>NC_056678.1:11530743-21530743 GCF_018350195.1 Panthera tigris
TCCTGGGTGACCTCCAAGGTATACAATTTCTGTCTTTGTCTGAGGCCTTTAGGTTTTAGAAGCGAGTAGACCTAAGAGATGCCTTGATGCTCGGATTTGGAACATATCGACGACCATCTGGAAAATTTTCATTGGCAGGTGTTCTCAAAAGACACCAAGAACCCAGGAGAAGGGAGCACAAGCACTTGCGGACTAGAGGTGAAGTTTGGGTGGCACGCTGAATCCAGCCTTGCTGACGTGTGTGATCATTATTATAAGGGGAGAGGGCTGAAATGGCGAGAAGGTAGTAAACGATTTAAACGGGAGAGGAACTCTTGTGTGGGAGAGACGGGATATTGTGTAAGTGGAACGCACGCCTTTGGGTGATGCAGGAATAAATTGCCAATGCTCATGATACTGGACGAATCATGACATCCGTGTAATTTCTTAAGATTCCATGAGGCAAATTCTACTATCTCTTTATTACTCTGGGACTAGCCAGAGGGGTTCACGATACCAATAACAGTGAGTAACAACTCAGTTCAGGGAGATGAGTCCATTAGGCCTCCTTAAGATGTTGGCTGGCTGTTAAGGTGGCATGGGCTCTGTGGGTGGGGCCAGGGAGCTATGGATGAGCCACTTGGGTAGCCAGCATATCAGGGAGTGGTATTGACCGGGGTCTGGGTTAGGAACAATGGAGAGTGGGTTGAGGGGAGATACAGCACAGGACTACAGCGAGTGAGAAGGGCCCTAAAAATAATATAAGAGCTTGCTGGAGATCAATTTCATGTATTCATTTTACATCCTACTAAGATCACTCCTGGTCAAATATTACACAGAGGTCAGTGTGGCTTTTCTGTCTTCTTCCAATGGAGAGCATTTCTTTTTTTTTTTAAATGTAATTTTATTGATTTAATTTATATTTATATACAGAGAGAGTGTGCAAACAGGGTGAGGGGCAGAGAGAGAGAGAGAGAGAGAGAGACAGAGAGAGAGAGAGAGAGAGAGAGAGAGAGAGAGAGAGAGAGAGAGAGAGTCTTAAGCAGGCTCTATGCTCAGCACGGAGTCTGATGCAGGGCTTGATCCCACGACCCTGGGATCACAACCTGAGCTGAAATAAAGTTGGATGCTCCACTGACTGAGCCACCCAGGTGCCCCATCTTCCAATGGAGAGCATTACTATGGGGCTTTGCTTTAAAATGAGAAGAATTGGGACTAAGAAATCAGAATTTTTCAACTTGAGTTCCTAGATTCATTTTTTATGATCTGTTCTCAAGTCTGTTGGCTCACTTCGTTAGGCCAAAAAAAATGGCATCTGTAAAATAAGGAAATGGTACTCATTTGATTGATCTGGGGCTATTTGATTATGAACTGGATATGGGATGGCATTGGGGAATTATTATTAATTTTGTTCGGCGTGCTAAGGAGAAACGCCATGGTGCTTGTAATTTACTAAAATACTTTAGTAAACAAAGGCTGTACATATATAGCAAGATGCCCATATTGTGAAATCCAGGAGATGGATATTGAGATTATTAACACTACTTGTCTGTGTTTAAGATTTTCCACAACTAAAAGTTAGAAAAAAATATCCATCTTGCTTGTCTCGCAGGATCGCTATGAGGATAAAATGAGAAAATGGCTGGGAAATGTTTTATAAAGGGAGGAGCACTAAGCGGGTGTGGGTTGTAGTTCTTTTCCGCGGCAATGACAAACAGCTTTTCCAGCTCTGCCCTTTTCTCGACAAGTGTGCTTTGTCTCTCTCTTTTCCTTCGGCCCTCACCTAGTCCAGAGGCTCCAGGGAATGTTTTCTGATGATATTTTCTCTCATTGTGCAGAATGGAGGCAATGAGGTCCACAAAGACCACCGGGGGCAAAGAAGGGTCTGGATTCCACCCCTCTCTATACGTGGGGAGTGGTCTCTTAGACGGTCAGCTAATTACAACATATCAGAGCATCCACTTCTACCCACCAGCTTCTGGGAAGACCTCCATGCTTGCTTCTAATAATTAATGCATTTAAGCTAAGAGAGAGAAGAGAATTATGCAGGGTTAATTACTGAGGTTTCGTGGGATTACCTTTCAGCCGTTTATCTCATTTTCCTCCGAACTTTACATCCTTTGGAAAGAGAGCATTTGGGGCAAGCGCATCGGTACGATATGCCTGTAGGGACATTGATGCTCCTCCTGTTCCCCCCAACTCGAAGGGTTAATCCTAGGAGTGGAATACACCTACATTTGCCCCTTCGATTTTACCGAAAAGAAATTAACGAGCTCCAGGCCATCCTTGGCAATTTCATTCTCTCCTCGGATCGACATAAATTCTTCTGAGGAGTTGGGAGCGCTGTACTTGGTAAGAAAAGGCACTTTAGATTAAGCTATTTGCATACTGATGCTGCTATACTATCCCTCACGTGGATGATGTATCGATGACATCAGATACTAAATTGCTTGCTCTCTTGTACTTTGAATGAAACTCTGACTTGGAGAGAGCAAACTCTCTAGGCTGGCTAGAAGCCAGACCTCTCTTTCTTTCCCAACCACTGGCACGCCGGGATTGTGGCTAACCTTGAAAAATCATTTTGCTTCTGCGGCTTCCCTCTCTACCTTTGTGAAATTAGAGCAATGGTGTGTTCAACCCATTTCTTTCCTCGGGGGATATGATTAATGGGAAGGATGTTCACAGGGTACTTGGGTTGCTTTAGAGAAGATGTTCTATTCAAGGCAATAATAGAAAATCTTATAAATCAGGAGACCTCTGGGTGAAATGTTGTGTGCATACAAAATATTCACATTATTGTTTCATATTTTGCAAATTAGATCTCTCTAGCACACCCGGGATTCAATTGGATGGGAACTTTGTTCCTTCTCAGAAGCCCTGCTGCTGTTTTGTTTGGAGAATAAAAACATAAATCCTCAATCAGTGATATAATAATAATAAATAAGATTGACAAAACATATGAAGTAATTAAGGGGGTTGGAGAGAAAAAGTTTATTAGAAAAAAAAAATCGGAAAGGCTATTCAGTTGATCATTCCTAGCAGAAAATCCCTGTGAGTAACTAAGCATCAAGCACCCTCCTCAACGAGTTCCACAGTCCACTTGTTAGGGTGGACACGTGAAATCATTCCAGGAAAGCCTCCAGGCTTTGATTACCAAATCAAATCTGATTACCAAATGTTACCAAAACTGATGTCCTAACATGAAACAAACCGTAACCCTCGGCAACCCAGTATACTTCTAGGAGGCAAAAGACCAAACTGATATCAGACAATTATTTTGAGGAGACGTTTTTGGGGCAAACTCTTTTTTTTTTTAAGTATGAAATTTATTGTCAAACTGGTTTCCATACAACACCCAGTGCTCATCCCAACAGGGGCAAATTCTTCAACTGTGGATGATGAATCCTAATTATCAACCTCTTTAGAAGTCTCCTTGTAATTCTGTAGGGTGATGGCATTCAGCCTGATGGTCCTGAGCTGAGAAGTCACAGAATCAAGGAGATCAGGGCTGTAGAGACCCCTACAGATTACTAGGCAAATCTCTCTCCTTTACAGAGGGTCACAAAGACCCTCATGAAAATATATTTAACGTACTATGCAAAGTATTTATTTGCTAGTTCAACCTAAATATTTATTACATACCTATTATGTTTCAAGCAAACATTTATTGATTACCTCCTTTCTGCCAGGTACTCTGGGAGATGGATAATAGTTCCCAAACAGAACAGTGATGAATAGGACAGATTACATAGAAACAAATAAGTAAAGTACAGTAAGCATGTTCAAAGAGCTATGGAAAATAGAGCAACTTGGTATTCCTCACATAAGAAGTAGCCTAGAATGGCACTTCTTAAACTAATAAAATATTCTGATCTATAATATTAAGGATCTCGGGGAAAAAATTCTGGTGATGCAAGGTTAAGAGATGAGGTGTAATTTTTTTCTTGGAGATTCACGGTGCACAGGAGTTCTGCAGTTAAAAAAATGCTTCTCACGTTTATGGGAGCGTGGACTTTGTCCATTGACCCAACCCTCTTCCCATCTTTCTTTAACTCCTCTGCCTCCCTCTTTTTTCTCCTTCTCTATCTTCTTTTCCCTCCTTCCTCTCCTTTTCTTCTTCCTCCTTCCTGTTTTTTTTTTTTTTTTTTTTCTGGCAGAACAGTTTCTACATCTCGCAGAATTCTCCAGTTCTATAGGACGCTGTTTAGGAAGCTCTGAAAGTGTTTTAGCCATTTCTCAGTTAACCAGAAAGCTCCATTAGCTAAGCGACCGTATTCTCAGAAGACTCCGCTAATGGGCATTTTACCGTAGTTCCAAATCACGGTTGGAATAAATAGTAATTAACAATAACAAACAGTAATAACAGTAATTAACAGTAATAGATCAACAGCTTTTCCTCATCGCATACGTAGATTGTTGAAGCAATAATTAATATCATTTGGGGGGGGACTTTGATTATTAACCAGAAATGAAGTCATTTGGAGATATGATATACCAAACGATTGCTTCCTGTTTTGTGCCCATTGATCTCATATGCCGGGCATGAGAAGTAATCCAGAGGGTATACGATTTCAGAGCAAATGCATATTTGAGGAAATGCTCCCAGTTGCCAACGCATGCCGGCGGAACCTCTGAATATAAAAATAGCCCATTTTGATGGAAATGAGAGTAACAGAGAATGTTGCATCGCTTCTCTTGAGAATTTTATCGATACCAACATCACGAGTCCTTCCCTGGGGCAGTCAGATTACAGATCTGTCTTTCTTGCCTGAGATCTCATTTAGTTTAGAATGACTCCACATCTTTGCACGCTCTTTCACTGAGTTTATTATCTGTATTGCCTGTAAGTTGCTTTGTACATTTGAAATATATGGCATGTATGATATGCCTAACATCTTGCATTGCATTTACACTTCTGGCTCTTGGTTGTTGTTCCAACGCGGCTTAAAACTCTGCATTGTGGCCGTGAGGGAAATATAATCCGGGAGTGGTTTTGGGGGAGCGGGCCCAGTGATCTATTTCCATGTTATTTGTCAAGTCAGTCTCTCTGGGAAGATAGAAATAAAACCGGCCGGATTTTGTGTTCTTACGTTCCCTCACCCCACCGCATTTTCTTTTCTAATCTCTACCAACAATTGTTGGTAGCCAATACAGACCTAATAGCCAACATGGGATGGCCCGACAAAGTGCTCTGGCAACCGACTCTAGTGTTTGTTCAGATCTCAGCTCCGCTGTCCCTTCCTCCAGGAAGATTATACGACTGGGCCGTTGGCCCCTCTCAGAGGCTCCACAGTGCCCTTCCTCTGTGGCTCTCTTCCCCCACCCCTGGGGTCTCCGGATCCATTTGTTTATCGTAGCCCATCTCTGTCTCGTCCCTTCAGTAGGAAGTTTCCATATGACTTGTACTGGACCTGAGTTTTGCTCTTTGTGGCAGTATTTCCCTTACCATATTGAAGTCGCCTATTGGTCTGTAGCCTTCTCTAGACTGGGTACAAGTTAGGTGAGGGCAGGAGCCATGTATGTCTGGCTCATTGTGGAGTTCCTGGCAGTTAGCAGAGCAGACAGTCAATAAACGTATGAAATGTGATTGAGTTGGACTGACCCCTGCTCAGCTCAAAACCTGTTGTACCGCCTCATGGACCTTGCTGGGCTGGTGTTGCCTTGCCCGTCTATCGAATGTCACGTCCGGTAAGCAACTTGCCCATTGTGACCCCAGATGGTGTTTCTGGATTTAGACCGCTGTACTGTCCGTCCCCACAGAGCCCAGATCTCTTCCAAAGACAGATGGCCTGGAGTCTTCTTCCTCTCTCCACGAAGGCTTGTGCGTGAACTTCCAAATCCAGGCCAGCTCCACTCCTGCAGGATCCCTTTCTTGGAATGTCCCAAGTGAGCCTCGTCCCTGTGGCTGTACCTTCTCTCCGCTCAGGGACTAAGGTCCCCAGGAAACAGGCACAGTTGTGTGCCTGACTGCTGCTAACTATTCTGAACCCAGGTTATTCTTGAAGAATAATAGCAAACTAGCTACTGGGTCTTCCCTGACTGTGAACCCAGAATGAATGGGTGGCTGTAGGTCTAGCAACCCTTCACTTTCCTTGATCTTCTCCTTACGTATCTCTCAGTGATGAGTCCACCTTAATCCTTCTTGATATTTGTATATTTTTATCTTGTATCCAACACCCTTCCATCTTTTGGAGTTGATAAGTTTTCATACATTGTGATCTGTCCTCAATTTACCCCTTTCGTGCTTCAGGGACAATGTCTGTGCTCTAGACTATTCTGGCTGCCGTCCTGTTCTTATTATAAAGTATATTGTGAGTCTGAGGAAGTATCTTAACCTCTTTGGGGTTTTTAGGTCATTGCTTTATGTCTCAGCTTGGAAATGCTAAGAGTATCGTGCCAGGAGTTGATTAATGGCAGCGATTTCCTGTATTCTTAATTTGTGATCTGGCTCTTAATCCTCCTTGGGTCAAGAGCCATAATAATTATAAGACTGTAAATGTTACTGCCATTGCAGCTATTAACAACTAAAATATTTATTAAGTATTCTTTTGTGCCAAGCACTGTGCAGAGAACTTTGCACGCATTATCTCACGTGATCTTCATAAGGCACCGTCAGCTCAGTTGTCTCTCCATCTCACAGGCAAGGAAACGAAAATTCACGGAGGCTAGGTAACTTGCATAAGGTTGCAGATTGGTGAGTGGCAGTCCCCGGATTCCTATTCAGATATGTCTGACATTGTAGTTAATCCTTTGAACCACTTTGCCTCAGCAGAGGCTGGTTCTGGAAACCTCATGGAACCAACCATGGGGAGAGTTTTCTTGGCGTCCCCATCTTGGCCCACCTGAGGCCAAACCTCCAAAGGGTTATTAGTCACTTTCTGTGCAGCACTAAGTGACTTGCAGTGACCCTGAGACTTTCAGTTTCCATTATTATCCCTGTTCCTACCACACACTCATCAAGGTATCCTCTCTGTTAATGGCAGCTGTCTTTCCAGCGGTAGACCCAGAAACTTTAGGGTCACGTCTTTCTCTCACATCCTACCTTTGATCCATTAAGAAATCCTGTTGGGGGGCGCCTGGGTGGCTTGGTCGGTTAAGCGTCCGACTTCGGCTCAGGTCATGATCTCACGGTTCGTGAGTTCGAGCCCCGTGTTGGGCTCTGTGCTGACAGCTCAGAGCCTGGAGCCTGTTTCAGATTCTGTGACTCCCTCTCTCTCTGCCCCTCCCCTGTTCATGCTCTGTCTCTCTCTGTCTCAAAAATAAATAAACGTTTAAAAAAAAAAAAAGAAAAAAAGAAATCCTGTTGGGTTGGGGGCCCTGGGTAGCTCAGTCGGCCAAGCATCTGGCTCTTGATCTCAGCTCAGGTCTTGATATCATGGTAGTGAGTTCAAGCCCCTGGGTGTGGAGCCTGCTTTTTTTTTTTTTTTTAAAAGGAAATCCTGTTGGTTCCATTTTCAGAATATGTCTAGAATCTGACCACTTCTCATCATTTGCACCTGCTGCCTGACTGGTCTAGCCACCATCACCGTTAACTTGGATTACTGAAATAGCCTCTTGGCTTCCTCACTTGTCCCACTCAGCCTTTTGTAAACTTAGAAGTGATCTTTAAAATCATGTCCCAGAGGGGCGCCTGGGTGGCTCAGTCGGTTGAGCGTCCGACTCCGGCTCAGGTCAGGATCTCACAGTTCGTGAGTTCGAGCCCCGCGTCGGGCTCTGTGCTGACAGCTCGGAGCCTGGAGCCTGCTTCAGATTCTGTGCCTCCCTCTCTCTGCCCCTTCCCAGCTCATGCTCTGTCTCTCAAAAATGAATAAATGTCAAAAAAAATTATGTGTTCGAATATATTGCTCCTCTGCTCCCAAAACCTCTTTATGAATAAAATCCCAAGTCCTTACAATAGCGCTGTGAGGCTCTTCATAATCCACCCACACCTCCCTTCTCCGATGTCTGCCCTTCCCCATGTGCCTTCTCTCCACTCCCCTTCTCAGCCCCGTGCAGGCTTTTCAAGCACAGGGGGATGCACCTGCCTCCATGGTTGTGCACTGACTCTTTGCTCTTCTAGAAGTTTCTCTCCAGATAGCTCCATGGCTATACTCTCATCTTCTTCAAGTTTTTGCTCAAGTATCCCCTTCTCAGTATCCACTGTATTTAAAATCGCAACTCTGCTCAATTTCCAACTCTCTTACTCAGCTCCGTTTCCCTCCGTATCTTTATCAACTTACACTTGCTGCACAATATTCTTACACATCATGTTTCTTTCTTGTTATCTGTCTCCTCCCTGGAGTGTAGGCTCTGGGAAGGCAGGGATTTTGTGCCTTTGTGTGCTAATATATCCCTTGCATCCCAGGAACAGTGTCCTGCTCACCGGATGTGCTCAATTAACGGCTCTTGAATGAATGAAGTGATGGCTGCTAGATTTTTACACATCAATCCAGTGGGATTTGCAAAACAGGATTCAGGGCAGTCCAGGTAATAATGTCTTCTCAGACTTCAGGGTCGTGCTGTCTTCATTAATAAAAAAACCAAATTTTTTTAAAAAGGTTTCTTTTTCTTCAGTTTTCTATTTTCTGGTCTGAAAAGTCATTGTCTTGTCAAGCCTTCCTTGGATTTCAAGTCTCTACCTATTGTCATTTAGATTACAATTTTCAGGACTTCACTTGTCTTCCATGGGGGTGAAGGTCCCAGATGTGGCTGCCTGGTCATTTTTGTAAAGCTCATGATTATTCTGGTGCAGAGAGGAATGTCTCCAACAATGCCCAAGACTCTGGTGAAACTGGCCTCAACTGCACGGGGCTATAGTTTGCTCAGGTCCTAGATGCCTTTCTCGGATTGTAACTGATGGCTGGACCATTAACCCGTAAGTGAACATAGTTCAATTTATGTTTCTGTCAGCTGCTTTTCTGCTTCACACAGCCAGAAAAGAACATTCTGCCGTTTCTCTCCACCGATTTGGCATTTAATTGTGAGAAATACTTGGTTGGCAATTGGGGGATTTCAATGCACGCTCCCTCTTCTACTGCATTTATAAAAACGCAAACGAGTGCTTCCCCTGACCGTGATCCCCCAAAGGTAGCACTTTGCAGGTCTGCATCCACAGAAATAGTTGTGCGTCCTTATTATTTGCTTTGCAGTTGTAAGCTAGTTCCTTACACACGGCCTCCTAGCCTGTGGCAATTCATTAAAAATATTGTTTGAAGTCCAGTTTTGAAAGTCTGTGCGTCTAGATCAAGTGGTTCTCTAGGCTCTACTTTATTCTTATATGACTATTTATTTATTTATTTATTTATTTTTATTTATTTATTTTTTTAAATTTTTTTTTCAACATTTTTTATTTATTTTTGGGACAAAGAGAGACAGAGCATGAACGGGGGAGGGACAGAGAGAGAGGGAGACACAGAATCGGAAACAGGCTCCAGGCTCCGAGCCATCAGCCCAGAGCCTGACGCGGGGCTCGAACTCACGGACCGCGAGATCGTGACCTGGCTGAAGTCGGACGCTTAACCGACTGCGCCACCCAGGCGCCCCTATATGACTATTTATTTTTTCAAGTGGCTCCAGTGCAATTTAAGCATGAAATAATAATGATGGATAATTCATCCACTTGGACAGCACCTTACAGTCTATGATGCTTGATGGAAGGTCAGGGGTTTGGATACAAGTTTGAAACTCACCTTCGATATTTACAGGCTTTGAAACTCTGAGCACCTTACTTCTCCTCTCTGAACCTACTCTCCTTCACCTCTGCAAGGGTGGCGAGGCCACCCTGTGGGCCCATTATGCTGTTAAGATGGAGGGACAGTGCTTGTAGAGGGCCAGAGGGTTCCTGATGCTGAGCACAGGGCGGGGGGCGGGGGGCTCACTTAATGTGGGTTTCTTTCCTTCCCGCTTTCCCAGAGACTCTCTCCTGTTAGGATCTGCACTGCCTCTACATGCCTGTTCTAACTACCAGGATTCCATGTGGAGGAGAGAAGTCTTACCCTCACGGAGCGTACGTGTCAGAGGTGGTGACAGAAATTAGGAGAGAAAGACACACACACACACACACACACACACACACACGCAAGCGGGCAAGCAACAGTAGGCAGTGACTGGGGCTAAGAGGAAAGGTGGTCAGGTAATAGGGTAGGGATTAGGGGGAGGGTGAGATGGGGGGGAGGGGCAAGGAAGGCTACTTCAGTCTATTTGATTCTATTATTTATTTTTGTAACATCAGTTATTGTCAAGGTGGCTCGCGTACAGCATATACAGTGTGCTCTTGGTTTTGGGGGGTAGATTCCCGCGACGCATCGCTTATACGCAACACCCAGTGCTCATCCCAGCAAGTGCCCTCCTCAAGGCCCATCATCCATTTCCCCTGTCCCCTGCGCCGCCCCCCCCCCCCCGCCCATCCACCCTCAGTTTGTTCTCTGTATTTAAGAGTCTTTTATGGTTTTAAGGGAGGCCGTTTTCAACAGGACCAGACGATGTGCTAGAGTGAGTTAGGAGGCGAAAGTGAGATTTGAATCCATGGGTCTTGACTCTCGTCAACTGCTTGCATTTAAGTAAGCCTAAGTGCAGTAAAGCTGTCCTTCCATTTCCCCCCCCCCTCCCCCCCAGCTGGCGGGTATGGAAGAGTGACACACAGGCGCCGAGTTTCCATGTCCTCCGCAGAGTCCTTCGGTGGGGAAGACACCTCAGCTGGCATTTAGTTCTCAGTCACAGGGGCCATTTGCAAGGACGGCAGTTCAGGGCTTTCATTATCGGAACGATCCCGTAGCATTCACCTCTGACACCTCATTAAAACTTGTCCCTTTTCTTGACCTTTCAGAACTTCTGTGCTACCTATGCCAACGTGCCGCCATGCGTCCCGTGCAGACTTGTCTTACCTGGTCCGTGTGTCCCAGTCCCGGCCCCCTCCAGTAGGCCTGGAAGTTTTCTGGGGCAACGTCACCGAGCTCATCTTCCTTGGAGAGACCACCGGGGCAGGAATGTCAGGGGACTCAGCTTTTCTGGGGCCGCCGCTGGCTTTGAGGGTGTAACTCCTAGGTTCACCTTCCAGACACAACTTTCATTATCCTAATTCATCTTTCAAACTCCCGATGATCTCTACTATGTGTTTTCCAATACCTTTCTTTCTTTCTTTCTTTCTTTCTTTCTTTCTTTCTTTCTTTCTTTCTTTCTTTTAAAATTTTTCTTCATGTTTATTTTTGAGTGAGAGAGAGACAGAGAGCGAGCAGGGGAGGGGCAGAGAGAGGGGGAGACACAGAATCCCAAGCGGGCTCCAGGCTCTGAGCTGTCAGCACAGAGCCCGACGCGGGGCTCGAACCCCCGAACCGTGAGATCATGACCTGAGCCGAAGTCAGACCCTTAACCGGCTGAGCCACCCAGGCGCCCCTCTAATACATTTTTTCTTTTGAAACTGAAGGACAAAGGGACTTTTAGACATGAAGTTTTATTCTCTTCAATATTCCTCCGTTTCTTTGATAACAAAATTATCCTGAAACTTAACTATCTTTATGATACCAAGGGGAGTAGGAAATCCTAAACACTCAAGATGGCTCTTTGGAAGAATACTCTCGGTAAGTTCTCCTAGATTAGTTCTAAAATATAGGTCAGGTCCGCTGTATACATATCTAAAACAGTACTCAGGCACTAAATGCTACTCATAAAAAATTCAGAGGAATTTAGAGTGGTTTTAAAGTTTAGTGCCAATGGCAAATTGAAAAAAATAAGCCATGTGGTAACAGAAATTTCATTTCTGTGTTTGGTGTTGAAAGTTACAGAAATCCATTGCCAATGATTGTGGAAAATTGAGGTCTGGGCTATAAATATTGAAATTTTAGTTATTCAGATGAGGTCAAGAATGTTCTGAAAATTATGAAGTTATCCAAAAAAGGTTCAGGTTGTTCTAAAAGTTTTAGGGCTTGGGGGAGGGTGATTGCCAGTATTTATTTGCTAATTTTCCCCCCTGACCTAATTTAATGGGTTTGAAAGTTCTGCATTTGACCACCTGTCTTGATGGAATGAAGTCAACCAAGTTGGATCTTCCTGTGTTTTATTATTTTGGTGAAGATAATTGGTGAAGATAATCTATTGGTGAAGATCAGGAAAACAAGAATTAAAAAGGTAGTGATAGGGACACCTGGGTGGCTCAGTCCGTTAAGCGTCCAACTTCGGCCCAGGTCGTGCTCTCATGGTTCGCGAGTTAGAGCCCCGCGTCAGGCTCTGTGCTGACAGCTTGGAGCCCGCTTTGAATTCTGCGTCTCCCTCTCTCTCTGCCCCTTCCCAGCTCATGCTTGCACTCTATCTCTGTCAAAAATAAATAAACTTAAAAAAAAGGTAGTGGTAAAAAAATTTGAGGTCTTTGGAACAAGAATTATTTTTTGTTTGCTTATTAATAATTTAAATAAATTAGAAAAAAAGATTGGGGGAAAATGGTGATTTTAAGAGGAAAATATATTCTCAAGGTCCTTGTGTGCTAATAATGATTTGCTGATTGCAAATCATCTTTATTCCTTAAAGCGATTTCTCTAAGGACTATTGGTAGATTATACTTTAACAACCTCACGTATCCTTTTTCTACTTATGTGAAAATAATGAAACTGTATTTCTTTAAAAAAGTATTTTGGGGGTGCCTGGGTGGCTCAGTCGGTTAAGCGTCCGACTTCAGCTCAGGTCACGATCTCGTGGCCCGTGAGTTCGGGCCCTGCGTCGGGCTCTGGGCTGATGGCTCAGAGCCTGTAGCCTGCTTCCGATTCTGTGTCTCCCTCTCTCTCTGCCCCTCCCCCGTTCATGCTCTGTCTCTCTCTGTCTCAAAAATAAATAAATGTTAAAAAAAAAAATTAAAAAAAAAAAGTATTTTGTCATTCAGACTTCTCGCTAACGAGGTGGGTCTTCTGGTTTTGTGCATTTTGGAGATTAGACCAGAATGGATATGCTGTTCATGAAGGAACACTGGGCAATCAGTTCGGTTTCTATGGTTTTCAGGAAAAATTAAACATTTTGCAGAAAAAGTCAACATCCTTGATGGCGTCAGTGTACTTGTAGTATTTCCGTTGGCTTGGGGAAGGGAAATAGAATTTATCTTCTCTCTGGCTTCTGCTTGATTTTACATCTAATACCGTATATTTGGTGACAATTGTCTTCACTCATTGTGTCTTTTAGCTCCAGATTTCTACCTTTTAATGATTTGCTTGAAAAGGATGAAAAATAACACCAAATTTGCCTTGGAGAGCCGATATTTATTCCCATTCTTTATGGCATATCTTTTATTTAAAAAAAACCAAGACACCACAGAGCCCATATTTAGCGTCTTGACGATGGCAAAGGTGTTTAAATCCAAACTTTTAGATCTTTATGTTTCTGAGAAGGGTAGTTTCAGAGGCATCAGGGAAATAACAAATCCGCATAGACCATTCATTTAACGTTTGTAGTAGATAATAATTTACTGGCCAGGTATTGAATATAAATATTCTTTCTATTAAAATATCTATTATAAAGTTTCACCATGGTGTATGCCTTCGTAGACAATGAAGAAAATCGTTTAGCTTGGTTTTTTCAACTTTTTCTTTTTTTAAAGGTTTTTAGTTATTTAAGCGATCTCTGTACCCAACGTAGGGCTCGAACCCATGACCCTGAAATGAAGAGTTGCATGCTCTTCCAACTGAGCCAGCCGGGGGCCCAACTGTCTCAACTGTCTAATGGGTAGAGCTGTCCAACAGAACAATTAGACTGGTCCTCTGGGAGAAGTGAGTGCCTTCATGACTGGACAGCAGGTAGGGGCAGCAAGGCCATCTATCAGGGACACTGAGCACAGCATTCCTTCTGGAAAGAAAGGCTGTCCTGGAAAGGCAGTATCGCCGACAACCACAAGAGTTTACGGCCAGTTCCCGTGACCTTGGAGTGCCAGCATAACTAAATCTGGAGAGCCCCAGATCAGTCATTTCTTGGTTCAGGCAGCAGTTTTTCCAGAAAAGCTGGTCTTTGCTAGAGCAGGAGCACTTTGCTGAGCTGCAGGTTAGACCCCTGGGTACCGTTCTGTTCATTCACCAACTGGCCACGCACCCGTGAGCAAGAGGCTTCTTATCTGTGCACCTGCCCATGTGCTCATCTAATTAACATAGGATCAGTTCTGCTGGGGTGAATTGACTCCTGATGTGGTCCCTTTCCTCCTCACATCCACTGGTTTCCTCAGAGTCGGCTTCCCCGTGGTGTGGTACGTGTCCAGGGAAAATAAACTTTTTATTAGCTGACATAAAAATGTAGACAATTCTGACCAACAACCCCAAGAAGAGAAATTGTTATGGACACTTGCCCACCTCTTAAGTTCTAGGTAGGGGTTAAGCAGGGATGACCCCTGGGATCCCAGGGATGATCAAATTCTTAATTTGATCTCTAGAACATTTAAGAGAGCTTGAGAGGGGGCAACAAAAATGCATGGTTGGCCAACCCAACCCCCCTATGACCCTAGCAATATGCACTCTTGGTTTGTCCATACAGGTTTAGGGGGGCATCTAAGGAGGAAACCTACCAAACAGGTAGTGGTTTGGAGGGAAAGATGGGAGGCTTTACATCAGCTGAGAGCAGTTAAGTGGGACCCACACCTTCACCAGAAGATTCCCCAGCCCCTCTGGGGTACAAGACTTACCACATGAGCCAGCACCCCGTTCTTCCCAGAACAAGGCGGGCAACTCGGTGACTGTATTTTGGGGCCACGTCACCGGACTTCAACGTGGGTTGTAGGACTGGATCCTTCCCTTTATTTTCCTGCAGTTGCGGATAACCCTAAGTTTACTTTTATTCCTGGAACTTAAAAAATGATGTAATTTTGAGAGTTAATAGAACCCAGAAACCCTGACATCCACGCATTGAAACGAGCAGGATGACTTCAGTGGTTTTTGTCCGGGGCGTGTTATGTTGACAAAGCAGGAGCTAAGATCTTGGGACCCTCTGAATGTCCTTCGCAGACATTTTCCCATGCTGTAGGAGTGATGAATTTTTCCAGTGTCATAAAGACTGAAAAACTATAAGAGAAAAGGCAGTAGGGTTACCGCCAATAAATTACTGATGATCTGAATTTGCAAATGTCGCTTTAAGCAAGAGGGAATGTATTTGGGAGAAGAGCACAAGGGCTAGAAGTTTGTGATCCCGCCCGCCCTCTGACTTGGCCGTAGGTATGTGTTTGTGTGAACACGGACACATCACAGAACCTCTGCACCCTTGTTGGCTCATCTCTAAAGTGAGGAGGAGGCTGGTTGGTGCTTCTCAGCGTTTTCAACCAAATTTCCTTTCATACAAAAAGAGGAAAAACATCTGGATAAAATTGACGCGTCTGATGGCACCAAATTGTTCACGAGTTCTCCTTTGCCTACAGGATATTACGAACTCTTTTCCTTGCCATTATAACCTGGTTCTGATTGATCCCTCTGTGCTGCTGTGACATTATGCCCATTGTTTCCTGTCTTTGTGCCTTTGCTTCATTGTCCCCCCCAGCATGGAAGGTTCCTGTTCTTTTCCCTACACTTCATGCAATGCATCTCTTAAAGCCTGGCTCCAATGCCATTTCCTCCGCAAATTTTCTTTCATTCCCTCCGGAAGAATCCCTTCTCTGTAGCTTAACCTTGCCTTTCTTGTGGCACAACTCTCTACTTGGTTTGTGCGTTCACCACCTTACCGCCTCTGCTAATTTGTGTTTTTCTCGGGGATACGCCTGGCTTCTTTCCCATTTCAATATTTCCCCACGGGTTCCACATCTAGCACGGAATCTTGCGCATAATTGTATTTCCATTAAGTTTCGTTGAATTAATAAACAAGCGAATTTAGCCTTAAATGGGTTAAGCAAGAGAGTGTTGGAACAATAATGATCCATCTGAATTGCTGGAAAAATCACTTATAGAAATTGCCCTGTTGATCTTTCATTAATACTATAGCCTTTAGAAAAACTCCGTAAGTGAAATTTACTCAACCCTCCACAATTCTTAAGTTCTTTTTTTCATATATGGTTATATTTTGTTCCTAATGCAGCATTTGCAGGTACCTATAATTCTGGTATTAACCACCTGGAGTTAGCTCAGACTTCGGGAGTTAAGATCACAGGTTCCAACAAGACTGCCTTCACTTCAGATGCTAGCCGAAAGTTTGGGGGCCGTGCACTTATGACCAACTGGCTACAGCTTGGGGTTCCTATGACCCCCTCACGTTTGACGTTCAACTAAAATGACTCACAGAATTCAGGAAAGTGCCATAATTATGCTCACGGTTTCATTATAAAGGATACACATCAGGACCAGCTAAATAAAGACCCAGGTCTGGTAGGTTTCCCAGTGCAGAGCTCCCATTGTCCTCTCCCCATGGAATGAGGGCATTTTCCCCTCAGCACACTGATATGTGTCAGCAGCCAGGAGGCTCTTCTGAGTTCAGAATTTTTATTGAGGCTGCATTAGGTAGACATGACCAATTAATCATAGGGCACACGTTTAGACTCAGTGACCAGTTCCCTTCGCTCTCCAGTGTCCAGGAGGCTGGGCTGATAACACACAGCTCAAAGCCCTGACCCTCTAATCACATGGTTGGTCTTTCTGGCATGATCAGCCCCCAGCCTGAGTCATCTCCTTAGCAGAAACTCAGAGATGGTGTGTGTGTGGGGGGGGCATGGGTAACAGATATTCCTATCAATCGGGAACTTCCAAGGGCTTAGAACACCCAGTGCCGGCAACCTGGGACAAAGACCAGAGAAGTTCTTTATTATACAACAGTGGGAAATAGAGTGTTACCCTCATTTTATAGGTGGCACTGGGGGAAGAAGTGACTTGTTCAGTGTCACAAGGCTGCGTAGTAAGGGAGCCAGAGCTCCAGCCCCGAACCTCTGACTTCGAGTGTCTTTTCACCGCAGCATGATGGCTTCCCTACGGGAAGGGTAAATTCGCATTGGCATTGTCATTTCATCCTCCAGACTCTTGGAGTCGCAGGTTTGACCTCAGTGTCCTCTTGGGAACCACGGTCACTGTTCCCAGTGTTTATCAAGAGCTGCTCCTCCTTCGGTCTGGGGCTCACGAATGCAGAGAATGTGAAGTTGGTGGCCCGATCACCGGGAGGCTCCTTGTGTGACTGCTACACACAGTTTTGCAGACTTGGAAGGTGAGACATAAGCCCGAGCTACCCGCTTTGTTGAGCCGTGGGGAGCAATGGAGCAAAGGAGTCGTAAATATTCAATATTAAGGGTCTGTTTCTGTAGGAAAATCTCCGTTCAAGATCAGAGCATCTGTTACTGGAAAGCTATCTATCTATCTGTCTCTTCTGTCCATATGATCCCCCTCCCCCTATCCCCCCCTCCCCCCCATCATCTATCTGTGGACCAGTTTCTAACAGCCCTGCAGACTGAGTGTGGCCGTGCCCTGCTTTTTGTATGGGGAAGGAGGAGTAGGAAGGGTTGAAGATCCCAGGCATGGCTGGAATACAAATTGCTGATTTTTTTTCCCACATGGCTGTCTTCTCCCTCGCCACCTTCCTTATCCCCCGCCCGGTGCCTCCTAGTCCCCTTTCTCAGAGTTTCACTCAGCAGTTTTCAGAATTTGCCTTTCTTACTTCTTTTCCTACACGGAGGCGTCCCCCTCAGTGTATGACCCTTCCTGTGTGTCAGGCACAATTCTATATGTGTTGTATCTATTAAAACCGTGATCTTCACTATCATAATCCCAGTTTACCTATGAGGAAACTGAGGCAAAGAGATGTTTAGTGAACTTTCCAGGGCCTCTCAGCTGGTTAGTGGTCAATCTGGGTTTCAAACTTTGGCGTCCATATGAGACAGGGAAATTGAAGGACTCCGTCAAAATCTGCTCTTTGCTTTTTTTTCCTGCTTCTGTTCTTGCTAGGACCTGCCTCTTTACACACGCCTTGTAATGCAAATAGTGTATGTCTTCCTGGTAAGGGACAAGGAGTTCATGATTTCTCTAGAATAGGTAACATCTAAGGAAGCACCAGGGGAGAACGAGTGGATGAAGCCATCGTGTGTGCATTCCAGGCCACCAGCGCTGGACATCCAGGTTCTGAGACCCCCCCCCACCTGGCTCGAAGGAAGGTTCTGAGACCCCCCTGGCTCGAAGGAAGAACAACTGGGCTCTTGTCTTAGTTCTAACTGGTTCCTGGATGCCCGAGAGGACGCGTACCCCACCCCACAATCCTCGATAAAAACTCCAGCCCCTGGACAAACACAGGACTCCCTCTCCTTTCCTTTCTGAGTCTCCTAGATAGTGTCCATACCCGCACTCTCTCTCGATCTTCAGTGAACCCCGATTTCCCCTCCCACAGCTGGGACCCCCTCCACTGGTCCTGCGGGACCACCTCTGGGTCCCCAGACCCACCTACTGGCGTCACAGATGCCCAAGTCTGTGCTCTCAGCCATCCCACTAAACTGCCTTGATTAAACGAAAAGAACTTTGCTTTCGGAAGTCATGTGAATTTCAGTTACATTGCTGTCTTTCCTCCTTAAGGCTTGTGGGACCTCGGTCAAGTTGGGTAAACTGCCAGGGCCTCAGATTATAGGCAGAGTAAACCAACTGTTCCTTGATTTGGAGCCACCAGGACAGAATGAGCAGCAGTGCCCTGTGCATGGGTACTAGCACACTCACGTCCATTTGTCCTTCTCCCTTGCATGGAGGGGTAGAAGGACCTCTAGAAGGGATCGCTCATCCCCTATTGAGACCGGTGCTCAGCCCTGGACACGCAGTCAGGTTACCATCTTCCAGGCAAGCAGCTCCCACCAAAACAGCCTTCTGAAGCTGCACCCAGCAAGGAGCTGCCTCTGGCTCCTTATCACATCCCCACAGCTGTGCCCAAGTCACTGCAGAGGAGGAAATGGCTTTTTTTTTTTTTTTTTTTTTTAACTACGATTTTCCAGAAAGTGAGCTGCAGTGCCTGGAAAGCCCAGATATGTCAAGTCACAGTACAGAAATCTATTTTGCTCTCCCCGGGACTATTTTTCTTTCTGTCTGTCTATGCTGCTTATAGTCTCTGCCGCAGACAGATTGTGGCCAAGAACCTGTGACATGGGCTTTCTCATCTGGGAAGCTCAGTAGAGACCAAAGTGGGCCACTGACATTTTTCCTCCTGGCCTCAACTGTACAGCATAGCAACAGCAGGGTCATTGCCCTATTTCTCGCTTTGTTGAGTGCCTAGATCCTTGCTTGGTATTTACCAACCTCTCTCATGGGTGATTGTTGAATTAAATAGTTGTGGGGCACTTGGGCGGCTCAGCTGGTGGAGCGACCGACTCTTGGTTTCGGCTCAGGTCACGAGCTCACAGTTTGTGAATTCGAGCCCCACACCGGGCTCTGTGCTGACAGCGCGGGGTCTGCTTGGGATTCTCTGTCTCCGTCTCTCGCTCCCCCTCCCCTGCTCCCTCTTGGTCTCTCACTCTCCAAATAGAGAAATCAACTTAAAAACATAAGTGGTTGTACGTGCCCGCCTGCTTTTGTGACTTTGCATAGATTAATGTTGTTCCAGAACTTTCTACGGCCTAGGAAGTCATTGAAGGCAGTCAGGCCATCGGTCCTAAGGGGTTTCCTTGATCTGTTTTTAATTTGTCTCTCCAAATACTGATGCAGTCCAGCAGAGTGGAACAGCAGTGAGGTTGGTAACAGACAGACCTGCTTTCGGACCATGATTCTGCCACTTACCACCGCCCTGACCCTGGGCACGTGCTTCACCGTTTCTGAGCCTCATTTCACAGCTGCCAAAGGGGGTGATGGCAGCCAGAGAGCCCATCTAACAGGCGTGTGGATTAGAGAAGGGAGTCCTCTGTGGCCGATTGGCCCTGCTCCCTTGGCTGCAAACCATTCAAGGCAGCTTTTTAAAAAATTATTTTATTGAAAAATTTTTAAAGGGAGTAATATCTACTCCCAGTATGGGGTTCAAAATCATGACCCCGAGATCAAGAGTCATATGCTTTACTGACAGGTGCCCCTCAAGGCAGCTTTTAAGGGACCTCCCTCACAGGATTGGCGTGAAGGCTAAATGAGATCGTGGGAGTAAAGAGTGTGCAGATAGCAAGGAGTGAAACTGCTTTGCTTCTGGTGACCAGAGTGCAAATAACCCCGTGCTGTTTAGACCGTAGATCTACTTTCCTCTGAGCACCTCCAGTCCCACCACCCCCAAGCCCTCTATCTGTCCCATACCACGGGAAAATCCTGGACAACACCCGATAGATCGGCCGTAATTTGTCACTGGAGGCCCATGTCTCCTCTGTGGGTGTTGTGCCCCCCCCCACCCCAGGAACCCTGCCAGCATTCGTTCTCTTCCTCTTCACTCTCCCTCAGAGGAATTGTTTCCGGAAAGAAGTCGATCGCAGGAGTTGGAGCCTTTGAGCCTTTTTCTTCTTTCTAATTGTGGATCAGCAGGCTTTCTGTGCTGCTGGAGGTACTTCTGGCGTTCAGGAACATATGTGGTAGCTATTTGGGAAACGTGGACCCATTCCTGGATCACAACGTACTTGCTTCTTCTGAGGCATAAGGCAGATCTGAAAATGGCCCCTAGCCGGCCCAGTATCTTGCCGGCTGGAACACGTTCTCCTGGTTCCCTTGTAGATGTGCCGCATTTTCATAATCACATCTTTGCCAGACCCCAAAAGAAGCCAGCGAACTTTAAACTGAGTGACGTGCACCCCAACATTCCCTCCGTGTCTCTGACCCCACCCCACCGCCAGCCTCACCCAGGCCTCTTTGTGTTTTTCCTCTCCTTTTCTCTGATCTCTCCCGCTTAGCTCTACAGAACAGTCAGGATTGCTCGCGTCTTTGTCCCCGAAGCTCTTGTTTTCAGGCCAAGTAGAGAGAGTGGAGGAGAGCAGCTTCCAGTTTCTTCCTGGCTCCCGGATGTGCCCTGAATCCCAGACAGGAGCCGCACGGAAGCGCCCTGTGACAGAGGTTCCAGGGCACTGGAATCTCCCAAACGTCACCGGAATCTTCGGCTGGAGACGCGAGGGGATTGCTCATGGAGGACGAGATGGCGAGCTTCCTTAACAGGGATCCTGACACAGAGAAGGTGCTGGCATTTTACATGTTGAGTGTCCCAGTGGACCGAGCAAATCATGAATAAAGACATGACACGTTTACTGTCCTGTGGCCAGTCAAAAGGCTCCCAAAGACGTCAGAGCCGCACTTTGACACATGGCAGAGGAGTGGTGGTTTTTTTGTCCTTCTTCTAGGGCACGGAGGAGCTTGCTGGAGAGGAAGGCTGTGCATGTGGCACCAACTTGTGTCACCCTCCCCAGGGCAATACCGGGACATCTCATTTCAGTTTCCTCCAAGAAGCAATGGTGGCAATTGGGCCCCGGTGCTGTCCCAGCCGGGTGGCCCCCAATGGAAGAGTGAACTGTGAGGGATAGTGGGGACCATTGTCATAGGTTCCGTACCATTAGACTTTTCAGGGGGTCTTACGGTCACCCCTAGAGGGGTCAGGAAGCACTGTGCGTGGTGGCTTTGGGGGTCGTAGGTATAGCTTTCTTGCACCTAAGCAGGTGCACCTAAGCCTTAAGGTGCAGTTTTCTTGTTTGCCTGATTGAGAAAACACTCCCTGGGATGACATCATAATTCTCGTCTGGTAGAAAGGAAGGTAGAAAGGAAGCTTCAGGTGGCTCACCTAAAGAATAAAAAGTTCTGGGCTGTTCCCAGAAGCCATGGATACAAGGCTTCTCAGTGCACTCATCATCTGTATATATAATCCAGGTGTTAGCTTGGGTTTCAGATATGGCTTACCTGCAGCCCTTTGTGTGGACCTCCAATGCCTTTCCAAAGGCTTTTGCCATTGCACGAAAGGCTTATGTTTTGTCGTTATCTCTAGCTCTGAGCTTCTGCTGCCAGCGAATGAGTTTAGTTTCTAGATCGTGCTTTATGTGCACTGGCTGTTCCACAGTGGTCGGTGTGGCTAAGGGAGCTCGGCTGTCTTCTGTGACCATACCCGTGTGTGCATACACACACACACACACACACACACACACAACACAGAGTCTTTGTGGATCTAGCAGACGTCACTGAAGGACTGCAGGCCGGGAGAAAAGGCAAAAAAGTGTGACATTTATTTTGAGCAATGTGGCAACTTCAAATTCGTTATGAAATGCCTTTTGATGAACTCTCTTTGTTCTACTTGATCTTCAGTGTTTCGCTTAACTGTCTTTGAGATTAACAGCAGGGTCATTGCCCTGTGTCTCTCCTTGTTGAGTGCCTAGATCCTTGCTTGGTATTTACCAACTTCTCTAATAGGTGATTGTTGAATTAAATGGTTGTGGGGTGCTTGGGCGGCTCAGCTGGCGGAGCGACCGACTCTTGGTTTCGGCCCAGGTCACGAGCTCACAGTTTGTGAATTCGAGCCCCACATCGGGCTCTGCGCTGACAGCGCGGGGTCTGCTTGGGATCCTCTGTCTCCGTCTCTCGCTCCCCCTTCCCTGCTTGCTTCTCTCTCTCTCGCCCTCAAAAGAAAGAAATAAACTTAAAAAAATAAGTGGTTGGGGGCGCCTGGGTGGCTCGGTCGGTTGGGCGTCCGACTTCGGCTCAGGTCATGATCTCACGGTCCGTGAGTTCGAGCCCCGAGTCGGGCTCTGTGCTGACAGCTCAGAGCCTGGAGCCTGTTTCAGATTCTGTGTCTCCCTCTCGCTCTCTGCCCCTCCTCTGTTCATGCTCTGTCTCTCTCTGTCTCAAAAATAAACGTTAAAAAAAAAAGTTAAAAAAAAAAGTGGTTGTACATGCCTGCCTGCATGAAGGTCAGAGAGCAAGGGAGACAGAGGATATGAAGTGGGCTCCACGCTGACAGCAGAAAGCCCAACGCAGGGCTCGAACTCACGAACCGTAAGATCGTGACCAGAGCCGAAGTCAGACCCTCAAATGACTGAGCTACCCAGGCACCCCATGGACAGTCTGCCCTCTTAGTTGGCCAGCCTCTCTCTGCCCTTGCTTCCTGTTTATTTGGTTTGTTTTCTCTAGCTCTTCCTGTACTCAGGGTTTCATCTTTTCTACTGGTGATTCCCCAAAGATAGTTCCATTTCTTTCTTTTTTTTTCTTCTCTCTCTCTCTCTCTCTCTTTTGTTAGTTTTTATTTAAGATGGTTCCATTTCTACGGGGATTCTGCTGTCAGATGTTCAGATCGTCACCACACGTTCCAACCCGTGCTACATATACAGCCAGAGCTGGTTTCAGATCTGTGCTTTCTGATCTGGATAGTGAAACCGAGGTCCGTAGGGTCATACGCGCTTCTATTTCATCTGTAGCCATTACGTGATAGCCTTTCAAGGAGCTGATTACCTTGTCCAGTCCATGTATCTTCATGGCCAGAGCGGGTTACCCTTGGGACCTCACTCGTTCTCAGCTGGTGTCTGATCAGCCTTCTCTGATGGGCTAACTGCTAACCCTTCTGGATTTTTGCCATCTGTCTGCTTTTATTCCCGAAGGTGGAGCTCAGCACTCACTTCCCCTTCTTGCTCTTCCCGGCCCTCAGTTAGGGGAAGCCCGCACCGACCCCTTCCTTCATCATCTTCCCTCTTCTGGATTCTACACCCGCAGAGGCATTGGACTCAGGTAGTGCGTGTCCGCGATCTCAGGTGAATGGACGGAGGTCCGAGGCCTCTCAGGCCAGCCAACTGTCATTTTCCTGGGTCTAGAAGTGTACATTTCTAGAAATGTAGCTCCCAGCTCTGATTTTAGCCCCGCAGGCCACTCTTACTGGTTTTTACATTGCTCAGAGACCGGCGAATGGGTTAATGTGAGCACTTAAAATAGCCGAACGTCCTCCCCCCCAAGCAGTGTAGACAGGAGCTGAGCCACCGCAGGGGAAAGTCCACATCTCGAGTGCTAACTAGAGTCAGAGAAGAGGTAAGTCCCACCGCTTCATCACGTCAAAGTAGCTCTTGAACTTCAGAGGTCTCCGCCAACAGAGCTTGCGACAGGACCGGGGTTGACCGCGGGGCCTGTGGGTGACCCCATGTGGCCTGCTGCCCGCGTTCCCAGGCCTGCGTTCCATCCTGCAGATGGGGAGAGACATGAATTGCCAACATCTGTGGCAAAATAGCACTGGGGCAGGGGGATAGCACTGCGGGAAATACCCATCACCTCAAACGGCCCAGAGAAACCACTGCCGCAGAACAAAAGTTCCCTTCTCTTGCCGGGGTATCTGCACGGTGTGGAGAGCTGGGCCAGAGGTGTGTGTGTGTGTGTGTGTGTGTCCAAACTCACTGCCAGGGGGCCTGCTGGGTGAGCGTTGGGGCTGGGGGCTGAGGAAGAAAGGAAATACGGGCTGGCGAGTAGAACGACGAGTGTAGTCTGGTGGTTGGAGATGTTTTTCTGGGAGGGAAGGTGGCTTTTCCTCCACTTTGCAGGGGGCTGCTGGGTGCGGGGGGCGGGGGAGGAGGAGGAAACCGGGCTCTATGCTTAGTGTGAGGTTTCGAGGAGGGAGTCGTGACGTGGCCCTTGTCGAAGGGCTCGGCCGCACGTCAGGGTCACAGAGGAGTAGGGGCATCATCGCGGGACCACGCACGTGGAATCTGCCTGGGGCTACGGGCTTGGGTGACACATTGCCTACACTCACTTGGCCCAGGGCGGCCTGCAGGGGGCGACGCAAATGCCTTGATTTTAGATTTTAGCTGCGATGATGACCTCGCCTTCGCTGTCACTTCTTCAGGGAGCCTCACCTGACCCCTCACAGTAAATTAAGTGTCCTGCACAGTATCAACAGCTGTAATTTCCCTTATGGCTGCAATCAATCAATTCTACATCCACCTGTTTATTATCTATCACCCATCCGCGAGGTTGACGTTCTATGAACATCTCTATCCCGTTCAGCCCTGTATCGCAAAGCCTGGCGTGGCCCGATAATTATTTGCTGAGCAAATGGATACATTAAATAAATACTCCCCAGGCATCAATGGTGTGTCGGGGCCGAGGTAACTGCTCTGGCCCACTTTGCCCGTGGCTCACAGGCTGGTGGTGGAGTGATGCCAGGAACAACCCAAGCACCATGGGCACGAGCCCCAGGACAGGAATGAAGAGGTCTCAGGAGAGGATGGCAATTAGTAACTTGTATTTACAATGGGCAGTTATGAAGACTGAATACACCAATTCATCAATCTTTACAACCAGGCTGTGACGGGGTGCAGGAGGAGCTTTATAATTTCCTTTTTACAGAATGGGAAACCAATAATCAGAGATGGCCTGAGATTTGCACCAGATAGTGGTGTCAGGTTTTCCCCAAGGACACGGAGTTCTCATTCCTTTTGAGACAGATCTTGAGGCATGAGAGAAAATTGACATTTAGAAATTGGTGGCAAGAATGGAAAGAGACATTCAAGGGGGCTGGAACGTTAGTAACATCATGGCTGTTGAACGTTCCATGTGGGAGCCACAGCACCAAGAATGCCAGGGAACATTCTAGAAGGAAATGTAGATCATCTAGCCCGGGTCCTTTATTTTACAGATAAAGAAAGTGTGGGAGCCCCCGAGTGGCTCAGTCTGTTAAGCGTCTGATTCTTGGTTTCCACTCAGGTCATGTTCCCAGGGTCGTGGTTTCGAGCCCCACGTCAGGCTCCCTGCTGAGCATGGAACTTGCTTAAGATTTTCTTTCTCTCTCTCTTTGCCTCTCTCCGCTGCTCACCCATGCTCTCTTTCAAAAAATATATCTCAAAAAAAAATATATACATATATAAAAGAAAGTGAGACCCAGAGAGAGGAAGTTGCTCAGTCCACAGGAGCAGAGCTGCTTATGTGAGAGGGGCTAGCTAGAACCAGGCTTTGGTTGCTTGGGACATCATATCTGCCCCCACAAGGTGAATCCTTTGAAGTGGGTTCTACCATTATTTTCAGTTAGGGAAATTGGCCTTGGGAGGGTGAACAACTTATCGAAATTCACATTGTTACTGATGGAGGAAGCTGGGACTTAATCTGGGTCTCGGATGACCCAGGGTCTGTGCTCTTTTTTTTTTTTTTTTTAATTTTTTTTGATGTTTATTTATTTTTGAAGGAGAGAGACAGAGCGTGAGGGGGGAGGGGCAGAGAGAGAGGGAGACACAGAATCCGAAGCCGGCTCCAGGCTCCGAGCCATCAGCACAGAGCCCGACGCGGGGCTCGAACCCGTAAACCACGAGATCATGACCTGAGCCGAAGTCGGAGGCTGAACCGACTGAACCACCCAGGCGCCCCCAAGGTCTGTGCTCTTAACTGCTTAGTTATGGTCTTCCAGATCTTCCAAAATAGTTTGGGAGCTGTTTCATAGGGAAAGCATCATAGTACAGAAGCCAATGGCAGAGGGGAAGCTGGCGTCTGCATCTTGGGACAGGGCTGAAAGGTGGGGCGGTTCCTTTCTCTTACATCACAGTTAGTCTAATTTCAGGGCCTTGGAGAAGGCTGTCCTTCCTCACAAGGACCCATCACACCTTTCAGCTCATATCAGGAATTCTATTAACTTGAATAAAGGTTTTCTTATTTCACAAGAGAATGCTTTCGACTTCCTTCCGAACAAGGGAGGCCACTCCCAGCGCGTCATTTATCCCCACGAATTGTAACTTGAGTTTTGAGCAGGCTGAATTTGAAGAAGAGATGTTGAATGACCTTCGGGACATACGAGAAATAACAAAGTTAGCGAGTGTGTATTCTGTGCTGCCTTAGGGCCGGGCCCAGGCCCAGGGCATACGTACGCTGTGTGTGATCTTTTACATGCTTTATGGAGTACTGTCTGGTTTTACTCCTATTTTAAAGGTGAGGAAATGGATGTATAAAGAACTAAAGACATTAGACTAGGGTTACAAAGCCAGTAAATGGTCGATCTAAGGTGTGAACTTAGGTGGGTTGTCCGTGCTGTTAACCACTCTGTGGGTCCAGAGCTCAGGACGGGCCGTGGAAAGTTTTAATATGTTTGATAATGAGAGACATTACTAAGAAGTGGAAACAGCCCATTAGGTCAGTAAGTTCTTGATATTACTCTTTTTTAACAGACGTGGGCAACTGTGGCATTGTTTATTTTCAGGGTGCTTTTCTGGTCTAGTTTATGAAGTTTAGAAAAGTGTGGGAAATCCTGCGACTTGATCTCAAACACGCACAAAACGTCACGCTACTCACCCTCACGTTTCAACTTTTCTCCCAGTCCTCGCTCCCGGTTTCGGACGGGAGATTCTCCGTTGGCAGCCGTCATTTCTGGGATTCCATTTCCAGTGCTCTCTCTGATGGTTTGCAAGTGGCCGATGTCACGATGGACTGGGGCTCCGCTAAAGCGGACACAATGTGTCACTTAGCAGCCACCTCCTATGTCCAAAAAGTCGTGAGGGTTTGATTACCTGGAAGGAAGGGAGGGAGGGAGGGAGGGAGGCAAATTCTCTTGGAAGCTTAAATGTTGACGTTGGGACTAAAGGAAGTCGCTGACCTCAGGTTAAAGCACGTGGAGAAGGGCCTTTGGCGTTGTCAAAATTTCCCCTGTTGCTTGGGGCTCTGTGGCACCATATAGAGTCCATGGCCGTTGGGGGTCAGCAATGTACAGTTAACCCAAGGGGTATGCTGCCTTCAACGGGGCAGATTGCTGAGGTGGGTCTGGCCTCAGACAAGAACCAGATGGGTTTTGTGATAGCTGTGAGAGCTACCAGAGTTTGTGATAGCCATCCGATGGCTCGGTGCTTAGGGTTAAAAATAAAGTACTAGTCAATACTGAGGGACTTCCAAGTCCCCCAAGAATAGAGTGCACTTGGAGTGAAGGGCCATTTTCTGTCAAGCACTGGAGAGTTCAAAAAGGAACTGAGCACAAGGTGCACGGCACGGAGGCTGATTTGATGTCTGTCACGCACACGGAGAGGAGAGGCCTTGCGGAGGTTGATGCTTGAGGCAAAAGAACACTGTGGGCGAAGACTTGCTTCCCACCCTGACCTTTGCTTGTAAAGTTCTTCTCTCAATACATCATGTAACAAGATCCTGTGCATTTGCCCCAAACAAAATAAAACAGGCAAAAAACTCACACTTTGCTGCTTACTTTCTTGCTCCCTTGTTATCATCAGACCGTGGCCTCCTAGAGGCAGGGGTTGTGACTCTTACTGGGTTTCTAGGGCCTCATTAGCATGGCACACTCAAGAATTGTCTTGAATAAAGAAGTCTTCCTTTAGTGCAAGGGTGGTTTGCTATTTGCAAGGCAGTGTGATATATCACATTAACAAGACAAAGGGTAAGAACCATAGGATCATTAAAAAAAAATCTTTTTAATGTGTATTTATTTTTGAGAGGCAGAACATGAACAGGGGAGGGGCAGAGAGAGAGGGAGACACAGAATCTGAAGCAGGCTCCGGGCTCCGAGCTGTCAGCACAGAGCCCGACGCGGGGCTCAGACTCATGAACCGGAGATCATGACCTGAGCTGAAGTTGGATGCTTAACCGACTGAGCCACCCAGGCGCCTCTCCCCCCTCCCAAGTGATCATTTTAATAGATGCAGAAAAAGCATTTGACAAAGTACAAAATCCATTCATGATAAAAACCCTCAACAGAGCAGGTTTAGAGGGAACACACATCAACATAATGGCCATATATGAAAACCCCACAGCCAACATCATCCTAAATGGGGAAAAACTGACACCTTTTCCTCTATGGTCAGGAACAAGACGGGGATGTCCACTTTCACCACTTTTCTTCAACCGTAGTACTGGAAGTCCTAGCCACAGCAATCAGACAACAAAAAGAAAGAAAAGGCATCCAAACCGGTAAGGAAGAAGTCAAACTTTCAATTTGCGGATGACATGACACTCTATACAGAAAACCTGAAAGGTTCCACCAAAAAATTGCTAGAACTGATACACAAATTCAGGAAAGTCACAGGATACAAAATCAATCTTCAGAGATCTGTTGCATTTCTATACGCCAATAACGAAGCAGCAGAAAGAGAAATCAAGGAATCTGTCTCATTTGCAATTGCATCAAAATCCATACGATACCTGGGAATAAACCTAACTGAAGAGGTGAAAGACCAGTACTCTGAAAACTATAAAACACTGATGAAAGAAATTGAAGAAGACACGAAGAAATGGAAAGACATCCCAGGCTCGTGGATTGGAAGAATAAATATTGGTAAGACGTCGATACTACTCAAAGCCATCTACACATCTAATGTAATCCCAATCAAAATACCACCAGCGTTTTTCACAGAACTAGAACAAACAATCCAAAGATTTGTACGCAACCATGAAGACCTCACATAGCCAAAGCAATTTCCTTTCCTCAAAAAGGAAAGCAAATCTTGAGGCGTCAGGATTCTGGACTTCAAGCTGTATTACAAAGCTGTAGTCATCAAACCAGTATGGTACTGGCACAAAAATAGAAACATGGATCAATAGAACAGAATAAAAAACTTAGAAATAAGCCCACAATTATATGGTTAGCTAATCTTCAACAAAGCAGGGGAGACTATCCAATGTGAAAAAGACAGTGTCTTCAACAAATGGTGCTGGGAGCATAGAGAGCAACATGCATAAGAATGAAACCAGACCGCTTTCTTACATCATAAACAGAAGTAAACTCAAAGCGGAACAAAGACCTAAATGTGAGACGTGAAACCATAAAAATTTTAGAAAAGAGCACAGGCAGTAATTTCTCTATCTGTCACAGCAACTTTTTTTTTTCTAGATAGGTCCCTTGAGGTCAGGGAATCAAAAGCAAAAATAAACTATTGGGACTACATCAACATAAAAAGCTTCTGCACAGGGAAGGAAACAATCAACACAACTAAAAGGCAAGCCACAGAATGGGAGAAGAGATTTGCAAATGACACATCTGATAAACGTTTAGTGTCCAAAATATATAAAGAACTTATACAACTCAACACCAAAAAACCCCCCAAATAATCCAATTTTAAAATGGGCAAAAGACACAAACAGACATTTCTCCAAAGAAGACATACAGATGGCCGATATATATATGAAAATATGCTCGACATCACTTATCATGAGGGCAACACAAACCAAAACCACAATGGGCCATCACCTGACACCTGTCAGAGTGGCTGAAATCAATAACACAAGAAAAAACAGGTGTCGTTGAGGGTGTGGAGAAAAAGGAACCTTTTTGCACTGTCGGTGGGGATGCAAACTGGGGCAGCCACTCTGGAAAACAGTACAGAGTTTCCTCCAAAAGTTAAACGTAGAACTACCCTACAATCCAGCAATTGCGCTGCTATGTATTTACCGGGAAGGATACAAAAATACTGATCCAAATGGGTATATGCACCCTGATGTTTATAGAATCATGATCTACAACAGCCAAATTATGGAAACAGCCCATCCATTGATGAACGATAAAGATAAACGATGAAGGATAAAGAAGTGGTATAGACACACAACGGAGAATTATTCAGCTATAGAAAAGAATGAAATCTTGCTATTTGTAACAACATAGATGGAGCTAGGGAATTTAATACCAAGTGAAATAAGTCAGACAGAGAAAGACAAATGCCATATGATTTCACTCATACGGGCAATTTAAGTAACAAAACAAACAAGCAAAGTTGAAAAGAGAGAGGGGCAAACCAAGAAACAGACTCTTATCTGTGGGGAAGCAACTGATCCTTACAGAGGGGAGGTGGGTGGGGGGCTTGGTGAAGTAGGGACTAAGGAGTGCACTTGTCGTGATGAGCGCCGGGTTATGTATGGAAGTGCTGAATCAGTCTATCAAAATACAAACTTAAAAATAGAAGAAGTCATCTCCTAGACCACTGCGTCTTCTCGCCTGGTCAGGAAATCACTCTGTTACTGATCCTCTTTCTTGCATCATATACATGACTCATTCCTCCAAAGCTTGTTCTTGTCCACATTCTACCCCAAAGTCTTCTACGGCCCCGATCAGAGGTGGGGAGTCTGCCCTGGCGCGATGGGCAGAGCAAACTCATTGGCAATGATTCTGTTGGTGTTATGTGGTGACAGGGACACTAACCCCGAGGTAGTCAAAGAAGCCAGAGTGGAAATGGTGACTTAGTTTGTCTACTCCTCAGTCTGTAATAAAGGAGTCTGCTCTCTGTGTAGCCGGGTTTCTAACTTGGTGTCCGATAGCCACCAAGAGATTACAGACAACCAGATGAGACCTTCGACCTGCTTCCATGATCACTTCTCCCAATCTTCTTTTCCTCCTTTGGATGAAACATCTCTATTCCTACGCATGCCATGCCTCCCTCCAGGGCCCTGGACCCCACCCCCTTCTGTCCAATCAAGGATGTTGCCTCAGCTTTGTTTCTACTCTCTCTTGCCTTCCCTTCTGGACTTTCCAACCAACCCACAAACACGCTGTGCTGTCTCCCACCCACAAACAAATTTCTCTTGAACGTACATGTCCCTTGAATACTGGCTCATTTCCCTGCACCCCTTGTGGCTAAACTCCTCAAAAGAGCTATTTCTACTAATTACCTCTGCTTCCTTTTCTCGCTTCTTCTCTTGAACACATCACAGTGAAGTTTCTTTTTCCTTTGCCATTCAAAAAACTAAACTAAAGCCTGCTTGTGTCAAGGTCAGCAATAACTGGGATGATGGTTTATCTTATTTGGTTCGCTTCAGTCCTGGTTTGTGCCTGTGGTCTTGACATATTTTAATTATTAAGAGCTTCTTCCTTCACTCAGAAATGTTGTGATTTGGGCAAAGGTCATGTGGTCGTTTTACCTACCAATAGCCTTCATGTCCTGGTGCAACCTTCAATTCCCATTTTGACTCCCCTGATCAGCTTATTGTACCCTTATTCTGGAAATACTGCCTTCCCTCGCCCCAGGGCATATTCTTCTCGCAACTCGCTGGAGGCTGTTTTTCAGTCTCTTCAGGGTCCTTGATCCTCTGTTCTCTCCATTTTCAGGCTTTGGATGACCTCATCCAATTTCATGGCTTTACATTTTGATGGCGATGAAGACCAGAATTTTATTTTGTGCCCGGGCCCATCCTCCGAACTCCAACTCAGTCTCCATTTGGAATTCCCACAGGCACATCAAACACCACATCAAACACCATCTTCTGGTTTTTCCCCCAGACCATCCCTCCATCTCAGCAAATGACAGCCTACTTCCCCTTCCTTGGGCCCATATCCTGCAGTATCCTTGCCTCCTCCTCCTCTCTTTCTCTCTCTCTCTCTCTCATAGCTCCATCCGATCCATCAGCAACTCTCTCAACCTTAAATTCAATATGTGTCCAAAACGGAGTTGTTTTTCTCCATCTTTCCAACTTTTTCTGTAGTCTAGGCCACCATTGTATTTTACCTTCTTTATTTTGGTCACCTGCTAACTGCTCGCCCTGCCTCTACCTTGCCCCTCACCTCACTCAGAGGCTAGAGGCCACACAGACCCAGCCTGGGTGATTCCCGCAATGGCCTGCGATCTCCCTGATCTGGCCTGGTACCTCTCACAGCATGTGAAAGGCACATGATACCTATTCGTTGAATGAAAGAATGCTTACGTCGATTCCTAGCCTTACGTGATGAGACTGAAGTCTCGTTTCCCAAAAATGTGCTGATGTCCAAGAGTTGGTATCCATTGGCAATCATGACAGATAAGCAAAAGATACTGAAAAAGAGAAAAGGAAAGGACTATACAATCCTCTTCGTGGTATAAAAAGATGATACCACCACGAAAATGTCCTCCAACAGAAAATTTTAAAAAACTATATCACACTCACATGGGGAATATTATATAACTATAGAAATGATTTTCAAGGGATATTTAATGGCCTGGGAGGATGCTTACAATATAGTACCAACAGAAAAAGAAAAAAGCTAACCAACTGGAGGGTCTTAAACGTGTCAACACAAGTGTATGTCCTTGGGAAGAAAAATACTAAAAGAAAATCCCTCCAAACATGGTTAGTGGTGATTTCTAGGTGGTAGAATTATGGGCGATTTAAATTATCTTTATATTTCATGCCTTTTTAAAAATATTAATCATGAATATTTCTTATTTTACCATCATTAAAAAGAACTTCTTATGTACTTCTAAAGTGATAGCATTCCAGGCCGATTGAAGTAAGATACTCCCCTGAGTCTTGATGAATATGATAAAGGATTGATTTTGCCATGCCCATGCATTCTTTCCAACCTTAGTAAGCTCAAAGTGTGCATTTGAAAGTCAGCTGTCTGAGCTCGGCAATCCATAGCCTGAGAAAACACATTTTCGGAGTTCTTGGTAACAATATTCTCTTTGCTCATTCTCATTGGTTAGCACCTGGGTTGCCTTTATATAATGAGCAGGGGGCCATTCACACAATAATATTGAATATAGTAGACCGCTGGGTAATGCAGGCTGTGCATTTAGCTATTATTAATCTTACTTTGTGAGGCTTTATTGTTAACATCATTAAACTGCAAACTGTACACATGTAGGTTAATGAATAGAAGTTTACAGTCAATTAGAAGCTTTCCTGAACTTTCCCCCAGTCTGACTCCCTAGTCCTGAGATAACTACTCTTTGAAATTGTGTAAATCACTCCTTTGCTTTTATTTATAGTGTTGGCTAATCGAAATATTTTATGTTGATCTCTAGAGCTGGAGTTTGTCATTTTTCACTGCTGTATAACATTCCATTGCATGGGTGACCGTTATCGATTCATCCATCCTATGGTTTATGGACATTTGTGTTATTTCCAGTGTTTGCTGTTTACAAACAAGGCTGCTTTGGATATTCTTGAGTATAACTCCTAGAACACGTGTCCAAGAGTTTCTCTCGGTATAAACTTGGGGGTAAAATTCTGAGTCATTGGACACGTGCATGTTTAACCTAATTAGTTCTGTCAAACTACTTTCCAAAGTACTTGTGTAAATTTATACACCTAGAAGCCGTGAATGAGAGCTCTCCTTTCCTTTTTATAGTTACCAACACTTGGTATTGTGCAACTTTTATTTTTTACCCAATCTGAAAGGAGAGACTCTGTATCACTGAGTTCAAATCTGCTTTATCCTATTTACTAATGAGGTTAAGGTTAAACACGTTTTCATTTAATTTACGGAATCTTTGCATTTCCTCTTCTACAAAATACCTGTTCATAGGTTTTGCCCATTTTTCTGGGGTTTTTTTTTTGTTTGTTTTTGACTGGTAGGGGGTGACTTTCTCCTGTAGGAGATATATTTTTCTGGATAATAATCTTTGCTCATTATATGTGTAGCCAATATTTCTCCCAAATGATGGTTTGCATTTTTGTCTTCTTTATAGGTCTTTACATGAACAAAAGTTGTTAATCTCAATGTAATTAAATTTACCATTTTTTTTAAGATTTCAGCTTTTGTGTTTTGTTTTAGGCATAAAGATCTCTACTGTATTCCAAAAGCTTTACACTGTTCTCACATGTAAGTTTTCAATGCACCTGGATTTTTTTGTTGTTGTGAAATAAGGATTTTATTTCATTTCCCACTACCTGGCTAAGCAGTGGTTCCAGAATCATTTATTAAATTGCCCGTTCTTTCTCCGATATGCCGTGCCCTGTCAGTCACAGATCAAGCGAGCCCATTTGTAGGCTTTTTATTCTGCTTGGTGGGTCACTTTGCCTATCCCTTCCCCAGCAGCCCATTGTCTTCATTGCCTACCTTCAAACCAAAGATTACTCTCCATCTTCTAGAGTATGACTCTGTGCCCCCACTCCTTACCTTTCTCCGCCTCCTGCAGTAGTCTTGTCTGTTCTTGGCACTTTGTTTCTAATTAGAAAGGTGTTGCAGTGCCTGTGGCCAGCCAGGGCCACAGTGAGGTGTCACTTCTCTCCCCTTTTCAATTGCTCTTTGGCTTTAGAGTTTTGAAAATCACACGATGAGTAGAAATAGTACTAGAGAAAATAGAACGGCCTTCGGTAATTTCTAGATTTAGGGATTTTTCTCCCCCTCTCTTTTTGATCGTTCTGCTTCCTCTTTGGGCTCTCTGTTACTCGACTGTTCATGATCTCAGGGCATGTAGCACGGAGCTGATTTGTAAAATGGGCTCTCAGAACCCTCAGGCTGAAAGTGTCAGCACGGGAGTGCACCTTAAATGTGTGACTTCCTGTGGCCGCTCAGTTTCATTTTCTGCTTCTTGGACAAAGCAGCCTTGGTGATCACACGTGAGGCCTGGAGGGATGGGAGAAATACTAATGCTAGGGAAAGGGACAGGATGGGCCACTGGAGACAGAAATCAATGTCACTTTGTGACGCCTTGCAAACGCCCCGCTCTGCTCTCCTCGACCCTTTCTTCCTGCACAGCCACTCCCCCCCACATGTTTCACAAACTTGCAGGGGAGCAGGGGCCCGGTGACAGCTCCTCCTACCCTTTCCTCATTGCTGAGATCCGCCCTCCAGTAGGCAGGGGAGTAGTGCAGCAACGAGAAACCCTGTGGCTTTCCCTAGTGGCCCCTGTGGGTGTGACCAAGTGAATGGGTACTCGTATGTGTGAGCATATGTCATTGTGGTGGGAAAAGAACAATAATTCTCCATGCTCATTGTGGTGGGTGTCCCTCTCACTCCACCCAACCTCTTCTATTTTAATCTATATTGCCCCAGCCCTTGCGTCCCTTGCAAATGTCACTGCGTTCTCCCCTGCCTCCCCTTCCTTCTCTTCGGTGACCTTTTTAGGACATCCGGTGGCAGGCCTTCACTTATGGGGGTTGGATGAATGGTGCAGGATGCCTCCCCCCTCCGCTGTCAGAGGGACTGAAAACCACGTTGCTGGAGTCTGGCATATTTTGCCTAAAAGAAACACTTCTTAATTTAATTATTATTTAATTATTATTACTAACGATCTGACTTCTTGATTTCCCACATAAAATGATATGGAAGTCTCTCTCTCTCTCTTTCTTTCTCTTTGTGTTCTTTCCTTCATATTATCAGCTGAAAAGGGGAGGCAGATGGAAACGAAGTCACATCTGCGGCGAGTTGGACGTCTTGGGTTGAGTTTGTCACCCTCCACTGAGAGTCCTTCCCGGGTACGGTAGACTATTTTCACGTGCCAGTCCCAACTATGGGTGCAGTGAGGTGAAGACAACTATTTCATTCACCACGTTTTCTTTTAGGGAAAGCACTGTTTGTCTGGAAGAAATACTTAGCTCAATTGGTTGGGTTGAAGTGTGAGACTTCGGGGCGTGCTCTCAACCCCTAGAGCTTGCTCGCTAGCGGCGAGACATGAGATAAAGCCAAGTATTCTGTTCTTGACAGGAAGGGGTGGAGGGAGAGAGGAAGGGTGGGGGGGCAAGAGTGACTCGATGAGAGACTGTGATGTGTGATGCAGGACCGTCTCCATCCCTGACCCCCCCGCCGCCCCGCTGCAAAATCCGTGAACTTGCTGATTTCCCGCTTGCTCCGCACGAGCAGAATGCTGGAGTCCAAGGAGCTGGGTTCCTCGTCAGTTTCTTGTCCTCACTGACGGGGAGCTGACACGGAAGTGTGTGTCAGCAGATGCCGGAGGCAGAAGGTACCATGAGAAAGCCTGCATCGCCAGGAATGAGACGGAGGGAGAGAGTTTTGAGCTGTGGAATTTCAGTCTTCAACCTTGACCTCAATGTCAAGGCAGAATCCAAGCTGGCCTCTTCACAGCAGCCAGATGAAACCCGTGTCCCTTCTGTGCTGCGTCGTCGGCTCGCCGACTGTTCCAACTTTTGATGATTGGCGCCGTCTGTGATTATGTGAGCTATAGGAACGTTGGATGTTTAAGGGCGTCCAGAACTCAGGGTTCAGGGACTCCCTTGATCTCAGAATAACCCAATAAATGTTTTTGTAGTGGTGGATCTATACACAAGACAATGCGTTATGTCTGAACACCAGCGCCACCGTGGCCTTCAACAAAGCAAGGTATGCTGAAGTTGTGAGAGAAATTTCTGTGCGAATTTCATTTTGAATATTGTGTAATTAGAGATTCATATATCCATTACGTGTAAGAACCAACGTGTAGATTACTTCCAATCAGTATGGCAGAGGGAACTAACATGTACAGATACCCTCCACTCCGAGCACATAGAAATACTGAGTATAATATAATATAATATAATATATAATAAATATAACATGGCATGAGAGAAATTAATTTCTGAATTCAAAAACATGGCAAGGAAGTCTGTGCACGGTGCCCACAGAAGCAGGATATAAACCTTAGGTGGGGGGGAAGGTTGGGAACTTCAAAGACGAGATGATGTCTCAGACTCCTATGAGGTGAAGAGTTGAACCTGACCTCCCTGTGCAAAGCCAGGTGTCGCAAATGTGCCATCCGTGAGATAGACGAGAAAATCTGTCTGAGAGTCTGGAGACAAGCCTGCGAGGAGGTCACATATTCTGGGCTATGGGTTGAGAGAGAGTAAACTCAGAGAAAGGAGGATTTCACACCGAAGCTGAGAGAGGGTGTACAACCCAGATGTACAGCACCTGCACAGTGTTGAAGCTTTGAGCAAGGAAACCAACAATCACAGCAAACTCCCCCACCGATCCCAAAACAGCGAAGCCGGTGAGAGCCCAGCAAAGGCCAACACAACACTGCTCCGTGAGGACCTCCCCACCATGGGGAGCGTGAGAAGATGCTCCTTCAGAAGAAAACTTCTGCTACAGGTTTCACTTCCACACGTAAATCTCAAAATATAGAAGGAATCCCATGGCCACGAGACAGAGAGCAAGCAGGAGAGAGAGGGAGAGAGAGAGAGAGAACAAACACAGTGGATGAGAGACCCAAAACTCAAAGAAGTACAGAAAAAAGAGACATCTCAGAAGGAGTTGTTTTTAAAACAACAACGGTTAAAATAGTAAAAGAAATAAAGGTTGGAAATCGTAAGGAAGGAAGGGAGGGATACATTTTTCAATGATGCCAATAAACAATCGAGGCTAATAATAATTACAGCCTCTCAATAGGCATTAGATCAGACACACCTGAGAAGAAAATTAGCAAATAGGAATTTAGGTTTAAAGAGATTAATTCGTATGCAGCACCGGAGAGAACAATGTGGGAAATGCAGTAGAGAGGTTATAGGAGACACAGAGTGGGGGTGAAAGGGTCCTGTATACGTTTCACCGAAGTTTCAACAGGGAACCAGAGGCATTGCAGGAGAAGAAAAACCCAAAGTGACGATGTCTGAGAATTTCACACAACTGATGAGAGAGATGCGTTTTCAGATTGAAGGAACATATGGTTTCAAGCAGAATAAATAAATAAAAAAAATTATATACCCAGACGCATTGTGGTGGAACTGAAAAACATCAAAGACCAACAATTCTTCGAAGCTCCCAGAGAGAAAGGCCAATTACTTAGAAAGTAACCAAAAAAACCCTTACAGACAACAGACTTAAAATAACAACAGTAAACACCAGAAGATATTATGGAATGATGTCTTCAAAGCGTTAAGAAAAAGTGTATGTCAGCCTGAAATTCCACAGTCAATTACATACGAATAGGAGACAAAATAATGACATTTTCTGATGTACGAGGACCCAATTTCCTGCTAATTCTTAGTGAAAGAATTAATAAGTATATACTTCTGGAGGAAGAAGATTAAACCAGAGGGAAGGACTGGGATGTAAAAATCAACTGAGAATAGAGAAATTAGTAGGGATGCCTGGGTGGCTCAGTCAGATGAGCGTCTGTCTCTTGATCTCGGCTCAGCTCATGATCTCCTGGTTTGTGAAATCGAGCCCCACGTCAGACCCTGAGCTAACAGCAAGGAGCCTGTTTCGGATTCTCTCTCCCTCTCTCGCTGCCCCTCTCCTGCTTGCACTCTCTCTCTCTCTCTCAAAATAAATAAATAAACATTAAAAAAAAAAGAAATTGGTGATACGCTGGTGATCCCAAAGTACGTATAGATGTAAAAGAGGATTATTTGGGAGAAGAATGGTGAAAAACTAGGGGTCGTTAAAATGCTACACAATGGTAGCGTAGGAGACAGGGGTTTTACGATCTGAATTCAAGAGTTCTGAAATTTTTGTGTGAGGAGGGCAGACAATAAAGAAATTGCTAATTTAGATTTTCTTGAGGAAAATATGCACGTTAAGTAAACAAACTCCAAACCAAGAAGCTTTCCCCCTGCCACTGGTAAAGAGACGTGTCACAAAAGAAGACACGTCACACCATAAGATGTAACGATGACAAGTAGGCACATTAAAAGAAGTTTGCCCGTTAGCTGCTAAGGAAATGCAAATCAGCACCACGATGGAATATTACTACCTACCTATTAGAGTGGCTAAGATGAAAAAGACTCAAAGACTCACCACGCCGCGTATTGGCAAGGATGTGAACAACCCCAAAGTCTCATACACCGATGGTGGGAATGTATAATGGTCGTTTAGCGATTTCTCAAAAGTTAAGAATACACCGACAAGATAATCCCACCCAGTCATTCCACCTCTAGATATTTACCCAAGAGAAAAATAAATATATGTTTCTATAAATAATTATACAGGAACGTTCATAGACGCTTTATTTATAATGAAAACCAACTCAACTGTGCGTCAACAGAGGAGTGGGTAAACGAACTGTGGTATATTCACACGGTGGAATACTATTTAGCAATGAAGAGGAAGGAGTTGTTGAGGTGCGCTAGAACATGGATGAATCCCAAAGCAGTGTTGGGGATGTAGAGGCAGGAAGGGAAGAGGGAGAAGCAGTATGTGTGAAACAGCTTTTGTGAGTGATGGGTACGTCCATTTTCTTGATTGTCACTTCATGGCTACATACATATGTCAGAACTTACGAAGTTGTACGCTTTGAACGTGGGCAGTTTATTGTGCGTTAACTATACCCCGATTAATACATCACATTATTTTTGAAACAAACACGTGCATTTCAGAATTTAAGAGTGACCACTAAAAGAAAAGGAATAGAATATATAACTTTCAAATTAGTGGAGGGAAAAGAATTGATTCTATTGGATAAGGAAAAAAAAAGAAGCAGACAAAAGTCTGGCTAGAAGTAAAGAAACGTAAGACGGGGATAGCAAACTTTTTTGTGTGCGTAAGTCTAAATAGTAAAATTTTTTTATTTCTCAGGCCACATGGCCTCTGATGCGGTTCCTCAACTTTGCTACCAAAGCACAGAAGCCACAGTAATAATGCATACACAGCAGAGTTCCAATCCCACTTCATATCCAAAGCAGGTGCTCGGTTAGATTTATCCCAAGGGCCATATCTTGCCAACCCCTTGTATACATAAATTCAAATGTAATTACAATGTAAAGGGAGTAAACCTGTCTCACTGAAAAAGTAGACTGTGATATTCAGCCCCACGTCATTTACAAACCCACTTGGAACATGATAAAGACAGGTTGAAAGAAGTCATGGCAGCAATGTGCCACTAACATAATAAATACAAGTCAAGAAGATAATAGCAAATCTAGCCAAACCACCATTTACGGATCCAGATACTATTGTAAGCGTCCAGTGGTTGTCCGGTCAGGAAATACGGAGCTGGAATCCAACCCAAGCTGGGTGTCTTCAAAGCCCACATTCCTAAACGCCACCACATTTTGACTGCCAGACAAAATTGAATTTGAACGTACAGAGTGATTTTACTTAATAAAAGGAGAGAAAAACACCTAAGAAGTAACAACTGCGAACCTATATACATCCAACGACGTCAGCACAAATACACACAAATAGATACACCCGCACACAGACAGACACAGGGAGAACATAACGGGGAGCAGTCGACAAATCCAGAATCTTAGTAAGAAATTTCAAGACTTCTCTTCCAGATCGTGCAGAGGAAGCACGAGAGGAAATACACGTGAAGGCATCGGTACAGATAACGGCTTTGATTTTATGTACTTCATTTTGCACCCAACATATAAGAAATGTGTATCCCTTTTAAGTATCTATAGAATATTTCCGAAAATTGGCCACAGTGCAAGATAAACATAAAATAATGACCATTACTAAGATTCTTATATGCCTACAAGAATAGGAAGAAATATGAAGATGATGATGGTGATGGTGATGATGATATTCTAATGAAGTTGGCCAAAAAACCCAGTGAGGTACTGAGAAACAAATCTGACAAAATGTTTGGAGAGACAGAATGGCGTAGTGGATAAACACAAGGACTCTGGGGCCAGCGTATCTGCACTCAGATCCTGGCTGCTGAATTTTCTATATGTGTGGCTGTTAGAGGAAGTCATTGAGAGGATGTGACTATTGGTTGACCCAATAGTGAGGTAGGCTTGGGCAACGGTAGACTCCTCACCCCCTCCCCCTGACCTTGGGATGTATCTTCAACTTACAGTTCTCATAGTAGAAGCTGTCTCAAGGTCAGACCCTTGAGAGAATAGCATACTGTTGAGACCATACACTGAATACGGGACTGGACCCAGTTAAGACCTCTGTATTCACTTTTAAGATTTTGGTGAGTGGTGTGGACTTGTCTTTTGGCCATCCAAGGCAGCCTCGTATGTAAGCTCCCTTGATTATGGAAACTCCCGCTTACTAATCTGGAACGATCTGCCTTATTCTTTGGTCTCCCCTGCTTTCCGTGTATGGGAACCGGTTTTGAATTTCACCCAGGGAACTCTCATGGTTGTGAACCTACAGTGACTTGGTAAGATGAGTCCCTTGACATCTCATTCGTAACATAACAAAGAACGGGGGAAACAATGGTTCTATGTCATAAGGGTGTTATGAAAATGAGTGACTAATTTATAAATGAATTAAAATAGTGGTGTGGTACATATACACGTTTGTTAAATGAAAACCTAAACATGAGCAAAACCTGTAGAAGACATATTGTAAAACATAAAAGCAAACCTAAATCAAGGAGCACAGACCAAGATTCAACATTTAAATATGCCAAATCTCCCCCAAACTAATGAATGCATTCAAAGTAGTCCTAATCAAAAAATACCATAAGAGTTTTGTTCATTTTTCTTTTGTCAAGCAGAGTCTAAAATTCATATATAATACTAGATGGTCAAGAATTAGCAAGACCATTATAAGATGAACACGGAGAAGAGACTTAATAGAGCGCACAAGTAAAAAAGGATATACGCACGAGATTAATCAAAGAATCCACAAAAACAGAGCGCACAGCCCAGAAAGAAACTAAATCACATAAGAGACCATAGAGACAGTGCTAAAAATCACTGGCAGGAAGGATGGACATTTTTAAAATCTATTTCGTATAGTTTCTGGCTGTAACGCACAGAAAAAGCGTAGTTTATTTATAACCTAGTAACAACCCAATATATATGCGTGTCTATGTGTTTTCTGAAACACCATTTACTCTCGTCACATGCAATGTAGTCTGACGTTTTCCATATTATTTAACTTTCTGAGAAATGGTGGCTAGGACCCACTAAATTGTTTCCATGTCTCATTAACAGATTGCAGATCTAGAGTCTGAAAAATATTACACTATTATATATTAATAAAGGATATATACTATTATATACTAGTATATAAATATATACTATAATATTATAGCTAATAAGTGTATGGAGAAAACTCGCTTTTGGTGAAAAATATAAAACTACATACTGACCTCACATTATACTCAACACCAAATTCCAAACAGATTAAGTGACCAAATGTGATGAACCTTTCAGATGCCATATGATTTAATATTTTGTTGGAAATATTCTTAAGGGAAAGGGAAATTAACAAAGGGAAACACTGATTAGTTTGACAACTTCAATTTCAAACTTCCCAATTACTTCTACATGGCTGGGGAAATAATTTGCAAGATTGGTATCCAGAATATTAAAGGAATTTTTAAAGACCAGTAAGAAAAATCTAACAAGCTAATAGAAAAATGGGCCAAACAGACTAAGAGACCATTCACAGAAAAGGGAGTTTGGAAGGCTAACAAATACACGAAAAACGCCCGGACTTTTTACTAGTCAGAGAAATGTAAGTTAGAACAATGAGATGCTATTTCATAGCCATCAGATTGGCAAAAATACAGACTGACCATACCAAGTTTTGGGGGAATAGGGGAAATAAGAATTCCCATACCCTGCTCTTGGGAGCAAACCGTAAAATATAGACAGTAAAAAAAAAAAAAAAGTTACAGGGTAGTGCTTGCCTCTGCTGGGGGGGGGGGAAGGGTAATAACACGGGGGTGGGGCTTACTAAAAAGACTTCACCGTATTATTTTTTAAGCATATTTGGAGGAAATGAGGCACTATGTTACTGTTAATTCTGAGTAGCCAGGGCGCTGATAATTGTCATTTCATTCTCCGTACTTTCTTTAACTGGAAACTCTTTTTTATCTAAAAAAAGATATGTAAAGAAAGACATGCTTATGAAATTTACTTTTCTTAGCTGAAGGCACGACCCCATAAATGGAATTAGCCATCGGCATTAGCTACAGTTCAAATCGCCACCCCCCCCCCCGCCTCCCCCCACCCCTGCCTCATTCCCGTGCAAATTGTCCCTAAGGTCCATAGCTGGAGGGGTGGGGGCGGATTCTGATAAACACCCTTGTTGCCCCTCGAGGTTGAGCGCGATGCCTCTGCACTCTGATTAGGTTTGTGTAAGCTGCAGGGAGACCTTCTGAATCGGTGTCCCAGGAAATCTCAATCCTTCAGGGGTTCTCAAGGTTGAGCAGGGACAGAGTGGGGGAGAGAGGTGTCAGAACCACCAGGCGCTTAAAAAAATGCACCTGTGGGTTGAGAGCTTCCGGCTGAATTTCTCAATTACTTTGATTCCATCACAGTTCATTGATGTCCATAATATCCCGTCTTGACTCTGGTCAACTTCAGAGAGTGGGTTCAATCAGTAATTGCTTTTGTTTGTTTGTTTATTTTGATGTTTTTATTTATTTTTGAGATGGCGAGAAAGCACGAACTGGGGAGGGGCAGAGAGAGGGGGAGACAGGAACCGATGTGGGCTCCACGCTTGACAGAAGAGAGCCCAATGCGGGGTTCAAACTCGGGAGCTGTGAGGTCATCAGGGTTGCTGTGTTCAGTTGAGCAGTTTGTACACTGTACAAGAGTGTCCAGTTAAGAAGGCAGGAGGAAGCTGAAACTCCCCTAAACACTCTTCCTTCAGCCCTGTATCTGTGCGGCTGCTTTCCTAGTTTGTCCAGAGGGGATGCCTTTTTATAATTTGCACGAGGGAGGCATACAGGCTCGCAGGTAGTCTGGCCGCAGTTGGGTACCACCCACAGAACTTAAATATGTTCACTGCAGAGGTACCGCTTGAAATGCGAGGGACTGTGTGTTTATCTCAAGGAAGAAACGACTCGGAAGACATATTTATGAAACGTCAAAATGTTAGGACCCGAAAGGATTTTAGAAAACATGAGGTTTAAACCATCATTTTCATCGTTTCTCGGCCTTTTGGCCAAGCTCAAGTGTCAGCCGTACTTTTCTACCTGTAGAAAACGACTCTGACTGTTTTAGAATTTAATGGAAAGCTGGATACCCACTGCTACGGAGCTGGTTAGTGACCGAGCGAGTCACAGACACAAGTCACGTGGCATCAGAATTTTCTAATTCAATGCAGGACACCCGGGCTCTGCCACCAACACCCGATGTCTAGTCCTGCCTTCTCCGCGGGACGCCCGTGGACAATCCGGCCACATTTCAGGCTGTGCGCCTCGCCTCTGAAGCTCTGTCCACGCAGTCATTCTTCTCTCAGATCTCCCCATATCCTGTCCCACTTCTGAGTCCGGCACAGGAACTGTGGTTGGCGTGATGGCACTTTCGCGTGTAATCTAACAGCAAATAGTGAGAAAAATCACTTTCTCTTCTGATGTGATCTCTTCTCCTTGATCTAGGGCAAGGGGAGGGGGAAAGCTGAACATCTTGGTGTCGCTCTGCGTCTGTCGGGTGTTATTTTCCTGCCACAGGCGGTGCTCCCCTGGGATGAGGGCCCAGCTCTGGGGAGAGCTGTTCTGGAGGGAATTAGGTCTGGCCTTGGTATTGTCATTTCCTTAGAATGTCAGAGAACCGGGTTGGGGGGTGCCGCCTTTCTTCCCACCGCAAGTGGGGCACAAGTAACCATCTCTCTCGGAGTTCCTCTGTCTGACGTCGACAGGACCTCAGCTGGGGCATCCGGACAGGATCGAGGTTCCAGAGGGGACTGTATGAGACTGATGGACTGCCTCGAGTCCTCGGGCTTTGCCACATAGCGGTGCCATAGGCAAGCCGTTTTATCCCGTGAGCACCTGCCTCGTCACGAATGAGATGCCCATCATCATACCTGCTCTGTTTTCTCTTACCAGGCTCGTGGGAGGATCAAACAAGGTAAGGGACGTGAACGTGCTTGGATCGTCTGTGCACGAGTCCTGCGACCCTCTTGGGGATTCCTGGCAGTGAGCCCTGGGGCTGGGGAATGGAGGGCGCTCCTGCAAGCTGGAGGAACAGGGTGTGTGTCCTCAGATTCCCATGGGGTTCTAGACGCCTTCAGTGTGGGAATGCAGCTCCTGACCATCTAGGACACGTAATGAGTATGGTTCTCTGGCAATGTATTTTTGTGCTCCAGAGTCCAAACGAACGCCCTGCAGAATGTTTGCTTTGCTGTGCAGGCTTCCTTTAATTTTTGGTGTCATCCCTCACACGTTGAGCATCACGGTAGCTCGCAGGGCTCATCTCTACTCTTGACATCGTGGCGCCTCCGTGGATGTTCCTGGTTGGAGAAAGGTCCTGTGAAGAAGAGGTGGATGGAAGAAGGAGCAGATCGACGATCTTAGAACTCAGGGATGGAAGGAAAACATCCCTTCTCACCTTTTCTCTCTCCCTCTCTTAAGAGGTCCTCCAGACTCTTCCCAATATATCCAGCGATGCATCATTTTCTGGATCTCAAGATAGCACATTGCATTTCTGGACCACTGCCACTGGGAGAAAATAATGGAGAGTGTTGAAATCTGCTTCCCTATATTTTCAATGCCCTGTATTATCTCTCCACTTAAACAGACCTTCCCTACATTATGCAGCCAAGAGATGCTGTCATAACAGTTTCATGTTGTCTCCAGGGATTAAATCAGAGTTTCAGGCTTGGTAGAAACCATAAAGTTTGTTATTTAAATTCAAGTTAGTTCACATACAGTATAGTCTTGGCTCCAGAAGTAGAACCCAGTGGTTCATCTCTTACATAGGACACCCAGTGCTCATCCCAACAAGTGCCCTCCTTCATGCCCATCACCCATTTGACCCATCCCCCCACCCACCTCCTCTCCAGCAACCCTCAGTTTGTGCTCTGTATTTAAGAGTCTCTTGTGGTTTGCCTCCCTCTCTGTTCTTCTTTTTGATTTTTTTTGTGGAACCTCCCTACTGTTCTCCCGCACCAGTTTGCATTTCCACCAACATCGCGTGAGGATTCCTTTTTCTCCACAACACTTGTTTCTTGTGTTTTTGATTTTAACCATTCTGACAGCTGTGAGGTGATATCTCACTGTGGTTTTGTTTGTATTTCCCTGATCTTCAGTGATGTTGAGCATCTTTTCATGTATCTGTTGGCCATCTGGATGTCTTTGGAGAAACGTCTGCTCCTATCTTCTGCCCATTTTAAAATTGGATTTTTTTTTTTTTTTTGGTGTTGAGCTGTTTAAGTTCTTTATATATTTTGGATGTGTCATTTATCAGATGTGTCATTTGCAAATATGTTCTTTCATTAGGTAGGTTATCTTTCAGTTTTGTTGGTTGTTTCCTTTGCTGTGCAGAAGCGTGTTATTTTGATGTAGTCCCAATAGTTTTGTGTGTTTACTTGTTTGTTTTTGCTTTTGTTTCCCTTGCCTCGGGAGACACAGCTAGAAAAATGTTGCTATGGCTGATGTCCGAGAAATTACCGCCTGTCCTCTCTTCCAGGATTTTTATGGTTTCAGGTCTTACACTTAGGTCTTTGGTCTATTTTGAGCGTAGGGTGTAAGGAAGTGGTCCAGTTTCATTCTTTTGCATGTTACTATCCAGTTTTCCCAACTCCATTTGTTGAAGAGACTTTTTTCCCAGTGCATATTCTTGCCTCCTTTGTTGAAGACTAATTGACCGTATCATTGTGGGTTTATTTCTGGGCTGTCCATTCGATTCTATCGAACTATGTGTCTATCTTTTGGTGCCAGTACCATACCGTTTTGATCACTACAGCTTTGTAATGTAACTTGAAGACTGGAATTGTGATAGGGCCAGCTTTGCTTTTCTTTTTTAAGGTTTCTTGGGCTACTGGGGGTCTTTTCTGTATCCACACAAATTTTAGGATTGTTTGTTCTAGTTCTGTGAAGAATGCTGGCGGTATTTTGATAGGAATTGCTACATGTGTAGATTGCTTTGGGTGACATTAACATTTTTCTTCTAAGCCATGAGCGTGGAATGTCTTTCCATTTGTTTGTGTCATTTTCAGTGTCTTTTGCCAATGTTTTATAGGTTTCAGAGCATAGGTCTTTCACCTCCTTGGTTAAGTTTAATCCTAGGTATTTTATTATTTTTGGCGCAGCTGTAAATGGGATTGCTTTCTTTCTTTATCTTTCTGCTGCTTCATTATTGGTGTATAGAAATGCAACAGATTTCTGTAAAAATATAGGAACATTAAAAAAAAATCCCTTAACACAGTGTACAAAGGACCCGTCTGTTGCACAGCTATTATGCCAGACACCTTTTTAGGCGATGTATCTACAGCATAAACACAGTTGACAAAGTGCCTGCCCTCAGGAAGCATACGTTTGAACAGGTGTAAGTCCAACCATCAAGTAAGTGAGCAAGACAATTTCAGAAAGTGATAAACACTGTGAAGAAATGAATAAGGCAACAATACCGTCACTCTAAATTTATCTATGACTTTGGAATAGTAGAATATGAGTTATTTTACTTTTCTTTATGAGTTATTCTTTGGGGATATGGTTATAGTGTCCTTTCTTTATCCACAGGTAACAAAGATACTCTGTATTTTCTCCTTCCTTCCTTCCTTCCTTCCTTCCTTCCTTCCTCGCTTCCTCCTTTCCTCCCCCTCCCTCTTTCTTTTTTTCTTGCTTGCTTTGTAGTTGTTTTTAAAATCTGGGCATTTCATATATTAGGCATCTATTTTTGTACATGGTGTAACATAGGAAACATTTTATTTTTTCTCTGTAAACTAAGCAAAAGTTTCCAACAACACAAGTGAATAATATATCTTATCCTCATTTGGTCATGGTATATATATATATATATATATATATATATATATATATATATACACATACATACCATGGTATATTTGGTCATGGTATATATATATATATATATGTATATACACAATGGTATATAGATATATAGATATAGATATATACACAATGCATTTCATAACCATAATTCTGAGCTTTTTATTGTTCTGATTGTTCTTCCTTAGGTTAATACTAAAGCGTATTTTATTCACACAGCTTTGTCTTATGCCTTAATATTAAGGACAATTTTTTCTTGTCTGTTTTTCCTTTTGCAACTTGCTTCAGCTATCCGTGAATATCTTTGTATCGTACAAGTTGAAGAATGAGGTTAGACTATCTCTTCCCAAAATTATTTGGAAATTCCTATTGGAATTACACCGAAGACTAGAGTAATGGCGGGGGGGGGGGGGGGACTGACATCTTTACAATGTCTGTCATCTACTTCTAAATACTTATATATGTCTTATGTGTCTTTTAATAAAGTCATTTTTTTTAATATTAAAGCAGGATGGATATATTATGGAGCAGAATACGAAGTTATAAATTTAAAGATAAACCATAGGGCTTCAAGGAAATATCCCACTTGCCATGTATGGCAAGTCTTCTTATCCAGACTTTCTCACCACTGGGTCTCTGTCCTCTGAGCATAAAGACCTGGTTGAACAAGATTTAGGGGCACTGCCTTTCCCCATTTCCCGGCTGTCTTCTGCCTGCGGGGCTAAGTGGATGGGTGCTGGAGGCAGATCACTTGTGTTCAAATCCCTGACCACAATGACTAATTGTGGAACCTGGGGCATGTGCACCAACCTCCTTCAATTTTTAGTGTCTTTCTTTTTTTTCCCCAGGAATAAAATGGAGAACCAAATAAGATAGTGCATGCCAAATGCTCAGCAGAGTGCCAGATCTGGAGTGAGTGCTTACTTGTCAGCTACTGTGCCGAACAATTTTAAGCTACAGTCGCCATAATGTAGCATGTGAGTACCCGCAAAGGCAGCTGCGGTCTAAAGCTATTCTTTGTTCTGTTCAAAATGTATAACTACACACTTGTATAGTTATAACAAAACGTATAACAAAATGTGTAACGATATCAAATGCGGGAGGGTAAATAGTCTCAGTAAATAAAGAACTGAAATAATCCATAAAAGAGTAAAGGTGAGGCGACAAGAAGCTGATACAGTACGACATACTTAACAGAAAGGAGATAAAGGGTTTGCAGTGACAATTAGGAATCATCTCGTTAGTAGGTATTATATTGGGAGTGACATTAGGGATCCAGAGGCCGAGGGAGACTGAGGGTTAGTACTTAGCAAGAGTTTTCACTAGTCTGGGCCTGGGGCGAGGGCAGAAGCAACAGGAAGCAAAGGGTGAAGGGTGCTATATTAAAAAGTTAAGCTGTAGTTGGGGAGGAAACCACAGCTCTGAAGATGACATTTTCTTGAAGGAATTGGTGAAGGCAACCGCGTGAACAAGTAGGTGTTGGGGCTGACACTGGGGAAGGTGATTGCCCGGGCACGGGGCTTCTTCCGGTGAATTATCTCCGAAGTGAACATCCCACTCCCTTTAGGCCCCACTGGGAAGAGCGTGGCCCCCAGATGTCCAACTCTTAGGAGAAGTCGCCTCTATTGCTACTGGAACTCTGAATAAATACGCAGGGTGAGATCCAATACTGATCCGGGGCCCCTGGGTGGCTCAGTTGGTTGAGTAACTGACTCTTGACTTCAGCTCAGGTCGTGATCTCATGGTTTGTGAGTTTGAGCCTCGTGGTGGGCTCTGTGCTGACAGCTGGAGGCTGCTTGGGTTTCTCTTTCTCTCTCTCTGCCCCTCCCCCACTCTCGCATACTCTTTCACTCTCTTTTTCTCTCAAAATAAATAAATGAACGTTAAAAAAAATCAAACACTAAGCCGTAGCAGTTGAAGCAGGGCAGTGGTGGGTGTGGGTTGAGGGGAGAACTCAGGCTCTCTCTGGACATGACTTTCCTTTTAATTTTGGTCTCAATAGTGATTTTTCTTATTGCGAAAACGTAAGGGTAGGTAATTTATGCTTAGTGTTTGTTTATAAAGCTCTTTTAGTGAAATTGCATTTTTATTGAAAAAGCATCATTACTATAGATCCTAGAGAATACTAGGAAAGAGTTTAATGGTAGATCAAGTGGCCAATATGATTAGTTCTTGGTAGAAGGAATGAGATTGAGAGCATAGTCTGGAACACATAACCACTTTCCAGGGGGCACACACGTATAAATTCAAATTATAAATATATACATTGTTGGAAGATGGGTAAATAGATTTGGTCGACACCTTGGACATAATACTGTCAAACTGTCCCCTGGATCATTCCCATCAGCATCCACACTTGATAGCATTTCGCCCATCTAACCACCAAAATAAACAAAAACGCTCCCTCGATCCAGTTTCCTCCTTTCCGCTACAGTCCCTTTTCTTTCCAAGCCTCTATGGTGACATTTGGGAGGGAGCTGTATCCCAGCGCTGTTCTGCTTAAAGGATTATACGTACCGGCTGCCTCCCGTTTCTTCTCCCAGGCTCTCTTGAACTCTCCTCAGTAAGGTTTTCGCTCCTACTGGCCCACTGAAGCTTCTCCCTTCCGGTCATCTGTGCTTGTCGTGTGTTAAACCCAGCTGTCACTTCTGAGTCCTCATTTTCTGACCGATCTCCAGCATTTGACAAAATCGCTCACGCTGTTCCAACAAATACTCTCCTATCTTGGTTTCCAGGGCACCACATGCCCCCGGTCTTTCTTCTGTCTTTCTGACTACTTCTCAACTTCTCTTGCTGTTTCCTCCTCGTCTCCCCATCCTGTAGACTTCGGGGTGTCCCAAGGCTCAGTCCGTTTCTGTTAGCTCTCACTGTGTTTGTGCTTTCACCCCTTATCATGGCTTTAAATGCCACAGATACGCTGATGACTTTCAGTGATTACTTCCAGCCCGATATTTCCTTGAACTCCTGACCTAGCTCCCTGTCTATGTGACATTTCCATTTGGATGCTTCCTAAGTGTCTAAAACTCAACATGTCCCAACCTCCTCATATTCGTCCTAAAGCCAGCAGCTCCTCTGTTTCCTTCTCTCAGTTAATAAGAGGAGACACCATTCTTTCAGCTGCTTATATCAAAAAACTTGGTGTCACCCTCGACTTGACTCATTCGCTACAATTCTACACCCGGTTTGTCAGCAAGTTGTGTCAGTCCTACCTTCAAAATAGAATCAGTGTTTGAGCCTTCCTCACCAACCCCCCGCCACCACTGGTCCAATCTTCCCTCATTTCCCACTTGGAATAGCCTCCATGTGGTGTCTCAGTATCTATCCCCCTGCCGTCTATGGTTAGCACAGCCACCAGACTGACCCGTTGACCTAGGTCAGATCGTATCACACCTTTTCACCTTCTTATCCAGTGTCTTCCCCCCCACCCCCACCCCCAATTCAGAGTCAAAGTCAGTCTTTAACAACAAACTATAAGGCCTGGAATGGTCTGGCACCCTGTCACCTCTATGACTTCATCGGCTACCTTGTCCCCTTTGATTTCCCAAACCAGCTACTCTGGACCCGTTGGCTACTTCTTGACTGGACCAGGCAAACCCCTGCCTCAGGGCCTCTATATTTTCTATCTCCTCTGCCTGCCTAGAATGTTCTTCCCTCCTTTGCATGCTTGACTCCCCCATTTCCCTCAGCTCTTTTGTGCAAAACTTGTTTCCTCTGTGGGGCTTTTTCTAGCGACCCTCTCTAACGATCTCGGTTACCCCTTCCCCAATATTTCATTCTCCTCTTCTGTGTTTTGTTTTTTCTCTTTAGCGTGCACTGCTTTCTGGTATATAATATATTTTCCTTGTTTAATTCTCTTTATTGTCTTGCTTTCCGGCCAAAATGTTTGCTCTTTGAAGTCACGGATTTGGTTTTGTTTACTCTTGTGGCCCCAGTTCCTGGGGGAAAAAAGAGACTGACATGTTGCAAGCCTCAATAAGTATTTGCTGTGAAGATGAATGTAGCTAAATGAATTGTGGGCAAAGGTAAACATTTCCTAAGAACTCTCTTCTACTACTGTTCTTTCCAAACATACATTTACAAAGGATGCTTTCATCCTCTCGAGATGACCGATGCTGGCCGTTGGTGGCCACAGAACCTCTGTAATCTTTAGCCACCAGAACTTTCAGATACGGAGAAGCGACAGCATTAATTGCCGCTGCGTGTGTGTCTTAATCGGTCATTTATCGAGGGCCTATTTCGTGCCTAGGACTGGCCATCTGTTGCACTGTCACTAGAAAGGGGACGTCTGGAGGCCCTCAGCTTTATCGTTTCCCCACTGAGCGACCCTGGGTAGATTTAGAGTCACCAAGTCTTGCCGGGCCTCAGTTTCCTCCCCGTGAGTGGAGACAGGGGTATGCCACATTCCTGCGAGCTGTTGAAGGGTATGTGAAAGTCTAACACAGGCATTATTGCACACCGCTTGATATCGCCACCAAAGAAATACACTGTCACTGGAAATAATTATAGGTATCACAGATTAGAACCACTATGTAAATAAAGACCGTTGCTCCGGTATTAAAATGTTTTTACCATATGCGCTTTTGCAAGCATTACAGATATGGCTGCCCATTCCTTCCCCTCAGCGGGAAATAGGACTTTTCAGGGAAGACAGGGGCCAGAAGAATAGAATTCCGCCCCCCCCCAGTTTTATTGAGATACACTTGGCATACAGCGCTGTGCGGGTCTCGGGTGTACAGATCATGGATTGACTTACACGTACTGTGAAGTGACCACCACAGCAAGTCCATTTGGCAGCCATCATCTCATACGGATACTCCAAGGCCAGCAGTGGGATGTGGAAAACCACCGAGGAAGAGTCTTTAAGCTCCTTTTCACATCCTCGTAGGCACTCAGTGGGATGAAAAATGCCTGTGGCTGCACAGGTGCCCGGCCAAGGAATACACCGTGAGATGGAAAATGGCGGTCCAACCAACAAGCCTTCTTCAAGGGGCTATCATGTTCCTGCCCCTGAGGGGAGTACAGGCGAGACTGGATCACTGGTTTTGGTTGGCTGGCCGACAACCTCATCAAGATTCTCTTACCTTGTATCTGATTCCATTTACCACTCTGCGTAAAGACTCCAGGGGCTCCCCCCAAACACCCCAAGGTTGACATCCACATGCATTGGTTTAATAGGCGAAGTCCTTTGCCATCTGGCCTCTTCCCACCTCTGCTTCTCGCATCTCACTCCACACCAGCTTGTCCCATCAATATCCACATCTTTGCTTTCTCCATTCTCTCCATACCATTGGGTTTTTCCTTCATCCAGAAAGCTGGAACACCCTTCCTTCCTTCTTTAACTAGAAATCCCGACTCATCCATTGAGACTTATCTGAGTGATCAGTCTTCTTTCCTTATGTCCCACCCTTACCCACTCGGGGAGATGCCCCTTCTCTGTGCTCCCAGAGACCCCTTTGTTGTTTTTAGTTACTGAATAGTTACTCAGGGTTACAGTTTTTTCTTGATTCACTCACTGTCCCCAGTACTATCACTGGGCTTGGAACTGCTAGATGCTTAGTAAAATTTCCATTGTATGAATGGGTAAAATATGAGTGAATTGTCAAATATGAGGTAATGATTGCAAAACAATTTTACTTGTTGAGGTACTTGGGTGGCTCTGTTGGTCAAGCATCCGACTTTTGATTTTGGCTCGGGTTGTGATCTCATGGTTTGTGAGATCGAACCCTGTGTCGGGCTCTGAGGCTGATGATATGGACCCTGCTTGGCATTCTCTCTCTCTCTCTCTCTGCCCCTCCCCTACTTGTACTCTTTCTCTCTCTCAAAATAAATAAACATTTGTTTTTAAAAAAAACCCCAATTTTAATTGTTGTGTGTAGCCTAGGACATGAAACCTGGAGCTCACGTACAGCGAATATCCAGAGGCATAACCTCAACTGCCATACCTCTGGTCCCATGCCTCTCAACACCACGGAGTTTGATAAACTACTTTCAGGGGTTCAAGGAGCATCCTAGTCAGACTCACACCGAGAAGGTGCTCAGGATCCCCCCCTCATAAAGAAAAGCTAGTGCATCTCCAGAGGTGCGAGGTAAAGGTCATGGAGAGCCACAGGACCATAAAGGTATCAGAGGAAATGTGCCTTTGCCACCTGCACCCCACATAATACAGTACACACAAAGCACATCAGGTTACAATGCTGTAAACCAGAGTCACATGGTGAAGTATCAGGAAGAGAGAATCACAGTGGGACACGTATGTCGTGGCGAATGGAACAAAAATCAGCTTTTACCTCAGCTCACCCAGAGCAACGCGTTTCTAGAATGGCCCACATGACTCGGTTGGCTCTTTTCCCAGCCTGCTGGTTAGGCGGCTGCATGGGTGGTCCCGCACCCGGGGGGGGGGGGAATGTCTAGCTGAAAAGAGGGGCCCGAGAACCTTAGAGTCTCTCTCCCCTGGAAAGTCTAATGAGAACCAATTCCCTGGTGGTCTAGTGGTTAGGGTTTGGAAAGTCTAATGAGTAAGATTTCAGGTGGGTGAATAGCAGAGGCTGAGAAGCTTGGCGGTGAGGAGCAGGCCAGCGTTTTCCCCCTCAGCCTTTGCCTCTCCTCTACACAACGCTTTCGAAATAGAAGCCATTTCCTCTCTGCTCTACCACCTGCCCCCAGCGTCAGCTTCGAGGTGGTCTACCACAAACATTCTGTACCGACGGTGGAGAAACTGCCAACCTTCCTGCCAGGCACTACACCGAGCAGGGGAAGATTCGGCCCGGGCCAGACCAAAGAAAAAAAATCGCCTTTGACGTTCGGCTGGTCAACACCAAGAGGGAACGGAGGTGGCAAGAAGCTCTTGGAAAAAAAACACATCACCTGTTGAAGTCTGAATGTACACAGGGGAAGGGGTACTGGTGATCTGGAGACTCTGCTTGGGAGATCCCTGAGTATGGGAAGTTTTTTCTGGACCTAGAACCAGCGTAACACCTAGTCCTGGTAGGGACTCGAAAATAGTCAATGAACGATTGAATAAAGGAAAGAGGAAAGACGGGATTATTCTCCAGAGGATAACTGGGTGCTTTCCACGTAGGGGGAAACTGAGTAGAAATCAAATTTTGTCTTGTTTTCTATGGGGGGAGGGGTCAAAAAAAACCAAACTAAACCAAGACCAAAGCAAAAAACCAAAAAAACCAACAAACCCGAAACACCCAGGAGGGCTCAGCTATTTCCCTGGAATAACAATGGAGAGTTTGCACCATGGAAATCACATAATTGCTTTGAAGACACCATTGCCCACCACACGGAGGAGATATTTTAAGTCGTGATTAAGACTTAATTGGGATGGGGGCGGCTTCTTGAAGGCTCAGGGTCTAGGTATTGAATAATACTCTCAGTTGTTATCATGGGTGGGGAAACTGCACAGATAGTTGGAATAGACCATCCTAAATGCAATTTGACTGAAGGAAGTAGTATTCCACACAGAGGGAACAGTGTGCAAGAAGTCACTGAGGTTTGAGAGAGCAATGTCTAACAAGTAACTTCATAAATGAGGAAGGATCAACAGGATTTAGACAATGATCCTAGAAGTTCTAAGCAAAAGGAGAAATGTAATAATTAATTCTATTCTTATGAACCAGCAACTATGGAATCATGGACCAACTTTCAAGAAGAGGTGCCTGAAAATCAGAGCTTGAGTTTCAGTATATAGCTTTTGAAGCCACCCTTACCTAGAAGCCGCCTCTGGACCCTTTCCCTCCTCCTACCTTAAATAAAATGTCAAAAAGGTATTGCATTCTTTGATTCTTCCTGCAATAAACAAATCTTCAGGTTGCCTCAGTCGTAGAGCGAGAAGGAAAGGAGGAGTTTGTTTTATGGCTCTGTTACTGAATCTCCGTATTTCAGTTTGAGTTTCAGAATGCTCCTTGTTGGCCTTCCTATTTTTTTATTAAAAAATAGTTTAAAAAATTAAAATTAAAGAAATAATTAAAAAACAATTAATTACATAATTACTTCTTTTGATTTGGTCTTCGATACCCTAGTTATTTTGGACACGATTCATCTGTCTGCTTGGTTTCCCTTCCCGTGTCCTGAAAACTGCCCCTGTCGCCATCCCATATGTGAGACAAACCATGTTCTTATAATAGAGTCTTCATCCCCCTGGCAATGGCTGATTGATCCAGGAGTGAGCATTTGACTCAGACTCTGGGCAGAAACTTGGGACTGGGTGTAAGTGATTCCATGTTTAGTCTGGATGGGACTACAAACAGAAAATGGAAGCCAGGCTTCAGCAAATGGCTCTGGGAAAACTGGACAGTGACATGCAGAAGGATGAACCTGGACCACTTTCTTACAGCATAATAAGCACACAAAAATAAATTCAAAATGAATGAAAGGCCTAAATGTGAGACAGGAAGCCATCAAAATCCTGCAGGAGAAAACGGCAACCTCTTTGACCTCGGCCACAGCAACTTCTTACTTGACATGTCTCTGGAGGCAAGGGAAATACAAGCCAAAATGAACTATTGGGACCTCTTTGAGATAGAAAACTTCTGCTTAATGAAGGAAACAATCAAGAAAACTAAAAGGTAACCGAGGGAATGGGAGAAGATTTTTGCAAATGATATTGGATAAAGAGTCAGAATCCAAAATCCATAAATAACTTATGAAATTCAAAACCCCAAAAAAAAGAAATGGGCAAAAAACATGAATAGACACTTTTCCAAAGCATCCAGATGGATAACAGACACATGAAAAGATGCTTAACATCACTCATCATCAGGGAAATACAAATCAAAGCCACAATGAGATACCACCTCACACCCGTCAGAATGGCTAAAATGAACAACTCAGGAAACAACATTTGTTGGCGAGGATGTGGAGAAAGGGGAACGCTTTTGCAGTGCTGGTGGCAATGCAAACTGGTGAAGCCACTATGGAAAACAGTATGGAGGTTCCTCGAAAAATTAAAAATAGAGCTACCCTACAACCTAGCAATTGCACTCCTAAGTATTTATCCAAAGGATACCAAAATGTTGATTTGAAGGGGCACATGCACCCCAATGTTTATAGCAGTGCTATCAACAATAGCCAAAGTATGGAAAGAGCCCAAGTATCAACAAGAGCCAAAGTATGTCCATTGACTGATGAATGTATAAAAAAGATGTGGTATGGGGCGCCTGGGTGGCGCAGTCGGTTAAGCGTCCGACTTCAGCCAGGTCACGATCTCGCGGTCCGTGAGTTCGAGCCCCGCGTCAGGCTCTGGGCTGATGGCTCGGAGCCTGGAGCCTGTTTCCGATTCTGTGTCTCCCTCTCTCTCTGCCCCTCCCCCGTTCATGCTCTGTCTCTCTCTGTCCCAAAAATAAATAAAAAATGTTGAAAAAAAAAAGATGTGGTATATATATATATATATATATATATATATATATATATATACATACACACACACACATACACAATGGAATACTCCTTGACGATCAAAAAGAATGAAGTGTTGCCATTTGCAACAATGTGGATGGAGCTAGAGGGTATTATGCTAAGTAAAGTCAGTCAGAGAAAGACAGATATCATATGATTTTACTCATATGTGGAATTTGAGAAACACAACAGATGGCCATAGGGGAAGGGAAGGAAAAATAAGATAAAAACAGAGAGGGAGGCAAACCATAAGAGACTCTTAAATACAGAGAACAAACTGAGGGTTGCTGGTAGGGTGTTGGATGGGGGGATGGGCTAACTGGGTGATGGGCATGAAGGAGGGCACTTGTTGGGATGAGCACTGGGTGGTATACATAAGTGATGAATCACTAAATTCTCTTCCTGAAATCATTATTACACTATATGTGACCTAACTTGGATTTAAATAAAAATAATAATAAATAAATGAATCAATAGATAAATAAAAATAAATAAGACACCTTTAAAAAGAAAAGAAAAAAAAGCCTCATGGTCTCAGAGTTGCACGTAGGGCTGCCCGACAAAGCAAATAAAATTACGGACGGCCCAGTTAAATTTGAATTTCAGATGAACAACAGTTGACTTTTAGTACAAGTATGTTCCAGGCAATAGTTAGTATATACTTACACTAAAAATATGTGTTGTTTATTTAAAATTCAAACGTGACTGGGAATCCTGAATTTTATACATCACCCTGGTTTCAGGAGACTTCAGAAGAATTCGGTCCAATCTTGATACAGAAGCATGCTCTGCAGAGAAGCAGATCAGGTTCCTGCCCCACAATTCACTCAACTCCCCATCTTCAAAGAGCAACAAATCATGTAGGAACAGAGTGTGCCTGGTGAGCGTTTTGCGCTCACATGAAAAATCTGGGTGGGGAAAAAAAGGAAGGCTAAGTATCCAGGTAAATCAGGAAAAGATCCCATTCAGGTATTTGTTCAGCAAAAGCAAAGGCAAGTATTTTCTTCTCTCGTTACTGAATTAAATAGGTAACCATCTTCAGAGAACCTGACTCTAAAATGTTCTGTTAGGAATTTTCACTGTCAAGTACATAAGATTTTGCATGATATTAACACTATATTAATAACACTCACTAATATATGTTGAGTGCTTAATACATGCCGGAAACAGTTCTACATAGTTGGCACGTGCTAACTCACTTAATTCTTGCATCAGATCCGTACGGTAATTAGTATTATCGCTTCTTTTTTTTCCATATAGAAAAACGGAAGCACGGAGAGGTTAAGTGCGTTAAGCAACTGGCTGAAGTTCACGCTCGAGCTCCGTGATTGTGCATCTGTAACCATGTACAATCACAGCGCTAAATATCTTCTCGAGCATAAACCTGTCTGTAGAAATTTTCTTGTCACAAGACTCTAGCATATGTTCAAATGAAAATTTTTGGTTTCAGTTTTCAGGGAACTGCGGCATGGAAATTCTGTCCTTTAACGTTCTATCGTGATTCTATGTGCGCTGCCCTTGCTGTACCAATTTTTGTCGTTGAAGAGTAAAAATGAGGGAAGTATTTTTTATTTATTTATTTATTTATAGAAAGAGAGGGAGAGAGAGAGAGAGAGAGAGAGAGAGAGAGAGAGAATGCATATGAGCAGGGGAGGGACACAGAGAGAGAAAGAATCCCAAGCAGGCTCTGTGCTGTGAGCACAGAGCTCCGTGTTGCCGGCACAGGGGGTTAGAACTCACCAACGGTGAGATTATAACCTGAGCCGAAATCAGGAATCGGATGCTTAACTGCCTGAGCCACCGAGGGGCCCCAGGAAATATTTTCTTTCTTTCTTTCTTTGTTTTTTTTTTTTTTTTAATAAAGTTTATTCATTTATTATTTCTGAGAGTGAGAGAGAGAGAGAGAGAGAGAGAGAGAGAGAGAGAATCCAAAGCAGGCTCCAGGCTCTGAGTTGTCAGCATGGAAGCCCAATGCGGGGCTGGAACCCGGGAACTGAGGGATCGCGTCCTGAGCGGAAGTCGGATGCTTAATCGACGGAGCCACCCAGGCGCCCCACCCCCACCCCTGGCCTTTGTCCTTCTGTAAAGCAAAACATTTCACCAAACCAAGTTGTTTTAACTTCTGCCTGGGTGGCCTAACATCATCAGCATTTATGGAAATGTGGCGGGAGACGATAAAGCAAGGAAAGCGGTTCTGGGTTACCCGACATTAGAGACAGCAAAGAGTGACTGGAGAAAGTTTGCTTCATGTGACTAAGTTTAGCCTCTGGGGAATGTCTCATGGTGGTCTGAGTCTAGGGAGGAATGGTTTTGAAAGTATGCATCGCCGCTGGTGACGAAATTTCACTGCAGTTTTGGTTACTTTCAATAAACCACATAGACCCGCTGTGGATTAGACTGGGGGGCAGCACGCATGCGTGTGTGTGCCTGGAGGGGGGGGGGCGGAGTGAGGGGGAGGAAGCTGGTAATAGCTGTGGTGTGATTTGCCTCCTCGCTGCTGCTCTCTTAGGTGAGGAAGCAGGCTTCAGCAGTGGTCCTGTCGCTGTCAGTAGAACCTTTCCGCCTGTGGTTTTTTGTGCTACTTTATAAAAAACAATCCCAGATGTTGTTTCACTCCTTTTCGGTTGAGGTGGATTCTGGGGGGTATAATGGTCCTCCTCCCCAGATGTGGGTGAAAACAAGAAACACGTGGGCATCACTGATTTAACCCAGGAGCTGCATTTCTTGGACTTTGTCTCGAGAAATGATTGGGCAACTGCACCGGGATCTATGGGAAAAGATGTTTCCTGCAGTCTTGGTAAAAATCGCCCTCTCCCCGGGGCGCCTGGGTGGCTCAGGTCATGATCTCACGGTTTGTGAGATCGAGCCCCGCGTCGGGCTCTGGGCTGACAGCTCGGAGCCTGCAGCCTGCTTGGGATTCTGTGTCTCCCTCTCTCTCTGCCCCTCCCCCGCTCATGCTCTGGCTCTCTGTCTCAGAAATAAGTAGACATTAAAAAAAATTAAAAAAAAAATCGCCCTCTCCCATTCAAGTGTTCTAAATGCCCATCACGATGAGATTAGTGAAATGAATTTTGTTACCTGCATCAGAGATCCTCGACGGCCATTAAAATTGATACGACTTCTATATTTGCGGACTTGGAATATGTCATGAATATTTTAGGTGAAAAGAAAAAGAGGCTAAGGGCCCGTATATAGAGTATATTTTCATTTTTGTCGTCTCTCTGTACCTATGTGCCTAGCAACTGTTCTGGAAAGACTGGCACAGAAGTACTGGGAATGGTTATCTCTGGATAGTAGAATTTTAGATGATTTTAACTTCTCTTTTCTGTTTTCCAAACGATTTTCTAGAGTCAATAGTCATCAAATGGCTCATAAAAAAAACAGAAATAAATAGTCCATATCACTGCATCTTTGTTTCTATAAATACCATTTCCACAGTGCAGCCATCCCTAACTACTAGAACAGATATAGAGAATTTTTCCAACAATATCTGGTCTAATGTAACTTCAGTGGACCCATCTTAATGGGAAAGGTTATACTTGCTCTGATGAATTTTACGCTCCCTTGTCAAAGATCAGTTGGCTCTATTTGTGTGGATTGATTGCTGGGCACTTTAGTTCGTCCCACTGATATAATGATCTATTCTTTTACTAATACCACATTGTCTTGCTTAGTGCAGTCATTGACTTTTCAGAAGTTGCTACGGCAGGTGTCCTAGAGAGTGTGACCCGTGCGTTATCCAAGATTCAAACTCGTGCCTCTGACCAGTGCCGTGAGGACCCACCTGTAGGCAGCCCCACAGTGTAATATGGGAATTATTCCTGACTAAAACATGTTCTGTTGTTTGCAAGGAAGAACTCGCATGGAATGAATGATCTCTGTAGAGAGAAAGCCAAGTTTTATTTTTTAGTAGTGGAAGCTCTATGATTTGAGAAGAATAATTAAACGTTAGTACAACATCCAAACAGAAGAAAGAATCAGTGAGTCTTTGAACCAAGGTGGACCCATATAAGTTACACGTTTACACTAAAATATCGTTAGAAGTCTCTGTACCTGTTCTCGTTAGTTAGACATGGGCTAACACTCTTGTAATTTGATTCTTTCCTCCCAGAACCAGAAACAGAAGCCCTGTTCCGTTTAACTCAGACCCAGCTACCTGACGCTGGTAGTGGCCCAGTGTGACCAATAATATAAGGGGGGAAAAGCCGACGGATATGGAGACTAGAATAGGCCTTAAAATATAATCTGGCCAACCCACCATCTTTTTACAAATGGGAAAACGAATTTACAGTGATGGGCCTTCTCCCTCCCTACTGATCTCGTCCAAATCTGAACTCGTAGACCTAGGTTGATTGGTTCACTTTATGCCAATGATGGGTTAGAAGTGGAAATCTGCGTTCTCCCTTGAGGGAAAAGGACTGAGATATGAGAACTTCCATAGACATAGGAAGCCATATTGCCACTATTGCGACAAATGCCCGTGACAGACACCAATGTGCAAAGGGGGGGAAAATCCACCTTAATATTTTTAACAACTAACTCCATTATAGGCATAACAGCTGAATAACTAATTCACTCTCTTCTCCCCACTGAAAGGGAAAAAAGTGTTTTCTCCATTTTGACATTTTCTTCCTTGAATTTCTGTATGTGCACTTTTTGGGATGGGGAGGCTCCTGCCAGAAACGCCTAACGTACACCTGTCACTTTTAAACTGCTCTCAATACATTCACTTCTAGGAACTGTTTATTAATAGGATTAGCATTTCCTCACACTGGCATTTTAAGCACAAAATAAGCAAAGTTTATGTATTTATGCAATGCCTTCCATGCCGGTTATGCAAATGTAATTACCACTAGCAAATTTGTTTTGGCTGAGAAAACTCTAGATGCTGGAAAAACATCTAAAGGTATTTTTTTTTTTTAATGTTAGGATTATCAACTGATGCTATCAGTGGGATAATGATTCCATCTTTGGCTTTGACAGTAAACCCAGAAATTCATGAACGTGGCTATTCCAACAGGAAATAAAAATATAAGGATTAAAAAAATCTCCCAGGGGCGCCTGGGTGGCTCAGTAGGATAAACATCTGACTTCAGCTCAGGTCATGATCTCACAGTTCTTGGGTTCAAGCCCCGCGTCGGGGTCTGTGCTGACAGCTCAGAGCCTGGAGCCTGCTTGGGATTCTGTGCCTCCCTCCCTCCCTCTCTCTCTGTCCCTCCCCCGCTTGCACTCGATCTCTCTTCACTCAAGTCATGTCATTTACAGAGTGTCCATCAAGGAGTAGATGTGCTCTAATCAACGTGGGTTTCCCCCGTCGTATTGTAGTTTTAGACCTTTGCTCTAACTTCCACTAAGCCCTGCTAAGGATGTGACAGAGTAGGCCTTGGTTTCATCACTGCAATTTGTTTTCACATTTGTAAAAAAGTTGGTGGACCAGCAAGATGATGATGATGATGATTTTTCAAGTAGCCTTCGCACCCAGATGTGGAGCCCAATGCAGGGCTTGAACTCACAAACCTGAGATCAAGACTTGAGCTGAGGCCAAGAGTCAGATGCTTAACTAACCGAGACACCCAAGGGTAGGCCTCTGATGAGACAGTATTTGATCAATTTGATTCTCCAGCCAACTCTGGGGACCCCTTCAGATTCAATCCAGTATTGTACCTCCTAAGGTAACACGCGCAACTCTCAGAATCCGCCTGGGTTCTGCATGACAGTTGCTTACTGGTTGTGGCGTTAACACTCTATAAAGTGATTGAGCCTCTGTCATCAGGGAGTCAATTTTGTTTTTTCACTCTGTCCTATCAAAAAGAAAATTGAAGAAATTTTCACTAGAGATGAAAAGAAAAGATCCTTTTGGTTAGACAATTAGGGAATCCATGGCACTCATTATTCCACCATAAGGAGGTCTTGAATTTGTGACTGATCCTTTGGGATCAGATGAAAATGTCTTCCAGCTGGAGGTCAAAGGGGTCTGGTGGCACGCCCACATCTTCGTTTTGATATGTCGGATACGGGGAGGAGACCAGGTACGGGGCGGCAGAGAATCATAGGTTTGGCAGACGCCAAAAAAATCAGTCATTATTATTCATCGAAATAAAGTCACAACCTCTGATGAAAACCACACGTCTCTTCCTTGTCACCAGCTTCTCTGGAAGACTTGGCTCCGGTCTCAGAGTCTTTGTGATGATTTCAGTGTTTGCCTCTTGGTCGTAATCGCTGCCATTTGTGGAGTCCCTTTTATGATCCAGACATGTTGCATGTTCTGGTTCTAATCCCGATGCCTGTGAAGCGGGGAGAATTTTGATTCTCCTTTGTGAGAAACCCCTCGTAGTGGCTGAGCTGGGATACGGAAAAGACCCACTGACCTGGTTTTAGAGCTCATGGTTCCCAGGGCAGTGGTTTCTCAGGGAGAGGCTCCTTCTGATGGCTGCTGGCCATGGAGGTTGGGTCTCAGGTCCTGGCCAGTGCGTGTTTCTTTCCAGGCCAACTGAGTCTGCTTAACATCCGATTGAGGAGATCCATAAATGCTTTCAATTCTGCACCACAGAGGATTTTACGTTGATGGCAGATTTCGTGACCAAAATGACAGCCTTCTGATAAACCCAAACCAAAAAACCCTATGCCTTTGCTTACAGATTTTCATTTCCTGGCAAAGTGACTAACGTGACATCATAGAGACTAGGCACCTTTCTTCTTCCCAGCCTAACCTTCCCTGGATGGTTGGTTATTTTGACTCTATGGCTTGTTCTGGTGAGATTCCCCACTGACCTGGGAACAATGAACAATGTAATGGAGACTATGTTTCAGCAACTTCTGTGTGGTGGTCAATGTGCCACATTTCCTCTGTCACCTTGAGCCTGTGGACTCCTGATCCTAAGTGATTCCTGCCTATGCAGTGCAGAGCAGTGGTTTTTAACCTGTTGATAGCCACAAGCCATTTAGAAATTTCTTTGAGATTTTTGGTGTCCCTTTTATCGAGACACAAGCGTGAATATGAACCCACTGAATGAGAATATGCCTGCCTGTCCATTGCACATACTTTCACTAACAAAGAATAAATAAAATACCTATAAATGACACAGGAGCTTGAAATGTCAGAAGCTAGGTCCTACTGGGTTTCTTCCTTACCCTGTCAGCCTGACCATGAGATCGGTAACTTCCTGGGGGGAATTCTCATAAATGTTTTGGTGTATTTCTTTACGCCTCAACCGCCCCCCACCCCCCTGCCGCATGTTTTATGTAGTTGAATTCTATTGAACATAATTGGCTTCAATAACGCATACAAGTCGGGGATTCAAGCTTTTTCTATAAAGAGTCAGGCAACAAATATCTTAGGCTTTGAAGACCATGTGACTCAGCGACTCTGTTGTCGTAGTGTGCAAACAGACATCAACGATACACAAGCAAATGGGCATCGATGTGTTCCAGTAAAACTTCATTTACAAAACATGAGCTAAGCGTGTTGTGCTGACCCCTGACGTATGCTGTTGAAACAAACTTATTATTAATAATATCTATCAGTTATAGATAATATCTGTCTAGCACAGTTCGTTAGAATTCACTAATGAAAACACCCCCCAGCATGGGGGTTTGACCACCCTCCATAATTTTATGCGTTTGACTATCATGACTCAAAGTCCATGGCAGGAAATAGCTATTTTTTTCCATGTAATTCTTGTATTTTGGAGGGTAAAAAATGATCCTTGCACAATATCTTATGTAAAAAAAAATAATAACCTATCAAGGAAAAGTTAAGCTATTCCTTATTAGGGATTTCTGGAACTACCCGGCCTCGGTTATTGTATTAAGTGGTTACTGAATAAGACATTTTTTTTTCTAAACTGTGAAAAAAAGATGTACAATTTTATTGGTAAATCAGCAGAAGCAGAGTAGTAATCAGGGAGGAAATGACCAGACACGGGATTTGTCCACAGGTTGGAGAATTCAACGGAAAAATGTATCATCCAACTGGATTTCTACCCAGCACCAGCTTCTCTGTCTCCATCGGTGTTGAATTCACCACCAAACTATCTCCAACCCTTCTTGCTCGAGGACAGGCTCTAGCTTGGACCCTGCCATGGTTAGCACCTACCCCTATTATCCTACACCATGCCTACACCATACCTCCCTAGACAGAATCCATGCTCTAGATTGGTTTCTTTCTTTCTTTCTTTTTTTTTTAAGATTTTATTTTTTTAAGTAATCTCTACACCCAATAAGGGGCTCAAACTCATGGCCCTCAGATCAAGAGTTGCACACTCCACCGACTGAGCCAGCCAGGCACCTCTGGATTGGTGTTCCTGAAATGCATCTGCGGTAGGTTTAAGGCTTCCGTGAAAAAGGGTTCTGTAACTTAAAAGTGTTTAGGAAATGCTGGGATAGCCAAGTTTTACCACGGCACTTCTCAGAGCTTTTAATATGGTGATATGCACGTGATTTCATGATGTGCAAAATTTCCCAAGGTTATTAGAAACGAACTCCCTTCTTGTTTTTTTCACAGAATAATTTACAGAACTAGTGTTTGTTATGAATTATTTTGAGAAATCCTTATGGATCTACCCGTCTTGTGGTTCTTCGGAACTTAGCTTCTTTGTGTACTCCCTTAGGGACCTTCTCTGCTTCACAGGGTGATAGTCTATCATGTAATGTATTAACCATAGTCCAAAGTTAATACCTGAGAGGGCGGCTATATGCCTTATTCATCCCAGGAGTATTTGAGGCTCCCGGACATCCAATGTTACATTTCAAGTAATTAATCAGGCTACTATAGCACTTGTCACGTTGCAATGGATTATGATCGATAGACGATAGATAGGTAAATAGATAGATAGATAGATAGATACAGATGTAGATCATTCACCAGAAGATGTCATGACTTATTTTTTCTTTTCTCCTGTTTCTAAGACAGTATCTTACATGTAGTAAGATATTTATGTTCAATAAATAATTTTATGAGTGAGTGATTTTAATGGAGAGATTTTAGGTTATGCCAGAACGATGGGAGAATTTCTTTGGGTCAGGTCAGCTTTTGGTGGAAACTCAAAAATCAGAGTATATTATTGACTTATTTTCATAATACTCACTGGCAGCACCTGTCAAACTGCTTAGAAACTCCTGGGAGCGCACATCGGTTACTTCCTCAATTCGTATTAGATGCTTCTCTCTCTCTCTCTCTCTCTCTCTTTTTAATTACCTTGAACTTGAAGATAAAAATGTACCCACAAACTACCTAACTTTCTTAATGTCATTTTTCTAATTGCATTCTTGTCTGATAGACTGTGGTCTAATCTACATGGCAAAAGTGAAAGAGCATGGTTACAAAGTAGACTTGTCATTTGTATGTTATCTGAGTATTTTGTTGACATAATATTGCCAGTTTCCACCGTATTTCCGTGAGGTTGATGGATGTAAACGTCGGAGCACTGAGTCACTGAAAGGCCCAAATGGTTGGCTGATACTTCAAAGCTAGTTTGTGGTAGAACCTTTCCTGATATTCATGTCGTGGAGTTTCTTTTATTCCCTCTTCAGTGGTGTTTCTTTGTGACATGTCACGTATTTAAGAAGTAAGAAACATGTAGCTGAAGTGATAAGTAGAGTTGTGTTCATGATTGATTTGGTGAGCGTCCCCAGAGAAATATCAGAACTACAAGATACTTTCCCATCATAGAAACTCCTGGTCTACATCTTAGACAAGATAAGAGAACTAAAATGTTTTATCTGTGTTTTTAAGCTGAGCTTTTCTGTCAGAAAACGTCTTCTTGAGGTTTGCGGGGAGTATTTGTGGCTCCTGTTGGAAATTAGAGTCGCATAAATATGTATGTAGCTCGGATCCTCACTCTGTGTGTGTTACTAGCATTGCAACAGTCAGGAGATTTAGTAGAAAAATGGTTGTAATAAATATGACAAAGCACTTTCACCAATGAAAAAGAAAGATACAAACATCCCCGTGGAAATGGACAAACGTTTGAAGAGGCAACTCGTAAAAGATTCTCAACCTGGCTAGTAGTCAAAGCGACTGATCAACAATCAGATAGAATCTTCAACCTTTCCCCTGTAAGTTTCCAATGGCTGGAGTGCTTGACAACACCCACCGTTGGTAGATCTGGGACAACAGGCACCTTCATGCCTTATTGGTGGGGGTGTAAGTCAGCTCCCATTTTTGACTTTAAGCTGCAGTTTGATACATCATACATCCATACCCATGAACTGGCTGTCCAGGTAATGCATTTGGCGTTGCAGCCCAGTGGACAAGGAATGAGCACTGAGAGTTATCTTATGTGGCACTAATTTGCCAGCCAACTTCACGTTTACCTATTCAACTTTTGCGCATCTTCCTGAGAAAGCAGCGTGCGTGAAAGTAAGACACCATCTTGTGCAAATTTCCTGGGGGGAACTTACGACGAAGAGATACACAGAAAAAGTATGAAAAGTTCAAAACCATGTGTATTCTCCTTGCTGGGTGGTCTAGGGTTAAAAAAAAAAAAAGAAAGAAAGAAGCCAGGGGCTAGCAGCAGGGGAGTCGTAGTGCATCAGAAGATATCTAACAGGGCACTGGTTTTGTGGGTTCGAGCCCCGCATCGGGCTCTGTGCTGACAGCTCGGAGCCTGGAGCCTGCTTTGGATTCTGTGTCTTCCTCTCTCTCTGCCCCTCCCCCGCTCATGCTCTGTCTCTCGCTCTCAAAAATAAATAAACACTAAAAAATATTACAAAAAAAAAAAGAGGGCTGGCTTTGGAATCTGGAAGGCCTGAGTTCGAATCTTCACTCTATTATCACTCAGCTTTGTAATTGTGAGTGAATTCCTTAACCTCTCCTAGCCTTAATTTTTCATCTATAATATGTAAATAATGACTCTACTCAATGTATTATATTGTGATAGGGATTAAATGGGCTAATGCCCTCAAGAGCTTAGCACAGAGCCTTATGCACTGCAAGTGTACAATGAATCTCCAGCCATCGAATGCTGGAGAAAGGTAGTGAAAGGATATAATATACACACGTATTTACCTAGAGAGCTGTCTGGAGGAAGGTCCATGGATAGTGGCTAAATTGCCATCTCTGGGCAGTGGGATTTGGGTGAATTTTTCTTTTTTTTCTTTCTTTCTTTTTCTTTTTCTTTTCTTTTCTTTTCTTTTTTTTACTTTTCTGTAGTGTCTGATTTTTTTTTTTACAACAATTATACTGTTTTTTTCTTAATCAGAAAAAATATAACAAAACGATTCGAATTTAGGGAAAGAAGCTAAGTACAATTTAAGAGATGTTATACTGGGAGCATGTTTTAAAGAAAATAATAGTCACAGTAATCTTTCTTTTATTTAAAACATTTTTTTAATGTTTTTTTATTTATTTTTGAGGCAGAGATGACAGAGCATGAGCAGAGGAGGGGCAGAGAGAGAGGGAGACACAGAATCCGAAGCAGGCTCCAGGCTCCGAGCCGTCGGCACAGAGCCTGACGCGGGGCTTGAACTCACCAACTGCGAGATCATGACCTGAGCCGAAGTCAGACGTCCCACCAACCGAGCCACCCAGGTGCCCCTCTTTCTTTTATTTTTATCTTAAAAAAAAAAAAAAAAGGAACCTTGTGCACGGCTGGATTAATCATAGCGGATTGGCTGCGTCCAGGCATGCGAGGCCTTAACTGTTCTTTCCAGGCGCGGATCTCAATTACATTTCCCAGATTCAACCCCCTTCTCCCACTCTCTCCTTATTTCTAGGTGGGAACAGATACCTAGTTCCTCCCGGTGAAACATGACCAAAGAATAAATGTCACTTCCAGATCAAAGTAATAAAGAATAGGCATGCCTTTTCCATGGTCTTCTGTTCCCTGTCCGGCAGCAGGAAGAAAGGACTCCCAAGCCCCGAGGGCTGGTTTTGCCCAAAGGTAGCAAACCTCCTACTGGAGGGAGGCCTCCAAGAGAGACAGCTGACCAGGAACTTCTGCATTGATCTTTGCGTGAGTGAGTAGTAAGCTTTTATTAGTGTTATGCCCTTGAGAGTTTGAGCTGATTTGTTATAGCGTTTGGTCTTATCTGAGTTCTACCATTATCCATCATCCTCTTTGGTCCGTGTATGACCCTCTTGGATTCAATTCATTACATCGTATAATGTACCACCACAAACCTACCCCCAATGAGAAGAACATTCCGAATAACTTACATCTATGTGCTCCTTCCCTTTGATCTATATCTATATCTAATCTATATCTATATCTATCTATAGAACTAGGAGTAGAGTTTTTGGAGCTGCACAGTATTTAAATGTTCAGCTTTAAATGATAATGCCAACTGCTTTTCTAAAGGTTGTACCAGTTTCTAATGCCATAAGTAATACACGTTGTTCCATATCTTTGCCATCACAGAAGTATTATTAGACTTCTCAATTCTGGCCATTTGAGTAGGAATAAGATGGGGTCATGCTGTGGTCTTGATTTACATTTTCACGATCACTAGTGAGCTTACGCCGAAATCCTTCTGAAGAAAAGGATAAGAAAAGAGGGCTTGCCTTGCTAGAAATTAAGGTTAACTTATAAGGCCACAGTAAATAACCTAGAGTAGTGTGAGTCAAGCACAGACAAATTACCAGTGGAACAGACTAGAGAATTTAGAACAGATGCACATAGATGTGGACCTTTGATATATGACAGTTGTGTGGGAAAAGGAGAAGCTACTCCAGAACCACAGCTAGAAAATTCAGTTATCCAAAGAGAAAAGAAATGCATTTGGATGTCTATCTCACATCGCATACAGAAGTAACCACCAGAAGGGTTCAACATTTAAGTGTCCAATGCAAGACTTTAAAACTGTTAGCAGGGATTGATCTTTCTGGCTTTGGGGAAAGGAAAAATTTATTAGGGCACAAAAAACAATAACCACAGAATAAAACATTGAAAAATTTGGTTACATGAAAGTTAGTATTTTTTGTTTATCGAAGACATGGCAAAGAAAGTGAAAAGAGAAGCTACAAACTGAGACAAAATATTTGCAACAGCTGTAGCAGACAAAGAATTAGTATGGTGAACACATAATTTTCACATATTGCTAACAAAATAACAAATTATCTAGTAGAAAAATCGAATGCATTCTACAGAAGAAGACATTAAAAAAATTTTTTTTAATGTTTATTTATTTTTGAGAGAGGCAGAGACAGAGCTTGAGCGGGGGAGGGGCAGAGAGAGAGAGGGAGACACAGAATCCAAAGCAGGCTCCAGGCTCTGAGCTGTCAGCACAGAGCCCAATGCAGGGCTCGAACTCACGGACCTTCAGATCATGACCTGAGCCAGAGTCAGACACCCAACCGACTGAGCCACCCAGGCGCCCCCAGAAGAAGACATTTTTATGTGGATCATCTATTATGTATGAGGAAATACAAATTAATTTTTTTCAGATGAATAAAAATATTCAGATCAAAAACTAAAAAGGAAAGAGAAGATATTTTGTGGTTCCTTACTTATATCCTTCATAATTTGTATCTTCTTCCCTCAAAAGTGAATGGATTCCTTCAAAAATGGATTCTACCATTCTATTGTGAGGTCACACACACACACACACACACACACACATATGGCACTGATGTTTCGGAGTATAAATGTTTATGTTTGCTTGTACTTATGCATGCTTACTCACTCATAGGCTTATGTACTCTTAAACATTTACATTTATTCCAAATATATAATCCAGCACCTTCTCTGTGTCAGGCATTGTCCTAGACTCTGAGGAATAAATAAGATGAACAATTTCTGGAAAGAGATGGCAAATTTTAAAAGTCAGCAAGTAAATTATTGTTATATTACATGGTGCCGAGTACTATGAATGGAAGTAGAGAAGCAAGGGGAGAGCAAATGATACCAGAATTGGCGTGTGGGTACAGTTTTCAATTGGATGGTCAGGAAAAGCCACAGAGAGAAAGCAATGGGAGCGAGACATGCTTATGTCTATGGGAAGAGAATATCAGGCAGAGTAAACAGCAAGTGAAAGGACTTAGAGGCAGAAGCATGGCTGGCATGTCCGAGAAACAGCTAAGAGGTCATAGTGACTGCAGAGAGGGATAAGGGAGAAAGAGTGGCAGGAGATGATGTTAGAGAGAAAGGAAGGCATAGGTCATGGAAGCATTTGTAAATTCTTGTGAGGATTTTGGGTGCATATACTTATATACATAGTAATTTTATAATTTTTATATCTTCTTGATGAATTAACCCTTTTGTCATAATACGATGTCCTTTGCCTCTTCTGACATTTTTGATATAAAGTCTATTTTGTCTTAGTATCATCACCTCTGCCCTCTTTTGGTTTCCAGTTGCATGGATTATCTTCTTCCATCACCTTACTGTGAACTGATATGTGTCCTTAAAGCTGAAGTGAGGCAACACATAGTTGGTTTTTTTTTTTAATCCAGTCATTCTATGCCTTTTGATTGGAGAATTTAACCCATTTATATTTAAGAAACTATTGATGGGTAAGGATTTACTGATGCCATATTTTTTTTTCTGGTTGTTTTGCAGTTCTCTTGTTTCTTTCTTCCTCTCTGTATTTATTTGTGAGTTAGACTTTTAGCAGGGGCATTCTTTGATTCCTATCTCTTTATCTTTTGTGTGTCTACTATAGGTTTCTGCTTTGTGGCTACCATGTGGCTTGCATAAAACATATGACAGATATAACAGTCTATTGTAAGCTGATAACAACTTAACTTCAACTGCATATTAAAACTCTATCTTTTTATTACCCAACCCCCCACATTTTATGTTTTTATGTTATAGTTTGCCTCTTTTGTATATTGTGTATCCATTAGCAAATTATAGTAGCTATATTTATTGTTAATACTTTTGTTCTTTAACATTTACACTAGAGTTAAGTGACTAACACACATTGGAGCACCTAAATATATCAAATAATGGTAAGAGATCTGCAGGAGAAAGAACCAATAATACAAGAATAGCACGGGATTTCAATACTCCACTTTCAACAATGGGTAGATTATTGAAACAGAAAATCAATAAGGAAACATTGGACTTGGACTACTATTTAGACCAAATGGACCTAAGAGACATATACAGATCATTCCATCCAACGGCAGCAGAATACACATTCCTCTCAAGCACACACAGACCATTCTTCAGGATAGATCATACTGTAGGTCACAAAACAAGTCTTAGCACATTTAGGAAGATTGAAATCATACCAAGTATCTCTTCCGAGCAGAAGAGTATGAATTAGAACTTAGTAACAGGAAGAAAACTGGAAAATTTACAAATATGTGGAAATTAAACAACAAACTTCTGAACAAACAATGGGTCAAAGAAGAAATCAAAAGGCAAACTAAAAAATATCTTGAAACAACTGAAAATGGAATCATAAAACTTAAGAGATTCAGGAAAGGTGGTTCTAAGAGGGAAGTTTATAGTGATAAACACTTACATTAGGAGAACAAAAGATCTCAAACAACCTAATTTTACACACTTCAGGAAACTGGAAAAAGAAAAGCAAACTAAGCTTAAAGTTAGCAGAATGAAGGAAATAATAAGGGCCAGAGTTACAAGAGCAAATTCTTTTTTCTTTTTTAATTTGATTTTATTTTCTTTATTTTCTTTTATTCTATTTTATTATTTAATATTTCTCAGTTTTAAATTTTTTAAAACTTTTTTCCCTTCTCTTTTCTTTCAATAATCACTTTAAATGTAAATTTACTAAATTTTCCAATCAAAAGACATAGGCTATCAAAATGGATAAAAAGAAAGACTGATCTATATTCTGCCTACAGGGACTCACTTTAGACCTAAAGACACCTGAAGATTGAAAGTAAGGGGAGGAGAACCATCTATCATGCTAATGGACATCAAAAAGAAAGCCAGAGTAGCCATACTCATATCAGACAAACTAGATATTTAAAAACAAATTTTTAATGTTTATTTTATTTTTGAAGGAGAGAGAGACAGGGTGTGAGTGGGGGAGGGGCAGAGAGAGAGAGACAGACAGACAGACAGAATCTGAAGCAGGCTCCAGGCTCTGAGCTGTCAGCACAGAGCCTGACATGGGGCTCGAACTCACAAACCGCAAGATCTTGAGCTGAGCTGAAGTCGGACGCTCAACCGACTGAGCCACCCACGCGCCCCCAGACAAACTAGATTTTTAAACAAAGACTGAAACAAGAGATGAAGAGGAGCATTATATTATAATTAAGGGATCTATCCACCATGAAGATCTAACAATTATAAATATTTATGCCCCAACTTAGAACACCCAAATATATAAATCAATTAATCACAAACATAAAGAAACTCATTGATAATAATACCACAAAGTAGAGGACTTTATTATCCCACTTACAACAATGGATAGATCATCCAGTCAGAAAATCAACAAGGAAACAATGGTTTTGAATGACACACTGGACTGGATGGACTTAACAGATAAATTCAGAACATTTCATCCTAAAGCAGCAGAAGACACATTCTTCTTGAGTGTACATGGAACATTCTCCAGAATAGATCATGTGCTGGGTCACAAATCAGCCCTCAACAAATATAAAAAGATCGATATCATACCATGCATATTTTCAGACCACATGTTATGAAACTTGAAATCAACCACAAGAAAAAATTTGGAAATACCATGAATGCTTGTAGATTAAAAAACATCCTACTAAAGAATGGATTGCTTAACCAAGAAACTAAAGAGGAAATTAAAGAGTACAGGGAGTCAGTGAAAATGAAAACATGACAGTCCAAAATCTCTGAGATGCAGTAAAGGCAGTCATAAGAGGGAAGTATATAGCAATCCAGGCCTTCTTAAAGAAGGAAGAAATGTCTCAAATACACAGCCTAATCCTTGTCTGGAAAAAGAACAGCAAATAAAGCCCAAAACCAGCAGAAGAAAGGAAATGATGAGGTTAGAGTATAAATCAATGATTTCAAAAAAAACCCAAAAAACAAAAAACAAACAAGAACACATCAATGAAACCAGGAGCTGCTCTTTGAAAGAATTAACAAAATTGATAACCCCCAAGCAAGATTTGTCAAAAGTAAAAAGGAAAGGACCCAAATGAATAAAATCATGAATGAAAGAGGAGAGATCGCAAGCAACACCACAGAAATATAAGCAACAATAAGAGAATATTATGAGCATTTATATGGCACAATCCGGGCAACTTGGAAAAAGTGGACAAGTTCCTAGAAACACATAAATACCAAAACTGAAACAGGAAGCAATAGAAAATTTGAACAGACCCATAATGAGTAAAGAAATTGAATCAGTAGTCAAAAATATCCCAACAAAGGGTCCAGGGCCAGATGGCTTTCCAGGGGAATTCTACCAAACATTTAAAGAAGAGTAAATTCCTATTCTTTTGAAGCTGTTCCAAAAAATATAAATGGAAAGAAAACTTCCAAACTCATTCTATGAGGACAGCATTACCTTGATTCCAAAACCAGACAAAGACCCCATTAAAAAGGAGAATTACAGACCAATTTTCCTGATGAACATGGATGCAAAAATTCTCAACAATATACTAGCACACCAAATCCAACAATACATTAAAAGAATTATTCGCCACAATCACATAGGATTTATTCCTGGGATGCAGGGATGGTTCCATATCCACAAATCAATCAACATGATACATCACATTAATAAAAGAAAGGAAAAGAACCACATGATCCTCTCGATAGGTGCAGAAAGAGCATTTGACAAAATACAGCATCCTTTCTTGATAAAAACCCTGAAGAAAATAGGGATAGAAGGAATATACCTCAAGATCATAAAGGCCATATAGGAAAGACCCACAGCTAATATCATCTTCAATGGGGGAAGACCTGAGAGCTTTCCCCCTAAGGTCACAACAGGGATGTCCACTCTCACCACTGTTGCTCAACATATTGTTGGAAGTCCTAGCCTCAGCAATCAGACAAGACAAAGAAATAAAAGGCATACAGATTGGCAAGGAAGCAGTCAAACTTTCAGTCTTCACGGACAACATGATACTCTATGTGGAAAACCCAAAAGACTCCACCAAAAAATCGCTGGAACTGATATGTGAATTCAGTGAAATCACAGGATATAAAATCAATGTACAGAAGTTGGCTGCATTTCTGTATACCAATAATGAAGCAGCAGAAAGAGAAATCAAGGAATTGATCCCATTTACAATTGCACCGAAAACCATAAAATACCTAGGGATAAACCTAACCAAAGAGGTGAAAGATCTGTATGCTGAAAACTATAGAAAGTTTATGAAAGAAATTGAAGAAGACACAAAGAAATGGAGAAACATTTCATGCTCATGGATCAGAAGAACAAACATTGCTAAAATGTTGATACTATCCAGAACAATCTACACGTTCAATGCAATCTCTATCAGAATAACAGAATTCTTCACAGAGCGAGAACAAACAGTTCTAAAATTTGTATGGAGCCAGAAAATGGAACCATAATGTTGAAAAGAAAACCAAGCTGGAGGCATCACAATTCTGGACTTTAAGCTGTATAACAAAGCTGTAATCATCGAGACAGTATGGTACTGGCACAGAAACAGACACTCAGATCAATGGAACAGAATAGAGAACCCAGAAATGGACTCGCAAACATATTGGCCAACTAATCTTCGACAAAGTAGGAAAGAGTCCCCAATGGAAAAAAGACAGTCTTAGGAATACTGGACAGCGTGACATGCAGAAGAATGAACCTGGACCATTTTATCACACCATACACAAAAATAAACTCAAAATGGATGAAAGACCTGAATGTAAGACAGGAAACCATCAAAATCCTAGAGGAGAAAACAGGCAACAATCTCTTTGACCTCGGCCACAGCAACTTCTTATAACATATCACTGGAGGCAAGGGAAACAAAAGCAAAAATGAACTATTGGGACCTCATCAAGATAAAAAGTTTCTGCACAGCGAAGGAAACAATCAACAAAACTAAAAGGCGACAGACAGAATGGGAGATTTTTGCAAATGACATACCAGATAAAGGGTTAGTATCCAAAATCTAGAAAGAACTTATCAACCTCAACACCCAAAAAACAACCCAGTGAAGAAATGGGCAGAAGACATGAACAGACAGTTTTCCAAAGAAGACAACCAGATGGCTAACATACACATGAAAAGATGCTCAACATCACTCATCATCAGGAAGATAGAATGAGATACCACCTCACACATTTTAGAATGGCTAAAATGAACAACTCAGGAAACAACAGATATTGGTGAGGAGGCAGAGAAAAGGGAACACTTGCACTGCTGTTGGGAATGCAAACTGGTGTAGCCACTCTGGAAAATAGTATGGAGGTTCCTCAAAAAATTAAAAATAGAACTACCCTATGGCCCAGAAATTGCACTACTAGGTAGTTTTTTAAATTTTTATTAAAAAATTATTTTAAAGAATGAAATCTTTACATTTGCAACTACGTGGATAGAACTGGAGGGTATTATGCTAAGTGAAATTTAGTCAGTCAGAGGAAGACAAAAATCATATGACTTCACTCATATGAGGACTTTAAGAGACAAAACAGATGAACATAAGGGAAGGGAAACAAAAATAATATAGAAACAGGGAGGGGGACAATACAGAAGAGACTCATACATATGGAGAACAAACTGAGGGTTGCTGGAGGGGTTGTGGGAGGGGGGATGGGCTAAATGGGTGAGGGGCATGAAGGAGGGCACTTGTTGGGATGAGCACTGGGTGTTATTTGTAAGTGATGACTCACTAAGTTTTACTCTGAAACCATTATCACACTATATGTTAACTAACTTGATTTAAATTAAAAAAAGTAAAGAAATCCTGTGCTCATGGGTTGGAAGAATTATTATTGTTAAAACGTCCAGAGTATCCAAAGCCATTGATAGTTTATATAATCCCTATCAAAATTCCAATGGCTTTTTTCACAGAAATAGGAAAAACAATCGTAAAATTCATGTGGGATCAGAAAAGATCCTTAATAGCCAGAGCAACCCTGAGAAAGAAGACGAAAATGGGAGGCATCGCACTTCTTGATTTTAAACTATATTCCAATTCTATTGTAATCAAAACAGTATGGTGTTGGCAAAAAAGCAGACACATAGTCCAAGGGATCAGGGTCAAAAGCCCAGAAACACACCCATACTTACATAATCAATTAATATTTGACAAGTGAGCCAAGACTACTCAGTGGGGAAAGGACTGTCTCTTCAATCAATGGCGCCAAGAAAACTGGATATTCACACGTAAAATCGTAGAATTGGACCTCTATCCCAAACCACTCACAAAATTTCACTCCAAATGGATTAAACATCTAAATGTCGTCCCTAGAACCATAAAACTCCTAGAACAGAACATAGGAGGAAAGTTTCTTGACATTGGTCTTAGCAGTGATTTTTCAGATACGACACCAACAGCACAAGCAACGAAGTAAAAAATACGTAAGTGGGACTCTGTCAAACCCAAAAGCTTCCGCACAATATAAAACAACAACCACAACAATCAACCAAATGAAAAGGCAGAGTGGGAGAGAATATTTGCAAGCCATCTATCCGATAAGGGGCTACTATCAAAAATATATCAGCAACTCATACGACTCACTCATTAGCAAAAAGCGAAATTATCCAATTAAAAATAAGCTGAATAGACACTCTTCCAAAGACGTACAGGTGGCCAGCGGTAATGTGAAGGTTGTTGGCAATTAGCGTCCACGCACTCGCACGCTAGCACATCAGCCTGTCTTGTCCCAGGTTTCTATTTTCTTGTCGCCTAATTCTTCCCCACCAGAGACCGTAGTCCTGCTTTGAAAAACTGGAAGTGAATAATTCACTCTGAGAGTTTAACCAATTTTGTTTCAATATGCTAAAGAAAAATTCAGCCGTGGGTCAAATTGTTTGATTGAAAGCCTAAGAGAAAAATCACAGGTGCAGGAGCCTGCCATCTAGTGGGAGACACAGAAATATAATTGAGCAGGGCAATAAACTATAAAAACGGTGGTGGAGACAAAGCTCCAAGGGAGCACGGACGATGGCGCAACTCAATTTTATCTAGAGAATTCAGGAAAACATGCAGTTGCCAAGTATGGAGCTGGGATGGGCATTGGGAAGTGATATGTGGCGGGGGGGGGGGTGTAAGCACGGATGGTGTATTTGGTTGAGCACACACACATTTGTTGAGACTAGGAGGTTCGGGAACTGTGCGCGAGGGGCAGAAAGGGAACCTGAAAGGGAAAGATCTTGAACGACCTTGCATATGACAAGAAGAGACCGATGGATACTGGCAAAGAGCTTCTCAGGAGGGAAATGACACGATTCGATTGAGACATTAGAATGATTAGTCCGACAGTGTTGTGACAATAGATTGGAAAGGGGGGGAGACCTGACACTGGGAAACCAGTTGGTCTACTGCAATGGTCCTACCGAGGGATGACAAGCGGTTGCCTAGAGCCGCGTGGAAAGAGGAGCAGGCGTATTGAAGAGCTACCTAGAAGGTATACTTAGTGCACCTTTGTTGAGGGTGACATGTGAGTGGATAGCAATGAGTCGACGATGGCCCCAGTTCTGTATTTTGATAATGGATGGACAATCGCATCGTTTTCCAGGTCAGGAAGGAATAGGAGGAAAAGCATTTTGAGTGGAGTACCAGGAAGGTGCCACGGATATGCTTGAGTCCTGCGAGAGGTCTGCGAGTGGAAACTACATTTGGGGAAGACTCCATGGCGACAGGTAGCAAGAACTAGAAGATGGTCATACGATTTTGCCGAGCGATTCTACTTCTGGTTACTAAGGGGAAATGACTCCATATCTGTTAATGAAAACTTACCTTACAGACGGGATCTACGTGACAATGTTAGAAGGGAGGGGTTTAATGTGTGTGTGTGTGTGTGTGTGTGTGTGTGTGTGTATCACAAAGACTGTGAAGGACCGTGCGAGGATATTTTACCCTGATGCTAAAATAGTATTTGGTCACAAGTACGCAAATATGTGTCTACCCACAGAGACTTACTGGAAAAAATGTTAAAGATGAACGCTGGCAGGAAGGCATGATCAGAGACAATTGTCTCTATTTCTTTCGAAAGAAAGTTCATGTCAGGCCAACTACTTACCAAGAGCTTTTTAGAAGGTAGATATTAATTTGTAATAAAGCAAACATGTGCATACAGACATGCTCCAAACACTCTTATTTAACTGCTTCTTGGGTATGGGGGTGGGGGGGGCGTGTGAAGAAATGGGAGTCACTCGAATGAGGGTCCGGGAGAGAAATGAGAAGAAAAAGGGGTTGAGAAACTCAGGGCCCCAGCAGCAGCCCTTTGTCCCCCGAGGCGGTGTCTCTGGATAGCATCAGGGACCCGGGGGGCCACGGCGGGGGAAGCCTCACGTCACAGCGGATGTGACATGAGACAGGTGGGGAAGCAGGACCGCTGTGACCACCGCACCTCATTTCCTTACACTGTCCCCGCACTGGGCCACGATACCGATGTGGCCTTGGGCCATGCCTGCAGCGGAAGATTTGAACTCAGGTCGGTGGCAGGAGATGAGACGAAACCACGTTCCTTGTCTGCTTGCATTTGGTTTCACTGACACATTCACCACAAGGGGCCAAGGCCACAAGGTGTGGGGTTAGCGCGAGTGGGGGGGCGGGGGGGGCGGCAAAGGAACTTTTTCTTCGGAGAGAAAGGCATCTGTACTGCAAAGACTTTCCACGATTCCACACCCACCCCGAAAGCCCCCTCTTACCACAGGAAGTGCGCTCACCACTGGAGGAATAAAGAGGCTCTTGAGAGCGGTCGCATCTTCACTCTGCCTGCACAGCTCAGAAGGACCTCAGCCATGAGACCTCTCGTCCTGGCCCTGCTCGCCATCTGCTTTCTCACCGAATTCATGGCGGAAGGTAAGCCGATAGGCTCTGCGTGAGACGGGCAACAGATAATGCGGGCAGGTGGGCACACGTCTGGGGTCTGAGTCAGGTTCTGACTCGAGAAGACTGCTTTCCCCGGGGTCAGGCTCAGACTTCCCCTGCACAGAATGGGAAGGGTAATTTTGCTTTCGGGGGACTTGATGGATGCCGAGGACAGACAGAACTCGCTTAGAGTCTGGGCTCCAACTTTTCGTAACTGGGTGACTTGGGGGTACGTTTCGTAGCCTCTCTGGACCTACACTTACTTGTAAGTTGAATATAACGACAGACACTCTCACCTGGGCTTAACATGTAAACGAAAAAAATTGGGGCGACTTCGCAGATTTCCTCACGAGTAATAATTTCTTGATTAACGTTAGCCGTGGCCTGGTGGTGATGATCGTCTACGCCTTTGTAGCTTTTGCCTATTTAATAGCTCCCTTGATGCATTCTCAGAATTTTGGAAATTTTCGCCACAATGCGAGGATGAATTGGAGGGTGTATGTCTTGAGGCAAATCAATAATTTCTGTTTGAAAAAATGAATGGGAGCTCATGCCTTCATACCCAGGAAATCAGTATCGCCTTCAAGTAGGGAGAGTCTATGATTACTGCTATGAATGTTGTTCCCATTAATGATAAACTTCTTTAGTTTATAAGAGACCATGTGATAAGGGCTGACAGATCAGTGCCTTACACCCATTCAGAGAATCCTGTAAGACAGACCAAGATGAGACCTAGCTATACTAAGCCTCACCTGACTTTTCTACATGTTTCTTTCTTTTTTTTTAAGTTTACTGATTTATTTTTGAGAAAGAGAGAGAGAGAGAGAGCGCACAGGGGAGAGGCAGAGAGGGAGGGAAAGAGAGAGAATCCTTAGCAGGCTCCGCACTATCAGTGTGGAACCCGACGTGGGGCTCGAACTTACAAACCTGAGATCACGACCTGAGCCAAAATCAAGAGTCAGACGCGTAACCGACTGAGCCACCCATGCACCCTTACGCATCTTTATTTCTTAAAGGATCATTTCCCCCCACAGTTGATTGGAGTTTACTTCTCATGGCTCTGGCAGTAAGAGGGACTGTCCTTCGAGTATAATTAAGGTTTCAGCTAACTCTCCTTTCAGTCTCTTAATTTGTAGCCAAGTTTCCTCCCTGAGTCACTTCCCAAGTTTCTTCCCTGAACGACCGCTACGCGTTCCACTGGGGTTTAGCCTCTAGCAATCTGTGCTCTGACTCAGCTCAGCAATATGAGCGAGGGCGATGTCTTCAGCCGTAACACACGCGCACAGATGCTGCTGGGAATAAGAAGATGTGGGGGTTTAGAGTCTAGAGGATTCTTGGGGTCTTGGGGACTCCATGTTAGGTGCTTCTCAGAGAAAAATGCTGTTTCCCAAGCAGTGCCCCACATCGGGCTCAGTGCTGACAGCTCAGAGCCTGGAACCTATTTCGGATTCTGTGCCTCCCTCTCTCTCTCTGCTCATACCCTGCCTCTTTCCCTATCTCAAAAATAAATAAACATAAAAAAAAAGAGATTCTACCAAACTCTTAATTATTATTACCCCTCCCCAGTTATTTCCCCTTCTTCAATGTAAGATGGCTGTTTAAGCTGAAGCGTAATCCCCCTTGGGGGGGGGGGTTTCTACTGAGGACGAACAGTTGATGAACGACATCCTTTATATATCTCACACTTTAACATTTAAAATAATACATGAGGCTCCCCCACATTTTCTGTCGCCTTCCCCAAATTGCTCTTTATCACATCACCCTTTGTCAGTTTATTTGTAGCATTGCAACATTCATGCTATTGGAAACGATATTTTATTTTTGTTTGCTTGGTTTTCTTCACCAGGCGTGGGGAGTGAAGTTCTAGAAAGGAGCATCTGCGTGAGCCTGACGACCAAGAAACTGCCAATTAAAAACATCAAGACCTACACCATCAAGGAGGGCTCCATGAAAGCAGTAATGTGAGTTTGTTTCCCCAAAAGCTGGGCTTGATGGGACACAGCGTATAGAAATACTGCCCTCCTCAGGAAGTTGGCCCAGAGGAAGACTTCAAGCGAAGCAACCGCCCCTTTGTTTTTCTGTATTAGCCACGTCTTTATGGAGCACCGAGTGGCAATTTTTGAAAGCAGTTTGGCAATCAGATAAAGAATATCATCCTTCTGTCTGATTTAGCTTAGCAGAAGAGTCTAACTGGGAACCGGATGAATATTGTGCTTCGTTCTGAAGGCTAGGTTGGGAGATGGCTGGTTTGGGGCAGGATCTGACCATAGGGCCACACTGGTGTGAGATGCTTCCCTTCCCCTCCTTTCCCTCACCCTTCCCTTCCCTTCCCTTCCCTTCCCTTCCCTTCCCTTCCCTTCCCTCACCCTTCCCTTCCCTTCCCTTCCCTTCCCTTCCCTTCCCTTCCCTCACCCTCCCTTCCCTTCCCTTCCTTTCCCTTCCCTTCCCTTCCCTTCCCTCACCCTTCCCTTCCCTTCCCTCACCCTTCCCTTCCCTTCCCTCACCCTTCCCTTCCCTTCCCTTCCCTTCCCTTCCCTTCCCTTCCCTCACCCTTCCCTTCCCTTCCCTTCCCTTCCCTTCCCTTCCCTTCCCTCACCTTCCCTTCTCTTCCCTTCCCTTCCCTCACCCTCCCTTCCCTTCCCTTCCCTTCCCTTCCCTTCCCTCACCCTCCCTTCCCTTCCCTTCCCTTCCCTCACCCCTCCCTTCCCTTCCCTTCCCTTCCCTTCCCTTCCCTTCCCTTCCCTTCCCTTCCCTTCCCTTCTCTTCCCTTCCCTTCCCTCACCTTCCCTTCCCTTCCCTTCCCTTCCCTTCCCTTCCCTTCCCTTCCCCTCCCTTCCCTTTCCTTAGGGTGTGCTAAAGTCGGGCGCCATGTTTTAGCAGTTACTGTATATTCAGGAAATGTGTGACGAACTAGCCTACAGGGAACCATTGTCTTTCCAGGGTCTCATTTTTCAGAATAGCAGCTCCCCCAACACATAAGTGCGACTTTACCCAAAGAAATTAAATAAGGAAATCACCTTTGTCCCCAAAACAAGACGGATGTGACTGACTCTATCTTTGCCTTGCTTTGCAGATTCATTACCAGACGTGGCCTCAAGGTCTGCGCGGATCCACAAGCCGAGTGGGTGAAAAAGGCCGTAGAAAGCGTGGACAAGCCCACCAGAAGAAACATGAAACAGACCAAGCCAACAGGAGCCCAACATTTCACCAATTCAGCTGTGACCCTGACCACATAGTGGCCTTCTGGCACCTTGTTCCCTCACTAGCCCGCCAGCTCATTTCCCTTTACAAACTCCTGGACTAATTAGATTGTATTCACTTTTTATAAAAGTGCTGTGCGAGTCCACTTATTTTCTTGTATTTTTATTTTTCATGTCTCTCATCTTCATATAGATAGATGCTTTAATTAATAAATATTTATTACTCAGAAGAGTCTCAAAGCCTATGCATTGCGTGTTGGGAAAGGGTAATACATCACGTAAGTTCTAACTCTGTCCTAACCGTACCTCCCTTCGATGGTACTCATGACGGGAGCGATTCTGGCCAGTGTCTGTCAGAGATGAGAGCTGTATTCACCATTCTTAGGTTCCAGCTTGCAGTGGTTCTCCACACACGAGTCACAAGTGACAACGGTGGCCATGGAAACAATTTAGGATCTACCTCAACCTGTTTTCCTAATAGAGTTCTGTTTGTGGAATAAGGGAGAAAATACTGTCATTGCATTTCTATCCGGAGCGTCCACCTACTCAAAAAGTGGCTTCACTCGTGTTTGATCTCTAGCAAATTCTCTTATCCCTCTGTGTTTCTTTGGGTCTCCCGCGAAAGAACGCAGACACGGGACGTGTCGGTTCTTTGTCAAGGTAGCAAAGGTCAGACATTTGGTGAGAAGATACTTTATTCAAATGACCGTCAATGCTCTTTGAACGGGCAATGCTGCCTTTCTGTGACATCTGTAATTGTCACCACTTCAGGGAGCGTTCTAGGCACGCTTGCCTGCCAGTAAGCTTTTAAACACCTCAAACACTGTCAACCTGGACCATTCCTTGAATGTGATCACAACTTGCGGTAAAGTTTTAACGAAACGCGCATCTAGGCGCTCAATATCCCAGACTCATGCTTTCTCACGTTTTCATTAAATTGCCGATTTGATTCACGTTTATGGCTATACTACCCCAGTAGCTGGTGATGCGGACATCTAGGTCTGACGCTAAACAGCAGGAACTTACTGTGCCTTGATCGTTTGAAGGGAAGAGAGAGTACTACTCTCTAGTCCTCAGGGGGCACTCCACGCTATCAAATGCTTTCCGAGAGTAACCGAGGGCAGCTGGTTGGAATCAGCTCACTTCTAGTCATTCAGCTAGCGAGCCAGAGCAGAAACCACCAGAAAGCTGCTTCCCAGGACACTGTGGACCCATCTATCCCTCCCGCTTCAATTTGCCCACCCTAAGTTGGAAAGCCGGTCTTGAAGAAACGAGCACCAAGGATAAAATACTCGCTTTGTGAGGGGCGACTCACGGCAAAGTCACGGATGGGGAAGGCACGGATTCTTGAATGAGCTGCGTATGTGCCTTTCCCCAACGTCTCCCAGACGCTACAGGTTTTCATGAGATCGTGGGATATGGGGAAGAATGTATGTATGTGCGTCTTGTTAACTTACCACATTATCTAAAGAGGTGCTGTGTGATGCCGAGGGGTTTCAGCCAAACGTTGTACAGCACCTCCCTCCTTCTCTCTCTCTCTCTCTCTATATATATATATATATATATAGTCAAAATTTAATTTTTTTTTACATTTTTATTTACTTTTGAGAGACAGAGAGAGAGACAGAGCACACGTAGGGGAAGGGCAGAGAGAGAAAGAGACACAGAATCCGAAGCAGGCTCCAGGCTCTGAGCTGTCAGCCCAGAGCCCGACGCAGGGCTCGAACTCACGGACTGTGAGACCGTGACCCGAGCCGAGGCCGGATGCTCAGCTGACTGAGCCACCCAGGCGCCCCACGTATATGGTCAAAATTTAAATAGCACAAAAGGGCTGCCAAGGAAACCCACAGTCCCCGGCCCTATGAGTTCTCTTTTCTAATCTTCCTTCTTACAAACAACTGCTTTTCACTCTTTTGGCGGAGGGTCCTTCGCATAGTCACCTTCAAATCACCAAGAGTTTCACACCACCGTCTTCTGGGTTGTCGATTTGGACATTATCTGTGACTGCCTCTACGAACCACGAGAACTTAGCTCCCTTAGCCCCAAGTTTCTGCCATTGTCTCTGTATGATTACGCGGCTATTTTCAGTTCGTTCTGTTTATAGCTTTAAGTCATAAACCTATCATTTATTTCTTGTCCTGTCACCTACGGGCAGCATGTCCTGACTTTGCATGTGTTAGTACTGTTCTGTTTTCTACAGCAAAGACTTAAATACGGTTGGCTACGTCACCAGCGCTAGTGGATTGCTTTGCAACTGCTAAGACAGTGAATCTCATAACCGACCTCGATTGGAGACCAAACAACGAACGCGTGCAAATTGTGAGGCCTACAGCTCAGATCCGAGCCCCTGGAGGTGTGGTCCGAGTTCAAGCTCATGACCACTAGGTCGTGCTGCCTTCCTCTCCTCAGAGGCCAGTCCCCTGAAGGCCAGACCACATACGCAGAACCCACGAAGAGACGAGCAGGCCTACATAATGCCTTCATCGAACCAACTAATTAATCCGTTCGTGTTCTTCCTCGCACTCATCCGGCAGACGCTTACGTGTGCCTGATGCACGCAGTCTGGATGCTTTTCTGGGTCCTGGGATGCAGGGGGGGGGGAGGGGAAACCAGACACAGTCCTTTCCTGCGGGGAAGGGGACAAGTTCACCAGAGTGCCACAGAGGTGACGAGAGGGATAGCGAAGAGTGGGGACAGTCACTGGCAGGCATAAAGCTGCCCTGGCTTCAGCCTGGGGACAGGACGGGCTTCCCCTGGAAAGTAGGCTTTAACCTGAGACGGAAGGCTGAGCCAGTTATCCAGAGGCGTTCCAGGCAAAAAGAACGAGCAGCCGGTCAAGCTGCCTGCAGGCAAGAGAGATGGGTTGAGGAAATGCACAGGGTTTCGTAGGACTGAGGGACAAAGAGAAGGTTAGAGAATAATCTGGGTGGGGGCAAAAGTGAGGGAGAGAGAGAGAGAGATGTCACCGGGGCTTTGTCAGCCAGAACGAGGAGCGTGCCCACACGTGCAAGGCTGTGGGAAATGACCCTGGTTTCGAAGTAGAAATTGAAAGGCAGAGAATGAGGTGGGGGTGTGGGGGGGTGCTGGGGAGCCAGTTGGGAGGTGGTTCTGGACCTGGTGACTTTTGAACTTGGCCTGGCCTGGGGTGACACGTTTTCCCTTTTCCTCTCGGGCCTTTTCTGCTTAGCCCAGGTGCCCGTCAGGGACGCGTGACTGCCTGACTCTGACCGGGTGGCTCAGCTGTCACGCCAAATGCCTCAGGCCAGCCAGTTGGGTCCCCGATTCCTGGGCTGCGGGCGGCCAGGGCCGGGATGCGGAAAAACCGCATTTGTGGAATCGCCTTATTATTTGCATTATTTACTGGCTAAGATTGGATCTGTGGGACCAAGATGAGTCAACCACCAAGAGGAAGGAGGAGGCTGGGCTGAGAAGCAATAAACCCGGTATCGGTGGGGGTTTTAGAGATCCACAGCCCAAACCTTTTCTGATTTTTCGGTTTCCTGCAAATTTGCCGAGCCCTTGCAAAGTACAGGGGGCACAGGATCTGGTCCGCTGTTATGGAGCCCGCGGTCTCGTGGGGGAGAAAGTGCAGTCCCCAAAGCCGTTCCCACTTGGACATTCCCAGAAGCTCAGCTCAGGGCTGGTCTCTTCTCAGAGCTTTGGGATGTCCCCAGCCTAGGTGACGGCCTCTCCTGTGCCCACTCAGCCCCTGGGTTTAGCTCTGTTATGGCTCATCTCACTCTGAAATACCAATTACTTTTCTTTATTTCCCGTCTTCGTCGTGGAGGTAGGGACTGTGAATTTGATCTCTCTGTTTCCTAGTGCCTGGCATAGTGCCCGGGACATCGCAGGCTTCCAATTGGTGGAATATAGACTACATTATACATATCTCTACTCTAGCAGTTATCGGAAAAAACAATAGGCATGGAGAAGAGAGAAGAGTTCAAAGTGCCCCAGGGAGGCTGGGAAAAGCTCTGCAGAAGAGGTGATGTAAAAATTGCACCTTTACACCCGAGAAGGAGCTTTCCGGGAAGAGATGTTACAGGCAGGTGCTCCTTCCCCGGGGCGGGGTCCCGGGTATGAAAGCCCGGAGGCAGGAGAATCCAGGAATGTCAAGGGACACTGCTTCTTTCTGGGACTGCCCGGGTGAAGACGCAGGGGGTCATAAAGGCAAGGTCGCTGAGGCTAGACTGAGAAGCCCCGAATGCCCTGGAAAAGGGGAGGGGTTTCACCGGAGCACCCCTCGGCGGGGCAGCGTGATCGGATTGAGGTCGGAAATACTACCTTGGGGTGTGTGTGTGTGTGTGTGCGCGCGCGCGTGTGTGTGTGTGCAGAAAATGGTTGGGGGTGGCGGGGAACAGCGAGGTGACCGCTGCATCAGGCCGGGCTGGAGGAGGTGGTGGCCCGAATGAGGTCGTGGCGGTGGGAATAGGAGCCAGAGCCCCAAGGCGGGACCGGCATGGCTTTGGTTGTCAACCGGATGTGCGGGCAGAACCAGTGGGAGGAAGGAAGTGGGGCTGTTCCGAGGCTTCCAGCTTGGGTGGCTGGTCAAGAAAGAGCACAGGTGATTAGTAAGATTTTCGTCGAATTTCTGGTGAGGTTACTAATGGATCCGGAAGTCAAACAGCACCAAGGAGAAGGGGATGAGAAGGAGGAGGCCTGGGAGCGTAAAAAGACTGTATAAGCCCCAGCGGTCCAGTCATTCAGACCAAAGCCCGAGCTACACTCTTATTCCCTTTTGACAGACCCTCTTTTGCCAAGGGCGAGGTAAAAATAAGACTGAGTATCTGTGAGATGCTCTGTGCCCCTTGGGGAAACAAAGGTACCCATAAATGGAATACAGTATCCGCTGGGTGAGTCACCAGTGTTATTTTAAGACGGATTTGTCACTCGGCAGTGGGAGGCAAAGAGGAGAGGAGAGATGAATCTGTAATGAGAGAAGAGGGAAAAGAGATACAAAAAAAGGTTGGGAGTGGGAATCGGGGGTGACTGTGAGGCGGTGTTTGAGGACAGGGGGGCGGGGGGCAGAGGCCAAGGGGACTTGTCTTTTTTCTTTCCTTGGGAGGAACTAGTAAACATTGGGACAGACGGCTGAGGGGGGGAGGGCACAGGAATGAGCAGGGGTGATGAGCTTGGAGGCTCAGGGGGGGAGGGCACAGGAATGAGCAGGGGTGATGAGCGAGGCCAGACCGAGATGGTCTTAATCGGAACCAGCAGATGCTGTGTGAGGGGCCGTTGGATTCCGTTTCTCTGAAGACTGGATGGGGGATGGGGGGGAAGGGGTAGATGGGGGAGGGGAGCACTGGCAGACTAACCCAACATAAGCAGTGGGGGAAAGAGAGAAGCCAGGGGTCCTCGTGCGATCTCCCTCCCCCTTTCTCACCACCGGGGGGTAGATACTAGTGTGGCCCTTAGGAGCCTTAGCTCCTCCTGGACTCCTGTACTGGCTTTACCACTTACTGTACAGGTGACCACGGGAAAATCCCTCAACTTCTCGGTGTCTTAGGCTGCCTCATTTATGAAATTGGAATAATAATAGTGCTGAAGATTATTGTGAGGGTTAAAGCACTTAAAACACAAAGGGCTGGCACAAAGGGAAGGCTCAACGAATGTTAGCTTTTATTATCCCTAAGTGGGTAGGATGGGAAAGGATGTGGTAAAATGGAGGGTGGGTGGAAAAAGGAATAGATACGTGGCACATCCACCAGATTTCCTGGAAGCTGACACTTACTGGCTGCGGCCTCGGGCTCCATCATTTAGGCGAAACTGGATTGAATTTCCTCCATTCTCTTTATAATTGCATCTAACCCACCAAATCCTAGAGTGTTCTATGGAATACTTGTACCACGAGAGTCGCCATTTTTTTAATACAAGCTACTATGGCCGTATGCATTTAGGAAATGATCACACTATCCCCCCTCCTCTTGGAGGATCACGGTGACGTAGCTTCTCCCAGTCTCAGAGAAGTACTGTGAAAAAGACAGTGCTCACGCTCACTTATCTCACTGCATCCTCAGGTTAACCTGAGTACAAAACTCCTTTCCCTATACCATTTGCCGACATCCGAGGAACACCTACGTTTTTGAAAACACTGGAGACCGAAAATCTACTCAGATCCATAACCTTGCAGGAACGGAGCTACAATCCGGTAACGGCACCAACACAACCAGAACGAGGCATCTACTCCAGGTCTGCTCATTTCTTGTCTCTGGTGGAGCCTAGAGACCCACTTTGGAAAATGTCTGTTATCGTGGGGCGTGTGTGTGGGTGTGCGCGCGTGTGAGGCGCTCCTGGACTCTTTGGTTCCTTTGTGTTGTCATTGACCAGGTACTGCCTAAAGTGTCTACTTACCAGCCCCTGTTGGATACCTACTATGAATGAGATGTCATGCCAAGTACTTTGGGGCCAAAGGAGAATACTTGAAAGATCCTAAACTTTCCTCTTCCTCTGGCTTTGCGTATGCCTTTCTTTATGCCCGGAGAGCGACCCCCTGCTTCCTCTTTCCTCCTTCTCCAATCGTCAGTGTCCGTCTCAGATGCCACCTCCTCTAAGAAACGTTCCCCGTGCTTCCAGCTGGATTTCATCGGTGGCTTCTCTCAACTTCCAGCCTTTTCTTAGGCTATTCGTTGTACTCTGTCTCAAGTTGTAGCTATTTGTGAGTTTTTATCCGTCAAAAAAAAACCCACCAAAAAACGGGGGGTTGTTGGCAGGAGGGACTGTGTCCCATTCATCTCTGTATTTCCTGTAGTGCCAACAACAGGGCATCCCCAGAGTCCGTGCTCAACATACAGTTGCTGAGTTAGAGTTGTTAAAAGTAACATAAGGTGTGGTCCCTGTCACTGAAGTCATTTATGTTGCGGTTGTGGAGACAGTACGCACAAAGGGTACAAAGGTACCAAAGGGTACAAAGGGTATAAAGGTACCAAAGGGTACAAAGGGTACAAAGGAGGGCACAAAGACAACAGAAGGTAGAGGTGAGTGGTAACTGGCTAGTTAATGGGATGGACTGAGGATGATCTTATATTTCTTTCAAAGAATCAGTTCCAGTTGATTGGTAGTGATCTTCTGTATTTGGTGAGATCTTGAGGGTACTTCTTGGCTCCATGGAAAGAGGGCCGTGGTCAGTTATTGGTGTCTTCCTGGTGATATGAGCTCACTGGTGGCATGAATTTAGATTATTTGGTGATGTTTATGGTCAACAACGCATGGGGCTGAGAAGAAGCAGGTTATTAGGGGCCGATTGGGATTGGTCACAGAGAGCTTGTGCCATGGATAAAGATATTGCAACTGGACCGTGGAGAGGGAGTAGGAATTAAAAACTCATGGGGAGGGGCGCCTGGGTGGCTCAGTCGGTTGAGCGACCGACTTTGGCTCGGGTCATGATCTCATGGTTTGTGAGTTTGAGCCCCGCGTCGGGGTCTGTGCTGACGGCTCAGAGCCTGGAGCCTGATTCTGATTCTGTGTCTCCCTCTGTCTCTCTGCCCCTCCCCTACTAATGCTCTGTCTCTCTCTGTCTCAGAAATAAACATAAAAAAAAATTAAAAAAAAAAAACCTAACGGGAAGAAGTGATGAAAGAGAAAAGGTATGGTGGGGGTAAAAGACCAAAATATTTTTGTGGATTATTTAATGAATTTGCCTCTTCTCTTAGACTATCAGTGCTGTGAAGTCAAAGCTCATTTTTGCTCTCCTCATGACTGTATACCAATGGCCAGCAGTGTGCCCAGAACAGTACAAACACTCAGCAAATATGCACTGAGTGAGCCAGGAGCATGGCCAGGAGAGTTAACACGACAAGTAGGATAAATGCAAATGTGGCTTAGGAAGGCTTCTTGAGACTGAAGAATTACCTTTATTTTGCAGTCCCTCTGGAGAGGTGAAATTATTTAGGGGACAACTTGAGTTCCCCTGAGACATTGGTGGTGTATTTGAGTCCCTCTGGGGAGGTGAAATTATTTAGGGGACAACCTGAGTTCCCCTGAGACGTCGGTGGTATTTGAGTACTCTATCTCATAGCTGAATTAAGGCAATGCATTTAGATCCGTCTCCCATGATTGGACCTCATCACAGCCTTACACACCTGTACCCACGCCAGTAGGAAATGTAAGTCCCAGTAAAGCGTGGGTGTCCAAAACACGTTTCTGGGGCCGTGCACAGAGGCTCCCCAGGTTCCCAGGGAGAAAGCACTCTCGCCTGTCGCAGAAGAGCAGGCCATTTGTGAGTGGGCTTCAGGGCCGGGACATAGTCATGAACGGAGACACCTGCAGCCTGAATCCTCTCCTCTGGCCTCATGGCTCCACGAGCGGCAGCTCAGTTTGGGAGGAAGATTCGTCTCATTCCGCAGGACAATTGCATGAAAAGAGCTGTGTGTGAGGCCTCCCTGCACATCCCATCACAATGGGTTGAGAGAAACAGTGAATATTTACACATCCAAGCCGTGGACTTTCCACCTGGACAAAATATAGGCCTTCGTGTTTGGTGTTCATGGTCAACAGACAAGGCAAGTGGGTCATTAGTGTGGTGTCGTGACGGCTCTAATCCCTCCGGCGATTATTTTTCTGCCTTGGCTGGAATTCTCGGACTGACTCGCTCATCACAGTGTTGAAATTTCGTGGCGTGTCTGGAAGAAGTGGTCTCGGGTGTCAAGGAATCAGAATTAGTTAAGTGTGTTGATCGACAACAGCAGGGGAATCTAATGGTTAGATTAGATGACAGGTCGTTCTACTCATTGCTACCAACAGTCCTTTCCCATTTGTCCAAGAAACCGTTCGGCCTTTGTTTGGATTAATGCTCACATTTACGTGGAATGAATGTGACTATACTAAATTTTACATCCCATGTAATAGACTTGTGATATTTAGTAAAGAATACTTCGAGGATGGACATTAGATCCTTTTTTTTTTTTTTTTGAACACTAGATTCGAAAGTGAGTCGCTTAATGCAGTTGGGGTCGTTTCTTGATCTGCCTAGTGATTGTACTGGGGTGTTCAGTTCGTGAAAAGTCTCTTAGTTGTTAACTTACGTGTATTTGTCGCTATGTGTGTTATCATTCAAGTAAAATGGAAAGAAGTTCACCTGTTCTCATCACATTTAATACTGGAATTCTTTAAGAATCTGCAAGAGTTAAATTTGACAAAATTTTGTATTTATGTATTTATTTAAGGATTTTATTTTTTTTAAGTTTATTTATTTATGAGAGAAAGAGGGAGAGAGAGTGCATGCGAACAGGGGAGGGGCAGACAGAGAGGGAAGGAGAGAATCCCAAGTGGGCTCTGTACTCTCAGCGCAGAGCCCGATGCGGGGCTCAGACTCATGAATTGTGAGATCGTGACTTGAGCTGAAACCAAGAGTCAGATGCTTAACTGACTGAGCCACCCGGCTACTCCTTAAGGACTTTATTTTTAGTGAAATCTACACACAACGTGGGGTTTGAACTCACAACACCAAGGTCAAGAGTTGTGCGACTCAGTCCTCCAACTGAGCCAGCCAGGTGTGGCCCAGTAGCAGATTGTCTTAAAGGTGAAAGTTTTAAGGTCCCTAGAAGGGGAAGAAGACAGCTATTTCTCATTATGTTCAACTTGAACAATTAATTTCATGGAGTTGATATAATATTAATCATAATCACCAGTGTGGAAATCTTGCTCCCCCTGCCCAATGAAGTGTTTCTCCATTTACCTGGTCAGAAGCAAGATCAACAAGCAGAGGAAAACTGCATCCAAATAAAAAGATCCCAGGATACCCTTGATGTATCCCCCTGGCGTATTATCTTGATGCCTTGAAAGTAAGAAACAACGCCAAATGCCTCTGTTTGCAAGTGTCTTTTGTGAGAACATTTTCCCTGAGATCAGGGAGGAAGATGGGAATTGTAATGTTTACAAATGAGGACGAAGAGGCTGCTCAGCCAAGGTAAGGACTCAGCCATGGCTTTGACTCTGGTCCGGTTCTGTGTTCTATGTCCTTCAAGTATTCTGCATTGAATATTTACTATTTTAATAATTAGGATAGATGTAAATAAGGATCGTTCGGCAACAGACACCCACAACTCTTTACAGAGTGTGCATCCCATATAAAGCAGAGGGCCGGGTGCCTTGGGCAGTGGAGAGGATCCACAAATCCTTTCTAATTAAGTGTGTATCTTCCTCCAGCCAGGTCCTTGGCTTTCTCAAGTTGGGTGGGGTGCGTTTTAAAAATTACGAGCAAACTGCTGTAACTCTTGCATTAATGCTCTCTCTTAAGACACTGGCAAACTGTGTTCGAAGCTCTGAGGACCTGAATGTGGCACCGAAGTTCAAGAATAACGATGGGAGCCAAGCCATCCTTAATTAGCACAGCTAAACCAAGGGCCTGTGACTAGGGAGGGGCAATCTGCAAGGATCGTGTGAAGGTACAATGATTTCTAACTCCAGCTCCTACCGAATAAACGTGATGTATCGCTTCGTGCACAAATATATAGTATTTTATCATTCTGTGTTGAAAATGGATGCATGAGTGATTTCAGGGTTTGCCGACAGGCTTCACAACAGATCTTGGGGTAGGAACCTTATAGACGGCCTAGGAATTTACGGCAAGGAACTTAAAACACTGTTTCGTAAAGCTGGCTGCGGATTTCGGATGGAAAAGCTTGTCTCCGTTTTGCTACTATCCTGTGTTGGCATACGAGCCTGGAACACTAATCGGCTTTTTTTTTTCCTCTTGGGCCACGATGGTGTCAGGATGCATTTTTTTTTCTCCAAGCATCATATTAAGGTTGTGTTGAGCCCCAAACTGGAATTGGGGTTGGTTGGCTGCAAGACGCTTACTTTGCCTCTGGTCGTAACCATGGTGATGACTCTCAGCCTCGGCTACATGACCGAGTCCTCTCCCTCACCTTCTGGAACTCCAGAGAGAGGACGAGGGAGGATATTATTGGCTTTCTTTCTGGCTAATGGGTGTGGTCTTTGGAGGGAGCACCATCTTCTATATAGCACTGGCTCTATGTTCACAACATAGGGACGGACCATGCTCCATCCCTACGTTCACAACATAGGGACGGCCGTTACCAAGGGACGGACCTGGGGGCTTGGTAATAGCTTCCTGTGTTTTTGGAGGAGAGGTGGATCTTACTGCCATTACCCAAGGTGCCGTATTCCCTTTCTGTTCTTTCTTTTCTCCCTGGCACTAACTAATATGCTCAGAGCATTCTGGTTTCATCACCGTGTCCATAAGTACGTCTGTATATTTGGAATATGTCGAAGCTATAAAGGAAGAGATAGAAGGAAGAAAACTGCAAAAATGGAGTCTCTTCAACACTGAGATGAGCTTAGACATAAATAAGTATTTTATTCTTTCCTGGATTACATCTTGTGTGCACACCTCTTGAGCAGAAAAACAATTTCAAAAGGGAGAGTATCCTCTGATTACACTAATAAATCACACGGGTTGCTACGAAGATGTGTAATATATTACACTCTGGAGGAAGAAGGTTACTATGATGAATTGGTGTCATCCGTCTTACATATTCCTGCCCTTCTAATCTTGATGTTAGATTGGATTTATGTGAGCGCTTCGAATTTTTAATTTTTCTGAAGTGTGTTTATTGCAACTTTTAGGACAAGAAGGTTGACTTCTTTACGGGCTGGAGCAAATGTGAGAAAGCCAAGAGAGCACGGCTACATTTGTTAATTTTTTATAGATCAGGCTGAGGTACACGGACTCAGAGAATTCAAAATCATTAAGACCATTAACTCCGATCTACGAGGAACGGAGGAAACAAAACTTTGCTCAGCGGGATCTGGTTTAACTGCTTTTCTTGGGAGTCTGTCTTGACGTAGTGATGATGACTCCATGGCATTGGAGTCAGACAGCCCTGGCCTCAAATTCCAGCTTGAATAATCACTGCCTGTGTGACTTAATCAACTGCGACACCTCTCAGACCTTCAGTGTCTTCCCCTGTGAGTAAGACCTATCTCACGTGATAATTATGGGACTCAAATGAAATAAAGTGATGAACAAAACAGACCAGAGACAAGATCCCTGTCCTCATGGAACTGCCTTTCTAGGCAGGGTGGTGGGGAAACTGCACACACACACACACACGCACACACACACACACACACACCAATCAAAATGTGTCGGGAAGTGATGAGTACTGTAAAGAAAATGAAACCATTGTAAAAGGATAGGGATGATGGGGGGCAGGGGGGCAAGGAGTGGTGTTCTTCTTTCAAGAGGGCATGGTCAGGGAGGTCTTCTTTGATAATATTGGGGAGACCTGAATGACATGAGAGTGGCCATGAAGACATCTCAATGAAGAATATTCCAGGCAGGGGGAGGAGTTAAAACAAAGACCCCGAGGCAGGAACAGGATTGGTATGTTGAAGAGCAGGGGAAGACCTGTGTGGCCAGGACTGATGAGTGACAGGAGAATACTGGAGGGGGAGTCAGGGGGCTCACAGAACAGAGCGGGAGCCCCCTATTGGCCACAGAACTCCGGATTTTATTCCGAGCTGAATGAGGAGTCATTAGAGATTTCTGGGCAGAGTCATGATGCAATTTGTTTTATATTTTGAAAGGATCCTTCTGTCAGGTGCATGAAAAATAGGTTCTAGAGGGTCAAGGTGGAAGCAGAAAGTTCAGTTCGATTAGTAAAGTAACCTAAACAAGAGATAGTGGCTGAGGTGGAGGGTAGGAGAGGTGGTGAAAAAATGGTCATATTTGGAAGATTGTTTTCTATTTTTTAAACAACTCTGTTGAGGCATAATTTACATGCCATACACTTCATCCATTTTAAATGTATAATCAGTATTTTTTGAAAATTTCTAGATTTATGCAACCATCACCCCAACCCAGTTTTAGAACATTTCCACCAGCCCCCAAAGATCCCCCAATTCCCGTTTACGTTTCACTCCTGTTCTCACGCCTGGTCCCAGGCAACCACTAATATGCTTTCTCTCTCTGTGGGTTTGCCTTTCCTGGACGTTTCCTATAAGTGGAATCATACAACATGTAACCTTTTGAGTCTTGGTTCTTTCACTTAGCATTTTCTTTTTGAAAATCTAGGTTGTGGCATAGAACAGTAGTCTATTCCTTTTTTCTTTGCTAAATAGTATTCCGTTGCATGAAGACAGCGCATTTTGTTTATCTGTTCACCAGTTGACAGCCATTTGGATGGTCTTCCTTAATGACTACTATGACTAATCCTTCTGTGAATATTCATGTACAAGTCTTTGTGTGGACATAGGTTTTCATTTCCCTTGGGTAGATACCTAGCAGTAGAATTACTGGATGTTACTGTAAGCTTATATTTGGCATAAAGCATTTCTTATGTTAAGAAAGTGGAAAACTGTTTTCCAAAGTGACTGTATCATTATGTATTAACACTCAACAATGTGTGAGGACTCAGGTTTCTCCATTCACTCACCAGAGCTTGTTATTACCTTTTTTAAATTGTAGTCATTCTAGTAGGTATCTTGTGATTTTAGTTTGCGTGTCCCTCATCTCTAATGATGTTGAACATGTATTGGCCGTGTGTACGTCGTCTCTGATGAAGTATTTAGATATTCGACTTACTTTTTGATTGACTTGTTTGTTTCTTTACCTTTGAGTTACAAGAATGCTTCTTATATTTGGGACACGAGACCCTTTGTCGTATTTATGCTTTACAAATATTTTCTCCCAATCTGTGGCTTGCCTTTTAATTTTCTTGACATATATTCTAAAGCATAAAATTTTTAAAATTTGATAAGATCCAACGTATCTACTTTTGGTGACATACCTGAGAACTTTTTATCATTTTAAAGGCAAATCTAACGGAATTTGATGATGGGTTTGATGTTGGGTCGGGAAGAAAAGAGGAGTCAAAGATGACTGAAGATTATGTTCCGAGCAATCAGAAAAAAAAGGAAATTTTCATTTATCAAGTGAATAAAGACTCGGAAGGAAAAAGTTAGGCAGTGGGAACCCAAAGTTGTTTTAACCAAGTTACATTTGAGATCCTCATTACATGTCGAAGTGAGGGTGTGAACCAGGCAGTTAGATTTAGATGGTTAGAGTCCGGCTGTTTGAGATAGAAATACAAGAGTCATCACAGAAAGAGAGTATTTAAAGCCACAGCCTGTAGGTCATTCCTTAGGGTATGAATGTGCACAGAAGAAAAGATTTCAAAGCACTGACTCCTGGAGCACTTACATTAATAGAAGTGAGGGAGTAGGAGAGAAATCAGAATGGAGATTGAGAAGGGTGTCAGGCATGTCAAATGAACCTGTCAAAGGTTCTGACCCTGAGAAGGGTGTCAGGCATGTCAAATAGAACCACGAGAATGGTGTTTTGGAGGACCAGTAAAGAAACTGGCTCAAGGTACAGATACGTGAGGGCCATAGGACCGAGAATTTGTTGTTGGATTTGGCAACATGAAGGTCATTGGTGTTCTTGGCAAGCACAGTATTCGTGGAGTAATGAGGACTAAAGTCTGATTAGAACGGGGGAAAGAGAGAATTGAGGGAGAGAGTACAGCGTGTTGTTAGGGATGACTTTTAGCCATAACGAAGAGATGAGCCACAGTGAAGAGAAGAAACATGGGATAGTAGCTGGACGGAAATGTGGGGTGGAGGGAGGTTTCTTTTCCTTCTGCACCCTCCTTCTCTCCCTCCTTTCTGCTCCCCTCCCTCCCTTCCTTCCTTTTTAAAAATATGGGTGATACTACAACAGACAGGGGGAAACTGATGCCAGGAGAGAGGGGAGATAATTGTAGAAGTGAGATCCCTGAGGGTGTGATTGCTGAGTCTTGGTGAATACGTGCTTATAGAAAGGAGCATGAATGGTTGATCATTGTAAAAACAAAGCAGGTGGTTCATAAAGAGAGTAGTATATGGTAGAACTTGGCGGTGGGAGTAAGGGGAAGCTTGCTTCTGTTTGATCTTATTGTTTCAGGGTTATCAACTGAGAGGGGAAAGGAGGAGAGAAAGGTATTGTTAGTTTGGGGAGAGAGAAGAAAGCAGAAAGTTGATGTCTAGGAGAGTGGGAGTTAGTGGACGAGATTGAAAGAGGGAAAAGGGGGCATGGATGTAAGGGAGAGATAGTAATGATGGATCCTGGAATCGAGGGGAGGTGAGTGAGGACCTTAGGTGACAGCCAGTGGAAAGGTGGTAAGGTCAATGTATTTGGGGCCATAGTGGAATGCGGTCGAAGAGTTGTTGGAATCAGGATACTAGAATGAATGAGATCCAAAGATAGGGTATGTGGGTCAGAAACCAACATGACAGGGGTGCCTGGGTGGCTAGGTCAGTGAAGTGTCAGACTCTTGGTTTCAGCTCAAGTCATGATCTCACGGTTCATGGGATGGAGCCCCGAGTTGGGCTCCAGCTGACAGGGAGGAGCCCGCTTGAGATTCCCTCCCTCCCTCTCCCTCTGCCCCTCCCCCACTCATTCTCTCACTCTCTCTCAAAAAAAAGTAAACATTAAAACAAGAAATCAGGGGCGCCTGGGTGGGTCGGTCGGTTGAGCGTCCAACCTCAGCTCAGGTCAGGGTCTCACGGTTTGCGAGTTCGGGCCCCACGCTGGGCTCCATGCTGACAGCTCCGAGCCTGGAGCCTGCTTCGGGATTCTGTGTCTCCTTCTCTCTCTGCCTTCCCCCACTTGTGCTCTGCCTCTCAAAAATAAATACATGTAAAAAAAAGGAAAGGAAAAAAAAAGAAGTCAACATGACAGAGGAGATGTCATCCTCTGGTGATGGCAGTGTTTAGAGTATGACCATGGGAGTGAGGATCTCAGGCGTAGTGGAAAATGGGGTAGGGAAGGGGGAGAGCAGGCCAGTATTTGAAAACACAGGTCACGTGGATATTGAAGCCGGCAAGCCGGTAATGAGAAGGACTCCAGCACCAGGTGTGAGCATTTTCAAGCAATGAAGGTCAGGATCCTTTGATTCTGAAGAAGCCTGCAACCCAGAGGTGGGGTTGGTAGTATTGTCTCATGATCCCATCTCTGGCGTCTGCAGGGAAGGCAGGGGAGAGGGAGAAGCAGCAGTTTGGAGGCAGCAATGAATGCAAGGAGGCTGCTTAATCTGTTGCCAGACGAGCCACGTTTGACGGGCAGGAGACAAAACGGCCACCGTGTGCCTGGTTCAGGGCAGGTGCGCCGAGAACATTCATTCCCTTTTCTGAGTCGGCAGCAGGCGCTTCCAAACCTGCACGTCTTGCTTTTCAAATTGTCATTTGCCTTCGCTTCCAGTCTGCGGCGGCATGGCCTTCGCGCTACTTAAAATCTACTTTAAAGGCACATCCATGCTTGGTTCTGTTCTCAGCGGACGGCAATATTTCTTGGGACGCGCGCGCACACACACACACACACGCACACACACGCACACACACAGCGATCCTCCGGAACACCCTCAAAGCAGCCACAGACATGTCATTTTCCCTCAGCGTGACGCACCCTGAAGGTGGGGTGGTGGGTCAAACTTAGTTCTCTTCCTGTGGCTGTGAACTTGCGTTTTCTCTACGTGAAGTTACGTAACTGTTTAAGGGACACGAAGCCACGAGCGAGGCTCCTTTTCTGCTGTTGTGTTGGCAGCCAGGCAACGTCAGCTTTTTGGATCTAACGGGGTCCCGGGAACAGGCATGCAGGCTCTACACTCGCACCTGTGGATGCAGCTCCCGGGCCCCTTACGAAGCCACATTCCTCCCAGCATCTCTGGGGATCCCTAAGAGGGCTCTTAAAATGATGATAATAGCCCTACTCCTCGCCGCTGTGGCTTCTGCAACTGCGCAAGCTCAGCAGCCCTCATGGTCAGCAGAGCTGCTAGTCCGGCCACCTGACGGGTGTGCTGAGCGGAGTCCTGTCTCTCTAGCTGGTCTGTCGCCTCCTGGTGCAGTGGCTTACCTCCAGGACGCTCTTTGGCTGTAAGAGTGAGAACGTGCGTTCCAAGGACGTGTAGGTGGGGGAGGGGAGGGTCCCATAAGAGGACCACTGAGCCCTGAGGTGTTAAAGCGGGCGGCCATGCTGTGGGTTCACACAGCCCCCCCCCCCCCCCGCCATATATCCAGGCATCTGAGTTCACACAAGTTCAAAGCATCAATTCTCATAAACGCTCGGTGACTCCCTCCCATTCAGAGAGTCTGGTCATCACAGCAAAGGTCCTTTGTCCGTTTCAGACTCTGTCCCATGTTCCTGCAATCTCACGGCAACGCGACCCCAGTGACAGCTTTCTCCCCGTGACCGCCACAACAAAGGGATCCAATCGCGATTTCTGCATGTATCCCAGAGCCAAGGATGGATTTGCTGTATGTTTTCCCTTCTTTCTCTCGGGTTTTCACCCTCTTCTAGGCTCAGTGACCCTGTCGTCGATCGCTGGATGCAAGTAGATGCTTGGGGGTGGGGTGCTGTCCCCTCCACAAAGGAGACCCGCTTGCCACGCATCTCATTGTGCCTCTGTCCCGCTGGATCAGATAGAATTTGACCTAAGCACACGCCCAGCAGCTGAGAAGAAAAATTTATTATAATGGCATAAGAACTTCTGCAAAGAATGGGTAGAACCTGTGAATATTCCATTTTCCATTCCTATCGACTCAACCGGGCTAAACCCAATTTATTCATTCTGATATAGACCCCAGAGTCTTTTCAGTGTCAGCTGTCACCATACTCCCTGTCGGTTCTGTGTATCCCTCAAGATGTCACGGTTATTAGAGTATATGCCTTTAAAGTATTTTTTTCCTCACGGGCTCTTACAAACTCCTCCCCCCCCACAAAAAACATGAAAAGTAAAATTTGTGGTTATAATACTAAATCTAGAGGACACACAAAAGTAAAAAGGAGAGAACAAAAATCAGCTATAATCTTAGGATCTGTAGATATCACGGCATCGTTACTAATTCTCTTTTGCTTTGCCTCTGCCCCTAGGATTCTTTAAAAATTGAATGGGGATTATATTTAATTTTGTGCCTGCCTCTAAAGATAGCAAATGTTATAAGCAGAGGTTCCTTTAAGATCTTATTCCTGCTGGATTTGGTTGAAGAAACAAACCAGGTGAAATAAAGTGAGATTTTAGTACAGCTAATACGAAGCCTCTGCCGCTGCTGATTTTCCTTGGAGGCAACCCTGGAAGCCTCTTTCGGAGCCGAGCTCCTACTTACTCTACAGTCTCAGCCACGAGAAGAAGAAAACATTAAGCCAAAAAAAAAAAAAAATGCAGGCTGACGTCTTTTCCATTTCTGCCCCGCCTCAGTGTAATAGACCTGTGGCTTCACTTCCGGGGAGGGTGCGGCCAGCTGCTACGATTGGTAGGTGTCACTAGGACCTCAAGATGTTGGGAAGAGGGACAGATCGTAAACGCCACTCAGTGGTTCTGAGTTTGGTGAGATTTTTGTCCCCACCCGAGAGATGTCTGCAAAATGACCCATGGGTAATCTGAACTGGCTCGGCCAACTCCTATTTCAAGAGAATTGAGAAAAGGGGATTTACGGTCACCCTGTCTGCCTATTTTCCAGGCTGATGTTCACAATATGTTTTTTGGGGAAGGCTGGTTCTGCTGCTGTTTCGTTCTCCTGACGAGCCCTTGCCTTCCACGAGGCAGGACCACTTCGTGTTGGAAATCAGCTCACTGACTTGATTTTGGCAAGAAAGGCTCGTAAATCTGAGGTACTAAAGAACACAGTGATGCAAACTGTTCTTATAATATGTATTTATTTTTGGAAATGTGTAGTTATATACACGATACCCACAGGCTCCGTGAAACAAAGCAACATGTATGCTGACCGGTGTAATACACATTTAATTCCATCATCAAAAGAAATCTTTTGTTTGCTCGGACACCTCCACTTTTACGCTTATGAGGGGACAGAAATGTCAAATTTAGCACCGCGGGGAAAACTGTCCATCGGGTTCCGGAGGAACCGAGGCAAATGGTAAGTCTGATGGTAGGAAAGCGTCCAGACCCACGTTGTTCTGTTGCGCAACCCCCGCTTTGCAAGTCAATCTCTTAAGTCACATGTACCACAGGACTGATGATGGGCCCTGGAGACAAGTGTGTCCCCTGCCCCCTTCCCAAGCCAGCGGCATGAACAGTTAGTGAGTCTGTCATCTTTGAGATCATCACAGAGACACAAATAGCAAGTGTACATTTCAGTCTGCAAACAGAAGTGTACGAGAAACCTAGTTTTCTTGGCTTTCCAAATCTCTCTCCAATGTTAATTTCAAGCCCTGTTTTGCTAGGATGGGGCAGTGTCTTCTCAGCCAACTTGGAGTCTTCTCTCCCCACCGCCATTATCATCCGAGGGTTTAGTCTAGCTGGAGGAGATATGGGAGAGCCATCGCATGGGAGCAAGGGTCCATCCAGTGCTCGGTTCCCACTGGCATCCGTTGTTCCATGCAGCCACCATTGGGACATCCCCCCAGTTGTGTCCACGTGACTGTCTCCTCCAATCCCCGGCAATGGAATCACGCCGCTGCTTTTGTGCCCCATCTGGGGTCCCAGAACTTCTTCCAAGGCCCAAGCTCTGTCTGTATAGCGTGGTCTTTTCTGGAAGAGCCATCCTCCTGCTCATCGCAAGACCCGGTTCACCCTCATTTCCTGCAAAAGACCTCTCCTTGTCCCTCCAGAGCCCATCTCACCTCTTTTCCCTTTAAGACTCCATGGTGTTCACCTAGCACTTGCCATGCAGGGATGGTCTTGTCCTGAGGGACGAGAGTCCTTTTCACGAGTGTCTGTAGGCCTTTCTAGGAATGGGCCCGGATCCTCACTGATACGTCTTCCTCAATGAAATTAGCACTCCATCCTGCCGCCAAACACCCCTCAAGCTCACGTAGAGAAGCAAAGAAAGGAGACAGGTAACAGGTAGAAAATGCAGACGCACGTAGGTTACCAAGATTATGCCCGACAAACCAGAAACGTGCCGTGTATATGTTTGATCTTCTGTACTACACCATCACTCAAAGGCGGCGTCTCTGTGTTAATGATTTTTTTTTAATCTTTACCGGCCTCCAGCCCAGTGCCTCAGATGATGGATGCATCTGTTCTATGCTGACCCTAAGTACGATGAAGAAATAAGAGGGAAATTAAAAAGCAAATAAAAATCCCCACCAAAACAATATTTCTTCTTCAGATGTTGACTGGAAAACCGCAGACACAGAAACGATAGATAGATAAACCCTAATAACGGACTACTCTATCAACTCCGTTAGTAACACAACAAATTCAGTTCAGTTCCATCAGGGTTGTCTCATTTCTTCAAAGTGCTGCTGGACGAGGCTCTGGTGATAGAGAGAAAAATAAGACATGGTTATAGGGTTACATTTGATATGACTGCTTAGAATTTCCTAGCGGGTAGGCGTGTTATGCAGTCATAAATAGGAACACAGATACGCAAGAAACTAGTATTTTCTTAAATAAAACATTCATTTTTAAGAGGAACCCAAGGGGCCCAGCTAACTCCTGGAGAAGGGAAACATATAAGGTACAGGGGGTTGGATAGGTCTTGCACAGAATACACACACACATTGTTGTGTAATCTGAGACACTTTTGGAAGTCAAAGGGAGCACTGTTCTTAACAATTACTCTGTGACCACGACATAAAGCTGGAGTGCGGCCATCCTCGTCCCGCAATGCTGTCGAAATGAAGGAAAAGAATTAAGGGCAAACCCAAACATAAAGACACTTGAAGACCCTTAAAATCCCTTCTCAATATCAAACCCTTGCTGACTCAGGGGTAGATTCTCCTCTCCTTTGCAGTGAGAGGGGAACAGTTTCCCCCAGAATAATTTCACAAAATTTCTGCCACCTCCAGAGCTTACCTTTTGGGAAGTCCCTGCACGGGGGCTTTCCTGTTTTCAGATCTGAAATTATAACAGTGCTTACTTGTTTTGGGGCTGGTGGGAAAAGAACCAAAAAATGGTGAATATTAGATGCCAAGAAGACAGTATTATTTCAGTGTGTTTGCATGGGATGTTGAATTTGTGACGGATGTTGAGTATTGAATATATACTTAAGTAACTTCCCTGTAGGCGATTTTAATTTTTTTTCACGTTTATTTATTTTTGGGACAGAGAGAGACAGAGCATGATTGGGGGAGGGTCAGAGAGAGAGAGGGAGACACAGAATCCGAAGCAGGCTCCAGGCTCTGAGCTGTCAGCACAGAGCCCGACGCGGGTCTTGAACTCACGGACCGTGAGATCATGACCTGAGCGGAAGTCGACGCTTAGCCGACTGAGCCACCCAGGCGCCCCCTAGGCGATTTTAATAACATACATTAGTTCCTTTTATAAAGTAGTACATATACACTTATTGTAGATAATTAAAAAAAATAAGACAGATATACAGAAGAAAACAAAATCACCTAGAAACCCATAGAGAGAAAACATATTAGTATATTTCTATTTGTGTATTTCAGATAGTTGAGATTATACTATATATGTACCTTTTTCTTCTTTTCTTTAACTTTTTTTAAACATTTATTTACTTTTGAGAGAGGCCACTCCACATTTTTTCAATACGGAGGGGTTTCATGCAGGAAATGTGAGGCTTATATAACCTTGTATACAGCGTCGCCTTGGAGAGCACTTCGAAGAGAACAGCAAAGCCCAAGGTCTGGAAGCCCAATTATTTCTGCCATGCCACTGCTGCTGAGCACCTGCCAGAGGCTGGCCCCCCACCCCCGTCCCCCGCCCCCCCCCCTCGTGCCTAGAACTCCCGCCAGAAATAATGGCCTCTCCTTTGCTTCCGCTTTGCAAACCACGAAAAGTGCCACCCACTGATCAGATCCAGACACCTGCTGAGAAATAACAGTATCCGGGCTGGCAGCACCTGTGACGTCCGGGAAAGCTTAGGCGGACAGGGAAGATAATGCGGCGCGTCGGTTCATGTCAGGGCCACAGGTGATGCGACAAATCCGACCTCACTTCGTTTTTCTCCCTAATTGTACATTTCAGTTATTGCTCCGACCCGTGGCTGCAAATGGGACGGCGGTAGCTCAGATCGCAGCGCTCGCGGCCCCACCCGCATCCGTCTTAAGTACGCGCCCCGTGTCGGTTCCGCCTGGGGGTCCGGGACAGCCCACCCGCGGTTCTCCCCCCCACCCCCGAGTCCACTCCCGGCCCGGCCGTACCTCCAGCCGCACCGCCACTGGAGGGCAGCACCTGCCCGCCACCCGTGCAGCGAGAGCGAATCCGGAGCTGGGTCCCCCAGCTGCGGCCCCTTCCATTGCCAAGGCGCGGCTCCGGTCCTCCCTGCCCCCAGCGGGCTTCTCCCTGGAGGGACGGCTGCTCCGCGCCAGGGCCGCCGCTTCTTTCCTGAGCACCGCACCGCGCTTTCAAGGCCGCCGGCTCCTTTATGGCAAAGCACCTCCAGCCTGTGTGGATGCCCCCCCGCCGCACCCCCCCCCCGCCCCCGCCGTGGGTGGACTTGACCCCTGGGCCTGAATGGAGGCCCTCTCCATCGGCCCCTACCTCCAGCCGGGCTTCCCTCCCGGAAGCTCCTTTCCCCGTGAAACTCAGCTCACGTGGGGCGCCGGGGTGGCTCAGTCGGGTTGGGCGTCTGACTTGGGTTCAGGTCATGATCTCCCGGTTTGTGAGTTCGAGCCCCGCGCGGGGCTCCGAGCCTGGAGCCTGCTTCCGATTCTGTGTCTCCCCGTCTCTCTGTGTCCCTCCCCTGCTCACGCTCTGTCTCTCTCTCTCTCTCTCTCAATAATAAACGTTAAAACATTTTATAAAAGAAATTCAGCTTGCGCAAAAGGACACCATTAACTGCCAACTCTGACATTTCTTGGCACGTGGGTTTATGGTCTGAACCCGTAGCACCCAGCGCTGCGAGGAAACTTTTGGACCTCACTCTTTGCCCACGTTGTTCCCATAGATTCCCAAACAACGGAATTACTGTATACAAGAGAATAAACATGAAGGTTTGCTACATACTGGCAAATTGATTCCAAAACCTCTTACCAATTTATACATCCGCTAGCTAGTTAACAGTGCCTCTCCTGGAACCCTGGCTCACTGCACCTTTTGCTGAGTGTTGTTTTATCTGTATCTATTTATCACCTATGTAGATATTTCCCCATATTATATATATATGGGATATGTAAAGTATACACATCCTATTGCATAATATATGTTATGACATTTACAACACAGATCTATTTCCCACAGGCTGCTTTGTTCACCATATTAAAGCGAATCATGCCCCAACCCTCTCTCTCACATATATCCTTGAGGCTCCGAAAACCACCACCTTCTAAAACTGTGAGGAAAGTAACACCCTCCACGTATTTGTCTCAGTCAACGGTAATTGTGGCAATTTTAATTGTGGACGGAATAAAAGGTGTTCTTCCACAAGTTGAAGGCGTAGATCACTAAGGAGTAGGTTGAGCCGTGGGTGGCCAAAATCCCAAATACCAGTGGGTTAAACCAGATTTTTTTTTTTCTCTTTGTCATAGCGGGTCTCCTAGTGGCTCTCCCCCGGTATGAGAGCCACTGAACCAGGTTCATCCACCTTCCTTTCCCAAGTTTGCATCCACCCAGCAGGAAGGAGAAGGGGAAGGCACGCTTCTGCTTGCTAGAAGATACTTTGCAGAAGCTGCACATACCCCTTCCTCTTAGAGCTCATTGCCCGGAAGGTAGCCAGCCAGCCAAGTTCAGCTTCAAGGAGGGTGGGAAATACAGTCTCTGTCCAAGTATCAGATGAGTTCAGCAGGGAACACATACCAAGGAACAAATAGTGGTCCCTGTCCCAAAGGCACAGAAGTACAAGATATGTTGGGTTTTTTTCCTTAAATGGCACAGTTTACTTATTTCCTGGAATGCCTGCGCTCCTCCTTTACATAGAAAATACAAAGCTGTGGATAAGAGCCTATTGTTTTCCTTTCTTTTAATTATAGTCTGCTTTGACATAGATTATAGCTTCAGAGATATTTCAGATTCATTTGGAATTCACATGGCTGCAATTTCTCATGCTTTGCTCCCTTTCCTCGCCCAGCCTCTCTGTCTTGCCGTCGACGGGTCTGAGAATAAACACTCAGACGTAGCAGGTGAGGTTTGCTTCCTGTCCTTTCCTTGACAAAAGAACAAGGAAAGCTTTCGAAAACATCAGGAGGCAGAGAAAGAAACTAAGAGAGAAGAAGGAGAGATAGCAGGTCTCTGCGTTGAGCATCTCAACTTACAATGAATATAGCCTCCGTCATGCAAATTAAAAAACCCAATTTGGACGGGCCAGGGAGGTTTAATGGAAAGATACACATCAGGAGACTTGGCAATTTACAGGGGCAGGATCTCATCATGCTTCTGTACACATCTCGTGCATCTCATCAAGCACACAACAGGCCGAAATTTCATAAATTATTGGCCAAATAAGTGAAGACAGTGATGTAAATTTTGTGGATTAGAGACCGTAAGCCAAGAATAGGCACCAGCTTGAGCAACGGATCTCAGGGAGCCCTGAGTCTGCTTATCATCCGAACCACTTGGCGAGTAGCCTTTCTGCTGACCAGTTGGTTGGGCCAGAGTTCTCTGATCACTTGCCCATCTTTCCGTTCAGTTTTCGCAAACCTCTCCTGAACCACATATTCATGCAGTGTGCTCGACTCGAGAAATACTTTCTAAATGAAGCAGTGTGTGTAGAGTTGATACAGTGATGATGAACTTGAAGTTGAGGGTATTCGCATAGTAAGTGGCAGAGAGTGGGAAACTTCCTGCTCAAGGTTCAAAAGCTCATCGTTGAGGGAGTCCAGCCCCCCAAATTCTTCCGAGGTCGGCGGATCTTCAGGTGCCCCCAAATCTGAGCTGTTGCCATAGGCTTTTAGCCTCTGGTTAAGGCTGGCTTCCACGCCACCCCTAGCTTTGGGTGTCTGACCATGTGACTGAATTCTTGTGAATGGTGTGTGAATTCAGTCAAAACATATCTGGAAAGACATTTAACTGAAAACCTCAGAGTTCAAGGAGCTCTATTCGAGAGTATGCAAACGTACAAGAAGAGGATGCACAAAAAAAACCCAGTGGAGGGGCGCCTGAGCGGCTCAGTCGGTTAAGCGTCCGACTTCGGCTCAGGTGATGATCTCACGGTTCGGGAGTTCGAGCCCCGTGTCGGGCTCTGTGCTGACAGCTCGGAGCCTGGAGCCCGCTTCGGATTCTGTGTCTCCCTCTGTCTGCCCCTCCGCCGCTTGCACTCCGTCTCTCGCATTGTCTCAAAAATAAATAAACATTAAAAAAAAAAAATCCCGTGGGGTGGATCTGATGAGTCTTGACATGGGGGCGAAAGTGGGTTAGCCTGGGACATCAGGACTTAAGCCAGCCTGGGAATTGCTGGTGAGGGTCTAAGTCTTTGGAATCGTTAGAAGCTCAGTCACAACAACAGGAGGAGGATGGGGCAGGGACTGTTTTTTCCTCTTTACAGTTGAGTGCCTGCCCAAGGTCATACAGTGCAGGGCGGGGGGGGGGGGGCGCGGGTGGAGGGCGCTGTGATGAAAATACAACTCAGGTGTCCCAACTTCTAGGCCAGGGCCCTTTCCATTATGCTGCAGCCGTCTGCTTCCAAGAGAGCCACATTCGATGCCCAGAAAATGCCATGCAGAAGCCTGCTGTGACTATTCTAAGTTTGAGTGGGGGTGGCTGGGGTATATGGTGGGTAGAGCCAGGGGAGGGCTGTGGGGAGGCCATCCTGCCATCCTGGATATGGAAGCCTTTTTTTTTATGGCTTACCCGGTTCCAGCTGGCATAAACAAGGCAGAGCTGAAGATTAAATGCCCTGGACATTATTAAGCCCATTAGGGTTCTGGATACCTCCCCCCAGACTTCTCTTTACATCCCCAATCAAGTTTTATCAAATTTCTCACCTGTTCATGAAGAGATGTCCCTCTTCCTCGCCTCTCCTCAAGGAGCAAATATTCTCTCATCTACTTTGGGAAGGAAAAAAAAAATTCTTTTAGTCCAGAGTTCAAGTCACCGAGAAAAAAAATGCGTTGCTGTCCTCTACCCTGCCTTGGGGGACCGTCTTGTCTCAGTCCGCCCGGGACTTTCACAGTTGAAAATCTCATGTGCTCCCTTTAATCCAGGACAAACTGGGGTTCTAGGTCATTCTTGCTGCCTGGGGTGGGGGTGGGGGCACTGAAGCAGACCCTGCAAAATGCTTTGTTGTTGCTAGATAAAGGCAGTGGGTGTGGCTACCTACATCTAACAAAGGCAGAAGGATTGGTGAACTGGGCTGCTAGCCTCTTGCTCTGCAGGACAAGGAGCGTCCCCATGAAGGTGAGGGCAGGTTTTTTTTGAAGCCTGGTCTTCCAGTGTGAACGGAGAGGCTCCTTGGGGTGGAAGAGAGTGGCTGTGGCCGGTGGGAGAGGAGGGGCTGGGTGCCTCATGCTTGGCTGCAGGCAATTAGGCCTGTCTCAAGGCGCTGGGGAAAATTCTCGTTTCCAGGGTAGAACATTCTGGTAAAGTCAGGCTGGGGGCAATTACCTACGACGTCAATTAGCCTATGGGGTAATCGACAAGAGTCAGCACAAACCAGTCTGTGCTTCCTTTCTCTTGGCTGGCTCTCCCTGGCCCACGCGAGCGGGCGGGACCGTCACCTGCCCTGCAGGTGCGGGGAGGCTTGCGCGGGGGCCCCTTCCCAAGTGTTCCCGTTTCCTGAGGAAGAAGGGTTCCCTGCTCACGAGGAGGCAAGGCCGCCTTTCTGACCTGTCACAGGGTATTTGCCGCGGCTGGATTTGTTGTCTCGGGCGGGGCGCGGCTCTTTGACAGCTGCAGAGGGGAGGACGGTCCAGCAGCATCGCAGCTTTCACCGTCTGGCCAGGAGTTTGGATGACCGGGAAGCTGAATTCAGCGCCCCTGCGCCGCGGGGCTTATGCAACCCGCCGGCAGCAGCTAGGCGCAGGGCCCCAGGGGGCGTGCGGGGGCAGGGAGGCGGCGGGGCGGGCACCGCACTGCAGATCCCAGCCGGGAAAGCGCGCTGGGAGGTTCGGCGCCCGCACCGCCGCAATGCGGAGCCCGCGGCGGGGCTGGAGGAGCGAGCCCCGGAGCAGCCAGCCCTGGTGCGCGGGCGCAGAGCCCTAAATCTGGCGATGCTCCGGGGGTGGGGCCGGGGATGGCGGGGAGAACTGCCTTGTGGCAATAGGTGGGGGCGTGCAGCATGGGAGGGAGCTCAGGAGACCGAAGAGAGAAGAAAAGGTCAGAGGCCTTCCGGCAGTTTCTAAGGGGGAAGGCAAGGCGGCAAGCCCCTGTAACTGATCAGCAGCAACTGTTTCTCTTTCGGGGCCGCTGCCCGGCTCTTTCTTCCCTGTAACTTGCAGCCACATCCCTCCCCGTCTTTGATCCTCCTAAACCACGGCCCACGGCTGCCCCCCTCAGCTTCCCTGCTGGAGTCCTGTTTGAGGACGCTCCCATGCTGCACCGGGCAGGTGGTTGCAATTCCACAATATTTATTTGACTTGATTCTGCACAAGGAACCAGGTTAGGCCCTTCAGGGCATATTCCTGGCCTCTGGGTATTGCAGGGTAATGGTAAGAAACAGGACAAGGGCCCTGATAAATAAAGCACATAGCCAAACGTGGATCCTGAAAACCTCGAGGGAGTTACAAAGTATCTTTTGTATATTTTCTCTATAGCTTTCTTTTTTTTTTTTTTTCTGTAGGTACAAACTGTGAGGAACTTTGTCTCATCTCTGCAAATCTGATTGGGTAGTCCAGAGAAAGCTATAGGTTCTGTCCTTTCCTCTTTCTTTCGTTCTTTCTTTCTTTCTTTCTTCTTTTTTTTTCTATAGGTTCATTTCAGCTTCCATCCAACATCAGGAAATTCACTCTTTTGGTTTGGGTGGAGTAAGCCCCCTTCAAGATCAGACAGACCTGGGTATAGGCCTTGGTGCTGCCTTTACTTGGTCTGTGTTCTTGGGCGCGTCCGTTCACGCGGTCAGTTTTCTCAACCGTGAAACTGGGCTGAAATAAAAAGAGGTTAAGAGCACAGGCTCTGATGTGTCGATAGGAATCCACCACTCACTGACTGTGTGACCTGGGTAAGTTGCTGAACCTCCTGGTGCCTCAATTTCTTCACCTGGAAAGTGGGCATGCTAATACCTCCTTGCGTTGATTGAATGTGTTAATAGATGCATAGAGCTTAAAATAGCGGCCAGCACAGAACACGTAATAATGACGATAACAATTTCATCACAAGGTAGCTATGCCGTCTGAATTAGGCAGTGCACATAAAAATTGGGGAAAATAAATACGCATACAGGTGACCATCACCCTCCTTTACTTCCAATGAGTTAGGGAACAGCAGAAGAGCCCTTCTGGACTAACATTCTGTACCACAGAATTGAGTCTAGCATGAGTAGATACTTTTTCCTTCTTTTGCCACTTTCCCTTTAAGAAAATGGAAACTAGGGGCGCCTGGGTGGCTCAGTCGGTTAAGCGGCCGGCCGACTTCGGCTCAGGTCATGATCTCGCGGTCCGTGAGTTCGAGCCCCGCGTCGGGCTCTGTGCTGACAGCTCAGAGCCTGGAGCCTGCTTCGGATTCTGTGTCTCCCTCTCTCTCTGCCCCTCCCCTGTTCATGCTCTCTCTCTGTCTCAAAAATAAATAAAACATTAAAAAAAAATTAAAAAGAAAATGGAAACTGAAGTTGATATAGGGGATGATTATCAATATGACATAATAACTCTTATTACATTACAAAGTTATGCTAAAGCACGCTTTTCGAAAAAGTAAAAAAAATTATGATTCACATACAAATATAAAAATGAATAAATTCCAAATACTTTATTTAACCCATTCATTAATTGGGGAGTAAGATGCTAACATCTGTTCAAAGGACGATCTGAAGAACACACACACACACACACACACACACACACCGGCAGGAATGCAGAAATGAATTTGCTAATAGATGCAACACTGGTTAACAATCTAGTGCAGGGGCACCTGCGGGGCTCGTAGGTTGGGCGTCTGACTTTGGCTCACGTCATGACCCAGCGGTTTGTGGGTTCGAGTCCCGCGTCGGGCTTTGTGCTGACAGCTCAGAGCCTGGAGCCTGCCTCAGATTCTGTGTCTCCCTCTCTCTGCTCCTCTCTCTCTCTCAAAAATAATTAAACGTTAAAAAAATTAAAAGAAATCTGTAGTGCAGCCAAATACAACATGTGGGTTAACTTCTTTTACGAGATGGAAACCAATCAAATCTCTACCAGACAAAATTCATTTGCATTTCTATAGGCAAGGATCGTTTGCGTTACTCTCAGTTTTCCAAAGCTTAACTTCTATTCCTCCAGAGCTAAAGCTGTCCAGTGAGCAGAGACAGGGGAAGACACGCGAGTCTATAGTATCCAATAACCCTCAGAGAGTCTGTGGTGAGCCTATGCCTCGGTCATCGCTGCAAGAGCACCCAGTCACCTCCCCGACAGTTAAAGATAAACCAAGTGATAAACTACCATGTTGGACAGAGGGGGGGATTTATTTGCGGGACGTATGCACACTTGTCCGTTGATTGGGTAAAATGAGATGAACCTATATTTGTGATGTCACCTTATCCAACACCTTGGGTCCCCAGGATCAAGACTACCATCCTTCAAATGTGAAACAGTTTCGAGGTGGTAGGTGACACCCGCAGAGCTGGTACCAGAGGCTGCTCACAGGCTTCTCAGAGAGCTTCTGTGGCCCGCCCACTCCTATTCCAGAGGCACTGAAGCCTTGAGAGAGAAATCATGCCCCAGGTCTGCAAGGGAGTGAGACGGAAACCCGAGGTTGGCTCGGGCAGGGAGGATCTAGGCTCCTGTGGACTGATCCGCACTCAGCCCCTGGGCCACAAGCACCCCATGACGTACGTCCGCTCCTCGAGCACCGTCTGTCGCGAGTCCGTGAGCCGTGTTCCGTCTCCGTGAAGTGGGAGACTTTTTTTTCCCCAGCTCCTGGGAATGCAGCTATGGGCTGAGAAATCAGGGGGACAGCTTCCTCGGTTCCTCACTCAGACCACGTGATTGGGTCTCATGGGAAGTGATTCTAGGGGGTGCTCAGAGCCTGTTTTCCGTTGCCCTTGCCCGAAGACGGCAATCACAGTGCGGATGAGCGGTTTCCGTCTTACCGTAGGAGAGGGACGCCGGCTCTTGTTAATGAAGCGGCAAATGGCAAGTGGACGTTCACTGTGGCTTCTCTGTCCGCAGATGGCCACTGGCGTGGGTGTGGGGGATGGGGGGCCAGAAGACACACTTTGTGTCCTGAACGGATGCCACCCTGTGCCGACCGCCTGCACGCTGCCAGGAGCCTCTAAGTGCTGTGCTAATGCCGTCTTTTCACGCTGCTGGACGAGGGGCAGGGGGCCAAGGGATCTTGTTTCTTCCTTCCTTTGCTTCAACCTGAGCAAAGATCTTGTTTTTTCCTCCCTTTGCCGGCTGAATGGCTTTCCCCAAAGTACACCGGGCCCTTGGGATTTTTCTAACCGGAGAGGGCAATTCGGAGCATTGCAATTGGGCCGCATTAGAGATCCACGCTGATTTTGACCTTCAATCCAAATAATTAGAGCCTTCTTATTCTAACTAAACAAAGAAGATCTGGGGCAGCACGGGACAGATTTAGAAATAACCCACCAGGAGATCAGAACTCCGCCTGAGGAGGACAGCACTGTGCTATAACCCAAATGGGAGAAAACTCATCAGATGGAGGCAGAGAGATGCCTCCCTATCTGCATTCCCCCCCCCCCCCCTTTTTTTTCTTTTAACAGAAAAATGACTTTCAACAAGCCCCTTCAACAGACAAATCAACCTCAGATGAAATCCCCAGCGGACCTCCTTCCCTGCCAGGAATAATAAACCGCTTCTGGGCTGAGCAGCTGTCCAGCATCACTGACGGCTGCTGTTTCCTTCCATCCAGTCCTGGGAGAGCCCCGAAGCCCCTCCTCTCGCTCCTGGCCAGTGCTGCTAAATTTAGCTCTTCCAGCCTGTGCACAGTCTATATTTAGTGCCCGAGAGTCAGAGCTCAGCGGACAATTCATCAAGCCATCCGTCATCCCTCTATCCAAGCGACACGTAGAGAAAAATCCTTCCAAAGACCAGCTTGCCCTCCGCTGGGGTGGAAGCCATTCTGACCATGGGGAATCCACGGGGCCAAAGGGGTTTTCTCCTCCCGCAGTGGTGTTAGGACTGCCTGAGCTCACCAGGCCCGCAGCCAAGGGGTGGAGCGTGGCACTGGAGAGCCAGAGGGCAGCGGGAAGAGGAGGGAGGGAAGCCCGACTCGGGGAATGGCCTGCAGGTGCGGGTGCGCTTGTTCTGTCCCCTTTGCGATCGTAGGCGACCGGGTGTGGATCTTTAAGGCTGGAGCTTAGATGCCACTTCTTCATTGGAATTGCCTTGAGACCACTCAAAGTGGGTTAGGAGCCCCCGCCCCGCTGCACATTGTATAGAAACTACCCCCTGCACCGTAATGTGCAAATAAATCACCAGGGGCGGGGTGTTGAGATGAAAGTTCCCATTCTGTGTATCCGGGGCCTCAGATCCTGCATTTCTTATGAGCTCTGGGGGCAAGAGATGATTCCATTTGGACTTTTCCAAGAGGGAGCACATGTGTTCAGGAGCAGTGTCGCAAAGAATAGGACAGTGACCTGGCGTTATAGACAAATAAAGAAGAATCACGAGGAGGGTCTTACCCTGAGAACATTCAGACTATTGGAGGTCGCGGTGGTCCTTTGCCGGTAGGCATTTGAGAAACCCGAGAGGGTAGGGGATTCCTGAGAACAAAGGGGTGAGAGCATTTCTTAACCTTTGTTGTTCTCCCGGAGCATAGGACTCAGGTGAGTTTCAACCTGTCAGAGTGTAAGGTGGGGACAGTGAAGCGTGGAGTCGGGCTCGGATAAGCGACAGGTGTCTGTGGACCAGCGTAACCTGGAGGCGGTGGTGGTGTGGAACTGGCTGGAACCTGTCCTTGAGAGCTCATTGTTAAACATACAGCTGGTTGCTAAACCCCTGGTAGGTTGAAATTGGCCATGGTGGGAGTATTTATACCATGAAAATTGGCAAACACGGTAAATCAGTGTTCCTCTTCTGCCCACTCATCTCCAGAGCTTACACATGTATCAGCAGCCCACTGCCCAGAAGGCCCTGTGGAGGAGGCAAAATTCGAAATGGACCTTAAAAGGTGGGAAAAGGAGCATCTTGTCTCTCTCCTTCACAAGGTAGTGCCAGAAAAGAGAGGGTACGATCCTTTGACTCCAAGATGAAGCGCCCAGAGTCGAAATAGAAATGAATTAAGCATTGCTTTAAGTAAGGACATATGGTCTGGACAAGAATTTTAATTTTGAGATGGGACAGAAGGAAAGTTGTGACACGTAGATACAGTACTTGTGAGCCATTCCCAGCATCCGGAGAGTTCTGTCCAACAGGCGTCTTCCGAGCATCTATAATCTAGCGGTTGTATTATGCCATCTCTGTAGAGTGCCTTCTGAATTGTCCAAAGCAAGATCGCTTTGTTTTTTATTGTTTGATTGTATATTTTGTGGCATTATGATTACTCTTTAAACAATGTTTTTAATGTTTATTTATTTTTGAGAGAGAGAGAGGAAACAGGGGAGGGGCAGAGAGAGAGGGAGACACAGAATCCAAAGCAGGCTCCAGGCTCTGAGCCGTCAACACAGAGCCTGGTGTGGGGCTCGAACCCACGAACCCTGAAATCATGACCCGAGCTGAAGTTGAACACTTAACCGACTGAGCCACCCGGGTGCCCATGATTACTCTTTAGAAGTGTGTACCATTGTATCTACCTCCTTTTTAGTAAGTAAGCTGATATCCTGCATCATTCAGCGATAGCCAACAACATAATTCAGCATGGGCATGGAGAAAAAGCCATGTTATGCCATATCAGAGTAAGCTATTCAATACTTGTCGTGCATTTCTCTTTCAAAGGGGGCTATATGGTCCAGTCATTGTCCTTCTCATCCTTTTACCCTGACCGTCTCTTCGAATCACAGTTCTTTCACTATTATTGTTATTAGAAAAATTTTAATTCCTGTATAGTTAACACACGGTGTTGGGGTAGTTTCAAGTGTGTGGACCGGAGTTCTCTCTCATAAGAAGCCTTCAACTGTTTCTCAATTTTTTTTTTTTTAACCTATACACTGCTAAAATCAAGAGTGGTCAGACAGAAGAGTAAGATTATGTCAGGACAAACGTATTCCTCCTACAGAAACGGAAACAGAAACAAACCCCTCCGAGGATATATCACGTTCAGGACTCTGCTTTGAAGGATAAAGAGGAGGTAGTTAGACATAGGAGGTGGAAGGAATTCCTGTAAAGGGAGTGGCATTTGGTCGTGCTTGGGGATTGAGAGAAGGAAAAGAATAAAAAAGATTCAAAGGTTTTTGTGTCTAAAGACTGAATGGATAGGGTACCATTTACGGATTGGGAATACAAGAGAATTTGGACCAAATGCGTTCGACACATATCTGGGGAAGAGCCCCTTGGAGAAACTCACAAACGTGTATAATTCCTTATGTTCCCTAGTAACTTGTTATGTATTTCAGCTGTAATGTGACTTAAGTGGCCTGTCTTCATGATGGTTAACTATGGGTATACAATAATGATGTGTGTAAATCAAATAGTATATGACTAAGAATAGACAAATGTGAATCTGTATACCAGTGAAAACCTCCAGTAGCTAGCCTTGCTCAGCCGAGTGATGAACTAGCTCACTGAGTCACGAGCGTGCTCACGTGAATTCCACTGACTGCCTTATAATCTCTTTTGCTATCACTTAAGCTCCCATTTTGTGACGAAACACACTTTAGATAATTATTTTATTGCTTGATCTTTTAAATCAGCGGTGGAAACAAAACACATTACTGTTTTTCACAAAATTAACTCACCGGAACCCATTTTTGAACGCGTGGGGGTTTGCAAACCGCCATTGTAAGAACATTGATATTCCTCATTGTTTAGTAGAGACCCGACATCGAATAAGTATATGTGCTCCCGAGGGTAATATTGAAAACCCTTTTTTGAAAAAGAAAATCCATCCAGAATGAGATTCAGTTTTATTATAATAGTATTTGATATTGCTACAAGTTTGATATTGCTTTTAAAATATATTGGCGCACTCAATGAGCATGATCAATATTGGTGAAAACGTTCCAATCACGTGGACCTCCTTATTATTTCTGACTTTCACTCCTACCACCTACAAGCATGTCTGCGTCACACCAGTCCTTTCTTCCTTTTCTGCCTCGTTAGAATGTATGTCCTATTTCCTCTCTGAAGCTGTCTTTTTCAACTGAGTCTCCAAGTTCTCACTGCCTTCTGCTTCCTCTGGGGCTACACCCAACCTCTCTCTACGGTATGTTCAATCTCTCCCTTTCGAGTAACTATTCTAAATGTGAAATGCTCATCTATGTCTTGAAATAGTTGTTTATACTGGGTGTTACCATTTTACCACCTTTCATTAACTCTTTAGCTCATAAGGTTTCTGTTCTCACTATTTCCCTGAAATTACTCTTACTGTGGTTACCTCTGTATCACCAGATGTACAGGCCACCTGATCGTGGATTTTTCTCTGAGGTTGGCAGTGAACAGAGGAGTGACACAATGTGACCTGTGCCTTTTCAAGGTCACTCTGCAAGGTGCAAGTGTTAAGGCAAGGAGGCCAATGAGAACGCTGAGGAAATAGTTTTTATGAGACGTAATGTTGGCTTGAACTACAATGGTAGTAATGTAGGTGGTAAAAAAGGACCAGGTTCTAGGGACGTTTCAAAGGCAGAATTGACAGGATTGGCAGATGGAGTGGAGATTGAATGTGAGAGAAGGGCAGGAGTCCAGGGTGAGTCCAAGGTTTTGACCTGAACAACTGGGAGAATATTGGTCGGTGCTATTCTTTCAGGTTGGGCCATCACATGGGAAAAACTCAGACCATCCTGCCATCCCGATGAAAATGGTAAAGACTCTGGGTGTTACTCTGAGTGATATGAGAAGCGGGGAGATTTTAAAGCAGATTTAGAGTAAATCACAATCTGATTTACATTTTAGAAGATCACTCTGCTGATGGAGAAGGGACTATAAGTGAACAAGGATGGGGTAAAGGAGATTTGTGAGATAGTTTTATAGTAATGCAGGTGAGAGGTGATGGTAGATGGAACCAAGGCGGGAATTGTGGAAGTGGTGAGACGTGGTCAGATTCTGGCTCTAAATTGAGAGAAGAGTTGCCATGATTTGTTGATATGAAGGATAAATGGAGAGGAATCAAGGATCACTCCGGGCTTTTGCCCAAGCTACTGGAAGAATGGAGTTACCATTTACTGAAATGGGGAAGGCTGCAAGATAAGCAGATCTGGGGATAGAATGGGAAATTAAGAGGTTAATTTTGAGGCATGATAAATGTGAAATGTTTACTAAAAATCCCGTGGAGGGACCCCTGGACGGCTCAGTTGGTTGAGTGTCCGACTTCGGCTCAGGTCATGATCTCACGGCTTGTGGCCTCAAGCCCTGTGTTGGGATCTGTGCTGACGGGCTCAGAGCCTGGAGCCTGCTTCCGATGCTGTGTCTCCTTCTCTCGCTATACCCCTCCCCTGCTCATACTCTGTCTCTGTCTCTCAAAAATAAATACACATTAAAACAAATTTAAAAATCCAGTGGAATATCACGGGGAAGTTGTGTTTACGAGGCTGGTGTTTAGAGAGGAGATTAAGTTCGAGGCATAGACCGGGGGATCATCAGCATAGACACGGTATTTAAGTCTATGAGACTGGACGAGATCAGCAAGAGCATGGGCATAGATGGTGAAGATACCTGAAGGCTAAGCCCTCGACCTGTGTGCACCTGGATGGCAGGGATACAAGTAGGAACCAGCAAAGGGGATCGAGGAGGAGCAGCCAATGAAGTAGACAACGAACCCAGAATGAGGTCCCAGAAAATAAATATTTCAGGAAGGAAATCATGATCCTCGTGGTCAAGTGCTATTGTTAGGTCAGGGAGGATGAACTGTGAGAACCCCTGGATTTGGCTGCCTGTGTGGTGTGGATGGGGTTGGGGACTGGAGATTTTGACAAGAGCAGTTTTTAAGGCATCCGGGAGAAGGAAAGTCTTACTGGAGTGAGTCCAAGAATGAAAGGGAAGGTGCTGCATGAAGACAAATGATGACCGTTGCTATCAAGGGGAGCAGAGAAATGGGACAGTAGCTGAAGGCAGCAGTGGGGTGGAGAGATGCGTTTAAAACGAGATAAACAACGGTGTGTTTGTGTGCAGGTAGGACAACTCATCATGGAGGAAAGAGATCGGACGCCGGAGGGAGCAAAATCTTTGAGAAAGCGCAAGGGGTGAGACCGAGGACGCGAGTATAGGGTCGGCTTCAGCTGGGACCAAGGGTAGTTCATACGCTGAGCCAGAGGTGGAAGCAGGTGGAAGTTCTTTTTTGATTGTTTCTAATTTCTGTCGGGAATAAGGAACAGTGCCATCAGCCAAGAATGAGAAGAGTCGTTGGAGATTTAAGGTGGGAGGAGAGGGGAATTTCTGGTCCAGGAGAGGAGACTGAATGAACCAGAGATATGGAATAAGATGGCGGGCCACCACCAAGAACCTCAGGGAGGTCAGTAGCTGTCCATTGAAAGTGACACTCGTTAAGCACGGTTGGATATTTTCTCCAGCCAGGCTGAGGTTTAGGGAGAAAACGACGGGCCACCAGCTCTCTTTCTGTCCTCGTTTTTTTCTTGCAGCAAACAGGACTCTGAAGCTCTTGGCAATTTGCTTCAAACTCCCAGGTGAATCCGAGATGACGGCTGGGGGTGAAAGAGAAACGGCCCTTTCTTTGGAATGTCTGTTCTTCCTGCCGGTCAACATTCATCTGGCAGGCCAGCCTTCTACTGCACTGGTATTTTAAGCATCCAAATGCGTTCGCAGCCAGACTGGCGTCCCTTCTATGCAGACCATGCCACTTACCTTTACGCTAGAAGGGATTAGGGGACCCTTGGACTCAAGGGGACCCCTTGACCCTGGGGACCTCAGTCAGCATAGCCTGGTCTGCCTCGCAACGGAATCCGTTTGCCCAAAGGACACTAACAGACTGGATTCAGAGATAGACAACTTTGGAGTTTTTCTTAAAGAAAAGAGAGGGGTCAGGAAAGGAGGCAGCTGGGGGAGGAGTGAAGTTTGTGTGTGCTTTAAATAAAATAGACTTCAGAGAAAATGTCCCTCCCCTCAAAAAAAACTGCACAAAGTAAATGACATAAGAGGTTAGCCTGTAACCTAGACGTGTAGATCTGTGTTGATGCTCTCATCTCTGTAGGTTGCGAATAATTATTTCATCAAGTAGTTCAGCATTCAGATCCATAAAGTACTCAGAACAGTATCTGTCTAAGACATAATAGTAATGCCAATGAATTATTATCATTTTATCATTGCGCCTTGGCCAGGGCTAAACTGCTTCTTGTTTCTGTGTCTCTTTGCAGACCGTGGAGGAAATATTATTGAAACAAACAACAAAGTTTAATAGGCCGATTCATGTGGCCTTTTACAAAGATGGCAGTCACATCTATAAAGCACATCACAAATGTGACACGAAGTCATGTGTCCCTCCCACGAAGTCAAGTCGGGTAGTGGGAAGACATGGGGTGTTCAGCCAGAGACTGAAAACTTAGCTACTTAGGTACTTAGCCAAACTACCAGGCTGTAAGACCCTCACTTTCCTGATGTGTGGTCTAAAGAAAAGAACACCTAGCCTTGAGATTGTTATCAGGGTTCAATAAATCGATACATACAATGTCATGGGAATAGTGTTGGGTACGTAGTATCTATCCAACAATGGTAGCTGTCATCACTAGTAATTTCCTGAGTGGGAAAACCGTCCTCTTCTTCTCCATGTAGGGAGAAGTTTACCTTTCAGGATAAACTTGATGCCGGCCTCTGCGAGAATCCTCTCCGCAGTCTCCAGGGCAGATTTAATCTGTTTTTCTTCCGGGCTCCTCTTATACTTTGCATCATTCCTCTCCCCCGCCCCCCCCCCCCAATTCATCATGGAAGTCTTCGTTCTCTCCTGTCTGTTTCTTGACATAGATTTTAAGATATTTGTTTTAATCCCTCTCTGAATTGTCTCACCATTTAGCCTAAAGGCCAGGATGTAGTAGGCATCCAACAAAGGCTTATAGAATTAATTGGGAGTTCTCTCTAATCTTCAAAGCCCAGAAACAGACCTGCATTTAGAAGGGACTCCTTTCTCTCTCTTCCCCAATGTTTCCTATCAGAATTTTGAGCACACTATGGAGTAGGGGTTAACTGTATTGTCTCTGAAGTCCGTAGACGTCTTCCGGAATCCCATGTCCGCAATTGCATAGCATATTGCCTGGCGTGTCATAAGTACCCAAGAGTACACTTTCTATCTTATCACGGTTATTGCCATTGCAGCTACGATCATCGTCACTAACACACAATACCTTTCCCCCTGATAATCTCGATAGGGCAAGAGGACACATGAGTCATGAAACGGGAGCGTAGTACAAGACTGATATTTACTAGCCTTCACTGGATCTTGGAGCACGAGGATAGCAGAGCTGGCTCCAGCCAAGAAAAGATCACTTTCCAGGCATGACGGAAAGGAAGAAAACTATTTGTAGGTTCCTGCGCCAGCTGATCAAAGTAATTAAAGCAGATAAAGGAGGCGAGAAATGGGTCCCTCTTCCGTGCCAGGGATAAGGTGACATGTTATAAAGACGTACACCTAAAGCCCTGAGGACAGGGGTTAGTCATCAGATCCCCAGTGACTGAGAGAGTCTCAGATCTGGTGCAGAAAAGAGACTGTTAAGGGCAGGGTCGGCCAGAGGAGGACTTCGTGGTCACTAAGCTGCTACCGGGCTCTTCTCCTGCCATGACTGGGGCTCAAGGTATCAACATCCAGGAGGAGAGGAACCGAAGCTGGAAGGCACGTGGCAGTGCAGAGTAATGGAAAGAAAAGGAGATTCAGTCCTGGACTGATCTCTGACTAGCTCTGCGGTTTTTGCAGGTTACTTAATCACAGTGAATTTTTGTTTCCCAAGGATGGTTGGGGCATTAGAGATGATGTGACATGCCCATGCTCTGATTTTTTTTTTTCCAGTTTGAGAAGAATAATCAAGTAACTAGCCATAAACAACCTTAATTGCAGTTAAAATGTTCTCACCGCTCTGGTTTTGGCCATGGGCCTCCTAAGACCCTTTTTGCCCTGGATCAAAACCTCAAGAGACAGTAAATTGGCTTCTTTCCACCCTGGGTCCATTTTTGTGCCCCAAATCCCAGCTTAGAAAATTGTTTTAAAAATTTTTTTAACATTTATTTATTTTTGAGAGACAGAGACAGAGGACAAGTGGGGGACGAGCAGGGAGAGGAGACACAGAATCGGAAGCAGGCTCCAGGTTCTGAGCCATCAGCACAGAGCCCGATGCGGGGCTCGAACTCGTGAACCGTGAGACCGTGACCTGAGCCAAAGTCAGATGCTCAACTGACTGAGCCTCCCAGGTGCCCCTAGAAAATTCTTTTTTTTTAAGTTTTTTATTTATTTAAGTAATCTCTCCATCCAACATGGGGCTCAAACTCATGACCCTGAGATCAAGAGTCACATGCTCTTCCAACTGAGGCAGCCAGGCGCCCCTCAGCTTAGAAAATTCTTGAAATGATTCTTAGGGTCACTGAGTTGGGGTATGGGAAGACCTTGGTACCCACTCCTTCCTACCATAGAGAAAATTGCTCAAGGGCACAGGGGCCCGCTGATGGAGGATTAGTGATGTCATCTTCCTACACGAAGGACATTAATATCACAGTGACTCACACTGTGTGACTCTCCAGGCACTTACCAGAGGGGGTTGGGGGTGGACATCAACTGACAAGGATAGGGAGAGAGGAGGAGAAGGACTGAGATTTAGGTGGGATATTTTAAATGGGGGAGTAGTACCTTCTTGAGCTCTGAGAGATGAGGAACATGGGAGTCATTGGTGGGCAAAACTCAAGGTAGGAGAAACAGGGAACCTGGAAAGGGAGCCAGAAAAGGAGAAGGAAAGAGATGGATGGGGAAGGAGGGAAGCAGAAGAGAGGAAGCCCTAAGGGGCTTGGGGAGAGGATAGGAAAGAGTGTCGTTGCTTAGGACTGAAACTCAAGCTATGGTGTCACCAATAAAAGGTTAAATTTGTAAAATATGCCCGAGTCAAAGGGGCGCCAGAAGGAAGATGTTTAGGAACATCGAAGTCAGTGGCTTTTGAGAATTAGATGAAATCTGTGGATGAAAAAAAAGCATGTACGTTTCAAATGTGCGGTCTTGGGAGTTGGGACTCTCCTCTCGGGGGACTCTGCTTTCTCTCTTCATGCATGTTATTTTGAGACAGTGAGTGGTCTGGAGCTTTCTCAGGCAGGTCTGAGAGCCAAAGAGTTTATTAATATATTTTTTAAAATGTGTATTTATTTTTGAGAGAGAGATAGAGGGAGCAAGTGAGAGTTGGGGGGGGGCAGAGAGAGAGAGGGGGACAGAGGATCTGAAGCGGGCTCTGTGCTGACAGCGCGAGCCGGACACAGGGCTCGGACTCATGAACCATGAGATCATGACCTGAGCCGAAGTTGGACGCTTAACTGACTGAGCCACTCGGGCACCCCCAGAGAGTTTATTAATATTATCTTTTTGGTGTCTTTTCCACTGTATGAATGTCACCTTTTTTTTTTTTAATATTTAATGTTTATTTTTGAGAGTGAAAGACAGAGCATGAGCAGGGGAGAGGCAGAGGGAGAGGGAGACACAGGATCCGAAGCAAGCTCCAGGATCTGAGCTGTCAGCACAGAGCCCGACGCGGGGCTTGAACCCACCAACCGTTAGATCACGACCTGAGTGGAAGTCTGACGCTCAACCGACTGAGCCACCCAGGTGCCCCTACTTTAATTTTAAATTCCAGGATAATTAGCATATAGTTAATTAACATATAGTTAACTGGCACAGTTAATTAGCATATAGCTAATTAACATATAGTTGATTAGCATATAGTTAATTAACATATAGTTTCAGGTGTAGGTTCAGGTCATGATCTCACGGTCCGTGGGTTCGAACCCCACATCGGGCTCTGCGCTGACCGCTCAGAGCGCGTGAGCCTGCTTCAGATTCTGTATCTCCCTCTCTCTCCCTGTTCCTTCCCTGCTTGCACTCCATCTCTCTCTCTCTCTCTCTCTCAAAAATACATAAAGCTTAAAAATAAATAAATATCGTGGTTGATTTAGATAATGGACCCTCTGGGCCCCTTGTTTTATTCACCAACAGCCAGCCTGCAAAACCCTAGGTCCCCCTCTACCCTCGACCCCAGTAAAAGCAGAATTCCTGCTCTCTCTGTCTCTCCACTGGTAGCCTTGCTGTGGGGCCCCAGGTGGTGCTGCGTACTTTCCAGGTCTCGTAAGAAATCAACGTTTACTTTTTCAAAGTTTCCTGGTGGCTATTGCTGAAGGCGGTCGCGCGATTCTAATAAGAAGCACCAGGGCGAGTCCAAACACGGCACTGGTTCTTGATGGGCTGAGCCCCGCACAAAACGGGGCACCAGTCTTTTTGAGGCTGGCGGAAAGCGATCTGTTGGGGTTTCTGTACCTGACTGGGCTTGTGTAATGTAAACACGGGGAACCAAGGAAAACAGAAGGCGGTTGCATGGGCCTCGGGAAGCATCAGGAGGCCGGGCCACACAGGCTGTTGTTCAGGAACTGGGTCGTTTGGGGTGGCTTGAACACCCCGGTCTTCTCCTCCCCGCTGAGCAGCTGCTGACCTCTGCTGTCGCGTTTCCCCGTGGTGGTGGCTCTGCCTCTCTTGGCTGTTCTCCCAGCTCCGCCTTCTTGTTCCTCAGTACATTCTGCCTTTGCGGTCTTATGCCTCGCTGTTTCCTCTAGCCATCGTTCTGGTCTTCTTCCCATTAAAAATTTTTTTATTTTAATAACAATATTGTTATTAATAATTATGTTATTATTTTAATAATAATGATCTTAACAACATAATTATGATTTTATCAACACATTATATTGTTTTATTTATTATATATTTTATTTATTATATATTTATTTTATTAACGTATTAACATTCTTTTAATAACGTAACTCATTAATAATAATGTTATTATTTTTGAGAGAGAGAGAGAGAGAGCACACGAGCAGCAAAGAGAGAGAGAGAACAGAATCCCAAGCAGGCTCCAGGCTCTGAGCTGTCAGCACAGAGCCCGACGCGGGGCTCGGACCCACCAACCGTGAGATCACGACCTGAGCCGAAGTCGGACGCTCAACCGACTGAGCCACCCAGGCGCCCCTCTTCTTCCCATTTTTAAGTGCTGGCTTTTTGTGCCCGAGAGAGTCACCAGTGGGTCCACGATCGCCATCGTCTCTGACAGGCTCTTTCGTGGTCCTTCTACAGTGGCTGCTCCTGAGGCACATGTCCCCCCCCAGGTCTAGTGTCTGTGCCCCGACGTCACTAGCATGTAGTCGGAAACTTACAGCAGAACGGTTTCTTCTCCAGAGCAGTATCTATTGGGCGTTAAGTGTTCATGTGGCTTATGTGTTCACGAAGCTACACTCACATCTACACTCACACCTACCACATCATCTGACACTCACAAGAACCGTTCCCTGTGGAGGGAAACAGTCCAGGTCTCTCACGTAGCCAATGGTAGAGCACAGTTCCGGCTCTTCTGACCCCAGAGTCTCTCCAGACAACATTCTAGGGTGGAGAAGTGAGGGTGGGGGATATAAGAAGGGCTGACAAAGAAATGAAATATTTCAGGGGACGAAAGCAGAAGTGGGAGGGGCCATGGCAAAGACTGAAAGCTAATGACCTTGTTAGACGTCAAGTTTAAACACCCGTATCCCCCATATCTCAAATATTTCCTCAGAGGGCCAAAAGCTGGCCAGAGACTGGTTTCTGTCTATTCCCACCCCTTCCGTAAACCACCCTATGTGGTCGTGACTTGAAGACCAAGGGTGGGGAGCAAGGCCTCCTCCGGGAAGCCCCACATTTCCTTCCCAACCTGACATTTCAGGGGCTAAGATGCCTTAATAGCTATTCAAGTTAACCTTGAAACTGAATGTCCTTGAGAGAAGTCAGAACATCAAATCCCTAATAGATATATTTTTAAATTTTTAATTCATTTTTAAACTTTAAACCCAGACTAGTGAACATATAGTGTACTAATGATTTCAGGAATAGAATTTAGTGAGTCATCGCTTACATAGAACGCTCAATGCTCATTCAGATCCCTAACATCTTATGTGACATAATTTCTCAAATTGCTTTTCTTTTTTTCATTAGAGAAACTACAGTAGCCATAAAGAGAAGTGAAACACCCCGAACGGTCAACAGGTGAAAAGAACATTTGCTCAAAGCCTCCTCATGCTGCTTCGGGCCAGGCCTGGGGGCTGGCCCCGAGGAAGGGAAAAGGGGGGAAAGGCGTACAGGTGCCAGGGCACATGTGCTTTCACCAGTGGGCAGTTCATCCTAGAGACAGATCGGTGACGTCAGCGGAAGAGAGAAAGGCCTCGGCAACGTCATGTGCAGAAGCACCTAGGGCAGGTCCCCTGTGCTGTGAAGCTTGCCTCCTCCCCAGTGCCCTGTAGGAATGTGGCTGTGCAGGCAGACAAGTCACTGTTGCTCCAGAAGTTCATGAGATATTCTGAATTCTTCAAGGCCATTTGGAGGGCTTAGAAAGCTATATGTTTCCTTCTCTAAATTCTTTCTTTTCTTCCATAGATTCATCACGCACTGACTCGGATATTGATAGTGGAACATTCTACTTGAATCCCCACACTTCTCATCAAAAGAGGGATAGCGAGGGACTTTTCTATTCCTGCCATAAATCTTAGCATAGTGTCTGGCATAGAATAGATAAAATTTAGTTAACCCACAGCTTTCAGCTCCTATTTGTTAGTATGAGCCGGGGACCCAAGAACCAAGTTGGGCTCGAAGTCTCTGGGCTGAAGAAGAGATTGGGGTAAACAGCATGGGGAATGTTTGTCATGTTGGCCTTGGCATGTAGTAAGAGAACGACATTATTTTTGGAACATCAAATTCTGCTTGTGTTCTTGTATTTTTATGGGAACCTATAATGCTCTCTCTCTCTCTCTCTCTCTTTTTTTTTTTTTACCTCCAGAAGGAACTTGTCTTATTTTCTTATGTCTCCTACTATGCCTTACTTTGAGTATGTCTTAATCATGGTGGATGATCTCCATTCATCCCAACCTTATTTGTCTACGTCCTTAGCAAGCATTCTATCTAATGAATTCTCATTCTGGCTTCTACCAGGCCTCGGCATCCTACGTACCAGATGCGAGGTGAAAAGTTGTACACGGTCACATCCTGGTAAGAACATGAGCTAAGTTCTTAGTGTGCCCTGAGCTGAGACAATGGTAGAAAAATATACTTGGATGCATTTGACCCCCATAGAAACAATGATAGATGATGGCAACTAGAGAATCTGACCTTCGATAGTGATGCTAATCTACTGTCAATGTCCAAGACCTGTCTACGCCTAGGAAAACCAAACTCTTTGAGACACAAACCAGCAGTCATTGATTCCTGAATTGTACCGAGGAAAGAGAAATTACACATTTTAGACAGCACCTTCACCGGTGTTCCAGAGAAAAATCAAGCAGTTTTAGCCAAGTTTCTCAGGCAATCCTAGAGTTGTAGGACATCACAGAGCCTGGAGCAGGGATACAGACTTTTCCTGTAGAGACCTGTCCTTCAGAAGAAAGCAGATTGAATCAGAAAACCATTGGTCCAAAATAAAATTTTACCCCGACGGTATTCCATCATTTGGTGTCATACCAAATGTTGTTAATATAAATCCCTGAGAAGCGATGAAACCGAATTAAAAAGTTAACATTGGAGTCCCCCATATTGGAAAGGATTTGCTGAACATCTGCCGAAGGTAGTTCTGTTAGATCCACTTCTGCTTTAATTCCCTACCTATTAAGTGCATTTACAATGAAGCAGGATGCCTACTACTGGAAATGTCAGCAGCCCTTGCTGTGCCTCAAGTTTCTCAATTACCGAATTTAGAGTCCCACCCATCGTAGGAGGGACCATCTGTCTCAGTGATGTTTTCGTTGTCTCCAGCTTACCCGGTGATACAGTGCACGGGAGGGTTGGGGGGGTGGTTCGTAAGGCTTTTACTTCTCAATTAAAAATTAAAAAAAAAATTTTAATTCCAGTTAGTTAACATATAGTGTTATATTAGCTTCAGTTGAATTCGGTGATTCAACAGTTCCCTACATCACCCAGCGCTCATCACAGCGAGTGCACTCCTTAATCCCCATCAACGATTTCGCCCATCCCCCCGCTCCCCTCCCCTCTGGTGACCATCAGTTTGTTCTCTATAATGAAAAGTCTGTTTCTTGATTTGTCTTTCTTTTTTTTTTTTCCCTTTTGTTTATTTGTTTTGTTTCTTAAATTCCACGTATGAGTGAAACTATATGGTATTTGTCTTTCTATGACTTATTTTGCTTAACATTATACTCTCTAGCTCCATCCACATCCCTATAAATGACAAGATTTCATTCTTTTTTATTACATTGTATATTACATATATATTACATTGTATCTTACATATATATTACATTGTATGTTACTTGTATATGTATATACGTAATATCTATATATGTACGTATCTATATACGTATATCTATATATGTATCTATGTCTATATACATATACCTATATACATATACCTATATACGTGGTATATATCTATATACGTATATACCACTTCTTTTTTATCCGTTCATAAATCAATGGGACACTTGGGCTGCTTCCATATCTTGGCTATTGTAAATAATGCTGCTATAAACATCTGGGTGCATGTATCCCTTTGAATTAGTGTTTTTGTATTCTTGGGTAAATATCCACTAGTACAATTGCTGGATCATAAGGTAGTTCTGTTTTTAACTTTTTGAGGGACCTCCATACTGTTTCCCAGAGGGGCTGCACCACTTTGCATTCCCACCAACAGGGCAAGAGCATTCCTTTTTCCCCACGTCCTTGCCAACACCTGTTGTTTCTTGTGTTGATCTTAGCCATTCTGACAGGTGTGAGGGGGTGTCTCATTATAGTTTTGCTTTGCATTTCCCTGATGGTAAGTGATGATGAGCATCTTTTCATGTGTCTCTGGGCCATCTAGATGTCTTCTTTGGAGAAATGTCTGTTCATGTCTTCTGCCCATTTTTTATTGTGTGGGGTTTTCTTTTTTTTCTTTTTTTTCTTTTTTTTTTGGTATTGAGTTGTACAAATTTTCTCTATATTTGGATACTAACCCTTTATCAGGTATGTCATTTGCAAATATCTTCTTCCATTCCATAGGTTGCCTTTTAGTTTTCTTGGTTGTTCCCATCACTGTGCAGAAACTTTTTATTTTGATATGGTCCTACTAGGTTAGTTTTGCTTTGGTTTCCCTTGCTTTGGGAGACATATCTGGAAAAAAGTGGCTGTGGCTCATGTCAAAAAAGTTACTGCCTGTGTTCTCTTCCAGGATTTTTATGCTTTAGTTGTGGGTCTATTTCTGGGTTCTCTATTCTGTTCCGTTGGTTTATGTGTCTGTTTTTGTGCCAGTGCCATACTGTCTGGATGATTACAGCTTTGTAATACAGATTCAAGTCCAGAATTGTGATGCCTCCAGCTTTGCTTTTCTTTTCAAGATTGCTTCGACTATTTGGGGTCTTTTATGGTTTCATACAAATTTTAGGATCGTTTGTTCTAGTTCTGTGAAGAATGCTGTTGGAATTTTGACAGGGGTTGAACTATATGTGTATATTGCTTTGCGTAGTATAGACACTTAAGCAATATTTGTTCTTCCAGTCCATGGACATGGAACGTCTTTCCAGTTCTTTGTGTCGTTTTCACTTTCTTTCATCAGTGTTCTACAGTTTTTAGAGTACAGGTCTTTCAGCTCTTTGGTTAGGTTTATTCCCAGGTATCTTTTAGTTTTTGGTGATATTGTAAATAAGATTGTTTTCGTAATTTCTCTTTCTGCTGCTTCATTATTGGTGTATAGAAATGCAACAGATTTCTGTGCATTGATTGTGTATCCCGTGACTTTACTGAATCTGTGTATCAGTTCCAGTTAGGGGGTGGAATCTTTTCGCCTTTTCTATATGCAGTATTATGTAATCTGCAAATAGTGAAAGTTTGATTCCTTCCTTACTGATTTGGATACCTTTGTTCCTTTTTTGTTGTCTGATGGCTGCGGCTAGGACTTCCGGTACTATGTTGAATAAAAACAGTGAGAGTGGACATCCTTGGCTTGTTCCCGACCTTAGGGGCCAAGCTCTTAGGTTTTCCCCATTGAGGATGAAGTTAGCTGTGAGTTTTTCGTAAATGGCCTTTATCATGTTGATGTATGTTCCCTCTAAACCTACTTGGTGGAGGGTTCTTATCACGAATGGATGTGGTCCTCTGTCAAATGCTTTTTCTGTGCCTATTGAAATGATCATATGATGCTTTTCATTTCCCTTATTGATGTGATGTATCATGTCGATTGATTTGTGAATATTGAATGAGACTTGAAACCCAGGAATAAATCCCACTAGATTGTGGTGAATGATTTTTTCAAAAGTATTTTTGGGTTCAGTTTGCTAGAATTTTGTTGAGATTTTTTCATCTCTGTTCATCAGGAATATTGGCCTTTAGTTCTCTTTTTTAGTGGTGTCTCTATCTAGTTTTGGTATGAAGGGAATGCTGTCTACATAGAACGATTTTGGAAGTTTTCCTTCTTTTTCTATTTTTTTTTAGAACAGTTTGAGAGGAATAGGTTTTTAGATGTTTGGTAGAATATGCAGGGGAAGCCATATAGTCATGGCTACATATCAAGAGGAAAATCTTTGTTCTAAAGTCTATTTTGTCTGAAATAAGTATGGCTTTTCCAGCCAGGTTGGGAGTTTTTTGGTTTTTGTTTTCTGTTTTTGTTTTTGTTTTGTTTTGTTTTCTTGATTACTAATTCAATTTCTGTGTTAGTTATTGGTCTGTTCAAATTTTATCTTTTTTACTCTTATACTTTTGGTAGTTTATACGTTTCTAGGAATTTATCCATTTTTCCTAGGTTATCTAATTTATTCGCATATAGCTTTTCACAGTATTCTCTTATAATTGCTGTATTTCTGTGCTATTGTTTGTTATTTCTCCTCTCTTGTTGGTGATTTTATTTATTTGAATCCTCTCTCCTTTTTTCTTGATAAGTCTAACAGTTAATCAGTTTTATTGATTTTTTTTTCAAAGAACTGGCTCTGGGTTTCATTGATCTGTTTTATTGTTTTTTGTTTGTTTGTTTGTTTGTTTGTTTGGCTTTTTAGTTGCTATATTATTTATTTCTGCTCTAATCTTTATTATTTCCTCCCTTCTGCTGCTTTTGGTTTTGCTTGTTGTTCTTTTTCTGGCTCCTTTAGGTGTGAGATTAGGTTGTTTGAGCTTTTTTTTTTGCATCTTGAAGTAGGCCTGTATTGCAATAAACTTCCCTCTTAGAACCACTTGTGCTGCAGATTTGGGACCATCTTGTTTTCATTTTCACTTGTTTCCATGTACTTTTTAATTTCTTCTTTTATTTCTTGATTGATCCATTTATTATTTAGTAACATGTTATTTAACCTTCATGTATTTGTGGTCTTTCCAGATTTTTTTCCTGTGGTTGATTTCCAGTTTTATAGTGTTGTGGTGAGAAAAGATGTGTATATGACTTTAATCCTCTTGTATCTGTTGAGGCTTGTTTTGTGGGGTAACATGTGATTGTTCTGGAGAATGTTTCATGTGCGCTTAAAAAGAATGTGTGTTCTGCTGTTTTAGGATGGAATGTTCTGAATGTATCTCTTAAATCCATCTGTGCCAGTGTGCCATTCAAAGCCATTGTTTCCTTGTTGATTTTCTGTTGCATGATCTGTCCTGTGATGTATATGGGGTGTTAGGTCCCCTCCTATTATTGTATAATTATCGATTAGTTCCTTTATGTTTGTTATTAACTGTTTCACGTATTTGCGTGTTCCTATCTTGGGCGCATATATATTTACCACTGTTATATCTTCTTGTTGGACTGTCCTTTTTTATTTTTTTTGTTTATTTTTAATTTCATTTTTTATTTTTTTAAATTTACGCCCAAAGTAGTTACTATATAGTGCAACAATGATTTCAGGAGTAGATTCCTTAGTGCCGCTTACTCATTAGGCCCTTCCCCCCTCCCACAACCCCTCCAGCAACCCTCAGTTTGTTCTCCATGTTTATGAGTCTCTTCTGTTTTGTCCCCCTCCCTGTGTTTATATGATTTTTGTTTCCCTTCCCTTATGTTCATGTTTTGTCTCTTAAAGACCTCATATGAGTGAAGTCATATGATTTTTGTCTTTCTCTGACTAATTTCACTTAGCATAATACCCTCCAGTTCCATCCATGTAGGTGCAAATGGCAAGATTTCATTCTTTTCGATTGCCAAGTAATACTCCATTGTATACATACACATACATACCACATTTCCTTTATCCATTCATCCATCGATGGACATTCAGGCTCTTTCCATACTTGGGCTATTGCTGATAGTGCTGCTGTAAACATGGGGGTGCATGTGTCCCTTTGAAACGGCACACCTGTATCCCGTGGATAAATGCCTAGTAGTGTAATTGCTGGGTCACAGGGTAGTTCTATTTTTAGTTTTTTTTTGAGGAACCTCCATACTGTTTTCCAGAGTGGCTGCACCAGCTTGCATTCCCATCCTTTTTTATTTTTATATAGCGTCCTTCTTTGTCTCTTGTTACAGTCTTTGCTTCAAAGTCTGTTTTGTCTGAAATAAGCATTGCTACTCCAGCTTTCTTTTGACATCCTTGTCCATGATAGATGTTTCTCCATTCCCTCACTTTCAATCTGCAGGGGTCTTTAGGTTTAAAGTCGAATCTCTTGTAGACAGCATCTTGTTTTTTGAATTTACTCTGTCACCTTTTATCTTTGGATTGCAACATGTAGTCCATTTACATTCAAAGTAATTATTGACAGGTATGTATTTATTGTCATTTATACCTGCTTTGTGGTTGTTTCTGAAGATTTTCTCTGATCCTCTCTTGTCTTTCTCTCTGTCCTGGTTTGCTGATTTTCTTTAGTGATATATTTGGATTTCTTTCTCTTTATTCTTTGCCTGTTTATAGGTGGTTTTTGATATAAGGTTACCATTATGTTTTGTATATAAGATCTGCATATAGCAGTCTATATTCAGTTGATGATCATTTAAGTTTGAACCCATTCTTTACTTCCCTCTTCCCCACGTTTTTGGTATATGTTGTTATATGTTACATCCTTTTATTTTGTATGTTCTTTGATATTTCTGTAAGAAATATTTATGTTTACTGCTTTTGTGTTTCCAACCTTTATGCTGTCACTTTTGGTCTTTCCTTTCCGCTCAAAATGTTCCCTTTAATATTTCTGGCAGGGCTGGTTTAGTGGCCATGAACTTCTTGAGTTTTTGTTTGTCTGGGAAACTCTTTATCTCTCCTTCTGTTCTGTATGATAGTCTTGCTGGATGGAGTATTCTTGGCTGCAGATTTCTTCCCCTTCAGCACTTGGCTGTGTCATGCCACTTCCTTCCGGCTTGGAAAATTTCTGCTCAAAAATCCCCTGCCAGCCTTATGGGTTTTCCCTTGAAAGTTACTGGCCTCTTTTGTGTTGCTGCATTAAAATTTTTGTCTCTATCACTATGTTTTGCCAACTTAATTACAATACGTCTTGGTGTGGAGCTGCTTCATTTTTAAATTTTGATGGTGTTTCTCTGTGCTTCCTGGATCTGGCTATCTATTTCCTTCCCCAGATTCTGGAAATTTTTAGTTATTACCTCTTCAAATAAACTTTCTGCCTCATTTTCTCTCTGTTTTTCTTCTGGGACTCCTTTAATACAAATGTTATTACTTGATGGAGACACTGAGTTCCCTAAGTCTATTACCATATTGCATAATTGTTTGTCTGGTTTGTTCAGCATGATTACTTTCCATTACTCTGTCTTCTAGTCATTAGTTCGTTGCTCTGCTTCTTCTAGTCTGCTGTGCATTCCTTCCATCAAGCTTGTTTCTTATTTCATTTGTTGGCCCTTTATCTCTGCCCTGTTATTCTTTATCTCTGTTTTCAGGATCTCACTCATGTTTTCCATTTTTTCCCAAGTCTAGGGAATATCCTTATGATCATTACTTTAAATTCCCTACCAGGCAAGGTGTGCTCTGGTCTGTTTGTGAGATGAGACCTGTCACCACGGCTGTTGGAACTGAGGCTCCAGAAGACTTTTGGGTCAGGAGACATTCAGAGTTTGGGCCAGTCTTCTGGGGAGGCGGGTGTATGGGTTCACTGCACTGGGACTGAGTCAAGCATGACTGGGAAGGGTGATTCCACCAGAGCATGGAAGGGGGGCCTTGGAGGGGCAAGTTGGATAGTGAGTGTAAGTGTAGGGGCTGTGTTGGTTCCTTCAGGTTGCTCTGTTCTTATGCTGTGGGGTGGGGGAGGGCAATGGCACCTGCCAGTTTCTTTTTTCTAGGAGGGGTCTCTCCACAAAAGCCGTCTCTCTGGCACCTGTTCCGAAATGAGCGAATAACCTTCCAATATGTGCCCCAGGTACTCCTTAGATCACTGTTTCCACTCTGTGTGTCTGCATGTTGTTGGACGGCCTTCTCTAAGAGTAGCACAATATCTCCAGGCTTTCCCAGAGCCAAGCACCGTGACCGTAAAACTCCGGGCTTTAAGCCCCACTTCTTCCAGATGTCACGAAATTCAGCCCCTCGTGCTTTATAAGCCAATAGCCACGGGGGTTCGTTTTCCCTGTGTGCTCCCCTGTGTGCTAGCCTGTCTCTCGTCCTTCTCTGCGACTGTGGCTCTCGCCCCAGCACAGCAGCCAAGATCCATTTCTCTCCCAAGCCCTGTCTCCATACTTCCTACCTTCTTCGATGTGGCCTCGTCTCTACCTTTAGTTGTGGAGTTTGTTCTGCAAAGGCTTCGTGTCAATTTCTGGGGTATTGAGGCTGGTTCCTCTTCCCTCATCAGACTCTTTGATGTTGGTATCCCACTGGTCTTGTCTTCTGTATTTATCTCCCTCTTCTTCCTCTTCACATCTCTCTTCCCCATTCTGCGTCATTCCCTAATTACGTATCTTTGTCAACTGCGAGCCCCTTCATCCCTAGACTATCTCTCGATCCCCAGCACCTAGCATAACACCTGACGACGGTGGTGTTAATGAATATTTGAGGGATGAATGAAATCATTGATTCATTCATCTCCTTGTTCTACAAAAACACACAAAAACAACCATGCCTGCCATTGCAGAAACCAGGAGAAGGGTCACCGTAAGAAGACGAGGGTATGTTTTCATGAGATGTTATTGTAAGTGATGCTCAGGCCAGTTTCTAAGGCCTTTTTTTTTTTAACTCAAAACAGGGCAATAATTATATTATATTATTTTAACTGCATCACATGCTTTGTGCTCCCGCCCTTACCGAGACAACCTAGAAAGCGGGGAGACTCCTGTCTCCTACTTGTGCCCCTCAAGTGGTGAAGGTCAGCACAGGTCACTGGACCCTGGGAGAGACAGGCCCCGCTCCCAGGTTGCTCAGATGCCTTTTCATTGCCCCCCCACCCCCACCCCTGTGTTGTGTTTACACCTGACTGAGGCCAAGTGCTTCAGCCAAAGCGTGAACGGACCCAAGCCAGTCGTCATGTCCAACGGGTCCTGACTGCAAGGAGAGCTGCCTTTCCCTCCAGTCTGCGCTCCGGGGTCCTGCCCTGCCCCCAGCAGACACAGGAAGATCTGAGTCCCTGATGGAGCCCTTAAGAGGTGGCCTGATGTCCTCTCCAGTTCCAAGCCCTGCCAGTGCGGATGCTTTCCCTGATTTACCGTCTCCCTCTCTCTCCCTCTCTCCTTCCTTCTCTATCACCCTCCCTCCCTCTCTCTCTTTCTCTCCCTCCCTCCCCCTCTCTCCCTCTCTCCCTTCTTTTCTCTCCCTCACTCCCTCTGTCTTCCTCTCTCTCTCTCCCTCCCTCCTTTTTTCTGGCTCTTTCCGTCTCCCTGTTTCCCTCCCTCCCTCTCTTCCTCTTTCCCTCTCTCCCTTCTTTTCTCCTTTCCTCTCTACCTCCCTCCCTTTCTCTCCCTTCTCCCTCTCTCTTGCTCTCCCTCCTTCTCTCCCTCCCCGCACTCCCCAGCCTTTCTTCCCACCTTGTCCAATCATCCTCTTTCTAGCACGTGGTAACATTAACGAGGGAAATCACCAACTTCACGTAACCTGATTTTAAACAGCTATGGCTTACGTGCCTGAATGAACTGTGGGTTTGACATGTCTCTGTGACATTTCGGGAACCAGGTCCCAGGGTAATGGTATGACGAGCAGTTTGGCTAAAACAAAGGAGACTTTGGGAATAAAAGAACATTTGTTGGGGGAGATACAACGCCTGCTTTCTGGAAAGGAAGCCTGTTGGTGAGGAATGCTGTTGTAACAAGGCCTGGGTCAGCTAAACAGCTTTGTTTCAGACCAGGCAGTGGCAGAAAGTTATCCCCAAGGCAGCCAGGCCCAGAGTCACAACTAATTCCCCAAGTCCCCCTTCTGGAAGAGTTCCTGTTATTTTTGTTTTGTTTTCTTGTTGTTTCCCCCCCCCACCCCCCCCACCCAGTTTTTAATATATCCCGAAAGATCCCCAAAGAAGCTTCTAACAGTTTTAATTATCTAAATAATGACAATAATAATAATCACTTGTTATGCGACAGGCGATGCAGCCAATGATTTGCATAATAATATCATTGAATCCTCATAATGTCCCTGTGGGATATATGCAATGGTTATCTCCACATTACAGACTTCAAAAAAAAGAGGTCTGGATGGGGCACCTGGGTGGCTCATCTGGTCACGCGTTTGACTTTGGCTCAGGTCACGATCTCATGGTTTGGTCAGTGAGTTCGAGTCCCGCATCAGGTTCTACGCTGGCAGCTCAGAGCCTGGAGCTTGTTTCGGATTCTGTGTCTCCCTCCCTCTCTGCCCCTCCCCTGCTTACACTCTGTCTCTCTCTCAACAATAAATAAACGTTAAAAAAAAAAAAAGAGGTATGGAGAGGTTAAATGACTTTCCCAAGGTTATACTCCTAGTTAGTGGCAGAGTAGAATTAGACAGTTTAGTCTTCTAAAGTTTAGGCCAATGCTCCTTCCGTTACACTTTAGCTGTTCTCGATCTTTCTAGGTACAGCAGGGAGAGTGATAGCCTTGAAAACTCCTCTAATTCAAGAAGACACCGTGGAAGGAGGGTCAGCCCCCGAGTCCTTCAACGGCAGAGGAAACAGTCATAAATGACAGAGTTTGTCGTGAGAAAAATAACTCCTTAGACTAATGAATTCATTAGGCTCCCCAAAGCCAATATGTAAGGAAAAAAAAGATTCTCGACTCTTACCTCATAGCAGATATAAGAATAAACTTGATATGGGTCACCGCAGGGCCAAAGGTAAGAGCTCAAACCATCAAACTTTTAGAAGAAAAGAGACAAGAAAATCTCAGTGACCTTGGGTCCCTCTGAGAAGGCTGGAGTCCAGGAGGGGAGGGAGGTGAGGATCTGGGCACCAATGGAGAAGTGGGCAGGGCTGGTCAGGTTGAAGGTTAATTTATTTGCCAAGCATCTTGCATCAAGTTGCTGAATACTTCCAGAAGGAGGTATGTGATGTTTGGTTGTCCCTGGATTTATGTTTAAAAAAGGTCATTCTGAACGCCGTTTGGAGAATGTTTCTCAGTGAGGTCAAAGGACAAAGGGGCAGTGTGGTTAGGAGGCAGTCGTGGTGGCTGGGATGAGAGATTTGGTGCCTTCCTGGGGCGTGGTACCAGTAGAGGTGGAAAAGAGTGGACAGATGGAGATCATGTTTAGGGAGTAGAGGTGAACGGACCCTGCGGATGGGTTGGAGGTAGTGGGTGACAGGAGAGAGGGACAAGAGTCAGAGAAGCTGCTGGATTCTGGCTGGAGCCACGGTGGGGTGGGTTGATCCCTGAGAGGAGTAGCGACACTGGCTTGGGACTCTGTGATTGGCGAAACTCTTGCAGAAACAGTATATCTTTCGTTTTTATGACCAAACGGACTCTTCCTGGAGCCCGAAAGAATCCGGCTCATCAGCACCACGACCGTGGCTGAGTACAGTCACTTGACTCTTTTCTGCTACCGCTCTGTTTCAGGTTAATTTACTTCATACTTAGGACTGGCCTTCCGACAGTTTCACAGCTATTTCAGCCACCTATTTCTGCCAAAAGATGCACCGTCCCTATTTTTGGAAGCCAGATGACGCACAGGAAAGGTAATGTGATAGGGAACGTTTTGCCCCTCATAAATCACTGGCTCAAATCATAACCAGATTACCAGGGATACAAATATCCTAATGACTCGTTAATCACACCCCCAAAGATGCCAGAACACGGTTATATCCCTCTTTGATGTTCTCATAGTATTTACATACAATACTAAGGACTATTTACTTGAAACACATTTTAGATATTTTACAGACATACTCTGTACAATAACCACTACTTTTTACAGTAACACTGCAAGGCTCAGGGAGGTTATTTTCCCCAAACGTCTAGAAAGTGCCTCTTTGAATATTTGATTCCAGGTCTGAAGAGCCAAAGGTCATGCTCCTTTCACCATGATCCTACTTACTGAAGGGAGGAAATCTAACGCTGCATAAAATTTTACCACTGTCCTTTGGAGATTTTTTTTTGTAAATGTCCGGGGAATTTACGAAACCAGTGATCTGTTGACTTTAGATCCATGATCTGTGACACGATCTGCTGACAGCTTTCCAAAGACGATAGGCGGTAATCAACGTAACGTTGGTGGAAGTTTGGTTCACAAAACTGAAGGCAACATTTAACCTATGTTCAACAAGGAAGATCTAAGTCTTGATATCTGTGGTGGAAACTTGGTATGAAATGCAGACATAGAACTTGAATAGAAGTCACTATTAAACATAGATCTCTTTGGGGGATTTTGCTTGCTTTCATCATCGTGTAATGGCAATCAGCCGAGTTTCACTGGGCAGTAACTAACCCTAAACTCTCGTAGGCTGGGAGTAGGACACCAGGCTGAGGTCGTGAGAGCTAGATGGCCCTAGTGTGGCCAATTACTAATGGCTGTCTGACTGTGATGAAAGAGGTTTCTGGAATGAGAGATTCAGCCCTGGCTGCTTCTTTTCTCTAAGTGCAATACAGGACAACACAAAACAGAGAGCGTTCTCTCTTTTCGTTCTCTCTCATGCTTGTCCTTGCTTTCTTTCTGATACACCCATGCGGAGGAGGCTGTGTGCGCACGTGTGCACAGAACCTTGCTGAGACTTTTCTTAGAATAAACAAGTGGGGATCACTCGCCCTGCGCTGTCTGGAGATTTCCAGAGTGACGTACACGCCTTCTCCCCTGTGTCCCAGATTTAGCAGTTGTTTTTCTGTCTGGAGACAGAGGTGCTAAAGTTTTCATAGGTCATACGTGAGCTGAGGCCAGAGCCTCCTGCACGAACAGCTTGTAATCTGGCAGGAAGGACGATGGTATCCTGGAGCTGGAAGGAGACATTGGATGCTTTTTAGTTCAGAGCCCCACTTGAGAATGTTCGGATTCCATTTTTTTTTAATTTTGGAAAACGTTTTACTGCCAGATATTTGAGACTATCAGCAAAGGTTAAAGATGGCCAGGAAGAAGGTTCTGGCGGAGGAAGGCTGGTGCCCAAACTGGGTGCTTTTACGTGACAGCGCCGGGAGGCTTCAGAGATGAACACAACGGTACCTTCTGAGTATGTGCTGCTATGTCACGCAGTGTCCTGTAGGGGGAGCTGAGCCATCCCACAGCTTCAGCTGCGGCGCTTAAGGCCCTGAGACTTCTTGCTGCCCGTCACTCCTCGTTCTTCACTCCACTCTCCGTGGCTTTCCAGCTGTCGCCGATGGCACAAGTTTGATACGATGTGTCACCTACCCTTGACGCAAGAAGAACAGACTCTACAGAGCACGGGAAAGAAAAAGTCAGCGATGGAGGAGACGGCGATTACATGGATGAGTACGGGCCCGTCGGCGTCTAGGAAATCTTGCCTTCCCCAAGTTTTCCTCTTCAGCCGGCCTCGGGGTCACACACACCCTTCTCAGAGATGAGACTGATTTCTGAATCGAGGCCCTCTTTACTCCGCAGGGCCTGGCAAGACCACACGTCTTCGTGAGGCGGTTTGTCCAGGGTGCCCGAAAACCGTTTCAAAGGAAGTGGGGAAAAAAGCCAAGTGATTTATTGCGGAGGCGAAAACCCTACAAAATAAATGCGATTCTAGGTAGGTTTTGACAGACGGAGAAAGAGTGGCCTTAAGGTGGAGGTGAGGCCTGGATCCGGGAGTAGGGGGCGGAATGAGGGATCTTGGGGGCCCCCCGGGGACCTGGCAATTAGGTTCGTGTAAATGGGATTGTTTCCTTAATTTCTGTTTCTCCTGCTTCATTATTAATGGACAGAAATGCATCAGATTTCTGTACGTTGATTTTGTGTCTTGTGACTTTCCTGAATTTGTGTGTCAGTTCTAGCGGTTTTTTGGGGGGGACGCGGGGTTTTCTATATATAGTATTATGTCACCTGCAAACAGTGAAAGTTTGGCTTCTTCCTTACTGATTTGGGTGCCTTTTGTTCCTTTTTTGTTGTCTGATGGCTGCGGCTAGGACTTCCGGTACTATGTTGAATAAAAACAGTGAGAGTGGACATCCTTGGCTTGTTCCCGACCTTAGGGGCAAAGCTCTTAGGTTTCCCGCATTGAAGACGATGTTAGCTGTGGACTTTTCGTAAATGGCCTTTATCGTGTTGTATGTTCCCTCTAAACCTACCTGGTGGAGGGTTCTTATCACGAATGGATGCGGTCCTCTGTCAGATGCTTGTTCTGTATCTGTTGAAATGATCATACGATGCTCTGGTGAAATGATCATACGATGCTTTTCATTTCCCTTATTGATGTGATGTATCATGTCGATTGATTTGTGGATATTGAATGACACTTGCCACCCAGGAATAAATCCCACTTGCGTTTGGTGGGAGATCTTTGATTACTGGTTCAATTTCTTGGCTGGTTATTGGTCTGATCAAATTTTGTACTTCTTCTTTTCTTTCAGTTTTTGTAGTTAGTGTATTTCTAGGAATTCAGCTGTGTCTTTGAGGCGGTCCAACTTGTTGGCATATTGTATTTCCGTGGTGGTGGAGGTTATTTCTCCTCTCTTCTTTAGTGATATGTAATCGAGACCTTTCTCTTTTTTCCTGATAAATTTGTCTAGGAGTTTATCAATTTTGCTGATTTTTTCCCCCCAAAGAATCAGCTCCTCGTTTCCTTGATCTGTTTTATTGTTTGTTTTTTAGTTCCTATATCATTTATTTCTGCTCCGATCTTTATTATTTCCTTCTTCCTGCTGCTTTTAGGTTTTCTTTGCTGCCCTTTCCCTAGCTCCTTTAGGTGTAAGGTTGGGTGGTTTCTTTGAGATTTTTCTTGCCTCTTGATGTAGGGCCGTATTTCCATAGAATCACTTTTTCTGCAACCCAAAAGTTTTGGACTTTAGGGTCTTCATTTCCGTTTGTGTCCATGTACTTTTTAATTTCTTCTTTTATTTCCTGGTTGACCCATTCATTGTTTGGGAGCATGTTGTTCAGCCTTCATGCATTGGTGGTCTTTCCAGATTTTTCTGCTGTGGTTGATTTCCAGTTTTATAGTGTTGTGGTGAGAAAAGATGCATGGTATGACTTCAGTCCTCTTGTATCTGTTGAGGCTTGTTTTGTGGGGTAACGTGTCATTATTCTGGAGTATGTTTCATGTGCACTTAAAAAGAATGTGTGTTCTGCTGTTTTTGGATGGAATGTTCTGAATATATCTGTTAAACCCATCTGTGCCAGTGCGCCATTCAAAACCATTGTTTCCTTGTTGATTTTCTGTTACATGATCTGTCCTGTGATGTAAATGGGGTGCTAGGTCCCCTCCTATTATTGTATAATTATCGATTAGTTCCTTTATGTTTGTTATTAACTGTTTTACGTATTTGCGTGTTCCTATCTTGGGCGCATAAACACTTAGCATTGTTATATCTTCTTGTCGGATTGTCCCCTTTATTATTATATGGTACCTTTCTTTGTTCCTTGTTAACAGTCTTTGTTTTGAAGTCTGTTTCATCCACTGTAAGTATTACGACTCCAGCTTTCTTTTGGCATCCATTTGCATCCATTCTCTATCCCCTCACTTTCCATATGCAGGTGTCTTTAGGTCTAAAATGATCTCTGTGGGCAGCATATCGATGAGCCTCGTTTGTTTACCTGTACTGTCGCCTTGCGTCTTTTGATTAGAGCATTTAGCCCACTACATTCAAAGTAATTATTGATAGATACGTATTTATTGCCACCATTTTATTACCTGGTTTGTGGTTGTTTCTGAAGAGTTTCTCTGATCCTTTCTTGCCTTTCTTTCATGGTTTCCTGGTTTCTTTTATTTGGATTTATCTCCCTTTTTCCTTCGCATATGTATTAGTGGGTTTTGATTGGTAATTACCATTAGGCTTGTAAATAACCTCTCCCGCATACAGCAGTCTTTATTAAGTTGATGATCGGTTAAGTTTGAGTCCATTCTTTACTCCTCGCATTTTAGGTATGTAGTGCCATATTTTATAAATTTTTAAAAAATGTTTATCTTTATTTTTGAGACAGAAAGAGCAGAGCATGAGGTGGGGGCGGGGGCATGGGGGAAAGGCAGAAAGAGAAGGAGACACAGAATCCGAAGCAGGATCCAGGCTCTGAGTTGTCAGCACAGAGCCCGACGCGGGACTCGAACTCATCAACTGCGAGATCATGACCCGAGCCGAAGTCAGACGCTCAACCGACTGAGCCACCCAGGCGTCCCTATAGTGTCATATTTTATATCCTTTTATGTTGTGAGCTCCTTGACTGATATATTACAAAAATATTCATATTTACTGCTTTTGTGTTTGTATACTGTCACTTTTTGTCATTCCTTTCCACTTACACGGTCCCCTTTAATATTTCTTGCAGGTTTAATGGTCATGAACTTCTTCAGTTTTTGTTGTCAGGGAAACTCTTTATCTCTCCTATTCTGAATGAATGATAGAAGCGTGTTGGCTGCAGATTTTTCCCCTTTAGCACTTTGAATATATCATGCCACTGCCTTTTGGCTTGGAAAGTTTCTGCTCAAAAATCCCCTGCTAGCCTTATGGGTTTCCCCTTATGTAACTGTACTCTTTTGTGGTACTGCTTTTTATTTTTTATAAATGTTTTATTTCTTTTCTGAGAGAGAGCACAAGCGGGGGTGGGGGCAGAGAGAGAAGGGGACAGAGGATCCAAAGCAGGCTCTGTGCTGATAGGCTGATGGCAGCGAACCCTACGTGGGGCTCGAACTCATGAACTGTGAGATCACGGCCTGAGCCAAAGTCACACGCTCAACCCGCTGAGCCACCCAGGCGCCCCCGTGTTGCTGCTCTAAAAATTTTTCCTCTATCGTTATATTTTGCCGATTTGATTACATCGTGTCTTGGTGTGGATCCGTTTTTGTTGATTTTCTTGGTGGTTCTCTGTGCCTCCTGGATCCGGATATCTGTTTCCTTCCCCAGATTAGGAAAGTTTTTGGCTGTTATCTCTTCAAATAAGATTTCTGCCCCCTTTTCTCGGTCTTTCTTCTGAGACTCCTCTAATATCACGTTTGAGATATGTGTGCTCTCATTTTGCGTAATTCTTTTTTCTCTGTTTTGGTCACCGTGATTGCTTTCCGTTGCTCTGTCTTCCAGGTCATTAGTTCCTTCCTCTGCTTCTTCTAGTCTGCTGAACATTCCATCAAGCTTGTTTATTTCATTTATCGAGTCCTCTGAGATACGCAAATAACCTCCCCTCTGTGTGCCTCAGGTACTCTTTGGATCTCCTTTTCCACGTGGCGTGTCTGTGGGTTGTTTGCCTGCTTTCTCTCCAAGAGCAGTGCAATGCCTCTGGGTTCTCCTGGAGCCGAGCACGCTGACCTTTAAGACCCTAGGCGTTAAGCCCCACTAGTTGCCAGAAGTCATGGGATTTGGTCCCTCTTGCTTTTTAAGCCGATTGTCATGGGGGTTCATTTTCCCTGTGAACTCCCCTGTGCACTAGTCTGACTCTCACCCTTCTTGGCGACTGTGGTTCCCTCCCCACTGCGGTGACCACAGCTCGTTTCTCTCCCAAGCCGCATCTCCACCTTTCCTACCTTCTTTGATGTGTCTTCTCTACCTTTGGTTGTGGAGTTTGTCCTGTCAGCCTTCATGTGAATCTCTGGGGGTATTTAAGATGATGTGATAGTTACGTACCTTGCATTTGCAGAAGGAGGTGAGCCTAAGATCCTCCTACTTCACCCCATTTTTCTCCTCTTTGGACGTGCCTGGTTTTAATATCCGGTTTTTGAGGGATGCTACATCCTAGAACATATATAATCTAATTGAGTTCTCACAACAGCCCCCATGAGGCTTGCTAAATGGGGACATATCATGGAACACACTTTGGGAAACACGGGCCAAGGAGTTCCTGTGTCCACTTTCCATAAAGAGGGAAAATTCAAGGATATATATAGTTCTTTTTGTATTTGTAAGTATGTGGAATGACGAATAGCTACCAGAGTAGTGGGGTCTCATCCTGTCTTGACTTCTATAATGTTCTCCAGACACAGAGGAGTTACAAGAACCATAGAATTTGAGCGCTTGGAAGGATGCTTTTCTCCCTGTTCTGCAATTCAGTTTGACCAACCTGCACACCCGTATGTGTTGGTCATAAGTATGGGTCAGTCCCCAGCTGGTCATGCAGACACCTCCTCAGGACCTGTCCTTGTTTCTTCCTGACCTGTTTTTGCTCCCATTGTCATCTCCACTTAGCTAGGAGTTTTCTGAAATATCCTAAACCTCAGCCCCATCTTTGACCCATTTAGCCTTTATATTTATATCCATTTTTTCCCCCTTTTCCTACAAACTGAAGGGAAAAAATGAATATGGTTCGGCCACTGGAGCTTCAAGGGAAGGGCTTGTGAGTAGTAGCAGAATCTGGAGTGAAACTGAAAAGGGTTGAGTGCTGAGTGGAATTGGAAAAGAAGGAAGTTAGTGATGAATGTAAGAATTTGGGGTGAAAGTGAGGAGACATATGGGAAATTCACTTGACTAATTTAGCAGGAAGGTTTGCATGAAAGTTCATAACGTGGGGAATGACGTAACATAGGGAATGTTCACAACATAGGGAAATGCTAAGCCGAGGTCGTTCTAATAGCCACAAAATTCAGCAAGGTAAGCGATTAAGCCCTGATTCTGATAAGGGAGGGACCCACTACTTAGTTGGATAAGAAGGTTCAACGAAAGTTTCACGTTTGTATTCCCTATGAATTGAGCACTTGGCGACCAACCAGTGACAAAGCAACCAAACTTGGATGTAAAGCCCATATACGGTAATGTGAGCTCCTCGAGAGCAAGGCCGTGTTCATATTAACACTTCCTCTATAATCCCTTACGGGACTTAGATTGCTAAATACCTACTGATGCATGAATTAATGGATCAAATTGGTTCTTCCCAGAGGTTGGAAGAATAAGTTTTACCTCTGCAGGCGCAACAGCAGAGAGCCTGAGCCCCATTAACTGAGAGGATACCCTAAGAGACGCCCTGGGAATGTGAAAAAGTTTGACCATGTTCAAGGCCAGCCCTTACCTCTTTGACCTCAGCTCTCATTGGCAGACCTCCCTTTGTCCCTGACCCATACAGTTCAGTCCATTTCCTATTTCCAATTAAAGCCTTTTTTAAAAAAAATTTTTTAGTGTTTATTTATTTTTGAGACAGAGAGAGACAGAGCATGAATGGGGGAGGGTCAGAGAGAGGGAGACACAGAATCTGAAACAGGCTCCAGGCTCTGAGCTGTCAGCACAGAGCCCGACGCGGGGCTCGAACTCACGGACCGCGAGATCATGCCCTGAGCCGAAGTCGGCTGCTTAACCGACTGAGCCACCCAGGCGCCCCATGCCTTTTTTTTTTTTTTTTAATAAACTCCCATTTTGACAATCTGGTTTCATTCATTTATTCAACGAATATTTTTGAGCTTCTGTATCGTCAAGCGCTGTGCAGGGGGGGGGGGCAGATCCCTCCTGCTGTCATGGTCTGGTGGAATTAATGAATTAATGAAAGGATCTCACAGCAGGTGCATAAACATGGGGAGAGCAGAGTGTCATGGAGGAAAGGAGTCTGACCCTGTAAGAGTCAAGGGCAGGCGAGCACCACCTGCCCGGGCTCAGGGAAGTCTGGGGCTGAGAGCTGACAGATAAATGGGTGACAGCTGGTAAGGGGATCGGAACTCGGATGAGATTGGGGGGCAGTTTGTTCCTGACACGGAGCCATGCGCAACTCTCACGCAGCGGGAGTGGCATCTTTGGGGAGTTTATAATGTGGCTCAGGCATAAATTAGAATTAACCCTTGCCTGATTGGACTCCAATGAGCAAATTGCCCATCGTTGTATTCCCCCCTCCGCATTTCCTCAGAGACAGACCAGGAAGTGGTTTTTACTCACCTGATATCGAAAAGCTCTCCCAGGTACCCCGTGACATGGTTAAAGGGCCGGAACAAAGTTGGGGACTCCACACCGCTTCAGCTGGGCAAAAGATGGGGGGAGGGAAGGACCCGAAGAATGGGGGGGGGGGAACATCGTCCACACCAGGTTGTGCCTATTAATGGACTAAACGGTCATTTGATTCTAACATTCACTGCCACTGTCCTTACCAGGAGTTTGAGGGAAGTGTCCCCAAACACGTTCTTCCAGAAACCAATGCTAAGATGGCTTCTTGAGCCTACTTCCTGAGAGGTAGTGATCGCTAAGGAGCTCAGGAGCATGACAGCGAAGGAAGAGCAATCAGGGGATTCGGTTCTCAATTTTAAAGCAAAGCAAAGTTTCCTTCATTAAAGACCCGGTGAAGAGAAGGGAGAACAGGGTGAAAGGAAAATTGATAGGCAGCTGTGGTCATCGACCCCCTGTCGGCCACCCAACTGATCCATCAGTATGCTGTCTCCCGAGGGCACAGCTCATTTCTGTGTCAGGCAGAGGACGGAATCTACTGATGGAAAGAAATATTATAAGGAAAAGGGCAATCATGGTTTGCAAAGCGAAACAAAAGATCATGGGAAGCTTTCAAAGCATCTTTTGCAAGGTTGAAATGAAAGCCCGTGGATCCAGCGTTTGTGGGACCCCAAGTGACCCCCTTCCAAAGTCCCTTTAGGGACCATGCCTTAGGCTTCCTTCCCCAAGTTCTTGTCCTTGTCTCACATTTATCCCCCAGCAAAGCACTGGCTCTGGAACCAGACAGACCTGCGGGCAAATCTTGGGCTGTCTTTGACCACCCGGCCCCCGTATCTTTGTGAGGTTAAAGAATCTGATGGCCCACATCGTAGGGCTGGGGTGAGGTTCAGCTAGTTAATACCTGTAAAGTCCTCAGTGTCTGTTGCTTCAGCCTCAAAGGAAGGTTCCATGACGACAGGCACTTTTTGTGCATTTTCGTCCACTGCTGCTTCCTCAGTCCTTGGAACAGTGCCAGGCGCGAAGTAGGTGACGATAAATACCTCCAGGTGAATGAATGACACGTGGTTCTCGGGAAGCGTTACGTGTTGTTATATCCATCTTGCCACGCCAAGCACCGTGAGAAAAGAAGTCTTCTCTTCTTCTGTGACTTTGTACGATATCTAAGGCAGACTGTAGCTCCCTGTGTCCAATCTTGCCCTTCTTCCGTGCGTATCTCTGCTCTTTCCCTAAACCCTTTCCGTGCTTCCTCATGTGCTTAGCATGAAGCCCAGGACATGTAAGGTGGTTTACGTGCTCGTGTGGACTTGGCCCTCGCGTTGACTTGTTCTCCTCCTTGGCTCCCCGAGAGCAACTTCTCCTGGCCAGTGCCCGTAATAGAGCAGCTCTGTGCTCAAGTGTTATTGGGCCTCGTGGTTCCTCCAAGGAGCCCTATCATTTTGCCTCCAGGACTCCAAACATGTTGTCACTTCTGCCACTAACATTCTTTTCTTCTCCTTTGGCTGGCTGTCTCTTACTCCTTCTTTGAGCTTCGAGCCAGATGTTTCTTTCACGGTACAGTGTTCATTGACTCTCCAAACTAGGTTAGATATTTCTGTGGTAATTACGTGCCCATAACACTCCATCCGCCTCTTTTGTGTCACTCAGCATACCGAAGTCTTTGTCATATTGGTTTTGTAACTGATCGAAGAATCCACGAGGGCGGGCGTCCAGTGCAATACAGATTGTATTGTTCAGAATGGTATCCATGCAGCCTCGTCTAATGTATGGTGCTCAGTAGGTGCTCACAGAGATACCTGTAAATAAATGTGTCAAGTGGACAACACACAAAAAGCAAAGGCCTTGGAGTCAGGCACGTCTGGGTTCTGGTTCTACACTCGCTGTCTGCTTGTCTTGTGATCTTGGCCCAGACACTTGCCTTCGTAGAGTCCTAACTAATGTTTACGTAGGTAAAATAGGGATAATACAACTGACCTCACAGGGTTTTTCTTAAAGGGTAGGTTGGATACAGTATGTAAAATGTCTCAAACAGTAGTCGGCTCATGATATACGCTTAATAAAGTTCATCATGATAATTATTATCACTAGTAATCTGATTAAGCCTGGCCTTGTAGATAAGCTACTTTTGTACTCATTGGGAAGGAATAATACTCAACAAATAATGAGGAACACCTGTTTCCTTTACTGCATTCCTTAATTAAGCTCTGATATAAAGCTAAGCTAAATGTACTCTTGGCTTAAGGATGGAAAAAAAACCCCGCAAATGAGTGTCCTTGCGCTAAACCAAGTGACCACCTTATTTCTAATTCTTCCTACAGCGTTTGGGGCTTAGTTTCTCTTCTTACCTCTGGGTGCCATATATTAGAGTTGTTATATGATTCAGGCGAGCAGAAGAGTGCCCGTCATTGTGCAAGGCCCTTCATTTCCATTCTCTCGTGTACTAATTATTGGCAAATAAATAGAGAAAGCCTGTGGTAGTTAAAAGCCTGGCCTTTAGAGTCAAAGAGATCTAGGTTCAAACCCCAGCTTACCCCAACACGTAAGTGGGCCACCTTGGGCAAGCTTGTAAGGTAGAGCCACAAGTGTCCAATGAGCGGTTAGTACGATTTGGGTTGTGAAGCTGTAACGGGTAGATATTTGCTACGATAATGATTTCCTTGGTGTGTGTGTGTGTGTGCGCACGCAAGACTAAGAAGAATTTCCCGAGTCTTCACCGACAGACATGTTGTTTTGCACAGACTGTAAACCGTTCCAGGACAGTTCTCATCACTTTGTTACTGGAGAAAGTTGATCGTCACCGGCAATCGTTCGACTGTCCAGGAGGTGTGTTTCTTGGAGCAGACACGGAAGCTGAATGGGAGAGTCTGAGCAGGCGACTGCTGTGTTGAAACCACGACAGGTGTCACTGAAGGTGAAAGGGCCTGAGTGGCCCTTGTGAAATCGAAGCTGTCCCGGTAGATGACTGCCCTGTTTGGAGGGTAAACGAATGGATTCCAGCGGTCACGAGGGCAACAAGCCGGGAACAGGAAATAATTCAGCAGAGTTCTTGAAATGCAGCTGCCGTTGTATTGCTGGCATGTGGCAAGCCAGCAACCACTTTGCCACTTATGAAAGGAGTCTACTTCCGAAACTTGGCTGTATTGACTGTATTTTCTTCGGTTGTATCCTCTAGTGACTTAGCAAAGAAATGCCTAGCTGGCTCAATGTGCAGAAGGAGTGACGGGAAATAGAATCAAATGCTCTGACTATGACAAGAATCAAGGGTTGGGGCAGGTCCAAGAGGCAAGTAGTTAAAGGGGTCTTCCGGGCTCCTGGGTAGAGCACTCTTCTCAGTTCATTCTATTGCGTGGTGTTTTGTGAAAAAGGGAATTCATTTTTGTTCTCTAATTAGGAGAAAATGGGGGAAGGAGAAAAAAACACAGGAGACAATGACGTACAGAAACCACGCGAATATTGGGAAAATGGTAGACGAAGGAAGAAAAAAACGTCCCATGGTGGTCTGTCACTCTTTATAAGCGGGGTTGCGGAAAGAAAGCGTTCAAAAGACCAAAGAGCTTCGTCTTACTGATTCCCTCTGTCTCCCCTAAGCTCAGATGCTTCTAAAATGTTCTTCCTCTTTTCTTTTGTACGGAGGCCTTAATTTTTGCCTAGGGGTGTTTTCAGGCTAGGCATTTGGTACAATGTAGATCAATGAAAGCCAGACTGTGCCTGGCATATCTGTGATCAGAGTATGTCCCGATGTTGCTTGTCACCACACACGAAAACCCCAAGTCTGTTTTTATCGATCAGCTTTTAGAAAACCCCCAATGTGAGCAAACGCTCTAACTTGGATTATAGACGGTCAATATTTAATCAGCTTTTGATTATTACCAGTCACCTGACATTTATCTGAACCAGTTTTTAAAAGTTTACTTCTTTATTTCAAAAGAGAGGGAGAGAGTGGGGATGGGTAGAGAGAGAAGAAGAGAGAGAGAATTTCAAGCAGGCACAGAGCCCGATGTGGGGCTCGAACTCACGAACCGTGAGAAAGAACATGACCTGAGCCGAAGTTGGATGCTGAACCGACTGAGCCCCCCAGGCGCCCCTACATTTATTTATTTTTGAGAAACAGAGACAAAGTGTGAGCGGGGGAGGGGCAGAGAGAGAGGGAGACACAGACACTCTCGGCAGTGTTAACGTTTCTTTGCTATGGACCCTCCGGAAGTTGATGGGGGAAGATGCACAGTAGATTGGTGTAGCTCAGAATCAACCAAAGGCAACTTTGCTGAAGGCCTTGTATTTTGCTCTGTGTGTTGGTGACAGATATGGCACAGACACACAGCACGGGGTGACCTCGGCCAATTCCACCCGACCCCGCCATGACTGACGGAGAGTGGAAGTCAACCCGCAACTGAGTTTAGTTCCTGAAATGCCAAATGGATTATGCTCTTTTTGTCCTCAAAAATGACTCCTCTCACCCAGGTGTTTGGTACAGTGTGACAATCTTGACTGGTGGATGTGGGGAACGAAGGTCTTGACCTCTGGCCCCAACTTGGGGCAGCTCTGAAAGGCCCGCCAGCCCCAGAGCCCCCGTAGGATGGGCTGAGCCCTTTGTGACAACAGTTGATGACACTGTTCATGATAGCGAAACGCTATTTCACACACACCTGCGAAACTCCCAATTCAGAATGTTGTTGCCATTTTTAGTTCGAGAGACAGTGGAAGGGGACAGGGAAGGCGCGTTTAGGTAGATTCCAAGGTGTTGGTAACTTCTAGTCCTTAAGGTGGTTGTGGGTTTATCAGGGTTTCTTAGGCTGCTTCACAACCTCATGTAAGACATAAAGGTAGCATGTAAGTTCCGCATCCAATATTACATTGAAAAGGAACCATCTGGGGGAGCCTGCAGAAGTGTTCATTCCTAGCCCATCCTGAGGATTTTAATTCAGGACCAGGGATCTGCATTTTTAAAAAATAGTTTTATTTATACTTGAGAGAGAGAGAGAGAGAGAGAGAGAGACACCATGAATGGGGGAGGGGCAGAGAGAGAGGGAGACACAGAATCCGAAGCAGACTCCAGGAGCTGAGCTGTCGGCACAGAGCCCGACGCGGGGCTCAAACTCGTGAACGGGGAGATCGTGACCTGAGCCCAAGTCGGATGCTTAACTGAACAGCACTGGCAACAGGCTGGGACCTGGAACTTTCACGGTGTCAGGTCTGCTACTTTCTATTGTAGAAAACAATCACAAGGCGACGTCAGAGAGAAGGCACGGAGAAACGGACTGTCCCTTAGGATGTGAGGAATGGAAAGGCCATTGTGAAGAAGTGTGCGTGCAGGGATGGGCGGGATTATTGCGGCCATCTTTGTAAGGAGCATACACATCCGGCCGGGGTGTCTTTAGCACTTCCTTTTTTTAACCACTTTGAGGAGGTATGAGGGACACCTCTTGAAGGATACACAAAAAGAAGAAACCGGTAATACTAGGTTTCTTAGAGGAAGAATATGGGCAAGTGGGAAACCGGGGTGTGAAGGAGACTTAGTTTTGCATTGTTTGACTTTTATATCACGAGCATGAATCTTTACCTGATCGAAACCCGCGAGTGGAAGAAACAAATTCATTGTTCTTTCTCGCCTACACACCTTTGAAGAATTTCAGAAACAGCGGTTTAAGGATTTAAGAGAAAATAAGATTTAGATGTCTGTGAATGGCTAGGATAATGCTTTTAAGATAAAAGTAGGATGCTTCGGCCAACTCTGATCTTGGCAGAGGAGAGGACAAGGTCAAAACATTGAGGCTGCCTGGCTGGAGCCCAGAGGTCTTGGTAGGATACTGGTTTTATCTGTTTCATAGACATCCCTAAAAAGCAGGTTTATGCCCCCCCCCCCCATTGTAGAATCTTATTTTAACATGAAAACCGGGATCCCGTATGATGAAGGAATGACAATTTCTCCTAGGAAAGTCTTTTTTCATTTCCTCATTAAGGCAGCTAAAAGCAGACGTTTTGGAAACCATTACTCGGGTCCCTTTTCCCAAGTCCCTAACTGGGACGATTCATTCCATAAGCTTGTTTTCTTAGCTCTGTGCTCTGTGCAACGAGGGGAACCTGTTACGAGAACCTCACTTGAGGTTGTTGACCCTAAACACCCAAATGTCCTGCAAGGAGCAGTTTTGCTCATGGCTTGAAACAACCTGTGACGTGTCTCCGAGGTGGAAAACCTGAGCTGAGGTCCCCGAGGGTGGCCGCTCACTTGGCTCAGACCAGATACTCCTCGTCTCCAGCGCACGACCAGCGGTCCTCTGTCCTTGGTTCTTAAAGAGAAGCTGTTATTTGGCCATGTGCCAGGTTCCCTGGTGAGCAAGATTAAGTGTGCCACCCTCCGTGTGGTGAGGGCCCCGCAGACCCTGGCGGACCCGTCGCCAGCCATGAACACACTTTATGCACCTGTAAGGCCCGTCCAGATTTCATTACTTCCTTTGCCCTATTATGGACTCAGACCAAGCCTCTTACGCACCCGTTCCCTGTCCCCAACTTTTAGGTAGTTTGTGCCTGAATGAGACCTGGAGTTTGAAAACGTCTCTGGCTCCAGAGAGAGGTGTAGGTCAGTAGATGTTGGCTTTGGAGGTGGGGCAGGAGCTCTCCCGCCTTGTCCTGGCGAAGGTAGAAATGTCGCTTGTGACACCACAAATGGGTGGGCGTCAGAGAAACCAGGAGTGTTTCCTGCTGTTCCTCAGACCTCAGGTCCTCCTTGGGGATTTCCCCTGACCTAGCTGCGTGTTCCCACCCTGGGCATCCGTCCAGGGCTGACGTCCCCCCTCATCCCCCTTGAACTCAAAGGTCCTTGAAGGACACTCTTTTTTGGGCTCTTTTCCCTCCAGAATAGAAGAATCATGGCAAAGACAACCGAATTTCGCTGTTTGTCCTAGGCGCTGGGCGTGGGGCCAGGAGTTTAACACATATTTTCTCATTTCATCGTTTCCCAAATCCCTGAAGCAGGAATTACTGTCTTCCCTGTACAGGTTAGTGACCTCAAACTCAGAGTTAAGTAACTTCCCCAAGGTCATTCAACTAACAAATGGCGGAGGCAGGATTTAGAGCCAGCCTGACTTCAGTACTCATGCTTTTTATAAAATCTCCCTCCTCTGCCCTCTTTTGGTGGTCCCTAAAATTCCCCCAGCATGTGGTTTGTTTATTTACTTTTCTTTAGCCCAGTTGAGTGAAGGCTCCGGTTAAAAGGCAGATGTGTCCCGGGTCAGTACCCCACGAAAAATCCACAAAGATCTTGTTGTGTTCGAAAGGCAAAATAAGGCAAAGTAGGCAAAGGCTGCATACTTTTAAAAAGCACCCGGGTGGCTCAGTTGGTTAAGCGTCCGACTCTGGATTTTGGCTCAGGTCGTGATCTCATGGTTCTTGACATGGTTCATGCGTTGGAGCCCCAGGTCAATGCAAGAGGCTGCTTGGGATTCTCTTTCTTTCCCCCCGTCCCTGCCTTGTTCACTCGCACATGCTCTCTCTCTCTCAAAATAAATAAACCTCAAAAGAAAAGAACTGAGGTTTGACAGAAGTTTTGCATTAACAGAGCCTTGCAGACACATCAACAACTGCGACAAAGTCCTGTCTTGTGGGGTTTATGGGCATGTTAGAGCCATTCGTCTGTAAATAAATGGAGAAATGGCTCAGATTGCTGGGCTGGGAGAAACCAAGCAGGCTAAGGGGCCCCAGAGTGGCTGGGATGGGTGGGTGTGCACGGGAGTATTCTGCCAGGTGGACCAGAAAAGACTTTCCTGGGGAGGTGAAACTGGTATAAATGGGAAAGAAGAATCGGCCCAGAGAAGTCCATTTCTAGCAGGGGGAACTGCATGGGCTGAGGCTTGAGTCCAGAAGAGGCTGGGGGGAGTTCAAAGGACAGACGGATGGACAGGGAAAGTGAAAGGCAGGGGGGGCGGTGGGAGAGGGGATGGGGGTAGGAGGCACTCCGGGTCATGACGTGCTTCTGAGGCCAGGAGTCTGCTTGGTTCTAGTTATAACAGGAAGCCACTGCAGGGTCCTAAGCAAGATGATCTGATTTTTGTTTCAAAAAGGTTACTCTTCCTACCATAAGAATGGGCCACAGGGGAGCTAATTCAAATCAGGGAGATGACTATGGAGGGCATACAAATGATAAAGATGAGACAGGCTGAAGGACAGGACTGGGCGAGGCCGACTATAGTCCGGGGACCATGGCCGGCCCTTGTGGCAAGAGTCTGCCAATCCCTACGCTAGGAGATCGAAGGTAAGTGGTACCTTGAGAAGCTATTTTAGACGTGGGGGGTGACAGGCCTGGGTTGGATGTGAGGCAGGAGGGCAGAGTGGCAGAGAGGGAAACAGCGACCCCATTCACAGAGATGGACGAGACCCAGGGAAGAGTGGTTTTGAGGCAGGGAAATTTAAGGCACATTTAAACCCGTGCGAACAGCTAACCAAACCCCATTTTTAAGGTTTGAATGACTTTTGCGCGTTAGGACGGTAATGATGATGAACCCAAACTGTCCTGTCATTGACACTCTTAGTCCCATTTTCTGGATGCCTAAAACTTGCATGTTCTGGACCCTGTCCACACTGTGCTCTCTGGCGAAGAGCACGCGCACGATAATGTGATTGATCTGTAGTATTATTGTCGTTTTACTCCAATCGCTCAGCAAAGCCCCATTCCTGAAGCACCTAGGAGACCCGTATTCTATACCCGTACATTTGGCTGCCCAAACCTGCTCTGTCTCTTTCTTTGCGGGGGGAGAATGTTAATAATTTTCTAGAACTGTGCCCTACAAATTCAGTTTTCAACTTCTGCTGAGTCCTGCCTAGCGAGTCTTGTGTGTGTCCCAGGGGAGCTTTCTTGGGGCAAACGAGCGAACTCATTTCGGGGGGTTGATATGAGTTGTTCTCCCAAACAACATTTTGAAGGCTCGGGCGTCTCCTCAAGCGCCCAGCCACCCCTTCTCCCAGAGGACCTTGATCGTCACCTCGCGGGGTGTGCTGTGGCCACCAGGCAAGGGCACCGTCACCTTCACAATCCTTTCTTTGTTTGACTACCGCTTCAGCTTTTATCTCCATCTTATAAAGACCCTGAGTCTGAGAAAATTAACTCGCCCACTGTCATTCCTAGCACACGGAAGACCTGGGGTTCGAATCAAGAATGTCCTCCACTGCCCCTAAGTATCTAGACCACCTCCCCTTGCAAACCAGGGTTCATTTGTTGACTTAGTAAAATGAACATTTGGAATTTGAATACAGGTTTCCCTTTGCCTATCAGTCGCACGGGATTGTATACTTTCTTCTATATATGTTTTCACTCTTCCCAACTGCATGTTGTTGAGAATTTCCTTACACTACCTGGGGAGGGAACATCTTATCCCGTGAGGAGAACAAGGGCTTCCTGATGGTAATCCTTGGTATCTGTGTAGATCCTCAGGCTGTCACTTGATCCTGGTGTGGCTCCTGTCCTCCCGCAGAGCAGATGGGTACTTCTAACATCCACCAATTGGTGATGGAGATGGCAGCCATGCTCTGCTGGGAAGTAACAAATGAGTACGTGCTCATGAGATTCAGAAATACCTTCAAAGGAGAGAGCGCTGTGTCAACGCACTCCAGTCACACGCAGTAGAGTCCCCAGTCCCTTGTCTCCCTCGTGCCCGTTGCGCCGGAAGGAGATAGTCAAGGGGCACGGTTGTGGGATCTGTTCAGATGTCTCAGTCCCGGTTATGTCAGTTACCTGGAATGTAGAATGCCAGTTGGCAGAGCCAGGAAGAACTTTTGTTTTCCATTTTTTTTTTTTTAATTCAGCTTTATTGAGGCGCCATTGACAAATGAAATGGCAAGATATTTACACTCTACACTGTGGTGATTTGATACACGTGGTCCACTGTGAAGGGGATCCACCCCCCCCCTCCATGTAGTTAATTAATCCGTCTATCACCTCACCTATGCGTTTCTCTTTTGGAGAGAACGTTTACGTTCTAGTCCCTTAACAGATGTCAAGTCTCAGCATTATCAACTCTAGTTTGTTTTACCTGGGATCCTCGGTCGTTATTCATCCTCAAAAAAAATTTATTATTGAAGTGTTGTTGACATGCGATGTTATATTAGCTTCAGGTGTACAGACCTTATTCGTCTTATGGCTGAAAGTTTATACCACCTCCTATTTCCCCTCCCTCTGGCCCCTGGCCACCACTTTCCTAACCCTGTTTCTGTGAGTCTGGCTTTTTATTTTTTAGATTCCACGGGTGACTGATACTCTGCAGTATTTGTCTCTCTGTGCCTTATTTCACTTAGCATAATGCCCTCAAGGTCCATGCATATCAACCCAAATGGCAGGATTTCCTTCTTTCTCATGGTTGAATAATATTCCTGTGTGTGTGTGTGTGTGTGTGTGTGTGTACCAAATCTTTATCCATTTTTTCCGTTGATGGGCACTTAGGTTGTTTCCATATCTTGGTTATCGTGAATAATGCGACAGTAAACGTGGGAGTACAGAAATCTTTTCAATATCCTGCGTTCATTTCCTTTGGGTATATACCTAGAAGTGGGATTACTGGATCATGTGGCATTTCTATTTTTAATGTTTTGAGGAACCTCCATGCCATTTTCCACAGAGGCTGAACCCATTTACATTCCCAACAGTGCATGAGGGCTCCCTGGGAAGACCTTTAAAGACCCTGATTTTACCATTTTATAAGTACAAAACGTTGAAGTCCAGACATGTCAAGGGACTCGCCGAGCCACTTTTGGGAGAGTTGGGACTGACCCCAGGTCCCCTGACCCTCAGGGCACTACTCTTTCACCCTCCGAGAGTCACTTGAGGTGACCGAGCCCTGTGTGTAGGGACACATGGCGGTCTGGGAGCTTGGCGATTCTAGCTGTTCCTTCATTGGTATGCACCATGTTAACTCCTGAGCCAGGCTGATGATTTCCCATTTCCTCAGACTCCTCTGGGGATAAGAAGCTCGGAATTCTAATCAGAGGCTCTTCGACTCTGAGCTTTTTAATGGAATGTGTCCTACTATCCTTGTGAATTGGAAACACCAAGGGCAAACACGCTTTCCACCGGCCGGGGAGTCAACGAGTTGACGAAGATTACCTTGATGCGGGGGGAGGAGGGGTGGTGCCCAGCGAGCCCTGCGACAGCAAACCGCAGCTCTCCGCCACATTCATCATTTTAGTCAATTAATTAGATCCCAGCCTAAGAGGGCCATTAATCTCTATAGACTTTTGCGTGCCAAACTCCAGAATCTCTTCTGTTGAAAAATATGCGGATCCACTCGCAAGCTTGGAGCAGAGAAAAGGACAAGACAAACAGCTGGCTCATCAGATCTTGGCCAGCGATGCTCACCATCGTGGGCTGACTCATGTCCTTGGCTGGAGAAGCGGATGCCAGTTCAGTGCCCTAGAAACTTGCTTTTCTACTGTGAAACTGGGGTCCTAACAGCCGCCAAAGGTTTATGCCAGATTGCTGAGAAGTGCTGGAAAGATCATTTCTAATGTGTTCATCCCTATCCCCTCTCACCCCAGCTTCCACCTCTAGCCCTTGAGTTTCTAATAAAAAGCCACCCCCCCCCCCGCCCCGGCCCCAGTCTAAATGTTGTAGTAGAAGGAACACCACAAAGATATATGCCCTTGATCTCTGTCTATACTCCTGTTTAGCTGGGAGTCCCGAGCCAAGTTGCTTAACCTCCTTGGGCTTTGAATTCGTTTCTTGGTGCTGCTGTAACACATGACCTAGTGGCTTGAAACATACGTGGAAGTTTATGGCCACAGTTCTTGAGGCCAGTCTGAAGTCCGACTCAGTAACGTTATGCCAAAAGGAAAGACGCTGGCAGGTCCGTGCTCCCTTGAGGGGCTCTAGAGGGCATCTTTCCTAGCCTCTTCCAGCTTCTGGGGGGTTGGGGAGGCATGCCACTAAAAGTGGTATTTCACGGCATTTTGTTTTATTTAATGAATATTTACTGAACACCCCTTCTGCGCTAACAGATGCCGGGAATACAATAGTGAACAAAGCAGATAAATCTCGGCTCTTGTGGAGCTCGCGGCTAGCGGCTCATGAATAGTTACGGGATTCCTTAACTGAAGGGTCATGAGGAGGAGACTGATTTCTGCCCGTCACCCACTCACCACCCTACTGTTGTTACCTGCTGACTCCCTTCCCGTCTTTCAAAGTTTGTCTTAAAGGCCTCTTCCTCCATAAAGCCTCCCTTGATCCAGCCCTGCGCGCGTCGACTTTCTTCCGAATTCCCCAGACACCGCCCTTTACCCCAACCGTGTTTATCATATTCTGTTAGTCACGTCTGAGAACTATCCTCTCTACGGTCTCTTGAGGGTCCCTCCCTTCAGGGCTCCAGCTGTGGCAAGAGAAGCACACGGCTGGGGGTCCGGGCTCCCCCTCCACTCGACCTTGACTGTTTACCTCCTGAGCTTTTAGTAGAATGCCATCTGAAGGACTTCTGAGACCAAAAGCGTTTGGTAGTAGTTGGTCTCCATCATTGTGTATTGACCGAAGCCATCGCGACAGCACCTGTGCCCCCCATTCAACTGCCCAATGCCCAGTGGGAGCTCATTCCTCTTTTGCCCAAAGACTCTGGTTCAGTAGGTCTGTGAGGCGGCGGGGGGGGGGGGGCGGTGCACAAGCTCCGCGGGTCATCCTCATGCCCCGTCAGGTATCAATGCCACTGCTCGACACGGCTCTCCGTCGCACCGGCTGGTAGGTTCCTCGGAAAGAGTAAACACTTTCTGGCTTGTCTTGATTCAAAGGTGCTCCTGGGAATTTCTGGATCTTTAAGACACTCGGGAAGGATGGTTAGGTTGCCGAGGCAGCCACAGTGAAACAAACCCTGTGGTGAGACTCACATTCCATCACGGGGACAGAGCTGGCAGCTCGCTTCCTTATCTCCTCATCTGGGATCCAGGCCGAGGAAGCAGCCACCACGATTATTCGGGGAAGGAGGGTCCCACATGTGAAAGGACAGATGTCGCTTCTGCTCCCAGCTCGTGTGTCCGGGACCCTTTCTACGGCCTCGTGCAATGCTCACGGGGCTGAGACATGAAATACTACCGTCTATTTGTATCATGGGACCAAACCATTTGGAAGCCACTTAGTCACCGGCTGAAAGCCTAGGGGCTCTGGACGATGCAAAGCAGCCCCTCTGTTGGGGGGGTAAAGCTCAGTGGGGTCCACATCAGACCTGGACGTGACTCACCACCATGCACAGCTCTATGAACTCAATTAAAAGGCAAGTTGATGGCCCGTATGATGTCCTGTGGCTGCCGTAACAAATTACCAACAATTGGTGGCTTAAAACAACGGAAGTTGTATTCGCTCGCAATTCTGGAGACCAGGGGTTTGGAATCGAGGTGGCAGGGGGGCTGTGGTCTCTCCAAAGGCTCAGGGGGAGACTCCCTCCTTCCTTCGTCCAGTTTCTAGCAGCTGCAGTGTCCCATGGCTTATGGCTGCACCGCTTGTCTCTCTCCCGCTGTCTTCACACGGCTTCCCCCCTGCTGTCTGTGTGCATCTCTCTGCGTGTGACACTGTGTGTCCTTGGATTTAGGGCCCACCTGGACGATCCAGGATGATCTCATTTCAAGAGCCTTAATTTAATTACATCTGCAGAGACTCTTTTTCTGGAATAAGGTCACATGCATAGGCTGAGGGATTAGGATATGGACATCGCAACTCACTATAGTCTTTCCTCTGGCCCAGATTCACTTTCATCCACAAACAAAATAAACGTAGCCCCTCATCCCAACACCCTCCAGATTTTTAGCCCCTAACAATGTCAGCTCTAAGTCCCGATCTTATCCAAATGTCATCAGTTCAAAAAATCCCCACTGCCATCACCTGAACCATTTAAATCTGATATGGATGAGACTCTGAATATACTTGACCCTGGGGGAAAATTCCTCTCTACTTAAGGACTCGTGAAACTAGAACACAAGTTGTCTGCTCCCCAGACACCATGGTGTGATAGGCATAGGATAGAAATTCCCATTCTCAAAGGGAAAAATCGGAGAAAATTAAGAGGTCACTGGCCCCAAGCAAATTCTAAGCCTAGCAGGGAAAATTCTGGTAGGTTTCAAAGTCCGAGAGTAATCCTTTGTGGCAAGACGCCACTCTTGGGGTCCATTATGGCTCAGCCACCTGTTATGACCCTGCTCTTTCTGCCCTCTCAGCCATCTTTCCTTTTTTGTGGGTAGCACATGTCTGCAGCTGAGTAATTCTGTCAACTAATTTCCTGACTGTGGAATTTTGGAAATCCCACAGCCTTCGTTCATTTTTTCCTGTCTCTTCAGTACAAACTGGCAGTGATTCTTAATTATAACTGCAAAGATCCTCCCTTTTTTTTTCCCAAATAAGGTCATGTTCCCAGGTTCTGCTGAGTGGAATGTGGACAGATCTTCTAGGCGGCCACCATTCAACAACCCACTGGATGCTCTGACCCGCATGTCTAATATATGGTCGTGGAATACAGACAGGATGCCTGAAATAAACACTTCGATTCCGAAGCGAGAAGAATGTGAGAATCTCCAGTCACTGGTCTGTTGCAACCTTGAACTCTCACCCGGCAGATGTGTTGGATGCGGGAAATGCTTCTTGAGTAACCCAGACCCTTGGAAGAGTTCCCCAGCCCGATGTTCTCCATGGATCTTCCCCAAGTCTACCTTCGGGGGAGAGTCTTCTTTTTCCCATAATCCTAAAATGCCATTTTAGAACATGCCCTCTTTGAGACCTGAACAGCTTTCTCAGCCCTCGACTGGCGGGATCCAAGCGTCATTTCGAATTTTGAATAGCCACAAACGTTTTTGGTCCAGGCTCGCAGTTTCTCTGGCAATCTAACTCTTTAAAAACTCACTGAGATCCTTATCTGTTTGTTCCTTCTCAGTTCTCTGTGCCAATGGCCACACCTATATAGTTCTTTCCCAGACATTTGTTACTTTTATGCTTTCTTTGTCTCCTGCCTTTCTTTCAAATTATTTGTGAGTTTCTCAGGCTTTGGTACGAAAACCACATGTCTAATCTCTTCTCTCTCTCGACTATTTTGCTCAAGTGCAGATATATCCTGGGTAACCTGAAATTAAATGGATCTCTGCTCTGAAACGTCTTATTACATTTGGAGGTTTCACAAATGGGTGTTATTTATGGTTGCGCCCTTGATTCCAAGCTTTACTCAAAGCTGAATTTTAGTAGTTTTATCTTTTACTGCTTCGCATAATAAAATGTCGCCTTTTCCACCCCTACACAATAGCCAAATTCCTGGATATTCTCTATTTCTTTTTCTGGGCTCCTCTTTTTCTTGTGCCTTGTCAAATTCAGCCAGCGAAATAAACACATGCCGCTATCGTTCTTTTTATAGCATTTTCTCCCAAACGCGAAAGTTCATTAGGGACCTCATTTGCCTTCTAAGTTATTATTGGCAGTATTTTTATTAAATATCTTGTCACTGTTAGTATTCTTCCAGCCTCCAATAATAGTTTCAATTTCTGGATCAGCTCGGATGTATAGGCGTTGTTGAAGTAACAAAGGGCTTCCAAAGGCTTTTACATACAAAGTTTTATTTTTTGCTCACGCTGTTCCTCTAGTGTGATTGGCTGGGTGGGTGAAGGTTTGTGTCTCATCTTCTGCAGCCCCAAATACCTTCACGCATTAGATAATGGGTGTTGTGCATCACATAATTTTTAATCCCAGCCTCCGTCGTGTTGTCTGCACGTTAAGCACGTTTGGCATCAAAAAACAAAAGCTAGCTACACAATTTATTTTCACTTGTAACACGATCACTAGCTGCGTTCAAATAAATAGAAAACTCACAGCCGAAACTACTAATTTCTTTCTTTCTTTATTTGAACGGGCTTTGAGTCGCTTTCTTTTTCTCAGATGACACCAAATGGTGGCCACAGCTGGAGCCTGGTGTAGGTCTTTCCGAGACGGGAGTGAGTTCCTGAAAGGGAGACTTTGTGAACGCAGTCTCTTTCCAGAGGTCAGGGTCCCCCCTGGCTTTAGGTCTTGGAAATGGGACCAAAAGTGGCTGTGGCCAAGTTGCCAGGACAACAGTGCAGCCCCTGGCCATGGCACATAGCAGTCATCGATACTGGCCATCATCAGTAGCTTCTGGGGCACAGGCTGGGACGATGCCTCGGGGGGTGGCTTCACATCATGGGGATGATGGAGAGCGTGGCCAGGATGATGGCCCCATGGACGGCAGTGGCTACCTCCTTGGAGCACTGACCCCCCCAGACCGACCTGTCCATTGTAATCTCTGACGGCAACAACTGCCTTGAACCTGGTCCGCTGGCCAGCACGGGTCTGCTTTTACGCAGGCATGATCTTTAAAACCTCATCCTTAAGGGATACCCCCAGGAAAAAGCCAATGATCTCAGATCCCCTAGTTTTGCTTGGAGAAGAAACTGAAGCCACCTTACATCTTTAAATGAGCAGACTCCAGTTCTGAGTTATTGAGCAAAAAAACCAACCTGACGGCTGAGGCGTTGAACGTTTGTGGCCCACAGCAAAATGAATACCACAGTCATTTCTCCTTGCCTCGACACATAGAAGATTTGATGGAAATAATATCAGTTTCCGTGCCGGTCACATTGAGACGTGGGTGTGGTGCTGATGAGAAATATATCCAGTCCTTCCCCCTGCACTTCCAGACCCCTGGGTGGTTGGACAGGTCTGTGGCTATTTCTGACCCCTAAGTGGTAAACACAGTGAGACCTTCAAATATTTTCTCTCCCTTTGCCACCGTGACCGGCAATATTTGAGGTGATGGCCGTCTAGTCGGCCTGGGTTCGACAGGAAAGAGATGAGAACAAAACTTGAACTTTGTGTTTAAAAGCCGTTTGAAGTTCCCCTGTTCCTTCAACACAGTCTATACCTCCTGGTACAGAAATTGGAACCAGTCATGGGGGGCTGGAAGAACCAACTTGCAAACGTGACAAGTTAGAAGGAGAGTGCATTGCACACATGCTGGGCTATCTAATAGGTCACAGGGGAAAGTTGAACCGCAGCAAAAAAGCGCTTTAAAGGCCTTGGACGCGTTGGACCCTTAGGAGCCAGTGCATTTGAAGACCGAAATGTGCTCAGGGCTCTTTCTTTCAATTCTGCGTTTGCCACACCTCCGCTTTCTTCCGCCGTCTTTCACCACAGGTCAGTCCTTCCCCAGATGAGAAAATATGGCTGTGGGCAGTGTTTTAGTTTTCTGGATTACAGTGTTGATCGCTTGAAAGGGACTGGGCTAATTTTGGCCAAAGTCCATAAGGAAATCCAAAAACTAGACTCGTCAGGGTGAGCCAGTTATCTACCCTTGAACCGATCAGCTGTGGCTACAAGTGGGGAACGTGACCACCCTGTGCTCGTGTGCATAATGCGAGGGCTTTGAAGGGGGCAATTCCTGCACGGGTACCCTCACTGCTTGTTCAAGTTTGCTAGTTAAATAGGTCAAATCAACCAGTTGTTTTTGGACTCGTTTAAGAAGAGCAAACATTTCCTTTAACACATGGGGACAACAGGACAAGCCATTCATGAGAGCAAGGCCAAATGTTTCCTAGCTGAACTAACATAGTTTCAGAAAGCCTTTTATACACTTGACCTGCCAGTAGAAAGAGAGTTGGAGAGGGCTTGATTTATTTTTTTAGGACACTGTGGGTCTCAAAAAGCTTCCGTTGGCCATACTGAATCCTGGTACCTCTAAATATTTTATGTCCCGGCCCAGAAATAATTTTCCGCTCATTTTTTCTGGGTTTATCGTAGCAGCGTGCAACATCAAAATTATTACTTAGAGATAAGTGGAGTGACTCACAACTTAATGGTGATTCCAGAAGCTTCTTTCTAAAGAGTGGGCGTCCATTAGTAGATGCCAACACCACGGAAAATCATTGCCATCCTTCGTTAACAAAGTTAACCACGCCGACCCCCTGTTCGGAGGGCACGCATTGTATATCACGAGCATTTCCTTTCCTAAAATGGAGGTCACTGACCTCATGTCAAAAGGATATACTGATTTTTTTTTATTTGTTTCTGAATGGTTTCTCTGATCAGAGCTATTTGCTATTGCTTAGTTTCCTTTGATGTATGCATTTGAGAGATGTATGACAACCCTTCAGAGTTTGACTTATTCACCTGTTGAGAGTTTGAGGGATAACAACTGTTCTAGAGAAAGAGAGCAAAGGAAATAAAGTCCTTGGAAGGCTTGGGCCCTCGGAGCGATCTGAGACTGCCCAGCGGTTTGGATGGAGAATTTTGAGCATCTCTTCATCTCTATCAATGTTCCTGATTTGCTTGTTGTCATCAACAAGAAGGGCCCAAAGCTGAATTTTTAAAAAAATATCTATCTTCAACATAAAACAATCTTGGCAGTTATGAGATGAAAATATAATAATGATCATTTAGAAATATAAGTGAGGTTAATATTGACTCAGAGTAAAGTGTTCAGCATCAGGTTCCTTGAAGCAAACAGGTTAAAAAAAAACCAATCAACCAACCAAAGAACAGTAGAGAACCAAAGGCCACTCATTTGGGCAACTAACTGCTTTTTGTGTCTGTCTCACTTGAGTTTATGCCAAACGTTGGGTTTACGATGATGAACAAGAATGGTATTAGGTTAGGGAAGGAGGTCGACAGAAAATACACGGGCACGCGAATGACAAAAATGAATTACATATGTTTCAGTTAGAGCTCCTTTCACCCCTTGTTAAACTCTATTCTGAAGATTCTGTGCAAGTTTCATTTTCCGCCTGATTTCTTACCTAGACTTTGATACGATGCGGTGGCTTGGTTTTCTCTCCCTTTTTTGATGCTCAGGCTTTCTCTGCCTTTTTATAAACTCTCTTCTTTCTGTGCTCTTCAAGTAATTTCTTAAAACAAAAGCCTCATTGTATCACTTTCAACTTCAAAGCCTTTAATAGTTACCTGTTAGGAACACTGTAAATTAGGGGTTATAATTTTGAAATTTAGAAACCACCAGAGTTGGCTTTGAGTAATCTGAGATCTCAAATAGATTCTTCAGCGCTTCTAATCCTCAAGGGCTTAATTTGTAAAAAGGAGGCCCTAAAATTATTTTTCTCACAGGATTTTGGTGAGGACACGTTCCCTAGTTTATAATACCTCGATAAATGGTAGCCATTGTAGCTGTTATCTGTGGATTATAAGGCACAATTTCTTTAATACATTACTTTATCAAGGATGCTATGGAGGAGATTTCTCACTGGCTGAGACTAGTCTGGACGATTTTGAATATCCCTTGTAATTCAAGGTTTTCTGGATCTTTGGCCCACTCTACCCTTAAATTTGTATTACAGTCATGAGAGAATAGTGTTTAGTATAAAAATCCCTGGGAATTGGTTAAAATAACCCTTGACTCATCTCTTAAAGGCCACAGCATGGTAATGAGACAAGGGATGAGCCGTCTGCGCACTGCCGACGTCAGCTGGACGCCGACCAGAGACACTGACGTGAAGGACGTGGTGACTTGGTGGCGATGTTCCCAAGGCCTTACGGCCAGCGGTCCTGTCTTCTGCGGTGATCGTTATTTACAGCCTTAATTTCTTGGCAGTCCCTAAAAATTTCTATAATACTCACAGGTCATAAGCGCTTTATCCAAAATGCTTGTATATCCTTCTTTTGTCTGTCATAGAGATGAAATTTTCTTGAAAAGCAGCGTCAGAGCAATATCCCAATTCAACTCTAGTAAAACTAGAGTCTCTGATCTGGAAAGTTCCTTTCCAAGTGTATTTGGGCATCGTCCCAGCCCCTTCTTGGTTCTTCTGATAGAAGAACGTGGTAAATGAAGCTTGATTCGAAAATTTCACAGTATTTGGCAATAATCTGATTGGGTGGAAACGATGTGGCAGGGTATATATACAGAGTTGTGGCTAGATAGGGAAGTATTCGGCTTCATAAATACTAGGTACATAGAATTCACTTATTTATGATGTCATAGGTGGTTCATGGAGATAAACAACAGTGAGGCACTTGCCAAAAACTTTGAAAAAGGGAAATAAAATTGTCCTCAGAGATAACCTAATCTCACAGATAAAACATGTAGTGCCAGTTTACTGGTGAGAATAGGCCAGACTTCACTATTGGGAAAACCAGCTCAAAGATCGCCATGGTCAAACATCAAGGTTTGTTCCTTGTTCATTATATGTGTTCTTCACAAGTGATCTGAAGGCCTATGTTCCATAGTTTCTTCTTCTTGGGACCTCCAGCAGACCTCATCTGGAGCATTGTCCGTTGTTGGGTATCTTGGCAGATAAAGAGAACTCGGGAGAGTTTTACGCTGGTATTTATTTACACGTTCCAGTCTAGAAGTGACATATGGATATTTCACTTGAAACTTACTGGTCAGAGCTAGTCACATGATCTCCCCAAATTCAAGGAGGCTATCAAGGGCATGTGCTCAGAGTGGGTCCCTATAATGACTACTAGCCCATCTTCAAGCAAATGATTGGCCCACAGGCCAACATGACTATGGACTGTAACCACACCGAAAAGGTTTACGTAGCTGAAGAATACGACAATTAGATTGTACATGTAAGTCAGCTGCCTTCGTAGCACAGAAGCAGAGTCATGGATTTAGATACTGGCGATGGGCTATTCAAGCTCTTTCTGGAAAAGAGGGGTTTAGATAGACACAAGCACTTGGTTCTTGTGACCGGTCAATCAATCCCTGCTGTACACGTGGAAGCATTCGTTTAGCAAAGCCTTAAGTCCGTTCACTACCTGATTCTTTCAGTTTCCCTTGATCTCATTTTATGAGACCCAGGAAGCTTTTCTGTGAAGAAAGGGATAGTCAGGTGGATACACACATCCGGTTCACTCAGTATAGTTTTACTTTAAATGAATACTTTGATATGCTGACTCTAGACATTGGTTTCTGGTGAGATTTATTAGCTTGAATCAGCTTCTTACGTTAAATCAACTCCAGGACGTAGAGTCTCTGAACCCACGCAGCTGAAAGTCAGGCGCACAGCTATAGAAAATTCATCAAAGAAGGGGTTCGTTTTGTTTAGCTTTTTTTGTTGTTGTTGTCTGGTGTTTTGTCAGGGGCGTTAGCTGGCTTACGCTGTGTAACAAGTGACGTTCCCTAACTTTGTCACAATCTCTTTCTATGTCGTCTTCTCTGGGGAGAAGGCCGAGGATATGGCTGTGTAACCTTTTGTTGAAGAGACGGCTCATGGATCCAGTCAGACCTCTCAGAAGAATCCTGGGATAGACATGGGATTTTCCAGGGAGACTGTCGAGAATTCTCTTGTCTAATGAGTGGGTCCTCTTGACATACACAGGGGACCATGAGCTTTTGGAGAACCAGCAGAAACACTTCTAGGTTGGACCTAAATGGGCAGTGACTGAGCATAATTTACCCACAAGCACCCCCAAAAACCAGGTTGTCAGCTTTCCCAGATTCTACAGACAGGAAATGAGCCCATAGAGTTCTGAGGCTGCACACACGTGCTCTTCTTCCAGGAGGAGGAATGACCCGGAGGATGGAGATGTAACCCCGGGGGCTCAGGGTGATGGAGCAGCTGCTGAGGGCACAGGGTGGGGGCCATGGGGCTGCTGTGCAGGGGTAGGAGGTGAGGGAGCCGTGCACCCAGACGGTGGAGCCTCGAGCCACAGAAGACTCTTCACAGGCCTTGTAACCTACAGGAATTGTTCTTGTTGGGTGTTGAACTCTACGGAGGCCAGTGACCCCTTAATTCCTTCCATTTTCTCCCTTTGGGAGTGAGAATACTTACCTGACACCTGTCCCACTGATGTATTTTGGAAGTAGATTTGCCTTGTAGTTCAGTCTATACCTAGAGTCTCTCGCTCCTACCTGACTCAGATGACTTAGGTGATGAAACGGAGGCCCTTTTGAGCTGATGGTATTTAGCGAAGACCTTGGACGTAGAGTTGATGTCGTCATGGGTTAAGACTTTGGGGATGTTGGGATGGAGTGAATATATTTTTTCACAGGGAGTGGACATGAATTAAGAGACCAGAGGGCAGGGGCGCCTGGGTGGCTCAGTCGGTTAAGCGTCCGACTTCGGCTCAGGTCACGATCTCACGGTTTGTGAGTTCAAGCCCCACGTAGGGCTCTGTGCTGACGGCTCAGAGCCTCGACCCTGCTTTGGATTCTGTGTCTCCCTCTCTCTTTGCTCCTCCTCCACTCATGCTCTGCCTCTCTCTCAAAATAAATAAACATTAAAAAAAATTAAAAATAAAAAAGAGACCAGAGGGCAGAATGTGGTGGGTTGAATAGGGGATCCTTCCCCCCGCCCAAATTATGTCCACCCGGAACCTCGGAATGTGACTTTATTTGGAATAAGGGTATTTGAAGATGTAATTAAGTTAAGAATCTTGCGAGGAGCTTATCCTGGATTAGGTTGAGCTCTAAATCCAATGATAAGTGTCCTTATAAGGGATAGAGAAGGAGAAGAGGCACAGAGATGTAGGGGAGAAGTTTACGTGAAGATGGAAACAGAGAAGGAAGTGTTGTTGGCACAAGCCAAGGAATGCCAGGAGCCAACAGACGCTGAAGGGGTAAGAAAGGACTCTCCACGAGGGTCCTTATGGTGAGCATGGCCCTGCTGACACCTTGGATCCCAACTTTGGGTCTCCGAAACTGTGAGAGAATATATTTCTGCTGTTTTAAGCCACCAAATTTGTGGTAGTTTGTTAGGATAGCCCTAAAAAACGAATACATAGCCTTATATCACTTATTCATAGATACGAATAAGCATTTATTGTGTGACTGCTCTTTGTGAAAGGCCCTGCCCTAGGTGCTGGGGACACAACAGTGAGCAAAATACATTTGTAAAATACACGAGACAAACAAAATAAAGTCATTATCACGTGATGTGGTAAGTTCTATGAGAAGGATAAGCCCAAGGAGTTAGAGAAATGCAGAGCAGGGGTACCCGACCCAGTCTGGGGTATTTAAGGAAGACCCCTGAGGATGTTAGGAGTTAGTTGGGGAAGGGAAAGGGGTGAAAAAAGTAGCATGTACAAAAACCCAGAGGCAAGAGAATCTAGAAAGTTCATTCAAGAGACTGTGAATGGTTATATAAGCCTGGAGCCCCAGGTGTGATGGAGACACCAGGCAGTAAAGAGGTGGATGGAGCTTAGCTTGGTGATGGTTAGGATGGGTAGACGGTGGGAGAGAGAGAGAGAGAGGATGATGGCAAGGTTTCAGGTACAGTAAATGCTGGGTCCATGTAGGACAATCCAATGAAAGATGCATAATAAGTCACTGGAGTTAAGTGTATTGAGTGAGATACGAGTGATATCTGAACTAACATCTCCCAGTTAGAGGGGGTGTGATGTTTGTAAATGGAACCTGAAGAAATGAAGAGAATTGTTTGAAGAAGGTCAGCTCTGAAGGAAGAGACACAGGCTAGAGAAGTCACTAGGGGGAAATGTCAGTCGAGGACGGGTTTATTATGAGAAAGTTTTGAACACTGAAATGTTGTGACAGTAGAAACGGAGAGGGAGATTCAGGCAAGAGGCGAGGATGAATGGGCAGCCTGAGGTTCCCCAGGAGGCAGAAGGAGATAGGTTCTAGCTTGAGTGGGTGATTTAAAAAAAATTTTTTTTCACGTTTATTTACTTTTGACACAGAGAGAGACAGAGCATGAACGGGGAAGGGTCGGAGAGAGAGGGAGACACAGAATCTGAAACAGGCTCCAGGCTCCGAGCTGTCAGCACAGAGCCCGACGTGGGGCTCGAACTCACGGACCGCGAGATCACGACCTGAGCCACCCAGGTGCCCTGAGTGGGTGATTTGAATTAGATCTCCCCTTGTGACAAGTACCACATCATATTGGTTCTTTATTGCTATGTAACAGACTCCAAACGTGGCAGCTGAAAATGATGGGTATTTTCACCTCATAGTTTTTGTGGGTCAGCCCAGCCTGGCCGAGCGTCTCTGGTTGATGGTCTTTCACGGGACTCCCATCAAGCTCTCAGTCAGGCCCGCAGTCACCTCAAAGCTCAAGTCTGGAAAAACAGTGACATAGGAGATCCCAACCTCCAGCCCCCAACAAAGATCAACGATTAGAGAGCCGTCTACAAACAGAAGCAGCTCCAAGAGAGCTCTGGAGTCCACTTAAGGAACTTCAACAACACAGGAGAACACAAAACCTGAGAATAAGCACCCAAAAAGAGAGTGATGTCAGCTTCATTTGGCCTGCATTATCCCATCCCCAAGCCAGTACTGCTCAACACCAAAAGGGAGCCTCCCAGCTAGGAAGGGTTGTCCTTGCCAGACAAGGAAGACAGGGGCAAGCTTCCCTTGCCTTTTGGGGCACCGGGGAAAGGTCCTGCTTGGATTCCACCCTCTCCAAGTTGGCAGAACTGAGACGTACGGAGACAGCGTGGAAAAAGGAAGAAACGCGGGGGCTGCTAACAGCAGCTACCGTGGTTCCCGGTGATCTGCTTGGCAGGCAAACCTAGCAGATTTCATTTCTAAAGAAACCGAGGACTAGCAAAGCCATGGCAGATCTTGCCCCCGGCACTTGCAGAAAGCCAGGACCCCCACAGCTGCTTGCGGTGCCTGTCTTCTGTCCCTGGCCTGCACGACCTCACTCTTCTGTGACCAGCCTTTCCGGCCACGTGCCTGCACGCTCCCGGCCTGACCCCCATCGTTGGCCTCCACTGCTGTGCACATATGACAAAACCCAGCAGCCACGGCAGTACACATCAACATCCAGGGCTCCCGCAGCTCCCAGGGGGCCTGCCGTTGGCTCCGGCCCTTGCTGCCTGCCCTGACCCCATCGCCATGCGTGTCTGCAAATGGCCTCTGCATTGGCTCTTGCAGCTACGTTTGTGGTGGTCCTCCACCAGCTCTGGCCATCACTGTGGCCTGCTGGACCTGGTCGCTGGACCTGGGGGCGCCACGGAGGACCCCCCCCCCCAGCCCTTTTAGCCGCTGCAGACTCACTGCTGTGCTTGCCAAGGACCACGTGTTTGTGGATATGTAAAGAAAAAGTGGCTGGGCATGTTTCAAACCGGGGGAGAGATTTGAATATCCAAGTTCATAAAGCTCGTAGGTCACCAAAGAAAGTAAACCTAAAGAGATCCTCTCTAAGACTCAAGTGCGGAAAGGAAAAAAAAAATTGCCAACCAAGAATACTTTACCTGGCAAAGCCGTCCTTCACGGCAGGGCAATAAACCTCCACTTCTTAAACAGAAGTGTCCCCCAAACTTTCTGGATATGTGTCTTAAGCTCCTCCCTCCACATCATCTGCTGAAGGGAAGCCATGCGAAAGGTGTCAAAATATTGGGCGGCCATAAAATATTTTTTGCTGGCTGGTAACAACGATGGCCATCTTTGAGACACATGTTCCAGGAGGCTACCTCCTTTCATTTCTGTAAAATATCTCATTCAAGGCTTCTGCACATTTAGAGGAAAGCAAAACATTCCTCATAGCAGAAGCTTTCATTACGAGAGCCTCAATTTCAGAGTAGTAAATCACATCTGCTTTTAGCAGCGTTGGGTACCAGGTGGGTAGGGCATTTAGCAAGTACATCTTTCATTTGCTTTCATCAGAAGTGTATAGACTGAGTGGAATTCACCCAGATATTCACCTGCAATGCCTGTCAACTATGCAGATACATTTGCTAAGTCTAGCCTGTGGTTAGATAAGATATCAAGGATCTTTTGTTTTCTGTTGTCCGTGGTTTCTTTAAAATCTTCACAGAATTCAAGGGAATGATTGGAAAGCCCGTTTTTCAAACCCGAGTTCTGAAGAGCGAGGAAGGACATTTTTTGTTGCCTCAGCTTGACTCAGCACTGCATTAACTGAGGAAAGCATGGTCATTGGTAATATCTGAGAGAATCAACATATACTGTAAGGGGCCAGGTCATCTATTATCAAAATTTTCATTTTGGCTCCATGCTCAATGCACAGCCCAACACAGGTCTCAGTCTCACGACCTGGGAACAATGACCTGAGTCAAAAAATCAAGAGCCAGATGCTCAACCAACTGAGCCACCCAGGCACCCCCCCCCCCAATTTTCTTTTTTATTGAACAACAGGCATTTCAGTTGTAACTTGAGTCAGAACATATAACTTCTCCGGTTTATAGAGATGCCGTGGGAAAGATGTTACAACGTTCCTTCATTGTGAGGGATGCCTCAACGAATTCACCGGTTGCTTTTCTCAACTGAGTGTTGGTGTGTTTTAGGAGACAAAAACAAAAGCAAAAAAAAAAAAAAAAACAACGCCTCTACACTGGAAGAAATATGTGCCTGTCTCATTTTGAACCGACGCGATTAGGTCTCCAAGTCCGTGCTTTCACCATAAGTGCCCCTTTGCTGCGCCCCGATCTAAATTCTTTACTGCAGACAGTGAGTGCACCGTGCTCTGTTTCGATTACTTAGTCCCTCTATCCCGTGGTACCTGTCCTTCCAACTGTCATGAAAATTAGCAGTCATTTGCCCCTTCTTTTTTTTTTTTAGAAATTTCCCTGTCATGCTATAGTAGGTATTGCAGTCCTTCTCATTTTTGTTCCCTGAACTCTTAGAAAACATGGTCACAACCATCACCATGTGGAAAAATTAAAATTAGGTTTAATCTGATACAGAGCACAATAATGGATCCAGGGGCAAAGTAAAAAGCGGAGTGTAAATGCTTATGTCTACCACACACGTAAGTTGTAACTTAATGCTTGGAGGAAGGGAGTTAAGGTGGTGGAGAAGTAGGGGGACCCTGGGCTTTCCTTGTCCCTCAAACACGGTTGTATTAAGGTCAGATTACTTGGAACAACCAGGGAATAGATCTTCTGCGGCAGAAGGATCTCCACAGTTGGAGGGAGACAGCTTGGCAGACGTGAGGTGTGTGGATGGCAGAGCCACGGAGGAGAGGAAACCCCTTCTGTGGAGAGACAAAAGGGAGAGCAAGAGAGAGGGGTTGAGAAAGTGCAGCATCGAGTTAGCACGAGATGAAAACCTCTCTGGACCGCAGACTGGGGAGCGAGAAGTACTGAGTGTCCCAGTTCTTTTTTTGCAAACAGCTTTTGGAGCTCAAACTCCCAAGTGTGGGGAGTGTGCAGCTTTCTCTGGAGTGGAGCCACGGTGCGTGCTCTTGGCGAGCTGGCCCAGAGTGCGTCGCACGGTGTAGACATCTCTGGTGCACACCGGGAGAGAAGTCCCCTTCCTGGAGTACTTTTGGAAGAAGGTTTATTGCGTCCCCAGGGATTAAAAGATGCTGCAGGGGCCCACCAAAGGCTTTCCATCAGCAGGGTGGAGAGGGTCTACTCCAGAGGAGGGGAGCAGGTCCACACCGTGCCACCTCCTTTAAGACGTTGGGTTTTGAATCCCAGCCATGCGCCAAAGAGAAGGCACGGAATACTTGTGGCACAGGGCGATCTGGCTGCCCTCGCTATTCTGTGAGGGCTGGTGGGAGTTGAGATCTTCGGTCTGGGAGTGAGAGGTTGGGGTGGCGCCATTCCCCCCACCCCCAGCACCAACGTGGTGGGACTTCAGAGAACAACATGGCAGCGCCCAGTGGAGGTGGGACCCGCTTCCACCAAACCCTGCCCCTCTGGGCCTGACAACTGCTTATGTCCTGGGGTAAGACTGATTCTGAGCCAACACAGCTGGCCTCCCCTTTAGACCAGTATAGCCGCCACCCTCAGGGACCAACAGACAACTCATTTTTAATTTTTTTCCTCCTCCCCTTTCCTTTTGGAATCAGGCTCAGTTTCTCTCTCTCTCTCTCTCTCTTTTTTTTTTTTTTTTTTTTTTGGCATTGTATCTTTTTTCTTGGATCAGAAGGCTTTTGTTTTTCCTTCTTTTTCTTTTCTTTTTCCTTCTTTTTTCTTCTGCTTTTTTCCCTCTCTTTCCTTGGAATCCGCTTTATAGTTTCTTGACTCTCTGTTTTTGCGTGTGTGTTCCCTTTCCTTTTCTCTTTTTCTGGGATCAGGCTTCCCTCCCCCCTTCTTTTTCAAGGGTTACTTCAACAAACAAAAGCACATCTAGTCAAGGGTCCAAGCCAGGAGGAGCTCTGCGGAGGACTGGCCAGTGGGAAAGAGTGACCAAAATGCAACAGCAGACTGCATGCAACATACACCAGAAATGCTTCCCAAACTGCCAGGCCCTGGACAATGTATGGGCCCTTTTTAATAGAGCAGTACTCTCAGGTGTAGGAAACATAACAAGCTTTTAAAATGTGCAAAAGGTAGAAACTTAGCCAAAATGACAAGATGGAGGAATTCTCCCCAAAAGAAAGGTCAAGAAGAAGAAATCACAGCCAGAGACTTGCTCAAAACAGGTATAAGCAATATATCTGAGCAAAATTTAGAATCACAAGCATAAGACTACTAGCTGGGCTTGAAAAAAAGCGTCAAGGACACCAGAGAAACCCTTGCTGCAGAGCTCAAAGACCTAAAAACTGGTCAAGCTGAAATAAAAAATGCTATAACCGAGGTGCAAAACCGACTGGATAGAGTCACGCCGAGGACTGAAGAAGCAGAGGAGAGAATAAGTGAAATAGAAGATAAAATGGAAAATAATGAAGCTGAAAACAAGAGGGAAAGGTAGTTACTACATCATGACGAGAGACTTGGAGAAGTAAGTGATGGAATGAAACGGAACAATACCCATATCATAGGAATTCCAGAAGGGGAAGAGCGAGAGAAAGGGGCTGAAGGTGTACTTGAACAAATCATAGCTGAGAACTTCCCTGATCTGGAGAAGGACACAGGCATCCAAGTCCAAGAGGCACAGAGACCTCCCTTCAGATGTAACATGAATCGATCTTCTGCATGACGTATCATAGTGAAACTGGCAAAATACAAGGATACAGACAGAATTCTGAAAGCAGCTAGGCACAAAATGTCCTTAACCTACAAGGGTAGACACATAAAGTTAGCAGGAGACCTGCCCACTGAAAGTTGGCAGGCCAGAAGAGAGTGGCAGGAAATGTTCAATGTGTTGGATAAGAAAAGTATGCAACTAAGAATCCTTTATCCAGCAAGGCTGTCATTCAGAATAGAAGGAGAGAGAAAAACTTTGCCAGAAAAACAAAAATTAAAGGGGTTCGTGATTACTACACCAGCCCTGCAAGAAATTTTAAGGGGGACTCTCTGAGGGGAGGAAAACAACAACAACAACAACAGCAACAACAAAGCAGCAAAGACTACAAAGGACCAGATAACACCACCGGAAACATCAAATCTACAGATAACACAATGGCACTAAATTTGTATCTTTCAATAATCACTCTGAATGTAAACGGACTAAATGCTCTAATCCAAAGACATCCGGTATCAGAATGGACTAAAAAATAAGATCCATCTATATGCTGCCTACAAGAGACTCATTTTAGATGTCAGGATACCTGCAGACAGAAAGTGAGGGGATGTAGAACCATTTAATATGCTGACAGAAGTTGAAAGAAAGACGGAGTAGCCATACTTCAGCCGTACTGAAGAAGGGTATTATATCATAACTATCCAGGAGATCAAACAGTTGTAAATACTTATGTCCCCAACTTGGAACACCCAAATATATAAAGAAATTAATCACAAACATAAAGAAACTTATTGATAATAATAACATAATACTAGGAGACTTTAATACCCTACTTAAAGCCGTGGACAGATCGCAAAGCAGAAAATCAACAAGGAAACAATGGCTTTGAACGGCACGCTGGACCAGATGGACTTAACAGATATATTAAGATTTCGTCCTAAAGCAGCAGAATACACATCGTTCTTGAGTGTACATGGAACATTCTCCAGAATAGATACTGGGTCACAAATCAGCCCTCAAGAGGTACAAAAATATTGGGACCATGCCATGCATGGTTTCAGATCACAATGCTATGAAACGTGAAATCAACCACAAGAAAAAATTTGGAGGGCTCCCAATAAATGGAGGTTAAGAAACATTCTACTAAAGATGAATGGATTAACCGGGAAATTAAGGAAGAAGTAAAAAAAAAAATACATGGAAGCAAATGAAAATGAAAACACAACAGTCAAAACACTTTGGAATGCAGCAAAGACAGCCCTAAGAGGAAAGTACATTACAATTCAGGTCTATTTCAAGAAGCAAGAAAGGTCCAAAATATACAACCTCACCTTACACCTAAAGGAGCTAAGAAAGGAGCAGGCAATAAAGCCCAAAGTGAGCAGAAGAAGAGAAATAATAAAATTGGAGAAGAAATAAATGATATAGAATAAAAAAAAAAACAGTAGAAGAGATTAAACTAAAAGCTGTTTTTTTGAAAGAATAAACACAATTGATAAACCCTTAGCCAGACTTCTCAAAAGAGAGAGAGAGAGAACCCAAGTAGATAAAATCACAAATGAAAGAAGAGAGATCACAACCAACACCACAGAAACACAAACAATTATGAGAGAACACTATGAAGATTGTATGTCAACAAACTGGACAATCTGGAAAAGGTGAACAAATTCTAGACACTTACACAGTGCCAAAACTCAAACAGAAAGAAATAGAAAATTTGAACAGGTCCATAACCAAAAAGAAATGGAATCAGTTATCAAAAATCTCCTAACAAATAAGAGTTCTGAGTCAGATGGCTTCCCAGGGGAATTCTACCAGACATTGTAAGAAGAGTTAATACTTATTCTACTCAATTGTTCCCCAAAAATGGAAATAAACCTTCCAAACTCATCCTATGAAGCCAGAATTACCTTGATTCCAAAACCAGACCACGACCCAACTAAAATGGAGAATCACAGACCAATATCCCTGATGCATCTGTATGTGAGAATTTTCAAGAACCTACCAGCAAATCAAATTTAACAATACATTAAAAGAATTATTCACCATGATCAGGTGGGATTATTCCTGGGCTTCCAGCCTGGTTCAATATTCACAAATCTATCAATGTAACACACCACATTAGTAAAAGAAAGGGTAAGAACCATATGATTCTTTCAATAGATGCAGAAAAAGCATTTGACAAAATATAGCACCTTTCTTGATAAAAACCCTTGAGAAAGGAGGGATAGAAGGACTATACCTCAACATCATAAAAGCCATGTGTGAAAGGCCCATAGCTAATATAATCCTCAATGGGGAAAAACTGAGAGCTTTCCCTAAGGTCAGGAACATGACAAGGATGTCCACTCTGTTGTTCAACATAGCACTGGAGGTCCTAGCCTCAGCAATCAGGCAACAAAAAGAAATAAAAGGCATATAGGTTGGCAAAGAAGAAGTCAAACTTTCACTCTTCACAGATGGAAAACCCGGAAAGACTCCACCAAAAACCTGCTAGAACTGACATGTGAATTTAGCAATGTCGCAGGATATAAAATCAATGTATGGAAGTCAGTTGCATTTCTATACACTAATAATGAAGCAGCAGCAAGAGAAATCAAGGAATTGGTATCATTTACAATCGAACCAGAAAACCATAAAATACTTAGGAATAAACTTAACCAAAGAGGTAAAATATCTGTCCCCTGAAAACTATAGAAAGAAATTGAAGAAGACGCAAAGAAATGGAGAAACGTTCCATGTTCGTGGATCAGAGCAAATATTGTTAAAATGTCGATACTACCAAAAGTAATCTACACATTCAATGGAATCTCTATCAAAATTACACCAGCATTCTTCACAGAGCTACAACATACAATCCTAAAATTTGTATGAAACCAGAAAAGACCCCAAATAGCCAAAGTCATGTTGAAAAAGAAAAGCAAACTGAGGCATGACGATTCTGGACTTGAATCTGTATTACAAAGCTGTGATCATCAAGTCGGTATGGCACTGGCACAAAAATGCACACATAAATCAATGGCACAGAATAGAGACCCAGAGATAAACCCACAAACGTATGGCCAACCAATCTTTGTCAAAGCAGGAAAGATTATCCAATGGAAAAATGTCTCTCAGAAAATGGTGCGGGGCAACTGGACAGCAACATGGAGAAGAATGAATCTGGGCCACTTTCTTTAAAATATATAAATATATAAACATATATGTTTATATATATATATATGTTTATATATTTATATATTTATTTATTTATTTATTTTTGCTGGACCACTTTCTTACACCATACACAAAAGCAAATTCAAAATGGATTAAAGACGTAAATGTGAGACAGGAAACCATCAAAATCCTAGAGGAGAAAATAGACAGCAACCTCTTGAGCCTTGGCCACAGCAACTTCTTACTTGACATGGCTCTGGAGACAAAGGAAATAAAAGTAAACATGAACTTTTGGGACCTCATCAAGACAAAAAGCTTCTGCACAGTGAAGGAAACAATCAACAAAGCTAAAAGGCAACCACCAGAATGGGAGAAGGTATTTGCAAATGACATATCAGATAAAGGGTTGGTATCCAAAGTCTGCAAGAAATGTATCAAACTCAACACCCAAAATACAAGTGATCCAGTGAAGAAATGGGCAGACACTTTTCCAAAGAAGACATCCAGATGGCTGACAGACACATGAAAAGATGGTCAACATCACTCATCATCATGGAAATACAAATCCAAACCACAATGGAATACCACCTCACACCTGTCAGAATGGCTAACATCAACAACTCAGGCAACAACAGATGTTGGTGAAGATGCGGAGAGAGGGAATCCTTTTGCACTGCTGGTGGGAAGGCAAACTGGTGCAGCCCTCTGGGAAACAGTATGGAGGTTCCTCAAAAAGTTAAAAATGGATATAGCCTACAACCTAGCAATTGCACTACTAGGTATTTATTCAAAGGATACAAAAATGCTGACCCAAAGGGGCACCCCAATGTTCATACAATTAACAGTGCTGTCAACAATAGGCAACTTGTGCAAAGAACCCAAATGTCCATCAACTGATGAATGGATAAAGGAGATGTGGATTATAAATATAACGGAATACTACTTGGTGATCAAAAAGAATGGACTCTTGCCATTTGCAACAGTGTGGCTGGAACTAGAGTGTATCACGCTAAACAAAACAACTCAGGCGGAGAAAGACAAATATCATATGATTTCACTCATGTGTGGAATTTAAGAAACACAACAGATGAACATAGAGGGAGGGAGGGAAACATAAGATAAAACCAGAGAGGGAGGCAACCCATAAAAGACTCTTAAATACAGAGAACAAACTGGAGGTTTCTAGAGGGGAAGTGTGGGTGGGTGGGGGTGGGCACAATGGGTGATGGGCATGAAGGAGGGCACTCGTTGGGATGAGCACTGGGTGTTATATGTAAGTGATGCATCTGATGCATCGCCAAATTCTACTCCTGAAGCCAGTGCTACAATGTATATCAACAAACTTGGATTTAAATAATGCAAACACACACACACACACACACACACGCACACACACGCACACGCACACACTCAGAATAATGCGACAGTGAAGAATCCATTATTGTGAACTGTAAATAATGGTTGTCCACATCAGCCGTTGCTGTGGTCTGAATATTTGTGTCCATCTTGAATTCATGTATTGAAACCTAACCCCCAAGGCAATGGAGTTAGGACGTGGTGCCCTTCGGAGGTGACTGGGACGTGAGAGTGGCGCCCTCCTGAATGGGCTTCGTGCCTTTACAAAAGAGGCCAAGAGAGCTCCCTTGCCTCTGGTGCCACACGGGGACAGTGGAAAGATGCCCTCCGTGAACTGGGAGTGGGCTCTCACCAAACACAGATGCCGCCAATGCCTTGATTTTGGACTCCTGGCCAGAAGAGGGAGAAAGAACTTTCTGTTGTTTCTAAGCTATTCTGTCTGTGGTGTTCTGTTACAGCAGCCCAGACTAAAGAAGTCCTGGGGGGAAAAAAGCAGCAATAGCCACCCTAGAAGCTGGGTGATCTGTGTTACATGCATTTGGTGCCAAAAACAGTGTTTTTTTGGCCCTGTTTTTTGGGCTGTACTTTCCCTGTGCTCTTCCATGTTGACGGCCATTGGGCTTTTATGCACCAGGTGGAGACAAGAGATTTTCGGTGCTAAAACACTTCCGGTGATAATCCTGGGCAAACTGGGATGGCTGGTCATCCTATGTTACAGAGGTCCCTACACTCCAAAAGGGTCGACGCTATTTAGCCAGTAGATAAATACAGGTTATGAGGCCCATCTTCTAAATTTGCCATAACTGCCTCTGCTCACCACGATCCTGCAATGGCTTTCCCTGGGCCTACCTTTCTGTCTCTGCTCTGTTCTTCCTTCTCCTCAGCACCCTTTTGCCTGGCCACTTACCTGAGAGGCGAAAGTAAAGCGACAGGGAGCTTCACCATGGAAAAAAAGAATTGAGGGGGTCGTCTGCACAATCGAGACAAAGAGGTTTATTATTGTTGGTAATCGGAAACCAGGGAGACGTGGGCATGGGGCGTGGGTAATCTGATCATTGCTCCCTTCTGTACATTTGGATACGTGCAAAGAAGGAGGCTGTGCATCTGAGCCAGATGCTCCGAGGCCAGTAAGGAAGACAGGAAGTTTCTGAAACTCCCTGAGAAGTGTCTTTGAATGGAAGAACCACTGGCTGGATCTCTAGGATTCATCTTTGATCTTCCCTTCTCTGCATCTTTTATGGAATTCTTTATTTCTGAAGGGTCCGTCTTCAACAAATGGTCGTCACCACTAATCTCCAGGAATGAACTTCCCCTTACTTCATCGCTGATGATTCCCCAATCCTCCCCCTCCACTCCGGGGCCAGAGTCAGAAAGGAGTGTGGCCTGTGACCACCTGGTGGGCTATTTGAATTTGAGGTGTGGTTGGCTTACTCTACTGTTGTATGCATTCACTGTCTCTTCTAATCTTTTTCCTCCTCTGTTTTTCATTTATTTTTACTTATGGTGATTACTCACCCTCCGTCACTGCTCAGCTCCCTCCCTTTCTGCAGGTGGACAATCTAAGGAGGTATTTGGAGCTCTAGAATCTTTCGATCCAGTTGAGTGAGGGGCTACATTTTGCCTCAGAGGTCCATTTTCCTGAGAGGCTTACACTGCAGAAAACAAACAAACAAAAAACCTGAATGGGGGAACTCTGGGAAGGATAGTTTTCTTTCAGGATTTAAGAAATTTAATATCTCTACTGATCTCGTCTTGGGAGGGGGGTAGACTTTGCCTTAATGGCCTGTGGTCTGAATTTCCCCATTTTTCAATGTTGTTCATGTAGAACGTGTTCCCTAGCGAGATCAACAAGTTTCTGCAACTCTTCACATGTCCACAAAAACAAAACGAAGCAATCAAAACAAGAAGAAAAAAGTACATCTATCTCCTGAGTAGTATTTCAGCTGCATCGAATTGCACCGTGACCTATGAGCACATTTCTGGAACGCAGAAGTACCTCCAGGGAGGAGAAGCAGACTCTGGGTCAACTGGAAAGAGAAGATGTCTAGCAAGCCTCAGAGGTTGTGACCTCCCTCAGCCCCATTCTATGAGCTGCCCAGATCCCTGCAGCCTGCACACACGTCTTAGGGAGAGGAAGAGCTGCCGTGGGAAGGTCCAATGGTTTACCTTCAACACTGGGAGATTTTCAGTTGGGTGGTGTAAACAGAGGCAGAAATATCCAGAGCCACCAGCTGGAACTCAGGGCACCGTTTGAAAAACCACTGGGGTTGTCAAAACCATATTTTATCCGACTGTCTTTAATGGTGACTGAATCTCCCAAAGAGCCCAGCAGCTGTTTTCTTGGTGCCGCCTGGGATCCCAACCCTGAGCATTGCAAAATTGCTAGAGAAAGCCAATTAATTTGCTGCCAGAAGTGTTCTTGGTGCCAGACAAGGATCCTTGCTCTTGCGTTTCTCCAAGTTTTTAACTTGCTCAGCGGTGGTTTTCAAACCAAGATCCTACAGCAGAAACTCCACATTCCACGATTAAAACGTTTAGTGCTACCGTGTTCTGTCACTAAAATAGGACAATGGGGATGACGTCCCCATTCACAGAGAAAAACAAAATGACAGAATAGATATCCACTTGTAGCCATTTCTGCCATAAAAGTTTTGCAGCCCGTCAGCCCTTGAGCGAACAAGTAGCTCATGAAAATAAAAAAGAAAACAATGACTGAATGCATGACTCTTGGAATCCTAACTCGGCCACTTATGTGGGCAAGTTAATCCACTGCTCTAATGCATTAATTTTATCATCTATAACATGGAAATTTAAAAACTTAGCTTATTTGGGGAGTTGTATGAAATTAGGGGAGATTTAGAAATCTTTATCTTGATAGTTATCTTTTTAAGTATACTTATCTTGGACATGTTACAGACTCTAGTAAGATATTTTTCCTAGTTTGTGGGCTGGAATCACATGCATGAGTATCTCATTGTGTTTGGTTCCACTCCAAGGCCTCTTGACGGACCTTGTCAATCAAAACACTTAGAATTTTCTATTCTGCCTTGCAGCAAACTTCACTGAACAGGTTTCCTTATACATTTGCCAACACTTCCACCTTTGTCTAGGCAGACAGGAATCCATGGGCTAAGACCTAAATTTTGGATTCCGTCATTTGGTGTCCCTTCAATTACTTTGTCCTTCTTTTCTGGATAAACTCAAGACAACAGGCCCAAATGGAGTTGCATATGCTGAGCCCTGCGTCACCAAACTGAGGCTTAACTTGAGTACAGTTTCGGCCCTCCCAGAACTGGAATTTTAAACTGGGCGATGAAGAATCACCTGATCAGAGCGAGTGAAGTAATCTGCCTGATAGATCCCTCCCACACGCTACAGGAAAGTGACCTTTTCATACCAACTCACTTTTCGGCCTAGCATAACTTCCTTGTGCCCGCTCCTTTGTGGCTATGGAAGTCTTTCCTTTTGTACAGTTCCTTGGAGCTCCTTTCCATTTGCTAGAACAGATACTGGCCAATCCCATTTGATTTTTGCTCAAACTCTTAAAAATTTTAATATACCTCTGTTTCTTTTAGCGTTGGTCTCAGTTCAAGTGGCTTCATTAAGGGATGAGCATTTCCTTAGTTTAATCTCTCTAGATGCCCAATCTTCACCTAGCTCGTGCATCTTTTCCCACAAAGACTTGTCTACCCTTCACCCCTGTTATGCTTGAATCCATCCATTAGGTCTCGCTTAATTGGCCTTAAATCTACCTCATCTTGATTTTCTTCAGTATTTATTTCTTTTGCCTCCATATCATCTGCACGATTAGATTACGAGGTCCTTAAAGTCGGGATTCCCATACTTTTCCTTTATTTATTGTTAACCCTTGTAACTCCTGACGGAGTATGGGACACACACTTGGTGCTTAATGAATGCTTGCTTTACCAACTCTTTGAGGACATTTAGGGCATCCTAAAAGGATTTACTCACGCCATCCCAAAGGGCAGGTAAGAATGTGGAACTACATAGGGAAGGGAAGGAAAAATAAGAGCAAAACAGAAAGGGGGGCAAACCATAAGGGACTCTTAAATACAGAGAACAAAACTCAGGGTTGCTGGAGGGGAGGTGGAGGGATGGGCTAAATGGGTGATGGGCATTAAAGGGGGCACTTGTTGGGATGAGCCGTGGATGTCATATGTAAGTGATGAATCACTAAATTCTACTCCTGAAACCAACACTACACTGTAGATTAAGTAACTTGAATTTAAGTAAATAATAATAATAAAAGAATGTGGAATTGATGCTCATAACGTATCAGCATATGGTTATGTATAGTATTTTTCACCATAACTAAATTGATCTTCACAGCAGCTCAGCGAGGAAGGGAGGAATTTGGACAGCTATCTTTATTTTACAGAGAAAGACTCTGACTCATGAGAATTGACTTACTCGCCCAAAGTTGTGCAGACGGCACATTTTAGAGGCAGAATGAGGACCAGGAATCCTGACGGTGTATTCCATGCCCTCCCAATGGTGCCGCGCTGCTGCCTTCCCCGCTCAGTTGATGACATATTTCCCTACCAAACCTCCTCTGTATCTGTATGCATCTGAGCCAAGGCAGGAAGTGCCATACTTTGCCCTGGAAGCAAGAACTCTAGCGATAGATAAAGAAATTCCTTTCCAGCTTTTCTCATTGGAACTAAATTTACATAAGACTTGTGGTCCCGGTTGGGGGCAGATTGCTTGCATTTTAAGGTACAATGTCGTCCTTCAAGGAGGATGTTTGTCCTGGAATTTAGCAATTACAGTAGGTGACCAGGCTTGGAAGTCAGCTGACTAATCCTACTAGTTGCTGAAGGCAGAGAGGCTAATGTCCCTGGGCTGTACTTAGGCTCTCTCCTTGTGATATTTTAGGACTATTCTCATTCATGGTGGCACTCAGAGGAAGCAAGCCACCATCCCTGGCTTCTCAGAGTTTACCCTGAGGACAAAAATTTACCATTTAGGAGATGCCTGACAGCTGCAAATTTGCCTCAAACATTGGACGCTGTCTTCCAGTCAAGGGGAAAAAAAAAAGTAAAATTAGATGCTCCAAAAGATTCTCTTGCTAGTGATTCAGAGTCATAGTTTAAGGCATACCTTGAGTGTCCTACAAGAGTGGAGAATTCTGTGAACATTTAGTAAGTACATCGTGCCCAAGTCATAGCAATAACACATTCGTCAATTTAACAGAAATTGAAAAAATAAGCAAGGGGTATTGTGGAAGAGTATAGAGATCTGATGGAAGCCAGAAGGGACTAATTTGAGTACTTCTGGATGGCTAACATGAATTTTAACAGACTCTCTAATACCCAAAATACAGTTTAGTGAAGGTATAGTGCTGTTGACAAACAGGGATACAGCATATTACATTGTACAATACTGAAGGAATGAGATAATATTAATCTTGGACATGACCATGGCTGTGTTTCACTCTTAAGTGGCTTAATCATGGTGCTTAAATCACTTGGCTAGATAAATCAGATACATTGCTTCTTCATTGCCCTGATCGGTTGCCTGATGGAACAATCCAACATATGTAATGGCTGAATCATGACAACATTGATGGTGTCTATAAATATAGTCCAGTGAGAATTATGTGCTTTTCAGATTAGAAGACACATTATAGATTTCCTAGCCCAACACGTGTAAGCAAATCTGCCCTAACAGATCACACCCATAAAATCTCACGCTGGAAGGAATTTGGAAGGATGAATGATTCTGTTTGGCAATATTTGACATCTGTCCCTTGCGCGATACTAGGAAGACGTTGGGCTTCGGGGTCAGAAGATGTGAGTCTGAATTTTCGTCTGGTCTCCTATAGCTACAGAAACCCGGAAAAGTCCCAATTTCGGGGTGGCCACCTGCTCATTTGCAAAACAGGGGTAGTGAAACCCACCACACAGGTCTGTAGAAGAGGTATATGGTTATTTGTTACGTTTGTGTTGTCGACTGAAAAAGAAGTCCCTGAAAATGCAAGCTAACGGGCATTTATTTGGGCGATGAGAATTCCAATTTCAGGAGACACAGAATCAGGTAGAAACCTGACCGGTGTTCCGAGGAAGGCAAAGAGGGCGGAGTTCTTCTCATTTAGTTCCTCTACGTAAAACAGGTCCTCTATGAAACTGGGTTAACCGGGATTGGCTGGGTTAATACACAAATGAGGATTGAAACTTGTCAAATCCCAGCGTCTCCTTTCTAAGTGAGGAATGCAAACGATTCCCATGCGGGGTGAGGAGGGAGGTAAGGCCAGGCCGAGGGCCTGCAGCTGGCAAAAAGTTACATAGTTCCTCTGATGAAAACCTGCATGGTTTCTCCTCCTTTATGGCCTCACGATGTTATTTCAAAAGAGACTTTCCTAGCTAAGCTTGCTGGCTTTGTTGTGCAATCTCCTACAGTGCTCGTGGTAATAATCATGAATCGAACATGTATGACGGTGACCAAAGCTGCCCTCCGAGATGGGGATCAATTGGTTTGGCATCTTCAATTTTAATGCGTGTCTGGTAAATGAATGAAGAGACAGAAAATATAGTGGGCGTGTCCCCTCACAGCTTGTAAGAACCTTCTTTTTTTTTTTTAACGTTTATTTATTTTTGAGACAGAGAGACAGAGCATGAACGGGGGAGGGGCAGAAAGAGAGGGAGACACAGAATCTGAAACAGGCTCCAGGCTCTGAGCTGTCAGCACAGAGCTCGACGCGGGGTTCGAACCCACGGACCGCGAGTTCATGACCTGAGCCGAAGTCAGACGCTTAACCGACTGAGCCACCCAGGTGCCCCCTCACAAGAAGTTTTTGATAAATGCTTTGTTGGCCAGTTGACTGAAACCTTGCCTGTTGATGGGGATTATCATGCATTGGCAAACAGTGAGATGGAACATATAACAATGCAATCAGCCATGTATATACTACCAATAAATGCAATGATGTTAATGTTATATATCATTAGTTATGACAATGCATGTTAAAAACTCGCTTTATGCAATTCACTGCATTTTATGAAGATTATCTGCGATTTTGTTTTCTACTTATTTTTATGATCTAATCAGATTTCGATTTGTACCAAAGGGTATTTACGAAATGGCGTCCTCGGTTGAAGACGTTGGATGAAAAATGTAAGTCCCCTAGCCCTTCTGGAATACATGAAGTTTCAAGTCTGTTAAGAGGCCCGTTCTTTGTCCAAAAGATGCTTCTCTTTGCAACACTTCTCTTGTCAACCCAGATACGATTAATTCAGTACCCATGACTGAGCACCAGCTATAGGTCAATAACCGTGCTAGCTACTAGGGACCCAGCGATGAATATGACACAGCCCCTGTCCTCGAGGAATTTACTGTCTGGTGATAGGAACATCATTTAAAGAGTTGCCATAAAGCATTGTGGCAGAGGTGATGGTGTTCTGCACACAGTATTGTGGGACTCTCCATGAAAGCTTTCTAACCCAGCCCGCGAGGGATGAAGGCAGGCAGGGAATGGGGCAGGGAGAGTGTTGATGCTCTATGAGGAAGTAGGACTTAAACCCACGCCCTATGGGAAGCATGGAAAGTGTAAGATTAGAGGGAGAGATCACTGCCTGCTCACTCTGGCAGCCAAGCGTGTGTGGGATTTGAAGGTGATGAGGAAGGATGGACCCAAAAAGCCTGGGTGAAAAGCTATTGCTTTTTGGGAAAGATGATGGGCTTTGTGTGTATTTTTCTTTTCTTTAAAAAAAATTTTTTTTAACGTTTATTTGTTTTTGAGAGCGGCAGAGACAGAAGGCGAGTGGGTTAGGGGCCGAGAGAGAGGGAGACACAGAATCCGAAGTAGGCTCCGGGCTCCGCGCGGTCAGCACAGAGCCCCACTCGGGGCTTGAACCCACGAACCGTGAGATCATGACCTGAGCCAAAGTTGGACGCTCAACTGGCCGAGCCACCCAGGCGCCCCTATGTGTGTTTTTCATGGAACCGTAGACTCTCAGGTGTTACAAGGCACTTCTCTCACCGTTTGAATACTTACGTAGTTAATAGGTAATAAATACGCACTGATGCTGGGTGCAAAAAGAAAAACAAAAACCATTTAGTCTCTGTCAAAACAGGCCGAGGCACAAGTATGACACGGGCTATGAGGTACGTGTATAATTAGGTGTTATGGCAGCACTGGCCAGGGACCTCTAACTTGCCCTGGGAACCAGGAAACACAGCACTTCAAGTCAGCCTGCGAAAGAAGGTTCAGGTACAGAGCCCTCTGGGTATGGGAAATAATACAAGACAGACACGATCGCTGCAGGGAAATGGGAAAATTCTGCACGGCCGGAGCACAGGCACTTGGGGGCCAGCGTGTAACAGATATCATGTCATTGAAAGGCATGTATGTTCTGCTCGGAACGCGTTTAGGAATCACAAAAGAATTTTTTTTCCAGCTTTTATTTAAATTCCAGTTCGTTAACGGACGGTGTAAGATTAGTTTCAGGGGCACGCTTTCTATGCACTACCTGGGGCTCATCACAAGCGACCTCCTTAATCCCCATCACCCACTCCACCCATCTCTACCCCTCCTCCCCTCTGGGAACCCTCGATTTGTTCTCTCTAATTAGGAGTCTGTTTCTTGGTTTGCCTCTCTCTCTTTTCTTCCCCTGTGGTTATTTGCTTTGTTTCTTAAATTCTACCTGAGTGAAATCATATGGTATTTGTCTTTTTCTGACTGGCTTCTTTTACTTAGCATTATACCCTCTATCTAGCTCCATCCATGTCCTTGCAACTGGTAACATTTCATTCCTTTTTATTCCATATATATATATATATATGTCGATGGACACTTGGGCTGTTTCCGTAATTTGGCTATTGTAGATAGTGATGCTCTATACATTGGATGCATACCTCCCTTTGAAATGGGATGTTTGTATTCTTTGGATGAATGCCTGGAATTGTAACTGTTGCATCATAGGGTGGTTCTACTTTTAACGTTTTGAGGAACTTCCGTCATATTTTCCACAGTGGCTGCTCCCCTCTGCATTCCCGCCAACAGAGCAAGAGGGTTGCCTGTCCCCACAGCCTTGCCAACACGCGTTGTTTCTTAATGTTGTTGTTGTCAGCCATTCTGACAGGTGCGAGGTGACATCTCCTTGTAGCTTTGATTTGTATTGCCCTGATGATCAATGACATCGGGCATCTTTTCACGTGTGTCTCTTGGCTGTCTTCTTTGGGGAAATGTCTACTCATGTCTCCTGCCCTTTTTTAAGTTGGATTATTTGGGGTTTGGGTGTGGAGTTTTGTAAGTGCCTTACATTTTTGGATGCTAACCCTTTATCCGATCTGTCATGTGCAAGTATCTTCTTCCTTCCTGTAGGTTGACTTTTAGTTTTGTGGATTGTTTCCTTTGCCATGCAGAAACCTTTTTTTTTCCTTTTAAGTTTATTTATTTATTTATTTATTTTGAGAGAGACAGATCTCTCGTGAGTGCAAGTCAGGGCAGGGCAGAGAGGGAGAGGATCCCAAGCAGATCCTGTGCTGTCAGCGCAGAGCCCTATGTGGGGCTTGATCCCGTGACCCGTGAGATTACGACCTGAGCTGAAATCAAGAGTTGGACCCTTAACTGACGGAGCCACCCCGGTGCCCCAAAGATTTTTTAATTTTTGCTTTTGTTTCCCTTGCCTCAGGCGACATATCTAAAAGGAAGTTGTTATGGCCAATGTCAAAGAAGTTACTGCCTGTATTCCCTTCTAGGATTTTTCTGGTTTCAGGTCTTTAATCCATTTTGAATTTATTTTTGTGTATGGCAAAAGAAAGTGGTCCAGTTTCCTTCTTTTGCGTGTCGCTGTCCAGCTTTCCCAACACCACTTGTTGAAGAGACTGTCTTTTTTCCATTGGATATTCTTTCCTGCTTTGTTGAAGGTTAATTGACCGTATTAGTTGTGGGTTATGAAACGATTTTAAGTAGGGCTGCAGCTTCTTGCTTTTATGTTCAGAAAGATCGTCTCCTAAGATGGCTGCATTTCCTGAAGAAAAGACTTCTTTTCTTCTTCTTCTTCTTTTTAGAAGACTTCTTCTTCTTTTCCCAGGCTAAGGAGATGGGGAAGCAGTGATAAGGGTCTGGAAAAAGGTGGTAGTGGGGGAATAAATAAAACAGGTGAAGATCAAGAATTGCATACGGGGCAAAAATTATGACCGATGAGTCCATAGTACTCAGAGCATATGTGAACGCACGGCCAAGAAGGCTGTGGGGGATGAGACGGGGGACAAGATTCATGTAAAACCAGAAGGTGAGGCATGAGTCTGTGAAAAGAAGGAAGCTGGATGATTAGGATTAGGATTATTTTGAGCTGTGTGATAGAGGTTCCCGGAGCTTAGATGAGGTGAATGTTTGGGGATGTGAGGACGAGAACAGGGGATATAATCAAAAGAATATGAATCAATAGTATGGGAGAGAAGGTGGATAAAGTGGCTGCCACTTAGAGCATTAGCCAAGAATGATCAACCAAGTAAGTCATTCATTCACTCCACAAATACGTATTAATCTCCAACGATGTACCAGGTATTCCTCTGGGTGAAGGGAATGCAATCATTCCCTTCTGCTCCATGGGTCCCAGGGAGGAATTGACTGGCCTTGCGATTTCAGATAAGCTTGACTTTAAGTTGATCTGGTGCCCGTGCTGGCCCCAGATAGTGAAAGAAAGGGTGCCATTGGCATCCACGGCATTGACCATGGAAGGCAGCATAGCAACGTCTATATTGGAATATCGATGTTCTGGACTCGGCCAAGCCGGAGTCTGCTCTGATGTGTAGGATGTGTGCCTTGAGAAAACAATCCAACTGATGAGTCTCAATTTTTTCATTGTAATATTAAGATAATGACAGCCACCTTGTACGTCTGCTATGAGTATTCAAATGGGGTGCTTTAAGGGCTGAGTAAGGACCTTGCTCTGAGTACGCACAAAAATAATTTTCATCGTCGTCAGTATCTGGTGCATATATCTATAGCCACAGGTAAATAAAAAACCCGGCTACCTCAGGAAATGGAGACCTCCTCTGAATTCACTGAGGCCAGTGTGGGTCAAAGCTGCACCTAATGTCAGAAGCAGCGTCCATAATGGCCGTAGAGATTGGTTTCGTGTGGAAGGACCTCAACGTGGCCACTACCGTAAACTTGCTTACTTCTCTGCTTTCGGCAGGTGAACTCTCTACAATGTCTCCCAAAACGGCAACACAATATTCTCTTGTTTTGGATTAGGTGTCCAAATTTACAGCTAGCGAAACATCATGTACGTATCTAATGAATTGGTTGTAACTACCAGGTGCCAGTGACTGGTTTGGTTTACGATGCGGGTCACTGCACGCTCCAAAACAACCCTGGAGGAAAGCCTCATGCGATGAGACGGGTTAGAGTTTTGAAGTCAGCCCAACACATTTCTGCTAACAGACAGGGTGTCCTGGGGCTTAATCCACCGGGGAGAATGTGGTGCTCGTTGAGCTAGCTGATTCTCCAGGCAGAAAGCTTCTCGGAGCCCACGTGGGAGGAGGAACAAGGCCGTGACCCTGCGTGGACAGCCAAAACCGTCGTGGAGGCTGGAAGACCGAGCAAAGACATTAATGTCTCCAGTCTTCCTTGGGTTAGACTGAGTTTGTGGAATTGAGGGTTTGCGGTGTATGAGTCATTTTCTTCAAGGGTAGACAACAGACGTTACTGTAATTGCAGGAGATGTTGAGTCTGCTCCAGATTTTACCATGATGGGTGAAGCCCATTGAAAGGCAGCACTGTGCTTTTCTAGATCCGACTCTGCCACTAACACGTGAGGTGTCCTTGGGTAAGTCATTGACCTCAGTGGGCTCCAGCCTCCCATGGGTAAGATGTAAGAATTGGACTCCTAACCCCCAAGGTTCCCCTGGGTTCCTGGAGGAACAACCTCTCTGGCTCAGGTTTGCTCAGAAGTTTCCACCACTGGCATGAACCTTAGTGTTCTTGTACCTGTCCTACGGGCTTCAGTCTCATCAAGCCCGTGGCGATCCTCCTATGTCTGTAGGAGCATAAGATTTCCTGCGTCACTCATCATGACTTGATTGTGAACAGCCTCATTTTCTGTATTAACCTCTCCAGATTTTAGCTCTCGTCTCCCTATCTCGAGCGAACGTCTCCCTGGGTAAAGGAGTGTGTTTCATACGCTTGGCCTCGGTTGGTATGTGCCAGGAGCAAAGCAGGTGGTTAATGGCACCTTGTTGAAGTAACAGTCAACCTGATGTGGAGAAAAGCACAGATGTGCGAGGTTTTGGATTTGAGAACAAGAAATGGTGTCGTTCTGAGAAGAGCCAAGCCTGGTCCCTCTGCTCCAAACAATCCACTTGTGCAGCTCTTCTCGTTTTTGTTTTTTTTAACCCCTTGGCAGAAACTTGCGAATTTTATCAAGGCTTACCTACGCATGCAGTGAACTAAAAGCCTGCCTTCTCTCTGAGTGAGTTTGCCTCCCGCGGAGGGAAGCCCTTCTCCAACTGGGGCTGTGCTGTTTTGTGCTGTGAGAGGTTTCCTGTTCCTGTCTCCTGGAAGCCTGTGGGCAGAGCCGATCTGCATGACATTGCACCATCTGGGTAGGGGACAGGCAGATGTGACTCAGAGCGAGTTTGATTTCCAGGAACATCTTTCCTGGGGGGGATGGCGAATGAGCTCACCTTTGAGTCTGCCAACAAACGAGACCCATGGAAACACTCAGATCAGTGGAAATCCAGCCGTGGAGGGGGAAAACTCGGGACACCAGAGTGGTCTCTGAATGCCTGCCAGGCAAGCCTATAAACAGGAAACCACCTAACTCTGAGAAACCAGTTTTACTGCTTGGGTCCAGCTAACCAGCAGCTAGTTCCACAAGTGAACCCTCGGTGGGAGTAAGAACAAAGAGAAAGGGTCAGGCGTGAAGCAAGTCTCCATTCGTGAAGTCATAATCCAGGTTAGGTTTTGTCTTCGGGTTCTACTTTTATTTATTCATTAAATATTTGCTGTGCAGGGGGTACAATCAAACAAAACTCATGGCTCTACCTCCCCTGGACTCAGATGCGTCTCGATTCATACAGGATTGCCCCTATTTTCCCAGCCCGAACCCCTTTGTTCCTTAGTCCCCCAGCCTCCACCCGGGGCTCATTAGCAAAGCACTACGGTCACAGCACATACAGAGTCCTGTGCTGGCTGCTCAGATGTTGATTTCACTACACTTCAGAGGTCACCACCACAACAAAATTGGCATTCGGGTACCTAGTGTGGTGACATACGCTTTCTGAACGTGTAAGTGACAATTGTGACTGATTGGTGTGTTTTTCCAACACACCCGCCGTTAGTGAGTAAGTAGCTCTTTAAAGGCTAAAATTAATGGTCACCCGCAGATGCTGGAGGGCATTAACCCTCACGGAGGACTTCGGGGAGTGAAGGAGTTTGAAGTGTCAGTTTCCCATTGGCCACCTGACAGAGTGAACACCTATTCCACTGTCTCTGGGGATGGTGAACAGCACGGGAAGGAGCAGGAATTTCTGCATATGAAATCATGAGCCACCAGTCAACTGGTTGGATGAAAGGGTTTGGTTCTATAATCTCCTTCCATGAAGTCGCCATATGCTTTTACCTTTAGACTGGAACGCGGTCCTAGGGCCGAACTGCTTGGCAGCTGGTGACTATTTTTGTTCCAGAAGATTAGAATTACTTTTCTTCTTCTTTTTTTTTTTTTTTTTTTTTGGATTATCAACAGTCAATGGTAATCATTTTTTAAAGCCGAGGAAGATAGAAAAGGAAAGAAGAACAAAGAAATAAAGAGTGATGTCATGGCACAAATGATATAATGTGGGGGCTAAGATTAGGAATCCCTCGGGCCTGTACCAATGGGTTAATAAGGTGTAAAGAAACACAAAGTCATAAAATGCCTACACCCGAGTTCGGGAAAAACAGATTGGCATGCCAAGAATAGGGAGGCACAAAGGTGCCAAGCATAGGGGGGTGCAAAGGCACCCCAAAATAGGGAGGGGTTACTATACCGCCCAAGATAGAGAGGGAAAGGCAAAGGCCCAAAATTGAACCAATGCAAAAGTGCCCAATGCATGGGAATAACGAGATTAGATATTCAGGGTGAAAGCACCCCAAGTTTAGTACTACAGCAGAAAGCTGCTTTCATAGGAGAATAGGGCCAGGGCAGGTAAATTGGTGTATTGGACTTTGGACCACTGCCCTGCAGGCAAAACTGCCCAGAGCAGAGATGGTTAACGAAAGAAAAGGTGTCTTGTTAACCCTGAGGTTACTCCTCCTATCTGTCTCATCCCCTAGGCTGGCGAAGATAAACAGGCATGGCGCCTCCTCTCTGCTGTTAACAACCATCTACCCATTTGCCCGGCACCTGGATTTTGTTTTATATTGACCCAAACCCCAAACACTGTGTATCTTCAAGACCCCCTTTTCCCCCTCATGTCCTCAAGTTAATGTTCACAGTTTCTTTGTCTCTTTGTACATGCCCATCACGTCTGTAAGCCTTCTGATCTGAATAAATACGAGGCAAGGACTCTTATTCGGGGCTCTTGTCTTTTTCCTGGATATTAGCTATCTCTAGTTTTAATCCTTTCTCTGCTCTTTTGCTAAGAAGAAAGAGAACTTTAGACTTAGAGTCTACGACAATATAATAATTTGCATTTTCCAAAATTTCCAATTTCAAACATTTCCTAATAAATAGGTTTACAGAACATGGGGAGTTTTGGTTGTTTTTTAGTTTTTAGGAGACAATGGACATTCCATTCTGTTGAGAAGTTGTAAGCTCCATGAAAATCTGAGTTGTGTGTGAATGTATTATTATTAATCATTAAAATGACTTTTGAAGGAGGTGTGTTTTTTCTCCTGGCCTTACAAAAGAATGAACTGATAAAAGGAACTCAGCAGTTCGATAACTAGAGGGTAACACAGCCACGTAGGCTTACGCACCATTTTGCAAAGGGTTTCCCTTACCTCACTGACTCCGGAACCCAGAATGTTAACCAGGTTCCGTTATCGCTCCTTAGCAGCGCATCTTGATTTAACAGAACTAAACAGAAGTGGTTTAATTGAAATCGATTGAGGTTTTTTTGAGAGTGGACGCTATTGACTATATGACCTTGGTTGTGTTGGCGTACCTGTTTGGGCGTGGGCTGTGTGAAGCAACATTCTCCCTGGTTAATAGGGGGAGAACGACTGGGAGGGCAAGGAGAGAGCCTAGCAGGCTGGGGGTTAGATGGAGGACCGGGTACAGAAAGGTCATGAAGTTGGTAAGTGACAGAGCCAGGATCTGTGCCTGGATAGTCTGAACAAGATCTCCCATGTTTTTCCACTCACCTCAGGGGTTCTTGTTGTCCCTCGGGGCCAGGCAGAGACTTGGCTTCCTCAGGAATCTTTCCTCCACTTGTGTCTTCATTGTCCATGTTCTCATCTCTCCCCGTTAGGACTATAGGCCCTGGGAGGCATGAATACTCTCCCTTTTTCCCATTTTGTGTGCCCACCATCTTATGAGGTTGTCAGGAGAGCGGTTTCTTGCCCTACCAGGTGGCTGAGGAAAATGGCGGCCTGGGGATTTGAGGAATACTACAAGGCCACCCTCTGTCACAGCCAGGGGTCGTACTTAGCTTTTCAGCTCTCGTGCTGGGCTTCTAATCTGGAAGAAAATGCCTTAGCAAGGCTCCTTACAAGCAATTGGGGGCCGGTGATGGAGTTCACAGAATTCTAGAATTGCAAGAACCCGCAATGGTTACCTGAAATAAATGTCCTCATAGAATGGGGAGGTGGCGTAGCCAAGGCTGTGATCCATGTTAGCAGAAAGATTGGAGTAGTGAGAACACGGAATTAGCCTGTGTTCTTACTGAGGGACGTACGTTATCGAGTATAAATTATTCAGATTTGAACCAAGTGGGTAATGCCTTTACTATCATTGTCCTTGGCCTGCATGCAAAGACTAGTTTTAGTCTTAGTGAAACCTATTTATTCTGCTTGGTGCGGGCCCTTATGGGATTGCTTTATCAGGTTTTGTTGTTGTTTTTTTAAAATCAACTTTGCTCCCTTGCAGTCCCCTGGACCTCCCCTCCCCGCCACAGTCGTCCCTCCAGCCCCCCAGCCCCTGTACCCCCCACGCTGTCACCAGCCCTTCGTTTTCCTCATGGCTGCCTTCCAGCTGGGCTCCACACACCCCTCTAAGGCCATTTCCTGGCTGCGTCCTGAACCAGTGCAGCAGTTGCTAAAATATTAATGGCTCCCTGTGTGAAAAATAACACAGTGAAGCCTGCTGTAAATTAAAATTGCCAGGGAGGTGGAAACGAAGAAATGGAAGACGTTACGCAAAGTCAGAACACGAAAAATGGCCTTATAGGGCAACGGAGGCAAAGGAGGGTATCTTAGCTCTGCTTCCCTTTCACGGTACCAGGCGTCGCCACAGGAAGTGGCAGGTGCATTGGCTGGGATTCACCATCTTGGGCACCTTTGGTTTTGCCCGGCTGCCTGCTCTCCTGGGTCCACTGGGGGAGAGGAGGAGGGAAGGGCGGCACAGGTTTGAAAACAAAAGGTAAACTGTGTGGATAAGAGGAATAGGGGCTCCCAGAGTTACAAGTGCATGTGGCCAGCTGGTGGGAGGGGGTGCTGAAGGAGGCTGATGGCAAATCAGGTTAGGTTCAAAGGCAAAAACGTGGTTCTACCCTCGGTCCGGTCCTTCGTGAAGGCACTTGGTGCTTTATGTTTTAATTATTAGATTCGCCAGCCAGACTCTGTCCTTGCCATCGTTGTCGTCCCGGTGCCTCGCACGGTGCTTGGTGCTTGACATAAATCACAACGCTAAGTGACATTTGCTGAACGGCTGGCGTGAGTAATTGGAAAGGAGAGGGGCAGACAGCAAAAATCGACCCTTAACATTTGCAGCGCAGTGAATGTTAACATTTTTATTTCTTTTATGATGAAGAGAGTACAGAGGGCTGGGGGCAGAGACATCAGAGGAAGAGGAAAGACAGTGTCACCTCTGCAGAAAACACCCCTAAACTGTACATAGAAGAGAAATGGAGTCCCAGGGCCGCCTTTCCCAGCTGGAAAATCGGGACCAATCCAGGTGAGTTTTCCAGTAACTCCCATGGCTACAGGGCATATGCCAGCCTTCCCAGGAGTCCTGGCCATATCTCCAGGTGCCAGGGGCTCAAACCCTCTCTTCTATTCCCAAAGCAACCTGGCCACTCTGTTTTTTCCCTCTCAAGTTCCTGACTCGAGTCCCGTGCTCTGGTCTCTGTCTCCTTCCTCGTACTTGTCTGACTCGAGCCAGATTTGCACGCGTGCCTCTGGTGTCTGCGTCATTGTCATTACCATTGTCATACCTCAGAGGTATGCCAACAACCTTCCTCCCACTCAGAAGATTCTTCCAACGCCAGGCCTTTTAGCTCTGCCCCAGACCCTCTTATCTCCCCATTTTACCTCCCTGTCTCCTCCCTCCTGGAACGCAGAGCTCTGCATTTGGACTTCCAGACAAGCCTGGTTTATGTGGAGGGGGAGAGTGGAAGCATATCCCCTCAAGGCTTGCTGAGGACCCTGGGTTTCATCCAAACAGACTGAGCTGCCAAGACCTTCCCTGCCACCCTCTTCAGTTTCTGTCATTCACTCCCCTCCACTGAACCCCGTCATAGACAGCACTCAGCCCCGGGCCTGCCTGCAGCTCATTTGGTAGTAAAAGCCGTAGGGAGGCGGTGACAGGTGCTCCTGGAACCAGGCATTTTTCCGGCTGTGAGCATGCCCACTGTATACGCAGTGTGCAAGAAAGCCATTGTCAGTCACGTGAAACGGTTGCTATGGAACGTGCGGAAAGTGAGAACACGATTTAATTGTGGATTTTATTAGAAGTGTGATACTAGTCAGGAAGGCCCAGAAAGCTGGTGCTGTGGCCACTAACCAGCTCAGGGAGGAGAAAAGAGCAGCAGAAACCGCTTTGGAGCTCCAGCTGACGTGGACTTGTGTGGACATCCTCCGGTCTCCTGGCCCCGTTCCCCTCGCCCAGATTTGGTAGGTGGAAGCTCTAAACATTCGCAAATTCACAGTCATAGTCGGTCATTCGGCACATTATGAACTTCCACTGGCGATCCCTGTGGGGAGAGAGTCAAAAAGCAAGCCAGTGAGGACAATCGCTGCCGAGGGAGAAGCAGTGAACGACTTTTGGAGGATCTAGGAACCGAAGGGGCACCTAATCTCATGTCGATCTCTACGAAGTCTCTAGAAAACCATCAGGTAATCCATCTGTGAGGTCAGGAGTTCTAGACACCTCCTTGGTCAGGGCAGGTCGCACCTTGCAGGTGACTGACAGGTTCTTGGCCACGTGGAGGTCCCGTTTGTCACTTGGGGTCTGCTGGCCACTGCTCTGTCCCATGAGTACCTCCAGGACAAATAGGTTCACAGTTTGGAATAAAAGCATTTATTTAGCATCGTCTCCTTTCCATTGTAAAGAATCTTCTCTTCCATGGGCCATCCATTTGCTCATTTATTCCTTTATAAATGAGTGCTTCCCGAGTTCTAGGCTCCACACCATACACTATGTGTTTCCATTCAGAAAACACCATGATGGGGAAATGAAGCGGGGGGCCCACAACCCTAAACCCCCATAAAGCGAACAAGAAAATGCCCGCCATCCATGCAGGCAGAAATTGAATCGCGTATTCGTCCTAGAGGTCAGGCATATGGATGAAAGGCCATAGCATTGTTCGATTGGGGAAAATGAGGTGTGGTGGGTACATTTCAATGGATGTTCTTTGCTAAGGGCAAGCCTACGTTCTTTGTTCACCCATTTAACTGTGCATTTAACTGCATATATATACGTATACACTGCGTATATTTTTGATTGCCTGCGTGGCTCTCTTCTGGCATAATAATACCGCCTAACAGTGATATGACAATTATACCCGCTATTTGCAGAGTAACTTTGGTACACCCAGCGTCACACTGGTGCACAGGTTTGCTCGTTTAATCTTGACAGTGATTCATGGGTTTAAGTGAAGAAGCAGACTCCGAGAAATACGTGCCTTTCCTTAAGATAACTAGGCGGCGATTTCAGATTCCAAGAGTCTTGAACTCAAATCTTGCCCTTTCTCCTGTCCCACGATACCAACTGTAACTATGTGCCCGTAACCCCACCGGAGGACATGGCTGTCACATCCTTCGCAAAGTCCCAATGAAGGGCAAAAATAAAAACCCATCCCATCCGTGGTCACGCAGATCCTTCCAAAGCGCAGCCTGTCATTTAATCTTAGAATTATCCTTCTCCCCTTTCAACCTGCCAGGCTACTTCCCAGTTATCGTGAACAATAACCGATCCCGAGAAGGTCTCCATCCAGACTCTGATCTGGAAGGTAGCTCTGGGAGATACCTCTGGCCAGCAGCTCTGGGGCGTGCTGCTCAGTCTGAGTCCGGATTTGGAATTCTGAGTCTGTTGTTCCAAGTCATTTGCTTAAAATCATTGGCAGGAGGGTCTCCCAGTTGCTCCCCAAGGGGTTTTTTTGTTGTCACAACTATGGGGGAGGGGAGGTTGCTAGTGCCATCTAGTGATAGGGGTCAGGGATGCCGCTAAACATCTGGAATGCCTGGACCGGCGCCTGCAACAGAGAATCATCTGGCCCCAGATATCTACAGTACTCAGGCTGAGCAACTCCATACCAAGAAGAACCCACTATGATTTGCATGTGGAAGGAAAGCCCCTGCCCAGTAGGTCGGTCCTGCCCTGACAATATTTCTCCAACGAGGTGGCCTTAGCATCTTTCAACAGAGCTGAAGGAACCCACATTGTGGATCTTTAAGCCACTGATTGTTAGCGACAGCAGCAAAATCTCACGGGCACGTTCATAGTAAACAAACGCGTGACACGGTATCTCAGTTTTCCAAGGTCCTGGGTGAATCCCCATAACTGATACATTTCAAGCCAATGGGAATTGGGTATTTTAACCACCAACATATATGTCTTTTGTAGTGATTTTGGATGGTATTCTTTCCATATTGTAGTCTTTCCTGCCTTCTTAAACAGGCAATGCAGAGCTAATTTTCCTGTTGATATGGAGACGTCACAAGAATACTGAAAGCCCTGCTACACTGTTACCCAGTCTGCCCTCTGGGATGGCACAGCCACTGATTTTCACCAGGCTCCCCTGGTTTTTGAGTTCTCAGGTCTTTCCTTTTCTTAAAAATAGTGTGTGTGTGTGTGTGTGTGTGTGTGCGTGCGCGTGATGCCATTTGGCGATTTCTTCTCCCTGGTGAAGAGTTTCATTCTAAGCACTATTTTCCCTGATCATTTTCAGACTTTGTGTTTCTCAAAAATAGACAACTAAGCTAGTTTAAAATGTGTCTAAAATAAGAACGATTAATGTGTGAGAAATGAAGGGTTCCCTTATGAATAAACATAAAGGTTCTTTGATGATGGAGCCTGAACCATGTAGGGGGCCTTTTCAGAGCTGCTTAATGTTTGTTCTTTTGTTTTTTGTTTTTTGTTTGTCAAATCCTGGGCCATGTTGAATACGATCACTTCAGTTAGGTGAGATGTCGTTTCATTTAAAAGCATAAATTTCCCCGAAAGGTAAGCCACACTCACATTCATCATAGTCCATTATTGAATGAGTCAATGTAAGTTTTGTTCTGTTTGCAAAACACGTTTGGGTGACTTTTTGGGAATTCATATGCTGCGTGAGGCGATTATCACCTGACAGAAAGTCCCTGAATTTATAGGGAAAGCGCTCTCTGAAATCGAGTGAAAGGCAGAGCTTAGAACATCATGGGAGACCTAGCTGGGGTTTTCCTTCTCTGGAGCGGCCTGGAACCCATCATTATTTCCAAGGGTGAGCTGCTCCATGAAATGGTTGATGAGAATATCTCCATTCCCACGGCTGTCCATCGCCCTGGCAACCTCTCCCTTAATTCTAGACCAAGGAGGAAATAAACTAGAGAAAACCCCAGATGGAAGTTCCTGCTGACATGGTCCTTGCTGGGGTCCCCAGTTCCTTGGACTCCTAGCCCCTGGGCAAGCTCACCTTTCCACCGCAGAGAAGGTGGTGGTCGCTCCTCGCATATAGTAGTCGTAATTGTAGGAAATCATGTCCATTTCTTCCCCATAGTGGCCTGGATATTCTGTGGTCAGCCTATGCGGGAAGAAGAAAAGTTTAGAGGAAGAAGCACTATCATTACAAAGAAGAGAGGGCGTCTGAACATCACGGGAAAGCCAAGCCAGAGTTTGATGGCCTCCAGTAAACCTTTCCGGGCTGCAGAAAGGCGATGGACAGTTGCCTCCCACTTCTCATCTTCCTTCTTCTTGCCATTAAACTACACGCTGAAAAAGCTGTAGATAACTCCTTGGGCCTTGAGGAAGTATTAATTAATATCACTAGTCGTCTGTTCCAGACAAGTCCACTGGAATCGTGTTTCCAAACTGTGGATTGTGACTTCTTAGTGGATCATGAAATCAACTCACCTGGTTATTTCCAAGTGAGCTTTAAAACATAGGGGTGCTTGGGTGGCTCAGTCGGTTAAGCGTCCCACTTCAGCTCAGGTCATGATCTCGCGGTTCGTGGGTTCGAGCCCCGTGTCGGGGCTCAGAGCCCAGAGCCTGTTTCAGATTCTGTGTCTCCCTCTCTCTCTCGGCCCCTCCCCCGCTCGCGCCCTGACTCTCCCTCTCTCTCGAAAATAAATAAACATTAAAAAATAAAAATAAAAAGTAGAATAGGAAATATCAGAACACATGCTGAAGGTTGTGTACGTGTGTGTAAAAACTTTGTTTCAAATATACTGTATAGGTGTGTGTAATTATGACGTACGCCTGGTGTGATAGTTTAGTATGTATTTTTTTACTGTGAGTCATGATTAAAGGGTTTGAAAAATATTAAAATAATATTTAATCCCCACAAAGGTAGTCTTTTCCTTGTCCACTATTGTTTTGTGGCGCCTGGAACAGTTCCTTCTATGTAATAGGTATTTGCTGAATAAATAAATGGCCTTGGGAGAGTCACTTAATCTCAATTTCCCGGTGTAGAGAAGAATGAAAACTACCTTATGAGTTTGTTATTGGAACTAATACTCGTATGTGTGATGTGCAAATGGTAGAAGTTGAGCCATAAGGAGCAATTTGTTTCTTCTTCCTCCTCCTTTTTCTTCCTTCTCCTCCAAGATTAGGTTGATCCCAGGCCTCCCTAAAAGTAGGTTTGCTGTGGTCCACCCTGGAATAAATCTAGAACCTCCCGAGGCTCGTAAGGGGATCTTCAGGACCAAAAAGGGTCCTTTCAGTGTGAAATGGGTGTGCCAAAGTCTTTATCTGCATCTCCAAGGCAGTTAGTGAGTGTCAATAATTTCATCCGATTTGGATTCACCAGGTCATTGTGCGTTATTGTATATCTGTTGATGATACAAAGACCTTCCATTATGTGGACTTAGTATTGCAATGATTGTCATGAAATCTTGAAAAGACTGATTTATAAACTGGAAGGGCTCGGAGGAGGATCTCAGAGCTTGGCTGCAGCAAGATCAATGGTTAGCTCAGGATAACGTGGGGTTAGCTAAAGCCCCAAAAGCCCGTTCTCGAGGCTCACAATTTGTCTTCACATTATATAGTTGCCCTCCTTCTGAGACTTTTCTTAAGACATAATTATGCTCCATTAGGATGCCAAGCCCAACCCAGGGGGGGTTATATGTGTTTTTGCCTAATGTATTCATGAAGGAAAATTAGAGTCTGCTAATTCAGAAATCTATTCAGTGCTTCTAAAGGGACCCAGAACAGGAACTTCCCTTTCTAATGAAAGTGTTAAATGACTCATAAATGGACTTAATAGGGCCTCACTTGGATCCCATTGGTTTCTGATCCACGAGGATTCTAACATGTGCTAGACTAAAGTTTATCCAAAAAAAAAAAAAAAAAAAAAAGAGGCATTGGTTGAGAATGTTAATGATGCAAATTAGGATTAAAAGAAATGGGGTAGGAGGTGTTTTCCTTACTTCAGGGAACGTAAAATATTTTCCGGAACTTTGAAACACTCCTTGGATACAATGCATGAAAGCTAAGTGCCAAACAGTTTTATATGTGTGAAGGCAGAATCTACATATGGCAATACTCTATTGAGCTAAATCCAATTACTAAAATTATTTGGAAATGACCAGGCTAGATATTTATTTGTTTTTAAATTTTTTACTGATCTGACCTCAGATTACTTGGTTAGTTAAACAAATTTGGACTAACGTGGAAAAGAGAGGCTTGCATTAAAAAAAATCACGAAGTTCTAAGCTTCGAAGGGGAAAAATGTATCCAATACTTTAGCATTTTCTATTGCTTTATTTTTGGTAGTGATCAGATACAGGTCCCCTGATCAACTGGACAGTTGGTCTCTGTGGGGGACTGCGATCCAGTAAATTTCTAGATTGCCCCAAAGAAGGCGTGCATGCTCATTAGTACATTTCTGTCTCCATCCCGCCGGGTTTTTGTTTTATTTGATGTTTGGTTCTTGTTGTTATTTTGTTACAAAACTGTGAGACCAAGTTTGGACTCTCTTACCGGACCCTGGATTAACAGGGCCAGGGAAGGAATTTACATATTGATGGAAATTATGCCTGCTCTCTGACGCTAAAAATGTAGAGAAAGAAATGGCCCAAGTCATGAGTGGGAAGTGAACAACCCAAAGACCATCCATAGAGGGAACTACTGTTTCAGTACGATCCAGGATCCTGAGTTTTAGAACCAAATAGATGTGTCGCCATTTTAGTTCTTGATCGTGTTGGGCACACACAACACGTCTTAATAGAGGAAAGCCCCAGCAATAGAGAGAAAAGAAAGAATGTAAACGTTCATAGCTGGACACTGAAACAGGGGCGTGGGGACTTGTCAGGACATCAAAAGAGCCTATAAGGAAGCAGAAAAACACTGAAATGGGTAGATTATTGAAGGTCTCTATTGGGATCCTCACATACTCCCTTACACAGAACTGTGTGTGTGTGCGTGTGTGTGTATGTGTGTGTGCGTTCCTCCTATCACTTTGGATGAATGACTACTGGGGTACACTTTCTCACCCCATGATACCTACCTACATACATAACTACATACATAAATGATACCCCATTTATGCCATCTGCAAGCAAGACAAAGAACTTGACCGAGAACTTGCAAAGTGAGGGAAACTAAGCGAGAACTCGATAACGTGGAACCCCTTTACAACTTCCTGTGTTAGATGGGGTCGAGCGAGATGGAAAGAAATTAAATAACGTCTCACGTACGAGCCGAAGAAAACTCAGACTGAAGGGATTTTTAAGATTGATAGAGGAGATTCTCATCTAAGATTCTCATCTAAGATTAAAGCCCTGAAATTATCAACAGGCCCAACTAGAGTCAAAACAGGGCTGCTGCCTGTGTCCGTTACCACTGATGGAGCCACAGCCGACAGATGTCCCTGCTCCTTTTGCTGTGAGAATGGGGCGTATCACAGAGCCAGGCCCAGATATGGGTTATCACAGCCATTTCAAAAGAGGGAGTAGAGCTACGATTTAGTTGGATAAAGAGGCCGGTCTTACTGGTTGTTAGAGGTTTGGCTGAGGACTGGGTTTAATAAAGGAAAGGGTTTTAAATCTATTCCTCGGCAGAGAGTGACTCAGTGTGAAACCGTAACAAAATCCACCTCTATCATCGATTACGGGGCAGTTGAACCTACAGTCAAACGTCACAGCCCCGGGATCGGTTTCCCACCCGCCTGATCTGCTGGCGGTGGGGACAACTGGATTATACGACGGCCTCCTGCAGGCTGCTGTCAGGCCATGTGCCCCACCGTTTTGCACACGGCAACGGGGCCTTGTCTCGTGGCCCCAAGTCAGCGAGGACCACGTCCCCAACCTTATCCCGCCGCATGGGACAGCAGGGGAGCACACACCACAGCCTCCCGAAGGTAAAAGCTGGAAGAACAACCCAACTTTTACAAATTAACGCGTCAGGATGGGAGCTTCAGCTTCTGTCTAAACAGGAATAAACTGAGGATGTTTTCTGACCCGTTCTTTGGTGAGTAGCCCACGTTCAATCGACATTTTAGAGAAGCTGCTTCTGGTCAGTCCAGCCTCTAATCCTGTTTTCCTCCTGTTTCCTCCACGTCCCAATCGGCACCTTATTATTTTATTTTATTTTATTTTATTTTATTTTATTTTATTTTATTTATTTTATTTATTTCATAGTTTGTGAGGGAGGGGGGAGAGAGAGAGAGAGAGAGAAGGGGAGGGACAGAAAAAGAGGGAGACAGAGAATCCCAAGCAGTCTCCACGCTGTTAGCTCAGAGCCTAATGCTGCGTTCGAACCTGCGATCATGGGATCATGATCCCGTGGGATCATGACCTGAGCTGAAATCAAGAGTCGGACGCTTAACCAACGGAGCCACCCAGGTGCCTTGTGCACCTTGTTTTAAATACCCTCTTCTAATGCCCTATTACTTGTCGGCCCCACATACGTAGCATTTAATTACAAAAACAGGATCCCATAAATATGTCTTTTTTTCACGATGATGACCAATGCGGTGAACTCCTTAAGGGGACAGTGGCCCCCACAGTGGCGTGAAGGAGAAATTCAGCATTTGTAGAACTGATGTGTTGAGGTTGGCCTACGTTCTACATTCGGCTACAAAGAGGTTGTCCCTCTCCGGCAGGCAAATCACGGAGAAGTTTGTTTTTGTTTTTGTTTTTGTTTTTGTTTTTGTTTTTAAATAAACAATCTGCTCACGATCAATCCTCTTGCACAAAGCTATTCCAGGCAAGCCAGCAGGCATGAGGATATTTCAGGTTGGACTAATTTGCTAATGGCCTGGCATCTCCAATAGGAGCTGCATCAGAACCTGTCTGAATTATTTGCGCAAAGATGTGCAAAGACCCAAATGCAGTTATGCATGAAGGAAAGCACCTGCGAAGGGACAGCCACCTGGCTTCTCCCCCAGAGAGCTGGGGAACTGGCCCCGTGGGGCTGAAGGCCCAGGTCTCTGCCGTCACCCAAGTGCCATCCTCTGTGGAGAGACCTCAGACCCTGAAGGGAGGGAAGAAAAGAACCTCGGATGCTCACGTCGACCTTCTCGTGGCGTTTTGGAGATTTAGGTCGCAAAAGCTTCAAATACGTATCACAGCACATGGAAATGCGGTTCCAGAGACATCTCTGACTTCAATCAGAAGAGGAGAACCTCTAAATATTTTCCCAATTGCTCTCTTGGAACTGAATTTCCAGCTCACTGGCCACGCCCAGGGCTGCTCAGCCAACACATTGATTTCCACGCTTCCTGGCTCTCATCAGCCACATTGCATCACGGTCGCCCCGGTCTTCAACACTGAGGGGAACAACTCCGCGTCCCACATCTCTGCCCCAGCTCACATCACCCCCTTCTCTGCTGTTTTCCCTTCTAGAGGCCCCGCCGCCTTACTCCCTGGTACTTCGCCCCTGTGGGTCTTAGTTTCTCCTCTGGATTGAGAGAGCTCAGCACTGCGTGCGGAGCCTAGGGCTGGGAGGCAGCTGGACCTGCTTGAAGTAAACAGCAGGCGCACGCTAGGTGCTCAAGACATAAAGGGTACCATCGTCATCCTTCCTGGGAACTGAATCCAAGTCTCTAAATGGTAACCTATTTTATATCCATTTACATTCACTGGCTGCTGAGGCAAAATTAACGGAATGAGCGATGGTCTCTAGACTTCAGTAAAGGCAAGCGGACTAGCTAGAATGACGCAACAGATTACGTCTATCGCCGCGAGGGTTGCCTTGTTCTGAGGAGCTACGGGGCCTGGCTTTGGGGTGGCCGAAGCTCACTCGCCAACAAGCCACACCTCTGAAATTGCTGCTTTTGAACTTTGAGCCTAAGGTGGTGGTGGTGCGGGGGGGGGAATGCATCACTGCCATGCAGGCAGCACATACAATTTCTCAAGTGCAAAACACTGTGAACAGCCGCTCGGGCTGAAGAAAGGTGTGACTGATTCTGCTCGGGCTCAGAGCGGCTGTTGTCCCCCAAAAGGAGCGCTTTGGGCCTCAGGCAATGCGAGGCAGCCACTGTTCATAGAGGAAGTGACTACACTCAATGCGAGTTGCTTTAAAATGGGAGCGGAAGGGAAAAAAAGTGGTTAGAGAGGGAGGGAGCCAAAACATAAGAGACTCTTAAAAACTGAGAACAAACTGAGGGTTGATGGGGGGTGGGAGGGAGGGGAGGGTGGGTGATGGGTATTGAGGACGGCACCTGTTGGGATGAGCACTGGGTGTTGTATGGAAACCAATTTGACAATAAATTTTGTATTAAAAAAAATGCAACATCCGGTCCTATTGTCTCAAAGTGTGGGTGTCGCCACCACTCTGATACTGACTCCCAATGGCTCGGAGGAACCAGTGTAGAAGCCGCCTTTCTTCCCAGACTCTGGGCACAGCGCTGAGCAGGGGTGGGAGTGACAGACACAGCAGTGGAGGTGCCTGTGACGTCATTCTTGTCCCTGCCATGACTTCAGGCAAACACCACCCATCTTGTATTGAAATCTGAACCACAAGACCCAGAGTTGAAGGTTAGTTTGATCGAGTGCTCTAGAGTGGGGGGGGGGGGGAGAAGAGTGTTCTGGTAAGCTGATTTCGTTGTTGTGGACTCGAGCTATCTGGGCATTCAGGAAAATGTTCTCTGGCGTCAGACTCGAGCTTCAGGGAAAGGGGAGCTGGGCAGCAGAGAGTATAACATGCGAGAGTCATGGGACGTCTGGGTTGGAGGAGAACTGAACATGTCGCCTATATTGATTCTGAGAAAGAACATTATTCTTTGCCAATCCAAACATACTATGCAATGAACGTAATGAAAGGCCACAGGTCTGGAGAAGAACCATGAGAAAAAGGAAATAGATGCTCAATTCAAAACGGTTGGTTCCTGGGACCCATCGTCTACACGTGGCCGGCGTCACCTGCTGATGGGGGCGTTCTGGTACATGGCAGGCAGCAGCTGTAGCTGCTGGGAGCCTGGGGATTATTAACACACAGGCTCCGAAGGGTTGTGGCTCCGTCAGCGACATGTGTTTGTGGTTTGCAGACAACCGGACAAAGATTTTGAATTCTCACATGTAAATAAAGACATGTAAAATGTACATATGGAACCCATCCAGTGGGGACTGTTTAGTGACAGCGTGTCTGAATCTATCAGCAATTCTCTCTTTTGCCAGAGTTCGGTGAGGCTCTACTCTCTAATGAGAAACTTCAGTCTGAAGCGAGAGCAGCACCTCGGTCCGAACTAAACAAATGAATCTCTCGCTCATCTGGGAGGTGGTGGGGTGATTTGTGGGTTTTTTTTTTCTCTCCCTGCAAGAGCGGTGCTATTTCCGAATCCTTGAGGGCCTGCACGCACAAAGAGGATAGATGCTCATTTAGCGCGTTCCAAACAGTGTCGGGCTCAGTGCAGCAGATCGGCTTTCAAAGTGGGAGAGTAAAAACGTCCCCCCAACACATGCGTCTAGTTTCCGGGGAGGTAATTCAAGCCAGTTTAAGTGACAGAAGGGGAGGCTACAGATTGGAAGGTTATCAGCGGTTTTCACTGTGGGAAGGTGTGCGAAAACACTCCTCACCCCGACAGGCTGTTAAAAGGATCAAAGAAAACAATGCGCGTGGAAAAATCCTTTTCAACTAGAAAACGTCATCCTAACAGTGTCAGGTTTCACCACGGTTCCTGTTCCTACGGGCTTGCAACATTCATCCTAGAAATTGATGAAGGGCCTGTTTTGTGCCAGGCAGTCTTTGGCGAACGAGACCTAATTTTTGCCCTAGAGACTTCATTCAATTTAGAAAGACATATAATAGAAGGAACGTCATGACTCAGGCAATTTAAAGACATATGATATAAGGAACGTCATGACTCAGGCAATTCAAAGATGCCACTAAGATGTCTAGATAGCCCAGTGGGATAGTGAGTGCATGTGGCAATCTCACTTTGCAGCTTCTCCAAGTTTTCCTTGGGACAGCCATGGTGGCTCTTGGCTCTGACACCATGCAGTCAGAATAGATGCAGCTAAGCAAAGCATTCCTCGGAGGGGCTTGCCTCCAAGTTGACTTGCCGTGTCTTTCTGAGTCATTCTCTCCTCTTTCCCCCCCACTGGTTCTGTCAACCCTCTAGGTTGGGGGGGCGAGAGGGGGGCACCGCAGGCAAGGCTCGGGGTGAGTTTTGCCATGGGGCCCTGAACGTCTCCGGCAACTGAAGAAAAGTTGCTCATCTCCCTTTTCCCGTCTTTAACCCAAGGCGTTTGTTCCTTCGTATCTACGTCCCCATTCATGAAATTCTTCACATCCTAGCAAGTCGTGGGTTGCATCTAAGGGAACTCAAAGAGTCGTTTCTAAAGTGCGTGAGAGGAAGGACATCCAGCCCTTGTGAGGAGCAGGACGGAGGCTGGAACCAGCGCTCCAGTGATCAAGGGAAGTCCGGGGCATCATGAGAAAATTAATGGAATTTTGAGATATAACGATCTGGATGCCTCTGGGGTCTCAGCATTTATTAGTTGGCCAGGAGGCTGGGTCTACACGGCAGCTGGGAGGGTTGAAGGGGACAGATCATAGCTGGTGGCAATACCGGGTATATATTATCTCAGTCCTCACAAAATTAGGGCGGGTGTCCATCCTGCCCAGGGAAGCCCGCTCTGGGCTGACTCCTGTTTACCCCCTCTCTCCTGAACATGCTCCTCTGGGCCACCCGGTATCCTGCAACCCTGATGCCTCCTTTGGAGCCTAAGGGGAAGTCTTGCCAATGTGGTGATGGATTAACTGGCTATTAGTTTGTGGCTTGTTATTTCAGATAATTTATTTGCGATGTAACTGGCTCTGAATGCCTTGCCACCAGGGAGGTGGATTTCATGGTGGGGGTGGCCTCTGTCGGCCGACTCGGGCCGGGAAGATTGGGGAAAGCCCCATTTCTCAGGTCACAGTGGGCAGACTCCTACCTCCTTCTCTCTCTCAGTGGGGCCCAGTCATCTTTCAGACTCTCATCCTCTCTTTGGAAACAATTCTGGGCATCTGGTTGCCCTTTGCAAAAGCACCTTTGGAGTCAAGGAATTTTTAGGGCTCAAAACAACCTCAAAGATCTTTTGGTGGCTTTCGGGAGTTTAAGGACTCCTGGAAATTCTCTGTAAACTTTTGTTTAAACATGCTGAAGACAGGATCTATAGCTTTCATGAGATTCTTAAAAACCTCAGAGATCCAGAAAAGATGGCTAGACTTGAGACCCTGTAGAGAAGGAAAGTGACTTTCTAGAGATGTCACAGTGGACGAGGAGGAAGGCTGGGGGAGGAGGGGAGGGAGGGAGAGGACACGTCAACACAGAGACACAACCTCAAGCTTCTTGTTGCCCCATCAGGGTTTCCACACTGTGCCACCACGCACGGGCTTTAGGTCCTTGCCTTTGGGACCTGTCACAGTTCTAGCCTATGTCCTAGTCATGCCTGTGCACCTGCCACGGTGGGGTAAGAACTGCTTTATGGAGGAAGCTGTGGAGAGTTGGAGGAGGCCCCTGCTCCACAATATGGAATCTGGATTTTCTAGTCACCATTACTTTGGACAGAAAAATGTTAAGCCTTTGGAACTGCCTTCCTTAGAGCCACACAGGCATCTGTGGAGGAACTCTGGTTGCAGAAGACAGCATAACCCACAAGGCTGCCCCTTCTGGCATCACACCGCAGAGAGATAAATCACTTGAGTGAGCCACCCTTCAAATGTTGCCACTTTGGGGATCCATTTGTCCAAGGTGGAAATGCCTGGCTCGTTTGCACACCCAGGAACTTGGGACAAGTTCTAGAGGTGACATCCCCATGAAACAGCTGGGTGACTTCGGACAAGTGACTTCCTTGTCCTATCGTTCTGTCTGTTTTCTTTCCTGCCAAAAGAGGGGTGTAGGCGCATTGGGTTGGCGACCTGTAAGGTCCCTCCCTGCTAGGATATTATTCTAGCCTTTTCCTTAATTTTATTTGTTCATTTCCTTCTATGTGCTGGCTGTCGCATTCTAAGCTTGTCTGTGACCGCCCAGGCTTATCTGAAGCCAGAAACACGGACCAGAGCACCCCCCAAGCTCCCCTCTGGACTCCAGGCTCCTTCCGCCAGGCTCACCAGCAGGAATATGGACATCTCTTGCTGTAGCGACAGCAGTAAAACTGCCATTCCCGATCCAGCACGGACTCAAAATAGCGGCTCTGGAACCCCGCCACCAGCCCATTGTTGGAGCACGTCTGGTACCTGAAGAGAAGAGAACAATCCAAAGTGAACTAGTGACAGAGACACCCAAGACCCCGGCTGCCACCGTGACCAAGCCAGGCCATGCTTTGACTGACCTAGATTCCCAACAACGTATTCCATTTTTATGCAAACAGTCAAGACTTCGTTATGTTTGTAGAAATCACATTACGCTCACCGTTAAAATTCACATGATTCAGAATCTTTCAGCTGAAGGAAACTTGGGGGAACACTGTTCCCGACAGACTCCTACGAATGTAGAGTTGGATAGAAGAGAGCGTGAATGGATGGACGCACTTACCCAGGAGTCTTCCTACCTCCCGCTAAACCATAAGCTCTACCTGGTCAGAGCAGATTTGGGTCAGATTTATCCCCAGTGCCCACGGTGGGTCCTGGTATATGGAGGCACCGCCACAGGGTGGTGACAGGCCAACTGGGCCTCAAACTGGGCCTCAAACTCCCTGGACGAGCATTTTTCCTGCCTGAGACGCTGCGTTCTAATTCTTCACGGAAGGCAACCCCTCATTTCTGGTCCACAGACCCTCCCCTCGACCACGGGGCGTGGTCACCCTTTCCTTGTCGCTGGGCCCTCACTCTGGGGATCGGCCCCTTTTCCCTTCACAGCGCCTTCCTCACTAAGCGTTGGTTTTGGACGGTGTGTGATCATTTCTTCCTTTGTCCCACCTCCTTTGCCCCACTTCTTCTCTCCCATCCCCCCCCCCCCCAACAAATCACACTGGGGCCTGAAGGTTGCCACCTCCAGCTGATATTGAGGATGCTGTTCTCCACCTGGCCACAGAGGGCTCCCCCCGCAAGGGGGGTGGGGGTTGCTCACAAGTCCTTCCAAAATAAGTCTTTAGCTCCTTCCGATTCTCTGCATTCCCCACCCATCCGGCCATGGAGCCCGATCCCTCTCTCGAGTGAGCGGAGCAGGCGGTTGTCTCCGCGTCCTGGCCCGACAGCTGCCGGAACACAACCCCGTTTTCCCAAGTACCGGTACGTTTCCAGAAACGATCACAGATAAAGAATAAGTGCTCCGTGCTGACGGGTGGGAGGGGCTGTGCTGACACACAAACTAGAAAACCATCGGTGGTGACGGGTTTCACGTGATTCTTTGGAAGTGCTAGAAACGATCTTGTGGATCTGACGACACTAGCAATTAAATATATTTCATGGCTCTGATTGGAAGGCTTTACTCTTGCATCCCTCTCCGTGCTTCCGTGTGGAGAGAACTGAGACCTGGGCTTGGTGCTTGGCCAGCCATGCAGATTAGCCTGGGTTGCTGTCCCTGGAACTTGCAACAGGTGCCGGGACCCTAGAGACCTCAGCTCCAGGAGCTCAGGAACACAGATGAAAATGCCCTTGACGCGCTAGCCTTCTCTGCCCTACCGTTGCCCACATCTTATCGGAAGCAGTACCCCCCTTGGGAAGACGCCTGGCACGTGTTGGAAGCCACGTGATTGGAATGGGCTGCCAGGCTCTGGGGCAGTGGAGTGTCCAAGATGGTCTATGATAGCCTCATTCTAGCAGCGTGAGTGAGAGCTTTTCAATAGAAAGCGCTAAAAGTTGTCCACGAAGCTTCTGGTGTCTTCTTTCTTACCATCACTACAATTCTGGCTTCCTCTATAAAAAAACAAAAAATGTTCCTTCTCAGAACTGAGCCAGGCTGTGGTTTCCCTGTGGCTGTTGTTCCATTGTTCTGGTTTGTCAGAGGCACTCGGATCACCACGGGGACAGGGTTCCCAGGGTGATCATTTCCCTCGAGTAAAAATTAGTGCGGCAAGAGAAGCTGACCTGAGCCCGTGGAGTCCTGGTGCTGAAGGCATTCCGCGTCCTGTGAATTCTCCGCCGGCGGTCAGCCGGGCAGCTGGCCCCACCGTCCCGTAGGGCAAGTGTGCCTGTCACTCCCTCATTCGCCACCTCAGGAAGGCTGCCCTGTGAAGATCATTTGGACACGACAGGCGCGGGGCGTAAGACCGTGTGGTAAAAGTTAGAGAACCACACAGGGCTCGCCTCTCCTACCTTCTGTGCTGTCACTTACACGTGTTGCTAGAGCGAGCCTGCACCGGGGTTTTGGTAGTGCGTGTGGCCAAGCCATGAAATTATTCCTCCCTGAAGTGGATTTTTGTCGGCGGCCATTTTCACTCTCACTTGGCGATCGGCGGAGCAGAAAGGCTAACAGCATGGGATATGCTGCCGGACCAAGTGCTCCAACCACCCCCAGCTGTGTCACCTTGAGCAGGTTTCGTAGCCTCCAACAGCCTCGGTTTTCTCATTTGCAAAACGGGCATCATAATCACACATACTTATGTAGGTTATCGTGAAGACCAAATAACACCACGCAGATAAAATCCTGGCGCTTACTAAATGACTTATTATTGACGCTTTCGACGCTTGCTCGGTCATTTGTTATTGCCATCATACTTTCATTTCGTCCACTTGACGACTGTTGAGCATACTCGATGAAAGCAGCCTCGGCTCCCCAGTCTCTGGTCAGAGGAAAGCTGGTGGACCCCAGTGCATTCTCTGAGGGTCTGTTTCCCTAAAACAAAGCTCACGGGGGTTGGATGCCTTGGTTGCAGACACACACCCACTTTGGGTTTTTTTTTTTAATTTTTTTAAATGTTTATTTGATTTTTGACACAGAGAGACAGAGCCTGCACGGGGGAGGCGCAGAGGGAGAGGGAGACACAGAATCCGAAGCAGGCTCCGGGCTCCGAGCTGTCGGCACAGAGCCCGACGCGGGGCCCGAACTCACGGACCGTGAGACCGTGACCCGAGCCGAAGTCGGTCGCTCAACCGACTGAGCCGCCCAGGTGCCCCGACACACACACCACTTTGTAGTATAGATACTTAGGTCTCACTTATCACCCCCAGTAGAAGGTAAAATCCTTAAGGGACAGCTTGATCTTTAGTTTGAAGTCCCCACAGTGCCTGACACAATGGGTCTAGCAGATGTTTAACAGAAGAACGAACGAACAGATGACTGATGACGGAGTTGACTTGGGAGAGCCCATCGCTTAGACCCAGAAAGGACCCTGAAACTCCCCCCCCCCCCCACATGAAGTTTCCAGAACCCAAGTGACTGATCATCTCCCCACATCCACCTTCACCCTCAGGAACCAAGCCTCCTCAGGCTGAGGGTGTCAACTGAATAGAGCTTTGGGCATTCCTCCCCTCCCTTCTGGCAACTTTCGATCTTTTCTGAAAGCACCTTATTTGACAAGAGTCACTTAAACATTTGGCCACAAGCTGCAGAATCACAAACACGGAGCAGGCAGGGGAGAAGAAGGGTGGGGGTGGCTGTAGATGGGATGGGTGCGGGGGAGCAGGGGAGGGCTGGCATGGCTCGAGTGATTCAAACCAGTCGTTAACAATGGTTAGTGATGGGGGCGCCTGGGTGGCTCAGTCAGTTGAGCGTCCTGCTCTTGACTTTGGCTCCAGCCACGATCCCAGGGTCATGGGGTTGAGCCCTGCATCAGGCTCTGTGCGGACAGCGGGGAGCCTTGTTGGGATTCTCTCTTCCCTCTCTCTGCCCCTCACCTGCTCGTGTGCTCTCTCTCTTGCAAAATAAATAAACATTAAGAAAAAGAAGTGGTTGGTGATGAAAAGACACAACAGAGGCTCTGCTCCCCTTTCCGGCACCTGTGCGATGCTCCTGAAGGGGCCTACAAGAGGATAAGGACCCAAGCCCGTAGGCTTCTGGGTGGCTTATGACAGGACCCCATGGAAGCCCTGGGCCCAGATTCCCTGAGAACCTCGGGGTGCCCTGCTTCAGAGGCTGTCTACTCCCCACGTCGGAAGGCAGCCTTGCCTTCTCACCAACCCCGTGAAGGCCGGAGGCTCGGTTTTGTCTCACAACCTGGATCATCGTTGGCCCGGCTCCCCCTGACGGGAGAAACTTTCCAGAAGGTAGACTAGGAGGCAGTTACTTAGTCCCCCCCTTACGATCCTCAGGGAGGAAACTTCTCTGAGAAGTGGCCTTTGGAAAATGGCTTGTCTCGGGCCTGTTGCCCCAAAAGGAGAGACAGAAAACATTCTCCTGTATCTGCCGCCGTCCAACAAAGAAGCATGCAGGAGAAGAGCTTTTGTTGAGGTCTGCGCCTGTCCTGTCCTTACCAGGCCGTGCGGAGCCTCACCCAAGTCACCGTGAGGACCGAATGAAAGAACGCCTGCAAAAGTCTTGGCCAAGACAGAAACCGGAAAAGCCGGTGTTGGGAAGACGGTGTGAGACACGGTGACCCGGCCTCCTTCACTCCGCCAAACTTCTCCCCCAACCCGGCTTGAGGAGGGCTCAAGTCCCCCCAAGAGAGACTCGTTATTTTGGAGTGAAGCCTCGATTCCCGCTAATTCTCTTTTCCCCAGAATAATCCTTCGGGTTCCTCTAAGGCATTTATAACAGAGTTCACAGGGCTTCAGAATGTTTCTTAAGTCTTTCAACAGACCCTCATCAGAACTTCCTCTGTGCCTGGTGCTATCCTCGGTCTTTCCAGAGGGCTGTGCTGGGAAGCACTCACTGTGGAAATTCAGACAGTGGGGAGAAGAAGGGGGTTGACACTAAAGGCAGAGAAGAAAAATGAGAGACCAGGTGGGGACCTTGGGACAGGGAAGCGGCCAGGGGCAGAGACGAACCCAGTTTAGGGGCAAAGTGTGACAGTGCAGAGTTTTTGGAGGTCAGTGCTACACCGCCGAGTACTGGGCCTCCTGCCACAATGGTGGAGACACGAACTACCTATTTAAATAATGTCAAGCTGTCCGCAGGCTGTTCTCTGCCTGCTCGCATCTGGGGAAGAGTTCTGCCGTCTTCTCTGTCCCGGTTTCATGTCTGCCGGCCTGTCTGCCAGGTTTCCAGATGGGGAAGCACGAATGGCCTGCTGAACAGCTTTTCTGGATGAAAAGACACAGGCCAGGACCGAGGGAGAAAGACAAATTCTCCCCACAATACAAACTCCTGCTCCGTTTTGGAAAAACACAAGAAGTCAAGGCTACCCCGAAGGCCTCTGAGAAGATGCAGATGAGCTTCTATGATGGATTTATGGCCTGAGATCAGCTATGGCCTGGGAACCATTTCAGGTCACGTGGGGACTGCAGGCTCAGCCCCGGGAGACCTTGAACATCAATTATCGCAATGTTTATTGACCAGGAGATCTAACGCTACCTCCAGGTCTAACTGAAAATGTGACAAATATTCAAGACGCTCGTAATGTACATTTAAATATTCATAGATCAGAACCGAGTTGCGTGTTCCTAAAACAAAATGGTGCGTACCCATCAGGGGTCTTTGTAAGCCAGAGATTTATATTTCAGCGCCGGCTTTCCAATTCACTGTGAAACTCGAGTTTCGGTTTCTAAGTAAAAAGAAGCGACCTTTGCCGGGGACTTTCCATGTGCCAGCCGTTGTGCTCAGCACTGTCTCTGTGTTCGTTATTTCCATCATCCAAACAATCCTGTGAAATGGCTCGAATAACCAGCCCCCCACCTTCCCCCCCCACCCCTCGCATTTGGTACACAAGGATACTCAGGTTGGGAGAGGTTAAGTGATTCCCCCAAGGACACACAGCCAGGAATGCCTACAATATTATCGAAGGTGCTTATCACAACAATTCTAGGGGGTTGTCTTTGTAGAAGTAGAAACTGGGTCTTGGAACGTGGACATGATTTGCGTCAGCAGTTGGGGGGGGCAGTGTTTTTAAGAATGGTCCTGTTTGACTCCAAAAATTACCTCTCCACTGCTTCAAAGAAACACACACGCGGACGCACAGAAGAAGCAATCCTAAGTCTGTGGGTCAGACTTATTTACTGGGAAAATTATGTCTGACAAGTGCCCCGGCAGGAGCAAACCCCCTACCGGAGGAGGGAAGCTTTGCCATCCTGATCAGCCCAACCAAGAGCCAAGTTCGCAGAACTCAAGGTTTCCCCCAGACGATTGATTCCTAGTACTTAGAGGCGCGACCTTGATGGAAAGTTGGCAAGAATCCTGGATCTGCCATAACCCTCCTCCCACACTTGCCTCCTTGCCTCCAGAAGTCATTCTTCGGTGGATGGGATATCATCGCCAGCCCAGCACTCACCACGGCTCTATCCAAGCACAAAAACAATGCCGACCTTTCACATCCGCCATCAGCGCTGTGGCATCAGACTGTCTGGCTTGCCCCCCCCCCCCCCCCCCCCCCCCCCCCGCTACTCATCAGCTCGGAGCCAGCAAGTCTCCCAACGCTCTGAGCTACAGTCTCTCACCTGCGAAACTGGGAAATAGTAAGGCCTGCCTCCCAGTATTACCGTGAGGAACAAGTAAGATTAGATAGACCATGAGGAAGCCAAGGGCGTAGACTGTATATCATTTGTCTTCAGGTTCCCAGAGTCTGGCAAAGTTTGTGATGATGAGCATTTGGTAGGGAATGAATGAGCAAAGGAACGTATAAATGGAGAATGTTTATAAACTCCAAAGCGTCACATAAATTAGGCCAAGGGTAATAGCTCCTATGCCGAATGTATTTCTGGCTCTCTTGGCCTTTATTCCTCTTATACAAAGCAAGGAGACTGCTGTGGATTATTCTCCAGATCCCTCCCAGCTCCGAGCTTCTTCGACTCTGTTGCCATTTCCTCATAAACTCCCGGTATATGCCCTACTAGCCTGCATCGTTGTTTTCAAATATCTTTTTGGTTTGAAATAGATGCAGATTTACAGAGGAGTTGTTCCCTTGACCTTATCTCTCAGAACTCCGGTGCCTTGATGAACACCAAGAAAGTGACATCAGTACGGCCCTAACGTCCGGACTTCACTTGGAATTTCGCCGGTTTTCACACTAATGCCCTTTTGCTGTTCCGAGATCCAGCCCGGAATCCATATGGCACTGGGGCTCTGTGGCTTTTGAGATAAAGAGTTCACTACTGTATTTTCTTTTTTTTTTTTTGAAGCTTATGGGGACGTTAACATTTGGGGGGGTGGGAGAGTGGAAGCTAGAAAAGAATTTATCTTAAGGTAAGTGTGTCAGCCATCCTTTGTATGTTTTAGAGAACTTTGGGAAATCTCAAAAGACCATCCTGCAGGGCCGCAAAGGCACCTCGTCACAGTGAGACGTGAACAATAAAGTTGGGCCCTATATTACGGACAGTGGAATACCGAGACTCAAAAATGGAAACCAAACTGCGTCCCCTGCGGGAAAATCCGCAGGCTTCTGTGGTGAGGGCGGTGGGAACACCGGCTGGGATTGGGACTGCCCAAGCCACTAACGAGTCAGACTTAGTCTTGCATACGTATTTAGTGGGCCTGCTTTGCACAAGCCTTATCCACGGCGCTGGAGAATATTCTACGCAGCACTGAATAAGACGAAGTCCCTACATTTGCGAAGCCTGTTTTCAAGGAGACGAGCAATATACAACTACACATTGGCTAATGACAGGTGCACCACTGCAAACATAAAGCGGGTTGGGGAGTGGAGGGTGAGAAACGTGAGTTTAGAGACGGTGGTCTGAGGAAGGATCTCTGAGGAGGTGGGCGCTGTGTGTCCTGAGTGCTCAGAACCACAGATCAGGAGGGCTTGCCCCGTACTACCCAGAGCCCTGGTCTCCATTAGAATTGGAACACTGAGATTATGGAAAAAACTGAGTTTCTGCCCACCAGTCCCAGGTTCAGACTGATGTGGGTGCTCCCACAGCTCAGTGGGAGAGTTTTCCTTTCTCCTCTTCTCCATCACGTGGCTTGTCGTTCACGAACGGTTCGTTTTGCTTTGAATTCCCTTGCCTTTGGAGGCGCGTTGAGTAAGAAATTGACCTTGAATACGTTGAAATTGTCAGCTCTGATGGAAGCGGCCATTGCAAAAGGTCTTCCTGAGGTCCTTTGAAGTCCAGGGGAGGGGAGTGGAGGAAGAAAGCAGGTGCCAATAAACACAATGCTGTTCCTCTGAATGCAGGCTCCACGCAAAGGTGGCTTGTCCAAACCCAGCCTCAGCAGATTCCAGAATCTCTGAACCTTTACTGACCGCCCAGGATGTGCCGGGCATCTGTTTACATTTAGATTTGGAGTTCCCGTATACACGTAGGGCTCCTCTACACATTTTTCCTTGCACCCCTATTGCGAAGCGGGTGTTACACCTTTCTTTCTTTCTTTCTAGAATGAATGCGCAGGGCCACAGGGCCGGCAGATGATAGAAACAGGAGCTGTGAATCAGGGGTTTCCTGACTCTAAGACCAAAGCTCTTTCCACCGCATGACAGCTCAGCCTGACTAGAAAATTCCAACTTCATCTTGTTCCGCCCAGGACCGACATGTCCTATAGCTTGTGCTGTGTCAATTTAGAGAAGATTCCCCGGGAACAACAGAGCCATGCCCTGAAACAGCAAAATGCCACGCTTGGGACCTAGGTAGAGCCTCCTGGTGGTCATTAGTTGGGGAGCCAGGATCCACACACCAGAATCTGGCACTATGGTTTCTACAGAGAAACCATAGCAAACAGCAGTGTTACGAGCCGCTCAGCCACGCTTGGAGCACCTTTCAAATCTGTGCTCTTATTAGCAAGCGTCTTTATTTTTATTTATTTATTTTATTATTATTATTATTTTTTTAGCAAGCGTCTTTAGTAGACCCTATGTATTGTTGTCATACCTGTGCTCGAGATTCCTCCTGCCTCTTAAAATAAACCGGCAAGCTGAGTCAGTTATACAAGGCGGCCAAATTGCTTTTGGATACTAGCCCTTTATCCGATATGTCATTTGCAAATATCTTCTCCCGTTCCGTCGGTTGCCTTTTAGTTTCGTTGATTGTTTCCTTTGCAGTGCGGAAGCTTTTTATCTTGGTGAGGTCCCAACAGTTCATTTTTGGTTTTCATTCCCTTGCTTTTGGAGACGTGTCAAGTTAAGAAATTGCTATGGTTTCTATATACAATGGAATACTACTTGGCAACGAGAAAGAATGAAATCTGGCCATTTGTAGCAACGTGGATGGAACTGGAAAGTATTACGCTAAGTGAAATAAGTCAGGCAGAGAAAGACAGATACCATATGTTTTCACTCATAGGTGGATCCCGAGAAACTTAACGGAAGACCATGGGGGAGGGGAAGGAGGGGGGGAAAAGTTACAGAGAGGGAGGGAGGCAAACCACAAGAGACTCTTAAATGCTGAGAACAAACTGAGGGTGGATGGGGGGCGGGGGAGGGGGGAAGTGGGTGATGGGCATTGAGGGCATCTGTTGGGATGAGCAATGGGTGTTGTATGGAAACCATTCTGACAATAAGTTATATTTAATATACATATATATATATATATATAAAAGGCAGCCAAATTTTGCAAAACCATCAACGACTCTTTCCCCAGAGCAGATTACAAGCTTGCAGCCCGTGGGAAGACGTAACTGCCCCTCAGCCTACAAACAAATCCCTTCCTTTCAGAGTTTTCACTGACAATGAAGTCTCAACTCGAGGCAATAATCATCTAAAAACATGCCTCTGGGGTAATTGGTGTCGGTCCTGGGGCAGCCGAGGTTTACCGTAAAGGGGCTGTTTTTCATGGTTGTGCATTTTTAACTCTGTGATTAGCTGAGTAGCAAGCTGGCAAGTTTAAAACTAAACATCATTTGCTTCCTCTGCCTAGCAGGGATAAACACAAGGATCAACGGAATGCCAGAAAAATCCAAGTGCGTTTTCAGGGCCAAACGGAGCGTGGGGTGCTGGAGATGTGAATATTTCTGGGATCATGTAGTGGGGCCACTCATTTTCCAGATGAGGTGGGAACCCAGAGAGTTGAACCACTGGTCCAAGGTCACATGGTCTTTAGAACCCGGATCCAAACCCAAGCCTTCTGACTCAGAGCCCAGGGCTTTTCCTTTGGGGTGAAGAAATCATCTCCGAGTGCCGTTTTATTCTGTCTCTAAAAAGGGGGATTAGAAAGGGGACCCGTCCATATCATGGCCCCCCAGATGGAAGGACCAGGTGGGAGTATAACTGGGTTGGTCCTGAGCCCCAGGCCAGGCACTGGGACCTGCTTCAGGTCTTTGAGGTGAGGCTAGATTCTGAGTTGGCCGCCTACCAGAAGGAGTTTGGGCTAATTAAATCTGCTCGCCGGAGGCAGTGGGGTAGACAGGGAAGGCCGGATGAAGGGCCCCACTTACAGCTGCTTGTGGGACCCTCTCCTCATCCCTTCCACAGGCTGGCGGAACCCCTCGTCAGTCATGGGTACCGAGCTGGTCCCCCGTCCTCCAGGGCCGGGCTTGTGCTCTGACCTTTGCAGATCCCATCCTCCCAGGATGAAGAACCGCCTTGAGTCCAGCCCTGGCCCCCCAGCTGAGCCAATGGCCCCCACTGGGCGGGGGCAGCGGGCTCTCAAATAGCTCATCACCGGGACCACGCACATCCACTTTGGAGTTAAGATCCAAATCCTGGCTCTAGCACTTTCTGGCTGAGGAAACACCTGGGCCTCTAGACCACAGTTTGTCTGCCTATAAAATGACTTAGAGATTTGTTTTGAGCACTAATGAGGTAATCCATACAAAGCACTCAGCATGGTGCCAGCCCAGCGGAAGCACTCGATAAACGGTGGCTGTTTTTACCACTCAGAGGTCCCTTCTCTTGCCTGGCTCCTCCTCAGGTCACTGTCTTTGCCTCTTGGCCTCTCATCATGGTTCTGTCTGTTGACCCAGCGATCCCCCAGAGTTTGACCACCCCAACCCCCTCGATGCCACATGCCTGCTGGAACCTTCATAGAGCCCTGCCTTACAGCAGCCTCCCAGCTGGGCATCCTCCTCCCTGGACCTGCCTCCCCTAGGGCTGCCCTCCTCTCCCAACCTCCCAGGGCTCCCTTCCCCTTTCCCACCCCCTTCCCCACCCCCAGGGTTCCTGCCCCCAATCCGGGCTGAATGAATAACCAGCCTAGCCGTCAGTAGTACTGGGATGGGCTCCTGACCAAGTACTGGGGCTGGGACGGTCACACCCCACAGCGAATCACAGATTTGGACCGTGTCCATGCCATTGACTGTGGCGGAGCCCCGTCAGGCAAAGAGCAGCCCTTCTCCCCCAACAGTTTTCCGTAAACTATTTTACGGCGGTGAAACCCACTTTCGGGTCGGGCAGAGAGAAGGGGCTCAGTATTTATAACTGAGAGAGCACATCTTCTCAGGGCGGCGGAGAGGTTTTTCATTTCGCTTCTCTTTGCCTACATTTCTCTGCCCCCCCCCCCCACATTCGCTTGCTCTCAGTTCATGTTTCTCAAACGGTCTGTGGGGAGGGGCCAGTCATTTCTTGTCCCCCGACAACCGTGCACCAGTATTTGGTGAAACACTAAAAATAAATTGCTGCGAAACGAAAACGCCATCCGGACACCACAACGACGTTGGTTGTGGGCTCTAAAGTGTCTTAAAGACTGCCAATTTCCGTACTCCTCGGGTCTGCAGGCCGGGAACCTTCTCGCAGACCCAAAGCAGTCCCTGGACCAGATTACGAGGAGGGCGGCCTCTGGAAGGAACAGAGGCGCGGGGGAGCCCGTCTGCACTCCCCATCCTGGGTCTCTGTCGTCTAATGTCGCCGCTGGGCAGCGGCCCCCCCCCGCCCCCAAGAAAGCTACAGTGCACTCCTGGCCTAGTCCTTGGAGGCTGTGGTCAAGCCGATGCCGGGGGACAGATGTGCCACCAAGCCCCCGCCCGAGAGCCCAGGCCGCCCTTACCACTCCATTCCAGCTCTGTTGATTTCCTCCCACCAGCACTCCGTGGGCTCCCCGAGGTTCTGGGGCGTGGGCATGCAGGCATAGTTCCACTGTCTGTCCGAGCCTTCTTTCTTGTTGAAGATGCTCCTCACGGCCACCACCACCTGCCCGTGGGGACACTGGTAGCTGAAGCCTTGCCGGTTCAGGTTGACCCACCCGTCATCGCTGTAGTCATGGTACTGTTGGTAGGGGTACCCGTAGTCACCGTACTGGCCCCAGGCCACGGTGACCAGGGCCAGCAGCACCCACAGCCGAGCGAGGTCCATGCCGCCCGGGCTTCTGGCAAAAAACGTCACCCTAGGTCTGCGGGGCTGACCGTTTTATGCAGCTGCCGCCGACATGTGGCTTCCAGATGTGGGAGAGCAGGTTCCAAGTGCACTGTGTCATTGCTGAAGCAAAACCTCAGCGCGGAGAGCCCGGGGCCATGAGTCCGTCCAGCTCGTTTTAAGGTGGAATGCTAGGGAAATGTAAGGAACATACAAATGAAAGGAACTCCCTGGACAAAGACCCACCCTGCGGGGAGATTATAAAGGCAAATGGCTTCACGCCCCTTAGAGGCGGTCACCTGAGACCGCAGGCTGTCTGCCCCTCGTCTCTCAGGACCTCCCCTCCCTCTGCTCCCCTCCCCCAGCAACCCCCCCCCGATTCGTTCCCCCAGCTAGCCTTCCAGGACCCCCCGGGTACCCGGAGTGATTTCAAGACACCCAAATAGTAGGGATGAAGGGACGGAGTCATTTAGATTTCTGCAAGGCCAGATGCCCGGTTTCTTTGACGTTCCCAGCCCAATGTCTTTTGACCTTGAGTGGGTGCATGTCGTGTCAGTTTGCAAGGCTGCTCTGTGAATTAGTAAGTCACAAATGGAAGAGCTGTGGGCCCCGGGAAGCGAAGGTAGGCATCATCTCTGCACTTGAGCAATCCCCTGAGCTGCTGAAATTGGACCCCCCCCCCCGCCCCCCGACATCTACAAGCTGTGCTCTGCTCTCCGGTCTTAAAGAATTTAATCCGAATCATCTGAACTCATCCTTCAGTGTTTTTCCTCCACGTTGGGGGTTTTCTTTGTATTGAAGTATAATGCACATACAATAAAATTCATCTTTTAAAATGTTTAGCATACGGTCATTTAGCCCCCACTATAACTGAGATGTAGGACGGGTGCATCAGGCCCCGAATCCCTTTTAGACCCCCTCGGTGATCAAATCTTCCCCCATACCCTGTTCCTGGTAATCCCTGATCTACTTTCTGTCACTATAGCGTTGCGATTTCCAGAATGTCCAGTAAATGGAATCATACGTAGTCTTTTGTGTCTGACTCCTTTGCCTTAGAATAATGCTTTCTAGATCAATCCGTGCGGTTGCGTGTGTCAATAGTTCAGCTCCTTGTACTGTTGTGTGGTGTTCTATGTTATGGCTGTACCACAGGTACAGCTGAAAGACATTTGGAGGGTTTTTTTCCCCCCAGTTTTTGGTAATTGTGAAAAAAGCTGCTATAAATATTCACGTACAGATGTTTTGTGTGAACTTTGGTTACAAAATTTGTGTGAACACATTTTTTTTTATTTTTTTAAAGTTTATTCATTTTTGAGAGACTGAGACAGAGCGTGAGCGGGGGTGGGGGGGGGGGCGGGCGGCAGAGAGAGAGGGAGACACAGAATCCCAAGCAGGTTCCGGGCTCTGAGCTGTCAGCACAGAGCCCGACGTGGGGCTCGAGCTCACAAATTTCAATATCATGACCTGAGCTGAAGCCGGATGCTCAACCGACTGAGCCACCCAGGTGCCCCTGTGTGAACACATTTTTATTTCATTTGGGCAAATACCTAGGGGTGGGGTTGCTGGACCATACGGCAAGTGAATGTTTAAGTTTATAAGAAACTATCTGATTTATAAAACAGCTGAGTCATTGTGCATTTCTCCCAGAAAACTGCCATTTCTTTCTTTCTTTCTTTTAACCATTTTAATTGGGTCATAGGCATCTAGAGGTATTTCAGTGGGGTCTTGACTGGCATGTCCCTAATGACTAATGATTTTGAGCATTTTGTCATGTGTTTATCGGCACTGTATGCCTTGTTGGGTGATTTAACTGTTCAAATCTGTTGAGCCTTCTGGGTGTCTCCTAAGTGGATAGTATTTCCCATTTTCCATCTTCTTCGGGGTTGACCGTAAGGAAGTTGCCTTAAACTGTGGTTGTAGACCAATGATCTCTTAGCTTGTTAAAATGCAGACTCCTGGCCTCCACTCCAGAAAGTACCAAATCACAACCTCACGCGGGGTGCACAGGTCTCTACAGTTAAAAGTTTTCCACGTGGTTCCTATCCACACCAAGGTGAAGAACCACTTTCCTAGAGGAAAGTAGAGCTAGGGAAAAAGGAAATCCCACTAGAAATCCCACGCCTTGTGCCACCTATGGCCCATACACCAGCTGGCATTCGGGCTCGATTAAACATCAAGGTAACCTTGAAGGAGAAAGACAGTTGCACAAGGACAGAAAGCAAGTGTGTGTGTATGTGTGTGTGTTGGGCATGCAATTTGCTCTGAGATTGTGGTTACCAAAGGGAGGGGAGGAGGCCGTGGGCTGGACGGAGGCTTAGTTTTGTTTTTACCATCACCTTCTCCTACCACTTTGCCCTTAGGTAATTCCCCACGGCTGGCAACTGGCGTCCTGCAAGCTTAGGGCAGCTGCTCTGATTTATAATATGCCGGAATAATCATTCTCACCCCCTGTCAAAAATTACCACTCAAGAACTACCTGGGAGACTTTGAAAAACACCTGTGTCTGTGCCTCCTCCCAGACCCACCAGACCAGACGCTTCTGAGCAGGGCTCAGACGACAGTACCCTTTTAAACCTTCCTGTATGATTCTCCTGTGTGGAACAGGTTCCTAATGTCCGCTCCGGAACACCCTTCTCGGTGAAGCCCCCGGCAACTCGCTTCAAAGCCCGCAGCAGTTTCTGGGATCCCCCGAGACGTTGCATAAGCTGGGATGCTTTCGGCTCTAAGTAAGAGGAAGCTACACCCACACTGGCCTACGTTATCAAGATGCTCACTCTTGCACACTGGGATTCCAGCCCTGGTATCTCTAAGCTGTAAGGCCAGAGAGGTCTGCCCAGAACAGGGGACAGGCGGGGCCTGGAAATGGTTGGAAAACGAAGGTGCAAACAGAGTGAAGTGCTTACAGTCATTTGCATCGTCTCTCTCTGGGAGTTAAGGTTTCAGATGACTCATACGTCGTACCCAGAATGCAGGATAACTCACGAGCATCTGCATGCTAGCACTTAAAACCCTTAGGGGAAAGGGATGGAAGAAAATCAGTAAGTCAGTCAATCAATCAGTCGTCTACAGCAGTGGTTCTCCACAGTGGCTGCCCATGAGAATCATACAGGAAGGTCCATTTCTAGACCACTAGAAATCAACACTCAGGATGGATCGGCACGTAAAATATTTATGAGGTTATGTATCTCAGCGCGCACACGTACGACTCATTTGCACTATGGATTTCTGCGGCTCTCGGCAACATGTGCTCAATAATCTGAGGACTTTCGAGAACTGAGTTTTCAAAGTGTGGTTCTAGAACCCGCAGCCTCAGCACCGCCTGGAAACTTGTGAGAAATGCAAATCCTCTGGCCCCACCCCAGACCCAATGAATCAGACACGTGGGGGCCCAGCAGTCTGTGTTTTAGCTTTTTTCTCTTTTGCATGTTTTTTTTTTAAATCTCCGGATTTTTTTTTTTAACGTTTATTTATTTTTTTTTGGGACAGAGAGCATGAACAGGGGAGGGGCAGAGAGAGAGGGAGACACAGAATCGGAAACAGGCTCCAGGCTCTGAGCTGTCAGCACAGAGCCCGACGCGGGGCTCGAACTCACGGACCGTGAGATCACGACCTGAGCCGAAGTCGGACGCTTAACCGACCAAGCCACCCAGGCGCCCCGGATCTCCGGATTTTTTAAACTTATTTTTTATTTACATCTAAGTTAGTTAACAGAGAGTGTAATAATGATTTCAGGAATAGAATTTAGCGATTCCCAGGGCTCATCCCAACAAGTGCCCTCCTCAATGCCCCTTGTCCTTTGGATACTATGCCATTTGTCCGTTTAGCCCCATCCCCCTACCCAATACCCCACCAGCAACCCTCAGTTTGTAGTCTGTATTTAAGAGTCTCTTTTTTTAAGTTTGTTTGTTTATTTATTTATTTATTGGAGACAGATCGAATGGGGGAGAGGCAGAGATAGAAGATAGCGATAGAAGGAGAGGGAGAATCCCAAGCAGGGCTTGGAGCTCATTGAGGGGCTCGAACTCATGACCTGAGCTGAAACCAAGAGTTGGAGGCTTAACCGACAGGCGCCAAGGCGCCCCATGTATTTAAGAGTCTCTTATGGTTTGTCGCCCTCTCTGTGTTTATCTTATTTTTCCTTCCCTTCCACTACGTTCATCTGTTATGTTTCTTAAATTCCACATATGAGTGAAAGCATGTGATTTTGTCTTTCCCTGAGTGACTTGTTTCACTCAGCATAATACACTCTAGTTCTCTCCACATGGTTGCAAATGGTAAGATTCCATTCTTTTTCATTGCCGAGTAACACTCCATTGCATCTATATACCACATATTCTTTATCCATTCATCAGTTGGTGGACATTTGGGCTCTTTCCATACTTTGGCTATTGTCGATAGCGCTGCTATAAACATGGGGGTGGATGTGTCTCTTCGAATCAGCATTTTTGCATCCTTTGGATAAATACCAAGTAATGCAATTGCTGGGTCGTAGGGTAATTCTAGTTTTAATTTTTTGAGGAGCCTCCATACTGTTTTCCAGGGTGGCTGCACCGGTTTGCATTCCCACCAACAGTGCAAAAGGGATCCTCTTTCTCCGCATCCTCGCCAACATCTATCGGTTGCTTGAGTTGTTAATGTGAGCCATTCTGACAGGTATGAGGTGGTATCTCATTGTGGTTTGGATCTGTATTTCCCTGATGATGAGTGATGGCGAGCGTTTTTTTCATGAGTCTGTTACCCATCTGGATGTCTTCTTTGGAAAACTGTCTATTCACGTCTTTGCCCGTGTCTTCGCTGGGTTATTGTTATTATTTTATTTTTTATTTTTATTTTTTGGTGTTGAGTTTCATAAATTCCTCATAGATTTTGGATGCTCGCCCTTTGGATACTATGCCATTTGGAAATATCTTCTCCAGCAGTCTGTGTTTCAACAGGCCCTCCGGGTAATCTGATTCACGCCGAAATGAGAGCCACTATACAGAAGACATCTCAGAAAACTCTCCCCAAGTTCCAGGAGTCACTTGGTAAGGGGCAATTGAGTGCTACCAAAGCCTATCAGATGCCAAAGCATTCATTTCATTCCAGAAACCGCACAGTGATCACCGGACTATCCCACTTCCTAGTAGTAATAATGAACTTGAGATCTTTTGGACAGACTCAGCCAATGGGCACTCCAAAGCCTGAATGATTCTTCTTTTTCCTTCTTCCTCTCTTCCTCTTCTTCCTCCTCCTTCTCCGTTTAACAGCTCTGTTGAGGTATAACTCACACGCCCAATGATTCACTGTTGAAGGCACACCATTCAGTGGCTTTTAGGGTATTCTCAGGTGACAGGGTACCTCTGTCACCACAGCCGATTTTAGAACATTTTTGTCACTCAGCAAGAAATCCTGTACCCATTAGCAGAAATCCTGTACCCATTACCCTGTCCCATTTCTCCCCTGCCTTTGGCCCTGGGTCATCACAAATCTCTAGTCTGTCTCTACAGATTGGGCTGTTATGTTAAATGTTTGGGTTGCACCTTGTGGCCATTATGAACAACGTGGTTATGAACATTCACGGGCAAGTTCTTGTGCGGCCGTAGGTTTTCCTTTCCTTTCTCTACCCAGAGGTAGAATCGCAAAAGCTGTGGAAAGCCACAGCCATTCCGGGGACCCTTTTTGGGGTCTGGACCCACTCCAGTCGGGTAGCTTCCTCAGGCATAGAATTCCTTCTTGAGACATTCTGCATATACACTCTTTCGGCCCAAAAGAACGTTTCTCAGCTGGGGAAGGTCTTACTTAAATAGCCTCGGCAATATCCCCGTCGGTCCTCCCATCCCTCCAGCCTGCCACTCTTGGCACAACCCACTGTTTTCCTGGAATCTCTTTTCGCACCCACCGTGGTGCCAGCCGAGGTTAACCCTGAGAGCTAACCAGCCAATCAGTCCTAGGATAACCCTTTTAGCACTGGGGAAAATGGGGTGGACAGACGATGGGTAACTCACCCCACTTTTTACAGCTGGCATGAGACCCAAAGGGGGACTTGAATTCATCAGCCCGTTTCTTTTAGTGAGGCGAAGGCCTTACCCCAGGGGGCCAAGTGGTGATGGCGGGGCTCGAGAGCAGATTGTAACGCTTGACACGAAGGTAGGTGGTCATTAGCAGCTCGGAGAACCCCTGGGCAATGGGGCAGTGGGCTCATCCTGCAAATCCCGGTAAGGAGCAATCCCGGTGCACCCTGGGCTCAGGGCTCCAGGGGACCTGCCTTGCGTGGACTCGAGGGGACCCGTCCTAGAGTGCTTCGGAAGATCCAGTTACAGCCGTTCACCAAGCCCTTCCCGCTGACCATGCTGAGGGCTGTGGGACTGGGGGTTCAGCAGGGGCAGTAGCCTCCCTGAGGGGCCCTTCCCCTGCAGGGAGGGTGGCGTCTACACCGTCTGGCATCGATCAGTCGCTTCGCCTCTGAGGCTGCGGGGGCTGGATGTGGACACCGAGGAGGCCTCCTGCCTTTCCCAGGCTTACAGGCCCTCCCCACCCCCCAAAATCGGCCTTTCCCAGGGAGGTCCGCAGCCGGCAGCATCGCAGTCAGGGAGGGACATGCTAGTGACTCCTGCTGAAGCCGAGACCCGGGAGACGGTGGGGAGGGCAGGGGGCGGGGAGCCTGGAATCTGTGGTCCCAACGAGCTCTCCCCTCACTCCAACTCGATGCATGCGAGAGCCTGGAACCGTAGGCGAAGGTGCATTTTCATTCCCGGAGGATGCTTCCGAGTTTCGTGTTCTTCCGGAGCGTGAGGCCGAATGGGGCAAGTCGCCTCTGCCCCGTCCCCCCGCTGCTGGTCCAGGCCCAGGGCAAACTGAGGGCTCTGCGTTGTCATCCTGCTTTTGTGGAGCCCCAGCTGCCTCCTGCCCACACGCCACTGTGCAGACAGTGACAGGGCAGAACAGAATGGCGGCTCAGCCCTCCTCCTGTCCCCGTCGCCGGCCTGCGGCTGAGCTAATGACTCTCATTTTCTCTGGCAGCGTTTTAAAGGCTGCGATATTAACACCTCCGGGAAGAATTCGACTCTCTTCCGCGGTGGGCTTGCACGAACAGAGCCACAGCATTTCTGCTGTTGCCAAAGCGCTGCAGTGTGTGTGTGTGTGTGTGTGTGTGTGTGTGTGCATGCGTGCGCACGTGTTTGCGTGCGTGTGCGCGCGCGCGGGCACGCACCCGCGCGCACGCGCGCACACACACATGCACATACTTTACTTTGCCTCCTTCGTGAAAATTGAACGAGGCAATACGTGGAAAGGGCTTGAACAGAGTCAGGTATTCAAAAAAAAAAAAGAAGAGTTCTCATTTTACAAGGTGTGCTCCACATTCTCTGTTGTACTTTCTGGAACTCTTCTCATTTAGCTGCATGAATGTGCCTCTTGCGCTCTGGCTCCTGCGGGGGGGGGGGCTTGGCCAACGGCAGGCATCAGGGGACTATTGAAGGATGGGAGGAGAGGGTCAGATTAATTCCCCTGGTTCCCTGCCTGCCAAGCCCTGGCTGCCAGTGGCTGGGTTTCCCTCCATGAAGCCTTGGCTGCTGCCGGCCCGTCCCTCCAGGAACATCACCCCCTCCTCCCTCCCCGCCACTTCAGTCCTGGAGAGGTGTTTCAGCAGTTTCTAGCCACGGCTGGCCCTGGAATGTTCCACCCTAACCCTGCTCTTACCTTAGTCGACAGTTCCTTCACTAATTCTCCCCAGTAATTCTCCCGCTAATTCTCTCCACACCCCTCTCGAGTGGGCACCTGCTTCCTGCCGGGACCTGATTGATAGGAGCGATGACTGGCTGAATTCAATACAAGGAAAATCCTGAAACGACGTGACTGTCCCAGGCACTGACCATCCGTCTCCAGCTGCTGTGGACGTTAGCTATTCACAGGAGAAGAAAGTTCTCACCCTCTGGGTGATGTCAGGCAGTATCGGCATGGCTCCCTCGCCAGACTGACGTCCACCCGCTGTTTCTCTGTCTTCAGCCCTAACATCACTCCGTCCTAATGCCCACCTTTGCAACCTGTTCCCCTCAGGAAGTCAAAGATAAATCTTGTCCCGACAACACATTGTTGGACAGAAACCACAGTGATGCATCGCAAGCCCAGGAACACCCAAGATCGCCGGCAGCCTGATGCTTGCCTGGATCCTTCAAGGGCGTTGGCTCTGAGGACACCTTGCCTTCAGACTCATAGCCTCCAGAATGGTGGGAGAATCAGTTTCCATTATTTGAAGCCACCAGGTTTGTGGTTACTTATTGGGGGCAGTCCTGGGAAAAAAGTACCTCCGGGTTCCAGGGGTTCTGCTACCGGGCTGACAGCTGCCCTCCTCGAATGAGACACGATCCCCACCGGCCTTCTCAGTCTCCCTCCAGCACTCCCTCGTCCTCTCTTTCTGACCCCATCCTACCTGTTCCAAGCGGCCCCTCCGCATTGTAACTCGGACGGAGCCTCACAGCGTTGACTTCCGGAGCGGCTGCTGAGCTGGGGACTGCGCGGGGTAACGAACGAGCCCTGGAGGCAAGAATGGAGCTCCTGGGGGGTGGGGGGAAAGGGGCACCTCCATCCAAGGGCATCCCTGGAGGGATGGAGGGAATGGGTCCTCCCTCCCGCCCACTGCTCCCAGGTGTACCTTCTCCTTGTAAACATTCCAGAGAGGTCCAGACTCCCAGGGAACATGCCTGCCCATGCTTCGACTTTTCCCCCGTCTCTTGCATTCAGGTTTGCGCCCCCCAAACGGAGCCTGAACATTTCAGTGCTGGCCTCCGGTGCTGAGTTTTAGCTGACCCTGGGAAGACACAGAGGCATCACCCGAACGAATTAACGAATGGCTCTGGGCCTCAGTTTCCTTCTCTGTCAAGCGGGAAAATTAACAGTCCCCACTTCATACAATGAGTGGGAGAATCAAGTGAGCCGACACATGCGAAGCAACGTGTATTCGCAGTAAAGGACCCAAGGGAGGGGTCCACACCCAAGAGTATTAGCCCGACACCGTTGATACTGTTTCGGCAAGGTCTCAGTTCGTAGGTTTTTTAAAACACCCTGATTATCATAACAGAGAAAAACTATCTCCTGGTCCCTTTTGACAAAACCAAAGGGTCCCTGGCTTTACTGGAAGCAAGTCCAACAGCAAAAACCACCTTGTGACGGAAGCCGCCATATGCATGGCTCCATGCTGGGTGCCCGGCTGAGCTCTTTGTGCACATTTAATCCTCACAACGACCCTCTGAGGTGGGCCTGGATCCACGTGGAAGGTGAGAATCGCTGATTCGTAGGCAGATTCAGCCCCGGGTCACACAGCCTGGTCAGAGAGCACGTGGGACTCAAACTCCAGAATTCCGACTTCGACGTCCACAGTCTCCACGCCAAAGCCAGGTGCCGACTCCAGTGATGGGAGTGGAGTTTTTCCTGGAAAAAACGAGAGCTGACGTTTTCCCATGGCTAATCAGAAAGGAGCTAAGCACTGTGATGCTAGTAAATCCCTAGGATAAAAGACGTTATGTAAGCATCCATTATTATTACGGTTGGAAGCTAGAACGTACTGTGGAATAGACAGCTACCATTGGAATGACTGGAAGAGTTCCGTATCGCTGATTTCTAGAATGATTTTGGGGGGATGTTTCTACGTAGTCCTTTCACCAGCTGAATGGGGGTTGTATGAACGTTGTACCTGGATCTGGAAAAAGTATTCACTTTGGCGATACATATTCTTGCCATCCAGGAACGTAAGATAGTCATGCATTTACTAAAAGAGAAGCTTGATTAAAGCTTGTTGGGGACTTTAGGGGCGCCTGGGTGGCTCAGTCGGTTGAGCGTCCGACTTCAGCTTGGGTCACGATCTCACAGCTTGTGGGTTCAAGCCCGGCGTCGGGCTCTGTGCTGACAGCTCGGGGCCTGGAGCCTGCTTTGGATTCTGTGTCTCCCTCTCTCTCTGCCCCTAACCCACTCGCATTCTGTCTCTGTCTCTCTCAAAAATAAATAAACATTAAAAAAAAAAGCGCTTGTTGGGGACTTTGGATAAGTCACCAAACCTCCCTGAGCCTCAGTTTCCTCCCTTGTCAAACAAGGGGTGTGCATTAGACGAGAGGCCCTTTCCGACTCTGGAAATACATTTAAAATATAATCTTGAAAAAATAAATACTTTGTTTAGTGTTGACAAAGCTTCTGTCTCTAAAACTTCAAAGTCACCATTGTATTATTGGTTAGGGAGAAGAATCGGTTATTGAGAGGATAGGAGATGTCCTCTGACGATCTGCCCCCTGCCTCTTCCCCCCGAGCTGTACGATTCGGCCACACAAATTACTACTAGATTTTTTAAAACACCATGATCATTCTTACGTCCTGGCCCTTGCACAATCTTTCAACGGCACAGGACACTCTCCATCTCCCCTTTCCATTCATCTGGCTCTCCTAATTCACTGCAGACTTCAGTTGAGCTGGCACCTCTCTGGAAAAGGCTTCCTTGACTCTCCCAGGTGGATAGTGCCTGGCTGGGCATTCCTGTTTGTTTCAAGTGCCATTATTATATACTTTCCAAACTCTAGTGTTCTTGCTTCTTTAGTTTTTAGACACTTCTAGATGGTAAGGTAGAAATCTTATGTTATTCACCCTTGCATCCCATTTCTAAACGGAGTATCTGGCCCATAGTAGGTGCTCAATAAATACATAGTGTGGCTCTTGTAGAACTTTAAGCTCTGAGCAGTTTTCAATCACTAATAATTGCATGAGAGTTTAGTGCCTTGGAATAAGATTTTCACCTCTGTGGTTGTCAGTTGGTTCCTCTGAGTGCCACTGTCATTAGAGAGCCACTCCATGTATCACCAGCATGGTGAGGCTACCCAAAGGGCATTTGGGCATTTACTCTATGACCAGCTGAGCAACACGCTGTTTTCACTTTTCTGGAATGGAGAAGGAAGCACATTTTTGCAAAGTCTCCCCGAGGGCCGTGGAACCACGGGGATTTTCCTTGCCTCCTATGTAGAGATGATCCAGATCTGTGAAAGTGGCCTCAGAATGGATCTACTTCCAACATTTCAGGAACGAACTGCAAAGGACCGCTTGTCACCGTTTAAGGTGGGTCCAAGGCAAAGCTCCTCAAACCACACAAGGAATGGAACACCCCTAATCCAAACTATGAGGAAAGAGATCCATCTACAAATTCTGACTTTGAATCCCTTAAAAGAATAGTCCAGAGGAGGCCAGGGATAAATATCTGAGCGTCCTGAGTGTCTTACATGTTCCTAATTTCTATAACCAGTACTGCCTCTATATAGAGGCTCTCTGATTTTGATCAAGGCTCTACACTGAGTATAAGTTCCTTCATGTGTGAAATGGAGAACATAATACTCATTAACCTACTCCCTTTTCTTTTGAGTTGTCCGTCGATAATCCAACCAATAACGTTCCGACTGACAACAGGAAGACAATTTGATAGAAGGGATCTAGGATTTTTTAAATTTGCCTTCTGCGTCGGGGTTGAAGAAGGGACGGAGGTAAAGGTATAGTCACGGTTTAAAGACCGGAGGTCTGCGGAAACGCCTCTTCCTCTAATGGATTCCGGGAGGTTGGAAAGGAGTGACCGGGGCTCCAGGTCAAAGCCCTGCTCTTCGACACTCTTTGATGCCTCAGGTAAGTAATTTCAACTCTCTGGGTCCCTTCAGTTGTGAAAATTGCGATAATAATATTCAGTTGTCAAGATCGTTAGGAGAATGCGATTATAATCGTGTCTGCGGGGTGCTCAGGCAAGGCGGGCACAGAGTGACAGCGCGGGGGTTGAGAAACATTCCTATCCTATTTTCTGGGCTGCCGCAGTCGTGCCCTCTGGGACTGGATTTCTGCCGTCCGCCCCATGAACATGAAAGCACAGCCTGGGATGTTTTCCGTCTTCTGCCAGTCGCCAAGCCTTCTGAACTAAGCAGGTGTGTGGTGGAGGGGTGAGGACACGGGTGCTGGAATCAGCAAAAAGTGCCTCGGGTAGCCGGAGCGATTCCCAGTTGTGTCTCCTTCATGGGATGTTGTGGGTACGAGATGGGAACATTCCCGGTGCTCGGTGGTAAGCACCCCATAAATGACACCTGTTAACCATCATAGGCAATGCGGGCTCAGCTCCAACGCGTCCTCCGCTCTGCGGATTCTCCCGATCACACAACGAAGAGACAGTTGATCTCTGAGCTGCCCTAACGCGTGGCCCCGCATGTCTTTCCAGCGTGAAAGGGTCGGGCGGCCACGCAGCCAGACTTAGCAGGGTGCCAGAGACTTCCATAGCACGTCACGTTTAACAGTCGCCTGCCCTGGGCCGTCAGGAAATTGACAGCAAGTGAGAAGCGACTGAAGCATGCGGGTGAAAGTTGCGGTTTTAATAAGACCACGGAGACGACTCTTTATGTGTCGGAGAGAAAGGACTTCATCAACTCCTGGAGTCCGTGGCGGGAAACAGGCTGTTCTGGGCGCCCCAAGACGGATGCACGGGGCGGTGCTCTCCAGGTTTGCCGGAAAAGGGAACTGAGGTCACTCGAAGGCCGACAGGCCGTTTAACCTTTCAAATCCAACTTTGCTTAGTCCCGACCGGCTAGAGACAGAGCAGTTTGCACCTTATGCCCGCAGAGGAAGAATGAACTCGGTGGATCCCTCACAAGTAGGACGTGCGGGCTCGGCTGTGTGCAGTACGCGTGCAGACAGGCGTCCCGGGGCCAGACCCCGGCAGCGGTGGAGACAAGGGGAGGCGGGGAGCAGAGCGGGCACATGAACTAACCTCTGTAGGTTTCCACTCGCCCCACTTCCTCCCTATCTGTGAAATTTTATCTTCTCTGTTATTATCCCAGGGGCCCCTTGGCAGAGGCCTCACACCCGAAAGACCTGTTGGACGAGAAGCAGCGCGCTATGAGGTTTCAGGTGTCAGGGCAGGCACGGGAGTGCTTTTCCACGAAACCGAAGCGGATGGCGCCTCCCCGCTTCATCAAAGGGGACCAGACACTCGCCAAGGCACCAAACACGTGCGCAGGAGGCATTTCGGGAGAAGGGAAGGGGAGAGTGTCTGTTCAAGGGTAAGGTCCCAGCTCCCCGTCAGTGTGAATGGGCCATTTACAAGCTACTTACGGTGGAAATGACGTCTTTAAAGACTCAGTTTAGCCTCTGTTGTTTGGCTGAAAGGCAAACTGTGCTGGGGGGCATGGTTTCAATTCTTGTGTTCCTGGGCTTTTCCTCACACTCGGGCAGGTTGCTAACACATTCAGATTTTAGAAGGAGGGAGCAGTGGCCCAACTGGTTGAAGGAGGATTGATGTGGCTTATCTCTGAGACACGGACTTTTTTTTAAATGTTTGTTTATTTATTTATTGGAGAGAGGGAGAGAGAGGACAAGCGGGTGAGGGAGAGAGAGACAGGGAGAGAGAGAATCCCAAGCAGGGTCTGCACCCCAAGACAGTGATTCTTAACATTTGGGAAATCATAGACAAGTTTGAGACTCTGATAAAAATGTAAACTTTCTTTCCAGAAGAAAACATGCTCATCAGACTTTTAGCATACGTCTCTGGGAGAATTTGTGGAGACTTGGAATCAATCTGCAGACCGTGGGTCCCTGCTCTAAAGGATTCTGTCCTCATATTTTTTTTTTCCTCTCTTCGTATTTTATGACTACGAATTCATTCCAAGAGGGAGTAAACCACAGGGACATCAATTCTGCCCTCAAGACACTAATTTCAAATTCAATATTCCAGAGAGTGTCAGGTTCAAAAATGTTAAATCTGTTATTTCCTGATCTTTAATCCATATCATACAGTAGTATAAAATTTTAATCAAAATGTCACCAAATTATAAGCCATAGTTTTCTTTCTGTACATTTGTAAATGAAAATTTCCCAATGAATCAATCTTTCTTTCCACTTGCATTGTGATTTGAAAGATTGCTGCCCCCCCTGCCCCAGGAAGATATTTTGACCCCAGCTTGTGAATATAAACGAATAAAATAATCACATTGTGATGAAAATGAATATCCCCCTGCAAAAACCCCTTTGGCCTCATTTGGTTTGGGAAATCACTCCATATGATCATTGTTTTAAAATGTCAGCAAAACAGACTTAAGGACTGACCATTTCACAGAAGCGCTGGGTTCACACAATCCTTGTAAAAATCTGCTTAGCTAACGGGGCATTTTAAGGATCCATCCAATGGGTCAAACAGGAGATGAGTCAGGTGGGAGGGGAGAGAGGTCTAGCCCTAGAGATTGCGACGGAGGGGAAAATGTCAAAAAGCGTCACAGCCAGAACACGGCTAACGTCCCTATTTGGAGAAAAAAAGTATATTCCAAGGCACATCCTTCTTTCGTTCTTAAGCATTTGTTCAGACCGTCTTATTCATTTATTTGTTTCCAAAGCCCACATCAGCATCTGGCCCATTTTCTTCCCGCAAATTCTTCCTCCTCTCCCATCTTCCGGCACAAATGTCAGAGTGGGAGGCAAAACTATCTGCTTGTACCTCATCCTTTGCTGGAGAGCCTGCGGTCCTATTAGACTCCGCTCCTTAGGCCAAGGTGTTTCGTGCCCAGCCTGTTCCACTTTATTATTATTTTTTAAATTCATCATGGTTTATTGGCTGGTAATAATGATAATTCCTGTGGATTACATACCTACTATAGACACGTAAGGCACTGTGCTTTTTTCATCTGTCACCAATTTGACAACAGTTCTGCCAATAGTAATAAAGATCTAGACGATGGTAATGAATAAATAAATCGGAACACACTTATAAGTGAAAAAGGTAATTGTAATGGAATCGGGAGAATTATCTGACATCCTTCTGGGCTCATATATCGAAAAGGCCTGTTCCACTTTCACTGGGGATGTTTCTGGAATGATCGAGGCTTCAATGGGATTATAATCATTACTCTAATGTGAAATATGCTCTCTCTGTTTAATTTCTCAGAACTGGCTGGGACTGGGGCATGGGGGGAACCAAAGACAGGATTTACATCAGAGAGGGAGGGGGTCCCAGGGAACAAGTGAGGACCTTCATGCTGAGATGGGGTGTGCTGGCGGAGAGGGTTCCCGGAGCAAGGAGGATGCTGGGAACACCGATGCGCCCGGAACTGGCCACCCTGCCCTCTTTTCAGCGTCACCCCCACTGGATTCCGACCGGTTAGCAAGAAATCGCGTGCACCGCTCTCGTCTGAATGTGGTAGTTGTTCTATTTTGAAAACTCTGCCCATGGTAGGCAGGAGAAATACTTGTGGAATGAATGAAATGATCACCAGCACCCCTGAGCCAGATGATAACTAAGTTAAAAATCCTTCTCATTAAAATGCGGTTCTAAAGCTGAGGCCCCCTTAGAGCTGACTGCCTTTTATCAGAACCAGGGTGGCCATCTGTCAGAAATCAATGCCTTTGAGGTCATTCTCCATAATTCTGCCTCTCTGAATTTATCAGTCACGGAATCCCTGAATTTATCCCCCTCCCTCCACACACACATGCACACGCACACACTTTTTTTTTTTTTTTTTTTGCTTTTCGCGATGATCATCTCGATGATGACGCTATTCTACTACTCGTCGTATTCGTGGCTTTCGTGGAGCACGGACCGAGCCCTGCGTGTCCGTGAACCGTATCCCCGCTTTACAGACGGAGTAACTGAAGTTCAAGGAGCCGAGGGCCCAGTTGGTAAGCAGGTGCGCGGGTTTCTGTTATGTTGTGCCCTTCCAAGCCAGGGCCCTGGAGCCCGGGGCGGGGGCACGCCGTCAAGGTGGCTGACAAGTGGGGGGCAGGGACCGTGGGAAGTGCAAATTGCAGTAGAGCTGAAGGCTCCTGAGAAATAGGAGACGCAGAGGCTCCGACGTCAGGTCAGCTCGGTTTAGTCTGGAACCAGGAAGCCCTCCTTGTTCTATAAAGTTGTGCCCCGAGAGCCTGCTGTTCGGCGGGCAAAACGCACGGAGGTGATCTGGCCGGGCCGGGGGCTGCCGTCCCCCTCTGCTCGAAAACATGGTTTATGGGGCGCCAGGTGGCTCAGTCGGTTGAGCGTCCGACTTGCTCAACCCATCTTGCTGTAAAGCGCCCATCTTGCTGTAAAGATGATCCCCGATGTCCCCGTTGGGACAATGTGCCTCAGGCAGGTGAGGTGACACGGCCAAGGCACACCCTGGAGAGTGTCAGTCTGGGACAGAAACCTGGTCTGTCCGGCTAAGCTTCAGGGGGCTCCTTGATGCTGTGTCCGCAGGAGGCTCACAGGTAAGGCCGAGGTGCCCACTCCCCGCGAGGGCCCTTCCTCGAGCTGAGGGCTGGGTCCCTGCACTGTCCACCCCACTGAGCTGGGGCAGGCCCTACCCTCCTTCCTCACTGGCCCTCTTCCCACAGCAACTCAGTGACATTCGTGACGCTAGGAACACGGGGTTTTGCAGCAGCCTTCACCCGAGGCGAAATTCACCTGTAATCACGTCCCTGGCTCTCTTTTCTGAAACTCCTTTGCTCACGAATCAAAGGCTAGAGCTAGTTCCCTACCTCGCAGAATGCTAAGCCACAGACCAGAACGCCTGGGCTTAAGGTAGTGCAAAGAACCTGGGCTCCGTTATAAGATAAGCTGGTTCCCAATCCTGTCATTTGGTTGCTGTGTGATCTCGGCAAGTCGCTTAACCCCTCTGAACCTCAGTTCGCTCATAGTTAGCTCCCAGGGTAAATGTAAAAAAAAAAAAAAAAAGTAAATGTAACAGTAAATGGAAGCATAGCAGTGTAGGGTTTAACAGGGAGGGAAAGCAGTAGATTCTTGATAACTTGGAGCTATTTTTATCATTTCCAGCACTTCATGGGTTTGTGGTTTAAGGGGAAGCCTGTGCCTATGCCACGCCTCAGTTTCTTCCTCCGTAGAACGGAAATAATCTGAGTCCCCTGCGTGTCTCATCCATTCTTACAAAAGCTTTATAAGAGATTGTACCTGATTACTGGAAAAGACTGGGCTCCCTCAATGGCTAAGGGAGAAAACTTCCCGTCACCTAGGTAAACATCCACGGCCCTTATAGAGTTACATAACTTCTTTTCCTCCAGAGGTTATTGTGCTTGATAAGCATTAATTTATTCATTTTCTCATCTTCCATTTTAACATCATACACGGAGGACTTTAAAAACTTTTTTTAATGTTTATTTATTTTTGAGAGGGAGAGAGAGAGAGCACGCGAGCGAGTGAGCAGGGGAGGGGAAGAGAGAGAGAGGGAGACACAGAATCCGAAGCAGGCTCCAGGCTCCGAGCCGTCAGCACAGAGCCCGACGAGGGGCTCGAACTCACGGACCGTGAGATCATGACCTGAGCCGAAGCCGGACGCTTAACCGGCTGAGCCACCCAGGAGCCCCCACTGAGGACTTCAATAAGCCGAACCCCGGGGAACACAGCACTGAGCCAATAGAACGCTTTTCTCCAGCTGGAGGAAGCCCGGTGCTGACCCAAACCCAGTTATGATCACAATTGTCTCCACAGTCCATGGGGGGAAAGGAAGCGGGACTAAGACAGAGCGAGGACAGGGCCACCAGGGACAAGACGAATGGTGAGGTCAAGACAAAGGAAGCTGAGAAAAACCGTGAATATCCGCTAGACTGTGAGCTCCATGAGGCCAGGAGCTGTGTTTGATTTTGCTCATGGACGTAGGGTAGGTGTGGACGGGAAGCTGTGAGGCATCCCCCCGGCCCGGCCCAGGACGGGGGCACACGTTCCCCCCCAGCCGCTCAGAGTGTTGGCTGCTGCTGTTCACAGCTCTGTGCCTCGCAAGAAGAAAGTTCCTGGCCCCGAGATTTGTTCCCTCCACAGGCTTAGCCCAGTGAGTGGTCGATACGTGGTGCAGAGGACGGGCCCGTTGCCTCAGCTCAGGATGACTCTGAGGGGCCGTCCTCTGCTCCAGAACACTCTGTGGGACCGGGTGAGGCCTTGGTCGACACCACATCACAATTCAACTGCTCCCTCTGCCCAGCTCTGTTTTCCGCACTTACCGACAGATCTCGAACCCGAAAGCACTTCTCAGGAAACCTGCCAGCAAATCTACATTTCACTGTTTGTTTCCGGGGGAGCTCAAGCCGAGACCCTCACTGTCTGTGGAGGTCCAAACGGGCATCGCAAAGAGGTCAAGTGGCCCGCAAAGTCAACTCCATGTCGTCGAAACATCCCTTCGGGGAGGACAGCCACCCATGAATGATGCCGCCATGGCGTATCATTTCTTTGACGGACAGATTCTTGAATGATTCCCGCAGGGCACAGTAAGCAAGAAAATCCGAGGTGATCACAACCCCCTAACCATCAGTTAACCGACTTTTACAAAAAAACCTTCACCATCCCCAAGGCTTCGCCACGTGTGAAATCCAATAGACGTAACACTTCTCAAAGGGACATTAGGCGCTCACTAATTTTCATCTGGATGAGTGAACCGAAAGGAGAGAGGGCAGGCTGTGCATCGCTCAGTGTCTCTCAGGCCGGGTTCAAATTACGCTAGTGTAAGTGGGTCAGGAATACGGGAATTAAATTACCCTTCGGATGTTGTGGATGTAATCTTTAGGACCGTCACCCTGGCCAACGGAGAATGCCTGCTTCGCAGCCCAAATACGGCTGAGCTCATACCCTTGGTACTTTCTAAGATTCTCCTTAATAACCATAGTTGGCTTTTTGGCTGAGATTCTCCCTACCTTATTTATTATTTTCTTTTCAGAGGCAATCATTTGTACATCAGACAGAGTGTTGTTTTTGCCCCTGGGTCATTTCTGGTTAGGACAGAGAATGATGGAGACCAAGATAAATCCCCTTTACCACGATCCTTGCCCTTAGGGTAATAGTCTTGTGGACTCCAAACCCTGCCTCTGCTATGTTATTATCACTCTGGGCTAAGTGGACAGCAGGCCCGCCTGGAAATGGCCACTTGGTAGTTTTTAAAGATTCCAGGACATTTATCCCCAGAGGATCTACTAACGAAACTTGTTGTAACTGTCAGCGGTTACAGGCCAGGCAAGATCTCTTTGTTCTAGGCTCTTTGCGTTCGGTATTCTTGAGTCTGCACGAGAGCCCAATATGTACATACGTATTATTTGTTTATATTTTACACATGCCAAAACAACTTCAGAAAAGCAAAAAGATGACCCGAGGTCACATAGTCCTAATTGGGATAGCCAGACCTGGGATTCAAACCCAGGAATAGACTAACCGGCACCATTAGGACATTCCGCTACTTTATTTTTTATTTTTTAATGTTTATTTATTTTTGACAGAGAGAGAGAGAGAGAGAGAGAGAGAGAGACAGAGCATGAGCGGGGGGAGGGGCAGAGAGAGAGGGAGACACAGAATCCAAAGCAGGCTCCAGGCTCCGAGATGTCAGCACAGAGCCTGACACGGGGCTCGAACTCACAGCCCGCTAGTTCAGGACCCGAGCCCAAGTCGGACAGTCAACTGACCGAGCCACCCAGGTGTCCCTCCTTTATTTTTTAAAAGCAATTGTAGCCTGATGAAAACAAACTAAATACAGGAATCCGAAAGGAGGGGAAGCTTTTAACCCACCAGCGATCCCGGAGCAACCGGCTCATTCCTGGTGGCCTTGGGACCTCCCGTGTGGTAGGAGCCCCCTCGACTAAGGAGGGAAAGGAAAGCCGGAATGATACAGAGTCGTCTACTTTTCACAAAAGAATAGACTAGGTTGAAAGGGGGGAAAAAAGAAAGAAAAGAACTTCACGAAGCGGGTCCACAAGGAAAATTATCTGCCTTGAGCTTAGCCGTGGGTGGAGAAGGAAAAAATAGTGTTCCTGAACGTACCTCCCGCTCGTCTGCGTGCTGGTGCGTCTGGAGGACGACCCTCCCTGCCTCCTGGCCGTGCCAGCCCCGGACTGCGTGGCTGGTTGTCACCTGCTCTTAGGCCCACCCTGGGGCTCAGGTTGCGGGGGTGCGCCTTTCTCTCTGGTCCTTCTCCGCCCCCCGGCTGAAGGTGCTTCTGCTGATGTGGCCCCTGGACGCTTCCTCCTCCTTCACCCAGCGTGGGGGGGGTGGAGTTGTTCCCTCCTCCCAGCCCTAATGGCTTTTTGCTTTTGATCTGGGGGTGACGGGGATAGCTGCCCTCCCACAGGCGACTTGAGGCTTCTGCTCTTTAGGGGAAAGGGTCTGAGCGACGTGTCAAGCTTTACCTGCAGCTGACCTCCGCCGGTGGGGGATGCTGTCTGGCCCCTGGCCCTGCCTCCGGTCCCACTCATGAGCATCCAGTGGGTGTTCATACTGAAGAATCCCGAGTGGCTGGAAACTCGCAGTGTGTGCGCCTCCCAGAGCCTCCGTCTGTCATGGTAGCCTACCCTTGACCTCCAAAGGCTTGTGAAAGAAACACAGCTGCTTTCTTCCACACGCATTCGGTAGCCTGGTCTTCCCCCTGTGTTCTGCCACAAGGTGACTCTATGCTCATGTCCCATCTCTCCCTCCCAGGGAGGGGGGCCCTCTCACCAGCTCCCGTCAGTCCGGGATGGGTGAGAACAGAGCTAGCTCCTTCCCCAAAATGCCCTCCCCAGGCCTCTTTGTCATAAAGCAAAGTGACTCTACTCCCTGAAGGAACATTGAGGGGTTAAAGAACGAATGCACCCGAGGGAACAGGTAAAACGTTAGGACTTTTCTAAACCCAAGTCCTGGGCACGCCGTAGTAAAACTTCTACATGGATGAGCCAAATGAACCAAGAGGAGTCTGCTGTGCCTGTCTAAGCTTTCGGACCATGGAGTAGCCGAAGGGCTAAGAATTCCCATCTCTGAAGACAGAAACGCTTGGATGGTGACCAAGCGGTCACCCCCTTGGGTAAATCACTTAACCTCTCCAGGCCTCAGTTTCCCCTCCTGTGCAATAGGGCTCACGGGCGGTTAAAAAGATCAAAAGAGTCACGGTGTGCGAGAGCGTTGAGCGCGGTGCCTGGCACACAGTAAGCGCTCAATCAATGCAGCTGTTGTCGTCAACTCTCCTGATATCCACGTTTCCTACCGTCCGCTGGTCTTGCGTGTATCCCACAGCGGTCCTTCATGGAGTGGAGGACGAACAGGTAGTGAGCAGGAAGGATCGAGTCACTGGCCAATGGGACCTTGGGACCTAACGCAAATGATACTACCTTAAAAATGATACTCGATGTGGGGCTCACCCATTTCATTTGCTCTTTTCCCCCCTTTGAGTGTGGAACAGACGTATGCGTGCATGTCATGGGTTGTAGAAGCTGGAGGGTTAATAAGCCATCAGAAATCCAGTATTTAGGTCTGTGCCTGCATCATCGCTGAGCACGGCTCGGGGCTAGCTTGGCTGAAGCTCTTGTGGGAAGGAAATTCCAGGGAATGAGTACGGGGTGAAGTGTAAACGTCAGAAGAAATAGGGAAACACGAGAATGCAAAGAAAGGTTCCTTGGACACGGCTGATCGATCCTGTGACTGGTTTCTTGGAAGGACCCTAGGGAAAGACAGATGACGAATTTGCTGACTCCTGGGCCATCACAGGTGTTTGTAATAACAAGCCAGCTTTGCAAGCCATTTCACGCAAACCGATTTAATATTCTTTTGTGGCAGATTGATTTGTCAATAGATTTGTCTATAGATAAGCAATAGATAAAATAGGTAATAAACGTAGCCTTTCTCTGTTTTCAAGTTTTTATTTAGTTATTTTGAGATCGCGAGAGAGAAAGAGAAAGAGAGAGAGAGGGAGAGACCACACTCAGGGAAGGGACAGAGAGAATCCCAAGCAAGCTCAGAAGTGCCTGAGGTGGGGACTCGAACTCACGAACCCTGAGATCATGATGTGAGCTGACATCAAGAGTCTGCCGCTTAACCAACCGAGCCACCCAGGCGCCCCTCAACACAGCTTTTCTTATCATCAATAAGACATATGACCCCGTCATAGCAAACTTAGCAAACAGAGCAAGGTCTTTCTCCACATCTTCCCTTTACCTCGTCCCGCCAGCCCTTCAGCCCCGGTGTCAGACGGCTGTCCAGTCCCTCCCTGCAGGACATGGCTGCCTGCCTTCCCACAGATCTCCCACCATGCCCCGCGCTTTCTGGAGCACAGCCTTTGTCCCCGTGCGCTCTAATTGTCCAGTTAAGTCTTCGCCCAACTACCGTGAATCTCCTCGGGTCACATATTTTGTTTTTGCATTCTTGGTGTCAAGAAGGGTCCCTGCAGGAAGCCTTGGAAGGAGTTGACGGGTCCTTGCCGGAGCAACATGGCATGTCAGACAAAACGTTCACCTGAGTTTGAGTCCTGTCTTCAACACGAACAGTGTAGGCAACCTTGACCCCTGTTCCGGGCATTCACAGCCCTCTGGAACCCATCCCTCTTGATGAACAGAACACGGGAGAAAGGACAGATGCCATTTTCAAGACCAGGTTGTAAAAGACCGTGGCTCTGTGTGGGTTGTTCTTCCTCACTTTCTCGCGCTCTGACGAGACCCCTGCCATGTTGTGGCCTATTCTGTGGAGACACCCACGTGGTGAGAAACTGAGGGAGACCTCTGGCCAACGGCTAGTGAGGCACTGAGGTCCTGAGTCCAACAGCCTGCAGGGAACTAAATGGCCCTCCCAGACCGAGCTTGGAAGCCAGTGGTCTCCCCCACCCCCACCCCGGTGGGCCTTCAGCAATGATTTGACCGCAGCCTCAAGAGGGACACTGAACCACAGGCCCCCAGCTCAGCTGTGTCCTGTTTCTTCACCCACAGAAACTGTGATGTTGGTTGTTTGGGGCGCCTGGTTGGCTCAGTCGGTTAGGCGCCCAACTTCGGCTCAGGCCACGAGCTCACGGTTCACGAGTTCGAGCCCCGCGTTGGGCTCTGTGCTGACGGTTCGGAGCCTGAAAATGAAGATAATACCACCAACTCCCACGAGGCTCTCGTGCGATTCAAATGGTATGCAAATCAAAGCGACTTGTATCTTAACGTGTGACACAAAAGTAAGACACACGCTCCAGAAACATCATAGTTCAGGCACTTCGAGGCTTCAATCTTAATTGCTTAGTGTCACCGGTTACGAGCTCCTAATTTAACAAGCTAGGGGTGCAGAGCTAATTTCATCATATCTGCTATAGTGCCCCGCTGTGCATTTAATTAATTTAACAACAGATGCCTATAAACGCTTACCCTGTTTCCATTTCTCAGCTGGGCATGAACTCCTGGAGTAAAAAATCACAGCATCCTCATCGGATGCTGTTGTTCTCTATTTCGGCTCAACCTAAGGACGGCTTTTGTCCCAAGTAGTCAAAGAGAAAGCGGAAGGGGTTCTGTATTCAAAGCCCTAGCCCCGTTTCTGCCTGAACCCTGGGTCCTCGAATGGGTCGAGCAATTGCGGTCAGCAGCAGACACTCAGCAAGGGCCTTCCCTCGCTCACGTCGCCCTCACCCCTGAGAATCTGCGGAGCGGGAAACGTGGACTCAGTTCTCGTGGCGCTCAACGTCCAATGGGGGTGAGAGAGCCGGGAAAGCTTCTGGCGCAGTGGAACCAAAAAGCGTGTTGTCGGTCGTGTGACCTACGGTCTTTCCAAGTGCACAGAGCAACCCAGGATAAACCTCCAGGACTGGGGCCTGCTTGCCGTGCTCCGTAACATGGAAAAATGGGAAGCCGTGGTATTTAGACAGAACTTTACAATTTTTACAGCCGTTCTTATCTCTCTGTCACCTCATAGTCCGTTTGTTTGTTTTTGCAGAGAGAGAGAGAGAGAGACAGAGAGAGAGAGCGTGTGCAAGAACAGGGAAGGGGCAGAGGGAGAGAGAAGATCCCAAGTAGGCCCCGTCCTCAGCTCAGAGTCCAATGCAGCCCTTGATCCCACGACCCCGGGATCATGACCCGAGCACAAAACAAGAGTGGGGCACTCAACTGGCTGAGCCTCGGAGGCGTCCCACCTCATCGTACTTTTAAAATTGTGTTTGGGCACCCGTTATTTGCAGCACTGTGCTTAATGCCGTGGGGCTCGAAATACACGAGAGAAGATTCTGTTCCCCCAAAGAAAATAATAGCACCCCGCTACGACAGCACAAATTGTTGAGGGCCGGGCATCGTATCAAGATCCTTTGTGCACTGTCTCCTTTTATCCACACAAAAACTTTAATAGGAAGATGAGAGTGTTGTTGTCAAAGACGAGGACATAAAGGGTCAGGAAAGGGGAAGTGACCTAGCCGGGCCCTTTCTCTGCACCTCACCCCCCGCCTCCCCCATCTACTCTGGTTGCTGATAGCGTCTGGTTGCTGATAGGTTGACACCCTATAGACTATTTCATGGTTCTACAAAAGCATCTTCGTACACCATCTTGTTTATTTTCACGACAAATTTCGACATCAGTAGTATCCCCACTTAAAAGTGAGAAAATAAGGCCCACGCAGCCGAGGTGATTTGTTCAGGGCCAGTCAGCGAGTTTGAGGTAGACCTGAGATTCAGACCTGAGCGCACGGGAGTGTTACCACTTAGGGAAGGGATCCAAGCTCACGGGTAAGGGCAGAAGGCAGGCGGCAGGTGCTACAGAGGGATCATGGCGGGAGGAAATGAAGGGTCCTCACTGGACGAGTTGCGTCTTTAAGGATGGAGACGGCAGGTAGGGAGGTCCCCGAGGCCATTCCGGCGGGGGATGCAGAGTGAGGGTGTCCCTGCTGAGAAAGAGTCTGAAGATCCGGGTGCTAGAGCCACCCTGCACCGTCCCCTCTGAGTCCGCTCCCCTGGGTCTCATACAACATGACGGTGTTTGTGCCCCACCGCGCTGGTGTGAGAGCTCCAGGGGTAAGGTAGGAGTGGCCTGAAAGTGGTGAAGCACTTTACAAATATCAAGCCTTCTCATCCCAGTTTTAAACGAGAGGCACTTGAGGTTCTGAGTCTTGAGGAACTTGCCCAGGATCACAGAGAAGTTCCAGCAACACCCAGGCGTCAGCACCAAACTCTTTTTTTTTTTAATATATTTTTTTAAATGTTTGTTTATTTTTGAGAGAGACAGAGACAGGATGCGAGTGGGTTAGGGGCAGAGAGAGAGGGAGACACAGAATCCGGAGCAGGCTCCAGGCTCCGAGCTGTCAGCACAGAGCCCCCGGCGGGGCTTGAACTCGCGAGCCGTGAGATCATGACCTGAGCGGAAGTCAGGCGCTCAACCGACTGAGCCACCCAGGCGCCCCAGCACCAAACTCTTGAACGACCAGCTGGCGAACGACTGAGCCTCAGTCGATATTGGGAGAGACACCAGTCGTGGACCTTTCTGTCTATGATGACCTACTACTCTCTGGGATGGTGAAGACATAAGCTAACTAAAGAGAGAAACCCATCTGGACATTCATGGGCTGGTGCAAGGTGGATGGAAGGAATTTATGAGGGATGGTCTGAGGGTCTGGCCCCCTTGCTCTAAAGAGGTTGGGTAGTGTTACCCTCTCTGAACTCCAGCCCCAACTGGTAAGAAAATGTACCTTGGGGGCATGGCAGAGAGCAGCAGTTCTCAAACTTTCTACGGTAAAGTCCATGCGCTGATCGCAATAGTTCCAAATACATAACATAAACTGCATAGGATTATCAAAGAGATGGAATATGTTGAAATGCACTTACCAAAATATTTTTAAAAAATTGTGATCTAGCAATAGATACGTGCATGCTTCTTTATTAAAGTATTAAATATAAAAGGTCTAGCAGTGGGTCTATTAACTATATTTCCAAGTAGACACAAACATAAATGAAATTTTAAAATAGTTGTAATATCTGTAAATATTTTAAAATATACAGCTTAGGGGCACCTGGGTTGGGCGCAGTGGGTTGGGCGTCCGATTTCGGCTCAGGTCATGATCTCACAGTTTGTGGGTTCGAGCCCCGCGTCGGGCTCTGCGCTGACAGCTCAGAGCCCGGAGCCTGTTTCGGATTCTGTGTCTCCCTCTGTCTCTGCCCCTCCCCTTTTCATGCTCTGTCTCTGTCTCAAGAATAAATAAACATTAAAAAATTAAAATAAATAAAATAAAATAAAATATACAGTTTATACTGGTGATAAAGTTAGATATTTCTGATTATACTGCTGTAGTTTGTCGGCGATATGTAGAACTGAAAAACATCATTTTAGTGAGAGGCTACTAAAGCCTAAGCGTTATATTTTCTATTCAAATCTAGGTACAGCCTCCCTTTTCCACCCCTGAATTCTACCCATGAATCCTTTGGGACCCAAGAATATGAATTCCCAGATTAGAGGAAATAAAAAACAAGCTTTTTTTTTTAAAGTTTATTTCTTTATCTTGAGAGGGAGCGAGAGTGTTAGCAAGGGAGGGGCAGAGAGAGAGAGAGAATCCCAAGCAGGCTTTGCACTGTCCGTGCAAAGCCTGACGCGGGGCTCAAACCCATGAACCGTGAGATCATGACCTGAGCTGAAATCAAGAGTTGCATGCTTAACTACTGACTGAGCCACCCAGATGCCCCAATAAAAGAAGGCTTTTACGTAGAAGGCAACCAGTTATGGAGGAAATAGCACTTATGATTCCGCTTACTGTTAATTGTTTTTCCTTTATTAATAATAAACCATGTTCGATTACACTTCACTACAGATACTGATTATATTAATTATTCCTCGCCGTAAATATTAGTAAGATGAATGGCTGGACAATTAAGCAAGTGTCGGTTTTTGTGTTTTTAATTTTCTAACGTTTATTTATTTCTGAGAGAGGGAGAGAGAAGAGTGCAAGCAGGGGAGAGGCAGAGAGAGAGAGAGAGAGACAACAGAATCGGAAGCAGGCTCCGGGCTCTGAGCTGTCAGCACAGAGCCTCACGCGGGGCTCGAACTCATGGACCGCGAGATCATGACCTGAGCTGCAGTCAGATGCTTAACCGACTGAGCCACCCGGGCGCCCCATTCCATTTTAATTATATAAAGTAGGAGTCATGATATCGACTTTTGAGGGTTGTTTAGAGGGTCAAGTGAGATGAGGTATTTCTAAGGCATTTGTCACTGGCTGTAAAATATAGTAGGATCTAAACTAGCCGTTGCTATCCCCGCGAGTACAATTATCGTTACCTGTTACCATGGGGCATTTTGGCGATCAAGTGGAAGTCAATATGCCTGACCCATAACACTGACCAGCCATAGGCTCCTTCTCGCACAGTCCTCAGGTGGACTTAGAGGCTGTGGGAAGACATCAAAACCTGTACCTTGCCCTGGTACCATCAGTCCTAGCTAGAAAAATGGCCCAGAGAATAGCCCTTGGTTGACTGGAAAAACGGGTTATGTTTGCCGTGGAGAGTCTCTTATCACCCTTCCTGAGGTTGCCACCTCTCCGAGAATCCAGCCTCTAGGGTCCAGCCTTCCCTGGTGCACCTGTCGCAAGACAGGAAGGGAAGGGGATTTTTACTGATTGGGCCTCTCCTGTGTGCTCCTTAGGTGGCGAACGGTCCCCAGGGTGGGAGCCTCGTTATTTTTCTCTGCCTCGTTCTTTCAGGGTCCTACTTTTGAGGGCACATCTGCCTAATTGGAACCGATGAATAATACCGAGGTGCCGAGGACGACTCAGTTTGCAAAGGGCTGGAGAAAATGTCTCTGGATCTTAACAGAGGCTTTTAATACCAATATGGAGATGGCGGAAGGCTCCCCACATGGACCCACGCACGCCTCGGTTGCCTCTTGGGTCTGTTGTGCCTTAGCTCTGTCACCTGGGACAAGGCAGGAACCTCTCTAGACCATTCCTTGCTTGTTACCTAGGACTGAGAGCAGCTAATTAGCAGCGGGGTTAAAATTATGAGATGAGGTCTTGTTTACAAACAGCTTACTACACGACAGACACCCCCAATGGTAGTTTCGCCATTAAGAATTGTGGCACTTGCAGCTTGGGGGAGAGCATCGGAGGTGAGATCAGAAGACCTCCAGAGGCCTCTCACCACCTCATGGAGGAACTTGCTCGCTCTGTTTGGTGAACGGTGTTTCTCTCACACCGAGAAGGTACACACGCTTCGGTTTCCCCACCGACACGACACGCTTGAGGAAGCGTTTGCCCAGCGACTCATAGCCAGTAGGCAGGTGGGGCAAAGATCTACAACAAAAATGCAAGGCTTCGCCTCTTGCTTTTGAAACCCTCCCAAGCGCCTGGGCATCCCGTAAAAGAATGCACATCAAATTAAGGCCGGTATACGGCGGCTGGGAAAGACTTGAGAATGACCTAGGAAAGACTTGAGAATGACCGAGGGCTACCGGCCTCCTTCCCTCCTCAGCTTACAAAGGCTGGAAGAAGCAGTCGGCATCGCCTGTGGGTCCTCCTTAAGGACTCGGGCTCTTCAGCCACGGAGTCCAAATCACTCTTCTGGATGCTCGCCCGGAGCAAAGCTCTGGCTTCGAAGTCGCTGGAAGGCAGCCACGGTGAAGACATATGCTACTGCCAGCATGCAAAGGGAAAACAGGGACCCTACTGCTCAGGCAGGAACACAAATCGAGCGTTTCTAGGAGACCCCGGCCGGGAGGGAGCTTTGTCACCGGCGTCCCAGGATCGAGAAACCGTGCCCTCCGCTCCCCGCTTGGCTCATCTTCCCCAGTGTTGCCGAATGGGAAAGAACTTCTAGAGACTGAAGCCCAGAGTTCATGAATTGAAGACCAGAGTCTCAGTCTGCATTTTCTGTCCCTCGGGGCTCACGTATTTCCGTATGTTCAAGGAAAAGTGTCCACTGAGATCCAAGAGCGCCTCTGGTAACACTCTGTTCCGTATCGTTTAGGTCTTTTTTTTTTTTTTTTAACTTTTTGGATTTTAGGGGCAGAGCTTTGATTCAATCAAATGCCTCTCGCAGCTGGTGGCATATGGGGGTATTACGTTGACCCCACAAGGTCCCTTTCTTATTTGATTTCAGGGTTCCATGCATGCCCCATTTTCCATTACTTTTCTTTCCTATTAAGCGGGCACCTCCTCTACGACGTTGAATAGATGTTCTGGATATGTACCTGCCTGTGAGAAATGCTCGCGGGTATTTCACGTATGTATGTTGCATTTAGCTTACGTCATAGTGTCTTGCTACATTTCTTACCTTTATACTTACTCCTTCCAGGGTATGCTCACCAGTATATCGCTTCCCACAGCCATGGGACAGCTATTTGCTGCTACAAATAATTCTGCCGTGTTCCTTTTTCCATGTGGGGCCTTAACGGGCTTACGCAAGATTTTCCCAGGCAGGTTCTCGGGAGAGAGGCTGCTGTATTGTAGGGCACCCAGAGGCTAATTCCCTTAGAGCTGCCAGATTACTTTCCAGAAAGACTGTGCCAATTTCCACTCCTGCCAACTAAGCCCCGGTGTTCCAGTCCCCTCCCCCCCCAACTCAAATTTTTACATTGTTGTTACTGGAGTGGATATTAAGGGGCACCTACTGTTGTTTTTTTTTACATTTATTTATTTTTGAGAGACAGAGAGAGACAGAGCACGAGTAGGGGAGGGGCTGAGGGTGGGGGAGATGCAGAATCCGAAGCGGGCTCCAGGCTCTGAGCTGTCGGCACAGGGCCCGACGAGGGGCTCAAACCCACCAACCACGAGATCATGACCTGAGCCGAAGTCGGACGTCCAACTGACTGAGCCACCCAGACGCCCCAACTACTGTTGTTTTCATGTTGATGTTTGTCATTATGGATGAGGTCGAGAATCTCTTGAACTTTAGCCATTCAGGTGTCTTCCTTTCTGTGCATTGGCTATTTCTATCCTCTACCCATTTTCCTATTCTTTCAAGGATTAATAGGAATTCTTTTCTCATCTAAACATTAATCCCATTGATTTTAAACTTTGAACAGTCTCTCGATATGGTAGACACCTGTTAACAACCGTCGACTGTGTCCGTGTTGGATAGAAATCTGTGGCCAGACCCAATACTCTCCTACCTTATAGTCTGTGCTTATACGGTCTTATTGCAAAAAATCTCTTTCCACTTACGGGAATATTTTCTCCTACCAGCTCTAAGGAGCCAGCTTTCTTAGCACCGTCTGCTAAACAGTTTATCTACTCCCCACCTCTGTCAGACGTCTTCCTTGTACACATCTCTATTCCTGGACATTCCTTTCTGTTCTATGCTTTGTTTCTCTGCTGCTGTGCTGGTATATACTCTCCTCTCCTTGCTCTTTGTGTGTGTGTGTGTGTGTATGTGTGTATGTGTGTGTGTGTGCGCGCACACACATGTAAAATTGACCCACTATTTGTGAAACTGAATTATTCGATGCAGACTTTAGATTCCGTTTGTCGAGTTTCCCCCAAACCTCTGCTGGAGCTTTTGGGGGAACATATGGAATGTGTAGATTCATTTCAGGGAGAACCGACAGATTTATAATATCAGATAATTCCATTCATTCATGATTCATGTCTTCTTCTATGCCTTTTCTAGAATTTGAATGATTTATCCATAAAATTTCATGCCTTCCTTTTTATTTCTGTTCCTAGAAACTTGAGAGATTCCTGATGTTACGAATGGCATCTCATGTTCTATTACAGTCCCTTGTTGCTTATTGATAGTGTGAATTGAATTTGTATCTGGCAGCCTTACCGAACTCTTATTAGTTTAGGAGTCTATTACGCGGTGGGTTTTCACTGCATATCTGACTCTTATTAGATGGTACCCTGAAGCCAGATGAATGCATGCTTTTCACACATTTCATCACCCAGTCTCCTCAAAGCTTTTCCATGCTGGCTGACCCTGTAACAGAAAGGTTAGCGATCGCTTTTTATTTTTATTTTTATTTAAAATTAAAAAAAAATTTTTTACATTTATTTATTTTTGAGAGACAGAGAGAGACAGAGCGTGAGTAGGGGAGGGGCAGAGAGAGAGAGAGAGAGAGAGACCCAGAATCCGAAGCAGGCTCCAGGCTCCGAGCTGTCGGCACAGAGCCCGACACGGGGCTCGAACCCACGAACCGTGAGATCATGACCTGAGCCGAGGTCGGATGCTCAACCGACTGAGCCACCCAGGTGCCCCTTGGCTGTCACTGTTTAGCATCTACTACACTAGATACTATCCTAAGAACTTTCCATGTGTTGTCATACTTTATCTTCCCAACAACCCGATTGGATTGTATTTTTATCCGTACTTTATAGATGAAGAAATGGAGGTTAGACAGTAAGTTGTCTTGGCTCACACAGCCAGTAGCAGACTGAGCAAGGCCAGCCTCTGACTCTAAGTTTGGGCCTTAGACTAGTTTATGATGAGCAAGGTAAAGCCTGTATTATTCACCAATACGCCCTTTTAATGAAAAATGGGTTCAGTCTTTATCATTTTATCTGTGCTATGATTGTGTTTATTTAACTCCAACTTAATATGATCTCTAACATAATAATAATACCTGCATTTATATTAACTATATAATAAAAACTAAAAATGGTCTCTAATGGCAAATGCATAATTGGGGGTTGCTATTTTGCATGTCTTGTCTTTTTACTTACTTTTCTGATCGTTCTTTGATTGTGTTTTCTAAAGCTATCAGCTGGTGACATTTTGGAAATTAAAAAAAAAAGAAAAAGAAAAAGAAATCCAGACTGGTTCTTTACCATGGATTGTTTCAGAAGCACTGATCCTCAGTCCTATGTCTTGCTGGCTTAAGTACCTGAAGATGTCAATAGGATAGAACCAGAGTTAGGAGCCAGTGTGTATTTCGGTGCCCTGTTGTCGCGATTGTTTCAAACAGGTGATTTGTATTTCTGAAAAGCTCCAATTGAACGAGAGCCATCTTGAGAAAGCCCCTTTCTACCAAGGAATGCCCGAGAACGATTCTTTACGCTGTCTCTACCCAGCCCTCTCTGTCGCTTCAGACTCGGCGTCTCCAGTGGATCTCAGAGGCAAGAATTTACTGCAGGGAAATACCAAGCAATGTCTGAACTTTGAGCCGGGGAAAAGTCTTTTACTGGAGCAGGTAATGTCTCATCTTGAGATGCCACGCTTCCACATTTGGAAAAAGAAAATTCTCAGCTTGAGCGTAATAGTGAATTGTGCAGTTGTTAACAACGTTCGCGAAACTGTTTATTTTAGGGGTGCCTGGGTGGCTCAGTCCAGCCTCATTTAGCTCATGGAAAAATAATGGGGAAAAAAATCCAAATATTTAACAATAGGAGAATTTATAGTAAGCCAGCTCTGTGGGTATAGTGAAATACTTACTGAATTATCTTTAGAAATGAGAAGGCAGAATATATCAGCAGATAACAGTGGTTCTACCAGAGTACGTGCAAATGACAACAGAGCAAATGGGATATATGTTTGAACCACAACTGAATAAAAATACATTCACGTGTTTGGAGCAAGAATTGGAATTACGCCAGATGGAACTTACTGTGTTTTTCTTATACGTAAGGTTATGATTAAAAAAAGATCGGAAAGTATGTTTTTATGTGTGCTTTTAAGAAAATCACAGAAACGTATAGCTAGTTTATGCAAATTTAGGAACTTTCTTAAAATAACTGTCTTAAAATAATGGTAATAGGGAGTACGTAAAAATGTTTAAAAGGGGCTGTTTGAAAGAGCCACCTGGATCAGGGGCCTGCACCCTATGGCCCAGGCCAAATCCAGCCTGCTGCCTGTTTTTGTAAATACAGAGTTATCGCCTTACGGCCACATCCATTTGTTGAGGCCCTACGACTCTTCCGGCTACAAGGGCAAAGGTGAGTGTTTGCAACAGAGACCCTTTGGCCTGAAACTGTAACTATTTACCACGTGGCCTTCACAGGAACAGCAGCAGCGACTCCTAACCTAGAGAATCACTTGAGGAGACATGAATTAGAACCTATTGGCGTTCGTGGGATTTCCACTTAAATAACAGATATAGGGGCGCCTGGGGGGTGGGGCTCGGTTGGTTAAGCGTCCCACTGACTGCGGCTCAGGTCATGATTTCTGGTGGGTTCTATAGCCCCAGGTCCAGCTCCGGGCTGACAGCTCAGGGCCTGGAGCCTGCTTCGGATTCTGTATCTCCCTCTCTTTCTCTGCCTCTCCCCCGCTAATGTGCTCTCTCTCTCAAAAATAAAGGTGAAAAAATTTTTAAATAACAGATATAAAGGAAAGGCACAAAACTGCTCCAAATCGCTTAGTTCTAGGTGTGCAAAGAAATGCATTTGATTGATTACAGGCCCGAGAGACTTTGGGAAACAAGCGGGACACTACTTTCAGAGCTGAGACATTTTCATAGCTGGGTTTTTCCTTCTAAACAAAGCAATCAACCGTAAGCGTGGCAGAGCTAGGCAAGACCTGCGTGCGGGTAAAAGCGGATGAACAGAACCTTCAGGACGGTCTGGGTCACCTGGGCCCGGCAAGGCTCCCGGAGGACATGCGTCTGCAAGGCTCTCCCGGAGGAAGCCATCGTCCCAGGGACGCCCAGTGTTGCTATGGCAACATCAAAGGAGGAAAGAAAAACTTGGCCTACGGATTTCCTGTAGGTGTCAGAGCAAGAACGAGTCCCAGGAGACACGAATAAGCAGTAAGCAGGGGGACCTGCAAATTCTACCTCTGTGTTTTCTGCTGTGTCATCTGAGCCCTCCCACCCCACCTCCCTCACCCCTGCACAGCCGCGGGGTTTGGCGTCGGGCCGCGGGGCCGCGGTTTGTTCCGAAATGGATTTACACCATTTATCCTGGGACAGGCCATCCGAAGCCTCACACCTGACCGTCCCTTTGTCCTGGGGTCTTAGAAACTGTGTCAGGTTCCTTCCAGGGCAACAGTCAACTCTGTTTTGAGGTCACCTCCGCAGATACAATGTTCCTCTCTTGTGAGAGAAAGGAAGTCGATCCGTTTAGGAGTTGGGGGAGAAGACTGGTGGCTTTGAGCTTCTGCTGACTTGGGACAAAAGGCACTTTCTGGGCTCTTCGTTCTCAGTGATCCCCCCTGCACGGGCTCACGGGTAGACCTGTATTGGTAACACACCAGAATATTCTAGAAGACTCTCTATACACTACATACTTAACTATGCACCGTGGACTTGCTACATAGGAGACCACCGGGCACCTACACATGCAGGCATGCGTGCACACACACACACACACACACACACACACACACACTGTGGCTGATAGCGGCCCCTGAAAACACAGCACTGACTGACAAGAGAGGAAGAGAAGTGCCTAATAGTTGTGTTCCCACAGCATGGGCGGGGTCTGGCGGGGCAGAGTCTCTGGCCGGACTGTGTGGGGCGAGGGGGCTCGTGCGTGTCCCTCAGATGGCACTACCCACGTCCGCTTACCTCTCCTCCTCCCTGTCCTCTGGTGCCCACCTTTCCTAGGCGCTGAGACGACTCACAAGCCAGAGGAGACTGTGCTCCGAAGCCTGCTGCCCGCACCCGTCTTCAGGCTCCAGAACATTCAGAGTAACAAAGGCAAAGTGAGGAAGCCCAGCCTGCCTGCTGGTGGGGGGGCCATGGCTCTGCTTCCCTTTTTCTCTTTTCTTTCACTCCCCCTCTGAAGAGCGGCAGAGGCTGGGAGAGCCACCGGCTGCACCAGATCGAGGAGGTCACCAGGGAGGGCCCATCCCTGGAGCGGATCAAGCTCAAGAGAGGAGCCTGGGTGAGGGGGACAGGAGGCGACAGCCAGACGGTGAGAGCCGCTGGGCCGATGAAGGCGGGGCTGGTCCGGGGGCCAAACTCTGAAGTCAAGCTTATTCGGGGTTCTCACCTTTCTTAAGCGCCCCAGTGTTCCCAAGATGGCTTCCACTGGCCTGCCCTCTGGATCCAGACCTTTCTCTCTCATTCTCTGCCTTCAAAAGATACCTGTTCTGAGGTAAACTTCACCTGTTTTTTCCCTTTCTCCTTCTCAGCTTCTGCCTCTCTCTCTGAAAAAAAAAAAAAAAAAATCTGTGCTGAGGCTTTAGCGAGTGATAACGAATTAATTAGTAAACTTTCTCAAATAAAATATTTACATTTTTGAAAGGAGCCAAAGCAAAAGTGGAATTTCAAAGGAAGCTCCTAAAATCGCCTTCTGGCCACCCGTGTGTCCCCCAGGTAAGTCCTGGCCCTGTGCCCCTCTTGTCTGTAAGTGTCCTCGTGTCTTCCCCTCAGGATCTTTTAAGGGACCACAGTAATTTGAGCTGCAGAAACTATAAATTGTCTTTGTATACGTTTATGTGATATTTGCTAATGCAAATAGCATATGGGAGCAGAATTGTAAACTTATAAGTAACCTTAAGCTTATCTTTTTAGTAACTCTAAGCTGATACTAACACGTATGTTATAAAATATGTAAATATATTATAAATATTATGAAATATTATAAAGATATTATCTATCTCTCTATCTAGTAGTATGGATCCCCGATTCACATTCTCTGAAGTATACAGTTAGGAGTTCATTGGGAACAAGAGGAAAGAAACACACAAAGGGAAAGAAGTCGCGGATGGTCGCGTGTTACTAAAAAAGTCTCCCGGACCCGAGTTTGAGGGCATGAGTTGGTCATTTGCTCTTACTTAATGTGGATGGGTTGCTCGACAAAGCCCTTAAAGACTGTTTCCTTTCTCCTAGTCACCATTATTCCCTTGACATCAGCCACCATAATTGCGGGGGGTTTTTCCCGTCAAGACGTGAACCCAGTAATTGAGAACACGCTGGCCGAAGCTTGTTTCTCTCCTACAACAGTGGGAAGCGCTTTCACATGGGTTAAAATTAACTAAAAATATCGCTCCTCTGCCACATCCCCACCCTCAGGCCCCTGGAAGGAGAGTCTGTAAGCTCTTTTTAGATTTCCCCGGAGGTTGGGAGTGGGCCAGTCACTTCAAGGGGGAGAAGAAGTTCGCCAATAATTGATGGTGCTTGCTTTATAATAATTATCGTAACATTTCTTAAATAACATCATATAAGTATCATATCAAACAATGTCAAATGATGAGGTCGAGTAATAAATATAATACATTTGTATGAACGTAAGAGTCATTGACCCGTAGGAGGCTGAGTTTTACGATCGTCATTCTGCCCTTCCTTCCCTGTCTCCACATAGAACGGACCCATCACCGTGACATCAAGTCAGTGGGGACCCCCACTCTATGCCTGGTGCCCTGAAGCTCCCATGTTGATGACCCCCAGAGAAGGTCTGAAGGTCTGAAGGTCTTTTCTTCGCAAAGGAATTTGCCACCTGTTTGGGGCGGTCTCTGAATTCTGTCGGGAGGCTTCTTCATCAAAAGCACGCATGGTTCCTCATTAGCCTGGGTTGCCTCTCTAAAGATATTCCTGATTAAAATCACACTTGTGCCATGCACTGTGATAAGGATACAAAAATAGAAGATGACATTTTGGAAGTGGGTACTGGGGACGGTTGCACAACGTCGTGAATGGAATTAATGCCGCTGCGTGATAGATTTTAAAATGGCTAAACTGGAAACGTTTGTTACGTGTATTCTACTGCAATGATACAAATGTTTTACCAAAAAAAAAACCCACAACCCAAAACAACCACACTGAGTAAGATAGTCCTGGTCCTCGGGTTCCTCAGGGTCTAGTTGGGAGGACCAAAACGTGCCAACAAAGGTGTGATTGGTGAGAAGGTAGGATATAAAAAGGGATGCAAAGGAGGAGGCTGTGAATGACATGTAACCTTTTATTTGCTTTTGTGCGTTCTGTGTTTTAGTGGAGGTGTTAGGGGAGCCCGCTAGACCCGAGGCTTCCGTGATGAGCAATCCTACTCCAGAAGCCAAAGGGCATAGGCTCCCCTCAAATGCTGGATTCCGCAACAACGCGGGTCCGAACATTGGACCCACGGGAGAAACTGTGCCTAGTGGAGTCCTAAGTCCAGTTGTCGTCTCCACTGTCATGAACTCCTCCTACCCAGGGCCCGGAAAGGATGAGACCGGAGAGGCACGTAGGGTGTGAAATTGAAGGAGCCACTTATGCTCATGGTCAAGTGCCGACATGGGAAGCAGCGACCTCCGTAACATGTCCACATGTCCACAGACCCATGGATCTTGTACATCTTTGCATCTCCTAAGACCAATATCAAGTGGAGCACAGAGACAGCACGCAGCAAATGGTAGCATGCTTTGGCAAGCATTTCAAAAATAAATGAATTTATTTATTCCACCACATCCCCTAGGGACGAGCTCTTCACCTGTGTCTCTTCGGTTCCCATCTCTGTCTCGTCCAGCTGAAGGTCGTTCAAGGCTTATGCTCCTCGAACATCTCCCGGCAGGTGTTTCCTCTGCGCCTCTGGAACCCTTCTCCTCCTGACCCTTTTTTTCCAGTGCCGTTTTTGTTTTTGGCTGTTGTTGTTGTTGTTGTTCCTCCCGGTGATTGATTTTGAACAGTTGCTCTGTCTTCAAGTCTTGTAGGTTTTCCCTGGGGTCTAAGCCACGGTTAATCCCATTCGGTTCAGTTTCCACTTTGGCTGTGGCAATGGCGCTTTGCATCTCTAGAAATTTCATTTGGTTCTTTTTATATCTCCTATTCGTCTCCTCACTATGTGTGGATTTTCTTTACATCCTGGAACATATGGAGCGTACTTTCAGAAGACGTTTCAACGCTCTCGTTCACTAATTTCATCACGTGCGTCGCTTCTGGACCTCTGGCACCGCCTCTGTGACATTTCTACCTACTCCCCGACTGCCCATCGCTTGCCTTACTCCTTCCCATCCCTCCTAAAATTCCACTCCTCCCCACTGCTTTTGCCCCCATCCTTTCCCGTCTCCCGATGTGTTCCCTTGACCCCTTCCTCCCGCTCCTCAGCTTTTCAATGGCCATTTTTCCTTTGGCATGCAGCTATTTCATGCCTTCTTTGTCTTAAGACCAACACCAAACAAACCTTCCTTGACCACCAGGCCACCACCTTGTAGTTTGCCTTCCCTTCATAGACACGCGTCTCCAGAGAACGGCCGTCCCCATCACCGAGATGATTAGCAGTCGTGCACCTTGCCAAGTGCCGGGCCTCCCCGCACCACAGTCAAGTTTCTGCTCCCTCCCCCAGTCCAGGGAAGAAATGTGGTGAAGTCAACGAGTTCTGCTAAGTGCAGCATATGGTTTGGGGTCCTTACCTTGGTCGGTCTGGGCACAGCCCCTTGCTTCCTCCTGCCTGAAATCCGTCTTCCCTTGGCTTCTGTGAGCTTCGTTCAATTTTTCCTCCCTTTGCTCGCGTCCAGTTCTCTCTGCTTCCTTTCTCTCTCACCACTGTTTCCGCAGGAACGGCTCCCCCATTTATCTCTAACCTTTCAGGGTAGTTCTTTACAGGTGACCCAAGGACCTCACAGTTTATACTCGCAAACTGAACCGAGTCTTTCCTTTGAAACTTATCCTGAAATATCCTTGCCCAAAATGGGGATTCATTGTCGCGGTCGCTGGGATGTGCTTTGTGTTCTGACCCCAACCTCCCTTTATCCATTCACCGCCCCCCCCACCCCCACCCCCGCTCACGTTGTCTGCAGACCTTGTGCTCTCCTGTCACCTCCCAGGCCTTTGGTAACATTCACTTTGTTGTAGTTTCCTCTCTCACTTGCCCCACCACCTTCACGTTCAAGCTCTCTCCTGATCATCCTCTGAAAACAAATACAACCATTACTTTCTCTAGGAAACGTCTCCTAAGCCCTCAGTGCGAGTTTGGTGTTGTTCCTTAGCAATGTTCTTTCTCCATATTCGTATCTTCATCAAGTTGAACACGGTACTTAATGCCATATATTTACGTTTCTTGAGAGCAGGATCGTGTTTGAGGTTGCGTTCTCCATGCCTACTATGGTGTGTGGCACGAAACGTAAAATTTACGACTGAGTAAATCGCATGCATGCATGAATGAAATTTGCATACATGTATGACCTCCCTTGTCCCCTTAGAAACTTAATCTAAAATTTAGCACCAAATAAGCTACACATCAGGGATGGTAAATAAAAGTCTTCTAGGTAAGCGAGCTTCAGGCCTCCCTTCAGCTTTTAAATGAGAAGTGATTGTGTAGTCTGAGATTCAGTTTAGTCATTTAGATGGTCAAAAACAGATGAGCCATCTATTTTCCAGTTAATTTCAAGGAGCAAAGGGAAGATAATCCAAGTACTGTTAGGTTCTTAGCTGGAAAAAGATTGAGAAAAAACAGGACTTTCTAGTTCAAATTGTCAAACTAATGTAAATAAATCACTGAATTTACACGGAATTCACCCAAGAATTTGAAGGAGTTCAAGGGTGATGCTGTAAAGCTGTAGCCATTTTCCAAAAATCATTACTAACAGCTTCGTTGCAACGGGATGTCTCCCATCAACAGGACACTTTCCAAGAAGGGACTGAAGAGTTGTCTCACATCCATGTTGAGGAAGGATATAGAATCTCTGATAAATGGGGAAGTCTTTGGACAAGTAAGCAAGTATAACCTTCTGAGAGAAAGGGAGCCTGTTTTCTGCCAGGGAAAAGCTTGGCTAATTAAATTATTGCAACATCGTTTGGGGGCACCTGGGTGGCTCCGTCAGTTAAGCATCGGACTCTTGATTTCAGCTCGGGTCACGATCTCGTGATTCGTGAGTTCGAGCCCCGTGTGGGGCTCTGCACTGGTGGTGCTTGGGATTCTCTGTCTTCCCCTCTCTCTGCCCCTCCCCTGTTTGCTCTTGCTCTCTCTCTCTCTCTCTCAAAATAATTAAATAAACGTTAAAAAAAAGAAACATTGTTTGGATGGCAAATTGAAATACAGAATAAGAATAACCAAAGGATATGTTGTAGTGAAAGTTTCCCTCAAAAAAGCATTATTAAAATACTACAGTAAAAGTTCTGAATTTTCACAATTAATAATAAATGGTATTATTGGAGGAGCTTAGGGAAAGTGTCGACTAACACAGAAAAAATCACCCGAATCCCCGTTTTATCTGCCTTGAGTGTTATCTTACCAAAACACATGTCAGGTCACGCCTCTTCCTTGATTAAACCTTTAGTAGTTTGTTATCGTTTTAGTAGCTTTTCATGATAAAAAGTAAAGAAAAATTGGAAAGCAGGAAAGGAGGTACTATCTTTTTTTTCTTTAAAAGATTTTATGTCTTCTTTTTTTTTTCACTTCAAGTCCACTGCTCTCTATTATTTTTTTTAATATGAAATTTATCGTCCAATTGGTTTCCACACAACACCCAGTGCTCATCCCAACAGGTGCCCTCTTCAATGCCCATCGCCCACTTTTCCCTCCCTCCCACCCCCCATCAACCCTCAGTAAAGTACCATCTATGAAATACTAGCATATCTAAGTGCCCTTTCGTTTAGCCTTCAAAAGCCTATGGTGAGGCTAGTGCCGTGACGCTATTCCCATTTTACAGAGGGATAAACTAAGGCACAGTGATGATAAAATATTTACTCTTATTCCCATGGCCCGTAACAAGGAGAGGAACATGAATTTTAACTCGGGAGTGATTGTAGTACATATTTCTGGTATTATAATACACTGCTATGTCGGGATAGGCATGTAACCCCCTTCTGCCCAACGAGACATGAGGAAAAGTCTACTGCAGGGTGAGGGTGGGGCTTAAGAGAAAGGCTTCATGTTACACATTCTTCCCTAGAGCATTTCCTTCTGGAAATCCGATGTAGCAGACTCAGTTAGCATCAGGTATCAGGCAGTTGTGTGCTTCCCCGGGTGAACCTGATTGGTAACCAACTGGGATAATTCACTTTTCCAAGGGATATACAAGAATGGGCATGTGGCACTATTTTGCCAAAGAATCATGAAGGCAATTCTGTTTGGAGGGAGGTAATAGTCCAGGAAAAGATTTCGTTTTGTTTTTAAAAAAGAAAGCTTGGGGGCGCCTGGGTGGCTCAGTCAGTTAAGCGGCCGACTTCGGCTCAGGTCATGATCTCGCAGTCCGTGAATTCGAGGCCCGCGTCGGGCTCTGTGCTGACAGCTCAGAGCCTGGAGCCTGTTTCAGATTCTGTGTCTCCCTCTCTCTGACCCTCCCCCATTCATGCTCTGTCTCTCTCTGTCTCAAAAATAAATAAATGTTGAAAAAAAAAATTAAAAAAAAAATAAAGAAAGCTTGCGGAAAACCTACTCTTTCTTATGGTTAGATTTGCCATCACATGCGATGCTTACAGCTGTGGCAGCCATGTGGGCACCATGAGGTTAGTCATCCTAAAGAGATATGCCAGCGTGCGGAGGAAGGCATGTGGAGCCGTAGAAAGAACCTAGGCCCTTGATGATACAGTCAAGCTGATAAATTTGCCAACTCAGAATGGTTTTTCAACGTTTTTTTTTTTTTTTTTTTTTTTTTTTATTTATTTTTGGGACAGAGAGAGACAGAGCATGAACAGGGGAGGGGCAGAGAGAGAGGGAAACACAGAATTGGAAACAGTCTCCAGGCTCCGAGCCATCAGCCCAGAGCCTGACGCGGGGCTCGAACTCACGGACCGCGAGATCGTGACCTGGCTGAAGTCGGACGCTTAACCGACTGCGCCACCCAGGCGCCCCGTCAGAATGGTTTTAACCCTGGATTTCTCTGTGCGAGATAATGTATTTCCTTATATGGAAGCCATTTTTAGATTTGTCGTTTCATTTTTATTAACTGTTCAAAGACCAAACAACCCCGAACTAAGAAGTTATTGGATAGTTTTCTCTCAGGGTTATTTTTAGGGCAAAATTCAAAGGCACTGGGAACTTCCACGCAAGTGGCAGGCACCCTTATAGGGTCTCTCTTTTCATGCCCTAAGGAACTTGCTTCTCCACCAGCAGAGAAAATGAAAATAGAATACGTCAGAACTGGCGATACCCCTGAGCAGACATTTATTGATTGTCTCCTCAGGATTCCCCCTACCCGCTTCCCAACTGTCTCTGATTTCCATTTAAAGATTCATGTATTTCCAAGGAAACTGAATCCTGTGTCGGCGCCAGATTTGGAGCATGTATGGCTTACGTTAAGCCAGTAAGTACGTGTCATTCCCCAGGCCATTGTGATCGTCAAGGGGATGGGTTTGCTATCTTCAGCTGGTTCAGTTATGATCACTTTCAGAACGATTGTTGGGAATCCAATGCAAACACATTCTCTCTTTCCTGCTACGATGGGGATGTAGCTCTGAGACTTTTGGCCACCATCTTGGAAGCAGCCTTAGGGTGAAGTCGATAACAAAACCGGGTCCTCGGTGACCTTGTTGAACATTAAATTAAACTTTATCTGAAGGCAGACCGCTTCTGGAGTTTTCCATTTCCCGATCCAATACATTTCCTTTAGTTTGAAGCCAAGTTGAAGGTTTTTTGGATCATTTACAACCTAAAGCTTCCTAAATGATGCGATCTGTTGGAACTACCCAGTGTTTTCTTCTCAATTTACAAAGAGAATTGAGAAAATGGGGCCACAGAGGGGAACTGTCCTATCCAAGGTCAAATAGGTGCACAGTTGTGATTTGGTACTAGAAGACAGACTTCCTGTCTCCTGGTCTGTTCTTTTCTCATAAACTTCTTGGCCCACAAAACGATAGAGACTGATGCCGTTTTCTAGCTAAATTAAGATGCCTCGCAGCCTTTCACTTATAAAACTAGTGAAAAACCTATTCCTATCTGTGGCTACTTAGACTCCTTGGATGCGTAGCACTGAGAAGTTTTCGAGCCTACGGAATGAAATAATAACCAGCCACCCTGCCTTTCTAATCTTTTCTTAAACCTATATGTTATTTGCATTAGTGAGCGTCTCCCTTGTGAGGCTAGACAGAAGGCATGTGGCAAGCTCCTGAGTATTTCCATAGCAACCAGCAGGCATAAATACTTTGCTGAAATACAGGGCTTAGGGACAAGTATAGAGTCCCAAATCTGCTTTCCTCCCTACTTGTACACATTTGTCCTTACACGTATAGATCTGTGTGTGTGCATACACATGTCTCTGTGTGTGTGTGTGTGTGTGTGTGTGTGTGTGTGTGTAAGCTGTAGGCTTCCAATTGTGTAATTTGAACATCTCTTTGACTGATCTTTGCTCACATTTTTCTCTCTCTTCCTTCTTCTCTTCCCTTCCTCCCTCTCTCCTGCACATCACTTTACCCTGGCAGCGATGTACTCAAGGAACCCCTCCCCCCTCACCTTCATGAGATGTGTCACCATTATTTGAAAGGAGAAAATCTTCTGTCTGTTTCAGCTAAGCACATGTCATGTGTAGGGGTCGCTATGGAAATACCTGAAAAGAGGTCTCAAAGAGAAAGCAGGAGACCCAGTATCTCCAAGCAAGGAGTATGGGACGAGTCACTTTAGGAAGCAGCGATGCACCTGTCAATGAAGGGGACAGACAGCTTGGCTTTTCTGACCAAAAGTTCGGATTTTGTAACCATGCCGGCGAAACGCCTGCCGACTGGCCTTGTGCTTCCGGAGGTCCCCAAGGTGAGTCTGTGGCCCTGCTTTTTTACAGGCAGGTATTTCCCCCAGGTAACGTATCTTTCCCCGTCTCAGTCTCAGAAAAATGACACTCTTCACCATTTCCCCTAGGCACTTCAATATAAACTATTCTTTTTTCTCATTTATTCACCAATATTTGCTGACTGCTGCTATGTGCCGGGTGCTGTTCTCACCCTAGAGAGAAGGACATGAACAGAGAAGCTATCCATTAAAGTCCTGGTCACGCCCACCCTATGAAGAGAGAGGGAACAGAAGGAGGAGGAAAGGGGGTCAGGGAGTCTAGACCATTCTTTCAAGATATTTGGTAGGAAAGGGCAAGAGAAAGACGGGTTGGCCGAAGGCTCGGGGTTGAGTCCTTTGCTCGTTACTGGGGACGGCATGATCACGTTTACACTTGATCTCAGCCAAAAGGCCGAGAAGCGATAAGACACGATCGTGTTTAAATGCCAGTGGAGAGGATCCCATTGAGAGGGAGGGTCTGAATGTGCCAGAGACAGAGGAGAGATTGGGTGTAAGAAACACAGCTTCTCTTTTCCGGGCAAGGAAAGGAAGCAAGGTTGGATGCCGACACGAGGAAGTCCATAGTCTCCACGGTTGAAAACGGAGGGTGCTCGGCGAACAAGCACACGTACACACACGCTTTATGGAGGTCAGAGGTCACTGTGGCAGCTCCTGGTTGCTACGCCGACCCCAGATGCCACCTCCCTGCAGAAGTCGTCTCTCCTGACTCTGCTCACCCCGGGAACGCTAGCAGTGTCCTGCCCTCTCGTTGGTTCTGGAACCCAAACTTTCCCCTGCCCCCCCCCCCAACCCCGCATCTCTACAACCACTGTTTTGATTCAGGGCACCTTCCTCCTGTATCTAGATTATTTGTACAGCCAGCCTGTGGGACGCTTCGTAATCTGGACGCAGCCTGGCTCTCTCTCCTCTCTCCTCTTTGCATACTCTTTCCCTGGGTCATATGGAAATGCTACACCTCAAAGTTCCCCATGTCCCCCTCTTGCCTGTGGGCTTCTGCACTTGTCCCCTCTGCCCTGTTCACTTCCACCCGCTTCCTAACCTTCCCCTGGATAACACAGGCCTCCTCTTAGATGTCTTTCTTCCAGAAACTTCTGATGCCCCAGGACTAGAGTGGTTGCCTCTGGAAAGGGCACCCAAACCATCATGGCTGCCCTCGGTGGTGGCTTCCATCCATCTCTGTCTCCCTCTGGATTTATACACACATTTTAGGACAAAGTCCATGTCGTGGTCACCACTGTGTCCCTAATATCACGCACAGCATCTGGCCTATGATAAGCATTTAGAAAATTACTGGACAGCCGAATGAATGAGTATTTGAATGATTCTTTTTCGGAAAGTGAAGCTGTCACCCAGGGTGATCAAGGTCTTTGCCTGAAGTCCCTCATCAAGTAAATAAATAGTAAATTTGAGTCCTGGGGCCACCTCCCCTCCCCTCCCCTCCCTTTCCTCTCCCCTCCCCTTCCCTTCCCCCTTCCCTTCTCCCCATAGTCTCTTACCCTGGAAGATTCCATCCATATGGCTAGCCATCTACACGATGTTGATGAACTAATGTCTATTTTTAGCCCACAGGTCTCTTCAGGTCTCCAAAGTCACCCCCAGTAGTCTAGTCCACATTGCTTCTTGGGGATCTCAAGCTTAGCATCATCTGACTAACCTAGTCTCTGTTCAAAGCCTCACTGAAAATCTGATTGGCCCGACATGGGTCAGGTGACTATTCTTGTTCCCAAACAAGGTATTGTGGCTCCAGGAACACAGAACGATGGGAACAGAGAGAGAAATGGCCCACCTCTGACAGCAGGGTCAGAAGAGACCTCCTAAAGAAGTTACATGAAAGAGAAGCATTTGTAACGGATCTTTCGACATTGTTCTTCCGTCTTTGGATCCAGGAAACGAGGTGGTCAGTTAAGAGCACTATCCCTCCCTTGGCTGGAAGATGCCCCCGGACTTGGGATATGAACCTGTGACATTCCAGGTCAGACCCCTCCACGAGAGCCGCCACGAGAGCTGGCCCCATCTTCCTAGGCTGGCTCCCAGCTCAACCTCTCTGCTACAAGTCCCGACTCCAAAACCCTGTGGGATACTAAAACACAAGCTCGTAGCTTGAAAATAGAGTGTGCGTCTGGTGTGGATTGTCGTTTTGGTTTAATTAGGACGTGCTGTTTCCCGGATTCCTATAATTTCATTTGATGAATTGTGTTAGTTGCTTGTTCTGCAGTCTTGGAGCATGTGGCATTTATCAGGGGAGATGACCCCCTCCTGCCCCTTTGAAAAGCGTCTTTTGGTGCCTAAAGAAGGGCAAGCATGTTTGCGTTCTCTGTGTTTCCGTTTTTCTTCCCCTTTTCTTGTTTTCCTTTGTGGCTACCTATGAAATTACAAACGCTGTGACAGACATTTGCTTCTCCGTAGGAAGAAGGGCCTGGCTCCAGTGTGGACTTAACACTTTCAATTCAACACACTCCAGTGTGCATCTCGGCGCGCACAGCACAGACGAAGTTACCAAGACGCGCAAAATCCGTCCTTCCCCTTTCAGGATTTCCCCGAACCGGTTCGGATCCACTGACACGTGACTACCGTCCAAGGCAGGCCGAGATGGAGAGCCATAAGGAGCTCATCATCCCTTTCATTTGTTGAGCCTGGTTGGGTTTACAAAGACTTCCCACGTACAGGACCTCACTTGACCCTCACAAGAGCTCTGTGGGATAGGTATGATGATTGTCACTTTAGAGGGCTGGATAACCGGGGCTCAGAGACGTGAGATGTCTCGCCCCTGTTCCCACAGCCAGTAGTGGGCTTACGGGTCTTTCAAATCCCGTTCGAGAACGAGGGGAAGGACGGGAGCGGGGGGGGGGGGGGGAGAATAGTTTAAACTGAAGCAAGTCTCACGGAGGAGGTGTGATCTAAGCTGAGCCTCTACCTTCTGGAATAGAAATGAAAAAGAAAGGAATTCTGGAGAGAGGAGGAATCTAGTAGTAAAGACATCTGTGAGTTAGGAGGAGAGGAAGCAGTTTGCTTACCCACGACCCTCCAGTTGGTGCCATCAGAATTAATGGAACAAGTATGAGTTCGACACCCTGCTAAGCACTTTATATAATTCGAAAGAAAACTGGTCTTCCCCTCAAGGATCCTGCAGTCGTAGGGAAGATATGAAACAAAACAACTATAACCAAAAAAAAAAAAAAAAAAAAAAAAACCAACCCCAAAACCTAATAAATACTCTAGGAGAAGGGCTTTTATTTTTATTTATTTATATTTTATTTTGTTGTTATATTGATCGATGGCAGGGAAGGGGCTTTTAAAAAGGTGCGGGGAGATGAAGTCGCTCTAAAGCAATCAATGTTTTCGGGTGATACCGGGCATTAGGTTGGGAGGGAGAAGCTATTTAAAAGCTCTGAGTAAGCCAGGTGCCCAGCACGCGTTCCCGGAGGGGATGTGGGGGCGAGCCCTGCAGCCTAGCAATGCTCACTGGGCTTGAAGACAGATCGGCTCCTGGGAGGAAAACGAAGCGAGCAAGCTGTGCTGAGGGGCCGATCTGTGCTGACTCACGCACCTTGAAACAAACTAACCCCCTTGGAAGCAAGGGGAGGAGAGAAACTGGAGGAAGATCATGTCTCTGGGGGCCAGGCAGGCAGAAGGGTAGCAATTGGATACTGACAGAGTCTAAAGTATTCCTGGCAGCAGGAAAACACGATTCACGGACTCCTTTCAGAGGCTTTTTGAAATAGATCCGGCAGGTCGCCTAAATGCATTTGACAGGTAGTAAACACTTTTAAGGGAGTTACATAAGCTACTCAAAGGCACAGTAGCCGGCTGCCGCAGGGCCGAGATTCAAAACTAGGTCTATCTGATCTCCAAGTCCACGGCGAGTGTATCAACAGAGTGTTTTATTATTAACCTTTCTCGCCGCGCATTAATGGACGAGTGTGGTAGAGATATCACGTCCGAGGTGACAGAGTTTGGGGGAGGTTACAAAAGGGGCTGTGAGCAGATGCGGGATTCTGTATGTTGCATAGATGTGTGTGTGTGTGTGCGCGCGCGCGCGCGCGCGTGCGTGTGTGTGTGTGTGTGCTTGGGCGCGCGCATGTATGTGTGTGGGAGGGCAGTGTCTAGAGGGATATATTCAGTTAAGAAAGACTGTTTTATTTATTTTTTTCAAGTGCAAGATAACGAAAGCCCGTTTGTGTTCTGCTGGGAATAACCGAAGGACAGTAAAAGATTGACAGGAAGGTTAAGGAGCCAAGCTCTGACCAAGGTCGAAGGGGCAGGACCCAGGGTACAGCAGCCTCCATCCCAGAGGGACAAGGCGGCAATGACGGAGGAACAGACGCGACACACGGCGCTTGCTGTGTCTGCCTTTAGCGAAGCTTATGTTATTACTGCTGTTTCTCTGCCGGTGGGCCGCCCCTCAACCTTTTACTGTTTTGTTCTTGCAGCTTTGCTGAGGTGTGCTTGACGTGCGGTAAATCGTACATATTTAAAGTGTACGATTTGATGCATTTCGACTTACACGTAAACCCCTGGAACCATGACCACAACGAGACAACGAACGGAATAAGATGACTTATTTGCCATCAACCACCTGAAATTTTTGTGTGTCCCTGTGTGATTTCTCCCTCCACCCCTCCCCACCCCCACCCCTACCGTAGCCTATTTAGGCAAATGCTGATCTACTTTGTGTTCATTTGCGTTTTCTAGACTTTTATCAAGACGGACTCTTACCACAGGTCCCTCTTATGTTGTGGATTAAGATTCATCCATGGCATCAGCAGTTCATTCCTTTTTATTGCTGAATACTGTTCTATTACACGGATATACCGCTGTTAAGTTTATTCATTCACCCGTTGAAAGACCCGGCATCATTTCCAGTTTGAGGCTATTACACACAGAGCTGCTCTGGATATATTCACGCATGAGTCTTTTTTGGATATGTTTTTACTTCTCTTGGGTAAGCATCTGACAGTGGCATGCCTGGAATGGATGGTGGGTATATGTTTACCTTTTGATGAAACTGGCAGTTTTTCTCCAAAGTGCTTCGACAAGTTTAGACTTCCAAAAGCCCTGTTCCTGTTCCCCCACTCCCTGTGAACACAAGCTATGGACAGGTTTTTTTAAAAAAAATTGTAACCGTTCTAATAGATGTGCAGCGGGACCTCACTGTGGTCTCCATTTGTAATTCCCGCGTGACCAATGCTATCGAACATCTTTCATTTTGCTTATTTGCCGTTCACACAACTTCCGTGGTGAAATTTTGTGTAGGTCTTTCCCCCATGCCTTTTAGTTTCCTTATTATTGGGTTTTGAGAATTCTTTATATAGTCTGACTACAAAACCATTATCAGATATTTCATCTGAAAATATTTCCTCTCTGATTGTGCCTTGTCGTTTTAGTCTCTTGACGAGGTCTTCCACAAAGTAAGGTTTCCATTTTCATGACGTCCAAATTATCTATTGTTTTCTTTTATGAATTACATTCTTAGCGCCATATCTAAAAAATATTTGCCTAATTCAAGTTCACAAAAGATCTTCTCTTGTCTTCCAATGGAAGATGTATAGACTTAGTTTCATATTTAGGTCTATAATCCACTTCGAATTAATCTTTGTATATGCCATGGGATTCAGATCTAAGTTCCCTTTTTAATGTGTAGATGACCAGCACCATTTACAGAAAAGACCACTCTGTTCCATTACACTCCTTTGAAATTGTGTCAAAAATCAATTGAACATATATATGTGGGTTTATTTCCGGACTCTGTTTCATTGATCCATTTGTCTATCTTTTCATCAATACTACATTGATGTCTGTAGCTTTATAATAGCTCTTAAAATGAAATAGTATTAGTCAGTCATCTGACTTTGTCCAAAGCTCTTCCAGGTCCTTTGAACTTTCATATACATTTCAGAATCAGCTTGATAATTTCTGTAAAAAAGACTTCCGAGATAAAAGACCTAAATATAAGACAGGAAACCATCAAAATCCTCGAAGAGAAAGCAGGCAAAAACCTCTTTGATATTGGCCGCAGCAACTTCTTACTCAACACGTCTCTGGAGGCAAGGGAGACAAAAGCAAAAATGAACTACTGGGACCTCATCAAAATTAAAAGCTTCTGCACAGCCAAGGAAACAATCAGCAAAACTAAAAGGCAACTGACGTAAAGGGAGAAGATATTTGCAAATGACGTATCAGATAAAGGGTTAGTATCCAAAATCTATAAAGAACTTATCCAACTCAACACCCAAAAAACAAATAATCCAGTGAAGAAATGGGCAAAAGACATGAATAGACACTTCTCCAAGGAAGACATCCAGATGGCCAACTGACACATGAAAAAATGCTCAACATCACCCATCATCAGGGAAATACAAATCAAAACCACCATGAGATACCACCTGACCCCTGTCAGAATGGCTAACATTAACAACTCAGGCAACGACAGATGTTGGCGAGGATGCGGAGAGAGAGGATCTCTTTTGCGTTGTTGGTGGCAATGCAAGCTGGTGCAGCCCCTCTGGAAAACAGTATGGAGGTTCCTCAAAAAACTAAAAATAGAACTACCCTATGACCTAGCAATTGCACTGCTAGGTATTTATCCAAAGGATACAGGAGTGCTGTTTCGAAGGGGCACATGCACCCCCATGTTTATAACAGCACTATCAACAATAGCCAAAGTATGGCAAGAGCCCAAATGTCCATCAATGGATGAATGGATAAAGATGTGGTGTATTTATACAATGGAGTATTACTCGGCAATCAAAAGGAATGAAATCTTGCCATTTGCAACTACGTGGATGGAACTGGAGGGTATTATGTGAAGTGAAATTAGTCAGTCAGAGAAAGACAAAAATCATATGATTTCACCCATATGAGGACTTTAAGAGACAAAACAGATGGACATGAGGGAAGGGAAACAAATAATATTACAACAGGGAGGGGGACAAAACAGAAGAGACTCGTAAATATGGAGGACAAACTGAGGGCTCCTGGAGGGGTTGTGGGAGGGGGGATGGGCTAAATGGGTCAGAGGCCCTAAGGAATCTACTCCTGAAATCATTGTTTCACTATATGCTAACTAATGTGGATGTAAATTTTTAAAAAATTTTAAAAACACTTCCAAGGTAAATGGAATCCTATGGAATCTGTACATCAACTTGAGGGGAATTAGCATCTCTTTAAAACTTCGTTTTGCAATAATTATAGATTCACAGGAAGCTGCAAAGATCATACGGAAAAGTCTGAGTCCCCTTCAGCCTTTTTAATCCAGTGATTACTTAATTGGAATACAATATCCAAATCACAGATTTGATATTGATACAATGTGTATGTGTAGCTCCGTCCTTCTATAACTTACGGAGGTTTGTGTAACCCTCACCACGACCAAAATACAAAATTATTCCATCACCACAAAGATCTCCCTCGTGCTACTCTTCTGCAGACATACCCACTCACCTCCTCTACCATTTTGAGCCCCTGGAAATCACTCATCTGTTTTCCAACTCTGTAAAATTGTTGTTTTGAAACTGTTGCACACACGAATTAATACAGTATGTGACTCTTTAAAAGATTTTAGCGTTTTTCAAGCAGTTTTAGGTCCACAGCAAATTTGAGAGGAAGGTTCAGATTTCCCATATATCCTGTGCCCCCAAAGGCATAGCCTTCCCAACCTCACTCACTAGAATGGTGCCATCTTTTGTGAAGGCCGAATCTACACTGACACGTCATAATCACGCAAACTCAGTAGTTCACCTTAGAGTCCACTCTTGGTGTTATGGACAAATGTATACCAACATATATCCATCATTATCATGTCACACAGAATATTTTCACTCTCCTAAAAATCATCTTTGCCCTGCCTATTCATCTCCCTGCCTCACCCCTTCCACTTTTGGAAACTACTAATGTTTCTATGTGTCCATGGTTTTGCCTTTTACACAACGTCGTATACTTGGAATCGGTTTTGCCTTTTACAGAATGTCATATACTTGGAATCATACCTTATGTCGCCTTTCAGATTGGTTTCTTTTACTTAGCAATGTGCATTCAGGTTCCTCCATGTCTTTTCATGGCTTCACAGATCATTTGTTTTTAGCACTGAATCATCTATCGTCTGGATGTTCCGCAGTTAATCCATTCACCTGTAGAAGGACGTCTTTGTTGCTTCTAGGATTTGGCAACTCTGACTAAAGCTGCTGTAAACATCCACGTGCGAGTTTTCTGGTAGACAAAAGTTTTCACCTCTTTGAGGTAGATATCAAGTTGTGCGGTGGTCGGATCGTACGGTTAAGAGTGCGTTTGGTTTTGTAAGGAACTATGAGAATGTGTTCCAAAGGGACTGTACCATTTTGCATTCCCCCCAGCAATGAATGAGAGTTTCTGCTACTCTCCCTTCTTGCCAGGGTTTGACGTTGTCAGTGTCCCAGATTTTAGCCATTCTAATAGATGTGCGGTGGTATCCCATTGTTGTTATAATTTGCATTTGTATTTGCCTCATGACCTATGATGTGGAACGTCTTTTAATATGCTTATTTTCCATTTCTCTTTCTTCTTTGGGAAGGTATCTGTTCACATCTTTGACCCATTTTGTAGTCGAGTGGTTAGTTTTCTTGTTGCTGAGCTTGAAGAGTTCCTTGTATATTTTGAATAACAGTCTTTTATTAATGTGCCTTTCTCCCGGTTTGTGGCTGGTCTTCTAATGCCCTTGATATGTTTCACATAGCAAAAGTTTTAAATTTTAATTAAATTTATTTTTCTTTTGGGAGAGAGAGAGACAGAGACAAAGAGCAGCAGAGGGGCAGGTAGAGAGGGAGATAGGGAATCCCAAGCAGGATCCACAATGTCAGCACAGAGCCTGATGCAGGGCTCAAGCCCATGAACCATGAGATCATGACCTGAGCTGAAATCAGGAGACGGGTAACTGACTGAGCCACCCAGGTGACCCAAAAGTTTTCAATTTTAATGAAGCCCAGCTTATCAACTATTTCTCCCATGGATCATGTGTTTGGTGGTGTATTTAAAAAGGGATCACCATACCCAACATCATCTAGGTTTTCCCCTATGTAATCTTCTAGGAGTTTTCTAGCTCTGCATTTTACATTAAGTCTATGATCCACTTTCGTGAAGGGTGTGAGTTCCGTGCCTATATTCCCTTTTTTTTGCGTGTGGATGTCCAGTTGTTCCAGAATCATTTCTTGAAAAGGCAATCTTTGCTCCATTCGACTGTTTTTGCTTCTTTGTCAAAGATCAGTTGGCTCTAATTATGTGAATCTACTTCTGGTATCTGTATTTTGTCCCATTGTTCTATTTGTGTCTTTTTTCACCAATACCACACTGTTTTGATTAGCGTCACTTTATAGTAAATCTTAAAGTGGGGTAGTGTCAGTCCTCCAACTATGTTCTTCAATTTTGTGCTGGCTATTTTGCATCTTTTGCCTCTCTCTATAAAATTTAGAATCACTTTGTCAATACCCACCAACCAATTTGTTGGGATTTTTACTGAGATTGTGTTTAGTCTATATATCAAGTTGGAAAGAACTGACATCTTGACAATATGGAGTCTTCCTGTATGTGAACATGGGATATTTAGTCAGTTAGTTCTTTGATTTCATTCATCAGAATTTTGTATATTTTTTCATATCGATCTTGTATACATTTGTCAGATTTATACCTAAGTATTTCATTTTGGGGGTGCTAATATAAATGTTGTTATTTTTAATTTCAAATTTTACTTATTCATTGAGGGTGTATAGAAAGTGATCGACTTAGTTTATATTAGCCTCGTATCCTGCAACCTAATTATATTTGCTTATTAGTTTCAGAAGCTTTTTTGTGGATCCTTTCCGATTATCTACATAAAGAAACATGTCACTTGTGAACAAAGATAGTTTGATGTTTTCTTTCCCAGTTTGTGTATCTTTTCTTTCCTTGTCTTGCCTGATTGCATTAGCAAGGACTTCCACTATTGAAAATGAGTGTACATTGTAGCCTTGTGCCTCATATTAGTGGGAAAGCCTTGAGTTTGTCACTGTTTCGTATGATGGATAGCTTAGGTTCTCTGTAGATAGTGGGATCGAGTTGAGAAGTTCCTTCTATTCCTAGTTTATTGAGAGTTTTTTATCATGATTGGGTGTTGGATCTTGTCAAATGATTTCTCAGCATCTACTAATATGATCGTGTGATCTTTCTATTTTAGCCAATTGACGTGAGGGGTTACATTACTTGACTTTTGAATGTTGAACCAGCCTTGCAGACCTGGGAGAAATTGCACTTGGCTGTGCTTGATAATTCTTTTCATACGGCAAACCTCAGAGATATTGCAGATTGGGTTCCAGACCACTGCAACAAATCGAATATTGCAATCAAGTGAGTCAAATGAACTTTTTTGTATTTCCCGGCACGTATCAAAATTGTGTTTGTACCATACCACAGTCTAGTAAGCATGCAATACTTAACAAGTATGCAATGGTATTATGTCTGAAAAACAACACACGTACCTTCCTGCAACAATACTTTATTGCTAAAAAATTCTAGCCATCATCTGAGCCTTTAGGGAGTCACTGTAACAAATGATATACCGAATATATATGGTAGACCAGCAATCACTGTGACAAATTATATACCATATGCCATGAGTACCGCACACCCTAACAAATATAATAATGATGGAGAAGGTTTGACGCCCCGCTTGAGTCATCAGTTGGTTAAGACTGCAATGGCTGTGCAGCACAATAAAAGCAGGTACACTTGAACTCCTATGGATCCGGGATTTTTTTTCTTTACCGTTAGCCGTAATTACGTGCTACTTTTCGTTGGTCGCTTCAGCACTTACAGTAGTCATGTTTAAATGGCCAAAGTAGGGGCACCTGGGTGGCTCAGTCGGTTGAGCGCCCGACTTCGGCTCAGGTCACGATCTCGCGGTCCGTGGGTTCGAGCCCCGCGTCGGGCTCTGGGCGGACGGCTCGGAGCCTGGAGCCTGCTTCCGATTCTGTGTCTCCCTCTCTCTCTGCCCCTCCCCCGTTCATGCTCTGTCTCTCTCTGTCTCAAAAATAAATAAATAAACGTTAAAAAAAAAATTTAAATAAAATGGCCAAAGTAAGTGTTCTAGTGGTTTTATATCACTTCACATAGAAGCTTACAAATGGAAGTATCCCTACAGTTCCTCCCCCCGCCGGCCAGGCTTGGTTCTGTTTTTGTTTTACACAATGAAGGTTTGTTCTACCGTCTTCACACCTGGATTTTTCCAAATGGAAGCCTGCGGTCCTTATCTTTCCTTCTCTGCACATAATATGCCCCCTCCCCCTTGCGTGGGTGTTTCCACGTTTTTCTTGACATCGCTAGTTTGAAGCAGCTTGATTGCGATGTGCAGAGGAAGGCTGCCATCAGGAAGGCCGGATAAGAGGGTGTGCCCAGTATAGCCCACATGTGACGCAAGGAAGTCACGGTATCGTGCGGCAATGAGATGAGAAATGTTGCCGGCAAAGATTTGGAGTAAGAGCTGGCATGGGGATAAGGAGAAGGAAAAATGGAAAAAGAAAATGGGAAGAATTTTATTTTCCTCTCCAAAACAGAAAAGATTGATGTTCTGGTTCTCTGTTGTATCGGAGAGTGGGTACGAGCCAATAGTGATGAATCGGGGTGGATTTTTGTTTTACATAAAAAATAACTTTTCAATAGTCAGTGCGATAAAAGTGTGTACATTAAGAAGAAAACGAGTCCCAGTCACAGGTTTGCAAATATTTACCTTCCCAGAGGCTGTGATTACACTAGATTATCCCCTGAATGCTTCTTTCTGAGAATCTATCAATTTATGGAAACAAATACATATGAAAACTATCTCTTAGGGTGACTTAAAGGCTCTTGAAAATCAATATAAACTGATTTGGAAGTGAATTTCAAGACAATAAGGTCACAGGTACCCTATTCCACCAATGGGACTTTCATTTCAGCCCTGCTGCGTTCTGTACGACCTTGAGCAAGTCACTTAACCATTGAGACCTTACGTTTTCAACTGTAAATGAATGTAATAAAATTATTGTTTCTTATTCAAGTAAGTGGAGTTTTACAAGATAAGCTAGCGCAATGCTTGTAAAAATATTTTGTCAGCTCTAAAAGACTGTGCAAATGTTAAGTCTACCTATTCATAAATAATGTAATGTCACTTACGGGGGCAGTGAAGGTTCATGAATGCACTGAATGTATAGCATGCAACAGATATGTAACAAAGGTAAAATGGAAAAGAAATGAAATGAAATCAGAACTAGAAAGGATTGAGTCCACTGGCTGCTTTCAGGCGGCAACTTATATACACCAGTCCACAAATAGATACAGTCTTAGAGTTCCCAATGCTAATGTCCCCCATTTCTTATAAGAATGGAAGCAACATAAGAGAGGAGGAAAACCACTCTCTTTAAAAAGTTTGATTTATTCCTAGTCCCCAAATTCTGACAGTAGGTTGGCTGACTATGCAACTCACCCACAGAGAACAGCAGTTTTTACTCAAACCGAGAAGGAAACGATTTTTTTTCCGCCCTTAGGCCAGAAATACTACTGCAGTGAGATGCACTTTTATAAAGTTTGACCCCTAGTGACTACATGGGGCATAAAACCCAAGTCATAAACTAAAGGCCAACATTATGAACGCCGAAGAGTTAGGAAGGAGATTCACCTAGCAGGATGTCCTTCTCTTTGTACCCTGCAAGAACTTCATGAAACTATTTAGGGAGGCTGTCTGATTTTTCCGCAGTACATTCTTAGTATTCTCTGCAACGCCAGTAGAAAGTACACCCACTCTTAAAGATGCTTCGTAGAAGTTTTCCAAGTCAATTTTTTTTTTCTAATTCCTCTGGCAAATTCCAGTGATCACCTACCTACCATCTGACTCGTATTGAAGCACGAGGAACACGGGATTGTGGCAGATCCTGAAGTCCATTCACTCATTTATTTCCTGGCATTCTGTATGTTGCGTATGCCTTGTACTATTCCGCGAACTTGACACATATTGAATCATTGAATGATTAATCCTTTCATCATGCCAACAACATTTGTTGAGCTTGTACTGAGGTCTTGTAAGATATCAGACCCCGCCCTCAAGGAACTCAGGGTGAATCAGATGAAATAGACATGTAATACAATGTGTGCCAATGATCTGTCTGAATGCAGAGAGAAGTACAGAATCATGGAGGTAGGGTGCGTAATCCAGGGGACCGCTAGTGGGGGAGGTCTCAGGGAGCGCCTCTTGAAGAAGGTGTCGCATGAGGGCTGAGCCTCAGGTGTGAACCAGTTGGTGGAGTAAGGCCAAGGGTGGAGGGTAATGAACTGTAGGGTGGCGGGGGGGCTGAGCTGGTGGTGAGGAGGATGTGTCAGGTGGGGGTGGGGGTGGGGCAGGGAGCAAGAACGTATACACAGATCGATAGGCAATATGAGATGTATGGGAGCCACACACAGCTGGTTGTTAGAGACTAAAGACTGAGGCAGACGGTGTAAGAGGTGAGGCTGAAAATATGGACTGGGTTAAGGGAAGGAGCTTAGTCCTTGACCTGTGCGGAAAATGGAAGTCTACTGGAAACTTTTCGTCATTGGAAAGAAGAGGTCAGCATTACGTTGTATCTGGCGGCAATAGGAGATACGTGACTGCGAATGTACAACTAGTTAGGACATCTGTACTGTTAGAATAAACATAAGCCAAATAAGGGACCGTATTATCAGTATAATAAACTGCTGTCCAGCTTCTTATAGTGCACGTGAATATCCATGAGCAGTGAATCAACTATACCAAGGAAATCTTAACTTTTTAAACCTTTATTAAAATTTATAATGTCCTCCTTTGTTATTTATTTGGAGTCGGCCATGGTTAGGCCCATTTTTGGTTAAAGACGAAAGCGAATTGGCAAGAGTCAGACCTTCTGTCTCCGGTCTTGTCTTGGCCATTGAGTAGCTGTGAGTCATTGGGACAAGCCTTATGTTCCTCAACCATAAAATAAACAGATTGGAATAGACGGTGCTTAAGTCCTGTGTAAACTTGAAGGTTCTCGAAAGTAATTTCTATTCTTTTTAAGAGTTTCTTAGTCTCTAAGGGGAATTGGAGACAGATATGTAAGTACCTTTATATATCTTAACTCAGCGTTTGTGAGTAGGACAAGTAGTGTGAATATGTATGATAATTAAACCTCACAGATCTGCAACATGAACATTGTAGATTTAAACACACATACGGTACTCATACTAAATAGTACATAATACATTTTTGTATATGCCAGGATACTAAACTAGCTGTGCGGGATACCCTTATCTGCCAACATAGTGAGTCAAACCTATATTTTTTAACTTAAAAATTTTTTTGAATTCCTTCTTTACTTCTCCTTGAAAGATGCTCTGATTAAACCTGCAATTTGGAAAAAGGTGAAAACTGGCTAAAGGCTTTAGTCCAGAAAAAATTCATATATGTATTAACTAAAATTCTATTAACATTTAAATGGTCTATAATAATAATTTCTTGAAATGTTCTACCGAGACTGAAAACAAGCAATGATTCCTATAAAATGGCCATGTGTTTCAGGAGCATATTTAATTTTTATTATACAGATTTCATAGCAGGTAGGAAGTTAGGATGCACTTTGCTTTGCTGAAACTTGGTAATAATTGCAGGGACTTAATTAAGCCAAGGGATGATTATTCTTTGCATTGAAATACAAATAATGCCCCGAATTTATGATCCGGACTATTCTTTCTCTTTAAGAATATTCATAGATGGGAAGCAAACCATCTACCACAGCTCATTTTTCTGGTCTTTGGTTCTGCTCTTGGTTGTTTCCAGCTCACCTGATCTATCCTCCACCACCCAAATCACTAAAAAGGAAAAAATAAATGACCAACCGTGACACTGTCCTATGATCAGAAACGTGATGCTTTTCCAGTCACTTGGGAGTATGTGTTCCTTTTATCAGGGGGAATTCGGTTATTCTATCACCAGCTACGTAGGCTGTCCATTTGTTTAAAATAAAGACACAATTCTTTCTTTCTCCGGCTCTCAACCCAAACTCAAGCAGTTTTTTTTGTTTTTTTTTTGCACAGCATGAATGTATGTGGGCACATATGGACTGAAATACACATAACACTTTCTCCAGGAGAAAAGAGCAAACTCTATGTGAGGAGCCCACGGTGGGAAATAACCAAGTCACATGGACCTGGGCGCGTGTGTGTGTGTGTGTGTGTGTGTGTGTGTGTATAGGCAATCGCAAGATTGCCAGCGGCTGGCAGAAGGTCAAGGGGGAAATGCCTTCCTGGAGGAGAGAATGCCTTGTGTAAACATCAAAGTGTTGCCTCTGAAAGGGGCAATTTTTGTATTGCTGTTGGCAGAGATGGACAGTCATTCGCAGGGTTCAAAGGCCCTACAGAAAGCTTGGCAGGAGCTGGTCGGGACTGTGGCATTTATCCCCTTCCAGTGCTTGCAACTGACATGCCGCCTCCCTGTCTCCAGTGTCCGACGGACCGGCCGCTTGGGGTGGTCACTTTCAGGACCCCGCGATGCGAGCAGGCGGTGGTGGTTTTGAATTTGCTGCAGCAGGGCGGCATCTGGAGCTGAAGCACAGGGAAGACCGAGAGAGGCTGCTGTTAGCTGCAAAGTTCCTACCGCATTCGATTGCTGTGTTCAGCGGTCTCTCGAATGGGGTGCCTGCTCCCCAAGAGTGAAGACGATCCGTTAGGGAGCAGGATGAGATTATTAGGATGGCATTTACATTAACTTACACTTAATTTCTGTTTTCTGCAGATTTTGTGAGACATAATATATTAGTGCAATTGTACATGTATTATAAATAAATACATACATTTTGGGGGAGGGGAACAACCGAAGACATTTTTATTAACAGGCATGCATAGTGAGATAAGTTTGCAGATCTGCTGGGGTTGTTTTTCAGGTTAATGTACGCATTTTTTAACAAGGGTCTTTCTTTGTTCCTGTAAGAAGTCATCAGATTCCAGAGTCCTGTCTTTTGGTCTTTCTCATTGTTATTAATCATCTTTTTTTTTTTTTTTTTTTTTGCAAAAAAGCCACCTAGGTCTACAGGTATTCTATAATCTGTCACTGTTTTTTAGTAGCTAAAAAGTAAGTACAGTCAAGATTTGGAAGTACTCATTGTGATCTTCTGCCGACCGGTAAATACCTACCTGTGAATTTAACTTAAGAAGAGGGAAGACATTCCTTAAAGCGAACTAGGTTGTTGTACAGATTCTGTGTAAACCTATACTGTATATGATTAAGTATTGTGCGTGCCTTCGGGCGGGGGGGGGGGGGCATATCCAAGTCCCTTGTTCTTTCTGTTTACTCAGATTTCTTCTGGGGATGAAACCAGACTCTAGATGGTTTTAGAGGTGGGGAAAGTTACCACCCTTCATTTGAAGCAACGGTGCTGAGCACCAGCCTCTTGGCAGAGCTGATCCACTGTGTGTGAGATACAGGAAGACACTGGAGAGGTTCCGGAAGCTCTCTTGCGGTTATTGACTCCACATCTTGTGTGTCCACAGATCTCTCCAACTCAACATGTCCAAAACGGACCTGCAGTCTTTCCCCATCCCTCCTCCCAAACCTGCTGTACCCACGATCTCTCTCATTCGTGTTGACAACCCTTCTTCTGCTGGGTGGGTCAAAACTTTGGGGATAGCCTTGACTTCTCTTGTCTCTCACACTTAAATAATACGCCAAGCAATCCCATAGACTCAACCGTCAGAACATGTCTACCGCTCCTGGCCGTTTCTAGGGCTATGGTCCCCCTGGGCCGCCATCATCAGTTGCGGGAAATACTGCAATTCCCCCCACATTTCTCACTGCTTCTGCCTTTGCCTCTGAACAGTCCCGAGAGAGCCGTAGCTGTAATACGTTAGAAGTGTAAATCAGATCGTGTCGCTGTCCTAACGGAAATCCGCATCGGCTCCCCTTTTCACTCAGTGTGAATTTACGTGGGAATTGAACTGAAAAATATCAATAAATTGAGGATCCCCGATTGGTCCTCCTTATTCAAACCATTAGAGATGTTTTCCAAATTTCAATGTTATAGGAAGACCAACACAGTGCATTAGCTAAATAACATTCTTCCCGGAGGATTTATTTGGGGAATCCCTAAATGATTCCTCCTCGGTTATCAGAGATATGTTCCTCTGAGTTACTGTTTTGCATCTCCTGAAGCCTCCTGTCAAAATGCGAATGGCACTAGAGAGGTGATGCACTTAGGCACGTTGTTTCTCCTATTGCTTCCACTGCCAGGAAGCTGCCTGTTCCCGAGTGGACGAGGTGGGGAGGGAGAGCAGGACAGTATAGTCTATTGTTTTTGGTGCTATTGCAAATAAGATTGTTTTCGTAATTTCCCTTTCAGATAATTCTCCGTGAGTGTATAAAAAGCACAGCTGATTTTTGTATGTTGATGTTCTACCTCGATTTTGTTAGGTTTTTTTTCAATTTTTTTTAAACATTTATTTATTTTTGAGACAGAGAGAGACAGAGCATGAACGGGGGAGGGACAGAGAGAGAGAGAGGGAGACACAGAATCCGAAACAGGCTCCAGACTCTGAGCTGTCAGCACAGAGCCCGATGTGGGGCTCGAACTCACGGACTGTGCGATCATGACCTGAGCCGAAGTCGGACGCTGAACCGACTGAGCCACCCAGGCGCCCCATGATTTTGTTAGTTTTAACAGTTTTTTGGTGGAGCCTTCAGGATTTTCTATAGAGAAAGACAGTGTTAATTCTTCCTTTCTTATTTAGATGCCTTTTATTTCTTTTTCTTGCCTAATTACTCTGGCTAGGACTTCTGGTATTATGTTGACTAGAAGTGGTGAGAGAGGGTGTCCTTGTCTTATTTCTGATCTTAGAGGAAACGCTCTCAGCTTTTACCATTGAATATGATATTGGCTGGAGGCTGGCCATAGGTGGCTTTTATTAGGCTGAGATACATTCTTTCTGTACCTAAGTTGTTGATCATTTTTATCATGAGAACATGTCAAATTTTGTCTGGCACTTTTTTGCCTCTGTTGAGATCGTATGATTTTTTGCCCTTCATTCTGTTAATATGGTATATCACATTTATTGATTTTCATGGGCTTATTTCTTCTCTGTGTATATAGAGGGGTACGCTGCTTTAAAAACACATTTGATATTAAAAAAAAATCTATATTTGCCAAACAACCCACCTGAAAGTGGCATATTCGCTCTCTATGCAAATTAAAGTTCCGCCTTTAAACACAGAGTGCTTCCTTTATGTTACCAATTCATTTTACGTGCTGGTTTTTCAGGAGCACAGTGACTGAACAGAAGACCAGAGTCAAGATCTTCTCACCGCCTTCCCCTTTTGGCTCTGCTGGTTTGTCACCATCTCCCTAGAAATCTCCTTTCATATCCGTCATCAAAAATCCGTATCCCCTTTCCTTCTCAACAGTATCAACGTGGCAAGTGAAGGCTTGTTTTCTTATTCTTCAGCTTGAGGCACACAGACCTCATTTTCTTCTCTGTAATTTTCTGCATGTTTGTTTAGACACACAAAGCCCGCTTTTCATGCTCGCCCACGGATAGTATAGGCAGAATCAGAACTCAAACTCAGAGCTTTGACTCCAACGCCAAGCTTCCTGGGCACCCTGTCACATTTTCACTGGGAAGCCACCAACCCAGGTGGGCTTCGAAACTTTTCAAACCCTTCGGGAAGGGCTCCCTGCTGGTCTGTTGCTAAGGCAAAGTTAACACAGTATCATTTGCTAGTCAACAGCCTCAGGGGCTGCCTGCATCAGATGGGGACCTTCTTTTTATAAGACTTAATTGAATTCCATTTGTCCCGGTTTAGTGCCCTTGTATCACACTGAGTGTGGAACTCACTGCCATTCACAGGGATAACATTCGTTCACTTCCACCGCTCAGAAAATATCTGCCTGCCTTAGGGTTTGAAATTCCTAAAAGTTAACTTAGGGTCATTGACAACAGTCGTTACCAGTGGAAATGTGTTGGTACAAAAAGTTCAACGATGCCAACCAACCCAGTACAATAGTACATCAAACATATGCAAAAGGTGAGTAAATGGATAAGGCTATTTAATTATGTGCATTACATACTTTATATACATTAATCATATAATTACTACTTTATATTATTACTACACAAATTATGTAAACAATGTCTTAGTTGGATGAATAAGCCAATTATCTAGCAAAGCTCAGAGGTAATATCATTTAAGATATTTGGGGTGTGGCTAGACGTTTAATCTACTTGGGGTAGAGGCGTATAATAACAAAAATGAATATACAAGTTACAAACATACGTAGCATTTTAGAAGGTGAGAAGAAAATAGAGGAAGGAAGATATGAAGGAAAATCAAGTATGGAAGGTGAATAGGAATGCATTGCATCTAAGTCAGGCAGTGAAAATTTTAGAAAACTCCTAAATTGTTTTCTGAAGAAAAACTTGGTAATTTTTTCTTACAGACAATTGTTCATTTCATGCCCATGTCCTCAGAGAGGGGAGAAAGATTCAAGAAGAGAAGAAGAAGGGGGGATACGTTTTTACAACTTACCATCCTATCAGCAAAGGTTCCCTTATTACATCTGTCCCCCAAAATACCGAATAAGGAAGTTGCCCAATTTCACAGAATCTAGTAAAGGAGGAGAGCCAAGATTCACAATCCAGGCCACCCTATGGTGCCCCAGTTTTCAACTTTGTCTGTATAAAGCTGTTTGCTTGAGAGTATTCCTATAATTTTATACGTTTCTCCAAAACTGAAGAGTTGGAAGAAAAATGATCTTTTATTTAGCATAAATGTCAAATTACTTTGGCACAGGGATACTTACTACTTCTGCTCTTGACTTCATCTAAGCCACAGTGGTCATAATTTCTGTTAGCATTCATGGGAGACAGGAAGGAAGTAGAGAGAGGTCTCTGCCACCATCCTGGATGTTCTGGCTGCTGTGGTGACACTCTTGAAGAACTCCTGCCCGCGTGCCTCCCACTATTGCTATTTCAGTCAATAAATATTTTAAGTTCATCCTTCTTTGAGAACTTTGCAAGCATGGCCTGTGAACATGAACATGGTCACTGTGTGCATGAATGTCTTCAGATCATAAACATTACTCCGTGTCCTTGAAGCTTGGCTGCTGGGGAACCCAGAAAGCCTCAATCATGATGCCTCGTGATTGATGCTCGCACGTCTCTGTAGTTTATGGACACAAGGTGAGTACGTGTGGTCTATTTCCTTTGTTCAGGCAGCTAGACATGAATAAGCTATGACCCTGTCATCATCATAGTGATTAAAAAAAAAAAAAAAAAGGAGTCCGAAGTCCGACACCTGAGCTCCCGCAGGAATACCTGTGGTGGTGTGGCAGGTGGTGGGGACAGGAGGAACAGGCAGGAGAGAATCAAAGAGAGGTGTATGTGATGCCAGGTAAAGAAAGAAATGCAATTTATTGGCTCGAAGCCTGAGGGAGTATCACCATTCTGTGCACAACAAAGAACCAAAACACTCTAGTTAGTAAACTTGCCCTAACACACTGGGGTGAATCTCTCAAGGTACATGGAGGTGTTCCTGCTAATAGAAATAGACCACGCCTTGAAATCGGGGAAAAAGAGAAAGCCACGGCTTATGCATTTTAAATTGGAAATCTTGAGAAGGCGAGCCCACTGAGAGCCTAAATGGTGACCCATTGGCAGAAGAGAGAGAGAGCACCTGAACGGTCCGTCCTCCCTGGTCGCCACGGCAACAGAGAGACTAAGTTGCTCCCAGGTGAGAGCAGAGCCAGATGCTGGCATCTCAGACAAGAAGCCTTTTCCTTCAGTGATCCAGGGGGAGAGTCCCGCCGCATGCAGAGCTCTGCGGGGGCTCCCTGGAGACTCCCATTCCCTGCCTTCTTCTTCTGGCCTGCCACGTTTTCCAAGCAGAGCACATCGGCCCCATTTAGCTGCTCTCCTCCAGCCCGAGTGCCTTGCACTCACCTGCTGTACCTACCAGTGTCCTAGGGCTGCTGAACACCAAGTACCTCCAGCCGGGTGGCTTAAACCACAGAAACTGGATGTCCCATGGTTCTGGTGCGAGAAGTCTGAAATCAAGATGTTGGTGGGGCTGCTTCCTTCCGAGGGCTGTGGGAGAAGGATCTGTCCCAGGCTTCTGTCCTTGATTGGTAAAGAGCCCTCTTCTCCCCGTTTCCCTGTTTCTTCACATTGTCTTCTAACTCCATGTGTCTGTCTCTATCCAAACTGCTCCTTTTTATAAGGACACCAGCAATATTAGACTAAGGCCTAACCTAATGACTTCATTTTAACCTGATCATCTCTGTGAAGACTCCAACTCCAAATAAGGTCACATTTTGAGGTCCTGGGAGTTAGGATTCATATATATATATATATATATATATATATACGTATATATATGTATACATATATATAATATATGCGTGCATATATATATGTGCACATATACATATATACATATATAATATATACGTGCATATATATACACACATATACATATATATACATATATAATATATACATATAATATACATATGTGTGTGCACACACATATGTGCACATATGTGCACACACATGTATATTATATGTATATATTATATATGTATATGTGTGTATATATATGCACGTATATATTATATATGTATATATGTATATGTGCGCATATATATATGCACGCATATATTATATATATGTATACATATATATACGTATATATATATGCACAATATATATACACATACACAATGTCTCCCATTGTGTATGTGTATATATATTGTGCATATATATATATATATACGTTGAATTGTGTCTCTTAAAAAAGTACATATATATATATATACACACACACATACACTCACTACGTATATATATACTCTACATATATATACACATATATATTATGAATGTATATATGTATATACGAATATGAATGTATATATATGAATGTATATGTGTATATATATGTGTATATATATGTGTATATATATATACTTTTTTTAAGGGACACAATTCAACCCATAACACCAGCTGAGCAATATTTTCGTATGTTTTCCTTACATTTCTCTCCACTCTTTTTACCTGGTGATGTGCGATCATCTTCCTATTAGCACCCAAAATATAAGAATGCAGGACTTCAACAAACCAGAGGAAGGTCAGATGCTTAATTTTTATCAAAAGGGTCGGTAACAGAGGATGAGGAGGAAAAGGCTAGGACCAAGAACATGAGTACATGTCTTAGTCCTTGGATTTTGTGAACAGAGATGGCTAGGGAGATCTGTCCAGGAAAATCTCCAAGATTCAACTTGGCTTCGAACACGTAGGACAAGTGGTGAGACCCAGACCAATGGGTTTGAACAGTCACAAGGCAAGTTAGGGAACGATATGAATTATAAAAAAAAACAAAAAACAAAAAACAAAACCAAAAAACTGTTATTTTTGTGTTGTGGAATCACTTTCTCTCATAGCCTTGAGAATTTTAATTTTGCCGCTTGCGGGGTTTGCAAAAGAGAAGTCATCATGATGGGACAAGCTGCAAGAACTTTGGGCATGGAGTCAGCCCCCGTTTCAATTAACCTACCCGCCCCACCTGGACTTCAAGTTCTGTCACTGGCCAATCATGTGACCTTGGGCAAGCTACTTCATTTCTCAGAGCCTTGTTTCCGTTATCTGTTAAATGAAGAAGAAAACACATGCTTGTCATGTTTGCAGTAACATGATGAATTTTACAATTTAAAATAGAACAATGAAATCTCACGAAGCCATGTGATACACTAAGGGGGTTATTATGGCTGTATAATCACCGATAGTGTTATTGTAGAGGTAGACGTATGATTTAGATCAGTAATTTTCAACTTTGGTTGTGCACAGAAGTCACTGGGAAGTTTTTAAAAACCCAGATGCCTAGCTCAGTCGCTTAAGCATCCCTCCCGTTATTTCGGCTCCGGTCGTGCTCTCACAGTTTGTGAGACTGAGCCCCACGTGGGCTCTGCACTGACAGTGCGGAGCCTGCTTGGGATTCTTTCTATATGATCTATATAATCTAAATATATTTATAATTTATATAATCTATATAATATAAATATACTTATATATTTATATTATAAATATAATTATAATCTTATAATATTATATATATTATATAATCTACATAATATAAAGAGAATATATAAAATTATTGATCCAATATATGTATCTATTTTACGTACATAGAAAATACTTCAAGAAAAATTTAGCTACTTAAAGGTATTTTTAACCATTTCTTTTATAACTGAAGTGAAATTAAAGTCACATTTATCAATTAAGTTAGGATATATTCACTTTGGTTGCCAAGAAATATGTAGACTTTAGAAATTAAGAAGCTTCAGATGGAAATGTTCAGCAGATTGAAGAAAAATATTCAGTTGATTGGGGTCACCATATGGACCAGTAAACTAGGATATACCAGTACTTTCCAAACCCCTAACTCTCTAATAATAGGAAGACTGAATACCTTTCATTTCTCACCTCTTTCGGTTTACCCTGTGATGGTCTGAATAGTTGTGTCCCCCCCACCCCCCTTATTTCATACTTTGAAATACTAAACCTTACAAGGCGGGGCCTTTAGGAGATGATTAGGTCTTGAGAGCAGTCTTCATAAATGGTATTAGTGCCCTTATAAAACAGGCCCCTGGTAGATCCCTTGCTTCCTTCTACTACGTGAGGGATACAACAAGAAGTCTGCAACAGAAGAGAGCCCTCCCTCGACCGTGCCAACACTTCCAGCTTCCAGAACTGTGAGAAATACACGTCTGTTGTTTATAAGCTACCCAATCTGTAGTATTTTGCTACGGCAGCCAGAACGCACCAGGATAGGCATCACCTTCCTACCTGAACTTCTGGTCCACCTCCAGCAAGGAAGAGCGTACCTCTGTAGTCATTTTGTGGTCACTTTGAGTAAGGAAGGGTCACATTAGGAAACCAGCATATACATCTAGGAATGAATGTAATCTTGTATCTCGAGTATCCCAGTGCAAGATACGCTTGCAATGCAACCCATAGATGTAGACATTCTTTTGTAGATATGGTCAATTTAAAAGAGCCAAGATCTGGGTTGATCCAGCCCTCTTCAGAAGGTCAGACTCTTCCCCAGGACAGATTGCTGCCTCGAGCCCCCACAGACACCCTGACGGAGAAAACTCAGCCACTCTGATTCTGAATATGAACAGAGTATGGGACTGTCCACATGGTAAGATTGGAGGAACATGTGATGGCAAGTCCAGCCACAGATTCCTTATCCAACGACCTGCCAAGTGGTTGACATTTCCACTTTAAGGATGGCTTTGAGTTGAGAATAGAAGAACTGTAGCAAATACGTTCCTGGGAAGACTGAATATTGTGAATCATTGTCAATCATCGGTTCCTTAGAGCAAATTAGTTTATTATGTTTGTTAATCAGTCAACCTGTAAAGATTGATGTAGTAGATCCCGCTGCTATTTGTGTAAGAAAAGAAGAGAAATGACATTCATGTATGTGTTGCTGGCGGGCTCGGGAGATACGAGCTTGGGAGACCTGCTTCATTGTCCATTGATGTATTAGGCTTACGCAAGAAGTTCCGTAAGGCAGCATTAAAAGAAGGAAGTCAGGATGTGGCTTGTTTGTGTCACTGTAGGCTAGCTAAAGCTGGGTGAACAACCTGTTTGAATGGAAATGTCTTAACAGAGGGGGAATCCAACTCCTTGCTGCTGGGGGGAGGGGTGGGGCGGGGAGGTAGCTCCCACTATCACACAAAGGTGAGGTACTGCATCCTGGGGCTAACGGTAGAAGGTTTTGGAATGACCTTCCCCGCTGGAAAGCCTTCAATGGCTTCCCTTTACCACCCAGATAACCTGAAGCTCCCCAGCCTGGAGTAAACAACCTTCCATGATGGATGCCTGTTGACTTCTTTGGCCCTAATCCCCCGGGGGTGTACCTTTTGCTTCAGTACCACGAATCTGTGATGCCTTTATATCTTGTGCTCTTTTTCCCTCTTCTGCTTGTCTCACTTCAGTTTATCCCTTAAGATCTAATTTGAACATCACGTCTCGGTGGAGACTTGTTGACTCTTCCAGGTCCCAAGAGCCTCTTCTTCCTCTTTCGGTAAATCCTGATATCTGTCCCTTATTATTACATCTACGGCATGGGTGAGGTTTCTGTCTCTCCCATTAGTCTACAAATCCTTTGTGGAGAGGGACTATGCTTTGTTTATCTCTGTTGCCTAGAGCCTAAGATAATAAACAAATAATTGAATGGAGGGATGGAAAGATTTGCTTGGTTGAATTCCAAACCTTTTCGGAGACTCTTTCATTATCATCCATGATTTGGTTGGGCTAAGACATGAGAAGTGGGTGCAGAGTGAGTGTGTAGAACTTGTATTGCATTTTGATTGTTCATAAATTACTACAGTTGAATTTTAGTTGGAGTCTCTGAAACCTTTTTTTTTTTTTTTTTTGGCTTAAAAATTTACTGGTTCTAGAAAGCCTTTTTGGATAAACCATGTCTCTATTTCCTCTAAGTTTCTTTTTATCCCAACAATCACTTAAATAATTGATACACTCTGCATTTTAAAAATTTTTTAAACATTTTTTTAATGTTTATTTATGAGAGAGAGAGAGAGAGAGTGAGCGAAAGACGGGCAGAGAGAGGGAGACACAGAATCCGAAGCAGGCACCAGGCTCTGAGCTGTCAGCACAGAGCCCAACATGGGGCTCAAACACACCAGCTGTGAGATCATGACCTGAGCCGAAGTTGGATGCTTAACTGACTGAGTCACCCAGGCACCCTGCCTTTTTTCATATCCTGCTTTTTTATTATCTTCCAGTTATATTTTTTGGTTTTCCCTAATTATAGGTTAAGTCTCTGAAATTTCCCTTCCATGTTTTGGTCTCCTAATACTGCAGCATAATGATTACAAGCCTACCATGTTTCATAGCCTAGTGCTGTTATTTTCTCACTGCGTGACCTTTGACAAGTTACCTAACCATTGGCACATCGTTTTTCCCATATATAAAATGGGAAATAATGCTAGGTCTGATCTCAGAGTGTTGTTATAAGAATAAATGAATATTAGGGGCGCCTGGGTGTCTCAGTCGGTTAAGTGTCTGACTGCAGCTCAGGTCATGATCTTGCGGTTTGTGAGTTCGAGCCCCGAGTCCGGCTCTGTGCCGACAGCCTGGAGCCTGCTTCTGATTCGGTGTCTCCCTCTCTCTCTGCCCCTATCCTGCTCACACTCTGTCTCTCTCTCTATCTCTCTCTCTCTCAAAAAATAAGTAAATTAATTAAAAAAAGAATAAATGAATATTATTCCATTGTATATAATATACATACCACATTTCTTTATCCATCATCCATTTATGGTTCCTTAGCTTGCTTCCATGTCTTGGCTGTTAAAAATAATGCGACAATGAACACAGAGGTGCATATATCTTTTTGAATTAGTGTTTTCTTTTCTTTTGGATACATACCCAGAGTGGAATTGCTGAATCCTATGACAGTTGTATTTTTAATTTTTTGAGGGACCTCCACGCTGTTTTCCACATTCCCACCAACAATTCGCAGGTGTTTCCTTTCTCCACATCCTTACCAACATCTGTTATTTCTTATCTTTTTGATAATAGCCACTCTAATGGGTTTGGCTTTGCATTTTTCTGATGATTTGTGACTTTGAGCACCTTTGTATGTATCTTTCGGTCGTCTGTATGTCTTCTGGAAAAAATATCTATTCAAATCCTCTGCCTGTTTTTTTTTTTTTTTTAATTTTTTAACATCTATTTATTTTCAAGAGACAGAGACAGAGTGCGAGTGGGGGAGGGGCAGAGAACGAGCGAGATTCAGCATCCGAAGCAGGCTCCAGGCTCTGAGCTGTCAGCGCAGAGCCCCGCACGGGGCTCAAACCCACGAACCGTGAGATCATGACCTGAGCTGAAGTCAGACGCTTAACCGACTGAGCCACCCAGGCGCCCCCTCTGCCCATATTTTAACTGAAACAAATTCTTTTTGCTATTGATTTGTATGCGTTCTATATGCATTTTGGATATTAACTCCTTATCAGGGGCTATTATATTAATTATATTAATACATAATATACTATATATACTAATTATTATATAGTTTGCAAATATTTTTTCCTATTCAGTAGATTGCCTCTTCATTTTGTTGTTGATTTTCTTTGCTGTCCAGAGCTTTTAGTCTGATGTAGTCCTACTTGTTTATTTTTGCTTTTGTTGCCTTTGCTTTGATAGCAAATACAAAAAATAATTATGAATACAGATATCAAGGAGCTCACTGGCTACGTTCCAGGATTTCCGGTCTTATGTTCAAGTTTTTCATCCATTTTGAATTAATTTTTGTGTATAGCGTAAGATAGTGGTCTAATTTCATTCTTTTACACGTGGCTGTTCAGTGTTTCTAACACCATTTAGCGAAGGGACTGTCCTTTCCTCATGGTATATTCTTGGATTTTTTTGGTCGTGAATTATTTAAGTGTCCATCAATGGATGAATGGATATCGAAAATACATACACGCAATGGAATGTTACTCAGCCACAAAAAAAGAAGGAAATTCTTCCATTTGCAACAATATGGGCGGACTCTGAGGGCATTATGATAAGTGTAAAAGTCAGACAGGAAAAGATACATACCATATAATCTCACCTGTAAAGGGTGGTGGGGAAAGCAATTCAGAACTCACAGAAACAGAGAAGACTGGTGGTTGCCAGAGACAGAGGCCTCTTGGTTAGTGAAATGGGTGAAGGAGGTCAAAAGGTAGAAACTTTCAGTTATAAAATAAGTAAGTCATCATGAGAGATAATGTGTAGTATGACTGTCGTTAATAATACTGTATTGTATATTTGAAAGAGAGTAGACCTTAAAAGTTCTTGTCCCGGGGCGCCTGGGTGGCTCAGTCAGCCGAGCGTCTGACTTTGGCTCAGGTCATGATCTCACAGTTTGTGAGTTCGAGCCCCATGTTGGGTTCTGTGCTGACAGCTCAGAGCCTGAAGCCTGCTTGGGATTCTGTGTCTCCCTCTCCCTCTTCCCCTCTCCCGCTCCCGCTCTCTCTCTCTCTCTCTCTCTCTCTCTCTCTCTCAAAAATAAATCAACGTTTAAAAATTTTGAAAAAATAGTTCTTGTCCCAAGGGGGAAAAATGTGTAGCTGTTTGTGATGGTTAACCACATTTATTATGGTGATCATTTCTACACCATTTATGTGTATTCCATGTACATGTATATGTATGCATGTATATACACACACACAAATTTATATTTGTATATATCAACATACGCAAGTATTGATTATTATGCTGTATTTCTAAAACTAATATAATGTTATATATCAGGGTACCTGGGCAGCTGAGTCAGTTAAGCATCCAACTCTTGATTTTGGCTCAGGTCAAGATCTCAGGGTTCAGGAGTTCGAGCCCCACATTGGCCTTTGTGCTGATAACATGGGGAGCCTGCTTAGAATTCTCTCTTTCTTCTCTCTCTTCCTCTCCCCCTGCTCATGCTCGCATGTGCAAGAGATCCCTCCCCCGCGCGCTCTCTCTCTCTCAAAATAAATAAATATACTTAAAAATGTTATATGTCAATTATACCTCAATAAACAAGGGAAAAAATGGGAGCATGCATGTTATGATTGCCTAGCATGCAATCAATTAAAGTTAAGTCTCTTTATTTTTTTTAGTTTTTTTTCCTTCTCATTTTTAATTTTATTTTTTTAAATTTACATCCAAATTAGTTAGCATATAGTGCAACAATGATTTCAGGAGTAGATTCCTTAGTGCCCCTGACCCATTTAGCCCATCCCCCCTCCCACAACCTCTCCACGAACCCCCTGTTTGTTCTCCATATTTAAGAGTCTCTTATGCTTTGTCCCCCTCCCTGTTTTTATATTATTTTTGCTTCCCTTATGTTCATCTGTTTTGTCTCCTAAAGTCCTCATATGAGTGAAGTCATATGATTTTTGTCCTTCTCTGACTAATGTCGCTTAGCATAATACCCTCTAGTTCCATCCACGTAGTTGTAAATGGCAAGATTTCATTCTTTTTGATTGCCAAGTAATACTCCAGTGTGTGTGTGTGTGTGTGTGTGTGTGTGTACCACATCTTCTTTATCCATTCATCCATCGATGGACATTTGGGCTCTTTCCATACTTTGGCTATTGTTGATAGTGCTGTTATAAATATGGGGGTGCCTGTGTCCCTTCAAAACAGCACACCTGTATTCCTTGGATAAATGCCTAGCAGTGAAATTACTGGGTAGTAGGGTAGTTCTATTTTTAGTTTTTTGAGGAACTTCCATACTGTTTTCCAGAGTGGTTGCACCAGTTTGCATTCCCACCAACAATGCAAAAGAGATCCTCTTTCTCCACATCCTCACCAACATCTGTTGCTGCCTGAGTTGTTCATATTAGCCATTCTGACAGGTGTGAGGTGGTATCTCATTGTGGTTTTGATTTGTGTTTCCCTGATGATGAGTGATGTTGAGCAGTTTTTCATGTGTCGGTTGGCCATCTGGATGTCTTCTTTGGAGAAGAGTCTATTCATGTCTTTTGCCCATTTCTTCACCGGATTATTTGTTTTTTGGGTGTTGAGTTGGATAAGTTCTTTATAGATTTTAGATACTAACCCTTTATCTGATATGTCATTTGCAAATATCTTCTCCCATTCTGTCGGTTGCCTTTTAGTTTTGCTGATTGTTTTCTTCGCTGCGCAGAAACTTTTTATTTTGATGAGGTCCCAGTAGTTCATTTTTGCTTTTGTCTCCCTTGCCTCTGGAGACGTGTTGAGTAAGAAGTTGCTGCAGCCAAGATCAAAGAGGTTTTTGCCTGCTTTCTCCTCAAGGATTTTGATGGCTTCCTGTTTTACATTTAGGTCTTTCATCCATTTTGAGTTTATTTTTGTATCTTGTATAAGAAAGTGGTCCAGGTTCATTCTCCTGCATGTCGCTGTCCAGTTTTCCCAGCACCACTTGCTGAAGAGACTGTCTTTATTCCATTGGATATTCTTCCCTGCTTTGTCAAAGATTAGTTGGCCATACGTTTGTGGGTCCATTTCTGCATTCTCTATTCTGTTCCATTGATCAAAATGTCTGTTCTTGTGCCAGTACCATACTGTCTTGATGATTACAGCTTTGTAGTAGAGGCTAAAGTCCGGGATTGTGATGCCTTCTGGTTTGGTTTTCTTTTTCAAGATCGCTTTGGCTATTCAGTGTCTTTTCTGGTTCCATACAATTTTTTAGGATTGTTTGTTCTAGTTCTGTGAAGAATGCTGGTGTTATTTTCATAGGGATTGTATTGAATATGTAGGTTGCTTTGGGTAGTATTGACATTTTAACAATATTTGTTCTTCCTATCCAGGAACATGGAATCTTTTTCTATTTTTTTGTGTCTTCTTCAATTTCTTTCATAAGCTTTCTATAGTTTTCAGTGTAAGTTAAGTCTCTTTATTAAATTACCTTCACATGATAATTGGTGTTATGTTATACATACTCAGTGTTTGACTAAGGTCTCTTAATGATGAGTGAAAAAGAAGTCACATTGAAGCACATCATTAGAGAATTTCAAAACACTGAGTATAAAGACATCTTCAGTACTTACTGAGATAGGAAACAAACAAGCAAATAAACACAAACAAACAAAAAAAGGTCACACATAAATAACTTGAAATAGAGTGGTACTGAATTTATCAACAGCAAATCTAGAGTTTAGAAGATAATGGAGAAATGCATTTCAAAGACTGAGAAAAATTTAGGGGCGCCTGGGTGGTTCAGTCGGTTGAATGTCGACTTCGGCTCAGGTCATGATCTCGCAGCTCTCACGGGGTGTTTGAGCCCCACATCGGGCTCTGTGCTGACAGCTCAGAGCCTGGAGCCTGCTTCAGATTCTGTATCTCCTTCTCTCCCTGCCCCTTCCCCGCTCATGCTCTGTCTCTGTCTCTCAAAAATGAAGAAACATTAAAAAAAAAATCAAAGACTGAGAAAAATTTCAATTCCAACCTACCATGGAATACTCAGATAAACTATCACTAAAACAAGAAAGTAGAATAAAGAGATTTTCATTTGTATGCAAAGTCTCAAAACATTTACCCTCCCCCCCTTGGACCTAGTCTTACTTCATTTGTGCCTGCTATAATAAGAATATCACGGGGTAGCTTAAAAACCAGAAATTTCTTTCTCATAGTTCTGGAGGTTGGGAAGTTCAAGATCAAGGTGCTGGCAGATTTGGTATCTAGTGAGAACCTGCTTCCTGGTTCATAGACAACTGCTTTCTTGCCCTGTCCTTACATGGTGGAAAGGGTGAGGGAGCTCTCTGTTGTCTCTTGATAAGGACATCAGTCCCACTCAAATGACCTAGTCACCTCCCAAAGGCCTCACTTCCAAATACCATCACAGTGGGTATAAATTTCTAATATGAATTTGAAAGAGACACAGTCAGTAGCATATTCTTTCTTAGAAAGTTGCTAAAGAACGTTTTCTCATCCAGGAAGTTTGGAATCCAAGAGGCAATAACCAACACAGAAAAAGGCAAAGGACATTTTTTTTTTGACAGAGAGAGAGTGGTGGAGGGGCAAAGGGAGAGAGAGAGAGAGAGAGAGAGATTCACAGAGCAGTGAATCAGAATCCCCCAGCCTGGAGCTTGATCTCATGATCCTGGGATCATGACCTGAACCAAAATTAAGAGTCAGACGCTCAACCGACTGAGCCGCCCAGGTGCCCCCAAAGGACATTTTTTAAAATACTGATGAAGAGAATACCCAAGAAAATGTCTGGTTAGCAGGCTAGTGAACAACCAGCATGGATAGGAGAAAAAGGGAGAAAGGCTCGAGAGGTGATATTTTCACACAACAGAGCAAAATATATATGCACATTTTGTGATGTACTTGACTATGAAGAGAGGAATCTTACATATCTGATAGAGGGTCTGGAAGTGAATTAGTAGTAAGACATTAAAAACTAAGCAAAAAACCACAAAAAGTGATCATTAATTCCACTGACAGAAAAATCTGGATAATAAATATAATGCAATGACTCCATGTAGCCCAGCTGTTAATATAATCATAACACTGCAGGTCCTGAATATTGATGTAACCATATTTGTGACAATAATATATTCAGATTAAGAGGAAAGAGGAAGTGTAAGTGTGCAGAGGGGACAGGGAGTGGAAGAGTTAAATCCTCATTTTCTATCATAGGGAATCAACTAAGTAAAATCGAAAAACCAAGAAACAGCAAGGCAAGCATTTTTCTCGAAAGATGGAGGAAAAAAACCAAGAAAGAGCTAAGCGTTAAGGGTTCACGTAATTGGAGTAGAAAACGGGAATGGGAAAAGTTGGAACTGAGAGTCCCTGCTTTTCCTTATAAACCTTATAGCACTGGTCGAATTTTTGGACTACATACGTGTATTATTTGACACACTTCGGAAATTAAATTAAAAGCTGTGAAACAAATTAAACGCATCAGTACTTAATGGTATGGAGCTTTAAGAAGTTTTGACGCAAGTTTCTTGTATATCATTTTGGGCAGGACCGTGTAGAAAACTGAATCTAATTAGATATTAAAGAAACATCTAATTTCTCCCTTTTATTTTTAAGGGAACTCATAAATTGTGAGCCTCCCTCTTCCTTTGCCTATTGGGATGCTGTGGATGGTTCTAGTAAATGCCTAGCTGGGGAAACTAGACCATCCAAACTTTCCTCTTGGCACGCATTAGGATATGAATCATCAACATAAGTGCAGAATGTTCTGAGCTAGCCCCAACCTCTCCACTCGCATTTAACATTCATTGATGGCGTCACCACTCCCAAAATGACTGTAACCAAGAGATTACATGAACCCAGGGCAAAATTGAGGGCGACGTGGAATGTTTTAAATAGGTTTATTGACTCAAGGCAACAAAACTTTCACCCCTTCCATTTGAGCCCACTTTCTCAGAGCACACCTAATGAAAGAAAAGCAATCGTTTACATTTGCCAGAAGTCTTTCCTCAGGGTCACATAGCCCTTGGAAGTCTTGGGGGGAAAGAAGAGAAATCATCTGTGGGGAACGCCAATATTCTATCCAACTGATTTTTAGGGCAACTGGGAGAAAGGTATTTTGATGCTCGAGTATATTTATATAAAAAACGAGTGGATATTGTCATAGTATGGGGACTTTAAGTAAAAAATAGAAACAAAAAAGCACAGAAGAGAGAAAGAAGGCGAACTGGTGAGGGAGGAGAGAAATAACAGGACTGGGAAGGAAAAGAGGAGGGAATGAAAGGAAAGAGTAGCACCGATCTACCTGTACTGTGCCCCTGGCCATGCCCCAGCCTCTCGTATTACCTAACAACCTAACAATTTTTCTGACCTCATCTCTTTGTAGCCAGCTGGACCTAGATACTCCGATTCTAACCTAGACCCAACCTTTTTACTTATTTCCAGAAAATGCCCTTCATAGACTTCCAAAGACTTTTCTTGTCCCTGACCTGGGACCACAGGACTCCCAGGCCGGTGGACCCACAGCTTCCCCTATTCTTTGCTAAATAAGTGGCTCTGGCCTTTCTTCTATTCTCACTTTAGACGAAAAGAGGAAGAAGATACCCCAAGCTCTGCTCCTTCCAGAATGGCCCAAAGTAGGGCCATGTATGGGGGTGACAGGGATAAGTGTAGATGTGTGTGGGTGCAGTATTTGTGGAATGTTGATCTGTTGCTGTGTGTGTGTGTGTGTGTGTGTGTGTGTTTCTAACTTCTGAACAGTTTCCTAATATCCTGTGGTCCTTGAGGCTTTAAAAAAAAATGTCAATACTACCCAAAGTTATCTACATATTCAATGCAATCCCAATTAAATTGCACCAGCATTCTTCTCGAAGCAATCCTAAAATTTGTATGGAACCACAAAAGACCCCAAATGGCCAAAGTAATCTTGAAAAAGAAAACCAAAGCGGGAGGCATCACAATCCCAGACTTTAGCCTCTACTACAAAGCTGTAATCCTCAAGACAGCATGGTATTGGCACAAAAACAGACACATAGACCAATGGAATAGAATAGAAACCCCAGAACTAGACCACAAAAGTATTGCCAACTAATCTTTGACAAAGCAGGAAAGAATATCCAATGGAGAAAACACAGTCTTTTTAACAAATGGTGCTGGGAGAACTGGACAGCAACATGCAGAAGGTTGAAACTAGACCACTTTCTCACACCATTCACAAAAACAAACTCAAAAGGGATAAAGGACCTGAATGTGAGATAGGAAACCATCAAAACCCTAGAGGAGAAAGCAGGAAAAAACTTCTCTGACCTCAGCCACAGCAATTTCTTACTTGACACATCCCCAAAGGCAAGGGAATTAAAAGCAAAAATGAACTATTGGACCTCATGAATAAAAAGCTTCTGCACTGCAGAGGAAACTATCAACAAAACTAAAAGGCAACCAACGGAATGGGAAAAGATCTTTGCAAATGACATATAAGACAAAGGGTTAGCATCCAAAATCTATAAAGAACTCACCAAACTCAACACCCAAAGAACAAATAATCCAGTGAAGAAATGGGCAGAAAACATGAATAGACACTTCTCTAAAGAAGACATCCAGATGGCCAACAGGCACATGAAAAGATGCTCAACGTCGCTCCTCATCAGGGAAATACAAATCAAAACCACACTCAGATATCACCTCATGCCAGTCGGAGTGGCTAAAATGAACAATCAGGAGACTATAGATGCGTGGATGTGGAGAAACGGGAACCCTCTTGCACTGTTGGTGGGAAAGCAAACTGGTGCAGCCGCTCTGGAAAACCGTGTGGAGGTTCCTCAAAAAATTAAAAATAGAGCTACCCTATGACCCAGTAATAGCACTGCTAAGAATTTGCCCAAGGGAAACAGGAGTCCTGGCGCATAAGGGCACTTGTACCCCAATGTTTATAGCAGCACTTTCAACAATAGCCAAATTATGGAAAGAGCCTAAATGTCCATCAACTGATGAATGGATAAAAAAATTGTGGTTTATATACACAATGGAGTACTACGTGGCAATGAGAAAGAATGAAATATGGCCTTTTGTAGCAACGTGGATGGAACTGGAGAGTGTGATGCTAAGTGAAATAAGCCATACAGAGACAGACAGATACCATATGGTTTCACTCTTATGTGGATCCTGAGAAACTTAACAGAAGACCATGGGGGAGTGGAAGGGGGAAAAAAAAGTTAGAGAGGGAAGGAGGCAAACCATAAGAGACTCTTAAAACCCGAGAATAAACTGAGGGTTGATGGGGGGTGGGAGGGAGGGGAAAGTGGGTGATGGGCATTGAGAAGGGCACCTGTCGGGATGAGCACTGGGTGTTATATGGAAACCAATCTGACAATAAATTTCATATTAAAACAAAAGGAACTCTCTCTGCATGTGGGGAATCCTTCTGAGCCAGTGGGGCTCACTCACAGGGTGATAAGACTTGGACACAAAGGGTGGTCCAATGGCCTCCAAAGGTATCTACGATCTATGTCTTAATCCCAACCCTGTGAATATACTATATTATGTACAAAGAGGAATGAAGGTTGGAGGTGAAATTAAGGTTGCTAATCAGTTGACCTTAAAATAAGGAAATTATCCTTATTTTACCTGGGGTGGGCCCAGTGAAATCACAAGGACCTAGTGGGTGTTTAAAAGCGGAAAAGGGAACTGAAGAGATAGATGACAGACAGATGGCTGCGTGAAAAGGACTTGGTCTGATGTTTCTGGCTTTGAAACTGGAAGAAAAGGGCCATAATCTAAGGAATGTGGCAAGCCTCTAGAAGCAGGAAAAGTTAAGGGAACAGGCAGCCCCATGAGTGCCCAGAAGGCCAACATCTTGAGTTTAGCCTGGCGAGGCCCATTTTGAATTTCTAAGCTCCAGAACGGAAAGACAGTCGTTTTTATTATTTCAAGCGGACAGGTTTGTGGTCGTTTGTTACAGCAGCCGAAGTTTCGCCAGAAGGGAGAGGAAATAATTCTTACTTCCTGAAGTCTGCAAACCCAGCAGAGGGTCTTACCATTCGGTTTGCAGACTTCCTTTTACCTCCCTGTTGCTTGTTTATTTGTGTTTGTTTTTTAGAGAGAAAGCACCACTGTCAGTGGGGAAGAGGGGCAGAGGGAGAGAGAGAGAGAGAGACAGAGAGAGAGAGAGAGAGAGAGAGAGAGAGAATCTTAAGCAGGTTCCTCGCTCAACGCAGAGCGTGACACAGGGCTGGATCCCATGACCTGGGGACCAAACCAGGAGTCAGAGTGAGTCACCCAGGCGCCCCCTCCCTGTTTTGTATGGCGTCGCACCCTTCCTTGGCTCCCAGGGTGTTTGCAAAAACTCACGGACCGTGAGATCATGACCTGAGCCGAAGTCGGTTGCCCAACCGACTGAGCCACCCAGGCGCCCCTTTTTATTTTATTTTTTACTTGATTTGATTTTTTCTTTTTTTTTACTTTTATTTTTTTAATTTACATCCAAATTCGCATCTAGTGCAACAATGATTTCAGGAGTAGATTCCTGAGTGCCCCTGACCCATTTAGCCCATCCCCCCTCCCACCACCTCTCCAGTAACCCTCTGTCTGTTCTCCATATTTAAGAGTCCCTTCTGTTTTGTCCCCCTCCCTGTTTTTATGTTATTTTTGCTTCCCTCCCTTTAGGTTCATCTGTTCTGTGTCTTAAAGTCCTCATACGAGTGAAGTCATATGATATTTGTCTTTCTCTGACCCACTAATTTCGCTTAGCATAACACCCTCTAGTTCCTGTAGTGGCATTTCTAATCTGCTGTCACTGTCCTCATAGGTGCATAGATTATAGTGTTTTTACATTGCATACCCATTTTGCTGAGGTCTCAGAAAGGAACAGAGGCAAAGAAGTCCTTCAATTCATATGCTTAACCGAAATTCCTTTCTCTCTCTTTCTCATTTCATAGGTCAGGAAACTGAGAAAACGGGTGGCTGAGCAACTTATAAGATTCTTAAATCCGGTCCTGACTGACTTCCAAGTCCATGTTTACATGAACCTATATGACCTGAAGCGGCTGGGGTGTGGAAGGCGACGGGAGCTGCGCTTCCCCGATTGGCCAGTAGCCGCTCAATAGCTCCCTTACAGGCAGCACGATGACAACCTTGACTCACTCAAAATGCATTTACTTAAATCACCAGGCACCGACATCTCCTGGTCTCTGAAGAGTGGCTCCCCAGATGCGAACACCACATTTCCCAGCGTGTCTTTCCCCCTTGAACCCAGGGGAGCGACCGGTTCCTATCAACAGCATATAAGCGGAAGTGAAGCTGAAAAGATTAAGAAGCTAGTTGACTTGCCCCATCCTCCGTCTTCTCCCACCTGCCTGATGGAGGTTGAGGAGCAACATTCCCGTGCACTAGAGAGGCAAACTTTTATTGTAACGAGGCACTGGTAATTTTTAGCCTGTCTTAACAGCAGCGAGTGTTAGCTTAACCACCACTTCTGTGCACATGAGGCGAAGCCAAAGCACGGGCATGGCGGAGAGCAGCATCTATTCAGAGGAAGGACTGCCTTTTAGCTGCTCACAAAGTCTTCCGCCAGCCACGTTATACAGCCTCGGATCGCCTCTCCTCAAAGATGGACTCTTTCGCGAAGTTGCACAAAGGCGACGTATAAGTTAACCGTGGCCTTATGGGAATCAACCACCAGCTGATTGCCAGGAGTGAGGATGTTGGGCCAATCTCTACCCCTTGGACGTGTCATCCATAGATACAAGAAACTGGATAGTTTAGAACAGTCCAGCACAGGGCCCAAGAAGTGAATTTGACCGTCGGGCCAGCGATGTTTGGAAAATGGTTTCCAATCTTGGCTCTCGGTGTGAGAAAATGAGGCTTCTCCTCCTTGTTTCAAAGCTCACGCTGATAAAACACATGAGGGACTGACCAGAGATGAATCTGGTCACGAACCAAAAGCGAAATTTTCCAGCCTGATGGAATTCTTCCAGGAAAAGTACAACACCACAGGGAAATAAGGAATGGCTAGGCAGAGAATCAATTAGGCCTTTGCAAATGGAGTTTGCGTACACATTCTAAGCTAAAAATAATCTTCAATGTGGCCTTTCTCCTCTTCTCCAAAAATATGGCCTGATGGTTAGGTGGCCAAAACACATGTTCACATTGTCCTTCATTTAATTGTGAATCAACATTTTTGGATGCTCCATGGATACTTAGTGAACACTGTAACTCAGAGGAAGAGCATGATGAGAAGGAGGAGGAAAGAAGAAAGAACTGAAGCAAAGGAGACTGGAGCCATGACCCTGAGATCTACTCATTCAAGGTCATCTTGAACACTTTGCCTGAGAATACATATATGCGTGGTGTCCTTGCTTGACTCATTCAGGGGCTGAGCTTTCCATCGCTAGAAGCATTCGAGCAGACGCGAGGGAGGGGAGGGTCCTGTTTTTTTGGAGTTAACGCTACTTAGAGTTGAAAGTTAGAGGAGATGATGGGTGTCGACCTTTCCAAACCTAAGACTCAATGACAAAACAAAAGGGCCGCCAAAGTGTCTGTTGCATCTGGAGGCCCCCCCCCGGAGCCAACTTCTCTGACCTCTGGGAATTCAACCCACCGGGAAATGGTGGGTGTGATACGGTGTGGAGGAGGGAGGCTAAAATCTGCCTGCTCTAGGGACACAAGCAGTTCTTTGTTGATTTAAAGCAGTAATCGCTTCTTTCGCTTGCCCACATTGGGCTGTCAGCCTTTGAGCTCTGATGCCAACATGCCACTGTTAGAATCAAATTACTAAAAAGGTCAGCATCGTTAATACGTAGTTGGAAAGGGGTGAAAATGCCAGACAGAAAATCTGTGAGCGTTTAGAACCTGGAGCCAGCGGTTTTGCTCTGGTTTATTTATTTCAGCGCCACGTATTATTATGTGTTCCAAGGTGCGCACATCAAAGATCGTTAGCCTGACGCCACGGACGGAAGCTTACAGATCATACGGTCACATAACCTGCTTCTTCCTGAATGGAACATACCTATTGAACATACCCTCTTCCCGGACAGATGGAAACTCCTTGGTCGTAGAGACCCTGCCTCTTTGTATCTCAGATGGCAATGATCTTGAGCCATTTATTAATACTTGAGCACGGATTAACTTACCAGTTTAAAACTTACACACAGGTGGGGGTGTTGCCTGAAATATGTGCCCCTGAAGAAGTTCTAGGACTTCAGATGAAGACTTCAAGGGGAAGGCCAATAATCTTAGTCCTGGTCTCAGCTGAACTTCTATTTTAGATCAGTCACTTCACCTAGAAACCACTAGCTTTCGTGTTTTGTAGAATGGAAATTGTTCTCTTTTTCGTGTGACTTGAGAAGAAAATTACAATATGTAATTGGTTCATGATTAGTACTCAGGATTTTTTTCCTTCGTGTCATGAGATCCGCTAACTATCAGTTTCACATCAGTTCTTAGTCAGAGATTAAATTGGTTCAGATTAGTAGATATGCGATAATTCTTGAGAGTGCTAAGAACTATGGCTTATGCACCAAAAGACCTAAATTTTAGTCTCACATCACGTGGTGCTACCAGTTGGCTGCTAGCTTAATTCATGGCTTTGGATAAGTTGTGTTTGCTCCTTAGTTAAAAAAAAAAAAAAAAAAAAAGCTAATGACAAACTCCTTGCTTTACAGTTTTGCCTAGAGTAGACTTGGTTCTCAACTTGCTCTGAAAAGGTCAGAAAGCCATTAGTCATCAGGAAAATTATTTCTTTGGAAAAGAGAAGACAATAATGAGTAACATGTTATGATAAGAAACGTCACTAATTAGCAATAATTACTGCCAGTTAAAATCGCTAAGGTAATTGCTCATACATTTCGGTAATAAGGCAGAGAAGGAGAGAACAAAGGCATGAAAAGTTACTCTAAAGAGACCAAAGGCTGACAACTTCATCTGTTCACTTGCATACGCATTTACGAAAATGTCGGACTCCTCCCCAGAAATTTCGCATTAGCCTACCTGTTTCTCCAGATCCGTGTGAAATAACATTTCTTCCATAATACCATTGATCTTCCAACAACATGTGCTCTCTTCCCCACATCTAGGTGAACAAACATTTATGGAGGGTTACTCTAAAGCAGGCCCTGCCTTCGATGTGGTAAGCACTGAAAAGACTCCTGATCATTTCATTTTCTGAACTTTGGGGATCATGTTCCTGATGTGACGGACTTGTTGCTATTAACTGGTGTGAATCCTTACGTCTTTTTTTTAAAACATGCTTGGGTTACTTCAGGCGAAATAGCGATCCAGGCCACAGGCTGATCCTGTATCATTAGCTACAACACTGCCCTGTGAATCCAATGTTCTCAAGACAGCTGAGGCTCCGAGAGACCAAAAACAACCTTGTAAATTCTCAGCCTTGCCTGTGAACAATGAAAGCTCTATAGATAACCCTTAGAACTCAAATCAAATCTCTGAGAGCCTTCGGCAAAAGTTGGGGAATTACCTAAATGGACATTCTGTGAGCAAAGCTGGGAAAGTGGGAGACTTGAGACGAGACTGAGCCCATGGGTTAGGAAGTCCACAGAGCTACGACACGTAAGTGGGTCCTACCCAGGTCTTGGGATGCTTCCCTGGGGGGCAGGTTTCCAACTGTTGTTAGACACCGATGTGCCTAACAGAGAAATGGAGATCCAGTGCAGGCGGCAGTGTGGGAGGGGCAGGAAGGGTTCTACCAAGATATGAACAAATAGCTGAGTGTTAAGTGTTGGGGCGGGTTCAGTGAAGGAAAGCATTTGAAGCTAACGCAAGCCAAAAGTAAGCCTGTCACATTTCATGAATACAAGAGTGTAGGCATTTTTTTTTTTTTTGCAACCCTATCATCCTGTGGGGACTGAGATTTAGGGTATCAGGTGACAGTTACACATGCAACAGACTGAATTACAGAGGAGGTGCCCTGAGCTCAGGGAGCCTGTATGTTTCCTAACGTGCAGTAAACTCTCCAAATGTTTGCTTTCGAGGCAAAAACTATCTCTACCTTCCAAATGTATGAGGAAAGATAGTCTGGACATGCAGAAACACGAGAGACTCCTGGAGAAATGTCTCCCAACACACGGATCTTGTATTCTAGTGACAAAGACAAAAATACCAGTGAATGAATGGATGGATGAAGGGAACTAGATAGTAAATAGGTGACACGAAAGAGAAAATCAGAATATGGCCACGAAGATTGATAAGGAGAGCTATTTTCAGCAGTTTTGTTAGGGAAGGCTTTTAGGAGAAGGTAATACCTGAGCAGAGACCTGAATACGTTGAAGGTCAGTCATGTAATTATCTGCCTCAAGAGCATTCTGGGATAAAAGAATACCCAGTGTTAGTGTCGAAAGGACAACAAATGCAGGAAGAGCTTCCCTGGTATATTCAACAAACAGCCAGAAACCGAGTGTGGACTGAGCAGAAGAATGAGTGGTAAGAAACAGGGTTGGAGCCATGTTGCCCTAGTACACCCGTTGAAGAAACTTCTTTAGATTTTAAGTTTAATAGGCTGTCATTTGGCAAATGAGTAGAATGAATGAATGGTTTTCCCCTCGTTTCCCCAAATCGAAAGGCACTGAAAAGGCCATAGGGTGGGGAGGAGTTGAGAAACCTTCATGCGAAACCGTGGCGACTCCTGGAGGGATCCGAGCCTCAAGTTGAAAGACGAAGCGTGGCGGCAGCAATGATAAGAGACAAAAGGCCAAATACCTGGGTCGGACGAGGGAAGGCAGGCATGGATCTTAAATTGGGCTTTAAGTGTCTAAACAGTGAGAGGTCCCACATTCCCCCAAGAGGAGCACATGACCTAGACACAGCACGGTAGCTGTGCTCCTCTCCTCTCTCCGTTCGCCATGCTCTCCCTAGTTCCGCTTCTCTCTCTCTGGTCTCTTCTCCAGTCTCCACCTCTGGAAAGGATGGGAAGTTTGTCTCTTCCCATCTTCTTCTATTTCATTTCCTTTACACATGTCTCGTCTTGATCTCTCCTTCTTACCATTCCCATTTCTCAGACCTCTTGTCTCACTGTCCCTCCCCCCATCGTCAGCACACGAAAGCCTCTTTTCTCTCTCTCCTGAGCTTTGGGGATCCTCCTGGTGCTGGAAGCCATGTTCCACTTTATTCTCTGAAGCCCCACGGTTGGTGCATCGATCACCATTTAGACTGCAGGAAAGGAGAAGAGCCGTCCCTCCCCCACCTATTCAGGCAGGGGTGACATGCTCTTTCTTTCTCCAGCAGGGGTCAGAGCACGGGGCCCCACAGGAGGATGGTGGAAAGGAAGAGTCAGCTCTGCTATAGCAATACCATAATGAGAAAGACCCATTACCTCTGGTCCCCATGGTAAGAGCCATGCCTGCATTCACACACAGTGTCGGGCACACAGGAGGTGCTTTGCAAATGTTTGTTAAATTGATGAATATACTCTTTTTTTTTTTTTTTAGTGTTTACTTATCTTTTGAGAGAGAGAGAGAGAGAGAAAGGGAGAGTGCACGCTTGGGCAAGCAGGGAAGGGGCAGAGAGAGAGGGAGAGAGGGAATCCCAAGCAGGCTCCACACGGTTAGCGCAGAGCCAGAAGTGGGGCTCGATCCCACGGCCATTAGATCATGGCCTGAGCCGAAATCAAAAGTCAGACATTTAACCGACTGAGCCACCCAGGCGCCCCAGTACTCTTATCATTATCATAATTATCTTGAGGTATTTGGCATGAGCTTTTACCTCTAAATTAGTCAGCGTCTTAGAACTGTGTGTGTGTTTTTTTTTTTTAATGGACTCAAGGACAAAAGTTGTTTTGTTTTGTTGTTTACAGGCAGGGATTGCCATGGCAGTATAAAAACGAGTTTCTCTGCTCTTACCACCAAACCAGAGAACTTGTGATACACCAGATACGGGCAGTGTAATCTCAGATGATACTCCTAGACAAAAGCAACAAACTGGAGCATTGGCAGATCCAAAACAAGTGGCAAATCTTGTATCTCCAAACGTTGGCCGCAGCGAAGCCTCATTTTCTTCTGCCTTCTGTTATCATTTTGGACCTACAGTCACACTTGCCTGTTACCTCTCACTGGTGTCATTCCTTGTCACCAGGGCTGAGAAGTTGCAGTCAGATGTGTTCCTTCGTTCATCAAACACCTCCTGAGAGCCTTTCAGGTGCCAAGGCCTGGGCTGGGCTGGGTGCTGGCTGTCAGGGCTGCTGTGTGTCCTCAGGGAGCCACAGTCTAGTAAAGATGCAATTGGGTAAAGGTCCGCACCATTTAGGGCTGCAGGCCTTTGATGGGGACCCTCATGGGACACAAGCATGGCCCAGAGGAGGGGGCATCAGCTGTCCTTACAGGAGGAGGCTGGGGCTGAGAAGGAGTCAGAAAGGGTTTCAAGTAGTATATGACAGTGTGTGAACTGCATCTTGAATCAGGGCTATTTTCCAAGGTGGACAGGTGCACAATCTCAGAGACAGGGAAGGCTTGGCCTCATCAGGGGGTGCCAAGCAATCCTGTACGCCAGGGGTGCGGGGTGTCGGACAAAGTGATGGGGAGGCGGGCTCAGCAAGAGATGAGACTGTCGAATCAGTCAGCTGGGGGTCACTTCTGCAAATGTTCCTGGAGGAATTATGTGATGCTCTTGTTCTAGAAGAACTGTTTGGAACAGTGCACATATGTGTATACGTATGTGTACATATATGACCGTATACATATCCATATGTACACATATACATGTGCATATAAACCCACCCATAGCTCCACCCCACCCAAACATTGGAAGAAGTTGGGAGATCAATGTTATTGCTTCAGAAAAATAAATGGATTCCGACAAAAGGACTTTGAAGTTTGCTACTTTTTCTTGTCTTTTTTCTTTCTTTCCTTTTCTTTCTTTCTTTTTTCTTTCTTTCTTCTTCCTTTCTTTTTCTTTCTTTTTTAATATTTATTTATTTTTGAGACAGAGCACAAGCAGGGGAGAGGCAGAGAGAGAGGGAGACACGGAATCTGAAGCAGGCTCCAGGCGCCACACGGGGTTGAAACCCACGAACCATGAGATCACGACCTGAGCCGAAGTCAGACACTTAACCGATGGAGCCACCCAGGTACCCCTGCTAGTTTCTCATGATAAGTTTGTCATTATAAAAATTAGCATTTTTTTATTAGTTAGAAAGTTAGAAAAAGCAGAAAGTTAAACAAAAGTGGAACACAGAGAAATAAACATATTTACGTCGCCGAGATAGTTATTGTCGATATTTTATTTCCTTCCAATCTTTTTTTCCTGTGCACAGGTTTTGTTTGTTTATAAGCCTGAATGCTTTTCTAGAAGGGAAAGAAGGGAAAGAAGAAAATGGTTTCATGGGATTTTGCCTCAAGTAGATGGCCATAAAGGTCACTCAACAATAGGTACAGATTTTCCGTTTTGTGTTGGGCACTGTGCTAAGTGCCGTACTGGAGCAGTGAACACAGCAGACACCGTGCCTGCCCATGCAGGATCCCGTGGAGATGGGAAGAGGTGAAGACAGACCAAACTTGTGGCTCACTTTGCTAAAACTCCCCACCATCACTCCCTCTGCCTCTTCTCTTAAACTTTTTTTTTAAGTTTATTGATTTATTTTGAGAGAGAGAGAGTGTGAGCAGGAGAGGGCCAGAGAGAGAGGGAGACAGAGGACCACACCCAGGCCCCGTGCTGTCAGCACAGAGCCCGACATGGTGCTCGATCCCACCAACCAAGAGATCATGACCTGAGCGGAGATCACGGGTCGGATGCTTAACCCACTGGGCCACCCAGCTGCCCTAGCCCCTTCTCTTCATAGGAGGCGTTGTTGCCGGTCACCCGGGGCTCCCCTGGGAAGTGCTTTTGAGCTCTTGCAGTGCAAATGATCATGCTTGCTGGTGGCAACAGGGCGGGCTTCGGGCTGGCTTCTTTCCTCCTTCTTTTGGGCTTCTTTAAGCTCCTCGGCTCTGGCAGCCAGTGCTCCCCTTTGCTACCTGTCCCCTGCCACCATGAAGAACAGGAAACCGGAGATGGTTCTACCAAGGCCCTCATCCCCAGCAAGCTTCTTCCTACCCCCCACGGGGCTGAGAAGACACGAGGCCGAGACGAACAAGCCCCTCCGGGCCGAACACACCACGTGTTGTCCTGTCTGACAAAAACAAAGCATGTCCCCTCCTTCCCCACCAAAATAACCAGTCCCCTGCCTTGGGAAACAGACAGGCCAGCTCAGCAGGTCAGAGGCACTTCTGCTGTTCTGCTAACCGCACACACGCTTCCTCCCTCTGGCAGCGTGGATGCCTCAGGTTGTACCTTTAGGAAGCTATGTTTTTGAGTTAAGGGATTATAGTTTCTAGAAGTACCAGACTTAGGTGGACTACATATTAGCTACAAGGAATCACCCCAAACAAGTATTAGCTACCGATCACGTCACTCCAGCATACACTGGATTAGTGTCCTCGTGGGACACTGGCTCAGAGTTGCTAGCGGGTAATCAGTGTGGCCCAGGCAGCCCCAAGGGGGTGTTACCACCGCGGGGCCTCCGAGAAGCCAGAGGGAGCAACGGGATGGAACAATCCTGACCTAGGAAATCAGGGTTATTCTGACAGCAACTGGTAACCCTATGAACTTGAGAATCCATTCAGGCAGTCACGTTTCTCCAGGGGTTGAACGAAAATGTCCGTGAAGCTAGGAAAGCCCTCTCACTCTGGTTGAACATTACATAACACACACCTGCTTCGACTGCGCGGGAGAGCGCGGGGAGAGGGAACCTTGGACGTGAACCACCCTCTCCGAGTTGGAGTCATTTCTAGCGGTCTGACCTTGAGTGAGCGCTGCTTCTCTGGATTCTAATATCGTTCAAAATTGGGCTTTCTTAGAATCTCCTACAGAAAATATTCCCGAGTTCTCTCTTCTACCAGGCCCAGACAGAACTGGGTCACTCTACCTTCTGTGGTCTCCCTGTGCTTTGTACGGCTTTGTATCGCAGAGATGTCGAGATAGATCACTTTGGTCTCCCTTCATAAACTATGATTCCGTCAGCGCTCACGGCCCGCCCGGCATGGGGCTTACAGGGCACCCTCAGTCCAGGATCATCACGCTGGCCTGTCAGCACTGCAACACGAAGGCCACAATAAAGGCTTCTCAGGGACTCTCAGAGGAGATCGTGCTCAAGCCAGTGTTTCAGAAACCATGAACTAAAGCTCCGCGTGATGTTAAGGTGCGGCCATCACTTGCGTTGCGATATTATTTTTCAGGGTAGCACGCATCATGAAAATCAAGGAAGCAAAGGAAAGGGGACTAGAAGACTTGCCCAGGGATGACCTCTGAGGGCCAGGCCAACAGGCCAAAGGGAAGGGAAGTGCAGAGGAGCTCAGGAGACCTTAAAGTCTTGCTCTAGATCAATTTTCAGTATTAGGAACAGGCATGATTTTTATATTGATATGCCGGTGGTTTACTTTTTCAGATTAAGGAAATAAGTGCATGTGATGCCTGTCAGCTGCTTCGCTATTCACCTGGGGACCCATGAACATATGTCAAATTTTAACTGAGGCCAAGGCTTACCGTGCTGTTCTTTACGCTATTTGACCACAGATAATACTTTTCTCGTCTTTACGTCGCCCTTTAAGGTCTCTGAGATGCTGTTTAGTTTTTACTTTATAATTACAACCATCCTGATGTTCATAGGGTGACTGTTATGAACTATATTTAATAAACAGAGAAACTGAGATCAGAGAGATTGAATAAATTGCCCAAGATTTCAAACTCTGTGGGCGTCAAGGCTTAAATCCAAGAGACCCGACTAGAGCCCTTGGCAGTGGGCGAAACCCATGGAAAGGCCCAGAGGTAGTTTTCTGTCCCTCTGTCCTTGAAGAGATCTGGGCTTCCAGGAAAGCTATTCCCTCAAACCTATGGCTTCTGATCTCTTGACTACTGCTGTTTGGCCGTGTCATTCAATGAGCTCCAAGGAATGGCTGAAGAACGCTAAATTTGGAATCAGCCTACCCGCTTGAATTGGGGCCCGGCCACTAAAGGAGCTGCGTGACTTTGAGGAAAGTCAGTAACCTCACCCAATGGGAATGACACCCCCACCCCCCCGCCCGCCCAGGGATCTTGTGAGCCTCTGATGAGATACCGTAGGAGAAATTGCTTTGTAAACCGTAAGACGTCTTGTAAATGTCTGGGATTTGTTGGCTTGCAAGCATCTGAAGGCTACTTTGCAGAAGCAGGTATTCCCAAGGCCACCAAGAAGATAAGAAAATCTAGGAGAAAACAGATAAAATCACTCTCAAGAGGAGGAAAAAAAAAAAATCCTCCCACTCTATGAGCTACCTCAGTCTGCGGGGACTGAATTCAGTGTTATGTGATATCTATTTACGTTTCCCTCCCGGGACAGTGATGTCTTCTCCCCGCCGCGCATCATTCCGGCTGTGACAGTCATCCTATCGGCACAGGTATCAGAGCAAATAAATTTCACTCTCCGGGTCCTCTGCCTGAAGCTTCACAGTAGGATAAGATGTGTTGTCAGTGCCTCCTCCAGCGGTAGTCCTCGTTAGGGAATCCTAAACACACGGAGCCTCCTCTTAAGTTCAGTAATATTGCTTTCACTGAAGAACACAGTAGTGATTAGCTGAAGCAGAGAATTCTGCAGTGTCCCAAATTCTGTGACAGCCCGGGCCGCAGTCAGAGTCTATACCTCTGTAAGTAAAAGAACAGGGAGAAATGTGTTAGGGAAACAGACAATTCAGTGCCCAATGCAGGGAACCTCACCGGAGAAAGAATCCATCACGGAACATGACAGACTGCGGAGAGGAACCAAACTAAACAGGGGTGTGGGGCAGGGACAGAGGGAATGGGGGGGGGGTGTTCAGACCGCTACATGTCTGCACAGTGAGACCCCGCCCCCCCCCCGCCTGAAAAAGGCTCCTTCTCCCCACCTTCTAACGAGATGTCCTAATCTTGCCCTTATAACCTACAAAGTATCTCACGTCATTGTGCCAACAGCTTGTCTACGTCTAGAAAATTCTGTTTCTCCCAAACTGATCCTGATGGTATCACTGCCTTGCCTCCTTGTGTCACCCCCGACCTCCAGTACGATGATGGAGAGAAATAGCATTAGCAGGCTGTCCTTACAACCTTAGGACAACCTTTGCTGTCCTTACAACCTTAGAGGAAAAGGTTTTCAGGTTGCCAGAGGGATGACATCCACTGTCCACGTTGGTTAGAGTCTCTTGATCAAGTTAAGGAGCTTCTGTTTCTTTTAGAGTTTGCCAAGTGTGGTTGTATTTAACCACACAGTGGTTGAATTTTAATCAAATGTCTTCTCCATGCCTATTGAGTTGCTCTTCTGATTTTTCTCCTTGAGTCTATTAATACGACAAGTTGCATTATAGATTTCTTTCTTTTTCTTTTTTTAAGTAAGCTCTGCACCCAGCAAGGAGCTCAACGCGGGGCTTGAACTTGTGACCCCGAGATCAAGACCTGAGCTGAGATCAAGAGACACTCAACCAACTGAGCCCCTACATGATAGATTTCTTTTTTTTTTTTAACCTTTATTTATTTTTGACAGAGACAGAGCATGAGCGGGGGAAGGGCAGAGAGAGAGAGGGAGACACAGAATCCGAAGCAGGATCCAGGCTCTGAGCTGTCAGCACAGAGTCCGACGCGGGGCTCGAACTCCCGGACGGCGAGATCATGACCTGAGCTGAAGTCGGACGCTCAACCGCCTGAGCCACCCAGGCGCCCCCATGATAGATTTCTTAATGGGAATATATCCCTGAATTTCTGGAATAAACTTTTCTCGGTCATGATGGGTTTTTAAAAAATAATAAATGGTCAGTTCAGTTTCCTTCTATTGCATGAAATTCATATATATATATTTACAAGTGAGAGTTTACTCTCAATTATTCTTTCTGAGACTGTTCTTTCTTGTTTTACTGTTCAAGTGAAGATAGTTTCATGAGTTGGTGTGGGGAGTTTTCCCTTACTTTTCTCCAGAAAACTCCTTATACATGAAGAGTATGTGTTGAATTCTCCGGTTGATGGCTCGAGTGTTCTCTCCGTGTTTATGAGATCAAGCTTGTTAACACCAATATTAAGATATTTTTATTTTCATCGGCTGTTATTTGCTGTACTTGTCAGTTTCTCTTTATCATATATAATGAGTATTGTATTTTCCTGATGAATTATTCTCTCAATCATTGAGAAATAACCCCTTTGACAAATGTTAATGGTTGTATCTTAAAATCTAAATTTGTCCACTAGCAATACAACTTTCTTTTTGCCTGGTACCTCTTGTATTTTAAAATGTTTTCTGGGGGCGCCTGGGTGGTTCAGTTGGTTAAGCGGCCGACTTCGGCTCAGGTCGTGATCTCGCGGTCCGTGAGTTCGAGCCCCGCGTCGGGCTCTGTGCTGACAGCTCAGAGCCTGGAGCCTGCTTCAGATTCTGTGTCTCCCTCTCTCTGACCCTCCCCCGTTCATGCTCTGTCTCTCTCTGTCTCAAAAATAAATAAACGTTAAAAAAAATTAAAAAATAAATAAAAAATAAAATGTTTTCTGTTCTTACCTCTTTGTTACATGACTAATGGATAATTGTGATTCAATTTGAATTGCTCTGCCTTTTATCAGTGAGTCAAATCCCTTGCTACTTGTGATTACTGCTGTATCTGGACTAATTATTTCTATCTTTTTTGTATGCTTTCTATTTTCCAAGCTGCTTAACGGTTTATTTTCTCTTGTACTCTATACTATCACATTTTCTTTTTTTCACCTTTATTAATGTATTCTTTTGAATATATGTGTATTTCATTTCCATTCCTTAACATGGAGGAAACCTAATAAAGCCCTTTTTTAAAAAAATTTTTTAACGTTTATTTATTATTGAAAGACAGAGAGAGTCAGAACATGAGCAGGGTTGGGGCAGAGGGAAAGGGAGACAGAATCCAAAGCAGGCTCCAGGCTCTGAGTTGTCAGCACAGAGCCTGACCCGGGGCTCGAACTCACAAACCGAGAGATCATGACCTGAGCCAAAGTTGGACGTTTCACTGACTGAGCCACCCAGGCGCCCCAAATAAAGGCCAGTTTTATTTTTTTTTTAATTTTTTTTAACGTTTTTATTTATTTTTGAGACAGGGAGAGATAGAGCATGAACAGGGGAGGGTCAGAGAGAGGGAGACACAGAATCTGAAACAGGCTCCAGGCTCTGAGCCGTCAGCACAGAGCCCGACGCGGGGCTCGAACTCACGGACCGTGAGATCACGACCTGAGCCGAAGTCAGCCGCTTAACCGACTGAGCCACCCAGGCGCCCCAAGGCCAGTTTTAATCAATATCCCTTACTGACCAATGGGAGGAATTTAGCATGGTTTAATTCCAGACTTCCTCCATTTTGTCATTCTATATCAGCAACACCTTGTTTTTAAACTTGCCCAAATAATCTTTTTGTTGGTGTTTATACCATCAACAATTTTGATTTTCCAGCCTGCTTGCTAATTTCTTTATTTTCTATTGTTTTTCGCATCTCTCGCCTTCCTTCTGGATTAGTTTTCCTTCCTCTGAGGTTCACCTTGTCGTGGTTTTTTTCAGTGCATAGTAAACTCAGTCTTCTTTTGGTGGAAATAATTTTATTTTGCCATACCTGTCAATGGGAACCTCGTTTAATATTGTAGAGCTATTATTCCATTTTGCTCTGGCTTCTATTATTCCTGCAGTAGGTGAGGGGCCGTTAGTTTTCTTTGTGGATGATCTGTCTTTTCTTTCCAATGCCTTATCAAATGTATTTTTCTTTGTCTTTGTTGTTCTTCAGTTCCGCTATGAAATTCGCCCTGCTTGTGATTGCTTGGGCGATTCCAATACGAGGACTCAAACCTGTCTTCAGTTCAGTTCAGTATCTTTTGGAATCTCATCTCCATTACTTTCTGATAGATATTACGTCTTCTCTCTCTCTCTCTCTCTCTCTCTCTCTCTCTCTCTCTCTCTTTTTTACTGCTTAATCCATATTTTGAGATTTTAATGTGATGGCTAAAATTTTTAATTCTAGAAATTCGATGTGTTTTTGCCTCTTCTGTTATCCTATTTTTCTGTCTTCTGATTTCTACGCCTTTGTTTAACGTTCTAAGGTGCACGTTCTAAATACATTTGTGTCCTCAGTCCCTTTTTCCCAAGTGACTGTGTTCCTGTGCATGTGGTTGCTACGTCTTGCTGATGCTCATGGTGATTTTATCCCCGGAATTCCTTGTTCCTGGAGATGGTTCTCAGTGGGGAGTCTGTTGTGCTGACTTGTGGCAGGGGACCTACAAAGCACTGTCCCATTCACTTCTGCCGGGACCTCAGGGTTTTCGCCGGAGCTGGACGAGCATTGCGCTGATTTCTCAATCTGGGATTCAGGCAACACGTGGGTAGGGTAAATTTAGACTTTTCACCCCTTCCTTATGTAATTTTGAGATCCGGAATTCTCATGGTGGACACTTTTTCCCCTCCAGGGCCTCAGCGGGAGGGTAGCTCCTTGAGTCAGATCCTTGGGTGAGTGTAGTTTTCCTAATTCACCCCTTTCCACGGACGGTATGGGCTTTCAAAAATCTTCGCAATGAATAAAAGACTCCATTAGAACAGCTCATCTCAAATGGCTTCAGATCTAATCGCCTAGCCTCTGTGAACGTAAAAAGGCCACTCCCCGTCCCCTAAAACTTGTCTCCAAACCAGTGGTTCCCTGAGCCCCTGTAGCTACGGGCTATCACTCTCTGTCTTCTCTTGATTTCTGCTACCACGGACTTCTCCTTCTTTTGAGCTTAGAAATATAACTCCCGTTGGCGTATTTTATCCAAATGTCCTATGTTTGGAGAACGAAGAAGTTCCCTCAGGTAAATTTCTGTTGTCTTCAAACTACAGTTTGGGCAGCACTCTACCTCGGTGCGTTGCCTGTGGGTTTTAAGTACAGGCAAAGAAATACCTGTGGCACTCTTGAAGCTCTGCCCCAGCTCTCCGAATCGATGGTTGACCCTGAGTTTCCAGGGTGAACCTCCAGTTGGCCCGGTGAGCTAGCTTTGTTTCCAATCCCTGTGGCAAAGTTGATTTAATCACATTAAAACCTTTGTCCCTTAACTTCTAAGATGTCTCAAAGCTTCTGGATTTTTGGATTGAAAGTCATGGGTTTTGATGACAGAAAGACCTTTGATAACTATGCCATCAATGCCTCCTACTAACTGTGTGACCCTGAAAAATTCAGGTAAGTCCTCTGAGCCTTAGTTTCCTCATGTAAATAAGGATGAAAACAACTCCTTTGTAGAGTTATTGTGAAATAGATATATTTGCTAGGTAGGAAGATGTTCGACTTGAGTTAGCTTGTGTAATTATTTATTGGGCAAATGCTTTTGGAAGGCATTATATTTATGATACTATTTACATTTCTGATATCCAGACTCAGCTGTTGATTTTCAGCCACTGGATTAAAGTTGTCAGATTTAGCAAATAAAAACACAGGACATTAAATTAAAGTTAAATTCAGTTTGAATTTCAGAGAAACAAAGAATAATTTTTTTTAGCGTTAAGTATGTCCCATGCAATTTTGGGCACATGTAATATTTGGTGCATTCTTATACCAAAAAAAAAAATAACTTGTTGTTTATTTGAAATTCAAATTTAATTGGGCATTCTGCCATCCACCTCTTCTCATTTGAACAGCAATAGTCATTTGTGAAAACTCTCCCACACATGTGGAGATCTGATTTTGCCAGGGTCCTATTTTTAAGCCCGAAAGCTCAGCTCAGCTATATTTTCCTATAGAATCTCTGCTCGCGGCAGAAGAATTTTTAAATCAAATGGTTCCTTCCTGCGACTGGATTCCAGACGTGATTTTTGTTTCATCTGTCCTTCCTATAGATTGAACCACGCTCACAGTTGACAACAGTAGAGTGTAGGATTTTTCAGACGTCCTTTAAGGCAGCTGATTTTAAGAGAAAGGTGACGGAGCCTTCGGCCCAGGGTGAATTAGAAAGCTCGTATTCAGAGAGGGACTTTGCCTTGTCTGTGTTTCCTGATTGCTCTGTGGCCTCTGACGGTTATAGGCTATAAGTCACGGCTATGTCACTTACTGGCGAGAGAGCCCTGGAAAAATACCTTTCTCTTCCAAGGGTCTGTTTCTCATCAGAACATCTATGGGTAATCATTCCCACCCGCTCGAGGGACTGCGGTACCACCAAGTGGAGCCACAGAGTAGGTACAAATGGATGAGTCTCCGGGACCGCAACGGAAACAACGAAGATTTCCAAAACACAAAAAGCAGAATGGGGGCGTGAGCCCCTGGAATAGTTGAATTGAATCTGTGCCCTCTTGGAGGACTCTGGAGTGGTCCTTCTTGGCCTGGACATGGGGCTACTCTGCCAGGCTGTTCACAAAGGTCTCCACCCAATAGCTGCCCTCTCCTTGTCCCCAAGCTCTCTGCCTGCTGGAGAATTTTGCATTTCCTCCCTCGCTGGCGTCTGTACCTTGTCGCTGGGAAGCAGCACCTCCTTCAAGCTGTCGTGTTCTCGTAAGCAAGGCCAGGGAGGTGCCGTCGTGTTCACCTAAGCAAGGAAAACAAGTGTTTCCCTATAGATTCTTCCATTTCTAGTGTAGGCGTCGCCAAGGTCTCTGAAGAGTCGTGGCCCATGACCAGAGACAAATGCAGTCTCTGGGAAGTGAGAGTGACAGCAGCGAAAACCATTCACTCCGGGCTTGTCTTTCCTCTATCTTCCTCCTCTTGGTAACCAGAGAATATCGATACGGAACTGAATCATAAAATTGAATACGGCTCGCTTGAGAAACCAGGGTCCCCAGAGAAGAGCAATAGTGCTAGACAGAAGGAGGGAAAGCAAGGAGGAAGGAGAATGACAAACTTCCTATTTTTGAGAGCGAAAGGGATCTGCACAGAACTACCTGGCTTTACGTAGCAGATTTATTCAAAAAGTAGTGACTGGGGAAATGCCCTGAAAACTGACGCGCGTCTCACAGACACCTGCTCACGTTGCAGTGCGGTGGGCCCTTCATGTCCATTTTCATTTGCGGTGTCTTTGGACACTTCACATTGCTCTGCTGGGTATTTAAGGCGAATCTCAATAAAAGCAAGATTCCGTTAACAGTGAGGCTACTCGTCATTTCTCTCTCCTGATCCCCACAACCTCTTCTACCCTTAGAGGCAGTTGTACAAAACGGGAAGGAGGGAGCCTGGGACAGGTTATTTAGCCATGCTGTGCCTCCAAGTCCCCCAAGCATGGGACAATCATAGAACTTACCTGTAGATTAGTTTTTTTCCATATTTCCCACATGCCGTATTTCCTCTGTCATCACACTCATTGCTCTCGTAGTGAGTAGACTAGTATCCATATTCCCTGGGAGCCATAAACCCCTTGAGAGAAGGGACGGTGTCTATGTCTCTCTTTCCCGACTGTATCTCTGACACCTGCCACCATGCCTGACACACGGCGCACAGGAATTAAATGTAGCTCTCGGTCCTGTTATTGTCCAGCGCGGGGATGACGAACACAGTTGATTCTTGTTATCCACCAAAGTTGTGTTCTGTCTCTGCAAACAGTGAATTATGGAACACGAACCCGTTTCTCTTGGGGGAGACACAGGGTTAGGTCCCCTTGAGCCTCTGGTCACAATTTTGTCAACCAGTCAATGCGTCGCCTTGTTTTGTGTGTCTGTCTGTTAAAGATGCCTTATTTGATACGTATCGTTGATTCATTAGCATTAAACTCATGGCCAATGGCACTATAACTCGTGCCTGTATGAAGTCAGCCAACGTATGATGTGTGTTTTCTGGGAGGCCCACCAACGTCCCGTGCTCAGGGACACTAGACAGTATTGCAACACTGTGCCTGGGACATTTTAAACGGTGAAACCACCAGCAAAAAGCACAAAATGCAAAAAACAAAAAAATATGGCAATAACTATGCAGCAAGAAGGACACACGTACAGTATTAGAGCTAAAACAAAAAGGCAGAGCACCCCGTCGTTTGATCTCAAGGAATGTGTGATCTTGGAGAGCATGTGTGTTGAATGACTCAAATGTTTTTTGGGCCTGAAGGTCCATGGATGACCGGGAAGGCACCGTGAATATTGATCCTGGAGTTCCAAACAGAGTTTAATGAATACGTGAATTTGCAAGTATGGAACCAGCAATAATCAAGATCAACTATACTTGGGAATGACGTTGTACACTTCAAATACCGTGTCATTTTATTTGTTCATTATACGTCAATTAAACAAATTTACAAGCTAAAAAAAAACGCAGGGAGAAGAACAAAAACTTAGCCTCATGGCTGATGATGAGTGCCCAACAAATATAAACTACAGCAATTTTTACTGGTATATCTTACAAGGTTAAAGGGCATTTCTGGGCTGCTCTGTGGCTTTAATCTCTGTCACGTTTTTAAGGCCATGCCACAAACTTGAAGTCTCATGAATTTCCATTCTCACTACTTCTCTTTGCCTTTAAATTTTGTGTCCTCCTTAGGCTGGAAACACAGATGAGAACCGTTTTGTTTTGTGTTGTTTTGTTTTTTCAAGATGTCCTTATTTCTGCCTTTGCCAAGAGTTGAAATGTTCCAGTACCCATGGACATGTGGAATTAAATAGGCCACAACTACAAGCTGGCCCAGGTTTTGCCCCGTAATATGTATTAGGGTAAAAAAGAACACAAACACCGAATAGTAGACACCAAGGTGGGAAAGGAAAATGAATAGGGAAGAGAGTTGTCGTTAACGTCTAAATACCAAACGGATCTTTCTCTGCACTGAGAGACGATACGGCAGAAGGGGAAACCTTTTGGATACCTTGGATCTGCTCGGAAACCCCATTTTCATCTGTTCATGCTTCAGGTAGGCTTTTTATCAAGCAAGAGTGTATTTTGAATTAGCCATTACCTTTCCAAGTTATTTGAAGAATTGATATGAAGAGTTAAACAGTTTTGCTACAATGCGTTCTAATTTGGCACTTGACTTCTTGAGGCTCAGTTCTCCATCTGCAAAATGAAGCAAATACTAGATTATCTCGAAGACTGCGTCAGCTCTCATAGTTCACAAGACAAGTCTATGACTCTGTGAGTTCCCGGATTAGATAGGCTAACTGCTGGCAGCTAATCCTCTTGTCCTATCAACTCTATGTCTATGACGCTTTTCAGACCCGTCTCCCTCTTTCCATTTATAACACCCATTTCTAGTTCATGCTCCAGTTTTTACCTTTTACCAGTGTGAATCCACACATTTCTGCCAGAACTAACTTCCTTAAACACAGCTTTGATCATGTCACTGCCTTGATCAAAAGCCTTAGTGACCCCGTACCATCTACGGGATAAATTCCACACCCTTGGGCCCAGTCTTTGACAGGCCGCTTTCTAACTATGTCATTCTGTGTCCTCCACCCCACCAGCAAAACTGTCAGCGACTTATCCACATTATTTCTGATACGATGCCCTTCACTCTTCTTCTTTGGGCCTCAGTTTAAGTTTTGGCTTCTACATGGAATGTTTTCTTACTTCCTTGCTAATCTTCTCCATCACTTGCTTATTTATTAAATTCTTCCATTTCCTTTAGGGTCCCTTCAAATCTTCTATTTTCCAAGAGGTCTCCTCAGATTCACAGAAGAACAACCTCTCTCCCGTAAGCATACTTTAACACTCACCACAGAGTTATATCTGTTATTTAGATGTGATAGTCATTTTAACCAGCTTATGAAATCTTGAGGTCAGAAACCATGTGCTTTTCACCCCTGAATCCCCAACAGCTCGAGCATTGATCCTTACACATAGGTCATCAAGAGATGCTTTTTAATTTTTTTTAATGTCTATTTTATTTTTGAGAGACAGAGAGAGACATCGTGAGCAGCAGAGGGCAGAGAGAGAGAGAGAGAGGAAGACCCAGAATATAAAGCAGGCTCCAGGCTCTGAGCTGTCAGCACAGAACCCGACACGGGGCTCGAACTCACGAGCCGTGAGATCGTGACCTGAGCCGAAGTCGGATGCTCAACCGACTGAGCCACCCAGGTGCCCCTAGAGATGTTTTTTCAACGTGAATTTGATTGATTTCCTCTTAGTGACTCCAGGGTTGCAAATAGGCAAGGTAAAGCAGAGATCCCCCAAATCGCATTCCCTCTCAACTATCCAGCCACCTGTCTTCTTTCAATAGAGCCAAGGATGCCAGGAAGCCTGGACCTCTGGCTTTGCCCCACATCTCCCCAGAGGTCCTCCCCTCTCAAGACAAGAGCAGAATGGTTGACTCGCTGTAGAAACTAAGGTCTGCCCTTTGTAAAGGCATGAAATCAACTATTTAAGTCCCTTCGTGATTGAAAAGTCCTGCTGAACCAGTTCTCTCAGCTACATATAATCCTTTCACTTTGGGAGGTACAAGCTCGGAGAACTCATGTTGGCCGTTCGAAACCTCCTCCCTCTGGCCTTAACTTGACTGGTTGTAGCATGGCAGGGTTTTTGAGACTTTTCTGGGGTTTTTTTTCTCCCTAGGCAAGACTGTAAGGACGTGGAGTGAGTGGGGAAAAGTGGAAAAGGTTATGAACACGATTAGCAAGAAGCTCTTCAAGGTGGTTGATTACATCCCACAGAGATACCTCTGGGTTAATAAGAAATGATCTCTAAAACACTCTCATAGGAATACACCAAAATGAGGAGACTCAGATACAGCAGTCAAGCCCTCAGGTGCAGCTCGTGGAATTAGTTTTGCTGCCTCCCAGCTGATAAGGTATGTAGAGAACGTGGAGACAAGTTACGTAGAGGACGATGTTAGCACGTAACTGCCGGTGGGGTTTTCGGGCGTACAAGGCGGCACTGGGAAGGACAAGCAGTCTCTCTCTACCGGAAAAGCAAACCTTAAGAATCCTTCGAGAACTCTTTGGCCCATTGCCTGATAGGTTCTCTTCACAGGCCCACCCACTCATCAGTGCCCACGAACAGAGAAGCCAATCTTCATATCAAGGTATTGGATTCCACACAGCCACATTCCCAGAACCACTGGGACTCGGGACTGAACATCTGAATGATGTGGTCCATAGTCCACAATCATAATGCAGTCTAGTTTAAAAATTAAACCCTCGAAAATGTAAAAGCTAAGTCCCAGAACAGACAAGTGTGTTACCCAAAGTCACACAGCCAGGGTTAGGTCTCAGATATCACAACATCCAAATCTGCACTTCACCTGGCTTGGATGTCATTGGGAGGTATGTCATTGGTTCTGCTCCCTACTCTCTACCCCCCACTCCTACGCTGCCTCTGTTTTCCAGAAGCTGGAAGCCCAACATCTACATTTCTCAGAATCCCAACCCGTGAGGTTCTGAGTTAGGTTCCAGAAAGGCAGGTGCAAAATCTGGAAAGCAGAGGAGGAGCAGAGCCATTAAGTTCTCCTGCCGCGGCAACAGCCAGTTGTGTAAGTTGTGTGAACTTCAGAAGAAAGTACATGTGACACTGGCAGCTTCCAGCCATCCTCCTTTGAAACGTGCTCCTCGGTGTTGCAGCAGCAAAGGTTATCAGCGATGCTTCGGAAAGTTCCTCGAGCTTCCTGATTTCTGAAACACCGATAGTAGCTTTTCATGACCTCTGCTCCTCCAGCCCCAGCCTTTATTCCCTATATTAAATCCCTTCCTACTTGAAATACCCAGAACGGGCTCAGACCGCTGACCCTGCCCTGGCTGATAACTTTATTCCATAAGGTTGTTTTTAAATGATCAATTACACACATGCATTCAAAGGCAATAAACAGAGTGTACAAAGTGTCCCAGATGATGGCAAATCAACACAAACATCTCCTTCAAAAAAAAAAAATTAATCTGCTCAAGATTAAGGGCTCAGTAAACAAAATGAGAAACACACTTGATGGAATGAATAGCAGGGTGGAAGACGCAGAGGAATGAATTAGTGACCAGAGTAATGGAAACTAATCAAGACGAACAAAAGAGAGGAAGAATTACACAAAATGAGAATAGACTCACGGAACTCCATGACTCCATCAAATATAATAACATTCATATTATAAGAGTCCCAGAAAATAGGGGAAATGGGGCAGAAAATATATTTCAAGAAACAGTAGCTGAAAATTTCCCGAATATGGGGAAGGAAACAGATACCCAGGTCCAGGAGACACAGAGAACTCCCATCAAAAATCAACAGGGACGCCTGGGTGGCTCAGCTCGTTAAGTGTTCAACTTTGGCTCAGGTCGTGATCTCCCAGTTCGTGAGTTCGAGCCCCATGTCGGGCTCAGTGCTGACAGCTCAGAGCCTGGAACCTGCTTTGGATTCTGTGTTTCCCTCTCTTTCTGCCCTTCCACCACTCGTGCTCCATCTCTCTTTCTCTCTCAAAAATAAATAAACGTTAAAAACGTTTTTTTTAAATTGACAAAAGTAGACCGACACTGAGACACATTGTAAATAAACTTGCAAACAATAGGGAGAAAGAAAAAAAATATTAAAAGCAGCAAGACGAAAGGATTCATTAACCAACAAGGGAAAACCCATAAGGCTAGCAGAGTTTTTGGCAGAAATTTTTCAAGTCAGAAGGGAGTGGCATGATGTATTCAAAATGCTGAAAGGGAAAATTCTGCAGCCGAGAATACTCTACCCAGCAAAACTATGATTCAGAATAGAAGGAAAAATGAAGAGTTTCCCAGACAAACAAAAACTGAAGGAGTTCATGACCACTAAACCAGTTTTGCAAGAAATATTAAAGGGGACACTGAGCGGAAAAGAAAGAGCAAAAGGTAGGAAACACAAACACAATGGCAATGAATATTTATGTAAAAAATCAGTCAAAGAACTAAAAAAAAATGACATAAAATATAATAACGTATACCTGATGAAAAGAGAGGGGGAAAAAGATGCAAAAAGATGCAAAAAAAAGTGTTCAAACTTAAATGATCATCAACTTAATATAGACGGCTATATGTAGAAGAGGCTATATACAGACCCAATAGTAACCATGTATCAAAAACCACTAATAAACATGCAGAGAAAGAAATCCAAATTTATCACTAAAGGAAACCAGAAAACCATGAAAGACAAGAAGAGATCAGAGAAAAATCTTCAAAAACAATTAATAAATGGCAATAAATACCTACCTATCAATAATTACTTTGAATGTGAATGGACTAAACATTCCAATCAAATGACGTACGATGACAAAATGAACCAAAAAAAAAAAAAAAAAAAAAAAAGGAGCCATGTATAGGCCGCCTATAAGAGACTCGTTTCAGATTGAAAGACACCTGTAGATTAAAAGTGAGGGAATGGAGGGGCGCCTGGATGGCTCAGTCGGTTGGGCGTCCGACTTCGGCTCATGTCATGATCTCCCAATTTGTGGGTTCGAGCCCCGTGTCGGGCTCTGTGCTGACAGCTCAGAGCCTGGAGTCTGCTTCGGATTTTGTGTCTCCTTCTACCTCTTCCCCTCCCCGACTTGTGCTCTATCAAAAATATATAAATGTAAAAAAAAATTTTTTTAAAGTGAGGGAATGGAGAAGCATCTATCACGCAAATGGATGCCAAAAGAAAGCTAAAGTAGCAATACTTACTTCGACAAGATAGACTTTAAAAGAAAAACCAACAAAAGACAAAGGACACTATATAATAATAAAGAAGACAATCCAACAAGAAGATATAACAATTGTAAATATTTATGCAACCAGTATGGGAGTGGCCAAATATATAAAACAGTCAATAATAAACAAAAAGGATAATAATAATACAATGATAATAGGGGACTTTAACACCCCACTTACAGCAATGGACAGATCGTCTAAACAAAGCATCAGCAAGGAAACAGTGGATGACACACTAAAACAAATGGATTTGACAGATATATCCAGAACATTCCGTCCTCATGCTGCAGAATACACGTTCTTTCCAAGTGCACATGGAACATGCTCCAGGATAGATCAATATTTGGACACAAAACAAGCCTCAACAAATTCAAGAAGATCAAAGTCATACTATGCACCTTTTCTGACCATAATGCTATGAAACTAAAACAATCACAAGAAAAAATCTGGAAAGACCACGAATACGTGAAGGTTAAATAACATGCTATTAAATAATGAATGAGTCAACCAGGAAATAAAAGAAGAAAGAAAGAAGTAAATGGACACAAATGAAAATGAAAATACAATGGTCCCAAACCTCTGGTATTTAGCAAAAGTGGTTCTAAGAGGAAGTTTATAGCACTCTAGGCCTATCTCAAGATGCAAGAAAAACCTCAAATAGGCACCTAACCTTGCACCTAAAGGAGCAAAAACAGCAACCAAAACCTAAAACCAGCAGAAGGACAGGAGTAATAAAGATTAGAGCAGACATAAATGATACAGAAACTAAAAACCAAATATAACAGGTCAATGAAACCAGCAACTAGTTCTCTGAAAAAAAATCAACAAAATCGATACACGTTCAGCCAGACTTATCAAGAAAAAAAGACAGAGGACTCAAATAAATAAAATTACAAATGAGAGGGGAGAAATAGCAACCCGCACCCCAGAAATACAATCATAAAAGGATATCAAGAAAAACGACACATCAACAAATTGGAAGAAATGGGTAAATTCCCTGAAACATATAAACTACCAAAACTGAAAGAGGAAGAAATAGAAAATTGAACAGACTGATAACCAACAAAGGAATTGAGTCAGTAATTCAAAAAATAACTCCTAACAAACAAAAGTCCAGGACCAGATGGCTTTACAGGAGAATTCTACCAAATATTTGAAGAAGAATTAATACCCGTTCTTCTTAAACTATTCTAAAAAAAAAAATAGAAAAGAAAGGAAAAATGACAAATTCATTCTATGAAGCCAGCATTACCCTGATACCGAAACCAGATAAAGACACCACTAAAAAAAGAGAACTGCAGGCCAATATTCCTGATGAACATAGATGCAAAAATCCTCCACAAAATACTTGCAAACCAAAGCCAAAAATACATTTAAAAAAAAATCATTCCCCATGATCAAGTGGGATTTATTCCTGGGTTGCAAGGGTAGTTCAATATTCACAAATCAATCAACATGATACCTCACGTCAATAAGAGAAAGGATACGTACCATATGATCATTTCAATACATGCAGAAAAAGCATTTGATCAAGTACAACATCCTTTTATGATAAGAGCTCTCAACAAAGTAGGTTTAGAGGGAACATACCTTAACATAATAAAGGCCATTTACAAAAAACCCACAGCTGATAACATCATCCACAATGGGGAAAAAATAAGAGCTTTTACCCCCAAGGTCAGGAACAAGACAGAGATGCCCACTTTCACTAATTTTATTCAAAATGGTACTGGAAGTCCTAGCCATAGCAGTCAGGCAACAAAAAGAAATAAAAGGCATCCACATCGGTAATGAAACTTTCACTATTTGCAGAATATGTGATATTATATACAAAAAACCTGAAAGGCTCCACCAAGAAGCTACTAGAAGTGATAAATGACTTCGGTAAAGTCACAGGATACAAAGTCAATCTACAGAAATCTGTTGCATTTCTATACATCAATAACGAACCGGCAGAAAGAGAAATTAAGAAAACAATCCCGTCTGTAATTGCACCAAAAATACGATACCTAGGAATAAACTTAACCGAAGAGGCGAAAGACCGGTACTCTGAAACTATTAAACACTGATGAAAGAAACTGAAGAAGGCACTAAGAACTGGAAAGAGATCTAGACACATGCAGAAAACAACTTCCATGCTCATGGATTGGAAGAAAAATATTTTTTAAGTGTCTATAGCAATCTACACATTTAATGCAACCCCCGTCAAAATACCAATAGCATTTTTCACAGAGCTAGAACAAACAATCCTAAAATTTGTGTGGAACCACAAAAGGCCTCGAATAGCCAAAGCAATCTTGAAAAAGAAAAGCCAAGCTGAAGGCATCACAATTCTGGACTTCAAGTTCTATTACAAAGCTGTAGTGATCAAAACAGTATGGTATTAGCAAAAAAATAGACACACAGATCGAATGAAGAGACTAGAAAATCCAGAAATAAACCCCAACTATATGGTCAATTAGTCTTCGACAAAGCAGGAAAGAATATCCAATGGGAAAAAGGCAGGCTCTTCAACAAATCATGTTGGGAAAACTGGACAGCATCAAGCATAAGAATGAAACGGGACCACCTTCTTAGGTCCTAAACAAAAATAAATTCAAAATGGAAGAAAGAGCTACACATCAGAGAGGAAACCATCAAAATCCTAGAAAACAACACGGGCAGTAACTTCTTTGCTATCATCCATAGCAGCTTGTTTCTAGATATGTCTCCGGAGGCGAGGAAACAGATGCAAAAATAAACTATTGAGACTACATCAAAATAAAAAGCTTTTGCACAGTGAAGAGAACAATCAACAAAACTAAAAGGCAACCTACTGAACGGGAGAAGATATTTGCCAATGACGTATCTTGCAGAGTTTATAAAACTTCACATCTAGAAAACAAATAATTAAATGGGCAGAAGACGTGAACAGGCATTTCTCCAAAGAAAACATCCAGATGGCCAACACACACGTGAAAAGATGCTCATCATCACTTACTATCAGAGAAATATGAATTAAAACCATGAGGAGATACCACCTCACACCTGTCAGAATGGCTAAAATCAGAACCACAGACGAAACAACGGGTGTTGGCAAGGACATGGAGAAAAAGGAACCCTCGTGTACTGTTGGTGGGAACGCAAACTGGTGCGGCCACTCTGGAAAACAGTATGGTGGTCCCTCAAAGAGTTATAAATAGAACTACTCTAATGGTCCAGCAATTGCGCTACTGGGTATTTACCTAAAGAATACAAAAACACTAATTCAAAGGGATATATGCAGCCTGATGTTTATAGCAGCATTATTTACAATAGCCAAGCTATGGGAGCAGCCCAAGTCCCCCTAGACTGGTGAATGGATATATATATATATATATATATATATATATATATCCATAAAAAAGAATGACATCTAGTCATTGACAATGGCGTGGTTGGAGCCAGAGAGTATAATGCTAAGCGAAAAAAGTCAGAGAAAGACAAACACCATATGATTTCACTCATATGTGGAATTTAAGAAATAAAGCAAGTAAGGAAAGGAAGAGAGAGAGAGATTAAGAAACAGACTCTTAATTATAGAGAACAAACTGATGGCTACCAGAGGGGAGGAGGTGGAGGGATGGGTTAGATAGGTGACAGGGATGAAGGAGAGCACTTGTGATGAGCACACGGCGATGCGTGGAATTACTGAATCATTATATCGTACACTGGAGACTAATATAACACTGTATGGTAACTAACTGGAATTAAAATTAAAACCTCAAACACGCACACGCAAGCAAAACCAGCAACAACAGCAACAAAACAAGAGGAAATCACCTGCTCTCGAAAAGAGCCAGGGTTTCCTTGACAGGGTCTAAATCGTGCTACGGGGGAACAGGGCTCCATATTTAAGGGCTTTTAATAAATAAAATGAAAAGGATGGGGCAAATCGCTTCTTTAAGGCCCAGCTAGACATGGGTACGAAAATGATAGCACTGGGTGCAAACATGTAGGTTAGACATTGTTTAATTTTCATTAAAATGAAAGGGGTGCTGTTCACCCCTTCGGCAGGCTGGAAAACCTACAGATCCCCTTCTCAGAATAATGTTTTTGAAAGCATAAAATGAAACCTAAGTTGTTATAAAGGAAAGCAGCTGAAATATAGTTCTCAAAGTCCTAAAAATCGAATCTGTGATAGGAATGAATATACCTATATATTCTTTTTTTTTTTTAACATTTATTTATTTTTGAGACAGAGAGAGACAGAGCATGAACGGGGGAGGGGCAGAGAGAGAGGGAGACACAGAATCGGAAGCAGGCTCCAGGCTCTGAGCCATCAGCCCAGAGCCCGACGCGGGGCTCGAACTCACGGACCGCGAGATCGTGACCTGAGCCGAAGTCGGACGCTCAACCGACTGAGCCACCCAGGCAGGCGCCCCATGTATATATTCTTTACTAACTCCAGAAACACCAGGATTGGGCTGGCCTGTGTGTCTAATGACTAAAATAACTTCAAAGTTGTGATGAGTCTGCACAGCATTTTGATATAACTTTTCAACAACTGTCAGAACCGTGAGGTTCTGGTGGTTATCTGTGGTTTGTTACCAGGAATCATTAATAGAGCGAGGTGACAAATCCCAGTAAGAAGTTAGCAAAGGCAACGGTGTGATTTTTTTCCATCCAAGTTCATGGACCGAAGGTTACGAACTCCTTGTCTAGAGGTGTGGGAGAACCATTTTCTTACTCCAATATACTTGACAGGAATCTGGAGGCCGGGAGAAGCTTCGGAAACTCAATGACTGAAACAGAGACGTGGTTGCAATCCGCCATCTATAACATATATCTGAGGGAGAAAAGAATAGGCAGACACAGTAAATGCAATTTCTACCATTTCTTTAATGTAGGGAAAGGTCAGAAGATTGAACAAAAGCCATTGCCATGCCAGCATCGTCGGGGGTAGTTAGACAGGAGTGACGGCATCCCTTTATCGAAAGAATTCCTCTTTCTGCACCTTCCCTGCCCAAGGAGGGACGACATGAGCTCCCTGTCCCCTTGTCTGGAGCACTCATGGTTAAGTTTTTCTCAAAAAAAGTTGTAGAGGGGAATAACACATCATATCACTCTTCTTCATTATACTTCCCCAAAGAGATTGCCCTATTTGATGCAAACATGCATCCTGACCTCCGTCCCGACTCCGGAAAAGCGTGAATACGGTGAGAACCCTTAAAAGAAAGGAGAAAAAAAAAATCCAATTTCTCTCATACAGTCTGAATAATATGCATGAAATCTCAGTTCTTTGAACAACGGAAAAAATTGCTTGAATATTTAAACGCGCATTTGTTCTTGGGAAACAAAATGTTCAGCTCTAGTGGTTGCCACAGCAACTGCCTGGGCTAAAAATACAAAATCCGCCATAAGAAGAAAAAGTATGTACCAAGCAGGGAAGGGGAGAGAAAACGGGACCTCTCCCAAAGGAAGACTATTGGCAGGGATCAACCTGCAAAGACAAGGCAGGAGGTTGATCTGGTGGAAAACGTTTTCCTGTGGGGCACGGTGCTCACGTGGAAACCTACACGACCCTCACCTTAGCGCTCTCCTTCTCTTCTGTCCCCTACAACTCCCCTTTCCAAAAAACTCACATCCACTCCTGCGGGTCATCCTGGTCAACATTACAGACACAGCTAGGAGGGGGTGGAGTCCCTGCTACACCGTCACCAAAGCTAGCTGCCTTCTCATTGTTCCTGCCTCTGGTTTGGCCTGGCCCTCGGTGTTCTTCCTCCCGCGCGAGATGGGATGAGTGGTTCGCCCTCCTGCCCCGTCCACATGGCTTCCTCGCTGTCTTAACGCACATACCCTGGCTCTTCCGGCCTCTCAGCTTTTGCTCTTGGTGTCTCTCCATTTGGAAACGAGTGCTTCCCCCTTTGGTCTGTTTAATTCCTCAGCTCTGTCTGGCTTGTTTGAAATGACACCTCCTTCCTGCAGCTTCCTGCAGCACCCTTGCTCTCCCCGGTCTCTCCCTTCTCTGAAATGCCGTTTGAAGAGGAGCTGGCACCACACGCCTGTTTGTGTGTGCGTTTATTTTGTCTAGATTTCAGGCTGTGGGGAGCAAAGATCTCGTAGCAAACTTCCCCTCCAGTCCCAGAGGGGCCCAGCACCGTGGCCCCAAACACACGTGTCGACCAAACCTGCTGTCCCACTGCTGGGGGAGGAAAAGTGAGGCCGAGTTATGGGGCAGCGTTTGCCTCTGCGGAAATCTGCAGTTCCGGGCATGGGGACGTACCTACGATCACAGTCTCTTGATGACACATGACCCCAGAGATGATTGCATGTGACTCTACATAAGGACTCCAAGCCAATGGCAAAAGCCCCTCAAGCCTATACAACTTGGCTGACCGCACCCCTCTCCCTCTTTGTCTAAGGTACAGCAGAGTGGAAAGGAAACGGATTTAATAATAACATTGGGTTCCAAGTGTACCTGGGGAGTTTAGATCATGATTCTACACTGCAGCAGAAGGACGAAGGATTTGGAACCAGAAGAGTGAGTCTCAGCCTCACCCAGACTCCCCACGGACAACAGGTAATAGACAATAGAAGACACCTGGAAATCTATTTCCTCGTTTGAACAAAAGGGTTACAGTGCTCTCTTGCTAGGGTTACTGCGGGGATCCAATCAGATGAGGGATATGTTAAAGGGCTTTAAAAGAAAACAGCCAGTTGTGCAAATTGTTGGTATCATCATGGGTTAACACCCTCCGACCAATAAAAATGAAAATGCATTCTTCCTAGTCTCCCAAACCTATTTTTATTCTCATTTCCTTTCATTTCAGCCTCAATTTCTAAATTCTCTTTGCCTCTCTGAAATTCCCAGGGCTAATTTTGCATGGTTGATTTTGTCGCAGGCACCATTCCAGGGAACCATGGGTCATTACTTTGCACGTCTATATCTGCCCTTCAAATAATAATGTATACGAAAGTATTTGCATAGCATCTCTCCATGTACAAAGCCCTCCCACATTCACTCTCGGAGAGGAGAAGCTCCCATCCCTGCTGTCCACCTCCTGACTTTCTGGTTGAGGGAAGTAAAACTCCAGGGAGGCTGGAGCTAGAACGGAAAGGAATTGAATCCGGAAGGAGTAACCTATGAAGACAAGGACACGCTGGAAGGACACCATGCGGTAGCCCCTCCTGCCCCCTGTCCCTCGCTGCTTTGGCAGCCGAAGCTAAGGAGGGTGTTTCCAGGCTGCAGGATGAGACCGCATCCAAAAGGTTGCCCAGGAACAGTGTCTGTGTCCCTGCTGAACCTCAGATGCACATCGTATGCATCGTGTATGTTTTCCAGTGATGAGAGCTCCCACTCGGCACTGAGAAGGCCTCCGAGGGAGCGCTCTGTGCACACCTTATGGCCCATAAGGCAAACACAACACCTGGAGGAAGGATTCAGCAACCTCTTGGGGCTACTCACCGCCTGCCTGCAAATCAGATTCCCCTGTGGTTTGCATGTCAGGCTTTGGTCCACGCTATCGTCTCAGAAAAAGGAGACCACCATACTCCACACCTTTGCTTTTTTTGGTACCTATAGAATATACATCGTTATGTTCAATCAGCAGTCTGAAGAATTCGCTTCCAACATCCTACACAATGGCCTAAAATAGTCCAGGTTCTGTCTCCAAGAGTCTAATTCACACCTAGATCTTGAGGAGCATTTGCAGGAGCATTTCTTTATGTTAGTTCTCATAATGCCCCCAAGGATATTGGATGACTCAGAAATAAGGCCGCTAAATTCAGACCTGGTGAAAATTTTATTTTCTCATTTGTAGTTTTACTGATTTGGTAAGGATTGTTTGAGGGCTTCCATGATGCAGAAACAACCTTGTATGGGTGACAACATAGTAATCGGTGTTCAAATCTAGGGGATTGTTGATGGGGCAGGGGAAGGGGTTACTGTCAGAAATTAGCTATTGAAAAGACGTCAGTCCACATTTTGAGAGGTAAGCCTTAGTGTTGTAGATTTACACATGCTGGGATATGAAACTAAGTACGCTTTGTCATTTACTGTGTAATTTTGAGCAAATTGTATAACCTCTCTCTGAACCTCAATTCCCGCATCTACAAAATAGGGATAATTAGAGTACCTATCTCATTGGGTTTCTATGGAAGGTTAAAAGACATCATGTGTCTAAAGCACTCAGCTCAGTGTCCGATGCATAGAAAGGACCCCGTAAGTGTCGACCAAGAAACTATTATCGTAGTCTAGTTACTTTGATTTCATCTAACTCATTCCACAAATATTTACGTGCGATGGTACAGCCACGGGGTTAAGCACTGGGCGTTAAAAGATGAGGAGTCTCTTGTTCTAGCTTCTGAGTAGCTTAGTATCTACAGCGGTCAGTGAGGAGGTTGTGGCCTAAAAAGGCAACGGCGATATTGATCAAGGAGAGCTGTCATGGTGGCAGCAGTTACCGTTGGAGAAGGGTCAAGCGAAGATAAAATAAAAAAGTTTCTTTTTCTTTTTATTAATTGGTCCAACAGATAACAGTGTGTTCAAAATAATAGCAACAATATAGTCAATTTTGTATGCTTCCATATAAGTGAAATGAACGACAGCGATGATGTAAAAGAAGCTGTATGTTGTTATTATAATGTCCTTGCACTACCCATGAAGTGGTAGAGTGTTATTTGAAAGTGGACCTAGATTACTTATAAATGTATATTGCAAAGTCTAAGGCAATCACTAAGAACAGTAAAAAACCAAAAAACAGAAAACAAAACGATAGGCTAAGAAATGAGAGAAAACAGAATCCTATAAAATACTGATTTAAGGGGTGCCTGAGTGGCTCAGTCGGTTAAGCGACCGACCTCGGCTCAGGTCATGATCTCTCAGTCTGCGAGTTCAAGCCTCATGTCAGGCTCTGTGCTGGCCGCTCAGAGACTGGAGCCTGCTGCGGATTCTGTGTCTCCCTCTCTCTCTGCCCCTCCCCCACTCACGCTCTGTCTCTCTTTATCTCAAAAACAAATAAACATTAAATATGTGTGTGTGTGTGTGTGTGTGTGTATTAAAATGCCGACTTAAAACCATGAAAGGAAAAAATGTGTGGAAGACAAAAATAGGAACAAAGAACAGGGGCAACAAATAAAAAACACATCAATGGTCTAAATACACCACTTAAAAGACAGACCGTTGGAGACCAAAAAACAAGACTCAACTCTATATTGACTACAAGAAATTTAATTTAAATATAAAGACAAATATAGGTTAAAAGTAAATGGATGGAAGAGTGACTGTGGCTCAGTTGGTTGGGCGTGCGACTCTTGGTTTTGGCTCAGATCATGATTCTAGGGTTGTGGGATCGAGTGCTGTGTTGGGCTTTGAGCTGAGCGTGAAAGATCATGCTTAAGATCCTTTCTCTCTCTCTCTCTCTCTCTCTCTCTCTCTCTCTCTCTCCCTCTTTCTCTCTCTCCCTCTGCCCTTTCCCTTGCTTGCTTTCTCTCCCTCTCTCTCTCTCTCAAATTAAAAAAAGGTTTTAAGTAAATTGATGGAGAAAGTTATACATGCTAACATCCACCACAAGAAAGCAGGAGTAGCTACATTAATATCATCAGAGCAAGGAAAGTTGTCAAGGATAAAAAAAAGAGTATTTCATAGTGATAAAGAACAAGATGTAATGCTCTTTAATGTGTACGTCCCAAACAACAGAGTGTCGACGTACATGAGGCAAAAGTGACAGAGCTACAAGGATATGGAGATGAGTCCACTGTCACAGTTGGAGACTTTGTGCCCCTCTCTCAGAAATCATCAGTCAACGCACATTTTACTCAAGATCACATGAAATATTCACGAAGAGACACCACAGTTTGGCTTATAAAGTGCAACTTGACAAATTTGAAACACAAGAAATCGTAGAAAACGTGCTGTGAAAGCACAATGAAATTAAAATAAAAGTTGATAAAAGAAAGATAGCTGGAACCTCCTCCGCCCCCCCCCCCCCATACCTGGAGATAAAGCAACATATTTCTAAATAACACATGGGTCAAAGAAAAAAATCTCAAGAAAAATTTAAAGATCTTTTGAACTAAATGAAAATGAAAACAAGTTAATGTAACTTGTGGCATGCACCATAAGCATTGCCTAGAGGGAACTATATAGCATTGAATGCAACTATTAGAGAAGAAGAAAGATCTAAAGTTGATGATCTAAGCTTCCACCTTATGAAATAGAAAAAGAAAAGCAATTTAAATCCAAAACAGGGAGAATAGAAATAATAAAAATTAGAGCAGAAATCAATGAAATTAAAAACAAGAAAGTAATAGAGAAAAACAACAAAACCAAAAGCTGTCAATAAAATAAAATAAAATAAAATAAAATAAAATAAAATCTTATCAACAAAATTGATAAGCTTCTAGCCAGCTTAATTAATTTAAAAAGAGAGAGAGGACACATTACTAATATCAGAAATAAAAGAAATGAAAGAGAGATAAATCCTATGGAAATTCAAATGACAATAAAGATGATTCTATGTCCACAAACTTAATAACCTAGATGAAATGGACCAATTCCAAAAGACACAATCTGCCAAAACCCACAAAAAACGAAATAGCTAATCTGAATAATATTGAAGATGAACAAAGCTGAAACACAACACCAGAAATTGAGACACATTATAAAGGTACTCATAATTTGTACAGTTTATTTTGAATATGATACTAATTTTAAAAGTTTTACAGTGAAGGTCAGAAGGAACAAGGAATAAGACAGGATAAGAGGCTTTAGCAATTAGTATGTCAAGAGTCACTTTCTTTTAAGTTTATTTTTTTGTTTTGAGAGAGAGAGAGAGAGAGCCAACAGAGGTGAGGCAGAGAGAGAGAGGAAGAGAGAGAGAATCTCAAGCAGGCTCCATGCTGTCAGTGCAGAGCCCAACGTGGGGCTCAATCGTATGAACTGTGAGATTATGACCTGAGCCAAAAACCAGAGTGGGATGCTTGACTGACTGAGCCATCCAGGTGCCCCACTAGTTAATTTTAAGAGACCCATTTTCAGGAGAAGGCAGGGGTGACCAAATTGCTGGAGATTAAGATATTAATTTAATCAAAAATTAATTTAATTATTATTAAATTAATTATTAATGTATTAATTGGTAAAATATACCCAGCAGCTTTTGGAGGGGAATAAATGGTGAGAAAGGAAAAGAGGAATATAGGATTTTTTTTTTAAGGAGTAGTAGGATCAGAACTATTTAGTTTTCTAGAATAGAGGATACTAAATCATAATTTTGATTCATAAATAAACATGCAGAAGAGTACATGAAAAATTTATAGGACTTGGTCTGACAGAGATAAAAGGGAATGAAATTAAATGTACCAGCCTAAGAAAGAAGGGGAAACTCTTCAACCTCTGAGAGAGGAGAAAGGAGCAGATAAGGGTAAGAAGATACAGAAATATCTTGAAATCAGGAGTTGAGACCCTCATAGTAGATGGCTGGAAAAAATTAGATTAAAAAGAGCAGGGTGCACAATGGTTTCTCAGTAAACATACATTGAAGTAATGAGTGAATTGTTTGCATTAGGTATGTATGAATAAATTATGAATCATTTGGTGTAAATAAGGAGCCAGTGGTAGATGAAGAAGAAATACAGACACAATAAAGTACAAACTTGAGGTGTGCAGCAGAGGGTCAACTGGAGATAAATGAAAGAATTGCTAAGCATCCGGGGCCCCAACCCAGGGCGCAGAGCAGGAACGTGCAGAGAAAGCACTCTATGCATTATTTTACTTTCTAGGACTAGAAGTGGAACACATATACAGTGACGCTGTCTGAGCGGGATGTGGAGATACTCAAAGTAGAAAATAGGTAGAAAGGTTTTGGGTGGGGTCCTTCAGTGTCTGGAAAAGAGTAGTTGATATAACTGATCGTTGGGTCCAAGTTTAATAGGGATGGCAAGGGAAGAGAGGAAGAGAAAGAGAGAGAGATTGAAAAAAGCAAAGAGACGCAGACAGAGTCAGAGAGAGACACCAGGGGCCTGAAGGTTGTGACGAAGGCAAAGGGCAGTGAGCGTTTGGAAAGAAGGGCATAGGGAGGATCATAAGAAATGGTCAAAGAGGAGAATTCCAGAGTTTGAGTCTTGGAGGTGGTACGAAAAGGAGTTAATCCCTACGCACAGCGCCGTGTGTCTATTCTTTGGGTGGCAAGGACACTTACAGAGAACAAGTCCAAGAGGAGAGCTGATGTGTTAAAGTCACCGTGGAAAGACAAAGGGAGGAGCTGTAAGAAACTCAGGACTAGAAGGCTCCAAAACCAGCGTGTTGCCCAAAGGAGACTCTACAGAGAGAGATCCTCTGAGGTACGTTACAAAGGGATCCGCAGGGAGGGGTGTGGGGAGTCTGGAGGTACTTAGGGACGAGGAGGATGGGACGGAGGTGAAGGTACAGGAACAGGGGAGGTGTGGCAACTGCACAGGGAGAGGTTAATACCTACGATGGTTTGGTGGTACCATGTTGTGAGAACTGAAATCCACTCCTTTTCCTCCTGGGCACATGCTCGACAACATCTCCCAGCTTCCCTTGCTGTTAGGTACGGCCGTGTGACTGAGTTCTGGCTAGATGAATGTGATAGGAGTGTCCATGGCATGTCCAGAACTGACCTCGAAAGCTCTCTGACATGCTACTCCACTTCTTTCTTCATTTGATGGCCCAAAGCAGAGGATCCTGCTGTGGGACCCCAGGAAAGGGATTGACAGACTTTTCCTTAAAGGGCAAGAGGGTAAATATTTCAAGCCTTATGGGCCAAGGGGCGAAATCATGGATATCGTACGTGTACTTTCATAGCTATTTACGACACAACCATTTCAACAGGTAAAAACCACTCTTAGCTCATGGGCTGTGCACGACAGACTGAAGCGGCCCACAGGCCATCACTTGCTGCCCCCTGCCCAAGGCGGTCGTGGAGACCCAGCATGGGGGGAGCCTGAGTCCCTGATTGACCGCAGAGCAGACCTGCTCCCCTGCCCACCGCTGACTGCGCTCTCCACGGGTGGGAAAGAAGCTTCTGTTACGCGAGCCTGTTGTGCTGAGCACCCAATGTGGGCGCTCGTTTCGTTACCAGGTAGCCGATCCTGACTCACAAAGAGATGAGAGGGATACGGGAGACAGGGAGGTTATAGAGCTTGCTGTCCGACACCTTACTGAGTGTTGTACACGCGCTATCACAGGTAACGTTCACAAGATAGGAGGTAAGTACTATTATCACGTGCATGTTATTGACGAAGAGCACAGACGTTGGGTGAATGGACTTCCAGTCACAGGGCTACAGAGCGTGAATTTGGATTGGATCCTGAGTCACTCCAGCTCTGCTGGCTCTCCTTAGCATTCTTACTATGCTGCTCCCGGGGATGGAATGGGTTGCTGGAGAATGTACTGCGTGGGGCAGAGTTCTGTTTGCTTAATTATTTATCCACTCATGCATAATTTATGACTTGTCTAGGTCCAAGAATGACGTAAGTAAGTTTTGTTAGTTGGGAGAACATAAACAAGCTGACCCAACGTTCCAATCAGGAAACTAATATAAGGTTGTGAGCCCTGGAGAAGACGCCTCCCAGAATCTAGTTATTGCTAAAGTCAATAGACGAGCTCTTTGAGCAGCAAAATTCCAGGCCCTGAAGTCTGGCAGGCCTCCCTCAGATTCTTGCCTCTCTCGTTCTTCCCTCCGTTCCGGCAAAGCCGGTCACCTGGTTTCAAAACCCAAAGCCATTATGTTCTTAGGTAAGTGAGGAGCTGCTAAAAATTGCCATGCAATCCACGGTAGGAACTTATAGGTGACAGACCGTTGGTATAAGGACCCCCAGAATACAAATGTCTACTTCCCTGCATCTAAGGACAGGGACAAATGGCCCCATGTATTTCGATAGCTCCAGAGGTTTTCGCCGTATCATCAGGGACAGTTTAATCATTGATATTCATAATGAAACTAGATCATTTTTAAAAATGTAAAGACATGTACAACTCCTCGAGTGTTACAAGATACACATTTTATCAAATTGTCCATCAAATAGTATCAGTTAAAAACTAGCAGTGTGTTTTTATAAATATACTAAATGCCTGAAAAGTTCATGCATATGACACCTCTCACTCCCCCACACGTGGGGAAAGCAAGATATGATCAGAGAGAGTACATATTGCAAACTCTGAAGCTAATGTGACGGTTGCTAAAATTTGATGAGTCGTCTGTATTTTCTGAGGAATATCGCAAACGGATAAACTTCGGGGAGGAAAGATATACAAAACAAAACCTATGCCTTTATATTCTTTGATGTAGTATGTTAGCTTCCCAAAGCCAACAATCCTGACTATTCATTTCCCCCAAAATACATTTGGACTTCTGCTATCCAGACGCTTTGGGTAAATTGTGGCAAGAAGATAGTTCTTGGGGTTGCATACACTAGATAATTAGTATGTGCGGGACCAGCAGAAAGAATGAAAGACATTGATTCACAAGGCGGTATTTTATTTTATTTTTTTAATTTTTTTTAACATTTATTTATTTTTGAGACAGAGACAGAGACAGAGCATGAACAGGGGAGGGGCAGAGAGAGAGGGAGACGCAGAATCGGAAGCAGGCTCCAGGCTCTGAGCCATCCGCCCAGAGCTCGACGCGGGGCTCGAACTCACGGACCGTGAGATCGTGACCTGAGCTGAAGCCGGACGCTTAACCGACTGAGCCACCCAGGCGCCCCCACAAGGTGGTATTTTAAATGCCTCTGTTATGTGTTCAAATCCCTGGGAGATATATCTATGTCTATATCTATATCTATATCTATATCTATATCTATATCTATATCTATCTATATATGTCTATATATATATGTCTATATATAGATAGATATCTATAGAGATAGATAGATATAGATCTATATATAGATAGATAGATATAGATATAGATATCTATCTATATAGATAGATAGATATAGATAGATATATACCATGAGTCAACTGCTACATTGTCCCTTGGTTTATGGTTACAATCCTAATGGGGAAGAGAAAGAATGGTCCAAAGTGTTTGCTTTTAACAAAGAGAGTGCAAAAATGAATTACTGAGAACAAAATACTAACAACATTTATTATAAAGAAACCCTCTGACAAGCAATGTCCAGGTAACGTAAAGCGAAAGCAATGAACGGAGAATCCAGAGTGGTTTTTGCAGCCAGTGTTAGTCGAGTCACTGCACCTCCTCAGGCCATGGTTTCCCCATCTATAAAAGGGATGGGTTTAATAGAAAAATCTCTATGGTCCCTTCCAGCTCTGTCATGCTAAATGTTCTCTATTGCTCTCTGACATCACTAGAGTCTTGAAAACTCGAAAAGAAATATTCTTTGGTTGGTAACCGCGTAGAAGATTGTGAGTTCTAGAATAAATCTAATATCTCTCTTTTATTTTATTTATAGGTCTTGGATCTTCTCATCTCTACCAACTGAGTCATCAAATCTTTGAGTCTAAGAAATCTTCATTATTATCCAGTCCCCTGTTTACTGAGATGAGGAGCCTTGGGGTTTGGGATTTTGCCCGAGGTCACACTAGAGGGCACGGTCAAGACTAACCAAGTTTCCTGACCACTAATCCTCTGTTCGCTGTCCTGTGATCCTCCCTCCTTACCATAGGCTGGAGACAGGGTCTACATTTAAATTAGGAAATGTCAGAGCTTCTGAAGTTAGCATGAGAAGGAAGAGAGCCAATTTATTTATGACGAAGCAGAAATTCTTTGAAAAAAAATTAATAAAACATTGTTGAAGAGGTTACGTGCCTCCAGGGATGAGGATCTGGCCTCCTTTGCCAACACAGAACTCCATGAAAACGAAGTCTTATGTGTAAATGTATTTTTGTTGACGTTTCTCCGTTGAGATTGGCAGTGGGGCGGGGGGGGGGGGGCGAACTGATTTAGATCAAACGAGAACTGACCTCAGCTGACCCAAAACTTTTGCCCAAGGCACAAAACAAAGCCCCAATCAAACTCTAGTCTCGGTTCAGAAAAAGGGCAGGAAAGGGGAGGGCGGCTGAGGATAGTGATTGAGAAATGAAAACATTCGTATGTCCTCCCCTTCCTGACCAGAAGACTCACGGCCAAATTGTCACAAGAAAGGCTGTTTATACAGACATCCAGCCCAGATAAAACAAAAGTAGGAGTCAACTCATCGGATTTTTGACTGGCTTCCCCGAGAAAGAATAGTTAAGTGAATCTTCTGGACTTCTGGCTTCTTAAATACACACGTTTCTCCTCGGTCTCCTCCCATGTCTTGAAGTGAAAAGGGTTTGTACCTCTTTCGCAGGAAGGCAGGGTCTGAAAAAATTATTTAAGGTTCAAGTGGACCAAAGGTTACAAACAGGGGCCACACAAAGCTGAGGACAGCTCCCCTGTAGACCTGCCTTCTTAGGTCCGCTGAGACAGAGGCTGAGAGCAGACTAGCATCTACGAGATCAGAGTCAGAATATAAACTTGATCCTGGGAACTATGGACAGACCTTGAGATTCCCTGATAGCAACCCAGGAAAGATTAAGATTAATTTATGATGGTGAACCCCTAAGCGGTTATGAAAAATTGGTTTTGTATTTTAAATGTATGCCACAAAACTCATAATCTCTGCCCCCGTCATTACCCTGAGATAGCAGCAGGGACAGAAGTTTGGGTTGAATGGACAGAAGTTTGGGACAGGAGATCGATGTTTTGATCTCCTGGGCCACATGTCAGGTTTCGTATGGATTTTGTGGTTCCCATTTGACAGGCAAAAATGAAGGATTGGGGTCCCGCCTGTGTAGGTGCAGCAGCCACCAAAGTGACTTGAGCTAATCCGCTCAAAATACAGTTCGCTGCGGAGTGAACTGAAAATGTGGCCCCAGCCAGGGGGGAGAAAAGCAACCAGTAAGTCCCAGGCACCCAGGCCTCCCTGCCCACCGTGAGGGCTAGTCTCTGTGGGGATACCTTGCATTTGGGGAGAGGGAAAATAAACATTGGAAGTCCTGGCTTGGAAGAAAGGGATAAGGGACTGCAGACATCTGGAGAAAGGCGCAGAGAAAAGCTACTTCAGTTATCAGTGTATGTGGATTGCTAATGCGGGCGAGGGATTGGGCATTGCAGGCAACTAAAAGGGTGACTACGACTTGGCCCTGCCCTTAAGAAGGTGCCGGTCTGGTGGCCCGGAGATAACAAATGATAGTGGGGCCTGAACCCTGAGAGCAGCCAGATTTGCCCTCTGCAGAAACATGGAATCCAAGGGAGGGCTGAGACTCACTCACCCTTTGAACTTCACCTTTCTATCTTCATGGGGAAAAGGGAACTGGCGGGACAGACGATTTTTATATGGCACCTGCTCAGTTCCAGGCAGGCATTGGGCAAGTGACGTGGGAAGAAGGGCAAACTTTTTTTGAGTTTTCTGTATTCAGGGTCTCACTTGGTCATTAAGGCACACCTCAAAGGGAAGGGTTGTTATGTCAATTTTATTGAGTCTCAGAGAGTTCAATAAGTCCTCACAGCTAGGTTTTTTTTTTAATTTTTTTTAAATGTTTATGCTATTTTTGAAGCAGAGAGAGAGAGACAGAGCGTGAACGGAGGAGGGGTGGAGAGAGAGGGAGACACAGAATCCGAAGCAGGCTCCAGGCTCCGAGCTGTCAGCCCAGAGCCCGACGCGGGGCTCAAACTCACGGAACCATGAGATCATGACCTGAGCCGAAGTTGGACGCTCAACCGACCCAGCCACCCAGGTTCTCCAGCTAGTTTTAAGCAACATGTATTTTCTCAGCACTAAGCCTTTACATACATAGACTCGCTTCCCTCCATGAAGCACATGGTACTCAAGGACTCATTTTGCAGGAAATAAAACAGAAGCATGGGGGTGGAGGACGGGGGGAGATGGATGAGCTAGGTGCTCTGGTAAATGATACACCTAGGATATGAGTTCAGATAGTCTGGCCCTCAACTCTACAACCATGCATTGGCAAGGCCAACCTGAGATACTAACGTGAGTCTGTCTGATTCCAAAGCCTGTTTTGTATATGCAGCACATTTCTATGTAAAAGATATGTGTGTTGCATTAGAGTGACTTTGGTTTAAAATAAGAAATAATTGTCTAACAAACAGAACGGCTCCCAAAGGAAATAGATCGTAAGTAGTGAGCCTCCCGCCACAGAATGTGTTGAGGCAGAGTCTAGATACCCAAAGACACTGTAAAAGGAAGCCAAGCATTACAATGGGGGGGGGGGGGGGTCAGGGGATTAAACTAAATGACTCTAAAGTCATCTGTCACCCACGAGTCCAGAATAATAGCCCTTAGTAAGACGTAAGTTGGATCTTTTTCCGTATGGTTTTCAATCAGCCAACTTGGAATCTTTGTAATTTCAAAATAACACCCTAAAACGATGTGAAAATTCTTTCCTAAACACTTATAGCATTTTTTCTATAACAAGTCTCATAGCAGGGGCTGGCCTCGTGGGAAAGCAGGAGGCTTCTGTACTGAATTGGAAAGCATCTACTTCTCTAACCTCAGCCCTGGCGCCTAGACATGATCATCACTGTTGCCTCCTGCCCCCTCCTCCCTTGGCCTTGACCGTTCTTCCTAATCGAATCCAAACGGTGTTCAGATGTTGAGTCACCAGTTGTTTCAGGGGACCCCAAAGCCATAAGAGGTTAAGTCTTGACTGGTTGGAGTCAAACACGGTAACTCCATTACCTTTGGAAAGTGATTAGTTTAGGTGTGGGCATATGGCGTGCTGTTGGCTGAAGAGACGTAAGGGAATCTGTTGGTGAGGCTCTGGGAAGCTTTTTCCCACTCCTAAAAAGGGACACAAGTTTAATAGTTTCCTTTTCTGCCTCTGGATGGTGTCACCTACAATGAAAGAACCATCTGGTAGCATCAGGGAAGCCAGCCTAAGGACAAGCCAAATTGCTACAGATGACAGAATAGAAAGATGGATGGATACTGGGTCCTTGATGACGTCACTGAGCCACCAAGTAACGGAACAGCTTTGGAACTTCTCCATCTCTGGGCTTCTCCTTAATAGAGAAAATAAACAGCCTGTTTTTACTTGTTGTGTGTGTGTGTGTGTGTGTGTGTGTGTGTGTGTGCGCCATTTGTCTTTTTAAAAAATGTTTTTAATGTTTATTTATTTTTGACAGAGAGAGAGACAGAGCACGAGCGGGGGAGGAGCAGAGAGAGAGAGAGGGAGACGCCAAATCCAAAACAGGCTCCAGGCTCTGAGCTGTCAGCACAGAGCCCGACACGGGGCTCGAACTCACAAACCGTGAGATCTTGACCTGAGCCAAAGCCAGATGCTCAACCGACCGAGCCACCCAGGCTCCCCCCACCCACCCTTTTTTTTTTTTTAACTCTCAGCTGAAAGCATCCTGATAAATTGAACTACCATATAATTATTTCTCTGGGAAAGGTATGAAGAAAAAAATTAACAGTAAAAATAATAAAATCATTTTCATTATTATTACTAAGCATCATGAAAAGCATACATTTGGGAACAAGATAGATCTAAATTTAAAACGCAGCTCTTTATGTTTCCAGCTTGGTGATCTTGGGAAAATTATTTAACTTCTCGGCTATTGACACCTCATATTTTTAATTTTTATTTTATTTATTTATTTTTTTATTTTTGAGAAAGAGAGGAGCATGAGCTCCTCAGGGGGAGAGAGAGAAAGAGAGAGCCTGGCACAGGACTAGATCCCACGACCCTGGGATCATGACCTGAGCTGAAATCAAGAGTCGGACTCTCAATGGACTGAGCCACCCAGGCGTCCCGACGCCTCATATTTTAAGGCAAGGTACGTAACATGATTTTTGTCGTATGAAATGTGATCACGTATATAAAGCGTCTGAAAACAATAATTGGTGGTTCTATCGATCTCAACTTTGTCATCTATAAAATTGGGATAATAAAACTTAGCTCATATGATATGCATGAGGATTAAAAGAGACAACGAATATCTATCATCGGCACTTTATACATGATTATAATAGTCTTCTGGGGGGTAGAGGATGGGGTGATAAAATTACTCATGCAATCTGATGAGGGGCTGGGAGACCCTGCGGGGCCTCTGTTGTTAGGAGTGGTACACACGGGAGGGGACCTGGAGACAGCCTTTACCTTCTTCAGTATTTGTCCAGGGGCTAGCTCTCCTTCGAACTAGAAAGCGGGAAGCAAAATTCATATTATAGAGTCGTCAAAACTAAAAGGCTGGATGGACCATTAAAAAAGCACTTCTTCGATAGATCAGAGTGGTTCTTCCCTTGCTCCCGTCTCCCTCCCTCTCTCTCTCTCACTCTCTTTCTCTCTCTCTCTCTCATTAAATACTTCACACACACACACACACACACACACACACACACACATGCACACACTATATACCCACTCTTACTCTGTGCTTAGACATGCAGCAACTGTCAGGAGCTCTGAAGAACTTCTTCAAAGGTTTTTTATACCAGTTCCACTAAAAGAAAAAAAAAAATTAAGACTGATTATCGTAACTTTGGTCTCAGGCCAGGGCCAAGCAGGCTTTTCTCCAAAGAATGCTGGCACTTGTGACCCTACTGATGAATTCCAGGAACGATATCAACCTAGGAGTTCTACTTTCTACGAAGCAGACTATGTGGTGACTTTGAAAAGGCACTTTATTTATCAGGGTCGTCATTTCCTTGCCTATAAAACAAGAGAGATCGCATTAAGTCCCTTCTCTGAACTCAGAATCACCACTAGGCCCCCCCTTTGTAATCAACCAATCCTATTTGTCGTTTTCGTCTTTATATACATATGCGAAATGATGTCTGTCTGCCCAGCTCTCATATTGTAGAAACTTCTCCCTGTGTGTATTTCTGCCATGCCCCGATGACCTAGATGAAATCACCAACTCTTTTTCTTTTCATCTTTCGTATACAGTTAAACTATATCTCTTGGCCACCTTGCAGAGGTGGGGCCCCATTATCTGATTTCTGGTAGTGTAACGTGAGGCAAATTGATGTGACACCTCTAGGAACGGTCATAAGAATGGTCCGCCTTCTCTGTCTCCTTCCTCATGTGCTGGGGGAACTTAAAGATCCAGTGGAGGACACTGAGGTCCTAAAATGTTGGGGGGGGGCACATGATGGAGACCGTCTGTCGCACCTCTCTCCTCACTCCCATCCCCAGCCCCAGCCCTGCCACCCCTCAGTGGAAATGGCATTAGCGAGAAATACACGTTTGTTGTGTGAAACCTCTGAAACCAGAGGGTATTGTAGCCTCTGATACACCTCTGTATACCATTATACCAAATGGTAGACCATTTGGCCTATTCTGATTGTACAACCCAACTGTGTAGAGTCTCTTTAGACGCCACATACATATCGTCTTCCTTTGAAAAATAAGGCAGATCTAAGGTCCAGTTAGATTATTTGGATCCCCCAAAGTGTCAGTAACACGTTATTTGAAAAAATAAAAAAAAAGGGGGGGGGAAGTAAAGACAAGCCTTCTTAAATTAAGAAGGAGCTCTTTTTTTTTTTTTTTTAATGCCAATGTTTTCTCTCCAATGAACAGTGTGTCAATTCTGGAAACCTGGAGCGAAGGGCTAGAAGGCCGGAGTCCCTCTCCCGCCGTCCACCAACCCAAAAGACTTCGGTGATAATCCTGAGAAGATTGAGTGTTCTGTGGGTCCGAGAGCTGGAATGGGTCTTAGATGCTCTCCTCTCCAGTCCCATCATGATCCGGGTGAAGAAACTGAGGGCCGGAGGTGCTCAAGTCATGCAACAAGCTAAGGGAAGAACCAAGGTTACTCCCTTGGTTCCAACACTCTTCTCTTTGCATCAAAAATTTCATGGGCTTTTAAGAGCAAGCGCACTAAAATCAAATTTAGAAATATTAAGATACCAGATGTTGCATGGATAGTGTTCGGAACTGAGAAGTTTTCACAAGGAAATAGAGTAATGCCAGCTGCCTGGTACTCTGAATCAAATGATAGGGCAACTCCGGAAATATGGTTATGTTGTCTGATGGGAAAGTAAGTTCAAGAATGCTAAATGGGTCTTTTTTTTTTTAATTTTGTTTTTTTTACATCTCTTCATTTTTGAGAGACAGAGAGAAACAGAGCACAAGTGGGGGAGGGGCAGAGAGAGAGGGAGACACAGAATCCGAAGCAGGCTTCAGGCTCTGAGCTGTCAGCACAGAACCCGACACGGGGCTCGAACTCAAGCCGCGAGATCATGACCTGAGCCGAAGTCAGACGCTCAACTGACTGAGCCACCCAGGCGCCCCAAGAATGCTAATGGGTCTTAAGTGTAAGAATATCATTTTTTCATTGGCTTCTCACTCAAAACAGCCGACCTGCAAAAAGGAAACTATATAGCAAAGCTTACTGATAAGTAGAGGATATGGAAGGGCTCTACATGGTCAGCATCACTTTGGTCAGAGAGCAGGAAAGCAACTGCATTCCACACTGGCTAAGTATCTTCCTATAAGAATGTATTATATTCCGGGACAAGGAAATGGGGACCAGACAGATACTGAGAAAGTAATTACATAATTCGGGCATTGTGAAATCTTCATAAAAGTTTAATGGATATGGATTCTCTGTTGCTCTTATCCATTTATTTAACAAACACTACAAATTGTCTATTATGTGCTAGGTCCTGGTCTAGGCACTAGGGATATAAAGATGAATAAATGTATTCACTGCCCCTGAGATTTTCAGAAGTTTAGGGGCCAGAAAACTATGTTTAATGAGATGGGTACCGCTAGAGCTCATAGAAGAGCCCCAACCCTGACTAGGTATAGAGCCAAGAATTCTAGGAGACCAACTGAGACTTTCATCGATTTTTGAAGGATAGGTACTATTAATGAAGTAAAGGAAAGGAAAGGCATTCCTGGTAGAAAGAATAGCCCATGTCAAGGCTCTAGGACATAGTATGATCAGGAAACTATAATAAACTATTCTTTTTCTAGTGTACATTTTTGGTAGGCGTTTAGAGAAAGGGACGGTGTGTGTCATTCTCCACCTACTTGGCTGTAAGTGACAAAAATCTAACACAAAGCCATGTAAGGAAAGATGAGACTTTATTCATTCACACACCGGAAAAATCTAAGGGTAGACTTTCAAGTATGGCTAGATTTAAGTCAGTGTCTCTCTCCCCATCTCCTCGCTCTGTGTTCCATTTTTTGGCCCGTTTTCCAGTAGGCTATCTACTTAAAGATGTTGGCAGCTTCAGCCTTTAAGCCAGCAATCCTAACAGAAAAGAAAAAAAATGTTTTATCTCAATCGTTCTAGCAAGTCTTGAAATTACATCTCATGAGCCTGGCTTGAGTCACATGTACATTCCTGAATCACTGTCCTGATAACACAAAGCTCATTCTTACCACCCTGGCTTCTCCCTCCAATTCTTCATATTCTTCTCTGTACCTCAGCCCAACTTGATACTGAAGTTGTACTTAGTTTTGCCCTAGAGTATAGACTCAGAACACATCAGACTTATGCAAGAAAAAACTTAGTTGGGCCCCTTTCTAATACCATACACACACAAAAATTAACCCCAAATTGACAATGGACCTAAATGTAAGAGCTAAAACCAAAAAACTCTTAGAAGAAAACATACTGGTAAATCTTTGTGACCTTGGGTTGGGCAAAGCCTCCTTAAATATGATGTCAAAAGCAAAAATAACCACTCAAAATATAAATTTGACTTTGTGAAAAATAAGAATATCTGGCTGCAGAAGATACCCTCAAGAGAGTAAGCACCAGCCCACAGAATGGGAAAAAATGTGAAAATTATACATCCAATAAGTGACTAGTATTTACAATATACAAAGATGGTCTATAAGCTCTTGAAGAGATGCTTAACATCATTAGCCATTAAGGAAATGCTAATCAAGATCATAAAAGATAGCCCTTCATACTCTCTAGAATCACTACAACAAAACAGTAACAAGTATTGACAAAAGTAGGTAGAAATTGGAACCCTCATGCATTGCCAGTGGGAATGCAAAGTGTTGCAGCCACTTTGGGAAAAGTCTGACGGCTCTCAAGAAGTTAAACATAGAGTTATCGCATGACTTAGCAATTTCACTTGTAAGCATATACCCAAAAGAACTCAGAATAGGTACTCAAACAAATACATGTATATTCACATCCATAACAGCACTGTTCACAATAGCCAAAGGTGGAAACGACCTGGATATCCATCAAATGATGAATGGACATACAGAATGCGGTACATCGGATGATGAATTATTACTGACGATAGAAAGGCATGTGTACTGATCATGCTACAACATGGATGAGCCTTGAAGACATGTGCCCAGTGGAAGAAACCAATCACAAAAGCCCACATGTTGTATCATTCCATTCATTTGAAAGGTTCACAACAAGCAAATCTATAGAGACAGAAAGCCGATTTATGGTTGCCAGGGGCGGGAAGGGGATAGAATGAGGAGTGGCTGTTAAAGAGCACAGAGCTTCTTGGGGCACCTGGATGGCTCAGTTGCTTGAGCGTCCAGCTCTTGATTTTGGCTCAGGTCATGATCTCATAGCTCATGAGTTCAAGCCCCGTGTCGGGCTCTGCGCTGACAGCGTGGAGCCTGCTTAGGATTCTCTCTCTCCCTCTCTGCCCCTCCCCAGCTGTCTCTCTTTCCCTCAAAAACAAATAAACGTAAAACAAAAGAGCACAGAGTTGCTTTTGGGGGTAATGAAAACATTCTAAAATTGGATTGTGGTGATGGTTGCAGACCTCTGCCAATATACTAACCCCACTGGATTACAAAATTTAAATACGTGAATTATATGAAAATTAGGTCTCAATAAAACTGTCCATAGAAACACATAATGGGCAAAAGACTTGGATAGACATTTCCTCCAGGAAGATTTACAGAGGGCCAACAAGCACACGAAAAGATGTTAACACCATTGGTCATTCAGGAAATGGAAATCAAAACCACAACTCACACCCGTTAGGATAACTGTAATAAAGAAAAAGAAAATGACATTAGTGTTGACACTGATGTAGAGAGATAAGAAAATGTATACCTTGTTGGCAGGGAAGCAAAATGGTGCCACCAACGTAGAGGATAGTTTGGCAATCCCTCAAAGAGTTAAACGTGGAATTACCGTGGGACTCAGGAATCCCATTCCTGGGTACGTACTCCAGAGAAATGAAAACACATGCCCACACAAAACCTGTGCACAAGTATTTATAGCAGCTTTATTAACAATAGGTGCGGGATCAAATATAATAAAAATATAATATCATATATAATATATATAAAATCAAAATGTATACAATATAATGTAATATAATATAATATTTAAAAATATAAAATAATATAGTAAAATATGATAAAAAGGGAAAAAACACAAATGCCCATCAAGAGATAAATGGATACATGGCAGCGTAGACGTAAAATAGAATATTATTCATCCACAAAAAGAAATGAAGTATTGAGACGTAATACAAGGGTGAAAGCATTACACTAAGTAAAAAGAAATCGGATACAAAGGTCACAAATTGTCTCATTACTTTTGAATGAAAGAAATACGCAGAATTAGACGAATCCATAGAGACAGAAAGCAGATAAGTGGAAGGGAAGTGGAGAGTGATCACTTAACAGATACCAGGCATTCTTTGGGGCTGATGAAAAAAGCCTTGAAACTAGAGAGAAATAGTGGTGGTACAACTTTGCCAAAGCACTAAATGCCCCTGAATTGTATACTTTAAGATCGTCGATTTTGTATCACGGGAATTTCACCTCAATGCTTAAAAAACACATCCATAACACAAACCCTATCTTTCCCAACCCAGAGGTTTGCCTACAAACAGCACAACAAAATCCCAACTACCAATTTTGGCATTCAAGTCCCTTTACAACCTGTCCTAAACTTATGTCCGGCACCCTGTTGTCTCCAATTTCCAAACGCGCCCCCCCCAAGTCCTCCGTAACTCTGTTTTGAGATGTCTTTCCTAGTGGACTGCATATGCTGTTCTGCTTCCCAAGCCGGACTATCAGCGTCTCAAAGGCGGAGACAACATCTAATTCATCCATGCGTTGCCAGAGTCTAACCCTGAGTCTGGGATTCAAGTGGGCACTTAACAAGCGATCGCTGGATTAAATCAGATGTGCTCGGAAACCCTGGGAAAAGCTCCCAGAATCCTTCAGGGATCGCGAATGGGCGGCAGAGAGGTGGAAGGAGGCGTGGAGAGTCGAACCCAAGAAGAAGCGTTTCAATGTGCTCGTAAAAGAACAAAGTCAAATTTACTCCAGAAAAGAGAAACGTGTACAACCCGGAGAAAGCTCTGCTATCGGGTAATGTCGTTGCGTTGTCTCCTTGACCAACCCCATCCTTAAGCCTCCACAGAAGGTGAAGTGAGGCTTTGGTGTGCGTGTGGGGGTCTTGTGGGCATTGAGTTTCTCTCCTGTGTTCAGGGGATGCCCACGGTCCTCACAGCTCAGTATCTCTGCTTCCCCAGGGATGAGTCCAGCAGGACTCATGCAGGAAAGACCCCTCCTCTTTGCCCTCTCCCTTCCTGGTGCGACGAGGGTGACATTCTATCACAGAGAATTGCTTACTTTGAGTACAGTATGGATGTGGCTGTGTGCGCCTCTTTAAAAGGCAAATACTGGGGTGCCTGGGTAGCTCAGTTTGTTGAGCGGCTGACTTTGGTTCGGGTCATGATATCCCGGTTCGTGAGTTCAAGCCCCGCCTCAGGCCCACTGCTGTCAGCCCCCCACCTGCTTCGATTCCTCTGTCCCCACCCCCCCCTTTCCCTGCTCCTCCCCTGCTTTCACGCGCTCTCTCAAAAATAAACAAAACATTACAAAAGAAAAGGAAAGAAAGAACAAATATTCACGGAGCCATAACAGGGAAGTCATTTAGCTCCTTGCAAATTCTGTTCTTAGGTACTTCTCTCCCCGCGGAAAAAAAAAAAGTGGGTCAACAGGAGTTGAGATGACACGCAAACTGAGGGAAGGAGGACAGGTCTGGAAAGGACGGAGACGAAGCTCTCGAGATGTAGCCACAGCTTTCTTACTCTTTATGGCAGCACGAAGAGGGGTGTGAGGTCTGACATGTTTGTGGTGGCGGGAACCTGTGACTTTGAGATGTCACTCTCCTGATTATATCCCATCACCTGGCAAAGGGACCTTGCGGTTGTTACCAATGTTGCGGATGAGTTGATCCGATCCTGGGAGGGGCGGATCCATTCAGATGCGCCTTGAAAAGCGTTATTTGAAAGAGTGGAGTTTTCTCTGGCCGGCTTTGAGGGAAGAGAGCAAACAACGGCCATGTGGTGAGCTGCCTGGAGAGAAGGGCAAGGGCTTGTAGTTGCTGAGAGCGGTCCCTGGCTGATGGCTAGCGGGGAGACATGGGTTTGTCACAGAATCACGCGGGCGTAAACACTGCCAGCAGCCTCGAAAGACCGTGGAAGAGGACCTCCCAGATGAGAGCCCCAGCCGCAGGTGACAGCTTGCTAACAGCCTGGGAGGCCTGAGCAGAGGACCCAGCTCTGGAAAGACCGCTGTGCCCAACCTCCTCCCCCATGGAAACCAGGAGACGAAAAATGCCTGTTGGCCTCAGCTGCAAAGTCTGGGGTAATGTGCGGACACGGCAAGAGAAAACCCTGAGAGGCCCAACATGGTCCACTTCTGCGTAGGGGCTGGTTTTTGCCGACGACTACAACCGCGCTGAGTTGGAACTTGCCACGAGGAGACCATGTTTAATGATCTGGGTATCCAGAGCATTAAAATCCTTCGGTTCTGTTTCGGTTTTTGTTTTTTTAAGCAACGGTAAAACATGGGGTTTTCCTCACTCCGAAAACTCAACAATAGCCGAACAGACATTCTTTAGGACTTTCCAAAGCTGGAGGTTTCCTTCAGGGCTGACATCAGCCTGGGAGCTGTTAATCTGCAATGCGGAAGAAGCTTAAGTCGTGTAGATAGCGCAAAATAGGCTATGTGGTCCTGACCCATGGGGGCCCTGGAGAAAATTACTCGTTGTTTAGAAGAGCAGAAATCCTGGGCCACTGCGGTGGCCCGCAAGGTGCCGCTGGGTGATATCCTAGTCACTCCAGGTCGCCCTTCTGTCTTTACTAAATGCAATTCCAAAATGCTCTCGCAATGCCCGGTGCGCAGGGCGCGCGGGGGCACGGTCTTCTCTGACGGCAAGAAAGAGGGTGGTGATGAAGTCCAAATAACAAGAATACACTTCTGTTTTGTCAGACTCTTCAGAAAGTAAGTCCATGAACCTTCCTAGGCCCACGGTCCGTCTCCTCTAAAAGGAACGTTTGGCCTGGTCTCCGGGGTCGTTTCAGCTTTGCGATTCGGCCACAAGATGCCTCCGTCATTTTATCTCCACCCGGTTGATCAGTGCTGTTGCACGAGGCCGAACAGGGAAAGCGCCCCGTACATTGTGAGTGCTCAAGAAATGTCACTCCCTTGTGCTGCAGTATCTAAGCGACGTTGGCTGCTGCTACAGCCATCGCAAAGTCTTCCCTCGTGGGTCCGATTTTCCAAAAAGTTTCATCACCTTTCCAGACCAGTATGCTTGGCTTCTCCTTAATCATACGGAGCGTGTAGAGGCAGCATCGATCCTTTAGGAAGAAGGAGCTATGGAGCGCCTGGGTGGCTCAGTCGGTTGAGCGTCTGACTCTTGATTTCGGCTCAGGTCATGATCTCAGGGCCGGTGAATTGAGCCCCGTGTGGGGCTCCGTGCTGAGCGTGGATTCTCTCTCTCTCTCTCTCTCTCTCTCTCTCCTTCTGCTCCCCTCCCCCATTTGTGCTCTCTTTCTAGAATTAAAAAATAAATAAATACACAAAAATAGAATCAGCGATAAAAGGAGAATTCCCCAGTCTGACTTGACCTTGACCTCTACTTACACGGTCCATTCAAGGTTACTTGTAACTTTCAGCACCATGTTGATGTCCACGCCCTGCTAGATGTCTCCTTCTGGACGCTTTATCTGCTCTTCAAACTCAACGCACCCAAAATTAAACATATTACTTTTCTTCCCCAGTCAGCCTATCCCCGTATCCACAGATACAAAATCCTCCCTCCTTTTCCTTTTATTTAAGATCGATAAAATGTTAATTTTTCAAAAATGTGTTGGAACCAAGACACTTGGGAAAGTGTTTTGCACCTTTTCCTTTCCATTCCCACGGCTTCCACTGGGACGTACGTGCTTTATCCTGGGGCTGTTGCGCAATCCTCCTCCCTGCCTCCGTTTCCCCTCTGCGATTCATCTTACAAAGTTCCAGCTGACTTGTCCTCCTGGAACTCTTCACTGTGCATATCCCTCGAGGTGTTCAAACAACCAGTGTACCTGCGTTGTTCACACGATATACCCCAAATCCCTTTACGTTGTTTTCCCAAGTCCTTGCCTATCTGACTGTGGCACGGAGTTAGGCTGAAAGACCGGAGTTGTCGTCTTGACTCTGAATCCAGGCAAGTCCTTTGCCCCTCCCCTTCCCCCCCCCCCCCCCCCCCCCGCCGCGAGTCTCAGCTTTCTCTGCTCTAATATTCGTGTAACGATCCCTGCACCCAACAAAAGCATCGCGGGCTCAACACTGATGTGCAAACCATTTCACACAAAACACACGTTAGGGGCTAGGTGATTTCTCTCCAATTATTTCCCTCTGCTCTATTTCACCACGTCTAACTGTCCTGCTTATTTCAAAGTACATTATAAGCCCTCTTTCCTCTGCATATTTGCTTACTGTCAATCCCTTATGTTTCTTTCTTTTTTTTCCTGTTTCAGCTGGACTTTTCCTTTAAAATCCAAATAAATTTCATCTAGCTGTGAACCTTTTGAATCCCTAACTCTGCACATCACGGAAGCACCGGTCTCTCTATGTAACCTTTGGACCCCTAATAAAAACATAAACTCTTTCAGAGCAGGGAGCTTTCTGCTAGCCCAGTGTCCCTCATGGGCAGACACGCCAGAAATACTCAGTGCTTTAGATGACAATGATAACAGGGTAAATTGGAGACTCTCGATGTTGATATGTTGACACTCTTGATGAGTTCTTAATTAGCATATTGGCAATTACATTTGGCAGCCTGTATTCACAGGGCACTTCGCAATGGTTCTCAGTTTTTATCAAGATGGTCTCAGGAGGTGAGCGATAAAGATCATTCCCTGACTTTCTTCTTCTTCTTCTTCTTCTTTTTTTTTTTTTTTTTTTTTGTCTAAATTGAGAAAAGCAAAGTGCTTTGGTGAGCTATAGGGGGGATATGTAGCATAGAAATGAGAGGGCACAAGAAGTTATTTTTCTTGCCCCCTGCCCCGTGCCGATGACAATGCTTCTCTAGCAATTTTGGTTTCTAGGATGGCAAACAGTGATTTATCTGGTTTCCCCTACAACGTATAAACAGCTTTATGCCAATAAATTCAATAGCTTAGATAAAAGTGAAAAAAAAAACTTGAAAAAAGCAAACTAGCTAACTCAAGAACAAAAAAGGTAATGCGAATGGCTTTTTACCTGTGAGGGAAATCGAATTAGTACGATCTTCCTCGAAAGAGGCCGAGACGATTTCATGGTTTAGTTCTACCAAACATTTATTGAATAAATAATGTCAATTTTACACAAACTGTTATAGAAATTAGAAGAGAGAGAATGTCGAGAGGCCAATATCACCCCAAAACCAAAATCAGAAAAATATACTAAGAAAAATACGCATCATCAATATCCTTCATAACATAGAAAAGTCCTTAAGAACTTTTTGGCAACTGAAATTTAAAAACATACTTTAAAAGGTAATACAGCATGAAAAACGGAATTTAGTTCAGGAGTGCAAGGGCTTTATTTACTTTAATATTTAAAAAATAATCAATGTAACTTACTGTGTTAAGAGGCAAAAAAGAAAAGTCAAATAAAAGATCATCTCGATAGTTGCAGAAAACACTTGTGATAAAATTCAATACCCATACATGATTTAAAAAAAAAGTCTCAGGAGCGCCCGGGTGGCTCAGTCAGTTAAGCATCCAACTTCAGCTCAGGTCATGATCTCATGGCTTATGAGTTCGAGCCCCGCATCAGACTGTACTGACAGCTCAGAGCCTGGAGCCTGTTTCGGATTCTGTGTCTCCCTCTCTCTCTCTCTGCCCCTCCCCTGCTCACTCTCTGTCTCCATTAAAACCACATTGAGTTTCCACTGTGAATCCACTGGAATGGCTAAAATAAAAGCAACTAACAATTCCAAGTGTTGCCAAAGGTGTGGAACAATTGGAACGCTCATTGTGCAAGATCCAGCCGCTTTGGGAAAGGTCTTCACAGTTCCTTGTAAAGTTAACACCCAAATAATCTACTCCTTCCACATCTATAGATTCACCCGGGAGAGATGAACACTACGTCCTCTATGCACATGTTCGCTGCGGCTTTATTCACGATCGGAAGAAAGTCGAAACAACCCAAATGCCTGGCGGCTGAAATCCAAATTGTATGTCTATACGGTGGAACACCACTCAACAATGCAAAGGAATAAAGGGCTGATGCATCCGACGGCACAGGAGAATCACAAAAGCATTACGTTAGTCGCGGAAGCCTACGTAGCATAAGATTCTGTTGATGTGAAATGCTAGAAAAGGCAAAACAGAGAGGCAGACGGAGATAATACAAAGAGATCTGAGAGGGGAACGGGGTGGGGGAGGGGGGAAATGGGTGGTGGGGAGTAAGGAGGCACCTGTCGTGAGGAGCACCGGGGGTCGGATGGAAGCATCGAATCGCTCTATTCTACAGCTGAAACCAATAGAACACCGTACGTTCACCAACTGGAATTCAAATAGAAACTTAAAACAGGAGAGAGAGATCTGGGCGCTCTCCTTTCTGTGGCTAGGCTAGGTCAGATTTCAGCCCAGCTCCCTCAGGTCCTTCCCTGCAGGAGCTCCCATGTTCCCTCTCTCCTGCCGCCAGGTTAATCCTGTCCAGATCCTGAGTCAGTACTGACCCCCGCTGCCTCGGCTCCGTCAGGCGGCAAGTGGCTCTGAAGTTGGTTTGGGGCAGGACAAGTGTTTAATTCTCATTCAACCCGTGAGACTCAGCTTGAGCGTCAGGCCTGGATCAGTGTCCCTGGGGACGGCCGCTGCCCTTCCTTCCTGAGTGTTGTCCCTATTATTGTACATACTCCTCTAGCCGGCAGGTGCCCTGTCACAAGGCAGTCCGCCCCACTGGAGACACGAACTCCAGGAGATAGGGAAGCAGCTCTGTCACCTGTCTACCTCTGGCACTTGCACAGTCCCTGGATCTCGGTGCAAGTCTCCCTGTTTCCACTCTTGTCTTCCTACGACATCCCCTTCGCGCAGCAGCCATGAAAAACATAATCCCTCTTTCTCTTGAATCGACTAAATTTCCAGAGGGAGGGGTTGGTGTCCTACTTTCTTGCAGCGGCTACCAGAGTATTTGTTTTTCTTTTAGCTGGTGGTTCTCAACCTCTTCTTATTTTTTGTCTGCGCCGTTACGAACTCACACGCTTTTGGAAACAGACCCAATATGAGCCAATCAATGGCAGTTGTTGTTTTGCTTCTCAAATTGCCCACTGAGATCTTTAGGACGCGGTCCCAGTTTGGGCATTTTTGTTCGTTTGTTTTTGATAGATTCTCTGTTTACTGGCACAAGAAGGTTTATTATCATCTCATTCCCAGCCTCAGACTTGAGATCAGCCTTTTCTTGACAAAGCCCTGGTTTGTCAAGTTGATGTTGAGTGGTGTAGAGGTCCGTCTGGGTTATACACACTTACACAGACACACACACACCCCACATCTTCTTTATCCATTCTTCAGTCGATGGACGTTTGGGCTCTGTAGTTTGACTGTTGTTGATAACATATACACTGAAATGTATATGTTTCAGTGTATAATGTTACTTAGAGACCACAATCCGGGCATTATAGATACTCCTTGCCACTGGTTGTCATTGCTTCTAGCACAAGTTTGCGGAATATGCCTTTATCTGACCTGTTCTCTATGGCTACATTTCAGAGTAATCAAAAAGCCCTAGTCGATGAGGATTTTTTTTTGTTGTTGTTGTTAGAGAAGAATTAGTGGCATTAAATGTAGATGGATTAAAAAATTTTGAACATCACCATTTACAACCACTAATGAAATAATAACTCGGGCAATGCTAAAGGCATTAGGAGAAGGGACGATAGAGATCTTCGCAACGGAAGGCTCAGGCTTCCCCATGTGAACCCGTTGATCAATTTTAGCATGTCTCAAAATGAGACAACCAGACATTATGTACCGCATGATGTAATGTAATAAGAAATACACAGCACCACTTATGAACTATTCTTGCCAAGAGATGTTAAACCTGAATTTAATCAAAATTTAAGTCTAACCTTTGGTTTGCAGGGCAGCAGGAGAACCAACAGACAAATACAGAATTTGGCACAATTTATAGGACAACTGAGCCCGTGTAGTCAACAAGTCGAGGACTGAAAAAAAGGTGGGGGGCAGCGACAGATCTGTTGCAAATGAAAAGGGACTTGAAGGCATTGCAATTGAATGCAGTGATTGGACCTCATTTAGGTCCCGATTCGAATAAATTGACTGTAAAAGTCTTCTTTGGGATAATTGTGAAAATCAGATGTTATTAATGAATTTTTGTTAATTTTGTTAAAGATGCAAATAGAATTGTGGTTATAGAAGATGTCCCGTTTGAAAGACATACGTATGGAAATATTTAGGGTTAAGACGACGATATGAATTTGCTTTAAAATAATGCAGAGAAGAACTGCTAGTTATTTACCCAAAGGATATAAAAGCAGCATTATCAGCAACAGTCAAACTATGGAGCCCGAACGTCTGTTGACTGATGAATGGATAAAGAAGATGTGGGGTGTGTGTGTGTGTCTGTGTGTGTGTTTATACACCCAGACGGACCTCTACACCACTCAACACCTCTCCAGCAAACCTCGGTTTTTTCTCTGTAGTTAAGAGTCTTTTGTGGTTTGTGAGCACAAGAGACTCTTGACGAGAGACAACAAACTGAGGGTTGATGGAGGGAGCGAGGGAGGGGATGGGCTAGATGGGTGATGGGCATTAAGGAGGGTACTTGTTGGGATGAACGCTGGGTGTTGTAGGGAAGTGATGAAGCACTTGGTTCTACTCCTGAAACCAATATTGCACTGCATGTTGGCTTGCTAAAATTTAAATTAAAAAAATAACGCAGAGAAGAAAGAAAAAAGAAAGAAAGAAAAGACAAAGAAAAGAAAGGAAAGGAAAGGAAAGGAAAGGAAAGGAAAAGAAAGGAGGAAGGAAGGAGGGAGGGAGGAAGGAAGAAAGAAAATAGGAAGGCAGAAGGAAATAAGGAAAGGAAGAATGGAGGGAGGCAGGAAAAAAACACTGATTAACTATTGAATCTAGAGATGGGTTCTCAGAAGGGATAACCACACTGTTCTCTCTACTTCTGTGTAAATTTACCATTTTTCATTTATAAGTTTTAAACACAGATTATTTTAGACCATCCCCCTCTTATTTTCCCAATTTGACTGTTAGGTGAGTGTCTCTACTGGAAGGGGTGGGGCCAGATAGGACCCAGATAAAAAAGGGACACGGATTCGGGACAGGGATTCGGACATGGATGAAAAAGAAAAAGGCAATCATCTGTGATCGCATTGCCCAGTGGTAACCAGCACTGCTGTCTAGGACAGTCCTCTCCTAGCTTCCCCCACCTTCGCACTGATGATGGTCATTGTTTTATGCTCTCAGTGTCAAACCAGTCCCAATGGCTTGTCTTGCTGTTGTAAGTGGCATTACTTTCATTACCAGAGAGGCAGAGCATTCTTTCATGGGTTCATTGGCCCTTTGTATTTCTTTTGTGAATTCCTTGTTTCTAGGGTCTTCTCCTGTGCATCGCCAATGTATTTTTCTGCAGGAGCGACATAGCTGCATAGAAATTTACACACACACACCATGTGCTTCACCATTAGCAAGAAAAGGCAAAGGGGCCCTGGGGTCTGGCAGCTCTGAGGATCTCTGTGTCCTGGGTCCCTGGAGAGACCAGCCAAGCGTCCCCGATGCTCAGGGCAACCATGTTGCACAACCCCAGAGAACATCATTCACCTAAAGACAATGTGCTACTCTATTCTGAAAGCGTAAACAGAATCGGTTGGAGAGTCGTGGTTTTTCTTGGCTGCAGACCTCCATAAGAGACAAAATATAAAACACGTCTGGCAAGTAGGAGAAATTTAAAATGCGGGTTATACTTTGATGAAAAATATTTTTAAAAAAAACGTGACAAACCGTCTGAGAGATTTCGTTTTTAGCTGATTTTCCTCCTATCCGGGGAACTTTCCGTTTCAGAAAGGCAGTAAGGACACAGAGACGTTGTAACAAGATAACACCTTCAGCAAGGGAAGGCAGCAGGCTTTTCGGCTGGAAGTTTTATTGTTGAGGTGTCTCCTCTGCGACCTGATATTTGTTCTCCGGTCTCTGTTCTGTGATCGCTTTCTGCCCCGGTCTCCAGGATTCCATTCTTAAAACCGTCCAGTTCACCTGCCCCCTCCCCCCACTTTTTTTTTTTCTCTTGGATCTGTCTGAGCCAGGTCTGAGTCAGACTGCTAGAAGTCAAGATTCTAGGGAGGAAAATGCTTTCAGGCAACTGTGAGGTATGTGTGTGAGTCGTGGGAGCTGGGCGGAAGGCAAGTTTAGAGAAATCCGTGGATGAAGGGAAAGACAATGGATTGAAGGTCAGCGGCCAGGTGCTTGGAAGAAACTGGCACCGAAAACCAGAGCTGGGAGGAGAGGGGACCATTCAGAGAGAGCCAGAGGATACTTAATCTGTGTCATATCCTTTATTGACAAAAATGGGAAGTAGGAGATATCATTATGAGCTATATCCCCTGACAGACACCGTGCTGGAAGAGAACTTAAAAATCAGTAAGAGAATTTATTGATTTCGTCTGAACTGCTCTCCCTCACTTTCCTCATCCTGCCTGGAGAACTCCTATTGACCCGCAAGGAGCCCAGCTCAGACATCACCTCCTCCTTTAGTTCCTGTTTGTGTCATTTCTGTATCTTTTCCTCGCTTTGAGGCCCGTGCAAATGCCGCTCTGTCATTTTCCTCCCTTGTCGTCTACAGTCTTCTGATTTCCTGGCGGGAGAATGACCTCCCAGTCACTGATACCGCCGAAGTCCTGCGTGTCCCTGGGTATGCTTCCTGCCCACGAGGAAAACCCATCTAACCTGCACAGCCCCTCTTCCCGACCACGACCTCTGAGCCTTTCCGCCCTCTCGCTTTAATACCCATTCTGCCACTTCCGTGAGCCCTCTAGTCCCCGCTCAGACCCTGCCCTGAAACTCTCATCACTCCTTGGCCAATAGTCTAGACTTCTTTGCCAGTTTGTGAACCCGCTGCACCTGCCCGGAAAAATCATGACCCTGGAGTAGTCCACTCTCTCATTTTCTCACTGCCACACCTGAGTTGCCGAGTACTAGCGACAACAACAACAAAAAAGTCCACACCCCCGTGTAGATTAGCTACACAGATTCTTGGGGCCCCTGGGTGGTTCGGTCGGTTGGGCGTCCGACTTCGGCTCGGGTCATGATCTCACAGCTGGCGGGTTTGAGCCCCGCGTCCGTCGGGCTCTGTGCTGGCAGCTGGGAGCCTGGAGCCCGCTTTGGATTCTGTGTCTCCCTCTCTCTCTGCCCCTCCCCCACTCACACTCTGTCTCCCTGTCTCTTAAAACTAAATAAATATTTTTTAAAAAATTTTTAAAAATCCATTCTTTTACATCTTTGCTCAGTTCGAGCCACGAGGCCATCCTTCTCTGTGCCCTGAGCCAGCACTAGCCTATTACCCTACGGTAGCTTTTTCAAACCCTACCATTCTTTTAGAAGCCCCCTGTCCGCCGCCTTCTCCAGCCTTCTTGGATGGCCACCCTGTCCTTACTTCACGGAGGGCTCCTGTCCGCCCCCTGCTTCTCCCCTCAAGTCTCTGCAAACACGTGCCTCCTTGGCTAATTTCCCACCTACATCAATGGGGAAGAGCATCCCCCCATCGAATGCCTGCTCCTTCTCCTGTATCCTCTGCCCCTCCCCTGCTTTTCCATCCACTTATTCAGTCTCTTCAGCTCGCATGTATTTTCTTTACTGTTTATAAACACTCTCAGGCCACTATGCTCTTTAAAAAGACACGACCATATACACAAATACTGAACCTTTATGTTACGCACCTGGAACGAGTACAGCATTGTGTCAGTGATATCTCAGTAAAAAATACAAACAAAATTCTACTTTCTTAGATTAGTCTACCTTCAGTCACTCCACGTCCTCGCCTTTCATGCTGCCCCGAATCCACTAGACTTTCTCCTTTGCCCTCATAAATTGACGCAAGCCGATCTATCCAAGGTCTTCAATGTCTTCCTCGTCCAATGTTTCCTCTTCACGGCATCTTATGCCATCATCCCACCTGGTGCCTCTCGTATCCTTGGCTTCTTATCTCATTTCCTCATACCACTCTGGTTACTCTTTTTTTTCCTTTTAATTTTTTCAAATGTTTATTTATTCTTGAGGGGGAGAGAGAGACAGGCTGTGAGCGGGGTAGGGGCAGAGAGAGAGAGAGGAGACACAGCATCCGAAGCAGGCTCCGGGCTCCGAGCTGTCAGCACAGAGCCCGACGCGGGGCTCGCACCCACGAACCGCGAGATCGTGACCCGAGCTGAAGTCGGACGCCCAAGCGACTGAGCCACCCAGGCACCTTGGTTACTCCTTCTTGATCCCCATTACAGGCTTCTCCTAACTTGCCCTTGGACACGGTCCTTCCCTGAAGTCCCACGCGTAATCTCTGTTAGCACAGTGCCCATTGCCCTTCTTTCCTTTGCACCCATGGCTTCCGGCCCTTTCTACATATTCATGACCTCCAAATCCAGATCTTCAGCTCAGGGTCCCCCCCTAGCCTCTGGAGCTCCCCACCCACCTCTCTACTGTACACCTTCCCATCAATGCCTCACGTATGCTCTCAGTCCAATACATTCCCTCTTTGTCATCATTCCTCTGTCACAGCTCAGTGAATGACATCACCATCTCTTCGTCTGCCCGAGTTAGAAATCTGGACCTCATTTTGGATTCCTCCCTCTCCTTTGTCTTACAAATTCAGCACTCAGGCTCCACCTGTTTAACATATCCTTCTTTCCGATCTCACTCCCACTGCCATGCCTAAATTACTGGCAGAGACTCCTAAATAGTCTCCCTGCATACATAATCTTGCCTTCTCCACTATGCCCCCCATCTATTTCTGATGCCATCATTCTGGATTATAAAGTGCCTGTCCTCAAAATCCTTCAGTACAGACGTTAGAACCATTCGATTTAATTATTGAAGGATAATGACATAAGAAAGAAGCGGGTCAGCATGGCTAGACTTTGACGTTGAAGAATAAAATAAAAATAAACACATAAATGACATCCAAACTCCTTCGCCCGTACGCTGGACCTTTTTTGAGCCTTCTGGTAGCCTTTCCAACCACATCTTTGGCCACGTAGCCCTCACATCTACGCTCCAGGCTTACTGAAGTACTTGTAGTTCCAGGAAGATCCCACATGCTATCTTCTCCCTGTGCTAATGCTCAGGGGACCTTCCCCCAGCTGATACGCCTGTGATCTCTTCTTCAGTCTTCAAGTCTCACTCTGTTCACCACCTTCCAAAAACAGATTTGTTTTCCCAAGGCTGTGTGATCCCACAGGATCTACACACATTCTTGAAATACCACCCCTTGTCCCGTGTAATATTTTTCTGTTCATTAGCCTGTCTCGCCAACGAGGGGTTGCTTCAGCAAACGTATTGGGCTTTGTATCTTCTATCTCATTCATCTTTGAATTCCCAGCGCCCAGCGTAGGACCTGGTTCCAAAAGACAGTGCCAAGTGTTGAAAAGAAAGAACAAATTAATTATTCATAATATTCTTACTTCTGTTCTTGTTATGTAGTGCTCTATTACAAACCATCCAAAAATTCCATGGCTTGAAGCAACACTTTACTATTATCTCTCATGGCTCTGTACATTGACTAGGCTCAACTGGATGGTTCTTGCTCGAGGTCTCCCTTGTATACTCTATCAGATGGTAGACGAGGCTGGAGTCATCAGGAGGCTCCAGTGGACTCAACAGCCAAGATTGCCGAATCACATGGCCAACTGTGGGTTGGAACTTCAGCGGAAGCGGTCTCCTAGAGCCGTGTATGTGGCCTTTTAGTGTGGCTTAGCCTTCTCACGGCATGGCCGATGGGTTCCACGAGCATCTCAAGAAGAATGTTCCATGAGACTCAAGTGCAAGCTGCAAGACTTTCTATGACCTTGGACGTGCTGTGTTTTCATTTCTACCTCATTCTGTTGGCCAAACAAGAACTTAAGGCCAGCCCAAATTCAAGGGGAGGGAAATCTGACTTTACCTCATGACATGGAAATGGCAGATAGGTGCAGAGGAGGAAGGGACTTACGATGGTCATCTTTAGAAACAACCTACCATAGCTTAGAATTACAAACAACTTCCAATAACACACTAAAATGTGTTCCCAAGACCTTTAGTTTTCTTCAACTTGGCCATTTTACTCTTGAGAAACATTTCCCCTTATGGAATAAATCGGATTATGTGAAAAGACAACTTTCAAGGGAGTACCTAGCACTCCGCCCGTTCTACGAAGTTTCAACCTGAAGGCTAAAATAAGATTAAGAAATGATCTGTATGCTTCCATTATTATTTCATTCTTAAATGGCCAACTCTTCAAGTCTTGATTTTTCTCTCTCGTTGCTTTGACTTTGTAATTCTGTCATTTTGATCTATAAGAAGATTAACTTCAGAAAACAAGTTTCTTTTGGTATGTTAATTTCTATAGAACAAGACTCCTTCATCTTTTTTTTTTAACTTAAAGTTACCCTCACCATTGTTAAGAGGTGAATGAGTATCTCTTGACTACGTCTCAACAAAATAACAGAGTGTTTTAACAGTGACCGAATTAGGTATTCAATATTTTTTTGTTGTTATTTAAGAGTGAGTTTTTCAGGAGCCATTGAAGATGGCCCTTGGTATGCAACATGGCTATTTATTTACTTTTAGAGTCACGGCTTAAGATGGGAAGTAAAGAATCCATTATTTATCTTAAGAGACTGTAAGAGCACCCGGATGAAGGGTGGGGATAGGCTGAACTGTGTTGCCATTAGAGAGGGGAAACTATAACATTTAAACTGGTGCAGTCGCTCTGGAAAACAGTGGGGAGTTTCCTCAGAAAATTAAGAATAGATCTACCCTATGACCCAGCAACAGCACTGCTAGGAATTTACCCAAGGGATACGGGAGTGCTGATGCATAGGGGCACTTGTACCCCAATGTTTATAGCAGCACTTTCAACAATAGCCAAATTATGGAAAGAGCCTAAATGTCCATTAACTGATAAATGGATAAAGAAGATGTGGTTTACGTATGCAATGGGATACTCCTTGGCAATGAGAAAGAATGAAATCTGGCCATTTGTAGCAACGTGGATGGAACTGGAGGGTATTATGCTAAGTGAAATAAGTCAGGCAGAGGAAGACAGATACCATATGTTTTCACTCATATGTGGATCCTGAGAAACTTAACAGAAGACTGGGGGGGAGGGGAAGGGGGGAAAAAAGTTACAGAGAGGGAGGGAGGCAAACCATAAGAGACTCTTAAATACTGAGAACGAACTGAGGGTTGATGGGGGGTGGGGGAGAGGGGAAAGTGGGTGATGGGCATTGAGGAGGGCACCTGTTGGGATGAGCACTGAGTGTTGTATGGAAACCAATTGGACAATAAATCATATGCAATATAAAAAAATAAAGAAAGTGACATAATTCAATATCAGTGAATCTTTATAGTGCTCCCTTCCCTGTTCAGGGACTGGGTTGGGGCTGGGAGAGAACGAGAAAATGTCAGCCTCTACTGTTCTTTGGTACCACTGAAGCGTGAGGCGTGAGTAGGTGGCCCGGGTTGAGCAGACACAATGCAGAGTCCATGGCTAGGAGATCGTGGAGCAGAGAGCTACAGGAGATGTAGGGCTTTGTCTGATTACAGGAAAAGAAAGCCCCCTCACCGCTGTCAAGCACCCCCCAACCTGGCCACTGCCTATTCATCCTTCACACTTCATTTCGTCCTTCACCGTCTACAATTCTGTCAAGCTTCTCTGTTGTGCGTTAAAGTGGAAAGACCAAACCAGTGAGGAAATCGGGTGTATACAGAGGTGGAGGCAAGCAATGGACAGTGTGAAATCCCTCCAATCATCTCAAACGTTCAATAAAGTCCACCACGCAAACAACTGTCTTGTAGGTGCGAAGTTTCGGGCGGTTGAAGTTAGGGTCCACACTTCAGGCAATGTGATGCAGGAACGTGACATGTGGAACAGCAAGATGCAGCCAGAGGTGAAAAGGGAGAATGTCAGTATTGTCCTAACCCCCCTCCTACTCCTTCTACCTCCCGTCCTCCATAAAAAATTATTTTGAGGGGCGCCTGGGTGGCTTGGTCGGTCAAGCGTCCGACTTCGGCTCAGGTCATGATCTCGCGGTCCGTGAGTTCGAGCCCCGCGTCAGGCTCTGTGCTGATGGCTCAGAGCCTGGAGCCTGTTTCAGATTCTGTGTCTCCCTCTCTCTCTGCCCCTCCCCCGTTCATGCTCTGTCTCTCTCTGTCTCAAAAATAAATAAACGTTAAAAAAAATTTAAAAAAAAATTATTTTGAAAGGCCCGGAAGGGACTCAAGGCTACCATTACTTCTAGGTTAGGATTTGAATCGCTCTTACTTGACTCTTGATGGACAGGGTAACTCAGCGGACAGGCGGCCCACAGAGTTATTTCTTGAGATCTAACTCTCTTAGGCTCTGCATTCCTTGAAGGCAGAGATTTGGAGATAACCTGTCTCAGATTCCCCAGCTCTTGCTGGCTAAAATATATACACATGCTCAATGTTGTTGCAGTTGAAGGGAGGGAGGGAGGAAGCAATAGAGGATTATTCCCTTAACTACATGTTTTGACTCCCAAGAGCAATTTTCAAGCTCTAAAAATACTACTTTAGGATCTTACATGACAAGAATGGGTATGAGAAAAGTGCTCCATAAGGTACTGATGACTGATGTCAGAAGTTCTCCTCAGCTAGGCAGATTTGCACAGACATAGATTATTCCTGAAATTAACTGGTCTCGAGTTAGAAAATGTTGGCTATGACAAAAATAAGAATGTTAATGTTAACGAAGACCTCGAACTAAAGCCCGAAGAGGCCTTGTCATAACTTACTTGGGTGTTGATAGCCTTTACCGTGACAAATCATCCTTGTGACATTAGAGAGATTCGGAAAATAGTATCTTACGTGCAGACTATTTTATGGCTGGGATGCACAAGCGGCCTTGGGAGAGGTTGAAATTGTGCTAGGACCTACCTGCAGAGCAGCTCGCAGAGCTACAGTGGACTTTTGTCATTGTCCCGTGGGTGAACGATATGACCCCAGTGGAGTGCCCTATACCCAATGGGAAGTATTCATTGCAAAACACTTTTAGACGTGAAAATTGCCAGAGTTGTCCCTGCGCAATGACTATTCTTAAAAAGCAGGTTGATAACCAATTGGTTATTACCTTCTTTGTCAGTGACCAAATTTCACTCGACGAAAGAAAAACTGGGTGGCCCTGACATTTTTCATCTGGTTCCCTCGTCACAACTCCGCGTGTCTCTAGCACCTACAAACCCTGGACCTGATCCAGACGACCTCCGTATCTCCGCTGCCTGTGGTAACCTGGATCGTTCTTCTTTCTCCAGCTGCAGTATGTCCCCTCTCTCCTTCTGTCCCCCTAGCCACCAACGCTTCTTCGTTTACTTGGGTCCGACTCAGTCTTCAAAGAAGGTCCAGTCTTCCCGTCACCTCTCCGGAATGCCCTCTATCCTTCTACAGCATCTTCACCGTGGCTTGATTATTCCCTCCTCTGCCTGCGAGCACCATAACTATTCATGCCGCTTACTGGTTACTTGGTAGGAGGTCCCTCAGCTTGAAGCCAGGTGACGACCCCCGCTTTATGATTCCCAGCTCAACTCTAAGGCTATGCCCACTGGGACCATGGGAATCTGATTATGGTAGGGGAACAAGAATCCCAAGGCAGTTGCCCCCTCTATGCTACCAGACACATCCTGTTTTTCTGGCGTGCTGCTTAGCGACTAAATTTTGTCTGACGGGCAGCCAATCCTTTTTCTGGGGAGAGGAGTAAATGACGGTTTCAGCCACCCATCTCTCGCCATTCCGACTTTTTGTTAAACCCATTATTACCCATAACCAAAATTGAGCTCTTCAAAACCGAGTGGACTTCACGTAACTGTTCCCAAGCCCGAATTGTTTTAGCCTAGCTAGAAAACTCATTTAAGAAAACTCGTTTTAGACCATAGGATCCTGAGGCTGGAAAGGAAGTTGGAGATCCGTTAGTTCAAGTCTTGGTTTCAATGCAAGGGGAAACTAAGGCTCCGAAAGAGTTTAGAATGTACCCAAAGCCCCCGAAGGCTATGGGGCTGGAATCAGACTCAGGGCAGGGGCCTCGGTTCCAGTCCAGCATGGCACCCTATGCCTGTCTGCAACTAGAGAATTCTTCTGGCCAGTGTACCCTCCTCTTCCCCTTTCAGGGAAGATTGTCTCAGTTGGCAGGGTCTTGAAATTGCTGACAAGCCAAACGCCTGTTTTCCTCCACCACAGGTCCCGACAAAGAGCCTCAGGGAATCCCGGAGGCCGGAAGGTGGAGGAGAGAACACAGACTCTAGAGTCAGCCAGCACTGTGAGGCTCTTCACGCTTCGCTGCAGGGTCAGACGGATTCAATGGGATAACGCAAAGAGCCTTCCACACACAGTAGGGCAAGAAATACCAGAAACCAACGGGGATCGTCAGCAGGGCACCAACCTTCTGGAACTGAAAAATAAATAACGGTGGTTAAAATAAATGTGTTTTTTTTTTTAAATAAATGCACATGAATAGTAATAAAAAATGCAAAAGTCTAGCTTAGAGGCTTGTTTATTCTCTCTGGACACCAGCCTTTTGCTTATTCCCCCGGAAATTGAGAATGGGTAAATGTTTCACCATGGACACAGCTGCATATGCTGAATATAGATTTTCCAATGCTTGATTTTCCATTAGAGTTTACTTTTCTGAGCACAATGCCTGAGGGGGCAGCCTGACTAATACATTATATCATTTGTGAGTTCGCTTTTTAAAGCTGAGGGGTTTTTTTATTTATTTATTTTTAACATTTATTTATTTATTTTTGAGAGACAGAGAGAGACAGAGCATGAGCAGGGGAGGCGGAGGGGGAGAGAGAGAGAGAGAGGGAGACACAGAATCCGAAGCAGGCTTCAGGCCCTGAGCTGTTCATTAGCACAGAGCCCGACGCGGGGCTCGAACTCACGAACCTCGAGGCCATGACCTGAGCCGAAGTCAGACGCTCAACCCACTGAGCCACCCACGCGCCCCTTAAAGGTGAGTTTAAAAGATGGGAAGTGAGATTTAGGAGCCAAAAGAATGAAGAGACTTAAATAGCAAGAAAACTGTAACCCTGTGGCCCCAGATTATTCTCATGCATTAAATGGACAATTTTTCAAATTCCTAATTTATGTTCATCTTTGCCCTTCACTGACAAAAAAAAAATTATTTCCATAGGAAAACTAACTGGCTCCTTATTTGCATAACAACGCCATAGGCTTCAGTGACTGCACTGTCAACTTCTTGGAAGCAAAAGAAGATACGAAGTTTTCAAACATGGAGAAATGGAAATAATAGTGACTTTTGAGTATCTGCTTTGCACCAGGTCCGCTACTAAGTGATTTTGAATGTATGTATTTGAATTGAACATATTTCTAAGCCATTACCATTGCATGGTGAGTATCATTAACCCATTTCACGGATGAGACACGTAGGGTCTGGTTGACTCACCCAAGACCACAGGGATGCTAAGGGTTGGCGTCGTGAATCGAACAGCCACTCCCCAGCCCTGCTGGCTACACGATGCTGTGGTCCTTACAAGACTCAATGGAAATATATCTAGATTCAGAGTCAAAAGATTCAGAGTCACCCTCTTAGTGATCAGTCTGCTTATTCCCATTTTATCCAGTTTGAAGCAATCATAACGTGAGGGGCTAAGACTAGGTTTGGAAAGAGGAGAGGAAGTGAAGCGCTCATTTTGAGCGTTGGAGCCTGAGTCCCCATATCTTCCTCTACAAATGGGGATGTTAATACCCATTCTTCTCTACCTTGAAATACTCAAAGCTGTCCGTTTCGGTAGAAAGGTGTGTTATAAACCATTCACTGCGATACAAATTTAAAGCAAAGAGAAGAAATGATAGTGTTTCATCACAGGAAGTGTGGTTAATAAGCCACGGTCTTTTGCTTGAGTGGCTTTTTACTTCCTGCCTTGCCCTCAGCACCTGGGGGATTTGGTTTCAGAAATAATGAGTTAGCATTCTATTAATTACGTCTGATCTAATGGCCATGAACCCAAGCGTTTGCTCACCTCTAGCAAGAAAAACGTAGTCCTTTCCTAAGAACATGAGATCCTTTCTAAATAAATTACGAAAGCCTTTTCAACACCCTGCTTGTGCTTTTGACATAGTTGCTTCGATTCAGGATTATCTTAAAGCCCTGCTGGCCAGCTACCTGCTTTGTGTACTGTCCCAGTAATTTACCCTCTGATTTCATGTTTCTTTCAAAAGCGTCAAAGCACTAGGCAAATATTACTCATCAAACGAAAGGGTTTGATGATGTCCTGCTAAATTTAGCCTTTTTTTTTCTTTTGTGGCTCAGTCACATCTGTTCTCAGGGATCTGACCTACATGAGCTGTGGGGACTCTGGGCAGAAGGGACACAGTAGAGCTCCCAGGGGGGCGAGTCGAGGGCTCCGGAGCTCTGTTTCTGGCCGCCTACACCATTCAGTGTTTCCTTTGCCCCTGCTCCTTCCATTACCATAACTTCCTCAGAGTTGTCCTGGACCAGGCATCTGTCTGCACCTGCCGGGAGCTGTAATGCTTAAGGACCCTAAGTGCAGGGCCCAGGAGTCTGCATTAGCTAAGTGTGCTGGGGTCTAACTAAATACAGTTTCTTTAGGTTCAACCTGAGGAACCTGTGGTCAGCGTTGGCCTCAGCCTCCCCCCCACGCCCACACTTTCCTCCCACCCACCGTCCGTGACTCTGTGCTGGCTGATGTGGGACCATGAGTTAAAAGTAGCTGCCCGTAAAGTACTCTCACTGTCACCGTCCCAACCGTAGACGGCTACCCTCTCTTTCCTCCCTCCCCCCACGGGGCCCCCTACTTCACAAACCCATAAATCCCAATCCCAGGAGCTTGCTCCTCCAGGAACAGCTGGCCAGGTGGAGGGAGAAAGGAGGTAGCAGAGAGGATCCAGCATGGTCTCCTTTCCGATGGTTTCAAACCCAATGGGGAAAAAAAAAAAAAAAAAACCCAACAGTTGGAGACTGACCAGCTTTTTATCACTCCGCATGCCCCGTGAATGATCTCTGCTGATACTTCCTGCTTCCAATTAATGAAGTGAGAATCGGAGGGCCCAGGAGCTAAAGTGACCATTGTGTGGCTCCAATGGCAGAGTCACTTTCACAAGAACCAGAAGTAGACGGGCCCCACAGCACTGATCAATGTGCTAATATTTAATCTGTTAAAAATAAACATTTGCCAGCCCTCAGGTGAAATACACCTTGCCTAATCTTTTTCTCTTTCCTGTTTGTCAATATTTCATTAACACTAACTTTAAAAAAAATTTTTTTTTCTTAATTTTTGAGACAGAGAAACAGAGCATGAGCAGGGGAGGGGGCAGAGAGAGAGGGAGACCCAGAATCCGAAGCAGGCTTCTTCAGGCTCTGAGCTGTCAGCACCGAGCCCGACGCAGGGCTCAAACCCACGAACCACACGATCATGACCTGAGCCGAAGTTGGATACTTAACCGAGTGAGCCACCCAGGCAAAAGGTGACTTTTGAGTGGGGACAAGTTTTGTTGATTAATGCGTCTAGGTAACTACCCTGCCTTTAGCAGAGCCTGATGGAATAAGTGCATATGATAACAGACAACCGTGTCCCCTATCCCACACCCTTTTAAAACAAGCAATATCGGGGCGCCTGGGGGGCTCAGTCGGTCAAGCGGCCGACTGCGGCTCAGGTCATGATCTCACGGTCCGTGAGTTCGAGCCCCGCAATGGGCTCTGTGCTGACAGCTCGGAGCCTGGAGCCTGTTTCGGATTCTGTGTCTCCCTCTCGCTGACCATCCCCTGTTCATGCTCTGTCTCTCCCTGTCTCAAAAATAAATAAAATATTAAAAAATAAAAATAAATAAATAAATAAGATAAAACAAGCAATATCGATAACAAATAGAGGGGCACCTGGGTGGCCCAGTCGGTTAAGCTTCTGAATCCTGATCTTGTCTCAGGTCATGATCTCACAGTTCATGGGTTCAAACCCCATGTCAGGATCTGGGCTGACGGTGCAGACCCTGCCTGGGATTCTCTCCCTCTCTCCCTGCCCCTATCCCACTTGTGTGCATGCTTTCATATGAGTGCTCTCTTGCTCTCTCTCTCAAACTAAATAAATAAACTTTTTTTTTTTTTTTTTTTTTTTTTTTAGGGGCAGTTGAAAGCACAGGCTTCCAATGGAAGACTAAGAGGTTCCAAAGGGACTCTGTCATTTCCCATCTGTAGAACTTGGGACAGGTTATTTAACATCTCTCTTTCTTCATCTGTAAACGTGAGTATTAGTGGTCTCTCAGGCCTGTTTTGAGGATATGATTTTACACACACACACACACACACACACACACTACCGCATGTAAATAACATATCTATATAACATACAATGGATCCATATATGTTATATATGTTATATCCATGACCATGTGTATACCAAAACACCTAAGATATTTAGTTGTGTCTGCCTCTCCTTATTCAGTCATTCATTTAAAATTATTCTCCACCCAGAGCCCGCTCTATGCTGGCCTCTGTGCAAGTCCCGTAGGATCTGGAAGTTACCCAGATAGACAAGTCCCCCCCTCCTCGGAAACGCTCTAATTTGAGACAAGAGAACGGGAGCGCTAACAACAATGAAGGGGCGCCTGGGTGGCTCAGTCAGTTAAGTGTCCGACTCTTGATTTCAACTCAGGTCCTGATCTCAGGGCTCATGGGGTCAGGGTCTACGCTGACGGTGCAGAGCCTGCTTGGGATTTTAACCCTCTCTCTCCGCCCCTTCCCTGCTCTATAAATAAATAAATAAAAATGTAAAACACACACACACACACACACACACACACACACAATGACAAATGGTTGCTTGCTACCCAGGGCTGTATCCTCAGCTCGTGCATGGAAAGTAACTCCCACCAATTAGCTATCTCAGGGCTAGGACTCCAACTCCCTTCATTTAGCCAGAGCTATTCCCAAAGGCAAATCTTCCTCCTGCCCGTGGGAATGGGCAATTTAATTGGGAAAGCCTAGCTGTTTTCTCTCATTGAAGAAGGGCTTAGGGATCCCAGGCCCTTGCATGCTATAAAAGGATCCCATGCCATCGCATAAAAATGTCCAGAAGAGATTAAAATATTAAAACTCAAAGCAGCATTAGAAAGAAGAGTAGTGGCATAGCCACATTTACTTTTTCATTCTGCAATGGTTATTGGACGCGTAAAATGAGCCAGGCACTTAGAGCGAAAGGAACGCAATGGGGAAGTGTGGAATGGTGAGATGGTCCTACTCTCCAGACTCACTAGGCCGGTGAAGGAGACAGACCAACAGACAGATGGCTAAATTATAGGTGCTGTGATAGGTGCAATCACTATAGGGTAGGCTATAGTCCTATGAAACCATAGGGGGATGGAAGAAAGAGAAAGAGACGGTGCAAGACCCAGAGATAGCATGTACAAAGGCCCTGAGGTGGGGGCACGCAAAGAACATTCCCAAGACGGAAAGGAAAATGATGGCGTATACCTAAAACAGAAACTAAAACCTGGGATATGGCAAGAAATCAGTCTGGATACGTAGGTGGGAGGGTTAATATGCTTCAGGCCTCATTCTTCTCATTCCAAGACAGGCAAGTTCTCATGGTAGATGTAAAATCCTTACTGACTTGAGGGACACTGAACTTCACCCCCAATCCCAAACGGGTGCCCTGAGGCCCCTCACCCCACTGCAGCTGTGAAGAGGGGCAGCTGCTTTTCATTAACGAATCTGAAGGAATAACGCAGTCTGAGTCAGTGTTTTCTTTGACAGGCTTTCTTTGCAGATCGATTTTTTTTTTCCCCCAACAGGGCACGTAAATTCCTCTTCAAGAAATGGATCCCAAGTTCTTTTTATTTTTTTTTAAATAGTTTACATTTATTTATTTTGGAGAGACAGGGAGAGACAGACCGTGAGCAGGGGAAGGGCAGAGAGAGAGGGAGGCACAGAATTGGAAGCAGGCTCCGGGCTCTGAGCCATCAGCTCAGAGCCCGACGCGGGGCTCGAACCCACGAACCGTGAGATCATGACCTGAGCTGAAGTCGGACGCTTAACCAACCGAGCCATCCAGGCGCCACCCCCCGCCCCGCCACCGTTTTTTAAAAATATTTTACATTTATTCATTTTTGAGAGACAGGGAGTGGATTCCAACTTCTTGAGGAGAAAGACTCCTTCCCTGAAAAAAGGCCAAGATATCCAAAGAGGGGAATTGGTCCTTCCTCGGCGTTTGAATAGTTTATGTCACTTGTGGCCAACAAGAACAGGGGGTACAATAGTAGGAATACCATCAGTCAGATTCCAGGACAGGCCCCCTGCCAGCAGGTGACTGATAATACGGATCTGGACAATGGAAAGCTGGGTCCGCGTTAGACTTCAACATTCACTCCTAGAACTGTTCTCAAGGGATTGCGTAACATTTTTGTCCTTTAACACTTCAGCCACCTAAAATCATTTTCCTCATCACCACCATCATCAAAATAATCACACGTACTTGTGAAAGCCTTTTGTGGATTGGGAAATGTTTTATATGCATAATCGTACTCAAGCCCTCCCGAGAACCCAGCGAACTAAGATTTTCTTATTCCTTTTTTGCAGTGGGAAAGCTTTGGTGCAAAGCACGTGACTCACCGTGAGCCTCCGGTTGGTCAATGTTCTATCATACGCCAAGGAGTCTTTGGATTTGTTCTGTCGCCAGACAAAACTCTGAAGGCCATATTGGGCATGGGGGTTCTTGCCGACAAGGCTCAAATAAGGCCGAGAATGCAACAATGCTGGCTCTTCTTTCCCACTTGGTCCTCGTATATTACATGTGTAATTTAACCAATAATCTCAACTCTCAACAGCAGAAAGTCAACCTTTATACAGAACGTAATATCTCATCAGCCCAGACGTAGCACCAGAAGATCATTTTATAAATTGTTTCATCTTCCACATCCTCATTTTCCCTTCCAAAGATGGAAACTAACGCATGAAAACTAAAAACACCGTGCTGAGTGCTTTTGCATGAATTATCTTGTTTTGTCCTATTAAAAACAAGACAGCAGGCCCCAAATGGAATTGCTTATGCTAAGCCCCACGTCATCAGAGACTTGACTTAATACAGTTCCAGCTCTTCCAGAAATGAAATCTTAAACCAGTCGAGGATCACCTGATCAGCACTAGTCAGATAACGTGCCTCATAGACTCCTCCTATCCCCTAAAGGAAGACAATTTAGCAATAACCAACCAATCTGGCTTCTTCCTGCTCCCTTCTGCCTGAAAAGTCACTCACTTCAGAGCTTCTTTCTATCTGCTCGATTGGATACCGTGCAATTCAAATCATTTTTTGCTCAAATAAACTCAACATTTTTAATACATCTCAGTTTACCTTTTAAAAGTTCTTAAGACAGGAGCGCCTGGATGGCTCCGTCGGTTAAGCGTCCGACTCCGGCTCAGGTCATGATCTCACAGTCCATGAGTTCGAGCCCCACATCGGGCTCTGTGCTGACAGCTCAGAGCCTGGAGCCTGCTTCGGATTCTGTGTCTCCCTCTCTGTCTGCCCCTCCCCTGCTCATGCTCTGTCTCTCTCTGTCTCAAAACTAAATAAAAACATTAAAAAATTTTTTTAAAGTTCTTAAAAGAGCCTTATGAGGCAGGTACTGACTACTGATCCCAATTTCTAGGTACTGAAAAAGTTGAGACTTGCCCATGTTTTCCTAGCCATGAAGAGGTGTAGCCAGAATTCAACCAAGGCACGTCAGTGGCCAAACAGTGCCTGTGTTCTTCAAGTCCAAAGTCCCTCTCCCACACACACTGCCCCAAGTGGCAGGGTTCCATGAAAACTAAGGGCAGCCGGGGTAATCAATGCAACCTCAAGGTTATGTGTGCAATTTCCAACTCAAGGTTGTGGGCATAGAACATCGTGCACTTTACATTTTAACAGGGATGACAATTTCATTATAGGCCACAGAGATTTAGAGTAGCAATGAAATTGCTCCTGAAGAAATGCCCTCTTCATATTCAAAGAGATGCCCACCATTGGGTAAATGAGTTGAGCAACTTTACCCGTGACAAAGACAGAACGGCCAAGTATTCTCCGAGAGCCTTTCAACTGGCCAGACTGGTGATCAAGGCCTTAGATTTGCAAGATTTGGGAGTGCAGAAAAAAAGAACGCTAAGCGGCCCATACAGGGATCAAATACACAAATCTGTGATTGTTAATAAGGACCATTAATTAGCTAAGCAAGCTTGCCAAAATTACACTGACATCAAGTTCATGTGCACAAGAGAAAACAGTTGCCCAGCAACTCTTATAATGGAAAAGAAAGGGCTGTTCATTTGCACATTCTATTGTATTGTTTGCCAAATAGCATATCGAATTGCCCCTGTATTCAAAGCTGGTCTCCCCTTAGTGCTGGCGGCACAGGGGTGAGCCCTGGAGGGAGCCTGCCTTGACTCTCCTGCTCTTGGCCCCTCTCGGGGCACCGGGGCGGCTGCCAGCAGCACTTTGGATCCTACGGGACTCTGAAAAGGAGAGAGAAAGGACAAGAGTTTTGACATGATCTTAAAGAAACGATCGCCCCGGTGGATAGAGTTTCATTTCAATTAAATATTGGCCCCAATTGTAGATGATCTTCCTGTGCTCTTTCAAAAACTAGAAGTTAAAAATAAAACCTTCAAAAGAATCCTACCGTCATTTACAAAATAGGTATTTCCACTTGGCTATTGTTTTCCTCCACCAAAGGGTGCAAAGCAATTACTCAGAGGGATAATTACGGCCACCGGAAGGACTAAGGACCTGAGCCACCTCCAAATTCGCTTTCCATGCAATCTGCTCATAATTACCAAACTCAGATAATGAGCATGACAGGCCCAATGTCACGTTGGAGATACATGCCAATAACATCAACAACATAATAAGGTAAAACCTGATTTGTATTCATGTAATTGTGTTTTAAAGATACTACGAGCCATTCGCCAGCTTGTTTAGAGAGAAGCAGAACAGAACAACTCCTTTGTTAGGTCCAACTTGAATGTCCCATCATTATAAGCAACGCAAGGCACTTATTTGTGTAAATGGGAGACATAAGAAATGTACTGCAATTGTTATGAGATACGGCTAAATGTTCTGGGAAGACCAAACGATAGAATGTACAAGACAAACCTACCAGGATGCCAGAATGGCTTCACCGAGCTATCGCAGAAAACTACAACATCTCGTAGAAGGGTAGCAACACTTCCGAGAAGGGCTTCAGCCCACGAATATGACCATGAAACTGTGTCTCAGTCCGATACTCTAGTTATGCTTTGTTTTAGGCGCTTGAAAAAAAACACGAATCTCTGTACAACAATCGGCATTTCGTCTTACTGGAGAGCTTCCTCCCTAAAGTAACACTGTGTGAAATCTTTTTGTCCAAATGATCATCCTTATTTCATTGGGGCCTGCGGCCTCCAGAGGCAGCAACGTAACAGTATTTACTGAGAGGAAAAGGGAGGGGAAAAAACACCTGTGTGCCTTTTTCTTCCCATCTTCATGAGTCCTGAAAGGGTCCGCAAGAGGGTAATCAGAGAATAAAAAACACACATCGATTGATACGTTCTTTCCTCTGTCCCCAAATCTCACTGGGACTTAATCACAAGCTATTATTGGACGCTAATAATGTATAATGGCATTTCCATTTCACAAATGTGACTTCTTACATGAAGAAGCCTGGCTTGGCCAAGCCTGTGGATACGAATGACATTCAGTCAAAACGGTTATGAAAAAATAGTGACAGAACGCCCTAAAAATACGAAACCAACACGGAGAAGCTCTAAAGGAGCTAAAATAAATCCCTGGTTCCGGACAGAGCCGACACAAGAGGTTCTCTCTGCTCTTCTCGGCCTCTCCCAAAACTGCTGTGGCCTTGCAGACCCCGCTGAAGGCAGGGTGACAAAAGGAATATCTGAAGGGCTCTCACATGTTGGGAGAGTTAGTTCGCTAACTGTCGACGGTGGGGACGGGGGTGCCTTTCGGCATGAGCCAAGGGCCGGAGGCACCGAGAACCCGAAGGCGGCTAGGGCTGAGGAACGAAGTGGGACATCTACAGTCGGGAAGCGCTGGGCGATGTCTGCGGGGCCGGGAACCGAACCCCCGGGGGAGCTGAGTACGCTTTTTCAAATGTCTGTGCTCGGGACAGCATTTCTCCCCAAGCACGGGCAGCGTGCATTCAGCCACAACATCCCATGGGCCCGGGAACACGAGAATGTGCACGGGCAGAGGGGGGCGGAGAGCCAGCAATTACAACGTCGCGAAAGTGACATTTATCCTCGGCCGCAAACAAAGAGAATCCGTGGCGTGTGTTCTCCGCCTGGGACTAGTTGATTTGGGCTGTAAGTCTTCGTTGGGACTGACATGAATACTGTACCCTCTAATTTTCTAAAAATTGCAAGATAAGTGTTGAAGAAAGACAGATGAAAACAGGGATTTGGTCCTTTTTGGGTTTTTTTTTTTTTTTTTCTGAGCTCAACCTGAAGGGTGAGAAAATAAAAACTTTCTGCACGTCTCCACGCTCACGCAAAACCCTGGGCTCGTGCATGACCGGGGCCGCGCTGTGTTCTTCCCGGTGGGACGCATTGCTGCGTGGTCACCTGTGGGTCACATCACATGAGGGGTTACATTTCGGACTCGGTTCTTGGAGATCCAGGCCAAAAGCGGTTCACGGTTCCAAGCAGGATCTCCAGTTACTGGGAATGAGCAAACCTTGTTGGGGTGGGGGGTGGGGGGTGGGAGGGGGCATTGGGGGCAGAGGAAGGAGGTGTGGCAGGTGCCAGTCTGCCATCCAGCTCCAAGGTCATGGGATATCATCCCATTTCTTCCTTTTCCTTTTCCCCCTTCATCTCTTCCCGCTCCGGCTTCTCTTCTATGATCTCAAGCCCCGGCCCCATCTCATGGTTAAAGGAGCAGCTACAAAATAAGGACGAATTCCCATGGAATCAGTTTGGGGGGAAAATTTATAGTCTATCAGTTCTAGTGACATTTTTCTCAAGGACTCAAAAAGATCTGACACATGCTCTCTCTTCCCAGGGCTCATATGTGTCAGCGAGCCTCGCAGTTCTGTCTAGCACCTGCTACCGGGCTCTAAGCACTTTTTCGGTGAAATGTCTTCACTGAGCCATCTCTACAGCCCTAAACTACTAGGTGACCGTTTTCTGGATGAGAAACCCGAGGCAGGGAAAAGCAAGAGGTTTCCCCAAGTCTCAAAGCTAGTAAGTGGGAGAGCCAAGATTTAAGTCTCGGCAGCCTGTCATTAGAGCCCCCCCCCTCCCCCCTGCCGAAATGCGTCCATGAAACCCCAGATGTAGAAAATAAACCAGATTTTACCAAGGCCCTTTCATACAAAGTTTTTACATCTTAATTCCAGTATAGTGAACACACATTATATTAGGTTCAGGTGTACGATATAATGATTCAACAGTTCCCTATACTACTCAGTTCTCATCAAGATAAGGGTGCCCTGAACCCCTTCACTCGTTCACCCATCTCCCCATCCCCTCCCCCTCTGGCAACTCTCTCTGTTCTCCATCGTTAAGAGCCTGGGTTTGGGTTTGTCTCTCCCTTTTTTTTTTTGCCTTTGTTCATTTTGTTTGTTGCTTAGATTCCACCTATGAGTGAAATCGCATGGTATTTGACCTTCTCTGACTGGTTACTTTGCTTAGCATTGTACTCTCTAGCTCCATCAATGTGGTTGCAGGTGGCAAGATTTCATTCCCTTCTATGGCCGAATAATATTCCATATATAATACATATTATATATTTTATATAATTATTATATATAATAATTATATAATATATATAATATATTATATGAATATAATTCCATATATAATATTATATATTATATTCTCTATATAATAATAAAATATATTTTATAAATATTTTATAAATTTTATAAATTTTATAAATATAAATTTTATATAAATATTTATGTGAATATTTATATAATATTTATATAAAATTTATATAATTTATATAATATTTATATAAATTTATAAATAATTTATATAAATTTATGTAATAGTTATATATAAATATATTTATATAAAATTTATATAAATATAAATTTTATAAATTTTATAAATATAAAAATATAATATAATATAATATAATAATATTATATAATAATAATATAATTATATTAATTATATATAATATAATATTATATAATAATAATATTATATAATAATAATATAGTTATATTAAGTATATATAATATAATATTATATAATAATAATATTATATAATAATAATATAATTATATTAAGTATATATAATATATAATATACTATATAATATATAATATAATACTATATAATATATTATATCATTATATATTATATGAATATAATAATTATCATAATATAATATGATATAATATATAATAATAATTATAATAATAATATTATAATATATAATTTTTCTTTATTCTTTATCCATTCATCTACTGAGGGACACTTGGGCTACTTTACCAAAGCCTCTTGAAGGCAAATTATTTAAATCCGTGAGAGGTAAAAACACCGCTCTTACACACCGGTTCTCCAGCCCACGGTGTCTGAACTACTGGACCATTGTCCACTTGGACCTTGACTTCCCAGCCACTGTCGTTCCCGAATCACCAGACGCCTCACCGCGACCCTGCCAAGCGCAACGTGCCCTGCTGACACGCGTGTCCTGATGTACAGTCACAGCACCGACTATTCTTCTGTCCCGCTTCCCTTAGCAAACGGGATGAATACCCTGCTACCGCAGAATGCCCACGAGGTCGTACGAAATTCAGTGAGGGAAGATACTAGAGTAAATGCTGCAGGATTCTATCATCCGGCACTGTTTCCAGACCGCTCAGCGTGTCACGTTGCCCTGCAGAGTTGGGAATGCAGAAACAAAGGCCTCCAGTGTCGTTTCCATTTGTAAGGAGACTGAATTAACGTTGCCAGGGAAACAAAACCTAAGTTTCCTATTAAATTTACTTTCGGCTTCTGCGTCACACCTCCGCTAGCTTGGCTGAAATCCGATAAAGGAAGAAAACTACAGCTCTTTTATTAATGCCTCTGCAAGCACGTATTTCCCAGGTAAAGATAATCCACGGGAGAAAAGATTTGGACAAATCTCACCATAAAAGTGATTTGACTCCACTCAGTAGTATAGGATGGAAAAAACCATGTAGAATCACGCACCATCTGCATTTCTCTCTGTAACCGCAGGAGCACCCAACCCAGGAATGGCTCGTCTCTATTCCTGTGGCCAGTCGCAGCCTAACGTCCATGAAGATGTGTGTAAGCCAGCAACACGAGAGAGGGGGAAGACGGGAGCCAATGCGGGGAAGGAGGAGGCTAGCTGGTGAGGTAGAGAGTGGGAAAGTGGGGACAAAGAAAACAAGTCAGGGAGTCAACCCAGTCATTAGGGATGAAGCATGCTTTGAAGAGGGGGTTGACCAGTTGACTGACGTTGTAAAATAAATAAAGGAAAAAAGTTCACTGGCTGCATCGAACCAAAACAGGTGTCAAGAGATGATTTGAAGGAAGAACGTAGGTGCCACGTGGATGAGGTTGTATCTACCCAAGTATGGGCTCCTTCTCCCTTCGCTAAGTCTGCTGCCGTCTTAAGAGCAAAACCTAAGCAAGCTCTCTGCTGATTGCTCAGATGTTAATGTATACGCCCTTCCAGTGGCTTGTCAAATTCACCCTCAATCCCAAGTAGTACATATTTCCCAAATCTCAGCTCTGTTTGAGTAGTACCCTCAATCCCAAGGCTTAATTCACCCTCAATCCCAAGTAGTACATATTTCCCAAATCTCAGCTCAGACGTCATTTTCCAGGGACATCTACCCCCATTCTGCAGACTAGATTCAATCCATATTCTACACTCCCAATGCTTGGCTGTCATTTCCTCTAAATAACTCACAGTTAGAAATGACATAGGTCAATGATTCTTTTTTTTTGTTTTTCCTTTCTGTTTTTCCTTTGCTAAATTGTAAACTTCTTGAGCGGAGGAAGTGGATTTGTTACCGCTAAGCACTGTGTCTCACGTTCCTGTGCAGGGCCCAGCATTTAGTGGGTGCCCACCTTACGTTGTTCGGTGAATGAATGAATGTATCCTGAACAGATACGTCCAGAAGGTAAAGAAACTACTCCATGAGGAATAAAGAGAGCAACCCTGCAAGGCCATCAGGGACCCACAGACGCTCAAGTCAACTTCTGGCGGAACTCCCTTCCCAGAGGACACCCTTCCACCCGACCCAGCGCAGAAGGTGGGTCAGACAAAATCTGTGTCTGGGATGAGTTTTTTCTCACAGCCTTATCTGGCATACGATGTCAGTGCCCGGCTTTTCTTGTATGGCCATGGGAGGCTTTCAAAATGAGATCCTGAATAACTTCTCAGGGATTTTGGCGTACTACCTTCAGCCAAGGATCACTTGTATTTCCCGTGACCGGAAAGATTTGGGCCTCATGAGTAAACAGCCTCTTGGGGTCCGTCGTGGGAATCATCTCAATAGCCCTTGGAGATTCCCCAGCAGCTTGCAACTAACGACTGACCCTGCCAACATGGGGAGTTAGAGTCCCCTTGCAGATTCTATAAATCTCCTTCCTGGTGAAAACAAGTAGCCGGAGGCACAAGAGGATAGTGACTACACACGTTCTCTTTCTGCAACTGCAGGAGAATTCTGAACTACATCTAGCGCCCGTGAGGAAGCAGACGACCATGTACTCAAGACCCATTACGTAAGCTCTTTGAGGCACACTGCTTTTAATCAAAAACTGTTGTATTCATTCGTGCTATTTCATTCATAATACCAGAGTAGGTAAGGGGCAAAGTGTCAAGAAATATCAGAGGATACCAGAGAATGGCCAAGGGTAAATTTATAAGACCGTACTTAAGCTGTGCCTTCATCGGGATCAAGGAGAAGGGCACCAAGGAAGGACTGGTTCCGACAGATTCCGAGATGTTGGGTCTTTTTTTTTTTTAACGTTTATTTTTGAGTCAGAGAGAGACACAGCATGAATGGGGGAGGGGCAGAGAGAGAGGGAGACACAGAATCGGAAGCAGGCTCCAGGCTCTGAGCCATCAGCCCAGAGGCCGACGCGGGGCTCGAACTCGCGGACCGCAAGATCGTGACCTGAGCTGAAGTCGGACGCCCAACCGACTGAGCCACCCAGGCGCCCCTGTTGGGTCTTTTTAAAGTAGAGAATTTCCTTAGAAGAAGCAGAATGAAGGCTGAGTCAGAGGAACTCAGACCTGAATACTGGTTTGGCCGCTGAACTGTATCATCTTGGGCAAATTAGCCACAGTTGGGAGTCTCAGTGTCCTTATTTTGGAAACGGAGATAATAATTTGCTTTCCGTTGTCATTTCGGAGTTGGAGCTAATATTCAGAGAGATGCCTGAATTGGTGCCTGGCCCATAGTAAGTTCTGTCGTTCATGCCCTTCTTTCCGTTGGGTGACCTCTCCTAATCACCCCCCACCCCTCCGCCGCTTCTCCATTTTTTCTTATCGCTGTTATTGTCCTGGACCGAGCCTGTATCCTGTATTCATGCTACTGTTTTTCATGCAGCATGCTGAACCCCGTGGTATCCTCGTCCTGGCTTTCACTATGACAGTAAGGACTTGGATTGCATATTACTTGCATTTTTTGTGGTCTCATAGAATGAGAGAGAGAGCCAGAGGGGGAGAGAGAGAGAAAGAGAGAGAGAGAGAGAGCAGACGAGGACAACCAGAGACCAAGACAGAAACAGAAACCATATCTCATTATGTGCATTTGTCAGAGGCTGTGCCTGGTGCCCCTGAGGCTTGGGGACAGACCCATGCAATGACCAGGAATAAACATTGCTGGAACGGCACTCAGAAATGTGCTGTCCGCTGGGGCCCTCTTCATGTGTATTCTTACTCCTCTTTCACTCCCTGGTCTGTTCCCCCAGATTCAGTCCTCTCTGTTTATGACCCAGCCTTTGGGCCTGCCCTAAACCTGCCTTCCTTCATGACCAGCTTGGTGAACTTTGGTCCCTGGCTTCCATGCTTGTCCCCATCCTCGATCTAGTCCACAGTGGCTGCCCTGTGTCCTCCGGCTCCATCCGACCCCAGGAGACCCTCTGCAGTCTCCTCTCTATTGGGCCCATTTTGGCTCCCAGTTTCTTCCCCTTCCACCCCGCCTCAAAAGATGTCCTAAATCCAAGACTGTCCCCATGGAGTTCTTGGCCTCTTTGCTTTCTGGCTCTAGTTCTGTCTCCTGACTTGCTCGTTTTCCCTTCCCATCTTCTAGAACGAAGAAGGCCAGGAAAATCTCTTGGTAGTGATGTTTGCACATCCCAGGGCTAACCCCATCCCATCCCAAGCCTGACTAAATGGTGGCCTTGAACTAGACACCGTGTGGGCCATCCAGATATTAAGAACTGGGATCTTGCCATCAAGAAGCTTACATACGATTTTTTTAAAATCTTTTAAAATTTCGTTTATTTATTTTTTCCAATTTTTAAAATTTAATTTAATTTTTTAAGTATAATTTATTATCAAGTTGGCTAACATACAGTGTATACAGTGTGCCCTTGGTTTTGGAGGGAGAGTCCCATGATTCATCACTTACATACAACACCCAGTGCTTATCCCAGCAAGTGCCCTCCTCAATGCCCATCATTCACTTTCCTCTCTCCCCACTGCATCAACCCTCAGTTTGTTTTCTGTATTTAAGAGTCTCATGGTTTGTCTCCCTCTCTGTGTGAAACTATTTTTCCCCTTCCCTCCCCACCATGGTCTTCTGTTAAGTTTCTAAAGTTCCACATATGAGTGAAAACATACGATATCTGTCTTTCTCTGAGGGGCTTATTTCACTTAGCATAGTACCCTCCAGTTCCATCCACGTTGTTGCAAATGGCAGGATTTCATTCTTTCTCATTGCCAAGTAATATTTCATTATATGTATAAACCACATCTTCTTTATCCATTCATCAGTTGATGGACATTTGGGCTCTTTCCATAATTTGACCATTGTTGAAAGTGCTGCCATAAACATTGGGGTGCATGTGCCCCTCTGAATCAGCACTCCTGTATCCTTTAGATAAATTCCTAGTAGTGCTATTGCTGGGTCGTAGGGTAGACAGAGATCTCATAAAAAAGGAGAATTACAAGCCAATATCCCTGGTGAACATGGATGCAAAAATTCTCAATAAGATACTAGCAAATCAAATTCAACAGTATATTCACATGATCAAGGGGGATTCATTCTATGTTTAATTTTTTCAGGAACCTCCACACTGTTTTCCAGAGCGGCTGCACCAGTTTGCATTCCCACCAACAGTGCAAGAGGGTCCCCCTTTCTCCACATCCTCGCCAGCATCTGTTGTTTCCTGAGATGTTAATTTTAGCCACTCTGACAGGCGTGAGGTGGTATCTCATTGTGGTTTTGATTTGTATTTCCTTGATGAGGAGTGATGTTGGGCATCTTTTCATGTGTCTGGGAATGAAAACACCTGAAGTATTCAAGAGCAAAATAATTCTAAGTGGATTTCTTTATGATCACCCACTTTCAAAGTTATGCCAATTTAATGAGTAAAATATGATTTGCTAAAATATGGTACCTGGGGGAAATAGAATCTGCTAAGGTAAGAATGACCAGTCACTGATTCCATAGAGAGCAACTTACTGGATACGGACTACATGATGCCCAGTGTAAGGTACACCTCCAAGAACATCCTAAAAATCTCATCAGCTATCGATAAATTGATAGTTCTTTATTGTCTCTAAGGATATCAACTAATGGAATGTTCTAATGCATCGAATTTCAAATAAAACACACAACCACACACATACACACACCGTGCTCACGCATCTCTTTTCAATCATTGTGCTTTTTTACAGTTAAATACTTTAAATGTTACAACTATTAGAAACAAATCAAGTTGCTAACATTGGATAATGCCATTCGTTATCCAAACAAATGCAAACAAACAAGGGCTATTGGTTAATGAAAGAAAGCCTTATTATTCAAATAACTGAACTGGTGAATTAAGGAAACACGTCTCAATCAAGCATGTTAGTGATCTGCAGGAAAATAGTGTTCAGAGAGTATCTGGCCTCTGGTGAGAAGCATTTCAAAGGGGAGTATTTAATCAGGACTGCAATAGTCTCAGCCGGGTTCCCAACTTGAATGGTTCAGAATGCTTCCTTTGGTGTCTTAACTAAAGGCCATCATGATGGATAAGCTTCAGGGATATTTATTCCAGAGTTGAGCTTGATACAATGGAAGCAGTGATCATGAGATTGATGAAATCTATTCCCATTCTCTGATCCAGAGAGTGTGTTTTCTGCTATCCTACCAGAGACCCCAAAGCCAACTGGAATAGTCACATTGAGACAGAATATGAGATGTTCCCTGAGGCTTCTCCCTTCTCAGCCCCATCAGTCTAGACCCACAAAGGCCTGGGATACTTCTCATTTAACTATGGAACAAACGTGGAAGGAAGATCTATCACATGTCGGGCACTATTTTAGGCACATGGCTTGCATCGTTAGACACAACAGACAAGGTCCATAGACTCATGGAAACGAATGAGGGAGACAGAAAAGCATGAACTGAACAAATAAAAACTTCAAAAGGATCTGTGCTTTGAAAAAGATTAAACTGGGTAGCAGGATCGCAAGAGAGCAAGGATTACATCATCTGGGCATGTTGTTTTGAGCCTGTTCTCTGCACTCCTGCTCATAGAGTAACATTCTTCTCTGAGTTGTTTTTCTCTTTCTGTACTAAGTGCGAGATGGGCCTGGGATCACCTCCCTTTCAGAAGAGAATCATATTCCTTGAGAAGGTCTAGGGGGTATGGTGTTAAGGCAGTTACCCTTTCTCCTGAATTTTCTTTCTGTCTTCTCTGCAACAAAGTGGTGAGATATCCAGGGTCCAGGAACTGGGTCCAGGACTGTCTTTAACACATCCTTTTGGAAAAGGACAAAGAGATTCTAACGTACCTCTCTGGAGTAAGAGAGGTATTTTGCCATTTTTCGCTGACTTTCTGTGTACCTCCCACGTGCGTCTTATGAAAACTACAGGCTCCTAATGGAGACCTTGAGAGTTCAGGATGGCCAAGGTCTTTCTCTTTCGGTGGTGAAGATATAATTAGTATTACCACTGTTTTTGTTAAAGGATTACCAGTAGCGGAAGGAAACAAGTTTCAGATGTCACCTCTGTACAGACCCTTCCAAAGCCTCGAGAAAGGCGCTGGCCATGTGTTTACATGGTCACATATTATTGTAAGATTTACAAAAGATAGTGTATTTTTGTATCATTTTCTCACATTTCGTTTCAGGCTCCAAAACCCACGTCTGCCACCGAGGATGACTAGACATAGATAGAGCTTACCCAACTACAAAGCCAAGTAGCCTCCAAGTGCCCAGTAGCTCTGTGTTATATTAAAAATGGTTTAATTTTTCCTTTATTAAACTTAAAGATAAACTTTCTTCAAAGGGATGGTATGGGTACAACTAACCGTTCTGACTATTGAATTGTCACTTAGATAATAGTGCCCAGTTACAATGGTCCTCACCTCCCCAAATCAACAGAAATGGAAACTCATCCACTCACCTTTGTCTCCCAAAGTAAGTGAATAAACCACTGCGTTGAACTGAACTCTTAAAATACTTGCCCTTCAACACAGATGTAAGTAAAGGTGTGGTGAGCTTGTGTCTGATACGAAAATGTTTGAACGATATTTGTTAGTAATGAGTTCAGTCCATTTGCTTCCCAAGTTGTCTTTTCTTTCAGGGATAAGGGCCGCCTCAATAACGAGGTGAAGAAGCGAACCACAAATCGTGAGACATTAGGACTTCCCATCTCATGGACTTCACTCTACGGCACACACCTTATAAATAAAATGTGGCCTATGTGCCATTAATGGGCTAGGAACCACAGAAGCTCAGACTAGCCACTAGGGACTTCAGGATTTCAGAAGTCGTCCTAGAATTATATGGAAGACAAAGGATTTTACTGTGTCCTTAAGGCAGTGATAAATGGAGTCTTTTGTTCAAATTCGTTCATAAGACAATGACAATTTACCTCTAGATAATCCCCCCAAAGTGGTCCTCAGAGGCTCCGTAGTTAACTTCTGCAGGAATGAATTGAGTGACTGCAACAATGTCAATCTAGACGTGAGTAAGGAACTTCTATCTGGGTAGTGTAACTCTAGGGTCGACTAAAATATCACCAATCTCAGCATATCTGAAACTCCTCAGAGATTCAGACTCCTCACCTTCATCTTCAGATTTTTTTTATTTCCCTCATGAAAAAAGATTTCATCAACCACACATTAAATTGTTGTATATAATTGTCCTTGATGGGGTCAATTCAACAGCTTTATATATATATATATATATATATATATATATATATATATCAGTGAAGTTAGATGAGAGAGAGATCAAAAGACTGAGTCTCGGGAGATGAGAAGAACTTTTATCTTCAAGGTAGTATATTTTATTGGATATCTGATAAGAAATTTATTAGCCATCTCTGCACATATCTCAATAGAACTTTATTTTAGGGAGAGGAGGAAAAGATAACTTGGTTTTTTAGTGTGATATTAGGATATTCCAAGATACATACTTATCTGGTAAAGAACCATGAATATGCATCATATTTATGCATCCATAATAGAAAATATATGTCATTATTGATCTATTTTGCCTCTCTCCAAAAATCATACTTTGTCACCTAAAAGTCAGACTTGAGTACGTCTGACTCCCCTTTTAGATCACAAGGATCTCATCTGGGAACAGAGACCATGTTTTTTTTCTTGTGGTAATCTCAGCATCTAACACACAGGCTGGCACAAAACTTGCATGGAATAAATGAGGTCTGAAAAACAAAAAAGGGCTAATTAAGTTAATCACCAAGCATATTTTAGCAGTCTAAAGGGACAAAAAGACATAGAATATTTTCAAGGCTCACAGGAGTACCTTTATGAAGATGACAATGTTTTGTCAGATAAATTATGTAACTTCAAATTATGGAAAGCAAACACATGGCAAGATCATAAAGAAGCATTTTGGATATTTATGAAAACAGGCTTTGAGGAATATGTAAATTCCTAAAACAAAACTTCCCTGTTTTAGGAAGAAATCTGGGAAAGTGACAATGGATGATGATGTCCAGATAGAAGGACAGTCCAACTTCTAGACATTTGGATCGTACAGTCACAATTCCTATTGGTTGAAAAGAGCAAATATTTCCTCTTTCAACATTCACCTGTTTTGCACAACTATCTTCTAATTTGCCTTTCCTTTTTAGTCATATTTCTTACACCTAAAGCAGAAGTTACAAACTGTTCGTCCCGGGGTGGGTTTAGACTTCCTCCAAATCCTAGTTGGTCTGTAAAAAGCTAGATTTTTTTTTTTCATATTAAAAAACCCAGATGTCCAGAGTTATCTTCTCTGGAGAAAAAAAGTGTAGAAATAGGAGCATTAGACCCACGTGTTCAGTCTTAGCAAGAGTCCGGAGGTGGGGAGAAGCTGTACTCTTCAAATAGAGTACTCCAGGCTCTGTGGGCAATCACATCCCTACCCGATCCACATCACTTATTTATGTCACCACATGGCCCTCCTGTCATCTGAGTATATAACCTCCAAATAGATGAACACTCTTCACTTAAAATGAAATTTTTAATTGCAAGTCTCTATTTAGTCCGATTGCCTATTCCCAACCACGTGTTTAATAACCACAGTATTCTGGTATACAAAGGATCTACATGCTGTCTTAACTGAGAGAACATTCTAATGCATGTTTACTTACTGCAAGGGTCCCAAATGTAGCCTGAAGACTTAGGTAAGACGTTGATCTAAGTTTTTGTTGCACTGAACTTCTATTCTTCCTCCCTCAATCCTTTGTTGAGGGAAGTATTTCTGAAGTTAACACGAGTTAGGATACAACAGTTAGGATACAGGAATTTGACTGAGCATGTTCAATTCAGAAAAGGTAGGACAGCAATGAGACATGCCCCAGAGATCGCATAGGTGGAGGCAGGCTAACGGAAAATTTCGATAATCATATACAGACAGTAGCACAAGGGAGTAAAAGTTCCATTCACCTTACCTGGTCGAATCCCTATCAGACCCACAGGTCTGCTTAAGGCAAAGGAGAGTGAAATGGGTAGTCTAGAATAGAAATCATAAATAAATACCCCTGATTTCCTCTTGTCCATGAAAATCGCTGACACATAAACAATATAGGCTTGTGTAAGTCTTGCCAGCCAAAAGGATTTTATTGGGATTTTCTCTCAGAAGTTGTTGTTACAAAAATAATAGGGTTCTGTATTAATTAAAAATGATATTTTAGTAGTGATTATAGCTTTTCAAACTTTATGTACTGCTCCAAAGAATTTGTATGACTCCTAGGGAAGGAAAGGATGAGAATTGGTCCTTCAGGTCAATGCATGGAAATTTACAGTTTAGGTCAAGTTAGATCTCCGTGGAATATCCAAAGTAGAGCCCTTGTAGTAAACTACATTCAAATCAGTGAGTCCACTGTGTGGCACCCCATGGGCAAGAGTCTCCTGAGTGCTCTTAAAACCATTACTACACACGTTTTCCATATTTAAGGACAATTGCTTCTGGAAAGAGATCTCCAAGATTATGTAGTCGTCTTAAGAAAACATACAGGCGCTCACAAGGCAAATTTTCATTTTAAGGAACAAAACACGGCTGTGCTATTTGATATCTAATTTGGAACTTTATTATGTTAACAATTACATGAGCGGAGTCTTTTCCAGGAATGTTTCCATTTGGTAATCCTAACCATTTCGTTCTGAATGACCTTTGGGCAAAGATAGGTATCGCAAGCTCATGAAGAGAGGCAATTCTGAGTAGTATGGGCAGGAATGAGTCATAGGCATCATTCATAAAGTAATTATGCACCTGCTGGTAAGGGTATTTCATCTCCAGTAAATATTGACATGCCCCTTCCACTCCATCGCAAGAGGAGGATTTATTGGAGTGTGTGTTGTACCAGACTTCTCACAAAAGTCTTCGTCTGGGGATAGTTTGTTTTCTAGAGTCAAACAAATACAAGTCACTGGGATTTATAGTCAAACCTGAGCTTCAGGTGGACAATAGAATTAAGTACAGCGTTGGATATGAGGGATAAGAAGAAATCAGAAAACGAAAAGCCATGGCTTCGAGCACAAGAACCAGGAAGGAAAATTTACGAATTTACCAGCTAGAACCCAGGGTGAAGGGAAGCATCTAGTCTCACAACAGAGGCCAGACGCAGAGTGATGGCAGGCTCGAAATCAATCACTTATAAGTACAATTGTTTGCAGGGAGGGTTGGGGCGGGGAGAGTGCCACTGAAAACACCCAGATTTTGTTCTCTAAAGGTCCAGTTGTTTGTTGACCCCTGTGAGTTGTCCTCGTTGTCTCATCTGCCGTGACCCCCACAACCTCATTTCCTGTGACCCCCCCGCACCCATAGTCAATGCTCCCGTAAGAAATCTTACTTAGTTAATTCTCTTTTTATCCTGCTGAAGTACTTCCGTTGTTCAGGATGACTTTTGCATTCACATAGTCAAGGCCTCCAAATCAATTACTTGGCCTCGCCATCACTAGGGCCTCTCCCTCTACCCGCTTAAACTACCTCCTCCCAAAGCTGCACCCTGGACTCCCCGTGCCATTCCTGACATCGTCAGTTCAGGCTGTCCAAATGCAGTCTCTGTCCTGTATCCCTCGTTCAATTAATCCCACTTCACCTGCTCAGGATCCTCACATGCCCTCCAGCCCTTTCTCCCTTTCAAAGACTCCTCTCGTCTACACATCGTCCCTTATTCAACCTGGAACCCACGTCCAACACTTGGGTCGCTGTCTTGCCACAACTTTTGGTGCCTTAGCCCTCTGTCTCTTCAGTGTTCTTGTAGGGTAAAAGCTTAACACTGAATTAACCCATATCCACTGTTAGTTGGCCTTGGGTAGCCTGCTTCCAATCTCCCTCCTCACCTGTATCCCTCCTCATTATGGCCAGATGACCGTGCCTTTCACCTAGCGGAGAATACGAAAGCCATGAAGGGGAGACGACCTCAATTCTTTGCCCCGCCCCCTACGAGCTTACCTGAAGCCATCAGTGCCCGTTCTTGTGACTTCACTGCCTCTCCGAGGCAGAAGTTGTCTATTTCTTGTCGTCTGAGTACTTCCTCACCCATGCTCTGGGTCTCGTAGCTTCCAGCTCCCATTTATTTATTTAAAAAATTTTTAATGTTTATTTATGTTTTTTAGAGAGAGAGAGAGAGAGAAAGAGAGAGACAGAGTGTGAGCAGAGAGAGAGAGACAGAGGGAGGCACAGAATCCAATGCAGGGCTTGAACTCACCAGCCACGAGGTCATAACCTGAGCCAAACTGGGGCACTTAACCGACTGAGCCACCCAGGCGCCCCCTTCCAGCTCCCATTTAATTCTATTTTTCTCATAATTAAAAAAATTTTAATTTAATAATTTTAAAAAGGAAGTAATTTCTTTAATTATATATACAGTGCCTCTCTTTAGAGTATGCAAAATCACCATGGCCCTTTTGAAAAATATGTCCTTTCTTTTGGCCAGTTTCTCCAAAGCACCCTTGAACAACAGCACTTTCTTAAACGCCTAAACCAAGTATTTGACATTAATCAGCACCTACCACATGATGCAGCTATTATTCCTGTTCTACTGATTAGGGAACTGGGTCTCAGACAGAGTCACGCAAATTTCTTAGCATTCCAAGTGACTGTGGCAAATTTGGGGTTGAAAACCAGGTCTGCCTATGCTGCTGTTTGTCTGTTTCCTTTTTGCTACTTTGCCTTGCTTGATTACCCTCCCCCAGCCAACAATGCATCTTTTTCCTGTTCCTATCTCCTTATATCTGGAAAAGTCAAAGCACGGCCGGTAACAGTGGGAAGGAAGAAGCACTCACCGAGGCAAGGAACTTTTGTTCAAGGACTCGAAACAGAAGGAATTAGTAATACTCAAACGAATCTCATCCTGTCTTCTCCAGAAGGGATCTAAGGTGAGTGAATTGTGCCCTGAAGTGGAAATGTAACATGATGCCCTTGTCACATGCTTTCAGAGACGGGGCCGCGGGGAGCGGGACCGCATCGTGGCCCGGCACCTCGCGGGTTAGCTTCGGATCTTAACCAGCAAATGGAAGTCACGGATCCCAAGACAAATACCAGCCGCATACAGAGCTACACTACTCACAATCAGGTGTTCCGGTGAGGGCGCACACGCTCGATGACTGGGTATCGGGGATCTGTTACAGAGTAAACCCTGTACTACGAAGGGAGATCATTACGGTTCCTTCTCAAAGTCGTGAAGTTTTTCAACAAACCATGATATCAAAGAGAGACCTGAAAATCCAGGTGAGCATACCTCTCTGTGTACAGTTCATACAGTGGTGTTTCAAAGATACGTTAATCCGATCATCTGCTTTGGCAAATCTTGTAAGATGAAGGTGTAAATCTTACAAAAGAGGATGTGAAAGGACACACAAAGTGATGAGCTGAAAAGATATTATAAGTAATTCAACACAGACTGCAACAACACAGAGAACAAAATACACTGCCACAAAGCTTTTAAGTATCTAGGCACTTGTTAAAATACAGATTACCAGGCTCAAAAGAGCGAGGGTCAGCAAGCTTTTCTGTAAACAAGTTATGGAGTAAATAATTTAGGCTTTGTGGCGATATTTCGTCTCTGCAAGAGATACGCACATCTGTTTTTGTGGCAAAGATGCGGCCACACAAATTACGTAAAAGAATAGGCCTGGCTGTGTTCCAATAAATTAATTTCTAACAACAGCAAGCATTGAACGAAAGCTAAAACTAGTGGCCAAAACTTTGACAAGAAACAGGATATTTACCTAATCACAAAGTAGACTCCCCCCAAATCCACGTAAGTACTTAAAACATATTTGTTAACTTCACAGTGGAGAAGTCTGGAAGAAACAACGTTAGCCAAGTGGTAAAACCAGCATCGCCGGGAATAATGTGCCACCTGAATGATGCGCTGAGACGAACACGGTGTCGTTTCTGAGACGCTCCGGCCAAAGATGCAGAATCTGAATCTAATCACGAGATAAAACCCAAAACGAGAGATCTTCTCCGGAGTAAAGGGTTTGGACGCATCAGACGTACAAGTTCATGAAAGAGAAGGAAAAGCCTGAGGAACTGGCCCAGGTCAAGAGACTAAAGAGATAGGGCAAGTAAACCCAATGCGAGATCGTTGACTGGATCCGAGACCTTGAAAGGAACACTATAGGGGCTATTAGCAAAATTTGTATGGATTGCACGGTAGCATTGAACAGTTTCCTGATTTTCATGGTTGTATGGTGATTATGTAGGAGAGGGTTCTTGTTTTTAGGAAGTACATACTGAAGCATTAAGGTAGAATAGGACAACAGAGCTTTCATTGACTCTCGAACCGCTGAAAAAAATTAAAAAAACATGTATAACTATAGGGAATTAGAGGATGATAAATCAATGCGGTGAAACATTAATAATTGAAGGATCTGGGGAAAGAGTATACGGGGAAATGGTTCTTCACATCATTTTTGCCACTTTTCTATAAGCTCAAAATTATTACAAATAAAAAGTTAAAGGAACGGCAGGGGGAAAAAATGCCCAAACCTCTGGGAGTACGTGGAAAGGATTTGAAAGCAATGAGAGACCGGTGTGACCAACTCATGCACGGGGCAGAGTGTCAGCTCCTCAGAAATTTCCAGCTGACTTTGAACAGAAGCTTCTTATCTTCCAACGTTTTCGATGAAGGAGAAAACCAAAACAAAACTGAGCGTAGCCAAATAGAAAATGCGAATGAAACCATGGTATACTTCAACATCCCCCAAATAATTCCATCAATGCTAAAGAATCTACACAGATCAAATTTATAAGCATGGGTTATAAAACAAACGTGTGCCACTGTGGTGATGTGTGCCTTACCAATGGTTAAGAGACGCCACCAGATTTAAATTTAAACCAAAATGTCGTAACTAACTCTTGGTTGCCATAGGGCAAATCTAGATTATGCTGGTCCCTGGATTTAGGTAACTTGGAGATTCCTCTCTGGGAAAAAACAAGATAAACTTACAAGTAAAATTAGGTACAACAGTAGATAGTTCTTACAAAAGAGAAGATAAATCATAACAAATTACAAATTTAGAAAAAAAAACAGGTGAGTACAATAATCCAATAAATAATGTAATGTTTTTATTAATTAGATGCCCGACATGATTTCTCAAACATTTTCCTAGATTTTGTGGCTACTTATTCTTTGATCATGTTTTTATATCACAAAATTCTGGAATATCGTAGTCTACACGGAAAAAGGAAGGAGATCGTGCTAGTGAGGGGTCCAGAATCGTAAGCTTCATTAGCTACAAATAAATCCACCTCTGCCTGAAAATGTTTCTCAGGGATGTTGCAGTGCGTGCGGAGAACATCAAAAAGATGATGTCTCAGCTGACAAAGGCCTAGGTGAAAATTAGAAGTCCAGAAGCTCTACGTAACCCACTAAGTAGGCTGACCCTTGAAGCATTTTATGGATTATATAATGTGAACAGTTAAATGATAAGCTTTGGTAATGATGGGACCTGGTGTTTATTTATGTATAAGAATGACATGGGATTAAAAGCCTATTGCTAAAGAAAAGCCTGGAAATGCTCCTTCAAAAAGCATAAACGAAAATTCTAAGGGGCGCCCAGGTGGCTCAGTTGGTTGAGTGTCAGACTTGGGCTCAGGTCATGACGTCACGGTGCCTGAGTTCGAGCCCCACATTGCATTCTCTGCTGTCAGCACAGAGTCCGCTTCAGATCCTCTGTCCCCTCGCCCTCTGCCCCTCCCCTGTTTGCACTGTCTCTCTCAAAAATAAATAGACATTAAAAAAATATTTAAAAATTCTAAGTGATTAGACAGCATGGTGCCATGGTTTACTTGACCACCCCTTGAGTGTGTGTGTGTGTGTATGTGTGATACATAAAATATTTGTGTATCTTATAATCAAGGGCATCTTGGGTTCACCAACAGAGGGGGTATTTATTTTGCTTTCTCGCCTGTCATGAGGAAGTCTATCTGGCTCACAGGCCAAAGAGGGTAGGACAACTAAAACAAAACATTTACAACAAATGAAAACTTACGGTGATTTAAAACCCACTAGGTTGTGGGCAGGGTTGGGTCCAAGTGGATCAGTTACGGGAAGTCCCAGTAGGATCCCGGTGGGAAAATGGAACAGAAGGAAGCGGGAGATGACGGAGCCAGAGAATGCTCTTGAACTAACGTCCTCGTAAAGCTATAAAGTGCAGAAACCAATTCCAGAGCAGGGCAGGGAGGCCAAGCGTGAAAGCAGGTGGAACTTGGCAGGCCACCAAGAGCCGGTCCCTCGGTGAAAGTCCACGCGGCTCCCGCCTTGCTGTCCTGTCTCCTGATGGGGTTCCAGGAACACGGCCGGTAATCATCTACCACATCAGGAGCAGTGGAAGGAGTCACACCCGTTTCATCAGGAAAGCCAAAACCAAGGCGTGAAAAGCAGCTTCACATGACGGGACAAAACAGCCATGCAGAAAAGGGAGCAAATTTATGCCACACGGTTCGCGCAGCAAAATGAGAACCGACATGGGGCAGTTACAAGGAGACAGATTCTGAGCACGGGAAGCGTGGACGCTACTAGAAGCATTTGCCTGTGTTCATCTGGAACGGTGCCTGGGTCATTCCAAATTGTCGGTAATATTGGATCTGGCAGAGGGGAGCTGGACTGAAGCCTGCCACCATACAAGAGGTGAATTAAGTGCTCTTTTCCTACTTTCGGCGAGTCTCGGATCATTTTGGGTATCAGTTCAGTTTTCCTTGATGTCGGATCCCCTACCTTATTTTTGGCTAGTTTCGTCTCGATGGTGGCGAGGCTGAACCTCCAGCCACGGCAAACGGAGGGCTTGTAAGGTACCACGACGCTTGAAGTGAGACACCAGATATATGGAGCGATAAATCCTGCTGGACTACGAAAGCCCCCATTAGGAGGGCTCCCTCAGCCTCGGCCACATGGCACACGACCTTCTGTTTATTCCACTGCAGTTAATTCAGAGTCACAAAGTGCAGGAGCTGGTGATGTGTGCAGTGGGGGAGCCACACCGAGTGTATGCCCAAAGAATAAAAACCACGTCAGTGGTCGTAATTACGCTGCTTAGGGAAATGCGTAGACAGGCAGGTGTCCTGGATAACAGGACGTACGTCTCCGCTAGGAAACTCTATTTCTGACGAAGACGTGAAAACATTTTGCTCTGAGGTTTCTCAAGGAACCTCAAGAAATATAATGTAGAACCGGGTCCCCTGAAAAGGACTAAGCGTAGTAACAATTACCGGGCAACGGCCAGGTGGCATCATCCCTACCAGACATTTTGACATGCTTACCGAATTGAATCCTCCCAAAGCCAAGTTCACTAGAGAGTAAGCAGCAGAATTACAGTCTGAACTCAGTTCCTCGTGATTCCAGATCCATTGCCTTCCAACTCTATGAAGCTGCTCGACATATTAAGCGATACTTGTGCGCTGACAAATTCGCCTTTAGCAACACATGCTGAATTTTCTTCCCCGAGCCTAATGGTCCATCGGATGTCTGATGTACATCCGATGTCTGATGTACATGTCGCGCGAGGTTACGCAGCCGCACTGGCTAGTAGAAGTTCAAGAGTAAGCCCTTAATGCAACTGGCAGCAACTGACTGATGGTGCCAGAGCTGCGAGCGTTAGGAACTTCTCAAAAAGAAAGCTGGGAGCAACTGACATTCTCCGTCTGGAAATGGTGGAGACGGCAGGTCGACTCTAGTGCGACTTTATTGCACACTGGCACGTGGGCCTTGCCCACGTGATCTGCAGGCTGAAGCCTGCGCGTGTACACATGTATACATGTCTTACGTGATAAAAGAGCCAATCGAGGAAGTGCAATCCCATCAGAGAAGCTGGGACGGACATTGAAGACAGAGCTAAGGGAACCTAGGACTGCTCCAGAAGCCCTAGGCTTGGGTCAATGGACCTTCTGATGGTGGAGGATTTGGATATTAAACTGTCAAAGGGAAATGGACATTATGAATGAAGAAAAGAGATTCCAGAGATGCATACGAGCCATCTTCAACGTCAGAGAGACTCACTGTTCCAGCTTCTGGAAATAAAACAAGGCCAAGTGATTAGATGCTATCAAGATCTCTCTTTTAGCCCGTAGAAGAAACAACTTTCTACAAATCAGACTCAACTGAAGATGGAATGAGTTTTGTGGGGAGGTAGGGAGATCTTTGTTAATGGAGAGGTCATTCCACTCAGTAAAACACACACACACACACGCTTGCTTGCACTTAACCAGCCAGATGGCCATTGCCATGGGTCCTATGAAGATATCACAGAATTCTTGTGTCCTATGATGCTCCCTTAGTGCCTCCCATCTTTCTCCATAGGAAAGATCTAAAGTATTTGTTCCATGTTCTCAAAGTTCTCTTTCCTGACTTTTCTCTGCTTAGAAAATGCCTCTTTAATGTTGATGGTCGCTTCCCCAATTTGAGTCAAATCATGCTTTTTGACAATTATCCTATTTGGGGGCGTCATTGCTCCCATATTTATAACCCCCTGGCCTTCTACCCTTTACCACCTTGTCAATGGCTCACCTTCCAACCCATGAGATTTGTTGGTTTCTTTAACAGCAGAGGGAGAGTAAAGTACAGAGATCGAAAGCTAGAAGAGAGGTCAAGATGAAATACCCGTCCCTACCAATTACATACTGTTCTGTTTGAATTGGTGTCTCCTCCATCCCTTGATTTACACATTCTCAGCTTCCAGGGAACACTGCCTTTGCTTTTTCGGGTCCATCATATGTTCTCTGCATTGGCATTCTCAGGCTGGCTCATCTGGTCTCCATTGTCGTTCCTGGCAGTTGATTTGGGTTGCATTACCACTTTTGTATTCAAGGAACCATGGAACTTCAGAGCTGGAAGAGATCCCAGATATAATTTCACCAGTTTTTTCATTTTCTAGACGGAAAACTAGAGCTCGTAGAGGTGAAACGATTTGCTCAAGGTCATAGAATTAGCAGAACTGGAACCAGTTATTCAGTGGTATCAGCTTGACTTCCCCGTCACAGGGAGGTTGTCCATTTTCAGGTAATGACCACTGATGACAAATGACCTACCCTGACACCTTCCATCTGACCATTACTGGAGCCCCAAGCAGCCAGGCCATGGCTAGTTAATCTCTCAAAATGTGGTAGGGGAAAAAAAACACTATACAGGCTTCTCTTCATCAAAGACAATCACTCCTTTTGACTTAGAAATCTTTGTATGGAGACATCAGTTCAATAAGAAAGCTGGTCAGTTGTGCTTTTGGCAATATACTGTGTGTGTGTGTGTGTGTGTGTGTGTGAGAGAGAGAGAGAGAGAGAGAGAGAGAGAGAACATGTGAAAGAAAGGAGGGAGAGATTTAAACAAAAGATCCGTGTGAACCCAAAATCAAGTGACATAAAGCAATACAAATGCTAAAAAGAAGGCATTTTTCTTGTCCTGTGCCACCACCTGAGTTAAAGATTCGGGGGTTTTACCTATTTAAAAAGGAGTATAGATTTGAACAAAACCTATTTATTTTCTAAATCTGAAACAGAATGAAGCCGGGATGTCAAAAATCCCAAACCAGATCTGTGCCGTACATTTGTATCTTTCATTTTATTTGAGTTCTTAATCAGTATTAAATTATTGCAGATGGCACAGATATTGTCATCCTATAAACATCAACTTGTCTAGAGACCAACAGGCCCACAGCCCATCTGGTAGAAGAAAAGAAACTAATATTTACTGAGCACCAATTAAGTGTTAAACTCTGCTATTCGTGACCTCGTGTCAATGCCCATGACAATCCTGAGAGCTAAGTGTTATTATTCCCTTTGTTTTTAATAAGTGAGGGAACTGAGGTCATATACCTTACCCATGGTAGAGCCAGAATTTAGGTGCATATCTGGTTAATCTGTTTCTTTACACCACACCACCTGTTTTCAAAGAGACTCTGGAAGACCAACCATAACCACATTCACGGGGACATTCACGGGGTAGGAGTGTTTCCCCCATGAGAAAGTGGGACGCAAGAGGGAAAGGGCTCTGTGGAAAGGAGGAGAATGTTCCAGTGGCTCAGTAGCCTAAGCAGAGGAAGCATCTCCCATGGGACAGAGGAAAGGGGCCAGGTAGTCTGCTCCAGGCAAGCAGAGGCTGAGCCAGGGTCTACTTGTCAATCCTCACCTTGAACCTTCCTTAGGAACTGGCCAGGAGCAGCGCAGGCCAGGGATAGTTTGAGAGAAGGGACAGAAGTTTCCTTCAAAGCCCTGGATCCACTGCATCAGTGCAGGGGGCACAGCCAGGGCTCCCCAAACTTATAAACTAGAAGCATTATCTATGGCCACCCACATCTCATACTACTCCAGTCCAAATGTCCCTGTGCACCTGATGTGCCAGCAGAGATAGGTCTCAGGAACTGTTATTTTTTTTTTAATGCAAGTCATTTTCTAGGGACTATAACCTGTAAAGTTGTAGAAACAATGATAGCCAGGCTTCTTCCCCCCACCAAATCTACCCAGATTCATAATTCCAGAGTTAGAAGGGATGTTTACATTTTTTCTTATTTTATCCTCCCTTTATATATCCTTATCCCTTCTTTTCCTCAATTTTAAATTATTTTTGAAGTATTTACTGCGTGGCATGTGATGAATAAACTCAAAGAAAGACAGGGAACCCACCAGAGAGGAGCCATGGAGATAGGACATAATTATATAAGTAAATAACTAGTATTTGTATGAGACTCCTACTATCTACACGTTAGGTCTTTTTTTTTGCCTGTCTTCAATATTTGTCACTTTCTCTCAAACCCTATTTGTATATTCATTTCTTTTTTTATTATTTTTTTTGCCTTCTCTTAGTCTATAAAAATATAAATCAGAATAGTGGTTGCCTTTGGTGAGTAGTGGGGTATTGAGTGGAAAAGGAATTTTCTGGAATGGTAGGAATATTCTATATCTTGATCTTGGCAATGCTGCATGGTGTAGCCCTTTGTCCAAATTCGTTGAACTATATACTTGAGAGTTGGGTGTCTTATAATATATATAATATACCTCAGTGCATGTGTGTGTGTAACCACCCATGGTCTGAGCTGCTTTTCACCTTGATAACAACCCATTCTAGAGAGGCTGTAAGGTGTGCTTGGGCACAGATAAGTAGTGATATTAGGATGACCAGCTCATCCTGGTGTGCCCAGGACTTTCCCAGTTTTCACACGGAGAGTCTTGTGCCCCAAGAATCCCCTCAGTCCCGGGCAAACCAAAATGGTTAGTCACCCCAGGTAACATCCTTGAGGCTCCTGGTGCCCTTGGAATTGGGGCTACCCTTTAATTGGGGCTTAGTTCTTTCATTACCCATAGTATCTTGAAATGATTATTGATCTTTTTGTATGATTATGAAAGTAACACAAACTCACAGTAGAAAATTCATAAAGAAGAAGAATCACCAAAAATAGCTCCCATTATGCTGTATAAATAGCTCTGCACTATGCTTTTTCACGTAGTAATATATGATGAAAATTGCTCTTATCGCTAAAAAAAAAAAGCCTTTAAAATGTGGTCTTCAGTGACTGTGTGAATAAATGTACCGTAATTTTCACCATTCCTCTAGTTGAATTTGGTTTCATTCCCCCCACCCCAGCTTATCCCTACCTTAAATATAATGGTTGACATTCTTGTATATAAATCTTCTCTGTAATATGTTGGGCATTGTCTTTTGACCTCCACCTTGGACCTGCCTTCCCCTCTTAGGGTGATCAGCTGTCTTGGTTTGCCTGGTTCTGAGAAGTTTCCTAAGATGCAGGACATTCAGTGCCCAAATTAGGAGAGTCCCAGGAACACCATGACAGTTGGCCACTTATCTTTGAGGTCACGGGCATCTTTGTGGCGTCAGCATTAAGGCATATCAATGGCTTCTAGTTCTGAGCTTCACATCGGGGACCACACGTTGTCTAGAGCAGTGGCCCTCCCACTGCCCGCAGAAAGAGTGCACCTGTCAGCTCCGGGCAGACTTGAGAAGGGGTGCTAGCGTGAATGGGGAGAGTAGAGGAGGGCCGAGCAGGCAGAATTCTAGGACTGCAACTTTTGCTTCCATGTCAGCAGCTCGACTTGTAGTCATTTTACTCACGCATTATCTCTAACCCTCCCAAGGGCCTTGCAAAATGGGTATTCTCAGTCTTAATCTAAACAATAAATAAGCTCAGAAAGGTCGAGTGACCACATAAGCCCACAAGTAAAGCTCCTAGAATTCAAGAGTAGGTTTCCTGAGCGCCAAAGCCAGAGGATTTTCCAGTATCTGGTGCTGCCTTGATAGAGCACCCCATCACTCCCCCCACTATATTCTGTGTTAGGAGATGGGGTGCGCCGGTGTTTCAGGGCCACTGTGGTTCTCTAGCTTAAGATCTGAGCACTCCGTCTCTTCGGGGCAGAGTTTCAAATGACGAAGCACAAGCTCTTCGGGAGTCTGGAGCCATTGTAAAATGGCACCCCAAAGCTTGGGGCACCGTCCAGCTGGAAGGCAGAGGCAATTCAAGGATGCATCAGAGGGAAACTGAGCCACATTATTCTCCTTAAGTTTGGTCTGATGGGATAACTCGATCTTATGGGTCACTCAACCCATAGGTTGAGTGGTTAACCTCAGGGTGGTTAAAGAGGAATATCACACGATGTGGTGTGGGGATAGGAAAAATCTGAAACAGAGTGGAGGCCGGCCTTATGAAAAGTGACTACAGGAAAGGCAGTAGGAGGTCCAGGCACAGGGCCCCAAAGGGGCACAGTAACACTATTTGTTGAATTCCAGAAACTAACCACATCCAACTACTCCAGGTTGCAGGCACGGTAGAGCCACGGCAAGAGGTCAGGCCACAACGGTGGCACCGTACTGTGTAGAAGATCTGTCCATGCCCAGGGCCAGCCTCAAGCTGGAGCTATGGGGGAGCCATGAAACCACAAAGAAGGAACTCGTGTGAACTAGATCCACGACTCAAGAAATCGGGCTGGTTTTCAAAGACAAGGAAGAGAACATCCACGAAAGCCCAGGTTTGTGGGCAAGGCTAATGCAGCAGGCCATGTGCCATGGCTGTGTAAGGGACCACATATGTGTCCCGACTCACCACACAGAGCCAGGGGCTGGGTGTCAGGGCAGCAGATTTGTGAAGGTAACAGCGGTGCCCAGAAATTTCGGCTGGGCCACCTGAATGTGGGCCTTAGAGCAAGACTTCATTTACTAGACAGTGCACGAGGAGAGAGGAAGCCAAGGAAGGGGGGCTGGGGTTCAGGACTCGATACTGTGAGGTTGGCTCAGATGCCACAGGGGGGAATGTGCCATGAGATGAGCCTGTGCGTGGCCGTCACCGAGGAGGCAGCTCCAGTGCTGGATAGAGGCAGCCATCTTTGTCCAGGTAGGACCCGCGCCTCAGGCTAACCCACTTCTCCGCGAATGTTGCTTCCATTACAGAAGAGAATTATGCCGAAAGCCAAAACTTCCAAAAGTTCCAAAAGTTCCTAAAGGAAAATAAAGTAAAAGGTTGTCTTCATCAACCCCCCAGTCCCACTCCACGTATGTAATCAACAAAATCGATTGAGTGTGTATTTTTCTATGTATTTTTTCACACATTTTAGCAAAAATATGATAACTCTATATTCATCATGTTCTGCGATTTGATTTTCTCTTTTAATGTGCCAGGCACGTCTTTTTTTGTATCAGTACATTGAAAACTAGTTCCTCAATGTTACTTGATGCACTGATTTTCATAGTATAGATATAAAAATTTACGTAACCATGTCCCCAATTAAGAACCATTCTGATTTTTAAAGTTTTCAAAACTCATACCAACCCCAGCATGACTTTCAAGTTAATAACTCAAGTTAACCCCAGCATTATTTCTAGTCATCATTTTGCATCAGTTTGGCATGGCCACTCTAAGGCAGACAGCAAAATATCTGTTTCCCCACCTACGTGGGTTTAAAAATGAGGATGGACCTGATTAATTAACAAAGAATGTAGTCCAAACAGAGAGGAAAGGGTGAGGCTGGAAGGAAGGAGGAAGAGACAAAGAGTACAGGTGCTCTGAGTATTGTCACAGACATATTTATTACACTTGGAAGTGGTTTATTACAATGGAAAACGCATGGATCTGAGGCGAGTCAGGAGACCTAGGGCTTGGGTTTCTTGCTATCCCAAACCAACGTCTCTGTTAACACAAATCTCATTTCAATAGCTGTTGAAATGTGGTGAACTGTGGCGATTCTCTGGGCTGGAATACCTATGTTTACCTATGAAGGTAAACTAAAATTTAGCTCTGTGTGTGTGTGTGTGTGTGTGCACGTGCACGTGCACATGTATACAGGTATGAGCATGTAGGAACCTGCCCGTGTCTATGGAAAAGAAAGAGAGAAGAATGAGACCATAAAAGCATTAAAGAGAAAGACATTAACAAGCAAAAAATTACTGCAAAGTACATATTTCATAACCTAAACTCGAGATCCTGGTTCTTCTGTAATCGGTATATCCGATGCTCAGAGAAAATGGGTCTGTAGATAGCTATGTTCGTGTTGTAATTCAAGTTAATAAATATTATCCATCTTTCTTAAGTGTTGGCTGGACTGTTGAGAGGCGGGTAACCTAACCCTTATATGTGAATATTGTCAGACTTAGGGATCTTGTCTCCCATTTTATGGGAACTGAGAGGCTTTAAAAATTAGCAATGAGGAATCTGCTTTTAACACTGTGTTTAAAGCTTTCCAATAGAAGGATAAGGTTAATGAAGACTGTCTAAGTGAGAAGGAGATTATCACTTGATCCTTCAGAGTATATGTTTGGAATGAAGTTTCACTGATGCAAAAAGGTTGAGATGTCAGGAAGAAAACACATTTCTTTCCAATCCATTGTCTACAAAGCCATTGTTCTTAAGCACTGCTACTCTATTCCCCCTTTGACTGTCATACTGAAGGATTGTGTTTCTATCCGGTTATTTTTTTCGGTGTAATAATATATGAGATATAATGGAGTGAGGAACTTGGAGCCAGTGATGATACTGGTGAGAAACTTGCAAGGAGTTTACTGTTTACTGGGTTTCCAGAACAGGCTGCACAGTTCGCCGAAGTGCCAGCCAATGTATTCCAGAACTTTCAGTCCAGCTGCTTGGCCACCCTGTTTCCCTCATGGCCCCACTCAACCCCACACACAGTTGCCTCCTTTCTTTTTTTGTTGTTAACTTTTTTAAATGTTAATTTATTTTTGAGGGAGTGAGAGAGACAGAGTATGAGCAGGGGAGGGGTGGGGAGAGAGGGAGACACAGAATCCAAAGCAGGGTCCAGGCTCTGAGCTGTCAGCACAGGGCCCGATGCGGGGCTTGAACTCATGAACTGCGAGATCATGACCTGAGCCGAAGTCGGACGCTTAACCCACTGAGGCACCCAGGCGCCCCACCTTTACATCCTTTCTTTCCTTGCTTTTCTTCTTCCCCTTAGTCATTCTCTCCTTCCTTCCCCCATCACTTCCTTCACCCATTCATTCATTCTGTTGACCCAGTGAATTTTGAAGGGAGTACCTGCTGTATCCCAGATCCTTGGGTGACACTGGGGGTTCCAAGGTGGATGAGCGTGATCCCCACTTTCCAATGCATTCCCATTCTCATCCTCCACCTCTGCTCTACCCCCTTTTGTTTGTCTGGGCTTTTGACCCCCTTCTTTCCACCTTGTTGTCTAAATTCAGTGGGCTCCTAAACGGGAACCCTCTTGCACTGTTGGCGGGAACTGGTGCAGCCGCTCTGGAAAACGGTGTGGAGGTTCCTCAAAAAATTAAAAATAGATCTACCCTATGACCCAGCAATAGCACTGCTAGGAATTTACCCAAGGGATACGGGAGTGCTGATGCATAGGGGCTCTTACACCCCAGTGTTTATAGCAGCACTTTCAACAATAGCCAAATTATGGAAAGAGCCTAAATGTCCCTTAACTGATAAATGGATAAAGAAGATGTGGTTTACGTATGCAATGGAAAACTACTTGGCAATGAGAAAGAATGAAATATGGCCTTTGGTAGCAACGTGGATGGAACTGGAGAGTGTTATGCTAAGTGAAATAAGTCAGGCAGAGAAAGACAGATACCATATGTTTTCACTCTTAGGTGGATGCTGAGAAACTTAACAGAAGACCCTGGGGGAGGGAGGGAGCCAAACCATAAGAGACTCTTAGAAACTGAGAATAAACTGAGGGTTGATGGGGGTGAGAGGGAGGAGAAAGTGGGTGATGGGCATTGAGGAGGGCACCTGTTGGGATGAGCACTGGGTGTTGTCTGGAAACCAATTGGACAATAAATTTCGTATTAAAAAAAATACAAAATAAATAAATTCAGTGGACTCCTGTTCTCATCTTCAAACCCTTCAAACTGGTTCTCAAATGACCCGTAAAAGTGTGTAACAGAAACGGGTACCAACGTTTTGCCACAGGTATCGGTTTCCTGTTGTCGCCGGAACAAATTACCACAAACTTAATGGCTTAAAACAATACAAATGTATTATCTCACAGTTGTGCATTTTGGAAGTTTGATTTATGTCTCACTGGCCTAAAATCAAGGTATCAGAAGGGATTTCCTTTAGGGATTCGCTCTAGGGGAGAATCCACGTCCTTTCCTTGTCCAGCTTCTAGAGGCTTCTCACCTCCCTCATCCCACGACCCTTTCCTTCGAATTGAAAGCCAACAATGGCGCATCTACTCCTCACATAAGATCGCTCCTCTGACCCTTCTGTCCTCCTCTTCCTCCGTTTAATGGTCCCAGTGATTATATTGAGCATACGCAGATAATCCAGGATAATCTCTTTTTTAAGGTGAGGGATTTGGCAGCTTTCATTCTATCTGTACCCTCAACTACCCGAAGCCATGTAACCTAATATATTCACAGGTTCTGGGATTAAGATATGAGCATTTGCGGGGTGAGGGCATTATTCTGCCCATCACCCCTCACCCTAGGAGCGTTTTCAGTATAACAGGTGCCAAAGTTTCAAGCTACCAGGACAAAATTCCCCCAATTTCTGGTCTTGGCCAAAGGCAAAGGGAAGATGTTGGGGGCATTAAAGCTTCATCTGAAAGGGACATAAAGTTTTGGGGTCAAACAGGTCGAAGAGGAAATCCCAGATTCTGCGACTTACGAGCTTTGTAGCCTTGGGAAGCCCACCTTAATGTCTTCATTCTTAATTTGAGAATATCGGTGGCAGTGTTTTCACACGGCTGTATTGAGATCATCTAATCTGAGAAAAAAAGGGCTGGGCTTATAGGGGCCTGAGGGATGTTTCCTCTCTCTAAATCACTAGACCCCACATCCCTTAGGTCGTAGACCACCTTGGTTGAGAGCCACTCTCATTAATACCTACTCAGCCAGCCACCCAACATGCCTTCACAGCACTACAGGGACCCTCGGGTGGAAATCGGCCCCACGGCTTCTTCAAGGAGAAGAAGCAAGTCTGTGTGTGAGCACACGAAAGGTTACACAGTAACAGAAGACCGTTGGTCATCAACACGGAAGTCCTAAAACCCACTGGGACTGGTTCTGCCATAGAGGGTTAAGGGAAAGGATTGTGAGCAGGGCTTGGAAAAAGAAGGGCTAGATTTGGGCAGACTGTGAGGACGGGGGGTTTGTTCTGGGGAAACCCTTTGGAGCGTGCCCCCAGTGACCTTCGAAGGTCTTATTTTCTCGCAGCTCAAGACGCGGCAATGAGACACAAGCACACCACCCGCAAACACTGCCGTCTCCCACCTCCTCCCCTCCGACAGCCAACCTCCTTGCCAGGCCCCTCTCTCCTCCTTCCCGTATCTCAGCACGACACAAACCAGCCTTCCTTTCTCCTGAAGATGGTTTAGAAGCAGTGCCCCATAATTACAGCAATCTTAGCTCCTTTGAATTCACCAAAATTACCCCTTTTCTTTCTATCAGCGCCGTGGCTACGCAACAGGCATTATTGGGAAGCTTTGTGTACTGGCGCAATGTTGTCTTTTTAAAGTGACATCTGTTCAAATAGACTAATGTTCCTATCTGACTGACTCACTTGGCAGGAACATGTCCATAGGCCAACGTGAATGGGTGCGGGCTGCAGGAAGAGGGAAGCATTTGGAAAGGATATTTTTTGGGTTTTTTAGACTAAGGGTATGACTATTTCACTTCCTACAGAAGGGAAGTGAATGTCAGTTGTAACAGTAGTGAGGCCTAAATGTCTCCTGATGTCTGAAATGTACCGTGATTTAGGATGGAGATGATGGTCGGGCTTCTCAAACACATTTTCATGGCCCTGGGGATTCTCAGCCACCTTTCTTTGTTTCCCGATGGTTCCTCAGTTCATCTCTCCTCCAACTCGGCTCTCCTTCAGTGAGCATCTTGGAGGCTGCTCTGAGATTCCATCTGTGCACCTTTCTGCGTTCAAAGTCTGTGATCTCATGGGTCCAGTGGCCTTCCCGTCCTTGGAGTTCCTCTTCAAATGGTACCAAGGAGTCAGAAGAGCACACGTTTCTCTATCAGGCTCCATTTACCCATTACTCAGGCCGTTCATGGAGAACCTCCTATGGCCACAAGGTTGGGTAAGTCAGAGCTCTGTCTTCAAAAAGCTCACAGTCTCGTAGGGCCTTGACTGCACACGGGAAGCTCCAGGATGGGCTAAGAGGGGGCTTAGGTAAGGCTTTTCTGAAGCAGTGACTCCTGAGTAGGAGGCAAAATGTTCATCTTTGCTTACAAACTTCCAACGTGTCTCGGTGGCTGTTTCATAATCTCCCAGCTCTCCTGCCTGGATTTCTAGGCCCTCCCTAATCTGATCCCCCTGGACAGACACATCCCATCTCCCTTCCTACCACCATGAATCACCTGCTCCCGTTGGGTTAGCGTAGCCCCTTGTTTCCCCTATACCCCCCCCCCACTTATTCTTGACTCTGGGTCTTTGCTCTTGTTTTCTGCCTAAAATAAATCCTCCGCTAATAACATCCCACCAGCTCTCAGACCTTTGGCACGTCAGGGACTAGCCCGTTGCCTAACCATGAAATTTCCTCCCCCGCACAAGATATTCTAGAGCTCCTCCCATAGTACTTAAGCTATAAGTACAACTTAGATGATGCATGTGAAAAAATAATAGCTGAAGACTTGGAAAACACAATGCAGGCCTAAGTTATTGCCATTACCTTTAACCGGTAGGAGAACTTTGGATGCCTTCGCTAACAGTGGGTGTATTTCTGTAGGCAAGTTGGTTCTTCAGCTATGAAATAGGAAAAACCATCACAAGATTGTTATAAAGATTAATGGAATATGTTGACACGCATACAAATGTCTGCCTTGTGGTAGGAATGTTGATAGTCGTAGGGGTGTTGTTTTTTTCTCAGAGAGGATTTGTTCTTTTACAGTCCAGTAGACCGTGATAGGTGTGTGTTTGGGGATGGGAGAAGCAGAAAATTGTCTTATAAAGGAAAGGTTGATCATGACTGATAAAATTAAACATCCTTCAGAGCTCTGCAGCTTTCATCTCAAAAATCGGAGAAGAATTATAATATTGTAAAGGGTTGATGACTCCTCATTTCCTGTGTCACCACTTCTTGGCAAGAAGACAATGGCTTGGCCTCGACACTCCCTTAGAGACTAAGGGATCATTGTTCTCTGGACAGTATTTATCAGAAATAAAGGCGCTCACTGGCTGAGGGAAGTAGAGATGAAAGAGAGGGGTGGGGTGGCAGCTGCCCTTTCTGGAAGGTAGTGACTTTGTGACCTTTAGAATTAAAAGGTTCTCCAGTATATTGCTTGGATCTCCAGCATATTGCCAGTATATTGATGGCTTGGAGCCATCAACACAGAATAGTGGTTGTAAACTTGAGTGATCTTACCCGCAACCCCCACCCACACACCACCGATGGGCATCTGACAACGTCTGGAGACATTCGGGGTTGTCATCACTTGAGTAGGACTGGGGAGGGGTCCTACGGCAGCTCGTGGGTAGAGGCCAAGAATGCAGCTAAACGTCTTACAGTTCACGACGCAGTACCCCAGTTAAGAATTATCCAGCCCAACGTCAATAGTGTTGAGGCGGAGAAGCCTGCATTAGAAGCAGTTGTAATCATAGCCTTGGGTTCCACTAATCCTCTGCCGAGAAATCTGTGCCCCAAACCACTTCTCCCCTTGTGTCTCCCCTAGACCCAGGATCCAGAAATATCCAGTTGGAGTTAATTAATGGAGATTGGTCAGCCAACCCTGAAGATTCAGCACAAGTGTCACTTCCTTTATGAACTTCCCTTTAGATAGAGTGGTACCCCCTCCTATACTGGCCAGCGTTTGACCACTTTACTTACAACTGGGGGGTTTTCATACAAGGAATTCATTCTAGGTGATAGAGAGCTGAAAAAATAAACAGGGTGGTGAAGCAACCCAGAGATTAACAATAGCAAGAAGTTACTATCACCCGAGGGCTGGAAAGATGAAGAAAGGAGGCAGCGTTACTAGAGTCTGTGGGCCAGTGGGGGCTGGAGTTGCGGACAGACACAGTCATCGTTGGAGTCACTGCATGAGACAGAAACAGGAGGGAAGCAATACCTCCCTTTCTCCTGCCTACCAGTCTCCAACCAGCGTTTCCCACCGACTGAATCGAGGTGAAAGACGGCTGGCAGAGGAACCTGGGAGAGGCAGCCTGCAAGGGTCAGCCCTTTGACAAAAGAGACGCGGGCAGGAAAAAGAGGAGGAACGGATCTAAGGTCAAGGACACCCACGAGCAACACAGCACCCAGTGTACTTTGGATCTGCATCTTCCGTGGCGCTGATTAGCGTTTCATAGTTACTGTTTGAGTATTATTCCCTTCTCTCCCCTCTCTTCCTATGGGATGGAATGATAGTAGGAACCGGAACGGCCACATTCAATCACAAGATGAATGATGCGGCTTGGGGATGTCAAAGCAGCAGGACAGGATTCGAAATGGCTATGGAAGTACAGCTGCTCACCTTGACTTCTCCATGAGAGAGAAATGAACTTGCACTGTGATGAATCCGTGCCTAGTATTACTTTGGAACTCCCTGTTATGGCAGCTGAAGCAAAATTCTAAATAACCCCCTTTCCTATGGGTGTTGATATCTAAAGCAGATCAGAGACTCTATCTCATTCTTTCTTTTTTTTTTTTTTTAATTTTTTTTAAATGTTTATTTTTGGGAGGCAGAGAGAGATCGAGTGTGAGCCGGGGAGGGACAGAGAGAGAGGGAGGCACAGAATCCCAAGGGGGCTCCAGGCTCTGAGCTGTCAGCACAGAGCCAGACGCGGGGCTCGAACCCACGAACCGTGAGACCATGACCTGAGCTGAAGTCAGACGCTTATCCGACGGAGCCACCCAGGCGCCCCTCTGTCTCACTCTTTCGTTCTCCCTCCGGAAACTGACAAGAACAGAAGGCAATGCCATGGCAACGTGAGGTTTCTCAAATCACCTTGCTTCTGCAGATATTTCGTTTTTTTTTATTCCCATATCCCAAAAGAAAATTTCAATCAGTAATCAACAGTGTCAGTAGAGAGGGGCGTGCTCAAGTCCATGAAGGTCCCGGGAGTGCCGGGGCTGACTTCTGCTCCGTGGTCAGTTTATCCTCTGTCCTGTCCACCAGTTCGGCCAAGGACACAGAGAGCCATTCTCTCCATTTGGCAAGGGCAGGGGCCCATTCTGAGAGGTGCCACAGATGGGGGAAAGGGGGAGATCGGGGAGACTTGGAGGGAGACTTTCGATCCCTTTCCAACCCATCACAAATAAGCATACCATAGAAGTTAGGGGAAAAAAAAAAACAACTGTTCTCAGATTCAAGTGCAATTTCCATGCAAGCCTCCTGGCCTGCCACCCTTTTCCAACTAAATTACTATCCCGAGTGCTTCCTACACAGAGAGACTGGCACCGCCATTCCCGAAGAGCGTGGGTTAACCGCCCCCTCGCCTCCCCCCGCCGACCCAGCCCTGCAGTAATCTATTCCACTTCCGTGCAGTGTGCATGAGATTTCACATAGACAGCAGGGCAGAATAAGTGATTCTGCCCGCCTGGAAATAAATGATTGGCTGTCTAAGTAGACACCAAATATAGCTATTGACAGCGCTTCACATAAACCCTCCTTCCTCCTCCTTCCCTTTCCTGTTTCTCCTCCTTCCTCTTTTATTTCTCTTTCTCTGCGCCTCTCCAGCGCCCACCCCCACCCCCCACCCCCCACCCCTTTGAACGATCAGGGGGGGCTTTCTATGGCTTTGAACTTCACCCCGAGGGGTTTCTTGTTCTTCCTGCCCTAATCTAGCAGAAGTCAAAGATGTAGGCAGTACCCACCTTTCGCAACGGACTCTCTGCTAGGCTTTCTTATAATTAGCCCAGTGGCCTGGGAGGATTGGGTCATCGGGGGCGTCGGGGCCCTTCCAGTACCGCCTCTGGGTCAGGCTGGCAACTGGCTTCCTGGCCTGCTTTATCCATACGCGGGGTGCTTGGCTCTTTCTGTCATCAGAGATGGAGTCTGCCCCGGGGACACACCTACATGTCGTTCGTGGAGGTGAACCATCTGTCCTCACCTGCCGCAGAATACGCCTTTGTAAACTGTTTCTTTCGAGGGTGTCCAGGCCTAATCTTTCCCCCTCCAGAAAACAAAACCCATCGTGGAAAATCTTAGCCCTAACTCGGAATTTTGGAATTCTGAGGTCAGGTTTCTGAAATTCCTCTCTCTCTCTCTTTCTCTCTGCAATACAATCTGCCAAACGTGTTGTCATGTTTCTGGGCCCCGAGCTCTGTCTCAGTTATGCGTTTGGCCTTTTTCCTATTGACACCAGCATCGGTGGTGGTGACACAGCTCCAGGACAAGGATGACCTATCAGGAGCAGATATAATTCTTCCCTGAAAGGGGTGTTTAAAATTGTCCCACACGGAATAAGTAGGGACAAAAGCCAGTTAACCAACCACATAATGAGTGTCCTGGACCAACTGGAGAGGAAAGCCCATGAATGCATTCTAGAATGGCCTCCTGTGTGGGGCAGGAGATATTTTAGAATATTCTAGAAATTTTAGAAATATTTAGAAACTCACCAATGAATAATAGGTCCTAAAGCTCCCGTAGAGGGTTAAGGCAGCTAGCATGGACCTCCCAGCCAAGTCACTTTCTTGGGCTTATTTGTTCTTTATTGTTTAAACTAGACCGAAGGGAAGCTACAGAGCTAGGAAACACTTCATACCAGGTACATCTGCTTCTCACGCCTGGCTGAAGAATCCTTCTTAATTTCTCTGGAAGGGTTGGGTACCTGCTGAGAAAGGAAAGAGCGATAAGGACAGGGCACGAAAACTGGGGAATCTGAAAATTTAGTTCGGCTTCAAGTTCCTCGCCTTTGAGGCTGTCCACAATAATTGTCAAAATAATTTGGGCGTTCCTTGAAAGTGGGTTTTTATGCACACCCACACACGCACACACACACACACACATCTCTAAACCAATTACTCAATTACACAGTTTAAACTGGAATCATGAATTCTATCTGCTGGGGGTTCGATTATCTATTGCTACACAATAAACCATCCCCAAATGCAGTGGCTCACGACAGCAGCCATCTTGTTTCCTCTCATGGGTCTGTGGCCAACTGGGCTCACTGGGCAGTTCTCATCCATTTGCAGTCATCATAGCAGCAAGGCTGGTATTATCTGGAGGCCTGACTGGAGTTGCTAGGAGAGCTGGGTCTCTCTCCCTCTCCCTTAACTCCAAGTCTCTTCTTTATGTGACCTCTCTGCAGGTGCTCTCCGGCAGGAAAGCCAGGATCCTTTCATGGTGCATGGCTTCCAAAAGGGAAGGTTCCAACAGAGAAGAAGCAGAAACTACCAGTCTCCCTAAAGGGTAGGCCTGGAACTGGGGCAGAGCTCTGTGAATTAACACAAGTCCAGGCCAGCCCAGATACAATGTTGGGGGGTGGGGGGCTTCACAAGAGCCTCCTCGGATGCCAGCTGTCACAGTTCAATTCTCCAATGTGCCAAAATCTCCTAAACTTTACAAATATTATAAACCGCACACATGTACAGGTTCTTGTGACAAGGAATGTTAGTGCTTACGAAAGTCTGAGTTCTCCCTGCCTTCCCTGGGCACACAGCAAAAATACATTTTCCAGCCTTCCTGGAAATTAGGTTTAGCCATGTCAATGAGTTTTGTCCAACGGAATGCACGTGGAAATGGCAGGCCCCACGTCTAGGTCTGGCTCGTCCAAATGTCCCACTAGGGTTAGTATCTATTGTTGATTCTTACCTGAACCAGTCCTTACTAGGATGGTTGCAAAATGATGGGTTCCCGACCCCAGCCGTCTCTCCAGTCAGCACTCAGCATCACTGTAAGCGAGAGAACTCCCTTCCCGTCATTTATTTATCTATTTATTATCAATATGAGCTCATGAGTGCCCTTGATTGTTCTGGTGTTCAACTTGTCCCAGATCTGGAAACTTTTTCTGTGTGTTTCAATCTCCTTACTCTCTGATGTAACAAAATATTCCAGGCTGATTTTCTGCCTACTCTATCCCAGCCCTGGGACTTGCTGTTTCTTCGGGAAGCACAGATTCCTTTTGTTGGAAAATGGTCATTAGAAACTTGGAGTTCACCTTGCGCTAATTGCCATAGGTGCCGTTGGGGTGGTGTTGCTTCTAGATTGTCGCTGCAGACAAAACTAGAAAATATATGATGAATGTTTATACGTGTACATAAACAAACATGTCCATCAATGTGTGTGTGTGTTTAAATATACATAGTTTAGACGTCGTAATTTTATAAGGAGAACATTAAATATTAAATACAATCTATCCCCACGGGGTTTTTTTCTTGCTTATTCTCATTTCATATACATTCCTTCTCCACAATGAGATACCTGGATCCCAACAAAATACACCCACTTATTCATTTACTGAATCCAATAACACATGTAAAGCAGTTTCAGTATTTCCGTGTCCATTCAACTATAAAAGGAAACCTACTCAAAAAAGCTCAAGGTTTGTTTGCTCTTCTCTCCCACCCAAGACTGAGGCTATATAATCAAATACCACGTTCATAAAATAATTAAATCTGTGGTTATGCAATTTATCTGAAATACCTTAAGGTTTGTATGTTTCCGTTTGCTTTTAGTGTTAAGTTCTTTTCCCTTTCCCATCCTTGTTGATTTAATTACATATATTTTATATATTGAAAAAAATACGTGGTACATAGACATGCTTCCAAAAGGCAAAAGCATAGAGAAACGAATTCTCTAAGAATAATTCTGTGTCCCTCTTTCCCACGCCCTTTCCCCTCATTTCCCTTCCAGCACCCCTTTAGAGATAGCCGACTTCATTGTTTTCTGCTTGATTCTTCCTGTGTTTCTTTTTGTAAAGATAACAAAATATATGCATATAGTTTTTTATTTCCTCTTCTCTCTTACACAAAGGGTAGCACGCCATATTTATATGCTCTTTGGCACTTCGCTTCTTTCCCCTTAAAAATATCTCTTGGTAATCTCTCAATGTCAGTTCCCAGAGACCTTTCTCATTCTTTTTTTACAGTTGCATAGGATTCCATTAAGGGGAGTGTGCTGTAGTTTACCCAAGCCGTTTCCTATACTTGGACATTTAGGTAGTTTCAAAATTTTGCAGTATAAGTAATCTTTTGCATGTAAACAGTTTTTATTGTTAAGAGACACGTCTTCAAGGTAAACCCTTGGGTCGAAAAATAAGCGCTAACATTGACAGAGTCACCCCACAGAGTTTGCAACATTTCACATATTCACCAGCGGCGTCTGAAAGTGCCTGCTTCCCCAGCCTCACTAATACAATGTCAAGCTTACGAATTTTTGCCAGTCTTGATGGGTAGGAAACAGTATCTCATTTAAACATAGTGTAGGATTTTTCGCAGGGTAAAAAAAAAAAACACAAGTCACAAAGGAAACACAAATACTCTCTCCAAGTGAACTAGAGTTTACAAGCAAACTCTAGAAAATTTTCAACTCAAGAGGTTGATTATCAACCATGATTGTGGCTCGGGTGTGAGTGCTTGAACTGCCCATAACCAAAGCCATACTTTCCAAAAGCCTTGCTGAGTCCTGTTTAGAATGTGCTTCTGCCAGTTGGAGATCCAATTATCTTGCCTCAAATGGGGTTGTTTTCACAATTGCACTCCCAAATTTCTTTTATTTTAATGTGTGTTTATTTAATTTGAGAGAGAGAGAGAGAGAGAGAGGGAGAGAGAGGGTGGAGGGTGAGCGGGGGAGGGGCAGAAAGAGAGGGAAGCAGAAGATCTGAAGAGGGCTCTGTGCCCACAGCAGAGAGCCCGATGCAGGGCTCGAACTCACGGTCTGTGAGATCAGGACCCGAACTGAAGTTGGACGCTTAACGGGCTGAGCCACCCTGGCTCCCAAATTTCTGAATTTAATTAATTAAATAATTAATTGTGAATTATTTAATTATCTCTAAATTTAATTATCTAATTTCCCAAATTTAATTATTTAATAATGTAGTTTAGCTTTGTTGCCTCGTTAAGGTGGGAGAAAATTCCCTATGCCAGCCCAGATTGATTTACTGCTCCGTTAGTTCATTTAATACACTGGCCACTTGACTCCACAGAATTTTTTGCACGTTCCTCGCCTCTGGAAAGACCATATATGGTATAGGGATTTAAGTGTCTGATGGTCTTCTGCATCTATTTCCTACATATATCTGGTTCTAGACTCAGAGCTTCTCAGCCCAGCCTGCCTTTCAAGTCTTCTCCCACATTTCCCGGTGCTGCTACTCTAGCTCTGGGGTTTTCAATTGTTTTTATCAATTTCAGCAATCGCTGACAATATCTAACAATATCTAACGGGTAGGAACTCCTTATGTGAAGACAAAAGTCCAACAAGTCTAGGGGCACCTGGGTGGCTCAGTCGGTTAAGCATCCAACTTCGGCTCAGGTCGTGATCTCGCGGTTTGTGGGTTCGAGCCCTGCGTCGTGGCTCCGTGCTGACGGCTCGGAGCCTGGCGCCTGCTTCCGATTCTGTGTCTCCTTCTCTCTCTGCCCCTGCCCCACCTGCGCTCTGTCTCCCTCTGTGTCTCAAAAATAAATAAATGTAAAAAAAAAAAATTTTTTTTTAAAGTCAAACAAGTCTAGCATAAAATATGCGACGAAAGTATCAATTATCACGCGTGATCACAAGGCAATATGTTACCTATTGGCTGAGTGATTGAACTATTGGCCGCATTTCCTTGACAAGATCGAGCGACAAGTATGGCTGTGCCGGAGCCTTGCCTGGCAACTAATCGAGCGGAACATTCAGAGGCTGCAGTGTTTGGCTCCCAGGGGCAGAAATAAACGGGTCTGAATTCCAAAATTTACCAGGGAGGTACGGACATAACCGGCGTTCCTAATTAGTAAACATTTACAGTAAGTAAAACATACGTACAGGGTGGTGAGAGAACGGTTCGTTCATACACCTGCCCTAACAAGAGTTATAATTAGTGAATCTAAAGGGCACAATGGGTTGAGCACGGGCTTTTCCGTTCATTATTTAATAATTTAATAAATATATTTGTAATGAAGATAGGGGATAGTTAGATAATTTTTTTTTTTTTGGCTGTCTCAACGGTGTGCCAGGCCAAAGGCTAAACGCTTTCCATGTATTCTGAACATTAAACCTCCTAACAATCCTATGAGGTAAATAATGCCATTACTCCCATTAAGCTGAAGGACGTTTAGTAACACCCGAAAGCATTTACCTCCTACAGATGGATCTCAAGCCCATCAGTCCCTCCGCTTTATTGCGAAGTTACTGGGAATTTCCAGTTCTCAGTGTCAAGCTTAGCCCCTTCCTGAATGCTCTCAGGCACATGAAGAAATTGGGGCATGGTGACAATTATATGGGAAGAGTATTTATAAACAATTACCAAAATACCGATTTTAAGGGACACCCGTTTTCTGGAAAAAAAAAAAAGTTCAAAATAATGTTTCTATGTATAGTAAACTCCTTGGATACATTGAAAATATCACTCGGTTTGCCAGAAATCAAATCACACACAGTTCTTCAAGCTTTACTAAGCCTCATGCTTATGATATAATGAACTAGACTTCAGTATCGGCCCATCTTCTGTCCGATATGAGCCCAAATGGTATAACTTTAGGGCCTGTGGCAGTCAGCTTCAGGATGGCTGTCAACGACCCCTGCTTCCTGACATTTATGCCCTTGCGTGGTCCCCACCCTCACTGCACCAGAGTTGGTCTGTGTAACCAATAAAGTATGGCAGAAGTAATAGCATGTTTCTTCTGAGACTAGGTTATAACACTCATTGGAGCTTCCATTGTCGTGGATCTTTCTTTCTTGGGCCAGTCGCTTTGAGAGAAACCAGCTTCCATGTCGAACAATTCCACAGAGCGGCCCACGTGGCGAAGAACTGGGGATTTCCATCAAGCAAACAGCCAGTGAGGAACAGAGTTCTCCAGCCCACAGGAGTATAAGAAGCCATCTTGGAAATGCATCTTCCCGTCAGGCCTTCAGAGGACTGCAGCCCCAACGGACAGTTTGACTGCAATCACGTGGAAAGACCCCGAATGAACGAGGACCACCCAGCTAAGCCACGTGCAGATTCCTAACCTGTTAAGTTTGGGAGTTGTTTCACAGAAATAGGTAACTACTATTAGACTTCTATTTATACTCTGCATCTTTCCCCAAGGCCCCCTGGAGATACACACTTGACCCTGAAACAACACGGGGCACTGACCCCACCAAAACATGCACAGGGAACCTTTGACGCCCCCAAAGCTGTACTAATAAACCACTGTTGACCTGAAGCCTTACTCATACCTCAAACAGTCTACGCATATTTTCTATGCTGTATGTGTTCTATACTGTATTCTTGCAATAAAGCAGACTGGAGAAAATAACATATTTTTAAGAAAACCATAAGAGAAAGTGCATTTATAGTAGCGTTCTGTATTTACGTATGGACACCGTATACCTGTTGAAAAAACATCTGCGTATCAGTGGGCTCACACAGTTCCAATCCATGTTCTCAGGGCCAACTGTACTTTTTCACTCATTCAACAATTATTCCCTGGCTGTCTATTACCTCTGTGCCAACTTGAGCCCAGTTGTCACGAACCTAAGACTATAGCCATGAACGAGATTAGTAAAGTTCCTGCTTTCACAAAGTTCGCATTATAACGGAGAGCTATTTATCGTTATTTGCATATTTGTCTTATCTTCCTGGCAAGCTCACAAAACTCTTGGGGAAGGAAACACTTAGTTTTACATCCTACAGAATGTTGGCAAATCTAGTTGTTCGGTATGTGTTTGTGTGAGTGTGTGTGCGTGTGTATATGCAGGTATGTGTGCGATGAAACAGTGACAGAATCCCCCAAAAGATGTCTCTGTAGGCTGGACCCCTTTGGCTCCGTATTCTGACTTAACCTTCCGCTATCAGCATGCTGAAACCCAACGGGATTATGGTGAGAATCCTGCTGGAATAGTCTTAGGATCACAGCTCTGTCCCCCGTCTCATTTTTCCCAACAAGATATGTAGCCCCAGCCTTTCTACAGAAGTTCTGTTACCCCAGTCTGGTCAAGTGCTCAGCTAATCTCTGCTGAGGACAGGACTCCTGGGCTATTCAATCCATACACGTAAGAAGAGCAATCAAAGAAATGATATCGGCCATGTTATTTAACCTCATCCGTCAAGTTGGGGTAACTTACTCCAGAGCTGGTTTTAATTATATATAAAGTGCTTAAACAGTGCTTGGTGAAAAGAAAGTTCAGAATACCTTAGCCATCATTCATACGTATGAAACGCCTAGAAGGTGCCCCGGTGGTTTACTGGGCATTTCAATATGTTATCTGATTGAACCAAAGCGTATCCCATGGTTCCTTGGATTCTCCCAGGGGAACAATAGTGAAACCATTGCTTAAGTTGGATTGACTGCACAAACCAGTGAGGGAAGGAAGAAGGAAGCCGTTCTTTCTAGACCTTCTTCCGCCAGGCCCTCTGTCTTCTCCACTTTGGGTCCCGGCCAAGGGAAAGGGTCAGCCAGGGTCTGTGTTTCTGCTTCTTTTACTGGCAGGTCTTGGAGGTGTTGACCATGTGTTCTATGTCATGGCCACCATTCATCCAATCATGGCGACGTATGTTTGTAATACAGCGGCCACGCCCCGCGTGTGCTACAAACCCCCCTGCGCAGCGTCCTGAAACAGGTGCGGTGTGTGGCTTTACCTACCGAATGCCAGGGTTTCAGCTTTCAGAACTGAAACAAAAGAAAAGTATGCACATGGTTGGGAGGTGGGAGGGAGGCAGAGAGCGGGGAAGGAGAGAGAGGCAGGGAGGAAGAAGGAAGAATTTTGGCCTTGCTCTGCGGAGACACGGGGCTTTACGAGAGCTCACCGACGCAAAGAACTGAACAGAATGTTGTCCAAACGAGGCTGCCTGCAAATGCCAAATAATAAGACGCCTTTATCAGGAACGCTAGGAACCCTTTCAGAAGAGGACCACAAAGAATTCCAGGAAGCACATATTCAAAGCCCGTTTCCTAGGCAGCTGAAAGCCACCCACCTTCCCCTTGAACAAACGGAGCCAAATTCAGTTCTCAAATGTGCTGTTCGCCCTGCCTTTCAAAACAATCCCAAGCGCTGGGCTGGTAGCTTTTGCTTTCTGAAAGCAGCCTGTGAGAAAATGGGTTCCATGCTGGTCCCAACCTAGCCACGGGGAGTCCTTTCATCCCCAACCTTCCCGCCTCCCAGCCACCCAGCCACCCTGCCTCTGGGTCTGTCCCACCTCCCTCACACCGAGGTGTCACATAGCTCTCTCCTGCAGGTCTTGGGAAAGAGTGGAGCAAAGCTAGATTCTGGGGTCCTCGGGGAGCTTTCAAAGTCTGGCTTCAGTTGGAACATGAGACAAGGAGACCGATCTCGAGGACGAAATGAGAGGGTGCCGAAATAAATTGTAATACCTCCGTGTGACAAAATATCATACAGCCATTAAGAAGAGTGTTATAGGAGAGTACTTAATAACGTGGGGAAGAGTTCAAGGATAGAGTATTAAATGGGGAAAAAAGCCAGTTTTGAAATGGAAGTGGCCCAGCAAAGAAAAACTGTGTGTATCGAGAAGGAAAAAAGAAAAAAACAGCCAAATGCTAATTGCGGCTCTAGCTGGGCAATAGGATTATGCATGGTTTTTAACGCCTTCTTTGTTTCTCTTTTCTTTCAAATTTTCCGTGATGAACACAGATTAGATTTTAACCATGAAAAGGAAATGAATGTTAAGATGAAATAGAAGTCAAGGAAATAGAATGTACAAGCTGGGGGAGAGCAGAGCCGGCCTACAGCCAGGGGGTTTCCCGGTCATACGTCCTGTGTCACCTGCCTTCTCTCCACGCCCAGCACCGTATCTTTACAAGTCAACACTCGTCGTACTTGGTCCTAGGCTCTCGGATGGCCTTTTTTGAAGTGTATTTATTTATTTTGAGAGAGAGAGAGAAAGCTAGTGACCACGAGCAGGGGAGGAACAGAGAGAGAGAGGGAGCGAATCCCAAGCGGGCTCCATGCCGTCAGCTCAGAGCCCGATGAGGGGCTCGAACCCACGAACCGTGAGATCGTGACCTGAGCCAGAATCGCGAGTCACAAACTCAACCGACTCAGGCACCCAGGGGTGCTCTGATGGCCTTTTCCCCAGGACATCATCCCCTTTTTCTCTTGCCCGCAACCCCCAGCTGGGCCAGCGTCATGGTGAGGACAGAGGGTGTATTCAGAGGTGCTAGGAACAAGGCGAGTCAATTGGCCCACGAGGAGGATGGATGGATAGATAAGCAATTTTGGTTTTTTTCCTGACTTCGTATTCCCTCTGAGAGAAGCGAGGGGATCTGCCGAACCACATCTTAATCGGAAAGAAATTCTCTCTGTCTCTGTCTCTCACGCACACACAGTCTGTTTCTCATTGGGATCCCTGGTAGTACTTAGTAGATACTCCTTGAGTAAACAAAACACAAATCCCACTGTCATTCTGGAGTGTCACCGTAGACCCTGGTCCAGACCAGAGAACACAGTAAGCAGGGCAGGCCAAAGCACCCACGCAGGCACAAAGTTCACGGCCGGGGTGGAGAGACAGGACAGACCACCCAGTAATGCACACTCCAGGATCTCCTAGCTTCCAGAAAGCCCGGCAGGGAGCACTCTTCGGCGAGCACGCAGCCAAACGCCGTCCTTTCCCGCTGCAACCAGCATGCGTGCAGGAGGAGGACCACGAAGAAGTTTCCGAGCAAGCCGTGAGAAACTAGCAGGCCACCCGCCAGACGTGTTTTTGGTTTTGGTTTGGCTCGGTTTGACATTGAGCGCCCCGTGTTTTGTAAACACTTGATTGTAGATGCCTTACTCTTGATGGCACAGGTATGTCCAGTAGACCCATCCACCCCCCTCTTCCCGGTCTTCCTCACAGAACTCTCTCTAACTTACATGACCCGAAAGCATCTGGGCCCAGACGCTCGGCTTGGAAACCTGTGGGAATAGTGACTCTAAGACTATGAAGAAGGTAATAAAAATATTAACGATAGTAGCAAACATCCGCCGCGTGCCTACTCTGTGCCACCTTCTATCCCAAGGGCACTATCCGCCTGTATCGTCTAACCTTCAATGCGGACGGAAGCCGACACTGGGGGGCTTCCGCTCAAGGCCCCTTAGGCCCCTCGTGCTAGTTCTTGGTTTTCCTTCCCGGCTTGTAATTGCACACGAGTCTAAATGAGGCACTTACAACTGTTTGTCAGAGAACTGACATCCGGTGACTGGAGCCTGGGAACTGGCACCCTTCCATCCCTTCCTGGCCGTGACCGTGGGCTCAGGAGGACTTGTCCTCTGGGCTGGGGCTTCTCTTGGAAACTCTGCCCCTTTCCCGGCACACTTGAGGATTCTCATCCTACGTATGACGAAATCATAGCCCAGAGTCACCTGCCCTAGCGGACCCAATGGCAAATGGCGGGTTGCAGGGTCTAGATCTGCCCGACCTGCCGAGGGCTTCCTACAGGCACGTTAAAACGTGACAGGAAAAAAAAAATCACCCATGAGAAAGAAAACAAGGCCTAACTGCATCCTTTTCATAAATGATATACAGATCGATCGTAGGGTGGTCGTGATGGCTTATCCAGCTGGGTCAGCCTGTCTCTCTTTCCATCTCCTTCTTTCTCTTCCTCCCATCTGAAGACTCTTTACTTCGGAAAATGGTGGACATCGAAGAAGTTCAGTTGAGAAACAGCGTATTTTGTAAAAAGGTTGGCCTACACGTTGATAGAAGTCCACGGCGGCGGATGGATTATTCTCTGCAGCCAACTGAGCTAGTCACTGTATTGGTGGGCAAGGCACGTGACAGCTTAGCTAGGTGTTTGGGTACCATTTCAATATATTTGCCCCAAATAACTGAATAAAAGCCGAGTTACGTAGAGTACATTCAGCAGATACTTCCTGAGACCGACTCTGGGCTAAGCGTTGCGGTAGAATTCAGGGATATCGTTATGAACAAGACAGGCTTTTGCAAAGTTATGCCACGGAGGAGTCATTCCCCGAGGCAGGGTGACGAGGACGACAGTCACTATTTTCCCCAAGTACATGGGAAGTCGGGGCTCTCACCGCGGCCGTGGTCTGTGACCATAGCAAGGGGAGGTTCTCCGCAGCGGCGTTGCTGGTCTGCCCTCTGAGTTCTATCGGCTTCTGTGCTTCAGTGTCATTCTCTACATGGTACACAAAAACACAGGCACACCCACTGAGGACAGACTCCAGCCATCCTCCCCTGTGTGCCCCTTAGGCTGATAACTTGTTTTCTACATTTACGCCTGGACTCTGGTCATCTGGGTAGACACAAGCATGAGTCAAATGATTAGCCCAAATCCCTGGGCACAAAGATTCCATTAGAAAATCCCAACATGGCTGATAAAGCGGCCTGGATCCCCCTACGTGTACAATTTGCTGCAGGTGCTTTGAGTGCTTATTGTTCTAAGAACAATAATAAATCTTGGGTCCTACGTGGCTACCTTTTTTACGGATGTTTTAAACAAAAATGTAATACAATATAATAAGAATTGATACCTTTTAAAAATCTACTGTTTGCAAGGTATTTTATTGTGGCATACGTATTCTTATTTAAATAGTAATTACTTACAAATGCACACAATATAATTTAAGTTTTAAAAGTTTATTCTTTTTTTTTAACACTTATTTATTTTTGAGAGAGAGAGAGCGCACACACATACGCGGGAGAGGGCCAGAAGGAGGGAGACAGAGGATCCGAAGCAGGCTCCTGGCAGTGAGCACAGAGCCTGACACAGGGCTCGAACTCACAAACCGTGAGATCATAACCTGAGCCAAAATCAAGAGTCGGCCACTTAACCGACTGAGCCACCCAGGCACCCCTAAAAATTTCTTCTTAAAAAATACAGTAAGGTAGGAGCACCTGGGTGGTTCGGTCGGTTAAGCCTCCGACTTCGGCTCAGGTCATGATCTCACGGTTTCTGAGTTCGAGCCCTGCGTCAGGGTCTGTGCTGACAGCTCAGAGCCTGAAGGCCGCTTGAGATTCAGTGTCTCCCTCCCTCTCTGCCCCTCCCCTGCTTGCACTCTGTCCCTCTCGCTCTCTCAAAAAATAAACATTAAAAAAGTTTTTTAAATACAGTAAGGCAGATATTATGGTCATGATTCTACAGATGAGAAAACTGAAGCTCAGAGTGTTTAAGTTCCTTGTCTAAAGTCATACAGTTCTATTTGTTTTTACGATGCAAACCTAGTGGTTGATGGTTTTATTTGAATGGATATTTTCATTTGCTTTCACTTTTCTTACTTTCGTATGTATCTCAGAGAGTATTTTCTTCCACTGTTTATTTTCCATTTTATTCTGCCCCAATTGAAAGATAAATCAAAGAAAATCTACTTTGCTTTTATTCTCTTAGTGTAGAATATTATCTCGAAATTTGGTTATAAGGATCATAACATTTTAATATTTTCCACTCTGCTTCCATAATTGAACAATTATAGCAAATGGCCTTCTGTTCCTGTCTCATTGATCAGTAATTAATCCTTTCTGCTCTTCAGCTGAATTAGTTAAAACATGATGTTGAATCAATATTAAGGTTGGAATCTCTGGTTGGCAATTTAGATCAATCTCTTTATTATCAAATAATAGTAAAAAACCCAAATACTTGTATATTGTCAGTTTAATATTCAGTTTCAAATAACAACATCTTTTGAAGCATTAGCTTGTAAGCTCTACGGAGGCAGAAAACATGTCTATTTGGTTTCCTGAATTTAAGTGCTGTGCTTGGCACACGACTTTGAGGGTATCCAAGTCTAGAGCAGGGAAAGAAAAGTAACCCGTGAGTGAGGTACAAAAGGCTGGCACAGAAAAACAGAGGAGTACCAGAGAAAATTAGCCTAAAAGGCCTGGTTGAGATGAATTTAAAATTATTGACTCTCGAGAGGGAAATTCTTCACTCTAATTTCACAGCTTACAGCCCTACCCTTTTCTTACACCTCCCTCCTCTGTCAGTGTGCCCCGTGTTCCAGTGCCTATGAATACTTGTGGACAATGACAGAGAAGCACCAGGTGAGATGCTAATACCGACGGCCTATCGACTGCGACTGCCTTTCCAACCATCTTTATATAGCCCCTTCCCTATAGGATCGCATTGCTGTCAATAAATGGCATTAAGTTAGGATAGAAGTGGGAAGTGGCCAGTGGACCCTGGGAGGAGATCTCCCAGGCGTGAGTCTAGGTATTCGTCTTTCACAGCAACAACAAAATGGGTGGTTGGTGATATTCAAAGAAACTCAATGAAGGAAGCATGGGGCTTGGGGCTTCTTAAAACTTTTTTGTGTAGGATCTCTCTAAGGGTCTTACAAAAACCATGAACCTCTCTCTCTCAAAAGAAGTGGCATACTTTTATCTATACCCATCCTTGCTTTGAATTCTCTTGGCTCTCCCATTCCCTGATAGACCCATGGGCTCCAAATCTATAGATCCAGGGTTAGAATTCCTGGTCTAGATCATTTTTTTCTTTCTTTATTTCTTCCATGTCAGTGTTATTTTTTTATTTTTATTTGGTTTTTATTAAGTTTTTTTTTGTTTTAATTCCACCACAGTTAACATACAGTGTTAGTTTCAGGTGTACAATATAGTGATTCAGCAATTGCATACATTACCTGGTGCTCATCATGATAAGTATGTTCTTTTTTTTCTTTTAATTTTTTTAATGTTTATTTTTGAGACAGAGGGAGACAGAGCGTGAGTGGGGGAGGAGCAGAGAGAGAGGGAGGCACAGAATCCGAAGCAGGCTCCAGGCTCTGAGCTATCAGCACAGAGCCTGACACGGGGTTGAACTCACAAGCTGTGAGATCATAACCTAAGCCGACGTTGGATGCTCAACCGACTAAGCCACCCAGGCGCCCCATGATAAGTGTGTTCTTAATCTCCTTTACATACTTCACGCATTCCCCCACCCCTCTGGTATGCTTCATTTTATTTTCAAAATTTTATTTTTAAGTAATCTCTACACCCAACATGGGGCTCCAACTCACAACCCCAAGATTAAGAGTCACATGCTCTACCAACTGAGCCAGCCGGGAGCCCAAGGTATGCTTTGTTTTAAATGAGTACCCCAGTTAAAGCTATTTTTTTTCCATAAGAACATTTTTCCTTGAAGTATACTTCAGTATGGTTTTAAAAGGTATCTATAAAACATTCCATCCAAGAAAAATAGAGTACCCATTTTCTTCAAGTATACACAGAAGAATCTCCTGGTTAAATCACATAAAAGGAGACATAACAAATACTACAAATTTAAGAAGGCTCAAATCATACCAAGCATATTTTATAACCACAATGGTACAAAACGAAAGATCAGAAATAAATCAAAGCTGCAAAATCGATAATGTAAATATTAAATTTTTAGTATGTAAATATTAAACACACACTACTGCACAAGCAATGGGCCAAATAAGAAATCAAATTAGCAAATCAAAATATGTCTCAAAACAAAAGAAAAAGAAAACAATATTCTGAGAGCTATGGGATGCAGCAAAGGCAGATGTTAGAGTGAAATTTATGTTATAAATTCTTATATTAAGAAACACAGTTCAACTAAATGAGTTAACGTTACACCACAAGGAACTAGAAAAAAAGAAACTTAGCTGAAATTTAATAGAGGAAGGAAATAAAAAAGAAAAATCAGATATAAATAAAATAGACTCCAGAATAAACAACAAGGTAACATTGAAAGTAACGACCAGTTTTCCCAAAAAATAAACAAAATTGGCAATGCTTTAACTACATTAACTAAGAAAAACCAAAATGAGAAATGGAAGAGAAAACAACACAGCGGATAGCCACAGAAATACATAGCATGATTACAGATTACCATAAACAATTATATACTAACAAATCAGATATTTTAGAAAAACAGATAATTCCTAAAAATGCACAAGTTACCGCGATTGAATCATGAATCTTGATTCCAAGAAATAGGACATTTTCGTAGACCAATAACAAGAATGAAAGTTGAATTATGAATCAAAAATCTCCCAGCACAGAAAAGCTCAAGACCACATGGTTTCAGTGGTGAATTCTACCAAACGTTAAAAAAAAAAATTAATGACGATCTTTATCAAAACCTTATAAGTAACGTAATAGAGGGAACACATTTAAAACCATTCTATGAGGCCAGTACTACCCTGATACCAAAGAAGACAAAAACAACACAAGAACAGAAGTCTACTTTGTCCAATATAAGTATTGCTACTCTGACTTTCTCTTTGACATCCATTTGCATGGTAAATGTTCTTCCACCCCCTCGCTTTCAATCTGCAGGTGTCTTTAGATCTAAAATAAGTCTTTTGTAGACAGCATATAGATGGATCTTGTTTTTTTAATCCATTCTGATACCCCACGTCTTTTGATTGGAGCATTTAGTCCATACAAAGTAATGATTGACAGATAGGTATTTATTGCCTTTTTATTTAGGTCATTGTTTCTGGAGATTTTCTCTGATCCTTTCTTGTCTTTGTCACTCTTGGTCTCTCCTTTGCCCTCAGAGTCTTCCTTTAATATTTCTCGCAAGGCTTGTTTAGTGGTCACAAACTCCTTTAGTATTTGTCTGTGAAACTTTTTGTCTCTCCTTCTCTTCCGAATGGTAGCCTCTCGGGAGAAAGTGTTCTGGACTGCAGATTTTTCCCATTCAGCACTTTGAATATATCATGTCACTCCCTTCCGGCTTGCCACGTTTCTGTTGAGAAACCGGCAGCGACCCTTATGGGTTTTCCCTTGTAAGGTAACTTCTTTGGTCTTGATGCTTTTAAGATCTTTCCTTTATCACCGTATTTTGCAAATGTAATTACAACATGTCTCTGTGTTGGCCTGGTCTTGTTGATTTGGATGGGAGTTCTCTGTGTATTAGAAAAGCCAGTTATGTCTCCTGTTCCTGATAGTAATGGCCTAATGAAGAAGAGGCCATGTAGTGCCCAGGGCCTGGGCTTCAGAGAATGTATCCAGTGCACGCTGTGTGCACTCTGCTGTTGTGTTTTGGCTGCTCCCTCCTTCAGGCCAGTTGTTGGTAGAGGCTCTTGTTGCCTGCAGTAGGCAGTGTTTGGTCCCTGGCCTGAATGTGGTGACTTTCAACTAGGTGTGCTGTGGTCTGCTTGTGAAATGAGATCCGATACCAACTCCACCAGAACTGAGGCCCTGTAGAACTGTCTGGTCAGGAGGGGTGGTGTGGGTAGGGGTTTGTGCTGGTCTTCCAGGGGCAGGGCCTGCTGCACTGGAACTGATGCAAGCTTGACTGAGAAGGGCAGTCCTGCCAGAGGGCAGGGGGTGGGGCTTGGTGTAAACAATTGGGGCAGCCTGTGTGGGCACTGAGCTGCCTCCCACCGGTGGCTCTGTGTTTCTGCTGAGGGGCAGAGGAGGGAAATGGCCCTGACCCACTTCCCTCTTCCCAGAGAGGTGTCTCTGTGAACATTGCCTCTCAGGGATGCTTTCACACATGAGTGAACAATCTCTCACTCATCTGTGTGCCCTGGAATTCTTCAGATGACTTTTTTCCACATTGTCTGCCTCAGGTTGTTTGCCTGCCTTCTCTCCAGGAGTAGGGCAGCACACTCAGGGCTCTATCCCAGCCAAGCCCACTGACTTTTAAAACTCCAGGCTTTAAGCCCCATTGGTTGCAAGAGCTCAAGAAATTCAGCCACTCTCGTATTCCAAGAAAATAGCTTTGGGGAAACATTCTCCTGTGTGTTCCCCTGGGCACCTCTCTCTCTCTCTCTCTCTCTCTCTCTCTCTCTCTCTCTCACGCGCGCGCGCGCGCATCTCTCTATCTTCTTCCTCCACAGCACCTGTGATCAGTTTCTCCCTTAAACCACATCTCTGCACCTGCTCAATGTGGCCTCGTCTCTCCTTTTATTGGTGGAGTTTTTCTGTCAGTCTTCAGGTCAATTGCTGGGGTATTTAGGAGGATTTTATAGTTATCTAGTTGTGTTCATGGGATAGGACAAGCCTCAGGTTCTCTAACTCTGCTGCCATCCCTGGTCTAGATCATCTCTAAAGGCCTTTTAGGTCTAACATCCTATTTGTCTGAGATGGTTATATTCAGACGTCAACGCTGCTGAGGTTTAGACTTTAAGACAAAGAAATCATCCCGAGTTATGTGATCAGGTGACTCACTTGAGCCTCAAAAGCAGAGAAATTGTCGCCGCTGAAGTGAGAGAAACGTTATGGAAGAAGCAGGAGGAATGAGGCAGAGGGAGAGGCAAGATAGATGTGGAGCATGAAAAGGACTCCACCAGCACTGTTGCCTTTAAGGATGGAGAAAAGGCGTCAGGGGCAGGGGATGCAGGCAGCCTCTAGAAGCTGCAAACAACCCTTGGCCAATAGGCAACAAGGAAAGGGGGGCCTTGCTCCTACAAGTGAAAAATCTGGACTCTGCCAACAACCTGAGACATCCAGAAGCAGGTTCTTCCCCAGAGCCTCCGGGAGGGAATGCACTTCTGCCAACAACTTGATCTTGACCTCGCGAAACCCTGAGCAGAGCCCGGCCAAGCCACTGAGACTTTTGGTCTACACAATAGTTAAGACAGTAAATGGGTGTTGTTTTAAGCCACTGGGTTTAGAGTAATTTATATTAGCCCTAGAAAACGAATACCACCTCATTCTCCCATTCCTCTTCCCAGAAGAGTCAGCTGCACCCTGAAGTGAATTTGCACTGCGGTGTCTCTCTTCCTAGCTTTGGGGGGTTTCTTTTTTGTTTTTTGTTGTACCTCAAATTACATTGACTCCTCTGCTTATAAGTAAATTTTAGGAATTTTAGGCAGCAACAATCAAGAGGGAGAAGGTGTTTAGACAGCATCTTGTTTTTCCTTGGCCTTTCTGAAGTTGCCCCACAGAGGAAACCTCCAGTCAGGCTTCCACAGTCAAGACTCCTCATGTGTGTTAGTCAGGATCTATCAGGACAGGTTCTTCAGCAGCACCCTGACTTCCCTTCCAGAATGGAGTCTTTCTTTTTCCTGGACATCCAACTCCCATTTAGCCGTTCTCATCATCCTGAGATTGTCATCCACATTTGTGCTGCTTAGGGGATCCCACCAGGGACATGGTCTCAGAACCCCACTTGGTTTCTACATGTGAAGGATCGCTTCAGAAAGCCGGATGGATGGATGGATGGCTGGATGGATGGATGAGGACATACAGAACCAAACCTCCAGCAATAGTCTGCTCTAATGGCTACTCCTGAGCTACTTTGGAATTCTTCAGAACACCAATATTGCTGAGAGCTGGTGCTGCAGTAAGATTTTATCAAGTTGCTCCTTTGAAGGGAGTGAGACTTGTCTTCGAAACATCCAACCTGCCAGCCCACTGTTCATTTGTTAGCACGAGACACCAGTTGACTTGGCCTGGATCTACAGGGGGTCACATCTAAGGGTGCAGGGATCTGACGTGAACGATGCACCTGATCTGAACGGGACCGCCCCGCACAGCACATGGATAAGTGGACGCCAAATGAAATGAGTGCCACAGAGTCTGTGCAGGGGCACTAGGGCTCATCAGAAAATCTGATCATACGGATAGTGCTTTCTTGATGGCGTGATATGACGGGCCAGCCATGTTTACTAGAATTTTTGAAGTAACGTGAGAAAGAGATACTTGACTCTTTCCAGCTTCTACAGCCATTGTCAAAGGGACTTGAACCAAAACATAGGACAGCGTTTTCACTGTGTGCATGTCAGAAGGTTTTCGAGATAACAGGTGCAGAATATCTCTGTCTCATCCTAAGGGGATTGGCCTGGTTTTTCACGCTGGCTGCATTTCCACTGGCCTCTTTGATCTCCAGTTTTTCAATATGCCCTTGTGCTCAGCATTTCCGAGACTTGCAGCCACAGCTTCCTGTCTTCTGCCTTTCTTCCTCTTGTTATAGACAAAGCATTAGATTGTCCAGATTACAAATCCCAACTCAATAAATGCAACATTTGAGAAGGTAATTCGCCTCTCGTCACAAGGCCCACTATGAATTTTTTCTTGATGTTGACTCTTTAGAAATGCGCACCAAGATTTAGAAACTAGCTATGAACAAGCTCCTTGTGAACATAGCTATTTGCCTAAAGTCTCTGCTCAGGACCGTGGTAACAGAAGGATCCATAGGACACGGAGAAAAGAGGGTAGAAGGCCAAGTGTGGAATCAGAACTTCTGGGTTTAGACCCTTAGGCACCCTAAGGATGCCTCAGCCTTGACTAAGTATGAGCCTTCTCTTGGCATGTCTTTTGAACTTTAAAATATAAGTAATTAAGCTTCCTTGTGAAGATTTACTAGAAACCCATGTTTGGACATCCAAGCCTCTCTGGACCTGTCCCCTGGGCCTCTTCCCTATCTCATTTCCATGGAGGGTTGAGATTGATTATTTTGTTCCCTAACATATCTGTAGCCATCAGAAGTACGCCTGAAACATTTCAGGTACTCGAAAAATAAATGCGCAAAGCGTGACTGAGGAGACTAGAGTGCCAGGTCTAGCATAGGAAGGGGCGATAAATCACAACTAAATAGGTGTATCTGAAGAGTAGGCGTCTAAAAGAAACTTTTTCCAGAGGTTTTCGGGGTAATTTAGAATGCAAAATTATTTCACTTGGTGACTTCGAATTTAAACTTACTGTACCTGGAAATTTGAGAGGAAGGGATATTTTGGATCTGGAGGACCCAGATTTAAATCATCTCAGAGGGAACTACCTATTGCACAGCTGGGTGATTCTAGGTCGGCTCTGTGATCCAAAACGCGGATTCCTCGCTGAAGAGGTCAGAGATCGTTCTTTCTGGGACCATTCGTAACAAGACAGGACGCCAGAGCGAGAGGGGTGTTCGGCTCTCCGAGGAGGCGGTCCCAGGGAGTGGATTTTGGCACCACAGGATCTGGACTCAGTTGCTGATTCTACCCCTTAATGGCTGAGGAATAAAAGCTACTTTCTGCGAGCCTTAGACTCTCTTTATTTTAAGTGACGGCAAGAACAGATATTACCTTGTGGTGTTTCTGTTTCGTGTGCGCATCTCACTTGTGAGAAGTGAGGTCATGTATATGACAGTGCTTTGCAAACCAGCAGTCACTGCACAGGGCCTGTCATTGTTATTATTGTTCAGTGGGAGCTGTAGGCTCAACGGGTTCTCTCGACCTCCAAAAAAATGCCACTTAGTCACGTGCACAAGATTTGGTCTCTGAGGTGTGAAGTTATATTTTGTCGGTTTCTTCCCAGTCTGGGACTTTCTTCGCTTTGAGCTTTGATCGCTGTCTAGCACATTCGCTTTTATATTCAGAAGGTACTGTGCTTCAAGAAAGTCAAGAGGCTTTGCGGACAATTATTCACTCGTTCTTGCATTCAAAGAGCGAAGGAAGAAGAAAACTCTTTTGGAGGCCAGCAGAATGGAGACAAGCAGGATCCAGAAGGCCAGGCTGATTGCTCACCTGTGCTTTGGCTTGCATTTCTCCGAGTCTGCAAAGGGGGGCTTTGTGCCCTCTTCTGTAGCCCGCTCCCATTTCTACCAAAATCTAGGTCAGGGTTTCGCCTAAGGTATGTGGGGAGGAGAGGGGTTCTTACAGAAGATTTTGGTAGAATGAGAGCTTTAATCATACCGTAGCAAGGTTGGCCATTCAACGCAAGGCCTTGGCAATGACCCCAGAGGCTCATCTACATGGCTGCACCACATTACCTCACAGCGTAAGGCCATTGGCTCAGATCCTTGGATAGCATGAGGCCCACTCTGGTCTCCAAGAGACTTTCCGTCAGCCCTATGATCCAAAAAGTTTAAGAGTTTCTCCGAGAAGCTCCTCGTGAGACCGAATTCACTCAACACTTCATTATCTCTTGTGTTGTGCAGATTTAGGTGGGTTCCTATTTGGATCCTCAGTCACCTGCCCAATCTTTCTCAAGTTACAAAAGTATCCGACCTCCACGATGCTTTTGACTGTGCCTTTCCACTGGGCACTGGGGTGACCGGAAGACCTTCCGGAAACATGGATGCTTTGGCTCCAACTTCAAGCTTTCTGATTAGTGTGTGAAGCCCATAAACAAATTGGTGGGAAAGTGTTTCCTGCAAAAGGCTCAGCAAAATCTGGCGTGCGTGCACGCATGTGTGTGTGTGTGTGTGTTCCAAAAATAGAACTGTTGCCTTTAAAGAAACACAAAATTCAGAAAGGGCAAGACACAGGAGGAAGCAAATACTTCCTATAAACGCTGGGTTGTGTTTTTCCATAAACATTTACTTTTGCTCTTTTCTGATGTTCTTTGACCTTGTCTCTCATCCACCAAGTGGCTAGAAGTACAGGCTCCCCCAGGGACCCCAGTGGCCAGGGGAACAAGCAGGGATTCTGTCCCTGCCAATGTCAGGGCCTCTGGATGTCATGTACGCTCTCTTGGCTGTTCCTCTTCCTGGTCTCGGAAATGAACACATTACTTGACCTTATGTAAATTACAGATTAATGGGAGGGCAGCAATGACTTGTAACCTACATGCAAGCAGGAGCCACACTGCCCGTAAACTGTCAGATGCAATTCCCTCAAAATGCCTATTACTGGCGGTAAGAAACTTCCTTAGAATTCTTACTACCTCGGACTTTGTGAGAGAGCACCCCAGTTACTTCCAGGAAAGCACCAGCCCAAGTCTGGTAGAAGGCTTGCACTGAAGCTTTGGGAAAATGGAAGGTTTTCACGTGGCAGCATTTCAAAACCTGCGACAAAAGAAAGTGGATTCCCACGTGCTCCCAAGTCCCGAGGCTCATCCCTTTCCAGAAATTCCGCGCTGGTCTCCACGGTCGCGTTTCTCTGCCTCTATCTTATCCTTCCCGAACACTCCTCCTGCCTTCCCACTGGCATCACGCACAGATGACTGTTAACCCGTTGTGCACAGACGTCCAGCTAGCAGGGCTGACCTCATTTCCTCCCCAACAGGGCCATCTACTGCAGAGGAACGTTATACCGCTGGCCAGGAGGTAAGAGGGGTTACCACGAGTTACGGTTTCTAACAACACTGTTCCCTCTTCCATCGCCCCGTATTGGAAAACTGTATTTTTAGCAAGAGAAGAGTCTTCAGTGAGTTCTTCTTGGAGTAACACCTGACATGGAACACACGCTTCCTCAGAAATTGTCATCAGTTCCTCTTCTACACATCCAAGCCTCGTTGAAGAGCCACAGAACCTTGCAACATCCCGAAGTGCCTCGTCTTGGCGGGTTTACACAGCCGATCACGGTCCACGCTGACAGGAGAAAGGCAGGCGTTGGCAGGGGGCCTTCCGGAGCCACTCTCTCTTCTCATTTTTTTTTTCTTGCCATCTATTGTCTGCAGAGCAGCAGAAGCGATCTTTAAAAAAAAAAACTCAAATCGGGGGCGCCTGGGTGGCTCAGTCCATTGAGCGTCCGACTTTGGCTTAGGTCACGATCTCGCGGTTCGTGGGTTCGAGCCCCGCGTCGGGCTCTGTGCTGACAGCTCAGAGCCTGGAGCCTGTTTCCGATTCTGTCTCCCTCTCTCTCTGCCTCTCCCCCACTCGCACTGTCTCCGTCTCAAAAATAAATAAACAATAAAAAAAAAAAAAAACTCAAATCAAACCATGTCATTGCCTTGCTTAAAATTCTTCAGTGGTTCCCATGTACTTACTTATCTCTCTCCAGTCTTACTACCTTCCAGCTGTGATGTCTCCTCAGCCCCCAAACACACCAGGATCTTTCCCACATCGGTCTCTTTGCCTTCACGCACCCCCTTCCCTGCTGCCTGGAACTGAGTTGCCTCTGTTCCTGGCACAGCCGGATGCTGCCCACCCTGCCCAACTCCGCGTCAGTGTCGCTTCCCTCCCCCCCCCCCCCACCTCCGAAGTCCTTCTCTGACGACCCTCTCCTCACCATGCCCCTGCATTCTCCCCTGGGGCCTCCTTCCCCCCGTTCACACCACTTGCCACGATCTGTTATTATTTTATTTCTTGTTGGATTGCTTGGTACTTTCCTGTCTACCCCGCGAGCTCAGGAATCGGCAGACTTCTCCTGCAGTCAGATAGTAAATATTTCAGGTTTGCGCCATATGGTTTCTTCTGGGACAAGTCAATTCTGCTGCTGTGGTGCAGAAGCCACCATAGATAATACACGAGTCAGCACGATGCATTCCAATAAAACTTTCTTGATGGACACCAACACCTGAGTTTTGTTTAGTTTGCATGTGTCATAGAATATTCTCCTTTTGATTTCCATTACATTTTAAATCTTTTTGTTTGTTTTTGAGATAGAGAGAGAGCAGGGAGGGGCAGAGAAACAGGGAGAGACAGAACCCCAGGCAGGCTCTGTGCTGTCAGCACAGAGCCCAACGAGGGGCTCAGTCTCACAAACCGCAAGATCGTGACCTGAACCGAAATCAAGAGTAGGACGCTCAACCGACCGAGCCACCCAGGCACCCCTCTATTACATTTGAAAACGTAAAAACCTTTCTTGTTCGTGCAAAAACAGATGGCAGACTAGATTTGGAATCATGGGCAGTAGTTTCCTGTCCCCTCATGAGGCCAGGAATGAAGTTGATTTTCTTCCCTCTTGAATCACTAACACCTACCCCAATTCCCGGCACATAATGGGTGTTCAAGAAATACATATTAAACGAATGGGACAATGATGTCAAGATCGAGGCAAAAGACTTATGGACTGGCAGGCAGTCCATAAGGAGAAACAAAGACAACAGTACAAATATGAACAAAGAAAACCGTCTGGGGAAAAATGAATATAGACCACTAAATATCGTGCCAAAATGCCTATGCGCAATGTATTAACCATGAGGGCTCTTCCAGAGAAACAGAACCAATAGGAGGTTATATACATATAATATATATAGTAATATAATATTATGTATATACATATACATACATATATAATAATATATATAATATATAATAATATAATATTATGTATATACATGTACAGACATATGTAATATATAATATATAATAATATAATATTATGTATATACATATACTGACATATATAATAATATATCATATATAATATAATATGTATATACATATACTGACATATATAATAATATATCATATATAATATAATATATATTATATATAATAATATAATACTATGTATATACATATACAGACATGTATAATCATATATAATATATAATAATATAATATTATGTATATGCATACACAAACATATATAATAATATATAATATATAATAATATAATATTATGTATATACATGTACAGACATATGTAATATATAATATATAATAATATAATATTATGTATATACATATACTGGCATATATAATAATATATAATATATAATAATATAATATGTATATACATATACAGACATACATAATAATATATATTATATATAATATAATATTATATATATTGTATACAATAATATAATATTATATGTATACATATACATACATATATAATAATATATATTATATATAATAATATAATATTATGTATATACATATACATACATATATAATAATACATATTATATATACATTATGTTATATTACTACACTATATAATCTATTATATACAGTACATTTTATAATAGTAGATATTACACATGTGTGTATTTATATGTACATATATGTAACTCATATGAAATTTGTGTACATATGAATTCGTATATGATATTCATATAACTATACACATATAATTAATTTATATAATAATATTTATTACATATACATAGATTTATTACAGGAATTGTCTCATGTGGTTTTGGAGGCCAGGAAGTCCCACAATCTGCTGTCTGCAGGCTGTAGAACCAGGAAGGCCCGTAGTATAGGGTCTCAGTATTGACCTGAGACCAAAGGCCTGAGTCTCAGGGGGTTGATGGTGCAAATCCCCATCTGTCTGGAAGCCTGAGGACCACGGGCCCCCAAGTCCAAGGGCCAGAAAACACGGACGTCTCAGCTCCAGCAGAGAAAGCGAATTCACCCTTCCTCTGCCTTTTTGTTCTATTCAGGCCCTCGGTGTGTCAGATGATGCCCACCTGCATTGGTGAAGACACTCTCCTTGACTCAGTCTACCGATCACTAATTCTAATGCTAATCTCTCCCAGAGACACCCGCACGGACGCACCCAGAAATAATGTCTCACCTGCTATCTGGGCACCCTTTCGCCCAGTCAAGGTGACACATAAAATCAGCCATCACACCCAAATACACACTCTCCGATTCAAAGGACACGCAGTAAGATCCCAGGCGGTTCAGGAACACGCAAGGGGATGCAGTGGGTTTTATTACATTTATGATTTTGAGACTGGAATATACTTGGTTTGTCAATGATGAAGGAAGCTCGTGGGATATATGACCCAGTGGGTCCTTTACAACTTGGGTAGTCTTAGTTACGTGAGAAAAATCTTTTTTTTTTTTTTAACATTTTTTTATTTATTTTTGAGACAGGGAGAGACAGAGCATGAACAGGGGAGGGTCAGAGAGAGGGAGACACAGAATCTGAAAGAGCTGTCAGCACAGAGCCCGACGCGGGGCTCGAACTCACGGACCGTGCGATCATGACCTGAGCCGAAGTCGACCGCTTAACCGACTGAGCCACCCAGGCGCCCCACGTGAGAAAAATCTTAACGCTTAGCCATTAAAAGACAATAATTCAAGTTTATTTAATAGACTGATTCCAAAAATGTGAATAATTTAAGATTTGCTTTCCAAAACAACCGTCCCAGTTGTAATTCAAGCAGCAGTAAGAATAGTCTTATCAGTGCTCCTTGGCAGAATTGTGTTTATGTGGGTGCATGTCTTATCCTGACTAATTTAATGGGCCAAAAAACCGAATTTCTGTTACTTTGTTTTCAAGTGGAATTTTTTGTCAAGTTTTTATCATTATCTATACCCATCATGTTCTTGGCCCATCTGTCTCCTGGGCTTTTCCGGTTAATTTGTATGAGGCTTTTATATTTTTAATATTTAAGGAGAACATTTAATTTCCTGACCTCATGTTATGATGGGGGGGGGGATGTTCTCTAAAGAAAAGATTCTTCAAGTCCTTCTTTGAAATCCTTCAAGTCTGGGGACGAATATGGAAAGGGGTAGGAGAGCAGTGTCTCGGAACTTGAAAAGGAAAAATGGTATCTTTACTTTTTTTTTTTTATCTGTCCCTTGAAATTAGGATTCTTTCCACTCGAAATGTAAGCAAACAGCCACGTTCATATTAACAGTATATATTGCACTTGGCTGCCAATGAAAACCACAGGTATTTTTACCTCGTATTTCACATATCAAAATATGATACGCTCATCACTACATCAAAATCACAGCGGTTATCAGATCTGTCACCAGATCATGGTATTCAGTGGGCTAATTAAGAAGAATGTATTTTACTAGACCGCGAAGTTTTCAAAATATTTTTTATAACTGAATTTCAGCACAGTTGCTTCCCTTTGCCATAAATCGAATCCGTTTAAAAACATTCTGGAAGGGGGCACCTGGGTGGCTCTGTCAGTTAAGCCTCTAACTCTTGATTTCGGCTCAGGTCTTGAGCTCACGGTTTGTGAGATCGATCCCCACGACCGGCTCTGCGTTGACAGTCCAGAGCCTGTTTGGGATTCTCTTCCCCTCTCTTTGCCTCTCTCTCTGTCTCTCTCTCTCAAAAAGAAGTAAGCATTTAAAAAATATTCTTTTTAAAGAAATTGTTTTATGTTTACTTATTTTTGAGAGAGAGAGGACAGAGCATGAGGGGAGAGGGGCAGAGAGAGAGGGAGACACAGACTCCGAAGCAGGTTCCAGGCTCTGAGCTGTCAGCACAGAGCCCGACATGGGGCTTGAACCCACAAACCTTGAGATCGCGACCGAGCCAAAGTCATGATCCGCGTCAGAGGACTCCTTGATTTGAGCTGCAATCAGAGCGATGCGGCCATCCGGGGGCTGTCGGGCTTCTTAGCTTGGGGACACGCTGCACAAACACATAATGTTTGCTTACGGTGTCGTGGGCGGGCGAGACCCAGGAGGATCCGATCAGAATCGGGGGCCAGGAAGAGTCTGGGCAGGCCCAGCCCTGCTCCGACTTTGCCCCTTACCAGGAGTCTGCCGCCAGCTGGGGTCCTTCATCCACCTGCCGCTGCAGGGCTCACGTCGGAGGGCGGACGGTGGAGGCCGGTAGGGCTGCCTGTGGCCCTTCGTGCTGCAGGGGCCCCGCTCGTGAGGAGCCTGCTGGAACCGTAATGCCCGCTCCATCTGTCAGGTGCCTGAGAAGGAACCAGAGCCAGAGTCTCCCCCGCATCCCTCCACGCATCATCCCACGCAAGCCGTGGTCGCACGGGCCTTCTAGTGTCCCACACACCGACAACAGTCCCAGTATCTGCCACCACGGCGGCTGTCCGAGTCCCCGCCCGGCCTTCCTCTGCGAGTGTCGTCCGGGCCCGGCCCGTTGTCTGGGCGTCCGGCCAGCCCCAGCCATGGAAACTCATGACTCCTTTGTGCTCTGTGTTCATCAAATGACCTCCATTCAGCCTCGGCGGCTTCCTTTCATCCACTTCTTACTTCTGATGTTCGCGTTGGTGTCTGTCACCCCGGGCTCGTCTTCCAAGGGCTCTCAGGGCGCGTGCCCCCAAGCAGAAAAGGGCCTCGAAGTCTGGGCAGTATCTGGCCAGCTACGGAATATTCCTGAAAGCAAATTCGGGGCAGCGCCCCGCCCCGGGATCTTGGAAGGGGGAGCTCGGAGGAGGGCACATGTTCCCCTCTGGCTCTCCCCAGGGTGTGTAGGTACACCCCACCTGGAGGTTGGGAAGGAAGGCCGGCCTCTCTGAAAGCATTTCTCCATCCGGTCAGTTCCTGTCCGGCCTGTGCAGCTCTTGGGGACACCAACCAGAACTTGAACGCTCCTTGGGGCACCTGGACGGCTCAGTCAGTTAAGCAGCTGTCTCTTGACTTCGGCTCCAGTCATGATCTCACGGTTCGTGGGTTCGAGCCCCGCGTCGGGCTCTGGGCTGATGGCTCGGAGCCTGGAGCCTGCTTCCGATTCTGTGTCTCCCTCTCTCTCTGTCCCAAAAATAAATAAAAAACGTTGAAAAAAAAAATTAAAAAAAAAAAAAAAAAAAAAAAGAAGGCTTAGAAACGTGACCAGGGATCATACCTTTGACTATGACCTCCTTGGCACTCTAGAACCTGTCCTGGGTACTAGCTTGTAGAAGTCACATTGGCTAGACTTGAAGTTCAGTGAGAAAGACTAGAGGGGCGCCTGGGTGGCTCAGTCGGTTAAACATCCAACTCTTGCTTCTGGCACAGATCTCACGGTTCGTGGGTTTGAGCCCCGCCTCTGGCTCTGTGCTGGCAGCGTGGAGCTTGCTGGGGATTCTGTCTCTCCCTCTTCCCACCCACCCCCCTCAAAACAAATACCTTAATTTAAAAAATAAAGTAGAAGAGCTGGGAAGAATGGCCTAAAAACCACGTATTTTGATGGACTCTCGAAGTCTGCTTTAACCCAGAGTGATCCAGTGTGGGAAAAGAGAATATTAAGTGAAGCATGTTTAAGTTGTTTTCACGTACTTGAGGATGGCCAAAGGGAGGGAGAATGATCTTATTTTAGATAGTTCTCGATGGGGGGTGGGGGGGAGAAAGTGATAAATTTTACCTGGTTCAACAGGTAAAATGTACAGCAAGGCGATTTTCAGCTCGATACCAAAAACAAAGCACCTCGCTCACAATTTGAGCGACCCCGAATGGGTCATGCCGTATTCGGAAACAGGGAACCTCTCACCACTGGAGATGTTCATTTCTTCTGCAGGAGATTTCTACATCGGGCGGTAGAATTGGACAGATGACCCCTGAGGTTCCCACTAATTCTAATGCCTTGCGATCACCATATCAGGGAGAGGAGACGAAAATGGAAAATGAAGTTCAGCCTGGTTGCACGTGTACTGAACCTCCACAGTCTGCCGGGCTGTCGTGGTCATTGGCTCACATGCTGTGCAAAGTTCTGGAGCTACCAAGAAGAATCAGATTTCCGGATTCTTTCATGCAACGATACATGGAATTGTATACAAAAAACAACAAAACAAAACAAACAAACAAACAAAAAAAACCAACAGCCAAGGAGGCAGTGTCATTAGTTCTACCTGAGTAGTTTGCCAAGGACTGGAAAGTTGAGATGACACCACAGAGCAGGGCTTTCAGAGAGACAGGCCTTCTGTGTGCAGGCACGCCCTCCCCCGTATACGGAAAGCGCCAACATGACAAACGCACAGCCATTACAGGCCAGTTGGGTCAAGCAGCAAAACGACCCACGCAGCAAAAATATCCAGCGGTGGCATGAAGAGATGGGACCCTGTAAGTAATAAAGGAAAGGACTTCCCAAACGAGTCCCCGCCAAAGAGAGCCCAGGACTTCTGGGAAACTTACACCTGTTGGCGGAGACGAGAGCCATCTTGCTCCAGGTTATCTAAGGACTGGGTCCTCGTTCTCCCCTCCTATCACCCATTCTCCCTGAGGAGACTTGATGGGAGTCCAAACCTTTGGCTTTTCCATGCGAACGGCCTTATAATGGATGAGGGGAAGGAGGAGAGGAGGGGGCGTCTGAAAAGAGATTCTAAGCGGGAAGCGGAACCTAAAATATTCCCCAGGGTATTCCACGCCAACACCCACGAGGTCAGGCGGGTCTGGCTTTCGCCACCTCTTTGTTAACTTGCTTAGGGATTTTCGTTGCTGTTTTTACTCTCTTTCGCACCTTAGTGGGGCCTCTAAGGAAACCATCTGGACCATCCAACCTCACGTGTAATTAGGGAGCACCTATTGCCCAGATTGTCTTCCACGTTTTACTTGTCTTTCTCTGTCCATCCCTTACTCGTTCAACAAGTCTTCACCGAACACACAGTGTATGTCACCCGCTGCTTGAGAAAAAACGACCGGACACTGAACAAAACAAGACAAACCCCCCCCCCATCCCTATGGGAATCTCTTTGACGCCCCCTCCCAAGCCCAAGCCCCGAGTGCCATACAGAACATACCCGGAGACTAAGGATCCTTCCTTGAAAACCAGCATGCTCTAAATGGATCTGCTTCTTGATTTGCCCACTCTGAATAAGGCTTTAACTGTAATTCTCAATTGGAGCCCAACAGGCCCACAAAGCTATTTATAACTGTATCTGAAGGGTATTTTAACCGAGGACTTTATAGAAATAGCAATTGAGGATGGTTGAACATCTTGATATCGCGTTACAATTTATAGAAAATTAAAGAAAACTCTGCTCCCAAACTGCTCTAATTTCCTAGTTTCAGCGTCCTCGTCAGTCTGTTTCTAAAGATAACTTCTTCTCCCTCAACTCTACCGATGCCAGGCTGCGCAGAATGGCCGGGCAGAAATGACTTTGTCTGACAGCCGCCTGTCTCTTTCTGGGACTCTGGGGACTCTCTTAACTTCGCTGTGCCTCAGTTTCTTATTGTAAGATCACCTAATGATAGTAACTCCCTCATAATATGGCAGTGATGCTCGAATGAGTTCAACCCGCAAAGTGCTTTAGAAAGGAGACAAGTTTAATAGGTGTGCCAGCTAACATTCACTGTTGCTGTTGTCCCTTCACCCCTGCCTTGTCCCAAGGTTTTATTATTTCAGATCCAAAGGCTACAAAGTGTAGTGCCTTGCCTCTAGTAGATACCCAATACATAACACCTCCAATTAATTAACACATCGGTAGAGGAAACATGAGTCCCGTCCTCAAGAAATTCGCAATGAGTAGAAGATGCAGAGACATACACAAGCCACAACGGTCAGAGCCCATCTGTAGAAGTTCACACCACAACGGTATGACACATTAAGGCACATGATTAATTCTTCCTGGAAAGATTAAAGAAGGTTCCACCAAGAAGAGTTGATAGTGAGATCAGACAATACGATCAAAACGGATCGAGTTCCAGGTTTTGGTGAATCATTTAGAGATAAAATTGCTCGTGCGGAAACACAGAGACATAGACTTGGAGCTCAGCGAGGTCGGTCGGAGCTACAGACACAGACGCAAGAGTCGTCACACAAAGGCGATCAGTGAGACCAAGAATGGGAAAGGACAACCCTTTGTAAAAACGATCATGGAGGGACGGCACCTTGACATTGTTAAAAGGCTGCAACGTGGGACTTGGTAGCTGGTGGAGGTGCTGGCATTCATTAGAACGCTGACGGGAAGTCATGGGGTTTGTTGGTAAAGAATAATATCTCGTGATCTCTGAAAGTTATTTCAGTACACGGTTGGGGCAGAGAACGAAGTGGAGTTGGGGGGAAAATGTATGTGAACGGGTGGAGAAAATTGGTGCACGTGACTCTACATGGTACTCCACATGGGGCGGAAAGACACCAACAGAACACAGAGCCCATAAGCAAGCGTTTTATAACGAATAGCCATGATCCATTTGGGCATGACATAGGTCATAACTCAGAAGCAAGTGGCTCAGGAAGAAGGAAGCTAATCAAGTCTCTGGGTATGATTCTCAGGTTATAGAAAATACGGGAGACTGAGGACCTCGTTAGACAGCACCAAGAAGCAGTAATCAGAAAAATTCAGACTCTGGGACATCTTATGGAACGGACCCGCTTTCCTCAACAAGTCAATAGCACGACAGGAAATAAAAGGGGGCTGGGAAAATGTTCTTGATTAGACAAAAATGAAGCGGCGTAGAAATCAAACATAATACGTAAGCCCTATTTGAATCCGAATTTAAACAAACCAATCGCAAAAAGACATTTTCAAGACAATGATGGAGAAAAAGAAAAACACTGATACAGTGGGGCAGAAAGCTACAATTGTTGAATCTGGGTGTGGGGACAAATTGCTTTGGCCTTGTTTTTATCACATACAAAGGTATTTTATTCTGCCCACTTTTGTATATGTTTAAAAGCTGTAATAATAGAAGTTTAAAACAAAAGTATGAAAAGAGATGAAAAGGCGGAGGGACCACAGTCCCAGAAAAGAAGCACAGAGAACGGTTTGGGGCCACAGGAAGGGGTTTTGTCTTTTGGCACAGGTGAAAATCACCAAAGGACAGGCACAAAGACTGTCCTTCAGGATGGAGGAAGGGAAAGTGAAGGAAAATGAGGAAGGGCTTGTTTGGGGACCTCAGAATTCTCAGCAAAGGAAGGGACGAACTTGGCTCCCCACGATGGAAGAAACAGGGCTTCGGGATTGGGGCTTGAGGAGGGAGAGACCATTGGACTCCACCTTTCTTGATGGCAGAGAGAACAAAGCATGGCAGAAAGTCACTACATAGCCAACACCGAGGGCCTCAGAGAAGCTCAACTGCAGGGTTTTATGAGAAGCCCTGGCCAGAAATTCTGATATCTCACCAAATAGGAGACGGCCATATTGTTTCTGGGGATTTCAATGCCTCGCATAAAGACATGAACTTTTGGGGGACTTTGGAACTCCGTCTGGACCAGTTAGAGGTAGATGGCTTACTGTTTGTTCATATATTTGTTTTTATGATAAGGAGATTTTTGTTATCTCTTGGATGAGGCCAGAGTGCTGCCTATGGCACTTCATTAGTCTCCAAAGACCCCACTCCTCGTCCCGGCCACACTTGCACCATAATATGAGGCACCCAGCCACATCCTCGATATAGACAAGTCTTCTCAGCACAGATCCAGTGCGGGCCAGCTCACTGACACATTTCGCCCCAGTAGAATTGCACCTAGTAGAATTGATAGAAATATTTCTTCATGTTGTTGCATGAAAGCCAAGCCCCCTTGGTGCCGTGGGTGACGTTTTCCATCCCTATTTTTCTCAGGGCCCTTTGGATTCTTTCCCCCTCCCAGCCAGACTCTTTAAAACCCCACTGCAATCCCCTGCCACGAGCCCCCCGAATCCAGAGAGATGACGCCCCAAATACTAGATGTGAATTTCTTCAGAACCTTGAGTGATTCCCGTTGTACAAGAAACGCTGAGCCTAGAGTGGCCTTTGCGACTCAGAGAAATGAGCAAGTCAATCTTAGTTATGCTGAAGGAGGATTCTGTGTAGGGGAGTGGGGGAGAGACAGAGTGTCTCCTCCTCGGGGAAGAAGGGCACACAGAACAGCAAATTAGAAACACCCTGGGTGTCCACTGGATTCCGAGGGAGTAATCTAACTTACACAAGAGAGAAGAAATAGTGCTCCTCGCATGATATGGGATCTTTCAAAGACTTTCCATAGCACCTGCCACGTAGCAAGTGTTCAAAAATACTAGTCCTCGGGGCGCCTGGGTGGCTCGGTCAGTTAAGCGTCCGACTTTGGCTCAGGTCATGATCTCACGGTCCGTGAGTTCGAGCCCCGCGTCGGGCTCTGTGCTGACGGCTCAGAGCCTGGAGCCTGTTTCAGATTCTGTGTCTCCCTCTCTCTCTGCCCCTCCCCTGTTCATGCTCTGTCTCTCTCTGTCTCAAAAACAAATAAATGTTAAAAAAAAATTAAAAACAAAAAAAAACCCCAAAAAACCCCAAAAAAACAAAAATACTAGTCCTCTTATAAAATGATGTTGGTGAATCAAAGAGGGGCATGCGTGAAGCTTCTGTTTCTTGATTTAGGTTCTGGTTACACAGGTGTCTTCCACTCATAAACATTCATTGAGTTGTATACATACAATCTCTGTGCTTTTCCCCACATAGGTTATCCCTGAATTAAAAGCCACTCATTTTTCTTGTTAACGTTGCCTGTCACAAGTGAGTGATCTACTCGTTAAACTAGGGCCACCTCTCCTTGAGTTAACTGAAGCCCTTACCTGAAGGATTTAAAGTTTATATTTTTTCAAATATTCAATAATTTGAAAATCCCTTCCAATCTTTGTCCTGGGTTTCTTTAGCAAGTAAGTGCGGGAGGAAAGGCAAGAAAGGAGGAATCCTAGAACAGTATCCTATAGTCTACCTTTATAAGACATCATAACTTTAACTATATAATTACCTGGGAAATGTGTGTGACTATTTTCATAATGTCTGTCTCTCCCACCGGATTGCTGGAGTGCGTGTGTCATGAGACCCAGGAGCATTTTCTCCCTTTCATTAATTATATGGCCAGCGCCTAGTGAGGGGCCGAGCACGTAGTAGATGTTCAATAAACACTTGTTGAATGAGTGGACAAATGAATTTGAAACCCAGCCTCAGTTTTAGTTGGGTAAAAAGCTAGGGGATACTTTGCACAAACCATGGCTCAACCTAAATCTGTGCCCCCCCGCTACCATAAAAAAATAAATGAGAATACAGAAAAAAAAAAAAAAAACGTTCCAGGTGGCTCTGACATTCCTTTTTGTGCCAAGTTTTGAAAATAAAATGTCAGATTGCTTTGTCCTTATTTTTATCACACACAATGTTTCACCTTAGTAGCACAGTTGGTATGTTGGTTTCCCTTATTTTAAGCGTATTAGTGAATCTTGACATTTATATGTAATAATCCTTCGAGATAAGGTCGCAAAGGACCCAAGGGAAAAAGAAATGAAAAACAAAAGTCAAGGCTGACTTTTTAATAACAAGAAGTAGCCTAGGCCAGGGAAAGAGAAAGTACCTGGTAAGCACAAAAGAAAAAGAAGAGAGAGAGATTATGTCAAAAGATGCAGAAGCAGGGATGAAGAAGACATTTTCACAAGAATTTAAAAGAACTGAGAGAAAAATTGTGCCTTTAGTGGCCCGGACATGGGAAAGGGAGGTGAGGGGCGAGGGCACCCATTTAAAAAGACATGTCCAAGTCTGGCCAAAGGCAAGGCTCGAGGCAGAGAAGGTCTGAGCATCTACTCAGTGCTTTCAATCTCTTCTTTCTCCAGCTCAGGGCATCCCACGGGCGTCCTTACTCACCACCAAATGCCCACTGTCCCCGACTGGCTGTCTGCCCTGATCTCCCCGCAGAGTCGTCTTCCCATCTCCCTCCTCCCCAGGTGTCATCTCTGACTCCTGGATTGTTTCTCCTTTCAGTTATCTATCCTATGTGTATGCAAGGATCCAAGGTCTTTTCTCCACTTAAAAATTCCTTTCATAACTTTAAAAAAAAAATCACAACTTTATTGAGATAATTTACGTACCAAGCAACGTACCCATTTAAACTGTACAATTCAATAGCCTTTAGTATATTCACAGAGGTGTGCAAACACCACCATCAATTTTAGAACATTTTCATCATCTCAAAAAGAAAACCTGTGGGGCGCCTGGGTGGCTCAGTCGGTTGAGCGTCCGACTTTGGCTCAGGTCACGATCTCGCGGTCCGTGAGTTCGAGCCCCGCGTCGGGCTCTGTGCTGCCAGCTCAGAGCCTGGAGCCTGCTTCCAATTCTGTGTCTCCCTCTCTCTCTGCCCCTCCCCCGTTCATGCTCTCTGTCTCTCTCTGTCTCAAAAATAAATAAACGTTAAAAAATTTAAAAAAAAATAAACAAAAAACAAAGAAAGAAAACCTGTAGTAGCAACCTCCCCCTTTCTTCCCAACTCCCAGGTGAGGCAGCCACTGATCTGTTTCCTGTCACTATAGATTGGCCTCTTCTGGACATTTCACAGGAATGGAATCCTCTGATATGTGGTCCTTTCTGTCTGGCTTCCTTCACTTAGTATGATGTTTTCAAGGCTCATCCGTGATGTGGCCTATGTCAGTACTTGCTTCCTTTTTATGGTCAAATAATGTCCCATCGAATGGCTCCATCATCGGATGGACATACCATCTATTTCCCCTTTTTGGCTCTCATGAATAATGTTGCTCTGAACATTAGGTGCTAAGCATAACGTGCTAAGAACGTTAGGTTCTTGCATAGGATGGGAGAACCAGAAGGAAATTTAGCGGTCATCTGGCTGAGTCTCCTTTCGGCTCAGGGGTCACACGGCATGGCCAGACGAAGATGTAGGAAGGCTAGGAGAGCAGAAGCCAGAACCCAACTTTCTGCACCAGCATCGTCAAAAGTAACTCTTGAATTGATCACTTGGTGAAGTCAGTCATAGGCCACCATTACTTCAGCTCTAAATGGCTTATTTCGTTTTCTACTGAAGTCCTCAGCTGAACGTCCCTGAAACAGATGACTTTCTTCTGGTACTGTGAATATCTCTAGAAGAAGGCTACTCCCGCAGACTTCCTCAGATTCCGATGCATTCACTCAAATCCAGCATCTAATAAGAATGTCTTTCTACCCTTAACTACAGGGGCCGCGAGTATTATTCCTTTGATCAACCTGACGTTATTCTCTCTGTTTCTTTGCATTTTTGTGCAGTTTTGCGTTGCCTTAGGCCGCTAACATGAGATGCTTTATTTCTCCACTTCGAGAAATCCAAACCTTGCTGTTACCAGTTAGTCTTCGGATCCTGTGTTCATCTGTACAGGCCCAGGTTTTCCCTGTTTTATAGTGATCTGTTGGCTGGTGTAAGTCTGGGATCTTACCTTACCTTTTCAGGTAAAAAACCTGACTCTTAAACCTAAACTTTCTCCAACGTCCCTTGCCCAGTGGGTGGTTTGGGCTCCTTGATTCTCTAAGGCTACGGTCTTCAAACTGAAGTATGCATTCACTTACGTAAAACGTACCAGGGAGTGCATATAGGGTGTAGTTTCAACAGAATCAATTTCCAGATCCTCAGCTTCTGTCTGAACTCTTTCCTCATTGATATGGGTGAGACCATGGCTGTTCGTGCTGCTTCCCTTGACCACTAATCGTGCTGGTTTAACTTAATGAAAGAAAAACTCATCTCCTGCCATTCTAAACTTACTTCAACACATTACTCCAGAGTGAGGAAAAGAACAGAAAAGAGAAGAAAAGAAAGAAAAGAAAAGAAAAGAAAAGAAAAGAAAAGAGAGGAGAGGAGAGGAGAGGAGAGGAGAGGAGAGGAGAAGAGAAGAGAAGAGAAGAGAAGAGAAGAGAAGAGAAGAGAAGAGAAGAGAAGAGAAGAGAAGAGAAGAAACCCAGGACACCAGATAATGTCACAATCCTAAATTTGTGTGTGTGACACAGAAGTGTCTCTAATGACGTAGGGAAAAGAATCCACAAATCAGGTTGTTTCCAATTCTTTTCTTTCTACAGAATTGAAAGTGCTAGTTGATGGATCATTAAGAATCAGTTTTGGTGAGTAGTAACTACTCACTACTACTGATATAACCCCCTTTTTAGCTCTATTTACTTATACAAATGATGTTTCCTGGTACTTACAAAAAACAGGAACACTAGCTAACACTAAGTACCATGCATCCAAGAAGACATAAACACATTGAAAAAGCATAACTTCGTGCATTTGTATATGCATTTATAGTAAAATTTTAACTGTGTTGAACATGTTTCAAAATTTGTGACATATTTATGTTGTTTTAACCAACTGAATGATAAAGAATGATAAAAGTTCATTTTAAATTAAATGAACACCCCAAATCTTACACTAATACATAAAGCAAAACTTTTAAATATCTTTTAAGCGATAGAATTATGACAGAATTATCAAAATACTTCAACCTATAAACTTAGTTTACGTCTTGATAAAATTGTGGGGGGGGGGGTCAGTAAAGTAAAGATGGTTTTTTTTTTAGTTTATTTATTCGTTTTAAGAAAGAGAGAGATAGAAAGTGAGCAGGGGAGGGGCAGAGAGAGAGGGAGAGAGAGACAATCCCAAGAAGGCTCCACACTGTCAGCACAGAGCCCGATGTGGGGCTTGAACTCATGAACTGTGAGATCATGACCTGAGCCGTGACCAAGAGTTAACCAACTGAGCCACGCAGGTGCCCCAAAAATGTTATTTTAAAGCGAAAAGAACAATGTGAAACTTCTGACCATTTAAAAAGAACTTCATGTGATTTTTGAATATTTAATCACTATGATATTAAAAGGCAAAAAGGATATTGTGAGAAGAATGATATCCTAATTTGGTATTTCCCCAAATTTTCTTTATTTAAAACATGCTTGGGGCACCTGGGTGGCTCAGTCGGTTGAGTGTCCGAGTTGGGCTCAGGTCACGATCTTGCTGTTTGTGGGTTCGAGCCCCGCGTCGGACTCTGTGCTGACAGCTTGGAGCCCGGGGCCTGCTTCAGATTCTGTGTCTCCCTCTCTCTCTGCCCCTCTCCCACTCACGCTCTGTCTCTCTCTCTCAGAAATAAATAAACACTAAAAAAAAAATTAAAAAAATAAACATGTTTTACTTCATTGAGGAGAGTCATTAATAGCGACTTTAAAATTGTCTGTTAGTCCCAATATCTGTCTGGCCTTCAGGTCTGATCTGCTTCAAGTTCTTTTCTCTTGGGACTGTGTTTCATTCGTGTGAATTCTATGCCGGACATTATGCATGTTATATTGTGGAAAACCTGACTGTTGTTATTTTTGTCCAAAGAGAAAATTTCCTTTGCTTAGCAGATCGTTTCCTTGGCTTGGCTTGAACTGCAAACTCTGTTTTCTTCATGGAACCTCTCGTCTCTTTTCAGATCGTTTTTGTCCTCGGCTGGCTGCTTCGAGCCTCTTCTGCCAAAATGCAGCTCAGGAGTCCGTGAGGGATGTGGGTTGATAGCATTTGGGGGTCTCCTCTCCGGTTCTCTGCCTTCTGGAAACAGTGGTTCTTGCCGCTTTCTTTGGTATTTAGTTTCCTCACTTTGTTCTTACTCTCCAGGCCTTAAAAATGGCAAGTTTTGTCATATAATGCTGCTGTCCCGGGCAAGACCTTATTTGTATAATCTAGCCTTCCCTCCCCATTTCTGCTTAGTCTCTTGTACCTTCAGATAATGCTTAAGAAACAAACCGGGTTTGTTTGTCAGCCATTTGACCTGACTCTTGCGAGAGCCTCCGTGACCACCAGCGTTGCCTGGATTCTGATCATTCATGCAGCTGAAACCTGATGGTGTCTCGTCTCCAGCCTGTGCCAAGTGCCTCTTGCCTCCATGCTGCTGGCCGCGAGGTACGGGACACTGTAGGACCCAACATGGAGCCCACATAAGCCTGACCCAGAGTTTGAGGATGTTAAGACTCTGTGGGCAGAACTTTGACAGATGGGAGTTGGAAACCAGTGGGTGAGTTCTCTTTCCCCCTCAAGAATAACTGTCCTAAGTTGCAGTTACCCAGCTCTGCAGGGTCAGTCCAGCGGAATCAAGCAAGTAGCTGTATTCAGTAGAAGCCAACTCGATAACGCGTTGTTGTGTTGACTTTCCCGCCACCCCTGGATCACATCCCTTTTCCCTCAGCCCTTTTTCCCCAAGATGGCACATAGGTGTAGCAGAGTTGTTTTCTGGGGTAGCCAGCTTGGGAAAGGAGTACATGAACCCCACCCGTAGGCCTCTGGATACAGATTCAATAACCCACTTGTCACACCCGATCGCTGGTCTTCTGAGCTCTCCTGCCACTCCGACTCTGAAAACTTGCTTCTCGCAGTGATCCACTTTGCTCAGCAGGAGGGATTTTATGCCGGACCTGTGACTTTGGAGGAAACGGAGTATCTTCTAGGTCCGGAGTTTCTAAAATTTTTTTTTTTTTAACGTTTATTTATTTTTGAGACAGAGAGAGGCAGAGCATGAACAGGGGAGGGGCAGAGAGAGAGGGAGACACAGAATCCGAAACAGGCTCCAGGCTCTGAGCTGTCAGCACAGAGCCCGACGCGGGGCTCGAACTCACGGACTGTGAGATCATGACCTGAGCCGAAGTCGGACGCTTAACCGACCAAGCCACCCAGGCACCCCTAGGTCCGGAGTTTCTAGAAGAACTCTTCCCTAAAGAAACAGTAGACCCTGGAACCCTGACTCCTCAGTCTTTCCTTTTTCCCCCTTTTCAAAACTGTTCCCCTTCTATCTTATTTGTGAGACAAAGAATAAAGCATCCCTAGACACGTTCCGCCAGACAAGCTCTTTCTAATACCTTAGCAATTTCCTGCTCTTGATCATGTGAGTTTCATCAGCTATATTCGGCTCTCCTTGTCGCTAGGACGAAGGGCAGGGCGAGAACCAAGGGGTGAACAATGAAGAGAAGCAAATCGTCCTCCAATATAAGGAAGAGCTTGCCAATAATTGGCCAAGTTCAACAAGCAGAACAGACAGAACGAGTGCCCTGTGGGACAACGAGAGCTCCGTCTGGAAGTGCCAGCACAGAGATGATATCATCCTCTGTTTGGAATGCCTTGGGGCAGAAACACTCAGGCTCGATCCCTCAGAGTTTCCGATTCAATAATTTGAGTTAGTCTGAGAAATTGCACTTTTAACAAGTATTGAGGTGAGGCTCACAAGCCTGGCCCAAGGGCCATACTTTGACAACTACTTGTGGCGATGTTCTCATAAGACAACCCCTACATTAAGATGCAGAAGTAGATATTGACCATATTGACCACTCAGAGGGGGAAATCGCTGTAACCAAACGAGGCTTTGTAAAAATAAAGACAAAGTGCTCTTTAGGATAACAAGAACAACCCGAATTCTCCTTTGAAGGAAAGAGGCCAGTGAAATCTTCTCCTTTTGACATCAGCGGGCATTCCAGGCAGTTCTGGATTTGACTGGACATCGGTCGGAAAGCATCTCTGCTGACCAGAGAGAAAAACCTCAGCGAAAGGGGCTGTTCCGTCACATCCTTCCAACGTGTTTGCCCACTGACGCTCCGTGCCAGTCTTCCCAAGCAGAAGTGGATTTGTGATTTCCTTCCCATACAGGTCTCTCTTCAGCAGAGCGAGGGCAATCCCCTGCGGACCCAAAATGGCCACCTGACTCACATCCTGGGCTTCGTTCACACGAGCAAAATGTGGATGGGTAAGGCCTCAAGGGACAAAGCAAACAAAAAATGGAAAGCAAAAGCTGTCTCGGAAAGGCACACGAGCGCCCGGAGACTTCCGGCCACCTCGTCCCCAGTTTCTGGCCGAAGCCCACACACTGGATTCCCCACAGTCATGGGCCACCTCCAGTTCCCATGGGTTCAGGCAGCTGGAGGCAGCCCTCATGAAGACAATACCTCTGTGGAGATGGAGAAGATTCTGGGAACAACGGACGCCTGAGAGAGTCCTGCTACGTCTGTAGGCAGTTCAGCTAGGAACAGGGAATGCCAGAATCCATGTAGAAGACACAGAACACGAACCATTTGTCAGCCAGGGTGACGGGAAGCCGACACAACACCTGGTCCTGCCTTCCAGAAAGCCTATGGAAGCTTCCAGTCACCCACCGGACAACGTGAAAGAGGTCGGCAACACCGGGTCTTGGATAACGTGTGGGTATTTGCACTCCACACAGCGGAGCCTGGAAGCCAGGGTGGCCGGAGTATCTCACATGTGTCAGCGCTGAAGGCTTCGCCCAAAGTCTCTGTATCCAGTTAAAGCAGTATTTGGGACGCACCTGACTGAAGTCAAGCCTGTCAGAGCCATGGCCTTATTATAATGTTAATACCTGCCCTGTTAGCTCGTTATGACAGTCAGGAAGCCAACCTGAGAAATGATGAGTGTGGCCCAAATCCAAACATCTAAAGAGTATGAACCGAATCGAGTTTTCTGGCTCTACGTGATCTCCTGCATTCTAATTATGTGGCCTCCCTGCCACTTGCCCCCGGGGCAGCCTCCGAGGGGACCGTCTCTGGAGAGCAGTTGTCATTAAGAGTTTGAGGCTCCTTTGGGGTGCCTGGGTGGCTCAGTCGGTTGGGCGTCCGACTTCGGTTCCGGTCATGATCTCGAAGTCCGTGAGTTCGAGCCCACCATCGGGCTCTGGGCTGACAGCTCGGAGCCTGGAGCCTGTTTCGGGTTCTGCGTCTCCCTCTCCCTCTGACCCTCCCCTGCTCATGTTCTGTCTCTCTCTGTGTCTCAAAAATAAATAAATGTTAAAAAAAAAAATTAAAAAAAAAAAGAGTTTGAGGCTCCCACGGCGCCTTGACGAAATGGGGGTGGGGGGCAACTGACATTGACCGAGCATCTGTGTGCTGAGACCCTTTCATACCCGCTCCCTGTTATGGGCTGATCATGTCCCCAGATTCACGTGTTGAAGCTGAACCCCCAGGACCTCGGGATGGTGGCTATGTTTACAGACAGGGCCTTTAGAGAGGTACTTAAGGTACCCATGGCCTTAAGATACCTTAAGGTCATATGGGTGAACTCTTAACAGGATAAAACTGGTGTCCTCCTGAGACGATCGGCTGTAATTGAAGGAGAAAGCCCCGCCCCACCCCCAAGAAACTAACTGCGCCGACACCTTGATCTCAGACCCGCAGCCTCCAGAACGGTGAGGAAAGTGGATTTCTATGTTTAAGCCGCCCGGTCTGCAGCCCTACAGACTAATAATACATCACCTCACTTTATTGTTATCATATCTCTGTAACAGTGGGTGCGGTACCCATTTTTGAGGCGATGAGTCCGAGGCTCAGAAAGGTAAAGTCACTTTACAGAGGCCACACAGCCTGCAAGGGCCGGAGCTCAAACCTGTCTGATCGTCAATCGTCTCTTCTGTTTTGACGCCCCACCCGGCCTTTGAGGCACTCTCAGTGCCGACTCGGAAACTCCTCTGTGCCCTGTTCCAAAACGTCAGGCTTCGAAATCCCCGCGAGGATGCAAACGTTAACGTCACACGGGAACCTGCCCCCGGGGGATTTCAAAGACACAGGACTGAGTTGAGCTGTTGGGGCCAGAGGAGCTATAAATAATAACCGGCAGTATTTGTAGAAAAACAAAAAGGAGACCGATTTCCCTCTGTGAACCACAAGGCTTTTAAGCCTAAGGAAACTCTCGCATTTTTTTTTTTTCCATCGGAGGAGGATCTGCCACATTTCGGGGGGGGGTTCAGGAGACCAAAGACCGATGATGGATTTTTAGCTGGAAAATCTCCCAAAGAACTCTTTGTGTGTCTGTGGGTTACCTAATCAACATTTGCATCGTGGGTCAAAATGCTTAGTTTGCGAACTACATGCTTCAAATGTGCAAGAAATTCTGACTCTCTCTGGTTCATGCACCTATTCTGCCCGTTGGCGGAAAGCTTAACCCAGTCCCTTGAGGTGAAAAAAAAAGGCATTTTATTTATTTATTTTAAATGTTATTTATTGACTTTGAAGGAGAGAGAGAGAGAAAGCATGTGCAGCCAGGGAGGGGCAGAGAGAGAGAATCCCAAGAAGTTTCCACGCTTAGTGCTGAGCCCAAGTTGGGGGTCGACCTCACGAGCCTCGAGATCATGACCTGAGCCCAAATCAAGAGTTGGACGCTCAACTGACTGAGTCACCCAGGCGCCCCAGGAGGACCCATTTTAAAAGAGTCATCAATTGAACCTGGTCATTGCCATATTCCCCTCCCCCACCTGGCTCACCAGGTGGCAGCTGCCAGTCCGTCTACCTTCGTCCGTTAGGGCATTTGCTGCACGTCTCAGACTCCATCGGGTTTCTGGCCCTTGTTCCACTGGGGTCTTTCTGTTTCCCTCTATCCTCTCCAGATACACAGGCCATCACTCAGCTCACGCGGAGCCCCCCCTGACCTCTCCAGACGACATGTGGGCTCTCCCTCCTGCTGGGTCATCCAGGCACCCAGTGCCACATCAGGCCCATCTACCACTGGTGACCCCGTGTGGCCCTCTCTCACCCTCAACTCCCCCCTCCAGGGGCACAGCGGCCCCTCCTCTCCGATTCCCAACCCCTAACACCCCCTGAGCCCAGAGAGAAGGCCAAGGCCACCTTGAGCCCTTTCCCAGGGACACTGGCCTTGCTTCCAGGTCCACCGAGAGCACCTGTTCTCCCTTGGCCTTAGCTGGTCCGGCGGCCAGGGCCCCGAGGCCGTACATCTCTGCTCTGAGCAGCCTATCGTTTTTGAGCAGATTATTAAAAGCGATTCGACTCTTACAAATCGAAACCTTGGCTTTTTAAAACCACGGTTTCTGCTTTCAGGGTTAAGAATTTATAAGTCCCAGATTTCTGACCTCAAAACCGGACAGGATTATACCTACTTTTACAGGCAAATTACACAAATGAAGTGAGCCTCTTTGGAAACAGAGAAGCCAGGGACTTGACTCTTTGCCGTCCATATTTTGTGAAATCCCTGCCCAACCGTGCTACCGAGAGAGGGCAGGTCCAGGGACAGTAGGGAATTGCAACGGGAGACAGATGCTTAATTATATTCTAAATCTTATCACCACTGTATCATACAAAAATATATATTATGTATAATATAACAATACATATGAATATGTTATTTATACTATATAATTTTTTTTAATTTTTTTTAATGTTTTATTTATTTTTTCAGACAGGGAGAGACAGAACATGAACAGGGGAGGGTCAGAGAGAGGGAGACACAGAATCTGAAACAGGCTCCAGGCTCTGAGCTGTCAGCACAGAGCCCGACACGGGGCTCGAACTCACGGACCGCGAGATCATGACCTGAGCCGAAGTCGGCCGCTTAACCAACTGAGCCACCCAGGCGCCCCTATACTATATAAATTTATTACAGTCTGTAATACACAATAATGTAACATTATACTAAGTATAGAATTATTATTTTAGACTCACTCATAGAATGGGAGATTGTTTGGGGCTGTGCTCTCCCTGCTGGACGAGACACCTCCTTAGGAGGTAACGCCCTCCGTTAACAGAGTTACCGATTCCCTTCTGATACTCTCTCCCTCGCTTCAGCCAGATTTCTGCTCAGATGTCATCTGTCCAGGGAGGTCATGTCTGCCCCTCTCTCAAACGGCACACACCCACCACCCATCACCCTTTTTCTCTTGTCCTGCCTCATTTTTCTTCATTGCTCTCATCACTACCTGACATGTGTTATGTGTCTGTTTTTTTCTTCTATATTCTTTATCCCCACCCCCCCCCTGCCCCCCCCACACACCTAGGAGGTCGGCTCCGTGACAGCACGACTGTGCTCTGTTCCACGTCATACCCCCAATGGCTGGAACAGTCCCTGCACATGACAGGCACTCAGGCAGTCTCAGTGGAAGGGAGGAAGGGGGATCAACAGGCTGGCTGCCACCCCGTCCCCTTGCTTCTCAAAGACACCCCCAAAGGCTCGAGCTCAGGACTACCCAGAATCTTGAAAAGAAGCATCCTGAGATTGGCCATCTGCTTTTCCAGGAACCCGAGTGCGTGTTCCTCCTCTGCATTTCTCCTGCCCCCGCTGCAGCTGCTGCTGACTCAGCAGAGTTCTTGGATGCTGCCTGAGTCCTTCTGCGAGCTGGCTTCCCCAGCGGGCCTATGCTGCCCATGCCGCCCGTCACAGGGTCCCCACAGCCCCTCCCGGGAACGGTGCGGAGAGAAGGGGCCCTGTCGGGGAGGAACGGGGGTCACGGGGGGGGGGGGTGCAACACTTCCCTTTCTTCAGCTGGGCCTACAGCCTCTTGTAGTTCCAGGTTTGCCCGGAGCTGGAGGAAGTAAAGCCACCAACCCACGGGGACAGCCACTCTGCCATGAGGCCAGTGTTCTCGTGGGCTTGCTTCCCTCGCATGCCAGGCTCCGGCCGCCCCTGCACTTCCATTCTGCCCTCCTCTCCCCATCGGGCTTTGGTCCATGAGCTCTACTGCCCTAGAATGTTCCTCGCATCTCCTTTGCCTGGTAAATTTCACCGCCTTTCAGGACTCGACGCAAATGTCGAACCTCCATTCCAGCCCCAACTCCTTCCAGCTCAGGTGAGCCCTTCATCTTCCCCAGAGACCCCGTGTTCCGCTAAGTCAGGACTTGTCACTCTGCACACTGGTGGCAGCGGTCTCCTCGACTTGTGAGCCAGCCCACGGAAAACAAAAGCTGTCTTTCTTTTGCACCTGCTGTGCCTCACCCAGAGCCAGACACGAAGATGGTGAAATGCTCACCCATTAATTCATCCTATAAATACCAGGGCACCAGAGCAAAGACGGAAGACAGGACCTCTGTGCCCAAGAAGTTTATATCCTGATGGGGAAGATAAACACACAGACAAATAGCTAGATAAGTGTTAGGATCGAGAAGGAAAAAAATGAGGTCTTCTGACCCACGTCAGCAGCAGAATCCAGCTTTAGGAGGAGTGGTGAGGGGGGCACAGGAGAATGAATGCATGAAAGAAAGGAAGAAAGAAGAGAGGAAGAAGAAAGAAAGAAGGAAAGAAAGAAAGAAAAGAAAAGAAAGAAAGAAAGAAAGAAAGGAGAAAGAAAGAAAGAAAGAAAGAAAGAAAGAAAGAAAGAAAAAGAAAGAAAGAAAGAAAGAGAGGGAGAAAGAAGAAAGAACAGAAAGAAAGATTGCAAACACAATGCAGCTAAGATGAGAAAGCAACCTAGGGGCGCCTGGGTGGCTCAGTCGGTTGGACGTCCAACTTCAGCACAGGTCACCATCTCGCAGTTGGTGGGTTCGAGCCCCGCGTCGGGCTCTGTGCTGATGGCTGGGAGCCTGGAGCCCGCTTCGGATTCCGTGTCTCCCTCACTCTCTGCCCCTCCCCCACTTGTGTTCTGTTTCTCTCTGTCTCAAAAGTAAATAAACATAAAAAATAAATTTAAAAACAGAGAAAGGAAAGCAGTCTAGTCACTAAAGGCCCCTCTCTCTTAGGAGAGTCTCTGTCATCTCAGAGTCCAGTGGGCAGTAGAGGCTTCAGCCTTGCACGTGATAGTGAAGATTAATTCCCCCAAAGATCCTTTCCCAGCTACTCATCTTTGGGGTTCGTGAGGGGGGTGGCATCGCGGTGACGCACCATCCTGCCAGGATAAAATACAGCGGTCCCCAAGAGACCACTATACTGAAGCCCCAAGGCTGGCCTCGGGGACACCATTAAAAGACCCGTGGAGCCGACATTGGAGCCCCGGAGAGGCGCAGGTGTAACCATTTAATGATGGCACCCGGGGAGAAGTGTCACAACAGGGCCGAGTGCACAGGGAAGCAGAGGCGAGGAGGGGCAGGTTCTTTCTGCAGGGCTGCGGAGGGTGATTAGCAGGGGCAGGCGGGGCGCGTTCCTAAGATTTTGAGCGGTTAACGAAACGTTGGAAGCAGCAGGGATGCCTCCAGCAGAGAAGAAAGAGAAAAGGCAGGCCAGGGCGAGGTGCAGGGGGAGTCTGGGGGTGGTGAGCAGTGCAGGGTGCAGGTGGAGGAGGGCGGGCCAGCCAAAGGGTGCTAAGGCCAGACTGGCCCATGTAGGGCTCGTCTGTGACTCTTGGGGGCAGAGGATCCAGCAACAGGCATTTAAATTCAGACACAGCTTGGGGCGCCTGGGTGGCTCAGTTGGTTAAGCGTCTGACTTCAGCTCAGGTCATGATCTCGCGGTTCCTGAGTTCAAGCCCTGTGTCGGGCTCTGTGCTGACAGCTCAGAGCCTGGAGTCCGTTTCAGATTCTGTGTCTCCCTCTCTCTCTCTGACCCTGTCCCGTTCATGCTCTGTCTCTCTCTGTCTCAAAAATAAATAAATGTTAAAAAATACAAAAAAATAATAAAAAAAATTAATAAATTTTCTGGAAGAAAGGCCCGGCACCATTGCCCCGGGAGGTGGGGCAGGGATGGTCGGGCAGTCCTGACCACCCGGGCTGGCCTTTTGGAACATAGCCTTCTGAGACGGACACCTGATGGGAAGCCAAAGGAAGGAAGGAAGGAGGCGGAGCCAATTTCTGGCTCGTCCAGACCAACAAGAGAGAGCCCCCCACCCCCCGGAGTTCCTGTCTCAGGCGCTACTGACCGACCCAGACAGCACTGGTTGGGGAGCTACATTCTGGAAAGGTGGGATCCCGGGTGAGGACGCTTCTGCTTCTCCTCCTGCCGACATGTGCCCCGCCTCGTGGAGTCTGTGAGACGTAGTGGCCCTTCCAGCGATAGGTGAAGGGCACAGCCAAACGGAGCCCAATGTCAGCAATGGCATTTCTTGGGCCCCTGAAGAGCGAGCACAGCTCACACCTAATAAGGGGGTAGTGTGTGCGCTCTCCAGGGGAGGGAGGGATTGCCTGCGGTCCTTCCAAGTGTTGTGACACAAAGACCTCCTTGGGAGAGGTCCCCCAATGCCAGGCCCAGGGATCCGGATTTCCCAGATGGGAAATAAATGCAGACACGGGGCAGATAAGAGACTAGTTCCATAATAAGTAACAGCCCCCCTGCATGAGCGCTTACTCTGGGCCAGACCGCACGGACACTTGCTCGTATACTAGCTTCTTAGATTGCACTGGACAAAGACCCACGTCGACTGATTTCTCGGTTTCGCCCGGGTCACGGCGCGTGAGACGCTGAGGGGGCACCTGCCTTTCGCGCGCCTGGGCGTGAGGGGGGTCTCAGGAAAGCCTCCACTCCTGTATGCTTAAGGTTCTCCATCCAGAAGATGTGGGCGCTGACTCCTCAAACAGCCTCGGGTCTGACAGCTGAGGACACAAATCCCCCCCCCCACCCACCCCCCAGCAGGTAAACACTCGGGAACGCGGCCAGCGAAGGGTCTGTGCAGAAGCGGGCACCTGATTCTCAGTTGCTCTTAGCTCGCCCATGCACAGGTTGCCGGGAAGGCAGGGGGGCAGGTGTGCCGAGGCTCCCCACCCTGCCCTACCGCACCCTGCGGGCCACCTTGGGCTCCTTGACCTGCTTCCTCGCGGAATTTCCCGGGTCGTAAATCTGCCCCCTGGCCTCCTCCCTCACCTGTCCCTTGCAGACGTATGTGTCATCCCAGTTTTGGTCTCCCCGGGTGCGTCCTGACCAGAACTGTGCTAAGATCGGGACCTTCCCTCCCTGGCCAGCCGGCCTCTGGCCCGGGTCCATGCCCCAGCCCCACTTTGGCAGGGAGCAGAGCGGGTCAGACGCAAGAGATGGGGGAAATACAACACAGGGGAAAGAAAAAGACAGAGGTAAGAACCCAGAAGGGCAGCAGGTGAAGGGGAGGAAGAGGAAAAGTGCTTCGGCCCATGCACGGGGCAGAAAGGAACGCCGAGGGGGAGCCCAGGACAGCAGCGGGACTCAGAGGACGGGGTTGAGGACCAAAAGGAAAGATGATCTCCAGGAAGAGGCCACTGAAGAAATCTGCACTTGTCCTGGCCTGGTGCTCAGCAAATTTCAGTGCGAATAAAAATCAACTGGGCTGCTTGCTGACATACAGATTCCCGGGGCGCCTGGGTGGCTCAGTCGGTTAAGCGTCCGACTTCGGCTCAGGTCATAATCGCACCGCTTGTGAGTTCGAGCCCCACGCTGGGCTCTGTGCTGGCAGCTCAGAGCCTGGAGCCTGCTTCGGATTCTGTCTCTGTCTCTCTCTGCCCCTCCCCCACTTGCACTCTGTCTCTCTCTCTCTCTCTGAAAAATAAATTAAAAAATAAATAAAATAAAATACAGATTCCTGGCCCCCATTCCAGGCTTCTGATTTCTTAGGTCTGAACGGGTCCTGGAAATTTGCTGATCTTTGGCAAGCAGTCCGGAGGCTTCTGATGAAGGCACTGAGGAACGCTGTCCCTAGAACACCTTGTGGCACACCAAACTCGGAGGCGGTCACCCTCAGGATCTGACACTGTAGATGCTCGACTTTGGAGCCCAGCTGATGCACCATGAAAGCAAATCTGGACCCCAGTGACGGGCTGGTTCTGCCCTCCAGCCACCTGCAGAAGTCTGGGAGGCTGGCAGATGCTTCCTGAATACAGGATTCTCATCTGTGGTGTGGAAGGTCAGGTCAGACGATCTCTAAGGACTCTTTCATCTGGAAGAATCCTTCTGGTTTCCTGAGAAGTGGTGCCCCGCCAGGTCTAGCTAGCTGGATTCTGTATTCAGAGACCAAAAGCTTGCCCCAAATTCCTCGCTCGTCTAGCCTTAAGTGTGCAGCAATAGTTGTCTGTTTCAAGACAGATTTTGAGAACCAATTTTGTGCTCTATGACCTGCTTTAAAGTTGATGCCACTGTGGTAAATTATGTGTGTGATGTTTTATTCACGTCTTTCCATCTGAGTATTTCTAATTCTTTGCAAGGGAGATTACTTGCGTTGTAAGGAATTTATAAAGCATAGAAGTCAGGATCAAGGCGTCAGCGGGTTTGGTTTCTTCTAAGGACTCTTTTCTTGGCTTGCAGTGGCCGCCTGCTGGCTGTGTCCTCACTGGAACCTTCCTCTGTGCCGCATCCCCGGTGTCCCTCTGCATGTGCACATTTCCTCTTATAAGGACACCAGTCATATTGGGCTAAGCCCACCCCAACAGCCTCAATTTTATTTAGGCATTTCTTTAAAGGCCTTATCACCAAGTAAAAGCACATTCTGAGGGATTGGGGGTGGGGGGAGGGTTAGGGCTTTAGCATATGCATTCGGGGTGGGACACAGTTCAGCCCAAAGCAGCAGGTCTGTGCCACAGGCTTGCAGAGTGGGGCAGGTGCCTGACCCAAAGCCAGACAACCGATGGGCTGACCAGTGGGTCAACAGCTGGCTTTATACGAAAACTACCCAGCGAGGGACAAAGAAAAAAAATCATATTCCTTCTTAAGAATTTGAAGCGGAACACAGAAAGAAAAGCTGGCAGTTGGACACAGGAAGCAATGCTGAACTGTTCTTGTCCAGGGGCACCTGGGTGGCTCAGTCGGTTAAGTGTCCGACTTCAGCTCAGGTCACGATCTCGCGGTTTGTGGGTTCGAGCCCCGTGTTGGGGTCTGTGCTGACGGCTCAGAGCCTGGAGCCTGCTTCAGATTCTGTGTCTCCCTCCCTCTCTGCCCCTCCCCTGTTCACGCTCTCTCTCTGTCTCTCAATAATAAACGTTGAGAAAAAATTTTTAATTGAGCTGTTCTTGTCACGTGCAGTGTCTCCTGTGTCATGTATGCTCGCCCTGATGCTTAACACAATGTTCAATATGAACTCGTTCAGTCTGGTTTGGAATGAGACGGAGTTTTCCCGTGGTGTTATATTTCCAACCACTTTGTTTCTTCAGGGGATACCAGGCACCCGCTCCCTCTCTTGAACACCTAGTTTCTTGCTCCTAGTTTTCTCAAAATGAATGGTGTCCCACATCGACCTTGGAAAACGGCTTCTAGTTGGAGGCAATGGGAACGAGAGGGGGTAAGAAACAATGTTGACATCTCCCACGGGGAGGCGCAAACTCCCTCCAGTGTTCTGGGGACTGTTGCTGCGGCACAAACTACCCCAAACTGAAGACAAAATGAGACAAAAACATTATGTGCACGTGTTCTGTGGGGGAGGAGTTCAGAAAGGGTCAGCTTGCCGCCGTGCTACAATGTCTGGGCTTTGATGGGAAGACATGAAGTTCAGGGTTGCTTGACATTGGGAGGTGGGAAGCCTGCAGAGGCTCTCGACTCACGTGTCCGGTGGGCGACGCTGGCTGTCGGCAGGGCTCTCAGCTGGAACACCGACACCTGGCCTCGCTATGTGGCTGCTTGGACTTCAGTGCAAGGCGCCTGGGCTTTAAGAGTGAGCATCCCAAGAGAACCAGACAGGATGCTGTATCAGCACTTATGATCTAGCCTCACTTTTGCTGTGGGTCAGGCGTCAGCCCGAACTCAAGGAAAGGGAACAGAGACCCTGCCCCTCCAAGGGAGAGGTATCGAGACTGCATTGTAGGAAAGCAGAAACGTCATCGTGGCCATCTTTCGAAAATACAGCCACCACGGCTCACCCTCAGGCCACAATACTTCACAGCCTTCCCACCTGCAAAATAAACTCAACCCCTCCCTTGAGACCAACAAGCCCCATCCCACCATGACACCCGGTCAAAGCAGTAAAGTCAGGTTCAGGTGTGCAGAGTGATTCAGGGACAGCGGCTGAGCCCCACTCCTCCGGTCTACATGCCAGCGACCAGCCCCCCACTCTGGTGGGGCCTCACAGCTGTGGACCCACAAGCGAACGAGAGACACAGTGCCATGGGTCTGTAAGTGATGCTGAAATCGGGCTGCCAGTTCTTGACTAGGGCTCAGCTCTGCCGCTTTGTTCGCTGGCCCTTTGTTCTCTACCCTCTGAGGTCTCTTCCCTTTGCCTGAGTCTGGCCTGAGTTTGCAGCTGAGTGCTTTCCTCGGCCAGCTCCCCGTCTGCACAACTTGAGAGGCTCACAGATCTCCTTTCATTTCGTACTGTTTTCTTCTCATTTCGTCCAAGCCGATACCATTCTTTTAAAAACTTTGTGAACTTTTGGGGTATTGATCCGTACGGCACTCCATTAAGCAAAAAGCCGTGGCCACAAACCTCTCAGAGGTTAGGGCAAGATGAAGATTTTTGGAACCATCAACAGTAAACAGAGAGAGAGGCAAGATTCTAAGAGCCTCTCCGCCATGAGTGTGATAAATCTTGGAAGAGCGGTGAGGTGGGAGAGCTGAGCCCACGTGTCCGCTCAAAGTCAAAAGCCACAGGGAGGCTGGAAGGGTACCTGTACCAGCAGCGGCAGGGTCAAACCCGCCCTGGAGGAAAGCTTCCCCGAGTTAGGCCACGGGACCCTTCCATCATGAAGCTCAAGTAATGAACTAAGGAAGATGACCAAGCACACAGAAGTCACGCCACTGGTGAGGGTGGACTTAGACACCCAAGAATTGCAAATGCCGGAGCGGACTCATTAGGGAAGAGATAGCTCATGAAATGTTGGCTGTAATCACAAAGATGAGCATACAAGGAGCCGCCGACAGTGGATTGCTGATGCATTAAACATGGGGGAAGAAAGGACCTCCGAATGGAAGAATCTGGGGGACGTCAACTGAACTAATCAAAATGGCCGGCATCGATAATGGGACTCTGCCATCTTGTGCCTCCTGATGTGACTGATGCGCTAAGAAGAATATGACATATGCAACATTCTCTCCAGAAGGAGGTTTAATCTGAAGCCAGGCATGAGGCGATAATTAGATTAATCCAAACCGAGGGACATTTGGGGCCCCCCGGGTGGCTCAGTTGGTTAAGCATCCAACTTCGGCTCAGGTCACGATCTCACGGTTCGTAAGTTCAAGCCCTGCATTGGGCTCACTGCTGTCAGCACGGAGCCCGCTTCAGATCCTTTGTCCCCATCTCTCTCTCTCTCGGAAATGAAATAGAACATTAAAAAAATGAAAAAAAATAAACAAATGGAGGGGCACTTTACAAAACAGCTGGCTTGAATTCTTCAAAAATGTCAAAACAATACAAAAAATTTTTTTAAAGGCTCAGGGACGGTCTAGATTAAAAAGAATAGGACGGCTAATATATTGAATAATTCTGGATTCTATCCTGGATTGAAACAATGATTAAAACATTTCAAAATATTGTTGGGGGGCGCCTGGGTGGCTCAGTCGGCTAAGCTTCCGACTTCGGCTCAGGTCACGATCTCGCGGTCCGTGAGTTCGAGCCCCGCGTCGGGCTCTGTGCTGACAGCTCAGAGCCTGGAGCCTGTTTCGGATTCTGTATCTCCCTCTCTCTGACCCTCCCCCGTTCATGCTTTGTCTCTCTCTGTCTCAAAAATAAATAAACGTTAGAAAAAAAAATTTAAAAAAAATATTGTTGGAACACTTGGGGACATTTGAACTTGGTCTATATATTAGATAATATCATGATTCGATGTTAGATTTCCTGAGCGTGACATTTATACTGCTGTCTAGGATAATGTCTTTGGCTTAGAAGACACGTATTAAGACATTAGAGATAATAACGATTGAATTCTCTGTGGAAATGACTTTCAAATGGCTTGCCAAAAAAATTTTTATGTGAACACGCACACGTGTGGAAGAAAAGGCATAGAGCAAATGTGGCGAAATGGTAGCCATTGACAAATCTAGGTAAAGAGGAAATGCGTCTTCGTTCCGCTATTCTTTCCACTTTGCTGCAAGTTTGGATTTTTTTTTTAAATAAGAGGAAAATATTACCAGCTGTAAAGAGTGAGTGGCACGTACCGTGTTAACTATTCGCACTAACACTCGCACGTACGTTCTGGGGCCTTCCTTTCTGCAGGCCAAAGCGAAGCTTCTTACAACCCACTTTAGGCGAGGTGCGCTGAGACAAGGGAACTTTCTCAAGGTCGCACCACAAAAGTGTTCATTAAAGTGTCCGGTAAGCCGAAGCCAGAAAGCCAAAATTTCGGACACCCTTCGCCCGCTTTCCAGAACTTTCCCGCTCAGATGAAAAAAAAAATCTCCTTCACCTTGACTCCATGGAAAAACCCAAATAAAGGATTCTGTCCCTTTTTGTATTGGGCGGTGGGTGTGACCTGTCGCAGAGATTAAAAGGCAGATTCGGGAAGAGAAGCTAGAAAAAAAATGAAAAATTTTCTTTTCTTTTTTTTTTTTTTTAATTTTTTTTAACGTTTATTTATTTTTGAGAAAGAGAGAGACAGAGCATGAACGGGGGAGGGTCAGAGAGAGGGAGACACAGAATCTGAAACAGGCTCCAGGCTCTGAGCCGTCAGCACAGAGCCCGACGCGGGGCTCGAACTCACGGACCGTGAGATCATGACCTGAGCCGAAGTCGGATGCTTATCGGATGCTTAACCGACCAAGCCACCCAGGCGCCCCTGAAAAATTTTCAAAACGAGATCAGGTGTGCTCGGGTGGTGGGCTTCAGGTTGACATTGATGTTCTCTGGCGTTTTCCTTTAACTCCTTTGATGTTTGGCCAGGGGGAGAGCAAGAAGGGGGATTAGCGCTGCTATGAATAACTGCCCTCAACCAACAGTTTAGGGAGTCACCGGAGTCACCGGAGCAGAACCACCGCTCCTTCCCCTCGTTAACCCCGGGTGTCACCATGTCCTGCAGATGCCAGCCATCTGGCGCCTCTGGGCCGCTGGCCAGCTCAGGTCTTTGGACCCAACCTCAAGCCCACAGCAAAGTCTCAGTGTGACTTAGGAGTGTGGAGGAGCGGGGACCAGGAGGTCGTGGAACAAATTTGGTCTGTGGCACCAAATACACCCCCACACTGGCTTCCCGTACTCAGGGCTCCGGCGTGGGCTTTTCTCTTGTTTCTTTTAGACACGACCACCTTCAAGTGCTTTTGCAACTAATGGCATATGTGTGATTTCACGTGTAACGCGTTCAACAGCAGTTTTAGAAATCTGTTCAGTTTTCTGGTCGGCTTAAAATAACGCCTTGTTGTGGAAGAGATACTGACTGTCCTAGGACACCGAGTCTCGTATGTTCTGAGCTTCTGTAACTCCGGGGTCTTGTCAGACGCAAATCGTGGAGAGCAGAGGGTTGCCTGGGACATTCACAAGACTCCCCGCCAGGGAAAACTACAGCCCGAGGAGGAGAGTGCTCCTGGCCGTCTAATAGAGCACCTAGAAAGGCGGACTGGTAGAGAAATCTCCGGCTGGTAGGAGATCATGGGATTTCTGTGTGGCCAACACAGAGACACATACACCGGGGAGACGGTAGTTCTCTTTCTGCTTCTCTCTCGGGAAGACAAGTGAGGTACAAGAATGACAGAAGAGAATGGGCTGGTACACTCATTGTTTATATAACAGTTGTTCTGAATTACTTAGGTTATTCCCAAAATATAAGGTAGAGATAAATCCTGGAGCACGAGCTAAAGAAATACAACCATCTGGGTCAAATGCCTTCTGTCACTAATTTACTAGTTTAACTACAACTCGGCCAATCAGATCTTCTAATCCCGAGTTGAGCGCCGACTCTAAATGTAGTCGTGCAGAAGTCAGGCAGACCTGATGGCACACAAAAGCTAGCGGTGGCTTTGCCGTGAGTGTCACACAGCCTTTGACGAGCTGGTGACAGATACGTTAGCTCTTTTGCTGTTTGTTTTAATCCGACTTAATAGACTCTGGAACTGTCAGTATCGGGAAAAGTCCCTTATGGTTTCCTGTAGAGGAAAAGCAAAGAACCTGGCGGTTCAGGCAGGCAGCACACGACCATGCCCTCTGTCCCACCAATGAGAAAGAGATTACTTGCGGTAACCGAATGTGCGTCTCATTTTTCCTCCGACATCTTTCAGGCCCCAGACTGCCAGTCAGTTCAGTAACATCTAGCCCCTACCAGGTACCTTCAAGGGTCTTTGCTCTTTTGAGTTTGTTGACATTTCATTTAACTTGACCATCAGCTAGTGTTCCAATAAAATTTTAAGGTAGAGAAAATGAATTCCCCACCGAGATTTAATGCTTCTGTTTTCTTCCTAAGATTCTCTGACTATCAGCAGATACTAAGGAATAGAGTAGTAGGCGTCCCATGGGTGATTCTGGCCAAGCAGCTCCCAATTTTGGCGTCCCAACAACCGGAGTTCATAGGTAGTGTCTAGCCAGGAGTTTCTCTACTACCAAGCAGATTGGATTTCAAAAAGTTGTGAATCGATCCATTTGTTCCTAAGTCTATAGCGAGGCTGCATGGGAACCAATGTGCAAGGTACAATCTAGGACAGGGATATGCAGATTCCTGGGTTCAAATCCCAACCCTACCATTTACTACCTGTAACCTGGCTATGTAATCCCTCTGTGCCTAGTTTTCTCATCTTTAAGATGGGGGGAGGGAATGATATCCCCTCGATGCGAGGGTTCAACTCATTCATACACTTGGAACAGGACCCATAAAAAGTGTTCGATCATTGTCCACACTAGTAGCTAGCTTTAACGACTTAAATTTCCCCCCAGAACTATAGACATTGATGGCATCGCTTCCAACCCTTCTGTATCACTTCGACCCCCTTAAAAACATGTTTTTATCTTCTCTGGTGTTCGCTGCGTATATAACTTAACAGAGACGAGGTCTTCAACAACTGTGGACATTTTCATAAATGTCTCTAAGTCAGGATCCTGGTATCTGGACAACAAAGGTGTCTTTTCAATAAAGCTGAATGCCTGTAATATTAAAGTGGTATTCCATACTCTAGCTTTTTTAGCTCATTCTTTTTGTTTTGCAAAGAAGGGCAAAACCCAGGAAACACACCTTCAGCCCTAAATGATGGCAAAGCCAAAATAGCCACAGGCGATGGCTACCAACACCTGATGGTGGGGCCAGAGCGGATGTGCCTTAGCCCCGATGCATAGCTTTGCATCCACGAAAATGAATACATTGAAAGATCAGATATGGAGGATGTCCTAAACTAAAATAAAAAGTTGGAAAGCACACACTCTAAAAAAAAAAAACCTGCAGCCTCTGTGCATTGCCAGTGCCCAGAGGAGTGCATGGCGTGAAAAGGTGTGCGGGCCATGGGTGTTGTTGAAACAGTGAATGACAAGGACTTGGGTAAACACCCTCTGTGTATTATCCCCAACACTTAAAGCAAAAAGGGTAGTATTATTGTCTACACTCTACAGAAACCAAAACTCAGACTGGTGGAATAACCCGCCCACGTGGCAGAACCGTAACACCCAGCTCTCCGGCTCTAATGCCTTCCTTTCCCATGATGCCATGCTGCGGGATGGGTTGGAAGTCATCTCAAGGTCATGCTGAGTAGTGGGTTTCCTTCTTAGAGGATGGCTTTTTCATTTTCCTGAGTTTAAAAGAAATAGATCCTCATTGAAAATTTTCAGGCAATTCAGGAGCGCCTGGGCGGCTCAGTCAGTTAAGCCTCCGACTCCTGATTTCGGCTCAGGTCATCATCTCACGGCGGTGAGAGCGGTCAGATCGAGCCCCTGCCTATCTCAGCGTGGGGCAAGGAGCCTGCCCATCTTGCTCTCTCTCTCAAAAACGTTTTTTTTCAGGCAATTCAGAAAGACATTTTTTAAGTTTATTTTGAGAGACAGAGAGAGAGAGAGAGAGAGAGACACAGAGAGAGAGAATCCCAAGCAGGTGCCTCACCATTGATGCAGAGCCGTATTTGGAGCTCAAACTCACGAACCATGAGGTCAGGACCTGAGCCGACACCTAGAGTCAGGCGCTTAACCAACTGAGCCACCCAGGTGCCCAGCATTGAATTAAATTTTATTTGAGAGAGAGAGCCTGCACGAATGGAGGAGAGGGGTAGCAGGAGAGAGAGAGAGAGAGAGAGAGAGAGAGAGAGAGAGTCTTGAGCAGGCTCGATGCTCAGTGTGAGCCCCACGCAGTTCTCAGTCCCACAACCCTGGGATCATGACCCGAGCAGAAATCAAGAGTCAGACCCTAAACCCACTGGGCCACCCAGGCACCTCCAGAAAGACACTTTTTAAAATTTCTTTTTAATGTTTATTTCCGAGAGAGAGACAGAGTACGAGCAGAGAAGGGACAGAGAGAGGGAGACAGAGAACCCGAAGCAGGCTCCACGCTGTCAGTGCAAAACCCGAGGTGAGGCTCAAACCCACGAACTGTGAGATCGTGACCCGAGCCGGAGTCGGACACTAAACCGACTGAGCCACCCATGCGCCCCTTGGAGCACACTTTTAAAACATGAGAATGTCTTCTAATCCCGCCGCGTGGAGTTAATATTGTGCTGTATAACCTTCCAGGCATTTTCCCTGTGTGTGATTGTGTATACTTTGTCGGTTCACAAGGCGGGACCTCTTTTGAAAGCCTGAGGCTGCACCCCTCAGACCTGCCTCCATCTGTCCTAAGAACACAACAAAAGTTCACACGTGCTTTCTGGCACTCCCAACCTCACTGTCCTTTTGTAATGTCACAAGAAGATCGCCATCCCCTACCACCACCCCTGCCTCGGGACAGGTTAGGTGTTTCCACTGCAATAAAATGACCTGTACACTTTGGGCATGGGGGAGTGTTCTCTATTTAAAAATTGACGTACACGATTCTTACTCTGGCTTATTCTCCGCCCCCCGCCCCCGTGGCGGATTAAAGGCACCTGCTACAGACGTAGTGTAAAATTATGGCCGTGGGGATCTATGTAGGGCTTAACTAGGTGTGGGGCTTTTCTAGTATGCAGCACAGATCGAATCAGTCTTTGGATGCACAAAGTAAATTGTGATTTTGGTTTTTTACCTGGCTGAAATAAGTATGTTTATTGTTTTCCCCTGGCTGTCCTCTTTAATTACAGCGTTTTTATGGAACCACAGCAGGTGGCACTTATTCATGTGATTCACGCCCACGGAGGGGTGGTAAAGCCTGGTCCCAGAAGCCGGCCCGGCCTTAGCAAGAAGGTGCTGTGGGGGCTGCACGTCAGGCCGAGACAAACAAAGGGCGGGCTGCCTGCTGGACAGCGTCTGATTTCCAAAAGGCGGGAGATTTACGATCTCAAGTTCTGGGCCAGACTGCCTAGGTTTCCATCCGGGATTCACTCCTCACTAGCTGGTATGAAATGGGGATGGTAATAGCAGTGTGATGGCGAATGTTAAATAGGCCAATAAGTCAAGAACTTGCAGCGGTAGCCGGGTGTGGCCAACATTCAGCCGCTGTTGGGTGGGGATGATGGTGCTAATTTTCCTCGCCTCGTGCCCTACTCCCTGGCGTCATCGGGAACACAAGGAGCACATGCCTGCAATTCTTTATTTCCACTGCATTGCTTAATCCTGACAACAGCTCTGGAAATATTCTTAACGTACTCCTCACCCCTCTTTCAGATAAGAAAGCTGGGATTCAGAGAGATCAAACTTGTTTAGCATCCCAACACCTAGAGCGTCCTTTCTCTAGAGTAAAAAGAAAGGGAGCACTTAGGTTTTTTCGAGCGCCTCACTTCCTATGTGCTCACCTAACACACGGAAAGCCACTAAATTCCGTCCAAATATTTGTGGCACCCAGCGCTGGTGAGGGTGTGCAGAAACATTCTCTCCGGCACAGCTTCTGTCAAAAACCAGGTGATGTCTACGCCCTTCACCCCAAGAGCTTCAACGGGAGGGATTTCCCACACACATAACCATTGGAACAAACACTATGCCAAGATAAAAGTACCATGATAGTCATGACCACATTGTAACGCCGAAGTGTCACCAAAAGAAGTCTCTCCGTATGGAACTAGGCAAAGCCTGGTCTACGAATAAAGAGGTATCACGTCACTTTTACTTATTTTTTAATTTCAATGTCTTATTTGAATTCTAGCCCGTTAGCATACATGGCAAAATCGGTTTCACTGTAGAATTTAGTGATGCATCACCTACACGTAATACCCAGCGCTCATCGTAGCAAGTTCCCTCCTTAACATCCATCATCCATTTAGCCCATCCCCACCCTCCTCCCTCCGTCAACATTCAGTTTGTTCTCTGTTGTCTCTTATGGTTTGTTTCCCTCTCTTTCTTCCTTCCCCTATGTATATCTGTTTTGTTTCTTCAATTCCACGTACGAGGGAAATCCTATGGTATTTGTCTTTCTCTGACTCAGTTTGCTTGGCACAATACCCTCTAGCTCCATCCACGTCATGGCCAGTAGCAAGATTTCATTCTTTTTGATGGCTGAGTAATATTCCTGTGTGTGTGTGTGTGTATACATTTATCAGTTGATGGACATTTGGGCTCTCTCCATAGTTTGGCTATTGTTGATAATGCTGCTATAAACTTCGGGGTGCAGGTGCCCTTTCAAATCTGTGTTTTTGTATCCTTTGGGTAAATACCTACTAGTGCAATTGCTGGGTCATGGGGTAGTTCTATTTTTAACTTTTTGAGGAACCTCCATGCTGTTCTCCAGAGTGGCCGCACCAGGTTGCATTCCCACCAACAGTGTAAGAGGGCTCCCCTTTCTCTGCATCCTCGCCAACATGTGTTGTTTCCTGCGTTGTTCGTTTCAGCCAGAGATACTGTAGAGCTTCGAAAAGAATGCAACAGACAGATAGAGAAGGTATCCAAGATAATGTGTCTTCAGTGTCATTATAATTGTGTATCAGCTCTAAGTTCAAAGAACAGAAATGTCCGTATGGACAGAAGCAGCCAAGGGTCACTTCTGAGAGAACATGAGAGGTGATTTGGTTCTCAAATACGAAATGGAATTATTTTGGCTGGGCTGAAGAAAAGAAGAAAGTCTGTTAGAGTTGAAAACCCATGGACCAGGGAACAATGTTGTGTAGTGAAGAGACACCTGGTTTTAGAGTTCAAACCCCTGGCTTTGGAGTGGCCTGAGGCAGGGCCTCCCAGAGCCTGTACATGGAAACATCCAGATCGGCAGAGAAAAAGGGATACATCCCCAGGAGACTACAGACTGGCCTACTGGGAGGAGAGATTTATTTTGAAGTCTCAAGTTCCTTACCTCTGAATCTGGCTAATGAACACCAAATTGTTTCATTGTGACTGACACATTAGGACTGTTGGACTGAATTGAAGAGAGCTAGGACAGGAGATCGGGTTCCCATCAGACAAGTCTTGTTTCAGACAATTCTCTTGTTATAGATAATATCTTGTTTCTTTCTTAGAGACATGGTTTTTCAACGACCTGGGCTCACATCATTATATGGACATAAATGGTGGAAAGGACTAAGAATCAAGAGCTATTTTAACAGATAGTTGAACATATTTGTCAAAGCCAATGATTTTTATTCATTTCTACTTGTTTATATATATGTGTGTGTGTGTGTATGTGTGTGTATACACATATATATATATATTTTTTTTAATTTTACAAGGTGACTAATTTTTCAAGAAGTGAACTCAGTGATTGGCCTACATGTCCTCAGAAAGTCCCACTGCTTCTCCAATTATCTCATCTGTATCGGGGTCCCATGTGAAACATCATTTGAAAGATCATGGCTGAAAAAAAACAAAATAAAAAGGCACAGCTTGAGATGCTAGCTAATACAGATCCTCCTTGACTTATGAGAGGGTTACCTCCTGATAAAACCATCGTAAATTTAAAATATCCTGAGTCAAAAATGCATTTCATCCACCTAGACATCATAGCTTAGCCTAGCCCACCTTATGCGTACTCGGGATACTTAACGTTAGCCTACGGTTGGGCAAAATCATCTAACACAAAGCTGGTTTTATAAAAAAGTGCTGCATGCCATTGACTGAATAGTGAACTGAACGTGCACAACAGAACAGTCGTAGGGGAATAGAACAGTTGTGCGTCCGTTGCTGGTGACCGGGAGCCACAGCCCGTCGCCACTGCCCAGCATCAGGAGAGAGTATTGTTGACGTATTGCTAGCCCTGGGAAAGATCCAAATGCAAAACTCGAAATACAGCCTCTACTGAATACATATTGCGTTCACACGAGCGTAAAGTTGAAAAGCTGTAAGTCGAACCATCATACGTCAGGGGCCGTCTGTAATCCCTAGGCCAGGGTCCCCTACCTGGAGCAGGTAAAAACAGTGAATGGCAGCATCTGGTGTCGCGTGGGTCATTTAAGGCTCCAAAAGAGCTTTTCCTCCCAGATGTAACTGAGATTGAAGAAACAGGGCACCCTTACAACTAACCAAGTTACTGATAAACGTATTTATTAGTAAAGAACTTTCTAAGTACAAAATTGCACTAAGATGCATAAATGCCTTCACTAAAATGCATAAAAACCCACATCTAGGAAAGTAGCTTGGAGAATGAACAGAGACAGCACTGGGAAGAGAATGGACTCTGGCAGGCCACTATGTCACAAGCCATGGGACCTCAGACCAATTACGATAGCATTCGGACGCCGAGTTTTCTCAACCACAAGACGCAGAAAATAATGCCCATTTCATGGGTCCGCCGTAAGCCTTTGCCATAATCTATTTATAGTGCCTGACACACAGTAGGTTTCAAAAAATAGTGGTCATTATTAGCCAAGTCGCTTCACTTGGAGCATGGCTTCTTTGACTATACAAGGAAGCCAGGGATTCCTACTAGGAGAATAGATATGAAAAGGATTTCTGAGCTTTAAAGTTCTGTAAAGAGTTAAGATTATTATCAATAATTGGGACATCAACATAGAAAGCATTAACTAATACAGAGTTAAATAAAAATGAGGGACTTCTATCTCAAAATATGGTAGGCTGGTAACATGTAAACCTTCCCATCAAAGCCACATAAAATGCTGGGTCGTATATATCAAGGCTCTCAAATCTATAGCTGACCTTGCATGTAAATAAGGAAACTCCCCCAGAGAGTGGCTGAAGATAAGGCTGTTCCGCGGTCAACTTTTGTTCTCTTTGTCCGAGGCAAAACCACATGGGAACAGGAGACAACGATCTCTTGAGCCACACAAGGTGGAGCGATGATGAATCCAAGACTCCTGCATAAATCCAGGAACATTGAAATTCTATGCTCAGTGGAGAAGGACAAGAAAAAAAAAAAATCTACCTACCAACAGAGGAGGCATAAAACAATACTTGCATATATCATCTAGGGTTCTTCGGGGGAAAAAAAGTCTCCTCTGAGAATTCATAACCCCAACCTCATGTGGATTTGGGACTCATGTTTACACTGTCTGTATCGTCTCAGAAACTCCAAAAGAGAAAGTGAACACAAAATGGCCCCACGTGGATGGCAAACTCAAGCTCGCAGCATATGCTAAAAGAAACCATATCTGGAGGGACAGTTATTCAACGCAGACCTCCCGGGAATCCCACAGATGATGCTAAGCTGAGCATAAACTTGAAAGTGAAAAGTATAAGGAGCAGAGTAAATAAGGCAAGCGTCAGAAAAAAGTGAAAAGAGCTCAGCTAGGCGCCTCAGAATTGAGGTAACACAGTTGTTGGTCACAAAATTTATCAAAATAAAGTAGGAGGTGGGCCGCTTTAGTCAGAGTGTGAGGGAAGCTTCCCCAAGGGAGGTGGCGACGAGGCTGCCGTCTGAAGGCTGAAAACAAGTCAACGGTCGGCCCCTCTGGAAGCCGGACCACGAGAGGAAAAGCCTTCCTGCCGGACCAAACCTGGATCTGTGTGAGGAAGGGCACCAAGGCCAGAACGGCTGGAGCAGGGTCCCGGGGGGCGTGGGCAGGAACATGAGGTCACGGAGAGGCGGGGACAGCTCACGTGGGCCCTGTAGGCCATGCCAATGAGTCTGTATTTTATTCTTCGTGCGATTTTTTATGGTGGGGCTGGACTAGAATCTGGGGAAGACCTTTCAGCCGCTCTGGAAAGGCTAGATTCCAGACGGATCCAAAGAAGAAGCAGGATCCCAGTTTCGACCTTCATCGCAGCGACCCAGCAGAGATGGCGAAAGCCGGGTCAGGGTGGCCTCCGCCCTGGCGATGGGAGAAGCGGACACACCCGGGACACAGCTCAGAGGTGGCGCCAGCCCCACTGGACACTGGGGGAGAGATGACGAGAACAAGCAAGAATAGTGCCTGAGTCTGGGGCTCCTTCACCTCGGCCCGGTAGAGACCATGCCTGATGTGGGGGGGGGAAACGGGGAAAGACCAGGTCCCGGCGGCAAAGGTGAGGTGCCTATGAAAAGTCTGGAATATTTATTAAACAACCAAGGAGCCAGGTCAAAAGGAAGCTAGATAAACTGCTCTGGAGATGGGTGGTGTGGACAGGGGGTTAAAAGCATGGAGATCGTATTTGGAGACCCAAACTCGAAGTAGGTAAGAAGCGTTGGTGGAGAAGAGTTGGGGAGAGGGTTGGGTCAAAGGTTCGGTCCCAGGGGAGCCGCTAATGGGGGAGGCCGAGGGATCCTGAAAGGGCGATGAAGAGGAGTAGCCGATGTTTAGGGGAAAAAACCCGTGAGTGCATTTACAGGAAGCAAAGGAAGCCAGTTTATCAAGGGGGACCACCGTGTGGGAAGCCGCCACAAGGTCAAATAAAATAAGGACAGAATAGTGGTCACTGCATAGGGCAGGATGGAAGGTGCTGGCGACCTTGACCTGCGCAGTGGCAGTACCAAGGAGGGGGACAAAAACCCCCAAACGTTTATGGCTAGCGCATGAGATTGGAATTTAACGGAAAACAGTTGGCATTGTGATGGCCGTGACCTTGCTCAGAGGAGAGAGAAAGACAGAGAGAGAGCAGTTGTAGGAGCCAGAAGGGGGCAGGTGGGGGGCGGGGAGCAGCCGCATACACCGTGAGAAACTAAGGCAGAGGAAATGGGTGCAGACGAAGGTGGGGACAGGGGCACTCCTGTCTGATGCTGTGCGGGTGGCCGTGGACTCCTGTGTCTCCGAGGCCAGGGTGCACAGCTGAACCCCACCGGACCAGTTTCTCCTCTCCAGGCTGCACCCCCCACCCCGGTTCAGCTATCCACTTAATCAGTGACTGCCCTTTGTGACCAAGTCAGATAAAAATGGCTAAGGATGCCTCAAGCAAGACAGCCACAAGTCAGGTACTGGTCCGGGCGCTCGAGAACAATCCCCCCCGCCCCCAGACTCGCTGAGGGATTCGCTGCAGGGAGGCCGGGGAACGGGAAGGGCCTGCAGGGCAGTGTGCCTGGAGGGGTGGGTGACAGGAGGCCAGCCCAGTGGGGCGGGGCAGCAAGACCGAAGGGAAGGGTGAGGGGTGAAACTTCAGAAAGGACACAGGGGTGAGGCGGGGGGGGGGGGGGACAAACTGCGGGCCATTTTCAGGGAATGAGAGCTTTGTATGAACCACGACAGGGTTTTGAGCAGAGGAATGCTGGGATCTGTTCACCAGGTTGGGACCTGGCGAGAGACCGAGAACTGTGAAACTCTCAGGGGTCAGGGTGACACCCAAGTGCAAATGTCCGGGCCCTCCTGAGGGTGCTCTGCAGAGCCACCAGGGTGACCTCGAGTGCCCTAAATGTAAGGCAAATTCGATCCAGGCACTTCCCCGTTTGAAAACTGGGGTGCTTCCTGCTGTGGGTGAGTCCGGATCCTGTAGTGAGAGGCACAGAGCGCCTCCCAGTCTGGCCCGGGGCCTCCTTGTGCGGCCTCCCCGGCGGCCTCGCCCCACGCCCTCCCTCACGTGCCGTCCTGCTGCCTGGGCGCCGGGCTTTAAATACTAACGGCATCCCCAGTCCGCGGGTCTAACCCTTCTGAGAAGTCTCCCTGCCCCCCACCCCCACCCCCAGGTCCCTTCCAGGCAGCACCGACCTCTTTCTTCCCAGGGCCAGGCTCTGTAGTGGACCGACCAGGGGCCTCAGAATCAGAATTAGGTTGGGGCGCCTGAGTCACTTAGTCAGCTGAGCGTCGAACTTCAGCTCAGGTCGCGATCTCTCGGTTCGTGGGTTCGAGCCCCGCGTCGGGCTCCGGGCTGACCGCTCGGAGCCTGGAGCCCGCTTCGGATTCCGTGTCTCCTTCTCTGTCTGCCCCTCCTCCGCTCATGCTCTGGCTCTCTCTCTCTCTCTCTCTCTCTCTCAAAAACAAATAAACATTAAAAAAAAAAAAAAGAATCAGAATGAGTTATAAGCTAAGCACTCAGCATGTTGTTTCAACTCAGCTTCTCACCAAGGTTGTGAGCCCTGTTTGATCGAATTCGTGCCAAGATTAAATAAGATAACATGAGTAACCAGGAAATAGAGGACCAGGCACACAGTAGGTCTTAAAACAGTGTTCCCCTGCAGACCTCAAGCCCCTGTGGGGCACATGATAGGTTTATGTCCTATTCGTATTACAGATGTCCCATCACTGGCTGGTCCCTGGCCCACAAAAGGTGCTTGATAGACGTTGACCTGAATGTCCTGCCCCTGCCTTCCAGAACCCTGTGTGCAGCAGCCGTGTCCAGGGTAAGACGGGGTTTCTAAAGTGGCCCGCGGGGCCCCTACCACAGCAGTCACTTGCCCTCAGCAGCAGGGAGCCCTTACTGTGCGTCTCTAGGGAACATTCATCGATCGTCTCCACGAATATTTTCCTCATCGCTCTCTAGAACTTCTGTCACCGCCTGCCACCCTCACTGCCTGCTCAGCTGTCCTCCCACTGCTCGGCCTCGTTTGTTCTGTCTGCCTCCACCATTTCTCACCACCCGCCACGTGGCTCTTCCTCACGGACCCCGAGCTCGGGCTTCACCGCTGTCCACAGGCCTCACCAGGGCAACCGGGGCCCTCGGGGTGGCTAAACATCCCTCCAACTGGCACCCTGCCCTCGGCTCCCTGCGAGCCCAGCACTGCTCCGCAGGAGACGCACGGCACTGAGAACCTTCCAGAACATTCACGCTGCCAGCGACCTACAACCAGCCACGCGTGGGTCCAGCCGGTGGTCATCTTCCAAATACAGCGTGAGCATGCGTGCTTAACCCTAGGGCGTTGGCAGACTTGTAGCACGGGTCCAGAAGAAGGTATTTTCACCCATTTTTTTCAACCTCTTCTGGGATCAGATGAGGCAGCCCCCAGTGCGGAGTATGGAGCGTGGGCTCTGGAGTCCCACGGACACACGTTTGGGTCCCAGCGCCGCATCTCCTCGTGGTGTCTTACCTGCCCCGTAAGTTCTGACACCTCCGTTTCCTCATTTGTAAACTAAGGTCACAAGCGCCTATCCCACAGGGCTAGTACTCGGTGACATTTGTATCTGTCACCTGTGAGGGCACAATAAATCAGCCCCAAACTCAGTGGCTTAAGACAGCAACAGTTGTTCGTTAGCGCTCACGCGTCGTGTGGGTCAGGAACGTGAGAGTGGGCGAGCTGACCTAGAGTCTCTCGTGAGATCGCGGTCAGCTGCTGGCCTGAGCTGGGTTCCTTCCTCGCTCACACGCCAGGCACCAGCCGGGGCCGGGCCCCTCCGGGGTCACCGGCTTTCCTCCACGATGGATCAGGAGTCCCAAGGCACATGCCCTGAGAGGGAGAGAGAGGTATCAGCTCGACTAGCCTGGCCCCGACGGTCACACAGCATCACTTCCACCGCCTTCTAGTTGTGAGAAGCACGTCACTACTGGGCGCCTGGGTGGCTCAGTCGGTTGAGCCTCCGACTCTTGGTTGGTTCAGCTCGAGCCGCGATCTTCACGTTGGTGATCCTGAGGCCCTGCCTGGGGCTCTACGCCGACAGCGCGGAGCCTGCTCGGGATTCTCCCTCTCCCTCTCTCTCTCCGCCCCTCCCCTGCTCGCGTGCTCTGTTTCTCTCTCTCAAAAATAAGTAAATGAACTTAAAGAGACGCACACCACCACCAATGCCAGCCCAGAATGAAGGGAAATGAATTAGACCCTTCCTTTTCAGGAAGGAGTGTCGAGAACTTGCCGACATGCTTCAAAAGCCCCGTAGCACGTGGGACGCCCGCTCGTCCGTGAGCAGTGGCACTGGTTTTTGGCCTGATGACTTAAAAACATAAAACCGAAGACTGTCTCTGCCCCACCCTTCTCGTCCTCACCCCATGAAGACATCCGTCCTGTGAGGAGGTAAAGTCACTCGTCCAGCGAGGCAAGAGTTAAGAGGAAGAATGAGAAGAAAATGCAGAAATAGAAATTGTCGACACGTATTCATTGCTGGTTCCACACCAAGCCCCTTGTTAGGTGATTTATCGACATCATCTCTGTGAATCCTCAGGACGACCCCCTGGGTTTCCATCTTTGGCCTCTTCTACGATAAGGAGGAGAACGCTACGGCCCACCGATGTTGCTGGAATTGTCCGGGGCCCCACGGCCGGTAAAGGCACAGCAGGGGCGGGGCCCAGCTCGACTGAGCCCCGGGCCTGCATGTCCCACGCTGTGCCCCCTGCCTAGACAGTGTCAGCTGAGATCAGCAGCCGAGAGGCTTTAGCTTAAGTGTTGCCTCCCCTGGTGGCTATAATTTGAGAAGTAAGGTATCTGAAGGACCAGGTGGAGTAGAACCCGAGAATTTAAGAGGTTCTTGGACCCAGGAGGAGGGAGGCCAGGCTGTTGCTGATGGAGAGAGAGAGGGCAGAGGCTATAGAGGCCCCACACAGCCAGCCAGGGAGCAGGGGGCTGGCGCGGAGGGCCCGCGGACGGTCCCTAACGAGAGTACCTCGCACCGCCCTGGGCCAGCTCAGCTACCTCAGCGGTGCCCCCCAAACGCCTCTCACCAGGAGAAATTCAGGGGCTTCCCTACTTTTCCTCCACGATGTGGAAGCCACTCCCTGTGAGGACAGGCATCCTGAAAAATGTGCTGGGGTAGTTGAACAGGAAGAGGCCACCCAGGAGGGATGGAGATTCAGTCCTCCCGGCCAAGCCCTGGGGGACGGGCTAAGGAGACGGAGCTCATCCGGGCCACCAGAGCCTCGCCTGGCCGCGACCAGAGGCCCAGGCCCGAGAAGTCCTCGCACGGTCAAGATCCCGTGTCCTGGAGCAGCACCTCGCGTGGGCCAGCCACCCTCCGTCCACACCGCGCCCCCTCCGGCAGCTTCTACCTGGAGCTGGGCTCTGTTGCTGGGGCTCCAGGACCCTGCCCCGGGTGCTGCTCCCCATTCCTGCCGTCCGAACTCTCTACGGCTCGGTGGCCCCCAGAGCACTTTCTCCTTCCTACTGCGGTATGGCCTTCAAAGCATCCCTCACTCAGTCTCTTCAAAGTCAGCCATTCCGAACACGCGTGCCAGACTCGGCTCTCGGCACCGGGGATCCTGCAGGGGACAAGAGGGGCCAAGTCCCCGGCTTCCCTGAGCCGAGGTTCTGGGGGCCTTCACAAAAAGAGGGTTCAGACTTGACCACACGGGGTTGGGGGGGGGGGGGGGCGGCGCACGCAGAAGAACCTACCCGTTTGCCCTCGTGCATCAAATTGAAACTGCAGCCTGCCAGGGTGGATGACACGCGTTGGGTGTGAGACACTGTCCCCGGCGGCGTTGAGCAATGGCTTGGGGCAAGTCGCTTGGCTCTCAGCTGCGATGACTCAGGAGTCACCTCTGCAGCCTGGGAATTCACCTCCACAGACCTTATCTGAGGCAGGAATGTGGTCTGGGCTCGGCTGCTGTCCCCACCACCTGCCTGGGTTTTCCAGGCTGAGGAAGAGAGGGAGAGAAAGTTGCCACATCTCCCCAGAGTACTTCCTCCTGCTCGGACCTCCTCCACGTTTGCAACGATAACAACAACAATAAGCCCATGAGCTGTCGCAAGTTCTGCCCACACACCTCCCTCGGGAGGTAGATGTCCTACCTGCTGGCATCATGTGGGGCACCTTGTATTATTACCTCGTGTGGGACATTCTCAGGGTGGGGGGAGCTAGATAATGTAACCGGTAAGTCGGTAAAATGGGAGCTGTACTGGAAGAAAAATATACTGGAGGAAAGCGAATGAGAATTTCGCGTGAATTCCACAGCTAAAGATGCAGGAAATCAAATAAATGGCAGCTGGCCGGCCGGCAGCTTTAGGAGATAATCTTACAGGAGAGGTACTTTCCCTCTCCTCTCCTCGGCCCTACTCTGGGGGCTGGCGACAAAAGCTCTGATGTGAGGGGCGCCTGGGTGGCTCGGCGGGTTAAGCGTCCGACTTCGCCTCAGGTCACGATCTCACGGCTCACGAGTTCGAGCCCAGGGCTCGGACAGCGCAGAGTCCACTTTGGATCCTTGTTCCCACTCCACCCCTCTTAGAAGCTCTGCTCTGAGACATATTCTCTGTGGGTGCCTTTGCTCCAGGAAGGGATACGTTGGGGCCAAGGAGGCAGCTTCATTCAGCCACTCACGGGCCTTCATAACAGCAAACCCAGTCAGACGTGGCCCCGAGCGACAGGGACCAAGTATTCTCGCGCACGCGGTAAGAGTTTCCAAAGCGGTGAAGTTCCAAGATCACGTAAATGAGCAGCTTAAAAATGTCATCATGGGCCCAGGTGCTCTCCATGTTCTCTCTCCACCATCCCCAGCTCATAGGCATTTGTTCTCGTGCTCTCCAGATGGCCACCTCAGTTGCGAGCATTGGATACTCAACTGGCACAAGGACACGGGGAGGCATCCCCATTAACAACAAGAAAAACTTACCTGGCGGGTTCCCCTACCCTAGCAGATGTCCCCTCACATCACACTGGACAGAACTGTGGCGCAGAATTACAGGCAAAAGGACCGGAAGTACTGTGACTAGATTCTCCCACCGCCTGGGGTTAGGTAGGGACCTGTCCTCCCCTGAGAGCATGCCGACCCACACCCGAATCCAGTCCGTTCTGTCGGCAAGGCAGAATGTGGCTCGTGGCTGTCGGCAGGGAGGCACCCAGCAGTGCCAGTAACTCAGTACTCCCGCCTTCCCTCAGCCCTGGCACGGATAGCCCCGTGGGAAAAGGGAGATGATTAATCGGGGAAAAATAAATGTCAACTGGTTGTCCATTTCCGACCTGAGTTTCATTACGTTCTGTTTCTAATCACGTAATTTCTGCAACGCTTCATCAGGCAGGCCCAGCAGACAGCTTTCCAAACCCCGCATGTTTTGTCAGCTTGGAAGAAAAAGAACAAGCCAAGGTCAGCTGAAGCCTGAGCTTTCCCTCCGAGCAGGTTATGGATGTGTCTACCTACTAAGGGGCCTGTGTCATGTGTGTGTACCCAGAGTCACTTAGGAGAGGCGTCGGAAGCACAGTGCCGGAAAGCTGGGTCTCGTCACTCGTCCCCTCTCCGGATGTGACACATCTCATTGCGCAGATAAATGACAAAAGAGCAGAGGAGGCGCTTGACCGAGGTCAGAGAGCCAGTGGCAAAAACAAGATGGCAGCCTCCTGGGATGCCGTCCACCTGTCTGCACAAAACCTCGGGGATCCAGCTCGGACCCACCTGACCAAAGAGCCGTCTCACAATTTAATCAATACCTACAAATAACCAGAGTCCCATGGATACCACAGACCACAAAAATAAGATGGGACAAGATGGGATGATGGGAACGAGGGGTCTGGAGTGAGTTTCCTGAAGCACTGGCCTTCCTCAAAACGCACAGAAAGTGAGCATACCTCCCCTTGGAGTTGAATAAAACTGGAGCGAGCTCATCTTCTGTAGCTTCTATGGATAAGTTGCGGGCCCCTGGAGGCAGAAGCAAAAAGAGCAGTTAGCGATACAGTTAAAAATAGATAGGATGCTCGACTGTTCCTGGTTCGCACAGGCTCCGAGAACTTCCTTTTGGACGCTCTCTCCTTCTTCCTGTCAGACACGTTAAGATGCTCCCCTATCACACGTCAAAAACAACCGTACAACATGGTAACAGTCGCATTGTGTTACAGTCGACTAACTGGAGGAAACATTGTGTTTTAATTTACTTATATATGAATGTTATTTTTTCCATACTGCAGTTTTGAGTTTACCCGTGTCCCACATCTCAACCATTTTAAGAGACCCTTCGAAAGCTCCAAGCCCAAGGCTCTATGCCGTCAGCAGTGCGTGGTTAGAGTGAGAATCTATAGATGTGTCGATCACATAATTCCACACAGAGGGAGCCATGAGAGTTGGGTTGAGGAAGGGGACTATCACACCAGTCACCTACCTTAGCACCTCGTCTAATAGGACCAGGTCACATCCGTGTAGTACTTTGTCCCTTTCCCAGATCTTCCGTGTACCTTATTTCGTTTCATTCTCTTCAACAGCCCCGTATATAGACGCTAAATCTGTTTTAGTGATAAGGGAGCTTGGATTCAAAGAGGTGAACTTGTTTCATATCGCATGACTAGTAAGGAATTGCTTACTATATTCTAAGGAATTACTTATTGGTAAGTAAGTAATTCAAAGGAATTACGGAATGGTCTTAACACCCCAATACCTGGGCACCTTGGACCATGACTTCACTTCCTTGTTGACAACCAGCTCCTGAGTTTTCTCCTTCCTGACGGGGAAGGGGAAGAATTAGACGGCCCCACTTGTCTTAGAAGCATGGGACCCTAGCTGCTCTTGGTGGAACGCCATTCTGTCCAATAAAATAGAGCCCGTCAGAAAGATCTCAACCGTCGTTAACACGTTATTTCTCTTTGGTCTGATTTTCTCTATGGTGAGCACCAGAAGGGTTGGCATTGTGGGTGGTGTGGGAACCTGGAAGTAAGACCTGAGCCCTTTGGCCGACACCGCATTGGAGCAGGAAGCCTAAGGGAGAGAGGCTTCAGGTAGCCGCAGGTCTGCCACACGATTAAGGGAGATCCCCAACGTAAGCCAAAAAGCACCCTCTTCTGGGTGGCGTCGTCAACATGCCACGATGGGAATGGTCGGAAACACAAGTCAACACTTTGACCTGAGACCTGACCCCCCCCCAGGAAGAAGGAAGCAGTTTGAGAGTGCTGATTAAGAGAGCGTTTGAGGCAATCAACCTGTCTTGTGTCACGGCTATGCTAACTCCTGAGAATTTAAGGCCTGTTGTCTGTGACCATGCCCCGGCACGAAACGGATGCCAGCACATGCCTGTGGAACGAAGCCCTAAAATCACAGGGGAGGAAGGCAGGGCCTTCTCCCGTCCGTCAGTCCTGCCTCCAGATTCCACTATTACCCACTGATACTGGGAAAGTATTTGTGAGACAGCGGTATTCTGGAACATACCATTGGCTTGTTTTGTTTTGTTTTTTTTCTTTTTTTTTTTTTTTTTAACTAAAGGCAAGGCCAAAGCCTTAGGGGCCTCACACAGGATGCCTGGGATCTTTCTGACGGGCTCTATTTTATTGGACAAAATGGCATTCCACCAGGAGGGCCTGGGGCCTCTTGCTTCCGGGATAAGTGGGATCACCTAGTTGGAGTGAGACATCACTGGCCGGAGTTCATTGGGTCCAACTTGCTCATTTGAACAGAATACGATCAAATGTCTCTCTCAAGGTGACAGGCCCAGACTCCGAACTCTAACGCGCCGGCCTACAACCTCAGAAGCACCCAAGTTTTCTCTACGTGGGCTTTGTGCGGCCTTGTTCTTCTGCCTCTTCCGCGGTTGGTATGACGTTGGGGAAAGGCCTCCACCCCTACAAAGAAACTGAAAGCTTGGGAAAGGACCATGACAGCCAGGGTCCCCGGCGTTTGCACAAGTGTAATGCCAATGATAGAAACATAAGATAGGCACGGACAGGCCATCCCTGTCGGCCGCTCTATTCCTGGGGTCCTGGAACAATCCGGTGGGGAGGAGAATCTCCATATTCTCGCTCACCTGTTTGCCTGGCCAAGCCTCGCTAACGGTTCACAAACTCTTCTGTGTCCTCAGCCCTTGGCCACTTTGCACGCAGTGCGATATGTCAGACAAAGGCCAGCGGGGAGGGTATCCACATCGTGGCTGATTGTTCGAAGGCGCTCTTTCTGCCATCCCCAATATCCTACTGTTTAAAGTCCTTGAGGACGGGGAGCACTTCACACGCTTTTGCAGCCACCACGGCATCCTTCGTGGTGCTGGGCATGGAGTAGAAGCTCAGTGAATACATGTTTACTTTGAGTCACTCTGGCTGAGCCTCCAGAGGCCGGTTCAATGGAAGATGAGTCATATCTGAAGGTTTCACAATCACTCCCATCAGAACTTCCTTTGAAAACATTCTTCAAGTTCTCCTTTGAAGGCCATTTGAATATATTCATAGTGCTAATCCTGAGATCCTAACTCCCGCACTGGACACAGTAGAATTCAGAGCAGGCACCACTCTTTCAAAAGCTCTGAGGTTTCAGAGGAAACCAAATACTCGTCCCTTCTTCCTTTTCAAGGACACGGTCCTCCCTTCACCCTGGAAGTGATGGCACCGAGTTTCTGAGACGGGGAGGAAGAGTTGTCCCTATGCGTTGTCCCCCCCGTGACTTCTCACCTCACTTGGAATAAAATCCAAAACCTTTCCTACGCTCCTGATCACTTCTCCAATCTTACTTCCTGTTTCTCTCCTTCCCCCACCCAGTCCCCGCCCCCCCTCCCCCCCCCACCCCCCCCCCGCCATAGTCCAGCCACAGGATTTATCTTAATTTCTTAAACACACGGGTCTCTTCGAAGAAGTCTCCCTGCCTGGAAAGTTTTTCCAGGACTGATTCCACAGCCCTCAGGTCTTCTTTTGAATGTGACCTCCTTCCTTGACCACAGAAATATAGGAAGCTCGCCCCTCACCCTCTGTCTCCTTTGTATTATCTACGTTTTATCCTTGAAGCACTTACTTGGATTTGTAATTGAGTATTTGGTTGCCTTCTTGGCCTCCCTCAGTAGCCTGGAAACCCCTGAGAACACAGGCCACGTTAATTTTGTTTCTGACTATGTCTCTAACGCCAGCACCGAGCTTGACTCCAGGGAGGACCTCAATAAACCCTTGTTGAATGAATGAATGAATACCTTAAGAGAAATTTATCCCTTGCTCTCTGGCTCTCCGTCCTATTTTTTTTTCTTTTCTTTTCTTTTCTTTTTTTTTTTTAACCTCAGATCCCTCCTGGACGCCAAGAATCATTTTTTTTTCCAATCAGGGGACTCTAAGACCTCGAGGGGTACAGATAACTTAGGTTGGGGGCGGGGGAGGGAGGGAATTAATTCCTATCAGCAGAATACGGTATGAAATGTACCACGAATGAAGAAAAATGTATAGACCACAGATCAGGAGTCAGGGAGAGCTCAAGAGCCCCGTTTCTGGGGCAGAAATATGTCCTTACAACCTAAAGAAACTACTCGTTTTAGACCTACCCGGGTCTTAGTAGGTGACAGATCATAACTTCTATCAAACGTAGGTCACGTGGGGAAACTGTGGGAAAACTGTTTCCTTCTCTACCCACAGAACACTTCTGTACTCCAAATGTATCGGGGCTTTTCCCCACAACCAAGCGATTCTCCAACAGCAGCTGGGTGTCCTACAACTGAACCCGATTCTGACACTATTTCCCTAGAGACACCATCAGATCCCACAGGCGAAGGCCTCATCCCCGCAGAACTGCTCCCCCTACAGATGCCGGTCTCGGGTCCCACGTTGTCCCTTGTACCCTGGCCAGCTATAAACCGGAGAGTCCCGTGACCCTCCCACCCCCGAGTCTGATCATTTGCTACAACGGCTGACAAGCGCTCAACGCAAACCAGCAAACAAACAAACAAAACAGTTTACGATGACTCATTAGAAAGGGTATCGAAAGATGGCTTGCATCTTCTGAGATGTGTAAGCTGAGCACCCAATTTACCCCCGCTTCCATTGTAGCTTTCCATGGGATCCATGGGTTCCAGGTGTCCCGGAACCACACGTCCTCAACAGACCTCAGCTCAGCTCGGTGCGTGTGGATAGAAGAAAGCTGGCTCAGCACGGTTTTCCCCGAGTGCTCCGTTTTCCACCGTACCAGGCACGACTATCTGCTGCACCATCACTGGGGCTCTGTGGTTCCCGGTGGTGCCGGGGGGAATGTGCAGGCAATTTAACCTACTTGTCCCGTCGTTGGCTAGCAGTCTACTTGTGACTGAATCTCCCCTGCCTGAGAGCCTAGTTCTCCCCTAGGCAGATTTATTGCAGGTTAAGACTGATAAGTAGCTACATCCTCCGTTCATGTCTCATACTAACCCTGTGATCTTGGGAAAATTATCCTCTGGCTGGCTCCGTCTCCTCATCTGTAAAATGAGGATATTCGTATCTGCCTCACAGAGTGAACGATCATATGCGAAGCACGTAGCAATGCTTAATAATAATTAGTGCTCCAGAGAAGATAGTTGATGTGACCAATATTTCTGTACCGGTGTTTTAAAGTTAGCTCCTGGAAAAGCAGGAAATTGAACTCATGTTATTCCCGTGTCCCAGGGGCCAGGACTTGAACTCCCCTAGCAGGTACTGTCTGCACGGTTCAAATTCTGCTTTCTTGTCACCCCGTTGCTCGCTCTGACTCCCAGGGGGCAAATCACCCGCCACCAACCGAGCTGTGGTTTCTGCAATTACATCTCATTCACGGAGCACCAGGGTGGCTCGGTCAGTTAAGCGTCCGACTTCAGGCTCGGGGCGCGATCTCACGGTTTGTGAGTTCGAGCCCCGCGTCGGGCTCCGTGCCGACGGCTCGGAGCCTGGAGCCTGCTTCAGGATGTGCGTCTCCCTCTCCCTGTCCTTCTCCACTCGCACTCTGTCTCTCTCTGTGTGTCAAAAGTAAATAAATGTTAAAAAAAAATAAGATCTCTCATTCGCTTTTGCATGCCCCGCACCATCTGGCTCAGGTTAGGTGCTTGGCAAATCTTCACGGCTTAAACTACGGCATCTTTTAATCCTGATAACAAGGAAATGGTACGGGTGTGTGTAGGAGTATCTGGAATGCGTGCATTTACACACCAGCGATGCCATCATTTAGCAGAGGGAGGAGACGTCAAATTAGCAGAGCACTAAGACTGGGGCTGACAGGCAAGAAGGCGCTAGACGTGCTTGCCTACGGGCTGGACTATATACCAGACTGTATGCTCCTTGGGGACGAAGACCGAGCTTCCTTCTTTCTCCGGCGCCTCGCACGGCGCCTGATGGGTCCCCTGTGCTCGATAAATGTCAGTTAAGTGGTGAATTCACTCACGTTTGAAATTCCAACTTGGGAAGCTCCCACTGCTTTCTAGTGTTGGATATAGTCTTATCAGCACGCCCCTGCCCCGGCATACAGAGCTCCTGCCCCCCTCCGTTCCCACCACCAGGTACTCTCCACCCCGGGGCTAGATCCTCACCTCGGTTCTGACTTGGCAAGATGAGGGTCACACCTGGAAATCATGTTTGTGCCAAAATAACCACAGTTAACACGTGGCTGGCATCTCTCTTCCCGGTGTGCGGGAAATACCTCTGCCTCCTGTCACATGTGAGAAAACCCTTCTCTGCGACCCCTTGGATGTACTCTCTTTTTGAACCAGCTCAACCTCAGGAAATAGTTTTCCCACCGGTGCCAACTCTTTGGCGAGGATTAGCAGAGGATTGCGAGTCTGCCAGGACCACCAGTCAAACACGGCTGCTTCCCTTCCCATCTTTTGGTTTTGACTTACCCGGCCAACATCAACTTCCCCTTTCCAAACAAAGGCTAGGTAAGATGCTCTGGACAGCGAAGGATAGAGGATCTAACCACCGGGGCCCGCCCAATAAGGATGTTTATTACTTTGCGTCATGTCCAGTTTGGAGGTAGGACAGTTTCGGAGCCGGATCGTTCACCGACATAGGAACGTCGTGCATCTAGCTTAACAATTCTGCAGCTTTCTCCCCCAGTCCCCAGATCTGCTGTAGGTCAGGCCTCACATGCCAGAAACCACCTTCAGAAAGAGAAAAAGAGAAGGCCCCCATTTTGCATCCTTCCAGAGAAGGGGGGCTCGTCCCCTACGTCTCACTGGCCAGAATTGGCACAATCTACCCGTGCTTCAACAATCCCGAGGCGGGGCAAGGCAAGGCCACCGCAATTGGCCTAGACCAATGAAGACTCACCCTCGGAGGTGGGGGAGAGTCCAAGTTCCTGTACGGGATACAACCCCTCAGAGGAGGGCAGCCAAAATTAAGATTCTGAGAGCAAGGTAGCCAGAGGGAAATAGCCCCCTGATAGGCAACCAGCCGTGTCTACAACAGACAAAATTGCCCCATCGACCTCTAAGGAGAGAATGAATAAAATTACACTAATTTCATTCTTGGGAAAATCAAACTATCCAAAGACAAGGATTTTGTTTACCCAGAGCTACAATCTGATTAAAGATATAAAGCCCTTTCAAAAGCATTAACTCAGAATGGCCCAACCGTCATTTATCCGTGTGGGCTGAAGCAATAGAAAGTCTCCACCAAAAGCTTCGTGTATGCAAAATATTCAAGTAGGCTCACCAGCGCAAAGAAAACAAAGCCTTCTTGTAGTGCTGAGTCACCTGGGCTGATGGTACACACATTCTGATTCCAGAGAAGTATCAAAGTCGAAATGGTGATATGTGGCCCCGATTTCACTCTCTGTTACGAGACTGACCAATGCCCCTCTCTGGAGGATATAGCCCTCTTTTCATAAGCAGGAAGCACAATTCACAACTTTATTGGAGACCCTGCTGGGAGCTGTATAAAGGTGCTTTTGGAAAAGCTTGAAATCTTTTCATCCTTATGAAAAAAAAAAAAAAAAAAAAAAAAGGACTTTGACCAAAAGAAATAGGTCAAGAAACTATTTGATCCTGAAGACAGGCCTAAGTCTTCCTCTCCAAGATGTGTATTAAGTATAAAATGTGATGGTCAAGTAGCCGATTCACTGATCACTCGCTATTCCTTCAGTTAACTTCGGGTTGGTCCGTTCCTCTCCTGTTCATACCCCCCCCCCCCCCCCCCCCCGGAATCTGGCAGTTCCCCGGTGCTGACAGCTCGGGTTTCCATCTTGTTATTTTCAGAGGGCTAAAAGGGAGCACAGGGCACAGCCTGTGGGAGCCTTCTCTGGGTTCTCCCCACCCCCCCACCCTCCTTGGAAAGTCCTCCCCATTGCGTCCTGCCTATCTCAGCGGCAGCCCTTCCCCAAGCTGCTGGACCTTCCACCCGGGACAAGTGCCATCCAATGCCCAGATTCCTCAGCAGTGAGCAACCTATAGTATCTGTGTTATGAAACCTCTTCCTTCTCTGCCTCTGCCCCTTTCTCTCCACGGAGGGCTTGGTGTATTTGGGGGCTCCGGCCACAGAAGCAAATTGCCTCTGGAAGAAAGAGTTTGAAAAAGAAGACGTGAGCCACGGAGCTGGAGAATTAAGTTACGCAGAAAACTCCCCGGAGAAGGTGGGGGGGGGTGGCCAGTTAACTGAAGGGTAGTCCTCTCTGCTATGCCTCGTCTGAGAGAATGCGCTGGCAGGAAGCAGAGGAATGAGGCAAGTAAACCTTCAGGAGGGCTGAGTTTCAAATGTTCCTGCCAGACAGGATTATATGTCCTCAGGCAGGTGTCCTTCCCCTGTGGCCCTTGGTATCAGCTGCGTGTGGCTTTTTTTTTTTTTTTCCAAGGAAATACCAGTCCACGGTTAGGAATCGAGATCAGTATGAGGGAAGACAGAGAGTCTCCTACATTGTCTAAACACTAAGCAGACTCCCGAGGTTAAAATCCTTGTTCCACCATCCACTTCTCTCCAGAATGGGAATAATAGTGGCTACCTCACCAAACTGGGTGGGTGCAGTTAAACAAGATAAGGTCACAAAGCTAGCAGCATAGCAGAAAAGTCAGGACAGGAGCGGCCACAACCACCGCAGCCACAATGCGGGTTGTTACGAACCAAAGGGAGAGCCCAGGCGAAGAACACAGAATTGTGAGAGCTGTAACACAAGGGTCAGCCCCACATTCCTGTGTGGTGGGGAGGAGGAAGCAGAGAGGTCAGTGAGGAAGCTGGGGGCCAGGCCAGAGGTCCCTCCAGGGTGGAGGCTTGGCGGGTGGAGCCAGCGTTGGCCGAGACCTAAGGATGGAGGGGGAGGAGAAGGGGGAGGGGAAGGGGAACCGGCCCCATAGTACTGGAGTTCCTCCTTTGTCCAGCTGGGCCAAGTTCATTAATAGAGGTGAGCTAATGCTTTTCCCCACTGGAAGCAATCAAGTTACTTCATCTCAGAAGCAATCTTCCCCAGGAACTATTATACTTGGAATTATAACAACAAAAGCACCCCAGACACACCCAGGGCAGCAGCCCAAGGCTCACAGCCCCAGAGCCTCCCGCGGTGAAAAACAGACTGAAAAGTAGCAGCCCCTCTGCGTTAGGTCAACAGTCCTTCCAGCTAAGAGAGACCTTCCAGAGCGATGCTTGTCGGCCAGCCCAGGGTCCGTGGTGCGGCCGGTGCTTTTCAGACTGAAAAGCTGAACTTCACTAGGAGGTTCTGCTCTTAGCTCAGAGAGAAGAGTGCTAGAAAAGTCAAGGCTATTTTTCCTCCACTAACAGAATATTCACCCAGGCCCTAGTGTCCATAAAAGTTAGCCCTCGGGGAAGAGATGGTTATTCCAGGAAGGGTTATAGTGAAATCATTTACTATCAGGGAGAAATACTCAAATTTGAACCTCATTGTAAATTCTGTATAAAAGCATGTTCTAGATGGATTAAGGATCCTGTGTTTATAAAAAGAAAGAGCAAGAAGGAGCAGCAGTAGCAGGAACCAGCTAGAAGGAAAGGCAGGTGTGCTTGTAACTTACCCTGGGGTAGACTGGCAACATGGAAATATGGCCACGAATAATATGGTAGAGCCCATGAAACCTACTTGAATCTGGGCAGGTGGAAACTGCTTTGACCTTCAGAGCGGTTGGCATCCAAGGCTACGTCATAAAAGGCTTTCTTGCTTCTGCTTTGTTTGCCGGAACACCTACTTTCAGAGCCCTGAGCGCCATGTAAGAATTCCGACTACACCTAAGCGGCACATTGGGCAGGCCACATGGAAACATTCAGGGAACTGTCCCTACTCAGCCCAGCCTTGTGGCCATGCCGCAAGGCTCCCGACATGTGGGTGACGCCATCTTGGCTTCTCTCCACGCAGAGAGACTCCATGACTTCTGTCAACATCAGGCGGAGCAGAAAAGCCACCAGCCTGAGCCTGCCCAATTCCTGACCTACAAAAGTTATAAAATGGGAGACAGACTGTTGTTTTAAGCCATTAAACTTTGAGGTGGTTCGTTACACAGCAGCAGATAAATGGAACCAACAGAGAAGAACTTTCTAAGCACAAAAGCTTGATAGGAATCCAAATAAAAGAATAACAGACTCGATGGGGCGCCAGGGTGGCTCAACTGGTTAAGCATCCGACTCTTGATTTCAGCTCAGTTCACGATCCCAGGGTCATGGGATTGAGCCCCACATCAGGCTCCATGCTGAGCATGGAGCCGGCTTAAGATTCCCTCTCTCTCAGAAAACATACGTGGTTATTATGATGTTCTGTTAAGTATGATGTCACCCGGAGGTTTTTCAGAGATGCCCTTTATCGGGGTGAACTAGTTCCTTTCTATTCCTAGTTTGTTGAAGACTTTTAAAAATTGTAAATGGGTGTGGGGTTTTAAAGGGTAGTTACCTGTATCTGTTGACAAGTTTATGTGACTTCAGGACCTTCCATTTTCTTTTTTTTTTTTTTAATTTTTTTTTCAACGTTTTTTATTTATTTTTGGGACAGAGAGAGACAGAGCATGAACGGGGGAGGGGCAGAGAGAGAGGGAGACACAGAATCGGAAACAGGCTCCAGGCTCCGAGCCATCAGCCCAGAGCCTGACGCGGGGCTCGAACTCCACGGACCTCGAGATCGTGACCTGAGCTGAAGTCGGACGCTTAACCGACTGCGCCACCCAGGCGCCCCAGGACCTTCCATTTTCTAGTATTTTATTTAAGATTTCTGTGACTATATTCCTGGGTTATTCTGATCTGCAATTTTCCTTACTTGTGGCGCCTGTGTATGGCTTTGGTATCACAGCATAATATACGCACAGAATTAAGTGAAAAGCATTCCTAGATGTTTAGGAGTCCTGAGTATTGATTCCTCATTAAATGTATGTTATAGGGGCGCCTGGGTGGCTCAGTCGGTTAAGTGTCCGACTTCGGCTCAGGTCACGATCTCGCGGCAGGTCACGATCTCGCGGTCCGTGAGTTCGAGCCCCGCGTCTGGCTCTGGGCTGACAGCTCAGAGCCTGGAGCCTGCTTCCGATTCTGTGTCTCCCTCTCTCTCTGCCCCTCCCCCATTCATGCTCTGTCTCTCTCTGTCTCAAAAATAATAAAATAAACATTAAAAAAAAATGTATGTTATAGTTGATCTAAGACATCTGGGCCTGGGCTTTGCATTGTAGAAATAATGTTATTTAATGCATAAACAATTGAATTTATTTCCTTCTTCCAAAAAAAAAAAAAAAAGATTCTCTCTCTCCCTCTCTGCCTCTCCCCTGCTTGTGTTCTCTCTTCTCTCTAAAATATAAAAAAATAAATAACCCAAACAAACAAACAGACTTGAAATTGTAAACTGCTTTCTGTCAATTAGCATCACATACAAATCAAAAGGCAATGGTGCACTAGAAAAATATCCTTGTAACACATGTGACAGACGAACCACTAAGAAGAAAAATTACAATGGAAAAAAAAATGGCAAGTAATGAAAAGCAGTTATCAGAAAAATTTTTAAAGGCCAAAAAGACATGTTTAACACCAGCAGGAACAAAATAAATGCAAATTAGATGACCAGAGACCTTTTTGCTTTCCAATTTGCAAAGATTTTTGAAATGATCATTCTCGGTGCCTGCAAGACTGTAGTGAGGCAAGCGTTGTCTACTCCTGGAGGTGGAAATAGAAATTGGTAGTCTTTGGGGAGAACAAGCTGAGGATACGAAAGTCTTAAATACCCTTTGCTCAAGCCTTGCCGCGTCTAGGATTTAAGAGGATGTACGGCCAAGCGTTCTCATCACAGCACTATTTCTAAGGGTGAGAAATTATAAACAATAAACCGTTCAACAACGGGAGCAATGTTGCTAAGTTTCAAATAACGGAACCCAGTAGCATTATCAAAAGCGTGGCTTCCAAATTATTCAGTGACAAGGGAAGGGCGTGAAAAACAGTTACAAGTATACGAGGGAATAGCCACAATTTTATGTATATAGATGGATGGATAGACAGATTAAAACGCTGGATGGAAACACACCAAAATATTAACCGCAGTTTCTGAAGAAAAGGTGTGCAGGCGGGGGGGGGGGGGGGTATTTCGTTCTTTCTCCTTGTCTGAGTTTTCCTATTTTCTCAACATGAAACTGTATTAATTTTACAACCAGAAAAAAATTCTTCTTTTTAAGTTGGTAACTAAAGAGAAAATTCCAAGGCAGTAGCTGCAGAAAACTTGAACACAGGGACTTTCAAGTACTGAGAGGTCTTAGGAGCCAAGAGCTCTCCCTCCAGACACCTGCTAGGGTCTGTGTTTTAGAGGTTCCTGACCTCTAGGCCTTCCCTCCCCCCAGGGTCTCCAGGCTTCAAAATTATCTTTCTATCATCCCTCCCTTTGCCGATCATCCCTCCCTTTGCCGATCACACCTCGCCACCACAGGCATCCATACACAAGTAAACATTTCTATTCCTTCAGTTTCCTTCTGTTAACAAAGATTTAGAAATCACAACCAGAGAGCCCTGGACCAAAGGGAAGGTTTTTCTTTGACATCCCTTCCCGAAATTTGTTACTGTTACTTTTAACTGGTTACCAACATTAAAAAAATGAGGACAGATTTTCACTTCCAGAAAGCTGAGCAGACTTACCTTGTTCCACGCCTCCCACTAAGTACAACTAAAACCTTGAACACTATATATAAAACAAACAGAAGACTCTAGAAAATAAAAAAGAGAAGCCACGTTGGATAGGAGTCTCAGGACCTGAGAAACAACACGATAGTGAGTTCCAAGAATTTTCTTCTTGGCTCACATATCCCAGGCTTAGAACTAAAGAAACCTGCAATCCTGGGGCGCCTGGGTGGCTCAGTCAGTTAAGCATCCGACTTCAGCTCAGTCGGATCAGCTTCCGACTTCAGCTCAGCTCAGATCATGATCTCATGGTTCATGAGTTCGAGCCCCGCGTCGGGCTCTGTGCTGACAGCTCAGAGCCTGGAGCCTGCTTCGGATTCTGCGTCTCCCTCTCTCTCTGCTCCTCCCCCACTCATGCTCTGTCTCTCTCTCTCTCTCCCTCAAAAATAAATAAAAAACATTAAAAATTTTTTTTGAAAAAAAAAAAGAAACCTGCAATCCAGAAATGCTCGTGCCAATAACAGGCACAAATAACAAAAGCTCCAAGAAAAACCTGCTTTGTGAAGCCTGAATGACAGAAGGACAGAAGGGCAGCCCAAGAAGACCCAAAGTGTTTACACAATAACTGCTCTACTCCAGCCAGACACCACAGAAAAAGATCTGTGGCCCCACCCCCACCCATTAGTGAGAAGCCTTGATTTCCACTCTTGTGAGGCTCTAACCCCAACCGCCCAACTGGGGTGGTGTCGGAGACGGCCAAGAAGAGAGCCAGGATTTCATCCGCTATGACTAGTAGACAGCCCTCACCTCCCCCTTCATGGGGGGGCCTATCAGGCAGTAATGAGTAATCTTACTCGACAAAGATTTCAAAACTGCCCAAGATAAAAATTCCTCCACAAGCAATTGTGAACGTGCTTGAAACTTATTAAAAAAAAAAAAAATTTGAAACCCTCACGGTGCCTGGGTGGGTGGCTCAGTCGGTTGAGCATCTGACTCTTGACTTGGGCTCAGGTCATGACCCCAGCATCGTGGGATCAAGCCCCACGTTGGGCTCCGTGCTGAGTGTGGAACCTGCTTGAGATTCTCTTTCTCTTTCTCAAATAAAAAACATTTTTAACTAAAAAAAAAAAAAAAAACCCACAGTTTAAAAAAGATAGAAAGCTTCAGCAAAGAAACAGAAGATACAAAAAAGAACGAAATGGACGTTATAAAACTGAAAAATACAGCAATCAAAATTAAAACTCAGCGTATGGACTTGCCTTAGTTTCTTACTGCTGCCATGACAAATTATCGCAAACTTAGTTATCTTAAAACAAAACAAATTTGGGGCACCTGGGTGGCTCAGTCGGTTGAGCGTCTGACTTCCACTCAGGTCATGATCTCACAGCTCGTGAGTTCGAGCCCCGCGTCGGGCTCTGTGCTGACAGCTCGGAGCCTGGGGCCTGCTTCTGCTTCTCTGTCTCCCTCTCTCTCTCTGCCCCTAACCCACTCGCATTCTGTCTCTGTCTCTCTCAAAAATAAATAAACATTAAAAAAAATAAAAAAAAAACAAATTTAATATCTTACAGTTCTGGAGGTCAGAAGTCCAAAGTGGGTCTCATCAGGCTAAACTCAAGGTGCGTCAAGACTGTGTGACTTCATGGGGACACCAGTGAGGAGTCTATGTCCACCTTCCTGAGGCTGTGCCCTCGTTCCTTGGCTCATGACCCCTCCCCCGTCTTCAAAGCCAGCAGTCCGTGCCAGTCCTTCTCACATGGCGTCACATCGACAGTCACTCCCTTGTCCCTCTCTTTCACTTGCAAGGACCCTTGTAGTTTTCTTGGGTGCACCGAGGGAATCCAGGATAACCTCCCCGTCTCAAGATGGTCAATCACGTCTGTAAAGTCCCTTTTGCCATGGCAAAGGTCATCTATTCACACGATCTGGGGATGAGGGCGTGAACTTCTCAGAAGAGCCACTGTTCTGCCTGCTCCAGTCTGCCCTCTGGCTCCCAAAGATTCATGCCCCGCCCACAGGCAAAGTGTATTCACCCCACCCCGAGGTCCTCAAAAGTCTCAATCCATTACGGCACAAACGCAAAGTCCAAATGCTCATCAACTCAAATTTCCAAATGTCATCATCGCAGTCATTTGCACAGTTATGGGAAGACTCTCAATTCCATCCAGCCTGGAGCAAAATTCCTCTCCATCTACGGACCTAGAAACCAAGTCAGCTTCTCCCAAAACGCAGTGATAGGACAGGCATCAGTTACCAAATTATCGACATTCCCACTCAAAACGAAAAAAGGAAGGAAGACAGGAGTTACTAATCCCGACCCATTTTGCAATCCAACTGGGCAGATTTTAGGTTCTAAGACCCCTCTGTGGCTCAAGGATCCATTCTGTGAGCTCACAGCCCACAGAGCTTCAAGCTCACAGCCTTGAAGTTGTCCTTTCCTTCTGACGGAAGGTAGACTTGTTTGCAGCTGAATAGTGTTATCAGCATAGTTTGTATCTATAGAATATCGGGGGGGTCTAACAACTCTATCAACTCTTAAGGAACTGTAATTACTAATTTTTTTTTTAAGTAAGAGAAATCTTTTTTCGTACCGTTTTGTCTAGTTTTAATATCCGAGTAACACTAGCTTCATAAAATACACTGGGAAATGTTCCCTCCTCTTCTGTTTCCTGAAAGAGATTCCACAGAACAGATTTTTGCGTTTATATTTGTGATGAGTCCTCGGTGTTTGTAGTTTTCTTCTCTTGTACATGAGGGATTCTTCCGAGGATGGAAATATTCTGTACCTCGCCTATATCAATGCCAACCCTCGTTATAATATTGCAAGATGTTACCTTTGGGGGAAACTGGGTAACGGACCACCAGGGAGCCCTCTATATTATTCCTTACACCTGCGTGCGAATCTACAATTCTTTCACACGAAAAAGCGTAATGAAAAAAATTTAATGTAGTTCCAGATGCAAGTCTAAATGTTTGTCTTCTCTCAAAAAAATGGCAAGATTTTTGCAAAAACCACTTGTACGTGTGACCGAAATGGGCCACGGTGGAGCGGTGATGCAGCTTGCCAGCTCACCCCAGTCCCCACTACTCCCTATTGTCTGCCTATCACCGGGGCTCAGCATTCTCCGTGAGTCAATATCCAGTGGACCCCGCTAACTTTCTCACATGCGGTGAGAGACCCCTGTCTGACACCTGTCGACATTTGAATGCCCCACTTTTGTGGACTTGGAGTCCTGTAAGCAGGGGGGCGGCAGAATTCAGTCGTGCTAAGGCGTGAACTCCCGGAAACATCTTAACTCTGTATCTCGTGCCTGAAACATGTGTGCCTGAGACATGATACCATAAGGCGGAAACTTGAAAGTCAGACAGACCTGAGTTAAAATTGTGGTTTTCCCACCTGACCTTGAGCCAATTAGTTGAATTTTCACATTTTCACTTACGAACTGGGAATGATAATACACGATTCAATCTAATCCAAACCTCTAATCCAAACCTGGTGCTGTGAGCACCACAGCATAGGTGCTCAGTTAATATGTTTTCCCCATAACAACAGGATGCCTCTCTCTTTTTTGAAACCAACAGCTTATGCCAAAGGAGTTTGTTTCTCGCTGGAGCGTTGCACGTATATTTGCCGTTACCTGGGAAGGCGCGGGCCGCTTTGCTCAGCATCTCACCAGAGCTATCTCACTATCCTCACGATAACCCTGCACAGAAGGCACCTGTATCGTGCCCCTCTCGCCCCTGAGGAATTTGAAGCGTAGAGTTCTTTGATTATTTAACCTTTGGCCGATAATTCTGATTCCAGAATCCAGAGTGTGCTGTGCATTCAACCGCTTTTCCCACTGCCTTGCTTGGCAGAGTTTGGGAGAGGTTTCCGTTCTAGACTCTCCCCAGGGACGAGCCCCTGCTCCGTGCAGGTCCCCCCTTGTTACAGCTGTAAGGCTGACAGCGACGACTTTGTGGTCGGCCTCAATCTACGGCCTTGGGGAGACTTTGCGAATCCCATCTCTGCTTTGTTTTCTTCCCCTGACACATGAACTCGCTTGGGCTAGACATGTGACTCACCTGTATACAGATTGCACCGTGTTTGAAGGCGTATACATCCTGTGCAGCAAACGCAGACTATTGCTACCTACCAAGGGTATTTTCCTATAGCTGCTTTATTGGAATCCCTTTCACAATCCGATGACCTCTTACCGGCACTAATTAATTCCTATTGGCAAAGAGAAGGGGACAAAAACCAGACAGAACAGGCTGAGCGAAATGTCAGCTCTCCCCTGAGGATCGGTTGCTGGCTGAGCTGCTCAGGGGTTTGTCACTCAAGTGACAAGGAACAACAGGATACTCCCTGGCTCCTGCCAGAGTGTCCAGGAGCTTCCCAGGATATGAAACCAGAGAAATGTCTTGAGCTTATTCCTGAATGGCTAAGACGCTCCAGTAGGACAAAGCTGGCCTTGATTCCTGGCTGCCCCACCTCTCGGCTGGGCGAACTTGTTCAAGTTCTTACCCTCTCACGAAGCCTCAGTTTTCCCATTTTGGAAAATGAGAGCAGAATCAGAGCAATGCCTCCCTTAGAGGGTCTTGGAAGGAAATAAATGAGATGATACAGGAAATGTTTCACCACAGTGCCTCACACACAGTAAGCCCTCAAAAACATGTTCGTATTACATCAACAGTGGGGTTTTTGCTGATGAGCTAGAAAGATTAATAGCCATTAATGTAAGTGGTGGGATTTCCAATATGTTCAGGGAAAAAAAAAAAATGGTGCCTCCGGGGGTGGTATTTTAGTCATTATCAGGAAAAAAAAAAAAAGGCAAGGGAAACTCACTTCCTGCAAAAGTTGTATTCATCAGAGATTCTCTGCGTTTGATATTTAAAAATCAAACCATGTTTCCTATTAGATTATAATTCCAGAAATGTTCTCAGTTCAATTTTGATAAATAGAACTGTCCTCTTAAAATAATGTGCCGGCTTCACCTGTTGCTAGCTTTGCGACCTTGGGCAACACTATTTGTCAGTTTTCTCATCCCTAAGGTTCCGCTCTGGAGTCCCCTGAGACAATGGACGTGGAGGTACTTTGTAAAAGTGTAAAACGCCCTGCAGAAATGCTAGGTTACAATGGCTCCACACCTACGCTTAGCTGTGTTTCCTCAGACGTTTGCACAGTATACGTTCAATTAGGAAACAACAACTTGGGGTGCCTGGGTGACTCAGTTGGTTAAGCGTCGGGTTCTCGATCTCGGCTCAGGTCTCGATCTCATGTCGGCGCGGAGCCTGCTTGGGATTCTCTCTCTCCCTCTCTCCTTGCCCCTCCCTCCTCTCAAAAATAAACAAACATTAAAAAAAATAAGTTTTAGGGGCGCCTGGGTGGCTCAGTCGGTTAAGTGTCCGACTTCGGCTCAGGTCACGATCCCGCGGTCCATGAGTTCAGGCCCCGCGACGGGCTCTGGGCTGATGGCTCGGAGCCTGGAGCCTGCTTCAGATTCTGTGTCTCCCTCTCTCTCTGCCCCTCCCCCGTTCGTGCTCTGTCTCTCTCTCTGTCTCAAAAATAAATAAACGTTAAAAAAAAATTTTTTTTTAACAATTTCATCGCAATCTTTGGAAGGTGAGAAAATTCCCTCCGTTTTCCAGAAAGCAATTCTGAGGGGTTATCACAGAATCAGCCTCCTTGACGTCAGTCCCTCTTATTTCCCAGACAGCCTGAAACAAATCCCCGAATTAATCCCAACCCGGAGGTTTTCGTTTTATTGCTCTCCTCTCAAGAATCGCCAGGAGTCCCTAACTGTCTATGTAAAAAGCTCCAGCCCCAGCGCCTGGCGTCTGTCCTGCTTTGCAACATGGTCCCATGCCTTTTCTCTAAGCTGGTGCTCACCATTCTCCACAATCTGCACCTTCAACTCTGTCCCTGCTGCGGGGTCCCGTGGACAAGTACACGCTTGCCTCTCACTCCAAACCCCCCACCTGCACCCATCCTTTGCTGTTTCACTGATGTGAATCCTACCCACCCCTGGTTATTTTCACCCACCTATGTTTTTGCAGATGACCTGGTCATCGATACAGAAAATCCAAATGGATCAAGGACAGCGACAGCAACAATAACCAAAACTCCTGAAACCAATAAGCGGTTATAGCAAGGTTAGAGCCTGGGCGGCTCAGTCGGCGGAGTCTCCGACTTCAGCTCAGGTCATGATCTCGCCGTCCGTGAGTTCGAGCCCCGCGCCCGGCTCCGTGCTGACAGCTCGGAGCCCGGAGCCTGCTTTGGATTCTGTGTCTCCCTCTCTCTCTGCCCCTCCCCTGCTTGCACTCTGTCTCTCTCTCTCTCTCTCTCTCTCTCAAAAATAAGCATTAAAAATTTTTTAATTATCATATGCCAGTGATGACAACGTGAAAATCGAAATGAAGACCACAATACCGTTTCCCCTGAGTTCAGGAATGAGACCGGGATGTCCCCTCTCACCACTTTCATTCAACATAGTACTGGAAGTCCTAGCCACAGCAAGTAGACAAAACAAGGAAATCAAGGCATCCAAACCGGTAAGGAGAAAGTAAAACTCTCACGATTTGCAGGTGACATTATATTACATATAGAAAACCCTAAAGACGCAACCGAGAAATGAAGAGCACTGATAACTGAACTCAGTGAACTCACTGGGTACAAAATCAATGCACAGAAGTCTTTTTGCATTCCTATGCACTAGCAATAAGGCAGGAGAAAGACAGATTAAGAAAACCAACGATCCCATTGGCAATTGTACTAAGATCAATAATGTACCTAGGAATAAACCGAAGAGGCGAGAGATCTGTACTGCGGGAAAACTGGAAAACACTGATGAAAGAAATTCAAGACAATTCAAAGACCTAGAGGGGCGCCTGGGTGGCTCGGTCGGTTAAGCGTCCGACTTCGGCTCAGGTCACGATCTCGCGGTCCGTGAGTTCGAGCCCCGCGTCGGGCTCTGGGCTGACGGCTCGGAGCCTGGAGCCTGCTTCCGATTCTGTGTCTCCCTCTCTCTCTGCCCCTCCCCCGTTCATGCTCTGTCTCTCTCTGTCTCAAAAATAAATAAACGTTAAAAAAAAAAAAAAAAGACCTAGAAAGACATTCCGTGCTCATGGGTTAGAAGAACAAATATTACTAAAATGTCTATACTTCCCAAAGCAATCTACAGGTTTGATGCAACGCCCCTAAAAGTACCAATAGCACTTTCCACAGAACCAAAACGGACAATCCTAAAACGTGTACGGAGCCTCAGAAGACCCCCAAAAGTCAACCAATCTCGACAAAGAAAAACAGAACAGGTATTACAGTTCCAGATTTCAAATTGTAGTCCAAAGTGGTAGTAATTTAAACAGCAGGATGCTGGCGCAAAAATGGACGCACAGATCAACAGAACAGACTAGAAAGCCCCGAAATAAACCCATAATCACATCTCCAATTAATTTTTGACCAAGGAGGAATGCGCATCCAATGGGAAAAAAGACAGTCTCTTCAACAAACGGTGTTGGGAAAACCAGACAAGAACGTGCAAAACAGTGAAATTGGACCATACGCAAAAATAAACTCAGATTAAAGACCTAAATGTGAGACCTGAAGCCATAAAAATCTTCGAAGTGAGAACAGGCAATCATTTCTCTGAGAAATCGACCATAGCAACATTTTTCTAGATATGTCTCCTGAGGCAAGGGAAACAAAATACAAAATGGACTATTGGGACTGCATCAAAACAAAAACCCTCTGCACGGCAAAGGAAGCAGTCGGCACAAGTGAAAGGCAGCCTATGGAGTGAGAGAAGGTATTTGCAAATGGCATGTCCGATAAAGGGCTAGCATCCAAGACACATAAAGAATTTACGAAACTCAACACCCAAAAAACAAAATAATCAAATTTAAAAATGGCCCGAAGGCACGAACAGAGATACCTCTCCAAAGAAGACCTCCAGAGGGCCAACAGGCACACATCCCTCCTCATCAGGGAAATGCAAATCAAAACCACAATGAGAGACCACCTCACGCCTGTGAGCTGAGCTAAAAATCAAAACAAGACATTACAAGTGTTGGCGAGGACATGGAGAAAAAGAAAGCACTGTTGGTGGGAACGCAAACCGGTGCAGCCACTGTGGAGAAGAGTAGGGAGCGTCCTCGAAGAACGAAAATCGAACTACCCTACGATCCAGGAATCACCCTCTTGGGACACGATGGAAGCAGCCCTAGTGTCCATTGGTAGATGAACAGACAAAGAAGATGAGTGGGCGAAGAAGATGAATGGGCAAAGCCATAAAAAAGAATAATATCTTGCCATTTGCTAAACCGATGAGAGCATAACGCTACATAAAATGAGCCGGAGAAAGACAAACACCGTATGATCTTATTTGCAGAATCTAAGGAACAAAACAAATGAACAAAGGAAAAGGAGAGAGAGGCAAACCAAGAGACAGACTCCTCACTACAGAGAACAAACTGATGGTTACTAGAGGGGAGGTGGGGGGGGGGCGAGGGGGGTGAGATAGGTGATGGGGATTAAGGAGTGCACTTGTCACGATGCAAACATAATAATAAAAAAATAAAATAAAGTTGTTGTAACAGAAAAGGCTTCAGATGAAAGGTGAATTTATTATTTACTTATTTATTTATTGAATTTATTCATTCAATAAATATTTGAGTTCCAAAAAGGAAAAAAAAAAAAAACCACGATACCAATTTCATTACCATTTCCCCAAATGAAATTCTTAGGTATAAATCTAACACCGCATGTACAGGGACTCTACCTTAACTTCCTGGAAAGATCTAGATGGTTACTGCTGTATGACTTATCTCGGTGGGACAAGTTTGAAACGTCAACAGTGTTTGGAGTGGAGATTATTTGGATTCTTTTTTTTTTTTTTTTAACTTTGGTACATCGATCTATCTAAACCTGGTGGGGAGAACTGTCCCCAGGGTCTCACCAAGACCCCCCCCCCCTCCCGCTTGCCACTATGCCCTCCGTGCTGTCCCATCTCTTCTGTCCTCACTCTGATACCAGAGTGCAGCAATGCCCACAGCTACCCCAGCTCTGGCCCTCGCACCCCTTTCACGAAAGAACTCGTGACCGGATCTCCTCAGCTATCCCACTATAGCTTAGGAACTGATGCCACTGGGAAGGATGTACCCCTAACCATTTTTTGGTTTTAAGCATGGAGATGTTGGGAAGGGACACGCACCCACCGCGGAATACATAACGCATTACGACCAAAGAGTAAAGCGACCTCTGTGAGTTGCCATGTTGGGAAGGAGGGAGGGCCGGGCAGTGGCTTCAACCACAGGATGGGGACTGTGGGGGACAGGGCGGGACCTCATTTCCTCTGCCCCTGTTGGCTATTAGAGACCTGTGCATGTGTCTAAAGAAAGTGATTATCTTTTGTATGTAAATATTAAAAATGATTCCAAAAGTAAGTAGGAGATCGCTATGAGAAAAACCACAAAACTGATGAAAGAAATTAAAGAATGAAATAATTGGAAAGACAGTCCATGAACATGGATAGGCAGACTCAATCTTGTCAAAATGTCAATCCTTCTCAACTTCATCTGTAGATTGGGTGCAATCCAAATCAAAAGCCCAGCAAGTTATTTTGTGGACATTAACAAACTGATTCTAAAACGATTATCAAAAGACCCATAATAGCCAACACAGTGTTGAAAGAGAAGGAAGTCAGAGGACTGAGGTACCTGACTTCAAGAGCTACAATGGTACTACAATAATCAAGACAGTGTGGTATTAACAAAAGAACAGAAAATAGAAAATTAATTGAACAGGATAGAAATAGGCGCACATAAGAATAGTCAACTGACCTTTGACAAAGGAGCAAAGACCATATAACGGAGCAAAGATAGTCTTTTTGACAAATGGTGCTAAAACTGGACATCCATATGCAAAAAAAAAAAAAAATAGAAAAGAATCTAGACATCGACCTTACACCCTTCACCAAAATTAACTCAGAATGGATCAGAGGGGCACCTGGGTGGCTCAGCTGGTTCAACATCTTATGGTTCATGAGTTAGAACCCCTCATCGAGCTCTCTCCTGTCAGTGTGGAGCCCGCGTTGTATGCTCTGTCTCCCTCTCTCTCTGCCTCTCTCTCTCTCTTTCTCTCAAAATGACACAAGCATCTTAAAAAATGGATCAGAGACCTAAATGTAAAACACAAAAGTCCAAAAGTCCTGGAAGGTCACGCAGAAGATCTGGATGATGCCGGATATGGGGATGACTTTTTAGACAACACCAAAGGCGCGATCCATGAAAGTAACAGTTGATGAGCCGAACTTCATTAAAATTAATAAGAATGTCCGCTCTGCAAAAGACACTGTCAAGGGAACAAGAAGACAAGCAACAGGCTGAGAGAAAATATTTGCGAAAGGCACATATGACAAAGAGCTAGTATGTAAAATATGCAGAGAACGTTTAAAACTCAACAACAAGAAGAAACCCCCCAAACGACCCAAATAGGACAATGGGCCAAGTCTTAGCAGGCACCTCACCAAAAAAGATATACAGATGGCAATTAGGGTGTGTGAAAATAAACTCCACGTCGTCTCTCATCATGGAAATTCAAATTAAAATGACAACGCCATACCACCCCATCCCTACCGGAATGGCCGAAATCAAGAACACCGACAATACCAAATGCTGGCGAAGATGTGAAAAAACAGACACTCTCATTCATTGCCAGTGGGAATACAAAATAGCACAGCTACTATCGAAGGCAGTTTGACAATTGCTTACAAAGCTAAACACACTTTTACCTCGTTTACCCAAAGGAATTGAAAACTTATATCCACGCAAAAACCTGCACGTAGAGTTTACGGCAGCTTCATTCATAATTGCCAAGAATTGGGTACAAACCAAGATGCCCTTCCCTTCGGTCGGTGAATGGATAAATAAACCGTGCGACATCCAGACAATGGAATATTATTTGGTGCTGAAAAGAAACGAACGACTAAGCTATGGAAAGGCATAGAAAAACCTTAAATGCCTATTATTGCCGAGTTGAAAGAAGCCAATCTGAAAAGGCTTCATACGGTGTGACTTCAGCTATATGACCTTCTGGTAAAGGAGAAACTCTGGAGACAGTGAAGAGACCCATGATTGGCAAGATTCGGCTGGGGACAGCAGGGACCAACAGTCACGACGCAGAGGACTTTTAGGGCAGTCACAGTACTCTGTACGATGCCAAAATGACGGATGCATGCCACCATCTATCTGTCCAAACCCATAGTACGTCCAATACCCAAAGTGAACCCTGATGCAAACGATGGACTTTGAGTGGTTAGGTTGTACCAATACGGTTTCACTAGTTGTAACAAGCGTAGCCCTCTGCGGGGCAAGGGGGTGTGCAGGTGTGGGGGCAGACTGGGTGTGGGAAAATCTTTGTACCTGCCTCTTAATTTTGCTGTCAACCTAAAACTGTTCTAAAAAATAGTACCTTAAAATATAATGGGCATGGCTGTGGGAGTGCAGGGGAAAAAATAACTCACAGATGGCGGGGGGGAGGGGTACCACTTCTCTATAGGGCAGTTTGAAGATGTACATCAACAGCCTTAAAGTAAGAATGGCCTCCGACCAAGCAATTCCTAGAAACCTACCGCAGGTGACCTTCTATTCTGTCCTAATAGTTCTACGTGCCTTGTAGAGAAGACGTACGTTATTTTTTCAGTTTTCTACGTCTTTAATATGAGTCAATAACGGGAGAAGACAGAGATTGTTAGGACTGTAGCGCGTGTGTGGCAAAGACGAGGTTCTGAACGCGTTCTGCATATCTGGGGTCAGCTACTTTGCGCAATAGATGTGTACAAATTGAGCTGCGTTCTCCATTACGCTAATGGAAGAAAAGTCTGCAAGAAGCGCAAAGAATCGTTTAATAACGTGAGTAGCTATTGCCTCGTGTGTCCGTTTTAGAAGTTCGCACCATTTCAACTTTTAGATTCGCTCAAAGCCAAAAACGCCCAAGTCATTACTCTCTTGTAATGTCCCGGTCAAATTGTGAAGGGCGGTCATTCTAAGAGAGCCCCAGCTGTGTGTTGTGTTTTCACTGTCTCGATTTACGGGGTGCAATCACTTTCTCAGCCATTCTGGGGGCAGCCTCAAAGGGAAGGATTCACGTGCTAGCAGAATTGGGTTGATCTCTGGAATAAGCGAAACTCGTATACAGAAGCAGTCAGATTTAGTCTGCTTCTAACACGCTCTGATCAGGAGACCAAGCAATCTCCAGGTAGAGAAAAACAAAGAAAGCAGACACGTGTGGGTACAATCGACCGCTCAGAACATTCCTTGAAACACACAGAATAAAAACATCTAGAGTGCACCTATCTCCAGAATGCTTGAGCTGTAGCTGTGCGTCCCCTTGGCCCGGCGCTGTCCCAGCTGAAAGAAAGAGCGAAACAGGCTCCGAGAGAGCGACTCACCCAAAGTCATGTCCAACATCAGCGGTGAGGTTGCGATTAGAGTCCATTGTCTCCCAGAAGCGCCAGTAGCTCTCACAAGTAAAACAGACAGTGTGGTGTAAGGAAAACACTACCAGACTAGGAGTCAGGAAACCCGGGATTCCAAGTTGGCTTCGTCACTGAATCAGCCACGTGTCTTTGGGCAGACGACTACCCTTTGGGGACTGTGCCTCTTTGCCTACAATATGAGGAGGTTCTACCAGAAAGCACCAGAGAGCTCTGCAGATCTAACAGCCTGTAGTTTCCAAGTAGCTCCTTCCTTCCCCTTCCTGTCCTTTCAGGTTGAGACCTCGCAGGCACTCTCGCCCCTCCAGTCTCTTTTCCATCCACAGTTCCCGGGGGCACACCTCTTCGGCAAGGTCCAGAAGCTTCTGCAAGGTCAGAAGGATGCATCCAAGCTTCTGCAAGGTCAGAAGGATGCCCCGTGAGCTGTGGAACAGGTGCTAAAGCATTTCTCATGTTGCTGAGACTATTTTAGCTAGAGTCATGTTATTTTTTTTTTCTGCCTAAATGGATTAACTAGGCACACATACGTCTGTAGACAGAACACCATTGAATACACTTCGCAGAGTACATAGCAGCTAAATTTTCCTTAAACAGACATCAAGTGCCTGTAGATGTAGGAGGAGGCCAGGAAAGACGATTTCCTGAGGCAGCCTGCCTCTCCCACAGGAAGGGGCTACCCAGGTCCTGACCCAGAGAGGAGGAAGAACACGGGGACGGAAAGAGGGGGTTCTGCCACATTCAGCTAAGCCAAATCGCAGACCAAGGGAAAGGAGAGACAGACAGAACTGCGTTGTGTTATCAATCAATTTTCAACCTCAGTTAACTTTATTGGCATGACAAGGTAGACGCACTGCCAAAATCAACAGAATAGATCTGTGTGCCGAAGGCAGGCTCTGGTGCTAATGGGAGGTTTTAATGCCAGACATTCTGTCCTCCGAATGTTTCCTAATGTCCTTCCTTCTTTGTCTCCAGCTGCCACATGTTGTGGGTATGATCTCGCTACTGAAGGTCACGGGATTAAGCTTTGGGCACCGAAACCAAGCTCATGAGAAGGGCCTTCTTTCCTGAAACTCTTAGTATAAAAGAGTTTGGAAAACCCTGTGAATTTATGTTTTTGTTTTATTTACCATACTGTACCCAATAATAAAAATAAGCAAGTCTTTTCAGGTAGGCTATTGTTAAAATAGTGCACTTCCTACGCAGGTTTTTAAAGTAAAAGATGCTCACCAAGAAAACGACCTAAAATTTCTTTATCAAAAATGCCTGCTATAATGTGTACATTTTCAGTAGGCATATAATTAAACTGTTAATATCTAGGATCTTTATGCAAAGCATAAATCTTATGGGCAATCTTATGGGCAAAACATTACCCTCACCTGGTAGCAGCATGCACTAATGATAAGAGTTATTATTTCTTGTGAGCTTCCTGTATTAAATAATTGACTAAATGCATGTATCCCTGTAAAATCTGGAATATTTAAGATGTAAGCAACCTACTAAACCTGTTAGTGTAATTCCCCTAATTTTACAAAAACTGAGATCCAGCCATTTTTGTTTTCCCCCCGTCCTGAGGAGAAATAGGGAAATGACTTTTTTCTGGTTGGACAAGGTTTTTTTTTTGTTTTTTTTTCAGGATCTTAGTGGCCCAGATATGTACTATATTATTCCTACCAGGAGCCCAGCCCAAGCTTCCAGGCCAAGAAGCATTTATAGGCGATAGATAAAATCAGATCATGAGCAGACCGAGACGCGGGCCAGCAAGTACGTGATAATGGCTAAGCTTAATGTTTAAACAAATATTTGTTTTAAAGGAGGCAAAAGGTGAGAGTATTACATATGTTTCAGATAGGATATAGATACGGCATGCCCAGATACAACACAGGTATGGCAAACGCCTACAATTTGGAGCACACGATCTTATGGGCAAAACATTACCCTCACCTGGTGGCAGCATGCACTAATGATAAGAGCTATTATTTCTTGTGAGCTTCCTGTATTAAATAATTGACTAAATGCATGTATCCCTGTAAAATCTGGAATATTTAAGATGTAAGCAACCTACTAAACCTGTTAGTGTAATTCCTCTGATTTTACAAAATCCGAGATCCAGGCATTTTTGTTTGCTTAAGGTCAACATTTAACAACTAAGTTGATACTAGAATTCAGGTCTCTCCGCTCTCAGAGTAGTGAATGCCCCATTACACAAGGATCTTATTGCATACCTGGATTCTGTACTTTGCCCTTGACATATTCATAAAAGCTAAAACTGAAGTCTATAAAGAGGTCAGTGTCCATCAACAATAAATAAACCACTACATTTTGCCTATTGTTCACTTCCAGCCATTTACTTGTTCATTTGACAGTTGCTCTCAGGAAAGGCACTTGTTGGTTCATTGGTAGGGTTGATTGATTAAAGATACCCTGCAATTTAATTTAAAAACCAAGGAGTAATCATGGCCTTCTTCATTCTGTCGGTTTAATAAGCATTTGCAAAGGAAGGTCATCGTTATTGCTAACACAATCACAGCATCAGTCAAATGAGGAAGAAGATGTATATATATCGTATGATATGTGTGTATCATATATACATGATCTATACGATATATGTGTTATATATGATATATATGTTATATATTATATATGTTGTATACGTGTGGGTATGTGAGCCTTACATATATATTTATATGCATATAAATATGTATACTCTTATCTTCTAAATGTTTGAGTAGTTCTCCAAAAGTTGCCTTTATCAAAGTGATTCTGCGTGGCTAGTGAGAGTAGGATAGTGGGACAGACTCGTCTCTGGACTTTTCTTTCCCCCCTAGTCAAAGTTCTCTGAGCCAGGCTCTTAAGCATCTCTCTGCACTCTAAGCGTGTTATGTTTGGGATCCCGTCAAATTCCGTTTGAAAGGTGTCCAACTGAAGGGACCAGGGTGATGTCAGGGACCGGGGTGAACCAGGATCTCCATCTCTAAGCACTGGGAGAACTATATTATCCGGAAGAGTAGTGCATCATACCTTGATCAGGGAAGTTAAAATATTCTCCAAGATACTCTGTTTGTTAAGACATTTTCCAAATTGCATTCCAGTTGCAGAAATATTTTTGGCAAGTAAGCCGCAGGGGGCTGAGAGCCTGGTCCGTGCCAGCTTGACTGACTCCAACAGCCAGGGTGGAAGGTCTGGACTGGAGGAGGATGGGCGAGCGCCCGCGAGGGGAGGGAACGCCTGCTGGCCAGCCGGCCTTGAGCCCCTGAGCACCTCTGATTTGCTCTCCAGACTCCAAGGACAGTGTTGCTACACTGAAAGGTACCAGTTACCGACAGAGATGGTGAGAGGAGGAGGAAAAGGAACCAGGAACCGAGGCCCCCCAGATAAGCTATGCCCCGAGGCCCAGCGAGGGCAGAGCAGGAGGATGCGATCTGGCCCTTCGGCCACCTAGGGTTGTCCTGGAGTCCACACGGGAGCCAGCCTCCTACCACGGCTACCCCTTGCTGCCACTGCCAGCTGGCCCGGCACTCGTGGCCAGGTCTTGGTGTTTCCGTGGAACAGAAACAATTTCACCCGAGAGCGGCACAGGCCACCCCGTGACGGCGATGAAGCAAGTTCCAGACAAGAGGGCTCTGTGATGTGTCTGAACAGACAAGAACGCGGGCATTGTCGAAACCCCCAAACGAGCCAACATCGCCTTCCTGACTAGCAGGAATGACTGCCGTTTCTGTCCTGATCGCGCCTCTCGCCTTCCTCCGGCCAACCTCCCCATCACGGTGATCTCTGCTCTCTGGCAGCATCCGATTCACAGCAAAGTCGGCTTCCCGAGGCCCCACCCCAAATCACCCCAACACGAGCCAGCCCAAGCCCCTCCTAAGTCCTCTCTAACACCTCCTTGCCCACAGCGCACCGTCTGTCTCCGTGCAATGGGCCATAACCACCCCTGGGTTCGGCTACAGGTGTCTCCCTGCCGGCCTGTAGCCGGAGGGTCAGATGACAACTTTTGTCTGCTCTGTGCCGACCAATGTGCTGACTTCTGGGCTCACGGCTTGTCCTACCCTGAGAGAGCTCACCGCCTAATGGAGGATGCAACGAGCGGGGTGGGGGGGGGGGGAATGACCTCGAGAGTTGGGACAAGGCAAACGAAGTTCAACAGGATATCAAACGAATAACCTTAAGGGTGGTACGACGCAGAGACTGTGAAGGAACTGAGAACCCCATTGAGATCAAATCTATTTATTTTTCGTATTAAGTTCTTCCGTATTTAGCTATCTAGTGTTGTGAATATATTTCCCAATTTTAAGGCTCCAAGGAAAGGCAAAACCCAGTCAACAAGAACAGGGGCTTCAGACCTCCTGGAGGGCACAAAGAATTAGACAAAGTGCCGGGGGACCTGGGAGAGCCACCTTTTTAGTGTGAAAGTCTCCGACTCCTACCCGTTCAAAAAGTCCCTTCAACGGTGAGCAAACCAATGTCCTGGCCAAAACTCTGCTCGTAAGCTGTGTGGCAAATGTCTTCCTTTAGATAGAATATGTGTTTCTTTCTCCTTCTTCTTCTTCTTTTTTTAAATATTTATGGGAGGGGCAGAGAGAGAGGGAGAGAGAGAATCCCAAGCAGGCTCCACACTGTCAAGTGCAGAGCCAACATCCAGAGGCAGACCCGGGTGACCCACCAGGTGCCCCAGGTATGTGTTTCTTAACACCAGGAAGATTGAGAATGAAGCCTGGAAAGATGCGAGAGAGCCAAACCATACTATTTTATAGCCCATGTTAAAGAGAAAATCGTATATATTGACTGTCTTGTGTATTTGTAATTTTTAAGAGAATTGGGCAAATTAGAAGGGTAGCCTCATAATGCCACTTTAAAATACAATTGAGTAACGAATGTGGAGTTTTACGATTTTAAGTTGAATTCTTACTAAATTTATTGGAACATGTAAGACGACTCTGCAACCTTGCATTTATAAATTTAAGGGCTCAAATGTATGTAAGTATGAAAGTACTCCGGAAAGCTCTGTCTGATAATTCAAATAGATATGGATATATACGTGTGTGTGCTGTATATATGTACATGCGTATATGAATGTGTACATAAAATTTGGAATGACGGCTCAGCATGTTAAGAGGTAATTACCGCACTTTATTCGTAGGCCCTTTAGGAATGATTGCTAAGCTCTGTTAGACTAAGACATAAAATAATTACTTCTGTAAGCTGAACTAAAATAAACTATATTTTTCTAATTTTAACTTTAATAAGTAGAATATTAATTTTTAACCCAAAGCGTAAACCTTCAAAATAGTGTTTTCTACATACAACAGACACTAGACAGAAGACGTCTAGGAACTCATGTGAGCATAAGCAAACGCCCTGCTGTGTGGTTAAGGGCTGGGACGGGGAAAGATAAAATGCTACATGGCAACCAGCCGGAGGGGCCAGGACGCGCGGGACCCTCAAGGAAGACGAATAGGGAGCCAAGAAAAAGGTGTGAGGACAGAGGGAGGGCAGGAGGGTGAAGCCATACAACTGTCACTCATTTACGAATACCGAGTGCCTATAGCACAAAGCTAGGGGCCAGAAGGGCCACCCAGACACCCCTGTAAATCAAACATTTTAAACCTTCCTGAGGCTCAACCCCTCGAGTTACCAAACTACAACCCCTTAACCCGGGGGGGGGGGGTCCCTGAGGCCCGTGAAGGTGGACAAGAAGCGATGTAGGAACCAGCATGATTGTTCGGGAAGGACCCTGAGGACCCACAGGGGATAGACCTTACCTCTCAGGGCTGCCAAGTGTTGGCTGAATCTTCTGCAGATCACAGGTCTTTGCAAAAGAGAAGATAGATCCTATTTTCTAAAGACCAAATGGGGAGTGAAGAGGTTGGCAGGCGGGGGGCAGAGGGACAGAAGGTCTAGGAGGGTGAGACGCCGGGACCAGGGTTGGTAAACTCCGACTAAAAAGGAATGAGGCCGGAAATGACTCCCGGATGAAGGAGTTCGAGATCGCTGCGACCCACCTCAGGGTTTACGCCTCTACAGAGGCTGTGGCTTTACCCACACAAAGTGTTCTGTAAACAACACCAAAAAGAGAAAAAAAATGGCAGATCGGGGATTCACAGAACTCATTGTCAAGTTCCTAGGTTGTAGCCTTCAAATAAATCTACCCTACCTTTCACGTCTAATGGAACAGGTGTGTGTCTCAGGGCGGATGGTTTGAGATGCTTTCCCTCCGACGGTCCTAGGGACACTGTGAAATGGCTTTAAAGAACCACTTCCATCAATGGGTATAGACCCTCTATATGTGTGTGCAGTCCTTTTTGTCTGAGGTTATCAGAACATCGAAGCCTCTCGTTCCTGGGAATACCGTCTGGGATTGTCTGGTGACTATGTGGCTATGAGGGCCCTGAACATTATCTTCAAATCTCCATAGAAGAATCGTCCCTTGTGTTTCATGTCAACGATAGTTGAGCCAAACTGCCTTTGACGTCCCTGGAGTTATCTGATCACCCAGATGACACTGAGCAGAGCTAGATGCTAGGACTCGGCAGCTCAGCCCTAACATCTGCCCGAGGCCAGCAGTGAGGGCTCCAGGAGCCCCTCCAGTCCATCCAGTCTACCATTTGCCACTGGCTTACCATGCCACCTTGGGTCACCGAGGCCCCCATTCTGTGCCATCTGTGAGATGCGTATAATAGCACGCCCGGTCCTTCTGTCCCTCCTCTGCCGTCTCCTGCTCATGCTCTCCCTCCCTCCCTGCTTCCCTTCCTCCCTCTCTCCCTCCCTTTCTCCCTTCCTTCTCCTCCTCCTTCTTTCTCTCATTCTCCCTTCCTCCCTCTCTCCGTCCCTCTGTCCTTCTCTCTCTCTCTTCTGCAGAAGATAATGCGTCTGAAGTGCTTTGAGCTCCTTGGAGATAGAAGGTCTATAAATATAAGCTGTTATCACTGTTACCATGGAAACACTCCCAGAGAGCTGTGCTCCATTCCTGTGTTTGCTGGGCATAATTCTGGCCTTCTTGCCCTGCTGGCTTCTCGAGGGTGTTAAAACAATCAGTGATTTTACAAAGCGCTGCGGCCAGGTAGGGGGTGGGGACCCAGGGCGGAACTTGTTTGGGGTTTTTTTTTTTTTTTTAATGTCAATCTTGAAAAATGGTACTTCTATCTGCTAAGGTAGAGGGTCATGCAAAATTGGCCAGAGTCAGCTATGAATCCAAGGATGCCGGTGATGACACCCAACCAACTAATCGATAACAAGGTTCGGGCGAGCAGGAATTCCAATGAGCTTCAGAAATAACATCACATCCATTTCCTAATTTGCTCTGAGTCCTGATTGAGTCCTCAGCTTCAGAACCATGGCTAGCAAAACGTCGAGGTTAAGAGTCAGCGCCTTTCTGCCAGTCTGTGGCTTTCTGGAAAGCAGGAGCTATGCCTTTTTCATTATGGCCTTTGCAAGGCCTAGTACGGTACCTGGCACACAGCAGGGTCTGGACAGAGGTTTGTGAAGAAAGACGTGTACGTGGCCACCACCTTCTATGACGCAGCTGGACGTGCCACTGGGTACGACAAATGCCACAAGTGTTGGCTTGGACCCAGGTCCCGGCGTTTGCTTTCTGCCCCCCACCCCACCTCCACCCCCATCAGTGAGGCAATGATGTTACTTCGGTCCTGACTTCACGCGCGGTCCTGGGAAAGTTGCTCTACAGCTCAAAGCCTGATATGGGAGAGTAACGCGACCGAATTGTTAACCAAACAACTGCGAAAGGTCCCGTGCAAGAAGGAAGGAGTGAAAGCCGTGGGAAAGGTCATGGAGTGTTTGGAGGCAAAGCTATGAGCTCGAGGGCGGTTTTCCAGGCCTCAGATGAGCAAACGCAAGGAAATCAGAACGAGCTTTGCAGCCAAACCAACCAAAGAATTCAGTGCCTGGGCCCTGCCACTCGCCAAACGCCCTGAGCCTCAAGACTCCCGTGTGTAAAATCAGAATAGCAGCCCTTACCTCGTGGGTCTGAAGTGATGGTCAAAAGAAATAAGTATGTGAACCCACAACCTAGTGGCTGGCCCCGGTCAATGATTAACCCGGGTTCATTCCATTTCAGTACTTTCGCAACGTGCACGAAGAAAGCAGACTATTTTGAATAGTGCATTTACAAGTTTGTTCTAAAGGCCAGGTAGATTTCAGATTCCTCCCGAGGTGGGGCAGGGGGTAAGCCTGCCTTTGAGCAGGGGAGCGGGGAGCTCTCTGTGAGGGAGAGAAACCGCAGGGGTGGACCCAGGGAGCCAAGCAGGGCAGTTACATCATTACAGAGACCGCTGCAAACCGAAGGTGCAGAGCGGCTCGTCTGAAACTTACTAAGAATCTCAAGGGGGCCACGGCTGACCTCGGTGACTGCACGGGGTTGCCCACCCACCGAGCCGGGGGGGCGGCGGTGGGGTCACCGATCCGGCCCCCGGCACCGCCAGAGAAGCTCAGGCCGATGAAGTAAGCAGAGCCGGGTTCACGGCGTTAACCAGGTGCTGCTTTGGTGATCGCGGCGGGCCTCAGGCAGTCCGAGAGAGGCTGAATCGGGGCTGAATTCCGCAGGCTGCTTGGGGGACGCTGGATCCGTCTCGTAAACTACACCTAAGCTGTCGTGAAGGTCATTTCAGGAGGAAAAAGCTCATAAAACGGTGAAACTCCACTTGGAGCAATTAATGATTGCATAAAATGTGCTCAGAGGTTCAGGGTGTTCTTGTGTCCTTGCGCACAGGAGCGGAGGTGAGGTCAGATTACAAAGCACATAAAGACATTCGCCATTTGTTCAACTGCTATTGAATAATCTGCTGAATACGAGACAAGGCGCTAGGCCCTGTCTAGGAAACAGATTATTTTTCCGATGTCTAAAGTCCCTTTCAGTTCTAGCATCTGAGGATTCCTTGACAAAGACGAGGGGCCTACCTTTAAGAAACTTAAGTCTAGTGCAAAAGCAACACGAAATTAAAATCGCTCTGCACGGGGGCGCCTGGGTGGCTCAGCCGGTCGGGCATCCGACTTCGGCTCAGGCCATGATCTCGCAGTTCACGAGTTCGAGCCCCGCATCCGGCTGTGTGCTGACAGCTCAGAGCCTGGAACCTGCTTCGGATTCTGTCTCTCTCTCTCTCCCTGCTCCTCCCCCCACTCATGCTCTGTCTCTCTCTCTCTCTCAGAAATAAATAAACATTAAAAAAAATTTTTTTAATCGCTCTGTATGGAATGCTTTCAAATGGGGTATTCAAAATCTATCATTTATATTCATATGTGTTCCTACCTGCTAGAGTTTTTATATGGTCATTCACCTAGATGTTGACTGAGCCCTTCAAACACTAGGAATATATATATATATATATATATATATATATATATATATATATATTTTTTTTTTTTTTTTTTTTTTTTTTTTTTTAATCTGGCAGTAAAACTAAGTCACAGGAGAGAGAGTGGATTCTCCCAGAGTCGAATAATAAGGCTGTGGCAGGACACAGCTCCTCGAGATCAATGACCGAGTTCATTCTCCGTGGTTCCCATTCTCCCCCACTCTCTGTCCACCAATAAAGTGTGCGATTAAAATGGGCCTCACTCCTTTCCTCGTTGCCAACAGACAACTATTAATGGAAGCCGCGGCGTAAATGTGGTGAAGCCAATTTGGAGCACAGGATTTAAATATCAGACAAATCTTGGGGCACCTGGGTGGCTCAGTCGGTTGAGCGTCTGACTTTGGCTCGGGTCATGATCTCACGGCTCATGGGTTTGAGCCCCATGTCAGGCTCGTGCTGACAGCCCAGAGCCTGGAGCCTGCTTCCGATTCTGTGTTTCTCTCTCTCTCTGCTCCACCCCCGCTCACACTCTGTCTCCCAAAAATAAATAAACGTAAAAAAAAAATTTTTTTTTTTTTAAAACAGACCAATCTTCTTCAGATTCTGCCTCCACCGTTTGTCAGTTAGCAGTGATCTGGGCAAGTGACTTAATCTTTTGAAGCCTCGATTTTTCTCATGGGTTGAAATATTAATTCCTGTCCAGGGTCTTCGAGGACTAAAAGCTTCGAGCAGTGCCTGGCGCATGTTGTCCCTTCGTCTACTGCTTAGCCTACCCCCACCCCTCCCCTCTGCATTCCTTTCATAAAGCCTGCCATGAACGGAAGGTCGCAGACTGTAATGCCCCCCTCCCCTTGCGTCTCGTGGAAGGGTGGAAGGACAAATGACCCCAAGGCAGAGCCAGGAAAACCAGGATAGTTACGACGAAAGACAGGTGTTGAGCCGGTTGAGTCTAAGACTGACTTAGTATTCACCTTGGAGTGTGTGAAATCTCGTTGAGGGTTCTCCTGATTCCCCTCACCCTGGACACACCCCTATACATTCCTGGTGCTTTATTTGATCCAGGCAGGGGCACTGCGGGGCCAACGGTCCCCTTAAAGGCAGGAGAAGAAGGAAACAAGGTTGAGAGAGGAGAGACCCAGAAGTTCCGCGTATTCTTCCAGGAAGCGAAAGCCCTTAGTCGCAGACCCATGAGCCATTCTAAATGAGGGAGGAAAACTAAAGGAAGGGGGGGAGGGAATTCTCTCCCCAGACGGCTACCCTGAAATGACGATAGAGATGCTGCTGTGCGCGCCAGGACCCCGCTCAGGTGTCAAAGCCCCTAATAAACCAAGGCTAACGGCCAAATGGGCCTAAAAGTCCCCCCTCGCTGGAGGTTCGCACGTGAGGAGCCCGCGGTCAAGTGCACGGCACAGCTCAGGGGAACGCGCACGGGATGAGGAATTCTGACGGCCCAGATCCCACGGGCAAAGATGCGGAAGGACGCGGAAAGCTGCCAAAGCCCAGTAAGTACACTTCACGGCCGTGCCTGGGCTCGGGGCTCTGCACGGAGGCAGCAAAGGCCGTGCCGGATGGCTCAGGACTCCCACTCGGGGCCAGTTCCAGCTCATCTCGCCGGACGGCCGTTGGTGTGGTCACAACTGCGCCGCCGCGCCTGGGTTCAGTGCCTGCTCCGAGCCCACCCCTGGTCACATTACGCTTACCTCCAACGTACTTCTCAGGGAATTTAAGGTACGCTGTTCTAATCCGGAGCCTTTGGTGACAAAGAATGGTTTCTCACTCGGGCTAGTTCAAGAGAAGGGGGTTTTCATCTAAAGATACAGAACTCTCCCGGGAATCCAGGGCTGGGGCTGCATGGGGCAGCTGGCCCCGGAGGGAGTGGAACTGAAAGCTGTCAAGGACTGGGACAGAGGCTGCTGTGTCCCTTCCTCCTCCTCCTCCTCCTCCTCCTTCCTCCTCCTCCTCCTTCCTCCTCCCTCTCCCTCCTCCTCCCCCTCCTTCACCCTCCTCCTCCTTCTCCCCCTCCTCCTCCTCCTCCTCCTCCTCCAGCCCTCTGTGCTGTGTGTGAGCCCATGGTGCACTTGTCGGCTGCCGTTCCCAGCCCGCCTCGCAGCTGGGTATGACAGTGTGGGGAGCCGGGTATAAATGGAAGCGAGATATATAAATCTGGCATCGTCTTCTTAAAGTCAAACCACCTGTCCTGGATTTTCTCCTTGCGGCAAGATGGAGTGCGGACATGGTGTCGACTCAGCCGTAGTCGGGCAAAGAAGGACGACAGTCCAGAGAATGCCAGAATGACACAGGAGGAACGGGGGGGGGGGTCCCTAGATAACACCAGGCAGCAGAACCACCTTGCCAGCCTGGACCGTTCCTCTCCAGGCTCCTACAGGAGAAAGAAACACTGCTCCTTTTTTGAGCCACTTTATTTTTGGGTCTCTGACAGTGGCTCGGCTTGCATCCGTGTGAACACAAGAGCTGAGGGCTGAGGGCTGGCCTGCAGACCGAGCTTCCCTGGGTCCATGCCACCCTGGTCCGCTCTGCCACGGCCGGCTGGGAGGATGCGGTCCTAATCAGCTCGGGCTGCTATCACAAAGTCCCGTGGACCGGGTGGCTGACACAAGAGACACTTAGCTGCTCCCCGTCCTGGAGGCAGGACGTCCGAGAGGAGGGCACCAGCGTAGTGGGGAACTGGGGAGGGCCTCTTGCCGGCTTACACTCTTGTGTCTCCACGTGGCTGGACGGGAGCAGGTGTCTTCACCCTGACGGCCTCCTCTAACCCTAATCGTCCCTCAGAGACTCCACCTGCTAATGCCACCACACTGGTGGGGGGGGGGCAGGTAGGGCCTCAACGTATGAATTTGGGGGGGGCAAACACGCATCCCTAACGGGCATCACGATGAAAACAGCAGTGTGGGCAGTACGTCCCCCAGTGAGGCCAGGGAGCTGAATAAGCACGTGAACTCACGACCTGCCGCTCAGTTTGGTTCCTGAAAGTCCTCCACCCGAGGACTAGCGTCGTACCCGAAAATCGCCAGTGGGCGAGGCTTGCTAGCAAGTCAACTGTTCTTAGGCATCAGGTGGCCGGCTCATCGGTGGTCACAGCCCAGGAGGGCCGTGCACACCCCAGCGATTCCGGGCCTCGGGCTCTGGCGGGTGTCACAATCCGTGAAGGGTTCGTTCACGCGGGTTACTGGCTCCCACTCCAGAACTCGTCCTGCAGGTCTGTGCTGGGGTCTGAGAATTTACATGTCGGACACGGTATCTACCTGCTGTCCCCCGCATTGTATAGCAAGAATACGAGTGTCCCTAGCGTCTGTCACAAAATCCTAAAGCCAGATGCTGCTAGAAACACGAAGTACTCCACCATTTTCGTATGTCAAAAGACGAGGATGGGGGCGCCTCGGTGGCTCAGTCGGTTGAGCGTCTGACTCTCGGTTTCTGCTCGGGTCATGATCCCAGGGTGGTGGGATGGAGCCCCACTTGGGATCCACACTGAGCACGGAGCCTTCTTGGGGTTCTCTACCTCTGCCTCTGCCCCTTCTCTGCTCCTGCTCTCTCTCCGTGTCAGACAAAAACAAAAACAAAAGACAAAAAACGCCCAGAAGACAAGGATGCCTTTCCAGTCAGTGGCTTGGTAGGTAAATAAATGCATCCTTTATTCAACAAATGTTACTAAGTGCTTCTTTTGTTTCAGGCACTAGGAGCCAGCAGTGGCAAAGCAGACAGAAATGCCAGCCCCCCCGTGGTGCTTACGTTCAAGGGGAGCAAGTTACCACTTACTGAATTTCTATTCTGTTTTAAGCCCTTCACATTCATTATCTCTACCTCCCACGAAGACAGTAAAACAGATGTCATTGGGGTGTGCCCGGGGGTTCAGTTGGTTGGGTGTCCGACTTCGGCTCAGGTCATGATCTCACGGTTCAGGGGTTTGAGCCTCTGCGTCGGGCTCTGTACTAATGGCTCGGACATTAACTAGCAAGTCCCTGCTGAACACTGGAGACCTTTCCTTCCTCCAATAAGTTATTCAATAAGTATTTCTTGAAACCTCTATGAGCCAGGCACTGGCTGGGAACAATAGAGAAATCGAGGTAAGACTGCGCCTCTGCTTTCAAGAGCTTATAATGCAAGCATAGCGACTTCTCCCTGGCTGCCCTCCAGCTCCTACACTGGGGGTCCTCTTTGGGACAGTAATTTTTGTCATATGTCTTATGGTTTAAACTTTTTATCTTTATTGATGATCTCAATTCATATACCAATTTGTGCTGGGTTTTCATAGGTTTGTTTTATTTCTTGGTATTGGAGCTATTGCTATATAGGATTTGGGGGCACCTGGCCGGCTCAGTTGGTCAAGCATGCAACGCTTGATCTCAGGATTGTGAGTTCAAGTCCCATGTTGGGTGTAGAGATTCCTTTAAAAAGAGATTTTAAAAATTGAATAAAATGCATATGTAGGATTTGGGTATTTGGTGAGACAATATAATGATTGATTTATTTATTAGAATTTTTTAACGTTTACTCATTTTTGAGAGACAGAGAGAGACAGACCACGAGTGGGGGAGGGGCAGGAAGAGAGGGAGACACAGAATCCAAGGCAGGCTCCAGGCTCCGAGCTGTCAGCACAGAGCCCGATGCAGGGCTCGAACTCGTGGACCAGGAGATCATGACCTGAGCCGAAGTCGGTCACTTGACCAACTGAGCCAACTAGCCGCCCTATAATGATTAATTTTCTTAAGAGAAATGACAGTGATCATCCAAGACCTGGGGTAAATATTTTATAAAGGACATGGGTCCTGGGGCAATGAGAGGAAACAAATCCTTGGAAGGCCAAGAATCTACAAACCTTAAAAACTGTATGAACCTACCGTCAAGGGTGGAGAGAGGAGAAGAACATTTAAAAGAGGAAAAGGAAATCTGCGAAGTAAAAGAGCAGACGAACGGGCAAGAAAGAGCAACAAAACCTACTCAGTAGAACTCTTGTTGGAAGGGCCTTCCTGTCATTGGTTGAATTGCATGTTTAGGTCTCAGCGAGTGTGGCTGATGTTCAGCTTCCAGTGTGGCTGATGTTCAACTTCCAGGTTTTTTAGAAAGAAAACAAGGATTTAAGTGTATCAGCTCGCGGGTTTGGAGATCTTTAATAGGGGGATGTGTACCGTATTAAGTTTGGAGGCTTGAAATCAGACCCAAGCTCGTGATTCCAAAGGCCCAGCCAGGAAGTGAAGTCGCCGACTACACCTGGGGCTGGGGGGCTGGGGGAAGGGGATCAAGATAGCAAGTTACCGGGTCGCCTGGGTGGCTCAGTTGGTTAAGCGTCCGACTTCGGCTCAGGTCATGATCTCGCAGTTAGTGAGTTCGAGCCCCGCGTTGGGCTCTGGGCTGATGGCTCAGAGCCTGGAGCCTGCTTCCGATTCTGTGTCTCCCTCTCTCTCTGCCCCTCCCCCGTTCATGCTCTGTCTCTCCGTCTCAAAAATAAATAAAACGTTAAAAAAAAATTTTTTTTTTAAAGATAGCAAGTTACCACCGACAATCAAGCCTCCCTGTACCTGGTAAAGCCCTCGGTGCAAAGGTACTATTGTGGACACTCCTTGTTTTATTTCCACCTGACCTGGACTACTGAAGCTCAATTAACCGCTGTCTCCCAATTGTCTGGGCTGTTTTCACATTTCCAAGGGCAAAGTTGTCTTGTCCGCCTCGTCTCCAAATTTGAGCCTACTGAGATCGTTCTTGAATACAACGGTATTACCCCAGAAGCGCATTCCTGTGTGCCTGGGGGTCTTTATAACACTCCTGCTGTGCTGTCTCCCCAGACTTCTCACACACCCTACGGTGGGGCTCCTTAAACATTTTGGTGCTTAGTAATTCCCCGGGAAGTTTGTTCACATGTATCTTCTTGGGCCCTATCCAGAAAATGATTGAGTAGGGCTGGGATAAATCCCAAAAAGTTGCACTTAAAAGGACCTGACCAGACAAATCTGATGCAGAGGGTTCACGGTCAACATACTGTGAAATTCTGTGCAGTTGTATTCACGTTAGAGACAAATGTGCTGGTGGGGGTGTGGGGCGTGGGGGTGTGCTTCACAGCTCTGCTAAATTTATTGAGTGTGTACTATGCACCCATCACTGTGCTAGGTACAGGGCACACCATGGAGGACAAAGCCTGGTCTCATGAAATTAAAGTCTAAATAAATAACCTCACAAGTCCCGGACACCAGGGAAGTCTTCTTCTGAAGGCTCAGTGGGTCATCTGGCCAAGAGGGGAGGGATGAACATTCCAGACGCAGAAGGAATAGTACATATAAAGACCTTGTGGCCAGAAAGGGAGCTGGGAGAGTCTGAGGACCTTCCAGAAGCTACCCAGTGGGCTCAGTATATAGTCCCGTGTTGGCCAACCTCAGTCACACTTCCAAACTCTAAGGTTCCATCCTTCTGGAAGGCTGATGAAATTGAGGAATGACTGATGCGCGCAAAGCAGCCCTTGCTCACAACGAAATGTGAGCTACTCTAAGACCAGTTAAAACTAGCTGGGCAGCTGGCGTGCCAGCCTGGGCAAATCACACCCTGTGCCACCACAGTCCATACTAAGATAAGGCAACAGCTGTCTAAATCCCGCAAGCCCCCAGAGAGGCTGGCCGAGATTGAGTCTACTGTTGCCACAGGAAGTAGAGGAAGGTGGTGGGCAGGGTATCAGCAGAACCAGTCCCTGTCAGCAAGGCAAAGCCACAGATTGTGGCCGTGGTGTTCCCCCGCTCCTTCCAGAGCCAACTTCTCTGACCCCGGTTGGGCTGGACTTTTCTGATGGTCTCCTTTCCCCATGACTTGCCTTTCTTACCACAAAGGGAAGAAATCTGATGCTCTCAGGGGACAATGAAATGTTAGATAAGGGGACCCCTCTCAAGCTTTTGTGTTTTGAGAACGGGCCTGGACAATAGTAACGCGAAACAAGGAATCAATATGTGTGTCAAATTTCCCTGCATCATTATGGCAGAGAGGGATAGACCCTCTAACTTTCAGCTGGGCACATAGTGCCCAAAATAAAGGCTATATTTCTCAGTTTCCCTTATAGCCAAGTGTTGACTTCAGGCCAAGTTCTGACCAACGAGATGAGGGCAGAAGGTTTCTAGGACGGATGTTTCCATAAAGGGCAGTTGGCATTTATGCCTTGCCTCTTCTTTTTAGTTTTCTTCCAGCCTGACTGGGATGACTGGTGTCCTAGGCATTGCCTTCGGGCCATGACAGCCAGGGCCACATAGGGAGGATGGAAAAATGGTGACGTGGAAGGGGCCTGGCTCCCTGAGGGCACATGGGAGAAAGGCATTGGACTTGGAAGTAAAAGGGAAACAAATCCTATGTTGTGGAAGCCATTGTGAATTTACGGTTTCTGTTACAGCCAATGCGAAGTTTAACTGATAAAACCATCACGGAGATTCTTCTTTCTTTCCTTTTTTTCTTCTTTCATGGGAGATCGCAGTGCAATTTCTTCTCGGGGTCCTTCAAAGGCAGGCAACAATATTCTCCATTTTCACGTGTGGCTGCTTCTTCAGGTCAACCCAGGATGGATCATAAGATGGGAAATGAACGTGGGCTGGGGACCCTAGGCTTCCGTCTGAAGCCACCTGGGCCACAGCCTCGCCAGCCATTTTCCCCGGCTGGTCGCGCACTTCCTCATCCAGAAAACACCTTCCGGGGTCTCCCACAAACCCGAGAGTTTCTAAGACCAGACACACTCGGCTTCACCCAACCCCCATGCCCACCCCGCCAGGAAAGGAAATTATCATTGGGATGAAGAGTTTTCATCTTACCAGCAGGTTGTGTCTTAGAGCTCTGTAGAGTGCTCTTTTGGAACCCGGTGGCCCATTTCTCCACGGCCCCGAGAACATGAAGGGTAGGGCCCCAAGCAAATTCCAAAAAAAGATATTTAACCAGCTTGCAGTTAAGCTGTTGCGCTGAAGGAGACTTAGAACAAAACAAGAAGTAGAAAATGGCGCGTGTGTGGTGGGACCAGTGCTCAGCTTCCAACCGGAGAGGTGGGGGCAGAAACCCCTCTCCCTCCACCCCTGCCGCCCTGTGCTCCGGTGGGGGAGAATAATCACCTCCATGTAAGGGCTCTTCCTTCCCTCCCACGTCCAGATGTGTGTGAAAGCTACAAACACGAGAGTATCAGTAGGTGTCGAATATTCTACGAGACCGTGGTCCGGCTTTCTTCAGTCTAAATCTGATCTCATTTGAAAACGTGCCGCGTAGGTAAAGAGAGGCCACTTTCTGGATTGGGCCAAATTCTCTCTCTTTTTCTTAAATTTTTACCTACTTATTTAAATACATACATGCATACAGTGTGGTATTGGTTTCATGAGTAGAACCCAGTGACTTCTCACTTACATCTGACGCCCAGCGCTCATCCCAACAAATGCCCTCCTTAATGCCTGTCGCCCATCTAGCCCATCCCTGCCCCCAGCGACCCCCAATCTGTTCTCTGTACGTTTGGGCCAAATTCTCTTAAGCAAACTTTATGCAGAAGCCCTGGGAGAGGCACAGGGGAGGAAGGATGCTCTTTTCTGAGGCAAAGGAGCCTCGCCGTTATGTTGGCGCAGTCTTCTGGCTGCGGTGCTGGAGGAGGTCACTGAGAAGATGTGACCTGTGAGCAGCGCCCCAGCACTGGAGGGCCCCTCACTCCCTCCCGTCCTTGGAACGTAGGTTCCACTTGCCTGTCCTGTTCCCAGAGGCGGCTGCGAGGACACAGCCTGGAGAGAGTGACGTGTTGTTGAGGACACCTGCCCAGCGTATGTGACTGACCTCAGCCAAGGCTCCTAGAGAGACTTTGGCGGGCGGGTGTGGGATCGACCCATCTTGCCGCCCAACACAAGCCTCACATATAAGCTCTCTTGCTGATTACAACTGCCACCTCCTGACCGGAGGGGCTGCCTTTTTCTTCCCTCTCTGGCTGCCCTATGCTTCAGGGACGAGGGACCCTCTCAGATTACACCGGGGAGGAGTTTGCAAACCCACACTCAGCAGCTTGGGGTCTGGGCATCCTGTTCCCCCCTAGGGAGCCAGCGGTGGAGAAGCGGCTGGGGGCAGCTCTGGTTTTATCCCCCGGGTACGAACGTGGGGGTGTTTGGGATGACGTCACAGCTCTCTGAGGAGTTGGGATCTGCTTCAGTCTAGTTCCCCCTTTGGAAAGAGCTGGTGAGACCCTGTACCTTTCAGGTGAATCGTTTCTCTATGAAAATGTCTTTATCACAATCAAAGGTGCTCCCTCAACCTGCCCTGACTAACTGAAGCCCACCCTTCTCGGCCTTTGCATGAGCTCCCCTACCTGCCCAGCCCTCCCCTTGCTTTCACACTCTGTTAACTCCTCTGTCCCGCAGTAACCGCCTCCAGGAAGCCCTCCCCACTCTCCACAGAGGTCGGATCCTGCGCCCTGCGCTCTCCTAGTACCCTGGGCAGGGATCAGGCTGTCCCCTCGGGAGAAGAAGCTGCTTGACCACATCGGCTCTCTGGGGACCAGCAAAGTGAGCCCATATGCAGCAAACAAATGTTCCTTCCGCTTTGCTCCTTTACGTGGGGCTATTGACATCTTGTTCAGGGCCCGCCCCCTCCAGAAGGGCTCACTCTCCTTGCTAAATTCTCACTGTATCGTGACACAGTGTTCATGGTATCCATTGTGAAACGCAATCATTCATCACCTTGCATTGTTGTTCACTCACTCCCGTGAGCCTTGCCCTTCGTTCCTAGGTCTTTTGTAATCCCTTCAGGTCCTAAGACAATGGATACACACAATATACACACAATGGACAATCAATGAGTGATTGATGGGTAAATACAGGAAACCACGGACAGGCTCCTTTAAATTGTGGCCCAGTGAAGACTTACATCATCCCGGGAAGCTTTTAACATATAAAACAAAGAGCCTTTACACAATTGCACCCATTAGATACCAGGAGCTCTTCTAGCACTTTCTATGTGCCTGCGTCTTCCCTCTCAAGAGGCCTGGGGCGCCTGGGTGGCTCAGTCGGTTGAGCATCCGGCTTCGGCTCAGGTCATGATCTTGCACTCTGTGAGTTCGAGCCCTGCATCAGGCCCTGTGCTGACAGCTCAGAGCCTGGAGCCTGTTTCAGATTCTGTGTCTCCCTAAATAAAATAAAACATTAAAAAAAAAAATCTAAAGAGACCGGTCTGGTGGTGTGGAGCCTGGGCTCTGGAGCCAGGCTGCCTGAATCTGAATGCGGCCTTCCTTCTTTGCCAGCCTTAATCTGTATGTTATGTAGTTTCTTCAGTCGTAAAACAAAGGTAACAATAATAAGACTGTGTTAGGTTCTTCAGAGAAACAGAACCAATAGGATTAGATAGATAGGCAGGTAGATAGCTACAGATACATAGAAATGAGGAGCTTTATTACAGGAATTATCACACCATTATGGACACCAAGAAGTCCCATGATCTGCCACCTGCAGGCTGGAGACCCAGGAAAGCCGGTAGTAGAATTTAGTCCAAGGACTGGGAATCAGGAGGCTGATGGTGTACATCCTGGTCTAGTCTGAAAGCCCAAGAAATAGGAGGGCCAGTGTCTGAGGGCAGAAGAAGATAGATGTCTCAGCTCAGGCAGAGAGAGCAAGAGAATTTGCCCTTGTGTCCTTCCTCTGCCCTTTTGTTCTATTCAGTGGATTGTCCCTGGTGGATTGGATGACACCCGGCCACACTGATGAGAGCTTTCCTCTTTACTCAGTCTCCGGATTCAAATGCTAGCCCCTTCCAGGGACCCCCTCCCAGACGTGTCCAGAACCACGTTTTACCAACTATCGGGGCATCCCTTAGCCCGATCAGACACGTCAAATCAACCATGACAAGGACCTACCTCAAGTACGTTGTTAAAAAGGTAATATAAAGTAGAACCCACACAAACCAGAGATAATCCATATTAAGTACCTGGCAGAGCATCTGACTTAGAGTCAGTCAAACCCCATTTGATAAATGGAGTTATTACGCATGAGCGTCGCTTCTAGCATCACGCCAGAACGTTTACACGGAGCGAGAGCTCTTGTGGAAGCCGGAGCTCAGCGACCCTGGTCCCCCCGCCCCCCCTCATTCCACTCATGTATGTCCTTGGTGGCGTCACTGTGAGGAAAGGTAGAGCAATGATATTGAGAACCAGGAATCTGAAGACCCTGGTGGCTCGTGTCATTCCGTTCCATTCCATTCCATTCCTCCGTGTCGTTCCAGGAGGCCACCCTGTACAGGATGCATGCCCTAAATTTCAGTAAAGGGGCCTGCCCTCCAAGCACCCTAGCTAGGTGCAATGCCGTGGAGATTATAGGTATGAAAGACTGTTGTCACTTATTAAACCCCCCCCCCCCCAAAGGTGCCCTTAGCTAGCTAGGATACGGATACTACAAACAGCCGGTTTGCTTAAAGGAATCCCCTCATTTGCTTAATAAACTCCTTTCATTACTCAGTGTCGAGGAGAGTATAAGCTGTGATCTACTTTATGTACCTTTTTCTTTTCACCCTTCTTTCCTCCTTTCCTTCCCTCCTTGCTTCCTTCCTTCCTTCTTGCATTTTCCCACCTCCCAGCTCCTCCTTCACGTAAAATAAACGCAGAACAGCCTTTTTTTCCTTTCTTCCCTGGGGCTCGAGGGCTGCAAGCTCGCCACGTTGAAATGTAATATTTCTAGAATGAGGTGGAAAGGTACAGTGCCGCAGAAAGAAAAGCTGGCCAAGTTTGTAGGGCGTGTGAGGCTCTTCTTTCTACGGGTTTCTCTGCCTGCCTGTCTTCCCGCCTGTCTGAGTGTGTGTCTGTCCGCCTCTTGCCAGCCAACAGCTTGACAGCCATTTTAACTGGCACGACTTCCTCCATGTTCGTATCCCAGCCACGCTGGAGGGAGGAACCTGGGCCAAGGGGGTCGGTCCTGAGGCTTCCCGACAACCTCTGACCTGTGAAAACAGGATCAGTGCCAACCTGACTCTCTGGGCCTGGATGGAGAAGGAAGGCAAAGCGAACCATTGCCCGTTGGCAACGGGATGGGAGCGGTGAGACCGTGAACAGTGAAGGGCCACAAAAGCCTCAGCCAGCTGACTTGCACGCAGGCCAAAGCTGGGCATCAGGGGCAGGTGCACAAGTCAGGGGTGCAGAGAAGGAAGAAGCGGCATGTAGAGTGTTGACCAGCGAGTCGCTGGGACGGGCGAGCGCCAGAATAAAGATCGGCATCTGTCCCGTCAAGGTCAGTGTCTGCAGCATTTTGCCCTGGGGTCCAGGGACCGGCGTCCCCCTTGTCTGATCACTTCATGTGCATCAATGTTCCTGGAGCTAGATTTTAGGGGGAGGGAGGTGTCTTTGTTTGTCTGTTTGTTTGTTTGTTTGTTTGTTGCAAATGCGGAAGCGTCTTCTACAACATTTATCTGGCTTCGGGGTTCAAGAAAACCATAGTGTTAGGAGGACTGCAATTGATAAAAATGACACTATCCGGATCGCACATAAAAATTATCTCCACTGGACTCGGTCTTGAGGGGCCAGGGCACTTGCTTGACAATAGGACATCAACAAATGGAGAACTGTGCAGAGGAAGGGAGCCAGTACGGGGAGGGCGTTAGAAAAAAATCTCCTACAGGACCAGAGAGACTGGGGGTTTTATGGCCTGAAAGGTAAAAACAAGGAAGCAGCAGAGATGTTTGCAATACGTGTAGCTTGCGCACACCGCACACACACCAGATCTGTGCCGTGCCCTCCCGAGGGGACAGCCAGGACGGTACCGAAGTGACAGGAACTCTCTCTTAGCTCAGGGTTTCCCAAGAGCGGAATGTGCTGCCACAGGGCAGGGGGTCCACGGCCCGTGTGGCTATTCAACTAGAGACTAGTCGGCCTTGTCCTAGGAGATGGGGGTTTAGACCAGAGGACCCCGGACGGTATTGGAGCACTCTATACAACGAGCTTATCCACAGTGACTACTCATGATCTCCAGGCCCTCAACTAAGGCTGCACAAAGAAGCTGAAAACTCAGCAGATGGTAAAATGGGTCCTCCCTCTCATCTCCGGAAGACTTCAAGTTGTCCAGCAAGAAAGGGATCATAAAACGTCCCCAGATTTTCATCTCATCTACATCTGTCCCAAGGCCAAGAAGACCATGCCTCTCTGACAGCAGAAGGCTGTAATGGGACCTCTCCACCCCCCCCCACCCCCCCACCCCCCTGAGCTGAGCCTCTCCGAGGAGTGCCCACTTGTCACCTTTAAAGCGGATGGAAAATTCTGGAAAGAAATTTTATTTTCAAAAGCTTAGAGCATGCACTGGTTGGTACCAGACATTTTTTTTTCAAGGAGAAAGAAAATTCAACCTCTTGCCCCCCCCCCCCCCCCCCCCCCCCCCCCCCCGCCACTGGGGAAGTACAGAGGAACAGACAGGCTGGTTCTGAAAGTGATGACAAGAGACTGCGGCCCGGCTGGCCTTCAGTCCTACCACCTCCCGTGTCCCGGATGCTCACAGAAACCCTACACTTCTGTGGTCCTGCTAGAACAAGCAAAACAAAACTCGTTCTCTGTGCATCCTCTTCTCTCCACTCCGGTCACCTCCATACACCATGTAATACTTGGTAAAGGATGGGAGTAGTGGAGAGAGATCCCAGCATGCTGCCCGACTTTCAAGTTAGGAATATGGTGTAACAGAAAGCAGCTTCCGGAACTCCGCCCATCAGGGCCTGGTGACCACGGTGACAAACAAGGTAACCTGTCCCTGCCACTCCTGGCAGGTGCAAGTGGGCCTTGCTAAAAACAAAACAAAACAGAACAAAACAAAACAAAAAAACAAAGAAGCTTTTTCCTTATTGTCTGGCTGTGTCCTCACCCAGAACAAGAATTCCATTCTGGACCCAGTGAAACAGGAAAGTGCCAGAATGACTTTATTCTCTTGTTTTGTATTTTTGTTTTCAATGATTATTTATTTTCGAGAGACAGAGCATGAGTGGGGGGAGGGGCAGAGAGCAAGGGAGACACAGAATCCGAAGCAGGCTCCGGGCTTGAGCTGTCAGTGCAGGGCCCGACGCGGGGCCCGAACTCACAAACGGTGAGATCATGACCTGAGCCGAAGTTGGACGCTTAACCCACTGAGCCACCCGGGTGCCCCCAGGATGGCCTTAAGTGAGCAAGGGGGATATTTCTGCACATCCCCATTGAGGGGCCTTCCAAGAAGCAGAACCATTCCAGAGAATGACTTATTTTTCTATCAAACAGGCAGGGGCCATTGTGAAGCGCAGAAGGACACCGTGTGCAGCGCTCAGACTTCCCCGATGGCTGGTTAGGGTGCTCAGCCCAGACCCCTGGTGGGCACCCCCCAGGCATCACCCACAGCCTGCCACCGGGACCGGTGGGGTCCGGCGGCGGGTCCCGGCGCCCTCCCTGGCCTCCCTGGCCTCGGTTGCAGAACGGCGCATATCCCGGCTGCTTTCCACTGCAAACACAGCCTGCCATTGAGCCATTTTCCTCCACACTGCACACGGTTCCTGCTGCCAGGATGAGTCACCATGCAACACATACCCTCAGCCCCCTCCACTAGGTACTTAAAATACTCCAGGGCTGGCTGAGCAGAGCCCCGCTGTGCGGGAGCACGTGTGGCAACGCGGGGATGGGGGGCTCAGCCTTCCGAGCCCTCTGCACAGCCGAGGGCGTTGTGTTTGCCCTCCCCCCCTGGGGGGGGGGTTCGAGAGCCCACGGCTTGGGAGGGGGCGTCTGCTTTTCGGGGCTGGCTCGCCCTCATGCAGCCCAGCCCCCGCTCTTTTGCAGGCAGGTGAACCTCCATTGTAGCCTCTCTGATCTTGAGCAGACCTAGCCAATGGCCAGGGGTTGAGCTGGCCTGCCTCTTCTCCCAGCCTACAAACAGGACTGCCCTGTCCTGCGCTCCCGCTGGGGTCCTGTCTGGGCCCCAGGGGAGATTCTACTTCGGTCACAACTGCACCTGGCTGCTTCCTGAGTCAGAACCTGGCATCCTCCCTAACCTCCTGTTCTCTCCGCTGCCGTGCCTCTCTCCTGCCCCTCTGCCCACCCCAACGCCCAGCACCAGCCTCGGGCCCAACTAACCACATCCTCTAGAGCCACTGCTCTTCCCTAGAAAAACAGATGGAAAATTGGTTCTCCTTGCCCCGAGCCTTTCAAGCGAGCTGAGGAGGGGCGCCTGGGTGGCTCTGTCGGTGAAGTGTCCCAACTTCGGCTCAGGTCATGATCTCGCGGTTTGTGAGTTCGAGCCCCGCGTCGGGCTCTGTGCTGACAGCTTGGAGCCTGGAGCCTGCTTCGGATTCTGTGTCTCCCCCTCTCTCTGCCCCTCCCCTGCTCACGCTCTGCGTCTCTCTGTCCCTCGATAATAAACTCAAGAAAAATTTATCATCAAGTGAGTCGAGGAGTTCCTTCTTCTTGTCTCTGCAGAGAAACATCAGGCTTCCGTAGGCATGCACTGAACAGCTTTCTTAGTTCCCCCTGCCCACACCTCCCACCCCCACCTCCTGCCCAGCCACACACTCCACCTGCCAGAGGCACCCCTCCCTCCAGGGAATGACACCAGGTTCCGCTTTCAGCCTGCTGCTACAGCACCCTTCACAGAAGGGGCCTGGGAACAAAAGCCCAGTCCGGCACAGCCCAGAGGGACATCCTGTGCTCAAGTTACTCATTACTTGAGTTAGAGGAGGTCACCGAGCAGGAAGCACATTGGAAAGCAAGGGGAAAGGTGGTATGGAGGGTAGGGAATTAGTCAAGGTGACCTTCTGAGAGAACTCGGCGTCCTGGCAGGGGGTGGATATCAGAGTGGGAAGGTGGCAAAGTCAGAGCAACAGCTTCAAGGTGAGACAAGGTCAAATGGAAACAGCTAATTATAATTAAGCTACCCACTTAATAGCTTTTGCTGTGCACCAGGCACCGTGCTTAGCATTTTCCCACAGCTCCCATTTAGTCCTTGCAACGATGTGTCACTCCAGTTTTACAACCGCAGGAAGAGTCCTGGAGAGAACGAGGACTTGCCCAAGGTCACAGAGCCAGCGAGCACTGAAACTGAGACTGTGAACGCAGGTCTGTCTTGCCCTTCCCCAGGCCGCTCTTTTGCGGCGACGTGGTACATGGGTGAAACATCTAGATGGTCTGAGTGGCTGAACCTGGTTCTCCCAGGGCTGGGGTCATGGTCTCCAGCTGCACTACCGAGTTTGGGGTGGAAATAACGGAGTTCCCAGGAAGCCTGGCGGAGGCTGGTTGAGAACGGGAGCCCTCACTGGCTGCGCAGGCACGACCCGCAGGACTTGTCAGCGCCTGGAAAGAGCCTACATGCAGAGCGGGAAGCATGAGCAAAGCTGGGGAGCTAACATTTGAAGAGGGAGTCTCCCCCAGAGGAACACAGTAGGTCAAGGGCAAGAGAGAACGCTCATCCTTGCCAGACGCAGCAATCCGTCTACTTGGCATTTGTCACAGCCCTAGAAAGCTAAGGTAGGGCACCTCCTTTTCAAGAAGAAATGGGGGTTCTAATTAAAAATCTGTCACCGTGAGCCTTTCTCCACATCCTCTGTTTTACCAAATGCTTCTACTGGAGAAGAGAGAGGAAGAGCTAGGGAGTGGGGAGGGGAACCCGTGGTGGAGGATGGGCAGGGTGAGAGGCAGGAGTATGCACAAGGGCAGCACGCCCTCCCTTAACCCCTTCGTCCCTTCCCATGCCACCTCTCCCCTCACTCATTCCCTTTTGCGGATTCTGCCCACAGGCTTTCCTCCCTCTTATGTGCAGCCAACACTCCATAAACAAATGCCCGGGGATCTTTCCCGCTGGAAACTCCTCCACGAGGTAACTTCTACTGGGACAGGGACCAGGGACATCGTATCTGCAGGTGTAGCCTCTTGCGCAGTTCTCCCACCGACTTGGGGCTTTTCCAATGTAAACACTGCAGGGGCAAAGCAGGGGGTGGCTTCCTCTCTCATGGAGCTGTTCTCTGTTCTCCCAGTTGCCCTTGACAGAGCCCTGAATGTAGCAGTCCCTCTGGGGCTGGGGGGCTAGGTGGCTGCTTCTCTTCAGAATTTCAGGGATTTTCAGGTTTTGGCAGATCTTGTAGGTGGGCCTTAAGAAGGATCCGTGGGAGAGAGCTCATTCCGTAGCAGCTCAAGCTTGTCCTTAGACCTGCAAGGTTGACCTTGGAGACAGAAAGGTGGCCCTGACAAGTGTCCCTGTACGGGGTGATGCAGGGCTGTCCCATCCTGTCCAGGATGGGTTTCGTTGCTCTCTGGGGATGGGGCTTCTCCGCAGACACTGCGGAGGCACCCCTGCCGATTTCTGCTGTGTCACTGCCTTGAGAGGGACGGGTAAGAAGCTGCTCAAGGGTTCAGAGAGAGATGAAACCGAGCAGCTTGGCTTTTCAGCTACAGGAACTAAGGGATTGGAAGACGGACTGCCCCCTCAACGTCCTGCCCTTTGTGCTGGGTCTTCCTAATTCCTTCTGGGTCTTCCTAATTCCTTCTGGCCTCAGGGATTTTACAGCACAAGAGAGTGGTCAGGACGCCCAAGGGGGCACGAAAGCACGTCCGTGAGACTACCAGCCACCTGCTGGGCACGGGAGAGTCCTCAATGGTTGGGTCATGTGCAAACAATCGTCTCCCGGGTCTAGGTTGGTGTGAGGCCGCCGCGAAGTGCGACGGGATTCCGAGGGAAGACGAACTGGGGGCGAGCGGTCCGCCTCCTACCCCTTCCACCCCGCGGATGCGGACTGCCGCCCCGGGTGGGTCTGGCAAGTGTCCTGCTTGAGGCGGCTCAGGCCGCCCACAAGAAGCGCAGCAGGCAGTCAGGAGCCAGGGCTTGCGGGTTGGGCTGGCGCTGCAAGGAGAGGGACCGGCCGGAACTGCAACCGCAGTGGCAAGGAGCGCGCAGGGGGCGCCAGGTGCCGGAGCGGAGAGGCGGGGAGGAGCCAGGCAGAGTCCCCGACTCTCGGGCGTCCCCAAGTGACCTTCCCCCACTCCTCCAGGGCCTACGAGGGGTGGACCAGCAGCGGAGGGAGACCGGGAGCGTGCGACAGCGGGCAGGCGGGCGGGAGGGAGGGACTCGATCAGGACAGCTTGGCCCGGGGTCCCCGGGCGTCTGCGGGCCGCCGGGCGACGCAGGTGCCCCGCGCCTCACTACGGCAGAGGAGGGCGTGCGTCCAGCCGCGAGCGAGGAGGGGGCTGCGCAAGGCCGCCTGCGCGCGCGTCCTTTTCCCTCCGCCCCTCGCGCCCCAGGGCCCCAGCCCTCCCCGTTCGCGGCCGCGGCTCCTTTGTGCCGTCCCCGCGCCCGCCCCTTCGGGCCCTAGGCCCCGCCTCCTCCGCGCCCGCGATTGGCCCGCCGGGCCGCTAGTGGGCGGGGCCCCGGGCCGCCCCGGCGCGGTATATAGTAAAGGTAGGGCTCGCGCCCTGAGCCAATTTCTCGGCTCGTGGCGGGCGCGCGGAGGCCGCGCCGCGGTCCGTTTGTCCGTCCTTCCCTCTGACTTTCTCCTGCCCCCACTGCCTGTCTCTGCAGAGGTCACCGGAGGCGGGGGCCGAGCACGCGCGCGGCCCCAGTGGCAGCGGGAGCGGCAGCTGCGCCTTCGCTGAGCCCCCGAACCCCCAAGGGCAAGAGGAGCGCGTGGCGGACCAAAGAGAGCCCGCGAGCGGCCGTGCGCCCACCAATAGGTGCGGGGCTCGGAGCCGCCCAGCCTGCGCGGCCCCTCCCTCCGCCCCCGCCGCCGCCTCCCCCTCCTCCCGCTCCTGCCTCTGCCCCTCCGGCGCGCGTCTGGCACTCGGAGAGCCGCAGCGGCAGCGGCGGGTGCAGCTTGCGGAGAGCCGGGCCGGGGCCGCCGACCAGCAGCCGGGGAGGACGCCGGGGCGCGCGCCGCACTCACCCACCCTCAGCCCCCGCGGCAGCCGCTGACCCGCCACCATGGCCCGCGGAAAAGCCAAGGAGGAGGGCAGCTGGAAGAAATTCATCTGGAACTCGGAGAAGAAGGAGTTTCTGGGCAGGACCGGCGGCAGCTGGTGTAAGTACGGCGCCCGCGGCTCTCCCCGCCACGGTGCCTTCCCCGGCCCGGGCGGCGCATCCCTGCGCAGGCTCTGCGGACCTTTCTCGGGTCTCGCGCCGCCCAGGGTGGAGCGGGGTCGGCGGCGGGCGCCGCTCCGGGCGCGCGGGCCTGGGCTTGTCATCCAGTGCGGAATGCGGGGGCCCCCAGGATGGGCGCGGGGGTGGGGGCGGGAGCGCGCGGGGCAGAAGGTTCTACGGATTGCCACGGTCTTTTCTTGGTAATTTGCAATCTGTCCGAGCTACGCGCGAGCCCTTCCCTCCTGGGAATGGTCAGGCCCTGGGAGACTAGGTTTGGCTGTCCCCGTAGTCAGTGTCCCAAGTCCTGAAAATTGAGATTTGAGGCGGCGAGAGAACCTCACGATGGTAACCGGATCGGATGCAGGCGAGCTTGTGTGTTATAGCAGTTTTCTAGTCTAAATATGTACCTCAAAAGGCGCGGCGGGGGTGGCGGGGGGGGGGGGCGCAGAACCCATCCACATTGCAGTATTTCTTGGCTGTGCCCAGACTTTATCCCAGTGACCTCCCCTGGAGTCATTACAGCCCAGAAGTGGCCCAGGAAGCCCCGAAACCAGTCTGGATGTTTTCAATGTCTGCACACACAGATGCGGAATCAGTAGGTTGGGTTGATCACCGTGAAAGGTTAGCGTAAGAAATAAACGGCATAGAGAGAGGCAGATTCAGCCCACCTTACAAGATTTGGGGCAGCCTGTTGCTTGACTGGATGGACTTTTTTTTTTTTTTTTTTGCCCCTCGTTGAAAATGAGATACCTTGTTTTCCGCCTCCCTCCACCGGAAGGGTGACATTTTTTTTTAAAGGTCATTTTGAAGGGCAGAGTTGTAGGCAAATGCAGAAGAGTCGTGACTGCAGAAGGGAGAGAAGAAGGGAACTTCCCCCCCCCCCCCTCCTGCATCACTGCCCCCTCCTTCTGGAGGATCACCACCACCACCACCACCACCACCACCACCACCACCACCACCACCACCACCACCACCACCACCACCACCACCACAGCTGCAGCCACTGAGGGTGCGCTGGCTAGGGCCTGATGCGGTGTTCCTGATTGGGAGGATCTGTGGCCATCACAGGAGAATGAGTCAGGGAAACCGTGCTTGGCTGACATTTTGAATTGGAAGAAGCTAGATGTATGATTTTTGCAAAGAAGAAAAAAAAAAACGCAGCCTGTCGTGGGTCTCTTGGCTGAAAAGCAAAGGGTTAATAATGCATCACACTTCAAGGTTAGTCAAGGTGAAACCGCATTCCAAGGTATTACAAGGAAGCAGCATAGGTATTCTGAGTCATGGTAGACGTAGGTCTTTAAAGTGAGGTCCTTTAGCTTGTGTTTTTTATTTTATTTTATCTTGGAGGAGGCTGTGTTCTTCAGTGGGATTATTGCCATGGTTTCTCTGGCATAAAGATAGCTCACTGTTTTCTCAACATGGAAGGGAAAACCTGAAGAACTCGGGGTGTGTGTGGGGGGTGACCAGCTCCCTGCCGGGGCGATCTAGCCGTTCCTCACTTGAGCGAGGCCTCGGGGGTGCACTGCGGAATGGGGCCCCCTTCTCCCCGACGCACTGGAGGCTCCAGCCCTGGCAGGTGGACCCCAGCCTTGTCGTGGGTCAGGGGCTGCCTGGGACTCCGGGCATATTGTGAAATTTGTTTGCCCCTCTTGTAAAATAGATTTCTTTCCTCATTCCAGTTCCAGAATAATATTTGCTTTAGAAGGTAAGGCAGGATGGGCAGACTTGTTCTTTAAGCTGACATTTAATGGGGCAGCACCTCCCATGTGTGAGAGAAAATGGGTGCACACGCGTGTGTGTATTAATTCTGGCGTCTCGATCCCACGTCCAGCAAGGTGCCAAGACACTGATTTATGAATGCAGGCGCCGGGATTCCCGTCTCTGCCCGTCTCATCTTAGCTTCTGTTTTCCAAGGTACAGGTGCCGGGCTAAAAATTCAGTTTGGGTTTTGCACTCATTTGTCTCTTGTTTGGCAACGTAAGAAACGACAGACCCTCTCGTAGCAGAGACAGTGGCGGCAGTCGCTGTCCCCTGTGGACAAAATGCTACCTTTCCAGCACTGGGCCCAACATGGATGCCCTTGGGACGAGGGCAGGTCGCCCTTGGCTCGGCTTTGCTTATAGGTAGATTTTCACCAAGATGGACGCAGGAGCCTTGCCTGTCACCTGCTGGAGAAATGGCAGCATGCAAATCACCTGCGGTTTCCACCTTTTCATTAAGTTAATGCAGGCATTGGTAGGTGTTGATTATGTTTACCGCTGGGCCCAGATGCCAGTCTCCTTTTGCCCGTGACCCTTTGAAGGGTACTCATTCTTTTTCTAACTGGGAAATCTCTACGTTACTTGTATTTTTTTTTTTTTTTTTTTAAAGAAGACACATTGCTTAAGAGGGGAAAATGCCTGTAAAACTTACCTTCTGTGTCACCCTGGCCAGTTGGTACAATCTGTCTAGCTTTTCTTTTTGAGCAGCCCCTGGTCACCTGCGTGCTGGTGAGCTCCCCGCATGGGCCCCCCAGACGTTCACGTTCCTCTAACCAGGTGACCTTGGTTCACAGCCGTAACTGGGGAGATTTTGCTAAGTGACATCTTGGAGCAAAAGAGAAAAATCCCTCGCTTCTCTCAGGGTATGCTGTGGAAAAGAAGGGAAAGGCTGGATCTTCGTCAGCTTCATCAGCGTGCCTGCAAAAGGACTAATTTTCCCGGGGCTCTGTTTGTATTTTCAGTTGCAGCCACAATTAGGGACCTTCTTAAGTAAGTCATTAGAGTTAGGTGTGTGGAGTCGGCACGAGCATTAAAAACGGCTCCAGTTGTTGGGAGAGCTAAGTGGAGTTAAGCTAAGAGCACCGAGACGAGGTGGGGGGCCACAGAAGAAGCGGCTGCAGCAGCTCCTGGCTGACCGTGTTATGTGTTATACCAGCTCTCGCACCTCTTAGGAGCGCGGTCGCTGGAAAATTTTCCAGATCTCTTGACGTCACAGCCTTACCATTTGCCTACTGCTGCTTGGATACAGAATGCAGCACTTAACCCTTGTCCTGCCGGGAGGCAGTGATTGAGCCGGGCAGCTGGGGCTCCGGATCATACAGTCTTTCCGCTTTTCTTACCTTTTGCTTGTGGCCTGGCCTTTTTCCCTTTTTTCCTGATAGAGGAGAAAAAGGGTAACGATTAAACACTTTGGTCTTAGGTGCGTTTGGCTTGGATTGTTTTACTAACGCTCCAGCATGATTTTCCCGAACCATGTACTTGCTGGTTGGAAGGCTGGCCTTTGAAATGCAGGTCAAGGGCAACGTGGCTACCTCCTGTGACAGTGTGCCTGCTCGCTCTTTCCCTCCGTCCCTCCGCCTCTTCTTTTCTACGAGGCTTTTGTTCTGTTTTGTTCTGGACTTTTGCCCGAGGACCCCAGCATTCACCGCCTGAGATCTGGAGGTTTTGAGAAGTAACCCGAGGCTCCTTCGCGCAGTCCTGTTTCGGACTCAATAACCTTCCGGTTCGCCTGCTCCCATTCCTGCGTTCGAGGCGAGTCGTTGGCCGGCTCGGGGCTGCCGGGCGATGCCTAGTACAGCCTGTTACTATGTGGCTAATCGGGGAGATAATCCTCGTAAACCAGTAACTGATAGCCTCATTCCCGTCTGTGGGCTTCGTGCTGTTTTGCTTCTTGTGTTTTTGCTTTTGCAGCCAGCTCAGCCCGTGTCCTGCTGTCCTGCTAGCTGTGGGAAAAAGAAAATGCAGCTCGTCGAGCCAGTCAGTATTCCGGGTCCAGGCAGAATATGGAATAAAAATACGCTTGCCGTTTTTACTACAGGGTTTTTCCTTTTTTCTCCCTCCTCCTTGTTTGGCGCCCCTGAAGGAAAACACAGTGTGTTTAGTCCGTCATACACATCAAGAGGCGGGGAGACAGAAAAGCGCAGAAGAGCTTCACGCGGTTTCTCGGCATTCGTTGCCCCATCCCAGCAGAAAAACTTGCAGGCGTTCGAATGTTTGGAGAAGCCGCAGAGCCTGGATTGTAGTTTCAAAATGTCAAGGGATAAGCAAAGAAAGAAAACCTACGTCTCTAAGGGAGTATAGTGTCATATTTGAGATGCATTGCATAAGCACACAGACATGGCCCTAGATTTTATTGGTGATCTTCATGAACAGTTTTTTATTGAGGCAGAAAAATTATTTCCTGTAAATAATCTTAGTTCTAGCAGAACATTCCTCTTACCCTTACCTACCCCCAACGCACACACACATACACACACACACACACACACACACACACACACAGTAACGGAGGGCTGCCTGTCTCTGTTTTTACCCCACCGTGGGGGGGTGGGGGGTAGTATGGTCCACTCTGAATCAGTGTCAGAAAAGGAAACTCCAAAGACAGGCTGGAGGGGAAGGCAGGAAGGAAGTCCCTTCATCTCCGAGGTTAGCCTTTCATTCTGCGGGTGTGACTGTCTCACAGCCTTCTGTTTCTGTCTGTCCTCCTTGCAGTTAAGATCCTTCTGTTCTACGTGATATTTTATGGCTGCCTGGCTGGCATCTTCATCGGAACCATCCAAGTGATGCTGCTTACCATCAGCGAATTCCAGCCCACATACCAGGACCGGGTGGCCCCCCCAGGTAACGCGAATACGTTCAGCTGTTCCACGGGAAAGACGGGTGCCACATTTTCACGCAAGAAGACATTTTTCTGAAAATTGTCTGTTAACGCGCTGGTAGACCGAGCCTGGTTTGATACGAAAACGCAGGACTGCTCAGTGTTGTGGCCAGGCCTCCTGCCCGCATTGCAGACACAGCTCCGGGGCTCCCCCGCGTCTTCCCAGCTCTGCGGTGAGGGGTGAAGAGCCTCCCCCCCGCCCGCCCCCAGGCCTGCACCCTCCCCAGCTGCGGGACTCCCGATGAGGCCGCGACCTCCCCCACTGCCCAGCAGGTCAGTTAGTGGGGTCACTACAGGGCCCTTCAGGCTCAGGCGCATTTTTCACTTTCTTGAGGGGACTGCGACTCTGATAAATCCTTTAAAAAAAAAATCACTTCAGCTCCTGTTTAGCAAGACGAAGTTAGTTTTAGGGATGATGAGAAGCTCGGAAGTGGCCAGTTACCCAGAGGGACAGGAGCCACGGCTTCAGGAGTCCACTCTCCCACCTGCTGTTGACTTAGCTTGACCTTGAACGACAACACACTCTCCTCTCACTTCTCCGTGTTTGTACCTGCTTGTTCAGTAGGAGTCTTACTGCTTGGCTGTCTAGACCCACTTTGCAGTTTCACTGTCTCCTTTAGCTGTGACCTGGGAGCTGTGCACAGCCGTCACCGTGCCCTGGGGAGGCCCACTGCCCATATGCCTGACGCTGGCAGGAAGACCAGACAGGAGGGCGACCACAAACCCGACCGTGCTCAGTGGCTCTTCTCAAATTCATTGTCGGGAGGACCCAGAGACAGGAAATGTTGCGCAGTTTCCGGGTTCTTGCGTTATAAATGACCTTGAGGCTGCCGCTGGGGGGGGGGGTGGGGATGACGTGTCCCCTCTCCATTTTCCCTGGCAAGTGTTTAGTAACAGCTGCATTAGGTGACAGTCTGGAGGCCGTCTTCACGGCCCTGAGCAGCCTTGGTCAAGTGTGGGAAGTTTGTTGCAAACTTCTTGTGCCCATCTCCTTCTTGGGGTGTGAAGGACTCCAAGGAAGATCTCCAGAACACGGAGGTGGCCAGCGCCAAGTCAAATAGTCGTCCGCTATTAGAAATCCGTAGACATGGCCAGATAAATCTAGATCTAGGGGATTTTGGAAGCGGGGGAGAAAAACCAGTCGTGTAAGTAATATAAAACAACTTTAACCTGCTTGATAATCCACAGTTTCCAGCAACTGTTTCCCAACATCGGTAGGTGAGTGGAAAGGCTGAAGCAGAAACGCTGGTGTGTGCAGAGAAATGTAGGATCTTTACAGGTTGAATGCGGCTTTTGGGACAGGAAGGCGTGGCATGTCCCCTCCTGGTGGGATTTTTGTGGTAGCATTAGCAAGCGTCCTATAAATTTGTGCAGACCCTTATTTTTCTTTTATTTTTGTAAGCCCTCGGAAAGCGGTTCTTTGATTACGATGCTACTTTATAATTGTTCTCCAACTGAAAGCTGCAGGTTGACTCCAAAGCCAAGCATTTAATTTCCTAGCCTCAAAAAAAGTGCTCCTTGTCTGTGTAAACCGTGGGGAGTCAGCCTCCTAATAAAAGTAAACCTTTTCTTCCCGTTCTTTGCAGAAAGGGTGATTTCACTTTCAAAAAGCAAAGGCTAAAAGTGCCAGACCTTTTAAGCGGGGACCTGCCAATGACCTTGCCTCGCAAATCTGGTGAGGTGCTCGGTCCTTGCCCTCTTTCCCCACCTCCCTCCCCCTCCTTCAGCCCCTTCCTAAAAGGCACGTTCTTCGTCCCTATATTTAGTGTCCTCAGCAGTCGGGCTGACCCGACAGGCCGTCGCTTCTCCAGAGCACTGCTCGTGTCTCATTGTGGAAATATGCGTTCCCGTTCTTTGGCCCGAGTCATAGGAAAAGTGCTTCCTCGGATCCCCTTCTTCCCTGACCTGCTGCCTGGGCCCTTTATCTTCGTCATTTCTTTTCTTCCTCATCCACCACCTTGCCAGGAGCGTCTAGGCCCAGCCCCTTTTACCCTCACCTTCCCAAGGGACGTGACGCTCGTTCGAAAATGATAGTGGCCTTGGAGCAGGGAGGCCAGGTGGGCAGAGCCCTTGGTGGCGAGAAGTGCATCCCGGCACCGTCGTGCGTGCTCCGAGGGGACCCCAACGGGACCCTCCCCCTGGCATCTGTCGGAGCGGAGCTCAAGAATTTGTTTCTGACAGGCTGTTCCTTCGGTCTGCAGGCCGAACACGCTGCGGAAGAATGCCCCGGCGATCTTTCGGCTTCAGTGTTGGTAGCTCCAAGCTTCCGTTATCGTGAAAGTTGTAGGTTTCACGAACCCCGCATGCTTAAGTCAAACGAAGCTAGTGAGTGGGAAAGACTTGGTACATCACTTAAAGATTTACGGACTTATCGATGCTATTATTAGCCGTGTCGGAGGCAGGAGCACAGAGCGGGCCTGACTCACTCTGAGCGTGAGCACGCCTCGCTACCTTGTAACTAGATCTCGTCTAAGTAACACGTGCGATCCTGGCCCGATGAAAGGGTGATGGAAGGGTGGCGATCGTGCGGGACATTTGGGTTTGACTGTAATGTTGGCTAAGCTGATAGGCCGAACGTGGAAGTCTCAGTGGGGGGACCAAGGTACAGAATGGAGGTGAAATTTAAGGAGAAAAAAAGGATAGCGTGCTGTTTCTGGGCCTGAGCGATGGTGGCCCTTCGTGCCTGGGACCCTCCTTACAGAGTCGTCGTGTTGCTCTGGGATAGTGGAACGGGTCGGCCCCACAGCCTGGAGGGCACACAGGGAGAGCTTCAGCTGCCATACGAGGTTGAAATACACCAAATTGTTCTGTGAGTCAGAAATGGTTGATTATTGGCCATTTGACATCGCTTGACCTAAATACGAGAGCAGCCTCAAGTTCGTAAGCCACGGTACAGGTTTCCACTGTCAAGCTGACCTGAGAAGGAAAAGCAGGAACTTTGAAGGTGGACACAGTCCCCACCATTCCGTGCCCTACTTCATCTCACTGAGCCTCAGTTGTCTCATCTGTAAAATGGGACTCCTACTCTGTGAGGATTTAATGAGTGTATGTAAAGTGAATGGGACCTTCTAGTGGCCAGCCTCGTGGCATGAAACAAAGGGTAGTTATTAGCAGCCACTTCTGTTCTTGCACTGGAGGCAGCGGTTTCCTTTCAGGTACTGAATTCAGTATTTCTAGACTGAGCCCTGGGTGACCCCTCAGGGCTGCTTTGTCCACACTGGTTTCACGAAGTGAACAGCATCTTGGCTCTCCACGAAAAGCGTTCGGGAGAAATTGGATTAGGAAACCTGCTGAGAGGTTTTTTTAAGTGAAATCGAAGTGACCTTGTATTTGTTCTGTAGTCCAGCCGCTCCCTTCAAAATACCCACGCTGGCCGGGTGGGCCCTGCCATGCTTTTCTCCCTGGGAGACCCTCTCGGGAAGTCCCCACCGGTGGCTGGTGGCACCCCCTCACTCTGTTCCCTGCCAGACCTGGAGAGGACGGGGGCCGCACGTGCCCACGCTCCCAACCCCGGTCCCCCACGTGACCCCCACGCCCCTTGCTGCCTGCCGGGCGCTATCCTGGAAGGGTCCCCTCCTCCACCCGCCCGCCCCTCCCCCAGCTCCGCTCCCGGAGTCACAGGGGAATGAAGTGCAGGTCACCGTCTGGGGAGATTCCCAGCCGCCCTGCTTCCTGGTAAGTGGGTGTGTGTTCCTGTTCTTCCTCTCCAGCTCTGTGGGGACGGCTTTTCTTTTTGTTTTGAAGAGATAGGGGGTGCCAAAAGAACTATTAACGGGTGCCACGGTACCCAGAATGGGTGGGGGAGGGCGGGGGGAGGGGGTGCAGCCCAGGCCACACTGGCACCCCCTGCAGGTGTGATTTCGTTTGGACCGTGAGAGGGAACAGGGCGCTGTAGTGCAGATCTCAGCGTAATGAAGCAGAATTCTTGAGGAATCACGACATCGGTCTCAGAATTGCTTATTTTTCTCAAACTCCGAATTTCAAGGGGGAGAATTGGAAACACGTGGCTTCCTTCTACTTTGGGTGAATTGCTGTTTCAAAGTGCCAATAGAGTGGCTTTAAAGTCTGTGTGTCTGTCTGTCTGTTGCTGTTTCCATCAGATCCTCTTGAGTTGTAATCTGGGAGCCGACACGATAAATGTGCGGGGCTCCCCCGGCCCGGCCGCCTCTCACGTTCTCCCTCCTTCTCTCCTCCCTCCCTCCCTCAGATGGATCCTGCCAACCTGCCCCCAGAGTTTGGGGCTCTTGATGAGCTGGCATTGGTGGCAGTTGAGATTTCCAGAAGCTACTGTCCAGACCCCTAGTTTGGGCACAGTTTGGGTTTAGGGTGGCAAACTCCAGACTCATTCTTCAGAGTGTCCCCGCCTCACTGTTAGGCCTCAACAGCCCGCCTGCCTGTGCCCTTCTTCGTTTCTAAAGACCAAGATACAACTAATAAGTGAGCTCTTGGGTACACAGGACGCCTGACGATTAACTTAAAAATGTTCTTGGAGCCACAGAAAAATGAGCCTCACTCTGGGTGCTCATTTTAGACAAGTGAGCAGAGTGGTGACCTCTGACAAGCAGGACCAGGCAACAAATAACATGGAGGGATAACGGGGGAAAAAAATGCTGAATCCGTGAAATTTCATTTAGAGCTTTTGTGCCGTGCGCACTCTGTTGTGGAAGGAGCACCAGCCTCACGGTGCCTGCGGTGACATCGGATGGGCTGGGCTGCTCAGGGCGTTTATTCTAGTAATCTCGCGACCCCAGGGCCCATCCGACACAGGCCGCAAGAGAAGTTGGGGAGACGAAGGAGAGTCTAGGGATGTCTATCATCTACGGGCTTCCGATCAGAAAAGTGTGCCCTTCCCCACGTGTATGCATGAATGGACATCATCAGATATGTAGGATATCTTACTTCAGGTCATTGGCCACTTGGCGAACGTTATGTTTCGTATCTAGACGAGTCAAATCTGCTACATATGCTTGTTCTTCAGTCGGTCTTCAACAGAAAAGCTTAATGTAAAATAGTAGGGTTGGCTATTTGTTTACATTTTGTCTATCTATATTTTCCCATTATAAAAGGTGGTATCTTTTATTAGGAAGAAGCACAATTATGAGCTATAAAATATCAAAGACAGGTCCCTATGAAATTAGTTGAGCTTCCAAGGTCCCCTGAACTAAATAATGCTCTCTCTGTTCACCTGAAAGTGAACATAGGACCGTAGGTAAGAGTCTGATGATAAAGGGTGATTCCAGAAGTGCAGGAGGGCCTTCCACCAAAGCGTGTGGCATTTAGCTTAGACGGGAGGAGAGATTTCCTCACGCCAGGCATTGTTGAACATCCAGGCAGGCTCTAGAGAAAATCCAACAATTCTTCTTTAAAAGACTTTCCAAAGGGAGCAAATTCTCTGGCCTCCGGGAGGGTGTCGATGTGACTGTGGCTGACCCCAGGTGGTCGTCAAAGCTGAGCCTACGAAGAAGGCGGGGCAAAGGCTGCTAGTTTCCAGAAAGCACAGAGGCACCTTTTTCCCTGTGCCCTCCCTGAATTTTGTTAGGTAAATCGATACTTACCTTGCAGACATTAAAAAAAAAAAAAAAAAAAAAAAAAATGCTGAAGGGGGAAGATAGTGTGTGTGCATGTGTGCGTATGGATACACGTCCAGATTCTGTACAACATCATACCCCCAGTTTTTTAAAATTCCCGGCTGCTCATCAGCTTGGAATGTGCAGGAGATAAATGGTATGCACGGACCGTGTGCACGGCTACATTTGTGTTTCTTTGCCTTGTGTGCCCTCATTAGTCACCATGGGTGCCCTCCTGGGGGTTTCTGTGGAAAATGATGCCTATTTAGAGTTCTTGGTCTGGTGACCGTGGGGTGAATTAAATGGCTGGTCCAGGCAGCTGTGCTTCCGGATTCACTGGAATAACGGTTCACGAGGCCACAATGGCCATATTCGAGTCTAAATGCTTCAGACTCACAAGTTAGATTGAGGAATTCATAAACTTGCTACATTATAAACCTACTTGGAAACAAAAATAATTCTTACTGGAAAGCCTTTCTCTTCTCGTTTCTTTTACTTGCTAGCCCCCCCCCCCCCCACCTCCTGCTATGAACACCTACTAAAGCCAAAAACTGAATGTTCTCCCGATTTGTTGCTCAAGAGACGGGGAACCAACGAAAGGCAAGCGTAGCTCTGGAAAGCAACTGCAAAGCCGAAGAGTAGTTGTTGTTTTAACTCCCAACTCTTACGTAAAGCTAACGTGCTCATTACAAAACCAAATACGAACATTTCACGTAGGCAAGTTACTCTTTCAGTCCTTCTAGGTGGCTTTGTCACATAATAAGCAAAATGTAATTTAAGGCAAACGGCCCCATCAGGGCAAAGCCATATAAAACTCAGCAGGGTGAATGTCAATTCAAGTTCAGAACACTGGCGAGGCAAAAGGTTGTATCTGTTTCCTGGAATATCATTTGAGACCACAAGCCGGTGATTGGGTGTTCTGCTATCTTTGGCCTCTGGGAGTTACCACTGGAAACAAAGCTCATCCTTGTCTAAAGTTCTGACTAACAACCTGAAGGAGTGGCCAGCGTGGAGTAAAGTATCCAGTCTAGTGAGAATACGGTCGGCAAGGTGGGATTCACATGGCCCTTGGAGGGTGTCCGCGAAATCTTTGGACTCCAAATAACGAAGTTGCCAAATTCGATCGCGTTTCTTTGTCTTTTTTTCCTATGAGTCTGATAATGTAAAGTGAATGATTTAAAGGGTTTCGATACCAGGTCAAGGGTCTTTTCATTTGTTTCTTGTATGGATCTAATTGCTCTAGAGAAATTACTTTTGAATAGCAGAATTTGCCTAATGGTTTGGAGAAGATCCCATCGAGACCTCTCCTAATTAAGATCACCCAGAACAGAATAGGCGAGGGGATTGATGTCCGAGAGATTCAGGAAAAGAACTTCTCAGGCCAGAAGGCTCTGGATGAAGGAAAGGGGAGGCAGAGCTGGTGAGGGATGGAGTGAGACCTTGCCCAGCCTCGGAGGTCGGGGGGGGGGGTTGGTGAGAGCAGACACTTGATCGTGCCCCCACTTGACTGTATGTGCTCCATAGCCGAGGGGTTAGAGAGAGGAACTGATTGCCTGATCCAAATCATGGATGCTTCTTTTCTGGAAGCGACCTTTAGATCAGAAGTTGGGTATCTTAAAAGGGTGGTCACTAAAGCTTATGGCAGTTACACCTTCGAGATCCTTCGGAAACTCCAAAGGGAGACTTTAGCCTACAAAAGACAGGAAGGCATGGCTGAGCTGCCTGGGGTCGGTCTGTCACTGCTGGCCTCCCTCTCCCCCAAGGCTGTGGTATCCCTTCACATGGAAAGGACAGGGCAGTGACTTTGGCTCAAGGTCTGATCCAGCTGGGCACGTCACAGGATTGTAAGACCCTGTGCTTAACTATTTTACCTCTTGGTTTCTCGGCCTCACAGTCGCCGATTTTTCACGCGTTTTCGAGCTGTGTCTCACACGGTAACGCACAGGCTCCGTGGGGCTTAGATGTGAGCCACACTTACCGAAGGGTTCGAGCTCTTGGGCGGAAGTTGGTAGGATTCCGTTACGTGATATTCACGATTTCTCCTTGGCCCCGTCTAGAGACACACGAGGCCAGGTGCGTACAGCTTTGCTGGGCCCGCGATGCCCCTGGGTGTGCAGTAATAATGTCCGCCGTTTCCGCAAATTCGACGCTTAACCACAGAGGTGCTTGCTGATGGGAATCACTGGTGTTTGTCTCTGGCTGAGCGTGAACTTTGCCTTGGCCATCGGTCCCAGGCTCCTGAAAGATGCACTTACTAGCTGTGCCCGTTTGCTCGTAAGGTCCCGGAGCACTGAGTCAGGACGGCCGATGCTTTGGGGTCTCACGCGCATCACCCGGCCTCTTCGAATAGCGGAGACCTCGGACTTGGCAGCACGAGGGCGTGAGAAGCACTCCGCGTAAAGCCGCCGTCTGTCCCCGCGGTCCTTCTGCCTCTGGGAGATCCGAGGAGCACGTCACCCAGTCCCGGAGATGGCACCTTGCCCTGTGACTGGCCCCGGGAAGAGGGACCGCAGAAGGGGCCGGGACAGCCGGCGCTGGATGCCCCTCATGATTAAGTCTTGCCGTGTACTGTCAACGTGCCCTTCGAGGTTCACCTTCCTCCTTTAAAGCCCCCGAGTGAGACTCTCCAGATCTCTGCCGGGCTCGCTGACCACCTGTCAGCATTTTGAGTTTTGCCTCGTCAGCCGCTCTGCCGAGGGACCGCGGCCGGCACCGTTGTCCCTTATCGCTCAGCCGGCGGCCCCTTCCCCACCACCACCTTCCCGAAGGTTAGGGGAGAGCCTGCTGCCTTTCTGATAACTGATCTCCTCTTCGCCCTTCTCTCTGCCCCGTCTCCTGCCTTCTCTCCAAGCCTGGAAACGCCGTGTACCCTGCACGTGCAGATGTTGGTTTCTGCTCTCACTCCCGCCCCCGTCACACGCTGCCCCTGACGTGGATGTCAGCAGACCTGTGGGACGCGGGACAGAGGGGAAGGCGTGTGCCTCTGTCTTCTGGCTGCCGGGCTCTCCCGGGGCCTCAAGGGGTCGGTGCCCATCAGGCCGCATTTCTCTGCCGACTGCAGGGTTATTCCAGGAAAACACCCCGTCCTCCGGGGTTCTGGTGAACCTCTGGCCTTGGGCCTAACCCCGCACTTCTACAAGTCCGGGCTAGTCCCCTCCATCGAAAGGTCTGGTTTCTAAGGCCAACCAGGAATGCTCCCCCCCCCCACCCCGGCCTTGCGCATTTTAGTGGGGCATCCGTCCTACTGACCATACTCTCTCAGGCATGAGATCCCAGCAGAAACTTGCACTCACATTTTATTTTATTTTAATTTTTGCAGGTATGTGCCATTTAAAAAAATTTTTTTTAATGTTTATTTATTTTTGAGACAGAGCATGAGCAGGGGGAGGGGCAGAGAGAGAGGGAGACACAGAATCCGAAGCAGGTTCCAGGCTCCGAGCTGTCAGCACAGAGCCCGACGCAGGGCTTGAACTCACCAGCCGTGAGATCGTGACCTGAGCCGAAGTCGGGACGCTCAACCAGCTGAGCCACCCGGGCGCCCCTTCTGCCACTTTTTATCATATTGTCTCCTTGTGCTACAAATGGTCACAGATTAATGTAGGAAAAGGTGGATTTAAATCGCGCTAGTCATACATTTTTCTGGGGTTTGCAAGAACCTAAAAAATAATATTTTTAATTGTAGCATTCGCTGTTTACTTTTAACTGATGACTGTTGGGTGAGCCAGTCCCGATACTTTTCCTTGGACTCTTCTCCATCGCTGTTGTCAGCTCTCCACCCCCCTGGATTCTTCAGGTCCCGCGTTGTCCTCTCTGAGCTGATTGCTCGTGTCACTTATCAAGTCATTGGTCTCGGGCAGCCCCACACGTTTCCCGTCTTCATCCGTAGTTTTTCCATTCTTCTAGGGAAGTGCAGGCATGGAAGAACTTGCCCCCTGAGCTGCGCCTCCCCCAGGATTTAAGCATTTCTGAAGCTCGAAGCCACCCTTAGTCGCTAGAAAAAATAGCAGCCGTCGAGCCCCAGCCCCTGCCTGTCCTCCCGCCTCGCAGATGGCGCTGCTAAATAGTTCCTGTTCGCTCATCTTCGTCGTGCCTGTGTCACGATCACCACTCTCCGGTTCTAACTCCCCAGAGCCACGGTTCTCAAACCCAAGAGGCTTAAGGATCCTTCAGGCTCGTTAGCGCAGAGGTTGCAACTTGGCAGGTCTGGCGTGGAGCCTGTGGGGCTGCAGGTTTGACCAGCCCCCCGGGGTGACGTGAGGTGGCACGTTGGGGGTGTTGTGCCCAACACAAAGAGGGCGGGTCTGGGGTCTGGAGCCAGGATTAGAATAGGATTGTCAGGTTTAGCAAACAAAATACGGGACACCCAATTAAATTTGGTCATCAGGTAAACCACGAGTCGATTTTTATAGAAGTGTGTCCTAAATATTACATGGGACATAACTTTTTTTTTTTTTTAACGTTCGTTTTGAGAGAGGGGAGCTCATGCTCATGCGTGTGCACGCATGTGAGTGGGGGAGGGGCTGAGAGAGAGGGAGAGTCCCAAGCAGGCTCCTCAACTGACAAAAGGGGCTCCATCCCACGAACTGGAGATGATGAACTGAGCTGACATTAAGAGCCCGTCCCTTAGCTGACCGAGCCACCCAGGTGCCCCGTGGGACATACTTCTATAAAAGTCAGTTGACGGTTTATCTGAAATTCAAATTTAATCAGGCATCTTGCATTCTATCTGGTGATGCAATTGTGCTAGAAAGCAGTGGATTGAAGGGCGCCCAGGTGGCTCAGTCCGTTGAGTGTCTGACTTTTGATTCCGACTCAGGTCACGATCGTGGCTTCAACCCTTGCATCGGGCTCCTTGCTGACAGTGCAGAGCCTGCTTCAGATTCTCTCTTCTTCTCTCTCTCAAAATAAACTTGAAAAAAAAAAGGCAGTGGATTGAGTCACCACCCATCGCCCCTGTCTATAGTGCTGTGTAGTATTATTCAAATACCTATCTTAGGAAGTCTTGTGATGGCAGAGGCTTTTGAAAATTAAAGACTGAAAGGTTGGTTAAGGGGCACCTGGGTGGCTCAGTCAGTTAAGCGTCCGACTTCGGTTCAGATCTCGCGGTCTGTGAGTTCGAGCCCCACATCGGGCTCTGTGCTGACAGCTCAGAGCCTGGAGCCTGCTTCGGATTCTGTGTCTCCTCTCTCTGCCCCTCCCGTTCGCGCATGCTCTCTCTCGCTCTCTCTCTCTCTCTCTCTCTCTCAAAAATAAACATTTAAAAAAAATTTTTTTAAATCGTTGGTTAAAAGAGTGAAAATCCAGGGAGGGTAATTATACTTCGAATTTTTACCACTGGCCCTTGACTTGCTCAGAATACCCACTTGCTTTTGGAATGGAAAGCAAGGATGGCAACTGCACGTAAAGGCCAAGTTCATCCAGTTTGGGTTAAAAGATGCACAGAAATACTCCGTTGAGTAGTCTGGAGTCTTGTAGAGTCTGGGGTGGTCATCTGTTCCGTACAGGAAGGAGTCAAAGACCTCTGTGCTCAAAGGCTTGCTCGCAGTCAGGGAAACGAGTTTCCTGCACGATGTGCGAGCTGGGTATGCGTCTTGTTGACCACGAGCATGTGGGACTGTTGGCCACATAAGGATTCTGGAGTGCTGCATACACACATCGAAATCCTGGTTCCACCTCCTCTCTGTGACCTTGGGCCAGGCGCTTAGCCTTTCCGTGCAGTGTTTTCATTCATAAAATGGCGATAATGCCTATCAGGGAGTGTTGCTGAGTAAGTAAAATGATCTAGGATAGCAAGACGCCGTCACTGGTACTCAGGTACTCAATCAAAGTGCCACAGAAGTGATTTTACAAGAGAGGCAAGAATTTAACCTGTTCTTTTTAGTAGGTGCGATGAGTGAAGGATGGTTCGTACGTTGTGAACCTGCTTTGGGATTATCTTGGCTGACTGCCTTCTTACTAACAGTTTTCTGTGTTTTTCTACCTGGTCTAGGATTAACACAGATTCCTCAGATCCAAAAGACTGAAATTTCCTTTCGCCCGAACGACCCCAAGAGCTATGAGGCATATGTGCTCAACATAGTTAGGTTCCTGGAGAAGTACAAAGATTCAGCCCAGAAGGATGAAATGATTTTTGAAGATTGTGGCAGTAAGTAGACTCATCTTGGACGTTTGTGGTTGGTTCATTCTTACTTCCCGTTTCTATTTGTTATCTAACAATCGCAAGATCGACCCTTGAAGTAATTCAGTGATTGAACCCTGGCCATATTGAGAGGACACTGTTTTCTTTTCTTTTTGTTTTTTTTTGTTTTAAAGCGAGATGACTTTATGGTTTAGGCTTGGATGCAATGGAGAAACAATGTAGCTTCAAGTATTACGATTATCAGCATTTGAAAAGCATCTTATTTTAAAAACACTCCAGGCACCCTTCCGACTCACAGACCACAATTACAGTTACGGTTCTCTTACACCCATTGATTTCGAGAGGCACGATTGTTTATATTTCCAGATTTCTGCCTCGGCCCCCAGGGCTTTCTCTTGCGATGGCTCTTTGACATAATTGGCCGTAACTACACTGATACGGATAGAGGATGATTTCTGGCCAGGGTAGAGGCCTTCCTAGACCCTGCTGGGGGTGGCTGGTGCAGTACGTCTCCGGTAGCCGAGCATTTGGATGAGGAAATGACCGATGAATGGCGAAGGGTGGCTCTTGGTTTCATTAAGCCACTGGCTGGAATACATTGCCTGGCGTGTGCATTATCCAGCCGTGTTTTCGTACCCACTTAGACGGGATGTCCGTCTGAGTTACGAGGCGGTGCCTGTCCTTCCTGTCCTGCCAACACCAGCTCCTTATGGGGCGAACTGTCACGTTAAGCCATCCGGAAAAGAGTGGAAGAAATATTTTCACTACCTTTTTCCTTAGGACTTAAAGGGGGTTTTCGTCTCACTTTGCAGTAACTCAAAGGCCTGTATGTTCAAAGGCCTGTATGAAAGTCATTAGGGTGAATCACTTCACTGGAGGCCGACTGAGTTGAGGCACTTGACCGTTTGAAGGGAAAAGAGTTAACTTGTGACCTTAGAAATACAAATTTTGGCGTTTGCATCGGTTTCCTGTAGGATGCTTTTGTACTAACTCTGAATTCTCTATTTCGTGCGCTCTCTCTCTGGCTTTGTTATGGGCTGTGAATAAAAAATACTACATTACAATTTCTCAGCTGAACAAATGCCAGGAAGAAGTCCCAGCTTGAACAAGCAAACATTGAAAAAAAAAAAAAAATTGTCTTTAAACCTTGAACAGTGGCGAAAAGGAAGAAAAGAATTCTTTCCTTACCGTTTAACCTGCTAATTAGGGGCACGGACAGCGGCTTAGCCGTGGCCGGGCAGCTGTGACCAGAAGCCTCCCAGTTCTGAAAATTACTGATGCTCCTTTTCATTTGTGCTCTAATTGTAATGTCCCTGTTCATGAGCTCAGTGATGTTGACCTGTGTCAGTGAGGCTGACGGGTGATCGGGTTTCCTTTCAGCCTCCTCACTGGCTGAGTCACCCGTTATTTAAAGGAAGAGACACATGGCCACAGACCACACATCACGCCCCAATCATCAAAGCCCCGTGAAGCCATGACGCGGGGTCATTTACCAGCAATTGCTTTGGGTAAAAGACGTTTCCCGCGTCCGTGAGATCAGAGGTGGTTTGCTGGGAATCCGCGCCTTCGTTCAGGCCGAGCACTAAATGCAGACCGGCCCGGTCTTGGGATGGGTCGTGGTGACCAGGAGGGACCCTCTCCGCTTCCTTTCTCAGGGGCGCCGAGGGAGTCGTTGGTATGTTGTAAGCACGGTGTTTGCGTTTTCAGATGTGCCCAGCGAAATCAAGGAACGGGGAGAATTCAACAACGAACGGGGAGAGCGGAAAGTGTGCAGGTTCAAGCTCGAGTGGTTGGGAAATTGCTCCGGAATAAACGATGAGACTTACGGCTACAAAGAGGGCAAACCGTGTGTCCTCATAAAGCTCAACCGAGTTCTGGGCTTCAAACCTAAGGCAAGTAATGTTTGAAGTCCTAGAACTTGAGCCGTTTTCATTTGGGCAGAGCATCTAATAGGCGTGAGGAGAGCATAGAAAGAAGGGTTAGTCTCCCCAGTGGCGACTGACTTTCTTTCCTTCCTTCCCCTTCCCCTTCCCCTTTTATTTCCTTTCGTCCTTTTTATTTCTTTTTTTGGGGGGGGGGTACTGAATGAGAATGAGATTTCACTGCAAAACGAGAAGCTGGACACCATTCAGACTGAACTTTGATAACCGTGGTGTTGGCCTTGGATACTGTTGCAGCTTCGAGTGGGTAAACGGGACTTGAGGCCACTGAAAAATGGCACCTTGGCATCATTCACCATTAGGTGGGGCGATAGTTGACTCTTTAAAAGAAGGAAAAGTATATTGGTGTTATCTCTGCTCTTCCAAAACTGGTTATTTCACTCTGTCCTTCAGGTCAGGGGAAATAGAGCCGCGCTTTTCCCTTCGGTGAGGCTGCTTCCCGCAGCTCTCCCGCATCCACTCTCCGGATGGGGGAGCACTGCCCTTCCATGCAGGGTTCTCAATTGTTAATATTTTTAAAAAATTTGGTTTTGAGTTTACTTATTTTTGAGACAACGCGAGCGGGCGGAGGGGCAGAGAGCGAGGGAGAGAGAGAATCCCAAGCAGGCTCCACGCTGGCAGCCTGGAGCCCGATGTGGGGCTCAAACTCCCAAACCGTGAGATCGTGACCTGAGCCGAGACCAGGAGTCGGGTGCTTAACCGACTGAGCCCCGCCAGACACCCCGAGTTTTTAATTCTGATAGGAATTGACTGCGGGGTGCTGAGTGACATGAGCAAACCTAACTTCATTTCCGGACCCTGGCGCTCTCGTTCGTTCGCTTTCTGCTCTGTGCCATTACTTTGTGGCCACGATGCTTGCTGCTCCCGAGTCGTATTTACAAAAAGAAAACCGAGGCCGAGATGAGAAGTTCTAACTGAACCCTGTGGGGCGCCTCAAACTCCTTTACCATCTCCGGAGGGTGTGTGGGATGGACGGTTGCCCGGCTGGCCGACGCGACGGCCCTGCCGCCACGGAAGCTGGCGCACCTCGCTCCCGACAGAACTTCAGTCTTCTTTGTACTGGAGTTAGGATGTGCTGGAGGAGAGATGGTGAGAAGCGTCCCGTCACACTTCCGGCTGGGCTGCATCCGCCAGGGAGCTCTTCGCCTAGCCCAACCGGCTGTTCCGCCACGAACGGGATTGGTGCGGTGGCCCGAAGGGAAGGCGCCTCTTTCTGTCCAGTCCGGTTTGTCTCTGGTCTCCCCCCGCTGCCACCCTCTAATTCATCACCCCGTTTTGTCGTTAGGAATTCTTGTCAGAGGGTGTGGTACCCCAGGGTGTCCTCGAGGTGCCTGTTGCCTCGCCCTCAGAGGGGTACGTTCTGGCAACTTCTTCATCAACGAGCATTTTCTCTTCGTGTCTTTAACGGTCATGGTGGTGCTGGCCGAAAGGTCCGAGGGAGTCCGATCTAGATGGTCGGTTTCTTGTGTTCTACAACAAAGAGCATCAGAAACAGTAGTTCTCTAGTGATTCGCAGAATTGCCCCTTTTATCTTCGGTTAGGCTGTGTATGTGTTACGTCTCCTATCGAGACTCCCGTCCTGACCTGGTCGAGCAAGCGGGTGGCTGTCTTTGGGGAACGATGCTCATCACACCTCTCCTGAGGTGGTGTGGGGCCGGGGCTGTAGGAGGGAGCGCTCTAGACGGTTCCTCACGGCGGGGATCTTCAGAGTGTACTCTGGGCCCCTTCAGGGGGTTCGCGCTTTCACAAGACCCCTTCACGCGGGGCCCAGCTGCCTTTACCCGTTTTCATATAGGACTTGACAGAAAGAGTTGGAAATGCTCCTTAAATGGCAGCGCGTCTCCCAGAGAGTCAAAGGGAAAAACAAAAACCGAAAAAAACCAAAAAAAACACCTGCTTGAGGGAACCGGGTGGCGTGATTTATTCACGGGGTAGGAGGAAAGCCCAAGTTTCATCAAAACAAATGTCAACCAACCTTTCCGTCCAATTATTACGACCTTCTTAATGAGGAATATTAGTGCCGGGTTGGCCTTTATTTTCCACCGTCCTTGAGGAACGTTTGCCACCCTGGGTTACGCTGGGAGTTCCGCGTGGCGCCGGGCCGCGTCGCAGCCTCGCTGTGGCCTCGCGGAACGCGGGCACGGACTTGTGTTTTGCGCTTTGTTACCGGAGTTGACTCTTCGTGCCCCGTGGGTGCCCGTTTGTGCTCCAGGCCCCCTTGGGTTTTTCAGAAGTCGTGGGAACTGACTCACAGACTCGTTGACCGGCGTGGGTTTGTATTTTTAGCCTCCCAAGAATGAGTCGTCGGAGGCGTACCCAGTGATGAAGTATAATCCCTACGTCCTGCCCGTCCAGTGCACCGGCAAGGTAAGGGGGCGCCTAGTTACCAAAGGGGGGGGTGGGAGGGGAGACCGGGTGGGACCGTCGTCCGTTAGAGGTGCAACTTGGACGGGGGAAGCGAGGCCTGTCGCTTCCGGGCACGGGCCTCGATCGAGCCGTAGCGGCGCGGGGTAGAATGTCTGAGAGAAAGCGGTAACAAGACTCAGACCGTACGTGGGTTTCTCCACGAGAACAAGAAACCGAATTACCGGGGTCGAATCAGCCGGAATCTTGGTTTACTGGACCGAGAGGTGAACCAGCCCACACGGGGCCTCTCTGGCCCCCGTGGCGTGTGGCACGTTCGAGGCCACCTTTTTGTTTTGTTTCGTTTCGTTTCGGACGGTTTCCCATTAAAAAAATGTGTTTGGGGCTTTTCTGGAAAAAACAACGAAAGCTGTAACAGCGCGTGCTCCCTTTAGACCTGAAACTAGGCTCCTGCTGGATGGATCGTTTACAGAGAGGGCAGACTGAGGAAAGGGGGTGTCTGGGAACATCCCCATTTTATGGCCACACCGAGAAAGCAGATGGACGCCGAGAGAGTGAGAGGCGGTTACCGAGCCCCTCGGGGAGGAGACCCCTGAAGTGCCATCCACTGGGCGACCACCGGTGGCTTTCTGACTCCCGGTGGCAGGTCCCTTTCTCGGGGTGCGGGCTCTGGAGACCTGCTTGGTTGGCCTTTGCCGCGGTTCCCTCCCTTGCGCCGCGAGAATAGGCTCCTTTTGCGACCGCTCCCGCGGCTGCCGGGGAGCAGGCCCTGCGCGTGCGCGGCCTCCCCTCGCGTCCGCGAGGCGGCCGTGTCCTCGGTGGCTGAGGTCCCCCGGCCTCCCGGGGAGGCTGGAGCAGGCGCGTCGGGACGGCGGGCGGTGTCGGGACGGCGGGCGGCCCCGGGGCGGCAGTTTGCGCGCCGCTCCGTGGGATCCCGCGTCGCGGCCGCGACCATGGCCGGCGGCCCGGGCCGCCAGCCGTTACAACCTGTGCCCCTCTGGTTTGCAGCGAGACGAAGACAAGGACAGAGTTGGGAACGTGGAGTACTTCGGCCTGGGCGGCTACGCCGGCTTCCCCCTGCAGTACTACCCCTACTACGGCAAGCTGCTGCAGCCCAAGTACCTGCAGCCCCTGCTGGCCGTGCAGTTCACCAACCTGACCATGGACACTGAGATCCGCATCGAGTGCAAGGCGTTCGGTGAGAACATCGGGTACAGCGAGAAGGACCGCTTCCAGGGACGCTTTGATGTAAAGATTGAAGTTAAGAGCTGATCGCAAGCACAGATCCTTCCCACTAGCCATTTAAAACAGTTAAAGATACAAAAACAAACACCTACTAGTCTTGAATAAACTGTCATACGTATGGGACCTACACTTAATCTCTCTGCTTTACACTAGCTTTCTGCATTTAATAGGTTAGAATGTAAATTTAAAGTGTAGCAATAGCAACAAAATATTTATTCTACTGTAAATGACAAAAGGAGAATAAAAATTGAGCCTTGGGACGTGCCCATTTTTACTGTAAATTATGATTCCATTACTGACCCGTAGTAAGCAGTGTTTCTGGCCCCTAAGTATTGCCGCCTCGTGTATTTGATTTCGTGTATGGTACCATAGGTGCACCTGGTCGTTTTTCAAGCCATGTTTTATCGTATCTGTTTTCTACTTTATGTGAGCGAGGTTTGCCGTCCACGGTGTAAATACTCAACGGGAATAAAACTGGCATGGTACTTTTTTTTTCTTTCTGTTCTTTTGGGTTTGGCTCTTTCGGAGGCAACGGCCCATCGGTGAGCATTTTTAACACACTCCATACATAGTCTCTCTCCCTGTGGTGTCGGGTCTTTTCCTTTGTGTTTTTGTTTCTGTTTTCCTGGGGGTGGGGGGGGGGCTGTCATGGGGGAACTGCCCTTGAAATTTTAAGTGACGCTACAGAAAACACGAAACGGTGATGGGTTGTGTCGTGCTTTGTACCGAATGCCGTCTTGCCGTTCTCCCCTTGTCCTCCAGTATGTTCTGAAGCCGCGTAGGAGACCTGGATCGCCTGTCGCTTTGGCAAAGTGACAGGACTCATTCATTCGCTTTGGACATTTTCTCTTCCTTTCCTTTTTTCCTTTCTCTGGAGGCATCACACGCTGGTGCTGTGTCTTTATGAATGTTTTAACCATTTTCATGGTGGAAGAATTTTATATTTATGCAGTTGTACAATTTTATTTTTTTCTGCAAGAAAAAGTGTAATGTATGAAATAAACCAAAGTCACTTGTTTGAAAATAAATCTTTATTTTGGACTTTATAAAAAGCAATGCAGTACCCCATAGACCGGTGTTAAATGTCGTCTACAGTGCAAAATCCATGTTCTAACATCTATAATAATCGCCAGGAGTACAGTGTTGATCTTGTATTCAGTCAGGTTAAAACAATGGACAATAAAAGAATGAACACGTTCCTCCTGTGCCTGATTCGGTCTTGTCTGACTGCCCCAGCCTGTGACTTCTTAGCTTCCTCTGCTGCTAGTTATCCAAGATCCTGAAGAAGTACTGAACCTGAAAGACAAAGACACGCGAACGAGTGCGTTAGCTCGCCCGGGAATTCTGCCCTCGCGTGGCCGGCCAGAGGCCAGAGCTGACGAGAGCGACAGGTTCATCGGAGGCCGAGACTCCAGCTCTTCGTTCAGAGCTGGACGCTCAGAGGTATCTTGCGGTGTTAACTTCGCCTAGTTTAGGAGACGTGAATTTTTGGTTCCTGCCGGTGTCTCCCTAGGTTCGTCTGTTTAAAAAAAGAAGGTCTGTGGTGCAGTTGAAAAACGGAGGTTGGGTTTGCGGTTCAGTAAATGAAGGTTCACGCCTCGCTTTCTGGTTCGTGGTTTGGCCTGTGTTCTCATTCGGCCATACTTAAAAATTCGCCTTGGCGTGAAAGGAGGCAAAAGGGAGCTTTCTGAAAAACAGCCTCCAGGTAGAACTGAGCCGGAGGCTCAGGATCCCTTAACCCGGCCCGGGCAATACGCACACTGAAGTCAAACTGAAATCATGGCATCGTACTCCCGAGAACGGGAGCCTCTGGCCAAGCCCGGGCGGCCCTGAGAAACGCCTCTGGCGTGGAGCGGGGGTGCCCTTCGGTCCCGCTCCCGTCTCACGACAGACCCGGAGGCCCCGGCCCCTTACGTGACAGCAGGGGTGCTTCAGAAAGAGCGGTGACAGCTCACACGCCCCCCTTGCTGCCTCGCGGTCGCGGTTACCACCCTGCCGATCTGCTTGGTTAACCTTTAAGAATAATACCCGAGGCCTTGCTGGTTCTAGACCAGCCAACGGTTTCATGGCAACTTCATACCAGAGGAGCACGGATTCCTCTTAACAAAAACCGCAGAGGGCACCATGGCAACCGGCACCACAGCTCGGCCACAGTTTTCAGGAGCCTCATTCACAAGGGAGGCGATCCAGCAACGTCCGTAAACGGCGTGCCTGCGTAGAGCTGGTTTCGCGGAATGTCCCCCCCCCCCTCACGCTCCTAGAAGTAGAAGGGGTCGCTCCTAGAACAGGAGAGGGCTCATCTCGCTGGAACAACTCCTCTCCCAGGGAGCCCGTCGGTCGTAAACGAGACGTTTATAAACAGGAAGGGGGGGTGGGGTAAGGTCTGGGGAAAGGAGTATACACACGGGGGACAGGGGTCTGCGTTTTTGAGGCTGTTCTAAGGTCACAACCTCAGACCCGATCCACTGCTCGCACACGTGCTATCCTGAGCCGCCGGGCGCGTGGTAGCGCGCGGGTGCCCTTGCGTGTGTGTGCGTGCGTGCCCGTGTGTGCGTGCGTGCCCGTGTGTGCGTGCGTGCCCGTGTGTGCGTGCGTGCCCGTGTGTGCGTGCCCGTGTGTGCGTGCGTGCCCGTGTGTGTGCACTCTGCCCGTCACTTCGGGATCCTGCCAGAGTCTTGCGTCCCCGTGCCCTCTCCAGACTGCACCAATCCCATCCCCACCCTGAACCTTAGGGTTCCATCCCCACTATGAGACTCTGGACCCGGGTTTGTATTCTTTGGCTCTGTAGATACCTGTTGACTGACTACTCGGTGCTAAGCACTCTTCTGACGGACGGGACCCGGGGGGGGGGGGGGGGGGGTAGATCCACGAGTGAACCAAACACACGAATCTGCCTTCTCTCCTCCGCAGGTCACGTTCTAGGATCAGATACTGCATGTTTCGGAATCATTCCCTACATTGATCAATGGTCTCTTCTCAGATCATACGTTTATTCCATCCCTTATTAGAGGGCACTTTTTGGGTACAGGGTTGGTGCCATCTACCTCTGTGGCGTTCTGACGACATCCTACAGAGGGGTTTTCACACAAGTCTGGTCAGCTACTTCATTCCTCGCACCGAATATAAAGCAATGAGGTTTTCAAAGGCAGCGTTTCTCAGACGTAGGCCGAGTACCCCTTGGAACCTAGAGCGTTCGAACGGCTACTGCACAGAGGAGACAGGATTCTCCCTTGAGCTTTTTTGTTTTGTTTCAACCCATCGTATCATATTCCCCGAAGGCAGGTTTTGGTCTGGTGCTATCATGTGTTCAGCCCAGGTTAATCTGCCTTGCCGTGAAAGGGGTACAAGGCCTTGGGCTCGGAACCAGCAGTCCAAGCAATATTATCTAGCTAGAATTTAATAACTTTTGTTTTCATTGTATTTATTACTTTCACACAAGGACAAGTAAGACTAGTTTTCCATTTATGGCAGTAAAACAAATTTGTTCAAGTCAAACACTGAATGGATATAAAGAAAAATGGTAAAAAAAAACAAAACGAAAAACCACAACTAAACAAAAAACCTTCAGCTGGTGCTCAGACAGGGTAAAACTCCTAAAAGTGAAACACAGCCAGCAAGAATTTAGGAACATGTGGCCCAAAGTACAGCATTAACAGAAGCCAAGTTTTCCCGGTTCTGTACCTGTTTGGGCAAAATCGAATCTGAACTCTATTTTAGAACAATAGCATGCCCTGTCTGCCCAAGCTTCACTTACTGCCAGAGGGAACCGCTCCAACCCCAAATTAAAAACATTATCGGTAATCAGAGACGAAAAGCCAGTTATCGGAACCTTGCGGAGTCCAACGATTGCCCCAGTTCCTGGCTTCTTAAAGGATTAGTGCCACTTCTGTATCGGTGCGTGCCTGGCCCAGGGAGGAGAACTAGGTGAGGTTACTTTGAAACTTCAGGACTAAGGACCTCACGAATACAGAGGGAAACTACCCAAGGAGCATTCGAGAGCCGTTTGAATCAGGTCAAGCGATCTGGGTTTCAAATTCAACAGGGAGAACGCTTCTCTCCCTTTTCTAAGTTCTTAAAGAGGGAGCCAGCACGGACCCGACACGGCGCGTTATCCTCTATCCTGTGGGCCCTGCACCGGGAGGGCCGTCGAAAGAGAGCGAGCGAGCCCGCTACTCTCCCGATTCCTGCCTGCGATTAGCGTTCCTATCCTACCCAACGTGAAACGAAGAGGGTTGGGCCAAGGCAGATAGATACCTTGGCTCATGTTTTAATTTTGCGTGTTGCTCTCAAAGACCGTCAGCATTCAGTCTGCTCGGAGAAATTAAGTATCTCGTTAAGAGGTGCTGACTCTTACGACGGAACCCGGCTATTTGATCAGCCACAAATGAACGCCACACCCTCCCTAAGAAAAGGCCCATCTTGCAATAAAACTGTGACCCCGTATCCCCAGCTGGATTCGCCACAAAGCCTTTAAGATACTGGATTTTCATAAAATCAGGACTCTTCCGGGCAGTTTGTCAAGGGCTGCCTTTTCCAGGGAAATGCGTACCTTCCTCTAGCGCGGGCCCTTTGTAGACCGGGAAGGGGGCCGGCACAGGGTGACTGGAAACCCAGTTACTCAGCCAGCTACAGTGCCTGGGAGTCACTGGGTCAGTCCTCCGGTTTAAGGGCTTTGGGATCCAGTATTTCCTTCCCGTGAAGGGCGGCCCTTCAGTGCCCATAGCTTCTTACGGCGATTTGCGGTTATTACAGGAAATAATAGGAGAGGCAGGGAGGAGTCCTGAAGAAATGGGGGGACGATCCATTCCTCTGATGAGGAGCCAGGGTTCTAAAGTGACCAGTGGGTGAGGATCAGGCCTTGGGGGCAGGTTCTGGTGATTCTGCACTGGGGCCTCTGGGCAGCAAGGGAACAACAGAAAGCTAACAGGCACTTCGGGGTCCTACCATAGAAAAGGGAACACGACGCGAGAGGTCTGTGGCCACAGAGACACCTTTGACTAGAGCTGGCCTCTCTTCTCTTCTTTCGTTCACAAAGTTCTCCGGAGCCACTTCCTCTGTGCCCAGCGTTGACCGTGAACTCGGGGAGGGGAGTATCCACACAGACAAGGTCCCTGTTCTGTACTTTTTGCCTTCACATTTCCAAATACCTTAAACGGCCTGAACGACTCTCTCATCTGCGCTTCATTTCCTTTCCCTCCTTCTGCCAATCGTCCACACAACTAACACAGCGAACACACCCACCTAGGATAAATAGCCCAGTAACGCGTGAGTCCTGGACCTCAGAAACCTCGTATCCTGGAAGGAGGAAAACCTGGGTCGTCGAATCAAATTCCTACAGCGTGCAACAGCGCAAATGGAAATAATTAGCTGTCGGCGGGACACAAAACCTTTCGTACGGGGGTTAACGTTCGACTTGAGTTTGGATGTAGACGAGGGGAACGGCGAGCTGTAGCGGAATACGCAGCCGCCTGTGCTAACGGGCCATGCTGCTGAGCTGAGTAACCCCCCCCCCCCCGCAACCTCCGCACAGAGCCGGGTCCAGGGGCGCAGGGTCCCCGGCTTCAGGGCGCTCGCGGAGTCAGCGGTACCGCGATTTCAACGCGCACCTGCAACTCTAAGCCTCTTGGCTCTTCGTCTCCCGCGGAGCAGAACCTGCATTTGCTCACGACTGTATCCACATTATGGAAAATTCTCCAACGGATAACTCTTAAGTCTTCTCTAGCTGCTTCAAGTGTAGACTCAGCAGGAGCTTCTAAGGAATTTCTCATTTCTGCCCTGACTACATACGGTGCGTAGCAAAAGCGGGTCTCAAAGCTAGTGACTTCCAGTCCTGTCCACCACGGGCGCCGTGCGACTACTGCTAACGCAGCGAGCATGGAATCTCTTTGCAGTGATTAACTCTGACTTTGTTGCGGAGTCTGCCCGGGCTCTTCCATGGACAGGTGACTCGGGCACTTTGGAGGTAGAGTGTGGTCACCTATTTTCCGGTGGTTCTTACAGCTTGGCTGGGCATTGAAGATGCCTGTGGAGTTACTTTCTTCCTTTTAAGCAAGAGTCTATATGTGTTCCAACCTATACAGAACTTCTCTCTCCCAGTGTCACGGAGTTCAGGCACCAAATCAGAATGCTTGTCCCTGTGCCGTTTTTCTAGACAGATTCTCACATAAAATCTAGGCAATCTGAATTTGATTGCGGTACAATTTTGCTGGTGTTCCAGTAATACAACAGTGATCTTTAAATACACCAGCCAGTTCGGCAGAAAAACGACTCTCCACTCACTTGGGCCCCTTCCTGCCAGGGATGGTGTGACGGGAGGGGCCACGAGCTGGGAGGGCCAGGCCTGGTTTACTGTTCCTTCCGCTCTCCCTCTTGAAATTCTTGTTTTGGGGCAAGGGGCCCTACATTCCATTCTCAGCCAGTTCTGTTTACAGCCACGGGCCTCTGGGTAGCAGACGGAGGGCTACTTTTGTGTGGTTTGCCTATAGGCTGGGTGCAAAAGGTGGTCGAAAGGGCTGCTTTGAAAACAAGTGGCCCACAGATCTTTGGTGCGAGCTGCTGGTTGGGGGGAGGCCGGGGCCGGAAGGCTTGCTGAAGCCTTGGGGCAGGGGTGAGGAGCAGAGGCCACAGGCCGGCCTCGCACACGTGCACACGCAAAACTCCAATCCCGCCTGAACCTGGGCTGGGCTCCCTCTCCCTCTCTGTCTTTCCTCTCCAAGCCACCACCTATTTTCCGCTCCCCAGTACAGCGCCGGGACGTAGGCCATGGTAAGGAAAGAGATAAGAGCTAAAAGAAGGCTGGGATTCTCCGGACGGAAGGGCTCAGAGGGACACATCCAGCCTTGACAGAAAGGAGATGGGCAATCGATCCTTGCCCCGCTATGGCCGCCACAGAGCCCAGGAGGTGCTTGGGCTGTGGATGCACCCCGCAAATCTGTTTACCGGCTACAGGAAATAATGCTGAAAAATGACAATTTCACATTAAAATGCCCATGCATTTCGGTAATTCTGTACACCAGTGTGCTCCAGGCTCTCTTGTCAAGCCCTCTTGTTTTCTCACTGCCATCCACCAATGACAACGACCCCCTTTTGAAGCTGGAAGGCAATTCTTCCTCAACCCAGAATCAGGTGGCACGGGCTTTTTACTGGAAATATATACCTTCTTTTCTAATATAATTAAAGACGCAGGAGTCCTTTCCAGAAGTTCACTCTAAAATTGTGTTACATGACTCATCATCTGGCCTCTTCTGCCTGGACGGTGGTTTTGGTTGTAGCTTAGTCCCTCCCCGGCCCTCAAAAACTCTAAAAATATGAATAGACGTTTGTCACTTACGTTTCCCTCTCCCTCCTACTCCCAATGATTAAAAAAGTCCACTCTGCGAGTTACCACAGCTCAGTGTGAGCCGTGGATAGCTGTTCAATATTTCCATCACCTCTCCTTTACAAACGGACTCCTTGCTGCATGTGCTTTAACCGATTATCGTGTGCAATCCTCACAACTCATTTTACAAAATAGAAATTGTTAGTCCCGGTTTCCAGTTGATGAGCCAGAGGCTTTTAGAGCTGACACTTTTTGTCCAAGGGCACAGAACTCTGTCCAGTGCCTCCGGCTCTGCCTGGGCTGGTTAAGCGCTCCCACGAGGGTGGAGCCTGCTTATTGGGGTCTGACTCGTGGCCTTGCCATTTCCTGGCTGGATGACCTTGAGGAAGTCACATTACTTCTCTATTTCCCAGATTCTGTATCTATAGTACAATGATCCCTATTACATAGGGTTAAGGAAAGCATTTAAAACAGTACTGGCATGTAGTGAATAGTATGTAATAAATATCCTTACTGCTGGCCCTCCAATATGCTCACAATGCTGTGGTCCATCCCGCTGTATGTCGATGAAGCCATGGGTTTCTAAACAACTTCAGCAAACTCCGAGAACCAAAACCGCCAGGGCCATTCCTGCCCTCCAGAGGACAACCTCACAATTAATCAGGCCATGAATGACAGAGGCAGACAGAAGACGTTTGCAGAGACAGTAGAGACACACGAGGACCAAATGCAACATGTAATCCTTAACCGGGTCCCGACCAGAAGCATTTTCTTTTTTTTAATTTTGCTGCAAAAGACATTTATGGGTGAAACTGGTAAGATTTGAATGTCTGGACAGAGATAGCAGTACTATATAAATTTCCTGGTTTCTGATCGTTGTTCTGTGGTGACAGAAGATAAAACGCAGTGGTATGGGAATTCGATGGGAATTATATATGTACCTTACGGTCAAATACATAGAGAATGATATTAATACCCACACATGTGCACAAAGCGAGAGCACGAGCGAGCGAGAAGAGGGGACGACTGGTAAATCGTGACACAGTAAAACATTAACATTTGGGGAATGTGGGTAAAGGGTGAGGGTGCTGAATCTAGGCTTTGGACGAGCTGAGTTTCGTTCTAGCCACCATGTCCTCGTGCTCTTAGGCAACTATGTTAAACTCTCTGAGCCCGTTTCGTCATCTAAAATGATGGACAATAAAATCTGCCTCATTGGGACGAATGGATCCATAAGTTTATAGGTGGATTTACAAGCATGCGGCCCGATGAGCAAATCACAGATTTACACGGAGCAGCACGGGCCGGGCTCTTCTAGAAGTCAGAGAAAAGCTAAGGGCCCCCCCACCCCGGGGGTGCGGGTGGGGGTGGGGAGAGCAGCTCAGCTGGAATATCAGGGGAGAACACTCAGATGAACTTGGCACTTGACATTAGAAATTTTTTTTTTTTAACGTTTATTTATTTTTGAGACAGAGACAGAGCATGAGTGGGGGAGGGGTAGAGAGAGAGGGAGACACAGAATCTGAAGCAGGCTCCAGGCTCCGAGCTGTCAGCACAGAGCCCGATGCGGGGCTCGAACTCACCGACCGTGAGATCATGACCTGAGCTGAAGTCGGACGCTTAACCGACCAAGCCACCCAGGCGCCCCTGACATTAGAAATTTATTTCTGCCAATTCCCCACAGAAGAAAGGTTTTTGGACAGAGAACATATCCTATTCTTAATTTTTTTTTTTTTTTTTTTACATGAGAAAAGAAAATGTAAATACGACGAGGCATTCTTGAGATTAATCCTTTTCAATCTGCCTCTACATCAGAATCACCCTTTGGAGCTTTAAAAGATAAATACGTGCTTGGACCCTACCCCAGGAGAACCTGATTCATCTGGTCTTGGGGAGGTCCTGAACATTCACATGTTCAAATGGCTCCACGGATACTTCTGATGTTCCCCAGACAGAGTTACTGAGAGTCGGCGCCCCAGAAATCAGGGCTGGAACCAAGCCCATCGGATGTTGTCGTAAGCGATCCGAAGGAAAGAATGCAACCTATCCGTTACCTCGGCTTTTGCTGGTATTCGCGGTACCCTGGGGGCCCCCCGACAGGAGCAGCCTGCCAAGGAGACGGGTAATTGGCCTCACACAATGAAATGGGGTGTGTGGGCAAAATGGAGGCAGTGAACTTGAACACGGTCGTCTGGGTGTTCACAGGAAAGAAATCAAGGCAGGCTCCCAGAGTGAGTTCTATAAACGACCCACAGTGACTCGGGAAGGGATGGCGGGATGTGTTCTGTTGTTTCACCTGCCTATGGGGCAGGTGCTGTCTAGGGTACCGTCACCGCAGGCTGACCTCATAAAAGATACTGGAAATGAAACCCAAAGAATCGTGGTGCCCTTAAGCGACGACGACGACGACGACGACGACGACACGGGGTGTTTGTTTCCTGGGAAGTTCTTGTTCACCATGTAGTATACATACATACACGCTATACTGCGTACTTCATGCACACTGCAGTTAGAAAAGCTCCGAGACGAAAATGACGGAATTAGAAAATAGCGACTAAAATTACTTAGAAGATGGGACCTTGCTTTTATAAAGACATATAAGAAAAGTAAAAAAAAACAAAACAAAACAAACAAACAAACAAACAAAAACCTCTCAGATCAGATACAAGCTGCCAGGATGTCTAATCAGAATTTATTAGACAACAAGGGGAGTAGGAGTGGACTTTTTCATTTAAATCTGGAAAGGAACGTTGAGAGCAAACGTTGAGGTAATTTAAGGTGTAAGGAAAAAGTGACGTCCTTATGTCCAAAGATTTGAAAGTTTGAAATGTCCAGGGATTATATTTTGAAAAAATCTTTGAAGGGCAAGCTGGAGATGTTCAAGAGATAGTCTTCACCTCTGAGAGTACATGTTATGAAAGGCAATTGCCATATTTTTCCATAGGCCATTCTTTTAAAAAAAATTTTTTTTTAAATGTTTATTCATTTTTGAGAGAGACAGAGCATGAGCAGGGGAGGGGCAGAGAGAGAGGGAGACACAGAAACCGAAGCAGGCTCCGGGCTCCGAGCTGTCAGCACAGAGCCTGACGCGGGGCTCGAACTCACGGACCATGAGATCACGACCTGAGCTGAAGTCGGACGCTTAACCGACCGAGCCACCCAGGCGCCCCCCCCCCCCCCCATAGGCCATTCTTGACTGTTACCAGCAAAAAAGTTATCCTGGGCTCAATACATTTGTGTGAAATTTTAAGCTTCTTAGGATGTACTTGAAGAGTCTGGTGCACAGTTGCCGGTAAAGTGAGTCGGGACGATGGGCCGAGCCGAGGTGGCCAGTGGTCCTGGTGGGGAGACACGAGGAGGAGGAGGAGGGGGTGGGGGGAGACGAGTCACCAGCAAATGCGGGGAAGACAGGGAGGCTCCCAGCCGTCCTGGGCTCCATCCACCGCCACTGTCGCGCAGCGTCCCCGAGTACCACTTGCCCCCCAGCGAAAACCTCAGTCGGCTCCCTACTTCCCACCGTATGACGCCAAGTCTAAGTGCTGGCTTGGCTTTCATAAAGCCCGACGACACAGCCACTAAGACCAGCAAGCTTTTTGTTCCAGTCGCTCTTCCTTTCCTGCCACTCAAAAGCAGAGAAAGGACTTTGCCACTTGAAATATCCTTTCTTTTACACCCACAGCTCCTGCAGGGCGAGGGATGCCCCTCTTCCTACACTCCCCGCCTGGGCACATGCAGTAGAGGTCAGAAACGCTCGCGGGGTCAGTGCCGCAGGGTGTGTTTTCCAGGCTCTTCTTCACACCCTTATCACCCGCTCTTTATCCAAGCTGACGATAGGCTAAAAAGAGGCTTCTCACATAATCTCCATCATTGCCCCCGCCAGTCATGCTGAGGTTAACGGTAACAAAAGCTGACATTCATGAACAGAATGGAAAGGGCCCTGTTCCTACGCCGGCAAAAGGCTCGTTTGCAGTGAACAGTTCAGGGCAGTAAAGAACTGGAGAGGATCTCAGGAGGGAGAGAACTGAGTGGCTATATTCCTATTAAAAAAGGACAGTGAATAGGGCTTCCAGAAAGAGACAAGTACGACAGAGACATGCTTCAATGCTGTTTCTATCAAGACTTCATCTTAACTTATTTTTAAGCAAGAGTACCCCTGGCCCACAAATACTCGAGTTCTTTGAGTTTTGCAGATAGCTTAAAACAGTGAATTATCTAAAGCTTTATCAGTTTAAAGATTTCACTTAGAAGAGCTTGATTTTTAGTTTACAGCCTTATTCTGAATTTGCCTTAGCCCCGTTAAAAGTCTAGATAATTTAGGTTTCATATTCTCTTAAAGTACTCGGAACAGTAAGGTCAAAGGCTAAACCAGAGCTCAACCAATTAAAATAATGGCCTCTACTACCTGCAGACTCCTCTGGTGTGGTTTTAAAGATTAATGCAGACACATTCAAGAAGTATGGCTTCTGTCTTTGGAAACTTTCCAGGCGAGAAAGATGGCATTGTTTCAAGATAATAACCATAATGACAGAAATAACGCCGCTGAAAATAATGTGGTAGAGATTTCCAGTGCGTACTTCATGCCCGTTCTCTTAAGAGAATTTTGATTTCGTTGGGAGAAGCCAAGTGTAAAGCCTTCGTGACCCATGGGTGGAGGGGAGGCCCGTGACTGATTTCAGACCAGTGTCACATAAGCGAAAGTTGTCGGGTAGGGCTTTTCCAGGAAAGCTCCTTAAAAGCAGGCACACTCAGCTGGTAGTATCTTTTTGCCCTTTAGCCTTCAGTTCTTTCTGCCGGGGCCGAGCACACGAGGCCACGGCAGAGCGGCCACCTTGGACCTCAGAGGCAATCACGAGGGAAGGGCCAAGATGACCGCAGTGATCTCAGGCCCGAATTCTTGAGCTGCTGAACCAGAGCCTGTCATGGCCCTGCCTCTTCACTCCTTGTGAAAGGTAAGAAAACCTCTCCCGATAAGAGAACTTCTCCTTTGTGCTATTGCTGGCATTTCTGTTCCCAGCAGCCGAATTCTTAGCAGATACAAGGAACAGTAATGACCGCGACAATGACGGTTACCGACAGCGAGAGCGCGCTGTTCTAAACGCTTTGCAATCATTATCGCTTTTAACAGTCGCGATTCTCCCCGACCTACGATAGTTATCTTCTGCGGAGGATGGTTCTTGAACCGTTCTTGGGTTCTTGAACCTTCAGCCCAAGCTGAAGTCCGGGCCCCACAGCTAGCCAAGAAGCAGAGTCAGGGTTGGAGTCGCGCCAGCTCACTTTAACCACACGCGCTGTGCCTTCTGCCGCCCGCTAAGAAGCGAAGTCAGTCCACCAAGGGGCTCAGCTGAGGTTCTGGGCCCACGCGAGCTGTTTTCCGGCGCTCTTCTCCGTGACGCTAAACACGCACTGCCAATTAAGCATCTCCAATAAAGATTCCTAAAACATACAAACCTAATGTTTATCAAACAAACAAGCAAAGAGTGAAGTCCGATCCAGTAATTGCGAAGAGAAAATCTTCCCTACGGGAGGACCCGGATCCACCTGTCCCATTCCTGCCCCAGTCCTGGTACTTGGTCAGCCAAAGTATGGTAGCTGGACCTCACCCTCGGTCTGGAAGGGTCTGGCAGGAGACCTCTCTTTGCTGATTTACTCAATCCTTATCCTTTTAGATGAAATCATCACCGAGGGAGCTAATCAGCGGCAGCCTCATCGGTGTTTTCTGTGGCACAGACACCACACCCGCCCCCTGGGACCCCTGACTCCCTAACACGGGTGGAAACGATCTGCCTTCACTGGGACACACTTGGGTTGATTTTGAAAAAAACAAAAACAAAAACAAAACAAATCACTCTGAAGCTGCCGATGAGTTTTCAGAGGCCTTTCCAAGGATGGAATGACCTTTCTGGTCAAAACTGCACTTTCAATCAATCGCAACAGTAAACTGGAGGGAAATTTTGAAATACTGGCTAGGATAGTTAGGTCCACTGCCAAATAATTGAACAGTTTGGAAAATCAGAATCCCAGAAATGAAGCCCTGAGAAAATTCCACGTCCTCCCCTCAGTGATATTACTTTCTCCTTGTTATGCGCTCTCCATTTCTTAAAGACGAAAACCAGGAGAAAACGCCGATGTTTGACACTTTCTGTCGCCGAGCTCCACCTTAGACGTGTAAAACCAGACGTGCGTGTGACAGATCCAACCAGAAGGAGGCGGCACCAGTTACCTACGGATTCTGGTCTCCGTCTCCCTCTAACCTCCTCTCTATCCTGCCACCGGCATTTTCTTCCATCGCTCCCGATTCAGAAAACAGGACGCAGGCCCTTCACAACCCGGTCTAAGTCAACTGTTCCGAGTTCTAGCAAAACGCCTCAGTCCACTGACACCTGGTCAGACTAACCAGCTACATTGAGCGGTCTGAGCTTCGTAGGTAAAAGATTCACCGAAGGACATAAAACACCAAAAAGAAAATCACTTCTTACACCAAAGGCAGAAAGATCAACTCTCTGTCGCTTGGGACTCTCTTTCTTTTGAAAAGCTTATCGCACAAAAGGGAAAATGCTTTGCTATTTTGGGCCGCTTCTTTCACTCTTGTAAATGACATCTGTAATGTCAACATTCAGCGAGAGCTATTCGGAACTTGGCACTTTTAATTCATGCGAAAATGCCAATTCCACTGAGTAAAGAAGATATTAAAGTTATATTCAACATCAAGTGCAAATATTTCATCAAAGTGGGTTCAGGATAAAAATGTTAATTATATGTAAAAATTAAATACCACCTTATGAATCACTTGTCTTGGCATCATGGAAAATTTTTCAGCCTTCTCCAACAAGAGTGTCAGATCTTGGGAACAGTAATTCATAAATGGCCTGATTCCACAATGAGTCAGAGTGACTAAAATACTCTGGATACATGTTTCACTTATTTATATTGTTGGGTCAAAACCACAGTTTATTTAATTTGCTGTGTTGGTAACATTTTTTGAAAGAGCTCCCTTTACCACTTTGTACCCTCTCAGTGTGCCCCCGTGTTGTTGGCACAAGAGACTGCGTAGACAGGATTAGTGGGGGTACCGTGGGTACCCTAAGTCTTCACAACCCACAAAAGGAAGCTCAATGAAATAGGCAGTCACCGTGATTCGATTAAAACGGAGCTTCTTCTCTTGAACAAACGGTCTGGGCACCAAGGCAAGACCTTCCTGAATCTTTGACCCTGGGAATTCTAAAATAACCTCTTTCAGTGAACGGGGACATTATATTGAAACCTGAAATTATGGGAGATGATGAGAATGGAGCTTTTTTTTTTTTTTTCTAATGCTTATTTATTTTCAAAGAGAGGGCAAGAAAGCGAGTGGGGAAGGGGCAGAGAGAGGGGGAGAGAGAGAACCCTAAGCAGGCTCTGGGCTGTCAGCATGGAGCCAGACGTGGGGTTCAAATCCACAAACCGTGAGATCATGACCTGAGCCGAAATCAAGAGTCAGATGTTTAATCAGCTGAGCCACCCAGGCGCCCCGAGAATGGAGCTTAATTAACAAAACCACGCCATAAAAATCTAGAGTTTTAACATAACCTCTTTTACTTCCTTTGAAAATTGGAGTCCTTCAGATTATAGAAACTTAATCTCTGGTTTAAACTTTAGCGCTAAATATGAGCCAAAGGCTTAAGGACCCTGAAGCTAAAATGAAATAAGCACTTTTGCAAATTAGCCTTGATGGTTGTTACATTCATAAAATATTGGAAGAAGAGCTAGTAATCCATGTCGTTTTATCCTTTTAACTCATCGATGTTTCTCTTATTTGTGGTTTTTTTAAATTTTTTTTTAACGTTTATTTATTTTTGAGACAGAGAGAGACAGAGCGTGAACGGGGGAGGGTCAGAGAGAGGGAGACACAGAATCTAAAACAGGTTTCGACGCGGGGCTCGAACTCACGGACCGTGAGATCATGACCTGAGCCGAAGTCGGTCGCTTAACCGACTGAGCCACCCAGGCGCCCCTCTTATTTGTGGTTTAAAGTTAGCAGTGGAGGGGATCTTCTGAGGTCTTTAGTGACACCTGGGACTTTACCATGTTTCGACTTTGGAAATTGATACTCAAAATAATAAAAAATATTGATCTCTACCCGCACAGTTACTGCCTATGATTTTGGTCTAGGTATATCGATTTAAATGTGAAGCAACGTTTCTAAGTTGGGGCAAGGTGAATCTAATCTTTGAAAATGTGAGGGCAGAAAAAATGCCCTAGAGGCCCGCATGACAGTTCCTGCATGGCTAAAATATCATCTATGTAAATGAGGAAAACTAATAGGTATTCACCCGAGTGGAATGTAAACTTAGCCATAAAATCTCTGGCTGTGAAATGCTTATCATTTCATTAGTTATTGTTCCCAAAGGACTAGTGAAAATCCCTATATGTCACTTTGAAATGAAAAAAAAAAAAAAAAACTTTGTTTTATTTCCTTTTTACTTCTAAATCTGCTGTTTATATCTTTCTTTCAAAAACCGTATCCTCATTTGGATGACAGTGGGAAGGCACGGGCTAAAAATGAAAATTTCTTAACCTAAGGTTTCATTTAAAATATTGCTGGCCTGGCATTGCAATGTTAGTATCAACGCCCAGTGATATTTTACGGGATAGCCATTAAGTAATGAAACTTATTTCCATAATCTATCACTGGTTCCCTTTACTGGGCTATTAAATACCACTAGGGTTTTAGTGCCGAGACGTTTCAGGAACATGTCATTCAGATGTGGTACACAGAGAAGTTTGGTTTATAAAGAAAACCTTTGGGGCGCCTGGGTGGCTCAGTCGGTTGAGCGTCCGACTTCGGCTCAGGTCACGATCTCGCGGTCCGTGAGTTCGAGCCCCGTGTCGGGCTCTGGGCTGATGGCTCAGAGCCTGGAGCCTGCTTCCGATTCTGTGTCTCCCTCTCTCTCTCTGCCCCTCCCCCGTTCATGCTTTGTCTCTCTCTGTCTCAAAAATAAACGTTAAAAAAAAAAGAAAGAAAGAAAACCTTTGTTTTCATTTCATTCCTAATCAGTAGATATGCTTCATTAGGCCCCGCTTGACTCACAGAATTCTTGGTGGCGCTTCTAAGATTAAATCACAACAAAGAATTATTGGCATAAAGGTGGTTCTGCTGAAAGCGGCCACGTTCTAGAGGACCTGCCTCGCTACCAGGAAAATGCCATCCAAATCCATCTTGTGAATTGTGAATCCATCTTTTCTTGCGAAAAGTACATTCGTAATTTCTACTGCGCTTCTTACAGCTGTCGGCAGCCAGATGGCACTTTTTGTTATAACTGAGATACTGGATGAGGAACTCCTCATTCCTTCCACAGAGGTTCCACTGGCAACCACTGATATTTTTTTTTTTTTACGGTCTCCATGGCTTTTGCCTTTTCCAAAAGGCAAATATCTATGAAGAGATAATCCGCATCATATTTTGTGGATATCAACAATCTATAAGCTGGTTCTAAAGTGTATATGGAGAAGCCAAAAGGAGACGCAGAATAGCCAACATAATGTCGAAGGAATAAGAACAAAGTTGGACGACTAATACTACCTGACTTCAAGGTCTACCACGAAGCTACACCAACCAAGACAGTATAAATGAAAAAATATATAAGCCGAGACATAGGCCTACATAAACACAGCCAAGTGTTCTTTGACAAGGAAGCAGAGGCAGCACAATGGAGCAAAGACAGTCTTTTCGACAAATAGTGCTGGAACTGAACATCCACATGCAAAGAAAATAAATAAATAATAAATAATAATCCAGACACAGATCTTACACCTCCCACAAAAATTAACTCAAAATGGAGCAGAGACCTAAATGCAAAACACAAAACTATAAAAACCCTAGAAGATAATCTAGAAGAAAACCTAGATCGACCTTGGGTATGGTGATGACTTTTTTTTTTTTTTTTTTTAATGGTGACGACTTCTTAGATACAACACCAAAGATACTATCCATGAAAGAAACAACTGATAAACTGGAATTCATTAAAATCAACGTCTTTTGCTCTGTAATAACAGTGCCAGAAGCATGAGAAGGCAAGCCACAGACTGGGAGAAAATATTTGTAAAAGACACATGTGACGAAGGACTGTTGTCGAAAATATACAAAGAACTTTAAAACTCAATGATAGCAATGCAATTAAGACATGGGCCAAAGACCTTAACAGACACCTCACCAAAGAACACATACAGATGTGCACGTCATACGTCATCAGGGAAATGCAAGTTAAACCAACAATTAGATGCTACTCCTCCCTGTGAGAAGGGTCAAAATCTAAGAACACGGACAACAGTCAATGCTGGTGAGACTGCAGAGCATCAGGAACTCTCATTCATGGCTGGTGGGAATGCAAAATGGTAGAGCCACTCGAGACGACAGCTGGACAGTCTCTTACAAAACTAAACACACTCTTACCACATGCTCCAACAACCACACTCCTTGGCATTCGCCCAAAGGACCTGAAAACTTATGTTCGTACCAAAGCCTGTACGTAGACATTTGTAGGGGTTTTGTTCATAACGGTCAAAACTTGGAAGAAACCAAGATGACCTTCAGTAGGTGAATGGGTAAGTAACCTGTGGCACATCCAGACAACGGAATATTATTCAGTACTAAAAAGAAATGATCAAGCCCTGAAAAGACATAAAGGAAACTTAAATACTTACTACTAAGTGAAAGAAGCCAATCTGAAAAGGCTACATACTGTATGATTCCAAACATATTATCATTCTGGAAAAGGCAAAACCATGGAGACAGTAAAAAAAAAATTTCAGCGGTTGCCAGGGGCTGGGGAGGAGGAGGGATGAATACACAGAGAACAGAAGATATTTAAGGCACTGAAACTACCTGTATGATATCGTAATTGTGGCTACATGTCATTATATGTTTGTTCGACTCACAGAACGCACAGAACAAAGGTGAGCTCTAATGTAAACCAGGTTCCTGAATTGTAACAAATGTGCCACTCTGGTAGGGGATGTTGATAATGGGGAGGCTATGTACGTGTGGGGGCAGAGGGTAATAAAAAAATCAATCTACCTTCCACTCAATTTTTCTGTGAATCTAAAACTGCTCTAAAGAATGACGCCTATTAAACAACGGCACCAACAAAAAAAGTATAATGTTCATAACGCTAGATCATTAACTCATGATTTAGTACCATGTGATCCTTTAAATTATACACAATACTATTTTGCCTGTTGTCATTTTATATGTAATTGTTTCATTTTCTTAAAATGTTAGCTCCGTGAGATCAGAAACTGAATCTTACATAGTCTTTCCCCAGTGATATATGCAAAGCTTTTGGCAAAGAACTTTTAAGGTCCTTAAATAAAACGTGATGCAAAGAAATAATACAATGAAGGAAGTTTTCTGAATTTTAAATGTAGTTAAGTAGGTGTCCAAGAAATATTTTTTTGAATTAATACATCAGTGAATAACAACAGATGTTTCCAATCTTTTTTTTTTTTAATTTTACATTTATTTATTTTTGAGAGACAGAGTGAGACAAAGTAAGAGTGGGGGAGGGACAGAGAGAGAGGGAGACACAGAATCCTAAGCAGGCTCCAGGCTCTGAGCTGTCAGCACAGAGCCCGACGCGCTCGAACCCACAGATTGTGAGATCATGACCTGAGCTGATGTCAGGTGCTTAACCGACTGAGCCACCCAGGCACCCCTCAATTTTCTTGACCCTAACCATTTTAAATTTCAGTTTCTCGTACTGACTTTGAAGATAAGCATCCTTCCTATGAAATGTGATTGGTCGGAACACATTAAAAAGAGAATGAAATAAAGGTAGTTTAAGAGGAAAATTTATGCCACAAACTCGATGTAGCAGAAAAGCATATTACACTACCATTTGCCTGTCCTTCCAATGACAGGTCAAATGCCCCAACTAACTACTCCCCCAGGTATGTTCAGTCCATTGCAAAAGTGCTGGTCTATTCTTCTAAATTGCTTTGACTAGATTTTCCCTTCCTCAAGCAAAATCTGAGTACAATCTAAGAACCCCCAGGTAAGAAAGGGCATTTGGAAAACAGGTGTTGCTGAGTCAGAAAAACCCTAGGGAACTCTGTAAGTGACCTACTATTTTAAGGTTTTATTCTCACTCTAAAATGGTGACAGAAGAAAAAAAAAGCCACAGACAGTATGTTATGGGGTGTCTGGGTGCCAAAGGGATATCAGAACAGAAGGAAATGAATAGGGGAGAGATGAGAGGAGAAAAACGCATTTAATGGCATAGCACTGTTGAGATGATCACTCTTTTATTAGCCTTCAGAAAATAAAAATTTCCAAATGATCGGGATGTTTCCAGTTTGTTATAGGAGAGAAGACTCGGCCTGTGCCTAGACACCTTGTAAGATCAGCTAGCTGTCTATGTTTGAACTCTGCAAGGCGTTATCATATCACATCCTATTACGTCAAGTCAGTTATCGTGTTAACTAAATCACCAATACATAGAAATTTGCTTCATTATTTATTACCATCTTGATGGGAAGAAAGAGGGATCTTATAAATAAGATCATAGATCTTTACAACATGGATGGAGATCTGTATTTGACTGAATCCTTAGTACGTACCCGAGGAATACAAGCAAATAGTAAATTATGTGTCATAACCTGTGTCAAATATATGTACACACATGAAATCTGTACTCTTGCTACTAATATACCAACAGCAGCAAAACCAATAACAGCGCTCATTTATTGGGCGTTTGCTGTATGCCACGCCCCGGGCGATACCCTGTGGCAGACACTTAAGATTGGGTCTCTCAAGTTCCGTTTCGTCCTACATCTATTCGGTAGCTGGAAAGCTACAAACTACATTTCCCATACTCCTTTGTGGCTAAGGCTCCTGTTACGAACTAGGCCCCGCTAATTTAGATGTGTTCACGAGAAATCAGAAGAGAGGGGGCAAGACCAAGGTCGTCTTCTTACTGCTGTGAACGCTGGCAGGCAAATCAGAGAGAGAAACGTGTGAGTGCCTGGGCTCAGCCTTCCCGTGTCTTGTCCTCAGGGTCATGGCTTAGAGGCGGGCGTGTCGGCAGCCGTGGCTGACCAGGAGAAGCTGCCTGACCCCCGGACCACAACCACGGCAATCTGGCATCAAGTCGGTGGCCTTGTGGCATCTCCCACCCCTCACTGATTTTCCCTGTCTTAAACCCCTTTCTTGAAATGCCTGGGGTGGTTTTCTGTTTTCTATACGGAACTCTGATGATACGGTCCTTTATATATATTGTCTCATCTAATACATACTGTGAAACGTCATTATTCCTCTTCCACAAGCAGGGAAATTAAGTCTGAAAAGAAGGTAATTTTTCTCCTAAGTCACAAAATTCGCAGATGGAGAAGTTGGGGATTCCAACTCTGATCACCGGATTCCAAAGCCCGTGCTGGGAGCTGCTGCATTTCCTACGGGCCTGCCTCGTACTTAACGTTTTAATTAAGGCTAAGGGAAGCCCATCTGGCATGGTAAGGTTCAAATTCAACTTCGAACTTTGGTCTACCTTTGAACTCAAGTTCAAATCAAGTAAAACTTCTTGAAAGCTCAGCCAATTTCTCTTTCCACTCATCACTTCTGCGGGCTTACGGACTTTGGACTGACTTAGAAACAGAAATGCTGGTCTTGCAATATCTTCAGCTTAGTCAGAATGAAATGGGAAGTCTTGTTCTCCTGGGAAGGCGCTTCTCAGAAGTCTTCAAGCTTCCGGTTTTGGTAAAAAGATGTTTCACGCCTTAGAGCAGTACATTTCAATACATTTTCACTGGTCATTGAAAAAGGATAAAATGCACTTTTGGTCGTCAGGGAAAGGGAAAGGGAAGGAAAAGGAACACGTGCGAACTTGGTAATTCTAAAAACCACCGATCTGCTCACCGCGGAGATACAGAGAGTGTGGCATATCAGAAAACCCCAGCACTACTGGCTGGGAGACCAGTGATGTGTAGACTGAGCCATGCAACCTTAGGGGAGCCGCCTTCCTCACCGGGAGAAACAAGGCACTTAGATGTGAAGCTGATTTCTTCGAAACCCGGAACCATGAAACATTCGCGCAGAAAAGGGGTGCATGCGGACCGTCTCCACTGTCGTCACCTCCTGGCACACACAGAGATGCCAGCTCTTGCGTGGGGCGCCGGGGCCACACAGGGAGCAGTCAAGACCGCAGGAGCCGCCTGGGGTCTCCGCAGATCAATTTCCCGGCAACTCTGCGGAAACGCTGCGCTCAGAGAATCGCCAGCTCACCAGTTGGCACCCGGGGAAACCAAAGCAGGTTTGTAACAACCCACAAACTAAAGTACGTGCGACGGATGTATTTTCAGGAGGAAAACTCTTTCCCAATTTGTACTCTTCAGTCCACTTTTTCACACAGTAACCAGGGAGATCCCTTAAAAAGTACAGACCTGATCACGTCAGTGCCTGAGCCCCCTATCAAGGGCCTCTTGTCATTCTTAGAATAAAGATCCACATTCTGAAAACAGCCCTCTAGGCCTAGCGTGGCCCAACCTCCGTTTCTCCAGGGTCATCTCATGCTGTTCTCGCCACTGCACTTTATGTCCTTTCTTTCCTTCCCTAAAACACACAGAGCACTTTCTGCATCAGGGATTGGAAGCCCGGGGTCTCTTTTACCTTCTTTTCCAGCTGACACTTCACAGATTTCTTCAGGTCTCAGCTCACACGTTAATTGCCTAAGAAAACCTTCCCCAGGGGCGCCTGGGTGGCTCAGTTGGTTGAGCGTCCGACTTCAGCTCAGGTCACGATCTCCCGGTCTGTGAGTTCGAGCCCCGCGTCGGGCTCTGTGCTGACAGCTCGGAGCCTGGAGCCTGCTTCGGATTCTGTGTCTTCCTCTCGCTCTGACCCTACCCCGTTCATGCTCTGTCTCTGTCTCAAAAATAAATAAACACTTAAAAAAACAACAACAAAAAAAACCCTTCCCTAATCCCCCTCTACATCAGGTTTTCCTTGTTACTACAGCTCATCCTTTTATTCCCTAGAAGTGATGAGTTTGAACGTGCTCATTCCTTTTTGTGATGATCTGATTAATGTCTGTTTTCCTCATTAGACTCCAAGCTCTGAACAGGGACAGTATCTCTTTGGGTTATCGCTGTCTCCACAGACTTTACCATAGTGGCACAGGCCATTTATGAATGACTGGTACCAAGATCTGATACTCTTGTTGGAGAAGGCTGGACAACTTTCCATGAGACAGGACAAATGATTCAAAAAGATTTGCGATCAGTTAAACATTTGTTCAAGAAATGAATTTATGGTTTTGTTTTGGCTACATACAGCAATTTTCCCAGCAACTATAACCTTTGAACTCACATAGTTCTGTACATCAAATTTCTTACGACGTGAAATATGAATCTGGTAATGCTTTAATTCCCCTAATTAATGAATGGTATGGTCGTGCACTTAGAATCTTCCAGTGCAAATATTCTCTACGCCTTTTGGATCATGGAACATTGTGAGATCCAATACAATCTTTGGATACTGTTTCCAAGAAAATGAATACATTCACATTTTACAAACAATCTCAGGCAATCAGTCCATGGACTAACTCTACGAATAAATTTCAAGCCCCTGAATATGGCAGAAGACCATCAACTGGCTTGATCCTTAGCTCCTTCTCTAAGTTCATCTGCCGTTCTCTTTTAAGCTCTAACAGAGGAAGCCCCGTGTGGTTTCCCAGCACACATACCATTTCCTCTTTGTGAAATGTCACATCTATCCTCTGATACTTAGAGCTGAGCTCGCATCTTCCAGGAGGCTCACCTCACTCTGGTCCTGGGAAACGAACGGGTACCTTGTGGGGCCTCCCATGACACCCACTGGGGATGAGCCCCCTCGGATTTACTTCATGGTGTCAAAGTTATCTCTTTAGATTATAGTCTTTCCCAGAGAATATTACATTCTTTGAGTGTGAGGACTTCCTAGACACTCCTCCCCCAACCGTGTGGAATAGTGAATGGCACCAACAGGCCTTTAATAAATGTATGTTAATCTAAACTGCTGATGGACCAAACTTAATGGTAGGAGACCTAAGAGAATCCGTAAGTAATATTCTATAAATAAGAAGACAAACCGGAATACCCATAAATGGGATATTTGCAGTGTATAATCACCAACGAAGCCTACTAACACAGAGAACGCAAAACAAAGTTATTTCACCCTAAAAAAAAAAAAATCCAGCCTAAGACATCAACGTCAGTAGGGGTATCTGTTACAGAAAATCACCATGGAACCAACAGAACAACGGATTCTTCATTAAAACAGTTGGAAGGCAATACTCCGAAAATGTACCATTACAAGGTCCTTATGAAAGGTTTGGTTCCACATTGTGCACTATTGCTGTATAAGGATTTACAGCTCCCACTGCATCAGCAACGGTGAGCAGCAGAGTTTAGTTCTCAGGTGGTGATTGTACAGTAACCGAAAAGTTAATGTGTGGCAAATAAAAAGAACTTTGCACTGAAAGTTATGTGCGCTGATATTCCAAGTAAAGAAATTATTTTTGCTGTTTTAAACCTGCAGCTGTCGTTCATTTACCCAGCAGACTGAGCTATTTGTAATTCTACAGTTAATGCCAGTGGACCAGTGGTTATCGCTGGAAGGACTGCCATTTATTACACAATAGCCTATAAGCATAATGCATCCCGGACTCGTAAATTTTATCGGGAAAGATCCAATGAGATGACTAATTTACACATTTCTGTCTTGTGAACCCTGGAACTCTTCTCTCTGATGCAGATTCATTTGTTGCCATAAGTCCAGTTATAGCAGCACTGTGTGGGGGTGGGGTGGGGGTGGGGTGAGGGTGGGGTGGAGAAGCTTCCGTGGAAGAACAATTTTTAACCCTGCCTCCCACCCCCCGTGGGGAATTGATACGCTGACTTCCTCTCCCATCTTTATCTGGCCCTCGCACCCAATCAGAGATATCACTGACAGAGTAGATTATGTTCTGTACCTACGACAGGGGAAGTGAAAAGACCGAAAACCACCAAACAGGGAAGAGTGTGCTTACAACAAACATGAAAGCCATCATTTTTGTCGATCTGAATTTAAAAAGACTGAATTCTGTAGGACAGGTGTCGGCACACAGAGCGCATAATGTAAGTGATGGGAGCTAAACTGTGAAACATGGTCGACACTGGGAGTAATGGGGAGGTGGAGAGATCTAGTATTTAATATCATTGGGAGAAAAAGCCCAAGACTGCGCACTTGCCTCCAATAACAAAAGAATCTGGTTTTTCAAAGAATCAGCCATGATTTTCCAAGGCAAACTTCCTGGCCTATATCTACACTATGAGATAAAAATACTACCTGGGTATTCTGCAAAAATTAAACAAAAGTGATTGCGCTTATCAATAATTACATGTGGACGGACTCACCAAGAACACAGTCAAAGCTCTGCAGGCAATATAGTAGTTGAGAGATTTTTGAGAAATAATTTTATATTATTCATCTAAAAGCTCATGATGAAAAACATAAATAAGGATAAATATTAGTAAGTATCCAATCCTACTAATTATTTTTGAGGGAGGCCAAATACTCCAGCTCAATACTCTGTGTATTTTCCCCCAAGCTTAATTTTCTACTCCCGCTCACCGCTCTATCACCAGCTCTAGGGAAGTAATGCTCGTTATGTCTAAGATGATAACATAAAGGTGAAGAGGTTAGAATGTGGACATTATGGATCCAGACTGCCTGGATGGTCGATCTCTATTTTGCCATGTTCCAGCTATACGACTTTGGAAAAGTTGCTTAACCCTTCTGTTCTTTAGTTACCCATCTGTAAACGGGGTGATAATATTTACTCCATCGAGACCTGCAGAAATTAACGCATGGGACACACACTCAGAACAATGCTTGGCACCTACCAAGTACCCCCAACAGCTAGTTAATACTATTACCATACAAATACGTGAAAATGCAAAATTAATAAGCAGATGACATGAAGAAGTTAATACAAATAAATTTCATAGCATAGCTATCTTTTAAACTTAGCCATAAACATGACTGGTACTGGCACAAAATTAGACATATAGATCAGCAGGATAGAACACAGAGCCCAGAGATAAACACTTACATGATCAATTAATCTGTGACAAATGAGGCAAGAAAATACACACACACACACACACACACACACACACACACACACAATAGGGGAAAAGGCAGTCTCTTCAAAAAATGGTGTTTAGAAAACTGAATGAAACAGGACCACTTTCTTACATCTTACACAAAAATAAACTCAAAATGGATTAAAGACCTACATGTGAGGCCTGAAACCATAAACATCTTAGCAGGAATACAGCTAGTAATTTTTCTGACATTGGCCATAGGAACATTTTTTTTTTCTAGATATGTCTCCCCAGGCAAAGGCAACAAAAGATAAACTATTGGGATTACATCAAAATAAAAAGCTTTTGCACTGCAAAGGAGACCATCAATAAACCAAAAAAGTAATACATCGAATGGAAGAAGACAGTTGCAATGATATATCCAATAATGGGTGAATACCCCAAATATGTAAACAACTTCTACAATTCAGCATCAAAAAAACACAAATAATCTGATTAAATTGGGCAGAGGACCTGAATAGGCATTTTCCCAAAGAAGCCATACAGATGGCCAACAGATGCATGAAAAGGTGCTCAACGTCACTAATCATCAGGGAAATGCAAATGACAACCACACCGAGAGATCAGCTCACACCAGGTACAATGGCTAGTTACCAAAAAGACAAGAAACAGTAAGTGCTGGTGAGAATGTGGAGACAAGGGAACCCCCTACACTGTTGGTGGGGATGTAAATTTCCGCTGTGGAAAACAGTACGGAGGGTCCTCAAAAAATTAAAAAGAGAAATACCATATGATCCAGTAATGCCACTACTGGGCATTTACCCAAAGGAAGCGAGACTACGAACTCAAAAAGATACATGCTCCCTGTTTAGTGCAGCATTATTTACAACAGTCAAGACATGGAAGAAACCTGAGCACCCATCGACAGACAAACGGATAAAGAAGATGTGCCATAAATACACAATGGAACGTTACGCAGTGATAACAAAGGATGCCGTGTATGACAACATGGATGGACCTAGAGGGTGTGATGCTAAAGGAAGCAAGTCAGACAGAGAAAGACAAATACCATATGATGCCACTCGTATGTGGAATCAAAAAAACTGAATAAACAAACACAAAGCAGAATCAGGCCTATGAACACAGAGAACAAACTGATGGTTGTCAGAGGAGAGTATTGTAGGGGATGGGCAGAATGGGTGCAAGGGAGTGGGAGATACAGGTTTTCAGTTATGGGGTTAGTAAGTTAGGGGAAGAAAAGGCACAGCACAGGAATCTAGTCAACGGTATCGTGATAACGCTGTAGGGTGACAGATGTAGCTACACTTGGGGGGAGCACAGCAACATGTTTGGAGAAACCGAGTCACTCTGTTGTACACCTACAGCTAATACAACACTGTGTGTCAACTATGCTCGAATAAAAATTTTTAAAAGAATGCACCACAGACAAGGGGGAGGGGTGTGAACGCACTCAATAAGCTGAAGTTAGGAATATTAGTTAGCATACAATAAGGGTAAACATATTTAAATACAAGGAATATGAATCACTCTTGTGGGCCAGGTGAAGATTTTGATGGGATAGGAATAAAATTGTATCTCACACACACAGACACACACACACACACACACACACAAAAACCCACACCAAAACCCACCCCCCACCCCACCCCTCACCCCCCGGAAATGTCTAGAACTGTTTAGTGGGCAAAAAATGGCTGGTTTAGCAACTTTGACTCTGAAACCAAAGCGAGGGTAGCAGTAATATTTTACGAATGAAAAAAGAGGATGAATTTGATGCTTTATATTCCTTTATGTCTTTTCTAAGGGCTTTGAAATAGTCACCGGAGAGTTACTTATTAACTCAGATCATGCTTAGTCACTGTGTAAAAAATGAGGTAGTGTGCTGACCAAAGACAAGAGTTCAGGGTCAAACTGCACAGAGCAAAGGACAATGAGTGGGCGGTCAGACCTTCCTCCTCACTCTTTCGGCATCAGGGAAGTGAAGTGAGCAGCCAGCCTGTGTAGGCAGCAATGTGGGTGCAGTAGCAGACGCATTAGGCGTAGAGACACAGATCTCTCCGACTCAACAGGGCACTTGGTTTCCCTTTTGAGGCCAGGGTCGAAGCTACGTGCCCCCTCATGTGCTGGACTTGGTACCATTCTTCCTTTACAGGACGCCTGTAGACATTCTTCCTTTACAGGACGCAGAGTAGACACTACACCAATGATATGCTGGAGGTTCTTCGGGCTCCAGGATAATTAGAAGTAAGAGTGCTAATGAGCGTATCTATTAGTTTTAAATAACATGTAACTCAGAGAGGTTACGGTTTCAGTTACACATTTCTGTCTACTGCTAGAGCATTAGGCTTGGTTAAAATATAATCTTATCAAACCTAAATTATATAGTTCTGGGATGAGTCAGGTCTTTCCACTCCTTTATAGTTGGTGACTTTGGGTCCCTCCTTCATGGTTCTTAATCGCCTTCATTCAATCATAAAATTTTAAGCCCACCACCAATCTTTTGTGGACTGTTAAGAAGATGCCGAAGAAAAAGAAATTTAGGAGCAAAAGAGCAAATCAGTCCATGTGGGTCCTGATTACCAAAAAAGCAAAAGTGATTGCAATTCAATGGAAAAATGGTTGCTGGTGTCTCTCTGGATTCCAAGGGTACTTTTCAACCTCTTCAACTCCCCATTATGGTAAATGATCAAGAACAGATCACACTCGTGTAAATTATTAGGTATCACTGAAGATCAGCATCGCGAACGGACATGTGTAATTCCGTGAGGACAGAGGCAAGTTTCGGTTTCATTTGTTTGTAATACTTATCCAAGGGAAGTCTTGCTTGTCTGACTAAGGCACGCATCTCACCCCCCTTCCTATGGGCTCATCCAGCTTGGCCTCTCAAACCTCGGCTGAAAAAGGAATGACCCACGAGTTCAATTTCACTGCCAGTGACAGACAATGAGTTTATATAATGAACTGAGGGTGAACAAATGAAAGCACACATCCAACTCTATGGTCCTGGGGCCAGTGACTGGGCCTCTGGATTTCTTGCAAGGGATTATAATCTGACGTCCAATCATAAAGAGCTACACAAAAAGAAGAAAAGCTTCCTTTCTTTTTAAAATCATATTACTAGAAACCCAGTCTACAGGAACTTTGTATTTGGTGGAAAACAGAATTAAGTGGTTTCTGACGGTGACATTATACTTGGAGTTTTAATTTAACTGGGATACTGTTTGTGAAGGAGCATGACAGGCCTCGCACACAATGGGTACACCATCAAGGTCAGCCTTCCCTTAGACCCTCCTATATTTATTTTCTAATGGTCAAATGAAGTAATGGTAAATATTATAAGGATTAATAACCAATAATATTTGTTGAACACTTCCTATCCTTATTGATTTGCATGGGCAGGCATATCTCCCTTTATTGTTCTTTGCTTTATTGTGCTTCACAGATACTACGGATTTTTACAAATGGATGCAATCGTGCATCAAACAAGTCTATTGAAGCCAGTTTTCCAACGTTTGCTCACTTCATGTCTCTGTATCAACGTTCTGGTAGATTCTGTCAGTATTTCAAACTTTTTCGTTGTTATAATATTTGCTATGGTGATCTGGGAATCTTTGATGTTACAAGTGTAATTGTTCTGGGGCACTATGAACCATGCCCATAGAAGACGGCCAACTTAATAAATGTATGTTCTGCCTGCTCCATCCAACCGGCTACTCCCCCGGCCCCTCCTTGGACCTTCCTATTCCATGAGACACAACAGTATTGAATTTTAATAACCCTACAGTGGTCTCTAGGTGTTCAAGTAAATAGAAGAGTGACACCTCTCACTTTAAATCAAAAGGTTAGAAATTAAATGGTTCAGCTTAGTGAAGAAGGTGTGTCAAAAGCTGAGACAGGCCAGAATAAGCCTCGGGTGCCAAACAGGCAGCCAGGTTGTGAAGGCAAAGGAAAGGTTCTTGAAAGAAATTAAAAGTGCTACTCCCGTGAACTCACGAATGGCAAGAAAGAGAAGCAGCCTTATTGTCGACATGGAGAAAGGTTTAGCGGCCTGGCTGGAAGATCCAACAGCCGTAGCATTCCCTTACGACCCGATCCTAATGCAAAGCAAGGCCCTGACTCTCTTCAATTCTGTGAAGTCCCAGAGAGGCGAGGAAGCTGTACAAGAAGAGCGTGAAGCCAGCAGAGGTTGGTTCATGAGGGTTAAGGAAAGAAGCCATCTCCGTAACATACAAGTGCAGGTGAAGCACCAAGTGCTGACGTAGAAGCTGCAGCAGGTTCTCCAGCAGATCGACCTAAGACGATGAATGAAGCTGGTTACACACATTTGGAAGATGCCATCTAGGACTTTCATAACTAGAGAAGTCAATATTTGGCTTCAAAGCTTCAAAGGACACGTTGACTCTCTTCTTAGGGGCTAATGCAGCTCATGACTTTAAGTTGAGGACAAGGCTCATTTACCACTCCAAAAATTCTAGGGCCCTTAAGAATCATGCTACATCTACTCTTCTTGTGCTGTCCAAATGGAACAACAAAGCCTGGATGACGGCATAGCTGTTTGCAACATGGTTGACTGAATATTTTAAGCCCGTTGTCAAGACCTACTGCTCAGAAAGAAAAAAAAAAAGATTCCTTTCAAAGTGTTACTGCTCATTGATAACGCACCTGGTCAGCCAAGAGCTCTGATGCAGATTTACATCAAGTGCTGCATTCAGGCCTAACACAACATCCAACCTGCAGCCCATGGATAAAGGAGTCATCTTGACTTTCATGTCTTATTAATTAAGAAATACACTGCACAAGGCCATAGCTGCCATGAATAATGATTCCTCCAATGGATCTGGGCAAAGTAAACTGAAAATCTTCTGGAATGGATTCCCTGTTCTAGATGCCATTAAGAACATTTGTGAATCACGAGAAGAGGTAAAAATATCAACATCAACAGAGTTTGGCAGAAACTCGTGGGTGACTTGGAGGGGTTGCAGACTTCAGTGGAGGAAGTAACTGCAGACGTGGTGGAAACAGAGAACTAGAACGAGAAGTGGTCTGAAGATGGGACTGAATTGTTGCAATCTCAGCATCAAACTTGACGGGATGAGGAGTTGCTTCTCATGGACGAGCAAAGAAAGCGTTTCTTGAAACAGAATCTACTCCTGGTGAAGATGCTGTGAAGACCATCAAAAGGACAACAACAGATTTAGAATATTACCTAAATTGAGCTGATAAAGCAGCAGCAGGGTTTGAGAGGACTCCAATTTTGAAAGAATTTCTACTGTGGGTAAAATGCTACCAAATGGCGTCATATGTGACAGAGAAAACATTCGTGAAGAGTCCCTCAAAGTGGCAAACTTCACTGTTGTCTTATTTTAAAAGAAACAGCCACAGGGAGGAGCCAAGATGGCGGAACAGCATGGAAGTTTTTTGTGTGTCTCGTGTCCACAAAATACAGCCAGACCAACACTGAACCATCCTACACACCTAGAAAACTGACTGGAGGATTAACACAACAATCTGCACAACCTGAACCACAGAATTCAGCAGGAATTCACCCCAAAAGAACGAGCACGAAGAAACGATAGCCAGGGATTTAACCAACACAGATACAAGCAAGATGTCTGAACCAGAATTTAGAATGACGATAATAAGAATACTAGCTGGAGTCGAAAATAGATTAGAATCCCTTTCTGCAGAGATAAGAGAAGCAAAAAATAGCCAGAATGATATTAAAAATGCTATAACTGAGCTGCAATCATGGATGGATGTAGCGGCACCAAGGATGGATGAAGCAGAAGAGAGAATCAGTGATATAGAGGACAAACTTATAGAGAATAATGAAGCAGAAAAAAAAAAAGAGAGAGATCAAGGCAAAAGAGCATGCTTTAAGAATGAGAGAAGTCAGTGACTCGTTAAAAAGGAACAACATCAGAATCATAGGGGTCCCAGAAGAGGAAGAGAGAGACATAGGGGTAGAAGGGTTATGTGAACAAATCACAGCGGAAAACTGTCTTAATCTGGGGAAAGACACAGACATCAAAATCCAGGAAGCACAGAGGACTCCCATCAGATTCAACAAAAACCGACCATCAGCAAGGCATACCATACTCAAATTCACAAAATACTCAGGCAAGGAGAGAATCATGAAAGCAGCAAGGGAAAAAAAGTCCATAGCCTACAAGGGAAGACAGATCAGGTTTGCAGCAGACCTATCCACAGAAACTTGGCAGGCCAGAAAGGAGTGGCAAGATATATTCAGTGTGCTGAATCAGAAAAATATGCAGCTAAGAATTCTTTATCCAGTAATGCTGTCATTCAAAATAGAAGGAGAGATAAAGAGTTTCCCAGACAAACACAAATTAAAGGAGTTTGTGACCACTACAACAGCCCTGCAAGAAATTTTAAGGGGGACTCTCTGAGGGGAGAAAAGATGAAAAAAACATATATACATATAGAAATAAATAAATAAATAAATACCAAAAGCAACAAAGATTAGAAAGGACCAGAGAACACCACCAGAAACTCCAACTCTACAAGCATCATAATGACGATAAATTCATATCTTTCAGTGCTCACTCTAAACGTCAATGGACTCAATGCTCCAATCAAAAGACACAGGGTAAAAGAATGGATAAGAAAACAAGATCCATCTATATGCTGTTTACAGGACACCCACTTTAGACCTAAAGACACCTTCAGATTGAAAATAAGGGGATGGAGAACCATCTATCATGCTAATGGTCAACAAAAGAAAGCCAGAGTAACCATACTTATATCAGGCAATCTAGACTTTAAAATAAAGACTTATCAAGAGATGCAGAAGGGCATTATATCATAATCAAGGGGTCTACAGACCAAGAAGACCTAACAATTGAGAGCACCCAAATACATAAATCAATTAATCACAAACATAGAGAAACTCATTGATAGTAATACCATAATAGTAGGAGACTTCAACACCCCACTCACAGCAATGGACAGATCATCTAAACAAAAAGTCAACAAGGAAACAATGGCTTTGAATGACACACTGGACCAGAGGGACTTAACAGATATATTCCGAACATTTTACCCTAAAGCAGCAGAATATACATTCTTCTCCAGTGCACATGGAATGTTCTCCAGAATAGACCACATACTGGGACACAAATCAGCCCTCAACAAGTACAAAAAGATCGAGATCATACTGTGCATATTTTCAGACAACAACGCTATGAAACTCAAAATCAACCACAAGAAAAAATTTGGAAAGGTAACAAATACTTGGAGACTGAAGAACATCCTACTAAAGAATGAATGGGCCAACGAAGCAGTTAAAGAGGAAATTAAAAAGTATATGGAAGTCAATGAAAATGATAACACCACAACCCAAAACCTCTGGGACGCAGCAAAGGCGGTCATAAGAGGAAAGTATATAGCAATACAGTCTATAGAAGGAAGAAAGATCTCAGATACACAACCTAACCTTATACCTTAAGGAGCTGGAAAAAGAACAGCAAATAAAACCCCAAACCAGCAGAAGACAGGAAATGATAAATATTAGAGCAGAAATTAATGCTATCGAAACCAAAAAAAAAACCCAGTAGAACAGATCGATGAAACCAGAAGCTGGTTCTTCGAAAGAGTTAACAAAATCGATAAACCACTAGCCAGTTTGATCAAAAAGAAAAAGGACCCAAATAAATAAAATAAAGAATGAAAGAGGAGAGATCACAACCAACACGGCAGAAATAAAGACAATAATAAGAGACTATTATGAGCAATTATATGCCAATAAAATGGGCAATATGGAAGAAGTGGACAAATTCCTGCAAACATATACACTACCAAAACTGAAACAGGAAGAAATAGAAAATGTGAGCAGACCCATAACCAGTAAGGAAATCGAATTAGTAATCAAAAATCTGCCAAAAAACAAGAGTCCAGGGCCAGATGGCTTTCCAGGGGAATTCTACCCAAACATTTAAGGAAGAGTTAACACCTACTCTCTTGAAGCTGTTCCAAAAAGTAGAAACGGAAGGAAAACTTCCAAACTCTTTCTATGAAGCCAGCATTACCTTGATTCCAAAACCAGACAGAGACCCCATGAAAAAGGAAAACTACAGACCCATTTCCCTGATGAACATGGATGCAAAAATCCTCAACAAGATATTAGTCAACAGGCTCCAACAATACATTAAAAAAATTATTCACCACGACGAAGTGGGATTTATACCTGGGATGCAGGGCTGGTTCAATATCCACAAAACAATTAGCATGATCCATCACATCAATAAAAGAAAGGACCAGAACGATATGATCCTCTCAATAGATGCAGCAAAAGCATTTGACAAAATACAGCATCCTTTCTTGATAAAAGCCCTCAAGAAAGTAAGGATAGAAGGATCATACCTCGAGATCACAAAAGCCATATATGAATGGCCCAATGCTAACATCATCCTCAATGGGGAAAAATTGAGAGCTTTCCCCCTAAGGTCAGGAACAAGACAGGGATGTCCACCCTCGCCACTGTTATTCAACGTAGTATTGGGAGTCTTAGCCTCAGCCATCAGACAACACAAAGAAATAAAAGGCATCCAAATCGGCCAGGAGGAGGTCAAACTTTCACTCTTTGCAGATGACATGATACCCTATATGGAAAACCCAAAAGATTCCACCAAAAAACTGCTAGAACTGATTCATGAATTCAGCAAAGTTGCAGGATATAAAATCAACACATAGAAATTGGTTGCATTCCTATACACCAACAATGAAGCGACAGAAAGAGAAATCAAGGAGTTGATCCCATTTACAGTTGCACAAAAAACCCCATAAAATACCTAGGAATAAATCTAACCAAAGAGGTGAAAAGTCTATACGCTGAAAACTATAGAAAGCTTATGAAAGAAATTGAAGAAGACACAAAAAAATGGAAAAAGATTCCATGCTCCTGGATAGGAAGAACAAATATTGTTAAAATGTCGATACTACCCAAAGCAATCTACATATTCAATGTAATCCCTATCAAAATAACACCAGCATTCTTCACAGAGCTAGAACAAATAATCCTAAAATTTGTATGGAACCAGAAAATACCCCGAACAGCCAATGCGATCTTGAAAAAGAAAACCAAAGCAGGAGGCATCACAATCCCAGACTTCAAGCTATACTAGAAAGCTGTAATCATCAAGACAGTATGGTACTGGCACAAGAACAGACACTCAGATCAGTGGAATAGAATAGAGAACCCAGAAATGGACCCACAAACATATGGCCAACTAATCTTTGACAAAGCAGGAAAGAACATCCAGTGGAATAAAGACAGTCTCTTCAGCAAGTGGTGCTGGGAAAACTGGACAGCGACATGCAGAAGAATGAACCTGGACCACTTTCTCACACCACACACAAAAATAAACTCAAAATGGATGGAAGACCTAAACATAAGACAGGAAGCCATCAAAATCCTCGAGGAAAAAAGCAGGCAAAAAACTCTAGGACCTTGGCCGCAGCAGCATCTTACACAACAGGTCTCTGGAGGCAAGGGAAACAAAAGCAAAAATGAACTACTGGGACCTCATCAAAATAAAAAGCTTCTGCACAGTGAAGGAAACAATCAGCAAAACTAAAAGGCAACTGACGTAATGGAAGAAGATATTTGCAAATGACATATCAGATAGAGGCTTAGTAACCAAAATCTATAAAGAACTTATCAAACTCAATACCCAAAAAACAAACAATCCAATGAAGAAATGGGCAAAAAAGACATGAATAGACACTTCTCCAAAGAAGACATCCAGATGGCCAACTGACACATGAAAAAATGCTCAACATCACTCAGCATCAGGGAAACACAAATCAAAACTACAATGAGATACCACCTTACATCTGTCGGAATGGCCAACATTAACAACTCAGGCAACAACAGATGTCGGCGAGATTGCGGAGAAAGAGGATCTCTTTTGCATTGCCGGCAGGAATGCAAACTGGTGCAGCCACTCTGGAAAACACTATGGAGGTTCCTCAGAAAACTAGAAACAGAACTACCCTACAACCCAGCAATTGCACTGCTAGGCATTTATCCACGGGATACAGGTGTGCTGTTTCGAAGGGACACAGGCACCCCCGCGTTTATAGCAGCACTATCAACAATGGCCAAAGTATGGAAGGAGCCCAAATGTCCATTGATGGATGAATGGATAAATAAGATGTGGCATATATATACACTGGAGTATTACTCAGCAATCAAAGAGAATGAAATCTTGCCATTTGCAACTACGTGGATGGAACTGGAGGGTATTTTGCTAAGTGAAATTAGTCAGAGAAAGTCAAATATCATATGGCTTCACTCATATGAGGATTTTAAGAGACAAAAAAGATGAACATAAGGGAAGGGAAACAAAAATAATATAAAAACAGGGAGGGGGACAAAACAGAAGAGACTCATAAATATGGAGAACAAACGGAGGGTTACTGGAGAGGTTGTGGGAGGGGGGATGGGCTAAGTGGGTAAGGGACACTAAGGAATCTACTCCTGAAATCATCGTTGCACTATATGCTAATTTGGATGTAAATTTTAAAAAATTAAAAATAAAATTAAAAAAACAGCCACGTCCAATCCACCTCAGTGTTCAGCAACTACCACCTCGATCGGTCAGCAGCCATCAACACAGAGGCAAGACCCTCCACCAGCAAAAAGATTATGACTTGCTGAAAGCTCACATGATGGGCAGCAATTAAGTATTTTAAAATTCAGGCATGTACGTCTTTGTAACATTTTATTTTTTAAAAGTGATCTCTACACCCAACGTGGGGTTCAAACCCACAACCCTGAGATCAAGAGTTGCACGCTCCACCCAGTGAGCCAGACAAGTGCCCCTGGATATGCGCATTTTTTTCAGACATAATGCTATTGCACACTTAAGAGACTACAGTATAGTGTAAACATAACTTTTATACGTACTGGGAAACCAAAATATTCATGTGATTTGCTTTATCACGGTGCTCAAGAACCAAACTCACGGTATCTCCAAGGTATGCCTATATCAAATAATTTATTTCTTGGAATTACCCTCTGAATTAAGTACTGCTATTATCCCCGTCTTAAAGATGAGAGATTGAGGCACGAGAGTTCAAGCTACTTGCTTAACTAGCTAGTAAGTCCCAAACCCTCAATTCAAACCCAGATAGTCTGGTTCCAAATGCACGTGTCACACTGAGAACACTGAGCCCAATGTCTGGCACAAAGTAAGTGCTTATGATTGTTTTTATCTTTACTTGTAATATTACTGGATTTATTTAAGGAAAATGCATGGAGTCCCTCGGCTCTGGGGAATTGAGCAAGGTCACGGTTCTCACTGAGCATGGATCAGTGGAGGAGACGGATCTCATTGCGAGAACTGTACCTTTTGTGATCAAATGGATTTCTGGAAGTAGAAGAATATTTCCAAATGTTTTGGGCCACCAGGTCCTTAAGGCGTCTCACTGGATGACTGGCGTCTATGCTTCCATTACCCCTATTGTCTACTCACCGGAAGCCTGCTGCCTGGTTCAAGTTTTGGACACCCCACTTTATCAGATCATTGCCCTATTCAAAAACTTTTGAATGATGGCTTTCAGAGCCTGAGTAGCCACTGTGTGTCATATATACCAACAAACTCCCCTCCTCGTTTCTGGCAGACATTAGTATCCATGACGCCAAGGGGCCATGGCGTATCTTTGTTCCATTTGGTTGTGGTCTTGGAATCTCATCAGTAGATCAAGAATTGTCACTTGAAACCCTTCTGCCATCCCTAACCTAGTTTGCCTGACAGAAGGAGGATTTGGGACGGGGGCCTTCGGTTTGAATTTCAGCTCTTTGACACTGACTCGCAGTGTGATGTCGGCCAAGTGACCTCACCTACGGCAGCCTCCCTCTCCTTAAGTGTAAATGGGGATAATAGGCACTACCCAGGAGGGTGTGTAGATCATGCGGGGAAATCGTTTAGCACGGTGCCTGGTATATACTGCTCAGTAAAGTGCAGTTATGATACTTTTAAACGTGTGTTTATTTTTGAGAGAGAAAGAGAGAACACACACACACCCATGTGAGTGGGTAAGGGGAAGAGAGAGAGGGAGACAGGATCTGAAGCAGGCTCTGTGCTGACAGCAAAAAGTCCTATGCGGGGTTCGAACTTACGAACCATGAGATCATGACTTGAGCTGAAGTCAGACACTTAACCAACTAATTTTTATCATCATTATCCTAATGTTCAATATGGTCACCAGAAAGGAGGCTTCAGATCCCTTCAAAATGTAGGCCTAATTTACATTTCCAAATCTAGCTCCCACAGATACTAAAGGAACCCTCCATTGTAACTAGATTTGGGTAACTCAATATTCTCCCAAAACTAGCCCGCCATTTTCTCTCCCTCTCCACAGATAATAATTTACCTTATTCTTGAAGGCCCTTCCCAAGAAATGCCATTTCATTAACGAAATCCCTCTCATCCCTTCAACCAATCATACCATTCTCCATTCAACACTCATCACACTCATTGTCTGCTTCTGACTCTTCATCATACGGAGACGAGTCTCCGTGACATCTGGCTTTGAAAACCAGTGTCGCTCACTGGCGACATTCCAGTGTTTAATTTCGTATTACAATTTAACTTCATACGTGTATTTATCTTGTCTTCCCAGCTAAACATTCAATTCCTCAAAAGCTGGGACTCATACTTGTGTCCTCAAAAGAACACCCACCAAAATGACTGCACTTTCTTATTAACGAAGGAATGAAACGGAAATAAAATATATACACACGTTTCAATAGCTTAAAAATCATAGATTCAAAAGTGAAAATTAATTTTTAATTCTTCATACTGAGTTGAACTCAATGTTACAGAAAAATGTCTGGCTTTCTACTTTGAATTAGAATATTATACATTTGTCAGTCATAGTTAAATAGTCATTTACATTCACACCTACGTATCCTATTTGAGCCTACGTGGCAGAAGTGATTAGAAGATTCTACCTCTCCAAACATTTAGAAAAGAATTTTTGTTGGGGCGCCTGGGTGGCTCAGTCAGTTAAATGACTGACTCTCGATTTCGGTTCAGGTCGTGATCTCATGGTTCATGGGGTTCGAGCCCCACATCGGGCTCCGTGCTGACAGTGAGGAGCCTGCTTGGGATTCTCTCTCCCTCTCTTTCGGTTCCTCCCCAACTTGTGTACTCTATCTCAAAATGAATTTTAAAAAATTAAGAAAAGAATTTTTGTCCTCTATATTGTGAATGTGTTTTAATGTGTACAATTTTCTTTACTATGGACAAAATCACTGTTCTCAAAACTAGAGAAATCTCACATAGTTTCCTCCCTGACCTAAGAAACATGACTGTGTTTTTCCATATCAAGTTTCAGTATAATTAAGAATCCAAAGACTCCATAATCAGATGTAACTTAACCCAGTGGCTCCTGTCCACCATTCCACAGGTGGCACTGGTCCAGGATGACATTTTACTACTCTCTGGCATAATGGGGACAATCAGGGCAACAAAGCAGTGGTGAACCACAGGCTGGGCATCAGGGGTCCACCTTGGGGAGAGGGCGGTATATTCTCACTGACAATGTTTGGAACTGCCTGTGCATGGTGAAAATAAAAAGGAGACAAACTTCGAGTAGATCCTATTGCTGCTTTAAAATTGCCTATACAATGCAACCGTGTCTTTGCCTATACCTGTAGCAAACTGCTTCTATTATCATGTCCTTGGCTTGCCATAGCAACAAAGTAACCTTCGAGTAATGACGATTCTATCCAATTGAAGAGACAGTCCCTTATTCTATATCAAATGACACTGGCAAGTAAATGTCCTTTCAAGACAAAATGATGGTGACGATAAACAATGCTTTTAATGTCCTCATTTGGTTGTTTTTTAACTTTTAATTTTTTTTATTTTAGAGAGAGCACGAGCAGGGGAGAGGGATGGGGGGCAGAGAGAGAGAGAGAGAGAGAGAGAGAGAGAGAGAGAGAGAGAGAATGAGAATCTCAAGTGGGCTCCACACTCAGCGTGGAGCCCCATGTGGGGCTTGGTCCCATGACCCTGGGATCATGACCTGAGTTGAAATCGAGTGGAATGCTCAACTGACTGAGCCACCCGGGCACCCCCTCATTCGGTAAATTTTGAAAAGTTGATTGTTTTATCTATCTCCAGTGTGGGTTTTGTTACTGTCATTCATTGCTTGGTTTGTTCCTATGGAATCCCAAATCTGAGAACGATTAGCCAGAAAAACAAACAATGCAAACTAATAATCGTGAGAGTGGGCAGTGGCTTTAGGCTTCGGGAGAGTGGCCCTCAAAGTGTGGTACTCTAGACCAAGAGTATCAGTGTTATCTAGGAACTTGGTAGAAATCCAAATTAGATCTACGGACTCAGAAACTCTGGGGTCTGGCAGTCTGTGGGCTTGAAAAGCCTTCTGGGGATTCTGCTGCTGCTCATGTTTGAGAACCACTGCTAGGGAACAGGCAGGAAAGATGAGAAAACGCTTGGAGATTCTTTTTTAGTTAAAAAAATTTTTTAACGTTTATTTTTGAGACAGAGACAGAGCGTGAGCAGGGGAGGGGCAGAGAGAGAGGGAGACACAGACTCCGGAGCAGGCTCCAGGCTCCGAGCTGTCAACATAAAGCCCGATGTGGGGCTCGAACTCACGTACCGTTGAGATCATGACCTGAGCCGAAGTCGGACGCTTACCTGACCGAGCCACCCAGGCGCCCCAGCTTGGAGATTCTTAAATGCCATTTTAAGGTGATACTTTTAGTCTAATTATTTTGCATCTATTTATTTTATATGGATTTTCCAGCGATTAATTAACCAACCTTTCCGAAAAAAAATCTGGACTTATTCCCTTATGTCTACATAAGGCATAATGATTCTATATGTGGCTGTAAAGTGGGTTCAATCAAGGAAAGGAGGACACTGAGTAACCTCATCCCACCTACACGCCAAGAGAACAGCTACAGCTATGCAAGTAATGACAATGACGGGCAGAACAGACATTCTACAGTTAATTGCGGAAAGGACGCCACGCTGAAAAGGGTAAGAGGGGCGGACACACGGCTGGGAACCAAATCCCTGCGCAGACCAACCGCAAACAGGAGGGATGTCACAAGCCTGGAGCAGCAGAGGGTCCCGACCCCTCACCAGACCCCCCCCCCCCCCCCCCCGGGCACTAGGTACCGGCACTGAGAAGACGAGTCTCCGTAACATCTGGCTTTGAAAACCAGTAGGGCTCAACTTTGGGAGCTTTGAAAGTCATCAGAGCTTAGCTCAGAATGTGACAAATCGGCAGGCTTAATTCTGGGAGAGCTGAAGGGCAATGAGAAACTGAGACCCTGCTCCTAAAGAGCCAGCAACGGTAGGTAAGCCGGCCCAAGACGCTGCACAGAAGCAGCAGTTTGAAAAGCACCCGGAGTATGTGTGACGATTTACTGACTAATCTTAGAACATGTGCCTGAGGGCCAGCGACCTTCAGGAGAGGTGCCCAGGAACTAAAGTGTTGGCGGGCCCCATTTCTCTTCGGCAGCCCAGACTCGGTGGCTGGACGCTTGCCGTCTACCCTGTTAGCACAACATACCTGCTCCCGCGTTCCCCTGTGGACCTGCCTCACCCAACCTGCCCACCTCCCTCCCAGGCATCCCTCCAAAGTGGCTCCTGCCCCACCGCACCCTAGAGGCAGCCCCGGCGGGGACCGGAGCCCAAGTAACTCCTGCCCCGGGGGGGAGACAGAGAGAGCACTCCATTTTCCAGTGTACCCCCAGTTCTGGCCGCCTGGCCTCTCAGCTGGCTGCACGGGGAGCGAGCCCTGCCCTGTGGTGTGCCCACAACTGTGGCCGACGGGGTAATGGCAGACAGACCAGCTGACAACCAGCTTCGTCCACCAAGGAGCCCACATCAGCGTCAGGCCCCTCACCAGCCCAGGGACCAGACTCTGCCCGCTATGGCCAGAGCAGACAAAGTAGGTCATCGCAGCTGGCTGGGCTGGAGTCAGTCACAGCTCTGCCACAATGGCAGGGCTCAAGCAGCCCACACAGGGGACACCCCTGGAGCACCTGGGTCTGGTGACCAGGGGGGACTGTGCTAGAAGATACCACGGGACCTAGCTGGTGCTAGGACACTAGTTCGCAGACTAGTATAGCTGACCTACTTAACGTGTAGAAACAAACAGAGACAAAATGAGAAGACAGAGGAGTATGTCCCACAGGAAAAGAACACGACAAAATCACAGTAAAAGAGCTAAATGAAATGGAGACAAGCAACATGCTTGATAAAGAATTCCAGGTGACGGTCATGAAAGATACTTACTGGACTTGAGCAAACAGTGGGCGAACTCATGAGAACTTCAGCAAAGATGTAAGAATATATATACGAAGACACATAAACAAAGATACAGTCAGAGTTGAAGAAGTGAATCACTGAAAGTAAAAATAAACTAGAGGGAATCAACAGCAGACTGGAGAATATAGACGATTAGATCTGGAAGACAGGATAATGGAAAGCAACCAAGTTGAACAGCAAAAAGAAAAAATAATGCTAAAAATGAGAACAGGTGAAGGGAACTCCGTAACGTCATTAAGCGTAATAAAATTCACGTTATAGGGATCCCAGAAGGGGAAGAGAGAGAGGACGGGGCAGAAAACTTACTTGAAGAAGTGGTAGCTGAAAACTTCGCTTATCTGAGGAAGAAAACAGACCTCCAAGTACAAGAGGCACAAAGAGCCTTAACAAGATGAACCCAAGGAAGTTAAAACCGGGACACATGATAATTAAAATGGCAAAAGGTAATGATAAGGAGAATTAAAAAAAATTTTTTTTTAACATTTTTTATTTATTTTTGCGAGACAGAGCATGAGCAGGGGAGGGGCAGAGAGAAGGAGACACAGAATCCCAAGCAGGCTCCAGGCTCCCAGCTGTCAGCACAGAGCCCCACGTGGGGCTCGAACTCACGGACCGTGAGCTCGTGACCTGAGCCGAAGTCGGACGCTTAACTGACTGAGCCACCCAGGTACCCCGATAAGGAGAATTTTTAAAGCAAGCAAGAGAAAAGTAAACAGCTATACACAGAGGAAACCCCAGAAGGCTGTGAGCTGATTTGTAAGCAGAAATTTTACAGGCCAGAAGGAAGCATAACATAGTGCTGAAAGGTAAAACCTGCCACCGAGAATACTCTATCTAGCAAGATTATCATCCAGAATAGGAGAGAGAAAGAATTTCCCAGATGAACAGAAGTTGAAAAAGTTCATCACCACTAAGCCAGTTTTATAAGAAATGTGAAAGGAAATTCTTTAAGTGTAAAGACCGTAACTAGAAGAAAATTATTTTAAAAATTCACAGGTAAAAGCAAGCATATAGTAGAGGTAGAAGGTTAACGAGACCAAGAACTGCACTACATAATTATCAAGAGATCAATCCAAAAACAGGACACAATAGTTGTAACTATCCACGGACCCAACATAGAAGCACCTAAATACACGAAGCAAATATTAACAGATATAAAGGGAGAAATTGACAGGAATACAATGGTGGTATGGAACTTTAACATCTCACTTACATCAATGGATAGATCATCCAGACAGAAAATCAACAAGGAAACGGTGGCTTTGAGCAACATGTTAGACCACACTCACCTAATAGATATATACGGGACACTCCATCCAAAACCAGAATCCACATTTTTTTTCAACTGCACACGGAATGTTCTCCAGGATAGATCACATGTTAGGCCACAAAACAAATCTCAAGACATATAAGAAGACTGAAATAATATCAAGCATCTTTCCCTCACAGAATATTATGAAACTAGAACTCAATTCTAAGGAAAAAAATCTGGAAAAAACAGTCACATGGAGGCTAAACAACATGTTGTTAAACAATTAATGGGTCAACTAAGCAATCAAAAAGGAAATAAAAAAATACATGGAGACCAATGAAAACATAAACACAATGGTTCCAAAACCTCTGATGGAGAAAAAGCAGTTCTAACAGGTTATAGTGATACAGGCTTATCTGGAGAAACAAGAAAAGTCTCAAATAAAGAATCTAACTTTACGCCAAAGGAGATAATAATTGAAAGAAGGAAATAATACAAATCAGAGCAGAAATAAAGGAAATAGAGACAAAAAAAATAATAGAAAGGATCAATGAAACCAAGAGCTGCTCTTTGAAAAGATAAACAAAATTGATAAACCTTTAGCCAGACTATCATGCAAAAAAGAAACTCAAATAAATAAAATCAGAATGAAGGAGGAGAAATAACCACTGATACCACAGAAATACAAAGATTAGAAGAGAACATTGTGAACAATTATATGCCAGCATACTGGACAACCTAGAAGAAATGGATAAATTCTTAGAAACATAGAGCCTTCCAAAACCGAATCAGACAGAAATAGAAAATTTAAACAGAGCAATTATTAGCAACTAAATTAAATCAGTAACCAAAAGACTCCCAACAAAGTCCAGGGCCACAGGGCTTTACAGATGAATTCTACCAAACATTTAAAGGAGAGTTAACGCTGGATGGCTCAATATCCATAAATCAATCAGTGTGATATATCACATTAATAAGAGAAATGATAAAAAGCATGTGATCATCTTAACAGACGCAGGAAAAATATTTGACAAAATACAACATCCATTCATGATAAAAACTCAATAAAGTGGGTTTAAAGGGAACATGCCTCAACATAATAAAGGCCATATATGAAAAACCCACAGTTAACATTATCCTTAATGGGAAAAAACCAAGAGATTTCCACGGTCAGGAACCAGACAAGGATGCCCACTCTCACCACTTTCATTCAACACAGTACTGGAAATCTTAGCTGTAGCAATTCAGACAGAAAAAGAAATAAAAAGTATCCAAACTGGTAAGGAAGAAGCAAAACTCACTATTTGTGGGTAATATACTACTATACATAGAAAATCCTAAAGACCATGGAAACACTATTATAACTGATAAATGAATTCAGTAAAGTTACAAGATACAAAATTAATATACAGAAATCTGCTGTTTCTATCCACTCATAACAAAGTAACAGTAAGAGAAATTAATACAATGTCATTTAAAATTGCACCAAAAATAACAGAATACCTAGGAATGACTTTAATTGAGGAGAAAGACCTCTACTCTGAAAACTACAAAATACTGATGAAAGAAACTGAAAACAACACAAACAAATGGAAACATATACCATGCTTACAGACTGGAAGAATTAATATTGTTAAAAGATCCATATTACCCAAAGCAATCGACAGATTCGATGCAATTCCTATGAAAATGCCAACAACATTCTTCACAGAATTAGAATAATCCTAAAAATCTGTATGAAAACACAAAATACCTTGACCAGCCAAAGCAATTTTGAGAACAAAGGACAAAGCTGGAGGTGTCACAATCCCAGATTTCAAAAGATACTACAAATCCACAGTAACCAAAGCAGTACAGTCCTGGCAGAAAAATAGACACACAGACCAATAAAGCAGGTAGGGAGCCTCGAAATAAACCCATACTTGTATGCTCAATTAGTCTAACACAAATGAGGCAAGAATAAATAATGGTGAAACAGGAGTCTTTTCAATAAGTGACGTTTAGAAAACTAGACCACTATATGCAAAAGAATGAAACTGGACCACTTTCTTACCACATCCACAAAAATAAATTCAAAATGGATTAAAGACCTACACGTGAGACCTGAAACCAGAAAAATCCTAGAAGACAGGCAGTGATTTTTTCCGACTTCGGCCATAGCAACATTTTTTCTAGGCGTGTCTCCTCAGGCAAGGGAAACAAAATCTAAAATAAACTATTGGGACTACATTAAAGTAAACAGATTTTGCACAGCAAGGGAAGCCATCAACAGCACTAAAAGGCAATCTACTGAATAGAAGAAGATATTTGCAATGATCTATCCAGTAAGGAGTTAATACCCAAAATATACAAACAGCTTCTACAACTCAACACCAAAAAAAAAAAAACAAAAACAAAAAACAAAAAAAAAACACCCGAAATAATCTGATTAAAATGGGCAGGGGACCCGAATAGACATGTTTCCAAAGACATCCAGATGGCCAACAGACACATGAAAAGGTGCTCGACATCACTTATCATCAGGGAAATGAAAATCACAGCACCATGAGAGATCACCTGACATATTGATATTAGCCATTTGATATTATGGCTAATATCAAAAAGACAAGAAATAACCAGTGTTGGTGAGGAGGTAGAGAAGAGAGAATCCTCACACACCGTTGGTGGGAATGTGAATTGGTGTAGCCACTGTGGAAAACAGGTCCTCAAAAAATGAAAAAGAGAAACACCATATGATCGAGTAATGCCACTACGGGGCATTTACCCAAAGGAAACAAAAACGCTAATTCACAAAAAGATGTACGTGCCCGTGTTTACTGCAGCATTATTTACAATGGACGAGATATGGAAGCAAGTCAAGTGGCATCGATAGATAAATGGATAAACAAGAGGTGGTATCTTTAAACAGTAAAATATTACTGTGTCGTAAAAAAAAAAAAAAAAAAAAAAGAATGAGATGTTGCCATTTGCAACAACATGGATGGGTCCGGGGGGGGGGCATCATGCTAAGTGACATAAATCAGACGGAGAAACACAAATACCGTAACGTTTCACTTATATGTGGAATCTAAAAAACAGAACATACAAATACAAACACAGATTCTTAAATCAGAGAATAAACTGGAGGTTGCCAGAGGGCTGTGGGTTTGAGGAAGAACGAAATAAAGGGGATTAAGAGGTATAAACTTCCGGTCGTAAAATAAGTCACGGAGATGACAAGTGCAGCATAGACGATGTTGTATGCTGACAAATGGTAAATGGTAACTTCTCCGGGCGTGGTGAGCGCTGGCTAACGTACAGGATTGTTGAATCGGTATGTGTACACTTGCATCTCAGAAGACATTACATGGTAATCATTATACTTCGGTAAAAATAAAATGAGATCAATCATATCAAATATAACCCTTAAATCCTCAAGTCCATAAGGCTTGTTACTTTCCAGATTAAGAAGACAAGCGACACGAAGAGAGCTGGGGCTGTACCTGAGAAATGGAGGGACCCATGGACCCGTAAGCTCCCTGCGCGGAACGAGATTTCAGTCATGATAATGACTGCCCGGATAGTATAGTGCTAATGGGTATGGAAGTTTCCACGAAGTAAACATTTATAATGGGAATAAGCTGTTTCAGCATTTTATACATAGAGATCCATTATGGCTGTGAATAAAAAATAAACTCCTACCTATGCCGAATGAGGGAAATATTAGGATCCCTTTCTTTTTTTTTTTTTTTTAACGTTTTATTTAGTTTTGAGACAGAGAGAGACAGAGCATGAACGGGGGAGGGTCAGAGAGAGGGAGACACAGAATCTGAAACAGGCTCCAGGCTCTGAGCTGTCAGCACAGAGACCGACTCGGGGCTCGAACTCACGGACCGCGAGATCACGACCTGAGCTGAAGTTGGCCGCTTAACCGACCGAGCCACCCAGGCGCCCCTATTAGGATCCCTTTCTTATGGAGATCATGTGTGGACCCTCTGGGGGAGAAGTAATTAATTGAGCAGGAAACATGAGCTCTGTACGTGACAGGATGCGGGAGGGAACATGAAATGGCTCCTTAGCCCAAGATTCCTTTATCTGAGAAAACGTCAATTCTTTATTACTAATTGGGCCATAAAGAATTAGAATTTGATAGCCTAATGCTTATTATATTTTCATTATATTTTCAGGATACTCTTAAGGTTAGTGGAGAGACTTCTGAAATGCTCTGCTTGAGAGGACGAAAAATCTATGGAAACCATCAACTTTCCAGGGCACCTAGTTCCGGTTTTAGCCACACACAGTCAGCAGGGAAAGAAGCAACAGACTTTTCTGACAACTAGTAAACGGAGGGAGCGCTGGGATGGGGGCCCTTGAAAGTGGGGCTCACCTCGTGAGGGTGGGACACTTCAGCCATGTGAAGGGGGGGTGGAGGCACACGGCCGCATTCATGATATTTTCCTCCATGCGTTTACCTGATAGACACTGACTAAAAGCCTGCACTATGCTCGGCAGGGACTAGAGATTCAAAAGTCCGAGAGGTCCAGACCCTCAACCAGCAGGGAGAGAAGATACGGCTCGGTCCCCCCCCCCCCACCCCGCACACCTGTGCATCACATGCCCATGTTGAGTGGTGAGTGCAGATGTGAAGAACCTGAGGAAAACTGCTTACAGCTGTGAGAGACCCAGGGCCTCGGTCCTTGTTAGCCTCGGCATGCATTAATGCATGCGCGCGCACACACACACACACACACACACACACACACACACACACACACACACACAAAGAGCCCTCTAGTCAGCCCCTGAAAGGGCATATGGCAGCCTCAACACTGAGACGTCAGCCAAGAAATCCAGGTAATCAACCAGGTCACGACTGGCTCCTTTCGGAGAGGCCACAGACTTCTCGAATCAGGGGCCAGGCCTCCCTGGAAGTGTAATAACCCTTGGCTGCCGTTGAATCCATTGAGAGAGACCACAGATCCCTTCAAATTCCAGACACTGCCTGCTGTTTCCAATTCTAAATCCTGGAAGCAAAATAATCCCTTTGCTGGTCTGACAGGGTCCAGGTTTTCCTCAAAAGCAGAACCATGGCCAACTTTTTCCCAAAAGGTATAAAGGTCAGTAGTTTCCAAATGCTAGTTTAATTATTAGCTATGTCAGAATCGCCAGCAACGTTTAAACAACAACAACAACCCACAGATACAAGAGGCTCATCCAAAATCTACTTAACCAGAATCTCCTATGATAGCACTCCAGGCTTACAGTTCTAAAAACTCCATACTGCGTATCTAAAATTAATATAACACCGCATGTTAACTATACTGCAATAAAAATAAAAATTAAAGCTCCATGGGCGATTTTGACGCATGTTCTTGGCTGGGCACCCACTGCCTTAGGGCAGCGGAATTACCTGGAGGGCTGGTTACAGCCGATTCCTGGGCCGGACCCCCCAGAGTTTATGAGTTTATGAGTCAGGAGTCTAGGGTGGGGCCAGGGAGTTTCAGCTCCACAAAGTTGTCAGATGATGCCGATGCTGCTGATCAGGGTAGGACGCTTGAGAACCACCACAGTGGGGAACAGCAGGGGCCGATTCTACTGGAAACCCGGTCCCCGGCTAAACACCTGTTATTCTTGTTGACCATTGCGGCACAGGCTGCCCTCCCCCTCCCCAGTGCTCACTCTCCCTTTCTTCCTTCCAACAGAAACCTGATTGTGTTGGAGGGAGCAATGTTGTCAACGAAGAGAACTCCATTTACCAGTTCCCCTTGAAGAAGGGGGTGGCCATGGGACGAAATCAGCAGATAAATCATAGGCAGAGTTTGTGGGGTGGGCCTCCTGGAAAAGCTCCTCAGAGTGTGCAGGGAGGAGGATGGTGACTGAGCCGGCATTTTTCACCTCTTGCCCCTTGCTCTTCCCCCCTCCTGCCTGGACCACAATAGTGATCGATGCAGCTCCAACAACCACGCGGGGACCACAGGCAAAAAGCACAAGCTAAGAATGCCAGTGAGGAGCATGAAGATGGGCTCTACCAGGCCCAGGCGGCCTACATTCAGACCTCCAACCGGTCGCCCATTTCCCCCCATCTTGTTACTGTTGCCTGTCTCTGGGATTCCTCTCCCCTGGCTCCCTGTGGCCCCTCGGTGTCAAAGTAAACTCCCTTGAAACTTGAACTTCTTCACCAGGCCTCCCGGCCTCAAATGAGACCTGGATCTCCCCGAAGCCATCACCTCCTCGGGCCCTTGGGTGCAGCTTGTCTCGCCAGCCGCGTAAAAACAGTGCTCCTCTTTCTCCCGCACGGAGGCCCTCAACTCTGAGGCTCTGCCGTCTGGCTAGATCCTCTCTTCTCCTCCTCGTTGCTGTCACACGCCTCAGGTTCACGGCCCTCCTTTGCTGGGAACTTCAAACTTTGGATCACCATTTTCCGCTCCACCCTGCCTCCCGGCCAAGATCCCAGGCGACTTTAATTTCACTTTAATTTCACGCTGAAGCCTCCACATCTCTGGTGACCGAAGGTGGCCTCCGCTCCGGGCCACGGCCTCTTCCACGGCCACGCCCTGAACCTCAGCCTCTCCCCTGAGCGTCACCTCTGAAATTTTAAATTCAGATGAGTCTACTCTGATCAGAGCTCCCTCCCTCGGTTGTTCCAGGACGTCTGTCCATAAGCTTCAGAAAGGCTTTCAGTCCCTTTTGACCTTCTGCCTTTATTCTGGCACCTCCCCCTCCAATACACCTTCCCTTATTTAGGACTTCAATCACTCTTGCTGACATCCTCAGTGATCTTGCCTCATGCACCCACCTGCAAAAACCTCACCCTAAATATCACCCAGAAATCTGTATTTTGCCATCAGCTCTTTCTCCATGGCTGTCTCAAGCCTTCTCCACATGCTACGTACTGCATAGGAGTCACTGAACACGTAAGTGAGTCACCTAAGCGGGTTGTAGAAAACTTACACATGAGATCACGTTAGGCTTTGCCATCAAATTTATGAAAGAACTTTGGTTTTACGAAATTTAGGTGTCACAGATAACGACAGCGGTCGCCATCACCTGCACTTGGAGACAGGAGTTAATCTGGTCTCATTCTCCTAGGTTACCCTTCACATCCAAGTAGTTTCTGAGGCTATCCGTTCTGGCCCCCTAAATGTCTCTTGACTGTTCCTACTGCCACATCCATTCAGGCTATCAGAATCTTCCCCTAAATTACCTTAACAGCCTTTGGCCAGGTCTTTCTCCCTCCAGACTGACCAGAACCCCTCCCCTCCCCCTGGATCTGTTCTCCATCCTGCAGCCAGAGTGATCCCTGTAACACAGATACGATTGTGCTATTCCCCTGTGTAAAACATTTATTTGGATTCCTGTTGCCCTCCGGATAAAGTTCAGATGTCTTAATATGACTTTACAAGGCCCTTGATGACTTTCCTAGCCTTATCTCTTGCCATTTTCCACCTCAAGGTCAAAGTCCCAGCCTTACTGAACTATTTTTAAATCTCTTAGAGAAAGCTGTTCGCTTTTGTCTTAGTACAAGTTGTTCCCTCTTTGACAGTGTACTAGTAAAAATCACAACTCTTCCTTTGAGATAGAAACTAAAACTAAAGATAAATTATGAGCGTCAGTGTGTGCAGAGGCCCGCACTAACCACGGCCAAGAAAGCCAGGCCTGTCCAACCATTTTATTCCTACACCTCTGTTTCTTTCTGGCTAATGTTTGATTAACTTTTTTTTCCAGAGTGTACCAGAACAGGAATCAATGAAGAAATAATTATATATCCAAACTCATATTTGTTTTGACCAACTATTTACACATATAATGAAATATTTGATAAACTTTAAAAATTTTAGTTTTATGACCACAAAAGTGATATAACCAAGTTACAGAATACCAGGAAAACAAAAACAGAGGGAAGATCCATGTTCTCGTTATTCTAAAAAACAATTACTATGATTACTATCTCCTAAAAGGTAAACTCCACAAAGGCAGGAGCTGCATGGATCCTCTTTACTGCCGTGTCCCCAGTGCTGTGTTTTCAATTTAAAAAAAATGTAAATATCTGAATCAATGACTGATATACTATTTTGTTATATACAATTCAAAATTCAAACACTGTATTTTCCACTATATACCTATTCGGCAACTTTGAGGATTTCAACTTCAGTACATGTAAAGTGTTGGTTGTTCCTATGAAGATAATCAGAAAACAGCAGTGCTGGGAACGGACTACAGAAGGAACACGAGCAGCAGAGAAGCTTTGGGAAAGATGAAGGAGGAAGTGAAACTCAAGAAATATCACCAGTGATGTATCCGGAACATTACCAGTGAAACAGCCTTATAAGATGTCTCATACCAGAGATACTGTCATTTATTCCTATAACCACAAAAATGGCTATGTCACAGTTCAGAGCATCCGAATAAATCCGATTGCTATATTCATGTTAAGACTTCCACGGGCGCGTGCGTGGCTCAGTCGGTGAAGTGTCTGACTCTTGGTTTCGGCTCAGGTCATGATCTCACAGTTCATGGGTTTGATCCCCGTGTCGGGCTCTGGGCTGACAGCTCAGAGTCTGGAGCCTGCTTCAGATTCTGTGTCTCCCTCTCTCTGCCCCTCCCCAGCTTGCTCTCTCTCTCTCTCTCTCAAAATAAATAAACACTAAAAAAAAAAAAAAAAGATCCCTGACCTTAAAACTTATTGTGAGCTCAATAAGGACAAGAGAAATGTCTTGTTTGACTCTGAAATCCCATTACAATGCCAGCAAGTAATACGTGCTGTAATCACTGGCTACAAAAATAAGTACATAAAATAGATGGTAATAAAATATGAATTGAAACCATACCTTCTAAAATCTACACATATGACAATAAATAAACTCAGCTCAGGAAATATCACATGAGGAAAAGATTAAGGAAAAGTAACTTTTTTCCATTTCCCTGGCTCCCCATATAAACAGGGAGCCCATAATCCCAGGGTGCCAATGACAGTTCCAGTTTATGTCTTTCGTCCTAGCATCTTGTCTGAATGGAGCTGCCTTTCGGAAAGTTCCTGGATTAGGCAATCCACTTTATGGTCAACCTACATCTAAAGGGTGTTCTCTTAATGAGCAGGATTAATGAGGAGGATAAAGGGCCTCCTTAATGAGGAGGATAAAGGGCTCCCCTGATCCAACAGCTTGTCTTTACGACGCTCTGAATTTCGCTTTAGAGACCTATGAACAGATAACAATTTTGACTTCTAAGTGTTTTATAATACTTTATCATTTAAAGCCAAGTAACAATCTGCAACGGTTAATCCCTAACTAGGAGAACATCCCTTGGTTCTGTCAGCAGTCTTTGTTCCGTTTTGCTGATAAAAGTGAGACATGGAAAGAAAAAGGGACTTATCCAAGGTTACGTCAAGTACGAATCACCAGGCTGCTGCAGCTACAACTTCTGGTTTTTGATGAATTCTCTAAACCACACTGTTATTAACACAATGAAATCTCCCGAGCAGTTAAGTTAGAGAGATTTTAGTCATTTAGTAAACGGCTTTGTAATAAACAAAATAAGTTTCATAAATTTCATAAAATAATACATTTCATAATTTAATGATATTTCAATTTTACTGAAAAGTCTGTACTCAAACCTAGTCTGTGGGTCCTAAACCCTCAGAAGGTAAAAGGACTTATTTATAAAGTTGGTGAAAATTTTAAATAAACATGGCATACCCTGGGTAATTATAAAATGAAGTTTGTTACATTTTTATATTTCACAAGTATGTCAACATTTCGTACCGGGGTGCATAATTTAGATAAGAATACATTAACATGTAATCACATGTTTATCACATTAACATCTTGGATTATAGCAAAAAACCTTAATGGAGTTAACAAAGTCACTCTCGATAGCAACAAAAGCAAAAACGGATGAGAATAAATTTAATATGCCACGTCAAGACCCCTATGAAAAAACACCCTATTGCTTGCATAAAAGAAGACGCATACACATTGGGAGACTCACAATTATAGATAAGTGACTTCCACATTAATTTATAAGCATAATGTTAGACAAGGTCCCGCTTACATCCTGGGGGAGTGGGGTAAAGTTCCTGTGGAGGAATAAACTTACAAGAATAAAGCAAGAAAATTTTTTCAAAGTATCAAGTACAATAATAAAAACAGTACTTTGTTGGCACAGGCCAATTGAAAAAGACAGAAAGTTCAGAAAACAGGCACAGATGTGTATAAGCCTTTAATAAATGAGAAGTAACAGTGAAGGCAGGAAGGATTTAACGATGTTGTGACAGCTGACTAGTCCGCACCCGACACCATACGTCAAGTTCCGGGTGGACTGAACATTTCAATGTAAGAAAATGAAAACAAAATGTGGGGGAAGACTTTTTCTTTGTACGACTTGAGAGGCAAAAAAAAAAAAAAAAAAAAAAAAAAAAAGACTGATAAATTTGACATAAAACATAAATAATACTCTCTGAAATAAGTATGTTTTGAGGGTGTCAATCGTTTTCTGTCATTGATGCTATAATCACTTCGGTTTATCATGTGTCTTTTCATTTCATTTCAGTTCCTTTTGACATACAAAAGCGTTAAAACTGCAAAATGAAACTTCAATTTTTTTTTAAAGTTTATTTGCTGTTGGCCTAGAAATGGCTTTTTAAAAACCCAACCAGACTAATATTCACTAATATTTTCTTATAATTTTTCATTGTTTTCTATTTTATGTTAATTACACAGATGAGAGGTCAACATATGGCTCTGTCCTACAGGAGCGGTTTGATTTAAGAATGTTACTACTTAACTTCTGTGTCTCAATTTATTTTACTGAAAAAATGGACATAATAGTAATAACCTATTAAAGTTCCTTTGGAGATTAAAATAATTAATTTATACAAAGTGTTTATCTATCATGCTAGATAGAACCCAGCATATAGTCAGTAAATGGTAACGATTACTTTTAATATTATCGCACTGAATATTTGACTTCTTAATTTCCTTACATGTTTTTATGACTAGAAACTTAAGGTAATGGTATTTTTACCTGATTTTAAAACACATTTCACATTATCTAATGAATCCTGTAGCTTTTCTTTCTTTTTTTAATGTTTGTTTATTTTTGGCTCTGGAGAGGCAGAGAGAGAGGGGGACAGAAGAAGATCCAAAGCCAGCTCTGTGCTGACAGCACAGAGCCCGATGCGGGGCTCAAACCCAGGAACCGTGAGATCATGCCCTGAGCCAAAGTCGGACACTTAACTAACTGAGCCACCCAGGCGCCCCATAGCTTTTCGTTTTTTAAAATTATTGTTAAATGTATACATTAAAATATTACCATCTACGTAATATATGCCAATCACAAAAATACCTTAATTCTTTGAGTTACACACAGCATCTTACAATTTGGTCATTTAAAGTTGCAGTCTGAAGTCATCAGATGGCCAAGTAATAGTATATAATCCAAGAATATTAAAAGGTCTCTTACACACACCAGAACTGCTGAAATTACGAGTTTGAAATACAAATATGATGTTTACCTTTCTTTATCTTACCTCTAATAGGCCATCCTCTGGTAGATCAGTACAGTGGACAGCGTTCTGGATCTTAGTTTTACCAAAGATTGCTCTGAGCGTTCCAGGGCGTAAATGCCGGGCAATTTCCTATTAAATACATATTCACATATAGATTAAAGTCAGTCATACAGTGTTAATAAGAAAAACACCAGCTACAGGAAACACTTGAATTATTTGTTTACGAAATACACGTATACATTGATGGCACTGATTTTTCCTGGAAACAGCACGAATGCATGAAACTTTGAGCGATGAAAAATTTCATTCACTAGGCTTTTTCTGTGGCCTGTTGTAAAGTTGAGAGGGCAATAATAATCAAAATAATAATAATAATAATAATCAAAAATAATCAAAAATAATCTTTTTTATCAACAGATTATGGGGATCACATAAAATATGAACCTAGTTCATTACTGTGAAAGACTTGTATCCTAACAACTTGATTTAAAATGAATTAGTTTGCATGGATTTCAAAAGATTTTTCAAAATGTTACAGTTGTATCAGCTTTAGTACTAGCTCATATGAGGGGGAAAATGGTTACAAATAACTCCAAATTGAAGGTAAAAGAAACAAGAGGTTAAAAAAAAATGAAAGATGTGGGAGTATTCATGACCTACTTATTAGTCTTTTTTTATTCTAAGTGAAGCACTTCCAAAACTTCAATTTTAATTCTGACATCTACTTACAAAAATGGTATTTAATATATATGAAAATTTTTGACAAATGAAACAAATACCTGTGTACCCACTATTTAAGTGAATTAAAATAAAGCAACAACTTTGAAGTCCCCTGTGCGGGACTTTATCCTGACTCCACCTATCCCATCCCTACATCTACCCGGAGGTGCCCGTTACTCTCAATTTTATTTAAAGATTCCCTTGTTTAGTTTTCAAAACACTGTTTTTCAGATTTCTCCATGTTGTTATAGTCATAATTAATTTGTTTTTATTACTATATAAATCCAATGTATGACTGAGCATATTTTATTCCGTTTCCTGTTGAGGGACATTGAACTAATTTCTTCTCTTTCCCCCTTTCCTTCTCCACTCCTTGCTTTTGACATACACACACACACACACACACACACACACACACACACACACACACACACACACACACACATTCTGCTACAAGCATTCTTGTACATAGTACAGTGTATACGTACAACAGTTTTGTCTGCACATGCATATTCAATTATACTAAGTACCGCCAAGCCAATTTCTTAAGTGGTTGTAATAATTTGCCCTCAACCATCAATGCATAATAATTCCCGTTATCCACATAAAATCCAACATTTCATACTGGCTGACTCTTTAATTTTGCCATACTGGTGGGTGTTAAATGGTGTCTCACTGTATTCTTACAGTTCACATTTCTGTAATTACTAGAGAAGTTTAGTGTCCTTTCATAAACATCCACTTTTGTAAGATGCTTATTCTTGTCTTTTCTCCATTTTTCTACTAGGCTTTTCTTGTTCTTTTTGATTATGATTCTTAATATATTCTGACTTCTATTTTTTTGTCACTTTTTACGATGCATGTATCTTTTTCCAGGATGAAGCTTGTCTTTGGGTTTTCTTTAGTATGTCTTTTGTTGATGAACAGAAATACTAAATTTTAATGAAATTAATCAAACTTTTCATTTATGATTTGTGCTGTTTCTGAAGGAATTATTCCCTGCTCCAGGAACATAAGGATACTCTTCTCTATTGTCCTCAAAATCTTTAGATTTTGCCTTCCAAATAAAATTCTTGATCCACCTAGAATTGACTTTGGCTATAATCTGAGGGGGACATCCATTTCCATTTTTCACTTATGGGCATTTAATTACCCCAGCACCATATATTGAATAGTTTTCCTCCTTCCTTACCAATCTCCAGTGATGACTCTGTTATTATATGATTTCCGTGTAGGTATGAGTCTATTTATTAGTTTGCTGTTTGGTTCCATTGGACGTTTTGTCTATCCATGTATCTACATTATACTGTCTTAATTATTATAGCTTTATAGTAAATCTTCAACTGGTAGGGAAAATCCTCCATAGTTTGGTTTTGAATGTATTAAGTTTGGACTGCCTATTAGATATCCAAGTGAAGTTTTCAAATACATGGTTGGGTATGAGTGTACTTTTCAGAGGAGTCTTTTAAACTGCAAATGACAATTTGGGGGTCCACGGCATTGTTAAGACATTTAAAGGTACCAGTTGGGTAAGATTGTGAAGGCAGTGAGATGACACATCGGGGCACCGTATCATTGGAAAACCAAGGAGACAAGGAGAGATGAGCAAAGGAGATGGAGAAGAAACAACCAGCAGGTAAGGCGAGTTACAGAAGGGTCCTCTCCTAGAAGGCAGTGAAGAAAAATGTCAAGGACAGAGAGTCCTCAACAGTGCCCAATGTTGCTGAGAAGTCAAGCAGGGTAAAGACTCAGGACTGAACACTAGATCTATCAATATGGAGTCATGGATATCCTTGACAGGAGTGGTTCCAGAGGCCTGCAGATGAGCAAAACACTGATTAATGTGGTTTCCAGAGAAAAGGGGAGTAGAGCTGGGAAGAGTGAATACAGGCAAGTATTCTGAGGAATTTTGCTAAAAGGGGAGAAGAGAAATGGAGCAGTAAATGGAAAAAAAGTGGTATGAAGAGAGGTTTTTCTGGGGGAGAGGGTGAATTTTAAATTGGGAGAAATAATAGCATGTTTAAATGAGATAGCACCTCCCACCTGTCAGAATGGTTAACATCAACAACTCAGGCAACAACAGATGTTGGCGAGGATGCGGAGAAAGAGGATCTCTTTGGCACTGCTGGTGGGAATGCAAGCTGGTACAGCCACTCCGGAAAACTGTATGGAGGTTCCTCAAAAAACTAAAAATAGAACTACCCTATGACCCAGCAATTGCACTACTAGGCATTTATCCAAGGGATACAGGTGTGCTGTTTCAAAGGGGCACATGCACCCCAATGTTTATAGCAGCACCATCAACAATAGCCAAAGTATGGAAAGAGCCCAAATGTCCATCGATGGATGAATGGATAAAGAAGATGTGTGTGTGTGTGTGTGTGTGTGTGTGTGTGCGTGCGCGCGTGCGCGCACACGCACACGCACACACACACACACACACACTGGAGTACTACTCGGCAATCAAAAAGAATGAAATCTTGCCATTTGCAACTATGTGGATGGAACTAGAGGGTATTATGCAAAGTGCAATTAGTCAGAGAAAGACAAATATCATAGGACTTTACTCATATGAGGAACTTAAGATACAAAACAGATGAACATGAGGGAAGGGAAGCAAAAATAATACAAAAACGGGGAGGGAGGACAAAACATAAAGTCTCTTAAATATAGAGAACAGAGGGTTACTGGAGGGCTTGTGGGAGGGGGGATGGGCTAAATGGGTCAGGAGCACTAAGGAATCTACTTCTGAAATTATTGTTGCACTATATGCTAACTAACTTGGATGTAAATGAAAAAATTAATTAATTAAAAAATAATAGCACATTTACACGCTGATACGAACAACCCAACAAAGGGAAGCAGGAGGGAGACGAAGCGGGAAGGAGAAGCAGGAAATGCTGGAGTAATGGAATCGAGTGCAGGAGTAGGGGAGCTGGCCTTATCTAGGCCAAGCAGCATCCAGCCTGAGCAACAAGACCAAATACAGAGCCTGACGCAGGTAAGTGGTTCTGTGCAGCGGTGGGAACCTATTGAAGTTATTTGTAATTTTTATTGAGACATAATTTACACAGATAACATGTATCGGTTTAAGTTTCTTTGTTTGAGAGAGCGTGCATGCATGTACACGTACGTGACAGTGAGTGGGGGAGGGGCAGAGAGAGGGGGAGAGAGCATCTCAAGCAGGCTCTGTGCAGTGCCCCACATGGGGCTCCATCCCATGAACCGTGAGATCATGACCTGAGCCGAAATCAAGAGTCAGTTGTCTAACTGACTGAGCCACCCAGGCGCCCCAACACGTATTGGTTTTAAGCGTAACTGCCCCGTGAATTTTGTCGAATGGATCAACTCAGTAATCACCCCCCTAAACAAACTATGGAACATTTCTAAAGTTCCCTCCAGAAGTTTTCTTTTGACTGATTCTATTGTGCGGTGGAAAGGGCAGCAAGACTGTCATCAGCTGAGGGGAAGGCCGGGGAGGAGGTTTGGGGTTGTCAGGAGAGAAAAGAAGGTTTGGAATACATTTTAAGAGCAAGAAAGTGAATGAACCGGGAAAGTATAATGTGACTGCCGAGCAGCACTGAGGAACCCCGTCAGGCCCTTTGTTAGTGAGGTTAGGTGAGCAGTCATGAACGCAGAGGGAGATCTTTCAGGATAGCTGTGTTCTTCTCCAGCCACGCTCAGCATTTGGTCGAAAGCTGAATTTAACAAAGGGCGGGGCTTTGCCCAAAGAAAACAGCAAAACAAGAGAGGAGTGAGGGGGGTTGAAGGTGTATTCAAGGTAGTGATGATAATAATATTGGGCAACACACATTACACTGAGTAAGAAAGTGAGGGCCTGGGGTTGGAGGGGCGAGAGACAACGAAAAGGTAGATCAATGGATTGGAGCTCCTGGTGGGAGGATTATTGAAATCGGGTGAGAAGAAGTGAGCTGGAAAGTTAAGGGATGAGATACTCGAAGTTACTGGAAGTGAGCGGAGAGGGTGTGTTGGTTCACAACCCTCTTGGGATTTGCCGGGTGTAATCTGAAACTGGCCCCGGTACTCAGAGGGCAGGGAGAAACTGAAGAAAGAGGTCAGTAGCGGCAGTTTTAATAAGCAAGAGGAACTTGGGTGGCAGCAAGATGAAGGGATCCCTGTACCTGCCAGCCACACCTTAACCTTAATTGGGTTGAGTCACATATACTGTGCGGGTGTCCTCAACTCCGTATCATTAGGTTAAGGCTGCGTCCTTGGAGCAGCCACTGGTGGGGAGCAAGGCAAGCAGAACCCTTTTCCAAGGACAGGGAATGGGGGTGGGGGGCCTCGGATCGACTGGGTCGACTGACGGTCACGTCTTTCCAATGACCTTCTCCGACGGGGTTACAGTGATTTATAACGACCAGTTTTAAGGTGTCACCACAGCTGAGGTCACACGGAAGGCAAGAATACTAAAGAAAGGAGGGTCACACAAAGAGACCAAAGTACTCAATGGACCACCTCTATGGAGATGGAAGTCACCAAGGGCGATGGCGGCTGTAGCTTAGGATGCAAACATGCTGGGCAGTATTCACATCTGAGTCTATCTCACTTGAGCACATTTTATTTATTTATTTATTTTTTTTTTTTTAATATATGAAATTTACTGTCAAATTGGTTTCCATACAACACCCAGTGCTCATCCCAAAAGGTTGAGCACATTTTAAAGGTTTGCGTTTATTTAATTACTTAAGTCTTCCTTCCAAGGTTGTATCAAATGTCAGTTACCAATGTACTGCATTTAAGAAAAACATTTTGGTAAACTAGAAAATAAGGATAGCTTTATGTTTCATTTCAAATTCAGTGCATTCATTCTGTCCCCCGAGAACTTGTTCTGTACCTACTTTAGTTGGTACGCACCATTTTCATTAAAATATTACTTTCATATAAGTGACTGCTGTATGCACAGCACCTGAATTCTGAAGAGGTGTGTGTGTGGGGGGGGACGCATGTGTGTTGGTGGTTGGGGGGACTGTTGTTAATCACATTGTACTGTGGTGAGAGAACGTGGTCTTTTTGGTTTTCCTTTGAAGGAATTCGTTGGGATTTTCTTTGCACCCTAACACGTAGTCAATTTTCGTCAATGTCTCAAGGGTGGCTAAAGAGAATACTGCACAGGTTGCATTCTCTGGCAAAACCAGCTCTGAGGAAACCAACTCCGAGGTGTGCATGCAGGAAGTCTATTGGGAGGTGGCCTCAGCATCCACACTTGTGGGCAAGTGAGGAACACGGGAGTGGGAAGAGGGAGAAGTTGAACTTCAATGAGTAACACCGGCAGCCTTAGATAACCGCACAGTGAGCCCCGGAGATGCGATGACCCTTCAGAGTCAACCTGAATTGTAGAAACAGGTGAGGCCTTGATCTCTCCAAACTGACACGCCACTGGATACAGGCCACTCCAGGGAAGGGGCTATGACCTTGGGCAAGGTGGCTTTCTTCAGCAGAGGGCAATATGGGAAATAATGATGGAATTACTGTCAGCAGCCAACACACAGCTGGGGAATGGGCACTTCAGTCCGGAAGCTGAGGGGTGGGGGGCGGATATGAGCAGCCCTCTGTAGTATCTACTACTTACATGGGTACAAACACACACACACACACACACACACACACACACACACACACACACACGACGCATGGTGTAGACACGGCATCTATGACAAATACGGTGCTGCAGACAATTGCAATCTGATTACCATCCTTTTTAGGTAATGAGTTTCTTCTCCTTTCTGGAAGGTTTTGCATTATCTCTTTATCTAGGCAATGGTCGTTGACCCGTCACTCTGCTCCACGGTCCAGAGTCCAATTCAGTACATCAGCTTCTATTTCTTCTACTGTTTTCTCTCCTCCATTTCATCTCTTCTTTCCTTTGGCTATTTCTATGCAATAAATGTTGAGACTTCTGGTTCAATCTTCCCTCTCTCTCTTCTTGTATACCTTCCATCTGTCTTTTTGTACTATATTCTGGGGGAATTCCTCTGTTTGATCTGTCACCTACTTTGTTTTTAAACTGGGTCCATGGTGTCACCCTACTGACTTGCTATTTTTTTCAATTTCAAAAATTGTGTTTAAGGCTTTCACTATCTATATTTATTTATAGATCCGATATTCCTTAGGTCTTTCTGAGGATACTGCCTCCTCTTATGTAAAGACTCCTTGTTAGGCCTGTTACTTTGGTTTCCTTAGGCACTGGCTCTGTTGGTTGCATCTGGTGTCTTCCTTACGGCACCGGTTAACCTCGAATGACTTGCAATCCCGGGCTCTCCGTCTTCCTGTTTGGAAACTTCTGTTTACCTGTCATGGACGCCGGAGGCATGCCGACAGGTGGGGCTGGCTGCTGTCCCTACAGAAGTGGGGCTTCCCATTTGTCCTCGGTGTGATACTAGCTACCCATCCACTAGTCTGCCTCTAGCTAAAGCTCCAGATTCACTGCCCTGGGCTGCGGCCAAAAGCATCACCTGCCTTCTGCCCAGGTGAGCGGCTTGCCACGCAGCCTCCCCGCCCCTCACCCTGCCCGTGGCCTCCCGCCCATCACCCTGCCCGTGGCCTCCCGCCCCTCCTGACACGGAGGCCACGGTGTCTGACATGCAGCACAGCCAGAGCCCCTGTCTTCTCTGAGCAGTCCTCTCCTGCATGCTGTGGAGTGCGGCTGTCCTTCCCCGTCCAAACCTGTCTGCTTTTTACCTTTCAGAGTGAATGGTCTGCTAATGATAGGCATTCTTTCCTGTTTCCAGCATTGCTGGGGAGTTAGTCTTCAGAATAAAAGATAAGACAAAACGATGCGAAATACAATCTATCTCCAACCATTCCTGAGGATGGGAAGAGCAGGGGATTATCTGCCACGTTAATGCCCACTCATCCTGCAGACAGTCTCTATTTCCCCAAGCCCATTAAGCCACCTTCAATTCGCTGTTCATGCTGCTCTCATTTTGTATCTAAAATGCAAATATTATCATGCTACTCACCTGTAATGGCCTAATGCCCAAGCCCCTTTAGTGCGGCATTCAAGGTCCTCGACATTCTGCCTAAACCTACCTTTGAGGCCTCGCTCACACCTTCCCTGAAAGCTTCAATCCCACCAGCACCTTTTCCTCTACAAAACTAACTTGAATTCCTCCCAGAGTAATCTTCCCTTTCCCACCATTTCAAGAGGAACTTAATGGTCCTAGTACGAGCCCTCTGACTTGCATTTTATGTTTTTTGGTGTGTGCCTATTTTTAGTAAGTTCCCATTAGACTCTCAACATTTAACACGATATAAAACTTCCTCGATATTCCTTGTCTTATTTATAAACACCCAGTAAATGCTTGCTAAATACCTGCTGACTGACATAAAATGACAACATCTCTATTCAGGGAGCCGGGATGGAGAAGTAACAGAGGGCAACAGCTGTGGGGGATGACTCTGGATTTGAATTTTGCCTTTGTCACTCACTAGTTGTGTGACCCTGCCGTGTTACTCAACCTCTCTGCGCCTGCTTCAAAGTTCTCATTTGTAAAACAGGGAAAGAAATGGGACTTAACTACAGGGTTGCGATGAGAACGGAAGGAAGAACTACCCGTGTTTCGAAAAGCGTCTGTCACAGTCAATAGATAATGGCCACTGGTTTTATTAGTAGGACTTCAGAATTGAAAGGAAATGGGAGGAGACACTTCCTAAAGAGACAGAAACGGGGGATACTTTGATAGGCGTCAAAGCCAGTCCAACCAAATATTCAAGCACCTTTTTAATAAATATATAACGTCTCTCAAGATTTTTAATGATAATTTTAGAAGAAAGGTAAAAGTTTAAATAATCAAGTAATAAGAACTTAGATTAGACAATAATCTTAGATCTTAAGATCTAAGAACTTAGATTAGACAATAATCTATAAGTAAACCACAGAAAGTCTTTTTACTGGTACAATATATCGTGCCAGTAAATGATAATGATGAAGCATAAAGCTGTAGAACACGTATTTTCTTCATAGTTTTCTTTCACTTTTCACTAAAATTGAGGCTTTCATTTGATCTGTTTTTTGAAAAAGTATTGATACCTTGATTTTAGTTTTGATTACTATAAAATTTCATATATGTCTATAGAAGTAAAAAATACTGCAATACTGAAAGTGAAAGCCCAGAAGAATCCTCCACAGATCCTTATCCCCCTCTACTTCCCGGCAGATTTTCCCTACTTGTTCCTAACAGCTTCATGCTGTCCCATTCCTCGTACACTACGGTGAAAACCAGCCCCCCGAGCCCCCGTCTGAAGAAGCGGAAATGAATCTCAGATACATAAAAGCAACAAGAATTACCAACACGCAATTTACATATCCTAAATAACTGCTTAAAGTTACTGCAGTTTTAGTAAGTGATGGGTTATGCTGAGCAAATGAGACTCTTGAAAGCCCCACATTTACTCGCATTTAGAAGGTCGGCAGTCTTTCAAACTCTACCAAACTCCTGGCAGATCTGTCTGCCACCACAACCTGGCCTGCTGAGCTCCATCAAGTCAAATGCTTGGTTATTACACGGCTCCCCATAAGGACTAAAAATTCCGCTCTGGTAATCCTGCGGGGGGGGGGGGGGGGGGGGGCGCGGAGGGGGCGGTGCCAGAAGAATTCTGGCTTAAGGAATGACCTCTAAATCTAAGACATGGAAACAATGCACTAAGTAGAATGGTGACTAGCTCAATACTGAAAACAAATGAGAGAAGATTTATGTACTTATTCTTTTATTGTGTGCATTGTAAATATTGTTTATTGAATTATAAGTCAGACTCATAAAATAAGTCTGGACAAAGAAAAACTGCTTCCACAGAAAGCCACACTGTTTCTGTTCTCTACAATATGACAGAGACACGCAAGAGTGAAAATGACCTTCCACTTAAGAGGTGAACTGGGAAGAGATTTGTGCAATTTGCTGATTATAGAGCCTTTGAGAATGACAACTTAATGATCAGCTATGGAATATATTCATATAATGAGTGGCACGTGGTGGAAAAGCACACCTGGTCGTTGGTCTAATTTTGAAAAAATTCTAAGTAAAAGAAAAAAAGTCTTCTATAAACTATAGGGTAACCATGTTAGCAACGATATAGACAAATGGATGCACATTAAAAGAGGAAGGAGCATAGGTCTTGGCAAACCTCAAATAGCTGAGAAACAAAACAGAAAATCAATATACATTGCCCTCATTTCATAGACAATAAGGGTAATAGAACTTTCAAAGGCCAATGAAGCAGCCACCATATTGAAAGCAGCAAACATTCGTGCTTTTAGCCAACAAGTCCTATCATGTTAAAAAGTACATGCTTAGTTCTCTCCTTGACTCCTCTGGTACTTCAAAAACACCCCACCAAATCTGACCCTCAAACGCTTTTCCATTTGCATGAAACTTGATATTAACTTTACAGTTTTATATTCCTGCGACATGAGCAATATGAGACTAATTAATTCACAACTAAAACGTGATAATGGAACATTGGAGGACTTAGAAGTAGGAGAAGGGACCAGAGAGGAGATCCAAAGGCTACTTTTTGCAAATCTAGGATCCTTCTAGAACCTATGCACAGGACTCAAAAAGAGTAACTGCAAAATTAAATTCAACTACTTATGTATAAGTCTCACTGAGTGAGCCATCAGAGAATTCACAGTAAATACACTCATCTCATTAGCTTTGGAGACCACGTGATTTGCTTAAATATGAGGAATCATTAAAACATGCGGCTTGGGAACCGATGAAAGGCTTCACATCTCACTTTTCATTAGGCAGAAATTAGATGGAATCGAAATTTATAGGACCTGAAGAGGGTGATAATTAAACGGGACTTCAGGTAAAACATTTAGACAATTCAATCTTGCCTTTTGCACTAGGCTTCAACAGACCACATGCCATACTCATCACGGCCTCTTCCTGAGCTGTTCGCTACCTTACCAACAATAGGCACGGGCTGATACACGTGCTATTTTTAAATAAAAAATGATGATCCCTTTGTTCTCTTTTCAAATAGCTGGGCAAGTCTCTTAGTCACTTTTAGGTAAATTACTTCATATGTTAGCAAAACCCACATGGACACATTTACATTACGTCTGTGAACATATACACGTTAGTATAGAGGAAAACGACATAACTTTCTGGTAAATATTTTCCTATATTCTGGCTTTCCTAAATGCTGCATTTAGGAGACGTAACCTTTGAAGTGGAGTCACATTACTACTGAGAAACTTGAAAGGCATCCTCAGTCTCTCCCCCAAAAAGAAGCGCTCCCCACAGTCTACCCCATCCTGATAAAATAGAGAATTGTGACACAATCTTCTTTGACTCTCCTAAAAAAACTTAGAGCTCAATACCTGGAAACTCCCCTAAAGGGACAAAACAATGAAACAGCTGGGACCCATTCTTGACACCTCTATCACCCAATTTATTACAAAGTCCTGTCAATAAAATGCTGAAATATAGTCCACATCGGTCTATTTCTTTGTTCCTCCACTCTGCCACCATATTCTCTTGCCTAGACTATTGATTTCTTAGATTTCACTCTTCCTGGTTTATCCAGTCTCCTAGATCCTACATATATGCTACACAAAGCAATCATAGTGAGGCTATACAATGCAAATTGAATTATACCATTTCCCTACCTAAGATGCTTCTCTTAAGAGAAAACCTAAAATTCTAACATGCTTTAGAAAAGCCTACATGATCGGATTCCTGCTTACTTCTCCACCTGCACTTGAAATAATCTAGTCACTTCCACCTCTTCCAGTTTTCAAAGCCACCAGGCCCTTTCCTAGCTCAGGCGTGAAAACACAAACTTTCTCTTTGAATATTCTGGCTCCGAAGTTTTTCTCCCTCTTCGCAAGAAGTTCATGGGCCTTACAAATGGTTCGGAATAAGCAACATAAATAAGATCGGGCAGATTCTATAGCCTGGCTCTCTCAACCCTTCACTCTATCCTCCTTCTAGATGGAGGCTAGAAATATAAAAAACTACATTCTCTAGGCGCCCTCTTGGCTAGAGTCCTTCATGTAAATTATGTCCTACCAATGAGATCTGGAAGGCAGAACTGAACACAGGCCATCGACCTGCTGGTGTTGCTACTGCAAGTTCGGGTGGGACACACAAGGGTCTGGAGGCAGTTGTGGTGGCCAGACTGAGTGCCTAAGTCACCAGATTCCGTGACAGTCAGTGCAGGTGGCAGCAGTGGAGGCGGCAGCAGCAACTTCTGGCTTAGATGCAGGTACGGTGACCTTGAAATCAATAGTTCCAGTGGTCTAACAAACTCATCTTAGTATAGGTGTGTTTCAAATTATAAAACAGGACAGAAAGTTTATAAAATTTCACATTATATATGTTATATATTAGAGTAGCAACATAAATTTCAGCAGTTAGTGGAAATATCTTGGTGTTTTAAAGGCCTAGGCTCAGCGCACTGGACTCAGCTGAATGATAACGCCCCTCAAATGTCTAAAAGTGTCTGGCCAAGTTGGAGGCACCCAACAGTAGATACAGTCATCACCTTTGTAATATTATAAATAAACTCCTAAAATTACAGCTAACAATGAAGCACTTACATTGTACTTTCATTTTTAAAAAGACATAACATTTCATATGCACCTCACAATCCCCTGTTGCGTTGATAACGCAGACCATTTTCACCTTTTGTAGGTGTGGATAACCTGGTTCTACAGACAGTCTTAGACTTCCTGTCAAGCACCGAAGAAAGACCGTATACAAAGATCAACCACTTTGGGCAGACTCTTAATTTCCTAAGCTGCCCAAGGCCTGCTTACAATTCCCTTCAAAGTTGCCATGGGTCTACCCCTACAATTCACTCTCTCACCTTGTTTAGACCACAGTGGTCTCCCAACAGGCCAGTTGCCTCCACCATCAAAAATTGACTCTAGTGATTTGTTTCCACATCTGTTTCACTCTTGCATCTATAAATGCCTTAAGGACGAGGACTACGACAGTTGTATATCCAACACACAGAGAACGCTCATGAAAGATTCACTGAGTTAACAGTAGTAATGATTTAGTGCAGGAGTGAATAAATGAAGGAAGTGACTACATGTTCAAATATATACACTTCATTAATCTGGTTAATTAGCCAGTAGAGAAACTAGACCTCTTGGTTACTAATAATCCAGTGGGCTTTTGGGTATATTATACCCTTTAGATACGCCTGTTTTAAGGAACCCTGCAGCAAATCCTTTTGAAATGAAAGTAACCACTCCTTAATTTATCTGTTTTGCGAACTGATGGGTTTGTAGATCAGATTTGCTCAAACTAGGCCACACCTGTCTCAGAATGGAATCAAGAACTCTCAGCACTAATCCCACAGCTCTGCGAGTGGCTTCTTCCGTGACCGTGACGGAGGATGACACTGCTGTTTCATCACAGATACAGGACACCACAAGGTGAATATGAGATGGGAGCCATCCGCCAGAGTGGCATTAGGCGTAGAAGCATGCTCACAAGTGAATTTCCAGTCGGTATATTAAGACACACCTAAATTTCCGGAAGGGCTACTTTATCTTCTGGTGAATATCCACAGTGTACCAAAGGACCAACTCACCCTAAACATTAGAGCTCACATTATAGTTAAACATCTTTCAGCTTATTTGAACTTCTCTATGACTGCTATTGCTCTAGAATGGAATAAATCACATTCTTACATAGGATCTTGAGGCAAGAGCCTCATTTAGAAAGCAAATAATAAACTGTTCACCATAGTTACAATGTCATCATTATTTTCTGGATTGTTTTTTTTTTTTTTTACAAGTACTCATTTGTGCACAAAATACATTGAATTTTTCTATGAATGAGAATACCTGATAAATCAGAATGCCCCTTTACTTAGATAATTCAGATTAGTGTTGTTGCTCTCAGAAGTATCTTGTATTCTTTCCCCAAGTCTTTATTGTAAAAAGGTAATTTTAGATTTTTTTCTCATCTTTAGTCTTTAACAGCAACAGCTTTTTTTTTAAATACAAATTTGTTTTTTAATGTTTCTTTATTTTTGAGGGGGGGGGGGAGAGAGACAGACAGAGACACAGAGTGCAAGTGGGGGAAGGAAGAAAGAGAGGGAGACAGAGAATCCGAAGTAGGGTCCAGCCTCTGAGCTGTCGACACAGAGCCCGACGCAGGGCTCGAACCCACAAACTGTGAGATCATGACCTGAGCTGAAGTCGGACCCTTAACCGACTGAGTCACCCAAGCGTCCCAAATGGTAACAGCTTTTTTGAAAAGAAAAACTTTTCTTTGGGATTTATATTCTAAGAGGTAACTTTAATCCCCTGAAATTCACTTTCTCCGTAGCAGAATCGTACCTGAAATTCACTTTCTCCGTAGCAGAATCGTAAACTATCATCTTAGAATACAAAATTTACATAGAAAAAAATAATTCCATTTCCTCATTCTCTTCCAGACTAGCTGATCTCTCCTTTTCTCTGCCAAAGCAATGCTCAGAATGCCTTATAGAAATCCGACTTTCTCTTCTATTGCTGGAATAAAACAATTCTTTTTCTTTCTTTCTTTTTTTTAAATTTATTTTGAGGAGAGGCAGAGAGGAAGAAAGAGAAAGAGAAAGGGGAAGGGAAACAGAAAGAGAATGAGAAAGACAAAGAGGAAGAAAGAGAGAGAGAGACAGAGCCAAAAGGACAGGGTAGCAGGGGAGGGGCAGAGAGAGAGAGGGAGGAAGAATCCCAATCAGGCTCCACCCTCAGCACAGGCCACCACGTGGGGGTCAATCTCACAAACCACGAGATCATTACCAGAGTTGAAATCAAGAGCCAGAGGCTCGGGCACCTGGATGGCTCAGCTGGTTGAGTGTCCGACTTCTTTGACTCAGGTCATGACCTCATGGTTCATGGGTTCCAGCCCCACGTCGGGCTCTGGGCTGACAGCTCAGAGCCCAGAACCTGCTTTGAATTCTGTGTGTGTGTCTCTCTCTGCCCCTCCCCTGTTCATGCTTTCTCTCTCTCTCTCTCTCTCTCTCAAATAAATAAAAATTAATAAAATTTTTAAACACATTAAAAAAAAAATCTTCCTTCATTCCTGGTGGTATCACTACCCTCCCAAATGTTCAGGCTAGCCAATTTCAAACTATTTCTAACAATTTCATTCATTCCACACAACCAGTTAGTCATTACCTAATTTGCTAATCTCATTTGTTAATTTCCCACTCCATTTATTCAATGAGTATTGATACCTATAATATGTGAGGTCCTGGGGCCAGAGGTAAGGAAATTAAGTTTAACTGAACATTTCTATTCTAAGAAGTCACAGTCTTACGAGACGTCAAGTAAATAAACAGCTAGCGACGTTCTAGGAGTTGTTTAACAAAGAGCTGTCCAAAACCAAAACATAAACCATAATGATTTGTATTGTTTGCTCATTTCCGTGGTGTAAATACTGCTGCCATGACAGAACGTGAAGACGGGACGTGGTGCTAACAAGGGGATCTCGTGAGCTGGTGCGAGCTGACCCAGCATGCCACTGTGAAAACCCTCACGAGGTGACCAAAGCTCTAGGGGAGACACAAGGCAAAGTGCTCTGGGAGCACAAGGATCTTCACAGGATCTTTTAGGTTCTGTGAACTTCCTTCCATCCTTCACAACTACTGCCTTAAACTAGTTCAGCAAGGGGCAAGGGAGGCCAGCAAGGTAGCTTTTTCCGACTCAATCACCTCAGTGGCTCCCCACTAAGTTCAAGTGTACAGGGTATGGTAATTCAAGGTGCTTCTCAATTTTGCCCTGAGGTATTCTTTTAGCCTCATCACTTCATACAAATCTGTACGATTTATGCTTTAGAAACTACTGAGACGTGAAAAAGGCTACTGAAAGAGAAACGCAAAATTTGTCTGTGGACCCAGGGTATAACAGAAGATGTACATACTTGCCTTAACAGTGAACCTTTCTTTACAACTTGCACTGAGTCCTGTCTATACTCTGTGATAATCAACATGCCCATCAAACACAGTAGAGTGGAGAAGCTTATCAATACATTTATTCGCTCTTCCCGGGTTTGGAATGTGTTTTTATTTCACCATAACTTGTTCATGCTATTCCTTCTAGCATGTTTTCCCTCTTATTCTCTGGTCAGTGAAACTCGAAGCCTCCAGAAGAAGAGTCTTTCCATGAAGCATTCCCCAATTCCCAGCTAGAATTAATAACTCTCTGTGCTACAAAGGGTACTTAGCAATGGACCCTGTGTCATAAACTGAAATTACGTTGGCTATCTCTCTGTAAGGGTATTGATCAGTACTATTTCCAGATGACATGATATTATACATATAAAATCCTAAAGACTTCAACAAAAAAACTACTAGAAGTAATATATGAATTCAGTAAAGTTGCAGGATACAAAGTTAATACCCAGAAATTGGTAGCCTTTCTATACACTAATAACCAAGTAGCAGAAAGAGAAATTAGGGTAATAATTCCATTTACAATTGCACCAGAAAGAATAAAATGCCTAGGAATAAATTTAACCAAGGAAGTGAAAGACCTATATTCTGAAAACTATACAACATCAGTGAAAGAAATTCAAGATGACACAAACAAATGAAAGACAGTCCATACTCGTGGATCAGAATTAACTTTATTAATTAATTAATTTAATATTGTTAAAATGTCCATACTACCCAAAGCAATCTATATATTCAGTGCAATCCCCATCAAAATACCTGTAGTGCTTTTCACAGAACCGGAACAAATACTACAATTTGTATGGAACCACAGAAGATTCCAAACAGCCAAAGCAATCTGATGAAGACGAACAAAGATGGAGGTGTCAGAATCCCAGATTTCAAGATGCTCTAGAAAACAGTAGTAATCAAAACAGTATGGTACTGGCACGAAAACAGCCACAGAGCAATGGAACAGAATAGAGAGCCAAGAAATAAATGTATGCTTACACAGTCAATTAATCTATGACGAAAGGAGGCAAGAACATACAATGCAAAAAAGACAGTCTCTCCAATAAACGGTATTTAGAAAACTGAATGGCTACATGTAAAAGAATGAAACTAATACCATATTCAAAAATAAACTCAAAATGTATTAAAGACCTACACGTGATACCTGAAACCATAAAAAATCACAGAAGAGAACACAGGCAGTAATTTCTCTGATATTGTCACCAGCAACAGTTTTCTAGATATGTCTCCTAAGACAAGAGAAACAAAGACAAACTATTGACCCTACATCAAGTAGAAAGCTTTTACACAGTGAAGGACACCAACAAAATGAAAAGGCCACCTACTGAATGGGAGAAGATGACACATCTGATAAGGGGTTAATTCCCCAAATACATAAAATCATATGACTTCACTCATTGAGAACTTTAAGAGACAAAACAGACAAGGGAAGGGAAAAAAAAGAAAGAATATAAAAACAGGGAGGGGGACAAAACAGAAGAGACTCATAAATATGGAGAACAAACTGAGGGTTACGGGAGGGGTGGAGGGAGGGGGGATGGGACCCATGGGTAAGGGGCACTAAGGAATCTACTCCTGAAATCACTGTTGCACTATATGCCAACTAATTTGGATGTAAATTTTTAAAAATAAAAAAATAAAACTAAAAAAATTTAAAAATAAATTGAAAATTAAAAAAATAAGAATGTATACAATTCGACAAAGGAGCCCTCGTACGTTGTTGCTGGGAATGCAAATTGGTGCAGCCGCTGTGGAAAACAGTATGGAGACTCCTCAAAAAATTAAAAATAGAAATGCCATATAATCCAATAATTCCACTACTGGACATTTATCCAAAGAAACAAAAACACTAATTTGAAAAGATATATGCACCCCTATGTTTATTGCAGCATTATATACAATAGCCAAGATAGGAAAACAACCTAAGCTATCCATCCATCGATAGATGAACGGTTAGGGAAGATGTAGGATATATACACACATACACACACAATGCTATTTTGCAGCCAGAAAAAGGAATGAAATCTTGCCATTTTGGGACAGCATGGATCGACCTAGAGAGTAGAATGCTAAGTGAAATAAGTCAGAGAAAGACAAATACCATATGCTTTCATTCACATGTGGAATTCAGGAAACAAATCAAATTAATCAAGAGAGAGAGAGAGAGAGAGAGAGAGAGAGAGAGAGAAACAAAAAGCCAGACTCTTAAATATAGAGAACGAGTGGTAACCAGAGCGGAAGTGGGTAGGGGGATGGGGTAAATAAAGAGATTAAGAGTCCATTTATCTTGATGGGCACTGAGAAATGTACGGAATTGTTGAATCCTTATAGCATACACCTGAAACGAATATAACACTGTATGTTAGTTGGGCTTGAATTTTAAAAAAAAGGAAAAAAGTACTGATCAGGGCAGTCTTGTTCCCTGCTAAATCCTGAGTGCCAAGAACAGCCTAGAACACACTAGGTGTTTGGTTAGTATTTACTGAGCACACAAAAACTCAATTATAAACGTCTCCTCTGAGAGAGAACACAACCGTTGGAAATGGGGACTGTGTCTTGTTCGTTTTAATACCCCTCAGAGCATTCGGTACGTCTCACACAGGGAGGAACTTAATATATGAGGTTTGAGTTAGTGTGAATCTTCTCTAGAAATTTTAGTTTTTTAGTATCCAAAAACTACATACCATGATTTATGAAATAAGTATATTTCGAAATATAGGTACAACATAGAAATATACCAAACAAATTGAATTTATTTTTTTTTAATTTTTTTAAACATGTATTTATTTTTGAGAGACAGAGAGAGAGACAGAACATGAGCAGGGGAGGGGCAGAGAGAGACGGAGACACAGAATCCGAAGCAGACTGCAGGCTCTGAGCTGTCAGCACCGAGCCCGACGTGGGGCTCGAACCCACAAACCGTGAGTTCATGACCTGAGCCGAAGTCGGATGCTTAACCGACTGAGCCACCCAGGCGCCCCCACAAATTGAATTTCTAAAGGGGTGAAGAAGCAGCCTAGGCAATATAGACAGGGTACCGACCAAAATTTACACTGGAGAACCTCAAATATTTCTACTGCACAGGGAAGAGTTGTGACCACTTCTCTACAGGTGATGAAGTAGAACCTGGGACTTGTACAAATAACAAAATGGCAGCACGAACAGAATGCCAGGCTCTCAGTACCATTTTGCAGCTCTTTGGAGAGGATTCATGGGAACCCACAGGCTGAGGACCTGACTACTTTATCGCTCTGTGGGTGTGGATATGTTCAATACAGTTCTTACTCATTTTGGAGGTTTTGTCGATTCCCTATGTAACAAGTTAATTCATACTAATACTGGGAGGTACATTTTGTCGTCAGGTCATCTTGGAGAGCACACTAGAAAAAAAAAATATGATTCAAGGACAAATGTTCTCTAGGTTATTTACTGAGCGTTTTTGTTTTGCTTCGTTTGAATGCGGGTGTTCTTTTTTAGGCAGGGATAAGCATTTGGTCACACTTGTTTCGTTTTTTCTTTTAAACATTTCAGGCTAAAACTATACAGTCACAATCTATGCTGTACAACTTGATTGTTCAAATAATTTCTATGTAGCAAATTGCTGGAAATGAATGTAGGGCCTGCCTGGGGGTACCTCCTGGGCCTGCCTCATGAAGAGTTTCCATCCACTCAAGGGCGCCTGGGTGGCCCAGTTGGTCAAGCGTCCGACTTCGGCTCAGGTCGTGATCTCACGGTCCGTGAGTTCGAGCCCCGCAATGGGCTCTGTGCTGACAGCTCGGAGCCCGGAGGCTGTTTCAGATTCTGTGTCTCCCTCTCTCTGCCCCTCCCCCACTCATGCTCTGTCTCTCTCTGTCTCAAAAATAAATAAACGTTAAAAAAAAAAAAGACTTTCCATCCATTAAAGGGAGTGTCGGTGTTATTCTCTTCAATCTCCACAAGCACACTGGCTTGGCTAAGGAAGCACACCAGTCCATACTCGCATGGGGACACAGAATAAGCACATTCCAGTTATTTTCCAGGAAGTTTAACCGTGAACCTACTGCCACTCCATATTACCAAAGCATTAGACTTCAAGAAGAGTGGGCATGAAGGATTGCTTTAACACAAACAACACATCCTTTCACTTGGAACTTCAGCCTCTGCTGCAACAAAACATAAGATCGAATCACTCTGATTTCTCTTAAAATTGTCACCCCCTGGGATGACACCATCAGCTTCTGATAAAGACAGCCTATGAAACTAGCTGCTACTAAAGACCATGAGTATTAGATCCCATGGTGCCTTCTTTGGGGATCCATGAAGGAATTTCCTCTTAGGTATCAGGACAAGTTGGGGGTTGTTGGTGAGCCATTAGTTTATCTCACGGACACTGTCAGTCATATAATCTGATCCTGTGGATGCCTAAAAACTAAGAGCCACACTGTGGCCTCCCTGTAACAAGAATATAGGACTTGATGATGCACCTGTCCTCATTTCTGGTCTCATTTGCTCCCAGGACTGAGTTCCTCATTCACTTTCTTTTCCTTATCATGTTGCATAAATGTTTCTAAATTACCTTTAGTTCTAACGAAAAAAGAACTTTAATATAAATAAATGAATATATTAATGGCAATGTTGGAAGCTTTTAAAGATAGATACATAGTTAACTTGTAATATACAATTACAGATATTAAGATATTTTCAACCCTTATAGTGATATGTAACTGCAGGGTTTTTGTTGCATGCACTCTTAACAATGAATGTTTAAAAACCATAAAATTGCCATTTCATGTGCTAAGTATCTTGCCTTGTGAAAGATTTATTTTCTTTTATAAAACTATTTCAATCCGTAAAATACTTGTACAGCCATTTAATTTATTTAATAAGTCATACCAAAAGGGGTTCTATATTTATAAACTGGTGCTATGATACATGGGCTCATGTAATTCAGCCACTTTTAAAATGCAATCATTTAGGGGCACCTGGGTGGCTCAGTCGGTTGAGTGTCCAACTCTTGGTTTCGGCTCAGGTCACGATCTTGCGGTTTTGTGAGTTCCAGCCCCGCGCTGGGCTCTGCACTCCAACTCAGAGCCTGCTTGGGATTCTCTTTCTCTCCCTCTTTCTCTGTCCCTCCCTCACTCATGCTGTCTCTCTCTCTCTCAAGTAAATATATAAAACCTTAAAAAAATAAAATATTATCATTTACAGAATTATGCTTTTAAAATATGATAAAAAGCTAGTTTTGAAATATAATTTAATTTATTTAACAGAAATTAACGGACTGTCAAGATTCGTTAGTCCAAGCACTCCTTAAACTAATAGAAACAGTTAAGCAGATTTCCTGTTCTTACATTCTTTTTGGTTGCCTTGACTGAAAGTATACATACATACATACCAAGTAAAATTCTCTGCATGATTGGAAAAAATTAAAAGACAAATTATTGCTTTGGGAAAAAGCCATTCATCCCCAGTCAGAATTCACGTGTGAGTTGCTTTACGTATTGTTTGTACAACCCAATGTCTCAAACGTGACGAGACCATAGCAGAACTAAGCAGTATGTGCTGGTAAGTCAAGCTGATGAACGCTGCTCTTTGTAATGCCTACTGTTTACTATCTCCTCAGGTTAATTAGTTTCCAAACATTATATAAATCTTTTATACATTCATGCACTTCAGAAACCGACATAAGTGTTGCTATTTGGAGAAAATATTTTGCAAAGGAAACCACGTAATCATTAAAGTCTGTTAAACCACCATGGTAGTTGAGAAAGGGCAAGACAGACTACAGAGAACACATACCTTTGATCTTCTCACCCAGCAATTTCACCGGTAAGAATTTATTCTAAGGTAATAATAAAAAGCTAGTGCAGACGTGTGTTTATAAATCCGGTCTCAGCAATGTCCTTGACATAAAACACTTGGAAATATCAACAGCAGGGGACTGGCTAACTAATCATATGCTGGAACACGACACAGCTCTTAATTATCGTGTGATGGAAGGACATTTACTGGGGAGAGAGGCAACAGAAAACAAGTGTGGGCCAGCTAGACGCACACCAAGCAACTCTGGTACATTTCACAGGAAAGAAGCAAGTGAACTGTTTCTATCAAAAGAGCGAGGAAACAGAGCCATTTGGATACTTTAATATGGGCAGTCAGAGTCTGAAGTCACATAATCTCGGAGACAATCTGTAATGCGGTCCCAATTTGAGGAAGCAAGCGGGAATCCACAATGTACTCTGCAAGAAGGAACCTGGGGTTCTTGGTTGCCATTAAAGCGCTGGGACTGGGGCGCCTGGGTGGCGCAGTGGGTTAAGCGTCCAACTTCAGCCAGGTCACCATCTCGCGGTCCGTGAGTTCGAGCCCCGCGTCGGGCTCTGGGCTGACAGCTCAGAGCCTGGAGCCTGCTTCCGATTCTGTGTCTCCCTCTCTCTCTGCCCCTCCCCCGTTCATGCTCTGTCCCTCTCTGTCCCAAAAATAAATAAAAAACGTTGAAAAAAACATTTTTTAAAAATAAAGCGCTGGGACTCAGATTCATTGCTTGTTGGTAATGCTTAATGTACTGCTTTTGGTTTCCATTAATAAAGGGGTCTAAGGCCATACCGCCCGGAACGCACCTGATCTTGTCTGAATTCCATCAAAAAAAAAAAAAAAAAAGGGAAGGAAAGATTTGATAGGGTTTACAGTAAGTATATGCATAATTCTTGACCCTGAAATGTGATACGCCCAGAATTTGAATTTACCGGGAAAATTCTATCTGTGCTCCTCAAAGCTAGATGTCTTCAGTAAGAGCAAAAGTTAGAAAAAGACTGGATAACTCAGATGACTAGAAATGGGTTATAAAGGCTTTTGCTTTTGAGCCCAAGTCTCGTGAAGCCAGAAGTAGAAGCTATTCACATATAATCTCGTTCAGTCTGGTATCTATTAAAATGGATAAGCTTAAGCCCATTACTCTAGATCAGAGAGACAAATCAGAAATGAAAAAGACATCCCACATCTTCCATTATTCACAGAAATTGCCTTAAATCTATGTTCACTTCTTACCACTATTTTCGTATTGCAGACGAATGAAGCATTTAACAAAATTTAAATCCTTTTTCCTTTTTTGAAACAAAGAGCATCACCAACAGGCATTAGCCAAAAGTCTGCCAGAGACTTGGTGCTTGACGTGTGGCCTGCAGACCAGCTACGCGCACGTCACCTGAGTTTGTCAGGAATGCAGAATTTCAGGCCCCACCTCAGGATGACTGAATCACACTCTGCAATTCAACAGGATCTTAGGGGTTTCCTCAGGAAGCTGAAGACGCACTGTGTTAGAACATTTTTCCGGTATTGGAGACACCAACGAGGTGTGACACAGGTCCCCTAATTAGTATCCAGACCGGGAGGTGAGGACTGTTCATAAAATATAAACGTATACAGGGGCACCTGGTGGCTCGGTCGGTTGAGCATCCGGTTCCCCTCGACGGGCTGTGTGCTGACAAGTGAGGTGCCTGCCTGGAATTCTCTCTCTTTTCTCTGCCCCTCCCCTGCTTGCATGTATGTGCATGTGCTTTCTCTCAAAATACATAAGCTTAAAAAAAGAAGATAAACTATACAAGGAGCACATGGTAACTGACAGATGATAAGTGTAGACGATCAATGGTGTAATAGTTTAAAGGAACGCAAACATTGCTCAAGGTTGGGGCAGTTCATACGGTCTTACAGGAAGGACGGTGCCTGGAAAAGAGGAAAACGGGGAGTAGGGTATTCTCAACCCTACTTTGCGTAGATTTACTCTGTAGCAGCTTTGTAAATTTCACATACCCAGCGCTCTGAGGCAAGAGCAAGGTCAGGAGAAACTATGGAGTCTGAACAACTTAGTTACAGCAACTTGAAAATAACATTCTGATCAGGTATCAAAGCTTCAGGAGATAATGGAGTGAGGCATCTTACGAGATCACATGCTTCATTCTGAAATGTACAGCCTTCTGGGAGAGAGGCCATGGCTGTTTTACCCATATATATGTATTTCACTTTTCACATTGAATGTGTTAAATGTAGGTTTAACTTAAAATATAAGGCAAGTTCTTTTTTGAAGCCCTACTGAAAGGACTTCTATTGGAAAGTACAGAATTCTTTTATAAATAGTCAATTCCTACATTACATGCACTGTGAGTTAACATTTTCATTATATTTTAATTAAGTATTTTTGAAAGAATCGTGCCTGTACTTACTAGAGAGGAGCAATGATTATTGTTTTGCTATCTAACGCCAGCAGTCAAAAATCAATATACGAAGGTAAAAAGTGGCACTTGTCTGCATGGTTACGTTTAAGGGCCCGCAAAGTCCCTCTCGATCTGGCCTCTCAAGCAGCGGGACTGTCTCACTGAGATATAAATAAAATGCCTTACTAACAACATCCTGAGAATACCGTGGCTCATTACTATCCGTGCCAACTGTAACTGATCCTGGGCTCGAACCTGGCTCTGGTGTCAGCGGCTGTTACCTACTGATAGACTGGTAAGGTGGCAGGCGAGTTCTTGTCCAAAAATGGTAATTTCCCAGGGTCTCAAGGTTTAAAAATATTTTCTTTCTATCTCAACACAAAGCCTACTGTCTTTAAGTAATACCACCAGGGGCTGACATTTGAAACTGACAAGCAGCACATGTGCATTAGCGAGATAAGGCCTGGCACATGTTACTACCTCTCGGGATTTTAAAATGCTAGCCGCTCCAGCTGGTGGCTGTGCCCCATCCCTGGTGCTGCACTGCTTTGGGGAAACTCTAGCCCCTCCTTCTGACTGTGATGAGGACATGTCTGATCAGAATATGGTTATTTCTGGAAATACTCAGAATAAGTGAATTCCTGTATGAAGAAAAAGAAAATGGAAAGAAAAAAAAAAGAGGTAAAATATCACGCTAAGAGATCTTAAAGTATTTGATAGAAAAACAGTGAATGCGGCCAAGAAAAAGTATAAAAATCGCTAGGGAGGATTTTTGTTTTAAATAAAAATGAAAGTAAGTGAGAGGGAAACAAGAGACTGAAAGGGAAAACTTCTTGTGAGAATGATTCAGATAAATGTACTAGAAAAAGGTGAAGCAAACACTGCTGGTAGAAGGAATGTGAAAATGAAAACCAATTAAATGCCAAAATTACAGACACCCCCCCCCCCAGAAAAAAAAATGACAAGAACAAAAACAAAAACAAAAGGAAAAGGAAAAGGTCCATTATGTTAGAAAGAAGGTAATTATTGAAAGTTTCCAATCCCTGTAGGGACCAAGGTGGCACCTATGGAATAAAAGGCAAGGGACAAGGAGCAGGGGGCGAGAGTAGAGAGGAGGACGGAGTACTTAGCCAGAGGAGCAAGCAAAGCCAAAAGCTTTGCAGGGAAAACAAAATTCAAAATATCAGGAGGAGAGTCAGGAAAAGTTCCAACTCCAAAAGACACAGGGGCAAGTGTCTTTAAGAAAGTGGCATGGGTAACAGTTTCATGAAGGGTTACTGAAATGAAATGGAATGTCACAGAACTAATCTTTGGAGAATGGCGACTAGAATGACACTACTCTCATCTTTAAAATATTTATTGGTAGGGGCGCCTGGGTGGGTCAGTCGGTTAAGCGTCCGACTTCGGCTCAGGTCACGATCTCGCGGTCCGTGAGTTCGAGCCCTGCGTCAGGCTCTGGGCTGATGGCTCAGAGCCTGGAGCCTGTTTCCGATTCTGTGTCTCCCTCTCTCTCTGCCCCTCCCCCGTTCATGCTCTCTCTCTCTCTGTCTCAAAAATAAACGTTAAAAAAAAATTTTTTTTTAAATATTTATTGGTACTGTTATCACAGACAGCAACCACCGTGAAGAGACTGGAGACCAACCCAACAGGAGAGGTATATTCTTAGGTGCAAAATATGTTCCTTGCATTATATGCAATTACATTTTGAGAAATGTTGAGATTTTTGAATCATAAAAAAAATTCAAACTGGAACCGGGCAGAACAGAGTTCCAATCCTAGCTCCAATTTTTAAAAGAAACATGTCTTCTATAAGAAAATTAAAAGACACTTAAAAAAGATTTTTAAAAACCTGAGTCTTGAGATTATTCTTCACTTCTAAGATTGGCACCAGAGGGGCGCCTGGGTGGCTCAGTCGGTTAAGTGTCCGACTCTTGCTTTTGGCTCAGGTCATGATCTCATGGGTTTGGGAGACTGAGTTGACAGCATGGAGCCTGCTTGGGATTCATTCATTCATTCATTCATTCATTCTCTCTCTCTCTCTCTCCCCCCTCCCCTGCTCATGCTCTCTTTCTCAAAATAAATAAACTTTAAAAATAAATAAACAGGGGTGCCTGGGTGGCTCAGACAGTTAAGTGTCTGGCTTTGGCTCAGGTCATGATTTCGCAGTTCATGGATTCGAGCCCCGCGTCTGGCTCTGTGCTGACAGCTAGCTCAGAGCCTGGAGCCTGCTTCGTATTCTATGTCCCCCTCTCTCTGTCCCTCCCCTCCTTATGCTGTCTCTCTCGCGCGCGCACACGAAAATAAATAAACAAACAAACAAGTAAAATGGGCACTAGATAATCTTTCTTGAAGGGCATGAGAGTTTGAGAGGAGCACAAAGCTTCTGGGTCAATGACCAGATATAGCAGCCATAAGAAAGAGCACAGGAGATGTATATTTCAGCAATGCAAAATGGGAACTTAATTAAGTTAAATAAGATACTTGTCTGAATGTAACCGTGAAAATAATAAAAAAAAAAACCTTTCCTTCCTGGACTTTCTCCCACCTTCTAGTGGGAGAAGATACAAAAATTAATGTGTTTAATAGGTAAATGGTGCAGTGTTGAGAAGATAATACTTAACATAGAAATGAATAAAACAAAATAAGCTAGGATAAGTGGCTGGGAAGGGCAGGTGAGGTCTCCTTTAGATGAGATGTGCAAGCACCATAAGTTGATACGACTAAATACCAATTTGGATTTCTGCAAGAAAAGCATTATCATACGTGGATGGCATCGTCGTCCAAATAAGCTAAATTTGCTGTAAGAATCCTGCCTTGAGATATTCTAACAACTCTATTCTGTTTTTCATGTTACTCCTAATTTCTCTTTCGCCAGTCACGCTGCAGTGCTCATTTGAAGCACAACCATTTCTTTTGATTGACCTTGTAGCAGCAGCACCTGTGAAGGTCATGTTCACCATGGGTCTTCAGAGGTTGTCGCGGAAAGCACGCCCCATTTCCCTGTTGCCTTCTTTTACTTATTTGTGTATTTTCTGTCTCCCCATTAGAACAAAAACTCTGTGAGGGCAGGGGGTTTTGTCTTTCTTTTCCCCTCCACTGCCATATCCCCTGGGCTAGCATTGCCTGACATAAAATATACTTGGTGCTTTGGTTGAATAAATAAAAGCAGTAATGAAGAATTGTTTTGAGAAAGGAACCACAGCTTGGAGAATCATTAGGACGCTTCCACAAGAAACAAAAGCCTCCGACTTTAGAGATTTGACGTTTGTGGATTCAGCTGCTTAAGAATACCAAAGGTGTGTGACACACACTGATGTGGGATGTTGCAGAGGGTGGTCAGTGGGAGACATCACTTAGCGAGTGGGTGCATCCCACCAGGCTGCTCAGCCTCCAACATAACATGTGGCTCTGTCATTTCCTACTGGTGAATGACACATCAGCACGGAGCGAGTTATTTGCTAGCTGGTGCGAGAACTGGAGATTCATGATCTCAGGATGCAGCCCTCTTACTTTATAAAGAGACTTTGATAAAATGTGGCGGCCTCACCTAGCAGTACAGAAGCATCTAGGTGCAGCAGTTGGAAGACAGAAAGGGGCAAGGGGACCTGTGCAGACTTGGTGTAAGTGGGGTGACCCTGGACAAATCGCCGCATATTTCCATATTTCTATTTCCTTACAGATGACAGGAGAAAGACAAGGACAGCAATATCGACAGATAATCTTATCTACCTCTCACCAATTTATTGTGAGGACCAAGTGAAGTGCTGTAGACCTAACTGCTTTACAAATTCAAAAAAAAAAAAAACACTTCGGAAAAAAATATGTAACTTCTGAAAATAAAAACTATGATTAATATTTAGAAAACCTCCAGGTTTACGTAGTACCTGGAATTCATATTCATATTCCTACTCATATTGAAACACGTGATTCTGGATGAATCGTTATTTGTGATGTCTGGTAAGCTCCAGCATCATGACTATCCAATTGTATATTATTCAAAAACTGAAAAAAATCCACATCATATGTCTTCTTGGATGCCAACATTCTTTAAATGCTTCAAAATCAAATGTATACGTAACAGAAGGACAGACCTGTAGATCAAGGGGACAAAATTGGGAGTCCAGAAGTGAACCCATACATCTACTGTCAACTGATTCCTAACAAGGGTGTAAAATAAAAACCCTCCAATGGGGAAACAATAGTCTTTTCGACAAATGACGCTGGGACAACTGGACAACCACAGCCGAAGAATGAAGCTGGATCCTTAACATATGCAAAGGCATTGCACACCATATGCAAAAATTAACTCAAAGCAGATAAAGGCCTAAAAGTAAAAACTAAAACTATACATTTTTTAGAAGAAGACATAGGGGTGAAGTGTTCATGACCCTGGATTTGGCAAACGATTCCTAAATATGACGTTAAGAGCACAAGCAACAAAAGAAATACATAGATTAGACTTTGTTGAAATTATAAGCTTTTATCCCTCAAAGGACACCATCCCAAAAGCGAGAACCACAGAGTGAGAGAAAATACTTGCAAATCACGTATCTCATAAGTGACTCTGATCTAGAATATATACAGAACTCTTCCAAATCCGTAATAAAAAGACAAACGATCCAATTAAGAATAGGCAAAAGAACTGAATAGATAATTTCTCAGAGGAAGAAATAAAATGGCCAATAAGCACATGAAAAAATGCTTGCCATCATTAGTCATCAGGGGAATGCAAACAAAAACCACTGAGAGAGCGAACATCAAAAAGTCAGTTAAAGCAAGTATTGTGAGGATGGGGAGAAACTGAAACCCTCATGTGTGTGTTAGTGGTGATGTAAAATGGTACAGCTGCTTTGAGAAAGCAGTCTGACGTCTGTTCAAATGACTGAACATGGAGTTATATCAGCAAACAATAGTATCTGTAGCCATACACAGAGATCCCCACAAAAACTTGGACACGATGTTCACAGCAGCATTATTCAGAATAGTCAAAAGATGGAAACGACCCAAATGTTCATCAACTGACAAATGGATAAACAAAATGTGGTATATGCATACAACGGAATATTACTGGGCCATAAAAAGGAAGTGCTGAATACACAGGACGTGGATGAGCCTTAAAAACGTATTATGGGAAAGAAACCGGTCACAAAAGACCACACGTTACATCATGTATTTGTATGAAATGTCCAAAACAGGGACATCGTTAGCAACAGACAGCCAATCAGTGAGTGCCTGGGGCTGAGGGGTTGGAGGGTAAGAGCAAAAGGTATGGGGTTTATTTTTGAGGTGATATTCTAAATGCTCTAAAATAGACTGTGATAATGATTGCACATGTGTGTAAATATACTAAAGAGCATTGAATTGTACGTTTTTAAATGGGTGTACTGTATTGAGATGTGAATTATATCTAAATTGTGCTGTTAAAAAAACCAAAGGTATATAACTTATTCAGTTTTTACAAACTTCACAAAACGACTATCTTCCTATTCCTCTCCCCCCACTTTTTTAACCTCTGTGAAAGAATTAATTTACCAGACGGCCTATCTAGGTAATTACTAAATAAAAAAGATGTTCTTCCATTGACTTTATTTAAATTATGTAAAATATGACTAATAATGGTAATGACACTTAAAAATGATTAAAGGGGGCGCCTGGGTGGCTCAGTCGGTTAAGCGGCCGACTTCGGCTCAGGTCATGATCTCGCGGTCCGTGAGTTCGAGCCCCGCGTCGGGCTCTGTGCTGCCAGCTCAGAGCCTGGAGCCTGTTTCAGATTCTGTGTCTCCCTCTCTCTGACCCTCCCCCATCCATGCTCTGTCTCTCTCTGTCTCAAAAATAAATAAACGTTAAAAAATTTTTAAAATGATTAAAGCTAGGGGCACCTGGGTCGCTCAGCCAGTTAAGCGCCTGACCCTTGACCGTGGCTCAGGTTATGATCTCATGGTTCATGAGATCGTGCCCCACATCGGGTTCTGTGCTGACAGCAAGGAGTCTGCTTGGGATTCTCCCTCTCTCTCTCTTTCTCCCTCTCTCCCCCCCCCTCTCTCTCTCTCTCCCTCTCCCCCCCTTCCCCCTCTCTTTCTGCCCCTCCCCCACTCATGCTTGCTCACTCTCTCTCTCAAAATAAATAAAAATTTTTAAAAACAGTTAAAGCTAAATACATAAAGCTAGATGTACATTATTTCTATTCTTCGTTTCTCAAAAGTAACACCACAACACCCTTTAAACCTTGGCAATACGGTAAGAATGCAGAATATCATTAGTTTGATCATAATAATCTCTATTACATTAATGACAATAACCACTCTAGCAAATATCAAGTGTTTTTACTATGTGCCAGGGCATTCGCATGAATAATCTCACGAGGTAGATATCATTATTATCCCAATTTCACAGACGAAAAAATTACACACCTGAACCAAGAGCAAACTACTACTGGTGTAGGTGGGATCGGAACTCAGATAACAGAACCCAAGATCTTAACCACCTCGATATACTTCATGGGACACACTGTATACACACACGAAAATCACGTACATTTTCCAGAGTTGCAACTTTTAAAACTGCAAATTATACCTCCGAGCCACACAAAGATAAAAGGGAAGGGTATCATTCACCAACAGTTCAGCAAACAATCAGAGTTTTATAGTTGGAAGGAACAGCGGCAATCATTTAATTTTATGGCAACTTCACAGGAGGGATAAAGCTGAAGATTTGGGGGCTTTTGCCTAACTCTTCCAAAATAAATTTCAAGCTTGACTTTCCCAGAGTCGTTTGTTCATTCACTTAGTCATTTAGGTATTTTTCATTTCAGTCAACAAACAGTTACTGTCAATTACACCCGAGCACTATGCTAGGCTAGACTCTAGAAACTCAAAGAAGAACAGGCCAGTCCCAGTCCTCATGGGGCTTGAAGTCTGATGGGGAGGGGTGCTAAGTAATACATGTAAACAAATAACTACAGTATAATGTGCTAAGCAACATTAAATAAACATGGAAGGGAGTTGCAAGTCTGTTGGAAAGGTCAAGGGAAGTTTCACCAAGAAAATCACTAAGAGATCAATTATTCCTCCCCAGGAAGTGGGTAAAGGAATTTACACTGTAGTGGTGAGAAAGGGCAAGTCATTTAGAACTGCTTGGAGCACAGCCAGTGAGAGTAGAAGATTGAATTAAGCAAGTCTTTTTATTCTGAAGTTCTGCCATCTGGCGCCTTACTGACCCTGGGAGACCAACCAATGCAGAGCCCCCTACAGACCGTCACCTCCTCTATGGGGCATTTATACTCCAAGCCTTTTATATTCCCCTGCCCCAAACACCAGACAACTTAAAACAGCCCCCTACACCCTAGAGCCTACTGACATTGTTGAAACTAGCCAATCCCAAGCCGGCTTACCTTGTCTCACCTGTCCTTGCGGAAGCCACAACAAAGGCTCTTGCCCATGCGCCTCCTCTCAACGGCCCCCGACTCCCTCTGCCTCCTGACCCAGGCGGGTACCTCTCCATGTGGTCCTCGATGGCATGCCCCTTCTCCAGAACTAGAACTACTTTTTCAAGAGCTATTGTCTCCTGATCCGTGCACCTCACCATATGTGAATAATAATAAAACCTACATTTTAAAATAGAGAAAAAAGTGTTTTTTCATAGTGAGAAAGGGTCAAAATCAAACAGGGCCTTGTCTGTCTTGCTGAGGAGTTTTACTACTCAGTCAACACTGAAAGCAAAAGAATGGTTTTGAGTAGGGACATAACATAATCAGACTTACATTAAAAAAAAAAAAAAAAGTTACTTGGGGAAGACGGCAGAGGAGGGAGGACCTAAGCTCACCTCGCCCCATGGATACACCTAGGTAACCACACATCAGTCTAAATAAGCCAGAAAAGCATCCAAAGACTGTCAGAACAGACTCCACAACCAAAGGTAGGAAAGAGGCTCCATCAAAGAAGGCAGGAAGGGTGAAGACAGTCTGGGAGCAAAAGGGACCGGGGGTGTCCAGTGGGGAGGGAGCCGGTGGTGTGGAGAAGCGTGAAAAACAGGCTTTCACACTGGGGAGGCCATCTACAGTGAGGACAAATCCCCACAGCATTTGCCTTTGCCAGTGAGAGGGGCTGAATTTCATGAGTTCTTGCAACAAGCAAGATAAAGCCTGGAATTTTAAAAATCAGTGGGCTCGGCCCTGAGAAAGCCCAGAGGGCTTTAGGAAGCAGAGTGCCTGCTCTCGAAGACGCAGCATGACAAACAGCCTGCAGATACGGCATTAGAACCAGCAGTTGCAAAAATGTCAGGGGTAGAGAGGAGGGAGAATAATGTGCTCGTCGCAAGGTGGGGCCCAGAGAGACAGGGATCATGGGGAGACCAGTCCAGGAACAAAGGAGCCTCTGCCAGGTGTCATTTCCCTCCCCTGCCCCCCAGCCTGAACAATGGCCACCTGTGAGGACCAGACACCAACACTCCTTACCTTACTTGCTTGCTCCGTCACCCCCCCTCACCCCAATCGCCGACGCACATCCACAGATCCTTCCGGGTCACGCTCACCTGAGCTCCAGCACCATGAGCACCTCCCCTGGAGTATCAGCACAAACCCTGCCAACGCCGCGTCTCCCCATCTGTGCGTTTTGCGGGACCTCAGTTCCAGCAACCGTGGGTCAGGTCTTGTCTCACAAGAAGACCACCACACAACCTGTTAACGTGCACCTCGCCCCGGCTGGGAACCGAACACTGCCCCAAAGAGTCACTGAGAGAGAGCCTCTGCACACGACTGGACCGAAGGAGAAAGAGCCCAGGACTCAAAAGCACAGCACACGGAGCACACACACAGAAGACACTCCCTGAAGCACAGGCTCCTGGGGAACAGGGCCCTCTGCACTGCAAGGCACTACAAGACTTCTTCCTCATCAGGCTACTATCGTTAAGAGCGAGAGAAGCAGCTGACTTTCCTAACGCAGAGAAACAGACACAGAGAGTTCGATAAAATGAGGCCGAGAAATCTGTTCCAAACGAAAGAAGGGGACCAAACCGTAGCAAAAAACCTAAAGGGAACAGATGTCAAGAACATGCCTGATAGAGAATTTCAAGTAATGAGCATAAAGATACTCACTGGAGTTGAGAAAAGAGTAGAGGACATCAGTAAGATACTGAACACAGAGATTCAAAAAAGAACCAATCAGAGATCAAGAACATGATAAATGAAATTAAAAATACACTTGATGGAGGGATGCCTGGGTGGCTCAGGGATGCCTGAGTGGCTCAATCAGTTAAGTGTCTGACTCTTGATACTGGCTCAGGTCATGATCTTGCCGTTATGAGTTCGAGCCCTGCATCAGGCTCCGCACGGAGTGTGGAGTCAGCCTGGGATTCTTTCTCTCCCTCTCTCTTTGCCCCTCCCCCTGTCTCCCTCAAAATAAATAAATAAACATTAAAAAATATATCCTTGATGGAATAAATAGCAGGATAGGTGAATCAGAGTCATGAATTAACAATTAGCAGACAGAGTAATGGAAAGTAACCAAGCTGAGGCAAAGGAGAGGAAAGAAAATTATACAAATTGAAAACAGTCTTTGGGAACTCAGGGACTTAATCAAATGTAATATCACTGGAATTACAGGGATCTCAGGAGAGAGAGAAAATGAGGCAGAAAATTTGAAGAAATAGTAGATAAAACTTCCCTAATCTGGGCAAGGAAACAGATATCTGGTTCTAGGAGGCACAGAGATTCCCCCAAAAATTAAAACCGAGGAGGCCCACACCAAAACACAACAAAATGCCAAAAGCAGTGATAAAGACGCAAAAAAAATTTAAGGCAGCAAAAGAAGACAGTTAAATACAAGGAAAACCCCATAAAACTATCAATGAATTTTTCATCAGAAGCTCTGCAGGCCAGAAGAAAAGTGGCATGATATAGATTCAGTGCTGAAAGGGAAAACTCTGCAGCCAAGAATATTCTATCCAGCAAGGCTATCATTCAGAAAAGAGAAGAGATAAGGAGTTTCTCAGACAAACAAAAACTAAAGAAATTCTTGACATCAAACCAGCCCTGTAAGAAATAATAAAGGGGACTCTGAGTGGAAAGGAAAGACCATAGAGTGAGAATATGAAAAGTAAAAAACACAAAAGCAGTAAAAATAAATGTTTCTGTGAAAATTAGTCAAGGGATATATAAAATGAAAGGATGTAAAATAAGACACTATTACCCAAAACACGGTGGGGAGAGGAGTAAAGAATGAGGTCAAACTTAAGGGACCATCAACTTAAAATAGACTGTTACATGCAGAAGGCATTATATACAAACCAAATGGTAACCATATATCAAAATCGGTAATAGATGTGCAAAGAATAAAAAAGAAGTAAATTCAAGTATATTACTAAAGAAAGCCAACAAACCATGAAAGAGAGCAAGAGTAGAAAGGATCAGAGAAAATCTTCGGACACAACCACAAAACAAGCAACAAAGTGGCAATGAACATATATCAATAATAACTTCGAATGTAAATGGACTAAATGCTCCAATCAAAAGACACAGGGTGACAACAAGATCCATATCTTGCCTACAAAAGACTCATTTCAAACAGGAAGACACCTGCAGACTGAAAGTGAGGGAATGAAGAAATATTTAACATGTGAAAAGAAAGCAGGGCTATCAACACTTATCCCAGACAAAATATACATTAAAACAAAGGCTCTAACAAGGGACAAAGGACACTATGGAATAATAAAGGGGACAATCCAGCAAGAGGATATAACATGTGTAAGTAATTAGGCACCCACTATGAAAGCACCCAAACACATAAAACGATAAATGACAAACATAAAAGAAATAATCAACAGTAATACAGTAACAGTAGGGGATTTTAACACTCCACTAACATCAATGGACAGATCCTCCAGACAGAAAATCAACAAGGAAACAATGGCTTTGAATGTCACAGGTATATTCACAGATGTATATCACAGATATATTCAGAACATTCCATCCTAAAACAGCAGAATACACATTCTTTCCAAGTGCCCATGGAACATTCTCCAGAACAGATCTCATGTTAAGTCACAAAACAAGTCTTGACAAATTCAAAAAACTGAAGCCGTATCACACAGGTTTTCTGACCACAACACAGTGAAACTAGAAATCAACCACAAGAAAAAAACCTGGAAAGACCATGAATACATGCTATTAATAAGTAGGTCAACCAACAAATCAAAGAAGAAATAAATAAGAAATGCAAATGAAAACACAATGGTCCAAAATTTGGGGGATGCAGTGGTTTGAAGAGGGAAGTTTATGGCAATACAGGCCTACCTCAAGAAGCAAGAATAATCTCAAATAAACATCCTAAACTTACACCTAAAGAAGACAGAAAACAAAGGACAAATAAAACTCCAAACCAGCAGAAGGAAGAAAATAATAAAGATTAGAGCAGAAATAAATGATATAGAAACTAAAAACAAAAACAAAAAAACAGATCAATGAAAAATAGATCAGATCATGAAACAGAACAGATCAATGAAACCAGGAGCCAGTTCTTTGAAAAGATCAAAAAAAAATTGATAAATCTCTATCCACATTCATCAAAAAGAGAGAGAGAGGACCCCAAATAAACAAAATCACTATTGAAGGGGAGAAATCACCAACCCATAGAAATACAAATAATTGTAAGAGAATATTATGAAAAACTACATGCAAATAAATTGGACAACTTGGAAGAAATGGATAAATTCCTAGAAACATATAACATACCAAAATAAAGGCAGGTAGAAACAGAAAATTTGAACAGACCAATCACTAGCAATGACATTTAATCAGTAATCAAAAAACTCCCAACAAACAAAATCTCAGGACCAGATGGCCTCACAGGCAAAGTCTACAAAACATTTAAAGAAGAGTTAATACCTATTCTTCTCAAACTAATCCAAAAAAACTGAATAGGAAGGAAAACTTCCAAATTCATTCTATGAGGTCAGCATCACCTTGACACCATAGCCAGATAAAGACACACAAAAAAAGAGGGCTTTCAGGCCAATAATTCTCATGAACATAGATGCAAAATTCTTCAACAAAATATTAGCAAACCCAACCCAACAATATATTTTTAAAAATCATACACCATGATCAAGTGGGATTTATTCCCAGGTTGTTAAGAGTGGTTCAATATTTGGAAAACAGTCAAGATACCTCACATCAGTAAAAGAAAAAAACCATATGATCATTTCAGTCGGTGCAGAAAAAGCATTTGACAAAGCACGATATCCATTCATGATAAAAACCCTCGGGAAAGTAAGCCTAGAAGTAACATACCTTAACATAATAAAGGCATTTATGAAAAACCCACATTATACTCAATGGTGAAAAACTGAGAGTGTTCCCCCTAAGGTCAGGAATAAGACAAGAATGTCCACTCTTATCACTTCCATTCAACACACACTGCAAGTCCTAGCCACATAATCAGACAACAAAAAAGAAATAAAAGGCATCCAACTCGCTCGCTCTCCCTCTCTCTCTTCTTCTCTCTTTTCCTCTTAAGCTCACTCTCTCTCTCGCTCTCTCCCCTCCCTTGAGAGAGAGAGGGGACAGAGCGAGAGGGAGAGCGAGCGAGAGGAAGAAGTCAAACATTCACTATTAGCAGATGACATGTTGCTATATATAGAAAACCCCAAAGACTTCACCAAAAAACTACTAGAAGTAATAAATGAATTCAGTAAAGTCTCAAGATACAGTATCAGTGCATAGAAATCTGTTCCATTCCTCTGCACTAATGAAGCAGGAGAAAGTGAAATTAAGAAAATAATCCAGTCTACAATTGCACCCAAAACAATAAAATATCTAGAAAATAAACTTAACTGAAGAGGTAAAAGACCTGTACTCTGAAAACTATAAACCAGTGATGAAAGAAATTCAAGACGATGCAAAGAAATGCAAAGACATTCCAGGCTCATGGGTTGGAAGAACAAATATTAAAATGTCTATACTATCCAAAGCAATCTACAGATTTAATGCAATCCCTAGCAAAATAACAACAGCATTTTCCACAGAACTAGAACAAACAATCCTAAAATTTGTATGTAACCACAGATGACCTCGAATAGCCAAACCAATCTTGAAAAAGAAAAGCAAAACCAGAGGTATCACAATTCCAGATTTCAACTTATATTACAAAGCAGTAGTAATCAAAACAGTATGGTATTAGCACAAAAGCAGACATATAAATCAACAGAACAGAATAGAAAACCCAGAAGTAAACCCACAATTATATGTCCAATTAATTTTTGACGAAGGAGGAATGAATATCCAATAAGAAAAAGATAGTCTTTTCAACAAATGGTGCTGGGAAAACTGGGCAGCCACATGCAAAACAATAAATTGAATCACTTTCTTTCACCATACACAAAAATAAACTCAAAATGGATTAAATACCTAAATGTGAGACCTGAAACCATAAAAATCCTTGAAGAGGGCACAGGCAGTAATTTCTGACATTGACCATAACATCTTTCTAGATATGTCTCCCAAGGCACGTGAAATAAAAGCAAAAATAAACTATTGTGCCTACATCAAAATAAAAATCTCCTGCACAGTGAGGGAAACAACAAAATGAAAAGGCAACCTACAGAATGGGAGAAGATATTTGCAAATGACATAACCAGTAAAGGGTTAGCATCCAAAATATATAAGGACCTTATACAACTCAACAACCAAAAAACAAATTAAAAATGCCAATTAAAAATGGGCAGAAGGGGGACGCCTGGGTGGCTCCGTCGGTTAAGCGTCCGACTTCGACTCAGGTCACGATCTCGCGGTCCGTGAGTTCGAGCCCCGCGTCGGGCTCTGGGCTGATGGCTCGGAGCCTGGAGCCTGCTTCCGATTCTGCGTCTCCCTCTCTCTCTGCCCCTCCCCCGTTCATGCTCTGTCTCTCTCTGTCTCAAAAATAAATAAATGTTAAAAAAAAATTTTTTTTTAAATGGGCAGAAGGCACGAACAGACATTTTTTCAAAGAAGACATCCAGATGACCAACAGATGCACGCTCAACATCAAAGGCCAAAAAGATGCTCAACATCATTCATCATCAGGGAAATGCAAATCAAAACCATGATGAGATTCCACCTCACACGTGCCAAAATGGCTAAAATCAACAACACAAGAAACAACAGATGTTGGCGAGGACGTGGAGAAACGGGAACCCTCAGGCACTATTGGTGGGAATGCAAACTGGTGCAGCCACTGTGGAAAACAGTATGAAGGTGCCCTAGGAAGTTAAAAATAGAGGTATCCTACCATCCAGGAATGACACTTCTGGGTATTTACCCCCAAAATACAAAAACACTAATTCAAAGGGATATATATATCCCTGTGTTTATAGCAGAATCATTTAGCCAAACTATGGAAGCAACCCAAGTGTCCATCAATTGATGAATGGATAAAGAAGTGGTACATATATACAACGGAATATCATTCAGCCACAAAAAGAATAAAATCTTGCCACTTGCAATGACACAGATAGAACTAGAGAGTATAACGCTAAGGAAAATAAGTCAGAGAAAGACAAATACCATATAATCTCACTCATCTGTGGATTTAAAAAAAAAACAACAAAGGAGCAAAGGGGAAAAAAGAGTGAGGCAAATCAAGAGACAGATTCTTAATTATAGAGAACTGATGGTTATCAGACAGCAGGTGGGAGCAGGGATGGTTGAAACAGGTGATGGGGATTAAAGAGTACACTTATCATGATGAAAAGTAAAATACGAATAAAAAATAAAAACACCTGTGCCATTAAATATTGGTACATTGCCACACTAGACTTCAAAATGCTCCTTTACACACAGCTACAAGAATTCACTAACCCTGATTTCAATTCATATTTCTCAATTTTTATTTTTAGCCCTCTCAAAAATGTTCTTTCAAAGCCTGGCAGCTTTTCTGGGAGTATTACTCCCTTTTGGCCCAAACTCCGATCATTAGGACTATCTGATACATAAAAGGAAGCCTGACTTTTGCTCAATGTTATAACTCTTCATGATACACATTCAGGGTCTTTTATCACAGAATCTCAAAGGGAATCTTCGTAATATATTACTCCATAATGATAACAAGTCCAAAGGAATGCCAATAAATATTACTGGATACCAAAAATTGTTCTGTTTGTAATCCTAGGTCAACTCTTTTTTTCTAGTCCTGCATTTTCTAAAAATAAAACAGGAGACCCTAATGCTTGGCATTCTTGCTATGGGTAAGTAAAAAATGTCATTCTGAAGTCATCATAATACAACATGGCCATGAACTTGTGTCCCTGTAAGAACCAGAAGCTTATAGAATTACGGAAAAATACCAACATGGAGGCAATTCTGGATTCTGGTCCCTACTCGACCGTTTAGTAATGCTGCCTTGAGTCAGACTTTTTTTCCCCTAGATTATAAAGCACAAAGGATTTTGTGCTTCATTCAGTCATCCCACCCATCACTTGTTCATCCACTCAGCAAACATGCGGTAGAGCTGTTGTGTTCAGTACCGTGCTGAGTGAGGAGGCTGTCAGAGAGAAGATGGTCCTATCGTGCCACATGCCTCTGTCACCAAAGAATCACAAAGCGCTGCTCTGGACACCAGCATGACTCGAATGGGCAGGAAATACATCTGTCATCGTCACCAAGTTCCCAAACTTTTCTTGCAAAATGAGGACAAATGTATTTTATCTAACTGGAGAATATTTAGGAATCGTTTCCAGACAAGCTAAGTTACCCATATTTATGCTGCCTGAATAATAATGAGTAATACTCACTTTGAGCTTATTCTGAACACATCTGTTTCAGGGCCTTACATGCATTATCTCATTTAATCTCCTAACACTTTATAAAGTAAGCAGTACTTGCCTCCTTATTTTACGGATAAATTCAAGGAGATTTAATAGCTTATCAAACTATAAATATTTGTACTAAGGCCCATCTGACTCTGAAGCTTAGTTTCTTTAATTTGGATATAAAATAATGTGAAACTTCCTGCCTATCTCAGCAAAGCCTGCATCAGTATTTACACATACCTGGGTTAGTACTAAAGCATAGATTTAGAAGGTGTAGAATTGTAGAAATGGAAGAGATATTAGCAACCATCCAGTCTGACCTAGTCACTTACAGTTTAAATGTAGGTCTTGGAATTAGGGGCAAAAATACATATTGAATGAAATGCTACAAGAAGTAAGGGAAAAAGATGAACAGGGAAAAGGGAGGAATCTTGAATTATCCATCGTTGTATATAGTCCTTGGCAACTAGGGAAAATGCAATATATGTCTGGTTAACTGGATTACATTACATGTTACAGATTTTTTTATTCTTTTAAGTTTATTTATCGGCACGGAGCCTGATGTGGGGCTTGATCTCCTGATCCCGTGAGATCATGACCTGAGCTGAAATCAAGAGTCAGAAGCTTAACCAACTGAGCCTCCCAGGCACCCCAAGATGTTACACATTTTTTATTTTTAAAAAAATGTTAATGTTTATTTTTGAGAGACAGAGACGTGGCACGAGTCAGGGAGGGGCAGAGAGAGAGGGAGACACAGAATCCGAAGCAGGCTCCAGGCTCTGAGCCGTCAGCACAGAGCCCGACGTGGGGCTTGAACTCACGAGCCAGGAGATCATGACCTGAGCCGAAGTCGGACGCTGAGCCGACTGAGCCACCCAGGCACCCCAGGCGTTACACATTTTTTAAACTAGAGTTTCCCAAAGGTCAAGAGAGGTATAGGGTATTTTCATTTGTCTAAGGCTTACGGTACATTAAAAATTAAAAAGCGACAAAACTGCGATATATTTTGTGTGTTCAATCCTGTTAGCTGACATTTGTAATTATCACTATCATTCGTTTGGATATAAAGCCTAAAATAAAGGAAAAAAAAGAAAAAGGTTGCTCAGGCAGCAGTGTGGGTACTGAATTAGTGACGATGAGAAGACTAGTTGGGAGATTACTGTAGAAAATAGAAAGTTACAGAAATCTCTAGATTTTTTTCCTTTTTCTGCTCTTGCACTGCTTCATCTATTCTCTATGTAGAAGCCAGAGAGAGAGAGAGAGAAATTAAAACATGTCTGATCATGCCAGTACTCTGTTCAACTCTCTCCAATGGCCTACATTTTACTCAGAGCAGAAACCAAAGTCACTTGAGTGGCACACAATGCTCCACGTGGTCTTCCCTTCTATCCCTTTACCAGCCTGACCTCACCTCCTGCTCTTCTCCCCATGGTCAACTCGCTCTGCCACACTGGGCTCCTGGCTTCCTCCGCTATAGTAGGCATTCTGTAACTTTGGCGCTCGCTGTTCCCCCAGCCTGGATTGCTAAATGGACTGTTCCCCTCACTTCCTTCGAGTCTATTATCCAATGTCACCTTTCAGCTTAGCCTTCCGTGTCCGTTCTCTTTAAAAACCGCAAATCCCCGCCCCCCCACTTCCTACCAAGCGTTATTGTCCTTCCCTGCTTTGTTTTCCCTACACCATCGTTAGGCATACTATACCTTTTACTTATTTATTCTGTCCATGATCTGTTTCTCTCTACTAGAATATAATCTCCGTGAGGGCAAGGTCCGTTGCTTGTTTTGTTCACTGTTGTAGCTCCAAATCTAGAACAGTCCTGGGTTCATAACAGATCCCCCAAATACTTGTTGAATCAATGAATGACTGAATGGATGAATGAATTGCTCTACCCAAGTAGCTACAAAGAAGTTGGGGCAGGGGTTGGGAATATAAACAGTAAGAATGGGCTGCAAGTCTTACAAGTTCTCTGAGACTTGGAACGGCCAGGGTGCCGAGGGTTCATGCCGGGAGAGGGAATAAGCCGGATAAAGCTTCCCTGGGCTACTCCTCTGTCTTCCAACTCCAGGGTCTTTATTTGATGCCATGTATCTTCCTCTAAAACAGGGGTTCTTACTTTTGTCGTGTGCTTAGGACCTCTTGGGCAGTCCCATGAAGTCCCAGAGCCCTTCTCAGAGCAATGTTTCCAAATGTATCAAACACACAGGATTACAGAGGCAACGAGGATGAAATGTAATTAGCAGAACTTTTTTTAAAGTTGGGGATACAACAGGGGCGCCTGGGTGGCTCAGTCGGTTAAGCGTCCGACTTCGGAGCAGGTCATGATCTCGTGATTCGTGGGTTTGAGCCCTGCATCCAGCTCTGTGCTCATAGCTCAGAGCCTGGAGCCTGCTTCAGATTCTGTGCCCCTCCCCTACTCTCTCTCACACACACACACACACACACACACACACACACGCTCTCTCTCTCTCTCTCTCTCTCAAAAATAAACATTAAAAAAAATCTAAGTTGGGATACAATAATATAATGTGCATCTTCATTCAGGTCTACCAGCTGATCTAATAACTGCTACACTTTTAAAGTGGCAATGACTGTAAAAGATATTTTAAGATACCTCACAACAATCGTAACGTGACCAGAAAAGTGTTTGTGGTTTCTACTGGCTGCAAAGCCAAGGCACAGCTACTGTAGTGGTTTGTTGTTTATATTCACAGGTTTCTTAATCTTCAGCTAAAGATTAGTGAAAAGAAGTCCACGTTTTTCTTCTCTCATTTAAGTTCACAAATCCCTGAATTCTGTTCCCCAAAACTTTAGGTGTCTGCAGACACCAGGACAATAACCTTGCTCTAGAATCGGTCTCAGGCTCTACTCGAGGGAGGAGAGAAGATCAGAGCTAAGAACCCCTCCACTCCCTCAGCACCAGAAGGGGGAAAGTGAAAACAAGCAAACAAAAACAAAGCTATTTTTCCAAATTCCTCTAAGAGTAGATAATCCTTTTCAGTCTTAGAAAAGAGGCCTAAAAATGCAATTAGCTGTGGGTGTCAGAATATCAGGATGACTACGTTTTGGCTACAGGACAAATGGTTACTTTCTAACACTGATGAGAAATTCAAAAGTACAGAAGCCTCAAAATCAGTGCAAAGATCCACAGCAGGGGCGAGAGTGCTGAGCAACTAGAAATAAAGAAGATGTGTTTTGAAAGTCAGATTTATGTAGACCTGTTTATCTTTCTTCCCTAAAAAGTAAAAGCTGTGTTTCAAAGTTATGTTCTCTTCATGGTCCCTGCAGGCAGCTTAGCAAGAACTGTGGTTTGGAATTTCTTCTTATCCTGATTGTCATCTCTAACTTTTGGCAACAAAGTTGGAAAATACTTGATATTAGATGGTCTCTTTGGAGATTCACAATGCAAGTTAGCACTTGAAACATTCTAGAGTCCTGCAGTGGAGAAATCTGCTTAACTTCATTTAACCCAGTATTTCCCAATCTTATTTGATCATAAACTTGTTTTCCATGTTACAAATGTATACCATAACAACTGTAAGCTTTCGTTGCAATTGTTGATTACACAATGATTTCCTTGCACTGGGACATGACTTCCTCTGGCTCAGGGAAAACGTGTGGTTTCTCTTTTCATTGCCAGTGCCTGAGGATAGCGGGCACCTAGAAGGTCTAAAAATGTTTGGTTGATTGTTCGATGGTTGGTGGGTAGGCTGGTGGGTTGACTGGTTGAGTGAATGAATAGATCAGAAATGAAAAGAAATGCTTTTGACCCAACTTTACTGTATTACTTCAGCAACATGTAAGGAACCTTCAGAAGCCTGATGAAGTGAGGTTAACAGCGGGAAAGGATAACAAAAGAAAAATGGTTATCAGCAAACTTTTCAGAAATCTACATGTATAGTTATGTTTAAACCAAAATAATAGAAAAATCTTACTGAAGAAAGGAAAGGCACATTTCTATTCTAATCATTTCTATAGCTTTGAAACTAGACAGACTATATCATTAATGATTCCATCAGCATTTCATTTGCATTCTGTGCAAGATTAAATGTGACATCTCAGTAAGTTGCACACTGTTGGTAGGGAATTACGGTAATTAATAGGAAGGCTTAAAAAGGCCAAAACTGGGAACAATCTCAATTTCCAAATGTGATCTTTAATGGCTTGGATCACATTTATGGGATATAATAAAGGAGTAAAAAGATATCCATAGAGTTATAAGTTTAGGAAAAAATATTACTAGTTGGATTTCAACTCTGTAAGGTTTTCAAGAATGTTTTTTCATTGTCCATCTGTTTTTGGATCCTAGTCAACTAATTCCACCCACTTCTGAATCCCCAAAGCAGAACCAGCAAGAAAGCAACATCTGCTAGTTACAGCAGGGTGATATATAGCATTTTTGTTTTTACAAAACTTGAGTCAAAAGAATCTTCAAAATTAAAATTAACAGTGAAGGGGATGAAGAAGAGCCCACTATTGCCAGACGACTTTCTTTAAGAACAAACAAAGCAGACACACTCAAAAACTTTTCCATCAAAGCCCAAAGGGTTCCACATTTTCAAAGCTGACAGGTACCTCATAACGTAGTAGCATAGTTAAACCCAAGACTGAATGCTTTTTTTTCCTATTCCTATCTCCTACTTTTGAGAATAAAAGCTATTTATATGTGCCTAAAATTTAAATTGATAGCTCAGGAAGAACATTTCAACAGGGAATACAGTTAAACAGACTTTGGTGTTTCAATCACTGTTTCTGTGTCACTTCCAAAATATCCTATCACAAATTTGTTTATCTATACTTAGCTGCTCATGCTCACATCCAAATCACCGAGTTCTGCAAGCTCTCCTTCCAAAATATATTTTAAAACCTTCCCCTGTCCCCTCCAATGAAGGTTATAAAACCCAGGGTCTCATCGTGTCTAGTCACAATGACCTTACTTCTGCTCACCAGCTGTCCACACAGCAGTCATAGTGACTATGTGCCCTATGGAATCGCATCATCCCCCACTTAAACCTTCCCATGGAATCTCCCATTTCTTCCGTGAACACAAACTAGTTCACGTGGCCTTCATAATCTTGCCTGAACTATCTCTTCAGTCACCTTGTAGGCTACCCTTCTCTTTGCACTTAAGATAGAGCCAAACTGGACTTCTCTGCATTCCTAGAATCTGCTAGTCTTCCCCCGATTTAGGGCCTCTACACACGACTGTTCTCAATCATCTGCTTGATGACCATATTCCTTATTAGACTATCAATTCCATATGGACCAAGCTAATGTCTGTCATATCACTGCTGATACCCATACTGTATTCGATAATTTTAGCTGAATGAAATAAAGTAAATCTGAATCCAATGAAAATGGAGGTAAAATGGCAAAAATCTCTTAAAGTGTAATTAATTTCTAGTATATCCTAAGTCTATACCACAGTGAATCTCTGGACGTTTTATTCGCAAAGAAGACTTTTCTATAGTCTCCATGACACTAAAGATGTATGTGTGTGTGTGTATGTGTGTGTGTGTGTGTGTGTGTGTGTGTGTGTGTGTGTGTGTATTGTTGATATGCTGTACACACACACACACACACACACACCCTACTATTATAACCTGGAGTGCCTTTTCCACCATATGATTGCCAACGCTGAATTTTATCTATCTTTTTAAGTTTTTCCAAGCTCACTGGCTTAAGAGAACTAGATCATTCTGCTCTGATATGCATTTCCTTGATCAATAAGGGTAAGCATAAGTGAAATAGGCATCTTTCCTGTAAATTGTTCCCCGTTGTTTCTTCCTTCTTGTTCTTTTTTGTCTTCCTCAAGTAGGGAATTATAACCAATTAATCTTTAAGTATGTCAAGTGTTAAATAAAGGAAGGACACGAATGAGTACTAAGGAAATTTCCCAGCTCTTTAACTGCCTGATGGTCCAAAGAGACCTAGATGACTGCTTAGCCCTGGCCAAGAGACCCATCCTGGTCAGAGAGAGGTCCGAGTGAAAATTATTTCAGTTGTTTCCCAGTAGAGTTGTGTCAGAAAAGTGGCTAAATCTTTTTGAAAGAAAAATACATACACATACAAGAAGCCCCATTAGCTAGTCTCTAGTTAACAGCTTTTCCAGATTACCCAACGCAGCTCGTTCATTCCCTTTGTAACACATACTGATTGGTGTTACGAGCACACGGACATTCCTAGCAGTAAGCTCCTTTCTGGAATGCACAAGCAGATCCCTTGATGGTCTGTACACGCAGTCATACTGATCTGCTGAGATTTTCAAGAAGTGAATTAGGAGATAAGAGAACCTGAGTCCTCATTAGGTTTTAAAGGCTGTGAGACAAACCAAGCGTGGAAGATCTGGCTGAGAAAGTAACTCTTCAAGACGAAACTCAGAAGGATATGCCAGCAGCAAGCAGTCTGAAGAGGGAGCTTACATGTGGGAATAGAATTAAATTGGACGGCTGCCCTAGAAAAAAGTTGCAGCCCTGTTCCCCATCATTAGCGGCTCCTTTTCTGCAGTGTTCTCTGAGGCTGGTGAAGAAGGGGGCAGCCTGGCTGGAAAACGTGCCTCCAGAACTTGCACTGGCTTCTCCAGGTCCCCTGCATCCTTTTATTTACTGGAAAACCTCCCAAGCTTTTGATTTTTTTGTCATCTCAAAAAGTGGTAATAGGTCCAAGTTAAATTGTCTTCAGAACATCAAATATTCCTTTCACTAGGAAAGAAAACACTAGGTATTAGATATGGCTTGCCTCTTAGGATTCTTTTATTTGAGAAGTAAAAAGATTTTGTAACTTTCCGCAGGACCCTGTCAACATAGGGAGGTGTTATTTATTTTGCCGTGGGCAGAAAAAGTGATAGGACTAATGTCAAACTGGAAGAAATAAAGAGATGACTCATTTTTATCAACGTTGCCAGATACTGGTTTAGCACCTTATTTTGAGCTTTGGAAAGTTAAGAGCGCAACGGCGACAGAAGTTATTTCTAAAGGCAGGCTGAGGTATTAGCCCGAAGACATAACAATACTAACTAGTACCCTGAGATATTTAGAGAAAGAATCTTAGTGCTTATTGCTTATAACAACAACAACAACAACAACAACATCACAAATCAATTACTGAAAGTGGATCAGGAAATGGGTAAATGAAGAGGGAGGGTCATGTTATAGTTTCAAGTAGGAGGATCAGGTAAGTTTCACCGAGAAGGTTCCATTTGAACAGAGACTGAAGAAGGTGAGGGAGTTTGCTGTGTGGTTACCTGGAGGAAGAACATTTCTATGCAGAAAGGACAGCCAGTATAAAGGACAGCCTTAGGGTAGGAGCCTCCTGATTCAAGGGTCATGTGCTTGGCCTAGAAATTTCTCTCATATCATGTCGATCATATCACAGGAGAAGAGCCAGCCATTTGCCACAGATAATAATTTTGTTTAAAAATCACTATAAAGTAACTAAAAATAACAAAAACTCAAAATTCATTGTGCTTTGATACTCCTCAGGATTATTGGCCGACAGGCCACACTGATTTGCCAAAATTTCAAATACCTGGCCACGGATCCTCTAGTAAACTATGTTCATAAAAACATAGAAGATTAAATAACATCAAGCGCCTTGCCATCACTGAATCAGAGATATTATATTTGTAGGCTTTTCCCAAAGGGAACCTCCTTATCTAATATTGTAGGCTTTGGAATTAGAACTCAAATCTGTCCCTTCACTGTGTGACATTACCTTCGCAGGATCCCAGTCTCCTCATCTGTAATTTGGAATAAATGATAATAATCTCACAAGATTTCTGGGAGGGTTAAATGATATTATAGCACAGTGCTTGGCGAATACAAATGCTTGAGAAATATTAGATATTATCAACCACCCACCACCCATCTCCTTTAGAATGTCACATCTGTTTAAATGGCTTGCTCACTTAAAGACTTTAAAAGACACATCTTGGTGTCCTACGTGGTAGGAGGAAAAAATACTTCTAATAACTGAGGAAGCCTGTACTTGTAATATTCCTGTTTCCAGGAAGGAAATTTTATTCTGTGAGTCTTTTCATTTGCTCTGATGAGTCAGCAACTTGTAAGAACTCCAAGGCTCAATTATAGGAGATGGAAAGGAAAAGGATATCAAAAACATGAAAAGGGATTACAAGCTGTAGGTGTAAAATATAAGTTATAAAATAATAAAAATAGCAAGCCAAAGTAAGCTGAAAACAATATGTGATTAAGCCAGCTAAAAACTATATAATTTATAACACCAGAGGATCTAGCATAAAAGCCTAGAGGGCTAAAAAAAAATAAAGCAGGTGAAAGCAGAACTCCCTTGAGTTTTAAAAATTCCTTAGACTTAAAGGAACAAAGCAAGCTGTCTAGGCCAGCACGTAATGGAACTTTCTGTGAGGACAGAAACGTTCTGTAGTCTGTGCTATCCAATATGGCAGAAAGTTCTTCACGTATCTTCTACCTGATACAAGATGGACCCCTAAATAACCTCTTACCAGATGAAAACCATGTTAAAATGACTCAATCTTATGTCTCCAACTTCCATCACTCTCTCTGCCCCTTCAACGCAAGCGCACTGAAATAGTCCTAACCCCTTAGGGGTCAAGAGCGCTTTGTGTGCTCTCCCAGTGACTATCTTAGCCCATCACACTTGCTGTCTGCTCTGTTGGTTACTCTCCAACCCTCCTCCCGCCAAACTGCTTGAGAGCAGACACTGAATTATTCATGAGTGTATTCGCCATGCATATTTCAATGCATCTGAAAAAACAACTACTATTTTTTACATGAATGAATTGAATATACCAGACTTATCAAAGTCTTTCATTCCTTCCTTAACACATTTACAGCCTCACTAGGCCACTGAAATTACTTCGGGGCTTCTAAATCTGCTGAATGACATACTTCTAAACACTACTCTCTCCATTCCAAAGTCAGTAAGTCCCGAAATGGAATTCAACATTTTCCTCTCAAATTGGTTTCTTCTCCTGTGCTGTCTAGTTCGATTAATGGCACTTAATTACTATTATCCATGTTGCCTGAGACAAAAAAAAAAAAAAATAGCTGAAAGTCATCCTTGATACTTCTTATATCTCAACTCAGTTGATCACCAAGCACTGTGGATGAATTCTATACCTTTCCTTAACGTCTTTTTAACTGGACCTGTCCTCTACCTAATACTGCCACTGTCTTCACTTAGCCCTTCATCACTGCTTATCCACATTTCCATAGGTCCTTTTCTTTGATTCTCATCAAGCTGCCCTACAGTGGGTCATCCACACTACCTAGTTTTTCCTAAAATGCTAATTTAATCACCTAACTGTCCCACTGAAAACTCACTGACTCCTCCCCCTCATCCATATAGTCATTAGAATTAAATTCCAACCCTTTCACATAATTCATAAGGCCTTTTCCAATCTGGCCCAAGCTTAGCCCTCAGTACATGCTCCACGGGGACATACAGTCGGGACCCTGGGAAGATATATTGATGGTTTTCCGGCCAGAGGATCTAGGAATCTGACATCTACCAGAGGCTGGCTAATTCTTTCTAAATTACCTGGGAAATATGCACAAAGGAATCAAAACTAAGCAATATAATACTTTATTGTCTTGGCCACAAGTCCCAGCCAGTGCAGCGCTCCAGGAACCCCAGCTAGTTTATGGGGAAGGTGGCCTAGGGCTGCCGTGTCTAATATGGTGGCCACTAGCCTACCTGATAGGTGGCTAGTTCACACTGAGATGTGCTCGAAGTATAAAGTGAATGCCAGATTTCAAAGGCTTGGTAAAAATGAGCAAGAATGTAAGATTTCCCATCAGTAATTTTTATATTAATTACATCCTTAAAATATTTTGGATACAATGGATTAGATAAAACATATATTTAAAACTGATGGAATCTGTGTCTCTTTACTTATTTTAAAGTGGCGACTAGAAAATTTTATTTTATTGTATTTGAAAAATTTAAATTGCATGTATCTATTGAACAGTGCTTGCCTAAAGTCATCCAAACTGTAAGGTCCGTTGCATCTGTTCTTATTCCCCCCTCTTCCATCTCAATCCCTAAGTCCCAGAATTTAGTACCTCAGTGGGATGTAGTCACATATCATAAGAAAAGAAGTCAAAGAAAGTGAAACGTATTTACCAGATGGCCTTCTCCCCTGTGATGTATTTAGGAACAGAAGACTCCCCTGTGTATTTGTATCAGTTCCCTGGGATTGCATCTCTGTGCTCGTTGCAGCTTCACGGATCACCTCTCACCTGCCCAGACGCCCCCCACCCACCATGCTTTTCAGGGGGGCGCTGTCCCCAGACACTGCAAGGTCAATGTGCTACAGGCTTACACTTTCATTTTCTACCTGCACCACTGCCCCCCAAAGCTTTAAGAAGATAAAGAGGACTGAAACTCCAGACACACAAATATCCTGGCCTTAAATTTTAGAAATTCTGTTCGGAAAAATCCCTTCACCCACCCAGCCTCTAGACTTGGTCTCTTTGCCCAATTCCAGCCTCTGCTGGTGGCTTGAGTTCTCTCTTCATTTTATTTCCTATTCCCAAATTACTAGGCATTTCTTTGGTTGGACAGTTTAGCTATACTTTTAGTTTCTTATATCACAGTCCAACTTATTCCCCCATAGCCTCACCTATTTACCTCAGCAGATAACCATACAACCTACTTCCTGCCTGAAAAGAAATACTAGCATGGGCTGTTTATAAAATTGTAATTTTTGGCGATGGTTGTGTTTTGAATTTCTATTATACCCAATGCCAGAGCAAACTGCCTCAAGGCTTCTCAGCGATAGGCAGGTAATCCCACGGAAGGAGAAGAAGAACCTTCTGTAGACAGTACCGCTGGGCCTTTCCCCAGTCGAGATGAGTGACCCCAGTCCTTATCACCAGTACCAATGGAAAGGTGATGGGGAAATTCTTCCCCTGGTTTAATCTGTGCATATGCCTGTGATCCCTGGTCGGGCATCAATGCCTTCTCTCACTGTTGTCATGCACTAAACTGACAGAGAAGGAGTATGGTCACCTTCTACTTGTCTCACAAGGACACGGAGATGGAACCAGAACAGAGGGAACAGAATTCTGTTCTGTTCTGATCCCCCAGAGCTAAGGATTCTGCCAGACCCCTTCCCTAGAATTTCAGCAGTTTTAATCTTCAGCTACTCATCCACTTGAGACAAAAAGAGAAGCACAGGGTAAGCAACCTGGTAAACGGCACCTGGCTCATCAGCATACAGATTTTGGAGGTCTATGCATAGTCATCGGTAGATAATGTACTGTTATATCAACAGTTATCACCCCCGGAGAGCTTACAGACTTTGAAGAGAGACAAAGGATGAAGTCCCTCAGGAGACCCTCATTTAAAGGACAGATTAAGAGTATATAGCCAAAGAGCTGAAGATAGGTAAGTCAGAGAGATAGGAAGAAAAGAAAAGAATGTATGATTATTTGGCTCCCAGTCACGTAGGATTCACGTATACCGATAATTAAAACTCGACTCCAACCTCTGGTCCTCAACCTCTGGCTGATATATAGAGACACTGGAAAAGACCGAGGAAGAATCAAAGGATTCAGCCCTTGAAAGATAAGAACCATAATGAAATTCATCTACACACACACACACACACACACACACACACACACACACACACAGTTTTTCCCATGAGGTTACTCCCCAGTCAATATGACAAAGCTCAAGGCAGAAAATCTCCGTATTATTGGCCTAAGGAAAAAGAAGATGGGGTTTGGAACATCCAGAGAAGCTGAAAATGGAATGGGGCAAAATCCTTGAAGGAGGGAGCCAAAAAAATCTGTAAACAAACTCCCTCAAATCCTTGACTGATATCTGAACTGCACATGTGTGGGGGGCAAGATTTCAAAGAGGCCAGGGGAAACAACAAACGTTAGAAGGCTGAAAGAGGTAAGCAGAGTTTCAACAGCTACTCACTGCAGAAAAGAATGAGGAGTGTCAATCTGTCAAAGAAGACTTGGTAAGCAACTTAACTGTGTTTTCAACTGAAACCTCAAAGAGCCATCCATGTCTTAGGAAAAAACACCAGTGAGAATTAAGAAAGCATCCCATGTCTAAGCGAAATGACAAAACAGATCCACCCTGACAAAGCCTAAAACTAGTAATGCTGTGTTAGAACATTCTTCATAAGAGGATAACAGAATCCAGAGTCTGTGACAACATCTTACATGTTTCAGTACATGACCCCAAATTACTAGATTTTCAAAGCAGTCAACAGAAAATTTTCATAGTCAATAGAAAAAATCAGTCATAGGCCCACAGACAAACCAGCATTCAAGAATTTTTAAAGCAGTTAAAAATAAGCATATTTTAAAAAGCCATAGATGCCTGAGTGACTCAGTTCGTTAAGCGTCCGACTTCAGCTCAGGTCATGATCTCACAGTCTGTGAGTTCGAGCCCCACATCGGGCTCTGTGCTGACAGCTCAGAGGCTGGAGCCTGCTTTAGATTCTGTGTCTCCCTCTCTCTCTGCCCTTCCTCCACCTGTGCGCGCGCTCTCTCTCTCTCTCTCTCTCTCTCTCTCAAAAATAAACATTAAAAAAAATTTTTTTAAGCCATAGGAAAATAACGAATGTAGTGTGTGGAAAGATAGTTTAAGGAAAGTTTTGTTAAACTATAAAAATGAATCAAATGCAAGTCTTAGAAATAACTACTACATCTTCAATAAAAACTGAACAAAAGAGAGGAGAGAATCCATCAATTCAAAGATAAATCATCCAAACTGAAGCACAAAGAAAAAAACACTTTAAAAAAATCGTAGAGCCTCAGTAGCTTGTATCGAATGATCAAGCACAAAGATAACTGGAGTTTCAGGAGAGAAGAAGATGGAAAGGCTAAATAATTGAAGAAATATTAGCTGAAATTTTTCCAATTTGATCAAAAAAAAAAAAACCTAAAAGCACACAAATATCAGTGAACACCAACCTGAATAAATACAAAGAAAACCATAATAAGGTACCGTGGAAAACTTAAGATAAAGCCACACACTAATTAAAATTACACGTATTGGTATAAGAATTGATACAGTGATTAATGTAACTTAACAAATAACTTAGAAATAAGGTCTCACAAATCAATAGGAAAACAAAGTATTCCATAAATGATGCTAAAATTGGTGAAACTCAGGGGGCAGAAATGAGAGACTCAGATCTTCATCTTGGACCATGAGCAACAAAAAAATTCAACGTATAAAATAATTAAATGTAAAAAGTGAAACTACAAAGCTATAGTAGCTATAGAGAACACTATAGTTCTCTAACGAGGAAGTATCATCAAAGTTTTTATTAAAGCAACCGTAAATCAAAACAATGATAGATGACTACACATTAAAATCTTCTCTACACAAAGAAAATTAAAAATTAAACTGGGAAAATAACTGAAATAAACTTTCATGTATACAAAGCACATAAAAGTGATGAAAAAAGTAGAGAATTGATCAAGTGACATTATAAGGCAATTTACAAGACTTATAAATAATCAACAAAGTTTACCTTTATAAGTAATTAATATTAAAACAACAAAATTGCTACTTCACCCACTAAATTAGAAACATTTAAGCTTAATAATCCTCAGTCTTCATAACTTTGTATTCTTATGCATTGCTAGCAGGAAGGTAAATTGGAACCAACTTTCTAGAAAATAGTTTAATATATACTAGGTTTTAAATCTATATCCTTTGTTCTAGAAATTAGATTTCTGGGAATCTCTTCCAAAAACACAGAGGGGGAAAAAAAAGTATACATAAGAATGTTCTGAAAAGAGATAAGTCAACAACATGGCTGAATACGACCTCCTTCATCATGGCCCTCCTTTCACAACAACAATGTGACATCCAACCATGAAAAAAGTCCCTTTGTGGGAGCCTTGGGGTTTAGTACCATATGCCAAAAGCCTCGGGAAGAGTCTGGCCCACCTGTGCATCAGGTAAGTGGACCCTGCAGTGGTTCCTGTACCAGTTCCAGCCCCCCCTGGCCCCATTCCAGAAGTCTCTGGTAAAAACTGTCTTAGACAATCACCCATGGACAGGAGCACCTTCGTAGAAGTCTACGTCTCCAGCAGAGAAGTCCTAGCACACAGTTGGAGCAAAACAATAGGAACTGGATGGACTGGAGTGGGTAAGATGAAGAGTCTGACTTTACCTGTATCACCCTTCTCCAAAAGTGGTCAAGAGACCTCAGGGTCAAGAGAGATATTCTTACCCTGTGATTTCTCCCAAGAGAGGAAAGTGAAAGTGTGTGAGTCAACACCTGGGCCTCCCCAGCTGTGCAGGATGATGCCAAAGAAGCCCATTTCTCTCTCACTCCATTCAAAGTAGTGAATTGTGAGCTGTATGACTGGAGGGTGGGGATAGCTGGAAAAGTGGAAGATAAGACTCTTGGGAGACCATTGAAAGGACGTGGATTATAAAAACTGTGCCACAGATTCCATTAAAAAGCTGATCTTTGAGCTTCTGGGGATGTCCTATCTGCAGATCCCACCAACGAGCCCATGGGCACCATGGTGCTCCTTGTACTTCACCCACACACTAACCCCACAGAGACAGTGAGAAAAAGCTTTGGTAGATGGCAAGTGAGCATGTGCAGAAATCAGTAAGACTCTGTGAGCCAAGGAGAGACACAAACTTGAGCTTCAGCACCACCTTTAGGAAAGCAAAAGAGAGGCTGTTGGCACTTGGCCTGGTGCATCGGATGATCAAAAGAAGACACACAAGTCTAAGAATTCTGCCAAAAGAGGGAGCCAAAGTGTGGAGCAGGTGTATCCATACAAGTTCTGAGAATCCCTACGAAGACTGACAGAAGAGATTTCTCTCTGGAAGGTAGTTAGTAAAGAAGGAAGGAGGTCACTGCTACTTCAAAAGTGAAGACAGCAACAAACAACTTCAAGAAACATGAAAAATCTATGAAACGTGACACAAGCAAAAGATCACAATAATCTTCCAGTAACTGATCCTGAAGACATGAATATCTGCTATTTACCTGATAAAGAATTTAAAAAACCTGTTTTAAGGAATCTCACTGAGCTACAAGAAAGCACAGAGAGACAATTCAACAACAACAACAACAAAAACACAATACACACACAAAATGAGAAGATTAACAAAGGTAGAAATCATAAAAGAAGAATCAAATTCTGGAGCTCAAAAATACAATGAATAAAATGAAAAAGGTACCATAGAGCATCAATATCAGACTGGATGAAGTAGAAGAAAGAACCTATGAGTTGAAAGACAGGAAGTAAATAATTGTCCAGTTACAGGAGAACAAAGCAAAAAAGAAGGAAGAAAGCCTATGTAATCAATGGGATACCATAAAAAAAATAATCTGCAAATTACTGGAGTCTCAGAGGGAAACAAGAATAGAAAGTTTACATAAAAAAAGAATAGCTGGGAACTTCCCACATCCGGGAAGAGATTTGGATATCCAAGTTCATTAAGCACTTAGATCATAAAATAAACTCAAACATATCCTATGCAAGACACATTATAATAAAACTACCAAAAATCAAAGACAGAGAAACTTAAAAGCAGCAAGAGTAAAGGAGCCTGTAACTTACAAGGGAATCTCCACAAAGTTATCAATAACTTTCTCAGCAGAAATCTTAGAGGCCAAGAGAGAGTGGGATGATTATATTCAAAGTGCTGAAAGAAAATAAAAAGCAACTAGCAATGAAAAATACTCTATCCAAGCAAAGTTGTCCTTCTGAAATAAGGGAGAGATAAAAGCTGAGGGAGCTCATCCCTCCAGACCTGACTTATAAGAAATACTGAAAGAAGTTCTTCAGGTTGAAATTAAAGAATGCTAAAGGGTAATTTGAAAAAATATGAAAATATTCAACACACTGATAAAGATAAGTGTACATGGTCAGATTCAGAATGTTCTAATACTGTAATATGGTGGTGTATATAGCTTAACTTCATTCTTGTACAAAGATTAACAAACAAGAGTATTCAAAATAACTATAATAAGTTGTTAACAAATTCACAATATAGAAAGAGGTAACCTGTGATATAACAAACAAAATTGGGGAGTAAAAGTAGAACTTTGATTATAAGAAAAGTCAAGTTTGTACCTGCAGAAAATAGACTACTGTGTCATTAAGATATTTATAGAACGCTCATGGTAACTACAGAGCAAAAACTTGCAGCAAATTCACAAAAGACAAAGATAAGGGAATCAAAGCATACCACTATGGGTAATCATCAACATATCTGAAAGGCAGCAAAGAAGGAAGGAAGGAACATGGGAACTGCAAAACAACCAGAAAATGAATAAAATTGCATTGGTAAGTCCTTACCCATCAGTAATTACTCCAAATGTAAATGGGATAAATTCTCCAATCAAAAGGCATGGATGAATTTAAGAACAAGACCAAATTATATGCTGTCTTCAAAAGACTCACTTCAGCTTTAAGGGCACACAGGCTTGGAGTAAAGGGATGGAAAATGATATTCCACGCAACTGGAAACCAAAATACAACAGGGGTGGCAATATTTACACAAAAAAATATGTACTTTAAGCCAAAAACTGTAACAAAAGGCAAAGAAAGTCATTATACAGGTACACGTTGAGGCGATGGTGGACTAGGACAGTAAGCCCACCTCGTGCCACAGATACACCAAGCTAATATTCACATGAGTGTAAATAATTCAGAAAATGAACTGAAAACTGGCAAAACAAACTCCATAAGTAAAAGTAGAGAAAAGTAGAGAAGAGGCCATAAAAAGAGGGAGAAAGGGCAAAGGCAACTATGGCTGTCCCTGGTTGGAAATGAGGCTGGGGCACAGGGGAAGGTGATAAACAGACTATCACACTGGAGAGCCCTCCCGGGGAAGATGAATCCCCATAACATTGGCTTTTAAAGTCAGAGAGGCTGAATTTCATGAGTGTTTACAAACAGTGGGACTTAAAGCCTGGAATTTAAAAGGTCAGCAGGTTCAGTTCTGCAAAATTGAGTCCCCACCCCTTGAAGGGACAGCACAAGAAGCCACCAGTAGAGATAGAGTACAGAAGCAGCAGTTTGAAAAATTCCTGGGGCCCATGAGAGGGAGAGTTATTTACTTATCTTAGAGCTTGGCCATAGAAGCTGGGAACACAGGGAGATCCCTCCAGGAATAAAGGAGGTGGCAAGTGACATCTCCCTCCCCCACCCCTCAGCATAAACACAAGGTCTCCTGTGGGAACCAGCACTGCACCAACACTCTGTACCCAAATTGCTTACACGAAATCCCCTCCCACCACCCACACTTTGATGGATCTGCCCTTTCTCATCAAGATTGCCTCAGTCCCAGTAAGGTGGGTCCCTTTCCCTAGAAAACTGGAACAATCCCCACCAACACATCGTCTCCTGGCTAGGGGTGCTTTTGTTCTGGGGACATCCGTGGCAGGTCTCATTTTCCAAGCAGACCACTATACACCAAATTAAAACATGTCCCACCAAGCTGGGGACCAAACACTGCCCACAACAGACAAAAGGAGCCTCTGCAGACAACTGGACTGAAGGAAAAGGCAGATAGGAAACAACAGCAGGGCATATGCAACAAATGTAAGAGACACATCCTGAAGCACCAAGCCCTGGAGAACAGGGGACAAAGCACTGCAGGGCACTACAGGACCTCTTCCTCTTGAAGCCATTACCTTTGTGACGAGACATAAATGATTTTCCTAACACAAAAAAACAGACACAGAGAGACACACAAAATGAGAAGACAGAGGAATATGTCCCAAATGAACGAACAAGACAAAACCACAGCAAGAGACTTAAGTGAAATGAACGTAAGCAATATGCCTCGTGGAGAATATACAGTACTAATCACAAAGATACTCACTGGACTTGAGAAAAGAGTGGAAGACATCAGTGAGACCCTTAACACAGAGATTTAAAAAAAGAACCAATCAGAGATGAAGAAATAAAAAATAGACTTGATAAAAAATAGCAGGCTAGAGGAAACAGGAACAAATTAATGACCCAGAAGACAGAGTAATGTAAAATAACCAAGATGAACTAATAAGAGAAAACAATTCTGCAAAATGAGAATAGGGTTAGAGAACTCAGTGACTCCACCAAGCATAACAACATTCATATTATACAGATCTGAAGATAATGAGAGCGAGAAAAGGGGTAGAAAGTACATTTAAAGAAATAATAGCTAAAAACATTCCTAATGTGGGGAAGGAAATGGATATTCATACCCAGGAGGCACAGATCCCCCAACAAAATCAAGGCGGTCTATACCAAGACACATAGGATTAAAGTGGCAAAAAGCAGTGATTAAAAAAAAATGTTTTTAACATCAAAAAAGACAGTTATATACAAAAGAAACCCCATAAAACCCTCAGCAAATTTTTCAGCAGAAACTTTGCACACCAGCAGAATCTGCAGCTAAGAATACTCTATCAAGCAAGGCTATCATTCAAAATAGAAGGAGATAAAGAGGTTCTCAGACAAACAAAAACTAAGAGTTCATTCCTGACAAGTGAAAACAAGCCCCACAAAAATGTTAAAGGGGACACTTTTCTTGGGAAAGAAAAGACCATAAGTGAGAGTATGAAAAGTAGGAAATCTAGAAGTGGTAAAAATAAATATACCTGTAAAAATCATACAAGGGATTCACAAAATGGAAGGATGTGAAATATGGCACCATATACTTAAGATGTGGGGGAAAGAAGAGTAAAGAATGTGATCAAACATAAGCGGCCATGAATGTAATATGGACTGCTAGATGCAGAGGATAGTAAATACAAACTGAATGGTAATCACAAATCAAAAATCAGTAACAGATATGCAAAAAATAAAGAGAAAGGAATCCAAGTGTATCACTACTAAAGAAAGCCAACAAACCATGAAAGAGAACAAGAGAACAATCAGAGAAAAACTACAAAAAGAATCACAAAACAAATAAAATGTTAATAAATACATATCATACTTACTTTGAACGAAAATGCTCAAATCAAAAGACATAAGGTGACAGAAAGGTTTAAAAAAAAACAAAACAAAAAACAAACATGCAAAACAAGACCCATCTATATGTGCCTACAAGAGATTCATTTCAGATGGGAAGGCACCTAGAGATTGAAAGTGACGGGATGGAGAATCACTTGTCATGCAAATGGATGTCAAAAGAAAGACAGATGTTTTCACTCTTATGTGTATCCTGAGAAACTTAACAGAAACCCATGGGGGAGAGGAAGAAAAAAAAAAAAAAGAGGTTAGAGTGGGAGAGAGCCAAAGCGTAAGAGAATCTTAAAAACTGAGAACAAACTGAGGGTTGATGGGGGGTGGGAGGGAGGGGAGGGTAGGTGATGGGCATTGAAGAAGGCATCTTTTGGGATGAGCACTGGGTGTTGTATGGAAACCAATTTGACAATAAATTTCATATATTAAAAAAAATAATAAAATAATAAAAAATAATAATAATAAAAAAGAAAGCCAGAGTAGCAATGCTTGTATTGGACAAAATAGCCTTTAAAACAAAGACTGCAACAAGAGATAAAGAAGAGCACTATATCATATAATAAAGGGGACAATCCAACAAGAAGATATAACAATTGAAAATATGTATGCACCAAACATGATAGCACACAAATACATAAAACAAACATAAAGTAAATATTTGACAGTAATACAATAGTAAAGACTTCGATACTCCCCTTATATCGGCAAACAGATCCTACAAGCAGAAAATCAACAAACAAACAGTGGCTTTTAATGACACAATGGACCAGATGGATTTCACAGACATATTCAGAACATTCCATCCTAAAATAGCAAAATACGCATACTTTTCAAGTGCACATGGAATATTCTCCAAGAAAGAATGCATATTAGGCCACAAAACAAGTCTCAACAAATTCAAAAAGGCTGAAGTCATATCATACATGTTTTCTGACCACAATGTTATGAAACTGATAATCAATCAAGAAAAAATCTGGAAAGAGCACAAATACATGGAAGTAAAATAACATGCTAGTAAAGCATGACTGGGTCAACCAAGAAATCAAAGAAGAAATCAAAAATTACATGGAAACAAATGCAAAAGAAAACACAATGGTCTAAAATTTTTGAGATGCAGCGAAAGTAGTTCTAAGACAGAAGTTTATAGCAATACAGGACTACTTCAAAAACAAGAAAAGCCTCAAATAAACAACCTAACCTTACACCTAAAGGAGATAGAAATGAAAAAGGACAAACATACCCAAAGTTAGCAGAAGGAAAGAAATAATAAAGATTAGAGGAAAATAAATGATATAGGGGTGACTGGCTGGCTCAGTCAGTTAAGCTTACAACTTCGGCTCAGGTCATGATCTCGCGGTTCATGAGCTCGAGCCCCACATCGGGCTATCTGCTATCAGCATGGAAACAGCTTTGGATCCTCTTTCCCCATATCTCTTTGCCCCTCCCATGCTGGTTCTCTCTCTCTCTCAAAAAATAAATAAACTTAAACATAAATGAATAAATAAATAAATAAATAAATAAATAAATAAATAAACAAATAGAAGTAAATATATAGAATAGATCAATGAAACCAGGAGCTGGTTCTTTGGAAATACCAACAAAACCAATAAACTTGTAGCCAGACTCATCAAAAAAAAAAAATATGTTTTTTTGGAGGGGCAGTGCCTGGGTGGCTCAGATTAAGCATCTGACTTGATTTTAGCTCAAGTCGTGATCTCATGGTTTATGAGTTAAAGCTCAGTGTCAGGCTCTGTGCTGACAGTGTGGAGCCTGCTTGAGACTCTCTCTTACCTGCTTTCTCTGTCCCTCCCCTGTTCTCTCACTCTCAAAATTGAATAAAGCTTTTAAAAAAAGGAAGACAGAGAGAGATGACTCACATAAACAAAATCACAAATGAAAGAGGAGAAATAACAACCAACAGCACAGAAATGCAAACAATTACAAGAGACTATTATGAGAAATTATATGCGAACAAATTGCACAACCTAGAGGAAATGGACAAATTCCTAGAAACATATAACCTACCAAAAGTAAAGCAAGAAGAAACTGAAAATTTGAACAGACCAATTACCAGCAATGAAATTAAATTTGTAATCATAAAACTCCCAAAAAACAAGTACAGGACCAGATGGCTTTATAGGTGAATTCTACCAAACATTTAAGTAACAGTTAACACCTATTCTTCTCAAACTATTCCATAAAATAGAAAAGAAAGAAAACTTCCAAATTCACTCTATGAAGCCAAAATTACTCCGATACCAAAAACAGATGAAAAACCTATCGGAAAAAAAAAAAAAAAAAAAGGAACTACAGGGGCCAATACCTCTGATGAACACAGATGGAAAAGTCTCACAAAATACTAGCAAACTGAATCCAACAATATATTAAAAAATCATTCACGTGACCAAGTAGGATTTGTTCCCAGAATGCAAGGCTGGTTCACTATCCATAAATCAATCAACGTGCTACATCACGTCAATAAGAGAAAGAATAAAAACCATGTATGATCATTTCAATAGATGCAGGTAGAGCATTTGAAAAAGTACAACATCCATTCATGATAAAAACTCTCAATAAGATAAGTCTAGAGGGAGCATATCTCAACATAATACAAAGAGGAATGACTCAAATAAATAAAATCAGAAATAAAAGCAGAGATATTATAACATACCAAAGAAATATAAAGGATCAAATAAACTATTACAATCATATGACAACAAACTGGACAATATAGAGGAAATCGATAAATTCCTGGAAATATCTAACCTACTAAGACTGAATCATAAAGAAATAGAAAATCTGAAGAAACCAATAATAAGGAGATTGAATGAGAAATCAAAAATCTCCCAACAAGAAAAGCCCAGGACCAGATAGGTTCCCCTGGTAAGGTATACCAAACTTAAGAATTATGCCAATCTTTCTCAAACTTTCCCAAAAAACTGAAGAGGAGGGAGTACTCCCAAATTTATTATATGAAGACAGTATTACCCCAATCCCAAAGCCAGATAATGACACTACAAGAGAAGAAAACTACAGGCCAATAACTTACCTGATAAATATGGAGGCAAACGTTTTCTTTTTTTTTTTTTTTAATTTTTTTTTTTAACGTTTATTTATTTTTGAGACAGAGAGACACAGCATGAACAGGGGAGGGGCAGAGAGAGAGGGAGACACAGAATCTGAAACAGGCTCCAGGCTCCGAGCTGTCAGCACAGATCCCGACGCGGGGCTCGAACTCACGGACCGTGAGATCATGACCTGAGCCGAAGTCGGACGCTTAACCGACCGAGCCACCCAGGCGCCCCTAGGCAAACATTTTCAACTAAATATTAGCTAACTGAATTCAACACCACATTAAAACAATTACACACCATGATCAAGTGGAATTTATACCTAGGATGCAAGGATGGTTCAATATACACCAGTCAATAAATGTGATACACCACATTAACAGAGTAAAAGAAAAAAAAAGTCACATGAACATCTCAACAAATGGAGAAACATAGGTGACAAAATACAACTTCCTTTTATGATTAAAAACTCTCAAAAATTTTCATGTGGTAGGAATGGACCTCAACATAGTAAAGGCCATATATGGCAAGCCTTCTCTTATATAAATAAGAAATAGAACAAGGGTGCCCAATCTTACCACTCCTATACAACACAGTAAGTGACATCCTAGCAGAGCAATTAGGTAAAAAAAGGCAGCCAAATTAGAAAAGAAGACATAAAACTGTCTTTGTTTGTAGATATGTTATGATCCAATATATGAAAATCTTAAAGACTGCACCAAAAAAACTGTTAGAAATAATAAATGCAGCAAAGTTGCAGGGTACAAAAATAAACATACAAAAATCAATTGCATTTCTACACAGTAACAATAATATATGAAAACAATCTTAGGTCACAACAGCATCAAAAACAATAAAACACTTATGAATAAATTTAACCAAGGAGGTAAACGATCTGCATACTGAGAACTGTAAGACTTTGATGAAAGAAACAGAAGGCGACACAAGCAAATGGAAAGGTATCCCATGTTGATGGATTGAAAGGATGAATATTGTTAAAATGCCCATATTACCCAAACCCATCTATACATTAAATGCAATTTCTATTAAAATTCCAATAACATTTTTCACAGAAATACAAAAAAAAAAACCCCAAAATTTGTACAGAATCACAAAAGGCTCTAATTGACTAAACCAATTTTGAGAAAGAAAAACAAAGCTGGAATCATCACATTCCCTGATTTCAAACTCTACTACAAAACTATCGTACTCAAAACAGTATGGTACTGGCACAAAAACAGACACACAGATCAATGGAAAGAACCTAGAGCACAGAAACAAATCCTCACATATATGGTCAACTAATATTTGACAGAGAAGCCAAGAATACCCAGTAAGGAAAGGATTGTGTCTTTAAGAAATGATGTTAAGCAAAAAGAAATATCACACACAGGAAAATGAAATTGGACTCCTACCATAAGTATTATTTTGTAAAAATTATTTTACACCATAAAATGACATATAACCAATCTAGTAAAATCATATCATTAAAGAATGTTTAATGACATGAGAGAAAGCTCAGTACTATTTAGGGTATCGTGAACTACAAAACAGTATACACACTTTGATCCAAATTTTATTTATGAAATTGCTAACTCATAGTGATAATATTATGGGCCACATTTCCTTTATCAAACTTTATTTCACTCCTAATTTTTCCATAATGGCCATGTATTATTTTTATAATCACAATAAAAATATTATTTGCAAAATACAAATTCAGAAGAATAGGGCAAAGTCTTCAAGGAAAGATACGAGAAAAAGGATAAAGTGGAAAGTTTCAACAGAGAAGGAAAACACACTTCCTTGGAACTATAATGAAGAATGAGCGTGAGTTCAGAAATAAATGGTGTGAAGGCAGAAATTTAAGAGGTCATATTTAATAACCATACTTTTCTCTGTGAAATAGAAGATAATGCTATCTTTTTATGGAGAGGAGGCTGAATTGTAAGAGGGCTGAGGAAAATAATGGAGGTTTAACATTGCTATTTTGAGAATTAGCAGAAAGAAGGACAGAGAAAGATTTCTAGAGGACAGTAATCGGCCCAGCTTTGTTTGGAGATCATACTTTGCATCAACATGAGTCTATACAACAGTGTAACATTCATCTACCAGACCATTCAGTGCATGTATAAGAATGAGGTAGGCACATGCTTGAGTGGATCTAAGTTTGGGGTTTTTGGAGTGTGGACAAAGGACAAGAGAGTAAAGACACTGAGAATGCTATAAAAAGGGCAAAGGTATGAACAATGGAGTCTAGGTTGAACAGAGAAGGAAGTCAGAAAGTGGCATTACAGTGGCAGAAAATGGAAGGGTCTACAGCCCAGAAGTTTCAGTCAAGTCAAAGGGACACTGGGAAGAGGATCAAGAGGCCAAGGAATCCAGAAAGCTGCGGCAGACATTACTACGATAGAGATTAAGTTCGAGGACGTGTCTCTGCTCTGGATGTCACCAAAAAATAGAGCATGGTCATGGGAGAACACTGGGAAGCAGAATGATAAAAGATAATTGACAGAAGTTGTCCATTCAGCTCTCAGGCCAAGTACCGGGTGAATCTTTCACATGGATGTTCTTGTGCCAATCTGACGACAAGAACTGGGATGAAGAGGAAGACTATATCATCAGGGGTTCCCGGCCTTCAATGAATAAAGGAATGTGACCAGAAGGTCACTGGGTAACAGAAGCGACAGACTTTGACTCGCAAGCATTTCTCTTGCAAGTCTACCACAACTCCCTGCACATTCATGGAAAAAGAGCTGCATTTCAAACTATCAGGATACTTTGACTTTAATCCGAAAACCAGTAAAGGCTACTCAATAGCCGGTGAAAGACCACTGTGACAATCAAACGAATGGAAAATATCATCAGATTTTAAAAAGCCACTTTTTGTGTGAGAAAATATTTGATTGGCTGATTGATTGATTGAGACAGAGACAGCATGAATCAGGGGAAGGGGCAGAGTGAGAGAGAATCCCAAGCAGGCTCCAAGCTCAGCACGGAGTCCAACGTGGGGCTCGATCCCACACCCCTGGGATCATGACCTGAGCCAAAATCAAGAGTCAGATGCTCAACCGACTGAGCCACCCAGGCACCCCCAAAATATCTGACTCTTAATTCAACCAGGTCATGGGATAACGTTTTCAAAGCCCCTGAAGATAGATAATCACCTGACCAAAAATTCAGGTTTTCTTAAACAGGATCCTTTACATAAAATATTTTACAAACATATTTTTTCATAAAACAAGACCTACCTATGCAAGGGTATTTGGCTCGTCATCCCCATCGGCCCAAGAATAAATATATTCTGCACAGTTTTTCCAGATAATTTACCACTTCTTTGGTGGCTCTTTCAGTTTCCTGATGGCTCAGCAGGAAAACTGCAAAGCTACTCAACAGTGAAATTCTTGGGCAGGTGCAATCAAAACCTCCTCCAGAGGCAAATCTTAGGTTTTCTGCCTAAGTAGATGGATTTTTTTTGCAGATGATGGTGTGGTGAGTGAACGTTTCTCTAACTACAAAGAAACGCGTTGTGATCTTTTTTCCTTTCTGCGCAGTAGACTCCAACATTTTTCAAGCACCCTTATCGTTAAAGTACGTAAATACGTCAAAACATGTACATATTTTTAACAGATTATATACATGTACTCTTATCAATCCATATATGAAATTTTAATAAAATTTCATTTCTCTCTTATTTTTGATAGAGTAAATAAATAAAAATGGAAAGCCTAATATACCCCTCCCCACCAGGGAACTGTCTTATAAACCACCCCCTGCTTTCAGACCACTTCCAGACAGACTGGAAGAAATTCTGTTCATACACAATGTGCGCTTCCTTCCAGCTATAAAGAGAAAGAATCTGCCAACAGCGCAGACATCAATGATGAAAGTGATGGCAATCTACAACACAGACAGCGGCAGAGTGGCCTAATGGTCACTATGAGGCTAAACCTTCTTTTGAATCAACTTACAAAGTAGTTCTACATCTTAAAAAGGAATAAAGAGAAAAAGAACCCACTTGAGTAGATGAAATATTTTTAGGGGCAGGTGGGCGTCGTTTAAGTGCTGACTCTTGATTTCGGCTCAGATGATGATCTCACAGTTGTGAGATTGAGCCTCTTGTGGGGCTCCTCACAGGGAGGGGGCTGAATTAAGATTTTTTTTCTCCCTCTATCCCTCTCCGCCCCTCTTCTATTCGTGTGCGTGCTTCGTCTCTCTCTCAAAACAAAAATTCTTCTTTAAATAAGGAGTGAATACCAGGTGTTAGGTGTGCACAAAAATACAGCCAGTCTTTTACTAATCTGTCAAGTATTCATTGTACGGCCATGACATACCTGGCATTTTCCCCACACACTAATTCTATTTACATGCATCATAACCCACAGTCTCTCTTTAGAGGTGGAAATGACTGTGCAGTGACGAAATGAGTCTCTAAATTATTTCGATGTAATACAGTACCTGAGTAGACTGGCACACTGGCAGCTTGAAGTGAGACTGCCGTTCATCAATTCCACCTCCTAAAACTAGGCCGTAAGTTCCTCAAAGATAAGCACTGCGTTTATTTGATCATCTCTATAAACCTAGAGTAGCACCCAGCAGAGGGACCGGCATTCAATGCCGTGAGCATTCAATGCTTACAATTTTGTTGGAGGGGTGGGAGAAGAGGGAGAAAGAAAGGGAGGAGGAGAAGAAGAAAATAAACCAAAGCCTGGGAACAAACTGGAAGAGCCATTTTATTGCCCCTAAAATGGTTTGACTATAACCACTAATGGTATTTTTTCTGATGAGATATATGTGTGTGTGTGTATATATGTGTATGTATATTATATATTACAAATACGTATATATACGTATATTATATATACATATATATACAGAGAGAGATCAAAAGCATATGATCTTGCTTACAACCCTGCACTTACACTTGGTATATAATTCAAGACTCTGAGCCTCAAGAGGAGAACCTATCCTCGCCCATTCCAGGCTGAGCTAGGTGCTAATATTCTGGGCTCCGTCGTACATAGCGCAAGCATCTAACACTACAATTGGCACAGAACATGGAAAGTAGCCACTTCATATACTGTCCACTCATAAACTGTAAGTTCTTTGAGACTCCTATCTTTATGTTCACAAATACTAGCACCGATTCAGTAAATACTTACTGAATGACGGAAAGAACAAACATCTCATTCTCCTTCTGTTCTAGTTATCTCTTTAATTCGCTCATATGTTCAGTCAGCCGTTCAACCCACCATTTTAATTATCTTAAAGAATCAATAAACAAAAAGCCGTCTTGGCCAACAGAAATCGGATACAAAAATGGCGAACACCAAGAGCTCTTCATTCATATGACCAAAAAGTATCCCTTTCTAATGTCTTATGATTAACCATCGATAAACACTCAACATCATCACCCTTTTCTGTTAATGTCCTCTACATCAGAGTCACGTTTTACTAATCACTCTTTCACAACCACATTGATTACTTACTTCTATTCTTCCTTCTCCATGACAAGACATATAGTAGGTCCTGCCACCTCTTTCTCTAATGATGTCATCAGGTCTGCTCTTAACTGTTTCTAGAGCCCCTACCTTTAACGCCTTCCAATTGACTTCCAATGGAGTCAAGGGAACGACTCCCTACGCTCAAAATTAAGCTAAATATAAGGAATTGCTGTTTCTCACTACATGGGATTCCACTTACACAGAATCCACAATTTTTAACCTGGTTTTTAAGGCTACTCATCTCTCACTCATCTCTACCAGCATTTGCTACCTTGTTTTCTCTATCTGCTCCTTTACTCAACAATCCCTCAACATTTGCATTTTACCTGAACTAACAATATTTTAGTCCTTATTTGCATGTTTCTTTGCAAGTGTTCTAAAAGATCATCATGCGTGTGCTCTTTGATCTCTGAGAATGGGTAGAGTGCTTTCCCCTCCAGGGAAAATCTAGCAAGCACTCTTACACAAGTTGATTTCTCAATAGGTGCTGTTAACTTGCCGTCCTACATCTAAGGGAACTCAATAAATGCTGTCTGGATTAAACTGAATTGGATGCTCATCTTCAATAAACTATTTATAAGTGAAAATAAAATAAAGAAAATAGAATACATTTAAATTACAGTGTTGTGGGGCACCTGGGTGGCTCAGTCGGTTAAGCATCCGACTTCGGCTCAGGTCATGATCTCGCGGTCCGTGAGTTTGAGCCCCGCGTCGGGCTCTGTGCTGACGGCTCAGAGCCTGGAGCCTGTTTCAGATTCTGTGTCTCCCTCTCTCTCTGACCCTCCCCTCGTTCATGCTCTGCCTCTCTCTGTCTCAAAAATAAATAAACGTTAAAAAAAATTAAAAAAAAAAATTACAGTGTTGAAAATCAGTAATGCTTCCCATAATCCTACTCAGCCTTTATCATCTGCATGGAGATTTCTCATGTGTATTCTAATGCTACTTCTGTTTTTCAGCCCCCATCTCCCTCCTCTTCACCCCTCTTGCCACCCAATATCCACATGAAGGAAACCCAAAGCAAAATGAAAAGGACACTAGAGAATGTCAAATTTCATATAAGCCCCACTGCTCATATTTATGCATCTGGTTATGAGGCCACCATATCAATATTCTTCACACTGAGAGCTTTATTTAGAGCCTCCCTATGTCAAAGGACAATTAATATCTTAGATAATTTCTATCAGAGTGCTTGATAAATTCACTTTTCTAGACAATTTAGCAAGAAGACACAATCAAAGAAAATGCCACAGTAAAGGTTTCTGCTCATTTTATACTGTCACGAGGCTAATAAAAAATTCACTGTTTTCTTGGAGTATTATATTAAAAAATTCTCCAAAACGCTAGTTTGAATAAAAATCTGTCTGATGTAGTCATTTTGGTATTATCTCTTGTAAAGAAGAAAGTTAATCAAGCCTGTTGATATATTTAGCTACCGAATAGAACAAATTCGATTAACATTTTAAACACTAACTTACAGGATCAGCTGGTCCACAGAATTCTCGAAATGTCTTTGTAGGATTATTCTGTTGAATCTCCAGTGCTACACAAGGGCCGGAATACATTTCTGTCACCATCTCCTATGACATGTAATGTAAAAATTAGTAAAATTTAATGATCTTTTACTCCTCCTCCTTTAAATGCACCACTATTCCAAATCTTAAAATCTTAGTTATCTGTGAATTCTCATGAATCCCACATGCCAAAAGCTCCCAGGTATTGTCCATTTTTCCTGCAAAAATGTGTTTTAGGTATATTCCTTCATCTCCATAGGAATGGAGATCTAACCTACTAACATCATTTTAATGAACTGCTTTACCAGCTGGCACTTTCATTAATTGAAATGGTCTTCTCATACGTCTTCCTTCTAAAGGGTACCTCCTCTTAAATAGAGTTCTGTTGAATGGACATTTTTTTTTAAGTTTATTGATTTATTTTTGAGAGAGACAGAGAGAGAGAGAGAGGGAGGGAGAGGGAGAGAGAGGGAGAGAGAGGGAGAGAGAGGGAGAGAGAGGGAGAGAGAGGGAGGGAGAGGGAGAGAGAGGGAGGGAGAGGGAGAGGGAGGGAGAGGGAGAGGGAGGGAGAGGGAGAGGGAGGGAGAGGGAGAGGGAGGGAGAGGGAGAGGGAGGGAGAGGGAGGGAGAGGGAGAGGGAGAGGGAGAGGGAGAGGGAGAGGGAGAGGGAGAGGGAGAGGGAGAGGGAGAGAGGGAGGGAGGGAGGGAGGGAGGGAGAGGGGCAGAGAGAGGGAGCGACATAATCCCAAGCAGCCTCCATGCCATCAGCAGCATAGTGTGACATGGGGCTCGGACCCACGAACTGTGAGATGGTGACCTGAGCCGAGATCAATATTCGGACGCTTAACTAAGCCACCCAGGCACCCCCTCGAATGAACATTTTTAAGGATACAAATTCCAAAGTGTTTCTTCCAAAGACGCTTTCAAAAATCATCATCATTTTCAGAAATGAAGAAAACGGAGACTAGATCTCATAGTAAACACCTAGAAATTAGACAGTATGTAGAAACAAGAGTTTTCAAAGACTAGGTGACAGGCAGCACAGTATGACCCCTGAGACAGGGGAATCAAATGAAGTAAGCCATGTGACTGCCCATCTTTCTGCTTGGAGGAAGTTTCCAGACAATGGGACAGGGAGAGGAAACACAACAGAGCCCAACACTCTCACTAAGGAGAAGAGATAAAGACTGGAATTCAGGGAGGCCACTGCAGCTAGAATGTGAGGACAGACTGCTAGAGGAGGTGGGAGAACTATGGGAGAGTAAGCTATTGGGATCTGCAGAGAAGTTCACCTGAGTTTTTGGCTAAGAGTCTGTACATATGTAGAGGAAACCAGCCAAGGCTGAGAACTACCAGAAGCAGTAAGTGAAACCATCTGGAGAGACAGCACAAGGCTGAGAAGACTTTGCATTTCCATCAGCCAGACTGGAAAGCCCTCACACGATACACAGGGCATCGGGTAGAGTCCTCAGAAGGGTACTGCACCGTAACAGTTGGCCTTACGTATGGAATGCTCTGTATCCATCCTCTAAAGCTTAAAAGCAAGTCTTGAAAGGGTCAGACCGATCCCAAGTAACGTAGTGAGTGCCCAAACTACATCCAATACTCTTCCAAGGAATATGACATACCTACCATGTAACACTATAAACTGCACATCATCCAGTATCCAATAAAAATTACCAGGCATACAAAGAAGAAAATATGAACCATCATTAGAAGAAAACTCGATAAATTGATACAGATCCAACAATGACAGAAATGATGTTGGTTACATAAGAATGTTAAAACAGCTAGTGTAAATAGGCTCTATCTGCTCAAATTGCAGGAAGAAAACATGGACATGATGCAGAGAAAATCAACATTAAAAAGACCCAAAGAGTAGACTACTGAATCGCTAGGCTGTGCACCTGAAATTAATGTAACACTTTATCAAATACACTTAAAAAAAATAAAAAGAAATTAGGGGCGCCTGGGTGGCTCAGTCAGTTGAGCGTCCGACTTCAGCTCAGGTCATGATCTCACACTCTGTGAGTTCGAGCCCCGCGTCGGGCTCTGTGCTGACCGCTCAGAGCCTGGAGCCTGTTTTGGATTCTGTGTCTCCCTCTCTCTCTGACTCTCGCCTGTTCATGCTCTGTCTCAAAAATAAATAAACATTAAAAAAAAATTAAAAAAAATAAATAAAATAAAAAATTAAAAAAATTTAAAAAAAGAACCCAAATGGGACTTCTAGAGATAAAAACTACATCTGAATTAAATACACCGAATGGGATGGACAAAATAAAATACAACAGAAGGACAATAAATATAAGGAAATGCAACACCAACTATTCAAAAGCAAGCACAGAGAGGTGCCTGGGTGGCTCAATTAGTTGAGCGTCCGACTCTTGATTTCGGCTCAGGTCATGATCCCAGGGTCGTGGAATTGAGCCCTGCTTTGGGCTCCACACTGAGCGTGGAGCCTGCTTGAGATTCAATCTCTCTTTCTGCCCCTCTCCCATGCTCAGGTGCTTTCTCTTTCTCTAAAATTAAAAACAGAAAAGGCAAGCACAGAGAGATAGAAGAATGGATACAAATGTCCCACGATAATTTTTTTCAATGACATGCTAACATATGCATATATAAATTGGATTCCCAGAAGAAAAGAAGGGGTGATGAATAACTATTCCGAGAATTGCTAAAAAATACTCAAAATTGATGAAAATCATAAGCCAAAAAGGTGCAACAGAGTCCAAGAATAAACGCAAAGTACAGTAAGACGATAATTAAATTGGCTGAAACCAAAAAACCAAAAATCTCAGTAACAAAAAAGCCTTTAAAAACAACCAAAAAAAAAAAAAAAAGACATATAACAGTAGAACAAAGCTAAGGACATAAATGACAGCAACAAAAATCTGTCAATCTACAATTCTATACCCAGGTGGGAAGATATTTCTCACAAATGAAGGAAAAATAACTTTTTCCGACAGAAAAAATGCGACAGAATTCACTACCGGCAGCCCTATACCGTAAGAAATGTTAAAGGAAGTTCTTCAGATAGAAGAAAAATCGTGCCAGACAAAAACATGGATCTGTAAGAACAATGGTAAACATGTGGGCAAATATATTTTTTAGTTGGTGTGCAAGATATTTATTTAAAGCAAAAATATTAAAAAATGCATTATAGGGTTTCTAATAGAAATAAAATGTAGGACAACCACAACACATAAGAAGAGGGGGAATGGAAGGGTACTGTTTTAAGGTTCTTATCTGTACATGAAGTGGTATAATGAAAAAGATGATCAAAGAAAAGAGCCTCTCAGTGTGTGGAACACTCAATCAGTGTTCTTTTCTTCTCTCCATGGGGAATAATACTTCAGGAAGAAATGAAAATAAATATAAAGACTTTGAGGCAGAAGTCCAGGCGATGTGCATGACTACCAGGAGCGAAGGGAGACTAGAGAAAATTGGAGAGGAGGCCAGACTGTGGAGAGTTTGTGGCACATAATGACAAAGCAAAATAAAAGCAATGTATTACAGAACACTATTTAAATATTAATTGGAACTCAGTCATCATACTTAATAGAAATTTCAGAAGTTGAAAGAGGAGGGAAGGGCTTCACGATTAAGATGGTAAACAGAACCCTAAACGTATCCCCCTGAAGTCACTTTGCTATTTCACAAAGGTCATATGTAATTGACTTTTTATGGATAATTATGTTGAGTCGGACCTTCTGTCTCATGACACTGAGGTGCTGCCTATGAATAAATGTCAACGGCCAAGTTCTCAGCAGGGGCAGGAGACAGCATGAATGTGTTATCCAGAAAGAAAAGGAGGGAATTTTGCCTGCTTTTCTTTCATTTGTGTCTCTCCTTGCCTTTCAGGGTTAATCACAGATACCGTTAGAAATACAGACATAAAGGGCTATGCAAATGCACAACATGGAAAGAAAAAAGACGTTGGGAAAAGGACTCTATCCAAAGCATAATGTGCTGCTTAAAAAAAACAAAATGGACTCAACAAAATTCTCAAGTCACCTAGGTTTTTCAATTAAGTACAAAATTAACAAAACCAAAAAAGAGCATGCTTGTTTCCTTCACAGCGCTTTGACTCCTGTCCTTTAGGTAGTTAGGATGGGATCATGTGATTTAATATCTACCCTCACTAGAACATAAGCTCCATAAATGCAGATAGTGTGCTTTTGTTGTTGTTGTCGTTGATCTCTGTATTCTTGGTATCGAACACATTGTTTGGCACGTAGCAGACACTCAGTCTATGTAGTAAATAAGTGGGTCATGATAATACAATAAGATAGGAATTATCACTTTTTTGTGTTTGTAAATGCTGACGCAGCAAATGCAAGTATAAATGATCAACACCGAATCTACTATAAGGAATTATGTCAAATACAATAATAGCGGTAGTAATAACAAAGCAGCTAATACTCTCTCAGCACTCTCAACGTGTGAAACTCCTTCACGGGATTTTTTTTCATTTAATTATCACAGCAATCTCATAAAGTACATAATAGCATTACTTCCATGTTATAGATGGGTAAACTAAGGCTTAAAGAAGGCAAATACCTTGTCTATGGCCACACGACTGGTAGACTGGCATTTGAACCTAGCATCTGGCTCCACAAGTTTTTGGTGAGAAGAAGGGAATTGAGTTCAGAAAGCTGAAAGCTGGTTGCACTGAACTTTGAGATAAGAAAAGTCTATACACGGTTTGAAGCAAGGAATGTGGGAACCCCTAGAACTCATGTATAGTATCTGGTACCATGTCAGTGATGTCGTCCTATTTCACACTGTATATCCTACATTTAAGAGGACCATTTCACCCACAGATCTTTAAGTTTAGGCTAATAAAACGAATGGACTCGCTATTATGACCTTATAGGTCTTATCATTTATTTTAAAACACGAATCTGAAGACAAGCAGGGTAAAGCGTTATGCGAAAAGACAGAGTAAGAGTCACATCACCTGTTTCTGTCCCTTTCGGTTGCCTCTTAAGATTACTTTTATAGGCTCTTCTTTCTGAATTAGATAAACCTCCTAAAGTTAAGAGACACATAGTACTATGCAGCATTTAAAAATTTACCTCTTCCTTGAACTCAAGCTCTGAACATTAATGGTCATGAGAACTAAGAGTTTTGATGGGAAATACAATTGTCACAATAACAAGTGACACTCAGGGTTTGCGAGCCACTTTTTGGTGTCCCAAATTAAGCAGTGAAAGATACCGCAACCATAAGCATTTGCAGTGTATGGATCCAGACCCTTACACAACCGCCTTTGAACAAAACAGAATTTTAAGTGGGAAAAGACTTTAAAAGCATTAGAGGTAATATACCGTTCATAACAATATTATTTACGTCAATAAAATATTCCTCGAATAAAAACATCCTTATTTCCCTCTGGATGACATTTTCAAAGAAACAGCTCTCCTTAGTTGCAATAAAATTTTATATCCTATAAGTACAGAACATCTCTCAAAGATACCTGGATAATGTTCCGGTTCACGTAGACACCCCATTTTCCCGTTAAGAGACAACTACAAACCAATTATGATTTGAAATATTTCTTTTACACTGAATAAACCATTTCAAGCTGAATAAAAGATGATAAGCGTTACTAAAAATGACTCACGAGGCTATTAATTACTCTGAAATAATGTAGTTTTTTTCTACCAAACAGCCCATATATCCTTTTCTTAAGCAGGCTCTGTTATTATAAGATTTAAATAGTAATTACAGAGAATATACTCCTGAAAATATCAGACAGAAGAAAGCATCAACACCAATTATTCTGGGATATCTTGACATTAAAGTATGATATTGCTACTGTCACTTAAATTCCTGATTTCTTAGGGGTGTCACCTCCACCCAGTGATGTTTTTATTTTTAACTCCCAAATCCCAAAATCAAAAAAACTCCACGAGTATATATTACGTAAAACATAAATTACATGTGTAGTATTTTAAAGCACAATATAGGAGACATTAAAGTTAGATGAGGGGTTTTTTTTTAAGTTATTTCCCAAAGAGAAATGTGGCCCACCTGAGATAAGTACACAGAATACTAGTGTCCTCAACTATTTGTTACCAAATTCAATACTGTGTGATAGTGTATGATAATATAACTCAGGATCAGGGGATATGTCTCCATGAGTTTATCTTATATACAGTTTATCTTATATAAAGCTATAATATAACATGGATTAAGGAAGGTAGAGGTTTTCAATCATATTTTTTAAAGTAAAATTGAACAAATAAAAGAAGGTTTGCAGGTGCTTGCTTGTGAAGGAAGGAAGGAAGGAAGGAAGGAAGGAAGGAAGGAAGGAAGGAAGGACGGACCATAACTCTAAAATGAAGAAGCAGGTAAGATTAAGGTTAGAGTCAGTAAGCTATAAAAGAAGGAAAACTACTCTGGTTCCTCTCAATCAGGGTGGAAACCACCAGTATGCTGAACACGAAATTTATTTCACAATTGGTCTTTACTCTGTAGGACTAAATAAGACAAAGGTTCAAACCAGTGCATTTTTCCTTTTTAAGGTCAGTTGAAAGGAAGAGTCATAGAGAAGGGGAGAAGAAGGGAATCTAGTCTCATTGTCAGGAACAGTAACCTTTATGCAAAAAAAAAAAAAAAAATCAAAATTCTCTTTAAAGGAACCTAGGTCAGGAGGCAGTCCACTAGCACAAATAAATCTAAGATGATTTGATACAGAGGGGAAGGAAACTAATTTTGATAAAATATCTATCATGTGTTATTTTCAAGAACAATATTTGGCTTACTTGAATATAGTCATTTGTTTTCAAGAATGTATTTCATTGCCCTCTAAACACCGCCTTTTAAATATTATTTCTTCAGGGGAGGGGCGGAGTTCGAGGGGCGGAGTTCAAAGGGCGGAGAAGTAGGGGGACCGGGATTTCCCCTGTCCCTCAAGCACAGCTGTACTGAGGTCAGAACCCCCAGAAACCCCCAGGAAATCAACCTGCAGAGCGGCAAAAGCATCTCCACACACGGAGGGAGACAGCTTGGTGGGAGGGAGGGAGGGAGGGAGGGTACGTGAACTGGGGGAGATAAAACGGAGTAGGCACAGAGGGGAGGGAACCCCTTCTTTGGAGAGACAAAAAGGGAGAGAGAGAGGAGGGCTGTGAAATTGAAGTATCAAGTTAGCACAAGAGGAAAACCTCTCCGAACCACAGACTGGGGAGCGAGAATATGGACAGAGCCAGTTTCTATTCTGCAAACAGCCTTGGGAGCTGAAACCCGGAGGTTTCAACTGTTTGCAACTTTCTCCAGAGGGAAGCCAGGTAGCCGGCACTTTTACTCTATTCTTTTTACACCTTTTCTCTTACTCTTTTTTATTTTCCTTTCTCTTTCTCTGGATTTAGCTGATTCTCTGTTTCGCCCTCTTTTCTCCCCTTCGATTTTTCTTTTTGTTTGGGATCAGGTTCCCCCTGACTTTTTACTTTTCTTCCACGGTTACTTCAACAAACAAATCAAAGCACACCTGGCTGAAGGTCCGAACACCCCACCGCTACAAGCAAGGGGGAGCTCTGCAGACGACCGACCATCGGGAAAGAGCAGCAAAAATGCAACAACAGAGTGAATGCAACATACACCAAAAACGCTTCCTGAAGTGCCAGGCCCTGGACAGTGTGTGACCCCTTTTTAATATAGTAGTACTCTCAGGTGCAGGATATATAACAAGCTATTAAAACACACAAAAGACAGAAACACAGCCAAGATGACAAAAGGGAAGAATTCTCCTCAAAAGAAAATTCAGGAGAAATGACAGCCAGAGGCTTGCACGAAACAGACATAAACAATATATCTGAACAAGAATTTAGCATAACAGTCGTAAGACTAATAGCTGGGCTTGAAAACAGCATTGTAGGCCCCAGGGAATGTCTTATTGTAGAGGTCAAGGATCTAAGAACTAGTCAGGATGAATTAAGAAATGCTATAATGCAGGGCGCCTGGGTGGCTCAGTCGGTTAAGCGTCCAACTTCGGCTCAGGTCATGATCTCGCGGTCCATGGGTTCAGCCCCGCGTCGGGCTCTGGGCTGACGGCTCAGAGCCGGGAGCCTGTTTCAGATTCTGTGTCTCCCTCTTTCTCTGACCCTCCCCTGTTCATGCTCTCTCTCTGTCTCAAAAATAAATAAATGTTAAAAGAAAAAATTAAAAAAAAAAAAAAAAAAGAAATGCTATAATGTGTCTGTGTGGCTCAGTCGGTTAGGCATCTGGACTTCAGCTCGGGTCATGATCTCACAGCTTGTGAGTTCAAGCCCCGCATCAGGGTCTGTGCTGACAGCTTAGAGCCTGGAACCTTCTTCAGATTCTGTGTCTCCCTCTCCGTACCCCTCCCCTGCTCATTCTGTCTCTCGTCAAAAACAAATAAAAACATTAAAAATAAATAAAAAAATAAAAAGAAATGCTATAAATGAGATGCAAAATTAACTAGATACAGTGACAGTGAGGATGGAAGAAGCCGAGTAGAGAACAAGTGAAATAGAAGATACAATTATGGAAAATGATGAAGCCGAAAAACAGAGGGAAAGGAAATTACTAGATCACAGGGGGAGAGTTAAAGAGCTAAGTGATTCCAGGGGCACCTGGGTGGCTCACTCGGTTAAGTGTCCGACTTCGGCTCAGGTCATGATCTCATGGTTCACGAGTTTGAGCCCCACATCGGGCTCTGTGCTGACAGCTCAGAGCCTAGAGCCTGCATCAGATTCTGTGTCTCCCTCTCTCTCTGCCCCTCCCCTGCTCGCACTCTGTCTCTCTCTCTCTCTCGAAAATAAACATTAAAAAAAAAAATTTAAAGTGCTAAGTGATTCCATGAAACCAAACAATATCCATACCATAGGAATTCCAGAAGAAAAGCAAGAGACAGGGACAAAAGGTTTATTTGAACAAATTATAGCTGAGAACTTCCCTAGTCTGGGGAAGGAAACAGGCATCCAAGTCCAAGAGGCACAGAGAACTCCCTTCCAAATCAACAGGAACAGGTCAACACCATGACGTATCATAATGAAATTGGCAAACTACAAAGCTAAAGAGAGAATTCTGAAAGCAGCTAGAGACCAACCGTCCTTAACCTACAAGGGTGCACACACAAGGGTAGTAGCAGACCTGTCCACTGAAACTTGGCAGGGCAGAAGGGATTAAATGTGCCGAATAGGAAAAATATGCAGCCAAGAATCCTTTGTCCAACAAGGCTGTCATTCAGAATAGAAGGAAAGATAAAGGCTTTCCCAGAAAAATAAGTATTTCTTCAGGGGCACCTGGGTGGCTCAGTCAATGAAGCATCAGACTCCGGATTTTGGCTCAGGTCATGATCTCACGGTTTGTGAGTTCGAGCCCCACATTGGGCTATACACTGACGGGGCACAGCCTGCCTGGGATTCTCTCTGTCTCCTTCTCTCTCTGGCCCTCCCCCTCTCTTTCTCTCTCCCAAAATAAATTAATAAACTTAAAAAAATAAAAATAAAATAAATATACTTCTTCAGTCTCAGCCATATTTTCGGATGATTCTACCTGCATTTATACCGTTAAAATGGATGTTAAATACTGCTGTGGAGTTATACTGTACCATTAAGAACTATTTGCTTTTAACTTTCTAAAGCATCCTGGAGAGTCTTCTACCCTGAGAATATTATTAACTTCATAGATAACGTCTAAGGGTGTCACTATGCCAGCAAGGTCTCTCGTGATTTTCTTGCACGCCTGTATATTTTTGTTTCATAAATGAAACAACATGATATTTTAAGAGCTGAGCCAGTGGCTCTCAGGGATAAGAATGCCTCAGTCACTGGATATGACCAGCTAGCAACTGGTGGGCTCGTAAATACCTTCCTGATTATGAATAAATTTCAGATGAGATCCCCAACATTTAAGATACACAAACTGTTTTCAGTACCGATGCCTCACATTCGCTTTGATACTTACATTATACTCAGACACTACTCCTTTATAAACTTCATAAAATTCTTCAACGTTAACTCGATCCATGTTGAACTATATTGAAACAAAACGAAACAGAACAAAAGTCAACCAATAAAAGGACGCAAAACGTGCCACGCTTAGAACTCGACACTTAAGACCTCCTGGATGTATTTTCTGTAAAATCTAAACCTTGCGCAAATTAAATACCCTGAAAAAGTGTCGTTGAAGATAAACTCATCAATGATAAAGATGCGTAACATTTATCGAGCACGTGATATATCAAATATTGTTCTAGGACCTGCATGCCATCATCTCATTTAATCCCCTCAACAACCCCATGACATCAGTCACACGATGTACATAAGGGTTATGTAACCTTCAGATCTGTGTGTTCCATCTCAAGCAGTCTGACCTCACCTGTCATGCCCTTAGCCACTACACTATACCTCTCTTTGAATAAAGCCTCATTCTCCATGCACACGAAAAAATGTATATACAGTGTCGTGTTGTTTACTGATAGATGAGCAGAAGCAGAACTATTACTAATGCAATGTACTTCCAATTTTGCAGCGGCCAGAAATAGTACCCTTTTCCTCCCAAACATTTAGAAAAATCCCTACTTAGCATTTACACGAGTCGTCTGGAAATCGAAATTCAAAACGAATTGTAAGAGAATGCTTATAAGATAAATCTATAAAGACTCTTTCTTATCCAGGCTGGATTCAAATTTAATTAAAAATAAAATTTCATTAAGTTCTAGGGTTGGAGCACCTGAGTGGCTCAGTCGGTTAAACATGCAACTGTTGATTTAGGCTCAGGTCATGATCTCCCGGTTCATGGGATCAAGCACCGGGTCAGGCTCTGCACTGACAGTGACAGTCAAAATAAATAATAAACAAAAAATAAGTCCTAGGGTCTCAAGAACTAAGACCTTAATTTTTTTTTAAATTGGCTCAGAATTTAAAATTTTAGGGGTACCTGGGTGGCTCAGTCAGTTAAGCTTCTAACTCTTGATTTCGGCTCAGGTCATGATCTCATGGTTTGTGGGATGGAGTCCCGTGTCGGGCTCTGTACTGTCAGCAGGACCCTGCTTGGGATTCTCTCTCTCCCTCTCTCTCTGTCCTTCCTCTGCTTGTGCACTTTCTCTCTCCCTCTCCCTCCTTCCCTCCCTCCCCCACCCTCTCTCTCAAAATAAATAAACTTAAAAAAAATAGAATTTACAATTTTATTTTCTTCCCTATTTTGTTTCTTTATTGTTGCCAAAAATGAAGATCACTAAGAAATTTCTGCCTGCCCAGGCAATAATTCACACTGGGAGGATTTATTTCATAGGCAACATAACAGTCAGTGAATTTTGTTTCGATTTCAGTGTTTTAGCCTACATTCCCACAACTTGTTGAATTTTTAATATAACAAAATAATAACAGAATATATAATTTAAATACTTATATTTTGTATTGGAAATTCCACGAGGCATTGTGTAGGGTTATTTTAATTTAATTTGCGATTTATTTTAATTTTCATTTGATTTGTAAAATAATCCATTGAGACAAACAATAATGTTCTCACTGACCGGCAGACCCACGAGTCTAGAGGGCAGCTGACCCATGATTCAGAAACAGAGCTTCCCGGGGCACCTGAGTGGTTCTGTCGGTTAAGCCTCTGACTTCAGCTCAGGTCATGATCTCACACTTTGTGAGTTCAAGCCCCGCATCAGGCTCTATGCTGACAGCTCAGAGCCTGGAGGCTGCTTCAGATTCCGTGTCTCCCTCTCTCTGTTCCTCCTCTCTCTCTCTCTCAAAAATAAACAAACATTAAAATAGAAAGAAAGAAAGAAAGAAAGAAAGAAAGAAAGAAAGAAAGAAAGAAAGAAAGAGAGCTTCCTGACTCCCAGACTCAAGGGCTGTGATTGCCACTAAGCAACCATGCCTCCCCTATAGGTGCAATTAATCTTTTTTATTATTCTTGTTTTCACTGAGCACCTACTATGGCCAATAACCATGCTAGCTTGTAGGCCTAGAGTCAGATCAATATTTAAATCTAAATTTGCTACAAAATACATACTTTTAAAGCAGGGTTAGGTCCTATAATCCTGTGACTATAACACCAATCCAATACTTTTAGAACGTTTTGCCTAACAATTTCGTCATAATCCTAGATAAGGTTCTTCAAATATCAACTCTGTCATTAGTCTCCAAGTTTTGCCTGATGACTGCAAACCAGTTGATATTTCTGACCTCTTTTTGGCTTGTAGGCATTCCTACTAATCAGGACACAAAGTGGTCAGAATCTTGGTTACTGCTCTGACCCCTGATTTTGGATGATCCTAAGACTTAAAAGAAATCAAAAGCAGTTCCTTTTCAGAAAAAGAACATATAAATTATACATATATATATATATGTATATATACGTGTATATATATATATATATATACGTGTGTGTGTGTGTATATATATATATATATATATGTGTGTATATATACATATATATATATATATATATATATGGAAAATCTCAGCTCCAAAGCTGGTAATTCACTATCAAAACAGCATAAACTTGCTGGCCTTGAAACACGGTTTATCGGATTCCTGCAACAATTGGTACCCAATTTCTTGTCAAGTGCACGGGTAAGTAGAGAACAAAGGTGTGAGCTCAAAAGTGGATGTTGTTTGTTCAGTGAAGAGCTTCCTACAAACGTGTCCACAGGGCGATTCGAGAACAGCCGTGGGCCCTGCAGGTCCAATGGTGTGACCGCCAACAGAGGGGCTGAAATGCACTAACTCCAAAGAAGGTTCTGAGGGAAAGTCCAGAAACCAGCAAAAGGCCCTGGTTAGGGGGACAAAAATCTCAACCGATTCTCCTTCTCCATTCTCTTCTCAGTCACCAATCCAGGCCACCAAAAATTCATTATAACTACTCAACTTAACTCTATTTTTTGTTTGTAGGAACTACCTACATTGTTTCTGTCTATATTCATTGTGCAACTAAAGTCCCAGGAATTTTATAAACCGATTTTATAAGCTTAAATTACCCTTTGAATTTTAGTTCTCTCAGTGAAAGATTATGTGGGTAAAATCATCTCAAAAACATTTTTTATTATAAGGTTATCAGGTTCATTAACTATATCTTTTTATTTTTAATGTGCTGAGTTCACAAGTGCACAGAGAAAATTCAATGTAAAACATTTTTTAAAAAATCTCTCAATAGGTTATGACTCACTGCAAACTACCTACCATCTGCATAGCTGAGATTTCAAAACCTGCATCCCGGATAGCCATGAGGATCTTTCCCAGGAGTCCTAAAAATACAGAACAAATGAGTGCAAAAATACAATACAACATTGCCAAGGCATTTTAGTTTCTTAGAAATGCAAATTTTCTACATCAGGGCACTTTGCTTACACTCTATATGAAGAAACCACTTATTTTTCTAAGGGAAACTAAATCCCTACTATTGAGCACCACGTGTAATCATTTGATTTACCAAGTAAGTACTTCAGAATACCAACAATTATCCTGAAGATGATGTAAATGATCTTTAAGGTATTATTTTGACTTTAAGACCCCTGAAGTCTAGTGACATAGGGAACATGCAAAATAAACCACTGACAATGACATTACAAAAAAAAAAAAAGATGAAATGAAATGCCAAAGTACTGGGTAATGGGAGTTCCCAGGATGAGCTCAAAGAAGAAAAATCAAATTATAACTGAAGGGTAGCAGAAGCTTTAAGGGGAAATGAGAGCACGAAATGGTACTTAAAGGCTGTAGATAGATGGGATTACATGGGGACACAGGTATAAAAGGACAGAAGGCTCAGGTCTAAGAACATGTGAGCGTGCTCACATGAGAGGAAGAAGTCAGAAAAAGATAAAAAGAAAACAGCTGAAAAGGAAAAGAGACTTCATTCAAATTGATGAAGGCCTTGGATATCAACATGAGGAACTGGGTCCTTATCCCACAGATCAGCACTTTTTATAATAGGGTCTGTAGATTCTGGGAGTCTAGGACTGATTTTGAAATTCCATTAGTTTAGTATAAAAATCTTCTAAGCTTCTTTTTTCCAAGTCAACTAAACCCACACCCACACATGCGCACCCCTATCCCATATATTCTGGAACGACCTTGATGCTCACCTAGTAACCCAACATCACCAAAGAGTATCCGTTTTATTTACTTTTATTTACTATTTTACTGCAGCCAAGTAGGGCTATTATAATTGCAGCAGATTGAGGGATAGAAGGGGAAAAAAAAAAAAGACAATGATAGATCTATTTCTCAAATGATGCATTTGTACCAAGGGAAGACCAAATGATACCAGGGTGTATTGTGAAAAAAACAAAGGTTTCTCAGAAGTCTGAAGGGTAGAACAGGCCCACGCCAACTCACAGCAGTCCGCATCATATCGGCGTTGAGTTTGGTGACTGAGTTTTGTCAAATATCCTTGATCCAATCAGTGTTGTTAACTTAAATTTTATCCATTTTATAGTTTTGTTGGTGATGAATTTGTAAATTGCTTCAGCTGTACAGTTGCATGCACAAAGGTTTATATTTAGTTTTATATTTGGACATATTTAAGCTGCACTATAATTACAATAATTTATGTCAACACTGGGGGTCCATCAGAATATTTTTCCTCCAGCGGAAACACTGCCAAAAGAGACGGAGAGTCACTGAAAATGTTGAGCGGAAGAATACAGGACAAATAGTGTTTTAGGAAGATTACCGATGTAATAATGACAGGCAAGCTAGTCTGAAAAGGAATAAAAGACAGAATAACAAAGGCTTTTGAAATCATCTAGCATGCTCACTGAACTTGGATGGCAGCACTAGAGAAAGAAGTAATTACTATAAGACATTTCCAAACAAGAATTAACAGGACTAAATTGAACACAGAGCGTGAAGATGTAGAAATAAAGGTTTTGAGTCCAAGTGACTGAAAGGTTGATAGCATCTCTAAGAAGAAAACAAGTAAGAAAAACAAACTGATTGAGCTCCTGGGGAAGGCCACCAAGATGGAATGATGGCCAGCTGACGAGTGAGCTGGACCCGGGCACTCCAGGGCTCCTTGCTCCCTCCCCCATCCTTGGAATGTGCATTCTGCTTGCCTTTCCCACTCCCAGAGGCTGCTCCAAGGACACAGCCTTGAGATAGGGATGTGGTGCTGAGAATACCTACATGGTATGCGTGACTGAACCCAGAAGGCCTCTATAGAAACTTTTTAAGATTTGGAAGGTGGATGTGGGATCCACTTGCCTGGCTGCTGCCCAACGCAAGCCTTGCATGTAAGTTTCCTTGCTTTCTGAGACTGCCACCTGCCAATCTGAGTGGCCTTCCTGTTTCTTCCGTCCCTCCTTATGAGTTCAGGGGCCAGTTTCAGATTATACACTGAAAGCTGCCATGGAGGTTATGAACAAACAATTAAGGGGAAAGGCAGCCAATTATTCTGAACATAGAATCTTAGAACAGAACACTGATCAGTGTTTGAGAAGACAGCATATCCAGTGACTAAAAAATGATTGATGAATGAGTGAATACACTCCCTATTCCAAATAGGTGATAAGGGATTACATCCAATAGCTAGACAGGTAGAAGGCTAATAATGAGGAGTGAAGACAGGTTAGAGCTGAAATGAGGAGAACAGAGGTCTGCTGGTTTGACAAAAAGAAGAGGAAACGCAAAAACAAACCAAAACCAAAAAAAAAAAAAAAAAAACAACCTGGGAGGAATGATTTTTGAGAAAATATCTAAAGTTTGGGGGTTAAAGAATGAAAATGAGTAAAGAAGGGTATGTAAAAAGAGATGTGCAGGAAATTAAAGAATAAAATATTACAGTACTATCGCCATATCAAACAGAGGGGGAAATTCTTAGAATGGAGGGACAGTCCAGAATTAAAGGAGATTAAGGGCCCTGGGAATGCAGATAAAGCCTTTGGCATAAGCACGATGGCATGCTGACATTAGAGACACTTGAAAGATATGTATTAAGAGTGTTAGGAAAAAGAAGTTAGGTAACCCACTAAAAATCTGCACCAAAGACTCAGATGATATTGGATATGAGAATGTGAGCCAAAATTCTAAGTCATTAATCAACAGGAAAAATATTAATTAGGAAATTAAAAATTGATTAACAATTACCGGGGACTGAGCTCTTTCTTAGGAATTGATAGCATTTAATCCTTAAAGCAACACTCCTATCAGGTTTTGGAGGATCGATAACTTGCCTGAAATCATAATGTTAGTGTATCTCCAAATCCCACTGTCTTTCTACAAGTTTAATGAGAAAAAGAAACGCATACGTGGAAGCCTGGTATGTAAAATTCGCTGGGCAATGTAACTCCCTAAGGCAAGGACCACGTTCATTTCAGTTCTCATTGTATCTCCAGCGCCCAGCGTAGTATCCAGCATGTAGTATAGGTGTTGCATAAATACTGTTCACTGAATTCAGAAATAACCAAAGAAACAATCACGGCTCTGCTTGGTGCAGACCTAAAGAACTCTAAGACTCTTCGGAGCAAACAAACACCGAAACACTTGAAAACACTGGAAAATTACAAATGGGCAATTAAAGTTAGGAAGAGGGAAAAGGATTATTTAAAAATGTTGGCTTAATGATCTGAGAGAAAAAGTTCACACTTATTTCATGCCATATACAAACAATAACCCAAAATATACTTAAGGTAAATGCAAAAACAAACAAAATAAAAAAACAAAAAACAAAAGAACCCCCAATCAATTAGAAAAATACCTAGGTGACTATTTTTTCTTCAAGTAAGGGTAGGCTTTTTAAATATAAAAAGCGGGGAGGAAAAAAGGAGAGTTCTGTTTCTGCTATGGCTGAGTAGCTCCTATTGGAATATAACCTTCCCTCAGATAATAACTATAAACTCTGGGGAAGGGGCGCCTGGGTGGCTCAGTCGGTTAAGCGGCCGACTTCGGCTCAGGTCATGATCTCGCGGTCTGTGAGTTCGATCCCCGCGTCGGGCTCTGTGCTGACAACTCAGAGCCTGGAGCCTGTTTCAGATTCTGTGTCTCCCTCTCTCTCTGACCCTCCCCCGTTCATGCTCTGTCTCTCCCTGTCTCAAAAATAAATAAACGTTTAAAAAAAAAAAAAAAAAACCTCTGGGGAAAAAAAACATAACAATACAAGTACGTGGAGGTACTGAGTGGGTTCCCTGTTTTTGCAGTATTTAGGCTGAGGAGAAAGCCACAGTCTACACTGAAACTCTGATTGAAAACCCATAGAAGTAGCAAATTTAAAGAACTAGAAGACAAGGTTTAGGCAACCATGGCCACTGGAAAGTGAGTAGACAGATAATCCCAGGAAAAAGAAAAGCCAGAGAAGAAAGCCTGACTTCTGTGTATAAACGTTGCTCAAATCTTGGGAAAACTGAAGCATTCAGGCATGAAGCAGACTCCAAAAAGCCCAGCTATGATTGAAAGGACTGAACGAGGCTTTGAGTTACCACCCACCAAAGTGGGAACAGAGATTGCCCGATCAATTCAGCACGTTTACTGGTTGCATTTAAAATATCAATATATCTTTCAAGAAGATGACAATATCCATAATTTTACAATATCTCATTCATAACATTCAGGATATGATGCATAATTATTTGAAACACGAGGACACAGAAGAACATGACCTATTCCAAGACAAAAGAGAATCGATGAAGACCAACCTCGGATGATGCAGATGTTACAATTAAGAAACAAAGATTTTAAAGTTACCGTTATAACTGCTTAGCGAATAAAAGAGAAGTACACTCAAAATACATGAAAAGATAGGGAATATCAACAGAGATTAAGAACTACAAACAGGATCAAATAAAAACAATAAAAACGAAAAATGCAACATCTAAACTACAAAATCCACAGTAGAGACGTAAGAGCAGAATAAATTTAGACATAAAAAGAGTCAATCGATCTGAAGAGAGATCAACAGAAACTATCCCATTTGAAGAAAGAACAGACAATTTTTGAAAGACAATGAACAGAGTACCAGGCTGAAGCAATACCAAAAAGCCTAACATACATGTAACTGGAGTCTAAAATAATACAGAAAATATTTAGAGATATAATGGCTGAATTTTTTCCAAATTTGTTGACCTATTGAATCCACTTTGTGCTTTTTTAAACCAATCTCAAAGAAAAAAAAAAAAAAACTAGGCATATCATCATCCAGCGTCTAATAATAAAAAATAAAGAAAGTCTTTGGAGCAGCCAGAGAAAATGACTCACTGTATACAGGGAATAACAATTTTAATGACTGCTGACTTCTCCCTCTCCTGGAGGCAGGTGGACAGCTAAGCATTTTTAATGTGCTATAAGAAAAATAAACTGTCAATGTGAAATTCCATGCCCAGCACAAAACTTCAAGAAGCATGATAAAATAAAGACACTTTGAGAAAAAAGAACCCTAAAGGAATTTGTTTTTACCAAACTCCTACTTCAAGAAATGATAATGGGAAATTATTTAACTTGAAGGAAAATGTAACAAGATTAAAAATAGGACCCTCAGGAGAAATGAGCATAATTAAAAGTAACTATGTGGGTAAATACAAAAGATTATTTTTTTCCTCTTAATTTCTTTAAAATACACATGCCTAATGGGGGCACATGGGTGGCTCAGTCAGTTAAGCGACTCCTGATCTCAGCTCAGGTCTTAATCTCAGGGTCTTAAATTCAAGCCCTGTGTTGGGCTCTGCACTGGGTAGGAAGCCTACTTAAAAAAAAAAAAAAAAAGCCTACTTAAAAAAAACACGTCTGATTAAAGCAAAAATTTTAGCATTGTATTGTAGGTTTAAAATGTACATGAATTTAATACATATCAGATATCAGTTAATCCAAAGAAGGAAGGGGGGCAAGGAGAATAGAAAACAAATAATAAAACAGTAAACCTAAAACCAATCATAGCAATAATTACATTAAATGTTAGTGCACTAAAAATTCCCATTTAAGGCAGAGATTTTAGATGAATTAACAAGATTCAACTATATGCTATTAACAAAAAAAAAACAACTTTAAATATAAAGACACATATAGGTTGAAAATAAATGATGGAAAAAAATACCATGCAAACAATAGGTACAAGAGAGCTGCAGTGGTCACATTAATTTCAGATAAAGTAGAATTTATGACAAAGAGTATTGCCAGAGATAAATGTCCTAAGCAACATGTGGGAGACTGCTTTAGACAGAGAGTGGGAAGAAGATGGACGTTCATGACAAAGAGAGCGCTGGGCACAGATACAGCGATGTATGTATCTTGGTGGAGGGGAAACCAGGAGAGAAGGCAGGGGAGGTGGTAGAAACCATTGACAGAAGGACTTATAGACCATATTTAGAGGTTTGGATTTTACCCAATAGGCCAGAAGTTCTCACAACTTTTTGGCCTCATGGACACTTTAGTTCTTAGAAATTATTAAAGATTCTAAAAAACTTGTACTTATATAGGTTATATCTGTCAATATTTGTTATGTTACAAATTGAAACAGAAAATTCTTAAATGTTAATTTAAATACAACAAAAATTCTTCACATGTTGGCGTACATAACATTTTGTGAGAAAAAAATGACTGTATTTTCTAAGAAAAAAATTTAATGAGAAGTGTAGCATTGTTTTACGTTTTAGAAAATCTCTTTAATGTCTAACTTAATAGAAAGCAGCCTTGTTCTTACATCTGTTCCAGCTTTCAATCTGCTGCTATGTGTTGTTTTGGTTAAAGTACATTTAGTTAGAAAATAGTACAGTATTTTAATAGCCTTTAATGTAAATGTATTTATTCTTCTTTGACAAACAGTATTCTCCTAAAATCTCACTGCAACATATAACTTCAAACTTCTACCAATGAATTTTTTACCCTGCTGCATTAAAATTCACAGGTCTATCCTATACTTTGAAAGAATCTTTTACCCATGCATGATTTTATAACATTACACATTGATCCTTTGGAAAATATTAGTTCACTCAGTTGTGCAGATCTTCCAAATGCTGACTCATTTCATTACAGTACATCAGGAAAAAAAAAATCACATTTGTTAACATCGCCACCAATTTCATCAGAATAGTCTGTAAGTTATTAGGAAGCTGTCAAGCTTAAGGTGGTAAATATACTTTTGCAAGAACATAATTATGATTTTCATTTCTCATTTTACCTTCTTTTGCATTTTTACCTTTGGCAACAATTTTTGTCCGTTGTCATTTCTCTGAAATAACAGGCTTACTTAATTTCAAGAAAAATTCGCGCCAAATACCTAAGTGTGAAAAACCACAGTATGTCTGCCAGTCATTCTTTTGGGTAAAAATGATATCCCATGAAAAAGCCTTTTAGTTGAGCTCAAAACTCAAACAGTTATACAAATGCTAGTCCTAAAGATCACATTATATTTCAGGATAGAAAAAAGTGCTTTATGCAGACTTCTCATTTCTTCACACACAATATTAAAAAGACATATACTTGAAGGTCAAGAATGAATAAAATTAATTTTTTCTGTTTCATCAAGGACATTCTTAAGCGAAAGTGGCTTTTCTTTCTGCAAGCACATGACAATTTAATAAAAAAAAACCCTGACTATTAGGGCAGTTTGCTTCCACTGTCTTTTGCTACTTTTTGCTAAGGCACCAGCAGTGTTACCCACCATTTGGTTTTGTACCATTAGTGCAAACATCACCACAGTTCAAGAGGCAAATAAACCTATTATTATGAAAATCGATTTGCTCTCCCGGATAACGTAAAGGGTCTTTCTTGTTATAATAAAGAAGATGTTTCACAAAGATGATTACAAAAGAATCATTTAAATACGGGAGCAGGATTAAGCCTTGTGCATTAACCAACGCAAAGAGATCTACAATCTACATCTATTACAAATCTATAATCACATTAAACCACGCCCCATGAAGATGTACCACTTGCACAGAATAATTCTGTTCACAGATAAACGAATAAAAAAAGTTATAGTTCAAGTAATATTGCCATTCTGCCAAGAACAGTCAGACGTGAGTCAAGGATATTGCTGTTTTTATATTCAGTTGGTTATGTGTGGAGGCAGGATAGAGAGGCATTTAAGAAACCTGTTCTGTGTTTAACAGCTTGAAACAACAAACTGTCAATAACCATATGTCCTTTACTTTGTTCTAGACAGAAAATGTTCAGATGACTGAACAAATAACAATAACTATGTAAATGAAGTACCAAAAAGAAAAAAAAAAGTAAAATTGCCTGCCTTGCAGCAAACAAGTTCGAAAGGGTCAAAGCAGACGACTTTTTTTTTTTTTTTTCCCTTGGCTGGTGTTTGCATAGCTAATTTGTTTTTTAATGGTTTGCTTATAACTCCATGAATGTTCTTAAATTTTTTGAATGTCAAATCACCTCTCCATCTCCACTCCCAGTGCCTTAGTTTGTTATCTGTCTACCTTTCACTAGGATTGTTCAAAAGCCTCTTTGTAAATGGCCACCCTGTATCCAATCATTAATATCAGACATCTATTGCTTTGGTGTTCTAAAAACTCTTGCTTCTCCTGAGATTAAGAGCTCCCCATCCTCTTTTAAGAAAACTGATCTCACCGGTCATTTGATTGGAATGGGAGCTGCCTGCCATTTTCCCTCACAACTCTACGACCAAGGTCTCAGTGAAAAGTCCAAAGGTAACAGCAAGACCTATCAGCCCTCTGCTAAGACCAGAGCAATTCACACAGCAATGGGCCTATCATTGGCAAAAGCCGATCAGAGGCCTTCACTGTTTTGTTTTGTTTTGTTTTGTTTTTTAAGCTAGAACCAGGGAAAAAAGCACTCTCCACTATGTTCATAAGTAGGTAAGCCCTTCACTGCTGGCAACCATCCTTCTCTCCCAAGGTATTGGGCAAAACTTACTTAAGAGCATGAAGCTGACAGGGGCGCCTGGGTGGCTCAGTCAGTTAGGTGTCAGATTTCGGCTCAGGTCATGATCTCGTGATTCCTGAGTTTGAGCCCCTCGTGGAGTCCCGCATTGGGCTCTGTGCTGACAGCTCAGAGCCTGGGGCCTGCTTCCAATTCTGTGTCTCCCTCCCTCTCTGCCCCTCCCCCACTCACACTCTGTCTCTCAACAACAACAACAAAAAAAACCCAGAACATGAACCTGACAATCAAAAGGAGCAAATATAAAAGCCAGAGAGAAGAGAGATGTCAACCACGTCTCCCTAAACCCTGTTCAACCTCTGCTCTTCTTCCAACAGTCCAGTTAAATGAGAATTAGTAGATTCAAGCTGGGTTTCTATCAGCTGCACTAACAGTGTCCGCTTTGGACAATCTGACTCACACAGGAGAGGATATACTGCAGCCTGAGAAAGAAAGGCTGTAGTGGGAAGGGTTGAAAAAGAAACGAAAACAAACAAAAACAAAACAACAGGTACAGTATTCCAATGTGTGCTGATTCTGATAAGAGGGTTTATAGGCAACAACCAATTATCTTGGAAAAAATCCTAGGCATGGCCAAATGATCAGTAAGTGGGATTAGAAGATGAACCCTCCCTCTGTCCACGAAGTTCAGAAAAGGATCATGGTTGGAGAGTGTAAGAGAAGAAACTGACAACAAAACATTCAGGTACACTGACGTTCAAATACTATTTTTAGAGGGGTGCCTGGGTGGCTCGGTGGAGCCTCTGACTTCGGTTCAGGCCATGATCTCACGGCTCACGAGTTCGAGCCCCCCATCAGGCTTTGCGCCAGTGCAGATTCTCTGCCTCCCTCTCTCTCTGCCCCACCCCTCAAAAATAAATAAACATTAAAAAAAATTTAAATACTATTTTTAGAAATAGACTTAACCATTTAAATTAAAACAGGTTTGTACCGACTAGGAAAAAAAAAAAAAAAACTGCAAGGCAATTGAACAAAACAGGTACTTTAACACCAACGGGTATCAATAAGCACAAAGGCACAAAATTTTCACACAATTTAAATACAGGACATGGTGGGTATCACTTGGAGGAAAACAAACTGCCACCAGGCTTCTATGACCGAGGATGGATTCACAGGTGCCAGATATGGGGTCCTAGGTCACCCAAAGCAGGTATAATGAGGCACACATATAATGCGGTGCTAACATAATGTCCAAGACTTATTTGGGTATGGAAGCAGCAACTTTATGAGGGTCCTGGGAATTGGGACAAGCTTTTCCCCCAAATTACAAAGAAAATCCAGCTTGCATCTAAAGTGGAAACAAAGATGGGAATTTTTTTCAGTTTTAAATAAATACATAAATTGTATTTATTTTTGAGAGTCCATCATTTCTCCCTCTGACCTGGTATCTGGTCAGGGGCAACAAATCCATATTAGCGGATTGACCTTGACTCGGCTGTGTTACCCATCATCATCCCTACAAGGAAGGGCGCTTAGTCAGAAAGGCAGCCCTTAAGAATTGAATTTGGATTATACTGCTCCAAACAGCCCGGAGTTAAAAATGAGTTATTCTCTCTCGCCTTAGAGCTGCCAAAGAGGGGTAAAACCTCCCAGGGCATGGCATAGAAGGAGGAAGATTACTAACAACTACACACGAGATATCTGGCCAGGGGCTAAGAATCAGCTTGCTCTCCAGGCCACGGATGTAAGTCCTGGCAAATAATCCAGTTTGAAAAGCCCTCTCCTTGGCCTGTCTCAGTTTCACCTCTACACGGTGTCGGTTTCTTTCCTCATTTGTTAAAAAAAAAAAAACAAAACCACGTAGTTCGTCCCTCACAGCCTTGTTATGAGGATTAAATGTGTGTTTATATGTAAAATTCTTAGCATAGCCAGTGGCACACAACAGCACTAACAGGTCATGTTGGCAGTAGCAGATAATCCTCATCACGAGTGAACTAGTGGAAGTTCAGCTGAATGCGTAGCTTTGCTTCCAGAATTACCGTGAATCTAATTTTAGCAGTTCCCTTAAAATCTTATGCCTCCCATTCCACAAGAGAACCCTGTGCTGCCAGGACATCTCAAGGGGACTATGCTAGAGTCTGGGTCACTCCTAGTGAGATGCCTGCACAGAGATGCTGGAGAGACAGGTCTCCGGGGTCACAGCAACATCAGCTACAGGCACAACAGAGCCCGGAAGACGCAATGGTTCTCCAGAGAAGAAAAGTCAGCGTGGTCAAAGCCAGCCGTTATCTGGCAAACACAGTGATACATGCTAGGAGTAAATCAGGGCAAGAAAAGAGGGGAGAAGGGGGTCCTCACGTGGCATCCGACAAACAAAGCCTATCCGATTTCTCTCTTCCACTAGGGACTCCTAAAAATATCTGCAGTGAACTTTGTAGAGGGCTAGAGTCCTATGTCTGGAGACAGGTGCATGCATCAGTAAAACAATTTCTATAGGTTCATAAGGAATATTTAAAACTTGAAGGAAAATTTGAAATAGAAAGTTTCCCTACAAAAATCCATACGAGAGGAAAAAGGGCAGGATAAAAGTTGATTTAATACATAAAATGTTAAAAACAAATCAAAATCATAAAACTAAGATAAATCAGCTTATACATCCCCACTTAAAGACAGTCTCAGTTTGGGTGAAACGTTAAAGCCCAACTATGTTCTATTTATACAATATAGAAAGTAAGATGAATTATATAGTGAACAAAATCAAAATAGCCAAATGGGTAGCAATATTAACAATAAACAAAATAAAAGTCAGGGGAAAAATATCTCAGGATATTTTGAAAAGTAAAACCAGAGTATCACAAATGTATATGCACAGAATATACGACATGGCATTCATAAAGAAAAATAATATTAGAAATAAAGGAGAGATAAACAGAAACATACCATTCTCCAACTCTTGCAGACTCGATGAAAAATATTATGAACATAAGTGGATTTTTTAAAAAATTAAGCATATGCTAAACATTCCAACGTAACTATAATAAATACAAATTACATGGGCCATTTTATTTGACTACCACACAATAAAACGAGAAAATTTCCAGAAAAGTTAACAACAAAACTCGAAGTCTTGGGAATTTACAAGTACTTTCCTCAAGAATCATTGGAACAGCGTTGACTGAAACACGAAGAAACACCCAGAGTGACAAATCAGAAGAAACCATATACCAAATCAAACAATAATATTTAGAAGTTAGAATATAATGAAACAGGCAATCTCACAAGTGTGAGTGGAGGCGGGGCAGAGAGAGAGGGAGACACACATCCAAAGCAGGCTCCAAGCTCTGAGCTGTCAGCACAGAGCCCAATGTAGGGCTGGAACTCACACGCAGTGAGATCATGACCGGAGCCAAAGTCAGACACCCAACCGACTGAGCCACCCAGGTGCCCCCTACAACTATTATTCAGACTTTAAAATTTTTAAAGAATTTTTTTCTGTGCAATTAAATAATCTTTGAAAACATAAATTCAAAACACAATGTTAGGCTAAAAGAAAGTGCAATATAAACTTAAATAAACTGGGTAATTCCTATTCATTTTATGAAAATAGTATTACTCCAATACCAAAAGCAAAGTACAAAACAATATAACTACATATCAAAATCGTTATGAATACAGTTGCAAAAATTCTTAACAAAATATTAGCAAATCAAATTCAGCAACATGACCAAGTGAGGTTTATTTCAGGAATGTAAGCCTAGTTCATTGTTAAAAAAGAAAAAAATCAATCAATGTCATCTATGTTAAAAGGCTTTTGAAAGAAAAATTACATGATCATATCAACTGATGCAGAACAAAATTTCTGAAAAAATTCAACACCCATTCATGGTCAAAACTCTAAGAAAAAAAAGAGGAATAGAAGGGAACTTCCTGAATTTCATAAAGAACATCTACAAAAAACCTAAAACTAAAATATACCTAATCGTAAAAGGCAAGAATGCCCATTCTCATTTTTCTTATTCAAAATTGTACCAGAAGTTTAAGCCAGTAAATAAAGCAAGAAAAGAAAAAGGCATTCAGATAAGAAAGAGACATAATTGTTTCCATTTGTATGTGACCCATTGTCTATACAGAAAATCCAAAAAACTACAAAATGTATTCTAGAACTAATAATTGACTTCAGCGAGGTGCAGGATGTAAGACAAACATACAAAAATCAACCAACAGTGTATCTACATACGAGCAACAAACGTGGACACTAAAACTGAAACTATATCATTTATAATCGCTCAAAAAGGCAAAAACTACTAGACATAAGTCTAACAGTACATGCACAGGATTTGTTATGAAAACTACAAAATGATGGGGTGCCTAGGTGGCTCAGTCGGTTGAGTGTCCGACTTCAGCTCAGGTCATGATCTCGCAGTTTGTGGGTTCGAGCCCCACACTGGGCTCTGTGCTGACAGCTCAGAGCCTGGAGCCTGCTTTGGATTCTGTGTCTCCCTCTCTTTCTCTGCTCATGCGTGCGCGCACGCTCTCTCTCCCTCTCTCAAGAATAAACATTAAAAAAAAATTTTTTTAAAGATTAAAAAAAAAAAACTGCAAACTGCTGGAAGACCTAAATAAATGGAGTCACATAGTATCCATGATTTAGAAGACTTAACACAGCAATGATGTCAATTCTCCTCAAATTGATAGATTTCATGTAATTCCTATCAAAATCCCAGCAAGATACTTTGTAGATACAGACAAGATTATTCTGAAATTATATGGAAAGGGAAAGGAACTAAAAGAGCTAAAACAATTCCAAGAAAAAGTCAAAGCAATCAGTCTCCTCAATTTCCTAACTATCGTATAGCTGTAGTAATCAAGACCGCAGTAATCAAGAGCAACAGACAAATAGATCAATGGAACAGAGCTGAAAACCCAGCACCGGATCCACATAAATACAGTTTTTGACAAAGACATTAAGGCAATTCAGTGGAGAACAGCCTTTTCAAAAAACCAGTGATAGGACTGTATAAGGAAAATTAGAAAATACAGTCTCTGACATGGCAGTCACTTATCAGAAGCCAGTCTACACTGTGGAAAGATAACACAAATTTAGAAGACAACAATTAGTCTTTCTTGTATGTATTGTATGTGCTACTCATATTATTTCGTGTAATCCTTACAACAATCCTAGGAGGCAAGTACTATTATTACCTTCATTTTATAGATTGTTACCAACTATACTCAAGAGAAAAACAACATGCCCTAGAATAATAGCCTGTAAGAGATAGAACTGAATTAATTTCTTTTATTTAAAATTTTTTTCAGGTTTATTTATTTTGAGAGAGAGAGAGAGAGAGAGAGAGAGAGAGAATAATACATATACATGTGTAAGGGAGGGGCATAGAGAGAGGGAGAGAGGGAATCCCAAGCAGGCTTCGTGCCGTGAGTGCAGAGCCCAAAGCGGGGCTCGAACTCATGAACTGTAAGATCATGACTTGGGCCAAAATCAAGAGTTGGACACTTAACCAACTGAGCCACCTAGGCACGAAGAGACAGAACGGAATTTAAACCAAGTTCTGCCAGCCCTAGAATCTGATTATGTTATACTACAACAGTCAAAATGTTTAATCGGCATGTACATATCATTTAATTAAATAATTCATCTATATTAAATAATTCATGCCACCCCAAAACACAGTGCTCTGGGATATTGACTATGGTGAGTTAAAGACATTCAAGTGTCTCAGCAAATGCAAGAAAAACACTCTGACCTTTCTTCTTTTTCTAATAGCAGGAGATGAAATTCCCCACATGAAAGACATCCTCCCCATATTAGCAGGAAAGCGACGTACTTCCCATCAAGGACGGAAAAAACTCTACGAGGGTAAAGGTAAAAGTTTGCATCCCCTACAATATGCAAAAATACACATTATCTACATATGTATAATTTACCTTTTTTTGATCTTCTGAGTATATACTATAAAATCAATAACAGAAGAATATAAAATCTGTATCTAGCAAATTTTGAAATGTTCACAGGATGATCGCCCAATTTATTAATGATTCAGAGTTTAAGCTTTCTTTCCTTCTAACCATTTTGATGCTTATCAACATTTGAGGGAAAAAGAGAGCGGAAACAATAATCACTTTACTGTGTATTAGCAGTGCTACAAAACTTTGATAGAGAGAAAATCATCAAGAGAAAAGTTAAGTAATTAACAAGGTAGATGGACGACATTCTTTTTTTTTTTTTTTTTAACGTTTATTTATTTTTGAGACAGAGAAGAGACAGAGCATGAACAGGGGAGGGGCAGAGAGAGAGGGAGACAGAATCGGAAGCACGCTCCAGGCTCTGAGCCATCAGCCCAGAGCCCGACGCGGGGCTCGAACTCACGGACCGCGAGATCGTGACCCGGGCTGAAGTCGGACGCTTAACCGACTGAGCCACCCAGGCGCCCCTGGACGACATTCTTTAAAACTGTGACAAAAAAATACCTTCTATGGAAAGAACTTACCCTGATACTAAGGTCTTTCCTTGATATTTTCCCTTTATATCATGATGCTCATACTCTACAGTAACCCATACACCTACAAGCAACCGTGCAGGCAAGGAACGCACCCCTCTACCGTGGGAAAACTTGAAAACCGCCTTTACTATCAATGTGAAGCTTACTCCATGCAGTAAGAAGGTATAAATAGATGAAAACAAAACCCAACTCATAGACACAAGAGCCCATGAAAAGGACACTCAGAGCTAGAGATGATAAGAGTTCAGATCAATTTCAATAGCAAAATACAAGAGAAATCACAAGCGTTACTAAATTCGACACAAGGAACTTAATACTAATCCCAGCAGATATGCATAACAAATAACCTTGGGCATAAAAAACAGGTGGAAAAGCTTTCAGTTTCCTAGACAGCAATATGTTCCCAGGCAATGCCACTTCACTAATAATCTTCCAGCAATTATTTTTTATTTTTTTTAACGTTCATTTTTGAGAGAGAGAGAGACAGAGCACGAGCAGGGGAGGGGCAGAGAGACGGAGACACAGAATCCAAAGCAGGCTCCAGGCTCTGAGCTGTCATCACAGAGCCCGGTGTGGGGCTCGAACTCACGAGCCATGAGATCATGACCTGAGCTGAAGTCAGACGCTTAATGGACTGAGCCACCCAGGCACCCCAATTTTTTAATTTTTGTAATGTTTATTTATTTGTGAGAGAGAAGGAAAGAGAGTGAGAGCACACGTGGGAGAGGGGCAGAGAGAGAGGGAGACGGAGAATCCAAAGCAGGCTCCAGGCTCCGAGCTGTCAGCACAGAGCCGGATGATGGGGTTTGAACCCATGAACCACGAACCAAGACTGGGCTGAAGTTGGATGCTCAACCAACTGAGCCACCCAGACATCCCAATCTTCCAGTAATTTTTAATCGGAAGAGAAAATATACCTGCAAAGTAGTTTGGATGCAAATGTGTTATGAGTGTCTGCCTTCTAGTAAGCAAAGATATTGTAGAATCACTTTAAATTAACTGCAGATGAGAGTCTGTATTTAGCAGAACTGTTAAAGTGAGAACTAGTGAGGCTCTTAGGTCTTAAAAGATCTCAAATTATTCCATTAGCTGATCGTAAAATCTATTCTAGTAGCAAGTAGGTGTAATGAAAGACAGACCTAATTCATCCAAATAGCATTTCTGATTCTCCACTTACACCACACACCCACATCTAAAATACACGTTTATCCTTACCAATATCCTAAGAACCATAATATGTAAATTCCCTACAAGGCAATAAAAATAACCAATGTAGCTTTACAGATGTACCCACAATATGGTAGCTAAGTGCATTAAAATTCATGATAGTTGTAATTAAGTGAGTAGAAAACAAAAGCAGGCTCCATACCAACTTAGGAACAATAGAAAAGATGTGTAGGATCTAAGATCTCCAGGAAAAGGCAGTCAAGAATCCCTCCTTTGCTGGGAAGACAGGGGTAGGCTCGGTACAGCAAAAGAAGCCAAGAACAGCTATCATGACTAAAATGAGATCACAATTTTAAAACAAGGACAGTCCAAGAAAAACAAAAGTAGCGAACCGGGCAGACAGACCAGAAACTGAAAATTTTGTAACGTGAGGCAAATAGGTCATTAGAAGTCCAAAGTCAATGCCAGGTTACTACAGAAAACAAGTCAATCACTCAGTCACAAAGCAACACTGAGTTTCGACACCACAGGATACTGCCAGCTCCAGTACAGGGCGAGATCCTTCCTAATTTTGAAAGAGCCAGTCCCTCTTGTGGAGGGAATAAGCACGAGTCCCATTAGAAGCTGACTTCATATTTCTAGGAGATTTTCCTGAGTTATACAAGGGCTATACATCTTATAATTCATCGACGGAAATCTGTTAGCCTTAAAAAGATAAACCCAATGAAAAAGTAATTCAAACCATCGATTATTAGCTCCAACATGAACAAAACAAAGAAATCTTTTCCCTTTCTTAAAATGAGTTCCATTGTTGGCCTCCTTTTTTGTGAAAAGGTCCGAAAGAAAAAGATTCTCAAAGCCAGTCTTTTGTCCCGTTTTTAAAAAATAAGTACATTGATCTTTGTTTATTCTAGCTACCCCAGGTCACAGTTAAATGAAATGCACAAATGTAGTTATCTACTTCAAGAACACTGTTTCTTTTGCTGATTTTAAGTGGCTTTGATTTCCTCGGCTAAGACCTACATTGTCATTCATAGACAGGCTTAAAAATAGACATATAATTGAGGGCATTTGGGTGGCTCAGTCAGTTGAGCATCCCACTTTGGCTCAGGTCATGATCTCTCAGTTTGTGAGTTCAGGCCCCCGGGTCGGGCTCTGTGCGGACAGCACCCTGCAGCCTGTTTCAGATTCTATGTCTCCCTCTCTCACCGCTCCTCCCCTGTTCACGCTCTGTTTCTCTCTGTCTCTCAAAAATAAACACGCATTAAAAAAATTTTTTTTAAATAGACATAATTCCACAACATGGGCCACAAATTATATAACTTCTGCCCCTTGTCTTCTGGAAGCATATACTACCTGCCCTGGGTATGGGCATCCGTTTTTGTTCCATTTTCCAGGATAGTCCTCATGTAGGGGGCAACTCTCCCATCTAGAGGTTCTCAAAATGTAGTGCCCACGTTAGCAGTAATAGCATGACGATGACCTGGGAACTTGACAAAAATACAGACCTACTCAACTGGACACTTCGGAGTCTTTATTTTAACAAGCCCCCCAGGTGACCTAGGTGCACACAACATTTGAGAAGCAGGGCTGTGAGCCAGATGTCTGAGGACAGAAGGGTGTCATAAAAACCATTTTCCTGACCATGAAAAAACGTAATGTGACCTGAAAAGCCTTATGATTTTAACTTTCAGTCACATTTTTCCTTAATCAGACTACTCCAAACCTACACAGTCTTTTTTTTTTTTTTTTAATGTTTATTTATTTTTGAGAGAGACAGAGACAGAAGGTTAGGGGCAGAGAGAGAGGGAGACACAGAATACGAAGCAGGCTCCAGGCTCTGAGCTGTCAGCACAGAGCCCGACGCGGGGCTCGAACTCACGGGCGGTGAGATCATGACCTGAGCCAAAGTCAGATGCTTACCTGACTGAGCCACTCAGGAACTCCATGAGAGGTGTTAAATTCTTAAATTTTGTATTTTTGTCTTAGTTTTCCTTACCCTCTATCACTTAATTTTTAAGACCATTCTTCATCAGAAAACATGGAAATAAAAGGGCATAATGGTAAAAGTGTCTCCCCCCCATGCCGGCATCTCAGTCCTTCTCCAAAGCAGTCAATGTTAGAATTTCTTATATATTCTTCTAAAAATATTCAACGTACATACAAATGTACAGACACAACCTTTGTTTTACTGAAATACATACTATGCCATCTATGCTATGCCTCACTCAATTTCTATGTATTTACTGTAAAATATAAAGAGTATGTATTTGGTGGTAAAATATGTAACAGATATGTTCAGTTTCATAAACAATTTTAAAGTGAATATCTATGGCAACCACCACTAAAGTAAGAAAACCAAAATACTCCTAGCACCCAGAAGCCCTCCATATGTGTCTCCCCAATCACTGTCCTTTCTCCCCTCAGTGAATACCTGACTGAAATAACCTTTTCCATGCATTTCTCTATTCTTTACTACATACATATGCATTAAAACACATAAAAAACACAGTTGACTTCTGCCTATATTTGAACTTTATATGAATAGACTTAGATGGCATATATCCTTAAGTGTTGCTTATTTTGCTCACTTTACGATTATGGAACACAGCAGAGAAGGAAGAACGTGCCACACTGCAAAAGGAATCTCTACATGGTGGGAGTAAGTGGTTTTTAAAATAAACATGTTTCTGTTTTCTAAATTTTCTGCAATGTAGATTACTTCTATTAATACGAGACAAATGCCAGTAAAAGCTACCCAGATAAATTCCTGGCTAAAACTTAGCATTACCCACTTTTGTATCTCCTTGGTGTCTATTCCTTAAAAGGAACATTCTGGTAGTTCCAACACCTAAAAAACTCAGTTCCTAAAGAAAACATTCAACATTAGTTAATCATCTACCTATGTTAGATGGTTTTCTTAGAGTGATGACTTTTCCTCAAGCACTCAAGTTGGTGATAGATCGACATCGATATCAATATATATCTGTTCACACCATACTTATGAAGAATTTGAGGCATGTGTTTTGAATCACATTAACAGTGATCATATTAAATGAAAACTGTCATTAATGCAAAGCCAAACACCGTACAAATTATACTGGAAATTTCATCTTCTGACTCAGCCTGATGCTTAGGAAGATTTGGCTTCTGCAGCAACTTCTTACTAGATCTGTCTCCTAAGGCAAGAGAAACAAAAGCAAAAAAAAAAAAAAAAAAAAAAAAAAAAAAGGATTGGGACTTCATCAAAATAAAAAGCTTCTGCACAGTGAAGGAAACAATCAACAAAACTAAAAGGCAACCTACAGAATGGTTGCAAACGACATGTCTGATGAAGGGTTAGTAACCAAAATGTATCAAGAACTTCTAAAACTCAGCACCGAAAAACAAACAAATAATCCAGTTAAAAAAGTGAGAAGACATGAATAGACAGTTTTACACAGATGACGTACAGCTGGCTAACAGACACATGAAAAGATGCTCAATATCACTTAATAGCAGGGAAAACAAATTAAAACCAAGGAGGTATCATCTCATACCTGCCAGAATGGCTAAAATTAACAACACAGGAAACAAAAGGATGGATGCCGAGAAAGGGGCCCTCTTAAACTGTTGGCGGGAATGCAAACTGGTGTAGCTACTATGGGAAATGGTATGCAGGTTCCTCCAAAAGTTCAAAATAGAACTATCCTACGATCCAGCAATTGCACTACTGGGTATTTACCCAAAGGACACAAAAGTACTGATTTGTAGGGATACATGCACCTCAATGTTTATTGCACCGCTATTAACAATAGCCAAATTATGGAAAGAGCCCAACTATCCATCAACTGATGAACGGAGAAAAAGATGTGGTATATATATCCAATAGAATATCACTCCACCATCAAAAACAAAAAAAAAAAAAAGAAATCTTGCATTTGCAATGATGTGGATGGAGCTAGAGAGTATTATGCTAAGCATAGTAATAATAAGTCACAATAAGTCAATCAGAAGAAGAAAGATGCCATATGATCTCACTCATATGTGAAACTTAAGAAACAAAACAAAGAACACAGCGGGGAAAGAAGCAAACCAAGAAACAGACTCTTAATTATAGAGAATAAACTGATAGTTACTGGGGGGGGGGGGGCGTAGGCGGGGGGAAGAGTTAAATAGGTGATGGGCACTAAGGAGGAGCCCTGGGTGTTGTATGTAAGTGATGAATCACGACATTCTACACCAGAAACCAGTATTACACTGCAGGTTAAGTAACTGGAATTTAAATAAAAATATGGAGAAAAAGAAAAAGATTTGGCTTCCAGTTGTTCTAATCTCAAATCTAGGATATTCTCAAGAATAAGAAAAACAGAACAGAGTGTCTGCAGCATAAATCTACCCCAAATTTCACGACTGATTTCAAACACATCAGAGGCTCTCTCCAATTTGCTGGAATGGAAATCATCAGGATTATCCTGAAGAGACACTGCCAACCATTGCTTTGGTAACTAGGCTATTCTGTAGTAACTACCACCAGAACCGGTCTGGAGAAGTCACTAGGACGAGCAACCCACTCTCCGTTTCGCAGACACAAGCCACCGCCTGTAACACAGAGAAGCAGTGGCTGTAAGTCGGTGATAGGTTCCAAATGAACTAACTGCCAAAACATGTGAGGGCCTTGAACCACAGGGTTTCTAGAGTAAGAAGAGGTGTGACTGTGTAGAAAAGCAGGCTACCATTTATTAACAATCCCCTCCAAAAACGGGTACAGCATTCATGTCCCTTCAGCATTTTTCAGAAGTGTCAACTCCTCCCATCTCTTAACATGTCACCTGGAAACCCCAGCTTTTCAAAGACCTTTACCATCTTTTCTTTAGATGCGTGCCTTTTTTCTCCCTCATAAGAGTCAATTATAATTATGGGGCACCTGGGTGGCTCAGTCGCTTAAGTGTCCGACTTAGGCTCAGGTCATGATCTCATGGTGCATGAGTTGGAGCCCCACGTCAGGCTCTGTGCTGTCAGCTCAGAGCCTGGAGCCTGTTTTGGATTCTGTGTCCCCCTCTCTCTCTGCACCCCCACCCCCTCGTGCTCTGTCTCTCTCTCTTAAAAATAAACAAACATTTTTTTAAAAAGAAGCAATTATAATTATATTGTCAGAGGTTCAGCATTTATAATCTGCCATATAAGCTGAATCAATCTTCTAAAGTCTTACAACATGAACTCATGCTGCCTTGGCTTTTCATTTTTAAAACCGGTCCTGATAAAGCAACAGCATGTGCATTGGATCCCTGGACCCCACCTCTACAGGGATACGTGCTGCTCCTGGGCTGGAGGAAGGAAGCAGCTCAAAGAGCAGGACCACAGCCTGAGCAGAAGAAACTCCTGTCTTCCTTCGGCCACTGTACAGTTACACAGGCATTTCTGCAGAGGACAGGTTAGGCACAAACACAGAAAACCAGTACTAGGCGTTCCTCCCAGGCAAAGGAATGGGAACAAGCTACCTCTGCTACAAACTTTGATACATGTTTTCCTGGAGTCTACCTCCTGTCTAGCTAGCTGTTAGTTCTCATGAGTTCGTAAGTTACACAGTCCTCTAACAGAGTTCGTATGTTACACAGTCCTCTAACAGTGCATGTAAAATAGGCAAGGGGCAAGGGGAGAACTCTGTCATCAGAGTTCTGCATAAGAGCCTGCCTTGATCCTCCTGTCCCTCCTAGAAGTCTCTGTGTATACAAAGAACCTAGTAGGTCAACAGATCAATATCTCAAAGGTATATGTGTCAAGTTGCTTCGATAACATTATTCCCTGTATAATGACGGCTGAATGCCGAAGTATAAAAAAGTGAAAAAAAAGGAATGGGAAAATGAAGTTTCCAATTTATTTTCAAATGAAACGCTCCTCCTTCCAATAAACATCATCCCTTAAGTAATACACATGCAGGATGTCTCTCACAAGTCTTAGTGTAGGTCTTGGTAACTCAGAAGTATGAATGCTCCAAATGTAGAATAAAATATGATTTGAAAGTTTAATTATATAATATGCTTTTTAAAATATTTATCAGAACATAAACCTAAAATTAAATATTATTCGGAATACAAAAAATAGACTATAAAAGAAATTCTGAAATTATGAAAGCTTAAAACTGCACTATGGGAGCACCTGGTTGGCTCAGTCGGTTCAATGTCCAACTTTGGCTTAGGTCATGATCTCATGGTTGATGGGTTTGAGCCCCATGTGGGCTCTGTGCTGACAGCTCAGAGCCTGGAGCCTGCTTCAGTTTCTGTGTCTCCCTCTCTCTCTGACCCTCCCTGTTCATGCTCTCTCTCTCTCAAAAATAAACAAACATTTTAAAAGATTAAAAAAAACTGCACTATGACTTTTTTCTTTTAGGTTGTATCATTTCTTTTTTTTTAAACTTTATTTAAATCCAGCTTATTTAACATGTAATGCAATAATGGTTTCAAGAGTAGATTTTAGTGATTCATCACTTACATATGTCACCCAGTGCTCATCCCAACAAGTACCCTCCTTAATGCCCATCACCCATTTAGCCCATCCCCTTACCCATCTCTCCTCAGATGTTCTCTGTATTTAAGAGTCTTGGTTTGCCTCCCTCTCTGTTTATCTTATTTTTCCTTCTTTTCCCCTATGTTCATCCATTTTGTTTGTTGAGTGAAATCATATGATATTTATCTTTCTCTAATTGCCTTATTTCGCTTAGAATACATTCTAGTTCCATCCACATTGTTGCAAATGACAAGATTTCATTCCACTGTGCGTGGGTGGGTCGGGGTGTGTGTGTGTGTGTGTGTGTGTGTGTGTGTGTGTGTGTGTATCACACCCTTTTTATCCATTCGTCAGCTGATTGACATTTAGGCTCTTGCCATAATTTGGCTGTTGTTGATATACACTGTGACCTTCGGACACCTATTTTAGAAGTCATTTTCCTTACTGTTAGACTTGGTCCAATGCTCTTTCAGTGAAACTAGGTTCCATTCCAATCTCATTAGTGACAAATGTCAATCTACAGACTGCCTAGCCACAGATCAAATTTATCTGTTATTCTGATTAAACAACTGCTGCACAGAATTCAGAGTATTAGAGAAGCTATTTTGGTAGAACAGAGTGTCCCGGCCACCCAAATTTTCCATCATTCCAAGAAATTCTCATCAACCTAAAAACCAAGGGGCCTACCTCTGAGCTATTGGAACAACCGAAATCCAAGAGGTGCCTCTTCCCTAACCATCCCCTAACCATGGCGGTTACTAACCTCTCCCAGAGAAGGAACTAAGAAACTCCCATTGGATATAAAATTTCATAAGGCTGGCCTCTGACAGAGGCTGATCACGACAAGAAATGCACCGTGTTCCCTGGCCTGAAAATTCCTGATACAATGGTTCTCAAATTGGGTGTTCATCAACACAACCTGGTGAGATTGTTAAAAATGCGCATTTCTGGTCTCTGGTCCAAACCTACTGAAGTTGGGGCCCAGGAAGGTGAATTTAAAAAGTCTGCCCAAGTGGTTCTAGCACACACTAAAGTTTGAGAAGCACGGTCTCCCATACTAGTGACACAACACTGTGTATTCAGGTTTGAATTTCACATCCCAAGTACGTTAAGGTCTCAGGGTGCCTTACATCACTTGAAGGAAACTACCACACTGGTGGTACCCAGTGAACCATAATTCCTGGTGTTCGTGCACCGCACAATCCCCTCTCATGCTGACTCTGGACTTAGCCGTGCGACTTGCTTTAGCCACTGAGACACGAAGACACGACGCAAGCAGAAGCTGAATAAGCATTTACACGCGGAGGATGGTCTTGAGATGCTCTCCTTGGAAGGCAGCAGCCATGCCACAAAGAAGCCCAGGGTGGACTACTGAGTGATGAGAGGCCACGAGGGAAGAGTCTCTGGAGGGGGGAAAGCAATCTTGAATGTTCTAGCTCCTGCACAGCTCCCAAGCTGAAGAAGCCACTCATGCGACCCCACGTGTGCCACGGAAGAATCACCAGCAGAGCCCAGGTGATCCACAGAATTTTAAGAAACAATAAAATCGTTTTTAAGGAACTAAGTTTGGGGGATGGTTTATTTTAAAGCAATAGATAAAGGAATCACTACTGACCGAGTTTTTTTTTTTTTTTAATGTATCATGTGATATAATCTCTAAAACTGTGGTTATTGATACCTAATTTCCTTGCACATTTGCTATGGAAACTGCATCACCGGTATGAACTTATTTAATGGCAGTAGGTACCGCCACCCCCATTTTGCAGATTAAAAGAAATGAGGCTTTAGGCATCTAAGAAGTGTTTCCAAGGTCACTCAATCAGTAAATGCCAAGCCGCAGAAGCATACGAGGCCTTCCAAACACCGTACGTTAAATTAACCCTGCCATGTCCAGTAGGGTTTTCACTGAGCTCCTTGCCATTCCCTTATTTAGATTCTTGTGGCCGCTGATTCAGACAGATGAGTATAGATTTGTGGTTTCTCCTACACATCACCGGGCTCTAAAGACAGCCTAAGGTTCTTCATGTGCACATCACAGTTGCTAAGTGCTAGGGCTTTGGCTGACTAGCAACAGACGTTTCTTTATTCCAGTCAGATGTGAAGAGCAAGCTCTGATTTCCAAAGGGAAGGGACACGACGACTTGTCACTGCTTTTTCACTGATAGAGAGCCTATAATCATAAAGGCACACAGGAAAGCCTGGGATCGATCCATTCGCTTCTCCCATGGTAACGTCTTCAAACAATCAACACCATTTATTCATCCTCCACCAGTCTCCAAGAAGGAGCCATTAGATAAGACCAAGTTCATACATTAAGAAGGACTTCTGGGGCGCCTGGGTGGCTCAGTCGGTTAAGCGTCCAACCCTTCATTTCGGCTCAGGTCACACGATCTCGGGGTTTGTGGGTTCGAGCCGCACGTCGGGCTCCGCACTGACAGTACAGAGCCTGCTTGAGGTTCTCTCTCTCCCAGTCTCCCAATCTCTCTCTGCCCCTCCTCCTCTCACTCTCTCGGTCTCTCTCTCAAAAATAAACAAACATATAAAAAAAAAACAAAAGGACTTCTAAACTCAGAGTTTGAGACACTAGTGCTGGAACTGTACCTTCAGAACGTGTGCATGGTTATAGACGTTAAACATCAATAAAGTTGATGAAAACATAAAAGTTAAGAAAAGGAAAAATAACATTCTCGCAGCAATAACTGAAAAGATGAAAAAAGATTTCTATCAGTGGCTGTTGAAAGCATTCTCTGTATCATTTGCTAAATACAGCCTTTTCTCTTTTTTTAGGGTTTTATTTTACTGCCAGTTAACATACAGTGTTACCTTAGTTCCAGGTGTACAAGACAGTGATTCAACAATCCACACATCTCCCGGTGCTCACCATGACAACTGCACTCCTAAGCCCCATCACCTATTTTCCCCATCCCCTCACCGGCCTCCCCTCTGGTAACCATCACTTTGTTCTCTATAGTGAGGAGTCCATTTCTTGGTCTCGTATTCTGTCTCTTTTTCCTGGCTCATTTGTTTTGTTCCTTAAATTCCACATGAATGAAATCACATGCTATTTGTCTTTCTCTGACGGACTTTTCTCACTTAGCATGATACTCTAGCTCCATCCATACTGTTGCAAATGGCAAGAATTCATTCTTTTTTATGGCTGAATAATACACATATATATACATGCGTGTGTTAAGGGTCTCACTCATATCTTCCATTCTTCTCGAGTCTGATGATTATTCTTAACGATCATTGCTTTAAATTCTCTATCAGGGTGGGAGGGTGGCTAAGTGGCTCAGACAGGTAAGCCTCTGACTCTTGGTTTCGGCTCAGATCATGATCTCATGATCTCATGGTGGAATCAAACTCCGCATCAGGCTCTGAGCTGACAGTGCAGAGCCTACTTGGGATTCTCTCTCTCTCTCTCTCTCTCTCTCTCTCTCTCTCTCTCTCTCTCTCTGCCCCTCCCCCACTCATGCACACACTCACGCTCCCTCTCTCTCTCAAAATAAATAAACTTAAAAAAATAATAACAAATAAAGAGATAAGTTCTCTGTCAGGCATATTACTTATATCTGTTTTGTTTTGATCTCTGCGTGTGCCTTGTCCTGTTCTTTCGTTCAGGATAAATTTCTCTGTCTCATTTTGGCTGCCTCTCTGTGTCTGTTTCTGTATGTTAAGGAAGTCAGCTATGTCCCCTACTCTTGCAAGTAGTGACTTTATGAAGAAGAGATCCTACAGTGCCCTGCAGTGCAATGTCCCCTGTGCACCAGAACCTGGCACTTCCGGAGAATAGCCTCTGTGTGTTGCTTATGCCCTGCTGTTGTATCTGAGTCACTTTTCCTTTCAGAGCAGTCGCCTACACTGACTCTCCGTTGTGGGCTGTGCTTGCTCTCTGTGTTGTTAGCAGGACCCAGGTAGGCCAGCTCTGAGGGGGGTGTGCACCCTGGGAACTTGGGAACTGGACAACAATGTTAGCAAAAGTTGCACGGGGCCACTAATCCTATGCTGGATCCCCAAAAGCACTACGGCGGGCGGGGGCCGTGTGCCAGGGTGGCCAGGGGCACAGGGCTGGGAGTGTGACCCAGTGGTGGCTGAGGGTGAGTGGCTAGGCACGGTGCGGTGGCTGGGCAAGGCATGCGGGGGCAGCTGTGCACCTGGTGGCTGGGCGTGGTGCAGGAAGGTAGCCGAAGGTCACAGCTGGGCTGGGTGCCACGCTGTGCCATGGTGGGGCACACGGGGCAGCTGTGCGTGCAGGGGCTGGGTGCGGTGAGCACACAGCTTTAGCAAAAATTGCTCTCAGCCCTAGGCCAAGGCTACCGGTGTCTGTGTAGCCCCGCCTCCTGCAGGTGCCTCTGTGTTTATGCCGGGGGGCAGGGGAAGAAAATGACAGCTGCCAGCTTGCTTACCTTCAAAGAGCCCTGCCAGCACTCTACAAAATCAATATGAACACATCTGTCCGATTTTGGAATGTGTGGAATCCAAATAGATCAGTAACTATAATAAATGGCAAGAGGTTGAATTCAACTATCCTAAGACTGAAAAAATAAAAATCTTTAAAAGTAGAAATAAAACAAAATTTAGCCATAGTGGCTATACGACATGTATTAGAAGGAAAAGGCTCAAAAAAAATTTTTTAAAAAGGATATGCCACCTTACGTTTAAGGTAAACAACATAAAACCATTAATGAGAATGAAGTAGGACACCGAGTAATAAACAAAAAGATGTAATAATCATACATAACAATGTAGCTACAGGATATACAAAGCAAAAACAGTCCTAATTAAATGGAGAAACTGACAAATTCATAACAAGAATGAGTAATTTTAACATGGGAGAATGTCTAAAAACTTATTTTCAGAAGCTGATAAATCAACCAGACAAAAAAAGAAAAAAATGGAGGAAGGATGTAGATCTGAACAACAGATTTGAATCAACAGTTATTTCTATACAAAGAGAGAAGAGTGCGACAAATACCCTTCTTTTCAAGCACACACTGGGAATATTTTTAAAATTTAACCATGCACTAAGTAACAAAGGACATCGACAAATTTCAAAGAACCAATTATCACAGAGACCTCATTCTCTGACAATGTGTAGATATGAAATAACACTGAGCTAAAAAAAAAAAAAAGGAAGAAAAAAAAGAAAATATTTTACAATGAAGAGTGCAAAATATTTAGAGAAGAATGACTGTTTCTGCCATCACAGTTTGTAATATTGTGGAGGAGGCACGCAAAATCATTAGTCAAAAATCACTATATAATATACAGTATGTGGACTAATTAATATATAACAGCAACCTGCGCTAAGGGCTCCGAAGAAAAGCAGAATGCTAAAAGAACATGTCAGTTGGGAACCTAGTATCTTCTGGGGGTGTGAGGTTAGCTTTCCCTGAGGAAATGACACTTGCGGCCGGGGAAGGAGGAGGGAGGGCACACACACTCCATGCGAATGGAAAGCAAGGAATGAGTCTCAAGGAGAGAAGGGTGAGGGGTATTTGGGGATCTGAAAGGCAGACAGTGGCACTGGAGTGCAGAAGCAAGGGAGAGTGACCTCAAACAAGTGTAAATAAATGATACCTAAGAAAAGTAGATTCTTTTCTAAAAAAAAAAAAATGTTTCTTTGTTTATTTTGAGGAAGAGAGAGAGATCCAAGGAGGGGCAGAGAGGGAGAATCCCAAGCAGGCTCTGCACTGTCTGCACAGAGCCCAGTGCAGGGGCTCGATCCCACAAACTGTGAGATCATGACCTGAGCCAAAATGAAGAGTCAGAGGCGTAACCAACTGAGCCACCCAGGCACCCCAAAAAGTAGATTCTTGAAATGTAAAAGAAAACAAACAAGGACTGCTCTTAGCGACTAAACACCTTCAAGAATATAAAAAGCACTACTCACATCTAACTAGAAAAGTTTTAAGGAGGTATTCTAAGTTTGGAATTCTCAAGAACTTGTTTATTATTTATCTCTTAACTGCCATTATTGACCAGAACAGCAATAATTTCTCTAAGTCCTATCTTAAACTGTATTTTTTTTTACCCGGTTAAGATGTTAGGAATTAAAATCACCCTTCATACCCATTATTAAATAACCTTCTACCCATGATGGCTTTCCGTAGGCATGCCAGGATGTTAACTATGTCTTCTAATGCTTCGATTCCATACCTGTAAAATGGGTTAATAATCCATCAAACGTGATGATGGGAATCTAGATGGTCTAAGTGATAATCCATGTAGAGGCAAAATGGTACAATGCGACAGAATGAAGGCAAACGTGGTGCATATCCCAATGCCACCACCTAAGAGCTTTGACTCTTTGGTGGCCAGCAAGTGACTTTGGCCAGTTACTTAACGTTTCATTGCTCGGGCTTCCTCAGTGTGACATGCGCTTCAAATACTCCCTATGCTATAGTTTTGAGGATAAAATAATTCACATAAAGTCCTTCGCACTCCACAAATGTGAGCTGGTATTACTATTAAAACTGTTTTTGTGATGCTATCCTTGAGAAAAGCCCTTCAAGTGTCTCATTAACCAGATTTCAATCTTCCCTCTACCCCTCAGTCAAGTCGTCACAGCTCACAATCCTCGGGACTTATATTTTACTTTAAACGCTATTAGATTTTGAAACATATTAGCAAACAAAATTTCACTATTTCAAAATAAAAAAAAAAAATTAATAGCCTAATAATACACACCTACTTCTTCAGGATCGTTAAACCAGCAAAATTCTTGAAACTCCTTTTTTTTTTTTTTTAATTTTTTAATGTTTATTTATTTTTTAAGGAGAGAGAGACAGAGCACAAGCAGGGGAGGGGCAGAGAGAGAGGGAGACACAGAATCCAAAGCAGGCTCCAGGCTTTGAGCTGTCAGCACAGAGCTGACGCGGGGCTCGAACTCATAAACCGCGAGATCATGACCTGAGCCGGAGTCGGATGCTTCACTGCCTCTTGAAATTCCTTCTAAATCACTAATTTCAGGGACACCTGCGTGGGTCAGTCAGTTACGCATCCGGCTCTTGGTTTTGGCTCAGGTCATGATCTCACGGTTCGGGAGTTCGAGCCCCACGTCAGGCTCCAGGCTGACAGTGAGGAGCCTGCTTGGGATTCGCTCTTCTCCCTTTTTCGCTGCCCCTCCCTTGCTCACACTCTCTCTCTAAATAAATAAATAAACTTTTTAAAAAAATCACTGATTTCATTTAACATCCTTATAACCTACAAATCTATTAGGTGTTTTCACTGCCTCTAATTTTGTGTTTCGAGAATGCATGCTGCTACACTCAACGCACTCAAAGGCAAAGGTCTTATGTGTAGTTCAATGTACTTGGTGCATCTGTTATAAGTTCCCTCCACTGTTTTGTCTACTCTTTCAGATAGAACATAAAACATTCACAGAACTCCAAAACTGTGACACTCTAAGGAAAACTGGGCCCACTCCAGGAATTTTCACTGGCACAAAGTGAGATTTACGATGTTTCCGTCCAATGTCTTTGCACCCAAAAATTTCACACCTCTTCCACAGGGTCCCAGGGGCTGAATTACTGGAAGGAAATCTCACACCAAAAAGTTAAGAACTTAACCAATTCAAGCAGCCCAAGTTGGTGGCACGTGTCTTATGGGGCTCTGGGCCTACCTAGCATCAAACTACCATTTGGGGCGGAAATGAAAACTCTGCAAGAGAGTCTGAGTAAGAATAACCCACTTTTAAAAAGTGAAAAACTTGATAAACATGACCTTGCTGGTATTCATCCTGTGCTAGTTAGCATATCAGAGTCAACTCGGGGTAAATTTGTCAACTGGCCAGAATTCGAAGAAGTAATTTGCTTCCCAACTAATTAAATGCAAGCAGACCCCAACACTGTCTCTCCATACCGCTGTAAAAATAAAATCCAACATGCTTTGAAACAGTCTTCATGAACATAGCATTAATTTTACAGCCAAAACACAACACTGAGGTACCGAATACTGGGTTTAAATTTCAAGGCTGAGAGGAAACTTAGAAACCACCTTGACTCACTTTACTATGGGAGAAACGACATTTCAGGGAGGAGAGTATTATGAAAAAACGCAGTGAAACTGTTTAATGCCTAAATCCGTTATAAGAAGGGAAATTTTCCAACAAAATTTCAGGACTCTAGTACTTCAGAGGCTAAATCTGGGTGACACAAGGGCAGAAGCAGCCATCCCGGCACTGGCTGCCACCTCCTGCTCCCCACCACCCCCCCCCCCCCAGCCAACCACAATGGCCAATGGAATAGGGAACTGCTGATGACTGCTGAATCAACCAGAGGTAAGTGAGGAGCCTCCTGCATGGATTTAAATTAGAACCAGAACCTGAGGGAAAAATTACAGTACGAATAGAGTAGTAATCATAATAGTAGGAATGTCGAGCACATAGAGCATGTTAAGAGTTGGGCACTGTGTTTAACACATGCATCCTGACATTTAACCATTTAATTAATCATTTAGCCATTTAACTGTTGCCGTCAGTGCATTTAATCCTTGCAGTTACCCTTTTAAGACGATGTGCTGTATTATACTTATTTGATAGATAAGCAAACAAGGGACAAAGAGGTTCGATACTTAATGCAATTTCCCACAGCTAGTAAGCAGCAGAGGCAAAAGACAAACCTACACAGCCTGATTTCAGAGTAAAAATAATTCATTTCATTGATGGAATTAAACTAGCTACATGGAAATAATACTGAGGACATCAAAACAAACACATTGTATAGCTTTTAAATTAAGAAAGAAAAAAGAACATGAGAACATTGTCCTTGTTTTTCTTCCCTTGTAAATCCTGAGTCCCCAAGTGACAAAATGTACTTTAATCTACGTACAGGAACACGGCAGATGCCCCAAGTGTACCCCATCATTTTTTCCCGCCACCTCATCTGCAAACTAAGCTCTCTTTTTTTCTAGCTCTCTTAGGAGAAGTAAACCTCCACATCCATACAAATTAACTATAGGGCTAAGAACTGAGGCTGCCTACATCCACATGACTTTATTATTTGTGCCAAGAAATTCTTACCCGAAGATAAGACTATAAATCAGTAAATAACTTCATTGTTTGCTTCAGGAACTTCCCAAAAGTCCATTTGCCCCAACAATAGACTACTCAAACAGTCCACAGTATTCCCTCAACTGGACAAACAACTCACTTATCCAAGAACTGTGTACTTAACAAGACTTGGTTAAGAGCTTTGTCTCACTGTTCCCACTAATCCTAAACTATTAGATCATGAACTTTACCCAGTTTCAATCAGATCAGTGCAAGACCCACCTTAAATCTCTTAAGGTCACACCCAAAACCCTACAATACAGGCCCACTCTCTCTCCCTAGTGAAGTCTGCCAAGACCATCAAGGTGTGTTCTCACTGTACTAAGCAACAGGTTTGCTTGGCTGAAACTATTCTGGACTTCTTCGGGGAAGGTGACAGTCAACAGAAGGAAATGACCCAATTCTATTTCAACTGCTCACCCATCAACACCACCTTTTTAAAAAATCCCTTCTTCCCTCATACCTATTCTAGACCACAGGTGAAATTAAATACACCAGGAAGTGAGATCCTTATAGAAAAAGATAAACATATGCCAGCACTTGAAAGGGCCCAAGTAAATCTAACAATAAATTCAACACGAGGTTTTGAACTACATTTCACTGCAGCCACAATTTAACTCTAAGCTATAGTGGATTAATTACACATTTTAAAATGGTCTAAAAGGATCCCTAAAATTGAGATTTAGAAAGAAAAGAAAAACAAAGGCCTCAAAATGCCAACGTTAAAAGTATTCTGCCATCTGACCAGATTTTACAAAATTTCCTTCAATCAACTCATATGCCTCTAATGTTATGTATCAAATATAAATACATGAAACATAGCCAATCTTATAAATAAATAAATAAAATAAATCATTTTGACATCACCATTCATTTAATCACTTTCATTACTTCAGTTCTATTTATCCAATTAATAAAGTACATAACCATATTTACTAGAATCCTATTTTATTCCTGCCTTTCCATGCATCCCACTTTTCCTTAGAAAAAAATAAAACAGTTGCAGACCCAATTGAATGTATTAAGATGCCAAAGGTAAGCTTTTTAATGAAGTTGAAGCTTTTAAACAAGAAGAATTTGTTGCATCATATTAAACCGTGTGTCGGGGGGGACCTGGGTGGCTCAGTCAGTTAAGCACCTAACTCCTGGTTTTGGCTCAGGTCATCATCTCGTGGTTCATGAGTGCCAGCCCCATGCTGGGCTCCATGCTGACAGTGCAGAGACTGTTTGGGATTCTCTGTCTCTCTGTCCCTCCCCTGCTCATGCTCTCCTTCTCTCTCAAAAATAAATAAACTTAAAAAAAAATTTTTTTTTAATGTTTATTTATTTTTGAGAGACAGAGCACGAGCAGAGCAAGGGCAGAGAGAGAAGGGGACACAGAATCTGAAACAGGCTCCAGGCTCTGAGCTGTCAGCACAGAGCCCGAAGCGGGGCTTGAACTCACGGACCATGAGATCATGACCTGAGCCGAAGTCGGACGCTTAACCGACTGAGCCACCCAGGCGCCCCAAATAAATAAATAAACTTTATTTATACATAACATAACATATAAACATAACAATAAAATAAAACATGTGTATTATACATGTATATATGCGCATATTATGTATGTGTATGTGTATACATGTATGTATGTATGTATGTGTACGTATGTGTATACATGTATGTATGTATGTATGTGTACACATGTGTGTGTGCATATTTGGGTATAAACGTGTGCGTGTGTGTGTGTGTGTGTGTGCATGTGTGTGTGTGTGTGTGTGTGTATTCATCCCAAGGTAAGAAAATGAATGCAACATAAAGTCCCAATTTTGTTTTTCATAGCCTGTCAACACCAGCCCTTTCAAATATTATCATTCCTTCCTGTGGAAGTGTTGCTAACCGTGTTACCATAAGCATCTTGCTGTGGAGTCGTATACGTAGAGGAGAGAACGTGGAGGGTAGAAGAGACCAGGTCTGTATCCTAGATTCCCTGCTCTATATTGGGGGAAATAACTTATTCTCAGATAGCCTCAGTTCACTTATCTGGAAACGAATGATATATCCACCTACTTGGCATAATTGACATGAAGACGAAAGGAGATAATGTATAAGGTACTCGGTATACGGCCTAGCACATGGTGGAAAGGTCTCCATAAATGTTCGTTACCGATCGTGCATGTTAGCTCCCTATAACTGTGGTCCTAAGGATTTACAAGGTATTAAAGTACTTCCTAAATAATTAAAGAAGTATTAATTATGCAACAAGATCTTTAAGATCTTCATATCCTTTCAACCAATACTTCTATTTCTAGAAAACTAGCCAGGGGAAATGACTAGAGATACTGTCAAATATTCATATACAAAGATATTCTTTAAAACTTGATTGTTAACATCAAAAAACTGGAAACAACCTAAGCAGCCAAATATTATGCTACATCTCTATGACTGCATGGTGTACAACTATTAAAATATTCGTGAAGAATTAAGAGCATCCAAAATGCTCCCTAAAATTAAAACAATATCCTATGGACATACATTGCAACCATGTTAACAATTACATGTCATTCAACACGTTTAATTTAACAATGCATGTCAACAATTACATGCACACATCCACATATTCAGAAGAAAAGAATTTAGAGGAAATATAAAAATATTAACAATGTCAAGACAATGGAAAACCAGGTAACTTTTACTGTTTCCTTTTTCACTTTATTTCCAAATTTTCTACTGTATACCCGAATTGCTTTGATACTTGGGGAAAAAAAAAGACAACAACTAAAAAAACCCATTCACCTATGTTTATTATTCAGAATATTCTACTTTTTTTAAGGGCAATCTTTTCAATTCTATCCATCTCATTTCCAAAAGAATTGGGAATAGTTCACAAAAATGCACACAACAGAATAATACAGATGAAGAAAAATAAAGCAAAAAGCTTACACTCTCAGTATATAGCCATATATATGTATCTACCTATCTCTGCACATGTGCACATGTGTATATGTATGTATATGTACAAATATGTATTTCTGTATTCACAGAACTTTGTTTCATATACTAAGAACTGAAGGAAGTTTCTCCAGCTTTCTCAGGGCATACTGCAGACATTGTTTTAAGACCTATTTCAGTGAATTAAGTAAATCGGTTATGTGGTGGGAGGAGGCGGATTTAAAGTCAAGGAATCAAGATCTTAAACAGGACACGCATGGTCACGATCAGCACCTCAAGGAACGCCTTTTTAAAAAAGGTACACATATGCAGATAAATATAAGTGGAGACAGATTTTTCACTCGTGTTACCTTTATTCATGTGGCTTCAAAGAAAAAGAATGCTAAAATGATACTTTCATTTCTGCTGTGAAATACATCAAAAAATGAACTAAGAAAATAAGCTCCTATTAACAAAATGTACTTGGATACACTGTATTTAACACAGCACTTACCTTCACTGATAGCATGGGGCTTAATGATGCAACAGGTGCAATTGGTAAATTTAGCGGTGTTTGCGGGTCCACAAACTCCACTCGAAGGAAAAAATAACTCCGTTTCCTAAAGACAAAAAGAAATAACTTTGGCATATGTAATCTCTTATCTTGGACTCCTAGGTTATTAATGTGAGAGGGGAAAAAAACGACAGGATTACTTTTAAAGTTTCATAATGAAAACTCTTTGCTTCAAATTTTCTAAAAATGACTTTTACAAAGACTGATGAACCGAACCCTGTTTTAAGTCTTGGAATCAAAAGATCATCTAAAAAAAAAAGTACAATTAAAGTAATGAGGACATGTAGCATTCTGCCTTAGGATTAAAACTAGTAACATCTTAACATACTTTGAATATTGGAAGTAATGAATATAAAGTTCTTATTTTCCTCAAAGCATTAGTTCATAGACACAGGTCCGATTTTAAACTTTTTATTAAAATTTGTAAAATTAAAAACTAGGAATTCTTTGTAGAAACAGATTAGTATTTAAGAATCAGAACTGCGAAATTAGCTTTAACTAATTAGCTTAAACTAATGAACTTACTACAATTCTAGCAAACAATTAAATCATATAAGCTTTATTTTATAACCAGATTCAGGCTATGGTATCTGCTTTGCCCATGGTTCCCTTAGATGACAACTCAGCAATCTGAACCAGCCACAAACACAGTCACACTAATTAATTCTTTTAATTATTCAGATAAATGCCTTCCGCCTGAAGCTTTTCCTACTGTTATTTCCAGCATTCCCCATAAGTCCCTCTGTCCCAAGCTCCAAAGGACTCTACCAACGTGTAAAGGGCCACTTCAAATATCACCGACACCAGGAGGCCTTCTGTGACGTCCCCAGTCAAAACTGTGGCTATTTGGGCAACTGCCCTTCACAAGTTTTAGATCTGCAGCAAGTAACTAACCTGCATGGCTTTGTAGGTCTTTCAGCCCCTAAAACAAATGCCTCAAAGTAAATACTCATTTATCAACGAATTTAAAGATTGCAAGATCACAGGAAGTGTTAATGTACTACACATTTTGAAAGCCACAGTACAATGTACTGTGTACATTTTGAAAGCCACAAAGAAGATGTGGACTTGTTCAAACTGGAAAGGAAAGGCCTCCTCTAGAGTTCCCGTTTCTGTGCTTCCTTTGCAACAAAACTCCTCAAAAGCGGGGCGGGGGGGGGGGGGTCTTTATTCTCTGTCTTTACTTTTCACCTCCATTCTCTCTTAAGGTGACAGTCACTTAGGTTTCATCCCCAAACTGCTCGATGTGACCTCTGCGTTGCCAAGTACTCTGGTTACTTCTCAGCCCTCGCCTCGCTGGGCCGGGCGGGATTTGACACAGGTGATCTCACTCCACATCCTGCAACGCTTCCATTCATTGACTGTCTTCCTGCCTCACTGGCCACTCCGTCTCAGTCTCCTCTGATGGTTTTTGCCCATGCGGCTGACCCCTCCGTGTTGGAGAGCTCCAGGGTCCATCTTCTACCTACGGTCACTCTCTTGATGAGCTCGAGTCCCATGTCTTTAAATGCCATCCGTATTCTGATGGCTCCCACGTTTCTGCCTCCAGTCCAACCTCCTCCCTAAATTCCACACCCGTATCTCAGCCACTACCGCTTATAGAGGATGCACATTTAAAATGTCCTGATTTCCACCGTCTCCCATAAAATCTGTTCACTCCCACCCTGTTTTCCCATCCTTCCAACTGCACAGGCCAAAGAAAAAAAACTTCGAGTGATCCCTGATTTCTCTCCTTTCCTTAGCCATCCACCCAATCGCTCAGGAAAGCCTTTATAATGTGTCCAGCCAGAATCCAACCGCTTCCATATCGGTCACCCCGGTCCATGCCTATCACCAATTCTCCCTCTGACAACTGCTCTAGCCTCCTAACTGCTCTCCCCATTCCAACTTGCCCCCCAGCACACCTACACCCACCTGGCTTGATCTATTCTTAACACTGCAGGCAGCATGAAAACCTGTAAAACACATGCTGCCCCTCGGCACACAACTCTCCAGTAGCCTTTTATCTCATTCGGAATGAATTTTAAAGTTCTAGACGTCTACAAGGCCTTTCAGGATCTGGCCCCGAGGCCCCTAGCTGTACCTTGAGCTAATCATCTGTTTCCACAAAAACATTTAGATTTCCGTCCGGCCACCACTGGCCTCACCCCCTCGAGGTTTGACTAAACACAGCAAACAAGTTCCCACCTCAGAAACTTTGCTTGTACTCTTCCCTTCCTCCCGGAACACTCTTTCTCGCTGATATCTGCATGTCTCCTCCCTCACTCCCTTCTGATCTCTGCTCAAACCAGAGACGGTGAGGACTTCCTGACACACATTTATATTTATATATCAATATATTTCACAGCATTCCTCACTTCCACTCGACGCACAATCCTTCCTCCACCCTGGGCTTTTTCTATCCCTTCCCCCGCTTTATTTTCTTCGGAGCACTTACCACCTGACTTGTTTTACATCTATTTGTTTATTATCTGGCATCCCCTTCACCATCAGATGCAAGCTCCGAGTAGGCCGGGACCTCGTTTTGCACTAGCAGCTTCTCAATGTTATGAAACGACTGAAATTCAGAAACTAATACATTCTGCATGTGCTAGGAAATAAGATCTCTCTCCCCACGCTGCACACATAAGAAAGCCTTGACTAACGAGCCCTTGCGGGTTAGCAAGGGGCAAAGCCGGTATTCAGACCCAGGTCGCGCTGGTTGCAAAGCCCTGAGCCTTTTCCATCACCTGTCCTTCAAAAGTAAAGAAGCTGTGCTAAATTGTTCCACCTCTAGCTGAACCAATTATTGGGCCAGTTATTTTTGTCTCGACTTTCCTCTTCTCTTCCTCAATTTTTAAAACTGAAAATGCCAGCTTTCCAAGCACTCATTTACATATGCTGAATAAATGTGTATTTCAGGCAAGGAATACGAAGGTTTTACTTAAATCTACCTTCTGGGCGAATGTGAGTTAATTCTTTCTGCCTTTGCTTGCTCTTTCTCCCTGCACAGGTTGTCCTATCTGTCCCAAGGATTAATCTAAACGGACATTTGCAAGAGCACTTCTACTAGGTCATTGTTATGGCAACTGATTTAGAGAGTTTACACAACAAATGTGATAGTCGCACAAAAAAATGTTCACATCCCTTTGTGATCTGAGCTGCTTAAACACTTTACATAAAGCTCCTCTCCTTCCAAGGGTTCCTGCTATTACTCTTAGCCCTTTATATGTTCCTAAACTACCTAGCAGGGAAGGATAGACATAGGTAACTTTACCAAAAACTAAAATGAAGACTGATGGAGTCTTCATTTTTTTTTTTTTTTTTTTTTTTTTTTTTTTTACTATATCTTACTTAACAAATTGTAACAAAACAGTAGCACTGTTTCATAAATTTCACCTAAAATCCCACCGGTAATCTCACTAAAACATCTGACTAATCCTCATTCTTATCTTTATTACCATAATAAAAGCATCACTAAATGGTTGTTAGTTAAAAATTTCTCCAAAACTTTTACATAGTAATTTTAAATATCATTTTTGTAAATGCCTCAGACTAAACATGAAAACACTGAACTTGCTCTCTACATACCCTCATACCAAATAAGAAATCTGTTCTCAGAAAATCCAAACCTTTAAGAAATGAAATATGAAGTCACGTGATCAATGCAGCCTTATTTACAAATAAAAAAAAAAAGAGAGAACCTAACAAAATGTCCAAAAGTAAGGGGATGTTTAAATAAATCATGTTATATTCATACAACAAAATATTCTGTAGCCATTAAAATGTACTCCTGTGACAATAATCTGTTAACATGAAAAATATCATATTAAGTGAAAAAAATAATCATGTTAAAATCAGGTACATGGTGTTCCTATGTAAATTATATAAATGATCAACGGAACAAGCTGGAAGGAATATGCCATAAACAAACTGTAAACACCAGTGGCAGGATTACTGATGCTAAATTTTCTTCTCTCCACTTGCCAAATTCTCTGAAAGTGTTTCCATCACTAACGTACTCTAAAAGACGGTAATGTTTAAAACAAGGTAGGCCACTATTTTTGGTATCCATAGTTAGTTAAACATGGGGCTGGTGGTTAAACATGGGGCTCTGGAGACAGAGGTACTCGGGCTCATGTTGTCAGGAGGCCAAGGTGCTTAAATTCACCAAGTTTCAGTTCCTGGTAAATTGGGATGACATAAGCGACTACACGGGAGACTGTGAGAATTAAATCAGATATAAAAGCATGTGGAATGATGCCTGCAACGTAGTGAGTCGCACATAAGGTCTCTGTTAAGTTTTGAATTCCAAAACATTTTTGAACACCAGTGACCTAGATCCTGGAGGTATGACGATGAATTGGACATCCTCAAGGAATTCACAGTCTACTGAGAGGATAAACATAACCACAAATACTTTTCAAAGATGGTAAGAAATAGAGGTATATAGTAGGTATGAAGGGTACCTCACATAGAACCAGGAAATTGATAACAGTTGAGCAGAGTTGTTGCCACTGGTTTCTAAGTTTTGTTGAGGTATAATGAACATACTTCCAACTGAGTATATTTAAAGGATACAATTTGATAAGCTTTGACAGTTTATTCCTGAGAAAACATCACCACAATCAAGATAATAAGCATTATCAGTCATCCCTCCTTCCTCTGGGCAATCCCTTTCTTCTGCCTCTCCCTGCCTCCCCCACCATTAACCATTACCTTTACCATTACCTCCCTTACCATTAACAAGTTGGCCCTGTAACCAATGATCTGTTTTCCATCGTTAGGAATCAGTTTAATTTTTAATAAGTTTACTTAAATATAATTATATAGTCTGTGCTCTTTAGTCCCGCTTCTTTCACTCAGCAAAATTATGTTGAGATTCATGCTATGTACTTCATTCTTTTTTATGGCCTAATAGTATTCCATGTGTTAATATCATGGTTTCTTTATCCACTCATCTCTTGGACATTTGGGTTATTTCTAGGTGTGGGATATCACAAATAAGGTGGTTATGAACAAAGTTGTTATGCGCAAGTCTTTGTATTGATATTTGTCTTCATTTGTCTTGGGAAAATACTTGAGTGGAATGGTTGGATCACAGGGTAGCTGCATGTTTAAGTTTTTAGTTGAGTGCCGGCCAAACTATTCCCCAAAGTGATTGTACCGTTTTAAATTCTCATCCATTCCCCCAAAGTGACTGTACCGTTTTAAATTCTCATCCATCAGCAGTGTATGATAGTTCCTAAGTTTCTCCTCATCCTTGTCACTTGACATGGTCCGTTCTTTTAAACCTTAGCCATTCTGAAAGCTGTGTAGTGTTGGCTCGTTGTGGTTTTAATTAATATTTCCATAATGTCTATTGACGTTGTGTACTTTTAATGTGCGCTTACCTACCATTCATGTATCTTCTTTGGTGAAGTAAATGCCTATTCAAAATTTTTGTCCATTTCTAAATGGGATGTTTGTTTTCTTAATAAGTTCAAAATTCACATTGAAAAAAGACAAAAAGATCAATAGAGCAAAGAATCCAGAAATACACTCTCAGATACATAGTCAACAAATATGACAAAGGTATAAAGGTAACTGAGTGGAGGAAAAATTGTGATTTTATCTAATGATGCTGGAACAATCAGACGTCTATACACAAATCAACAAATTTTGGTCAGATCCTATGCCATATATAAAAATTAACTCAAAATGGATCATGTAGCCAAATATAAAACGAAAAACTATAAAATCGCTAGAAGAAAACAAAAGGGAAAAGTTCTGTGACCCTGAATGAGGTGACAATTTCTTAGACGTGACACAAAACCCACAACACATCAAAGAACAAATTGATACGTTGGACCTCATCAAAACTAAAAACTTCTACTCATCCAAGGACACTGTTGAAGAGAATAAAAATACAAACAACACACTGTGAGAAGGTATTTGCACATCATATACCTGGGTAAAAAATCTGTATCAGTAATATATAAAGAACTCTGAGCAGAGTTAAAGGGCAAAAAAAAATTACCTGGACAAAGGGAGATATGGCATCCCAAGGCAGAGGGACAGAAAGAGTAAAGGCAATAGAGCAAGAACACCACAGTCTAAAGAAGGAGAGGCAGGATATGAGACTGGAGAAGAGGCTAGCATTCAGATCATTTTCATAAAACACATTAAGGAGCTTTAAGATAATGCATCACTCTGGAACATTTTTAGCAGATTCACGACATGGACAGATCAAGATTTTTAGAGAGCTTGCTCTGAAACCTATGTGGAAGAGGAATTTGTGGGAGAAAAGTCTGAGCCAGAGCTATTATAGCAACCCGGGTTACACAGTGAGAGTAGGAATGAAGGAAAAGGAGAGAACTGGAGAAAATGTTTAGAAGATAAATCTACACAACTTTTTATTCATCGGATGTAGGGGATAAAGGAGGCAGAAGAATATTTACTGGCTCTCAAGTTCCTTTGTTTTTTGTTTTTGTTTTTTTGGTTTTTTATTTTTGACAGAAAGAGCATGAGCGGGGAAGGGGCAGAGAGAGAGGGAGACACAGAATCCGAAGCAGGCTCCCGGCTCCGAGCTGCCAGCACGGAGCCCGACACGGGGCTCGAACTCACGGACCGAGAGATCATAGACCTGAGCCGAAGTCGGACGCTCAAACGACTGAGCCACCCAGGCGCCCCTCAAGTTCCTTTGTTAATGGTATGCAGAATACAAAAGGAATAGTTTGGTGAGTTAAAATTAATCAGTTCAGTTTGGGATGCATTATTTGAGTATGAATCTGAAAGACTACGGAGAACCCTACACATAGAATTAAGAAATTGAGTTGTCCACATAAAATCATCTTGTACAATTTATTGACTATCCATCTATCTCTTGCCCAATGATTCATAACGCCACCAAGATCTCATTACTTATGGGTCATTTCTTGAGTACCCTGGGCTGTTACACTGACCCACTTGTCTACTCCCATACCGATATCACACTGCTTTTCCTACCAAAGCTTTATAAAAGGCTTCCTCTTGCAGAAAGAAGTCATCTTATCACCACCATTTCTTCTTACCCTTCCAGACTTCCTTGGCGCTTCTGGCTCTTCTACGCAAGAATTTCATTAAGCGTCAGGAAAAACTCTGCCTCAATTTTGACTGGAAATGCACTGAACTTATAGATAAATTCGGAAAGACTTTTTATCATTAGGATACTGAATCTTCACATGCATGAACGTGGTGTAGATCTTCATTTATTTAAGTCTTTTGTTATTGGCCTACAATAAAATTTATGGTTTTCTCCATAGAGATCTCTCACATCTTTTGTTAGGTTTATCTTGAGCATCATATACTTTTTTTACACTATGAAGGAACTCTCTTTTAAGTTTACATTTTCTAACTGGTTATTTCAGGTATATCAAGAACACTGCTGATTTTTATATATTGATATTATACGCGTACAACTAATAGGTAGAGATTGGAGAAGCACCATGAAAGTGGAGTGTTAATAACAGATAATCTCCATTAAACGCTACGTTTTAGGCACTATGCTAAACAGTTAAATCATTTTATTTAATCCTCAGAAGAACACTATAATGTAGGTACAACTATTCCCTTATTTTACGGACCAAGACTGAGAAACAGAGCAAGACATTAGTAGGTGAGAGAATGGAGCCTGATTAACATCATCACTTTAAAGGACAGGTGAAGGAAGAACAGCCAATTAATAAGACATAGATCATGACCTGACAGCCCTAAAGAAACAAGGGCAGTGAGACATCACAAAATCGAAATAGGGTAGAGAATTTCAAAAAGGAGAAAGTGTTCAAACTTCAATGTTGCAGACAGATACAAAAGAAATAAAAATTTTTCCTTGAATTTTGTAAGTAAGAGCACATTGATTATTTTATCCAAAAAGATTTTGGTGGAATGAAAAGACGAAGCCACATTGCAGTGGTTGCTCTCAGTGAGTAGCCACAGGCAACTGAAGAGAAAATTGTGACTATAGTCTAAGCTTTGGTGAAATCTGGATAAGGAAGAACAAAGGATTAAATCGTAACTAACAGGAACTTAAGATCAAGGAGAGCTTATTTGGGGATGCTCGTGTGAGGTTTTTCAGTTTTTAACTCACATGTCCTGTCCTTGCTTCCTCACGTGTGCTGTGCGTTGCAGCCAGATTTCTCTCTCATAGCTAATTAGCTAACACGATGTCCACAATACTCACTCCTCCCAAGACAAGAGTCAAGAAAAGGTGTGTCCTCCAGGGTTCATGACGATGGGGTATTTCAGGGACGAATGTCAGAAAGAGCTAAAAAATTTAAGTGTACAAAATAGAAACAAACATGTTTAAGACATTTCTTCAGGAGGAATGATTACGGTAGCTAACTCTGCAGAAGCTTCTCCACTATAAAAAGAAGAAAACAGTCGTTCTGCAAACTGTATTTGAAGATAGGCACATTATGTATGTGCAGCCATAGAAACAAACATGTACTTAAGACAAGACTAGCAGAGGCACCTGGGGGGCTCAATTGGCTGAGCGTCCGACTTGGGCTCAGGTCATGATCTCACGGCTCATGAGTTCAAGCCCCACGTCGGGCTCTGTGCTGACAGTTCAGAGCCTTGAGCCTGTTTCGGATTCTGTGTCTCCCTCTCTCTCTGCCTCTCCCCTGCTCATGCTCTGTCTCTCCCTCAAAAATATATAAACATTAAAAAAAAAAAAGACGGGGCGCCTGGGTGGTTCAGTCGGTTGGGCGTCCGACTTCGCTCAGGTCACGATCTCGCGGTCTGTGGGTTCGAGCCCCGCGTCGGGCTCTGGGCTGATGGCTCAGAGCCTGGAGCCTGCTTCCGATTCTGTGTCTCCCTCTCTCTCTGCCACTCCCCCGTTCATGCTCTGCTGTCTCTGTCTCAAAAATAAATAAACGTTAAAAAAAAAAAAATTTAAAAAAAAAAAAAAAGACAAGACCAGCTTTATCATATTAAAGTATAAAGCCTCCCTTGCGCTTCTGAATCCACTTATTTTCAGCATCAATAGTATTAAATAAATGCACAACCTATATTAACTACCGAATAAAAATATGTCTTTTAGGGGCTCCAGACCCAACTGCAGTGTGGGAGTGTTCTCCCACACAGAACACCAAAGCAATTCTCCCAGCAGGGTGTCCAAGAAATCAACTCCCTTCTGGCACTATCTACCCAGAGACAACATCGGTTTCCAACAAATCAAAGGTTCAGTCCTACAAGGCTGCCCTCACTTCAGATGCCGGTTACCAACCCCAGGCAACCTATGCTTCTGACTGTCTGCCTGTCTATAGACACACAAAGTTCCAACGACCTCTACCTTCGGTTCAATTAATTTGCTAGAGAGGCTCACAGAATTGTGGGAAATACTTAAGTTTACCAGCTGATGAAAGGATACGATAAAGGCTACGCATCCACAGCCAGAAGAAGAGATACACGGGGCAAGGTATGGGGAAAGAGCACACCATTCTCCCAATCTCCACTTGTTCACCAACCCCAAAGATCTCCAAACCTCCAAAGGTTTTTACGAGGCTTCATTACACAGGCATGGCTGATGAAATCACTGGCCATTGGCGATTCCTTAAGTTTTTATTCAAATTCTAGTTAGTTAACATACAGTGTGGTAGTGTTAGTTTCAGGTGTACAATATCGGGATTCAACACTTCCACGCAATACCCAGGTGCTCATCGTAACTGCACTACTTAATCCCTATCAGCTATTTCACCCTCCCCCCCCCCCCACCTGCCTCTTAGCCCCTCTCCCCTTCCCAGGGGTCGTGAGATAAAGACTGAAAGTTCTAACCCTCTAAACACACTGTTGGTCCTCCTGGCAACCAGCCTCTATCCTCAGATGCTTTCCAAAAGTCATTTCATTAACGTAACGAAGGACACCTTTATCACCCCCAACACTCAGGAAATTGCAAGGATTTGGCAGAGCTGTGCCCCAGAAACTGGACAAAGATCAAATATATATGAAAAATACACTTTGGTCATCTGCACGACCAAATATGCATTTCTTATAAATCATAACACTGCAACGTGGTGTAGTTGGACTCACAGTCAAGATTCATGGTATTTTCATAAAAGGCAAAGAATATTTGTAAGGTAAAATACCTTGAGAAAAAGATCAAAATTATATGCTATTTTCCCACTTCTTCCCATTTTACTTACATCACGGTTTTTAATACAAAAACTTAAAAAATATATTGTTCACTAATGGGAAGTAACCAGGGAATTTTAGTGGCCAACACCAGAATTCATTCACCATTTGTTATGTGCCATGCAGGTTCCACTGATCGAAACATGAAAATCGCTCCCCTTACGGTGCTCACTGATGGAATCATCTAATATATCGATACATATAGAGCCTAAATTGTCTAAAACCTGACAAGCATACCTGAGCTTAAATTTATTAAATAAACTGATGGAAATGGACGGGGTAAGATAAGAAGGGAGGGAAAGAGGAAGCAAATATCAATGAGCATGGTCAGTGACTTTCAGTTCCAGCTTCCATTTATTTCATTAATTATTTATTCCTATCACTTATGTAATATCTTGAAAGATCTGATTGGTAATGTAACTCCAGAAAGGAAGACTACATGTAGAGTGATTGTCTACTACTAAGATCAAAGGTCAAAGACTATAATCACTCTCTTGCGCACTCCATTGACTACCGAGACCTTCCTATCGAGTTCGCTTCACAAAACTACAGCCATGGTTGAAGTCAACGCTCCACCTACTCTGCACCTACACCCATGCGGCTGAACAAGGACGGAGAACAACCACACTCAGAATTCAGAACCATGAACATCAGGTGGGCCACTTACTCAGCACCACAACCATATTTCCCTAATTGCTTCCTGTTCCTAGTCTTTCTGATGATCACTTCACATCTTGTCTCTCTTCAAACCAATAAACACCGTCTCCCTCATCCTCACTTTTAGCTGTTTTTGACCTTGCTTCCTATTGTCTTAACTAAGGGAGTAAGAATCAGCATCTGCGCCCCCATAGTCCGCCTTCACACCTGTTGCTACAGACAACTACTCCTGCACCCCATTCCCTCTCACCTAATCAAGGACATTGTGCCAGTAAGTCTCACTCTTTTTTCTACATCCTCAATTTTTCACATCTGTAATTCTTCTCATCTTAAAAAAAAAAAAAAGAGAGAGAGCGAGAAAAAAGATGCTGCTTTTCTTCACAGCTACCACCTCATTTCTTTGCTCAACATCCAACAACACTCCTAAAAAAAGTTGTCTATATTCCCGTCCTCCAATTTTCTTTTAAATCCCTTCCAGCAGGACTTTGACTCTATTGCTCTCTCACAAACTTCACCAATGAACTCTCCATTGCAAAATCCAGTGGTCAACTTCAGGGCCCTTCTTTCTTGATAGGTCTGCTTCATTTGACCCCACTGATCATTCTCTCCCCTTTGAATATTTTCCTCACCTGGCCTCCGGGACACAATCATCTCTGAGGTTTTTCCTTCTCCCTCACTGACGGCTCCTTTGCTGCTTCCTCCTCTTCAGCCTTTTACTAAGAACATAAAGACTCCATCTTTGTTCTCTTTTCTTCTCTATCTGTACTCTCTCCTGAGTAATCTCAGCCATTCTCAAGGCTTTAAATACCATTTAGATGCCAATGACCCCATATTTACTAGTGCAGACCTCCCTCCCCAACTCATATAACCCAATACACTCTCTCCTGAGTAATCTCAGCCATTCTCAAGGCTTTAAATACCATTTAGATGCCAATGACCCCATATTTACTAGTCCAGACCTCCCTCCCCAACTCATATAACCCAATACACTCTCTCCTGAGTAATCTCAGCCATTCTCAAGGCTTTAAATACCATTTAGATGCCAATGACCCCATATGTACTAGTCCAGACCTCCCTCCCCAAACTCATATAACTAAATTTTTTGCCCAACATCTCTCCACTTTGATGACTAGCAGGCAGATTAAGTTTGCAATGTCCAAAATGTTAACTCCTGAGTTTCCATCCCTACTGACTCTAGCCACGGCTTTCCTGATTTCAGTTTACGTAAATCGTGGCCTTCCAGTTGTTCATGCCAGGAGCTATGGAGTAATCCTTGATATCAATTTTTCTCCGACTCTACATTTAGTCTGGAAGGAAATCTTGTTCAGGTGACCTCCACTGATTAAAATGTATTTTAAAATATATCTCCGTACTCCTCTCATTGCCACCACCCTGGTCCAAGCCATCATCTCCCTGGATTACTGCAACGGCCTGTTAACTGGGCTCCCTGATGCCATTCCTGTCGTCTACAGACTATCCTCAGGGCCAATATAGCCCTTTCAAAGGCCAATTCAATCATGTCAGCCCTCCGCTTGCAGCACTGCAATAGGTCCCAGCTTTCCTCGGAGAAAATGTCAGAAATATTACCGTGTGATATCTCCCCTGATTATTTCTGTGCCCTCATCAGCCCCTCCTTCCCTCACTCCCATTCAACTACGCTGTCCTCTTTACTATTGATTGAACAAGCCAGGCAGAAATTCGCTATTCAAGGAATAGCAAGATGGTCAGTGTACCTGGGACACAGTGAATAACGGAGAGGCTGGAGATAAAGCCGGGGAGACAGATGGAAATCAGATCAGGTAGAGCTCTGGAGCCTACAATAGGGACTTGAGATTCTATTGTAAAAGAGATTAAAAAAAATTCACTAAAGAGCCTTCAATAGTTGAATTGTTAATCTGGTTTGAAAAGATCTCTCTTAGCCTGGTTAATTTTACGTGGGCAAGGTAGAATTTTCATAAACTGAGTGTCAGAGAAGAGGAAAGGGGAATTAGGAGGCTTATGCAGTAGTCCAGACAAAATATAACAGTGACCTAGACCACAACAATCAAATTCAAAGTCTAATTTGAAGGGAAAACTGAAAGGGTCTGTTGACAGAGCTGTAAAAAAAAAAAAAAGAAAAATTCAATTATTTTAAAATTGTCTAATATTTTAATGAAAGCATGACAAGACTGAAAACCATCTTAAATTAGTTAGAAACTTCTCATGATGCTAAGAATAAACATGCAACGTCATTAAATCAACATCAGCATAAACCTCGTATAATACCTTATTTATATGGATTTAAAATAAGGAGTAATTGTAAGAAGCATAAAAACTTTTTCATAAACACTAGCTATATATAGGTAAAGAAAAGGACGTTAAGCTTGAAAATAGTGTGAAGTATGAGTCAGGAAAAAATATATTGAATAACGCTTTCTTTCTGAGTATTTACTATCCATAAACTGGTCTTGTGTGAATTCAATTATTCAAACATTTATAAACCTGAATAATTTAAATGGTTTTGGGACAAAAACCGGGATGACAGGTGTTTTAATTGGAGAAAACTTATCTTGACCATGACCAAGTTACCAGTTCACAAAAGAGACATATTATTGAAATGCTGTTTAATTCTAGGCAACAGGTCAAAGACTTTCCCTACTGCTAGGTCACCTGTATAAATCTACCCTAAGTCGGCAGTGACAGAAATGCTTTACTCTGACCTAACACATTTAACAAAATAAAAACGGAACTAAAATTTTTTTCAAACACCTTACTCTGGCAGCAGAAGCAAAAGAGTCAGGGCCATGAGCTGCATTTCTTATGCCGTCGGTTCCAAAGAGGGCTCTCAGGCTCCCAGGAGCATCCGTACGTGCCAGACCAGCGTTCGCAGGTCCGAGCAGTCTTTTCCATTCACATATAGCATCGTCTCTTAAAATCTCCATGGCAATAATAGGACCACTCGTAATAAACTGGATCAGCTCGCTATAAAACAGGTAAAAGACTGATTTGCTTCATCTTTCCGTCAACCTGTGTATCTCGACTCACAAGAATACATTACAGTTGGAGTATTTCAATACACACATGGATATGATGATCTCAGAACTATCGGATACAGTGAATTCTACACAGGCAAGATAAAATTTTCATAATTGAGTGTCCTCCAGTAGCCTGAGCCACTACACATCGCTACTGGTGTCCAATCATTTACTGTCAGCAAAGAAAAAAAAAAGCCAATGTTGCGCTTCATTAAGACTACTTCGTTGACTTGAAATGCCTACCTATGCTTTTCCCATTGCTCTGAAAGGTACAGAAGGATTTCCCTATTTTCACGTGGTTTGCCACCGCAGTCCAATCATATTTGTAATATAGAAAGTGATGAGAGTGACGTCTTCTAACATATTTCCGGTAAGAATTCATTTACTTTTGTGTGGATTAGGATTCAAAGAATGACAGTAAACTTGCAGTCAATAAACACGGAGTTGGGCTAGTGATAAGGAAAACGAAATCAACAGGCCTTGAAAAAATATCCCCCTTCTGACTATAATAGCTACTCTGGGATATTCCCATCTTAAGTTTTAAAGAGTACACATGGGTTCTTGATGAAAACGCCAGCACTGAGTCACAGCACCCCAACCCATAAAAACAGTATCTCATTTCCCTTCTCCGCTCCCGTACGTGGATGAGGCAGCAATGGCAGGTTTAACATGGAAATAAGTGACACCATTCCCCTTCTGTTTGGGGCAGGGACAGAACACTTTTTAAAGCAAGTGCCTGTTTCTCTCTCTTCTAAACTATGAGAGAGGCCAGAACCCTCTAGAAGAAAAGCACATGGTGTGACAAACACTTTTGTACCGATTAACTCTTGACTCTTTTACATGCTTCCTTCCCTCATGAATCATGTTACGAGTTAACTCCCTTCCTTTTTAAATCAATTCAATTCATTTTGAAAAGGATTTCTAAAAAATAGTATGTATGAAGAAGTATTCATACGCTCTGTCCTTTAAAAGGCCCCGTGACCTCTTCATACATATTCTTCTAGGACTTAGTAGCCAAAAACAATTAGATTAAAGGAGCCCAAATCAGGGGAACAAATCCATGTTGATCCATTCGGTAAGCACATAACAATTACTTAACTACAAATCAGAATATTCAATGATACCCTGGCCTCAAGAAACTTATCATCTAATGTCCCGTTATTACAGAATTCCTCAAAACACATAGTGAATAAGCCTATAACCTATAACCACACCCTATAATGGGTGTGGCATGTTAATAATGCAGAGAAAGGTGTGCCTGGTCATAAAAAATACTTCTTCATGAGACTATTTCCGATTAATGCAGGTACATCTTTTGTTGTGTCTTTCATAATACCAGAAAACTGGTTAATTCACCCAGTTAATAAAATTTACTGCATACTAATTACATATAAGACATTAAACCAGGTGCTGTAATATAATGCCACAAACATAAAGCAAAGCTATAATAGTTTCCAAGAAAACTGTATATTCTTAAATTTTTTTTTAATGTTTATTTATTTTTGACAGAGAGAGAGAGAGAGAGAGCGAGCGAGCATGGGCGGGGAAGGGGCAGAGAGAGAAGGAGACACAGAATCCAGAGCAGGCTCCAGGCTCCGAGCCGTCGGCACAAGGCCCGACGTGGGGCTCGAACTCACAGACTGTGAGAGCATGACCTGAGCTGAAGTCAGACGCTCAACCGACTGAGCCACCCAGGTGCCCCAAGAAAACTGTATATTCTAACAAGGCCTGGGAATATTTTAAACTGCTCGATTTAAAATAATCTATAACATAATTTTCTATTATACAATTAAAGGAAAAACACTATCATATGCAGGATGCCAAGCAGTGTGTTTATTATAGCAGCCTAATATCCTTCTTTATTACAAATGTAAGCACTTTGGGGCACCTGGGTGGCTCAGTCGACTAAGTGCCCGACTTCGGCTCAGGTCATGATCTCGCAGTTCGTGGGTTCGAGCCCTGTGTCAGGCTCTGTGCTGCTAGCTTGGAGCCTGGAGCCTGCTTTGGACTCTGTGTCTCCCTCTCTCTCTGCCCTTCGCCTGCTCATGCTCTCTCTCTCAAAAATAAATAAACATTAAAAAAAATTAAAAATCTCTTTTTTTTTCTTCCCCTCCCCCATGGTCTTCTGTTAAGTTTCTCAAGATCCACATAAGAGTGAAAACATATGGTATCTGTCTTTCTCTGTATGACTTATTTCACTTAGCATAAGAGACTCTTAAAAACTGAGAACAAACTGAGGGTTGATGGGGGGGTGGGAGGGAAGGGAGGGTGGGTGATGGGTATGGAGGAGGGCACCTGTTAGGATGAGCACTGGGTATTGTATGGAAACCAATTTGACAATAAATTTCATATTTAAAATAAATAAATAAATAAATAAATAAATAAATAAATAAATAAATAATTCTTTAAAAAATTTTAAAAACAAGAAATGGAAGCACTTTTTTGACAATAGTAATATGCACCTCACAATATTCAAGTGTTTAGAATATAAATTCGGTTTCTAACATATAGTAGTTGCTATATTTCAAGGAACAAAAGTATTAGTTAAAAAATAAGGGCTCCGTGAGCATTGTTTCATGCACACAAGAATGCCAAAATAAGAGTTTTTTTTTTTTTTTTTTTTTAACGTTTATTTATTTTTGAGACAGAGAGAGAGCATGAACGGGGGAAGGGCAGACAGAGAGGGAGACACAGAATCTAAAGCAGGCTCCAGGCTCTGAGCCATCAGCCCAGAGCCCGATGCAGGGCTCGAACTCACAGACCGCGAGATCGTGACCTGAGCTGAAGTCGGACGCTTAACCGATGAACCACCCAGGCGCCCCAGGAGAATTTAAAAAAAAAACCACAAAAATACTCAACACAGAGGTTCCTGGCTGGCTCGGTCGTTAGAGCATGCAACTCTTGATTTTGGGGTTGTCAGTTCGAGCCCCATGTTGAGCGCAGAGGTTACTTAAATAAAAGTTTTAAAACCCTTAAGAAAATGTGGGGCACCTGGGTGGCTCAGTCGGGTAAGCATCTGATTCTTGATTTTGGCTCAGGTCATGGTCTCACGGTTTGTGAGTTTGAGCCCTGCACCCGGCTCCATGCTGACAGCGTGAAGCCTGCTTAGGATTCTCTCTCTCCCCATCTCTCTCTGCCCACCCCACTCATGCACACGTGTGCCCTTTCTCTCTCAAAATAAACTTAAAAGTAATAGTAATAAACAAAAACATTAAAAAATACTCAACATAAAATATAATTATCACTTTTTTACTGAAATCTAAAAAGAAAGCTATGCCTCTTATAATGTAAACAAATCATCCTAATTGCTGCTGATTAAAGTTTAAGATATTTAAGGGTGAAATAAGGATTCTAATTTAATAAAAGGACAAAAAAACAATTCTTAGAAAACACTTCTCTACAATTACAAAATGTTGCTATGGTCCATTTGACAGATTATTTTCATGTCACAAATTTTTGAATTATAAAACTGTAATTCTTTAGTTTCCCAGAATATCCTCTTGCTGTAAACCACTTGCCCCAAATTCAGCACCTACTTTAAAAAGGGCCTTGACTGATGGTCTATATGAAAATCTGTTGCTTCTTTCCTGTAAAATCATCAAAATGACAACAGTTAAGAATTACATAAAAAAATTATTGTAGCTTACGTTAATAAAATAAAATAAAGATGAAGTTCTCTACTTATTTGATCGGTATGGAAACTCATTAATGACTTTTCACTAAATATTCTGTTCAAATTGTCCCACCTTTCAAAGTTTTTGCTAGCTGAATATCTATTAAGATGTAAAATTACAATGAATGTAAGAGGCAATATTTACGTTTCTCCTCAGGTTATCTATTATCTTCCCTTTCATCAGCATCTTTAATATTCTTGAAACAAAGTGTAACGTTTGACCAATAAGAATTATTTGTTCTTTAGAAGTCAAATAAATTACACTTAAAAATGCAAATTGATCTTCAAATTCAAAATCTGTCACTTTCTTCTCCAGGCTTTAAACTTGAAAGGTCAGGCTAGAATTTTAACTTAACAGTTACAGTTTTCTCTATAAGATCTCTGCCAAGGAAAGGCTATATACTTGTGTTTTCAAAATCTGTTTGACAGGGGCGCCTGGGTGGCTCAGTCGGTTAAGCGGCCGACTTCGGCTCAGGTCATGATCTCGCGGTCCGTGAGTTCGAGCCCCGCGTCGGGCTCTGTGCTGACAGCTCAGAGCCTGGAGCCTGTTTCAGATTCTGTGTCTCCCTCTCTCTCTGCCCCTCCCCTGTTCATGCTCTGTCTCTCTCTGTCTCAAAAATAAATAAACGTTAAAAAAAATTAAAAAAAAAAAAAATAAATAAATAAAAAAAAAAAAAATAAATAAATAAATAAATAAAATCTGTTTGACAAATTAAGCATATCAATGTATTCTTACAGGTTGTTAACATATTAAAAACTAATGCTTTAATTAACATCATCAGAAAAGGAAGGTCAATATGGAGATACTCAGAATTTACTAAGGGCAATAGGAATTTACTTTTTAAATCTATATTCCCACAAAAGAATATCTATAGAGACACTGAAAGAGTAACAGATTAAATCGATTGGCTAAAAAGTCTAAACAACTTTTTATCTTAATCAAACCAGGTGTCTCTCAAACTCAGACAGTTTTAAAGGCTTTGAACTGAGTACACAGTATATAACGAATATGTCAACATTAACTACTTTTTAAAATATCAAAGAAGTTTTTAAGTGTCCTCCAGCATAGGATTATCCTTTCAGGCATGATAATTAACTTAGTCTGCAGTGTTTTAAGATTTTACGAACCTACTACCAAATGAATTCACACAGTAAACTATAGCAGGCATACTCTTATTCAAACCAAATATACTGAAATATTTTCTTCAACTAGGAACAGATTACGAAAAGTATACTATGCGAGTATAAAAAATAATTAATAAATAAAAATTCATCCCAAGAAATGAGAGGGGAAGAAAACTCATCTTTCTAGAACCTATTATGCCAACATTAAATCATTTTATTTCTTCACAATACATTGAAATTGGTATGATTACCTGCATTTTGCTTATGAAAATAATGAAGTTCAACATGATTCCATAACTTGTCCAGGTAAAGTGCTAGTAAGAGAAGGAGGGTGGGGGAGTTGAACCCAAATCTCTTGCTGCAAATCTCTATTTACACCCTTTCTGTTACCAACTACAGAGGGTCAGAAGAATTCACAAAAATGAAATGGATATATTGCGCTGTAGCCTAAAATGAGGTAAAACTGTCTGAAAAACTCATGTGAGAGCATTTTATGAGAATTCGAAGCAAGGGGCACCTGGGTGGCTCAGCTGGTTAAACTGACTCCTGATTTTGGCTCAGGTCACGATCTCATGGTTAGTGGGTTCGAGCCCCACATCAGGCTCCATGCTGACAATGTGGCACCTGCTTTGGATTCTCTTCCTCTCCCTCTCTCTCTGTCCCTCCCTTGCTCGCTTGCTCTCTCTCAAAATAAATAAACTTAAAATTAAAAAACAGAATTAGCAGCAAGATGACTCAAACAACCAATTCTAAACTTTTCAACAAAACTAAGCTACTAAAAAAGAAAACAAAATCAATCATAATCTTTAACACTGATGAAAAGACAAACATTAATTACGAAAAATGCTTCACTATTTTCTTCTAACATGTCACCGACCCCATAGTTATCTCCATTCAACATCCAAAATTGGAACCAAGATGAGAGTTCATGAATTCTTCCCATCAAGGGCATCACCACAGAAAGGAGTTTTGTTGTTGTTTTGTTATGTCTTGCTGTGTTTTTATAAGGAAACCGTTCTCCCACAAAGATTTGTCCATTAATTCTTTCATGAAATATTTACTTAGCGCCTAGCTTGAATCAGGCACTGATCCAAGAACTGGAAGTTCAAAGTCAGATGCAACTCAGCTGCTGCCTTTCAGGTACTGTCATGACTGGGGAACTGGCATTTGAACAGACAACTTTAGCAAAGATGTTAAGCGCTGGAAGATACTCCTCCATGGGTCTCTGGTGCTCGTATCGTGACTTACTGGCTGGGCCAAGAATGCAAGGCCCCACTGCCCTCCCTCCTAGCCTTTTCTCCGAGTCACAGTTGCAGTGAGCCACTCGGAGGGATGAGGTCATGTCTCTCTTCAGTACAGAGAGCAGCCTGTGTACTGCTTGCTACCGAAACAGTGGGTAACCCAAGTTCAAAGCGCCTCAGCTCTGATGCAATCAACTGCGTACACAAGATCCACCTGGATCCGTATCATCTTATTCCCGCGGGACAAGGAGAACCAACATAAGCACGATGCTCCTGCGGCTTTGCTGTACCATCATGAAGTCCTTTGTCACCGACCCAGGTGTCTCACGTCTTCGCTAGCATCCACGAAAGAGTAACAGACTAGCTCATTAGCTTTCCAGTTGGACAAAATCCAAGACTTGACATTAGGATTAATAGAGATGTACGAGGTGCTATAAAAAAATAAGGAAGCGGTGAAGTGTCCCTGGGCATCTTTATCTTGGGAAGTTTGATGCCTAATTTATTGAGCACTAGTGGTGTCAAGACAAAAAAAAAATTTAATGTCCCTGAAACTATTCAAAGGCATTTCTCCAGAATTCAGTCCCATCGCCTGCTGTGAGGGCAAGCATTCATGACACATACAGACATAGGACAAATTTAACTACTTATAAACGGTCATGACCTCAGCTCCACTAGATAATAATATCACCAGATTACCACTACTAATAACAATAGCTAACTTCATATACACTGACTATGTGTAGGGGTCTTTCAAAGCACTTTACGTATATTAAACTCCCATAATCCTTATAACAACTTTACGATACAGGTGGTTATAACCTCCATTTTGCAGATGAAGAAAACGAAGCACAGAATAAACGGTCCAGAGTCACACACCTACTAAGAGGTGCAATTACATGTGATCTGGCTCTAAATTCTGTGCTCTGAAACTTAAGCCTCCTGCCTTTCTGGAAGATGTGTAAACTGCAAGACCTTACACACGGGAAGAGTTCAAATTAAATGTACGTCGTTGTTGGGATAAACTTGAAGGTGTTTCATTAAGGTATCCGGGGATCAGACTTAGCAAAGCTGCATTGAATACCTATGGCTACTCATCGTCCCTGTCCTCACGGAGCCAAAACAGCAACTGTCCCATACAATATATATCCAGGAATAGCAGTAAGACACCTGACCAAAAAAACCAACCAAACAACCAAACACAAAAACACACAAGAAAACAAAAAACAGAAACAAAAACACCCAGTGGAGTAACATAAGAAGGCCACTGCAGCCAGTTCTGCCTAACTGCCACATTAAAGTCCCTACCGAGGGGTAAGTCCTGTTTTCACTAAATAACTTAGAAACTATCAGGTCAGACAGAATGGACTGCTTTTCAGGATAGTAAATCAGCATATGTGCCAATGATACCCACTGGGCAGAGCAAAATGTAAACATTTCCAAAGGCCTCCCTTTGGGAAATCCCAACAGTAATACTCCCTCATCAAGTAGAAATACTCAATACTCATTTCCTCTTCTATCATTTTCACACAGTGTGTTATACTTCTACATTAAGGAGAAGAGATGACGATGATCCAGTGTCGGTGTTATAAAAGCCAGTGGAGTTAGGGAACACGATAAAAGTGAGGCAGGTACAATCTGACAATTCCTACTTGCTTGGAGTTCAATTATTATTGGTGAATATAATCACCTGTGGTCTTATTATTTTCTCATTTTAATGAGATTAGTGTTCTATCCTTTGCCACTCAGTGAGAGGCTTTCATTTTAAACAATGACATGAAACATAACAGATGATTTAAAAAAGAAAACAATACGGAATCAGACTTTACGTGACTGAAAATGGCCAACAAGTTACCTTGAAAGCGTCATCATTTTGAGTTTGGTTATAGTAAATCCGGCTTTGTTTATCATTTCAATTATTTCTCCGGCTTTTGATACTGCATCTGGTTTAATCAGAGCCAACGTTCTGTAAGGATATAAAGGATAAGTTTGAAAATAAAAATAGTTCAGTTTTTACTTACAATTCCTAAGCAGTGGTAGTTTCCTTAACAATCATCCTACATCATAAAACATTGAAATCAATTCCAAAGAGAAGTGTATTAAAGGTCTCTTTAAAACTTACATAAGGTAAGCTTACTATTTTTCCCAAGAAAATATAAACTTAGGTACCCAATCTAAAAAAAATAATAAAAGCTTACAGGGGAAAAAAGTTCACATTGTCATGTTTAATATGCCCAAATTAATGCAGGGAAGGGAAAATTCTTCCTCTACCCCCCAAGGTCTTCCGACTGGACTGAGAATTAAATTTACACGAGGCAGAGTAACAGGAGAAAAAGCTGAAGTTTCGTCATGTGTGCATGTGCGCCCAATAATGAAGTTGAGACCCAAAGAAATGACGAAAACAGGCAGTTTTTATACTTCTTACACAAAGAGACAGTAAATTTGTGAGGGATTGACAGGATAAAGAAAACAGATGTGGGGCGCCTGGCTGCCTCAGGCAGTCGAGCACGGGACTCTTGATCTCCGGGCTGTGAGTTCTAGCCCCCACATTGGGTGTAGAGATTACTTAAAAATAAAACCTAGAAAGAAAAGAAAGGAAAAGAAAAGAAAAGAAAAGAAAAGAAAAGAAAAGAAAAGAAAAGAAAAGAAAAGAAAAGAAAAGAAAAGAAAAGAAAAGAAGAAAAGAAAAGAAAAGAAAAGAAAAGAAAAGAAAAGAAAAGAAAAGAAAAGAAAGAAAACAGATGTTTAGGAGCTTTAATTAGTAAGGAATTCAAAGCAGAATTTGGACTTCCATGGTAGATTAGAAAGAAAGTAACAATGTTTGTTTCTACAGCTTTGTTGGCTTTAAAGTTCCTATCTCTGGTGGCAATAAGGGATCCCTTTACTTCTTAGTACAGGGAGCACACCTTTTATACGGGAGATTTACTTCCTCTATTCAGGGGGACAGAAGGGGATCCGAGTGTCCTTGCACCAGCTGCTTAAGTAACTTTTATTTAAAATAATATGCCAAAGTGGCACATTTTGAGGCAGACTGTCCTTGGCCCCCACATTAGAAAACACTGGTCTTTAAAATATCTGTTTCTTAGAACACATTTTATAAAAGAGGACAAATCTTTAAAATATTGCATTTAATATATTATGAGCTTGATTTTTGGTCTCTTAGACTTTAACAAATGTATGCTATGCAGTCAGTTCAGCATTGATTTGGAAATAATTATAAATTCTTCTTTTAACACTCAAGCATAGTGTGAGGGATGCGCAAAGAACCAAATGTCTTCTTGCCTGGCAATGTAGACAGATGGCAAACACCATGCTAATTTTTACAGTCACAGTCTCCTCCAAGAGGACACATAGGAGCAAAGCACCCTCTCTACTCTGAAGCCACAGAATTAATCGATTTTTGGCGATGGCGACCGCCCGAATGCCCTCGCTTTGCTGATGCGGTAACTAAGCCTGGAGAGCGGTCACGTGCAAGGCGGCACAGCCGGTCAGCGGCACCTTCAGGACAGAAACAGCCAGCTCACAAGACTTGCGGGTCTGCGCTCCTTCCACACTACAAGCAAGGTCACTCTGAGTATCATCAGAAGGGAGCACAACCACAAAACCCTCGAGGGTAATACTTGCAAATACAAGAAGAAAATCGAACTAGTCGGAGTAATTCAGTTTGCGGGATGTGCAGAATTATGATAATGAACTGCTACCACTTGCCCTTCATCATTTCTGGGTGTTCTGACACGCCGGCAATATTTCAAGGAATGCACACGAGAAGAATGGCCTTTTCGGAGCTTTCTTCCCCAATGAGACAAGCTTGGCTGAGGCTCTGACAAAGATATAATAATTCAAACATCCTTACTTTCAGTGGGATGTCACCCATGGCTGCCTTTTAAAACTTATAAATAACAAAGATTGTTCATCTCAGTATGCTTATGACAAGCCATACCGGACAATCCTTTCCTTTATTTGGAAGCAAACAAGTCGCTGATAGTATTTTATATTATATGGCTTCACTGAAGATGCAATTAAAACTCGTCGCTTTTTAGCTCACGTTATTTAAGCATCATAAGCCACACTAACCCCTGAATTGTTTATGCTGAACTGTGGGCGAACTTTCTGGAACTATAGCTCTTAAAGAAAATATAAACACATCAGCAGCCATCGATTTCGAGGAACAAGCACCAGGGTGGAGAATGCAAAACGGACAGAACTGAATTTAAAATGCAATTTCATTTTCTCTTTAAATGCCTACATTAAAGGCTGACTACTAGGAGTAACCACTGTAAATAGATTCGCCTATCGTGTCCTCGTTGCTTAACTCTTCAGTACATAATAGTTAAAATCTATCCTGAGCAGAAAATTCGACGGGCACGAGAAGTCACACATGCTATTTAAGCGAGGACAGCACATAAACAATAGGACCACAAAAATATTATTAATAGTGCTGCTGTTCTCTGTCGCCATGTAACGCACCATAACAACACTCTAAGCCGTCCCAAAGGTGAACGTGTTTCAAACTGCTGCGCTCCTCGCTTGCTGGCTGAAGTCCCCCGGGCTGGTGCAGGACTGACCTACTTTCCCAGAGGCCTGCAGGCTGGCCTTGAGGAATGAAGGACCAGACTTTCCCAGAAGATAAGACCTGACCGTATTTGAAAACAGCTGCCACTGATGCCAACAAGTCTGTTCAGGGCCAGGTCGACGTACGACTAACTGCCTGGGCACCTGCTTCTCCTGCACGGAGCCCCCGCCATTTCCCGCACCTTCCCCCCTGTTAGAACCCTGTGGCTTTGTCTGGACAGGGAAGACGGCCTTTGAGACATCAGTCCACCATCTTCCCAGGATGCCAGCTTCCTGAATAAAACAAACTTCTCTTTCCCACCATCGCTTGTCTCTCCAGCATTGGCTTTTTTTTTTTGACTGGCGAGCAGCCAAACTTGACTTAAGAATCCATTCTCTGTCCAGTAACAGAACCATCCCAAAATGTGGGGGCTCAAAACAACAATTGCTCAAGATTCTGTAGGTCGGCTGCAGTGGTTTCACCGGGGATCATTCACACAGCCGTGTGTGGCTGGAGGGTCAGCTGGGACGGCTCCCAAGGCTTCTTTTTCCTTGTGGGCTTTCATCCTTTGGAGGCCACACCAGCCTTCTTCATATGCGGCCACATAGAGTCCAGCGTGCAAACACTTATCACGCATCCCCTTGAGACATGTCTACTGACGTCCCTTTGGCCAATGCAAGTCACATGGTCAAGTCCAGAGTCAATGTGAGGGGGGACTGGACAAGGGCACGATACCAAGAGGTGTGATTCACTGGGGACCACCGCTGTAACAACCCACCGCGTGGTAATCCTCTCACCTGGCACTGAGTGGGATGTGGCAGGAGATGCTCTCGAAACAAAAGAAAAACTATAAACCGTTCTTTTACACTAAAAACTTCTTAGCAATGGAGAGTGAAAAAATAGCTGGGCCAGCCTTCACAGAACTCAGATAGGACACAGAATTCTGCAAACTAACAGCTTTCATGGAGCCACGCACAAGATACGTTCTCCATCCGCCAGTCAGGCTCGGGGCAAAAATCGCAGCAAACATGTATGGGATAAAGATGACCAGTCAACCGCTGTGGAGTAAACATCCTCCACAGTACAGGGCAGTAGACTCTTTGAACGCTGTCCACCTAAAGGGATATATTTGTAAACTTTAATCTGTATTAATTTATCTAAATATTTCAAAAGTTATGCATATTGGCTGAAAGCATGTAAAAACCTGTTCTAAAATATCAACCCAAAGACAAATTTGGGGTCTCTTTCACACTTCCTTTGCAAGCGTACAGCATGTGTTTGCCCCATGGATAAAGGAGACTAGTCTCAGATGAGGACCCTGTGGCTTGGAGGCAATGGCAGTGAGTCAGAGCTTTTGACTGGCAACAACGGCAAAGTCATTCAGGGCAGCCCTTCCACGGAAAACTAAAAACAGTGGGTAAGATAGCTTTCAAAGAGTTTTCAAGTGAAAAGAAATGGGCTGGATGCTAAACAATCGTTAGCACAAACGTAAAAGAAAAACGGAGACCCAGGGGAATAAGAACAAAAGTCGCATCTGCCTTGCCGGCATTGCCTCTGGCAAATCCAAACTTTAATCTGTACCCCATCACTGGGAGAGGGCAACAGAACCTAACAGAGTATTCTCCCTGTAATACTCTGGGACCAAAAGCTACGCCCTAAGGGTGAGTCAGCTAGAACCAGGCCTTGTGTGGCCTGGCAGCACAAATTCACATCACTTAGGGAGCCTGGGAACGTCCAATTCTGCACAATTCTGGTAACGGTCATCCAGACTGCTAATCCCTCCAGCCAAAACTCAGAAGCAAACACATCCACCCTAGATGTCAAGTAACTTCATCCTGTACCTCAAATAATTCATCTAGAAATGCCCAACACACATGTATATCACAAGCACGTTCACATCCACACACATCCAGACACATGACAATCAATACCACACAAACATTACCCCCCCCCACACACACACACACGCGTGCGCACAAAAAAGTAAAAAAAGACCAACCTGAGGAAGAACCAGAAGAAACAGCACAGAACAGAGACAGCCACAGATAGTTCAGCTACTGGAACTGTCAGATGCAGACTGTGAAAGGACCAGACAAAAGGAAGGACTGAAAGACAAGGTGCAAGCATCATAAGGCAAGAGAAGTCCAAGCTATGAACAATGGATACTTAGGTTTGAAAAAGAATCTATGAGAGGACCAAGTGATAAAAAAAAAATACAAAAATGAAAATAAGCACCAAACGGGCTGACAGAAGACTAGATGTACCTGATGGAAGAATTCTGAACAAATTCAGAATGAAGCACAGAGGAACAGAAAGACAGGACATAGCTAAGAGGATAGTTTCAAGAATGTGAGTAAAGTAAAGACATTTTCAGCCAAAAGAGTTCCTTATCAGTGAACACTCTAAGGGAAATTCTAAAATAAGCAAAACAATCCCAAACAGAATATCTGAGATAGACAAAATAATAATACTAAGAGGCCAAAAGTAGTGACAGCTAATTGTCAACTGGTTATATAGAATAATAATAATGAGTCATTAGGTTCACAAAAACTACAGAAAATACAACAGAAGTGGCATGTAATTCAGCAAGGTACAAAATTTAGCTAAACTGTTCCGAGAATCTTAGACTTTCAAGAAGGAAGATACTACAAAAGCAAACGTGAACTACCAGGACTTCATCAAGATAAAAAGCTTCTGCACAGGGGAGGAAACAATCAGCAAAACTAAAAGTCAACTGACAGAATGGGAGAAGACATTTGCAAATGACTTATCAGATAAAGAGTTAGAATCCAAAATCTGTAAAGAACTTCTCAAACTCAACATCCGCCAAAAAAAAATAATCCAGCCAAGAAAGGGGCAAAAGACGTGAACAGACACTTTTCCAAAGAAGACATCCACATGGCTAACACACATGTGAAAAGATGCTCAACATCACTCATCATCAGGGCAATACAAGTCAAAACCACAATGAGATACTATCTCATATCTGTCAGAATGACTAAAATCAACAACTCAGGAAACAACAGATGTTGTGAAAATGAGGAGAAAGAGGAATCCTTTTGCACTGCTAATGGGAATGCAAACTGGTGCAGCCACTCTGGAAAACAGTGTGGAGATTCCTCAAAAAATTAAAAACAGAACTACCCTACAAGCCAGCAATTGCACTACGAGGTATTTATCCAAAGGATACAAAAATGCCCATTCAAAGGGGCACATGCACCCCAGTGTTTATATCAGCACCATCAACAATAGCCAAAGTATGGAAAGAGCCCAAATGTCCATCGACAGATGAATGGATAAAGAAGATGTGGAATATATAAAATGGAACATTACTCAGCAATCAAAAAAAAATGAAAATATTGTCATTTGCAACAACATGGATGGAACTAGAGGCTATTATGCTAAGTGAAATAAGTCTGTCAGGGAAAGACAAATACCATATCATATCACTCATATGTGGAATTTAAGAAACAAAACAGATGAACATAGGGGAAGGGAAACAAAAATCAGATAAAAACAGAGAGGGAGACAAACTATAAGAGACTCAAATACAGACAGCAAACTGTGGGTTGCTGGAGGGGTGATGGGCTGAGTGATGAGCATTAAGGAGGGCACTTGTTGGGATGCGCACTGGGTGTTATACATAAGTGATGAAACACTAAATTCTATTCCTTAAGTCATTATTACACTATAAGTTAACTAACTTGGATTTAAAAAAGAGAAGATACAGATATTGGTAAATTTTAGGCATTGATATTAAATATGCATGCTGTAGTTTCTAGGATAAGAACTAAAAGTATAGAAAAGAATGTACACCATTCAAACAAATAGACAAAAAATGGACTGAGGGGTGCCTGGGTGGCTCAGTGGGGTGAGCATCTGACTTCAGCTCAGGTCATAATCTCACAGCTCGTGAGTTCGAGCCCCATGTCAGGGCTCTGTGCTGACAGCTCAGAGCCTGGAGCCTGCTTCGGATTCTGTGCCTCCCTGTTTGTGCTCTGTCTGCCTATCTCTCTCAAAATAAATATACGGTAAAAAAAAAAAAAAATTATATACATATATATATTTAAATGGATTGAAAAATCCTCAATAAGTCAGAAAATGACCAAAAATAATAATAATAAATCAAATGAGAAAAAGCACAAAAGCAGATGGCAGGGTTAACCCCAAATATATTATAGTACGTGCATTAAAAGTAAGTGCTTTACATAAGACTCTTAAAAACTGAGAACAAACTGAGGGTTGATGGAGGGTGGGAGGGAGGGGAGGGTGGGTGATGGGTATTGAGGAGGGCACCTTTTGGGATGAGCACTGGGTGTTGTATGGAAACCAATTTGACAATAAATTTCATATATTGAAAAAATAAATAAATAAAAATAAATAAATAAAAGTAAGTGCTTTAGAGTAAAAGACAAAGACTATAAAACTGAATTTCTTTAGGGAACCTGGGTGGCTCAGTCAGTTAAGCATCCAACTTCGGCTCAGGTCACGATCTCACAGTTCATGCATTCCAGCCCCGCATCAAGCTCTGTGCTGACAGCTCAGAGCCTGGAGTTTGCTTTGGATTCTGTGTCTCCCTCTCTCTCTGCCCCTCCCCTGCTCACGCTCTGTCTCCCTCTGTCTCTCAAAAATAAATGAATGTTAAAAAAAAAAAACTTTCTTTAAAAAAAAATCATTCAAAGACAAATTACATCAGACTGGATTTAAAAAGTAACTATGTTATTTAGAAAAGGCACATTTAGAATAGCATACTGAAAGTTTTAAAGTTTTAAAGTTTAAAAAGGATGAAAAAGACACACTGTGTGAACATTAACTAAAGTAAAGCCGGTGCAGGGGTGCCTGGGTGGCTCAGTTGAGCATCTGACTCTTGATTTCGGCTCACATCATCATGATCTCACGGTCATGGGATGGAGTCCCATGTCTGGCTCCACACTGAGTATGGAGCCTGCTTGAGGCTCTCTCCCCGCCCACTGCCCTTCTCCCCCACTCACTTGCTCACTCTCTCTCTCTCTGAAACAAAAAATAAAATGAAATAAAGTGAAATGAAATAAAATAAAGGAAAAGAAAAGAAAAGAAAAGAAAAGAAAAGAAAAGAAAAATAAAATAAAATAAAACAAAGTAAGAAAAAAATAAGCCAGTGCAGCTCTATTGCTATCAAACAAAGTAGAGTTTAAGGTAAAATTCAGTGCTAGAGATAAAAATGATCTTTTTATAATACTAAAAGGTTCAATTTACCAAGAATATATAACAATGTTAAATCTCCTAGTAACATACCCTCAAAATTATAATGTAAAAATTAACAGAATGACAAGGAAAAAGAGACAAATGACAATTATAGAAGGAAATTTTAATCAAGCCTTGGTAATTGATAGACTAAGCTCACAAAAATATTAGTAAATACATGAAAGATTTGAACACATAATTCACAACCTTGACCTAATGACACAAAACAACAGGTGGATTAAACATTCTTTTCAAGCACACTAAAATAATTGATTATACTAAGACAAAAGCAAGCCTCAACCAACTTGAAAGACACAGAAATCATGCAGAGTATATTTTTTAGACACCACACAATTCAGCCAGGATCCAATACAAAAAGAATAAAAAAACCTGATATGCTTAGACATAAATGAACATACTTCTAAATAACTACTGGATCAATGACAACTTATAAAAATTAGAAAATATTTCAAATCAAATTTTTCAAATTTCACATAAAAAAGGAGAATGTGGTGCTAAGCAGTATTTAGAAGGAAGTTTATACCCTTAATTGCATATATTAAAAAGACTGAAAATTAATAGAATATATAATTCTCAAACCAGTAACAGCAGAAAAGAGGAATAAAGAAAACTTGAAAGCAACTATCAACTTCAAATTGTGTACAAAGCAAAGGCACCATTAAAAAAAGAAGATGAAATAAAAAACATTTTTAAGGAAGATAACTGACTACCAAGAAATGGAGGATAAATTCCAAAGAGAAAAATGATTCCAAAAGGACAGTCTGATATGCAAGAATTGGTGACAAATGCATAGGTAAATCCAAGCAAACATCGGTGGTACGAAAGAAAAAAAAAAAAAGGGTAACATGCAGACAAAAACCAAATGCCCAAAACAACAATGAAACCATGTAATTCAAGAAAGAAGATTGGCACTAAGGTGTTCTAAACTCTTTTAAGACTACAGAAGGGTGAAGATATTATACAACCCTAAGCAATTTAAATTAAATATGTATGACAAAGTTTCACAGCTAACCGCGAAAGAAATAGCATAGAATTATGTAAACCCCAAACCATTAGAGAATACAGTAGGTAGAACAATGGCCACCCAAAAATGTCCATGACCTAATCCCTGGAACCTATGAATACATTACTTCACATGGTAAAAAGACTTTGCAGACTTGATTACAATTTCAGGCCTTGAAATAGGGAAATTATTCTGGATCATTCTCGTAGGCTCAGTGTAATCACATTCGTCCTTAAAATCAGAGAATCTTTCTGGTTGCAGAGAACCAGAGAGATGTCAGTGTGAGGTCTCAGCCTCACAGCCAGGGAAATGTGGGTGACCTCAAGAATCTCCTCCAGAGCCTCTGCAAGGGAATGCAACCTTACCAACACCTTGATCTCAGCCCGATGAGACGTGTGTTAAACTTCTGATCTACAGAACTGTAAGGCAATACATTTGTATTCTTGAAGCAACTGAATTTGTGATCATTTGTTATGGCTTCAACAGGAAACTATAGAGGAAAAAGAAACTGAACAGAGGAAAAACACCTCAATTAATTAAAAAAAAAAAAAAGCAAGAATAAAGAAAAAGTACAAAAGCACCAAAGCGGCCAAAGAGTGGAAATTGTACAAAAATGCCAAAAATACAACATATGTAAACTGTACATGTACTAATCTTACCAAGGAAAATGAGGGCATTTTCAGACAGAATTTTGCTTTTGAAAAAATGCTATATGCTATTTATAAGAGACATACCTACAGCATAACATAGTATGACTGCAAGAAAAGAGGTGGCAAAAAAAGACATTAATTAATCCAAATATATTATCAATCATTCTAGGGGAAGATGGCCACGGCTGGAGCTGAAAAGAAAATTCAGTTCTAATCTGTTAACTAGGAGCCCTCTGACTAAGAATTATAAAGGAGAAGGCAGAATTTGACTTGATTTTTACAGAGGAAGAAATCTCAATTTCTCTCTGGGAATTTAAGAATGAGAGGGCATTTTTTCATGGCATTATTTGGGGTACAGTTATGCTGTTGTTGGGGCTATCATGTAATCAGTAGTAAGTCATCTTGGACAATGAGACCATAGATAAGTAAAGAGAAAAAGGTTAGGGGGTGAATTTTTAGGAAGGCCTTGGTAACTGAACTACATGACTTTAATGCAATTCAGTGCCTTTTAGCAGCCAAAACTCAACTGCTCACTATGGTCCTAGGACGTTCTGTAAAATAACAGTAGTTAGTACTGCGAGAGTACTTTTCAGGTGAGAGCACACCTAAACGAATATTCTGCTGCTCCCCTCCTCTGAGAAGTAACCTACTCAAAACTGTTAGGCCAACTGGCTTTAAGACATAAAACCCCAAGGGGCGCCTGGGTGGCACAGTCAGTTGGGCATCTGATTCCTGATTACGGCTCAGGTCATGATCTCACGGTTCATGAGTTCGAGCCCCACATGGGCTCTGCGCTGACAGTGCGGAGCCTGCTTGGGATTCTCTCCCTCTCTCTCTGCCCCTCCCCTGCTCACGCTCGCTTGCTGTCTCTCTCAAAATAAATAAACTTTAAAAGAAAAGAAGAAAGAAAGAAAACTCCAAGAACAGGAATATGTGCACTCTTCAGGGCACGTGAGTGACTTCGACTCCACTCCCAGGACGGTGCTCCCTCCTCCCTCCACTCCCTCTATCTGCTCTACCTCGTCTTTCTTCAACTATATGCTGTAGGTTTCTGGTCACATGTGGCGTCGCCCCTTTTGTCTCAGACCTGCAGGCCCTGAGGCCATCGTCCTCCCGCGTCCCCATGTTTAGCACAATGACCTGTGTGGAAGCCTGTCTCCGGTGCTCTGTCTCTTGTGCTGGGTGGGCTGTGAGGCGGCACAGAACCCGGACCAAGTGTGTGGGCGGAGGGGTTTGCCACGCAGACCCCTCTCTCCCCCGGGCAGGCCCCGAGGTCAGGACTGGAGGAGGAGAAAAGTTTTGGAGGTGACAAAGAAGCCTGTATCGTTCACTGTGGCTATGGCTTATGGGGGTGCACTTATCTCCAAAGTCCTCAAGTGGTATGCATTCAATTAGCTACAGCTTTTTTATGCCCATTATAACTCAGAAAAGAGATTTAAAGAAAGCAAGCAGGTAGAAACGTGAGTCAAATGTCGTATTTCTGTAGTCTAAGAGAACTGGAAGGCCGAGGCCAGTTTGAGAGCTAAAGTGAACTATACTGAATCATCTGGATAACTGCCTCAAAATTAGCTGATGGGCAGCACAGAGATCAATTTTCCTTGGCGCTCCTATCATTTCTTTCTGGTGTAAAGAAGGGAGTTGAGTATGAGAAATACAACCGGGAGGGTACTGAGTTCATAAGTTATCCTTGTCCCCGTCCACACTGAGAATGAGGCTGAGTTACAGTTATTACATACAGGTTGTTTCTACGGGATCACGAGAGACGGTACGCGTACTTACTTCTCCAATGCCCTTTTTTTTTTTTGTCATTTAAGTGAAAGAATACATTTTTTTAAACTCTTAAGTTCTGAAGAAGCTTATTTAAATCAGCCAAATGGTTGCTGGATTTACTAGCCCACACACAGTTAAGAAAGAATCAAAAAAGAAGATGGGGAAACAGTGTTAAGTCAGTAAAAATATAATACTGCATATATTGTTATTAATTATACAGCCCAAATATTTAAGAATTTTTTTAACATTTATTTATTTACCTTTGAGAGACAGACAACAGAGTGCGAGTGGGAGAGGGGCAGAGAGAGGGAGACACAGAGTCCGAAGCGGGCTCCAAGGCTCTGAGCTGTCAGCTCAGAGCCCGATGTGGGGCTCGAACCCATGAACCACGAGATCGTGACCTGAGCCGAAGTTGGACACTGAACCGACTGAGCCACCCGGGTGCCCCAAATATTTAAAATCTGTCTTCATATTCTTCTGGTCCTCCTCTTTTGAAATCAGTCCCACTCAACAGTATTTATCAACTTATTAATTAGAGGCTTAATGGAAAGAGAATGAGTTTGAGGCATATACAACAACGTTTACTGGTTTCTTTACTGTCCAAATCTACGACCGTGGCCAAGCTACTCAACTGTGCTGTAAAATGGAATCAATGACATTCACTCTAGAGAAATAAGACTAATATATATGCAAATTGTAATTGCTATACGCATTATTATTTTATTTTGATCGGGTCATACTATTAACCCTGTTTCCCTAATTCATTTACTTCTGCTAGTTTAAATGAAAGCTTAAAGTCGTCTTGAACTGAGATTCACATGAAAAGTGCCTATCACAGTGCTTGGCATATATGTGCTGAAAAACATGTAAGCTATAAATATTTATTACTTGCAAATAAAGGAATTAGGGTAGATGTTTCCTTAATCTCATAGACTTTCACCACGAGATCTCATAACAATGAGATTCCTCTTTATCTAACATCCTATTTTTTCCCCCCATTTCAGAGTTATTCTGGGAATGGTCTTCTTTTTTTTATGAGGTATTCACCACCCCTCTGATACATCACCACTTGTGTACTAATATCCACAATGAGCACCAGAGCACCCCGAGATTACAAAAGCCTTGTAAAAAGGGCTATCAGGGGCTTGTAAAGAGGTCACAGAAAGAATATTACTACCGGAGTTACTCAGATGTTACGTAACCAGCTAGTTTTTTTGTTGGTAGACCTCAAAATATAGTTTGACAGATATTTTTTCGTCTCAAATTGAAGGGTATCTGGAGCTTTTTATATTGATAGCTTTACCTTCCACCGGCGGTCCCTACTTTTAATTACTACAATAATCACTCCACACTGCCAAGAATCCCCCAAGATAAATATAATATACAAGCCAGAGAAACCGAAGCCAATAATGATGACAAAAGAAGTCAAATTTCAATTCAAATACAGTCATTCTAGCCTCAGAAGGTTGAAAACTCATAAAGGTAGAGACTGAAAATGAAAATGTCACTTTAGCAATGCTGAAAATTGATATGCAGGAGAAAAACCTTACTAAAAAGTCCTTGTTTTCAGAACAGGCTGATTTTTCAGCTGCATCTCCAACATTTTCTGTCTCTCTTCTAAATCAGAACTGAGGAAAAGTCAGGGCGACAAGTGCAGCTTTGACCACGAGTACAGAGAGAAGGCTAACGAGACAACTGGAAGGTTCCACGCCGCAGCCTCTCACCGTCACAGGAAGAGCCGCGTGCACTGGGAGGGAAGGGAGGAGCTGGACAGGTCGGCCGGAAGCTCTGCCTCCAGACATAACTGTGTTCAGGGGCATAAACGGATTCATTCATTGATTCAACAAATTTTTGTGGGGCATTCCCTGTGAATAACTTACTGCCTGGGGCATCACAAGAACGGTCTTGAGGCATACAGTTGTGAACAAGACAGGTAAGTTTCTCTTCGCTATTGTGTTATTTTATTTTTATAACACCAGCTCATTCTTTCTTCGCTGGATCAGTCAATATTTATCAGACAGGCGTTAGGTCTGTGTATAAAGCTCAAAAATCAACGACACTCACTACAAACAATCTAGACAAAAACATCTTTGTCAACTAGATCAAAGGTCATCATTTGTAAGCAGGGAGGACATTTTTGAAAAAGGAAAGGGCAGATCATGAATTTAAAATTGTTATTCACTGACTGATTTAGCTAACACAAATACGCATAAGGAGATGTGCTACGTGCCAGAAGACATACAAATGAACTGAGACAGAGAGAGGATGACCGCTTTCCAGCACGCCTATCGCTACCACCCTCATTCAGGCTATTTTGCTAATTAAAGTTCTAAAAAAAATGTCAACCTGTCAACCGTCAAACAAGTCAGGCAGAACAATGGGTTCTTTCCAGTAAACAACCTACAACTTTCTGCCTTTGAATCTCTTCTTATCCTTATTCCTCTGACCAGCATTCCCTCCTCTCAGCCTAACTGGGTAAAAATCCAATTCATCTTTCAGGATCCAGCTCAAATACCTTCACAAAGCCTTCCCCGATCTTCCACAACAAACTACTTTCTTCCGTTTCCACCGAGATTATGGCACTCACTACTTTTCTCCTATAAGCCATGTTTGTCCTACACACCAATACTCTTTTGTGTTCAAACATTCTCAGTTCCCAGTTAAATGCATGTTATGAAGAAAGATGAGGGCGTATAAAAAGTTTGTATTTTTTTTCTCCAGAAAATAATCACTGCCTAGGACTACGGGCATCACTTTGTTATCTGAGTGAAAAACAAATCACTGAATCTACTCCTCAAAATTCTAAAAATGTCCTAACAGCACATCGGATCACTGAATCAGAAAAGTGTCTATGTTGCAAAAACACAAGATAGAAATGAGAAATTAGACTTCGGTATCAGGACATACATAATGTTTTAAGAATGAAGAAAAGATTTTCTTACTTTTCTTTCCTACTGCCCAGTTGGCGAGCTGTGTATTGATCCCCATAGTCAATTAGCACCAGCTGTCGAGAAAAGACGTTCACTTTGTTGCCTATAAATAAATCTTCCAAGTGAAGATCATCATATTTGGTCCGCTTTAAAAAGGTACGGTGATTCTTCACATCGTGCTAAAACAAAAACAACACAGTAAGACAAATAGTTCTCCAAAGAGAAGGTTAATCTTATTATAAATTAAAAATGATTCTTCATTCTGCTTCATTAAACATTGGCGACACTGTTTCACTTTTGCTACAAATACAAATTGCATTTCTTTTAGAACTTCTGTATTTCCTAGCGGGATCCAATAATAACAGAAAAACTTATTACAAATTTAATACTTTAATAAACCATGAATAGAAAGACTTGTTCATTGCCAAACCATTTCAGCAAATTAGTGTTTCCGAAATCCCAGAGAAATTCCAAATTTCAGCTGTCTTGCCTAGACAAAACCCCAGTACCAAAGAGATCTACCTGTAAAAGGGTTGCCAGTGAAGAGACACAAAGAAATATGTGCGACTCTTAACCTGATCTTCTTCAATCTGACTTCTTGGAGAGATAACAGCTTTCAATATTGGTGACATATTTAGGGCCATGATAATCTTGATCTGCAACCACTTACCGCCTATTGCTTAATCTAAAACATGAACAATCCCACATCCGTTTTATAAACAAAAGATATGAATTACTATTTTCACATTAAAGATAAAGGTACAAAGTTACCCTCTTGTATTGGAATTCAAACACCAAAAAAAGAATTCCCAGTAATAAAAGAAAAAAATATATTATGAGTTTTCAAAAGCAGCGACATAAAAGGGAATCCTATTCCTCTCCCTATCCCACATTCACTCCCTCTGCTGATGTTTAAGGGGGAAAAAAAAAAAAAAGGCTCAATTACCATTTCAACAGATCCATCCCCTGGGTAAAATAAAAGCTCATAACGTCGAAAAAGTGAAGCATTCGGATCATACCACTCGGCAATGAAAACGAATCTTTCCCCGTGATTCTGCAAAGAAAGAATTAACATTAACGTATAAAATATAAGCACTTCTTGCATAAACCATCTACGTTGAAGGCAAGAATTACCAAAGATTTGTTAACAAGTACATCTGTTACTATTTATTTATTACATTCAAGGATTCTTCTTTCAACCATATATCAGTTACCAACATACCTTCAGAAATACTTCCTTCTAATTTCTCATTAAGTATCCTCAGCTATCTCAAAGATGACTTATGAACTGCTTAATACTTCACAACCATCCGATCACCCTGAGTAAATTAACAATTTTTTTAGAACATGAGCTCCTGATCCGACTACTGTAATAATTCAGCACATTTACATATAAACAGATCTGAAAGCAGATTTACATATAAACAGATAATAAACTGCTGTGAGAAAAAAATTCTGAGAGGCTAGCTCTCAATTACGTGAGATTTTAACTTTCCTAAATTTAAGAATCCAGCAGAATTCGAATATTGTCATCATTAAAGTCACAGTAAACATCCTTTCTTTCCTTCCTAATTTCACACGATAGTATCTTTTTACAGGAATTGGAGAATGTGTTAGTCTAGGTCCTCTGAGAAGCAGACACCGAGACAGGATTACACTTGGCAAGAATTCTATTCCTGTAAGGGCAATTCCTAGAGGAGAAAAATGGGGAGGGATCCAGACCACAGTACAAATCTGACTGGAAGGAAGGAAAAGAGAGAAGGGAGGGAGGCATCATTCCAGATTGCTGTACAGTCTAAGGAAGGTTCAGCAAGACTGGCAGGCAGTGCCCCGGCCAGGGAGCCCTCAAGAGTTCCTTGACATCCGGGGACCCGCCTGCTTGAGTCTTCCTGCTCCTCAAAGGCACCAGTTGGGAGTAGCCCTTGGGAAGTGTGTCTTAAGTGCAAAGGCAGCATCGGATTTCAGAGCACAGCAGGTGGGGCCCATGCTCATAGCTGACGGTGTGTGAGGTGCATTCCTGTGCCTATCACACAGGATGAAGTGAAAAAATAAGTCAAAGAATGACCCTCTTTCCTTGACTGTTAAGCAGGACTTCCAATCATGCATGTTGTTAAAAATAGCTTAGCCCCAAAGGTCCTTCATTATAATAAGGAAAGGAGGACATACAGGACATGTAAGGAAGAAAGGAATCTAGTTTTGTTGTTAATTCTGAACTTAGCATTTGATTCTCTGGTTAGGATACACAGATAGGTTTTTTTTTATGTTTTGTTAATAATTTCTTTTGTGTTAATAATTCCCTTATATATTCTAATGGTAGAAGGTGTATGGCTAGTTATGTTTATGATTATACTCATAAACTGTACTGTAAAAAGTTTTAAGACGCTATTTTATTTTTCCCACAATCATCCACAAAGACATATTTAAGCAACGCTAATTATTAGCTAAGAGAAAATGAAGGTAAATTAAGAGACATACTATGACATTCGTGAAAGCCTTCCTTCATACATTTTTTTTCATATTCTTACAAATACGGCTTCTTAAAGTTTAGGTTTCAATGTGCGGTTCTAGTGTTGTGGTCCCCTTATAATAGAAAATTTAAATATTACCAGCTTACTAAATTTTTTACTCTCTATATTAAAATATTCACTCACTCGAAGACATCATTGAAATATTTCCTTCACTAAAATAAATAAATGAAATAAGAAAATGGAATAAGTACGGATGCATCTAACTGAAGGTGATGGGGCAGGATGGTGAGGTCAATGAAAAACCAATGAAACTTGGCATCATTTATCCAGGGAGGCCCAAACACAAAACTAACCAATCGCACTGCTTAATTCTGAGGCGGGTAATAGAATTTTGCACAATACGCTATCCAGAAAACAGTTTTAATATAAAGAAAATAAATGGAGGACCTACTGTTTCTGACTGACAAACTAGCTTAGAGCAAACCAAAGCAAGAAGAACTAGAAAAGTGGGATATGAAAAAAATATCTGTCTGAAAACCCTGGGGAGCCTCTAAGGCAGCCAGAATTTGATGATCCCGGATCTGGAAAGGCAGGAAGCTTACTGAGGTGGCCCAACATTCTTTGTGCTGCTTTTACTTGAGGACATGTGTTGAGTCTTATGTCAGCCTGGACAAGAGACAGAGAAGCTTAAGAAGAGCCAGCAGAGGAAAGCTGCCAAGAGGCAGAGAAGCCAGCAGAGCTTCTGACAACGTCACAGGGATATGGAGTGGCCAAGATTTGCGGGACAAAGATCCTGGGGAGAAGGACATTATAGAAAAGTGAGCTCATACCTGTGTTTGTTCTCTAGCCTCACAGCATGGGGAGAGAAAAATGGGTGTCTAAACCCACTGAAGAGGAACTCTCTTAACCTTCCCACCTTTTTGTTGATTCCTGGAGCACAACACTCTAGGAGCACAGGTAAACAAAAGGGTCAACTGTCCCTTACAAAGTTTACAAGTTATATGTTCACTCAACGCTTACTCCTTGACCACACTGAGGGGATACTTTCCCCATTCTAGCTCCCTGCATCTCCTGAAGTTCAATGATAAGCTATCAGATACACCAAGAAAGAGAACCAAGAGAAAAAGCAGACAATAGAAAGAGATCCATGAGTAGCTTACCTATTATCTGACAAAGGCTTCAAAACAATGAAGATAGGTATTAAAAAAATACATTGAGATGAAGAATTTCACCAGAGAGCCAGAATCTTTTTTTTAAGTCAAGTGGAAATTCGAGAACTAAAAATAACTCTAATATAGCATTCGCTAGCTAGCAAAAAATATCCTCTAAAAAGTAAAGGTGAAATAAAGACATTTCTAGATAAGCAAAAAGAGAAAACTTATTACCAGTGTGCCTGCATTAAAAGAAATTCTAAAGGCAGTTCCAAAGGAAAAAGGAAAATTATACCAGATGATTCAAGGAGTTAAAGAAGGGGCTGAAAAACAGTGGAGACGTAAACATGTGGGTAAATCTAAATAAATATTATGCATGAAAATAGTAATAATGCCTTGTGGGATAGAAAATACATAGAATTTGGATGTATGTCAAAATGAATATAAAAGGTGTAAAAGGTAGACAATGTTCATCAAATTATGTACAGCAAAGAAAATATCTCCTACATCAGTTGCTCGACCTGTTCTCAAATTCCAACGAATATTCGTGAACAAGAATCTCTCTTAAAATAATAGATACGTGAATCAGGGACGTTCTGTTCAGTTTTCCACGCTCTATTATGTTAGAATGAATCTTCTCCCTCTCCTACTCCTCAGACAATGGGAAAACATTTCTCAGACTGTTTAACAAATCAGTGACATTCAAACTTTAAGAAATGAATGGCAACCACTCATCATGACAATAACAATAATTTTTAAAGTACCTACTAAGTAGCAGGCTCTTGACATGATCTCATTTCATTTTCACAACAGACAAAATAGGTAGTACCCCTATTTCGTGGACAAGGATAGTAAAACTTAAAATTTTTGAACGCTGGTCCAAGGTTACATAACAAAGAAATAAGTGGGAACTCACTATGCTTTGTCCCATTAAACAGCACTGGCTATGAAAAATGACACAAAAGCCACTATTTAAGAACGTATCCATTCAATGGGCCTCCATCCACTAATGAACTGAGTTATTTATCTACTCCTCCATGTAAAGCTAAATAATTCTAAACAGGGTCAAGTTTGTTGCCTTTATCAATCATTAGGAGAAGATTAATGATTAGGAAATGCAATAAGAGAATCATCTCATTCCCTGTGACATCAAACATATTTAACAAATACTGCTTTTCAATTACATCCCAATTCCAAAATTTTAAGAATCAAGTCAGTGAAGCGTGTCCTTCTAAGATAGCATTGGTGTGTAAAATACCAAAAAATGTTATAAAGCGGATGCTATCTAGGAAATTACAGAAATTGTATTGTATTGCCCATAAGTTGCTGCTTTAAATCATTTTCACTGTGAGCATTAGTTATTCTAATGTAGTCATAAGCTCTAAAGGAAAATAATAAAGCAATTACTTTTTTAAGGTAAAGGGGAAAAAAGGCCAACAGAAACCAAAGGTCATACTTTATTGGGAAAAGGATAAAAGAGCTGTTAGCTTTAAAAATTCCCTCAGAACCACCTAATGATTGATGTTGACGGAAAAGTCTGCAACACTACACAGCACTTAAATAAATCTCTGATAAGTAAGCATCACACAGAAAGAGAGACAGAAACTATACCCACAAGATTTCAAAAATGCCTAAAGTTCTACCTGACCTCTTAGATTTTAACCTAGAGTTTCAGAACAGCATCTACACACAAAGAAAAAAAAATCCTTCATATTCTCTTGGAAAATTATCCCATTCCTTCATTTATAACTGTGATTTATCTCAACAAGATTATTTAAAACTACATAAAAATAATAATGGAATTTCCATTTATGATGAGGAAAACTAACTCTCAAGCAGGTACTATGCCCTCTATGAAAAAGGGCCAACTATGCCAGGTACAAATTGTAGCCAAATGCGATTTAAACTTCACTTTCTGATTTATCTTTGCAGTAGAAAGTCTGGTTACTTCGAAGAGTCAAAAGATGCCTCGGGGTGCCTGGGTGGCTCTGTCGGTTAAGTGTCCAACTCTTGATTTCAGCTCCGGTCATTATCTCACGGTTGTAAGACTGAGCCCTGCGTTGGGCTCTGTGCTAGGCATGTAGGCTGTTTAAGATTCTCTCTCTCTCCCTGTGCCCCTCCCCAGCTCGTGTACATGCGATCCTCTCTCTCCCTCTCTCTCCAAAGAAATGGAATGGAGTGGAGTGGAGTGGAGTGGAGTGAAGTGGAATGGAATGGAATGGAATGGAATGGAATGGAATGGAATGGAATGGAATGGAACGGAACGGAATGAAAAAGATGTCTAGAGGTATAGCAGTGGGACTTCTGGACTGGGCACGAAACAGGAGTGCACCTGAATGTCCCATTCAGGCTAGCCTTTTGCTCGCTGCCTGATATAGACACACCCACACACCTCCAACACCAAAGTTGCCTTTGAAATTTAAACATTTCTATTTTTCAGCTAAACTGAGCAAAGTCTAACAAAGAATGCGATTCCCCTTACATTATTGTCTTTTACTTATTTTTTACTTTACATCCAAGGTAGTTACCATAGATAATAATGATTTCAGGAGTAGATTCCAGAGACTCATCCCCTATGCATAACACCCAGTGCTCATCCCTACAGGTGTCACGCCCATCACCCCACCCACAACCCCTCCAGCAGCCCTCAGATTTGTTCTCTGTATTTAAGAGTCTCATGTTTTGTCCCCCTCTTTGTTTTTATATTATGTTTGCTTCTCTTCCCGTATGTTCATCTGTTCTGTATCTTAACCCCTTTTATTATTTTAATGATGTCAAAATTGAAAATCATTTTGTTTGAACCCTTCACTTTATGGGTAACAAAAACTGAGGCCCAGTGAATATAAATGACTTCCATAAGGTTACAGAGCTAGTTCATGACCGAGCCCGACCAGGAAGCTACACGTGCTGTGACTCAGAGATTTCCATGGGACCAGACCTCCAGGGCCAACTCAAGAGGGAGAAACTAACACGGAAGTAGTACGAAGGGACACCTCCATTTTTGGGTCACAGATCTGTGGAGAACGTCACTGACTGGATGGTCACAGGGACACTAAAGGTTTCAGCTTCCATCGGACATAGGCTTCTGCAGAGCATTTAAAGATCACACAGTAGCACAAAGTGACTTTTTCTTAAAGTAGCCAAAACGTTTTCCTTCTTCTGGACATTCTAAATATAATTTACACATAAAAAGATAACGGATCCCTCGCACTCAAGTGCACTGTGTTCCAATTTTGTAACTAATCACTAATGGGCCATCTAGTTTTTGTTTGGGTTTTGGCATGTCTTTTTTTTAGCGGCACCTTGGCACAGTGAATATTTTAAGCTGAAGGAGCTTGAGAAAACCGCAAAAGAAGAAGGTCACTTTGACCTTTTCCTAAGCCTCTTCCCTGAAACAGGTTATAAATCCCTCGTGTGACAGGTGCCTTCCCAGAAGAAAGCAGCATCCTTATCTCTCAGGACAAAGGAACGTGGAAAAAAAAAGAATCCCAGCAAACAGGCCTTGCTATCCTTATGAAGGCTCCCATATCACATAAAACTTAAATCAATTGATGTGTTTTCTCCTATTAATCTGTCTTTGTCAGTATTCAGACATAGCCAGGGACCCTAAGAAGGTCAAGGAAAATGTTTTCCTCCCCTACAACTCCCTGAAAGGCTAAGTAGAAAGCCAAAAAAATGGAATAGAAGCTTTCAGGCGCTGCACTGGAGGGGGAGGGTGCAAAGAGGGGGAGGGTGAAAAGCCAAATAGACCTTAAGTCACAGAGAGCACAGTGGTTCTGCAAGATGGCAAATAGTAAGAAACAATATGCTGATGATTATGTAAACAACAGCTAAATGTGACTCACAGTGGGGAAACGGTAATCAGAGTATCGAACAAAAAGCAGTTCTGTTCCTGCTGCAAAAGATCAGCATTGAACAACATAATGAGCATTTTTATTGCCAAGGAACTTGGGTGATGATGACCCAAATCTTTAATATTCAATTCAAAATCCTGGGCTAGGTAGGGAACAGTTGTTCAGAAGGACACTGAAGAGTATGTCACAAATAGTTGCCGCTGGGGAGTATGTGGTGTGTGAGGGGGTGGCGGGGGGAGGGGGGGGAGGAGGCTACTTTTCAATGTACACCATTATGAAATGTTCCACCTGATTGATGCTTGTATTTTTTGTTATTGTTTAATGTCAGGAGGGGTTAAATTGTTTTCTAATTTGTAGTTTTCTTTATAGTTTAATTTTAAATTACACTGAAAACCTGAAGCTGGTCTTTCTTTTTTTCTCTTTCACTGTGTAAGAATTTAACTACGTAAACACCCAACAAAGATTAATACTCATCAGTAGACCCTTCTTCACATCGTATTTCATCTATAACCTTGGGAGTTCTCTTCTACTAGCCATACTATAAAATCAGAATGGGAAGACAAAAACAGAAAACAAAGAAACAAAGGAAACAAGCAATGGGTATAGTAACAGGAACGTTAAGGAAACCTCCCAAGTGCCCGTATAGGCCTCACTACCTGCCCTCTGAAAAGCAGAAGGCAAGGCCATCAGACTATGTACATTACCTTATTCCCATCCACCAATTCATTTGTCCAACAAACAGAGCACTTGCCATGTTCTATGTTCTATGCCAGGTACTCAGGTATGTCAAGATATGACAATGGCAATTAGAAACAAACCCGGTCCTTACAATCTAGCAGCCAGTCAAGCAATTTCGAGGAACTTAGAACTACTGGCTCTGGATTGATTGTTCTGCTCTTTCACAGTTGACTCAGTTAACAGAAGTCATTTTGATTTTGTACTTAAAATCCATTCTGCACTGATAGGGCCACTCATCAGAACGTGCTGTACAGCACGTTACAATTTTTAATTTCCCTTTGATGGTACGCTTCTTCAAACGTAGAAAAATCTCAGATTGTTTTTTCCCAACTTACTTTGTTACACCTAAAAAAGGAAAATGTCATTTTAAAATGTAGCATATGAAAATTGCATCTATTCAAATGCATTCCGGAATGAGTCACTTCCCAGTGCAGCCATTTTTTAAAATAGTCAGATTATACCATGCACATGCTAATGACGTAGGTAAATTCCTTCCATTCATTTTGAAAACATTTTCCCTTCTCTCAATTCCTTGTAAGAAAAAAAAAAAAATAGGGGACAACCAACAGAAATAATAATATGCTTCCGTAAAACAGGTGAAATTTAAAAACCACACGTATATTGGCTATAAATCATGATAGTGGCTGAACTTGCAGACAATGCTGGAAGAAAGGACAGAATCAGTTGATTCAATACAGTTGAGTTGGTGACATGTGGGCCCGTGTTATCGCCTGAAAGTGTTCCACCACCAAATGCCATGCCTCCAGCGCTCTGTTCCCTGCCCACATCCTCCTGTCCTTGCACTCAGGTTGTCCAACTTCTCCCTCTTTCCAGCGTAACGGTCCTTTCACACATCGCCAACCCACCAGCCTGTCTTTCCTTCACTTCCTTCCTCATCCAGCTTAGGTTCCTTGGTCTGCCATTTCAATCATTATCTTAACAATTCTTCTCATCCAAGACCCAGCCCTAAATGAAGTTAACTAACCTGTGCTTGCTCCGTGCCTGTGTTTTACGGTTCTGTGCCTTACTTTTAGGTCTATGATGCATTTGAGTTAATTTCTGTAAAGGGCGAAAGTTCTTTGTCCATTCAGTTAGAGGTATAGACAGGCAGATACAGTGTTATTTATTCGTTGAGGTAGGTAAAGAGAGAGAGAGAGAGAGAGAGAGAGAGAGAGAGAGACTTCCTAGAGCATCAGTCTTTCTTAATGGTAAGTAAACATTTTTACATTATAACAAACCTATATATTATTGAACAGAATGTAAAACTCACATAATTTCACATAACTTATAAGATAAAATAGGTGATTTTAAGAAAATCTCCCCCCTAGTTTTGAAACTCCACGTGAAATGACATTTGAAAGGTAACCAAGCCTTTGGAAAATCAAATCACACCACCCCTCTCTTGGTCACTGCTTAAAGGAAGGCCCAGTCATACACGGACCATGTGAAACTAACAATCTTCTCCAGGCACACATGCCTACCCTTAGTTCAAGAGTAAGTTTATTAAGCTCGTATCATCAAGTATAATCGTGTCTTGGCCTCATCTACTTCAATGTTATGGGTCAGAAAGAACCACTGTCCTCCTGATGACCCTACAGCCATCATTCACCACATCCTGATTGGACCTGGCCCTATCAGGATCGTGCAGTGCAATGCCTAGACCAAACGGAGTCTGCTGCTGCTGCTGCGATAGTTGCTATGATTCGTGGGGAGGAGCTGGCATGGCCCAGCACTGTGCTGCACGAAGGGAAGACCCAGGAAACTATTAAGGGCTTACTTTTGGGTCGGCTGGGGAATACTTCAGAATGCCTAAAGGCATGGGCTCTAGAGGCCGACAGACCTGGGCTATGTGGCCTTGGATACGATATTCAACCTCTCCAAGCCCTGGTTTCCGGAAATGTAAAATGGGACTATTAATAAACTTTCCTCCTAGGGTAATTGTGGGGATTAAACGCCTCAGTGTGCGGAAGTCACTTGGGATTTATGTTGCCTACGTCTTTCCAGCAGTGACAGTGGCTTGTAGAGCCATCTGTGACTTTAGCGCTGCACTGGCCTTGTTCTGATATATAGGGAGAGCCTCTCTTGATTTGTGATACTGCAGTCTTGGCTGCAGCAAATCCTAGTCAGTAGTTTTTTTTAAGGCCCTTGCAGAAAAATCAGTATGAAGGAAAAAAGATTTTGTGAAGGACAGAAAAATAGAAATGTGACTGAAATTGTACGTTTATGAAAAGCTACTGGATGTATAGTTATTTCTGCAATACTAAGCAATTTTTTATAAAGGACATGTTAATAAATCAGAGTAGGAGCACAGAATCTTGCCTTTTAGAGAGCTCAAAGTGTTCACCAATAAGAAACTGAGCAACAATTTTCTTTCTGAGTTTTATAACATCATCTGTTACCCAATCTAATCATTAGGATTATAATTCAAACTTCTCAAAGGAAAGACACCATTGAAAAAATCATAAATCATAAATCATACCAATATATCAATCAACATGAAACTACTGTTGCAAATTATAGCTGTGAAAAATTAAACCCTGTGCTTCGGCTTAGCACAGAAACCAAAGATATTATGGAAAATAACAATAAAGTATTCCCGTTCTAGAGTTAATATTTAAAGTCATGCTAGATATTATACTTACTAGCAACCAATATGTCCAAAAGAGCAGGTATCACACGTTACCATTTAACTACTCGAAGATGCAAACTACTTAGGTGACTAGGGGTGCAGGGCCAAGCAGGAATCCGAGGAGCTACGTCTATGAAATGAGAAGAATATCTGAACAACTGGCCTCCAATTCTACAAAGCAAAGCAGAAGTGCTCCACACTTGATTTAAGAGACAGGAATCTTCCAGATGAGAAAGTGCACACCCAAGGCTTCTCTGATATCAGAAATAAAGCACAGAAAATTCCGTCAAATAAATTACCAAAATCTCCACTGAATGGCTCACCAGTAAATTAAGGCATGTTTTCAAGTAATTTTTTAGTCCTGATAGTACTAAGCCTGGGGGAAAGGCAGAAGAAATTGAAAGTCATACTTATCTAATCTCACATCAATTATAAATTCAGAAGAAACAAAATGCTAACACGGATGGAAAAGTACTTCATCCAATTCACAAGCGCTCGGGGTGAAGAATGAGTTCGTGCATGTATGTGCATTTGTGTGCATCTTAAGTGAAGAGGAATATTTCTGAATAATACGTGGTAATAGTATGAAATCATCTTCATTGCATTTTAAATGTCTCCAATGTTATGGAGCCACTTAACAAGGAAAAGTCCCTTATTCTTCCAGGGACCTCGTATTTTGGTTAGGCCTCAGGAGAGCATAGGAAAGTACTAAAGACATAGAATTCTTTAAAAAAAAAAAAAAAAAAAAAAACAGGAAAAAGAAAAAGAAGGCAGGAAGGAAGGCAGGCAGCACCATTATTGTTATTTTTAGGGTACCAACTATCATAAGCCTATATGAATCAGGAGTCGCTGTTAACATCTGATTGCTTGTACTTACAACTCTTCCAATGTTCTCTAACCCGCTACTATTTTAGTTAACCCTTACAAATCTTATTTATCCCTCAGAAAAGTTAGAAATAAATCCTGAATTAAGCAGGTAGGGAGGGAAAGGGAGACAAGCTACACAGTTTGTCAGGCATATTTAGAACCCAATCTCAGTTGACTCTTGCCACAAACCTGTCATGGAGGCTCTCCCTCTCATTCTCACCGATGAGAAAGAGGTTCAGGAGGGAAGTTAATTATGCAGGGATTCTGCAGATCAAACACCTAGTCAGGGCCAGAGCTGGGATTCAAACAAAAGTCTGATGTTAAAAATCAATACCCATTTCCAGACATCAAAAGCATTGAATCAAGAAAAGAACCAAGAGTTCTGGATCAACCAAAAGAGAAACACAGATGGGAGACAGTGAGAAAGGTAGCCTGTCTACAAGGTATATCGCAGCACAAAAGCAGACAGTGATAAGAAACTAGAGGTCACTAACAATGGAAGATTAGTTGGGCCTCAATTCTAGAAAAATAGGAACTATTCTAGAGTTGTAAAAGAGCTCTGACAGGTTACTGAAGCACTTCTTACATGTTTCTGACAGTTGCACGTAAGATGTACTATAAGAGCCAAAGTCATCTTGAGAAAGAAGGTATCACAATTCTGCATTCCGAGCTATACTACAAAGCAACAGTAATCAGAACAGTATGGTACCGGCACAAAAACAAATATGTAGATCAATGGAACAGACAGAGAGCCTGGAAATAAACCCATGATTATACATACAGTCAGTAAACCTACGACAAACAAGGCAAGAATATACAATGGGGGAAAGACAGTCTCTTCAATAAATGGTGCTGGGAAAACTGGACAGTTACATGCAAAAGAATGAAACCAGGCCACTTTATGGCACTCTACACAAAAATAAACTCCAAATGGATTCAAGACCTGAATGTGAGACGTGAAACCACAAAACTCCTAGAATACAATATAGGTAGTAATATCTTTGACATCAGCTGTAGCAACATGTTTCCAGATATGTCTCCTCAGGCAAGGGAAACAAAAGCAAAAATAAACTATTGGGACTACACCAAAATAAAAAGCGTTTTCACAGCAAAGGAAACCATCAACAGAACAAAAAAGCAATCTGCTGAATGGGAGAAGGTATCTGCAAATGATTTATTCAATAAAAGGTTAATACCCAAAATACATGAAGAATTTATTCAACTCAACACCAGAAACCCCCAAATAATCCAATTAAAATGGGCAGAGGACCTGAATAGACATTTCTCCAAAGAAGACATCCAGATGGCCAACAGACCCATGAAAAGATACTCGACATCACTAATCAGCAGGGAAATGTAAATCAAAACCATAATGGGGTATCACCTTTCACCTGTTAGAATGGCTAGAATCAAAAAGAAAATAAGTAACAAGTGTCGATGAGGATGTGGAGAAAAAGGAGCACTTATACCCTGCTGGTGGGGATGTAAATTGGTGCAACCACTGTGGAAAACAGTATGGAGGTTTCTCAAAAAATTAAAAATAGAAATAACCATATAGTTCTACTACTGGGTATCTACCCAAAGAAAATTAAAACACTAATTTGAAAAGATATATGCACCTTATGTTTACTGCAGCATTATTTAAAATAAGAGCCAAGATAAGAAAGCAACTCAAGTGTCCATCAATAGATGAAGGAATAAATAAGATGTGTGAGATACACACACAATGGAATATTGCCCAGTCACACACACAAAAATGAGATCTTGCCATCTGTGACAAACCAGATGGACCTAGTAGGTATTATGCTAGGTGAAATAAGTCACAGAAAGACAAATATCACATGACTTCACTTATATGTGCGATCTAAAAGACAAATGAGGGGCGCCTGGGTGGCGCAGTCGGTTAAGCGTCCGACTTCAGCCAGGTCACGATCTCGCGGTCCGTGAGTTCGAGCCCCGCGTCAGGCTCTGGGCTGACGGCTCGGAGCCTGGAGCCTGTTTCCGATTCTGCGTCTCCCTCTCTCTCTGCCCCTCCCCCGTTCATGCTCTGTCTCTCTCTGTCCCAAAAATAAAATAAAAAAAGTTGAAAATAAATAAATAAATAAATAAAAGACAAATGAATAGACAAGCAAAAAAGAAACCGACCCATGAATACTGAGAACAATCTGATGGTTGCCGGAGCGGAAAGGGTGAGAGGGCGGGCAAAACGGGTGAAGGGCAGTGGGAGATACAGGCTTCCAGTTATGAAATAAGTAAGTCACAAGGATAAAAGGTACAGCATAGGGAATACAGTCAATGATATTGTAATAGCACTTGTGGTGAATACAACATAACCTAGAGACTTGTTGAATCCCTATGTTGTACACCTGAAACTAACGTAACATTGTATGTCGACTACACCTCATTAAAAAAAAAAATAGATGTGTTGCAAGAGATCAAGGGAAAGGAGTTGCTCAGTCAACGTCAGATTTCTAGGGAATGAAAATCAGTTCACAGAATAGAAAGGCATGCATAAAAGAAAAAACTGCGGTAGTAACAGTAATATGATGTGGTGTTACATATTCAAAGACACAGCAGATGTTAGATATCTGTCTGGAAATGTCTTCATTCCACCTCCATTTTTCTGAAGGGTATTTTTGCTGGTTCTAGAATTCTGTGTTATATAATAGGTATTCAGGAATGCATCTTGAAAAACAATATTCTGGACCCTTCTGCCCCCACACAGTAAATCAAGAGATCATCCCAAGAAACTTTAGTTTTCCAAAAAAAAAAAAAAAAATGTATTTTTAAAAACCTGAGGGCATTATATATAAATGAGCTATTATATGTCTGAAATAGTACTAGACTTCTAGTTTCTGAAATTGTAAAAACTGAAAATTTTAAGTGCCTGCTGCTTGCATATTTTACACTTCTAGAACTCCAAAGAGTCATTGTTAAGATATAAATACTAATTGCCAGTCATCAAAGTGTCAAATTGAATAGTTCACTCTTAAACAACTTGGAGGTTCGGGCACCCACCCGCGCTCGGTTCAAAATTGAGTATAACTTTTGACTCCTGTAGGAGCCAAGGGCAGGCTGCCCAAAATGTGCCACAATGGCATATTATTTCGAACTGAAGCTACTGGGGGAACAGCCAGTGCCAGGACACTCGGACCCCCTCCCCAAGGCAGAAAATAAATCTCCCTTATGAAAGATGCCCTGCCTGTACTAAGAAGTAAAAAGACACCCTTATCACCAGAGGTAGAAAGTTTAAAGCTGACAAAGCTGTAGGAACAAACCTTGTTTCTTTCTAACTTCTACCTCAGCCCAAATTCCCCTCGGAATTCCTTACTAATTAAAGCTCCCAAACATGTTTTCCTTCCCCTGCCAATTCCTCACAAATTTATTGTCTCTTTGTCTAAAGAACATAGAAACTACCTGGTTTGGTCATTTACTTGGGTCTCAATTTCATTACTGGGCCTCCACGCAAACATACAACTTCGATTTTGCTCTCCAGTTACCTCTCGTGTAAATTTACTTCTTAGTCCAGTTGGAAGACCTTGAAGGGTGGAGGCAGGATTTTTCCTTCCCGTAAAACTTCGCTACTAATAACCTACTGTTGGCTGAAGGCTTTGCTGATGACACAAGCAGTCAATTAACACGTATTTTGTACGTTATGTGTATTAAATACTATATTCCTGTAAGAGACTAAGCTAGAGAAAAAGTTATTTAAAACCTCCTAAGGAAGAGGAAGTACATTTACAGTACTGTACCTATATTTATTGAGAAAAACCTGCTTCCAGGCTGTAGGAGTGCTGACGACACTGACTCCATCTTTGGCCCTCCCTCTTGTTCTCCCTTCTGGGACACATATGGCACCACTCTAAGATAATCACCTGTGACTCCACCGCCATGCTCCTTGCTCCATAAAAAGCTGGGGATGCAGGTCCGGAGGGGGCAGAGGATAAGGGCTTGCGCACCGCTGCATTACCCCTCTGTCCAACTGCCCAACTGCCCCTGTCAGTAAGTTACCCTGAATAAAGCTCTATCCCGAATGGTATGGAGGGGCCTGCTTCGTTTTTTCAGTGTTAAAGGGCCTGCTCAGTCCGGAGGATGCATTACTGACCCTCCCTCACCTTCTAACATAGGCAGACTAGGCTAGACAGGGGCAGTAGTGATGGCCCGGGCCCCCCAGTGGTGGCGACACTCAGCAGCCTGGTGGCCTCTGCTTGTTAGAGCCACACGGGGGGCCACGGACAGTGAGGTGGGCTTGGAGGCGCAGCACAGCTGGCCCATCTGCCTGGAGGTGTCCCACCGGCTCATGGCTACTGGCAGCTGTGGAAGACCACAGGACCAGGGTGCCACGGAGGGAGTGATTTGTGCCCACCTGTAGGGGGCCGAGGCCGAAGGCCAACCGTGCATCGCCCTGGAGCCTGGCACCAGAAGACTTGGGAGTGGGATACTGGGTATGGGGCGCCATGCACAGCGCCCTCCCTGCCTTCTGGACACATTCCCCCTCTTCAGTCCGAGCCGCAGCACCGGACCCCACTCCACCGCCCCCCATCAGCCCATCGGGTGACGTGTAGCCCTCCCAGCCCTGGGGCCCCAAGGGCTGCTGACAGCCAGCAGCTCTCCTGGGTACTCAGAGGACGGCAGGCCTGACCTCTGCAATGGTCACCTTTCGTTCAGTCCTGTGGAGACTGGGGCAGGCAGTTGTGAATAAAGCCTTGTAGCTTTTTCTGCCAACTCCTAAAAACAAACAAACAAACAAATGCCGTAAGTGGATCCTGGTAGTTCAAACCCAAGTTGCTCAAGGGTCAACCCTGTACTGAGCCCAGAAGATAGGAGTGGACAGTGTTTACAAAGGCAAATGAATAAGACTGTTGAAGCAGCTTAGAATCTAATTCAGAAAAGACTCAGAATGATTAAAGTCATTTTCTTCATCACAGAACATGCATACAATTCAGGAACAGCTACTTATCACTATATATCTTCTTTCCCACATGTTTAAAACTTCGTTAGAATGGTGGCTTTCAAACTTTGTAACTTCTCATCACAGCGCGATACGTCCATACCTGTAAATATATTACTGGCAAATTTTACGCAGCAATATTTATCCTTACTATGTGCTGTGGACTAAGATTATTTTCTATCCTACTTTTTTTAAACACACTGAACTGATTTCATGACGTACAAATAAGGTCAAAAACCTTTGAAAAAACACCATAAACCGCCCACCGTCTCCCTCCACATCTTCTCCTTTACTCAGACTGAGCACACTTAAAAAAAAAAAAAAAAAAAAAAAAAAAAAAAAAAGTTTTTCCCTATTGGAACCAAGCAACGACTTATCAGTCACTAAAATAAATGTGCAAAATGGGCGCCTGGGTGGCTCAGTCGGTTAAGTATCTGACTTCAGCTCAGGTCATGGTCTCACGGTTCGTGGGTTCAAGCCCCACGTTGGGCCCTGTGCTGACAGCTCAGAGCCTGGAGCCTGCTTCGGATCCTGTGTCTCCCTCTCTCTCTGCCCCTCCCCCGCTCACACTCTGTCTCTCTCTCTCTCTCTCCTTCAAAAATAAACATTACAAAAAATGAAAAAAATAAATGTGCTAACTTAAAAAGTGACTACAAAGGGGGAAAAAACTGTATTTTCCAAGAACTGGAGGAACTCCTTTTTTTTTTTTTTAATTTTTTTTAACGTTTATTTATTTTTGAGACAGAGAGAGACAGAGCATGAACAGGGGAGGGGCAGAGAGAGAGGGAGACGCAGAATCTGAAACAGGCTCCAGGCTCCGAGCTGTCAGCACAGAGCCCGACGCGGGGCCCGAACTCACGGACCGTGAGATCATGACCTGAGCCGAAGGCGGACGCCCAACCGACCAAGCCACCCAGGCGCCCCTGAGGGATATTTTAATTCACCTTGGCCACTGGCCCACCATTGCACTTAGACTACTGGCTCCAAAGGGTGAGGACATCATGAGCCTGAAGTTCAATGAGGTTGTAAGGAAAGAGCATGTGCCACTATTGGGTCGGGACTGTGTGGAACAAGGAGTCACGTGGCTTGGCGCTCTCCCAGAAAGAGGAGGCAAGAAGGAAGCACTGTTTCTGAATCACTGATCTAAAACAGAAGAAGTGGGAGAGCCGAACATCACTTCCCTGGGGTTACGCTGTTCTGTTCTAGCCAGCGAGAAAAACCACTTGCTACACGACCACTTTAATAGCCAAACATCCAGTTTCTAATGTATTCGGGTTCTTGGGATATTTATTTGTATATGTTACAGGAATCTATGAGGTCATAACTCAATGCCACTTGAGTTTTTCTCTCTCCCATCAAGTGATGCAATACTAAGTGAATTTAAAAAAGAAATCGGATTTGCTGCAAGTTTTGTTAGCATGTTTCTCACTACATGTTCCTGCTTGCCCAAGATGGGAGGCGACCTTTGCCACGTCCCTCATTTCCTATGGCATCTCATGAGTCCGCCACCTTCTACAAGTCAATACGAGTTTAACAAAGGATTGTCATTACTATTTAAAAGAATGACTCAGTGGACTATAAAGAACTGGAAATTTGGGGCGAAGTTATAAAATAGTAGTTCTATTCATGACTGGACAGCAGTGAACAACCTCCACTGTACTTTGGTTTATCACTTAAGAAAGGGAAATGTTTAAGATCTACGCAGGGTAAAACCATTTACACGTTTCGGCTTATCGTAATCCTCCTACCTTCATCCTCTTTTCCACTCTGACAAACTGCAAGGTATTGAACTTTGACACAAACTAAAATGTCTTCTACTGACTCCTCTGTTTATCGAGCAAAAGCTATACAAAGGGAGAAGAGAATCTATCGCAAGCAGATTTGCCAAAATAAAAGCCCATCCGCTCAGGAAGATGGCGGGCCTTCTAACCACCTGTGCTCCTCGCCACTGAACTCCAGAGCTGGAACTTGCTTTTCCTTTTGAGGGGCCTGACTGCTGTCTCTACAAGGGTGGGTCGATAGCCAAGCACAAACTCTTATTTGCAGAGGTCGGAGGAAGGGGTGTGGGAATCAGGGAACCGGTTTAGCCCACCATCACATCCTAGGATAAATCGGCTGGCTCCTTCAGGATGATGAGTAAAGATGAGCGGAGGTAGATTCTAAAATGATAGTAAGTAGGGGCGCCTGGGTGGCTCAGTCGGTTGAGCGTCCAACTTCAGCTCAGGTCATGATCTCACGGTTCGTGAGTTCGAGCCCCGCGTCGGGCTCTGTGCTGACGGCTCGGAGGCTGGAGGCTGCTTGGGATTCTGTGTCTCCCTCTCTCTCTCTGCCCCTCCCCTGCTCACGCTCTGTCTCTCCCTCTCTCTCTCTCTCTCAAAAATGAATAAACTTAAAAAAATTTTTTTTAAATGATAGCAAGTACATAACTGGCCGATTTAGTTTTTCCAGGAATGAACCAAAACAGGATCACACTTTAATTCTGACTGTGGCTGAAATAAACACCTAATTGCTGCAGACCTGAACTGATGATAAGTACCATGTATCTTGTTATGTATGGCCCTTCTCCTAAACCTTTGAACGCTCTCTCTCATTTCCTTCAAAATCTTCACACAGTTTCTTGTCAAGACACAATTCAAATTCCACCTGCTCAAGAAAATGCCCCATGAACCTCCCAGGTGAAAGATATTTTTCAGTATTTTGAAATCTCCTTGCACTTTATCTGAGGCTTCGGAAGCATACGTACACTGTTTACGGACACGTCTTATCTTCTACGATAATGGGAGTTCCTGAGGTCAAAAATGAGGTCATCTTTACATCCCCCAAAGTGCCCACCCCAGTGCCTTCTACAAGCTGACATTCAGTCTATACCTAGTCAATGTTTCAACGTTAGACTCACAGAATAACCGATTCCTGTTGAAAACCGTTTACACCAGGCCTAGCCCAATACACTTGAGCAGGATTTTTATGTGGCTATTTTACCTGTTGTTGCAAGATTACAAAACAACTCCACTGTATATGTATTTCTGTATCTTACTACTTTACTACTTTTCCTTCTTAAAAACTTTACCTTGCATATCTATTACTTCAGGTGACTATTCGTTCCTGGTCACTAACATATTTACAAGTTGTTTTTAACATGCTTCGGCCAAACCACATAGAGTTCTTGCATTCAAACGGGCACAAGTTTCATTAATCAATGAACAAAAAACAAGAGTACCTCCAAAGCTCCTGTGAGGCCCATGCCTTTTGGATGGCAACTGAGGTCCCCACCCTCAACTCCTACAAACACCGGTGGTGGAGAGGGAAGAAGAGATATAGCACCAGGCACTACACCCAACTCCTCCTTCTCATTATTCCTAGAAGTTCAACATCAGATTTTCTATTTTTAGTAACATAACAAAAGGTGTATCAAATATGCTGACAGTGGATTCCTTTCACATCGGCCGGTCTTCAGCAGGCTCTATACAGACTGAATTTATAGAGGGATAGAATAAACACCCTTCTAGACTCCGCCCTGGGTCCTGGGTGGGAGAAAGGGGCATACACAAAATCATCATCCAGATCCTTAGGGGCTTTGCAATCAGTCTAAATTGACAAATAAAGACCAATACACATGGAACAACAGCAAAAATATAATAAAAAATAATTCAGAGATAGGATGTGTGATACAAAACTATAGGCATTTGAACAAGAGCAGTCCACACAAACATCATGACAAGAGCCCCAAGAGTGCAGAACTGGGAATAAGGATGAGTGTTCTTGGAAACTGGGAGGATGGAGCTTCCAAGAGGACGCAGAAAGTTTGATAAGTAGTATGTTTACATTTTAAGACAAAATGAGAATAGTGAATCACTGTGCTCGTGAACGATCTGCATAAAGAAATATGATCATGAAGCTATAATATTGATCTTGACAGGAATATGGACTCTTGAGGGAAGGGCTACCTTGCAGGGACCTAAAAAATGATCTGGCAAAAGCAGGTGTTCAATAAATGCTTTCCAATATCATGGCTGGCTGGTTGGCTGGCTAGATGAGAGCAGAAAGCATTTAAATCAGGGAGACCAGTTAGGAGACAAACCAGATGTTTTAATCCAGGCCTAAAAAGGGTAATAGTAAGAATGAAGAGGAAATGATGGCTATGAGACATTTTTAAGTAAGGGGTAATAAGTCAGTGAAAGGAAAGGAAGAGATACGGGAGTAAGGGCTAGAGATCAATCAAAGCTGTTTTCCAGGTTTCAAGCCAAAGTGAATGGGGGAAAGGAGGATCTTTTCAAGAGTACGTATGATGAGATTACATTTAGGCCTGCAGATCTTGAAGTGAAGGAAGAATTTCTAATTATTATAGTAATCATTTGGAGCTGTGGGACTAGAATTTGAGCAAGGAAACAGAACTGATTAAGAATCCCCCCCCAAAAAAAAAATTAGGATAGATAAAAGCTGGTAATTTCATGAAAAATTCCCAAAGGAAACTATCTTCAAAAAAACATCATCATCATCATCATCATCATCATCATAGCAATAACATAACTTCAATTTGTGATCAGTATTATATAGCAGCTAACATTTACTGGACCCTTATTACATACCAAGCACCATAATAAGTTACTTGCACGTATTATTGCATTTAATCCTTACAACAAGCCGAAGAGGTTGTTACAGAGGCACAGAGTGGTTAAGTAACCACATTCACTAAGTGTCAAAAACAGAACTTAAGTTCAAGTCTCATAAAAATACCTTTCTCTATACCAGTAGTCTCTAAGTTTCCATATCAAATAGTCTCTAAGATCCCATTGGTAGATGGAAAGAAAATATCAACATTCCCATTTCTATTTTTCTATCTGAACCTATTAAAGTTTTTATTATTGTGTATTATTTACAATGTACGTAACATATTAATAGCGTGTAAATTATAACGAAGCACCCGCTTTGAGAGAGGGAGGGATATTCTGTTTTTTTCTAACAACAATGTGAAATCCAAACAGCTTGGAGATTAAGTATTCTGCCTCCTTTACCTTTGTGTCCTGTAAGAATTCAATGTTAAACACTTGTATCTTTTTCCTTCAAAAAAACAGACCAAAAGAATTAAAAGCAGGATCTTACAAAGACATTTACGCACCCGTGTTCACAGTAGCATCATTCACAATAGCTAAAATGCAGCGGAAGCAGCCCAAGTGTTCGCTGATGAATGAACGGCTAAGCAAAACGTGGTATACACATGCAATGGAATATTAGTCAGCCTCAAAAAGGAAGGAAATTCTGACATACGCCACAACATGGATGAGCCTTGAGGACATACTGCTAAGTGAAATAAGCCGGTCACAAAAGGCGAAATACTATACGGCTCCATTTACAGGAGGTCCTCCACATCACAGAAAGAGAAGTGTGGTTGCCAGGGGCTGGGAGAGAGGGAAATGTAAGTGACTTGTCTATTGACTGGTTGCAGTGTCTGTTTTACAAGATGAGATGTTCTGGAGACATTATGAATGTATTTAATACCACTGAATTATACCCTTAAAACTTGTAAAGACGGTCAATTTTAGGTTATGTGCATTTTATCACAATAAAAAAAAAATGAGGAAAAACCAGACCACAGATGATCAAATACTCCATTCGTGCACTCGCTTATTCATTCCAAAATATTTATCAACTGCTTATTTTCTGCCAAGTTCTGAGGTACATTCCGTGAATTCTAAGAAACAATCCCCGGCTTTAAGGAAGTAACATAAACCTAAATCTCTGAACACATCATTACAAGGCAATGTTACAAGAACGCTAATAGTGACAGTCAAGGGCTAGAACTTTCCACGAGGCACTTGCTATGTGCTAAGTACCTAGTTCTAAACACTTGTGTATTTTATCCAAACAACATTATGAGAGGGATGGTGTTATTATCCCCATTTTACAAATGATGAAACTAAGGCTCAGGTAAGTTAAGAAACATGTCCAAGATGACACAGCTTATAAAGAGGTGATTCCAGATCCCAGGTCTTAACCTTTCTCCTCAGAGTAGTGAAAAGGGGCTCTGAGGGCAACAGGACCAAAGCAGCCAAATAGCTCCGTTAGCTAGGTCTCCAGAACCCAAAACGAAACACTTTCAATTCAACTGCCAACAAACATAACAATAAAAATCAGGCCACACTTATCAGACTGGTAATTCCAACAATGTGTTGAAAACATACATTATATAATGCTATATTCAGGAAAAATTATTTCGCAATACGCAAAACATTTTTGTTCGTACAAAAGTGCTCCCTTGTTTAAATCACATGAAAGTAGATTTACATAACACAGCATGGAGAAAAGTGTTGAACCATGTAGAAATCAGATTTTCAGAATTTGCATATTTAAAAGTCAGCAAGTGATTTCAATGTATTTTAAGCCAGCTATCTGCTTCCGTGATTTCAGACATTCTAAACTACATTGATGATAAAGTTTAGAGTTCAACAGACTTCTAAAGTTTAATCCAAGTCTCCATTTACCTACCTCCCCCCATTAATGACATTATAATAGAAATCAACAGCATGTGAGAACCTGCCACCTCAAGCCAGCTGCTTCCAGTGGGGTTAGTGGTTTAATTGGTCTCCAACAAACTTCACTTTGAACATTCTGAGAACACAGCAGACCATTAAAGATTTATTACCTGACATAGTAGGCAAATAAACATAGCAACTTTTATTGCTTTCCCCAGATGCCATAGTGATAAGTACAATAGAAAGGAAAAGACAACCACCAAAAGGTTTCTATTTTCCCATCACCACAAAGCTGGACTCAAATCAATGACTTGTTTTGTACTAAACTTTTTTACCAAGCAGTCTTCCTCCAGGGCTTCATTCAAGGAGCAAGCATTCTCCTACACTGGACTGTGTCAAACATTAACCTTATTTTAGTACGGCCAGAACCAGTTTGGAGCCCATCCAGATTGTTCTCGGAGGGCTATTGCTTGCTCCCTCATAAACCCACCCCGAAAGGCAAACAGAAGGTGAGCTCAAGGGAAAAGGGTCTTCGGGTGGAGAATCTAATTTGCTAACTCTAGCTTAGTATTTCTCATTAATAAAGTCAGACAATCAAACTGCTCTAGAAGGAAAAGGGAGGCAAGTTATTAAATTCAACTATCCTATTCCACTTAAATTCTTTTAAGAACTAAGTGAAAGTGCTGCAATTATTTTTACCTTTAAAAAATTGTCAGTTTAAGGCTAAATGTCTTCGCCCTTGGTGAAAAATATGATGTTCAACATGAGAATTCCACCAGGTTTCCAAGATTTTATTAAAAAAAAAAAAAAGTCATTTGAGCACCTGAGAGGTCAAATGCATTATTTGTCTTTACAGAAAAAAGTCCATGTTGCAGTAAAGAGAACACAAACTCCTGTATTTCCCCAACTGTGATGCTTAGGAATGCACTTGCAACTTCATTCCTGCTTAATTTTGTTCAAGTGTGAAAAATGCCAGGAAAGAACCATTTCTACAATGTGAATGTAAATCAGGAAACTGATCAAACGAGATGGGATCATTTTAAAAGGCTCACATCCAGTTTCAGGAAAGAAAAGACTTTTTAAGTTTCTTAGCTTGGCTTGTAGATCCTTGAAAGTCCTCCCTCTCAGACTTCTACAGATCACTATTGTAAACCGTCATGTAAAAACACAATGCCACCACCGGCAGCCTCTCTGGGGAAACCTGTTTGGAAAGCAAGACTGAACTTTGCTTTAGATATATTAATAGGAGGGGCGCCTGGGTGGCTCAGTCGGTTAAGCGTCTGACTTCGGGTGAGTTCGAGCCCCGCGTCGGGTTCTGGGCTGATGGCTCAGAGCCTGGAGCCTGCTTCCGATTCTGTGTCTCCCTCTCTCTCTGCCCCTCCCCCGTTCATGCTCTGTCTCTCTCTGTCTCAAAAATAAATAAACGTTAAAAAAAAATTTAGATATATTAATAGGAAACAGTTACTGTGAAATCTTCTAAGACCAACCCCAGACAACTGATATTTCTGTACTTGTACTTGATTTTCATAGAATTTCAGAGATCAAAGGAATATTCATGGTAAGGAAACAGAAGCTCAAATAAGTTAAGTGACTTGGCAAGAACTTCGTGACCCATTAAGCAGCAGAACTTAACAAAAACCCTTGTTTCTTGATTAGCTAGTTTGTTGTTCACACAGAACATGGGCTTGTCATCTGGCAGGTTTGTGTAATACAAATTCTCTCTCTAATCAAATTATGAGCTTCCGGAAAATAGAAACATCATTTATTTCTTTTTTTAAATGTTTATTTATTTGGGGAGGGGGAGGGGAAGGGCAGCAAGGGAGGGAGAAAGAGAATCCCAAGAGCCCAAATCTCATGAACCATGAGATCATGACCTGAGCCAAAATCAAGAGTTGGACTCTTAGCCAACCGAGCCACCCACGCACCCAAACATCATTTATTTCCTTTGAAAGTCCACAGTGACTTTCCTAGTTCTGGGACCTTAATAATAATCAAATACTACCAAAATAAAGATCTAAAGGAGTAAATAAACACGTTCAGCACTAGATCTTGATAAAATGGCAAAAATACACTCCAAGATTCAAAACCCGCCGCCTTCCTCCCCCAACACTCAACTATTTGCATGTATGTTTATTTGTATTTCCAGGAAGATTCTGAAAGAGGACATCTTTTCTTACTTTTTTGGGTAAGTATGGCTTCTCTGATTAACACCTTAAAAAAACACACTTGATAAAGTATTAACTAATCCTAGGACAAGAGGTCCATCAAGGACCACTTGTCAACAATTAACTGAACCACAACACTCTAAAAAGAGAAACAGATATAACAAATGAACAAATACAAGGAAGGAAGGAAGGAAGGAAGGAAGGAAGGAAGGAAGGAAGGAAGGAAGGAAGGAAGGAAAGGAAAGGAAAAAAGAAAGAAAGAAAGAACAGAAAATCCAGAAATGGACCAATAGCTATCATCAGTTCATCTTTGAGAAAGCAGAAAAGAATATCCAATAAGGAAAATACAGACTCTTCAACAAACAGAATTCAGAAAAGTGGACAGCAAATGAAGAAAACTAGACTACTTTCTTACATCTGACACAAAAACAGGATCAAAATGGATTAAAGACCTAAATGTGAGGCCTGAAACCATAAATATCCTAGAAGACAACACAGGCAGTAACTTCCTTGATACTGACCGGAGCAACTTCTTTCTAGATGTGTCTCCTGAGGCAAGTGGAAAAAAGCAAAACAAAACAAAACAAACAAAACAAAAAGGTGGGGGGAACTTCATCAAATAAAAAGTTTCCACAGGAAGAAGGGAAGGAAACAATCAACAAAACTAAAAGGCAACCTACAGAATGGGAGAAGATATTCACAAACGACATAAATGAAGGGTTAGTTTCCAAAATACGTAAAGAACTTATAAAACTCAACACCCCAAAAAATGAATAATCCCGTTGAAAAATGGGCGGAAGAGATGAATACACATCCAGATGGCCAACAGACACATGAAAAAAGATGCTCGACAGCACTGATCATCAGGGAATGCAAATCAAAATTATGAGAGATCACCACACACCTGTCAGAATGTGTGAATAAAATCAACACAAGAAACGAGCATTGGCAAGAATGTAAAGAAAAAGGAACCCTCGTGCACGGTTGCTGGGAATGCAAACTGGTGCAGCCACTGAGGAAAACAGTATGGAGCTTCCTCCAAAAGTTAAAAATGGGACTACCCTACAATCCAGCAATTGTACTGCTAGGCGTTTACCAAAAAAATATAAAAATACTAATTCAAAGGGATACATGCACCCCAGTATTATAGCGGCATTATTTATAATAGCCAAGTTACGGAAACAGCCTAAGTGTCTAATGACTAATGAATGTAGAAGTATAAAGTAGAAGTGGCATATATATATATATATATATATATATATATATATATATGAATATTATTCACCCATAAAAAAGAATGAAATCTTGCCATTTGTAATGACGTGGACGGAGCTAGAGAGTATTACACAAAGTGAAATAAGTCAGTCTGAGAAAGACCAATGCCGTATTATTTCACTCACATGTGGAATTTAACAAAACAAATTAGCAAAAGGAAAAATGGTGGGGGGCAAACCAAGAAACAGATGCTTAACTATAGAGAACCAACTGATGGTTACCAGAAGGGAGATGGGTGGGAGGGAATGGGTTAAATGGGTGATGGGGATTAAGGAGTGCACTTGCTGTGATGAGCACAGGGTGATGTATCGAAGTGTTGTGTCATTATATTGCACATCTGAACCTAATATTATACTGTATATTAACTGGAGTTTAGATAAAAACTTTTTTAAAAAAATTAAAAAATTATATATATATATATATATATATATAATTATATATACACACACACACAGAGTTTAGCTATACTAGCAAGAGAATATTTAAGCAATTTTATACTATTCACTTAATATTCAATTAAAAATTGGGGGAAAACTTTGCTCACTTGTGTCATATCTAAAAGAGCTTTGCCTAACCCAAGGTCACAAAGATTTATTGATTTATTCCTATATTTCCTTCTAAGAGCCTTGTATTTTAGCTCTTACATTTAGGTCTACAATCCATTTTTAGTTACTTTTCATTTTAGGGTCTAAATTTATCTTTTTTGCATGTGGATATCCAACTGTCTCAGCACCATTTGTTGAAAGACTACTCTTTACTCATTGAATGACATTAGCATTTTTCTTGAATATCAACTTACCATAAAAGATTTAGATGTTCAATTTTAATCAGCAATGTTTTGTAATTTTCGGTGTGTATCTCCCACTGCCACTAAAAATTCCTACTTTATCCTTTTAATGCTGTTGTGAATGCGATTTCTTAATTTCCTTTTCAGATTATCCACTGAAATATATAGAAAAAAGTATAGAGAAAAACTGATTTTTGTATATTGATCTTATATTCTGTAGTCTTGCCGAACACATTAGTCATAACAGTTTGTTTTTCAGACGCCTTAGAATTTTCTATATATAGGATATCATCTATAAATGAAGACCATTTACTTCTTTCTATCCCATCTGGGTGCTTTTTTTTTTCCCTTGCCCAGCTGCACTGGACAGAACCTCCATTACAATGTTGTATAAATTGCCTTGTTCCCTACCGTTAGAAGAATGCATTCACATTTTCATCATTAAGAATGTTGACGGCTGTAGGCTTTTTTGTGAATCCCCTTTGGTTAATGAAGTTCTCTTCTGTTCCTAATTTTTTTTTTAATGTGTACCTATTTTTGACAGAGTGAGAGAGACAGAGTGTGAGTGGGGGAGGGGCAGAGAGAAAAAGAGACACAGAATCCGAAGCAGGCTTCAGGCTCCAAGCCGTCTGCACAGAGCCCGACGCGGGGCTCAAACTCACGAACTGTGAGATCATGAGCTGAGCCAAAGTCAGACACTTAACCGACGGAGCCACCCAGGCGCCCCGCTAATCTGTTGCCATGTTTTATTTATTATGAACGGTATTGGATACTGTAAAATGTTTGCGTGTCTATTAATCATCATGTGACTTTTATCCTTTAACATGATATTGATTTTTCAGATGTTAAATCACCTTTGCACTCTTGGTGTAAATCACATGGGTCATGTTGTATAATACTTTGTATATGTTGCTGGATTCAGTTTGCTGATACTTTGTTAATGATTCGGGTGGGCATCTATATTCCTAAGGGATATCAGTCTGTAGTTTTCTTATGATGTCTTCTCTGGTTTCGGTATAGGGGTAAGACTGACCTCAATGAATTATTTGAGAAGTATTCCCTCCTCCTCTCTTTTCCGGAAGGCTTTGTGAAAGACTGGTATTATCGATTCTTTAACTGTTTGACAGAATTCTCCCGGGCCTGAGCTTTTCTTTGTAGAAAGGTTTTTAATTGCTAATTCAATTGCTTTGCTTGGTATAGATCCTTGCTCAGCTACCACTGTCTGTATGGGACTGATCCTGGCTACGTCCCTTTCTAATCCATTCACTGCCTCTGTCAGCATACCCAGGGTTCGGCACTCCACCCACTCTCCCTATAGCATTTCACACTTTCAAATATCCTGCAGGTTATACTTACCAGCTTAGTTTTTATTGTAGATCTCCCCCAACAGAATGTGAGCCCTTTTAGGATCTGTTTTGTTCACAGATGCCTCCCAAGAGACTAGGTGCATGCATAGCATACAGTGGGTATTATTAAATATTTGTTGAATGAATACATTTAAAAAGCAGAGTTCATCTACTAGCCACTATAAAATGGAAAGTATAAAGTGCCTGAAAAGTGGAATTTATTCACTCCTTCATCCAGTCAACGAACAGTTCCTTCTCTTTGCCACCCAGGTACGGCAGCAAACACCGGGAATATTCAAGACAGACAAGGCCCTGTTGACATAGTGCTTGTTTATTAATTTTGTCTCTCCTCATAGAATGTAAAAAAAAAAAACCCAAAAAACAAAAAAGTATAATTCCTGTAACGATAAGTCTTAGAAAGACAACAGAATACATAAGTAAATGTGTTAATGACTAGAGATCAGAAAGATAGGGATTCCCTCTTCAGCTAGAATAATCAAGAAAGCTCTCTATGAGGAGGTATCATCTGAAGTAAAACCAGGATGAGGAGAAGCCATCCATGCAGAAACCCGGGGAGTAATATTTTAGGGACACAAAAAGCATAACGTGACGGGGAAATGGAGGTTGGTAAATTCAAAAAAACAAAAAAAGTCAGCATGACCTGAAGGTGTAATTAGAGGGACGGACAGAGTGGGAAGGTATCCCGCCTCCAATGTGGAAACCCTAAACCCACCCTGATATTTTTAGCAATTTGCACGCATCTGGAATGTATTTTTTTAATTTTTTTTTTTAACATTTATTCATCTCTGAGAGACAGAGAGAGACGGAGCATGAGCAGGGGAGGGGCAGAGAGAGAGAGAGAGAGGGAGACACATAATCCAAAGCACACTCCAGGCTCTGAGCTGTCAGCACAGAGCCCGACGCGGGGCTCGAATTCACAAACTGTGAGATCATGACCTGAGCCAAAGTCGGCCCCTTAACCAACTGAGCCACCCAGGCGCCCCATCGGAATGTATTTTTACATCACCTTCTGTCTCCCATGCTCCTTCTCCTACTCTTCCATCCCTCTAGGAAAAGTGCCAATGGCATAAATAACCAGTGTCGCCGAGTCGAAATTTGAGAAACCTGTTCCCTGGTCGACCTAGTGCTTCTGTATAAATCTGCAAAGGCTGTGCCTTCCTCAGAACATTTTACTATTAGAAAAATATATCATAAACTAGCATACCTCCAACCCACACTTGTGCAGTGCAAACACGCATGGCAATGTGTACGTGGCTCTGGTTGCTGAGATCGAGGACAGCTTCATGCACACCAAACTGGTTCCATGTTTTCCGTTTCAAGTGCCAAATGCTGCAGATGTTAAATATACAGGCAGATTTGCGTGCAGTGCAAACTATTGCTATTCAGCATTAATTATAGTTGGCAGCTGATTGTTTGTACTATCCTCATGAGAGAAGAACGAGTCTGAGTACCGTGAGCCTCCATCATCAATCACTGGAGGAAATTCTACGTGCACAGTCAAGTGGGGCAGATTCAAGCGGCTGTAGCACGCATGTGCCTCTGTGAGAGTCGGGGGGAAGGCTCGACTCTATCAGCAGTCTTCAGACAGTCCATCTAAGGAGCTCCATGGGGTAATCTCTTCTACTCTTTGGAATGCTTTCGCCTATATGACATTATGGGTGAACGCATTATGGGTTAATAATCATAGGATGATTCATGGGTTATTTTAACTTAGCAGTTTACTGTTGTAAGATTTTTTTTTAATAAGATAAAGCATAGTTCACGGAGTCACAGTTTCTAAAAAAAAAAATGTCAAGTTTAATCTAGTTTTTTCATGATTCAGCCTTCTAATTTATGAAAGGAAAAAATATGTCTTAAATATGTGCTACTGTGTCCTCTGTGCATTCTAGCTGAGTGGCATTAATATGCCACATCAGTATGATTAAAATTAACAAGCACTAATGAAATCCATAAAGGTGATCTTTTCCTGAAAGATTGTTTCCGGTGATGGGAGAGTGCCACCTACTGTTCAATGTGGATATCGACATCGCCAGGCCACACGGCCAGTTTGCATTAAATCATCATCATTTTTCAGAGGCCCTTAATTATCAAAATATGAATTATGACTTTTTGAGGAAAATGTTGTATCACTACATGCTCTGGAAACTGAGTTTTCCAAAAGTAAGTTACTTCTCTACAGCTACAGAAACAATTTTGAAATCTTAAAACACCTTGGCCCCAATTGCAGTAGACTGAAAAGAGCACGGGCTCCCAGGCCAAACCGGTTCAAGTCTGGGCCCTGCCTCACGTGTTTTTAAACCTGAGACTGTTCCGTCATATGAAAAAAACTTAATACACAGTAGACATTCGATAGATTATAGATGTTAACTATTAAGAAAAATAGGTTTCCCACTCAGGTCTACAAGTTGACAGGTTTCTTTTGGCTTTTCATATAGGCTTCAGTCATCAGGGCTTTAAGAAATGTGTTATTAGGGGCGACCGGGTGGTTCAGTCAGTTAAGCGTCCAACTCAGGTCATGATCTCGAGGCTCGTGGGTTCGGGCCCTGCGTCGGGCTCTGTGCTGACAGCTCGGAGCCTGGACCCTGTTTTGAATTCTGTGTCTCCCTCTCTCGCAGCCCCTCCCCCTGCTCGCGCTCTTTCTCTCAAAAATGAACAAACATTAAAAAAAAATTTTTTTAAGGAAATGTTTTATTAAAAAGGCAACTTGTGCCAGATCAATTTCATTCCTCCCTAATCACCTGCATTAAAAAGGACCTAATCTGAGTTCTTTTTTGATCCTTCCCTCAACCAGTTCCAAGTTTAAAGCTTTTTTTTTTTTTTTTTTTAAGCTACTGAAGAAATAAATGATCAGGTTCAAACAGCCACTGTATGGAAGATGAGTGAATTCTCTTCACTTGCTTTCTCACATCTAATAAATTTCATAACAGTTTTAAAAACAATGATTTGTATTTTTTTTATTTTTTTTAATTTTTTAACGTTTTTATTTTTGAGACAGAGAGAGACAAAGCATGAACGGGGGAGGGTCAGAGAGAGAGGGAGACACAGAATCCGAAACAGGCTCCAGGCTCTGAGCTGTCAGCACAGAGCCCGACGCGGGGCTCGAACTCACGGACCGCGAGATCATGCCCTGAGCCGAAGGCGGCCGCTCAACCGACTGAGCCACCCAGGCGCCCCAAAAACAATGATTTTTAAAATCCTGCTAAACTATTTCAAGAATATCCTCCTCGTGACATTTTTTAAAAAGGGTTTAATCTGGGGTGTATGAGTGTCTTTCTTTTTATATTAGTTTCAGGTGTACGACTTAGTGATTTGACCAGTTTATATATTATGCTTCGTTCACCACAGGTGCACCTACCATCCGTCCCATTATATCACTATTACAATATCAGTGACTGTGTTCTTTCTGCTCTGCTTTTTATTCCCGTGGCTTATTCCATAACCGGAGGCCTGTATCTCCCACTCCCCTTCATCCATTTTGCCCGCCCCCCTTCTTTCCTCCTCTCTGGAAACTATTCTCTGCATTTGTAGTTCTGATTCCACTTTTTGTTTTTGTTTTTAGTTTTTAGATTCCATTTATGGTGGAGTCATACGGTATTCGTCTTTCTCAGTCCAACTTATTTCACTTAGCATAATATCCTCTAGGTCCATCCACGGCGTCTCAAATGGCATGATCTCATCTTTTTTTATGGCTGAGTAACAGTCCATTGTGTGTATATATATATATATATATATATACACCACACTTTCCTTATCCGTGCATCTATTAATGAACGCTTAGGTTGCTGCCATGTGTCGGCATTGTTTTTAACCCTTAGATTTCATCCAATTTCATTAATTTACCCTTGCAAGGTCTCCAAAATGAAGTCTCTCTTGAGCCTGAACCTATCTTAAGATTACAGATTGATTATTTGGATAAGAGGTTAATGGTAATACAGACGAACAGCATCATGACAGCTCAGTGTACGAATCGGTACACTGCCCCTCGGGAAGGGGCAGAGGGGACGGTGGAAGCAGCAGGGGGGACAGGCAGGAACAGAGATGTCACTAGTTCTTGCTCACTCTGGGCCTTGATTTTCTTTCCTCTGCTGGAGTTTGGATATGTCTGTCTGACTCTCTCTCATTCCTGGATTTCTTTCTCTCCCTCTCAATCTCTTCCCTTTGGATAGCTTTCTTTCCTGGATAAACAGGAGGAGATTTAAGAAAACAGAAAGTAAAGGAAAATAAGACAGGGTAAAAGAGGATCGTAAAACAGAGCAGAGGCTGGGTACTTACTAATGTGGTATTGACTACATTAAGCTTTTTTTTTTTTTTTAATGTTTATTTTTTAGAGAGAGAGAGAGAGGGAGACACAGAACCCGAAACAGGATCCAGGCTCCAAGCTGTCAGCACAGAGCCCGATGCGGGGCTTGAACTCACGAACCGTGAGATCAGAACCTGAGCTGAAGTCGGATGCTTAACTGGCTGAGCCACCCGGGTGCCCCTAAATGAAGCGTTTAATGCCTTCTCCTCACTTAGAAATTAGACCGAATTCTGTAGAGAGTCAGCCACACCTAGACACAGATAAGCACACTGCCATCTACACAGGAGCACGGGATGGGAGCAGGAGCACCACGCGGAAGGAGGACACTCGTGAGCCGTTCAGTATTTCCCAGCTTCGTTTCCCCGTCTCTACAGTTCGGGGATACGACTAGGTCAGTGATCGCACGCACTTTGTTTTTACCAGTACCTACAGTAAGAACTACAACTTCCATCAGACCCAAACATACACATATCCCCCACAAACGAAAGGAAGTTCCAAGCGACAATTCTTATCCTCGGTACGTGCAATGCACTGATATTTTATACTGTCTTTTAAAGGTCAGCTGCCAGTCACAGCTTAGGGTTCACAGTCAACCAGTGAGCCACAACCTCAGTTTCAGAAATACTGGTCTTTCGAAAATCCAGTGTTCCGGCTCGAAGACTTGACGAGTTCACACCACACAGGGCCCGTGTCCCCTGGCCTCAAGCTATCTGTCGACCACATTTCTGCCACTCTCCACCCATGCTCGCTGCTCCAGTCATACGGGCCTTCTTGCTGGTCCCTGGACGAGCTGAGCAGGCTCCCACCACAGAATCGTTGCACCTGCAGTTTTCTCTACCTGGACGGCTCTCCCGCTAGGACTACCAAGGCCCTCATAGCACCACTCCATTCAGGCCTCTGCTCAAATGTGGGCGATTCTGAGAGGCTTCCCCAGCCATCCAAATAAATACCAACCCCCTCCCACTTCCTTTACTCTCTGACCCTATAACTGGTTTCAGCTTTTCATAGCAGTTATCAATACCTAACATTTCACGTTTGGGTTTTTTTTGTGACTCCCTACCCCTAGAAGTTTTAGCTCCATAAGGGCAGGTCTTTGTCATTCACTGCTAGGTCCCAGGTGCCTAGGACAGGGTCTGGCACTTAATAGGGATTTAAAAGTAACTGCTGACTGAACGAACGAGCCTAGAGTCCTGTCTCAGAATAAAAGAGTCTACTGCATTTGACTTGGAATTCTAGACATTCTCTGGCGGTAATAAGCCCTTGCTCAAAACTAGGTCCCCAGCCCTGGTCTCTACCACGTGACTACCAGGGAAACACGGTGGAAAGTTAACTTCCTTTCTTTGCAACTGTATTTTCAGAGCATTCTTCTTCCTTGGACATCTGTGCTCCTCTGCTCTCTACTAACACTCGTCTGTCTTCTCCATACCTACAGTAGCTATCTCTAAAGGCCACTATGAATTAGTTAAGAATCTTAAATGCCTTAAAAAATAGGAAAATGTTTTGTGAATGTCAGGCACCGTCATTAGTAAAATTGCAAATGCACAGAGCTTTTGCCAGGTGCTGAAGTGAAAAAAGAGAAGGGGGAAGAGGAGAGGGGACAAGAGCGACTGAAGCTGCTAATTTAGCTACGGTGCGAAAGAAAATCCTCTCTGAAGAGGTGTCACAGGCGCGTAGGGACACGTGGAGAAGCATTCCAGGCAAATGGAACAGCACGTGTAGCTGAAGTGCATGTAAATGTGAAATTAAAAAAAAAAAAAAAAGAGGTAAACTTTAAAAACTGGCTATTTCAAAAGGGTAAATCAAAAAGAATTTTCTTAAGAAGCATATTAGTAAGAACACCTCAAGTATTCCTAATGGTCACGAATGTGTGTGCGCCCAGTCACAGTCGCCCCACAGGAACTACTCGGTCAAAAAGCAAACTGTTTAAAAGAGAGAGAGAAAAAAAAAAGCATTTGTTAAGCCCCTAACGGGGCAGGGCACTAGGGTGAACACTGAACAATAAACCACGGTGACATCGTTTCCTCCTCCGTTTGAAAATGCCTTCTGGTAAATTTAAGGAATCAACGTTGATCTGAGTATGCACAAGCTTAACTTTAAATATAGATATATTCACAAGTTGAAGAAAACCTGAAAGTGAATAAAAAACCCACAGAGAATGCTGTGAAGTTAACTCGTTTTGTTTTTAATTAACACTCCTACACAGTGATGAGTCGTTCCTTTCTGTTCTCATGTTCAATAAGTCTCCATTTAACACCTGTCAGTAATAACAACGGCAGCACCAATAATAGCCGACATTCTTGGGGTGCTTATGATACATAAAGCATTAGGCTAAGAACTTTATCCCGTTCAGTCACAACAATATTTAACCGTAGATATTGTTACCATTTACTAGGAGGGTGAGTATTATTGCCCCATAGCTCAACCTATGTGTGTATTGAGAAACAAGGTAAAATCTGAAAGACGTTATGAAGTTTTTAAATGAAAATGCTGGGGGGGGGGGGGGGGGAAGGGATTATATTTTAGGATCCATTCTCCCTTTGAATATAAATTTTAAAGCTGTTTGTTTATAATTTATTGTCAGACTGGCTTCCATACATCACCCAGTGCTCATCCCAAGAGGTGCCCTCCTCAATGCCCATCACCCACTTTCCCCCCTCCCCCACCCGCCCCTCAGTTTGTTCTCAGTATTTAAGAGTCTCTTATGGTTTGCCTCCTTCCCTCCCTGTAACTTTTTTTTTCCCCCCTTGCCCCTCCCCGCTGGTCTTCTGTTAAGTTTCTCAGGATCCTTACGCCGGTCAGAGTGGCTAAAATGAACAAATCAGGAGACTATAGATGCTGGAGAGGATGTGGAGAAACAGGAACCCTCTTGCACTGTTGGTGAGAATGCAAACTGGTGCAGCCGCTCTGGAAAACCGTGTGGAGGTTCCTCAAAAAATTAAAAATAGATCTATCCTATGGCCCAGCAATAGCACTGCTAGGAACTTATCCAAGGGATATGGGAGTGCTGATGCATAGGGGCACTTGTACCCCAATGTTTATAGCAGCAGTTTCAACAATAGCCAAACTATGGAAAGAGCCTAAATGTCCATCGACTGACGAATGGATAAAGAAGATGTGGTTTATATATACAATGGAATACTGCTTGGCAATGAGAAAGAATGAAATCTGGCCATTTGTAGCAACGTGGATGGAACTGGAGAGTGTGATGCTAAGTGAAATAAGTCAGGCAGAGAAAGACAGGTACCATATGTTTTCACTCATATGTGGATCCTGAGAAACTTAAAGCTGTTTAATTATGAAAAATATTCAGATACTTAAGTCATACAAATACTCACCTTTCAGAGATTTGTGCATGTACAATAAAATGTAAACAGCAAGATGACTTAACATAATGACAGACTTCTACCTGCCACCAAATGGAGGGGTTTTCAGTTTTGCCAAAGCCAGATTTCTAGGCCTATGTAGCAAGAAAAGACTAGGCCCAAATGGGCTCATTGTACTTTCATAATCAAATTACTGAATAATAAAATCTCAGCTACCACAAATAAAAGCAAATGTTCCCATCTAATCTATTTAAGCTAAGGAGAAATTCATGGATCTCAGATCTAATGCTCACTAAATACATATCACACACATCTAGCTATCCCTTCCTCAACAGCATGTGAGAATTATTGACATCGGCCTCAAGTAGTACTCCTGCCGTCTCCCATCGTCCCTCCCTTTCACCCTGACCCTTTATTGTTCCCGTTAGGAAAATGAATCTAAATTGACAAAGAATCTAATATGTAACAGTACTTTTCAAAATTTAATTTATTTATTTTTTGAGAAAGGGGGGAAGACAGAGAGAGAGAGGCACAAGGAGAAGAGCAGGACGCCTAACCGACTAAGCCACCCAGGTACCCCGAAAGTAAGTTTTTAAGTAGCCACAAAATTAGACAACACCACTAACCTCAAATATTTATTTCTGAAACTTATCTTAAATTTTAATCTCCTTCCATTTCCCCCAACGATCTTCTCATTAGACAGCATTCTGGTTAATAAGAAAAGAATACATTTCATATGTACAGTACATTACAGTTTATAAATTACTTTCGTATTCATCTGATCCTCACTGTGGGAGGCCGGGCCCCGGCGCCAGGCTGAGACCGGGTCGGGCAACGTTCCCTGTTGACTCAAGCCAACCCGGTGGTTCCCCCTCCCATTCCCCCACTCTCAAGGGCATACGAAAGCCTTGTCAAGGCTGAGAAAGTTAATTCCTGAAGCCTGTGGTCTGCAGGTGTTGGCAGTAATGCTACCTCCCTTTTTCTACCCCGAGTCAGATAGAAACAAACATGGGAACTGTGTTTTGCTAGCAATCTATCAACAAGGTCTTGTGACCCGTTCAGAAAGTTCACAAGGTATACAGAACTAAATGTTTTGGCTGGCAGTAATCATGTGAAACCTGTTTATTCTTAGAATGACCTGATCCATACGAGTCTTATATTATAAAAGATTGTGTACAGCAACAATAAAGCCGTCACTTGGGCCATCAGCCCAGGGGACCCTCCTGTTCCCAAACTTTCTCTTCTCTCTTTTTTTCTTGCATTCCCCTACCCTCAGGACCCTGACCTCAGTGTTTGTCGCGCCGGTCGCGACACCTCACAAAAACGCTTTCAGGTATTCTGAACAGAAATTATCATTCTGATTTTATGAAAGGGAAAACAATTACCTGGAAAGGTTACAAGTCACACAGTAAATACATGCTGAAGCCAAGTAGGATTGAAAACTTCGGATTTCTTTTTTTTTTTTTTTTGACGTTTATTTATTTTTTGAGAGAGACAGAGCATGAACGGGGAGGAGCAGAGAGAGAGGGAGCCACAGAATCTGAAACAGGTTCCAGGCTCTGACCTGTCAGCACAGAGCCCGACGCAGGGCTTGAACTCACAGGCCGTGAGATCATGACCTGAGACGGAGTTGGACGCCCAACCAACTGAGCCACCCAGGCGCCCCAAAAACTTTAGATTTCTAGCACTACACCAGATCCTGTGGACTACAAAAGGCTGCTTCCTCAGAACAGGTAACAAGAGACAACTACATAATCTATCTGTGAGGAATAGAAAAAGTCACCTCTAGCTTCTTCCGTATATACTGGTAATAAATTCTGAATTCTAACCATTTATGAAAAATGCCAAATAATTACAGAAAAAACATTTCAGGTAATTATCAACAGTGCTTATCTATGGAACATGCTGTAATTTTTAAAGTTTTTTGTATCAATGTTTTTATTTATATTCTAGTTAACCTATAGTGTAATATTGGTTTCAGGAGCAGAATTTAGGGATTCACTTACATACAATACCCAGTGCTCATCACAACAAGTGCCCTCCCTAATACTCATCACCCATTTAGTCCATCCCCCTCTCAGCTTCCTCCATCAACATTCGGTGTGTTCTCTATAGGTAAGTTATAATTTGCTTCCCTCTCTTTTTTTTCCCTATCCCCTATGTTCATCCGTTTTGTTTCTTAAATTCCACAGATAAGTAAAATCAAACAGGATTTGTCTTTCTCTTATTTCGCTTAGCATAATACACTCTAGCTCCATCCACATCATTGCAAATGGCAAGATTTCATTCTTTTCGATGGCTGAGTAATATTCCTGTGTGACACACACACACACACACACACACACACACACACACCATGTCTTCTTTATCCATTCATCAGTCAATGGACATTTGGGCTCTTTCCATAATTTGGCTACTGTTGATAATGCTGCCATAAACATAAGGGTGCATGTGCCCCTTTGAATCCGTATGTTTGTATCCTTTGGGTAAATACCTAGTAGCACAATTGCTGGATTGTAGGCTAGTTCTATTTTTAACTTTTTGAGGAACCTCCATAGTGTTTTCCAGAGTGGCTGCACCAATTTGCATTCCTACCAACCGTGTAAGAGGGTTCCCTTTTTTCCACACCCTTGCCAACATTTGTTGTTTCCTACGTAGTTAATTTTAGCCATTTTGGTAGAAGTGAGGTGGTATCTCATCATGGTTTTGATTTGTATTTCCCTGACTACGAGTGATGTTGAAGAACACATATTGTTAAAATGTCGATACTACTCAAAGCAATCTACACATTTAATACAATCCCTATCAAAATACCACCAGCACGTTTCACAGAGCTAGAACCAAACAATCTTAAAATTTGTGTGGAACCACAAAAGACCCCGAATAGCCAAAGCGTCTTGAAAAAGAAAAGCCAAGCTGGAGACACCACAATCCCGGACTTCAAGCTATAATACAAACCTGTAGTCATCAAGACAGTATGATACTGGCAAAAAAACAGACACAGAGATCAATGCAACAGAATAGCAAACCCAGAGATGGACCCACAGCTATATGGTCAAGCAATCGTTGACAAAGCAGACAAGAATATCCAGTGGAAAAAGACAGTCTCTTCAACAAATGGTGTTGGGAAAGCTGGGCCACTTTCTTACACCATACACAAAAATAAACTCAAAGTGGATGAAAGACCTCAATGTAAGACAGGAAGCCATCAAAATCCTCGAGGACAAAGCAGGCAAAAACCTCTTTGATCTTGGCCGCAGCAACTTCTTTCTCAACACATCTCCAGAGGCAAGGGAAACAAAAGCAAAAATGAACTACTGGGACCTCATCAAGATAAAAAGCTTCTTCTGCACAGTGAAGGAAACAATCAACAAGACTAAAAGGCAGCCTACAGAAAGGGAGATGATATTCACCAGCGACATATCTGATAAAGGGTTAGTATCTAAAATCATAAAGAACTTATCAAATTCAACACCCAAAATACAAATAATCCACTTAAGAAATGGGCAGAAGACACGAATAGACATTTTTCCAAAGAAGACATACGGATGGTTAGCAGACACATGAAAAGAACATATTGCAATTTATAATCTTAACGTTATATTCGGTAAGAAAGGTGAAACTTTACTAGAAGTTCAAATCCATTGTTAGATGTATGTAAGAAATGTATGAACAATACCAGGTTAGAGCTTAGAAGAAACAGGCACTTTGGCACACTGCTAGCAGAGTACAAATAGCAAAACTTTCTGGAGTTAATTGGCAATGCATACCAAAAAGCCTTAGGGGGGCGCCCGGGTGCATCAGTCGGTTAAGCGTCTGACTTTGGCTCAGGTCTGATCTCACCATTTGTGAGTTCAAGCCCCGCCCGCGTCAGGCTCTGTGCAGACAGCTCAGAGCCTGGAGACAGCTTCAGATTGTGTGTCTCCCTTGCTCTTTGCCCGTCCCCCGCTCGCACTCTGTCTCTCTCTCAAAAATAAATAAACATTAAAAAAAAAAAAAAAAAGCAAAGCAAAAAACAAAAAGCCTTAGAAATGCACACGTCCTCTCACCCAGTTATTCCATTTCTAATTTATTCTAAGGAAATAATTATGGATGTATGTAAAATTATGCCTATAAAAATATATTAGTTATGGGGTTAAAAGACCAAATAAATAAATGGCTTGGTTACATCAGAGTAAAGTAAAGAATAAAATGGAGCTCCTAAAATTGGATCTGGGAAACTGCAGAAGATATATTAAGTGAAGAAAAAGAAAAAAACAGATTTATAAACCATACACACAGTAGGATCACACTTTAAAATACATATACACGTATGTGTATGTGTATGTATACTGTATGTATGTGTCACTGGGATACTATACTAAAATATTAATAGTGACTGTATGTAGTCAATGATATTACAGATGAATTTAATCATGTTGTTTCTACATAGTTTCACATCTCCAAAAATGACTATGTCCAGTAGAAGTTAAATATTTGACACGTATACAAGTTAAATATATATACGTATTTTATATATACTTGTATTACATATATAACACATTATAAACGTATCATATAATGATATATTTTAGGCAACATATACAATGCATATAGCCTATGTAACTCGTATCAGAACTACAGAAAACAAGATGAAATTTAAATTTACATGTATCAGAGAACTCTGGAACCATTGCGCATATATAGAGAAATACATCTTAAAGAATAAAGCGCTATGAAGAAGGCACCGTACATGAGTCAGGAGAGATAACAATAGCAACTTAATTAAACAAAGTGCCTAGTATCAGAAAATAAACTTGAATTGAGCAGTACATTTTAATAGCTACAATTTCTCACATCTAATAAATAGAAAGTCTTAAAATATCAACAGCTTTTGGAAATGAAGTAGTTTAAACAGACTTTGCAAGAAAGTGGAAAGGAGGCTAATAGAAGTGGTGGAGAGATTTCTGGAGAACGAGTTACTTCAATCTCATGCAATAGCACCATCAAGAGAGATATTAGGTGAAATCCCAGCAGAAAACACAACATCCACAGAGAAACTATGATAACACACATCTGGAATGTGTGACTCTGCCTGCCACACCTCAGACAAGATATTATGGAAACAAAGAGTCCAGAAAAGGGTGATTAAATTTTTGACAAGCGATTATAAAGGGAGAAATCAGGAGTGTTTAATCTTCAAACGTAAGATCTGGACAGAAAAATCTTTTCCAAAGTTTATAAGAAAATATTTTCCAAAGTTTGTAAGATCATAAATGTTGCGGATAGGATGGAAATTGTTGCTGAAAGACCAAACTAACATGATTAAAGTTTTAATAAGGCAGCTCCAAGGAAAATACACTCTTTTGATAGAATAGGGAAAATGTAGGTGAGGCATTATCCCAGTACATTTAGAGTGAAATCCAAAATCCTTCCCAAGCTTCCGAAGCGTCAGTATTCCCTGGTGGCTGCCTGCCTTGGCTCCCTAGTCCTCCCATCGTCCTCACCTTCCCTAGACCCCACCCCCATCTGCCCCCTCCCAAGCCTCCAATGGGCCTCTGCACTTGGCTGCTGTCTGCTTGGAAGGTGCTTCCCCTATATCTTCACCCTGCCTGCTCCTTCCTTCTGAGATGTCAGCTTAAAAGCCACATCCTCACAGGGACCTTTTCTAATTTTCCCACCTAAAGCTACGTGCTCTTGGAACCTGGCACTACAACATTACTTCGTTTAATTTTCCTCATATTGCTTAGCACCATATGAGATGACCTACTCATCTGTGTCAGGCTTCATTCATTTATTTAATACATTGTATGTCTCAACTAAGAAAAAAAAATCTTTAAGGTTGAACCATCCAGGGGGCTTTCCCTGACCACCCTGGCTAGGTCAGGCCACTCTTGTTTAGGACACATTTTGACCTTACCTTGTAATTTTTCTTTTGTGACCCAAATTACTCTTGAAATTTATTCTCTGATACCTGTTTTTCTAAGTTCCATGGGGTGTGCAAGGTAAGCTGGGGCCAGGGAAGGTCTCGAATGCCAATTCGGATATTTGGGCTCCACTCTATAGGCACTGAGGAAGGACTATCTTATTAATCAATGTATTTATTGTTAGTGCCTGGCACACAAAAAGCACTCAATACCTGTTTGAACTGATGAATAATTGGTGAATGGGAAAGAACAGATGAAGAAGGAGATTGGATTTCTATCTTACACAGCTCACAAAAATTAACTTGGAATGGATTAAAGACTTAAACACAAGACTGGAAACCGTAAAATTCCTAAAAGGCAACAGGGAAAAATCTAGATATTGGTCTGAGCAACAGTTCTTCGGGTAGGACACTAAAAGCACATACAAAAAAGCAAAAATCAGTAAGAAATAATAACAGGGGCCCCTTGGTGGCTCAGTCAGTTGAACGTCCGACTTCGGCTCAGGTCATGATCTCGCAGTTCATGAGCTCAAGTCCCATGTGGCGCTCTGTGCTGACAGCTCAGAGCCTGGAGCCTGCTTCGAGTTCTGTGTCTCCCTCTCTCTCTCTCTCTGCCCCTCCCCTTCTCGCTCTCTCAAAAATAAAATGAAACATTTTTTAAAAAGGGCATTTTAAGAAACAAGAAACAAAATGATAAGGCAATCTTCAAAATGGGAGAAAATATTTACAAACTGTATCTAATGAGGGGTTAATATCAAAATTATATATACATACCTACAACTGAATAACAGATATATAAGCAATAGGATTAAAAAAGATGGGTAGAAGAACTGAACAGACTTTCTCCAAAGAAAACATACAAATGGATAACAGGTACATGAAAAGGTTCTCAGCATCATAATCAACACAGAAAAGTAAATCAAAACCCCCCTAAATATCACCTCGCACCTGTCAGAATGGCTACTATAAAAAAACAACAAAAAAAACCCCCAAGAGATAGCAAGTGCTGCAGAGGCTATGGAGAAAAGGGAAGCCTCACACACTGTTGATGGGAACGTAAAATGGTGCAGCCACTATGGAAAGGAGCATGAAAATTCCGCAAAAATTTTAAAACAATAGTGCCATATAATCGAGCAATTCTATGTCTGTGTATATTATATATGGAAAAAAGTGAAAACTTTAACTCCAAAAGACATATGCACCCTCCCCATGCTCAATGCAGCATGATTTACAATAGCCAAGATATAAAAACAATCTAAGGGCCCAGCAATGTGGCACAAATACACAACGGAGTATTATCGGGCCACGAGAAAGAAGGAAATGCTGCCATTTGTGACAACAGGGATGGACTCTGAGGTCACGAAGCCAAATGAAGTTGGTCAGAGAAAGACAAATACTGTATAATTTCACTTATACGTGGAATCTAAAAAGACCAAACTCAAAGAAACAGTGCATAGAATGGAGGTTACCAGGCGCTGCGGGTGAGGAAAACGGGGAGCTGTTGATCCAAGGGTAAAAACTTCCAGTTAGAAGAGGTTCTGGGGAACCTAATGCACAACACTGTCATTATAGTTAACAATGCCAGATTATACACTTGAAAGTTGCTAAGAGGGGAGATCTTAAATGTTCTCACCACAAAAAAAAAAAAAAAAAAAAAAAAAAAAAAAAGCAATGGTAATTATGTGATGTGATGCAGGTATTAGCTTAACGCTAAGGTGGTAATCATTTTGCAATATGTGTATCAAATCAACACCTTATACACTTCCAACTTACGCAATGTTATATGTCAATTACATCCCACTAAAGCTTGGAGAAAAGGAAAGAAAGGATAAAGAATTAAAAGGCAGAAAAAGGACAGAAAAAGATAAAAGAGCTACATGTGAGGAAAATCAGGGCATTATATTAACCCCATTGCTATTCACTTTTGCAAATACTACTGGTTCCTATTAAAGAAGAAACAGACTCCAAATTATATTTGTAATAAAAATGTTTTAGTCGGAAAAATCGGTTCTTTCTTTTTTGTAAGTTTCAGGTTTCTAATTTAGGCGCCATACTTTCTGATTCAGTCCCGATAAATGAAACCCTTCCTGGGACTTTACGATTATGGTCCTTCCAAGTTAGCAGTTCAAGTGACAAAAAGGAATCCTGGATGGTTACGAAGCGTATGTCAAAGATGAAAACAGTAAACCTATTTAGAAGAAACTTCATAAAGCTGAACGCTGAAAAACATTTCATGGAATAAAATCTTGTCCATATTTAGCAATCATGAAACCCTCTTTCAAGTCTCTTTGAAACCAACTTGGAGACATGTGTTTAGCCTAATTCTCATGGAACACAGGTGGCAATCTTTAAAAGCCTTATGTTATACTAGCAGTTCATCCTGGATAACAGCATTGAAATCAATGTTCTATTTTAGAAGACGTAAAACATTCACATCTCTTTATTATTCAAAAGGGTCTCGGAATTATGTCCTGTGTTCTCTTCATGCGCAAAATGAAATAAATTGATGACCCTAGCGTATTCTTTATCTTAACCAACATGCATTGAGACATACTGAACTACATTTGCTCTGCTGCACATGACAGAGGTGGTTCTAGAATTTGTAGGCAGAACCTAATTATGGTTCTGGAGGCTACAACTAGATGCAGGGAGAAACTGACCAGATCATGTAATTGTAGGGGTCAGGAAGACAAACCAGCGGGGCAAACAAATTCCACCCTCAGCTGCTTGGAGAGAGACCATCAGCCTTTGATGCAACATACCTGTTAGTGGTGAGACTGAACACAGAGAAAGAACATCAATTTCTCTCTCGTTTATTTTTTTTAAGTTTCATTTATTTGAGAGAGAGAGAGGGCAAGCCCATCTGCATGCTCAAGTGGGGGAAGGGCAGAGAGGGAGGGGGAGAGACAATCCCAAGCAGACTCCTCACCGTTCGTGTGGAGCCCGATGTGGGGCTTGAACCCACAAACCATGAGATCATGGCCTGAGCTGAAATCACGAGTCAGATGATTAACCGACTGAGCCACCCAGGCGCCCCTCTAGTTTTCTAAAGGCCTATTCTTTCTCATAAAGGATTGACAGCGAATGACACAGGAGACAGATCTGCATGCAAAAGGAAACTTGAAAATTCTACTCTAGTCAATTTTAAGCTCTCATTAAATGCAGAACTTCTCCCTTCACACAATAAGATTGTCACTAAGTCAAAGGATGAATAAGAAATCTGTGTGCCTTGAGATTAACTATTTTACCTCTTAAAGTACATATTAGTACAAAGTATACTGTATCTTGAACTTTGTGGGTCATGACCGACAGTAAGGAATATGGATTTTGGGGTTTTTTTTAATGTTTATTTTTTGAGAGAGAGCGCACACGAGCGAACGGGAGCAGGGGAGGGGCAGAGAGAGAGGGAGACACAGAATCCGAAGCGGGCTCCAGGCTCTGAGCCGTCAGCACAGAGCCCGATGCGGGGCTCGAACTCACAAACCATGAGATCGTGACCTGAGCTAAAATCGGACGCTCAACTGACTGAGCCACCCAGGCGCTCCAGGAACATGATTTGTATCATAACCCAGTACATACAACACACACACAATTTACAATAAAAGTTTCAAGGAAGTTATCCTTATTACATACAATGAATATAGTGTCTGTTTTATGTCATCTTTTTTAATGCTGGCCACATACGACAAATTGATGTCATGACCGAGTAATGGGTTAGAACCTCGTCTGAGAAACCATGCTGAAGTACATACGTTTGGTCTGGCCTCTGTCTACCTCTCTAACTGCACTTCACATTGCCCTCTGCCATACTTTGTCCACTGCCGCTGCCCCCCCAACTCCCCACCACCGAATTTCTATTCTATTTTTACATTAAATCACGAGATCAGTTCCTGCAATATGCCAACTGCTTTCCTGCCTCAGGGCCTTTGATCTTGTTCTTAGTGCTGCCTGGTACGCTTCCCCCAGACCACTGCACTTCATCATTCAGGTCTCAAGATGGAAGTCAATTCTTCACAGCGGCCTTCACTGACCACCCAGTTTGAAACACACGACTCCAACCGGGGGCGGTGGGGGGAGGAGGTCACCCCTCTTAGGGTAGTTGGGAAGTCTAAATGAGAGAAGGTAAGACAAGCACAAAAAAACCCAGTATTCCACAAATGTCACTTTCCATCCCCCTATGCCATCCAATTCTAGCTATGGAAATGCTATTCCATTCGCTTAATGATGGCCTTTCTGACTCTGAAAAGTGAGGACTCCATCCTCCAGTATTCCCCAAGTACTTTGTAACCTCTCGGGACACTCACCACATTCCTTCTTTTTCCATTCAGCAAATATCTGAGCGCCTAATACAGTCTAAGCAATAGCAGTGAACAAAATATTGATCCCCCTCCCAGTTCGGTTTGGTAAGAGTGACAAATTCATACACAATTTCAACTGAATGTGGTAAGTACAACAAGAGAGATGTGTACTATGTAAAGTTGTGACAAGAAACAAAAAGTCACCTCTGTGAGCAGAGAAGTAACCATCACAGGAGAGACACTTAACCTGGGTCTGAAAGAATCCAAGGGAATTTGGCCAGCAAACAAGGGCAGAAGAGTATCCCGTGTACAGCGTGTGCAAAGTAGAAGGAACACTCATACCACCAGCTTGAAGGTGCTTAGAACATTCAGTGAAAGATAAGCACTTGAAAGGAATGTCTAGGCAACGGAGAGGCATGAAAGCAGCTAGACAGGTAAATGCTAGATGATGGAGGGCCTTGCATGCCATTCCAGGAACGCTGAATTTTATACTGTAGGGTTTGGAGAGCCTACAGTTTTCTGTTTTTGTTTTTTTTTTTTTAATTTTTTTTAATGTTTTATTTATTTTTGAGACAGAGAGAGACAGAGCATGAACGGGGGAGGGGCAGAGAGAGAGGGAGACACAGAATCGGAAGCAGGCTCCAGGCTCTGAGCCGTCAGCCCAGAGCCCGACGCGGGGCTCGAACTCCCGGACCTCGAGATCGTGACCTGAGCTGAAGTCGGACGCTTAACCGACTGAGCCACCCAGGCGCCCCTGAGAGCCTACAGTTTTAAAGAGGTGACTTCAGGCTTGCCTGGGTGGCTCAGTCGGTTAAGCGTCCGACTTCAGCTCAGGTCATGATCTCACGGTTCATGACTTCAAGCTCTGCTGTTCAAGCACTCTGGTGCTGACAGTTCAGAGTCTGGAGCCTGCTTCAGGTTCTGTGTCTCCCTCTCTCTCTGCCTCCTCCCTGCTCGCACTCTGTGCCTTTCAAAACTAAATAAACATTTAAAAAAAAATTTTTTTTAATAAACTAAAGAGGTGACCTCAAAGATTTGGGTCTTAGAAAATTCGTTCTTGTTACTGAGAAAATAATGGCTCGAATAACTGCCATACCACACTATTAAAGATATACTGCAACAGTCCAGGCAAGAAATGAGGAGACCTCAAAGTAAAACAGGATCTAGTGACCACCTGAATATGGGAAGCGTAGGAAAGCAAGAGAGGTTAACTCTGGTTTCTGGTGTAGGTTACGTATATTGCAATATGTAATAACTATAATATTAGAGTTATATAATATTAAAGCTATACTATAAGTTAGAGTGATCTCATTAATTAACTTGAAGGAATAAGGAAACCCAGGTAGAATGATAGCAAGTTCAGTTTTAGTCATGGCAAATTTGAGAGGCCTTTGTGGTAACCAGGGAGAGTGTCTGGGAAGCAACTAGGTTAGGCCCTAGCAGGTATGAGAGGAAAACTGAAGTTTAAAAACTTCTTTTTAATGTTTATTTATTTATTGAGAGAGAAAGACAGAGAGAAACAGAGCATGAGCAGGGGAGGGGCAGAGACAGAGAGGGAGACACAGAATCAGAAGCAGGCTCTGAAATGTCAGCCCCTACGTGGGATCCGAACCCATAGACTGTGAGATCATGACCTGAGCCGAAGTCGGATGCTTAACTAAGCCACCAGGTGCTCCTGAAAACTGAAGTTTAGATGTGAATGCTTAGGCATTAGTAAAACTCATATGCGTGGATGAAATCACCCCAGCAAAATGCATAGACTAAGAACTGAAAATAATTAAGGACTGAGTCCTGGACAATGGCATTTAAAAAGCAGGCAAGGCCGGTGGGGGAAAAGGCGGAGGGGGGTAGGGGGGGAATGAATGTTTGTGAACTTCAGTTATCACAGAAAAGCTAAATAAACTTTGAGAAGAAATCATTGGATCTGGCATTTTAGGGCCATTAAAAACTTGGAAAAGGGCAACTTCATTGAAACCATTCAAGAGGAAGTCAGACAAGAGTACTGAGGATGAAAAGGGGGGCATTTAAAGCAGGTGAAAATGCTATGCTTCCATGCAGTCACAGAAAGGCGCAAGGGAGGATTGGGCAGTAACTGGATAAACCAGCATGGGGGATACGCTTTTTTTGTTTTATTTCATTTTCTCAAGATGTATGACCAGAACACTGGGAAGCAGGAAAAGGAGGCAGAGAGGCTGAAAGCACAGGGTGGGGTGGGGGGATAAAAGATACGCAGAAGCAAAAGGTCTTGTAACGGATGGGAGGGAAGGAGATCTAGAGGAAAGGTGGATGCATTGCCCTTCAACACCACTTTCCCTACACTAGAAACGCAAAATCGAATGATGAGTAAAATATATATCAATGTGTAGGTTAGGGGCACGAGGCTGAAGAAACTGACTTTCAGTCTCTGGCATCTGCTTAGAAGGGAGGAAAAAGCAGGGGAAGGGACAGGGGTTGGGGAAGTGAAAGTTTGGAAAGGGCTCCGCTGGAAAAGCACAGGGGCAGACTGGGGCAAGAAAAGGTCCCTGAGTTGGAAGGGAGAAAGAACAGGTGGTGGGAGGGGCTCTGTTGCTAAATTCTTAAGCTATACCCTTCTGACAACAGTCATCTCTCTATCCCCCAGTCCGTTCTCTCTCTATCCCCCAGTCCGTTAACTCTTTAAGAGTTGCTAATTAAGTGAATTAACTCGACCCCCGGTGTTCTCAAACAAGTGACTCAATAAAAATTAGCTCTAGGCTTTTTAAAAATGCCCAGCCCCATTCCTACTGATTCAGAATTTCTGGGGGTGAGGCTCAAGCGAGTGAATTTTCCAGAAGCTCTCCCAAGAGATCTTGAGGGGCATTCCTCTTAAAAAGCACCTACCTAGGGGATAATCCCCTGGCCAGAAGACAGCTGTGCAAATACGGCTCTGACTAAATGGCCCTTAGAGGGGGCAAGGAGCAGCGCTCTGCGCCTCTGGGGGGCAAACACTGCGAGACCTAGGGACACCTGGGTCAGTGCTGAGCCATCACACACAATCAATGCTCTTAAATGAGGCGCGTTAAAGAGAAGCCGAGAACTTGAAGTGATGAAAACTACAAACATTTAAAACGTTTGTTCGAAATAATGTCTCGCCTCAGGGTATGAGACTCCGTGTTTACCCCTACACTTTTGTTACGTTACTCTAGAGGCTCAGCAGTACCGAAGCGGAATTCGAGGCGCTGCAAGACACAGGGAGAGAAAGGAAACTGCAGAAACAGCCCCTGGAAAGAGGGAAACATGGGGCGAAGGTGGAAGAAACCGGGCCGCCTCTGAGTGACCCTCCGCCCCAGGACCTGGGACGCTACGTAACCAAGACCGTGAAGCGGTTCCTCCGGCCTCGCCTGCCACTCACCATAGCCTCAGGATCTCGGCACAGGGGAATAGGTAGCGTTGCCACAGGAAGACAGCACCTCAACCCCGACGCCCGGTTACTCCGGCAACAGAGCCCCGCCTACTACCGGACGTGCGAAATCGCCACCGCCCCGCCCCTTCGTTCCCAGGGGCTGGGAGAACTAGAACTCCGCCCATCCCGTCGACAGCCCCGCCCTTTCATGGCGCCGCTTGGGGCCAGCGTCATCCCTTAAGTTTGGTTGACAGATGACCCGGAAGTTAAGTGATACACAGCCGTCGCTCCACATATCCTATAATCTATTTCTAAGTGGACATCTACCCGTTTTTCACTTACAGAAGCCTTAGACCTCATGTGCTGCGTCACTCGCGTTTTAAGACACCACAGAGTGTATTTACCTTTCTCTTTTGGAAAATTATTCCGGAAACGAAACCCTGAGAACAGGAAGTGATTAGTAGTGAGCCAGCCGCTGCATGTCAGGAAGGTCTGGGCGGATCAGCTTCGGAACGGAAGAGGAGTGTGCGGAGCCCGACGGTCTGTAAAGTGAAGCCCCTGGGATCGGCAGAGGAAGGACCCTTGGCGGTAAGTGCAAGAAACGGGCTTGTGTAACCGAGGGGCGGGGGGGACGTTTGAAAGGGACAGAGGTCTGGGTTGGAGTTTGGTGTTCAGACGCTTTGGATTTGGGGAAAGGTTGCCTTTTGTTCCGGGAAAACTTGTTCAGACAGGGACGGAATTTCGGATTCGGCTCCTCGGACGGCAGAGGTTGACCAGCTTGTCTCTTTCCCACCTGTTACCCACTCCACACCCTCCCACCCCCTTGAATTGGCACTTGCCGGCCGAGCCGTGGCGCTTCCTCCGAGCGCAGTGGCTGGGCTCCTTGCTCTTGCGAAGGGGTCTTTAGAGACCTGTTTTCAGAGCGACAGAAGGGGGGGTTGTGACTATTGAGGAAGGTAGTCGCGGAGGACCCTGTGCCAAGTCAGATCGAGTACTCAGGGTGATCCTTTTTATGGTGAAACCAGTTGCCATCTAACGTACAGTTCATCATATTCGATCGTGTCACTCTACTCAGCACCGCCTTCCTCCAAATGTTTTCCACTGAATCTTAGTCTTTACTGAAAAGGCCATGCACACGTTTCTGAAAACATATGCTATGCCATTTTAATTCTATGACCAAGAAAGTGCAAATTAAGTTCTGAGTATTTTTGTTATATAGTTTAAACAGACGTTCCTTTGGGATATAAATAGCAAATTAGTGTCACTAATGTCCCCTGAGAAAGTAATTAATTTCTTTAAAATTACTGTTGGGGCGTTTGGGTGGCTCAGTCGGTTAGGTGTGCCTTCGGTTCAGGTCACGATCTTGTGGGTCACGAGTGCCAGCGGGCATTGGGGTGTGTATTAACAGCTAAGAGCCTGGAGCCTGCTTCACATTCTGTGTCTCCCTCTCTCTGCCCCTCCCCTACTCGTTCTCTTTCTCTCTCTGTCTCTCAAAAACAAATAAAAACATTTTTTTTAATTTTTAATTAGTAAGATTACTGTCGTCGTATCAATGATACAAAAGCCGCTACAGTAACTTCACCACAGTTTCTTAACTAAAATCCAGGGCACCTGATAGAGTATACTTGGCAGAAACAGTGAAACAAATTTGAAAGTAAACCAGTAATTTTTTGAGACCTTCGTTAACTATAACAATATCACCTGTGGGAAGGTTTTGAAATGCATGTGTACTAAATGCAGAAACAAGTAGAATATTGTCATATCTAAATTACAAGGTAATTAATAAACTTAGTAAACATCTTTGTATGGTATTGTCTTAATTGTTTCAATTTATACATTTTTAGGTTTTTCCATAGAAGGTTTGAGGTGCCTTTTCATTGGTTAAAAAATGACTACTCTTGAAAGTTTAGAAGCCAAAGGTAAGTATTCTTTTTTTTGATGTTAATTGTTTAAAAAAAAATTTTTTTTTAATGTTTGTATTTATTTTTGAATGAGAGAGAGAGCGCATGAGTGGGGGAGGAGCAGAGAGAGAGAGAGAGAGGGAGACCCAGAATCCGAAGCAGGCTCCAGGCTCTAAGCTGTCAGCACAGAGCCTGATGCGGGGCTCGAACTCACGAACTGTGAGATCATGACCTGAGCCAAAGTCAGACACTCAACCGACCGAGCCACCCAGGCACCCCGGATGTTAATTGTTTTTTAAAACATGTAATTTATGACACAAGGACGGAGGCGTGCTTGAGCCAAGCAACTAAATCTCATAGAGCTCTTGGGAATCATTTGTGTTTCAGATTTCTCCGTGCTTGTTTTGTAGTGCAGTGTTTACATTTCAGTACCCAGGTCTATGACTGAATAGTCACATCATTGGATAGTATTCATTACTGCTGTTAAACTACTGTTAAACATTTAGTGTGAAAGCAAAGTTTTGCAGCTATGTGTTCTACCCACTACAAGAGTAAGACTTAAATAAACAAGAAGGTGTATGTTCTAAAGACTTCGGTAGACACACGAGCAACTAGGAAGTGTAAAAGACCATTTGTGTTGGGTTGTATTGCTTGGGCTGCCATAACAAACCAAATCGGGTAATGGAAATAGCAGAAGTGTATTGTCTCACAGTTCTGGAGGCTGGACGTCTAATATCAAGGTGCTGGCAGGGCCATGTTCCCTCTGAAGGCTCCAGGGAAGGATCTGTTCCAGGCCTGTCTCCTAGTTCCTGGTTTGCTGGTAGTTTTGGTATTCCTTAGCTTGTAGATGCATCACCCTGATCTTTGCTTTATGTGGACATGGCATTCTCCTTGTGTGAATGTGCCTGTGTGTCCAGATTCTTCCTAAGGACATCAACCGTGTTGGATTAGGGGCCCACCCTACTCCAGTATGACCTCATCCTAACTAATTACATCTGTAATGACCTTATTTCCAAATAAGATCACATTTTGAGGTATGGACTTCAACATAGGAATATTTGAGGGGGGGGCCACATCAACTCATAATGCTTGCTAACTACAGTAGTTACTTTTTAGTCCTGCTTTAGTCCTGTTTGCTTGTCCTCTCTAGAACTATTGATCATTCCCACCTTTTGAAATACTTTCTTTCCTTGATTTCCATGATATTATTCTTGTTTTCAGCCTACTCTGTAGCCCTTCACTGTTCCAACGCAATAGCCACACGCGGCTATTTGAGTTTATGTTGATATTTTTAAAAATTAAAAATTCAGGGGGTGCCTGGGTGGCTCAGTCAGTTAAGCATCCGACTCTTGATCTCAGGTCGGGTCTTGATCCCAGGGTCATGAGTTCAAGCCCCACATTGGGCTCCACACTGGGCATCAAGCCTGCTTTTAAAAAAAAAAAAAAAAAAATTCAGTCCTTCAGTCACCCTAGTCACATTTCAAGTGCTCATTAGCCATGTATGGCTAGTAGCAATTGCATTAGAAAGAGCAGATATAGAATGTTTCCATCACTGCAGACAGTTCTATTGGGCACCAGTGCTCTAAGTATATTTGCTCTCTTTCTTTTTCATCCTTCTCTTCTTTTGGTTTATCTTTTAAATATTAACGTGTTTCAGCCCTCTTTCTCCTCTGCTCTCAAGGCTTTAGTAATTATCCGTAAGAACAACTTCCAAATCTGTCTGTAGCCTAGATCTGTTCCTTTGTGCTTCAGACCCTGATAGCCTACTGACCATCTTCAGACAGGCATTGAGAACACTTTATGCATGTCCCAAAGTGAACGCCTCCTGATTGAGGTTATTCTTGGACAGTGAGTTCCGGAGATTGGGGCCTGTCCCCTTCTCTCCATGGGAAATTATTTTCCAGAAGCCAGCTTTGTAGTAAACAGACCTCCAACAGCAAACTCTTTGAAAGGGATTCAAATATGTTTAGGAAGCAAGGAAGAGAAGATCATACCAATACATATTTAAGTGAATTTATTCAGCTGTGTGAACAGCATTTCGGAGTCACTGGAAATCATTAGAAGAAGCAAACCAGAGAATATAATGAAAGTAATACACTGGGGATTAATGAGGAATAGGGCAATTAAATGGTAACTACGGTGAAAGTCATTAGCATGGTGCGTGGCAAAAAGCGAAACCTGAATATCGTATTATCATTGGAGATTAAAAGTTAGTTATTGCAAGGCCTCTGTGAAAGTAAATTATTTTTTATTTGTTGCTACCTGTTTGTATTGAGCATTAGACTTATAAAGCACTTTCCCATGCCTTATTTCATCTGATCTTCATTTTACAAGGTACATAATTCAGCTGTTAGTCCTATTCCTACTTAATATAATGGTAACCGTTGTTAGTGAACAAAAGTTACTTGTATGCATGGCCTAGAAGCAGGTGCATTTGTCATGGTTGGCGTTTGTCGGTGGCCTGCATTTCCTGTAACTGCCTCACAAGAGAAGCACCATTGGTTTAGAGAGTCCGAACTTCCTCTCAGTGGACATTTGAGCGATATCGTCATCACGAGAGGGACTGCTGCTAGGGTTTCATTTGAACGGGAAACAGGCAATAAAGAGAAACCATTCGAAAATCAGCATTTGAATCCAAAACTTTCTTGAGAGCAAGATGAAAACTAAGAGTATTAAATAAAACCAGACCGTTTAGGGAAAGTAAACCAGGTAGGAGAATCTGAATCATCTAAATACTTAGAATTCCATCCGATACTCTAACACTCATTCTGTGGAACAGGTATTAGACGAAAAAGAAACCTACGGACAGATAAATTTGGGAAGTTCTGGATTAAAGGAGAGTTTATGCTACAGGACCTCCCAGAGCCTTTAACATCCTCGCACGCTGTGAAGCTGCGAAGAGATACAGTAGACAGCGTGGCCCACACAACCAGGGAACTCTTCATTCATGGAGCCTGTGACAAAGAGAATGATCCCATGTCAATAAAATGTGGACCTAACCCTTAAGTCCACTAATCCATAACACAGATATTTTAATTTAATAGTAACTAAACCTCATTAAATGAAATTGGTGACATTTAAAAAGAATATTGATTTCAGATTACTGAGTGACAATCCCTAATTTGTTTAACTGTTTGATAGCTGAATCTGCATCTACTCTGAAACGTTTGTCAGACTATAACCGAGTGTCGGAATTAACGCTTTGGTGTAGAGGGGGAAAAGAGTAAGCGGTTTTTAAATGAGTTAGTTATTGGATGTTAAAATGAAATCTCAGTGGTGGGTTAACACTGATGAACTTCAGTAAGTTTTATGCGTCTTTTCCACGCCAAGCACCGTGTCATTAAGCTGACCGTACAAAGATTAGGCTGCCCTGTGGAGCCCCCAACAGTCCTGTCGGTGAGAGAAACAAAGCATGTTAAAACACTCTGATGTTTGCATTATTCTGAGAGCACTGAGGGATGAGAGGAGAGTAAGGGTAAGTGATCTGCCCGAAGTCACACAACATGTGGCAGTGGGGGGATCGGGGGGAGCTTCGGGTATTTTGACACAGAGTCTGGTGTTCTTTGTACCACACCATCCTACAGACTTAGAGTATCTTGTGTTCTTGGAGTTAGAGTTTTATGGGAAAAGGAAAAATGTGTAATGATAGACTAGAAAATCGTTTTTGCCTCAGCATTCTAGAGCAAGTTTTGGCAAGTTATGGCCCTCAGCCTCCTGAGAATATTTACAAATCAGTTTGATGACAGGGAACACTGACTTTGAATCCCACTTGGGCCAAGGGTTATCCCAAATAAAAAATATTTCTGTGCTTCTCATTATCAGACATATACTATGAAAAAAAGAAAAATTAATTTCTCATTAAAGTTTCATCTTTGCAATTTGGATGTGTTTTTTTTTTCTTCTTTGTATAAGTACCTGTATAGTATCCTCAATTTTGCCTCATGGTCCATAAGCCTCAAATATTTCTCATCTGCCCCTTTATGGAAAAAGTTTGTCAACTCCTATTGTGGAATATTATTTGTTCTTTGCCTACATTTCAATAATCTTTGGGGAAGGCGGGAAGGATGAGCCATAAACTAGAGATATGTTTTCATTCTTTGATAACTGATCACTGGGAAGAACGATGTTGATGAATAATTGAAGAATGGTTCTGTTGGTTCCCTTCGAAGCGTGGAGAATAGGGATGGCTGTTTGGGTCCACTTAAACATTACTCATAATTATGGAGCTCGTACCACAGACGATTGTCTTCCCACCTGAGAGAAGATAATTGCTCATGAATGTGCCCTGGATTGTGCCTTGTATGTATGTAATAAAGCTTTCTATGTGTGTCCTAAGGGAAGGTAGAATTATGAAAGGTAAGTTACCAGGTGAGAAAATGGAAAGCCGGGACTCCCACTTGCCTCCATGCCTGTGCACATTAGCAACAAGCATAGTTTTTTACAGAGTTGTTACAGCTGCCATGTCCTCTGTTGTACAACCCTCACTCTCATAAATGCTTGAGTAAGTAGAGCAGTTTAAATTTTTTTTTAACGTTTATTTATTATTGGGAGAGAAGGAGAGACACAGAGCATGAGCAGGGAAGGGGCAGAGAGAGGGGGAGACCCAGAATCCGAAGCAGGCTCCAGGCCCCGAGCCGTCAGCACAGAGCCCGACGCGGGGCTCGAACTCACAAACTGTGAGATCATGACCGGAGCCGAAGTCGGACGCTCAACCAAGCCACCCGGGTGCCCCAAATAAGTAGAGCAGTTTAAATAAAGTTAAGAGTAAATTGGGGCTGAACCAGGTGAAGAGAACTTCTTGATTGGAATGTGTGATGTATCTTGTTTGAAAAGAGACTTCTTCTGAATACCCATTAATGTTCGTTTGCCCTTTAAATTTAGCAGTAATTATTTTGTGCTGTGTTCTTGAGTCTCCATTACCTAAAATTCCAACTCAAAAACGTTACGACTTGCCTAAAAATCCTATTCAAGCACAGTAGCGTGTCACACCCGCTTCTTGTTTCTTCCGCCTCAGTGGACCCGGATGGTACGGCCCTAGCTTTGTCTTTTTGTTGTTTTGTGAACCCCCAGCTAACTCCTGATTCTATAGAACTTCTTCCAAGACAGAATGTCTTAGAGACAAAATTCAATTTGCATTAGGTAAAGTTAGCACATCCTAAGGGCAAACGTTAAGAACACGGGAGCAGGCCTTTACTTTTGCAGAGTTCAGTGGAAGTTCTCTTGGGGGCTCATGTGCTCCAGCCTGACCTGAGATCCCAAACTCTTTATTTCTCCTTCTGGAGTATTCCTTTGTGGGTCTTCTGGAGAGCAGAGTTAGTCCTAAGGCCCAAGTTAACGTACGACATAGAAATGACAAAATATTTTATCCTAATGTAAAATGTTTTGTAAAATGGAACACATTATACCCCAGATGCCTTTCCACCTCCTCTGTAACTAACGTTAACTCAGGACTCCCAGTACATTGATACGTCTGTAGGAACCTCCCCACCCCGCCCCGCCCCCCGCAAACTGTTAAATAAAAACAGTTCTAAAGTCTAGCGATATACTTTTCTAAGACTTGAGCATAAGAAAATAAAAGTTAGAACTATATTTGATGTCATGACTTAAGCTTTCTTTCTCCCCCTGAATCAGGATCCAAAGTTTATTCTTAGTTTTTTAAAGAGTAACCACACAGGCAACAGAAGCTAACATTTAGTGAGCGCTCACTGTGCCAAACACCGTTCTAAACACATCACGTGTATTCGTATTTAAGTGTTGCATTAAATCATCGGTGTTGGGGATGAAAAAATAAATAAATAAAACGAAATAAGAATGTGAGGAATAGATCTCCTGACACTTTGCTAGAGTTATTTGGTAAAGCAGTGTGACAATACAGATCTTCTCCCGGCACGTTAATTCCATTCTTGGGAATTTATTCAAAAGAAATAATTGAGAAGTTGAGAAAAATCTGTAGGCATAAAAGTATTCACTAAAGCATTACTATAGAGAAAAATTAGAAAAAGTCCAAATATCCAACAATAGAATAATAATTCAGTAAATAATGCTATATTAACTTGAAAGAATAATGTAGTCATAAAATGATAAGTATGAAGAATGTAGCAAGATAGGAAAATATATTAAGCTTCTAAAGTTAATTACGATTACAATCATAAAAATGATGAAGGAATTTGAAGTAATGAAAAATTATTTCAGGGTGATGAGAATATAGGTAATTTTTTCTTCATATCTTTTAATAATGTAATGTTAAAAACCAGAAGATATGTGTATGACTGTATTTGAACTACTCTGTAGTTTCTGTATCTATTTAACAAAGTTTATGAAGAAGAAGAAAACCACGCTCATTAAAAAATAGAAATCTAATACAGAAACCTAAGGAAAGCATTCTTGTTAGGTATTTCCCTTGCTGTAAAACAGCTTTATAGGTAATTTTTTCATTGTTTCTTGTTTGTTTGTTTGTTTGTTTAACATTATCCTGAACAAGCTTACCATTTCCTACGGCTCTTTGCTGGAGAATTCCATTTCTAGGATGAGAAATTGGGACTCATGGTAATGAGTCATTGCTCGATAGAATGTGTATATATTATGTAATCCCTTTTTAAATATGGCTTTGTACTTCAGAAATTCTTAAGAAAGGTTTAGTTTTAATAAGACCTTACTATTGCTCTTATCAAATTGTTTTCCTAACTTCATGGGTTACAGCGAAATGTGCTTAACGTTTAATAACAATTAAAGATTAAGATTTAATTGATCAAGACATGATACTGATATCTAAAGGTAATTGAGGCTGAGGACATACTTTGGCCTTTTTTTTTTTCTTTTTAACTAGGAATTGTTTCCTGTCTTTGCCTTAGAAGGGATGAATGTCAAAATACAATGAATTCACTAAAGACCGGCCCATGATTGTTCTTAGTTAACATTTCTATAGGAATAAGATTTCAGTGGAACTATTTTTGCACCACCGATTGCACTCTGATTATATATTACCCTGTAATATATGTTCTCTTTTTATATGCATGCCCTAAATTAGATAGTAATTTCCTGAGCACAGTAGTCCCCACTACCTCGTACGATATCTGGTCAATATCAGGCATCAGCAGCATGTTTGCTGCCTGTGACCGACTCAAAGCTTGTCATTAGAACCATTGTTATATATGCTTGTCCTTTGCCCCTCCCCTTGTTATCATTCATTTATTATCAGCTAAAGAATACTTCGAGCGAGGCACATTACTGGAAATGTAGTAAACAAGAGACACAGAGTCCCTACCCTCATGGGGCTTCTATCCTAGAGGAAGGCACAGACGTTATCTAACTAGTGACACTGAGAGGAAAAAAAAAAAAAGTCAATTTGTCAATTTACCATTTTGATAAATAGAGAAAAGGAGAAATGCAGAGTCTTGGCTGCAGGTGCACAAAAATGGAACCCAGCCTAATCTGGAAAGGTTAGAGACAGGCTTCCCTTAGAAAAGGTTGAACTGCAATTATAAGGACGGGAAGTAATTAACTAAAGGGAATAGGAAGTTGGGAAGAATATTCTGAGCAGAGAAGTGTCTGCAGAGGAAGGAGTTTTTAAGACACCCACACAAAACAAGTCAGGCAGGAACACAGAGTCTGAAGAAGTAAATGGCCGAAGTTGAGACCCAGGAGACAGGCAGATCATGGAAGGGCCTGTAGGCCGTAGCGGAGACTTTGGTCTTTATTCTGAGTGATGGCAAGCCGTGCAGGGGTTTCATGCAGAGGAGCGCTGCTTTTTACTGAAAGCTTCCCCGTAACTGTTAGGTAAACTCCCTGGGCTTTTGTGGCCTGACGAAAAGGCTTATTAGCAGAGGCAATAATACTTCAGATTGATGAGGTAATAATTCTGGTTTGTAGAAGGCCTCCCAGACCGACTAACAGCTTAGCTCTGGAGTCAGATCTGGACTCAAATCCCAGTTTGACACCGATGATCCGGACAAGCCATTTAACTTTTCAAAGCCTCTGTGTTTCTAAAAAAAAAATGGGTACTGTTATGCTTACCTCATGAGATAGTTGTAAAGATTAAATGACATAATGCATCTGAAGGACTTAGAAGAATCCTTGGCACATAACAAATTGAATAAAAATTCATTATCATTACTGTGCACAGGCTGTGGCTTCCGCTTTCTCAAATGTATGCTGGGCTTGTAAAATGGCAAGAAGTCTAACGTGTAGCTCAAAGGGATGTTCCCGGATGTACTAATTCAAGAACTCCATGTAGCTTAAGTATCATCTCAGCTGCCTCCTTCTGCCTCTTCTGCTTACTTACCAGGGCAAGTTCCTGGACCACTTTGTGCCTCATTTTCTTCATCTATAAAATAGAACTAATCATACCTACTCAAAGGTGAGTTATATGTTAAGTATTTAGAATAGTATTTGGCACGTGGTAAGTCTTTTATAAGTGTTGGATATTTGTTACTTAAAATTTTCTCATTTAAGACCCAAGATATGGATATAGACGTCATTAAATTCATCTTGTGGAGGTTAAAACTGAGGCTCAAATAACTGCAGGATTTTATCCATGAAAGCACAGGGAGTAATGATGGAAATAAGGTTCAAAACCAGATCTGGCTGATCGCAGAGTTCCTGTCATTTCTCTAACACCGCGTTCTTCCATTCGTTTAGGGCGTGATGCCTGCCCTTGTGTGCTTATCAAACTCAGTGGGAAAGTGCGAATAGCATGTGCGAAACCCATAAAATGACCATTAAAGTTCGTGATTAAGTTTTGAACTGAATATTTGACACAGCAAGTGCTTTAGGCATGCAGAGAGTGTGCTGGGACAGTTGGGAGGCTTTAATGCAAAGAGTGGAGTCAAAGCTAACTTCTTATGGGTAAGTTAGAATCACAAATCACAGTGAGTGGCAAAAGAAGCCATTTAAGAGAAGAAGAAGCGGCAGGGACAAGGGCCTGTTGGGGCCTAGAGGAAAGAGTATTGAGCAGTCCAGTTAGGTAGCTTGTGCGAAGCATTCTCTGCCAAGAGTTCACAAAGCAGATGAGTATGTTTTGAGGTAGACGGCCCAAGAATGCACGCCTGTAGCTTGTATTTACGTTTATAGTTAACTGACGTTATCAAGGGCCTACAGTGTGCCAGGTGCTTGACCTTAGCATATTCTTTCTTACCACAACCCTGTAGCATTGTTGCTGTTATCGTCATTTTGCAAAACATGAAATAGAGATTCACGGAGGGTTAAATTATTTACCCAGGGTCACACTAGGAAATAGAGGTCCGAACCAAATACCCTGATTCCAACTCTCTCGCATTTTCTACCAAGAGAGAAACCATTTACTGAAGGAAAGTGTGAACCCGTAAGACTTGCCTCATCTTTTATTTGACACCTGATGGTTTCTGAAACCTCGCGGTTACTCTGAATCTTTTGCGTTCTTTTTAGCGTCAGTAATTCTGAATGTCGGGTAAAGCATGTCTTGGCATTTGGGCCGCATTTCCTTTTAGCAAGTAGCTTATGCTTTGTTTTCCCTTTTATAGTCACCCTCACTGCAGCCCCAGTCCGAGGAGCAGGAGATGGAATGGAAACCGAGGAGCCACCTAGAGCTGTTGAAGTTACCTCTGGAATCCAGCCCGTGAAGCATCACATCCTTCAGAACCCACGGAAGAAAGCCGTTCCAGGAGACAGCCCAGGAGTTCTTCAGCTAGGGAAGATCCTCGCCGAAAAGGCAGTGGAAGTCGAAGCCGTAAGAATATTAGTTCCCAAAGCTGCTATAACCCATGATATCCCCAACAAAAATGCAAAGGTTAAGTCTCTGGGACATCACAGAGGAGAATTCCTTGGTCAGTCGGAGGGCGTCGGAGAACCCAGAAAGGAACTGTCAGAGGTAAAGAATGTACTGGAGAAGCTCAAGAACTCTGAAAGAAGGTTATTACAGGACAAAGAAGGTCTTTCAAACCAGCTCAGAGTACAGACCGAGGTAAGAACCAATAGACTTAACGAGCACTGCTCTTTACACCTGGACCTTCTAAGCTTGCGTACTAGAAAACTGTACTTCCTCTTGGAATGCCATTTGTTCTGGCTTGTCATTTCTCTGAAGAGTTTTCTCTTAAATTTCTCTTTCTCAGCACGTCTAGTAGAACGAGTATGTGTTGCGAACTTCTACCCTAAACCTGGTTGAAGATGCACGTGTGAGGTGCTTTGGACAGGACCACCTATAAGGTGTCAAGGAAGTCACAGTTACAAAATTCCAAACCCAAACCTGACCGAGTTAGACTCCGAAACGGACTAGTTAACGATTTCTGTTTTAAGAATCCATAAGTTCCAAGTATTTTTCTTTATGCACACATAATACTTGGGTTGAAGAAATGGTGGGGTAAGCATTGTAAACGGAAAACCGTCTATTAGTGCTCGATTGTGTTTCATTAGCCTTTACATCACCTTACCTCTCACCCTCTGTTTCTCGATTAGACTCTTCATCTTTTGGCTGGATGTCGTTAGCCTCTATAAGTGACACTATGGTTGGTGGTTCTTACCCAAATAGATCTTCAATATTTTTTAAATACCTAATTTCTAATTACAAAAGCAGTACATATTTATTGTAAATATTTTCGAAAATACAAAAAAATGAAAATAGTACCAACCATAATTATACCATCCAGCTATATAAATGCACAGTTATACATATTGAGTTAGTTCACATTTGCCTTAAAACCCCCATTTTTGGTTATTAATATTTTCCGGCGTCACAGAATATTCTATTACAGTATCAATTTTTTTTTCATTATAATACACTCTTTTACTTATGTATTCGAAATTGAAAAACAACAAATCCTGTCCCCCTTTTAGCAACTGTCCTTGATTAACTTAATGGAACCGAAAGTTACATAAAGTAAACATGTTTTTAATCACTTGTTTGTTCTTCTATATCCCATACCTATGATGGATGGTGCAACACAAGAGTGCCTTCCAAATTACACATACGTTAATATTAGAAGAAATTTTGTTGCGTTACTCTTTTTCAAAAATAGCTGATTACCGTTATCTAGCACCCTTCCCTCCCAGCTTCCTGATATATTTCAGTCTTACTTAAAGCAAGACTGATGTGAAGGAGAAAAACCACAGCTGTGCCTTCGGCAGGATTTTCAAATGGTGGCAGCAAAGAATAAAACTTTGATTTTCTGAATATTCTTTGTTTAAACCACATTCATCTATAGTTCTCTTGTGAGTTGTAGGAATCCTGTCTATGCACGCTGCTTCTTCCTCACAACTTCTGGAAATAAATTCTACATGAAACCAAAAGTCATAACCCTCCTACCTGGCAGACACTTCAAAATCGGGGATAGAGAAGAAAATTCAATTATGAAAAAAAACTGTAATGAAATGCATAACGGCCGAATATTTCATCAGATAACTATGTTTGACGTGCACATGTATCTTTACAAATTCATTTAAATGTGTATCTAAACACATCGTCTGTATTTCTCCATCACCCACCTCCTCCAGCCCCCAAGTAAATGAAGACCACCAGCCAGACAATTCCAAATGTCTACTTCTCTTTGATTCCTTGTCTCGGTCAAAATATCTCTATTTACCTAGTCACTTGCATTTTGGATTTTTTGGGTTTATCCTGAACTACTTCCTTTTCACCCCCTATGCCAGACAGTAGGCTCTTGTTTTCCCTCCTGATGAACAAATTTTAGGATCTTTTTCTATATTCTCCAATAACGCGATACTAGAATACTCAAGAATAGTTTTCACCCGGACTACTGCACCTCTGACACTCTAACTGGACTCACCTCTTAGAATCTTGTCTCCTATCATACAATAGCATTTTTAACAGCAATGCTGTTCTTCCGTTGCTGCACTATATATCAATACCTACTACTGGATATTTACGTTTTAATTTTCACATTTTAGATAAAGTAAAGAACATGCTTATAAATATTCTGAATTGCTCTCTTTGCTTAAATTCTTACAAATCCTATGACACGAAGGAATTAATTTCTAAATGCTGAGAAAGATTAAAAAAATAAAACACTTTATGTCATTTTTTGGCAAAATTCATTGGTTTAGTTTTCTAATATTTGCCTTTAAATGTTAACTGGAAACACTGTATAATTTTTATGATAATGATTGGTACCCTTATTAGAAAAGGCTTAGTTTATAATCACGTGGACCGTAGATACAAATACATAGCGGTAGATATGGTTTGTATGGATTACAAAACTCCAATATTTAATAGTTGCTTTTTGATATACACTTTAAGTAATGGAGGTCCAAGTACGTGAAACCTGGCTTCTCTTTTTCGCTTTTGCCACATTGAAGTCAGGGACATTACTTTGAGCTTATTGTAACGGTCATGTTTTCTTCTAGGTCAATCGTGAGTTAAAAAAGCTGCTAGTGGCTTCTGTCGGGGATGATCTTCAGTATCACTTTGAACGTCTAGCCCGTGAGAAAAATCAGCTTATTTTAGAAAACGAAGCCCTAGGTCAAAACACAGCTCAACTTTCTGAACAATTAGAACGTATGTCAATACAGTGTGATGTATGGCGAAGTAAATTCCTTGCGAGCAGGTATTTTCTGTTTTAAGTAGTATTTCATTTCCTGGTTTGGGCTCCGTCAGATTTTTCGCCTATGACCCAAGAAAGTCGGTTCGAGTGTGAGAATTTCTGACTCAGACTGTCAAAATACTGCTTATATTTATTTATTTTTTTTTTTTTATTTTTTTAATGTTTACTTATTTTTGACAGAGAGAGAGACAGAGCATGAGCAGGGGAGGGGTAGAGCGAGAGGGAGACACAGAATCGAAAGCAGGCTCCAGGCTCTGAGCTGCCAGCACAGAGCCCGATGCGGGGCTCAAACTCACGGACCGCGAGATCATGACCTGAGCCGAAGTCGGACACTCAACCGACTGAGCCACCCAGGTGCCCCAAATACTGCATATATTTAAAGAGATGGAGTCTTCTTCCTCTGGGAGGTCAGTCTCCCTACGTGGAAAAGTGGTATCAGGATTCTCCCTCGTTCCAGAATTCTAGGTAACTCATCTATAGGGGAAATCATTCCTGATACGGTATTTAAGAACCAAGACAAAACTGGAAACTCAGATGTCTTATCAATAAAATCACACGAAAAGCCAATACTGCTTCTTCCCACCTCCTATCGGGAAAACTCCAATATTATTTCTCTTCCATGCTGTGTTCTCGTAGCTCTTTTAACTATGTTAATTATGTAAGAGAGCTTCCCAGTCTTCTTCTCGCCGTGCACAAACGAAATCATCCGTACGGCATGCCGAATGAGGCCACTCTTCGGCAGAGGCGAAACCCCCAGGGCCCTGGCCCAGGCCCACAGACAGTTGGGACACTCCGTTATCTGTTGTGATTCTTTGTCTGTTCAAGCCCCTCCTCCCAGCTCCCGGTGACTGGAGCCCAGGGTGTGGGGTGTTACCCACGTGCCTCACACGTCACATGTTTAATAAATTCACTCATCTCGAGATTTCCCCGCATGACACCGGACGTCTCGAGGCTGTACTGTAAGAGTCGCTGGCTGTGATGAAGAAATTTGCGGGGAGGTGTTTCTTCAGGTCTTAATATCTGTGATACTTTTCAGTAATGGACAACGCTCTTAAAGTCCTTAATTTGTTTCCTAATTGTGCTCACGTAGGATGGTGTGTGGAGAAATGGATGTACTGCTTATTGACTTAGAGTGCAAGTTCATTCTGACTGAACACGTGAAGAGGCAAATCATGCGTGTGTCATACAGATTGTTGCCATACGCAGCTTTCTTGACATCCTTATCAATGCTGATAGTAACATTCGAAGGGCAATAAAACTGAAACTCGACTTCACTGACATTTAACTGATTTAATCTTTGGTCGGTAGTCACTATGGTCCGAGACTTTAATTTTAGGTTTAAGATTTTTTTAACCGAACGCACGGCACCCGGGTGGCTCAGTCGGTTAAGCGTCCGACTTCGGCTCAGATCATGATCTCACGGTTCGTGAGTTCGAGCCCTGCGTCGGGTTCTGTGCTGACAGCTCGGGGCCTGCAGCCTGCTTCGGATTCTGTGTCTCCCTCTCTCTCTGCTCCTCCCCTGCTCACACTGTCTTTCTCTCAAAAATAAATAAAGATGAAAAAAATTAAAAAAAAAAAAGTTTTTTTAGCCAAATGAGCAAGCATACTTTAAAATTTTGCTTCAATTCCATTCATAGAGAACTGGTTAAATAAATTTTGGTACATCCAATCAGAAGAAACCATGAAACTGTTGTTTTTGAAAAAGGGAAAGCGATATGCACTATATGCACTAATGTGAAAAAAAATCACCAAGATAAATTATAAGGTTTAAAAAAAAAAGGCATAGAAAAGTTTGTATTAAATAATCCCCTTTTTTGTAAATAAGTGGATGTATTTATTTTTCAACATATTCTTTTATGTTGCCATATACATACATTTTTTTTTTCTGGAGAAATATATAAGAAACTTTATCGGTTATAAAAGAAGGGTGGGGATGTTGGACAGGAGGAAAGACTTAGTTTTCCCTTGTATAAAAGCCTTTTGTATCTTATTTTAATATTTTTCTAAAGACAATGAGGTAACTGAGTGATAGGAACTCATTTTTGTTTTCCTCTAAAATTTTCTGTATTTAAAAACATGTAATTATTATTATTTTTAATTTGGTTTATCTGGAATAAGATTGAGGTACATTCCAAAAGTCTCTCTAAAGGAAAGTTAAATAACTTTTCTTTTGTCATTTTGTAGACACGTATTTTTTAAATCCCTTTGATGAGTTCTAAGATTATATATATTTTTAAATGCTTTAAAACTGAGAAGTAACTTGACCGTGTGAAATCTTTGTAAGCTTTTGAAAATGAGTTACAAAGGTAGCACATTCACTTCTTTACAGCCGGAGAATTTATTATCAGGGAATTTACACGTGACATTTTCATCTTTTCCAGGGTTATGGCAGATGAATTAACCAACTCCAGGGCAGGCTTACAGCGTCAAAACCGTGATGCACAGAGTGCCATTCAAGATCTCCTGAGTGAACGGGAACAGTTTCGTCAGGAAATGATAGCTACCCAGAAGTACGGCACTTGTTTCCACTCTCAACTCTTCTTCCTTCTCTTGCGATTTTTGTTACTGTGATAGTTCTTTAGTATTTCTACATGCAGTAACTTATTGACCGTATACTTTGAGGAGCATTTTTAAATAGATGCCCAGAAGGGAGAAAGACTAAAAAAATAAGACCATGTGCGTCTTACATTCTTAATTACGTTCTTATATATAATTCTAGCTATAATAGAAGTGATCTTTGGTTTTATTTATTTATTTTTATTTTTATTTTTTATTATGAAATTTATTGTCAAATTGGTTTCCATACAACACCCAGTGCTCTTCCCAACAGGTGCCCTCCTCAATACCCATCACCACCCACCCCTCCCTCCCACCCCCCATCAAGCCTGTTTGTTCTCAGTTTTTAGGAGTCTCTTATGTTTTGGCTCCCTCCCTCTCTAACCATTTTTTTGATCTTTGGTTTTCAAAGTGGTTTTTGTTTATAGTTGTAGCACTTCTGTATACTTTTTGGTAGTGGCCAAAAAGTGCACCTGTCTCTCCTTTGGGAGGTCTTTTTGAGGACTGTTCTTTAGCATTAGAGTTTACTTTCATGACCATATGCTCCAGAACTATCAAAATTGATGGTCTTTCTTAAAAGTACTTTGTACTTCTATACACACATCTTCCTGGACTTACAGTGGGGTTATGTCCCAGTAAAGTCATCCAAGGTGAAAATACCATGTGTCGAAAATTAATGTAATACACCTAACCTACTGAACATCATGACTTAGCCTAGCCTACCTTAAACATGCTGAACATGTATATTAGCCTATAGTTGGGCAAAATTACCTAATACAAAGCCCATTTTGTTATAAGGTGTTGACTGTCTCGGGATTTGAACACTACACTGAGAGCAAAAAACAGAATGCTTGTTCAGGTACAGAATTTTGTAAGTGTATTCGTTGTTTACCTCCCGATCACGTACCTTGCTGGGAGCTGTGGCTCACTTCTGCTGCCCAGTAAATGAGAAAGTATGGTGCTGCCTACTGCTAGACCAGGAATAGATAAAAATTCAAAATTCAAAGTATAGTTTTAATTAAATGTTACTGCTTTTGCACCATCATATAGTCAAAAAAATCATCAAACCATCATAAGTCAAGGACTATCGTTGATTTATTACAAATCAAATCAGTAAGGGTCAAAGAAGAACTCACAGGGGAAATTATGAGAATGAAAACAATACATATGACGCTTGAACAACATGAGGAGAAGGAGACTGACCCCCACCCCCATGCAGTTGAAAATCCATGTGTAACTTTTGACTCCTCAAAAATTTAACTACTTATAGCCTACTCTCAACCAGAAGCCTTACCAATAACATAAATTGTTGATTAACACATATTTTGTATATCATATGTAGTATACACTATATGCTTTTTTTTTTGTTTTTTAATTTTTTTTTTTTTAACGTTTATTTATTTTTGAGACAGAGAGACAGAGCATGAACAGGGGAGGGGCAGAGAGAGAGGGAGTCACAGAATCGGAAGCAGGCTCCAGGCTCTGAGCCATCAGCCCAGAGCCCGACGCAGGGCTTGAACTCACGGACCGCGAGATCGTGACCTGAGCTGAAGTCGGACGCTTAACCGACTGAGCCACCCAGGCGCCCCAATATATTCTTATAATAAAATAAGCTAAAGAAAAGAAACTATTACTAAAATTATAAGGAAGACAAAATACATCTACAGTACTATACTATATTTACTGAAAAAAAAAAAACCAGCACATAAGTAGACCTCCACAGTTCAAACTCACATTGTTCGAGGGTAAACCATATATCAAAATATCAGATTTTGTGGGAGGCAACTAAAGCGGTGTTTAGAGGGAAATTCATAGCTTTAAACACTTATTTTAGAAAAGAAGAAAGGTCCTGACAGTAATTTAAGCCTACTCTTTAAGAAACACAAAGAGCAGGGGGCACCTGGGTGGCTCAGTCAGTTAAGCATCAAACTTCGACTCAGGTCATGATTTCATTGTTCGTGAGTTCGAGCCCACATCCGGCTCTGTGCTGACAACCCAGAGCCTGAAGCCTGCTTTAGATTCTGTGTTTCCCTCTCTCTCTGCCCTTCCCCTGCTTGTGCTCTCAAAACACAAAGAGCAAATTAAGCAGAAGGAAGAAAATAATAAGAATGAGAGCAGAGATAAATGAAATAGCCAATTCTAGTTCTTTGATGAGATAAATCGAAGAAACCTCTAGGCAGTATAATCAGGGAAAAAAAAGAAAAACATATTGCCAGTGTCAGGAATTAGGAAGGGCATACATTACCTAGATTCTATAGACATAAAAAAGATGATGTGGGGATGTTATGAACAACTATATGCCAATAAATTCAACAACTTAAATGAAATGGACAAAGTCCTTAAAAGACACAAAACTACCAAAGGGTACTCAAGAACAAGTCACCTGAATAGCCCTAACCTATTAAAGCAATTGAATTTTCAGTTAAAAACCTTCTAATAAAGGAAATTCCAGGCCTACATAGCTTTACTGGTAAATACCAGCAAACAACTAAGAAAGAAAGAAAGCCAAATTTACACAGACTCTTCTGGAAAACAGAAGGGAACACTTTCCAACTCACTTTATGAGGCCAGCATTACCTTGATACCAAAATCAGAGGTATTACAAGAAAACTACAGACCGGTATCTCCAATGAACATAGATGCAAAAGTCCTAACCAGAATTTTAGTGAATCAAATCCTACAATATGTAAAAAGGTTTCTACATCGTGGCCAAGTACATTTCATCCTAGGAATTGTAAGTTGGCTTATCCTTCAAAAATCAATTAATGTAACTCATGAAAAAGGAAATAATAGATACACAAATCAGATCAGTAGTTCTGTACCACTAGATGAGTATACCAGTTTATTGTCCCTGTACTAAAATATGAGAACTAAAAAAAAAGTTCTGCTTGTTGATGACTTCCAGATAATGGCATTAATAAATCTATAAATGCTTTCTATAGTCTGATTTTAACCAGAATTTCCAATTTATTGAACTCTGAGAAAAAGATATGCGAGAAAGATACTTACCTGATCCCAGAAGAATGTTTCCCATTTCTTTAGTATTCTTGATTTTTATGTTTTATCCTCTTATTAATATTCAGTGTTCCTCTGTGTTCTATGCAGACTCTTGGAGGAGCTCTTAGTCTCTTTGCAGTGGGGAAGAGAGCAAACCTACTACCCAAGTACGCAACCTCACACCACGGCAGAACTAGCGTTAACAAATCACAAGTTGGCAAAAGCGGTCAATGCTCATCTTCTGGGAAATGTCGGTGCTAACGGCCAAAAAAAGGTTCCATCGCCAGTTGAATTCTGCAGCACCCCAGCAGAAAAAATGGCTGAAACGGTAAAATATTTCTCTCTTGTGTGACTGTGGAACTTCTAAGACTGTCCCCTTACCAAAAGGTGATATGTTATAACACAAAGTGCTTGGGGTTAGGAGTTAGGAATTATGGGATCTAAACCTGATTCTCATGCTAATGAGCTTGAGATCTTGGGAAAACTTGTTTCTTCCTTTGTGTTTTAATTTCTTAAACATTATTACTCTTGGGGCGCCTGGGTGGCTCAGTCGGTAAGCGTCCAACTTCAGCTCAGGTCATGATCTCGCGGTTCGTGGGTTCGAGCCCCGCGTCAGGCTCCGTGCTGACAGCTCGGAGCCTGGAGCCTGCTTCGGATTCTGTGTCTCCCTCTCTCTCTGCTCCTGCCCACTCACGCTCTGCCTCTCTCTCAAAAATAAACATTAAAAAAACATTATTACTATGTCCTTCAGGAGAAAAATGTGATTGTTTTGAAAGGGCCTATCTTTTAGCTATTATCATGAGCTGATAATAGATTACTTCTGACATCAGAAATTATTTCATTCCCATGTATAGATATGAATGTGGCAAATACTGCGGAATCAAATAGTGTAGACCCGGTACCTACAGGCCTGGGTAAATTCAGGGTTCATGCAGATAAGCTGTTAAATACTGTGGTCTCACAGTTCTGTCCTAACCAAAGTCACCTCTATTGCATTTCAATATCTTACTCCTGTGTCCCTATCGCAGGCCTTGTCCTTAACCAGAATGGTCCACTTTTAAAATCAACTCAACACCTCTCTCCATGACCTGTGATCTCAACTCTTCTTTCCAAGCCCTGATTGCTTTAATTGCCCCGGTTCCTCGATCACATAATTTTTATTCCCTCGATCCCTACGTTTTTTTATTTCATCTCATCAGCTCACTCCCCTGGCTTCTTTTCCTTCCATAACTTGCCTATATTTCAATTTTAAGTATCTTTCTCCCTTATCATCCCTCAGGTACCCCGAAAATGTCAGTCCTTTGTCAGTTTGGCACTTGCCTTGTTTCTGTACCTGTCAGATTATAGCCTCACATTCAGTAGATGACTTTGGTTCTTAGTTCACAAAAAAAAGAAGGCACAGGCAGAAAATTCCTTCAAGGTCTCACATGATACCTAGAAGCCTAAAAAAGAAAAATCTCTCTATCTTAAGTTCTCTGATGTGGCCTTATCACCTTTACAAGCGAGAACGTTGGACAAACGGTCCATACTTGTTTGTATGCATGTACCATCCATTCCTCAGTTCCTGCCATGCTAATCCCAGTAGCCTTCTAGCTCTGCTCTTCTCAAAACGTGCTCATATAAAGGTCATCACATTTAAATGCTTTTTTACCATATTTTTTTTTTCAGATTTTTATCTAAATTCTAGTTAGTTAACATACAGTGCAATACTGGCTTCAGGAGTAGAATTCAGGGATTCATCATTCACATACAACACCCAAGTGCTCACCGTAACAAGTGCCCTCCTTAGTACCTACCCACTATCCATCTAGCCCATCCCCCACCCACCTCCCTCCATCAGCCCTCAGATTGTGTCTATAGTTAAGAGTCTCTTATGGTTGGTTTTCCTCTCTCTTTTTTCCCCCTCCCATATGTTCATCTGTTTTGTTTCATAAATTCCACTGAGTGAAATCATATGGTATTCATCTTCCTCTGACTGACATTCTGCTTATCCAAATACATTCTAGTTCTATCCACATCATTCCAAATGGCAAAATTTCATTCTTTTTGATGGCTAAGTAACATTCCAGTGTGTGTGTGTGTGTGTGTGTGTGTGTATACACATCTTCTCTATCCATTCATCATTCATTGGACATTTGGGTCCTTTCCATGGTTTGACTAGTGTTTTTAATGCTGCTGTAAACATTGGGGTGCATGTACCCCTTCAAATCAGCATTTTTTTGTATCCTTGGGGTAAATGCCTAGTAGTACAGTTGCTGGGTCATAGGGTAGTTGTATCTCTAACTTGTTAAGGACCCTCCATACTGTTTCCCAGAGTGTGTGCACCAGTTTGCATTCCCACCAGAAGTGCAGGAGGGCTCCTCTTTCCCCACATCCTCACCAATACCTGTTGTTTCTTGGGTTGTTAATTTTAGCCATTCTGACAGGTGTGAGGTGGTATCTCATTGTGGTTTTGATTTGTGTTTCCTTAATGATGAGTGATGTTGGGCATCTTTTCATGTGTCTGTTAGTCATCTGGATGTCTTTGTAAAAATGTTCATGTCTTCTGCCCATTTCTTCACTGGATTATTTATTTTCTTGGTGTTGAGTTTGATAAGTTCTTTATAGGTTTTGGATACTAACCCTTTATCCAATATGTCATCTGCAAATATCTTCTCCCATTCCATAGGCTGCCTTTTACTCTTGTCAATTGTTTCCTTCGCTGTGCAGAAGCTTTTTATCTTGATAAAGTCCCACAATAGTTCACATTTGCTTTTGTTTCTCTTACCTCCAGCAAATAGTCTAATAAGAAGTTGCTGCAGCCAAGGTCAAAGAGGTTGCTGCCCGTGTTCTCCTCTAAGATTTTGATGGTTTCCTGTCTCACATTTAGGTGTTTCATCCATTTTAAATTTATTTTTGCATATGGTGTAAAAAAAAAGTGGTCCAGTTTCATTCTTCTGTATGTCACCGTCCAGTTTTCCTAACGCCATTTGTGGAAGAGACTGTCTTTCTTTCCTTTGGGTATTCTTTCCTACTTTGTTGAGGATTACTTGACCATATAGTTGTGGGTCTATTTGTGGGTTTTCTGTTCTGTTCCATTAACCTCTATGTCTGTTTTTGTGCCAGTACCATACTGTCTTGATGACTGCAGCTTTATAGATAAGTTTAAACTCTAGAATCATGATGCTTCCAGCTTTGCTTTTCTTTTTCAGGACTGCTTTGGCTATTCGGGGTCTTTTGTGTTTCCAGGCAAATTTTAGGATTGTTCTAGCTCTAGCTCTGCGAAAAATGCGAGTGGTATTTTGATAGGGATTGCATTAAATGTGTGGATTGGTTTGAGTAGTAGAGACATTTTAACAATATTTGTTCTTCCAATCCATGAGCATGGAATGTTTTTTCCATTTCTTTGTGCCCTCTTCAGTTTCCTTCATAAATTTTCTAGTTTTCAGAGTACAGATCCTTTAGTTCTTTGGTTAGGTTTATTCCTATGTATCTTACAGTGTTTGGTGCCATTGTAGTTGGGATCGATTTCTTGATTTCTTTTTCTGCTGCTTCATTATTGGTGTATAAAAATGCCGCTGATTTCTGTGCCTTGATTTTACATCCTGAAACTTTACTGAATTCATGTATTAGTTCTAACAATTTTTTGGTGGAGTCTTTCAGGTTTTCTGCATAGAGTATCATGTCGTCTGCAAATAATGAAAGTTTTACTTCTTCTTTGAATGCCTTTTATTTTGTTGTTGTTGTTGTCTGAGAGCTGAGGCTAAGACTTCCAGTACTGTGTTAAAAAGTAATGGTGAGAGGACATCCCTGTCTTGTTCCTGATTGTAGAGGAAAGCTCTCAGTTTTTCCCCTTTGAGGATGATATTAGCTGTGAGTCTTTCGTATATGGCCTTTGTGATGTTGAGGTAGAATGGATGTTATATTTTATCAGATGCTCTTTCTGCATCTATTGAGAGGATCATATGGTTCTTATTTTTTCTTTTATTAATTTGGTATATATGTTGATTGATTTGCAAATACTGAACCATCCCTGCAGCCCAGGAACAAATGCCTCTTGATCATGGTGAATAGTTCTTTTAGTGCATTACTGGGTTCAGTTTGCTGATATCTTGTTGAAAATTTTTGCATCCATGTTTATCAGGGATATTGGCCTATAATTCTTTTTAGTGGGGTCTTCGTCTAGTTTTGGAATCAAGGTAATGCTAGCCTCACAGAAGGAGTTTGGAAGTTTGTCCAGAAAAAAAAAAAAAAAAAAGGCTACAGCTATGTGTGTTTTGTACTCTTTGTTAAAAGAAGCCAGATCCAAAAAATAAAAGTAAAATATATGTAAATAAATAAACATTTTAAAGATCAAAAGAAAGGAAACTAGAGCCTATTTCCCCTAGATCTGAAGCTTTGCAGCACTCTGTGATCCGTAGACTCGGTGCGTGCACGGGGTTTGTGCTGGTCTTCTGGGGAGAGGGCCTTCCCCACTGATTTTTTCAGGCCAACTTGCCCTCTAGAGACGCGTCAGTGCAGGTGGGGGGGTCTCGGCGTTAGGCCCCTCCAGTCTCCTCTTGGCGGCACTGTTCAGCTCACTGAGGTGGATGGGTGCTGACGGGCAGGTGGCAAATGGTGTCGCCCTGTTCTCTCATCCCCCGAGCGGAGAACTCGTGCCTGCCACTCTTCAGAAGCCCCCCTCACAGAAGAGCGAACAGTCCCCACTCTCGTGTCCCAGGATTCCGTCAGATTCCTACCTTCACCCTGCCTGTGTCCAGCTGCTTTATCTCAGGCACCCAGCTGGGTTTCTAAACCCCAGATTTTAGGGACTCACGCAGGATGGCGTGTGCTGAACTTCCGGGAGAGGGTCTTGCGTAGCTTTTGCCATTTCCGGCCCGTGCCGGGGAAGCAGTCGCGCAGCCACACGGTGGCTCGGAGGCTCGCTGCCCTCAGCCGGCACCCCCAGTCCTATGCCTGGGAACAGTACAGCACACCGGCACCACCTGTCCTTCTGTCCCCAAGAGGCCTTGCCACCACGCCCAAAAACGGGGGAACCGTTTCTCCCCGTGCGACCCAAGGGATCCTCAGACCATGCTGTCCGGTCCCAGGTCTCCACCCTCCATCCCTGCGGGGTCACCCCTAAGCCAAGCACCACCCCAGCGGGGGCGGACTTGTAAAACATCAGATTTTGTACTCTGCTGCTTAGAATACCTTGCGTCTCCATAAGCAGGGCTCCCTCCCCTCCACAGCACGCAGTTCTTACCTCCCCCAAATCAACTCTCTGTGGTTCCTACCTTCCAGGATTCTACTTGCAGACTTGCAGTTTTGTTCTCTCGGTCCTCACGTCCTCTTGGGTGTCCAGAATGATTTGATATTTATCTAGCTGTGTTCAAGGGACGAGGCAAGCTTGGGGTCCCCCTACTCCTCTGCCATCTTAACTCCTCCTCACTTTATTACCCTAGTTCATGTGCCAGCGCTCCTTCCTTGATATCCTCTCGACTTCTCTGACCTCACTCATTCTTGGCCCCCATACTCCCTCTCAGGACACCTCCTCATCACCTTTTTTCCTCCTTTAAATGTTGATGTTCCATAGGAGTCTGTTCCCCATGCTTTTCAAACTCCCTTAGTTTCTGAAACACCATATACTTCTGACTCCTCACTACTCCGTGACCATTCTTTTTCAGTCTTTTGCAAGGATGTGAGGCATCCTCCTCCCGTGCCCACTCTTGAGCCTTTCCTCTCATAACAGACTTTCTGTATTCTGCAGGGACTATCCTGTTCCCATAGCTCCGTGCTTGGGACTTCGACGGAGATATTTGTTTCTGGGTTCAAGAGACCTGTCCAGCTTGCCACCTCCATATGTGCATGTCAAAGACAGCTGAAGATAGGACAACTGGTCTTTTCTCCTTGCTTTTGCATTTGCATTTCCCCCTCCCCCCAAAAAGAAAAAGAACCCACTTCCCCCTGTACTCCCTCTTAGTGAACTATACCTCTATATAGATGTTTTAAGTATTTCATAAAATAAGGCATATAAAGCTCATAGAAGATTCCAAAATATAGTAATTTCTCAGTAAATGGTACCATTTTTTTTTTACTTTCTTCATCCCCCTAATCCTGTTGGTTTTACAAATCCTATCAGTTCCTTCTATTTTGTCCCCTCTTCAGGTTCAAACACCTATCCTCCAGCCTCAATCATTGCAGTAGCCTTTTTACCAATAGCCCTCGCTTTTTACCTGCCTCCAGGCCATCCTCTACTGCAATTAGAGTCTCTCTCTACAGAGAGTTATTTTTTAAATGCCGGTCCAACAAAAAAGGAAAAAGTCAATCCACTTGTGTTGGTATTCCTGTTCACGCAGCTCCCAGTCTCCCTCATTATTGAGTCTCAATTCTTCCATATTATATAGAAGGCTTTTCAAAATCTTTATTCCATCTCTTCTCAAGGATTATTAGCCAGGTGTCCCTACACTGTGCCCTTCAAATCCTAGCAGCCTCAACCACGTCTCATTGCACAGACATGCCATTGTACTGCAAGCCTCTGTGTATACGTTCTGCCTGGACTGTCCTCGCAGCACCTCTCCACCTTTAAGAATCAGCCCTCCCCGAATCTCCCTGGCAAACTCGGATGGACCTTCCCCCAGGCTTCCACTGGGTTTTGTGCATTCGTCTGTGATAGCTCTTTGCCGTGTTCGGTTGCAGTTGTTTGATTCGCCCCCTCTCTCCCTAACTGCAAGCTCCGTGAGGGTGAGGACCGTATCTTATGTTTCCTCAAGATCTGACACAGCAATCCCGTACACATAGTAGGTGCTCAGCTGTTTACAGAATGCATCCATACCCAAAACTAAATTCATCATCTTTTTTTTTTTTTTGAGAGAGAGACAGAGACAGCGTGAGTGGGGAAGGGGCAGAGAGAGGAGGAGAGAGAGAATTCCAAGCAGGCTCTGTGCTGCCTGTGCAGAGAGCCCCGTGTGGGGCTCAAACTCACGAAACCGTGAGATCATGACCTGAGCCAAAATCGAGAGTCAGATGCTTAACTGACTGAGCCACCCGGGTGCCCCTAAATTCATCATCTTTATCCTTTCTCTTCTCCTTGTTGGGAAGCTGTGTCACTGCCTATTCAGTTGCTGCCGGTAGTATGTGGTATAACTGACAACTTCCTTGAAACACGCACTTCCCTTGGCTTACATAACTGCACACCTTCCCGGCTTTTCTCTTCTCTGACCGTTCTGTTTTACTATACGATTTTAGGTATCCTGCAGGCATGTTCTAGATCCCCTTTTCCCAATCTCTTATCCACCACGTTCTCTTAGTTAACATACCTAACAGTCCTCCTTTCTTAGGGTCTCTTGAACCTTTCAGCCCCTTTGCTTCAAGGTCATCATTTCTTAGCTAGCTTACTGTAGTAAACTCCCTTTCTTTGTTCTTCCCACGTCTGCTTTTAATGCCTACCCTTTCCCGTCTCTTCCAACTGAGTATATAACATGTTTGTCTGAAAGGTATCCTGCTTAAAATCCTTCCCCGTCACCTTCAGGCTAAAATCCAGAAACCTATCTGTACTGGTATCTCAGTCTCCTTCTACCGAACTCCTTTGGTATGTGGTTTCTCTCTCTATAGACAGAATGTAATAACAGAGTATCTCAGTACTTTTCTTATTTTCCCTTCTAAATTTATGAGCAAGTTTTCGTTAAGCCCTTCGTCTTTACTTGTCCTGTAGCACCCAACCAAATTTTACAAAAATAGGATCTCAAAAACTCAGTGGAAAAAGCAGCAATCTAGTTGAAAAGTAAAGGTCCCAAAATAGAACAGTGGCCCTTAAATGGTGCCAGGACATTCTTAAATTAGCTCTAGTCCTTTGGGTATGTTGGTAACTTAGAATGAAAAAAACCTGCTGGACAACTTGAGAGAGAGACAGGCACATCCAACCACATCTGGAAGCTCCTTACATAAGGCACAGGCTTGCACAAGAAAGCAAGAACATTCTTTCCCCTGCTGCTTTTCCCAGTTCCTTTCCAACTGCAGTGCCTACCTCGTTTGCACCACGACCCATCCTCCTCCTGTGAATATGGCTGGGCGCATGTAAGCGTGACAAACAGGAGCTATGAACTAAGCGTGTTATCCTTGCCCTTCACTGGAGAATTGTATTCAACCCAAAGGTTCCTCCTGTTGTGGGTCGTAGAACAGGACGTGTCAGAGCAGAAGAATTCAGAGAGCACGGTTCTATGACATCCAAGAACATGAACAAGAACATGAACAAGAACATGATTGTTAGCATAAAATGTTGCATATAAACTAGAAACAGAGGCATGAAAAGCCATTGATTTTACAAGTAACTCATTATAAACTTTGAAATACAATTTCAGTAGAAGAATGCAGAATCCTGATTCCAGGCAGTTAATGAAAGATCATAGAAGGAAGGTGGTGGGTGCTTTTTGGTTAAGGGTAAAAACTGATGCCACTTAAATTGATATAACCATCATATTTTCTTCTGTGTTTTCATGCTTTTTCACCAATATCCATAAAAGAACATTCATTTCATCATTTTTGAAAACTAGGCAACCTAGGTAATGTCATAACTAGACACCGTTCATAATTTAGAGCTTTTTGAAAAGGGAGAAGTTCTCTAACCCATCAAATTCATCATTCAGATGTTATTTTTTCTGGTAGTTACATGTGAATGAAATGGGGTTTTATAAGTACTTATATTAATCAATAAAGCCAAGGGCTTTTACAGTCCCTAATGCACTCATCTGACATTACCTCTTGTTTTCCCTAGGTTCTACGCATTTTAGATCCAGTTACCTGTACAGAAGGCTCACCTGATAACCCATTTTCTGAGTCTTCACCAACCACCTTGCTTGCTACAAAGAAAAATATTGGACGATTTCATCCCTATACTAGATATGAAAACATAACTTTCAATTGCTGCAACCACTGCCAGGGAGAACTTATCGTCCTTTAACATTCAGTGTGTCGGAGGCACACCACAGGCACTTGCTTCTCTGGGGGCTGGAGTTCTTACAATGGTAGAAGTAATATCACTTTCTATTTAAGTAATCTATATCCCCAAAGATGTTTTATGTACTGGACCACAGATTACCCTTTCTTAATAAGTATCTCAGGGTAAGAAAAGAAGGAAACTGTGTAGCTATATTTAAAGGAGATGATAACTTTGCAGGCACTGTATGATGCTTTTCCTAAAGGACTCTGAAAGAAAACGATTCCACCTTTATTTTAAGCCCTAAGTTATATCTTGCTGTGTATTTAATATGAGCAGACTTAACTTTTGGTACTCTTAATGCAAGGTGGGTCATATGCGGCCACACCACTCATTTACTGTTGTCTCCGGTTAGTTTCTGGTTTTTTGTTTTGTTTTTTTACACCACGGCAGTACAATCGAATAGATGCAACAGGGCTTGTATGGCCTGCAGAGCTTAAAATATTTCCTATCAGGTCCTTTACAGAAAGTTTTCTGGCCCCTACTCTCAAGGAATGATAGCCAGGGGGATGGGTGGAGGGAGTGTCCATTCCCTTTTTGGTGATTTTGTTGGGGCTACAAAGGAGGCTCATGGAAATACTATGGGTGAAGGGACTAATATTTTAAAACCAAATGCTACATGTTAGAAAAATTAAAAGTATTTTACCAGCATATTAGCAAGTGTTTCAGCAAAACATATTATGTTGGTTTTGTGTGGGGAATGCCATAGTTTGAATGGGTGCAACTTGACATATATAAAGAAAACAGATTCCACTGAGCTCATTTTGACAAATGCAACACAGTAGGAATATCCAATTTGATATAAAATGTGGTAGAGAAAGTGGAATCTTTCTGGAACATTGAACAAAATGAAAAATGAAATCCATCAATTAATAATTGTTTATGATGCACCATCATAAAACACCCTTTTTATAGGTCTTTAAAAATATCCACAATATGTTTCCACCAGATTACACCATAGTAGGTGCAGAACTGTCTATCAAAAGAGAAATCTCCTGAAGACAAATCTGGTCAAATAACATATTTTAATGTCAACTTAATGGGTTTTTTTGTCTGACTCATCAGAGTTATACTTTGAAATGGCAATAAATTTCTCTACATTCTTTATTTTGTATATTGATTTAATGTGCTTGTCAAGTCTTCCTCTAACTTATACTATTTATAGTTGATTCTTCAGCCTTTCCTTTAGGTTTACTTAGCATAAAACTTGAGGAAAACATAGAGGAAAAGCTTCATGACATTGGATTTGGCAATGATTTCTTGGATATGACACCAAAAGCACAGGCAAGAAGAGAAAAAAATAGTTAACTTCATCAAAATTAAAAACTTTTTAATCAAAGGACAGTATCCACAAAATGAAAAGGCAACCTACAGAACCAAAGAAAATATTTGCAAATCATATAGCTAATAAGGGTCTAGTCAGAATAAAGGTCTACAACTCAGCAACCAAAAAACAAACCTAATTAAAAAATGGGCAAAGGACATGAAGAGACATTTCCTAAACAAAGATGTACAAAATGCCAATAACATATCAAAAGATTCTCAACATCATTAATCAGTATCACTTCATGCCCATTACAATGGCCACTTATCAAAGAAGGAAAATAAGCATTGACATGGATGTGGAGAAATTAGAACCCTTATACGTTACTGGTGAGAATGTAAAATGGTGCAACCACTGTTGAAGACAGTATGGTAGTTCCTCAAAAAATTAAACACGGGCACCTAAGTGGCTCAGTCGGTTGAGCATCAGACTCTTGATTTCGATTCAGGTCGTGGAATGGAGCCCTGCGTCAAGAATCCCAAGCTCTGCTTGGGATTCTCTCTCTCCCTCTGCCCCTCTCCAGCTCACGTTCTCTTTCTAAAATAAAATTTAAAAAAAAATCAAAGAATTACCATATGATCCAGCAATTCACTTGTAGGTAAACACCCAAAAGAATTGAAAGCAAGGACCCAAATAGTTGTATACCAGTGTTCACAGCAGCATTATTCGTGTCGCCAAAAGGAAGGTGAAAGTAACATAGGTGTCCTTTGATGGATGCATGCATCCTTATCCATTTGATTATCCATTGATAAGCAAAATGTGGTGTATATGTGCAGTGGAATATTAGCCTTAAAAAGGACTGAAAATCTGGTATATGCTACAGCATAAATGAACCTTTAATATGTTACACTAAGTGAAATAAAAGGACAAAGAGTGTAGGTACATGAAATAAATTCATAGTGACAGAAAGCAGAATAGTGGTTATGGGGAGTCAAGGGAAGGCAGAACAGGGAGTTTTTAATTATTACAGAGTTTGCTGGGATGATGAAAAATCCTGAAGATGGCAAGTCATGATGGTTGTACAATATGAATATACTTAATGCCCCTGAATTATACATTTTAAAAATGGCCAGAGTGGTAAGCTTTGTTATATATATTTTATCACACACACAAAAAATTGTGCATATACTCATAACCACAAGCCAATAGCACACTTCTGCAATGGTTGGTTGAAGAATGTCAAGAATAGTAACAATAATAAAGATAATTAATTGAGCTAAGCAAAAGAAAAAGAGAGAAAATGATCTCAAATCGACAACCTAACATCACACCTAAGGACCTAGAAAAAAAAGAGCAAACTTAAGTCCAAAGCTAGCAGAACGAAGGAAATCAAAACTAGAGCAGAGATAAAATAGAGAACATAAAAACAGTATCAAGGAAATAGAAAATTGGTTCTTTGAAAAGACCCACAAAATTGACAAACCTACAGCCAGACTAAGAAAAAAAGAAGATGCAAATAACTAAAATCAGAAATGAAAGTGGGGGAATTATTACCAACCTCAAATAAGTAAAACAAACAAAAAGGAGTAATAGTACTTCAACAAATAAACTAGATGAAAGTGGACAAATCCCTAGAAACACACAAATTACCAAAACTGACACAAGAAGAAATAGAAAATGTGAACAGGCCTATAACAGATTAAATCGGTAAAAAAAAAAAACAAACAAACAAAAAAAACTTTCCAACGCCATATATTCTTATGAATATAGATGAAAAAGTTCCTCAACAAATTCCCAGCAAACTACAACAGCACAGTAAAGGGATTATATACCATGACCAAGTGGTATTTATCTCAGGAATGCAAGGGTAGTTCAACATGAGAAAATCAACCAATGTAGTATATCATACACACACACAATGTGTATATCATATGTATAGGATATACACACATCATATAAGAGGACAAAAGGGAAAAACTACATGATGATTTCACTTGATGCAGAAAGAACTTTTGATAAAATCCAACACCCTTTTATGATAAAAGCACTCAGAAAAATAGGGACCAAAGAATAGGAATAAGTAGAATAGAGTGGTACGAACTTCAACTTTATAAGCATTTATGGAAAACCCCACAGCTAACATCATCCTCAATAGTGAATGACTAAAACCTTTCCTTTTAAGATCAAGAACAAGACAAGGATGCCCACTTTTATCACCACTATTCTACACTATACTGGAAGTCTTAGCCAAAGTAATCAGTCATGAAAGAGAAAAGGAATCCAATTTGGAAAGGAAGAAGTAAAACTATCTCTATTCACAGGTGATGTTATCCCATATGTAGAAAATTCCAAGAAATCTACAAAAACTCTAGTGCTGATAAATTCAGCAACATTTCACAGTGTATCAATGCAAAAATTCATTTGTTTGTTTTTGAATATACAACTCAAAAGCAAATTAAGAAGACAATTCCATTTGCAGTGGAATCCAAAAGAATAAAATATCTGTAAATAAATTCAACCAAGAAGGTGAAAGACTTGTACGGTGAAAACTGCAGCAATGTTGCTGCACTGAATGAAAAGACATCTGTGCTATTATGGGTTGGAAGGTAATTTTATTAAAATGACAGTACTACCCAAAACAATCTATAGGTTCACTGTGATCTCTATCAAAATTCCAACAGCCTTTTTTGTAAAACTGTTGTGGAATATTCAAATGTTAAGTTGCTTTGTATCATTAGCGATAACTGTAAGCAACCCAAACTAGTTATAACGGAATTTTAAATTATCTGGTGTATGCTGAAAGTGCCGTAAGAAGTTGAGACAGGATTCAATGATTCTGTGTTTTCTCATTTAGGGTCGAGTGATTAAAGTACGAATACCCAGTTGACGAGAGCCGTGTCCTTTGAAGCTTTAACAGAACTCCTACACTGATTCTCCAGTCTCCAATCACACTTGTATGGGTGCCTTTGTCCTCCACCCTTTAAATGCTCTTACGCATTTTGAGTACTGTTCCTCCACGTGTCAGATTCCTGTATAGTCTTAGTCTTAAATATTTCACATCTACCAAGGTATGTAAACTTTATAACATGCCTCAGAGAGAAGATTTTGCAATCATGCAGATCACAGCCTGTGAGCAAACTGCTCCCCTCTATATTTTAGTTTCCTCATCTGCAAAACAAGACCAGTAGGGTTGTTACAAGGATTAAAGCAAATGATTTACGTAAAGCATCTCCAACAATACCATGTACACCATAAACTCTAAATAAGAGCCAGCTAATTTTGTAACATACCAAAATTGGATGCATAATTACTATCTTCATTTTGTAAAGAACATGAGGAAGTAAGCCCACCCTATTCCTCAGCTTTTGCCACAGCTATTCAAACTCAAAGTTGTCATAGGCAGGATTTTGTTTAAGGCCTTGAACCAGGCTTGTTTAAGAGGTCACTACAGCTTTATGAAATGTTCTATTGCCATCTTTTTTTAATAATAAGAGAGACCAAGAATAGAAATTTGTCCCTTTCTTCTTTCCAGCTAGAAATGCCAATAAATTACAAGTAAAGGAATCTAGCGTTCATTCGTTGTTCAATTTGTTGCACGGACTACGGTATAACACAATACAGCAATGCGAGGGAAGAAATTTATTTTGTTTAGTGTTAAAAAAAAAAAAAAAAGATAAATTCACTGTCAGTATCACCAAAAGATAAATAGCATTTCCATAATTTCGAGTATGACCAAAGCACACAGGCCATTAGAAATGATATACAAAATTCTGAGGGTAGCAGCTTCCAAATGAAGTATTTAAGATACTTTCAGTTATAATGATCAGTAAAATGAAAAGCTTTGGCTTCTGACATATGTAGGTGGCTCTGCAATTGTTTAGAATGCTTTGCTTCTAGTCGGAGCTGTCTAGTTCTTTCTCTGACAGCTTGTTGCTCTGCTAGTTTTTCGATCCGTTTCCTTCGTAGCCATCTGCAGAAAAAGATATGATCAGAACTGGTGAGTATACACCTCTCTTTTGCTGTAAAGTTACTACTGCAGGCTATTAAAGGAAATTGAGTTCTTTACATTGAAATGCTGTAGTCACAACAAAAATTATTAAAGTACTAACTGAAAAATTTCAGACTTATCCCCTATGATCACACAAGGAAGCACAGTCACATTTGCAATCAAATACTTAAAATTAAGTTTCTCTTACAATGAAACTGCCAGCTAAAAAAACTGGGTTTTTAGTAATAAATATAATATTTCACATGTGATAAAGGTCCTATTCTTTTTTTTAATATGATTTTCTAAGCAATCAAGTATTTGATAGATTCCAAATAACTTATTTTTTGCAACTAGCTGTATTCTAAAACATGGCTCAGTTAGGTTAAGAATACCAACATACAGAAATATTGCCTTACCACTTGCAATGAGCACTGGGTGTTGTATGTAAGTGATGAATCACTGAATTCTACTCCTGAAACCAATACTGCATCGAATGTTAACTAAAATTTAAGTTAAAAAAAAAAGAAAGAAAGAAAGAAAGGAAAAGACAGAAAGAAAGAAAAAGAAAGAGAAAGAAAAGAGAAAGAAAGAAAGAAAGAAAGAAAGAAAGAAAGAAAGAAAGAAAGAAAGAAAGAAAGAAAGAAAGGTAGGTAGGTTACCTCGTTCTTGGTAGACATTAATGTGCTCTATGGTGAAGAAGAGTCCACATTCTAACCAATTTGAATCTATAAACTTGCTTAGGTAAAATAACCCCCAAATAACTGTATACACACATATGAAAGTATATATGTGGTATGCGTGTGTATACACACTTGTTTTCAGAAATAACCCTAAACAACGAAATAACTGTGTCAGAACTGAATAGACTGAAGCATCTAAGCCAAGGTTGTGTGGTCCTGAATTAGACACTACTTTGAGCAAATTAACTGTAGTCATTTAGGGGTCAACTAGGAAAAAATAGGATTCTGGACTGGGTATTAGATGAGATCGTCAATAAAAATAAGCAGATTACAGAACAGTATAACCAGTATGATCTCAATTTATATTTTAAAATTATAAATGTATGTATAGAGAAAAGATATGCACTAAGGTACTAACAGTGATCTCTGGGTGATGAAAATGTGACTTTTCTGCCTCCATTTCCACAATGCACATTTACTGCTTCCGTTATGATAATTATATGTTAAAAAAAAAAAAAAGGAAAGGAAGAAAGAAGCACAGAAACAAAGACAGAGACAGCAAAAAAGACAGGAAAGAAAGGAATTTCAAACAACTGGACTCATTCCCTCTCCCAAGGCCTGCTGGCAAAATTCTGAAACCAGGTCTGTTTCCTCACAATTAGTCAGGTAATACAAAGTATCCACCAGGTAACTGAAAAGATCAGGTTTGCCTTGAAAGTATGTGTCCAAAATCTCTTTTTCCATTTGGTTTGTACAGATCTTCCTCCTCAGCCTGTCTTTACATAAAAATATTTCTTGGGAAATGCAACTCTTTATTCAGTTTTTCTGAGGAGTGTATAAGAGAAGCTGTAAACAGTCTTTGGTCCGTTTCTCTAAGAAGTGAACAAGATAACAAATAAAATAAATGGCAGGCTATCAAAGGTTATCAGACGGGTGAAATATAAAATAATTTTGGTATTGAAAATATCTTGAAGAGGGGCGCCTGGGTGGCTCAGTCAGTTAAGCGTCGCACTCTTGGTATCAGCTCAGGTCATGATCTCACGATTCGTGAGATTGGGACCCACATGGAGCTCTGTGCTGACAGCCCAGAAGCTACGAGGGATTCTGTCTCCCTCACTCTCCGCCCCTCCCCCATCTCCAAAAATAAATAAACATAAAAAATAGAAAATACCTTGAAGAAAGAAAGAATGGTATATAGATACAATGCATAGTATGGAGCTAAAGAGTTTTCTCAGGTTTCAGAAGTGTGGACTTAAAACTGAATAGATATGTAATATAAGCAATAAAATATTTTGTGGTATTTTTTTTCCAAGCTTTCTTGACGATATAACTCTCTACAATGACTGTGAGAAAAGGGGAAACATGCCCTGCCTGTGACTTACTGTTTAAAGGCCCTTTCGCGGCCTTCGGTCCCTTTAAGGAAGAATAAACATTCCTCCTGCTTTCGTAGTTCTTCTGTCTTTCTTTCTCTCAGCTGCTCTTCGTGCTTTTTTTTAAGCCATAATCGAAAAGCTTGTTGTGGATCTCGGTTTTCCTGCTGGTTACAAAAACAAGCTTTATTTAATTTCCAATACACCAAAACAGCTTTTTGAGGCCCTGACTATAGGACCCTACAAGAATATGTGTTCCACTCATCAATTTTTCTTAATAATGCCAACCTCGCTACCTGCACTCCTAGCATCCAAACAAAATATATCGCCTTTGACTCGCACCACTGATTGCCCCCCGTCAGAAAACCCAACACTGTATTCATTGCCATCCAGCGCCTTTCAAAAGTCTTATTGAGGTAAGCAATAAATGAAGAAGGTTTAAATGCAGTGATTTGCAAACTTTTCAATGATGAGAGCCCTTTGACAAGTAAAGTAATTTTTCACACTGGCACAAAAAATAAAACAGGGTTGAAGAAAGATTGGGATAGGCAATATGAGTGGAGTTGAGGTCTTTGTAGCAATTCCTGAAGGCGCTCCCTGGAATGCAGTTGGAAAACTAATGATCTGACACTTCTGTTATTCATCCTTTCTTTTAAATTCTGTCTTTGTTTTTAACTTTTAAGAGCATCTAACTACCACGCTCATCTCCAAACTGTAACTACTCTTATGGAGGGCGGCCATAAGGATTTGCAACCATAAGAATTTTCTCATCAGGATAACAGCCGTGATGATTTTGTCATAAGTAAAAGCCAGTGGGAGTAGCTTATTGTATATACAGTTCCTCAAACTTCACGATGGATCCTATCTTCAGGGAATTTTCACAGTTGAAAGAGCTCCTCTGTGAGAGAATAAAGAAAGCAAAGGGACAGATGTGGCGTGAGGGGAAAGCACGTCTCATCCTATGGATGCCTGGCTAAAACGCAAAGGACCTTTCCTTTATGTATTCATTTAATACTTTCCCCAAACATGAGCTCTATGATACAGAGCATACACTTCTTTCATCTTGCATTTTCCTTTATCTATCACTCCCATTGCCAAGTGTGTTCCATTTTAATTTACATAATTTATGTAACCTAGGATCTTTGATTTGCAATGCTGAAGTTTGTGAAGAGGACCCATGGACCTAAGGATCATCGCTGAACACCTAGAAGCCTGGGAAGGGCTGGAGATGACTAAAAAGGGTTCATGCTGGAATTCGAGATCAAGAGAGTCAAGGATTCAGAGGTGACCAGCATTTACTGGTATCTCTGTTCATTTATTCATTCAGCACTTACAGCTGTCTACCACATAGAGTATATACAGGCACACTGGTACGGGGCTGCATCGGTGAAAAAACCAAGGTTGCCCCTCTTCCGTATTCTGGGATTGCTCGACACGGTGGTCCTCGTCACACGCAGCTACTTAAATAAAATTTAAAATTCAGTACTTCACTCACATTAGCTACATTTCAAGCGCTTAATAGCCATGTTGTGGCCAGTGGCTACTTTACTGGACGCCACAAACAGCATTTCCATCATCACAGAAAGTTGTACTGGGCAGTGTTACTCTAGATGAGGAAGATGAAAACAGGATCGATCGATTGATAGGTCAGATTCAAAAGAGAAGTATGGTGAGGAGAGAGAGAAGTATGGGGGAGGTGAGGAGAAAGATGGTATGTAGACAGGAAGAGAGGGGGTAAGTTATCGGCTGTCTGGAGGAAGGGTATTTCAAGCAGTGGTGACAGTAAGAGCGAACGATCTGAGGAGAGACTGTGCTTGGTATGCTCAATAAACAGCAAAGAAGTGAAAGTGAAGCTACGGCAAAGTGGCCGGAAAGAGGTAGTAGGAGACGAAGCGAAAGAAGGCTATGGTAGGCGACGGCAGGAACACCAGGCAGGTTTTATTTTGAGACGAGAAGCCACTGGAGGTTTCTAAGCATAACGGACACAATCTACTCTGGGGATTCTCTCTCCCTCTCTCTGCCCCTCCCCCACTCACGCTTGCTCACCCTCCCTCTCTTTCTCTCTCCAAATAAATAAATAAATAAATAAATAAATAAATAAGTATTTTTCTTTAAAAAGAAGCTCTGAATTGTATTCTTTAAAAACATGAACCATGGCTGAACGTAATTTATTTCAAAGAATGTTCATGTTAAAAGGCATCATGGTTATGTATTTCCCTTCGGAATTTTTTTTTCTTGATTTGAAGTCTGTCTCAAAGATTAACTTTAATGAGAAACCGTATCATAAATGAATCGTATTCTCAAGAACTTTTGTGAATTTTGTCACTTTGAATTTGGACGCTTAACTGACTGAGCCACCCAGGCACCCCCAGTTCGAAGTTTCTATTATCCCCAAGTAGGACACAATAGAACACTGAAGCGTACATTTATTTTTATAAATACCCTATAAAAATATTATGTTGGGCTGAGTGCCACGAAGCCTGAGGGTCCCCCATCCCCTGGGAAACAGCAGGCAGTGCACTCACGGCTGTGTTGTTCTTGGTCACTGAAACGCACGCTCGTCTTGTCTGCAACACTTTTCAACGTTACAGCAACGTGCTGTGCCTCTCCCCTCCCCAGCCTGAATTCCCCGCTTCCCTCAAAAACTTCCCTAGTTTCTCCCTCGTGATTCCCATTCGAAGATATAAAAACTCCTAAACATGTCCATTCTCACAAGATACCGAGCGGGCCCTGGACTTAAACCTCCTGTGTTACCCAAATCCGGACTCTCCCCCAAGACGCAGTTTTCCTCTCCCAAATAGACTCCGCATTTCCCGCCAAACTTCAAGTACTTCACAGGTCAGGTGCAGAAGTTAGGACACACCCCTTCATACTCTTCAGAACTCTATGCCTCTACTCCTCTAAGTAAAGCCACACTCCTCTGACATTTACACCATCTGGCTCCCTTAATGTCACGACCCCTGGTCATTCAACATCCAGCCTCACAGAGTTCTCATTTTCTCATCTTCTAGGCCTTTCTCCGGGGCCCTCGACACCCAGTCCTACAGCCACAGCCACATCCCCACAAACTGGGGGTGGAGGGCGGCCATTAGTCTTTGAAATCACTAATCTTCTCATTCCCCACGCTAACCATAAGATACATCTCTCCGGTCACGTTTCAGCAGCTTCACCCGGATGTTTCGTAGGTACCTCAAACCCAACAAGTGAAAAACTGAAATAGCCGTTTCCTCCACCAGCGTGTTACTCTCTACTGCTCCAGTGAGTGGCACCATCGTCCACCGAGCTCCTCAGAAGAGAAAATTGGTATGTTCCCTTTAAACCTCATTCTCCCTCACACACGTATCTAATTCATTACAAAATTCCTCCAGTCAGTATTTCAGAACATCTTAAATGACTCGTATCTCTCTCCCTCCCTTTCTCTCCCTCCCTCTCTCCCCCTCTCCTGTTACAATTCTAGCCCGAGTCACTATCCTTTCTCCCTCACCTACAACTACATCTGCTTTTCAGTTGCTCTCCCCACATCTGCTCTTGCCCCCTTCATTCAGTTATAATAATTCAGTCAAGACCATAAACAGAAAATTCACAGAATATACACATGGTCATATGTACTCATGAAGAAAAATTAAGAAGATAAACCACATAAAGTGTTAGTCAGGATGTGGTAAACATTCGCTCTCACACACTGTCGGAGGGACTATCAATTGATACAACCTTTCGGGAGGTTAATTTTTGCACATTTAACTAGAAATTTCACTCTGGACACCCAGTGAGTCATAGATTCCACTCTTCAGAAACTCTCCTACAGAACGAACATGTTCACTACAGCACTGGTAGTGAATAGAACAATATCGGAGCCAAGCTGAATACCCACAATTGAGGATTTAATAAATTATCTCTGAGCAGAACACTATGCAGCTACTTGAAAAGAAATATCTAAATGTAATGACCTAGAAATAGTCTCTGAAGAGTTAAATGGAAAAAAAAAGCAAAGTGTATCATAAAATTTTGATTTGTGAGACTGTAAATATAAATGAGACTTGGAAGACTTGCACACACTCTAAAAGTGCGTAGCACTAGGAGATGAGTCAGGGGAGGGCACAGGACTGAATTTTCAATTTTTTATTTCTACGCTTTTTAGAAAAATTGGTAGGGGTAGGGACGGTTTTTTGCTTTGTCTTTGGTTTCCTGTAATGTTTCCAATTTTTAAAAACTACATAATTTGGTGTCTTTAATTCGTTAGCTTTCACGTAAGATTTAGATGTATCTATTCTTTTAAAAAAAATTTTTTTTGAGTATAGTTGACACACGATAATGTCACATTACTTTCGGGTGGATAACATAGTGACTCACCCTCTCTAGGCTCACCACAAGTGTAGCTGCCATCCGTTACCACACAACACTATTACAATATCCTGTACTGGATTCCTCACGCCGACCCTATTCTTGCCATGACTTATTCATTCCGTAACAGGAAGCCTGTACTTCCCATTCCCCTTCACCCATTTTGCCCATCCCCCGGCGCTGGCAACCACCATTTTGTTCTCTGTATTTGTAGGTCTGACTCCTTTTGTTCGCTCATTTGTTTTGTTTTTCAGATTCTACATTATGTGTGAAATCAAACGGTATTCGTCTTTTCTCCATCTGTCTATATGTCTATTATTTTTTTTTATTTTTAATGTTTTATTTATTTTTAAGATAGAGAGAGACAGAGCATGAGTGGGGATGGGGCAGAGAGAGAGAGGGAGACACAGAATCTGAAGCAAGTTCCAGGCTATGAGCTGTCAGCACAGGGCCCGACACAGGGCTCGAACTCACGAACGGTAGGATCATGACCTGAGCCAAAGTCGGACGCTCAACCGATTGAGCCACCCAGGCGTCCCTATTGTTTTTTATATGTTTATTTATTTATTTTGAGAGACAGCACAAGCATGGGAAGGGCAAAGAGAGAGGCAGAGAGAGAACACGGGGCTCCATCCCATGAACCGTGAGATCATACCCGAGCTGAAATCAAGAATCCGGTGCTTAACCGACTGAGCCACCCAGGCACGCCATTATGTCTGTTCTCAAGTAGACCCATTCTGTAGAGTTTGTGTGTGTGTGTGTGTGTGCATGTGCGTGTGTGTATGCATGTGTATGCTATCTTTGTCCTATTTGAATAGCAAAGTTATAATATCCTGAAAAAATATTGGTAGTTTTCCATTTCCTGTGCTATAAAAGTCTGAATAAAATAGGACTCATTTGATTTTCACAGGCTTCTTAGAATTTAATTGTAAAGTCATCTGTATGTTGCATCTTTTGCAAGGGTTGCTCTTGGCCCACTTTTCCTACTTTTTCCATAGGTTCTTATTCTGATATTCTCATTTCTTGCTGTAATTCAGCTTTCATATCTGTACCAACTTACATTTCATAGAGAAGATTTACTTACTCTGCTATTCATGTCTTCGATTTGCTTTGCTCGCTGAATTCTCCTCATTTCTATGACCTGCTCTCTTTTCTTTTGCAACCATGCTTTAAATACCATGTCATTCTCTTTTTTCTTTTCTTTTTCTTCTTCTATTTTTCGTTGTTCTTCCTGGTGGAAAGAGTTATCAAAAGACATTCATGAAAAACTAATAAAATTGTATATGAGTTATCAGAGTAGGGAGATATATTTTGAGATCTGAAATTAGCATTCTCTGCTCCTAAAACTTTCCATCGGAAAATTGGGCTTCTCAAAAAAAAAAAAAAAGTAGGGACTCTAATTTGCTTAGGAATAAAATTAAGGTTTATCAGATAAATGAAATTGGAGAGATAAATTCTACAATTACATAGATGTACAATATATGTATGCATGCTGTTCAGAAATTCCTTGAATCTCTCCTTCATTTCCTGGTTTACTTTTGGAATTAAACCCCTCAAATTGTAGCTTTGCCAAAGAAAAAAAAAAAGGCCACCACACTCTAGAAGCACTATATGGTGTCTACAGGAGCATCATAAATGTTTGAAACATTTTTACATTATTGTTAAATTTGTTAATTGTGATAAATGACATTGTGGTCATGAAAGAGAAGGCTAACATCGTCATTTAGAAATATATATTAAAATGTACAAGTGAGCAATAATGCTCTACCTAGGACTTGCTTTAAACATACATCAGCCAAGAAACAAAGGAGATGAAGCAAATATGCCAAAATCTCAATGACTTTCAAATCTGGGTGATGGGGACACAGAGATTAACCGTACCTTCATATGTGTTTGAAATTGTTTATTGCACTGTTTAAAAATATTTTTCAACTAATATATATTCACAAAGTAACATTTTTTGTTATCAGAACGATATTTAGACAGTTAACTACAGGAACAAAATGAATTTTTTATATGAATTATTCAATGAATGTTAGAAAAGGAAGTTTCTTAAACTGGAGGAGGGGTACTTAAACCAGTTGTGTAGAGCTGTAAAATAGTCACTAGGAGCAAAGCGGAGCATGTCAGGAACATATCACAGCGAAAATTGTACTGAGCTAAAAGTTAGGAGATCTGAGTAGCAAGCAGGCTGCGATCGTACTGTCGATTTGGTCAAACCACTTAACTCTGCATTCTCCTCTACAAGATGGAGTGAAATTAATGAGCTCTCAAGTCTTTCCCAATACTAAAATTTTATCACTTAAATGAACTGAATTATATAATGTATGCTTTAATTTTCTTCAAATGGTGGAATTCAGAGTTCTTTCTTTACATTTTAACAATATAGCAAGTCTTTCTAATTCCTTTTGATTGAACAAAATGTAAGGAGGAAAGAAAATACCTTATCCAATAGACAGCAAAGAATGTCTTTTAAAATACCGATATACTGGAAAGGTGTGTATAATTTTGTGACAGAATCCTGGTGATACTCGCCTTTTAAAAATACGTACATAGGGTGGCTCTGTCAGTTGAGCATTCGACTTTGGCTTCAGGTCATGATCTCACGGTTCATGAGTTCAAGCCCCACGTTGGGCTCTGTGTTGACAGCTCAGAGCCTGGAGCCTGCTTCAGATTCTGTGTCTCCCTCTCTCTCTGCCCCTAACATCCCCTCCCCACACCCCCCCCCTGCATTCTGTGTCTCTTTCTCTCAAACATTAAAAAAAAAAAATTTAATAAACATATTTGCATATATGTGAATAAAGACTGAAGATTTCTATTTTGAAATACCTATATACTATTTTCTAAGCTCTAAAAAATGCTTATATAAAAGGTGAATTTATCACAGATTAAAATTTACATTTATTTCTAAGTTTCTTTTTACAAGAAGGACCTTGGGTAATGTGAAAGGTGAAATAAAATGGATTCACCTTATGTCAAGGAATTTTAAAATGGAGTCAGGGGCCATTAGGATGTGGGCCTTATGCAAGTCCTCACTGGGTATAATCGTAAACTTTTGAATTGGGCCAAACTACCAATATAACAAGGATTCTACCAGTACCCGCAACCTGCTACAGTAACAGACTTTTTCTCAGCAATAGCCTTAGCCACCAATTATGCGTAGCCAAGATTAGTTTTCTGCTGTCAACGCCAAACAAAATTCTTTGTAAATAACGTAAAGAAGCATTCTTTTTTTGCCTCTAAAAACGCTTGACTTTTGTGCCCTAGTGGACATAATTTGGGTTGCTACCCAAATCTCTACTCCCCAAATTGCAATTCTGAGACCTGAAATAGTAAGTGCTTTTGTTTTGTTTCAGTTCTGCCTCTTTTCTCAGTTGATGATGTCTTGCATCAATACAGACAGTATGGTAAGATGATTATCTTTCTGGAGGAGCTTTTAGATATTACACAGAAGATATCAGCCGAAGTACAGATAATGCAGTTGCCAAAGAAAACAATGGAATGATGCACTTAGAATAGATACAGTATAGCAGCTCAACTCAGCAAATATTTTGTTGGGTATAAACAAGGAAAGCCTTCCCCTGAAACCAACTAGAAAATATGAAAAAGCCTTAGCATTTCCATACAGTCTTGAGCAAGCATATAAGTAATAAAGACCATGCCTTGAGCAAGTGCATAAACCAAGGGAAATTTAGTTCTGAGGATCCTGACATGAGAAAAGTGCATCTCAGCACCAAGAGGATCAAAATAAAAACGAAACTATTTCTGAGTCACACCAGTTCAAGATTACTCGGTCCAGTAGTGAAAAGACACTGAAATTCTATAAAACCTCTCATATAACATTTATAGAAATATACAAATGCACTTACACATTTGTGTGTACAGCAAACATTATTATAGTTCATTCTCAAATGTTATTTTGTATTGTCATCAAGTTTGGCGTTAGCAGATCCTTTTAAGTACTGCTATAAACCAAGCAAACTAAGTTTGCGAGTGACAGTTCAGATATTAGTGGCCAAGCAAGCTAAACTTTATTTAGTACGCATTTTTTCAGATTCCTGCCTGAGCATTCTATAGGTTATAAACCCTTACTTTTTTTTTCACCTTTTTCTGCTAATATGGGCTCCTTATTGAAACACCAGAAATTTCCTTGATAATTTCCTACATAATTCCTATACCATTTCTCAGTAGACACCAAGAAAATAGATTCTGACTCCTATTTTGCTCTAAACAAGTTGAATGATTTTGGTAAAGTTAATTAAACTTCTAGACTATAGATTTTTTATCTGTAAAAGGCTCTTTAGGGATTCTTCTAATTGTAAAATTCTATTTACCTGTGATCCTGCTGAAGTTTGGCCTTTACGGTCAGATATTTTCTGGTTCAGCTTAATATCATCAGGTATCCAGTAAAACAGAGAACTGGGGCACTGATTTAAGTCATTTAGAGAAAATTCACCAGTTTTACTACCTGGAGTTTTCATTAATAAAACACAGTTTTATTCAAGAGCTATGAAAAAAAGATCCCAAATGAAGTAAGCATTGCTAAGAGAGTCACTCAGAATGGAGTGGAAAGGGCTTGAGGAAGCAGGACCAATGCAGGTCTCTCCCTGCAGTTCTCAGTTCTCAGAACAACGGGAACTTCTGACTCTTGCCAATTGCAACCAGAACTCCTCCTTCTACTTTGAACTGAAATAGAGATAATGTAACACCTGTTAGCTAAATAGTCAACTGTGTATTAGATAGTTTAAACTCTGCCCCCACCAATCATAATTCTTTCAAAACAAGTTACATGACCTTGTGGGTTTTGTCTTTATAAGCCTGCACTCCCCACTCATAATTCAAAGCACTGTCAATTTTGGTTGACCTGTGTTTCCCGGATTGCAATCCCCAAAACTCCAAATAAACGCTCTGGTTGCTTCACAGCCTCTTCTTCATCAACATTACTGGGCATAGCTGGTAGGATCTCAAGTACCTGACCTCTGTCTCCAGTGTTGCCGTGGATTTGAGTCAGGTACCAAGAGTCCATTGCACTCCTACATACCCTTGGTGGCTTCAAGTCACAGTGATAAATCCTCTTGGTCCTGAACCTCCCATCTTGGTCAAGGTTCAGGCCTTTAATTGGATGTCCTCTGTTGCTTGCTTCTGTCCTCACTCATTTTTGAGGGGAGGATTCCATCTTCACTCATTCTGAATGGAATATTTGGGTTTCAGGTTCTTGGTAAGTACTCAATTATGGGAAATAATTTTTTTTAATTTTTTTTAATGTTTATTATTTTTGAGAGAGAGAGACAGAGACAGAGACCAAGCAGGGAAGGGGCAGAAAGAGAGGGAGGCACAGAATCCGAAGTAGGCTTCAGGGTCTGAGCTGTCAGCACAGAGCCCGACGCGGGGCTCGAACTCACAGACCGCGAGATCATGACCTGAGCCGTAGTCGGCTACCCAACCGAGTGAGCCACCCAGGCGCCCTGGGAAATAATTCTTCTAAGGAGCTTCTAATATTAACCCCCCATTGTAACTCCTGCAGTATTTATGTTAAGGAATATGGTCTTTCTTGCTGTGAATTTTTGCCCCATTGGATCAAATTACCCAAGAGGATTTAAAACTTCATTGGTCAAAATGGACACTTTGGATGTCCTACAGCTAGTTTACTTGCGTGCACAATTGGAAAAGGCTTATAAAGACAACCAAATGGGATGCCTATTTCAGTTGGTACCTGGGGGGTTTCAAACATAGTCAGGATTTTAAAAATCTCGTCTTTACAAAATGCCATTTCTAAACTAACTGAAGCAAACAGACAACTTTAAAAAGACCCGTCCTCTCTGTCTCAGGCACCGTCTCCTTCCCTTCCTCCTGCTTTGCCTCTGGGCGTGCAACAGCCCTCTTGCACCAAGGACCTGCCTCTGGGGCCATCTTCCTCCTTCCCTCTGTCCCATCTGTGTACCCTCCTCCACTTCCTCATTCCAATTTTCTTGCCAGAATTCCGGGGACAGCTCTATAAGGATCTTCACAGCACACAAATAAAAATCCTTAGTAAAAGACTTTGGTCATCTGAGCAGTTAACTCAGATTAACTTAGCAGGTAACTTGGGTTACCTAACTTACGTTAGGTTAACTAACTAACCTAACGTAAGTTCATCTGCCAGAAACACAATTCGGATCCGCTATTCTTTTGAGAAGAGCTTGAATCATGCCTGAATCACGGTATAAATTTTAAAATGAAACCATAAGGTTTCTGTCTATAGCTACCTATATGTTACATATGTCTACATATGTATGTGACAGTGATGTGACATTTTCTAGCTCTGACGGCACTGTCAAAGTTAATTTATGAAAAAGGTCCATTTAATTGGATTAAAAACAATGAAGTGCTTCCATAAATTAAGTAGTCAAAAAATTCCCAGAAATACAAAAACCACTAACCCAAATCTTTCTCAAGTTCACATGATCTGAGACAATCCTTGATAAATGCATGCTAGTTTAATGGAGAACAAATTGCTGGTTACCAGGGGGGAGGTGAGTGGAGAACTGGGTGACACAGGTGATGGGAGACTGAGGAGTAGACTTGTGATGAGCACTGAATGTTTTATGCAAGTGTTAAATCTCTACACTGTATACCTGAAACTAATATTACACTGTATGGTAACTGGAATTTGAATAAAAACTTTAGTAAGAAAATAAAAGCAAAAAATGCAAGTTTATGTTTGCTGGTTTAGTAAAAACAGGAATGTTTTCAGGGTTATCAGCATCACGATGAGGCAATGGAGATACACAACTTTTTCTACCTGGGTTTACTAATCATAAAAGCTCATGCTATTTCTGTTTCAAAATCTGTCAAGAAAAGAAATAGCTTAAGATGATGATTAGCTGTTTAGTGTTTTAATCCAAGTATAATTACTAAAAGCAAGCAATCTAAGTAAATTTAAAGGAGAACAAAGTTTATGTTGAATTAAACTAGATAACAAATGTTCATTAACCACCTAAATCATTTCAAAATATATAGCACAACATACTGAAATATTGATTGCTAAACCTAAGTTTATTTAGTTTTGGCTTTTAAATTTTTTTTACAGAAAGACAAAAATATATAATATTTAGGTCTATTTAATAAACAAACCTATGCAAAAAAAATTTAAATGACTAGGAGAGGGATTATACTTCTAGAAACTATGGAATGATGAGGGGCGCCTCGGTGGCTCAGTTGGTTACGTGTCTGACTCTTGATTTCAGCTCAGGTCATGATCTCAGGGTTTGGGAGTTCGAGCTCCTTGTCGGGCCCCATGCTGGCAGTGTGGAGCCTGCTTGGGATTCTCTTTCTGTCCCTCCCTCGTTCTCTCGCTCTCTCTCAAAATAAATAAACTTAAAAAAAGTGACTTATAAAAATTATGAAATGATGAAACATATTTATAAATGTGCCAGTCCACAATGGTTTCTTAGTTTTCACTAGGAATTAAGATTCTAAGGGTTAAAAATTCTATTTAGTATTTTTGAAAGTAAAACTACTAAAATTCAACAAGGATGTAAGAAAATGACTGTATATGGAAAGTAAGAGAGGGAAAGTAGAGTGTGTGTTTTTGGTAAAAGAAGGTATGGGGAAGAAATGAATTTTGTTGAGGGAAATGAAAGTGATTTTGTCATAAAGCTGATTATTTCAGAAAGAGAAAGAAAAAGAGACAAACTAAAATAGACACAGAAAGTTGTAGAAGGTTCATAGGAAAGAAATCTTGGAAAAGGAATTTCATGTGTAATCAAGCTGGCCAAGGTTAAAATTAATGTATTTAAACTTCAGTTTTGATATCCAAAGTACACTAGTGCAAAATTTTGGTTTTCTCTGTTGAAAGGACAAAATTTTCTCAGATTGTTGGCCTGCCCTTCATAAGAGATTGTACCCAAAGTTTCTTTACTTTTAATGTAATCTGCCTAGGAAACAGAGTCTATGTTTTGTCTTTATCACGTCTTTGATGACTTGGGAAAGCTGAGTCTTCTTCTCTGTTAAGACCAGCTAAGGCTTTTGTAGCTGACTGTAATCTTCTGTATTTGTCCCTGATAATTTAGGTAAATGGATAATGAAGTATTGTTTTATAATTTTCTGTTATCCTATTGGGTCAAGTGTCCAAACATTTTGATGTTTTTTACAAACTCCCCCAAATCAACTTCTAAATGAAGTCTTTTTGATCTGGAAAATTCCGTAGGACCTATTAGGTTTATTTGATATGTTAAATCACATGGGAAGCATTGTCAAATAAGAAATAATATTAAACTTTCTTTATGTAACATCTGTACAGTGTTCCAAATACTGTGTGAAATCCCTAGAAATCTGATTATTTCCTGATACAATGTTATCAGTCATCATTTTAAAATGTATGACAGGGGCGCCTGGGGAGCTCAGTAGGTTAAGCGTCTCACAGTTTGTGAGTTCGAGCCCTGTGTCAGGTTCTGTGCTGACAGTTCAGAGCCTGGAGCCTGCTTCAGATTCTGTGTCTCCTTCTCTCTCTCTCTCTGCCCCTCCCCTGCTTGTGCTCTATCTCTCAAAAATAAATAAACATTAAAAATTTTTTTAAATAAATAAAAAATAAAATGTATGTCATAGGGGCACCTGGGCGGCTAAGTCAATTAAGCATCTGACTCTTGATTTCGGCTCAGGTCATCATGTCATGGTTCTTGAGATTGAGCTCCGTGTCAGGCTTCACCTACCTGCTTATGATTCTCTCTCTCCCTCTCTCTCTGCCTCTCCCTCTCCCATCTCTCTCAACATAAATAAACTTTAAAAAAATAAAAAAATAAAAAATAAAATGTATGTCATAAAAATAAGCAACCCCCACTGCAAATGCCATTATAATGAGAATGATACCCATTATACTTAGCATCTGTCCTCCAGTAGATTAACCTTTTATGAAACCCTCTTGCTGTCTCCCCCAAATGTCATCATTTCAAACTATCATTCTCTAAATCCTGCCTTCTAAACCCTTACCTTCTGATGACAGAGACATCTCTTACCCTCTGGGCCCTTTGAAATATGGCAGTTGAATTTTATCTAGCTGCCACCATCTCAAGGACACAAATATGTTCTAGTAATGGCTTGCATGTTTTCTCACTGTGCAAGAGCCTTTCCTAGTCATGGAACTCTGGCCTCAGTTCCATGGTAAATATTATTGGAGAAAATAAGTCCAAACTGAGGCATACCCTTGGAACCTCACAGTGACTGAGGGAGCTATTTCACAAAACAAATATCATAGGCCATTTGCCACATCTGGCCAATATTACAACATTTTCGTTGCGCATATCATCCCCAATACTCTGCCACTGTAGAACAAACAAATGGAATAATTAAGACCCCCCCAACTGGCAAATCTTACTGAGTCTTTCAGTCTGCTTTGGTCTAAAGCCCTCCCCTTCAAATTATTTAACCTCAGATCCACTCTATTTGGTAAACACTAATTATCTCCCTTTGAAATCATTACCAGAACACCTATGAGGATGGCCTACTACTACTGAAAGGAAATCCAGTAATCTATTGCAAAGATCTTATCAAGGTACTTGAAACTAATACCGAGCTCATACAGCAATCTTTTCGCAGCACACTTCTGGGTGACAAACATCTTCAACATCATGATCTCCCACCTGGACATTTGCTTCCTGGAAATGTCACCCACACAAGGATGCCCTCCAACCTCACTGGGAAGGGCCACATCAAGCATTTGTTAACTAACCCCCAGGCTGCTAAACTTAAAGGCGTTGACCTATGGGTTCACAGTTCTTATTTAAAAAAAAAAAAAAAAAAAAAAGGCATCCTCTCCTGACTGGACATCCCCACCCACAAGAGATCTCAAACTAAAAATATCCAGACCCACTCAAAATCAACAATCTGGGTGAGAAGCAGATGGCACCTGAGGTAGACAGACAGCTTTCCCAAGAGTCATGACCAGGCCTGTATATCTCACAACAGACTCTTCCTAATGCCTCATGGCCATGAAATATTTGGAACAATCCTTGTAGCAGGCACTTTAGCACTAAAGTGCCTCCTATATTTGGCTCTTGCAGACATGCCAAGGCACAAATAACAAGTGTTCCCCAACAGACACTCGTAGCTGCAAGACCCCCCTCTTACAAAAGATTCTTTCAGCTAAGATGTGAAACACACAGCCACCCTCCTTCCGTCTGCTCAAATAAAACAGATCCCTGGTTTTCTCCTATCATGTCCTCTATATCGATAAATGAGTCCATAACCAGTTCTAAGCAGAGATGCTTTGCACCCCCACAGGACACATTTTTGTCTGCACTTACAGGGGAGAATCTTGGGCATCTGCTTGCCTAGACAGCTGGAGAATGGCAAAGCAATGCCACCTGGGATATCTAACTTCCCTTTCTTCTGTCCTTAAGTTAATTACTAAAGGATAACCATACAGGAACTAATCATAGAACTAAAAGGAGTCTCCCCGCTAAAAAAAACTGAAAGAAGAGAATTATCCAGATGACAACCCCTCCGAATAAAAAGATAACCGTTGGGGGCGTTCCCAAGGCTGTGGTCTCCCAGGAGAGAAGAACTTTAGTGAAGGGGCCCAATTTGGGAGGATCTTCAGTTGCTGGCTTGGAATGAGTACATGATTGGAAATCTTTCTTGAACCATCAGCAGAATTGCCAGGTTCACTGCCTGAGCTATTAGAGCCAGGGCAAGTCTTTGGATACTCTATCTCATGTTGTCCTCAATAATAGCATAGCATTAGGTTATTTACTTGGGACCCACGGTAGAGTCTGCCATCACTAACACTTCTTGCTGTACGTGGGAAAGTACTTCCCGTCGCTTGGAATTCGAAACTGCTAAGATTTTTAAGCTTGCTAAATCTCTAAGGGGAATCCCATCCTCTAAAACCTCTGGTTGGTTAGATTTCAGAGTCTCAGATATTTTTAGCTGACTCCTGATCAGAATTGGGACCTGGGCTACAAGTTATCTTATCACTGTTTTAATTTGTTCTATACTCATTATTATCCCACTATCAATGCTTTTCACAGCCAATGTTTCAAATCCTGTCAGAACTCAGATAATCTTTGTTCAGAGACTCAAAACCATTCACCAGATGTACCCTTTGACTGAAAGAAAGAGAACCTAATTGACTTCTAGGTCTTATTTCCTCAAACCTCCTTGTTACTCAGATGTGGCTGGAAAACTCTCACCTCGCATGCTTATAGAACACATCAAGTAACCACCACTATGAGATTCCACCCTCCAAGGGACATGAGGAGCCCAGAGCAAGTTGCAGGTTGCCAACCACTCCAATAATGAAATAGGACTACATGATCACAAAAATCTGTCACCGATGTTTTCCTGCCAGAAAGATCTTGATCAGAAGGGGGAAATGTGAAGGAAGATTCAAAACGAAGTGAGCATTGCTAAGACAGTCACTGAAAATAGAGTTGAAAGAACATTGAGGAAGTGGGGCCTATGCATTGTCTCCTATTTCAAGTCTCCTGTTTCAATTCTCAGCCCACCATGATCTTTCGACTTTTGTCAATTGCAACTTGTCAACTGCAACCCTGACCAACCTGGTGAGACACATTCTTGTACTTTGGATGGAAATTGTAACCTGTTGGCTAAACAGCCTACGTGTATTAGCTAGTCAGCTTAAACTCTGCCATCACCAATCATAATTCTTTCAAAACAAGCTATGTAACCTTGTGCTTTTTGCCTTTATAGGCCTGCACTCCCAGCTCACTAGCTCACTATTCAGAGCACACTTTTGATTTAGGTCGACACTCTGCCTCCCGGATTGCAATCCCTAAGACCCCAAATAAATGCTTTGGTTACTTCACAGCCTCTTGTTAATCAACAGCACAAAACCACCATCATCATCACCATCAGCGTCATCGTCATCTTGGATTCCATATGGCATTTTGGAAATACTTTGTTAAGGTTATTAGGCTCTATTCATCTAAAACTAAAATCTCTGAAATCAAGGAAATATAGGCATGGAAGAATATGTGAATACACATACACACATAAGTCAGAGAATTATAATCCAAATCTACCTGCTGCCTCCTAAACCCCAACGAATTTGTGCCTTCGTTTTTCCACAGGACACCTGATTTTCACCTGCTCACATCAAAATTACTTTCAGCAGTCACTTCTCTGAGCCTCATCTTTAAAATGAAAGGATCAGATGATGTCATCACTGAGACCTCTGTCTCTAACACAAGTCATTCATTACTAGGCCCTGTGATCCCTCCAAGAAAGGACCGAGATAATCATGGTGTTTACCCCATAATCTGCATTCTTAATATTTAACCACTTAATCTAACAATAGAAAAGCAAAACAAGCAAGCAAATCTACCCAATACTTTGAGGAACTATTTCAAGTACCACTACATTTATAAAACATGAAAATACATCCCGCTTTCAGTATGATGCCCGCTTATGTTCTCACCTCTCTCTTTAGCTTTTCTCTCTTTTGTTCTAGCCGTTTTTGCAGTTCTTTCTGTCGAGAGGAAAGACAATATGTTGAGGTCACTGGAGGTGTATTTGCAGACTGTGTCCTGTGATTAGGTTTCCCATTCCCCTTACTTCGATCTGAGTTGGCAGCAGAACTTGGACGAGTCTTGGGGTTGGCTGGTGGCTGAGGGATATAAGCCAGTGGCTCTTCTGTTGATGAATGAGCAACAGCATGAATCTTTGCTATCGGCTCTTCTTTCTTGACACCATTGACATTTGAGTTGGAAGATCTGGATGACAACTGGTGAGGCTCATTTTCTGTACTATTAGTATTAATGGGGGGCAAAACCCCCTGACTCTCAATGTCTTGTAAATTCAGAAGTTCAAACTTTCCATCTCTCTCGACTAGAATTTTCCTATCCTTGTTCTCTTCACAATTTCCATCAGTTAGTGACACGAGCACATTTTCTTGTCCAAATTCCTTGGAAATACATAACTGTGAGAGTTTTCCAGACATACTACTTTCATTTTCAAGATAATTTTTGTAAGTATCAGTGTCTTCCAGTGGAGGAACTTCCAGATCAACTAATTTGTCTTTGAACTTAAGCTTCCGTTCCCTTTTATCATTCACAGGTTCTTGATTCTGTAGAATCTTGTTGGCTTGTATAATTTTTTCCATAATATATCTCCTTACTTCCTCATCCTCTTCCTCCTCCAGGGCTCTCTGGCTTTCTACTTTGGATTCCTGGAAAGAGTTTTCACTATCTGAATCGGATATAGGATCCAAAGGTTGAATACTTGGTACAGAAATGAAGTCATTTCTTCTTGGTGAAACTTCATCCTTCAAAGATTTGTCAGGATCAGAACTCTGTTCAGTGTGTTCTGTTTCTGTTTCATTGTCTTTTAATTCTTGGTTAATATTCTCTTCATTCCCACAAGCCATCTAAAAAAATATATATATAAGGTTCTCTTTTTCAGTAAAAATTGAGACTCTTTGTCCATTTATATGTAGATAATCCAAAATGAAGTTTCATAATCATGCAATATATTTTATGAATGGGAAAATTTACATGCTTCTTATTTACACTGTGCTCATAATATTTGAACTCATATTTATGAGCACCCCAAGGGAAATACATGTGACAATAGCACTTTAGGAAAAATGTAATGCTAAATCTGAATTTGATGTTGCTAGGGGCTATGTTAATATTTTCAAAAATGTTATGCTAATTAATGAAAGGGTAACTACAAACAGTACATTATTATGTTACTATGGTTCCTCTATAAAATCTTCCTCACTTTAAATTTTCAGAAGAAAATTTTGTTAAGTGTTTTCTCCTTATAATATTTCTATTCTTCAAAAAACTATCTTTCTCCCCAGGACCATTACAATATCAGCCTTTAGTCGAGCTCTAATCACTCTGAGCTTCTTACAATCTTTTCAGATTATCATTGCTGCCATTTTCTGCAGAATCTATATCCAAATTCCAGTCAATTTTTATCTACGGATGACATTTTCCTTCCTCAACTATCCTCTGAGGCTCCAACAGTCTATGCTAAACACCCTCATAAATTCAGTTTTATATTAAAAAAGCGTAATTCCACATGAACCATAGATCAATATTATCACATCACAAACCCCTGCTCTACACCCGTTTCTAATTAAAGGCTTCTTATCTAACATCTTTTCCACATACATGCATATTCACCAACCAAACAGAAACACTTTTCCCCTACGATATTTTTTTTCTTTTTCTCAGACAATTCTCTCCCTCCTGAAACAATTCTATGGGAATTACTACTTGCCGCTCTCTTCAACCTCGTAAAATCCCCTTCCGCTTTTACATGCTTAAAGGTCACCTTTTCTGATAGCCATCTCTTCCTAACCTGCACAGCGTTGCCAGATGTCTGATAAGCAAATAAACCTGGCCCATTAAAATGTCTAACAAACAAGTAAACTAAGATTTCTGCATTGTAATTGGTTTTTTTAAGCCGTAGTTGATTTTCTAGTTCATTCCGACAGTATCTGTTTCCTAATTATTCTTTGGTTTTCATTTTTTAAAGCCCACTGCAAAAGAAGCCAAAGTAACCAAAAAATTCAGTGCAATAAAACTGCCACTTTTCACACCCCCCAGCCCTCATCCCAGTCTCTATCTCTGTCATCCGTTTTTCCTGCCAGCCTCAGAGGAGGAAGTGATTATAATCACCCACAAAAATGAGTAAGATGGATGAGAGCCCTTTGTTTTGAAGCTGCCATTTCCCCAGCACCCACAATAGCCTCGGATACATGGAAGGTGATTATTAATATTTTCTGAAGGAAGTAAGAAATGAAACAATGAAGCATCATCATCACTTCTCTAATTCTAGCACTCTGTGCTTTGGATCTCACACCCCTCCAGTCATGAGACTTTGGTTCAAACTGACCACTCTGGGGTATCTCTGCCTCTACTCAATCTTACTATTTTTCTGTTAAAGATGCATCGAACTCCCACTTAAAGGCCATCTCAGAAAAACCTTTACTTTTCACTCTGTTGCCTTTTTCAAATATTATCCCATTTGTCCTCTCCATTGCATAAGAAAGCAAAATGTAACTAAGAGAAGTTTGTGATGTAAAACTGCCCGTCTTCTTTTTCTCATATTCTTTCCCTTAACCTTAAATCTGACTTCTGTCACAATTACTTAGGTCGTTGTCCCTCTAAAGTCACCTATTCTTATTGCAGTCTTACATCTTTTCTTCATTACCTATTTATTGACGTTAATTTCATACGTATATACATATGAATATATACATATATGAATATATATAAACATGTACCCACACACAAATTACATATAGATACACATACACACTATATATATGTGTGTGTGTGTGTGTATATATATATATATATCCGTGTGTGTGTGTATGTGTATATATATATATATATGTATACATATATATATATATATATATATATACATATATATATATACATATATATATATCTATATCCATGATCCAGGAACGGGTTCATTTTCCTGGATTTCCCTTCTACCTGTATGATCATGTTTAATGGGTCCACTTTTTCCTACAGGTATTCCTATGGCTCAGTTTTGACTCTACGCTTTTCCTCTATATACATTCCCCTGAAGGACTAATTCAGTCTTAAGGTTTCAAATGTTAGCCAAAAGACCATGTTTTTTGAGGATTTGCTTTATTTTCATTTATATTAAAAGTATAACCCCATGATTTTATCCAAGTTTATATAAAGTAGAAATTAATTGTACTTGTTTTTATTTTTGATGCAATAAATCATATTTATTTATATTATATAAATTATAGTTTTTAATTATAATTTAAGTTTTTTTAAATGTTTACTTATTTTTGAGAGAGAGAGACAGAGCATGAGTGAGGGAGGGGCAGAGAGAGGGACACAGAATCTTTAGCAGGCTCCAGGCTCTGAGGTGTCAGCACAGAGCCGGATGCGGGGCTCGAACTCACAAACTGTGAGACCATGACCTGAGCCGAAGTCAGAAGCTCAATGGACTGAGCCACCCAGGCACTCCTATTTTTAATTATAATTTAAACTTTATTAAGTGCTAACTTAATCCCTATTCTCTCATCTCTCACCTTAGGATACAACATATAAACTCTTAATGTCTCAATTTTCTCATCTCTAAGGTAGAAATAATGATACTTGTTCTATATATATCAAAGGAATTTGGGGAGGTTTAGATGACATAGTATATGCAAAACTCTTAAAGAATTACAAAGCACTTTGTTAATGTAATTATTATGAATGCTTTTGGCAATTTATATATACCTCTATTATGCTGGCACCACCTTTTTCTTTTTCATTAATTAACCATTCCAGGTCCTTTTCAAAGTCATCTTCATATTCTCCACTTTCTTTTGAGTCCATATCTTTATTTTCATCCATTTTCTGTTTGTTATAGAATAATGCTGTAAGATTTAAAAAGATAAGGTATATGTTATGAACACTTTAGGGGTAGAGTGGAGTATGGAGATTAATGTAATAGACTAACCAACACATAGAAACACAAAGCATGGAACGTTCAGAATAAACATATATCTGTATACCCTGAAAGAGAAGCCTTCAATGGCCAGACATTTTCTAGATGTACCACTCTAAAAACCACCCCCCTCCACCCAATTCCTGAAACCCTCATTTACAAGGAGCCTAAAAAAAGGGGGGATAAGAAGACTATCTGAGGCTTAGAGAAGGATTTTCCACATCCCCTGCCAATCATTAAAACTCCTTGCCCAGGTCAGAGCAGATGACTCAGCTTTTAAGTCATACTCATTAACGTTGTGTAATGTTCAAATGAAAACAAATACAGGTTTCCTCAGCTCTCTGAAAGCAGAGTATTCCAAGGAAAGCCAACATGGCATAAAGCAAAGAAGCAATTACAGTTTCATAAAAGCAAAAATCCTCTTCAGATTTCATTCAGTGAACAAAAACAGGTACAAATGTGGGTCTTTTGTCAAAGAGAAGCATAAAGCAAACTTTCAAATGTGGAGGAAACCTGAATATCACTTCCTATCATCAATTTTTTAATCCTTCTACTAGTTTATAGGGCATGGTTCTAATTTGTGATCTGAGAGCTTTCAATTAAGTAACATTTGATTTTCAACTACAGTAAATGTTAATTTCCACAGAAGTCAAACTGTTTTAAACTCTATAAAATATATTTTTCATTAAAAAAAAAAAAGCAAAAACAAATGTGATGTCTAATACTATCCGGTAACAGTGATAAATAAATAGGTCAGGTGAAAGTTAATGTTTATGAAAATGGTGTATAAATTCAGTCATTTTTAAGAGAACAAAGCTAAAGTTATCTACAAATTGAGGTCAGTTCCTAGCCCTGCTATATAGTTTTGTCTATAATTTTTCAAACAAAAGCAGCCAATGAATCTTCACCTATGTGTCTGTATATGCATGTGAACATACCATATATATGTGTATATATGTACGGTTTTGATGAAACTTTGTTGAACACCTACAATATTCCTATATACATTCCCATGAAGATTATAAAACAGACCTATGCCCCTGAGGTGTTTCCGGTATGGTACAGAACACAAACAAAACCCAGAAATTTTAAATGTAGATAAAAACAGAAATTAAAAAGTAAAGAATTATGGAAGGCGGAATAAAAAAGCAATGAACTCAGTCTAAAATTGGAAATACCAAGGAAAGCTGAGATAGGCTTTGAATACTGAGTACAAGAGGTTATTAGTTATTTCAGACAAAGAGAACAGCACGAGAAAGAGCAAACAAACATGGAAGTGCATGAAATTGTCCAGGGTGACCTGAACATAATGTGCTCCTGAAGAAGAAGCTGGAAGGAGGGAGAAGGGGTCAGTCTGATGTCCGATCATCTGTTCAAAAAACAGGGTTGAGGGAAAACTGTTCGTGTAGATCTAATTGTCATAAAGGCAGAAATATATAACAATCATCTGCACATTTTCCACTATTAAACAAAAACAGAAAGAGCAATGCTCTCTAAATGTACTAGAATTTTAGGTCCAGTTTCAAAAGAACTATAGAAATCTCATCTTCAGGGTCCCAAACACCTGGTACCCTGTTTGTATACCTGTTTCTATACCTATGAGCCATCTCTTGTGCCTGCAGCAAGACTAAGTTGCCTAAAACCCTTTCTGGAGGCAGAAAGTACCGATGTCAAGAACATATTTCTTTAGGATCTAAAATGAGAGAGATTTTGTCTGAATCAATAAACTACCCACAAGCTTCGTTTCGGCCACTGGCTTCACTTTACTATCCGTGAACCTTTGACTCGCTCACCTAACCTGGTGCCAATTTTACTAAAGGGAGATGAGATGTACATGATTTTCCTTCCAACGTTTGCCCAAAAAAGCATGTGGGAGAACACCTTCCCACTAGTTGCACAAGCACTAGCTAAGTGAAGAGGTGAGGCTGTTCAATACTGTGTGTGAAAAACATGTCAATAGGTTTTACTGAACAGTAGGTTCCAGTGAGTTAAAAGGATGATGGGGACACCCAAAACATACATCAACTGCAAGCCTGAGACTAGGGGTGAGACACACAGAAGCGTGAAGCACCCTATCCAGTTTCCTGGGCTGCACTGTAAAGGACAAAAGACGAGCTGGAACACATTCAGAGGCTAGCAAACCAGGAGGAAGACGGATAAAAGAGAAGGGAAGAAGGGAGGCTATGAGACTAATGCCTGAAAACCAGACCCTGAGGAATGCCTTAGGAATATTAACCTAAAGAAAAGAAAACACAAAAGTCATGACACGCGCTTTACATTATCCAAATGGCTGCCGGCTGGAGGAAGACTGGACTTCCTCCTAACTAACTTCAAACAGTGAAACTAGTGTCAAGGGCTGGAAACAGGGATATATTTCGGCAATTTAAAACAGAATTTACAGGGGCGCCTAGGTGGCGCAGTCGGTTAAGCGTCCGACTTCAGCCAGGTCACGATCTCGTGGTCCGTGAATTCGAGCCCCGCGTCGGGCTCTGGGCTGACGGCTCGGAGCCTGGAGCCTGTTTCCGATTCTGTGTCTCCCTCTCTCTCTGCCCCTCCCCCGTTAATGCTCTGTCTCTCTCTGTCCCAAAAATAAATAAAAAACGTTGAAAAAAAAATTAAAAAAAAAACAACAACAACAGAATTTACATTGCAAACTTGTCCTGAAGTGAAGTGAGCAGCCTATTAGAAGTGCTTCATTCCCTGTCAATGACAAGGAGCTTTAGCAAAAACTGTTGAGCTGGGGGACCCCTAAGATTTATTTTAAACTTTTTATAAGCTGCAAATTAGCAAATAACTGCCAACTCATGAAAAGCACGAGAATTTAAAAGGAAATGCACAGTATCATGATAAACTTAATCGAAAACAAGTGATCGGGGCCTTTCAAATCCAAGACTTAAAAACTTCTGGTCTGGGGGCGCCTGGGTGGCTCAGTCGGTTAAGCCCCTTCTCAAGACAAAGTTAGTTTTAGGTACATGAATGCAAATCATTCAATCTAATTATTCAACTGGGTAATTACAACTATTTCCAATGTATTAGTTGGATTACAATTCCTTCTAGATAGTTATTTCTTTTAAACTAAGAATACAGAACAGACTTACTTAAAGAACTCGAAGTAAGGTTTCAGTAATTTGTAAAGCAAAGGTTGAGAGCAATAATATTTTGAGGTAACCTAGGGAAACCAAATCAATGCTTTGGAGTGAGTTTATCTACCACTGGCTGGCCGCAAGACAGGCTAACTCACCTCAACTGTTATGCCTATCTACTAATTGAAAGTAAGGGTGCCATGGATGATTAGAACACACTAAAACTCACTGTGATCCAAAATATTATAGAAACAATACCGTCTTTCACAGTCACAAGTGCCTTAGGATAATCCGCTTTCTTTTCAGACCAGGGATCTTGGAATTTATTTATTAAGATGTTTAGGTTACATAACTAATTGTTAGAATAAAATTTCTATGGAACTCTCCAGTGCTCTCCTTTAATTGTGTAATAAACATAGCTCTGAATTTGTAAACAAATAGTTGCCTGAGGACTTTGGTAGCTGTGCTTTATTATTTACAACAAATTTCACCCATGTGAAAGCTCAAATTTAAAACTAACAGATAGGATCAGCATAATCGATAAAAATAAAATGAAAAAATCAAACATACTAGGTGTTATTAAATCGTACTATTATGCAAGAATTGAAAAGAGAAAAAGCCACAGTTTGAAGTGACTCTAAGAAGAAAATGAAGGTGCATTAAATTTGTACCGCCATTCTTTTCCTGTCTCTTCAAAAACCTCATGGCTGGTTGCCAAGTAAACAAAGAACGTAAATCATAAATTCTTGTTACCAAGTCCCTTAAGCCTTTTTCAAATGCGTCACAGGATATCCAATCCCCTTCAGTTGTTTTAATCATCATCCCCAGGGTACTGGCCATATGCTACACAGTCAACATACTGTTACAAAAACACATTTTACCCAAACTGAATCCCTCACACTTACTCCTTGTGAGTTTCACACATTTAAATTTCAATGTTTATGAGCAGTAAAAATCTCTGTGTGGCTTGAGTAAGAACCACCCTCTTAATAGGTTAACTGTAATAAGAGACAGAAATTAATTCCTTCCTCCTGGGTGTCTGCTAAATCCCCTGTGGGTATGTGACTGCAGATCCTTTAGCGTGAGTCTAAGCTAAGTCTATATGTCTACGCTTTTGACAACTTTCTTTCAGGATTCAGACCTTCGAAAATAGTTTAATTCATTGACCCCAGCCTTATCTCATAGCCTGTTAAACACATGCTTGTTTAAAATCGAAGAGCATCGAAAGAACGTCAAAGACAACCCGTTTTAATACAAAATAAGTACTTAAGCAAAAGCTAACCCCTAAGAACACCATGAGACCACCTGGCCCATTCTCCCTGCTGTCTCCTTCTCAACTGAATTTTAAAATTCTTAAATTCATGCTCTGTCACCAACTATGACAATTAAATAGTATTTTGCAAACAGGTGCTAAGTTTAATTTGTATCCAGGGTCCCCAGGTACCATCGACTAAATGAATACCCGAGCCTCTTCATGGAAGCTACCATTTCAGGAATGACTTTTTTTCTCCTGGGGAGGAGAACTTTGAGAGGGGTAAGAAAATGACAAAAATGGGGGGGGGGGGGTCCCTCATACAAAGCCAAGCAAGCAAGGTGTTGCCAGACTTCCCCCTCGGGCTCGCCGGACCCGGGACTCGCCCGCATCAGAAGCCCACAGGAAGGCTCTTCGCTCCCTTCTTCTAAGCACTTTTCCTCCCAGACGTCCCAGACGTTTGACCCCCGTCCCCTCTATAAATATCTCCCACCATAAAAATCTCCGCATCATCCTTCCCTTCTCTCCCTCTGGTTCCCCTCCTGCCTGTGTGAGATGCAGCGGCTGGGGTCACAGAGATGGCCGGGGGCGCTCTCCTCTCCTCCTCTTTCTAAGCTCTGACCGACAGTGAGGCAAGGGAGACCCCGGCACCTGCTCCCCAGGCGGCCAGGACCCAGGTGCCATAGCAACGGCGCGTCTCCGCGTCCTCCATCCGGGCCTCTCTTACTACGAGGGCGCGGTGGACCGGCGCAGGCGCAGACGGCAGCCTGAGAACACCTGCTCCTCCAGGCGCGCTTCCCCGGGGCCTGCCGGAGACCTGCCGGGCTGCGGTTTCCAAGGAGACAACCGAGCTCTGCACGCTCCACGCGCAGGTTTCCAAGGCGCGAGTCAGAGTTGGCGAAGGATCGCTTTCTTGGCTGTGACTCTTCCCGCGTGGAGTTGTCTCTCGCCAAATACGGATATTTTTAGAGCGATTTCTGGAGGTACAGGTCTGTGTGTTATTTTCTTCGCGTTATCCAAGTCATTTCAGTTTTCACGACTAGGTAAGCGGATTGCTAATTAGCTACCAGATTCTTTTACTGGAAGCTTCAGCAACCTCACCGCGAATGAAAAACACATCCTTTTGCACCCAAAAGAGTGATCAAAGGATGCTTGCTCCAGGTTTCAAAAATCTGAGAATGGTCAACTAGGATATTCTCAAATCCTCCTTAAAGATCGACTTTATGTATAAAAGGGAGGCAAAGTGAACTTTTGATTGCAGTGACAAGTGACAAGATTTTAGAAACTGGCCATTCCCTGCCAGAAACAAACAGGGAGAAATGAAAGTACTTCTTCAGTACACTCCATAATTTTCAGATTCTTTTTTATTATTAGAATGTTTAATGTATATTTGCTTCATGTTTATTTACTTTTGAGAGAGAGAGCACAAGCAGGGGAGGGGCAGAGAGAGGGGGACAGAGGACCTGAAACCCCACTGACAACAGCAAGCCCCATGTGGCGCTTGAACTCACAGACCAGAAGATCATGACCTGAGCCGAAGTCAGGTGTTCAGCCAACTGAGCCACCCAGGTGCCCCTAATGTTTGTCTATTCTGAGAGAGAGAGTGTGTGTGCGTGAGAAGAGGAGAGGCGGAGAAAGAGGGAGAGAGAAAATTCCAAGCAGGCTCCGCACAGAGCCAGTCCCGGCGCTTGATCTCTCAAACCGGAGAGATGGTGACCTGAGCAGAAATCAAGAATCGGAAGCTTCATGAACTTTGCTACCCAGGCACCTCTGTTTATTATTAGAATGTTTATCACTTGGTATAATGGAGAGCATCTTTTCTTCAAAGAGGGGCATGTAGAATTGACTTTTAAAATATTCTCCAAATTGTAAACTAAGTAAAAAATAAAAAAGATTTTAAGGTTAAAATGGATTACAATATTTACTGTGTTTCTTAGCTGCAATGTGTAACTCATAGTTCCAGATTTAAAGTTTCTCCTGCTGCAGGACTTCGATCTTAGGCCAAACACTTGAAAAAGATAAAATATAAAATTATTGACTGTTTAAGGTGGAAGGAATTCTAGTTAAATCTCCTTTAATGAAGGGGCCCCTGGGTGGCTCCATTGGTTAAGCACCCAGCTTCAGCTCAGGTCATGATCTCACAGTTCGTGAGCTGGAGCCCCGCATAGGGCTCTGTGCTGACAGCTGGGAGACTGGAGCCTGCTTCGGATTCTGTGTCTGCCTCTCTCTCTGCCCCTCCCCTGCTCACGCTCTGTCCTCTCTCTTTCTCTCTCAAAAATAAATAAACATTTTTTTTAATCTCCTTTAATAAGTATGGAATTACGACCAAAGCTACATCTAGGTAACATCTAGGTTTCAGAACTCCTAATTTAATATTTTTCCCGCTGATCCTCCCAAATATTTGTAAATGTTTTTTACAAATGTAATGGGATGTAGCACCCAAAAAGTGGAAACAACTCAAATGTCTATCAAGTGATGAAAGCATAAATAAAATGTGGTGATAAACCTGAGCTCATAAAAAAGATCTATTTCACTAGCATCTGTGAAAGAAAGCAGAGAAATAATAGGTTTTCAATAATTTCATTCAATATTTCCTGCTGAGTGCCTTACTTACAGGTCTGCTGGGAGGTGAATAATTTCTAATCTATGCATGAAGGAGCTCATAGTCTAAAAAAAGGAGACGGGGGGTCGCCTGGGTGGCTCAGTCGGTTAAGCGTCCGACTTCGGCTCAGGTCATGATCTCACGGTCCGTGAGTTCAAGCCCCGCGTCAGGCTCTGTGCTGACTGCTCAGAGCCTGGAGCCTGTTTCGCATTCTGTGTCTCCCTCTCTCTCTGACCCTCCCCCGTTCATGCTCTGTCTCTCTCGGTCTCAAAAAAAAAAAAAAAAAGTTAAAAACAAAAATTAAAAAAAAAAAAAAAGGAGACAGGCTTTAAAGAAAGGGAACACAGTGTGATACACAAGGTACAGATATAGCTGAAAACTGGAGATCAATTAGGAAAAGGTGATGACAAAGAGTCCTTTGCAAAGTGTTGACATTAGAGCTGACTTTTGAAGAATGAAAAGAATTGCACAAGGGTGGGGCATTATACACAGAGAAGTTAGCATTTGCGAGGGCATGGGGGCATCAACTTGTTTATTCCAGGATCGTTATGTAATTCAGAATTGCTGGCAGCATAAGATGAAATCTGTCCTTCATTGCCCGTGGCAGCCTCTGAGATATTGTAAGCATGTTATGAAAACCACTGAAGTATGATCTGTGAACAGGCATTTCCATTAAAATTAATAGCATCTTTGGGTAAGTTAAGTGTATCCTTCATTTCTTCTGTGACTTCCTTAAAGAAGAGACTGAGTTTTAGGTATTTCTGTATACTTAGCAGAACTGGCATTTAAGTGGCTAGTAAATATTTATTGAGTTGACATAACTCAGTAAATGAGCTAATTTTATTGTGAATAACCTTAATCATGTAACTGAATTCATAATTTCTTCCTACTACTTTATCAGCTCAGAGGTTATTGAAGGAATTAGTGTTTTGATGATCAAGGAGAAGGGAAGAATAAATTTCTAAAATGGGGCATTTTAGAAAGTGCAGACCTTTGGTAAATTAGGATAATCAGAGATACCATGAGATCATGAGAATACAGGACTGGCATATTAAGTGAGGAAGAAATGATGGACGAATGTTAATGACACATTTGGCAATTTTTTTTTAATTTTTAAACTTTTTTTTAATGTTTATTCATTTTTGAGAGACAGAGCTATTGAAGCAGGCTCCAGCCTCGGAGCTGTCAGCACAGAGCTCAATGCGGGGCTCGAACTCACAAACCATGAGATCGTGACCTGAGCCAAAGTCGGACACTTAACCGACTGAGCCACCCTGGCACCCCACATTTGGCAGTTTCATAGAGTTCAGCAGGTCACTCTGCTCTCTCTCTCTCCATACGCATTTAAACAATCCCATTTACTATAGCATCAAAAAGAATACAATACTTCAGAAGTTACTAAGGAAGTGAAAGATCTATATACTGAAAACTATAAGATATTGATGACAGAAATGGAAGAAAATATGAATGAATAGAAAGATCTTCCATGTTCATGGAAGAATATTTTTTTTTAATTTTTTAATGTTTATTTTTGAGAGAGAGAGAGACAGACAGAGTGTGAATGGGGGAGGGGCAGAGAGAGAGGGAGACACAGAATCCAAAGCAGGCTCCAGGCTCTGAGCACAGAGCCTGACATGGGGCTTGAAGTCACCAACTTGAGCATGACCTGAGCCGAAGTCGGACGCTTAACCGACTGAGCCACCCAGGTGCCCCTTCATGGATTGGAAGAATATTGCTAACATGTTCATACCACCCAAAGTAATGTACAGATTCAATACAATCCCTATCAAAATTCCAATAGGATTTTTCACAGAGAAAGGAAAATAGTCCTAAAATTCACATGAAACCACACGAGACCCCAAATAACCAAAACTGTCTTGAGAAAGAACAAAGCTATGGGCATCACACTTCCTGATATCAAACTATATTACAAAGCTATAGTAATTGAAACAGTATGGTAATGGCACAAAAACAGAACCATACATCAATGGAACAGAATAGAGAGCCCAGAAATAAATCCATGCTATATGTTCAACCAATCTTTGACCATGGTGCCAAGGATACACAATGGGGAAAGGATTGTCTCTTCAATAAAAGGCTTTGGGTAAACTGGATATCCACATGCAAAAGAATAAAATTGGACCCTCATCTTACATCATATACAAAAATTAACCTGAAATGGATTGAAGACTTAAGTGTAAGACCTGAAACTGTAAAATTCCCAGAAGAAAACATAGTGAGGAAGCTCTTTGAAACTGGTCTTGGCAATGACTTTTTGGGGCATAACACCAAAAAAGCATAGGCCATGAAAGCAGAAATTAAAAAGTGGGACTGCATTAAACCAAAAACTTCTGCACAGCAAAGGAAACCATCAACAAAATGAAGAGGCAACCTGTGGCATGAAAGAAAATATTTGCCATCCACATATCTGATAAGAGGCCAGTACCCAAAATGTATAAGGAAGGCATACAACTCAATAGCAAAAATACAAATAAGGAATCCAATTTTAAAATGGGCAAAGGACATATATAGACATTATTGCAAAGAAGACATACAGTGACCAATAGGTATATGAAAAGGTACTCAACATCACTAATCATCAATGCAAATCAAAACCATGATGATAGGCCACCTCACATCTGTTAGAATGGCTATTATCAAAAAGGCAAGAGATAATAAGTGTTGGTGAAGATGTGGAGGAAAGGGAACCTTTGAGCACTGTTGGTGGAAATGCAAACTGGTACAGCCACCATGGAAAACAGTGTGGAGGTTCCTCAAAAAATTAAAAATCGAACTACCCTATGACCCAGCAAAACCACATCTAGGAATATGCCCAAAGGAAATGAAATCAGTATCTCAAAAAGATAGCTGCACTCCTATGTTCATTGCAGCATTATTCATAATAGCCAAGACATGGAAACGATCTAAGAGTCCATCAATGGGTGAATAAGAAAGAAAAGTGTGATAAATACACATACATAGGATGGAATATTTTTCAGCAATAAAAAGAAGGAAATTCTGCCATTTGTGACAACATGGATGAATCTGGAGGCTATTATGCTGAGTGAAATAAGCCAGACAAAGAAAGACAAAGTCTGCCTCACTTATATGTGGACTCTAACAAAGTTGAACTCATGGAACCAAAAAGTAGAACAGTGGTCGCCAGGGGCTGGAGAGTGAGGGGGAAATGGGGAGATATTGGTCAAAGGGCACAAACTTTCAGCTCTTAAGATGAATAAGTTCTTGGGATCTGTATGGCATGATAACTATAATTAATAAATAATACTGTACTGTATACTTGAAATTTTCTAGGAGAGTAGATTTTAGGTATTATCACAAAACAAACAAAAAAAAGTATATGAGGTGATAGATGTGTTAATTAACTTGATTGAGATAATCATTTCTCTCTCTCTCTCTCTCCATATATATATATACCTACACATAAAATCATCACACTGTAAAACTTAAAAATCATGCTGTGCAAACTAAATATGTACCATTTTCCTCACTTATATCCCAATATAGCTGGAAAAATAAATACAATCCTTTCCCTCTCCCCTCTGATGTAACTGCCCTCAGTCTGTCAATGACTACACAAGAAATGGGAATTAAAGAAATGTAGGAACAGGATGATTCAGGAAGAATCAGGTAGATAGAGAAAAGAAGTTGTCTGCTATCCAGGGCCTTTCACTTCACATGCCTTGTTCTTCTTAAAGTCTGAAAATGTTAAATATCAATGAATAACCGTATTTTCATTACAGGCAGTAGAAATGTGTTCAGAATTTATGATTCATTAGAGACTATGGGATTCTACAAACATAAGATCCCTGTATAAGTGACCAGTGCCATATGTTTTCCCTCTCCACTTTTAATTTAATAATAGTTATAAGCTTAGGTTTTCAATGTGCATTCTGTAAAGAATCCCAGAAATGGACAGCACTCCTGCAGTCTTCAGTGGTTGGTCATCACAGGATACAAAGAAGTAACGAGCACACACTGTCGGCAAGAGACGAGCATCAAGTTGAGCAACTCTGTTTAAATAGTGGACATTTTGAAGGAAGCCTTTGACTTAGATAAGCTGATATACAACTTAAGTAACGAAAGAAAAGGAGATTAAATAAGGGTCAAGAATTAGAAAGACGTGACCATACATGTCTCCTATAAAACTGTTCCAAGTAATATACTTTGCAGACGATACTCAGATTTGGCATAGCCATATTTTAAATCATTCAACAAATAATTATTGAGCATTTATGCACCAGACACAGTTCTAGGTACTCGGAATATATCGATGAACTATTACATTCCCTGGAAGTCAGAGTTCCAATGACCTCAACCACCTAAAACCCATTTGTAAAAAAAAAGGAAAGAAAGAAAGAAAGAAAGAAAGAAAGAAAGAAAGAAAGAAAGAAAGAAGAAGAGGAAATGGAAGGGAAGGGAAGGGAAGGGAAGGAAAGGAAAGGAAAGGAAAGGAAAGGAAAGGAAAGGAAAGGAAAGGAAAGGAAAAAGGAAAGGAAAGGAAAGGAAAGGAAAGGAAAGGAAAGGAAAGGAAAGGAAAGGAAAGAAAAAAAAGCAAGTGCTGGGGCACCTGGGAGGCTCAGTCAGTTAAACGTCCAACTCTTGATTTCCTCTCAGGTCACGATCTCACAGTTCATGACTTGGAGCCCTGCATCAGGCTCTGTGCTGACAGTGCACATCCTGCTTGGGATTTTCTTTCTCTCCCTCTCTCTCTCTGCCTCTCTCTCTCTGCCTCTCTCCCTCTCTCTCTCTCTCTCTCTCTCTCTCTCTGTCTCTCAAAATAAACATTAAAAATAAAAACAATAGAAAAGAAAAGTGCAAAAAGCTTGAAAGCAAAAATATAAGGCTATTAGAGTTTGTGGGCTAAGTGTGAACAGTTTGTAGGAGAGTCTCTCCTAGTAAGTGGGATATTTTTCTGCATTTTATATCTTTACATTCCATCGTTAATGCTACTCACTTGAAGAACACTTTATAGTTGTAATGTTTCACATACATGTTTTGAAATTGGTATGTTAACATCTAGATCTTTTTTAAGTTAAAAACTATCTGATAATATGGGGAATATTTTCTTTAGAGAGTCGAAAACTCGCTGTCTTCATGGAGCTCAACTTCCAGTAGAAAGAAGACAGTAAGAAACATACTAAATAAGTAAGTCTTATTATATGTTAGAAGGTGATAAATGCTATATAAACATAGATCAAACGAGAGGATCAGAAGTATAGGGGTGCATTCTGAAAGCGGGGTTGAACTTGTACATAAAGTAGTCCAGTAAACTTTATTGAGGTGACATTTGAAACTTTTCTTAGAATTACTTACAGATTTGGCATAGATTGACATCAGATATATCACTTAACTAGAAATAGCTATAATGAAAATATGACAAGTACCCTCCCCCCCCAAAATCAAGACTTTCTTTCTGTAACTGACGGTGATGAGTATGCCACGCTGAAGACTGGGGCTCGAGTTTGCTTGTGACCTTCAGCAGCAGGACAAACACACTTTTAGCTTTTACACCAGCAATACATTCCTTAAACATTCTAGTTTTTTTTTCCAAATTTTTATTTAAATTCTAGTTAGTTAACATAGAGTGTAATATTGGTTTCAGGAGTAGAATTCAGTGCTTCATCACTTACATATAATATCCAGTGCTCAACTCAACAAGTTCCCTCCTTTATACACATCACCCATTTAGCCCACCCCCCCCACCTCCCTCCATCAATGCTCAGTTTGTTCTCTATCATTAAGAGTCTCTTATGGTTTGTTTCCCTCTCTCTTTCCACTCCCATATGTTTATCCGTTTTGTTTCTTAAATTCCACATATGAATGAAATCATTTGTATTTGTCTTTTTCTGCCTGACTTATTTTGCTTAGCATAATACACTCTAGCTCCATCCGTGTCATTGCAAGTAGCAAGATTTCATTCCTTTTGATGGCCGAGTAATATTCCATTGTATATATATGTCGCATCTTCTTTATCCATTCATCTGTTGATGGACATGTGGGCTCTCTCCATAGTTGGGCTATTGTTGATAACGCTGCTATAAATATCAGGGTGCATGTGCCCCTTTGAATCAGTGTTTTTATCCTTTGGATAAATACCTAGTAGTGCAATTGCTAGATCATAGGGTAATTCTATTTCTAACTTTGTGAGGAACATTCATACTGTTTTCCAGAGTGTGTGCACCAGTTTGCATTCCCACCAACAGTGCAAGAGGGTTCCCCTTTCTCCATACCCTCGCCAATACTTTGTAGTTTCTTGTGTTGTTAATTTTAGCCATTCCGACAGGAGTGAGGTGGTATCTCATCATGGTTTTGACTTGTACTTCCCTGATGATGAGTGATATTGAGCATCTTTTCATGTGTCTGTTAGCCATCTGGATGTCTTCTTTGGAAAAATGTCTATTCATGTCTTCTTCCCATTTTGTAACTGGATTATTTATTTTTTGGGTGTTGAGTTTGATAAGTTCTTTGTAGATTTTGGATACTAACCCTTTATCAGATATGTCATTTGCAAATATCTTCTCCCATCCTGTAGGCTGCCTTTTCATTGTGTTGATTGTTTCCTTTGCTGTGCAGAGCTTTTTATCTTGATGAGGTCCCAATAGTTCATGTTTGCTTTTGTTTCTCTTGCCTCCAGTGACATGTCTAGTAAGAAGTTGCTCTGGCCAAGGTCACAGACTTTGCTGCCTGTGTTCTCCTCAAGGTTTTTGATGGTTTCTTGTCTCACATTTAGGCCATTCATCCGTTTTCAATTTATTTTTGCATATGGTGTAAAAAAAAGTGGTCCAGTTTCATTCTTCTGTATGTCACTGTCCAGTTTTCCTAATGCCATTTGTGGAAGAGACTGTCTTGTTTCCATTGGATATTCTTCCCTGTTTTGTTGAAGATTAGTTGACTATGCTATTGTGGGACCACTTCTGGGTTTTCTATTCTGTTCCATTGATCTATGTGTCTATTTTTGAGCCAGTACCATACTGTCTTGATAACTACAGCTTTGTAATATAGCTTGAAGTCTGGAATCCTGATGCCTCCAGCTCTGCTTTTCTTTTTCAGGATTGCTTTGGCTATTTGGGGTCTTTTGTGGTTTCATGCAAATTTTAGGATTGACACTCTAATTTGAAAAAAATATTTACACTGTCATTATTTTTCTTTGTTCAGCAGCTTTGTTTAGCACTTGCTTCATGTGTTCAGTACTTTTGATGTATGCCCAACCCCCATGAGGCAGAAGTTTCAAGGATCTCCTGCTGTGAGGCTCTAACTTACTCAGTATGTGACTGAGAATCCTGTAATCAACCCTTAACTGGAGAAGGATATGATGGCAATAAATTATCATGGAAAAGAAAATGAATCAGAGGTTGGCCTTTGAGAAAAGCAGCAAATATAATTTACCTTTTAAATAGTTGACTGGAAAACGCTCCTTTTATAAGTGGTGTTTCCTTGCTTAATAAATAATTATTATTTGGAACTGTCTACCCATAAATGTTTGAACATCAGTGCCATTTGCTGAGCTATGCTGTCAGTCTCACTCTTTTCAGTGCAGTTTTACAGTAGACATTTCACTTCCTTGACTCCCAGACATACATATTTAGTATGAAAAGCAAAAAATAATAACATAAGGAAGCTCGACTGCAAAGCCTCTATTTAAAGTATACACATGGTGTTGATGACCAGCGACAAGAATGAGCCTGTCTTCTGCTGATGTGCTCTGCTAGAGCAAAGAACAACCGACTCATAGGTGAGGAAATGTACGTCAGTTCACTTGATTGTGAAAAATGCTTTTAAGTAAATCTCTGTCGTCCTCTGTATTCACTTATATTCTTTACTGTTAACGTCACTCCATAAATTTATTCTCAACCTACACCGGAGTTGAAGCCGCTTTGCAATAACATCCTAAATACAATGGGTGGTGGATAGAGATAAGAGAATGCCAACATGCCAACACTGAGAGTCAGTTCAGTCTCAGCTGAGTCTAAAATTTCAAGTAGCCAGTGTAAAAAAAAAAAAAAAAGGAAATAAAGTATATTACTTAGTTCTTATCAGAAAGAAATACTAACCCATGTTCCTCAGGAAAAACTTGTCCTGGCATTAATTTTTAAAAGAATTTCTTAGGTAAGGTTTTTAGTAGGAGTCGTGAGTGACGTTAAAGACCAGACCTTCAATAGCATTTTTACAGCAAAGACATAGACAGGTTCCTTATGTCTGTTCATATATTCACTAATCTAGAAAAATGACACTCAAAACCACCTATCTTAAAAATTGGCTTTGTATTTTTCCACCTTTCTTCTCTTGGTCAGCTATGCCTGGTGAACGCCTCCTGCCTTGTAATACCAGTTCAAAAGCAGTGGTGGCTACATACTGGGGTTGACAATTTTGTTAAAGCTCGTTACAAAACTTGGATATGCGAGAGAGTACATTTAGCATTAGCTGATAACGGACGCATCTTCTCTTCTGAATCCAGATGCAGAGTGAACACCTGCCAAGAACGTAGCTTGCCACAGTTCGTGTCAGCAACCAAAACACTCTTAAAAATTTAAGTGCCATCATACCTCTCGCTAGCTTTCCAATGCCATTAGCATAACATCTAAGCTCCTGACTTTGCTTCCAAGTTTCTGCAGAATTAGGCCTCTTCTTACTCCTGTAACGTCACCTCCTACTACGTTCCTGCTTATGCTTCACACTCAAAACACTCTAACCAACCTCCTCCCTGTTCCTCAAGCATCTCATTCCCATCTTTGCTATTGCATCTGTACCTGGAATGTTCTTCCCCAGATATTTGCATTCACATCCTTGCCTTGTTCCTGATCTTAGGAGGAAAGTGCCTAATTTCTCACCACTAAGTAATGATATTAAGGGTAGGTTTTTTTGTAAGTTCTTTATCAAATTGAAAACATCCCCGTCTTTTCTTAGTATACTGAGAATTTTTATCATGAATGGTTATCAAATTGTGTCACATGCTTTTTCGGCTTCAGCTGTTATGTTCACATTATCTTTCCTCTTTACCCCATTGATGGGATGGATTACATTGACTTTTTTTTTCTCTAAGTCAGAGGTTTTATTTGTTTATTAAGATCTAATTGACATACATCATATTAATTTCAGTTGTATAACATAATGATTCAATATTTGTGTATATTCCATTGATTGATTTTTTAAATGTTGAACCACCTCGCACATCTGGAATAAATCTCACTTGTGGTGTATAATTCTTTTTATACATTGTTAAATTCAATTCGTGAATATTTTGTTGAGGATTTTTGTGTCTATGTTCATGAGAGGTCTTGCTACATGGTTTTCTTTCTTGTAATGTCTTCATTTGTTTGGGGCGTTGGGGTAATGTTGAACTCATAGAAAGAGTTGCCTCTGCTTCTGTTTTCTGGAAGACATTGTAGAAAATTGGTATCATTTCTTCCTTACGTATTTGGTAGAACTTATCACTGAAACCATCCAGTCCTAATGCTTTCTTTTTTGGATGGTTATTGATTAGTGATTCAGTTTCTTTAATAGTTCTTTAATAGTTAACTATAACTATTGTTATAGATTGTGATTAGTCCATTCCATCTAAATTATCAAACTTGTGGGCCCAGACCTTTCATATTATTTATTTATTGTCCTTAAGTGTCCCTGGGATCAGTAGTAATGATCCCTCTTTCTTTTCTGATATTGATAATTTGTATCTTTTCTCTTTTTTTTTTCTTAGTTAGCCTAGCTACAGGTTATTGCTTTTTACTGATTTCTTTAAAGGAATACCTTTATATTTCCTTGATTTTTCTCTATTTATTTCCTGCTTTCAATTTCTGTCCTAATTTTATTATTTATTTTCTTCTGCTTGCTTGAGGTTTAAGTTGCTCTTCCTTAGTTTCCTAAGGTGGAAGCTCAAATTATTAATTTTAGATCTTCCTTCTTTTCTAATATATGTATTTTATGTTATGGACTTTCCTCTAAACATCTCTGGCTCATCCCATGAATTTTGATAATTTGTATTTTCATTTAGTTCAAAATATTTTCATGTTTCTTTTGAGACTTCTTTTTGACACATGTTATTTAAAAGTGTGGTGTTTAATCTCCAAATACTTGGAGGTTTTACAGTTATTTTTCTGTTATGCATTTCTAGTTTAATTGTATTATAGTCTGAGAATCTAATTTGTATGATTTCTATACTTTCAAATGTGTAAAGGTGTGTTTTATAGTCCAGAATGTGGCCTATTGTGGTGATTGTCTATTCAAGTTTGAAAAGAATGAATTATTCTGCTGTTACTGGATGGAGCAGTCTGTATGTGCCAATTCAATTAAGTTAAATGATGTTTTTCAGGTGGATCGTATCCTTACTGATTTTCTGCCTTTTTGATCTATCAATTACTAAAAGAGTGTGTTGAAGTCTTTAACTATAATAACTTTAACTACAATAGTGGATTTTTCTGTTTCTCCTTTTAGTTCTCAGTTTTTGTCTTATATATTTTGATGCTCTGTGTTGAGTGCATACATATTCAGAATTGTTATGTCTTCTTGGAAAATGAACCCCTCTATCATTATGTAATGCCCTTCTTCATCTCTGATAATTGTCCTTATTCTGATTCTTTGAAAACGTATTGCTACTTCAGCTTTCTTTTAATGAGTGTCTGTCGCAGACTCTGAGTCTGCAGTTCTCTCTTCAACAGCAAGACAGCAGCCGCAGAATTGAATACAATTGAATTGGGGCTAAAGTCCAGGGGGGAGACAAGAGCCCCGAACTGGGGTTTTGTCTCTGTATTTACTGACCTCTCAAGATCTCACACACGTGGTGAATGTGAAGAAAACAATCAGATAGTAATCATTAACTTGTGTGTAACAAGCAGAGGACCTGGGGGGAGGGGGCGGCGGAGGGGGGGGGAGGGGGGCAAGTGGTGTTTGTGATCAAAGTATATTGGCACCAGATGGAAAGTAATTTCCTGCAGGTGATAGAACAAATTACTCGTGATCCCATTACAGTATCTCACTAACTCACCTTGGGCGCTTTCACCCTGTGGCAGCGGCTTTCCGCCCTAAGCTTTTTTCTAACCCACTTATGTAAGTATAAAGGAATTCTTGAACCTATTTCCCCACAGGTGTTAGCATATCTGTCTCAACCTTTGCTTTTAATCTACATGTGTCTTTATATTTAAAGTGGGTTTTGGGTACCTGGGTGGCTCAGTCGGTTAAGCATCCAACTTGGCCCAGGTCATGATCCTGCGGCTCATGGGTTCGAATCCCACATTGGGCTCTGTGCTGACAGCCAGGAGCCTGCTTTGGATTTTGTGTCTTCCTCTCTCTCTGCCCTCCCCCACTCTCTCTCTCTCCCTGTCTCTCAAAAATCAATAAACATTAAAAAAATAAAGTGGGTTTCTTATAAACGACTTATTGTTGGATTTGTTTTTTATTCACTCTGACAATCTCTGTCCTGTAATTGTTGTATTCAGATCATTTATATTTAAAGTGATTATTGATATAATTATCAGTATAATTACCATGTTTTTAACTTGTTACTTTCTTGTTACTTTCTCCCTTGTTACTTTCTTCTCCTTCTTTTTCTGCCTTCTCTGGTTTTAATTGGTAATTTTTATATTACCTATTTTACCTCCTCTCTTAGGATAGCAATCATATTTTCTTAATAAAAAAATTTGCTGGTTGCCCTAGACTTTACAATGTCCATTTTAAGCTAATCTAATGCTAATTTTATGTAGTGCAGGTACCTTATTGTAGATTATCCATGATTCTTTCCTCCTGACCCTTGTGACATCACTTTCATTTATTTCGTTTATCCATATGCTATAATCACCCAATATATTGTTTCTATTATTACTTTTAAGTCTAAAGTTTAGTTTTCAATAAATTAAGAATAAGAAAAGCAAAAGATTTTATCTTAACTTCATATATTTCTTCCTTGAGATTTTCCTTTCTTTATGTAGATCCATGTTTCTGATCTGTATCATTTCCCTTCTCCCTGAGGAACTTCTTTGAATATTTCTTGCAGAGCAGAACATTATAACATTTCTTCCTTGCAGTAAATTATCCCAGGTTTTCTTTTCTGGGAAGGTTTTTATCCTTCACTCATGAAAGATAATTTTGCTGGATATAGAATTCTAAGCTGGTGGGGTTTTTTCTTTCAATACGTTGAATATTCTACTGCATTCTCCTCTTGTTTGTCTGGTTTCTGACAAAAGTCTGCTGTAATTCTCCTTGTTCCTCCATAGGTGGGTTTTTTCCCATCTCTGGCTTCTTTCAAGATTTTAACATTTGTTTTTGATTTTCTGAAGTTTCAACATGACATGACCAGGTAGAGATTTTATATCTATATCTATATATCTATATATCTATATCTGTATCTATATCTATATCTATAATCTATATCTATATCTATATTTATCCTGCTTAGTTTTCTCTGGGGTTTTTGAATCTGTGGTTTGCTGCCAATCATTAATTTTGGAAAGTTCTTGGAACATCATTACTTTGTTATTACTTTAAATATTTCTTTGGCTCCATTATCTCCTTCTTTTCCTTTTAATATTCCAATTGCATGTAGGTTATCCTTTGGATATTCTATTTTTCATTTATTTGCATTTCATTTTGAGAGGTTTCCTTTGACTGATATTCAAGCTCACTGGTTCTTTCTTCTGCCATGTCAAGAGTACTGATGATCCCGCCAAAGGCAGTCTTCATTTCTGTTACAGTGCTTTTGATTTCTAGCATTTCCTTTTGATTATTTCTTAGAGTTTCCATATCTCTGTTCATGCATGTTGTCTTAAACTTTCCACAAAAGCCCTTAAACATTTTGACCATAGTTAAATTCCCAGTCTGATAATTCTAATATGTGTGTCAGCCTGACTTTAGTTGTGATGCTTTGTCTCTTTAGACTGTGCTTTCTCTCGCCTTTTAGTATGACTCGTACACTTCTTTGTTGTTGTCAAAAGCTGGATATGATGCATCATGAAGTAAATAGGACTTTAGTGTGAAATTTTATGTTAATCTGGCTAGGAGTTGGGCTGTGTTTAATGTTTTCTGTAGCTTTCTCTAGACTTCGGGCTTCCATAAGAACTCCTTTTCCGAGAGACTCTGTGTCTTGCCACTCCTTCAGCTGTAACTCAGTGTTGTTAGACCGGAGACCTATTGGTCCGGTGGTATGGTTTGGTAGAAGAGAATCACTGCATAACCTTATGATTAAATCTCAACCTTTGAGTAGGCCTGTGTCTTCACAAGTGTGTGTTAGCTCTTCATCCATTGCATTTAGGTGAGAAAGAGAGAGCTGGAGAGAGCTGGAGAGCTCCAGAGAGAGCTGGAGATGAGAAAATGCCCTTCCCCCACGTAAGTTAAGGCTCTTATTGTCTTTTTCCCTGAAGAGTAGGTCTTTGTTTTAGAAAAGGCTGTAGGCATATTTCACAATGGCTACTTTCCCCCTTTATCTACAGAACTTTTCCATCTTCCCACATTGAAACTTTATATTCATTAAACATTAACTCCCTATTTTCCCTTTTCTCCAGCCCTGAGCAATCACCGTTCCTTCTGACAGTGTGTGGTCTTTTGTTGTCTGTCCTCTATCACTTAGCATAATGCTTTTGAATTCATCTATTGTGTAGTATGTATCGGTATTTTGTTCCTTTTTTTCAGACTATAGTATTCACTGTATGGATGTACCACATTTGTTTACCCACCAGTTGATGAACATTCGTGCTGATTCTACTTTTGACTATCACAACTAATGTTGCTATGAAAATCCGTGTACAAGTCTTTGTGTGAACACGTTTTCATTTTCTTGGTTAGATTTCTAAGTGGAATTGTTGCGTTGTAGGTAATTATTGGTAGTTTTCAAAAGTGGCTGTACTATGTTACATTTCTACCAGTAACATGAGAATTCCAGTTCATTCACATCCTGACCAGTACTTGGTATTTTCTCCTTTTCTAAATTATAACTTCTTCAAGGGTGTGTAGTGGCAACTCATTTGGTATTAATTTTCATTTACCTAATGACTAATGATGTTACGTACTTTTCATATATATGTTAGCCATTCGTATGTCCTCTTTGGTGAAATGTCTGTTGAAGTATTTGGCCCATTTTTAAATGGGGTTATTGTTTGTTTGTAATTGAGTTGTAAAGATTCTTTATGTATTCTAGGTACAAGTTTTTTTTATCAGATATATGATTTATAAGCTCTTTTCCCTGGTCTATGACTTGTGTAATCTTACTTTTGGTTCTAGGTTTTTCCTCATTCATCCACCCACAAGCTCAGCCTTCAGATGGTTTGTAAATGATCATTACCTCTGATCTAATGAGGAAATTTCCAAGGGAGAATTGGACTCCAGTAACTCCTACCCCTAGAGGAGTTGAGCTGAGACTGCTCAGCTGAGCCATAGCCCTTCTTACAGGAGTACCTATTACAACCTGAGGCAGGGTTCTTTTCTAAAGTGTCGATATTCGTACATAGCAGATAATTCAGCAGACTTTCCCATCAAACCAGCAGTGATGGGGTGACATATATTAAGAGCTTCACCAGTATATATTTTATTCCTGTAGGTCACAGGCGTATCAGTAATAAAGCCAGAGTTGTCTTTAGTCACTAGGTTTGAAATTGTAAGATCTAGACCATATTTCCCAAAGAAATCCTATCACTAAAGATGTAAACCTTAGAAAAACTTAGAAACCTCCATTTTAATCAGTCAATTCAGTGAAATTTTATAGGGTATTGTGCTAGGTAGTAAGAGACAAACAATGAACGAACCATGTTCCTGCCTTCAAATAGATTGAAGTGTATATTTTCATACAAATGACCACAATACATAGCTGAGTGTATATATGGTCATGAGGAACATTAGGGAAGGCTATCAACAAAAAGTGGCACTTGAGCTAATCTTGACAAATAAGTTGGATACCAGAGGCAGAAATGGGGATGAGAGCATTCTAGAAGCATGTGCAAATACACAGAAGCTGAGGCTGGTGGAGAACGTTAACACCACAAGATGTATTCTGGAATAGTGTAGGATGTGAAACAACTGGAAAATCAGGTAGGCAAAGGCTGTAAAGAACCTTAACCACCATCCTTTAAGGTCTGTTGACCATCTTACTGTGCCCACCATTGCTAGATAACCTGAAGGAACAGTTCTCAAATTTTTGCATTTGTATCATCCAACGATCACTACTTTATCATATCTTTTGTATATCATTTTTGCATTTGTATCATCCAGCGATCACTACTTTATCAAATCTTCCTCTTTTTTTAAAAATTTTTTAAAATGTATTTATTTTGAGGAAGAGAGAGAGCGAGCAGGGAAGGGACAGAGAGTGAGGGAGAGAGAGAATCCCAAGTAGGCTCTGCACTGTCAGCACAGATCCTGATGCAGGGCTCAAACTCACAAATCTGTGAGATCCTGACCTGAGCCAAAACCAAGAGTCAGACGCTTAATGGACTGAGCCACTGAGGCGCCCCTTAAATCTTCCTCTTAATAATAATAAAATTCTAATTTTTATTAGATATTAATGAGTTCACAAGCACTGTATTTGTCATTTATGATGAGTTTAAAAGGCACTAAATATGCAACAGTGTGGCTGATAGTTAATTTGCAACTGTGTATTTATTTTTTAAAAGATTATTTTAAAAAACTTACAGTGATAGAAAATTTTAAATACTGTATGATCATTTGTCAGATTGTTACGAAAAAGGCCCACTTTTTTAGACATGGAGAAAGTCTTCTCTTTACATATTTCATTCAAGAACATTTCAGATGTATTATTATACATCTATTAGATCTGTTAGATTTGTATCAGCTAGTTACATGGTATATTCACGGCGTTTTGTGAATCATTAGCTTTGTTTTAAAAGGTTGCCTAGGAGCGCCTGGGTGGCTCACTTGGTTAAGCATCTGACTCTTGATTTCAGCTCAGATCACGATCCCAGGGTCCTGGGATCAGGCCCCAGATCAGGCTCTATGCTGACTGTGGAGCCTGCTTGAGATTCTCCTTCTCTCTCCTTCTACTCCTCTCCCCAGCTCGTGTTCTCTCTCTCTCTTTTTCTCTCTCTATCTCTCTAAAATAAAACATTTTTTGTTAACATGGCCTAACTTGAGACTTTGTATAGGTACATTTCTGTTTTTGTGGAGAAAAAAAAAAGGCAACTTTAAAACTGTCCCAGGCAGGAAAATAATGGCTTGTTAGGAATATATGTTGTTTTAGTGTGAATCACTGTTACTTTACTTCTTTAATGTAAAGATGGATGGTTACTATTCAATGCAGTTTTCAATAAAAAGTAATAAAAATTTCTAAGTCCTGAAATTCAAGCATTCTTACCAATGTAAATAGTATCTACTTGAGATATTAAAAACCAACCGAATTTTCAGCTCAACTGCTTTTTTGAATTGCTGGGTTCAAACATAAGTAGTTTTTGTTTTCTATCTGCCTATTCCATAACCAGATTCAAGAATACTGACAAGTACCTAATGTGATGAAAAGTTTCATTTTAAGAGTAGGAATTAGTATAAATTTTGCTGTTATGATCATTGTAAAGCAAAGAAAAATAAACTACAGTAACATTAATAAATGACTCTTATACGAGATAGGATTAAAGAAATCCTATAAACTGAGCATTTGATTTTAAGTTTTAAAATTTTCTTTGAGAGAAAGAGAGAGAGAGAGACCGAGCACGAGCAGGGGAGGGGCAGAGAGAGAGGGAGACACAGAATCTGAAGCAGGCTCTAGGCTCTGAGCTGTCAGCATAGAGCCCAAACCCACAGACTATGAGATCATGACCTGAGCTGAAGTCAGACGCTTAACCGACTGAGCCACCCAGGCTCCCCTAAATATATTTTTTAAAGTGATAACTAAAAGAAAATACATTTACAGTACCGACTACATATATATTTTTTTAAATCCACATAGAAGTGGACCTGAGCAGTTCAAAACCATGACGTTCAAGGGACAACTGTACAAATGAATGATTTCACAAAGAAATACCTGAGCTGATGCCCTTTAAGAAAGACGGCATGAGAAGGAGAAGAGAAATACTGCCAATAGGATTGCTAATACTAGGGTGAGGAGTGACTGGAAGGAGACAGGAAATGGGACAGTGGCTAAAAGGACGTAGAGGTTCAAGCAGAGGAGGATTTATCATGAAGCTGAATGAAGCTCACGTTTCAGGGCTTTTCACTCCCACAGGCTCCTTCTGTGGCCCACAGAGGAGCCCTAACAATGTGTTCGTATGAAAATGTGGTTTTGTGGGGGCGCCTGGGTGGCGCAGTCGGCTAAGCGTCTGACTTCAGCTAGGTCACGATCTCGCGGTCCGTGAGTTCGAGCCCCGCGTCAGGCTCTGGGCTGATGGCTCGGAGCCTGGAGCCTGTTTCCGATTCTGTGTCTCCCTCTCTCTCTGCCCCTCCCCCGTTCATGCTCTGTCTCTCTCTGTCCCAAAAATACATTTTAAAAATGTTGAAAAAAAAAATTAAAAAAAAAAAAAAAGAAAATGTGGTTTTGTGAAATTTCCAAAAATTGAATCTTTTAACAACAATAATCCAGTGTCTCCTTCCATTTCGACTTCCTCCATCACGTGCTCTCTGCCTTTGGCTGGCTGTAGACACTGCTAGACTTTGACTAAAGTAGAGTGAAGAATACATTTAATTTGGTTTTATATTTTAATTCTGAACAAAAAATATTTTCAAGTATAATAAAAACGATAATCACATTGAATTAAGAATTATTTTCCTTTTTCTCTACCACTTAAATCCTGAAGAACTTGAGGGAGAGAAAATAAAATCACCTGTCCAGGTCTAAAGTACTATGAAAACAGAAATGCCAAGAAAATGTGGCAAATTTCTGGTCACTGAGGTATAATCCAATGCAGTTATTTTTGGCTGTAGTCTAGATCTGTGTATAATTTTCATCTCTGTGACAACTATGTAATCACGTGAAGCAAAATAAATTTGAGAAAGAACGGAGGAGTGTAAAAAATGAAATGCTATGAGATACTAAAGAATAATTTAGCCAAATATGCATCCTCTTACAATAGATGCATATTCTATCCAACAACCAAACCTCTTTAGTAAACATTGTAAAGCAGAATTAGCGAAGAGGTTTATTTCCACTAGTTTTTTTTTTTTTTTTTTTTTTTTTTTTAGAGGATTGGGGAAGAGGGGCAGAGAGAGAGAGAGAAACCCTAACAGGAGCCATGCCCAGTGCAGAGCCCAACACGGGGCCTGCTCCGTGGGATCATGACCTGAGCCAAAATCAAGAGTTGGACACTCAACCAACTGAGGCCTACCCAGTCACCCCTCCATTCGAATTTTTAAGACTTTCCGGAAATAACTAGACAGCCATAATTTTCTTAACATTGATTTGAACCAGTCAGTGGCAAACCAGGATCTCTGTAAAATATAGTACTGCATGAACACTACAATTTAGCTATGACTAGATGCGTGTTAAACAGTAATAAACAGGGGCGCCTGGGTGGCTTGGTCGGTTAAGCGTCCGACTTCGGCTCAGGTCATGATCTCATGGTCCGTGAGTTCGAGCCCCGCGTCGGGCTCTGGGCTGATGGCTCAGAGCCTGGAGCCTGTTTCAGATTCTGTGCCTCCCTCTCTCTGACCCTCCCCCGTTCATGCTCTGTCTCTCTCTGTCTCAAAAATAAATAAACGTTAAAAAAAATTGTAATAAACATGAAATAAACATGCTTATTTCCAGAGATCTCTAAATTATGTTATTTTATTTTATTTTTTAATTTTATTTCACGGGGGCTCCACACCCGGCGTGGAGGGCAACAGTGGGTTCTGAACTCACGGCCCAGAGATCAAGACCTGAGCCGAGATCAAGAGTCAGACGCTTAACTGACTGAGCCACCCAGGCACCCCTCTAAATGACGTTTTATAAACTGCTGGATTTTTGTACAACCCTCTCCCAGTATAATATGCAGATACACAATCTTTCAGCCTCTTCTAGAAGGACACAAAATTTGCCGCTTTCCCAGGGAGCCATATTTTTGTTGCTTCCTCTGCATCAACATTATGGCAAAGAGCCGTATGACTGCAAGTGTGGCGCAGAGCCTCTGACCTCAGCCGCACTGCTCCCAAACTCACTCTCCTTTTCGCTCTTCTCCCGCCTTTCCCCCAGTGCTCACCTTTTGTTCTCTATAGGCAATCTCCGCTCCCCTCAGGTCCAGCCCCCCACCCCACCCCCCAGCTTTCCGGGCTCAAATTTAAAAGAACAAAAGCCGAACGCCCCTTCCTCCACGAGGGCGTCAGGGAGAAAACGCATTCGTGGAATCATGACTGCCACAATAGGAGCAAGGGGACAAAACACCTGCGTAGCTGATGAATCCCAGTTAAACGAATTCTGAAATGACCTCCACCTGGTAGCCGCGGCCTTTGGTTCCAAAGTGACGCCAGGCTTCTCCATCTGGATGACACCCGGGCATCCTCCATAGCTTTACACAAGTCGTCGCTTTGGGTATCTCTTTCTTCTTGAGGATTCAACAGATGCATTCTTGAAACAGTTTCAAACCCACAGCTGACATTTTCTATTTTCGGAGTGTCTTTTCATTATAAAAGAGCCATTTTTGCAGTAGGCAGACAAAAGTATAACCTCTTTCTTTTAGATGTCTTTTTTTTTTTTTTTACATTACTACAATGCTTTATAGTACTATAATGCTTTTCATCAGGAAAAAATGGAATCTATATTTCACCACTACTGGAGTACAATACAGGTAACACAGGAGGAATGGATTTTTTTATCTCCATTATTGCAAAGAATGAAAATACCCTGACTCATTTATCTCTTTAAGTAATGTGGACTGTAATAGTTTTGAAGTAACCATACCTCTCTTCCGTTCCTTAAAAGTAGACGCTTGGCCTTCATAGTCATCATTTTTGTCTGATACCTTTACTACTTATGTTATATAGATTTAAACAATACGGCTTGTCCGCTTTTGAACAAATAGGGTTGTATTGATACGTTCTGGTGTGTCTTAGTTTTTTTACTCAAAATTATAGGATTCGTTGAAACTGTTGCTTGTGGCAATATTCATTCCTGTAGAGTCACATGCCTAAGTGCCCAGTGGGCACAAGTGTCTGGGACTTACCATATGAGAAAACGCAGCTCTATAGCATATGCGTAGGAGCAGAATTGCTGGGTCATAGCGCATGCACATCTTTGAATTTAAAGATCAATGCCGCAACATGCTATTAAAAGGGGTTGTACCGATTTACACTCCCGCCAGCAATTTCTGAGGCATTACCTATGGAATTTTAACTTAAATGTTTCTATCTTTAATTTCTAAAATCAATCTTTATGGGCTTTTTCAAATCAGTCCTTTCATTTTGGCTAGCCTCTTGTTACTTGCTCATTTTTGTGATCTTGAGTTTTAATATATTTTTCAAATGTTGATTTATTTTGAGATAGAGAGAGTGCCCGTGTGCGTGCCAGAGAGCGGGGGAGGGGCACAGAGAGAGGGAGAGAGAGACTGGGAAGCAGGCTCCATGCTGTCAGTGCAGAACCAGATGCCAGGCTCCATCTTACCAATGACCTGAGCCGAAATCAAGAGCCAGATGCGTAACCCGATGAGCCACCTGGGTGCTCTGATATCATCTTTTATATTTAGAATTTTATACATATTCATCTTAAACTCTGTGTCTAATAATCCCAATATCTGAAGACACTGAGACTCTTATCTGTTGTTCATTGTTTCTGCTGACTCTCACTTGTGGTTGCTTTATGTCTTTGGTTATTTTCAAAATAAGATATTTAATTTGTAATAACTTATGAATTTCCAACAGTAAATATTTCATGTATTTGACCCAAGAGGGACCTGCCACTAAGTGTCCTATTAACTGTTCATGCTTTACTGTGGTTTCTTGGGGCTGTGAGAGGATAATAATTGTACATATGGGATTAGAGTTGACAAATTAAAAAAAAAAACTTTTTTTTAATGTTTATTATTTTTGAGACAGAGAAATACAGAGCATGAACGGGGGTTAGAGAGAGGGAGACACAGAATCTGAAGCAGGCTCCAAGCTGTGAGCACAGAGCCGGATGCGGGCGGGGCTCGAACTCACAGACTGTGAGATCATGACCTGAGCCAAAGTCGGATGCTTAACTGACTGAGCCACCCAGGCGCCCCTAGAGTTGACAAATATTGAGAGTAATAACACTTCTTATGCTCTTTTGCTGTTGAGGGAGGTCATTGAGAGGACACGACAACTGATTGGCCTGTGAGCTGGACCCTGGCAACCGGAGGCTCCACATCCCCTCCCCTGTCCTTGGAATGTGCATTCTGCTTGCCTTTCCTGCTCCCAGCAGCTGTCCAAGTGCCTAGCCTTAAAATAGTGATGTGGTATTGAGATGATACGCACGGTCAGCGTGATGAAGGCATCCATATAAACTTACAAGATTGGGTGGGTGGGTGCAAGGATCCACTCATCTTGCAGCAGCCCAAGATAAGCCTTGTACCTGCGTTCCCTTTGCTTATTCAACCTGCCACCTACCAGTCTGGAGCGGCCTCTTTCTTCGGTCTCTCCCTGCTTTCAGTAAGGTGGCCACTTTCACGTTACACCTGGAAGGCTCCCGAGGCGCTTGTAAACCAACACATTTCTCTGTCTCAAATTTCCCACCGTAAACACACAATGCTCTCAACATCATGAAATGAGGTTAAAATAACCATGGAACCAAAATATTTGCCAACCACAAGCAGACTCAATTAGTACAATTTTATTGTGCCTTGTGAGGTGGGATTCCCGCTCACCCCTTAGAAGGCTACTTATTGAAGATGAAGGCTTCATTTTCTCTGTGCTTTTCCATTCCACACTGTGTAACTCTATCAGTGCAAGGGCTTAAGAGGGAATGCTTTTCTCTAGAGATAATTTTAATTTTTTAAATTTTTTAAAGATTTGATTTCAATCCAAGTTCGTTAACATAAAACGTAATAATGATTTCAAGAGCAGAATTTAGTGATTCCAGAGATAACTTTTTAAAGTCCTGCTTCTGCCATAAGCCAAGGGTTTCTTCCCATCCGGGGCCACATTAACTCCCACTTAGAATCTCTGGTTTAAGCTAGAGTCCCTTCTACCACTAGGCATCTCCAGATCTTTTGTTTGTTTGTTTGTTTAAATCAAAGTGGATATGGAGGAATGACTTTCGGTATGAAATGGCTCATACCTAAGGAAAGGAGACAAAGGTGAAAAAAAAAAATCAGGGTGGGGAAGACAGCATCAAAACTATTACTGGTTCTTAGTTACAAGAGTTGGAGATAAGGACAGATCTTTAAGCTGACTAGGATACTTTCCCACTATGGACACATTCTGACCCATGGCCTCTTGATCTGTCAAGCACAAGACAGGAGCAAGAATTTCTAGGTGGCTGTTTCTGTCCCTCGATCTGTAAATACTGATCTAGAGTTCAAGGTTTACCCTTGTCAACACTCGCAGAACACTGCAGGTAGGTCCTCCAGGATTTTAGGCATCCTGCAGGGAATGACGGTCAAGGCATACAGTTTGATACTTTAAGGGGGGGGGGTGTGCTGAGAGGAGAAATTGGAACTATATCAAACAGATGAATATGCTCAGGGGTTTTACCTATTTAAGTATTCAATAGTTTCCGTTAACATTTCAGCATTGGGGGCAGGAGGTTGCGTTTTCCGAGCTGCGATTCTTCTGGAGGGTAAGATTCTTCCTCCGGAAAAAGCTATCGCCCCTTTAGTTCACTTACTTTAAAAGAAGGCGATTTGGTAACGAGAAACGATTTCAGAGTGATTTCCAGCAGCCCATACAGATTACCGAAGACGTTTTAAACGTCCGGGACGGCAGGTCGCCCCGCACAGCACAAGCCCTTCCCCGAGGGTTTCCCTTACGCCCGGGTGGGTGTGGTATGTGGGGCCGCAGTTCCAAACACAGGTCAACTGCAGCGCGCGGCCCGGCCCCACGGAGCCCAGCTCCCGGCCCGCTGCCTGGAGCGGCGGGAACCTGGGGCCCGGCCCACCCGCCCGCCGCGCGCAGGGGCCTGCGGCAGGGCGCAGGCGCGGGATGGGGAGCGGGGCGGGGGCGGGAGCGGGGGCGGGGGGGGAGGAGCGAGGGAGGAGGCACGCCCCGCCTCCCACAGGCCCGCAGGCCGGCCTCGGGTCTAGAGCCGCCTTCCTTAAGCGAGGCCCGGAGGTCGCGCTTCTTCTGGTTTTGGACAGCTTTGCCTCACCCTGCACCCACAGCTTGTACCCGGGGCCCCTCACTCGTCAGCCCCTCAGTGCGTCCATCCTGCAGCGCCTGGTGCCCTGCCTGGCGTTCCTCCCCTCCCGAGCTCCGCTGTCAGAGCTGCGTCTCTCCTCCCCGCCCCTCTAGCCACTGCGGTCTCACCCCTGCAGACTTGATAGGGATGGGGGGGGGGGGTGCGGCTAGGGAGGGGAGGGCAGAAGTGACCGGTAATTTGCAATGTAGGGTGGGATTCAGAATCCCAAACCGGCTTCTCCACTTTACAGATGCGTGACCTTGTGTGCTTGTTTACACTTTTTAAGCCACCTTTGAAACGGACACACATTCTAGAATGTTAATTTAGTAACCTCAAGTCAGTCCTGTTTCTTACACTGCCAAGTCAAAAAGGCCTTCCTCACCTACACCTAGCCAATTGAAATGGCCATTCGACTATAAGTTTTAGGTGGTTAACTTCCCGTAAAATACTCCTATACTGTACTGCCAGATTCACTTTCTTGAATATAAGCTTAATCATTACCCCCATGTCCAATTAATAAACATTAGAAAATGAACCCAAACTGTCCAGCTTTGTCACAACCTCTCTCCGGTCCCTGCTGATCGTACAGTGCACCTACCGGTCTCAAATACACCCCGACATATTTGGGCCTTCTTAACTATTTATGCCTCGTTCTCCACTACACTGGTTCCCCTTTCCAAATTTCTGTTAAAAATCCTACCCTAAATGCCATCTCCTCCAGGAAGTCACTTAGGGTTTTCCCAATGTCCTTGTTCTCTTGGAGACAAGGCTTTTTAATTCTTAATGGAAAATGGTTAATGGAATCTGCCACTATTTTTTTTAATACAGTTGGACATTTATGTTGTCCTACTTTCCCATTTTTAAACTCCTTGAGAGCAGGAATCATGACTTTTTCATCTGTTGTATCCCCTGAAGAGCTTTCCAGAATATAAAAGTAAGGGGAGGGGCGCATGGGTGGCTTAGCGGATTAAGCATCCGACTTCGGCTGGGGTCATGATCTTGCAGTTCGTGGGTTCGAGCCCCACATCGGGCTCTGTGCTGACAGCTCAGAGCCTGGAGCCTGCTTCGGATTCCGGGTCTCCCTCTCTCTCTCTCTGCCCCTCCCCCACTCATGCTCTGTCTCTCCAAAATAAACATCAAAAAAATAAAAAATAAAAGGGGAGGAGGTGTTTGAAAGCCTGCGATTGTTTCCATTTTGATTGAAACATTAAAAAAAAAAAGCTTCCCTTGAAAAGTGCAATTTTGAGATTCACGGCTACAAGCTAATTGTAAACACAAAGGATGAAGGAACAGATTTCTCAGTCCCGTACTGTGTCTCCAGTGTGCGGGTGCTTTCGGATACGCTTTCTTGTCTTTGCGGGTCATTCCCACTTACCCATGAGGACACTGAAGGTCAACAGAGTGACTTCCCTACTGTTGCCCTGCTTTGAGTGGCAAACCTAGCAATTTGAACTCCCTTCTATCATACCAGCATCACTTGATGAAAAAGTAATCAATACCTCCACAAGATCCTTTTCCAGAATCAAAGGAGGGGATGTTCACAAATGCCTTTTCCAAACTAAAACACGTTACTCAGGTGTAAGGGATTAGTGACAAGGAGGCCACCATAGTAAGTAAAACAAACAGGTGTCCAATCTCGATCATGTTGAGCACAATGCCTTGAATAAACCGTCTAGTGGAATGGAGGTCATTGATAAGCATGTTAATCTTAACATTTCCTGTTAAAGTACATTTGATGCACTTTAAAAAAAAGTAATGGCACTTAGCTGTTACACTGGCAGGTATTAAGTCTGTTACATAGTATTTATGTAGTTGAATATCCATATGGCACTAGGATGTGATTTATACAACAAAAAAGACGAAAATAAGACACGGTCCCAGCTCAGAAGGCTTACAATCCGAAAGGCATCAAGATACAGGGGATAGAACTGTAGGGACAGAAAGCTTTATCTTCAAAATATCTTTAAAAAACTTTTTGGCATGAAAATGTATGAATCTTTGATAATCAATGAATTGCTTCAAATGAAGCAGATTTAGAGATGGGATATTAAAGGGAAGGTACTTCTTTGGATACTGTGAGAAACGAGTGACTTGGTTTCTGGGATATAATGAACAAGTGATTCTCAACTGATGGCAAAAGAAGGTGCTTTCCCGGATGTCAGAATATTTGGGGCTGGAACAAAGAGGCTAGGAAGTTGCAAACTACCATGGCACCTTCCGCCCTTGATTTGACTGAATTTCCTTTATTTTTAAAATTCAGTTAACGTTGAAGGGAATGTGAGTCTTTTTGGTTTCTCAAAGGACGAGTGCTTTAAAAAGAGAGATGAGAGGTGCCAAGAGGAAGACCGAGAAAAACAAACAGTGCAGTGTGGTGCTAGAAATAACAGGGAAAATGACAGAAATAAGGGGGAGGAGTCAAGGTAAGGATCACAAAGCAGTGGGAGGAATGAACAGGATAACAAGGTTAAATACCAAGGCCAGGTGAGGGAAGGCTTATAATGAAAAGGTTTCAATACGTAAACCAAAGCTCCCACTGAAGCAAACAAATACATTTAAAATAATCTGACTAAAAAAGAGAACATAGGATGTAAAATATTTATTTAATAAAAATAATTTCATAATTTATACAGAGTTGGATAAAATGTACAGATTTTTTTTTCACTTCTCTGCAAAACTGCACACAGCACAACTTGCAAACTGGTCTGGGCGTTCTATAAATATGGCCAGGAGACGACCTTGTTCTTGTCTTCGATAAGTCAAGGCTCCAGTTGCACACCACAAACTTTGAATTGAATTCTAGGGAAATGTTGCTTTGGTAACATGAGTGATGTGATTGTACCATCATTTTATTAAAAAACATTAAATAAAATCCCTTGAACATCACTTTTCTACTTGTTTCTGAGTGAACAATTCCCTACGCAGCAAAGCCAAAGACAAGGTATAAAATTAGAGGCTGTACTTTCATAACATCGCTTCCCCTTCCCTTAGTGTTCTTTTCCTTCCCTTGATCAGAAGGGAAGGTGAATGGCAAATGACCTATACTCATCTGCATTTACTTCTGGAATTGCCGCTTACACTAAACAAATATGTCAATTCCGGAATCTTGAAACTAGTAGTCACACTGTGTACCTGTGTTATTCTAAATAAATTAACCTAGGTTTTTTTTCAAGGTAAGGCAACAAAGTTGGCTTTCAAATAGCTATCATGACTCACATACACTAGCAGCCACTTGGTAGACTAATTACAGAATTAAATATACACACAACATTTTTTCCAAGTACCCTGGAAATGGAACCACTAGCAATTATTATTTTAAGCAGATATTCCAAGATGATCCGCCCTTCGAAACAAAGGCAGATTTAATGTACAAAATGCAGGAATCAGGTCTATCCTAGTTCCTGTCCCATTGAAATAATCAAAAAGAGTCTCAGTTTTTGAAAAGGCCTCGTAATAATCCAACAAATCTAACTCCTAATGACATCTTGATCTTGGATAAGAAGGACAAAGCATATAAAAACTATAAATAGGGATGAAGATATTAAAAAAAAAAAAAAGACTTCTCATTTTATTCTGGAAATAAAAGGGAGTGCAAACACAAAATGAGCTGGTTGGGCTAGTGGTATCTTTAGCTCATAGATGATCTTCTCCTTATAGGATTAATAGTCCTTCATACTCAAGGCTAAGAGATAGGCAAACAGAACTTAAGTTTTCTGATTAGGTGTCTTCATTTCGATTTATCAGCAGGCCTCAAAACTTGCCTTATTTTCTAACTAAAAGAGCTTCTCTGGGAAGCATATGAATAACGCAACAGTGTACTTCTAAAGACAATCTACACAAATACAAAATTGTCCAGATGGAAACCGAGAACATTCGCACAACCAGTGTTTTAAAAATAACTAAAACTTCGAAATGACACACGTTCCCAATAGGACAGAACACCAAACCAGAGCAAATATTGCCGGTGATTAAAAACAACTTTCATGTGTAGAAACACAAATGCACATGAGTAACAAAGAGATACGAGTGTGAAGTCGAACAGACACAGATGCTGTTGGAACATAGTATCCTGTGGCCCGCAGAGCCCTGGTCCCGAACCAGGCCTCTGAGACACCGGACTCACCGTCAAGTATAAATGCCACGTGTTGCTTGAGTGCTCTTGAGTACCCGGCTTTCAAAATCAAGTTCACTTCTGTTATCAGAAGACAGTAATCCTTCAATTAGCTTCCATAAATAATCCGCCAGATAAACTCCGCCTCTGACTCCCCTAAACAGGATTGTCACTCTAGGAGCACAAGGTAGAGTCAATTGGCTGCTCTGAAGCCTTAAAAAGCACGTTCACAAACACGTCTACATACTAAAAAATTAAATATGTCCAGGCACAGTTGCTGTGCAGAGTCTGCTAAGCAGTGTATTACAAAGTGGTTACTCGAGAACTCGATTCCGCGTCTTCTTGCTTTCTGCATTTCTTCATGATACTAACTGAACCACTGGCCAGGAAAACCACAGCGATGAGTGCAAAATAACCGGCGTAGATCAGGAACTAAAAGGGGTGGGGAAAAGAAGTAATTTAGAGAATTATCGATTACAAGAGGAGACATTGTACTGGATATAGGTGAACACCTCCTATGATTAAAGGTATATTCAGGGTCTCTATAAACCTTCAAAAAACACCGTGTGCTCACACGATGTGCCCGGCACGGGCAGCGCAAGGGGCAGCACAGCATGGTCGTACTGAAGCCTGACCGCCTCGGCGCAAATCTGGACTCCATCCCCGGCGAGCCGGGTGACTCTGACCGAAATACTTCATCTCTGAGCCTGGGTTTCGTTTACAAAACGGGAAGTCACAGTATCGCCCATTTTTTACTGGGTCACTCACTGGGAAGGGATGAAATCATGTGTGTTTATCCACACAACGCTAAAGCTGATAATACTACTGCTTTTATTTTTGTTGCTGTTGTTATAATTGGAACTGCTTTTATTTTTGTTGCTGTTGTTACCATTGCATCACGGTCTCTTCCCTCAAGCTGATAGGTTAAAGTACGACCACCAGGCCAAATTCTGAAGATAAAGAACTTCTATTCCTCCCCAGAGGAGGGCAGTAGAGAGTCTACTATATTCCGCCATAGGATGACTTTTTGTAAGAATCTTCTCTAGGCCAGTATTTTAAGGTGACTATATAGTTAACCAACATCTTCATCATCACCTTCTGAAAATAACTCACGACGTACTTAGAAGCTGGCTCGGTTGTGCGGTAAGAGTGTCACTCTTTACAATTTGGATACATTTTCCTATAGGAAACCTGTTAATTAATCATGGCCGAATTTCGGCACAGCCTGCAAAATTCTGTAATTCCGTATTTTTAAACCCGCCGCTTCTACCGCAGGATGACAAGCACTTGGCTTCTCTCCCACCCTCCATTCCAAATCTGAGCACCTAACCCTTGAGAAGTCCTCTCAAGCTTTTCACTGCTGGTAGTGACTGGGAAACAGAAAGCAATGCGCTCCCGCTCTACTCCCCCCACTCCCCGCCCACCTTTCTGAGGCACCACCATCCAGGGAGAGATAATTAGGCCTTGAAGCTGGTTTAAATCCTAGCTTTGCCACATTACTACTGACCACGTGACCTTAAACAACACTGAACGTTACTTAACATCTCTCAGACTCGTTCTCTCGATGTCCAATCCTGCCTGCAGCTCTGTAAAATTCTATAGAGTGCCTGGCACACAGGAAGCACTTAGTGCATATTACCAACTGTGATTATGATTTCTCTTTTAGATTTTTCAGTACAAAGTTCATTACTGCTAACGTGCTGGGTCTCTGTATTGAAAGAAAACTAGTATCTTAAGTATGGAGGGAATAATGGAGAAGGAATCATTTGGGCTGGGCTGGGGGTGGGCTGGGCTGGGGGTGGGGTAGGCACTTTTTGATTCAGTTGCCCATTCTGCCAAAGTACAGAGCAAGCCCCACCTACTAACTCACAATGCACGAAGGCATACACGACACACGGTTCCAGAATGAATAAGAGTGTCCACGCTGGCTTTGGGCGTTTGTGCAGGTGTTTTCTCAATGGGTCATATGTTAAGAATCTTACTGCTGTTCATCAGAAGTCATTACCTTGCTATTTGGGCGGGCGGCATTTTTAATAAAGAAGGGAGGAGGCTTCAGAAGGGTGAGTCGAAGCAGGGCATCTCACACACAGGAGCTAGTATTCCACGTACAGAATTAAAAATGGAGGGAAATGGGGGCGCTTGGGTGGCTCAGTCAGTTGAGCGTCTGACTTTGGCTCAGGTCATGATCTCGCAGTTCGTGGGTTCAGGCCCCGCGTCGAGCTCTGTGCTGACAGCTCAGAGCCTGGAGCCTGCTTCGGATTCTGTGTCTCCTCCTCTCTCTGCCCCTTCCCCACTCGTGCTCTGTCTCTCTCTGTCTCTCAAAAATGAATATATGTTAAAAAAAAAAAATTAAAAAAAAAAAAGGAGGGAAATGATGGACGAGGCAGTGGAAAAGCTCGGCCTGGAGGGCGGGCACCAACATTACTTCTCGCCTCTGTCAGGCTCTCGAGTGACGCTCAAAAACGTTCTAGGTCCTCGCCAAAAAGATGACGGTCCCACCATCTTCCAGGGAGAAAAGAACGCAGGACGGGGGTTGGCCAAAGGAAGGAGGGAACACTCCTACTTTTTATTTTATATCTGTCTGTACTGTTTGAACGGGCTCGCAGTAGGCATGCTCGACTTGGTCACTCTGATCACCTGCCGTTATGACTAGAACACCTTGCGTGTCGAAACACAACTCTTACCTGGGTGGTAATTTCTAAGCCGAGGCCGCTGGCATCCACCACGATGAGAGTAAGCAGGGTCTGCAGGACCAGCGCAATGAAGGTATTGACACCAAACACTAAGGCATAGCGCTCCATGCTGAGGTTGGCAGCGATCTGAAAACTTCAAACAAAACAAAACAAAACAAAACAAAACACAAAAGGATGAGTACACAGGAATTACTCCCCAGGTAGTTACGACTTTTGCTTCAGTTATGAAGAGCAGCCCCTTCTTTCTGCTGCTGGGCAATTCCCTTCCCAACCAAGTGAAAGGCACTTTGTTGCCAAATGCTGTAAATCTCATGCAGGCATCTGAACAGAGCGGGACTACGGGACCAAGGACGTAAATGAACCTCGCCCTCGAGGCTCCCTCGGGAGGAGAACCTACACTTTTCATGGGTTTGTGAAGAGACCAAGAAGTTTAACCTGTCACAGCTTTTCCTAGCGCTTCCCTGAGTCAGAACACCTACGTTGCTATAGTGATGAGTAACATGTAGATGATCCTGAAGACGACGTAGGACGTGTAGCACACCCAGATGTTCTGCACGGTATCCATGATGTAGACCGCGGCGGCGATGAGCAGAGAAAACAGAGACAGCATCATCTCCCCCCAGGTGGACCAGGATATTTTTATGTAGCCGACTACAAACACGGCAACAGCACCTACAAAATGCAGAGAGAAAAGCTCTCTAGTTATTTTGCTCCACAAACGCGATTTCAATCAACTAAAAATTCAGCTTGGGTTATTACATTTTAAAATCTCGTAACTTACAAATAGGGTAGCTCAAGATTATGGAGGGCCTGGAAAGGCAGAGAATTTGGGACTTGACGGAGTAAGTAACTTGGAGCCAGTGAGAGACCACGAAGAGACCGAATGACAGCAGCTGGCGAGGAGACGGGAGGACGCAGACCCAGGGGTGCCGCCAAGGAACGGGGTGCTGAGGCGGGCGCAGAGGCAGGAGTCAAAGAGAGCCGCTGCTTCCGGCCTGACCACACGACACGGCGGGAGGGATCGTCTCTCCTCCTGCCTGAGCAGCAGTCCAGAGCATGGCAAAAGGGCATCTCCTCTCTTTGGGAAAACGATGACGCTGGTAACCATAGCTAAGATGTGCAGAGTGCCTTCTAAGTGCCAGACACAGTCAGAAGTGTTTACAGAAAGCACGGAATGCCGTCTAAAAACCTTATGAGGGGGCGCACCTGGGTGGCTCAGTCGATTAAGCGTCCAGACTCTTGATTTCAGGTCATGATCTCACGGTTCGTGAGTTCAAGCCCCGCACTGGGCTCTGTGCTGACAGCGCGGAGCCTGCTTGGGATTCTCTCTTGCCTTTTTTTTTTTTTTTTTTTACGTTTATTTATTTTTGAGAGACGAGAGAGACACACACGGCACGAGAAGGGGAGACACAGAATCCGAAGCAGGCTCCAGGCCCCGAACTGTCAGCACAGAGCCCACGTGGGGCTCCGACTCACGAGCTGCGAGATCGTGGCCTGAGCCGAAGTCGGATGATGCTCGGCCGACTGAGCCACCCGGGTGCCCCTCTCTCTCGCCTTCTGTCTCTCAAAGTAAATAAATAAACATTAAAAAAAAAAAAAAAAGAACCGTATGAGATAGGCCAACAAATTAGAACGGGACGACAGAATATAATGGTCAAGGACGCAGGCTCTGAGTTCAAATCTTAACCCGACTAGGTACCATCTGTACTGTCTCGGGCGAGTTATTAACCTATCAGTCTGGGTTTCCTGAACCGTAAGATGGGGATACTAACTGTAACTGTCTCAGGAATTTTGTGAGGACTGAGTTAATATACCTAAAGTCCTTAGGACAGCATTTGGTACATATTACCACTCAACGTGTGCTAGTTATTGTCACAGACTTGTATCACGCCACTCCCAAGCGTCACATCAAGTGACGGAAGCACCCAAAACACCCAGAGATGGCGCAAACCCGCAGAGGACAATTCTGCAAACCAGTATGCTGGGTTTCCCGACAGGGTATAAAGTTTGTGAATCACGGCCACCCACAACTGGAGCACTGCTGAATTTCTCCCTAAATCAGAAAGCCAGAGCTCAAAACAAATAAACCAGGCCTTGGGGGTCACCTCCAGTTCCCGAGGGGAGAGAAAAATCAGATCGTGGCGGACTTGACCTCCAGGGGAATGTGCCGCCCCACACCGCTTACCCAGGAGGGTGGACACGGCCTCCACACCGCCGTTGTAGATGGCAGCATCGCGAGAGGGCATCACCGTCTCCCACAGGCCCTGTGCGTAGTTCACGACCTGGAAGTAGCCGCAGGTGGACAGGGCCCACCACACAGACCAGCAGAGCAGAGGCCGGGAGGAGTAGCACATCAGGAAGTCATCCCACAGGACCTTCAGCACGAGGAGCCGCTCCGGCGTGGGTTCCTTCACAGCAAACGGAGAGAAAGATGCAAATACTGTGAAGGCGACTACAGAAAGCAACTGTATAGACCCGGTTTTCTATTTGTCTTTTTCCTTGTGAAAGGCATCCGCTTATTTATTTTTACGCATCTAAATGTTTTTTTCATGTTTATTTACTTTGGAGAGAGAGAGAGAGAGAGACAGAGCGTGAGCAGGGGAGGGGCAGAGAGAGAGGGAGAGACAGAATCCGAAGCAGGCTCCAGGCTCTGAGCTGTCAGCACAGAGCCCGACGTGGGGCTCGAACCCATGAACTGTTTGATCATGACCTGAGTCGAAGTTGGACGCTCAACCGACTGAGCCACCCAGGTGCCCCTATTTTTATGTATATAAATGGCGTATATACAGGCCTACCTCATTTTATGGTGCTACACTTCACTACACTTTGCAAATTTGTGTGTTTAACAAATGGAAGGTTTGTGGCAACCCTGTGTGGAGCCAGCCTGTCAGAGCCAGGTTTCTTCTAGTATCTGTCACTTCATGTCTCTGCGTCACATTTTGGGAATTCTCATGAGATTTCAAACTTTCTCATTACTATTGCATTTTTTTTAAAGAATTTTTTAACGTTTATTTATCTTTGAGAGAGACAGAGAGACAGCGCAAGCGGGGGAGGGGCAGAGAGAGGGAGACACAGAATCGGAAGTAGGCTCCAGGCTCTGGGCTGTCAGCACTGAGCCCGACGCGGGGCTCGAACTCACAACCTGCGAGATCACGACCTGAGCCGAAGTCCGACGCTCAACCGACTGAGCCACCCAGGCGCCCCTCATTACTATTACATTTTTTATGGTGACCTGTGAAGTTACTACTGTTGTTGTTCTGGGGAGCCATGAAGCGTACCCACAGAAGACGGCCAACTTAATCAGGGCAAGTCGCGTGCGTTCTGACTGCTCCACCGACTGGCTAGTCTCCCTCCTCTTCCCCCTTTCCTGGGACACAACGATATTGAGATGAGGCCAAGGAATAAGCCTACAGTGGCCACGAAGGGTTCAAGTGAAAGGAAAAGGCGTACGTCTGTCACTTTAAATCAAAAGCTAGAAATGGTTAAGCTCAGTGAGGAAGGCAAGCCGAGAGCCTGGACGGGCAGAAAGCTAGGCCTCTTGTGCCCGACAGTAGCCAGTTTGTGAATGCAAGGGAAAAGTTCTTGGAGATCAAAAGTGCTACTACAGGAAACACGCAATTGACAAGAAAGTGAAATGGCCTCATCACTGACACGGAGAAAGTTTCAGTGGCCTGGATAGAAGCTCAAACAGCCACAGTGTTGCCCCTAAGCCAAAGCCAAAGCCCAACCCGGAGCAAGGCCCTCGCGATCTCTTCAATTCTGTGAAGGTTCAGGGAGCTGAAGAGGCCGCAGAAGAAAAGCGTGAAGCCAGCAGAGGCTGGCTCGCGTGGGTCAAGGAAAGAAGCCGTCTCCACCACGTACAATGCAAGGTGGGGCGGCAGGTGCTGGCGGACAAGTCGCAGCCGGCAAAAAGACTGCAATGTGCTGAAAGCCCAGATGGTGGTTAGCAGTTTTTAGCAAAGTATTTTTACACTAAAGTGCATGCATTGTTTGTTTGTTTTCAGACATACTGCCATTGCACATTGACAGTATAATGTAAACACAACTTGTAGGTGCACTGGGAAATCCAAACATTCATTTGACTGGCTTTATTCCAATGTTTGCTTTATTGCGGTGGTCGGGACAGGTCATGCGAAATCTCTGAGATGTGTGTGTACGTTTGCATATATATATAGTATGACTTTTTCTTTTAGTGCTTTATGAACAGTAGCATAGCTGCATGTAATCAACCCAGCAACGATGTACTGTTTACCAAGTGAAGGTAGAAAGATGGTCAAAGACTGCATGTTTCAGCCAAAGCGAGATGCCACCCCACATCTCCCCACACGGTGGCAAGCGACGTTCAGAATAAGCAACCGTTAGTAACCTTATTAAATCACTGGTCAGTTAGGGTTTGTCAGTGAGAACTTCCTATCCTTAAAACTGACCGATTCACTGTAGAGCAATGGTTGAGACAGAAACCTTAGGAAAAACCAGACCCAAATATTACCAGCAGTTCTCTACCTAGAGGGTAGTAAGGTAATTAGTGATTTTAATATTCTTTCCTACGCTTTTTATATTTTATATCACCCAATGCTGGTACAATGGGAAATACTACCACTATAATGAAGTAATAAAGCCACCGCGTTTGGGGCGAACCGAGGCATTACCGAGCTATGTGTCATCCCCACACCGTGCCACAAAGACAACGTGAAATCCCAGACACCCCAGGAGAAGTCTCTAATTCCTATGTAAGGTCTAATTTATCCAAGTATGCCCTACTTCCTGAGCGATGGGAACTTACACTTTTGTGGCTAACACGGGAAGGGAAGAGGAGAGAACCCAAATGGAGCAAAGGGGACCTCATCGTGAAGCAGCACATAAGCGCCAGGATGTGTGACAGGAGCCACGTGCCAGATCTGTAAATACATCGGTGGCAGCCGCACAATTCAACCTGCTCTTGCTGGTTGGAGGCCACGTGTCTTGAGGGGCACGAGGACCTTTAGTTGTAAACAGAATACCCTGTTTTCTCAGCCCCGTTGGGCAGAGGGAGACTCATCTGTAGCCAAAAACAATGGCTGGGGTGGAAATTTTCGAGCGCATTTGCTTCTTTTATTAAGTGCTTTTGAAGGACACAGTCCCGATACTAACTCTTGCTACAAACAGCAAACGTATTTTCCTGATGACAAGAGGACTATCATTGTTTCCTCTGCTGGTGATGTTCCAATATCCGAAACATAGTAAAAACGTACGGAGTGAGCCTTAACTGATGGGAATAACATACATCTGTTATTAAGAAACAAGACAAGAAACAAAACAAAGTAAAATCTGTATCAAGGAAGAACTGGTGTTCGAGATAGACTTTGGGAGACAGATGTGAATAGAGAAATAATGAAGAACATTCTAGGCAAAGGAAGCAACAAAAGCACGGGAGAAGATGCCGTTGTAGTATATTTGCAATTTAGCAACAGTAAAGTTCTTGCCACACATCAAAAGCTTCTAGGACACTCTCTCTCCTGCTCTGGCCCATTGTGCACTTATTTTGCTCCAAGAATAGTCATTCTTGGGGTGCCTGGGTGGCTCAGTCGGTTGAACGGCCGACTTCGGCTCAGGTCATGATCTCGCGGTCCGTGAGTTCGAGCCCCGCGTCGGGCTCTGTGCTGACAGCTCGGAGCCTGGAGCCTGTTTCAGATTCTGTGTCTCCCTCTCTCTGACCCTCCCCTGTTCATGCTCTGTCTCTCCCTGTCTCAAAAATAAATAAAACGTTAAAAAAAAAAATTTAAGAATAGTCATTCTTGCCTTGGCCTGGTAGGCTCACAGAGCCTTAGTTCCTAAACCTGAAGTTAGGGCGTTAACAACCTGCTAACAGTTGGCTTAGAGGCCTGTCTTTGGCTATTCTTTTTCAGGGGGAGATGACACCTGAAGTTCAAGGGCATTAAGCTGTAACAGGGAGGGGATGCAGCCATGTACACACTCTCTCCCCTCCATCCCAACTCAGACATACCCATTGGCAGGGGTCTCACTGGAGACATCCAGAGGGAACAGTTTGCGACCACAAGGGAAAAAGGGAGGGTCGAAAGGCAGACTATGTCCTTCACACAAGTTTCTACACAACAGTTGTGGCTTTGTGCTCAGAGCCAGCCTGGGGGGAGACTACCAGCCCAACACAAACCTCCCACCAGTCACTTGCACCATTATGGTTCCATTTCTTTGGATTCCGAAAGAAAGCTATTTTGCATGAAAAGACATCGGAAAGCAAGTATTATATAACACTGAGTAAAAAAAAAAACAAAACAAACAAACAAACAAAAAAAACCATCAAGTTACAAAACTACATGTAGATTATAATTTCATTTACTATAAAATGTATACCTATGAATACATACACATGTGTATATGGAAAGAGATGTTTAGGAAGAAGGTCACTAAACTATTAAGAGTGGTAATCTTTGGGAGCAGCAGTTCAGAGGATTCTGAATTCTTTTTATGTAGTTTTCTGTTTTGTTTCATTAAAAAAATGAAGGAGTCTTTTTTATAAAATCAGTAAAAATTTTTTTCCTATTCAGATGATATATCTATTAGCTGTATATTGTGTGTGTGTGTCATTCATATATATATATATATATATATATATGAATATAGCGATTCCTGAAATTAAGTAAATAAAGGCCATTTCTCCCTGAAATGCTAGGAAAATCTCAGTGGAATGAGAACCAAGCAATATTCCATAGCTGGGCCTACTCACACCACCCCTAGGCTCAGCTCACTTGTTTATCAAAATGGGCACGTGGTTTCAGATTTCACTCAAAAAAAGGGGTTCTGATGCTGTCTTAAAAACAAAATAACAAAACTTGGAGTTATTTCTCTACCAAGGAATAGGGGTCTCTATTATAGAGGATTTTGAAGTCAACTAGATCTGGGTTTATTTTACTGAGAGAGACAGAGAGCACGTGTGAGAAAGAGAGAGCAAGCAAGCACGCAGGGGCAGAGAGAGAGGAAGAGAGAGAATCCCAACCAGGCTCAGCTCAGCGCAGAGCCCGACGCGGGACTCGAACCCACGAACCGCGAGTTCATTACCTGAGCCAAAATCGGCGCTTAACCGACTGAGCCATCCAGGTGCCCTGATCTGGGTTTATTGTGACAGTGCTGTTTTCTAGGTGCCTTTGGGTGAGTTATCTGACATACGCTTCAGTTCCCTCAACTGTAACATGGGGACAGTGACACCTACAACACAGTCTTAATAAGAATTAAACGAGCTCATGAACCTAAGATTCTTAGCACACTGTCCCACAGTGTTAAGTGGGAGTACAGTCCCACTGTACTTAGCACAGCACCCAGGTTAAAATGAATGAGAGCTGAGACGATAATGGTGAAGCGCGACAGAAACACACCTGCCTGCCTGCAGATGGAACCAATTTCTAAGCCTTAGGCTTTTTGCTACAAAACGGAAATGAATGTTTACTTCGACAGGCTATTGGAAGAACTAAATGAGGACTGCGCGGTATGCAGCAAGTGCTCGATACATGCTCCTTTCCTCTGTACTCTATCATGACTCACTTATGCAACCAACAAATATTGACGAGGGCCCATACTGCGCGTTTGGCAATGTTCTAGATCCTGGGAATACAGCAGAAAAGTCCCTGTCCTCCTTCAACTGACATTTTGGTAAGAAGGACAGACGATAAACACACAGACAAGACAGCTGACAGTAAGAATGATACCATGAAGAGAATAAACAGGGTAATGGACTGGCAAGTAGTGATTAAAGCTGACTTCTGAATTGATACCTGAGTTGACATAAAGGAACCAGCCATGAAGATGAGAATGAAGGGCAGTCCTGCCTGAGAACTTCCGGATCCAAGTTCTAAAGTGGGAATAAGTGCTGTGTTTCAGGTCAGTGCCATGCGGCGCACAGGGGTGAAATAAGGTCAGAGAGGTTAGCAAAGGGTCAGATTGTATGAGGTCCCATAGTCCGTAATGAGAATTTTCGAATTTATTCTATATACAATAGGAAAACATATGGGGGAGAGGGGAGATAGGGTTTAATGCTTAAACTGTGAAGATTTAAGTCAAGGGCTGATGACTGAAATTAAACCACTTCTATGATAGTATGTGTTCCTTACCTATCAGAAGAAAGAAAGTGCCTTCAGATCAATCAGTTCATAAAACTCAGTATTCTAGAGCTAAGGAAAGTTTAGTGACCATCTGGTTTAACATTCTACACTTAAGAGTAGCCCTCGGGGCGGGGGGGGGGGGGGGCCCTGGGTGGCTCAGTCGGTTAAGCGTCTGACTTCAGCTCAGGTCATGATCTCAGGGTTTGTTATTTCGAGCCCCGCATCAGCACAGAGCCTGCTTCGGATCCTCTGTCTCCCCCCACCTCTCTCTCTCTCAAAAAAAAAGAGTGGCCTCGGTTAAAGAATTAGTGGTATGGAATCACTACCAGATTCTAGTGACATCTTTCATAAGGTTAAGACCAGAGGTAACCTGGTCATTCCCTCATTTACATTGTGGCATTTAATACTTGAAATAACCCGGTGAGGGAGACAGACAAATGAGGAAATTAAGTCTCAAAGAATTAAGAAACGTGCCCAAGATTACCCTGCTGGCGAGTACAAGAGCCCAGGTTTCAACTTCCCTTCCTTCAAAACCCACTATAGTGTGCTGCTGGAAATGATCTTACTTGCATACAAAGTAGAAACACTAATTTTGCTACAGTCAGTGTTCTATAAAGCTCAAACACAGACATACGCCAAGAACACGAATGCTTACTAACAGCAAAGGGTATCTGTCTACCAATAAAAGTATAGGTATGTTAACAGGTGTCACTTATTAGGTATTCATTACGTGTCATGGCCCGTGCTAAAGAAGCGGCTTAATTTACATCATTTCTAGCGAATGAGCAATTTAAAATAAAGCAAATCCAACTACAAGCCAACCACAGAAGGAATCCCGTTTCCTATTTAGGAAAGAAAATCACCAGCTCTGCTGTAATGTCAACACGCTGGGCCCCACGGCAACAGGCTCATTCTGAAAAGGACTCACAAACACCTTAAGGTAACTTGCGGACAAGGGCTATCGCTCTGACTCCTACTTCATCTTCCCTTTCCAGAAGATCAAGATCAAACCACCCACCCGTCTACCTACCCCTTTTTTTACTGTATTTACTACAGTTATGATTTATGGTTCAGTTATGGGCTTTGTCAACTTCAAATGGCACTATGATCCCCGACAGCCATGTTCTGACTCTCCTTCAGGCTCGTGAAAGAGAAACAGCATCGTCTGGGCCCCGAACAGCTGTCCAGCAGTCACGACTGCCTGTTACGGGGTCAGCAGCGGAAGCAAGGATATCATGGAACTGACCTGAGTCTAACTTTTACCACACTGTAGCCAACACGATGGTTCTCACCATGCTGTCACCCCAGGGAAAGACTTCATGAAGTACAGATCAAGGGGGGTCTCCTATATGCTCTTTAGTTATGTTTCGGAGTATATCAGCGCAGTTCTGCATAAGTCACTAATCTCTGTTCCCAATCCTTATCTCTAAAATGAGAGGGTTGATGAGATCTAAAGTCCCTTGTCACTGTAAGATGCTCTGATGGTCCTGCGACCTGTGGGTAGAATCACTTCTAACTCTAGAATTTCATAATTCTTCAGCATGTCAAGTACTGACATCTTGCGTATAAACAACAAACATCAAGTTGGTCTTGGTCTAGGACAGAGTGTTTTGTAAGTGGTAGGTTCCAGCTCATTAACAGGTAATAAAGTCAATCTAGTGGGCAGTGATCTGCATGATAAAAAAAAATAAACTGAATGGAACGTACCAGAATCAAGTGTTGTAAAACCTCTGCTTCAGTTATATCTAAAATATATACACACCTATGAATGGTACTGGTTCCTATGTAAAATGTGTTTCTTTCTTACTATGTTTCTTACTCTTTCTTACTATGTTCAAAATGGTTTAAAACTTACTGGTCTATAAAAATCTTTAGAACTATGACCAATGTTAATATTTAAGATATATATGTATACAGGTATCATAAGTATGTATATGGATACTAATTTCCACTAAAGCCATTTCACATCTTTGAAACAATTAGCAAAGGATCTTTATTCTTTTTTTTTCTACTACACGAGATCTACAGCTTTCTACTTTTTTGTACTCCAGATGATTCTAACTCTTTCCCTCCTCCATCAGCCCTGGGTTGACTTGCCAACATGAAGAAACTGGCAATTCATTCCTACTTAATCCCTGGTCTTTTGACTGATGCTGCTCACAGGTGCCCCAGTAACCCAAGTTTCACAGCGAGTGTCACCTAAGCTCAAGCTCTTTGGGATGAATAAACCTACGTTTCAACCGGTAACCACAAGTGAATGGTGGGGATAGGCAGAAGAGACGTAATTAGATGCCACATTGAAACAATCTGAGTTAACTCCAGGGGAGGAGCCAAAGACTTTCCTCCTGTAGGCTCTCTCCTCTCCTTCAGCCTATAAGGCCCCCGGAGCATGGTTTTAGGACTGATAGAGCCCACCTGCAAAGTGAGAATTTTAACAGGCTTGTTTCCAAACATGTCCCATGAAAACTGAGACCATTTCGGTATGGTTGGAATGAACCTTGCCCCTCACAGCTTACAACCCGTTGGAAAGATAAGAAGCTATAAAGAAGGGTGAGTTAGGGGAAGCAATTAACCTTCCCGGCTAGCCAGAGCAGATGGACGGATTATTCAGATGCCATACCTCTCTCTTCTAAGAGACAATTTCCTACCCACACTTTTAATTAATATGTATTCCGTCACCCATCTTAGATTTTCCTCTTGTGATTATCTTCTCTGTGGTATTCCTTACTACCCCATTCTGGTGAAATGTCATTTGAAAATGAATTATCAGGGGGCGCCTGGGTGGCTTAGTTGGTTAAGAATCCGACTTCGGCTCAGGTCATGATCTCGTGGTTTTTGAGTTCAAGCCCCACATCAGGCTCTGTGCTGCTTGGGATTCTGTCTCCCTCTCTCTCTGCCCCACCCAACCCCCCCACCAAAATAAATAACGTAAAAAAATAAATAAATAAATGAATAATTAAAAAAAAAGAAAATGAATATCAAACATCGCTTCCAGCACAGAAGAGGAAGAAAACTTTCTAAACTTAAATACTTTAGGCGTCAATTCAGAAACTGGAAGATGTTCATCATTTATTGGAATCATTTCAACTATTTATGCAGTAAAAATTTCAGAGGGCTTTCTTTGTATAGCCAGTACCAGGGATAGAAAGATGAGGAAGAGACAACTCCTGCTGTGGCTTGTTTTTTTTGTTTTTGTTTAATTAAAAAAAATTTTTTTTTAATCTTTTTATTTATTTTTGAGAGAGATACAGTGTGTGAGTAGGGGAGGAGCAGAGAGAGAGGGAGACACAGAATCCGAAGCAGGCTCCAGGCTCTGAGCCGTCAGCACAGAGCCCGACGTGGGGCCCAAACCCACGAACTGTAAGATCATGACCTGAGCCAAAGTCAGATGCTCAACCGACTGAGCCACCCAGGCGCCCCATTTTTTTTTTTAATGTTTTAAAAAATGTTTATTTAGGGGCGCCTGGGTGGCGCAGTCGGTTAAGCGTCCGACTTCAGCCAGGTCACGATCTCGCGGTCCGTGAGTTCGAGCCCCGCGTCAGGCTCTGGGCTGATGGCTCGGAGCCTGGAGCCTGTTTCCGATTCTGTGTCTCCCTCTCTCTCTGCCCCTCCCCCGTTCATGCTCTGTCTCTCTCTGTCCCAAAAATAAATAAAAAACGTTGAAAAAAAAAAATTAAAAAAAAAAATGTTTATTTATACTTGAGAGAGAGAGAGAGAGAGAGAGAGAGAGAGAGAGGGAGAGAAATGGATAGAATCCAAAGCAGGCTCTAGGCTCTGAGCTGTCAACACAGAGCCCAATGCAGGGCTCAAACTCTTGAAGGGTGAGATCATGACCTGAGCCGAATTAAGACGCTTAACCGACTGAGCCCCGCCCCCCCCTTCCCCAGGTGCACCTGCTATGGCTTCATAAGACCTCTCTGACACAAGCAGTATGATGTGATGCTGGTCTGACTTTGGAGGTTATTCACCTCAGGACAGAATGTATTGGCCATCCCTAATATAAATCTGCCCTCTTTAATCAATAAATGAATGAACCAGTGAACCAACCCAGGATAAAAAACTGAGTCAAGATGAATACAAGGGCTAGCAAGAGGGGTTTTCCTGTCTGTTTTGTCATCGTTGCTCTAACAGCCAGAGCAGCCGCCGCAAGGCACGTAAGGCCACACTTACCGGCTCCTCCGTATTTAGAGGCATTTTTGACTCCGGGTCCTCCCACCCTGGAAGGTGGTTTGCAGCCGTGGTGTTGGTTACAAAGCCGCCATTCTGTGCCTTGATGCCATTCGTTCTCTGGCAAGTGGAAGGCACGTGGTGAAAGAACAGGCTCTTCTGTGGCATGGGCAGAAACCAGGCCACGGCAAAAGCCACCGAAACACAGGTAAGAGAGATGACATTCAGGCTGAACAGGGACCAGCCTGCCACGGAGACGAGGATCTGCCCGAGGACGGAGCCCACCGTAAAGCCCACCAAGGTGGCACTCCGACAGTAACTCGTGACCTTCTGGTACATGGTCAGGTCTACCACACTGTAGATGTAAGAGTAATAGGCGATTTCAGTGGCTGTGGCGATGCCGTAGAAGAACTCCAAGAACTGAATGGCCAGCAGTCCCTGGGCGTACAGCAGCATGAACCACGTGACAATAAGGCTGAGTCCCTGCAGCAGAATAACGGGTTTGTACCGGAGGTAGTCTGTGGCAAGGAACACAGGAAACAGCAGCACCAGGTACGAGTAAGTCCATACTGGGTAAATTTCATTGAAGACCTGATAAAAAGAGAAAATTAAAAACCTATTAGCGAGATCAACGGAACGGGAATATTCGTAACCATTTATTCTCATAAAACAACCTACCAACACGTCTGATAAATCCTTACTGACCGAAGAAATCTCGACAGCAATTCTGATAATTGGAATATACTTCCCTGTTTCTGCCCCATCATCTTTTTTCTTTTTTTAAAGTTTATTTATTTTGAGAGAGAGAGAGAGAGAGAGAGTGTGCAGGCACGTGCGCGTGCATGAGTGTGAGGAGGGGAGGCGTGGAGAGACAGAATCCCAAGCAGGCTCCATGCGGTCAGTGCAGAGCCTGAGGCAGGGCTCAAACTCATAGACCGGGAGATTGTGACCTGAGCCAACACCAAGGGTCGGATGCTTAATGCTTAACGGAGTGAGCCACCCAGGCACCCAACCCATGATCTTTTTCTGAAAATCCTCCCCAGTCATCAAGGCCTAGTTCAAAGCCTTCCTCATCCTGGAAGACTTTGCTGGAGCAGGTAATATATGTACTGTAATATTCAGAGCTCTCCATACTGCTTTGTACGTGTTGTCTCCCCAATTACCGCAGAGCACTGGTTCCTAACCGTGGTTGCACATTTCCCGTGGAGCTTTAAAAAATATGGATGCCCAGCCAAAGGCAAGTCTTTATGACCTCCCAGGAGATTTTATCTGAGCCAGAGCTGAGGACCACTGCCTTAAAAGGGTGGACTCTTCAAGGGTTGACCTGCCACGGCCTTCCAGTTAGCCTGCTGTGTGGATACGTGGCTCAATAACTGTGTTGGAAATGGACAAATGTTTGGGAATGATCATCAATTCTTACTTCTACCCACAGAATAGGGAGCCTTGATCCCACTGTTTGATTAGGTTTCTCTGATTTTCAGTTCAATTTCTTTGGGGGAACAGGTCAAGAGGATAAGTCTGTCCTACAGTCTTGACAGAATAATTATCTGTGGATGACAGGCTTATAGGCAGCTTTGATGTCTTTCTTTTTGCTTGCCTGAAATATGAAAAAAAAAAATAGAAGTTTTTGTTTTCTTTTTAATGTATTTTTAAAGTTGGGATAAAGTAGAGGTATCTTTACAATAAGCGTTCTACCATAAAGACCCCGATGGAATTTCACTCCCATCGTTTGCTGTGTGATTGACTACAGGCAAGGCTTTTTTTTTTTTTTTTTTTTTTAGTTCCCTTTAGCCTTAGTCTCCATTATCAGTAAAAGAAGGGTAAGCCCTGGGGCGCCTGGGTGGCTCTCTACTCAGATCACAATCTCATTGTTCCTGGGTTCGAGCCCAGCATCGGGCTCTGTGCTGACAGCTCAGAGCCTGGAGCCTGCTTGGGATTCTGTGTCTCCCCCTCTCTCGCTCTGTCTCTCAAAAATAAACATTAAAAAAAAAAAAAAATTTAAGAAGGGTAAGCCCTGCAACCACAGGGTTGTCTGCTGCAAGGACTAAGTGAGAGAATACATGTAAATCATTCATTCCACTTTATTTACAGGTCTCAAGCCTTGAGGACTGAAGCTGAAGCAGACCCTTTGGGACAACATAACTAGGTAAATCAACTGAACTGTCATCCCCACCCTTGCAGCATCAATCACCGTAGGAGACTTTCCCCTCTCTTACGCCTACCCCAGGGTCTAGCAAGGTCCTAGTGTGGATACAGGGGAGCCAGTTTCTCAAATGACCATTTCAAAGTCTGGGTCGGTGGCCCCAATTTTTAAGTGCTTTCTGAAAGGCAGGCTTTGCTCAACCAACTGAGCCACCCCGGTGCCCCTCATCCTTTCAAATATCAACCTAAAGTGCTTATATGTGTGGGTCGAATCCACTCCTAACGCGAAACCACGGTTAAGATAAAGATGAGGAAGGGGCGCCTGGGTGGCTTGGTCGGTTAAGCTTCCGACTTCGGCTTAGGTCATGATCTCACGGTCCGTGAGTTCGAGCTGCGCGTCGGGCTCTGGGCTGACGGCTCAGAGCCTGGAGCCTGTTTCAGATCCTGTGTCTCCCTCTCTCTCTGACCCTCCCCTGTTCATGCCCTGTCTCTGTCTCAAAAATAAATAAACGTTAAAAAAAAAAAAAAAGATAAAGATGAGGAAAAGTAACATTGCCAAACCTGTAAGGCCGCGTAGTAATGAAATTAAAGGCAAATGGGGTGAGGTGTGACGGTGGGGGAAGGGATGGGTTCTTGTTTACTCATTCTAAATACAAGACCGATTTCATCTCCAGTGAAAGAGATCAGCCCAGGATGAATGAATGTCCCTCTCACAGTGTTATCAGCATCATAATAGCAACGTCCGCTGACGGGCACACACTGCGATACCTGCCTTACCTACATTGTGTCGTTGAATCCAAACAGCCAGCCTAAGTGGTAAATGCTTTTATTATCTCTATTTTACAACTGAGGAAACTGGGCCTTACAGGAAGGTTAAGTCAATTATCCAAAGTTAGCACAGCTAGTAAGTAATCGGTAGAGGGAGGATCAGAACCTCGCTATTCTGAATCTACCAGACTGAAAAGCCTCATCTCTTCAACTGGAAACCTGTTACTGATCATGGACTACGTTCCAGGGTTACGTCTATGGCCTGCGCCTTTTTCAACCGGTATGGAGGCGCTTTTATAGGGCATTCACAAAGACATAATGACCACACAATCACCAGAGCTTAGCCACTGGGTCTCCAAAAGATCCTTTCTCTTTCAATGTTGCCACCGACAAACTGTGACACCGGAAAATGTTTCTTCGATGGGTACTTTTAATCTTGAAGGGAAACTTCCTCCGCGCAAAAATGTACACATTACAGACTCTTATTGTCCATACCCTAGACAATACCTTCTTATCTCGGGTAAAATCTGTCATGTGAGCAAAGGGAACTGATTTTTATCGTCAGGTGCCTGCCCCCAGTCTTTGGATCAGAGTTTGCTTGCGTTTTCTTTCTGAGATACGGAAAGTTAAGAGAGAACAGATGTTCATCTTAAGCTCTAATTCGATTTAGACTTTATTTTAGAATCAGGTTTCAAGTAAACAAGTAGCTAATAAGCTCTTCTTTACACAACACTTCAAGCTGTATGGATATAAAATAAAACATAAAAAATAAAATAAAATAAAATAACATAAAACTTCTGTTCTGAACCTAATTAGGATATATATTCATACATCATTGTAAGAGAGCTAGGAAATATGGACCTTGAAGGAAAAGAAAGGTAGAGGCTAACAGAAAGAGATCAGCAGGTAGGTAGGGGAAGCTTATTCCAAGCAGAGATCACAACTTGGATCACAGGCTAGTAGATGAGAGACTGGATATACTGGATTTTGGACTAGAAGATTAATGTGGACAGAGCTTGGGCACATGGAAGAAGGCAAGAAGAAAGACGTAGCAGAGGCTAAGGCTGTCAAGGAGGTAAGAGCCAAATTCTGTAAGACTCTGAATACCAGACAGAATAGGTAGAATGTTAAAAAAAAAAAAAAAAAAAAAAAAAAAAAAATCAAAGAAAGGTGGTGAATGTCGAATCATATGCTAAAAAAGATGAAAGAATAAAACAGTGCTGGTGACATGGAACTCTATTTTATTAAAAGACTGGCTTTCAACTATTAGAACAGAGTCCATTTTTAACCTGTTTAAAACTTATAAAGTGGTACCTAAAACGGGTTAACATTTTTCCTGAAATCTAAGAGGAAAATCCTTCATGCATGCAAAGATAGAGGAAATTCTGTCCTTCGTCTCCTTCCTTTGCTTTTGGACTTGGTTAACCATAGCTCCATTTAAGATGATCTAAGTTGGCCCTTCTGAAGTCTTCTGGGGTAAATACAAACTTCAGAACATCACTGACCATGGCCTGACATTCACTGTGCCTAAAAGTCATGTAACATTTTTCATTTAACTGCACACTGGTGAAAGCAAGCATTAAGTCAGGAAGGAGAACAAGTTGTCTATTTATTTCAGTTCTTAGATATTCCAAAAACCCAGGGTTCTGGAGAGGGTGACCGGAGCCATACTGTGCACCAACAACAGAATCAGCCCAGGTCCAAGGTACTCACGAACAAATGACACTCCTTTCTAGACCACCAGATTTCTCTTCAAACTCTGCCCTCCTCCTCCTCCAATTTGCAGGCACAGGAATGTGCTAGGTGTTTGTTACATAATCAGCAAACATTTACGGGCCCTAGCACCCCTGTCCGGCCCCAATGCCAGTGAACATATTCTCTCACCCCAGAAGGCTCTGAGTAGACAGGGCACATGATGACACATGACATAACTCTCGGCCCAGGGCATATGCAAAACAGATCAGCTTTCAAATGTCAACACAGAGAGCATGTTTCTTCTCCCCATGTGGCCCTCAGTCCAGCAAGGTGAACAGACTGTGCATATCACATGGCAGTTCACATGAAATTTTCATTATTCGCAGCTCAGGAAGTATCATTTCTGCTTCAGAGTCAGTGGTAGTTCTGGGTCTCCAGAATCATTCTCTCTCATTTACTGCAGTCATTTTCTCCTTGTAAAATTACTCTGTTCACAATGGTAAAATGTTAACGATGTTAAACTTCATATAGGGAATGAACAGCTATCACAGTCCTTCGTGGAGTGGTCCAAAAGACTGAGAAACAGAAGAGGTGAAGTTGGGTAAAAGTCAGTGATACTTGCTGAAGGTAAGACAATATGAGAAATTCAAATGAAACCCTCAATCCAGGATCCAACACCGACTTTCAATTCCCTGCTAAGCGTCCTTGAAAACGGAAAGGCAAAGCCAACAACAAACTGGACTGTGAATAATTATATCCTGCTCTGGCCTGTTATGCAGGGACGGTGAGTTGCTACTCAAAAGAGGTGATTACTAACCACAGGAAGAAGAGTAAACTTTAAATGGAAGAAGTATTTCACAGCAACTAGGGCAGGGAGGGGAAGGAAGGAAAAGCAGGCATAGGAAAAATAATAAATACTTACTAATAAATGCCCACTCATCTTTCACCCTTTGTAGTGTTCTAGAAAAGAATACCAGGCTTCAGCTTTCAGGCTTGTGGTTGAAAAGCAAAACTAACATCTGTGAACCAACAATTCACCATGCAGGACAAACTGTAATTAAATGCCAATTACGTGACACCATCTCGTATCTGCTTTTATCCCAGGAGGTAGGATTTGGGGGCTGGGGGGGCAGCATGTCCCTGGACAACGTCTCGCCTAAATAAAAATCAAAACAAATTAAGGGGACGGATAGTTGTTTGTCGTTCTGCCCTTATTCGAGCACATCCAAAAAGCCTCACCTAATTAAAAGTCAAAACAAATTAAGGTGATGGATTTTTGTTTGCTGTCCTGCCCTTATTTGAGCACGTCCATCCAGTCAAAGGTAAACAAAGTAAGGTATGGGGAGGAGGAGGGTGCGGCTAGGAGAGGGAAGATCCATTCCGAAAGCAGGGGTTACTCCGCACCTGGTTCCCTACTTTCTTCTTTTTTAAAAACAAAGTTTGAGAGCGCGCGCGCCACGTGAGCAGGGGAGGGGCAGAGATGGAGAATCCCAAGCAGGCTCCCGCCTTCAGGGCAGAGCCGCTGCACGGGGCTGATCCCGCAAACACGAGATCGTGATCGCAGCCGAAATCAAGAGTCTGAGGCTTACCGACGGAGCCTCTCAGGCACCCCATGGTTCCCTACTTTCATCATTTACTAAACCTTTGTCCAAAGTACAACTGGCGGTTTCCACTTTTTTATCCGAGTACCCCGCAGCGCCCCCTCCCGCCCCCAGCAGGAACTGCTGGACCAATCTGAGCGGAGAGGAGCTGAACCACACAGAGCAGCGTGAGGAGCACGCCGCCGGCCGCACACGCGTGCTGGGGCTCCCCACCCCGACACGAGCCATGCCCCACAAATCCAACAGACGCCAGAAAAACGGCATGGAGTAGCGCAGCGCCGGCCCCGAGCCTCCTGCCAGCTGCGGAAGGGCAAGAAACCCCTGCCCAGAAAGCCTCCGGGGAGCGAGAGCCGTTCCACTCGCTCTTTTCCTGAGCCGCCTCCCCAGCCCGCCGCCGCGCCTACCTCCCTCTCCGTCAGGTTCTTGTCCGGCCCCAGCAGGTAAGGGGTCAGGAAGGGCTCGGACGGCCTGAGGCTGGCGAAGAAGCCGTAGGCGCACAGCAGCGCGGTGGGCAAGAACCAGCACTCGCGGGGCACGCGGGCCGTACGCAGGAGCGCGGTGGCCGCCGCCGCCCGTCGGGACACCGGGCCGGGCACATCCATTCGCGGTGCGGAGGGCGGGGACGCGGCCCGGCCCCTAGCTGTTCCCTCTCCGACGCCCGCCGCGGTGATGCTCGAGCGCTGCCCCCGCGCGGGCACCTGGACCCGCCAGCGGCGCCCCTCGCCCTTGGCGGCGGAGCCAGGTCGCGCTCGCCGAACCGCGGCCTCCGCGGGCAGCACTCCAGTCCTCCGCGGCTGCGGACGCCTCACATGTTAGCACCGGAGCCCCAAAGCGAGACCCGCCCCCGGGTCCGCCCCCCGCCGCCACCGCCCCCGGGCTCGGAGCCAATCGCGGCGGATGCCTGGAATTGGACTCTTCTCCCATTGGTGGTCGGCCCAGCAGAGGAGAATCCGCGCGGGCTGAGCGCGAGTCCGCTGACGTCCCCCGACCTACCCTGCTAGTGCAGAAAGTCATGGAGGACTACGACTGGGAAAGCGTGCTCCTGGAGCCGGTGCGCGGCAGTCAGGCCGGGAGTAATCGGGGCACGCTCGCGGGCGGCCTGGGGTTCCTCCCCGTGGGCCTAATCCCCACGGAACGGAACGCGCTCCTCCACACACTCACTCTCTCCGGTTCTTAGTCACAGTCCCTCTGGACGCGCGTTTATTCAGACCCTCCGGACGGGAGACTCGGCCAAGATTTAACCTTGGGGCGGGGTGGGAGGGAATGCCAAACCTTTCCGCCTGCAGCTTTCGTGTTTTAAATTGCATTCGTCTGCCACAGACCCTAGGAGCCCGGGATCTAAGCACTCGGGGCGTTTACCAAGACACCGAACGGAAGAAAGCGGGTCGAACATTTAGACGAGGAACGAGCAAGTCCCTTAATAGAAGGACCGTAATGGAGTCCTGATGAAAGGGCTTTAGCTTTATCTCGGTCCTCTTTGGAAGCAGGATACAAAGAAAGCAAACGGATCCGTAGCGATAGTCTGTGTTTTAAAAGGAAAGTGGGAAATCCTGAGTCACTAAAGCAATCAAGAAATATCGATCTCTTTATTAAAAACAAAGAGTCTTGGCATAATTTTCAAGGGCAAAGCATGACAAGAATACCCTGTGCTTTCTCTCATCTCTCTCTGAGCCTCTTTCTGCTTGGCTCAGCCTGATTCTCTCCCGATAACTTCCACCGCAGACTGAGCTGCACCATTTAAAGCATTCTTTTCCTGTGTGGTATTTGCAAAGTAGCAGATCCTGCCAGAAGCTCACAGAGCGCATTTTTGAACTATTTTGCTTTAATACATGTTACTACACATGGAGCTCAATTTCCTCCTGTGACAGCAAAGAACACTTTTTGCAACGAGACACATCAGCCACAAAAATCAGTGGGGGATGGGATGACCTAACAGGAAAGGGAAAGATTTGTTTTTAAGGCTGCACAAGTGAATACACCAAAATATGTGAATTGATTAATCGGAAGAAATGCAGTTGGTGGTATTTACATCTGTCGGTGAGCCTCAAAGTGTGATCCAAAAAGCCCTGGGAGTCCTTGGAACCTGTCAGAGTTCCAGAAGGTCAAACTTACTTTCATAATAATACTGAGACTTTATTTCCTTTTCCACTCTAGAGGCTACCTGATATGCGATGAATCATCACTCCAAAAGCTAAGAGCATGGGTGCTTGTACCGTTTTGTGTTTATTAAACTTTCCAGATTTAATTTCTGATCTGGAAACTAGCAATAGGAATAAGCCACAAAAACAAGAAGTCTTTAGTTTAGGGTCCTCGATAACAGGAATCTTGAGACCAAAAAGTGAGAACATCTGATTCTCTATAACACGATTATCGAGTCCCCTAGACTCCAGCCATGGTATTTACCTCTCATCATGACTCCAGAGAGAACACCTCTGTCCTCTTGGCAATTGCTTTGTATATTCAGTGCTGTAGCAGAAGAAAAGGAAAGAGAAAGAAAAGCAGTAAAGGCCTCAGAGAAGTCTACCTGTTCAGAACAGCTTTCTGTCCCTTCCGAGGCTTAGACACCTGAACTGTGTTAATCTGTAAATCACTGTTTCTGAAAAATTTCCTTGGCATAAATCACTTAGGCACCTCAAATCCTCTTTGCAATGTTGGGCATGAACAGATAATAATTGTTCTGGAATTGGGTAGAAAATGTCTTCTCTAAGAGGAATATTTCTCTTGGAGAAATGTTTTTCTCTAAGAGGTCCCACTAGGCTGAATTCTAAGAATGACCCCCAATGGCCCTTGCCTTTGTATAATCCCCACGCCTTTGAATGTGGGGTGGAACCCGTGAATCTGATAAGATAATGCACCTGTGATACATTATACAGCAACATGAGATTATCCAGGTGGGCCCAATGTAATCTCAAGAGCCCTTTAAAAGCCGAGAATTTTTTTTTCCTGCTGGTAGCGGAAGAGAAAGAACTATTTGAAGAGTGAGAAAGATTCGACGTTCTACTGCTGGAGGGGGCTCCGTGCCAAGCATGTGGGCCCCTTGTAGCGGCTGAGACCGACTCTTGGTTGACAGCCAGCAAGAATTGAGGATTTCAGTCCGTCAATCACAAGTAACTGAATTCTGCTAACAACCTAAAAGAGCTTGGAAGTAGATTCTTCCTTGGAGCCTCCAGGTAAGATTCCATCCTGTCCAACACCTTAATTTCTCTCTGTGAAACCCTAAGTGAAACTTGGGAACGCACCCAAGCCCACCTGGACTTCTGATCTTTAGAACCGCGAGCTGAATTGTTGTCACTGAAAAAAGAGTAATAAATTAAAAAACAAAAATGTAATGTTATTACATTTTTATGACATTAGTTTATTACATTAAACTGTTAGGTTTGTGGTAATTTGTTAAGCAGCAAGAGGAAACGAATGCAGAGGAAAATAGAATATATTTTGAAATTGAGGTACCAGTCACATAAGATTGGCCATTAACCGTATTTGTGTGAACAGCTCAGTGGCATTAGTACATTCACGTTGTTGTGTAACCATCATCGCACCGAGTTGTAAGACATTTCCCCACTCCAGAATGAAACTGGTAGCCATTAAGCAATTGCTCCCCCTTCCCTTCTCCCTCCCCTGGCAAACACTTATGTGCTTTCTGTTTCTATAGCATTACCTATTCTGGATGTTTCATACAAGAAGAATCCTACAATATGCGACCTTTTGTATCTGGCTTCTTTCATTTAGCATAATATTTTGAAGGTTCATCGACGTGGTACCTGTTTTACACACAGCGGCACCGCTTTCTCAACATCCTTGCCAACACTTGTTTTCTTTCTCTTTTTTTGGAAATACCTCACCTAAGGGGTGTGGAGTGGTAGCCCAATATGGTTTTCCTTTGCGTTTTCCTGATGACTAATGCTCAACACAAGCAGCTTTTCACGCATTTGTTAGCCATTTATATATACCTGTTTTGGAGAAATGTCCATTCAAGCCATTCAGGTCTTTTGCCCACTTTTGATTGGATAGTTTGTCTTTTTGTTGTTGGGTTGTAAGAACTCTTTATATATTCTGTATATTAGGCTCTTGTCAGGTATATGATCTACAAATCTTTTTGCCTATGCTGTAGGTGTAAATAAACTGGTGAGGGACATTTTTTCTCTGTTAATATGTAAAAGCACGTGAGGACATGCGTTTTTCAAAAAGAATTATACTCCATGCTTTTGAATCTTGCTTTTCTCAGGAATAATTTGTAGAAAACACTCCACTGTGGTAAGGTTAAGCTCTAATTCTTTCGAATGCCCCATTGTGTGGGTGCGCTATAATTTATTCAACCATTCCCTATTTATGACCACTGACTCTGTTTCTCGTTTTTTGTTCATTGTTAACAATGCTGTAATTAACATCCGTGTACAATATATGTCTATGTATTGTGTGTTTCATTTTTCCGGGATTTATTTCCAGGAGTTGGAGAGCTGGGTCAAAGAGTATATGCATTTTTATTTTAATAGGCATTGTTCAGTTGTCTTGAATAAACCAGCGACATGTGAGCGTATTCCTTTTGCACCGCATCGTTGTCAACAATAGATGTAGTCAAGTTAAAAAAAATTTTTTTTTCTAGTCTGATAGTTGGAAAATAAGGTAATGATTTTGTCTCTTTCAGGCGATATTTGGCAAAGTCTGGAGATTTTTTTTTTTAATTTTTTTTTTCAACGTTTTTTATTTATTTTTGGGACAGAGAGAGACAGAGCATGAACGGGGGAGGGGCAGAGAGAGAGGGAGACACAGAATCGGAAACAGGCTCCAGGCTCCGAGCCATCAGCCGAGAGCCTGACGCGGGGCTCGAACTCACGGACCACGAGATCGTGACCTGGCTGAAGTCGGACGCTTAACCGACTGTGCCACCCAGGCGCCCCAGTCTGGAGATATTTTTGATTGTCCTGTTAATCATGGTGTCGGGGGGAGGTGGGGGACTAGGTGTGCTAGCTTCTAGTGGGCAGAGCCAGGGATTCTGCTAAACATCCTCTAATACTCAAAGCAACCCCCACAACAAATGGCCGTCCAGCCTAGAATGCCAACAGTGCCACAGGTAAGAAACCCTGGTATAAGGAGATACTTCCTTTTATCTTCAGTTTGAAAATCTTTATGGGTGAGTTTGAATATCTCTCCATATATTTGTAAGCTATTTGGATTTACTTTTCTGTAAATTACCTATTCTTGATCTTTGCTCACTTTCTTTTTAAAAAAAAATTTTTTTTCAATATATGAAATTTATTGTCAAATTGGTTTCCATACAACACCCAGTGCTCATCCCAAAAGGTGCCCTCCTCAATACCCATCACCCACCCTCCCCTCCCTCCCACCCCCCATCAACCCTCAGTTTGTTCTCAGTTTTTAAGAGTCTCTTATGCTTTGGCTCTCTCCCACTCTAACCTCTTTTTTTTTTATCCCTTCCCCTCCCCCATGGGTTTCCGTTAAGTTTCTCAGGATCCACATAAAAGTGAAAACATATGGTATCTGTCTTTCTCTGTATGGCTTATTTCACTTAGCATCACACTCTCCAGTTCCATCCACGTTGCTACAAAGGGCCATATTTCATTCTTTCTCATTGCCCTGTAGTACTCCATTGTGTGTATAAACCACAATTTCTTTATCCATTCATCAGTTGATGGACATTTAGGCTCTTTCCATAATTTGGCTATTGTTGAGAGTGCTGCTATAAACATTGGGGTACAAGTGCCCCTATGCATCAGTACTCCTGTATCCCTTGGGTAAATTCCTAGCAGTGCTATTGCTGGGTCATAGGGTAGGTCTATTTTTAATTTTCTGAGGAACCTCCACGCTGTTTTCCAGAGTGGCTGCACCAATTTGCATTCCCACCAACAGTGCAAGAGGGTTCCCGTTTCTCCACATCCTCTCCAGCATCTATAGTCTTCTGATTTGTTCATTTTGGCCACTCTGACTGGTGTGAGGTGATATCTGAGTGTGGTTTTGATTTGTATTTCCCTGATAAGGAGCGACGTTGAGCATCTTTTCATGTGCTTGTTGGCCATCCGGATGTCTTCTTTAGAGAAGTGTCTATTCATGTTTTCTGCCCATTTCTTCACTGGGTTATTTGTTTTTTGGGTGTGGAGTTTGGTGAGCTCTTTATAGATTTTGGATACTAGCCCTTTGTCCGATATGTCATTTGCAAATATCTTTTCCCATTCCGTTGGTTGCCTTTTAGTTTTGTTGGTTGTTTCCTTTGCTGTGCAGAAGCTTTTTATCTTCATAAGGTCCCAGTAATTCATTTTTGCTTTTAATTCCCTTGCCTTTGGGGATGTGTCAAGTAAGAGATTGCTACGGCTGAGGTCAGAGAGGTCTTTTCCTGCTTTCTCCTCTAGGGTTTTGATGGTTTCCTGTCTCACATTCAGGTCCTTTATCCATTTTGAGTTTATTTTTGTGAATGGTGTGAGAAAGTGGTCTAGTTTCAACCTTCTGCATGTTGCTGTCCAGTTCTCCCAGCACCATTTGTTAAAGAGACTGTCTAAAAAAATTTTTTTAATGTTTATTTACTTTTGAGAGATAGCGTGTGCACACAAGTGGGGGAAGGACAGAGAGAGAGAGAGAGAGAGACAGAGACAGAATCCAAAGCAGGCTCCAGGCTCTGAGCTGTCAGCACAGAGCCCAACGTGGGGCTCGAACTCACGAACTGTGAGATCATGACCTGAGCCGAAGTTGGCCCCCCAACTGACTGAGCCACCCAGGTGCCCCATTTGCTCATATTTCTGTTGGTTGTTTATCCCTCTTTTATCAATTAATAAGAGCCTTTTATATTTTATAAACCCTTTATTTGTCCTTTCATTGAAAATGTTATTTCTAAAAATATACTTTTTATTGACTTGTCTACGGTTATCTTTTGCCAAATAATAAAATCTTCTTGAAGAACATAAAACAAGGTCTGAACACATGATCAGACATACTATGTCCTTAGATAGGAAAACATCATAAAAATATCCCTTTCCTCAAAATTAATTTATAACTTTAATGCAGTTCCAATTGGAGTTCAAACAATATCCAATTAAGATTCCAAAACTATCTTGAAGCTGATATAGGAAACCCAAATGTACAAGAATGACCAATAAAATTTTGCAAAGAAAGACTAGCAAGGGTATTCTTACATCACCAGATATCAGAAGACACTTTAAAGGTGCTGGAATAAAGAAGATTTGGTAATATTATTGGAATAGCCAACTACATAAGCAAAACAGACTAGAGAATCCAGAGATAGACCTCACTGTCTATGAACATTTAGTAAATGACAACTATTGTTCAATTAAATGACAAAAGGGGTTGGGGCTCCTGGGTGACTCTGTCGGTTAAGCATCTGACCTTCGGCACAGGTCATAATCTCACGGTTCATGAGTTCGAGCCCCACGTCAGGCTCTGAAGTGTCAGCACAGAGCCTGAAGCCTGCTTCGGATTCTGTGTCTCCCTCTCTCTACCCCTTGCCTGCTCACTCTGTCTTCACTCTCAAAAGTAAATATTTAAAAAAAAAAAAAAGAATTTGGGGTGCTTCCTGAATAAAGCTGGAACTTGTCATTTCTGACTTGGGCTAACCCCTCCATTCTTCACTCCTCGCCCGTAGACTCGCTCTGTTCAGCTGCGAGTTGCTTGCCAATTTCTCAAGAGGCTGCTCAGAAATCGTCTCTCTCCCACCCTACAACCTTAGTCCAGTTCGCCTCTGAGCTACCACACTAGAAGTAGAATTCACACAGCCCAGGGTTCAGGGTGTGCCCTTTGGAAGGTCCCCGGAGGCTCCGGAGTTTGCCAGAGGCACACTGGGAGCAGACAGTCACTGAGCCATTGGGAGGGAGCAGCCCTGGATGTGCTGTCTGTGACTCAGCTATTGAACCTCCTCATGTCACACAGAATGAATTTCATCGGAGGCCAGAATAGACTAGATTATTTAGCCAAGCCAAGTGGTGAAATAATTTATTTTTGAATACACAGATCTTCCTTTACGTACGTCCCGATAAACCTATCGTCAGTTGAAAATATTTAATACACCTACCAACCATCATAGCTTAGCCTCGCCTCTCTTAAGCATGCTCAGAACCCTTACATTAGCCTACACCTGGGCAAAATCATCTAACACAAAGCCTGTTGTATAATAAAGTGTTGAGTATCTCATGTAATCTATTGAACACTGTACTGGAGAGGACAATAAGAATGGCCATGTGGGTAGCGAGTGGTTGTGTGTCGATAGCTTACCCTCATGACCGCGAGGCTGAGTGGGAGCCGTACCTCATTTCCTGTGACCAGCGTCATGCTCCTTCATAGTAGGTCTGATCATCCCACATATGGGTAGGTGGGGAGAAGCTCCAAATTCAAACTTCAAAGTACACTTTCTACTGAATGTGTGTCGCTTTTGCACCATCGTGAAGCCACAAAACTGTTTTAAGTCCAACCATCAGAAGTCGGGAGCTGTCTATACCTTATCGTCTTTAAAGAATGCATGTCACTTGTTAGAAAAATATTTGAAGTCCTGTTTTAGAAACATGTGGAACTTCTTATGGCCACCTCCAAAAACAGCACTCATAATCACAAGACCAATGAGTCATAAGTTAGGAAATCCTAAATGAGTTGAAATAAGGGCGTGCTCATTGCTCTCATCTAATATTCATTTGTGGCACATAATTAACCCAAGGAATAGATCGAGTGCTTTATGAGATTCTCATGGCCACAGAGTCAGGCCACAACTATTCAAATGTTTCTGATGTGTCACTCTCCTCCCTTTTTCTCAACCACGCATAAACACATGCAAACGTACAACCACACACTCATTTCCTCTTCTCTCATTTGCTTACGAATTCTCCACATGAGTTAGTGAGGTATTTTCAAATGCTCTCCAATAGAAAAATAAAGGTTCAAAACATTTGATGTTTTGAAGTCCACCCACAGAGAAGAGATTACGAAGGAAATGCCCTTCTCAACTCTTAACCTGAATACTGATTCGGGACCTTCTGTCCAGGCTCCTGTAGCCCAGACTCCCATGAGCCGTTCAATTTTCCTCTCCCCATCCTGAGGGTGAGGGTTCCTGCCTGGAATACATCCTAACAAAGGGGAAATTTTCAGATTTTGGTGAGGTATTCAGGTGCTGGGAGCCGTGGCTACTCAAGCCACATTGACTCGTGCCAAGTCCTTGTCACATCCTGCCTGGTAAATGATTTCTGAGGGCTTTACACATGACTTCTCCCCCACTAACTGTGGGCTTTATGTGCGCACAAATGGAGTGTGATCTTTATTTTTGTATCCTCTATGTCTATTCTGGCATTTTGAACAGGGGTGTGATACAATAACTGTTTCTTGGCAGACATGTTTCCCACACGTCATGAGTTACACTTCCAACCTTCATTAATCCTTTTTTTTTGTTTTTTTACTGCTTATTTATGAGTATTATGACATCATACTTAGTGTAGTGAAGTCGTCTTCTTGGTTCTAGCCCAGTTCTTCCATTTTTTTTTTTCTTGTTCCCTGACTTTATCCAGTGGCATGTTCACGGCGGGGACAGGGGTAGACACAAGGTTGGGCCTGATCTCTCCTGGAGCCCTGGGGGCACCACACACCATGCACTATGGATGGGAGGGAGCACAGGGGGGCCCGCTGGCCCCAGCAAAGCCTACATACCTGGGAGGAGGCTGTGAGTGCACGGGTTGTCTTGGACGAGGCCCACAATGGGAGGGGCTGATACTGGGCTGAGGTTGAGGAGTTGGCGTGGGGGACACAAAGTGTCTGCTCCAGAGGGGCCAAGTGGCCAAGTCCTTACCCAGGACACAGGTCCACAGGGTAGACTGGGGGACACTGGAAGCAGAACCATGCCACTCCCCCTTTTCCTCTCTGGTGAGGGAAAGGAGGATTCTAGGCTGAGCTAAGCAGCTACCCTGTCCTGCCCCATCCCATCCTGGGCCAGTCAGAATGGCTTCGATGTCTGCTTGAAGACGAGGTCTTGATATGCAAGTGTCTTCATGATGTTGGCAATGTTGTAGTCATCGTGCTGCGGTGGGACCCGCCTATGTGTTGCAGGCTGGGATCCTGGTTCCTGTCTAGAAATCCATTCCTGGGCCAGCAGCCCATGGTGAAGCTGTAAGCCTTTTTCAAATTAATCCACTGCTTGAAGTAATTTGCCACTGGCAAACCCAAGTATGGCCCTGGCCTGGGACTTTCGAGTCCCAGTCTCCACACGTGACAAAAATTGACATTTAGATCGAAGAGGCTTTCTTTTGCTATCTGCTCATCCACCATCTCCACCACTTGCTGCAGGCTTGGCTGACCATCCGCCATGGCTTGAATAATCCTGGTGAGCTGGGTACAGAAGGGAGAAAGCTGTGGATGGACCACAGGCTGGACATATGTGGGAAAGGCAGACCCAATCTCTGTGGTCTGCACACTCTGACCCCGGCCAGTGAGACTCAGTTCTTCTATTTTGATGTAAGGATCTTCTGATGACATCAACTTTAGAGCGCGTTAAGAATCACAGGGTGACGGGGTGCTTGGGTGGCTCAGTCCGTAAAGCGTCCGACTTCGGCTCAGGTCGTGATCTCGCGGTTTGTGGGTTCGAGCCCCGTGTCGGGCTCTGTGCTGACAGCTCGGAGCCTGGAGCCTGCTTCGGATTCTGTGTCTCCCTCTCGCTCTGCCGCTCCCCTGCTCATGCTCTATCATCTTTCAATAATAAATACACGTTAAAAAAAAAAAAAAAACAGAATCACAGGGTGAGAAAAGGCCTATGATGGTAGTAGTTGCATGAATACCCTTTAAGGAAAAGCAAAAATATACGAGAGGACGTACGGGTTCGGGATCCTGTGTTCGATGGTTCCCGGAAACCCCTGTGCCTCAGTTCCTTATTCTGGCAAGGATAGTTTGGTTGGTAGCCTTTAGGTGTGCCCCCAGCAATGAAGACAGGGAGTTCACACAGGAGAGAGAGAAGTCCTTGAAACTTGTGAGCAACCAACTGTTCAGATCTCTTACCTCTCTGCTCCCACCCAACCTAAAACCTCATCCCGCAGCTTAATATATGCAGGACTTAGTGGTGAGGCGCATCAGAGGGACACGGGTTGGGGGTCCGGTCCCCACCGCGCTGCTGGGAGAACTTGGGCCAGTTACCAACCCCTTCTAAAGGTTCAGTTTTTCTTACGTAAAATGTAAATGGTAGTATTTACCTCTTAGGGTAGTTGAGAGGACTAAATAAGGTTAGACACGTTAAAGGCTTTGCACAGTGCCAGGCACAACACTGATCCAAGAGGATGAGATGTATTATTTGCTAAGTACCATAGTGGGTCAGCTTCCAAGTACTTAGTAGAGACACTGGCACACAGTTGGAGCTCTTTAAACACTTAGGCAGCCAGCAAAGGCAAAGGACATTTCGAATTCAGCTTTTGTTTGTCAGAAGCTGAAGTGTATTTATGAGCAGAGAAGAAAAGGACAGAAAAGAGTCAGGGTTTTTTTGTTTTGTTTAAATTTTGTCATACGTAATTTTTACCCGAAAAACCCCCATCCATTTAAAATATATGGTTCAGGGGCCCTGGGTGGCTCTAAGACTCCGACTTTGGCTCAGGTCACGGTCTCCCCGTTAGTGGGTTCGAGCCTCGCATCGGGCTCTGTGGTGACAGCTCAGGGCCTGGAGCCTGCTTTGGATTCCATATCTCCCCCTCCCACCTCCTCCACTCGCGACGTGCGTCTCTCTTTCAACGAGAAACATTAAAAACATTAAAAATGAAATAAAATGTATCGTTCAATCAGTTGAGGCAAAATAGCCCTATAACTACCACTAACTATCCAGGGGTTTTTGAAACAGGCCCCTGAGGTTGGGGGTGGGGGGTGGGGGAGGGGGAGGCTGCTGGGATCCAGAACCGAAGTGCAAATTTTGGCCTCGACTAAAAAAAGGAGGCTCTCCCCTCGCCCCCCTCAGGGAAGTAGGTAAGGTGGGTGGAAACGCACGGAAATAGGCCCTGAGTAGAGGTGCGTGTGACCTTGGAAGCATTTCCTAATGTTTATTGCCCCGTATGGCAGGCAGCTAGGTGCGCGCTGAGGAGAAGGGAAGCGGGAAGGGACAGGCTCGACCACAACGCGCGCGGGAAGCCGAGAGTCGCTCGCTCCCTGGGGAGAGACCAGCACCGTGGTGCAAAATGGCGGCCCCGCTGCGCGCACGAGCGCCTGCGCCTGCGCCTGCGCGGTGGCCCCTGGCGGTGGGCCGGTGGCACGAGGAGGCCGGGCCGCTCCAAGGCTGGACGGAGGACGCGCCCGAGAACATTCGGAGGGTTTGGAAGCAACGCTGGAGGAGGCGGCCACGCCAGGAGGGAGCCCGTGGAAGACGGAGGTAGGAGAGGCGTGGGCTCGGGAACTGGGGGCCTCGGGGGAATCTCGGGGCGGTGGGCTCTGAGTGCACGAGACCCCCCCCCCCCCAGGGAGGTTCGGGCGGGTCGCGTTTCCCGTTGCCCACGTGGACTCCTCATGAGAGGGGAGGAGGTTCAGGCCATACTCCCCGCAAGTGGCTGGTGAAATGGAGTGGAAGGCCCAGGGGAAGCTGTTAACAGCGGGCGGAAAACACAAAGAAAGCGTTTGGACAAACGCTAGGCTTTTAAAAGAGCGCTGCCGGTGCTTCACTGGGGCGGATGTTTACCGAGGACCTGCGGGGGGACAGCTGTCGTACCGTCCGCCGTCCGGTCCATCAGCAGATAGCGTTGGCTTAAAATCTGTCCGAAGGCCCCACCGCCTTGACCAGCCTCACGGCCACCCCCGACCTGCATGGGTGCCTGCAGTTGCATCTGATGGCCTTCCTGGGACTATCCTTGCACCTTTAGAGAACGCGGCAGCCAGGAAGGTTCTTCTCAAGCAGAGCCCGGGTCAGAACTCTCCTGTTCAAAACGCCTCAGTAAACTTCCCATCTCGTTCAGCAACCCCCCCCCCCGGGCTTTCTAGAGCTACAGTGCCCACCCCCCAAGCCCCCAGACCCTTGCCTCTTCCCACCCACCGTACGGCCCCATCTCCCCTTCTACTGATCTCACCTTCTTACCCCCCCTCTTGCTCAGTCAGCTTCAGCCTCCACGGTCTCATTGCTGTTCCTGCACCGCCCCCGAGGTGTGAGCTTTATGGCAAGATGTTTGCACTCACTGGTCTGCCTGCCTGCCCGTTTTTTCCGCCCATCCCTCTGTATTGTTCGCTTCCTCACCCACCTCCTTCCGGTCTCTGCTTCAATGGTGCCTTTCTCTCTAAGGCCTTCCCTGACCATCCTGCTTAATATTCACCTCCCTTCCACAAACGCCTTGTTCCCTCCCCTGGTTTATTTTTGCCTTAGGACCTAATAATGTCTGACACCCTATATGTTTTCCTTATTGTTCCTCGTCTTTCTTTTTCAACTTGAGGGTAAATGCCATTAGATGACAGATTTTGTCTGCTTTTGCCCTCTTCAGTACTCGTAAAGGTGCCCGGCACTTACAAAATAATCAATAAGTTGAAATGACTGAAGAGATACTTGCTCATGACTGTAAGGTGGAATTTTAATTGAATGCAAGCTTCAACACAAAGGAAAAGGAGAAAGAGACACGATGAAAAGGTCATTTGCTCTGGAAAGAGGAAAGAGAAAATGGGAAAAGAAGAAAGAAGAAATTAACAAGCTACTAATGTTTTCTAACAGATCCTTATTAGTTCAAAGACTGGGCCAGATCAAAGGTCAGAGACAGAAAATAAAGGGATAGGGTAAGGATTTAAGAAATCCACTGGAAGGTTTCACCCTCCAAGTTTATACTTTAGGAAAAGTCTGCAACTGAATTTAACATCCCTCCACGTCCACACAGATTTAGATTGTAAGAAACTGCACAACATCAGTAGAAAGGGTGTTTAAAAAAATTTTTTTTTAATGTTTATCTATTTTTTTTTAATTTTTTTTTCAACGTTTTTTATTTATTTTTGGGACAGAGAGAGACAGAGCATGAACGGGGGAGGGGCAGAGAGAGAGGGAGACACAGAATCGGAAACAGGCTCCAGGCTCCGAGCCATCAGCCCAGAGCCTGACTCGGGGCTCGAACTCACAGACCGCGAGATCGTGACCTGGCTGAAGTCGGACGCTTAACTGACTGCGCCACCCAGGCGCCCCAATGTTTATTTATTTTTGAGAGAGAGAGAGAGAGACAGAGCATGAGCAGGGGAGGGAAGGAGAGAGAGGGAGACAGAATCCGAAGCAGGCTCCAGGCTCTGAGCTGTCATCACAGAGCCCGACACGGGGCTCGAACTCACAGACTGAGAGATCATGACCTGAGCCGCAGTCGGACGCTCAACCAACTGAGCCACCCAGGCGCCCCGAAAGGGTGTTTTCTAAAGTGTGGCATTAGGTTTAGGTAGGCCAGTACTTTGGAGGGGGCTAAACACAGAATGACAAGAAATGTTTTGGTAAAATACTCGATAAAGACGGTTGTTTTCAAAGAAGTTCTCTCAACATGAAAACAGGAAAAACTTGCATCCTGTGAGTATTGAAAGTATCGTGAGCAAAGTGCTAGGGAATCAGCGCTGTGGGGGAGAAAGAGTGGGAGAAGGTAGTTAAATATAAACCTGGTTTTATTTGCAAAGCTTAATCTCCATAAGTGGCACCTTCTTAAAGCAAATACCTGGTCCAGGGAGCTCCTAACATTGATGTGTCAAAATCTAGGCTGTAGTCTGAATGATTCCAAATTCTGGGGGAAACAATGTGTTTAGAGTCCATTGTTCTGAGTGTTAACACGGCAGCACTTCATAAAATATTAAGAAGTTAGCTACTAAGAAAAATATTAGTATGTGATTACTCAAACCAGGCTTTAATCGCCAGAAATTTATGAATAAGTCTGTTAGTCCCTTGAGGGCAAGGCATTTCTCTACCGTAACGAAAATTTTGCTTCCCACAAATGAGCGATAAATATTTGTTTAATGGAATCGGATGATGCCAAATATGTTATATTCATTTTCAGGAAAGGTGATCATTAGAAATGATCAGTCTGTACTAAATGAAATTATAAATAAGAATCTGATTTCGCCTCTAGATATAATGTTTGCACGTCGATGTGTCATACCATCGGTATTCTCCTGTGAGCCGCATTCAGGTGTTTCACTACCCAAACAGAAGGGTGCTCTATTCCAAGATTACAGGCAAAAATTAGGTGAACGGAAATAATTTCCTCAATTTACATTTTCTTTCCCATTAGTTGTTCTGAAACATTCAGCTTCTCCTACCGTTTGCTTATAATAGAATCTGGTGCAGGAACATAAGAATTCTGCAAAAATTAGGGTAGTGTGCAATTCTTGAGCTCATTGCTAACGGAATGGCCATCAAAATCATGACTTAGAGAAGACACTACTTATGATATGAGCTGTTGTCTGAAGGACAACTATTTCCCTTTAGAGACTGTAACATCTACCTTTGGCGTAAGCCAGGCCATCCCGAGAGCGTTGCACTTGGATCACACAGCACTGGCCTTTTACTGAGCTGCTTTGGTGGGAATCCATTCAGCCATTCCTGAGGGATTCAACTGGAAACAGACCTATAAAGTCTACTCTTGCCATAGACGCTCTGCACATTACATGATGGTCTCTTTCTGTGGTCCTTTGAGAGATTTTTAATTTTAGCACCAAGAAAAGTGCTTCCTTGGAACATTGGTGGGGGGGGGCACTCTATTGTATAACTGATAAGGTTTTTCTTTTTGCATCTGCTCTGAAAACTTCCTGCTAAACCCAAACCCACTCATAGCAAGGCATAGGGGTTTACAGTCCCCATTTCCATGTCCTTCTCTTTCTTGCTTCCCCTTTATGTTCCTGCCTCTGTTTTCGCCTTCTCTCCTGCTTCCAACATAAGTTGTTTGATAGGAGTTTATGTTCTCTTGGAGGCAACCTGACATCTTTTAGGGGACCAAGATGAGAGCTGAATATATTCGTTCATATACACATTATATCCATAGAATGATATGGTGCTTAGTTATTTGAGTTTTATTTCCTGCTGAGAGCATGGTGCTTTCTATTACTTTGCCCTCGGAAGAAGTACAAGACTCTTTGATTTAGGAGGTTAGCTGCTAGGAGGACGGAGAAGATTCTTTATAATACGTGGCCAGTATCAAGCCCCACTATCGTCACCGGCCAATTGTGTGTAAAGACCTTTATAGCTCACTGCAGAAAAGTATCGTCTTCACACTACCTATTATAATGTAACATGCTGAGCTTTCTTCCTAGTTTAGTCTCTGGCACAGCCGATTTACACCTCCCTGCTTCTTGCCTCCTTCGTGGGCAACCAGTCCACTGTGCACTCAAAACACTTTTACTTACTTCCCTTTAAAATGATCCAATTTGTGTATGGATGATGTACAGTAACTCCTGAATCCCCGATTAGCCAGAGCGTGGACTCTGGACATCATCTAACGTTAAATAGTCCCCACCCCTGAGAAAAACGTAATTAGTCTGGTTAAATCCACCGAAGAAAGTCAGCGCGAGCCGTTCAATTCTTTGTTTCGCCTGGATAATTAAGGCTTGACCTCTGAGCGGAAGTCCTCAGAACTTTGGCAGTTGAGCCAGAGGCCACCTACTGGGAAGACGTGGGGTTACAGAAAACAGAGCAGGGATGAAAAGTAACAATGGTCGCTGAGCAGTGCGAACGAATGCACTTAGTGCCACTGGATTGTATACTTGTAAAAGGTATGGTGTCAACCATTTTTGTTATGTATATTTTACCACATATTAAAAAAAGTAACAAGTGATATAAAACAAGGTGTTCGACACAGCAGAAATTGGTAACAATTGTTCATCATGATACCACTATATTGATGCTATAGTGTATTATATTTATATATCATTGTTATTAGTAATAATACATATATATACTGTTTAATATGTGCCATGTACTATTCTAAGCGCTATACATAGAAATATAGTCTTTGTCACTATTTCCCCAAGACTACTGAGAAACGTTTTGCATTCTTTTTTTTTAATTTTTTTTAACATTTATTTATTTTTGAGAGACAGAGAGACAGAGCACAAGTGGGGGAGGGGCAGAGAGAGAAGGAGACACAGAATCCCAAGCAGGCTCCAGGCTCTGAGCTGTCAGCACAGAACCCGACGCGGGGCTCGAACCCACGAACCGTGAGATCAAGACCCGAGCCCAAGTCGGTCGCCCAATCGACTGAGCCATCCAGGCGCCCCACCTTTTGCATTCTTATCTGTCACATCTGGAAACATGGTTGCCACATTCCATCCAGACTGTCAGAAAGCCTCTTCAGTCAACAAGAAGGAACTTTGATTGAAGGCAGTTGGGATAAACAGAACAGTAAACCCATTACCAAATTTCATGCCCCCAGAAACAGCTGGGTATATGAAAATATCTGGAACATTGACAAGTTGCCCCTGAAGGTGAAACATGAAAGAGCTGGCGAACTGCAGATGGCTCAAGTGTGGGCGAGTGGGAAAACACAACGAAGCAGAACAATCACCTAAGCATTGAAAACTCTCGTCATTATCCAAATATGCCCATGTGATTGTCCCACCTCTCGGCTGGTCAGTGTCCCACATACGACATTCTTTTGTCCGCCTGGCTTCCTACTCCAGTGCCATGCCTTCTGACCAGTGTGCCCTGTCCTCTGAGCAAGCCAGAGTCTTGTCCGAGGTTGGCATCCTCCATCACATCTCCAAAGGTAACCTGCTTTTCATCTGGTTACTACCATCCTATCCCTTATCCTAATCCACTGATCTGGCGTTCTGCACAGATTGCCTTGATACGCATCCAGTGTCTTCAAGATCTGAGTCAAATGACCTTCTCCAAGAGCTTTCACATCTCTTGTTACTCATCTTACATAGATACTCTTTTGGTTGACTTTTTAGTACTCGGAGTGTAGTCTGCCCATCGTCTCTCTTTGCTTCTTCTTCCTTTTTTATGGAAGTACAGTGGACACACAATGTTAGTTTCAGGTGTGCCACATAGTGATTCAACAACTGTACACGCCACAGGCATAGCTGCCATCTGTAGTAATACCATTGACTATATTCCTGAGGCTGTACCTTTCATTCGTGTGACTTATTCATTCCGTAACTGGAAGTCTGCATCCCTCACTTTCCTTCACCCATTTTACTCATCCCCCTCACCCCTCTCCCCTCCAGCAACCACCAGTTTGTTCTCTGTATTTATGGGTCTAATTCTGCTTTGTTTCCAAATCTAAGTAAAATTATGTGGTATCTGTCTTCCTCTATGTGACCTATTTCACTTGGCATGATACCCTCTAGGTCCATCCGTGTTGTCACAGATGGCAAGATCTCATTCCTTTTTAAGGATAAGTAATATTCCATTGTGTGTGTGTGTGTGTGTGTGTGTGTGTGTGTGTGTATACACACTACATCTTCTTTATCCATTCATCAGCCTATGGTTTGCCTCCATATCTTGACTATTGTAAATGATACTGCAACAAACACAGGGGTGCATGTATGTTTCCAATTTACTGTTTTCATTTTCTTTGCCTCAATACCCAGTAATTCCATTACTGGATCATATGGGAGTTCTATTTTTAATTTTTTTAAGGAACCTATATACTGTGTTCCACAGTGGCTGCACCAATTTACACTCCTACTAACAGTTGCACAAGTGTTCCCTTTTCTCCACATCTTTGTCAACTCTTGTTATTTGTTGTCTTTTAAAGTTCTGGACACTCTGGGGGCGCCTGGGTGGCTCAGTCGGTTAAGTGTCCGACTTCGGCTCAGGTCATGATCTCATGGTCTGTGAGTTCGAGCCCCGCATCGGGCTCTGTGCTGACAGTTCTGAGCCCGGAACCTGCTTCTGATTCTGTGTCTCCCTCTCTCTCTGACCCTCCCCCGTTCATGCTCTGTCTCTGTCTCAAAAATAAAGTTCTGGACATTTCTGACAGGTGTGAGGTGATATCTCATTGTGGTTTTGATTTGCATTTCCCTGATGATGAGTGATGTTGAGCATCTTTTCATGTGTCTGTTGGCCATCTGTATGTCTTCTTTGGAAAAATGTCTGTTCAGGTCCTTTGCCCATATATATTTTTTAAAGTCGGCTCCTCGCCGAGCACAGAGCCCAATGTGGGGCTCAAGCTTACAACCTTGAGATCAAGACATGAGCCGAGATCAAGAGTCGGATGCTTAACTGAGCCACCCAGACGCCCCATTTTGCCCATTTTTTAAATCAGATTTTTTTGTTGAGTTGTGTAAGTTATTTTGGATGTTAACCCCTTATTGGATATATCATTTTCAAATATTTTCTACCATTCAGTAGGTTGCCTTTTTGTTTTGTTGACCATTTCCTTTGCTATGCAAAAGCTTTTTCTTTTGGTGTTTTATTGACTTCTTATGTTTGTCTTTTCTATCCAAATAGCTAATACATGTTAAAAGAGCCAGAGCAATGTCTTTTATTTTTTAAAATATACTCTCCCCTATAATTCCTATCATAGTACTTTTTTGTATAAATACAACAATTTTGTTGTGTGCTAAATAAATGTTTTTAAAAAGCAAATTAACATGGTGGTACATCTAGAGATGTTAATACTGTTTTTTTCTTTCCATATACCAAATGCAAAATACATAAGTATCTTTGGTGAGGACAGTTCATACAACCCAGAGATAGCAAATCTTATATCTACAGTACCTAGATGTAAAAAACTTCTTACTACCTGGGCATTGACAAGGTAAATGTCACTCCACACAGTCATTTTATCTGCCCGTGTCTTATTGCTTGCCCCATCTCTAGTCTCTGACAACATAAGAACTTAGAAGAATTAGGCATTCTGAATTTTCCATAAATTCACTTTCTATTAGGAAAAAAATGCGAAGAAAAAATGGTAGCATAGAAATCACAGATATTTTTAAGTGTGTGTTAGGGCATGTGCCAGTTATAGAAACCAAATCCACTGACCCATGAATTGCGCTTTCTTGGCCTATCTAGAGAAGTAAATGGTAAAACTCTAGAGGATTCAAGCTGTTTGGTTAATGCGTTTTCCCCAAGTTTGCCAGAATGGTCCTGAACTCAAATAATTATTATTATTCAAAGTTATTCTTAAAAACAATGAAGTTTGTAATTTCTTTTAACAGCTTGAAAAAAATTCTAGAGCAGTAATTCTTTTCCTCTGACCTTTTCATATTTGTGATACACTCACAGACCCTCTTTTCTAATTTTCAATTATGATTATTGGTAACATTTAGGATTTTATCTGTTAGTTTCTTCAAGTCATGATTCCACTGTGAGTCACTTAGCTCCTTTGCATAGAAACCAATTATGATACAACAGTGGACAGTGATATGTCAGTGGAGGATATACTATACAACAAAAGTTGTAATACCATATAAATGACTTCAAAGAGGAATAAAAATACAGAAAATGCTTTTTATTTCAAAGAGGGGTTTTCATTTTCCCACAGAGCATCAGATTTAACCCAAACATCTCATTGATCCCCAAACAAGTATTGTTCAGATTAATAGGCTTTATTAATTAATTTTTATATATTAATAATTAATAATTCATGTCTACCTGTCAGGGGAGGAGGGGGTGAATTATAAATGTTACAATTTTTCCATTCTATGGAAGAGAAACCACTCTGAAAAAGAGTCTGGGAGTCTGATCACCTGGTTTTTAGTTTCACCTCTGACAGAAACAAGCAGTAGTTTCAGGCAAGTTGTTTAACCTTTGGAGACATTCTTCTCACATATAGGATAACAAAGTTGGAGCTCCCACTCCACCATCGTCTCATCCCCTACTTATTATTCCATATGATTTTCTTGTCCCTCTTATATCTTGGTAGATTCTAGATCTGGAGAGATCCTGCCCACTTCTTCAGTAGACAGACCATGACTAGCTACATAATTTGCAAAATAAAAATGGCAGCCTCCTTGTTAAAAAATTAAGAATTTCAAGAGCAAGATGATGGGGCATTAAACTAAGCATGGGGGCCCCTCTGAGCATGGGGGCTCTTTGAGCAGATCGCACACCCGCGAGGCTGGCCCTGCAGAGACCAAAGGAATTTTTATTTTATATTCAGACACTCTCTTTTGCTCTTAACAGAATGAACATCAAAGAAATACTGGTGGAACACTGACATGCCTCATTAAAAGACAGAAATAATGAACATACAGTATTAGAAAGCCAATGTTTTAGATCGACCAAGATGACAGGATGGGAGGCTCCTGACTTTCCCTCCTGCCATGGATTTGCCAAAGGTATAGCTACACACAGGTCATTTCCCTCTGAGAGAAATCTAAAAACCAACTGAGTAATCCCTTCACATCAGCTTATTGAGAAAACACCGACATGAAAGTGGGTGGGAAAGGCTGAGACACACACCATACACCCCACCCCTGGCACAGAGCCTTATGATTGGGAGGGAACTCACAGCTTCCAGCCTCCCTATGAGTGACGGGTTTGGACCACACATCGAGTGCTCCAGTTTTAAGGCTACTATGCGAGGCATGGGTCCCCAAGTCTCTTAGCTCAGGGAGCCAACAGGGCTTGGCATTCACGAGTCCCACAGGACCATACCAAACAAAGAAGCAGTTGTTAAACACGCCCCACAGCTCTTCCCGGGGCTCAGCGCACACCGACCAGGCAAAGATTACCATCTCCTCATTTCTCCCTGGAAGGATTTTGAGAGCACAATTTCCTAGCTGCTCCATGAGGGTCTGGCTTCTAATCAGTCTGTTTCTGGGTGCTGGCTGGGATCCTCCCAGGAGCCCTAAAAAGCTGGTAGGCACTTGTCCCACATTCTCCCTCTGGCTCATTTCAACAACAACGACAGCAACAAACAAGTTGCCAGCTTCTTCCTGGAAGGAAAGTGCCCACACATAAAGCGCTCCAAGTTTTGCAGCTGTCACCCTAGGAACAGGTTCTGAAGTCACTGACTCTAATAGCCACCAGGGCTCGGCATTTAGAAGTTCCCTAGGACCATATGAAACAAAGCAGTTTTTAAATGGGCACACAAGCACTTTTTGCAGCTCTCCCTTCCCTGGCTCAGTACAGAAGGAAGAGGCAAAAACATTCAACTCCCAGTTTCTCCCTAGAATGCATTGGACTGGATATTTTCCTAGCTGCTGTTTGAGGTTCTGGCTTCTAGTTACACTGCATGGGGGAGCGGACTGGGATCCTCTCAGGAGCCTGAAAGAGCTGGTGGGAATGTCCCCTACCATCTTTCTTCAACTTGTCCAGCAGTAAAACCAAGGCTCCAGCTTCTCCCTGGAAGGAGCATGTCCACTCATGTAGCACCCCAAATGCTATAGTTGCTACATGAGGGACTGGCTCCTGAATGATCTAGCTCTGGGGCTGACAGAGCTTAGCACTCACAAGTCCCCCAGAACCACACAATGCAAAGAGATGATTTTATATGGTTATACAAGCACCTCTACCAACTTTTCTCTAGCTCAGCACAGAGTAAGCAAAAATACCCGGTTCCCAGTTTCTTCCTGATAGGGACTAGACTGTACATCTAATAACCTGACTTTCCCAGCTTCTGCCTGAAGGTCAGGCTTCCAACTAACCTGAATAGGTGGGATGATGGGGCAGACAATAGTCCGTGAAACTGAAAAGGCATGTGGGCATTTCCCATATCTTTGGGACTATAATGGATCACCCCAATCTACCGGGACCCATAAGAACAAAGGCAGCAGGATGGACAGTCAACAGAGATTTGAGAAGCAACAATAACGTCAGGCTAGGCTGACCTCGCTAATCAACTACGCAGTCTAGTCAAGACTAGGTGGGGTGGCTATTTCATCTAATGCACAGACAATTCAGAGAGCCAAGGAAAATGAAGAATCAGGGAAATGTATTCCAAACAAAAGAATAAGACCAATTTTTGGAGACCAACCTTAATGAAATAGATATAAGTGATTTACCTGACAGAGAGTTCAAGCTAATGGTCATAAAGATGCTCCAAAATCAGGAGAGCAATGCAGGAGCAAAGTGTGAATTTCAACAAAGAGATGGAAAATACGAAAAAGTGCCAAACAGTAGTCACAGAGCTAAAGAATACAATAACTTAAAACTTCAATAGAGGGGTTCGATGGCAGACTAGATCAAGTGGAAGAAAGGATCAGTGAGCTCAAAGTCAAGGCAGTGAAAATCGTCCAATCAGAGGAAGAGGAAAAATTAAGAAAGAATTAAGATAGCTTAAGGGACATATAGGACACCATCAAGCAGACCAGTACATGTATCATAGGTATCTGAGAAGGAGAAGAGAGGGAAAGGGACAGGAAGCTGATTCAAAGAAACAATGGCTTAAGACATCTCAAACCTGAGGAGAGAAACATATCGAGATCAAGGAAGCTCAAATATTACCAAAGAAGACGAACCCAAAAGAGACCCACGCCAAGACACACTATACTTGTATTGTCAAATGTTAAAGAAAATGAGAGAATCTTAAAATCAGCAACATAAAAGTGACTTGTTATGTACAAGGGATCCCCCATAAAACTATCATCAGGTTGTTCAGCAGAAACCTTATAGGCCAGAGGAGAGTGGGATGATATATTCAGAGTGCTAAACAACAACAAAAACAGAAACAAGAAACAGCCAGCCAAGAATACTCAGCCCAGCAAAATATCCTTCAGAATTGGAGAGAGATTTTCCCAAACAGAAGCTGAAGGAGCTCATCATTACTAGATCGGCCTTACAAGAAATGTTAAGGGTAGTTCTTCAAGTTGAAATGAAGAGATGCCAACTACTAATATGAAAATACAAGAACGTGTAAAACTCGCTGTCGAAAGTAAATATGGAGCTGAATTTAGGATATGCTAGTATTGTATGAGGATGTGTAAATTGTTACAACAAAGGTTTAAGCCCTAAAAGACAAAAGTCTTAAAATAACTATAGCTACAGTAATTTGTTAATGGACACATAGTAATAAAAGATTTAAATTGTGACATCAGTAACAAAAAGGGGGGGGGGACATACAAATGTAGAGACTGCGTGTGTTTGTAAGTTGTTATCGGATTAAAATAGACCATTATACATACAAGATGTTATGTATAAGCCTTATGGTAACTACAAAACAAAAGCTTTAGTAGATATGCAAAGGATAAAGAGAAAGGAATCAAAGCATACTACAGAAAACCATCAAATCACAAAGGAAGAAAGCAAGAGTGGAACAAAAGTGGGACACATAAATGGCCAGAAACAATGAACAAAATGGAAATATTAAGCTCATATCTATCAATAATTACTGTAAATATGAATGGACTATAAATTCTCCAGTCAAAAGACATAGAGTTGCCAATGGATATAAAATAAGAGCCAACTAGGGGCACCTGGGTGGCTCAGTCGGTTGAACGTCCAGCTTCGGCTCAGGTCATGATCTTGCGGTTCGTGAGTTTGAGCCTTGCGTCGGGCTCTGTGCTGACAGCTCAGAGCCTGGAGGCTGCTTTGGATTCTGTGTTGCCCTCTCTATCCGTCCCACCCCTGCTTGTGCTCTGTCTCTCTCTGTCTTTCAAAAATGAATAAACATAAAAAAAAAAGTGCCAACTACATACTACCTATAAAAGAATAACTTCAGCTTTAAGGACACATGTAGGCTGAAAAAGAAGAGATGAAAAAAGATTTTCCCATGCAAATATAAACAGAGCAGGGCAGCTATATTTATATCAGACTAAATAAACATTAAGCCTAAAACAACAGGAAAAATAAGTATATAATGATAAAGGGGTGAACTCATCCAAAAGATATAATCACGTAAATACTTATGCACCCAACATTAGGCACCTACAAATAAGAAACAGTTATTAACAGATCTGAAGGGAGAAATAGCAGTACAATAATAGTAGGAGACTTCAGCATCCCACTTTCAACAATGGACAAATCATCCAGGCATAAAATCAGATGGATCTCACAGACATTTACAGAACATTGTAACCAACGGCAGCAGGCTACACCTTTCTCAAGCACACATGGAACATTTTCTAGGAGAGATCATACGTTAGGCCACAAAACAAGTCTTCGTAAATTTAAGAAGGTCAGAATCATATCTAGCACCTTTTCCAACCATAAGGGCATGAAACTAGAAATCAGTTCCAAGAAGAGAATAAAAATTCACACATAGAGATTAAACAACATGCTCCTGAGCAACTGATGAATAAGAGAAGAAATCAAATGGGAAGTCAAAAAATAACTTGAGACATATGAAAATAGAAACACAACAGACCCAAACGTATGAGATGCAGCAGAAGCAGTTCTAAGAGGAAAATTTATAGTGATAAATGCCTACGTTAAGAAAAAAGAAAGATCTCAAATAAACCTAACACTACGTCTCAAAGACCTGGAAAGAGAAGAACAAACCAAGCCCAAAGTTAGTAGAAGGAAAGAAGACAGTGGACATAAATAAAATATAGACTAGAATGGCAATAGAAAAGATCAGTGAAACTAAGAGCTGATTTTTTGAAAAGATAAACAAAATTCACAAAACTTTGGCTAAACTAAGACAAAAAGAAGTAAGGCTCAAATAAATATAGGATCATAAGTGAAAGAAGACACATTACAACTGATATCACAGATATACTAAAGATTACAAGAAACTATTATGAACAATTACCAAGAAATTGGACAACCCAGAAGAAATTAATCAATTTATGGGAACGGGGCGTCTGGGTGGTTCAATCTGTTAAACATCTGACTCCTGTTTTGAGTCAGGTCATGATCTCACGATTCATGAGTTCAAGTCCCATGTCAGGCTCTGTGCTGACAGCTCAGAGCCTGGAGCCTGCCTTGGATTCTGTGTCTCCCTTTCTGTCTCTGCCCCTCCCCGGCTTGCACTCTGTCTCTCTCTCAAAAATAAATAAACATTAAAAAATAAAAATATATATTAAAAAAAATTCCTGGGAACATCTAACCTACCAAGACTGAATCATGAAGAAATAGAAAATCTGAACAGAACAACGAGTGAGGAGATTGAAGCAGTAATCAAAAGCCATCCAACAAAGGGAAGCCCAGGACGAAACAGCTTCATGGACCAAATATTTGAGGAAGAATTAACACCAATCCTTCTCAAACTCTTACAGACAATTAAACAGGATGATACTCTCCCAAACTCATTTTATGAGCCCAGCATTGCCCTCATACCAAAGCCAGACAAAGACATGCAAAAAAGGAAAATTACAATCCAATATCCGTGATGAATACAGATGCAAACATCTTCAACAAAACATTATGAATTTGAGAATACGATATAAGGATCATACACCTTGATCAAGTGGGATTTTCTTGGGATGCAAGGATAGTTCAATGTATGCTTTCAATAAATGTGGTATGCTACATCAACAAAATGAAGAATCCATATTACAATATCACTTAAATAGATGCAGTAAAAGCATTTAACAAAATTCAACATCTTTTCATGATAAAAACTCTCAAGTATGTATGGAAGAAATGTACTTCAACATAAAAAGACCATCCAAATATGGCAAGCCAATAGCTAGCATCATATTCATTGGTGAAAAGCTGAAAGCTTTTCTTTTAAGATCAGGAGCAAGACAAGCATGCCCACACTTGCCTCTTTTATTTAAAATAATACTGATAAGGGCGCCTGGGTGGCTCAGTCAGTTAGGTGGCTGACTTCGGCTCAGGTCATGATCTCGTGGTTTGTGAGTTTGAGCCCCGTGTCGGGCTCTGGGCTGACAGCTCAGGGCCTGGAGCCTGCTTCAGATTCTGTGTGTCCCCCTCCCTCTGCCCCTCCCCTGCTCATGCTCTGTGTCTCTCTGTCTCTCAATCGTAAGTAAATGTTAAAAAAAAATTTTTTTAATAGTACTAGTAGTCCTGGCCAGGGCAATTAGGCAAGAAAAAGAAATGAAAGGATGAGAAAGGAGGAAGTAAAATTGTCTCTATTTGCAGATGACATGATGTTATATATAGAAAACACTAAAGACAACACAAAAGCACTATTATTATGGTGTTATGTATTTTATATATTATAATTAGAGCTAGTAAATTCATCAAAGTTGCAGGATACAAAATCAATATGCAAAAATCAGTTGCATTTCTATATATTAACAACAAACTATTGGAAAGAGACATTAAGAAAAAAATCCCATTTACAATAGAATTGAAAGAATAAAATACTTAGGAATAAATTTAAGCAAGGTGGTTAAATTTAACCAAATAAATTTAACCACCTTGGTTAAATTTATTTAACCTCTCATGGCTTATAAGAATTTGTATTGCTAAAGTGTCCACACCACCCAAAGTGATCTATAGATTCAGTGCAGTCCCCATCAAAGTTCCAATGACATTTTCCACAAAAATAGGGGGAAAATCCTAAAGTTCATCTAGAACCACAAAAGATTCCAAATGTCCAAAGCAATCATGGGGAAGAAGAGCAAGGCAGAAACATCGCACTAGTTGATTTCAAGCTACATTACAAATTTATAGTAATCAAAGCAGTAGGATATTGGCATAAAAACAGACATAGATCAATGAACAGAATAGAGAGCCCAGAAATAAACCCATGCATGTATGGTCAATTAATTTTTGACAAAGATGCCAGAAATACACAATGGGAGTAGGATAGTCTCTTTAATAAGTGTGTTGGTATCTACATGCAAATGAATGAAATTGGACCATTAGCTTACACCATACAGAAAAACCAACTCAAAATGGGTTAAAGACCCAAATATAAGATCTGATATAAAACTCCTAGAGCATTGAAGATAAGGTCTTTGACATTGGCCTTGGCAATGATTTTTTGGATATGACACCAAAAAGCATAAAGTAAACAAGTGGGACGACATCCAACTCAAAGTCTTCTGGGCATAAAAGGAAACTATCAACAAAACGAAAACACAATGTACTGAATTGGAGAAAATATTTGCAAACCACATATCTGATAAGGGATTAATACCCAAAATACACAAGGAATTCATACAACTCAATAGCAAAAAACCCAAATAACCCAAATAGAAAAATGGGCAAAGAATCTGAATATACATTTTTCAAAGAAGACATATAAATGGCCAATAGATGAAATGGCCAGTGAAAATATGCTCAACGTCACTAGTCATCAAGGAAATGCAAATTCAGAACCATAATGAGATATAAGCTCATACTTGGTTAGAATGGCTATTATCAAAATGACAAAAGACAACAAATCCTGGTGAAGATGCACACTTTGGGTGGGAATGTGAACTGGTACAGCCTCTATGGAAAACAGTATAGCACTTCCTCAAGAAATTAAAGACAAAACTACTGTATCATATTATTTAGCAATCTCATTTGTAGATATATGTACAAAGGAAACCAAATCATCTGCTTAAAAGATATGTATATTCCCATGTTCATTGCAGCATTATTCATGATAGTCAAGCTATGGAAACAGCTTAAGTGTATGTCAATAGATGAATGGATAAAAAAAAATGTGGTATATATACAATGGAATATTATGAAGCCTTAAAAAAGAAGGAAATTTTGCCATTTGTGACAACATGGATGAACCCGGAGGTCATTATGCTAAGTGAAACAAGCTAGACAAAGACCAATACTGCATGGTATCACTATTCAGAATTAAAATAAAAAGTTGAAGTCATAGAAGCAAAGAGTAGAATGCTGATGCCAGGGGCTGGCAAGTGGAAGAAATGGGGGAGAACCTGGTAAAAAGGGTATAAACTTTCAATTATAGGATGAATAAGTTCTGTGGATTTAATATATAGCATGGAGGCTATAGTTGATAATACTGTATTTTATATTTGAAATTTGCTAAGATAGTAGATCTTAAGCATTCTGACTAAAACAAAACAAAACAGTAACGGTGAGAGGATGATGAGTTAATTAACTTGACAATGGGAATCCTTTTACAACATTTACATATGTCAGATCATCAAGTTCTGCACTTAAACATATTACAATTTTATTTGTCAAATATATTTTAATAAAGGTGCGGGGGGGGGGAGAAAGCCATATTTTGTGGATGTTTGAAGCTCCCCTATGCATTCACAGGACTCAGCCCACCCATGGATGCAATAGGTAACTCTGATAGTATCTAAAGATGTTCTCAATGAATTCTACTCCTTGGGATGCACCTGTGACTTGTGTTAACCAATAGGACGCTGCAGAGTGAGGCTGTGCCAGTTCCAGGCCTAACCTTTAAGAGGACTGGCAACTTCTGCTTCCTAAACCATGAACACTTCCTTTGAGGAGCCTGAACCACCTTACATGAAGCCCAACTCTCCTATTGGAGACAGCAAACGGATGGACCACTTGGCTGCCACGTCATGAGGAAATGACCTGAAACCACTTGAGGAGTGACAGAAGATCAGCTGTTTCAATGTCCCATTGAGCCTTCTGATGACTCTGCCTCCAGCCCTGCCTATGACCTCACTAGAGATCCCCACAATGTAGTCAGGAGTCAAACCACCCAGCCGAGCCCAGTTAACCCACAGAATCATGAGAAAGAATAAACGTGTTGCTTTAAGCATTCAGATTTGGGGTGGTTTGTTCCACAAAAAGATAGTCTTACCAGTGACTGCCTATCCCATGTGGCTGAAGTGGACCAGAGAGCTCCCCAGTCTCACGGTATCTATGGGATCATTGGATGCCAAGTTCCCATGGAAGGGAGCGCTGAAAGGGGAAGTTGTTGAGGAAGGGAGAGGGGGAGGTTGGGGCCCTGGAAGGAAGGGCACTGAAAGAAAGCCACAATTGCTCGCCAGTTTTAGCAGGAACAGCTGCATTTGGGCCAGTGGTTCCAATGCTGCTTTACAGGTTTTAGCTTTCCCTTAGGTGAACCTGTGCTTTGAAAAAACAGTATACCATTGTAGTGTCAGCTAGAGTGAGGCCAAGGGTTCATTTCTCCCATGGTTATTTGGGTTGTGTTTTGTATCTAAAGACCCCTAACTCTGGACATCATTTTATCTCATAGAGGGTCAGAAAAATCATTGTCACGTAAGGAAGGCAGGGTATTTTAATGACTCATTATTTCATATGGTAAGATATTTTTCTCTTCATGTCAAGAAAAATGAACCATTTAAAAATGTTATTTGTTTCCTTTACTCTTAAATCATAGTTCTTTTTTTTTTTTTTTAAGGTAGGTGTGAAAGCTATCCAGGTCTATAAATGGCTTAAAAAAGTAATATCTCTTTTATTAGTGTGTACAGGTTTAAAAAAAAAAAGTGTTTATTTCTTAGAGAGAAGCACACGCTAGCGGGAAGGGGCAGAAAGAGAGGGAGATAGAGAATCCCAAGCAGGCTCTACTCTGTCAGCAAAGAGCCAGATGCAGGGCTCAAACCCACAAACTGCAAGATCATGACCTCAGCCGAAATCAAGAGTTGGACGCGTAAATGACTGAGCCACCCAGGAGCCCCTAGTGTTTTTAGGTTTCAACAGAACTATAATGAAGCATGCTAACTACATAAATATTACTTTATATAGCATTTTAAATCATTGTGACAGATAAGCCATTTGTTTGTTGGTTCTTGATATTTTCCCATATATCTGAATAAATAATAGCCATCACCTCACTGAATTGTAGCAAGGAGTTACATTATGAAAGTTTCATACATAAAATTTTATTCTCTAATAGAGAAAAGGGAAACAATCAAAATTATTAATATTTAAAATAGCTATAAAATACATTGCCCGCTCTAAATCGCTTGATATCTTTAAGAGTCTTTCCTATGTCCTTGAATATTCAATTCTAGTAAATATCACAGCCAAAGAGTTCCAAGCGAAGTGCAATACTTTGGTTCCATGTTTTAGGAATGATGCGGATAAACCTGGAAATAATTGGTGGGTTGAAAAAATTCTTCACATGTCCTTTGACATTATTATTTCCTTCGAAAATCTGAAAGGAAAATATGAGAAGGTCTTTGATGATGATGTAACAGATATAAAAATCTTATAGGTGATTTTTTTAAAAACAAAGAACACAGACATCATGATCAGAGATGATCTTCAGTCAATTATGAAATCATGTGCCTAACAGACCTCTTTAGGGATTCTACCTCACCAGTGATCCGAGCTGGGAAAATAAAGAAATCTGACGTCTGACGCGGTCCCATTGTAGCTGTGTGACTTCTGGCAGGTTACTTATATTCCCTGATTCTCTATTTCCTCATTGGCAAAATGGGGATAATAAAAGTTTACCTCACAGAAGGCGTTATAAAGACTTTTTTTAAGTATGTACACATATGACAAGTGCCAGAGAGTAGGGGTCACCAACATTTAAAATAAAATGCAACGATATGTGTTTTTACTTATTCTTTTTGCCAAATGCCTTATATCCTCAATTGAACTGTGTTTTATGCCCCCCCTTTTTCTTTTCCAGTTTTGCATTCCCAGCAGGTTCCCCCCAGATTTACATACACTGGAAACTAAATCACTATTTGTTTATGACAGTGATGCTTATCAAGCTAGAAAGACATCCTGGTACAGTGACAGATAAAACAAACTGAACCAACCAAGCGACCAGACAAACAACCCAGGAGTTTAAAAAGAGAGAGAGGTTCAAACTCATTTGCTGAGATAAGTGCTGAGCCCAAGCTGAGCAGTCAGTAAATGTCACCCCCGTCTCCTGCGCTGCCCCTCCACCTGGCTCGAGCCTCACTTCCATTTCTGGAATATTAGGCTCATGTCCTTAGTTTTGCCCCAGCAGCATCTTAACACCATATGACAGGGAATTAAGGAGAATAATGGCATAGTTCATCTTGAAGGAAATTAGTTTCCTCATCAGCGAGGCTAACAATTGTCTCCTGCTTAATAATATGATACAGAAAGCTTTGGGGCATGGGCATTTGCTGGGCATCGGTCAAGAATAACAAGTATACCCAAGGTAATGCCAACATGATGTTATTTCACGGTGGAAAGTTTTCTAGACCCTGTTATGGACTGCATGTTTGCATCCCGCTCAGATTCCTACATCGACACCCTAACCCCCAATGGGATAGTATTAAGAGGCGGGGCCTTTGGGGGGTAATTAGGATTAGAGTAAATCGGGAGGGTGGGGCCGTCACGACGGGATTAATGTACTCATAAAAAGAGGGGGAGACATGGGATCTCTCTCCACACAGAATTCTTAGAGAGGAGGTGCCTGTCTGTGCCTACTTGTCAAATCCCAAAAGCTATGTGCAAATAAATGTAGGGTACTTTTCTCATCACAGCAGCTTTCGAACTGCTTTGTCTTTGCCGGGACACCGGCCGGTACCTTGTCCGCCATGGAGGATTTCTGCCTGTACGATTTCCAATCCACTCCCTGGTCGCTGTAGTGGATGGTGTAGCTCTTCACGTACATTTCCGAGGACAGAGACTTGCAGCCCTGTGTTACAATCGCAGTTATTTTCTTGATTTTGAGTAGGTCAATTTGTAACCACTGCTTGTTGTTGTTTGCCTGTGAAAATGATGAGGACATATGAATGAGGCAATTAAAACCTTTGATTTTTTTTAGATCAAGATACTCAGAAATGTACAGAGCTCAAGAGGATTTCTTTTCTGTCTCATCCCTTAAGATCCTTTCTCTCAGAGGATTTCCCTATTCCTTCGTGTTTGTTGGCACCGGCATATATAAACTTTTACTTGAGTCTCACAGACACTGTACAATAATGACTTACTTCTTTGTATCCCTTCCTTTTCGAGGGCCGGAATTTGTTTTGTTTCCAAGTACTTACCACAATGCATGGCACATGGTTGGTGTTCGACAAATATTTGTTGAATGAACACATAAATGAATCCTACTTGAGAAAGAATATCATATTGCTAAGTTATCTGTAAATATTATTCTCTTAAATAAATTTGTGTAAATGCCATGAGGGTATCAGGGAAAGAATCTCTATTTAACTTACTTTAGAAAAGTCCCACTTTTCTTCCCATTGCTTATATCAACGAGGAGAAGTCCAATTTCTTCTCTTCTGATACTTCAAATAAATGTAATCTTTGAGAGCCTTGATAAAGCCATACCTGGGACTTTATGGCATGGTAGCTGTCCTGCCTTCTGGCCTAACAAAATGCCTAATCATATGTTCGCTGATACATACTTGGAGAAAGAGGATCAGAAGGACTGAGTACGAGAGTAATCTAAGAGAAATTTTCACCTTTGGGAGATTTCTCATGCCCCATAGTCTCATTCAGTTCTATATGAAATAGTGAATATTGACATATTTCTTTATCATCACTTATGTGTACACATATGTATGTGTATATATTTATACACAGATATATGTATATACTCATATACTATATGTATTTTTAAAATAAATTAACTGAATTAAAATTATGTTAACTAATTTTTTGTCAAGTTTGTAACACTCTCTAGGGACTTTGGTGGTTTCTTTTTTAGAAAATTTTTTAATGTTTATGTTTTATTTTTGAGAGACAGAGAGAAAGAGAGAGAGGGAGGGAGAGAGAGAGAGAGAGAGAGAGAGAGAGAGAGCCAGAGCAGGGGAGGGGAAGAGAGAGTGAGACACAGAATCCAAAGCAGGCTCCAGGCTCTGAGCTGTCAGCCCAGAGCCGGACATGGGCTTGTGAACCTTGAGATCATGACCTGAGCCGAAGTTGGACACTTAACCAATTGAGCCACCCAGGCGCCCCAAGGGTATTTGGTGGTTTCTTAGTGTACCTTTAAACTGTATGGTATCCAATCGAAGTTGTACCGGTGATATAGAATATAGATTGCTAGAGGGTTTTTGAAGGCATGAAAATTTTCGTAGGCATGACAGAGGTAGAGACACCTCAGTCTGTGCGTGTACTTGCATAGGTCTGGCTTAGATTTTCAGCCTCTCTAAAGAGACCCTTTAAAGACATATGATCCTAATAGAAGATTAAGTGAAGAAGATTAAGAATTCCAGATTTTAAAATGACAGCATTAAAAATTAAAATCAGCATTTCATCTTTGAAGCCCTTATTATATTACAAAGACTAAGTGCAAATCATATACAGAGCAAAGTATTTCAGAAAGTTGTAAAATACGGAGTAGGGTGACACAGTTATACCATGAACAGATCTAAAGAGTTATCTGGGAAAAATTGGATGACATCTCTATGTAACTTAATCTTTCATTTTTTATCATTTTATTTATATAATTATATTAGTATAATGTAATACATTATTACTTTTTTTATTTTAACTTCTTCAGGTCTGTTTCCCCCTCCATGAAATTGCATAATAAGGGGTTTGGGTGGCTTTGAATGGCGGAAGGACCACTAAACTGTTTATCGGGAGAATGGGTTTCCTGATTCTGCCACCAGACTAAGCGAAAATGATGCGATCTTCTCTGTGTTTAAACTTAACAGGAAAAGTCTGGACCATATGCTTTGTAACCCCCTCACTGTTTTCTATTCTGTGAGTCTGTGATGGACTAGAAATGAGTTCTGAGATACAGATGTCAGTTCCCAAGACTATCTGTGTGGGGTCCAAGCTGTTCTACTTTCTCTACTCCCACCACAGCTCTCTTTCCATTTCTGACAGCCTAACTTAGGGTTAGGACCTGGAATTCTATGGAGTCCAGGGAACTAGAATGTAGGTGTCTTAAGGGAGGGACAAAGGAAGATAGAAAATAAGGAAGGGTTAAGTTGACTGATAGAATTATTCTGGTTTCTGATGCCACCGTAATTTTTCAAGTCAGTTGAAAAGTGCAATAAAAATGAGTCAATATTAACAGTTACCCTAAAAACTAAGACACTGGAATTACTCAATGGGCTAATATTAGGAGCAATATTACTCTCTGGAAGATGCTTATTAAACTTAGGCCACTGATTTATAACCCCGGTTTTGTAGCATTTTACTGTGCCTCCAATTGTCCAAAGGAATGTCACAAAATTCTAAAAAATGGGAACATAAAACATTTAAATAGCACTATTAAGAAAATGAAAAATATTGCTAAATTGTGAAAAAAGAGAGAAGGTGTTGGAAATCAAAATCATTTATCACTAAGTTGTCTTAATTCAGAGGTGGCAAGCTACAGCCCAAGGGCCATATTTGGCCCCCTGCCTGTTTTTGTAAATAAAGTTTTATTGGAATACAGCCATGCTCATGTACTTATTGTTTATAGCTGCTTTCTTGCTATAGTGGCAGAGTTGAGTAGTTATGACTAGAAATGTATGGCTCACAAAGTCTAAAATATTTATTATCTGGCCCTTTGCAGAAAACATTTGCCCAGCCTCGTCTAAATCAAGACTAGACCAAAAACCAAGGAGATGGTAACTTCTCTCTGAGCCAAAGTCAGAGCTACAGCTATCAAGTCAACAGACATCCTAGGTCTAAGGACCTAGGATCATAATCTGCAGAAACAGGAGATAATATTCTTGCTTCCCAAGATGCCCATGTTCCTTGTAGTGAGGGCCGTGGTTTTCTTCTAGAAGGCTGAGAGAACTCCACTCATAGGCGTTATTTTACCTTGGCTTGCCAGGCATTCACACGGCCCTGGGCATTGAGACGGGCACGGAAAGGTTCCCAGTAATCTCCCCACCAAGATTTTTTAAATGAGGAAGCTGTGATTTGCTTGTTTTCTATCTTTCCACTTTCCATACCCAGCGGTGTGGAGCATCCTGTCAAGAGAAAAGTAATGTGATTAATTATGCACCACCAGTATTCCCTGTGTGGTGGTTTGCACTACAGAGGAGACAGTATTAATACTCGGTAACAACAAAACAATCATCGCCGACAGTGAACATTATTGCCCGTGTGCCAAATCCTATTTTTAGGCTCTCCGTGTATTATCTGATGCTGCTAACCACCTCCATTTTACAAATGAGAAGACAAAACCAGAGCAAGAAAGAGTAACTTGCTGAAGTAAGACTACCAGAAGAATCAGAAACTAAACTGGGGCGCAGGAAGTCTGACACCAAACACCGCGTTCGAAATATTTAAGCTCATTTTCCTCCTTCAGAGAATCATGGAAACTGTCTTTTCTTTGAGGTAGAAAATACTCCTAAACTATCTCTGTATATAAGAATATACTCTATTTCTCTTTCTAAGGAAAAGCTACAAAGAAGAAGATCCCTGGGGAGTCACATTCAATATTTTATTTTTAACCCTTTGAGGGTGGTTCATGTTATGAATTTTGCCAAGATGTGAACTTGAACGTCAGGCTTCAAGGCTGGGCTGCGAATGTAAGAAACGTAACTAGTGAGTGAGCCCAGCTGGCCACGCATCATCATCACCTCTGTGACACTTTGTTCTTGTTAGTAAATCATGCTGACATTTTCTTGAAGTGATATCTTTCTCCATGGAAAAAAAAGAGTTTTAAAAAAGAAAATCTACTCTAATAATTATATCAAGAAAGTGTAGAGCTTTTTATTATTATTATTTTTTAATGTTTGTTTTTGAGCGAGAGAGAGAGAGAGAGAGAGAGAGAGACAGAGTGTGAGCAGGGGGAGGGACAGAGAGAGAAGGAGACACAGAACCCGAAGCAGGTTCCAGGCTCCAAGCTGTCAGCACAGAGCCCGACGTGGGGCTCGAACTCACAAACTGAGCCGAAGTCGGATGCTTAACCGACTGAGCCACCCAGGCGCCCCAAGAAAGTAAAGAGATTTTTAAAAAGTAATGCTTCTTGAATAGAATATAAATGTTTTAAATAGATTAACAGAGTTGAATGTCACATTTTAGAGTGGCTTGTCTCTATGACCTGAACAAACTACCATTTACGTCATGTGCCAGAGGGAAAGAAAGGCCAGTGATTTACGGAGCTGTCTCAAGGACTGCTCCTGCTATACAGAATTAGCATTTTATATGGGAGGTGTTACATACCACTGCTAACTGCGCTTTGACAAAATGCCCACGTCCATGCCCCTCGTGGTATCGGCAGTATAATGGATACCGTTATCTGCCTCGATAAGAAGCGGATTCCGAGTTTCAGCTGCTTTGTCCACTGTGAGCCGTGCGAGACCGAGAAGGTACTGTAGCTCCCCAACAGGTGGAGAAATGCACGTTTCAGGTGCGCTATGTATTGATCTCCCTCCCGCTCAGAGCCCTGGGGCAGCTGAGACGCAACGGAAGATTAGCCAGGGCCTTCTCTTACCCCAGATTGCTAGACAGATATTTTCTAGATGCGCTTTGAAGTGAAAGAATGTGGAGAGCTCTACTTCAAGAGTCAGCAAAGGAGCATAGTTGATCAGATTCTTAAACATCTTTGTTCCACACGGCAGAATTTTATTATGGCCATTTGTGAGTACCTGGATTTATTTATACCACAGGTCACATTACATCCCTTGAAAAACAGCAGCTTAACAGAGAAAGAGCTTGAGCGCCTACATTGGGTGCCAAAGAGAATGAAGAGTTCAATCAGAGTTTCAGGAGGTTGACAAGAAGTTTAGATTCGTTGAAAACATTCATCGAACATCTAATATATGCCAGTAATGTTGCTATGTTCTTCTACTGCATTAAAATCTGGGTGACCTGGAGAACGATGGAAGAGTCAGGCCTAGTCTGAACCTTAGTTCTTATTGAAATGGGCTGATGCAGTTATTCTAAGCGAGGGCCCTTCCTCGCAGGGTCAGGGCGGTGCCCATGCCATCCTGGCACTGTTCAGAGATGGTGCCTGCCCTTTGGCTGGTAGAACCAGTTTTGGCCCAGATCACAATGAGAGTTCACCTGAGCAGAACCGGTTTCGCCAAGGTTTTTCTAGGCACCCAAGTGACTGAAGAGAACTAAAAGTTCTAGCCATTCTTCTATATCTACTTGATTCTCTGCCTGGTGGTTGGACAACAATGCGTCTTAGTTCCTTACCGTTAACCTCACAGCCTTGTAGCTCCAAGCGAAGGGCAGCTCTGTTGTAGGATCTGGTTGGAGAGATCCTGATATATCTAGCCACGATGGGTGGGTCAAACTGATTGTCTTTTATTGTAGAGGCATCTGAATTGCCATCAAAATACTAGAGGAAAAAAAGAGGAAGGCTTAGTTATGTAACAATTCTCTATACAGTGATTTTGTAATAAAATTCTGATTAATTTAATATTGTCATTTTCAGTTTTCATGTGACCTGAATTAAGTCTCTTGGTTTTAAAAAAAAATAATTGGAGGGGCGCCTGGGTGGCTTAGTCGGTGGAGCGTCCGACTTCAGCTCAGGTCATGATCTCACACTCCGTGACTTCGAGCCCTGCGTCAGGCTCTGTGCTGACAGCTCAGAGTCTGGAGCCTGCTTCAGATTCTGTGTCTCCCTCTCTGTCTGCCCCTCCCCTGCTCATGCTCTGTCTCTCTCTGTCTCAAAAATAAATAAAAACATGAAAAAAAATTTTTTAAATAAAAAAAATAATTGGAGATCACTTCAGGAAGATGAGGTAGACATATTTTGCCTCGTTCCTTCTGCTGAGTACTACTAAAACATAAGGAGCCTCGGAGAGGGGGAGAAAAGAAGGCAGACTGGCTAGGGTCCTTGGGACCCAAGGAGCAACATGGCGGTGGGCTCCCTGGGTTTTATTGTTGCCTCATATGCCCCAGACTGGGAAGCAAAGAAGCCAGCAACCAAGAAACACCAATGGGTACGGCCAAAAAAAAAAAAAAAAAAAAGTCCCAATGAAAACCTGCTTTCTCTAGCCACAGGCCCAGGAAAGAGCAGCTCAGCAAGACGGAAAATTCTCAGATGATAACCGATCTATGTCCAGCTCAGCATTATAGAAAACATCATGGCCCTTCCTCTACTCACAGCATCAAAGGCCAAGTGGGGAGCCTAGACTTCCATGCTCATGAGATTGTAATGAGGCACCCCAGCACCCTCACTGGGATTGTGTCAGAGAAGGGCAAATAGGAATCCAGGACTTTGATCCCCGCCAGCTCCTAACACGACTCCCACCACCGTCGTATCAGTGGACACTATCCCGTCCCCACCCAACAGCAAAAAGGAGCTCCCCTTTAGTGGAGAACCTGGACTTGGAAAGAGGCTGGAAAGAGCCAGCAAGGAAAGAGCCAGCTAACACAGGAGATAAGAGCCGCAAGACTGAAAACAGAAAAACAGTAGATAAACACAAGGAAACAGAATCAATTCTTTGAAAAGATAAAAAAAAAAAAAAAAAAAAAGGCAAACATCTAGCAAGACTGACAAAGCAAAAACAGAAGAGGTGAATATTACCAACATGAAATTCAACAGGCAATATCACTATAGATCTGCAGACATCAAAAGGATAATAAGAGTATACTACAAACAACTCTACACACAAATTTAACAGCCTAGAGGAAATGGATCAGTTTCTTGAAAAACACTATCTAACTCACCCAATATGAAATAGGTAATTTGAACAGCCTGTAACTACTAAAGAAATTGGATTTGTAATTTACAAGTTCCTGGAAAAAAAAATCTCTAGGCCCATATAGTTTCACTGCTGAATACTAAAAATATTTAAAGAATTAACACCAATGCTAGAAAATCTCTCCCAGAAAACAGAACATGCTTCCCAAATTATTTTATGAAGCCAGTATTACTCTGATACCAAAACGAGAAAAAAAGTACAAAAAAAATACCGCACACCAACGTTCCTCATAAGTATAAGGGCAAAAGTCTTTCAGCTACGAAGTGTAACTGTAACCTGTGTTCTCTTTCCAAAACTGATCAGTAGGGACGATAATTTGAGATTTTCATGATCTGTTCTAAGGTATAGTGCAAATAATTTATTACCAGGGATAGCTAATAATAATATACAAACTAGTAAAATGGTAAGTGATTTACAGGAAAAATGAAACAGGTTCAAAGTTACCAGCATAATGGCAGACTGACGCCTTACATTCTGATAACTTTCTTTGGCAAGGGGGTTAGGGAGGAAGAGAAGAGTTAGGGCTGGTACATACGGGTTATTGGGGATAATCCCGCTGAGCCTCTGAAAGACCCAGCAGGGGACTGTCACTCCGCAGGCAGGGTAGCAAAAAAAAAAAAAAAAATTTCCGAAAAGCACACTGCCTCAGAGCTGCTATTTCCTTCAAGTACACTGAAACAAAGAACAAAATGAAATGTAAAAGTTAGTATTATCAAAACTTGGAGGCCAAGCTCCAAGCTTAAGGAGCATGAGCTCCTTAAGGCACAAAACCAGATTAAATGCCCTACACCATCTCCCAATCTGAGAAGCATGAGCATTTAGTTTGATCGAAAAGTGATTTTTGTGTGTGTGTGGAGTTTTGAAGTTCCATAAATCAGGCTTATCCCTTTAATTTGTATAACAGACCCATGATTTTGCCACTTTCTTTCATAAAGCCCTAAGAAAGCCATTTGTATTTCTACCACCCAGAAAGGTTGTTTTTAAAAAGACATAGTCATAGGCATAGTAGCCTAGTAATCCTAGGGTGAGTCTTGAGACTTAGAAAGAAACTGTCCACAGACCATCACGTTCCTTGTGCTGTTCCCTTTGAAGATCTGCCAGTTTGTCTGGTCAGAGCTGTAGGCCACATAGAACTCCATGGTGTAGTAGGACTTCAGATAGTGTTTGGCACCTTGGGTTTGGATCCCTGTGAGGATGACTTCCCTCTGCATGTCAACCTGCAACAGAGCAAAGCCATTAAGCAGATCTGTCCTTGTCGACAACTCACATATCACCTTCCTTAATTCATTGTGTAACCAGCTTTCTTTAGAACTAAAAAGCCAGCACCCAAGTCAGCAAACTAATAAACTGGCTAGATACAATCCATATTTGAGCACAGAGTACCTGGACTTGAATCCAAGTTTGACCACTTACTAGCTGTGTGTGATTTTTGGAAGTTAATCAGTCCCTCTATTTCTTTGTTTTTTTCATCTGTAAAAAGGATATCTAGGATAATGCTAGAACTGACTTTATAGGGTTCATTTTGAATATGTAAAGCACTTAGAATAGTGCCTAAAACACTGCAAGAACAAGAAAGAGAAATATGAAATCACTGTCATTTTATTATTATAGCACAGTAAATACCATCAGGTTAATAAGATATACCTGGATCCAAGGTTTAAGGTCAACTTCTGAAGGCTTTTCTGTGATCCAAGCATTATATGATCCACCATTGTTTAATCTTGCTAGTTTGGGCTCCCAATAACCTAAATTCAAAAGAGAAAAAAATTTATTCTGAACTTAAAAAAAAACCAAAACATACAACTAGAAATTTCCCAAGTAAGTTTAGTCCCCGTGGAAAACCAGATCTCTGCAGGAGCCTCTATTAAAGTTAGGCAACCAGGCAGTTGTCACAGGCCTCAGTTACTAAGTCAGTTCATGATTATGAAATCTCGGCTTCAGGTCTGTGCTTGGTTGGTGTCAACCACCACCCACCCCCTTTCTTGCATGCAGGTTGTGTTTATCTTTTCTCAGCTATGTTGGTGTGGTTGCTGCTGAGTGTGCCTTGCCTAAGCGGAGGACATGGGAGGGATTATGGGAAGCTCGTGATCCCTTGCAACTGACCTCTTCATCTTGGGAAGGGCTTTGAGGCAGAGTGAGGCAATTTAGAAGGAGATCCTGACACAAAGTGGGTGATCAGCAAAGTTTCTGAATAGATGAATGGTTAGCACAGCAAAGGGCCCTATTAGAGGGCAGTATGGCATGTGGCCAATAGACCTTGGGAATCTGGCTGGAATATCTCATTTGTGATCAAATGTGGAATGGGGATGAATGTGGGGAGTTTTGGAAATGGGCACATGGTCACGAGAGTATGGGATAGGAAGGAAGGAAGGAAGGAAGGAAGGAAGGAAGGAAGGAAGGAGAAAACAGAAAAAGTAAGAAAAAAAGAAAGAAAGAAAAGAAAGAAAGAATGAAAGAAAGAAAGAAAAAGAAAAATGAAGGAAGAAAAAGAAAGAGAAAAAGAAAAAGAAAGGAAAAGAAAAGAAAGAAAGAAAGGGGGTGCTTGGGTGACTCAGTTGGTTGTATCTGACTCTTGATATCTGTTCAGGTCATGATCTCACAGTTTGTGGGTATCAAGCCCTGCATCAGGCTCTGTGCTAGGTATGGAACCGGCTTCAGATTCTCTCTCTCTCTCAGAGAGAGAGATCCACTCCTCGCTCAATCCCTGCTGAGAGGCTGTACTGCCTGTGTAGAGATTCTGACGACCCCTAGCTCTTGGTCTCCCGGGGGAGAGACTCCTTAGGAACATTATACACCAGGGAGGGAGGCGGTGATAAAGGAGTGCCAACAGGTTTTTTGCTCCTTCCTCTACCAGATGAGCACCTTAAGATAGAGGTGCTTTCCTGTGGTAGAGAAAAGCCTGGAGACAAGCAATGATCCATAGATTCAACAGGCAGGGTTGTCACGGATGGTTTTTCAGGCTGTATACTGCACAGTTATAGGAGGTGCCTTTCGTAGGCTATGATGCTACTACTTACCCCAATGCCCAGAAGCCCTGATCTGTGAATCAGCTATGATACCAGTGCTTAGTCCCATTGGCATCTTACATTCTACAAAAAAACAGAACAATGAATAATTTTTGCTTAGAAAATACATATTAACAAAGTAAAATTTCGTGGCTAGAGATTATACCTCTGGTGGGTCAGTGATTCAATAGTTTCACCTACCTTGTATGGCACTGACCTAAATATGTTGGATCATAAGAGGTAAATGTACTCGCAAGACTGGTGCTCTAACAAATAGTGATACCCTAGAGGAAAACCACTGACGTCCTGAAATGCAGTTAGTCTTAAACTGATTTCCATCTGCTTGTATCTTAAAATAAAGCCATTTTACAACATTGCGTACTACCCTTATAAGTCTATGTTCCCAAAAGTTGGACCAAAAATTACAGAGCTATTTACATTCTGATCACAAAAGAAAATACCAGCCACTGAGATACCTGGATGTGGACACAGTGCTTGGTACTTGACAGGTACCTAATAAATGCTGGCTGGCTGGCTGGCTGCATGGATGGACGTATGGGAACTGTTTCTCAAATACTGAAATGCCAAGTTCAGAGACTATCCTAGTCATTGTTTAATTCCTGGTATCTTTTCCCTCCTCTGCTCTAGGAGTCTGGAAAAATTCTTCCACTCACTTTCCCATGAATCACATGTCATGAAGGAAGACTCTTTATACTGGTTCCCCAATTGAAAGGCATGCCTTTGGGCTGAAGCATGTGGTTTAAGTTTCCTAGAAGACTGATGTTTGCAGTATAATCAGACCACGGGTCAGAATACAAGCAGCTACTGCTACAGATTGTACCTCTGTCATGCAGAAGTCCCAGAGTTGAGTATTTCAAACTTAAAAGTTAATAATATTCTAGCAGGGGCTGCCCTGCTAGAAACATCCCATGGAGCTCGGAGTGTACCTCTGTCTATGATGAGAAAAGGTGTTTGCATCCCAGCTCTCTGGTTTTCTCCAACCTCTGTGTCAAGGAGCCACCAACCGGATTTTGATGCCTTCATTTCAAGAGTTTTAAATGAACCTAAAATAGAAAGCGAAGCACGACATTACATACCCAAAGATTAAAAGTTAATATTAGTCGACAGCTGTCAAAGAATCCTAAAATCCCTGCATCACAAGGAGTTTTAGAAAAGAACTTATGAATTATCCATTTCTCTTTAGGCAGGGCTAGAGTTGTAACAAACAGATAAAAACGAAACAAAACAGGGGCGCCTGGGTGGCTCAGTCAGTTAAGTGTCTGATTCGGCTCAGGTCATGATCTCATTGTTCATGAGTTCAAGCCCCACATCAGGCTCTGTGCTGACGGCTCAGAGCCTGGAGCCTGCTTCGGATTCTGTGTCTCCCTCTCTCTCTGCCCTTCCCCTGCTCATGCTCTGTCTCTCTCTGTCTCTCAAAAATAAATAAACATTGAAAAAAAATTTTTTAAATGAAACAACACACACACACATTACTAAAAGTTAATTGGCCCAGACTTTAAAAAATCTCCGGCATGCCTTACTAGAAAGTAACTTTTACTGATCTACATTTAATGTCACAAGCTAACCCATATACAACACAGCTTCACAGTCTTAAGTATTAAAGCGGCCTTGAATGACTCATTATTGGGCCTCAGGAATATTGTATGTGTTTCCTTCCTCCCCTTCATTTCACTATTGTTTCTTTTTTTACATAAGAAAAATAAAAATAAAACATCTATCTCCCATGTTTTCAAATAATCTATTAGGTTTACAGAGTTGGATAGAGATACACATAAACTGACTCAGAAAATCACTGAAGGACGTTTCTGAAACCTCTGATTACCCACTCTGTTATTTCAATGCTACTCATTGCCAGTTTACACTTAAATTCTGCTGACTGTAATTCGTGACTATGTCCCAGATGGTGAATAAAAATTAATAGCTGATGGTCCTCCTCTAACACACGAAAAAAGATTCCAGCCTTCCACTCTCCAACGGAGATATTTAGATTTGAAGATTTGGATGGGCCAGCCAATTCCAGCTTCTCAGGCTCAAGGGAAGGATGATGGATCTGGTAATTTACATTTGGTAAAAAGCCAGAAGTTTGACCTAATCCCCTCTGTCCCTGATTTTAATCAAGTGGGTCTTCATAGCTCCATTAGTGAGCCACTGGCTTGAACAAACCAACCAAGAACACTCTTTCCCCCCACCTTTAACCAAACCAGTCCTGTTTGGACTTCTGTGCCTAACTGAGGCTGACCCACATAGGAAATTCCCAACCAAAGTTCTGGCAAAGGACTGACTGCCCTGCCTAGCTTCTCAGAGCATTTGTGGAAGCAAGGCTGCTTGTTAAAAATGCAGAGTCCTGGGCCCTTGTCTGACATCAAAGTCTCCAGAAGCAAAATCTCTGCCTTAGCATTTATGTTTTAACCGGCTTCCTAGAATTTCACTATGCCTATTGCAGTTTGAGAATCAGGGTCCCTGGCACTCACACCCCCACTCACACCCCTGCAATGCACAGATATGCCTATAAAACAACTCACTGGCACATAAAAATCCTTTGTGATGGTTGGTTTGTTTAAGCCTTTCCATTACTTTGTACATGAAAGCTCTAAATACCCCTCTTATTTTTTAGGTTTTATAATCCTTAAAAACACTCCCCCCCCCCCCCCCCGGCACTGCCCCAACAGCCTCATGAGTCAGTTTAAGATTAAGATTCCTGTAGTCACTTGCCCAAAGGTATCAGGGTCAGAGTGTACGGAACAGAATTCACGGAGGCAAGAATCCCAAAACCCTAGTAAGTTTTTAATCTCCTTCCCGACAGAAAGCTGCTAAAGCAGCCTGAGCCCTGTGGGATTCATTTTGTAATCTGTTTAAGACCTGGCCTACGTGACACAGTGCGGTTTGGAAAAAACTGCGTCAGACGTAACATCTCCGTAGAACCGAGTTGAGCCTGCATGCAGGAGCTGCACGCAGTGCCTACACTGGCTGACTTTGTCATACTCTGTCTGCAGTTTGGGGAAATGGCTGTGCCCAGGATCTGTGCCAGAACCCACTCCTGACCCTTAGGAAGCAAATGCACAGGACGGAATGAGGGACAGTTACATTGCCGAGATCGCCTTCCCTAGCCATTTTTTCCATCCGGGACCTCTTTACAGCGTGCAGATCTTTACCAGGCAGAAGGGGCCAGACCCCTAGCTGGTGCTGTTGGGTGCCGTTTTCCAGCAAGGTCTGGCCGTGAAAGTGAACCACGTGAATGTCTCGGGAGCCGCCCAGGTTCAGCAGGTGCAGCCTCACCCACTCTTGCTCATACATTCTCAGGCCAGGCAAGCTGTAAGTCATCCCATTAATGGCTGCAAGGACAGAGGTGCAATCGATTAGAAATCCATGTACGCCGGCAGAGGGGCTGGTGAGGAAGTAGGAGGCGTCCTGTTCACCACCCATCTTCTTATCACTCCACCCGTCCGGACCCCTGTGTGTCCTGCTACCAGGGGGAGGCTAAGACGGGCCCTCCAGCTCCTCCTCATGCCAGCCCACAGCAGCTTCTCATGTGGCTTCTCACTCTTCACCCTGGACCTCACACTTCTTCCCTGGGCTCCACTCACTTACCCTTGACATTTGCCTGCACTACCAAAACAGAAAGACTGACACGAGCCAGATAGGTGAACTCCAGTGGTTAAAGGAAAAAGTCTGAGAGCACACACAGCACATCACCCTGAGGCCTCCTAAATTCAGAGAAAGTTCCAGGCAAAATTAGGAAGGCAGACCATAAGGGTTCATGTCTATTGTCTCATTTGTATGATAGCTCCTCTGCCCTCTTCCCAGCTTAAATGTCTGGGGTTCTCAGGCTTCATCCACTCTCCCTCGGTGAAGTGTGTGTGTGCGTGTGTGTGTGTGTGTGTGTGTGTGTGTGTGTTTAAAGCACTTCACAAATTTGATCACCTTAAAAAATAATACAAAATTTTACTGATAAAGCTCTGGGCTACCATGCATTTAGCTGAGATTGAAGTGAGGGAAGTTTTTATTAGTAGTGTTTTTCCAAAGTAAAAAGAACTCTATGGGACTTCAGGAACTGCGCGAGTGAATTTTGGGAGCAAAAGGAGTTAAGGTCATTTTGGCACCCTTAAGGTTACATCAAGTAAAGAGTACCTATCTTCCTACTCCTCACACCAGGCCTAACCCCGCACCTGTGCAGGAAATAGATCTCCTAAGAGTGAAACGTGTCTCAAGCAATTATTGGGTCAGCATTGCTAAATCATTACATCAGGATGTGGAATGAAGTCTCTCAACATAGCAGGTGCTCAGTAAAGGTTTGATAAATTGAACTGAGTAATAGAATTCCTTCATTTACTCCCTATTTCACCACTTAGTTACAAGCACGCACTGCACAGGCCAGGTGCTGAGTCTGAGGCTGGGAACTCGGGCGGTCTGCTTACCAAATACCCTGATCAATACTATGCCATGGGGATTACCAAATTACAGAGTACATTTCAAACTAAACTATCCCGGATGCATTTTACTCTTTCTTTGAGGAATCGGAAGCAGTGGCTCAAGGGTACTGAACAGGAAAGGGGACAGCCAGCTGACAAACCTATCTGAGTCTGCAGCCATTGCGTTCCCACCAGCTTGGGAGGTTTTCAGAAGCGTGTGTTTGCCACCCGCAACACCAAGTAGCCTAGGCTGAAAAACCTAGAAATGCTAGAAGAGAAAAGGAAGCTCCGCTCAGAGTTATTGGTCAGCTTTCCATTGACACTCTTCTAGAAAGCTTAAGAGAATCTTTTTAACTTCTTTGTGTGATAAGCAGTCAGAGGGTAGGGTTTTGGAGCAGATCATAAATTATGTTGTTCACCTTCCTCTACCCTCAAGCGTTTATACGGGTGAGATCAGATCAGAAGGGCAGCCTGAGTGTGTAAATGGGCTAGGGGAGGCAAAATACACCTACTTAGCCGTGGCGACTGGCTGGGGGAGGGGTGGTGGTGGCACTGAAGTGGATGTGGTATATAAGTCTTTTTTTTAATTCCTCAAGCAACCTTCTCCTTTCCTGTTTCATGGAATGACCTACCCATACCCAAAGCACAGATCCATCCTGATGAGAAACCTTACAGCAATTCCCTCCATTCATCAAACTCTAAAAGCAGGGCTTCTCAGTCTTCATTTATTTTTCTAATCCCCAAGTCATTCTCTTTGTTTTTCACCTAATTCTAAATTCTGCCTTTCTCTAAAACTACAGTAAAACCTTGGATTGCGAGTAACTTGCTCTGCGAGTGTTCCGCAAGGCGAGCAAACATTTCTAATAAGTTTTAACTTGATAAATGAGTGTTGTCTGGCAATATGCGTTGTACGGGATGCCGAACATCACATGACCACAACTGAGCCAATGGTTCTTGAAATTCGCTTTGATATACAAGTGCTCTGGATGACAAGCATGTTTCCGGGACAAATTATGCTCACAAACCAAGGTTTAATTCAGTGACAATTTGCAGACAAAATTCCTGAATGGAGTTCAGAGTACATTTGCTTTTCCCACTCACCCCTCCCCCCCCCAGCAATGCTCTCTTGCCATGACTCTCCTGTGACCCAACTACCCAGTTTCCTATCTCATTTTGTTCTAGATGCTTCCGATGCCACCTGGGAAGTGCTGAGGGCTGGAACTGTCATGTTCTTATTTAGAAAGTACACATGAGGGGTGCCTGGGTGGCTCAGTCGGTTAAGCGGCCGACTTCAGCTCGGGTCATGACCTCGCGGTCCGTGAGTTCAAGCCCCGCGTCGGGCTCTGTGCTGACAGCTCAGAACCTGGAGCCTGTTTCAGATTCTGTGTCTCCCTCTCTCTGACCCTCCCCCATTCATGCTCTGTCTCTCTCTGTCTCAAAAATAAATAAACATTAAAAAAATTAAAAAAAAAAAAAGAAAGAACACATGAGTGATCACTTCTTCTAGATACATGGTTGTTCCTTTAGATCAAGGAACAGGTTCATTAACTGTTTACACTGCAGAATAGTGCTAATCCCTAAGCTACCATAGACTGATGCACACTGGCTCCTTGTTGGCTGGTTGGGTCAGTTCTGCGGGATCCTGCGCTAGCTTTCAGACTTCTCTGTCCCCTTCACCTGCAGCGCCACCTGCCGGGCGACATTGGAAGCACCTCTTTAGAAGCACCTCATGTCTAATCTTATGAAGACCGAGGGCAGGAATCACGTGCACCCAGGGGGATTTAGGTCAGAGATTAGATCAAAGTCAGAAGACGATACCATGAAACTCGTGGGAGGTTTTTTCTTCAGAGGATGACAGTCTCCAAGTGTTGGGAGACTGGGGTTTCTTTTCATAGTACCAGCTCTTCCTTTCGTCAAAGACCATAAAGAGTAAGACAAATTCTCTCATGTCCACGGGCGTGTTGCTCTCCTTATGAAGTACTCCTTTTTGGCAGATCAGAAGGGGACCTATCAAGCCAGAATGGATATCTTTTTCCTGGAAGACAGCAGGGACAAATTGCACATATTTCGCTCTCTTGCAGGATTTCTTCTGATGATACAGAAAAGGAAACTTCAGGGGCCCCGAGTTGGAAGATTATAAAGAAATAGCTTACTAAGCCTAGGTATCATTATCAAATACTGTGGCATTCGTATTCCCTTCCTCTGATGAATCCTTTATCTCAGCATGGCAGTCATGATAATGTTGCAATTAGTGACAATATCGACACTATTATAATCACTATTGAGCATCTGCCAATATACAAAACACTTTGCCTGTAGTGTCTTATTTAATTCAGACAACAATCCTGTATATTAAATACAAAGAAACTCATTTACTGAACAAATATTACCAAGTGCCTATTGTGTGCTATCTACTGTTTTCTCATTTTTAACTTTTGGAAACTGAGGCCGAGAGAGGTCAAGTAATTTTCCTAGGCCCACGCAGGAAGTGACAGGAGGGTTGAACTCGAAGTCTGTGCTCTCTCTCTCTCCCATGCCCCAAACGAACGAGTCTTGATTTTGTAGCTGTTTCATAAAGGCAGAGCTAAAGAAAGCTAATACTTGCTCGAGGACATTGCAAATAAACGTCTTCCTCTGCAAACGTAGTCACTCTAACCAGGTTCAACAATTTAAGTAATCCCCACTGCCCTTCCTGAACACTTGCTTCTCTCTCGCTGACCTCTGAACACAAGTGGCTGTAGACGACTGGCCACAATCCTCACACATTCCTCATGGAAAACAGGACAGACATCTAACAGGAGATCAACTTGACCCTTCCATTTGGTGGACTCAAGTTATAGGGTTAGGGGAATGACAGAAATTTTTAATGGATGTACCTACCGGGTTCACTGCTGAGTAGTAGGCCCAAGCCCGGCAGGCAGAGCCAGGGTTTTCTGGCCCCGACCTTGGAGTGGCGTGCCATACGTATGTATAACTGCTGTTCGGCTGAACAACATTATCTTCCTTAAACCATTCAGGAGAATCATCTTCATAAGACTTTCCCTCTGATGACTTTTCATAGGAAAGCCCATGGGCATGAAGAGAATATGGTCTGGATGCTAAATTTTTAAAACGAACCTAGAAAAAGGAATGGTCCACAAATGTACTTAAGATCAACAAAAATCCAAATTAAAGAATGTCATTATTATAGGCCCAAGTAGATGGCTATTAAATTAGACCTAGATCTATATACAGTAGAATATATTAATTGCATGCAGGTTCAAAGTCACATATGTATTATTTCACCTGATTTTTACAATATCCTATGAGATAGGGCCCAAGTAGTTTACCCTAGAAATACCAAAACATGTTTATTCTTCTGCTAAGCAAAAGTACTGACATTATGTTCGAATGAAATGATCACAATAGGTGCTGCAGATGTGGAGATGAATGCAGTTTGGGTCTTGCTAACAATAAGCTTTCAACCTCCTGATGAAGAGACACGTGCACATATGGATTCAAGTTAAAAATCTGGAGACCCAGGGCACAGGGAGGGCCCAGTCAGTTAAGCAACCGACTCTTGATTTCGACTCAGGTCACGATCTCACGGTTCATTAGATCCAGCTCTGCGTTGGGCTCTGCACTGACAGCACACAACCTGCTCGGGATTCTCTCTCTCTCCCACTCTCTGTTCCTCTCCCCTGCTCACCCTCTCTCTGTCTCAAAATAAATAAACTAAAAAATCTGGAGATCAAAAGTGTTGTAAACAAAGTATGAATGGGGTTCATGGGAATGCCAGGAAGGAGCTATTCGGTTGAATGTGCAGGAGAGGTTGGGGTGGCAAAAAAAGTTTCTTAGGGAAAACAGAACTGACCCTTGCAGTGATGAATGGGAGCTCAGCAGAAGGGGAAATAAAATCATGAGATCATTTTTTTTCTTGAAGATTATCAAACGACAGTAAAACCGTGGTTTGCAAAAATAATTCATTCCGGAAACATGCTTGTCATCCAAAGCACTCGTATGTCAAAGTGAATTTTAAGAACCATTGGCTCAGTTGTGATCATGTGACGTTCGGCGTCATGTACTACTCATATTGCAAGATATCACTCATTTATCAAGTTCAAATTTATTAGAAATGTTTGCTCGTCTTGTGGAACGCTTGCAGAACAAGTTACTTGCAATCTAAGGTTTTACTGTACTTGGCAAGCAGTCTCTGAAAAGATGTGTTATTATTTGTTCATTTTGGAAAGTAAACAAATTACCCATAGCCCTCCTGCCCCTTTCACTGTTAACAACCCCCTGGTGCTTGTGGAAATTCTCTGACGATCTTAACAATGCTCAAAAGATGACTTACTTGGATGACATCATCCACTTCAGCTCTAATAACAGGACCAAGAATGCCGAGATGAGCTTCAAGCTCCCCCGTAGGATCACGTTTGGTAAAAGAGCCATCAAGATACTTTCGAAAGACCACTTTCTTGTATATGGTGTTCTCTGGAACATCGTCAATGTCTTCATTATCTACTTCACTGAAATAATAACAACAACAACAATAATAATAGTATTTGTTTAAAAGAACAAATGAAAGACCATTGAAGAATTGGAGGAATTATCCCTGCTTCTGAATATAGTGTCTAGCAGAGATATTTAATAAATACTTAATGTACAAATGAACGAAACTATAAATGAGTAAAAACTTAAGCCAGTAAATATCCTTCTGATCCCAGTTCATGTATCATTTCTTTGGTAAGGGCTCCTATGATCCTTTAGAGTAGGTGAAATCTGTCTATATTATTCTCTAAGTGTTCACAGTATTACCATAGTGTATATAGTATATTCCTGTAGTATTCTTAAATTTCTCTGTTATGTACAGTACAGTATATATCATTTATTTGTGATATTATCTATTAAAATCTGACTCTGACACTAGAGTGAAAGTCCCATGAGGTCAGGGATTGTGCCTAGTCTGCTCATTATTTAATTTCCAGTGCCTGGCAAATCATCTGACACATGACAGGCACTGGATCAACTTTTGTTTAATGTATTAATGAACGAATAATTATAATCATATAGTCACATAGCAGATTTTAATATCAGAAGCAGACAAAGCCATGCAATGGGATTGGCAGCTTGGGGCTGTCAGTTGACAATGGTCACCCCTGTGAATGAAAGTAGCCACGCTTCTCGTGTTTGCTGTTGTTAAATCGGATCATTCCTCACATAGTTCACCAGCTCAGTCTGGGGCCAGAGCACATCAGATTTTCTCACTGACTCTTACATTTCTCAAGCCTATGGAAACGGGCCGAAAGCTCATCCATTAATGTCATAGAATTTGTCATGCACCACAATCCATCAACAGAGAATCCCACTCTGTCTTCCTCCTGGTCTTCCTACACCACTGACCCCATCCTTCCAGACCCTAAGCATAGTTTCACAGAACACATGGGGATCAGCAAAGCAGCTGTGAGTGCCATAAACATGGGTTGCATAATTGGAATGGGACGTAAGATTTTGAAGGACCTGGTTTTATCCCTTTCTGCTTTGGAAACACCCTAAATCTTACTCTTTCAGGGCCTCTCTTAGAAATCCCTAGATAAATTATTCTCATATAGCAGTGGGAGCTACATTTAAATAGGAAGTCATGTGAAAATGTGTTTTAGGCTAACAGAGTTCTAATATGGAAATGCCAGGCATCAGATTAATGAAATAATTTCTGTAAGCCATACCATATATTGTGTTTGCTTACTCTAATTACACTTTGGCTTTTGATTTTCAGTGTAGTTGTTAGCTTTTATAAAATCTGTGAACTATATATTAGACATGGTGTGAGCATGGTCACCAAGCTGTGATTCTCCCACTATTGCTAAGACTTGCCCCTTGTCCCCCCTGCCCCCAACCTCTTCTTTCTCTATATTGTCATCCCAGAATACAGGCCAAGTCCAGAGTCCAGCCCAATATGGCTTTCCATCCTTAAGCAGAATTGAATTGAAAACCGTTTTAAAAACATATGCAGATCCCTTAGGAACCCTCTGTTGTAAGTCAGGCCACTTACATAATTGCATCTCTGGTTGAAGAATGGCTGGAACCTGAAATGTTAAAGCAGAAGAGGATCTTGGGGGACATTTGGTGTACCTCCTTCATTTAAAAGATGAAAGTAACAAGGTCCAGGAAAGGAACTGACATAATCTATGAAGCTAAGAATGGCTAAAGCTTTTGAAGGGCTTCTCAACGCTCTTTGGATAAACACCAAAATTCTTCCCAAAGCCTAGTGGCATCTGGTCTTTGTAGAGCGAGCCCAACGTTTTCTTACACTCACCCCCTTCTTGAGCTCCAGCTACAGAGGCTTCAGGCTTCCTCCTTCCTCGTGGCCTCATTATGCTATTCTCTCTATCTAGAATGTTCAGTGTCAGGTTCCTGAATTCTCATATCACTGTATCACCGTGTATCTGCCTTTCCTTTTCGGTCTTTAGCATAGTTGTATTTTACACTTATTTATGTGAGCATTTGACTCTTATCTACCTGCCCAACTAGATGCAAGTGCCATGGGGGCAGGAGTCATGTATGTTTATATTCTATTTTATAGTCTCAACACTTAGCACAATGCTTAGGAGAGAGTAAGCACTCATTCTATAAGCCAAGTTAAAATTCAAATTTAAAGCAAAAGAAATCATTGTTTATGACTGCCTCAGTTGAAGGTATAAACTTGCCTTTTTGTTTCTAAGCTGGTTTATATCTTTGGCCTCTGCCACTGGAATCTCATGTAATTTGAATTAAATTTCACCAAGATGCTATACACTTTATATTGATCAGCAAACAACTAAAAGATGTGTTTTTCCGTAAACAAATGCAAAAGGAGATTCCTTCTGATCAGCCAGATTAGCAGATAGCTATGGGTAGGCTGGGCTCTGCACTTGGGCGAGAAAAGGAGGTAGGAACATGTGTTCAATGAAAGAAGAGAGAGGAGGGAGCTTCTCTAGAGAATATCACAGACTTCTTACAGTGATTGTTCTTATATTGTCCAAATGTCATGTAATATAGAGAGGTTAATCATAGAATTGACAAAGGAAATTGTATAGGACAAATTGCAATAGGGGAATTAAATTTTCCCAGAATTAGTATAATTTGCCCAGAATTATCTCCTCAGACTATTGTAATCTTTTTAGCAGTAGTGGAAAAATGAGAAAATCAACGGAGAAAATTTGGCCAAACCTTTGAGCAAATTTTGAATAATCCCAGGATAGTTCTTCAGCAGCAATGTAATAATATTTCTTGTTTCCATTGTTGCTGCGGAGATACCATGCTGCAATGTTGTCGGGATCTCTGGAAGAGTTAATGTCTGTCCTAACATCAGTTTGGTAAGGGTCATCATAGGCCACGTAATCAGTGTCATCAATGATTTCTTCACTGCTCTCTTCCTTCTGCCTTGGAATAATCTCAATGTAATCTCCATCATTTCCACTGAGGCCTATTACAACTGGTGGGTTAAGTTCCCTTGGTATAAAAGTGTTATTTACTATAGAAGATAGTGGAGGAGATGGCACCTGACTAAGGTCTGGAGAAGGGGAAGTCTGACCAAATTCTGGAAGAAGCAATGAATGACTAAATTCAGAGGTGTTGGATGTCTGATCAAGGTCTGGAGGAGACGATGTCTGCCTGAGATCAGGAGAAAGGGCTGTTTGACTAATGTCTGGGGAAGGGGGTATCTGACCAAGGTCTTGAGAGAGTGTTGTCTGGCTGGTATCTGGAGAAAGGGTTGTTTGGCCAACATCTGATGAGAGGGTCTCCTGGCCGAGGTCTGGGGAAAGAGGCATCTGGCTGACGTCTGATGAGAGAGTCTCCTGGCTGAGGTCTGGGAAGAAGGGCATCTGGCTGAGGTCTGGGGGAAGGTTCATCTTTATGAGATCTGGGGAAATGGTTATCTCACTGAGGTCTGGGGAAACATCTGTCTGGCTGAGGTCTGGAGAAAGCGTTGTTTGTCTGTGGTCTGGAGAAACGGCCATCTGGCTGAGGTCTGATAAGAGAGGCTCCTGGCTGAGGTCTGGGGAAAGGAGCATCTGGCCAAGGTCTGGGGAAACAGCTGTCTGGCTGAGGTCTGGGGAAAGGGTTGGTTGACTGAGATCTGCAGAGATGGTTGTCTGCCAGGCTTCAGGCTCCAAGGAAGGGAACATCTGAGCAATGTCAGTAGGGAAGGACTTGTTCCTTAGGTCATAGTTGAGCATCTGGCCAGGCTCTGGGAGAGATCCAGGACTAGACTCTGTAGTGGAGTGCATTTGATCAGAGTCTTGAATAGGGAATGTTTGATAGCGTTCTTCGGGGGTTATTGTCTGATAAAGATCTGAAGGGGAGCTCGTCTGACTGGTGTCATTTGGGGGATTCTGATTATGGTTAGGAAGTGAGGCTATCAGGCTGAGATTCACAGAGGGGAATGTCTGATCGAGGTCTGTGGGATAAAAAGGTGTTTCCTTGGATTTATGGAATAACAATGAGTGATTAAGTCTCCTGTCTGCAAATGTGGTATTAGCCTTTCTTAGAGGATGAAAGCCCCTTGGAGATAGAGGAATATGGTGTGCAAACTTCTCTTCCTTTTTTTTTTTTCGTGTTTTAATGAAAAAAGGGCTTTTCTTCAATCTACCGTTTCCTCCATCCGGTCTTTCCTGCAGAAATTTCTTTCTAATTCCAGAAAATGGGGGGTGGCCACTCTGCTTTCTGTCTTTGTTTGTGAAAGGGCTGCTTTTTCCCAAAGTCCTCGAGGCATTCTGAGGGCTGCTCAGCAGCTTAGTGGCAGCTGTGTCTTCATCGGCATCTTGGACTATTTCATAACTACCTTTCTCAGAAGCCGGATGCCATTTCCCGTTCAAAATCTTTGATGGGTGCTTTTGTCTTAAGAGTAACAGGTCACCGGGAAGGTCTTCCCAGGCTCCCGTTCTGGAAGGAGAAGAGTTGCCTTGTCTTAAATGTCTCCCAGTTTTATATGCTGAAAGTCCCACCTGGGAGATCCCATGCTTTGTTGTGTGGTCTCTTCCTTTCTCGGATCCATTGTGCTTAGCATGTTTTTGATTCCTGAAACCATCTGCATCGAGCGGAAGAAGGCTTATCCCTGTGATATCTGATGGGAGAGGATCCTCCATGGAGTCTTCAGAATAAGGGCTGGAATGTTCTGCTGTGGAAGAGTTGAGAACTGGTTTCTTGTCCAAGCCAATGCGTCCCAAGGGGGGACCAGCTGTGGTGGCTTCTGGGCGAGGAAGCGTTTTGTGAGGTCCTGCAAAGTTATGGACAATAAGCCTGCTAATGCTACTCAGGAAAGAAGAATTTGAACGAATAGCTGGATCAGTACTTGAAGGAATGAACTCAGAGTAGTTCTCCAGAGCTAGGGCAGTAAGATTAAACTCCTCTTCCTCCTGATTCAGTGATGAATTTCTGAATGACCTAATTCCTAACCAGGAAGCCAGGTTTTCCTGATAATCATAGTCACCATCGTCCTCTTCACCCCTGTTTTCTGAAGAATCACGCATTTTCCGCGTAGTCATGGCTGTAGATGCCAGAGGTTCGTATATAATCTCATATGAATCTTCGTCTTCATCCCGGATACACTTAACGTCCCTGAATCGCAGCCTTAGGTTCTTGCTTCTGGGACTGGAATTCACTGTAGTTAATATCCAAGTTCCTACAGAAGAGAGACAGAGAAAATAGAGAGCTCTAAGTCCCAAAAAATATAGAAAAACACTAGGATCCATTGTGGCAGATGATTTTCAATGAACTTCAGGGCAGGGACAATCCAGCATGGTCTGTGGGCCACCACTGATCCGTGAACTATTGATTAGTGTTCCACAGTGACAGAAGGAGATCAGTTGGTCTAAGGTGTTTAGAAAGCCCATTAGCAATTTGACATTGCTGTGACATCCAAGCATGTGATCAGTATCGGCCCAAAGGATTGGTCAGTGGAGATTAGGGATAAAAGAGTTAGCATAGAGTTTGAGAATCACTATTTTAGAATATATTTTAAAAGGATGAATGAAGAATAAAATGGGCTTTGAATACCATAACCATCCTGTTAGCTGCACATATTGCGAATTGGTGTGAGGGGAGGATGATGATGTTCACCCCAACAAATAAGAGACATATAGATATTTCTAAGCAATAAATGATTTGGGTGGGCCCAGGGAAACTTTGAATCTCTTTGAAATGCTATTATTTGCTGGCGTACAGATTTCCTGGAGAGTCTCCAATAGTTAGCACTCGTTGGGTGTCTGCCGAGTGCTAGGATATTACAATTAATGGTCAGAGCAACTCTGTAAAGTGTTGTTATTGTGTTTTTCAGATGAAAACACGGAGGCTCAGTGAGGTCAAGTCACTTGTCCATACTGAATGCCAGAGAGCATATGAACAACTCCAAAGCCCATGTGCTTTCCACGGCACTGCTGGCTTTGAGGCCAGCCTCTAAGGCACTATATCTGATGGTCACTACTGCATGGTGGAATGACTATCTTTAAAAACTAAAAAAGGGAATCACTTTCTCCAACTGCAGACTGAGCCCCTGACCTACCACCACACCCACGCCTGGCTCCCCTCCTCCCCAGGTGGGTGACGGGCATTGAGGAGGGCACCTGTTGGGATGAGTGCTGGGTGTTGTATGGAAACCAATTTGAACAATAAATTATATATATTAAAAAAAAAAAACTAAACTAAAAAAGGTAGGGGCGCCTGGGTGGCTCAGTCAGTTGAGTATCCAATTTTGGCACAGGCCATGATCTCCCGGTTCGTGGGTTTGAGCTCAGCGTCGGGCTCTGTGCTGATAGCCCGGAGCCTGGAGCCTGCTTCAGATTCTGTGTCTCCCTCTCCTTCTGCCCCTCCCCTGCTCACACTCTGTCTCTCAAAAATGAATAAACACTAAACAAAACCTGAAAAGGGTTTTTTTTTTTTTGATAAAAGAAATGCTCTTTTGTGGCTGAATGTTCACACTTCCTCCCTAAGTCATGGCTTATCTCTTTGCTGTTGTGTCTTTACTTCTCACTTAGCCCAGAGAAGGATAAATGGAACCCACATTAAGCGACTGGACCCTTTAGGTAATTAATTCCACCTAATATGAATCATGAGAAATACTGAAAGGCAAGCCTGAAAGGGATCAGAAAGATAAACCCAGGAACTGTGGGAGTCTGGAGAGCTGCAGCAGACCTTTAGAGATCAGAGATGCCTCTCCAAGTGTCTAGGCTCTTACCAACATTATCCATTGTGACGGTCACAGATTCCCCACGCATGGGGAAGAGCGTCAAGGTGTCCTCATGTCTCTTTCCATAGACGAATGAGTGCCCAGTGAAGTGAATGGTCAAAATGTCATCCTGGGTCCCTACACTGCAGAAGTGCCACTGGACAGTGTCATCAAAGCAGAATCCTAGCGTGGGTATACTCTCAGGCACATAGCCATTGATAGCTGAAAGAGTAAAATCTGTTAACACGCAGGCCTCCGCCAACAAAAGGACATGTGTCTAATTATACCTGGGATTAATGTCCTAATATTAACTTGGTTGTGTCAAAGCAGTGATCATCTGAGATAAGCTCCACCAGGTCTAACATGTGACTAGAAGATCAAAGTCAGATTTCCCAAAGGAGAATTTAATTTCCTAAGTTAGCCAAGGGAGAAATACTCCGATAAAGACAAAGCTTTTCATTCATGTTGACTTCTTCATTGTCAAGTGTGTATCAGATACTTTGTTTTCCACGGTCTGCTTTGAAAGATATTCTGAACATCAATTTAGAATATTATCTAGACTAATTCTACCTGGAAGGAAAGCATAATATAAGAAAGTCGTCTTGACACATGAGTTAGTGAATAAGAAGTAATGTCCCTAAAAGTCATGCATATTTAGTACATTTGCAACTTGTATTGTGTCCTCTTAGCACTGAGATAACCTATAGTTTTCATGCAGGGATTGAGTTCACACATGTTCATTATCTTTCAAAGGGACACAGCTTTAGGCAGTATCTTTACTCAGATTCTAGGCATGGTAATAAAATCACAGGCTTGATTCTTTGAGGACACGGCCCACATCTGCCTGGTTTACCAGTCTAGCCCTGATCCTAGTATGAGGCCTAGCACTAGTGAACCCTTAAATATTTACAGAAGAACTGACATATGTTTTTAGTTTGTATTTCATTCAGGAGGCTCTTCTCAATGGTCGAAAGCTCCATAATATAGCAGCCAGTAGTGACAGGGGCCACTGAGCACTTGAAAGGTGGAGAATCTGGATGGAGATGTGCTCGGAGGGTAAAATATACACCAGATTTCAGAGACTTAGTATATGAAATAAAGAAAGCAAACCTCATCAATTTTTATATTGGTTATATGTTGAAATGATCACATTTGGGATGTATTTCTCTTCAGTTTTTCATACGGCCGTCAGAAAAGTTTAAATCGCATTTGTGGCTCACGCATAATTTCAAACTGGACAGCGCTGGCCCAGAACTATGACAGATTCGCTGCCGAAATGAAATCATGCAAAGAAAGCGGAGTAACTCCCTGTTTTGAGTGATTTCCATGGCACCTGGCCGTTCAGATAATCCCCAGCTGCCAGTCATCTGAAGCCATATGAACAGACCGCAGAGAAGCCACCCTCCTATCTACGATCACCTATCAGAGAAGGTGGCCATAATGACTCTCGAGTGTAAGGAAATGTGGTGAGGACCCTGACCACTGTGGCAGTGTTTGCTTCCAGCTGGCTTAGTCAAATCTCTCTCAGACTTGTCAGAGCAGTGGCTCTGGGCACTGAAACTGAAAACCGCAGCAAATGCCTGGACTTTGGCTCAGGTCACTCCCTCTGTTCTGAACTTCTTACTGCTCCCTTCAAACTTCTTCGTGGATTGGCTCTTTAAGACGCTTGGCTCCCCATATGCATTTTGCCTTAGTTTGACTGGACAGTCCAGCTTTGGGTTACTTACTCAGTTTCTGCCCTGCTAGCAAGAGCGTTCACCTTGCCCCCCACCCCCCGTCTGAAATCCCCATATGCCACTGACCAAGCCTGTACCCGCTCTCCTCACCACCCCACCCCTCACCCTGCTCCTCCGGAGTGTATGTGCCCAGAGCACGCACATCTGGAGCATGAGACCAAGACTTCCTAAGGGTCACAAGCTTTTGGCCTCATGTCGTAAAGAAGTTTCTGTAATATCATCCACTAATTTCGTCATCAAAGCGAGGACTGAGAGCGAGGATAAGAGGTGAGTGGATTCTACTCCATGTCTCCGCCTTTAGGCACAGTCCTACTTTAAGCACCGGAGTGAAAAACTGACGGACGAAAACAGTGATTTGACTTACTGCTCATGATGTTTGATTCATAAAACTTGGGGTCATCACGTTTCACCTTATCGGGATTTTCGCAGAACTTGTTGATATTGTCCTCAATGTACCAGCTCTTGTTCTCATCAAACACAGCAAACACAGCCTGCTGCTCAATGTCTGCTGCCCTCTGGAGGGTAGAAGTGCTGTGTTCAGTGATTGATGTGCCAGCCCATCGCCCGCAGCACTGAGCTCTTCTCAGAAACCAAAGAGGCACAGTCCCTGGGGCCACCGAAGCCACAAATGCAGGTATGTATGAAAACCATTTTGTACAAAGCCCTCATTAGGGCCAAAGGTAATGTGCAAAGGCAAACTGAGCGGATCAGGAAATTCAGAGACTAAAACATCTTAGTAGAAAAATTCCATCTCCTCACGGCCGCTGTAATTGTGTTCTATCTCTGTAAGTGAATACCTTTCAACCTGCAAGATTGACCAGATGTGCTCCAAATAGTTGCAAAGGATAAAACAGAAGGTTGCAATAGGAAAACTTTATCCATCTTCCTATCTGTGTCCTTTCCTAGCTCAATAAGTTAGGGTCTTCCAAATGTCCATTTAAAAAATTTTTCCAAACATATATTTGTGGTGTATGCCTTAGGATGAACTTCTTTAATAACAGCTTAGCCTGGTTGGGAATTTTAAGTTACTAATATGAGACTATTAGTCTCTGATGAAGTTCCATATATTTTTTCACATTTTTTTTTGTATAATTTAGTCTCACTAGAGATGGACCATTGTCTGGGTCCAACTTCACCAGATGCTATCTCTCCAAAGTATTATCTCTCTCATCTCTCCCTAGTTCAGGTCTCTAAAAATAACAAGGACTAGTAGAGAGATTTACCCTTTTACCAGGTGGTATCTCACTGAGCCCCAAAGCAGCCGTGTCAAATTTTTTTAGGAGGGGTATTAGCCAAAGGAAGAAATTGAGAAAGGCGAAGTGACTTGCCGATCACATAGCAAAATATCTGGAATTTCAAACTAAAACAAAATACTGCATCACTCTATAGGATGATTGCCTTCTGCAGTGAGAGTCAGATGAAAATAGACAAGACAAAAAAAAAAAAAAGGAATCTATGTTGTCACATTTGCACTAAAGAGGACAACGTAGCATTTTCTGTTCTCTAGAAGAAGGCTCATTCTCTAGTGAGAAGACCTAATCTGTGTCAGCCAGAAGAAGTTCCTAGATTTTCTAAAAGTTTACTCCATGGACAGAATACCTGTATGCCTCGTTTATCCAGGGATCTGCTCTTACAAATTAGAAGTAGCCCGATCAGCCCAGAGGCAATGTCCCTGGTGATGTCCACATTACTGTAGTATGGTCTTGTCAAGCACTGGGCATCATTTTCTGTGGGTTCATCAGACTCTAGGATGTTCCACTTGTAAGTATAGGTTTCCCCTGGCTGAACTGCTCTGATCATAGTGTTATTGCCTGAAAGAAAATGAAGGTAAAATCGTCTTCACTTTCGAAATTATTTCAGTAAACAAACAAACAGCAAAATTTTTATTAGAGCCAGGTAATATTAGGGAAGGAATATGCGTATACTAAGCTCCACTTGACAGAACCTTGGATTACGTGTCGCCGTTAGAAATCGCTCCACTAGAGGCCGCTATGGCACTAACAAAGAACAGCACATTTTAGGGTAAATAAATCCCTGAAGTGAGCAGGGTTTCGTTGTGACTTTTAGGACACCCCTACTTGTATACTGCCTGACTGCACAAGTCATGTTACTGAGCAAAGAGGACAGTAGGAAAGCGTGGCAGCCTCTCAGAGGTGAACAGTTTCATTCAGTAGACTCGGGTTCAAACCTGAAGTGAAGGAAGAGTTGACTTCATCTTCATAAGGAGAGAAGGTCACTCCATGAGGGTAAATGCTGTAGACACGGCTGGCCATATTTTTGAACACGATCTACAAAGTTAATTAATTATTTCAGGACTTAAGCTCAATCGTGAGAATTGATATGGGATGCTTAGCTTGGCAAACGCACTTGATGGAGGGCGTGCTTATGTGTGTGTGTTCGCAAACTAGTTCTGTTTCTCTGAGCAGCAACCTCTCCCCATCACCTGGAAGAAACTTTTGAGAGAATTTCACTCACACGGTAGGGTGGAAAATGGAAAGAGAAGTCTGCCCTGTATTTTCCTCACAGTATATCACTCTTTCCAAACCTGTCCCCTTCCCCTCTCCTCTCAACTTGGACCACATCTGCCTTCAGATCTGTTCCTTCTCCTCTCTAGACCATAATTCCCTTCTCCAGCCTGGCACACCTCCCAGGACACTGTCCTTGACATTATCTTCTTGAGGGGCATACAAATAGCCAGATCCTGAATTTCCAATGAGGTATATTTACACTTGCTAAGAGCACCGAAAAGGGAAATCAGAAATGGCGGAAGGGAAAGAGGAATAGAGAAAGGCTGCTTCCTATCCTTTTGTTATCTTTGAACAGAATTGACCTTGTGTGCGGATATGTTAGTTTACCCCTAGGAAGGGGTGAAAGGAGGAGCATTATTTACACAGGAGTGATAGTTAGCCTTCTTAATCTTCAAAAGAGAACCTTAATCTTATCTCCTACTGGTCGATTGCCAAAGCATTTGGCTCATCCTTAATCTGTAGATTACCTGCATTCTAGAACCTTGCCAAAGATGCCAACCTTTAATTTTCTGCTGCCCAGTTCTTATCAAAAGCTTGACTGATGTGGCATATATTTAAGGAAAGCTGCCTGAAGAACACTCGGTGTTCTTGATATATGTCTAAATTTACCTTCATCACAGACCAGCTTATGGGAGAACTACATACCTAGAGCACAATGATGAATTGTTTATACTCAGTTGTGTTTACTGTTATGTTCTCAGCTATGAGGACAACCCTTATATTAAAAAGCTATGCAACTTATTTATTATACCAATTATAGGGATTCTATCAAGGATTCCATCCACTGTATTATACAGCATCCTCTTTTTAAGGATCCATGGGAGAAACTGATCTCAGTATCAGGGAAAACGATACTTTCTTTATGAGTACTGCGAATCTTGCCCTGACATATTTCCCTTTTCACTCGGCTGCTGGAATGCTTTGGACAAAATTTACAGACAACCCGATTGGAACATACGGCGTGTGTTCCATTGTATTTATCCATGGCTTTATTTTCTTTGTCCCCACATTATCCTTCACCTCAATGAAATTGGTTCTTTGCTTTATCCTTTTACAATTTGATGAATTGTCTTAGATTCTTTATGTTGTGAGGTAGGCTATAAATCAGAGCAAATACTACATAAAAACTGAAGTTGCATTTGAATCAAAAATTATAATGGACATATTTATACATTGTCTTTCACTATTTAATTTCTTCCATGGTTCCATATTTGTGGTACTTACTTTGAGTGTGTCTCTGACCTGGGCTCTGATAATAGGACCCAAGATCCCATCTTCTTTGATATTGGGATTCTCCATGCGTTTGGTGAAAGACTCATCTTGGTACTGCTTGTAGACAACCTTCTTATAATGTTTTCCAATTTGGTTTGAGAAATTATCCAAATGCAGAGATCTGTATTTTCTTAAAGTGAAATGAAATTTAAAAACATTAAACCGTTCGTTCGAATAAAGACCCCAGGAGGATGAGGAAACCCTATGCTTAGAAGTTCTGCTCTTGAATTAGCTAAAATGCTAATTTTCTTTAAAAAAAATTCTTAACGTGGTTTGCAAAGTCCCAATGTCTGCTCTCTAGTTGGAAAACTGGAAACCTCTCATCTGTCTGTCTTCTCCACCACTAATAAAGTTGTGGGCATGGTTAGAAAAGGCTACCTAGAACTTCCTGTCACTCTGGTCACTAGAACAGACCTTAGAAATCTCTGGAAAAAGAGCTATCCAAAAGCAATGAGAGGATAAGAGACTCTTGAGAACTGAGAACAAACTAAGGGTAGATGGGTGGTGGGGGAGAGGGGAAAGAGGGCGATGGGCAGGGAGGAGGGCACTTATTGGGATGAGCACTGGGTGATGTATGGAAACCAATCTGACAATAAATTATATTTAAAAAAAAAAAACAAAAGGAATGAGAGGATATACTGTGAATTTTTTTTCTCAAGTCCTCCTTATCACTTAATTTGTGGTACCCTTAGTGACTGACCAGGTATTTCTCAATCTCTAAAGATATGTTCCCACCCAGGAAGCTCTGACTATTTTTATTAGACGTAGTTCTGTGCTGTTGGTCTATCCCTTCTACCATCCACCTGATCCCAGTGCTAACTAAAAAGCAATCACCTTCACCCATCTTCTGTAGCTCTTATGATAAAAGATTTGGGGCAGCAACACGAACCACTTTTCCTTTTGGTCCTCTTTATTGCCTTAGTTTCCAAAAACAGAAGCGCCATGACAGAACTGATCCATTTATGCCTTTATTTTGCACAATAAAAAGCACAGACCGTTGCCAGAGTCCTGGAACCTTATTGCAGTTCTGCCAATTATTATTATCTAATCTTGAACAAGTTCCTTTTCTGCCCTTCTTTCTCAGTTACATTTTTTGAATAGCAGATTTGAATAGCAAATACATTCAAATGATTTTGATTACAGTGAAAATGCTCACTCACACACTATATCCCATCAATCCCACGTCTCTGACCATCCCTGAATTTTCTAAATATTCACTTGCATTAATTTCATGTGTATAATTCTAGAGCATCTTTATGCAACTATGAGTTATAAATATAAATACACTTATATTCTCATTCCTTAGCAAACAGGCAGGTATTTTATACTTAGTGCTACACCTTGACTTTGTCTTGTATTTTCCCAGCTTTATTGAGGTGATTTTGACAAACAAAAATTGTATATATTTGAGAAGTACAACATGATGATTCATATATGTATATATGTGATTACCATAATTAAGGTAATTAACACTTCCATCACCTCACCTAGTTACTATATTCGTTTTTGGGGGTGAGAATACTTAAGGTCTACTGTCTTAACAAATTTCAAGTATACGATACCAACTATGGTCACCATACTGCTTACTAGGTCCACATTTAAGTGAGATCAGGAGATCATACAGTATTTGTCACTTTGTGTTGGGATGTGTCTTAGCAGTATGTTCTGCAGCTTCATCCATGTTGTTTTAAGTGGCAGGCTTTCCTTCTTTTTTAAGGCTGAGTAATATTTCAGTGTGTGTGTGTGTGTGTGTGTGTGTGTGTGTGTGTGTCTGGAATTTTCTTTCCCCATTCATCCCTCACCAGACCCTCAGGTTGTTTCCATATCTTGGCAATTGTGAATAATGATGCAATGAACATGGGGCACAGAGATCTCTTTAAGGTATTGCTTTCATTTCCTTTGGATATATATTCGGCAGTAGGATTGCTGGATATTGTGCTACTTCTATTTTTGATTTTTGGAGGAGACTTCTTACTTTTTTCAATAATGGCTATGTCAAATTACATTCTTACCAACAGTGTACAGAGTTCCATTTTCCTCACATCCTCACCAACTCTTGTCATCTCTTTTTTTGTGGTAGCCATCCTCACAGGTATGAGGTGATAATCTCACTGTGGATATGATTTGCATTTCCCTGATGACTAGTGATGTTGAACATCTTTTCATGTATCGATTTGCCATTTATATGTCTTCTTTGGAAAAATGTCAGCTTAGGTCCTTTGCTCATTTCTAAAAGTTTACTTTATTTTTTAAAAGATTTTATTTTTAAGTGATTTCTACACCCAACAAGGCGCTTGAACTCACAACCCTGAGATCAAAAGTCCTACTCTCCACTGACTGAGCCAGCCAGGCACCTACCTTCACCCATTTTAAAATCAGGTTGGGTTTTTGTTTGTTTGTTTGTTCTGCCATTGAGTTTTTTATATATTTTAGACATATGGCTCACAAATATTTTCTCCCATTCCATAAATATCTTTTTCATTTTGCTGATTGTTTCCTTTGCTGTAGAGAAGCTTTTAAGTTTGATGTAGGCCCACTTATTTTTTTGTTGCCTGTGCTTTTCGTGTTATACCAAAAAAGAATCATTGTCAAGAACAGTGTCAAAAAGCTTTTCCCTTACCTTTTCTCCTTCAATTCTTTAATCTATGTTGAGTTAATTTTGTGTATCCTATAAGCTAATGGTCCAATTTCATTCTTTTGCATGTGGCTATCCAGTTTTTCCAACATTATTTATTAAAGAGACTATCTTGTCCCCATTGTATATTTTAGTGCCCTTGTCAAAGATTCATTGATTATATATGCATGTGTTTATTTCTGGCCTCTATTCTGCTTCATTGGTCTGTTTGATTAGTATAGCTTTGTAATACAATTTGAAATAAAGAGTGTGATGCCTCTAGCTTTTGGTCTTCTAGTTCAATATTGTTTTGGTTATTCAGGGTCTTTGTGGTTCCATATAAATTTTAGGATTGTTTTTTTCTATTTTTATGAAAAACGCCTTTGGAATTTTGATAGGGATTGTATGGAATCTGTACACCACTTTGATTAATATGGATATTTTAACAAATTAATTCTTCCTATCCATTAACATAGAACATCTTTCTATTTGATGTCTCTTCTTCAATTTCTTTCATCAGTATCTTACAGTTTGTGGTGTATAGATCTTTTACCTCCTTGGGTAAATTTATTCCTAAGCATTTTATTATTTTTAATTCTATTGAAATGGGATTATTTTCTTAATGTCTTTTTTGTATATATTGCTGTTAGTTTAATAAATGCAACCTATTTTTATACATTGATTTCACATCATGCAACTTACTGCATACTTTTATTAGTTCTAATAGATTTCTGGTGGAGTCTTAAGAGTTATCATCTGCAAAGAGAGACAGTTTTGCTTTTTCTTTACCAATGTGGATGTCTTTTATTTCTTTTTCTTGCCTGATTGCTCTGGGTAGGATTTCTAGTAAGATGTTGAATAAAAATGGTGAGAGTAGTCACTCTTGTCTAGTTCCTGATCCTACAGAAAAAGCTTTCTTTGAATATGATGTTAGCTTTGGGTTTATTATGTGGAGGTACATTCCTTCCATAGCTTACTTGTTGAGAGTTTTTATCATGAAAAGATGTTGAATTTTGTCAACTGCTTGGCAAATGGTGCTCGTGTCAAGACAAAGACCAAGTGGGACTGTAGCTGAGTCCAAAATGGGACAAAGCTGTTTCCAAGTTTGTAGATGGGAGCACTGTCAGAAAACCTATCTCCTAAGCATGAGGTGCCTTCTAAAAATATCCCTCCTTGGTCTTGGCTTCCACTGGGAAGATCCTGGAATTTCTCAAATCCTACCTGGATTCCAAAGCTTTCAGAGAAGCACTTTTGTTTGTGACAGCTGTCAAATTACTACTGTTATGGAGGGATACGATCGGGGGACCTCCTAATCTGCCATTTTTTCCTCCCTTGACTTCTTAATCTAAAAATATATATCTTGGACAACTTTTATATTAGTGTAGAGAGAGTGGTTACAACCTCTTTTGAAAACATGGGGTGCCTGGGTGGCTCAGTCGGTTGAGCGACCGACTTCGGCTCAGGTCACGATCTCGCAGTCCGTGAATTCGAGCCCCACATTGGGCTCTGTGCTGACAGCTCGGAGCCTGGAGCCTGTTTCGGATTCTGTGTCTCCCTCTCTCTGACCCTCCCCCGTTCATGCTCTGTCTCTCTCTGTCTCAAAAATAAATAAACGTTAAAAAAATTTTTTTTTAAATGAAAACAGAGGCATAGTATTCCATCATACGGACGTGCCATAATTTATGAAACTAATTTCCTATTGGAGGGCATTTTAGGTGGTTTCCAAACTTTTGCTACTACTAACAGTGCAAATATCCAGTACGTACACCATTTCACAGGTGAACAAGTATATCTATACAGTAAGTTCCCAGAGCAAGATTGCTGGGTCAGAGGGTACGATGCATTTACAATTGTGAGCCTATGCATTTGTAACTGTGATGCGTATTCCCAAATCATCCTCTAGAATGGCTGTACCAATGTACTCTTCCACCAACAATGTGCGCTAGTGCTCGTCTCCCACGGCCTTGCCAACAGATTGTATCATCTGCACTTGTGGGTCTGAGAGGCGGAAGACAGTATCTCAGTGAAGTGTAATCTGCAGTTCTCTTACGGTGAGTGAGACGATTTTTCAAGCGTTTGAGAGCTACTTGCACTTCTGAATTTCTCCCCCTTTCTGACAGCCTTTCTAATCTACAGAATAAAAGCTGTGTCTCACCTGGAGCATTAAAGTAAAACTAACAGAAAATGTTCAACAAGTGATCGCTGCTGTTACCAGCCACTACCGCTGCCGCTGCGGAGTTCCCTTGGTGAGTTTAGAGTAATTCCAGGTTGATTTGTACAAAAAGACCCGAATCCAATACATGTATTCCCTTGAGAGATGTCAGTGCATGACAGTTCACGCCATGCCTTTAGGACTCTGGGACCTTTCTTTACACAGTGGTTAAGACCCCCCAAAACTCACTTGTCCATATTCGCTGGTATTATCGGTGCATAGTCCCAAATGACTTCCTCTGCAGCAATGAAGTATTCCCACCTCTTCATGTGCCGCCTCTGGTCGCGAGTTAGTTTCTTAGGATTCCTGGTTTTCTTTGCACAGCTTGCAATGTCTATATGAGCCTGCATCCCGGCTGAATTAGAATGTAAGGGCAGGGAGAGATTTTGAGAGAAGAAACTGAGGCTGGTCAAAATGTAAATCTTTTAAATAACAGTAAAAGTAATGCTCAAGCAACTTCTGAACGTTTTGGTCTATAGTTCTTTTAGCACAGTAGAGAAAGGGGCAAGAATAAAAAGCAAAGAGAGGATGGGTTAGGGAAGAAATTTGGAAAGATTTCCTTTGCTTCTTTTAGAGGAAAAAAAATGTAACTTCCAGATCCTTAAAATCTTACGACTTAGGTCTTGTTGATTTCTCATTTTCCCTGTCATCTGTCCCTTTATTTGTAAAATGGAGATGATAATAATAGTACATACTGTATAAAATTGTTGTTAAAAATTAAATAAGTTAATATAAAAAGCACTTAACCTTAATAATGTTAGTTTTGTTGTTTTTTATTATTTGGGACTCTATCTCCTAGGGGTATTATGACAATTTCATGATTTCAAATATAATTTTGACTGCTCAGTGTGAACAGGAAACAAAATGACCCCATCAAAGTGTCCCTTTCTTATGTGTCTGGCTTTTGTATACATTGTTTTGGTACCAAAATAATTTTCTATAGCAATATCATTTACTTACATTTTAGTCTCTGTTTATATAGACCTTCTTCCCAACAGCTTTTTTAACATTTATTTATTTTTGAGAGACAGAGTACGAGCAGGATAGGGGCAGAGAGAGAGGGAGACACAGAATCCGTAGCAGGCTCCAGGTTCTGAGCTGTCAGCAAAGAACCTGACTCTGGGCTCAAACTCACGAACTGCGAGATCATGACCTGAGCTGAAGTTGGCTGCTTAACCAACTGAGCCACCCAGGCGCCCTTCTTCCCCAACGGTTTTAAAACAACAATGTGTAATAATAGAACAATTAGTTATTGTGTTTACATGATACCACATAACAACCTGGGCTGATTTTTTTCCCCCACCAAAATCAACTGATGTTCTTTAAACTCACTGCTCAGCTAGTTTAATTCTATGTTTTTTCCATTAAACACACATCCATTGGGTTCCTCCTTGTCCCAGGCTTTGTGTTCATCTTGTTATAAAAGATAATCTTTTCATGTTAAATCTTCTGCACTTTCTGTAACTTGGTGCTTCTATATAGTGCTTGCAGATGTTTTATTTGTTCTGGCACCTAGGTTTTTTTTTTCTTTAGCTACATACTAAATACCCCCAGGAAGAATATCTCTATGTATGAGTTTATTTCCTTCCTTCTTTTTCCTTTTGAGGAAGTAGAGCCCTCTTTAGTTTTTGCTTCATTTTAAAAAGCCTTTGTCAATTTCCTCACTTCCTCCAACTCATGCGTTATATTAAGTCTAAGAGCAGAATAACTAAATTCTGTTCTCAGGACTAAGCATATATGTCTGGGGTGTGGGTGGCTTGAAAGGGCAAAGGAGAATGAGGGAGTTAGTGCCTGGGAAGAAAGGATCCCATGTTCACAAGCAAAACTTTGGAAGAATTTCTTGCCTTGAAAATGACTTGGGACGAGAGAAGATATGATCCACTTGCCCTTTGGGCCCACAGTCATGTTTGCGGTAGTGGACGTAGAACTGACAAGGGTGATGGCTGAGATCTTATGATGATTCTGCTCCAAGACCTGGCCGTTGAAATGAATGGAGAACAGTTCTGGCCCAGAGCTCATTCCAATCAGATGCCAGCTAATGTGGTCATGGGCACAAACAGTGATATCTGAGAGGGAGAGATGGGGAGTGAAACAAGCAGTCAGCACTTTGTAATAAAAAAAAAAAATCACTCATGACCTATGTACTGAGCACCTGCTATGCATCAGGCATTGTTTCAGGGGGTATAGACACTCCAGTTGTGGCTCCTACCCCAGCAAAGCAGACATCTGAGTGACGGGCAAGCAAGTGGTATGGAGAGGTAAGAATAGAGCCCACAGATGAGGAAAGTTAGTTCAGAAACACAAGGATTGCTAAGAGATGAGGCCAGGGAGGGAAAGTAGGTCACCAACCACCCTGGTTCACCTGGGCCTGAGGAGTTTCCCAGAATGCAGGACTTTTAGTGTTAAGACCGGGAAAGCCCTGAGAAAGCCTGGGCAGCTGGTCACTCTAGAATCAATCTGGGCTCAACTGGAGGGAGGCACCAGAGCCTCCAATAAGGCTGAGTTCAGGGGCATAAACTTCTCAACTGGATAGAGGTCGAAGCTCTGCCTAAGGGAGAGATGTGACGATGCTTTAAGAAATTTTTAATCACTTCTTTAACCACTTGTTGATTGTTTAAGTGACAAGGCAATGAATTCCTCTGTGGGATATAGGCTCTCCTTAATGCACTAGGCCACTGGAGCATTTCATGGATGAAGTAATGAAAACTGAGAATAAAAGCTGAGTTTGGCTCCTTCTTTGTGCTCACGGTGACTGGGAACGTGCTAATTTTCTCTGGGAGATTCTAAGCCTCCTTCCATCCTTGACTTGGGGTTTAAATTTCAGATCCATAATTACCAGATGTGACATTATGGAGCTGAGAATCAGTCCCTTACCTGCAGAGAGACTGAGGGGCTTGTATTTTTTAGGAGACCATTGTAACCAGGCAAGGATTCCTGGTATCACGGATGAGAACAAGAAGCTAGAAGCTGCAAGCAAGAAGCTAGAAGGTAGGAGGCTTTGATGGAAGTATTTACCCCATAAAAAATGCTTATGCTGAATTAAGCATTTGATAACATCTGTATTAGCATTTATCATATATTTAATTTACCATGCTCCAAAAGACAATTGCACAGCATTAACTTTTCTCAGTTTCTACTAATGACCCCCTATCTTGCCTCTCCTAAGCCCAAATACTCTTTTTTTACTATAAATTCATAAACTCGATGCCCTGACCGAATTACTAATTTTTTTGCATGTAGCTTGCTTTTGTTTGACTTCTACATATTTACACAAATGATTCACTGTTCCAGGACACAGATACAATGTCTCCTTGACCACTCCTCTCTAAGGATTATAGCACTGGAAATGCTACTTTATATGTAAAAAAAGAAAATTCCTCCACACCCCTCTGCACCAGGATAAATGGTTGATCCATTTTTGTAAATAGGCACATTTACAATGACAATGGATTTCCAAGGGCCACACTAAGCTAGAGAAGTGAGCAAGGCTTGAACGCAGACCTCCTAAGATAGAGGGCAATTAACTAAGTTTTGGAACTCTGAATGGAGAAACCAGAGTCATCGGAGTATGTTTGTAACAACCCGGGTGGGAAGACAGAGTCAAATGAAACAGAATGCAATTTAAAAGCAATATCCAGACCTCCACTCTTGACAAGTTTGACAAGTTTCGTTTTTAGTAAGCAAAGCCACTTGTGATTTTCAGATACAGAAAATGACCTCTGAGAAGTATGGACTTCTTTAATAAAATAATATTCTCATTTTCCATTCTTTTTCCTCAGGATCTTTGGTTCCAAGTCATTTCTATTGGAACGGGGGAAGAAGTCTGGATGGGAATCAGTTTTGTTGTTTTTCTTTCTCTTAATAGTGACTATGATTTTGCTTTTCCACAAGAACCTCCATACAGATGGAAAGAGAAAACCTCCTACATGCCATTGACGATTCCTCACCCATCACCTTGTGAAATGCCAGTGGTAGTTTTGTATGTGGGGTCCTTCTCCTAATCTATCAACCTTCACTGTGCGTGTATTCCTTGTATTCTTTCTGCTGACCCTTCCTGCCAGGGATTGACCTTGAATTTCTGTTTTGCAAGGCTTCCTTTGTGGAAGAAGGCATGGTCACCACGCAGCAGGGACCACAGAACTCACTGAAGGAGACTGAGCTAATATCTTGGAGGTCTTCCTGGAGGCACAGGCCAAGGTGACGCCTGCCCAGAACCTTACATATAATAAGGCTGCACACTCTTCCTCCTAGGTAGCTTCCAATTGTTTGTTGTATTTGTTGTAAAAAAAAGAAAAAAAGAAAAAAAAGAAAAGGATGATAGAATCTGGAGAACCACTGAATTCGATTATGTTATCTTTCTGATTAGGAGTTGAAAAACAGCGAATATGAGTATGGTCACCTTCCGTGGGGCTTTAAGGAAAACAGCGGGATCAAAGGCACTAATGGTGCTGCTGTGGCCGGGTAGCATGCGGCCCGCGGGTTACCTGGCATTGTCCCGTTCACGTAACCATTGACCGTGTACATTAAAGACGATGACTGGCTCCAGCTCTTGCTTTCGTCAAACACAGCAAACATCAGCACATGTTGTTTGTCAAACATCTTCTGAATCCCATCCTCAGTCAGGGTGCCTGTGAAAGAAAAGACACGCTTTTTAAGCATCCTAGGCACAAGACTCTTGTGAGGTATTCCTACATAGGAAAAAAATCTAAGGCAAGCAATCATAATAGCTTCAAGAAATTCTTATTTTAAAAAATAGCATCTTTAGCAAGTAATAATGCCTAGAAGCTTATTAAAATTCTGGTGTCCACCTTAAGTATTTTCTTGGATACCTCAGAGCCTTGAGGAATGGGGACTTAATGGCAAATTTGATCTGGCACAGAGAAAAAACATTTGGGACTGTCCAGGCTTCAGGAAAAGCGTTTATTTCCTCCAGTATCAACAGGCCCATAAATAGGTATGTTAGCTCAGTTGGCCAAGGACGTTTCAAGTTTAATATAGCCATCTTGCCTGGACGTGTAGTGAGACAGCAGGTCAAGATTCTCATGTGAGGAGGAAACGCAGCTGAGAGTCAAATAAAAGAAGAGGTTTTTATAAGTTTGAAATATCTTTTGTCAGAGCCATCACGGTGTCTTTGATAGGCCAGGCAGTGAAAACATGTGTTTGTGCAGTGAACAAATGAATTAGGAAGGTATGTATATGCGGTATGCCTGTATGTATAGACAGACGCTGAATCAATCACATTATTTCCCACAGTACAGTTCGCTGTGGTAGTTTGTTGTTTTAATGGAAGATGGGCTGAATCCTTTGGGGGTGTAAAATGAAAATTCACGCTTGCTCCTAAGCCCAGCCGATGAAATTTTGTTATAAAGTCAACTGAATATGTTTGAAATCTGCCACCCAAAGTGTTCAGCTTGTTTATAAGACAGGAAGCTGGTGTTTTGTGTGTTTGTAAACCAAATTATCAACCTAAACCTCAGGTACGTTAGTCTAAGTTCTTTCCAAGTACTCTCAGCAACATATAGGCTGCTGTACACTTTCAAAGAGACTTGGCCTTGAGGTAAGTGTTAGGGTCACACAGGCAGGGCATTGGAACATGCTCTCAGACAGAGGTTTACTTGGGAGAGTCTCCCAGCACTGAGATGAAGGAAGGATTAGGGGAAACACGAAGATTCCAAACCCTCAGATACCAATGTCAGGCAAAGAGCTGGCGTCCCACCCCCTTCTCCCTCTGCCTGATTTACAAAAAGGTACCAAGATTCTCTCGAGCCTCATTCCATGAGAGCACTTCTTACCCTTTCAACATCTTAATCGTTGTTGATTTTTCCTTACCTTTCTTACAAATAAGCAGAGGTCCAATCAGCCCAGAGTTGAAGTCCTGTACCAAATTTTCATAGGAATAATAGATGTGTGTGAGGCACGGAGGGTCATTGTGCGTGGGCCCGCTGTCCTCACTGATATTCCACACATAGGTATATTCCTGGCCTGGAGCTATAGCATCATCCAGCTTTTCCACAGGGAATGTGTGGTCAGAGTAAGACGCACCTGGAGAAGAAAAGCGTGAAAACATCTGGACAGTTTCTGAGGACTACTTTTTCATCTTCTTCAAATATGGGGGAATGTCCGAGCTCTACAGAGATGTATATACCTTTCCACAGTGGACCTTCATTAGTTGGAAAGATTCACATATACCCACTTCTGTGTTTACGCAGTTGTAAGGATTTTGTATCCATAGTGATCTGAGGTGAATAAAAAATGCTACCGAGTATATTTTTGTTAAAGTTTAAGAAGTTAATTTTACAGGGTATCTAAATGATTATTACTTAAATAAAAAATCAGAGAGCTGAATCACCTTTGATTGGTAAATCATCTCAGAATATAAGAATGGGTTCTATTTCTTTTAAAAAAAATTTTTTTTAATGTTTTATTTATTTTTGAGACAGAGAGAAACAGAGCATGAGCAGGAGAGGGGCAGAGAGAGAGAGGGAGACACAGAATCGGAAGCAGGCTCCAGGCTCTGAGCTGTCAGCACAGAGCCCGACGCGGGGCTTGAACTCATGGACCGTGAGATCATGACCTGAGCCGAAGTTGGACGCTTAACCGACTGAGCCACCCGGGTGCCCCAAGAGAATGAGTTCTATTTCTGTTTTCTCTGTGGTGCTTGATAAGACATCTTCCATTTAACTTCCTATTAGCATGGGATGGGAGTATACCCAGAACTGTTTCCATATTGTTTTGTGTTTCTTCTGTATTTCGTATCTTCTTCCCAACCTCTGCCACCCTCAGCCCTGTCTGATCGCTGTATCACGCTTCCACCAACTGATCAGTCTCACTTTCCCCAGAGCCTCCGAGTCCAGCTCCTCTGTGCAGTCTAGCTGCCCTTGCAAGTATGAAATGTGTCTACCTTCTGAAGTTCAGATGTCTTACTCCTGTCTTTTGTGTACCTGAAAACCGACCGCTAACATACGTACTTGGCTTATGTACGTACTTGGCTTTCCGGACTGGTGGGGGATGTAGAAATGGGTCTTCCTTATTGAAGAGAGGGAGCTAGGATTCTGAAGATGAAAACAGGGGCAAAGGCTTGGGCGGGGCGTTCAACAACAAAAGGAAAGTGTGGCCAGAGATGAAGCAAAGGAGGTCAGGAAGGGGAGAGGTCAGTGTTGTAGACAGCCAAGTGCCTGAGGTGTGCCGCGTTTAATTAGGTGAAAGTTTCACTATCACTATCTGGTGCCAGAATTTCTCTTGTTCAGTGCAGCAGCTTGACAAATTTGAGGCGGAAGGGAGATCATCAGAGTGTAGACATTGGCAGACAATTAGGATCAGGAAAAAGGACTAAAATATTTTATGTGATGGGGTAAAGGGCCAGTGCAAGCTATTCTTACGGAAGTGACTGTGCTTTTTGAAAACAAAGGATTGATTTCTTCCCTTCCATTCTCTTTCCTTGTTCCTTTTCGTCTCTTTATTCCTCCTTCTCTCCCTTCCTTCCTCTCTCTTTTTCTGCCTTTTATCATCTTTATTGAAGTATAAATTGCGTACAATCAAATCCACCAATTTTAAGTAGAACATTTGCTGAATTTTGACAAATGTATATAGTTGTAGAGCTACCTCCACAATCAAGGTACAGAATAGTTCTATCTCAAGGAGGTTCCTTGTGCCATTTCCAGTCAGCACCTTCCCTTACCCTCTGGGCCCAGCAGCTACTGCTCTGCTTTCTGTCATTGTAATTTTCTTTCCCATAAGGACATACAAATGGAAAAACACATTATACACCCCCTTGTGTTTGTTAGTGTTAGTATGCTAGATCTTTTTCCATCTGTTACTTTGTCCTGTCGTTGTCTTTAAAGTGGATTTCTCAAATTCAGCACACAGTAGGGTGTTTCTTTTTACCCAGTCTTACACAATTTGTCTCTTAGTTGCAGTGTTCTGCCCATTTGCTTATAATGTAATTATTGATATGGTTGAGTGGAAGTCCATGATCTTGCTCTTGTTTTCTATTTATCCATCATGTCTTTATTCCTTATCTTTCTTGCTTTCTTTTGGCTTGAGTATTTTCTTATAGTTTCTTTTTATCTCCACTTATTTTATTAACTTCGCTTTGTTTTCTTAGTGGTGCCCTTCAGTTTACAAGATACAACTTTAACACCTCAGCCTACCATCAGATAATATGGTATCGTTTCACTTATAAGAAATTTGCAATAGAGGGAGGGGCCAAGATGGCGGAACAGCATGGAAGTTTTTGTTCGTCTCCCATCCATGAAATACAGCCAGATCAACAGTAAACCAACCTGCACACCTAGAAAACGGATTTGAGGATTAGCACAACAATCTGCACAACCTGAACCACACAACTCAGCAGGTACATGGCACGGAGAGGTGAACTGGGGGAGAGAGAAGCAGCAGAGGGTAAGGCTGTTTTTGCTTGTGGAGAGAGGATGGAGACGGGGGGAGAGTACGGGAAGGCACCCCTTCCACCCCCCCCAGAAAGCAGCTGGAGAGAAAAGGAAGAGTATGCAAGGGACTGAACAAACAAAAGGGAGAAAGGAGAGGGTTTAAATTCCATTAAGACTCTACAAACAGGAGGAGCACAAAGTCTGAAACTCTGTAGCTCGATACCTGGTGGTGCTCTGGTGGGAAGGGCAAATCCCCGGGAGCAGAGAGTGAGGTCCAAGGGGTCCTCAGGCCACATGGGAGAGAGGCGGTTCCCCTGCAGGAAGGATACCTGGTAGAGGCTATGTGGCCAACCCACAGGCAAAGGTCCCAGTGGACCCCAGAGAACAACCACATTTGCTGGTGCTAGAACAAGGTTGTTAAAGGTGAAGCCTGGTGCCAGATGTGTGTTGTGATTTTCCATAATCCTTGAAACGCTGCTGCTACACAATCACGTGAACTTTTTCTGGGGCGGGCTGGCACCCGGCTGGAGTATCTGGGCATCGGCAGCAACACAGTCCCATGAACGTTCCTGGAGGCAGGCAGCCACCAGGCCATTGCTCAATGAAACCCTCCCCCAGAAGGTCTGGGCAGGTCAAGATCACAGTCCCACAGAAGTGAGGGGTTGGGAAACACTGCCACATCTGAGATAAAACTCAGGAGGGAGGTGCCGCCTGGCAGGCTGATGGCTTGGTCATGAACAGTGTAAAAGCTGGGAGTGGACGGAAGCCCGAGACAAAGGAGGGGTGCTTGATTGCCGGCAAGGGAGAGCACAGAGTTCTGATACTAGAGACTAGGTAGCTGGGTGATGCCATTTTCACCTCTCCCACACATGCGCATACCTGCCTACATGAGCCACAACAATCCACCCCAGAAAGCTAAGCAGTGTCATCTAGTGGAGAACAGAGTCATTACACTAAGCCCCACCCAACTGGGCCAACCGTGCTCTTGAGGACCTCTCTGCCTGCCTAGTTTGCAGACTATAAAGTACTTCATAGTTTGACTTCCAGGGGAAACCGATGTAATTTCAATCATACTTCAGTCTGTTCGCTGATCCATCTATTCAATTTTTTTTTCTTATTCTTGAATAAAGAGAAGATATTTATTTTTATTTTCCATATTTATTAAAAAGATTTGTCTTTAATTTTTCTACTATATTTTTTACCTTTTTGTAAATTTTTTAAATTCTATTTTATTTCTATAATTTCATTTTATTCTATTTCACTGTATTCATTTTTTTCAAAATTTCAAACGTTTTCTTCTTTTTTTCCTTTTTTTTTCTTCACCTTTTTTCTCTAATCTACCAAGCTCCTTTCAACAACCAGACCAAAATACACCTAGGATCTAGCATTCTTCATTTGATTTTTTTTGTGTTGTTTTTAATTAAATTTGTTTTACTTTATTAATTCCTTTTCTTCCTTCAAAATGATGAAACAAAGGAATTCACACCAAAAGAAAGAACAGGAAGAAATGACAGCCAGGGACTTAATCAACACAGATACAAACAAGATGTCTGAATCAGAATTTAGAATCATGATAATAAGAATACTAGCTGGGGTTGAAAATAAATTAGAATCCCTTTCTGCAGAGATAAAAGAAGTAAAAGCAAGTCAGGATGAAATAAAAAATACTATAACTGAGCTGCAATCTCGAACAGAGGCTACAGTGGCAAAAATGGTTGAAGCAGAGCAGTGAATCAGCGATACAGAGGACAAACTTATGGAGAACAATGAAGCAGAAAAAAAGAGGGAGACTAAGGCAAAAGAGCACAATTTAAGAATTAGAGAAATCAGTGACTCATTAAAAAGGAACAACATCAGAATCATAGGGGTCCCAGAAGATGAAGAGAGACAAAAAGGGGTAGAAGTTTTATGTGAGCAAATCATAGTGGAAAACTCTCCTAACTGGGGAAAGACACAGACATCAAAATCTAAGAAGCAAAGAGGACTCCCATTAGATTCAACAAAAACCGACCATCAACAAGGCACATCATAGTCAAATTCACAAAATACTTAAGCAAAGAAAGAATCATGAAAGCAGTAAGGGACTAAAAGTCCTTAACCTATAAGGGAACACAGATGAGGTTTGCAGCAGATCAATCCACAGAAACCTGGCAGGCCAGAAAGGAATAGCAGGATATATTCAATGTGCTGAATCAGAAAAATATGCAGCCAATAATTCATTATCCAGCAAGGCTGTCATTCAAGTGAGAAGGAGAGATAAAAAGTTTCCCAGACAAACAAAAATTTAAAAAGTTCATGACCACTAAACCAGCCCTGCAAGAAATTTTGAGGGGAAATCTCTGAAGGGAGAAAAGACAAAAAAAAAAAACAATAACAAAAACAAAAAACAAAAGCAGCAAAGACTAGAAAGGACCAGAGAATATCACCAGAACTCCAACTCTGTAGGCAACATAATGACAATACATTCATATCTCACTCTAAACGTCAAAGGACTAAATGCTCCAATAAAAAGACATAGGGTAACATAATGGATAAGAAAACAAGAACCATCTATATGCTGTTACAAGAGACCCACTTTAGACCTCAAGACACCTTCAGATTGAAAGTAAGGGGATGGAGAACCATCTATCATGCTAATGGTCACCAAAAGAAAGCCAGAGTAGTTATACTTATTTCAGACAATCCAGACGTTAAAATACTGTATCAAGAGATGAAGAAGGGCATTATATCATAATCAAGAGGTCTATCCACCAACAAGACCTAACAATTGTAAACGTTTATGCTCCAAATGTGAAAGCACCCAAATATATAAATCAATTAATCACAAACTCATTGATAATAATACCATAACAGCAGGGGACTTCAACACCCCACTCACAGCAATGGACAGATCATCTAATCAGAAAATCAACAAGGAAACAATGGCTTTGAATGACACACTGGACCGGATGGACTTAACAGATACATTCAGAACATTTCATCCTAAAGCAGTGGAATACACATTCTTCTCCAGTGCACCTACAACGTTCTCCAGAATAGATCACATACTGGGATGCAGATCAGCCCTCAACAAGTACAAAAAGATCGAGATCATACCCTGCATATTTTCAGAGCACAACACTATGAAACTTGAAATCAGCCACAAGAAAAAATGTGGAAAGATAACAAATACTTGGAGACCAAAGACCATCCTACTAAAGAATAAATGGGCTCACCAAGAAGTTAAAGAGGAAATTAAAAAGTACAAGGAAGCCAATGAAAATGATAACACCACAGCCCGAAACCTCTGGGACACAGTAAAGGTGGTCATAAGAGGAAGTATATAGCAATCCAGGCCTTCCTAAAGAAGGAAGAAAGGTCTCAGATACACAATGTAACCTTACACCTTAAAGGGCTGGAAAAAGAACAGCAAATAAAACCCAAAACCAGCAGAAGACAGGAAATAATAAAGAAGAGAGCAGAAATCAATGCTATTGAAAGAAAGAAACAAACAAAAAAAACCCCAGTAGAACAGATCGATGAAAGAACCAGTAGCTGGTTCTTTGAAAAAATTAACAACATTGATAAACCACTAGCCAGTTTGATAAAAAAAAAAAAAAAAAAAAGGAAAAGACCCAAATAAGTAAAATCAAGAACGAAAGAGGAGAGATCACAACCAACACTGCAGAAATAAAAACAATAATAACAGAATATTATGAGCAATTATACGCCAATAAAATGGGTATTCTGGAAGAAATGAACAAATTCCTAGAAACATATATGCTACCAAAACTGAAATGGGAAGAAATACAAAATTTGAACAGACCCATAACCAGTAAAGAAATCGAATTAGTAATCCAAAGTCTCCCAAAAAACATCTGGCCAGTGCCGGATGGCTTTCCAGGGGAATTCTACCAAACATTTAAAGAAGAGGTAACACCTATTCTCTTGAAGCTGTTCCAAGAAATAGAAATGGAAGGAAAACTTCTAAACTCCTTCTATGAAGCCAGCATTACCTTGATTCCAAAACCAGACAAAGACCCCACTAAAAAGGAGAACTATAGACTAATTTCCCTGATGAACATAGATGCAATTATCCTCAACAAGATATTAGCCAACCGGATCCAAAAATACATTAAAAAAATTGTTCACCACGACCAAGTGGGATTATACCTGGGACGCAGGACTGGTTCAATATCCGCAAAACGATCAATGTGATACATCACATCAATAAAAGAAAGGACAAGAACTACATGATCCTCTCAATAGATGCAGAGAAAGCATTTGACAAAATACAGCATCCTTCCTTGATAAAAACCCTCAAGAAAGTAGGGATAGAAGGATCATAAAAGCCATATATGAAAGACCCAACGCTATAATCATCCTCAATGGGGAAAACCTGAGAGCTTTCCCCCTAAGGTCAGGAACAAGACAGGGATGTCCACTCTCACCACTGTTATTCAACACAGTATTGGAAGTCATAGCCTCACCAATCAGACAACACAGAGGAATAAAAGGCATCCAAGTTATCCAGGAGGAGGTCAAACTTTCACTCTTCACAGATGACACGATACTCTATGTGGAAAACCCAAAAGATTCCACCAAAAAACTGCTAGAACTGATCCATGAATTCAACAAAGTCGCAGGATAGAAAATCACTGCACAGAAATCAGTTGCATTCCTATACACCAATAATGAAGTAACAGAAAGAGAAATCAAGGAATCGATTCCATTTACAATTGCAACACAAACCATAAAATACCTAGGAATAAATCTAAGCAAAGAGATGAAAAATCTATATGCTGAAAACTATATAAAGCTTATCAAAGAAATGGAAGAAGACACAAAAACATGGGAAAATATTCCATGCTCCTGGATAGGAAGAACAAATATTGTTAAAATGTCAATACTACCCAAAGCAATCTACATATTCAATGCAATACCTCTCAAAAGAACACCAGCATTCTTCACAGAGCTAGAACAAATAATCCAAAAATTTGTATGGAACCAGAAAATACCCCGAATACCCAAAGCAATGTTGAAAAAGAAAACCATACACTGGAGGCATCCCAATCCCAGACTTACAGCTGTATTACAAAGCTGTAATCATCAAGACAGTATGGTACTGGCACAAGAACAGACACTCAGATCAATGGAATAGGATAGAGAACACAGAAATGGACCCACAAATGTATGACCAACTAATCTTGGGCAAAGCAAGAAAGAATATCCAGTGCAATAAAGACAGTCTCTTCAGCAAGTGGTGCTGGGAAAACTTGACAGCAACACGCAGAAAAATTATCCTGGACCACTTTCTTATACCACACACAAAAATAAACTCAAAATGGATGAAAGACCTAAACATAAGACAGGAAGCCATCAAATCCTCGAGTAGAAAGCAGGCAAAAACCCCTTTGACTTTGGCCACAGCAACTTCCTACTCAATACATCTCTGGAGGCAAGGGAAACAAAAACAAAAATGAACTAATGAGACGTCATCAAAATAAAAAGCTTCTGCACAGCAAAGGAAACAATCAGCAAGACTAAAAGGCAACCGACAGAATGGGAGAAGATATTTGCAAATGACATATCAGATAAATGGTTAGTATCCAAAAGCTATAAAGAACTCAACACCCAAAAAACAAATAATCCAGTGAAGAAATGGGCAAAAGACATGAATATACACTTCTCCAAAGAAGACATCCAGATGGCCAACCGACACATGAAAAAATGTTCAACATCACCCATCATCAGGGAAATACAAATCAAAACCACCATGAGATACCCCCTTACACCTGTCAGAATGGCTAATATTAACAACTCAGGCAACAACAGATGTTGCCAAGGATGTGGAGAAAGAGGAACCCTTTTGCACTGTTGGTGGGAATGCAAACTGGTGCAGCCACTCTGGAAAACAGTATGGAGGTTCCTCAAAAAATTAAAAATAGAACCACCCTACAAGCCATCAATTGCACTACTAGGTATTTATCCAAGGGATACAGGTGTGCTGTTTTCAAGGGGCACATGCACCCCAATGTGTAGAGCAGCACTATCAACAATAGCCAAAGTATGGAAAGCGCCCAAATGTCCATCGATGGATGAATGGATAAAGAAGATGTGGCATGTATGTATGTGTATATGTGTGTGTGTGTGTGTGTGTATGTGTATATATATATATATATATATATATATATATATATATATAACGGAGTATTACTTGGCAATCAAAAAGAACAAAATCTTGCCATTTGCAACTACATGGATGGAACTAGAGGGTATTATGCTAAGCGAAATTAGTCAGAGAAAGACACATATCATATGACTTCACTCATATGAGGACTTTAAGATACAAAACAGATGAACACAAGGGAAGGGAAACAAAAATAATATAAAAACAAGGAGGGGCACAAAACATAATAGATTTTTAAATATGGAAAACAAATAGGGTTACTGGAGGGGTTGTAGGAGGGGGTTGGGCTAAATGGGTAAGGGGCATTAAGGAGGAATCTACTCCTGAAATCATTGTTGCACTATATGCTAACTAACTTGGATGTAAATTAAAAAATAAATGAATTAAAAAATATAAATAAAATTAATGCTTTTGTTAAAATAAAAGTAATTTGCAATAGTATATTTTCATTTCCTCCCTCCCAGCCTCTGTGCTATTTTGTATTGTACATAAATTTTACTTCTGCATTTATAATATACCCCACAATAAATTGTTATTATTTTTGCTTTAAAGTTTAGGTAATTGATGATCTTTTCAAGAGATTCAAAATGAGGAAGAATTTTCTCTATATTTGCCCATTTCTGGAGCTTTTTATTGCTTCTTGTGGATCCAAATATCCTTTTAACATGATTTTTTTCTGATTAAAAGACTTTCTTTACCATGTTTTTCTGGTCTGCTAGTGAGAAATTATTTCTTCTTTCCATGCGTAAGACAGTCTTTATTTTGTTTGTTTTAAAAGAGTATTTTTGCTTGGTATGGAATACTAAGTGGACAAATGGCCCTCTCCTACCCCACACCAGTACTTTAAAGATATCTCTAATTGTCTTCTGGCTTGCATTGTTTCTAATGATGTCTACTGTCATTCTTATTTTTGTTTCTGGGGTTTTGTTTTTTTCAGTGCTTGTAACATTTTCTCTCATTCTTTTTCAAAGCTAGTCAAATTTATTAGTGGGGGGTTGTATACCAACTTCAGTGACACTAATGTTAATAAGCTTGATAACCCACTACCATTGGACCAACCAACATTTTCTGTTTATCACAGGTCTTTAGCAACTTGATTGTGATGTGCTTTGGAGTGGTTTTCTTCATGCTTCTTCTTGGTTTTGTCAGGCCTTTGTAAGCTTATAGGTTCATCACATTTGGGAATCTTTTATCCACTATTTCTTTAAATATTTCTTCTGTTTCTCCCCATTCTAGGATTCCAATTACATATATGTGATGTCTCTTGATATTGTCCCATAGCTTAGTGATACTCTGTTCATTTTGTTCAGTCTTTTCTGTCTTCATGATTCATTTGGATAGTTTTTATTGCTATATATAATATTTTCTAATATTTTCTTCTACAGTGCTGTTAATCTGTGTACTTCCCATTTCGGCTCTTGTATTCGTCTGTAAAGTTTCCACTTACGTGTTTTCATACCTTCTGTCACTCTTCTCATCATGCTCTGGAGCATATGGAGAATATTTATGATAGCCTGTCTTAATGTCTTTGCCTGCAAGTTCTATTATTTCTTTTCTCTCTGGATCTGTTTCTTTTGATTAAGTATTTTTTGGTTATGGGTCGTATTTTTCCTGCTTCTTTTAATGCTCGTTAGTTTTTATTAACCTTGTGAGTTTCACATGTTGGTTGCTGGATTTTATTGCATTCCTGTAACTAATATTGAGTTTTATGCTTGTCACCTCCAGAGCAGTCTGCAGCCTAGACTAATGTTACCCAACTCCTGTGCCTTCTGATGATTCTACTCTCCCCAGTGCCCATTAATTAGGCGGTCTTTCCACTTTTGATGATGGGGACATAAACTATGTTTATGTGTGTGGTCCAGGGAGTGTTCTGGCTGTTTCTGTCTGGTGGTATTTTCCTTACCTTCAATACTTTCCTCACATGCACGTGCAGATCAGTATTTAGTTGAAGACTTGACAGGATCGTTGTGTAGATTCTCAAGAACTCTTTCTTTGTGTCTATACCACCCTCTTCAGGATTCTGCCCTATAAATCACAAGTTCCAGCCACTTTGGCCTACCAAAAGTCTCCGTTTCCTTAACTCCAAGAGACTGTTGAGCTCACCATGAGACCGTTCATCTTCTCTGTGCTATGCTCTGGAAACTCACTCAAGGCAGGGAGCTTGAATACTCGTAGGGCCCACTTCATTTGTTATTCTTCTCTCATGGAGGATTCTCTTGTGTTGTCTGTTGTTCGATGTCTGAAAACTGCTGTTTCATACATTTTGTCTGCCTGTCTAGTTGGTAAACAAAAGGGTAAATCTGATAGCTCTTTTCCAAAAGCCCAAGTTTGAGATGTTAAATTTCTACATAGAATATTTTACATTGCAGCCATGTCGGCTACCCTTGTTTAACTGCCCATCATCAGGAAAATCTATTCTACTCACAAACACTCATGTGAGCTTGCAAGGCATCGGCATATTTTGGGGCTCCCCAGATGGGAGTGGGAAATAGGCACATGCATCCATCATCAGTGAGGCATTCAGGCACAGCAGCAACATGCATTACTGTACAACATAAGGTTCTGAGCATAGAAGCCATAATATAGAAGAGTTGAGTCGGCGTATCTAGATTTACTTACGTATCTCCATAGGGCAGAGCATCATCTTTATATGCATGGGAGAGAAAAGAACCAAACTTGAGATAATATTATAGTCATGATATCAGTCTTACAGATGGGAAACAAAGATGGATTTTAACGCTCTCAGAAGCTGACAGTTTAATGCTGGGGATTCAGCTGGTGGCACACAGTAAAGAAAACCAGTCACAGCTGGACCTCAAAGTCTTCACTAAAGACAGGAAACTGAATCAAGTTACTGTTCACGCAACACAAATCCAACTGCGTTCACTCATTCTGGAAACCTTTTAAGTGTTGTCTTACTCACAGGGAAAAGTCCAAGTGTGTTACTATGGCGGCTGAAGTCATTCGTGAGTTTTCCCAGTCTACCTATCCAGGGTAATCTCCTCCATACCTCTAAGCTGTGTGCATTTTGTACTCCCACAGCAACCTACTGCCTCCAAAATATATCCCAAGTTTGCACTCTTCTCTGTATCTTTACTGCCATCACCCCAGGCTAAAGCTATCGACTCCAGAATTAGCCTATTAACTGGGATTCTGGCATAAGAGTACCCTCCCAATCCATTTCCCAACCTGTATCCAGAATGATCCCTCAAAACTCCAGATCTTACTTTGCCATGTTCTTGCTTGAAATCCTGATAATAGCTTCTACTTTCACAAAATTCTTAACATGGACCGCAAGTCTCTGTATGACCTACCCCTACTTCTCTCTCCATTCTCATCGTGTGTGACTTTTCCCCTTGCTTACTACATATCACTCTCTTGGGCCGCCTTTTAGTTCCCCAAACAAGCCTTTCCATCCTACCTCAGGGTCTTTGCAGATACTACTCCCTCTGCCTCGAGTGTTCTTCTCTTTCTTCCTTTTGACAAATGCGTGCTCATCCTTTAGATGTAAGCTTACTCCTGATCTCTAATTGTGTTACAGATTTTTTCTTTTACTTCACTCATTATAATTTATAATTAAATGTGTGTGGCATTGCATGATTAATTTCATTTTCTCCGACTAGATAACAACTAATTGTATCATGCATATTCGGTCACCGGAATGTAAGCAACTCAAAGGCAGCTGCTGGATTGTATTTGTGTTAGCATGTCTGGTGCCTTTCACAGTGCCTGGCGTGGAGAAGGTGCTCACTGAGTGTTTATGGAACTCAAGATATAAGGTCCTGTGGGCTAGAACCAAAGCTATCGAGTCTTAGCTCACAGGTGTTTTGTTAGGATTGCATGGCATTAAAACAAATTAAATGCCAACATTAACACTATGTAGATATCATATAAGAATCTGGATTGCTCTCTTCTCTTAAACAACAGCAACAACTAAAGCATGGACATTTCACGACACTGAACCAAATTCCTGTATCCAGGAATTTGCCTGACCTGATATCTGGTTACCCCCTTTAGATAGGGCAGTGGCTCTGTGATCCCCAGTCCCTAAAGGACACATTTTTTTTTTCATTGAATTAGCCTCCTGACTTCTATAGGCATCTGAATTGTGACCCTCGTGCTAGTGAAAAGCTTAACGTGGCATTCTGTTGTATCTTTTCTTCTCCTCAAAGATAGTTTGACGCCAATAAGCGATATTTACTCTAGGCTGAACTTTCACTCTGATGATAAAAAGGATCTGAATATTAAAATTATTAGGAGTTGAGAAATGTTAAAAGCTTGAATAATTTCCTGAGAGTAGTACTATTATTTCAGTCTAAATCAAAAAGAAAAAAAAAAGAGTTTATGAGAAGTCTCTGCTAATAAACAGGAAGTATTATCTCTGGAAAGTTACAAAATAGCTTTGGTAGAAAAGAACAAACAGGTCTGATAAGGAGAGTTGCCCTCTCAGATCAAACCTTGTCTATTGACTGGAACTGGCATGGCAAGTTAGTGACTAGAACTATCGGGAATCAAGCCTGAGGGCCCTTAATCAATGCTTCATGCCTCTTGGCCTCAGAAGAAGCCAATTTATGTTTCTGGACATGATGCTTCCACTGTCCCAGCTGTTAAAACATCACAGGAAATTCCTATAGTAGAAAGTGGCATTCTTTCTATTGCCTTCATAAGCTCTCAAGAGGACAAATGTGATATTCTTTGTAGGGTGAGAGATAACTATTAAAGTTCTTCATCTCTCTCTCTCTCTCTGGATAAATGCATGCTCAACCTTCAGACATCAGCCTAAATGTCAGTTTATTCATTCCCTGATCTCTGATATATATACATATATATATATGTATATGTATATATATATATACATATACATATATATACATACATATATATCATATGAAGTGTATATGATATATAAATGGAATATATATATTTATATTTCTAAAAGTATTCATAAATACATATAATATTCATCATAATTTTTAATTAAGTATTTGTGAGATTATATAATTGATGATAAATTGTGAAAGAAAGTACATGAGTTTTGAGGCCAGAATTGAAATTTCTTGACTGTATCACTTATTGACTGGGTGACTTTGGGAGTTTCTTGACCTGCCTTTGGGCCTCACGTTTCCCATTCATAACAATATAATCCTTTCTCTAGTAATAATATTATCATCTTTGGTGGGTTATGAGAACTGAAAACTGTATGTAAAATGCCTGGCGCCTAACCAATGCTACAGCACTACACTTCATGATGTTGGCTTTTTCGTTCTCAGCCACGTTGCAATGGATACAGCCTCTTTCCTTTGTGTTTTACCTCCGATTAGCTGTATCTTAAGTGTTCACCTTAACACATGTGAGAAAGATTAGAGGTGGTGACGTATCTACTCTAAAGTGGTAAAAACTGGTAATAAGACTGGGCTGTTGATCACAATCACCAGCAAAATTAGTAAATTTCAGAGCATGGGGGAGGCTCTGTGCTAGGTTCCTGGACGCAAATATAAAGAGGTAAGACCCTGAAGTCTACCCACAGCCCAGTAGGGTACATGCTGGTGTCTCGGCTGTGGTGGGTTTCACCTCTAGATTTCTTCTAGGGCCACTTCAGTGGAGAAGCCACAGTGTTCACATTGTGTATCTGTAATTACAATCAAACAATATAAATATCTAAGAATCACCTAAAAGGCTTTAACACATACTAGATATGGCAATGAGACTGATTCTCTAATGATATCAAATTTATTTTTAAATGGTCACGGTTTTGTATCCTGCTTTATTTGAACCAACGATGATTTTTAAGTGTCTAGTGACCAAAGCAAATCATCGAGAACTTCATATTCTTGTGAAAGGAATAGGAATATGAAGTTACATGTAAGATACATTTCAAATAATTGAATGAATGGCTTTAATTAAGTTTGCTATACTACTTAAAAGATGAATTATGAGCATCTTAAAATAAATAGTAAACAAAGTTGTACATGGGCATAGCTTCTCCAATTACACTGAGGACTGAGATAATGAGATAATTGGGGCATGATTTTATTGTGGTTTTTGTTCTTTTCACTTCCAAGTATTTTATTTTACCTTTAGCCTAAAATAAACCAGGCACGGTGTATCTTTGATTTCACAACCTACCTAATATGAGGTACGAAGTATAAACAGCTACTTAAAGGAAACATTTATGAAATGCATTTTTTGATGAATCTGATTTTGACTTTGTCATCAAAATAAAAGCCTAATCTCTTAACAGAAGAGGGGAGAAATGGACAGGAAGGACTATTGTGCTAGAGCACAAAAAGTCCTTCTTCAGCTTCTTGCGAGAATAAATTCTTTACACAAGGGTAGTCCTTTGTTTTATATTTACTTAAGTCTGTTCACTGCCAGCTCAGTTCATAGTCAGCATTGCAATTTGTTTACTCTTGTCACGATGAACCAATTATTTGCCAAAGGCCCTTGGTATTTTTTTTTTTTCAAATGTAAAATGCTGCGTACAAGCTTTGGGAAAGTGAAGGTCCGAGAAGACCTGTTTTGGTCACCCAATAGGGTGCTCATTCTTGAGATCCTCCCTTGTTACTTATTTATTTTTAGAACAGCTCTTTTCCTCTCCATTTAATAAACTTAGCAAATGCTTCAGTGTGCATCTGAAGATTCAGAATCTTCTTTCTTTGAAAATTTTTTTCATGTTTATTTATTTAAGAGAGAGACAGAAACAGAGCACCAGCAGGGGAGGGGCAGAGAGAGAGGGAGACACAGAAACTGAAGCAGGCTCCAGGCTCCGAGCTGTCAGCACAGAGCCCCACGCGGGGCCTGAACCCATGGATGGCAAGATCATGACCTGAGCTGAAGTCAGACACTTAACCAACTGAGCCAGCCAGGTACCCCGTAGAACCTTCTTTAGAAGCTATAATTTAGGTAATGGGTAAATTAGAATGCTGATGTTCTATAAGGAACCTGGTTCCACAGCACAGGATGTGCAAGTCTCTTTTGAAGGGGAGTCCACATTTCTGAGACTTATGAGAATTGTATCAGCCATTACAGTTGTTCGGGTATTTACCATATACCCAAAGAAGGATCTGTATAAGGCCAAAATACTCAGATGAAAAGGGAAAAATATCATTGCCTACATTATGTCAAGTATTGGAATGTTTTGGAAAAACCCTAAGACTAAGTTTTCATATGGAGAATTTGGCAACACTAGATGCAAACCTCTGGTGGAAAATGCCTTCCTTCCTTCCTTCCTTCCTTCCTTCCTTCCTTCCTTCCTTCCTTCCTCTCTTTCTTTTAAAAATGCTGAATCCAAAGCAGACTCCAGGCTCCGAGCTGTCTGCACAGACCCCGACACGGGGCTCGAACTCACGAGCTGTGAGATCATGACCTGAGCCAAAGTCGAACACCCAACCAACTGAGCCACCCAGGTGCCCCTCTTCTTTCTTCCTTTATTCAGAGTTGGCTTACCAACAGATAGCTGAATATTGTAAAAGTAATCTTGTGATCTAATACTCATAACGCAATTCACACATTTAAGTGAGGATATAAAGCAAATAAAAGAATAATATTAAGATTCATTCTGAAACAAACTTTTAAAGTTAATTGACCAGAACAGCTACAAAAATCTTACTGAAGAACAAAATTTGCTCGACGGTGCATCATTACAAACAGTTCAGGGCGTGCAGTCTACAGAGTCTCTGAAATTTTAACCTCAAATCAAAACTCTCAGTGATAGAAACTTTTTAAATGATTTGGTACAGCTAAAGATATTTTATTTCCTGCCTTAAAAATATACTCTTATCAAGGGTGCCTGGGTGGCTTAGTCAGTTAAGAGTTCAACTCTTGGTTTCTGTTCAAGTCATGATCTCACAGTTCATGAGTTTGGGTCCCGCATCGGGCTCTGCACTGACATTGCAGAGCCTGCTTGGGATTCTCTCTCTCTCCCTTGTTCTCTGCCCCTCCCCCACTAGTTCTTTCTCTCTCTCTCTCTCTCTACACACACACACACACACACACACACACACTCCTTTTAAATACATGTGTAAAGGAAATGTTCTTGTGAGCATTTTTACAAATCATGGCTTGTCCGACCTGTCAAATGGGTTACTCATCCTGCCCTATGTATGACTGAGGTCTCTCTCGGGCACACCTGGGGAGGGGGGTACAACCAGAAGCGGTCGGCAATGCCAACGACAACCTGGCGTTTAGGTCGGGTGATGCCAGCTTATGGATGAAAGGCCAGGATGAGACTTTCACACCAAGTAGCCTCTTTCCCGGCCAGAACTCAGATGTCCAACCTAACGAAAGCACAGCCAAACATTTCGAAAAGCAACAGGGCTTCTGGCCAACCAAAACAGATGTTACAAAACCCGTGAGTGACAGCTCGGGATCTTTACCTGTAGGCAACACCATAGGCGACAACGTAGACTTTCGTTTAGAGTCCATTTACTTAGACTGCACGTAATTCTAACATTTGTGGGTGTTTGCAAAGTCTCACGGTGGATTGGAAGGAATGGCTTAGAGATAAGAGTTTTACTTCTCATCCTCTGTTTCAAGAGAGTCTGGGGAAGGACAACATATACCCAAAGTGATTTCAAAAAGTATTTATGGGACTCCTGGGTGGCTCAGTCAGTTAGATATCTGACTTTGGCTCAGGTCATGATCTCATGGTTTGTGAGTACGAGGCCCACGTCGGGCTCTGTGCTGACAGCTCAGAGCCCGGAGCCGGCTTTGGATTCTGTGTCTCCCTCTCTCTCTCTCTGCCCCTCCCCCCCTCAAAAATAAATAAACATTAAAAAAAAATTTTTTAAGGATCTTAGACACGTAAAGAAATAAACCCCAAACCATCTGGAAAATGTAATGATTCAAAAGGACTTCTCTGTGCTCCGGATAACTGAGGTTTTCTGTGCAATTTTAGTTCATTTTGACATCTAAAATCTATGAGTTTTATTTCATTCAAGTGCAGATAAAATGATTAGCACTATTCAAGGCCAAGGCCTTCCTTCATCTAAGCTTCTGGAAACAAACTGTAACACCTGCACTGTGAAAAGCCATGACATAACCACACCAACAATGGCTGACCTTGTGTGTCAAACACGTGCCAAGAACTTTACATATATTATAACTAATCCCCGAAATAATCTTCATTGAGAGGAACTGCTATGCTCACCTCACAGATATAAAACTAAGGGTTAGGGGTAAAGGAAATTGCCCAAATTTAAATATTTTTTAATGTCTATTTATTTTGGGGAGAGAGGGAGAGAGAGAGAGCACAGTGGAGGTGCATAGAGACAGCGAGACAGAGAATCCGAAGCAGGCTCCATGGTGTCAGCACAAAGCCCAGTGTGGGGCTCAAACCCATGAACCATGAGATCATGACCTGAGCCAAAGTTGGACACTCAACCGACTGAGCCAGCCAGGCACCCAGAAATTGCCCACATTTAAAACCAGGTCATCCTGGTTCTAAAGCCAGCATTCTTTCCATGGCTATCTTTTCCTTCTAGCTAATGAGAGTAGGTCTCCACATCCTTGGTGGGGCTCAAGGATTAATTCCCAGAGAAGTAGGATTAGTGTCAAGGTGGTGTCATTCCCTGGTTAGATGAGGCGGCCATAGGGGCAAGGATTGAGTCCTCTGTCAAGCCATCTCTCCAGTACCTACTTCTGCGAGAAAGGAATCTGGATTCTCATGTAGCTGAGTCAGTATGTAGTTAGTTGATTTCCATACTCCCCAAATTATTTCAAACCATAGAGGAAGGCTCTGGGCCAGAGTGAGTGTCGGGCAAGAGGATATTTTATTTTAACACGGAGGGTACACTAAAACGAACAGGCTTGTCTTTTGCCATGCAGGGCACTCAACCTACTTACTAGATTTGCATCTCACTTCCAAAATAAAAATGCCACAGTCCCCACCAATCTGTATTTGCCTTTCTCAGATTTGGGAGACTCGTGGCAGTAATCGGGTGGCCAGTGGAAGGGGTGGGAGCATCTTAAATCGTTGCTCATAAAGGACTGGCTGTGGCGGAGCGTGGGAACAAATAAACAGTAAAGAAACAGGGGCAAGGGGGCAAGGTTTGCTCCCTGTGCAAACAGCCCCGCTGGAGTACAAAGTCCACAAACCTTATCTCCTCCCCTATTTGAAATGGAACCTGGATGTGACATTTTGGGGGTTTTCCCCTCTGACATTACATTGCTGAATTCTTGATGTAGTCATCTGGAAGCCTCATAGGTCGGTTAAATGGTTGTTTGCTACACTGCCGTATGATTTTAAGAACACAAAAGAGACTCCTGTGCATGCTACCTCACTCAGAGTCTTGCCAAATTGGCTCTTTAAGATGCCTGAAATTTCACAGTTAATCCTTCATTGTTTTTCCTTAATCCAAAGATCAAGCACTAATGCAAATAGTCCTGGGAAGGGTAGTTCATTGACCTATTATCAGTCATATATACCTTAGTTGGAATGAGTTTGACGAATCAATTCACGCATGAAATAATAAATGTAAAAGTCACTTTGTAAGCCATAAATTGTCAGATAAATATGGAGTTATTTGAACATATTTTAAAACTTTTTTCACTGAGATATAACATAACTGGAATCCATGTTGATTGAAGACTCAATGTTACCATCATGTCTAATGTTTATCAAGTGTTTACTATATGCTAGACGTTGTTCAAGGCTTTCATGACGCCAAACCGATATGGGGCAGGTATGATTCTTATTCTCATTTTACAGATGAGAAAGATGAGGCAGAGAAATGCTAAGCAACTTTTCAAAAGTCACACAGCTAGTAAGTGTCTGAGCCAGGATTTGTACCAGGCAGTCTACTTCTAGAACCTGCGCTACAACCCACTTTCCACCTCAGTTGCTCTCTTCAAAGGTATGATGGCTGGAACACAGGGGAGGAAGAAGATTTGTGAATCACGAAGGGCCTGAAGTTATTTAAAACTGTTATTATACCAATATCTATTACAACATAGATACAATTTTCTTGTATCGGTGCTTATACCAGTATTGTGGTCTGAACATCAGCATAACGGAAATGACTAGAATGATGTCAACAATAGGTGCTTACTATCGTGTGTCTGATGTAGTCACTTTTATCACCTTTGTCCTCGTGATCTTTGCCCTCGTTGTCTTTATCATCACTGTCGTTTATTGAGGGCTTCCCATGTTCCAGGAACCATGTTCACTACCTAAACGATCTCACTTAATCCTCAAAGCAAACTTACGGCGTTGGTATAACCATTCCCATTTTATAGATGATAAAACTGAGGTTCAGAGATGTTAAGGCCATAGAGTCAAAAGCAACACAGCTGGAATGGGACCCTAAGTCTGCCTTCTAAGCGTATGTTCTTAACCACGTCACTACGTCCAAAATTTGAATCATACTTCTACAAGCACCACCACAAAATACCACGTATTAAGTGTGCTTTCTGTGTTAGCTTGGCCCTCTGTCAGGCTAGTCCTATCTCATGATTTCAAACGATAGTTCATGGGTTAAATCCAGCCAGCTGCCTGTTTCTGTATTAAAGTTTTACTGGGACCCAGACATACTCCTTCGCTTACACGTTGTCTGTGACTGCTTTTGCGCAAAAAGGTATTGTTGAGTAGTTACAAGAGAGATCCGAAAGCCAACGGTATTTGCCATCTGGCTCATCGCAGAAAAGTCTGTGGACCTCCCTGCCTTAAACCATTTTGCAGGGTGCATGTATTACTATTCTCACTTTACAGATGAACATACTGGAATTCAGGAAGATTAGGTAGCTTGTCCAACCAACTATAAGAGCAAGAACCTAGTGAGAACCTGAGGTCCAGATGACCCCAGAACTTGTTCATTTTCCTCTTTGAAACTTACAAAGGCAACAACTTTCGTAATTACCAGTTGAAGGAAAGATTTCTCTAACATGTGGTTACCAGTCTGCTTTTCAATGTTTGACACGGCTGTTGGAGTTGTACATTTTCCGCTGACAGGGGGATATTAAATTCCTCTTACCTTCTGAGAATTTACTGTATTTAATTCCTTGAGGGTGGATGCTCAAGGGCTTGTCTGCCTTATTCTTGAAGTGAACTTTCATGATATCTCCAACTTCCGCATACAAAGTTGGCCCAAGAAGTCCTATGGAAACAAGGATTTATAATGGGTCTGTGTTCAGGACTACCAAAGCCAGAGCTGCTAAGCATGAACCCCATGAGTAATGGCGGTCGTTCCTCCTGGTCCTGAGGCTGACCAGCTCATTGCCTCTACATGGCAGGCAGGTAAGGACAGGAAGGCAGAAATGCTTGGCTTGTGCCCAAAACAAGTCAAGAGAGAGGGGGAATAGTTCTGACCATGTCCGCCCCCCATTCAGACCCACCGTCATTTCTTGGAGATCACTGTCTTTGTCTTTGGTCAAGAAAAGAAAGATGGTCATTTTCAATTACACAAGGTGGTTTGAGGGAAGGTGACTGGCTCCATGAGATCTCCCTGAGGTGGGAGACCTCAGAGACCTCAGTGAAGTGAGGGAGCAAATCATGCAGTACTCTGGCCCTGAGGCAAGTTCAGAGTCCCTGAGGCAAGAGTGAGCTTGCTGGATCCAAAGAACTGTAAGAGAAATGGTGAGGGCAGAGTGAGAACAGATGAGGGAGGGGTGGGTCATGTGAGGCTTAGGGGGCATGGTAAGGACTCTGGATTTTCTCCTAAGTGAAATGGGAAATCACTGGGGTTTTGTGAAGAACATGTGCTCCTGACTGAATCTGATGTCCTTTAAATCTTGAGAACTTGTCACCAGAAGTCCTATTTCAGACAAGTGACAAGCGTTGACTGCTCTCATTGCCAAGCCATCTGTAAACTCTGTGGGGCTGGCTTCTCTCCACTAGGAATCACAGGAGAGCAATATAATATCGAGATAATATAATGATCATCACCACTGCCCATGAATGCCAGCTGAAGTCTGTGACCACAGAGAAAATCTTCAAGGAGATACTAACATACCCATTTTACAGATGAGGACACTGAGCCTCAGAGAGTTTCAACATCTTGCCCAATAGTATGTAGCTAATTAGAGGCAGCTAACCTATCAGACTCTACATACTGAGCCTTTAACCACCTTTTAATAGTCCACCCCCATGCTATATGTATTCATTCACTCAAAACATATTCATTGAGTGCCCACACTGTCCTAGCTGTCAGCATTGTAATGGTGAGTAAAATAGGCGCCTTCACAGAGCTTACAAAAAAGGTAGGAAAGCCAGATTTTAACAAATAATCCCACCAACATTTGATGACAAACTATGGTAAGTATTATGAAAGCCAAGTACAGAACACCCTGAAGAGCATTTTACAGAGGGATTTCGTCCAATCTCGGATGCATGGAGGGGATCAGGGTTGGGAAATACTTCCTTGAGGAGGCGATGTTTTAACTGAAGTCAAAGTGGGATTAGCACATGCAAAGGGTCGGCGGCACCAGAAAACTTGGCCTCTTTGGAGAACTGACAGATGGCCATGGCGAAGGTGAAGCTTAACAGGCAAGAGAAAGGAGCAGAAAGTGAGGCTGAAGGCATAGTCAGAGGCCCTGTCAGGTAGGGCCTTCTGGGCCATTTAGAGTTTTCCTCTAAGAGTATCTGAAAGCCATTAGAGAGTTTTTAGCAGAAGTGAGACATGGACCAGATTTGGGGTTTTAAATCTCTGGCTGCGTTGGTGGAGGATGAGCCGAGGAGAATCCAGAGTGGATGTTGAGAGAGCAGATAGAAGGCTCCAGGGGGGTGATGTTGGTGAGTTACCATAAAGTTACAGTAGTGGAGGTGATAAGAACATGCTAGAGAGCTCTTAGGAGACCAGACTGCCAGGCCTCAATGGATGGGAAATGGGTGGATGGTGAGGGGTCCAAGTTGCTGTGGATGGTCGGTGACACTCTGGCTGGGCAGCTGGGTGCAGGAAGGTGTCATTCTCTGAAAGGGAGGCCACTGTGGGAAGGTTTTGTTTGGTGGGCGTGGTAGGCAGAATGAAGGCCCTCCCTGAGGTGTCCCCATCTTAACTACTGGGACCTGAGAATACGCTACCTTATATGGCCGAAGGGGTTCTGCCCCTTGGGAATGATGAAGATAAGGATGTCGAAATGATAATGGATGTCGAAAGGATATTTCAATGGATGTTGAAAGATAGGATGCCTACCTATTGGCAAAGAGAAAATGGGACTTCTGAGACAGAGGCCCTACCTTTCTCTGCTCCTATCTTTTTACCCACAGTTTTCTTTTTTTTTAAGTTCATTTATTTTTGAGAGAGAGACAGAGAGACAGAGAACGAGCAGAGGAGGGGCAGGATGTGAAGCGGGCTCTGCTCTGACAGCAGGGAGCCCAATGCGGGGCTCGGACCCATGAACCACGCGATCGTGACTGGAGCCAAACTTGGGAGCTTAACGGACTGAGCCACCCAGCTGCCCCAGGACCCAGTTTTCTTATTCCTTTCGCTGAGCTCCCAGTGCTAGACTTTATGCTGATCATGTGCCTGAAGCTTTTTGTTTGTTTTTGTGTTAGCTCTGCACAGGGCCAGTGAGGTCACGTCGTTCAATCCTCGTTTTGGAGACAGTGACAAAGCCCAGGACATGGGGGCAGGGAGGGTGGCTTGCTCAAGGTCAGTCACTGGGTGGCACTGCTGGGGCGAGAACTCAAATCTCCGGACTCTTGAACCTTTCTCTCCCACCTCGCACAGAGCGGGTTCAGAAGCCCCCCTTTCCTGAAATGGTTCCAGTGTCTACACCATTTCTGACTCCTGACCACATCTGGCTCCACTGGCTGACCTCTGTCTTCTGGCTGCTGCCCTCCGTCCTAGCTGCCGACAGAAGCCCCCACTGGCTATTCCCACCCGCTGGGATGCCCCGGAGCCCACAAGAGGGCTATGGTGTCACAGCGTGCACAGGTTTCGTTGCCATGGGCGCCTCGCCCTGGCGATTTGTCTGTTGGCATCATGGGGCTGCAAATGCCCGGTGCCCAGGATAAGTCTTCTAAGTTATTTAACCTAGTAAGACCTCTTGCTGCAGTGAGTGATGTGGAATGTTTATTTGCCTCCCTTTCGGTTTCTTCGGAATTAAGGCAAAACAAAGCGATGTGTTCGTAAGTGCACCCCAAATACCTTCCCGCACGTGGGCAAACACAGGCCTGGACGTTGTCTGAGCCGCCGTTCAGCTCCTCCGTCGGCCAGATGGCCCGAGACCCATCCCACCCTCTCCTCAGTGGCCGACAGTGAGGTGGGGGGAAGGAGCCGCCTATCTTGTGGTCCCAAGAAGGTAGCACAGCATGTACCAAATGGTTTTGGACTTGAAAACTATTAGCTGGCTATGAAGCCAGCTAACCCAGCCCCCTGCTCTCAAGGTGAACAGCGCACTACAGAAAACAGGAAAGCCCGTCGTGGGGTTATTTTAAAGCCCCTTCAGGGGCAAACATTTCTTAATCCTCCTGGAAAAAATTCGGAGTCAAAACGAACCATTTTCAAGCCCCAGACAGGATTCCCGAAAATGAGACTGGCCCCTCCACCTGTCCGCGGGTCCTCAAACCTCGCTGGACAGGCACCTTCAGACCTCTGGTCCTACAGCCTAGTCCCCACCCGCAATTCGAATGACTTCTGGGCTCACGCTGCAGAAGTGGCACATGACTGGCTCCAGGTTCGGCTAGAATCGTACCCGCCAGATGAGTGGAGGAGGAAACAGGGAAAAGGTACCAATGACACAGGACCAGGCTGCGGGATGGGGCAGGTCACATAGTCAATGGTAGTGTTTAAACCCAGAGCTTCTCAGGCTTTTCCTTTACCCCAAATTTGCCCCACTCTATCAGCTACTGTAGAGATCCAGTGAATAAAATACTACCCTTGCCCTTCAGGGGTTCATCGTTAAGTGACTTGGGGAGTTCAGGAAGCAGCTCCTTTTAAAACGGGTGTTAAAATGCCTCAGAATTCACATAAAACAAATGCGTAATGAGAAATACAGGGGTTGACAGAGGGGTGATGTTGTAAGTGCACAGGGCTTACACATAAATTAATGATCAGGTCTACTTTTATTTTTAAGTTTGTTTATTTATTTAGTTTTAGATGGGGGGAGGGGCAGAGAGAGAGGGAGAGAGAGAATCCCAAGCTCCACGCTGTCAGCACAAAGCCCCACTCTGGGCTCGATCCCATGAACCGTGAGATCAAGACCTGAGCTCAAATCAAGAGTTGGACGCTTAAAGTACCGAGTCACCCAGGCGCCCTGATTAAGGTCTACCTCTAATTAATGAGGTTGAATCAGGAAATGTCCACAAAAGTTAATCATCTCAAAGGATTTTGATCACAGCACTCTCCTCTCCAAAACCTATCAATGACTCCTTCGTGGCTAAAAGAGAGTCTCCAGGCTGGCACTGGCCTTTCCATCACTCAGCACGGTGGCTTACACAGACCAGAGATTCAATTCAGTCACTTGGCAAAAGCCACACAAGGCAAGGCTCTAAACACCTGCCCAGTTCTTCTTCTCTCCAGGCCTAATGAATATGTTTCCCAGCTCATTTTCCCCTCACCCACCTACAATTAATTTTAATTAAATAGTTCTGAAGTATCCGTCGTACATACAAAGCGTGGAGCCAGAGCTATGAAAGTGAATAGACCCTGTGACAGAGGATGGGAGATCCTTGAGCTTTCTGCCCTCAACTACAGACTTAATTTTATTAGTAACCTTATCGTCTGTTGCCTCGCCAGCCCCCGTGAAGGTGGTATCTCATCTATCTCCAGCTAATTCGGCCCAAGCTTTGAATCCCCTCACTTCCTGTTTCTTCTGAATCTGGTTCCAGCAATTATTCTCTCTCAGATATTGTTATCCTCCCCTTTTCCACTGGATTCTTCCCCTGAGCCCTTAGGTATTTTAAGTCACTGTATTCTTGTTTGTAAAACTCCAAAACTGTTGATTGGTGACTGAAGGGCAGGCTCCAGCAGAGGGAAGACTGAAGGTAAAGGGCGGTCAGAGGAGGCAGGACAGAACGGTTTGCACGGAGAGACAGAAGGAGGAGTTTGGGAAAGTTGACCCTCTTCCGTTGGTTAGTGTGGGAGGATGAGGGAATTATTGACCAGGGGGCCCGGCTGGAGGAAGTTCTCTCTTAACGGCCTCTATCATTCCTGTGGAATATAGTACCATATTCAAGATCCCAAAAACCCACTCAACCCACTTGCCTTGATTAAAGAAGAGAGGAGGGAAAAGGAGAGATTTCTCTTCGAAACTGACAGCTGTTGTACATCTCACACTATAAATAAAACAGGAGAAGAGATGGGAAAACCGATGCAAAAGAATCAGCCATATATGGTTCCTTTGAGTGAGTCTAGGGACCCAGACAGAGGCACTGGATTATTTGTTAAGGTTCATCCACACTCAAGGGTAAGAAAGACAAGGTAAGGTTCTGTCTTGTCCACTACCGCCTGCTTCAATGCCCAGCCCATAGTGGGTGCTCAACAGTAGTCTGTTCAATGCGTGAATAAACTTAAAAGTTCAAACACTTCAAAGTTTTGTCGAGCTTTTTGATCAATGTCAAAAACAGCCAGCTTCCTGGCCATGTCACCTCACGGGCAAGAAGGGCCCCCTGCCTTGAAATTCTCAAAAATATGAACCAGGGGCCCCACATTTTCTCTTTGCACTTGGACCCACACATTCTGTAGCCTGAACTGGTTAAAAACAACAAAAGCACGTATTTCTACAAAGATGGTCCTAAATAGACGGTTTACATATATATACGAATATCAAATTATTCGTAGAGGTTTATCTTCAAAATTAAATAGTATACTTCAGGCTTACCTGAAATTTTGGATCGTGGTTTTTCTTTCTGAAAATATGGTTCATACTCTCTGTAGACAATTTTCTGAAAGGAAGTTGCAAAAGGATTCGAACTAGAAATAAAATACAAAAATTAATTTGAAAGGCATATAAGACATCTATATCTCATCACAAGACAGATGGCTTTCTCGTGTCCTCAGATATGTGGTAGGAACACCAGTATTTCAATTGTGTTTCAGAAACCCAAGATTTTATAAACATGAATAATACGTGAAGTTAATAAAACAATTATTGATCCCTTTAAGAATATTCTGTTGAAATAACTGTTCTTTCCCAAATTGAGTCTGCCTTAACTAATGTACTCAAAATCCATTTTCTTTTTTTGTTTAATCTTTATTCATTTTTGAGAGAGAGAGAGAGAGCATGGGAGGAACAGAGAGAGAGGGAGACACAGAACCCGAAGCAGGCCCCAGGCTCCGAGCTGTCAGCACAGAGCCCAATGCGAGGCTCGAACCCATGAACCACGAGATCACGACCTGAGCTGAAGTCAGATGCTCAACCGACTGAGCCACCCAGGCGCCCCAGAATCCATTTTCTAAAAAAGGACCTAAGATCATCGTGTGAACCCAAACGTTAGGCTTAGATTTTAAATGACTAAACCCACAACCAAATCCGATACGAATAAACACATGGGCAATTCTTTAACTGACGAATCAAATACATATGTAAATTATCTGAGGAACACGGCAAAAAACCACTGATTTGGTGGACCCTATTTCTAGCTGAGAAGTTGGAGATGGGCTAATGGAGTAAAAGCCCTGCGGATTCACCCTGGAAACCAAACAAACAAATGAAAAACCCACGTCTCAGAAAATGTTGAGTAACTTGTCCCGAGGAGGATCAATGGAAAAGTGGCAGAGCCAAGACTCAAAGAGGTGAAACCCTTGTATTCATGGTAAAGTATCACACAAGGGGAGTCAGGGAGAGCACTGAGCTTGCTTCTGGCCTTTTTTCCTTCTGCATCGCTAAAGCTGGGCACAGCGTTCCTACTGCGGTCTTCCAGATGAAAGGAAACGGGAAGGTAGTTGGGGGAAATTTCTCAAAAATGTCTAAGCCCGTTGAACAAACTGGCTTTGTGAGGCTTCCTAATCCAGAGAGGGTGGCCCCCCACCCCTAAAATCAGGGCATCACAGAATGGGATACTCACCACCTTTGCTGCAGTATCTATATAGTGCAGTAGTTAAGACAACACGTTGTGGACTCAGTGTCTGGGGTTGAATCCCGTTTCTACCCCTTGTTAGCTGTCTAACCTTCAACAATGTATTTAATCCATTTGTGCCTCAGTGTCTACAAGTGTGAGATGAGAATAATAGTGAAATCTTCAAGGGGCTGTTACAAGTATTACGTAAACGGCTACCTGCAAAGGGCCTGGAGCCCGCGCATTGTAAATATCCAATACGTGCTAACTAGTCATATTTTTAAGAGGTAATAAAAGTTGGTTTTTAGTCTCCATGTTTTCCTACCAAGCAGAAAAATCGTCAATTGCAGTAATTCTTAAACTTTTTAAAATGTGGGATACAAGAATTGTGTTAATGTTTGGGGGCAGAATTTAAGGAAGTATGAGTAAAGTATTTTGGAAATGAGTAGTTAGCTATTCAAGGTACTGGGTTCTCAGTCGCTGAAAGCGTTCAGTAGAAACTAGACAACCACTTGGGGGGTGGGATTGGTGCTTAGGGTTGGGGGGGAGTAGAAGGTCAAACATCGATGTTAAAAATGAACAAAATTACCTCTGAGAGTTCTTAGAACCCAAGAATCTTAAGATTCCATATGGTAGCTGTGTCCCTCATGTGGGAATCCATTTCTATTTATTTAATCTTTAGTACATTTGAAAACAACCCTCCCCTCCCCCACCCCCGATCTTGAAATACATGACCACGGATGATGGCATAAAAGCTTTACTAAGCAGAATCAGACTTTTGTGTGGGGTATTTTAATTTTTGTTCAATAAGGGCATATTTTCTACCATATTTCACTGTACATATTGTGTGTACATCCTGAGGTATATCTGTTTTGATTTCGAACAACTGAATTGCTATTCAAAAATAATCTAAGTAGAAAGCTGAAAATAATAGGATTTCCAACAACAGGCATGATGAATTTTTCATTTATGAGGATTCTCTAAAACTGATTTGATCATAATAAGAATCATATAAAGCTAGAACCCTAGAGGGGAAAAAAATATACGTTTTCGTTTTCAAGACCTGTTACCTGCATACATGTAAGTGACTGAACAAGTTTCCTTAGGGAAATTTTCAAAAACATTTACTTCAGACTTCAAACAAGAATAATGGATATATGTCACCTCTCAAAGGCATTCTCCTGCTAATACTGGGTGAAGTAAGAGGGGAGATCTTTGCTTTGTGCTAAAATACACTTTGGCAAAGAATGGAATTGTCTAGACCCATCTCCTTAAAGTGAGTGCCATTCAGCTGCGGGTGCAGGCCACTTGAGCACAAGCTCTGAGTTTAAGCAGCCAGATGTACGGGTTAGATTTTTCACTAGAAAGTGCCAGAGAGAGAAATGACATGATCTGAGGTTCAAAGATATTGACAGTTGGCCTCGGTTATCATTCCACGGTTTGGGAGCAATGATTGGCACCAGGGTTATGACTCTTACGCGAATTCTGGAAACTCAACCACAGGGTGAGGGGATCGGATAACCAGTCATGGTGCCCTGTGGACTCACCATGTGACTCTGTGACTCAGGCTTTTGCCCTGTGTGGTTCTGCTTGTCATTTTCGGAGTCAACTACAGAAGGAAGAGCAAACTTCCAAGCACAAGCACGGGGTGCCCCCGCGAAGGCAGCAAAGCGTGTTACTGTCTGCCCACGAGCAACAGAGATTAATGTTGGGAAGCCTGTTATTTTCTTCGGGGTTTCTGGCAGTTTCCTAAGGCTGTGGGTGCGATCTAGATAGATCATCGACTTGAAAGACAATATTTAGGGGCGCCTGGGTGGCTTGGTCGGTTAAGCGTCTGACTTCGGCTCAGGTCATGATCTCACGGTCCGTGAGTTCGAGCCCCGCGTCGGGCTCTGTGCTGACAGCTCAGAGCCTGGAGCCTGCTTCCGATTCTGTGTCTCCCTCTCTCTCTGACCCTCCCCCGTTCATGCTCTGTCTCTCTCTGTCTCAAAAATAAATAAACGTTAAAAAAAAATTTTAAAAAAAAAGAAAGACAATATTTAAAATAAATTTTTTGAGCAAGGATTTCTTCTTATTACAAGACCAAGATACTATGTAGTACTCTCCAAAATAACCCAGTTACAAAGCAATTCTTTGAAGGATCTAATGCTATACGCTACAAGACTCTTGAAATATTACATTATTTTTTGGCAGATTGCTTTGGTTTTGTAATTGTAAAAGAGGAACATGTCTTTCACAATCACGTAAACTGTGATGTTAAGTTAAAAAAAAAACTTGAGTCACACTGAGAGGTTGACCATTAAAAAGTATAAAAATATAACTGGAAATAGTGAGTAGGTCCTATAATTTGTTTCATTGCTGGGAAGTCTTATTTTTTTAACCTTTCAATTAGGAAAAATAGTTTGCAATTCAAAGATAGAGTTTTATTATTTCAGCCACCTTTTCGTTACATATGTCTGTTAACAGGGACCCTTCCAAAATAGCCCGGGGTAGACTTTATCCCAGGGACTAAGAATGTGAATAAAACGAGCCACGTGAAGTGGAAGACAAGGTAAAGGAATAAACATGTTGCACATTTACGGACGGCTGATGGTCTGAAAGTCATTTGTAAGAACACAACAAAATTGTGGCAATTTGGCGACCGCGATTGGGCACTCTGCTTGTAATGAAGGCCAAAGCGTACATCTTTAGTTTTAGAAGAGGAGGCCATGTGGAGGACGAAGTAAACAATATGTAACTAGAGGTTCTAGAAAAACACGAGCCTTCCCAAATTCTGGCCTGGGACTTCGCAGGAAGGGCGAATGAGGTGCTTCTGCATCCATCGCCGCACTAAACCCCCAATGAGCCGCTCTAACGAAACTGTATTCACCAACTCTTGAAAGCGGCACCTGTGTCTCCCAAAACCTCGGAAGGACGCACACTGCATCGTGGAATACGCTGCCTCGCTAGAAGCAAAACTGGCAATTCCGTTTCCAAACTTAGCGGTAAGGTTTTTTGCTTTTTAGTTTTTCCCGCTCTGTTTTGCTGCGCACGCCCCGCGATTGCAAAGGAAGAGCTCCCTAGAAGAGGTAACTTGATGCTCCCCGGGGGGGAGCCCACCGGCCACCACAGCCGCCTCACCTCGGGTCTGCGGGCTCGGGGCGGTAGTCCCAGCGGATGCCCTGCGCGGCCACGTAGAACTGCCTCAGCCGCGCCGCCTCGGCCCCCGGGCGCCCCCAGCCTGCGCAGCCGGCGCCCAGGACCACCAGGACCCAGAGGCGCGGGCAGCCCGGGGCCATGGCTGCTTCCCCGCTCCCGCGCGCCGCCGCCGCCGCCGCCAGCCGGGGACCTGGGCCGCGCTCGCGTCCGCCGCCGGTCGCGCCCCGCGCAGCAGGCCGGCCCGCCGTCGCGGCTGCAATGCGCCCCGGGAGGCTGCGGGTGGCGGTGTCCTCCCGCCCTTCGGCCGGGGCGCCGAGGCCGCCGCGGCTTCCAGCCGTCCTCCCCTCCCAGCGCCCCTCCGGGCCAAAGGGGGTTGGCTGGGTCCCCGCCCGCGGGGACGGGAGGGAGGAGGCAGGGCGAGGGGCTGGTGAATGTTTTACCGCAGGTGGAGAGAAGGGCAGAAATGGAGGCCCTCGCGGGCGGGGCGGGGCGGGGCCCAGGGGTTAACGAGCCGCGGGCAAAAGCGGTCCGGCCCTTGCACCCGCTGAGCCCGCTCCCCCTCACCACCCACCGCGAAGACGTCCACACCTGCTACGCCCTCTGCAGTTCCCAGTGCGGCGTCACCCCACGCCCCTAGCCGCGTCGGTCTCTCGACCTGGGGGAAAGGGTGTTCTGCTGTGGTAGGGGCACAGGGACACCTTGCAATTGCAGGGGAGCAAGCGGGGGCCTGAGCCCAGGCACGCGGCCGGCGGGCCTGGACCACCGCACTGACTGCTGCCCGCGCCCGGCTCTGGCCGGAGGAGGGCCCGAGGCCACGGAGGCAGCACCGCAGAGGCAATCCGTAGAGCAGACCTCAGTCCCACTCCCCGCGCCGTGCTGGCTTGGGTCGGCGACGCAACCTCTTTAGAGCTCGGTTTTAACATCGGCCCGAGAGGGGGATGAGAGGGATGAGAGTCTTTCCCCCGATGCAATTGTTAGCAAGATAAAAGAATACTGTGAGGTGCCCGACTCGCCCGCGGCTGAGAGGAGCCCGCACACGCGTATTACTCCGATTGTGTTTTTCCCGCTGCAGGGGCCCCCCTGTGTCTCCCCGAGCACTGGGCTGTTTCACGGGGCCTTAAGATCTTATTTTGCCCTTGCTAGAAAATCGGAGGCTTAGGTTGTCCGAAGCATCACTATCGCTGTCCGAGGTTCCCCGAACCTGCGGGCCTCCAAGCTTCTGTCTCAACGGTTTGTCTCGGTAGATTGGATACCTTGTAATGGGGCACCTCGCACGAGGTGATGTCCCGTGACGTCGGGCCCCTGCAGGCTTCACTCTCCCTCCACGCAGGCTTCTTTCTGTCTGCTGCTTTGCCGATACTACTCTGCCAACTTACAATGCCCATCTCTTCGTCTTTGCTGCCCACTGGTTGAGTTCAAATCGAGTCCTACCTATCTCCCGGTAGGAGTATCTCCCGAGTCTCCTGGACTCAAGTTGCCTTTCCCACTTTATGAGCTCCTACAGCAGTATTCAAACAAAACACTCGTATTGCTCGCCCTCTGTTACTTTGCCGGGATGTCTATCGTTTCCCCAATTAGGTGATCAGCTGTTAGAGCAGGAACAGGGCCTTACTCTTCTGTATCTGTGACAGCAGTGGTTTGAAAGCCGGTCCACCATCAGAATTCCCCAGAGGACCTTTTACAAATGGCAGATTCTGACTCTGGACACGGGGCCGGTGGCCACCGTCCTGCCACACCGGGCCCAGTGATTGGCCTAAGATAAGCAGTCAGAGATGCTGTCGACAGTATATGAGAAGCTTTTGAAGAGCAGCGAGTCCCTAAATCCCCCAAGGTTACCACTGAAGCTCTTGCAAAGTTACTGTAACCCTTTAGCTAGACGGTTTTGCCATTGTTATCTGCATATGCACCCACGTGTTGTTTGTTCTGCATGACACGTTTACTGCCTCACAGAGACGAGGCAACTGTACCGTTTGGCTATTTTTTGGCATCAGTTCCAGATAACTACTGTGTAACTTTCAACAACCTATGCATTAGACATGTGGTTTAATAAAGAACATCTGTTCTTTCTTACAGAACGTTCAGGTGATAAAGATTTTTTTTTCTGCCTCTCTGATTTCCTGACTTCTTTTTCTTCTCTGATTTTGTGTGTTGGGGGTGGTGTGGTGTGGTATATATTTGCCGACCGAATGAAGGGTCAATCTACCATTGGGACAGCAGTAATTATGCATTACACTGATGTAAACAAAATGATGTACACAGACCTTCTTGAACAAAATGTCAAATAATAGAGCGTGGTATTTGGGAAGAATCCTTTTAATTGCACATTTGAATTTTGGTCTTGAGGTCCTTTTGGGCGGACTGACCGGTGGAGGGAAGGCGACACGTGCCTTCCTGTCTTGATTCTCGGTCTTCTGCACCCTCTGGTGCCAACCAGAGGCTTCTCGGAAGGCTTGCAGCCAGGGTGTGATAAGCTTCATGAAGGGCAAGCCCTGGAGACCCCAGAAGATCTTCTAGAAGTCCCCTCAAGTCACAGACACCACCCGCCTCCCAACAAAGTAGAGTATGCCTTCCTCCAAGCCAAAAATAGAGGCATTTTTTTATGTTTCCACAGTCTGGTCTTCTGGTAAGTCAGATGCTTCAGTCTCTGGCTAATGAGTCTTTCAAGAAAGGGACAGCTGGGCAAAACCCACAGACCACTGCAGGCATCCAGTCCTGGCTGCTGAGGCTTAAGGAAGAGGTGAAGCAGGAAGGGTGGGTCGAGAGTTCGGGCTTGTGGCACAATCCTTCTGCTGTCATCCAGGACTAATCTACAGGAAACTTCATGCCTTTTTTTTTTTTTTTTTTTTACAAGTATTTCCAGAAAGCTGCAGCAAATATGCCACAGTTACAGCCCAGTCTGGCAGGAAGCCTGATGTTCAAAAATAGGATCCTATGGAGTTTGAGTGAGGTGACCAGGAGGACAGGTCTCTGAAAATGAGACGAAAGAAATTGAAATAATTACATGTGGCTTCAAAGCAAGCAAGCAAGCAAGCTAGCTAGCTAGCTAGCTCTTAGCATTTCTGTCCCTGAGGATCAACATAAGCTCTTTCTAGATTCTAGATAATCTGCCATTTAGGCTCCTTTCCTTAGGAAACCCAACTACTCATACTGAGCTGTGGGGGACAGAGAAAGTAACCAATTATTTTTGTGTTCCAGCAGGTCACATAGGGGACCGGCTGCATGAAAGTTTGTAGAATGTTTCCAGGAGTGTGACTTGTGGTCATCAAGCAAGGCCGCGGTGTTTTTTTTCTTTCTTTGTTTGTTTCTTTGTTTTTAATATATGAAATTTAGGTCCGCAGTGTTGTTAATACCACCGAGCGGCCATTAATGGGAACGTCACACATCCTGAAAGAAGTTATGTCTTATTAGAGCATTTCTATCCCGGAGGAAATGGAAATCCTCGCATAAACTTACTTTCTATTGTCACTCTACTGACGTACCCTGTCCCCTGCTGCCAACGCAATTTCCTTCAAGGCTTAAAAATTTAATACATGCTTAAAAATGTAACTCCTGATTATATACTAAAAAGTCAAGTTTTAGTATTCTTTCTCTTTCCCCCACTTCAAAAATATCTTCACGGGGGACTTACCTTAAGGGCTTGGGTCAAATGCAGCATTTGTGAAAACTCCGTATGTTCCTAGGTGGCTAAAGGACAGAAACACAAAGATTTGCCATGTGGTACTGGGGCCTTGATGACGGCGCAGCACAGAGTTCCTGAGACACCATGCATGAACACCCGACCCCGGAATTCTGCTTTGAAACGCTAACAAAATTGGGGCTCCTGGGTGGCTCAGTTGGTTGAGGGTCTGACTTCAGCTCAGGTCATGATTTCACAGCTCGTGAGTTCGAGCCCCGCGTTGGGCTCTGGGCTGACGGCTCGGAGCCTGGAGCCTGCTTCCCATTCTGTGTCTCCCTCTCTCTCTGCCCCTAACCCACTCGCGTTCTGTCTCTGTCTCTCTCAAAAATAAATAAGCATTAAAAAAAAATGGTAACAAAATTAAATGCCTGCAATATTTTGGAGATGCCATTTAACAGCTCTGGGCAATTTGCGCGGCACGTACACCCCCGTTAAGTTATTGTTGAGCTGTAGGTACTGAGTACCCGCTATGCCTCTTCCTGGGGAGAAGAAATCCTTAGAAAATACCCAGGCTTGATATCTGATCATCTGGCAACAGTTATCAAAGCATGGTAGTACTTCCCCCTACATTTGTTTGTTTGTTTTCATTTTCACAATGATCAAGAGTTCTACTGACATTTAGTGGGGGAAAGGGCCAGGGGCACTGGATAGCCTAATAGGCACACGACGCAAAAGATTTATCCTTCACTCCATACGGTTTTAGGATATCTACTCAATATTCCTATAGGTGAATAACCTCTGAGTCTGGAACTTATCTTGCTTTAACTAGAATAGCGTATTTTTTGTGTCTTTGAAATTACAATTGCCATGTGAATTGAGAGAAGGTTATAACAGGTTTTCCAATCCTTTACCAGAGTCATTCATCATTAAAAAAAAATCAGGTTGGTGCTGGCAATGCCTCTGAGGCTGTTTGAGTCACGAAAAACTGCTGGTCACTGACTGTTGGTCTTTACGGCTGTTGACCCAAAGGTGCAAGCCTCATCACATCCACTGGAGTAGTCCCTCGGCTTTAGCGTTTTATTTCTATCATGTATCACTTTCCCTTTCATTTCTCCTTTACTATACAATGAGTAAATCACTGATTTTTTAAAAACACTGTGTGTAGTTAGGATATATTATCTGTGTATTTGAATTTAGAATTAGTAACGGGGATTTTGCAAAAGTTTTGTTGCAAAAGGGGGACATTATGTACAGTCATTCTGATATATCACAGTGAGTTAAAAAGTCAAACTAGAAAAATTTACTCAACCATGCAACATGTCTCTCTTACCTTTGAGGGTTCAAGGGGCTTTCTCCATCATCTGGAATAAGCAAGAAGACACAAATGATTGGTTTAAAGGAAAAAAAACCCTAGATGAACGAGAAAGGTCATCAGTGGTAAGAGTCATTGGGGAAAGTCTGTTACTGATTTTCACACAGGCTCATTATCAGGGGTGCATTGGGAACGAGCTGTGCATTGGGACCCGTGTGGGGCTGAATGAAAACATTTGACAGTATGTAATCCACACTCCACTCATGTTTCCTCTCTTGCTTTTCAGTGACAACCTCTTCTTTGTCCTCTGGTCCTTGCCGTCAGCCTCTCGGCTGTTTTTGGTTGCTGTTGACATTGAGATCGCTGGTTCTTGAAACCCATTTGTTTGGCACTTGAGGTCCCCTGCCATTGCAACCTGTGTCACACTTCCCCAGCCACTAGTTGGGAAGCTGATTGTGTAAACAAATCCATACCCACATAACAAAGGCTGTTTTCTTTCTCTGGTAACATGGGTGACCAGGGCCTCCTGTCTTAATCCAAACAATGGGCTCGCGGAGTGGAAACTTTAAATATGGCAGCCGGCCTGCCCATCGTCCCGTGGAGAGATAAAAGGGGAAAGCATCTTATGGCTAAATAAATTTAGAAAACACTAAGCCAAATGAAGGGGAACAAGTATATTTATTACAGGGCACTATTGAGCCTTCAACGGGATAATGAATGTGCATTTTGAATTTGCAGGAGAGGAACAGAGTACGCAGCATTTTCCTATTATTTTGACCATAGAGTCCTATAAAGTTAAAATCGCATCGCAACGGGTCAAGGAAAATCGCCCATCCTCACAAATGAATTTATTTATTTTTATTTTTAAAAGTTTATTTATTTTGAGAGAGAGAGAGAGAGAGAGAGCACTCACACAAACAGGGGAGGGGCAGAGAAAGAGGGAGACAAAGAATCCCAAGCAGACTCTACGCTGTCAGCGTAGGGCTTGATCTCATGACTGTAAGATCATGACCTGACCAACGGAGCTACCCAGGCGCCCCAGATTTATTTATTATTAAAGATATTGGAGGATGGGCGGCTGCCGGTCTCTCGTCATGGTCTGGAGGGTTCTTTGGCAACGTCTCAAATCTAAAGAAAGAACTGGGGGGGGGGCGGCGAAGGCAGGAATAATGTGATTCCTACATGGTTACGGAGAATAGGTTCTAGGTCTTAGGAACTCTTGCTTCTGCCTTCTGGATTTGGTTAAAGAAACAGAAATGTCACACAGAGGGACTGGTGGCAGCTCTTTAAGCAGAGTGACGCTCTTTCTTTGTCTATCGTCCTACTCACCCATCCACAGGAGAGTATGTGCAGGAACTTTAGAACACCAGCCTCAATGTGATGGTGATTCTGTGAATGGAGAGAACTTACAAGTGCGGAACAAGAGGGTCTGCCCTAGAGCAGTTAATGATCAGAGCTGAAAGTCAGTTCCATGAGAGCTCCATCAGGTATGACAGCCACTCTCAGTCACCTGCATTTGAGCATTCCTGACCCCTCTGATGCCCCTTGTTACCTTCCATGAGAAATGAGGAAGAGCCCCATTAGTGTGTGAAGAGAGGTTTCTGAACTCATGACTGAGCATCCGGACCAGACAAAGAAAGAACGTTTTAATCCATAAGAGATGGTTCCCTTCTTTCATCCTAGGCCAAGCTCTTTTCTTTTCTTTTCTTTTCTTTTCTTTTCTTTTCTTTTCTTTTCTTTTCTTCTTTTCCTTTCCTTTCCTTTCCTTTCCTTTCCTTTCCTTTCCTTTCTTTTCTTTTCTTTTTAGTTTATTTATTTGGCAGGGGGGGAGCAGAGAGAGAGGAGAGAGAGAATCCCAAGCAGGCTCCGTATGGTCAGTGCAGAGCCTGATGTAGGGCTCGAACCCACGAACCATGAGATCATGACCTGAGCTGAAGGTGGACGCTTAACCAACTGGGCCACCCAGGCTCCCCTAGAGCTCCTATTTGATGAACAGTCTGATAAACACAGCCTCCCTCATAGAGCGTCTTCATCCATTGGGTCACTTCCCTGCTTCCATCCTGCATCGGCCCCGCAAGTTTTCAGGAGAACGTACAGATCTCTCAGTGTGCCACCCCAGATCATGACTGAGCAGCTACCCTCCACGCCTCTGGCTCTATCTCTCGCTTCCTCCACAGCATTTTTGGTTCAGAGGCACCAAAATGCTGAACGTCGCGCTTGCCTGGCCACTTACCCCATTCAGGTCTTTCCACACACCATTCTCTCTGCTGGAACTCTATTTCCATTTATTTCCGTTTAGGGAAATCCTTCTTATCCGTCCAACGTAGAGCTTAAAGGAGCCTTTGCAGACCTATCAGTTTGGTTGACACACCTCTCTTTTGTGTTCCAGTCATATCCAGGGTGTGTTTTGGCCTCACACAGGTACTACTTCTGCATTAGCTTAGATTTCACTTATCCGTCTCCCTACTGGGCTTGCACAGTCTTTAACATCATGGCCAATACCCTGGGTCCCACTACCGAGCACTGCCGGCCAATAAATGACTATTGCATGAAAGAAAGATGAGGAGGGGAGCATGGTCCTTTCCAGTTGGTCTTGGTGGTAACTAAGGTTACCTAGACCTGAGGCCTCCAAATGCCAATGGGCCAAGGGGCATCATCAGAATTTGGAGGGGAGGGCTTTTGAGAAATTCAGTTTTCCAGACCAATTTCCAGATCTCTCTTTATAAGGATCTGTATTTTTAAAAATTTTTAAAAATGTTTTTACTTATTTTTTTGAGACAGAGAGAGACAGAGCATGAGCCGGGGAGGGGCAGAGAGAGAGAGAGGGAGACACAGAATCCGAAGCAGGCTCCAGGATCCGAGCCGTCAGCCCAGAGCCCAACGCGGGGGTCGAACTCATGGATGGTGAGATCATGACCCTAGCCGAAGTCGGACGCCCAACCGACTGAGCCACCCGGGCGCCCCTGTAATTTTTTTATAAAGGTGATTCTGATGCGAGGTCAGTTCCCAAGATAACTTCTCTTGGGCTTGTTTCCTTTGAACGCAAACATGTTTTCAAACATGAACTCCTGACGCTGTGGTTTCATGGCCCCTCCCCCGTGACACTAAAGAAAAAAAGAAGGAGAAGACTCTTTCCTATTTACCTTTTTGCCTGAAACGCTTTCTTAGGAGAGCCAGGAGGGTCCCACACGTCACCAAACCTATTGTAGAAGCCACTGCCCCGCCAAAGTAAGTCAGGGCTTCCTGGATAGTCAGCGGCCCTGCTGCAAAACAAACATACACGCGGGGCATGAGAAGCATGTTGTGCAGAAGACCATCACTCTTCCAGAAGGGCCCCGAGAAGGGCCTCAGAGCTGTGAGATCAAGTCCTGTGCTGACAGCCTGGCGCCAGACATCCGGAAGCCATAAGACTACTGCAGTAGAATGCTAACCGGGGCCCAGTTCTATTCCCAATGCTTCAACATCAAACGTAATTTCCAAGGGAGTCAGGTGAAGGGGCCCTAATAAAGTGGATGAAAGGATTACGGGGGGTGGGTGATGGGCAGGGAGGAGGGCACTTGTTGGGATGAGCACTGGGTGTTCTATGGAAACCAATGTGACAATAAATTATACTAAAAAAATAAAAATAAAAATCTAAAAAAATGTGAATTAAATGATTAAAGAAGTAGAAACTTAAGCAAATAAAATAAACCATGGGTAATTTTTTTTCTTCGGCAATCAAAGACTTAGTTATGCAACAAAAGGTAGTCCTGACAAGCCGTAGAGAAAAAAGTGAAAAAGGAAAAGGAAGGTGGGTGAGATAAGCCTTATAAACAGATGAAGCTTCATTTAAACAGATCCATGTGTTTTTAGAGGCGTGTGGTACAGAAAATTCTTCTGAGATCATTAATTAGGAATCTTCACGAAATAACCTCCCATTAAAAAGGTTCTGAAACTTCAAGATGTATTTATTACACACAGGTTATAAAGACATGAGAAGGTGCATCTGGCAAATCTGAGCTCCGCACTGGGGTGGGGATTGTCTGTAGAGTCATTGAATTTCATTCCCACTGCTCTGCAGGAGGCAAGGAGATTGTGCTTGATTCATTGTGAAATATTTATTAAACATAGGGGAAACCCAGTGAAAGTGAGACCACTGTCAGAAATACACAGACCAGGGGCACCTGGGTGGCTCCCTTGGCTGAGCATCTGATTCTTGATTTCAGCTCAGGTCATGATCCCAGGGTCATGAGATCAAGCCCCACATCAGGCTCCGTGCTGAGTGTGGAGCCTGCTTGAGATTCTCTCTCTCTCTCTCTCTCTCTCTCTCTCTCTCTCTCCTGCTGCCCCTCTCCCCCACTTATGCCCTCTCCTCTAAACTAAAGAAAGAAAAAAAAATTAAAGAAATACACAGAAAAGGAATACTGATTTTGTTATGTTCCTTATCAAATGACTTCCTAATCCATACGGAAAATATACCTTGGCAGGTTGGCATGGGGGTTGACCACTGGCCATTCTCTTGGCATGCGGTTCTTGCTGAGCCATTAAGTAACTGGCCTTCTGGACAACGGAAGCTGCAGGTTGAGCCGTAGCTGAAATTTCCCCAGGGGTTGGAGCAGTTCATCGTGCCTGGCTCGGTAACGTGCAGCTCAGAGCACTTGACGGCTGCAGAAAGAAGGAATGCGGGGAAAACAAACATTTAGAGGGAAGGTGACAGAGATTCTGGTTTCATTTGTGACCTGGGTAGCGTTGCCAGCAGCTGGCGTAGGAATGTGAAAGGTCAGAAAGGAGATGAGCCGCTGCTGACATTCACACCAGCTCCTCCAAGATCACACATACTAAGATGTCCGCTCAGAGGATGACAGCCGAAGAACCAGGAGGGAGCATTCAATAAATACCTCCTAGTGGCTCCATCAATCTTACCTACAAAAATACTACTTTCAATATTTGGCTTCTCCAAAGCACCGCTGTTCTAAATGTTATTCTTGCAAATTGCCACGGGCAATTTGCTGGCATGGCAGCACGTGTTTATTGAGACACTTGGTAAGCGTTCAGCACGGCTGGCCTCTGGAAGTTTGAATGAAGTAGAGAATGTCACCCCCTTTCAACTTTTCTTCAGGGAGGGGCGCCTGGGTGGCTCAGTCGGTTGAGCGTCCGACTTCAGCTCAGGTCATGATCTCACGGTTCCTGGGTTCGAGCCCCGCCTCGGGCTCTGGGCTGACAGCTCGGAGCCTGGAGCCTGCTTGGGATTCTGTGTCTCCCTCTCTCTCTGCCCCTCCCCTGCTCGTGCACTCTCTCTGTCTCTCTCTCTCTCAAACATAAACGTTAAAAAAAAAAAAAATCAAACTTATCTTCAGGGAACTTCGGGTTATTGTCCCTAATTCGTAGATAGGAAACTAAAGCTCAGGAAATAAAGTTGAACTCAAATAAACATTCTTGAGAAATGGTGACATTTACAAAGCCCTGTTCCCGTGCTTCATGGGGAATACGAAGCCGGGAGAGACACGGTACCTCCCGCAGGGGGTGACAGCTCTTCCAGAGGTATCATACATGGCATATCTTTTCATTCAGGTCCCAGCTATGAAAACACGGCATGTTCACACTATCACATAATTCGTGGAACGGCAGCGTGTATTTCACAACTCGTACGCGGGGTTTCACGTTCCGCGTGCTTGCTGTCCTCGCACACTTGGACATTTTACAAGCGTTCCCTCCCTTACGTCTTCGAGAGCAGGGCACTCGCTTGTGACACAGCAAGGGGAGCGGCGACGCGCCTGCGGCAGGTTACCTCTCACCGGGATCGGTGGGGACTTCACCGAGGAGCCGACGCGTGAAGGGGTCGTTGGGGCTGGATGCGATTTCAACAGGTAGGTGCGACGCTGCGCGTGGGCGCCAGCTGGAAGATAGCACCCAACCGCCTGCCCCGTTGCCATTACCTCTGCACGTGGGAGCTCCCGCCGTCCATTGTCCCGAAGGCCTGCATCTGAGAGCACGGCCTCCCGTGAGGGTGAATCCAGCGTGGCATCCAAAGTAACACGTGGTATTCGGGCCAAAGGTTCCCAGACCATGCCTACAGGACACTGTTCCCTGCTCCAGAGTGATGAGGGCTGGGCATCGAACCTCTGAGAGAGGAGCTGGTACCACACCTGCTGTGAAAAAGCGTTTCCCTTTAGAGAGATCCCAGTCACGCGGGGCGTAGCGGCGTGAAGACTGGCGTGGCCTAAGTGCCTTCCACTCTTTCTGTAGCAACGAAGGCTCTAGCGACGGCTCCTCAAGGAAGTTGAGGAAAATTGGCGATCTCAGGTATGGAAAACCAGGTGAGAAAAAAAAAATACTGAAAAATACCCTTGGGGAGGTGATGCTCTAGGCCCCAGGAAGAACGGGGTGTGGGGCATGAGGTCAACGTTACCAGTATTGACAAAAGAAAAAAAAAAAAAGAAAGGAAGAAAGAAAAAGGAAGATTTTTGCCAAAACATAGAAATTCAGTAGAAAGCGAAATACACACAGGCCAACTGCCTGCCCTCGCTGCTTCATTGGGAGGTGGCATTGCCTGCTGGTCGAAGGTCAGCACGAAATGTAAGGTATGCACGATGCCACTGGCTTTGTCGCTAACTTTCCATGTCGCAGAAAGATGCTCATGGACCTCTCTCTCAGTTCCTTGATTTGAAAAACTGAGTTCGTGACCCCACGCCTTGTACTTCTCGTCACAGTGAAGAACATGCAATCGACTCAGTAAAGGTCTCTGAGCAAAAGAGGCCAAAATTGCGAAAGAAAATTTCTGCTTAAGAATTGGGGCGCCTGAGTGGCTCAGTCGAGGAAGCGTCCGACTTCGGCTCGGGTCACCATCTCACAGCTCGTGAGTTCAAGCCCCTCGTCGGGCTCTGTGCTGACGGCTCGGAGCCTGGAGCCTGCTTCGGATTCTGTGTCTCCCTCTGTCTGCACCCCCCCCACCCCGCCCGCCACGTGCACTCTGTCTCTCGCGTTACCTCAAAAAATAAACATTTAACAAGAAAAGAATAAATATAACTTCAGGGAGCCTGGATGGCTCAGTCGGTTAAGCGTCATGGCTTAGGTTTTGGCTCAGGTCATGGTCTCACAGTTGTGAGCTCGAGCCCTGCATTGGGCTCTGTGCTGGGCAGGGAGCCTGCTTAAGATTCTCTCTCTCTCTCTCTCTCTCTCTCTCCCTCTGTTCCTCCCCAGCTCGTGTGTATGTGTGCACATGCTCTCTCTCTCTCTCTCTCTCTCAAAAGAAGGAAAAAGAAAACAGCACCAACATATCTTTTATTTCACAAAAGTGAGAAGTCCTGTCACTCCTTATAAATTCTTAAATCCATAGGCTATGTTTCCTAGATCCCAACAGATTTTTCGTAACAAGAAACAAAGCTTTCACGATAATAATGCAATCACGCATACCTGTCACGTAGTAAGAGCTTATATGGGCTTTTGTTACTTTTGAAGAAGTTTCCAGAAGAAGAGTGGTCTCAGTGAGTGTATTTTACCTTTGCAGGTTGGTGGAGGTGCTGTCCATTTTCCGGAAGCTGTGCATTCAACATCATTAGATCCCTCCAGCTTAAAGCCCTTGTTACAGGAGAAACGGCAGGTGTAGCCAACACTGAATTCTCTGCGGGTGTCAGAACAAGCCAGGCTTCCCTGCTCTGGGGCAAATAATTCTGGGCACTTGACGGCTGGAGAGTCAAAGAAATGAGGTCACAATCTTCAAGTTTCCTCAGAAGCCAGTTTTGCACTGAATTCATTCATTCATCTATTGAACAAACACTTACTGAGCACCTACTAGGTCAGGTGTTTTGCTAGGCAGCAGGTGTCCCACAAAAAATAGGACACAGGCCATTTACTACAGAGGCAGGAGGAGGGATGGCGGGCACACAGAGGGAAGTGCAGGTAGGAGGGACAAAAATGAAGTCAAGGATTTAAGCAGTCACACTGAAGAACCCACAGCTTTATCCTTTTCTCTCTGCGCCTGTGCCTCCCATGGCTCTCCCGATCCAGGCTGGATGGGTTCAGTCTAGGACTCACTTCTGCCCTGCCCGAGGCCGCTTCCTCTTAGGTAGCCTGCCATCTCCTCAAATTCAACATATCTAAAAACACAATGACCGTCCTCTGTCCTAAACTTTTGCCTCCATTTGGATCCTCAGGCTGCTTTTTTTTTTTTTTTTTTTTTTTCAAATACCACAGTTCCCTAGAACAGGAAAGCGGAACAGCTCCTGGCTAAGCTAGATTAGTCCCTGGAAATTCCCTGAACTGACTTCATGTGGACTTGCCTCTCGTTCTTGGCTCATGCTGCCCTGAATTTCTTTCCGTTTTCATTGAAAAAAAAATCCCACCCGTCCTGGAGGATCCGACTGAATGCAGCCTCCGCAGAGCGTCTCCTGATCACCGCAGGCTAAAGGCTTCTCCTACGAACGCATCAGTTTTTTGTCTGAACTCCTGTGTTGTCTTACCACGTGCCACGTCTCCCCTCACCTACTGGATGGAACGCTTCTAAAACCCAAGAGCCGTAAGACTTTGTGTCTTTCACAGCTCACGCTTCAGGGGCTCAAGGGCTAGTGTTCGGCAATCGTTTGCCAAGTGGATGAATACAGGAATTTTTAATTTAATTAACCATTTCCTTCAAAATCATTTTACAAATTATTGCAGTTATATATTTCTGTTAGGATCATGCCTTTTTCTCCATTAAATTCTGACATAAGACTATTATTTATTATCAAATATTTGACAAACTGAGTGACTATTTTTTTCATTTACTTATTTGTTCATTTATTGAGAGAGAGAGAGTGAGTGAGCATGCAAGGGAGGGGCAGAGAGAGGGGATGGAGAGAATCCCAAGCAGGCTCCGCACTGACAGTGGGGCTCGAACTCATGAACTGTGAGATCATGACCTGAAGCTGAAATCCAGAGTTGGACGCTTAACCGAGACACCCAGGCGCCCCTACTCTTTCTTTAAATCCAAGCTTTCTGAAAGCAGTGCCTCGGTCAGTCAGGCTCATTTTGCTTAGCACTTTTGCCTTAAAAACAAAAGAAAATAAAACTTCTTGAAGTCCTAGGTAATTACTTCATGGGAATGTGATATTTCTGGCCTTTCCATATCACCCCACGTGTTTTCCGGTGACAGGCTATCCACCAAAAAATTGTGGATCCTCATTGCCTGAGTCCACTCAAATAACTGAAGTAACACACTGAATTTCAGTTTAGAATGCTCAGATTTTTGAGTAATTAATAAATGTATGTTGGTAGGTCAATTTCATTTACCAAACATTTGTTAAATATATCTATTGGTGGGGCGCCTGGGTGGCTCATGGATTAAGCGCCCAACTTTCACGCAGGTCATGATCTCGTGGTCCGTGGGTTTGAGCCCCACGTCGGGCTCTGTGCTGACAGCTCAGAGCCTGAAGCCTGCTTGGGATTCTGTGTCTCCCTCTTTCTCTCCACCCCTCCCCCACTCACGCTCTGTCTCTCTCTCTCTCTTTCTCTCTCAAAAATAAACATTACAAAAAATTTTAAAAATCTATTGGTGTACGTCACAGACATTAAATCATCTGTGAACATTTTCACTAAAACAACTTTTTCAGACTCTTGGGATTTCATTCTCAAACCCCAGGAAATGCACAATGTCAGCGGCAGGAGAGGAGGGACCTTGTCATCTTTTCAACACCGCATCCACGGGACAGGGTCTGGCACATCGTAGGGGCTCCAGAAACGTTTGTCAAATGAACAAAAAAGCCCGTGAGCACAATTTAATTTGGACGCATTCTAACAAGTGTTTTTAGCTGGTCTGAAGAGAAGTGACTGTTTTAAAAAATTGATTCAAGTGACTTTCAGTACACGAAGAGGATTGCCGCAGCATTAAATCCACTTGGGGCCTTGCTTTGGTCTGCGTTTTGTCAGTCTTGTTCCGCCAAGATTGTCGATACAGGTTTGTGTGTGTGTGTGTGTGTGTGTGTGGTTTTTTTGGTTTGTTTTTGTTTTTGTTTTGTATGTGAAAATCTCTGAACCCTCTTAGGTAAGAATTAACCTTGCCCAAACAAAGGCCTGTAAATAAATTTAAGGATTTGACTTTGAATCAAGTGCGGAAGTAGGTTTTCCTGCCTGAGGCAGCCTTGACGAGGTACACGGGAAGTCTAACTCCCAATCTGGAACATCATGGGCTCTCGGCAAACATGGCCGAACTACATTTGTGGAAGAGCTGAGGGCAGACGTAGAGGAAGAGATTTTTACCAAAGAATGACCTCTTGGGTAACTTGAAAAAATTGTCCTGCTCTTAAGCCTCCTGTAAAACTGTCCCCAAACCTGAGTGATTACAGGAAGAATAGAAAACAGATAAGGATTGCTTTTATCACATGATTAGTGCTCTGTCTTCATGGACTTCTGAGACAGCTCTGTCTACCACAACCACCTTCACGGATATCTTCCTGTAACCCATGAAGTAAGTGTATGTGATTGCACGTCAATGTATAAATTGTTGGGTCCACTGGCACTCTGTCGTCAACTGACAGCATACTGGTTTGTATTATTTTAGACAGATTTAGTTAATTCTTCTCTGTTTCTTTGTATTCTCTCTTTTGAGTTAGATATCGTTTCTGTCAGGAAACTTTTGGAAAGAAGATACAGTGTGAATAATAAGTTTAACCAAGTTGGCTGTTCTAGACTCAAAGTTTCGAAATGAACACTTGGAACCCCCATGGAGTCGGAGAAATGTTGGAGGAGGGGAGAGAAAAACAGAGACGCAAGCCAGGCCAGAGCTTAGAGGGTACTTGTGTGCTGTATTATAGGACTTGGGTGAGCAGGGACATGGCCGAAAGGGCAGAGCTAGGACTGGGACTTGGAACAAGGACCTCCTTTCCCCACTAGGGGGAGGCTGATGACTAGGAGTTGGGTCCAGCGTCCAAACATGGTCTCCAGAGCGTCAATGACAAAGTGATGAGGAGAGCCGTGGTCTGAATCAAGATAGTGCCCCGACAGTTGGGGACCTGAGGGTCATAGCAACCAGATGTAAGCAATTCCGGAAAGGACTCTGGGTCCCAGAGGACTAAGGCAGTGAGGAGAGTGGGATATCAGGCAGCGCCCAAGTCCCAGAAGGCCAGGAACTGGGGTTCTAACTCGAAAGGAAATGTCTGCGGAACCACTCAAGAAGGAAATCTCTCGCTGCGCTCTGACGTGAGAGACCGAACGCTCCACTGCCACACTGGCCCTGCTAACTTGGTGGCCCTCACACCACACCCCTCTGATTCAACCTAGGATGCTGCAAAACTGTGCAAAAATCAGGGTTCCGGGGCCAATGTTGAAGGGTTAAAACTTTATGGGTTCAGGCACGTAAGAAAAAAAAAGGGACTCTTTGCCCACATCTAGAGAATGCATTTGGAGAGTGGGGTGCAAACACAGGGCCAAAAACCAGAGCTCAAGATCAGGCTCTGACAAGGCTGAGGAATCGGAGGCCTGCTGTTGGCTAAGGCTGCTGTCCGTGGTCAGGACTGGTTCTAGGCCCCGGGTGGGGCTGGTCTGCATGGTGGGGGGCAAATGCCTCTTCTCGTGGAGGACAGGGGGCTGGCAAGGTGTGTGTATGGCGGGGGGACGGGCTTCAGGGAATAGAGTTATAACAACCATAGTGGTTGCATGTATGATTTCAAATTTTAGTGAGATAGTTCTTAGGCGGTTTTTTATTCTTTAGCCTTACCACAGAATGTGGGAAAACAGAACTCACGGTAAATGTCAATGGAATGGGTGGATGAGCAAATGAAAACCAAGTGAGGAAGCACAAACCCTTAGTGTTAATCCCCCGTAAATGGTCTAGATTCCTCAGGTGCCTGTAGTATAGCGTTCTGACAGCAGATGGCAGCATTCTACGTCTTTAACCCCAGAATTCTTGACCACAAGTGAGACCTCAGACATGATTGCGTCCACTCCTCTCCTTTTGGAATCCAGAAAACTGAAGCCCACGGGTGTGATGGGACTTTTATGGCTCAGGAATTTGGGGAAGAGCGATACAGTTCTTTGGGTATTAATCTAGCATTCATTCCACAAGAAGGAATAAACGATATTTTAGCGCTTTTTTTTTTTTCCATATAACTAATAGATTTCTATCAACATTCTCTCTTGTCTGATCACCAGGCACTGCCATCTCTGAAGTCAATTTCAACCCTTAGAGTGGCAACCTGGCCAGTGGAAAAGAGCGCCCTTAGGAGACCGACAAGGGACTTCGGAATTCTGCCACAGGGTGGCAGTTCAGGGTAGTGGTGAAAACTCCAGCACTTTAATCAGGTGAGGCCTGGGTTGGAGTCCAGCTCCATACTGCCCAGCTACTTGGCCTTTGCCTGCTGTGGATCCTCTCAAAGTCTCCGTTTCTTCTTCTTTAAAATGGGGATCATGGGGCGTCTGGGTGGCTCAGTAGGATAAGCGTCTGACTTCGTTTCAGGTCACAATCTCACGGTTCATGGGTTCAAGCCCCGCGTCGGTCTCTGGGCTGATAGTCAGAGCCTGGAGACTGCTTTGGATTCTGTGTCTCCCTCTCTCTCTGTCCCTCCCCCACTCACGCTCTGTCTCTCTCTGCCTCTCAAAAATAAATAAACATTAAAATGGGGATCATAATAGCCATGTTCAAGGTTGTCGTGTGGATTGAATGAGATCCTGCCTGTGAAATAGCTGCTACTTATTACGCAAGCAATAAACATTGGCTATTAGTGCTGGTCTTATTATTACTGAGCACACTGAACAATAACTTGGGCCACTGGTGCCTTTGGAAAGTAAATGCGAGCTATGAATTAATTACTTCAGCAAACTCCTATTTTAGAGCACACTACATGCTAGGAACTCGTAGCCAGATGTTTTGGGGGAGACAAAGATAGATAGGATCCAGCTCCTCCAATCCACTGGCAATAAGGCTTGTGCTTGAGCAAATGTAACCAGTCAATGATAAGCTTCAGCTGAGCGGCATTTGTCACACAGCCACTTTGATTCTAATTGCTGCAGGGACACGAAGATGAAGAAGGCACGGTTCCCGTCCTCAAGGACCTCGTAATCCACATGGAGGCAGAGCCAGGAGAGAGGTGCACGAGTAGACTGAGATCCTCAAGGGGCCAGGATGAAATCATCCGCATCCTTGCATAAGCTCGGTGCCTAGGCGTTAGCAGTGCTCACGGACGGTGCATGGAGGAATAAATTAAGCCCGCGGAAAAAGACTTGATAAGGAAGTAAAAGTCCCAGGGACATAGCTGAACTTCATCACTTGTGAACCTGTGACTTTCAGCGAGTTACTTAACCTCTCTGAGCCTCTGCTTCTCCTCCGGAAAATGGAGAGGATACTGCCTTTCCTCGTTATATTTCAGAACGGTGGTAAACATCAAATGTCATGATGACAATTAAAATGCTTTATAAAACTGTGCAATGTTTTAAGTTAGGAGAATATTCAAAGAGAGAAAGAGACAGAGATTACCAATGCTCTGTGGAGAGGGTGTTTCCTTTAGCTTAAGAACAGTTTTACATGAATCCCTGGTGATTCTTCATTCTATCATATTATCCGAGAAGCCGTAAGAAAGGACACACCCACGATCCTACCTTCACATGTTGGTGGGGGACCTGTCCAATGTCCAGATGGAGCACAGTCCAATATTTCTGGTCCAGATAAAGAGAATCCTTCCTCACAGGTGAATTGGCATCTGGACTTATAACTGGAATCTCCAAGAGGCCGGACACAGGTCATTGTTCCATTCCGAGGGCTTAGCAGAGGTGTGCAGGTAAAGGCTACCCAGAACATGGTACAGGAGAGAAGGATCATTTTAGAACACGGCAAGCTGACATCAGCGTGTGTGTGTGTGCGTGTGTGTGTGTGCACGTGCGTGCTGAATCCACAGGGGCAGCATTCGGTTAGATATGATCGTTTGAATTTCATGCCGCTTTATCACCAGGTAGAGGTCGTGGTTGTATAAAATAGCGACTGACAGTTGATTGGCATTCTGGAAACTTCACCCACAGGGAGCTTTAGAGGTCATTTTAAAGCTGTTGTTGTTTTTAATGTTATTTATTTTTGAGAGAGAGACCAAGCGTGAGTGGGAGAGGAGCAGAGAGAGAGGGAGACACAGGATCTGAAGAAGTAGGCTCCAGGCTCTGAGCTGTCAGCACAGAGCCGGATGTCCTCTCACTGGGCTTGAACTCCTGAACTGTGAGATCATGACCCGAGCCAAAGTCAGATGCTGAACTGACTGAGCCACCCAGGAGTCCCTCAAGGTCATTTGAAAAGGAACTGGTGCTTTGGGAAGATAGTGACACAGCTCATTTCAGTTGTCCCCGCACAGGAGTGGAAGTGGCTGCTTCCTTGACACCTTCAGAAAGGGACCTAGTGACCTTGCCAGAAAACAATGACAAATGACTGGAAGTAGGAAAACAAAGTAAAATACTTTCTCCTCCCACAAAATCTACTTTCCCCAACCAAGGAGTATAAAGAATCCGGGTCTAAACCCTGGCTCTGTTACTTATTAGCAATGTGTCTCTAGACTTTTCTGAACCTCAGTTGCTTCATCTATGAAATGGGAAACATAATACTCCTTGCCTTGCAGGGCTCCTCAGTTATAAAATAATAAGCTAGTTAAATCATATGTAAAAATTAAGTTTGAAAATATTTTTTAAGTCATTGACATGCGGTAGGCACATAACGTAACTGGCCACCTGCAAAAGCTCTTTCCACCAATGTCATCCTACAGGGACCAGCCCCAGTGACTGTACATGTTCACCTACAAAGAAAGGTAAATTAGATCTCATGGCTCTTTACCGTAGTTTATGCATATAGAGTTTGAGGCTCCAGGGCATTTGCTTGGGTTGGAGATCATGCTCTGTGACTTTAGGCAAGTCACTTAACCTCTCTGAGCCTCAATCTCTTCGCTTTAAAAATGTGGAGAATAGGGGCACCTGGGTGGCTCAGTCGGTTGAGCATCCAACTCTTGATATCAGCTCAGGTTGTGATCTCGCAGTTACGGGATTGAGCCCTGTGTGCGGCTCTGTGCTAAGCGGAGCCTCCTTGGGATTCTCTGTCTGCCCCCCCCAAAAATAAATAAAATAAAATAAAATAAAATAAAATAAAATAAAATAAAATAAAATAAAGTAAAATAAAGTAAAATAAAATAAAATAAAGTAAACTAAAATAAAATAAAATAAAATAAAATAAAATAAAATATTCAAAAAAGAAAATGTGGAGAATAGCATTGCATAGCTTCCAAAATTTTTACAAAAGCAAAAACACTCTATGTGTAAATGTTAATAGTTGCCAACTAATGAAACTATAAAGTCTAGATTCAACGTGGTGACATTTAAAAATGAAGACTGAGAAAACGTATGGTTTAGGGTGTTTCTTTTTCACCGTTTGCTTTGACGGAACCATAGTCAGTGAGAGCAGGGCTGAACCCGGGGCCATTCTCTAGCCGCTGACTTGGGACTGCCTGAGGTTCCAAGCGCAGTTTTTATACCTTTCTCTTCCCTTCACCTCTTCCTCTCTCCAGGTACATTCTCCTCGGTCTGATCGACTTTCCCAAAGATCTAGGCATTTTCTGCCACCCGAAACGTCTTTCTGTGTTCAGGGTGTATGAGTGTGGGGTGGTAGAGAGGAGAGGAGACAAGAAGACTGTAAGGACACAAAGGAGGGTCTCGATGACCTGGAGTCTGTGTCCAGCTTTTGTGGCCTTGCCCGCTGATAGCTGGGGTGCATGTCAGAAGGCAACAGGGCAAAGGGGACACTGAAAAGGGAAACTGTCTGATAACACTCTCTCATAAGTCTTACATCAGCCAGTGGATTGCAAGCCTCGTGGTGCCTTCCTGCCCAGCCCACATTCAGGTATTTCACTTGATCTCACCCGGCAACAACAGGAGAAAGTTCAGTCGGAGTAAACAAAGAACTAAAAGCAGAAGGGAACTGGGAGGTCACAGGAAGCTGTGGTGAGTGTCAACCTCGTTGCTGTGAAACACAGGCAGGACAATGTGAGGCAACGAACTGTAATTCGGATTACTGTGATAGAATTCTATGGAAGAATTCTAATCCCTGTGATAACCCTCTTAGGGGACTCCAAGTTCTTCCCCAAAGTTCCATGGACTTTGGAATACATCCAGGCTGCAATGTAGCCAGGAATAAGGCCGAGAAGGCTAAATCACAAGCCTTACTCTGGTCTTTCCAGACCCTGCTGGAAGGTGTATTCAACCCCAGCACCAGTGGCTTGCCTGCTCTCTGATGCCTAGAAATGCAGGACATCCAACTCTGCTGAGTTCATTCATTCATTCACTCATTTACTGTTGTCCTAACTTAGCTGTGGGGTGTGTGTGTGTGTCTGTGTGTGCACTTGAGTGTGACCTGAACAGCAAGTGGTTTCCTCTTCATTAAAAACACATGTCTGCCTGCTTTCACTCAGATGTTGAAAGCCTGTGCAAAGTGACAGGCAAAGGCAAACAATGCAGAATTATCTGGTATCATCCCTATTTGACTTTATTATGAAAATTGAATCTGCATCACGAAAATACTAATTGCCTAGAGGGAAAAATGAGCGGGGAAAATTTTGGGAGAAGTCATACGAGAGTGCCAACCATGCCTATCTCAGGCTGGGAGTATTTAAGACGATTGTTTTGTGTGTGTTTCTTTATTTCTCACTTTTCCGTAGCTTTTATAAATGAAAACCCTGCTTCGTAAAAGCAATTGCCATAAGCCTGAAACACTGGATGCACTGAGTGGAAAAAGGCACGAGGGGTATGAAAAGCCTCTATCTGTTCTTCAGTTGGCAAACACAAATGACCAGAGACAGTTCTGGTTCTTAAAATATTGGCAGACTACCCTGGCTTTCTTTTCAGCTCCATACAATGGGGACATATACATGCTGAGGCTGAATCTGCATGTTTTCTCTACTGAGGATCCTGTAATCTTGCATTTATAGATTAATTGCTTCCTCTCTGCATCACTCTTCACTTTACCCTGAGTCTACTTCTCCATTCCTACGCAGATCTTGGAGGATATCTGCAGCACCTGTAGATCCTGCCTCTCCTGCACTGTTATCCCCAGAGGTCATACTCCAAGTTCCCCAGGAGCAGAGTGCTGGGTCAGCCTTGGTACAGCCATCCTGAAGCTATTTTTTTTTTTCCCTTCTGGCCTTTCTAGGCACTGTTTTCAGCCACGTGAGAACAGTCTACCTGGTTCCTGATAGAAGCTTCCAGGTCCTAGTAAAGGTCCTGGTAAGGAGTGCACAGGGGGTAATTCCCTAGCTCTGATTACCAGACACCCCGCCACTGGTGTTACCTGCCTGGCCCCGCATTTGGGATCACTGGGTCACAAGATGAAAAGCGTTTCTTAATTTTCCAGTTCCATTTCAAGCTTCTGGCCCCTAGACAGTGACCGCCGCGAAAATACAGCCTTTTAAAATGCAGCCTACCCTGGGTTTCCCAGACGCTGGAGAGAACTCAGCTTACCCTGGCATTGTGGGGGAGGAGCACTCCAGGTCCCCGTACCCAAGCACCGCAGCTCGCCTGCTCCCACCAGGAGTAAGCCCTCGTCACAGGAGAAGCTGCAGGTAGATCGGTACCGAAAGGCTCCAAACGGGTGGGAGCAGTTCACCTGGGCCTGGTCTGGGGCCGGAAGATCCCGACACTGCAGCGCTGAGAGGTGAGGAAGTAAGGGAGTGAGGAGAGGGGATCACGCGAGCTCTCGTTCATTTTGACCCCTTAATCCCGTCTAGCGCCAAGAGCAGGGATTTCTTTCTTTTTTTTTTTTAATTTTACTTTTTATTTTTTAAAACGTACGTCCAAATTAGCTAGCATATAGTACAACAATGATTTCGGGAGGAGATTCCTTAGTGCCCTTGGCCCATTTAGCCCATCCCCCCCTCCCACAACCCCTCCAGTAACCTTCACTTTGTTCTCCCTATTTCTGAGTCTCTTCTGTTTTGTCCCCCTCCCTGTTTTTATATGACTTTTGTTTCCCTTCCCTTATAAGAACAGGGATTTCTGGGGGCGCCTGGGTGGCTCAGTCGGTTGGGCGTCCGACTTCAGCTCAGGTCACGATCTCGCGGTGCGTGAGTTCGAGCCCCGCATCGGGCTCTGGGCTGATGGCTCAGAGCCTGGAGCCTGCTTCCGATTCTGTGTTTCCCTCTCTCTCTGCCCCTCCCCCGTTCATGCTCTGTCTCTCTCTGTCTCAAAAAAAAAAAAAAAAAAAAACGTTAAAAAAAAAAAAAGAACAGGGATTTCTGAATGGGGCATGTTTAAACCGGAGGATGAGAAATGGCACAATGGCACATGAAGGATTTTACGAAGAAAATTCTGAGGCATCGTAAGCATTTTGGCAATATGCAGGAATAATTTTTTAAACCTCATACTTTTGGACCCACGAGTCTATGCTAAGTATGTAATCAAAATGAATAGCAAAAAATCAATCCCCGGGGGCACCTGGTGGCCCAGTCGGTTAAGCATCTGACTTCACCTCAGGTCATGACCTCGCAGTTTGTGAGTTCGAGCCCCGCGTCGGGCTCTGTGCTGTCAGCACAGATGCAGGGGATTCACATCAATTGCCCAAAGATCCCAGTAAATAGCAACGTGAAATGCCAACATTGCACTTCTGGGACCTGACTTCTGTGTGGGGTACCCGCATAAAAATCATAATGCTAATGACTTCCCTGTGTCTTTGTTCTCCTATAAGAGCAAAATATTGAAAACATGAACTACTGAAAGAAGATCACTTTGTAAAATCAGATCACAGACATATAATTTATAAGGTAACGTTATTATCATTTTGCATACATTTGTAAAACTCATAGGAGTTTTTAAAGTGAATTTATTTATTTTGAGAGAAAGAGAGAGAGAGAGAGAGAGCGCATGAGTTGGGTCGTGCCAGAGAGAAAAGGAGAAAGAGAATCCCAAGCAGGCTCCGCGCTGTCAGCACAGAGCCCCACACAGGGCTCGAACTCGCGAACCGTGAGATCGTGACCTGAGCCAAAACCAAGAATTGGATGCTTAACCGACTGAGCCACCGAGGCACCCTCAACTCATAGCAATTTCAAGCTTGCTTTTTACCCACATTCATTCACAACAGTAATGAGGCACGTAGGTGAGGCAGATAATAATACTCCCGCTCTACAGAAGACACTGAACTTCTGAGAGACCAAAACCTTGTTGCCGGGGAATGACAGAACTAGACTAAATGCCCTGCCCCTTACTCTTCTACGTTGCTCCTCATGCATCATTCCTTCCTCCCAGTCCCATCTTCTTCACGCCAACCCACTCAGCGGGTTTCAATCGGTGAAACCTTCACCTTGAGTTCCAACATGCTGTAACGAACGGGTGTTTCGCTCACCATTTCGTCCCTAGGGCCAGCACAAAGGGCCGGGTAGTTCTTAGTGAACGTCTGAGGAATAAATCAATGACTGCTAACTGCATAATAAGCTGAGAGACACAGAAGGAACGTGCCGATGTCACATTACCTTCACAGACCGGGGCGGGCGCTGTCCACCGTCCCAAGTCAGTACACTGGGCCACGTCGGCTCCTTTCAGCCTGAAGCCATCAGCACAGCGGAAGCTACAGCTGGTGTTGTATGGAAGCGGTCCTGAGAGTGGGGCGCAATCCGTGCTTCCATGGACCGGACTCTCCAGTGGCTCACAGGCAATGGCTAAATGGAAAAAGTTGTCGTCTGAAACTGGGTCATGGAAGGGCTCAGTTCTTTCTCACAAGAGCCACTCAAGAGATGCGTCAGTACGTTCAGAACCCTGAATCCTCCCTTTTCCAAAAGGGAAGCTGCCTTGAACACCTTCCTGTGCCCTCTTTGCCTGGGTCACTCACCTGCCCTTTGATCTCAGCTTAGACTTCACTGTCCCTAGGAAGCCTTCCCTGACTGCCCCCCTCCCAGCAGCTCAGGGGTAGGGACTCCCCTAGTGTGCTCCCCACAGCCCCTGCAACTGTGCGGAGACTGCTGTGGTCCTGCCCTTGGACCACAGTCTCCCTGAGGCTGGGCTTAGACGTTCCTAGTTGCGTCCCACAGCCTGGCCATGTTTGGTACTTTGAAGGGTACTCTTTAAATATTTACTGATGATATTTGCAGAACTGGATCAGGCAGGAGGAGATATATAACAAGCTGGACGTTTAAGGAAAAAGCTGAAATAACATGGCTTATTGTTGACATCCTATTAGCTAGGTTTATAAAATGGTCCTGAGTGGGCCATATCTCTGAAACACAGGATGTCAGCGTCATCAGACTTTAATTGCCAAGCAAGTGCAGGCCAAGGACAGTTCCTGCACAGAATTGAGCCCTGAGTGGCCTTAGCTCTGATACAGACCAGTTTCCTCATGTGCATCCTTGATAAAGCATTTCATTTCCAGGCTATTCCTGGGTTTTTTTCAGAGTGTGAAGACCACCATCACACCCTGGGCTTAGACCTCTGGTTGTTACAGAATCGGAGCATCAAAGAACCAAAGATCTTCCAGACCTTCTCTCTTTACAGATGAGAAAAGGAAGGTTCAGGAATGAGTTACTTCCCTGACGTCTTGTATCTGGACGGCAGCAGAGTTGGGCTTGTGATCTCCATCTCCTGGGCACTCACTAATCCAGTCTTCAGTTTCCTGCTCCCCTGTTCACCCTCTCTGCCTCAGAAGCTGAGGGCAGGAGGCAACTGCAGAGAATTCAGCTTTGTGCTGTTGTGTAACCGCCTAGGGTTGCATCACGGCCCCTGTGGACGCAGCGCGCCTCGCTCCTTTGTCCAAGTCACCTCCAAACGCTAATGGGGAATCCCCCTCTTTGTCCTAATAGCCACCATTCTGGCTTCCTCTCAAGTAGAGGACATTGTCCCACAGCTTGTATTGCCAGTGAGGCAGAAAGGGAAAAAACGAGGCAGAAATGAAGGTTGATTGAATCCCCAGTCTACTGCTAGCTACTTTCTACGTGCTGTTTAACTGTGTGCTTTTTATATACTTCATTCTCACAAAAGCACCTTAGCTCATTTCATGGATGAGAAAATCATGCCTCCGGGAGGCTGAACAACCTGTTCCAATGTCAGAACCTGAAGGAGGCGACCCTGAGCCTTTCCACTGCGCCATGGCCCCTTTCTGGGCGGAAGAGGGCTACTAAAGGAAAATCCTACCCTCACAGGCTGGCAAGGGTGCGGTCCACTGGCCAGAAACAATGCAGTGGAGAGTGGCCCAGCCTCTCACTTGATAGCCAGGTTCACACTCAAATCTGCAGCTGGAGCCATATGCAAAGGCAGTGAGGGGATGAACACAGTCCATGGTCCCTTTGCCAGGGGCTTCCAGGAGCGGACACCGCACAACTAGAGAGAACAACCAAGGACAGAGAGAAAGATACTAAGGAAGGAGAAAACCCAGACCCACAGCTGGAAAGCAATGATAAAACTTCGTCCAGGAAATCCAGGTGGAGCTAGAAATCTGTAAGGGCCAGGAGACCCTAGTGATGATTTGTCCAGACTTGGACAATCCATCCACAGGGTGACCTTAATCTTAAAAAAAAAAAAAAAAAAAGACTCCTCCAAGGTTTTTATAATGTCCTCTATTCCTTTATCTCTATAAACCTGTCGTGGTAGGTCTTCTAGTATCTAGAAGACACTAGAAAGATGTAGATGCCATCCTTTCCTTCTTGTGTGAAATTTATGAATGGAGCCATTCTGAAAACTGCTTGAGGGCTCTGAGTTTAGGCCAAGGGAGGACTTTTTAAATTTGTTTGTAGCCAGATCAGCCTCTTGATTTTTCTGGAGCCTGGCCCTCTTTTCCCATCATGATGTACTAAGTGGCAGGTGGAAAGGAGAGTCAAGTTGTGGTGATTCAGGCCAGCTTATCCATAGACCCCCACTGTCCTCCGTACTCACAGCAAGGACTGGCACGGTAGACGTCGCATATCCCCAACCACCGGAAACTCACCTTCACACCCTGGGGGTGAGGCTGTCCACACCCCCGAGGCTGTGCACTGCACCACCTCTGGCCCAACTAATGCAAATCCTTCTTCACAAGCAAAGTGGCAGCTGGACCGGTATTGGGGCGCTTCCGGAGAGGAAAGACACGTCATGCTTCCTCGCTCAGGAGTCTTCAGGGGTGGGCACTGGGCAGCTACAAACAACCACAGAGCAAAGGTGTGAGCCCTTGGGTTATGCCAGAACCTGTGAAACCTTAGGATGCCCCAGCAGCCGTCCGCACCTTCTGTAAGTGATGGGCAAGGTGAAACACCTGGTTGGTTCAATGGTACTTTCAGGAGCCATTTGGAAAGATCCAAACATCCCCATGTTGCATTTAAAGAAGCAAGGTCAAAGTATCAAATTAATAAGACTCAACCCCTAGGTCCTCATTACTATACTGTTCACTTTGCAATAAGCAAAGGGAGAGAGGTCCCTTTGTGATGCTTTTGCCTGAGAATCAAGAATTAAGGTGATCACCTCACTCTATAGATGCAAAACATCATGAAAATCAAAATCAGTGTCACTCTCATTGATGGGTAGTAGTAAAAATCAGAATTCCCCATTGAATGCAGATGCTCATTATTTCTCACATTTTTCTAAGGTTTTTTTTTTTTTTCTTGAGAGGGAGAGAGAGAGAGAGAGAGAGAGAGAGAGAGAGAGAGAGAGAGAGACAGCGTGAGGGGCAGAGAGAGAGGGAGACACAGAATCCGAAGCAGGCTCCAGGCTCTGAGCTGTCAGCACAGAGCCGGACATAGAGCTCAAACCCATGAACCATGAGATCATGACCTGAGCTGAAGTTGGACACTCAACCAACTGAGCCACCCAGGCGCCCCAATCGCTCGTGTTTTTTAATGGAGAAAGCTTATTTTCCCCTTATTTTCTAGTCATCGTCGAGGATGGAAAGAGTACGGTCCACATACCTATACATTGCGGTGGGTTATTTGTCCACGTTCCGGAAGCCAAACATTCCAGCTTGCTGGGTCCATTCAATTCGTACCCTTCAGCGCAGTGGAAGCTGCACTCTGAATTGAAGGAGAAGTTCCCGAGAGGGTGGCTGCAGTTCATGAGCACATGTTGGGGGAGACCAAATTCCCCACACTCTTGGACTGTGGGGACAAAACGTTACTTTTCTTTTCATTGCAGGTTTAAAGACAACGTCAGGTTTGCTGGACGTTGGAACTCTTTGTATGACCCTCTTAATCCTGTCTTCCTGGGCTTAGTCTCACCCAACCTGGTCATCTTTACTTGGTTCCTTTGTGTTGGCTACATCTTGGGATATAATCAGTCTTTCAGTGGTTTTTATTTCAAGCAAGCAAAATCAGCCTTTGTTTTGCTTCCCTTTTACCGTGTAGGTTGTTTTGAACCAATGGTCTACAGATAAAAGGTTTCACCCAGAGGGCGTGTCTTGGGACAATTTGAGTGGGGCTGACTGACTGACCCCAGAGAGGACCAGGATGAGCTTTACCCCCTGGAGAGTCTCCAGCATGATTTGCTTCCTGGACCACCTCCAGCACAAGACCAAAGGCCACAATAATATCAACAAAATAGCGCCCTCACCATATTCACATTCTGGTCCATAGAATCCGGGGAAGCAGGAGCAGGTGTAGTTCCCGATGGTCTCAATGCACTCTCCTTGCTTGCTACAGGACATGTCCTGGCAGGACGCTGCACAGATGCAAAAGGGTCAGTATGGTACGCATTCCCGGGAGGTGTGAAGAGAAGTTAGATTCCTTTCCAAGCCGCAGACTCAGCCCCTCTTGCTATAAGACTGAGCTAGGCAAGCAACACAAAACTACAGTGTCCTCTGGAGCGCCAGCCTGTTCCCTGCAAAGGGCATTGTGGAAGCCTACCAGAGCATTGCATAGTTTCCATTTTAAGCTGTTGTCTAAGGAGGGATTGCTTTGTGTAGCCCAGAGAGACAAAAGAGCCACTGATCGATGTGTAGACAGAGAAACTCCTCTATGTGGTACAAAATAGATGTGGCTTTTTAACCAAGAATATGCATAGAGTTGTATTATTACAGAAACCCCTATGATGGGCATTACAACATAAAGGCTGGGCATCAGATGTGGCGGGGCTGGGGCGGTGGGTGGGTCACACATATGTCATCAGAGTCCTGGCTCTGCTGCCTACTATTACAGGACCTCAGGCAAGTGACTTCTCCGAGGCCAGCCTGCCCCGGGTTAGGGCCAAAGCCCTTCCACTGTTTGTTGATTTCAAATCTGTGCCCAGCGCCGCACAATGGAGGGGCAGGGGAACCACATGAGACGCTTAAGACCTCCTCGTGGTACAGGACAAACAATCCCATGGAGAGATGTTTCACGGGCCTAAATATGCCAGGCTTAGGTAGTGCAGAGTACGACTGACTAGCCACACCCTTCTCAGTGAGTCCCAGTGGAGAAGGGCTGAGGTTCCTTTCCTACAAGAGACTCTTTGTGGGCGTGTGCATCATGCACCCGATGGAGGGTTCTGAGAATGTTGTCACTGATGAGGTCATAGCTGGGGGCAAGGCCTGTGGCTATATTTTCTGGTGGCGTTTCCTCTGCACACATTGGGCCACTTTAGGGTTGATTACAAGAGGGAAGTCATATGTCACATTCAGGCTTGTGCTAGATGATGTCTACCTACATTCCCTCTCAACTCTGAGAGGCTCGAATTCTAGAGGTCGTGCCGGTTCTACAGGAGGGCATTCCCGAGGCAGCCGGCAAGTTTGGTGGGGCTGCACGGGGGCCCTGGGAAGGGTCGGAGTAAAGGGAAGATGCAGGAGGCGATAGAAGTCTGGTCCACGTCTTCCATCGTATTCACCTTGACCCCACCAATGTCTTACAGCCGTGATACCCGTGCCCTATGTTCTTGGAGCACACATGGTTTGTTCTGATCGTAGTTTCCTAAGGATCTCAGAATGATCTCGTGCGCTACAGGGGGCGGGAGAAGCCACATCAGAAAGATGCAACCGGTTCCAGCGTAGGCGCGTGACCCCAGGAGGACCACGCTTCCACGCATGTCTGCCTACTCGGGAACCGCTCACTCTGTTGAGAAGCGAACACACTCGCAGGGTCTCTTCACTGTCAGTTCCCTTCCCTCATGCCGCTGGTCCCTACCAGCACACCTGAATACATGCTGCCGTCGAAGGGAATCTGTAAGCATCTGCGATTCTCGGCCCTGTTCTCGTGTTGTCTCATGAGAAGGCAGAGTAGAGAGTACCGTAGCATACGCGGCCACAAAACACCAACTTTAGAGTCGTGAGTTTGAAACCGACTCTACCATCAGGTAGTTCGAACCTTGAGCAGATTCCTTCATAGCCTGGACCTTCCTCTCATCAATGAAATGAGAGGACCTGACTGACGAGGTTCTCACTAGGACTAAATGAAACGAATACGAAACAGGCTTACGACCCATGAACTAATAACATCACAATAACGTAGTGATGTACAATAGCTATCAGTTACAGCTGTGTCTCCTAGGGGCCAAGTTATCTTCCAACGTATACTGCCCATCATATGAGGGCGCAGTGGTGCCGAAAAGCTCTGGGTATAAATTTTAGGGGACTAGAAACTCCTGAGCATCTATTTAATCAGTTGTACACTGAGGAAGGTGGATCCGATGATTGTAAAATGTCCTTCTAGGGGCGCCTGGGTGGCTCGGTCGGTTAAGCGTCCGACTTCGGCTCAGGTCATGATCTCACGGTCCGTGAGTTCGAGCCCCGAGTCGGGCTCTGTGCTGACCGCTCAGAGCCTGGAGCCTGTTTCGGATTCTGTGTCTCCCTCTCTCTCTGCCCCTCCCCTGTTCATGCTCTGTCTCTGTCTCAAAAATAAATAAAAGTTAAAAAAAAAATTTAAAAAAAAATGTCCTTCTAGCTTCAGAAAAACCCAGGTTTCTCTACTCCTGATCTTATATTCTTCAAGGTGCTCCTTAATGCTGCATGATTGTAGTTTTTTCTTTTAATTACTTTAATTTTTTTTAAGTTTATCTATTTATTTTGAGAGAGAGAGAGAGAGAGAGAGAGAGAAGCAGAGGGAGAGAATCCCAAGTAGGCTCCCCGCTGTCAGTGTAGAGCCCGATGCAGGGCTCAAACTCATGAACCGTGAGATCACGACCTGAGCAGAAATCAGGACGCTTAAACTACTGAGCCACCCAAGCACTCCAACTGTCATTTATTCTTTGTTTTCACATACCTGACTTTGTGACTCGATGTCATTGACTCAGTGGCTCTATTAGTGAACCAGGGAAGGCTTTTTTTTTTTTTTTGAAACAGATAAACTTCAGAGTACAGAAGCTCCTACCTGTGTAGCATAGCGCCCGCTTCTTTTTCCAGCAGGGCTCATCGTTCCACTTGCCAGGGGCCGACACGCTCTTGATGTAGATCTCCACACAGTCCTGGTTGTTCTTCTTGTTGTTGGGCTCGTTGTCAGCCCAGTTCTCGGCCTCTTTGGTGAGGACCTTTTTGGTTCCCACCCAGGTCCATTTATCATTGATCCTTCGGATCCCAATCCAGTAGTAAGAGTTGAAGTAAGGCATGACATCATTGAGGTAAGCGATCTCTTTTTTATTCTGGATGGCCACTAAATCCGTGTAATGCTTCTGGCAGAACATCCGGGAATAATTCCATGAATATGCTTTGATGCTGTAATTATAGGTCCACGCTGCCACTTCTTTCTGCTTTATTAGTTCTGAGTAAAGGAGAGCGAGTGCCAGGTTAGCATCCTTCACCGGGAGTCCGTGAGCATAAATACGCTTCTGTGTAAGTCAGATGGGGTTCTGACTGGAAGACAAAGCTAAAATATGACTACGTTGGGTCCAATCTAGTCGTCTTAAGAAGGAAGAGTGGTTTCCATCTTTCACCCAAACACATATATATGTGAAGTCAAAATAAGAAAATGTACTGTTCTGAGGACGCTTGGTACTAAAAGATTTGGAATCATAAGAGAACAGAGTTGGAAGGGACCTTATGAGGCATCTAGTCTCCTTTGGTAAACGGAAGAGACATAGTAAGTAATTTGTCCTGTTTAAAGGACACACAGAATGTCTTGGTGGCTGCCTCATATCTACAGGTTCAACCTCTTCACGTGGAAAATAAGATGCCTTATGATCCGGAGCCTACCTGCTGGGCCAGCCTCATCACCCGCCATATTTACCTTCTTAGCAAAACAGAACTCCCACTTCTGTGCTTTGCACATGCTCCCTGCTAGTCTGGCTGCCCTCCCCACTTATGCCTGGTAAACCTTTCCTCGCCCTGCTTTCCTTGACTTCCCCGGGTAGGCACGTCTCTGCCTCCACTTCCCGTTATCGCCCTCTGGGCGTTGGAACGTCTCTTCATATGACACGGTCCACACCGGCCAGACTGTGAATTTTAATCTCTGGGTCCTTAACACCAAGCACAGAGCATGGTGCTTGACAGGTGTTCAGTAAATACTTGTTGAGTGAAGCACAACGTGTTTGTGGCAGAGGCAGGTCGCAAACCAGATCTCCTGGCCTGCGATCCTACGCTCGTTCCACTGCTCTTGACTGTTCCTCTTTGATAAGTTACGCTACGCCCTCCATCTCTGCTCACTCACGTGGCAAAATAGGGCTTAGAACCAGCCGTTTGAAGCAACGCCTGTGGCAGCAAGTAGAAATAAGGTTTGTGCCCTCTGAAAGTGTAAGGGGGACTCTGATGAAAGCTGTTGTTATCGTGGCCAGTGGGAGCTCACCCGGGCCAGAAGAGGCCAGATCCCACACGAAGAGGTGTACAATATAAGCAATCAGGCCTGGAAGTGCCTCTTTTTCCTGTTTATAGAATCTTGTTCCTATTCAACCCTGTCCTCTGCTGCCCGCCCGAGGGTCATTTATGTTTGTCCCTCCCCCACTGACACCTCTACTGCATTGTTTTGCCCTAAGACTTTATTTTGGCATCACCAGGGCTGCGTTATTGACTTTCATGGACTCTGGGCAGCTTTTCTTTTATAAGCTCCTTCCTCTGTAATAAAATACTAAAAACTATATTTTATAATTGCATTAGTAGAAAGACATACATATCAGTACGGTATACTAAGACCTTTTTGTGGGTCCCTGACAGTACTGTGGACCAGGGCCTGCTGTGCCCAGTGGCTAATTGGTCCTGGATATGTCCATTTCGGTTTGTGCCAGAGCCTTTCCACCAATATGATGGTGTTGGGTGCATTTTTCTTCAAGGCATCTGGGCGGGAACAGTTTTCCCATTCCTTGTAACAACTGGCTAGCATCCTTAACTTCCCCTCATTACTCAGGCCTAGACGAAAGGTGAACACCAAGTTTACCAAAGATTAGGGCACTGAAGCAAAGGAGTTGGGCAGTTCTGAAGATCACCGTCTGAAATCTCCAGTTCCAGATGGCTTTTAGGCAGCTGGCCTGAAACGAGAAAGGAAAACTTCCTTTTAGTACCCAGGTGAAATCAGCGTGGCCCCCCAAATCCCTGTTAGTCATCATTGTGTTGAGTTCTAATCCTCCTTGTTTCCAGCAGGGTGGAGGTTCAAGTGCTCTGCTTCCTTCTTGTTTCTCCCTGCTCTGCTCCGAGCCCTGCTCTGCACCCAGGCTGAGGACAGAAGTTGTTTCTTCTTTCATTCGATAAGTATTTATCAAGTAACTACTTTGTGCAACTAAGATTTTTCATTTACGAAACATTTTACAATTTTCGTGTAAGAAGAGTATTGTCATTATTATTATGCAATAATCTCCCTGTAAGAACCAGTATGCCATACCCCAAAATTATAGGAAGTTGCACGCAAACTCCCCGATCTGTACAGATACATCTGACCTATACTTTGATGCACAGGGCATCGACAAATGGTGCTGGGCTATGCCGTCTGCTCTGTATTGTTGACCTATGTCTTGTCTCCTTGCTTTACAATGGCGGCCTATGTCCACAGTACTGTTCAATATTTAATACATATGCACGGTACCTATATATTTAATATTTATTAATATGTATAATAATCCTATTCCCTTTGGATCAATAGCAAGTACTATATTTAATGGGCTCCCTTCTGTGGGGACTTCATGAAATCTGTTAACATTTAAAAAATGTTTCGAGACAAATAAGTTCCGGGAATGCTCACCTTGGCCAACTCCCTCATGCTGCACACGAAAGTACTAAATGTTGGTGAGTCTAAAATTGCATATGCTTTCAAAAAATTGAACCTTTTAAATGTGGATTTATTATTACCTTTTTTGTAAAAGAAGTGAGATTTAGTGATCAAGAAAAGACTTTAAGCTTAAAGTTGCATTATATTAGGTAAAAATTTTGTAGAGGAGGAGGAGAGAAGATGAATAATATAAAATTTCCTATTATTAGGAGCTTGCTTATATATTTTTTTAAGTGATGACGGCTATCAGATCACTACGGTATTTAATTCCACTGGAATAAAAGACATGATGGGACATTCACTTATTGTAAGAGGCTAATCTTTACAATGTGTTGGAAATCCCATCTCTTGTTAATTTTAAAACTGATGATGAAAAATACTAGCTTTCCACTTAGACAGGTGTAAGGCGTTACACAATTTTCCAGAATTCTCTCAGAGGCACAAAGAACAAAAGTATTGCTGCTAAAGAGCACAATAGTGTAGGCTGCATGAAGGGGACCCCAATATTCACCTTTGACCTTGCGCTGGGCTTCTCCAGTAGACTAGAGAGAAGTATAGTATTTTCACTCTAATGGTGCTCTCCCTGTGCCCTTTGGAAGTGGTTTTCTCCCTGTGCAGAGCGTTTCTAGGGGTTTCTCTGGCCTTGGGGCAAGCTCAAGGAAGTGTGTGGGGAGGCTCCTGCTTCCCTATCAGCGTCCAACTCCGGCCACTATCCTAAAAGAGCTGTTTCATGTCGTAACTTCTTTGTTTAAACTTTGAAATATGGTTTGGTTTAAACAGAATTGAGAGAGAGAGAGAGACAGAGAGAGAGAGAGAGAGAGAGATGGTTTTAAACATTTCAAGGTTTTAGAGGACTTGGTAGGTGCTTCTGATCAAGCACAACATGTAAGAAAGGGAAATACATGATGCATCTCCTACTTTAATCTGATCATATTTTTCCGTTAAAAAAAAATCACTAAATATTAAGAATGACTCCTCACAGATTATGTGAGAGACGAAGGAGGCCATAAAGATTAATGCCAGGTCAGTTAAGCATTTCTCCAGCATTCTGCAGCAGATCTTTTGGACCGTGAATACTTGAGATGAGTTTCAATGAGTAAAGATGATTTGCCTAAGCTTGCTCACCTGGATGGATGTTGGGTTAGCATAGTGATTACCCTCGCGGGACTTTTGAACTCCTTTGAAAGCCAGATAAAAGCTATCGTCAGGATTCTTCAAAAAAAAAAAAATGCACAGTTGCAATGTTTTTAGACAGTTTCAGAAGACTCATAGATCCTCTAAGTCTGTCCACGTTTAATGGACCGCAAGTTCGAATCTCTGTTAACTGTAAGGCAGCACCTTGGCTCACTGGAAACTGACAAGGGTTTTATGTGGAGAATGGATGACGCCTTTGAGTGGTCGTTTTCCTCTGAGGCTTCCTTGGGGTGGGCAGGCCTTCCACACCTGCCCCTGTTCTACAGTGTCGTCTTCAGATCTAAGATCCTGGAAAGTTAATGGCTGTGTCCTAGTGTTATTAAGCCTGTTTAGTGTTGAAACAAGAGGAAATGACTCTAGGAGAAATGGCCATGCGCTCTGCTAATCTTTAATGTTCTCTGGCAGCTCACTTCAAACTGGAAGTCACCGAGAAGCCGTCTGAGACTGGGTCATTAGAATAACATCCTGTGCCTGCGTAAACCTTCATTAAAGCCACTTCACACCGCGATTGTCTTTAACGTTTACCTTTCCTAAGAACTACAAGTATGGGGTGAAGAGAGGGGCAGGGAGAAAGTGGAAGGAGAAAGTGTTTATCCCTTGCCCTCACTTGGCTTGGGTACTGGATGCCAGCACAAGTCCCATAGCTGCCGGCATTGCGAGCGGCGCACAAAGTTGGGAGAGATGATACTGCGGAAAGGGATTCTGTTCTCCTGTCTACATTGTAGACCACAGCTTTGCACTTTTAGAGCAGAACTGACAAAGTCCCTCCCCGAACCCTTTGCCTTCTGCCTCTGATTTCTCTCCTTCCTCTGGTTCAGCTTCCTTAACTTCCTTGCCTCCCTTTACTCTCCGGCCTCCTCCGAACTCCAGCTTGTGAAATGGCCCTTGCTACCATTATCACTGAAATCCTAATTACCAAACCCAGTGAACATGTGCCCTTGTTATTTTCCTTGACCTTTCTGCAGCAATAAATACTGCTGAGTAGTTCCTTTTGTTTAAAATGCTTCCGTGGTTCCTTCTCTTGATCCTTCTCTTACATCTTGAGCAATTTTGATGAGTCTCCCTCTGAATCTACTTCGACCCCCTTCTGGCACTTGTAGAGATAGAGATTTCCCTGGGTTCTGGCCTCCATGCCCCTATTCTCTTATCACTCATCTGCTGTCCTGAGGTCACCTTCTGGTCATCTCTTTGCCAACGGCCCCAACACTGTATCTCCATCCCTGACTTCCCTCTTGGGCGTGATGTCTGCAATCCAAGTGCAAAGCAAACAAATGATCGCCCAGCTGGAGGAGGATGCTGGCAGAGGCTTCTCAAGGGCAAGGGCTCTGCCTTAGGTCTGAATCTCAGCTATAGTAGAGAGCAGGTGCTTACTGCTTAATAAATATTTTATGAATGGATGAACAAATAAAGAGCAATGGCAGAGAAATGACTGAAAGTAAGATAGAAGGGTGTACTGAGTAGGAAAATGTTGGAAAATATGTGATCATTAGACCTAAGTATTTAAGGGCTACAGCAGTATTTGTATCACATTTGAAAGTATATTATTAGGCAGAAGAGCATAAGAAATCGGTGCAAAAAAATGATCTTGGCACTTTTTCTCATTCTATTTGGGTGTGAGAGAAGCAAGGGGCATGATGGTTCACATCCCACGTGAGGGAAAAAATGAGTAGGACTCACTCTCTTCACGCCATGCGGGTAAGATAGAGGGATATGTGGAGAAGTGCGGGAATCAAGGATGGTTAACATAGGTCATGTGTTTCAGGAAAGCTGGGAAGGGTATCAAACAGCAGCAGCTCTTAGATGTTGGGGATGAGAAAGCAAATTTCTCTCCTTTGTCCAAACCCTTCACATGAACCTGTCATCAAATCCCACTGGCTTTACCTTCTGACCTGATACCTGGTCGTTCTCCGGATTTCCGCTTACTGCTACAGAACTAGTGGACACATCATCCTTTCCTTCCTGGACATCATCTGACTGGTCTCTTATCCTCAAGTTGCCCGTCTTCCATTGTTTCTCTATAATGAAGTCAGAGTGATGTTTCTAACACAAAAACCTGACCGCATCACTTCACTACCTAAAATCCACCGGCTGTTCCTACCCCTTGAGCAATACCTACAAACTCCTCGAGATGACACACATAGGACCCCTCAAAATGTGGCCTCTATTTGTCAAGTCTCATCTCCTGCCATTAATTTTCAATTTATTTGTGCCTCTCCCCCCCCACCCCAATTCTACAATGCATTTGTAACGAAACATCTCGTAGTTTCCAGAAGGCACTGTATGTGCCCAATGTTCTTCTTATTGCCCAGAGCACTCTTTCCTTCTATGTGTGCCTGGCTCTATAAGTCCAAACATCTTCTCTTGAAAGGAGCCTTCTCTACGATCGATCCTTCCCCACCGGTCACCAAGACAGGCACTTCCTGGCCCCTTGTCTATTTCAGTAACTACTGATTTGCCAAGTGCCTACAATGTGTCAGGCGCTCTTCTAGGCACTGGCATTAAAATGGTAAAAACAGATATCATTCCTGTCTTACGGAATGTATGATCTATTGAGAAAGACAGGTAATGAAGCACCAATAAATACATGGCAGTTCATGACAAGTAAACGTGAAAACTGGAAGCTAGCGAGAAGTAGGGGAAATAAGGTGAGGCTATGTGATACAGGGACTTGTGGTCACCTTAGGCAGGGAGTTCAGGGCAGACTTCTCCAAGGAGATGATGTTGAAACTGAGAGCAGAATGGCCAGAAGAAGCCATCCAGGGAGACGCAGGAGGAAGAGCATTGAAGACAGAAGGAAAAGCGAATGTGAAGGCTTTGGGTGGCAGCCCTGTGTGTGTGGAGAGTTCAAAGAACATGAAGCCATCAGTGTGGCTGGAATGGAATGAGCAAGAAGGGCATGACACGAAGCTGGTTACAGATCACTCCGGGCTTTGGGAACTGAAGCTGGGGGGTGAGATTTGGTTCTAAGTGCAAAGAGGAGTCAGAGGCCGGGGGGTGTGAATTTTAAGAGAGGCAATGATGTGGTCATTTGGTGTGAAGAACTGGGGAGTCCCAGAGGTCAACTGGAAAGGTGAGTTGGGGCCCGATCTTGCGGGTCTGACATAAATGTCAGCAGAAGGGATCCAACCGTCAGTGTTCTGAACAGGTGCACGTAACCGTGGTGGCTGTGATGACTCAGAGGTAGAGAGGCTGAGCTGTGGAGAGAGGAGACTACTGTACTAGTCCCAGTGGGAGTAAATGGGGGACGGGCTGGGGCTGGGGTCAATGGGAATGCAAAGTGGGGAGGTAGATATGAGGGTCACTGGGGAGGCAGGACTATGCAAGGTGCTGGTGGCAGAGTCCAGGTTTCACAAGGCATTACAACGGACACAACACTTCCCTCAGGTTCTGGATGGGAGTGGTGGTGGCATAGCACGGCTATTGGTAGCCCCAGCTTAAAGGCAGACCATGAAACACAGTGGAAAAAAGAGGTCTCCAAGCCAACAGCAAGTTAGAAATAAAGACAGAAAGGAGCCCCGGACATTAATGCTAAGAAGCAAAGCACGTGTTTACATTAGACTACCGATCACCACTGTTTAGGTTGATATACTAGCATTAAAAATAAAGCAGCATACCTAATTTTGAAAGTCCATCGGAACCTGGCTGAGCTACATCCCTACAAACATAAAAGAATCATTTTGTATGTGACTTTGTAACATTTCTGTTTGCTTTTCAGCCAGAGAAGCGAGACACCTAGAAGACAATGTAATAAATGCCATTCATGAAACCACCACGGCCTACTCTCTAGGGTTAGGTCCAGGGTCTTTTTCTCAGTATTGCCCATCACGTGGTAGGTCATTTTGACTTCTGACGATCTGATTAATAAGCCTCTGCTTACAGAATTCTGAAGCTGCATATTCTAAGAGCCAGTGGTCAGCCCAGGAGAGGGTGAACCACGTAGTGACATTTTGAAAAACAGGTCATGGAAGGAAGAAATAGAAGCCACAGACCTAAGATGGTTCCGGTGTAAAATGGCAGAGAATCCAGACCTGCTCTTAGCCCACTACATCGCTCCCAACATCAGTGCAACTTAACTGCAAGTTCTCAATCAAAGGCTCTCCTCCCTGAGATCCATCTGATGGAAAATACCCCACCAGCTACCTCTTAACCTCTTTCCTCAGGTCCTAGAGGTTAACTGAAGCCACTCTGAACTTGAAGCAATATTTACACAGAAAGGGTTGAGGTTCCGGAATCCCAGGGGCCAAATGTGCTCAGGGGCGAAGGAAGAGGTCTAGTCTTTGGAATAATGAAACCAGTGTCGGAGGTGGCGCCATCAGGCCTGGATTGCAGAGTTCCAGCCTAGTTTCTTTTCTTTTTTTTTTTTTTTCAAGTCATCTACCAGTTCTTTCTTTCTTTCTTTCTTTCTTTCTTTCTTTCTTTCTTTCTTTCTTTTAAAATATGAAATTTATTGTCAAACTGGTTTCCATACAACACCCAGTGCTCATCCCAACAGGTGCCCTCCTCAATATCCATCACCCACCCTTCCTTCCCTCCTATCCCCCATCAACCCTCAGTTTATTCTCAGTCTTTAAGAGTCTCTTATGGTTTGGCTCCCTCCCTCTCCAACTTTTCTTTTCCTTCCCCTCCCCCATGGTCTTCTGTTAAGTTTCTCAGGATCCACATAAGAGTGAAAACATATGGTATCTGTCTTTCTCTGCCTGACTTATTTCACTTAGCATAACACTCTCCAGTTCCATCCACGTTGCTACCAAAGGCCATATTTCATTCTTTCTCATTGCCAAGTAGTATTCCAACCTAGTTTCAAGATGCCAGTGGAGGAGCTTCTGAGCATAAAGCAAAGGAGGTGATAGGGTGGGTTTCCTAACCTGAGACCCATGTGGGGGTTGGGGAACCCCTGTCCTTGCCCAGAAAGCTCGGTGTTTATGTGGATGTTTGCATTTTCATCTGGGACAGAGTTGTACTTTCACCAGAATCTCAAAGAACTCCACAGTCCAATGTGTTAATACACTTCCGAAATAGAGGAGGATCCCAAAGAGAATAGAAGGAAGAGATGACTAAGTCCTTGTCCATGTAAGTTGACCAATACCGGGAATGTCTGATACGCAAAAGAGGAGACAAAAGCAATCCACGTTCTTTTGTCACTGGAGTTCAAACTCAGGACAGACTCAAACTCCTTTCCCCTCTCTCCCTAGTCCTCTTATCTCTATTTCTCCCCAACGCAGAAAATCCCCATTGCCAATATTTGAAAAGTGAACGATAGTAAAGCAAAGAGGGGGTTGAAATCATGTGTGAGTGCTGCTCTCTTCTGGCATCCCGCAGAAAGGAGCTCAACAACAGAGATGTTCGGTTGGTTCCTTTCCAGCCACGGACTGCAGGGTTTGGGACTGTGGGAGAGACTCCTGGCAAGTTGGGGGTAAAACCGTGTGTTTCTTATCTGTTGATAAGTTCATGAATGCCTAGTTTTCCTTGGATCTTCCCTGGATCCCAAACCCCCAAGAATTTTTTTCTTTTTCACAACAATAATAGCTGACATTGACAAATCAGTTACCGTGTGCCAGCCTCAGATTTACACGCTTTTCAGAGCAAATCCTACTTAATCTTCAAAATGACACCATAAAGTAGAGCACCATAGGGGCACCTGGGTGGCTTGGTCGGTTAAGCGTCAGACTCCTGACTTCGGCTCAGGTCATGATCTCACTGTTCCTGAATTTGAGCCCAGCTCAGGTCATGATCTCAGGTCATGATCTCACTGTTCCTGAATTTGAGCCCAGCAACGGGCTCATGCTGACAGCACGGAAACTTCTTGGGATTCTCTCTCTCTCTCTCTCTCTCTCTCTCTCTCTCTCCCCCCCCTCCCCTGCACACACTCTCTCTCACACACACAAACTAAATAAATAAACTTAAAAAATAAAGCAGAGCACTGTAAGTATGTCTATTTTACAGATGAGGAAACTGAGTCACTAACAGCACTGAGACTTAAGGCAGCTGTGGAAACCATGTGGTTACTCTGCAAGTGTCCCAGCTGACTCCTAGGGCTCAGAGAAGGAACTAGGAGAGCCCGGATGAGAGAGCATTTACCCACAGGTGTGCCACAGGGCATTTGCTCAGCCTTGCCCTCAAGCCACAGAGAAGACCGATCCTGGGGAAGGGGGTCGAGGGTTTACCAAGATCTGTGCCCTCGAGAGTTTCTGTAAGCTCTAGTAGGCTGGCGCCGGGGAGCCAGAGGGCAGAAGTCTAGATGCAGACAACATCAAGCCTAACAGCGGGGCTGTAGGTGCAACACCTCGTCTCTGCAAGGCGCGGCGACTTCATTTGTGACACGGAAATAGCAACCTCACCTCCCAAGGATGTTGGGAGGGTCAAAGCAGACAGCAGGTTTTCGGATGCTCATAGTCTAAAGGGCTACTCAACATAAAGTGCCACGACCACTGCTCTTCTGCACTCTCTAAACCTTTGCCCGCCTGACTCAGCCTCCACGCAGCATCTCGTCCACCTCCCAGAGTACAGAGAAATGAACTTACCATCTCCTCTGCGCCTCGGCTTCCTCTAGGCTGTCTGCCCAACCCAGACTTTATAGCCTCCCTGCCTCCCCTCTGTGTTAAGCTGTTTAGAAAAGCAACTTCCTATTCAAGTTCCAGAATTTCGCCACAGCCCTTCACATGAAGTTGGATGTTGATAACACAGGAGTGGTTGATAATAGTCAGCAGTGGTCACCAAGGGGACAGGGGTCACCTACTTCAATGGGGGGGGAGGGTCTGGAGACAGGGGCAAGTGTGAATCACTTCAGGACATCCCGGGCTAAGTGGTGCAGGAATAGTGCCCACACCCCCCCAGGAGTCAGGTTTCCTCTGATTATGCTACGAGCTCCAATTTAAGGTCGTACAACTGGAAAACATGCTTTGTCTTAATCATAATATCCTAGTGTAAATATTCCAGTTACTGTGGAATCTCAATGAATGTTGACTATCCCAGAAGCGAGGCAAGGGACCAAAAATTGTAATAAAAATAATTAAGGTGGGGAAGGAAAAAAACCACTGAGAAAATCCTGGCTACTGGGGGCGATCGCTGGAAACAGTTTTGACACGAAACATAAAAGAGACATGGGTCGTTATTAGGAAAGGGTTTCTGCTTCTTGTGTCAGGAAAAAATGAGAGATGTAAAACTGGAAGGTTTGTGTGTGGGGATAGGAGGCTGTGGGCTCGGGGCTGAAGACCTGGGCTCTGTGACCCGGCCGCCTGACATCCGTGTTGGCTGCACGGGCGTCTCACCATTAGGCAAATGACCTAAACTCTCTATACCTGTCTTCCCACCTGTGAAACAGAACGATGGTACCAGAACTCACCCCACAGGGTTGTCGTGAGGTCGGATGCTTGAAGCAATGTCTGGCACACGGTCGCGCTCGACAGCCGGCTCTGCTGGCTCAGAGTTATCAGCCAGCAAAATCAAGTCTCCAGGACTCAGCGTCAGGTCGGAAAACCCTAACTCTTGATTTATTTTCTTGGGAATCTAGTTGTGCAGTAATGGGTGTTACTCTTCGCCCGCCGGGGGTGTGCCCTAGCAAGTTCCTACCCTCCTTGTGACTCAGTTCCCTCAGCTATCTTAGTAATAAACAAGGACTGTGGTCGCTGCATGGAAGCATCAGGGCCATGGATGGATTTTTACAGGAAGGACTTGGACCCTCTTTTTGGCATTGCCTTCCTTTTTTTTTTCTTTTTTTTAAGAGAGAGAGGGTGAGCAGGGGAGAGAGAGAGAAAACAAGGGAGGGGCAGAGAGAAAGGAGGACAGAGGATCAGAAGAAGCGGGCTCCGCACTGTCAGCACAGAGCTGGATGTGGGGCTCGAACTCACGGACCTGGAGATCTTGACCTGAGCCGAAGTCAGACGCTCAACCGACTGAGCCAATGCATTTTAAGTCGGATAATGCTAAGTTTTTAGGGAGTCTGAGGGAAGGAGAGAAGGATTTGGGGGAAGAGGAATGGCAGGGCGACAACTTGACTTTGTTGAAAGGCTGTTCAGGCTGAACGCCATTTGCTCACGTGGATATTGTCTGTGTGGAAATTTTAAGTTGCTTCTACTTATGTGGCCATTAACACAAGGAATCCAGACACACAAGGAATATTCGCATCCCTTCAAGGCTCCCCTTGCTAGCACTAGGGATTCGGTGAAATCCTCGCGGACCTCACACTTGTTTAAGGGGGGAGGCATTAGGCATTACATAAAAACCACGCAAACGAATGCAGAAAGAAAAAAATGAGGCACCGTGAAAGGATATGATGGGAACTTGACCTGGGGAAGCCTCCCCAGAGAGAGCGACTCCAGAGCTGGGGTCTCACTTTGAGTAAACATTACTACATCAGGTGGGGAGAATGCTCTAGGCCAGTCAAGGTTTGGAGCAGCCTGGGGGTCTCTGGACAGCCCCGGGGAGGGTGGTACAGGAGGCTGGACAGTAGGGAGCACTGGGACCGTGCCCGGTCTCCGGCCATGTTACAGCTGTCAGCACGTGCACCATCTGCCATCAGGTGAGATGGAAGGCAGTTAATTCCTCCTGCACAGCTGGTCCCTGTACTCAGAGAAACTAGGGGACTTTCTACATAATAGGCTGTAGGATGACAGACAAGAACATAAAAAAAGAGCATACAGGTTTTCCCCCTTGTTGTTAATATAATGTATTTGCTGTTAACAACAGCAAAAAAGAGGCGCACCTGGGTGGCTCAGTCAGTTGCCCATCGGACTCCTGATTTCAGCTCAGGTCGTGATCTCACACTTAAGAGACTGATCCCTGCATCGCGCTCCGTGCTGAGCATGGAGCCCGCTTGGGATTCTCTCTCTGCCCCTTCCCCACTTGTGTTCACGTGCGCTCTCTCTCTCTCTCTCTCTCTCTCTCTCAAAATAAATATTTAAGGGGTGCCTGGGTGGCTCAGTCGCGGGGGCATCCAGCTTCTGCTCAGGTCATGATCTCATGGGTTCATGGGTTCGAACCCTACGTTGGGCTCTGTGCTGACAGCCCGGAGCCCGGAGCCTGCTTCGGATTCTGTGTCTCCCTCTCTCTCTGCCCCTCTCCTGCTTGCGTGCGCTCTCTCTCCCTCAAAAATAAATAAGCATTTAAAATTTTTTTTTAAAAATTTTAAATTGTTTTAAAAATTAAAAAAAAGTACTTTAAAATTTTTTTAAAAAAGAAAGAAAAAGAAAAGAAAATTCAGAAAAGCACAGGGAAGTGGAAACAAATCACCCGTGATGCTGCAGAATTGGAATGGAATTGGCATCCCATTGTACATTCATTACGATGCTTTTTCTGTTTTGTTTGATAATATATCATAAACTTTTGGGATGCTTTAAAATATATTTCTGCTGTAGTTACAGCTAAAAAAAAGAACCCAATATACAACTGGATGTAAGTACAGATACACCTACAACATAAAGATGAACAATGAAGGATAAAGTCAATCTTCCCATGGCTTAAATGGACTTTATCAAAACTTCCCAGAAAGGAGGGAACGGGAGAAGAAAAAAAAAAAAACTTATCACACAAGGGGAGACCTTGTGGCCTATACGCCTGAAGTGTCTGTCCCTCCCCTGATAGCTGACGCTGTCCTGAACAAATACGTCAATCTTGCCCGTACAGCTTTCGGAAGACATCCTACGTAAGTTTTTCAAGCTTCTAACTCTTCCTGCTGAAACTCCATTTAAATTGGCCTGTGGTGTTATGATTAAGCATTTCTCTTCTCTATCTTTGCTCTCCAGTTTTTGAAAGGGAAGGAAAGGCAGTGAAATCAGTCATCTTGGCAAAGGTCTCCCATAGTAAGCATGTTCACCCACATAACCATACTTATGTCCTCTCAGCCCTACCCAGGGGTTCATTTATTCATCCCATATATTTTTGTGAGGATGTGCTCCGTGCTGTCACATAAATGAATGTAGGACACAGTCCTGTCCTGAAGGAGTCAAAGACCTTTGAGGGACAGGCATAGAGACAGATAATGACGAACATCACAGAGGAGCCAGTACATACACCCATTCTTGCACAGACCCCATGAGAGGACAGCGAACTAACTGCCTGCTGGGGGCGGTGGAGAGGTGTTTGGAAAAGGTGCTGGAAGGACACGACCCTTCGGCCGGGTGGAATAAGCCGGCTTCTTTTGTGCAAGCTCAGCGGTTGGACACGGACACGCAGAAAAGACTCTAAACTCAGCAGATGAGCTAGGAAGTGGTTTTACACATTAAAAGTATTTTTACTCTTCCAAGAGCATACGGTGTCTGGGGCCCTTTGATTACCAGAAGGCTGTGATAACCACAGAGAGGTTATCACCTACAATAGAACACTAGAAACACAATTCAATGGTGACCTGTTTATAAATGAACACCACGAACAGACTATTTAAAAGTCACTGAGGAAGTGAAGCAGAGATACTGTTTTTATGAGCTACCATTACTGAGCACTTAGTCTTAGGCCAGACGTTATGATAAGCTTTTAAAAATCTGTATCTCACTTAATCCCCACCACGACTTTCTGAGGCAGATTCCATGGCACAGTTGGTCCAACTACTCAGAAATTATTATGATCGGCATTTTATTGAAAAGGATATTGAGATGGGGCGCCTGAGTGGCTCAGTCGGTTCAGCGCCTGACGTGGGCTTGGGTCATTATCTCACAGTTCATGAGTTTGAGCCCCACATCAGGCTCACTGTAGTCAGCAGCGTGGAGCCCGTTTCAGATCTTCTGACCACCACCCCCCATCTCTCTCTGCCCCTCCCCTGCTCGTGCGTGCATATTCTCTCTCTTTCTCTCTCTCAAAACATTTTTTTTCAAAACAAAAGGAAATTTTTTTTCAAAAAAAAAAGGAAATACACTTCTCTTGGTAGTCTGGCGAGTATTCTATGCTCAAAAGCTCTGATAATGAAAGATGAGTCCAGAGTGAAAGGAAATCGAGCTACTTCTCACATCCATGTCGGGACATGGTGTCACGTCTCAGGTCACCGAGGCTCTGTTACGGAGCCTGCTTGGGTTAAAATTGCCTTGATCACAAAGGGAAACTGTAGCCAACTTGCTGATTGTATTTGTTGTCTGGAAACGTGAGGCAGACGTAAAAGTGCTCCGATTCAGAGGAAAAAAGGCAAGACTGGATGGGAAGTAGAACAGGCTAATTTCTGAGCCTCGCTGTTTTGCATATAATAAAAGATTAAAGAGCTGCTGATATTTGGATCACATAATTTTCTTTCTCTCGATGCACACAAGGGAATGTTACCTCTAATGACGATTATGCCTGCTCTCTGCAGTCAGTTATTTCTTTGGGGATACATCTCTGAAATGGATATCAAACTGAGAGAAACCTACCTGACATATTTTCATCACACAATTTCATCCAGTAAAGCTGGTTTGGTGACCCGAACTGCTCTTGAGACGAATAACAGCCTCACAGTTTCTGTAGGTCTGTTTCTAGCACTTCCAGCATTCTAGAGGCAGGGCAGCCAAATATAGAATTAAAAACACTAATTTGGCATTCAGAGGCACCTCTTGTGGTTCAGAAAAGTGCTCCTCTAGTTAATGAACTTTTTTTTTTTTTAAACTGAGAACTAAGCAAATTATGCAGTGAGACCTCTCAGGCAAGCATCGGTCTATGTAACAGCATCATCATCAACAATTTATTGACTGGCTGTTGTGAGTAGGACATTGTTTTAGGGTTTGGACTTGACACAGCTATTGAAAGTCAGTTTGCTGAGTTTGCGCAGAAAGCTGCCTCTGGGCGCCCTTGGTCTGGTTGGAGATGTAGGTCACATGCACAGAAGGGAGAGATGGTGACCTGAGACGGGGCAGACCCACACAGACCGGGAGGGCAGCCTGAGCCCAGGGAGACAGCTCGCTGGGAACCGGCTACACACGAAGTGCATCTCGCACTTGCGACAAGTCTAGACGATGTGAATCTTCCCAGATAGCCAATTCTATTATTTCTGAAAACGCTAATATTTATTAGGTTTTAGAAACTGAGCAGTTTCAGATTAAGCAGAGAGGGATTGCAGGGGAGAAATGCATCTACAGTTTCTTCTGATGCACATGTGCACACACACACATACACACATATACATAGGCTTTTTTTAAAAAAAATATTATTTTCAACTACAATACATTTCTGGGGCGCCTGGGTGGCTCAGTCGGTTGAGCGTCCGACTTCGGCTCAGGTCATGATCTCGCAGTTTGTGAGTTCGAGCCCCGCATTGGGCTCTGTGCTGACAGCTCAGAGCCTGGAGCCTGTTTCAGATTCTGTGTCTCCCTCTCTCTCTGCCCCTGCCCCACTCATGCTCTGTCTCTATCTCAAAAATAAATAAACATTAAACAATTTTTTAATAATACCTTCTTTATGGGTCTGGTAAATGTTGAACATTTTTTTTCTTTGATGCTTTCCCCTGAATGCCTAAATTCAGAGTCAAAAACATATGACTTTCTTCGAGACCCTTGCCTTACACTGGCAGGAAGGGTCTGAACTCTATTAGGGAGCAGGGTCCGAGCCGGGTTAAGCTGAGGGTTGAGTCCCTAGGAACTAAGTGAGGGAGGCCCTGGAAGGAGTCAAACGGGTGGGGGTGGGACCAAATCCTTAGGAGACCTGACCCCGGGGTGGTGGTGGGGGGGAACACAGACAACATCAAGGCAAAGAGTAGGAGAGGGCGGGATTTTAAAGGGAGAGGAGGCCGACGGACAGTGGAAGGACAGGCTGGGATGCAAGAGAGGCACCCATCCCGTCCTCTTTCTTGGTCAGCCTGGCTTCCAGCTGAGGAGGACAATCAGGAGGAGTATCAGGAAAGGCAAACATCATCTCCTGCGTTGTGAAAGGAAAAGAGTTTGGGGCAGGGTCTCTACAAGTACTTGCAGAACTTCTCTGCGGAAGAGGAACCGTATTTGCTGCAGAGCCTGACATGGCAGCCGTGAGACGGTCACTTGTGTGGAGGCGGCTGCGGGCTCTGGAAGGGTTCTCCTGGGTTCCTTCAGGCATTGGCTCTGCTGCTTGGGCCTGGACCTCGTCTCCCTCAGCGGGCGGTCAGTTTCTCCGGTGCAGGAACCGCGTCTCAGTTGTTCCTATATCCTCCCACTCCTAGTATGCTCACTAACCATCAACCTGAGCACGTCAGATTCCCTGCCTCTGAGCGAGTCCCTCGCGCCACAAGCCGTGCGCCCAGAGCCGTGATCAGTTCTTGGCCGGTCACCACCACTGCTTCTCCACAGCCCTGGTGGGACTGGTACCTCGTCCGTGTCCGTCACATTCAGTGCTTTCCTGCCACACACTTAACTTATGCACGACACAGCTTTCTGTTTAAACACAAATATAATAGGGGCACCTCGGTGTCTCACTCTGTTGAGCCTTTGACTCCGGCTCAGGTCATGATCTCACAGTCTGTGGGTTCGAGCCCCGCGTCAGGCTCTGCGCTGACAGCTCAGAGCCTGGAGTCTGCTTCGGATTCTGTGTCTCCTTCTCTCTCTGCCCCTCCTCCCACTCGCACTCTGTCTCTCTCTCTCAAAAATAAACATTAAAAAAATTAAACATAAATATAATAAAACTGAAGAAATCCCATTTTTTCCCCCAGATAGATTTGGAGGTGTATTTTTGGAATGGCCTCCTGAGCAGTATCTCTGTCCTGAAGGTGGGACTAAGAAGTCTGACCGAGTGGGTTCTTACCCAGAGGACGCAGAGCCCCCAGGCCTGAATAGGACGAGGGTAAACTTTAACTGGACATCCCGCTGGCTTGAGTGAGTGAGTCTGTCAAGTGCAGAGGTAATTTTGAACTATGTCCTTGTAAATATCTTGGTTCTCAAAAATGTATTGAAATACATGTAAACTAAGACATTAAACAATAGCTTAGAATAAAATAAAGAACCAGAAAAACAGTAGCTGTTTTAAGTCCCTTGGCTGGAAGCAATCAAATCAAGTCCAAAGTTTTAATCTTCAAATAATTTTGCGATTCTGGCTCCTGATAAAAGGGAATTGTTTTACCAAAAGGTACAATAGCCACTTAGGGATTTGCTTTCCTTTTAACAATGAAGAGACAGGAAAAGGCGTAATTTGAGATTTTCATTTGGGTGACAGTTTTGTACTCACACCGTGCTTAATAAGTGTTCTCTTTCTATGGCTGATGTGTTGTTTTGCTCTTTGCTCTTACAAGAAAACTAAAATTTTGTAGCTCACCTGTCAATCTAATTAATGAAAGTAAGTTTCCACAATAAAATAGTCTTTTGCTAAAATGCAAACATAAAAGTAATATATTCTCTTATGAAAGATCCAGACCATACAAAAAGGCAAAAAAGAAGAGGTGTAAACCATCCATTCTATCAACTATCCTATCCCCCAACCACTGTATTTTTTAAGACAATCACTGTTAATATGTTGGTAGGCTTTCAGACTTTTTTAGTTGACATGTTCACAGATAAATTTGCGGCAAAAATAGATTCAAGTTTTATCTTTGTATATTAGTTTTTAAAATGAAACTGCACACTAAAGACATCTTCTCATGTTAATAAACACACTTCTACATCAGCCTTTATAATGGCTATATAATATTCTATTTTATAATGCAGCATAACTTATTTAAACTATCCCATACTGATGAAATCTTGTTATTTTTGTTTCATCTAAAAAAATTACAGGATGTGATTTCCAGCATATTTTATAAAAGTAATGCCTGTATCAAACATTTATGTCATTATGAATTCCATTCAAGAGCTGCCTTTTTTTTTTTTAAGGTACTAACTCCAACCGATGGGACACGTGCCCTTAAAATAAAAAGTTTCCATTATGTATCCAAATGTCAAACTTATCGATTATTGAGAAGTTTATTGCTTTAAGGCTGAACATGAGGCTGCTACATTTTAGGTAAATAAAAGTCTTTATTTTTTATTTATTTATTTTTTTAAGTTTATTTATTTTGAGAGACAGAGCAGAGGAGGGGCAGAGAGAGAGAGAGGGAGAGGGAGGGAATCCCAGGCAGGCTCCAACCTGTCAGAGTGGAGCCCGATGTGGGGCTTGAACTCACAAACCGTGAGATCATGACCTGAGCCGAAACCAAGAGTCAGACACTTAACTGACTGAGCCACCCAGGCGCCCCTAAAAGTCTTTATTAAAAACCAGGAGGTCAGGGAGCAGCCAAGATGGCGGAACAGCTTGGAAGTTTGTTGTGTGTCTCACGTCCCTGAAATACAACCAGACCAACGCTAAACCATCCTGCACACCTAGAAAACGGATCTGAGGATTCACACAACAATCTGAACCACCTGAACCACCGAACTCAGCAGGTATAAGGCACAGAGATGGGAACTGGGGGAGAGAACTGCGGCGGACAGGGAGCCGCTTTTGCGTCTGGAGAGAGATGGAGATGGGGGGCGGAGGGGAGGAAATACAGGAAAAGCACCCCCCCCCCAAAAGCAGCTGGAGAGTAAGCGGGAAAGTGGAAACAGCCGCAGGGACTGGACTAAAAAGGGAGAAAGGAGAAAGGAGAGGGTTTAAATTCCCTTAAGAGTATAAACAGGGGGAGCAGAGGCTGAAACCCCGCAGCTCCATACCTGGCGGCGTTCGGGTGGGAAGGGCGAATCCCCAGGAGCAGAGTGGGGTCCGGGGGGCTTCGGGCCACACGGGAGAGGCGGTTCCCCCGCTGGGAGGACAGCTGGTAGAGGCGGCGTGGCCCCCGCACAGGCAAAGACCCCGGCAGACCCGGGAGAATGGCCACATTCACTGGTGCGGGAACGAGGTCGGTGCCAGATGCGGGTCGTGATTTTCCATAATCCCTGAAACGCCGCTGCTACACGATCGCGCGAACTTTCTCTGGGGCGGGCTGGCCCCCGGCTGCAGTCTCAGGGCGTCGGCAGCAGCACGGTCCCGCGAATGCTCCCGGGTGCGGCCGGCACCCGGCCATTGCTCGGTGAGACCCTCCGCAGGGGGGCAGAAAGGGTCAGAGCCGTGGTCCTTCAGCAGTAAGGGGTCGGGAGACACAGCCGCATCTGAGATAAAACTCAGGAGGGAGGTGCTGCCTGGGGCTTTGTCACGGACAGTGTAAGATGGGGAGTGGGCAGAAGCCGAAGACAGAAGACGGGTGCGGATTGCTAAACTAATCTGGGAGAAGGGAGTTCGATACTAGAGAGGGGGTAGCTGGGCCACACCATTGTCACCATTCCCGCGCATGCGCATACGCACCTACAAGCGCCACAGCAACCCACCCCAGTAAGCTAAGCAGCGCCATCTAGTGGAGAACGGAGCCGTTACACTAAGCCCCGCGCAACTGGGCTAACCTCGCTCTTCAGGAACACAAATCTCTCCGCTTGCTTAGTTTCTGGACTGGAAAGAAGTCATAGTTTGACTTCTAGGGGAAAACGAAGTAATTTCAATTGTATTTCAGTCTGTTCACTGGTCCATCTATTCAATTTTCTTTCTTTTTTTCCCCCTCTTTTTCATTTCATTTCTTTTTCTTGAATGCAAAGAAAAAAATTTATTTTTCTTTTCAACTTTTATTAAAAAATTTTTTCTTTAATATTTTTCTACTATATTTTTTACTTTTGTGTAAATTTTTTTCAAATTCTATTTTACTTCCATCATTTCATTTTATTCTACTTCAGTGTATTCATTTTTTTCAAATTTTCAAACAATTTCCTTTTTTTTGTTTTTTACCCTTTTTTCTCTAATCTGTCAAGCCCCTTTCAACACCCAGACCAAAACACACTGAGGATCTAGCGTCATGTATTTGATGTGTGTGTGTGTGTGTGTGTTGTTTTTAATTTTTTAATTTTAATTTTTTTAATTTTAATATTTATTAATTTATTTTTTTCACCTCATTAATTCCTTTTCTCCCTTAAAAATTATGAAATGAAGGAATTCACCCCAAAAGAAATAGCAGGAAGAAACTACAGCCTGGGACTTAACCAACACAGATACCAGCAAGATGTCTGAACCAGAATTTAGAATCATGATAATAAGAATACTGCTGGAGTTAAAAATAGATTAGAATCCCTTTCTGCAGAGATAAAAGAAGTAAAAGCTAGTCAGGATGAAATAAAAAATGCTATAACTGAGCTGCAATCTCAAATGGATGCCACAGTGGAAAGGATGGTTGAGGCAGAGCAGAGAATCAGAGATATAGAGGACAAACTTATGGAGAACAATGAAGCAGAAAAAAAGAGCACGATTTAAGAATTAGAGAAATCAGTGACTCATTAAAAAGGAGCAACATCAGAATCATAGGGGTCCCAGAAGAGGAAGGGAGAGAAATTGGAGTAGAAGCGTTATGTGAGCAAATCATAGCAGAAAACTTTTGTAACCCAGGGAAAGACATAGACATCAAAATCCAGGAAGAACAGAGGACTCCCATTATTCAACAAAAACTGACCATCAACAAGGCATATCATAATCAAATTCACAAAATACTCAGGCAAGGAAAGAATAGTGAAAGCAGCAAGGGAAAAAAAGTCCTTAACCTACAAGGGAAGACAGATCAGGTTTGCAGCAGACAAACCTATCCAAAAAACTTGGCAGGCCAGAAAGGAGTGGCAGGATATATTCGATGTGCTGAATCGGAAAAATATGCAGCCAAGAATTCTTTATCCAGCAATGCTGTCATTCAAAATAGAAGGGGAGATAAAACACCTCCCAGACAAACAAATATTAAAGGAGTTTGTGACCACTAAACCAGCCCTGCAAGAAATTTTAAGGGAAACTCTCTGAGGGGAGAAAAGATTAAAATACATACAAACATACATACATACATACATACCAAAAGCAACAAAGACTAGAAAGGACCAGAGAACACCACCAGAAACTCCAACTCTACAAACAACATAATGGCAATAAATTCATATCTCACTCTAAACATCAATGGACTTAATGCTCCAATCAAAAGACATAGGGTAACAGAATGGATAAGAAAACAAGATCCATCTATATGCTGTTTACAAAGACCCACTTTAGACCTAAAGGCACCTTTAGATTGAAAGCAAGGGGATGGAGAACCATCTATCATGCTACTGGTCACCAAAAGAAAGACAGAGTACTCATACTTATATCAGACAATCTAGACATTAAAATAAAGACTGTAACAAGAAATGAAGAAGGGCATTATATCATAATTAAGGGGTCTATCCACCAACAAGACCTAACAATTATAAACATTTATGCACCAAACTTGAAAGCACCCAAATATATAAATCAATTAATCACAAACACAAAGAAACTCATCGATAGTAATACCATAATAGTAGGAGACTTCAACACCCCACTCACAGCAATGGACAGATCATCTAATCAAAAAATCAACAAGGAAACAATGGCTTTGAATGACACACTGGACCGGATGGACTTAACAGATATATTCAGAACATTCCATCCTAAAGCAGTGAAATACACATTCTTCTCCAGTGCACCTAGAATGTTCTCCAGAAGAGATCACATACTGGGATACAGATCAGCCCTCAACAAGTACAAAAAGATCGAGATCATACCCTGCATATTTTCAGAGCACAACACTATGAAACTCGAAATCAGCCACAAGAAAAAATGTGGAAAGATAACAAATACTTGGAGACCAAAGACCATCCTACTAAAGAATGAATGGGCTCACCAAGAAGTTAAAGAGGAAATTAAAAAGTACAAGGAAGCCAATGAAAATGATAACACCACAGCCCAAAACCTCTGGGACACAGCAAAGGCGGTCAGAAGAGGGAAGTATATAACAATCCAGACCTTCCTAAAGCAGGAAGAAAGGTCTCAGATACACAATGTAACCTTACACCTTAAAGGGCTGGAAAAAGAACAGCAAATAAAACCCAAAACCAGCAGAAGACAGGAAATAATAAAGAATAGAGCAGAAATCAATGCTATTGAAAGAAAGAAAGAAAGAAAGAAAGAAAGAAAGAAAGAAAGAAAGAAACAACAACAAAAAAAAACCCAGTAGAACAGATCAATGAAATTAGTAGCCAGTTCTTTGAAAAAATTAACAACATCGATAAACCACTAGCCACTAGTTGGATCAAAAAAAAAAAAAAAAAAAGGAAAAGACCCCAATAAGTAAAATCAAGAATGAAAGGGAGAGATCACAACCAACACTGCGGAAATAAAAACAATAATAAAAGAATATTACAAGCAATTGTATGCCAATAAAATGGGCAATCTGGAGTAAATGAACAAATTCCTAGAAACATATACACTACCAAAACTGAAACGGGAAGAAATAGAAAATTTGAACAGACCCATAACAAGTAAAGAAATCGAATTAGTAATCAAAAATTGCCCAAAAAACATCTGGCCAGTGCCAGATGGCTTTCCAGGGGAATTCTACCAAACATTTAAAGAAGAGGTAACACCTATTCTCTTGAAGCTGTTCCAAAAAATAGAAATGGAAGGAAAACTTCCAAACTCCTTCTATGAAGCCAGCATTACCTTGATTCCAAAACCAGACAAAGACCCCACTAAAAAGGAGAACTATAGACTAATTTCCCTGATGAACATAGATGCAATTATCCTCAACAAGATATTAGCCAACCGGATCCAAAAATACATTAAAAAAATTGCTCACCACGACCAAGTGGGATTATACCTGGGACGCAGGGCTGGTTCAATATCCGCAAAACAATCAATGTGATACATCACATCAATAAAAGAAAGGACAAGAACTACATGATCCTCTCAATAGATGCAGAGAAAGCATTTGACAAAATACAGCATCCTTCCTTGATAAAAACCCTCGAGAAAGTAGGGACAGAAGGATCATACCTCAAGATCGTAAAAAGGTAGGTGAGGCCTACGGGCCTCAGCCTAGTGGGAGGAACTGACTTAAACACAGTAATTACTAATATGCTGTATTGATTGCAGGCTATCAGTGACACTTCACAGATGATAGATGGAAGCTTAAACCAGCTAGTTGCCTTGTCCAGGACTGCAGATCTAGTAAATACTAGAGCCACTTCCTGAATCCAAGGCCACAAAGTCTGACTTCAAAGCTCATGTTCTTTCCATGTCACCAGGCAGGTTTCTAAGACCTCATTTGGCCCAGAGAGGAGCCACTGTACATCACTCTGTGTGCCTCTGTGGTGCCACGAATGCTTCCAGAACACCTACACAGCACGCATTACCCGGGCACAAAGCTGCACAAGCCAGAGCTGCAACAGCAGCAGCAAAGTGCGTGTTGCGTGTTCACGCACGTCGGCACCGTGGGGCTCTGTTCAGGCCAAGTGGCAGCAGCTGTGATGTGATCACAGGGATGCTTCTCTTCTAAAAGCTATCCTCCCTGGGCTATTTCGGTTTCAAAAGATTCCATAATGGGAGGCTCAGGCTGCAGGAATTCTGGGAAGATGATGGGGTAAGTGCAACATCAGCGGCCTCCTTGCCTTCAATGCCTTAATGTAATTTAACGTGTTTCCGGTGACCGCAACGACGGCACAAAGGCTCCATCCTGCCCCACAAATGAGTAAGATTTTGCCACCGTCTGGCTTCCTCCTCTAAATTGCCTAATCTTGACATGTGGGTGCATCGTGAGGGGACACACTACATAGTGTGTGCATATATATATATATATATATACACGCTACTCCTCCGAAACAGGACCTGGGATCCCCCGCCTGGTGGCCCACCTGCTGGCAGTTCAGGGTTTCCACTCTGTACGGCCTGCAACTTCACCCCTGTCCTAAGAAGCTTCAGTGCATAAGATGATTACTTAAAACTATTTGTTCGAATTTGTGAATGACAACAGACAATGAAGATCAACAAGTCAAAATCATGGAAACTAAATAGTAGGGAAAAGAAATGCTTCAGAATAAAGAGGAACCCATACAACGGGGAAAAGGCAGTTTTTAATAAGTGGTGTTGGGAAAACCGGACAACTATATGCAAAAGAACAAAACCGGACCACTTTCTTACACCGTATAAAAAACTAAACTAGTGTCTCCGAAGGCAAGGACAACAACCATAAAGATAAACACATGGGATCACATCAAACTAAACAGCCTTTGCAACAGCAAAGGAAACTGTGAATAAGATGAAAAGGCAACCCACGGAATGGGAGAAGATATTTGCAGATGATATAACTATGAGGGGTTAATATCCAAAATATATAAATAACTCACACAACTTAATATCAAAAATCCAAACAACTCAAGTTGAAAGCAGGCAGAGAATCTAAATAGGTATTTCTTCAAGGAGAACATACAGGTGGCTGACAGACACACACAAAAAAGGTGCTCAACATCACTAATCATCAGGAAAATGCAAATCAAAACCAGTTTGAGAGATCACCTCACACCTGTCAGAATGACCATTACCAAAAAGACAAGATATAAGTGTCAGTGAGGATGTGGAGAAAAGGGAACCCTGTGCACTATTGGTGGGCATGCAAACTGGTGCAGCCATTCTGGAAAACAGTATGAAGATTCCTCAAAAATTAAAAGTAGAATTACCATATGATTCAGCAGTTCCACTTCTTGGTATTTACCCAAGGAAAATGAAAGCATTAATTCAAAAAGATGTATGCACCCCATGTTCATTGCAACACTATTTACATAGCCATGAGAGGGAAGTAACCTAAGTGTCCATCAATAGATGGGTGGATAAAGAAGTGGTGTATATATACAACAGAACATTACTCAGCTGTAAAAAAGAATGAAATCTTGGGGCACCTGGGTGGCTCAGTCCGTTAAGCGTCCAACTCTTGGTTTCTGCTAGGTTATGATATTACGACTCGTGAGTTTGAGCCCTGAGTCAGGCTCTATGCTGACACCGCGGAGCCTGCTTGGGATTCTCTGTCTCCCTCTCTTTCTGCTCTCCCCCATTCACACTCTCTCTATGTCTCAAAATAAATAAATAAACATTTTTTAAAAAAGAATGAAATCTTGCCGATTGCAACAACATAGATGGACCTAAAGGGTTTTATGCTAAGTGAAGTAAATCAGAGAAAAAGACAAATAGCATATAATTTCACTTATGTGGAATCTGAAAAACAAATGAACAACAGCCAAAAAAAAAAAAAAAAGCCTAACTAAAAAAAAAAATAGAAAAATACTCATAAATACAGAGAATAATCTGATGGTGGTGGCCAGAGGGGAGGAATGTGGGAGAATGGGCAAAATAGGGAAAGGGGATTAAAAGGTACTAACTTCTACTTCTAAAATAAAGACGTGGGGATACAATGTACAACATAGGAAACAGAGTTAATAATATGTAACATCTTTGCATAGTGACAGATGGTAGCTAGATTTATGGTAGTGATTACTTGGCAATATATATAAATGTTGTATCACTATGTTGTACACCTGAAACAAATATAACATTGTATATCAAGTATACTACAATAAAAAGATCATATGATACGGTTGAAAAGTTATAAAATACTGTCTGCCACAGAGAAACCAAGCCATAAGCTAAGCAAAAACCTTCCTCCAGAAAGGGCTTTACTTCATGAATCTGAAAAGTCAGAAGACTATTTCATACCACTTGTTATCTGCTAGATTCAGTGAAAAGAGGAAGTGGCATCAGGAACAGGCATGAGGAAAAAAACAAGTTCACATTATGTGTGACAGAGCTAACAAAATAATGGCAGAAAGCAGTAAAGCGCAGAATTGTTGCTCTAGAAAACGAAATGCAGAATGTGAAAGAGTCTCTATGTTGTTACGATTGAGAACTTGGTTCTTGAGTCAGGCGGATTTGGTTTCAACTCAATTACAATTCGGCCACTTGTCAGCTATATGGCCTTGAGAAAATTACTACAGCTTTATGCTTCATTCATAAAGTGAGGGGACTAGGATTGAAGAAGATAATACCTTTATCAAGCTTAACACAGCACACGGCACCCAGCAAATGCTCCATAACATAATGCCTATTATTATTTTTGTGTTAACCAATAAACTTGGTATTTGTTCTTTGGATTTAGGCCCTCAGGATCTTCCGTTAACATGCCATCATCCCTGGGAGAGATACACGTGCACAATACGATCATTATTGTTGAGCAAACACTTCACATAAGGCAAGTTGTTCAAGCAATTGCCTAAGAAAAAGGAAGAGATGACCAATATTTTGAAGAGTGAGGAAAGCTGAATTTCCCCAGTGCGACCATGACAAAGCAGGTAAAGAGAGGCACGAGGGAGGCACCAGATTCTGGGGTCCTCCCAATCTCCTGCGCGCGACAGACCTGACTGCTGGAGAATTCTGATGGTGCTCACAGACCCTACCCCTGAGTATGGAATCATAAACTGTTCCCTACGGCCTGTAGAAGATTCATATTCTCACTAGGGTTCCCTGTGTGACTCAGTTGTTCAGCTTATATTCTTCTACTTTAGAGATGCTCAATCTTCAAGGATCTCGGGTATACAGACACAATTACACACAAAGCGTCATGGCATGGTCTCGAAAAATTGCCTTGCTCATATGATCGCTAAGATCCCAACGGAGGTGATAAGTGGGGGCGAAACAAACAATCAGACCAGCAGATTCCATCGTTTCTAGGTGGCATGTACCTGTGGATGAAAAAGACGGTCATAATCACGGCCTCCTCGAGGGGCAATATAAGAGAGCAGGTGGTGACGAGCAGAATGGGTCAACACCAGAGACTGGTCGTCACAACTGGGCCAGGCCCCCCGCTTTGGTTTGGGCACTGCCACAGGAGCCGCGTGGGGGCAGCGTCCCTTCCTGTCCTCAAGCAGCTAGAAAATTACACAGGAAGCCGGTTACACTAACCTGGCAAATGTGGATGATGAATAGTGGCTGCCGTTCCCCAGGCATCCTTATACTTCCCCTGTGAGTACCTTCCATTGTAGAAAACTCTAAACAAACCAGAATTAACGGGAATTCGGCGTCTTCCTTTCCATCATGAAAAGTTTCCTTGCCGAACCCTTTTAGGAAACTCCATTTGGGGAGGGAGGGTTAGAAATTGGAAAAAGAAAGCCTTAACATCAGCATGTTAACTATTTTTATGTGTGGAAAGCGAATATCTGATAGGAGAGATTTTACACAGAGAAACAGTTTGCTCGAAAAAAGCAGTGACGGTGAACCCTCTCTATACGACATGGGCGAGTCTCATGCTGGGTGAATGAAAACAGACCAAAAAATTAAAAAAAAAAAAAAAGTGGAGGTATACTGAAACTGAAAGATTCTATGAAGTTCAAAAACAGGTGGACCCCACCTATGCTGCTAGAAACCAGGAGAGGGATTACCCTTGGTGGGTGCGGTCAGTTAAGGACTAGAGGAGGTAAGGAGGGAAGCTTCTGGGGTGTGTTTTTTTTGATTTGGGTGCTGATTTCACAGATGTGTTCAGTTTGGGAAAATTCATCAAGCTATACATCCTTGACATCTACCCTTCTTTGTGTGCATTTTATATTTCAAACATTTCAAACTAGCAATAACAGCTGGCTAAGTTAGTTAGCCTCAGCATTCTGGCTTGATCGTGGTTTCACCTTTCCAGAAAAGAAGCCATCAATCATTTTAAGAACGGGCAAATTTGGGGGGGAGGGGGGAGCTGGAATACAAAATTCAGAACTTGGGCTTATTAGGTCATTTTTGGGTCGTGGGTTTCTTACATTTATAGGTTTATTCCCCACATAGCACAGCAGCATGGGTTTATTCCTTGATCCCAGCCCTTAAATAGGGTATTTTCTCTTTTTTTCTGAGAAGACAAAAATGTGCCTCCGACACCAATACATGCATTTAACCACACTTGGTAAACCAGAGAAAGGTATCGGGAGGAGCAATTTGGTTCTATTTCCTATCAGAGAGAGCAGAAAGTATTTAAAACTTGTCAGGGAAAACAATCTGCGAATAAATGTATGCCACAGAATGGAAGTTTCAGACTTCTCTTTGCTCTCAAGATCTGTTCCCCCATCTGCTGCCGTGTCTTCATTTCTCACTCCCAGAGCCAGCTCTGACAAAGGGCAGACTGGGCCAGAGACGGTTCACTTTAAACCTATCACCCAGAGATAATAGTAAAGAATTCGGTGTATAACCAGTACATATAGACACGTGTGCACGCACACACATATATACATATATCACCCTAGACTTGTTTCTCTTAATACCTGCTGAGTATTGCTAACACATTTCACCCAAAAGAAGGTGGGGGAGGGTTGACATGCTTTGGGTTATAAATCTGAGCATTTGTGTTAGAATAAGGTGTTTAACTCACTGAGAAATTAATATTTATTGAGCAAAGAGCCAGGTACCTTACATATATGATGTTTAATCTCACAATGAACATTAATCTTATAACAACCCTGCAGCACTGACATATCTATATCAATGTCTCTATCTAGCCTCAGAGAGATTAAATGCTGGGGGCAAGGTCACTTAACTAGGAGTGTAAGAATCAGACAGCTCAGAGCCTGTTTGGGATTCTCTCTCTCTCTCTCTCTCTCTCTCTCTCTCTCTCTCTCTTCCTCTCCCCTGGCTCTCTCTCTTTCTCTCTCTCAAAATAAAAAAACTACAAAAAAATTAGATATTACAAAAATCATAAATAACTTTTAAAAAGTTGCTTGAAATCCTAGGATCTGGAGATAGGTGTGGTTAAGAATTTGATGTAAAATATCTACATACATGCACACACACACATATACACACATCCCTAGATTTTTCTCTATATAAATGCATCAATAGGTTTTAATGAAAACAGATGAATAAAAAAGAAATACAATGTTATGTGCTCTAACAGCATGCCTTTACTTTATGGCATGTGTCACAGTAGTCACGAAATGGTGATTTACGTGATCATTGTTAGTATTGCCAGGAATTAAGTGCACGAAGTCTGGAGCTAAGCCCCCTGGATTTAAATCCCAGATCTGTCATTGACCAGCTACGTAATCCTGAGCAAGTTACTCTTCTTTCTCAGCTTCTTTGTCTGTAAAAAAGAGACAAAAATAATACCCACTTTCCAGGTTGGTATAAGGAATAAGTGAACTGTACGTAAACTATGTGGGACAATGTGTGTCACATATTAAGTCAAAACGTATTAGCTATTGTCTTAGTTGCCCGAAGTTTTCCTTTCCAGGAAACTCTGTGCATGCAAGGACAGTCAGTTTTGTTTCATACTGTATCCTCAGCCCAGTACATAATGTGTGTTCATTATTAATGGTATTTGATACATATCTATTGAATGGGTGAAGGAATACCCATTTACTGCTGAGGTATTTGAGATTGACAGAATAGTGGGAAACATCCACATTTTTGAGTCAGGCAAACAGATTTCAAACGTTATGTCCTCATCCTCAACTGTTGACTTTTTTAGGGGGGAGGGGAGGTCAACTTACAGAGCTTTTCTGAGCCTCTGATTTCCCATCTATATAATGGAAATAATAATTCCTTCTTGCAACACTGCTGCATGGATTGTGACAGTTTATCAATAAATGGCAGCGATTTTTCTTTGTACAAATGTTACATTATAGTATCCAGAGTGACTGCTTTCCATGACCCAAGGGGGTGCGAGCCATATGGAATCCAACATAAATGGTGTCCCCCGGGATAATGCAGCGTAGGAGCCCTGAGGCCCCTTCCACAGAAGACTTTGCCACTCGTGATAATTATGCAGCAGCCCTCCATCAGAGTCTTTCAGGGTTGGGTGTATTTGGGGTCCATAAGAACAAATTAGGGTTAATATTAGCTGCAGAGACCTTCTACAAGTGATACTCCCTTCTTAAAGCCACGGAAAATGAGGCGCAGCTATAAACTTGGGACCTGGGTTTAAGCTCAACCCTTTGAAATTCCAGGTTCACTATTCTCTAAAGCCCAATAAAACCAGTGGCAGAGGAAGAAGGGTAAGGTAACCTCCGAATGAACAAGTGGGTATTGGTGATTGAGCTATGTGCTGCTTTATTATTCGTCAACATCTGTCATGCTCCAGAGCTGGGTACCACCAACGCCATTCTGCACGCCATGTCTCTCTTGCTAACCCACAAGCTCCTCAGCGGGCGCCCACAGTCAGGACAGAGTTACAGAGCACACACAGACCCTCCTCTGCAATCAGATGAACAGGATATTTGGCAATAACAAGTGGCTTGTGAGGAAAAGTGAGTTTCTTGGCATGTTCCTTGTCAGCATTACAAAGCTGAAAGCTAAATTTATCTTCCCTTACTCCGCCGGCACACTCTGCTGCCCGAATGCGTTATTTGTCTGCCTCTGCTATTGTCGCTGCCAGTGTGTGAATCAGGCCCCAGCCTCGGGTTTCCCTAGGGCTTTCCTCTGGGCATCATCTGAAAGTGTCAGATGAGTAGTCACTGAAAGGCCAAGCTGGGGACCGACTAGAGCTCGTCCAGGGAGGCTTTACTTTTCAATAGAGCAGGAAGAGGAAGTGGTGGCCTATAACCTCAGGGAATTTTCCAGATGGCCCACCCAATCTTTCCCCTGCTCTGAGGAAGTGGCTCAGCCTAGAACACCGCCATACATGGGCGAAATGCAAACCCTAACCCGGAGAAGAAGACCCTATCCTGCGACAGTAGTTCAGGACCACCACCAGATTCTGTTAAAACGTTTGAAAGCACTCAAGGACTGTCAACATGAAAGGATCTCGGGTTAACTGTTGACTAGAACGTTGGCTTTCCCTTTGTGGAAGAGCGGGCCGATCACATCTGTCTCTACCAGTTCCCCCAAAGAAGAGAAAATATACTGAGCTTGCAGCAAGGCAATCTGAGCTAGATGTAAAGAACTTTCCGAATACTGGTTTAATCACATGTTGCAGCTGTTTGTTTGTTTGTTTGTTTGTTTTCCAGGGAGGATCTTTTCAGGGTCCTTCCTGGAAAAGGAAAGCTAAGATTATCTTGCAGCTGACCAGAACTCTGTGGGGTCTGGGTCCACCCTGACATTTATTCTGTTATCCCTGTAATGAAATATGGTGGAATGAGTGAGAACGTTTTGTGTTCGAATGTTTTAATTTTTTTAGCCTTCTATTTTTTTTATTTTGGGACAGAGAGAGAGAGAGAGAGAGGGGGAGGGAGAGCGAGCACAGGCAGGGGAGGGGCAGAGAGAGGAAGACAGGATCCAAAGCGGGCTCTGTGCTGACAGCAGAGAGCCCGAAGCTGGGCTCAAACTCATGAACCACAAGATCACGATCTGAGGCACTCGGGTGCCCCAAGATGTCTTTCTTCTTATTTACAAGACATAAATAGATGGATTACATTTGTTTTTAAACCTTGATTTAATTCTAACATTTGTTGATCACAGCTCAACAGTGAGCAGTTTTCAGGAGTTAATTATCTGGCCAGGGACAATATTTCAGGAGCTAATCATCTGGTAGAAGAATCACACACACACACACACACACACACACACACACACACACACCGGATATGTGTGACAGACTGTGATCAGTACTATAATCCCACAGAGTGCAGTTGCATGTTAGTAGAGGAAGAGATTACTCCAAAGTGGGGATTTAGGAGAAATCCCCTTTCATGAGCTAGGTCTTGTAGGATGGGCTGGGAGTCAATAAGTGGGGATTGGGGAAGGTATAGGCAACAGCTCCAGTGAAGATCTGGAAACAAGAGACTGGGACCTGGGACCTGAGCCAGTTCAAGGAAAGTCTACTCGTCTAGTGCATCTAGAACTGAGGACCAGAGACGGCACCAGCCAGACCCCAGCACACAGTGTAATGGTGACTAGACGCAGTGATAGCGTGTCAGGTCAGGTTCTCCAAGACACGGGCATTTAGATGGGCAGACAGTTAAATATTTAACTCACCTTCTGGCTCAAGAGCTGTGTTGGAAGGAACCCCCGTGGAGGACAAAGGGAGCAAAGCAGAGGTAGGGAGGGAGAGCCTTCGGAGAAGGAGAAGGGGGGAAGGAAGGGAGGATGGGAAGGAGACTCTGCAGCCCTGACACAGGAGCAGACTCTGAGCCCTGACACAGCTTTGGCCAGACCGGCAGGGAATCCTCAAGGCCAAGTCCTGCATAAGAGGAGCCCCACACCCCTACGATGAGCCTGTACTGTATCACAAATGTCATCAGTCACTGGCCGGGAGCAGCTGGAAGGATGTGTAGCCCCAGCGTGAAATTGGTGGTGGATCCAGAGTGGCAGCAGCTGGGATTGCCAGTCAACTCTGCCCTCGAACAGGAGATCCGAGGGGGGGGAATGTCCATCCCACAGTTGGTCAGTATCATTGAATGACTCCTGATTAAAGACGCACAGCTTCCAACATTTCATCACAAAGGATAATGCTTGCTGAAGTATCTGCTGAGAATCCTCGTTCTTTTTTGTTGTTGTTGTTGGTTAAGGCAATTCCCATTTCTGGCCTGCCAAACGGCTTTCTTTTCCTTTTAAAAAATCATAAATTCTTTTTTGTGTGTAATTTTGAGACGAGTACATGGTTTTTCTCTTCTTATCTATTAGTCTGGTAATTTATAGTTAAGGATTTTCTAATGTGAATTCTCTCCTTATATTCCGAAAATAAACCTAAATTGAACATGAGGTTATATTTTTCATTTCTGCTATATTTGGCTTATTAATACTGTGTTTAAAATTTTTTCACGTATATTCGTGAGTGAGATTGGACGATCATTGTTTTATCTTACAAAGTCTTTATCTGGTTTTTGAATCAAGAATATTTTGGCCTTGTGGAATAATTGGGGAATGGTTCTTTAGAGCTCTAGAAATTGTTGAACATATGTGGGAAAATCTGGGATTTCTTTGTTGGTTTGGAAATTGGTAGAACTCACCTGTAAAACTATCTGAGCCTGATATGTATTTTCTCTGTGGCAAGAGTTTTAACTACAGATTCAAATTTTTCAATGATTATGGAAGACCATTCAGTCTTCCTATTTTGGGGGGGGGAGGAAAGTTGAGAAGTAATTTTTTTTTTCCAGCATATGTGTTTAGATTGACTATTACCAAATATATTTTTAGTGAGTTGTTCTGTTTTCTCAATTAAAAAAATTATCTGTGATGATCTTTAAAGATATATTTTTGTACTCCTAATTTTGTAAATTTATACCATTTTTCTTTTTTTATTAGATTGTCTACTTTTTGATCCTCTTTGATCCTATTTTCCTTTGTTTCTCTATATTAATTTCTGCTCTCAAATATGTTATTTCCATCTTTTTACTTTCTTTTTTTTAATGTTCATTTATTTTTGAGAGAGAGACAGAGAGAGACAGAGTGTGAGCAGGGGAGTGGCAGAAAGAGAGGGAGACACAGAATCCAAAGCAAGTTCCAGGCTCTGAGCTGTCAGCACAGAGCATGACGTGGGACTCAAACCCACGAGCCATGAGATCATGACCTGAGCCGAAGTCTGATGCTCAATCAACTGAGCCACAAAGGCACCCCTCATCTTTTTACTTTCTTATGGTTTATGCTATCGCTTGCTTTTCTAACTTCTTAAGTTAGATGTTTAATTTTTAGCCTTCTTCACTTTTCTAACATAAACGTCACAATGACAAATTTTCCTTGACATTTCTTTTGCTGCACCCCACAGTTGCTGGTGTGCTTTGTTTTTAATACCATTCAATTGTAATAGTTCAACATTTTCTTTGTGATTTTTTTTTTGACTTTTGAGTTACTTAAATATATTTAAATTATTAAGCATACTGGGATTTTTTAAAGTTTATTTTCTACTATTAACTTATAACAAACGGAAGAGGCTCTGATCTGTATGATTCTAGTTCCTTGAAATTTATTGACACTTGCTTTATAGTCTGATCTACTATATGATCATACTATATGATCTACTTCTGTGTATATATGATATATATATGATCTACTTCTGTATATATTCCATATATAGAATTGCCTAGTTGTTAAGTGAAATGTTCTATATCCATCCATGAAATCAAAGCATAGGTGTTTTTGCATGGGGATTGCAGGTGAATACACAGTCTGAAAAAGATGAAAAGGCTGATTATCTATAGCATTGAACTCTTTAAAGAAATTGTAGTGTAGGAACAAGCAGTGGTTTCTAGTCTCTGGGCCTTAACTACCCTCCAGGCAAGAGGTTTTTTTTTAATTTTATTTTTGTTTTTTAATCATCTGTAAATACATCTGTATTTTCTCAACTAATGGGTTTACTACTATCTTGCAATGTTGTAATTTTAATGAGAGTTCCTCATAGTAGAAAAGTTTAGAAACTAGTCCTGTGGTTCTATGCTTTCAGAGAGATACTGATTTCTCTAGAAAGTTCATACAATGCTCCAGGAGTATTTAGCACAATTGTGCAAGGCATGTGCACCATCCAACATGTCTTCCGCCTGTTAAGTCTAAATCCACATGAAACTGACCACACAGTCCAAGTGAGACCAACTGACAGGCCTTTTCAAAAACTTCCCTGCACATCGAGTCTGGGTCGGCTGGTCTGCATCAGGGTCTCTATCAAAATTGTGTTTTTGAAACTAAGTTTGCTTTCATTTAAAGAGTGAGAACTGATTCACACTATATTTTTTAATAATTTTTTAACGTTTATTTTTGAGAGAGAGATAACGGGGGAGGGGCAGACATACACATACACACACACACACACACACACACACACAGAATCTGAAGCAGGCTCCGGACTCTGAGCTGTTAGCACAGAGCCTGACGCAGGACTCAAACTCACGGACTGCAAGATCATGACCTGACCAGAAGTCAGAAGCTTAACTGACTGAGCCACTCAGGCGCCCCCCACAACCCACATTTTGAAGAACTCTGAGTTCGGGGACTTTTCCTATCCTCAGTCTCCACCATTTGTCTTTGTGAATCCAAAGCCATTTTGACTATATCCTTGACTCAATCCTATATTAACAATAAAGGAGAAATGTTCACGAAGAGGAAATATAACAAAGGAGGGACTTTCCTACAGGGTCTTTGAAAAAAAAAAAAAGGACATTTGCATAAACCATATTTAACCAGAACCTTTGTTTTATGTTTTTCCTTTCTGAATGCTTTGTTGAACTCCTTTGCAGTTCCCCTCCCTGTCCCTCGACCCCAGCTAGTCAGAGACCAAAGCCTTGACAATGTTTCACACTGGAATCTTCCTGGCCCCACCCTAATCATCATGCCTGAATAATTACAGTTTCTGACTTGTCTCCCTGCTTCCGTTTCTGTCCATTCTTAAACCCTTGGACACGTTAATCTTCCCAGAATATCACTGTGATTCTGTCCTTCTCTTGCTCAAGGGTTCCCAGAAACTACAGAAAAAACTTTGCAAGTTTTCGTCTGGGATTTAAAGCTGTTCTTTGCCTTTCTCATTGCTGGTTCTCTGCTAAGCCCATAAGACCTATCTGACATCTCTGACTTCAACACTTTTGTCTTGGATACTTAACTCACCTTCTGTTTCCTAATTAGACTTCATTCAGGGTCTAATTCTATCTATAAATTCTGCTGCCCTTTGCCATGTGGTCCGTCCCTCCTCTGAACCGCGGCATCTCTGGCTTGCACTCTTCGGCAGGCCATAGCACATGCTGCCTTGACTTCCAGTTACACATCTTTTTCTTTCCACTTCTAGATGCTGGGCCCTTCAGGGCAGGGCTCTGCCCCGTGTGGCCACATTTCTTGTAATGTTCTTCCGCCGTAGAGCCTCATCAAGAAGAGACAGTTTTCTCCTGATAGGATACGGATTTGGATATCAGGTAAGATAACTGGATGTCAACTAAGTTTAAGAGAACTAATTTAAAAACTCCCTTACCCCATTATTATCATCATGACAACTCCTGCTATCACAACTATTAGTGTGGAAACACTACCACCAGATCTGTTGCTTGGACCAAGTTTCAACCAAGATATCAAGTAAAGCTTAATTCCAATTAACCTTTCAGGGTCACACAGGGAAGGCTGTACCTCATGAAATGCTGAGATCTCACTAGATTAAGACAAGACTGCCAAGGCCAAAGAGATGTGAAAATCTCATTCTTTCTGCTAATAATTTCCCTGTTCCTTGTCATGGGTTATGGGTTGTTTCGGTTCTAATGACTTTGCTTTCCTGAATGGGGTGTGTAAACAACGGGAAAAATCAAATTGCTAGAGTCAAGGCAGAGAAATTTTCAAAGAACTTTGGGGAAAAGACAAAATGAAGATGCAGTCAGCTGGAAGAGAATAGGATCTTTGAGAGGGAAGAGGATAGACATCTAAAGGGTAACTTTATTAATTTTCCAAAGTATGATTTAGATATGAAGATTCTTACCTGACTCCTCTGTTTCTCATTAAATCATCACGGAGCTAGGTCTGTTTCAGACTGTGCCAAAGAACAGAGCACAGTCTTGGGGAGGTCAAGGGGTGAAAACTAGGGCATACGAGGGAAGTGTGTGACACTCGGGTGACAGATTTTTCTTATCAGAGCTAAGGTCAAAAAATTAAATATCCATATAATGAAATGTTTCTGCAGGAAACTAAATTATTATAGCCCAGGCTCAATGAGCTCTGGTGAACAAATCCAGAGGAACGGATAATTCTGTGTCCCTTGGACCCTTGTCAATTTCATAAAAGCTGGTGTTGTGGGTTATGAGAGAAAGGGGTTATTTCATTGAATCTGGGGCACAACTGTGTGAGGAAGACAATGGCAGCCCCATTTCATAAGCAAACCAGAAATTCATTAACCACGACTTGGAGGGTTACACCATAGAGGCAGAGGCAGGGTTCCCACTGAGTAGGACTGACTCCCCAACCCGTGCCCTTCCTTCTGTGTCATCCCAGCAAGCGTGCAGGTAGCAGAGCTGAGCTGTTGTGAAATTCGGAGCGCTGGGTTCCTACCTGGACACAAATGAAGGACCCTCTGCTTTCTAATCTCAGGACAAGTTCTCATATCTGCTTCTGCTCGGGGCCTTGCATAAAATCCAGAATCCTACACCACGAAAGCATGACAGGCAAGATTTGGGTGGAAAACAATCTCCATTTAAGGTTCAGTTCAGAAAACAATATCATACCTGACTCAACCGTTACAATAACCGTGCAAGGTAAACAAGGCATCTTTCATTCTTATGTTATAGGTAAGGAAATAGGAAACCAAGTCTCAGGAAGGTCAAACTCAAGATTTTCTGGGAAATTTATCTTATGAACCCTTATTTATTTTCTTATGAATGCTATGAATCTTTGTTTAAGGATATAGCACGAGATACTTCCTAAGATCACATCGTAGCCTTAGGGCTGAAATAAAGCACTGTGTTTTTCAACGTACGCACATCTTATCCCCAGGAAGTAACCACCATGTGGGCTCTTTGATCCTCATGTCTTAGACAAAAAAGACCTTGCAATCAGGGCTGCCATGTGAGTCTGTGCAGGATGGGCACTGTACAACTCGAGGGGATTTATCTTAAACTACATGAATGTGAATGGGATAGCCTGGATTTATAGCATACAACATGGAGAATTTTTGCAACAGCCCACGTTATAAAGCAGAGTCTGAGATGGACTTGAGAAAGGAAAATATAATCAGCACCAAAAAAATGATTCTCATAGCGTGTACAAATTTGTATGAAAGCACTATTGGCCATGGGGCAGAAAGGTGTTTCCAACTAGGTTTTACCAGGCCCCTAGTCTCTGCTGAGAAGTTAGCCCTTGACCTTATTTGAGCATCATGCCATGGAGAGAGGGTTTTCTGCAGCTTATATCGACAGTACACCGTAAGCTCTTCCTGACTTATGTGAACACACATTTACTGAATGTCAAGGAACAAGCTCGACCGTCCAGGGATGTGACACAATTTCTGCCTTGAAGGAGGGAAGAATTTCACTGGGAGAAAACATACCATGGAAAATTTCTAAATAACAGATTATGTAACATTATTTATTTATTATTATTATTATTTGTTTATTTATTTATTTTGGGAGCAAGAGAGAGAGAGAGGGTACAGGAGAAGCAAAGCGAGAGCAAGAGAGAGAATTCCAAGCAGGCTCTGTGACGGCAGCCCAGAGCCCTACACGGGGCTCGATCTCACGAACACAAGATCATGATCTGAGCTGATATCAAGAGTCGGTCGCTTAACCTACTGTGTCACCCAGACGCCCCGTGGTAACATTTTCTTTAGAAAGACTAAGTACAAAACTGTATGTTTAAAAAAAAAAAAAAAGACTATTTAAGCACAAAACCTAGACTAATCTTGCAGCAGGAGGCCACAGGTTTGGACTAGCTGTGACAAGACTAGTATGAAAGACTAGTCTTTCTGGTGATGTTTCTGGGGGATGTTTCTTTAATAAAAATATAGTGGTCATTTTTTAAAAGGCACCGAGTACAAGATGTTTCGGTGGATCTAATAAAACGAGTAAAACCAAAAGCCAAAAAACCAGTGTAGTCTCGCTGTCTCTCTCCTCTCTCTTTTCGTTTGGTGCCCATGAGATGCTATGTGTGGAAATCAGCCAACTGAGAAGAGGGGATGGCCGAAGAAGGTGGGGGAGGCCGGAGGCAGTTGAAGAGGATGGCCTCCATTTACAGAGGAGGTGAGGCTACCGTGCACGTGGCAGGACCTTTTCTGTTTCGGGCAGAACCCCACTACTTTGCTGCCCTTGGAAAGCGAGGACAACATCAATTTGATGAACTTATGTCTAAGGATGTACCCCTACAGGAGACTGGAGATAAAATGTGATTTGCATCAAAACCGAGCCTGTAGGTGCAAGACAGAGAGCAAAACAGGGCATCTTTATATTCCCCAGCAATCTTCTCCCCCGCCGTGATCTCGTTTCTCCACGAAAAACAGAGTAACAGAGTGCGCTATATAAACCACAAGGGGGTGGGGGAGGGGCGCAAAGGGAGCAGAAACTGCTGCCGGTTCCTCAGAGATCTTTCCAGGTGCACTGAGGGCGACACATTCATCTTCAGGGCAGGAGACACCACCGCGCGATAACTTTTCAGGGAGGGATTTGGGGGATCCGGTGACGCGTTAGGATCCCGAGAATTTTCATTTACAGAGGGTGCTTTAATACGGATCATCCACGCTGAATGGAAAACAAGAGAATGTAAATTAAAACCAGGACCTTAAACATTGCAAAATTTAACAGCGTTCGTAGTAAAGGGCGATATTCGGTGTCAAAGTCGGAAGAGGAGTGAAGAAAATGCCTCTCAGGTGAGTTGGACGAGCACAGGAGGTTCACTCAGGCAAAGGAAGAAGAAGAAAACCCTAAAGCAACACCTGTCACACTTGCAGCTGCTTGCCGCCCAGAGGTGGTGTTAAAAGGCAGATTCTGATTCGGTAGATCCGGGCGGTGCCCGGATTCCGCATCATCCCTGCTCCTGCTGCCGCTGGTCCGTGGGCCACACCTGGAGACATTTCTGGGGGCACAGGCTTTGTCTTTAGATCAAATGAGTACGAAGGGCATTTGTGATAGACTTTGGATGTTGGAAGTCAGTGAACAGTAGAAGACGACAATGCTCAAAAGGAAAGAGAAATTTGAGAAAAATCAAAACTCATGAAAGGTGTGGTGGTAATTCTAAATGCTTGATTCTGGAGGGATGTGATTTAGGGAGACAGTGACAAATCTAGTTTCATGACACAAATGACACTTTGTGTGTGTGTGTGTGTGTGTGTGTGTGTGTGTGGCACAGTTGTCTCATCCTTGGAGGGGAGGGGGCTAGGGGTAGGGGAAAGGGAACCAAATAGGGCATGTCTTAATAGCACCTTTCAAAGGGAGAAGCAGATTCCGAGACTCTGCTGTCATGATGAACTGCCAGGGTAAACCACAGTTCAGCAGCTGCAAACGTGCTTTTGCCAATACAGAGATAAAAATGTTTCTGAAAACAAAATTTCACATATACCCTCCACTGAGGTTGGCATCGTATCTTCCTGTGTATCTTGGGTGTAGCTTTTACCCAGGCAGAATTTAGGCACCAGAAACCAAATGAGGTGGTAAACAGAACCAGTTTGCAGAAGAGTGAAAATAACCCGGCAAGAATTGAAACCACAAATGCCCCAGGAGTTGGTCATTCACCAGCCAAGACCTAATAAGAATGAACACAAAAGACTATGAGAGCTGGCTGCAGAGCTTAAAAACAAAAAACAAAACAAACAAATGAACAAAAAGACAAAAAAGAGCTTCAGTGTTTAATGTGATGGTTTTCATTTTTACCTTTGGCTTGTTCTAGAAACACACTCTGCCTCTTCCATCCCACCCTTCCTCGGTGCCCATTACACATGGTTTCAGGGTGAAATCATTATCACATCACTACGGAAAGCAGGCGTCTGGGACTTAGAACTCTTATCATTGGAGTCGAGAGTCCTGAGTTCTACAAGTGTAAGGATTAAAAGCAGGATCTTTGGATCCACATGGGTACAAATCTCAGCTTTGTCATTTATTCAGTGACCCCAGGCTAGATATTTTACTTCTCTGCCTCTCTTCCTTTACCTGTAAAATGAGGATATGAATAGCACCTCCCCCCACCTACAAGCTGGCAGGCGATATTTAATGATTTCAAACATGCAAAACTCACAGAGAGGTGTGCAACATGGAATTAATGTTTCATAAATGTTTATAATTATTTTAGCTATGTCACTCTCTCAGGGCCCATAGGAAAGTTACTCATTAGCTCAGTTATAAAGAGAGTGAACATCATGTCCGTGAAGATCCTTTCAAGACCTAAAATTTTATAATTCAATGAAGTAAAGTCACCTCGATCAATAAATGAGAGGTGTTGCAAGGCATCTGGGCAAATAATACTTCTTTGCTTAGTCCTAGCATCGGGTGACGCATGTGAAGACCTATATCGATGGGGCCAGCCTTTCCTTCCAATTTCTGTTTATACCTCCTGTACACCCTTGGCTCTTGATAGTTCTAGCTGCTGGCACCTGAACATGCTGTCATATCCCTGCTGCCATACCATGCTTCCATCATCTCCTTGTAATCTGTCCTCCCTGCTTCTCTCCATACCCACAAACCCTATCCATTCTTCAACCAGGGTCAACCTTCTTTATAAGATCTTCTGTGATCACCAAGCTTCTTCTATACTGACAAAGTCCTTTAACACGGAGTTCGCCAGTCATTACTATACTCTGCCTTATATTTTTCTGAAAATATATAATTTTTTTTATTTTTCTGTCTTCGCCACCCAACTAGATGATAATTTCCCTGAGGTCAGGGTCACGGATTTACTCCTCTTGGTGTCTCAGTCAAGCTTAGCATTGTTCCAGCACAAGAGTATTTAATAAAAAACTACTGATTGATTCATTGTCAAAATCAGTGAGCCGTTAAACTTCATACGGCAATTAGCCGAATGTGGTAATTCACTTAATGCTAATACTCTTCCTGTCAGCCTCTCTTCCTGTCCCCCAAGGTTTTCTAAAAAAATTGAATTGATCTGCTTCCATCTAGTGGCAATTAAAAAGTAAGTGGTTCCTGTGACCAGAAAACGGCTCGGGTGGATTGTGCCAAAAAAGACTTTCACTCACTGGGTGTGAGCATGAAAGAAATCTTTACATCTTGTGGATTTCCTGCCCACAGAGATAAGGAGCCCAGCCCAGAGAAGGGTCTAGGACCCCATCTACACTGTCGAATGGAAGATAGGGCACTAAAATAAAATAGAATAAAAGGACATCCACTGACCCGATTTCTTCATCCAGTTACCTTCCTAAGGATCTCATCTCCTAGCCAAGCTTTTTAAAAAGAGATGGCTTACATATTCTGTCTCAACTTCCTCATCTCCACTGATTCCTCGACACTTGGCCACCAGAGTTCCTCCGTGACCTCGACCCTGAGAACAGACTCTGCAGATACCCTTGTTACATCCAGTGGGAACTCACTGGTTCTCCCGAAGTCACTCGAAACCATTTCTGTTTCCTTCTTTCCTTGGCATTCATGACCCAGACTCTCCTCGTTTTCCTTCTGCCTCTCTGGCAACCCCTCCCCGTCTCCTTGTCCTTCACTGATCTGTTTGATATAGATGCTACCCCTGTTCCTGCCCTCTCTCCCACGTCCTCTTCTGTTCTCCCGCTCCTTGCTCCTCACTCTCCCCAGATGACTGTACCTGCTCCCGAAATAGCAGCTAACCTCAAGGGACGTGAGAACCCCCAAATCCACTCTCTGGCCCCTGGATGGCTTCTGTGATACAGATAGAAGCAGTCAACTGTTGGTGAGCCACAGACGCCTAAAACTCAACACCGACACAACTGAACCCATGACCTTCACTTCCAAAACCTCTCATTCTTTTGTGTTCCCTTTTCAGTAAAGAGTATTGTATTGATAGTAACCATCTGCCAGTCTCCGATAGGAACCACAGTGACTTCTTTGATTCTTCTCTCTCTCTCTCTCTCGCTTAGCCAATTAATAACCATATTCAGTTGATTTCACCTCTACCTCATGAACTAACTCAACCTCACTGCCATTTCTCTAGATAGGCACCATCAGCTTTAACTTAATAACTTTAAATGCCTCCAAAACAATTCTTTGCCTCCAGGCTCCCCCTACTCCCCTGTCTGCAGAGTGATCCTCATAAGATGCAAATGTTAGCCTGACATTCTCCTGCTTTACCCAAAGACCTCAGGATGAAGTCCATACTCCTTCAAATGGCTTATAAATTACTCTATGATCTGGCTCCTGTTGTCTTATGTCTCCCCAGTTTCTCTTTTGCACTCAGAGCTACAGCTCACTGAACTCGTAAGAACTTCTTCACAACAATTTGTGGTTGGTAGCGTGGTTGTCTGAACAAGCAACCAACCTTCTCAGGGACCATCTCGCTTCTTCCAGCAGTTTAAAGGAGCTCGGTTTTCTAACTGGGTGCTCAGTGTGCCACCAAAGCCCCATCCCCATCATTCTTCTTACTTATACTCTCCTTCTCCAAGTCTCTAAACATCTGAGAAACTGAAGAAATGTTTTGCCCTCTTCACTTCTGCCAGACGGACCATTGCATTTTCACATGTTTGCATCTCTTCTCGGTCTCTTCCTCCAGCTGAAAAAAATCTGAGGTTTAAGACCAAGCTAAAAGAATTGCCTTTTTGGGGAAGCCGCAGGTAGAATCAATGTTCCCCACCTCTTCCACATTTCTGAAGGTCAGTGCTAATCAGAGCAGTAGTCATTTACCTTCTTGTCCTAGGCACTGAAGGCCTGGGGTCTAGAATGATACCTTCTCAGAGCCTGGGACTCATTAATGTCTCAATAAATCCTTGACCAATTGAATGTTTCCTGAATACTGTATTTGGTATTGCCCTTACATTCAACTGGGACAAGAAGAGATATGTCATAATGCTTCCAGTCCTCTAAAAATTTTTCAGGGACAATCAGAAAGAGCTCCCTTCACATAACTGCCCTTTCTCAAGAGGGCTCTACGTGTTCATTCATTCATTCCAATCCACCGGCACTAAAACAAAACGACTCACACACACAGACTTCAAAAACACAGCTCTTAAGGGAGGCTAGTGGATTATCATTCTATACGGAAATTTCATTTGAATGAGACCCCATGTAAATAGTTACTAAGGAGTTAAGGTGTCTAGCTCTAACAGGAAGTATCTCAAGGAAGGTAGAGAAAAGATCAACAGAGGCGGAAACTTCTCACTGATGAAACTTACCTTTCCCGAGACTTTTTACCTAAAAACAGAAGAAACAGAAAAATAGCATCAGCATATGTAGACAATTCTCTTTTTTTTTTCTTGGTAAGTAAGAGAGAAGGCCAAGTCCCACTCCCAAAACTGTCTTTTGAAATGTATTAAACATTCGTTGGGTGGACCCCGCCTGTGTAGAAGGGGATTTGAGATGTTGGCTTAGTGTTCTAATTCAAACGGTGGTAGATTCTCAGACGTAATAGACCCACTGGGACAGATGCTTCTCAGGGTTCTGTTCCATCTTTGGTGCTGATCACAAAGACAGCAGCCTAGCTTGACTTGCCTGCCTGTCAGTTCCAACACCCCCATACCCGTGTTTATCCCTTCCCCACCTGCCATCTCCTCCCACCTGTGGGTTCCTCCCTAACAGACTTAGCTGGTAGCATAGTAAGAGTATGTGTCCCTACGTCTCACACCACCTTGTCGGCAGTGTGCCTCTGATTAGCTACTCACCCTCTGAAGCCACGTCCCTTCATTTGTGAAAGGGGCATGGTAATTACCTCCCTCTCATTGAGTTGATAAACTAAAATGTATTCAAAGTATTTAGGCCAGGGCCTAGCACGTGGACAGTGCCCAATTACTGTTTTTAAACCTTTAAAATGTTAGAATTTACCATTTTAAACATTTCTTCCCAAATCCAGCCTGCTGATGACATGGGCAGGATGCATTTGAGCAGGGAGAATGAAATCTGAATTAACCTCAGAGGCTGTTTGTTTATCTTAATATTTTCCTTTTAGGAACAACGAAACACATACCAATACATGAGCAAGAGTCTGTTCTTACTGAGAGTTCTTTTCGAAGAAAAAGGAACTAAGGGCATGTGTTCAGTTTCGTGCCCTGTGCTAACCCTGTGGGTTGTTGGTTCAGGTGGGGAATTCTTCCAACCAAGAGAAAAAAAAAAAATAGAGCCTCAAAGACCAGGTGTTAGGAGGCCTGTGTGAATGGGAGTCTGATCTCTGATTCTGGCCCCTGCTGATAACAGGATTTGGGAGATTTGGCCTAAAATCACTGCTTCAGTTTTATTATTCATTATTTCATTATTTCATTACTTTCTTTCTTTCTTTCTTTCTTTCTTTCTTTCTTTCTTTCTTTCTTTCTTTCTTTCTAACAGAGCCAATGGTGATGACTCATCAGAGAATGAGTATCTAGGGGAACAGAGTGTTTCTAGATAAGTCTATGCAGAGGGCACACATTTCTAGAGCCTGCATTTATTTCTCTTCCAGAAGAAAGGAGCTAAAGTCTGGATACCAAGACAACTAGGGCAGGGGCCAAAGTACAGGTTCTGAGGACAGGATAAGAGTCAGGATTCTGCTCATTTCCTCAGCTACTGTGTCCTAAATATTCACCTGTCCTCCTTTTTCAGCTTACTGAACCTGAAACACAACACATAGGAAATTCTCAGAGTTGATGACTACTACATACATGTGGACTTACTGTTTTTAACTTTTTTTTCTTGTAAATGTGTCAGCTACATGGTTAGAAAAGCTCTGAGGGGTTAGCCCAGGAACCTACCCATCACTCTTAACACTTTCTATAGGAAAAACATTCTTCATGTTTCAAAGAACTAACTTACAACTAAAATCTTTGGAGGACATAGCCACTTGGAGGTTGGAAATATCAGAAGATGTTCCGCAAGTGAAGACCATTGAAATGCTACATTAAAGATACCCTGACTTTCCTACAAAGCCAGTGATCTTTCTGGGGCTTCTGTTCTCTTTGCTGGCATGAATGTACCTAGCCTAACTGCCCGTTATCTGTTTCCTGTTTGCCCCACACTTATTCCCACAGCAGGGGCATGTAGTTTTCAAGTTATCAGTTTGAGATCTTGTACAGAAATGACTCCAAGGTAAAAAATTTGAAAACAACCCCATTGCTTTTCTCACCACTGCTTATAGAACCACCTTAGCCAGCTAACCCCCACCCCACACCCTGCCGTTAAATACAAGTGAATGCATTCCATTCTTTTGATTCTACTAACATTTCTTTAAGTTTTGTTTTCATTTATTTTCAGAGGGTGGGGGGAGGCAGAGAGAGGCAAGAGAGAGAGAATCCCAAGCAGGGTTCATGCTGCCATTACAGAGTCAGATGCAGAGCTTGATCCCACAAACCATGAGATCATGATGTGAACCGAAATCAAGAGTCAGAAGCTTAACTGACGGAGCCAGCCAGGTGCCCTCTCTACGAAAATTTGTTAAGAGACTTTGGAATTTGGGGATATCCTCCTTATTAAGGTGACTCACACGCCAAATCCTCAAAGGTTATTTAGATACCAGCCTCCTATCCCAGAGGCCAGCGTATAAATGTGCACTGCATTCTCTACCCCTCAGTTCTGTCACCATCACCTAAGGCAGGAGGGAAAAAGGGATGACTGGGGTCAGATTTTGAAGTTTCAGTGGAAAGGATAGTCAATGGTGGGAGAAAAATCTCATTCTTCCCTTAGTGGAATACTTAAGTACTTAGTCTCATAAAATGATGGGATCCAATCTTAGCAGAATTTCCAACAACAGGGGCAAAGACATTTTAAACTGCTAATAATGAAGTTCTTGCACATCAACAGTGACTGCTTCCATGGTCTTTCTGGGTTGGTTATAAAACTAACCTAGTATCCTGATTCTTAAATTTGGAATGAAAGATTCCAAAGATAGTAGAAGACCATTAGGGACTGGTAGATTCTACTCCTGCAATTGCCAGTGGGGATGGGGGAGGGGCAGCCTTTATATACCATGTTCATTGAAGAGACTCCATACTAATTAATCAATGGAAGTAAAATTAAAATGTCAGTCAACTGACTCGGAGAAATGCAACACCGAGCATTTGGTTAGCAGTTGTTTTGAGATCACTGATGGCCTCTGAACTTAAAGCAGGGATGCCTTAAAAGCTGCTTAATGTCCATGAATTTCATAGACTTCAATGTTTCTGCCAGGCAAATTTGGACAAATGTGGCAGTGCACACCCAGGACCTACCACAGACTGTGGATCTGTAACCAGGAAGCCAGTCCCACTCTAAGGTTTGGACATCCTCAGGAGGGAGGTGAGGGGAGTAACACGGTTGTTTTTCCCTGGTGGCATCCCATGTATTGTTCCGGGTATTAGCTTCTCAAACAGCTCTTCTTATACCCTTTTCTTCTCCAGGCCAGAGCGAAGGGAAGCACAAATACACAGTGCATTTATTTAGAGCTGTGACCTCAGTGAATACACACTGGGGAGAAAACCAGGGACAATGCAATTCCCACATGTCAGAAGCCAGACAGGCACATGGCTCAGGTTTTGGAGAATAGTGCCTTAAAAACCTCATTGGACCTTAGATTCATTTTCTAGTGGAACTGTAGCACTGAGATCAAAGGCATGCTGGCTCCTAAGGGGACAGAGATTATGCATCCATTTTTCAGAACTAAATAAGAGCAAAGAACCATTAAAACGTCTCATTTGTCTATTAGTGCACTAGTGAGGTGCCTTGAAGACAGTAGGCATTTTTAAAAGGTTTGTCAGATGAAAAGCACAAATCAGCCACCTTGTTTTAATGAAAGGGTGTATGGGCCGTTTCCCACATCCCCAGCAATGATGTCTATAGAACACAGAACTTGGTATCCTGCTTCAGTTCAATCTAGCAATCTTAATTTCCTGTGGGTTTCTATACTTTTATCCACTTTGCTTTTGTTTCTAATTATTTTTTCAGTGTTTATTTATTTTTGAGAAAAACAGAGAGAGACAGAGCATGAGCAGGGGAGGGGCAGAGAGAGAGAGGGAGACACAGAAACCGAAGCAGGCTCCAGGCTCTGAGCTGTCAGCACAGAGCCCCACGGAGGGCTGGAACTCACAAACCGCGAGATCATGACCTGAGCCAAAGTTGGATGCTTAACCGACTGAGGCGCCCCTATTTTTATCCACTTTGAGTTGTATGATTTTCGTATGAAGGCAAACTCACATACCTTTCTTCAATCTTCTTGCCAGCCAAATGATAAATGCCAACCCAGAAAAAGCAGTAACCATGACTGCCACTGGAATGAAGAGAGGGTTATAGTTACCCTCTTTGATCATTGAGAAACTCTGGTCCACTTCTGAAAGAGAGATCAGTAAGGCACATAGCATGAGGCCACAGCATTATATCCTTCGTGCCATCTCATGACCTTAGCTTTTGTTCCTCCTTATGTCTCCCGGTAACAGTCCATTTGATGCCAGTTGATGGATGGGGAAACTGGCATGGGAAGGACCATGATGACTCTGCGGCAGAGGGAAAGACAGGACAAGTTTCTCTAGCCCAGTGCCTATAAAATTCTTAATCCCTAGATTTGCGATTCACAGAACTCCTGGAAGAAGTACCTAAAAATCTGAGTAAGGGGTCACCATCGTATTTATCTCCATGGTCTTGTTCAACAGTTGGGACTCTGCTGCACAGAGAAGACCTAAAACATAGAATATGACTTCAGGGAAAATAACAGCCGGTCATCTTAACCAGGTGACATAACAGTCAAGGGAACCTATTAATGCTTTCCCTTTGAAGCAGTTGGGCCAACATGTGTACTTGCTGTTTACATGCTGAGGACCTACGCTGAACTGTCTTTCGAATGATGTTGTCCTACTACATAGTCCCACTTCCTTCACAAATAAGTAAATGGATCCACCTGTACCCTCTTGTAAGAGTGAACGTTTGGGAACTTTTATTGAAAAAATACCAATGCGAAAAAGTCTATCTTCCGATACCACCAATTAAAGACACTTATTTTTGCACGTTAGCATAGGGTTTGTGTCCCCCATTCTTTGTGTTACTTTGACAAGCCCTTTCAAGGTGCTTTCCCCCCCACACCCAAATATATCATAAGAAAAAGGCTCAAGTTCCCAGATGATCCAAAGAGAGGGTGTCTACAGGCTCCATGAGGATGCGGAAATGGACACTGGCCCAGCCTTAAAAGGAAATGTCCCATAAACCTGATACACAATCCTCCCCTACAGATCCCATGCCTCCTCCCCAGTTCCCTCCCACACTCCCTGGCCTCGGGCCATACAGAGATCAGCTTCTCTGGTAGTTTCGACTGATCCTACCACTTAAAAACTTTTCCACTGGTAGAGATGATCTCAGGGGCAGACATGAGTAGCTATTCTTTCATAAGCTAATTTAATGTGCATTTATTTAGCAACTTATTTAGCACAGGCACTGTGTCAAGTGGAGAGTATATGGAAATGAGGAAGACAGTCCTTCTCATACACAGATGAGGGAGGCATCGGCTTAGTGATAATTGGTAAGTATACACTATTTGGGGAATTAGGTGGTCACTGGTGACTTTTGTAGAAACGTTTTAATGGACTAACAGAAGTGAGATTTTAGTGGAATGGAAGAATGCATAAGAAGTCAGAAAATAAAAGAAGTAAGCCAGAGACAGCGCATTTAGATGTTAAGAGTTGAGATACGATGAGTTAAAAATTGGCTGAAAACAGAAATGACAGTCATCGAAGGAAGAGACAAGAAGAGCCAAGGATTTTATAGTAAATTAATGTGAACAAATTTGTTTTTAAGCCATATAAATGTAGCAAAATGAAAATTTTAAAGTTTAATCTATCTTTCCCCACCATCTTCCCATCCAGCAGCTCCTTCTTTAAGTTGTCAACACATCGGGGCAAACTTACTCACTTTGGCATATTGGACTAGGGCTTGACCAGATTCCCGATGGTCCACAAATAATTTTTCTCTCCCCGATTAACTCAGTTCCTTCCAAGCAGTTGAAGGTACATGTGGATGTAAAGCTGAAGTTGGCCAGGGGGTGACTACAGTCCATGGTTCCCAGATCGGGTGCCATTAGAGGCTTACAGGAAATCACTTCCATGAAAAAGAAAAAAGCAATATTTCTGAGTAGAGGCCCTCTTTTCACCAAAGGTTTTTAGCCAAAGCTGCTCCACTCAACTGTGGAACCACCCAATTGAATCTAGACATTTCTAAATTCTAAAAATTAGTTCTGATAATGTTTCCAGATTTTATACTCTTGAGAATGATGGAGATTGTATATCAGAGGTGAAGCCAAGAGCACTGAAAACCCTTGCGGGTGGGGAGGTGGGGAGAGGAGGGGAGAGTTGGCTGCTCCAGGTTGCTGCTCCTGTCCTGGTAGCTCTCCAACACTTCCTGGAAGTACTACACGGCCTTGGCCTCAAGAGTGCTTATGGAGTATCCTCAGTGAATGTAGAGAATTCCCACCCTTTCACCTGATCTAAAGCAAGCAGTGTTGAAAAACACCCCAATTCTCTGAAGCAACTCACTCAACTCTTGTAAAATTCAGCAGGTTTGACAATTTAATTCAATGATTTCAGTATGACTTTGATAGTTTTTTTTAGAATTAAACCACTTAAAATTAGTGCGTCAGATGCATAAATGTAGAAAACGTAACCAGAATTTCACAAGCTCAGATGTCACCAGTTTTCTCCTGTACAGGGATAGTCTTTTTAACAGCCAACAAGAAAAAACCCACCATATTTCAAATGAAAAAAAAAGATCAAGAGACTGTGTTTTTGTTTTTCACAGCAGTTGTTATTCCCCCGAGAGTTTATAGAAGATGAAAAGTAAAAAAATGATTTCAAGAATAAACCAAATAAAACAATCAAAAAAATTTTACACCCTGAGAAGGAAATTGGTTGGTGTTAGGTAAGACACCACATAAAATAGGTGTTACTGAGGGGAGAGAACAATCAACATTTAACTGAGGTTCATCTGGACTATGTGTGCCATGACGATGAGAAAACTAAAGTAAAAAGTACACTATAATCACGCCGTATATTACTGAAAATTATGTATGTATCACGAGATGGTTTCAGAGGTATTTGGTTGTTGTTTTTTATTTGTGGTTTTTCTTTTTGATTTGAGTAACAATAATCCCTTTCAAAAGCATCATAGTATGATCTAAGTTAGATTAAATTATGTTCCCAAAAGGCCAGAGACTCCTTACAAGTCTCTGCTGCATTTTCTCAGTTAACCCAAGTCGGCCATGACAGAGCCTCTAGTCTGAAGACTTACTTACTTTGACAGGTTGGTTCTAGAGATGACCAGTTTCCGAAAGGTCCACAAGTGGTTTCCTCAACTCCAATGAGGTCTGTGCCCTTAGAGCAGTTGAAGGTACACTGAGAGCTGAAGCTGAAGGTTCCCACAGGGTGACTACAGTCCATGGTACCCAGATCAGGGGCCTCCAGAGGCTCACACTGAACCACTGCAGTAAGAAAAAAAACAGTACTGGCTAGTGTGGAGAGCACCTGGTGTCTGGGTTTGAATCCTAGCTTTGGCACTTGGTCACCAAATGTCTTTGCACAAAGTGAACTAATCCTTCCAGCTTCAGTCTCTTCATCTATGAAAGAGGAGTCATGGTAATTGTAATAACTTCCTAGAGTTGGTGTGGAGAGTAAATGATCTAATGTAAGTCAAGGACTTAGAAGTGAACTTGGCTCATAGGAAGTCCTAATTAAACATCAGCTGGTCTTCTTCTTATTGTTGGCATCATCTGAGAAGATAGTTGTTTGTGTTTATTTCTTTTGAGAATGAGAACAGGGGAGGGGCAGAGAGAGAGAGGAGAGAGAGAATCGTGGGGCTCGATCTCATGGACAGTGAGATCATAACCTGAGCTGAAACCAAGAGTCAGATGCTTTACTGACTGAGCCACTCAAGTGCTCCTGAGGAGAGACTTATTAAACCTAGATAGGTTTAAGTGGGAATGACCAGCTCGATTTGGAAATAATTGTGACATCAGAACTCCTAGGTAGAGTAGAGTGCTGGGAGCAGGAGGCGTGGGAAAAGTGTGGGGAAGCTTTAGGAAGCATCTTGGCCTTGATCCTGTTTTCACCCTCTCCAGCTCGGCTCCAGACCTTCAGTTTTTCTGATTTTGACAGCCCTCTCCAGAAACTGTATCTATTTCCCTGCTCTGACTGGTGGCATAGGAGATTGAATTGAGCCTTGGAAATGAGTCTTCACATTTTTAGGCCCCACCATGCCATTTGAGCAAATATTTCAACTCTTGTGTCCTATTCTTTATCCAATTTGAGCCATTGTGGTGACCTTGCTTTTGAGATTTCAATGAAGAAAGGACTTTAGGAACTGGAAGAATTTTTATATTTTCCATATACAGTACAAGTCCAAATTAAATTATGTTCTCCAATTCTATTCATGACTACAAGCAAGTGCTTTATATACTTCAGGCATAGTCTCAATCTGACATATTAAATTGTAAACAATACTTACTGACCTCAAGCTGCTGCTCGTCTACCAGGGGATACGGACAAGTAAATAGACGACTTCAACAAGTGCGGGATAAACAAGAAAGAAATATGCGGACCTACTGGAACGTGGAACAGAGGTACTTAGCCTATCTTAGGGTCCAAAGAAAGCTTTCTGGAAAAAAAAAATATCAATCCCTGAACTATGTCTTAAAGATGAACAGGTCTGTTAGCCATGTGCAAAATGAGAGAGAAAGCCACGAGCAAGTCAGTGAAATACAAAGCACATATGAAAAGGGTGGAGAACTACAAGCACTTTGTTGTTACACGGAGGAAGGAGGAGGAAGGGAATATGTGAGATGAGATTAGAAAGAAAGGTAGAAGCTAAGAAAAAATGCTTTTATCTTTTCTCTTTGATTTAATGAGTTCCTACTGTATATCAAGCATTTCTCTATGCCTTGAGGAGTTTCGATTTCATCCTATAGGACACATGATAGGTAGAAATTGAAGGGTGGATATACGTGTGGTATTTGTTTGATTGTTTTTCATTGATCAGCCTGCCTGTAGCATGAATAGTATATTTAAGGGGAGCTAATTTAAAGCTGTGGAACTCGCCTAAGAAATGAATCCAATAGTCTAGAAGGAATGAGGGCAGTAGTAGCAGAATTGACAAATGGGAAGCAAATGAGAGAAACAGTAAGTTGTTAAAATGAATAGTGTGTTACTTTGCATAAAAGTAAGGGGAGGTGTAAGAATTTCATACCAGAGCACCCATATAAATGGTGGTGCCTCATACTGAGATAAGAAATACAAAAAAAGAAATCTGGCTGGGACGATTGATTTTACAGTCCTTTGGGCATCCCAAAAGATACACTTAGCATATTTGGAGTTGGGGGCTGGAAATGGATTTGTCAGTCCAAAGCTCACGTGAATCTGTGAGTCCACAGAAGTTGGTAAGAAACCTATGAAGAAACCCAAGGAGAAATGATTATAGGTAGAAAGAAGACCAGAAAAGAGTGAGAGGATGAAAGCTAAGACAGAAAAAAGAGTAAAATGTTCAAAAAGGAGTGAAATGGGCATGCCAATGTTATAAGAATTAAAAAGTTAAAGATCAGGGGCGCCTGGGTGGCTCAGTTGATTGAATGTCTGACTCTTCATTTCAGCTCAAGTCATGATCCCAGGGTCATAGGATCAAGCCAAACATCGGGCTCTGCACTGAGTGTGGAGCCTACTTGGGATTCTCTCTCTGTCTCTGTCTCTGTCTCTGTCTCTGTTTCTCTCTCCCTCTCCTACTCTTAGCCCTTTATTTTGCCCTCCCTCCCTTACTCTTTGCCTTTATTTTATTTTATTTTAGAAAAAGAGTGCACATGAGTGGGGGACTTATGTGCACTCTTCTTCTAAAATAAAATAAAATAAAATAAAATAAAATAAAATAAACATACTAAAATATTAAGTATCAATAAAGAAATAATAAAAAAGAAACTTCAGGAGTGGTGTGAAGGAAAGTATTGGGTAGGAATTAAGTGAAATGAGTTAGACTGTCACCAGTTGGTTGACACTTAAATTTATTTTGGCTTTAATTCTTTATTCTTTACAAACATTGCTTTTCTCTTCTTCTAATTTCTATCCTGTGCACCAGATACTTCAACCACAGTTTTGAAACTCAACCAATAACAACGAAATGATTTGATGCTTCTTTCAGTAGTGAGCTGACTGGGTCAAAGACTCCTTGACTTTGAGTCTACGTACTCTTTCCTTTCTGTTTCTACCACCATGACGCTGAATGATTTCAATAGACTCCTACTGATTCTCTCCATATTCTTTCTTTTAAATTTTTTCTTACATTTATTTATTTTTGAGAGACAGAGAGAGACAGAGCACAATGGGGGAGGGGCAGAGAGAGAAGGAGACACGGAATCAGAAGCAGGCCCCAGACTCTGAGCTGTCAGTACAGAGCCCAACCCGGGGCTCGAGCTCACAAACCATGAGATCATGACCTGAGTCGAAGTCAGACGCTTCACCGACTGAGCCACCCAGGTGCCCCTCCATCTTCTTTTTTTTGGTTCTCCAATCTGTATTATGCATTGCTTCTAGGAAAATTGTCCCAAATGCAGGTGTCAAGATACTAAGTGGGTTCCCATTATCCAATAAAGGCCATATTCTTTCATTAGGCAGTTAATTTTCCAGCTTATACCTTGCTTTCCATCAAAATAAATTATAAGCATATATAATTTCCACTAGCTAATTGCAAATCCTTCATGGACAGAATCTATAATAGATTTGTCATTGTATCCCCCAAAATATACAGCCCAAATAAACGTGTTGGATTTATTACTATACGTCTCTGACCTATATTGTGTATCATTATGTGAACTTCTCTTTTTTCTTTCTTTTTTTTTAACGTTTATTTTATTTTTGAGAGAGAGACAGAGCATGAGCAGGGGAGGGGCAGAGAGAGAGGGAGACAGAATCCGAAGCAGGCTCCAAGCTGTCAGCACAGAGCCCCATGCGGGGCTCAAACCCATGAACCGTGAGATCATGACCCGAGCTTAAGTCGGATACTCAACCGACTGAGCCACCCAGGCAGCCCGTGGACTTTTCTTTTCAGCCATGCCCTGTCATGACTTTGAGGCTTACATACAAAAGCTAGATTACCTAATGGGTAACTCGCCCTCCCAACAATAAATGGCAATGTTTCTTTCAGACTTCCGGGTTCTAATGAGTCCAACCAATTTGCCGGATTTGGGTTCCCTAAGAACAGGAATATACCATGCTTGATTCATTATCATCATCCTTAAAGCTTTTTTCCCAACTCTGTATTGTCTGTGGCACTGAAAAAAGACTTGCTAAGAAGTGAATTGAAACTTCATGCTGACTTATGAAATCTTTCAGGAAAGGCAACAACGTTGTGCAAGCTTATCCTTCTGATAAAAACTTCTCATTTCTCAGAATGGCTAGTATTGTTTTGTCCCTATCGACTTCTAGGCTACCATAACCCCATAAGTTTACACAGAAAGAAACAAGACAGAAAAGGGGCTTACCAAATTGACACTGGGGCCCATAGTACCCAACATCACAGTTGCAGGTATAATTATTGATGGTTTCCACACATTCTCCATGGTTGCTGCATGATGAGGGCTGACAAGAAGCTTTAAAGGTGGGGGATGAAATCAATGATTTGAACATGATTACTTCTTAGTACTCAGAGTCATTTCTTTGGATACAGATAACTCTTTTGGCTGAGACTACTTTAATAAGCAGGAAAGGTTTATCTGTACATTCATAGCATTTTTGCACCAAAAGATAGGTCAGGATTTTTCTATTTATGTCATATACTGGCCATATAGCCACAGACATATACTTAGAATGAATTTACTGACACCAACATTCTCTAACATTCTGGGGAAACTCACTGATATACTTTGAACTCTTGGAATTATTTTGTTTTAAATGTCATAAGTACATTAAGTGATGGCCTATCCCCAACCATTTCTGCAGTATATTTGACAATCCCTCTCTTTTTAGAAAGTACTATAGAAAGATTAAGAAGTTCGAACTTGTTAGGTCAGTAGGGAGCCCAATGTACAAGAGATCAAATTAACTATGTTTCACTGATGAAATATGACTTGGGAAAATACCGTTTGGGAACTGAAAACAAATTTTCATCCTCCACAGATAACAAAACATGGCAGTATTTCATTATATAGAATTATGGGAGATTAGGCCAAGCACAAAACATAAGCATAAAGCCCCCCACCATAAGCAGGGAGGAAATGAGGGGGCGTGTGAGCCTGAGCTCTTGGCCAGACCCACATCTCTGTATCCGCTTCCCTGCCTCACTTCTCACATACATTTGTCATATTGATGCAGATTGATTTAAAGATGTCACTTTTGGGTGTTGGACCCAGCCTCCCACACCAAACGTGCACAGAAGTGACATGCTTTTATTCTATTTTTATTTTTGTTTTGTCGAGAACTGGATTTACTTCCAAAGGTACCAGAAACTGCTTTCTTCCCTAACACCCCCACAACCCCTGGGATCCACGCCACCACTCTCCCCACTCTGGCCACCGCCTACCTGTGTAACAGAGGGCTATCTTCTGCTTGTGGCAGGAATCATCATTCCATTTTCCCGCGTCTTTGGCCCTCTTGATGTAAATCTCCACACAGTCTTCTTTGGACTTCTTGTTGTTCGGCTCTCCATGTCCCCAGTTCTCTGCTTCTTTGGTAAGAGACTTGTTGGTTCCCACCCAAGTCCATGTTCCCCCTACCTTCCGGATTCCTATCCAGTAGTAATAGCGGCTGAAGGGAAGCATCTGCTCTAGGTATTCAATCTCCCCCTTGTTTTGGATGGCAACTAAATCTGTGTAATCTTCTTGGCAGAACTTTCTAGCCCTTGCCCAGTTCATGGGTGTTTCAGAATAGTGGTAAGTCCAGCAGTCGGTCCCGTGACGTGCAAGGAAATCTGAAAGACATCAATGTGAACTATGCGGGCTCACAGTCACGGCTGGAAAGAATCTAGAGCGAATCCATGCCGGGCCTGCCACTTAGACGTGAAGAAACCGAGACCTCGAGGGTATATAGGTTACCTTCTCAGGGTCATAGAATCGGTCATTTGCAGATTTGAGGTAGAACCTAGACCTTTGGTTTCTATTTACTTTTCATGGTAACATTCAATACTTTTTGTGCATCGCTCTATTTTAGATAAATCTGGTGGCTTCCTAGATTTATTTTCATAATTTTTTTCTCAAAATTCTTCCAGGTGAAATTCAACCAATGTATTTTAGAAATTCTTATTTCCTTTTCTATTTCCATTAATTATATGCAGAAGATTTACTATCCACTTTTTTATCCTGGGATAATTTCCTAGAAGCCAACATTTATGTTTCTACTAGAGAAGAAAATAAGGACAGGAATAACAGCATACTTTTAGTTATCTCTTCGTCTCAAAAAGATAATCTTTTACCACAGGAAGAGCTGCTTCTGGGAAAGCCTTAATACATAGCCCAAGCCTTATACATGTAACTACGTTTTTTGGTTTTTTTAAAAAAGAATAATTTACAAAACCAAATGATGCAGGATTATGAAATTGATTTAGATCGTGTTCTGCGCGCAAAGATACCCAGCGTGTCTAGTGACCATATGGGTGCTTCGAATCTGAGGACTTTAAAGAAACAAAACCAAGAGGTGCCTGGGTGGCTCAGTTAAGCATCCGATTCTTGATCTCAGCTCAGGTCTTAATCTCAGGGTCATGAGTTCAAGCCCTGAACTGGGCTCCACACTGGGTGTGGAGCCTACTTAAAAAAAAGAAGAAACCAAAAACCAAAAAAACCCCAGAAACACACAATGACTTCGTGGTAGCATATGCCATTCTAAGCACGGTATGATCTATGCGAAACACTGTTCTACTGTTACGGTAAATATTTTCACAGCCATAAACATCTACTGCGTTTCCACTGTGTAGGGCAAAAACCATAGAGAAATATCAAAGAGAACATGGATCCAATTTTTGCAGTCTCCTAAGGATTCCTCCTGAACAGATGCAAAGAAAACATAATTAATCTTTTTTTTTTTTTTTAATTTTTTTTCAACGTTTTTTATTTATTTTTGGGACAGAGCGAGACAGAGCATGAACGGGGGAGGGGCAGAGAGAGAGGGAGACACAGAATCGGAAACAGGGTCCGGGCTCCGAGCCATCAGCCCAGAGCCTGACGTGGGGCTCGAACTCACGGACCGCGAGATCGTGACCTGGCTGAAGTCGGACGCTTAACCGACTGCGCCACCCAGGCGCCCCTGAAAACATAATTAATCTTGATCAAATTAAACATACCAGAAATGAACAGAGAATTGGAAAAAAAAAAACCCAGATATGATTAATGAGTAAATAGTGTAATAAAATAAACATTTGGAGTGGAGCTTTGAAGGAGCATTCTACCAGAATATATGTTCGCAGGAGAAGAAATCGTTCTGTTCAGGGGGGTCTCCTCAGTGCTAGAACAGTGTCTGCTACGTTGCAGGGACTCAGAAAATGTTTGTTGAATGAAATGAGCACTAGCTTTGCAGGTGACATGAGGCAGACATGGTGTAAAGAATGTGTGAGGGACAGAGGAAAGCACATTTGTTTGGCCAGAGCTGAAAATCCAAGCTAGGGGGTAAGAAGACATTAGCTTACTTAGGAATGGGAAAGCTCAAAACAATTGCTGGAGAGTCTTCAAGAATCAGACATAAAACTTGTCACACCAATGGGAGAAGAATAAAAAAAAGGGGGGGGGGCGTCTGACCTTAAGGAGCTCACCCTTTAATTGTAGAAATGACACTGATGTGCACTAAACTAATGATAAAAATAGAAAGTACCGTGCTAAATATTTGGCACAGATTGGGGCGCCTGGGTGGCTCAGTCGGGTAAGCGTCCAACTTCAGCTCAGGTCATGATCTCACGGTTCGTGGGTTCAAGTCCCGCGTCGGGCTCTGTGCTGACAGCTCAGAGCCTGGAGCCTGCTTCAGATTCTGTGTCTCCCTCTCTCTCTGCCCCTCCCCTGTTCACGCTCTGTCTCTCAAAAATAAATAAATGTAAGAAAAAAATTACAAAAATAAATATTTGGTACAGATTGCAAATGCGCCATCAGATATTTCTTAATTGACTTTATTTCTTCATAATTAAGACTTTAGTGGTATTATTAGGATTTGGACCCTGCAACAAGGGTGTGGCAGGTTTAGGAGGTTTCTGGGCTGTCACGAAAGGTGACAGGAAGGAAAAGATGCTCACAGAAGGATAGAATTAACAGCTATCTACCTAATCATCTTCCCTGTGACTGTGTGCTCCTAGTGGATATTTAAGAAAAATAAACGTAAGTGAAAAAGGGCTTAGCGATATATCAATACCGTAACGTACCACAACAGAGCACTGTCCAGACCCACAACCTGAAGACATTCCATGAGTCCCTCTGGGCTCTCTGACATTTCCATGGAAATACCTGCAAAGAAAATTGTAGTTAGATTTATATTCTTAACTCACAAGTTTATAGCACCTTGAGGAGATGGCTACGACTCTCTTAAAGTTCAAAATAAAATACATATTCTTACTAACCTTGCCTGAAGTAAGAGGTTTCTTAGATGAGCATGAAAAGGTAGCATTAAATTTGCTTCAAAACTGACTCAAAGTTCTTTCTTTCTTTCTTTCTTTCTTTCTTTCTTTCTTTCTCTTCACGTTTTAGCCTCAGGTTGCTGATTGTTACAACTCTGATTTTTTTTCTACATTTAAGTAATTTTTCTACTTCCCTTCTGCTGAGCTATTAGATGAAACTATTTGATATTGAATATGTATATTTTTTAAAGTGTTTTTGGATGCTTCATGAACTATTGATGTCTGAGATTTAAATGTTAAAATCTTACACTGGATTATAATGATTCACTGCTTCGAATACTTAAAAGAATTAGATAGCCAGACACTGATAAAGAAAAGCAATTCATTTTCTTTCAAGTAAAAAAGAAATACATTTTGCACAACCCAAACCACAAATGTTCTGCACACCTTAAAACTGTATTTTCTGAACTATGTCACTTCTCAGGTAGCCCCAGTGTTTAGCTGCAAAAGTGCTCATTTCAACAAGAGAGTACTTCCTCAAGACTCTCACCAGAAATGAGTCAATGAGGAGGAATCAGCACATCTGAGAAGAAAAATTCTGGGAGCACTCTTCAACTCAGGATTTTTAGTTCTTGGCTTTGTGAAAACCAAAAATGAACTCTGCCCCTGCAGTCCCAAGGGTTTCTCTCTGAGCATCTGGAAATCTCTGAGGCTGAAAAGCTCACCTTGGCTTTGCTCATCCCTTCTTTAGTTCTTCCGGACTCCAGCCTCTCAACTCAGCACCAGGGCGTCTGGGTCCTTGCCCACGGCTGGGCTGGGCGAGCTGTGCTTCAGGAGGCTGCGTGGAGTGCCACCAAAAGGCTTGCTTTCTTTCATTTCCCTGACTCAGTCTCACATCCTCCTCCTCCCCTTCCCCTTACCTTCCCCCATCTCTTCTCACTCCTCTTTCCCCACCCCTTTCCTAGTCTGGCCTCTCTCACTACCCTGAGAAAAGTAGAGCTGCTGACCATCGTTGATAGATTCTCTTCTCCTTCCCTCCTACCATTTTTTCTTCCATCCCCTCTCCCTTCCTTCCTTCCTTCTTTCCTTCTTTCTCTTTTTCCCTGCCTCCATCCTTCCTTTTTTTCTTCCTTCCTTCCCTCCCTCCTTCCCTCCTCCTCCTCCTCTTCCTCTCCTCCCCACCCCCCATCTCTCTCTCTCTTCTCTTTTTGAATAAATACTGCACTTAACTCTTGGCCGTCCATGGTAAAGGGCCCCAGATAATTGAAAACATTACGCAATTAAAACAGCATTTCGGACCAAATTTGTTCAAGTTCAAATTCAAGTTAGTTAGCATACAGTGTAGTCTTGGCTTCAGGAGTAGAAGAACCCAGTGATTCAGCTCTAACATATGACACCCAGTGCTCATCCTTAATGCCCATCACCCATTTAGCCCATCCCCCGTCCACCTCCCTTCCAGCAACCCTCAGTTTGTTCTCTGTATTTAAAAGTCTCTTATGGTTTGCCTCCCTCTCTGTTTTTTTCCTATTTTTTCTTCCCTTTTACGATGTCTGTTAAACTTCTGCTCACTGACAGGTTGACGTCTAATTCCTTCTCCCTCTTTCCTTGCTCGCCCCCTAGTGGAAGTCCTCATTAATGGCACCTCCTAAAGTTAAGCTCTCAAGAGAGCAAAGCAGCTCCACCTTTTTACCCTAAGGAGTTTGGGGCCCTAGAGTACTTTTGTGTTTTTTGTGTGTCACATGTGAAGGAACTAGACTTCATATGAAATTAGGACCTATATTATGGAGGGCAATGGAAAGTAAGAGTTATGACATAATCAGATTTGTATTTTTTAAAAGACATCAGTAACAACGGCAATAGCCATAGAGCTCAACCCTCCATATGTATCACCTTATTTAACCTTTAGGAAGGTTAAGTACTACTATTCACCAGCAGGCACTGTCGTCACCCCCATTTTAAAAGAGTCTCCGAGAGCTTAAGAAAGTTGGGCTTAGTCCCAAAGCTAGTAAGAGACACAGCTGGGGTTTGGACCCCAAGCCAGTTGGTTCTGATGCTCATGCTCTTGATTATTAGGCTGCACATCGTCTGCCAGGAGCTTGGAAGACAAGCTGAAGTGGGGACAAACCTGGAGCCAAGGAGCCCTGTGAAGTGCCAATATGCCTACTGTTATGCCCGAAGGAACGTCTAGACTTGTGTTTCTAAGTCTTCTTCAATTCTCCCTTGACCCTTGCCCAATCAGATTTTCAATCACAGTGCTTCCCTGAGACTGCTCCCACCAAGGTCCTCCCCTTCACTAAAGCCAGCACAACCGACCCTCTGTTCTCATCTTATTTCACCCGTCAGCCCCTGGTTTTCCTCCCACTTCACGGACTGTTCCTTCTCTGTTTCGTTTGTTGATATGCCCTCAGCTCTCCATTTTCCACACCTTTGCAGTGCTCCAGCTCACTGCTTTTTCTTCTTTTCTCCCTTCACTGATGTGGTGATCCAAGCCAGCCTCTTAACTTTGAAGAGCATCTAAATGGTGACGAGTCCCAAATTTGTATTTCCAGCCAGGACTGTTCCCAGCCCAATGCCCACTGGATATCTCCTTTTAGTTGTTGAAAAAGCCTGTCAGTTTTTACATGTGCCAAACCGAACTTCTGAATTCCTCTTCCCAAGCCTCTTGCCATCTCTCCAAATTATAAATCCATTCTTCCGGTTACTTTAGCCAAAGGCTTTGGAGTTAACTGAGCTCTCCCTCTTCTTCTGACCAATCATATCCAAGATGTTAGCAACTTTTATTGGCTTTACCATCAAAATATTCAATCGCTTCCATTCTATGATTCATTGAGACCAGCATCATCTCTCATCTATGTTATTGCAAAAGCCCCCCACATCAAGACTCCATGTTTCTACCCTTTTCCTCTTATGGCCTGTTTTCAACAGAACAATTTAAGTGATTCAGTTAAAATGCATATCATTCAGGGTCCCAGCCAGAAACAGAATTCGCCCCTGGTGAGTGAAGCCTTCACCTGCTGAAGAGCCTTTAGTAGAGAGACCACTTACGTAGGCTGGGCAAGACTAAGAAAATAAACAAGAGAAAATGAGGCATCCAGGGACTGGAAGTAGCAGGAAGCGGCTGTATCCCTGGGACTGAAGATTCAAGGGAGGAGACAGTGTTATCAGAACCCAATGAGAGTTGCAACCCTCCAGGAAAGGCTGCCCATCAGGAGCTGTAGTGGAGGAGAGATGCAACTGCTTCTAGAGAGAATACCCAAGCAGGGAAAGGCTGAGTAAGACATACGCTGACCACTCTCTCCTCTTTCTCTTTGATCTCTTATTAGTCAAACCAATCAGGCACCAGCCCACCAGTGATGCAGTCTGCAGGAACCAGCCTCCTGGGACATAGGGCAGGGAGGCCTGAGAATGCATGGATGGTGAGGGAGGGTAGCCGAGGGAAAGAAGATACCCAGCACGAGAGAATACAAGTCAGACCATTGTTCTGCTCAAACCCCTCCGGCCGTTTTCCAGCCTACTCAGAGTAAAATCTAAAGTTCTCACATTGGCTCACAAACTCTTACATTGGTCAGGTGCCTGCTTCCTAATCATTTTTGTCCTCTGGGGTTCCATTCTTTTTTGGAAGCTCAGCTAGTCATTTAAACAGGTTATTATAATCCACCTGGAAATGCAAAAGATCAGAGCAGTAGAGTTTTCAGAATATCAATCCTCTACATTTTCAGAAGCAGAAGGTCCAGCATTCAATAAATGTCAATTGAGCCAATGGATGAATAAATGGATAAGCGAACCCCTTTGGGGTCATAAGCTACAAGTGTCTTTTTCTTTTACTAAGAAAAGACTTTATATCTCCTTTCTTTTTTTTCCAGTCTTACTCTTTTGTTGGATGTCTTTGTTGTTCTACGCTTTGTTGGACATTTTTGTTCTTCTTTGAAAACCATGTACCAATCCAGGGTTTTCTTCAGAAAGTCAGTTTAGGTCATCTGGCACCCAGACACAACTACCTTTAGGCTCCAGATTTCGACTATGTCTACATGGTGTACCAGAATTCCGGGCCCTTGATGGAGAGAAGAAACCTCGGGTCCATCCAACGTTGGTTTCTGAAGTATAGGGAGAGTTATTTAGTGAAATGGTCAGATAAAAAATGCAATTTATTCATTCTCCTATACATTTAAATTCTGACCTTATATCAAGTTAGATTTCTAGAGAACTCAGACCACATCACCGTGCCCCTCACCAAGTTCCTCTCACTGAGTGCATCCGTGCTGTGGTTTTGGCGTTTATCAAAGCATTTTTCAAATGGATGCTTCTGAGTCCTATGAATGGATTTTGTGTTTGTTGAAAACATTTTTCTTGAGAATACAATGAGAAGTTTGGCTTAAATTGAGTGCGCATTCATCTATACTATGGGATGTAATTCAGTCACAAAATGGAACAAAGTACAAATACAGGTTATGATGAGGATGTACCTTGAATGCATTATGCTTAGTGAAAGATGCCAGATACAAAAGGCCAGATATTGTGTGATCTCATTCATATGAAATATCTAGAATAGGTAAATCAATAGAGGCAGAAAGCAAACTGGTGGTTGCCAGGGACGGGGAGGGGAGGGAGTAATGGGGACCGACTGCTTAATGGGTACAAGATTTCCTTTTGATGAGAGTATCTTTAACAAGATAGAGGTGGTGACTGCACAACTTTATGAACGCACTAGATATCACTCTAGATTGTACACTTTAAAATGGTTGCTTTTATGTTATATAAACTTCACCTCAATAACAATTTTAAAAATGGTGCACCTTCAATCTGAAGAGATGTGGGGTAGGCAAGGTCACAGGACATGTTAGCGGTCACTTGAAGGGAGGCCGGGGGAGGGGGTGGAGAATAGTAGTCTTTCAGTTATTCTGTGCTCCCCAAAGGGCAGAACTAGAGTGAGTAGGTGAGCATTATAAGCCATCAAAAAACACTGGAGAGATTGAAACCAATGCTGGGGGACTATTTGCCCACCATGAGATGGCTGAAGGAAAACTCACTGAGTGCCATTGAAAGCAGAAGCCCTACGCCCATAAAAGGAAGTGCCCTTCCCTTGTGCCTACACCCCCATCACAGATGCCTGCAACCGACCCAGGCTGTGTTCACTGCAGTTTCCAACATGAGTTTATCGTGGGTAGAAGGAAAGCACAGTCTCACACAACAACCAGTAACCCCACGACTGGGGGCCTAGATCTCCAATAACATCCTCCCCCACTCAGCTTCAACTACCCTCTTCCCTGGACACAGCGTCAACTTTGACATCACCCAAAACGGTGTCACCTCTACAATCACGTACTCCCGCATCCCACTCTTTAATCGTGGCCACCTATTCTTGTAACTCTGGTGCTCAAGTATCTCACTGCGACACTTCTTCATCCTACCTCACTGAACCTTCAGGCCATTAACTAGTTCCTCTATTTCTTCTTCATTTCCATTCTGTTCCGTCCTGTTGCCAAACATATCTTGTCTCCCTAACAGGGTTTTAAACCTTGCCTTCTGAGACAACTCATTCCCTTTGAGAAAAGGGGTCCTGCTCCTTATCATGAGCCCAAATCTGTATTTGTTCAGATACAAATTACGCTTTAAAACATATTTGCTGAGTACCGCGTATCGGAAATCTGCTACATTCTAAGAACACAGCAATGAACATAGGCATTCCATGTCTAAAGAGGCATGGTGTAAAGTGAGGCTGGGAGACAGGAAAAGACTAGATTTTGTATGACTTGTGGGCTGTTGTCAGTGACTTGGGTCCACAGTCCCTCCCAGCAGCCGATTCAGAGACTGGAGACCAACGAGTTCGTGGGGATTTTATCATGTAATCCAGGGATGGTGACAAGGGTCTGTTCCGAGTCTGTCCGTGGGAATAGAACACGGCTGGTTACGGGTTATGAAAAGAAGTGTTGATAGGATTTGGTACCATTGGGAGATTAGGGAGAAGAACAAAATCTCCTGGATTATAGCCACAACTCTCTTGCAGTGATGTTTGTACCCTCTTATGAAGGCACCAAAACTACCGGACCGTCCACTGAAAAAAGGGTGAATGTTATGGCATGTGAATTTTATCCAAATAAAATTGAATTTTTAAGAAAGAACGTACACACAGCACTAAACATAAACACATTTATTATCAAACTTTGCGCTGGCCACATCACATACAAAATAGGTATGGCATAAGCTTAAATAAATACATACTTTAAAAAACTGTAAAATATTTTGAATCATAATTTAAAATGCTTTTCAAAACCCGTTTTAAAAACCGTTTAAAACACGGACCGTATTTACATTTCACACAGCTGTTTACATCACAGTATAAATATTTACAACATTCGAACAATTTCAGAGAAAATAATAATTCATTCTCTAGGTAGTCTGCTTGCAGTAGATGTTTATTTCTCTCTCCCTTATTTTCCAGAGTTCTTTTGCCCCTTAAAATTCTCTACCGTTCTGACACTTAGCATACCTCCCTGGTTACTTATGGCTTTGCCTTTACCAACACGCAGCCCGCATTTGTCAGAAACTTTGATTTTCAACACATGCTAAGTTAATGTACGTGTGGGAGAGTTTTGATTCTCACGTAACTTGCAAGACGGAGCGAGAAGCTTGGGCAATGGACTGGCCAAGAATTTCTCACTGCCAACGATCAGTGGGGATCCCTGAGGAATTTTAAACTCCCTGATAAATAAATACATATGCTCATTCATACTGACTTTCCTCTCTTCACGAACACTCTTAACAAACAGAATAACACAATTAGGGAATAAATATTATAAGTCTCCACTTTTCAAAAAACCCACCAGACAAATCTTTTACAAGGTGAGTCCCTATCATGGATTTAACATCTAATGTAATATATGAGAATTATATGTGGACACGTCACCCCTGACAAACGTCTTTGGAGAAATGCTAAAGCACATCTGTGTGACTACACGTTTTTGTCAACAGAGACATTCAAAGAGTTGTACCTTTGTCTGCATTTCTGCTTTTAGCAAATCGGAACATTTGGCCCCGTGGAAGCTTTTCATCACAGAAAACCACCTACCTCTGGAAAAAGAGCTGACAGTGTATAAGCGCGTGCCATTCAGATTCTACTGTGCTGATACTAATGTTTTGAAAAGCAACGGGAACAAAAAATTTAGAACTTCACCCTGGTTAACATTATAAACAGTATTTGCCCTTTTTTGAAATAAAGTTACTACAGATGGGACATTAGAAACTGTGACTGAACAAAGATCTAGGATAAGTCACTTCTACCCTATTGCAGTCCTAATGTGTACATAGTTTAGAGTCTCTAAAACACATACACTGAATTAAGAATTAGGGAAGAGGGGCGCCTGGGTGGCGCAGTCGGTTAAGCGTCCGACTTCAGCCAGGTCACGATCTCGCGGTCCGTGAGTTCGAGCCCCGCGTCAGGCTCTGGGCTGATGGCTCGGAGCCTGGAGCCTGTTTCCGATTCTGTGTCTCCCTCTCTCTGCCCCTCCCCCGTTCATGCTCTCTCTCTGTCCCAAAAATAAAAAATAAAAAACGTTGAAAAAAAAAAAAAAAAAAAAAAAAAGAATTAGGGAAGATTGTCCTGTCGTCAATGCAAATAAAGAGAGCACAATCCCTCACGGCACTTTAAAAAGCAGTGAATCCCACAGGGAGAAAAGTGATTAAGACTGTCCTTTAGTCATCCTCGCACAGAGCATTAAGTAGGATTTCCCCATGCACTCGCCTGGGGGCATTACAAAACTGTCATTTGTTTTCACGTTGGTGATAGAATATCTTTGGCCAAGCGGTTTCCCCTAAACTCTGGACAATATTTCAGCCCCATGACAGCAACCATGTAACCGGCAGAGACACCGTGAGGGGCAAAAGAAAGAAGCAAGGCCACAAAATCCTGTGGTTCTCCACCGAGATCTCACAGTGAGCGGGGCGGAGAGATAGAACAGGAATTCTTGAGATCGTGGAGCCTGGGTCCCTTCACATTTGCCTGGAAGAGAATATGCTTTCCCTCCATCGGCCAGTACTTTCCAGACACAGAGAACAGCAAAGAGAAGGCTGACTCGCTGATGGCGGACTGGCCTTGCTCACTGGAGTTTGGACGGGTGAAGTCCTCGTGGGTGCCTCGCTCCCAGCTTAAAGGCAGCAGGTGTGGGAGGTGAGGAGGGCCAGAGACCAGAGGAGTGCTCTCTGTCCTTGCCATCTTCAGGGTATGGCTCTAGTTCCCTGGAGGAAACTGTGTTCCTGCGAACAGAGAGAGCATGGCATCAGGACGCTTAATATTCTGTATTCGTAGCAACAACAAAATTCACCGTCCACCACGGACCACCGTGTTCACTATCACGGGGGAGTCCACCTATGAACCTCGAAGCCCTATTCAGTTAGGGCAGCGAAACTATTCTATATGATACTCTAATGGCAGATAGAAGTCATTACACACTTGTCAAAACCTGTAAAATATACAAAGCCAAGAGAGAACACTGATATAAAGGGTGAACTTTAGCTAATAATAACGTATCAATATTGGCCTATCAATTGTAACAAAATGCCACACTAATACAGGATGTTGATAACAAAGGAAATTGGAGGGTGAGGGAGTATGTTGGGAGTCCAGTTTCTGCTAATTTTTTTTGTGAACCTAAAACTGCCTTAAAAAATAAAGACTATTAATTAACAAAATCTATTCGGGGCGGGGGGGTGGTGAGGGGGACTTGACCCTTCACAATTCTCACAAAGCAGAGCACAGATTCTAGAACCAGACTGCCTAGGTTTGAATTCTGGCTGTCACTCACTAGCTTTGAGATTTTAGGCAAGTTATTTAACTTGTCTGTCTCTCGTGTTCTACATCTGTATAACAGGAAATACAGCAACAAGTCTCTATCTCCTAGAATTCCCAACTCAGAACAGTTTCTGGAAGATACCAAGTGCCACATAAAGGTTAGCTGTCATCATTTTTATTAATAACTTTCACAAGTGAAGTGACTCAATAAAGCCCAGATCCTTGTTCCTGTCCTTCTACAAAGAAATGAAACAGTTTTCCATCCAACACCGTGAAGGTGGTGACTTTCCCCCCAGAAACTGGCAGGTTTGGAGGATATGCTCTCTCAAAATCATATATGGTTTTCAAGTCTTACCTGATTCCTTTGGACTTAAAGGGACTCAGAAGGCATCTGGTAGGATCCATCTGATTGGAGGCTTTGGCAGCTGCTGTGGAGTGCATAAAAACACTAAGTAAAGCACCGTTTTCCGACATGAACAGGGAAAAATGTGTAGAATGTTCAAAGGCATGCTTTGGACAAGAATGCAACTTACCTGGCAGGAACAAATTTCTTTGCTGCAAGAAAAAGAAAACCGTTAAGTTGGACTAAAAGACTCTCAGGGCCGTATTAAATTCAGAAACAATATGACTCTATCCTCCAGGGACTGCAAACCCAATGCCTTCAGGGCCCCTGTAATAATCAGAGTGCAAACACAGCTTGGGGGCAGCGGGTGTGAAATGCACACTCATCCTAGGGGCCCAGCAGCTTTCTAATGCTGGCCAATAGCTACCCGCTCAGCTTGCCAAGTTCATCTGCCCGTTTTTCATGAGAAGTCCCAAATCTAGATTTTACGTGAAAGTTCCTATTTTATAAATGTCAGAACTTAATTTTTAAAAATGTCAAATATTCTGTAGAGCCAAACTGTGAGTGTGGCTACACACGTTGGCGTATTCCCTAGGAGATTTCCCACATTGAAGCCTGTATTCCAAATAAATGTTTTGGAGCCGTTTTAGCCACTTCCTGGGAGCACCCATCATGGCAGGCTCACTGCACCCACTCCGAGGGGAACCACAGAATTCCATGTGAATGGCACCCCCTGGAGTTGTCTGCTGTGACCACAACGAACATTTTTATTTCCTAAAACCCCTCCCCACTTCAAGCTGTACTGTAAACTCTTTCCCTAGGACCACTGCTCAATTACACTGCAGTTTATTAGTGTTTTGTAACTAGAGTCTAATTACTGCCGAGACGTGCAAGAGAGGGGACACCGGCGTGGCTCGATCGGTTAAATGTCTGACTCTTGATTTCAGCTCGGGTCATGACCTCACAGTTTGCGAGTTCGAGCCCTACATCAGGCTCCATGCTCGGGATTCTCTCTCCGTCTCCCCTCTCTCTCTGCCCCCCTCCCCTGCTTGTGCTCTCTTTCTCTCAAAATAAATAAATAAACATTAAAGAAAATTTTAGAAACGTGCAAGAGAGAACATGACTCACCAATGAGGAAAAAAAAAGACATTTTTCAAAAAAACATTTTTGGAGTACGTTCCCAAGCTCCCTTACCTCTCTTCCGCAGGCGTTTCAGAAGCCAGAGGACAAATGATGCTACCGTCATGAGGGAGGTCCCAGCGGCGGTGAGTCCAACAGCCAAGGGAATGCTGGACTCAGTGGGAGCTAGGGAGACAGAGGAGGGAAGAACTTTCACGAGAAGGAACTGAACGTAAAGTCTTCTGTGCCCTTTTCTTGGCACATGGATAAGCCGTCTACTTCAATGCACGAGGGAGAGACAGGGCACTACAGGCCTCTGAGATTGACCCAAGCCACCTGCGCGGGCCTGTCTCCGGCCACGGCCAGGAGTGCCCTCACCTGCCAGGCTTGAAGAACAGAACCCACTGCGCCTGGGTCCCTACTGCGCTCTCTTCTACACGCGCTCTCTTCTCCCTCCCTTGCTCTCCTTTCCCCCCTACTTTTACCTCTGGCTCCCCTTTTCGCCCTCGTCGCAGTTCTACCTATTCCGCCCACGTGTCACCTCCTCGGTTCTCCCTCTATGCCCATAAAATGAAATGGTCACCAGCTTTTTCACCTTGGCAACCCCCCTGGCCTGAACGTAATGAATGGTTCCTGGCTTTCCCCTTCTTCCGTCTAGTCCCCCCAGGCAACCCGCACCAACTAATGCTTCACCTTCGCAGGTAGGCAGCGTCCCGGACCAGTGTCCCGTGGCATCGCACGTCAGAGCTGCGGAGCCATTGAGGGTCCACCCCTCAGGACACGCAAACGCACACACAGCGCCAAACGCGGGCTCCCCGTCACAGCTCACGTTCATTTTTCCCGACGCTGCCAGTCCCGAACATCGTACGGCTGCAAACGAGAGGCACACGCGCGGCGGTTAATAAAGATCTACTGGAAAACGTCTAACCCTGATTGAAAAGCCATCAGCAGTCGTAACTTAGACGCACTCCTTGGTTTTCAGCTCGTAGCAAGTTAGGATCAAGGCCCGTGGGGCAATCGAGGTTCAGATACATGTGAAGTTTTTGACCTAGGCTCCTTAAGGTCTAAATTCAGTCCTACCTTGGCAGGAGGGGACTTCCTGCGTCCACCGGCCCTGAGATGTGCACTCGACTTGAGCTGACCCACGCAATTTGAAGCCTTCTTCACAGCTGAAGGCGCAGGAGGACTTGTAGGTGAACTCTCCAGCGGGGGAATGGGTACATGTCACAGAGCCGCGCTGGGGCTGCCGGACGGCATCACACTTCACAGCTGGAACACACGAGCCAGCACATTATTAGAAAGTTGTATCGGGCAGCGGAAGGTTTCGCACGTAGTCACGTCTCCAGCCCTCCCATGGTTTTTGTGTTAAAATAAAGACAAAAACTGTACCTTCACACGTGGGCTCCTCACTGTCCCATTCGCCTGTAGGGCCACACTGGAGCTTTTTGGATCCCTTCAAGACAAATCCCTGTTCGCAGAAGAACTCACAGCTGGACCCCTTTTGGAAACTTCCAGAAGCAGCAGGAAGACAACTCACGTAGCCTCTCTCTGGGCGGGACAAGGCTTTGCACTGAAAAGCTGAGACACCAAAATCATGGTCAGAAAACATTGCGGAGGAACTGGAGGGCCCTTGGTGTTTGATGAATGAACCCAGTTCATCATAGACGAAGCAACACTCAGAGGTCTCAAGGCTCTTCATGACTCCCTGGACAACTGGGAAGATGCCTGTGTTTTCTCCGAACGCCAGTCCCTTCACGGACAATGGCATTCAGTAAAAGGAGGCCTTTCACGGAACCAGTGGTTCCTGAGCACTGCTCTGACACTCGAAGGAGTTACCGTCAGGACGAAAAGGTTATGTAATCAGAAAGCAACTGATGGGTCCTGGATGCTTACAGATGATGCCAAAATGCAAAGAAGGTAAGAAGGTAGCGCATGAAATGTGTCTGCTTTGCAGCTTGATTCGGGTCTCGTGGCTTCGTGCCACTGGAAGTCATTCTGTGCTGTATCTGGCTACAAGAATACCAGTACCCGACAGCGAAAACTGCTTGCTTTCCATATTGTTGCTCTTGCTTTAAAGTGAATTAAGTTTTAGTGCTTATCCGGGTATTAAGTGCGTCTCTACGTATGACGCCGTCCTTGACACATTCTCATCCCTGCCAGTTATGGGCAATTTCAAGTACAGGTTGAGAAAAAGAATGTTTATGGTCAATCTTGATGTGGAGCGACTCTACCTTTACACGTTGGCTTCTCATCGTCCCATTTCCCGGATGAGGTACACTGGAGGCTCTGGGATCCCATTAGTTCAAATCCTTCTTCACACGCAAAGGCACAAGTCGTGTTCCATGGGAAGTTTCCAGAGCTTTGGGAACAGTCCATGACTCCGTTGGCAGGATTTGTCAGAGCATCGCACTCGACCACTGGGGATTTGAAAGACACCATGAAATTTACAGATATGTTCGCTGCCTATTGAATTGGAGTTTATAACAGGGCGAGGAAGCAGCCTTCAAACGGCAGATCCCAAAGTCCTAAGATAAGTCTTGGGGACACGCGCGCACACAGTAAAACTTTGATGCTTTTTTATTAATACTTTCATCTTCTCTGATTGATTTATACTCTGACTATGCTGAGTGGTTTCTGGTCTACTTTACGATGTCCCTGATCTATGTTATGTAAGGCGAAAACGAAGAAAAAAACCCAGATTCTAGATCATGATTTATGTCCTGTTATGTCCTGACATACACAGGACATTCATTTATGTCAGCCCAGCGGGACCTGGAAGCCAAAAGCTTCCGTCTCTGGCCTAGAAAGATAAGACTGAGAGAGAGGGGTGCCTGGGTGGCTTAGTCAAGCCTCCGGCTCTTGATTTCAGCTCAGGTCATGATCCGGAGGCCTGAGATTGAGCCCTCCATTGGACTCTGTGCTGGGCACGGAGACTCCTTGAGATTCTCTCCCTCCCTCTCTCTCTATCTCTCTTAAAAGATTAAAAAGACTGAAGAGAAAAATAGATATGGGGGCTGCTTGACTACCATGGTCTTAAATCCATCTCCACTGCATGAGAGAGATTAAGCAGGAGAAGACAAGTCATTACGATTTCTCAAGTGGGTTCTGCTGTTATGGGCACTCGCTTACAAGTCACCAGAGCCGGAGAAGCATCCACTGCAAACATGGGATATAAACCTTTCTCAAACCAAGCAGGCACCCTATTGGCCATACATATTGGCTAAGGGAAGTCCTACTAAAAACAACCGAAAGAACTTTCCCTGGAGTTTTGGAAACGTTGTGACGTTGGATCCAAAACAAAATGAAACAAAACAAGGCAGTGAAGGATGAGTTTGAGAATGTTCTGGGCATTCGGAGAGAGATTTACCATTGCAGGCAGGAGCGGGGGCGTTCCATTCTCCCGTGGACGTGCACCGCGTGGCCTCTGTGCTGCTTGGGAGGTAGCCCTTTTCGCAGCTGACAGAGCAAAAAGAATTGTAGCTGAAGGTCCCCAGAGGGTGGGTGCAAACCAGGCTTCCGTGCTCGGGGGCTTCCCGCGCTTGACAGGTCACCGCTGAAAGGAGAAACCACATCAGTGTTGCTCTCTGTCATCTTGCGTGAAGTGAGAAAACCCTGGAAGGTATAACTACTGTTTACGCTTCCTATGTGCCAGGCACTATGCATTCATTCCAATCAGCCTCACCATGGAAGCTGATACCATTATGAGCCTCCTTTTTGCAATGACACAGCTGGGACTCGGGGGGTTTTAACTACCTGGTCCAGGTGCCCTAAGTCAGAGTGGTAAATCTGGGCTTTGAAGCTGGTTGGGGGTGGGGTCTGACTTTGACTTCACGACCTCGGCTCTTGACCGCCACAGGGCACCATGTGGCCCAGGGAAGGGAAGACAGGCAGACCCGACGCCAGAGCCAGCTGTGACGCGGGATGGCGCTACCAACTCAAGCGAAGGCAAAGGCGACGCGACGCTTACCTTGCTCGCACCTGAGTCCCTTGAAGCCGGGGTAGCACTCGCACGTGTAGTTGTTGACGGTCTCCACACACTCGCCGTGGCCACTGCAGGATGTAGGGGTACAGGCAGCTGCAGGAAACACAATCCGTGGGGAGGAAGATCATTACTGTGCTTAGAATGCGTTCCTTCGCATCATGAGTGTGCCACAGAGATCATTGGCAACGTCGCCAGGGACGCGGACTGCCAGAGATCTTAACTGAAGTGCTTCACCCAATGCCAAAGCCGAGCTTTAAGCTCAACGAGGTTGGACCTTGATTGCTAATGTCAAAGAAGTAATCTCCCAAACGATGTTTTAAAGCCCTGTAGTTTAGAATGTAAAATTACCATAGCGGAGACCAATTCTTGCACACTGTCCGCACCTTGTCAAGACGCCCCTCCACCCTGAAACTGCCTCCCAGGGCTGCCCCGAGCCCCGTACCTGTGTAGCACAAGGCAAGCTTCTTTTTGCTACATCTCTCGTCATTCCACTTGCCCGCGTCCTTGTCTCTCTTGATGTAGATCTCCACACAGTCCTCATTGCTTTGCTTATTGTTCGGTTCACCAGGAGCCCAGTTCTTGGCTTCTTCGGTCAGAGGCTTCTGGGTCCCTATCCAGGTCCACGTATCGTTGACCTTTCTGATTCCGATCCAGTAGTAAGTTGGCGAGTAGCTCAAGATGGAGTTCAGGTGCTTAATCTCTTCCTGGTTTTGAATCGCGACCAGATGTGTGTACCGTTGCTGGCAATACGCACTAGCTTCGTCGAAGGTCATGATTTCTGTGGAGGCGTTGTAAGACCAGGCTCTGCTCCCTTTAAGCAGGAGAAGCACTAAAGAGGAAAGCGTGAAAGGCATGGAACGTTTAGTCCTGCTGTGGTCTGACTCTTTTAACTGGGCTTTGCACTCTTATTTTCATCATGCGGTAGCCTTGGGGATGACTCAAGTTTTTTTCCTCTTTTCCAAAGTAAGAAAGGGGAGAGATGGAGAAACTGCCATTCACTGTGCATATCTTTGGGGACTGAGCCCCCCGCTTGATGCTCTCCCTGCACTTGCCCACCACCATCTACCAGTATATCCACTACAGTAGAATAATAATCAGAATAACTGAGCTTTCCTGAGTACTGAATATGCACCACCAAGCACTGTCCGAGGTCCTCTCCATGCTGCTGGAGCCTCACAATGCCTCTGGGAAGCAGGCCATTTATGATCAGCACTTGACACATTGGGAGGCACTAAGGGGTAAAGTAAATTGCCCTTAGCCCGGGGCAGAACACCCTGGGCAGAGAGACCGGGATGCTGCAAAACACCCTACAATGCACAGCCCCCCCCCCCCCCGCCCCGCCACGGGGAGAAATTGTCCTGTCCAAACTGCCAATAATGTCAAGGATGAGAAACCTTGGTCTAACGAATGACATTGACTTACCAAGAGTGAGAGCAGGGAGAAGTCGTGAAGCAGTCATGACTTCCAGGGTTCTTGTCATCAAATATGAGTCTTGAAATGCCTTGCTGGGGGAAAAAGTACAACATTCATTACAGAAAGAAATTTTAGGTAGCCAGTCACTGAGCTCATTCTACAATGATGTTTTCAGCAGCAGCAGCAGCAGCAGATTTTAGGTAAAAGATAACAGCGCTCCCATCTTTGTTTCAAAGATCATGGGAATGAATGCCTACACAAGTTAAGATTTTCATCGTTTAGGTGCAAGAGAAAAGCCAGATCTTAACGAAGTCTGAATACAACAAGAACCTGCCCAGGCCGTTTATCCAAAGGCTCTCTGCCTATCTGTTCATATGGATAATCTTGTTTCATGGCCCTTACGCTGCACTTACTGTTTTGTGAGGCGGTGGCGTCCGCGTCTGACTCCTCGTGTCGCTGGCTGCTTCTGTCTTGTGCCACTTGGCAGTTCTGGGTGAAGTCAGCCAAGAACAGCAGAGCACTGCTCGTGCGGCAGCCCCTTTATAGGGGCGCTGGCTTCCTGTGAGTAATAGGAGGATGTATCCAAGCCCAGGAGACAGGAATTCCCCAGTAGCATCCAAAAAGTTTCCCGGGAATGTCCATAACGCCAAAAAATTACAGTGATGTCAGAAACCCTGGGCCGCCAAGCTAATTCGCCTCTGTTCATACCATTTTTAAAACATTTTTTTAACGTGTATTTATTTTTGAGAGAGGGAGAGGAAGCATGAGTGGGGGAGGGCCAGAGAGAGAGGGAGACACAGAATCCGAAGCAGGCTCCAGGCTCCGAGCAGTCAGCACAGAGCCCAATGCGGGGCTCGAACCCGTGAGCCGTGAGATCATGACCTGAGCCAACTCGGAGGCATAACCAACTGAGCCACCCAGACGCCCCTCATGCTTTTTTATTTTACGTGAATCCTATTAATATGACACAAATGGGGGGGAATTAATTCTAATAACATAAACTGATGTCTTTAAAAAGTTTAAAAACTTTGCTAATCAGCAGCATCTCTCGTGTAATTGTGGTAGTAACCAGGATTTCATGAATGCAGGCAAACTCAGACTTAGTTTTATGATCTGTGGACCACTATTCTTAATTTTCTCACGTGTGGCTGTCAGTAGTGGGCCACCAATGTTTTTTTTCTCTCTCTCTCTCACCTACCAATTCAACTCATTTTAAGGTACCTGTCTCACGGAGGTACCTGTCACAAGGTATCTGTTAACCTAATTCTGTGCATAGTTATAGCTAAATTACTAGAAATAATATCTCCTAGTAAATTAGCTAGTATAGCTAAATTACTAGAAATAAATGTTTGACATGCTTTGTTTCTTAAAAATAAGATGAATGGGAAACAGATTTCAATGTCCATGTCTGGAAAACATTTATTCATGATTTGTTCAGTGGAAAAAAAAAAAAAGAAGATGAAAGCTATATGTACTTGTATTTAATTGACTCAAATTTTGTTTAAAACTTTTAAGCTATGAATGTGCCAAAAATAACAAAACTGTACCAAAATGTTAACAGTGACTATCTCTGGATGGCAAGATTGGGGGTAAGATTGATATTCTTCATGATTATTTTCAACAATTTTTGCAATGGCCCTCTATTACTTTTATAGTAAGTATAACACCGTTTAAAGAATCCTGTGTCCAGGGCGCCTGGGTGGCTCAGTCGGTTGGGCGTCCGACTTCAGCTCAGGTCACGATCTCATGGTCCGTGAGTTCGAGCCCTGCGTCGGGCTCTGGGCTGATGGCTCGGAGCCTGGAGCCTGCTTCCGATTCTGTGTCTCCCTCTCTCTCTGCCCCTCCCCCGTTCATGCTCTGTCTCTCTCTGTCTCAAAAATAAATAAACGTTAAAAAAAAAAAAGAATCCTGTGTCCAAATGCAAATGAAGGAGACATAAATGATATCATTTATTCTGCTTTCCATACTGACATTTCTCTGGGGGTGATGGAATACCCCCAGCTCCGCATCTTGTCTAATTTAAATGCTAGAGACGGTAAGTGGGGATCACTTGAATTTCCATAGGAAAACTTGTTGACCTCCTATACCCACTTTCCAGAAGATCCCAATTTCAAAGCAAATTCTCTCTGTGGCTTAATTTACATCGAGAGAACTTCCGGAGAGAGAGCCCCAATGGCAGAAGGGGGGATAAGAGACATAAAAAGTGGAATAAATTTGGCAGTAAAGGTAATTGATCCCCAGAGGTCTGATATTCCAAACCTACTCCCCCTTATGGTTATCTTGCATCCACCCAGAATATGCCCCTGAGATTGGGCCAGCAAACCGGTCACCTGAGTACTGGGGGCTAAGAGGCTCTCCTCAGGCTCAGAGGGTTTCTGCAGAGGCTGTGAGCAGACCCAGCCTCCCTCTCATGGAGAGACCTCAGCACAGTGAGGGGCAGGAGGGGGGTGACAGCGACTATCAGGATCTCATGAGGGTGCCCACTTGCTGGAGATGGAAGACGAGTTGAAGGAATTGGGGGAGAGTTGAGTAGCCAGGGTTGTTGGGTATTATCTCCCCCCCACACATACACACACACAAATAAACCTAATTTCTCTGAGCAACAGGCTGATTAGAGGTGCCTCCAGGCCCCATCGAGTCTCCCAGGCTCTGAAGATGCAGGTTGCTGTCCAGAGACTTCTCGGTTCCAACTCTGGCTCCTTTACAGCCTCCACACTGGGGAGGCTGAGAGAAGGGGAAAGAAGGCAGTGCAAACACGGGCACACCCCAGGCTGCACCACCACAGCTCTGTCGTCTGTGAGGCGCCACACTTCTTGGCTTCTTCATCCCTTTTCCTGGAAGTTGCTTGTCCTCTGCTCTCCAGCCTTTAATGGGCATCAAGGACTTTACCCACTTTTCCTTCTCTGCCCAGACTCGCTCTCACTTTTATGGAGAAGAGGCATCCCGGAGGGAACGAGAGAGAGAGCCAGAAAAATGATTTGGGGGTTCCTGAGACCAATGTTCCAATTTTATCCAGAGCCATCCTGTACACTATCAGTAGCTGGGGACAAATAAAAACTATGGGCAGGAGACTATTGGGCTTAAGAGAAGGCAGCACCGGCCAGAACCACATGGGACAAGACCAACTTTCAAGGTGTGGCTTTAGCTTTGGGTCCTCGCTGCTGAAGGGAACCGCCAGGTATGAGCAGCGGCCTCCCGGACACTTCGGGTTGGTTCCCTCCCTGCTGAGCCGTATTGCTGAACACTGATTTTTTTAAAAACCTTGCCGACTTCTCTTCCCACGTTCTACTCTGCCAACACCTGGTGTGCTTCCATAGAGTCTAAGTCAGGGAGGAGAAATCCCAATATAGATACAGTTCTGTTCACAGAATTCAAATGTGATATTTCTTGCACACCCAAAATTGCTAAACGAAATTAAGAAGATCGTGGCACAAAATGGCATTTCTTGTTTGATCCAAACATAAGCCTATTTGATGGAAAGTTGGTCAGGCTCCCTCCAAATTTGTTCCCCGGGAGGGCACGTTCACTCAATTGCAGTTTGTAGCTCTCTTAGAACAGCTGGGTCAGGCAGGAGCCCTGGGCGCTCTCTCCGCCTGAGCTGCCGCACCTGGGAGGAGAGTGGGGCTCGGAGACTTCTTTCATAGGAAGGAGGCTCACCGCGTAGTTTGTCTAAAATGCACGCCTTCGGGTCCAACATTCAGAGACACCGACTCATTGGGTCTGGATGGGACCCAGGAACCTGCACTTTCAATGAACATCTCAGGTGATTTTGATGCAGACGCCCAAACCCCACCCCACTTAGAGATATAATGGCCCAGGGCCACCTAATTCAGGAGAGAATATCAAGAAAGTCTTACGGCTGGTGCTCAGTTGTTAAGTACCAGAATCTTGACCGGAGTGTCACTGTAGTTCAGACACCTTCTCTGCTGGAAGGCTAGAGGCCCCGTTTGTAACAGTGCCGGGCAAAAACGAGGAATATCTGGGATGAGTGAATGCTTGGAATTCTTATACGTGGAAAATTGGTGGGCTTTCACCAAGGAAAGAGAAGAGCTGCTAAAGAAATAACGTGAGTATGTAGATCTTCACTTATTCTCCTCCTCTTGTTCCAAAGGACCCTGTAATTCTACTGATTCCCCCCTTGGAACTTCCTACACGATTCTGAGACTTACAATTTTAATGTGTTTCCTTGCTTCCTATTTGGCAACGCCTTATCTTGAGGTTTCCTCTTACTGTTTTGGGATCTAAGAACGAACTAATGGGAATATCTTCAAAATGAGCCAACCCTGGTGAATTTCCAAAGCGGAAAGGAACAAGTGTAGGCAGCCTGGTGAATTGACAGAGCTTTTCCTGAGTGTAGCCAGACTGTTTGCCGACGCTGGTTAACAGACCGAGGAAAATGCCCCTGGAGTTTAGAAAAGTCCCCTTGCTTGTTTTCCTTGGCCACCATGCTGCTTGTTTTGTGACACAGAGGTTTCCTAAAGGACTATTCTTAGTTTGGCACTCGGTGTTTCACATCAGAAAAGTTGGGGTCGGGTCACTTTTTGACTAGCAAGAGATTGCTGTTCGATGCTAGTTAGCTCTGTGACTTGAAGCAAGCTCTTTGTCTCTTTAAGCCTCAGGTTTCCTGTCTGAGAACCAAAGGTGTTTGGCGACCGTCCCTGCTGGCTATAGTATCACGTAATGTTATAATTTCAGTTTAATTAAATGCAAGCCTCAGATTTAAATCTTTCTATATTTACTTAACTTAAATTTAAAATCTGAATCCAAACTTACATTGACATCCGAATGCTCATTATTCTTAGCTAATAATTAATAACGATGCCACATATGAAGTGCCTACTGTGTACCAGGTGCTTTACTCCATGCAGAGTTCACAAGATAAAAGGCAGGCATTATCAAGTTCATTTTACAGAGGATGAAACACAGACCCAGAGGGGCTAGACAACACGCCTGTGTTTTTCGCAGTTACTAAATGGTCAGCAGGGATTCCAATCCATGTCTGTGTTACTCTAAAGACCAAGTCTTTTGTGTTCATTCCTTGCCTGCTCAGACTGCAACCCCAGCGGGAAATCTACTTTACTTTTCGTGTGAAAAATACGTTAAAGCAACCTTTTTCACTTCCTATACCCCTAGCTGGCCCTGTGAGTTCGGTGTCTTAGGTTGGGTTGCTTTCAAGGTAGACCGTAAGACAAGGATGGGGGTGAAAGTCATTTATTTGGGAGGTGATCCCAGGAAGCATAGTAGGTGTGAGTGAGGAAGTAAGACAGGGAAAGGAAGGAGCCTAGCGCAGGGTGGGCTAATGAGCAGGTTATCACTGTGTGAACAAGGCCTCAGCCCCACCAGGGAACTCTGGGACATGCCTGAGAATAGCACTAAGGAGGGGTGATGGAGCTGGGGTGGACCCACCAACTCCACTTGGTCATTGGCTGAGGGCTGATCCCGGGAGGACGGGGTTAATTCCCCTGCACTTCTAAGTGGATTCCTGAGGCCACACAAAGTCTCCCACAAAGAGTGGCAGGTGCTTGCAGGTGGAAATGACATGATCTTCTGTATGCTGCGTTGGGACAAGATGGGTGTGTTCGTTTCCTATCACTGCTGTAACAAGTGACTACAAATTTATTTTGCGTCGTTTCTGTAGGTCACAAGTATGGCTGATGGTTTCTCTGCTCTGGGTTTCACATTGTCAAAATCAAAATGTAAGCCAGTTGGGCTCATCTTGGGAAATCTTGGGAAGAATCTATTTCCATGGTCATTCAGACGGTTGACAGAATCCAGTGTTGGGCGGGGGGGGGGGGTGTAGGACGGAGGTCTCTGTTTCCTTGCCGGCTGTCAGTCAGGAGTCCTCCTCAGCTTCTAGGGGCCACCTGCATCCCCGGGCTCATGACCCCTTCACCTTCCAAACCCGGCGGTGGCTGAGCCCATCGCTTCAAATCCCTCCGACTTCTTCTTCTGCCTCATTGCTCTTCTGGCCGCCACTCTGCTGCCTCTCTCTGCCTTACTCTGCCACTTCTGCTTCTGCAGAGCAGATAATCCGGGATAATTTCCCTAGTTTAGGTTCTGTTTGTTCATAACCTCAATTCCATCTGCGAAAACCTTTCCCAGCAGTACCTCGGTTAGTGTTTGATTGGATAGCGAGGGGACAGTAATCGGGGGATGAGGACACCTTCAGCATTCTACCTACCACAGCAGGGACTAAGTCACAGAGGTGCAACCCGGGAAGTAGGCGAATGGCTAGCCTAAGTTAGCACCGGTGGGCTGGAGTTAATTCTGTGGTGATGCTGTCTGGTTTGGTGCTTATTACATCTCCTCTGCTTAGAAGTTGGACTAATCCCCCGAATCCATGGATGGTCCAGACCTTTAAGTAGGAATTAAAGACACAAAGTACAGCAGATACTGTTGTGTCCCCCACCATGTGCCCTTGGCAGTCATCTTTCCTGAATCACGCAACCCCAGGAGTTCTTATATCACACTTACTTCTTCACTCTGCGAACTGATGTCCCGTCCAAAGACACTTCATTTTGTCCGCCCTACTACTTGAATAAAAATTATGATCATGCACCCAATAACCCTGTTACTTGGTCACTTCACACCAGAGGCAGCATTAAGAACTTTAAATATACCATGTCATGTGATCATCGTAACATCAGGAATTAGGTAGTACTGTCCCCGTTTCACAGCCGAGGACGTTAAGGCTTAGACGGTTTAAATAACTTGCCCAAACAAGGGAAATAAAAGCAAAAATAAACTGTTGGGACTTCATCAAAATAAAAAGCTTCTGCACAGTGAAGGAAATAATCAATGAAATGAAAAGGCAGTCTACTGAATGGGAGAAGATATTTGCAAGTGACATATGTGATAAAGGGTTAGCATCCAAAATTTATAAAGAACTTACACAACTCAACACCACAAAACCAAATAATCCATTTTAAAAATGGGTAGAAGAAATGAACAGACATTTCTCCAAAGAAGATATCCAGATGGCCAACAGACACATGGAAAGATGCTCAACATCACTCACTATCAGGGAAATGCAAATCAAAACCACAATGAGATATCACCTCACACCTGTCGGAATGGGTAAAATCAAAAACACAAGAAACAATAAGTGTTGGCAAGGATGTGGAGGAAAAGGAAAGCCTTTGTACTGTTGGTGGGAATGCAAACTGGGGCAGCCACTCTGAAAAACAGTATGGAGATTCCTCAAAAAGTCAAAAATAGAACTACCCTACATCCAATAATCACACTACTGGGTATTTACCCAAAAAATGTAAAAACACTAATTCAAAGGGATACATGCACCCCAATATTTATAGCAGCATTATTTACAATAGCCAAATTATAGAAGCAGCCCAAGTGTCCATCGGTAGTTGAATGGATAAAGAAGTGGCACATATATACAATGGAATATTATTCAGTCATAAAGAAGAATGACATCTTACCATTTGCAAGGACACGGATGAAGCTAGAGAGTATAACGCTAAGCAAAATAAGTCAGTCAGAGAAAGACAAATACCATATGATTCACTCAAATGTGGAATTTAAGAACTGAAAGGAGCAAAGGGAAAAAAGAGAGAGCAAGAAACCAAGAAACAGACCCTTAACTATAGAGAATAAACTGATGGTTAGCAGAGGGGAGGTGGGTGAGGGGATGGGGGAAATAGGTGATGGGGATGAAGAAGTACACTTGCTATGATAAGCACTGGGTGATGTATGGAAATGTTGAATCACTATCTTATACATTTGAAACTAAGATAACCCTGTATGTTAACTACATAGTAATTAGATAGATGGATAGATGGATGGATAGATGGATGGATAGATGGATAGATGGATGGATAGATGGATGGATAGATGGATGGATAGATAGATAGATAGATAGATAGATAGATAGATGATAGATAACTTGCCTAAGATCTCATAGCCTGTGAGCGGTAGAACCAAGACCCAAACCAGGCCTATCCAACTTCTACGTGTATGTTCTTGGCTACCACTCTGCCTCTGCTGTAATTACCCCGATGATTGCTGTTTTAAAAACCCTGCTGCACGGGATCACTGGGGAGCCCTGCTATGTCAGATGTGGCAGTGGATGCTAGGTCCGAGATCACCACCAAGGATCTAAAGGGGAAGTAGCAAGTTGCGGAGGAGGCGGTGGAATGAGGAGATGCACCTGCTGGTGGGAGCGCTAATGAAGAAAGTAGGGGCAGAACGTAGATGGAGAGGAAGAAGAGGAGGAAGGCGATAGAGAGGAAGGGGATAGAGAGGAAGAAAGGGGAGGAGGTAGGTGATGGAGGAGGTAGGTGATGGAGGAGGAAGGCGATGGAGAGGAAGGGCATAGAGAGGAAGGGGAAGAAGAGGAAGATGAGAAATGAGAGGTAGTTATGGGCAAGCGGGCACTAAGGGTGCTGAGGATGATGATGCTTGATACCATGAAGCAGAAGACCGATGAGGAGGACTAGTCTGCAAAAAGGGAAAGTTAAACTAAAAATAAATGAAAAGTAAGTAAATAAATAAGTGACGGGAAAGCCGCCATGACCCCTTCCGCGTGGATGCCCCATGTCAGGATCCGAACGTGGGCACCAGGGGAGGACAGAAGAACCAATATTCCCAGGGCCCTGCTTTTTCTCTTGAAGGTGCTTTAAAAAGGGAAATGGTTTGCAATTTGTAGTCTTATAGTTTTTTTTTTATAGTTTTGGACCTGTTGTAAGGGGTCAGCCATTTTTAAGGATCTGGGATGATCTAACCGGCCTTCAGCGTGTTTTCTGTCCTACTTCCGACTCTACCTATGGTGTGAGCACGTTTGCTGTAATCTCGAAGTAGAAAAATAAAACTTGTAAAAAAAAAAAAAGGCAACAGCAACAAATCCTGTTCCGAGTATTCCAGGAACTTTTTTGTGTGTTTATACCTAGTGGTACTATCAGTAGATGGTTGGTATAAAGTGGTTAACGAGGCCAAAGAGAAAGCTTTCTTCTTCTTCTTCTTCTTCTTCTTCTTCTTCTTCTTCTTCTTCTTCTTCTTCTTCTTCTTCTTCCTCCTCCTCCTCTTCCTCTTCTTCCTCTTCTTCTTCCTCTTCTGCTTCTGCTTCTTCTTCTTCTTTTGTTTTTGATATAAACTGGCTGCTTATTTTTTGGCGTGTGTGTTGTATATGTGAAACACTGTTGGCCAATGATAAATTGGAACTTCATGGTCCTAAAAAAGAGAGGTATGGAAGGACTGATTTATTACGTGGGGTCCTTTGCCAATAGGTGATGTTTGCCATCATCCCGTTTTATTTCCTGTCCATTAGTTGCTGGTGTCAAATTTTTACTGAAAAATGGGGGTCATTCTGGACCTCGTAATGACGACTTCTCATACAGCATTATACTTTCTGTTGCATCCCCAGCCCCCGACTCAGCCCGGCTTTTAGTAAATGGTCACAGATATGTGTTGAATTAATAAATGAACGAATTCACTCGAACTGTAAAACGTTTGCTCTTGTGTCCTAATCGTGCATTTCACAACAGTGGGTGTCCCAGGGAGGAAGTGTTCTTTCTACTTTAATTTTGTGCGGTGTAAAGACAGAAAACCATATGGGAAAAAGCTACCCGCCTCAATATCTCCTAGTACCAACCTGAGTGCCAACTTGGAGAAGCTAAGTGAGAAGTTTGAGGAGGCTTTTCCACATCCCTGTTCATGCTGAGTGCCTGCCTGTAGTGAGATCACAGAAGAGCAGGGAAAAGTTCTTACGGGGGATGCTTCCACCCTGAAAATAATGAGGCTCAAATATTATGTGTTTTTATATTTGAAAGCAGTAGAAGATTTTTCTCAATAAGGAATTGTTCTGACCCGTAGCATTTACAAACCCTTTTAAAAATATCTTAAAATTCTTCTATGGGGCGCCTAAGTGTTTCAGTTGGTTAAGCGCCCCACTTCGGCTCAGGTCATGATCTCACGGTTCTTGGGTTCGAGCCCCGCATTGGGGCTCTGTGCTGACAGCTCAGAGCCTGGAGCCTGCTTCGGATTCTGTGTCTCCCTCTCTCTCTGCCCCTCGCCCCGCACATGCTCCGTCTCCCTCCCTCCCTCCCTCTCTCTCTCTCTCACTGCCCTCTGCCATTTGTGCTCTCTCTCTCTCAAAAATAAAGAAACGAACTTTAAAAATATTTTTAAAATATCTTCAAATTCTACTAGAATATCTGGAACCTTCCCAACTAATTCTGGGAAGTTATAACCTTCGTATCAAAGCTGGACAGTGCTAGCACAAATGGAGGAAACCAATCTCTTTTATGATGAGGATGTCGAGGAGGAAGAGTCCTGGTCTGGACCCCTCCCCCACCGAGTCAGCCACCCCAGCGCTGCCTCTGTGTCCACAGACAAGGGCCACCTACGGGTGATGTAGGAGTCCAGGTAGCCAGCCGCATCCCGTTCACTGTTTGGCAAGTTGACGCCAAGTGGATGTTTATGGGGTGCAAAGCATCCAGGGTGATGACAAGATAAATCCGGCAACAAGGAGCATGCAGGCATCGTGCAGCATGAGGACTGCAGAGGAAGATTCGCGGCTGGCTTTGAAAGTAGAATTTTTTTGCTCTCTGGATGTTGGCTTCCTCGACCTTTGAAGGTCAGGGGTTCCTTTCGTTGTTCAACGATGTTGATTTTGGAGAGAGCACAAGAGTTCAAAAACCCTCTCCCCCGGGGAATGTTACAGGAATACAGAGGGCAGTTTCTCGAAGCCAGCAAGGCCTTCTCTCTGCTTCTAACAGATAGGAAGACAGGAAGAGATGAACAATACCCTTTTAAGAAGCTCAATTTTATCACTTTATCTTACGGAGAGATGCCTCCAGCCAGTCTGGCTAACGGCAATCAGCCCGGGAGCGTCTTTATGATTCTGACAAGTGGAATGTTTCCCTTAATTAAGAGAGCCTTGTCTGACTCGGGGAAATGAAACACTTTCTCCAATATGAGCGGGCCGTAATTCCCACTGATAGAACCCTCAGGAGAAATGAGGCGATTATCTGGAGTGGTCAGAAATGAGTCACTTTCCTGCTTTGAAATATTCGGAAAATTGAAGCAAAAGTACATTCTTCTGAGTTTTCTTTATCTAATAGACAACTGACTAATGGCTTCACTTTGCCGAAGTACTGGGAAGCAGCACAAAATAGAAGAAAATTCTGGTCGCTGCAGTTATGCAAATCAGCAAAGCCAAAGAACATTGTGGGTACTGCCACAAATTGGCTATGTGACGTTCCGCAACGCGTTAAATCTCTCCGAACGTCAGGTTCATCATCTGTAAAATAATAAGGATCTGTGAAATGGGAATTCTTTCTACTTTGTCAAGCTGTGGTTTTTAAAAGAACTAAAAATAGATGAGATAGCATGAATAGAGCACTTGGCATAAGAGTCACTTAATAAATAGTATCACATAAAATGCCGTTTGAACGCTAATTTTAGACTTTGCTATTCAGAGGTGGGCTGAGCTGGGTAGACCAGACGGCAATTGAGAATTTGCCTGGCCTTTGGATCAGGACTAAACAATTTTTAGCAAATGCCTGAATCCTAAAATAGGCCCTATCGGCCTGGGCAGGTGGGAGATTTCCAGGCTAATGTTGTGAAGTCTTTTCCTTGAGAAACAGGGCCTGGATGGAATGAAAGAGAAGAAATAGGAAAGACTTCCCATGGTAAAGCAATACAGCCCTCTAGAGAGTCTGGAGAGGATGGCTTGAACCTCTGGAAGGTGAAGTAGGAAAAGCCCTTGACCTTCCTGTGAAAGGTACCAAGGCCTACGAGAGCCCCCATCGTGTATAACCACCACCGCCGCAACGGTTCCTAAAATCTGTTCCAAGGAACGCTACTTTCCAGAGGTGTGAAAAAAAATATCACAGGCAAATAAGCTTGGAAACCCTGCATAGTATAGCTCCTTTCTTGAAGAGTCTTGATACACCTTAGCATGTTAAAGGTTCTGAGAAGTCCTCCAGAATAGAAATGTGTTTCATGTCTGTCTAACTCAGCGTTTTCCCAATCGACTTGATTATGGATACCTTTACCCTACAATACCATTCTCGGATGTACCTATAATAGTATGGAAAAAATATCCACACAGTTAATCATTCTGGCCATGACTTTTAATAACAGAATATTGGGAACAGTCTAAATGAAAATGCATAGCATTTACCCTTTCTCCATAAACTATGTGTATATGATTAAAACTCACAGAGCCCTAGAGAAAATGACTCACCCGCTAGCTAGGGGAGATTCTACCAACGTATCCTTGCCCTTCTTGTGTGCTGTGTCAACTATTCAAATCCCAGTCTTAGCGAAATTACCAATTACCAAACGTCGTGTCCATTCGATACTCAAATCTGCAAATAAATGATCTTTGTAAGCCAAGGGCCCACTTACAGACAAGTGTTTCTATAAACATTGGTTCTCCTCTAACAAAAAGAGTCCTGTTGATAAAAATAAGGAAAACATTTTGTACAAGACTAAGACTTTCTCAGCCTCCTACCTACATGAACAGACGTATAAGATGTTTTCCTATCATTTTTTCCATCTATCTTATAACTTTGGCGCTGGTCTGGACACTCGTTTTTCCTTTTGCACATAGTCATGTAAAAGTTCAGGGTAGCAAAAACTTGTTTTGAGATTGGTTTTGCTGAGTGATTGATCCCAGAAGAAATTTGGCTTTGCTTTTGCAAAGTTCAGCATAATAGCATGTGAATTTTTCAGAGCTAATCGTTTTTAGAACTATTTTTTATTCGGTTAGGTGTTCCAAGACCATTGTGGCAGAGCCTTCCTGCCTTAGAACAGACTGGTTACAATAAGCAGATTCTCTCAAAATGTTGTCAATATAAAAATTCCAAGGCAAATATGATATACTCCTAGTTTATGCTATTTCTGGAGACTTAACAGAATCAAAGGAAGTCCCAACAAAGCAAAGAAAAAAATTACAAAAATTATGGAAGGTGGGAGGAAGGCAAATAGGGACCAGATGAGGAAAGCTATTGGAAGAGGGGATCTCTTCAAAAGCTAGACAGCACACTCTTTTGGTGAGGCTGAGGGAAAACATTGCTTTCGTACATTGCTGGTAAGGATAGTAACCACCATTATAGAGGAGAATTTGGCAATATCTAGCAAAACCACTCCTGCATTTATTCTTTGACCAAGCAATCCCACTTCTAGGAATTTGGGGTGAAGATACCCTCCAACAATATCCAAGTATTTATGCACAAGCTTATACATGATGGTAAAATTTTAATAGCAAAATATGGGGAACATTCCAAATGGACAAAATAGGAAACAATGAACAGACTATGATACATCTTGACCATGGAGTGCTGTTCAATTCTGTTGTTCATTAAAAAAAAATCAAGGTACCAAGGGGTATATAGTGTGCCCCCTTCAGTATGGAAGAAGGGAAGGAAGAAAAATATGTGGTCATCTGCTTATTTGCAATAGTAAGCACAAGAAGGATAAATCAGAGGGGTGCCTGGGTGGCTCAGTCGGTTGGGCGTCTGACTTCGGCTCAGGTCATGATCACACAGCTCTGTGAGTTGGAGCCCCGCGTCGGGCTCTGTGCTGACGGCTCAGAGCCTGGAGCCTGCTTCGGATTCTGGGTCTCCCTCTCTCTCTGCCCCTAACCCACTCACATTCTGTCTTCGTCTCTCTCAAAAATATATAAACATTAAAAAAAATTTTTTTTAAGAAGGATAAATCAGAAACTTATGAGATTGGTTATCTCTTAGTGTTAGTGGGGACAGGGTGGAAGAGAGTGAGGCTTCTCTGAGTATGTGTCTACAGATGGTTTTGACTTTGAGACCATATTTACGTTTATATATTCAAAAATAGAAATAAACTAACATAAACTCAGAGAAGGCAAAAAGAGCCAATCCAAATACCAGTGACACAGTACTCTGACTGTCCATGCTCAGTGGATAGATTCTAAGAACAAAAAGAATTGCAAAAATATCTTGGACTTCAGCTCGTAGGATTTCATTGGTAGTAACATTGATGAGCTATGTTTTGTGTCTTACAAGATTGAGTAAGCGAATAAATATATTGATGGTATCAGAAACTAAGATTATCACTGCCGGAGATGAGAAATATAAATGTGTATTTGACAAATGAGAGAAAGGCCCTGTGGTGAGGTATCTGTACAAAGTCATTAAAAATAAATTAAATAAATAAATAAATAAATAAATAAATAAATAAAACATCTCCTAGCTCTATCCACTGATAGGGCCTAGACTCAGTGATGTCCGAGTGGAAATAAGCACATCAATTGCCCAGCGCTTGATTTCTAAGTACCTTTTTCCACATAAAGGGAACAAGGTTTCCTTGGGGAAATGACATTTATTTGTTTATTTGTTTGTTTGTTTGTTTTCTTGTTTGTTTTGAGAGAGAGGGAGAGACCAAGTGGGAGGAACAGAGAGAGGGGAAGAGAGAAAAATCCCAAGCAGTGCGGAGCCCGATGTGGGGCTGGAACCCGCGAACCGTGAGCTCATGTCCTGAGCCGACACCAAGAGCTGGCTGCTTAACTGACGGAGCTGCCCACACTCCCCTAAGAAGATAGTTTTAATATTTTATTCAGTATCTTGGTAGTTTTAACTTGGATGTTCATTGCATTGCCGGAAATGGAAAGCAGCATGGTTTCTTTGGAAAATGTCTGCTTCTGCCCTTATTTGTGTGTGCCACTTAGAGTCATACAGGCCTTTTGCCTAGTAATGCAGGAGGGCTATAAAAATGTTTATACCCTTTTGCTCAATGATATGACTCTTGAGAATTTATTCTAAGGAAATAATTTAATAGTAACAAAAGACTATTAGCACACGACCTAACAATTTGATTTGGGCGACCAAGTACTGGAAACAACCTAAATGTCCATTACGGAAATCAGTTTAACTCTGCGACCAGTAAAATGCTTATGAGGATCGTGGCAAGTTGGAAGATCATCCTGATGCTAAATTTTAAAAGCGAGCTGTAAAAGTTGTTCGCAAATTTGTTCACCAACCGCAACTTCTAGCAAAGTACGGGCACATAAGGAGGAGATGATACACGAAAGGTGGTTGTTAGATTGAAGAATTACGGTTGATTTTGCTGCTGTGATTTTTTTTTTCCTTTCACACTTGAGGCACCATTTGAATTTTAAAACGCAAAAGAATTTTGCCACTTCGAAGGGAAAAGAGACATGGTTGATTATTCTGTTCTTCCTGGAGCCTTGGCAGTCTCCTCATGTGTAAAATGAGGACGCTCATTCCAGTTTGGATGAGGTGGTATTAAGGAATCTAGCTCAGTGACTGGCATATGGAAGATAGTTAATAAATGGTTATCAACTTTTTTTGTTCCTCATACCCACACGTGGTGAGGCAAAGACCTCCCCCTGGGAGGTCCAGCGTGGAGGGAAGAGCACTGTCCCCCCGGACAGAAGACCTTAGGCAAGATGACGGTTCCAGAGCAGACAACAAGGTGAGATTTCAGGAGCTGGTGCCTCCCTTAGAAACAGCTATTTGCTAATTACCTTCGTTCAGGGCTTCCCTTATTCACTGCACTTTGCTCACCCTTCTGTGAATGGAGGCAGAGGGAAGATAGCCAGGCTTGCTCCTATCTGTTTAATGTGCTGTTTAATCTGCCTTCAGTCTTTCTTGTCCATTCCACTGGAATGTAGATGTGCATTTAAATTCCTGTTCTGCCATTTACAGTGTGACTCTGGGCAAGACTCTTATGTTCTCTGAACCTCAGTTTCTTCATTGGGAAAATGAGAATATTAAACTATACCCCGCCTGGCTCTCAAGGGTTTTGTAAGGTCTATAACCCAAACACAGGAAAATTGCTATTCGCATTATTCTGACAGATGATAGCAGGAGTGTCATTAACTCCGCTGGCACGTTCTGGGCTCAGAGAATATGGACTTAAAAGGGTTTATCCCGAAAAATGACTTCCATCCTATTTTTTTTTTATCTCCATCCTCCACCACCAGCCCTCAGGAAATGCTGAAATTTACATGGTTAAAAATAAATCTTGCTTGGTGTCTGACATACACATGTTCACACCATATATTGGAAAACTGGTTTTATTTGTGTTTTCTGTATATAAATTAGGGAGGTATTATTAAGGAGATAGAGGACTACACATTTTTTAGCAAATATTTTGTCTTTCCAGGATGTCCTAGACAGTAGATAAGCCCCCAGTGATTGACGACTGCTAACCGTACTGAGACGTGGATGGATACGGGAGTCAAAATGGAGCTCCTACCAGCCTGAGTGAGGAGAGGCACAGGGTCCAAATGAAGAGGTAAGAGGTTGTGAAATGTTGGTTAAGTGTAAAAATCGTGACAGTGTGTTGTGGGAGAAATGTCAATAGCTATCAGAATTTTACCTATTGACCCAGAAATACCCGTGTAGATAAACATATAAAAAGTTGTTCATTGCAGTACTGCTCATAATAGCCAAAAGACAAAAAAATGTAACAATGTACATAAAATGTGAAGTTGGGGAAGTAAAAAAGAAGTTCTTTTAGAACGTGTTCAAACTTAAGTAGCCATCAACCCAAAATAAACCGCTCTATACCTGGGTGTCATATGGGAACCTCATGGTAACCACAAACCCCAAACCTAGGATAGATAAACAAAAAAGTAGAAAGCCAAGTGTAACACTACAGAAAGTTGTCAGTCACGGGGAAAGAGAGCAGAAGAAAACAAGGAACAGAGCAATTAGTACAGTGGTTAGGATGAGGGGGGAAAAAAGCCTCGGTAAAAGCTGGGAATGAACCACTGAGGATAGGAACAGCAGACCCCATAGAAAGAAAACTATGAGCCAAATATGTGACATCTTCCTGAAAGCAGATTTACTATAGGCCGGAAGCCTGCACTTACAATGTAGAAAATGTGGGTTATAGCCAGTAAAAAGAATAGCATCTGTGTCTCCTCTTACCATCCACATTATCAGTTCTACAGGTCTCTGATGCTTTGCTCTTTCCTTTTTCTGTTGTGCCCAACCTTCCTGTTCTTCAGATTGAATAATTCTTATGTAACTAACCGCAAGTTCATTAACTCTATTCTGTCTTCTCTACTTTCTGAGTCCAGCCAGTGAATTTTTTTTTTTTTAATTTTAGGTACTCTATTTTTTCGTTCTAGAATTTCCCCATTTTTTTTTTGTAGTTTCCATTTCTCTGCTGAGGTTTCCTATTTGATCATTAATTATGACCATATTTCCCTCTACATTATTGAGCATGATTATAATAGATACTCTGAAGTCACTGTCTCAGGTTTGAACACCTAGGTCTCTATCGCATGGCCTTTTGTCAAGTATGAGTCACATTTTCTTGTTTATGCATATGTGGGGTAATTTTTGGTTGCCACCTGGGTATTTTGAACTATTTATTGTGGAGACTCTGGATTTTCCAAAGAGTATGATTTTTTTTTTCTACCAGGCAGGTAACTTAATTGAATTCAAACTTGAGACGTTAGCCCCTCTACAATAGGCAGCAGCAGATATCTTTGTTCAGTTCTTTAACCCTTAGTCATATGCTTGACATCTGCCATGTGTACACGTAGGCTAAAGATTTGGATACACTATATACAGAATTTGGGGCCCCCTTTCTCCAGATGTCTCATTTTCTGGATTCCGTCCTTCCAGCTCCCATGACTGCCCTGAATTCTGCCTTCTGATTCTTCAGATCGATAAGATTTTGGACTTTCTAAGTTTTGCCTTGTTCTGAGGTAAAAACCTGAAAAAATGGGAAATTTTTTCATCTTTGTGCTATTCCCTTCTTCCGAATGTGGACACCCTTCCAATGTCTACCGGCTGCAAGTTGCTCTCCAGAGTCCAGAACTTATGGCTCTTGTCTGTGGGAGAGTTGATCTCAGAGGAACTACTGCTCCATAACTGGAAGCTGGAAGCCTCTAAATGTAACTGGTTTCTGAACAGCATTTTTCTTTGGAAAGGACTTTCAGCTACTTCCTGTACACTTCCTCATTTCCTGTTTTTCTCAGCCATGTGCTTTTTATTTTCTTACTTCCTGAGTCAGATATGTCTGTACTTCTAAATTGACTGATTGTTCCCAAGTGTCCCCTATACTGTTAAATACAAGCCCCCAATAGTAGCAATAGGATGTTTTTAAATAGACCTTATTTTTAGAGAAGTCTTAGGTGCATAACAAAACTGAGCAGAAAGTACCGAGCTCGCTATAATTCCTTCCCGCTCCTCGTGTATGGCCATTAACTACATTCTCCATACATTTGCGCACCTGTTACAATCAATGAATCTACAGTGATATGTCCTTGCCCAAAGTGCATACTTTGCATTAGGGTTCACTCTTTGTGTTGTGCATTCTGTGGATTCAGACAAATTTATAAATGCTATATATCCAGCATTATAGTAGCATACAGATTAGCTCGATCGTCCTAAAAATTCTCTGTGCCCCACTCCCTCCTCTCAACTCCTGGCCACCATGGTCCCCTTAGTTTTGACTTTTCCAGAATGCCATACGGCTGGAATCGTACGGTATGTAGCCTTCTCAGATGGCCTCTTTCAGTTAATAATTTAAGTTTCCTTCATATGCTTTCAGGGCTTGATATCTCAGTTGTTTTTCACACTGAATAATATTCCATTGTATGGAGGTACTCCAGTTCACTTATCCATTTACCTAGTGATGACACCTTGGTTATTTCCAAGTTTGGCAGTTATGAATAAAGCTGCTGTAAACATCCATGTGCAGAATTTTACGGGGATGTGAGTTTTTAATTCATGTAAGAGTGTGATTGCTGCATCATATGGTAAGGGTATATTTCGACTTTAAGAAACGGCCTTCCAAACCGCCTTCCAAAGTGGCTGTACCACTGACACTCCCACCAGCAATGGTGAGAGTTCCTGTTGTTCCACGTCTTCACCAGCATTTGGCATTGTCAGTGTTTGATGTCAGTTACATTTTGATGTAGTTTTTCCTAGATTTTATTTTTCAAAGAAGTGACAGATAACAGGGAAAGGATATATAATGACAGTGCCGTCTTTTATTTAGAACCCATTAATTGATGATCGAGTCTCAGCCTTTTGGCTAAAATCAAGTGTAGAATCCACGAATCCATGAGATTCTCTGGCCACAATTGGTGTTTTTAACTCCGATCCTCCTCTCCCTCCCCCCACCTCTGACATGCACAAGAAGTGAAGAAACTTTTCTGTTTCACTAGCTCACACTGGTTGTGTCTTTTCAGTCTCCCAGCGAGCTGAAGCATGACTTTTGCTCTAATTAAATGAACGATTGCTCTGCACTGGTATCAGACTGTTTGAAGTGCACATCTCCTGACCTGCATTGTTAGCTCTCATAGAGCAAAACCTGTATGTATGCATGCTAGCATGACCCCATAGCATGCATCGAAGCTTTTTTTTTTCATTAGTGTTTACTTATTTTTGAGAGAGAGACAGAGCATGAGCGGGGAAGGAGCAGAGAGAGAGGGAGACACAGAATCCGAAGCAGCCTCCGGGCTCCGAGCTGTCAGCGCGGAGCCCGACGCGGGGCTCGAACTCACCAGCTGCGAGATCATAACCTGAGCCAAAGTCAGACGCTTAACCAACCGAGCCACCCAGACGCCCCACACGTTGAAGTTTTTATGTATTGTTACATCAATTGATTCTTTCTGAATTAAAGATAACTTTCACAGCGGTACCTCCAAATCATTAATTCCGCGCTTCACACCCAGCCCCTAAACTGTGAAAAGTGAACTGGATCAGCCTGGGAGTTAGAGACAGATGAGCACACACAACTACTATGGTTGTCTGAGAGTCTCCTCTGTCATCAGCTCCTTCCCAGTCCTCTTCTCCTTATGGACAACGAGTGTGTGGCCCAAGAAAAAATTCAGTAGGTGAATTTGCTCAACGCATAAATTTTCCATCGCCTCTCACAGTTCACAAGTGAAACAGGACAGAGCATCCAGTGCCTTGTAGATTGTCTTGTGTATAGTAGGCACTAAATGAATACGCGTTCAATAAATCAATAATGAATCCTTACCTTTAGATAACGTAGGAGGCAGAGTAATCGACACCCCTCTCCCCAAACGCCCAAACTCTAATCTTTGAATCTTGTATGTTACATTGCATGGCAAGAGGGACTTTGCTGATATGACTCCACACCTGGAAAACAAATAATCCAGTGAAGAAATGGGCAGAAGACATGAATAGACACTTCTCTGAAGAAGACATCCAGATGGCCAACAGGCACATGAAAAGATGCTGAACATCACTCCTCATCAGGGAAATACAAATCAAAACCACACTGAGATGCCACCTCGTGCTGATCAGAGTGGCTAAAATGAATAAATCAGAAAACTATAGGTGCTGGCAAGGATGTGGAGAAACAGAACCCTCTTGCACTGTTGGTGGGAATGCAAACTGGTGCAGCCGCTCTGGAAAACGGTGTGGAAGTTCCTCAAAAAAATTAAAAATAGATCTATCCTATGGCCCAGCAATAGCACTGCTAGGAACTTACCCAAGGGATACGGGAGTGCTGATGCATAGGGGCACTTGTACCCCAATGTTTATAGCAGCACTTTCAACAATAGCCAAATTATGGGAAGAGCCTAAATGTCCATCAACTGATGAATGGATACAGAAGATGTGGTTTATAAATACAATGGAATACTACTTGACAATGAGAAAGAATGAAATCTGGCCATTTGCAGCAACGTGAATGGAACTGGAGGGTATTATGCTAAGTGAAATAAGTCAGGCAGAGAAAGACAGATACCATATGTTTTCACTCATATGTGGATCCTGAGAAACTTAACAGAAGACTGGGGGGAGGGGAAGGGGGAAAAAAAGTTACAGAGAGGGAGGGAGGCAAACCATAAGAGACTCTTAAATACTGAGAACAAACTGAGGGTTGATGGGGGGTGCGGGAGAGGGGAAAGTGGGTGGTGGGCATTGAGGAGGGCATCTGTTGGGATGAGCACTGGGTGTTGTATGGAAACCAATTTGACAATAAGTTATATTTTAAAAAATTATATATATATATATATATATATATATATATATATATATAAACAAATAACCAAAAAAAGGGTACAGACCCTGAGATGGTGAGGGTACCCCAGATTGCCCATGTGAACCCAATCTAATCACATGAGACCTTAAAAGCAGAAAACCTTTCCCAGCTACATTGTAAAGAGATGAGACAGAGGAAAAACGACAGGACATTCGAATTGAGAGAATGAGTATACCCACTAGGGAGGGGATCACAAGCCAAGAAATGTGGGTCCCATTTTGAGAAACTGGGAAAAGCACTCAGCTGACGATAAGCAAGAAAGCCCGGAACGCCACCCTAAAACCGCCAGGAACCAAATTCTGCCTACAGCTCAAATGAGCAAGGACACAGATCTCCCCCCTCGAGCCTTCAGACAGGGAATGAAACGCTGTGACATCTTGATTTTAACCAGGGAAGGCCCGTGTCAGACTTCCCACCTACACAACTGTAGGATAATACGTTTGTGTTATAAGCTGCTACATTTGTGATAATTTATTACTGCAGCAATGGAACGCTAATATAGAAAGAATTCAGACAGTGAGCTCTTGCCCGAAAATCTTGCAGGTATCTGGGCCTACGCTGGACAAGCTTCTCAGAAGATTAGCTAGCTCTATGGCAAACCATTATGCCCAGACCTCCAGCCTCACTTTCTTAGGCTCACTCTATGGCCAGTATATCCAAAGGAAAACCAAAGCTGGACCCTGAGTAGCTGGGAAGAAAAACGGGATTAGGAATGAGCTGTGTTCCAAGGGAGGACAAGGGGTAGGACCCTGGATTCTTTTCTCACATGTCTCTGGCTGCAGTCACAGTAGCCTGTTGGAACCTGGTCATAATTAAGGATATAACAGTAATAATGGCTCTGACTTGCAAGGACTCCAATGTCCCATCGCACTAGTTGCACAAAACCGCTTGGAAATGAGCTTAAATGGGGGATTTCCTGACCATATTCCCTATTGTTACAAAGCTGAGTTGGCTTCCTCACCCACAATTATGCCAAGCAGTCACACTGCACAGCCCCTAGGGACGTGATAGTGCTGATTTCTTTCCACATAAGCAACTTCTTAATAGACTTGAGTACTCAGAGCAAAAGAGGCAATGGCTTTTCCACCAGAAGTCAAATTGGCTATCCAACTGGAAGGGAAGACTGGAAGAGGGAGCCGCAAAGTAGATTGCCACCTGACTCCGTCGTATATTTCTCTATTTTACTTCTCAGCAGGACGTTATTTCAGAACATCAGTGTGATTTGCGTTAAGTCGTGTCTCTGGGGATTGATCCAAAGGTAACTGTGGCTCGGACAAGGAAGATCTAGTTGGGTGCCTAGACTCATGTGGTCGACTTCAGATAAGTGCAGCTGGTAACGCCAGCGAGTAATGACTCTCAGATTCTATTGAATGCCCTGTGCTGAGCAGGAGCAGGTATGCTCTGGTCCATCCCACAGACAACTTGAAAACTTCCTTCAGGAATCTAACTGTGTCACCAACGTACAATTATTATTAACTAAACTCCTAGGTGACTATTTTAGGGACTATTTTACAAATTAGTGTAACTGGCAGGGGATCTAAGGCAGCAGATGATGCTATATACGATTGACTGTCCACACTGCTAAAATAAGTTGTTTTATACGTTTGGTAGAATTCATTTGCAGTTTCTGCTGAAATCTGAGGCTAGAGCTTTGCCAAGAATAGGTCTCTCTTTTCCAGTCTGCTGCCACATAGAGGGATTTGAGTTCATTTGGCAACTCGGACCTACTTATAGGGGACCAGCTAGTCTTTTTCACATCTCTATGCTTCAAGCATTAATATAACTACCAACTCTAAAATGCCTATTCCTGGGGCGCCTGGGTGGCTCAGTCAGCTAAGCGTTGGACTTCGGCTCAGGTCATGATCTCACAGTTCGTGGGTTCAAGCCTTGCGTCGGGCTCTGTGTTGACAGCTCAGAGCCTGGAGCCTGCATAGGATTCTGTGTCTCCCTCTCCCTCTGCCCCTCCCCACTCATGCTCTGTCTCTCTCTGTCTCTCAAAGATGAATAAACATTAAAAAGTCTTCCCCTCTGTTTGAGAGATAGAAGATAAAATGTACCAACCCAAGTGATGGATATAGGGTTTTTTAAAAATAATTTTCTTTAATGTTTATTTATTTTGAAAGAAAGAGTCCATGGGAGAGGCATCTAGGCGGCTCTCGGTGTTTGGTTTGTGTACTAAAGGGTTATCTTAGTCCACGCAAAAAATACAGGACTATTGGTGTGTAAGGGAAGATAATGAGCTCAAGTTTTAACAAGCTAAGTTCGAGGATTTGAGACATCCAGGTCAATTTACTAAATAGGCAATTGGAAGCAAAGGTCTGGAGCTTAGGAGAGAAGCATAGCCTAAAGCTGGTGGGACTGTAAAATGGTACAGACATTCTGGAAAATAGTTTGGCAGCTTCTTAAACTAACCATATACTCACCATGCAGCCCAGCAACTGAACTTTGAGCACTTATCCAGAGAAATGAAAAAAAAAAAAGTCTGTTTTTAGAACAACTCGTATATGAAAATTTGTAGAAACTTCATTTATAAAAACCTGGAAACAGCCCAAATGTTCTTGAACAGGTGAATGCTTAAACAAATGTGGTGCAGCCATTCAATGGAATGCTACTCAGAAATAAAAAGAAACATAGTTATGAGCTATATAATTTGATTGATATGTGAAATAACATGGATGATCTCAAGAGAATTAATGCTGAGTGAAATAAAAAAGTACATAGTGTACGATTTTATTTATGTAACATTTTAAAATATAACACGTAATACAAATAGAGAACATCAGTGGTTGCCTATGATTTGGGATGGAGAGTGGGATAAGGGTGTGATGTAACTATTAAGTGGTAGCAAAAGAGAGCTGTGTGGTTGAAGATTTCTCTATCTCAACTGTGGTGGTGGTTACATGAATCTACTCATGTGACAAAATTCCATAGAACCACACACACACACACACACACACGCCTATAAAACTGATGCAACCTGGTAAAGCTCTGTGTATTGTACCAATGTCAAAATCCAACTTTTTAAAAACTGGGCTATAGTTTTATACAAAATCGGTTGACTTGAAGTAAACTACCTTCAATAATGTGGATGAAATTCATCCAATCGGTTGAAGGTCTTAAGAGCAAACACTGTGGTTTCCCAGAATTTCTTCAAATTCTGCTTCAAGACTGCAGCATCAGGTCCTGCCTGAGCTTCCAGCCTGCTTGAATATATCTATTATACTGGAAGGAAGGAGGGAGGGAGGGAGGGAGGGAGGGAGGGAGGAAGGGTGGAAGGAAACTCCCAATCTTAAGGATTTTAGGGTCTTCGTTTAGAATTGATGACGGGCGTTGAGACTCGGTGCACATAAAGAATATAGGGAGAGGAGTCCACAAAGGCCACCAGGAATTCAAGCACACTTACTCTTTGAGGAAAAGGACTTGTGGCTCACCACTTCCCTACCATGTTGTATCAGCACCATTGGCTGTCATCCTTCTCCTCTAAATATGCCTTTCCAAGCTACTTGCCAAATCTAAGCCTTCCCTTTGCACCGAATGGGAGACTCCAAACTAGTTTCTCTAGCTCCGGTTCTTCCTCCTTCCAAAACAAGATACATTTTCCTTAAATTAAATTTGCAGCCTATCACTTGTACAATTAAAGATTTTTAATGTGCTCCTATTGTCTATAGGAAAAAGGCTCTGACTCCCTAGCCTGGGCATCAAAGCTCTCCCTCGTCAGACCTCAACCTGACAGCCTGGGACCAATGCCACCGCAGTGCTTGTCCACTCACTGGCCCTGTGCCTCTTGCCTAAGTCTTCTCTGCCACTGACTGTTTCTGGAGTAGTATCCTCTCTCTCTACTCATCCAGTCACTCAACTGTATCTACCCTCCAAAGCCATGTTCTTGTCCCATCCCGTACAAAGCATCCCACAGCTACCTCAGCCCAGTGATTTTTACCTATTCTGAACTTGAGGACATTCCTCTGACTCTGGAATTCACACTTACTCATAGATGATCTTGTGATATTCCACGTTGACTGACTTACTTTGAATCTTCATTCAATCATCCACCCATTCAACAGATTCAACAAGTATTTATTAAATGCCAAGTCAGAATAAGACGATTGCCTTTAAGTAGAGTATGGTCAGGTTTGAGATTTTACTTGCTAATTGACAAGTAGAAAAATAACTATAACGTACTAAGTTTTGTGATAGAAGAAACATTGGTACACAGAGCAGGAGACACTTATTCTAATCTGGAAGTCCAGGAAAGATAACCTGCAGATCAGAGTGAGCATGTATTTATGATGATACCTGCTTAGTTTTTTTGTTTTTTTTTTTCTGCCTCAGTTGTCTGCCCTGGAGAAAGAAACATCTTTTACAAATGACAAATTCCCATTCTCAATTTCAAGGCTATTGCCCAGCTTAAATTAATCAGATATCTGACTTTGACTTAGAAATATGCTCATGAAATTTGGTGATTAGAGATCAATTCCCCAACATGATCACTTAGAAAACACACAGAAAAGAGCTGAGGGGCCCATAGGCAGAAAAGTAGGAAATCAAAAACCATCAGTTTATATAGGAAACACCCTGTCTAACCTAACCTTTAAATTATTATTATTATTATTTTTTACTATATTAGTCACTAGGACTATTTTCTGATTGCTATGGTAATAGACCATTTAAAACAAGGCTTTGGGGCGCCTGGCTGGCTCAGTCAGTAGAGCATGCGACTCTTGATCTCAAGGTCATGAGTTCAAGCCCCACATTGGGCATAAAGCTTACTTAAAAGTAAGTAAATAAATAAATAAGGCTTTATTAGGAATTGTCACACCATTGTCTCAGTCAAAACCACCAATGTTTGTCTTATTATTGACACTCAGGGAAACACCCAATTCCAAGAAGGCAAAGAGACCTCTGAACTTTCTAAATGTGGACTCTGAGCGTTCTGGTCTGAACGGAAGCAGTTTGGCAAGATTACCAACCATCGCCACACAGCAAATGGAGTCCCAGCTCAGACTTAAAATGGAAGTAGGAATGAGCCAGGCAAAGATGGATACAGAGGGGGAAGAGTACCCGAGGACAGAGAGCAATATATACAGAGTGGTAAATAGTGAAAATACAAGTCAAAGCCAAGAAGAGTTCAGAGGGAATCTGAAGAGTGAAGGATAAAGCTAGACAGATAAGGAAGCAGTGAGAAGCTTGTAAGCCCTAGGTGGTAAGTATCCTGGACATTATTATCCATGCAGCGGCAAACAGCTAAAGGGTCCTTTGCTCATCTATTCAACACACGTAGATTAAGAGCCTTTTATGTGCAAGATACTATCATAAGCACGAAGGATATAGCAGTGAATAAGACAACTAAAGTCCCAAGACCTCAAGGACCTGGCATTCCAGAGAGGGAAAGGTAGACAATAAACAAGTAAACATATAATTGCACAAGGTGATTTCAGACAATGATATTTCTTGTGAAGAAAATACAGGTCATGGACACTGACAAGGTGAGGGAAGAAAGTCTACTTAGCTTGGAATGGTTGGAAAAGGTCTCTATGAGAAGGTGAGCACATTTGAGCTAAGACCTGAAGGACACCAAGAAGCTAGGTGTGTAAAGATACGGGGACAGGAGTTTAGAGTGAAAAGTTAAGCACACACTCCTTGTTCAAGCAACAAAAAGAATGACAGTGTGCCTGCAGTGTATGCAGAGCAAAGAGGGGAAAAAATGGGATATGCTGAGGTTGGAATTATAAACAGGGCAGGATAATATAGTCCCTTATAGGAAAATTTATACAAATTTATCATAGATTATTTTCCAGCAGCATTTGAAAACCATTAGAGGTCTTCAGCTAGAGTGGGAGGTTTGATTTATATTTTAAAAAGATAATTGTGCAGAATCCATTATGAAGAGACAGGAATGAACTAAATAAGGGGCCATTTTGGGATTGGATTAGGATTGTAGCAGTGGAAATAAAAATGGCACGTATTTAAGATCTCTTTTGGAGGTGGAGCTAAAACAACTTGTTTGTGGATCATATGTGGAAGTAAGGAAAGGGGGGGGGGGGAATAACAGTGATGCCTATGTCTGTGCCCAAGCAATGAATGGATGGGTGCTATGAACTGAGATAAGGAGGTTGAGAAGGAGAATGAGGATCACAAGCTTTGTTTTTGCCAAATATACCTTAAGAGGACGTTTAGACATACAAGTGAAGATTTCGATCAGGTACTTGCATATGAGCAGAGCTCGGTAGAAAGGAAAGAGCCAAAGAAAATACCTTGAGGGTCATTGGCTTATGCATGGTATTTAAAGCGGTAGGAGTCGATGAGATACTCAGAGTAGTGAAGAGAAAGAGGTGATGAAGGCTTTAGAGCTCTGGGTGCATTTAGACAGTTATCAGAGCAATATGAACTGAGAAAGGAGATTGAAATCGAGCAGGGAATGAGATGGGAGAAAAGCCAGGAAGGTGTAGCATCATAGAAGGCAAAGGAAGAGAGGGTTTTAACAAGGCAGTCATCAACTCCTGGGCAGTTATGTAATGTAAGGACAGAAAAGTACCATTGGATTTGGAAATATGAAGTGATCAGTCCATTGAGTGAAATGGTGAGACAGAAGTCCATTGAAATGGTGGAACAGAAGGAAGTAACGAAACATGAGAACAAATGAACTGTAAGTAGAGACAATAGAGACTCTTTTGTACAAGGGAATAGAGACATGGAGTCTTAACATATCTTCTTTGTCCATGGGAAATGTAAACAGTTTGGGACATCTATACTACCTAGCATGCACCTATGCTCTTAAGTATATTCTCAATTCTTACTGGCTGAATGATAGGATGGGTGGGTGGATGAATACTTGTGATTTGCCACAAAAAAGGACACTGGTAACAGAATAAATAAACACTGTAGACGAGAGGCTTTAGAGCTTTGTTCTAACTTCCATATCAGTAAAACATGAAAGTAAGACATTGGGCGGGTCCCTGAAATTTGAATACATTGTTTGCTTAGAATTTTAAAATGTGATCGTTGAAATTGACATGTTTTTGGTGGAAAATGTTTGGTGTTTCATTGGTTGTGGCTAATATCTTACAAAGTTGTTTCCTGTTCAGGATAGAAAGCTTGAAGTCCCATTTAGAAAGGTCCAAGGTTCACAGGGGTCCTTAGGATTAACTGTTTCCAGAATTCTGTCAGTAACAAGAAAATTGCTAATTTACTTGATTCGTCTAGACAACGGAAAAACAATCCTCAAACAAGATCTGGTTTAAGAAGACACTTTCCATAGCAATCAGACAATAGTCCTCAGTGACTAACATGGCAAGACAAAGGATGTAAGCTGTTTCCCCCAACCTCTTGCCTTATGTATCTTACCTCTCCGCCCTTTGTTCCCGAAATTGTGAAAATCATAAACTTACCAAGGGCTGAACAGCCTCTGGAGAATTGCTGTATAGTCAGCAAACTTACAATGGGCAGATTTATAAGCCATGATGGTAAGTGACTAATAGGAAATATCCTGAACTGAAAAATGAGGGTTTTTCATTTGCAAATGGAGTCCCTTTCACAGAGCAATTACTGCAGAAAATGTCACGCAAGCCAAATTAATATTTGGTGTCCCTCTTTGGGTGTGTGTGTCTTCTCCCTTCATAGCTTCCACAGGTGTCACTGTCCCTAGGGCTCACCTCTACACATACACACTAAAAAGTGGTTCAATAAAATAATTCAAATGAAACTATTAGTGTCCTAATGTAATTCTATTTTCAAAGGAATCCCGAGAAGAAAACACTGATGCAACAGCAGGCTCTTTACTCCATTTCAAATGTTTTGGACCTTGGGTTGGGAAGTATGCACGAATGACGGTTCCTGGGCCCCCTCCAATCATACCATCTGTGCGGGCATCTCCATGACACCAGATTTTAGACCAAAACTTCCTGGGTAGCGCTTCATCTATTATTGGATTACCTTCTCTGGAAAAATGCAAGGGAAAACCACTCACGGTTGGCTTTAAGGGGATTATGACTCTGTGTTGATAATATTTGCCCAACCAATGTTTACTTAACACGTGCTAAGTGCATCTTTCTAGGGACAAGAACCTGGTAAATGTGTAGCCCATATTACTTCATTTAATCCTCACAAAAAACCCATGAGATCAGTTTCATTATCCCCATTTTACAGATGAAGAAACCGGTGCTCAGATCCAGCTACCTAACTGGTTCAAGGTTATGCAGTTACTAAGGTACAGAAGTAAGAGTCAAAGCATGGTTTCGACCCAAAGCTTTTTCTGCTTCTCTGAGCTGCTTCTCTAGGTGAATGAGATCTGAGGTATTTCAGTAAAGAGAAGTGAGATAAAGCCAAAGGAAGACAAATTCTCAAGAAAAGGGAAATGTCTAAAATACATAGGTTTTCTGCTTCCCAGAGTCTACTAGCTTAAGATATAAGGGAAATAATTCCATAAAGTTTAACAATTAAAAAATATAGAAAATATGTAGGAATAAGTTCAATAAATTTTTAGGGCTTATGACGAAATAGGGCCTTAGGAGAAAAATCTGGATAACCGGGGAGGTGTGCCATAATACTGGATTAGAATATTTAATATTCTAAGTCTTCCAACTCTTACCAAACGAATCTGTATATTTAATATAACATCAGCCAATATACCAAAGGAATAGTTTATAAATGGTCAGAATGATTGTAGAGTTTACCTGGAAAAAATAAACATATATGAATAGTGAATAACACCCTACCCCACCCTGCAAAAGAAAAGAGTTGAAAAGGAAAGTGTAAGGAAAGACTTTCCTGCCAGATATAAAATTGCATTATAAAGGTACACTGATGAAAACAGTTTGATACCTTTGCCAAAATAAGCCAAAACAATAAAGCCGAATAGAAAATCTGGAAGCATACTAAAGTATGCATAGAGATTTAAATTATGATAAACATGATATTTCAAATCATCAATGAAAGAGTAGCCCTAAATAGGGTTAAGATAACTAGCTAATCATCAGAGGGGAAGAAGAAGAATAAAAGTAGATTCCTACCTCACATTCTACACTAAGATAAATTCCAGATGGATTACCTTTAATTTTTTTAAAAAAGGGAAATCACAAAATACTTGAAAAAAATATGGATGATTAGACATATAATCTTTGATGGGACTTTTTTTTTTGACATCACACCAGTTGTCATAAATGAGAAGTTTTTTTTTTTCATCTTTTTAATGTTTATTTTTGAGAGATAGAGAGAGAGATTGAGAGTGAGAGCAGGGAAGGGGCAGAGAAAGAGGGAGACACAGAATCCGAAGCAGGCTTTGGGCTCTGATCTGTCAGCCCAGAGCCCAACAGGGAACTCACCAACCGTGAGATCATGACCTGAGCCAAAGTCGGACATATAACTGACTGAGCCACCCAGACGCCCGGAGAAGTTTTTAAAATACTGATTTTTAAAAATTAATTTATATCAACAATTTCTATAGACCAAGTTAAAAGGTAAGCAGCAAATAGAAAAAGAACTGAAGTATTTGTGACATATATATATTTGTAAATACGTATGAACATAAATATATACAGTTGGAAAACAATGAATATTCCCAATAGAAAAATAAACTGTGGGGGTGCCTGGGTGGCTCAGTTGGTTAAGTGTCCAACTCTTGGTTTAGGCTCAGTCATGATCTCATGGTTTGTGGGATCAAACCCTGCGTGGGGTTTTGTGTGCTGTTGAGTGTGGAGCCTGCTTGGGATTCTCTTTCTCCTTCTCCCTCTGCCCTTCCCCCGCTCATGCTCTCTCTCACTCTCTTAAAATAAATTCACTTTAAAAGTAAGAAAAGAAAAACAGTGGAAAATGCAATTCGCAACAAAAAAAAAGTTTTTAAAAATCCAAATTATCATATACATATGTGAAAAGCTTCATCTCACTCTCAAAGCAATAAGCTCTGAAAGAAGGAAATATCCCTTTTTTCCCCCAGAAAGAGGCAAAATATGTAAAAATACTAAGCTGTCTTTCTGGGGGAAGAAAATAAAACATTTCACGCACAAATGTTGGGCAGGTAATTGGTGCAAATTTTCTGGATGGTAATTTTTCAATATGGATCAGAAATCTTAAAAAAATATTTATACAGTTAGACCTGATAATCTGGCCAACATCATTAGGAGTGTGCACAAAGGTTTATACACAAGAACATCTGTTGTGGAATTGTTTTTAATACTGAGGATACAAATGCTTTAAAAATATGGATTGAGACTATAAATTGTGGCACCATCACACAATTTATTTTACAAGACTGTTTTTAACTTTCCAACCCCTCTTCAAACTACAGCCTGCCCTAACAGCATTCTGTAAGAATGCTCTAGCATCAGGATTTTTAAAAATTAATTTATATCAAGAGAGCAATAGAGAGTCAGTGTTTCACAACACTTTGCTAAAACCTTAAGTTGTTTTCCATCGTCCCAAAGACAAAGGCAAAGTGTCTTAAGATTTTAGGATTTGGCTCAACCGTTTTCAAGAACACTACCTTCAGCCTTTCTTTAACAAATCTTCTTTACAGCAGTATCTTCTAGAAAGTGGCTTCCCTTTCTTTTTCAATCTAGCTGCTTCTACACCTCAAGACCTACCTCTGTGAAGCCTGCCCTAACCACCCAGACTCTAGCTTTTTTCTAGATTCCTAGAAAAATGTTTTCTCTCATTCACCAGCTAGATATAAAGGTTTTTAGTGCTTAGTACCTACCCAATACAAAGTCATACAAAGTATGTGACTTACACTCATATCAGACAGAGACTTGACAGAGTGGAAGTTTGGCAAAGGTAGTTGATGGGTTAGTCAATGTGCAGAAATTTTCAGAGCCGCCAGAGACCATACGTTATTTCTATCCTCATCAGCAATCAAAACTGAGGAAACAGCAATGCTCTAATATAGGAAAGCCCGAAGCATTGAAATGTGCACGGAAAAATCCCCCCAGATGAAACCAACCTACGTTTTTCATCTTGATCCAAGTCGGCAAGAGGCAAAAAAGATATGAAATGCCAACGAGTGGGAAAGACTAGAAGGGTTTCTTATGAAGGACTATATCTCGACCAGATCACCTTCTTAGCACAGTTGGAGGCACCGTACGTGTGTGTTCACACTAATCTTTTATCTCAGGCAATGCACACCGTGCAAGGATTCTGCTAAGTGTTACTATCAGGGGTCTGCTGGGCAGTTCACAGATGCAGTTCTCATACAGATGAGTCACTGGACTCTATACCATTGGTTTCTCTTGGCTAAATCCCAAAGCTATGTAAATCTCATTCTCTGCCTATTACTCTGTCTCCACCCCTGTGGCTGGTCATGGGTGGAGAAAAGCCACAAAACCTTACTGGTCTTCCTTCAAATTCCTAAGTATGAACTTCAAGTGGTCCCTACACTGTCACCTGCTAATCAGAGTACATTTCCCAAGTTCTAGTCATTCCCCTACTGTCTAGATGACTGCTCACACCATTCCCTCTCTCCTCAGACTTTCAGTATCTTCTTCCCTGCCTTCAGTCTTAACGGATAACATTGCTATTTTCGCTGAAAAAATAGGAACCATCGAATGAAGATTTCTTTTTTTTTTAATTTTTTTTTTAACATTTATTTATTTTTGAGACAGAGAGAGACAGAGCATGAGCAGGGGAGAATCAGAGAGAGAGGGAGACACAGAATCCGAAACAGGCTCCAGGCTCTGAGCTGTCAGCACAGAGCCCGACGCGGGGCTCGAACTCACGGACCGCGAGGTCATGACCTGAGCCAAAGTCGGACGCCCAACCGACTGAGCCACCCAGGCGCCCCCGAATGAAGATTTCTACAAAGTTCTACAAAGTTCTTCCCCGTACCATATACTTTGCATTTCCTCTTGTTTCCATGGATGCACGCTCTGTGTTCGAAGGCCAACCCTTCCACATGGCTTTGAATATAATCTCTTGTCAACCAGGGCCATTGCCCCCGCATTTCCCTTCTTTCTTTCCTTCTCTTCCATCAAGTCATCCGGTGTTTTATTTTTTCCCCAGCTTAGGCAACTCTTCCCCAAATCCCACCTCTCCTTCCAGCCATCACCTTATTTCTCTTCTCCTCAAACTAGGCATACGTGATTTCTGTCCCTAGTTGCCCTCCTCTTGATTTCCTTTGAACATACTCCATGTATGCTTCCCTTTCATCACAATCACTCCACCAAAACTGCTCCTATTAATATCACCCCTGACCTTCATATTGCTAAATTCAACGGCACTCATCTTACTTGGCCAACCGATAGCACTTGACACTGGCAATCTCTCCCTCCACTCATCTGTCCATTTCCAAGATATCATACTCCCCTGCTTTCCCTCTTACCTCTCTGACATACTTGCCCAAGCTCAGGCTTTTTTTTACAGGCTTTTTTTTTTTACAGGCTCTCTAACATACTTGCCCACGCTCAGGCTTTTTTTTTACAAGCTCAGGCATATTGCTACCTCGTGAATGAGGACTGGCCATGGTCACTTAAGACAGTAAGTGGTCAGTTCCTTTTTAGCATAAAGGTGATTTCCTTCCCAACACAGGGCATGTTTGTACTTCCAATGTCATTCTTCATATTCTTGACCTTTATGTCAGTTGATCTACCATGAAGGAAACTAGACAAACATTTGCATTGGTATAAACAAACGTAGGTGGACTTTTGGCTTGAGTCTTAACTGGATTCACCACAAGACAACTATGAAGGACTGAGGAGTCCCCTGGGTGTAGGTTTATTAGAATTAGCAGGTATAACAAACACAGGACATACAGTTAAATTTGGGTATCAGATAAATGACAAATTCTTTTTTAGTATGCATATGTCCAGTAAAATACTTGTATTTTTTCTGACAATCCTACCTGGGACAGGACTAATCCATTTTATTATTTTTTTTTTAATTTTTTTTTTAACATTTATTTATTTTTGAGACAGAGAGAGACAGAGCATGAATGGGGGAGGGTCAGAGAGAGAGGGAGACACAGAATCTGAAACAGGCTCCAGGCTCTGAGCGGTCAGCACAGAGCCCGACGCGGGGCTCGAACTCACATACCGCGAGATCGTGACCTGAGCCGAAGTCGGACGCTTAACCGACTGAGCCACCCAGGCGCCCCAGGACTAATCCATTTTCAAGAAAGAGCTTGGTTCTGTAGCAGATCCTTAGGTGATGGGAAGAAGGTTTGTTTTCTCACTACGACAACTTCCTCCCAGTTCTGCACCTGCCCATATCTGTAATGAACTCATAACAGAGTCCAGAGGAGGTGGAGGTGAATGCCTTGCTAGAGGGAAGAAAAAAATTCTCAATATACCTGAAGAAGCTTTTGCACTAACAGGATATAGTCAAAAAAGTGGGGGTGGGGGGCAGAAAGTTCTGTGCGTATTCACATCAGAACAGCTTTGGTATCTTGGAGCTGTGCCCTCTGGAAAGTGTTGGTGCTTGGCAAGAGATACTGGAACCAGTGGTGCCCAATGGAAGCCCTGTCAGTGCCCACCAAAGAGAGTAAGGCCTTAAAGGAAGCAATGGTGCCCAGTAAGATATGGCAGTTCCTTAAAGAGGCCGTGCTTTATTTGATTCAGCATAAAATAACAATCAAGGGACATCATGAAGAATAGGCCAGATTTCCTTTGTTTCAGGCTTGGAAATAATCTTCTGAGAACTGACAGCGAAAAGAGTGCGTGGATGGTCTACACCGGGCACAACTGACTAATCTGAAGGTCAGAGACCCAGAGGGTACCAAGGCACCAATTGCTGCATCATGTGCCTGTGTCTATCGGCTTGAGATGAAGGATCATGGTTGGTTACAGTGTGACTGTCCTATACTTCCCTGAAAATACAAGCAAGCCAGCCCCAAGTAAAGCATAAAATAAAATAAAAAAATTATTTAAAATTCCACGTACCAGTTTTTCATATATTATCGCCTTTTGCTAACTTCAGAGCAAAATTTGGCATTCAGATGGCTGGAGGACTTTTTTCTGTGCTCTCCCATCACTGGGAGAGTAATGAGCATTATTGTGACCAGGGGGCACTGTTTTGCACACAACAGTCCGAGTTTATACTTGATGTCCTAGTTTATACCTGTTTATATCTGATAGCCTGTTATTAAGGCTCCCTCATTTTACTCTCAAGCGTCCCAGTGTGGGTGATAAATTATATGACCATTTTCATTTGGAGTTACGCAGCCATATTACAGAAAAGTTCAGACAAAAGAGCCAATATAGTGGATCAAAAGATTAGGATAGGCTTCACAGAGGGAGGGCTTAAGGTAGACCTCAAATGAGGGGTAGAATGTTAAAATCAAGAGAAAAATGGGGAAACAGTGTGGAGGTTCCTCAAAAAAGGGAAAAATAGAACCACCATACAATCTAGCAATTCCAATTCTGGGTATATACATACGAAGGAAACAAAATCACTATGTCAAAGAGATATCTGTAGCCCCATATTTGTTGTAGCATTATTCACAATAGCTATGATATGGAAACAGTTTAAGTGTCCATCAACAGATAAATAGAAGAAAATATGTTGTACACACATACACACTCACACACACGTACTCACACACGCACATAATGGAATGGTATGCAGCCACAAAAAAGAAAGGGAATTCTTCCATTATGACAATGGATCCTTCCATTATGGATCTTAAGAGCATCACGCTAAGCGAAATAAGTTGGACAGGAAAAGACAAGTACTATAAGATCTCATATGTGGAATTAAAAAAAACCTCATAGAAAAAGAGATCAGATTTGTAGGGAGTGAGAGAATTGGATGAAGAAGGTCAAAAGGTACAAACTCCTAGTCATAAGATGAGTAAGCGCTGGGGGTGTCATATACAACATGATACCTATAGTTAATTCTGATGTGTGGTATGTTTAAAAGTTGCTAAGAGCATAAATCCTAAAAGTTCTCATCACAAGAAAAAATACACTTTTCCTTTTCTTTCTTTCTTTTTTGGTATCTATATGAGATGATGAATGTTAGCTCAACTTGTGACAATCATTTTTCAAGGCATGTGAATCAAGTCATGCTGTGCACCTGAAACTCACGCAGGGCTGGATGTCAATTATACCTCAATAAAACTGAAAGAAAAAATAAAATTAAGAGTGAAAAGAAGAGCAGGTAGTCACAATGGGGTGAGTAACCTTTGATAATGAAAGATTGCTTTGGGTGGAATAGGTATACCAATATTTTAGAGACAGGACAGCAATGGTAGTTTTTGGCTACATTAAGCAGGATCTTGAATGCAGACTAAGTGATTACAACTTTATCCTTGAGATAATAGAGAGCTTCTAAAATTTCTTAGATAAAAGAGTGATGTGGTAAGACACTGGCCCCTTTTTCAGGCACTTAGAGCTTTTCTCCAGAAGTCTGTCAGGCAGTCTGCCCTGGGAATAACCAGTGGTACACTTTAACATTTTCCCTGGAAAGTCTTCCATGATGGCGCCACTTTTATCGTTCTTTATGAAGACTTCATGAGCGCTCTTTCTTAGAGACATGGTCTTCATGGTCCTGATGTTATATAAATAAAGACAGAGACAGTTATTAGGGGAGTATTCAGAGATGGTACTAACCTCCTGGTGTGTCTTATACCATGGAGATAAATCAAGAATTAATTTCTTTTTATGTTTTACATAGAAAAAATGAATACACGTGTTATGGTCCAGTATTTTCTTCCTGTATTACAACATGGTGTCTTATATCCCCCCATTTGGGGATCATGGTCTTTTAAAATGGGAAGCGATTAAAGATTTTAATCAAGGAAGAGAAGAGATGAAATTAGTGTGCTGTGAAAACTATTGTGTGTGGTATGGGTCGAATGGATTAGCATTGGTTGAATTTGCATTGGGTGAATTGGGAAATCCTCGACTACAGAGAGATAAACAAAGGAAGCAATTAACTAAATAAAGGCAGTGGCAGCACTAGTAAAGTTTGTTTTAGTCAAATATGAGAACAATAAGGAAACATGAGTCAAGACCAGTGATTTTAAAGACTAAGGTCACAAATTTATAGGAAACCTTAATATATACAATATTACATTTGAAACTCAGTGGGGGATAAACAGAACAAATACCAGTATCTGATTGAGGACAAAACTATTAGATCTTAGTCATTTGATGAAAGGCATGGCCACAGTTACCAAGGGCACGAGTCAGGTCTAGGACTCAGGTCTGTCTGACTTTTATTCCAGTGGCCTTTCTACCACACCACCCAGCCTGTTGCTTTCTTGGATGCTTATCTTGGCTCTGTGCTGCTGGTTCTGAGATGTGCTTAGTGATTAAGGAACAATAGAAAGTCACAACATACTGGTGTGAAAATATCAGTAAGGTTTCTGTTGCTTTCCCTGAGAGTTTTATAGACATAGCAATCTCTCAGTCAACCAGACTAAATTAAGAGCCTGCGCCTAAGTTTCACTCGGAATACATCACGGTCACCTCCTTGCAAGAAACAAACGCACTCTACAGATTGATCATTACCTGTGGTAAGTGAAACCCAAAGGTTTATGATCAGGGATCTGTTACCGACTTAACAGACAGGATGGGTGGCATTTTCCTTGAATCTTGGGTGTAGGTTGTTAAAAGACTGAACTCACTCCTTAGAGAATTCAGTCGCAATCATACAATTTAAAACTAAAGTACTAACCTGCATGAGATTATTTTACAAGATGCCATTTTTTAAAAGTGTGCATGGAGCATATGGTTTACCTTGGTAAGATGAAGTTTCAAAGAAATTTAACTGATGGTGACCATTAACAGGAAAAATATTGACTTTCAAAGCTTTTATCAGTTTCTGAGCCAGCTTCACATCTGGCTAGGTCATGTAGCTCCATGATTTGGAGCTCTGCTTCTTGGGGTACCGTCCATAATCCAGCAGCATCAGCATCACCTGAGACTTGTTAGAAATGCAGACTCTTCTCCTGCCCCAGCACCTAGAAATGGCGGAGCAGGTGCTCAATAAATATTCAATGAATTAATGAATTAACATGCTCCCAGGGTCCAGTGCTTTTTCACAGACTAGTCCTTCCTGTTAGCACTCAGCTCTCTGCAATTCCAACCCTACTCCTCAATGAGTCTGATGAAAATCCACTTATCTTTGAGTCCGAGGTCAAGTGTTATCTCTCATGAGAAGTCTTCCCTCACCAGCCCGAAAGAATTTTTCCACTATGCTGGCACTATCTCAACACTGACTGCCATTCTTGCCACTCTCCTGTTGCATGTGACTAGTTTGCTTGCATATTTATGTAAGGGAACTGGTAATTCCCCGTAAGAAAATAAAACCCCTGGCCTTTACGACTGTTAGAGATCTAGTTACAACCTAGTTAGAGAAAGACTCTAGATCTAGAGATTGTTACGATCTAGTTAGAGAAAGACTCTAGATCTAGAGGTTGTTACGATCTAGCTAGAGAAAGACTAGATCTAGAGGTTTTTACGATCTAGCTAGAGAAAGACTCCAGATTGAGAGATTGTTACGATCTAGTTAGACAAAGACTCTAGATCAAGAGGTTGTTACAATCTAGCTAGAGAAAGACTCTAGATCAAGAGATTGTTACGATCTAGCTAGAGAAAGACTCCAGATTGAGAGATTGTTACGATCTAGTTAGACAAAGTCTCTAGATCAAGAGGTTGTTACAATCTAGCTAGAGAAAGACTCTAACTAGAGAGAGGAGGGGAGTGTTCTAGCATTCCCCTTCTTAGATATAGGTTAGTCATCTTCCACTTCTGGCTCCCCATAGCCTACCTCCACTTGGCAGAGGTCGTCTGCCCCTTCAGGACTGTCTTAATTCTTGAAGTTCAGAGCCAAAAGAAGAAAGGCAAAATTTTCTAACTCTGTGATCAATCTTCCAACTTCTGTTTGTGTCTGAAAATCTACCAAGTTGCCACCAGCTGATTGATACTGGGAAATAATCAGTATCCATCCTTTCCCCCTTCCATTGTCTCCCTTGTACACCCCATTACAGGCATATGGTCTTCCTCTACAGCTCAAAGGACAAGCTTGTCAGGAGCCTACCCAGAATGTATAACATCTACACAAGAGGTTCAGTAATCGTGTCACTATTTCCACCCTAGATTGGAAGCTCGCTAGAAGCAAGTGACATATCATTTTATCTCATTTTCAAGCTCGGTGCCATTTTCAAGCTTAATGCCTAACACATAATTGGAGGCTAATACTTACGGAGTGGTTTTTCTTTCAATTACAACTTACTCCACACCATTGTAAAGTTAAGGATAGTGTTGCAGTGGGTTGATAGAAATAGGCTCACCCAAATCGGTAAACTTTTGAGAGTGCAGGAATGTTATTTTATTTTTTATTTATTTTTTTTTAACATTTTTTAATGTTTTTATTTATTTTTAAGACAGAGAGAGACAGAACATGAGCAGGGAAGGGGCAGAGAGAGAGGGAGACACAGAATCGGAAGCAGGCTCCAGGCTCTGAGCCATCAGCCCAGAGCCCGACGCAGGGCTCGAACTCGAGGACTGCGAGATCGTGACCTGAGCTGAAGTCGGACGCTTAACCGACTGAGCCACCCAGGCGCCCCTAACAGGAATTGTTAAAGACACAAATTGTCTTCTCTGTACCAAGTAAGTACTTGGTGAATTCTTGTTGGAATGAGAACACATTAAGGCTTTAGAGTAGGGCAGAATGCTCTGTGATTTGCATGTGTTGGAGAAAATTCAACATGAAGGGGTTGGCACCCAGGAGGGGTCAATTCTTCCTCTTGCTAAAATATTTCCGAGAGATAGAAAACTTGTGCATACCTGTTTATATATGACCAAATAGTGGGCCCATTCAGGATGTCTTTTTAAACCATTTTGGGTAAACTAATTTTTACTCAGGCTTTCACATTTGGCTTCTCACTTATTTTAAGCAATTGAGTAAAATGTCTATGTGATAAAATGGATGACAGCAAAGTAAAATTACTAGAGCCATGAAAATCTCTAATGATCTTCACTTTAACTAAGGTTATTTCTCTGTATGCTAAACTACAGGACTGCAGGAGACAGGGAAGGAGAATTTCTAATGTTGGGAGGTCACAGAATATGATCTTTTGCCCACTCTGGAAAAATAAAAAAATAATCGCAAAGTGAAGAGAGTGGTGGCTTAATGTTTAAAATACAGGTTTGAACATATTTCCTGTTAAAGGAACTAAAATTGAGAGCATTAGAAACATCTGTGCCACTCTTCCTAGAAAATGTTTCTCTGGGGTAGTTTCCTTAGAACAGAGAATCTTTCTGGTTCTTATTGTAAAAACTCCTGGAGAAGCTTGAAAACAGCAAAGGAAACAGGAAACACAGTTCAATTTGTGGAAAGCTCTGGAGAGAAAATCAAATCACTGAAAATGTGACTCCCTCTGAAGATTCTTAAAACACAGAGGCTGGATAATAAAAAAGCTGGCATAGAGATGGGTTAATGAGAATGTGGTGTGCCAATGACCAATTGTGTATGGTTTGAGTTCGTAGGCTTTATTCTAACTTTTCACACAAATTCTCCCCTAAAAAATGCCCCCTACCCAAACAGTCTTCTTCATGCTATTCAAAACAAGTTCAGAATCAAGTTGATAGAGATCCACCAGAAGTTATTTAGCCTAGGCTAGCAGAGACCTAGAAGAATTTTGAGTTCTAGACATTTTAGACACAAATAAAGAATCTGAATGAGCCAAGACCTTTCCCGCCTCAGATTTCCACAAACAGAATGAGGATAATATTTTTTTCTATGTATCTCTTTGACTAAGTAAATTTCTCAGAGCGGTGAGTTTATTGTCACGTTCTAAGGCATATTGACCTGTCCTTTGTAGCCTCAGATTGAGAGATGGCTGAATGATGAATGTCTGTTACACTGGGAGCAGGAGTTGGCCCTCGCTGGTGGCAGCCTGTTGGAGATGTCAGAGTGGGCTGAGGAAATTGCTAGACCTATACGTGTCCTTTATGGCTAGCTGGAGATGTTAGGTTTCCAGAATTGTGCGCCAGGGCAATAGGGACGGGTTTCAGTAGCCACCTGACTGCAGTGCCCCTTCGATGATCAGCGCTACAGTGTCCAGTGTCCAGGGGGAAGTCACACGGGAATACTTGTCTCTGTAGCTCTAACCACCGGTTCAAATATTTCAGATTCTGAGCAAGGGCCGAAAGCCATCTGTGCCGCTGTGGAAATGGAGCTAAGGATCCAGGCATGTCTGAGAAAGGGGAAATTTAAAGGCAGACACAGATTATGTGGGGCTGAGTTTTTAGAAACAACTGCACAAAATGTATTTTTCTTCATCCTTAAAGATCTGCAGTGCCAAAGCATCCGAAGACAGGAACTTAGAAACTGCAAGGTGAGGGGGTGAGGGGTGAAGGGAGAAAATGGAGGTTGGAATGCTCAGTGCAAGGTCTGGAATTTACTTGTTTCTCCAAGTTCTGAACTGGGATTTGTAAACTGTAAAGGCACAAACCCAGTTAAAAAAAAAAAAAAAAACAACAAAACAAGAACAAGGCCTCATATTTGAGAAAACGGGATGACTAAATATTATGAGACAAAATAATAATTTCCGTTTATACAGGGAACCATTTGGAAGGAACCACGATAAGTGCTCAATATTAACTATTACTTTTAAAAAGAACTCTGTTAGGGAGACACTATTATAAACCCCGCTTTACAGATGAGGAAACTGATTTTAACCCAAGGTATTGGACGCCAAGACTCATTGTCTTAATGTATATGCCTCTTTGGATGATTAAGTTAAACTCTTTAGATTAGAAAGCTTATTATGCATCCTTCTCCTGAATTAGTAGCCGTAATTTATATCTTAAGTCTTTTTTGTTGTGATATTTACGGTAATGGTACCCCAGGCACTGGGGTACTACGTCTTCTCCGTCACTACACCTGTGCATTGACCTGATAAGATAAAAATTATTTATGACTTTCTTCATTATTGTTTTATATACATACATATGTGTATGTGTGTGTGTATATATATATATATATATATGATGACATATACATAGGGATTTATGTAAATCTGATTTATTTATTTACATTCAAGTTAGTTAACATGTAGTATAGTATTGGTTTCAGGATTAGAACCGCTTACACATATGATTCATCTCTTACGTATGACACCCAGTGCTCATCCTTAATGCCCTCCTTAATGCCCATCACCCATCTAGCCCATTCCCCCCCAACACCCTTCCAGAACCCTGTTTGTTCTCTGTGTTTGAGAGCCTCTTAATTTTTTTTTTCTCTTAACATTTATTTATTTTTGAGACAGAGCATGAACTGGGGAGCGTCAGAGAGAGAGAGGGAGACACAGAATCTGAAACAGGCTCCAGGCTCTGAGCTGTCAGCACAGAGCCCGACGCGGGGCTCGAACTCACGGACCGTGAGATCACGACCTGAGCCGAAGTCGGACGCTCAACCGACTGAGCCACCCAGGCGCCCCAGAGAGTCTGTTAATTTTTAATGATGTGTGTAAATACGCTTAACTATGACTTCTGTTTCAGGATAATAAAAGGGTGCTAAGGAACATTTGTGATGAAAAACAGGCATTGGGAAGGTTAAGAGCACTGGGTTGGTGAAAAGATAAAAGCTTTGAAGAAGATTTCAGTTACGGGGCACCTGGGTGGCTTAGTCAGTTGAGTGACCAACTCTTGATTTCTGCTCGGGTCATGATCTCAGGGATGTGAGATCGAGCTCCTGGTCGGGCTCTGTGCTGAGCGTGGAGCCTGCTTCAGATTCTCTCTCTCCTTCTCTCTCTGCCCCTCCCCTGCTTGTGCTCTCTCTAGCTCTTTCAAAAAATAAATAAATAAATAAAAATAAAAGATTTCAGTTAAGATTCTGGCTCAAGGTGAGGAATGATTGGGATCAAATCACCTATTTCCTTGAGTCTCAATTCCTTTATAAAATGCAGATAGTAATTATAACCTAATTCAGGGATGTTATGAATATTAAGTGTTAGTCTATGTAAAGTTCTTCAGCCCAGCATATAGTAAATGCTGAAAACTACTTGCTAACTACCAAACTGGGGATGATAATATACTTCACAAGGTTATATGAAGCAAGATAGTATATAAAGTGCCTACCTGATGTCCGGTAAATATCATGTTTCATTGAGTCCAAGTTGTAGTTTTATTTTAGGTACAGCCAAGAAAAAAAAAAAAACAAAACACTTATGGTATAGTTATAGATAGGAAGGCAGATCCCAACTTCAGGAATGTCGAATGTGAAAATTTTCACCCTAGGACCAAAATGTGTTTGTCTCTTCTTTCCTATTTAACTAGTAAGGAGACCATGCTCCCCAGAATCTGGGGTTTTCCTTTGCTAGTCTTTTTCCCTCGGGTCTCCTACTTATTTGGCTATACGGGGTTAATCATAAGCATTACAAGTTTTTTTAAAACGCTATTTAACAACAAAAAGGAAAAAAAGGAACAAACCATGGATGCACGCAATAGCCTGAATGAATCTATAGAATATTATATTGACTGAAATAAAGCCAATTCTGAAAGGTTACATACTGTAGTTCTATTCGTGGGACAGTCTTTAAATGACAAGTTACAGAGATGGAGAACAGGTCAGTGGTTTCAAGAAGTTTAAGGAAGGAACCAGAGAGGAAAGTTGGTGTGGCTTAAAAAGGGCAACGGAAGGCATCTCTGTGGTGATGATACTCTTTTATATCTTGACAGGATCAATGTCAGTTTTCTAGTTTGGATATTGTACTATAGTTTTGCAAGATGTTACCATTGGGAGAAAATGGGGGAACAGGTGAAGGTTCTACGAGATCTCTTTGTATTATTTTTCACATATATTTCTTGCATATGAATGCATAGGTATCAAAATTAAAAAGTTTGATTTTCAAAATCTTGCTTTAACACTGTGATACAGAGATTCAAAGGCCTAATTCTAAGTTCAATATATTTCTTTTTCTTTTTAAAAATTTTTTTCTTAATTTTTTTTTTTTTGAGAGAGAGAGACAGAGAGAGATAGAGTGTGAGCAAGGGAGGGGCAGAGAGAGAGGGAGACACAGAATCCAAAGCAGTCTCCAGGCTCTGAGCTGTCAGCACAGAGCCTGACATGGGGCTTGAACCACAAGTTGGAGATCATGACCTGAGCCGAAGTCAGACACCTAACTGACTAAGCGATTCAGGCACCCCCCCCCTTTTTTTTTAATGTTTATTTTTGAGAGAGAGAGCAAGCAAGTGGTGGGGGGAAGGGGTAGAGAGAGAAGGGGACAGAGGATCTGAAGCAGGCTCAGTGCTGACAAAAGAGAACCAGATGCGGGGCTCAAACTCACGAACTGTGAGATCTTGACCTTGACCTGCGCTAAAGTCAGACACTTAACCAACTGAGCCACCCAGGTGCCCCTCTAAGTTCAATATATTTCAATATTTGTTTTTATGCCTTTTAAGGTTGTAAGATGCTTTTCAGATGCATGGATGTTAGAGTAGCTATCAAGAAAAAGACAAGAGATAACAAAAGTTGGTAAGTGTGTGTGGTGAGGGTTTGTTAGGGACTCTATTGAATTGGTCAATTTGGGGAATTAACAATAGTATGTCTCCCAACCCTGAGCACAGTGTCTTTTCGTTTAGTTAGATCTTGTGTAATTTCTTTAAAAAACGTTTCATTACTATAAGGTCATTAGTAATATCCCCTCTTTCATCATGGATTTTAATAATTTGAGACTTCTTTTTGTTGATTGGTCTAGCTAAAGATTTATCCGGTGTGTTGATCTTTTCAAAGACCCCACTTTTGGCTTTGTTGATTTTTTCCTATTGTGTTTCTATTCTCTACTTATCTCTGTTCTAATCTTTAGTTCCTTCTTTCTGCCTCTGTTGGGTTTAGTTTGCTCTTCTTTTTGTTTTCTTAAATTTTTTTTTTTTTTGCATTTATTTGTTTTTGAGAGACAGAGACAGAGAACAAGTAGGGGAGGGGCAGAGACAGACGGAGACACAGAATCCAAAGCAGGCTCCAGGCTCCAAGCTGACAGCACAGAGCCCGATGCAGGGCTCCAACTCACAAACTGTGAGACGAAGTCGGACGCTTAACCGGCTAAGCCACCCAGGCGCCCCTTCTTTTTCTGTTTTCTTAAGGTGAAAGTTTTGGTCAACTTGTTTTCTTTTTGTCTTTTAAAACATTTTTTTAATTTTTTTTTAGTTTTCTGTGTCACTTTAATACTACCATGATTCCCCTTTATTTCCTCCACCTTAGTGTGAATTCAGCTGCTCAGCATTGTTATTATATGAGATAAATGAATATAAAAACAAAACAAAAACTTCTTCCTAGTTACCTAAGGCCTTCAGTCTAATATTTAGGTCCACTAGCATTTGGCGATGTGTATGTATGCCCTTAGAATGATGGGCATGGTGATCTGACCAGGCACTTCATGTAAACAGACACTAATGAAGCCTGGGAAGAAACTCAAACTTGAAATAAGAAGTGTCAGTTTTCTCTGAAAACAAATTTATGTAACGTGAAAGGTGGCAGAAAGGTCAAATAGAATGAAGGTGGGGACAGAAAACTTTCCCACAAAATAACCTCCTAGATCTCATCAAATGCTCGGGACACTATTTCTCGTCTCACTTAGTGACTAGAGTTAGTAGATAGCTGGTATATTACTTGGATAAGCAAACAAATATACTTTCAGAAAAAATAATAGCAAAGCAGAAATCAAACATTCAAGACAAGTTTTTGATTATTCTCTTTATTTCACTTAGGACACTCAGTGGATATTAACTGGGTTACTTAAAAGTCATTTCAATTAGGTATCTCTTTAGTCCTTCTTCAATTATTTCAAGTGTTCTAGTCTCAAATACATTCCTTTCTTCTACAAATTTCTGAAAGAGATGAATCCCTCCACCTACACCAAAATAATGTGCTTTGCTGGCCAAAAGCACCCGTCCGTTTTTATCTAATAATCTGAGGAATGTCTGGTGCAAAGAACCATAGTAATCTGGGTTGTAAATGGTTTCTGAGGTAAGAATGAGATCATATTTTTCAAAGAATTCTTCACTACTTAGTACAAGCTTACAAAACTCAGACCACTCCCCTGAAAAGAACCGGCATTTACATAATTCTTGTGCTACTTTGGATTTCCTGCATCTTTTCACATCTGGTTCGTTGACATCATTTCCTTCTTCTTCCAAAGTAGAGTTAGCCACTACATTAGGTAAGGTTACTTCATCAATCACCATACTGTTGTAATCTTGAAAATGAATTTCTTTGGCCCCTCCCTTGAATGCACGTATGCCCAGCAACCCTGCTCCACAGCCAAGATCCAACACTTTTTTCCCAGCAAATTTCACTTGGGCCTTTTTGCAATAAGCCAGCAGGTCAAAGGTACATTCCCAGATTTTTAAGCCTCCTTCATAAACACCTGTAATCAAATCAGAGTGAGAAGAACAACTTTGCGAAACTATGTTTTCTCCAGGGCAGTTCTCTCTCAACAAGACGGTTTTCACTACCGATACATTAACATGGGGGAGACCTGGTAACCTTTCTAGGACTTTATTTTCTAACACTTTCTTGAAATCTTCGGGCATAGCATGCTCTTTGGCAACTCTCATGCAGGGATGTTTTTCACATGGCTCTAAGTTACTTGAACTGTTAGCTGCGCTGAGTGAGTTCTCTGTGTCTTGAGAGGGAGCTGCATTTCCCACTGGCTTATGTTCCAACACATGATCCTGAGGCAAGTCAAACTGTTCGGTAGAACATTTTTTGTCCCTACCTTTTTTACTTTCTGAGACTGAAGACTCTTTGGAGGAATCCAGGGCCAAAACTCCATGTCCAACGGGTGTTAATTCATTTTCCAGATTGTTTTCTATAGTGAAATTAAATTGAAAAGTCATTCTCTCACGAAATGTACACAATCCTTAAATTCAAAGGAAGATTCTTCAGCTTCTGGACAGAACTGATGACACATACATAAACCTGCCTCAATTATTCAATTAGTTTTGCTGTGGGTTAAGTTTTCTTTAGCTGCTTATACACAGTTACAAATATTTAGAGATGTTTCCAAATGACTTCTTAGAGATCTCTGCTCTTCTTTTGAATTAGGTCTGCAGAAAAAAAAGAAAATTAAAAAGTAAAATGAGGAGTGCCTGGCTGGCTCAGTCCAGAGAGCACGTGACTCTTCACATTGGGGTCTTGGGTTCAAGCCACACATAGAGCTTGCTCACTTTAAAATGAACAAACAAAAAGACTAAGAAAAGGTAAAATGCCATATTTCGCTAAAATTTAACATTAAACAGCCCCCCTTTCCACCATACAGCTGCTTTTGCTGTAAAAGCTGTGAACGGTGAGGGAGATAAAATGATTTGGAAACACAGGGGTGCCCGGATGGCTCAGTGGTTAAGCATCCGACTTCAGCTCAGGTCATGATTTCACCATGCCTGACATCGAGCCCGGTGTGAGGCTCTGTGCTGACAGCTGGGAGCCTGAAGCCTACTCCGGATTCTGTGTCTCCCTCTCTCTCTGCCCCTCCGCGGCTCGCATGCTGTCTCTCTCATAAATGAATGAATGAATGAATGAATAAGTATTTAAAAAGGTTTGAAAACACAGACACACACCCTTCAGGGTCCAAAAAATGGAGAAGAGAATACACTGTAAAAACTAAAGGACAACAGATCAACAACTAGGGGGAAAAAAAAAGTCCAAAATTCTCGGGCAGGAAATGACAGGCCTGATTGAGTCTTCCACTTAATCATGACCTTGCCCTAACATGTTTACCTCCTAAACCGCCAGAATCTCTTCACTTCAGTCTGTAACTGTGTCAAGTAACAGGTCTTCAAGATTTGATTTTGGCAAATGAGCATCCCTCATAAGAACACGCACAGGGAGGCTCTGGTGTGTGTCAATTCCCCCAAATGAGCCCCGCCTACAAACATTTAGCGAAGACCAGCAGCCCTGGGCGTACGGGAGTAGAATTTTGGAGTACTTAGTAAAGATTCGTTTGGTGGTAGAGAAACACAAAGTAAGGGCACTGACCGGAGAGGCCCCTCGAAAGTGGAAGCAATGTACTGAGCCCCCTCACGGTATCTACCGCGCTGGGTACTTTATACACCATCAGCTTCAATTTGCACAACTCCGGCAGGCGGGGTCTCTGTCCCCCTTAACACAAAATGTACAAAGTCGGGCTGCCCCGCGAAGCGGGTAAAAAGGTGCCTGTTTCGACCCCACCGCGCCTTGGGGCTTGGATTCATTTCTGGCTGCAGGGCCCACGGCCACCCCGGCCGCAGGTGCGCTGTCTCCACGCCCCCGGGGGACAGACGCGAGCAAATCTGGGGGCTTCCGCCCTCACCTCCCCAAAGCGCCTCAGTGCAACGTTTCCGGCACCGCAGCCCTGAGAACGCTCGCCGCCCAGGAAGGGCCCAGCTCGCGGCGCAGACCCTCGGGACCGAGAGCGGGCACCTGTGAGTCGAGTCCTCCGCGGGCCAGACAAGCCCGGCTCTGTTCCCGGCCGGGCGCGGCCCGAGCTCACCGCGGAACGGCAGCAACCCGCCTCCTCTCTATGGTCCTGGTGCCGGCGGAGAGCTCGCAAGGCCCGCCGGGACGACGGCGGTTTCCGGTCTTGGCGTTGGCGGGACGGGTTTGAAGGCGTGTTCCTGGGCGAAAGATGTCGCAGGAACGCGCGGTCGCGACGAGCGCCGTCCGGCTGGAAGAGTTAAGTGGCTGGTCGCAGGAGCTATGCCGCCGGGAACTGCCGTCTGTCCTGCCCCGGCTCCTTATATCCTTTGTCACCTCCACCTGGAATGGGGTGTGGGGCGGCCCTTCCAGCCTTTCTCCGGCCTCGTCACGTTCGCCGCCGGGCCGTGTTGTGTTCCTGCGGCCTGAACCCTCTCCTTTCCTCGTCGATTGGAGAGATGAGTGAAGGAGGGGGAGCCCAGGGGACCGGGGCTGCCCAGGCCGAAGGCACGCCTCCCTCCGGCACTGGAAGGGCTCGCCGTGGACCCGATGATTTTGGCAGTGGATGTGGCGGGTTTTTTTCCGGGCGTTTGTGCCTTTGGGTTTTTCTGTGCTCGTCACGTGTAACTAAATGTAAATACCTTTCCTTGGGGTAACGGGGGGCGGGGGGGAGGGCAGGTGCTCAGACCTGAGCTGTAAGGTGAGCGCTGACTCCCTAAGAGGTAGATACTCTGACCTCCTGTCTCTCGAATGGATGGGGCATCGGAATACCTTCCCCAGTATTAGGAGAATTAAAAGATGTAGTTCTGCCATGGTGCAGAGTTCCAGTCATTAAACATGTTACTCTTCTTCTCAGAACTCTGTTCCATTATTGCTGGTTAGGAGTTGCTTCCTTTTGTAATTGGCTTTCATCTGCCAGGCTCGAATTAGTTAATGCCTCCTTTGCGCGGGTGCATACTGTTTTGTAGTCGTCCTGCGGTTGTAAATGGCGCCTGGAATCCTACCCCTCCGTGTTGAAAGGTAATCTTTTTTTTTTTTTTTTTTTTTTTAACATCTTTGAGCTCACCTTCAACATAAAGCCACACTGAAAAGAAAAAAATGGGCTTCACTTTAGAGAGTCTCAAATAATTTTTTACAAATAAAGCCAAATGTAATGTATTACCATTACGCAGAAGTCATTCACATAGGCAGTGGCAAAATCCCACTTAGGTACCAAAGATCTTTCTTAGTCATTGTGCATTGCCATCCTCAAGGTTGTTGACTTGGGAAATATAGCCATCCTCCCACCCCAGAACATCTACTGGGCACATAACACATACCCCGCCAGGGTGTTATGCTTTGGGGGAACAAAGATAAGGAACAGGGCTCCTCTTTTCCCCCTCAGGTTTATGGATGACATCAGTAATTGAAAGTCAACATTCCCACTTGGTTTTGCATCTCAAACTTAATGTTCAAAAGAACCTAAACCTGTTTGTTCTTCCCCCAGTTTTCAACACTTCTTTTTTTTTATTATTAATTTTTTTTTTAATGTTTGTTTATTTTTGAGACAGAGACATAGCATGAATGGGGAGGGTCAGAGAGAGAGGGAGACACATAATCTGAAGCAGGCTCCGGGCTCCGAGCTGTCAGCACAGAGCCTGATGCAGGGCTTGAACTCATGGACCGTGAGATCATGACCTGAGCCGAAGTCGGATGCTCAACCGACTGAGCCACCCAGGCGCCCCAGTTTTTAACACTTTTCAACAAACGAAAGTTAAGTTTTTTATCTATAGTCCCATCATCCAAACCTAATTATTTTCATGTTTTGCGTTTTACATTTATTTTCCAGTCTTTACTTGCATGTCCAGGTAAGCATAACTTATGTTTAATTTTGGAAGAGGCTGGAACCTTTTGGGCCTTTGCTGAAATTTTTCCATAAGACAAATCCAACCCTACTGAACTAAAATGGGTTAGGGGGGTGCCTGGGTGGCTCAGTCGGTGGAGCATCCGACTCTTGGTTCCAGCTGGGGTCATGATCTTGTGGTTTGTGCATTTGAACCCCACCTCTGGCTCTGTGCTCACAGTGCCTGCTTGGATTCTCTGTCTCCCTCTCTCTCTGTCCCTCCCCTGCTCGCTCTATATCACTCAAAGCAAACGTTGAAGCAAGAAAGATTTAAAATGAGTTATGCCTCATTTTGATTGCTGCGGTAAAATCCATATATGCAAAGTAAGGTGTCAGAAGAATCCATTCTTGTGTTAGTGTGATGGGATTATACTTTATTCATTTTTCTTGCTGACATATTCTTTAATTATTATTACGCAGTAAAACATTCCCAACAATTCTTGAGGGTTATAAGTGTACAGTTCATAATGCGATTATTGTTAACTTTTGTAATGAACATAGAGTAATTTTTGGTCACTTATTTGTAAGCATCTGCTGTGTGCAAAAGAATCTCAGACTGATCAGGTTGGTAAGATAGGTCCACAAGTAATATGAAAAGAAGGTAGAACGTGTTGAGTGGCTTTAGACAGGTGCAAATAAAGTGCTGGAGAGGTGCTCAGCAGAAGAAATTTCTTTCCTGTGTTAGAAACCAGAAGCCTATGGATTAGTATAGTATTGTTCCTCATCTGTCAAAGGTATGTTGACTACACGTAGTTGGAAAAGACAGTTTTATCCCTGAGCAATGTTGAAAATATTTCCTTGGGTATATTCATTATATTGTAGTTTATTTACCTAATAACATTACATTTTTAAAAGCAAAATTAGGGGCGCCTGGGTGGCTCAGTCGGTTGAGCGCCCGACTTCGGCTCAGGTCACGATCTCGCGGTCCGTGAGTTTGAGCCCCGCGTCGGGCTCTGTGCCGACTGCTCAGAGCCTGGAGCCTGTTTCAGATTCTGTGTCTCCTTCTCTCTCTGACCCTCCCCCGTTCATGCTCTGTCTCTCTCTGTCTCAAAAATAAAATAAAAATGTTAAAAAAAAAAATTAAAAAAAAAAAAAGCAAAATTAAGCCAGTCTAATTTCAGTTTGAGTCTAATTTCAATTTCTTACTGATCATTGCTTCAACTTCAAGAAGGCTACTTTTTAGATTGATTCTTAGTAATGAATATTCTATTACTGTGATACTCGTATCTTCCTTAATTTTTTTACTCTATGTATCAGCATTCTGACAATTGGATCGAGCATATTCGTAAGTAAAATTATCTTAATTGTTTGATTTACCTTGATGTCATTAAGGTCTGAGTCGTATGTATCTCAATAACAGTTTCATATTCCCTTCAAATGTCGTCTTCTTGTAGTGCTCCAACCTCTGTAAATTTCAGCTACTTAAAATGACCAATTCCTTCAAATTATTTAAATTCTATTTTGGGTGGATACCAAATCTATTGATAATGCACATGTAAGAAGCACTCTGTAAATTTTAAATGTTAGTTGTGACACTGTTCAGACTTATATAAAACATAATTTGTGGTCTGCTTTCAGGGTGACTTTCTCATCTTCATCTCTGTTCTTAATCTTAGTTGGCTTATTATTTAGCTGGGAGAAGGGATGAATTAAAGTCTAGACTCCACAGTTTACTCATATATTTTGAGTTAGCTTATTTACATTTCACTTGGTTGTGGAATATTTATAATTTTCAATCTATGTAGCCTGTTGGGTTTAATTTTTTAAAGTAATAATTACTTTTTATCCTGAGTATAAGAGTTATTCATTGTAGAAAATCTGAAACATGCATAAAAACAGAAAAGATAATGGAACACCCATTAATTTGAAGTGGTCAATAAGATTTTGGTATAGAACGTTCTCATCTTGGTTCTGTATATTCTTCCCAGGCTATCTATTATTCATGTTTATATGTATTAAGATTGGGATTATACAATTTTGGAAACTTTTCACTTAACCTTAAAGTATTGTGAATTTTTTTTATGGTTTCAAATGATCTCTAATAATAATTTTATTTATTTATTTTTAATAATGTAAAGATACCAAATCCTATTCAGTAGATGTACGCACATCCATTAAGTGGTCCTCAGTGGCTGGACATACAGGGTTGTTTTTTTGTTTTTTTGAGTTTTTGTTTTTGTGTTATTATTTCAGCTACTTAATAGTTTCTCTACATAGAATGTGGCATTTTGAAACTGTACAAAGTTCTGGATTAGTAGTACTTACAGATTCTTGGATTTGGGGAAGGAGCGGTGATCTTTGTTGGCTGGTACAACTTAATTTTCTTACAAAATATGTTGCTATTTCACTTTATAGAAATTCTAAAAATTATCGTGGAAATGTTTTTACCTCATATGAACCACCTGACATTGGAACAGACTTTCTTCTCACAAGTGTTGCCAAAGGTATAGTACTATTATTGTTTTAATCAATGTACATGTTATAAAGGCTGTTTATATCTAGCCTCAGTTTTAGATAATTTATTCTTAACTGTGGCTCCATTTTTCCAAATGTATCACACATATTTGAAATACAAATAAGGTAGTAAGAAATAGATCTCATGTGAGAACATGGTGTTAGGGTGATCATTAGGTGATTAAAAACTTCTATTTTCAAATAGTATAGATCTTTCGTTAATTGAATTTATATTATTTGTAGCTACTTTAAAAGATTTTTTTTTTTTAACGTTTATTTATTTTTGAGACAGAGAGAGACAGAGCATGAATGGGGGAGGGTCAGAGAGAGAGGAAGACACAGAATCTGAAACAGGCTCCAGGCTCTGAGCAGTCAGCACAGAGCCTGACGCGGGGCTTGAACTCACAGACCGTGAGATCATGACCTGAGCCGAAGTCGGACGCTTAACCGACTGAGCCACCCAGGCGCCCCTATTTGTAGCTACTTTAAACACTCTTGTATTTTAAAGCTATTCAGTGAGGCCTTCCCCAAGTATCCCTGGAAATGGCATACTCAATTTATGAAAACAGCGAGCAGAGTATATCTGAGGAGGCATTAGAGGGAGAAACTGGTGCTCACGTTGGTTCCAGTTAATGAGGAACCTAAGGAAGAACATCAAATGGAGCCAAGTGTTTCTTCAACCTCAGAAGTTGGCATGGAGGTGCCTGGGACAAACGATAAAGTTTGTCATCCTCAAATGAGTGAACAATTCAAGCCTTATCCAAAACATAGCTGTTGTAATACATCGATCCTTCCCTTGCCAACCAGTTTGTCTCCGGTTAATAAAGTATGTTGGGACACATTGCGGAGCTGGTGCCAACAATTTAACTTGAGGACCGATGGCCGGAAAATGGATGTTGATCTGAGGCTCCAAAAACACGCTTACTCTGAAATAAACGAGAATATTCCTAAAATATCACGAGGCCAGATTGCAGTTGTGTTCGACAGAATGCAAGATAGCCTACATTGCCTGCATGTACCTTGGTTTGTTTATTCATTCACATATTAAAAGTCATCTTGGGTGCTTCCAACTTTGGGCAATTATGAATGAAGCTGCTTTATTGTGTGCAGGTCAAAAAAAAAAATAAAAAAGCTATTCTGTGAAAATTTGGAGATGAATGATGAAGTTAGCTAAGTATCTTCTCTGTAGAGTTTATTAATAATTGTTAAATTTTATTGCCTAGAAAAATGGAGCCAAATTTTATTCAGGAAGGCTTAGAATAACCAAGAGAAAACACTAAGTTCACCATCTACATTATTACCTTTTAGATATAGATATAGATATAGATATAGATATAGTATACTTTTTCTTTGAAAAGCACAGGCAATTTTCTTTTTTTTTAACTTAGGAAATTAAAGGTATTTTGGTTCCAAAATTAAACATTTTTTGAATGATACCTTATCTCTTATTAGAATGGTTTTCTAAATTTACCTTTGAAGCAGATAATCATCAAAATTCCTGTTACTCATATTCACTTGATTGTTCTCTATCTAAAAGTTTCTTAGAATTTGTTCTTGGCCACCAGAAAAAGATCCAGCTGTTACATAGATTAAAATAAGGATGTTGAGTGTTAACTTGCCTTTGGGAAATAACATCCTCTTTAATTACATTGTGTTGTTATTCTTGCAATGTTTAGACCATTTAAATTGTGAGTATTAAGATCTTAGGATAGCTAACGTCTCACAGACCAAAAAACTTAGTTCTGAGGTCACATACTGTAGCCCTAACCCAGGAATGGTATTTTGAGTTGCTCAAAAAGAGGAACTGGTTAGAATACAAGTGAACAAGTAGTTCACCAATTCATCATCACTAGCAGAAAATACCCTTGTAAATACCCATATGAGTGTTGATTGGTTAAGACCATCAACTTTTACCGTGTAGAGGAGCACTTACCTTTAATGGATGTTATTAAATAGATTCAAACCACAGAAATGGAAAGCAAATAAATTTCTGTCTGAGGCTTTTTTAGAGAGATTATATCATATGAATACTTTATATATATAAAAACATATATTTTTACTTTAATAAGTGCAGTTGTTAAGCTAGATAATATCCCATGGCTGTTAGTAATGAAAAATTGCCTGTCATTTTTTTCACTTTAAAAATATGTCTTTCCCTTTCTTGTGTTTTCTGTTACTCCTATTTATAATGTGCTTTGTTTTCACAGACTGTGAAATCATTCGATGACATGATGTACGAGTTAACCAGTCAAGCCAGAGGACTGTCAAGCCATAATTTAGAAATCCAGACCACTCTAAGGAATATTTTACAAGTATGTCAAATATATTAGAAAGGGTATAGAGAAGGAGCTTAAACAGTGTAAGAATTTTTGTACTGATATTAATTAAGTGATATATCCTTTGTGTAGTGGTCCAGTGCTGGAATTAAACTTATAGAATTAAAGATACGAATGCAAAAAAATAAATGTTGAATTTTTTAATACAGTTTCATGCTGAGTAAACATCAAACGTGTATAAGACAGCAAATAATCAAGATAGCATGACCTACCTGTAATTTCCAAGTGTATATGGAGAACACCTACCATATGCTTTGATGTGTGGGTTAGTATTCCAACTTTTGTTTTTTAACCAAATGGCTAGCTAGTTGTCCCGATAACGTAGTTCTGATAGATTGAAGTTCAATGAAAGAAGGAACAGAGTGTCCATTGTGTTCACTGCTGTATCCCTAGTACCCAGTGTATCATCTGATACCTTTATATGTTTGTGCACAAAAACGTAACTGAATGAAACCTCTTCCCTTATTTCCAGACAATGGTGCAGCTCTTAGCAGCTCTTACAGGATGTGTTCAGCATATCTGTGCCACACAGGAGTCCATCATTCTAGAAAATATTCATAGTCTTCCTTCCTCAGTCCTACATGTAATCAAAAGTACATTTGTACATTGTAAGGTGAGTAATGAGTGTAAGTGTACTTTAAATGGCCTAGAATCCACAGGCAAAAGGGCTGAAGAAAATAGTGTTTGTACATAAGATTTTACATATTAGCCTATATTATTGGGATAAACTTTTCCATAGAACAAAGAACCACGAACAGGCATACTTTGTTTTATTGCACGTTGCAAATAGTGCGCATTTTTGCAAATTGGAGGCTTGTGACAACCCTATGTTTAGCCAGTCTGTTGGGGCCATTTTTCCAACATTTGCTTGTTTCGTGTCTCTGTGTCACATTCTGGTAATTTTTCCAATATTTCAAACATTTTCATTATTATATTTGTTATGGTGATCTGTGATTAGTGATTATAACTTGCTGAAAGCTCTGATGATGGTTAGCATTTTTTAGCAATAAATAATTTTTGATTAAGGTACATACATTGTTTTTTTGGACATAATGCTATTTCACACTTAATAGACTACAGTGTAGTGTAAACATAATTTTTATATCCACTGGGAAACCTAAAACTTTATTTAACTCATTTTATTGCAGTAGTTTGGAACTGAACCTGCAATATTTCTGAAGTATGCCCGTATGTAAATATTTGCTTCAAAATAAGTGGTTATAAGGAAGTGATTAAAAATGGGCTTTTGCGGTTTTATGTTTGTTGTTTTATTCTATTTCCTTACTATAAAGAAAGAAGAGAGATGGATTTGTGTTGAATCACAGGAATCCCGAAATTGTTGTGTCAGGGCATTGGTGGATGAGATGAATTCCTTAATGATTGGGTGCCTCTGAAAGGACACCAGCCCTTTTTCAGTCCATCTCTACATTCCTGAGGCAGCTTTAAAGCACCAAAGCTGGCCTACAATTTGTGGGTCTCAGGCAGTTTTGATACTGGTATGGTTCGGTGAATAAAAATCACTAGTTTAACACTTCTCTTTGGTGACAGGGCTAAAAGTCTGCACCTGACCGAATGTTGTGTATCTCCCTTTTAGTTTTTTTTATATTTGCAAGGTCTCAGAAGTCAGAAATCCTATTCTAGGGGCACCTGGGTGGTTCAGTTGGTTAAGCGTCCGACTTCAGCTCAGGTCATGATCTCGCGATCCATGAGTTGGAGCCCCGCGTCGGACTCTGTGCCGACAGCTCAGAGCCTGGAGCCTGCTTCCGATTCTGTGTCTCCCTCTCTCTCTGCCCCTCCCTCGCTCGCACTCTCTCAAAAATGAATAAATGTTTAAAAAAAAAATCCTATTTTATATGTGCCTGCATCTCTTGAAGTACACTGTTCATACTGAATGGTCATTTGTTTAGTGAATAAATACGTGGTTCAGTAAAAAGCACTAAAGTTATGAGCTCTGATAGAATGAGTTAAAGTAAATTTGGCTCTTGAGCTTTTCATGATTTGCCGTTTCTTTTATTTTTATTTGTGATCAGGATAGCGAATCTGTCTATTCTGGGCATTTACACCTAGTTTCAGACCTTCTCCAGGCTCTTTTCAAGGAGGCCTATTCTCTTCAAAAGCAGCTAATGGAACTACTGGATATGGTTTGCATGGACCCTTTATTAGATGACAATGATGATATTTTGAATATGGTGATAGGTAAGTGAAGAAAACTTCCTACTTAGTATATGACATATATTGACTAAATTGCATATACTTTCAGTTACTGGACCCAACGTTGTTTCAAATGATTCATGGTATCTTATTATGTACAAAAAAAATTAAGTACTACCTGATAAGTTTTTTAGTCTTCTAACTTTTAGAACTTATAAAATTGCTATGTGATGCCTTAACGTAGATTTGTGTATTGTCAGTGTTCGCCATACATGATTTTTCCAAGAAAGTTGTGCAACTGTATACCTTGTAAAATAATTTAGATTTTGAGGCAGTAGTTTTTAGAGTGTTTAAAGCATTAGCTCAGTAGGAAATGAAGTTTGCATTTCTTCCCAGAATACATCTAGTTACATATATATGTACATGTTTCTAAATGTGTATGTATGCACGTTCATTTATTACACATAAAATAATAACCTGTTTTACATGTTTCATTTTTAAAGAATTGCTGATTGCTACCTCATAATTCTACCTTGAAAAACAGCAATATCAGGGCAAAGATTGCATACATAGCTTCAGCATAAAGAGATAATAAGTTGGTTTTGTGCAGTATGTCAGGAGTACCTCTTGGTCTGTAACAGACCACCCCAAAATCTAGTGGATTAAAACAGCTACTGCTTTATTTATTCACGGTTCTGTGAGTCAGCAGTTTAGACTGGGTTCAGCTTGGACAGCTTTCTCTGCTCCACATGGTGCACCTGTCTCACTTGTGTTTTTGTGGTCAGTGACCTCACGCGTATCTGGCTTTTGGCAGAGGCAGAAGCACCGAGCCAGCCCTGTGTGGCACATCGTCCAGGAGACCAGTCCAGGCTCGGTCATCAAGAGAGAATAAGCCCCAGTGTGCAAGCACTTTTTAAGTCTTTGCTGTCCTTACAGTTATTATCCTGTTGAACAAAGCAAGTCATGTGGCTAAGCCCCAGATCAGTGTGGAAGGAAACTGCCCAAGAGTGTGGACACAGAAGGGGAAGTTACTGGCCATTTTTACAAATAAAATGGAAGAGTAGAAGCTTTCCTTAAACACTGTGCAGATTTACTTTCATTCTTCCCTGTTGGGAGTTCTTTCCTTTGCAGCTTATTTTGTCATTTTGGATTAGAATATCTATAGAATATTTCAGTCATAATAGGGCACAACTTTTATTCCACCGAACATTTTAGTTTTATTTAGATCATTTAGTTTTATTTAGGTAGGTGTAAATGTCAAAAATTAATTTTCTGTATTTATAAAAACAATAAATCAAAAGTGTGATACTTATCTTTAATAATGATTCTGAACCAGTTTTTTTCTAATTGCATTACCTAATTTAACAGATGTCAAAATTCTTCGGTAGATATGTTTAAATAGAGGGCAAACTCACCCCATATGACATTTGAATGTCCTAAGAGTTCTGTTATCTTTTTTTTGTAGTTATTCATTCATTGTTGGATATCTGCTCTGTTATTTCCAGCATGGACCATGCATTTCATGCTAATACTTGGAAATTTATAATTAAGTAAGTTGTTTTTCTTTGCTTTTACTTTTTGTAATGTATTTTCTATATTCCAATTCTTAATTATTTGTAAGTTTTTGTAGATTGCATTTTAAAACATTTTTGTATGGGTATGTATAAATAATGTTTACTGGCGCTGCTGTCTGATAATTCACATATTGTACATGTAGCTTCCACACCAAATTGGACTTCTCCACTCTGCTACTTCTAAAATTAAAAAAATATTTAGACTTTGTTACTAGTACTTCTGAAATAATGGGCCATGGGCCTTAACCACTTGACTACTGCTACTGTAATTTAACCCATCAAGTGTTTTGTTTCCAGGCTTAGATAAATAGTCATAATTAGAGCTAAATATAATCCCTTTGTTATATGCCTTTGAGTTGTTGAAGTTTAATTTCACTTATAAAGTAATTTTAGCTAGAGTGTTACGAAGGGTTACCAGGGAGAGTACCCACCAGATTCTCGGGGGTGGGAAGAGGTAGACTTGAGATGTAAAATGGCTAAGAATCTCTACTTTATACACACGCATAAAACATTAAAGGCCAGTGTAGTATTTTTAGGTCTTAGATACTTCTCTTGCACCACCAGGAGGTTACTAATCTGCCAACAAGTAAAGGTGCAGTGGTTAAAAGTGTCAACCCAGAGCCCATACTGCATGTGTTTGAATCCATTCTGAAATCACTTCCTCTTCCTGAGCACTCGGACAAGATGCTTAACTTCTCTGAGCCTTAGTTTGCTTATATGAAAATGGGAGTAATAACAATAGCACCTTCTTGGTGGGTTTATAGTGAGAGTTAATTTGAGTGTATCGATATGAAATGCTTACAGCTCTGCATGGCACGTAGCAAGTGCCTAACGAACTACCACATTATCATCATTATCAAATATTTTCTACTCCTGGACCCTTCCAATTCATTTGCTAGCCAGTGTTCAGTCTGATCTTTTGAAAATGTAAATTAGATCATGTCACTCTACTGCTTAAAATCCATCCCAGTTTACTAAGAGATACAACTTCATCCTCTCCAGCCTCTGCCTTCTTCACCAGCTCATCTCTGCTGCTCTCTCCCTGCTCTTACTTCCTCAAACGTACCAAACTCTCCAATCCTGGGGCCTCCTCATGCTCTTTCCCTCTGCCTGGGATGTTCCTCTCCCGTAGTCCACACCTAGCTGACTCCTGCTTATCTTTTCAGTTCGCAGCTTCAGCGTTACATCCTCAAGATAACTTTGATATTCTCACCCTGAGAATAAGTTATTTCAGGTCTCTCTTTTGTAGCACCCTGGACTTTTCTATCTCAGCATTTATCACAACTGTAATTATTCTTAAAATTATGTGATATTCTCTCTTGTGCTAGACCAGAAGTTCCATGCAGGCAGGGCAGAGATTGTGTTTTCATTCACTTCTCCATCCCCAGGGCCTAGCAGAATATCTGGAGCATTAAATTCAATTAACATTTTATAAGGAGCAATAAAAAAATAGCCACTTACGAAGCTAACATGACACCTTCAGAAGTAGCATCAGCATATCTTAATTATGCCATGTCTAATATATATATATATGATCCATTGTGATTTTTACATGTTACTTCAAGTCCTAGTTCTTTTTTTTTTTTTTTTTAATTTTTTCACGTTTATTATTGCGAGACAGAGAGAGAGCATGAGCATGGGAGGGGCAGAGAGAGGGGGAGACCCACAATCCGAAGCAGGCTCCAGGCTCCGAGCTGTCAGCACAGAGTCCGACGCGGGGCTCGAACTCACAAACCGTGAGATCATGACCTGAGCTGAAGTCGGACGCTCAACCAACTGAGACACCCGGGTGCCCCTCAAGTCCTATTTCTATGGTCCTATGTTACTTGATGTATTACTTGCGATTGTTTCTTTTTATTCATTTAGGCAGAGCCTTAAGCACCAGTCGGTTATAAAGAGTCAGCTGAAACACAAAGATATAGTTACCAGCTTGTGTGAAGACATTCTTTTCTCCTTCCATTCGTGTTTACAGTTAGCTGAGCAGATGACCCAGTCAGATGCACAGGTAAAATAGAGTCTAAACAGCACGTTGAACAGTACTTCTTTTTTCCTTTGGCAGTTAACTAAATCTCACTTGAATCTATGGATCGGTTTACCTTAAAGGATTTTCACTTATTTTGTTTTTGTTTTTTTCAATCTAGGATTATTTACAGCCCGTGATTACTTTTCACCCCAAACATTGCATTAGACTCTGCCAGCTCTTATTCCCTCTAGAGACTAGTTGTTCCCTTTATACATAATGACTGGTTGGTTGAGGCACTCCCCTCAGAATCCTTTGATTCTTTTCTACCCTCGGACAAAAATCTAACTCCTTAGTCCTGTGTTCACTTAAGGTCATCTTGATACAGCCACAGTCAGCCTTTTTTTCACCAATCCATCGCAACCTGTAATGATGTGATATATAACTTTCCTGGGCATACGTATGTATCGGTGTTTTCAGACGTTTATTTTGATTTCAGAAAGTCACAGCGTTGAATGGGCATCCCATTCATGAAACATACTGTACTCTAAAAATTTGTAATAAGCTTATTGGGAATTATAGTTCATTTTCCTAAATCGATTTATACATAGTGCCTTTTGTTCTCAGACTAGCCCTTTAAATTTTACTTAACTCATAATGACCCTAAATTATAGGACTGATAGTGGTCAGGACCTGAGAGTTGTATGTAATAACTTCAGTGGGAAAATGAGTTAAATATTTCTTCCTTAAAGTAACCGTAACCTCCTTTACTGCTGTGGACTTGCTAACTGATACAGGCAATTCCTTTGTACCTGTGCTCCTTCCTGCCTTGCCTTCAGGCGGGTGGGCATGTAAGGATTCATCCCTTTCCTAAGCACTGGTTGCAATTCCTGGGGCAGAGATGATCTGGAAAGACAGATCCTAGGGGAGGATGGGAGTTTGAAACTGAGGTTGGTAAGAACGAACTGAGGAGTGGCTTTAGGAAGGGGCTAACCTTTTCCTTCTTGCTTCTCTTTCTCTTATCTGTTCTCCCCTTACATCTGTTTTCCCCTGTTGTTTCCCATCCCCACTTCTGCCCTTCTAGTGCCCTTGCCAATTCCCCTCACCTTCCTGTGAGGAGGAGACATTTGGTTGGGTATCTTGTGTCAGTAGCAGGAAGGCTGTTTTCTTCTCCACCTTTATCCTCAACCCCAACCTTCTCTTTTCCCAGTTTCCTTCTTGCTTAACTTGACCCCACAGACTCTCCAGCTAGTGCTGGGAAAGTAATAGACAGAGATTGCGGGACAGGAGAGAGACAGGGAGAGCCCAAGCAACAGTATAGTGGAAGAGAAAAGAAGTCCTGAGGCCTGACTAGGGTGGCTCTTTGTACACAAAGTATTTAAGTTCAGCTTGTTAGAAACGGCTTGTATATAGAAATCAAAGAATTTAAATTATATGGAGCGCTTGGGTGGCTCAGTTGATTGGGCATCTGACTTCGGCTCAGGTCATGATCTTAAGGTCCGTGAGTTCAAGCCCTGCGTTGGGCTCTGTGCTGACATCTCAGAGCCTGGAGTCTGCTTCAGATTCTGTGTCTCCCTGTCTCTCTGCCCCTCCCCTGCTCACGCTCTGTTTCTGTCTCTCTCAAAAATAAATAAACATGAAAAAAAAACTTTTTTTAAAGAATTTAAATTATAAACTTTCCCAACTGCCCAAGGAAATTTTCATGTATTCCCTTGTGAAAATTTGGGACTGGTAAAGTGACTAACACTACTGACTGCCCACTGCCTGAAAGGGAGCTTTGAGATGGTCTGTGTAGGTTGTCCGTTTTGAACTCATAGTTCTGGTCAGCAGCGCCCTCTGCTGTTCACTATTGATATTTATTGAGGAATTGACCGATTTATATTAAAGTCCTGAAGCAGTTTTCTCACTTCGTTTTCAAAAACATCAAAATAAAACCACCAGATTTAATAGCTAATATACTACTTTTGGAAGCATACAGATGTATCAGTCCCTGTATCAGGTTCCCTGCGCTGCCATAACAAACCACAAACTGGGTGCCTTGAAACAGCAGGAGTTTATTCTCCCATAGTTCTCGAGGAGAGAAGTCTGAGATATAGCAGGAGGACCATGTTCTCTGGAAGGCTCTAGGGTAGAGTCTGCTCCATCTCTTAGTTTCTGGTGTCACTGACATTCCTTGGCTCGCAGCTGTAGAACTCCATGCTCCGCCTCCCATCGTCATGTGGTGGTCTCCCCCAGAGTCTTCGCCTCCTCTTCACGTAAGGACACCAGTCATTCAGAATTGAGGGTACACCTACTCCAGTGTAACCTCATCTTAACGGATTCTATCTGTGATGACCCTGTTTCTGAATAAAGTCACATTCTTTGGTACTGGAGATTAAGCTTCAACATATCTTTTTAGGGGACACAGTTCAACCTATAACAGCTCCTAAGATTGATATTTATTTTCTGGTAAGTCTTGAACAGGTTCAAAAAGAGAATGCCATATTAGATTTTTTAACATACAGTTTTTTAACCACAAATGATTTAGTTTTTCTGTAAAGATAAGGAAATTTATTTGTAAAGCTCTTAAATATAAATTTAATTTCCACTGTAAATGCTACTTTTGTCTATAAAATGCTTGTAAAATTTGTATTTAGAGAATATACTTTTTTACATATAAATATATGGCTTACTCTAAATATGTAAATATAAAATACCTTATTTTTAAATGAAGTATCGTTGACTTACTGTTTAGTTTCAGCTGTACAACAGTGACTTGACATTTGTGTATACATTATGAAGTGCTCAGCACAATAAATAGAGTTACCATCTGTTGCCATGCATCGTTATTACAATGCCATTGATTATATTTCCTGTGCTGCACCTTTCATCCCTATAACTTTTCATTCCATAACTGGAAGCCTGTGCCTCCCACTGACCTTCACCCTGTTCGGGCATCCTCCTACTCCCCCTCCCCACCCCCACCTCTGGCAACCACCAGTTTGTTCTTTACACTTATGAGCCTGTTTCCGTTTTATTTTGTTTGTTTTGTTTTTTAGATTCCACATATAAGGGACATCATATGGTGTTTGTCTTTCTGTGACTTCACTTAGCATAATATTCTCTAGTCCATCCATGTTGTCCCAAAGGGCAAAATTTCGTTCTTTTTTGTGGCGGGGTAATATTCTGTGGTATGTATATTTATATACTACATCTTCTTTAGCCATTCATCTGTAGTTGGAAACTTAGGTTCCTTCTATATCTGGGCTATTATAAATAATACTGCTATAAACATCAGGGCGCATGTATCTTTTTGAATTAACATTTTTGTTTTCTTCAAAATCCCAGACATGGGATAATTGATTGTATGGCTTCTATTTTTAATTTTTTGAAGAACCACTTTACTATTTTCCAAAGTGTCTGTACTGATTTACATTCTGACCAACACACACTGTGGTCAGTTTGTGTTCCCACCAACAGTGCATGAGGATTCCCTTTTCTCTGTATCTTCACCAGCCCTTGTTATTTCTTTTTTTTTTTTTTTTTTTTTTATACTAGCGTTTCTGACAGGTGTGACATGATATCTCATTGTGGTTTTGATTTACATTTTCCTGATGATGTGTGATGCCGAGCATCTTTTCACGTGCCTGTTGATCATCTGTACGCCTTCTTTGGAAAAGTTATCTATTCAGGCCCTCTACCCATTCTTAATCAGTTTGTTTGTTTTTTTTTGGTGTTGAGTTGTAGGAGTTCTTTATGTGTTTTAGATATTAACCCCTTATTGGTTATATCATTTGCAACTATCTTCTCCCATTCAGTAGGTTGCCTTTCGTTTTGTTGGTAATAAACGTGTACTTTTATATCTATATGCCTATGCTTAACTTTATTGCATGCTGCATTTAGATTTTATTAGTATTTTTGTTTTATTTAAAGAAAGGATGCTCAGTATTTTGAAACACTGAAAATGATCTTCCTTGCTTATATCTTCACCCCTTTTCGTTGACACTGGGATGCAAACTTTTTGTTTTGAACTATTCAGTAAATCGAGATGGGATAATCAGTTGTACACTCACTTTTGAAAATGTCAGAATAAAAGCTCTATATTTAACTAGTATGCTTAGTAATGAAGGAAAACTAGGTCCTTCAACCAAATCTGTACAATGTCTCCTTGAATGAGAAAGAAAAATTGAAAGTAGGCAAACATAATAAGTAGTGTGTCACTGGCCATTCATTTCATAAGCATTTCCAGAGTGCTTATTCTGTGTAAGTTAGATTTTCTGCCTTCAACAATTTATAGTCTAGGGCAGGAGAAAAATAAACAGGTAATTATAGAATAATTATCTTTGGAGAACTGGGTGTTGGCTTGTGGGAGTAAAGGTAGGAATCCAGTCATGAAGTCAGGGAAGATTTCTTGTGAATGACATCTAAGGTTAACATTTCTTTTTCTTTTTTTAATGTTTATTTATTTTGAGAGAGAGTGTGTGCGACTTTGGGGGAGGAGCAGAGAGAAAGGGGGAGAGAGAATCCCAAGCAGGCTCCACACTCCGTGTGGAGCATGTCACAGGGCTCCATCTCACACCCGGTCTTACGACCTTGAGAGCATGACCTGAGCCAAAATCAAGAGACACTTAAGCCCTTAAGCTTAAGATTTCTCATTGAGTGTAGGGGTACTGGGTGGCTCGGTCAGTTAAATGTCTGACTTCTGCTCAGATCATGATCTCACAGTTTGTGAGTTCGAGCCCCACATTGGATTCTGTGCTGATAGTGCAGAGCCTGCTTGGGATTCATTCTCTCTCTTTTTCTCTCTCTCCCTCCCTCCCCATCTCTGTCTCCCTCTGCCCCTCCCCCACTTTCCCTCTCTATATCTCAAATTAAATAAAACTTAAAAAAAAAGATTTATTAAGTGTATTATAAGGTCAGTGTAGATTCATAGCACTCTGTTAAGAAAATTCATGTTTGTTATTATCAGGAAGGTAAATTTTCATCTAACCTATTTCTGCTGAGGACTGTTTACTGTTTCCAGATATTTTCAATAAAGGTCAAAATGAAGGGTTGTATTTAATTAATGAATCATCCATTTCTGTTTTGATTGGTTTATTTAAGGTTTTGCTGTATTGGAAAGGAATCCAATGTAATCGATTAACATTAAAGGTAGTATATGCTATTTCATATGAAATTATTCTCAGAATTAAAGACAATAAGGAATCTGTTTGGCTTAAGTTTATGGTACTGATTAAAGCTTTTTGGATTATACTGTGTATTACACATTGGAGTGACAAAGCAACCCACGTTTATTGAGTTAAGTTGCCCAAAGTGTCAGGCACTGTGTAAACCTCACTTTAAACTATGGTATAAGCCACACATCGCAGCCTCATAGAGAGGTTTAACAACCTTCTCAGGGTATGTAGCAGTTGTGATAGGGCCAGGATTTCAATCCAGGCAGGATGACTCCGTAGTCTCTACCTCCCCTGCAAGCACATAGCTAACTTGGCATTACCCACTGTTGTATCATTTTACAAATGTAATATATACTCACAAAATCCTCACATGTTACAGAAATATTTAACGTGGAAAGTGAAATCCTACTTTCATCTTCTAGAGAGAACCGTAGGTAAAGTTTTGATTTATTTTTGTGGGGTTAAGAAGCAAATATTAACATTTTATAATGCATTTTAAAATAATAATAGGATTATATACGTATTGTTTTGCAACTTGATATTTTACTTAATTACCTCAGGGCTTTGTATGTCTGTGAAGATAAATCTACCCAATTCTTTTCTTTTTTTAATGAATTCGTTTTTAAGAGAGAGCAAGTGGGAGTGGAGCAGAGAGTGAGGGAGAGAGAGGACCCCAAGCAGGCTCCGCACTGTTAGCGTAGAGCCCTACACAGGACTCGAACTCCTGACCTGGGAGATCATCACCTGAGCTGAAACCAAGAGTTGGCCATTTTACTTGACTGAGCCACCCAGGCGCCCCACCCCCAATTCTTTTATTAATAGCTTTATGCAATTATTTATGAAAATACCTTGAATTTATTTACCCATTCTCTAGTTGATGGATACTTGGTTTATTTCAGTTTTCACTATATAAAAATGTTGCATTGCATTTCGGTGCTAGCTAGTATGTATTTCTTCTGTTTTCTTTTTTCTTTTTTTGAGAGAGAGAGCCTGAGTGGGGGAAAATGTCAGGGGAAGAGAGAGTTGTTGTGTTTTAATTCTTGTTTTGTTTTGTTTATCCGTTTTGAGAGAGAGAGAAAGAGCAGGAGCAAGGGAGGGGCAAGAGAGAAACCCAGGCAGGTGCCGCGCTGTCAGTGCAAAGCCCAACACCAGGTTTGAACTCACACCGTGAGATCATGACCTGAGCCAAGAGTCAGGCTTAACTGACTGAGCCACCCAGGTGCCCTGAGAGAGAAAGAGAGAGAGAGAGAGAGAGAGAGAGAGAATATGAATCTTAAGCAGGCTCCCTGCTCATTGTGGAGCCTGATACAGAACTCCATCCCATGACTCTGGGATCATGACCTCAACCAAAACCAAGAATTGGACACTCAACTGGCTGAGCCCCTTAGGCGCCCCTATGCAAGCTGGTATTTCTGTAGGATCTAAGTGGAACTACTACTGTGTCAAGGGAATTCAATACTTTAGCTTTTAAAAATAACAATGCAAAGACTGTATTTTATGCTCCCATGAACGATAAAGTGGGTGTTACCCCACTTCTTCAGCAACTTTTCGATATTATCAGTCTTTTTTATGTTTGCTAATAGCCCGCCCCCTTTCCCTTTAAAAGATATCTAATTAGGTTGTAAATTGAATTCTTTCAATGTTAGTTTATTGGCAACTTGTATTTTCTTTTCTTTGAACTGACATGAGTCTTTTATCTGTTTTCTTTCATATATCATTCTTTTATTGGTTGGAGACTTTTTTGATCATGTTTGCTCTCCATATAGCAAAACATAATAAGGTAGTTAAATTTCTTTTACTTTCAGATCAACCAGGGATGACCACCCCTTTTGCTATTATAAAGTAAAATTTATTTTCAGTAGAGTTTAATTTTTTGAAATGTCTCTATCATTTAATGTTTCTGTTGCTCCTAACGATTCAGAGAGTTATGTTTACTTGGAAAATGCTTATGCTCTGTTTATTAAGAAATCTTCTTAGAAAATACTGTCTCATTTACAAGCTTAGCTAATTTCTTACTCTTTTCTTATTTATTATGCTTTTTTCTTTTTTTGGAACAGGATAATGCTGACTCTAGATTATTTCAGAAAACACTCAAATTGTGTCGCTTCTTTGCCAACTCCCTTTTGCACTATACTAAGGTAAGGCTTATTTTGTTAAATGTGTAAATGTGAAATCTATAATAAATTATAAATTGTCCTGTTTTTATCATTCCTGCCAAAAGATCAATCTGTTGAAGTTATTTTGTGAAGAATATGTTTTATAGGTTTTTTAAAAATACTGTTATTAAATGTTGAGCACCTGTTATATCATTTAAGTTGCTACCATCGTCACGTTACTATTTTTATTCAATTCTCTGGAAAAATCAGTTCTTTAAGTATAAATACAAATAAAATTACTTCTATAAGCACAAGTCAGTTATCAGAAGATAATTCAATTTGGCTTTAAATACTGTTCACAAATTACTTTTACTATATTTCTGAATTTTTTAATTATTAAAGTTGAAATGTTCAAAGTTGTAAAGCTGTATAATAATTTAAAGTAGACTTGCATATTTGGGAGTCCTTAAGATAGTAGTGATAGTTGAAGATATCTGGATGGAGTAGGTAAGTTATCAAGGAAGATTATTTGGAGAGAAGAGCAGAAAATGGTTATAGCACCCGGTCCAGGAAACGTCACTAATACATATTGGTGATTTAAAAAAAAAACAACTGTTGGTTGTCTGTGTAGAATTTGTCTTTAACTTTGTCTTCCTGTCTTTGGAGGAAAAGATGAGGGTCTCCAGTGACTGTTGATTGTAGCTGGGACTCCCGCGCAGGCACACAGACTACCAGCACATTGCCCTCCTATTGGGTGTGCTGCCCGAGCTGGTCTGGGCATGTGCCACTTCCCGGTTGGCTGCTCGCGCCCTGGGTTCCCTGCAGCTGGCAGGGCCCGTGGTGGGAGGGTCCTGGCACCAATGGCACTTGATGGGTGGTTACCCATCTGAAAATTTGCTTGGTGTGTAGGAGGCAAAATTACACCCAGTCATGCCGTTTTTAATCATTTCTTTTCTCTCAGGAATTTTTAATTTTTAAAAAAGAAAAATCAGCTTTTTTCTGTACCCTATATTACACCAGGAACTATTTATTTTACTTCCTGAGAGGTAGCCTAACCATAATGGAGCTGCACAACTGTGCTTGAATCCTAGCCATGCTGGTTTTTAGCTGTGAGACTTGACTGAGATACTTGATACTTTAGCTTTAGCTTTCTGTTCTGTGAATTGAATCTAAGATTTTTGAGAGGACTAAAATTAAATAAAGTGATATGAAGTCACTTGCTGCATGTGTACTGAGCGCTTAGTAGGTTCTCAGGAAGCGATCTCTGCTAATTGTGGTTGTAGTGACAGTTTTAACAGCAAATCAGGTGCTGATTAGCCTCATCCTCCTTGTTGTCCTCATGCAAGAACCTCTTTTTTTCTTTAATGCAGCACATCCAGGATTTTATTTTATTTTGCATGTCTTTGTGAGGGGATGTGTATTAGAAAACCACAGCTCATTCAAAGAATGAATAGAGTTGTTTTATTTTAGGAATTTCTTCCTTTACTCTCTGATTCTTGCTGCACATTGCACCAGCTTTATCTTCAGATACACAGGTAAGAAGAATGCCATGTGATCATTAAAATGTAACAGTGCCATTTGAACTGTGCAGAGATCAAGCATATGCCATTTAAAATAAAACATGAAAATAATTTTTTTTTTTTACTGTTTCAGTAAACTTTTAACTGCTTGCTTAAAATAATTAGATGTGGAAGCTTTTAAAGAATAGATTCCAGGGGCGCCTGGGTGGCGCAGTCGGTTAAGCGTCCGACTTCAGCCAGGTCACGATCTTGCGGTCTGTGAGTTCGAGCCCCGCGTCAGGCTCTGGGCTGATGGCTCGGAGCCTGGAGCCTGTTTCAGATTCTGTGTCTCCCTCTCTCTCTGCCCCTCCCCCGTTCATGCTCTGTCTCTCTCTGTCCCAAAAATAAATAAAAAACGTTGAAAAAAAAAAAATTAAAAAAAAAAAAAAAGAATAGATTCCATGTGAGTTTTACTTATTCTTAACTAATATCTTGTACCCGAGTGATGAATAATTGGTATGGTGATAAATACTAAAGGCAAAAAAAAAAAAGTCTCTGTATACATGGATGTATTGTTCTTTATCGTTGTAAATTTTTATTTTAACTTCTGTGAGATTTAAGATGTGTAGTAGTTAACTCCATCTGAGGGAAAACATTGAAATCCAGAAAAGTATTATTTAGATAGGGGCTGAGCGACATGTTGAAATTGACAGACCCTCCAAAGAGCCCTCCGTTTGACATTAAGATACTCTGTCATCTCATTTGTCCAGCAGTGCTTTCTAGTCTTCTGGACACCTTTTTCATACCTCTCCCTCCTCAAATTTCCCACGTCTCTGACACCTCCTCCCCAGTCCCCGTTGCCAGTTAACGTCCTCACTGAGTATGTCACTGAGAAGGCATGGCTTCCTCCGCTCATTGACTGTTGCGCCTGTGTCTCGGTCCATGTGGTCGCTGACCCGTGAGTGAGTGTCCGCGCCCGCCTAAGGCCGGCCTGTACGCGCTGGTCCCCTGAACTCGCCTGCTCAGGGGTCTCTCTCTAGCAGTTGTTCCCTTCCCTCTTGCATCACCAGTCTTCCCTCCTACTAGGCCTTTCTCATCTGGATACCAGCATGCGGTTACTTTCCCCGTGGTCCACATCGTAAGAATACAGAACAACACCTCTCGAGTCCACAGCCTCCTCCAATGCCTTCCCGTTTCTCTGCCTCTGTTTACAGCAAAAGTCCCAGGAGTTGTCGGTCTATACTGCTGTCCTACCTTTTTTCTTGAGGCCATTCTAGTCAGGCTGTCCATGCCACCACTTCGCCAAAACAGCTTTTGTCAAGCTCGTCAGTGACGGCCACGTTGCTACATCTGGTGGTCAGTTTTAAGCCTCCGCGTATGTAACCTGTTCACAGCGCTTGACCCTCCCTTTTGCACTGCCTTCCTTTGGCTTGTAGGTACCTCTCCCTCTTCTCTTCTGACCTCATGGCTGTGCCTTCTCAGTAGGTCCTCTTCTCGGCTTCAGCTGGGTGGCCAGTCCCCAGGCAACTTCATTCTTCAAACTCATCAGGCCGAAATACCTGGTCGTCTCTGACACTTTTCCTTGTTTTCATATCCACGTCTCGCCCAATAACAAATCGTCAGTGTCACCTCCAGTATAAATAGATATGCCTAGTATATGGGTTCAGTATGTATGTATACAGAACCCAGCCAGTTCTCACCACCAGAACTGCTCACATCTGATGTCACCCATTATTGTTTCTTACCTGGGTTTCCACGGAGAGCATCCCACCCACTGTCTCCCTCCTCCCTTGCCTCCCTCTAGTCTGTCGTCCATACCATAGTCAAAGTGAGTGATAAGACATTAAGGAGATCATGGGACTTTGCTGTACAAACCTTCAAATGATTAATATTTGTTATATTATGGATTTACTTGCTTCCTTGTTTGCTAACTGCCCCCCTTCGTTAGCATGTGAACTTTGTAAAGGCAGTGATCTGGTACGTTCTGTTTACCACTGTGTTACCTGCTTCTGGAACAGTGCATGGAGCGTATACACAGGCATTTAATAAACAGCTGTCACATAAATCAATTTAAAAATACACCATTTGATTGAGGGGCACTTGGGAGGTTCAGTCAGTTAAGCATCCGACTTCAGCTCAGGTCAGGCAGTTCGTGAGTTCAAGCCCCGCATCAGGCTCTGTGCTGACAGCTCAGAGCCTGGAGCCTGCTTCAGATTCTGTGTCTCCCTCTCTCTCTGTCTCTCCCCTACTTACAATCTCTCTCTCTCTCTGTCTCTCTCTCTCTCTCTCTCTCTCTTTCTCAAAATAAGTAAACATTAAAAAAATTTTTTGATTGAAAAACAAGTACTTGCTTTGATGCTTAGTAGCTATAGTTCAAGTCTGTGGAGTTTCATTACCTTTTATTTATGTATATCTTTCACCTTACTTATAATTTAATCTTCACAGCCACTCTGAATCAACACCACAAATGAAGAAACTGAGGTTCAAGGAGGTCAAATGAATGAGCCAAACTCAAGCAACTAATAATTGACAGACTGTTGCTTTTTCCCTCACACTTCAAAGGCCTCAAATGTGTGTCTTAAGTGCATCCCTTCAAATGCTGTCATCTCCTGCTAGACAGGGTTTTCTCAAGTACCCTCAAGTTTGCCACAATTAAAATAACATGGCAGAAAGTACTGAATACACATCTTATTTCACATAAGTTTGGCTGAAGTTTCGTTTTAACTGTACCTCCTGAAACATCTTCCATGAAAAAGTCTTTGCATCTTCCTTCAGGACTAGTATACCATTTAATTCTCACAAAGCCCTTGTTTCTGAGCATTATTTCCTAGTAAATTCAGCATTCTGCGTTATTTTAAAACAGCTTTTAATAGAAGTGTGTAAGCCAGTATTTATCAGAAATACCTTTCTGTATGTAATGTTTTTACTGGTTATTTGATAATTCATATTTTCATGGTCTTTTTTTTAAGGGCACTGCTGTCAAAATGGTATTAAAATGCATCAAAACAATACCAAAGATTTCTATAAGGTTATAAAACTTAATTTTGTGGAATTATAGTCATGTTACTTAGTTTGGAGGTCCTCATACAATTGTGGTATCAATTTAGTACCTTGAATTTTGTTATAAAATACATGCTACTTATTTTTTCTATATTTTCACTGCTAGAAGATGAATTTACAATACTTATGTCTACCTAAAATTAGAAGAGACCTATTAATGGATGCATTTTTTCCCTGCCTTTCCAGCAAGTTTCCTCCAAGCCTCTATGCTGCCAGGATTTCTAAAGCACAACAGGAGGAAATAGCAGGGACTTTCCTAGTTACACTGGATCCGCTCATCAGTCAGCTTCTCACATTTCAACCTTTCGTGCAGGTGGTTTTGGATAGTAAGTTAGGTAAGCTTCAAAACATTTAATTTTAAACCCTTCAGTAATTGCATGTTAGAGATAGGGTTATTTCCCTTACATAATCAATCATCCCTTTTAAAAATTTTATTTAAAATTCCTTCTATTTTTTTTCAAGTGAAAAATATGTTCCAAGAAAACAATTAGGCCTCTACCTTCCTTTACACATCACGATCAGATTTCTGTTGAAATTACGTAGAGTATGTTTTTACCAATTGGTTGTAACGTAACGAATGTGTTCTTATCACGTGTGAGAGCTGCCATGTGAACTGCAGTTCCCGCAGTGTCTTCTGCTGGTTGTCGTCATGGACAAGCTGCCCTCTCAGCCCGAGGATGTGCAGGCCCTGTGGTGCACAGAACGCCAGCTCCTGGAAGCGAAAACCAGGTAGCTGACACGGTGGTGGTGATGTTCGGTCATGCTAGAGAGGGTTTCGAATGTCCGCCATTGGGAATGAATTTGAAGTTAAGGTCTTCCAGTTAATTACTCCTGTGTAGACCTCATCTATATTGCTACTTATAAATATAGATTCAAAATATATAAACCTGTAACAGATGCTAAAAATATTTGCAGTGTTTTAGAAGGTTTTGTCTAATACTCAGTGTTATAAACGCTGAGAGTAATTGGGCAGATGCGTTTACTAACATTTAAAACTGAGCTCTGAGAAACAGAATGCTCTATGCTGTAAGTTCCCTCCCGGGAGATTTGTCCCCCTTGCCACCGCCAGGCGTATTTGTCCCCCTTGCCACCGCCAGGCAGTAGTCTTACTCCCTGGGTTATACCTGCTGTAATGTCTGCCCTCTCCTCTAGCCCGTGCCGCGTGCCACCCACCCGGTTAGTCCCCCTGACGCCCAACTGTGAGCCTCCTGTTCTCCTCAAAAACAAAAGCGTGATGGCGGAACCGCTTAGCTTTGCATCTTGAGTCCATCGCATTCTGCCGCCATCACCCATTTTTGCTGCTCGTCCTGTCGCTTGCTTGCTCTAGTCATGCTGGTTACTCCTGCCTGCCTTTTCCTCGTGCTTTGTCTTCTCTGCCTGTCTATATTTTGCCTATTTCTAACTTGTTATTTAAATCCTCTATGAAGATTTCTTAAACCATTTCAATCTTACAATGACCCCTCTATCTTTTTATTTTAATGTTTATATATTTTTGAGAGAGCAAGAGACAGAGTGTGAGTGAGGGAGGGGCAGAGAGAGAGGGAGACACAGAATCCGAAGCAGGCTCCAGGCTCCGAGCTGTCAGCACAGAGTCTGACACGGGGCTCGAACTCACAAACCACAAGATCATGACCTGAGCCGAAGTCGGATGCATACCTGACTGAGCCACCCAGGCGCCTCAGAATGACCCCTTTCTTATACCTATTTTCTATTTTATATAGAGTATCTAATCCATATTTAAATTTCAGGTTCTTTGATGACTTTTGTCTGTGACTTTGTGTAGTTCAGTACTACGATAAACATTTGGTTAGAAAAAAAAAGAAAAAAAGGTACAGAAAATTCTTTTCCTTTAAGAAATTTGTCGAACAGGGGCACCTGGGTGGCTCAGTCGGTTAAGTGTCCGACTTCAGCTCAGGTCATGATTTCGCGGTCTGTGAGTTCAAACCCCGCGTTGGGCTCTGTGCTGACGGCTCAGCCTGGAGCCTGTTTCAAATTCTGTGTCTCCCTCTCTCTCTGACCCTCCCCTGTTCATGCTCTGTCTCTCTCTGTCTCAAAAATAAATAAACATTATAAAAAAAAAAAGAAATTTGTCAAACAATGATTATATTTGGTTTTTATGGTTATGTATTCACACACAGTGGAAACTGTTGTTGATACATACCTCTTGAGACATTTTGCTTTGCTAAAATAACCCTCCTTATGTCATATTATTATTATACCTGCTAATTATTAAAATGTTCATAACGTTCAGTGCTCTCAATGTCCCTGCAGGGTATCTCTATTCAAAGCCATTTTCTACAGTTTTGAGCAGTGTTCTGGTGAACTCTCTCTCCCTGTCCACCTACAAGGAGTAAAGAGTAAAGGGCAAGCGGAGGTTGCTGTCACCTTGTATCAGCATGTTTGTGTTCATCTGTGCACATTTGTCGCTTCCCTTCATCCCTCACTGTTTCCTGAGCTGGTAAGTTTGCTATCTGCTGGGCTACACTGAGACTACCCTCTACTTTCTTTTCACTGAAGTTTTGATTTATATGCAGAAGAAAGGAACAGTTAATGTTTTCAGATGTCATTCTCTGACTTTGCACATTTCACCCTATAATTCAGTTGTGTCTTAGGAAGTGGTAATCCTAGAGCCCTGTGGTATTCAGATGTAATGGTCAGCCAGAACATTTGAGAAAACATTTTAGGTGGCAAGATACGGAAATATGGAGTGAAAAGAGAAAAAATGTTCGGACTTTACCTAATTCTGTTCCATAAAGAGAAGGAGAAGTAAGTAGTAGATTGTAGTACCAAGTCTGTAGATCTTAGGCATAATGTTGATTTTCTTTAACGGAATTAAATTAGAAAAGATGTTGAGACAATTGTGGGGAAGAAATTCTTAGGATTTACATAAGGATCAGTATCCTTTAAGATGTTTTACAGTGGTTAATATCTAGCACTAGAATCTTTGTGGATCCTAATGATTGAGTAAACACATTTAAAATCACTTTGGAATCTCCATAGCCCAGCATAATGCTTAACATACAGTAGGTGCTCATCAACGTTGAGGCAATGGTGCTATAGGTTCTTTCAGATACTAGAGAGTTGAACCTTCCCATTGAGGATCTGTTGTTACTTGGATTGTGATGGCGTTTTGTTGTTTTATTTTGAGAAATGTAATAGTAATAATTTATCATGAACTTTCTGTTTTTCATTAGGATGTTGCTCTGTTGAATGCTGTGCTTAGTGCTAATCTGATCACCTCTTTGTTAGCTATGGATACATGGTGCTTCCTTTCACGGTACGATGTATTTTTTTGGTTTTTGGATTGATTTATAGTAGTAACTGAGAGTAAATGATGTTATAATGTAAGCTTAAAGAAAATTTCTGTCTCAATAACGCTTTACCAGCTGCCCAAAATGGTTTGATTTCATAGCATAGCACTAATTAGGAACTAGGTTCCCATTTTTGTTTCTGCGGTTCAAGCCGATAGATAACTGTTGCCTAGGTAGTTTTGTATATTGTGCTGTTCCTTGGCCATGGATAAAATTGCAGGTTAGAATATTTAGTGCTTTTTAGAAGTTCATCTCCTTGCTTTTCTGAATAATTGTATGAATTATTTCATAAAGATTGTCTTCTCTTAAATCACAGGTATGGGACTGCTGAACTCTGTGCACACCATGTCACCATAGTGGCTCATCTGGTGAGGAGAAGTACAAGGTCTAAAACACCTACTTTCCATGCAGTTCCTTTAAGGATACGATAGTCTTAAAGAATGTGAATATCAAAAGGAGAAATAGTTTGATTATCTAAATTGTTTTGGCAGTTTCTTTGCTGTGCTTTAATTCTGACATTATTGAGAAAGATGTATCAGAAACAGTAAAACTGCGGAAATTGTCTCATATTTTCAAAATCCTACAGGATTTCATTAATTGGTCTGAGAAAGAAAGACCAGGTTAACTGAGAATAAATTTAAAATTGAATGCAAAGTCGAAAATATAGTTGTAATGTTGCTTACTGAGAGTTATTCTTTTCTTTCTCCCTTTAATATAACTTAGACAAGGTGCCTCTTGATTTTATTGTCTCTCGGTCAGAATGATTTGAGAGGAACTAATGTGACAGAAACTTATGCCTTTTGGGAAAGAAATCATGCTTTGTGAACGGATATAAAGAGAAAATGATGTAGTGATGATTTAATCTTTTCAGTGTTGATCTTTTTTTGTTTTCAGATTTTGAGATGTTTGATATATTCCATATGATATGGTCATGATTTGTTATTTTGGGTTTTTTGTCCCTGACCTGTGATAAAGATCTTATGTGGGTCCATGTGTCTTTCATTTCTTGGTAGCTATTATGCCATATATTTCTTAGTTTACTGTTGAAAGATGTTGTAGACTAAATCCAGTGAGATCCAGTGACCTGAACAGCTGGTCTGTATGTCTCCATGGCTAGCGGTCTGGAGCACTTACCCACTTCTGAATCCTTAGCACATCTTGTACTAAGCAGATCCATAGTAGTTTTTATGTTATCTATATTATTTTTCAAATAAAATGAAAGCTCTAGTACATTATGATAGGAATTGATTGCCGGAACATTGATCTTATAAAATCTTTTAATGGAGCTTCTGTCTTAGAGTTATACCTGTCTCTGCACTGTTGTGCTTAGATCTTACAAAATTCCATGAACTGTCATTGAGTAGGGGATTAACATATCAAGTTATCATCAAAATAGTGATTCAAAATAGAAATCCCAAAGGGTTGTTTTTATTTTTCTTTATTTTTCCTTCAGATTTTTATTTAAATTCTAGTTAGCTAGCATGTGGCGTAATATTTTCAGGAGTAGAGTTTAGTGATTCGTCACTTACATATAATATCCAGTGATCAACACCAAAGGGTTGTTTTTAAATACGGTGTCAAAACCCTTTTCTCATAAAAATAATCTAGGTTAATGAAAGAAAAACAACTTATTTAAGAAAAGCTCTAAATAAAAAATCTGAATTATTTATAATCTTATATTCCAAAAGAGCTGCTGCTAATATTTGGGCATATGAAAGCTTATAAAAACTATGATTTTAAGTCTACTCTCCTCTCCTGTCTTTTCCCAGATAAAATCTTGTCCTGGAGAATGTTACCAGCTCACCAACCTATCGATACTATTCAGGCGGCTCTTTTTCTTCATGGCCCCACCCCAGCAGGCAAGGATATGATCTTAGTCACTGTCTTTGGGTAGCTGCTGAGAATTGGATTCAGACTCTCTGAAAGCTTCCCATTGCCCCATTTATGGTACATTTGAATGTTGACATGATCTGAGTATAAATTTTTAACGTATTGATTGCTTTGCTTATCGCTTTTAGGTGGGTTTAGATTTTGATGTTGTTAAAGAAAAATCAGAGCCATCCAGTGTAGTCAAAGTGATAAAAGTGGATTTTATTTTGGGATTGTTGCTATAGGGAAAAAGAGGCCTCAGTGTAGAACTGGGCTCGAGTCTGAATACAGCACAGACTGGGAGGGATTCGTATTCAGGGAGCAAGGTGTAGGTCAGGAGGTGAAAACTGCTGAGAGGAAGTGGTGATTCTTGCTAAACACAGACCAAGGTGATAAAATATCAAGGCTGAGGATGCTTTCTAAAAGGACTTAGCAGAATTCTTGCTAAACCTGGATGCTGCAAGCCCAGGGATGGACACAATCCCAGATGGAAGACGAGTTGAGAAGAGGCTTGGAAGAAGAGCCTGACTTAAGTTTGGTCAGGAGAGAACCTTTGTCGCTGTCTTTGCTGCAAGTTACAGACAGTCATTGTCTTCCCGAAATATATCTTTCCCCTTGTTTCTCAGCCATTTAAGATATTGACATGAGAAAGTTCTATATGCCCTTCTTCCCCTTTTAATTTATTGTGAAGACCGAGAATATCTGTATGCCCTTAATGATGTCTCTTATTTTTTACGGCAGATAAGCTGAACTTTTTTGGGAAAATGGAAAGTACGATGAGCTTTAGTTGATTGCTCTTGTGAGGAAAGCCAGCTTTGCCACAATAAAGGAGAGTCTCTGGCTACGGACACCTGTGTCGGCCAGTGCAGTCCCTTGGACTAGCGCTTTGCAGCTGTTTCAGGAGCTGCTTAGGGCTTTTTGAAACATCTAGGCTCCTGGACCTTCTCCTGTGAATGGGGTGGGTGCAGAGTGGAGGCAGTGCAGTGAGGCCCAGGCATTTGTGTTATTATTGTCGTTGGAATTCCTACATGATTCTGACATGGATACGAGCTTGGGAACCACTAGGTCAGTGAAGGGAGTTTGAATCCTGTCTAACTGTGACCTTGGGCACAGCATCCTTTCCAAACCTCTTTCCCTGTCTATAGAATGGCGGATACGTGTTAACTATTTTGAAAAATTTTGTAACGACCCAGACGTAATATAGGCGAAACACTTAGCATAGTGCCGTGCTTAGAAGGGTGCTCAGTAAATATTGGGAGTCGTTTCTGAATAGAGTATTTGCCTCAAGTCTGTGTCTCCTTTCCTGCCCGAGAGAAGCTGGACAGGCACCAGAGGAGCCGTGCTGGCCTCCTAGCCCCCTTCCTTGCAGGTGGTGCCGATGCCGAAAGCACACCAGGCCCACCTGCTAGCCTTCTAGAAAACACAGAAGTGTTGCTCTTCTCCTTTCCAAAACCCCCAAAGAGTCATCTGCTCCACGTCCCTTCAGATTTTAATCCCTTTTATTCCCCTCTCAGGGGTCTTCTCTTGGTTTCTGGGACACTGTTCTTCACAGGGGCCCCGTGAACTGGGAAGCCCTTCCTGAGGGTCCGTTTAACCTCAGTTTTCTCATTTATTAAATGGGAATAAAATTGTCCTTTTCCCAGAGTTGTTGTGAAATTTTAACTTGTAGAATACTACAACTCAGGATGAATGATCTAAGTGAGGTCTAGAAACGTGGTTGTAAATAAACTCTAGTTAATGTTTAGAGACTTCTTAGACACTCCTCAATTGTCTAAGTTTTTCCAAATAATTGAGGCTATCAGATTTGGAAGTTAGGAATATTTGAGAGGTTACTTTTTCCCTCGGTTATCAAAAATACTGGTTTCCTCGTCAGCTTACTGTGCTTAAATTTAAAGGGACATGTCTGAATTTGAATTCTTGTCTGACAGTCCGTGGCATTTAGCTAATCCTAAAACTGAGGTACTAGTTAGATAGAGCTGAGACTTGAGATTCGGAACGCGAGCTGCTCGAAGGGAACACTTCACAAGTGTTCCTTCTTCTGCCAGGCTCTGCTCTTTCTCCTTTTCCCTGAGGACGTGATCCCTCCTCCTGAAGGAAGGAGGGAGGGAACGGGCCTTCTTTGAGATGGACTGGGCTGCGTTCTGGGCACTTCAGTTCTTGGAGTTCCCGCGTCAGCCTGTGGGTGGGATCCGTGCTGTTAACGTTCATTCTGCACGTGAAGACACAGTAGCTCAGGGAAACTCACCATGACAAACGGCTGGGCCGGGATCTGTGCCAGGTCCGTCTTACTCCATCCAAAAGCTGTGCTTGTATCCCCCCGGCCCCGGCTCCTGTCTCAGCTCTTCTGCAGGCGGCTGTTCCGGGGCTTCCTGTTCGCAGGGTGCCGGTCTGCCTCCTTGTCCCTGTAGCTGTGAAATCTGCTTTTCTTGTTGAGGTGTGTAAAGCTCTCCATTAATTTTTAGTAGTGCTTTGTTTAAAAGAAAAAACTTGGAAACCACTGTGCTATATATCATGATACCAGAAAGAACATAAAATCTGGTAGAAACTACAAATTTATTAAAGTGCTCATGGTGAAAGGTGCTACGTAAGGAGTACCAAAAGTGGCACAAATCGGGTTTTGTTGGGTGTTCATAGCTTAGAAGATCATTTGTGGGGAGGTATGGGTGGGAACGGGGGAATAGGGGAAGCTGTTGGAGATGGAGGCATTTGTGACATAGGCTAAAGGATGGGGGAGGAAGGGCGGCTGGGACAGGGGTGAAGGGGGGAGAGCACGCGCTGGGGAAAAGGAGAGACAAGCAGCGAAGCTGGAAGTAATTACTGTTTGCACACAGGATGGTATCTTTTTAAAAGGTGAAATAAAAACCTAGATTTTGTATTAGTGGTGCAGCATTAACATAGTGAAAATAGTTGATCCCAGTTCAGTGATGTTTTACTTAAAAAAAAAAAGTGTGGCAATAATTTGGGGGGAACTGCCAGTAACTAGGGAGATTAAAATGTGTTTCTGTTTCAGTATGGAGAGTAATTATTGATATCCTATTATCTCTTTCAGTGTGTAACTGTTAATAATATTTCTGTTTTATAGAAACGAGCAAAAGTACAAGGTTACTGAGAGGAAAGGATTTAATATACCTGGTTTAAGTAGACTGGTAGTTGTGTTGCCATTTTTATTTAAAATAAAAAGTACTATGAAAAGAAAAAAAGTAGTGTCAGTATTTGCATTTTAAGCCCACTGTTGTATTTTTCCTCTCTTCTCAATTTTAACAAGGGAAGTCCTAAGTCTCTGCAAATTATTCACTTCTACTTCACTCCTTATGAACTGTTGTTAACGCTGGCAGTTTTAAATATATTTTTTTAAGTTTTATTTATTTATTTTGGGAAAGAGAGAGAGAGCATGGGGGAGGGGCAGAGAAAGGGGGAGAGAGAGAGAGAGAGAGAGAGAGAGAGAGAGAGAGAGAGAGAGAGAGAGAGAATATCCCAAGCAGGTTCCACATTGTCAGTGCGGAGCCCAATGTGGGGCTCAAACCCACAACCACAAGATCATGACCTGAGCCGAAATCAAGAGTCAGACACTTAACTGACTGAGCCACCCCAGTGCCCCTGAATATTTAAAATTGTATTGAGACTGGGGTTTTCAAACTCAAAATAGTAAATAAATCACTTTTTCTATGTAATAAATTTTGTCAACACCTACCCTTTTATGTTGTCCAGGGCATTACTATTTGTATTTTCTATTTTGGCAAGGGAACTAGTTCATTCAGTCGCTGGATTTTATTATAAAGAAAGGTCATGTTCAGCTGATGTCTATCAGTTGGCACATTTCTCTTGGCCCTCCTGATGCAGTTTGGTTTCATGAATAAAGCTGCTTATTATAATAGACACATAGCTCATCAGAGGGTCCATTTTTCTGGCTTTATCAGCTGTCCCAGAAGATAGCCATACAATTTCTCCCTTGTTTTGACAGCTAAATATTGTCTGCAAACAAAATCCAAATATAAATGTAATACACAATGTGAGAAAATTACTCTGTCAAATTTAACATGGTAGGGTTTTTTTTTTTTTTTAATATAGGAAGTTTTCATCAAGTAGATTTGAGATACTACAAATTGAATTATTCCTCTTAAAAAATTTCATTAATATACTTCCTAGGTTATATTTCATTTAGAAATTCAGTGCACCATTATTTTTGCGGTTTTTCCACTGGAAACTATTATTTTAACTTTTTGTTTTTTTAATGTTTGTGTTCTGTTTTTAGCTAGTCTGCTGATGCCTCATTTTTAACAAACTAGTGCTGTTTTTCTGTTAACTTGGCAAAGGCTTTGAATTATTTCAGTGGTAGAATGGATTTGCTAGCCACATGATTCTGAACTGGTGGCTTACGTTTGTGGAACAAATTCTGTGTGTCCTCTGAGAGCAAAGCCAACTAGCCTAGTGGAAAATCGAACCGATGAGCTTTGCTTCTTTCTGTAGGTCCTTTGTTCCAATCAGCTGAGATAACAGTAAGCCGCCAGGGTTGGCCGAATCCCTCTTTTGGCATACCTTGGAATATTACTTTTGACTTAACAAGGTCACGAGCACACATGTTCTTAGGAAAATAATAGACTTACTGGGTAGGATAAAATAGCTACCTGACTAATAATGAAATAGATTATTTTTAACATCTCTCAGTGCCTACATATCATGTTCCACTTAAACTGCGTTTTGCATTTGCAAACAAATGCAACAACAGCAAATACAATAATGCATGTTCGTGTCATTTACCTTGGTCTGGTCCTTGTCAGTTAAAAGCTTTTTAAAAACATAAACCACGGGAGCCAGTTCTCCGCTTTTGTGTATCCATTCATCAGATCGTCTTCTGTGACTCTTCAATTTTTTTCAGGTGGAGTTCATCCAGAAATTTTCCCCCAGAGAAGCAGAAAATCTGTCTCTGTGGCAATATATTTCCTTCCAGGCGTTACCTGCCGAGCTTAGGAAACAAGCCGCACAAGAGGTCGTCGGAGTAGGCATTGCACGGTGTACGGAGTGGCTAAGCAATAGTCGTACTTTGGGAGAGCTTGACTCTCTGGTAAGAAAAGAATTTTGATTGATTTGGTTCATTTAGTAACTGTTTATTGAGCACTACTTAAGGTACTAGTGATGGGTTGTTAATAAGAAGGATACAGTCTCTGCCCTCAGGTTAGAAACTAGCAAGCTTTCAGATTCTACATTGTAAAGGGGTCTGTGAGAAACTTACTCCATCTTGATGTAAATTACATTGGGGGCTGAGGGTCTGCAGTTTAAGACACACTGGACCAAGATGAAACTCAGTATGAAATATTTTATTTGCAGTGATTTTGCTGACACATCATTAGATTAGGCAGACATGACTCTTCTGTTTGACAAAATGCAGCCCCCGTTTTAGACACACCTATTCTGAGTCTTTATGTAGTTCTTAGGAGCTTTATGTTCCCTCTTAATGAAACGTAAAAGAAGTTCATCTAGAAGAAGTAAAAACTACATGATTTTTTAAAATTGATTGAAAAATTGACTATACTACATGTGGTTCAGTTTTCCAGTTTAGTATCATTTTCTCCTCATTTATTTCATCCAGCAAGCATATTTTGGACACTCTTGTGTGCCAAGCACTGTTCTAGGCATTGGGGATAGAATAGGGAACAAAACAAAAATTCCTGTTCTCGTGAACTTGTACTCTAGCTCAGCTGTGGACAGTAAAATAAGTAATGAATATATTTGTAAATGTTTTAGATTAGTTTGGGATAAGTGGAGAAAAATCAAGCAGGGATGGGGACAGGATATTCAAGGGGCTGGGGGTCTATTTGCAATTTTAAATTACGAGGTCAGGGTTTTTTCAAGGCTTAGATCTCCACACTGAGTGTAAGTGTTCTGACGCTCTGTTCTATTCATGGCACTTGATGATAATGAAGTCTAAAGGAGCTGAGGCCCCAGAGGTTATGAATAACTTCTAACTCTGCGTAAAAACCTGTGTCAAATTTGTATTCTAAGACCCAGTGCCATCTTTTCAGCTACTTCATTAATACATTTTATTAAAAAATAATTTTAATAAAATAAAATTTTATTAAAAATAATTTTTTAAATTATCAGGATAATTTAAAACATATACACATATTAAAGGAAATACAAGTTTTTATTTTCATTTATTTTGAGATAACTTTGAAATACACAGGAGTAGCTTAGATTGTTCAGGTTTTACATTTATTGTGCACTGATTTTTGCAGTTGAAGATAAAAAATTTTTTGGAGTAGGCAAAATAATGCACCTGTTTTCTAAACTTGAATATATCTTTGCCCTGACCAAAACTTTATTTCAGCAGGTCATTTTACATGCTTATTTGTAGAAGGAAATAGGTAAATCTTAAATAAAAAGCTGTGCGCTAATCCTTCAAACTTAAATGTTGTTGAAGTATAATGGGTTAAAGGCATTGTTACTAATCATTACGTGCAGCCCACTGCACTCCTGTCCAGAGAGAGAGATTCCATATATAGATACGAGCAGATCCAGATAAGACGGTTTTTAGTTTCAAGTTCTAGATAGTGTACTTCTCATGTATTGTATTTGTTTATTAAATGCAGAGTGTTGTTGAGGAATTTTAAAGATTAATTGTGAAACAACAGCAATAGATTACTAGATTTTACCATTTTTATAAATAGATTTTTATAAATAGATTTTTATAAATCTAGTAATGGTAAAAGATTGCTAGGTGCATCATGTGAAAAAAATAGAATCTGTAGTTGATGAATATTATAAAATTAGCTTGATTATATGGACAGTCTGTATCATTGTATTAAAATACAATGCTGTTTCCATTTTGATATTAAATTTTAACCTAAAAGGAAAAACAATATGTAGAAAATCAAGCAGATGTTTGTCTATAAGGAAAATTATTTTTAATAAAATGTATTAATGAAGTAGCTGAAAAGATGGCATTGGGTCTTAGAATACACATTGGCCACGGGTTTTTATGCAGAGGTACAAGTTACCCATAACCTCTGGGGCCTCGGCTCCTTTAGAGTGGGATCTAACCTCGGTTCTTTCCCTCTGTCTCCACTTACAGAACACACTGCTTTCTGCTTTGCTTGCTGTGTGTAATTCTGCTAGTGAAGCTTTGGATATTGCACAGCAGACTGCAATTCTGGAAATCGGGAGTCAGCTTTGGGCATTTTTAAACACTATGCTGGTAAGGAAAGCAGCTGATAATTTCTCCGGAGAACAAATAAAATACTGAAAAAAGAATAGCACCAAAATTTCCGTGTGGAGTGAAATGTATGTAATTTCTTTAGGTGCTTGATAGAACTTGCAGTCAGAACTTAAAATACCTATTTGTGCTCTTTCAACCAGTTCTTTTTGAGTGTCACAGGATTCCACTAGTAAAACTAGAGCCTAGTAGAGTGACTGACAGTCCAGCTAACTATTTTCATGACCATTTGGACCCTATTAAAAAAAATCAAACCCTTCTTGGTATTGTTTCTCTTCTCTGTTGGGTTAGTATAGCCTGTTTCTGTGGTTCTGGGGTCTTCCGTGAAATCTTTTGGGCAGTGGAGAGTGACCTGGCCTAAAGGCGGCAGGGACAAGTGGATGGCTATGGCTGCTTTGTGTTCCTCTTCCCCAGCGATGGCAGAGGCCAGGTGACAGGCTAGAATTGGGATGATGGGTGTCCCACAGATTATTGTGGTTTCCAAATGACATTTAGTTTAAAAATCTAAATAGGACATTTGGTTTCTTTGAGTAGTGCCAGCTGCTGGAAGCTGAAGGCAACATTCACACTTTTGGTAAATAATAGAAATGGTTTTGCAGATAATGTTTTATCATTAAAATTTACGTATGGTTAAATTTCCCTTCTTTAGTATTTTAACTTCAGGAAGTGCTTTCCCCCAATCCTCACAAATCATTCAGTAAATATTCATTGAGGATCTCTCTGCTGGTGATCCAGCTTACCATATCATGATAGAAACCACAGTTACAGAGAAGAGAAATGGAATTTCTGGTCATGGGATCTTGAGCAAATTATTTAACCTCTCTGCCCCTTTTTCTTATTTTTTGGTAAAGTGAGGGTAGTAAGAGCTACTTCGTAGAGTTATAAGGTATATGTGAGGTAATATAAAACACTTAGCATATTGCCTAGTGTATAATAAATGTTCATTAAAAGGTAGCTATTTTCATGTAATTGAAAATTTTCACCAAAATTATTTTGTGTTTCTTATTTAAGGTAACAGGTCAACCTTACGTTCAGCAGACACTTAGCCTTTTACTTTCACTGTTGGGATTTTTCGTTCAAACTCTAGATCCTCATCTGATAAGTCAGGTAAGGACAGTGAACAAATTGTTGATACTTTGCTGAGGAAATTATTGAACTGGTATGACCTAAAATAGCTTTGTAGAAACAGCCCTTTTTAGCGATCTGTTGCTCAGTTTGCTTGTTCCCCCTTTCCTGCTGGACTGAATGTAAACGTCACAGGTTTGCTTTATCTTAGGGCGGTCCCCTCGTTTCTTTCACTCATCCAGTAGAGTATGGTTAGGATACAGGCTGTTGGCTCAGCCCATATCTGTTCTTCCCTATCTCCCTGATGCCAAATAGTCCAAGCTTTAACTGCCCCAGAACATCCCTGAGGCCAGGAGTCATAGCTCATGTGTGAACTTTGCATGCATACCGTGCTCAAATATATTTCAGCAGCTGTGGGAGTGCGGAATATAAGCAATGTGGACTTAAGGACCGTCTTCACGGTCTCTTTGAAAGCATGATTCTGACGTAAAGGACTACTGAATTTTCTCTCTGGCCCCCAGCCTGCATGGCTGGAGCCGGCAGGACGAGGTCACTGTCGGGGGGATCCTTTTGATGCCGCCTAGTCACTGCCTGCCTTTGGCGTTTCTAAGCCGATACAGGGAGGAGACGGCAAAAGGCCTCCGTCTTCTCTGAAACGATTCCAGAGGCTTTGGAATTAGTCCATCTTGGACAGAACTGATCCCCCAAATCGAGAGTTGGCTTAAGCTTACAGGCACATTAAGAAATAAACAGTTACGAGGTAAAACTAATCATTCCTTGGAGGAGGATGGAAGGAATAATACCTTATCACAGGACCGTATATGCTGGAAAGCAGAACTACTAACACTTTGTTTTTAGTAGCTTGGTTAGTGGTTGTGCACATTCACAACTTGGCATTAACAAATACATACTAATGAGGCGCAGTTTTAAATTACATATTTATAAAAAAATTACATATTTATATATGCATAATATGTATATGTGTATGTATATGTGTATATATGTACCTATGTATATGTATTAAATATATGTATATATGTATTATAGTAAATAAATTACAAATTCTATATGCATAACATGGATTAACTAAATTACAGAGAATGAGAATACAGTAAAATCATTGACTCAGACTTTGTGGATTCTGAAGTTTCTAATAATCTTTTTTGAAAAATCATATGGATAATTTTGATAGAATTGTGTCTACCTTTAAAAAACCCACATAACTAAAGTTCTAAAATTTCAGCATAAGTAAATTGTTCATTTAGGTGTTGCTTCTTTTATAGGAGACTTTATCTCTGTGTTCCTTTAAACCAGGGATTGGCAAACTATGGCTTCCTGGCTAGGTTCTCCCTTCCTGTTTATAGGACAAGAGCTAAGGATGATTTTTACATTTTTAAAGGTTTGTAAAATAAAAACTAAAAAACAAAAAAAAACAGAGTATGCAGCAGGGAACATACTACCTACAAAGCCTAAAGTATTTACCACCTGGCCCTTCATAGAAAGTTTGCCGATCCCTGCTTTAAATAATGAATTTCCGTCACTGTAATTTATAATACAGAACAACTATTAAGGATTTGAAAGGAGAGCACTGGTAGGTAGTTTTTCAGGAAGATACTTTTTTTTTTTTTTTTAACAGCAGTTGGGAGGATGAATACTGTAATAATTGGGTCAGGCATTTGTTTGTTTTCTTCAAATTCCACTTGTGAAGTGTAGGCTTTGTTGAGTGTTCAGCTGTTTTGGGTTTTGTTGTGTTTTCCCTTCCACACATCCATCAAAATCTTACTCATTAGGTCTCTACAAAATACTTGTTTTCATTTCTAACTGTTCTTTGGTCTTTGCCACTTTAGGTAGTAACTTTGCAGACCTCACTGCTTAAATTAGAGCCTCCTGACCATGTTTGTTTGGCAGTGCTCGATTTTGTATCTTCTCTGGGAAATTTTTTTATACCTCAAGCTATCCAGGTAATATTCTTCATGCTTTTGTTCCCCAAATTCCTTTAATTCTTTTGTTAACAAAATCTCTGTAAGAATTAGTAAAGTTTTCAGGCTTCTGATTTCTGTCTGAAATTTTGTGGATTGTTGACAATGAAAGTTGGGGGGGGGATGTATTTTGTGAAGAGAGGATGACTTTGTCAAAATAGAACTCATTGTAAGTTTTTTTCTTTTTAGAAAAATACATTTTGACATACAAATAATTTAGAGTTGGCGGTAGCCTGAGAGTCTCATTCCAGTTGGCCTTTAGTACACAAGGTCTCTGAGGAAGGCAGACATTTATGTCTTCTAGGGAATAGTATATAATGAGGAAATTGGGTAATTTATCAAACTGTATATACTCTGGGTTTTATATCCATGAAAAAGAACTTGTTTGTTAAGACAGTGTTTTTGAAAATGTTGCAAAGTATATATAATTGGCAAGTGGATATTTACTTATAAATTATACTGCAGGGGTCTGACAATATACTACTTAATTTCCAGATACAACCTCCTGAACTGAATTTTGCCTTCCTTATTACTGTGGTCAGTCTAGATAGTTGGCTTTTTTCACGTCCATGGGTGATGACAACCTTGTCATGTAATTGGAGCAAAAATATGATGGATGTTATCTCAGTAGATATTAAAATCTTTGCAATAGAAACATTTAACTGGCTAGTTTCTAAAGGGCTCTTATTTGCTCACAAGTAAATGGTATCATACTGTTTTCACCACACAAGGTTATGTTTCATGAAAGAAAGGTAGATGTTGACAGCTTCTTTTAAACTCTGGACAGAATTATCCAAAGATCTTTGCATTTGAGCTGTCTTCTTTTTAGCAGAAGATAAATTCCGAAATACTGTCTCATTCATGAATAGCTATGCACCCTGATGGGCCCAGATGTGGAACAAATGGTTTATTAGCAGAAATTATATATTCCCCGGAGCAAAGGCCTGAAAAATTTGGTGGATTCATCAGCGTATAAGAGCCTTTAAAGCCAGGAGATGACATTTTATTCAAGAAAAATATTGCTGAGTTTTTGCTGTGTGTCAGGTGCTGTTTTAATCACTGGGGATTCATTAATGAACAAACTAATAAATATCCACCCTCAGCCTGTCGGAAGGCAACTAAGGAGGAGTGACGTAGCATATGAAATCGTGTTTCTCTGGAGAGAAAGCAAGCAAGGGTGGGAAGGAGAGAATGTGTATGTGGTACAGTTTTAAACGGGTTATTGGCAGTGGCGTCCTCACCGAGGTGAGCTGTGAGTAGAATCCTGAAGCTGAGAGAGCAAGCCATGCAGATATCTGGGGGAAGCGTCCTGCACGTGGGGGAAATCGTAAGCCTGATCCCTCTTGAGAGCACGTCTGATACATGGAGGGAAGCCAGTGGAGCTAACACACCGGTAGTGGGGCTTTCCGGGCCATTGTAAGGACTTCAGCCTTTACTCCGAAGGAAATGAGAAGCCGTTGGAAGCATTTGAACAAAGGAGTGACCTGACCTAACGTGGATTAGTGTGTGCTCACGGGGACAGAATTGGGGAAACCTGACATTAAGAATAGTGAATGTTGGAGCGCCTGGATGATGCAGTTGGTTAAGTGTCTGACTCTTGATTTTGGCTCAGGTCATGATCTCACGGTTCGTGGATCTCACGGTTCATCGGGCTTCCTGCTGACAGCGTGGAGCCTGCTTGGGATTCTCTCTCTCCCCTCCCTTCTACCCTTCCCCTGCTCACTCGTGCTCTCTCTCAAAATAAATAAAGAAGAGTGAATGTCTCTAGTGAGATTTTCCTCTAATAAGGTTTGGTTCTCTTTGTAGGACAAAATTCTGCCCAACCTATCTTCTGTTTTTGCCTTACTGTTAGCTGACGGGAACTGGATACTAGAACAACATACGTTAGAGGCGTTTACTCAGTTTGCCCAGGTAATTATAAGACCAGCCTATCATAATGACCTCCAAAACAGTTTAATATTTGCAATATTTTAAAACGTTCTAGAAACATTTATTGAGCTACTTTTGATCTTGGTCATTAAAATTTTCTGCTGGAGGAAGTATTGCTAACGATCTATTTTACAGGATCTAAAAATGAAGCATAGAGAAATGAAGGGACTTTCCTAAGGTCAAGGGTGGTAACAACCAGAAGCGAGCATTCAGACCAGGCCTACTAACTCGGACACTGTCTTCCAGACAGTATTTTTGAGTTTGAAATGAGTAACACGTTTCATCTCAAACTATCGTAGGAGTTAGGGAGATAAACACAGAGCCCCGCGAGCTCAGGTCCATGGAGAAGGTGAGCCTTCTTGCCTGTCGCTGTGCAGTCACGCCTGTGCTCATAAGGGGCCCAGAGACCGGGCAGAGGTGACTAAAGCTCACAGTGCCGTGCCCGTGCAGAACGCTGCGTCGTCCTGAGGCGCCCTGAAGGGACTGTGAGCTGACGGTCTTCTGAGTGTCCTCGGATAGTTTTCTTTTAAAATGCATTCTTAAGTTGCTCTTAAAACTCGTATTTGTCTTTGCAAGTTGTTGAAATACATTAAAATCGATCTCGTTTATCAATCTTTTGATAGGGAACAAATCATGAAGAGATAGTCCCACAGTGTCTCAGTTCCGAAGAAACCAAGAACAAAGTTGTATCCTTTCTGGAGAAGGTATTTATTTATGTAGATCAAAATAGTGGGATCACGTATTTTGTCATTTTTTAAAATTGTATGATTGTAACCGACTTAAGTATCTTCTTAAATTGTTCATAGCGCTCAGCACACAGGTGACACAAGTTAAACAGCCGGGGCCAGATGACAGGTCAGAGACCGGGCGGAGTCGCTGTGAGTTCAGGCAGTGAGAGGACCGAGGGGCCCCGAACGTTACCCTCCCAGATTCGCATGGAGAACTGGGGGCCTGAGAGGCCGCGTTTACTCCTCTCATTTACGTAGAATTTTACGTGGCTTTCCTGCGCCAACAAAAGACCTAGTTTTCCAAACTGTGACATTGCTAAAGCTGTTTTTAATAGTTAGAACCCAACTGTTGAGTCATTTGGCTCCCATGTCTGTGCACACCTTGGAACTTCTGTGGGGGCAGTTCTGGGGCATAAGGGGCTAATTGCAACACTAGCAGGACATTAAGCCACAGATTTCGAAGACCAGAGAAAGTGTATTATGCTCAACTACTGATTTTTTTTTGTACCACGCCCATTATTAAACGGGACCATGTGGCTGTTTATACGCACGTATACCTCACACATCAGCTGGTGAAGTATGTGTGTACATGTTGTTTTTACCAGTTTCTCACCCTGTACAATGAAGGTTCGCAGACTATCAGTTTTTCCTGGAAAGAAGACACTTTGGCTTTTCTGTGGGGAAGGAGAACAATAGGAGAGTGATTTTATCCAAATTACACGAAGGTGGTGCATTTACAGATGAGTCCACCTTCCAAAACCTGCCCAGCTCACAGGCTAAGCCAGAATAGTTTAATACTGGGTGCTTACACACACATGCACGGCGTCTTCTCATTTTCTGAATATCACAGCATTTTCTGTCTGTTAGAGAATGCTTGGTGTTTACTTGATTTTTCACGATTTGTGGCAGACTGGGTTTGTAGATGAAACCGCGGCTGCCAGGGTGGAACGTGTGAAACAGGAAAAAGCCATTTTCTGGGAACGCTTTGCTAACGTCGCTGTAGAAGAAGCAAAGCGGTCGTCTTTACAGGTATGGACTTTATAGTATGGGTCAAGCTTTAAGAGAAATTCTGCCCTTCTTACTGATAAAAGTGAAAAAAAAAAACCAGGATGGTTCCTGGCCTCCTATTGAATATCAAAATATAATCACATCGGGGCACCTGGGTGGCTTAGTCGGTGTTAAGCGACCAACTTTGGCTCAAGTCATGATCTCACAGTTTGTGGGTTCGAGCCCCCATTGGCTCTGTGCTGACAGCTCAGAGCCTGGAGACTGCTTTAGATCCTATGTCTCCTTCTCTCTCTCTGTCCCTCTCCCACTCAAGCGCTCTCTCTCTCTCAAAAATAAGCATTTTTAAAATATAATCAAATAGATCTAGAAATGTAAAATTCTGTTTTACAGTAGCTGCTCTTTAAAAAATCACATTTCTTCTTTCCTAGCAGGCTCCACATTGTCAGCACAGAGCCTGGTGTGGGGTTTGAACCCACGAACTGTGAGATCGTGACCTGAGCCGAAACCAAGAGTCGGACATATAACCAAATTTAGCCTCCCAGGCACCCTTGCAAATAAGTTTTAACATCATACTGTCCCTGCTCTTTCAACAGGACTTTCAATTGTTCGTAGTAACTTTTGGGAAAGTTCTGTATTTGTTATCAGTGAAGTGACAAACAGTAGTTTCTGAACCACGGAAAACCAATGAACTCACCTTCCAAGATGCTTAGGCTGATCCCTTGCTTCATTCATCAACCCAGCCGGATAATTCTGGGCAGTGTCTAGAAATCACATCTACCTATTAAAAGGCAGAAATCTGATACCCCTAAGGATATTCAGAATATTGTTTTGAGCACTGATATACACATGTATATAGAATCACAGTCCAAATGAACGATATTCTGGTGAGTTTAGTTATAACTTTTGTAAAAAGAAAAGTTTGTTTATAACTAGTCTTCAGGAAAGACTTAGTTTTACAGATTTCAAGCCTGAAAGTTACATATCAGTGTAAATAAGCCCTCAAGAATTTATTATGACCATGGGGCCCTGGATGACTCAGTTGGGTGTCCGACTCTTGGTTTTGGCTCAGGTCACGACCTCATGGTTTGTGAGTTCAGGCCCCACATTGGGCTCTGCACTGACTTACGGAGTCTGCTTGGGATTCTCTCTCTGCCCTTCCCCTGCTTGTGCATGTTTTTTTTTTTTTTTTCTCTCTCGAATTTATTATGACCTTCCTTAGGAAGGCCGTGATCACAAAAGGTGGCTCAGCCCCAGTTCCCACCCCAGTGCGGTGATGCTAAAAGCCTGACAGTTTCTGGAATTGGCCGTAAAAGTTTCCGAAAGACCACAGCTCTCCTCATTTATAAACTTAGCATTAAAAAGTAAACTGGAACCATTTAGAAAATTCATACTTGGGGCTTTTTTGTCAGGACAGATTGCAAGATAATCCCAAAGAAACTCACTGGAAATGACTGGATGAGGCAGGCGTTTCTCTTAGTTTCCTTGGGCCCTGATGTTAGTGGAACTAACCAGAAATGCCTTCCCAGAGTTTTCTAGGTGATTGCAGGGGTGGTGGTTCCCTCCTCCCCTGGTGAACCAATGACTAAATAAAATTTGCACATAAAACTTCACAGTTCAGAACCCCAGAAAGAAAGTTCTTTATCATCTTTGAGATGGGTATCATGGCATTACTTATCGCAGCTTCTTCTCATTTGCCAGCCTTGCGCAAAAAGAGCCCGTCGTGAGCTCCCTGCGGAAGAAGAGTGCGGGTCAGCACTACAGGCAGCATCCGTGGCCTTGGAGGCGGTGGAACTATTACTCCAGAAGTCTCCTGCTCCGGACTGGCTTGTAGTGAAACTGGAGATGCTCCAAGAAAGGATGGATAGGCTAAAACGACTTGTACTCTCAGGTGGCCCCTGAATGGACCGACCCCCCCCAACCTCCGAATCATCTTTGTCAGCCTGCTCTGTGTTTTGTAAATGAATGCACTGACGGAACTCTGCGTTTTCTAGCACATATAAAACAACTTTTGTAAAGTTGAATCTAGCGAAAATAGTCTTTATTGGACATTTATTTAGAGAACAGGTCGAGGGGGGAGGTTTCTCATGAAGAGCTTTGGTACAACGTGATACATGTGGAACAGTCAGGAACTGCCCAGGTCCCCACAGGGCCCCTCACTCGTACATCTGTAAACAAATAAATAAGCTGCCTAAGGAAACCTCAGCAATCTAAAATCATTTATATACTTTATAGCTAAAACTTTTTCAGTAAGTTGTATCTCGTAGTAAAGCTTACTCTTTTGTTAAAGAAATGGCACAGAATTAAGCTAACCAGCTTGAATTTTTGTATTTATTTTCTTTACCTCTGGAATCGTCCTGGAAAACAAGCAGTAAATTCAACCTTTCCACGGCTGCTTGCCCTTCACAGAAACTGGCCTCAGGCAGACGCGCCCAGGCCCCTCCACAGGACCGGTGCCCGGGCGCCGCCACTCGGGGGCTCACGCTTCAGTTGGCACAGGCGGGGAAAACGGTGCTTCTGGGTTTTCCGGTGGCAGAGCCCGCTTTTGAGGTATTAGTTGGATTTTTTAAAGAAATCCTTTGCCCTAAAGTTCCGCCCGTCGTCACCAGTTGTGATCTTCCCAGTTCAGCTCCCCTTCGTCTCCCCAGCCTTCGGACTCTCCCTGCAGCAAGATAAAGCAAACCAAGGGCAGCCTGCTGAAACCAGTCATTTCTGAATCGAAAGGAGCCTAACGCTTGCCTTTCGACGCCAGAACAGACTTCCTCGTGCTCAGTACACTCCCTCCCTCCCTGTGAACAGGAAGCCGAGGGGAGGCTCGCTTTGGTTCCAGAATCATAAAGCCGCAGCTTTGTAAGGTAACCTCCCGAGGACCGTATCAATCCAAAATCAATCTGAAGACACCCTATTCTTGGCTTAATCCCTCTCCCCATAAAGAGGTTATCCTGGTCATAACCAGTGGCCAGTTAAACACTTTGCTGAGCACGCTACATCCTTCTGGGGAAGGAAAGCCCTCGGGTACGGGAACTGCCCGTACCCTCATTTTAAGCAGCTGTGCGCGTCAGTCGCTTCCCTCCCTGGGAAAACGGCAGGCGTGACAAACGAGACCGGGCAACCGGCACGGACGAGGACACCCCGACGCTAGCGACGCGATTTACCGATCCTCACCTCGGTAAGGTCCGCGGCAGCGAATTTCGAGGAAAACTGCATCACTGGTGGGACGTCATCCTCGCCGGAAACCATCATTCCTGTCCTCAGTTCAGGCAAAATGAGAATAGCAGCCGAAGGCTTAATTTCTGGGATCATATCCGCAAACCAGTCCAACTCTGGATCTCGTACTGGCTTCTTTTTCACTTGAATGGTAAACTCCTCTCCTAAACCCAGTTCGGACGGAACCTTAAGGCGTCCTTCTGGTGACACTTTTGGGGGCTCGGTGTGGCCCGGGTCATCCCCGCTTGGCGCAAGACCGGCCTTCTGGCACAGGCCGGGTTTCGAAGGCTTGGGCTCTTCAGTGAGTGAAAACGAGGCAGGAATGGGCTCAGGTCCCCCTGCGGCCCCAGGTCTCACAGCGGGGACTCCTCCCGCGTTTGTTTCACTGTCTAAGCTGCTGGGCTCAAAGTCATCCCATGACGCCTCCTCCGTGTTCAAGTTAGGGAGCGGGGACGTGGAGGCATCGCGGGGTTCCGCGGGACCAATCTGTATGCTGACAGCTTTGTTTGCAGGCTCCTCCGGCTCGCTCCAGTCGGGCCACTCCTCAGACTTCTTAGAACTTGATGAGAAGTTTTCACGGTCTCCTGAGGTACTTTTCACATCGGAGAGTCCGTTCATGGGGAATTTGATAGGCTGAGAATATTGATCACCTGTGGCCATAAGCACAAAAGTTACCCTCATAAAATGTTAAGAGCAAGCCATATATTTAGGAAAAGGTTAACACGCACACACGGTCTGGCTCTCATTTCGTAGAAATATCCAGGCTACTAAACTGTAGCTACAAAAGAGAATCCCCGCAGAACGTAACAGAACTAAGTTACTCAAATGCTTAACCCGAACTCTGAGGGAAGCACACCAAGCAGCAGGCGGAGCGTCCGATCCTTTCCCAGATGTTCAACGTTTGTTGGCGTAACTGTCTATAAACAGATAGAGAAAGGTTCTAAGCCAGGCAGTGTCACCCCCAAAAAAGTGTCATGTGCTCAACCGGACACACCCTCATCTTAAACAGATTTCTCAAACGTGGGCAAGGCCGTGGAGTCTGGTGCAACGCGGCCGGACGCTACTCCTAACGCTTTCCCAAACGTAACCACGCCACTCTGTCTCTCACGGAAAACCTACTGCCATCTAACAAAACTGTCCTCCTCGGACCCAATTTGGAGAATGCTGCACCGAAGACCCGTCACCAGCTCTCCTCACCAGTCACGAAGAAATTGTCGGCAGGTACCCTGTAGTCCAGGAAAAGCAGATGAGACCCCAGGTGACTACAAAGTCCAAAGTGATAGGAGAAATCAGCCTCAGTATTCCCGAGGTGCCCTTAATTTTCAGAATTTAAAACTTAATACTCAGGAGAACATTCATCCAAACAGTGGAAAAGCTACATAAATTGAGTATTTCTCCCTGTCTGTGTAAGAGTATTGGAACAATCGCTCTGCACATGCTTCTTGCTGCTGGACGTGCTGCCAGAAAAACCCCAGAGGAGGGGTTCTCCAAGATTGGCGCATCTGAGCCTGCTGGCTACAGACGATGACGTACACGGGACAGTATGAAGATACATAAAAACTCCCCAAAGTAAAAGGGCTAAGAAATTGCTTCTTGTTCTAACAGGGTAGGTGAGCAACAGTTAAGAGAAATGGGTGTATTTAACACAGACAAAAGAGAAGTTGCAGGAAGAGAGCATCTTCAAATATCTGAAGAAACGCCTGTCCTCCGGGTGTTTACGGACGGGCTGAGTGTCTAAGTGGCGGTAAGGGACTCAAAAGGATTCAAGAGCTAGCTGAGAAGCTGGATTAGACAGAACCTTTAGGATACCTACTTATAAGAGTTAACGGCTTTTGAACACTTTGGTGATTTAAAACCATAATTGATTCTACTAAGAATAAAAGTCCGAGAGTACAAGAACGCCAACGTGAATGTACTTAATGCTACAAAACTATACAGTTAAAATTGGTAAATTTTATGCTATAGACATTCAACTTCCAATTGGGGAAAAAAATTGTTTCCAGAAAATGCAGTCTTTAACAGTTTACCTAAAAGTTCATACTCCACCGTGGACATTGGTCAAAAAGTTTCTAGCAAAATTTTTGGCTTAGTACTTCCTCTTCCTGGAAGGGCCTGGGGTAAGTCATCACAGTGAGGCCTGCCGGGCCCTGCAGGGTCTGACCTCTACAAGCCCAGCACCTTCTTGCTTGCTTCTGCTACCATCCTCCCCGCGAGGGCCTACCAGTGTCTCTTACCAATGTTCCCTTCTCCAATTCTCTTCCCTTTTCATAAATCTCACTATTCTCCCATATTCTTAAGTCTGACCATATAGGTGAACTGCAAGGGAGCAGAAGGAGGAAAAAAAAAGTCCAAGGGTACCCTCCTATGGACATGCTCCTCCCCACCATTCCCCCATGTTGTTCAGAAGAAGGTCCACTCTTAACTATAAACTTGAAATGCTTCAAAAAATGAAATGCAGGCAGTCACCAGGGCTCGGCAGCCATCTTGGATGAAGAGCTCAGCTAAGTCACTGAAAGTCTTTAGAAAAATCTATTTTAATAAAAATTCATCCCGGGGCACCTGGGTGGTTCAGTCGGTTAAGCGGCCGACTTCGGCTCAGGTCATGATCTCGCGGTCCGTGAGTTCGAGCCCCGTGTCGGGCTCTGTGCTGACAGCTCAGAGCCTGGAGCCTGTTTCGGATTCTGTGTCTCCCTCTCTCTGACCCTCCCCTGTTCATGCTCTGTCTCTCCCTGTCTCAAAAATAAGTAAAACGTTAAAAAAAAATTAAAAAAAAAAAATTCATCTGTTCTACTTTGGTGCCTTTTCGGTTTCTTACTAAGATTATAGGTCAACAGTTTATAGAAAGTCCACAATTAGGAAACTCCATCCAATAAATAAAACAGATTGGAGTGGGGACTCAACATGCAACAAAGCTGCCCTCGGAGACCGATGCCCCCAGCCTTATCCCAAAACTGCATCCCAAAACCCTTCCTCCCCTACAGATTCCTCTGGTATGAAATATAAATAAATCTCTCATTTGCTGTTTGGTGTACTCTGCTTGAAAACAAAAAACAAAACAAAACTACCTGGTACCACACAGACTCCATTCACTCAACGTGCTCCAAACATACCCTAGTCAGTGAGCGAGCAGCTTCGTCACCCTCGAGTTCCTGACTGACAATGATTTATTTCATCAGCACCAAGAAGAGTTGGACCTATCAAAACCTCAGGAAGCCAGCGTTGTTTTAAAAACCCTCCTGGAACCACAAGGAGATACCACCTCCCCGCTGTCAGAATGGCTAAATGAACAACTCAGGAAACAACAGATGTTGGCGAGGATGCGGAGAAAGGGGAAGCCCTCTTGCACCGCTTGTGGGAACGCAAACTGGTGCAGTGCTCTGGAAACCAGTGTGGAGGTGCCTCAAAAAGCTGAAAATAGAACCACCCTACAATCCAGCACCTGCACTACTAGGTTATTTATCCAAAAGACACAAAAATGCTGACTCAAAGGGGCACACGCACCTCCATGTTTACAGCAGCGCTATCGACAACAGCCAAAGTATGGAAAGAGTCTTAAATGTCTATCGACTGATGAATGGATAAAGAAGGTGTAGTAAATATATACAGCGGAATATTACTCGGCGATCAAAAGAATGAAATCTTTTTGGAACTAAAGTATGCTAAGTGAAATAAGTCAGAGAAAGGCAAATATCCTATGATTCCACTCGTGGAATTTAAGAAATAAAACAGATGAACATAGGGAAGGGAAGGAAAAATAAGATAAAAACAGAGAGGGAGACAAACCATAAGAGACTCTTCAATACAGAGAACAAACTGAGGGTTGCTGCCAGGGTGTTGGGTGGGGGTAGGGGCTAAATGGGTGATGGGCATGAAGGACGGCACTTATTGGGATGAGCACTGGGTGTTCTATGTAAGTGATGAATCACTAAATTCTCTTCCTGAAATTATCATTATACCATATGTTAACTAACTTGGGTTTGAATTAAAAAGTTAAAAAAATAATAAAATAAAATAAATAAAAAAATAAAATTAAAATAAAATAAAATAAAATAAAAATTCTCCTGGCATGAGAATTAGAGAATAGTCTATCTGATAGTTCTTTTCTACTGTAACGTTTTCCGTGCTAATTCACCATCCGTGAGAACTGAATCAGAGATCCGCGTTTCCTAACAAGGTCACCATCCTATCAGGGTTGTATCAAGGAACAAAGAAGCAATGCCGTTGATATAAAATTTTTATTCTTGACTTTTTACAATCTATGAAGACCAACAATTATTGCTACGTGCCATGTAATATCCAATTGGAATATGCCAGAAATAAGTATTTCTTGAAGTTCTTAAAAATCAACAGCTACTTACCTAAGAGGCCATCAAAATCAAAAGGACTTAAACATCTAGTGTTGTTAAGAGCTGCTACAACCTTTAGAAACTGACAGAGAGTATCCATAAAACTTTAAATACATTCTTTGACCCAGTAAGTCTACTTGTGGGACCTTATCCTCTAGCAATAAAAGGCAAACTACATCAAGATACAAGTACAAGGACATCTACTGCAGCAATGTAGTGGTTAAAAATCCAGAAATGAAAGCAATATCCATCAACAGGGAAATCACTAAATGAAATGTATTCAATGAAATATTAGGCAGCTGTCAAAAAAGTGACATTTCTACGTATTGACCTGGAGACGAGTCCCTGAAAAGGCACTACACGAAAAAATTAAGTTGTAGAATTGGGCACAGTATTTTCTCATTGTTTTGTTAAAAAATCTGATATGTGGGTGTGTGTGTGTGTGTGTATACACAGATACCTGTGTATCTTTATGGGCCTAAGAAAAGGAAGAAAAGATTCCCACTAAACCATTAAAATTGATTACCTTATACACCCAGAAGGAACCGGGAGAGGGAAATTATGCTTTCTTTCCAGTTGTCTCTATCCTCCGACTGAAGACAACCCACCTGCCTTACTTGTATAATGTTAAAAATTTCGTTAAAACAACAATATTTAAAATAAAAAGCTAGCCCATTTAATCATTCTTACCTTCTGGGGAAAGGTCCACCATTTTAGTAAAACTTGGGGCAGTGCGTTTGAAGATCTTGGTTCTTTCACCTCCCACAACCACCTCTGGTCCAAGTAAGGACACCAGCACTGCTAGGCTATGAAGAGTAATTGCCACAATGGAATCACTGGTATCACGCAGGCCCAGCAAGACCTAGGAGTAAATCAGGTGGTAAGTGTACACGACCACACGGCCTGTCTTTTTCCCCATAAGCCAGCACCTGGGCTGCAATCAGACCGCGCTTGTTCACATGACTTCATTTCTTACACACGTGCTCCGAGTCGGCAGCTGTCAAACTACTGGTGGGCAAGGCCCAACAGGTCCCCCTCCCAATCAATCACAGACCCACACATTGTAGAAAACACAATAAAAGCAAAAATAAATCTATTGGAAATCGCATAAAATTATTGTGTTGAGTTGCTATGAAAGGTTCTAGGCTTGTTCATGATGCTTGTCAGCTCCCGCCCCAGGACCAAAGGCAGCTGAGTGCTCTGGAGATCTCCAGTCTCTTAAGCCGACAGCACCCAGTACTCCCAGGAGGCCTCCCAGCAAATACCAACCAGGCCTGACCCTGCTCAGTGTCAGATCGGCTAAGACGGGGTGTTCAGGGTAGTATCGCTGTAGAGGATTTTCCAAATTCTTGGGAGAATCTAAATACTCCAGTCAAAAGACACTGAGTGACAAGAGTCCATAACTGTGGCAGAGGGGCTAACTGCAGTCACCTAGACTGACCAATCGTTTAATTTTTCTAGTTTCTAGTTTCCTCATTTATCTAAGATCAAGACTTCCAGCAAGACTAAGATGATGTTCAGGTCCAATGCTAACAAATCAGGCACGTTCTCAGAACAAAGCTGTACAAATAAAGTGTTTCTTTCACAAATGATGAGAATTCCATCAAGTAGGCTAACTGTACAATAACAAACCACCCAAGCCACAAACCTCAGTCATCCTCAAGCCTCTCCTCTCTCGTGAGCAGCTGCGTCCTACCCTTCTACCCTTTATATGTCCCTCTCCCATGACCACTGTCATATGTCCCCCAGACATTGCCTTCTCTTAGCTGGACTATTCTAACAGCCTCCTACCTCCTCTCCCCTCCTACAGTCCATCTTCCACACTGCTACCAAAAGGAACTTTCTAGCACATAAAAATCGGCCAAGCTATTCCCCTACATAGGACAGAACTCCAGTGAGAGTCTTCACGGTCTTTCACACGCTGAAAACCTACGCATTCTTTGACCTCAGCTCAGGGCCAATTCTGAGACGTAGGAGGACTCCTCTCAGAGAGAGGATGCTTCGTCCCTCGTCTATACGTTCAGAGACAACTACATCAGGGTAACAGTTGCTGCTGCAAATGTAAATACAAAGTGCCATGTTGTGCTTGCTTGGCCCTAAAGCCGGCCAGGCCCCCGTGGCCCCCCAGTATCCATGCCCTATGCAAACCCACACTTAATGAACCTCAGCTGACTTCTGCGACTCGCTCGAACCAGGAGAACATAACAGAAGTGACACTGTCCACTCCTAACCTATGCCTCCAGAAGGCTGCTCTGGCACTTCTGGTAGCCCCGGGCAGCCCTGTAAGGAGTCCACCTCCCTCGCTGGAGATGGGACGAAGGGGAACAGAGGCCCCGAGACATCCTGAGACTACGTGGGGAGAGAGACCCAGCCATCCCCTTCAAGGTGTCAAGGAACCGTTCTGCGTGCGTCAGCCTCAATGGGCCCCAGGGGACTGCTCGTCAGCTGACATCATGTGGAGCAACAGAATTCCCAACCTGAGCCCAGTCAATGCAAAGAATTCCGAGAAAAAAAAGACTTTTGGGGCACGTGCATGGCTCAGTCGGTTATGCATCCGACTTCAGCTCAGGTCATGATCTCACGGTTCATGAGTTCCAGCCCCACGTCAGACTCTGTGCTGACAGCTCAGAGCCTGGAGCCTGCTTCGTATTCTGTGTTTCCCTCTCTCTCTGCCATTCCCCTGCTCATGCTCTGTCTCTCCCTCTCTCAACAATGAGTAAATGTTAAAAATGTTTATTTTTTAAATAAAAAAGTGTTTTAGGTACTAAGTTTTGGGGTGGTTGTACAGTAACAGGTGACAAACACCTATCTTTCCCACCTACCAGCTCCTTGAAAGCAAGGTGTGTTATATACCCCTATGGCCCCAGGACCTATGCACAAGACCTGGCATAAAACCAGGCCTTACAAATAATTTATAAATAAATTAATCTCATAGGAAAACAAATTATTTGAAAGATACCACATGGCTGACAAAATCTTTTAAAACCTCATACTGAGGCAGGGGCCAAGATGACGGAACAGCAAGGAAAGTTTTTTTTGTGTCTCTTGTCCCTGAAATGCAGCCAGATCAACACTAAACATCTTGCACACGTAGAAAACCGATTTGAGGGTTAACAAAACGATACGCACAACCTGAACCACAGAACTCAGCAGGTACATGGTGCAGAGAGGTGAGCTGGGGGAGAGAGAAGCCGCAGAGGGCAGGGAGCTGTTTTTGCTTGTGGAGAGAAGAGGAAGAGTACACAAGGGACTGAACAAAAAAGGGGAGAAAGGAGAGGGTTTAAATTCCATTAAGACTCTAAAAAGGGGGAGCGCAGAGTCTGAGGCTCCACAGCTCAATACCTGGCGGTGCTGTGGTGGGAAGGGCGAATCCCCAGGGGTAGAGAGTGTGGCCCGAGGATGCCACGGGCCACAGAAGGAGAGGTGGTTCCCCTGCTGGGAGGACATTTGGTAGAGGCTGTGTGGCCCCCACACAGGCAAAGGTGCCACCGGACCCTGGAGAACCACATTCACTGGAACAAGGATGATAAGGGGGAAGCCCGGTGCCAGATGTGCGTTGTGATTTTCCACAATCACTGAAACGCTGCTACACAATCACGTGAACTTTTTCTGGGGCAGGTGGGCACCCGGCCATTGCTTGGTGAGACCCTCCCCCAGAGGGTCAGAACAGTTCAAAGCCGAAGTCCCTCAGAAGTGAGGGGTTGGGAAACACAGCCACCATCTGAGATAAAACTCAGGAGGAGATGCCGCTTGGCAGCCTGATGGCTTGGTCAAGAACAGTATAAAAGCGGGGAGTGGACAGAAGTTGGAGACAAATGAGGCTTGATTGCCAGTCGGGAAGAACACAGAGTTCTGATACTAGAGACAGGGTGAAACCGGGTAGCTGGGATATGCCATTTTCATCTGACCCGCACATGCACATACATGCCTACGTGCACCAAAACAATCCTCCCCAGTAAGTGAAGCAGTGCCACCTAGTGGAGAATGGAGCCGTTACACTAAGCCCTGCTCAAAAGGCAACCGCACATTTGAGGAACACCAAGAATCTCTCCGCCTGCTTAGTTTATGCACTACAAACTTCATAGTTTGACTTTTAGGGGAAACCGATGTAATTTCAATCATATTTCAGTCTGTTCACTGATCCACCTATTCAATCTTTTTTTCTTATTTTTGAATAAAGACAAAACATTTATTTTTGTTTTCCATTTTTATTAAAAAGATTCTTAACTTTTTTCTACTACGTTTTTTAAAATTTTTTAAATTCTATTTTACTTCCATCATTTCATTTTATTCTATTTCATTGTATTCATTATATCTAATTTTCAAACGTTTTCCTTTTTTCCTTTTTCTTTTCTTTACCTTATTTCTTGAATCTACCAAGCTCCTTTAAACAACCAGACCAAAATACACTTAGGATCTAGCATTATTTGATTTTTTTGTGTTGTTTTTACTTAAAAAAATTTTTTTTTACTAATTCCTTTTCTTCCTTCAAAATGATGAAATGAAGGAATTTACCCCAAAAGAAAGAATAGGAAGAAATGACAGCCAGGGACTTAATCAACAAAGATACAAGCAAGATGTCTGAACCAGAATTTAGAATCACGATAATAAGAATACTAGCTGGGGTTGAAAACAGATTAGAATCCCTTTCTGCAGAGATAACAGCAGTAAAAGCTAGTCAGGATGAAACAAAAAATGCTATAACTGAGCTGCAATCTTGAATGGTTGCCACGGTGGCAAGGATGGATGAAGTAGAGCAGAGAATCAGTGAGATAGAGGACAAACTTATGGAGAACAATGAAGCAGAAAAAAGAGGGAGACTAAGGCAAAAAAGCACGATTTAAGAATTAGAGAATTAGGTACAAGGTTTATGTGAGCAAATCATAGAGGAAAGCTTTCCTAAACTGGGGAAAGACACAGACATCAAAATCCAGGGAACACAAAGGGCTCCCATTAGATTCAACAAAAAACTAACCATCAACAAGGCATATCATAATCAAATTCACAAAATACTCAGACAAGGAAAGAATCATGAAAGCAGCAAGGAAAAAAAAAATTCCTTAACCTACAAGGGAAGACAGATCAGGTTTGCAGCAGACCTATCCACAAAAACTTGGCAGGCCAGAGAGTAGTGGCAGGATATATTCAATGTGCTGAATTGGAAAAATATGCAGCCAAGAATTCTTTATCCAGCAAGGCTGTCAGTCAAAATAGGAGAGATAAGACATGTCCCAGACAAACAAATATTAAAGGAGTTTGTGACCACTAAACCAGCCCTGCAAGAAATTTTGAGGAGCATTCTCTGAAGGGAAAAAAGATGAAACAAAAAACAAAAACAAACAAACAAACCAAAAAGACCAAAAACAACAGACTAGAAAGGACTAGAGAACACCACCAGAAACTCCAACTCTGAACACAACATAATGGCAATAAGTTCATATCTTTCAGTACTCACTCTAAACGTCAGTGGACTAAATGCTCCAATCAAAAGACATACGGTAACAGAATGGATAAGAAAACAAGACCCATCTATATGCTGTTACAAGACACCCACTTTAGACCTAAAGACACCTTCTGATTGAAAGTAAGGGGATAGAGAACCATCTATCATGCTAATGGTCGCCAAAAGAAAGCTGGAGTAGCCATACTTATATCAGAAAATCTAGACGTTAAAATAAAGACTGTAACAAGAAATGAAGAAGGGCATTTTATCATCAAGGAGCCTATCCACCAAGATCTAACAATTGTAAACATTTATGCTCCAAATGTGGCAGCAAACAAATACATAAATCAATTAATCACAAACATAAAGAAACTCACTGATAATAATACCATAAAAATAGGGGACTTCAATACCCCACTTACAACAATGGACAGATAATCTAAACAGAAAATCAAAAAGGAAATAATGGCTTTGAATGACACACTGGACCAGATGGACTTAACAGATATATTCAGAACATTTCATCCTAAAGCAGTGGAATACACATTCTTCTCCAGTGCACATGGAACGTTCTCCAGAATAGACCACATATACTGGGACACATTTCAGCCTCAACAAGTACAAAAAGATCGACATCATACCATGCATATTTTCAGACCACAACCCTATGAAACTTGAAATCAACCACAAGAAAAAATGTGGAAAGATAACAAATACTTGGAGACTAAAGAACATGCTACTAAAGAATGAATGGGCTAACCAAGAAGTTAAAGAGGAAATTAAAAAGTACATGGAAGCCAATGAAAATGGTAACACCACAGCCCAAAACCTCTGGGACACAGCAAAGGCAGTCAGAAGAGGGTAGTATATAGCAATCCAGGCCTTCCTAAAGCAGGAAGAAAGGTCTCAAATACGCAAACTAACCTTACACCTAAAAGAGCTAGAAAAAGAACAGTAAATAAAACCCAAAACCAGTAGAAGACAGGAAATAATAAAGATTAGAACAGAAATCAATGTTATCGAAAAAGAAAAGAAAACAAACAAACAAAAAAAAAAAAACAGTAGAGCAGATCAATGAAACCAGGAGCTGATTCTTTGAAAAAATTAACAAAATTGATAAACCCCTAGCCAGTTTGATCAAAAAGAAAAAGGAACCAAATAAATAAAATCAAGAATGAAAGAGGAGAGATCACAACTAACACAGCAGAAATACAAACAATAATAACAGAATATTATGAGCAATTATACACCAATAAAATGGGCAATCTGGAAGAAATGAACAAATTCCTAGAAATATATACACTACCAAAACTGAAACAGGAAGAAATAGAAAATTTGAACAGACCCATAACCAGTAAGGAAATCGAATGAGTAATCAAAAATCTCCCAAAAAACAAGAGTCCGGGGCCAGATGGCTTTCCAAGGGAATTCTACCAAACATTTAAAGAAGAGTTAACACCTACTCTCTTGAAGCTGTTCCAAAAAAATAGAAATGGAAGGGAAACTTCCTAACTCTTTCTATGGAGCCAGCATTACCTTGATTCCAAAACCAGACAAAGACCCCACTAAAAAGGAGAACTACAGACCAATTTCCCTGATGAACATGGACGCAAAAATCCTCAACAAGATATTAGCCAACCAGATCCAACAATACATTAAAAAAAATATTCACCATGACCAAGTGGGATTTATACCTGGGATGCAGGGCTGGTTCAATATTTGCAAAACAATCAATGTGATACATCACATCAATAAAAGAAGGGACAATAACCACATGATCCTCTCAATAGATGCAGAGAAAGCATTCAACAAAATATAGCATCCTTTCTTGATAAAAACCCTCAAGAAAGTAGGGACAGAAGGATCATACCTCAAGATCATAAACGCCATATGTGAAAGACCCAACGCTAATATCATGCTCAATGGGAAGAGAAACAGAGCTTTTCCCTTAAGGTTAGGAACAAGACAGGGATGTCCACTCTCACCACTGTTATTCAACATAGTACTAGAAGTCTTAGCCTCAGCAATCAGACAACACAAAGGAATAAAAAGCATCCAAATTGGCCAGAAGGAAGTCAAACTTTAACTCTTCGCAGGTGACATGATACTCTATATGGAAAACCCTTAAGATTCCACCAAAAAACTGCTAGAACTGATGCATATTCAGCAAAGTTGCAGGATATAAAATCAATGAGCAGAAATCAGTTGCATTCCTACACACCAAGAATGAAGCAACAGAAAGAGAAATCAAGGAATTGATCCCATTTACAGTTGCACCAAAACCCTTAAGATACCTAGGAATAAATCTAACCGAAGAGGTGAAAAATCTATATACTGAAAACTATAGAAACTTATGAAAGAAATTGAAGAAGACACAAAAAAATGGAAAAAGATTCCATGCTCCTGGATAGGAAGAACAAATATTGTTAAAATGTCAATATTACCCAAAGCAATCTACATATTCAATGCAATACCTCTCAAAATAACACCAGCATTCTTCACAGAGCTAGAACAAACAATGCTAAAATTTGTATGGAACCAGAAAAAACCCGAATAGCCAAAGCAATCTTGAAAAAGAAAACTGAAGCTGGAGGCATCACAGGCCCGGACTTCAAGCTGTATTACAAAGCTATAATCATCGAGACAGTATGATACTGGCACAAAAACAGACACTCAACTCAATGGAACAGAATAGAGAACCCATAAGTGGACCATCAAATGTGTAGCCAACTAATATTGGACAAAGCAGGAAAGAATATCCAGTGGAATAAAGACAGTCTCTTCAGCAAATGGTGCTGGGGAAACTGGACAGCAACATGCAGAAAAATGAACCTGGACCACTTTCTTACACCAGACACAAAAATAAACTCAAAATGGATAAAGAACCTAAACATAAGACAGAAAGCCATCAAAATCCTAGAGGAGAAACCTCTTTGACCTTGGCCACAGCAAGTTCTTACTCAACACGTCTCCGGAGGCAAGGGAAACAAAAGCAAAAATGAACTACTGGGACCTCATCAAAATAAAAAGCTTCTGCACAGCAAAAGAAATAATCAGCAAAACTGAAAGGCAACTGACAGAATGGGAGAAGACATATGCAAATGACATATGAGATAAAGGGTTAGTACCCAAAATCTATAAAGAACTTATCAAACTTAACACCCAAAAGACAATCCAGTGAAGAAACGGGCAAAAGAAATGAATAGGCGCTTCTCCAAAGAAGATATCCAGATGGCCAACTGACACATGAAAAAATGCTCAACTTCACTCATCATCAGGGAAATACAAATCAAAACCACCATGAGATACCCCCTCACACCTGTCAGAATGGCTAATATTAACAACTCAGGCAACAACAGATGTTGGCGAGGATGCGGAGAAAGAGGATCTCTTTGGCACTGCTGGTGGGAAGGCAAACTGATGCAGCCACTCTGGAAAACAGTACGGAGGTTCCTCAAAAAATTAAAAATAGAGCTACCCTATGACCCAGCAATTGCACTACTAGGTATCTATCCAAGGGATACAGGTGTGCTGTTTTCAAGGGGCACATGCACCCCCATGTTTATAGCAGCACTATCAACAATAGCCAAAGTATGGAAGGAGCCCAAATGTCCAGCGATGGATGAATGGATAAAGAAGATGTGGTATATATACACAATGGAGTATTACTCGGCAATCAAAAAGAATGAAATCTTGCCATTTGCAACTATGTGGATGAAACTAGAGAGTATTATGCTAAGCGAAATAGTCAGAAAAAGACAAATATATGATTTCATTCATATAAGGGATTTAAGATAAAAAACAGATGAACATACAGGAAGGGAAGCAAAACTAATATAAAAACAGGCAGGGGGACAAAACAGAAAAGACTCCTAAATATGGAGAACAAACAGAGGGTTGCTGCAGGGGTTGTGGGAGGGGGGATGGGCTAAATGGGCCAGGGGCATTAAGGAATCTACCCCTGAAATCACTGTTGCACTATATGCTAACTTGGCTATAAATTTAAAAAATAAAGAAATAAAAGAACTCCTACTGAGTCGAATATTATCTCCTAAAAGTTTGCAGCGACCCAGAATATGGCCTTAAAATGAGGTCACCCTGGGTTAGAGTGGGCCCTAAGTCCCACGAAGCGGACGGGCCTGAGTTACGAGCCAAGACACAGCAGGGACCAGTGGGAGTCAAGCTGACACCTGGAGTTCAGACCGGCCTCCAGACCCGGGAAAGAACTTCTACTGCTTTAAGCCATGCAGTTTGCGGTCACTTGTTAGGTCAGCCATGGCAAACCGACATAAACCGGAGCCCCAGAGTGGGTGACTCATTACCTGGTTCCCCAGAGGCTGATAGACAGTCTGAAAACCACTGGTAGGAATAATCTCATCTTCCTCTCGGTTATAATTTAATTTGTTGATGGTATTTAATTATGGACACGTATACTTTCTGTCACAAAACATCCACAAAGGGTTCTTGGTCCTTTCCCCAAGGGATCACACCTGGGTGGCTCAGCCGGTTAAGCGTCTGTCTCTTGACCTCAGCTCAGGTCCCGATCTCACAGTTTGTGAGTTCGAGCTCCACATCGGGCTCTGCGCTGGTAGTGCAGAGCCTGCTTGGGATTGTCTCTCCCTCCCTCTCTGCCCCTCCCCTGCTTGTGCTCCCTCTCTCTCTCTCAAAATAAATAAATAAACTTAAAAAAACAAACAAAAAAAAGAATTAGCAAACAGAACTACGGTTTTTCCCAGCTTAAGACCAAACACCTTAGTTTAATCGATCTGCCTATGTGAATGGGATGGAAATGTAGTCTGAATTTCAGCCCTGGGTATCCGAGGAGCTTTTCGACCCGACGGGGGCCTCCCGACCCCCTAACCTATCACCTCAGCGCTGCGAACCCGCCCCCTCCTTTCAGCCCCCAAACGAGCAGCGGCCGTCTAGCCTGCGCCCGCCGGCCGTCTCTGACCTGTGGCAGGATGACTTTCTTCAGCTGCTCCGGAGTGAAGTGCTCCACGTAGGCCTCCAGGTGAGACAGCAGCACCATCCGCACGTGCTCCTCGTGCACCTCAAACAGCTGCAGCAGCACAGGGATCACCCGCGACCGGAACAGGGCCGGCGACAGCAGGCAAGGCACTTCTCCCCGCGCGCTGTCTACCCCGCGATCAGAGGCGGTTCCGCGTGAAGAAGCAAATGGGTCATTTCAGCGAAAGGAGCATGAAGGATAATTTAGAAACTGAGCCCAGAGCTTCCCACACATTCTAGGCCCCAAAGCAAAGGACACCTTTCTGGTTGACTCAGATTACTCAAGGGTCAACGACCTTAAACACGCTCTGCCTTGTGAAATACTGTGCCACGCTGAACCTGCAACAGAGAAAGCTTGCGTATTTTAAGGGACTCCTGAATCAGGAACTCTTTATACATCCGTGTGTAACCAGTGAGGAATTTCATATACTAGGGTAGATCAAGGACCGTGGCTGCAATTTCATCCGCAGAACCAGGAGGTGTTAAATGTCACAATGGGATTTGATGCCGGGCGGTCCTCTCTTCCTGCCAGTTATGGTAGCGGTGATCAGAGATCGCCGTCACAATCATGTGGGGGCCTTTACAAACAAATAAATACTAAATACATATATAGTCCTGCCCCGGCTGTCCCACCATCAGTGGATCGGCCATACAGGCACATTTTTAAAAAGGTCCCCGGGTGATTCAGAAGCACACCGCCATCTAAGATCTACTGAGTAAAGGGATGGCAGCTGGGAAGAAAAACTCCAGGACCTGAGACGGATGTAATGTGTGTCAGCTACCGTTGAACTGAAAACAGACACAGAAACAAAAACCCTCAGGGAATAACAAAGGCTCTAACAAAATTCTATGCTGTAAAACAGTTACCTATGCTGCTGCTTTGTTGGGTGGAGATCTTTTAAGAAAATAAATTCTGAAAATAAATTCTCTAACCTGGTACGTTCCCATCTACAGTGCTTATGAAGTTATAGAGTATCAGAATAATAACCTTAATTGCACATGCAGAAAAAAACTGAAGCTCCAGGCAGGAAAGTCATCTCCCGCCTTTCAGTCCTTCCACTGAAAATATAAAATAAGTGGGTTGCTCTTGGGAAGCCAGAAGGCACAGGCCTAGGTGCGCCTGGGTGGCTCAGTCAGTTGAGTGTCCAGCTCTTGATTTCAGCTCAGCTCATGATCCCAGGGTCATGGACTGAGCCCTGTGTCGGGCTCTGCGCTGAGCGTGAAGCCTGCTTAAGGTTTTCTTCCCTCTGCCCGTCCCCCATTTACACCCTCTCTAAAAAAAAAAAAAAATTAAAGGGGCGCCTGGGTGGCTCAGTCAGTTAAGCTTCTGACTTCAGCTCAGGTCATGATTTCACGGTTCATGAGTTTGAGCCCCACACTGGGCTCTCTGCTGTCAGCACAGAGCCCGCCTCAGATCTTCTGTTCCCCTCTCTCCCTGCTCTGCCCCACTCACGTGCGCGCTCTCAAAAATAAACATTAAAAAAATACATTAAAAAAAAAAAGAAGGCACAGGCCTAACTGCAAATGCAAAAGCCCTGTGAGGACGTACGCCTTATCTTAAAACTTCATGTGCGTTGCATATTTGAATCTTACGTGTTTATGTGTGTGTGTGTGTATGTGTATATGTATGGTTTTTCCAATATACCACCTTCTACAATAAATCTGACTCGCCAAGAAGATGCTCCTTATTTACCCCGTGGGCTCTGGTACCCAGGTTTGAGTCAAGTAATCACCTCAGGGACCAATGACTCTTTTGGAGCCATACTCTAACTACACCACGCAGTAGTCTCAGTCTGCTCAAATAAGGACTAATAACGCCCGAACTCCTTAATTACCAATAATCCTTTGAAAAAAATTCACCTTTTTTGGGGCCAAGCAGATGAGGCAGAAAACTCTTAACGGCTACTGGCTCTGCAAACACCAACTGATTAAGCAGAAGAGGCACCAACCTCGAGGCGATCAACTCCTCGGACAAGCAGCTGACTCTGTCCAGCAGGAATCTGAGGGGAAAGAAGAAAAGCCTGGGCAGCCGGTGGTGCCACTGTATCCACTTGCTCGTCCAGTGTAGACACACGCAGCCCTCCCCTACTTCAGTCAGAAGGAGGCACGGGGAAACGTGGCCAGAGGAGGTGAACGGTCGATGCAGGGGATCTAAGAAAAATGCAGGGGGCGCGAGACAAGGCCGCCAGCGCACACACAAGGTCCCATCCACGCTATGAAGGATGCAGGATGTTAGATTATCTGAAGTTTCCATGGGAAACAAAATTCAGGCTTTTCTTACCAACTCCCTAAGGTCACACCCGTCAAAGCCCTCTGTCAAGAACACACAGGTAATGGGGGGGCGGGGAGGACAGTATCACGGCCCCTGCACAGCCACCGTGCACGGACGGTCCTGCTCCTGCTGCGCGGAGAGGCCGTCAACAGGGCTCCCCCGGGCTCCTTCCGTTCCCGCCACCTCTTCTGATGGCCACCCCCACGCAGCTGTCGCCCCAGCATCCCGGCCCCTTCCAGGACCCCCAGTGGGGCTGCCGTCCTCCGCGAGCCTGGTGCCCTGGCCCACGAACGTGCTCACGGCTCTTCTGCCCTTAAAAAAGTCCTTCCCGACTCCATCCCCTTCTTCGGCTACTCTCCGCCAGCCCTTCTCCAAACCTTCCCGCAGGTCTTCCCCAGTGTCCGCGCTCTCGCCTTCCGAGCGCATCTCCGCCCGCCACGGCCGGGCTCCCCACGCCCTCAAACAGCTCCTCAGACGGGGCGCTCTCCGGGAGCCTGACGGCGTCCCCTGCCCTTCCTGAGCTTTACTCTGCCGGGGACACCAGCCTTCCCGGCCTCCCCCGCACCTCCTCCGGCCATCAACGGCTCCGTCTCATTCCTCGGCCACCGTCTTAGAAGGCTGGGTGGGGGCCCCAGGGTCAGTTTGGGCGTGCCGTGCCCCCCATGCTACCGCTTTCTCCGGGAAACCGTCACCAACGGCAGGCCAGTGAACCCCAATACTCCTCTCCGGCTCAGAGGCCGCGCGCGTCTCGCCCGGGCTTCAGAGCCACCTGGTCAAAGGCCCACGCGCATCTCCGTCTAGAGTTCCACGGCCCCTTCACGCCGACGCCCTGAACACCCAGCTCCTCACATTCCCTGCGCGCGAGGGCCTCTCCTCGGGTATCCTCCGGCGCTCTTGGGGACGATCGCCGCGGCCTTGCCAGCGTTAGAAGCGGGGCTCATCTGTGTCGTCCTCCTCATACCATCGCTGCCTCACCTCGGGCCTCCCATCGAGGCCCACCACAGGCCACCGGCCGACCCGAGTCCCGTAAGAAATCACTCTGCGCCCTCCAAGGGCAACAGAGGGAGCTGCCTCCGAGGAGATCCGACCGCTTCACAGCCCGCGTGCACCGCTCACAGACAGCGGCAGTGCTCCCCACGGCCGCGTCCGAGGGTGCCCACCTCTCTCACCCACTGCGGTGTGGGAACGCGCGGACTCACCCGCCTGCCGCTCCGTACACGAGGCGCACACACGCGCCTCCGTGCGTTACTTCGCGTTGCCCTCTGCCTGCCATACCTCTTCTCTAACCACCTCCTCCCTCGGCCTCTGGGCCGTCGGGACGTCCCCCGCGAGGTCGGTCACCGCTTAAGCACTAACTAGCCATCCCAGGGCCCAGCAGAAAGCCCGACACGCAGGCAACGTTCGAAAAACTTTGCCCAAGAAAGTAAACGTCGGACTCATCTCTCTGGAGAGGAGTCATTACGCAGACTTAACCCAAATTACTGAATTTTAAGCCCTTAACTTTCTGGACTTACTTGAAGAATTCAGTTTTTTCCTCTTCACTCTTCAATGTTAAACTTTTCAAGAAATTCATAACTTCTAGAAAATCATTCCTAAATGCCATAGAGAAAAAAAAAACATGCAGGATAGCAAATTAGAGAAGGTGTATTCAATACTGAAGCCATAACCACAGACCGGGCTGTAAAAATACTCAAGGAAACGTTCTCCTCTGCCAGTTAGAAGACTGCATTATATAGGGGCACCCGGATGGCTCAGTTGGTTAAGCATCGGATTCTTGACTTCTGCTCAGGGTCACAATCTTGTGGTTTGTGAGTTCGAGCCCTACGTCGGGCTCTGCGCTGGCAGCACAGCCTGCCTGGGATTCTCTCCCTCCCTCTCCTTCTCTCTCCCCCTCCCCGCCGCGCGCACGCTCTCTCTCTCCAAAAAAATAAACGAACGTTTAAAAAAAAAAAAAAACCTCTTAAAAAAAAGAAGACTCTATTATAACTGAGTCGCTCAAGAGACAAATACTGCGAACGAGCCCATGGAGCATCCGGCGTCTTAAGAACAGCAAAGAGATGTGCGAAGAAGATTCAGGCTCCGGCACACACGGTGGGCACACCGACGCCCGCCACCTCGGCGGTGTTTTTGCAACCACAGTCACGGGAACCTGCACTGCCACACGATGTGGTGAGCGGAGCCGTCCTGGCAGAAATGGAAGCGATGCAGTGAAGCACTGCAAAACAGCTACTGAACCTCAAGTCCGCTCCGGTGAGAGCCGTGAAATGGGCCGGGGAGACCGGCATGTCCGTGCCAGTCACGGGAGGCTCCCCATTTCTCCTGCCGGAAGCCGTGCAGTCATCTCCTCAGCCAGATGGGGGGGCGGGGGGGGGGGGGCTGTGGGCCCTCCGGGGGGAGGGCGGCTTGCATCGAGTCCGGCGGGAGGAGGCTGCCAGGCCGGGGGGCCGATGCTTCAGCACACGGCCCCACCGCATGGCCAGCCACCTGGGGCTCCCCATTTACACCTGCACCCCTTTCCCTCTGGCTTTAGTAGCAGAAGAAAAGCACAAATGTCACAACCGAAGCCTAATCGAGTTCGCACAGCTGCCTCGGCAAGAGATGCCGGCCCGGGTCCTCCCGCTGGCTTCTCCTCACGGGCAACCATCAGATTTCAGGAAGGGGGAGCTGGTGTGCGTTCTGGCTTTCTCTCCCGTCTCTGTTTAAAACACAATTCTTGGGGGGCACCTGGAGGGCTCAGTTGGTCAAGCGTCTGACTTCGGCTCTGGTCATGATCTCATGGTTCATGGGTTTGAGCCCTGCATCAGGGCTCTGTGCCGTGTGCACGGAGCCCGCTTCGGATCCTCTGTCCCCCTCTCGCTGCCCCTCTCCCACTCGCGTGCTCTTTCTCTCTCAAAAATAAACAAACGTTTAAAAAAAAAATACAAAAATACAATTCTTACTAAACAACTCTTTTATCAAACAGTGGAGAGAATCTATTTGCTATGAAGGATTCTTTGTAGAGACCTTGTATCAAGGTAAGTAAGATATTGCTATGAATCCTCTAAAAGGACACAGAAACACCTTGGTTAAGACTCCTGTAACGGGAAAGGTTTTGAACAGTTGCTTTGAAACCAGAGCGGCCAATAAAATCCTAGTAATTATAGTGAAACTACCCCTCTGCCCCATTTAATAACATGGACCCTAGTCCTATGGGAGAGGTAATTCACCCCCTCGGAGGAGAGCACCGGCTTTCCCTCCGCTCCGGTTTGTCTCGGGCTCTCCAACCGCTGACACGTAAGGATCCTTAGTTTCAAAAGGACGTAACATCAATTTTGCTACTAAAAGTCATGAATGTGAAATTAACCCGTGCGGAATTTCTGCGGTCACGGAAATGAAGAAAAGGAGGACGCGTAATTGAAACTAACCTTGAAGAGAGGTCCAAAACCATCTCTGAATCCAGCGGCAGTATTAACCTTATATTGTGCCCCACCCTCTAAATCGACTTCGGTGCGTTTCCATCACGCATTACCAAACAAAGACGACAATTTTCTGCCTGAAGACAAACGAGCTCCTTCCCCCTCCCCCAACAAGAAAACTTTTCAACAACAAACTCCTACAACACAATGGCAGCAGAAAGGTGCGGCCGTGTTTATGAAGTTTCTCGATTACCTGACCAGTGCCACCCACTAGATGCAGCGTGGCTTCTAAGGGCTCTGGTTGTAACTTCCAGACCCAGGCCTTCACCACAGTTAAAGATTTCTAGAACTTCCTGTGGTAGGAACCCGAGAGGCAATCCACTCTCGCCCCCTATCCTCCCATGCGGATGTGACTTGACCTCTCCTATGCCAACAGAAGGGACCGTGTGACCCGGGGGCCCCGAAACCCCACCACGGGACGCGGCACCTGTGAGCGGCCAGGGAAGCCCGCCGGATGCCCTCACCTGAAGAAGTCATGGGACAGTAAGGTGCGGAGCGGCGGCCGACATATGGGGATGGGATTCAGCAGGGTTGAGTGCAAGGTCTGTTGGAAGCTGGAGAGAACGTCCGCTGAAACTGAAATCCAGAGGTACAGTTAGTTTCCAAGCCTTCTCCCTCCTTTCAGGACCTCTATAGCTGGAGACTGACGGGAGCAAAAACCAACCTGTAAAAAGCCCAAACAAACAAAGCCCTGGCTGTTGCTAAACAGCTTCCGGCTCACCTGAAGCCACACTCCTTGTCAGGTGTAGAAAATTCATCTGCCAACACATCCAGCCCCACCCCCACGGGCCTCACCTCTGTGTCCTTATCTCCCAGCAGCAAGTGTAACTCAGCTCCGGCCTAGAGGAAGTTTAAGAAGTGGCTGGTCGGAGGGCCTTATGGACCAGGGTTCCCCACCCACAGAACAAGAAAAGTTATCTGAATGACTATGTTTTCTATTCTCTCCAGGATGGTGCATAATTACCACCATTCTAGACACAGAGGAGTAGTGAGTTCATTCCCCACAGGGCATGCCTTAGGGCCTTAATGGGGTTTAATTCTCAAGTATTCAGGCTGAGACAATTTAGAGAGAGCAGCCTAAGGGTGCTTGTAACTTGAGGATGCTGCAGAAGCCTGGTAAAAGAAGTTGCGTTAGAAGTGCCCCAAGCTTCGGCAAAGTGCGAGCCAGGCCAGGAAGGGGCCTATCGAGGCATGTACCCCCCCAGGCCCATTAACGGGCAGACAACCTAAGGCCTGGGGTGGCTGGACCGGAATGAAGCAGGCCACCATCAAAGAGCTCGAAAGAGAGAAGAAAATAATGTGTTCAGGAGCCTGGGCTCTTCGGGGCAACAAGAGAAAAGGTAATGAGTAAATTACATCAAGAAGAAAAAACTCAAAAGGACTTGGAAAGAATAAAGATAAGGAAACGTCCAGCTTGATTCAGATTAAATAAAAAGTGCCGAATCCTCCTCTCTTCTTCAGATCATTACATATAAATCGGTAACAGCAATCATTTACTTGGCTGACTCAATAAGGAAGAGTCTTTAGACCACAAGTACCAATACCAATTGATAAGATTATAACACGTGATATAAACAGAGTCGAAAGTGGTTCCTACTTAAAATTCTTTAAAACTCTGCAAAGAAATCAAAGCTTCTTTCCTCAGTGCTGTTAAGATCTGCCATACACAAGTTATCTGGTAAGCAACAGGTTCCTTACTATGGTCAAAGACTGTGGTCCTCTGAATCCACCCAGAACAGGCTGTGAATGACCTTCCTGCTTATTCTGTGGATGTAATAGTGCAACAACTCACCCTGTCCACTTAAGACTGTGAGCAAACTTTCCACCAATGTCCCAAATGAATAGGCATCCCGGGCATGTCCATGTGACTCTGGCAGAGTTGTGAATTCTGGAGACTAAAAGCAGTAAAGATCATTAAACCTAGAGAATCTGCCTTAGAAACCCGATCTAAATTTTCTCTGAAGCACTCTCTCCCATTTTTGCATTGATTATACTCAAAGCCAACTATAGAGTACCACAAACTGGCTTACAGGCTCTTAAAACCATGAGGGAATGCAATTTATCAAAGATTTTAAAATATCAAACAAGGGCCAAAAGAGAAAAAGGGCCTAAATATGATATATGTCTGCGGCTTTCAAAAATATTTTTGACGGACGGCAACCCACATTTTTAAAAATTTTATTATTATTATTATTATTATTATTATTGTTAGTGGTGGTAGTACACACGTACACACACACACACACACAAATACACATAATGGAAACAAAACTTTTATAAAACAATACTCAGACTTACTGATATTTTCTATTTTATTCCTCCTCCCCCCCCCCCCCCAAATAACTGTCAGGACTTCTAACTTGATTTAAAACCCACAAGTCAGTCTGAAAAACACTAGTACATACACATAGTACTGATTTGGAACAACCTGATTTATTTCAAGTCTTAGGTCTATATTCAAGGTTATAGTTGGGTTGGTATTTCCTGTATGTCTCTGGGGATCGTGGTCTGTTTTATGGTAATTGTAAGAAAAAATTTAGAGGGAGCGACGGCCTTCGCGTGTCCTGGTAAATATAATCTTTCTTCACCGGCAGCTGGTGGTGAAGATAAGAAACAAAAACAGAATAGAAAGGTTCATCAACCTAGGGGAGAGATCTGTAGATGGACCTTTGTCAGACAAGATCATTAACGTCAATAATCACGCTTGCGTGCACGTTGGAGCCCTACCTCACGACCGGCGGGCAGACGAGTGGCTTGGGTGCAGCTCAGGGACGGCTAGGGCTGCTGCTTCCCCAGCTCTTAGGGCTTCCAACAGAACATCAAGACCATGAAATGGGGATGAAGCACCAACCCTGTTCACACTGAGGTATTTAATGGTAACACAGGGGTCTGTACGACCCAAAAATGTATGCAGAATGTCCAGAAAAAGGCTCCCTGCTGTGGTGATAAGATTAATCTGACGCCGTCACGGCCAAAGGAATTATGAGGCATCTACAACTTAGCCAAGAAAGAGGGGGGCAGACGAAAGGTTCTTTTAAGTTTCATACAAAGAAGCCTTCGTTACAGCTGAAGCGTATCATCTTACCATCTCTTCAGGAGGGATAGATGCTGGGTCTCTTACTGACTGAATACTCCTCAGAAACTAGACAGAGAAATAAATTAGGGAAAATAATTCATACACAGGTTTGGTGAACCAATGTCTTACACCAAGTTACAGAAGCAACCAGCAATGCAAAAAGCAGCAATGAAGCCTTCTAACTGACGCACATGTTAAATACAAACTTAAAATCTTGCTACTTAAAAAATGTGAATACATGGGGCGCCTGGGTGGCGCAGTCGGTTACGCGTCCGACTTCAGCCAGGTCACGATCTCGCGGTCCGTGAGTTCCAGCCCCGCGTCGGGCTCTGGGCTGATGGCTCGGAGCCTGGAGCCTGTTTCCGATTCTGTGTCTCCCTCTCTCTCTGCCCCTCCCCCGTTCATGCTCTGTCTCTCTCTGTCCCAAAAATTAAAAAAAAAAAAAAAAAAAAAATGTGAATACAGTACCTGGCACAGCACGAGGCTCAGTAGAAAACACCTGTAAGTGCCCTTTCCTCTCCCCTGCAGCTGGTTTAGGATGCCCTATGCCGGTCAGAGGCATCTCTGCACCCGCTTTCCTTACACTGATAATTAGGAATACTTCTTTCACATCCTGCAGAGTTATTAACGAGTGAAAGCCTTTTCTAGCATAGAACAAATCTATCCATAATCTTCCTGCTGAATTAGGTCAATCTTAAGGCCTGCTGCCACACGAGATATAAAAGTTGAGGACCTTGTCAACTACGGAGATAACAGCCACAGAACAAGTACATTCATTCACCGATTCAAAGATTAGTTTTCAAGTGCTTCTATGTCCCACACACCACTTAGGGCACTAGGAGCACAAAAGGAATACGATACAGTCCCTGCCGCCGGCCAGGTGCTCACAACCTAGAATGTAAACTGAGAACCGCAGTAACAGGTGCTGAGTGCCATACGGAAGCACAGAAGGAGAGACTGATTTCGTTGGGCGGGGAGTACCCAGGGGAGGGCTTCACAAAGAGACTGAGCTAGAACACAGACTTCAGCTTCATCTCACATGCCACAGAGAGCCTGTGGGAAGAAAGCATCTCAGCGACAGAAAGGCACACACAGGAAGAAGCGGGTGAGAGGCACCGCCCACCCAAGAGCACAGCTGAGCTGCGTAGACCGGGGTGCGGGTGCGGCCGGAGAGGAGCTCAGTGACTGTAAGTGTAGGTCGAGCTGAAGGCAGGCTCGGGGAGAGCCTGTGAAGGGCCTTACACGCCATGGTAAAGAATTTGGAAGAGAAGTCAAGGAGTGAGTTACAAGCCATTATACTGAGATGTAAGGTGAATTCTGAGAAGAAAGGGACCACCTGGGGCAGAAATCATCAGAGGAACACCTTTGTGGGGAGAAGGAGCGTCTGACCTCGGCGAGAGCCCATGAAGGTGCGCATTCAACATGGCCCCCTTGTGGAGGCCCCACGACAGAACGGGGAACCGGACTGAGTCAGTATGCCAGTGAGCCAGCACTTTAGTAGGCTACCGTGATGGGACTGGGTTTGTTATTGTTGTTGTTGTTTTTAGAAAGAGCAAGTCTAGTGGCAACGTGCAAAACGATTAAAAACAAGAAATAGAACAGAAAGGCTCATCAACCTAGGAGGGCAACGTGTAGAACCTGGTCAGGCAAAACCATTAAGAGGTACCAGAAGCAGCAACAACACAGCCCACGAGGAGTTGAGATGTACGCGTCCTAACTCCGGCTGTCAGCGCACGATGGAGGACTTCGGACAACTTGGACGCCTGTTAACGAACATTTCCTGACTACCTAATGCGTGCCAGGCACTATCCCGGGTGGAGATGTAAAAATAAGCCAAAGAGACTCTCGCACCCTCAAGAAGCTCAAATACTGGGGAAGAAATCAGACACACAAAGGTAATTTCAATATTAAACATTAAGTGGTGTCATTAAGGACAGGGTATTACAGGAATAGAAGGGAGGAGCATTTCATTAAAAATCTGACCGAGCCATTTTACCCCTCGGTCTCGAGTTCCCGAGCTACCAATCGAGGAGACGAGAATAAAGGAAGCCTCTGAAAGAATAAACTCCTACAATTCTGTGAATCTGGCATCGACAACAAACTCCAGTGTCCAAAGCTAGGATCACCCGAACACCGAAGGAGGGTCCCGAGGTAAGAACCGCCCACTAAAATGCTATCCGATTCCGGGTGCCACAGAGGGCCTGTCCCCTGGCTTACCTCGGGTGTGGCCTGAGGAACTTTGCAGACGGTCTCCATCCCCCCCAGCTTCCAGTGGCCGTCCTCACTCACAAACACAGACGACAGGCAGACGTTGTTGTGTGTCAGGTGTCCCTGGAGAAAAAGAAGAGGAAGAGGCTGCCGCTAGAATCTGTGAGGCAGAAGTTCTAAAGAACTAAAAACTGATCACTGAAAGAAGCTAAGGCAAGTCCGCCCACCTGTGGCATAATAAACGAAGCACAACTTTAAGGAGTGACAAACCGAACAAGCCTGCATATGCATTACGAGGTCGGAGGGAAGGAAAAATGCGATGGACAGGCTTCTGTTCTCTCCCCTGCCCAGTGAGGCAGGTTAATGAAATAAAGGCATGACAGCGGGGCACAGATTCTGCACGTCCCCGCCTCCACGCCAGGCAGGAGGGATGGTACGCACACAGGTACACGTCGTCATGGCCCGGAGCGTGTGCCTCCCTTTAAAGGTGAAGTTTATCTTTGCTCCCCTAGGCTGCTGTACTAACTCTCTCCTCTAAATTCTTTCTCACCTACATTCTAGCACAAACTCAGAAATCTTCCCCTGAAATCTTGTCAGGAGGCCTTAAAAATTTCTGCCGGAAGAAGAGGAAAATGGAATAACGGTAAGGCCCACTAGAAATATCTCATAGAGCACAGATGTGACAGAATACGGGACCAGAAAACATAGTACAGTCAAATAAGTAAGAAGGAAGAAGGCAATGAGAACAGAATTCAAGTACGTGTATGTTTTTTCCCCCAAACTGGAAATCATTTCAGTAGACAAGTGCGTTTTAAATATCCTACTTGCCAGAAAAGTGTGTACATATTTTGATATAAAACATTCCAAGATATATATATCCGTTTTAAAGGAAGGTTCAGAATAGTACGGATGGTATTTTTGCATTTGAGAAATAAAGGAGACTAGGCGTAGGGACATTTGCTTTATGCACACACGGAACATGTCCGGAGGACCAGGCTCATCACCGTGGTCGCCCCTGGAGGGAGGTGGGGTCCAGGACTCACGGTGGGGGGCTTGCTCTTCCCTCTATGTGCTCCCACACTGTCCGGGCTTTTCACCATGTGCACGCACTTTTTCCAACAAAGAAAATATACCTCCACATGAAGCCCTAACAATTCTTTAACGTTTGTTTGATTTTTTTGTTTTTTGGGGTTTTTTTGAGACAGAGAGAGACAGAGCATGAGCAGGGGAGGGGCAGACAGAGAGCAAGACACAGAATCCGAAGCAGGCTCCAGGCTCCAGGCTCTGAGCTGTCAGCACAGAGCCCGACACGGGGCTCGAACTCATGGACTGCAAGATCAGGACCTGAGCTGAAGTCAGACACTTAACTGACTGAGCCACCCAGGCGCTCCTGCAATTCTTTATATGCATCTTAGACAAGCTTTTAAGAGATGATAAATCCAAAGTGATATTTGGAATCTGTCCCCCATTAATAGGCAAAGTGAAAAAAACCTAAAAACATACACTGAGATGAGTCATATGCAAATGTTTCTAACCTGTGACTGGTCATTTTAATCTTGGAGGACGACCAAAGGCTTTCTTACTTCAGAATGCAAATTCCATTAAGAAACAGCTCCATAATACTGTCCAGAAACAGACCAGAAGTAAACAGAGGAACTACCCTTATCCCCGTGACAGTGAACCTGACCGCAGTGTTAATAGACTGGCTCTCAGTGGCACCACCTACTCAAAAAGAAGGGAAAGTCTCTTCTGAAGAAATGGTCATTTCCTTCTTCAAAATCTAAAATGGAACAAAACTCCTGGAAATGCCCACAGCGGCATTAGCGTCAAGGCTTTCTCTCTGTCTTAAGAACAGTCATACAGCTGCAGCTATTTTTAGGGAAAGGCTTACCCCAAACTCGAGGGAGACCATCGTCAAGGGAGTCAAGTACTAGGAAACACTGCGCAGGGTCAGAGGGCTGGCCGCCCGTCCACAAACCATCTGTCTGTGGCACCCCCGTGCCTTCCGACGTGCGGGTTTCCGTCAGGAAGCTTCTGAGTCAGAACGGTGCCTTAGGATTTTGACACGTCCCGTGACTGCCCCCGCCCCCCAACCCGGTCTATACCAGAGCCTGTGAGCACACTGCGTGCGGGCCGCTTACTCTGTCGTGAAGGAAGACGAGGGCCAGCAGTACGTCGTAGATGCCGGCACAGACCTCCGCCGAAGACAGCACTTCCAAAGCCACTTCCAAAGGCTGCACTCGCTCGGTGACCAGATGGATCCCATCCGCCTCCACGGTGCACGATAAAAATCTCAGCAGGCAAGGGTGACGAAGTGTCTTCAGATGCTTTAAACACACAAACAGAAGGGGTGGTGAAGTTAACGACTCAAGACCAGACTGACGGCAGTCTCACGTAAGTCGGGGTGAAAGTCAGAAAACGTATCCTCGCAGTCAAGGTCCTGTCCAGCTCCCCTGCCCCCAAGACTCCAAACAAGGCGAAGGAACATCTGTGACCTGTTCTGACTTTACCAACATTTAAGTCACTCTACGGAGACCTGCAGCTCCCTTAGGGCAGTGTGAGCCCCCCAGGAGCCCAGGCCTCCCGAAGATCACTGCTATCGACTCTGAAGCAGGTGCCCAAAATAACGACCGGAGAACTCGACAGAGCACTCAGATTCTGGAGCAGAGTCAAAATGAGGAGAAGACACATCGTGGGGGTCCACGTCCTGGGTGAGGGATGGCACTTCTCGCAGCTGCGCACGACGGCGGGCCCCGCTCGCACAGCAGTGCAGCAAACGTGACTAGAACTCTGACGGAGACCCTGCCACCTTTCCGGCCAGAAGAATGACGGGAAGGAACCAAGGCAAGCCTGAGTCCGAGGACATCCCAGAGGCGAAAGGAGTGGAGAAGGAGACATTCGAGGTGTCTGTCCGCGCACAGGTCTCAGACCAAGTCCCGAACCGACGTGGACAAAGAGGGCCGACACCAGCGCAGCAGAGTTTTGAGAAACGACCTGGGGTTTGAGCACCACGCACAGCAAGAGCGGGTGGAGAGTAGCTGGAAAACTTGAAGCCTGAACCTGAGGGGACTGACGGCCTGCAGTCAAAACCTCAAATACCAGAAACACCAACAATCTCCGGAGGATTAAAACAGAACCAAGAGTCTATGCGACAGGACATTCAAAATGTTCAGCATGCAATCCAAAATGCTCTCACTTAACAACAACAAAAAAAGTGAAAAGACAATCAACAAATATCAACCCCAAAATACACCGGATATTAGAATTATCACAAAGAATTTAAAACAGTGTAACCATTATATTATAACCATTCTCCCCTAGAGGTAAAGGAAAACAGTTACGAAATAAATAGAAGTTCTCAGCAGAGAAAGAACTGTTATTTAAAACAAGTGGAAGTTTCATTATTTTTTAAAAATAATTGTTTATTTTTGAGAGAGAAAGAGAGAACATGAGCGGGGGGAGGGGCAGAGAGAGAAGGGGACAGAGGATCCAAAGCAGGCTCTGGGTGGACAGCTGACGCAGGGCTTGAACTCACGAACCGTAAGATCATGACATGAGCCGGAGTCGGACGCTTAACCGACTGAGCCACCCAGGTGCTCCAAAATAAGTAGAAATTTTAGAAAGGAGAAATAAAATATTAGAAACTAATTCAACGAGAGAGAAACAGAGCACGAACAGGGGAGGGGCAGAGAGAGAGGGAGACACAGAATCCGAAGCAGGCTCCAGGCTCTGAGCTGTCAGTACAGAGCTCGATGCGGGGCTCGAACTCATGAACCGCGAGATCATGACCTAAGCCGAAGTCGGACGCTTAACCGACTGAGCCACCCAGGCACCCCAAATGTTCTTTTTTAAAGTAATCATAGCCTCGGGAACCTATGTGACAATAACAAAAGGTCTAATGTATATAACTGGACTCCCCCACCCCCCCCCAAAAAAAAGAATGGGGGCATAAAAATTGTAATGGCTGAGAACTTTCCAAATTCAGCCAAATACTAAAGTTTACAGATTTAAAAAGATCAATGAACACCAAACAGGAAAAAGCAAAGAAAACCACGGCTGTACATGTTATCATCAAACTGGTGAAGATCAGATAAATAAAAAACCTCAGGAGGCAGCTAGAGGGAGAAGCCTGTGCAACCTGCAGGACACCGAGCAAGGCTTGTAAACCTGTCATCGCACGATGGGGCGGAGGGGCATGGAAGACGCCACTTGGGACAAAAACCCTCAATATAATGTTCGGTTTCATCTCATAAATGAGCACTCAGCATGGAACATTCCAAAATACCTTCTTGGAAGAATGCGAGCTCCCATAAGAGTCTGGAACACAGTGCTGGTTCAAGGTTTATATCAGTCATTTCAAACTAGCCTATTAGGTGAGACCACAGGAGAATCTTCTGAGGAAATGAATTTGCCCAGTTTCTTTTCTTTTCTTGTAATAATCCCAAACTTCGACAACTCTAGGAATAGCTCCAGTAGGATTTCTTGTTTGTTTTTAAGAAGAAAGCTGTTACCCTCCCTGAGTCACTCTAATAACAAATAATTAAGAAAACTCTTGGGGTGCCTGGGTGGCTCAGTGGGTTAAGTGTCAACTCTTTGTTTCAACTCATGATCTCACCGTTTGTGGGTTCGAGCCCCACATCAGGCTCTGAGCTGACAGTGCAAAGCCTGCTCGGGATTCTCTCTCTCTCTCTCTAAATAAATACATACATACATACTTAGAAAATTCTTTAATTCTTAAACTAATAGTTTAAATACGAACTATTAATTCGTACATATAGACGCAAATACAGCAAAGACCCAGATGAGCCAAGAGTCATGCTAGCAAGTTGGCTGAATGTCTGAGCTTAAGTGGACAGAACTGCTTGCAAGGGTCTTTTGAGCTATGGTTTCTGAGTAAAATTATGCAACCTCTTTCATATTTTTTTCATTTTAAGAATCATCTCAAGTAATCTGCAAACCCAGCATGGAACACTTTTGAGTTTTTACTTTTGCCTGTTCAGGAAAAATTATTCATTCAGCTTTTATTTCTTAAGACTCTAATTATTTTCCTTTGGTTGTACGTAAAAGAAGTTTTATGCTTCTAGTAGTCAGGGCAGACTAGTAAGTCAGAAGAAATATCACCGGGCTGAGTACTGGCATTAAATACAGAGTCAGTAAATTTCACCTAATTAATACATGAAATAATAAATTGCAATCTGCTTATTTTTTTAACCCTACATTCCCAGGAAAATTCTTAGTCCAAAGTGACTTGTGCGTTTAATAAAGGCAGAAAGGAATAACTCATAGCGTGATTCTGAACACGGCACTTAACTGGCCGAGAACGTCATGTGTCTCTCCCCTTCAGCACACACGATATTTTGCATAAATTATGCATACAGACTCACAGGGAAGTCAGCAATTACGAATCAAATAGAAACACTTCTTGACTCAAGATCCTGTTGCTCCAGAACAGAGGGGGCAAGATGCGACCGGGAGATGTTCTCAGGGAGCATCGACCAAAGAGAGCAACGGCTCTTGTGGTGGAGGGAGGCGACTTTGTGGAAGGAGTGCCGAAAGTACCTGCCCCTGAGTCACCACATCCCCGTTCTGCCCATTCTGCTCCAGGCGAATCCTCTCAGAGGATTCCGAGCAAGGACTTTGATCGTTCAACATGAGCAGCACTGGATAACCTGTCAACATCTGTACTTATCCAGGCCCACACAGAGACGTTAGGTGTGAGAGTCAAGACGTGAATATAAACTACGTCTACTTTTTAGGACGGGTTAGGACACAGCTATCCAGAGAATTAATTCAAGCCTTAGCGGCTTAACTTTTCATTACTGTAAGTTCTATCTCGTTCGCTATTTCACTTTGGGAACTGCACAACATAGTAGCTACCAGCTCACGTCCACCTGCAAGTTTTTCGACAGGAAGCAAGCCATAGTTTCATTCTGTTAAAGAAATATAACAAAGTAACCAGGACGCCAAAAACGAGAGAGCAACAACTCTCAGAGAGAAATACTCTGGCTGCTTCTGCTGAGATGCAAATCTGAGACAAAGACAGAAGCACACTCTGTCTTTGAATGCCCACGAGCTAGAGGTTAGATGAGACACAGGAAGAGGAAGGGATAAAGAATCCTGTGTTGGAAAGCTTGTACCTGAGGTGCTAAGGGAGTATCCAGGTAGAGATATTCCACAGGCAAGTGGGAGTGTGGACCTGGAGCTGAGACCAGAGGGCTCAGCAGTTACTTCGTCGGGGCAGAAGGCCAGACATAAACACCAGAAGAGAAAGGACGAGAACCTGAAGTCTGGAAACTGTTGGGGAGAGCCGAGGCTGGGAAGGAGCCTGCGCCATGTGGAGGTGGCCCAACACACCTGGGGGATGGGGGCACTTCTTAAGTTCTTCTGAATGGATGATGATCAGGAACCTTGGAAGAGAACCATGGAGGGCGGTTGATTTATTAGAATAAGGGTTGTAAACAGCACAGAAAAGGGCGAAGGGGGAGAGGAACAGAAAGAGCATGTCAGTATATAAGGAAGAGCGGTAAAGCTCTTCCCCAAGGGGAAGGCAAGCGATCTTCTATTTCTTCCTCATGACCACACACTGTGCAGCCCCAAATATATTGACCAACCCTTCCAGAAAGGGGCCTGAGTCATGGAGAAGAGCACAGTGTCTCCCAAGGCAGGTGCACGGCATCCACAAACGCACTCCTCGAGCTAACGTGGCTGCCTGGTTACGAATACACTCAGGGTCATTCACGAGCTTGTCCTCACCACGAGGTCCCACCTAAGCACTGGGATTAGAGCAAACTACGGGAACCACACTCTGACTTAGGAGTTATCATTCCTTACTATTCCTCAGAAATGAGTCCTAACCACCGGTGAGAAAATTATACTATTATGGCTAGTGGATTCAAGATAAAATGACAGGATCTGATGGACTTGAAGAACTTTTAGTATCGTTTTGTTCAACTTTCTTGGCACACATATCATAAAGAATAACATAGTGCTAAAAAACCTTGGGGCTCAGTTGGCTAAGCGTCCAACTTCGTCTCAGGTCATGATCTCACGAACCAGGAGATCAAGCCCCACATCAGGCTCTGTGCTGTCAGCACAGAGCCTGCTTCAGATCGTCTGTCCCCCCCCCCCCCACCTCTCTGCTCCTCTCTGCTTGTGCTCTCTCTCTCTCAAAAATAAATAAACAAAACAATGTTAAATAATCTCATGAACTTATTTAGAAAAAAAAGCTAAGAAAGATGATAAATCTCTAGTACTTCACTAATAACAGTCACCCTCATTTTTTTACTTAAAAAACATGCGACCTTATGAGATGAAGATAATAGGAAGTATGTCAGATATTAACTGCAAGTAAGAATACGACAGTGAAGCAAGGCATTTTATCTTTTGCAAAATTACAATAAAAGAAGTTTTAACAGGGGCAGCTGGGTGGCTCAGGTGGCTGGGTGTCTGACTCTTGATTTCAGCTCAGGTCATGATCTCGCAGTTCGTGGGTTCAAGCCCTGCATCAGGCTCTGGGCGGTCAGTGTGGACCCTGTGTGGGATTCTCTCTCTCCCTCTTCTCTGCCCCTCCCCTGCTCATACACACTTGTGTTCTCTCAAAATAAAATGAATTTAAAAAAAAAAAAAAAAAAGACGCTTAGGGTTGTTCTATTGAATTATATTCCAAGGTACAATCACGTTTTCTAATCAGAGGCTGGGGTCCCCTGACAGTGCACAAGCACCTGCTAATACATTGGTCCCCTTCCAGGATCAGCATCTGGAAGGTGTGAGCCAGGAGGACCCCCTCCCTGAAGAGGAAACTGAAGCCTCTAAAAGTGAATGAAGCGACTAAGGTCCCTCAGCAAGAACCAGAACCCGGGCCAACATTCTTTCTGGGACATCACAATACTCCTGGAAAAGAAAAAATAGTACCTGCAGTTTCTAAACTACTTTATTTCTAGGTCCTTCATCAATACGCTAAAGGTGAGCACAGTATGTTCTATACAGAAGGTGGATCAGTATGTTGTACGCCTGAAACTAACACTGTCAACAACTATACTGAAATTTAAAAACTGAAATGCAGAAACTAAAAAGCTAAAAATGAAAATTTAAAAGACATAAAATAAATAAACTTTACAAATTAAATCATATACTTACCAAAATGTCAACACTTACAGATTTTTGCTAAACTCGATTAAACTCTACCTTAATTTAGCCATGGAAAATTACCTTCCGAACTTCCTCACTAAAACAATATGATAAAAGCTCTCACCCTGCGTTTTCCGAAGCTTTTTGGTTCCAACATGTCCTGCAAGTTGGAGATTTTCCCACGAGGGAAGGACAACTACGTTCTTTTGTTGTTGTTGTTTAATGTTTATTTTTGAGAGAGAGAGAGAGAGAGAGAGAGAGAGAGAGAGAGAGAGAGAGAGATACAGGGCATGGGCATGGGAGGGGCAGAGAGAGAGGGAGGCACAGACTCCGAAGCAGGCTCCAGGCTCCGAGCTGTCAGCACAGAGCCGGACGTGGGGCTCGAACCCACGAACCGCGAGATCATGACCTGAGCCGAAGTCGAGAGTCCGACGCGTAACCGACTGAGCCCTCCTTCCTCCCCGCCCCCGGCGCCTCAGGACAACCACGAAGGTCATGAACAAAAACACGAGTCCTCAGGATCGCCCTCCTGTGACCCTCGTTAAGTTCCGCTTCGTATTTCTTAACAGGACTCGAGCCAGTGACCCCCCCCCCCCCCCCCAAACGCGAGCGCCGCCGCGCACGCGGTACCTTGGCGGCCTTGTTCACGCGGTCCTCGTGGTCTCTCCGGTACACGAAGACCGAGGCGCGCCGGCCATCCTGCAGCGCGGCGGGGTGCACGGCCAGGCCGGCCGGCAGGGTGAACGCGGGCTCCGTCAGCGCGTAGCTCTTCAGGGCGCTGCTCTCCGAGCCCATGCCTTCCGCCGGGAGGCCCGGCACAGCTGAGGAAGGAGGAAAACACCTGCACACATAAGCCTCCACCTGCGGGGGGGGGGGGGGGGGGGAGGGAGATCACTGCGTGCGGGGCCCCTGCCGCTCCCACCCACCCACCCACCCACCCGGCCCTCCAGTCCCCATCGGCCAGGCCGCCCACAACAAGGACGCCAAACGCTGGCCAAGTGCTCCCCAAGTCACCGGCGGTGCCTGTCAAGGAACAACTGAGGCTCTAAGAGAAAACGCACCTACCAGGCCACGTGCAGTTACTGCCCCTCGCGACCCTCCCCCCACACATGTGCGTGCGCGCGCGCGCGCCCACGCGCGCACACACTCACTCACTCACTCACGGAACGGTCACAGCGCCAGCTGATCAAAACCAGAATAAGATCACCCGCGCTCCCTAACCTGCTCGCATATCCTGCCTCACAGGAGCCTGTTGCAAAACGTCATTATTCACCAATGAGAAAACTGCTGTATGTCTATAATAACTTAAAATTAGAACAAGAACCAAACAAACTGGAGAGTAGTTCTCTCAATGATGAAAAACGTGTTAACAAATGGAGAGTTCACGCGCCGGGCAACGGCCCGGGAGCACCAGGAAAACAGTGGGATAGAGACAACTCTCTGAACGCGATGACAATAAACATAAGAAAAGAGGGTGCCTGGGTGGCTCAGTCTTGGGACTCTTGATTTCCTGCTCAGGTAGTGATCTCCCGGTTTGTGGGTTAGAGTCAGGGTCAGCGCTGGTAGTGTAGGGCCTGCCTGGGATTCTCTCTCTCCCTCACTCTCTGCACCTTTCCTCTCTCTCAAAATAAGTAAATAAACGAAAGAAAGAAAGAAAGAAAGAAAGAAAGAAAGAAAGAAAGAAAGAAAGAAAGAAAGAAAGAAAGAAAGAAAGAAAGAAAGAAAGAGAAAAGAAAGAAAGAAAAGAAAGAAAGAAAGAAAAGAAAAGAAAGAGAAAGGAAGGAAGAAGGAAAGAAAGAAAAAGAAGGAAGGAGGGAAGGAAAGGAAGGAAGGGAGGAAGGAAAGAAGGAAGAAGGAAGGAAGGAAAGAAAGAAAAAGAAAAAGGAAGGAAGGAAGGAAGGAAGGAAGGAAGGAAGGAAGGAAGGGCGCGCTCCCACTGCTCTTCAAAGTCGGGCCAGGTAAAAAGGGGAAAGTGCAAAACTGTATCATCCCAGATGCTAAAAAACCCACACAGACAGGAACACCTAGAAAACGCAGTGATAGAAAACAGATGAGTGGTTGCCTGGGGTAGGAGCCCCGTTACAGGGACCAGGAGAGGGGAAAGGATTGCAAGGGGTGTAAGGAGACTTGTGGGGGAACAGATTTATTCACTAACTTGATTATGGTTAAAGGTGATAACAAATACCGAAACTTTTAATTGTAGGGTTTAAATATGTTCAGTTTATTGTACATCAATTATACCTCAATAAAGTTGTATCTGTGTATGTGTCTATATACATACAGATACACACAGACATAGAAAGCCCTGAAAAAATGCTCAAGTATTAACAGAGGTTTGCTGTCTGTGTTGGATCACGAGGAAGTCACAGACAGACATGCACCTGCATTTCCAAACCTTCTACACTAAGCACACACCTTTCTTTACAACGGGGGTACAAACTTCCAAGGCTACAGCAGGCATTGCAAAGTGGCCCCACAGTATTGGGGGAGGAGCAGAGGGCCCTGCGTGCGACAGGCACCTGCTGACAAGGCCTGCACTCTGCAGGGAGCGGCCGTCACAATGTCCCAGCCAGGCCTGCCAGATCAGGTCATTTATCATAAGGATCCAAGAGCCTGAATATTTATGTGGAAATCTCCGCATTTTTCAGTGCTGGCTCGAATGTGTTTAAACCTGTACGGGCCAAATCACACACGTTTGAAAAATCTGTGGCAGTCAGTCTGCAGTCCTGGCTTTACCATAATATAAAAAATAAAACATAAAAAGAGTTCTTACTAACTCTGGTGGACGTGGTAAGAAGTTGCCAGTTCTAAATAACATGGCCAAAAATTCTACGGAGACCTTTAAAAATTTCAGTTTAAAAATTGCACGCTTTGAACAAACACACACCCAACGATCATTATACATAGACCCTCTACTTAGATTTTTCTGTTCCGCTTTGGAGAAGTTCCACACAACACTTTCTGTGTTACCAAAGTATGAGGGGCTGCTGAAGACACATGCCTAAAACAGAGAATTCCAAGTGCTTACAGACCCACACACATCGTTATATAAAGAACACAACATGGACAAAGCTAAAACGATCTAAAATTGAAACTGTTCAAAAATCCAAGAATACTTCTGAGGATAAGAACGAAGTCGTCTTCGTAACAAACCCACTGGGCTCCTCCCTATTCTGCAGTTGACCTCAACAGCAGGGGGATAAACAGTATTAAAAATGCCAAGTATCCAAACTATGTGTGACGCTCACCTTTCTACCGGGACTACAACTGAAGTGTCTACGCGGGCTCACGGAGAAAAGCAGCTCCCGTTAACTCCCCTGTTCTGGAGACGGCATGGTACCTGTGACAACACCCCCGCTGAACAGCGAAGGTCACGTTCAGCAGTTGGAGGTTGCCCCTCTCCTCTAGGACACAGTTAATGGGTCAGGTGCCTACCCTGGGCCAAAGGGCAGTCAATTCACACATTAGCCATCTCTAGGACCCACGGCCAGGTCTTGATCTGCCTCGGGAATCTGAACGCGCAAGACATATTTCTATTTGCTGAAGGTAAAAGGATGCCATGAGGTGGAGTCAGGGCCACGGCCGGCCAAAGCCACGAAGAAGCAGAAACTTGGCAAGCACAGAGGAAGGCAGCTGGCAGAAGGAAGAGCAAACACTGGGAGTAGCTTCGTCAGATCTGCAGGGGCGCACTACTACCCTCCATCTCGAGGCTTCCAGAAGCCCAGCTGGAAATGCACTTCCTCACCGCCAATGGACAGCCTTACAACCAGGGCTGGCATGAGGGGGCAGCTTGGGTGGTCCATGTTCTTTGACCCCAGCTGCCATTTCATCAGCAGAAAATGCCTACTTCTCTAGCACCCCTCTGTGAGAACGGAGGCATTAGTCAGAGAAGTGTTACTTTGAAGAGTGTGTAACGGAGGCCAGTCTAACTTCCTTCTCTCTTAGCCGCAAAATACAGCTTTTCAAAACCAACACGGGGAACTGCAAGAAAACGAAAATCCTCTTGGGAGGAAAGCACGGTGTTCGTGTAGTTTTAGCATTCGTCCCCAAAGGAGATAAGACGGCCACCAGGATGCAGGGGCGGTGCTCTGGCTGACTGGATGGCACTCGGCAGAGGCACAGCAAGGGACATATAGTTTACTCGGTCATTTCTCAATAGCAGACTACGTCGTTGCCAGAACACTGGGCCCAACAACACCTAGAGTTAGGAAAGCTTTAAGCGGTTAAAACCAGTAGTTTTTCTTAGCAGTGGATATATTGGGTCTAAGACCCCAAGAAATACAACTTAAAAAAAAGAAAGGGGGGGCGCCTGAGGGGCTCAGTCAGTTAAACTTCTGACTCCTGGTTTCAGCTCAGGTCATGGATCTCATGGTTTGTGGGACCGAGGCCGTGTCAGGCTCTGCGCCGACAGCACGGGGCCTGCTTGGGATTCTCTCTCCCTCTCTCTGCCCCTCTGCTGCTCGCACTCGCACTCTCTCTCTCTCTCTCTCTCTGAAAATCGACAAACATTAAAAACAAGAAAAGAGAAAGAAAAGAAAAAAGGCAAGACGAGACTCCCTTTCTGGGGACAAAGGCTGCCATTTTACTGTTCTGAAAGCGTGATTAACGTGGACAGAAGTCTTCCCACATCAGGACTGCAATGCTCACAGAAGAGTAGGATTACAGCCTAAGTGCAGGGCAAACTTCATCAGGTGGCAACAAAAAGATGTCCTGTTGTCTGCTTTGAAGTCAAGAAGTCACGAGAAAAAAAAAAGTTACAAGAAGACAGAAAAGGAGAGCGTGGATATTCTGCAGAATTTACCATCCCCTCTCTCTATAATTATGATGTTGGGCAAGCTCTGCTCTTTAAACATGGGTTCACCTACCTTCCTCCACCCTTTGGCTTCCTTGGGCAGCACATCACATTTCCGGGCCACCTGTGGACTATGCAAGCGCTTGTCTAGGTCACCGGGCAACTCCTACTAAGAAATCGATGTCATCTGGGGAACTCTCTCTCCCTCTGTTCTTCCACAGCAATTAATCGAGATGATCTTGGTTCTAGCTCTCTTAGCTTGGAGGTTCCAAAGATAAAGGCTTGCACCGTGAGTTCTAAGGACGCCCTATACTCATCGATACTTTGGTATCTGGTGCTAACATTACTCGGGCCCTTTGCTGTGATCTGTTTCCAGTACACGTTCCCTGTAATGAACTCAGTCCAGCATTGCTAGCTGACCAGCAATACGTAAAGACGCCTTTACGGACCAAAACAAGTAAGCATGATTTCAGCTAGGATTTGAAATGTTACGTGGGTACGCACACAGGTCCTTAAAAACAGCATTAACGGTGATTCCCGAATTCAGGACCCGACTCAGTATTCACATGGTTTCCTAAACACGCTCTTCCGAGAAATGTTTCATCTTTATTCTTTAAAAAAAAAAAAAAGGCACTAGGCAAGGACACAGCCGGCTGGGCCTCCGGGGGCCCGGCACTCGTCTTGGAGCAGGAACGCAGGCGGTTTCCCGGCGCGGGCGCGACCCCCGGCTCCCTCCGGCGGCACCGCGCACACTCGCCCGACCCGCGGCGGGGATGGCTGCCCGGGGGCCAGCGGGGTCCCACCGCGACCCGGCTCGGGGTGGGCGGGGACGGCGCTCCCGCTCGCCGGCCCCTCACCTTCCACACCTGCCCGCGAGGCCCGGCTCCGCGGCTTCTTTCGCTGGCTCCGGCCGCCAGCAACGCGCCGGGCGGGGGTCGCCCCCGAAGCCCAGAGGCGAAGGGCGCCCCGCACCAAGCAGGGGGAGGCTGCGCGGAGGCGGAGGGCACAGCTCAACCGGCAGCGGCGCCGCGCCGAGCGCGGACCCGCGAGCGGGGCGCGCGCCCACCGTCTCCGCGCCCGGCCCGGCCCCTCCCCCGCGGCCCGGTCCCGCACGGACGGAGGACGCGGCTCAGGGCTCCCTGTTACCTGCGGGAGGCCGGCGGGGGAGGCGGCCGAGGGTCTTGGCTCCGGTCCCCTCTTCGCCCCCTGTTGACACCAGCCACCCTCGCCTACCCTGTGAGGCTGTGGCCACTACACCCACAAATCTTCGGGGGGTATGCTCCCTCCGACACCATAGAGACGGGTCCGGAAACCGGACAGAACGCCAGCCTTCAGCCCTCCGACGCCACCACTGAGGCGAACGAACCCGGAACCGAGAGAGAGAGAGGCGGCACAGGTGACGCTCAGGCCGGCGCCATCTTGAGTGTGGGCGCCGGTGCCGGTCGGCACTTCGCGCCCTGCTCCCAGCGGCCTGGCTGGTTTGTGAAGATGTCTCCTCTCTTGGCGTTTGAGTCGAACTCGCGAGTTTGTCTTGATATTAAGTTTTAGGCTTTTAGCCGCGCGGTTTTAATTTGACACCTGCCCGAATCCAAAATGGCCGCCGTCGCCTCCAACAAATAGTAAAGGGGCTGGTCGCAGAAAAGAAGTATGGAAATTGGCCTGGACTTTTAGGAGAGTGACGTCACTCACCCCCGCAGCCGCGATTGGTTGCGCCGCGTGGGCTGAAGTCGTGCGGAACTGCGGCTGAAGCTGGCGGAGGTGATGGTGGTTCAAGCTTAAACCTTTGAGTCGGGAAGTTTGAAGTTACGCTTAATTCAGCGTACATTGGGCTTAATCATGTTAATGGTACCTGTTAATGGTTTCTACTTAATAGGATTCTGTGTGTGTTTCCCTGTTCTCATCTGTATGATCGCAGTAGTGGCAGCCATCACTACTGCTTAATACAACCTCACAGTTGACAGCTGACCTCAATAATTTGATCATCCAAAACTTGTAGTTTCTTTCTGGGAACTGAAAGTTTCTGGTCGCTGAAAAGGTTTAAGATGGATAAGGACACCACAATTTCCTCCTGAGGTTAAAAGAAAGCAACTAGGCCTAATTTTGCTCCATATTCAGAAATGTATTAAACGCATGTTTATTGGGAGGTAGGCACATACAGTATTTAATCTGCCGGATAAGCTTGACAAAGGCTGAGCTGTCTATTCTGGGTCAGCACTGGCCTATAGAAACTGAATTCAAGCCACACATTAACTTCGCTAGAAGCCACCTTAAAAACATTTCATCTTTTTAAAACTTTTTAATCTTTAAAGATTTAAGTCTTTAAAACTTTTAAATCTTTTACTAAAGAAAAAAAGATGAGGTGAAGTTAATTTTAATATATTTAAACACAGTATATCCGGAAGATTGTCATTTAAATATGCATTCAATAGTAAAAAAAAAAAAAAAATACTGTGTTACTGACATTTTTTGTACTGTCTTCAAAATCTGCTATGTATATTTTACAATTTGGACTAACCATATTTTAATGCTCAGTAGTCACCTGTGGGTAGTGACCATCATTTTGGAGAATACAGCCCGAGGCCGTGTGACCACCACCTTGCACTAGAAAGTTGAGAGGCAGAAATGGGTTCACCTACCTCCCTCCACCCTTTGGCTTCCTTGGGCAGCACATCACATTTCCGGGCCACCTGTGGATGATGCCACATAGTCACCATCTGGCAACCAGAGATCTTACAGACCAGTGGTAGAGCCAGCACCATTAGGGATGCAGCCTCCAATGGAATCTCCGAAGGCTGAGGACACCTTGAATTTTTAGACCCTGTTCATTCAGATGTGGAGAGCATTTTCTAAAATATTTTAAACAATTCACCCAGCTTGAATTCTTTTGGGAGCCCATTTCTACTAGTCATTATGATAATTAATAAGTTGTTACTTTTGCCAATAAATACTCACTTCTGACACTCATCATGTTAATTAGCAAAGCATCCAGTGCCATCAGCGATCCAGTTGGCTAAAGTGTTTGTAGCTCCATCTCTGGAATGTAGCCTTTCTGGAATGATTCCAGCTAGCAACCTCTGGAGTGTAGATTCCTGATTACTAGAGTGCTGCGTCTAGGGCATAGCTTCAACCAATTAACCCACGCAGAATATTCCACTGTCAATGCGGAAATAATTTAAATCGCCAACAGACATCATGACACCCATGCTTTAAGGAATATTGGCATCGCTTTGGAAACTGTGAACACTATACAAATGTTGCAAAATTTAAACTTCATGTTGTTACACACTAATATTTATTCCACAAATATTTAACATATACCTTTTCTGTGTCATGTAGTATGCTGACCACTAAGAAGGAAGAAGACACAATCATTGCAAAAACGTGGGTTCAAGGGGCCCAAATAAAACGTTTTTTTTTTCCTTTTTGAGTGATTGAGGATGTGTGAGTAGCTTAATGCTAGAAAAGTTCTCTTAGTTTTGGGAAGTTCCCTGCCCCGGCTTCAGTATGTAAGTTTCAAGCTACTGTTGTGTGAGGCTAGATAGGAACTAAATGACTCTACACTTCCCTGATTCCTCTAAGGCTTTCCTGACATTTGCTCCTTGTTTACTTAGTACAGCGAATACTTTATTTTTTCTAATGTTTATTTATTTTTGAGAGAGAGAGAGAGAGCGCACAAGTGGGGTAGAGGCAGAGAGAGAGAGAGAGAGAGAGAGAGAGAGAGAGAGAGAGAGAATCTGAAGCAGGTTCCAAGACGCAGGGCTTGAACCCACAAACCATGAGATCATGACCTGAGCCGAAGTTGTATGCTCAACTTACTGAGCCACCCAGGCTCCCCCAGCAAATACTTTATAAATGCTCATGGTGTATAAACCTCTGCTGTAAAGACTGAGGAAACATCGGCAAACGAAACAAGATTAATTCCCTGTTCTCACAGGCCTCAAATTTTAGGGGTTTGACGGATGAGGGGAGAAATAGACACTAAGTGTATAAATGAACAAAGGTTAGTTTCCACAATGGTAAGTTCTATTAAAAAACAAAACAAGGTGTTGAGGAGGAGGAATTCTACTCTGCTCTTCAAGATTCTTCCAGCTCTACTAAGGATTAAATTGACATGAAACAGATGAACAGGAAAAAATCAAACAAAAGTTTAATAACATGAGTACTTCCTATACACATGGGAAAGACCCAGGAATACTAAGTAACTCACCAAAATGGCCAAAGCCATCACCTTAAATCCCATCTCCAGCTAAAGACAGAAGGGTTTGTGGTGGGGGAGACATTTCTGGAAGGTTACCAGGAAAAGTCCAGTAAACAAGGATAAGGGTAGTAGGTAGATTTAAATCCATTTCTTCTCCATTGATAACAGTTTCTAGAGATTTAGGGTCATCCCTCTTTTATGAATGGAGATTTCCCTTCTACATGTAAATATCTCTTACAAAAGGGTAATTTCTTTTTTTTTTTTTAATTAAGTTTATTTTTGAGAGAGGGAGAGAGAATATGCAAGTGAGGGAGGGGTGGAGAGAGAGAGAGAATCCTAAGCAGGCTCTGCACTGTTAACATCAGAGCCCGATGTGGGGCTGGAACCCATGAACTGTGAGATCATGACCTGAGCCAAAATCAAGAGTCAGATGCTTAAACGACTGAGCCACCCAGGTGCCCGCCCCCCCTCCCCCTTTTTTTAAAGAATAGTTTTCCAGCCCCACCCTCCTTCCTATAAAAAAAAAACCTTCCCTTTATACAGCTTTTCAGAGCTCCCCTCTGCTTGCTAGATGGTATTCTGCCCCATTCTGGAATCGTTTAAGGAAGCCGGCTAGATCTCCAAATTTATTCGGTCGAATTTTGTTCTTAACAGAATGAATGGAAATATAGAAGGATATCTACTAGTCTGTTAATGGTCCCTGTATAGGGTTAGAGAGGGGATTACTTCTTTTGCAATATGTATCTGCATATTGCTTTGTGTGTTACAGTGAGCATATGTTACTTCTATAATTTTGAATTTAATAAAGGACTGAGGAGCTGAAATGTAGACTTAGATTGGAAGCTCTTGCGGTCTTACATCTATAAAACTGGCCTCGTGATTCTTCATTATGTGGTAACAATGTTGCAGGGGGGGCATGCAATAGTAGCTGAGAAGCATTTGATAGGAAAGACGGAAGGATACAGCACGTGCACATTTCCTGATAAGGTACAGATGGCAATTGAGTTAATGTCACACACTTAAGCCGAGAAATAGTGATGCATGATTCTCTGCGATTTTCTCAGTTGTCTTCAAAGCTGCACTTCTAGCTCAGAATAAGTTAAACATTATTTGCTCGATTTCCTTAAGAAAAAAAAAAAAGTCCCTCTTCTTGCCACTCCCCCGAGTCTTCCTGAGGGACTCCTGCTACCTCCCGAGTTACCCCCTGCTCCCTGCAAACACTCACCCCAGTCTATGTTCTAAATCGAGGAAGAAGCATCGAGATGGAACAACGGAGTGCTCAGACGACAAACGGAGTCCGCAAAGAGTCTGTCCCATGGTCAGCAAACATGTTTTTAAAAAAAAGTAAGCAAAGCTCTCCCAGAGATTTCAGAGCTCCTCCTGCAGGCTTTGGCCCCCACTTTAGGCACCAAAGTTCTTAAAAAACTATTTTCACTTTTTCTACCAACGTTTTTCTTCACTGATCCTCTTGATTCTTTCATTTACTTTTTCCCACCGTATGGGGTAAATAGAATCCAGTGACACTGTCACCACACTGGTTTGGACAACCAAGTGGACAGGAAAGACGCCTGTGTCACAAAAGTGCAAAGGATGGCACCACCACTGCTTCCTGTTCTTTCTTTCTTTTTTTTTTTTAATGTTTATTTATTTATTTTGAGGGAGGGGGCGCAGACAGAGAGGGAGAGAGAGAATCCCAAGCAGGCTCCACCCGGCTGTGACCATAGAGCCTGATGTGGGGCTCGATCCCACAACTGTGAGCTCATGACCTGAGGTGAAATCCAGTGTGGGATGCTTAACCGACTGAGCCACACGGGAGCCCCCCCTGCTCTTTCCAGAAGAGGCAAGAGTGGAAGAAGGGCTCATCTGCCTTTCCTACCTTCAAGACACCGAGAAAGACCTGATGGAATCAGGTAGACGAGTGCTGAGATCAGAGTAACCCTACACAAAGTTTGTAAACAGGCATTTTAATAATAGAAAATCAGACCAAGGAAGAATGACTAGGTATTATATGAAAACGTGACCACACGAAAGAGTTTGGGGAGAGAACAACTAAAACAGAGGGAGACGCCATCAGACAAACTCACAACAAAGGCAAGGCTGGGGAATAAGCTTGGTCAGGTTTCAGATGGGGGCTCAGTACCCCGGCACTCTTCTGCTCCCCATGGTGGTAACCACATCGCTTAGGTAGATGGGTGCTCTTGGAACTTTACTGTGTCTTCATTCTGAGTGCTGTATTGCTGCCTAAGGAGTGGCGACAGTGATGAATAGAAAAACAAGATGTGGTATATCCATACAATGGAACATCATTCCTCCATATAAGAAGTATTGATACATGCTACAACACAGAGGGAGCCTGAGGACCTTCTGCTCTACGAAAGAAGCCAGACGCAAAAAGCCACATATTGTCTGATTCCATTTCTATGAAATGTCCAGGACAGGTAAATCCATAGAGACAGAAAGCAGACGAATGGTTGCCAGGGCCTGAGGGTAGAGGGGAAATGGGAATTGTCAAATGGTATGGCAATTTGGGGGGGGTAATGAAAATGTCCTGGAATTAGATCATTGTGAAGGTTGCACAACCTTACGGGTATACTAAAAAACACTGAGAGAACAAGCATGAGCAGGGGAGGGGCAGAGAGAGAGAGAGAGAGAGAGAAAGAGAATCAGAGAATCCCAAGCATGCTCCGTGCTGTCAGTGCAGAGCCTGACACAGGGCTCGAACTCACAAACCTGAGCCGAAATCCAGAGTGCGATGCCTAACTGACTGAGCCACCCAGGCGCCCCTGAACTGCACTTTCTTTCTTTTTTAAATATGGAAGCTTCAGGAATTTGTGTGTCTTCCTTGTGCCGGGGCCAGGCTAATCTTCTCTGTATCGTTCCCATTTTAGTATATGTGCCGCCCAAGCGAGCACTGAATTGTGCATTTAAATGGTGACTTTTACATGAATTATTTCTCAATTAAAAAATAAAGCCCACGTAATGTGTGTGAGCAGGCACAGGTGTGCATGTGAAGGAGAATGGATATATTCATCAGGTCATTGTGCAACACTTGTAACAAAAGAGAACTCTACATTGATAGCAGGGACTTGTGTCATATTCTGTGTTATTGTAACTGAACTCACGTGAGTTCACAGCGCGGCAAGTCCCAGATAGAAACTACATCAGGTGGAGTTGCCGCACAAAGTAAATTTATCTGCAGCACATACAGAGATCACCGGGAAAGGTTTCCAAAGCCGTGATTCCTCCAGCAAGGGTGGATGGGTTAGAAGGAACCCTTTTTAGGGTTAGAACGACTATTCAGATAAGGAAGCCTTGTCCTGGGATGTAGGGGCGGGCCTAAGGCTGCGCATGCGCCTTAAGGAAACAGGCCTATACATACTTTGTATATTATGTAAACGAGGTTTGTGCTCCTTCTTGGGCGGAGATCTTAGTATTATAATGAGGTACAGGTAGTTGTCAGTCATTCTAGTGGTCGCTCTATCTGCGCAGGCGCCAGTCAGGGGTTTTGCTCACTCCGGTCTGGGTGGTCCGGGCCTGCTGGAGGTCGCTATCAGTGGAGGGGCAGTTTCAGTTCCACTTGACCTGTATTAAGAGATAAGCTGGAGGGGCGCCTGGGTGGCTCAGTCGGTTAAGCTGCCAACTTCGGCTCGGGTCATGATCTCACGGTCCGTGAGTTCAAGCCCCGCATCGGGCTCTGTGCTTACAGCTCGGAGCCTGGAGCCTGTTTCGGATTCTGTGTCTCCCTCTCTCTGACCCTCCCCCATTCATGCTCTGTCTCTCTCTGTCTCAAAAATAAATAAACGTTGAAAAAAAAAATTAAAAAAAAAAAAAGAGATAAGCTGGAAAGAAGAGCTGAAGGAAAAATGTGGGACAAAGGTCGGTGAGTACCGGCAGGTGGGCGGTGAAGGTCGGGTCTTGGGGTCTAGCTGGTGACCTTGTTGAAAATCAAGTGTCAGAAAAACGGAAAATTAATTGGCAAATCATAAAGATGACATTAGAAATGCTCCAAGTAGGTAGACTGAACTAATCTCAATGAGAAATGATTGACAAGCTCAGATTCCCTTTCCAAAGTGTCTCATCGCATTTCTGGAGTTTGCAGATACCTTGAGCTCCCCAAACTTGCGTGGGTCTCCTTTTCAAAATCACTGAATTAAAACAGATTCCCTCATACCCAGCACTGGAAGTAAATGAGCTCTGAAAGTTAAGCGAATTGAAAAGCAACACTTCCTTAGCCAGCCCTCCTGGGATCTAGGCCTTGACGGGCAGCCCCACGTTCACCTGGCGCAAGCTCGGATATTCGTGTTCTGTGGGGTTTGACTTAACAGTCACACACTTGCCCAGTGCTCATTACACAGCCCACTTGAAACGTTGGTAAATTGCAGGTTAGGAGGAAAAAGCGGACTCATACGAGATACTTATTCTGCTTTTAAGTAGCAGTTACCAACCTCCAGATTCCAGAATCATTTCCTTCAGTTCCCCAAACTGCCAACCTAGCAAGATTAGGAGCCTCGGAAGAGAAAAGGAGTAGAGGAGGTGATGTGCATGTTAAACATTTCTTCTCACAGTTAATGAACTGCAGAGTTTCTATATCGAGTGGTCATGATGATCAAATACAAATATTTTTTAATTATTTTTATTTTATTATTATTATTTTTTTTACAGTGGAAGTCCTGTATATTGGACATCTGGCAAACAAGATCTTTCTCAATGCTTTCAGAGATCATGATTTGTAGTAACTGATAATTTTGCTGAGAGATGAATTTAAATTATTTGCACTTCAGAGTGGTAGGTTCTCTAGTGGTCTTCATTTGGGTAATAACTCTCATGAATTCATAATCTTCGTTATCTATGGAAAATACCTGTGGTGGTGATGGATGTGAAGAGAAAGTGAAAAGGCTTAAGGAAGTCCTAGTACTTGTGATTTGGAGGATTTCTATAGGCCTTTGGATGTATCCCTGATAGAAGCAACTGTCGCATCACAAACTTAGTACATAAGACACCGCGTACTTTGCTCACAAATTTGTAGGGTCTGGGCAGGGCATGGTAGGGCAGCTCATCTTGGCTCATGTGGCCTCAGCTGGGGTAGCTTGAGGGCTGGGGGCTGGGATCACCTGAAGCTCATTCGCCTCTGCCGGTTGACTTGTTGTCTGCTGGGACCTCAGCTGCAGCCACCTGCTGAAGCCCATACACGTGGCCTCTCCATGTGGCTTGGCCCTCTCACATCATGGCAGCTGTCTTCCAGAATGAGCATCCCCAGGGAAGGAGGCAGAATTGAAAGTATTTTTATGACTTAGCCTTCACCTTTATGACTTCCGCTTAACTCTATTGGTTGAAACAGTTTAAAAAAAAAAGTCCATCCATGTTCAAGGGGAAGAGGCATAGACTCCATTACTAAATGGAGGAGTATCAATATCACTTTGTAAGATGAGCGTGTGAGATGGAATATATGGGGGCGGACATCTTTTGAAAATACAACCTGCCGCATCAGCCCAAAACTACAAAAATTGAAACAACAGCGATTTATCATTTTTCACAGAGAGTCAACTTTCTGTGGTTGGCTGGGTGGTTCTTCTTCGGGTCTTGCTTGAATTCACAAGAGTGTGTTTTGGTGAGAGGTCAGCTGAGGGAGTGTGCTCAGCTGAGACGGCAGGGCTTCTGTCTCCCAGTTTTTCACAGCATGTCAGTCTCAGGGAGCGATCCACAAGGGCAAAGGCAGAGGCCCTGGACTCCCACGTCGTTTCTGCCACATTTTGTTGGCCAAGGCAAGATACAGGGTGAGCCCAAATTTAAGATGTGATAAAACAGTCTACCTCATGATGAGAAGAGCCGACGAATACCACGGCCATCTTTTTCAATCAATACACATTGCCTTCTGGCCCCAATGATTGACTTTCTGTTCCCATGCAAAATAGGCTCACCTCTTCCCCCCAAAGTCTCATATCATTGTGGCATTAGGCTCTGGCTTGTAGTGAAAGATACCATCGTAAAATCATATTCAAGTGAGGATGAGGCTTCTTGGGTGTGGTTTTCAGGGTCTCCTCTAGTATGGTTCCTCTTGATTCAGAGACTTGTGAACTGAAAGAAGTTAACTGCCACCTCCCGTCCACTCCCACCCAACACACAAAGGTGAGACAGGGACAGGATAATCACCAAGGATACTTGCATTCCGAAAGGGGTGCAATGGGAAGTTATTGTTCATTGCAGATCTGAAATCCTGCCAGGTACACCTGCAACTTACTCTGGGGTCACAGGATGTTCTTAGGGCCACTTAATGTCAAAAGTCTGAGCGCACTCTGTTTCTTGGAAGGCATTTTTTCTTTCTTTTCAGGATTCTTAAGGAAATTTCAGTTCATTTTCTCAAGAATTCTTCCAGAATATGCCAAGATAGATGTCACACCCATGTTTTAAAATTATTCATATGTTGTAGGGAAAAAATCCTTTTTAGCTCAGGGATGTTTTCTTCTATTATCTTCTTGGCTATTGGCCCTATACTGTTTTATTTATTTTTAATGTTTGTTTATTTCTGAGAGAGAGAGAGAGACAGAGAGAGAGAGAGAGACAGAGAGAGAGAAAGACTGAGCACGAGCAAGGAAGGGAGAGAGGAAGACATAGAATCTGAAGCAGCTTCCAGGCTCTGAGCTGTCAGCATAGAGCCTAATGCAGGGATCGAACCCACAGACTGTGAAATCATGACCTGAGCCGAAGTTGGACATTTGACCGACTGAGCCACCCAGGCACCCTGTTCCTATACTTTTTAAAAGGACTCTTTTATTGGAAAATCAACCAGTCAAATGTTGGTGCTCTGATTTTTACCTTCTATATTATTCATATTTAATCTATGTTCTTCTCCTCTGCTTTCTCAGAGAGCTTTTAAGAATTTTTCTTTCATATTACTGATTTTTTTTTCAGTATTAATTCTATTCTTTAATGGCTCTCTATTTCTGGCAAGTCTTTATCCCAAACAGTAGGGAGGTTCTGCTGTACTCCAAAGAGAACGTATGTTGAAGCCTAATGCATTATCACTCCAATTTAGTAGGCTTTCAAGAACGTGGCTAAAATGTATATGTGGGATTTTTGATATCTGAGGACATACCAGTGTTTTCTACATTCCCATTAAACTAGCAAAAACACAAAACTAGCAAAGACACAAAAGAATCCAACAACTCACCTCACTGAAAACCTCAAGGTATCCTCAAAGACAGAATTTGGGAAGACTTTTGCCAATAATCAAGAACAGCTGGGTGGATTTAGACCAGACCTCTCCAAGAAACGCTTGGAAAAAAGTAGGAAGATCAGTTTATCTTTCTCTTATTCTCTGTTTCATGACTAAAGACCAGGAGGTTAGTCACAGCTAATCTTGTTACAAGAAACAAAGACTCTAAAAGCAGCCCTTCAACTGTGTTGAAGAAAAACCATTCTTTTCTGTGGGACCTTCTGACCATCTGGCTTAGGCCTCTCCTGAAGATTCTTAGCATACCCCTCATGGCCTGGAGCGAGCCCTGGCACGCGAGGCCGAGTGACGGGCTTCTGACTGCCAGCTGTGATCAGAGCTGCAAGTGGTAATAGTACCAGGTTACTTTGTGTGATGTACGCCATCTGTCATTTCTGAAGCTTCCGTAAAGTCATGGCAAAATTTATAGCTTTCAGTTCTCTGCTGTGCAGAGTTAAGCACTAGGTGCTTATCCCGCGTATGGAAGGCGATAGGAAGGGGTAGAGAGTGTCCTCCTTCCCCAAGTCCCGACTGGACATGGTGGCTCTCCCATGTGGTAGGCATCATGAATCTTAGGAAGGTGACCAACACAGATGCAGCCGTGGGGGGACAGGAGGAGGAAACCGAACATGAGGAACCTATTCCTGGCCCTACGTGAGAAAGGACCTTCGGGAACTCTCAGAAAGAGCAAAAAACTCATGAGGAGAAATAATTTCCAGCTATACACCAAGGCCTAAAAGCCATGGCAATTTAGTCATTCAAGTAAATGTGACTTTAATCTGTAGTCAAAATTTAGTGAGGCCAGGATATTTGACTTACATATAAATGGTATTTCTAAAAGTGCCCAAGGCCAAAATCTTTTGTTGTCTGAAGTAAGAATTCTAGATATTCTTCCTTATTCCTTTAGTAAAATATTCCTTCATAAATAACGTAAAGGTAAACCAGCCCCTGCCTGAATGGAGAGTTCACGATTTCTAACTTTGTGAAGTTCCGGAACTAATGCAAAAAAACCGAGAGAGAGAGAGAGAGAGCACGTGCAGGTAAACCTCAGGGAGCACAGCCCTGGAAATGTTAGGAATCGTTGGTGACGCTCTTCCTAAATCAATTTACAATAGTATGAGGAAAGTTACATGTTAGAATGTTTGCTTTATCTTTCTATTAATGTCACTTATTATATTGCATGTTTTATGCTTTGTAGGTATGATAAATAATATTTAGTATTGAGGTTACTGCATTGGAAACATGGAGACAGGTCAGGTACTGACCAAATATATAAGCTTGGTCAAGTCTTTTGATGTCTCCTGGCCACAATTTTTTCAGCTGAAACAGCACGACAGGGTTTTGCATCAAAGACCCTTACCAGCTTTAATATTGTGTGGTTAAAATGGAAACTAAGACAAATAAATGTATGCTTTCAGAAAGATCAATTAGGTTGCTGAGTTCAAAGACACAAATCATATCTTAGATTCACATATTCCCTGGAAGCATATATACTTCCTTATACATAGCAGGTAATTAAGAAAATCTGTTTATGATATTTAAAATTTTTATGTGTTTGGTTTCTCAAATACATAGATAGACTGGGTTATTTAAAAGGCCCTTTCCAGCTCTATTATTCTACTAAAAACATAAATCAAGCCAAATAAATTGTGTAGTAGATCAATGAGATTTTCAATTCAAGGACAGAAGTCTTATCTTTGATCTATAAATTCCCTTCAAAGCCTCATATAATTCCTTCCATAGCAGGCACTCAAGCAAATCTCTCTAGATTATAGTTATTCATTTTGCTTTGTTTTTCAAGTAAATCTCCAACACTGTAATATGAATCACTTTCAAACCTCATTATTAATTATAATGTCTATTTCTAACTACCTAAATCTTATAAAGACAAGTACACAAATGGGAAATGGGTGAGAAAAATATTCTATCCCTTAATTGTCCTCAATGAGACTTACAGCTTTTCCATACTTTAGATTCCATGAGTAATAAAATTTAAAAGCCCAATATGAATCTAGGTTCATGTGCACTAACAGATGTCTCAGGTGTTCTGCCTTAAAATCAGAAAGACAAGAATTCAAATCGCGAAGAGACTCCACGCATACATAACACAGCCTGTGGCACATGTTCCACTGTAGATTGAAAACTCATTGTTAACTTTGGGAAGCAACCCTGAAAAGGCAGATGGAATGGAAAGATGAGGTGACATTCTTTTTATAAACTTTAAAGTAGCACACATCACACAAAACACTTAAGAGTTTACGAGGGGGGAAAAAGGGCAGGGGAAAAGAAAATTCACACGCACCCTATATAAGCATGAAACTCTTAATGATACACATTAAATGGAAACACATGACTTTTGCTAATTCATTTGTACTTTATCCTTCTTTTTAATAGAAATTAAATTAGTCACTTAATGTACATAATGTAGTGTTTGTTTTCCAGTCTAGTTGCTTTTCAGCATTTTCTTTTGCGTCTCTTTGAATAACATGGGCAATGTTATTCATCATCAAGATGTGGTTTGATGAGTGAACAAAGTCAAACATCAACTATACTTAACAGAGGACAGAGGGGTCAGAGTTAATTTGTAGCTAACAACATGGAAAAAATAAAAAGAAGCACAGACCCACAATAATATCAACATGCATTATTAGTCAAGATTCAAAGTTAGCCCAACCCACACAGATTTCTTCTAAGCTGAGAGTACATATGGAAAGGGATGACTTTATCGAGTTCCATAGCCATAGTAGTAAGGTTCATCAGGGCGGAATCCATAAGCTGTGGCAGGGCGTCCAAGAATGCCAACTGATTGGCCAAAGCCATCCATTCCAAGGCTGAAAAGAGAAAAGGGAATGATAAGTTATATTTTTCATCACACATCCACACGGGAGGCCGGGAACTTTACACCTCCAAGATTTTCTTCCTAGCAGCAGAAGTGATTAATGCGGCTATCATTAAGCATTTTTCTTCTTCATATATATATACATATATATGTGTGTGTGTGTGTGTATGTATGTGTATATATACACACACACACACACGTTATATATATAATATATATTTAATATTAATTTTACTGAATTAATATAGCCACAAAAATGTGCATAATAAATATTTCTAACAGTGTGTGTTAAAAATGTTGGAAACCTCTGTCATCAGGTAGTATTCAAGACAAAGAGGAGGACAGATCAGAAAAGTTTTCATAAATTACATTTATATATGGCTTTTATGCCAGAATATGAAAAGATTTTATGTGCTAGCAATTATCAGTATAGTACTGTTAGGGAACGACAACACTAAAACTTGTAAAATGAGTTTTGTTATTGATAATACAATTTTTTTCATATAGGATTGTTAATAATCATGCATGCATTTTGAGTTTTAGCAGTAAAACTCTCACTCAGGGTCAAATCATACCATAAGCCTATGACTAGAACAGGACAAGGAATTTTACAACATTTGAGTTAGTCAGATTTGATCTGCAAATCCTTCTCTGACTCCTCAAAAAAAAAAAAAAAGTCATACATCTCTTTTGAATTACAACAATATAAATTTTATAAATTTTGTCAGTTTATTCTATGGAAATAATAGAAGCCTAAAGATGACCTTCGGCGTTATAATGACATTTGATACATGGATAAACTTTATTGCTTTAAAAATTATTCTTTCATCTATTAGTAAATTTAAAAGAAAATCTGTTCTCCAAGGCACTTTTTAAGGATCAGAGAATTATCCAACACTTAGCCAAATGACAAGGTCCTTATCTGGCCAGGCAAAGATGGCAGCTAGAACATGCTCATGCACAGCTCATGCAGTGAATGCTTCTGAGCTTATTTGCAATCAAAGGAAAACAATTTAGAATATAGAAACATGAACCTTGAAAAAAATAACACATTTAAATGATTTAAGATTATTTGAGGCATATACTAGATGGAAACATACTTTATCAGTGAAATCTCAGTATGATTAAAAAATGTACTCATGTAGGCACTACCTTCCTCTCAAAACTCAAAACGAGGTTAAGTTAGAACACAATAGAAGTAACAATTAAAATATTAAAGGTTTTAAATGATTTGTGTATGCGTGTACACATATGTGCACGTGTATACTGAGATAGGACTGAATAGTAAATATAAAAAACCTAACACATATAGGGCGTATTATTCATGTGAATCTACTGCTCAGGGAAATGGAATTTCTGAGGTTTAAGTTTTAGGTCAGCATTTGTAGTGAGTGATCCTGAAGGAAACAAACTTTTTGGGCTTCTTCTAAACATGTGTCTATGATTCTCCCAAAAATTGGTTGCAATTTTTAAGTCTGAGTTTTATTTTGAAATGGCAAAATAGAAGTACATCCTTCCTACCTTGGCCTCCTGGGAAGAAAGATTAGTTTTATGATGAAGGGAAACACTGCTCTAGAGGTAGCTTTAAAGATGTTACAGAAATTAATGCAGTCCATGAGCACAGATACACCTGCATCAGTTTAAAATTAGAGGAAAAGTCGGCCGTTGACATTTTTTTCTCCTGAAGCACTAAGGCTAACAAATACTCACGTATCCAGACAACTCTCAATTACGTAAAAGTTGACTGGATAGCTTATGCATTTCGACTCCTTCCTTTTTCATCTAATTATTACCTGCCTTCAGACACTGCTTATGTTTTTTAGCATCTCTTCCGAGGCCTAATAGCAGGAGACTTAGGTTAAGCTCGAGTTAATTTTATCTTTGTTTCTCAATCAATCTAGAGGCTTCCAAGGGCTTGGAAACAAGAGGCACAGAGTAGATCAGTAAAGAGAATACACAAAGACACCTTAAAAACAGAACATCTCACAGAGGAACTCGTAGCACTATTACTGTAATTCTATCGAAAAGAAGAGAAGCCTCAGAAGGGAGACTGTCGGCCATGTTGGCACAGAACAAGATGCTCCCCAGTGGCAATGTTGGTACCAACCCAAGCAATTCCTTGGGGTGACCTATAACACTATTGGGAATATCTGATTTTTGGCAGGCTTGTCCTCATTGAGGAAGGGACCTTAAAAAAGGTTCTGAGAGTGTGAGGTCATTATACATGCAAACTGCAAAACTGATTTCTATGATCAGTAGGCAAACTTCCGATCATTGTATTTCCATGTGGCTTGACAAGAGGGTAAAGAATACACTCGGACATTATCCAATCTGCCTGATGTAAATTGACAAATGGACATTCAGCTGTTTTTTTAAGGACATTCTCTGTCACACTGTTGGTAAGAATTTGCACTCCAAGTCAAGTTAAAGTAAGATCGAACCTTGAACACTGGCGAGTTTCAGTTTCTGAGCCTGCAAGTTTACTGTGATAAAGTTCTATTTATGCAGTCAACAGTTCACCCAGAGACATCTGTGTGTTCTGGCCAAATTGTTTGAACTTCCACAGATACCATTTGCAAAAAAATTTTAAGGAGAAAAATTAGAAACTCTAACAATGAGTTCTTCTGTAATGATCCATCACATATCACAGATGAACTTGCTGTTTAAAGAAAAGAATATCTGAAACATTATGACCAGTTTGAATGGTACTTTGACAGAAGTCCTAGGTCCTTTTGTATTATGAAAGATCAGCTATATGTACATAAGATCTTCTAAATAAAATTCACTCTGAAACAGAATAGCTTGATTTTCTAATCTCTCGTTTGGTTCTAATACAGAGGGGACACTGGACTATTCAGGATGCTACAACCTGAAGCTAGATATTCTTCTGGGATATGTGGATACATGCTGTGCTTTCTCCCTCGGAATAAAGATGTAGCCTTGTTACTTTTGAATCTGGTTCAAAACCAGGAACACCTAATCATAAGTTTTCCTTGAAACAGGAACAGACAGATTCTTTATGTAAGTTTGTCTAGAAGGAGATAGAAATGTGAATATAAAAGGGAAGTGTGGCAGCAAAACTTGTGCTTTCCTGATCCACTAAGGACTCAGAGTACACAGTAACTTGCATGCCCTCACTAGGGACCCTGAGAACCCAGAGAAACTAAGCTGTGATACGGTGCACCTGCCCTTGCCCTGTATGACTGTTCTTCAGATGAGAGTTTGCACATTTGACTATTTATATTGGAATTTAATCTAACAGCTCACATGTGTTTCCATGTGTACATACTTTCTTCCAGGCATTCCTAACCTACATAAAAAGCCGTGTGTCCTCTAGATCAGAAAATACCACTACTAGACCACTATTTTTTTAAAATAGGACTGTGTAGTGTCATTTAACCATTATCCTCAATGTCTAGATATCATTTTTAGACCTTTAAATTAGAAAAATAACAAAATGCAATCTCTTCTTAAAAATATCTTATTTCGAGTTCAAAGAAAATGGTTACTGTGTGTTGTGAAAAGACAACTAGGAAAAAAGGGCCCCCCAAATCCATCTGCTACTAAGTTTTCTGTCCCAAGAACAATGATTTGGAGGTGCCTAGAAAGGAAAATGACAAACTCTTTGTAACTAAGAAATTACATTTAAAATTCAACAACAAATATAGAAATCACATCAGGATTTTATTTTTACATGAACATTTAGAAACCTAATTAGCATTCAGCAGGCAGGAGGCAGAATTTTGCTATAATATTTACAAGGCTTCAAACAAATTTTTAACAGCATTCATTATATTTCTAAACTTGCGATGATTCAGAGAGGGGGGAAAAAGGGAATCGAGGCATGACAAGTGGCCCTTCACATGCAGCACATCACAAGGGGACCGGCAGCCAGTAAAGAATCGTAAGCACTCTGGGGCTCTACTTAGACTTCTGTGCCAGGGTTGACGTTCCCGTAGGAAGGGAAGAAAATCACCTACCTCTAGCTGTTTGTGAGGCTTAATTAGTGCATATTTGTAAAGCACTTTGAAATCCTTGGATGGAAAGTGCTGTATAAGTGAAAAGTATTATTATTTTATTAAAATTCGATGAAAGCAACACACGTCTTTATCTTCTTTGAAATTTCCAAGTCAGCAAAATGAATGCAGAGCAAATGATGACAATATTAAAGGATGTTAATAAAAATAAAAAATAAATTCAAGCCAAGTTCTCTTTTCACAGGTCACAGAATCTTTGGCTTGGAAATATTTTTAGAAATAAGCTAGACTGTGCTTCCATTCACCACATCCTTGACAGGGTCTATCGAATTCTTTGCAGAACATCTCCAGGAATGGGAGTACTCACAGGGCAGTTCTTCCATTGTGGGTCCGTCACACTGTTAGAAAGTTCTATATCTTGACCTGTAATCTGGTTGTATTAGTTCTAGAATTACCATTTGGAACCACAAAAGAAATCCAATTCTTCTTTAATATGGTTACTTCACAACTCTTGTTTACTCAATCCTCATGACATGGTTTCTCAAATCTTTACTAGCTGATTTGCTCTCTAAATAACTTTTGAGGGCTGCTGGGGTGGCTCAATCGGTCAAGCGTCCGACTTGGGCTCAGGTCACGATCTTGCGGTTTGTGGGTTTGAGCCCTACATTGGGCTCTCTGCTGTCACCACAGAGTCTGCTTCAGATCCTCTGTCCCCCTCTCTCTCTGCCCCTCCCCCACTTGCACACATGCTCTATGAAAAATATTAAAAAATAATAAAATAATGATTTTTTTCAATGTTTATCTTAAAATGAAGCTGAAAATAATGTGATACTGTACTTATTATGTGGTCTGAAACCAGCACAGAATACAATGAGATCCTGTTTCTGACTCTCTAATAATGTAGGCTAAAAATGCACTGATCTTAAATTTTTTAAAGAGTCGTTACCACAAAATGGCTCACATTGAATGTATATGTGTGTGTATAGTTGTGCGTATGTACACACAGAGACACAAACATGAAATTTTCACACTGAATTTCATCTTTTTGATTTGCGTCTTTTTTTTTTTTTAAGGAATTCTATTCTCCCTAAGATAAAATCCTTTAGAGTAATATATTTACAAGTAGAGGGTGGTGATTCTTATTAACTACCTTTGTGATCCATGGGATAATATCGAAGGCTAGAATTCTTTTGGGATCGTCAAGTGAAAGGACTTAACATAGGCTAACTTTTTTTCAGAGGAAGGATATTGTAGAGCTGTGTGAAATGTGATCTGATAATAGTTTTCTAGAACAGTTCATTCTTTTTATCAAATATTCCAATATATTTATCATAGAATCAAAATCAGTATTTTTATCTTCCTAAGTAGATTATAAATTGATCAGAGTAATTTCAGCTTTACTATGATTTGTCATGAGAAATTTAGTAATACGTAATTGTGGTAGTGAAATGTAATAGTGATCCTTTGTATTCATCCATCCATCCATCCAAATAGTACATGAGTTCCTACAATGTGTTAAGTATAGTATTGATAGTCAATGTTAAAAAAAAAAAAAAAAAGATGTGGTACTGGAAAGGCAATAAGTAAGTCATGATCCCTTGGCCATGCATTGGAAGCAACTAAACATGGAACAAAATTCTGATAATAATATGATGTTGTATTACCCGTAGTACATTTATAAATTGCTACAAAAGAATAGAAGAAGAACAAATATTTAGTATAAAGTTAGAGTATAATAGAGGTATGTACAAATTGTTCCAAAAGAACCTAGGGGACTAGAAGGTCTTCACAGAAAATATTTTTATTTTAATGCATCTGTCACTTCCTGACTATATCTATACCTATCTATGTATCTTTTTACTTTATTTCCTATGAGACTATAAGTACCATGAATAAAGTTAAAGACTGTCACTGTCTTATTCATTGCTATATCACTAGCATCTAGCACTGTATCTGACATGCAGTGGGCATTCAAAAAGTATTTTATTGTATGAATGGATGAATCTAAAAGGACAAATTGGATTTCACAAGTGAAGAGAGAGTATTCCTAATGTGGCAGCCTGAGCAAGAGAGAGAAGGCACTGAAGAACAGCCTCTGGTTTGTTATGGTTAAAGTCAGGGTAACGATGAAAGCTGAACCCAAGTGGCAGCAGATAAGGCTAGAAAGGGATGTTAAGACTAGATTTTGAAAGCTCTTCATATGCCATGCTAACTATATACTTTGGGAAATCTGTCTACGATTTTTTAAAAAGGGGAGCAACTTACGTGTTTTAGAAAGAGAACTGTGGTCACTAATGGTGTTAGACAAAAACATGGGGAGCATTTAATAGAGAATATTGCGGCTGTCCATATGTGAAACAGTGAGAGCCCATAGAGGCAGCAGCAGAAATAACGATAATCAAATACGCTACCTTTCATGATAAAAAAAAAAAAAAAATGGTATCACGGGGGTGCCTGGGTGGCTCAGTCCATTAAGCAGCTGACTTTGGCTCAGGTCATGATCTTGCTCGCAGTCCGTGAGTTTGAGCCCTGCATGGGGCTCTGTGCTGACAGCTCCGAGCCTGGAGCCTGCTTCGGATTCTGTGCCTCCCTCTCTCTGCCCTTTCCCTGCTCGCACTCTGTCTCTCTCTCTCTCTCTCTCTCTCAAAAATAAATAAACATTTAAAAAAATGGTATCAATTTCTCTTTTGAAATGGGTTTTTTAGTTATACTTTTACCATTTAGGAACTAAGAATGAGAAGAAAGAATATCAAAACTGGCTGAAATTTTAGAGGTTATAGCTAACTGGCATGAAACAATTTTGCCATAGAAATGTGCTTCATCAAATAACTAAGAGGGGTGCCTGGGTGGCTCAGTTGATTAAGCGGCCGACTTCGGCTCAGGTCATGATTTCACGGTCTGTGAGTTCGAGCCCCGCGGCTCAAAGGAGGCAAGAATTGGAAGGAGGCAAGAATAGAAATAGGGAGATTAATTAAAATGCTATGGAAGTAGTCAAGTAGAGGCATAGTGATTAAGAAAAGTAGGCAGAGCTATGTGTCTGGCCCTGTGCTGGACACGGTGGGAGATATAAAAGTGAATAAAAAGTATATCCCATCTTCTGAAAAAGAAAAAAAAAAGGCAGAACTTCAAACTTACTTTTAGGATATAAAAATCTGGACAAGATGTGGTTCCCACCCTAGCTGGAAGAAAATTCCAGATATAAAATCATAACTTAAAAAAAAACAAAAAACATTGGGGCGCCTGGGTGGTTCAAGTCGGTTAAGCGTCCGACCGGCTCAGGTCATGATCTCACGGTCCGTGAGTTCCAGCCCCGCATCGGGCTCTGTGCTGACAGCTCAGAGCCTGGAGCCTGTTTCGGATTCTGTGTCTCCCTCTCTCTGGCCCTCCCCCGTTCATGCTCTGTCTCCCTCTGTCTCAAAAATAAATAAATGTTAAAAAAAATAATAAAAGGGGCGCCTGGGTGGCGCAGTCGGTTAAGCGTCCGACTTCAGCCAGGTCACGATCTCGCGGTCTGTGAGTTCGAGCCCCGCGTCGGGCTCTGGGCTGATGGCTCAGAGCCTGGAGCCTGTTTCCGATTCTGTGTCTCCCTCTCTCTCTGCCCCTCCCCCGTTCATGCTCTGTCTCTCTCTGTCCCAAAAATAAATAAAAAACGTTGAAAAAAAAATTTATAAAAAAAAAATAATAATAAAAAAAAAATAAGAAGCCATAGTATTCCATGTAGATGAATACCACAGACTGTAGAAATAGCTTGCCTTTGAATTCAGTAGGAAGAACTAGACTATTCTGGCAGAAGAGAACATATTTTTCTTGAAATTCTTATATATAGTAACAAAAGAAGTATAAACTGAATGGGATAAAGCCTATAAAATTGCACCCAGCATTAGATGTATGATTAAATCAAGATCTCAATGCTTGTAATTTATAAACCAAACACTAGATGGAGAGCTTGTCTTATCACTGAGCATCATTTACTTTTACAAAGTTTTAAAGCAAGTTTTAAGTTTTATCAAATTGAAACTTCTTAGCATACTTAACATGTAGAGAACGTGGTTTCCATTGCATTTATCATATAGTCCATGTTCTCATTTTATAAATGTGAAATAATTTAGAGCTAAATAGGAATGTCATTCATATGCAAAAATGTTGCGAAGGTGGGGGCCTATGAGTCTTGGACACTGAAAAATGTAATGTGCGTGCATGTTAAGTACAACTACTATAGGCACAGCTTCTAACATTTTCACTGAACCTGTCAAAAGCACCTTGTCTCTCTAAATTTATATGTGACAAATGCATCTTTTAGGTTGCTAATAGGTGTTAGTTGTTGAACTTGAGCCTTTGTATTACTGAGGTGAACACAATTAAGCATTCTGATGAGCTTTACCAATATATATCAAGTTCAGCTGTCATTTCCCATTTAGTTTTTATTCTTAATCTTTTACATGCATAAGTATCAATTTTCCTTTTATTATGATAAAACTAAATGGTTAATGACTCTTAAAGAATATTTTAGTGAAATCGAACCAAGTAGTATTTTCCCCCAAATCAAGGGCAAATGATACGAGTAGTGGGAGGTTGTACTTAAAGTACTCATCTGGAATTTATTTTAAAAAAGTTTTTTAAAAGACATCTGTCAGTTCTAAGGGGATATATACCACCTTAGGGACAGATCCTTTCAATTTAGTTACAATACTATGATGCTTCAGATAAAAACTAATTTGTAGTAATGATGGGAGAAGCATGTGTAAAACAGTCACTGATTTGTTCCAAATGGTAAAGAAATTCCATTTTACTGATGCTCTTCTAATTTCATTTAATTCACACTTCTCTTATTATGCATCTTAATCTGTTGTTTAACCCATCTCCAGGACCTATTTTAATGACTGCATTTTTTATGTTGAGATGTTATAGTTGGCACTTTTTCATATTATGACATTGCACTAATTTTCCAAATTCCTTTGTCTTTTTAAAAATGTTATGGTCTAATTGAGAGTCTTCTATTAATTCTAGTTCCTGGGCATCCTAAGTCTCTTACTGTTATGCCTGACAGTTCTCCTTTGTGAGAATACTTTTCTTCATGAGCTTTGCAATTTTTTTATTGTGTTCAATTTCAAGTTGCCTTTATTTATTCATTTGCTTTTGCCTGTTAGTCCTTGAATTTGAAAATATTACTATAGAGAGGTTCTGTATTTGTTTATAATACACTGAGGCTCCAGGGGGTTCCACTGTCCCGAAAACATTTTTAATGATAATTACTTGATTTGGGGTTCACTAAATTGGATGAATAGTATAAATTCTGAACCCACACACGCTCATGGAGAAAGCTTGTGATTTCTTTCTCCTGGGTAACTCTCCTCCTAGGGCCTTGGGGCAGAAGATAAGTTTTGGCCATTTCTCTAGGCTGGTGAATTACAATCATCTAGTCCTTTTTTCAAATGATGAGAAAAAGGCAGCCCATTGCAGTTGTAGGCCTTATACAGGAATTCAGTTTCATTTTCCTTTACTATATAACCTATACCGAGTTCATCATTATTCTCATGCGTGGTTATTTTGCGTGTGTGTGTGTGTCCTACCTTTGTGAATTTGGCTGTGAACTGTAAATTTTTGTTAACATTTAGTCCACCTTTTTAATATATCTATACGGGGGCGCCTTCTAAGTCAGCCGGGTCTACCATGGTGCTGGAAGTCCCTTCCACTTTACTCATTATCTGCTCTGCACACTCAAGAAAAGAATTTATCAACCTTGTGTTCCTGTGACTCCGAATTGGCCCGCTTGAAGAGAACAATGACTTGAAAGAAATAACGGGAGCTAGGAGAAGGTATTTTCTTTTTCCTTATTTGTAGCAATTAACAGGAAAAATACTCTCATAGGTGCCTCATGGCAGCTGTCAAATGTGATTATCAAGCTGCAGTGAGTATTTACTCAAACCTATAATGGTCTTGAACTTTTAATAATAATCTTTTAGGGAAAGTATGCCATTCTAGTCATCTTTAACTTGTTCTTCAATTAAGTGCAAGGACTTCTTGAAATTGTCAGTTCTATACTATCAAGCAGTACCTCATTTCATAACACCAAATGTTCAGGGAACCCACTGAGCTGCTTAAGTAACCCCTAGGTCAATAAACCGAGTCATTAGCACCTCCTTTGAATAATTGTTTGTCTGTTACTGGTTCAACATTTATATAATCTGTCATAATACCTTGGTTTTTTAAGGTACAAAAATTACTGCTGTAGGCTTAAAGTAGTGAATATAACATAAGTAGCAATGTTTTCGCAGTGATAGTTTAACCATATTGTCTGGTACTGAGTGAGTTAAAGCCTGAACACCACAGCTAATTACTATGTAATGCTAACCTTAGTTGCTGGTTCATTTTGAGACTCTTTAAAATATGAACTGTGTATTTTACCCCTATGCACTCTCTTAATGATTTGTTTTTTTAGACTGAAATCACTTCCAGCCATCAGTTATACTCTTGGTCTCTACATATGCACTTCTCCAAGCACAAATATTTCTTTTTCCTATTGGTCTGCCAGCCCTGTCAGAGCAAATTTCACTTTAAACTAAATGCTATGATACTTAAAACCTCTTGGATTACTCAGGCTGCTAGTGTGATCTATGACCTTCCAAGAATGACAGCTGAACTTTCCAATTTGCTTATACTGCTTGGGGAACTAGAAAGCACATGCCAAATAGGAAAATGTTTCTGATGTTGAACAGAGAGAAGTTCTTGTTGGAGGTGAGAGCAGGAGACTATTAAGTACTGAAAAATACTAATAAGAAATGAAAAGAAACTAAACATGCTGCAAAGTCTAAGACCTTGAGCATAATTCAAACGTTAATGCTAGTACTCAAAACTTTTCAGTCCAGTAAAAATATGAATAATGACCTTCGGTTACTGTAATTTAAGCACAATCCAGAATCTTAAAGTGATAATGCACTATCAAAACGAACAAGTTCAAGATACAGAATAGAATCTAAAATTATCATGAGTACTATGTAAAATGGGCTCTATGAACTCCCCATCTTTCTTTATGAAACAGACAGAAATCCGACATATGGACACAATCAGAGTAAACAGGGCTATCTAACATGCATGCTACAGATCACTCTCTCATACATGAAAAATTAATGTTAAGCTTCTGTTAATACCTTGTCTCTCAAATCCCCAAATAAATAATACAGTTTGGGGATATTTTGATATACTTTAAACATTTTCACTTTCTTTTACTACCTTACAAAAGAGGTAGATAAGTGTTGTAAAAAAAACCAATCTCAAAAATCTTATCAAATATACGAAGCTTAGTGTAAAGTTTCCAATATATGTCATACTCTACTTATTCGTTTGTCTCAATAATTTTTAGGCTAATAAAAATCAAATGGTGGTTGATAAGTAAAGACTTTTTTTTGTACCTAAAATCAAATCAAGTGACATTTTTCTAAAATTGAGGGCACGAGTATATATATAATAGAAACTATGTTTAGACAAATTAAAAGTGTGTATTTTTATTATTTTATTTTTCTAATGTTTATTTTTGAGAGAGAGAGAGAGAGAGAGAGAGAGAGAGAGCACAAGCAGGGAAGGGCAGAGAGAGAGGGAGACGCAGAATCTGAAGCAGGCTCCAGGCTCTGAGCTGTCAGCACAGAGCCCGACATGGGGCTCAAACTCACAAACCATGAAATCATGACCTGAGCCGAAGTTGGACGCTTAACTGACTGAGCCACCCAGGTGCCCAAAAGTGTGTATTTTTAAATAGCTAAGCATGGAAGTGTGAAAATATGATCCAAAATAAGTTTATAATATTAAATATACAACAAAAGACATTGCCTTACATTGTGATATTTTAACACATCTATGTTGGACACTGTTACATAAATACTTTCAGCCACTAAGTCAGGAATCACTACAGGTCAGATAAATATTTCATAGCTATTTAGTGTCTTCTAGAGCATTTAAAATCTCAGTATACTATATAATATACCAACACTGTATTCAGCACTAGAAAAACAGGGACTAAAGTAAATCTCTACTCTTAAGTTTTTATGAGCTCTCTTGTCCTTGAGAATATGTTTGTTATGTCATGGGTCTGTAAAAAAACAAAAAACCCAAAATCATTTTCTGTTTATGTCTACGGCTAATTGTAAGATGACTGTCAAGATATGGACTGATTTAAATCACTCTGTTCAACCAGATTGTAGTGTTCTGATGATACAGCCAGGTATTTCTATACCATCTTCACAGAACGGGGCCAGCACAATTTGGGCACATGCTGCAATGATACCAAGCAAATTAATTCAGTGTAGACTGGAATGTATACGATTCTAACAATTACTTTTCTGACTTGTACCCTATTGCCATATTTAAATTAAAGTTATTTTCAAAGCAACATAAGAAAACACCATACTTTTTTTAAAATCACTGATGTACATGGGCATTTTTCTCCCTTAATTTAAGAAATGGAAAGTATATTTATTAGCAAAACTAACTTAAGTATAAACTTATCAACAACTCCCGAATTTTATTAAAGTTAGTGGGGTGCAATGACCTCAAACCCAGAATATCTGGATATGTTTTCTGCTTCTACGGATAGAACTTGTTTCAGCCTATATTTGTAACTGTCATAATTTCTTCTTGTAAAATAAGAATAATGGCTATCCCTTTTAACATCTGCCTTGAGATTATTATACGTCCAAGTCTCTTATAAGAACAGTTAAGAGATTATATATTTGGTGTTGTTAGTGTTATGACATATGAAAATGATAGAGCCTTCCCTAAAAATACTTATGAAATTCTGGCTCCTGCCACATGATCTAGACAGTTAAAAGACACTCGATCATATTTGGCATGCTTCTTACACATGCTTTCCGTTTGCTTTTATAGGGCTGTTACATAATTCATAGAGATTTATGCCTATACGTAGGCAACTAATTGTTATTGCACTAAAATAATGCCAAGGCCAATCATATCTTCCTTTTACCATAGTGAGACTCGACTGCTTGTATAAATAAGGTTATTCAAGCAAAACCCTTCAGATTCTATATCATGATTGATGCAAATGATACAACACATGTTGGGATGAAAATACCGCGAATGTCTCTCTGCATGCTTTTCTACCTTATTTTATATTCAGTGAGTTTATTTTGAAAGCAGTAAATCAAGGGTAAGGTTTTTAGTTATTCCACACAAATCATCACTTCCCAAACTGCATACATTTCTGTACTCAGGTTTACTGCTGTTAGAAAAGGGCACAGGTCACGGACGTGTCTAGGATAGGGTATTTTCATTCCATGATGTTCATTATCTTGGGGTTGTGCCAGCCCGACAATCTGGGACTTATAAGCAAAGTTGGGCAACTATCAGGAGAAATCTTCAGGGACACGGTAATGCACTGACTGTACATTTTTGAGATTATAGGCAGTATAGAGTTTTAGGCAGTATTTAAAACTAGCATATAGGTATAGCTAGATTAGGTTTTTCAAGTATGCAGGACAAGGAAAGATTACAAACTGACTTCTTTAAAATGACTATGGTGCCCACTTGCTGATGGCAAACAGTACCCCCCACCCTAAGACTTGAGGGGAAAAAGGCAAGATGCAACTGTAAGAAAGTGTAATAGTTTCTTTTTTCCCCTTAGTGTATACAGAGAACAAGTTGAATTACAATAGTCCAATATTTATAAAGTCCTTAAAACCCAGAGAACTTTAAAAAAAAACAACACAACTTTTTGAGACTTTTAAGAATTCCTGTGGGTTTTTTTTTTAACCACTTAAAAAAAGATCCTAGCATTAAGTTTGAACACCCATGTAAATATAGTTTTATGGGGTTTCTTGTATCAATTTGAAAAGATGTAAGTTTTAGGTTACAGTTGCAACTTAAAAATTTACTTGCCTAACTATGTTCATAGAAGCCTCCTCCCATCCTTTCACATTTGAGGGGCTCTAAATTAGCCACCTGATACTGTCCACACAAATCTGGATTCCTTTTTAAGATTGTATTGCCTTTTAATTTCTGACAGGCCAAGGTGCTTTGTTTTTAGCTGGAAGAATCTGAAATGGAAAGAATTTCTGAAAAAATGGGATGTATCAACTTTAGATAAACTTTAGATATTACTTGAAACAATGCAGATATATGTTCACAAAAGAGAAGATATTCAGGAAATCATTAATTATGCTCCTGTTTATAAGTCTATTCAAAGGACTAATTATTTTATAATATTTAACTCAATCAAAGGGAGTAAGAAATAATTTGTTGATCGTACCTCTCCAGTCTGAAATGAGACTGTAGAAAGGTATAACTTTTACATGAAAACCAACATAGACATACACAGATTTTAAATTCACTAAGAATTAACAGTTAAATAGATATATACATTTTAGAAAATTACCAATCATTTTTTCTCAAATGTAAAAACAAAGTAACATTTGAAAATTGATTTTATTACAGGGGTGCCTGGGTGGCTTAGTTGGTTAAGTGTTTGACTTCAGCTTAGGTCATGATCTCACGGTACGTGTGTTGGAGCTCCACGTTGGGCTCTGCGCTGACAGCTCGGAGCCTGGAGCCTGCTTGGGATTCTTTGTCTCCTTCTCTTTCTGCTCCTCCCCTCCTTGTGCTCTCTCTCTCTCAAAAATAAACATTAAAAATTTTTTTTAAAAAGAAAATGGATTTTATTACAGACTGTCCCATTTGTCTCTCTGAAGTAGGTCTGAGTTCTATTTATTTGCTAGAGGCACTAAGCAGTTATAAAATTACTAAGTGGTCTGGGCTACTACTTAAAGACTGCATGTTGGCCTAAAATCCTTACACGATTATAATCTGCAGGATAATAGTACATAATCAATCCCCTTAATTCCAGACATCTCTTCCATTTCCAAACAACTACCAATGGAGGTTTATTGTCTTTTTTTTAATGAGAAAACCTGAAACAAATCATGTGTAATCTGAAACTCTTTCAATTAAAAGCTTTGAGAATTCATCAATAGCTATGATATCAGTGTAAATCAAAGACTAAAATGTAGGGTCATGTATTCCCTTGGGAACAGCTATCTGCCTACCTACCTACCCATCTACCTACTATGTAAGAGGAAAGGTTTCTATTCAGTAAGAGTAGAGATAGGTGGCATCAGAAATAAACATTCACATCAAACTCTGATACAATGCCTTTCCTAAAATCACACAATTATTCAAAGTATGTTTTGTAGGACACTGATGTGTTTGTAAAGAGGCATTGTCTCTATTACAAAGCCACAACAAGCTGCTGTCTGGACACTTTCCAAAGTGCTTACTGTTCTAATGAAGTAACTAAATTCTAGGGAATTACCAGACCATCAAAGAATAATGTTTAATTAAACGGTCTATATAATTCAGGGGCTATATTTCAATAATAATGTGACTCTTTGTCAAGTATTGCAATGCTTAGCTTAAAATGCAAAAAATCTGAATCTATCACTCTATTTACTTTGTTATCTAAGAAAATTCTTCATAGTATCTTTAACATTTTTTAAAATTTTACTTTTCTCCAGCTTCGAGATATAATTGACATAAAACATCATCAGATTATCGGATTTTTTTCCTTAAAAAATTTCTAAAGGCATACTTTTGTAATGGAAGTTAAGAAACTGCAATATTCTAAATAGCATACTCTTAAAAAACTGTTTATTAAGGTAGAGTGGCATTCTCTTCTAAAGATTGTGTCCTCTAAAGATTAAGGACAATTCAGAAATGTATAATACATATATGTACAGAAATGTACATATACAGGAATGGGGCACCCCTGGCTGGCTCGGTCTGTTAAGTGGCCGACTCTTGACTCTGGCTCGGGCAGGATCTCACATTTCGGGTCGTAGGATGGAGCCCGGTGTCAGGCTCTGTGCTGACTGCACGGAACCTGCTTAGGATTCTCTCCCCCTCTCTCTACCATTCCCCCCTGCCTCTCTCTCTCATGTTTTTTTTTAAATGGGCAGGAACATGTATTAGACCAACCATGTCCAAATACTGACAGCGTACTTAGTATTAATTCCTTAATTCCTTTTCTAAGCCTGCTATTACCCTTAAACGTTTTCAAAAAAAAGAAAGTTGATATAAAGAATAATAAATAGGATAATGTAAGTTATCTCAAAAAATTATATTTTAACCCTGAACTATAAGCTTCTCAAAGGGAAGTGATTTTGATCTCTTTATCCGTAGAAACTAGCCAGTGCTCGTCAATCAAAAAGGTTACTGAGTATAGGAAAATTTAAGTATTAAAACATTTAATGCACATCCTTACCTTGATTGTATCTTTATTTTATACTCTATAAAGTTGATTTCATTTATCATTACTCTATAAAGCTAATTTCATTAAATGTCTTTAATTCAAGTAAAAGTTAAAGGTATCTTTTGGAAATAACAAAATAACCTCCAACATGTTATACTTCTGATTTACTGACTGCTAACAGGTCATTGTTATTAAGACCCAGTAATAGGAATGAAACAAGATCAAAGAAAACCTTTATTCATTTTAAGTATAACATAAAATTTGTTTCTAACAGAACATAAGCTATTTGGTAATGAAAACTAATGCAAAACTTGTAATACTGGGACATTAAAGTTTCTTTTGGCATTAACACTTTTTTATGGTACAGAATGCTTACAGTCAGTAGAGATGAGTACTTCTTAATAGATTCAAACAGATATGTAGTAGAATACATGTGAACTGAGAATTTCTTAATTCAGTCTTAACTACAAAGGCAAGTATCTTTATCTATAAAATACTGCAATTCAGAAGACAGTTTTTTATCCTATATAGAATTTTCCCATATAGCATGGGTTCCTATCCCAAATTTTATAATACAAGCACATAATATATTTTGATTGCATATTTAATACGTTGCACATTTGAAAGAATACTGAAAAAGTAAAGATTAAATATAAAACTAAGACACTGTAACAAAACAACACTGAAAGTAAAATATAGCATGGGAAATGGAGTAAGACATATATGTGTTTAAACTAATGGCTCTGACCCTTATAACTCATTTATTAAACAAATATGTACTGAGAAGCTAGTGTATGACAGGCACTGTAGATGCTACTTTGAATAAGAAAGTCTAAGTTCTTGGTCTTCTGGAGACTACATTCTTGTAGAAGGAGGGAGATGAACAAGGGAACAACAAATAGATGATTAGGGTGCTAAAACCGACAGTAAGTACAGGATCGGGGAGAAGGTGCTACTTTTGACAGTTTTGTCGGAAAAAGACTCTCTGAGGAAGGAATATATGAGGAAAAGGGAGGAATCAGGAAAGACTCCCAAGTCTATGCCTTGACCTACTGAATGATGGTGACACTCACTGAGATGAAGATTAGGGGAGGGACCTATTTGCATGGAGGAAATCAAAACTTATGTTAGATCATCTTAGTAAACATTAAATTGGGTAGTTAAACAGTGACAGGAATGGTGGGTGCTCAGGGGAAAGGTCTCAGATAAATATTTAAGCTAAGATCGTATTTAAGGCCATGGAATCTGGATGAAATCCTTTAGGTAGTGGATGTAGGTAGAAGAGAGGGCCCTCCAAAAGGGTGTTGTTAGAGAACAGGGCCGAAGCCCTGAAGTAACCAGTGTTTAAAGGGAAAGGGAGGAGGAATATACAGCACAGAACACTGGGAAGGAATGGAGAAGTGTTTAGAGGAAAATCAGAAAAATGGGGTATTTTGAGATGAAAGAAGGGAGATTCAAAAAGCAGGGCCCGGACATCTGTGCCGAATGCTGCTGGGTTAAAGATGAGAAAGGTCCACTGGATTTGGCAACATGAAGATCACCGAGGATTCTGACTAGACTGGAGAAACTGAAGAGTACATGGGAGTCTTTTGAGGAGTATGCTATGAAGAGAAGTGAGACATGAGCAGTAGTCGAAGTGTGCTGTGGGGCCCAAGAGAATTTAACGAGGGGGGTTCCAGATTATGTTTGTAAGCTGACAGGAATAATCCAGAAGAAGGGAAAATAATGATGAAAAGTCATGAAAAATGATGAAAATAATGAGAAGTCCTTGAGAAGGCAAGAAGGGATGGAATTCGGAGCAAAATGAACTGACTGGACTTTGAAAAAAAAGGACATTTCCTTCATTCTAGCAGAAAGGAAGAGAGAAAGATGGGTAAAAGTAAGAGAACAGATTAGGTGGTGGAATGATTACCTGTGGGCAAGTTGCTTAACCTGATAAGCTTTGGTTTCCTTAATAATAATGTCTTCTTCCCTGAGCTGTTAAGATTAAATTAGATAAGGAATGTAATAAACAGCAACTGGCATATTGCCTGGCACTCAGCAAATATATTTCAATACATATCATAATTATTAATCAACATATCTGACTGCAGACAGATGCAAAATCATTTTAGAGAATAACTTTCCAAACAATACAATTAGAATAAAGATGAAGTCTATATGGTATTGAAGCCTGCATTGTTTCTATTCCTTTCCAGTAATTTCATTTAAAACTGGACTTGACTATTCATGTTCCAGAAACAAACTTTTGTGGGCAGCGTCACTTTAAGATTTTTATTTTATTAAAAAAATTTTTTGTTAAGTTTATTTATTTATTTTGAGAGAGAAAGCATCAGTGGGGGAGGAACAGAGAGATAGGGAAGGAGAGAGAGAATCCCAAGCAGGTTCTACACTGTCAACACAGAGCTCAATGCAGGGCTCAAACTGAGGAATCAATCACGAGATCATGACCTGAGCCTAAATCAAGAGTCGGACGCTTTAATGGATTCAGCCATGCAGGCGTCCCTAGGTTTTAATTTTTTTTAAAGAACAACAAAAACTGAAAAAAAAAAAATGTTTGTTTTGTGCAGAAATTTTCTGTGGACTTTCAAATCCAGAATTTTGGGGGGCTTACGGACTAATGGTCTGATACAGATTTAAAGTTGTAGAAAAACAAAGAAACAAACTATAGAACAGTCTTCCCCACAGATAGAGTCTAAAATTTTGTTTTAGCCTCATTTTTTTCACATTCAAACTATGATGTTACAGTGAAAGTACGCCTAGATAGGCTTATTTGAAAACATAATAATTCTAAGAGAACTAAAATTTTAAAGTTCAACATTTCTACCTTATATTTAACACCTGCTGAAAAAGGCCTTGGGCAGTAAGGCACCTCTCTTAAAATTTTCAAACCACTCCTTTCCAACCCCCCCTTTTTTTTTAAAATTTTTTTTTTAATGTTTACTCATTTTTGAGAGAGACAGAGACAGAATGCAAGTGGGTTGGGGCAGAGAGAAAGGGAGGCACAGACTCTGAAGCAGGCTCCAGGCTCTGAGCTGTCAGCACAGAGCCTGACGCGGGGCTCGGGCTCACGAGCTGTGAGATCATGACCTGAGCCAAAGTTGGATGCTCACCCGACTGAGCCACCCAGGCGCCCCTCCAACCCTCCTTTCTTACTGTGGTATCTAACAACTGGTACTGTCCCAAAAGTGGGTCCTCTCTCGGTTTTATCGGGAGATGTGACTTTACTGCCTCCAATTTAGAAATATTCTGAGTTTCAATACATTTTTAGTCATTGTTTTTATGAGAGTTATGTAAATCAATGAATGGATGTTACACACTATTGATTTATCCCAACATTTTGATTTTAAAAAAAATTTTTTTTTTCAACTTTTTTTTTTTTAATTTATTTTTGGGACAGAGAGAGACAGAGCATGAACGGGGGAGGGGCAGAGAGAGAGGGAGACACAGAATCGGAAACAGGCTCCAGGCTCCGAGCCATCAGCCCAGAGCCTGACGCGGGGCTCGAACCCACGGACCGCGAGATCGTGACCTGGCTGAAGTCGGATGCTTAACCGACTGCGCCACCCAGGCGCCCCCCAACATTTTGATTTTTATGAGACTAGAAATACCTTGTCCTGTGAAAGCAGAAGTCCTGTGACTTCAATGATGAGGAACTAAAACCAGCTTTCTTTTATATTTAATTTAATTTTATAATATATATATATGATCTATATAAATACATAATATTAATAAAGTACATATATCAATGGCTATCATCTAAAATGGCCTCTAAGTGTGAATTTCTTGAGCTATAAGTTCCAGTTGCCAACTACAAAACAAGACCGAAGATTAAAGGTGTGAGTGAAATAAATTTAACATAGATTAACTGAATCAAATAATGCCTCAACTGAGAGATTTCACTGTAGCCAAAAATGAAAAATAAAAAATGTAAGATTTTCTTGTACTTCAGAATGAAGATATATGTATTTAATAATGTACAAAATTCAGCTTGCTTTATGTGATTTTTAATTTCCATTGGTTTATTCAACAGATATTTATATATCACCAGTATGTGTAAGGACCCATTTGATGAGATGGTTCAGCAGATGCTGGTAACAATGTTATTTTTACTTTAAGGACAGCTCTTGTAATGTAGGGATCAAAGTTTTTGAAATCCTTTAAATTCCATTAAATACTATAGACTCAAAAGAAATGTATGCAATCAAAAGTGAAAAACAATGTTCTAACCTATTAAATAAACTCATTAGGTACAAATTTATGTTGAAACGGAATATACAACATAATCAAAGTAATAATAAACCAGCTTGTTATTTGAGGAGGAAAAGAGGCTTGGTCTTTCGAAAGCATTAAAGTAGACCCAATTTGAATCTCAACGGTGGTACAGATCCACGTGCACCCACCGCTTCACCCCTCCTCCCCAACACACACACACCTTTCTCCTCTCAGTTTATTAAACATTCTAAATCTTCCTCCCAGGTTTGGCTTTGGAACCACTTACTTGATAAAGTAGGTCACTTAAAAAGGAAGAAAGCCCAATAAAATGAATTACAAAGACAACAAGATTAAATTGATTGCGCTGTTTTCATACATTGTAGCTAAAATTTTGCAAATATGCAGTTGGCTGTGGTTTGGCATTTAACAGCATGCGATCAGTAAGAAGGAGGAAATTTTATTCTCATTAACTGTTGCAGATTTACTGCAGTGAAAAAGGGCTATGTAACCCGAGATGTGACAGTACAGAAAGATCAAAGCCATGGACTGGAAACTAAATAAACCCTCTGGCTACTTCCTGCAAGGAAAATTCACTTTGGCAATGTAAAACAGAGCCCAGTTAAAAACTACTCTCAGTTTTATGAGCTGTCATAGCAGCTCAAGTGGTTTGGACCGGCTGAGTTTAGAACATTATATTTCCTTGTTTTTGTCTTAGATACTTCTGTAAGCAGTTTTATAGACCCTTTTTTTTTTTTTTTAAACACAATAACCAAAAAAAAAAAAAAAAAAAAAAAAAAAGGCAACTCTTTTCTTTTGGTTGAAATTGAGAAGGTAACCCACTCAACTTATTAAAGCAGGCAGGTCTTCATTGCACATTCTTTTCTCATTTACTACAGTTTAATATTTTGCTCTTAGATTTATTTGGCAATTATAAATATAGTTTAATAATTCATCTGCAATCTATACAATTCCTATTCAAAATAAGTGCAAATCAGTTTACAGAACCCATATGGCTCATATCTGAGGGGTGAGCTATTTGTAAGAGCACATCTGGAAGGACTATGGGCAATATGGAAAATATGGGAATTAATTAATATTATGTTTAAAAACCTATAGGCTCTAGATTTCATGTTTTTTAAAACAAATAAAAATATTTGGTTTAACATTTCTAACCTAAGGAATTTTTTTAACAATTGTTCATAAATACTTAAATCACATGGTTAAATCAATCAAAACACAGATGGGTTACAATAAATCAACTTTAAATTAGAGAGTATCTCTGAGTTGAGGAGTAAACTCAATATCACCAAATCCAGATTTACAGGAAATAAAAGACATGATGTGTTTTCCTCTCTTATTTTTTTGGAGGGAGTGGTTGTGTTTATCAAACAAATTGCTTACGGTTTTGTTATTCTCATTAGAATGTCAATAAGCAAGGCTTTATAATGGCAATTTACATCCTATTCCCTTAAAAAAAAAAACTTTTTTTTTTTTTTTTTAAATAAGTGCATTGTTCACAGGTCAAACATGTCACAAAAGCAGTCATCTTTGCTTATGGACTTCCTATTTTCTTTACATTTAAATTTACAACTAATTTTTATATATTTGTATAGTCAAAGAAATACAATTAATACATATGAAAATATATAAACTTTAGCACTAGATAATCCTTCTTAAAAGGTGGCGATATAATTAACTTCCCGGCCACGACTGGATTAACTTCCATGTCATTTCTTCTAGTACAAAGCTACACCATAATTGATGTGTTAACATTTTTATAGGATCCAGTCGTAGTCCGATTACTTTTTTTATTTATAGACTCAGTTATGCTGCATTTCTTCTAAATAAAAGTCCTAATAAAGTGACAGTAAATTTCGTTTTCCTTTGGAGCATCTTTGGGCCTTATATACAGCTAACACGTATTGCTCAGATCACCAGACTGAAAATGACCACAAACTTAACGAGAGCAGTTTTGTTGCCAACTTCTTCTCTTGCTTCTAAATTTCCAAAGGAAAGTAAATCACTTAAAATATTTTTACAAGTCAGGAGTATAATTTCTCTAGGATAAAACATCTTCCCAAGTTTCCAGAATTCCAAGCCTTGAATTTTGGCTTGTATTTCTATATTTCAGTAAAGTTTACAATTTGCTAATGCTGATGTGTGATAATCTAATAAAAATCTGGCCTTAAAAGTTATAGGCCCAATTTACTAATAAAACCTAATTCAATTCTCCTTGGGAAATGCAAATCATTAGTGTCCCAGCAGCAGAATAAGCCTTTGTTTAAGGCTAGGAAGACTGTTGTCTCTATAAAATGTCTAAACAAATAAGACAATTAAGACTAACATATGAGGATTCATATATAGGTAGAAAACAACAGCATCATGTATATAAACATGTACATTAATTAGCTAAATAAATGATTTGCATGAGATATTAACCCTTAGAGACAGATTATTTTGCTCATTTCACCCTCATTTTTTATATGATTGGATTCTGTGGAGAACTTTTATTTTGTTTTGTTTTTATTTTTCTTTATTCTGTGGAGAACTTAATGAACTAAGAAGTACTGAAGAGAATTTAACAGTAGTTAAATTACTTATTAGTTCACTATTAATTACTTAAGTAATTAATTACTTAATGTGTTCATACATTTTTAGCAACTTGCCTCCAAGCAATCTGAAGCATCAGTTTGCAATCAACTATGTAAAATATATGAAAGCAAAGTAGGTAAACAATGTTGTGCTGCACAGCAGAAACTACATATCTAACTCTGATTTTTAATAACATTTACTCTAAGATACTATAAAGCACAGTTCACTGTTAGACTAATAAATCTGCCTGCCTTTTGGAGGCCATACTGGTATAATAGTAAAGGCTTCACTATTTTGGACTACTCCCTTAAAAATCTCTAAGCCTTCATTTCTACTTTTGTTAAAATAGAGACAGGACTACCCTTTCCCTTATCTACTTCACACACTATCCATGATCAAATGAAATACATGATGATATATACATAAGTGCAAGTTACTATTTTTTGTACACTCTGATTTAGACCAAAAAAAAAAAAAAAAGCCTTAAACATTTTTCCTTGAAACTTTTAGGAGGCTCCTAAGACATGTCACCTCCTGAAATAAAAAAAATATACTGGCAGAATGGCTATGTATTTAAAAAGAAAAGTGCAATTTAGTGTAATACAAATTATGTTACAGCCCGAGTCTCATAGTGTAAAAGTCACTTATTTGCATTGACTTAACGTTCCCATCAGAACTGTGTTACACAGCTATTGCATCTTGTGTTCTCCTGTTTTCACCATTCCACAAGCTTAAGAGTAAAATTTCATTACCTTAGATATAATTTTACCTGTCACATAGTGTTATTTCTTATAAATGGTTTAAGAAATTTTACCATATTTTCTGTTTGGTTAATATTGGTGAAAGGAGGAAGAACTTAAAATGACTAGGTATTAACACTGATTACTAATCTTGAAATACATGCTTACATATATTAAAAACAATGCTATTTGGGTAACTTAATACAATTATAATAAAAATTTTCACAGATCTAGATATTTTTAGACCAAATAATACACCCTGAAACAGAGCAACTTTCAAAACTAAATAGAATATTGTCTGTTACCCAACCCCACTGGCTTCTATAAAGAAGTTCTCCTCTAACTGTTTTAATTATGATTTAACATAATTGCATTTAAACTGAGAAGCAACTCTTGCAAATATCTCAAACTAGATACAGCTAAGAACAAATATTAGGGACCTATACAAATGTGTATGCCAAGAACAGAGTCGATAAAAGGTATAATAGTGCCTTGTGTATACAAAGCATTTAGTAAGTTTTTGTTTTTTAATGTTATACATTCTTTAATAATAGGCTTGTCTTAAAATGAAAATATGTTTACATATTAAGATTAAATCAGTGAGTCTATTGTCATGTTTTATACATACAACTGAATATAAATAGAACGACCAAATACTCCAAAAATACCGTCAACTTTCACTACTAGAAATCATAGATGTGGCAGTAGTATACTCACTTTTATGCTACCAAAACATTATAGGTAAATAACATTTTTTTAAACAGAATTTTCTATAAGGAAAAACCAAATGAAAAGCTCTCTGTGGTCAATTCTTTAAAAAGTGGAGAATTTAATGTAAAGTGATTATCTATTGCTAAATGGATCTGCTTTTACCTATTTTGACCTTTATATTTATGCTTTTTAAAAAATTTTTAATGTTTGTTTGTTTTTGAGAGAGAGAGAAACAGAGCACGAACAGGAGAGGGGCAGAGAGAGAGGAGACACAGAATCCGACGCAGGCTCCAGGCTCCGAGCCATCAGCACAGAGCCTGATGCGGGGCTCAAACCCACAATCTATGAGACCATGACCTGAGCGAAAGTCGGACGCTTAACCGACAGCCACCCAGGCGCCCCCTTCATATTTATGCTCTTAAATCAGAACCCTGGAGTAATATAATCTAATATATGGATAATATCATGTGACACAAAAGCAGCTGCTAAAAATAACATTCACTCCACAATTAGATAGGTGTACACTACACTCACTAAACTCAGTGTATTTATTTTCTTTGACACACACTCACTTTAAAAGGATTTTTTTTTAATGTTTATTTACTTTTGAGAGAGAGAGAGAGAGAGAGAGAGAGAGAGAAAGAGAGGGGGACACAGAATCTGAAGCAGGCTCCAGGCTCTGAGCTGACACCACAGAGTCTGACACAGGGCTCGAACCCACAAACCACGAGATTGATCCTGACCTGAGACAAAGTCAGATGCTTAACTGACAGCCCCCCAGGCACCCCAATCACTTATTTTTTTAACAGTTCATTTATCTAGTATTTATTTTTTATTGATTCATTAAGGATAAATTGTTAGAAATGAAATCACAGAGCTAAAGGAAGTGAACAATGTTAAGGATCTTGTTCTTGATTACCAAATGCATTCCACAAAGGTTTTATCCATTTAAATTCCCACAGAGGTGTATCAGAGTACTTATTTGCTTCTATGTGTGGGAATTAGTATTAAAAAAATTTTGGCAATCGATAGGTGAAAATGGAATTTGGTTGCTTTATTTTGTAACCACCATATCTGGAAAAAATTACTAAAGTCAGGAGTTTTTTTAAAGGCTTCTCATAAATGTTCTCCTCTGGGCAAAATTGATAGGAAAAGAAATCTATAAATAATAATCTATAATAATTTTTTTAAAGTTCATTTTTAATGCTTATTTATTTTTGAGAGAGAGAGAGAGAGAGAGAGAGAAAGACACACACACACACACACACACACACACACACACAGAATCCGAAGCAGGCTCCAGGCTCTGAGCTGTCAGCACAGAGCCCGATGCAGGGCTAGAACTCACCTGAGTGGAAGTTGGAAACTCAACCAACTGAGCCACCCAGGTGCCCCAAGCTATAATAATTTTTGATAAAAATTTAATAACACACTAAATAAAGCAGTATTTTAGTTAATGATTACCTTTAAAAGATTTCATAAGTATATACCAATTCATTTCGTTCCTAAAATACTGCTGAACAAATGGATGGTCTCAATGTCTATCAAAGGAACTACTTCTAGGAGGTTCTTTTCATTTTCTTTTGATCCTTCCATATACTTTCTATACTACTTACTCAATAATGAAGATCACTAAAACTGTATTAGAATGGAAGAGTTTGGGTTATCATTCAAAATTGATATCAATTTTTATAGGCATATTTACATTCCTCTCAATAGAAAAGAACTTCCTGACTAGCCAAGTGAAGGGTTGTAACAAAGACAATAATTTGATTTCTCCTTTGAATAACTGCTTTGAAATAATCTCATGATATTCAGTTCTAAGCGTAATATGTAGGTCTGTGAACACCACACAATGCCTTTTAGATTGAGAACATGTCATTTTGAGGTTACTCTTTTCAAATGAAAAAACTGGCTGAATGGCTGAGCATACTGGCCTTAGAACTAAAGAAATTAGCCTAATTTTCACATGTAGAGTCCCTGTCTCAGGAAAAAGTTATACATTTAAAACCGTGGGTAAAAGATCTTTTTTTATATATTGAGAAAATAATTTGTCAGTTCTATTCAGGAGGATTTTAAAGTGCAACTGCCATTCCAACTGTGATTTAATGTTTGAAAAAAATAAATTAGAACAGAATAAAAAATGTATATGTATAATATATAATACACATAATGAACAGAAAGTTAATGTCAAACAGAAAGTTAATGCTAAGAAGGGGAGAAAAAGAGGCAGGCTACATAAAATATGTACAGAAAATGAAAGTGTGAGAATCAGATGCTCAGATAATGGCTTTGACTCCAGTGAAATGGTCAGTCAATGACATCAGTGTGCCAACCACAAAGAAGAACTCCAGGCCTGAAAAATATTTTTCAAAGCCCCAAGGAAACCTAAGCAGTCTCTGCAATTTTTTTTCCAGTTTATGAAAATTGGATTCCTATAAAAGAAAAATGGACCATTTTTACTGCAACAAAACCTGATTTGTAAAAGCTGGAAGCAGTTTAAAAATACTCAACATGAGGTTCTTGTTAGTCTTGAAAAGTAAGAGTTATAATAAAAAAAAACGGTCCAAAAATATGGTACGGATATATTGTATAGAAGGGGGAAAAAAGCTAGTCCTACTCCTATTATTTTTAATTAGCTTCAATAGCAAGTTCCACTTTACTTTCTAACACCAGTTCAGATGTGTTTGGGGGGAAGATTTACATCTAACCCTCTGGGATTGGCAACTCTATAGCTAACCTGAGAGCCCTAATGTATTTTGCATCACCTCCAAGTGTTGGGAAATTCTGGCGCCAAAAGGTTCAAACTGATAGTGACACATGTCTAAAACCCAGGATTTGCTGTCCAACTGCCAGTATCTATTTTATCAAACATTCAGTCTCCCCTGTAGAACAGGATAGATGAGTTTAACAATTTTCACTGTTTCCAATTACACTGCCTTGCTATATTACAAAAATGCAGGCATTCAGGTTAAGAAGGACCTCCTGACTTGGATTTTGAGAAAAATACCAATTTAAATGGTTTAAACGATTTTCTAAATCTGGCTCAGTGTCCCCATTTTAACAGATTTGTCCTATTACTAAACTTTGTCACTTTAGGAATAAAGGGAAGAATTTTTCTTTGAACAATTAAAAAATTAAAACTTTGCATCATACAAATTAGAAACGTATTCTTTGTCTTTCAGGAACTTGGGATCATGTACTTTACCTGAACCCACTGAAACAAACATATAAAACCACAAAGACCGAGAAGCCGCGAATACTGGTTGAAGAGCGTGCTTTTGCTTCATGTTCTCAAACCATTAAAAACAATAATAAAGATAAAAACTCACATTTTTTATATTAACTGTAAAAAAATTCTTCTTCCAGGGGTGCCTGGGTGGCTCAGTTGGGTAAACATCCGACTCTTGATTTCGGCTCAGGTCATGATCTCACGGTTTGTGAGTTCAAGCCCCACACAGGGCTCTGCGCTGACAGCATGAAGCCTGCTTGGGATTCTCTCTCTTCCTCTCTCCCTGCCCTTCTCCTGCTCTCGCTCTCTCTCTCTCTCTTTCTCTCTCAAAATAAATAAATAAACTTAAAAAACAATTCTTCTTCCAGGTAACTTGACAGTGCTTATTTATCAAACACATGTGATAAAGAACAACAGGGAAAGAATTTGTAAGTCATCTGGACAACCTCCCTGATTTAAAGGGACCCCCCCCCCCAATAGGTAATGTTTCCTCTCATTCAGAAATCAATCAAGACATTACACTTTCATAGTTAACCCAAATTCTTCATGTTGCCCATTAAGTCTGCATATTCTCAAGAATCTTTCCAATGGCGATGAAGAACAGAGTCCAATAGCTTCTGTTAACATTTTTTTTTTAAAAAAATCCTATTTTGTTTAAAATATTCCTATTTTGTTAAAGTAAAAAGTTTCAAAAGTAGTATTGTAAGTCAATGTTATTTGATCTAATAGGCTTTAAATTTACCTATTGGATATCAGAAGCTGAAAGTAGCCATTAGTTTAAAATTTCACATCTGGGACATTATGCAGCAAAATTATGCCAAAATATGTGAATAATTATGTAGCACTTTAAAATACTTAAATCTCTGCAGAATTAAAAAGTAAGCCAGAGTTAAGATGCATGGTTCGTTACTATCAAAGAAGAGCCTACAAATCCTATTAAGATAGAATCCTAACCAACCAAAAATGATTGAATAAAACAAAGTAAATGATTCCAGAGCAGGTCAATAAAATAAAAAGCAACTTTGGGTATTTGGCTATATTGTATACTTTCTCTGTATCTCTGCTGATACAACTGAGTCCCTTTTTATTTGATCTATTACCTATTAAAAAACTGAGGAAATTCATTGTAAATTATTTCTTCTGGAAATAAAAAGAGAAAATGATACAGTTATGTGATTTAAGGCCTAAAAAATTACAAAAGACAAGAGATGAAAGACTTAACTTTCTCAGGAGAAGTTCTTTTTACAGGTCAAACAATTCTCAAGTCAAAATGATTATAATAAATAAGTAGTTCACTCTTTTGATTTGAAAAAAGAGTCTACAGTAAGTTTTGTTAGCTAATCCTTTAAGCCAACATTACTGTGTTGTGTCTTTTATGATGTAAAGGAAGCTACTTAAATATTTTTGCCCTTGAAAAGGAACTGAAGGTACAAAGGTAAGAGGATTCCCTGAAGTCATGTTTTAAAAAAGTTACTAACAGAATTGAGGAATAAAATCCTGAAATCTTTGAACAGTGTATAATTTATTCATTGGGTACCACCATCTCTCAAAAAATTTTCATTGTTTTATAAAATGACCATTTTTGAAAACCAGAAATGAGAGATTTTGCTGAATTGAGCACAGAAAGTTCACTGTTTTGACTGCTCAATTTTAATGAAAGTGTTCAGGTTCTTAATCATATAATTATGTAAAAAAAAATGAAAGCAAGTCTTTCTGAAATAAGTAACATATGAATAATATCAGTCTGCTTTCTTTAGACTGGCAATATCTGCAGGAGATACCAAAATAATGTTTTTGTTCATAGTGAACAAAATAGTGAAACACATATGTGCCATAGTGAAACAAATATGCCAGCATAATTAATCCTGTGATGCTATCGGCAAAAATCTTCAATATAAATAATTAGGATTATATACCCAAATAATTTCTTCCTTTTCCAATTATGTTTCAGAAAACATTTTTACAGTGAATTGTCACATGATCGAGTATAGTAGTTACAATGATTAAACAGAGCCTCTATTGGAATAATTATAGCTAATATAGACAGAAACCTCAGAAGCAATCAAAAGCCGTATGCTTTCTGATGTTTAAATATGTTTAACTTTTATGTCCTAAGGCAAGGAGTTTCCTACCATGACAATCCAGTCACCAATGAAACTATTTCTGAAGTGATATTATTTATTTAAAATCCACTACAGAATACTGAACTGTATATAATGTTATATCACATTTCATGTAATACTCCTATGTTTTTCCACCATGCTTTTAAACTTTGGGTCACAACCATCAATGAGCTGTGAAATCACATAGTTGGTTGCAATCTGCATTTGAAAAATGAAATAGAATAGGATAAAACAGAATTCCTTCTTACTATCATTAAAAACTTTTGTCTTACTTACAGGCATAGGTATATATATGTATATAAACAAATATATATATGTATGTGTGTGTATATATTAATATATGTGTATATATATGTATATATAAACACACACATATATAAACAAATTTTTATGTGTACACTAAGTTGCAATATAAAATGTATTGCTTAATATGAGTTGTGGTTAAAAACACATACACACACACACACACACACACACACACACACACACTTAAAAGTCACTATAGTATGCTGTGTTTTCTTCCAAATTAGGCATCATGTTCTACCAGAGAGAATATAAGCTTTGAGACCTATAGACTGGAGTTCAAATTTTTTCTCTGCCACCCTACCTGTGATAGTTGGTCATTTAAGCTAAAATATTAGAGCCTTGATTTCTTCAATTGTAAAATGGCTATAATAATACTTGCTTTAAAACATTGCTGTGCAGGTTAAAGTAAATATGATGAATATTCATAAAACAGATTACACACAGATGATCAATATTGCTTGCAGTAATAATTATTGGATTAAAATGGCTTACTATACGTGATCATTAAAAATCATAACATATTGGTCACAACTGCATTCTTTCATGTAAAAAAATACATTAAACACATCCTTCAAAGAGAAAATAATTGATATTAATGAAAAGTAGAATTTTAGAAGAGGAAATTAAATCAATAATTTAAACAAAACCCCAAACATTCATCAAACCAGTGTAATGTGAAATTTCAACAAACTATTGCATCTCTAGGAATGATAGGAAGGAGAAAATAATGTACATACTTTCTGATAACATCTGAAAAATCTATGATACCAGTAATGAAGTAGGATATTTGCCAGGGGAATCTTTATTATAACTGTAAAACAACACTGGCATGCCATATATTTCTTAAATATTTTACTTGAATACCATGCAGGGAAGAACAGTCTTTAATCAGCTTTTAAAGTGATGTTTGAATAATTATTAAAATACATGAATCGTGTTCTTGTATTTTACTGGCTTTGGGGAGCACTTAGGGAAACAATCCTAGTTCATTAATTTGGCAAAAGTATTTCAATGGACAGCCTGTATTTTCCAAAGTGATGAAGCATTTTTATTTTCAGATCTGCCATCTCCATTTTTTAAATATAAAATGTGACTTCATAAGTTAATTTAAAATAAAACAAGCATGTTCTTGAAAATATTGAGGACTTTTTCCTCTTTAATGAAAAAAGATAGAGAAATGGGGAGTGAAGAGATTTCTAGCCTTTCAAAAACAAGGGAGGCACCATATATTAGATTTTTCTTGGATGACTATTTACCTGCCAGGAAATGAGTGCTGCCCAACTACATCTCCATTTTGAAGGTGATAATCATTGAAGAAATCTGGACTTATGGCTCCTTCAGAGGCAATTAATCCATCTAGAAAGAAGGAAAATTGGTAACCAGTGAAACATATTTGTAGGGAATAAGAAGGAAACTATTCTATCAAGCAACAGAAGAAAATAATCTATATGTTTAATCTGGAAAGAGAAATGTTAGCATGACATGCTGCTCTCGCTGGAAATATGAGCAAAAGACCATATACACTTAAGTGCTCACAACAACGCAGCACAACTGAACATTTCTTGAGCATTTACTATGTGGTAGTACAATCCTACCATGGAGATAAATAAGACAATCTCTGCCTTCAAGGGACTTAATAGTGTTTGGAGAAAAAAGAAAAAAGATAAGGGGTGAGGTAAGGTAGTATGGGACAGTAAGGATGGTCCAGGCTAAGAGAAACAAAATGAATACAGACAAGGAGACATTAAATAGCCTGGTGTCAGGGGTACCAGGGTGGCTTGGTCGGTTAAGCTCTTGATTTTGGTTAAGTTCTTGATTTTGGCTCAGGTAATGATCTCAGCGTTAGTGATCAAGTTCGAGCCCTGCATCGGGCTCTGCACTGGCAGTGTGGAGCCTGCTTGGGATTCTCTCTTTCTCCCTCTCTCTCTGCCCTTCCCCTCCCCCCTCAAGATAAACCTTTTTTTAAAAAAAAGAAGTACAATTGTTTTTTGTATAATGATCTTGTGTCTATAACCTTACTGTACTCATTCATTAGTTTTAGTAGTTTTTTAGTTTTTAGTTTTTGAGTTCTTTTTCTTTGCTTATAAAGTGCTTCTTTTCCTATATCTAAGTCTTTGTTATTACTTCTTGTTGATTTTAGAGTGATACTACTTTCTTACTTGCTCCAGTCTAAGCAATAAGATAACGTACTATTGATAGAATGATGAATAAGTTAAGAATAAGAAAAGAATTTGAGGAAAAAAGTTCTAAGTGATGGCATCAGGACTATCGTAGGCATAGAACAAATATATTTCAGTATATGGCTTTTTAATAATTATCTGAAAAGGGCTCAGGCTTTTTAAAGTTTCCTTTTCTGAAGTATTCTGGGTTGTTAAGTGACCTATAGATAAATATTGGCTAGGTCATACTCACAATATTGTTTATAAACCTGGCACATAGTAAGCAAAATTGTTTAGTCACCGGATGATTATTTTACACCTACCAGTTGCATAAAACACTTTACTAGGTTCTGTGGGAAATACAAAAAATTGCAGTTTCTGTTTTTAAGAATTTTAGATTAAGTGAAATGTAAGACAAACACTTAAGATGCAATTAAATAACACATTTCACTAATAAATGATCTACAACAGGAATGAATGTATGTACTGAAAGTGCTGGAGGCAGAGGAAGCTAAAGAGAGATTACTGTGTTCTGCACAGGTTAGAAAATCTTACTTGGAGAGGAGGGAGGAAGCAGTATAACTGATTTGAGTCTTGAAAGATAGGTAGCAATTAAATGACAAAATCTGTTTGAAGAGTAAGGTTACTACAAATCAAGTGAATGGCAGAATTAAGTAATAGTGTCGGCAAATGAATGAGTGAGCTGATTTGTACTTCCATATGACAAGTATACTTACTTGTTACATATACCCATTTGTTACATTCACAAACTAAAGATTTGTATTATTACATAATTGTTGAAGTGTTAATATCTTTGGTATTTCTCTTATTGCTTTAGTAAATTTTGAATGCTTAAGAGGTAGCTTAAAAGTATCTAATATTTAGTCCAGTTTCTCTGTCCTCTAAATGTTAATAAATCAAAAAGACCAGTTAAACACAAAAAGTTATAAAAAAATGAAATTATGGAAAATGCCAGGATACAACAGATTGACAGTTAACCAGTTAAAAAAACAATTTTATCTGGATTGAAGACTTCTCAGGAGCATGGCCAAAATTAACAAGGGTAAGATCACAAAAATCAACAAATTCCTCTGTTAAATTAAAACCAAATAACTGAAGATCAAGGTTTAAGAAACCTGCCCATTTCAGAGGAACATAGCTAAGTAAAATGCCAAGATAAAATACATATCACACTTTGAAAATGAATACAAAGATATTCAGCCTGCCAGTAGAATAAAAGATTCTAACACCCAGAAAATAAATACAAACAATAAGATACTGGAATTAAATTTTAAAAGTTTATACTACATGACCTAATGAAGTAAGCCAGATTAAGAAGAAGAAATTAAATGAAAAACTGTTGTCAATTTCTCAACATCTTCATTTTGACCCGGAGCTCCCATTGTCTTCAAAGGGAAAAAAGAGTAGCAAAAGGCTAAATGGAATACAGGAGACTACAAACTGGGAGCTCGTCAAATAGAGATCAAACTAAAAATGTCTGAGTTTAAAGATCAGTCAGCAATTTTATAAACCCAGAATACAATAAGGATGATATAATAAACATGACATTATGTAAGTACGAAACAGTAAATTTATACCTCTGAAATTAATTTCTAAGAATTCTAGGGCACAGCAATTCATTCAGTAAACTATAGCTTCTATTTGTGCCCTCTAATGCCTTAACAAAATTTAGGCAGCTCTGATAATATGGGCAACCTTTCTTTACTAGAATGAGGAATAAAAATTAAATTACACCCTAAATAAATAAAATCCTCAACTCAAACACCTCAACTTCTTTGGAAGTTGGAACTTTGGTAGTTTGGAGCTACCCTATTTGTTTCTCAGCATTCTGCATTCCAAATTAATTCTTTTATAGAAAAGATAAAAAGGAATCGTATATTCTTGACTCCAAGTCCAGATAAATCTAAGAGTGCCCTTCCAAAGCTCCTACTCTAACACTGATTCAAAGATAGCAATAAGGAGCCAAAGAATTTCAGGTAACATTTAAACTACCAGAGAACAAACAGAAGACCGAGATGATCTACACCAGAGCACTCTGTAAGCTGTAGAGCATTATACCCATTTAGGTTATTAAATTATATGAAACCTTTTAGACCACAGTTATACAACACACCTTTCTGAGGTGCTCCTAGTAATGATGATAATAGGACTATGAGTAAAATGGAGTAGGTACTGGAACAAAGATGAGATCTAAGCACATTTATTGTTAGCACAGGTAATTTATGAACTTTCTGATTTTTGAAAGTCAGTTAAAAAACTGACTTATAGACATTGTGAAGAAAGGTAAAAAATACAAAACCTCAATATCTTCTTATATATTGTTACTAAAATAAACTTTATTTTTTTAAGTCAAGAGAAAACATAACATTGGGCTCCTTAGTGAACTAGGCAAAAATGAAATTGTGGCTGTGTGGCAGAAAATAGGTATCAGTAATGAAGAGAATGAGAAAAAGAAATGACTAAAATAAACCATAACTTATTGGGCTATACCTGATAAGAGATATCACAAAAGCTATGAAAATAGTTTATATAAAATATTAGTATAAACTATTATTATAAAACTATGGCTTTACAATAATCCTGAGATAGAAACAAAGTACTGTCAACTTCACATTCCAGAAATATATCCACATATTAAATGCTAAGAATAAGATTCAGCAAACTGATAAACAATAAAAAGTAAAAAGTCATTTAGAAATATGTAGTAGTGATTCAGCTTTATAAATAATACTTTCTCTGTGGGTAAATTTGCTTTCAGCAAAAAGCAGCATTTTCATGATGGAAGAGGAAATTACTCAGCGACTATAATCACAATAATTCTAGACTCTAAAGAAAAAAATACTGTAACTAAAGGAGATACTAGATTCCTATTTTCATAGGACAACAGCAAGATCCTTTAAAAAAATAAAAGCAAGAGAGAAACACATATTTTGACATATTTAACAGTTTGAAAATATAGAAGGCAATACTAATGACTAGGAAGCAGCAAATGCTATTTCATCTTAAAGTGAGAGACAAGACCCAGGGAATCACAGGAGATTTAGCTTAACCTCTGTGGCTGAAAAGCTACTAAGGCTGCTTTTATCGGAAACCCCCTACAGTTCCATGGAGACCAAAGACTTAAATAAGATGGCTCAAGCATTCAAATGAATCTGCAGTTTTACAAATTTACCTGATGTTTCTGAAGATACAACCACACACAATAAAAGACAAGAGGCTGGTATTATCTAAATTTTAATGACACATATCGAGAGAGAGCACAAAGACTCATTTAGCTGAACTATTCATGGAAAATGAACTAGGTAAAATAATGGACTAAAATAATACAGATGGCTTGATACGAGATCTTTATCTTTAAACTCACAGCAATGTAATCGCCCTTATCAAATGTCTACCATGTCATCAGGCTACAGGGATTTAAAAAACAACCATGAGGGTATCTAATGATAATATTCCACTTCTCATATGCTTAAATTTGATTTTTTTTCCATCAGCTGTGGCTATTTCTAAACTTCGATATATAAAATATATATATATATATAATTCAGATCTCCCACAAAAGCAGAAGTTGTACATTTTAATTATAAAACACCTCAGAAAAATGTTTATGATTTCATTTTAAGAGGTTAATGTAAATGAATCAATTTTGGGAATATAGTATAATTTTTTAGAAATTTGTCCTGAAGTTCTAATTATACTAAAGCAAAGTTGAATACCGAGGTGGTTTCAGTTGTGGAAACTAGTAATCGATTCACACTGAAAACTAGCTATCAATCTTCAAAGCAAGAAACCTGATTCCAAAACATTCTGATTCCCGTTAACAAAAAAATTTATATCATATATATTTTACATCATTTCACTTCATGAATATCTGAATATGTAAGGAACAGCTGCTTGCTATTACTGAACTAAGACATTCTGGTTGGCTGAAATTAATGATCTACTCCATCTGGTTTAAAACACAAAGCAGTATTTCATAACTACTGTAGAGTTTGGTTAGGAAGAAATTCATTTAACTTTTAAAGTAAAGTATCAATTTTACAAGCTTCTAGTATCTACATCAAATATAAAAATAATATAGTTTATGGGCAATCTGCACAAAACAAAATTATGAAAATAAAGTGTGAATGAATACATAGCAGGGGGAAAAAGCAAGCCACCAATTCAGACATAATTACTTTGATGCTTTTTATATCCAATCTGCTACAGATCTTAATTAGAAATCCTTTCTTCCTCTCAACGAAATGACTTCAATGAAGTAATATTAATATTGGCAACAGTGCAACACTTCAAAAACCAGAATATGCAAGAGCTTACCAGTCTTTGTGCCAAACTCATCCTTGGAAAAAGGCAGCACAGTAGAATCAACAAAGTTATAATATATGCATGATTTATGTAAAAATTAAATTTTACCCTGAAAACACTAGCAGAGTTCAAAGGAAAAAAAAATATTACTGTAAAGTGTCTAAATCTTCCCAACCAAGCAGAGTTTATTAGTTCAAGACTAAAGCAAACCCATGGCAAAATTAGACTGTGCAAATGAAATACGTTAGAAAACAAAACATAAATTAGTTAAGTTACATATTTAAATGAATACAGGATACAGAAAAAATATTACATTTTCACCAGAGGTCAGAAACCTTGAGGATGTCATTTTAAGTTATACATTGTAGAAAGCAATAAACTAAGAGTAATTAATTTTCCTAGGTACAACCTTTTTTTCTGGAGAGCACATCCAAGACTAACTGGAAAAAAATAATGGTGAGTTAATAGGTTTGTATGGTGTGTATGGATGGTACTTCTGAAATCATTCGGAGAAGTCTATTTATATATCATAAGAAGTGCTTCCAAAGCTTGGGAATGAGCAAGGCTGGTAGACCAAAATCCCTATTTATGGCACACAAACTGTTTAATTTTGCCTTGGTTACCGTCTTACCGGAGTTATAGAAAAGGTCAGGTCTTTCGAGAATATCTCCTTCATGGATATATGGCTCAATTCGATCATCACCATACAAGTACTGCTCACTCTCATCCATCTGACGGCTCTCTACCATCTCTAGCCACTGGGAGTTATGCCAGCGGAACTTTTCACTCTGAATTTTCTTAGCCCATTCTTCATCATATTCCTATTGAAAACAAATAGTCAAGTATTACTGCATAAGCTTATAAAGTTACTCCCTTGGCCCTCAGATAACAGGTTATAATAATAATTTGGAGATTCTTCATTTGGGTCAGAGGAAACATTAAAAATACCCATTCAGAATTATTCTATACAATAATCAATAAAACCAATTAAAGACGTATGTTAAAGGCGTCTGTTTGAATTACCAATTGCGAATGGTAACGGCAAAAACTGGAAAAGTTTAAACTTCACAAATTCTCTATTACTAGAATTTAGGTAAGCAGTCAGACTTCAGCTCCCAAAGAAATTTGTGGCAATAGTTACCTGTAATGTTAGTTACCACTAATGATAGGTGGTTAAGCATCAAAATGGTATCTTTCATGATACCTTATTTTACATAGTACTTCTTAATAGGAAAGAAAGCACTTGAAAAGAATGTCTCCTAACTACTGAAATGGTTTACCATTAAAATAACAGAGTTTAATTTAATTTTGTTTCAACCCCAAAATAACATTATCTTATTTAGTCATAATTATTTCTTTAAATGTCTGTCTCCTCCTCTGATCATGAACTCCCGAGGAGCAAGACTGTCTTCTTCACTGCTGTATCTATAATACTTGTTCACAGAGAACCTCCTTGGTGAACATTTCTGATATAGGCAAGTTATATAGGCAAGTTATTATTAGCTACAGATCAACCTATCTAGCTCCCTACTTTTCCCAAAGACTGTAGTTATTCTGACTAGTGTATTCACTTAACAATGAATGGACAGTACCAATGATGGCATAGATTAAAAAAAAAAAAAGATTTCAGGTATTTCTTGTCATTATAACTCTAGAGTCTTAGTTTTAAATTCCTCTGGCATATCTTTAACATTTTTGTTTATAGTTATCTAAAAGAGTTGGAAAGGTACCACGCAATAGTACTGTCCTCCAACAGTCAAGATGACCATGATAATTAACAGATGGACCAAATACACATTGTAGTTAAATAATGAGCAATTTTCATAGAAAGCTGAGGCTCAAGTAAAAAACTGTCATCATAGAAGGAATTTCTGGGATGTCCTAATTATTAAGCTTTCTTTAACTTGTTTTCATGTTTATTTATTTATTTTGAGAGAGCGCGCAAATGATCAAGTGTGAGTTGGTGAGGGCAGAGAGAGAGAGAGAGAGAGAGAGAGAGGGAGAGAATCCAAAGCATCCTCCACACTGTCACTGTCAGCACAGAGCCTGACGTGGTGCTCAATCCCATGAACCATGACAGCATGATTCAGGCTGAAACCAAGAGTTGGAGGCTTAATCAACTGAGCCACCAAGGTGCCCCTAAGCTTTCTTTTTTGATAGTTAAATATTAACATTCCTATTAGTTCTCAATCTATTTCCTAATATAATTATTTAAAATTTAATTGTATGAAAGAGCGATTATAAACATTATTGTATTTTATTTTAAAAATAAACGTATTAATCCACTCGTTATAATTTCAATATTTAAATTGCTTAAGTTTTTACTCCGAGTTAAATCTACAATTTTAACCTACATTTGAAATTGACAATTTAGATATAAACAATAAATTCTAAATCCAAATGCCATCTTGTTGATATGCTTACAGTGAGTAGATCATATCGTATCATCTAAATATAATTTATACAATCATTCATCTACTGATCACATGTAAGTTCTTCTGATAAAATGACATAATACACGTAAAGCATTTCGAAAATCTATATTGAAAACACTTAATGTTAGTCAATACTGTTAATTAATTGAAGAAGGTACATTAATTGAAGTACCTAATTAACTGAATTAGGTAGGTACTATAATTAGGTACTATTAATTATCATCTTTTTACAAATGAGAAAATGAGCTCCAGAACACTGAATTAACTAGATCAAGTGCACACTGCTAGTTGTGGCTATTACAGCTTTGTAAACCTTGGGCTGGCAATGTGAAAAAGGCAGAGGATAAATGAGTATTTGTCAGGGTCACTGTAGAATGGATTCTTCAGTAATGAGAATATAATAAATGAACTCCACAGTCAACTTTCAGCTCTAAGAGTCTATGAATGTGTTGAGTTGTTGACCAAGCAGTGATAGGAGACAAGTGGCTCTGGTCTGGTTAAGTATATTACATAACACATTATATTCTCAATCATGTGCTCTCTGACCTGGCTGTACATAGAAGGATGTTAGGGAAAGAGGGAGTTGAAAAAATAATGGCACAGTGATGTTGTTACAAGCAGTTTCATTGGCTACAGTTTCAGTGGTTCACTTTGGGTTTCCAAAATTAGACAGAATACTAAATTGTGCTAATTATGTAGTATGAGCAGTGTGATTAGCTTTAAAATAATTTAGCCCAAATGCTAAATATAATTTTGAACCTCTTTAAAATTCATGACTTCGCAAGTATACTTTTTGGTTCCCTATGTAGCACAGTGAATGTATTAGTTGCAAAGTTGGCTGCAAAAATATATTACTATCATATTAGAAGTGGCTAGATGATTTAAGAAGAATGATCACATATACTTACAGAAAAAAAAAGGATGAACTTATTGTCCATTAAGGTAAAAAAATTTAATGCATAAAAAAAGTAAAATGGTATTTTGGGGAAGAAATTCTCCATACTAATTGGCTTTTTTTCTAAAAGATAAGTTAGTTACAGGTCATCAAAACTCCCAGAATATGCCTTATAATATCATTATGCCTTATAATCCTATTAAATCTACATTAAATACTGGAGCTAATTTGATAGGTACTGTTTCTTTTGTGAGTACTAGTTTGTTTCACTTGGCAAGAGGTATGAAACTAACTTTACTTTTTAAAAATTTTTAATGTTTATTTTTGAGAGAGGGAGACAGAGCATAAGTGGGGGAAGGGCAGAGAGAAAGAGAGAGAGAGAGAGAGAGAGAGAGACACACAGAATAGGAAGCAGGCTCCAGGCTCTGAGCTGTCAGCACAGAGCCTGACGTGGGGCTCGAACTCACGAACGGAGAGATCATGACCTGAGCCGAAGTTGAAGCTTGACTGACTGAGCCACCCAGGCACCCCGAAACTAACTTTATTTTGATAGAAATACTTTAAATCTGATTATCTGAATGAAGAAGTGTTCAAGAAAGATGACAGAAAGATGTATGACTTGATTGTTTTAATTTAGGTTCAGGCTTAAGGATTCCTAGTGTAAGAACAGGATATAAAACCTAGTCAAGTGCTCAAAACATATTAAAATATGGGGTTTGCTATTTTACTGAGAGTAAAACTTGCCTCTTACAAATTTCTGTGAAATGTTACAAAAATAAACATAATTTAAAAAGTAAATTACATATCCATAAAGTGTATTTAATCTAGTAAATAATGCTCTGCACAAGGGAAAAAAAATCATGCTTATTCTAGGCATTACTATTTTACATGCTCCTCATAAGATTTCCCTATTCTAATAAAAGTACAGTAATAAATGTAGAAAGATGCTATTTTCTTCACAAATGCCCTGCAAACTTAAGCCTCTTATCACCTTTCAAGCTGAGAGCAATGTTCTCATTAATGAGCCTACACATACAAGGTTTAGTTTCTAAAATAAAAAAGACCACCTATCCACAGACTATCTATCCATTTGACAGAAGTCCATACACACAAACCAAAAATATCCATAAGCATCTACAGCTAACTTTTGATACTAAAGTTTGATTTGTTAGTGTCTTGGGGAAGCTGATTTTCCAAGGCAGTGAATTGGCACAGACCTAGCACTAATTGTAATTAGACTACCTTATGTTAATCTGAATTCCTTTACAGTTTTCACCATATTTCTTTGGTCACTTTATGAGTGAATAAACTCATAGAACCAAGGCATATCTTAACATTATAATGCCCAAGAGTATAGCAGCAATGATGCAGATTATACTGTCATTTTATTAAAAATAAAAATTTTTAAGTATTTTTGTACTACAAAACTATAGGTTTGATTTTCTATTACTAACATAATGATTAATGTGCAGATTATTGTTTACAGGATCGCAATGAAAACGCTATGGCTGTCTTAGGTCTTTAGAAAACAACAGTTTCTCCCTCAGGAAACAGGAGACAAAATATGTTATTCTGTACCAAGCTGTTTAATCATTTAAGATATAGAAAACTATGTTCTGCAGATGATCCAATGATTACAGATTCCTACTATAATGAATCCACTACAATGACATGAGGAGTTTTCATGAGGTAACCGTTAGCAACTATGTGTGGTGTTTTGTCATAGATCATTGCAAAGAAAATGGCAAAAACCCTTGACCAACCAGTATCAAGCCCTTAAAATCTCAAGAAGTTATAACATAGCTTTTTGAAATATTTATAACCATAAAACTATTTCATTATTGAAAGCTGAAAATTATAGAAAAAAATACCCATACCTTTAGCTAGCTAGAATCCTAATACTCTATATACACTATCGGTTTTCGATGACTTTCTTAAGTCCAATATTAATAGCTAACTTTAGGAAATACTTTTTAAATTTATTTTTAAAATTTAGAAGCTAAGTATGAGATATTATTAATATGTAGTACTTGTACCATAAAAGTTTTCTCTAGTTTGTGATAATATGGCCTTAGGTATTTGAATGTTTAACAAATACAGCATCTTGGAATGAAGCATGGAATGAGGAACACAATATTTGTTTAAATAATTGATTTCTCCTTTTCCTTAATAGTCAACATTAGTGAAAATGAGATAGTACTATTTCAACTAAAATGCTGGGTTTTGATTTTTATGTTTCTGAAACACTGATTTTATGTTCCAGATTACTTTCTTTTCCTTATTTCCTTCTCTCCTTCCTTCCTTCCTTCCTTCCTTCCTTCCTTCCTTCCTTCCTTCCTTCCCTCCCTCCCTCCTTCCTCTCTTCCCTCCTTCCTTCCCTCCCTCTTTCTTTCCTTTCCTTTCCTTTCCTTTCCTTTCCTTTCCTTTCCTTTCCTTTCCTTTCCTTTCCTTTCCTTTCCTTCCTTCTCTCTGTCATCTATTTATTTATTTTTGAAAGAGACAGAGAGAGTGTGAACAGGGGAGGGGCAGAGAGAGGGAGAGAGGGAGAAACCTAGGTAGGCGCAGAGCCTGACACAAGGCTCATACCCACAAAATGAGGAGGTCATGACCTGAGCTAAAATCAAGAGTCGACGCTTAACGGACTAAGCCACCCAGGCAGGCACCCCTATGTTCCAGATTTCTTAAAAATCAATTATTTTAGCTTATGCCTGTTGAGAGTCTATTTAGTACTAAATTAATAGGCTTGGACAGTGGTCCCAAGAGTTTTAGATTTCAGGAAAGTTTCAAAAACAAATCTGGGGGACTGATGTTGTATGTAAATCAACTACTACCTATTATTGACTTAGAGAAGAAAGACCATTTTAAGACTATAAATGTAAGAAAGACAATCTCAAAATGAAGATCTACCTATCCAAGACGAAACATGTTAACAACCTTCCATTTGTAACAGCTCCCCAGCCCTAACATCTCTCTCTGTGTGCCCCTCCCTGGACCTCCTCTCACTATTTTTTTAATTCCTCTCTCTCCCATTTTAGTGAAAACCAGTAAAAGCTTTATCATGCTCCAATGGATCAGCACTTAGCTATCTTCTGTATCTAACCTCAATGAGTAGAGTTCAACAGCCATGGCAAAGCCAGTTCCATTGTGTCTCGGAGTCTGAATTTATAGGAATTGATGGTATTACGGTATGGTATAGAACAAAGAACAGTGGATTAGGAATCAGGGGACTTGGGTTCTATTTCCAGGTCTGATACAAACAACCTTCTAAAGGCATTTTAATACCTTTTAGTCTCAGATTCTTCATTTCTAAAATGAAACAAATCTAGGTAAGATTTACTAAAGTTCTAACATTCTATAAACAAAAAAATGTATGATTAATACCCTTATTTCATAAAGCTTTTGAAATAATTATCCCCCCAAACTGAAGAATACTGGCAGTCTAAGGAGTTTATTTTTAAAAATTAAATATCAACTCTAAATGAATATCCAGTGTCAAACATTTAATAAATTCAACATATATCAATTAAAATCTATTCTCCCTAACCCCTCTCACCCAAATCCCCTTCCCTCTTAAATATCCCCTTCCCCCATTGTCAGGAAATAACTGGGAATTCAGGGATGTTACTGCTCAACCACAGCCAAGATACGTCATAAAAATTTATCAAGCTGTTGTGGAAATACACCAGGAATACAGTTATTTTTTCTTCATTTTGAAATACTTCTTTTCACAAAAATGGTACCCTGATAGCCTTGCTCTGAGACTTGAGTTTGTCTTGTATTTAAAGGTACACATGCTTTTTTATTTTCTTCTCAGCTCCTGACATGATCTTAAGCACTCAGTTTCCATAAAAACTACGTGTCATGAAAGACTTATGGTTTGATTTTAAATGGAATGTGCCATCCTTTTTGAAGTCCTACATCATTTTGTTCACTACTTAACCATAGAAACATTGTGAAGCCTCACCCAGCCTATTATCAGAGCCTGTTCACTATCAGAAAAACTCTTTGTAACTGGCTTCCGTCACACCTTGTATCTGATTAACACACTATAGGATAACATAGAGCTACATAGATCTGCTTTGTGTTCTAACACAGCTGATGGAAAACAGATTTTCCTTTCTCCTTTAATGTGACAGCCCCCTAATTGAGAATGTAATATGGTTTATTTAATACACTTCTTCATACTAAATTAAAGCAGATCTAGAGTAATTTAGTTGCTCATTAAGGTTAAGGTAATAGTCGCTAAACAGATGCCTTTTATATCGTAGAAAATACTTACCCCAATGATATGTATAGGATAAGTAAATATAGATATACACATAATTAAACACACACATAACAGAACTGTTGACTTTTAGGCACATACTACCTCCTTCTCAACAGTACTATCCCAAGTTTGTCCTTTAGTCTTGACTATGAATGACATTTTCTAACAGGACCTCAAATACAATGCTCTCTTTGACCTCTGTTTAAAGTGCTGGGGAGGCTCATCTGTGCAATATCATTTCAAATATCATGTTCAGTCAGGCCACAAAGTTAAAGATAGAACTAAATGAAATTTATTTAATTAAGAAATCATGATTTTTATCTTTTGTACTATGCTTGGGTTCTTTTGAATCCAGTATTGCCAATCAAAGGAAAACCACACACAATAAAGCAACAACATGCATAAAGCTAGCAAGGAATACATATACATTCATATACATACGATCACATTCATATCATACATATATATACTCTATATTCTAATGAGCTAGAAGAACATCCTAAATTTATGCCTTTCAGGTTTATACAATATAAAAATGAACTCCAAAAGAGGGCTAACCAAACTTATCTCTCTAAACCCAATTTGATTATAAGAATTGAGAAATAAAAAATCTCACTTACAAATCCGAGCCAATGAAAACTGGTACCAAAACTATAAAAGAAGCAAGAACCAACTCCACCTGTTCTGGAAAGAACACCTCAGTAGTTTTCTGTCAACTACTCACTTAAAAATTCTCTGCTCTGTGCCCATACTCAACCACTAAGTCAATTAAAACTGACTGCTGTCTACCCATTTTACCCAATCCCCACCCATTCCCTGCTTTTGAAAGCCAGCCCTGAAATAACCTGAGTTCTAACCCGGTTCTAATCTAATCCTATGAAGTCTAATCCTAATCTAATCCTATGAAAGTTTCTCCAACTGTCCCTTCCAAGATGTCATAAGACATCTTTTTAAACTGCTTTCCCTTGCTGGCAAGATTAATAAACTTCTGTAGGACACAGGCTGGCCTGGCAATTTTTGTGGGGACCATACCAATTGATGTCTTAGAGTTTATATGTAAACCTACAATGGTTTATCTCATTTTAAAACACCAGTCTTATTAAATATAATTTTGACTATCCGGGAATAAAGACAGCACCTAATTTTTCAAGTTTAAAATACCAAAACTAGATATTAATTCCAGGTTACTAAAATATACACAATTTTCCCATGATCACAGACTTACTAAAAGAGAAAGGGCTGTCCTTCAAAATCTCAGTGACACAAACTTGTGTTAGTATCAGATCACAGGGGCCTGTGGCTGGTCAGAAAGACAACAGACATTAATCCTTTACCAGAGAACCTAGGGACATCCCTTTTCCCATAAACACCTTGTAGATACAATGTACCATTAGTGCAGAACATCTTTTGCTAGGGCCATAGAGTAGTACCGCTCCTGGAAGGCAAGTTCACCTCTGGATGACAGTACCCTGTATTCTCTAGAGTCTAGGATGTAAACTTTTGTATTCTAGGGACTTTGTGTTGCTGAGTTTTATATTCCCAGTGCCTTAGTGTTTTGACACAGTACGTCCTTAATAAACATGTATTAAATGTTTTACAACCCAATAATGTCAGGGGAGGGATTTTTTTTTTTACCAACTGGGAAAGAATTCCTGAGGTCCTCAAATGCTTCACGCAAAGTTGAGGAAGTACTTAAGGATAAAAATCTAATTGGGGTTTTAGAAGCTCTCTATGTGTAGAGGGTTCTGTTCTTCCCTTCAGGATTCCCAAGGCTTGGAAGAGAAGAGACAACGATCAACTGCCATATATCCCCTTGGAAAACGAAGCTAGGCTCCTCTCCTCGTGTCCCTACTCACTGCAGCTACTCCAATCCCTGCCTCCCAAAGCTACACGTAAGGCCTAGTCAGACAGGTGACAACTTGCTCATGAGGCCATAGAGACCACATCACCAACCATATAACCCTCCAGGTACAAAGAGTACTACCACCCCACATCTGTTTTAAGTTGCCAATTGAGGGATTAGGCCCAAATTCATTAAACAAGTCATCACTAATGTAACATTTCCATAATTTGGGGGACAAGTTCTTTACGGCAGAAGGCATATTTCCCCAAGCACCACAAGGTATCGAATTTTTCTTAACTATTCCACGTTGTTCTGAGTAAAAATGAAGTTTGTTTTCTTAAAGACAAATTGCCTTAAACTACAAATATTCTCATTCTTTTTCTTTGCTTTCTTTTTTTTTTTTTTTTTTGATTTATTATTGTTCTAGAACACAGCCATGCTGAGAACACTAGGATATCAAAGCCTAGTGGTGAAAAGAATCTTAAGAGATCATCCACTCCCATTCTAGGCAGGTTTCTAACGATTTCAGAAAGTTGGTTATGTAGTTATTACTAATGCTTACTGGATGGAGGCTTCACATTCTCCCTTGGCAGCTTATTTCTAGTGTTTCATCATCTTTGCTGTGTCTAATCAAAGTTTCTCCTGTTTTGAATTAAGCCAATTTCCTCTTGTTTTACTCTTGAAAAAGATTCAGGACAAGCAAATAGCACCCTGAGTCATGATCAGTAATAGAGTCTGAGCTCAAAGAACCGGACTGGCAGCTATGTCTCAAGTGAACCTGAGAAGCTGTCATTTTACTGATGCATTAAAAAAGCCCACTCCTCAAATTTCTCCCAAATAAGGAGGCCTAGACAGGTAGGAGTGTCACTCTGGTCTGAGGTTAGCCGATAAATTGAGTCCGAATTAAAATAAGTTACTGCAGATTCAGAACGTGGGTAATTTAACAGATAAGGCACTTCTACACTAGAAGAGGCAGATTCCTGATTACCACACTGTCCTAATCAAGGCCTTTTGGTTAATTACCCTATTTAGAATTGCTGTGACATGGAGCTTTAAAATGCCAAATTCAGCCATTTTGTAGAATAATCTTAAAATATAAATAATAATATTAATATATCTGGCCAAAATACATACTCCAAATAATTTTCCACAGTTAAAATCCAAACAGTGAACAGATTATTTTCCAATACCATTTAAAATATTTAAATGGACAGAAAATAACATAGATTATTAACTGTACCAAGGAAAGAAAATGTTGGTCCATGAATTTAATCAACATATAAACTTCTCGGGGCACCTGGACAGCTCAGTCAGTTAGGTATCCAACTCCCGATTTTGGCTCAGGCCATGATCTCATGGCTTGTGAGTTTGACACCCGCATCGGGTTCTGTGCTGACAGCTGGAGCCTGTTTGGGATTCTCTGTCTCCCTCTCTCTCTGCTCCTCCCCCATGTGTATGTGCACGCACATGTACACGTGCTTTCTCTCAAAAATAAACACACAAAAAAATTAACTTCTCAACTAGGTCTGAGTTTTGGTCTAGTTTGAACAAAACAGAGAGTGACCATCATGTAGTAGATGCTTCATATATATTTTCTCTAACCCTAACAATAACTCACTAATCCTCAAAAGTGTCACTGTAAACTGAATCTTCAAAAAGTTATAAAATGTCTGAGATTATTCAGTAAGTGAAAGAACTAGAATTAATTGTATTCTAGATGCAATACTCTATTAGACCAAGTTGTCACATCATAGAGGCCAAAGTTGAAGATCAGAACCCTTACCCAACTGAGAAGGGGAGAAAAAGTTCTGAGAAATGGTGCAGTTCCTTACTATCAAGCCAAAACTGAACCAGGGCCTGGACACTTATACGTGTATAGTAGCAGAAACGTAAGGAAACATTCTTCCAGCAGGATGCGGGGTGTTTCTAGCCCTTTTATCATCTATATTAGACTACTTCTTTTCTTCTAAGAAACTCAGCTGTGAATATGATGAAGTTGGGTAGCAGAGCAGGACTTTTAAATCATATAATTCACACACAAATATCTTTAAATATTCTGTTTAATAATTCTAAATATCTTTTTAGACTAAAGTTTCCCAATGTGTGAAATGAAACAGTCCAAAATTACTTGGCATATCAAGTTCTTACTTTGTTAAATCTCGTGTAGAGAGTCATAGAGTGATTAGGTGAACCTTCAGAATACTTATTCAAATTTTTGTTATACTAAGTCAAGTGATCAGACGGCATCTTAGGGAGCCATAGATAGGTAGCTGATATATCAGCAGTTTCATTTCATTGATTGTTCTTCTTTAGAGGCCTTACCAACAAGGTTCTTTATGAATATAATAACCTAAAATAATTTTCTTTGTGATTTTACATTTTTAACTCTGACTAGGATTTATAAGTTCCTTTAAGGACAATAAGATCAACAAAGTAAAATGAAGATTAAAAATGTTCATTGGATTTAGAAAAATGAAGGCCAGGTGTCTTTAGTGAGCACCATATCAGTGCAACAAAGGAGGCAGAAGCTAGAATTCATATAGGTTGAAAGGTGGATGAGGGGAACTGAAGAAATGAAGGAAGTAATATGTAGACAGTTTTTTCAAAACATTGGTTCTAGAGAGAAAGAGAGAGCTAGGACAGCCATCTAGAATAGAAAAGAAAGGTAGACACAGGGTGGGGAAAATTCCCGTTTAAGATGAGAGACTTTACACGGAATTCTATTCCTGAAATCATTATTATGCTATATATTAACTAACTTGAATTTAAATTAAAAAAAAAAGATGAGAGATTTCAGCCCAGAGTTTAGAAATTATTGGGAATAAATATTTTTATATTCATATTTTATACTAATTTTTTTAATAATGAGACTGAGCTGGCATTTTGGAACTATCACAAATTTACTTTCTATACCAAACATATCCAAACATTACTGCCTTCCATCTACTTTTCTCAAATAAGACAATTTTAAAAGTATGCTAAAGGCATTCTCTAACAAACTGACATCTCTTTCCCTTCTTCATTGCTTAAGGTAAGATAATCACAAATAGAACTTGAGGAAGTTTTTTCTTACACTACCTACTTTATACACAACACTAAATTTAGTGATCTACTAGAAAATAGTATATGAGCCATGAAATTATTCCCTAGGAAAATAAATATTCTCTATTCATAAACCCTGTCACCAGGGGTCTACATGTATGAAACATCTTACTGGAATAAGGATTTAATATGCAAAGTTTCCTTATTTTAATTTAGAGATCAAAGCTAAAAATGTCAACACACTCATTTAGTTTTAAGCCAGTAATGATATACTCAGTCCAATCCGAAAAATAGATGACATCAAATAAAATGAATTTTGAAATAAAATCCAGGAAATTGGCAAGGAAGTACCTGATAGTGACTGTCTGATTTCATAATGAAATCACTAGCATAAATGCCAACTTAGAGGACTTCTACTAAAGTTGTTAACTGATTCTTTAAAATGTTATTCTAAGGCGGGCCAGGGTGGCTCAGTCGGTTAAGTGTGCGACTATTGATTTTGGCTCAGGCCATGATCTCAAGGTTCATGAGACAGCCCTGCATTGGTCTCTGTGCTGACAGCCTGGAGCCTGCTTGAACCTGCTTGGGATTCTCTTCCCCACCCATCCCTGCTCCCTGCTTCCTGCTTCCATGTTCTCTCTCTCTCTCTCTCTCTCTCTCAAAACAAACAAACAAACAAACAAACAAACAAACATTAAAAATGTTATTCTGATCATTTAAAACGCTTAAGTTAAACTTTGAAAACTACTGAATATTCAGGGTATATTCAAGAAACTTCTTATCAAGTGAGCCAAAATAGAAGGTATAAATCCAGTTCAAAGAAGAAAGCACTTTGTGTATGCCACAGGTGAAAAACATTTAAAGTAATCTAGTGTATGGCACATCCCAGGTGCAAGGCCCAAGTCCAGGCAGAAGACTAGGTGGTCAGCAGGAGCATGATTTCTGAAAAAAGTCTGTACAGAGAGCAAGTTTCTAATCCAGGACTCAGATCACCCTTCTGATTATAGTCCTTCAGTTATACATCCTTTCAAAACTTCTAAGGTCATGAATAACACAATTTTTGTATGTTTCATCATTCCAAAGCAACTGACAAAACAAGTGTATGCATATGAAAAAAATCAAAGCACTGAAAAAATAATTGATATAACATTTGTCTTATTAAAAAAGTTTAATGGTCAAACTGCAAAACTGACTATTAAATTCTGGTAGAAATTCTCATCAAACCCCTGCTCCAATGTAATAACTTCCCTGAAAAACAAATGATTCTGAGAGACATGTAGACCTCTTCAAGGAGCCTATACTTAAAAGGCTGAAAGCCTTTAATCATTTTTTAATGACTAAAATATGAATTTAATATCACTGTATTTTCAGAGACTCCTCAAAATACAAATTTGCATTTATATTAAATGCCAAATTCTAAAAAGATGTACAGAGTTTTCTTTTCTACCAAATAAAGACTATTATTACACTTTGCATAAGAAGAAGAATTACTTACCGCTATAATATCTAAAGTATTATCACAGACCTTTCGGATTTCATTATTTTTATCATGCATCAGATCTATAAGATACGCTGGAGCCTCTGAATAAAAGTGGTTAAAGATGCAAATTGTGTTTGAGATTGAGCCTATTCAAGGATATTAGAAAAATCTCACATTTCTCTAAATTCAAATTGCCCCGGGAAATCTAACTTCAAGTTGTAAAATTGAGTCATCAATAAAAGCTGACCATAAACATTTAACATTTCATTTCATTTCATTAATAGAAATAAGAAAGAAAAAAAAAAACACTAAATAAAAAAGGGCAAGGAAAACAGAACCAGTAAGTCTCAGAAAGTACAAGGCCATCTTTTTGAAAATAACTGAAATTATTTTCAAGGCCATCTTTTTGAAAATATCTTCATGAAAATAACTGAAGAGGGAGCTCCAGAGCCACACAGCTATCTATTAAGCTTTCCTGAGAGAGCTGGCCCACCTAAAAGTTCCAGAAAATTAATTTCACATAAAAATAGCAACAGAAAAGAATCACAGTCAAATTTTGTAGATGATTATGAGAAAAATATAACATTTTCATATAAAAGATGAAAGCTGTAATCCAATACTTCAAAAAGAAATAAAAGAATGTAAAAAAATAGAATATACATATAGGAACAATATATATCAAAGTTAGAGAACTCAAAGAAATAAAATAATTCAGGAAAGAACCAAAAATAAAGGTAAAAATAATTCCAGATATATAAGAACTAAATTTATAGTAACACATGAGTAAATAAAAACAGATAAAACTCCGAGAGGAATGGAAGCTAAAAAGGAAGAAAACTTGTAAAATTTAAAAACAAATAAAAAGAGAAAATATTAGAAAATGACTAATTATTTAAGATAGGCAAAGAAGATCCAACATAATAGAAATTCCAAAGAAGACAATAAAAGCTTTTAATAAAAGAGAACAAATACTAAAAACTAAAATTCAAGAAAATTTTCCTGAAATTAGGGGAAAAAAAAGACAAAACTATATACTGAAAGATCACATATGATACTTAGAGAAATCAAGCAAGGATGATGAATACCAACTCAAATTCTAATAAAGCTATTTGGCTTTAAAAATACAGAAATGCTCCTCTGGTCTTATTGGCCAAAATATCAAGTCATTTATAAGGGAAAAAAAAGTAAATTGTCATCAGACACTGACAGCTATCAATAATTAGCAGACTACAGACGGCACACTGTCATCAATTCAGGCAAGAAGACAGCGGAAAAATACCTTCGAATTGTGGAGAAAAATAATTGGCAATCTAAAACTCCATATTCTGCTAAATGATTATTAAAGAGAACATGCTAGCTATTTTCAGATATATTTTATTATTCATAGATACTCATTTAGCAGTATAAGAGAACATAATTATGAAAGGAAACTCAGAGAGATAGAGAAATGGAATTCAAGAAAAAAAAATAGCAAACAGGGAATAGGTCAACATATTCTAAGTCTTGAATAAGTACTAGTTTTTAAAAGGCAATAGTTAAAATAATAATTCAGTTTCAAATGTTAGAAAAATGTTACAAAAATGAGGTGAATGATTACACTATCACATACCATGGAAGATGTAAGTGGGGACGTTAGACTTACAAGTAGAAGAATACAGTCCTTTAAAACTGGAGAGAATACATGTTGAAATTGGGTTTAACTCCTACAAATAAGTAGGGGGAAACAGAGGAAAAACAGAAAACTCAAATTAACAAAGAAACCCCAATGAATCCAAAAAAGGCAGTGAAGAAAAACTTCTTGATCTCCAATATTTACAGCCGATCTTTGTTAAAATTGTATTTGAAACAGAAGCCGGACGTTTCCTCCAAGAAACTCTAGCACACATGTACACAAGCAAATGACATTCTTTGCAGCACTGATTACAATGCCGAAAAAAATTCTATCAAGTTTCACAGCAATTGCAAAGACAGAGGTTAACCCTAATCTTCTACTCATTGGTGCTACTTACTATTTTTCTTGAGGGGAAAAGAGGATACATTTAAAATGTAGAAAAAAATACAGAATAATATATTCTCAGAGAGAATCTAAAAGGACCAAGTCAAATTTGACTTATTTTCCCATGCTGCCATTGTTGGGATTGTATGAAAATTATTACAATAGCATTGGTTCTCAATTTCAGATTCTCAATTTCTATGCATTGTGCAGAGAGCTATTTTTAATATCCCAAACATTTTAATATAAATCATATGTTGACCTAATATAAGTCTATACCAGCCTTCTTAAACATCAAGTTTCTTTCATTCTGTTTAAAATTATATCAAATAATGTTGATCATTAATCTAAATTTAAAAACGGGAAAAGGAAATAATTATATAATAAATCTTCACTTAAAAATTTAAGTATAGCCAAAATCACGATAAAGTACTTAAAATTATAGTGAAATATTTTAATAGTTCCTAATTATGTGACAAAAGACAACAAGACATATTTAGATATCATTGACATCAACAAAAATCCCGGCTTTTGGACACCAAAACACTGGGCAAAAGCACTCAAGCAATCTTTACAATCTCAAGGCATGGATGAAAGCATTGGATCTAAGTAGTATTCCTTGATGCTTTTGTAAAAATTTTAAATCAGCAGATCTTTTCTGTCCCATTCCTTCCATTTTCAACATGTTATATTCGTCAGAATAACTATTTAAAAAGTACTCACTTCAGATTCAATGGCTTCACAGAAACTGAACTTGGGAGAAAATAAAGTTACACTGACAAGAAAAATCAAATGGAAGTGGTCTTAATACTGTGAACTTTGACAATAAGGTACTGAGAGTACATTTTAAATAGACTAGGGTAGAGACACTTACTCACTATGCACTAGCATTTGGTAGGTACCATAAATACTTAATTCCTTAGTCTTCAAAAAAAACCCTATGGCGTGACATGTAAACAAAGGTCTCCTTCAAAGAAGTTACCTTAGGAAAGCTATGCTTTCACTTTCATATTTTCTAACATGTGTTTCTTATAGTGTCTTCTGTAGTTATAGAAATATTCTATTATAAAATATCATTTCAGATTCGCTCAACCCAGAAAAGCATATTAAGGTTTCCAAGAAGACCCTGTAGCAAGAAAACCTGTTTAATTCAGTGTTTTCCAAATTCATTTATCACAGAACCTTTTTTCATGAAGCAACTATTAATACAAAAAAAAAAAAAAATCCCTGGAACACCACTGGGGAGAAGGAATTTACTCTAATGTTAATACTGCTCAAAAGAGTGTATCTAGAATTTATTTTCCTGAGTCAGTTTATAAGCCACATTTAAAAAATATTACTTATGATGAAGGAAGCTCTCTCTAGTTAAGGCAAAACAGTGTTTGCATTATTGATAGCCCATATTGAAATCAACATTTCTGAGTTTAGAGTTGTTACTCAGATTTGACTCTCAGAGACTCCAGTAATTAATCTCAAAAACAAGGCAATTTTCTCCAAAGATGATACTTAAAGCATGTGTCATTGACTTTGAATGTAAGATCAGAGGACTTTAAAATAATGTTTTGAGCGATGGCCCATCATCATGCAAAAGAAAAAAAAAGTCTTCCAATGTATTAATTTTAAAATTAATTAATTTTAGACACGTGTTCACTGACCTAAGTACTACCCACATGCTAGGTGCTATGTTAAATTTTGAGTATAGATAAAGATGAGGAAAACAAAAGCTTGTCCTTGAGCTTGAAGAGCTCAAAACCTTTGGTAAAGACAGGCATATAAATATACAATTTAAAGTTCTTTACTGGAGGTGAAAATAAATTACTCCTACTGGGAAGGAGGGAGGCTTAACTGGATTAGAAAGGCTTAACTTTAAAGATGGCTTATAAATCTACCTTTAATGAGCTGGAGATTATTAGGTAAAGAAAGAGAGAAATGCATTTGAGGTTGATAAGGCACACGAAGAGGCAAGAAGATGGGTCCTATCTGATAAATGATGAAAAATTTGGGTGTGCTAAGAGAAAATTGTGCACTGTAGAGTTAAAGGGGGAACTCTAGAAAAACAGATTAAGGTTATCTTAATTTTAGATTTTTCACATGGGTAAATAAGTATTTTACTAGAGAAGTTCAAAAATAGTTTTTTTTTGGGGGGGTACACAAACATGCAGATGACCACAATAACACACACACACACACACACACACACACACACACACACACTCACACACATGCACACACACACACAGATGCAGCTTAGATATCACTTCTGCTGCCAGCATTACATGACATCCCCAGACTCGGTTCTATATATATCCTTGGATATACATATTCTTTCCTGTGCCCAATGCATATACCTTTATGACATTGCTACACTGGGTTATAATTTAATATTTCTTATTTACTTGTCTGTCTCTCCAATTAGACTATAAACTCTTTGAGTACAGGGACTGACTTTTTTATAAATCTAGCACTTAAAACACTATCTGTTAATGATTAGAACTTGGCAGATGTCTGCATTATGAATGTCCAATTACGTGTCATAAAAGAGGTAGCAGACAAAATGCTCAGCTACGAGACTGATGGATGGTACTGTTATTATCCACTGTGAACACAGAAGGAGGATACAGGGGAGGATGTTGGCATTATCAAGTACCCTTTTCAATGCAATAATGATAAACTCTCACTTATTGAGTATCTCTGTGTGTTGGAAATAATTACAGGCACTTTAAATCCATCAGTACTTAAAACAGTCGTACAAGGCAGGAGATGTTCCCATCATTTTTATCAGATTATGGTCATTTTATAGATGCAAGATTTTATACTCAAGGGAGGTTAAATAACATATCCAAGGTCCTGCAGCTTGTAAGTGGCAAAGGTAACTTAGAATTCGGGTTCTTTGATTGTAATACATGTAACAGCTCTTTCAACAGGTGGAAGACATCCAGATGGCAGTTAGAAACAAATGCCTGGGACTCAAGAAAGAGAATTTGAAGATACTAAATACTTAGCATATAGTTGGTAGCTGAAGCCATGGGAATAGATTTGTAGAGTGAACACGGTAAGATTGAAAGAGTACTAAGAATAGTACCAGGAACATCTGATAGTTAAATTATGTTAACACAGAAGAAAGTTCTGGTATGTTTGTTAAGTTCTTAGGAATCACAGCCCAATAAGTTAATAAAATCGCTTGTGCTATTCTACCTGTACGCTGACTTGGGGTCAAGAGCTTCCATGAAAAATAGCTTGCCCTCTGAAATTATTTTGGGGCTTGGTATTTCCCACATCATTTGAACATCTGCTAGGAAAAAATATGTAAAGATGCATCTTTTCTGAATATGTGAAATGTCATTATCTGTTGTAAACATTAAAAGGATACGTGTTTCCTTGATTATGACATCTCTTGTGGCTTGGTGAAAAACCATCTGGTAGAAGACATAAATTATCTGACACACAAATTCATCATCTTCTTGTTGGGCTGAAAGGAAGCAGAAAACGTCAAATAAGAGAATTCTATAGTTCTACACAAAAGTGAAATACATCGATTGGAATAGTGGAGAATGAGAAAACTAAAAGGGACAGGAGACAAGTAAAGGGTAATCAATTTGAGTTATTTATAATATATGGGTGGCATATATCATTTATATCTTTATTTAGATATTTTTCTAAATTCCATGATGATGATCAGGAAATTTTATAACACAATTTCAGAAGTTTTAGTAAATTTGGTTATAGTTAAACTACATAGGTAAATTACTTTGAAATACAAAGATAAAACTAAGATTTTGTAAAAAAGAAATTATATCTGCTCTGAGTTTACATCAGACTACTTGAGATGGTCTCAAAAGATCAGGCTGGCTGGACTTAGGAAGCACTGAAGGACAAGACTGGTGTAAGAACACAGTACCAGTGTTTCTCTGTAATTAATTCTCACCAGATTTTGCCTCCAGGTATAAATACCTTGATTAAATTAACTTCTATGGCCCTAATGTGAAATGGCGACACTTACCAACACTTGTTTTTTGTCCGTCGTAAGAATTTTTTAAATAATTTTAATTTATGAAATAAATCTGGTTCTATATTTTGTCTGTATAATGTTGACTCCTCATGAGAAAAACAGTTCTTAAAAAAAAAAATCACACCTTCTAAATTCTAAGGTTTTGGTAGAAAAACTTATAAAATTTTTTTCTAATGTTTATTTATTTTTGAGGGAGAAAGGGAGACAGAGTGTGAGCGGGGAAGGGGCAGAGAGAGAGAGGGAGACACAGAACTTGAAGCAGGCTCTGGGCTCTGAGCTGTCAGCACAGAGCCCGACGCAGGGCTCGAACTCACAAACTGTGAGATCATGACCTGAGGCTAAGTCGGATGCTTAACCGACTGAGCCACCCAGGCACCCCAAGAGGTATTATTCTTGAATAATGTTAACAACATTAAATTTTGCTTATTGTCATGAAATAAGTTATTTTAGTTTTAATGTAACTGATTATATAAATAGTAAAAGGAATGTTGCATATCATAAGCTAATAAATGTTTAATATTATATAAAGAATAGTTTAATAGGTTAGCTGATATCCACTGATTAATATATAATGGCAAAAGCAAATACTTATAGAAATCTAATTTTTAGGTACTGGTTATGAAATTTCATTTATTAATAGTTTTGTATCAACTCCTGGCATTTGTTCAATGATACCTGTTAGACACAGATTTACAGGTCAACAGAGCATTAGCTATTTGTGTAGAATAAAGTGCGGGACCCTTAAAGTCCAATCTGTTCCAAAGGATTTCCCTCACTAACTTGCCAATGCGCCACTCTCCCAGACTACTTGGGCTAAAATTCTACCAATTACTCTCTCGGTATACAGTATCCCCTTACTTGACCACAAGGGTTTTAATAGAATTATGTCAGGTGTACAACAGTGATTCAACAATTCTACGTATCACTCAATACTCACCATGGTAAGTTAGTCACCACCTGACATCATAAATTATTATAGTATTATTGACTATATTCCCGGAAATCCATGTATTTCTTAAAAAGAGAAGCATATAGCCTCTGTTCATGATAACCTCATGGCAGAGAACATTAAGACACAGTAAGACACTGTGAGCTGGCTCTGTCAGCTTGCCTTGTACATGTCTCAGCTCCCTCAATCACAATCAAGGGGGAACAGCAATTCAAGAAAACCAGTCATTCTGTTCCAGATTTCTCCAGCTCATCACAAAATCTTCATTCTCACTCTGCCAACTACATTGTCTTCATTTACACCTCCCAACCACCTAGTCTCTCTTTTAATTGTTTCTCATTTGGAAAACTCCTGGCTGGGAGAAGGGTGGACCAAAGTAAATATATATACATATATATACATATACATATATATATATGTATATATATATATGTATATACATATATATACATATACATATATATATATACACACACACACACACAACATGTAGGAACACTTCAAAATATGGAGGTATTATCTCTAGATGACCTATTAAATGCATTATGTTAAAGAATTTATAAGTCAAACTTAAAAATTCAAAAGAGAGAAATGGGCAAAAGACTTAAATAGGTATTTAACTTTATTAGTCATAACTAACTGGCCAATAAACACAAACAGGTACTCAATTATTAGTCATTAGGGAAATGCAAATTAAAACCACCACTCTGAAGGCTACAATTAAACAGACTGATATTGCCCAGACATGGAGGTGATGTAGAACAACTGGAACTTTTGCACATTGCTGGTGGGACTGAAAACTGACTCAACTACTTTGAAAAACAGATTGGCATTATTTACTCAAGCTAAACTTATGTAGACTCTATGACCTAACAATTCTACTCCTAGTCATATGTCCAAAAGGAATGAATACATATATTCATCAAATGAAAAGTTTAAGCATGTTCATAGAAGTAATGTTTATAATAGCCCTTCTCCTATCAAAAAAAAAACAACCCCAAAAGCCATCCTATTGTTTGCCAATAGTAGAAGGGATAAACAGTCGTATATTTGCAGAGCAATGAGAAGAAACACACTTCTTAACACAACATAGATGAATCTCACTTTATAACGTATGACCAAAAAACCCTGGATTCTACTTATATAAAGCTCAGCACCAGGCAAAAGAAATCTACATGTGACAAAAGAAAGGATAGACACCAGTTTGGAGAGGGTGATAATGACTGGGAAATGGCAGAAGAGGGACTTCTAGGGTGATGGTGATATTTTATTTCCTCATGTGAGTGGAAGTAACATGGGTGTGCTCATTTTGAAAATTCATTGAGCTATATTTTTGTATTTTTCTTGTTATACTTCAAAAAAATCTATGAAAAATAATACAAAATGCAGATTTATTATACCTGGCAGGAAAGCCTGAGATTAGAATGTTATTTTAGGCTTCCCATACCTTCCAAAATCCCTACCTTAAAGCCCTAACCTAAATGTGACTCTAATTTGGAGACAGGCCTATAAGGAAGTAATTAAGGTTAAATGAGGTCATAAGGGTGGAGTCCTGATCCCACAGGATTAGTATCCCTTAAGAAGAGATACCAGAGCACTGCGTGTGTGCTCGCTCTTGCTAGCTCACACTCTCTGCCCTGTGAGGATGTGATGACACACCAAGAAGGCGGCCTTCTGGAAGTCAGGAAGAAAGGGCTCACCAGGAACCAAATTGGCTGATACTTGGATCCTGGACTTCCCAGCCTCCAGAACTATGAGAAAATAAATGTATTTGTTTAGGCAATCCAGTCTATGGTATTTTATTATGGAAGCCTGAGTAGACTAACACAAAGTCCTAGAGAACTTGACGCTAATAGAATAATATTAGGTTCAGATAGATTTTGTATGCAGTGTGGAAAACAATGAACCCTGGCTCCTTAAAAGCAATATGAAGTTAAGGGAAAAATTCCATCTAGGCCTCATTGCCCAATTCTGTAACCATAGCCACTGTGGCTAATTGAATTAAAAATTAAATACAAAATTCAAGTTCTCAGTCCCAATAGCCACATCTCAAGTACTCAACAGCCACATGTGTTGGACAGTGCAAATAGAGAACATTTTCTTCACCACGGAACGTTTAGAGGACAACATTGGACCTAGAAGGGAATAGGATGCTTCCAAATGAACCTTCCTGATTAGAAATCAAGACATTAAAAAAAGATAGGAGATCCAATTCAATCAACACAAAGCTCAACAGAAGGACAGAATATTAGTATTTCATGATTGCAGATCTTTTATATTTAAAAATGTAAATAGCCTGTTCATATATTAACAAAAGTAAATTGAAACAAATTATAATTTACCATTTAGCAATTCAATGAGTGCGGGGATTATCCCAGATTTGGCTAGCAAGGCAGCACAAGAGTCATCCATAGATACAGTTCCAATCATTATAACCACTTCTAAAACAAGGTCATCTTCTGCAGCACCTAATAAAGTCAAACCACAGAAAGTTTTCATTGAAATGTCCTGATCCAAATCCATTTATACTGCCAAAACTTCAATGCACAGAGAATATACTGTAAGCTATTAAATCAGTTCTTATGAATCCTTCACATGCTTGTAACTTTGTCCTTTCTTCCTATTTCTATGCTCAATGAAGAAGATAGTTCATACTAGTAAGGGAGGGCAGCACTGAAGGATAACACCTCTCTGCAAATGTAAATGAATGACAATGTAAATACAGAAAACCGAAGAGTCATTTGAATGGCTCAAAGAACTTGGTGTGTTCACAGGTATGCATGCATGCAAAGAGGATATGGTATTTGGTAATTTTTAAAAGGCAGGATAAAAAAATAAGCAGGGTAGGGAAAGGAAACCAATATTAAGATAACACGTTTTTAGGAAAAAGAGTACATACATCTAACAGGAGACCTAGTGATCACCTTTCTGGGAGGAAGAAACTGGAACTAGAGCTGAAAGCTGAGGTGTGGGAAGAAAACACATTACCTAGTATAATGGTCACAAAATACTGCTCTAGCAGTTGCTCTCAGCCGCAACAGAAAGAAATAGAAATAACTTAATGATTACGCAAAACGGAAATACTTAGCACAGACCTGGTTTTAGTTTATCCTTGAGGTATGGGACCAACTTGTACTCCTTAAGAACCAATTCCCAGTCTAAGTCTGGAATGGTCAAATTTGCAAGAGTTCCCAGACATTCAATCACAAACTCCTCTTCCTCATCATTAGAGATCTGGGCTGCAAGGTCCCCAACATAATCCTAAATAAAACAGAATTTTAATACAAATTTAAAATACGATTTCTGCAGAAGAACCAATCTAATAATGTAATCCACAGGAAGAAAAAGTAAGTATCAAATGTGATTCTCTTGTTTTAATAATCTTGAGCCAAATTGCTATAGGAATCATCGGTTTAAAGTTTATTATATATTTTTTTAGTTACCTCTATACCCAAAGTGGGGCTCAAACTCACAACCCTGAGATCAAGAGTTGCATACTCTTCCAACTGAGCCAGCCAGGTGCCTCAGGAGTCATTTGCTTAAAAGGCAAGACAAGTAGAGTGAGGACAGAAGTGTTAGGGGTTGGGATCATAAAGCGAAAACAACTCTAAAATTGAGCATGGGATTTCTGGAAGCTAAACTTACAAGAAAGTTTATAACAAAAGAACCAATTTGAGTCATGAGTTAATACTGATAAGAGCTCAGTAAGAGTTTTATTTCCAAATGTAGGACTTTAAAGCTTCAATTCTCAGGCTGTTTTAATAGAAAGAAAGAAACTATACTCACAATAAATAAATTTTTAGTTGGTCCATCATGCTGGGAAATGTTCCTAATCATTTTCATCAGCAATGGATCCTTAAACTTCAGAGCCCTCTTCATGAGCATCTTTAGCCCATTTCCTGCAAAAAATCAGAAAACTCCTCCAATAGAATTAAGGTTCATTTAAGTTTAATAAAATTTGTTTAGTTTACAGTTCTCAAAAAAAACCCCAATTTACATACAGTAAAATGCCTGAATCTTAAGTGTACAATAGATTAATTTTGATTAAATGTGTGCCCCTGGGTAATTCATACCCATATCAAGATACAGACATTTCCATTCATTCCAGAAAGTGTCCCTTCTCAATTTTCATCCCCAAATGTAATCACTTTACTTCTCCTTTTCCTCTTCCTCAGCTTATTTTCCTTCTTTCTTCTTTTTAAAAAAAAAATTTTTTTTTTAATGTTTTTATTTATTTTTGAGACAGAGAGAGATAGAGTATGAGCAAGGGTGGGGCAGAGAGAGGGAGACATAGATTCTGAAGCAGGCTCCAGGCTCTGAGCTGTCAGCACAGAGCTTGACGCGGGGCTCAAACTCACGGACTGTGAGATCATGACCTGAGCCAAGTCGGACACTTAACCGACTGAGCCACCCAGGCGCCCCTTCTCTTTCTTCTTTTTTTTTTTTTTTTTTTTTTTTTTTTTAATTTTATTTTTGGGACAGAGAGAGACAGAGCATGAACGGGGGAGGGTCAGAGAGAGAGGGAGACACAGAATCGGAAACAGGCTCCAGGCTCTGAGCCATCAGCCCAGAGCCTGACGCGGGGCTCGAACTCACGGACCGCGAGATCGTGACCTGGCTGAAGTCGGACGCTTAACCGACTGCGCCACCCAGGCGCCCCTCTTTCTTCTTTTTAAACATAGATTAATTTTACCTGCTGTAGAATTTCATATAAATGGTATCACACAGTATGTGCTCTTCTGTGTATGGAATATGCACCACAAATTTTAAAAATGTAAATGCTTTTTGACCCAGAAAATGTATCCTAAGAACATAAAAATCGAAATATGAAGTTTCAGAGAAAGGAAAACTACTGCAACATGGTTTGTTTCAGAAAAGAAGTGGCAACAAACTAAATATCCAAAATAGCTGATTAAATTATAGAAAATCCTTTAATGGATTATTTTGCCACTATTGGCAATTATTTTATATAAAATATCTAATCACATGGAATGAGATTCAAGATATAACTTAAAAAAATGTCACCATATATAGATACAAAAACCAAATTTTATCTTAAAAATCTGCAGAAGCATTGTACCAAAATTTTACCTATGATTATCTCTGGATAGTGGAAGAAAAGATTTTAATTTTTTCCTATTTGCTCATTTGTCCCTTAAAAAAACAAAAAACAGAAAACAAATATGTATACTTTCCAAATAAGAAAAAAACTATTGAGCAGATTCTGAAATATCATAATGCATGACAAGCTATTTTACGAAGGTATTATAGAAACAAATATCTGATACATTTTTATTGTTATTATCTTACACTGTAACAGATTATTTTGTAAATAAAAAGTTTTGTTTCCTCTAGAAATGTTTTTAAAAATGAAATTTAATTAAGGGTAACTAAACCCTGGTTTATAAAATATTACTAAAGGTAAGTATTTCTACTCATGATATAAGAGTATTTGTTCTGAATCTATCTGATCTTTAAAGATTAAAGCTATAATTTTTAAAACTACTTAAAAATAAGATTTACACAGCTACTATAATTCTTAATTCCTTGTTTCTTTTCCAGAATTTGCCGGTTGCCATATGATTAAAGGTTATCTATGAAGCTCAAAGGCACTAACCTTCACAGATAAGCTGTACGTTCCTTTTGTTAGCAGCAAGATTAATGCAGAAAGAAATGAGTTCCAAGTCAATTCGTTCATCTGAACATTCAAACAGCATCTTCATTAACTAGCAAAAAGCACATGGAATATTTTATTCAAAAAACCACACAAAAAAGCATCAAAAACACCAGATGTATTTTATTACAATGTATTATCTTAGATTCTGTGATGGGAATAATATAATACATTTCAACATATAAGTGGTAAGCTCTCACTATGGACTACTGAATGAATAAATGGTTGATTAACTACTAGATGTTCGCTATTAAATGTAAACTACTGAGTACAATGGAAAATACAGGAGGAATATTAGATACAGCCTTTGCATTTAAGGAATTTAAAATATTATGTAGAAGTAGAGCATTCTGAGCAAAAAAAAAAAAATAGCTTGTGCAAAGGATACAAGGTAAGAAAGAAGAAAAGAAGGCAAGCATGGTTGGGAGTGAGTGAAATAGTGTTCAGATATAAGAAGGTAAAAGCCAAATCATGCAGGGTCTTGAAGTACATGTTAAAGATTTGGGGCTTCATTGTAAAGATAATGGGAAGCCATTAAAGGCTTCTAAGTAAGTAAAATGGCAGGATAAGATCTGTGTTTCAAAAAGGTCTGGCCAGTGTGGAAAACAGACTGAAACAGAGCGAGAAAATGTAGGAAAACCACCTAGGAGCCTAGAGGAAAAGTCCAGGTAAGACGATGACTCTTGGACTACATGGGGCCACGGGGATGGAGATAAAAGGATGGATTAAAGCTGTATTTAGGAACGAGAATCAAAATGGGATTTAATAACTGACTAGATGTTGGGGTTAAGGGAGAGGAAGGGTCAAAGATGACTCCCAGGTTTCTGCACTGAGCACCAACATGGACAGTGGTGTCCACATTTACCAAACAGGAGAAACTAGAGTAGAAAGACTTTAAAGGGAAGACAGTCATTTTGGTTTTAGATGTGTTGAGTTTAATAAGCTGCCTATGTGATAGTGTGGTACAGATATTCAGTAGAAGTTATAAATGCAACCCTGAGTTTATAAGAGATGTTTGCACCGGAGATTTAGGAATTGTTACATATGGTTGATTACTGAAGCTCCGGGCTGGATCCAATCATATGGGCATGGGTATAAAATGAGAAAAGAACTCTACTTAATGATAAAAGAAAGAGAAGGTGGGTCTGAAAGGCAACAGACAGAAAAGCAGAAATCTAGGAAAAGGTAGGCTACCTATGCCATCTATCTGTAATCCAGATTTGTCATGATGAAAGATGGTTGCTATAATAAAGGAGAAATGAACTTTATGCTATAGTTTTTAGAAGCTAGTCTTCTATGACTGGTAAATCAGCAGATTAACTGAGTGTATACTATGTAAAGACATTTTTCTCTAAGTCAAATGGCTAAGACATAGGAAAGTCAGTCCTAAAATTTGCTACCTAAGAATTTCTTATGTTTTGCCTCAGGGCACTACAATACCTTTTTAGATCAACATGCCTTTGTGAATCCAACACAGCACTGTATATACAGGAAGTGAATAATAGCTATTTGTTGACTCGTTAGACCCTCTTCTGTTAAATCTTGTTTTAATTATTCTCTTTGTAAATTTCAGATAACTTAAGTTTCAAAAAGGATGTATGGTCAACATACAAAAATCAATTGTATTCCTATGTGCTAGCAGTGAACAACTGGAAACCAAAATTAACACAGATCCACTTACAACTGCTCCAAAAAATTATACCTAAGTACAATTCTAACAAAACTATACTTATATATATGCTGAGAACTACAAAACACTGTAACAGGTGAGTAGTTAGCAATATATCATGCCTTTTTCCAGAGGGCAGCTCTTTAACCACAAATGTTGCTACTAATGGAATCTTTAGATAAGGAATCATTAACATTTAATAATATTATAGAACAAAAAAATTCTATGGCAAAACTAAAATAATCTTAATCTATTGGATATACATTTAATAGATTTTGCTACCTATCTATATGCTAATTGCCAATTAAAAGTACAAATCAATAAAAATGTATGTGATAATCCTCGAATTAGTATGTTTTTCATACTCTAATTAAAAATTTACTATAGATTTCTTCCAAATTTTTACTGATGTAACAAACTTCTTTATAATAACAAAAATCTGTTACAAAAGCAAATTATCTGTTGCTATTTACTTGAAATTGACCTTGTAGTATGAAAATTGCCCTTGCAAATGGGGTTAGAGGTGATCTATTAGAAGCTGAGGGGTGTTGTTTGCTTTTGGTAATTTCTATGTTAAATCCTGTGGTGAAGTAATCACGGGCTAGATTTTTAAAAAATAATGCACAGTTTGAAATCTTACCCAACTACCCCCCCCCCCAAATCAAGAGAAATTAGGACTAAATGTGAATGAAATGTATCATGATATAGAATTAGTTTTTCATAATAGGAAAGAGAAACACTTCAATTTTAATTAAAGCATTCACATTTTAAAATAATAGTTTCCTTCAAACTCCATGGGCAACATTATGTCTCTAATTTGATTGCTACCCCTGGCACTTCAAAAGTAAGTGTAATTGCTGACAACTAGGAAATATTAAAACTAGATTTGTTCTGTTTTAACTATGTCCATTGTCATCTTTTACTAATTTAACAGGAAAGCACTAAAAGGGCTTCAGCCTGTGCCATGAAGAGGCAACAGTGCTCAATCAGACAGGTCCCATATTGCGTATCAGATACCAAAGACTCAAGACTGAAATCACTGTGTCTAGACTCTCTGGCACCTGACTTCACTTATTTACCAGTGACCAGAGGCCAACCCCCACAGCTCTCTGAATTCACATACACCTCTACTACCCCCATCCCCCCACCCAAACATCTTTGAATGATTATGGCAGAACTTTGCATGCCTCAGGAATCTCTTCTGACTGGCTACTCCCTAACTGTGCTGTTTGAAGTGATGCTCTGGTTTCTGAACTTCAGCAGATAATGGCAGGCAGGAGCAAAGGGGGCTGTCAGAAAGGACGTTTACCAGCATTCAGCTAAAAAGAAGCATGTAGATCAAAGAGCGGCCAAATAGGACAACTGTGGTAGAAAACATGTGGATCGCTATGAAGATTCTTACACACTGTTCCAGGGTAAAATATTAAATAACGCCATGACATCATTACCTAAACATGCACTTTGATTGGCCATTCTAATACCAATAAATACTTTTATAAGCATCTGGATGGCATTTACACCTATTTAAACAAAACATGCATCTTAGAGGTCTAAATAACAATGAACTGTTAATGTGTACTTTTAACTATTATTAGAATACAACTATTAACTCCTGGTTATCCCCAAGAATGCTTACCTGAAACAATTCACCCACTGAGACCATTAAGATCATCTATAAAGGCAGACTAGCCCTGGACCCCAAATTTTGCAGAATGGTGACATAATAGGGAAAAAAATTACAATATATTGGGTAATTAGAGGCACTAAAGTACAAAAGAAGAAAAGCAATATAATACTGGGAGAGATTATGAGGCATATTGAACATATAAGCACCTACTCTGAGTATTAAATAATTTACAAAAAGTCTAATTACAGGTTTATCTTATAAAATGCATATAAGGCAGTATTTAAAATGGACAGTGAATGGATCCAAAATAATGTGAATGATTTGATATTTTACTAAGAGTACCGTATTTTTGTATAGTCTTTTATGGTTTATAAAGCTCCTTTACATAAATATCTAATGTAATTAAAGAACAAGACCATATTCCACCTTTTTTTTGTCATTAAAATGAATATGGGTGACTAATGAACCACTGCTTTCCTTCTTTCAAAGTTATTTTAGGCTTTTCATTTATAATGCTTGACATTCTTCTTTTTTTTTTTTTAAGAGAGAGCAGGGGAGAGGGGCAGAGGGGGAAAGGGAGAAGGAGGGAGGGAGAGAGAGAGAAAGAGTGAGAGAAAGAGAGAGAGAGACACACACACACACACACACACACACAGAGAGAGAGAAGAGAGAGAGAGAGAGAGAGAGAGAGAGAGAGAGAGAGAGAGAGAGAGAGAGAGAGAGAATATGAATCTCAAGCAGGCTCCACGCTCAGCACAGGGCCCGACACAGGGCTCGATCCCATGACCCTGGAATCATAACCTGAGCCAAAATCAAGAGTCAGATGCTCAACTGACTGGGCCACCCAGGTGCTCCTTGACAGTCTTTACTAAACAAATACTAATGTGCATAATTTCAAAGTTAACCAAGTATTACATTAATTCTAAGATCCAAACATTAGATATAGCTTTATTTAATAAGTACAATCAGCTGCTGTCACAAAGTTTTTTTCTTTTGTTTTGTTTTGTTTTGTTTTAAGGATTTTATTTTTAAGTAATCTCCACATCCACCATGGGGCTCAAACTCACAACCCAGAGATCAAGAATCACACACCCTACCCATTGAGCCAGCCAGGCGCCCCAGCCAGTAGTTTAAAGCTTTGCTATATTTAAAAACATTACTCTGAGCAGCCTCTACCTCTGAAAGGAGTATCTTTTTAACTTAGGAAGGAAGCTTGGAAATTGCAATTTAATCCCAGACTTGCTTTCCACAATTGTGTTATTCAATAATGCATGTCACACTGGGTGGGAATCAAGCCATGTCAACTTTTCCGTAACTATTTCAAAATTGAGCCTTATAAGTATAAGTCATAGGCTGGATAGCATGTTAGGACCAAATATATGTGAGAGTGCCATTTGGTTTCTCAAAATATGGCTTCATACTAAAAAGCTTCAGGATGTTTATGATGTAATTTGGTAACATCACCTCACCGTTCCTATAAGGGTTGAATTTTATTAAAAAAATAAAAAATATTGACTACTAAATAGGTTTTGGAAGGTTTTGTTTATGAAATATAGTTCATAAATGTTATGAAATGTTCTGAAAACCCCACTGCAGAAACGTTTGAGTTAAAAATCATTAGTCAAGAAAACATGCATGAATATTGTTCTTGAAAAGGTATGGGAGAATTTTCTACATACAAAGTTTTCAAGGGCAGTGATAATATTTTTCAGAAACGACCTAAAGAGGCTCTTACTTCCAATTCTTTATTTAAAATAAAGTTTTATGTCTTATGGTTGAGATTATATATTCTAAAAGAGGATAACTCCAATTTGAAGACTCACCAAGAGTAAGTTTTCTATCCCTTTTTATTTTACATTTATTTCTTTTTTATTTAATGTTTTTTTCTTTAAGTCTAATCTGGATAAAAACAGTCAATCTAGGCAAGAATACTATTCTTCTTTGGCTGCTTTCCAATTCATATCCTGTAGTCAATGAAGTTCTGACACTGAATGGGATTGGAAAAGGAACACCCTTTGAAACCACAAAGCAGAAACCCTTGGAACATATGGAGTGAGACTGTAGTAAATCACCTGTAATCTCCCTTTGACATGGCTACTCTTTTATTGAAAACTTGTTTGACAAAGAATTTGATTACACTTTGCACTGGCTACACTTCTGACATATGTTATCTCTATAAGAAGCCTTGCCTTGTTAGATAAGATATGCTCTATATTCTTTGAAGAATGTCTATTTCCTATAAACATAATTAGTTTATCCACTTGATATAAAAGGCTAAGAAATTACCCTTAAGAGTTTATCAGTTTTTTAATTGCATGTAGATAAAGTGTTAAAATTCTGGAAGAGCAAATTCAAATTTAGAACTATCTCACTAATTTTGGATGAATGAAAAGATTGTCAGTAAGAATAAAAAGAGAAATTATGGCTGATTTTTTTTACTATACATTAACTAATTCTCAAGTAACATACATTTAATAACTTATATTAGCTTAATGAGGAATTGCCTAGCAGGAGTCTTAAGAGGAAATACTTTTCTAAGTGTGACTTACTATTCATACTCTTCTAAAGTGTTGGGTTTTTGTTTTTTTGTTTTGTACATAGATTTAATCTTTATTTTTGAGAGAGAGAGAGAGAACATGAGCAGGGAAGGGGGAGGGAGGGAGGGGGAGAGAGAGAGAGAGAGAGAGAGAGAGAGAGAGAGAGACACAGAATCTGAAGCAGGCTCTGGGGTCTGAGCTGTCAGCACAGAGCCCAATGCGGGGCTCAAACTCACAAACTGTGAGATCATGACCTGAGCCGAAGTCGAAAGCTTAACTGACTGAGCCACCTAAAGTGTTTTTTAAAGTGTTATTTTTATTGTTTGCCATACACCCTGCAAGTTTGCTTTTTCTATCTTAGGAAACCATTTTATAAAAAATAATGTAATATTTAAAACTGGCCCAACCAGTGTTCCAATCATCAGATATTCAAATTAGTGGAGCTCAGTTTAATAAAGATTGATGGCAAAATAGTGATTCTGTGAATGTATATTCCCTAAGAGCAAAATATGTATAATATGTATAGAATCTCTATCCTTATAACATAGTCCATGTAAAAAAAAAAAAAAAATCACTGAACTACTTCAAGATAAAAAGGCCTAACATATGAAATATATCAAGCAACTGAGTCATAGCAAAATCTTTCTTAAAGATAAAAGAATTTTGATAAATCATTTAAAATCACTGAACATAAACCAAATGAACAGGCAAAGTTAGGAAATACTAGCAATATGACAAAGAATTAAAATAGTTATTTCATATTTGGATCTCATTTATTAATACTAAAAATATTAACGTGCCAGTGGAAAAATTGGCAAAGGACATGAATAAATAATTTGTAAATTTTTTCTATACACACACACACACACACAAATTACTCAGCCATAAAAAAGAATGAAATCTTGCCATTTGCAACAACATGGATAGAGCCAGAGAGTATAATGCTAAGAGCAGTCAGAGAAAAACAAATATTATATGATTTCACTCATATGTGAAATTTAAGAAACAAAACAAATGTGCAAAGGAAAAACAAAAGAGACAGAGAGACTCTTAATTATAGAGAACTGATGGTTACTAGAGGGAAGGTGGGTGGGTGGATGGGTGAAATAGGTGATAGGGATTAAGGAGTGCACTTGTGATGAGCACTGGGTGTATATGGAAATACTGAATTACTACTGTGTATCTGAAACCAATGAAACACTTTATATTAACTATACTGGAATTAAAATAAAATTTAAAAAAAGGAAAAAAGTGACATGCTAGTTGGAAATACAAACATGCCTTCTTAGAAGAAAATATGTCAAATACACAAGTGTTTGTACCTTTTGACTTAGTAATTCTACTTTTAGGAACTTAAACTAAAGAAAAACACAGGGATGTGGATAAGCATTTATATACCATGATATTTATTCCACCTTATTTCATCTGTTTACCTAAGTTTACTTACATCTGTTTTTATGTGATAAACTGGAAAAAACACACAATTTAACAATAATTAAATAATGATACATTTAAGCAACAGAATATCATATAACTATGAGAAATAATTTTTGAAGACTGTTCAATGACATGGGAGAATACATTGTGATCTATTAAGTAAATAAAGTAATATATAATTACATACTGTATATAATCTCAATATGTTATTTTTTAACTCTGTAGAAGGAAATATACCAAAATGTTAAATGGTTATCTCTGAGTTTGGGATAACAAAGTTATTTTCATTTTTATACTGCTCCCTATTTTCCAATTTTCTATCACAAACTCATATTATTTTTAAGAGGGAATTTTTTTTAGGGAAAAATGTATCTGGAAAATCAAGAGAAGAAAATGGAAAATACCTATTTTTTTTAATGCTTTTAAAAAACACTTAAACCACTTACCTGTGGTATACAGTCAGTGTATGCAAACATTGATTTAAAGCGATCATCCATGCTAATGTGGTAAAGAACACACATTGCTATTTGTTTGTAGTTTTCATTACCTGGGAATAAGAAATCATGGACATGATTAAATCATGGATAGAATTAATTTTTTTGGTATAACACACTCAAATTAATACATTAAGACTTTTAACCTCCTGAATCAAATGCTTATACACCTCTAATTTAGAAAATATTTTGACCTCCCTATTTCAATTTTAGAGTCTAGAATATACTGTCTGTGAAATATCATTAATTTCCAAGAGACAACGTGCATTTTGCAAAAAGAAAATTAACCACAAACCAAAGAATTTATTGTTTTCAGTAGCCTACTGTGAACCAGATTGGATCACTGGCATCCTCACCCTGATGTTCCATGAAAATATGTGATTAACACAGCTCCTAACAGTGATGATATAAGAAAAATCGCGAACAGAAAGTATATGTAATTCTTATGAGTCAGAAACTGGAAAAATAATCTAAATGATAAAAGAAGTACAGTAGTATTTGTAACATTAAAAAAATACATGACTATAAAACGCTAAGGCCTACAAATAGACTAAGGACCGCCTCAGTACTGAGGCCTAATACACCTCAAAACTGAGAAAGAGAAACAAATGATATATCATAGATTGAACAATAAAATGGGATTCTATGTATCATGCAGTCCTTCTTGCTTTCAGATAGGTCATATTTTAAGGTCCTATTTATGATCTCTAAGTCAGTGACAGAACTAGAATTAGAAAACTTGTTTAAAAAGTTTTATCAAGAAACAATATCCTTTTTGAAAATTCTAGGCGATGAGAAATACTTGAAGATATTTGGAATTTAAAAGAATCAAGTAGGTAAGTGAATTTAATTGATAAATAATATATGAAGATTTTAAAAGTTTAAACATGGAGGATAAACTTAGCACCTTTATCCTTGTGTCTACCATACCACAAAATTACTAAAATATGTAGGGTTTTTTAAAATTCTGTTTTAGATTCTTATTGAATTTTTTGATATATTAGGCATATCTTTCCAGATGGTTAGAAATTCTTAGACCATGTGAACTTTGGTATTCTCACAAGGCTTAGAACACATGGTAGTTTCTTATTAAATATCACTGACTGATTTTAATATTTAAACAGCATAGTGATTATAGTTAACAATCCTGTATTGTATATATTTGAAAGTTACTGACAGTAAACCTTGAAAGTTCTAACCACACACCCACACCCATCCACACACCCCCAACACACACACACAGTTAACTGTGTGAGGTGACAGATGTGTTAACTAACCTTACTGTGGTAATTATTTTTCAATATATACATATATCAAATCATTACAACACATACATTAAACTTATATCATGTTATATGTCATTTAGATCTCAATAAAGCTGGGAAACAAGGAGCAGTGTTACATTAAAAAACCAGAGGTTGTGGTGTTAAGGAATCTACTCCTGAAATCATTGTTGCACTATATGCTAACTAATTTGGATGGAAATTAAATGAATGAATGAATGAATGAATGAATAAATAATAATAAATAAATAAATGGACTAGCATGTCCACTGGGTTATTATTTTTTTTAATATTTTAATTTATTTAATTATATCCAAGTTAGTTAGCTTATAGTGCAACAGTGATTTCAGGGGTATGGGTTATTATTTATAACTGAAAATCTGAAAATAATCTAGATAACCAACATTTAGAAAATCATAAAATAAATGGTGATATGCTTAGGTAATATTATCTAAACATTATGCAATTATTATGCTTTGCATGTTATAATTATTTAACATTATATAAATATTAAAAATCATTTTTAAGGATGCCTGGCTCGCTCAGTTGGTGTAGCATGTGATTCTTGATCTTGAACTCCATGGTGGGTGTAGAGATTAGTTAAAAATAAAATATTTAAAAAAATAAAAAAAAATCAGAGGCTAAACAGAAGAAATAAACACATTTATTCAAAGACAGAAATTACTAAATTCTACAAGAGCTTCAGATTTGAGGCAAATATTTTAAAAGTTATAGGAGATCTTTTACAAGTAAATATAAAAATATAGCGACTAGCTCTAACTCTGTTTTCCTTGAGCTTATATGTTACATACAAATATATCACGTGGTGGGACACCTGAGTGGCTCAGTCACTTAGGCATCTGACTCCTAACTTCAGCTCAGGTCATGATCCTATAGTTCATGAGTTTGAGCCCTTTGTTGGGTTCTGTGCTGACAACACAGAGCCTGCTTGGGATTCTCTTTCTCCCTCTCCCTCTGCCCCTCCTCTGTTTGTGCTCTCTCTCAAAATAAAATAAATAAACATTAAAATATATATATATATATATAGAGAGAGAGAGAGAACAAAATGAATCTTCAAAACAATAATCTGTCAAGTAAATATTATCCCTATGCTTCAGATGAGGAACTTAATGCTTAGAGAAAAATATATATTTGCTACACGGCCTGGTAAATGAGCAGGGATTTAAACTCTGATTCTAAAATCTTCACCAGGTTATGTTACAATAACACTCAAATACTTTTGTAATTGATAAGATGAAATGGCCTTCTAATACTGGGTATGAAAGACTGATCTATACTGACAGACATATGACAGAATAAAACACATTTTTGAAACACTTTTTTAAAAGCTGGATTTCTGCATCTTTCAAAATAGTTTGGCTAAAGCCTGTTTCCTTCGGCTTTCAATATCAGCATAAAAATGACTCCCTGGGATAAAACAACAAAAAAAATATCCATTCCTTATCTGATGAATACATACTAGTATACATTTTCATTTTAACTAAAAATCTGTGAATTCACTAACTCAACCACTTGGAACACAACACATGCAGAAACTACATTTTATATGTGAAGTAACACTTATTTTATCTCATGTTTTATGTCTGTTTCTCTATAGCATTATAGTTTATAGAAAATCTGCAGAATAAAGAGTGCAGGAGAAATCATTTTGGGTAAATTTCAGGTCCTTTCTACTATTTGAAAAATGTCACTACACAATCTGTGGAGAAGACAGACGCTGAATTCAAAAGATAAGCTCTAAGGATAATGACCCTAGGCTTAGATGAAAAGGTGAGATATAAGAACAGAGGAGAAAGTACACTTAATCTGAAGATGAAGACTAGTAAATTCAGAAACACAAGTTAGCTGTAGAAAATATATACACTAAGTATTTAGGGGTAAGAATTCTACTTGGAAGATGTGAGGCAGAAATTGTGAAATTACTCCAAAATGAGAAAAGTATAGACAAATTGGGTATACCACCAATTCCAACATTTTGTTCTTGGGATCAAAGCAAATATAGAAATAGGAAATATAGAAATCTATAGAAATATAGAAATCTATAGAAATAGAAAATACAGAAATATAGAAATAGAAAAGATTCACAGATACTACTAAAGCATATTTTCCCACTGTTGAAGGCATGCATTTACACTTATTCTAGTATAAAACACACCTGTCATAGGCAAACAAATCTTTGTACAAGTTTTTTTTTTTTTTAATGTTTGTTTATTTTGAGAGAGTGTGCACCCACACGCATGACAGTAGGAAAGGGGCAGAGAGAGAGAGGGAAAGAGAGAATCCCAAGCAGGTTCCACATTGTCAGCATAGAACCTGAGGTGGGGCTCAATCTCACCAATTGTGAGATCATGACCTGAGCCGAAATCGAGTCATATTCTTAAACATCTGAGCGACTCAGGTGTCCCTGTACAGGTTTTCTAATACATAGGTTAAAAGAGAAGAAATCTGGGGCGCCTGGGTGGCTTAGTTGGTTAAGCGTCTGACTTCAGCTCATGGTTTGTGAGTTTGAACCCCAGCTCAGGGCCTGGAGCCTGCTTTGGATTCTGTCTCTCCCCTTCTCTCTCTCTCTGCCCGCCTCTCTTTCTCTCTCTCTCCCTCTCTCTCTCTTAAAAATAAACATTAAAAAAAAAATTTTTTTTAAGTGAAAAATTCCAACTTTATTCTCCAAGGAGGAGGGTATCCTTATGGTTTGGTCAGATTATACTTCACAGTATTTAGCTTTTTTTTCTAGGTATTGAGTTATTTTTAAATCTTTTCAAGTAGGGTCCTTCAGCAAACTTTCATATTTTTTTAATTTTAATTTTTTAATGTTTATTTTTGAGAGAGAGAGACAGAGTGTGAGTGGGCTGGGGCAGAAAGAGAGGGAGACACAGAATCTGAAGCAGGCTCCAGGCTCTGAGCTGTCAGCACAGAGCCCGATGAGGGACTCGAACTCAGGAGCCACAAGATCATGACCTGAGCTGAAGTCAGACGCTTAACCGACAGAGCCACGCAGGCACCCCAACAAACTTTCATATTCTGAAGGCAAATCTCTTTTTCCCTGCTATTCCAGTTTCTTTCTATATGTTGTTCAGCTGTGGGTATGTTCTAATCCTACTTAACTTTTACAAAATATTTTTTTAACAAAATATTATTTGAAGATATTTTCTCTATGTAGTGGGTTCACTGAAAAGTAGGATTCCAAAGCACACAACTTGGTAAATGGTAAAAGAAACAAAGAATCAATAACCAATAAAAAGATTCTTCAAGATCAAAGTACATCACCAAACAAATTAGAATTCGATGTGGAAACAGGAATAAAACGGTCCATGCTTGAGGACAGTCTATTGATGGCGTCAATGAAAAGAATTCTAAGAACTGTTCTAAGGTGGTACATCATTCATATAAGATGAGAGAAAAGATTCACTTTTAAGAGATCTGTACTCGATAAGATAGGTAACAAGGAAGCTCCTTTAGAGCTAATGATAATACACACTGATAATACAATTTATATAATGGCAATATATCCTAAGGATAAATCAAAGATATAGGATACGTGATAGAATAGGAAGCCTGGAGCAGAGTCCTAAAATTATAATAATTTCTGAAAAGCAGATGAATCACATATGTAAGAAACAGATCTCAGATATGACAATAACTTATTTTTTTTCACAACAAAACTAAATATCTAGTTTCAAGAAACAGAAAGATTCATTCTTCAGCCAGTGCTGCGTCTGCTCTTGTGTGCTGTCTCTTCTCCTCTCTCCACACTCGTGCCCAAGGTGAAAACTCCTTGCAGCTCTCTAATGCCTTCCTAATTCTTCTCTATCGTGACCCACTATTAAGAAAAAAACAACAAAACACCTCTGAACATGTCCCCAGTTCCCATCATCTTTTTCCCCCCCATAATATGTACCTAAAATGCTAACCATGCCCCAATGCATGCTGAAAACTGAAGGCCTGCGGTGGAATCTCCAGGGAAGCAGTGCTGTCCTGAAAGCCTGGCAGACAGCCAATCTTTTTAGAGCTGTAGTTGTTTGAGAAAAGGGGAAAGAGAAAGGGTTAAGCCAACAGTGATACTGTTCCTACTGTATGTTAGGCATATGTTTTCTCGTTCACCCTGTGAGGAGGTAGGTCCTATCTTTGATTTGGAGATGAGGCAATGATATTCATTAAGGTTATGAATCCTTCCAAAGGAGACACCACCATGAATCTGAGACTCAAATCTAGATGGGACTACAAAGCCTGCTTGTGGGCTTCCTGTTATTATCATTATCCCTTAGTAGCATAGTACAGGAAGGAGATGAAATTAGAAGGGACTCTATGAGACCCGGGAGTCTTAGAGAAGACAGTGGGAAGGTGGCCGAAGAGGGGAAGAGAAGATGAAATGCACAACGACAACCAGTTGTTTACTGGAAGACCTGTGCCCAGATACAGTAGGTTCTGAAGGGCCAAAGAAGTTCCTGACAGGGACAAAAGGAATTATCCCCCCAGCAGTGTGGGGGACTAGATCTTCAGCAGTTCTGAAGCTCACTTTCACTAAACTGGACCAGAGCTACCATCAGGCAGTGTTTGAGTTTATGAAAAAACACAAGGTGCTACAGAAGCTTAAAAGATGAGTGGCCCTGGTAGCATAACACTGTGGTTCAGAGCTCGGGCTCTGACAGGCTGGGTTCAATCTGTGACTCCTGCACCTGAGATAGAGCCTGTGAGTGCTATTTAAACTCTCCGTGCTTCAATTTCTTCATCAGCAGAATCGATATAACAACTGTACCTAACTCAAAGGGTTGTTACGTAAGGATTAGTTAAGAGAATTCTGGTAAAGGAATTAGTAGTACTGAGTCTGACACAGTAATAAACCAATTCAATACATATCATTTCTTACTATAATTATTATGTGAACAGGAATGTTTTTTTCTGTTTTACCAACAGAACAGTACTATCGTGTGCCCCTAACACACACGGTGGGGTTTTCTCTTTTCAAGATCGGATCATAGTCAGAAATAAAGCAGGCTTGAGAAGCAGCGGAGATTTCTCCAAGATGAGCTAGGCAGGGTCCAGAGGTATATTCTGAGCCTGCAGCTAAGCCACTTGTCCTCCTATTCAGTCACTTTCCCATAAAGCTTTACTATTCCCAAAGTATGGGCTGAAGAGAGTTACCTTACTACAAGGCTCCACTAAGTGACCCCTATCTGATAGGAGCCCTTCATCATTCTCTCATTCTTACAGGGTTATAAATTCCTTAATAAGAGTGCAACTTGAGAAAAGAACATAATCAAAATACAGATTCAGTACACATTCGTCCTCCACCACTACCACAAACACACTGTGAATCTCTCACCCCTCTTTCATGCTTCTGCATCTGCAATAGAACTTGAACTCAGTCTTGGAGTAGGAAACTATACAGGTGATCGGCCACCAAGAAGATGAAAGGACTCAGGCAGAAGTCTGAGAACACTGCAGACAAAGCTCACGATTAGCTACAGTACTTATTTACCTTCAAGTGGCATGTCCCATGCTTCCCCCCTTGTTTAGGCCGAGCACAACTGAACAAAAGAAACTGAAATATGACAGGCATTACACCAGAGGTATTCTTTCTCCTTGAGAAAAGGGGGAAAGGAGGTGATGTCAGATCTAAGGGACTACAATATTGTACTCACAGGTCAATATAACAAAAGTTGCTGATATGTCTTCTGGTTTTGTCTGGGTAAATGTTCCCTGGAACCCAATCATGTGATTTACAAATACCTATAAATTTGATTTTCAGGGCACCTGGGTGGCTCAGCTGGTTAAGTGTCCAACTTTGGCTCAGGTCATGGTCTCACGGTTCATGGGTTCGAGCCCCACATTGGGCTCTGCGCTGTCAGCCGTCAGAGCCCCCTTTGGATTCTCTTCCTCTCTCTCTGCCCCTCCCCCACTCACATGCTCATGGACTCTCTTTCTCAAAAATAAACAAACATTAAAAAAAATTGATTTTCTGGGGCGCCTGGGTGGCTCAGTCAGTTAAGCATCTGACTTTGACTCAGGTCATGATCTCGGGTCCATGAGTCCCAAGCCCTGCGTTAGGCTCTGGATGCTGACAGCTCAGAGCCTGGCGCCTGCTTTGGAGTCTGTGTTTTCCTCTCTCTCTTCCCCTCCCCCACCCATGCTCGTTTGTTGTCTCTCTCAAAAACAAATAAACATTAAAAACTTTTAAAAAAATGGATTTTCTTCCTTTTTTTGGTATTTTTTTAGGGAATTTACAAATACAGAAACTGACATTTGCCCTTTAACTCAGAAAAAAGATGTAAATATCCTATACATGATCTTCTAACCCATGTTACCTTGACGAATCTAATTTACATCTTATTGCTGCAAATCACATATTTCCTTTCTCCACTAAAGAACTGCAACATATGAATGAAGATTGCAGTATATTGCAGTATATAACCGTAATTATTTTATTCACTGAAGCATTAATTATTATATAAATGATTAGTTGCTTGATGAAAATACAGCCTATAACTTTATGGCATCTAGCAGATATTCTGACAGCTGTAAAAAAAGGACAAAATATTTTAGGACAAAAGTGCATACCCGGAGTGGGAAGATGTCTGGAAATAACCTAAATTCATCTCCTCAAACACAGCTGCACACAAAAAGTAATGGCTTTCTGGCAGTCAACATTTATTATTACTTAAAGGCTAATTTGCAGATCACATAGCCATAAACAGTCATTAAGAGAGATTAAATAGTCCAAGTAAAATTAAGAGCTTATCCTTCATTATAAGCTAATCATCTTCTTTGATTGGAAGAAAGGATATCTGAGTTTTTAAAAAATAAACCTCAAAAAAAATCTTGTATATCCTAAATGAATTTGGGGTTTGGGGGTATGATTTTCCCATAAGAATTCATGACTAAGAACCATAAACTGCAGCTAACCAGCTATGATTCCTCTACATCCTACAAATGGCAGGCATTTCAAAAGGGCTCCTTTAAGACTTACAGACATCAATTATTCCCAAGTAAAAACAGGCTGCCAATAGTCCGTATGCTGGCATAGCACCAAAGGCCCTGTGAATTTTGAGCAGAGCAGTGAAAAGACTGAATATTTTTGAGAACTAGGTCCTTAATGACTAGAGGTGGATTAGTCAAATCTGTTCAAGTAATAAGGCCAGGGTGGAAAAAAAATGGCCTAGTCATTATGATTCCTTTGGTATTTACGGTAATAAACATGAATCATGATGAACTCACTGGCTATTAAACGCAGAGGTCATAAGTACTTCGATAGGATTTCCACAGGAATTCACCGTTAATTAGCTGGATCATTATTTGAAAGTGTTAGTGAATTATCTTAGCAGTTGTGCAGCCATTCCCCCCAAATTGGTCATTCCCAGCTGAGGGCAGTTAATGCCTTAACAAACTGGTCATTAACTCCAGTAACTGATTTGTGGGAATTACTGCACTTATAAAGTACATTCAAGACTTTTTTTTTTTTTTCTTTTTTAAAAAATCTGCAGCTGTAGTTCAGCTGGAGCAGCTGAAGGAGGAAAAAAAAACGTTCTCTGGACTGCTCTCATGATCGATTTTCTGCCAATTAAAGGGCAAACGCATGCTGATGGGTTTTGAATTTTAAAATGTCTTCAGTTTTTCATCTCCGAAGTGATTAGTAAAAACACCAGTTAGTTACTAATTTTGTAAGACACTTGGGATTTTCCATTCACAGTTCAGTCAAGCAGAAATATGAGTTTGAACACCAGAACTCAAAGCCAAATTTCCGCTTCTGCAGTAGACCCAGCCCAACACTTTGTAAAAACAGAGTGAGAACACAAGTTATGGGCCACATTATTAGCCAGATTCTCATTCTCTTTTGCACTCCATGTCTTCATTCAAAGTAGAAAACTCCCTTTGAAGTCACAAAGGCCCCAGGAGAAGATAAGATATATATGCTCAGTATGATCAGACAGCCTTAGTTTAAACTTGAATTTGAGGAGATCATTTTTAAGACTACAACTATACTGGACAGACTCCTTTTTAGAATACATTTGTTCACAGTATAAAGATTTGAGATGAATAGATAAAAACCAAGAGCTTTTAATCATGAGCTGAAGGGGGAAAATTACAGAATGTAGGTTACAATGATCAGTATGAAAACAAGTGTAACAATAGTCTTGTGATACAGGGTTTCATGGATAAATGATTTTTGTGTCCAATGACTTGATATAAAAACTATAAAAAACTGAAATTGTAAAGCTACCAGTAAGCTCAACAGCTCAGTCACATTAAGAGATATTCACTAAGTACTCTAAAATCAAATACTTTTGATGCATTTTCATTCATTTTACGTACAACCGCACATTCTGCCATAGAGTTCCTTTTTCAAATATTTGCAACATATTTTAATTATTTTATTACCTGGTCTATAGTGGCCTTTTATTATGTCTAAAGCATACTATAACAACTTATAATACACCCTACAAAATGTGCACTCTTGTGGTACCAACGATAGGGACCAAAATAAAGCCCTTAACAATGACTGCTTTCTAGCCTACAGGTCCACACCATTGACTTAATGTGCTTCAGTCAGCTTTTACCTTGTAGAAATGGAGACACCCCAGGCAATATTCACACACAGAGTATTGGAACCAGCTGGTGATAGAAGAATCCTAAGAAAAAAGGCTTCTTGATTTAATTGGGAAAACAGGAGGAAGCATAAATTTTACTGCCATTAATAACTTCAAGCAATCTTGATATGACTCTACCTCACCCTGACGGCTAAACATGTGCTTTTTGTTAAAGTGTTTGCCACATCTGACCCCTATTGTTTGCTCACTTGATCAGGTAAGAAAATGTAGGTTTATTTATAGGATAAATGAGGCCTATTAAAATTGAGAAACAGTGCAGTAGTCTATGAGGAGCTGCATACTGAAACAGATGTGTGAAATTCCATAACAGTTTTGTAATAAACAGGCCAAATGAAGTTATTTTAAAAAGTCTACTTTAAGTTTCTTAAACCATCATAAAGGCAACCTAGTTTTTAAAAACTGGAAAACACCTCCTAATTAGAAAACATTATTCTGACAATTTCCCACCAATTTTTAATAAACAGGCCAAAAAAATGTCGTGTACTACATATTACTCTCTCCACAAAATAAAGACGTGCTTTATTTCTTAATTTTAGGATCCTTTTGATAAAATAAAAATGAAGCCATTAATTATAACGAAAAATAATATTATGGGGGACTTTCAAAGGTGTTCAGAACCTAACTGTTTCAATTTTCTTTTAAGGACATATGACAGAATGGTCAAAAGAAATAACCCTTAATTTTTAAGTGATCAAAGTTTAGAGTCCAACAGTCTCTGCTCTGGTGATCTCCCACAATAAGGGAAATCAGACTTGTCTCAACCGGAAGAAATCAAACATTTATCACTTAACTCTTGACCTGGTCTGACTTGCTACACGCTGATAAAATCTTTCTACAGCCTTGGAAAATGCCCTGAAACCCAGATTACCTAATGTAATCTAGACCAAGATGAATCAGGTGCCATTCCTACTCTCAAAACCATTCTGGGTCTACTCACAGAATGCAGAAACATTTATATCCATTTAGAACACCTTAGAAACCCTAATTTATCTTGCAGTGAAGACAATATGGTCCAGCAATGCTGTGACTGAAATTTGGGTCCTTTTTGAAATGATTCATGTGGAACTGTGAAACAGGCGTGACGATGTGCTACTGAATCTCAGAATCCTAATTTTCCTGCCATAACCAATAAAATTAGTTTCAGCACAAACCAGTCATGTAAATTAGCATGCTCACAACTTTCAAATTTGGAAGAGTCAAAAGTTATACAGCTAGAAATTTAAATCAAGATTTAAATTACAGACCAAACTTTCGCACTAGTTGTATGCAGTGCTATACACGTATCAATGACCTGATGCCTCTGGTGATTAAAGGGCAACTTGAAAAAGATGTCTGGGCTAGTTAACTTTTTTAGTTAACTTGCACAGAGATTCATAAATCACCTGTGAATGTGCCTAATGCAAGTTAAGCACATGATGAATATTTATTGCGTGTGAGTTCGATCTTTAGCTATTACTATATTACTATATATATATATATATATATATATATATATATTGAAAAGCTACCAACATCTCTAGGTAACACTACGAATTCCTCAGTTTTTTTAGGAAGCATTCTCCTGTCTGCTCATAAATGAACTAAAGAAGTATCCCTAGACAGGGTAATTTGTGATGCTGGATTCAACATTTGGGTTTTTGGCTTGTTTTTTTTTATTTTGTTTATTTTGTTCGCTTTTTGGTGGTTTTAAAAAGTTTCCATTTTAATTCCAGTTAGTTAAGGTACAGTTTTAGGTCTACAATATAGTGATTCAATACTTCCATACATCACCCTGTGCTCATCAGGACAAGGGCCCTCCTTAATCCCCATCACCTATTTTGCCCAGCCCCCCACCCCCTTCCCTCTGATAACCATCAGTTGGATCTCTACAGTTGAGTTTGTTTCTTGATGTGTCTCTTATTTTTTTCCTTTTGCTTGTTTGTCTTGTTTCTTAAATTCCACATATGAGTGAAATCATATGGTATTTGTCTTTCTCTGACTGAATTATTTTGCTTAATATTATTATTATACTCTCTAGTTCCATCCATGTTGTTGCAAATGGCAAGATTTCATTCTTTTTTATGGTTGGAAAATATTCCACTGTGTGTGTGTGGTGTTTGTATATGTGTGTATATCTTCTTTATCCATTCATCAATCAATGGACACTTGGACTGCTTCTGTATCTCAGCTATTGTAAATAATGCTGCTATAAACATAGAGGGGCATGTATGGGCTTTTGAATATTTTAAAAGAACAGCATGCTAATCTAAGATCAAACCTGTCTTTTCATCTATTTGAATAGTGCTTCTCAAACTACCTGTGGTTTAGGGTCAAGTTTTTATTTTTCCTCCCATGTGTCTGAGACCAACACTTTTATAAGTTATACTGAAAACAAAATTAAAGAAAATATATGCAACACAGAAGTTCAAAAAATGTATTATACTCAGCAGACATAATATTATATACATAAGTTGCTGTAAATTGTCTAAACTCTGATTCTTAACTTCTGGATTTACTCATTTCAGACAAGTAAAAAACAGTTTATGAATGTGCATTGGTCGGTGGACCATACTTGGAGTTACCACTGTATTAGAAGATTGCTGCCTTGAATCACAAAATTCACTGAAGGTATCTGTACCATATAAGTGAAATCCAAGTGCTATTTCACGGTTTACAACAAAGCCCCTATAACCAGGCATAGAATAGTCAAAACTATGAGGTAAGAAGACTTTTTACTGTGCTCATCTTTTTTCATTTAGGGACCATTAACCTTCAAACCTTCCCTTCCTTTTCTTCCACCTTATCATAACTAACGTTTGTATAAGGCCTTTTAGTTATGAAATAAACAGATATCAATTCTCTCATCAGAGTTGCAAAACAATCCCGTGGGATGGATTTTCTAAACAGGACAAAAGGCTCACACCTATTGACTTGCCTAATGTCACCCAACCAATAAGGGGTGAAGGGAAGGAAGGAGACTCAAGCTCAGTTCTTTTAATGGTCATTCCTTTCATGTGCTCCTTTCATACATTAATCCATCCAACCACCTACCAGATATTTGCTGAGAACTTACAATGTGCTAGACATTTTTGTAGGCACTGGAAATGTAGGAGTGAATGAGACTGATACAAATCCATATTTTCATGCAGCTTATAGTCTTTGGGACCCAATGGGAATGGTGGTGATAGTGGGTGTGTGGTGAAGACAATAAACAAGATAATTACATGAAAGATAGATCATGTGGTGATTAAGTGCTATGAATAAAAATAAAAGGAAAAAGAGAATAACCTGAGAGCAAAGCCCTTTCATGAGGGAATGAACTGTGCAAACAACTAGAAAAGGACATGCTAGGCAGAAGGAACAGGAAGTGTCAAAGTCATGAGGTAGGCGTGTCATTACTGGGTTCAAGGAATAGCACGGAGGCCAATGAGTTTTCAGCAGAAAGAACAAAAACAAGAGTACTAGAAGATGTAGTTACAGAGGTAAGGAGCTGACAGAGAACATATAAATGCTTGTAGGCCATTGTTAGGACTTTGGTTCTTCTCTGGATAGGAAGTCATTGAAGATTTCTGAGCAGAGAAATGACACGATTTAACTCAAATTTTAACGTGATCACTCTGTGTGCTGTGTTAAGGAGAGAATGTGGGGCAAGGGTAGAAGCACAAAGACGAGTTAGGATGCTACTGTTATTAAGCCAGGAAAGAGAAGATGGGGCTGGCAACAGGGTGGTAGCAGCTATGTTTTGAAGACAGAGCTGACTGCCCAGACAGACTGGATGGAGGGTAAGAGGGAAAAAGAGAAATTAAGGAGAACTTCCCCAGTTTTGGCTGGTTAATTACAAAGTTTCCATTTTATGGAGAGAGAAAAGACTGAAAACAGTGGAAATTATCTATCTTTCTGTTTATACTGGGGAGTCGTCCATATAGGCAGAGTATTTAAACAGAATGGATGAAGTCACCAAGGGAGCAAGTATAGATGGAGAAAAATTCTATGGACTAAGCCCTGGAAGGTGTTCTAATGTTTAGAGACTGGGGAGATAAGGTAGAAGCAGAAAAGGAGACTGAGAAGGACTGGGTACTTAGAGGAAAAACCAGAAGAGTACTGTGTCCTGGAAAATCAATGAAAAAAGAAGAGGAGAGAAACTACCAAATGTTCACTACTGATGGAGTACTAGGAGTGCTGGGAATTGACCACTGGATTTGGCAACGTAGAGGTCACTGGAACTTGACCACAGTGATGCCGTGGGGGTGTGTGTATGTGAAAGTCCAACTGGAAAAGATTAAAAAGTGTAGAACAGTGAGGGAGGGGGGAATTGAGATTGGATAGAGAAGAGAGGAGAAAGAGGGAGTGGGATGCAAAGAGCACAGAGCAGACAAGAAGGGATATGAATGCATGCAAAAAAGAGAGAAACTGGGAGACAGGAAATGACCGCAATTCTTGAGGCATTCTGCAATAATGGGAAGAAGAGAAATGGGATGGTAGTTGAAAGATGAAAGAGTGAAGTGAGAGTAAAGAAGAATATTAAGATAGCATATTTATATGTTGATGGGAATGATCTTCCAGAGAGGGAAAAATTAATGCAAGGGAGGAGAACTGCTGGAGCAAGAACCTTGAGTAGGTGACAGGGAATGGGATGGAGAGGGAATGTTGGTCAATGATGAGATTAGGAGCAAGTTCATCCAGAATAATGTGAGGGAAGCCAAGTACAGACAGAGGTAGGAGGGTAAGTGTGGCAACAGGAACAAAATGGAAGTTTTTCTGACTGCTCCTATAGTGAAATAGGAACAGAACAAGGTAATGAGCCTAGGATGAACATGAGGTGTTGGATTTATGAGAAGGTATAGGAATGAAACTCTCACTTAGGAGAGTGGGAGGAGCAGATAAAGAAGAAAATGTAGTATGACTGCTGGGCAGCATGAAAAGTCTAGTACTGGTTAATTATCCAGAATGTACTGTATGCTGTTGTCCCTCTGTGCTCAGGGTCTTCCTTTTCCACTCTCCTACATCATGTCATACATTCCCCACCTTCTTCACAAAGCACCAAAGAAAGTGATAAAAATGATTCTAAGATGTGAGTGGCTGAACACTCAAAATGTCTAAAGGGCAAGGCAAGAAATATAATGAAATGTCTATGAGAAAGTAAGGTTTATCTCAGGGGAATGGGTGAGTTTGGATCATGCCTAGAAATCCAAAGTTAAAATTAAGAGACTATATTTTGGTAAAGCCGAACATGTCTTCTAGACGGATTTAAGCTGCTAATTTGAGACTCCTGGTGTATTATTACAATCAGGAATGTATGCATTTAACAGGAATTAAAAGCTTTAAAGGAATGCTCTAATTCACTGGTCTTCAAGGTGCAGCCTGAGGATCCCTAAAGGGGATCCCCAAAGTCACACCATTTTTATAACAAAGTCACACCATTTTATAACATTTTTATAACAATAATATATTAGTATTAATAAAATACTAATATATTACTTTCCTTTTTAAAATTCACATTCTCTCATAAGAGGCTAAGACATATATGAAATATGATACCACGACAGAGTGTTGAGGGAGCTAGGAGAGCCAGCTGTTGTCTATTAAGCCTGACTTTAAAGAAATTTGCAAAATGAAAAAAAAAAAAAAGAAATTTGAGAAATATAAAATTATGCTACTCTTGTCACTAATTTTTGTCTTGTTTTGGAAAGAGTTTTCATAACATATTTATGTTAAAGTGTAGCAACTTTGTTATTTTAAGATGAATATTTAATTTTTTCCTCAATTATGAATATAGTAAATATCTCTAGATATAATCTCTAATAAACAAAAGTGCTTTGGAGGTCCTTAATAATTTTTAAGAGTGAAAAGAGTCCTGAGACCAAAGTTTGAAAACTGATGCTCTCTAACCACTGAATTCCTACAATCTCCTGATAAACAGGGAAAACTTACAAAATAGCAGAGAAACTGTGGGAAGTGAGGATTGCCTATAATTTATAGGTAGCTATCTAATCTGTTTAACCACTAGGCTGGCTATGACTATTCCATTTTTGTTTTAACAAACGCAAAATTTCATATATGTAGGATGAGACCTACACATTTTATGTGTATGTTTATTCCCTTGAGTTTAAGTCCCTTTGAAAATCAAGTTAAAAATTGAAAAGCTGACAGGAAAACTTGGAACATTACTCACTTTAAAATACATACCAATATCATTCAAAAAGGAAAAAGAATACTGTAAATAAACTCAAAATTGTTCAAAAGAGTTTACCAGTGAAATACGGTAGTTTTTTTTTTTTTAATATTGATTATGCATTCTGTAATAAAGTATCTCTCCCATTATGTGATGTTTAAAGCTTTCTGCACAAACTATTTCATGATGAACTAGGTAGGCTCTCCCAAAGAATGCACTTCAGTTGGGGATTTATGCTTGCTCCTTTACTTAACATCATCCCCAAGCACATCAAGCAGTACTTATTAGCTTATGAATCATCGGAGCCAGAGCAACTGAGAGGTGCAAAAACATTTGTCTGGTGCATCAGATGAAAAGCTACGAACATTTAGTTTTCAAGTCACTTTTGAAACACTATCAGTGCATTCTCCAGGAAACTGAAGAACACACTATGACGAAGCATTTCCTTGCCAACTCCCAACCCAGGATATTCTGACATAAGGAAGCACTCTTGAGACACATCAAGGTCAAATGGCTTAAAAACTTATGACAGGGAATTTTTTTTTATAATGATTTGATTCTTAGATGAGCCAAAAATCTCTAAACATTTAAAAAAATTAACTCTGTATCATAAAAAACCTGACTGAACTAACAATTGGCTAAATAAAGCCAAACTTTCTAGGTCCAATTCAATTTGCATATAATCACATTTGCGGAAACCCCCGGCTATGACAGGTCTCCCAGATGGTAATATGAAGTTTCTATGCTTAAGAAATGATGTGTCAAGCACGGGAATGAATAACACTGAAAAGATTTTATAACTGATACTGAAATAGTAAGCAGAGGTAAGTTTAGGATCCTTTATGAAATCTTAGGAAAGTAACATTATCAAAAATGAAGTAAGAATGGGATAATTTTGGTGGCATTTAAAAAAAACAAAGGGATACTTAGATACAAGGGTCCTCATGGATCCAAACAAAAATTTTGAAACATTTTTAACCATCAGGCTGGCTGTGACTAGTCCATTTTTGTTTTAACAAATGCAAAAATTCATATACGTAGGATGAGACCTATACATTTTATAAGGTTTATTCCCTTGAGGGAATTTCTATGCCTAGCAAAGGATCAAAACTATTCAAATAAATCAATTTCAGGAAAAGTGGAGAAAGAAAATTTTAAATAATGATTTCTAAGATTCCTTATTAATCCCTTTTTTGTGTCCCTGATGTCAAAAGAAAAGCTAAATTCAAAATCCCTAAATGAAATGCTTTATATGACAATATTTTTAAATAATTTTTGGTTTTACTGAGTAACATTTCACTCAGCCTCACATGGCGAAACAGATGAGCTATAACAAAACGTCTCTGCCTTTAAAAGTAAGTCAAATCACAAAATCTTCCTCAATTACATTTTTTTTCTCAGTTATTCAGCAATTCTGACAACAGCAGGGGTCGCAATGTACTAGTTAAATGTTTCAGGATGCAAGAGAAGGGGATTAAATGTTCATATAGCACAGCTTTATTAGAGCCTGAAAGATTCATGATTCATTGTACTCTAGTTAAAATAATCTATCGTTAAATATAAAAAGATTTTTCAGTTATGGGGTCCCCAAATAATAGTAAAGAAAACCTACTTAAAATCTGATAGCATTTCCAGTTGAAACAGCATCCCTTAAAATTCACTTCTGCAAAGTTCTCCACGTGTGTAGCCCTACAAAAGTGGCTTTACATTTTTTGCATCTTTTAAAAAATAAACAATTTCTATACATAAAAAAGGTAACTCTTTAATTCAGTCCTCTATCAACCTGAACTGAGTTTCTTTCTAATAAAAAACCAACCTGACCACTCATGTTCTACTCTATGCTCTTTAATTCCTTCTCCGTGATTACAATGAAGAAAACGTACCCCAAATTCTTCAAATACTTGATTTACAAAAGGTTTTTTCCATTAAAAAAAATTTCAATTCCATGGCATCACTCCCATCACTGCTTGCCAAGAATAACCTAGAAGAATTTAGATAATCTACTGTTCAACACACAAAAAATCCAGCAGAGACAGTGATTAAGATTTCTGAACATTCGATGGGAAAGAAATCTAATCACTTTCCCATAGTTCAATGTTTTCCAAATGAATGTCAAATCAATCAGAACACAAAATTAATATAAGTCATAAGTAGAATAAACAATGATCAGAAAATAAATAGAAAATACAGTTCACTGCACACAGAAATGGTAAATACTGCTTTGTGAACATTTTTAAAAATTACATATGTTAAAATCTGTAATAGATGTAAGAAGTAAAATGTAATGTATATAAATATACACATATGGATATATACACATTCATATATATATCACATACACATGTGAGTATTAGGTTGTAGTGTAAACTATACTATAGACTGGGGTAAAGATGTTTGAAAGTCATTGCTCTATACTAATTATATCCTATCCCTTTAAAGTCTATGCTCTGTGTAATGCTTCCTTACTACAATTTCTATATAATTGTAGTGGCCAAACACCAGAGATATTAAATATATCACTGAATTGCTCAATTGAGAAATTTAGTTTATTGTGTTAGGAGTTAAGGATTTATTTTTCCACACAAGTAACATATACACTAACAAGTATAAAAATGACTATTCTGTTATTAATAGCTTATCAGCAAATCATTTATACACTCAATGCAATTTCTTTGGACACAGCAGAGAGAACAAGCAAAATAGGTTTCTTCACAGTTAAAAGAAATGTTACAAAGTCTGCAATAAACCTTACTGAGAGGAGTGTGTTACTGGGAAGAGAACCCTTTGGGCATTCATTTGGAATTCATTTTTAACAAAATATACACTTCAAATAAGCTCAGTTGTCAGTTTCCAAGACCACAAGAGATTAGAAATATATCATTAGAGAGAGGAAAATTGCTGCTATAGAATTGCTTCTGGAACAGAAGAAATGAGAAGTGACAGCTAAAAATAAGAGGGGAAAACAGAAAACCTGTACATAAAAAATTTAAATACATGGAATTCTGAGGCCATTTAGTAAGGGGAAATAGTTGAGCACAGTAATATTTACATTCCTGTATAATAAATTATCTTGACTCAATGATTAAAAAAACTCATATAGCAGGTGAACGCAGGTACTCTGGTTCCAAAGCCCATCGTACTAACCACCACACTATACTTCTCAATAAAAATTTAAATTACGTTTATGGTATTAAAAGTACATTTAGGAAAACATTTATGAAAAGAAACATGTAATCAATTTTAAAGAACTTTATATAAAATGATTAAATACCCTTAATGTTATAAGCTGAGAAAACTTTCTTATCAGAAAGACCCATTCCTTGGATATCTATAGTTTGTATTCTATATAATTTCCTAACGCTGTACTCTTATTTAACCTTTCCTTATTAACATGCATTATTATCTATATACTGAAGATGAGAAAATGGACACATAGGTTAAATAATTTACACAGTATCACATAGCTAATAACTGATGAAGCCAATATTAAAAGTCATATAGTATGGCTCCAGAATTCTAGCTTTTAATTAATGTGCTCTGTGGTACTACAGTAGTTAGATACACTACATATGGTAGTATTGCTATAATGTCTCAGGATGTATTTTTTTAACAGATTCTGGTAATCCTGGAAACTCAGCTAAAATAAAATTCAGAAGTGCCTGGCTGGCTCAGTCAGCACAGAATGTGACTCCTAATCTCAGGATTGTGAGTTCGAGCCTCAACATGTGCATAGAGATTACTTAAAGATAAAAATCTGGGGCGCCTGGGTGGCTCAGTCAGTTAAGTATCCAACTTTGGCTCAGGTCATGATCTCACAGTTCGTGAGTTCGAGCCCCACATCGGGCTCTGTGCTGACAGCTCAGAGCCTGGAGCCTGCTTTGAATTCAGTGCCTCCCTCTATCTCTGCCCCTCCCCCACTCACACTTTGTCTCTCTCTCTCTCTCTCAAAAATAAACATTAAAAAATAAAAAATAAAAAAAAAAATCTGAAAAAATAAGTAAAAGAAAATTCATAAAAACTGGAAAATACCTTTCAGGATTGTTAGGTTGCTAACGCACCAATATTCTAGTTCTAATCCTTCCAAACATTTGCCAACCCCTTAAAGTTCAGCATGGCCATGTGACTTGCTGTTATCAGTGCCAAGTGTAAGCAAAAATTATATTTGTCAGTTCAGAGTGGAAGTCTTCAAGAGAAGTTTACAACTCTGCATTTTCTCTTTCTCTCTTCCCTGGTGCCATGGTGACCCAGAGATTCTGTTAGTCTTGGTCTCTGATGGTGACACGGACCAACACTTGGTACTCACTTATTATGGATATGTAATACGAGGAAGAAGTAAATCTTTGATGTGTCTTAACGTACTGGGATCTTAAGGTTGTTTATTAATAATCATAGCCTTGTCTTCCACTAATACAGTTGACAGGTTTTTCATGGGAAGTGATGAATAAAAGGGCCATTTTTGGACGATGATAAATACAAACAATTATAAAGTTTACAAAATGGCTATGTTCTAAAAACTCATACTGAAATCAGTTATTTGGAATTTGAAATGCTTTTTTTCCCCATAGGCTCACCTTATAAAAGGCCCACGGAAGCTTATTTAACTCATAATTTAAATGAAAAAGTAGAAAACAACAGTGTCTTTAAAATAATTAAAAGAATGTATGATACGTAAACAGATGTAACCTGTATATTCTAAATACTTATAGGCATTCTGAAGCATTTTACAGAAGCTGAAGTCACTGTTCTCTAGTATATTTTAATTTCTCTTCAATATGTACATCTTCTCCCTTTCCTTGATCCTGGAATATCAGTAGATATTCTCTTTTGTTTACTATGTATGATTGCCATTGCTTCCATGGCTTGTAAGTGGAGAATGAAAAGGTGGAACTAAACAAAGTTATTAAGCAAAAGATACATGAACATTTGAAAAGAAAGAAATTGCTTAGGTGAAAATTCAGTAACTTGTGAGCAGTGAACAAAAAGGGAAGAAAAGATGGGACATAATCTTTACCTAAAGAGGAAGGATTTTAGAGCCTACTTATTAGTCCTCAGATAGATCAAACTTGTCATGAGTTTACAAAGTATACTGATTCCCCAAATGGCAAAAAAGTTGAGCTGTACCCAAATTTCTGTTCACTTTGAACAATTATTCAAATCACAACACCATTCCATATTTTTTTCAATTTGTTCTCCCAGAAAATTTTTGTGGCTGTTCTTGTGAGGATTTAACTATCAACCTATTTTATTTACCATACAAAGGTAAGCCAAGAAGTTATGAAGGTAAGCTACCCATAAGCATCTCAACAAAATCATTCTGCTTTTAATCTGTTTTTACAGATAACAGAGGTAGAAATTTTTCAGATCTTCTACTTCTACCTATGTAATGCAAGATTTGAATAATACTAGCTTTTTACTTTCCTTGGTGTAGTAAAACCCGATGCCTTAGGAATTCATGATATTTCAAAGAAAATAACGAAGTAACAACACTTTGAAAGAATAACTCAAACGAGGTAAACACTTTTCAGTTGCTCTTCCTACTCAAAACCTCCTCATCTCTGAAGCATGACGAGTTCTAGATTATCATGGCTTCTCAGTAACGGCCTAAACTTGATATACTTTTTATGTATTTGTCAAAAAATAAACACATTTCTCTGGCTGTTATGTCTCCTTTAGTGGTTTCCTCTTCCCACTTTTCTTCTATAAGGTAAGTGTTCCTTTTTTAACCCTTACTCCTCCGGACCTATAGACCTATGTTTCTATTTGTCTCCAAAATGTCTCACACTGAATCTATTGCTAGCTTCCTCAAACTACTTCCCTCACACTTCTCTTTTTCTGTCCCTGGCACTAGACTTCTAACAGTCATGGGGTATGAATTCTTCCTATCATCACCTACATTCAAAAAGTAAGCATGTCACATTAAGTCTACCTGTAATATGTATTTCTTTTGCCTCACATCTGACATACTACCTCTTTCCTAGTCCATGTTTTCTGTACTTCTGGTCTTGCTGTTATAATAGACTATTATGCTCTTCTGCAGACTCTAGTTCTAGTCCATCCAATAGAATAATGTCAGATTAATTTCTCTAGAGCAGTACTCTGTGACCCAACTAGTTTAAAAACCTGCAATGATTCCCACCATCAGCTAAATTCAGTATAACTTATTAGCATAGTCTTAACCATCATAATACCACAAAAGAACATAAACTCCATTTATTTTCAAAGTTATCTCCTACTATCTTCTTATTGTTCCTCACACTGGCTTAGCACCATCTATGCCTTAGGTAATGTTGGTCACTTTACCTGAAATACTTTCTACAGCCTCTATTCTTCTTCCTTTATAAACATCACCTTGGTTAAAGTCAATGTGCATCTCAAATGGCATTTTGCCGATGAAGGACCAGTAAGGAAACATTCTCTCTTTTGAATTTCAACATATCCATAGATTGAAAAATATTTTCCTATAGTGCTTAACACTGGGTTTTGCCATAGTAGATCTTCAACATTTTACTGAATTGAAATTGAATCAAACCGCACACATCCCAGGAGAGTAAAAATAAATAAGCTACCTAGTTTGTCAATAAAGACATAATACCTATTTGAAGGTATTTGTATTCAGATCAAGGTAAGTCAGCAACACTTATAGAATGTCCACTTTAAGTAATGATGATGATGGTGATGATGGTAAAAAAAATGATTTATAGCTAATATTTATTAAGAAGATACTATGTGTCAAGTACTATTTTAAGCACTCTGTAATACAATACCTCATTTAAGCTTCAAAAGAACTTTAAGTTGGTTATAATTATTATCCCCATCTTAGAGATGGACAAAAACTGGGTCAGAGTTTGGGTACCTTGCCCAACACAACATAGTTAGAAGTAAAGACAGCCATAATTCTAATAAGACAATCTGACTCCAGAAATCGAGCTCTAGAAGAGATGAAAGAAATTATTTTATTAAATGCTATATCTCATATCACAAAATTTACTATTTGTTAATAAAATATAGACTGCGTATCCTGTTCGTAATTTCCCCCAAATCTCTCTTAAATCATTTGTTTCATAAAAGTAGGTCACTAAATACAGAATAAACCAAATAGCCTATGAACTCCGTCAGGACAAGAAATATAACTTACTCATCTGCATACACTGAGAATCTAACCAAATATCTGATACATAATTCTGCTAGATTCATGCTAGATAAAGGATTACATGAATTAAATTCAAAGTGCCATCAATTTTACTTTTCAAGTTTTCCTGTTTCCTTGTTAAATGTATTGCTTTGGTTCCACAAAAGCAATTTTTGAAAGTGCTTCTCAACAGAGTTCCTTCTACACTGTATAATAAAAGTCCTATGCAATATTTGTGGACTGGTCAACAGGCCAAATGTTCTTGGACTGACTGGTGAAAGGTTTTCCTATTCTGAGAAAAGGATTAAGAAATAAGTTTCCTGAAAACTTCCTTTATTTTAAGGGGTGTTGGAGAATTGGATTTTCTACTTAATCATGGTCTACTTAATATACTACACAGTGTAGTTTAATGTAGTAGTTAAGAAATCCAACTTTGGCAACAGACACAACTGAGGTTCAATGTGGGCTGTGCCTTTTATCAGTTGTGTAGATGTGAGTAAAGATCTCAGGGATCCCACGAGATAATGTAAAGAAAGCACAAAACAAAATGACTGGCACAGTAAACATTCAATATAAATGTTATTGCTAGTATTATAAAGAAAATAATGATATCAATGAGAGACTAGATTCAGATATTAGACAGCTAAGAATAAACTTAATTTTAAATCATTCTCTTCTATTACACTACTAGTGGTTAACAGTTAAAAAAATATTTGAAAACAAGGATAAAGCTACAAAAAAAAAAAAAAAAAATGAAACCGCAGTGCTGAACAAAGGAACGGAGTCTTAAAAGATGGGTAAGAATTGTGCTTTCTGGTTAAAAAACACAATGGCATTCCAGGTAGAGAAAAAAAGCAGGTGGACAAGTACTTAGGTATAAAGAGCTTGTTTAGAGAACTATATAGTTCAGTATAATATATGTTCAATATATGTTATATGTGCAGTATAAACATAATAAAGTATCTGTTGGGGAGTAGCAAGTACCTATGAAGACAGACATTGAACAGATCATAAAGGACTTTTTAATCCTCTTCCAAGAAGCCTTATGTGTGAGCATTAAGAGTTAATTATTCAATCCATCTTTGCTATATAGTTATCTTGCTAACAGTTAAAAGAAAACAATGTATTATTAACTAAATCTGCCAATGCAATATTTTCTAACCCATGCTATTAAAAAATGCCCTTTTCAACTTAATGACAAAAAGGCTCCACAAATTTGTGTATTCAAAAGCAATATTTTAACAGTATGGCAGAATGTAAGAATTAAATGATACCTGCTTTTAAAAATACTATTAAACAGAAAGTAATTTTTCCTTCTTGCTTTCTTGGTAGTACTTTTATATTTTCACTTTCACATGAAGTGAAATGAAGTAAGAGTTAAAAGTTTCTATTCCTTCATTCTATAGCACCATGGAAATCCTGGCTCACATCATTTTTCATTCATTCTGCTTATTTTTAGTATTGAGTTCCCAATCAAAGAACATATACAGAATGATTTTTGCTCAGCAGACTTCAACACAGAGCTCAATTTTCCAATGGTGTTGGAAATTCCAAGCAACCCCATCATTAGATTTTAAAAGACATACCTAGGAGTGCAGTGAGTTTGGGAAGCAGTCCAACTTGTACCATCTTATTCCTCAGTCCCGTGTCAAAGGATAAGTTGAGTAAAAGTCGTAGGGTGATATTCAGCAGATCTTCATGTTCACAGGGTATCATTTTTACCAGTTTTTCAACAATATCCATTTCCACCTATGTAATACAATAATACAAATGCAGTGAGGTTCAGTTGTACAATACGACAAAAAAGATTACAAATAATTATTTTTTTACCCTTAGGTAGATCTATTTTATAATTACGTGTTAATCTGTTTACTCATTTTAATCTATAAACTTTTGTAAAATCAAACTTTTGAGGAGAAAACACATATTTCTACATTATCCCATCCTTCCTTCACTTAATAGTGTCAACTGGAAGCCAAATGACACTGAGACTTTGAAAACACATTCTTGAATGCCACCTACAAAGTGCCAGTCCCTGTGCTAGATCAAACAAGATCATGTCTTAGCCTTTAAGGATTCCACAGTCTAAAAACAGAGCAGACAAATAGAACAAATAATTAAAATACAATGTAATATAGGGGTGCCTGGGTGGCTTTAGTTGCTTAAGCGTCTGACTCTTGACCTTGGCTCAGGTCATGATCTCAGGGTCGTGAGACAAGCCCCAGTCAGGCTCCGCGCTGGGCATAAAGCCTGCTTGAGATTCTCTTTCTCCCTCTCTCTCTCTGTACCTCCCCCTCTTGTAAGTACATGTGCACACGCTGTTTCTAAAGAAACAAACAAAAACAAAAACCAATGTAATAAAAATGGAATGCATGAAGTCTTCTTGAAGCAACATGGAAAGAATACCAAGCTATCTAGAAGAGTAGAAAAGACTTCAAATTAGGAATAAAGTTTTTAAAACTGTCTAATAATTTACTCTCTGGTTAAGAAAGGCAATGGAGATCCAGGTAGAAAAGCTAGTGGCTAGACACTTAGGCATAAAATAGCTTATTTGGGGCACTGCAAGTGCTTTGGTATGGACATAGTATAAAATATAAGTTGGGGAATGGCAGGAGCCTATTAAACAGATGTTGAACAAATCACAAAAAACTTTTAGTGCTAAGAAGAATGCTTTGAATGATTTTAAGTCCAGAGGGTGATGTGGTCAGACTAGTAGCATAAAGATCAATATATAAATACATACATACATACATACACATATGCATACACAGAATAGGACACAAACAAATGAGTAAGGGACATCATATAAGGATAGTCTGCAATAGGTAGAGATCGAAAGCAGGCACTTAAGAATATCTTGCAGTAGACAAGTGAGAGGTGATTGGAGTCTGAATCAAAGAAAGGACAACGAGATTGAAGAGGAAATAATTTGAGAGATGTTTAGGCGATATGGTCAAAGCATCTGAATGAGAAGTGAAGTAGAAGCACTGAAGATGACTTTCAGGTTTGTGTCCTGGTCAATGTGATGGGGGTCCCCAAGAGTACCCCAACGTTCAGTAATTTGCTGAAGGACTCACAGGACTCAGCATGCAGTCACCTTCGTGACTGTCATTTGTTATTATGAAAGGAGGCAAAGCAAAATCATAAAAGGGAAAAGGCACATGGAGGCGAAGTCCAGAGGTGTAAATTTCCTAGAATCCTCTCCCCACACAGTCATCCAGGATGTGCTTCAATATTGAAATGAGGCTAAAACTCAGTGCCCAAGGTTTTTATTGGGGGCTGGTCACACAGGAACCCTATGCCAGCACAAACTAAAATTCTAGATTCCCAGAAGGAAAGCAGGTGTTTAGCAAAAACCACATTGCTTGTGCAAACAGTTCAGGCACAGTAAACGACCCTTATCAGTTAGGGAACAGTGGAAACACGCCTGAAATCCAAGTTCCCAGATGCCAGCCACGGGTCACCCCCGTGCGAAGGCCTATCTAAGGAGAGCAATCCCAAGCCCTTTTCTGCACAGTCAATAAGGAGAATGTGGGTTCATTAACTAAGATCTGTAAACTGAAAAGCGGGTATAGGACAAAGAGGACAAAAAAAAAATTTATTTTTGTCATGCTTAATTTGACCTGGTAGTCATCTGATATTTGAAAATCTTATAAAACTCAGGAGAGAAGGGGCACTTGGGTGGCTCAGTAGTTTGAGCTTCCAACTTCTGCTCAGGTTATGATCTTGCGGTTCGGGAGTTCAGACCCACGATGTCCGGCTTGCTGCCGTCAGCGGGGAGCCTGCTTAGGATCCTCTGTCCCCCTCCCTCTCTGCCGCTCTCCCACTTGCGCTCTCTCTCTCAAAAACAAATAAACCTTAAAAAAAAACAAAAAACAACAAACAAAACCTCAGGAGAGAAGCTGGTCTACGAGTAACAGTGGAAACTCCAGGTTGGGGTCAGCAAACTATGGCTAGTTTGCTAAACTAGCTAAAGAGCTAAAAATGGTTTTGACTTTTAGATTTTTAAATGGTTGAACATAAATCAAATGAATAATATGTCATGACACATGAAAATGTTTAGAATTCAAATTTCAGTCTCCGTAAATAAAGTTTTATTAGAGCGCACTCACACTCATTTGTTTACAGACTATGACTGCTATCATGCTACAACAGCAGAGAGGAGAAGCTGCAACAGAGACCACATGAACCAAAAATAAATACATCAAACGAGGACTAAAATATCGACTACCTGGCCATTTACAGAAGTTTGCTCACCCTCAATCTAGGTGATCATAAAACTGTTTCGAGAGAAGCCTGCTTTACAGTGAGAACTCATAGAAGACAGAACTTTTTTGGTAACATAATGCCCATATTCACTTTTCTTTTTAAATTTTTTTTTTAACATTTATTTATTTTTGAGACAGAGAGCATGAACAGGGGAGGGTCAGAGAAAGAGGGAGACACAGAATCTGAAACAAGCTCCAGGCTCTGAGCTGTCAGCACAGAGCCCGATGCGGGGCTCGAACCCATGGACCGCGAGATCATGACCTGAGCTGAAGTCGGCTGCTTAACCGACTGAGCCACCCAGGCGCCCCAATATTCACTTTTCTTAAGGTAGCAATCAGAACAAGTTGGTTATAAAAATATCTCACACCTCTGTCACAAAGCAATGGCTAAAAAGGAGAGAAACATTACATGTTTCTTCGATCATTACCGAAAGACTTATGAGTAATGTTGCTCTACTTTTCTTGTATTAGAAAACTAAAGCATTTATTTGCCTTGCCATACCTTTATTGCAATCTTTCATTGACCTCATAAAAGTCACATTGCTAACTGAGCCCTCAATATACCTTTTTCCCTCTCATTCCATGCTAAGCGGTGAACGCTGGTTTTCTTAAAAAATACTAAATTGACAAACCAACAATGATTTTTCCTTCAGACCTCTATCTTCACTCCACAGCCACACTGTAATCATATCTAGAGCTCTTCATTAAAAAGTACAAATCCATCTCCAAAGACTCTAATTTTGGTTCTCCCTTTCTCCTAGTTTAATCTTCTGAATAGGCCAGGTAAATATTTTGTTACCTTCCTACAATTTCCATAGAGGCCAGTGAAAAAGATTTGTCAAATTTATACAGAACCATAATTCTATCACTAGCTTCACTGATTACAGTAAATAACAACTTTTTAAGCTTCATTTATTCATTTAACAAATATTTCTTAAGTCCCAGTTATGTATTGGTGAACAAGGGAGAAATGATACCTGTCTTCATGGAGCTTATATTCTAGGAGTGAAATAAAGAAATTATTATACAGTTACTTAAGATTTAAACAAAAGCCAGTACCATGAAAAAATATGAGTGGATCTGATATAATCTCAATGTGAAGAGTTATCAAAGAAGGCTTCTCTAAGGAAAAATAATCTCCTGGATGAACAGAAGTTATCTAAAGGTAACTGAAGAGGCAGAGGAAAGAGTGGCCTAGATGGAAAAAAAAATAGCATGTGCAAAGGCCTTGGGGTGATATGGAAGATTCAGCATTCAAGGAACTCTTTAAAAACTATCCTTCTGATTACAAAGTGGAAAATGTATTGGAAGGAGGCAAGAATAGAACAGGGAGATTAATTAAAATGCTATGGAAGTAGTCAAGTAGAGGCATAGTGATTAAGAAAAATAGGCAGAGCTATGTGTCTGGCCCTGTGCTGGACAGGGTGGGAGATATAAAAGTGAATAAAAAGTATATCCCGTCTTCTGAAAAAGAAAAAGAAAAGGCAGAACTTCAAACTTACTTTTAGGATATAAAAATATGGACAAGATGTGGTTCCCACCCTAACTGGAAGAAAATTCCAGATATAAAATCATAACTTAAAAAAAAAACAAAAAACATTGGGGCGCCTGGGTGGTTCAGTCAGTTAAGCGTCCGACCGGCTCAGGTCATGATCTCACGGTCCGTGAGTTCCAGCCCCGCATCGGGCTCTGTGCTGACAGCTCAGAGCCTGGAGCCTGTTTCAGATTCTGTGTCTCCCTCTCTCTGACCCTCCCCCATTCATGCTCTGTCTCTCTCTGTCTCAAAAATAAACAAACATTTAAAAAACAAAACAAAACAAAACATCAAAGAGCTGAGGTTCCAAGGAAATCAACTGGCCTGAAATATAAGGAAGGTAGGTACCCTGAAGGAGAGAAGGGCCATGAGCGCTGGTTTACATACACAGGGTGGTTCACTGGAAAAAACCAGAGTTGCCACAGAACTGGGAGAGAAGATTGCATGGAAGATTTTAAATAAATTGTGAAGAAGCCTGACTATAGAAATGTGACGCTGCAGATGCTCAGGGTGTTTGCAACCACTCGCAAGGTCTTTTCTGGGACCTGATCGGAAGGTCACAAGAAAAACTGGGGACAGAACAGGACATGGAAGAAAACTTCCCCCTTAGTCGAGGGGGCCTCAGGGAGGGGAACGGCTGCCATTAGGGAAGAGGCATAAAATGCTGCCCAGATCTTTTCCTCCTATTTCCCCTAAAAACAAAAGACTTAATTAAGCTTCTTGGGTAAATACGACAAAACCTGTCACATCCAAAACACAGGTAAAGACCCACAGCAGCTGGGGGAAAGAAACGGTTCTTTTCTGTTCTTTTCCGTTCCTCTGTTTCCAGAGGAGAGGTGTTGACGGGATGACTGCGGAAGCCCCACTGCTGACAAGTATAACTATGGACATGGGACCAGCCTAAGACTGCCTGAAGGCTAAATCAGAACAACAAAAAAATCTCCTCTTTCCCCCTCTCTGAACCCGACACCATATTAGCAAAAGCCAAGTAACAAGTAATAGCAGTACATTGCTGAGAGAGTGTTAAAATGAAGAGAGAGGTCCTCTTTGAGGCACAGACACACCGGGAAAGTCTGAAGTGGAGGGTGGAACATGAACACTGAGAAAAACCCTCTGGCAACCAATACCCCGTACCAAAGACAACATAATGTTACGTGGGTATGAGCCCATAAGACGTGGAAAGTAACTCCTGACAAGAATGACTAAAGGCTTAGAAAATAAAGTCTGCCTATTTCCAGACATAAATAATATTTATCTCAATCTGTACTAATCAACACATGGTGTCTAGGTTTCAATAAAAAATTATGATACATGAAGAGCAAGAAAATATCCCACTGAAGGCAGTGAATAGAACCAGACTTAGATATGACCTGTATAATTATCAGAGAATTTAAAATCATATCAGAGAATTATTATTTAGTAATAATTTAACATGATTAATATGTTAAAGGCTCTACTGGAAAAAAATGGGTAACATGAATGAACAGAGAATTTTGAAGAAAAAGATACTAAAAGAATTAAATGGAAATGTTAAATACACACACACATACACACACAATACAGAGATGAAGAAAACCTTCATGGGCTCAAAAGCAGATGTGATATAGCTAATGACAGAATAAGTAAGCCTGGAGGTAGATTAATAGAAATCTTCCAAATTGAACTAAATATTTTTTTAATTTTAAAAATAAAAAGAATAAAACAACAACACAGTATCAAAAAGCCATGAGACAATATCATATGGATTAACAGGTATAACTGAAATCCGGCAGAAGAGACACAGAAAGGGACAGAAGCAATACTTGAAGAGATAACGGCCAAGGATTTTCTAAAAACAAGGAAAGAATCAAACCACACATACAAGCTCAGAGAATCCCAAGTAGAATACAACACACACACACACACACACACACACACACACACACACACACACACACACGTGCCTAGAGAGATATATGTTCAAACTGTTGAAAAGCAAAGATAAAATCTTGGAGGCAGGTAGAAAATAAAAGACTCATTACATATAGAAGACAAAAGATAAGAATTACCTCACACTTCATGTCAAAAACTATGAAAGCCAGAAAATAATGAAGTGATATTTATAAAGTATGTCAACCTAGAATTTTCAATTCAGTGAAAATATATTCCCCAAATCAACCCAAAAGCTGGCTATCTGAAAATATCAATAATATTGACAAACCACTAACTTACAAAAAGAGAGACAGAGAAAGAGAAAAGAAACAAATCACCAATATCAGTAATGATATGAGGAATAATCACTTCACACCTTTGGACTTTAAAAACGTAAGAAGGAAAAAGTACAAAAACTTGTTTGCCCATACATTTGACAACATAGATGAAATGGATACATTCCTTGAAAGATTAAAACTACAAAGCTACCACTCAAAAAGAAATAAATAACATTGTTTTTTTAAATATTTAGATTGAAATGATACCAATTCTACACCAACCCTTCCAGAAAAATTAAAAACAGAATGCTCCCCCAACTCATTCTATAAGAACACTGTTATTCTAATAGCAAAACCAGACCAAGTCATCATAAGAAAACTATAAACTAGTATTCCCTCATAAACACATATACAAAAATCCTCAACAATATATACCTAATCAAATCTAACAATATATAAAAAGATAATATATCGTGACCAAGTGGTGTTTCTCCTCGGAATGCAAGACTGGCTCTATCTAAAGTCAATTAACACAATTCACTGTATCAACAGTCTAAAGAAGAAAAACCATGTGATCATCTCAACTGATGTAGAAAAGATACTTAACAAAATCCAACATCCATTCCTGATAAAGTCTCAGCAAACCAGAAATAGAATAGAACTTAAGTAAACTGATACAGTATCTACAAAAAAACCTACTTAATATCATATTTAATAGTAAAAGAATTGCTTTCTGCCTAAGATCAGTAAAAAGAAAGGGGTATCCACTTACAGCATTCCTTTTTAACATCATACTAGAGGACCTAACCAGTACAATAAGAGAAAGAAAGAAAGAAAGAAAGAAAGAAAGAAAAGAAAGAAAGAAAGAAAGAAAGAAAGAAAGAAAGAAAGAAAGAGAAACAAAGGACATGCAGATTAGAATTAAAGAAATAAAAATTTGTTTATAGATAACATAATTGTCTACTTAGCAAATCTCCAAGAATCTACAAAGAGCCATTATAATTAAAAAGCTGAACTCAGCAAGGTCATAGGACACGAGGAAAATTTACAAAAGTCAAATGTAACTTCTGTATGCTATCTGTCAATAACAGGAAACCATTTATTTTTTTAAAAACTACTATAGCTGGGTGCCTGTGTGGCTCAGTCATTGAGTTGTCTGACTCTTGATTTCAGCTCGGGTCATGATCCTGGGATCATGGGATTGAGCCCCACGTCAGGCTCCACACTCAGCATAAAGCCTACTTAAGATTCTCTCTCTCCCTCTGCCCCTGTCTCCCGCTTATGCTCTCTCTCCCTAAAATAAAAAACAAAACAAAAAAACCCCTATTATTTCCAATGCCAAAACACTTAGGTATAAATCTAACAAAATATGTGCAAAATATATGTGCTAAAAGCCATAAAATGATGGAAGAGATCAAGAAGTTTCTAAATAAATGGAGAGCTATACCATACTCATGGAGGAAAATCCACTATGGTTAATATATTGAATCCTGCCGATAGAGTTAATGCAATCGCAGTCAAGATTCCAGGATTTTTTATTTTTATTTTTTTAAGAAATAGACTAGTTGATTCTAAATGTATATAGAAAGGTAAACAATATGAAATAGCCAGAATAATTTGAAAGAGAATAATAACATTTGAGGGCTTATACTATCTGATTTTAAGACTTACTATAAAGCTACAGTAATAAAGACAAAGATATATCAGTGAAAGCACAGACAGGTAGATAAATTAAATACGAGAGAGTACAAAAATAAAACCACACATAGATAGCCAATTGATTTTCAACAGAAGTACAAAAGCAATTGCAAAGACAATTATGTGGAGAAAGGACAGGTTTTTCAACAAATGGGGCTGGAACAACTGGACATCTATATTCAAACATGAATCTTGATCCATACCTTGTACCACATATAAAATTAACTAAAAATGGATATCCTAAACTAAAACAAAAATAACACAAATCTTACAAAATTTCTCAGAGAAAATGGGGAAAACTTTTTGGGATCTTGAGTTAAGCAAATATTTCTTAGGTACAACACCAAAATGCAATCTATTAAAAACACTTTTTGATATACTGGACTTCATAACAAAACCTTCTGCTTTATGAAAAGACAAGTCATAGAAAAGGAGAAAATACTTACAAAACATAATAACTGTTAAAAGACCTATTCAAAATTTAAAAATATTTTAAAAAACCTCTCAAACTTAGTAAGAAAATAAGAAATCTAAGGAATATATACCCTTTCTCTTGTTCCTATTAAAATCATATTCTAATATTTCTTATTCCCTTTTTGTTGTATTTATTTAGTAAATAGGCCAAGTCAATTTAAATCATTAATTGAAAGACTTTTTTAAGTAAATTAAATTTCCTTTAAAATATATTAACCCTAAAAAGGTCAGTATTAGTTCACATCAACAGTAAAATGAACACTTTATTTAGACAAATAATACATCCTCAAAAATAGAGCAACAATTCCTCCTCTCCACCCCTTTTAAATAAAATTGCCACAGGCTTCATCTGTTACTAATTAAATCAAGTTAATATATTTCTTTTGAAATAAGAACATTACACAATGGTTGTTATAGCAAACCTAATAAAGTAATGAGAGTTTTAAAAAATTAATTTGCATTTCCATTGCAAAGAATGGAATGTGAAGTATGTACCATGTGGTCCAATCAGATGGTTAAACACTAGACATAGCCTTCTAATCATGTGTTTTTGATTGATAAAAGCCCAATCCCACAAGCTAAATTTAATAATTATCTCAACATGCAATGCCCTTTCAAATCTATGTCTATAAAATGGAATTTATAATTAATTAGTACTTTTACTAAATGTTTTATATAAAGTGACAGTTTATTAACAATCTATCAGCAAATTTATTTCAGCCAATTCTTTTTCAGTGTTCCTAGAGGCCAACATTTAAAAGTTGCTGATACTTAATCTTTGCCAAAAATATCTTTTTAAAAAACATAAAGATTTTTTGTTTTGTTTTGCCCTGGGAGCAGAGAGAAAGAGTAGGAAGCCAAATACCCAGAGGCGTTTCTTTGAGCAAATTCCTTAACCTCTCTGATTTTCTGCTAATTTATCTGCAAAATTAGCTAGATCTAGACATAGATGTAAGGTCTAGTCGAGCTCTGAAAATCCTGATTCTACCAATGCCTTTAAATAAAATGTACTTCTTCCACAGTGAAAGATGAAATGCATGTCATCTATGGTAAAAATCTGGCTAATTGCATCATTTTTATGACCTTGGATAAATGACCTTTTCTGAACCTCAGTTTTTCCTCCTCAATAAAAAGTGAGATTTGATGAGACAATTTATATGGTATCTTCCAAATCTATGACCTTACCAGAAAATTATTTTTAATAATAATTTTGAGATCACTTTTGATAGAATGAACACATAAGTTTATTTCCTAAATACAAATCTAACCAAAATGTAGTAGATACGTGCTGATGGCAAATTAATTTGAATTTTGCAAACATACTAAAGGTGAACTTAATCTAAACACAAAAATGGAAGAATTATTTCAACTTGTAGCAAGAGAAAGCAATTATTTACCTACACTCTACTCAAGAGTATATATATCACCATCTCATCATATTCTTCTTTAAAATAATATCAATGAAAACAAAAAACATATTTTTTATTAATCTAGGTAAATTCAATCTTAATATCAGGCATACAGTGATCATCAATAATTATATACTAATGATGAAAATGACAGATACTAAATATCTGTGGTTAAAATTAAATTTCATGTATTTCAAGTATCAGAATTCAAGGCACTTATTAAATCTGATGTATCAGTCTCAGGTTTTCAAAGAGCATGCTGTGCCATTCAATAAGCATAAGGTACTTCCTAAAGAAGTACTTTTTAACTTCAAAAGAAGGAAAAAACAGGCAGAAATACTATATATTTAGACTATCTGAAAGAGAATCTACTTATACCAATAATACACAGTCATATAATGACTTGTATTGGCATATACTTCTAAAATGGTCCTCAATACAGTTAAGGCCAATGATCTAATGACTCCACATCTAGGAATCTATCCTAAGAAATTAATCAGAAATACAGACAATGATGCATGTACAAATGTGTCCACTCAAGTGTTTTTTAAAATAGCTATAATTATGAACAACTTAAATATCTGAAAACAAGTTCTGGTTAATGTAATATCTATACAGTGTAACACTGTGCTTACAAAGCTTTTTTAATGATGTGGGAAAAAAGCAGATAATTTCTACTCTACCTTTACATTATTTCTGAATTGTGTATACTTTTCAGAAGGGGAAATACTATATAATCAACTTGAATTTCTGAAAGATCACCCATCAACACAATATAAGATGGCAAGTAGAAGCCTACTCTAACATTCAACAAGAAAGGAAGAGGGTGTAAATAAAGATGGCATGAACTAATACGACAGCACTGAGAATAAAAAGGAGGTACAGCTTCAAGAGACACTTAAGTAGAATCAACAAGTTGTGGCCACCTGGGATGGTAGGTGAAAAAGGAAAGACTGGGCTAGACTGCAATTCCGCACACCATTCTCAGAAATGCGGGAGAAAAAAATAATTTAAAGGAAAATAACAAACCAGATGCTTCTGAAGGACAATGTTAAGTTTAAATTACTTTCTACGTATTATGTTTAATATGGAAAGAGTCACCCTATACAATATATTAGGAACCATTTTTTATTCCGATAGTTTCAATTTAGTGTAGTATGAACTAATAAGGAATATACTTCCTAATGAAGCCATTTAAGACAGTTCCTGCCATTGTAAAATTTTCATTCAGAATAATCTCAGTGTTTATTTCTTATCAAAATATTTCTAACTTGAAAATGGTGAACATGGACTATTTAAATGTAAGTTACCATATCATTTTTATTCTCCATAAAAATGCTGAGTTTCTTCAAGAATGACACAACTAGAATAAGTAGCTCAAAATTGTCCCGATCAAGAGCCTTCACCAGCATGTGAACTATGTTCTTGTTCCTCATCTTCAGTTCTGTACGTGTATCCTCAGCAAGATTCAGAAGCAGATAAAGAGCAACTAAAAGAGTAAAACAGGTGAGTGTAAAATGACTGGCATACTGAAACAACAATTTAATAAATCATTTCTACTCAGCATAGTAACAGATGTAGTTCTAAGAAGATTATATTTACAAATTGTTAATTTATTATTAGTTGGCTCATTAGAAAACATTTGTTATTACTGAGAAATACATATGTTATAAAAATTAAAACTATATACACACACACACACACAAAATCATTTTCTTATGATCCTGAGAAGGGCACTAACCAAAACAAGATAATGATTCCTACCTTCTCGGAGCTTAGAGCTTAATTGTAAGCAAATGGCATTAAAGGTATATGTTAATAAATAATAAGACAGGTAGATGGAAAAATAATTTTATACATGTAGAAAACAAGGTAAAACTTCAACAACTAGGAGCTGCTATGTTAAAAAGAACTATAATCCAAGAACGAACTGATGGTTACCAGAGGGGAGGGGGAGACAGGTAAAATAGGTGATGGGGATTAAGGAGTGCACCTGTGATGAGCACAGGGTGATGTATGGAAATACTGTGTGGATAGGGTCACTATATTGCACACCTGAAACCAATATAAAAGTGTATGCTCACTAATAATAACAAAAAGAACTATAATCCAAAACATCTAATATAGCTACAGCTAAGTGTGAGGATACTAAAATCTATTTTTCATACTCAAACTGATTTTCTGATCGTTACTATAGATAATGGTCATATTAAATTCAGTAACACAGTTGTGACACTAGACAAAGTTAAGGCTGTAACTTTAGATAGATACTGTAATAAAAATGTTTAGGTTCTCCTAAGAAACTCCTATGATTCATCCCTTTTGACAGTGAGAATTTGTAACACACAATATTTTCCATTTTGCCTTGACTGACAGGAAGCTTCAGAGTTAAGACTTGAAAGGTTTGTCAGAATTTTTAGGCTATTACGATCAACATAGTACTATGGCCTTGGTTTACTCATTACTTTACAGCATTTCATGTGTTCTTATAAACCATCTCTATATCTTTACGAAAATAAGAAATATATGCAATAGTTGTAAATATGTAATTTATTTAACAAATACTGGAGATGTAAAGGGAATTCATACTAATTAAGGCTACTGTATAGCAGGCACTGTACTAGTTGATATATAAACAGCAAACCATTTTATCTCTAAGAAAATTTTGTGGGAAAAGAAGTATTATAAATTTTACAGACAGGCAGTCCCAGGTTCAGAGAAGTTAAATAACTTACCTTAGCCACACAGTAAGAAAGTGATAGAGCTAAATTAAAATTCAAGCCTATCTGAATCCAAAGTTCGCGTATTTACACTACGGCATCATGCTGACTCTCCATGCAAGGTACTATTAAAACGTTTTAAAGTTGTGTTGAAATCTAAAGTATCTTTCAGATGGATCTGGGAGGGAGGGGAGTGTCCCCAGGACCTAGTCCTGTTCTAGGGACCTTGGACTTTTTGCGTCCCATATGTTGGCTGCACACAAGCATTGCCCAATTGGCACAGTATCTTTGGAGCAGCAAAGGAAGCACGGGAGCCCTGGATGGGGTTCTGTGGCAGCCATGCTCAACTTTAAGATAAGCTGACTGGGTTGTTTTCATTAGGAAGTTTCTACAGGATCATTCTGACCCTATTTTCCATGATGTCTTTCCATGGAAAGACAGAAGGTATTCCCTGTAAATATTGTGGGATGTGTGTGACTATCTTTGATGTATTTTAGTTCTGTTCTCCTAACATTCATGACAACAAACCAAGAAATACACTTAAAAAACTGGAACTTAAAAAATTTGTATTGTATACTTTCTGATTTAAACAGTGTTTTAGCACTCAATGAATCGATTTCTCTAAAAAAATTTTTTTTAATGAAATTGTGTTGAAAAAGCAAATAGTAGAATTCTGCTTGCAACCAAAAGAGATATAATGGGTTAAATAGTGTTCTTCCAAAATTCATGTCCCATAGAACATCAGAATTTGACCCTATTTGGAAATGGGTCTTTGCAGAAGTAATTAGTTAAGATGAGGTCATATTGGGTCAGGGTGGACCTTGAATCCAACGACTTATGTCCTTGTAAGAATGGTAGAGGACACGGCTACAATGGGAGGGCAGCCATGTGAAGATGGGGGCACAGAATGGAGCGATGCAGCCATAAGCCAAGAAACACCAAGGATTATGGGAAGCTACCAAAAGCTAGGAAGAGCCAAAGAAGGATTCTTCTATGGAGCCTTCAGGGAGAACACGGTCCTGCTAACACCTTGATTTTGGCTTTCTAACCTGCAGAAACTATGACAGCATAAATTTCTGTTGTTTTATTAAATGAGCCAGTTTGTGATACTTTGTTTTGGCAGCTCTAGGAAATTAGTATGACAGAATAACAGGCACCAGATTTAAACCCTTACCTGAAACAGTAACAACCACAACCACCACCAGATTAAAATATACAAAATAAAGGTTTTCACAGCAATGAACATCAGGTAATGAAGGACAGTGACCCAACAGATAAGAAATAAATGAGATGGCTCTATGATTGCCCCAGAATACTGCCTTGAGAGTCTCTAAGACATGACACAGAGAGGGAAAATCCTGGCCAAACCCAAAAGACACCCAGGGTTGAAGAGATGGAACCAAGAGACCAGGGAAGCCAAAGTGGCTAGAGTTCACAGAAAAGAGTACCAGAGAGGAGAAAGCTGTACACACAGAGAATTCTGGAGTTCTGTGGAGAACTACCTTGTGTTCTAACTAGCCACGTGAGTTAGGAATCTGAGGCTGGAAGCCAAACAAAGTAACAGAATTGGAAGACAAAGTACATGGTGAACGGGCAAGGCTGGAAATAATGCTTGTTTCTCCCAGCCATAGTAGAAACTTCATAATTCATGTGGCATTAGGTAAAGTACTCAGAAGGGTTTTGCCCTGAAAGTAGGAAATCATAATCTTTAGACTAAACGCTGCTATATCCATGCTACCAAATCATAATAGAAACATCCAAAAGAATCAAACTGCTTCCAAGTAATTTAACTATGTCCCAGCAGAAAGTTCAAAAATATTTATAGGAATAAAAAAATATCCAACACCAAACAATGTAAATTTCATACTCTCAGGAATTCAATAAAAAATTAAAAGCCATTTACAAAAGCAGGAAAATAAAGCCTGTAAGGAGAAGAAAACTCAGCTAACTGAAACTGTCCTGGAATTGACACCAAGGTTAGAATATTCAGATAGAAACATTAACAGACAACCATTTTCAAGATGTTCTGAAACTTAGGTAGAGACATGGAGGCTATAAAAAAGATTCAAATCAACTTCTAGCAATGGGCACTCTAATGACTGAGATCATATACTAAGTGGGATAGTAATTTAGAGATTAGAAAAGATTAATAAAATTGAAGACATAGCCACAGAAACTTTCCAAATTTAAAAAAGGAAAAAAAACACAGCAAAAATGTAAAGATTATCAGTGAATTATGTAGAAAGTATAAAGTGGCCTAACAGGGGGTCTGGGTAGCTCAGCCAGTTAAGAATCTGACTCTTGATTTCGGCTCAGGTCATGATCTCATGGTTCATGACATCAAGTGCCACACTGGGCTCTGCGTTGACAGTGTGGAGCCTGTTTGGGATTCCCTCTCTCCCTCTCTGTGCACCTACCCTGCTCAGGCACGCTGTAAGTAAATAAATAAAAAAATAAACAAAAAAATAATAAAGTGGCCTAATGTACCTGTAATTGAAGTCCCAGAAGAAATAATTTTCCAATATGATAATTTTGGAAATAATTATCCAATAATTAGCCAATAATTTTCCAAATATGATAAAATTATATACCCACAGTTCCAATATGGGCAATGAACCTAAGAACAAGAAACATGAAGAAAACTACACCAAGGCACATCATAATCAAACTGGTCAAAACAAATGATAAAGAGACAATCTGAAAGCAGCTAGAGAAAAAGAAACTCTATATGCAGACCAAAAAAGAAAAAAAGATGACAGAAGAGTTACCAGTAAAAACAATGCAAACAAGTCAATGGTAGAACGACATCTTTACTAAACAAAAAGAAAAGTCACCCTTAAATTCTAAACAAGTAAAAATATTTCAAAAAAGGAAAAAAATGAATTTTAAACACAAAAATTAAAATAATTCATCATCATCAAATCTGTCTTACAAGAAGTATTAAAGGAAATCTTTCAGGAAGAAAGAGAAACACCAGACAGGCATATGAATCTACTCAAAAAAACAAAATCAATGGAAATGGTAACTTTATTTTGTGAATATTTAAATATCTTTAAAACAAAATCATTTATATGTAACTGTATAATAATGTATTGTAGGGTTTGTAATATATAAATATAACCAATGTTAATTATAATAGAATAAAGTTGAGATGGGAAGAAACAGGAGTAATGGTTCTCATACCACAGATGAAGTGGTGCAATATTATCTGAAGGCAGAATTAACTTCTGATAGGTTAAATATGTATACTTGGAGGCAGACAACTTATGAGTAATTAAAGATATATAATATAAATATATTTAAATATTTAACATATTTAAATATTTATATATTTAATAAACCTTAAAGCAACCAACAAAAGAGTTATAGCTAAGCCAACAACGGAGATAAAACAGAGTTAAAAAAACTCCTTCAACCATAAGAATGCAGACAAGGAGGACAAAGAGGGAAAAATATAAAAAATAAATAAATAAAAGCAAGACTAGACTATGTACTGTGTATAAAAAACACAGTTTAGTATAAAGATATAAATATCTTAAAAGGATGGACAAATATACAGCATGCTAACACTAGTCAGAACAGAGCTGGAGTGTCTATATTAGTACAAGAGAAAAATGATTTCAGATAAAAGAATATTAGCAGGGATAATGAAGATCATTTTCATAATGGTAAGGATCAAGAGGATGTGACAATCTTGTATCTTTCCATCCTTAAGAAAAAAAAGTTTAAAATTCATGGAGCGAAACCTAACAGAACTGCAGGAAAAATAGTTAAATCCATAAATATAGTCAGATATTATAATATTACTCTTGGAATAATTAATAGAACAAATACAAAGAAAATCAACAAGATGTAGAGATTTGAACACATTAGCAACTGACTTCTCAGGGACATTTACAAAACACTCCACAGTACAAGATCAGAATGCACATTCAATTGCATATGCAACATCTGTTGAGGCCATACTCTAGACCATCAAACAAGTCTCAATAAATTAAAAATTCAATTCATAAAAAGTATTTTCTCAGAAGAGTGCGGAAGATGGCAGTGGTGTAAGAGGATCCTAGGCTTGTCTCATCCCATGAACACAACTAGATAACTATCAAATCATCCTAAATACCCCAGAAATCAACCTGAAGACTGACAGAATGAACTCCACAACTAAAAGGAGAGGAGAGGCCACATCTAAAAAGGTAGAAAGTGCAGAGATGTAGTTTAGGGGAGAAATGGACCATGGGTGCTATGGAGGGGAGGAAGCCATGGTCACAGAGAAGGGAGAGGCACAGGAACAGGGGAAAGGGAGAGGAAGAGAGGTAGGGAGGGAGGGAGAGGGATAGAGAGAGAGTACACACCCACAAAAGGCAAATATTTCCCCAAAGCCACTGACTTGGAAAACAAAAAGGGGCTGAATTTTGTGAGTTCTTGCAAACAAGACTTAAAGCCTGGAGTTTTAAAGGTCAGTGGGCTTGGCTAGGATAGAGCCCTTAGGGCACTGCCCTACTCCTGAAGAGAAGGCAGGCAAATAACCCAGGAGCAGAGTATGATGCCTGGGGCACACAGATGGGAGATTATTCCCTCTTCTCTGAGCACATCCTTGAGAAGCAGCATTCAAGGAGACTCCTCTATGGGAACAAAGGAGCTGGATGGCAGCATTTCCCTCCCACCACCCCTCAGCATAAACACAGAGCCATTTGCAAGAAACAGAGAAACACTGACACTGACTGCCTAACTTGCACAAACCAGGCCCCACCCCACTGTGGTCCAGTGGGACTGCCCACCTCAGTCAACCTTGCCTTTCAGTTCCAGCACAGCCCAGTGCAGCATTGGGGCCCCTCCTGCAGAAGACCCACACAAACCCCTGCTCACACACTCCTGACCAGAGAGTTCTGCAGGGGCCTCAGTTCTGGTGGAGTTGGTGTCAGGTCTCATTTCACAAGCAGATCGCAGCACATCTAGTTAAAACTTGCCACATTCAGGTGAGGTACCAAACACTACCCACTGCAGGCAAGGAAAGCCTCTACAGACAAGTGGTCTGAAAAACAGAACAGCCAAAACACAATAGCAGAGCACATGCATCACATACCAAAGACACTCCCTGAAGTGCCAGGCCCTGGGCACTACATGCCCACTTCATTATAAGGCCATTATTTTCAGGAACAGAGGAACAGAGGAACTGGCTTTTCTAATATACAGAAGAAGGCAGAGGCTTAGACAAAATGCCAAAATGGAGGACTTATCCCAAATGAAAGAACAAGACAAGGTCACAGCAAAACAGATATAAGTAACATGCCTGACGGAGAATTTAAAGCAATGATTATAAGGATATTCACTGGGCTTGAGAAAAGAATGGAAAATATCAGTGAAACCCTTACAACAGACATAAAAGAGTTAAAAAGAATTAATCAGAGACAAAGAATGCAATAAACAAGATTGGAAACAGGCTTGATGCACTGAAGAGCAGGCTGGAAGAAGCAGAGGAATGAATTAATGACCTAAGACAAAATAATGGAAAATAATGAAGCAGAAGAAAAGAGAGAAAGAATTATGCAACACAAGAATAGACTAGGGAACTCAGTGACCCCATCAAACATACTAACATTTGTATTAAAGCATCCCAGAAGAAGAGAGAGAAAAGGGGGCAGAAAATTTATTTGAAGAAGTAATAGCTGAAACCTTCCTTAATCTGGGGGAAGGAAACAGTCATCTAGATTCAGGAGGCACAGAGAACTATCAAAATCAACAAAAGCAGACCCAACACCAAGACATATTAAAATTAAATATATAAAATACAGTGATAAAAGAAAAAAATCTTAAAAGCAGTAAGGCAAAAGAAGTCCTTACTTTACAAGAGAAGAGCCATCAGGGTAGCTAGAGATTTCTCAACAAAACTTAGAGCTAGAAGGGAGTGGCATGATTTCTCAACAAAACAAAAGCTAGAAGGGAGTGGCATGATATATTCAAAGTGCAAATAGGAAAAATATGCATCCAAGAACACTCTATCCAGCAAGGCTATCATTCAGAATATAAGGAGAGATAAAGAGTTTCCCAGCCAAACAAGAACTAAAAGAGATCAGGATCACTAAACAAGCCCTGCAACAAACATTAAAAGGGATTCTTTGAGTGTAAAGGAGAAACCAAAAGTGAGAAATACAAGAAAGGATCACAAAAAATCTCCAGAAACAATGACAAAACAAATCATAAAATGGCAATAAATACATATCAATTATTACTTTGAATACAAATGGACGAAATGCTTCAATCAAAAGATACAGAGTATAAGAATGGATATATCTATATACTGCCAATAAAAGACTCATTTTAGACCTAACAACACCTCCAGATTGAGAGTTGAGGGGATGGAGAAAAATTTATCATGCAAATGGATGTCAAAAGAAGGCCAGAGTAGCAATACTTATATTGGACAAACGACTTTAAAATAAAGACTGGAGGATCTGGGCCAACATGGTGGAGAAGTAGGAGGATCCAGAAGTCCCACGTCTCTCTTTAAACACCAGAGCCTGGGAGGAAAAGAGACTGAAACTATTAGGAAGAAAATGGGAAAGCTGGAAAAAAGATAGGTGGGTAACTGCGAACTGGAGGAGATAAAAAAAAAGGCCACGTGGGCACGGAGGGGAGGGACCCCCTTCTGCAGAGAAACAAAGGGAAGAGAAAGAGCAGCTAGGGAAGTGCAGGACTGGAACTGGACAGGAGAAAGACCTTGGACCGAGGCTGAGAGGGATCCCATCTCTAACTGCTGGGCTTTCTTCAGACTGAGGCCTGGCTCCCTGTTCACACACCTGGGGAGGAGGGGAGCCAGCCCTGGGTGCAGTGGTAGATCAGAGGCTCAGTCTGCGGCTGGAGAAAGTGGTTCCCTCCCTGGAAGGCTGCGTGACAGCACAGAACCTGCCTGCTTCCGCCACCCCCCGAACAGTGGCTGAGCTAAGGGCTCAGTCTGCAGGAGGATAAGGTGGCGGTTTCCCTGGAGTGCTTTGGTAAAAGACAAAGGCTGCCGGCATCCGCCACCAGGGGGCTCGTGGTGAGGGCGACAGCTCTCAGTCCACAATAGAAGTCGGTCTTCCCTGAAGCGCAGTGGCACAGAACAAGCCAGCCGGTGCGACTTTGAATCCTAGCCAAGCACAGGGTCAGGGGAGTTGGTGGAGTGAGGACTGCCCCGTCTGCACCCCAGGGCACGGTGAGAACGACTCAAATGGAATCTACTGGGTCTGGCTCTGTGGAGAAGAGACTGGGAGATCACCATACCCCCTCCCCCCTCCACACCCCCTCACACCCCCACACCGAACCACCACCACCACCACCACAGTGGGGCCTCAGGGATCACTCCTGGGGCCCATAGTGGAGGTGGGTTCAGAATACGCCAAACCACGCCCCCTTGCAGTGGATAACTGTGTAACCACCTGAGCAGCACAGACACTGTGGACAGCTCCTCCCAACAAGTGATGCAGCATTGCCTGGATTAACTCTACGTCAATTCTGGATATATAGATATACTCTACCCGCCGCCCCCCCCCCCCATTTCTCCTCCTTATCTCTTCCTTCCCCTAGGCTGGTTACTCTGGTTATTGGTCTGTCTAATCAAGCCATATAGTTTCTCTGTCTGGGTAATTTTATCTCGTCTCCTTTTCCCTGCCTCCTTTATTTTCCTTTCTCTCTCTCTCTGGGCTAAGCCTTTTAGTCTCTCTGCCTAATCAACATGAATTCCCCACCCTGCCCCTGTCATTTCTCTCCTTGGATATGCTCTTCCATCAGCACCGCCTCCACCCTCTTCTCTACTTGTAGTCAGTGTTTCGTTTTTAGTCTTCAGCGTTTTGTTTTTGTTTGTGTTATTTGCTTGTGTGTTTGCATGCTTCTGTCTCCTGTTTGTCTATATGTTTTCCTTTACAGGACTACTCCAAGGAACAAATCAAAGCACACCTGGTGGAGGGTACAAAATATTACTATGAGTAGGATAATAAAATAACCAAAGTCACAACAACAGAGACCAAGTAACAATTCCCGAAAAAACATTTCCTGAAGGGCCAGGCCCTGGACAGTGTATGACCCTCCTTTAATACAGCAGTGCTCGCAGGTGTACAGCATACAAGCTTTTTAAAATGCATAAGGGACAGAAAAGTAGCCAAAATGATAAAACGGAAGAATTCTCCTCAAAAGAAGCTCCAGGAAGTAGGGACACCTAATGAATTGATCAAAACCAATTTAAGCAATATAATGGAACAAGAATTTAGAATAATAGTCATAAAATTAATCCCTGGGCTTGAAAAAAGCATAGAGGTCAGGAGAGAATCTATTGCTACAGAGATCAAGGGACTAAAAAATACTCATGATTAATTTAAAAATGCTATAAATGAGGTGCAAAATAAAATGGAGGTGGCCATAGCATGGATTGAAGAGGCAGAGGAGAGAATAGGTGAATTAGAAGATAAAATTATGGAAAAAGAGGAAGCTGAGAAAAAGAGAGATAAAAAAATCCAGGAGTATGAGGGGAGAATTAGAGAACTAAGTGATACAATCAAACAGAACAATATCCATATCATAGGATTTCCAGAAGAAGAAGAAGAGAGAGAAAGGGGCTGAAGGTGTACTTGAACAAATCATAGCTGAGAACCTCCCTGATCTGGGGAAGGAAACAGGCATTGAAATCCAAGAGACACAGAGAACTCCCTTCAGACATAACTTGAATCGATCTTCTGCACGACATATCATAGTCAAACTGGCAAAATACAAGGATACGGAGAGAATTCTGAAAGCAGCTAGGGATAAACGGGCCCTAACATACAAAGGTAGACACATACAGGTAGTAGCAGACCTATCCACTGAAACTTGGCAGGCCAGAAAGGAATGGCAGGAAATCTTCAATGTGATGAACAGAAAAAAATATGCAGCCAAGAATCCTTTATCCAGCAAGTCTGTCATTCAGAATAGAAGGAGAGATAAAGGTTTTCCCAAACAAACAAAAACTGAAGGAATACATCACCATTAAACCAGCCCTACAAGAGCTCCTAAGGGGGATTCTGTGAGTAAAATGTTGCAAGGCCCACAAAGCACCAGAGACACCACTACAAGCATGAAACCTAGACATCACAATGACTCTAAACCCCTATCTTTCAATAATAACACTGAATGTAAATGGACTAAATGCTCCAACCAAAAGACATAGGGTATCAGAATGGATAAAAAAACCCCAAGACCCATCTATTTGCTGTCTACAAGAAACTCATTTTAGACCTAAGGACACCTTCAGATTGAAAGTGAGGGAATGGAGAACTATCTATCATGCTACTGGAAGCCAAAAGAAAGCTGGAGTAGCCATACTTATTTCAGACAAACTAGACTTTAAATTAGAGGCTGTAAAAAGAGATGAAGAAGGGCATTATATAATAATTACAGGGTCTATCCATCAGGAAGAGCTAACAATTATAAATGTCTATATGCCCAAATGTCTTTGCAGGAGCCCCCAAATATATAAAACAATTAATCACAAACATAAGCAACCTTATTGATAAGAATGTGGTAACTGCAGGGGACTTTAATACTCCACTTACAACAATGGACAGAACATCTAGACAGAGAAATAAATAAAGAAACAAGGGCCCTAAATGATATATTGGATCAAATGCACTTGACAGATATATTTAGAACCCTGCATCCCAAAGCAACAGAATAGACTTTCTTCTAGAGTGCACATGGAACATTCTCCAAGATAGATCACATACTGGGTCACAAAACAGCCTTTCATAAGTATAAAAGAATTGAGATCATACCATGCACACTTTCAGACCACAATGCTATGAAACTTGAAATCAACCACAGGAAAAAGTCTGGAAAACCTCCAAAAGCATGGAGGTTAAAGAACACCCTACTAAAGAATGAATGGGTCAACCAGGCAATTAGAGAAGAAATTAAAAAATATGGAAACAAACAAAAATGAAAATACAACAATTCAAATGCTTTGGGATGCAGAGAAGGCAGTCCTGAGAGGAAAATACACTGCAATCCAGGCCTATCTCAAGAAACAAGAAAAATCCCAAATACAAAATCTAACAGCACACCTAAAGGAAATAGAAGAACAGCAAAGATACCCCAAACCCAGCAGAAGAAGAGAAATAATAAAGATCAGAGCAGAAATAAACAATATAGAATCTAAAAAAAACGTAGAACAGATCAATGAAACCAAGAGTTGGTTTTTTGGAAAAATAAACAAAATTGATAAACCTCTAGCCAGGCTTCTCAAAAATAAAAGGGAAAGGACCCAAACAGATAAAATCATGAATGAAAATGGAATTATTACAACCAATCCTTCAGAAATACAAGCAATTATCAGGGAATACTATGAAAAATTATATGCCAACAAAATAGACAACCTAGAAGAAATGGACAAATTCCTAAGCACCCACACACTTCCAAAACTCAAACAGGAAGAAATAGAAAATTTGAACAGACCCGTAACCAGTGAAGAAATTGAATCAACAAATAAGAGTCCAGGACCAGATGGCTTCCCTGGGAAATTCTACCAGACATTTAAAGCAAAGATAATAACTATCCTTCTCAAGCTATTCCAAAAAATAAAAAAGGGAAGGAAAACTTCCAGACTCATTCTATGAAGCCAGCATTACTTTGATTCCCAAAACAGAGACCCAGCAAAAAAAGAGAACTACAGGCTAATATTCCTGATGAATATGGACGCAAAAATTCTCAACAAGATACTAGCAAATTGAATTCAACAGCATGTAAAAAGAATTATTCACCATGATCAAGTGGGAGGCATCACAATCTCAGACTTTAGCCTCTACTACAAAGCTGTACTCATGAAGACAGCATGGTATTGGCATAAAAACAGACACATAGACCAATGGAATAGAATAGAGACTCCAGGGGCGCCTGGGTGGCTCAGTCGGTTGAGCGTCCGACTTCAGCTCAGGTCACGATCTCGCGGTCCGTGAGTTTGAGCCCCGCGTCGGGCTCTGGGCTGATGGCTCAGAGCCTGGAGCCTGCTTCCGATTCTGTGTCTCCCTCTCTCTCTGCCCCTCCCCCGTTCATGCTCTGTCTCTCTCTGTCTCAAAAATAAATAAATGTTAAAAAATTAAAAAAAAAAAAAAAAAAAAAAGAATAGAGACTCCAGAATTGGTCCCACAAAAGTATGGCCAACTAATCTTTGACAAAGCAGGCAAGAATATCCAATGGAAAAAAGACAGTCTCTTTAACAAATGGTGCTGGGAGAACTGGACAGCAACACGCAGAAGAATGAAACTAGACCACTTTCTTACACCATTCACAAAAATTAACTCAAAATGGATAAAGGACCTAAATGTGAGACAGGAAACCATCAAAACCCTAAAGGAGAAAGCAGGGAAAAACCTCTCTAACCTCAGCCGTAGCAATTTCTTACTTGACACATCCTCAAAGGCAAGGGAATTAAAAGCAAAAATGAACTACTGGGACCTTATAAAGATAAAAAGCTTCTGCACAGCAAAGGAAACAACCAACAAAACTAAAAGGCAACCAACGGAATGGGAAAAGATATTTGCAAATGACATATCAGACAAAGGGCTAGTATCCAAAATCTATACAGAGCTCACCAAACTCCACACCCGAAAAACAAATAATCCAGTGAAGAAATGGGCAGAAAACATGAATAGACACTTGTCTAAAGAAGACATCCGGATGGCCAACAGGCACATGAAAAGATGCTCAACGTCGCTCCTTATCAGGGAAATACAAATCAAAACCACACTCAGATACCACCTCATGCCAGTCAGAGTGGCTAAAATGAACAAATCCGGAAACTACAGATGCTGGCGAGGACGTGGAGAAACGGGAACCCTCTTGCACTGTTGGTGGGAATGCAAATTGGTGCAGCCACTCTGGAAAGCAGTGTGGAGGTTCCTCAGAAAATTAAAAATAGACCTACCCTATGACCCAGCAATAGCACTGCTAGGAATTTACCCAAGGGATACAGGAGTACTGATGCATAGGGGCAATTGTACCCCAATGTTTCTAGCAGCACCCTCAACAATAGCCAAATTATGGAAAGAGCCTAAATGTCCATCAACTGATGAATGGATAAAGAAATTGTGGTTTATATACACAATGGAGTACTACGTGGCAATGAGAAAGAATGAAATATGGCCCTTTGTAGCAACGTGGATGGAACTGGAGAGTATGATGCTAAGTGAAATAAGTCATACAGAGAAAGACAGATACCATATGTTTTCACTCTTACGTGGATCCTGAGAAACTTAACAGAAGACCATGGGGGAGGGGAAGGGGAAAAAAAAAGTTACAGAGAGGGAAGGAGGCAAACCATAAGAATAAGTTTTTATTCTCTTAAAACTGAGAATAAACTGAGGGTTGATGGAGAGTGGGAGGGAGGGGAAAGTGGGTGATGGGCATTGAGGAGGGCACCTGTTGGGATGAGCACTGGGTGTTGTATGGAAACCAATTTGACAATAAATTTCGTATTAAAAAAAAAAAGAATCAATTTGCAATACAGAAATAAATGTGCTGCATTACTGACATACTTAATAACAAGATATAGACGCTTATCTGATAATTGCCATAATTTTCTAAATACTAAGGAACATAAATGGTAATTCAAGGTATCTACATCAACTATGATGTGGTATGAAAACTTCTGATGTTTCTACCGGCAATGAAGTTACAAGTCCTATTAATCTCACGGGGATCTGTAGCCTGAACTCATAATAAAAGACTCAATTTCAGTTAGTGATTAGAAAAATTAAAAAAAAAGTAAAAAATGGACAGAAAACATGAGAAATTTTTCCAAAGAAGACATCCAAATAACCAACAGACACATGAAAAGATGCTCAACATCACACCTTATGAGGGAAATACAAGTCAAAATTATACTGAGGGGCACCTGAGTGGCTCAGTCGGTTGAGTATCCAACTTTGGCTCAGTTCATGATCTCGGCTCTTGAGTTCTAGTCCCACATCAGGCTCTCTGCTGTCAGCGCAGAGCCCACTTTAGATCCTCTATCCCCCCTCTCTCTGCCCCGCCCCTGCTCACTCTCTGTCTCAAAATAAACACACTTAAAAGAATTACACTGAGATATCACCTTGCACCTATCAGAGTGGTTAAAATAAAAAAACACAAGAAACAACAGGTGTTGACAAGGATGTGGAGAAAGGGTAACCCTCTTGCACTGTTGGTGGAAATGCAAACTGGTGCAGCCACTCTGGAAAACAGTATGGAGGTTCCTCAAAAAGTTGAAAATAAAAACTGCCCCATGATCCAGCAACTGCACTATCCAAAGAATACAAAAATACTAATTCAAAGGGATACATGCCCCCTGATGTTTATAGCAGCATTATCTACAATAGCCAAATTATGGAAACACCCCAAGTGTTCACTGACTGATGAATGGGTAAGGATGATGTGGTATAGATATACCATGGAATATTACTCAGCCATAAAAAAGAATGAAATATTGCCATTGGCAATGACATGGATAGAGCTGCAGAATATAATGTTAAGCATAATAGAGAAAGATGAATACCCTATGATTTCACTCATGTAAGATTTAAGAAACAGAACAAATGATCAAAGGGAAAAGAAAGAGGGAGAGACAAACCAAGAAACAGACTCTTAACTACAGAGAAAAAACTGATGGTTACCAGAGGGGAGGTGGATAGAGGGACAGGTTAAATAGGTGGATGTGGGGATAGGTTAAATAATGCACTTGTTGTGATGAGCACCAGGTGATGTATGGAGGTGCTGAATCACTGTTATATAACTGAAATAATAATACACTGTATGATAACTGGAATTTGCATAAAAACTTAAAAAAAGTATTTTCTCTAATGACAATGGGATTACATTCAAAATTAGTAACACAAAGGTCTCTGAGAAATCCCCAAATATTTGGAAACAAAATAACTCCTTTCTAAACAACCTATGAGTCAAAGAAGAAATAAAAAGGGGAATTAAAAGGTATTTTGAACTGAATAAAAATGAGAATAAAAACAGGACATACTAAAATCTGTGGGATAGTTCTAAAACAGTGCTTTAAGAGAAACTTATAGCCCTACACACCTTTAGTATAGAAGATCTTGAATAAATGATCCCACTTCCACCTTAAGAAACCACAAAAAGAATAGCCAACTGAACCCAAAATAAGTTCAGAAAAGGAAATAATAAAAATCTGAACAGAAATCAATGAAATAAAAAATATACATGTACAGAAAATCAATGAAACCAAAAGTTGGTTCTTTGAGATTAAAAAATGATAATCTTCCAACTTGAAAGATCAGGAGTAAAAAAAAAAAAGACATAACATCAATTTCGGCATTGAGAGAGGTTACATCACTATAGATTCTATAGGTATTAATAAGATGATAAGGGAATAATAATATAAAACAACCTGAAAGGTAGAAATTCCTTTAAAGATTCAAGCTACCAGAGCTCATTCAAGAAGAAAAAGAGAATGTGAACAGTACTTATTAAAGAAATTGAATTTGCAACTTAAAATTTTCCCATAAAGAAAATTCAAGAGCTCAAATGGCTTTACTGGAGTATCTTACCCAACCTTTAAAGAATTGATAGCAATTCTGCACATACTCTCCTAGAAAGTTAAATAGGATGGAATAAATCCCAACTCAACCTATGAAGCCAGCATTTCATGAAATTTTTACAACAAAAGAAAACAACACACAAATATCCCTTGTGAATATAGAAGCAAAAATTCTAGGGGCACCTGGGTGGCTCAGTTAGTTAAAACATCCAACTCTTGATCTCGGCTCAGGTCATCATCTCATGGTTCATGAGTTCGAGCCCCACATCAGGCTCTGCACTGACAGTGCAGAGCCTGCTTGGGATTCTGTCTGTCCTTCTCTGTGTCCCTCCCCTGCTACTTGTACCTCATTTGCTCTCTGTCAAAATAAAAATAAATAAACTTAAAAAAAAAAGAAGCAAAAATTCTAAACAAAATTTAGTAAATTTAATCCATTGATATATAAAAAGGATAATACAAGTGAATTTTAATACAGGAGTCCAAGGTGTGATACAGCATTTGAAAAATCAATCAATGCAATTAATGACAAGGAAACTAAATGATAAGAAGTTTCCTGATTTGAAAAGATAAAACTATTTTTATTTATAGAAAACATAATCATCTACATAGAAAATATAATGGAATCTTTAAAAAAAGTTACTAGAAGTAATTAATAAGTGAATTTACCAAGGCTATGCAATACAGAACCAATATATAAAAACCAATTATATTTATATATACTAGCAACAAATAATCAAAACTTGATATTTTTTAAAAAAAGAGCATATAGAATGGCAAGAAAAATATGAAATGTGCTTAGGGGTAAATCTGACAAAAGATACGAAAAACCTGAAAACAATAAAATACCACTATGACATATTAAAGAAGATCTAAATAAATGTAGAGACAAATCCTTGTGTCAAAAGACTCATATTGTTAAGATTCTTCTTATTAATCTTCCCAAATTAATATATATATTCAATGCTGCCTGAATCAATATCCCAGATTTTTTTTTTTTGGTAGAAATGAATACACTGCTTATAAAGTAATATGAAAATGCAAAATACCTAGATGGCAAAAACACCTTTGGGGAAAAGAAAAACATTGGGAGGCCTAATACTACTTCATTTCAATATTTTCTATAAAGCCACAATACTGAAGATACTGTGCTGTTGGTATCAAGATCTGTAAAAAGGATGGGCAGCACAAAGTAGAATCTAGAAATGAGAATGCACATACATGGATAAAAGATTTTCACAAAAAGAGAAAACAATCCAATAGATAAAGGACAAAAGGATAGTGTTTTCAACAAATAATGCTTGAATAATTGTATATGTATAAGCAAAAAGAATAAAGAACTTTGATCCATTCCTCACTCCACATACAAAACTTAACTCAAAATGTATTTTAGACTTAACTATAAAAACCTAAGACATAAAGCTTGTAAAAGAAAACATAGAATAAAATCTTAGCAGTTAGAAAAGAATTCCTTAGATACAATACCAAAATTGTAATTCAGAAAATATGAAATCAATTGTACTACATAAAAATTAAAAATTCTCGGGGCACCTGGGTGGCTCAGTCAGTTAAGCATCTGACTTCAGCTCAGGTCATCATCTCATGGTTTGTGAGTTCGAGCCCCGCGTCGGGCTTTGTGCTGACAGCTCAGAGTCTGAAGCGTGCTTTGGATTCTGTGTATATCTCTCTCTCTGCCCCTCCCCTGCTTGTGCTTTCTCTCTCTCTCTCTCTCTCTCAAACAAATAAACATCAAAAACATTTTTTTAATTAAAAATTCTTATCTCCAAAAAATGCTCTTAGGAGAATAAAAAGATAAGCCCAAAACTGGGAGAGAATGTCTGCAAGTTATAAGTCTGATAAAGGCTTGTATCCAATGCAAATAAAGAACTCTCAAAATTCAGTAAGAGAGCAATCCAATAAAAAAATTAAACAAAAGATTTAACAGATGATATAACAGAAGATACGAAATGACAGATAAACACACGAAGAGATGTTTAATACAATTAGTTGCTATGAAAATGAAAATTAAGACACAATATGATACCACTGCATACATTTTTAAATGGCTAAAATTAACGAAATTGACCACATCAACTGTTGGTGAGGATGTGAAACAAATGGAACCCTGAGGTACTGATTATGAGAAGATAAAATAGTACAATCATGCATAAAACCATTTCACAATTTCTTAGAAAGATAAACATACACCTATGATCCCAGCATTCCATCACAAAGTATTTTACCTTAGGAAAAGAAAGCAAAGGTCCATGTGAATACTTGCACATGAATGTCCACAGCGACGTTATTTGTAATTGAAAAAAAAAAACAAACTGGAAACATTCCACTAACCCTTAATGAATGAAAGGCCATCCTAATAATAAAAAGAAATGAACTATGGATATAAGATGGATGAATCTCTAATTATGCTGTAAATGTGCATTCTTGGGCCTGCATGGTATTGTCACAGGTAATGCAAGTGCACAGGGCATTGGAAATGAAGATGCACAGCAGGAGGAGCTAACCTAAAGCTTGTGTATTAAGAAAAACAATCTATATATCACTGGAGTCCCAGAATGAAAAGAAAAAGAAAGGGGTAGAAAATTTACTTAAAGAAATAATAGCTGAGAATGTCCCAAATCTGGGGAGAGATATGTACATCATGATATAATTTACCCCAAAATTTCAATCATGAAGAATAATGTTCTATAAGATACATTATAATATGTATAATACATTAGAACGTGTAGAATGATGTTCTACAAGATACATTATAACAAAATCATTTAAAATCAAAGACAAAGAGAGAATTTTAAAAGCAGGAAGAGAAAAAAATTATTTCCTACAAGGGAATTCCCATAAGACTATAAGCAGATTTCTCAGCAGAAACCTTACAGCCCAGGAGTTAAGTGGAATGATATATTCAAAGTGCTGAAAGAAAAAAAAAATGCCAACCAAATATACTTTACACAACAAAGTTGTCCTTCAAAAATAAAAGCAAAATACTTTCCCAAATAAACTAAAGCTGAGGGAGTTCATCACCACTAGACCTGTCTTACAAGAAATGCTAAAGGAATTCTATAAGCAGAAATCAAAGGATGCTAATCAGTAACATGATCTATGAGAGGGCACATACCATAAGCTCAAAGTGAAGGGATGGAAAAAGATATTCCATGTAAAAGGAAACCAAAAGATAGAAACAAAAAAATGGTAGCTATACTTGTATCAGACAAAACAGACTTAAAAACTGTAACAGGAGACAAAGAAAGTAATTTTTAATGGTAAAGGGGTCAATTCATGAAGTGGATATAACAATTGTAAATATATATGCCCCCAGTAGTGATGCACCTAAATATATTAAGCAAATACTAACAGATCTGAAGGGAGTAAGAGACATCTATATAATAACATTATAGGACTTCAATACCACACTTTTAACAATGGATATATCATTCAGAGAGAAATAAATAAGGAAGCAGACATAAACTAGACTTTAGAATAAATGGTCCTAAGCGACATAAACGGAACATCCCATTCAACAACAGCAGAGAACACTTCTCAAGTGCACGTGGAACAGTCCCTAGAATAGATCAAATGTTAGGTCACAAAACAGTCTTAGCGAATTTTACAAAGTTGCTATTATACCAAGTATCTTTTTCAACTATCATGTCTTAAAACAAGAAATCAATAACCAAAGGAAAGCTGGAAGATTCACAAATATGTGGAAATTAAACAACACACTCTAGAATAACCAATGGGTCAAAGGTGAAATCAAAAGGGAAATCAAATAATATCCTGAAACTAACCAAAATGAAACATACCATAACAAAACCTAAAGTATGCAGCAAAAGCAGTGCCAAGAGAAATGTGTATTAAGAAAAAAGAAAGAAAAAAGAAGAAAAATCTCAAATGAGTAACCTAACCTTGCACCTCAAGGAATTAGAAAAAGAACAAAGAAGCCTAAAGTAGTTGGATGAGGGAAATCACAAAGATCAGAGCAAAAATAAATGAAATGGAGAATAGAAGAACAATAGAAAAGATCAGCAACACTAAGAGTTGGGTTTTTAAGAAGATAAACAAAGCTGACAAACTTTTAATTGACGTACAAAGGAAAAAAAAGGATTGAAATAAAGATGGAAACGAAAGTGAAGACATTACAACGAATACAATAGCAATATAGAGGATCTTAAGAGATTAACATAAACAATTACAAGCCATTTGGATATCCTAGAATAAAGGATACATTTCTAGAAACATACAACCTATCAAGACTGAATCATAAAGGAGAAAATCTGAACAGACCAATAATGAGTTAAGTCAGCAATCAAAAACCTTGCAAAAAGAAAAGCCCAGGACCAGAAGGCTACATGGACAACTACCAAACATTTAAAGAATTAATGCCAATCCATCTCAAACTCTTCCAAAAAATTGAAGAGTTACCCTGATAAGGGTACTTATCTAAGTATCTAAATATCCTTATCTAAGCCAGATAAGGACACTACAAGGAAAACAAAACACCAAAAAAACTATAGACAAATATCCCTGAGGAACAGAGATGTAAAAATTCTCAATAAAATACTAGCAAACTGAAGGCATAGCACATTAAAAGGGTCACATACCATGACTAAGTGGGATAAATCCCACGGAAATATGCACGGATAGTTCAGCATACACAAATCAAAAAATACAATCGCATTAACACAAAAAAGGATAAAAATCACATGGTCATCTCAATAGATACAGAAAAAGCAGATGACAGAATTCAACGTCTTTTCATGATAAAACTCTTAGGAACAGAAAGTAATTAATATAACAAAGGCCACATATGAAAATCCCACTAACAATATCATATTCTGAAGGTTTTTACTGTAAGATTCACAATAAGCTCATCTTGACACTTTTATTCAATATAGTCCTGGAAAAACTATCCAAAGCATTTAGGCAAGAAACAGAAATAAAAGGTATACAAATTGAAAAGGAAGACATGAAATTGTCTCTGTTTGCTGAAGACACAATCTTGTACAGAAAATCTTTTTAAGCCTATACCAAAAAATTGTTAGAGCTAATAAATGAATTCAATAAGGTTTCAGGATAAAAAAAAAAAAATCAATACACAAAAATCCTATACACTAACAACCATCTGAAAGGAAATAAAAGTCTCATTTACAATAGCATCAAAATCAATAAAATACTTAGGAATAAATTTAACCAAAGAAGTGAACAATGTATACACTGAAAACTATAATAGACACTGATGAAAAAAACCGAAGACACAAATACACGTAAAGATGTACTGTGTTCAAGGATCAGGTGAGTTACTATCATTAAAATGTCCATACTACTCAAAGACATCTATAGAGCCATGTCCTCTCTACCAAAATTCCAATGTCATTTTTCACAAAAATGGAGAAAAAAAAGTACAAAACTTTGTATGGAAGTAAAAATGATTCAAAATAGCTAAAGTAATTTTGAAAAAGTTTAAAACTGGAGGCATCAAAAAAAAAAAAAAGGGGGGGCGCCTGGGTGGCTCAGTCGGTTAAGCGTCCAACTTCGGCTCAGGTCACGATCTCGCGGTCCGTGAGTTCGAGCCCCGCGTCGGGCTCTGGGCTGATGGCTCAGAGCCTGGAGCCTGCTTCCGATTCTGTGTCTCCCTCTCTCTCTGCCCCTCCCCCGTTCATGCTCTGTCTCTCCCTGTCTCAAAAATAATAAAATAAACATTAAAAAAAAAAAAACTGGAGGCATCATACTTTCTGGTTTTAAAATATGTTACAAAGCAATGGCCATCAAACAGTAAGGTATTTGCATAAAAAAAGACATATAGATCAATGAAGAGAGCTCAAAACAAATCTCCATATAAGGGTCAACTAATATTTGATAAGGGAGCCAAGAATCTCAATAGGGGAAAGGACTGTTTCTTCAATAAAATTGTGCTGGGAAAACTGAATATGCACATACAAAAAAAAAAAAGAAAGAAAGAAAGAAACGGTACCCCTAACACCACTCACAAAAATTAACTGGACTACAAAGGAAAAAAAAAGAAAGAGGACTGAAATAAAATTAGGATTAAGGACTTGAAACTATATAACTCCTAAAAGAAAATATAGGGAAAAAGCTCCTTGACATCCGTCTTGGCAATGACTTTTTGGAAATGACACCAAAATCACAAGAAACAAAAGCAATTATCAAGTGGGACTACATCAAATTAAAACCTTCCACCCAGCAAAAAAAAAAAAAAAAAAAAAAAAAAAAAAAAAAATCAACAAAATGAAAAGACAACCTACAGAATGGGAGAAAATACCTGCAAATCATCTACTTGATAAGGGGTTAATATCCAAAAGGTTTAAGAAACTCATACAACTCACTAGCCAAAAAAAAAAATCTAATTTAAAAATGGGCAAAAGATCTGAATAGACATTTTTCCAAAGAAGAGATACAAATGACCAATAGGTAAATGAAAAGGTGCTCAACATCACTAATTATGAGGGAAATGCAAATCCATACCACAATGACAGATCACTTCATACCTTGTCAGAATGGTTATTATTAAAAAGACAAGAGATAAATGCTGGCAAGGATGTGGAGAAAAGGGAACCCTAGTGCATTGTTCGTAGGACTATAAAGTGGTGCAGCCACTATGGAAAATATGGAGGTTCCTCAAAAATATAAAAATAAAACTACCATATAATCCAGCAATACCATTCTGGGTATATATCCAAAGGAAGTAAAATCAAGAGATATATGCATTCCCATGTTCACTGAAGCATTCTTCACAACAGGTAAGACAGGGAAGCAACTGAAGTGTCCATTGATGGATGAACGGATAAAGAAGATGTGGCTGGCGCACACACACACACACACACACACACACGCCCTGAAATATCATTCATCCATAAAAAAAGGAGGATACTCTGCCATTTGCAACAACATAGATGGACCCTGAGGGTATTATACTAAGTGAAGTCAGACAGAAGAAGACAAATCTTGTATGTTCTCACTTACATGTAGAATCTAAAAATACAGGACTCATAAAAACAGAGAACAGATTGAAGCTTGACAGAGGCCGTGTTGCGGGGGAAATGGGAAGACCTTGGTCAACAAAAGATGAATAGTTCCAGGAATCTAATGTATACCATGGTGTCTATAGTTAACAATACTGTATTGTATACTTGAATGTTACTATGAGAATAGATCTTAAATGTTCTCATCATAACCACAACAACAAAATGATAATTTATGTGAGGTGAAGGACACGTTAGCTAACCTTATTGTGGCAAACATTTTTCAATATATGTGTGTACCAAATCATCACATTGTATACCTTAAACTTAACACAGTGTTATATGTCAATTATATTTCAATAAGGCTGGAAAAAAATCAATAGTCAACTACAAAGCAGGGGTGGAATGCATACTTAAAAGCCCCACATCATTCTCACTAACCTTCTTAACACTGTATCTTATCAATGACTGTGAATCCAGACTACTGAATTGTTAGACCTCTCAATAAACCTCAGAAAGAGACTATTTTTTATTAATCAAGAGAAATATTTTGAAAATCTTTACATCAATTTCCTAGGAAAGCAACAAAGTAAGTTACTAAATAAGATGTTAGTATTATTATAACTAATATTAGTTAATATTAGTGTTTGAGAGACTAGATTCTTATTGAAAAGGACAAGTACTGGATTACAAATCCTCTCTGAATAAATGAATTATAAGTGTATATACATTTAAGAGCTGAATAGGGTCTTTTGGTGAAAAAATAATGGAACGAAACTTAAAACATTACCCATGCTAAAAACAAAAGAATTTGTAGCATATGAAAATGTACAGATTTTTCAATTATTATGATATTAGCTTTACTGATGTGACAAAAAAATTGAACAAAATTAATGTCAAGTCAGCACTTTGTTGTGTTTCTCTTTGCTTAGGAAATCATACCTCGTAAGAGCTGTTCCTGTTTTACCACAAGCCCCTGGTATTTTTTAAAGGTTTTTTCATAATCTTTTCTCAAGGTCTGGTTTTCGGGGTCTTCATCAAGTAAGCAACTTAAGTTAAGGATCATCCATATTCACTGAAGCAAAGAAAATCTACTGAAAAATATTATGAAGGACAGTACTATTACATTTTATGTGCAGTGTTAGCCAGTTATTTTCTCTAACCAGTAGTTTGAAACTGTTTGTCTCTGTACAATAATTGTGTTAGAACTTCTTAACCAAGTGTTCAAGGATGTTCTTAGAGATCTTGGATGAACACATGTTTGGGTATCATCAAATACTTGAATGCCCAGAAATTTTATGCAAATGTCTTATGTACGTGCACAGGTCCCTAAATTTCAACAGATTAACAAGTGGGTTAACGAACCAAATTTTGATATGTCTTATAATCCATGACATGTCACAATTTAATTGAAGCATTTTTTTCCATTCTTAGTGGTTCATAAATAATAGTGCATCTTACAATCAATGGTATCCAATATTTACAGGAATACGATATATTCTAAGATATCAGTTCCTGTCACCCAACAAACACAAAGTACAAATTACTGATGGCTAAAAGTTCCATTAGTGGTTCTCTCCATACCCCTTCTATTTAAGGAATTTTGGGCATGTTCAGGAGACTTGTGACTCCAGAAATGATCTGAAGTCTCCAGGATTATTGAGCTGTCCACACAGTTTAAGTCAACACCAATCTAGATGTCAGAAGTACAGAGCAACAGAAAATTTCTAAACGTGGAAAGATCCTAATTAGGAAAAGTCAAAGCCTGTGTGTGTGAGAGAGTATATTTTTAGAGTGTCTTGGGGATTCCATGAAGGAGAGGTAAGAAACATATGATATTCTTCACAATAGGAATAATACTTTTACTTTTTAAAAGAGACCAATAAAAATTGGGTTCAAAGGAAAATTACCAGCATGGCTTGCTGAATAAGCCATATGAATAAGCTAGGGCCTTCAATCTAGGAAAAACTAAGCTGTAGAGGCAATATGATAAATATCTTCAAATATAAGAAAAGTGATGTTTAAGAGACTTCATCCTTACTCTATATGGTTTTAGTATGCAAGACTGGATTCAAGGGATAGAAGTTATTGACAAGTGGATTTTAGTACACTAAGCAAAAGAACACTATAATAAATAGAATGTCAAACTACACAATGAACTAAATCAATAAGCAGTGACGTTGTTGAAGATACTAAATAACCGATTTGTAAGGGAGGCTCTAGAAGATTCCTGTGCTGAAAGATAGGTTAAAATAGGTCATTTTTAAAGATTCCTTTCATAGGTTCCATCATTCTGCAGGCCTCTCAAATTTGCATGTATTAAAAGACTTTTTGTGCTTAATTAGTAAAATAGAATTTAAAACTATGTTCACCAAATTCATACCCATTCCAATCAAAGTCCCCTTATTGCATAGAATTACATAAACAACAGCAGTGAGCCACACTTCAGCTGACCAAAGGATCTCAGTCTCCACTTGGAGACTCACAGTTCAATGATCTAGACCACTATTATCTGCTCCTTCTAGCTTATCAACCAAAGTTTTAAAGAGATTAAAAAGTATATGTCAAACTATATTCACTCTGATAGTTTCAATATTCATCTTAACCTTCAACACTCTTTCATTTTTCCAAATAATGTGAATGGCAAGAAAAAACAAAACTATCCCACCTACCCAAAGCTCAGAGCAACAACACTGGGGTGAAAAGCCATTCTAAAAGGATATCAGCTTTCTTCTTTTTAGAGAGTTCTTCTTGCCAAAGCTCATGTCTTTTTAACTCATGATCAATGATATTCATACATAAAGCTCCAATTTTATAGTGAGTGATAAGTCCATGGAACTGAGAAAAGCTTTAAAAAAGAGATTTTAGTATGTATTTAAAGCAATACAATTTGTAGAATCAGGAAATTTGTTTTGGGTAAACACTTGTCAATGTCAATGTAAATTTGATATATTTATTTCAATAAACGAAAACACCCACAGTATACTAGAAAGACATGAAATTATGAGATTACTTTAAATATATGCTGTAAATATAATTTTTAAAAAAACCCTTCCCTGAAATTAAATTATTTTTAAGTTAGAAATGAAATAAAACACATTTTTTTTTTTTTTTTTTTTTTTGTAATTAACGACCATTTTAACTATTCAGATACTCTCAAAATAAACTTTCGGACTACCATATAACAGAGCTAATAATGTAACAATACTAATACTGAATAAAATTGATACCAGAGAATAGACCAGCAAAGTTATCAGTAATCAGGTTTTTACATATGTTTCCTACACAATTCATTCATACAAGTATTTATTCGATAAATAGTTATTTGCTAATGCTGGCACATTTCTGGAATAGATGCAAGTAATTTTCTGGGAAATTGGCTAGAAACTTTTCACACTATCTCAATAAACATCTTTCTAAAGTATATATGTATAAATAGCATATATGGATACATAAGTTATATATATGCGTGTACATATAATGTATAACAATAACATTACTGGCACTTACTCTGGGTTAGGCTTTATTCTAAAAACCATCCCCAAACAGTGTTACTATGACTATCCAGTTGACAGCTGAGGAAACTAAAGCACAGAGAAGTAATATAATCAAGAACACAGAGGTGGTAGCAGTACTTGGATTCAAATCCATTTCCAGAGTCCATACTCTTACATTCTAAACCATTTTACTATTCTACTTTGTGAGTATATACATGTACATGCATGGGTTAGGACAGACTGAATGAAAGAACAACAGAGAGGACAGAAAATGGGAAAGAGAGTAAGAGTTCAGAGGCAAATAATGGGCAGATACACAGGAAGACTGGGCAAACCAGTAATCTACAATCCAAACCAATGACAGAGAAACAGAGATAGACTTCTACTTTTATTTCCTAATTTTTATACTTACCTGGAAAAGCAGAAAAAGATGTAAATTATGTTTGTAGCTAACTCAACACTTTGTTTCCAGTCTTCTCTCAGGACTCTTGCTAATGCACCCAGGGCAGTTTCTAAAGAAAAAAGGAACATATAAAAATGATCATTCGCCTTGCCTGTGGTATAAAGGGTGATTGGTTTTAAATGTCTACTTATTAATAAATAACAAAGCTCAGATAGAACTGGGTCAAAAAAGGAGGGTGGTTCTTTCCAACACAGAAAGCTGTTTTTAAAACTGAAATATAACTTTTACTTAAAGACCTATAACATATAACTTTAAGCCTATAGCTATAAACAGAAAAGTAAAATCTGATTTAAAGTAACATATTAAGTATATTATGGGTGACAAAATAATAAAAAGACAATTTATTTCTTGATTTGCATTTCCACTTGTAATATGGCTACTACAATGCCATTTTGTTTGTTTTTTAACATCTGATTTAATGTGTTTGTGAAGAAGGAAAAAAACTAGAATACGTCTAAAAAATGAGTTTACCAGGTTAACACTAGCTTCATTAAGCAAATTAATAACCAAATAAAGTTTATACACACAAAAATAAATCTATTTTAATACGTTAAATTAATGCCAACAAACATAAATAAAACAAAAAATCTTCCACAAACGTAGCTTTAGGGTAGAATAAACATCTTCACTAGATTTTTATCTTGAGAAAGGTAAAAATTAATGAATTGATTGAGAACTACCATATGCTAAGTAAACATAAAGTAATGAGACCAGTTTCAAATTAGAACTGTTATGTGGCTTACCAATTCTTAAAATATTAAAACATTAAACAAAGTATCTGCCTGTTATATAAATATCATAATTCAACTTTCTATAATAGATACTCAGGATCTACAGTACTTCATGGACTGCATTATTATTTATTATAGTAATGAAAGTGTTCAATTTATTTGTGCTTTTTGACCACTCATATTATGAAACAAGTATTATTAATCTACTTAGTGAAGAATTTTTCAAACTAAAAAACATCCACCCTATATATTTTTTTTTAATTTTTTAAATGTTTATTTACTTCTGAGAGAGACAGAGACAGAGCATGAGCATGAGCAGGGAAGGGGCAGAGACAGACAGAGACACAGAATTCAAAGCAGGTTCCAGGCTCTGAGCTGTGGGCACAAAGCCTGATGCGGGGCTTGAACTCATGAGCCATGAGATCATGACCTGAGCTGAAGTCGGATGCTTAACCGACTGAGCTACCCAGGCACTCCAATCCTATATTTTCATAATGTTATTCATATTCACAATGCAGAGCACTGGTATACCATATGCTTTGAACAAAACTATTTGTTCAAAGTAAATGGGTAGGCAATATACATTAACATGTAAAGGTTCCACAAAGCCCTACTTAATAAAGCATCTGGTAACTTTGTTTAATTCAGTATTACTAAAGGCATTTTATCACTATAATCCAGAGGAAACAGTATTTCTTAGAATGTACATCTGACCCTTGAACATACTTATTTGATTTGGATTTTTTTCAATAAATATGTATTTCATATTATGATTGAAAAATAAGGTAGAAGTCGCCCAGTGACTCAGAAGGGAAGGCAAAGGAAAGATGCAGAGAAGCCTGGAATAGCAGGGCTCTTGCCTGCTCCTGACATTTCTCACCCCATTTACTATCTGTGGGGAAGCTAGGTTCACTGAGGTCTTGAACTGGGAGGTGCAAAGGAACCAGCTCTGGTGAAAGAGTCTTGCTGAAGTGGTGGAGCATGGCCAGTCACTGGCCAGAATTGGCCAAGGATCACAAAACAACCTGCCTTCCACCCTCACCCCCTCCCAGGGTAACAGGTCCAGAACATTAGGGACAAGAACACCAAGCAGGAGCCTGAGACTTAGAGTGAACAGCAATGATGGTGCTGTCCGTGGTGCTGAAAGCTCTCCAAAGCGGGGAACCAATACCTCCAGGGAACGGCAGCTCACCACCTCCCAGCATCTCCTGTAAGCAGAAGCTGCGTTAGAACCTCATAAAGGGGTTCTGATGGAGCTCGCAACCTAGAGAGACAGGTAAAGGTGCTCCGCCTTCTCTCAGATTCCATGTGTAAAAAGATTTCCCACTTTCCTGAGTACAGGAGCAAGAAACAAGTGTCACTCTAGGATTCAGCTTTGTTAACTTGGGGTTGGACAAGTAACAAGGTGTTGCCCTGTTCTATTACTGTACACAGATAAGTTTCTGAAGAGTCAAAAAATACATGTGTATTTTTGACTGGGGTGGGGGGGCTGGCATGCCTAAATCACCACCCCCTCCACTGTTCAGGGGTTAATTGTACTTTGGAAAATGATGTACTATAACGTCATGAATTTAGGCATAGGGCTAGTGATTTATTTTTCAAATTTTATTTCAATTTTCTCCTTTAGTATAGAATAGAAAAATGTCTCCATAAAAATACAGCTTATAGGAATTGTACGTAGGTTATAAAGAAATAGCCAAAAGAAAATTATGAAGTCTAATGAAGGTCAAAATATAACCCAAAATTAATCTGTAAGTTAAATGCAGTCATAATTAAAATTTAATTATAATTTTTTAGAGCATATGGTAAAGTGATCTCAAAATAATATATAAGAAAACATGTAAGACCAACAACACCTATTTTTAAAGAATCAATAAATCAGAACATTTCTCTTACCAATTCTAAAACTCTAGTCAAAATATAAAACAAAACATAACAAACAGTGTGGTACTGGCATGGAAATTATCAAATAGATCAATGGAAAAGAAAAGAAAGCATTAAAACATATCAATGAATATATCAGAACAAGACATGGCACAAAATAAGCTTTCAAGTATATAATGAATAAAAGAATTGAAGGCAAATAACAGAAAAGGCCATTTAAAATCTTTGGGGAAAGAAGGGGTACTCATTAACTAGATTGGAATGACTGGCTATTAATATGCAAAAAATTTATATCTCTACCTCCTACTTACAACAAAAATGAGGGGCGCCTGGGATGGCTCAGTCAGTTAAGCATTTGACTCTTGACTCCAGCTCAGGGCATGATCTCATGGTTCCTAATTTTAAGTCCTGCATCAGGCTCTGTCTAGCCTGACAGCATGGAGTCTGCTTGGGATTTTCTTTCTCTCTCTCTCTCTCTCTCTGCCCTTCTCCTCTCACACTTTCAATCTCTCTCTCAAAATAAATAAATAAACTTAAGAAAAGTAAATTCCAGGGGCAAGGATTTCTGAAACAACCAAAGTAAGGACCTCCAAAAATCCACTCCTCCATAAGTGAATGAGAACACTGGTAAAAATGGTCAGAATTAACCTTTTTAGAACCCTGGAACTACATTTTGCAACAATAAGAAATATGGCTGAACCTTAGTAGAACCAGTAAACTCTGTGGTATTTCTACTTGCCATAAGTACATCCCCTCTGTGCAACTTTGCAGAAGCCTTGAAAATGAACAGCATCACAAATATAGTATCTGTGAAAAACAAAAGCAGAGCAGCAACTGGAGGGGGCAGAACAATTTGGCACTCCTGAAAACCCCCACTCCAGTGAACTGTCACTATCTGACATATCTGGATATTTGCTGCATTTCCAGGGTTTGCATTTATCTGACTTGACTCAGAAATTGCTTTGTACAGCCTTATACCCAGGGCATTTGTTGAAAACCACTGGTGGCAACATTGCAACTGCATGCAGCAGCCTTGCCAGCTGGGGTTAACAAGAGGTTGACAAAAAAACTTGAAAAAGGAAAAACCGGGAAATGAGAGATTCACAAGGTCTTTGAAAAGCTCCAATATATTCCTGAGAATCTAGAAGGCCATGCACATGTGCAGGAATGTGTTGATACCAGGAAAAGACGTAAGGAGGACCTCATCTCTCATCTCTGGCCAACCCTGAGGCATTGTACAAGCAGGAATTAAAGGCTAAGGCCTTGGGGATGCCTGGCCGACTCAGTTGGTAGAGTATGTGACTCTTGATCTCAGGGTCATGAGTTTGAGCCCCACTTTGGGTGTATAGATTACTTAAATAAATTTAAAGAATAAAAAATAAAGGCTAACTTAGCCTTGTACACTACCTGCTTAAACACTGAAGACATGCTCCAATACACACATACACAGTCACTTAGCAAAAGCTGGGACACTTAGGGCCAGGCATTTTAAAAAATCTCTATCCTGGGCATCTGGGTGGCTCAGCTGGTTGAGTGTCTGACTCTGGCTCACATGATCCCACGGTCCATGGGTTTGAGCCCCAGGTCGGGCTCTGTGCTGATAGCTCAGGGCCTGGAACCTGCTTCAGATTTTGTGTCTCCCTCTCTCTCCACCCCTCCCCCACTTGTGTTTTCTCTCTCTCTCTCTCTCTCTCTCTCTCTCAAAAATAAACATTAAAAAAATTAAAGTAAAATAAAAAATCTCTATCCAATCATTAGTTACCACTAAACTACCTGAGCTAGAAGCTTCAGTGGCTGCACAAAGATCACAGACTTTTCAGAATTCATCTAAGAAACTCATTATACAAACAGCAAAAATAACAAGCTCTGGAGAGAGTACAATATTATCGTAACAATAAAAACTACAAGACATGCAAGAAAACAGGACGTGATGTCTCATATTCAGGAAACACAGCATTCAATAGAAATTGTCCATGAGGAAGCACAAATGTTGAACTTATATGACTAAATAAGCTATTGTAAATATATCCAGTGAATTAAAGGAAACCATATCTAAAGATTTAAAGACAAGTATGGGAAGGTACGAGAATTCTGCCTCACCAAATGATATCAATAAGGAGATACAAATGACAAAGTATGAACCAAATAGAAATTCTGGAGTTAACAAAGTACAATAGATATCTGAAATGAAAAATTCACTAGAAGGACTTCACAGCAGATGTGAACTAGAAAAAGAAAGTATCAGCATATTAAAAGGCAGGTCAATTATGATTATTCAGTCTGAGGAACTGAAAGAAAAAATAATGAAAAGCAAGTAGAGCCTCAAAGACCTATGGGACACCACCAAACATATTAACATGGAATTCCCAAAAGGAGATACTTGAATGTTTAACAAAATAATGCCCCAAACTTCCAAAGTTTGATGAAAAACATTAATCTGCAGATCCAAGGAGTTTCACAAACTCCAAGAAGACACGCTAAAAGATGTAAACACCTAAATACATCATAGTCAAACTGGCAAAAGCCAAATGCAAAGAAAATGTTACAAGTAGCAAGAAGGCAGCTCAAGAGTTACACAGGATCCTTAATGAGATTAACATCCAATTTCGTATCAGAAACCATGGAGACATGAAGACAGTGGATAACATTGTAAAAGTGCTAAAATAAAAAGACTGCCAAACAAGAATTCAACATCTAGCAAAACTATGCACACAAACACCAAGGAGAAATTAAGTCATTCCTATTCCTAGGCAAACAAAAATTTAGAGAATTTGCTGATAGTAAACATTCCCTATAAGAAATACTAAAGGGAATCCTTCAAGCTTAAATGAAAAACTAGTAGAGAGGAATGTAAATCCACACAAAGAAATAAAGAGCACTGGTAAAGGTAATTATATAAATAAAATGACAGCTTAACATTATTTCTGATTGCAGTCTTTTCTTCTATTTAATTAAAAAATTCACACATCAATAATTACTGTGCTGACAGGCAGGTAATGTGTAATGATGTAATTTGCATTACTATAATAGTACAAAGAAGTGGAGAGGGAATAGAGAGGTAAGTCAGAACACGGTTTTTGCATGCTGCTAAAATTAAATATTGGAACCCTACTATTAATCTGAACTAAATTATTTTAATAGAAGATAGTAACTGTAATCCTAGGGCAAACACTCAGAAAATAATTCAGGAAAACACAGTAAAAGAACAACAAAAGGATTATAATGGTATACTAAAAAATATCCATTTTACATAAAAGAAGGCAGTAATAGAGGGTTAACGGAATAAAAATGATAAAAGATGCAGAAAACAAAGTGTTAGAGGACAATCCCACTTTATGAGTAATTACATTAATGGTAAATAGACTAAACTCTCCTATCAAAACGCAGAGATTGGCAGAATGGATTAAAAAAAGGGAGTGATCCAACTATATACTTTGTACAATACAAACATTTTAGAGTCAAAGACACAAATAGAATGAAAGTAAACAGATGGAAATGGATATGATACCAAAAAAAAAAGAGACAATAGACTGACAGAAACCATTTCCAAGTACATAAAAGAGAAAGAACATAAATGATATATATAAATTTACATACTAAATTATATATAAAAAGGATATGTACATTTATATATAAATATACGTAGTCACATACACATACACACAAATACTTAGGACAGGAATACAAAATTCACAGGGTGGACATTCCAAAAGTCTAGTGATAGATAGCAAATTCATTAGAAATCAGGCAAATGCAACTTAAAACAAAGAGAGCTTGTTTATTACCATAATACAATGGCAAAAATTTTAAAGTTTGATGGCTTTCATGTTCTGTTGATCTGGGGATACAGCAGCACAACCATTTTGGAAGGCAGTTTGGCAATACCCTTTAAAACATTATCATCTGTATTTATGTATGACCTTTGTTTCTGTCCACATACCCTAAAGAACCCCATACTGTGTATATAGAAGATATGTACAAAGATGTTCACTGAAGCAATATTCCCTACTGAAAAATCTGGAAACAATCTAATGACTACTCAACAGAGGAATGGCTAAAACTTATAGAAAGCTTCATAAAAACAACAATCATAGTTAAAAAATTAATTACATTATAATGTATCTATATGCATGTAATCTCAAAATATTACTGTATGGAGAAAAAATTACCAAGAAATAAGAACGATATTATTAATATAAAAATTCTTACAAAATAATACTCTATATTTTAATATAGGAAAAAATCCTATACATATATATATGTAAAAGTATGAAAAAGATCTAGAAGAATGAATGTACTCCAAACTCAGATAATAATGATCAAATTACTAATATTCTAATTCTTTATAAAGAATATACTAATATATGAGTTGTATAATTTTGAAAATACTTAAAATGTACACATTTTCTAGTTGGAATATTGGTAATGTTCTAGGACTTTCTGGACAGTTCTTTTGTATATATTTTCCAAGTTATCAAGTACTGGTGTGTACTGTGCAGCCTCCATAAAAGGAGTATGACGACAAACAAAAAGGTACTCTTCCTCATGTGATAGAAATCAGATAATAATGACATCTTCTATATTTTAATTTTGGCAAAAGTAAAGTCAGAAAACCACACATTTAAAATAATTCTAGGGGTGCCTGGCTGGCTCAGTTGGTTAAGCATCTGACTCCTGGTTTCTGCTCAGGTAATGATCCCATGGTTCGTGAGATTGAGCCCTGCATGGAGCTCTGTACTGTCAGTGCAGAGCCTGCTTGGGATTCTCTCTCCTTCTCTCTCTGCCCCTACCCTCCTCGCACTCACTCTCTCAAAATTAATAAATAAACTTTATCTCTGTCTGTCCCTCCCTTGCTTGCATTTGCACTTGCTCTTTCAAAACAAATAAACTTAAAATAAAATAAAATAAAATAAAATAAAATAAAATAAAATAAAATAAAATAATTCTATAGGGGTAATACTGAGAAAAAAGGTTTTAAGAGCATTATCTCTTTTTTTTTTTAATTACCTAGCACATCTAATGAAAGGAGAGGATCAAAATTTAATCTAAATGAAGGTACAGAGATTAATATATTTTTTGCTGTGCTACTGAAAAAAAACTAATATTGGAACCCTAATTTAGTAAAAGTATATACGTATGTGTGCAAATGACAAAGTTGATATTGTATCCTAACTGAAAGAATAAAAATCTTCCAGAATAGAAGACACAGTACCATTAGTGCTTTATATTTGTTGTTTAAATTAAATGAATTTTTCAGATAATATTTAATGTTATGCTCTCAAAAATTAAATAATTTTCAAAAGAAAGATGGTAATAAAGGTCTAGGAAATAAATGCATTCCTAAGTTCGGTAAAATTTTAGCTTTGTCCTCTATTATAATAAGTTTCAGAAACATATTATACAACAATTTTTCTATTTTTAATATTTATAGATATAAATCACCATTCAACAGTAGTTCTTCCAAGTTATCAGGATTTCGAGCAAGTTGCAAGATCAAAGCAGAACCCCGAACTTTATCAGGAATATCTTCATACAGTAACTCAATGTATTCATCCATGTCATTGATGTTAGCCACTTCATCAATCTGAAAGAAAGGAAGAGGAAGTCCTCTTAAAGAACAATGATGTCCCTCAAAGCTACTGCCAAGGAATGATACTGTGTGGTCAACATATTGCCCTTTTAATGACAGACAAGTTTTCAAAGGACTCATAGTAGCCAGGAGGAAATTAGACCTTTGGGTGTTAGGACTCCAATACAGAAGTAGTTACAAACCACATGAAAATAGGATGTACATAAACACTAAACTTGGGTCTATTAATATAAAGCATCCTAAATGTAATGCAAAATAATTTGTGTCTACTATAATAGGTTAAACAGTATTTCAAAACACACTGGATATGTTTAAATATAAGAATATTTAGGGGCGCCTGGGTGGCTCAGTCGGTTGAGCGTCCGACTTCAGCTCAGGTCACGATCTCGCGGTCCGTGAGTTCGAGCCCCGCGTCAGGCTCTGGGCTGATGGCTCAGAGCCTGGAGCCTGCTTCCGATTCTGTGTCTCCCTCTCTCTCTGCCCCTCCCCCGTTCATGCTCTGTCTCTCTCTGTCTCAAAAATAAATAAATGTTAAAAAAAAAAAAAGAATATTTAAAACATTTCAAAACTTATCAAAATAAATTATATCTGAAAAATAGGCCACTAACTTTTGACTATATAAAACACTCACTATCTACCTTTTCTAGGTGCTTCTAAGTTCAATAAACTTTCCACATCTACTTAATGTTAGTACATGAATCATTGATGGGAAAAGGCAACAACCTTACAATCAATCAGTTCTCTATTAGATCAGAATTAGGTCTTACCTCCATTCCTTCAAAAGGAGGTGGATCTTTAGGCTTGCTCGATTTTTCTTTTTTTTCTGTAAAAAGATTTTTTATTTTTAAATGAGAAGAACTAGGTGTTTAGAGTTTCTGGGTAATTTTTATATTCAGTAGCTGAGTTTATAGCTAACCGGGGGATCTTACAACTGACTAGTTTATGAAATAGTCTTTTTCCAATAAATAAAAAATTTTTTAAATGTTCATCTATAATCTGTTATAATGAGATATCAAGGAGAGTATATATGAATAAAATCTAGAAATAATCCCAAAGTTATGTTATGCAGCAATTTTAATTCCTCCTAGGTTAACTTTTTGGGAGGTAAATAGCCAGACTTGCCAACAAGAAGCAAAAGAGTCCCCTCCTGATTCACATTTAAGGTGGGAATAGGGAAACCAATAAAGCAAAGATACATTAATGAGTTGAATATTAGAAAAAACAAAATGAAAAAAATCACTTACAGTAATGAATTACATAAATAAGTATTACTGTTTTGTTTCAATCACTTCTGGGGGGGCAATGTTTCTGGTTTTGAAATAGTGAATTCCAAGTAAAAAAAGTTAAAAAGAAAAATGGAAATTTTTTTAGTAAGTATGTATTTAACATGGTAACAGCATTTCTTACATCTCCAAACATTAGTATCTATATAAACAGACTGATTCAAATGGATTTATCCATGTATGTTGACATGAAAATTTCCTCATATTCATCTAATTTCTGGGGAAGAAGGTGAGATGACTGATCTACCTTGAAAACTCGCAAGGCTTTATTAAGATATTAATATAAGTGCATTTGGAATTATATTAATTAGGCATTAGGAAAGATCAATTTTCACTATATTGTACTCAAAATAAGTACATACACACCTTACAAGAGTATGGGATTTACTTTGCTCACTTTGAACTTATTTAACTTATTGAAGAAGTTCTCTCTCATCATTTACAGGGATCTTAATAGGAATAGTCTATCATGAAACATTTAATGAAAGTGTTTCTTGATAAAATTTTCCTTATAGCACTAATTATTAATAATTAATAATTATACATTGAGTGTCAGTTATGTAGCTGGATACAAGTTCAAACTGCTTATTTTTGCTTTTAAATAAATACATTCACAATCACTTAATTCATTCAGAAATATATATTGATCATATAATATATGTTAGATAATATATTCAGGATTAACTAATAAAAGTGATATTAGAAAAAAGGCATTTTATTTGCTGTGGTTGGAGAGAAAAGACTGAGTAACTCAAAAAAAGTCAAAACAAATTTTCTCTCATTTTTTTCTACTTAGTATAATCAAAACATAAGCATTTATAAAGTTTTTCAAAGGTACCATATTTTAGAACTCACCAATGATGAAAGAAAGATATGTAAACCTAATTAATACCATGAGCGGAATAACTAACCATTCAATAATCTGAGATGACTTTCCAGCAAAATGTGTTTTTATTTCGTTTCATATTTGGTTTAGATTATTTGATGATATTTTCTAAAAACAATCAATTCCTTAGCTCTAATATTTTAATGACTTGGTTCCTTATGAAGAAATTGAAGGTAGAAGAATGGCAACAATGCAGACAATAAGGAATAAAAAAGTAATATTTCCTTAAGAAAGATTCATATAACTTGTATCTTTAGGATAGTCTAAAGCATATGACATATTTTAACATTTAAATACTTAGTAATCTATTCAAATTATAAATTGTCAATAAGAAATTTAGAAAATATAAATCTGGTTGGGTTAGAGAAAATAGGTTTTTTTGCCCCAAATTCTCTCCTTTTATTATTCCAGAATATGACAGACATTTGAGTTCGTTCCTTATTTCAGCACAAATGTACACATACAAACATATACACATGCCACAGTATGAAATAGAAACAGATCATTTTTTGTGGAAGCATCTAATACAGAGCCTGGCATGGAGAAAACTAATAGGTTTATTCTTTCATTCGTTTACTTATGCACAGCACTGGCAAAACAAAATAAAACAATAACAACAAAAAACACCACCAAATATCAAAAGCACGAACTATAGAAATAGCTCTGGTTATACATTAAAAAATGAGGAATTCTACTTACCTTTTCCTGGCAATGAATCACGGCGATTCTGTAGATAGTACAATAGCTGTTCTACCTCATTTAGTTTTGAGGGATGGATAAGTTTACATTCTTCAACCACCTTCCGGGCCAGGGAAGTTATATCCGTGTTGGCATTGAGACTCTTAAGACGAATGCTGTGAGCACATCAGAAACTTTCCAACTCAGGTATTATAAAAGTAAGTGATAACTTAAACAATACTTCTTATAAATAGTTCACAAAGCACTGAAAGGTACCTGACATAGACTCTTTTAGTAAAATATAATAAAGTATTAGATACAATTAGGCTTAGAAAAATGCAAAGAAATGATTTCTTTGAACTGAACAAATGAGATAACAAAAAGAACATAAAATCTGTATCTGACTCTTCTAGGGAGGACAGCATATTCAGAAATCTTGTTTTAAAATAATCTTTCTAGGGGGCGCATGGGTGGCTCAGTTGGTTAAGCATCCGACTCTTGATTTTCTCTTAGGTCATGATCTCACGGTTGGCGTGCACTGGCAGTGCAGCACCTGGTTGGGATTCTCTCTCTCTCCCTCTCTCTGTGCCCTGCCTCACTCACTTTCTCTCTCTTTCTCAAAAGTAAACTTCAAACAAACAAATACGTGTTAAAGAACTAAGAACTAAATCTTTTGCCTGAAATGTGGATATCTGAGGTTCTAAAAGGAAAGACTGATCTGCTAGCTTTTCTTTGGAAGTCAAATTAATAAGATCTCAAGGGGTGCCTGGGTGGCTCAGTCAGTTAAGCGTCTGACTTCAGCTCAGGTCATGATCTCAACATAGTTCATGTGTTCAAGCCCCACAATGGGCTCTGTGCTGACAGCTCGGAGCCTGGAGCTTGCTTCGGATTCTGTGTCTCCCTCTCTCTCCGCCTCTCCCCTGTTGATGCTCTGTCTCTCTCTCAAAAATAAGTAAGCATTAGGGCGCCTGGGTGGCTCAGTTGGCTGAGCATTCGACTTCGGCTCAGGTCACGATCTCGCGGTCCGTGAGTTCGAGCCCCGTGTCCGGCTCTGGGCTGACAGCTTGGGAGCTTGGAGCCTGTTTCGGATTCTGTGTCTCCCTCTCTCTCTGCCCCTCCCCCGTTCATACTCTGTCTCTCTCTGTCTCAAAAATAAATAAACATTAAAAAAAAATAATAAGTAAGCATTAAAAAAATTTTTTTTAATCAATAAACATAAAAAAAAAAGATCTAAAGAGATTTTCACATGCTCCCAAAATGTATAAAACTCAGGCAGTAATCACAACACATTAATGGAAGAGAGAACGTGTAAGAGGACACATAAGTACGTATATGTGCATATATGTATTTTTCTTCAATTTAGTGAATTATCCAAAGACTTAGTTCTTTTAATTTTTTTTTAATGTTTATTTATTTGAGGCAGGGGGAGGGTGTGGAGGGGTGGGCAGAGAGAGAAGGAGACACAGAATCCGAAGCAGGCTCAGGCTCCGAGCTGCCAGCACAGAGCCCCATGCGGGATTCAAACATACAAACCGCGAGATCATGACCTAAGCCAAAGTCAGACACTCAGCTGACTGAGACACCCAGGTGCCCCAAGGACTTAGTTATTTCAATGAATTGTATGTGGAATTTAGTTTCCTAACACAAAAAAAGAAGACAGATTAGGGATCTTACTAAGATACTAGGCAGCTTTTCTTTTCAGGGTGCTATACACCAAAGTTTCTCAATTACAGCGCCATTAAAATTTGAAGCCAAACCATTCTTTGACCTTGTGCATTTTAGGATGTTTAGCAGCACCCTGGCCTCTATCCACTACATTGTCAATAGGATCCCTCCAGTTACAACCTCCAAAACTGTTTCCAGGCATTACCAAATGTTCTCTGGGGGAAAAACATCACAACCAGTTGAGAACCACTGCTATATATTTAAAATACAGTGCTTTGGGAGCGCCTGTGTGGCTCAGTCAGTTGAGTGTCCAACTTTGGCTCAGGTCATGGTCTGGCAGTCCGTGAGTGCAAGCCCCATGTCGGGCTCTGTGCTAACAGCTCAGAGCCTGGAGCCTACTTCGGATTGTGAGTCTCCCTCTGCCCCTCCTCGCTCACACTCTCTCAAAAAAAAAAAAAAAAAAAAAATTAAAAAAAAATTAAATACAGTACTTTTCAGGGTGCTGTATCACCAAAACATACTAACACTCTTTTAAACTAGTTAAAATCTTCTTACTTAGCTCCCAAATCAACTTTTTTTTTTTTTTTTTTTTTTTTTTTTTTTTTACGGAAGGAGAAGATTGGGAGAGAACACTAGGCCATCTCCGACCTTCTCTACTTCCACAATACTATGAAAGGAGGGCAAGACAATCACCAGCACAACTATAGAATAATGAAAAAGACCAGTTCCCAAGGGGCTCCTGAAAGTATTATAAAAGTAGGAAGGAAAGTGTAGGATGTCAAGAGATGTAATCTCAATTCACTGAGTCAGAAAATTGAGTCATTACATTACCAACATCTTTCACAGGGCTACACTTTGAAGGGATGAATTCAAAGTACATGCCCTACTTGGGAATTCTGGAACGCATACTATCTTCTACAACTCCAGGGAAAAAAGAATAATACAGAGAGGATCCCCTAAAATAGAAATTTCTTAAATTAAGCTAAAAAGTCTCATATAAACCTCTTTTATTTCTGATTTCACAAGTTGTAGTAGTTTATACTCTATTATATGCATTCACTAAATGGCATAAATTAGAAATGATATTTTTCAGCAACTTTCCACTATGCTTAGCTAAACATGATCTTCTCTGGAATAAATATACTCTGTATTTATAGTTTAATATGGTCTCTGCTTCACTAAGATGAAGTATGCCTAGAAGAAGGCCGAACCATTTGTAATCTATGCTGATTTAAATAACGTCAGATTTCTACACAGTTTACATAAAATTCACCACTTTCAAACTATGCACCAATGAAGAAAACTTACATCTTTTGGCATTCCTTTCGTTCTCCCAACATGGGATCACCCATCTCTCCAAGAATGGTAGCTTCCACTTCATACTGAACAATGAGTGCTTTTTCTGATGGATGTACATCAATATTTCCTCCTTTAACTTTCCTATAATATAAAATAAAAAAAGACATAGGTAGATTAAAAACTCACAAAATGTCCATGCTTTTTATCTAGTTTTTAGTTCTAAAGGCATGTGGGTCGGATTAACATACACATTTAAATTAGATTTACTTTTGACTTAGACCAAAAAATAACTCTTTTGCTCCAACTCTGTAAACTCTGTACTATACATATTTCTTGATCTTGCAGAAAGTACCTTAATAAATAGCTATACCTGGGAAAAAATACATTTACACAAAGAATCATGCTTATAGAAAATTTGCAAGTGAATAAAACAAGATGTTTTGGAGAGAAGAACCTCAAACAAAAATCAGTAATTCAAAAATAAAGTAGCTGCCCCCAAATTTGTATTAAAAAAAAAACCAAACAACTGCCTAACAATTAGCCCATTAACTGGCTCACAGAATGACACGAAATTATCTAAACCACAATATTTATTATCTATCACTTTACATAAATATATACACTGCAGCATTAGTACCTAATCTTCAAAACACACTCAAATTACATAACAAAAAAAACATTAAGAGGTTATGTTTTACAGTCCTGCATCTTCAAATTATAATGTCATTAGTAGTTTCCACAGAATGTTTCTATATACCTCATCCCCCAAGCTTCTAAAGTTATACAATGAATCTTTAGTTATAGTAAACCAATGACAAATTAATCACTACTTGTCACTTGGCCACATTAGAAGGTGATAAAACAAGTGATATTAGAAGAGATTAAGCAACGAGAACAAGAAAAATTTCTCACTATAGTCAAAGTTGGCTAGTAGGATATTTTAGCCTGACAAGAAGGAACAGAAATATGACAATATCTTAAATTAAAATTCCAATGATTAGATACTCAATGCTCTTTCTTTAGTTAGAAATTAATGCCCTATTATGCATATTCTCAATGTAAGTTTTAAAATGATCTTTTCATCAGAATTATTTATGAAATATGGAATCTGTACTAGGACCATGACTAAAAGTCAAGTATAGAGATAGGGTAGGAAATCAAATACAATGCTGGAGTCTAGGTAGGTCAGCAACTACACTGACAGTAAGATGTACAGAACAAAGCTTGTGAGGAATTAAAGCAGCTAGAAACCAGGCAGGCCGGTAAAAATAATTAGGAAATTAGATACACACACATATATTAAACAGGATGGCATAGACTCCAAAAGGCAGGATAAATGGGTACAAGCTGAGACTAGCAATCAAAAACTAAAGGAATCACAGGAATCAAAAGAACTAAGAAGAGTTAAAAAAAAATGAAAGAAAGAAAAAAGAAAAAAAAAGATGTACTATAGCAATCACTACAGAAAGCATCTTAATTATAGAACAAACTAGTTCCGTGCTTCCTCTTAAGATGGAGAGCAATCCCAGTTGTGAATTTCCTATACAGAAGGGGGTAACCACTGTATCCAATTCAATGAAGACAATTATAAGGATAAAACACAAGTGCAATCCTAAGAGTAGTCCCCTACCACCACTTGCACAGCCGGTCTTCTACAGGTAAAGAAAAGCGTAATTGTCTTCTGGTCTGATATCATGCATTTCTCAAAGAAATCAAATTGATCAAAGAATCTCACCACTCCGTTCTTGTTTTTGTTTTTGTTTGCTTTTTTGTGTGCATGTGTGTTTTTAAAAAGTATGTTCATTAAGTTTTTTAATAGCTTCTTTATCACTAAAGCAAGTTATGTTTTTATAGGAAAAGTAGAACACAGAAATTGCAAAGAAAAAAATAAACTCAAAAACCTGGAAGAAACCAAGTGTTACAATTTTAGCACATATACATTCAGGTATTTTTTTAATTCATGTATAAATAATAGAGTTGCAGCTCTAGAAGTTCTTTATAGGAGAGGCTTAATTAAGGGTAGCAATTTGGTAGGGTTGAAACTACACTGAATAGCACTTTACATAAGAGTAATACAAGTTATTAATTGCTTATATAACCTGGGGGCTGATGGAAATTATGGATAAACCCCTTGCCTGTTCTCCTTGGCATTGTGGCTGAATATATAAGATATGTATATTAAAACTAATCCCTCATTATACTGTTTAGTAACACATTTAAAACTTACTATGGGTGCCTGGGTGGCTCAGTTGGTTAAGCATCTGACTCTGGATTTGGGCTCAGGTCCTGATCTCACAGTTCATAAGACTGAGCCCCACCTCAGGCTCTGCAATGACAGCGTGGAATCTGCTTGGGATTCTGTCTCTGTCTCCCTCTCTGCCCCTCCCCCAGTCTAATGCATGCATTCGCACTCTCTCTGTCAAAATAAATAAATATTAAAAAAAGAAGAAAACCTGTATGAAGAATAAAGTCACCAAGAAAAAAAGAGAGAGGACTCAAATAAAGTCATAAACAAAAGAACAAACATTTCCAACTGATCACACAGAAATACAAAGGATCACAAGAAACTTAGCAATTAATTATACACCAACAAATGTAACAACATAGAAGAAATGGGTAAAATCCTAAAAACCATACAATCTGCAAAGATCAAATCATAAAAAAACAGAAAATATGAACAGACCAATTACTAGTAAGCCACTGAATCAGTAATCAAAAATGTCCCAATAAACAAAAGTCTACACTCAACTGCTTCACTGGTTAATGCTACCAAATATTCAAAGAATTAATGACAATCATTCTCAAACTCTTCCAAAAAACAGAACAGGAGGGAATACTTACAAACTCATTTTATGAGGTCAGCATTACCATTACACCAAAACCAGACAAGAACACCAAAAAAAAAAAAAAAAAAAAAAAAATTACAGGCTAATACCCAAAAGGAACACAGATGCAAAAATCTTCACAAAATACTAGCAAACCAACTCAAGTTTACATTAAAAGCATCACACATCATGATCAAGTGGGATTTATTTGAGGGATGCAAGGATGGTTCAATAAATGGAAATCAATCAATACACTACATTAACAAAATGAAGTATAAAAGTCATACGATTATCTCAACAGATGCATAAAACATTTGACAATGTTCAATATCCATTTATGATAAAAACTGCCAACAAAGTGAATATACAGGGAATGTACCACAACACAATAAAGGCCATATATAATAAATACACAGCTAACATCATACTCGACAGTGAAAAACTAAAAGCTTTTCCTCAAAGACCAGGAACAAGGCAAGGATGCCCACTCTTACCACTTCTATTCAACACAGTATGAGAAGCCCTAGCCAGAGTAATTTGTCAAGAAAAAGAAATAACAGGCATCCAAATCAGAAAGCAAGAAGTAAAACTGCCACTATTGGTGGATGACATGATATTATTATAGAGAAAACTCTAAAGACCCCACACACAAAAAAACTGGAGCTCATAAACTGAAGAAAGTTGCAGGTTAAAAAAAACCAACATTAAAAATCAGTTGCATTTCCATACACTAATAATGAACTATCTTAAGAGAAATTAAGAAAATATTCCCATTTACAATTACATCAAAAAGAATAAAATATCTAGAAATAAATTTAACCAAGGTCTTTAACCAAGACCTATACCCTGAAAACTATAAGATATTGATGAAAGAAAGTGAACACAAATAAATGAAAAGATATTCCAAGTTTATAGACTGAAAGAATTAATACCGATAAAATGTCCATATCACCCAAAGCAATCTACAAATTCAAGGCAACCCCTATCAAAATCCCAATGGCCTTTTTTCACAGAAATTGAACAAACAATCCTAAAATTTGTATGGAGCCACAAAAGACCCTGAATAGTCAAAGCAATCTTGAGAAAGAAGAACAAAGCTAGAGGACTCACATTTTCTGGTTTCAAAATATATTACAAAGTTGTAATCAAAACAGTATGGTATTTGCATAAAAAAAGACACATATATCAACAGAATACATAGCCCAGAAATAAACTGACACATATATGGCCAATTAATTCACAACAAAGGAGCCAAGAATACACAATAGGGAAGGACAGTCTCTTCAATAAATGGCATTTAGAAAACTGGACAGCTACATGAAAAAGAATGAAACTGGACCATTATCTTACACCATATACAAAAATTAATTCAAAATGGATTAAGAGTTGAACATAAGACCTAAAACTATAAAACTCCTAGAAGAAAATAAGGACAGTAAGCTTCTCACCATAGATCTTGGCAAGTTTTTTTTGACACCAAAAGCAAAGGCAGTAAAAACAAAAATAAATAAGTGGGCCTAAGTCGAACTAAATATCTTCTTCCCAGCAAAAGAAAAAAAAAAAATACAACTTACTAAGTGGGAGAATATATTTGCAATAATATGTCTGAGAATGGGTTAATACCTAAAATATACAAAGACATCACAGAGCTCAATAGAAAAAAAAGAAAAAGAAAAAAAGAAAGAAAAAGGAAAAAATGCCAATCTGGTTAAAAAATCAGCAGAGGATGTGAATAGGCATTTTTTTCTAAGAAGACATACAGATGGCCAACAGGTACATGAAAAGATGCTCAATATCTCTACTCATAAATGAAATGCAAATCAAAACCACAATAAGGTATCACCTCATACCTGTTAAAATGGCTATTATCAAAAAGACAAGAAATAGACAGTGTTGGCAAGAATGTGGAGAAAAGGGAACCCTACTACACTGTTGATGGGAATGTAAATTAATGCAGCCACTATGGAAAATCGTATAGAGGTTTTTCAAAAAACTGAACACAGACCTACCATATGATCCAGCAAACCCATTTCTGAGTGTTTATCCAAAGGAACTAATTCTAAGAGATATATAGTACACACCCCCATGTTCACTGCAGTATTATTTATAACAGCCAATACAAAGAAGCAACCCAAGTGTCCATCATAAAGAAAATGTGGTGTATGTACGTGTATATGTGTAAAATCTTGCCATTTGTGACACCATGGATAGACCTTGAGAGCATTATGCTATACGAAATAAGTCAGAGAGAGACAGACAAATTCTTTATGATCTCATTTGTATGTGTAATCTAAGAACAAAACAAACCCAAACTCACAGATACACAGAACATATTGGTAGTTGCCAAAGGCAGGGGGTGGCAGCTGGGAAAACAGGTGAAGGTGGTCAAAGGCACAAATTTCCAGTGATAAAATAAATAAGTCCTGGGCACCTGGGTGACTCAGTCGGTTAAGCATCCAACTACTGATTTCAGCTCAGGTCATGATCTCATCACATCATGCTAAGCATGGAGCCTGCTTAAGATTCTCTTTCTCAGGGGCACCTGGGTGGCTCAGTCGGTTAAGCGTACGACATCAGCTCAGGTCACGATCTCGCAGTCTGTGAGTTCGAGCCCCGCGTTGGGCTCTGGGCTGATGGCCTGGAGCCTGGAGCCTGCTTCCGGTTCTGTGTCTCCCTCTCTCTCTGCCCCTCCCCCGTTCATGTTCTGTCTCTCTCTGTCTCAAAAATAAATAAACGTTAAAAAAAAAAAAAGATTCTCTTTCTCTCCTCCTCTGCCCTTCTCCCCCATTTCTGAACTCTCTCTAAGATAAGATAAGGCCCGGGGATATAACGTACAGCATGGTGACAATAGTTAATAACAAGGTATTGTACACTTGGAAATTGCTAATAGACTAAATCTTAAAAGTTCTTATCACAAGAAAAAAACATTATTACTATGTGGTAATGGGTGTTAACTAGACTTATTGTGGTGATCATTTCACAAGTGTATTGTGATATGCACCTGAAACTAATATAATGTTATGTCTATTACAGCTCAATAAAAGATTTCAAATCAATAACTTGATTTTACACCTTAAGGAACCAGAAAAAGAATAAACTAAACCACATGCTTGTGGAAGGTAGGAAATCATAAAGACAGAGAGATTAAACAAATAGAGAATACATATGCAAAATAAAAAAAAATCAAAAGTTGCTTCTTTGAAAAATTCACAAAATTGGCAAACCTTTAGTTAAGAAAAAAAGAGAAGAGTGAAATTACTACAATCAGAAATTAAAATGGGATACTATTGACCTTACAGAGATAAAAAGAATACTATAAACTATTGTAAGCCGACAAATTAGATAATCTAGATGAAATGGACAAATTCCTAGAAATAAACAAACAACATAAAGTCAAAAGAAAGAGAAATTCTGAATAGACCTATATAGTAAATAAAGAAATTCAATCAGTCATCAAAAACTTCCAAACAAAGAGAAGTCCAGGATCAGATGACTTCACTGGTGATTTCTACCACAGATCCAAAGAAAAATTAACACCAATCCTTCTTAAATGCCTCTGAAAAATAGACCTCATTCTATGAGGTCAGCATTACTCTGTTACCAAAGTGAGACAAACACACCACAAAAATAGAATATCTCTTATAAATATCTTATATAAAGAGATGGAAATCAATATCCTTCATGAATATAGATGCAAAAGTCCTCAAAATACTAACACTATGCAGCAGCATATTAAAAGATTACAAGCCAAGACCAAGTAGGTTCTATTCTAGGAATGCAAAGAAGTTATACATATGAAAAACAATATAATACACCACATTAATAAAATGAAGGAAAAATGTACATGATTATTCCAATTGATGCAGAAAAAGCATTTGACAAAACCTAACACCCTTTCAAATAAAAGCATTCAATAAATTAGGAATACAAGAAAAGGGCATATATGAAAAACCTACAGCTAATAATATACTCAATAGTAAAAGAATAAAAGCTTTCCTTTAAGAATAGGAACAAGATAAGTATGCCTACTTTCATCCACTTTTTTTTTAAGTTTATTTATTTATTTTGAGAGTGAAAGAGAGCATAAGCAGTGAAGGGGCACAGAGAGAGGGACAGAGAATCCCAAGCAGGCTCTGTACATGGGGCTTGATCTCACGAACCAGGAGATCATGACCTGAGCCAAAATCAAGAGTCCGACACTCAACTGATTGAACCACCCAGGCGCCCTGCTGTCATCCATTTCTATTCAATATACTACTGGAAGTTCAAGCCAGAGCATTGACATATAGAAAAGAAATAAAAGCATCCATATTGGAAAAGAAGTAATACTATATCTGTAGATGACATGACCTCATATGTTGAGAACTGCTAATCACAGTAAATTCAGCAAATTTGCAGATCACACTACAAACACACAAAAAAATCAGTTGCATTTCTATATACTAGTAATGAAAATGCCAAAAAGGAAGTTAAAAAAACAATTCCACTTACAATCAAAAGGAATAAAATACTAACAAATTTAAGCAGAGAGGTGTAGCACTTAGTGAAACTATAAAACATTGCTGAAAGAAATTAATAAGAATTAAATGGATGGATATCCCTTGTTCACAGATCGATAACTTTATAGTGTTAACACGGCAATACTTCCCAAAGTGATCTACAGATTTAATACAATCCCTATCAAAATCCCAAAAGCCTCTTTTAGGGATCCTAAAATTCATATGGAAACACAAGGGACCCTGAGTAGCCAAAACAATCCCAAAAAAGAACAAAGGTGTAAGACATACTTTCTAATTTCAAAATACACTACAAAGCTACAATAATCAAAACAGTGAAGTAGTAGCATAAAAACATACAGATCAATGAAGGAGAATGGAGTCCAGAAATAAACCCCTACATCTACCATAAATGGATTTTCAACAAAGGCAGCAAGACCTTTCACTGGGGAAAGAATGATCTCTTTAACAAATGCCAGGACAACTGGATATCCACACGTAAAAGAATGAAATTGGACCCTTACTTTATATCACACTATTAACTCAAGATGGATTGAAAACAAATTTGAGAGCTGAAACTACAAAACCCTTAGAAAGCATAGAGGCAAATATTCATGACTTTGGATTTGGCAATGTTTTTTTAAAATTAATTTTTAAATTTTAATTCCAGTATAGCTAACATACAGTGTTATATTAGTTTCAGGTGTATGATGTAGTGATTCAATAATTCTATACATTACTTAGCACTCTTCTATAAGTATACTCTTTAATTCCCATTACCTATTTCACCTACCTCCCCTCTGGTAACCATCAGTTTGTTCTCTATATTTAAGTGTTTTTCTCAATTTGTTTCTTTTCCTTTGTCATTTGTTTTGTTTCTTAAATTCCACATATGAGAGAAATCATATTGTATTTGTCTTTCTCTGACTGACTTATTTCACTTAGCATTATACTCTCTAGATCCATTAGTGATGTTGCAAATGGCAAGATGTTATTCTTTATGGCGGAATATTTTATTATAGATATACATATATAATAATATTCTATATATATACACACACATATGCAATATATCTAAATACATATACCGCCTCTCCTTTATTCATTCATCTGTTAGTGGACACTGGGGCTGCTTCTATAATTTGACTATTATAAATAATGTCGTGATAAACATAGGGTGCATCTATCCCTTTGAATTAGTGTTTTTGTATTTTTTGGATAAACACCTAATAGTGCAATTACTGGATCTTAGGGTAGTTCTATTCCTAACTTTTTGAGGGACCTCATACTGTCTTCCACAGTGGCTAAACCAGTTTGCATTCCCAACAAAAGTGCACAAGGGTTGCTTTTTTTCCACATCCTCACCAACACCTGTTGTTTCCTGTGATTTTGATTTCAGCCATTCTAAAAGGTGTGAGATGATATCTTATTGTGGTTTTGATTTGCATTTCCCTGATGATGAGTGATGAGCATCTTTTCATGTGTCTGTCGATCATTTGTATATCTTCTTTGGAGAAATGTCTGTTCATGTCTTCTTTATATATTTTGGATACTAACCCTTTATCGGATATGTTGTTTGTAATTATGTTCTGCCATTCAGTAGTCTGTCTTTAAGCTTTGTTGATTGTTTGCTTTGCTATGCTTTTTATTTTGCTACATGCAAAAGAATGAAACTGGACCACTCTCTGACACCATACACAAATGTAAATTCAAAATGGACTAAGGACTTAAACGTGAGATATTAAACCATAAAAATCCTAGAGTTAATTACGTGGTATAAAGGGTCCAATTTCATTCTTTTATGTGTAGATATCCAGTAATTTCTCTGACATCAGCCTTAGCAACATCTTTCTAGATGTCTCCTGAGGCAAGGGAAAGAAAGAAAAAATAAACTATTAGGCAATGGTTTCCAAAATAATGGTAGCAAAAGCAAGTAAATAAAAATTGAACTGGACTCCATCAAAATTAAAAACTTTTGCATAAGGAAGGACACTATGATGATAATGCAAAAACAATCACACAGTGGGGCAAAATATTTGTAAATCATTTATGTGGTAAGAGTCTAGTATCTAGAATGTATAAAGAACTCATTTCCCCAAAGAAGATAAAGGCCAAGAAGCATATGAAAAGATACTCAATGTCACTAGTAACTAGAGAAATGCAAATAAAATCACAGATAGTACTTCGCATCCACTGAATGGCCAGAATATAAATAAATAAATGAATAAATAAATAAATAACAACTGTTGGTGATGTCGAAAATTGGAACTCTCATACACTGCTGATGGGAATGTAAATGGTGCAGCCACTCTGAAAAAGTTTGGTGGTTCTTCAATAAGTTAAACACACAATTAGTACGTGACCCAGAAACAACTGGGTACATACCAGAGAGTGAAAAAAGGTATTCAAAGTAAAACTAGTACAGGAATGTTCAAAACAGTTTTACTCACAGTAGCCAATAGATGGAAACAATCTAAATGTCTATCAATAGATGAATGGATAATCTACATGTGCTATATCCACACAATGAACTACCATTCAGCTATTAAATGGAATGAATTACTGCTGAATGCTAAAATGTGGATGAATGTTGAAAACATACTGTATAAAAAAAGGGCTTTAGGGACACCTGGGTGGCTCAGTCGGTTGGGCGTCTGACTTCGGCTCAGGTCATGATCTCACAGTTCATGAGTTCAAGCCCCGTGTCGGGCTCCATGCTGACGGCTCAGAGCCTGGAGCCTGCTCCAGATTCTGTGTTTCTCTCTCTCTGCCCCCTCCCTGCTCATGCTCTGTCTCTCTCCCTCTCAGAAATAAACATTAAAAAAATTTAAAAAAAAAAAAAAAAAAAAAAAGAGCTTTACATGAAGGCCATCCACTGATTTTGCTTATGTACTTATAGCACTCACCATAAATACAATAGTTGCTTCTGATTATATATTAATTAAAGTCTGTATTCCTCACTACATTATAGGCACATAAAGGCAGAGAAAGTATATGTCATTCATCCAATACTTTTTATCACTTGACTAAGTGACTTTTACATGGTAGAATTTCAAATAACTATTGAAGGAATGAATAAATGTCATTTACTCTTAAAATCCTTCAATGGTTCTCCACTGCTTTTACAAGTCTCAACTCTTTACTACGGTTTATAAGTCCAGTATGATTTGGCCCATTTTTCTTTGTAACCTCATTTTTACTTCATTTAATAACTATTTAGTGAGTACTTATGATCCAGGAATTGTGCTGTGTGCTGAGGATACAACGAGAAGTAAGATATATAGTTCCTTAGCCTTCTGAAGCTTACAGACCAGCAGGAAAGACAAACAATAATAATATGGTACTAAGAGTAAGTAAAGACAAGGTATTAGGTATCATGAGAACCTAGCAGGTATATCTGACCTGGATTGTGGACTGCGGGATGAAAAAAGGGCAGCTCAGGAAAGGCTTTCTGGAAAAAGTGACATTTAAGCAAAAACAGGAAAAATGAAGAGCGAGCTGGGTGAAGAATGGGGCAAGTTCCAGACAACAGGAAGGGCATTTGGAACCTTACACCAAAACACAGGAATCTAAAAGAAGTTATTTCTGTAAGGCTCAAGTATGAAATTACTGGGGGTGGGAGGGAGGCAGAGAGAGAGCTGAAAAGGTAGGTGCTCTAACTCTAAAAGCAATGGAGGGGTGCTTGGCTTGCTCAGTGGGAAGAGCACATGACTCTTGATCTCAGTGTCATGAGTTCGAGGCCCACGTTGAGAATAGAGATTATTTGAATAAACTTTCAAAAAAGTAAAAAGCAATGGAAAGCCATCAGAGGGTTTTAAGAGGAAGCAAAAAAATCACAAATAATTGTCTATTTTTGTGTATATCTGATTGAGGACATAAAATTTGTCTATTTAATCATTTCTCCAGTGACCAGAACTATGCTAGGCATATACCAGGTATTTTGTAAGTCTTCATTAAGTTTTACTGAATCAAAACAAAAAATCAAACTGTATTTGATTCTATAATCTACTACACATTTAAAGAAAGACTAGAAATTCCTCATGAAACCATGGAAATCGACTAATTAAAATTAGACTGAATCAACGAGAATGAAACTATGTTGCTGTACTGTTAGAAACAAAATGTGAAGGTAAAAATATTACAAAAGGAATACATAAATGTAATCATTATCAAAGAACCAATAATTAAAATGGAAGGTTCTGCCAGACATCATAAACCATCAGGCCTGTATGATTGTACGTCAGCTGCATATTTCTAATCTGAATGCAGGCAACGCCACCTTTTAATTTACTTATATTGTCAAAATTAGGCGGAACTGAAAAGTGTATATTTCAACCTTTGCAAGTTCTAATCTTATTTTACTTCAAGCATTATAGTGACTTGTTTGGTTTTATTTTTTGAACTTTAGATAACACGGCTTATCTAAAGATAAGAATAAAATCTTATTTTATATAAGATTTATAATATATATATTATATATATAATTATATATATAATATATATAATATATTTTATATTAAATAAAAAGATAAGATAAAAGAATAGATTGGGAATTTTGCCTAAGGGTCCATACAGGTACAAGAATCTAATAAAAACTATATTTTGGCACAGTGTATTACACGAAAACAAACTGCTGGTATAATAGTAGCTCTTCACCTAGAACAATCTTGAATCTGAAGTTGAAACAGAAAGAATTTACTATTTTCTTCTGTCACGAAATTTTCAATCAAGGTATTTTACAAGATCAATGTAGGCAAAATTCAGTGAGGAAATAAATACTGACTATATACTAGTTATGATTACATACTACTACAAAAATTTACTGATAAAGTCTTCTTATTTGACAGTTTCAGATATATTCATATACAATGAGAAAGGCAGGCAATATATGCCTCAGTCCTGCAAAGACCGTGCAGTCGGTTGTAGGATTTTACAATTGTTTGAATCCCTTTTAAGAATTGATTAAAGTTTAGAAGATCTTCCTGTGATGATTAAGGCCATCCCAGGCCAGGATAAATATATTCAGTAAAAGCATATTATGACTTGAAATAACGCCACCACATTACATGGCATGTTTTATCTTTTAAAAGTATTTTCATATTTGGTCCACATATTTCTCATAAGGTAATATTTGCCCCATATTTAAATAAGGAAACTGTGTCCAAAAAAAAAAAAAATAATAATACATGTGACTCCCCCTGTGTATTTTACCCTGTCACTAACAGTGACTTAACTAATGGAGAAACAATGGAGAGTCCTACTTAAGATTGTTTTCTATTGGATCACTGCTAACTCTTGGTCCAATGACAGGTATCCTTTTTCATCAGGGATGACCTTATCTTTGACAGGAGTCAAATAAATAATCCCCAAAGACACAATTTTCTTTAAAGAGTAATTGATACTACAGATATTGTTAAACTAAAGAAATTACGGCCTGCTGCAGGACAAGCTCCTGGACAAACCTCTTGATAATTATGAATCTCCTACAAAAAGTATACTATATACATGGCAGTCAAATGGATGAAATGATTGAGGAAAGCAGAAACAGGCTGGAAGGAACCATCTCAGCCCAGCCTCCCATAAAGTAGAAGCCATCTCTCTCTTCTTCATCGCTTCAAAACCCGATGGCAGTGAAGCCCAAACAGGAGACAGAGAGCAGAGGCACCAGAAGACTTCATTCTCAGGCTCCCAAGGGATTTATTCTACTAGGGAAAAATGGGGAGTCCAAGTCGGGGTGGGGGGTCAGGAAGACGCGGTTTACACAGCCCTTCGCCCCTCTCCCGAGACGGATGTGGCAAGGAAACCATCTGCAATGCTGTCAGGGTCCCGCCAAGCCAGGTAAGAGGCTGGGGAGCCTCGCACCCCCGAAGGGCCCTTTCCTCTTTTCCCCAGTGCTCCTTTTCCCTTTCCTTTCCGTGACTCCCCTCCGCCTTACCCCCGGCTTCCACCTCTAAGATCCTAGCTTTGCTCACTGTCACCTCAAAGCCAACCCAAGGACCTCTAAGAATATCTTCAGGGCCTCGCAAGGAAGGTGGGAGCGAGCCTCGGGGAGTGGTCACCTTTTGAGGTATCTGGCGTCCTCCCCTTGCATGGCGGCGGCGACGGTGGCGTGGGGAGGATGGGGGTATCTGAGAAAGCCGGCGGAGTTATTTCCGGGGACGGTGGCCCAAGTATCCCCACACCCAAAGGCGATGACAGTCCCGAGGCCTGCAAGGCGGGGCGGCGGTGGCGGCGCTGCGGTTACCACGGTGAGGCCGCCGGCTCCTCCCACAGCTCCCAAGCCCCAAAACACTGGAGGGACCCAGACCCGCCCAGAGCCGCCTCCGCCAGCCCCGCCTCAAGGCGCATGCGTCCGCTCCGGCGCGCCCGTGTGCGCAGGCTCAGTATGAGGCGCCGGCCCCTGGGACTAATCTGACGCACTCAGGAGCAGAGCGTGAAGGTTTCTGCGGCAGATTTCTGCGGGTGTGGTTCAGGAATGGCTCCCTGATCATCGCCCCCTTGAGGATGGAAATTGGAAGAGTCATCCCAGTCGGCCTACACGAAATTTCAGGTCCTAGCTTCAAATAAGAGAAAGGGAATCCATTAACCTTTTCATTAGTGAATGCAATAGAGCAGCTCAGCCCCCCGCTGATAACCTGTAAAGTGAGGTTTGCGTTTGGAGGCATTGTGGAAAAGGAAGTGCACTGATTGCACTGAGAAGCTCTATAATTTGTGGAGATGAGCTGACCTTCATATAAAATGAATACAATTAATATCACCTTTGATTCATTGCAAATCTGTGACTTCCACTTTGGTATTCTGAATCTAGAATGCACCACCCCCCACCACGCGACCCAACAAACACACACACGCAAAAGAGCTCCTGAAATGCCAACTTCTGCTCTAATTATCCAAAGGTACTTTCGGAATTGTTTCCCCTGAGGCAGGCACCTGTTGGCAATGCAGGCCACAGGGAAGAAGAGCTGTTTTTGAACCTTAGCAAGTAAATGTCCCCTGCTTTCAGTTCTATGCCCATAGGGTCAGCTATCACATCTATGCAAATGACTTATGTTCATTTATTCAGTCAATATTAATTAAGGGTCAGCTTTGTGCCAAACACCAAACCACGGTCTAGGGTTACAAAGAAGACACCAACACTTCCTTTCCTCACCTGTGATCTTGTCACTTACTCTCTTCTAGTTATGTATTTTCTATCACCTTGGGCCATGTCTACACAGTTGTTTCGTTGCTTTTCTCAAATGCAGTTAGTTGATACAGTACAGTGCATAGAATGTTAAATACAAGGACACAGTCCATACCGGCCAAGAGACATTATTTTTATTTGTCTACACATTCACACCAGCTACACTATTTCTGCCAGTGTTGTAGTCGTTCTCTTAGTCTTCCAGAGAAGAATACTTGGAGATAATTTTGACATCCTCGTCTGGATCATGTGCTCTTATTTAACTATTACAAAATTCTATGCTTTCTTTCTTCAAGATACTCCTGCAATCCAGCTTTTCTTCTCCATTCTCACTTGCATTCATCTATTTACTTCATACCCAGAACTGCACTTCTTTTCTAACAGGACTTCCTATCTTCTGGTTTATTTCCTAAATATTCATTCTGGAAATTGATATGAAATTTTACAAATCATCATTTATGTCTAGATACCTTGAAACCCTCACAATACCTAAAATTGCCAGATCACAATAGCCGTTAAAATGCATGGATAATATAACAAGCATTCTTGCAACGTAAGCTTCTTGAGAGCAAAGATGATTTTTGCTGTGTTAACCTCTGTATCCTTAGAACAGCACCTGGCCCATAGTTGGCAATATATAAATATTTAGAGCTGGAAAAAAAATGCATATCGGAGCTTGGAAAAACAACAAGAATCTAAACAAAATGCCCAGAGGACAGAAAGGAAGATAGATAGATAGATAGATAGATAGATAGATAGATAGATAGATAGAGCGAGCTGAAAATAAGATAAACTGAAACTGGGACTGAACTAGGGAGCTATTAGTCTGTAACAGGAAAAGTATAAGATGAGCCCGGGCATTTTATGCTTGCAGGTAAAGAAATACTCAAAGACTAATGGGATTGTGTCCAAAAGACACTGGTCAACTTTGGGGTAATTTATACCAAAAGGAATAACTGTGGTTGATTTAACACATTAATAAGAATCCAGGCATCTATGATATTATGCAATGATTGATAGAAAAACAGAAAAACAAAATTTCATTTTCATCAAAGGCAACAACTACCTCAAATCCTTACTCTGAAAATTGGTAATTAAAGGGAAGAATTAAGCATTTGATTCACTTCTTCCCTAATCCATAAAAAAAAAAAACAAAAAACAACCACCTATAATTTACCTCCCCTTGGTAGGCAAAATCTCTCTATATAAAATGCCACTAGTAACAGAGAACAATAATTGTAAATGGTTACTATTTTGCAAGCCCCAACAAATGATGGATTCACCTATACCTCATTGATTTATTACAAAATGATTTGAAATGTGGCAAAGTTTCACCCCACAGTTTACCTGATAATTCCAAAGGGGAAAAAAATGTTACTTTACATGGAGAGATCTGTCAGCATCATAAACAAATAAGCAGATAGCATCATTAATAGTGGCAGTATCTGATAGTATATGCAATAAAAACACAATAAATCATCCGTTAAGTATTCTTGCCAAAAATTAACCTTAATCTAACCAAACTGTTAGATCTCATATCCAGTAATAAATAATGAATATGATCCTGAAAAACAGAGAATATACTTAATTGGATATCAAGATATATTATAAGAAAATAATAATGACAAGCGTAGGAAGAGAACCCCAGGGGAACAAAACAGAGAACCAGACTTATGCATATATGTAAATTTTAAGTATGAAACAAGTCAATTCTCAGATCATTATGGAAAAAATGTATTGTCAATAAATAATTTTGAAGCAATTTGTTATGTACATATAACAAATTAAATTGGATGTCTACCTCATACCACATGCAAAAACTGATTCCACATTAAGCGCCCTGGGGCGGGGCGGGGGGGGGGGGGTTCAGTCGGTTCTTTAAGCATCTGACTTCGGCTTATGTCGGGATCTCACAACTCATGAGTTTGAGCCCCACATGGGGCTCTGTGGTCTCCTCACAAAGCCTGCTTCGGATTCTCTGTCTGCCTCTCTCTCTGCCGGTTGCATGCACTCTCTCTCAAAAATAAACATTTAAAAACGAATTCCACATCCAATAAACCCTTAAATGTAAAAATCAAAACTTTAAAAACATTCAGAAGCAAATGTAAAATATTTTTTGACCTTCAGTTAAAGACATATTTTTTAAACAAGATACAGAAAACACTAAAATTGATAAATTCACTGCATTAAAATGAGTAACTTATGATTATCAACAAGACACCACAGAGAAAGCGAAAAGATAAACCAAAAAAAAAAAAAAAAAAGATACACCTAATTTGCATCACATAAAAACTAACACAGGATTAAATTAAGACTATTTGAAGATCGCTTATGAATAAAAAAGTAAAAGATAGACAACCTGATGGGGAACAATGGAGAAAGAAGATAAAGAGGAGATAGAAATAGCAAGAAAGAAACTAAACAAAGCAAGAAGAGTGCTCAACCTCAATGGTAGCTAGGAAGATGCCAGTTAAAGCCAGAATCAAAAATTAAGAAGTCTGAATGAATACCCCAAGTGCTGGTGAAAGTGTGAAGCTGGAAATTGTTTACTAAATATTTCAGGGGTGAGTACGTTGGGATTACCACTTGAGAATGAAATGTGTTGCATTGTTTTGTAAAGTTAAACAGGCGTATACCCTAAATCGCTACAATTCTGCTCCTAGTTACATAGCTCAGAAAATTCTAGCACGTATGCACAATAAGGCTTGTTCTAGACTTATCAGAGCAGTATTGTGAATAATAGAAAAAGAAAAACCAAAAGAGAGCTCCAAAGTAATTTGGCAGGAGGATGGATGAATACATCTGAATTATTTGTATACAATACAAATTGTATATTATATGGTATTAAGCAGCAGAGAAAGTTTATGAACTAGAACTACACAAACCACGTGGATGAATATTAGAAACATTTTACTGAATGAAAAGAGCAAATTGCAGATTACATACAATATAACTTTTTAAATTTTTTCAGTATAACATATACAATAAAATGGATTCTTTTTGGTGTGCAGTTCTATGCGATTTGATAAGTGCATAAGTCATGTAACCACTACACAATCAAAATATAACACAATTCTATCATCCTTTCAAGTTCCTTTGTGTTCGTTAGGATTCATCCTATTCCCCAACCCCAGATTCTGGTAAGTACTGATCTGTTTTCTGTTCCTACGTTTCCTTTTCCAGAATGTCATCTAAATATAATCGTATGTGATGTAGCCTTTTAAGCCGGATTTCTGTCACTCAGATAATACATTTGGGAGTCATCCATGTTGTGTTTCAGAAATTTATTCCTATTTGATTGTTAGGTAATATGTTACTTATGAATGTACTGCACTTTATTCATTTACTACTTTTGGGTTCTTTCTAACTTTTGGTGACTATGAATAAAAACACTATAAACATTTACATACAGGTTTTTGTGTGAGCTAAAGTTTTCTTTTCTCTTGCACAAACACCAAAGAATAAGACTGCTCAGTTTATGGCAAATATATGAATAACTCTACAAAATTGGCAAACCGTTTTCCAAGGTGGCTGGGCCATTTTGCATTCCCACCAATGACGGAGGAGTTCAGATTGACCCACATTCTCACCAGCACTTGGTTTTGTCAAGGTTTTTTGTTTGTTTGTTTACTGTAATCATCCTACCAGGTGTGTAGCCATTTGACTGAAGTTGTATTTCCATGGTGATAAATGGTCTGAGCATCTTTCCATGTTCTTATTTACCATTTGTGTACCATGTTTGAAGTCTCTGTTCAAATACTTTGTTCATTTTTATGGTTTTGCTATATTGGTCAAACTGATCAGGGATAGCGGCAGACAGAGATGGAGAGAAATTATTGATTTATGAAATGAAAGGCCATAATTGAGATTTTACAGGTATATATAAAAATGATAAGGAAACACTGTACATAAGTTTACACTGACAAATTCAACAACTTCAAATGGGCAAATATCTTGAAAGACACTTATTATAGACAAGAAGAAATAGAAAATGGTAACCCTATACTGTTAAAAATTTTGTAAATCTGAGTCTAGTTAACACACAATGTTATGTTAGTTTCAGGTGTATAACAGTGATTCTTCATGTCTGTAAGTTATGCTATCCTCACAAGTGTAGCTGCCATGTGTCACCATATAATGCTGCTACAATACAATATTATTTATTTGAATCTTTTTTTTCTTAGCTAAAGTTTTATCTATTTTGCTTATCTTTTCAAAAATCAGCTCATGGTTTTGTTGATTTAAAAAAATGTTTTTTTAATGTTTATTTCTGGGAGAGGGAGCAAGAGAGACAGAACATGAGCAGGGGAGGGGCAGAGAGAGAGGGAGACACAGAATCAGAAACAGACTCCAGGCTCAGAGGTGTCAGCACAGAGCCCGATGTGGGGCTTGAACCCACGGACAGCGAGATCGTGACCTGAGCTGAAGTCAGACACTTAATTGCTGAATCGACTGGTGCCCCTTTGTTGATTTTTTTCTATTGTTTTATCTAGTCTTTATTTCTGCTTTGATCTTTGTTATTTTTTTTTCTTCTGTTCTCCTGTTTCTAGTTACTTGAGGTATAAGGTTAGGTTGTTTATGTAAGATTTTTCTTTTTTCCTGAAGTAGGCATTTATGAGTATAAATTTCATTCTTAGTACGCTTTTGCTGTATCCCATTCATTTTGGTATATTGTGTTTCTGTTTTCATTCGTTTCAAGATATTTTTTGATTTCCCTTTTGATTTCTTATTTGACCCATTAAGTTGTTCAGGACTGTGTTAATTTCCACATATTTGTGAATTTTCCAGCTTCCCTTCTGCTATTGATTTTTAATTTCATTACACTATGAAGATACTAGATATGATTTCAGTCTTCTTAAGTTTATTAATACTTATTTTTTAACCTAACATGTGATCTATCCTGTGATCTATCATTCCTGGAGAATGAGACACGTGCACTTGAGAAGAATGTGTTCTCTGCTGTTGTCAGATGGAACGTTTTCTATATATCTGTTAGGCCCATTTGGTCTATAGTGTTGTCCAAGTCTACTGTTTTCCTATTAATTTTGTCTGGATTTTCTATCCATTATTGAAAGTGGGGTACTGATATTTCCTATTATTATTGTATTGCTACTTCTCCTTTCAGTTCTGTCAATATTTGCTTTCTATATTTAGGTGCTGTCATATTGGGTGCATATATATTTATAATTATATATTTTTCTGGTTGTCAGCAGGGCTTTATTCCTTTATGGAGGCTCTAGAGGAGAATCCATTTCTTTGTCTTTTTCAGCTTTTAGAGGCCATCCACATTCCTTTACTCATGGCCTCTGTTCTCCATCTTCAAAGCCAGCAACAGTGACCAAGTCCTTTTCAAACTACCATCTTGCTAGTCCGCCTTCTGTCATCACATCTCTCTTTCTTTCTTCTTCTTTTTTTTTTTTTACATTTATTTATTTTTGAGAGACAGAGAGACAGAGCACAAGTGGGGAGGGGCAGAGAGAGAAGGAGACAGACTCTGAAGCAGGCTCTAGTCTCTGAGCCATCAGCACAGAGCCTGATGTGGGGCCTGAACTCACAAACCACGAGATCATGACCCAAGCCGAAGTCGGACACCTAACTGAGCCACCCAGGTGCCCCTGTCATCACATCTTTCTAAGACCACTGCCAGGAAAGGTTTCCCTAAAGAATTTTAAGGATTGTGTGGGCCCACCCGGATAATCCAGAATAGTCTATCTTAAAAAAGTCCTTAACATTAGTCATATCTGCCAAGTCATATCTGCATATAAGTCATATCTGCCATACAAGATATTAGTCATATCTGCCAAGTCATATCTTCATATAAGGTAATATATTTACAGGTTCCAGGGATTAGGATGCGGGTATTTTGGGGGGAGGATGAGAGCATTATCTTGCCTACCAAAACACCCACTATAATGGTTAATTTAAAACATCAGACAATACCAAATGTTGACAAGAATATGGAGCAGTTAGAGTTCTACAATGCTTGTGAGGATGCAAAATGGCACAACCATTTTAGAAAACAATTTAGCAACCTCTTCAACAGTAAGCATACATCTACCACATGACCCAGTAATTCCACTTCTAGATATTTACCCAAGAGAAATGAAAACATATGTCTACAAAAATGGGTGTCAACGAATGTTCATGGCTGTTTGCATAATAATACAAAACTGGAAACAACCCAAATGTCCATCAATATGTCAATTGATACAAGTGGTGGGATATTCACATTATGGATATTACTCAGCATTAAAAAAAAACCTAACTGCTGATATACACAGCAACATGAATAAATCTAAAAACATTATGGGGGTGCCTGGGTGGCTCAGTCAGTTAAGCATCCAACTTCAGCTCAGGTCATGATCTCATTCATGGTTTGTGGGTTCAAGCCCCATGTCAGGCTCTGTGCTGATAGCTTAGAGCCTGGAGCGTGTTTCAGACCCTGCCTCTCTCTCTCTCTCTCTCTCTCTCTCCCCCTCTCCCACTCATGCTCCATCTCTTTCTGTCTCTAAAAAAATGAATAAATGTTAAAAAAAATTTTTAAACATTATGATAAAAGAAACAGATGGTTTGATTCTGGCAAAGAAGCAAAAAGCAAACTGAGCACAAGCTAACACCCTGCACCCACCCCACCCCCAGGTGCGGGTGACATGATATGGGTGACATTTCTCAAAGAAAAGAGAAAAACAAATGGTTAACTAATAGAGATCATAGTCATTCAGGACACGAGTCTCCATCAGTTTACAACTGTCTTAATGATTAGCAAGAAAAATGCAATCTCCAGAAACCTATAGATTCAATTTCCTGGACTCTAAAGTCACCCTTGCCTCCATAGGAAAGAAAATCTTATATAATCAGTCACTCCTCACAACCCCAGTGCAGCTTTTTCTGCCTATGGGCCCTGTCTCCATACTATAATAAAAACACCTTTTTGCACTGAAAATGTCTCAAGAATTCTTTCTTGGCTGTTGGCTCCCAAACCCCACTTCAAACCACATCAATATCATAAATGAGAAATTCTTCTATATATATATATATATATATATATTTAAAAAAAAGGCAGATAAGTGATTGCTTGTGCCAGGCATAGAGGACAGACAGACTGAATCAGGATGCTGAACATTTGGGTTATTTATACATTTGTCAAAACCCATCAAACTGTAGACTTAAAATGCCTTTCTTTTACTGGATATCAATTATTCCTCAATTTGGTTGTTTTAAAGGGTATAACAAACAAGGAAATTGGAAATTCATATTTAGATATAATCAAATTACATAATTACAAAGATAAAAAGATTTCAGATGCCATCACTGTTTTAAAAAAAAAAATGTATGTATATATATTAATTTAACCTTTCCCTCTTATTGCAACCCAGTGGATTATAAATTTTTTGAGTGAAGAAACCAATCCCATTCAGCATGTGGAAACTGTGGTGATGGTTAAGAGCCTGAATTTGGAGTCAGAACTGGGTTAGAATATCTGATCCACCATTTATTTACTCTTTGACCGTGGGCAAGCTAAACATTATAAGCTACAATTCTCTCATCTATAAAATAGGAATGGTAATAGTTTATGTATCTTAGAGTTAATTATGATGTTAAATGACGTAGCATACATAAATTTATAACAGGGTGATTATGGTAATGTTAATGATTGTTATTAGGTAAACTAGGGGTTCAAAAACCATATGTTAATCACATGACTCTGAACACTTAAGCTGTGTCTTCTTCATTTAGAAAAATTGGGATAAATACCCAAAATGTAGAAGATTGGTGAGTAGGGATGCCTGGGTGGCTCAGTCAGTTGAGCATCTGACTCTTGATTTCGGCCCAGGGCATGATCTCAGGGTCATGGGATAGAGCCCCGTATTGCTTAAGATTCCCTCTCTCTCTCTCTCTGTCTCTCTCCCTCCCTCTGCCCCTTGCCCCCACTCATGCTCCCTCTAAAAAAAAAAAAAAAGATTGGGTGAGTACAAAATAAGTTAATCTTGTAGAACATACAATTATATGAAAATCATTATTTCAGCTTCATCTTTAAATTGGTCAACTGCATTTTTAATACTGTAGCAGCAGTGAGGCGTTTCAAAGTATTGAAGAAAGTGATTGCTACTTCTTGAGTCTCATAATTTAACATAGAAGAGAAGGAATACAAAGGTACATAAAGCTCTCCATGACAGAACCATTTAAATGCAAATAACCCCAGTAATAAACCTGCATTCCAAGGATGGTTCCTGGAGGGCTTCTGAGCTATAACAGTCAGGCTACCTTGCTTTGGAAGGCCTTCTTGTTACTGTCACAGTTTGCCCCGACAAGCAAAACTTCCTCCTGGAAGTTTTCCTGAACTCCAGACTTAGTAAAGTGACTTCTTCGTTCTCCTACTGCATTTACTGTATATGAAGGGCATAATTTGTTTATGCTTCTATCTTTTCTTTCTTTTTTTCTTCCAATATATGAAATTTATTGTTAGAGCTTCTATCTTTTCTAATAAGAGTGCTTAAAAAGATATAAAATCATGGATTTCCAATTACATTTCTAATCATAGTGCTTGGCACATAGTCACAACTAATAAATGATAACTGCTACTGTATCAGATATAATTACAGCCTTCAAGGAGCCTGTAATCACCAGGTACGTAATCACCAGTTTACTTGTATGTAAACAAATAAATGCTGAACATATTAATGCTTGTCATAATGGCAGCATGAAACAAGTAGAATGTTGGCATAAAGGAGGGAATAACCCACTCATCATGGTGGATAGAGTTAGGGTGAGGCTCACAAAGGACGAAAAAAAATTTTAGCAGAGAGCATAATTGGGAAGGAGAAGGCAATAGTACATACAAAGACACAAAAGCTTGAAACATCAAGGGATGTTTTACTAACTGCAAATAGTTTGAGGTGTTTAGAGAATTAAGTTTGAGTAAGAGCAGTAAAAATAACTTTGAAAAAGCCAGCAGGGACAAGATGATGTGAGAGAATCATCTGGTGTAAGAGAATATGATATTTGGATATTTTCTGCAGGCATGGGGAGCCACAAAACTGTTTTTATTTGTAATATTTTTATTTATTTTTGAGAGACAGCAAGAGACAGAACACGAGTGGGAGAGGGGCAGAGGAGGGAGATACAGAATCTGAAGCAGGCTCTAGGCTCTGAGCTGTCAGCACAGAGCCCAATGTGAGGCTTGAACTCATGAACCACAAGATCATCACCTGAGCTGAAGTCAGACGCTTAACCGACTGAGCCACCTAGGCTGCCCGAAACTATTTTATTATAGGAAAGTAATGTTGAAATTGATTACTTTTGGCAATACTAATTGTTCTATATTTTACCACACAGCAACATAGGGCAGAGGTGAAGGAATTACATTTTTATTCTCCAAATATGATGCTTTTAAATTTCCTGATATGCTTCAAGAGTCCATAGAAAATCCTTTCTTACCTTGTGACTGCCTTTGGGATATCATCAAATGGCCATGGTGGTCCAAAGAGTCCACATCCACTGGCTATTAATGCAGCCATCTTCTCACTTTTCAAATTAATTTGAGCTCACAATGCACATCTTAGAGCAAAGAAGATTTCAATTAAAAAAGACCCTTTAAAATACATCCTCTTCTTAAGAGTGGTAACCTCTGTTTTCAACTGGTATGACATCAGACAATAACTATGACATCATTGGGTTGCTCCAAGGGTGAGGACAAGGAAGCCGGTGACCCACTAGGACAATAAATAATGACACTCTGTGCTTTTCTCCTTCCTCAGGTTCTCTTACAGCCTGAACCATACTTTGAGAAAATAGTTGTGTGGTATGTCAAGCTGGTGATTCTTAAAGACATGCAGTCAAATGAATACTGGGCACAGTGTAAGTGGAAGATGTGCGCATTTAGTCGTACATGATTTGTTCACGTACAAAACCCCAGTGTTTGTGAATTTGCGTATGTGAATGTATACATACATGTTCAATCGGAAGTTTCTTGCAAGAAAGCATAGCTGTTGTAGCATAGCTGTTGTTATGCTTTCGGAAAAATGCACATGGCATGGTGAGGAAGAAGATCTGAATATATTCATCCAGATTAGCTGCATTTATTAATTTAACCAAAATTTGTGAGAAGGCATTGCTTTAGACTTAAGTATGCAGAAATGAATAGACGTAGTTCCTGACTTGAAGAATTGTACTAAATCCAGTAGGGATACACATAGGGTGAATAAATGAAATTCAAATACATTCTGTGGTAGAGCTATTATGTACCTCTGTAGAAATCAAGACGACTATGGAATCATTAATCAGGCATTTAATGCCGCTTCCAAACAAGGCATTTAAGAATTGAGGCTATAAAGTGAATGAAATACAGACCTTACCCTAAAGGAGGAGTTCAAAGTCTATGAATAGGCGATCAGAGAACAAGTAATTGGTGTCTCAGCCATATTTCCCACACACCTACACCCCAAGTCAAGTTTTAATTGGTTTTGTTTTCTTTTTCTGGATCCTGTTGTTTCAAACCATCTTACCCATTAATTTTGTTCTTATAAGTAGATGGCACACCATCTCTTTTCAACTTATTGCTTCAATTCATAATCTCTCACAGTGAAACAAGTTCTGTGCGAGTTGTAGATATTAAGTGCATCCAATCTCTCATTCCGTACACATTTGTTTAGTGCATATTATGTGTTCCAGGCACTGTTCGAGCTCAAGTAGAAGTCCCAACAGGGTAAATTCAGGCAATGGCTATATTAGCAACCAGATGTTTCCTCCGAAGTCTTAGTAGCAGAAAATGTATAGAGCTGTAAAGTGTATGGTACAACTACCACCACATACCTCTGCTGTAATGAGTTGAAAGCTATTTGGTCCCCAAGGAGTGCTCTCTCTTCCTCACCTCTTTAAGAAAGGTATTGCCGTAACATAAATGTGACATACCCTCCGGGTCATTAAGAACAGAACCAGAACTGCCAGTTCATTCCAAGTCAGTTCCTAGCAACAACGAGTTAACAATAATATCTTTGAAGTTGGGTGAGAAATGAATTTGTGCTTCTAGGGTCAAAATATACTATGTCTCAGTGGGTGACATAGTCCCATAAGTACGGGGCTGACATTAAATCACATGTTACTTGACTTTAAAGCTTTTAACTTTGATTTTTCTTTTCTTCCATTTCCTTTCCCTTCTCTTCCCCCCCTCCTATTTTTTCCTCCCTTCTTTCCCTCCTTCCTTTCTTTCTTTTTCATGTGTAGACAGCACATGTGGCATAAAAACAACCACATTGGAAACAGAATTGTAGCTGATTTTGAACATTTCCTACCAAATCTGTCTCTCTTCAATGTAGACTTTGCTGTAGCAGGAGACAGAGTAGGTATATATCAACAACCCTGAGAAATGGTTGCAGTGAGGTCAGATTCTTTCCTGTGTGTGTTAGTGACAAAACAGCTTTAATTAATTAATTAATTAATTATTTGTGACAAAAACAGATTTAAAACTCATTTCATGTTAGCTCATCTTTCAGTACCTTGTCCAGGTTGCCCTTTTTTTTTTTTTTTTTCAAAGAGGGAGGGGTGAGAAATAAGATGATCCTATTCCAAACTTGACAAGTTGTAAAATATTTCTCTCAAATCAGTCTTCTTTCTGCGTTTCCCCCTCATTGGGATGGTAACTGCTTTTTCTTTCCAAAACGAGTCAGGTGAGGATGTCAACATTGCTCTGAATAAAAGATGCTAGTATGCCATCACAAAAACAAAACAAAGTCGAAACAAAGTAGGGAAAACGCTGCTTGTCCACTTCCCTGAATTGTTCTCCTTGGAGCATGGTGATGTGCATTTCTTTTTGAATAGTTTCGTTGATATTAAACCAGGCCCTTGTGCTTTCTAAGCAACAGAAATTGACAAGAGGCCAAATGGACGTTTCATGCAAGGCTTTATTGGGGCTTTTGAGCACAGGGGAGGCAGAACAAAGCAAGAATCCTCAGGCTGACTCTCCCAGGAAAGGTAGAGTTTTTTAAAAGAAACTTGGGTGGAAAAGGGTGATACCTAAGCAAGTAGAAATGGGGATTTATCAGCACCTGTGTATTTTTTTTAATGTTTATTTTTGAGAGAGACAGAGACAGAGACAGAGACAGAGACAGAGTGTGAGTGGGGGAGGAGCAGAGAGAGAGGGAGACACAGAATCTGAAGCAGGCTCCAGGCTCTGAGCTGTCAGTACAGAGCCCGGTGTGGGGCTCCAACCCATGTACTGTGAGATCATGACCTAAGCTGAAGTCTGATGCCTGACTGACTGAGCCACTCAGGGGCCCCAGCACCTGTGCATTTAAAGGAAAGGTCATGTTTCTTCATGTTAATTGCACCTGTAATTAACACGTTAAACCTCTGCCCTGGGTGTGATTTTTCCTATTATAATGAGGGGGAAAGTCAGTGAAAGTTCAGCACAGGGGTCCACCTGGGTGCAGACTGGTTTAATCTGGTTTTGCCTAATCTCCATAGTAAGCATCCTCCCAAGGGCATAGAGTTTTAGGTGTTTGTTTGCTTGTTTGTTTGTTTCCCTGGTGGAGGCAGCCAAAGAATGCTGGATTTGTGGTCAGGGTTGAGGGGACCCGAGTCTAGTCCCTTTTTTCTTATCCTCACTGAACTCTGTCAGCTAATCACCATGACCAAGTTGACAAGCTGATGGAAATTCCTCCATGTGAACTAAGGAAACATTAACAACTTAAACATTTTTAGTAAGATTGATTTTATTTTACTTTATTAAAATATTTCCGTGGTTCCCAGAATACCTTTTGTTTATAGACCTTCAGATTTGGGGCCAGGATTGATTCTAAGATTATTCTGTTGCCTATACATTTGAGTTATAATATCATTAAAATTGAATAAATCTGAAAAACTTTGGAAGTTCAACTCTATCAATTAAAGAAACTCATATTCTACTTTTTTGTTTTGCTGGTTCATTAACTCAGAGCAAAGAAAAAACAAAACAGGCCACAGGAAATGCTCTCAGCAAATGAGTTTTGAATGACTACTTATAGACAAGGAGAGAAATCATCAAATAAATTGAAACTTACTCTTAAACTTTGTCATAAAGTAGTAGGTTTTGTGTTTAATTTTTTGCATGTAGGCCATTAGGGTGAAGACTATATAGAAATTGGGGCTTTTGCATTTTTTTTCTATTAAATAATACTGTCCCTTGTGGAGAGAGTAGTCAAGGAGAGGAAGATTGGATGATAGTCCTTTTTTTACTTCCACCTTAGTAAACATTTATTTTGTTTCAGTTCTATTGGTTTCTACTGGCTCAAAGGTAAATTTGTTCTATTGCATTAAAAAACTATGCAGGGGCACCTGAGTGGCTCAGTCGGTTGAGCATCCAACTTCAGCTCAGGTCATGATCTCACGGTTCGTGAGTTTGAGCCCCACATCGGGCTCTGTGCTGACAGCTCGGAGCATGGAACCTGTTTCGGATTCTGTGTCTCCCTCTTTCTCTGACCCTCCCCTGCTCGCTTTCACTCTGTCTCTCTCAGAAATAAACATTAAAAATTAAAAAAAAAACCAACTATGCGGTCATATGGAGAGAAGGGGGATGAATATTGAGGACATCGGTCCTAACAGAAACACAATTATAAGAGGGAAAATTATATTTTACAGATGAGGAAGTAGAGATAGTTGGTATAAGTGAGCAGAGCTCAGACGAGTTTCGTAAAATTTTCCTTTTTTATTTTTACCTTTTTTATTATAAAGTAACACAGATATAGACAGCTGTATGAGTCAGGTGCAGACCTTAGTGAATTATTGTATGGCAAACACCCTTGTAATCAGATGGAGATACAGAACTTTTCTAGCCACCTCAGAAGCTCCTCCCAACATCAGCCCCTTTCTTGTCTCCAAAAGTACTCATTATCCTGACTGTGACAGCAGCCACATCCTTGCGTGTGCATCCCTAGATACCATAGTTAGATTTTGCCCATTTTTAAAAACTTGATATGTCTCTTAAGTCTCTGTTTAAATTTACATATTTATATTCTATCCCCTTCTTTTCCTTACATTATAGCTATTGAGGAGACAGCAGATTTTTACCTCTAGATTTTCCACGTTCTGGATTTGCTGAGCACATACTTATGATGGAGTCTAGTATCTTTCTCCTGAAAAAATATATTTTGTACTAATTTGCAGCTAAATCCAGAGTCTTGATCAAACTCATGCTGGACTCCTTTGGCAAGATAATAAATGGTGTTGTATTATTTACTCAAGGAACACAGTGCCTGCTGTTCACTTCTATTTGCTGTCAGTAACCCCCAGTGCTCAATGCTACCAGTGTTTTTTCAATGTCTTTGTAGTCACTTTGGTTGCTTGAAGCTCATGCTTGAGTATATTTCTTAGGAAGGGCTCATGGCAACAATATTCCTTGAGGATTTGCCTGTTGATAACAGTTGTCTGTGCTTTTTGTACTTGAAGTTCAATATTACTGGATACAAATCTAGCAGGGGAGGGGCAGAGAGAGAGGGGGAGAGAATCTTAAGCAGGTTTCATGCCCATCATGGGGCTCGATCTCACAACTGTGAGATGTTGACCTGAGCTGAAAGAGTCGGGTGCTTAACCAACTGAGCCACCCAGGTGCCCCTCGATGCTATCTTTCTAATGTGATTTGGAAGGATCACCCAAAAAATTATGCTGCCACTACCATCATTCTAGAGTATGCTCTAGGGAATCTGAAGCCCAAGGAGATAAAGTTATTTGTCCAAGATCACACAACTAGCGGCTGAAGATAGACGTATACGTAAAGCATCTTGATAATGCCAGGTACAGATAATCTGCCTAACGCATGCTCTTTCTTCCTTCTTTCCCTCTTCTTCCCAGCCTTCTTCCTTTCCTTCCTTTCTCCAATTCTCCTCATTCCCTCCAGAGCCTATATTTAAAACCAGTGATTTCTGACTTCAAAGCCTCTGCAAGCTCATTTAATATGCTATGCATCTACCCCATAATGTGAAGTCGCTAGAGCTTTTCAACAAATTTAAACAAAATTAACTTTACTAAAACCTATAGTCATCTTGCTCTAAAGAACACTTTCCACTATGTTTTTATGCTCACATTCTTTTCAAATGGAATCTACAAATGTTAGATTCTTTGACACATGCCTCATTAAAATTGGTTTGTTAGAAGTAAATTGGTCCCCTTATTTTAATGAATCCATTTATAGAGATTTTATATAATCCTTTAAAAGCCTTCTTTCTTATCTTCTACTACGGCCTAGGAAACTACATTTGATTAGGAGTCAATGAAATCTGAATCTGAAAAACCTTGATTTCACTTTCAAATTTACAGAATTTCACAGAATTTAAAGAGATTTTAAACTTGGCCAAAGTTGAACGTTCTGCTTTTGAAAAATCTTCTGAAAGATCAATTTTGAGTAGAAAGCTATGCAGCTCTCAGACACAGGTCCCTAAAATTCTAAGCTCCATTGGTTAGGGTGCTTGTCTACTGATGATATTTGACTGAAACAGATTCATTCAAAAATTGAATGCCCCATGAAGGCTCCCAAGGAATTTACACTGTATACTCCGCCGTATAAACATTCCAACTTACTAATTCTCCATAATCCTCTATGTAAAGCCAATCAGTAATTAGATCGTGGGGAGGAGAGTTTTGCTTCAGGTATGAAATCACCACACAAGTCCTAAGGGATTTATAGCTCTATTTTAAGCTAGCGCTTTTATAAAATCCTGTTCCAGTTTTTGGCTCTGTAATGGATTTCCCAGGTTGGTGATACACCACACAGAAAACACCGTTTCCTTATTTTTCTTTCCTTGAACTTCCTGCTCTTACTGTGCAGGCTTAGTTCATACTGTTTGAATTTACTTATTGTGGTTTGCATAAAATTACCATTCACTCATCTACACATAGTAGATAATGGTTATTTGCCTATAAATCTAACAGGTACTGAGTTTTATTTACCCTCCTGCTCCGTGGGCACTCTCTGAACAAGCCGGCAGTTGTTCTTGAAACATTTTCCATTTTTATGAGATTTGGACCTGTTTCTCCTTGTTGCTTTGTGTGCTTTTTAGCAGCTTGAGGCTCCTTCTTTCATGGTGTTTACTCTGGAGCTGGTGTGAACAGAGGCCCTTGGAAATGGTAGAGTGTTAATATCCTGGAGGGTGTCCTGCTACATGTAAAAGATCGCGTCGCTAGGCTGCCGGGAGCTGCAGCGGAAGCCGGGCTTTCACAACATGTGCAGATACACTCACAGTCACGAACGGTCACACACCTACGCTCAATCTCTCACGCTCTCCGACTGCGCATGTGCAGAAACGGTCCAGGAACCCCGACCCCACGTTCATCGGGATGTTGCTTTGCATTCATTCTCAGAATATTTGGAGCCTCGCGTGTGTTTCTCATTAATGCTCATGTTTGATTGTCCTAAGTAATTTTTTTTTTAAAGTTAAATCAACCTGAATCAAAAACTGTCACTTTGCTTTAAAGGAGCACAATTAGCTTGCTCTGTGGGCACAAAAAGCAAAGAAAGAAAGAAATGAAATATCTGTGTTTCTTTACATGTGTTTCCATAAATGAGAGTGGCAGTAAGACACGGGAGTACATTTGAGGTTCAGGGGATTTTAAGGAGCTTTTGAACAAATCAAGCACAAAGTAGCATTACTTATACAAAGAAACTCATTCAAAACAGAGCTTGTTAACGGAATGTGGTTTAAAATCATGTGTTTTAAATAGATCTTCAGAACTGAAAGTTACTGGGCCAGAGACTGAGAGGTAATATAAGCTGATAGCTGAATATAGTAACTATAAATTTGGAGGTGCATTGTTTCACTCCAATCATATGCAGGGTAACGTACTTGGGCCTGAATGACTTCATAAATTTCCCAAAATGCAGTTTTCGAATCTATTTCTATTTTACATAACTGCATAGGGGCTCTCCCCAACCTCAGCTTGGTAATGCTGTGCCCCTTTTAAGACAACAGGGAGAAAAAGCTATCTATCTGTCTATCTAATCTGAACCTAAGTGGCTAAATCATGTGTTTTAAGATCCAGATATCAGTTTCATGTTGCCTCCTGACTCTTAATTATTCTTTCAGTTCACTCTTTCATTCTACATATTTTAAATAGTGTTTTTTATATTAATCTTTTTTTTTTTTTTAATTTTCTATATTTGACATCTTGGGTGGCTCGGGGAGGGATTGCCCTCCAGAGGTTATCTAGTTCCTAAAGGTAGCAAACGCCTGGCCTATGAGCACACCTTTCATATGCAAACCAACCAATCATAGCTCATACCTCCAATCCCCTTCATTTTCAAATTTTCACACACCAGGCCAGTAGTCTTGCCCTAAATCACCCCAGGGCCAGGTACTAGACAACGAGGGACCACCCTACCCACTGAAATTATTCAGACTATCCAATCCTAAACGTATGCAATGTACTTACCCTGCTTCACTCATTCCTTCCCTCAAACCCCTAATTTTCCCTTTTTTCCTTCTGCCTCCTGACAGATCCAAGTGCTTCCCCATGTGGCTCTGCAAACCATGAAGGGCCCCTTTCTTCTGAGAATTGTAGATAATAAACCGTCTTTTCTTTTAATTTTTTTTTAACGTTTATTTATTTTTGAGACAGAGAGAGACAGAGCATGAACGGGGGAGGGTCAGAGAGAGAGGGAAACACAGAATCCGAAACAGGCTCCAGGCTCTGAGCAGGTCAGCACAGAGCCCGACGCGGGGCTCGAACTCACGGACCGCGAGATCATGACCTGAGCCGAAGTCCGCCGCCCAACCGACTGAGCCACCCAGGCGCCCCATAAACCGTCTTTTCAATGGTAGTCATCTTCGGATCTGTCGGCCCCGCCATACCTGATCTAAACAAATCCTGGGTACATTTTCATACCCTTTGGCACCCGTTCCTGTTGTAGACTCCAGTCTTCTCTCTAGCTCTTTTCGTTTCCTATTACTAAAGAACTTTCTGACTGTGGACCATGGCTACAGCTATTAGACACTTCTTTTCAGTGAGGGACCCTCCTGTAAAACTCCTGTTCCAGGGAAGTTCCTTGAATGACGGACGTTTAGGCATCAGCCTACCCCTGGCTTTTGTGGTAAAGGTACTCCATTCTGCCAGGCATAACCCAATCTCCACTGCTGCCTCAGGGGTGGAGTAGAGTACATTTGTGATGTGCTTCTCCTGCTGCACCTGCCTTAGGCTCTGCCGTCATCTCAAACCACAACCAGCCTTACGTACTTCATTCATCCCAACTTCAGATCCCAGTCCTCCCATGAAATATAAGAGCCTTCTGCCCAATCGTCCAGGCTCGTTTCTGCTCTTTCTTATATATTTTCTCCACCATCTCCACCCAAACATCTTTCTACTATCTAGTCAAAGTTGTACCAGTCCTTCAATCTTCTATGAAATCTCCAATAATGCCCTCTTCCTTGCATTTGACTGTATTGAATTGAACATTTTATTATTTGTTGTCTTCTTCTATTTCGTGTGCATTTTTCTTATCTAGTTGGATTACTAGCTTTTAAAATACTTGTAAAAAAACCCTGAACTGTAAAAAAAAAAAGCCTGAAATTTGACAGAGGACTTGAGCATATTACTTACAAGTTGTATTAGTCTGCTTGGACTTCCACAACAAAATCCCACAGGCTGGGTGACTTAAACAGCAGACATTAATTTTCTCAGAGTTCTAGAGGCTAGAATTCCCAGATCAAGGTCAGGTAAGGTGGGTTCCTAGTGAGGACACTCTTCTTGGCTTATAAACATCCACCTCTCACTGAATCCTCTCATGGCCTTTCCAAGATGCTCTCATATGTAAAGAGAGAGAAAGACAGTTCTCTGGCATCTGTTCTTCTAAGGACACCAATCTCACCAAGATCAGGGCTCTTTCCAATGATCTAACTTAACATAATCCCTTTCCTAGAGACCCCATCTCCAAATACAGACAGAGATCTGGTGCTTCAACATATGAATCGTAAGGGGACAGAAGTCAAGTGACTATGACCATATCTTTACATTTAAAAAGGAAGATAATACTACTCAAAATTTCTGCCCAAAGTCTGCCAAAGGGCTGGACCACGTTAAGTGTTCAGAATATAAATCTTAAATAAAGAATTTTATTCTGTGTATTTATCAAATTGATATAGCAGAACAAGAAGTAAATTTGTGTCACCTGAGATTCTGGAATTAACTTTTCTGGCTTTTAGTGTTGGGTATGGAGAGCTGGATATTGGATACATAGGAGAGCTAGTAGAAAGCCTTCACATGTTCACAGCTGGTTCTTTCCATTGCTACTACACACAGGATGAAATCGTCTATGGTGTAAAATTCTCCTCTCTAAAAGGAAATTTTTAAGAATACTTCAGAGAGAATCATCTTGTTCATTGTATTATCAATCTAGCATCACATTCCAGCATGAAAATCCCAGAATTCTAGCAGAAATATGGAGAGGCCATTTAAAATCACACATCATAGCTGTAGAGGCCAGTTTTTTTTTCCATTTGGAATTTAGGACTCTTTTTTAGTAAGTGCCACCCTGTCCTTCCCAGGTCGATTAGACTTTGTGTCTTATACTCTTCCCAAATAAACTCAAATTCCTTTTGGTGAGTATTAGGCAAAAAATTCAATTCAAGTTAAAATTGCCTCCCCAGGCCACTCTCTAGAATTTCAAGTTAGTCATTCAGTCCATCATGGTTCCTAAATCATGGATCTTTTGAAATAATATTTCCTGGGTGCTGCCACCTGTTATTACAAGCACTTCTTTTGACTTATCCCTAACTTTCTTCTTGTTCTTACCTTCTTTCTGCTTTATTCCACATTGTCACCATGCCCAAGAAAAACATATATTCTCTTCTTTAAGAATTCTCTCGTATGAATTACTTTTCTCAGTTAATGGAATCACTTTTGATTCCTTCTACTTTTACATCCCACAGATGTAACTGATCACTGAATCATGAAGATTCTCTCTCTTAAACACTTCCAAATTCATTCATCCATTCAACAAGGATTTCTTGAGAACCTTGTATGTGCCAGGCTATATAGGGGTTTGATGGTGAATGAGATGGGCCCAGTCCCCACCCTCATTGGTTTTAGAGTCTAGTGGGCAATGAGTTTTCACTCCCTGGGAAAGTGCTAGGCTGAACTCACCATAGAAGCAATGTCAAGGCACAGAGAGAGTAGCAAGTACAAAAGAAGCGATGTCTATTGGCGAAATGGAACTGACTTCAGCAATTAGAAGTGACTTCTAGATGGTTCCCTCACCTCTAACTGATCTAATATTTGCTGATAAATCTTTCTTTCTTTCTTTTTTTAAGTTTTTTGATGTTTATTTATTTTTGAGAGAGAGAAAGACAGAGTGTGAGTGGGGAATGGTCAGAGAGAGAGAGAGGGAGACACAGAACCTGAAACAGGCTCCAGGCCCTGAGCTGTCAGCACATAGCCAGATGCAGGACTTGAACTCATGGACTACGAGATCATGACCTGAGCTGAAGTCAGACACTTAACCGACTGAGCCACCCAGGTGCCCTAAACCTTTCTTTCTAAACACAGACTTTATGATATGCTTGTTTAGGAGCTACTGATAAATTTCCATTACCTACAGAAGAGCTAAACTCAGCATATCATATATAACCCTGTGTGGGATACCTGTAGCCATTCCACATTAGCTGGGGAAGTGCTCGAATAAAAATACACTTTGAACTTCCATGAATTTTCTTCTTCCTCCTATATTTGTTCACCTGATGAAGTCATTTTAGATTCAGCTTTAATGTCATCATTATGAAAACTTTCCTAACCCTTCAATTTCTCAAGTAAAATTAACTGATTTTTTTGTCTGATTTTGTAGCTTGTCACAAGCACATATTGTTCCTGTGACTGTCTCTTTGTCCAGACTATATATTTTTGAGCCGTCAGACTATTTTATTTTTGTTATTTTTCTAGCTCTGAAAATGGCACCCAACACATCAGAGGTCCTCAGCAAATACATCCTCAATTAAGTTAATAAAGAGTGAATTCGACTCTTTCCTCTCTTCACTAGGATCAATGCACTTAACTCCTTTTTGTTTGATTTTTCTCCTTCTCATTTGCAGAAATCATTTATTCCAAGAAACCTCTTTAATAATGGTTGAACTACTTGTGGAGTGCACTGTTGAGTTAATAGGAGAGTGATCAATCTTTAGTAAGCTGAGCTACAATGACATACATTTCCCTATGCAGGTAATAACATCTTGATATTGACTCTTGAAATATAAAATGATATTGTCATTTGACTTTTTCAATTGTTGTTTTTTAAAAATTTTTCCCATGCTAACTAGCTTAATACATATTTAAATAAATAAATAAATAAGTATGACGTTGAGTTTGATTCTGTTGAAGTGTTGACCAACAAATTTGCAGGTCAAAATCTAAGGACCACCATAATAAAACTTATATTATTGGCAAACAGAGAGTAATCTGAATTTTTCCATGTTTTAGGATCTCCCATATTCAAACTACCTATCTAGGACTTGATAATACAGAAAAAACCCACCCTGCATATTGTTCTTTATACAAAGGATGCTGTTTTACAGGTGTGCATTTGCTTATGCTGTGTTCTCTACCTAGAATATTCCTTGCCACTCTCATTCTTTTAAAGAACTGCTCTTTAAGAAGTAGCTTTATTATTGCCTCCTCTATGAACCATTGCCCAAGCCTCCTGACAGGGTTAAAGTAAGTATCCACAGAACCCTGTTTTTATTTTTATCAGAGCACATTCCGTATTATATTGGAATTATTTTTTTACCATCTATTTTTCCCAATTAAGTGCAAACTCTTCAAAGAAAGGATCCATGTTTTATTAATTTAGTTTATTCTAGTGTTCCTGATATACAGTAGGTAGTCAGTAAATGTTTATTTATTGAAATTTGATGATTAATATACTGTATATACCAAGTGTATTTTTAGGGCTGGCACCCATCCAATGTCTTCATGTTTGTCCAGCAGGTCTCTTTCATGGTTAAGAATATGTGTCTTAAAGCAGGAAAGACTATCCAATGGAAAAAAGATAGTCTCTTTAACAAATGGTGCTGGGAGAACTGGACAGCAACATGCAAAAGATTGAAACTAGACCACTTTCTCACACCATTCACAAAAATAAGCTCAAAATGGCTAAAGGACCTGAATGTGAGACAGGAAACCATCAAAACCCTAGAGGAGAAAGCAGGAAAAGACCTCTCTGACCTCAGCCGTAGCAATTTCTTACTTGACACATCCCCAAAGGCAAGGGAATTAAAAGCAAAAATGAACTACTGGGACCTTATGAAGATAAAAAGCTCTGCACAGCAAAGGAAACAACCAACGAAACTAAAAGGCAACCAACGGAATGGGAAAAGATATTTGCAAATGACATATCGGACAAAGGGCTAGTATCCAAAATCTATAAAGAGCTCACCAAACTCCACACCCGAAAAACAAATAATCCAGTGAAGAAATGGGCAGAAAACATGTATAAACACCTCTCTAAAGAAGACATCCAGATGGCCAACAGGCACATGAAAAGATGCTCAACGTCGCTCCTCATCAGGGAAATACAAATCAAAACCACACTCAGATATCATCTCACGCCAGTCAGAGTGGCCAAAATGAACAAATCAGGAGACTATAGATGCTGGCGAGGATGTGGAGAAACGGGAACCCTCTTGCACTGTTGGTGGGAATGCAAACTGGTGCAGCCGCTCTGGAAAGCAGTGTGGAGGTTCCTCAAAAAATTAAAAATAGACCTACCCTATGACCCAGCAATAGCACTGCTAGGAATTGACCCAAGGGATACAGGAGTAGTGATGCATAGGGGCACTTGTACCCCAATGTTTATAGCAGCACTCTCAACAATAGCCAAATTATGGAAAGAGCCTAAATGTCCATCAACTGATGAATGGATAAAGAAATTGTGGTTTACATACACAATGGAGTACTCCGTGGCAATGAGAAAGAATGAAATATGGCCCTTTGTAGCAACATGGATGGAACTGGAGAGTGTTATGCTAAGTGAAATAAACCATACAGACAAAGACAGATACCATATGGTTTCACTCTTATGTGGATCCTGAGAAACTAACAGAAACCCAGAGGGGAAGGAAAAAAAAAAGAGATTAGAGTGGAAGAGAGCCAAAGCATAAGAGACTCTTAAAAACTGAGAACAAACTGAGGGTTGATGGGGGGTGGGAGGGAGGGGAGGGTGGGTGATGGGTATTGAGGAGGGCATCTTTTGGGATGAGCACTGGGTGTTGTATGGAAACCAATTTGACAATAAACTTCATATATTGAAAAAAAAAAAAAGAATATGTGTCTTACAGGGGCCACCTGGGTGGCTCAGTCGGTTGAGTGCCCGACTCTTGATTTTAGCTCAGGTCATGATCTCACTGTTTGTGGGATCAAGGCCCATGTCAGACTCTACATTGACAGTGTGCAACTCCTTGGGCTTCTCTCTCTCCCTCTGTCTCTGTCTCTACACTCTTTGTCTGTCTTTCTCAAAATAAACTTAAAAAAAGGAATATGTATCTTCCAGTAGTTAATATCAAGATGTTAATGAGGAATATAACAAAAGAATGAATTGTATAATTTTAGGAACCAAGGCACCTCAGTAGAGGAAATCTATTTTGGTGGACATGAGACTTTCTAGTTCTTGTTAAATTATGCTAAGTAAGCCACTACCTCCTATTGCTTTTTACTGCTACCTTTAAGCAGTTTTGGAATGCCACAGATCAGTTCACTGTGAGTTCTTCCCACATGACCAAACCTCCCAAATGACCAAATCCAATTTGGAGAAATTATGGCTAAAAATAATCAAAAAGTTCCTTTTAAGTGAGCTAACCAGCATTTCTCTGATGTGTCCAGCAGGAATGTGACATTTTGATTTATTGATCTCTTCAGTGTTTACTCTTTAGGATACTGGTTAATGACCACACGTATTTCTGCACCAGCTCTGCAAACCAAAATCCCAGCATAGTAATTGGACTTGTATACATTACATGCCATTTGAAGACCTTTCTAATCTGGCTTCTCATTACCTCCTCAGTCTACCCACCACATATTCTCTTTTCAAGTCATATAAGAGTGTTTCTTCGGTACTCTATGACTTAGCTCATATAGTTTGCTTTCCCTGGATTTCTCTTCCCTTGCTTATTCTCTTTAAAATTCTGACTCATCTTTCAGTGCCACTTGTCCTAGGAAAATAGTTATTGATTCTCAAAATAAAATGAATTGCTCCTTCTTCTCCCCTAGCACTTTTATCTAGATTATAGAATTTATTACAGTGTTATAGTGTTATAGCTTGATGCATCCTTGTCTGCACCACATATTTTGAATTCTCTGAGATAAAGGGTTTTATCTTTCACATACTTTTTTTTTTCTTCTTCTCAGCTATTTCAGTTCCTAGAAACCTAGAGCAGTTTGCCTCAATGGAGGCTTGTAGTAAGAAGTAATATCAGTAAATCAATGAACCAGCATATCCTGGACACTAAAACCAGGTTATATAATTAGAATAAATATTTCTTTTTGAGCTTTAGAATTGCATTAATCTTGGTTTTTTTTTTTTTTTTTTTATGTTCATGGCATCAGCAAAGTGAACTGTGTATATTACTATAACATAGAATGATGCTAATCATCCAAGCCAGAGTCTCAGTGGCAATAGAGAAAATTCAGGGATTAAATGGATGGTTGATTGACTGACCTAAGGATTCCTTAACCTCTGAAAGCAAGTGATACCTGTGATATTCATTGCTAGCCAATGCAGAAACTTATAGACAAAGTAGATGCTGACCATGGTGCTGAAGAGTTAAATTGCATAGGATGATCTCAGCCATATGGTCTCACACAATATAAAATTAAATCAGTGCCAGTCTAGTGCAATTTTATTTCATATATTATATTTTAACATGTGCCTATATATAATGCTATCAATGCCCACACCACTTACCATTTCTAACTAGTGTTTCTTTTTTTTTTTAATTTTTTTTTAATGTTTATTCATTTTTGAGACAGAGAGAGACAGAGCATGAATGGGGGAAGGTCAGAGAGAGATGGAGAAACAGAATCTGAAACAGGCTCCAGGCTCTGAGCTGTCAGCACAGAGCCCGATGCGGGGCTCGAACTCACGGACCGCAAGATCATGACCTGACTGAAGTCGGCTGCTTAACCAACTGAGCCACCCAGGCGCCCCAAACTAGTGTTTCTTAACACCGAGTAGATTGAAGTAAATCATTCCTGAATCTTTTCATTTTTCTTCAGAGACTTAAAATGTGAGTGTAGTTATCCATCATACTCTTATCACAGCTAATTGTGGAAGGACTGTAGATGACTTCATAAAATTAAGGCTTAGCCAAGAAAATCATGATACAGGTATCAATAAGCATGAGAGGCAGGGAACTTCATTGAGGAAAATCAGATTTACTGTGTAGATTGATATTCATCCTCAAATCTACTTGTTGGATAACTTTTTACTTTCAGACATAGTTTTAATACTTGTAGTAAGAAGTGAGGAAAGCTGCTTAGAGTAGGAAAGTTCTGAGTTAAGTGGACCTGATGTTACTAACTTTGAAAAAAATTAAACATTTTTTTTCTATTATGTTAGCTTTACTTGTGGATGAATATTTTCATATGTGCATGTAGCTTGGGCCTAAATGGAAATGCAGTGTGGAAGTATTGAAATGTCACTATATATATTTCTTCCAAAGTCTGTTTAGGTGAAGATCATTGGATAATAGTATCTGAATGTAGAAGAGAAGAAATAAAAAAACAAATCTTTCAAGCACTGTTGCCAAAGCATTTTAAAGGAGAATATCTAAAGCCACATTTTAAGGTTTTTTGTTCTGTTCTTTTGTCTTACTTATCTCACCTGATTCCTGAAAGAGTGTATTGAGATAATGAATATAAACACATTTTATGAACTAAAACTTCCTATGCAAATGGAAGATTTTGTTATCACTATTTCAAATTGGGTCTGGATTCTAAGCCTTTTCAGCTTTTATCCTAGTCTTGAACTAGAATGCAGAGACCCTGGATAGTATGTGAAGACCTCCTCAGGGATAAAATGCCTGAAAAAAAAATTAAAGGAATAGATGACCAGATCTTTGACCTTGACAAATATTTGTTCTCGAAATTGATCTGCCTGACAAAGCACCTATCTTGGAGGGGCAGGTGTTACTTTCCTAACTTCCTTTTTCACAGATGTTTTGTTTTGTTTTTTTTCCTCATGTCCCAATCTAGATATCATATTCAGCATAATATTATGATTCAGGCTTTTTTGGGTTAAACAAATCTCTATGGCCCCAATCAATAGGACAATGTGAAATGTTAATATAATATTGAGTAAATGGTTGCTTCTGGATAACAGCTGCATCTGCAAATAAAATTTCCGCTTTTTTGCTTTCAACAAAATAGAAGGAAGTTAAACATTAGCTAATATCTAATTAAAAATAACTTTTGGTAATAGGTCATATAGGATTTTTGATATAGAGGATAAGTATAAATAAATATATAGCTATAGTGTAATAAAACTTCTATTCCCATACCATAAGAACTGTTTCTCAGTGTCTACACATATTAAAAGAAATTGTAATAGCATTTATGATCATTCCTGTTTCATTTTAGTCATAAATTATTTATCTACAGATATATTAAGTAATTGAAAAATGAAGCTCCACCTATCTTATTAAAAGATGGCTTTCCAGGGGCACCTGGGTGGTGCAGTTGGTTAAGCGTCCGACTTCAGCCAGGTCACGATCTCGCGGTCCGTGGGTTCGAGCCCCGAGTCAGGCTCTGGGCTGATGGCTCGGAGCCTGGAGCCTGTTTCCGATTCTGTGTCTCCCTCTCTCTCTGCCCCTCCCCCGTTCATGCTCTGTCTCTCTCTGTCCCAAAAGTAAATAAAAAACGTTGAAAAAAAAAATTAAAAAAAAAAAAAAAGATGGCTTTCCAATAAAAATTTCATTTTCTTTAAAGATTATTTACTGAATCTGAACAATACTTATGTTTTGACTTCTTAATTTTGGAATGCCTAGGGTTTTTGGTATTTTTTCTCTGTCCATACTCAGTTCTTTCTCATTCCATCTACTCTCTGGACTTTAAATTCTACATGTATGCTGATAACTCCCAAATTTATATCTCTAACCTCCCTTATGAACTCCAGAATTATGAATCCATCTACTTCCTTAACATTTCCACTTATATATCTGACATCTTAAAGTCCCGAGGTTTTCTCAAAACTTGCACTACTCACAGTCTTTTCCATTAGTTGTGGGATACTTCATCCTCCCAGTAGTTTGGACCCCAAACTTTTAATTTATTCTTGATTCTTTATTTTACATCTCACATCCAGTCTGTTGAGAAATTCTATTAGCTTTACCTTTAAACTATATCTGGAATCTGATGGCTTCTCACTGCTCCAGTGCTAACAACTTGGCTTGAATCTCCAAGATATCTTATCTGAGTTAATGCGGTAGTCTCCTAACTGGTAGCCTGAATTCACACTTGTCATCTTATAGTCTATTTTCAATCAGCAGTCAGGTCATCTTGTTAAAACAGTTGTATTATGTTATTCCTCTCATAATCCTGGAAAGGTAACTGTGATAGTTAATTTTATGTGTCAACTTGGCTGCACCACAGTGCCCAGATATTTGGTCAAAAATTATTCTAGATATTTCTGTGAGGGTGTTTTTCAATGACATTAACATTTAAACTAATGGACTTTGAGTAAAGCAGATTGCTCTCCATAATGTGGGCATGCCTCATCCAATCAGTTGAAGGCCTGAATAGAAAAGACTGACCTCTGCCAGCAAATAGCCTTAGGATTGGAGCTGCAACACTGACTTTTCCCTGTGTTTCCAGCCTTGCTGACCAACCCTGCAGATTGAGGACTTTCCAGTTTCCATAACTGAATGAGCCAATTGCTCTAAATCAGTATCTATCTATCTATCTATCTATCTATCATCCCATTAGTTTTGCTTCTCTGGGGAATCCTGACTAATAAAGTAAAATTTTATAAGATTTTCATTTTTTACCATATGGATATCCAGTTATTCCAGAACCATTTGTTTTGGTGCACTTGTAAAGATAACTGGACTCTACATGTGTGAGTCTATTTCAGGTTTCCATTCTGTTCTATTCTCTTTCATTTTGCCAATAACACACTGTCTTGATTACTGTGACTTAAAAAAGTTGCCATATATATATGGCGCTCTCTCTCTCTCTGTATATGTGTATATATATATATATATATATATATATTCTTTTTTAATTACTATTTTATTTCATTTTAATTCCAGCATAGTTAACATACCGTGCTATATTAATTTCGGGTATACAGTATAGTGATTCAACAATTCCATACATCACCCAGTGCTCGGCACAACAAGGGCACTCCTTATCCCCATTTCCTATTTCCTAAATGTGAGACCTGAAACCATAAAAATCCTTGAAATAGCACAGGCAGTAATTTCTCTGACATCAACCATAGGAACATTTTTCTGGATATGTCTCCTGAGGCAAGGGAAATAAAATAAAAAATAAACTATTGGGACTCAATCAAAATTAAAAGCTTCTGCAGAGGAAAGCAAACAACAAAAAGTCAACCTACTGAATGGCAGAAGATATTTGCAAATGACATATCTGATAAAGGGCAGTATCCAAAATATATAAAGAAATACAACACAACACCCCCAAAACAAATACTCCAATTAAAATGTGGGCAGGAGGAATGAATCGACATTTCTCCAAAGAAGACATCCAGATGGCCAACAGACACATGAAAAGATGCTCAATATCACTCATGATCAGAGAAATGCAAATCAAAATTATGATGAGATATCACTTCAGACCTGTCAGAATGGCTAAAATGAAAAACATAGGAAACATGTGTTGGCAAGGATATAGAGAATAAGAAACCTCTTGTACTGTTGGTGGAAAGAAAAGTTTTGAAACTGAGTAGTATGAGTTTTCCAACGTTGTTCTTTGTTTTCATGATCTTTTTGACTATTCTAATGTCCTTAGATTTTCATATACATATTATAGTCAGCTTATCTCTATCTATCTATCTATCTATCTATCTATCTATCGCCTTCTGGGATTTTTTAAAGTTTATTTATTTTTGAGAGAGAGAGAGAGAGAGAGAGAGAGAGAGAGAGAGAGAAACAAAATCAGGGAAGGGGCAGACAGAGAGGAGAGAGAATCCCAAGCAGGCTCTGCACTGTCAGCACAGAGCCGATCATGGGAGATCATGACCTGATATCTGAAACCATGATCTGAGCTGAAACCATGATCTTGACCTGAACTAGAAACCAAGAGTCAGATGCTCAACCAAATGAGCCACCCAGGTGCCTCTAGTACCTTAGGAGTTTTTATGCATGTAATCCTGTCATCTGCATGTACAATTTTTCCTTTTTATATTTTAATGCTATTTTTATTTTGGTTTAGTGTACAAGCTAGATCTCCTGTGATTAGAGTGGACATCTTTATTTTGTTCCCAGTCTTAGGGGAAAAGCATTCACTATTTCACTATCAGGCATAATATTAATAGCAAGGTTTTTGTAGATGTCTTTTATAAGGTTGCACATGTTTTCTTCTGTAATTATGTTGATGAAATTAAAAAATGTTTATTCATTTATTTTTGAAAGGTGGAACAGGGAGGGGGGGGGAGAGAGACAGAAAATCCCAGGCAGGATCCGTGTTGTCAGTGCAGAGCCTGACTGGGGTTTGAACTCACGAACGGTGAGATCATGACCTGAGCTGAAATCAAGAGTTGGACACCCTGAAAAATTTTTGTATCATAAATGTGTGAAATCCTTTTTCTGCATCTACTGAAACAACCATAATACTTTTCTTCCTTAAGTTGTTGATGTGGAGAGTTATACTGAGTATTTTTCAAATGTTAAAAAAACTTTGTATTTTGGTGCTAAATCATATTTGTCATGGTGTGCTATCCTTTTTGTGTATTGATGGGTTTAGTTTGCTAATGTTTGCTAAAGAATTTTGCATCTATGTTCATAAGGTATATTGGTCTGCAATTTTCATTCCTTTTTTGTTTTTCTTTTCTTTGATTTTAGCATCAGGGTAATACATTCTCATGAGACCCGCTGCTAAGTGTCCCTCCTCTTTTTTTGAACTGTTTGTACAATATTCATGGTATTTCTTTTTTAAATGTTTTATAGAATCCACCAGTATATCCTCTGGGTTTGTTCAAAGATTCTATTTTCTGCTGTTTCTAACTTATTGAGAGTATTATCTATCTCGGGTATTATATTTTTTCATTTCTAGATTTCCCATTTGAATATTTTATATAATCTCTTTTCTCATATTTGTCAGTGCCCAGGATGCAGGAGGGTTTTCTCAGTTCTGCTGCTCATCCCTTAAATTTGGAGAGATTTGTGTTCTTGTGTCTTTAGAGTGGGGTCTCTCTCAACCCTCCTTTGTTCCCTTAGCATCAGACTCTTGTTGCCTAGTGCTTGGTGCAAGGCTTGGGGTGTGTGTGGGGGCAGAGGAGGGACAGAGGGGAGGTAGAGGGGATTCCATCTTGTTTTCCACCTCTGCCCTTGGACTTAAGCAGCCCTTACTTGCAAGACCCTCAGAGGGAATCTCTTTCAAGTCTCGTTTTTCTTCTCCAGTGGCAGACAGCCACTGCCTTATACTCAGTGCAGGGTCCAGAGCAGAGAGAGGCTTCGCTCACTTTTCCCACTCTGTCCTCAGGTTTTGGCATGCCCTGCATACCTGTGACTAAGCAGATGACTTTCTATCCTCCTGTCTTGTTCTCAGTCATTTCATGACCTCTCAGTTATAAACACCATGGAAAGAGTGGACGAACATTGCAGACCCTCCTCGTGTCCGGAACTCTCGAGATCCTGTAATGCCATGCCAGCTCACATGTGGCCTTTTGACACTTACAATTTCCACTGTTTTGTCTTACTCATGGCTGTGGTAACTTCCTTTCCATCCTGCTGCTCTGTCAAAGGGAAACAGCCGTGTCTCTCTTGAGAGGAGCTTTCCACCCGTCTGGGTCTAGTTCATTAGGCTACCTTATGAGATCTGACCGAAGTCTTTGCCTAGTTAACTCATATTATCACTTACATTTTAGCTCAACCTTCATTTCTTAAGTGAGAGTTGCTGTGTTCTAGACCATAAAACACCCTTGCTTTTCCCTCCCACAGGTTTTTGCTCCCCTTCCCTGTTTATAATAGCTATCATACTCCAAAATGTCTGGAGCTTTCTTGAAGACAGATATTATGCCTTTATTAACTCACTGTTATATACCCCAGACCGTACTGTAGAGACTAGGATTAGTAGGCACTCAAGAAAATAACTGTTGAGTGGAATTGAAATTCTCACTTGATTTCCTGGGAGATATTTTGGGTTCTTGGCTGAATGATAAAGGAAGGGAGAGCACTTCTTTTTGGATTTGAACAGCACCATCTAAACCCTAGTCATTCCTCTAACAGTTTGAATTATCATCTCCTTCCATTCCTAGTGTTGATGGGAATGTCATATGTCTTTAAAGTTATGATCATGGTCTCTGGGCTTATATAGTCTGTTCAGTGTCCCATCTCCTCAACTAGTAGCCGAATGACCTTGGGCAAATTACTTAACGACTCAGAATCTCATTTTCCTTATTCATTAAGTATTTATCTCGTTGAGTTGGTGTAAGAATTAACTGAATTAGTGTGTACAAAGACCCAGAGCCTAATATATATTAAATACAAGGAAAATATTGTTTTCACTACTTTTTGATGCCTTCCTTGTTGTTTTTCCAAGAAAGGAAGAGAGTTACTATCCATTAAAAGGGCTTTCTAAGAAGGAACAAGAAATTACACATATTTCTGTCCTCCAGACCCAGTATATTATTAAATTCCCTCTTTACTTTCTTCTTTTCTTGGTCCCATCTCAATTAATTTACTCAGGGGCTATTGAACAAAAGGGCAAAAGAAAGCCAAAAAAGAATTCGGAGAGTCAAATATGAGTGTGTCAGTATTAATCTACTGAAATTTAATCAGGCAAGAACTATTTTATCCACTTGGAGGTGGTTGCTGATATTTACAGACTGTGCATTATCCAGAGGCCTAAACATTCTTTGTCTTTAACAATTCCAACATGAAATTAGGTTTACAGACATTGTGGGAGTGCTGAAAGGTAAGCCTTCCAACGCTAAAGTATACTCAGGGAATTCCTGTGAGAGCTGACGTTCCTGTATGACCTTTCCAGCTCTTTCTTTGGACTCTTTTCCTTCTCTGGGAAAAAGGGCCTGAAGAGCAGGTTTCTTTGTCCAAGATTCTTTGTCCAAGAATCTCCTATTGTGACTTGTTCATCCCAGGAGCAAATTTCAATTTCTTCGTTGTCCGTATCTGATCTAACCTGTCCAGGCTTCTGGTTTAACTGCGTATATATGGTTTGGCCACCACCCCTTTTCATTTGAAGCCAACCAATGCTGGCACAGTTACAACACTGTCAGGAGAAAAGCTTTGGACCGTATGGCAGTATTAATCAGAAATCGTATCATGAGTACTAAACCAAATCTTCTGTCAACCGTGGCAGCCAAAGATCAAGGTTAGGCGACCAGGTTGGCCAGAGAAACAGATTAGCATGAAGGACATAACAGATGCAGCAAACTGCAAGAAGATCAAGAATGCAGAGAATTAACATCAGATTTCTGGGCCACAGATAGGAACATTAGCAATAAGCGTCAGATGGTTAAGGCAAGAAGGGGACTGTGGAAAAATCAGAAAACAGGACAACTGAGGTAGATTGTTAAGCCCAGTCTGGAACTCTTTAGGTCAACATCAGGGTCAACATCAAAAAGTCTATTGATCCAGTCTCCCATCAAGGACGGCATAGTATCAAGGAGGTAGGTCATCAGTAAGATGAAGACTGCCTCAGAGCCTTAAATACTTGGCTACACCCGGAAGTAATGCTGTCTGCCCCTTATCCTGCCTTGTTTCTAATCTGCCTTTCCCCCTGAAGCTTCATGGAAAAGGAACAGAAGTAAGGCCATCAAGCACCTGTCCTACTTTGCTAATCTCTTCTCTAATCCTAGGTATCTTTGCATTGGTGAAACCTAGAGCACCCCCCCCCCCATTGCCTTTAAATTATCGCACCATCTTAGGGGTGCCTGGTGGTTCAGTCAGTTAAGTGTCTAACTCTTAATTTTGGCTCAGGTCATGATCTCACAGTTTGTGAGATTGAGCCCCGCGATGGGGCTCTGTGCTGACAGTGTGGATTCTCTGCTTGGGATTTTCTGTCTCTCCCTCTCTCTCTGCTTCTCCCCTGCTCACTCTCTATCTCTCGAAATAAATAAATTGCTTGCACTATTTTAGACCCTGAGGGTCGATATATTCTGATGGTAGTGATAACAGGGTTCACCAAAGGTCCATTAGTCTCCTGCCCCAACCCAACCACCTATTTCTGAGTAGTGCTTTCTAGAGGCAACTCTTTTGGCTGTTTCTTCTGCACTTTCTAGATGACCTCTAAATAACATGCTTCTACTACTGCTTGTCATTATTTTTCAGCTCTAGATATTACCTGTTGACATCCATGAGGGTTCAGGTTTCTCACACCCCTGTCTCTTATCCATACTTTACTCTTGTTTTTTTTCAAGGTGTTAAATTGCAATGTTTTTGTTAAATTCATATTCACTATTTGCAATATTATAATTGTATAAGTAACATTCATAGCTGGGCCATGTCATTATTATTTCAATTTTTATTCTTTTATGATGTTTAGCTTTCTCTGGAATCACTAAATCCCTCCTTTTATAAGTCTCTTAAGGTTTATACCCACCTATCACAAATTTTGCCTCACACTTTTTTTAAACATTTATTTATTTATTTATTTATTATTTTGTTTACTGTTTACTTATTTTTAAGAGAGAGAGAGAGAGAGCCAGAGCATGAGTCGGGGAGGAGCTGAGAGGGAGACAGAGACACAGAATCCGAAGCAGGCTCTGGGGTCTGAGCTGTCAGCACAGAGCCCGACACGGGGCTCGAACTCACTGACTGCGAGCATGACCTGAGCCGTTGGACACTTAACTGGCTGAGCCACTCAGGTGCCCCACCGTCTTACACTTCTCATCTCTCCCACTATATCCAACACATCAGGTAGTTGATTCGGTTCCTCCTGGAGACTTCCATCCTCTTGTTCTAAACTGGACCAGTGAGTTTTTAAAACTGCTGCATGCCTGACATTAGGGAGATTTTTCGTTAACATTTTCATCTTAGGGATGTTCTTCTTCTTCAATGTCAGATTCCCCATTTTCCCAGATTTTGTAAATCCAAAACTACTACATGCCCTGTAGTCCCTTTTTAAATAATTACATTCTATCCTTTTATTTCATAATGTGAACTTTGAGCTGCGAGGGGTTTTTTTTTTTTTGTCTCAATGCTATCTAATAGGATTCCAATTCTTAGCTTTAACAATCTCAAGACCTTCCAAACAGCTGGTGAAAGAAATATGAGAAAGATCAAAAGGGGGGGGGGGGGAACAACCATTTCCTCATTCTTTTCAGTTGCATAAATCCATTTTTCTTAATCAATTAACTGATTTTTTTTTTCTTACAGTTTTCATAACTTCATGAAAAAGTACTGGTAAAAAAGGTGGCATTGAAAAAAGACTGAGTTTATCTTGGAAAACTGGACTATAAGACAAAATGAAAAAACAATTAACAAAGGAAGGTTAAGAGGTCTTCAAACAACAGCAAAATATAGCAAATACATTTTGAGGCCATTGAAATTTACACAACTGAAGGCTGCTTCATTTACTCGGGAAAATCCTGCAACAATAAAACTGTATATCCCTGACTGAAACATATCAGGGAAAGTTATCATTCACCTTGATAAAATGATGATTTGGAAAAGCCTATAGAAGTCTTGAGTCTTAAGGATTGCAGTCTTAAGATTTGTGTAAAAATAGGTTTGATTATCGTGTTAGTTGTTCAAAACTGTTTAGGAACCATTATTTGTACAAGGGAAACTTTTAGACCCCGGACATTAGAATTTGTGGCTATGTCCTTTGAAATCTACTTCTTTTTTTTTTTTTTTTAAGTTTATTTATTTTTGAGACAGAGAGAGACAGAGCATGAACGGGGGAGGGGCAGAGAGAGAGGGAGACACAGAATCGGAAGCAGGCTCCAGGCTCTGAGCCATCAGCCCAGAGCCTGACGCGGGGCTCGAACTCATGGATCGCGAGATCGTGACCTCAGCTGAAGTCGGACGCTTAACCGACTGAGCCACCCAGGCGCCCCTGAAATCTACTTCTGAACATAGCACAGCTAGGGATGTTACTTCTGAAATCTGTAAATCTGACTGGCTGTTTTACTTAACAATTTGCTGCCATGGCAACATATTCAAATGGTATGTCTCTCTTTTTTTTTGGTGAAAAATTATAAATGCATCTGAGGTTTATTTGTTGAGCTAGAAAAGGACTATAAACTAAAAAAAACTCCATGACTTTCCTGTGTTCTCTACTCAAATAAAATGCTAAGGGCTCTGTGCCATTTAGAATTAACAATCTAATGTAGCACATTTTTTAGTATCTTCCTGCAAAACGGTGCATGGCAGGTAATTTTTGGTGCCTTCTTCCATGTCAAAAAATTCTTTCAATACTTCATAATCGATAGTTCAGCTGAGTAGCAGCATTTTAGTACTGAAATAACTTTTTTCTCATAATTTTGAAGATCTCCTATGATTTCTTCTAGCTGTCTCTGCTACCATTCACAAGGCCAGTGCTGACAGTCAGAACCACGGTCATCCCTCACCTGGCTTACTATAGAGACCTTCTAACTGGTCTCCTTGCTTCCCTTCTTGTCTTGCCAGATAGCTTGTTCTCCACATAGCAGCAGGGTGAGTGTTTTACTTATGTTACTTACCTTTTAAAATGGTAGATGATCAAAAAAACTATTTTTAAAAGAATACACAGGTGTAGAATAGTTTTAGACACCAACTTTCATTCCGACTGCCAGTGTTCCGTGATTTTCCCAAACAACTATTCTAACCTTTGGGGTTTGCTCCCTTTCCCTCAGATGATGTGCCATACAGTCTACAAAAGTCATTACTGATCTGCCCACCTGCTCTTCCGTTGGTCCTCCTTTTGTTCATAGCGGCTTCGCGTGGCTCTTCAAATCTGGAATTTTGCTTTCAATCACTGTATTGAATATTAACATTAATTAATATTAAAATTGCGATTAATTTTCTATTATTCTGGTTCCTCTTTGGCTAATGCTGATTTTAAATGTGGTTCTAGAGTTGCCTAACTTTAAGGGGCACCTGGGTGGCTCAGTCAGTTAAGCGTCCGACTTCGGCTCAGGTCATGATCTCACGGTTCGTGAGTTCGGGCCCCGCCTCAGGCTCTGGGCTGACAGCTCAGAGCCTGGAGCTTGCTTCACATTCTGTGTCTCCCTCTCTCTCTGCCCCTCCCCCACACACGCTCTGTCTCTCTCTGCCTCTCAAAACTGAAGAAAACTAATTAAAAAATAGAACCACCAGTTTTCACGGTCTCCTAAAAATGTGCACGTCCTAATTTTTTAAACATTTAGTAAAACTGTTCCGAGTATGTACAGAACTTTCACACACCTCAAAAACCAACGATGGGTTTTGGGCCGTGATAAAACCTCCAGAGTTCAGATAAAGGAAGTATAGGCGATGAGGAGAGGAACAGGGAATGAGCAATGGGAAAAAGAAAAGGCAAAGAGAGGACAGAGTGGATAAGTGAATTACAGCCAGGAATTTTTTTGCACTAGGTTTCTACTCCTTATTCTTTAGAATATGTGGAAGTGTAAAGAAAGAAAGAAGTCTTCTGATGGTTGGCTTATGACGGTTGGCTTCAAGACTCATTTTCGTGTTGAGAGGGAAGAATTCTCTGTATAATGATTATTTTACTGACCTAGTCAGTAAATCTAGGAGTTGTTTTCTACCAGAGGTGATGGATGTGCTGTGATCTGGCCATAATCTGTTATTCAGTCCTACCACTGGCAGGTTTCACAGATTTATAAAAGAGATGAGTCAATTAGGAATCCAGTCTGTGGTTATAAAGTGGAACAAAAGTTAGAAGGCTTAATTTGGCTTCAAATGCAAGTCTGCCTTGCTTATCCTCTAGATACCCTGGATGTATGCGTACAAATGTGCGCAGAGAGACCGGTTATTTTAAATGACGTCCCTGAACCCGTCAGTGTTCCCAACTGCACAAAATATACATGCTGGCCAAAGCACTGTTAAAATCAGCCTGGAAAAAAACGACCCCAGGGAGTCAAGTAATTTATGACTTTGGTTGTCACTAGGTTTTGAATTCATCCAAAGTACCTTTATAACTGGAAAGATAGGAGATTTCACAGTGATCCCAGAGATCTTGATAGATGCGCCAAGAGCAAAGGGGGGACAGCTTTTCAGCCTCACTTCGTTATTGTCTGGCTTTCGTCAGAGCCAGCGTTGGAGAGTGGTCCACTGAGCCTGTGCAGAGAAGGGCCAGTCAGTGAAGCTTCAGTGCTTACCCTGGCCTGATGTTGGCATTTCATGCTAATGCTTCTGTGCTATGTGTACAATTTAATAGCTGATGTCACCTGTAACTAGGATTTATACAATCATTCTTCTGGACGTGCTGGAACTGCAAAAATAAAAACACGGAGACAAATCTGCTCTACCCTTAATATCGATCAAAAGACAACGTTAGTTAAAAACAAAAGGAAAAGCAAAACATCCTTGGTCTAATAAGTTACCTTGTGTGAGAAAGGAAGATTGTCCAACACATATAAATCATGGCAACTTCTGTCTGCAGTAAGCACTTTTCCCCCCTCAGAATTATCATTCCGTAATCAGAAAATCCCTAGAGTTTAAAGTGTGCCTCGTACGAATGTCACTTCCAAGCTTCAGTGCTAATCCAGAGGAAATATTATCCTAGCGGTCTCCAAGGTCCAATGTGTAGGTGTTGGATACATGATAAACTTACATGGAGCTTTCTTAGTGAGATATAGTCCTCCAGAGGATTGAATTTTTTAAGGCTTAGTACAACCCAACCCTTTAAATAAGATTTAAGCTTCCCTTGTCAGGTTCTTTTAAGAGCTTTTTAAATTTTTTTTATTTGCTGCTTTGACCAGGTTCTAATCCCTAGTCCCTGGTGACAACCTGGCCATCTCAACTATTTCATGTCTGGTTTCCCAGGGCCCCGTACGGCTTGTACAATGGAAGATATTTTTTCCCCTCTCCCACTGAAGAGCCTCATTAAAATAATTTGAGATGGAAAATTGCAACAGCAAGCCTTTCTTGCTGCTTTACTGCTAATATACAGTTTTTTTTAACCATTACTGCCCCCCCCCCTTTATAGGTAGTTCTTTTCAATAGATTAAATCATGACGGAATACTAGGTATTGGGGATAAAGAATAGGTCTACCGGTTTGCTCCTTCATCTTGGACTTCCCAACCTCCAGAACTGTGAGAAATAAATGTCTATGTTTAAGCCGCCCAGTCAATGGTATTTTGTTATAGTAGCCTGACAACAATTAAAATTTGTGAATACTTTCTTGTGCTTAAAATTAATGGGGAAATTTCAAGGTCCCAGAAACAAAAAGGGGACTCGAAGTGAGAATGTAAGGTTGGAGCTGATACTATGGTGTCCCACAGGATTAGCTGATATATATATACATATATACATATATATGTATATATATGTATATATGTATATATATGTATGTATATATGTATATATATATACATATACATATATATACATATATACATATGTGTGTGTGTGTATATATATATATATATATATATATATATATATATTCTTTTCAGATTCTTTGCAGCATATTCTTTTCAGTATTTAGGGCTCCTAAAAATTGATATTTGGTCCTGACATATGTTCAATTTCACAATATCAGAGGCTAATTTAAATAGAGTGCTTAGCTCCAAACTTAGTTTGCTAAATGCACAGTAGGATAAGTAGGGAGGCTCATATACTTATGAAGATATTGTTGAGTAAAACACTAGGGACAAATTAAGTAGGAGCCAGGATATCAGGTACACGAGAAGTATTGTGATGGGAGCACGACGCCGTTTTCAAGGGCAAGTCTACGCGGAATTCTCATATATAAAAATTAAATTCAGCTCCTCTGGCCAATGAGAGGGTAGGGAGGCCAAGGCCCACTTGCTTGCCCATCTCATTGTGCTCGGTCCCTAATCCATAAAGAAGACCCATAACTCCTGATAAGGCAGATCTTTTTCACATTCCAACCCACATTTCTACTTCTTCTTTCAACTTGCCTTCCTACTGAAAGGAGAAAAAAGGGTTGAGAACTGAAATATGAGGACGTCAACCTGAGACTTCATCGTATTTCTGAACTCTTTAAGTATGATCAAGAAAAGAGGTATACTTTTATTTTCTTTTATTAATACTTATCTAATTTTTTTGGTTAAGGAAAATGTGCAAAGATTAATTTGCCTGGATAGTGTTCTTTGCACTTTTACCCATCCAAAGTCCTATTGAAATATTAGATTATGGAAATCATGTGAAATCAAGCTTAATTATATTTTAAAGGAGAGTGTGATAAGAAGTTGAGTGTTTTATAACTTACATTATTATATTTATTATATTATATTCTATTATAATGTTATATATAACATGTTATAAAATATACATGTAATATAAATAATGTATTATATATAATATATTTTAAGAATAGATAATATAATAAATACACAATAATACAATTATATATAATATATAATTTATATGTACTATGTACAATTTATGTGTAATGTTTTATAATTTTATAGTTTATAATTTCATCAACTAACATGAGGGAAATGAGAAAAGTACAAACACACACACATACATGCACATACACACACACCAAACAGATGCTTTAGGCCGGGACATTTTTCCCTTCATTAGAGATGTGAATATATATATTTTTAATTTAAATGCTGGGGAATCAAACCCCCTAATGAGAACTAGGCAGCCCAACTGATTTCTCTCCTCCTCAGTAAGACGGGAAGGGGTCCTTCAAGGGCTGCTCCAGCCTTCCCGTCTGTTGAATTGAATGACTTCACCTGAACATTATGGGCTTAAATATTTCTTCAGCTGCAAAGGGTCATTTGCCTCAAGCCCCATTTTCATTTAATAGTGAACGTGAAGTTGAAACCTGACTGCTAACATTGAATCTGATGGCTTCGTATACCTAACACACAGCCTTTCTGTTTTCTATGAGGCTCTACAGTGGGTGAAAGTAGTCATCTAAATCTCCCCTTGGGCCATATATTCCAATCACATATCAGGTAATGGGCTTTATCAATGACTTCTAAGTTATAATCAGGGGTGATTTTGATTGGGTGCCTCTTCCTTAAACAAAACAACATAGAGAAAGAGGCAGATACTCTAAGTACAAGGTAAATTGAGGCCTGGTGATCTGTTTGAGTTGCTCTTTTTTTGCACTATTTTTCATAGCGATGTCTCACCTAGCTTAAAGTCTATTTCCATGCCCATTTTAGCAGAAAGGCACATTGAGTTTATCAAGCAGAATTACTCATTCTGTATTCTCACCACTGATTTTCACTGAAACCTGTATACAAGAATATACATTGATGATTTTATCCTAAATTTAATTTCACTGATTTTGGCTTATCGTTTTAGCCTTAGTTAATTATATATATCATCATATATATATATATATGATGATATATATCATATGATTTATGATATATGATAATATATATATAGTTAATCTTTCATTGAATGCCTATGAATGGTAAACTCAATCTTGGCCTGAAAATATCTTTATTTTATCCTCTTTGTTGAATTTTCACTTTAAAGTATAATGGAATCTTAATTTGATAGGTAGTTTACATTGAGTGCATTTTTCCAAGTATTTAACTTATCACACTACTGAATGAATATGTTCTCTATAGATTTTTTTCCCTGTATCCTTTTTTTACTTCTGAGTCTCTCTTCCTGCTAATTTACTGTTTAACAGTGGTTTATTCCTCACCAAGTGATCCCTTGTGACAAGGCAAACCAATCTGAATAAACTTAAGAGTTCCCACCTTCTCTTGCTACTGTTGTATTTCTTTCCTCTACATTCATTGCTTTCCTTTCCTGCCTGGAAATTAGATGCCTGTGGTAGACTGGAGATCTATATCATAACCTCACTCACTCTGTGTGAATGTAAGTGAGTGCTGTGAGGGGGTAACAAACAGAACGTCTCAGCTGGGCGAGAAAAATTATTCGCATAAGGAAACAAACGCAACGAGCCAGAAACTGGTGCAAGCTATACCCGTATGAGAAATAGTCGCGAAATCCAAGACGACCCACAGAGATAAACAAAAGCTGACAAAAGCATTTTGTATAAACCACTGAGCCTTTCCTCCCCACTCAGGAATACGGGTCTGCAGTATAGAGATCTGAGAGCATTTAATGATCCTTCTCCAAACATAAGTAATTCATGTCCATTTTAGAGCGAAAGAAATTAGTTCTGTAAAAACCGAGACACCTGCCAGTATCGACTGCCAGAGAATGGGGAGCAGTTGGAGTCAGTGGCTGCCAGTCTGTCTCCTGGGACCAAACATCCTGACTTTTTTCAGCCTAGGAAAGGTTGTCAAAACATTACGGATGTTGAGGTTAAGAATGTGCCTCTTGTTAGATGCATTGACAAATACAGGTAACACAAGAGGATCCTTTCGTTTTCCTCAGCCGTTGCTTAGTTTTCCCTCCAGCAATAGAAAATTCTGAAGGATAGATGAATGAGCTCTAATAGCACAGTTCATTTGGATGTCTTTTCTCTTCAACTTCGCAATGTGTCCAGTGAGAATAATCTCCTGCGTAGGTGGTGAAATTTCATGGGAAGGGACAGCGTCACACTGAAAACAACCCAAGAAGAGCCACAGGTACTAAGTATTTTCAGGACCTGTAATTTATCATCAGCCTTCTTCCAAAGATTGTAACGAGAATACCTACCACTTATTGAACATGGACTGTGTGCCAGGCACGTGGTGTTCTACTTGGAGTATCTTTAGTCCTCACGAAAATTATATGAGACATATACTATTATCATTATCTTCGTATTACAGAAGACGAAAGTGAGGCTCAGAGACCCAGAATTTGTCAAGGTTGCTCAGTATGTAAGTGGTGGAAATGAGTTTCTGACTTCATCAAATCTGTTTAAGTTAAGAGTCTTTCTTCTTGGGGTGCGTGGGTGCCTCAGCTGGTTAGGCCTTCAGCTTTGGCTCGGGTCGTGATCTCCCGGTTTGTGAGTTCAAGCCTCATGTCGGGCTCTGGGCTGACAGCTCAGAGGCTGGAGGCTGCTTCTGATTCTGTGTCTCCCTCTCTGCCCCTGCCCTGCTCACACTCTGTCTTTCTCTCTCAAAAATAAATAAACATGAAAAAGAAATTTGCTTTAAGTCTTTCTTCTTAACACCATGAAATGCTCCTGTGGTTTCCCTGTTCTGTTTGATATCAGCTGCTTTCTCTCCATCCTCATGAAAATTGAGTGTAAATAAAGCAGGATGGTATTTGTGTTAGATGAGACTCCGGGTGGCTAGCACAGAAAACCCAACCCGAGCTGGAATTAACAACAGATTTAGATAAATGTACCGTCTTCCAAATGAAAACTGGACCTGAGAGAACACTGTGTGTTGATTGCCTCAGGGCGGGATGACTTACCCCTTCATGAACCACACGCTGCAGCAAAGGAAATGGTAACCTGGATTACAGTTTGGGCAATTCCTGAAGCCAGGGATGGGGACACTTCCATCAAAATTGAATAGCTGCCCCTTGAGGTAGGGTGAGGAAAATGGGAAAATAGAAGCAGAGGAAAAGGAAGGAAAATAAGTCAGAGTCAAAGAAATAGAACCCTTACTTTCTTGGCCAGTAAGATTAACATGTCAATCAAACATAAAGAAGGATCATGACTAGGTATCTTCCACATCTTAGAAAACTTCCACTGATGATTTGTGAATTAGCTATCTATCGCTGCATTGAGACAAATTATTCCAAAATTTAGGTGCTTAACAGATGAGACATTTATTTCTGTAGGCTGGTAACTTGGGTAGAGCTTAGCTGGCTCGGGGTCTTTTATTAGGTTGGCTGGGGGAAGACCTTCCAAGCTCACTCAGGATTGTTGGTAGAATCTAGCTCCTCCTGTTGGACTCCAGGCCTGTGGCACTGAGACAGTTTCCTTGCCATGTGGGCCTCTCCACAGGACAGCTCACCACAGGCACTGGCTTCCCTCAGAGCAAACAAGCAACGGAGCAAAGGAAAATGTCCAAGACAGTCTTTTTCACAACCTAATCTTGGAAGCGATACCCTCTCGTGTCTGCCATATTTTATTCTTTAGAAGTGAGTCAGTAAGTCTACCCCACTTTCAGGAAAGAGGAAGACACAGATGTGTGACTATCAGGAAGGAGCAGGGGATCTTCGGCGGCCATCTTAGATGCTGCCTACCATAATGCATAATGTGTGCGTCGGTGCATCTGTGTGTGTGCTTATGTTTGGGGTTGGTGGGTGGTCTGTGGCCCCACATGATATGGGTCCAATGGAGCACTGAGTTCTTATGGACTCTCCTGTTAGGAACATTAGAGGGATCAAAGGGTAGTCATGGTGCCTATAGGAAAGAGACAGCCTTCACAAGTTGAGAGTTTGAGCCGGTTTAATAAAGGGATTATTTATGGGGCTCTGGTGTGGCTCAGTCAGTTAAGCGTCTGACTTTGGCTCAGGACATGATCTCACGGTTGGTGAGTTCGAGCCCCACATCGGGCTCTGCTGTCAGCACAGAACCTTCTTCGCATCCTCTGCCCCCCTCGCTCTCTGCCCCTCCTCCACTTGTGTCCTCTCTCTCTCTCTAAAAAATAAATAATAAACATTAAAATAATTAAAAAGGGGGCACCAGGGTGGCTCAGTTGGTTAAGCATCTGACTTTGGCTCAGGTCATGATCTCTCATTCTTGGGTTTGAGCCCTGTTCCAGGTTCTACACTGACAGCTCGGAGCCTGGAGGCTGCTTTGGATTCTGTGTCTCCCTCTCTCTCTGCCCCTCGCCCGCTTGCGTTCTCTCTCTCTCTCTCTCTCTCTCTTTCTCTCTCAAAAATAGATAGACATTAACAAAAATTTTTAATTAAAAAATTAAAAAAAAATAAAGGGACTATTTAAAAAGGTAATAGGTAAGCATAGCAAAATTGCAAGGAATAGTGCATTACTCCCGGGCTTGTGACAGGATGGCACATCACTACCCGGAGGGGTGAGGCAGTAAAGGAGGGAGCAGTTATGAGAGGTAGGACAGGATATCTGTATGAGAAGATGCCAGCCAGGAGCTATGACTTTCCACCAAAGGAAGAAGTCAGCCTATGGCATCTCCACAGGGAAGGTGCCAGGGGAATAAATACATCGGCTTATTCTCCTCCAGTCTCCTGCTGGCACCACCCATTGGCTGGACCCAACTAGAATCCAGAAGGCAAGAGAGTCCGCTGATCTCAATACAGGTCAGCCTCCAGGGTACAAAGTATGTGGGAAGGGTAAAGGGCCTATCAGAGGTACAGAAACTAAGTGAATACTTAGGAGGAAAACCATCCCCACGATAGACAGGAAGAAACAGGCTAACCTGATGAGGTGTTGCTTAGAGCAATCTAGAAGGAAAGATTTGCTGACAGAGGTGGGTAGCGAACATCAAAACAGGTTTTCATATAACTGCGTCTCTTGGAGAATCCTTAAAAGTGGGAAACCCATATCCGCCTCTACGAAACGATTTGGGCAAACTTGCACTGATGAGAGGAGCCTGGGTGGCGAGGATGACTTTGAAGGGTCCTTGTAACTTGAGGATTCTGTGTTCCAGGGGGAGTGATGGAAATCAGGAAACAGGATCTCCTGCAAAATGTTCCCAGCGCTTTGAAATGGAAATTAGGCTAATTCCAATTTAGGAATCGAATTAGAGCAACCAGTCAGGGTGTTAGTGGGTTGTGCTCGTCCCTGTTTGAAGTTACAGACGGACGCTGCTTTTTCCTGGATGAAGCAGGATCCCACTCAGCCTGTTTTCATCTTTACTTAGCACCTGCTGGCTTGGAGCGGTGTCGCCCAAGCAATCAGACGGAGACATGCGCCAGGAGCTTGACCTCCTGTGTCTGCTGCCCCTCCCCCACGCCCCATGACAGCCTCTCCTGATATGGATGGACAGGGGCCGGTTTAAAATGACAGTCTCAAGTTCGTGTAGGAAGGGAAGGCTAATTCAAAGAAACGGCCAGGCAAGCTTCCTGCCTCTGTAGGAATAATTTTCATCCCCCTTCACCATGGCCCACCTGGGAGCCCATTTTGCCTTTCGATCCCGCTGGCAGAAGACCGACGACGAACTCTGTCGACATAGCATGTCCTTCATCCTTCACAGAGCCATTCGCAATGACTTCTTTCAGAGCTATCTCTACCTGCTGGAAAAAATTCCCCTGGGTAAGTGAGTCAGAGCTACTAGAGAAGGGACCAGAAAGGGGGGAACCGTGGCGAGGTCGCGCAAGAGGAGTTAGAACAAGGACTCTTTTCAGATAAAAAGAACCCATGACCAATGTCAGTGGGCTTAAATGTTTCAATGGCATTCTTTCTTGCAGGGCGCAAAGGCCGGGTGCTGCCTGGCAGGTCAGGCCTCCGCTTTGGGATTTCCACGCACCCTCAGCCACTGTGATTTGCTTCCCAGGGTGTTGGTTTGTTCACAGAAATTCAATTCCTGTGTTTTAGAGGACATTTTTAATATCTGCAAAAATCGAGATGGGGGGCAGGTTAGGTAACACAAAGGTGAGAGTATTAATGCAGTAGTATATCAACTAAGGGTCCAAAAAAAGAAAAAAAACTAAACCATAATAGAGCAAGGTGTGTGTGTGTGTGTGTGTGTGTGAGCCCACACTCCACACACAATCCTTTCTGGCTTCCCTGAGTCACAATAATAGAGAGCCGAAAAGGAGCAAAATTTTACTTTGGTCTTTGAATTTTAAGAAAAAAACTGGGGGCAGTGGTCTGTCTCCATTTTCGTTATTTCCTGTAGCTTTCAGGGAATTAGACAATGGGCAATAAAAAGCTTATCGGGTTTGTCTCCACTACTTTTCTCAGCCTCTGTGAAAGTGGTTACTTCAAGGAACTCTTAACAGCACTGAAGAGGAAATAACTGGCGATTAAAGAGTGAAGTGTCCCCCTTTGATTTATATTTTCCCCCAATGAAAGCAGAAACAGTATGTATCAGCCCCAGTCTGTTTTCTTAAGGCTGTCTCAAAGCCTCATTGTGCCCTTGATGTAGCCAGGCTTTCCAGACGTCGTAGGAACTAATAATTCTTTGTATTGCGTTCAAGAAACTAGATACCAGCAGCCCACGAAATTTTCTTTTCATAAATCCATTCCTGAAGGGATATTTAATTCTCGACATACAAATACATTCATCTCATACTTAGACAATGTTTCTTAAAATTTTTCCGTATTTGTAAGTTTATTTGATCCTCACAGCCATATTATGGGATAGAAAGGAAAGTAGCATTATTTTTTTCCTCCCACCTGTGCACCTCTGCTCCCCCTCTCCCCCCATCTTGTTTCTTCAAGCAGGGAAAAGAAAATCAGAGATGATGAGATCTAATCTAGACAGATCTCATCTAGATACCAAAGCAAGAACCCAAGACCAGGGTTCTTTCTGGTAGATCACACCGCCCACAAGTAATTCTTGTAGGATGTGTCATGCATCTCATTTGTATCCAACTGGAGAACACTAGAGCAGTCCATTTGGAAGGTGAGGATGTTCTGGTTGCTCCACACACCAGCAGAGCATTGCTTTTCCAGAACAAATTCTTGAGTATCTTGTGTGCACCCCATCTCGATAACGGTAGCCTGGTGGCCTTAGCTATCAAGAGAAAGATATCAGGAGAAAGATATCAATTACAATGACTAGGATACTCACTAAGGGCAGATGGCTGCCAGATTTTAAAAATAATTACTAAAGGGGTGCCTGGGTGGCTCAGTCAGTTGAGTGTCCGACTTTGGCTCAGGTCATGATCTCACTGTCCGTGGGTTCGAGCCCCGCGTCGGGCTCTGTGCTGACAGCTCGGAGCCTGGAGCCTGCTTTGGATTCTGTGTCTCCCTCTCTCTCTCTGCCCCTGCCCTGCTCGTGCTCTGTCTCTCAAAAATAAATTAACATTTAAAAAAAGTTAACCAAATTACTAGAGAGGAAAAGGAACACACCCCTGAAAGTAGCTGAAGGTGAATCGGAAAGGAATCTTTTCCGTATCATCTGAAAATCAGATGAAAATTGACTGGGACAAGTAGGCTATAATTTATATTTTGCCTATATCCCTTTTTTCACCCAATAGAGTCATTCTGATTTTACCTATTTTTCTCTTCTGTGAATGTGCTGATAGTCTATCAATGATTTCCAATCTCTTAGAAATTATTAATAAAAGACAAACATTTTGACAAAGTCTTCCATGCAAGCCCAAAGTTAAACAGGAAACAGTGTAAATTTTCTGCTTAGGGTTGGGGACAGGGTCTATTCTCTGCTCTATCTGCCTGGCCTCATCAGTGGCTCTAGCTCCCATGACAATAGAGACTCATTTACTTTTCCTCTTCTTTATCTATATAGTTAGCATTTACCATGGTTCTTGGCCCATAGAAAGAACTCGATCAATACCTGCTCGCAACAGATTAAGTGATCCCTTAGTAATAATCAGTTGCACATCGCTAAAGTCTTGAGTGCGACTTCTGGCACTGCTGCTGATAGAACAGTCACCAAAGTTAATGCAAATTCCTGAAGTCTCTGAACATCATTTTCCCTAAAACCACAGGGCAATCGGAAGGATTAAATGCAGTTACATATGTGAAAACAGTCAAGGCTCAATAAGGACTCGGTTTTTTTTGTTTTGTTTTGTTTTTCTTTTTCTTTTTCTTTTTCCTTCCTCAGAACCAGGCCTCTTTTAATGTCACCATGTAGGTCTTCCTTAGAATAGGCGTCACCAAAGATGTTAAGCTCAGCTCACTCTATGGGACTTCCCAAGCAGCCGCGGGTGTTAACGCTTTTTAGTCTGAACCCAAAACTAAGCCAGTAGTTCTCCCTCCCCAGCTCCACTCAGGTGTTTTAGAATTGGCTTCCCCCGCCTTTTGATGATTTCAAAACTTCACAGAAATGAAAATAAAGCCCTTAAAAAAAAAAGGTTAAGGAATGGCTACTGCAGGGTATACACAGAGAGTTTGTTGTTTAGGGTAATTATGGGAAGGATGTGGCTAACCAGACTCTTTGATTCCTTCTTTCCTTCCTCCCTCCTGCTAACTGCCTGCATTGGGTAGCCAGTCCCTTACAGCACGCTCTGCAGGGACATTCAGTCATGGGGACCTTTGCTCAAATATCCTCGGCTAGCTTCAGAAATTCATAGAAAAGCAAGAGCGTGCATCCTAAAAATCTCCAGTGAAGGCTCAGCTGTGCCACTGAATACATCCCCTCTTCAGGCAGGAGTTAAGTAACCTGCTGCGGGTCACGTGGCTTTGGGTGGTGGAGCAGGGTTCGACCCGGGTGGTCTGACTCCAAATCTGCCTTTTTTGAACCTCAAAATCCTGCTGCCTCCCAATGAAAATTGTCAAAGGTGGCTGTTTGTGCACAGATAGGAAGTAAACAGGAAAACAATTATATACATCTCCAGTTTATATACCAGGGCTCAAAGGGGCTCATGTAAGGCCTGATGGAGACGTTCCTGTAAGTTAACCAGTCAGTAATTCTTCCAGCACTATCCACCGTGTATTTCCAAGTACGCAGAAGTCAATGAATATTTATTAGTTATATATTGAGCAAGAGTCTAGCACTCCCGGACTTCGTTAAAGTCTTAGTCTAACTTCACCTTTAGAACAATGGTTCCACAGAGTTCAGCAGAATCGGGGTGGGGCGGGACCTGGCCATGACCCTTCGTTTCTGTGTGATAACAAGTTACTAAATCATTCTGCGTCACTCATCACTCATCTGCAAAATGATGCGCATAATCCCAGTTTTGAGTTATCATGGTGAGGAGTAAAAGAGAAAATGTGAAGAGATAGTAAGAAAGTGTTTAGTACAATGCCTGGTGTACTGTTCCCACAAGTTCTTAGTACCCACCCTTTACTTGACTCTTTCCAGAAGAGTAAGTCTCTGAGGAGGAAATTGATAACAATGGTCACCTTTTTGCCATCACAATTAAAAGCCAGAGTTAATAAAAACACTTCCTGTAAGACACGTGGGACTGCCAAATAAAACTCAGCGTATAACCATTGGCATTTTTCAAATTGATTTCACCCCCGTGGCCGGTGTTGCTGTACAACTCCCTGAACAGTGATGCTTTGTTCAAATGTTTACTGTTCCCTTCACAAAGCTGCAAGATTATTTTTCTCTTTAAAGAAATGGAGAACCAGATAACTCCCCTTTTTATTTAGCAGACTTTCAGATACACAGCATGAGACGGATGAGATACGGGTTTGGGATTTAAATAGACCTAGGTTTAGGGACGCCTGGGTGGCTTAGGTGGTTAAGCATCCGACTCGGGCTCAGGTCATGATCTCGTGGTTCGTGAGTTTGAGCCCCGCGTCGTCGTGTTCTTGCTGCCTCGTGTTCTTCCATGGATAATACCATCTCTCACCTATTCAGTTAATATAAATGCTTAGCATAGGTAGGGCATACATCCATGTGCGATCAATGATAGTTACTATTTTCTTATTACATGGGTATGCCTAATTAGGAGGATAGATATCTTACAAACTATATGAGAACTGTAACTTGTGTCACTTATGTCAGCTTTTCCCTATAGCCACTCTCCATTTTGTTGAACCTGTATGTTACTCGAAGAACAAAACGCAAGACAATATTCATTTAGTCAGCGAATAGTCAAAGGACGCCTGCTATGGGTTAAGCATAATGGTAAGTCTTGGGGTGGCACAGACAAGTAAGATATCGCCTTCTCGTGAGGAATTCAGTGTAGGGAGACCCACACTGGCGGTTTCATGGAAAGTGGAAACAGAGTGACAGAGACCCCCACACGATGCCGCACAGGTGCAGACGAGGCATGGCAACTTGCTGAATCAGCTTCTGACCCTTCCGATGATATTCTCACCAGAAATCTGTCCCCACTATCTCGGCCTGACTTCCAGCCTTCTAAAATTTGATAGTAGGTAAGGTAGGACGCTCAAGTAGAAATAGAGAGTTGGGAAGACGTCAGCCAAGTGAGTAGGAGATGTGATGTGTGGTGGGAAAAGTGTGTTGTCCCTCCCGCCCTCCCTTTTGTTACCTCATTGGTGTTAAAGCCTGAAAAGAATTAGGAAACACCGAACTCGTCTTCAGCTGAAAAGGAAACATCCCTCTAAAACTTTTTTAGGGTAGGCAGTGCATTATTTTAGAGACAAGAAACACCAGATGGCTAAGGCATTCAGGGAGCAAATCAAACCTACAGGGCCCCTCAGGGCAATTCTGAGACTTGATAATGATAACTCTAGCATTCTGGCACACCAGACCTTTGGATTCCACCAGAAATACTGATAAAGTTCTACTCCCCAGCCCTGCTGGTGAAAAAAACGGATATGAGTTCAGTTTTTTTAAGATTTCATGTACAAGTGAGATCATATGGTATTTGTCTTTCTGCGGTGATGGATTTCACTTAGCATGATACCCTCAGGGTCTATCCATGTATCCATGTTGTTTTAAATGGCAGGATTTCCTTCGGTTTTTTTTGCTGAATAATATTCTATGGTACCTAGATCTTTCTCCCTCCCTACCTCCCTCTCTTCCTTTCATTTTTATCATTAATTATTTAATAGCTAAATTGGGAAGGGCTCATCTGCAAATTTCTTTTATGGAAGGTCTTATCCTTCATAAGGGCATGTCCTAATTGGGCTTTTCTTTTTTAATTTTTCTTCTTTCTTTCTTTCTTCTTTCTTTTTCTTTCTTTCTTTCTTTCTTTCTTTCTTTCTTTCTTTCTTTCTTTCTCTTATAAATAAAAGGTTAGCATGATCCAATATCCTATCACAAATCATTTCAAACTAAACGTCTAAACTTAGCCTACCCATCCTCTCAGATAAATTTTCAGTTGACAAACAGTTCTAACGTCTGGAATAAAGTCTAAACTAACTATAACCAACCATTTAGAAAAACAAAAAGGAATAGAAAGGAAATGAAAAGACAAGAAGATATTCAGCAGATGTAAGCACTTAGCTATTTACAACATTTTCCTCAGAGAGTTCACAGGATCTAGATTCTTCAGGGCAAATCAACTAGTATTCTACTTTCTTTTTTGTAACAAATAAACTATTGCAAGGTTCTTGGGAGGTCAGCCCATAAGGTAGGTCAAGAAATAAGCACCATATCATATCAAGAACGAATAGAACTATATCAAGAACTCCGTCTTAGACTACCCCACGTTTCACAGAGATCTTGCAGTCCTACAAGAATGAGCGACAAAGTGTGTTTCTATAGTAAAAAGGCACAGGCTGATGACTGATTACCTTATCTGAGTCAACTTGCACCATTGCAGGAGCTATCAGGAGGGGAGAACCTGGGGCTGGCCATGACACCTCATATATCGTTTTAGTGAAATGCTCCTGTCAATTAGGTGAAAATGAGAACTCAAGCCCATAACCATAAAAACCTACCTATTGAGACTGACCCCTGCTGGGCTTGGCATTCACTTGTGGTCTAAACGTTGCTGGCATAATGGACCATTCTCATTTCCAGATTAAGGTTTTTAATGGACTTCACCAACTAGTTGACTTAAGGTGATGATGAGTGTGGCTGCTTTGCTGCTTTGGTTGGATCAAGGAAACTCCTGGGCTGTGGCTCGCTTGTGATCCCGGGGAGCATGGAGCTCGGGGAAGACTATGAACTGTGATTTCCTAGCCTGGTTTTCTGAGACATACTGAAGAATTTGGAGCAGTCATGCTATGGGGACAGTTATGCTTGATTTTTGTCATCCCTGTTGAATTTATTGAGCCACATGCTGTTTACACAGCACTTTACCAAGTGCTAGAGAAGGGAGATTGGTGTAGATGAGTGGTTCCCAATGTTCTCAACATGAAGACTCTCCTTTTAATGTTGTATTTCCCCAGTCGGTTGCTAATATGTGTATAAGATGGCAAAAAGCATCTATATATTTAATACTTTTAGAAGATATTTTAAAAACAATCAATGTATAATAGTATATATGGGAGATATAGTATATAATATTGTTAGTCTCTAGAAATGATGTAAATCGAACTGATTCTTATATCCCTTTCAGTAAGTTCATGACCATTAAAAGATCCAAACAGTGGCTCCAAAGTCTTTGAGTTGGAAAATACTGATTCAACTCAATAGATGGAATGTATTATGATGGAATATTTTAATATAAGTGGTGTTTGTTGGATTTTTAACTTCTAAAATCACAATTTGGGACTATGTCATTGTTATTTAATCCAGAGACAAATAGTACATTAGTCCAATTTCACAATCTTGGTGTTACCTGAAGAAAAATGATTTCTAGTGAAGGTTAAATAGACTCTCTTTTCTCTCTTATTGTGTCTTTTCTTTCTACCGGCAATTATGTCTATTTTGGTTTGCTTTACATCCTGATCAGAACATATTGTACTGTTGTGTATTTTGCTTGGAGTTTCCACCTATCTTTTATTTGTGATGGTTGAGATTAAAAATATGTCTTCTTTAGAATATCACTAATGTCTCCTTGCTTCTTATCTACTCTGTCTATTGCCCGAATCCAATTCATTCTACTTCTGGATGAACTTATGTTTCTGAGGCCTATAGTTTCTGTTGTAATAACAACTTTCTAGATCTGATAAGTATCTGTCATTTGCGAATTTGTTTTCTTTGGATTCTTGGATTACTTTCATTGTCTTTTAACATGTATCTTCTCTTGATTTGAACGCTCATTGGGCTGGAATATTGCTTCAACAAACTTCTGAAGAATGAATCCATGGTAGGTAAATATTCTTTCACAGTTTGATGGGGTATTAAGTTTTAGCTTCAAAATACTTTTCCCTAAGAATATTGATGGCATTGCTTCTTTGTTTTTAAAGATTTTATTTGTAAGTTATCTCTTCACCCAACATAGGACTTGAACTCGCAATCGTGAGATCAAGAGCCACATGATCTACTGGCTGAGCCAGACAGGTGCCCCTGTTTTCTAGTGTTTCTAATGAGACTTGTGTTATAAGCCTGACTCTAGTCCTTTGAGTATAGAGTTACCAGATAAAATATAAAACTCCAAATACATTTGAATTTCAAATAATCAAAAAATAATCTTTAGTGTAAGTAGGTCTCATGTGATATGCAACATTTCAAGTATATTTATACTATGAAATTGTTTGTTTAACTGAAATTAAAAGCTAATTGTGTGTCTCATATTTTTATTTGCTAAATCTGGCAACCCTTGAGGGTCAACCACCTTTTCCCCTCTAAATAACTTTAGAATCTTCTAATTCTTACTCTTTGCATTTTGAAATTTCCTAAGGATTTGTGTAAATGTGGCATTTATTTCATTATTATTATTTTTCTATATCCATGCTGCTCAGAACTTGTTCGATCCTACAATCACTTTTAGCTCTGGGAAATTTTCTTCTATTATTTCTTTGATAATTTTCTTCCTTCTGTTTCTCTGTTCTTAAAAATCCTAATTGGTTTGATGTTTGAGCCTCCTGAATTAAGTCTTTATAGCTCTTATCTTTTTACCTCTGTTTTCCACATCTGTCTTTTTGTTTCTGTCCTGACAAATTTACTCAAAGTTGTATTCCAAAGTTTTTGGTAATCAAAACTTTAATTTCTAAGAAGTCTTTATTATTCGTTGAATTATCGCTTTCTTGGCATCTTTTATCATTGATTTATGGATGCACCAGTTCTCATATTTCTCCAAGGATATGTGAATTTTCTGTTTAGTTTTGGTCCAAATTCTCATCCATTTCTTGAGTTAGTTCTATTTCCTTTGGGGTCATTTCTGATTGTTTATCTCTATTTTTTCTTTCAGACTGCCACTTTAGCTCCATGTGTTTGGAAATCATTGTTCATCCACAGTTAGGAATAAAGAACAGGGTCAATGATTCTAGGTAACGGAGAATGTTTCTTCTGGTATATATGTCTTTAGTAGATCTTACTAAAGTCTCACCTGTGTGAGCAGATGTGATGCTTAGAGTCCTCTCTATGACAAAATAAGTGGTATTCCAGGATCCTATACTAACTGGTTTAGGTTTCCTTAGGCGATTAATTAAAAAAAATTTTTTTTTAAAGAGAAGATACTTCCCTGCCCAGGATTACAGTTGTGCTATCAGTTGCTTTTGGGAGGGTGCATTTGTCCTTTCACTGGTTTTTTTTATTAACTCTTATTTCCTTTTGCAACTATCTGAGGCTGCAAATTTTTTAGCTTTGTTCCATCTGCTTTTTTGTCTTCCAGACATTTGTTGAAGTCATGAATCCATCGGTGGCCCCCCCTCTCATTTTCTTCAGTTACGTGTTGAGGTTATTAAAACAATTTGGGGGGAATATGGGGAAGGAGGAAAGACAAATGCATTCAGTTTACATTCTTGAACGAGAAATTCCTTCCTTTCATTCACTCTCTACCATTTCCTCCTGAATGTCCTCTAATATGGCAACCCTTTTGTATTTTATACCTGAAGAGGTATAAAATGCTATTTTATACCTGAAGAGGTGTATTTTCACCTACAAAGATCACTTAAATGCATGCAAATTTGCCTCTCAGAAGTTGGAACATATGTTTTTCAAAAAATAAATGTGTTAAAATAATACCTCATGCAGTGTCTAAAATAATGAAGTGACGTAGTATATGAGAATGTGCCTAGCACACTGCCTGCTACAGAAGAGTTGCTCAATAAATATACATTTTAAAATAAACATAACATAAATAAATAAAATAATAAATAAAATAAATAAAATAAATAAATAAAAATAAAATAAACATTTTTTAATTATTTTATTTTCAGAAGATAGAGCTTAAGCACATTTTCTGTAATGTTGATACAAAGAGATATTTCAGTGTGAGTTGCTTAAAAAAGAGGTGAAAAATAGCTACCCCAAATGTACTTTGTGATTAGAAGTAAAGATTAACAGTTAAATCCTCATAAAACACTTGGAGCTCAAAGATAAAACTCACTGTGAAACTTGTGACATGCTGTGGTTTTTTTTTTAAGTTTATTTTGAGAGAGAGAGCACAGGAGGGGCAGAGAGAGAGGGAGAGTGAGAATCCCAAGCAGTCTCCACACTCAGCAAGGAGCCCATAGTGGGGCTTGAGCCCATGAACCATGACCTGAGATCATGACCTGAGCCAAAAATCAAGACTCGGATGCTTAACCCACTGAGCCACCCAGGCGTCCTTGTGACATTCTTTATTCTACGATAACAAATACTGCCAAACTTAAAAACATATATACAGTAATAAGCTACAGTTTCATTAAGCTATAGGGTCATTAAGTCATGAAAATGCCACTGTGCATGAGCTACCCAAAGATCAGAGGGGTTAAGAAGTTTTCTCAAGGCTACATATCGAGTAAGTCACTGAGCCAGAACTCAGACCCAGATCTTCTGACTGTGCCCTTTCCTCCACATGACAAACGGGCAGGCTTCTGAGAAACAATTCCATGTGTGATAAGATTGAACTTGTTCTGTCATATACATATTGATAAATATTATTTCATTTGCAGTGAAATTGTATGCTTTAACAAGTCAAATCATCAATGGGGAGATGCAGTTCTATGCCAGAGCTAAACTTTTCTATCAAGAAGTACCAGCTACAGAAGAGGGTATGATGGGAAATTTCATTGAACTGTCCATCCCAGATATCCAGGCTTCTCGGGACTTTCTTCGGAAGTTTGTTGGGGTGAGTTACGCAACTGCAGCTTGATGAGGAAGCAAAGTCCTCACAAACATTGAGCTCACATGCTTCTGTGTGGTCATTTAAGTCGTATTAAAGCCATATGGCTCAGCCAAGAGTTGAGCCTGAAAGCCTCTTTTAAAATGTTCAGAAGAGATGGGTCGCATCAAACCACTGGCTTATCCCCCTTGGCCTTTCACCATCCTATAGCCTCAGCTAATCTCTCATGCTTCAGGGGAAAGGGAACTAGCAGTGCTAATACTACGATTGGGGGATTAAGAAGACATCTCTTTTATAGTCTTCCAGATGAAACCGTTCACACCCAGATGACTGATGAGAGATCATGCCATTTGGGATCTTGGGGCGATTTACTGATTTCCTGCAATACAAATGCAATATAGTAAGGAAGTGCATGCCTATGTTTGGCTTGAAAATGAGAAGTACAGTAGAATCTCTTTATATTATTTAATACGTCGTTCAGACTTCGCCTTGAAAGCATGTGGTCTCTGCAGCCCCGGGGTTGGGTGAAACTGCTTCCTCACTTCCCTGTCAGATGGAGACAAGACAGTAGAGGGTAGGGACAATAATCTTCAGCTCTATAGTCATTAGGTTCTTCTATTTAATGTACAAGCAACCTTGGAATGGTTCCTTAAATGCTGTAAGCTTCAGTTTTCTCACCTGTGACTAGGGCATTAACCATCGAACCTACCTCAGAGGATAATACGAAGATCCAATGAGCCAATGTGCAAAGCAATGTGCTTGCTTTGTTGTGCATAATTATTACCCAATAAATCTAATTTATTGCTACTACTAATAATAACAGGCTTTGGGGTGCCTGGGTGGCTTAGTCAGTTAAGCGTCTGACTTCGGCTCAGGTCATGATCTCACGGTCCGTGAGTTCGAGCCCTGCATGGGGCTCTGTGCTGACGGCTCGGAGCCTGGAGACCGTTTCCGATTCTGTGTCTCCCTCTCTCTCTGCCCCTCCCCTGCTCATGCTCTGTCTCTATCTCTGTCTCTCTCTCAAAAAAAAAAAAATAAACATTAAAAAATTAAAAAAAGTAATAACAGGCTTTCATAAAATGCATCCATTAGAGTTTCAGGAACTTCATTTAGTTGCTAGAATAGATTTAATAAAGCTGCCGACACCACAAAGCTGTTGTTGGTCCTACTGAAGACAAAGTCCTAACTGGCAACCAGGTTTCGTTCCAATTCATTTGGAAGTCATCTGTTTGAAATTTGGAGCCCATTGTATCCTCATAAGGGAAGCATTATCAATATTATAAATATCTGAGTTAGGTTTTCAAGTGCACTATCAAGAATATCCCTAGTGTTGAGGTGAGGTTCACTTCACATCCAACCTCCGTGGAGCACCAAGTGTCTGAGCAGAGAAGTTAAATCAGGATGGAGAATCCATCGGGGCCGACGTGTCTGAACATCAGCTGTGGCCACGAAGGACCATGAAGCTGGAGATGACGTCCATGAATGTTTGTAGGTCAGGATAACCCGGAGTATTTCGAAATCAGTATCACTGACTGATTTCACGGAGTGCTTTTCCTGCTATAGTCCCTCTGCTATGCACTTTAGAAGTATCGTCTTGATTACCTTTCAAAAGGATTCTAGAAGGTAAGTACTATTATCATCTGTATTTTTTACAGTTGTAGAAACCGAGGTTTGGAGACGTTAACTAGTCGTCAAGGTTATGCAGCCGGTAAGAGACAGAGCAGGGACTGAAGTCCAGCCAGGCCTGTCTGACACCAGACTCTCTACTCTTAACCGTGACATATTTTTTCCATTTGTCTCATGAAGCAGAAAAATCCTTGGGGTGTGTGTGTGTGTGTGTGTGTGTACCACAGACCTCAATTCTCCTCCGGCCTGGCCGAAAGCTCTCCCTTCTGCCTGCCTCGTGGTGAGGCTGACTTTGATCCCAGTGCATTTCAGAAGCTTAGTTAGTAATCCAGCTGTCTTGTCACTCCATGTGGAGTGCCAAGCTGACCACAGGGATGCTGGGCAGACAGAGCCCATACAACGCCCATGGACCTGGGAAAGGAAACAGCCTTGTGCTCGCATATTTGTGTTGGAAAAGAGGAGCCTGCTCTTTTCAAACAAATATAAGGAGTCCTTCTTAGGAGACAAGGCTCATTGTGAAACCGTGACCTCTAACTGAGTATAAACAGTCTTTTTAAAGAAATGATATTTTTGTACTTTGACCTCAATAATCTGCTAAATTAGTATCCAGGTCAAGATACAAGGAGTTATGGAATATGAGTATCTGACATGATTTATCCTTATGCCAACTGGGAAAAGGCAGATTGTTTAATTTAAAGTTTTGCTTTCCTTTCAACACTTAGTGACACGGGACAGCGAGAAAAGTTGTTTAAACTTGCTGCGTTTATGTTTACTTTAGCAAATAAACAAATGATACCAAGGTGATGTCAATGGCACAGCTGATAACGGTCCTCATTTTAGCTTTCTAGTGGGGGAAAGTGGCAATTTGTAAAAAGTAATCAGTATTTGATGGTATTTATCTATTGACATTTCTCAGAGATTGGATGATTAAAAACTCTGGGTCTCACTTGTTATATTTCACGGTTTCTATACAGTGGCATTCAGCACTTCCTTTTGAGTTTTAAATCCCACAGGAATGAACTTACAATGATGTCCTTGAAAACAAAACATGTAGGCAGGATCAAAACTAAAACCAAATTCCCAAGAGTATTTTACTATTTTATATGAATCCATAAGTGTGAAGACAATACCATAAATGAGAATGAAATTAACAAAACACCTTGCTTTGAAATCACACCTTGTATATAGGTCCAGTCACATTCATGGAAGGACATCAGATTTCAATACAGGCAGCCTTGGTGTCCAGGAGGCAGGAGATGTCCCTGAGAATGGTCTTAAAAAATTTTTTTTTAATGTCTGTTTATTTCTGAGACAGAGACAGAGCACGAGTGGGGGAGGGGCAGAGAGAGAGGGAGACACAGAATCCGAAGCAGGCTCCAGGCTCTGAGCTGTCAGCACAGAGCCCGACGCGGGGCTCGAACTCACGGACCGTGAGATCATGACCTGAGCCGAAGTCGGACGCTTAACCGACTGAGCCACCCAGGCGCCCCGAGAATGGGCTTTAAATACCCCTTCCCATACGAGCTGCATGTGAAAGAGAGAAAGAATATGGGAGGCAGTGGCAGCCATATGCAGTGAAATATAATAAATACAACTAAGCCACAGTGGTGAGAGGTGAGCAGTACACACAATTTGGGTGAAAGGTACCTTTCTGTATTTGTAAATGACCATTGTTTCGAAAATAATTATAGTCAAATATCGCACGTCTCCGTTGGTGAAAAATATAAATCAGAGAGTGAGAATTTTCAAGGGAATTCTATTTCAAACATTTCACCTCTCTGAGCCTCAATTTCTTGGTATAAAAAAGTAGGGAAATTAGACAGGAGTGCTTTAAGCACTCTAGGGTTTTGCTGAGATCCTTCAAGGTCCTACTGGGAGAATGACAGGAAGGGCGAGCGGGTGAGGCTCTGCCTCACTTTAACAAGAGCAGCTTCAGGTTTATTTGTTCAATGAGAAAAAGGAGGTCAGCGATTTTAATCTGACATCTCTGGCATAGGTCTCCGAGCCCTCTTTGCTTTATCCTTCTATGGTTCTAATTCTAAGGCCACTTGCTACAATAATGTGAGCAACATGATCTGTACAGACTTTAAGGCCAAGTAATGGTAAGAAAAATTTGTAGTAATCTCTGAGTATACACGTTTCTACTAAGATCATTTCGACAGCTTACAATAACGTTCCTATACTTATCCCACCCATCGTGTTTATGTTGTGGATTTACTTAAGGGATGTTTTCTTTATGGCGCTCACAGCATAAGCCTGTAGCCTAGGTCTTCTTTTTCTCTGAATGAGTTTGGTTTACATTATAATATCTGAATGAGGGAGGTGGCATCGTGTAAGTGGAAATGGCAAATACATGGTATGGGTACCACCACGTCCCCCTTCCCATACTCAAGGGGGACATCACTAGTCAATCACAGAGCTCTTTCCTGCTCAGTCTCGGTGAAGCCTTAAAATATTTTTCAACGTAGCAGCGGACAGATACTATCAAGGGAATCGGAGTTGGCGCTTGAGGGGACGGCTCTAAGGTAGAACTGCCTTTGGATTCACACAGTTCCCTGTTCAAGTTCTAGGTCTGCCATTAGCTGTGGAAACCCAAGATTCCTCAGCTTCAAACTGGGGGGTAATCATTATCTTGTGGAGTTGTTTTGATGTTAGTTATTACAGATGCAAAGAGCTTCTATATATAAGCACATGATAAATCATGCTTATTATGATTCCATTTAAAAAGAAGCCAAAATGTCTTCACTTTTTGTTCTTCACTGTGCCTTTATTGCTGTACAGAAGGCCCTTTGAGTAGACTAGCAAGCGGCATTTCTGATGTTTCCTTCTGCTCAAATCTTTTCTTAAATCCTTAGTTCCTGAGAAAACAAGAGTAGGCTTTCTCCTTAAGATCTTGATTGGCAAGATCTTATTATTATAATTTCTAGCACAAAATCTATTTAGCAGCCATCCCAATTATGGACAAATAATTTAGACCAGATAATATAGAGAGGCCAAATAATATATATCTCAGAGTTTCAGCTGGCCATATATATATATATATATATATATATGCATATGTGCAGCTGGCCATATATATATGCATATGTGCATATGAATATACTACTTTACAGAAGCAAGTTTGAGAAAGTTTTCATTGGCTGATTTCCTCCTCCACCATCTATCCATCCTTCACCTCCGGTTAATTTAGTGTACAGACCTACTTTATTTTTATTACTTTTTTAAAGTTGATTTTTTATTTTTCTATCTTGAGAAAGAGGGGGGTGGTTAGAGAGAAAGGGAGAGAGAGAATCCCAAGCAGGCTCTGCACCATCAGCACAGAACCCCACACAGGGCTCGATCTCATGAACCATGAGATCATGACCTGAGCCAAGATAAAAAGTTGGACGCTCAACTGACTGAGCCACCCAGGGTCCCTGAGACCTACTTTATAAAAACAATTTTAGGGGGTTTTGTGCACAGTACATCATACAGTTTCTCTTACAAAGGCAGGAAACAATTTCTAGCATTAAAAGAGATAAGGAGACTTTGCCACAAACACCTTCTATCCATGTGAATGTGCTGTGTGCCATCGGGGTGGGTTTGAAGTAAAATTCTGTCTGTAAGGTTTTCTGCCTTCGCTTCATTTCACCTCACCTCTCCTCTCTCCCTTCCCTTCCCTTCCCTTCCCTCCCCTCCCCTCCCCTCCCCTTCCCTTCCCTTCCCTCCCCTCCCCTCCCCTCCCCTCCCCTCCCCTCCCCTTCCCTCCCCTCCCCTCCCCTTCCCTTCCCTTCCCTCCCCTTCCCTTCCTTCCCCTTTCCTTCCTTCCCCTTTCCTCCCCTCCCTTCCTCTCTCCCCTCTCCTCCCTGTCCTTTCCCCTTTTCTTTCTTTCCTCTTTCTTTCTTTCTTTCTTTCTTTCTTTCTTTCTCTCTTTCACAAAGCAATAAGCTACCATGCACGTCCATTTAGCTGTGGGCTTGACCCAAATTTACAGTTAATAACATTCTACTTTATAGGGCTTTCTGTGACCCATTTCGTAGAGGAAATTACTGAGTTTTTAGACCTAAAACATTATTTTCTAAAATCTTACTTTGTAATTCTTTTCAAGACCTCTATTTGGATAAAACAAAGAAAGTAAAAACTAGCAGTGTTGGCTATTTCTTGAAAGAGGCAATTGGATGTTCTATAACTTGTTCGTGGTAGTCGGTACGTGCCTGGATGCATTGAATGGTACACTTAAAATGGTACATTTTATTATATGAAAATTGACCTAAATAAAGTTGGTTCAAAGAGGTAACCGGAGTATCCTAACCGGAGACTCAGGGTACGTGTCTGTACTCGAAGCATCCCACAAGGTACCTTTCTGCAGGGCCCCGGGAGAGCTGGGACAGACTGTGCCTTGGATTGTGGCTCTGGAATAGGAAGGGTCAGCAAGCATGTCTTGTTGCCGGTTTTCAAAAGCGTGGAACTGGTGGACATGATGGAATCGTTCCTCGTCGAAGCCCAGAACTACCTGCAGGTCAACGGGGACAAGGTAGAAAGCTACCACTGCTACAGCCTGCAGGAATTTGCACCCCCACTGGGGAGATATGATGTCATCTGGATTCAGTGGGTCTCTGGTCAGTCCTGCATGGCATGGCGTCTGCCTTTGTCCCCTTCCGAGAGAGAGAGAGAGAGAGAGAGAGAGAGAAGACAATACTTGGGGCTAATTTGAGGATTTGCGGAGAGGGAGCAAGGACATTCGGGGAGATGTAGTCGTAGTTGTGCTAAGGATAGTTAGGCAGCCTTAGGCATCATGGAAACTCCCCCCGCAGCTCTGGTCCTCCCACCGTCTCCCCTAACATCCTCTGTCACGAGCCTGAAAATTCCCGTCCTTGGAGATGGAGTGCCTTTGGACCAACCTAACCCTGCAAAGAAAACCAAATACTTGAAAAACTTGAAAAAGTGGGGTCAAAAAGAGTTTATCCCCATGTAGGGGCAAAACCTGACTTCCTTAGATTTAAATTCCCAGGAAGCGAGACAGCAGTGAGTTAGATATTGGTCTCAGTGTGTGTGTCTAGGGGACAGACACACAGACAGACAGAGCAGTAATGACAAAGTTGGGTTGTCTGGGGACGATGGCGGGGATTCATGGGAAAGGCAATAGTTTATTTCGTGCCTATGAGGTAGATAGAACAGGTGGCATAATATCTAGTTTATAGATGGGACACTGAGCCTCCTCAGAGAGGATACCTATCCTCCTATGAAGCCTCCCACAACCAGAACAATTCAGGCTATTAAATAATTCATGAATGAGTGAACCAATGGTCTCCTGATTCTTAGCCTTGTGATCTTTCCTACCTTCCTACTCCCCTCCCTCCCCACCCCCCACCATATTCCATCCTGTTTCCCCATCTACTTGGCCTCACCTGTAGGGTACCTGACCGACAAAGACCTTCTTGTATTTCTTTCCCGGTGCCGAGCTGGCCTGAAGGAAAACGGTGTCATCATACTGAAGGACAATGTGGCTCGGGAGGGCTGTATCTTCGATCTCTCGGACAGCAGTGTGACTCGGGACATGGACATCCTCCGGAGCCTCATTAGGAAGAGCGGGCTGGTGGTGCTGGGCCAGAAGAAGCAGGATGGCTTTCCAGAACAGTGCATCCCGGTGTGGATGTTCGCACTGCACAGTGATGGACAGTCCTGACCAGCAGGTGGGAATGGGGCTGGACTGCACAGGGGTGCTTTGGGACAGAAGTACGCTCCTCATAATTCATGGCGGGGCGTGGCGGGATGGAGAGAAGGGATCCAATGCATGTCTGGAAATGCTCAATGTAGTATGTACAAGTTTCCACTAATTTTATAAGTATGTGCACACATTCGGTGGATTTCCCGGCAGATAAATGGAGTGAAACATCAGGAAAACTGCTTTAAGAGACTGCCGTATACACCCAAACTGTACATCGTACACAAAACTGCCCTGGTCCCTGAAGATTTGCATTATGGAGTATTCTGGGATGGATGGGGTAAAGTCTAGGCCCCCCTTGCCCTGCCCTCATGTTAGATGCATTCTATTCCCTTCCTCTCCGGGACGACTATTTCTCTTAGAAGTAAAAGCTCCCCCTAATTAAGAAAGGCACGGGTCAAAATAATCTTATGAAAACAAACCCATTGCTTAATCTTGTCTTTAGCTTTTCTCTTCACAGAAAAAGTATATATGGTTTCGCTTTCTATTTGGGGTCAGTTTCACCACCCAGTGATGTAATATGGGTGTAATTTGATAACAGAAGCCTGCATTTCAGTGATGAGGAAGTGTCTCGTTTCAGGAGAAAACGTTGTACCGTTGAAATTTCAGCTGTGAACAGATAAGTAAATGTCATTGATAATCTAATTTTAGCCACTGGCCTCCGACACCGCTTGCCTCATTGCGTCTGGCCCCGTTGCTTTCATTGATGTGAATGTACGTTGGGAAGAGAAGGGAAATGATAAACCTGAAAACTGAACTAATGGGATTAATTTAAGGCATTGGTTTAATTAAAAATAATCTAACACCATTCAAGCACAGCATTTCATTTTTATTAGCAGAATGTTTAAATGTCACTGTTCCTATGTTCGAAGCATTCCAATATCTTCATGTTGAGGCATATATTTGTATATTGACATATATTGTGTTTTGAGACAGAGTCTTGTGCGAAATGCAACACATCAGTTTAAAGAAGGTCTACCGCATGGATATGCTATAACCATAAAAATCATGTTTGTAAGTCAGAGTCTAACTTAGGAGGAAAACAATCGTTATGAAGCATTTGCTACCTCATTATAGGATTACCTTGGTGGTTTCATTTATGTCCTGGGAAGTGATTTACTTTGCTTCTGGAACCTTCTAACTGTTGTTACTCACCATGCTCTAGGGTAACACGACAGAATGTCAGTAGAGCCACTGGAGAACAAGCCTAAGACCAGAACTGAATCAAATGGTGAACCATTGCCAACCAGACCGCATATGGCTAAACACGGGCATTCACGTTTTAATCCTCTGTGCCTTGGGACAAATTAGCCAAATCATCTTTTTAGGCCCGTTCCAGAAATTTTCTGTTTCTTTTACACCAGCACCTTTAATTCTCTTATCTCTTGGCTTTCTGCTTTGCCAATACTCAAATGGTAGTTGACAAGTTATCAATATTCTCTGCCCCTGGGTTCTTGAGCTTGGGAGGAAATAGCATGGAAATAATATGGAAATAATGTGGATGTGGAAATTTGCTCTTTAACTCAGGTGAGTCTTGAAGATTGACCAGCAGTCCCTTTCTCTTCCTAAGTCAAGTCACTTTCCAATTCTTTTCAGACAGTTTTTCTTAATGTGTATTTATTTTGAGAGAGAGAGAGAGGGAGAGAGACACAGAGCATGAGTCAGGGAGGGGAAGAAAGAGAGGGAGACACAGAATCCGAAGCAGGCTCCAGGCTCTGAGCTTTCAGCACAGAGCCTGATGCAGGGCTCGAACTCACCAACCACGAGATCAGGACCTGAGCCGAAGTCAGATGCTCAACCGACTGAGCCTCCCAGGCACCCCTTTTTCAGACAGTTTTCAGATCTTTACTGATTTACACAATTTCTCAACTCCATAACTACCCTTAATTTAATTGACAAAGTAGAAGTTGGGGTGTAAATTGCATCAATATCCCCCCCCCCCGCCCCGCAAATAACAAGTACAAGGTAAAGGGAAGGGTGGCTGGAGAGGAGAGATCATTGGAGCCAGACTATGCTGCCTAATGGGTTGTGTTAAGGTTTGGACATGTTATTTAAACAACAAGAGAACGTTCTGGAGGGTTTAAGTAAGGGATTGATTTTCCTAGTCCTAGGAGTAGAGGTGTAGATCATGTAGAAGGAAGCTATTTAGAGTGGCAGCCATCTTTAACACAACAAGCCAAACTCACTGTTGATGTTCATCAACATATCTGTGTTGTGGTGCAAGTACAGTCTCTGTTAGTCCCCTAATTCTGTCCCTAGTCCAACCGCCTCAGAATCACATGGAAAGATTTTATAAAACAGAGATTGACAGGCTCCGTTCCCATGAGGATCCAGTTCGAAAAAGTGGGCTCAGATTATCTGTATTTCTATAAGCTCTTAAAGTGATTCTGATCATTAGTTTTGTTTGAGAATACTGACGGGAAAAGGGGTGTGGAGCTGAGCTGTTAAGAGCCACAGGAAGATTAGGTAGAGAAGGCGGGCGTAGGGGCCAGTTTCAGGGGAGTAGCTACAGAGCGAAATCCATTCTCCGCACTGATGCCAGTCTTTCTGAAATATAAACCTGACCGTGTCATGTGTAAGCTTTCAGTGACTCCCCGTCACTGATAGCATGAATCCTCACCTCCTTAGAATGACATATAAAGCCTTTTGTGATCTAGCCCTGCCTTCCCTCCGCAGCCTCAGATTTGCCACATCGCCTGCACCTGTACTTAACTACTTGCATTCCCTAAAGTTGGTATGATTCGTAGCTCACAGCATTTATAGATATTACCTCCTTAGTACAGAACATCTCTCATTCTTTTTCATCTGGCACAGACTGCTTAGACGTTGCTGAGTCTAGGAGAGCTTCCCTCGGCCCCTAGGTGCTGGGTTAGGTGCCCTCACTCCGTGCTACCCTCATACTCCCTGCTTAACATATCACAGCTCTAATCATGTGGCATTCTAATTAAGTCTCCTTGCTATTTTCTCTGTTAAATTCTGAGCCCTTTAATGGAGCATTCATGGTTAGAGTCTCAGTCACAGGCGTAAGCCCTAGTACAGCTGAAACCCAAGTTTTTGTTGAGCTTATAAAAGGTGACGTTCCGAGCAAAAAGACTCAGGGGAAGTCTACGTCTCTGGCTTCAAACGTAAATCAGAGCAAAGCAGCAGGAAAAAACCACAAGGGTTTCTGCAGTTGTACGAGCACTGGGATGTGCAAGACTGGTCAAAACCGTGATCCAACAATGCAAGCTCACCAGGACCGGGAAACGCACAGAAACAAGAAGGCAGTGACTTCAGGGATCGAGCATCTGGGAGGAGACTGCAGCAAGAAAATTGGGTTCTGCCTAATGAGGAAATCTCTTCTTTTAATAGGAGCCAACCCAAGGGCATGGCCAACCCAAAGCCCATCGTTTCATCACGTGAGAGGGTGGATTTCATACAAGAGAAATATTAAAATTATGGGTAGGTCGTAACAAAGCAACGCCTAAAATCCTCACCCGTTTCCTGCTAAGCAAAAGCCCAAAGAAACAAACTGGATTGTAGATACAGTTAATCCTTTTGTGAACGTCAAAGGCGAGTAGAAAGTGCTCACCTGTGCTTCCCAGATGAATTAATTGCAAACATGCCCGCACTTCTACGTGAACCCTGGAGGACCCTTGGCTCGTACGATGATTCACGAATGGGTGCGATCTTCACCCACCTCCTCTTCCAAGAACCTGAGCCACCACTGCTAAGCCCCAGCATAGGAGCACACCGAGTCTTAAAGGGTCAGCAGTCTTATAGATGTGGGACCATCATAAAAATATAAAACAAAATGCATAAGGTCATCCGTGTGAAAGATGATCTGCTTTGTATTATGGACACATTTTGGCCTGATCCTGGTTTTTTTTTTTTCTCTCTCTCTCTCTACCGTTTCCTGAAACCGGCCTGTTTTGAGTGATGTGTTAGGGAGAAGACCTGTGTCAGATATATTCGGCTGCCTGTCATGAATAATTAAATCCAGCTGTGTTATGCTTTCCTTCGTTCCAGCTGACTCTTTGATGCTCTGGTGTCCATGCCAGGAAACTACCTCTTAGGATCGTCAGAGGCCAGTGTTTTTGCAGAGGTCAATGCAAGCTAACTAAGCAAATATGTGAAAAAGAGTTTTAAAGGATCTCAATTAGCGGTGTGTGTGTATAGATGTATCGAGAGTGGGGTATGGGGAGAGACCTTTCAAATACTGGCTCGTGGAGTGAGTGACTTGGTGACAGAGAACCACGCATATGTGGCACCTTTGTAGGTTCATTACGTTGGCATGACTGACCTTTTGCTACGTGACAGGCAAACAAACATATAGCAAATGTCCAAGAAGATCATGGTGTTGTGATAGGAAAGGCGGTTACCTACATAGTAATGAGTCAGGACAAAAAGGACTATAAGAATAACACAGAAAAAGAATTAAAGTAATATAGAGACTTGAGTGACCCACTACATCTCTGGGATTTGAGGGATGCCACACGGATTCCATTCATCCCACCTTTTGGGAATGCCTCCTATGTGTCATCCATGGCTCTAGGGCCTCAGGATACACCAGGGAATAAAATCCAAAGTTCCCTGGCCTCGTGGAGCTTGTATTCCAGGAAGGTTAGGGAGGCAGTACATGTAAATTAGTAAATTATTATTGATGTTAGAAAGTGGTAAGTTTGGGGGGGGGGAAGGGAAAAATAGAGAAGAGTAAGGGGGCATGAGAGTCATGGAGGAAGGCTGTAATTTCAACGAGTGGCCAGCATTGGCCTCCTTGATGAGGGTGACATTTGAGCAGAGAAGTGAAGAGGGTGAGGGCAGGGGCCGTGTGGATATCTGGGGGAGGAGGGGACAACCAGTGCTGATGCCCCAAGTCTTGAGTGTGCCTGGCCTATTTGAGGACCAGCGAGGGGATCCGTGCAGCTGCAGCAGGGTGGATTAAGGAGAGAGTGCAACGGGTATGAGATTTAGGGATATGACTGTGGCAGGATCATGTAGGGGCTTGAAGATTATTGAAGATTATGGTTTTTACTCTGATCCAGAAGGAGAACCATTGCAGAGTTTTGAGCAGAGAAGTGACATGATCTGACTTGAGAAAAGATCATAGTGGATGGAAACAAAGAGGCCCGATAGATCAGGAGTTGGTAAACTATGGCTTGGGGTCCAAATTCAGCTCATTGCTTTTTTTTGGAAACAAACTTATGTTGGAACACAGCCATGCCCATTTGCGTTATAACAGCAGAGATGACTGGTTGCCCCAATGACTGTATGGCCTACAAAGCAGAAAATATTTGCTACATGGCCCTTTACAAAATCACTTTGCTGATTCCTAAATGAGAACATTGCAGTAATTCAGGAGAAAAGTAACGGTGGCTCAGGCCAGGGGGATAGCACTGAAGGTAGTGAGAAGTGTTTGGATTCTGGATATGTTTGAAATGAAAGCCAACTGGATTTGCTGAATGGTATGTGTGGGAGTGTAATAAAGACAGAAGTCAAAGATGAGTCTAAAATTTTTGATCGGAACCACCGGAAGAACATAGTTGCTATCATTTGAGGTATGGAAAGTGGGTGACAACGCAGTTTTCATGGTGAGAGATCAGGAATCAGAAGAGCTTAAACTCAACATTTCTGAGGTTTTAGATGACACCAAGAGAAGATGTTGAGAAGTGGAGTGAATGTGCAAGTCTGAAGTTCAGGAGACAAGTCTGGGCTGGAGATGGAAAATTAGCATGGAGGTGGTAATCAGTGTTGTGATTCTGGATGAGTTTACTGAAGGAATGAGTGAAAATAGTGAAGAGAACAAAGAGTGAGCCCTAAAGTGTGTAATCATTAAGAGCTTAGGAAGAAGAGGGAAAAGGCAGCAAAAGAGACTAAGGAGTGACCAATAAAGTAAACCAAGGGTTGAGTGTTCTGGAAGCCGCGTGAAGAAAATATCAAGGACAGAGGGACTGACTACATCAAACCTTTGTAATAAGTCAAGTAAGAGGAAAACTGCGAACAAACAGCTTTGGTAGAGTAGGTAGGAAAAAAAACCCAGCTTGCAGTGATTATAAGTGACTATGGGAGGAAAGGAATTATAGAGAATGGATATAGACAACTTGTTCAAAGAGTTTTGCCAGGAAGGAATACAAATTTGCAAACAAGGCAGTATCAGGCAAGGGAAGTAAGGGTAAGTGAAGGGTTTTGTTTTTGTTTTTAAGGTGGGAGAAATAAATTATGTGTTTGTACATTGATGGGAAGGATTTGGTAGAGAGACGGAGACATTTGTGATTCAGGAAAAGAAATGGGAGGATTTCTAGAGCATTGTCACTGAGTAAAGATGGGATCTCATTTGCAAGTGGGGAGATTGACTTTTGATAGGTGTGTGGTTAAGTCCTCTTCAGCTGCAGGTGGGAGGTAAGGGTTTATGTGTATAGATTCTGGCGGAAAGGTGGTGATGGTTACGGAAATTTATAGAATTTCGGATTCCGACACAGAATCCGAAATTTATAGAATTGGCGTTAACTTTGTCAGTGAAGTGGGAAAGACGACCGTCATCCGAGAATGAAGACTGAGGCGGTGTGCTGTGGGTCTGAGGAGAGATAAGAACGAACAAGGTAGCCATCGCATTTGTGGTAGAGTGAATAGGCCAGAAAAGTAGAATATGATCATCAAGCAACATTTAGGTTCACTGGAGGTTCATGATCAAAAGCGTTGGCCTTCGGCTCATTCTTTGGCAGGAACGAAGGCACAAATTAGGTAAAATTAGCCAGGGTTGTAGTTTTGCCGAGTGAGTACACCAAGTAATTAAGGGTATATACAAAGAGGTTGAGTCTATTGATTAGTCACGGACTTTAAGATGAGTAAGGTGGTGAGAGAGAATTTCACGAAGGTTAGAGATAATGAAAAGATAGATCAATGGGTTGGAGATCCTGGTGAAGTTGGAAATGGGTCACTAGAGGAGATGGAGGGATAGATGGATGTTACGGTCAGAGAATGGAATGAATTAAATTGGTGTTATGGAAGGATTATTGGTAAAGAGAAGGTCTAGGGCTCTGAACATACAGATAAATGGCGGAGGTAGTATGGAGGGTCAGATCGCTGGAAGAGAGGAGTTCTAGGAATGGAGAGTCTACTGAATCATCTACTGTGTACATGGTGATCATCCAGGAATGGAGACGTTAGCAGGACTGGAGACAGTCAAAGTGAACCAGGAAGTAAAACCAGTGGGAAGTGAAGGGGCATAACTGGGGGGTTGGTTGGTGACATCACAATGAGGGATAGTGGGCAGTATGATTTTTTTTTCAAGTTTATTTATTATTGAGAGGCAGAGAGAGACAGAGCGTGAGCAGGGGTGGGGCAGAGAGAGGGAGACACAGAATCCGAAGCAGGCGCCAGGCTCCTAGCTGTCAGCACAGAGTGCGAGCTGGGGCTCGAACTCACAAACCGCGAGATCATGACCTGAGCCGAAGTCGGACACTTAACCAACTGAGCCACCCAGGTGCCCCCAGTATGATTTAATTATAAGAGATTCAATCCTGAGAATGTCTAGGGAAGACAGAGGGGGAAGGAACAATGGTTTGAAAACAGCAATGAGGGGTATGGAGGGTACCTATCTCATATATGATTTAAATTTTATATAAGACTCCAAGGATAAGTGGTTGTTCTTAATGCGGAGAATCTGGGAAAGAATATTCCAGACATAGTGAAATGGTTGGGCATTTGATAGCATGTACCAAGACACAGAATTTAAGAAATGGTGAGTAGATGAATCTGTCCGGGGCATCAGACTGGACCACAGTGGCTGTTTTGCGGAAACCCTGAGGTATGACAGTGATGGAAGAAGACGAAGTTGCTGAAATTTGTAGGTTGGGGCAGATTGTGATAGATCCTCTAGATTAAGGTTTTCCTATTAGCTAAAGGGGCTACTAAAGGTTTTTAGACAGGGCATGAAGTCACCAGGTTTATTTCACAAAGGTGAACTCTGCTACAATGTAGAAAGTGGCTGGGGACAAGGAAGATAACCAGAAAGCTACAGCAGTGGTTAAAACCACAGATCAAAGGGCCTGAACTCAGGCAGTGCCCAAAGGAGCAGGGGAAATTCAGGGGAAGTGAAATCAACAGGGATGGCAATGGTTTGGGTGTGGTTAGGGAGAGAAAGAAAGGAATCAATGAAGTACTTGAAGATTTTCAACCACAGTCACTGGGAGGAGTGACTTTTAAGTGTTAGAGTTTAGGGAATAAATGAGAATAACTAAGATACCTTGGCAGATGACCCACCTTTTAACAGGCAATCACTCAGCAGAGGCTTAATGAGTACCTTATTCTGTAGTTAGATATTTGTTTCTTTTGCGGAACTCAACATTCCTTAAAGTATCTTCAAGCCTGGTGAGGATACTCAGGGACTGATCATATTTTTCCCTCTAAATAGTTTAGCCAGTTTAGACATGGACTCAGAGATCAAAGATGAAATGTTAATGTAATTAACTATAAAGCAAGGCCGGAGCCCAAATAAGACTTCTTCCCGTGCCCGTCTCCCCGCTACCCCACAAGTCTAGATCTTGTGCCTTGACTGCCCCCACCCCACCCCCAGCAGGAGAGACTCAGGTCTGAAGGGTTCATATTTGCTGAGATCTGCAATCTCTCCTGACCCAGCAAGGATGGAAGGGCGGCAAGAAAAGCTTGTCCGGCATCTATGCTTTCTTTCCCCAGTGAAACTACGGCGAGAAGGAAGATAAAAGAGAAGCGCTCCTTCCTCCTTTCTCCTTTTGATCTCTCCTGGAAGTGGAAAGAAAATCCGTGCCTCTCTCCGGAAACTGAGGAACAGCGTAACGAGCATTTCCCCTATCGATGACAGGGCCTCTGTTAGACGCAGGCAAAGTAGAAATACAAACTCAGGTAAAGCGGCCTAATCATATGGAGGCCCTAAATAGAAAATACGCCTTCTTGTGTACAATGTGCAGGGCCAGGGCGCCGAGGGAAACAGAAGGTAGGGAAATACGCCGGATTACTGGTCTAGCTGGGCCAAAGGGGCAACATTTAGTACATGGAGGCAAGAGTGCCTTATAAAACTCAAGGGCGAGAGTGCAGCTGGGCCTCAGGGTGGGACCAGAGTCAAGGAAGCCATGGGAACCCAGGAAATAGACCCTCTTCATCTCAAGTCTTGGCTTCTCCCGGAGCACCTGCTTCCCTTTTCTCTTTGCCTGAGGGTGACTTTCTTTGTTCCCTCATCTCCTTAACAGAAAACAAAGATGAGCAGGGCTTCCTGGTTTGCCTGTTCTGGATTCAGCCCCAGAGAGTGCCTCACAGAGTGCCTGACTCTTTCCCAGTAGCCCTTGATCTTGTTCTCCGTTCTCATTTCGCAGGAAAGGGTCACCAGCTGGCCTGGCCTAAGTCAGAGCCTCGTTTCTTGTCCACTCCCCTGTGCTGGGTGGCTGTGTGTATCAGATCCCGCCCCCACCCCGCCCCGCTGTGGGCTGCGTCTGACGCGGTTCAAGGAAGTGAGCTGAGAAGATACTCCAAAATTGTCTTCGGCGTCTGAGTGTTTTCGGTGACTGACATCAGGAAATATTCAGGAAATTTCCAATCACGTAGCATGTTTATGCCATGCAATAAAATTCAATTAAGCAGTCTTTTCGTAGGAACTCTTTAAAATAGTGTCTTGGGGGGGCGCCTGGGTGGCTCAGTTTGTTAAGCCTCCGACTTCGGCTCAGGTCATGATCTCACTGTTCGAGCCCCGCGTCGGGCTCTGGGCTGACAGTTCGGAGCCTGGAGGCTGCTTCGGATTCTGTGTCTCCCTCTCTCTCTGCCCCTCCCCCGCTTGCACTCTGTCTCTGTCTCTCAAAAATAAATAAACATTTAAAAACATTAAAAAAAAAGTGTTTTGGAAAGGCAGCCAACACCTGCCCTTGGGACCTTAGCAAGAATAAGTAGGCTACAATTTTCCCGTACCCCTGGATTAAACATGCTTACAGAAAGGATCTGGGTTATTGTAAGAACAAAAGGATGTCAAGGAAGAATGTCTGGATCTCACCCGCTCTAGGAATATTTGTCAAGAAAGAAAAAGGAATGCGACAGACAGGCCCTCTGTGTCTGCCAGATGTTCTGCGACAATACTTCTTGTTAAACTGAAATTTAAATTATGAGAGCCAGGGCCGCCAAACGATGAAATAGCCAGAGGCATTTTGAGTCCCATTCATTCATTAGTCCTTTCTGGGTGTGGTTCTCAGTCAAGCCACCATTTCTTGACTTGAAATGTTAGGGTGTCTCTGGAATAATTAGCCCTTTGCCCATTTCCCTGGCTCCAGAGTTAGAAGGAGGAGTACTTTTTTCTGTTTCCTCCTCACTCCCACTTTGGGAATTTCCTTTCAAATGTAGGGTATTAATAGTAGTAAGCACTCAGCGAATGCTAAGTTCTTTACATCAATGATGCGATTTAACTTTTTCAATAGCCCGGTGAGATACATGTTTTACATGTTTTTATGTAGATTTCCTATTTTTAAGTTTGGAAACGGAGTTTAGTTTTTTTTTGAGAGAGAGAGAGAGTTTGTGTGTGAGTGGGGAGGGGCAGAGAGAGAGGGAGACACAGGATCTGAAGCAGGTTCCAGGCTCTGAGCTATCAGCACAGAGCCCGACAAAGCTATGATATCGTGACCAGAACCCAAGTTGGACACTTAATCGACTGAGCCACCCAGGCACCCCTGGTTTTAAGAGTTTAAGAGAATAGCCCAAGATCAGTGGCTGGTTAAAGGACCAAACACAATTGGGAACCCAGGCCTGCCTGATAGCTAAGTCTGTGCTCTTGATATAATCTGTAGGGATGATGTCTGGGAACATAAAAGTATTATGTTTATAATAAGTATACATTTATGTCATTATTCCTCTAAAGTAGATAGATCTAGATATTGTGTTCTACATGAGGAAAACTTGTAAGTAAGTTAGCGAGTAGAGTTTCCTAAACTTGATTTAATAATTTTCCCACCTATGCCTGGGTGAGAGTAACGACTTTTTCTTCCCAGCCTCCAGAAAATCCTTGTCCCACTCACATATGATGTCAGAAGATTCTTCAGATTATTTTTGAAAAAGTTGTTTCAATATTTATTTTTGAGGGAGACAGAGCAGGAGTGGGGGAGGGGCAGAGAGAGAGGGAGACACAGAATCCGAAGCAGGCTCCGGGCTCCGAGCTGTCAGCACAGAGCTGGATGTGGGGCTTGAACCCACAAACCATGAGATCATGACCTGAAGTTGGACTCTTAACCCACTGAGCCAGCCAGGTGCCTGCCCCCCTCCTCCCCCTCCCCTTCAGATTATTTTTAAGAGGCGTGGCCACTCTGGAGAGGACTGGCCTTGGAGCTTGCTCCCAAGATGCTCCCACTGCCATTGATTCCTGGTTTGGAGAAATGGATCTATAGAGAAAAGGATAATCCAGAGTGGCCCCGCCCCACGCCTTCTAGAAGAGGCCGCAGGCAGACATTCACTACATCAGATGACTGTCCAAAAAGAACTGCTAACCCTCCACTGGTCAAACTCTAGACTTGTCCTTGGGCTTTGGCTCTCTCTGCTTGTTTTCATGAGATTTTTCATCTCTTCTTTATTATTACAGTGTATTATTAGATCAGTGCTCCAAATGTACAGCAAGGAGGCCCTGGGCAAGCTTTTATTGCTTTATCATGATTTACAATCCATTTAACCAACTTCAGCATGTTTTAGAAATGTTTCCAATGTAATTCCCTTATTTTTTGTTTGTTGACATATAGAAAACACACAGGGTAATTAACCACACAAGTAACTTGCATTTCAGATTATTCTGATTTATACAGTGTGTTTCAGTAAACCAAATTTTTGAAGTTTGAAATTTGATAACCGTTATGAGCCCTTTTTCTGTATGTATGCACCCATATGCAAAGAATTTTACACATCGCTTCAAGAGAAGTGCTATAGTAAAAATTATAATAGTGGTTAAACTATCTCCATTTAGATTGAGTCTCTTCTCCAGGCTTAAGATTCATCTCAACAGATTCCTTCATTTTTTTAAATACGTGTGTGTCTGGAGAAGGAGCCCTTGTATACTGGAATCTTAGAGGTGGAACTGACTTTGGAAGTTTCCAATCCAACATCTCATTCATACTTTTGATGTTAAATAATAATAGCAAGTATTTGATGCTATTTCCTAAGCATTCCTATAAACACTTTAGATGTATTAATTCACTTGGCCCTCATAATGTTCCTAGGTAGTCAGTACCTTATTTATTCCCATTTAACAGAACAGTGTATAAGGCATATGAGGCATAAAGGATATAAGTAAGTTACCTGAGGTTACACAGCTAGAGTTGAGCTCTGAGCTCTTCAGTACCATACAATAGTGTAGAATAACTATCAAAGATGATCTAGAAGAGGTTACCTCTGCCCTTACCAACCCCAAAGCCTGTGTGATCTCTGGATTCTTTCTGATGTTCCCATATTCTGCCTTGGATAACCCTTTCCTCCTCTACCCTCAAACGCCACCGTATGACATTCTGGCAATAAATGAGCACAAGCTATAAAATGGTAAATTGTTAAAGAATCAATCCTTTCTAGACCCTGCTCTTTTATTTTCGCTCTGGGAAAGAGTGTCAGCTCTGCTCTCTAGAACCTAAGTGCATCCCCTTTCTCTACCCTGGGAGGCTTCCTCGGTTCGTGCCAAATGTGGGCAGAGATGTCAAGCTGTGAAGGAAGGACTCCTTTGCACACTTTCTGGAGTGATGGGCGATCTCTCGGCAGTGAGAACACAGTAATGGCTTCTTTCAGTCAACGTGCTGTGCCTGGGAGAGGTGAGAAGTTGGAGACAACGGGTCTCAGAGAAACAACATGGGTCAGGCTGTTCATTTCTCATTACAGGGATTGCATTTCAGTGGCTGCTAATCTGAGGACAGGGTCCAGACAGAGATTAATGAGAAACCCTAACCCTCTCTGGAATGTGGGCAGATCCTGGGGCCTCAAGGCCTGGCCACAGAAGAAGCAGTTTTGGGCGCCAGGAGCCCAGATTGTCTAGAGTGGAACATTAGAATCTTGGCAAAGGACAGATGAGCTCTCATCACACAGTCCTTGGTCTGGGGTCTGGTGTGTGATACTCAAGTCAGGTTTAACCCATGGTGATGAGGAAGGATGGTGAGGCCAGGAGACTAGGTGTACAAAGGGGCATATTTAAATTTTCATTTCCAACAGAAATTATGATGGATTGCTTTTAATCTGGAATGTGATGACCATGATCCCTCTTGCAGAGAAATATATAAAAGATAAGTTTTAATCTTTCGTGTTAACTCCAAATTCTTCCAATGAATAAGAAGGGCTTGGTTCATTTGCCCAACCCTTCACTCATTCGCCGAGCTGACAAGCATCTATTTGGCACCTAATACACGCCAAACACCGTGCCGGGCACTGGGGACACAATGGGGAGGGAAATAGACTTAAATAACTTTCAATTTGGTCAAGGGCAGATGTGAAATGAGCATGTACTCAAATAAACTGTAATCTTCATTGTAATAAAAGCCATGAAGCAAATATACAAGAAAGAGAATAATGGGGGTGGGATGTCTACTCTCTATTTGAGGATCTAGGAAGATTTTTCCTGGTTCATACATCCTGGATTCTTTGGGGTTTCACTCACCGGTGATTTAAGAAATGAGGGCTGTGACAAGATTCTCTCAATGGGGTCCCCATAAAAATCAGGAGATAAAGGTGGATTTCGTAGGGGAAGAAACTTCCATCTTTTTTGTACATTCTCCCACAGCCTATGGAAGTCAGATCTGTGTGGTTCACAGCCTCATTTCCAGCACAATGACTAGCTTGTAATAGGTGTTCAACGAATGTCCATTGAGTAAATGAATAACTGAAACGCTGACATTTCTCTGCTTCTCTCTTTCTGTTTGAGTGGATTAGCACCAAGCTGGAAGTAAGAGGCAGGCCAAACTTTGGGAGTTGGAGTCAGCTCGTAAATCCCACACTGGGCCTTTATGCCCGAGAGAATATATGAACAACTGGTAGACAATACCAGAAAAAGGTCCTGAAGGCAGACGTCAAAGACCAGTAGGAAGGAAAGAGAACCATCATTCGAGGCCTAAAGTTTGCGATGAGGCAGTAGGTCTCTGCCAGTCCAGCCTTTTCTTTCAGCCTTAGTAACACTGGTCCAGGCCTTCTCAGGGGGCTGGGACCCGCTCTCCGCCTGCCATCACTGCCTTTGAAAGTGAGGTGAGACCTGACCAGCTCTGGAGAGACAATGAGGTTCGGGTGGGTGGAGGGAGGAGGAGTAGAGGGAACACTGAATAAAATACTTTGTCCCTTTTGTGTCCTTTATTAAAGGGGACTTCCCCAATTCTCCTCTTTCTACCCTTCCCTCCTCACTTTCTGAGTTTTTCTCCAAAACGTTATGAGTATCTGATGTTACGTCAGCAACACATCATATATATATATTATATATATTATATATATTATATATATAATATATATTATATATATATAATATATATTATATATATAATATATATATTATATATATAAATAATAATATTATATAATATTATTATTATTTATATATATAATATATATATTATATATTATATATTATATATTATATATTATACATTATATATTATATATATTTTATATATATATATATATATATATTTATCTCTCTTCTCTGGAATATAGGCTCTGGAAGGCATTGCCTTTACCTTTTTGTTATCATATTCCCAGCCTTCAGTCGAGTGCTATCACATGGTGGATGCTGGGTAAATATATACTGAATGAGTAATACAACACAAATACAACCATCAGGGTGGTTAAAAACATCCAAAACAAAAGAAAACAAAAGAAAAAACAGAAACCTTACCTGTGACCACAAAGATATTAGCATCGAGATTGAACCCATTTCCCGTTTGTTTACTTGTATTTTATTTCCCAGTTATCAAGCCTCCTGGTAGATTCCTTTATTCTCACGGTTCTACAGCTCCCCCAGCCTCTCTGTGTTTTCCACATACACTCCCAACCCCTGAAAGTCTTCCCTATTTTTACAATGCCAGGAAGGACTGACACAACAATTACATCTGGTGACCCACTTACAATGGGCCACACTTAAAGCCATCCTCTTTAAAGGGGACTGTTTTAAATGGACCACCCTGTATGCTACGTTAGGTTGTGCCTTTGTGCCAATAAGCTCAGAAGTGTTTCATAAATAAAAAGATGATGTTAGGGAAAAGAGTTCTCTCTTTCTTTTTGTCTTCTAATTCACACGGAAAATTTTAGTGTAGAAATCTTCTGCTCAGCTGTGCAATGACAAAGCAATTCAGCCCAGAGAGATGATGCTTTGGGTTTGGAATCGATTATGATAGGTCGATACTGGAGAGCAGGCTTCCATTTGGGGGGAAACTGAAGAAGACTACACTCTACAGGAAAGATCCTTCTAGATAACGGATCCTCTAAGCTTCACTTCCTGCTTCCTAAAGGGCTTCTGTTGGGTCCCCGAAAGGAGCCTCAAGGTCAAGAGGGAAAAGGGAAGGCAAGCTAATTTATAGCTGCTCCAAGAATGCAGTTGCTGGATATATCCTGACAGGGGGTTCTGTTGTGCTTTGAAGAATTACGGGAAAATTCAAGCTCAGAATGAGCTTCTGTAGTATGAAAATTAAAACTCCACCCCAAGCCTTCACCCGCATCTGAAGCCAAGTCCATTTAGATGTGCAGGAGGGATCTGTTTACTTTGTATGGAAAATCACTTTCTTTTTATTAGCAAGCTCCAGGGTTTCCTGATGATCTGAAGGGCTGTTGCCTCTCAGAGGGCAGTCATGGGGCATTCTTGGCACCCGCAGGGGCCAGAAGGACTGGAAATCTTATTTTGCAACATTTTCTGCCTGCGTTTTAAAGTCAAGGAAGACAAATGGTTCTGATAAGTTCAGCGATACCTTTGGATTTGAATTGACTTTTTGTCCTGAGCTGACCTGGAGAGGTGGAGAACCAAACCAAATGGAAACAAACAAAAAATAAAAACAAACCCCAAACCAACATAACATGAGCAACTTTTGTCTTTCTCTGCAAGCCCATCGGTTCCAGGAGGAACAGCTCTCTTATTCCTACTGTCATCAAGAAACCAAACACAAGACTTGGGGTGGGCGTAGGGGAGGGTGAGGGGGTAGGGGATGGTCTTTAGACACATTTTCAGTTCAATCTTTTCCTTGCTGTTACCCTGCCCGCTCTTGTCTTCCTGATATTGTTCAGTTGTTCACCTCTAACCAGCTGGTCATCCAGATTTCTCCTCATCTCCCCACATCCTATCAAGAGACCTTCCTTAGCAGGTGTGCCTTAAACATTCCAGTTCACAGCGATCTCCCCGCCGCTCGACTGTGAAGATTTTCCAGGGTCCCAAATACTCTACCGCTAGAATTGGGTTTTTTTTTTCCTTCTATCCCTTTACCCTACCATTAAGTCAAATGAATTCTTCCTTGCAACCTTCTGACTCTCCTAAGCTGAAAGATCACCTCTGGATTCCCTACCCAGGAGCCCAGATCCTTCAGTTTCAGTAGCCCGTAGGCTCCCTGGCTCAACCAAGGAACGACTCCCCCAGTGGCTCCTCTGCCAGCCCCCTCTGCCTTTTCATGCCATCTAACCCACGTGTCCTTATTCTCTTTCCTTTACCATCCATTCTCTGACACCAGATCCGTTCTTCGTTCATGTTTCCCCGCCCCGAGCCCTCCCGGTGCCAACGTGGTCCACTTGTTGAGTGATCCTGTCAGTCAACTCTGGCTCATTACAAACTGTGTAGGCCCTAACCTCACGCTTCCATATGGCCTCACGATATATTATTGTAATTATATTCTCTGCAGTGGGCAAAATGAAACACATGCTGTGGCAGTGGCTGTGTTTTAAGCTGATTGCCGAGGCAGACTAATAAAAAGTGAGCGAGGTCTCCTGTAGGACTGTTTCCACCTATTGGCTGCTTCCGGGAGTAGGATTTCCTGACAGTTACTACTTCGCAGTCAGATAACATCAAATGCCTGCTTCTGGACCTTGCTCTCAGGTCTTTAGACTGCATAGGTGATTTTAAGTGGGGACTATAAGAAAACTTCAGCAGTGTGTACCAGGAAGTTGGAGGGAAATTGAGGATAAGGGCAGGGGGATAAGTGGAGATGGTTTCACGTAATAATTAGAGCTATCATTTATTGAGGAACTACGTTGGACCAAGTACTAACTAGTTATTTTGTATATGTTCTCTTAATTAAACATCGCTGGAGACTTTCAATTCAGAGCTATTACTAGATCCTACCTTCCAGAGTTTATTTCCTAGTCTGTTGTTCCTCTGCATGTGATCTAGGAGCTGACAAATCTGGCTTCACGTCTTTCCTTTTTTTTTAACGTGGGTGCAAATCTTTTTAAGTTTTTTTTCAAGTTTATTTATATCAGAGAGAGACGGAGAGAAAGAGAGAGGGAGAGAATGAGTGGGGGAAGGGCAGACAGAGAGGGAGACACAGAATCGGAAGCAGGCTCCGGGCTCCGAGCTGTCAGCACAGCGCCCGACGCGGGGCTTGAACCCACGGACCGTGAGATCACGACCTGAGCCACGGTGGAGGCTTAACCGACTGAGCCACCCAGGCGCGCCCCTGTGTGGGCACAAATCTTAATGCTTTAAAATGAGAGAATCAAGTAAAATGTAGGAATGTTAATACCTGGTTAATGGGATTGATGTGACAAGTTGCAGGAGTGCTGATAACACTGACTCCATCTTTGGCCCTCCATCGTTTCCATGTCAGATCAATGGCCTCTTTGGGAGCTACGTGTTCTGGGCCCCTTGGAGATTAACATATATGCCTTACAAATGCCTGCCAAAGCTTGGGGGGCCTCCCAAAGCTCGCTTTGGCCTCCCACGAATCTTTTAGAGATAACTTAGTCTTTCCCCTTTCTGTCGTACAGGTAGTACAAGACCTAGCTGTCAACTAGGCACATGCGAGCCTTTTGATCTCACCACGGCGCCCCTCTGCGTGTCCCTTTGCTCTATAAAATCTGCGGACTGATGTCCGGACTTGGGGACAGTAACTGTGCAGCTGCCATGGACCCCTGCCCCACCCATAAGCTACCCGGGCTACAACTCTGTAAACCGTATGGAGTCACCTGCTTCGTTTCCCACTCTCAAGATGCCTTCTCAGTTTGGGGGCTACTTCACTGTCCCTCCTTCACCTTCTGAGGCAAGTAGAGTAGATGTTAGGTTTCGGGTGGGATGATAGTGGCTATCCTACAGCAGGTGCTCAAGACACGAGAGCAGCGGTTCCAATTTTACCTAAGTAACGTGTATAGCACAAAAACCCACCCGTTACAAAATAGGCAAAGGAGAGGAGTAGGCGTTTCTCCAAAGAAGATATAGGAAAGGCCAACAGGTACAGGAATAGCTGCTCAACATCACTGGGCGTTAGTGAAATGCAAATTGAAACCACCGTGAGACATCACCTCATGCCCGTTCGTTACCAGTCATCAAAAAACCAAAGATAACAAACGCCGGCATGGACGTGGAGAAAAGGGAACCCCTGTGCACTGTTGGTGGGAATGTAAATTGGTTCCTGCACTGCTGTTGAGACTGCAAATTGGTGCAGCCCCTATGGAAGACAGTGTGGAGAATCCTCAAAAAATAATTAAAAACAGAACTACTCTACGACCCAGCCACTCCACTTCTGGGAATATATCCAAAGGAAATAAAAACACTGACTTGGAAACCCCTTGTCCATCGCATTATTCACAATAGCCAAGACAGGGAAATAATCTGTGTCCATCGATGAATAAATGGGTAAAGTAAAGGAGTTGTACTGTGTGTATATATATATATATATACATATATATATATACACATATATATACACCCATGTATATATATATATATATATATATATACACACACATATATATACACCCATGTATATATATATATACACACGTATATATATATATATATATACACCTATGTATATATATACATACACACACGTGTATATATATATTGTGTATAACACTGCTCTGCAATATGTAGGAAAGTTTAGACGGGATCCTAAGAATTTTCATCACAAGGAGAATTTTTTTCCTTCTTTTCTTCTTTCTTTTCTTTTTATTGTGTCTATATGAGAAGACAGATGTCACCTGGGCCTCCTGTGGTAATCATTTCACAGTATCCATAAACCGAACCATCATGCCTTGCTCTTTAAGCTTTGCAGTGACGTACGTCAATTGTTCCTCGATGAAGCTGGAAAACATAATAAAGTTCTTTATTTAAGGTTTTGCGAATGCAAAGTTATCACCTGGATTCATAAACGTTCCCAGCCCTTTAAAGCAACGGAGCCGCGGGTGCTCACAGAGCTAGTGGGGAAAAATGGAAGGAAAAGTCGGTAACACACAGACGCACAGCCACGCGGACACACACACCCAATCAGGCCCACGGATGGGGTCTTTAACAGTAAACCGAGGTTCACTTACAGAACTCCCATAACAAATGAGCATATGGTGAGCATTTGAGAGAGAGAACGCATCCTTCCTCGAAGGGAATTTAGGAAGAAAAGGGAAAGAATGTCTTAAAAAGGAGAAGAAATGAGAAAATGAGGGAAGCTCTCTGTGGTTTACCCTTTGTTAAAAATTGCAACATAGGAGCTGATGTCTGCGTTTGGACCTCCGAACTAAGATGCCCTCCTCCGCACGACAACTGGAGAACAACGGGTCTGCGTGCCCTTTAATCCATGACCCCTGGAGATCAAGTTACGCCTTTGAAAGCACTTTTCTTTCTCCGGGCAACTAAATGAATTGAAATTGATGTCCTTAATTGTTTTCTAAATTGCAATTTTTCTCCCCCAGATGTTTTTTATCAGTGTTGAGCCCAATGGGCTCTGTCAGTCACACGGGGAGATGAAGTCATGTGGTAATAAAAGACAAGGGGCTGGGGGAGGAAGGGACATGCCATGCAGTATATTGTCTAATTGAAAAATGCGCCACGTCAATGCCGAGCTTGAAATCTCGGCCTCCCTGAGGGCTACTCTCAACAAACAATGCACACATCTTCTGCACTGGAAAGATTAGGCTTCTCCCCTTTCTCCGTTATTAATTCAGGCCAATGCCAGAGTTTCCTTCCTTTGCCTTTCTCGGGTGACGTCACCCTACTGGAACTGTGGTCGGAGGTAACAAGTTCTCGAGTGAAAACTTCAGCGTGGGAGGGAAGGCGTCAGGGCCAGAGGGTGGGGGTTAGGCTGACGGCCTTGAGGGACAGCACTGGACCAAGCTCGAACCTTGTAGCGGGGAGAAGAGAGCCGGGGCTTCTAGCCGTGGATGGTGGGAGAAATCGTTGCTGACGATAACACAACCTGAAACGGAGAGGGATCTTGTGGGAATGCAGCACTAGGGAAAGTCACAGAGGCTCGGGCTCAGAAAGCAGACCACTGAAAGCCGGAAGCACAGACAAAATGGGAAGGGTGCACGTGCTTCTCATCGCAGGGAGGACAGGGCTGTAGACACGGGGCCCATGGCAGCCCTTGAGGGAGACTGGAAGGCAAGGAGAGAGCTGATACAGACAAACCTAAGGAAGTGATGGGGAGACCCCTCCCCCAATTCTCCATTATGGAAAACAGAGAAGCACGGGCCGATCTACAGAAGTGTGGGTCTAGAAGGTCCTTAGAGATTTTTTCTAGTCTTTTACCTATCCTCATTCTGTGTTCCACTTGACCCCAGTGGCATGAAATCAGTCCAGTGTTTGTAGACTCTCTGTAAGAAATAACTTGTAACCAATGGGGCTTTTACCAGCCCTCACCGTCAGGAAGACCCCCCCCCCCCCCCCCGCCTTGTATGAGAAAAAAAAAAGCCTCTTTTCTCTTGTCCTGTCATCACGGAAGAAGGAGGACACCTGGTCATTACAGAAGAAGCCCAATGAATCGCTCATTTAATTTTTTGCTGGTTTAATTGAGCCGTACCTCGCATTTGCTGGAAACAGACTCCAGGGACTTCTCCAAGTTCTTTGATTGCACTGGAATCTTGATGAATCAACCTCTTCTTTGAAATACGAGGACTATTGCCCAAGGTTTGTAATCCTTTGTAATTTTCTTTGTAGTGATGTTTGGAGTAACTAGATTCGAACTGCATGAGAGTCAGTCACACATAAATACCAAAGCTCTAGGGGGAAAAGTTGCACTGTAGGAAGGTGTAGATGGTCAGGGCTTTGTCTGGGTTCTAACATTTAACCTTAGCCTTAACCTGTTTCTCAGAGTTCTTCTCTGGGCTCAAACCATCGCCATCATCAGCACCCTACCTCTCATCTTCTTGTCCTTCTTCCTTGTCTTTTCCTCCTATTCTCCTCTTTTCCTTTCTTTCTGACTTCAACTTCCTTTTTCCCTTTTTCTTTTTCTTGCCTCTTTCCTCTCTTCCTCTTTTTTCCCTTTCTTCGGTTCCTCTTCCTTCCTCTTCCCTTCTTTTTCTTCTTCTCTTGATATCTTCCTTTTCCTCTTCATTTTCTTTTATGTTTCCCCCTTCACTTTCTTCTTCCCCATCCCTGATCCCTCCTTTTCTTTTTTTCTCCACATTTTGTTTTGACTTTTCAGGCTGTGCCAAGACTTAGGGAAGTGTTTTTCTTATGCCATCTCGTTTCACCTTGGTTTCAGCCCTAGATATTTGTTAAAAAAGTTTTTTTGAAACAGAGCACAAGCAGGGGAGAGGGGCATTGGCAGAGAGAGAGAGAGAGAGAGCAGGCTTCATGCTCAGTTCAGAGCCTGACAAGGGGCTAGATCCCATGACTGTGAGATCATGACCTGAGCCCAGATCAAAAGTTGGACACTCAACCAACTGAGCCACCCATGTGCCCCCTCAATATTTTTAGGATGTTTAGTATCAGAAAAAATAAGTAATTTATCCATTCACATGGCTGGGTCTCTGATTCCAAATCCATGCTTTTAATAAAAGCCTCTCTAGGAAGACAATAATAAATATAGGGGGCAGAAAGAGTCAAATAAAATTATAATTATTTAAACGCGGAGCTTGAGAGAAGGAAATGATTTTGTACTTGTGAAAATTTGGAATTAATTGGGGTGAGATAACTATAACATCATGTTATAAGCAATCATTTTTAATGGAAAAATCTATAAAGAAAAATAATAGAGGCAAGACAATAATTTGAAATATAGAAAGATCTTTGTGAGAATAAATACTTATTTATCAGATCTCCCTGAAGATCGTCAAGGAGGAATGAATGTGCCGTTGCAAAGGACTCAACATTCCTCGTGAAATGCATATTGGTATTAGTTAGGATCAGCTATCAAGTAACAGAGGACCAAATTACAGTTGCTTTACATTTTACTAAAAGAAGTCTGGAGGGGCGCCTAGGTGGCTCAGTCGGTTAGGCGTCCAGCTGCGACTCAGGTCAGGATCTCACAGTTCGTGGTTTGGAGCCCTGCGTTGGGCTCTGAGCTGACAGCTCAGAGCCTGGAGCCTGCTTGGATTCTATGTCTCCCGCTCTCTGCCCCTCCTGCACTTGTGCTCTCTCTCATTCTCTCTCTCTCTCTCTCAAAAATAAGTAAACATTAAAATAATTAAAAAAGTTAAAAAGAAGTCTGGAGATCACAGTGGTTCATTTCATTCTCTTTTTTTACTCTACCATAGTCAGCATATTGGCTTTTGTCCTTACACTTGTACCTCATTATGCTGAAATAGCTGCCGCAGCACCATATTTTCACCTCGTTACATTTAGGGATGGAGGAAAACAACTTTTTCTGTGTGGGATGGTTTTTTCTTTTTTTAAAGCAATAACATAGTTACAAGCTTGTCCCACCCGGCTCCCCCAGCAGACTCTCTCTTCTGTTTTATTAGCCAGATCTGGGTCATATGCCAACCTCTGACTGCTGGCTAAGGGAATGTAATGGCAGGTGGGGCCGGAGAAGGGGCTAAACTTCCCCCAAAGTAGGAAGCCTGGGCTTGCTACCGAAATACATTTGGAGGTTTATTAGTAAGTAAGAGGGGCAGATGGCTGTTGGGTAGATGATGAACAGCGTCTGCTACACCAGTTTATTCATTTCACAGGGGAAAATGCCTTCCTCGGTTTCCCTCAACTGAAGGCAGACACATCTGGGATATTTTGCTTTCAGGCAAAAAAGATGGTGAGGAAACCAGAATCCCATGAAATATTATCATTAGTTTGACTGCTCCTTTCAAACTTTTCGATATTCTGTTAGCATTCTAATCTAAATACTAGAACTTTGAGCAGGAAAGTGGAGGAGAATGGTTCAAAAATAAAGAGCAAGACAAGCTTTGTGTTTTTGAGAGGGAATGGACAAGTGAGGGGTAGGTATGTAAGTGAGTAAACACGTGTCGCTTAAGATGGATGAGGCTTTCCATGTGGCGCATGAAGAAACAGGGCGAACTCTAGTCATGACGAAGGGATGAAGTGGTCGGGGGCTCTGGAAAGGCCTGAAAGATTCAGAAATAGCATTCTTACTTTTTTGGGTGAGCCTGGCCCAGTGTGTCAAGGTCCGCAAGGCCACTCTAATATCCTAGAGAGCTAATAATAAGAATGATGATAACAATAATATAGGGGCACCTGGGTGGCTCGGTCGGTTAAGCATCAGACTTTGGCTCAGGTCACGATCTTGTGGCTCGTGGGTTCGAGCCCCGCGTTGGGCCCTGTGCCGACAGCTTGGAGCCTGGAGCCTGCTTCCGATTCTGTGTCTCCCTCTCTCTCTGCCCCTCCCCCACCCATGCTCGCTCTCTCTCTCTCTCTCTCTCTCTCTCAGAAATAAACATTAAAAAATTTTTTTTGATATATAGTTCCTATGGTCAGGCATCTTTCTTAGCACTGTACCTATGTTAAGTCCTTTAGCTGTCACCTGCATTAGAGCAATGATTTATAAGTGGCAGAATGTTGTATGTGTCCCATGGCTTCTTAACTGCAGTATCACAGGCTTTTTGACATTTAAGGCAGCTGCATGGAGAGCTAGATCCAATGGACGTTTGCCCATTGGCTCATTTCTTCTCTAACTCTCATTTCTTCTTCTTCTTCTTTTTTTTCAGTGTTTTTTTAAGTTTATTTATTTATTTTGAGAGAGAGAGGGAGAGTGCATGTGCATGTGCGTGAGCCCGGGCGGGGGTGGGCAGAGAGAGAGAGAGAGAGAGAGAGAGAGAGAGAATCCCAAGCAGTCTCCGAGCTGTCAGCACAGAGCCTGATATGGGGCTCGAACCCACAAACCATGAGATCATGACCTGAGCTGAAACCAAGAGTCAGAAGCTTAACAGACTGAACCACCCAGGTGCCCCTCTTTCTCTCATCTCTTGACAATTCTTTTCCAGTTTATAGTTTACCAAGGCCACTGTGATCTCCGGTTAGTGTGGTGCAATGCAGCCTCCTTGGGAGGAAGGTACGGTTCCTTGGGAATGTCTATGCTTTTGATTGGTATAGATTCTTCAACTATTTTCCTGTAACTTATTCAATGGCTAATGAACTTGGGTCATTTTCAGAACCGCAGCCAAATATCTTAAAGCTGGCAGCCATAAGTTTGCCTTTTTCCTCCCCTGGAATCCATAATTTCATTACATTATTACCAGCTAGAGCATTCACCAGTCTAGCTCAAACATTTTTGGATGTCTTGTCACAAACTGTTCATTGTTAGATTTTTCTAAAGGACCAGCAGCCCTTTTGTGAGGGGCAGGGCCCAGTCCTCCATGACAAGCAGGTTGAAAGTCACTGATGGTCCATCTGGCTGCTGCTATCTTGTCAAGGCCAAGGCTAGAATTTAAACCAGGCATTCTAGCTCCAGAGTTCATGTTCTTAACCCTTAGCCTCTGTTATCCGTTTAGAATCTGTGTTTCTCACCACTATATTAGAGTACAGAAGTTGTGGCAAGGTTATAAATTCAAGAGCACAACTAATGGGAAAGACCAATCAAGACTGTGTTATAGGGGTGAGGAGAATAGGTCTCACGGGGCAAGGATAAATTGGAATATTTGGGGAAAGAAATGAGGAATAGTTCTATTTGGAAAGGGAGCAACATGGGGGGAGGAGAAATTTGTAGAGAACGAATTAGATGCGTTTTAGGTTGGCTGGTAACTGAGCTCTTTATTTTTTTAAAATTTTTGAATTAAAATTTCTTTTTAATGTTTATTTATTTTTGAGAGAGAGGGAAAGATAGATCGTGAGCCGGGGAGGGGCAGACAGAGAGGGAGACAGAGAATCCGAAGCAGGCTCCAGGCTCTGAGCTGTCAGCTCAGAGCCCCACGCGGGGCTCGAACTCACGAACCGCGAGATCGCGACCTGAGCTGAAGTCCGACGCCTGACCGACTGAACCACCCAGGTGTTGCCTTAACCGAGTTCTTTTAAGTTTCCCATCTGAGGTTAGAGCAGAGGGGGCCGCTGGGGGCTGCCGTCCGAAGGGTTCTTTTACTCCTTTCTCACCGTCCCTCGACCTCTCTGCCTCCTGGGGACCGTGACAGCGGTACCAGGCTGCTGTACCAGAGTTCCTCGTCCTGACATGGAGAAAGTACTTTCCAATATCCCAGACCAGCCGCAGTGGATGGAGATTGGGAAGAGGGGCCTTCATCTAGGGAGCAAGTCTTGTCTATCCAGGGATGGAGGCCTCAGTGGCCACTTGCGCTTATCAGATGATTGACGTGGCCGGCAGTGGGCCAGCCATCCAAAGTCTTGAGGCCTTACTTCACAATGTAGTAGTTTCTTCTGTCACGTGGAAGGACGGAATGGACTTCCAGAACCTTGTTTTCCTGGTCTGGTGGTGGACACCACCTTTTTTTTTTTTTTTTTTAGTTTTACTTATTTATTTTTGAGAGAGCGAGGTAAAGAGAGAGAGTGAGCACAAGTGGGGGAGGAGCAGAGAGACAGAGAGGGAGAGGGAGAATCCCAGGCAGGCTCCACGCTGTCAGCACGGAGCCCGATGCGGGGCTCGAACTCCCAAACCGTGAGATCGTGACCCAAGCCAAAACCAAGAGTCCAACGCTTAACCAACTGAGCCACTCAGGTGCCCCAGTGGACAGAATCTTTGGGACAGCAATTTCATGATCTCTAGTTAGCAAAGAAGCACGTCAGAAGATACTTTCCTGCATGTATTCGTCTGAAGGTCAGATGGAGGCGTGGACCCCCGTGACAGGCTTGCCGTGTGTCCCAGCCACCAGCTTCCAGCAGCCTGACAACTGTATTTTCAAGGAGTGAGGAACCTGTAGCACTTAGGGCATCTTAAGGTACTGCATCTCATGCAAATATTTCTCTTTAAATGTTTTTTAATGCTTATTTATTTTTGAGAGAGAGACAGAGACAGAGATGGAGACAGAGTGTGAGTGGGGGAGGGGCGCAGAGAGAGAGAGAGAGAGAGAGAGAGAGAGACAGAATGCAGAGCAGCTCCAGGCTCTGAGATGTCAGCACCGAGTCTGATGCGGGGCTCGAACTCACGAACCAGAAGATCGTGACCTGAGCCGAAGTCCGCCGCTTAATCGAGTGAGCCACCCAAGGGCCTCTCAAATCTTTCTCTTCGCAGATAAGAAAACTGAAGCCCAGAGAGATGAGAAGATTTACCAAGCTACGCCCGAGACCTAGGATCCAAGGCTCTTTGCCATACACACTCCTGCCTTGGATGAATGACATTCTGGAAATGCAACGGATAACTATTACTGTGGCAAGTAGTATAGAGAAGGGACATTAGAAACTGTGACAAGGGCAAGCCAGTTTGACTCGGCACGTTGCTTGAACCTGAGGCTTCCTGGATGCTAAATTGCAGGAGATTACATGCATGGACTGAGCCCTGTTTTGGGGGATTAATCTCCTCGCCCACAAGAAAGTGAAGAACTCCGCCGTGCACATTTAAGTACTACTATTCAGGGAACTTGGAGAGGTCATTTACCAAATAGCTCCTTTACCCTTCCCACCAAGAATTCACTGCTTTAATTGAGGGGAGTGGTTTTTTTTGGAGAATTGGCCGGCCCGACATAAAGTGGCATTGTAAACTTCAATCCTTTGCTTGCCGTTCTCTGGGGTTTTACTCTTTTTTTTTTTTTTTTTTTTTTTTTTTTTTAATAAAAACTTGTTCTGTAAAGGTAATATGAGTTCCTGGTTAAAAAGTTTTTGTGAAATCCAAAAGAATATGTAAGCGAGAAGAGAATCTCCACCTGAATTTTGACTCTGAGGCTTCTAGATCTCTTTTCTAAAGACAAAACCCCCCAGAAGCTTCTTCTGTTTTCCTGTAAGTGTATATTAATAGAAAATGGACTCTTTGTATACGCACGTCGGCATACCAATCTCACTGTATTGTACCTCTGCTTGTCTCGCTTCATGTTTTTCAAAGATTATTACCGATCAGCATGTAGAGATTTATCTCATTCCCATCAATTGCTTTAAAAGGTCGATGAATTCTAGGCCACCCTATTACGGTTCCTGTCTTTCTAGAGCCTGCCACGTGGCCAAACCCTAAGCGGTGAGTTTAACCCAGCAGATCGCATGGACTGGTCCCAGAGGGCCTGATGCTTCTAGGCCCCAGAATCCAGGAGCCCCCTGTCCACCACGTAAACATCCGGGGCGACTGTCCCGTAATGGGATCATCTGTCCTGCTCTGATTCTCAGATGACCTTCCTGGTGCGGCTTGGAGAAGGGGGTGGGTGGGGTCTTGAGAAGCTGGCTGGCCCTGCATTTGTCTTCTTGGCTGCTCCGGCCGCGCGGGAGTATGGAGACCGTACTGGGAGATCTCTCCGAGGAGACATTGGGTTTTGCTGGCAGGCAGGCCTCCAGGCCGCTCAGCGGAATGTCTTTGTGTCTGTAGCCACAGGAAGAGCCAGGAGGCTGTGCTTCCGGGCCAAGGGAAACACCACTCCAGACTCAAGACCACGACTTGGCAGAGACTCTGGGGCCGGCTGAATTTAGGAGAGGGCCCTCTCCTACCTCTTCCATGCCCGAACCACTCTTTCCCACTAACCCCGAGAGGATGGGGTGGCTCAAGGTATCTGGTCTATTCACTTGCCTGGGTGAGATGGATTCCCACCTCATTCTGGTACAGCAGGAAAGGCGAGTGCCTCTTTCCCTCGCTGGGAAGGAAGGAGAAGGCAGCCAGAGTCGAATCAGACCTCTCGAGAGTCAGCAAGAGGCTTGGTCTCTGCTTAGACAAATAATCTCGAGGAGATCTAAATCCCCTGTTCATTGTGAAAACAGACAGTGCCAGAGTAAAACAGAATTAAATTGTTTCTCTTTCATGGCAGCTGAAGTGTAAAAACCATTCTGTTCTGACCTCGTGGCAGGAATATCCTGACACCTCATAAATTATCCTAAGGGCTCAGGGCCTGGGGGGTGGGGGTGGGGCTTGGGAAGGCTGCAGGTTCAGGCTGCTGTCAGCCCTGAGCACAGGCCTTCCTTCTGGCCTTTCTGACAGGCAGGCACCCGTGTTAGGATGTGGAGGAAAGTAGTTTCCTCAAAGTCAGTTTCTTCTGAGTTAGGACAAGTATTTCCCCCTCCTTTTATGTATTTAGAGTTTGTATGGCCACAGGGCCTATTCCACGGGTAGTTTGTGAAGGAGGCAGGAAAAGCATGGTGACGTCTCCCGAGGCTGACAGAACCTCTGAAGTAGTTTTAGAAGCCTCCCATTTTCTAAGGAAGAAAGAGAAAGGGGAAGGAAGGAGAGGACAGAGTGAGAAGGACACAAAAGACGCAGAAATGAATTAAAGGGGAAGGAAAAGGAAGGAGGGAGAAGGAAGGGTGGGTGAGAGAAATGGTTTCCATTCAGATAGGGCCTCCCACCGCCACCCCCACACCCGGTTGGTTATGGGAACCGAGGCCACCTCCTCACAGGATGGAAGTCACAGTCACTTCCTGGCCCCCTGGCGAGCCTTTTCTAGCTCCTACATCCATCTGTGCCCTACACACAGTAGGTGCTCTGTAAATGTTTGTGGAGTGGAAAGATCCACAGATTGGTCTCCAGAGAGGGAAACGGATGTATTTTGGGAAACTCCAAGTATGTAGAACAAAGTCATTTGGGGCAAACAATATTCCTGTAGACTGAATCACCATAAGGTTTAAAGAATCTGGGTATTTGTGGGTGTGTCTGGACATATTGTGTGTGGGAGCGTGGGTGGGTGGTCTGGACGGGTGGGTAATAAGTGACAGGAGGGCCCTTGGAAATATAAAGGGCTCCATAACTACTGTAAAAATAAAACTGGGAACAGCATGCCCAGACCTCCAGCCATGCAGTGACCAAACTTGACCTTGGCAGAGATGAATAATATTGTGGAAATGGATTCAAGAATTATTAGTCAATGTTTTCAGTCCCTATGGGCTTTTTTTTTTTTTTTTTTCCCAGAGAACTGCTGGGTGGTTTTTGGCAAATGACTGCACAGCCTGTAGGATTCCAGAGCCTTTCGAAGCTCTTTCTAGACTCTGCTATACTGATGTTTTTTTTTTTTCAAAAATTTCTGGTTCTTTTCTTTCCTAATGGGACGTCTTTTCTGGATCCCCCTTTGGGAAAGGAGTGTGATTTCTCAGTTGCTTCTGCTTTTAATTCCTTCCTTGCTTTGAAATTATGTCTTAAGCGTTGCTCATAAACAGAAAATAGATCCTCTTCCTGATTCCTCTGGCCTGGAGAAGAACAGCTCGTTAAAAACCTGTTTACACCGAGCTGCAAAATAGGTCATAATATATTCTCTTCTTCAGCTGCCCCAGGGCACAGATACATACTCACTGGGATGCACAGTGTGTTGGTGAAGAGAAGCAGGGCCAAAGAAGTGTTTTGGGGGCTGCGATCGCAGATAACCTGCCAAGAGAATATTCTACACTATCCACGCTCCCACTGTGGGTGCCTGACAAGGTTGAGTTGCTGATACGTATCTTCATACATATATCTGCGATCACCCTATAGCAAGCTCTCATATTTAGTTTCGGTGTTGTTGTTAGAGGAATAATAATTTGGAGGGTTGGTAACAGATCCTTAAACCCTGCAGGTATTTTGGGTATTGGGTAGTAAACAAGTCCTAGAAATAAAGTCTCTTAGATGCTGGGGATTCCATGCTACAGGCATAGAGTTAAGGAATACCATGTACCTTGATAACCACCTTGAATACTGCATGCCTGTTTTCTTTACGTATATTTTTGAGGTTTACCTAATCATCCCCCAACTAATCAGCCTAATTCTTGATTCCACATGACCACCTCACTCTTAAAATTGCCGTGCACATCTGCCTGTATTTATGTTAATTTTATGTATTTTATTTCCCTCCCATTAGACCTTAATCTCCTTGAGGATAGGAATCAGCGCAATCTTTATTCCATATACACAAGTGCCTGGGATTGTTTCGTGAATCCTACGCGTAGTCAATCAATGCACTCTCCGAGGAACGTTTTAATGTGAGGTTGGCTTGTTTTCCTAACTTCTTCTTCCATCCCTTTACTAGTCAGCACATGCTCAAGAAATGCCGATGTCAGCCGTGGGATGGCATAATTATGAAAAAAAAAATACAATTCTAAAATTATACAATACACTTCAAAGTCAAGAGTAAATTACCTATGGATGTTCCATGGCTTTGTAGGTAGCAAGATGGCATTTAAATTGTAGGTATACATTTCTGACCATAAGCAATCATCCATTTGTTAATATAAAGTATCTATTCAGTTACTAAATATTTGGATGCTTTCCCTGAGCTGTTCCCTTTTTTCTCCCTGGGGCATTCTATCGGATCCTTCACCATCAACACCTCCTGAATTTGGAGTCTGGTCCCAAAGTCAAGGGAACTGCACATAGACAATCAAATAAATTTGCTCTGTTTCTAAACAAGGTTCTACACCCCCGGGCACCATTTTCCCCAAAGTACTGACTCTTGAGGTCCCAGGGCTCAGATAATGCAAAGTCATCGCTCTAGCTTGTTACTCCAATCTTCTCTCCAGACCTTCTTCCTGGATTGCAGACATCAGGTCTTTTACTCCCATTGTAATATTGGGCTATGTTAATCCTGGACGCATTCATGAAATGCATTTCTACAACTTTCCTCCTCTTTCCTCTGCCTCGTGGCCATGCTTTGAATCCTGGACACCCAGCATGCCTCTCCTGATGTACCGACAGCGGCCTCTCAATGTTCTTCTGCATGAATACCAACCCATCCTAAGATTATTTCCCTCAGAAGCTTCCCCTTATGCAGCTGTCTTCATGAAAAAGGCAAAAAACCTATTGAATAAATTAAGAGATTGATTGCAATGACATAATACTTTGGAAATATACACTCCTTATTTGACCTCTTAGAGTGTAAGATCTTCATTTTAGGGCTCCAAATGCATTCATCCATCCCTCAACCTAGGGAAAGATTATGATTTGTTGCACAAAGAATTCAATGAAGGAAGATAGGAAAGAGTCAGCTTCTAGGACACAGAATAGGTTTTGAACAACGGTCTGGAGAGCCAAGCAGGCATTAATAGGAAAGTTTTCCCGAACTCCCTCACTGCTGTCTTTAACGTTTGAACAACTCAGCCTGGGGGGCTTGTGCTCTGGGACTCCTCCAGGGTTGATAAGACAGCTCTTCTCCTTTGAGGTCTAGGCAGCTCCCAGGCAGCCGGGGGATAATGGATGGGTAGTTAAAAAAAAAAAAAGAAGCCAATCCTCTTTTTTTGGCTCTGGAGATTGGAGGACGAGAGTAGGGGAGAGACTAAAGCAGTGAAGGCATCAGACATTTCTCACTTCGTTTGCCTGTAGGTAAGTCAAAGAGAACTCCAAGAAACAGGTTGACACGGGCGGAGGCCAGCTTAGTAGCTGCCCTTAAACCAAGCTGGGTCACAGTCACACCGACCTGATCATGCAGAAAACTCAGGCAGAGAAAGGGTCTGCAGTTGACATTTTCATGAGCCATGGTTGCATAGACAGATTTCAGAAGGAGCTGAGAATCTCCCTATGGAACCTGGCAGAGGGGGTGTCACTGCCCTGGGGGAGGGGTTGAAGTGGTTCCACAGGGAGGATTGCAAGGCACACGTATGTCAAACCAAGGCCTAATGAATGGGACCTCCGTGGGGTCTCTGCCACCGACAGACGTGGAGGTGAGGCCGCGGCAGCCAAAGGTTACTGCTGAGCGGAGACCAACTAGATGGCAAATGACCCTGACCACAGACCTTAGCTGTGGAATGCCAGCAAGGTACACAGCACCTTGTTGACAAAGACGGTATCCCAGAGCTGGAAGGAGGGGGCAATGCTTCTGAAGACCCTGCTTTTCCCTATGGCCCTCGAGGTCCCACAGTCACCTCCCTCCTCTTCAACCTCCTCATTCATTTGTGCATCACTACCTTTAAGCAGGGGGAAGGAAGGCTTTCAAAGAGGTTTGAGATTAAAAAAAGGTTTTTTAAATTAATGTATTTTTATTTTTTGAGAGAGAGAGAGAGACAGAGAGAGAGAGGGAGCGAGCTGAGGAGAGGGGCAGAGGGAGAGAGAAAGAATCCTAAGCAGGCTCCACACTCAGAATGGAGCCCAGCACGGGACTCGATCCCATGACCCTGGGATCATGACCTGAGTCAAAATCAAGAGTTGGACGCTCAACTGGCTGAGCCACCCACGTGGTCTGAGATTGGGAGTTTTTAACAACAACAAAAAAAGACATTACATACTTCTTAAATAGACGATTTAAATTATAGGATCAAACTGAATTTTAAGTGTGACTGGATTATTAGCATCATTAGTTGTTCTCACCCACCCTTTGAGGCAGACTAGATTGTTTACCAATGAAGTGCTAAACCTTCTATGACTCTGCTTTTTCTTATTTGCAGTGTGCGAGATAAATATTGTGATTCCCGTCACATAATGGCTGACAGTAACTGAATAATTTGCCTTTTCTGGGATATGAATATATTTTTAAAATTTATTTATTTATTTTGAGAGAGAGAGAAGAAAATGCAAGTTGGGGGGAGGGGTAGAGAAAGAGGGAGAAAGAGAATCCCAAGCGTTGATAGTGAGAAACCTGGCATGGGGCTTGACCTCATGAACCATGAAATCATGACCTGAGCTGAAGTCAAGAGTCGGACACTTAACTGAGCTACCTGTGTCCCTGGGATATGAATATTTTTAGTGTTGATTTATTTTTAAGAAAGAGAGAGAGAGAGACAGAGCATGAATGGGGAAGGGGCAGAGAGAGAGGGAGACATAGAATCCAGAGCAGGCTCCAGGCTCCGAGCTGTCAGCACAGAGCCCGACCCGGGCCCGAACTCACAAACCGCGAGATCATGACCTGAGCCAAAGTTGGACGCTTAACTGACTGAGGCACCCACGTGGCTGAATATTCAGGTGCCCCTGAATATTTTAATAGGTGAGTCTAAGAGGTCTAGCTTAGTAAATTGGAAGACTCATTTTGGTTTTTCTTTTACGTAGTCTTCGTGCCCAACATGGAGCCTGAACTCATGACTCAGAGATCAAGACCCGAGCTGAGATCACGAGTTAGCTACTTAACCATCTGAGCCACCCAGGCACCTCTTAAAAGACTTAACGTTTAAAGTTTAGAACAAGAGTTGGCAAACTACAGGCTGAAGACCAAATCCGGCCCACTGTTTGTTTTTGTAAATAAAGTTTTATCAGAACGCAGCCATGTTCATTTGTGTATACATTGTGTCTGCAGCTGCTTTCATATTATGACCGGAGAGTTGAGTGGTTGCCACAGAGCCCACGTGGCCCGCAAAGCCAAACGTGTTTATTATTTGGTGCTTTACAGAAAAGGGTTGCTGACCCCTGGTGTAGAATGATATGGTTTTGTTGAGCATCTTGTCCAGTCCCCTTTCCACACAGACGAACCCACTGAGATCCTGAGAGGTTAACTGACGTGTCCCACACGAGGCAACAAGTAAGGGGAGGGGTCAAAGTAACAAAGCGGGGCATTTTAAACACGGTGAAAGGAGAGTGGGGACACCTCTACAGGGCCGGGCTCCTTTGAATATTTTTGTCGTAAATAACACCCCCGAGATGACATGATCATTATGAACGAAACTTACTTAATAAACCCTAGAGGAAAATAAAAATGCTCAGCGAAAAGTCCTTTAAGCCTGTGAAATTACCTGGGCTTGGTGACAAGAGACAGACTCCGTCCAGGCAGCGTGCCCTGTGGCACACCGAAAGGCCCTGCATTCGGAGACGGTCACACATTCTTATTATATTTTAGGCGACTGGGTCTCAAAGGAGCGTCTAGTGTCTCATGTTGCACGGCTGAGGGATTTGGAAAATGGCCCTAAAAGTTGAGGGCTGGAATCCCACGTGAAATTGCAGCTGGGACGGTGTCTGCAGCCCTGATCTGGTCTACGAGGCTGACAGGGAGGCAAGGGCGGTGTCGTCCCCAGGCTCTCGAAGACACCAGGCGACCGAGAAGCAGAACGTAGGATGGCTGTTAACTTGCTGTCTCTGCTCTCCTTCCTCAGAAGCCTCTCCACCTGTTCTCTCCTTTCATTTCCTAACCTCGCAGTCACTTTCCACCTCCTGCTGTTAGGAGCTGGCCCTGTCACTCCATGGACGTAGGAAGGGTTTCTCAGCCCTCACCTCATTTGACCCCCTCTGAGACATCTGACATTTTTGCCCACGCCCTTTTCAGTAACGCTCCCTCCTCCCTTGGCTTATGCCCTGAGCATGTGATTTCCCCTGACTCGTTGCCTCTCCCCACGCCCATTCTTCGTCTGTCCACCGCCCTCAAATGTGGACCGTAGGGTCCCAGTCTCTGTCCTCTGCCTCTTTGTATATATTCACCTGCAAGATGTCATTTACTCTCCCGGTTTCAATTGCCAGAGAACTGGGGGGCGGTGGGGGCGGGAAGGGTGTCATGTCTCAAATCTGTTTCCTGCCCGTATCTCTCTTCTAAACTGTCCCCTTCGTGTCCATTTGTCCACAGAACACAGCCGCCGAATGTCGCTCACGTTGACTTTCTCGATCCCAGAAAGTCCAAAGCTGACACCATGATCGTTCCCCTAAACCTAATACTTTCTCTGATATTCTAAACTTATCACCCATCTGCTCCAAACCCTGCAGCGGATTCCTGGAGCTACACAGAATAAGGTTACTTAATTCCATGAAGCCCTGCGTGACCTGGCTTCTGGCAGCCTCCTCTTGTACTTGACCTCTACTCTCCCCGTTCTTGCTAGTCCTTTGCTCGTCCCTTCTGGGTGATTTCTCTCTTTCTTTGCTCTAGTTGAAATCCCTTTTCCTTTGTCAAGTCGATGAGCATCTACTGAACTTCCAAGATTCAGTTCCAGTACTGCCTTCTCTATAACCCTCCCCCAAGGCAGTGGACACTAGAAAAGGAAGGCCCTGGCATGTGTCATGCAGACATAGCAACTCTGTGATGGCAACTTGCTCCTTGCTGGGCAAGACTTTAGCTGGCTGTAGTCCGTTGTGGAATTTTCCAGTTCCCCCACCCATCTGGGATTATCTTAGCAGCCTCACTGAAATAGCTGTGGGGCCAAGTGGTAATTCTTGGAGTAATTTAGTCAGATGACTGTCAGTGAAAATACCTCTCGAGAAAACAATGCAATAACTAGAATGAGGATAATCTTAATAGGGGTAGAATATAGCCCTTCACTCAGCATTTAGACTGTTACAGAGATGCAGCGCCATGGGATTCAGGAGCAGGGACCCTGGAGTCGAGGTGCCAAAGTTTGAATTCCGGCTCAGCTGTTTACTAGTTTTGTGACTCTGGGCAAGTTTCTTAGATTCTAAGTGCCTCAGTTTCCTCACCTGTAAAATGGAGGTGGCGATGACAGGATCTTCTAGACAGGATTGTGGCGAGAGGCGAATTTATACCGATACGTATGCATGCGTACGTGTGCATATTTATTCACACACACACGTTACTTAGAACAGTGCTTTGTAGTTAATAAGTGTGCCTATTGCTCTTTTTAGCTTACTAGATGACTAAGGGAGAAACCAAGGTTCAGGAGTCCTGAGGAAGATCCAGCTGGGCAGCTCCCTCTTTCACACCAGTAAATTCAACCAACGAGCTCCCAGATCTTCAATTAAACCACACGCTGAACGACACTCGTATATGTCTTGTGTTTGCGTAGGCCGTTATACTAGGCAAATAACTTTCACTTACTGTTATATTAGGTCGCAGTAAAAACCAGAAAAGAATGAACAGGCTTTTGAACATGCAACCCTTTATTTTATGTGCAAATACTTTGATGAATGCCTCCTTCCAGAGTCTGAGCGAGCAATTACAGAAACTTCAAACACCAGGGAACCCCATTAACACGAACCACTGTGTGCCCCGGTACATGCGATTTCCATGGCATTTGACTCCCACAACATCCAGAGCATAAGGAGTAGGAGGTATAGGTACTATCGTCCCCATTTTATGTATCAGAAAACAATCAAACAGAGATAAGAGTCCTCTGTTTTCTGCTTCCTGTCCTATGCTCATTCTTGGTGTCTGTTTTTATTTTTATTTTATTTTATTTTATTTTTAACGTTTATTTATTTTTGAGACAGAGAGAGACAAAGCATGAATGGGGGAGGGGCAGAGAGAGAGGGAGACACAGAATCGGAAGCAGGCTCCAGGCTCTGAGCCATCAGCCCAGAGCCCGACTCGGGGCTTGAACTCACGGACCGCGAGATCGTGACCTGAGCCGAAGTCGGACGCTCAACCCACTGAGCCACCCAGGCGCCCCTTGGTGTCTGTTTTTAAAAACATTTTTCAATCGCTTCTCGGCCTTTTGGCTAAGATCAAGTGTAGTATCTGTTCTTATCAGTTTAAAAACATTTTTTATGCCTGGTATTTAAAACAAAACAACAACAAAAAAAAGGCCAGGCTGTGCTGAACCAATTTGCACCCTAGGGACTCTGTCCTGAGGTTCCGTAAAGCCCTTTTGATAGGTCTGTCCAAATTCGAGGAATTCCTTCTGATGATTCTTATACCTCCGCTGTTACTGATGCTGATCAAGGAGCCTAGTGGTACAAAAGGAGAGGCAGGGGATAACAGGAAGTAGAAAATCGTTAAGCAAAGACAACAGGCTTATTACATATTTGCCTGTTGTTCCCTAGCCACTGCTTTGTCGCCTGGTGCTGTCGCGTCTGTCTCCTGTTCCCTGTTTCTAGCACCACCAATGACTCCATTCCATGCTGTCGTGATTTCTGGCCTAGAACACCCTCCTCAAAGATATGATCTCCCTACAGCCGTTCTGACAGCCTTCCGATCTGTTCTCCACTTTGTCGCCAGAGTCATCTCTTGGAAATACATATCTGATCACCGCACTCCTTTTTGCTTAAATCCCCTCGATGGATTTGCATCGGCCTTGAGACAAAACTAAAATTCCGCATCATCTGGCTCTACCTGCTTCTGGCAGACACTGCAGGCCATTAATAATACCCATTCCCCTTCCTCCTGCGACATAGATGATTTATATATCCCAGCATCCCTTACTCCCTTACTGTTAGGCGTGAGCACGTGACCGAGTTTCGCTAATGGAATGTGAGCAATGGTGGTAATTGTGCTTTTCGGGCCCAGGCTCCAAGAACCTCTGGGAGGCATCTTCATGACCCTAACCAGGTGGCTGGGATGGCGATATTCATGTTGACTTTGAAAGATGACAGAGTCTCTGCCAGTGGATTCCCCAGGATCCCTCATCACAACCTTTAACCTGGAATTGCCTTGGAATGTTATAGGAGAGACAAATAAACACTTATTGTCTTGAGCCATGGTGGGGTTAGGTCTATTTGTTGCCGTGGACTGGTCTTCTGTAACCAGTACGTTACATTTCCTGCCCCATTTACCCCCAATATTGCCCACGCCCCACGTTTCCACACCAGCTGAAGAGATATTCTGTCATTTCCTCATATTTTCCATGCTCCCTTCTTCTGTGGCACTTTGAATATGCTATTAATCGTTCCATTGACGCTTTTTGGTCAAATCTTGTTCATTCTTCAGATCTTAGCTCAGGTAATCAGGGCATCTTCCTACTTCATGGAAAACTTTTCTGGACTCCAGCGCCCCTCTTCTAGGCTCATCTCTCCATGTACTCCTCTTTCATAGATCTTGTGATGACTGCAACTTTGCATTTGTTTTTGTGCTTACTTAGTTACTTAACGTCTCTTCACTAAAGTGTATATTTCGTGAAGCCCGGGACAGTGTCTGTTTTTTTTTTCCTTCAGCATCTGCACGGTAACTTGACATAAAGACCATAATTTTTATTGAATGAGTGAATCAGATTATGAATCCATACCATCAAAGGAAAAAAAAAAGCCATGTTAGGTGTCGTATGTAGTTGCAAATTATGATGCAAAAAATATTTTTTTTCAATATAAAATGTTATTTTGCCACTTTGTTTTTAAGTGCTTTCAGTAACCGCGGATGTGCTTTGAGATCATCGTCTCGAGGACACGGGGCTTGACGCACCAGCTTTATACTCTGGACCTGCCTCAGCTTCTTCGTCTTGAACATTTCACTTTTCCTCGTAGGAGGTAAGCACACGCAATTCCTGGATTGTTTTTTTTTAATCTAAGAACCCTCTGGTTGGGGGAAAATGCTAGAGAATAAAACACACAAGGCATAAAGTGACATTCTAGATAGAACCTTTTGTGTGACAGGGAACAAAAAGGTACGAGCTTGATAAAATCGATCTGGGGGCTTGATTTCTAGTTAGGGTGGCCACACCCATGCGCATGTCTCATGCGGTATTTGGGACACACTCATTCCAAAAAATTACTTCCTGTTTATCTGAAATCAAATTTAGCTGAGTATCCTATAGTTGTGTTTACTATTTATAGTTGTATGTACTCTATCCTATAGTTGTATAGCTCTATTTTCAGTTCTGCCGCTTAACAGAAACTTCACCTAAAATAAGAACTTTACCTGGAGACGACTGTGTGAAGCACCATACTTGAAATGCTTAGCATGGCGTCGGGCACTATGTGTTGACAGTTAGTGGTCAAGAACTATTTATTCTTGTCATTAATGTATGTCATAATAAAAGCTTCTGTTTATTGCAATAAGATTCTGTTACATCTAATAATATGAGCTACCGTTTATTGTGTGTCCCACTCTAGGCAAGGTGTCGTTCTAAGCCCGTCACAGGAAGCGTTCTATTCATTTCTTCCAACGATCCCGTAAAACAGGCATCACGCGATCTCTACCGTACAGCTGAGACCCAAAGAATATGGATCACCGCTCCCGGGTGATACCGGGTGATAGCGGTGGAGGCAGCCCCAGATGCAGCTGACTCCAGGACCTGCTTTCTTAACCTCCACGCCACAATTTCTGCAAGCCGCAAATGAGGCTGGGTCCCTTTATGAATGAGCGTTCTTTCATATTTAATAGGACTGCCTTCTCTCAGCCCCTATGGAACCCTGGGGAATTGACTCAGCTGCCCACCTGGTAAATCAAGCAGCCATTTTGCATCCAGAGCTGATTTTATAGAAATCTAAATACAGTTTACTAGGTTTACATGTTAGCACTAAAAGGAAAAAGTTCTCTGTTTACCTTTTAGTTGGGGCAACCCTTTGGTTTTATAGCCTTGTTTGAGTAAGTAATTATTCTGGTAATGCCAAGGCCTCCTTTATTGAGTCATAAATGCATCCTGGACAACTCAGAATAACTAGCAATCCCTTTCCTTTGAGTCTAGCAGGCAAACACGGGTTAGCTAGATGTGAGTTGGCTTGCCTGCCCTTGCAGGTTTCTCTTTTTCTTTGGAAACCTCCTACGAAACCATGTGAAAGGGGGAAAGAGGATCAGATAATTGGGATCTTTAAGATGGTTATTATGAAAAATGTTCTGGAACCAATTCAAATACCAATCAGAAACCACATTGTTCAACTAAATCACTTTCAGATGCCACATAAGATACAAAATACAATGATTTCCAGTTTAAAAATATAATGTTCCTTTAAAAAAACACAGTATTTTATTTTATTATTTAGAAAAAAACCCTGCCTTGGCTGGAATTCAGGCCCGTCACAGATGATGTACAGACAGGCTTTGTGCAGTTCCCTTCGGATCCGGGGCCTATGGACCTCACTGTAATGTATTTAAAAGTTCCTTAAAATGGATGTGACGGCTGTTTTCTTTGTGTATTACAGAAATATACAGAGTTCAGAGGCTCCGTGGCTACACTTCAGGCATGTATGTCATTGAAGGAATGAAAAAAATATGATGGCCAAATGCTGTATTAAAATCCCATTAGAAACGCTGGGAAGAATTATGGCTCCAGTCTCTTTTATCTGACAGGCGTCAGTTTGGTGACACAATATTCCTTCTTGCCATTTTCTCCCTCCTTTCTTCCTTCTCGTTCTTTCTTCCTTTCTTCCTTCCTTCCCTTTCTCTCTTTTTCTTTCTCTCTTTCTTTCTTTTCCTTCCTTCCTTCCTTCCTTCCTTCCTTCCTTCCTTCTCTCCTACCTTCCTCTTTTCCCCCCTCCCCTCTAGAACCCTCCCCTCCCCTTCTCTCCCTTTTCTTTCCTTGCCTTCCCTGTCCTCCCTTCCCTCCTGTATCCTCCCCTTCCCCACTTCCCTCCCCTCCCTTCCTTGTTTACTTCTCCCCTTTTCCTACTTGGTCACAGGATATCTGTGTGTCATCTTTACCACTGGGAAAGCAAATATCATCAGGTTTCTGTCACTGTTTGATCTTCTGTACTGTATCCTGCATCAGGCAGCCTTGGGGGAGACCACTCACCCTTTTCCCGGATAAACTTGTCTATCTGAGGATTCATTAAATCCAGGATTGTTTATCTGAGCCGTCATCACTGTGTCGGGGAGCACGGGGGTTAACGCACCGTGTGACCTCAGGAATGATTTCTGTTATAGCAGCTCCCATATGATCTATCAGGCTCTAAGCATGAATTTTAATGGGCTTAGAACCACTTCTCCAGCCTGCAGGCCAGAGGTCGCTGGCTTTCACAGCGAATCTTCCACAAACTGACATGGAATCTGAAGAATTTGTTTGCTCCATCCAGAGAGGTGTGAATTTTTGCCCCTGTTCAGATCTGCAGGCCTTGCTGTGGAACTGGAGGGAAATACCAACCCGTTATGTCACCGAGGATGGGGTTATTTACAGATTCACAGGGAAAATTCAGCCCCGAAAGAGCTGCTATGAGGCTCGACAGCAGGCGCAGCAGGCGCGGGGAGGTCTGGTTCTGGCCCAGATTCGCCCCCTATAAACCTCGCGGCCACGGGCCACTTGCTTTCCCTCTCTCGGTTCAGGTCACTTATCTGTGAAAGGAGAGTTGGCTCTGAAATCCCCTGATTTTGTGAAAGCAGCCCAGTCGGTGACAGAGGGAAAGACAATTCCTGCTCGGAGATATTGTAACCACAGATACACAACAGCCTTTTCTCCCCCAAAGACTTTGAGGGAAAGTTAAATAATTCCATACTTCAGGGAACTCAGAGTCACTGATAACATATTAGTTCACTATCTAATGTCTTGTTCATGTCTGCATAGAAGCCTAAAAGCCTCTTGAGGACAAAGACGGTGCTGTTCATCTCTCTATCTCCCCTTCTGTGCCTGTTTGTTGAGTGTGGGAATGAAGGTTCAAAAGTTAGGGAATACTCGTGAGGATGGATAGCTCTCTGGAAGGGACCTATCCCTTGGTACAAGGGAGGTAGCAAACTGAGAGCACACTGACAGGCAAATCAAAGAGCAAGGCACCGCCAGTGTCCAATGTCACAAGTAGGCAAAGAGTCTGAACCAAAAGCCCTTCACTGGGAGCCATCGATGGTCAGTCACTTTTACGTAATGAAGTTACAGTTCTTTACTTGCCTATGATGTCTAGAGAAGAGGACACTGCACTATCACAGAAGACTGAATCCACTGAATTTTGAAGAAGTCCGTCTTTTACTAAATGCTACACAATAGTAGACAGGTGTCAGATCTATACTTTGCCCTTTTAGTTCCCATGCCCTCGGGTCCATATTGTACATGTTGACTCCTACTAATACGGGACAGAGTAGTCTAGGAGCCGGCAGAGCGTAGTTTGGGGACTGATGTACGTGCCTCCACAGGCGTACTTCTCATTACATCCTTAAATCAAATGAAAGGAAGAAATTGAACTGCTTAGTAGTAAAGAATTACTTGCAAAACCAGCGGAAGATTAGAATCAGCAGTAGGTGACAAATGGAAACTGTAGACATTTGATGGTCATTATGTTCCAATGACTGTCACAGCAGAGCATTCTTTTCTAAGGAATTTTTTAATGTTTAATTTTTGAAGGAGCAGGGGAGGGGCAGAGAGAGAGGAAGCTGAGCTGTCAACACAGAGCCTGACGCGGGGCTGGAACTCACGAACTGTGAGATCACGACCTGAGCCGAAGTTGGACGCTCAACCAACTGAGCCACCCAGGCGCCCCTCAGTAGAGCATTCTATATCTAGAAGAAGGACTGTCTCTATTTGGTAGGACTTAATACTAACCTCAGTTACATATCCAACTCCAAAATAGAGAAAGAAAGTGCTGGTAGTCAGGACCATTTAGATCATTTAATGTCAGTTTCAAAGACTCACAAATTACATTCTGAGAAGAGAGATTGGAAAAGAGTAGGGAAATCATGAGCCATAAAGAGTATGGATTTCTGTAGGAAAAATTGTACCAAGAAGATTAGATTACTTTTTTGGGAGAATAAATTTATATTAGCGAGAAAAAGGAAAAGTACATGTTATTCATTAGAGTTTTTATAGAATGTTTGGTTCAGAAATTGCAAAATTATACTTTTAATTTATTTTGATAGTTTCAATTGGCATAGATTATGTTCCAAAGGCAGCTTGTAGAAGAATCAAGAAAGAAAAACGTCAAGGTGTCGGAGCTTGGGAAGCAATATGGTTTACATCTCTTTCATATAAATATTTTTATTGCTTCTCTGGAAGAAAAAGAAAATAGAACATTAATGAAATTGGCACTTAAATCCTTGGTTTTAGAGTGTGAGTGAGCAGTAAAAAAAAATGGCAGAATTAAGAGACAAATTATTTCTTTCCCTTCTCTGGGTCCACAAAAGGTCAGAGGAGGAAATGTATTCATTCATTGATTCATTCAAACATTTATTTCTCTGTGATCACATTGACACAGGAATAAATAAATGTAGCAGGATATGGATAAAATAGCTATTTTTAAATTATTATTTAGGTTTTCTGACTTTTAATTTCCTTATCTGTGAACTGACGACCAAAACAGCTAATTCTGAGGGGTATTATTTATGAGCATTAAATATGATGATTTATTTAAACAGCGCTCAACATATGGAAATGATATTAATAACAAACATTATCGAGTACTTCCTCAGTGCTACATACTCTGTTAGGTTTTTTGTATATGTTAATGTATTTGAGAGTCACCACTGCCTTATGATAGATGCAGACATCATAGTCCCATTTTATGGATGAAAAGACTGTATAGTTTTAAGAGTGTGAGTAATTTGCTTGAGCTTGTAAGTCGCATAGCTGAGACCTCAAATCCAGACAGCCTGACTCCATTGCTGGTACCTGGCAGCTGTTATGGTTATTGCTACAACTATGAGACTCAGCTGAAATTACAGAAATAAGACCTTAAACTTAGACGTGAAGTTCTGGACTAGAGGGATTATTAAAAGAAGTGGAATGAAAAATTTTAAAGCATAAAAATCCTTGGAGAAGTTTAGGGGTATTCGGACTGTCAGCTGAGGTTCTACTCTCCCTTGCAGACTTAGAACAACTTGGCTTAAGATTCCAACTTGATGCCTGTGCAGGTTTGGAACTATGCCTGTAATTTCTGTCAATTCCTGATGGTTTCCTTCTTCTTAGTTTTCTCTTCCTTGTTTTGCATTCATCCTGTGTTATCCAAACATAAAGCCTGCTTTTCCTAAATCCGTTATTAGTTTAGCAGTTTTACTGAAGACCTTTGCGGTTATGGGGGAAGTCACATCACATATAACGTCACTGACTTCCTGACTTCAGCTCCAGTCCTCCTCATTTTACACAACAGCAAACATGCCTGGCAAACACACCGTTTCCAACCATTTAGTAAATGGTAGAGCCAAGACTCCAGGCAAGATCCTGTTGGTAGATGGTCTGATCAAGCCAGTGCAAGTGAGGAAAGAAACGTCTTCATCCATCGACGCATTCCTCTTAAGCTCTGCATTTTCTCCCCACTATAAAAGAAAAATAAGACAGGAATCTTCTAAGCTAATGTAAACTAATCCTGCAAATGCGTTTCTCCTAAAAATGCAAAAGACCAAATTAAAAATAATCAGATTACACTAACAGTTAGAAGTGTTTCTTTTCTTTTTTTTTGGGGGGGGGTTTACTTATTTATTTTGAGAGAGAGAAAGAGAATAAAAAAGCATGAGCAGGAGAGGGACAGACAGAGAGGAAGAGAGAACCCCAAGCAGGCTTCATGGTGTCAGTGCAGAGCCCAACTCAGGGCTTGATTCCATGAACTGTGAGATCATGATCTGAGCTGAAATCAAGAGTCGCTCAACCAACTGAGCCACCCAGGTGCCCCAGGAATGTTTCTAAAGCATCGATTTATGTTGATTATTTCAAAAGGATTCCCTGCTCTCTGGCTTCTGGTTGGGTTGGCCCAGCAGGAGCCCTGGTAGAAGATTGGAAAGAGGGAGGAGAATGAAGTCAGGACACCAATCCCTCGGCTCCCTCTCTCATGGATCATCCAAAGTGGGCTCTGTTGCTCAACCAAAATTCACTGCTTTTCCTGAGGCAGCTTCTATACACAACTTTCTCCTCCCTCTTCTAGTATCCGTGTCCTTCCTTTACCCTTTGAGGCCCAGAGGCAGAAACAGTCCTGTCTTAACTACACTGCACACTGCAATTCTCCCACATCCCATCTATACTGTGTGTTGTGAGTTGAATCATGTCCTTCCCCAAAGAGGATTCAGTCTCTACCTTCAGTGCTTCTAACCATGACCTTATTTGAAAACATGACCTTTATAGATGATCAAGTTACCATAAAGTTGTTAGGGTGGGCCCTAATCCAGCATGACTGTGTTTTTAGAAAAAAAGGAGAGGAGTGTCTGGGTGGCTCAGTCATTTAAATGGCTGACTCTTGGCTTTGGTTCAAGTCATGATCTCATGGTTCCACTGGTGTGTGCAAGCCCAGAGCCGGGTTCTGTGTTGACAGAGCAGAGCCTGCTTGGGATTCTCCCTCTCCCTCTCTTTGCCCCTCCCCTGTGTGCTCTCTCTCTCTCTCTCTCTCTCTTAAAATAAAAATAAATAATTTAAAAAAAAAGAAAAAGGGGAATTTGGACACACACACACACACACACACACACGAGATGCCATGTAAAAGTGAAGGTAGAGATTGGGGGCAAAGTATCTACAAGTCAAGGGATGTCAAAGATTGCCAGGAAATCATCAGAAGCTAAGAGAGAAGGCAGGAACAGATTCTCCTTCACAGGCCTCAAAAAGAAGCAACCCCACTGGCATCTTGATCTTAGACTTTTGGCCTCTGGAACGGCGAGGCAATAAATTTCTTCTGTTTAAGCCCTGCTAATTTGTTGTGCAGTGGCCCTAGGAAATTAATACACCATGTAAATAGTCCCTCACTTAACATTCCTAGAGTTTTCTTAGCTTGAGTCCCATCAGCTGATGCCTATCGGGAATGTGAGTGGTCTAAATGCCTCTATAAAAGGAAATAAATTATTGAGATAATGTCCAGCTAACAGAAGAGTTTGACAAGGTGTAACCAGCTAAAATCTAGCTGGAGCTTCAGATTAGAAGCTGGCATTTGTGTGACACATTTGTAGAGCAAAGTTACTTTCCGTGTTCCTTTTCAGCTATGCAATGATTAAGTTCCATCTCCCAATGCTTATTAGCTCTTAAGGACTTTTAGAGAACTGAAAATCTGTGACACGCTCAGAAGAAAAATAAAGCAAGCTAACGCGACAAAGAATTACGGGGTAGGGGCTCTCAGAGAAGGTGACATTTGAACAGATATCTAAATCCAGTAAAGGAGGAAGCCCTGTAGAATCTAGCAGAGAGTAGAATCTAGGCAGAGGGAACAGTTAATTCAAAGGCTTTGAGACTGGAGTGTGCGAGGCGTATTTCAAAAACAGAGCAACAGCCAGGATGGCTGGAACTGACTGAGGCAGACGTAGATAAAAGATGACATCAGAGAAGTAAACTTTTCTATCCCGTTAGGACATGTTTACTTTCTCTACTGGACTGTTGTGGGCACTTAAAGTTTGGGATGAGTGCTTGCAAAGTGACTAAGAGGATGTTTCTCACATAAAGAAGTATTGAAGGGACCAATGTGGGCGGAGTCACAAACTATTTCCACATTTTCTCCAGAATCCCCTTCCAAAGTGCCATAGCCCTAGAAAAAATTCATATTATTCAAAAAGACTAAGAAATATTTTATGTTTAAATTACTACCTGATTTCTAATCGAGTGACTTTTCTTGGCTCTGTTTGAGGTGATTTTTTTTTTTTTTAGTCCCAAATTACTTTCCAGCCTCTCTTGTTTATTCCGTTTTGATCTGTGTGGCCATGCATCCTCTCCCTAACCTTCCATTATTTCTCTGGATCCATGTTTTGGTTTGAGTAGTCCTAACCACTCTAACATAAAGAACTCTTATAGATTTTTAAGGAAGTTTTTCACTTATAAAGAGTAATAAAAGTATTAATTTCCTTTTCAGATTATTTAAATGGATCATAAAACAGCCTCATTTACTGCGCTTAACTTTCCTTGTGTCCTGAATAATCAAGAGAGGGTGTATGGTCTGGGGCACTAAAGCATTTATGCACACTGGTGGTCTGAAAGCTTTAATGTCTCTTCCTGGAGTGATTAATTTAAAGCAGGGCAAGACTGGCCCAACATTATTATTTCATTTTAAGTGCATCTGGAAATCCAGAGAGTAAGCCCTTGTTTCACTCTGTTGAAGAAAAAGAAATGCATGTTAATAACTCCTACCTATTCTTAGGGCGATTGTACGATCGCTCCTCAAGTGCAGGAGGCGAAGCTCATGATGTCATTTGGAACAGAGACAAGAGGAGGCACGTTCACTTACCTCTATCCATGAGGCATGGATTCAGGAGCAGAGCAAATGGGGTTTCGTGAAGCCTGAAGATTCTGCAATTTAAGGACGTAGGCAGAAACAAGAATTTAGGAAGAGAAAAGAGATTCCCAAAAATAACTTGAAAAAATGTAACAGGGTGCTTGGATGGCTCTGTCGTTAAGCCATGAACTCATGGTTCGCCAGTTCGAATCCTACATCAGGTGAGCTGGAGACCCGCTTCAGGTGAACCCTGCTTCTCTCTCTTTTGCTCTCTCTCTCTCTCTGTGCCCCTCCCTCACTTGCACCCTCTCTTTCTCTCTCTCAAAAAAATTTTTTCGACCCATACTGCGAACATCACAAAACCAAGAAAATAACATAATATTTTTACTAATTGACCGCCTGACCTATGGCGATGTTGTCTTCCTACATTTTTTGACTGCGTACTTTTTGATTGCCTTTTCACATTAAAACATTTTTGTAATATTTTCTACAGAGAGACTACAAAGATAGCTGAGTCTCTCCTTTAGCATAGTCAATTGAAATTTGTCGTTTTACTCCTTTTGGGTTAGATGAACACAATTGTGGCTTCAAACGCAGTCGCGCTCACTGTTTGTACCACTGCTCCCAGTGTGTGCTCTAGAAACATAGGCACTCTGATAATTCTAACATTCTATTTCTCACAACTCCCATCACAATGGAAAAGGTAATGTGCGACGTGTTATAACTCTACATGCTGCATTATACCCCTGTCAGGGAAGAAGGTCTGTCTTGATCTATGAAAAGCACATCATTGGTGACACATCTGAAGGTTTACACCACTGACGACTGGAGGAACGTTCTTCAGACTGGCTTCTGGCTTCTTAAGTCGCAAGCTTCCTTCTCTCCCAACTGCCTATGTACTCTCAACACCGGGACCAAGGACGTGTTCCCATTTCAGTATGCCCTCTGGCCCCACACCTTTGTGTAGTGACAATGGTCAGAAAGCACAGGTGGCCACAGAAGTTGGCCTGGATGCCATTTCTACACCAGCCTGGCCAGTCATCACTGTGTACACACGGAAATGACCGCAAACCCCATAATTATGGAATGTATGGAAATGTGTGGACAGGAAAGTGAGAACGTAAAGAGACGGCAGTCTTAACTGATTGTGGCTCAAATATCTTACTTCTGAAAATTTACAAAAACAGATGTGGCCTCTCAGGGCCTTGTAGAGTCCATGTAGCTGAAGACCTAGAAGCTTAAGTGTCATTAACTTCACTGTAAATCTTCCTCTGGGGTGAAACCTAAGAATAGGGTTTTACTCTCTCCCTTTATCTTTACAAGAGCACTAGAAAGAGCTAACTCTACTCAAAATTAGTTCTCCACTGAAAGTTAGTTCACAACCCTTCCAATTAGCTAATGCAGTCAGACATCGTCCAAAACTCCATCCCGGCAGTTTCTTCAGAAAACTCAATAGGTGGCTTTTCCAATGTGATATTTAGGGAGCATTGAATGACTGCATTAAAATAATGCCAGGAAGGGTAAAATTAATTTGCTTTGTATCTAACTAAGGATAGAATTCCTTTCCAATGAGACTGGATAATATGCTCTCATGGTTTTAGTTTTGATTTTTCCCACTTTCCCCCAGGTTTCATCTTTTTTTCTTTGCATCCTTTTCCTTTAAGATTTTTTTCTCTTATCTTCATTTCTCCCTGTTCTCTTCTCAGGCATTAGGTGTTCTTAGCAATGGCTTTGGTGCAGAAACACACTCTGAATTAGCTCTTGGCTTTCTGTCCCTGAGAGATAGAGAAAGGTGTGTGGTAGGGAAGAACAAGTCAGGCAGACTTGGGGCATGCTTCACTGCAGAGGTCAAGGTCTTAGCTGGTCCCAGCTGCTGTAACAAAGCATCACACGCTGGGGGCCTGCAACAATAATCACGTATTTCTTATGGTTCTGGAGGCTGGAAGTTCAAGATCGGTGTCACAACATGGCTGGGTTCCGGTGAGCGCTCTCTTCTGGGCTTGCAAATGGTTAGTTGCCTTCTTGCTGTATCCTCATCTGGGAGAGACAGAGGGGGAGAGACGGAGAAAGAGAGAGACAGACCATCCCTCGTGTTTGTCTTCTTATAAGGGCACTAACCCAATGGTGAGGGCTCCACCTACCTGACTTAATTAACTCCCAAATGCCCCATCTCCAAATAAAAGCCCACTGGGGATTAAGGCTTCATCATTTGAATTCTGGGGGACTCAGCCATTCAGTCCACTGCAAATAGGTAGCAGCACAGGGAAAAATTGCCCCCAACACACACACACAGACACACACACACACACACACACACACACACACACACATCTCTAGGTAACATACACATCCAATCAGTTCCCAGATCTTTATACTGTCATAGCAGGATCGTAGTCTCTTTCTTCCATGGTTCCCTTTTGAATACTTTATGTGTTTTTCTTTCTCATTCAAATCTCTCTGTGATGTACTTTTTACTTGATTTCATTTATTTTTTTTTAATATAGTTTATTGTCAAATTGGCTTACATACAACACCCAGTGCCTGTCACCCATTTTCCCTCTCCCCCACTCCCCCCTCCGTCCACCCTCAGTTTGTACTCCGTATTTAAGAGTTTCTTGTGGTTTGCCTCTCTCCCTCTCTGTTTGTAATTGTTTTTTTTTCTCCTTCCCCCATGGTCTTCTGTTAAGTCTCTCAAGATCCACATGTGAGTGAAAACATATGATATCTGTCCTTCTCTGACTGACTTATTTCACTCAGCATAAAACCTTCCAGTTCCATCCACGTTGCTACAAATGGCAGGATTTCATTCTTTCTCACTGCCAAGTAGTATTCCATTGTATATATAAACCACATCTTCTTTATCCATTCGTCAGTTGGTGGACATTTATAACCTGATTTCATTTAGATAAAATGTTAGTATGTTGCTGCTAGGCATTGTATTTTGTTGGCTAATGGCATGTGGTTGGACATAGGAGAAGCACAAGGTTAGTCTAGTCACTTGGAAATACTGGAAGCTCTTGACATAGAGGAACCTATGGGATCCATTTGTATTTTCTTGCCATTTAATAAATTAAACTCCATTTAGGTTAGAAGGGAAATAGTCTCGGGGCGCCTGGGTGGCTCAGTTGGTTAAGCATCCGAGTTCGGCTCGGGTCACGGTCTCACAGTTTGTGAGTTCGAGCCCCGCGTCGGGCTCTGTGCTGACCGCTCGGAGATTGGAGCCTACTTCAGATTCTGTGTCTCCCTCTCTCTCTGCCCCTCCCCCGCTCGTTCTCTCTCTCTCTCTCTCTCTCTCTCTCTCTCTCAAAATGAATAAACATTATTTTTTTTTTAAAGAAGGGAAATAGTCTACCTTGAGGTTTTTTTCTTTTCTTTTTTCTTAGCTTGGTGGGCGCCTCCAGGTGGGAGGAGAAAGGACAGGATGTATTTCCTAAAAGAACACAAAATGCCACCTGGTGCTTACCCTCCCTGCCTGTCTGGCTTCCTTCAGCTGGGAATGTAAGCTTCACAAGGCAGAGCCCATTCTCTTTATAAGGGACCTTCTTTGTTTCTCTCATGTATCTTAAGATAATTTTGACAGATTATAGTTTCCCTTTGCACATTTTAAAGTTCAAAACTAAAATGCTCAATCATAAATGTATATAGTTTCAAAAGATATAGTTGCTGGCACATTCAAATTGAATTTTAAAGTAAAACCGTTAGTCTGCTTTTTAAATATATCTCAGCAATATTATGTACGCCATCATCTATTTTTATTTATTTTTTAAAAGTTTGTTTATTTATTTTGAGAGGGAGAGAGAGCCAGCAGGGGAGGGGTAGAGGGAGAGGGAGAGAGACAATCCCAAGCAGGCTCCCCACCACAAGCAGAGAGCCCGATGAGGGGCTCAAACCCATGAACAACAAGATCATGACCCAAGCTGAACTGACACCTGACTGACTGACTGAGCCACTCAGGTGCCCCAACCATCATCTATTTTTTTTAAATTTAAAAAATTTTTATTTTAATGTTTATTTACTTTTGGCAGAGAGAGACACAGAGCATGAGCAGGGGAGGGGCAGAGAGAGAGGGAGACACAGAATCCGAAGCAGGCTCCAGGCTCCGAGCTATCAGCACAGAGCCCGACGCGGGGCTTGAACTCACAGACCGCGAGACCATGACCTGAGCCAAAGTCGGACCCTCAACCGACTGAGCCACCCAGGCGCCCCAACCATCATCTAATTTTAAAGGCATACAAATCTCTTTAATAATTAGATATTTTTCATCAGTCTCTTTTCTCCTTAAAATTGTATTTCCATGCTACCTCTTCCTCAGAATTTTATACCACTGTAACATAATTTTATATTTAAATATCTTTTATTGATTACCCTTTCCTATGCCTGTGCAACAAACATTAAAATTTTTCCATTTTTTTATCATCTCCGTTGTCAAGAATTTCATGTCTAAATTTAAATTCCCTTTGTTATCTTAGCCCAGCAAAAGAAAAGATAAGATTTCTGTAACCCTACAGTTCTAAGAGCCCAAATTTTCTTCTGTATTATCCCTACAGCTATTTTTCATATGCAAATGATCAGGTCGATCTCCATAAATTATAATTTTTTATAATTAGTGTATATAAAAATAAAATTGTGCTGGGAAAAAGAAATACTGCATTTCTTAGTGTGATAGGTGGTGATAGTTTATGGTGTTTTGGTTAAATGAAGTGACACAAATATTTAAAATTGTTGCTTTATTTGGGACCCCCGAGATTATTCTACCTGAGAACGATGCATGGCACCAACAGGGATGGGGGACAGCTGTACCTTTCTTTTGCCCAGTGGGTGACAGGCTACGGACAAAGGGACGTGGGAAAGAGAAGGCCAACGAAGATCTCATTGAAGACACCTCTGTAGGCAAAGGGCTTTTAGGGAAGAGTGATATAGAAATCAAATCTCTGGAATTGGTTTCCTTAAAACTGTGTCTGCAAAGAGTAAGTAGAATTATTTGAACAGGCTGATGTATATGGTTCTTAACCTAGTCCATGGAGCCTTCTCCCAGAGTCGAAAGAGGTGAGTGCAGCAGGAGGTGACAGAACAATTATAGACACCTCTTTAAAACCTTTGGTGTGGGGATGAGCTCATTGGGAGAGTTCTTTTTAGATATGTTTTAATCTTCAGGAATTCTGATCCAATTATATGTATATGTATAGCTTCTCATTTATGCTCATACAGGAGGTCCTACTAATTATGAAATGTCAAAGACTATCACTTACAAATGAGAGAATATATTGGGGTGCCTGGGTGGCTCAGACGGTTGAGTGTCTTACTTCGGCTCAGGTCATGATCTCATGGTCTGTGAGTTCAAGCTCTGTGTCGGGCTCTGTGCTGACAGCTCAGAGCCTGGAGCCTGCTTCGGATTCTGTGTCTCCCTCTCTCTGCCCCTCCCTCACTCACGCTCTGTCTCTCAAAAAATGAATAAACGTTAAAAAAAATTAAAAAAAAAGAGAGAACATATAAGAGCCTCCCAAACAAGAGGCGCTAAGTTAATTTATATTGATAAACATCACTCACTTAAGATTGCTCCTTGAAATCAGTTTATGATTTATTTCAAAAGCTTTTAATAGATGAAAAGTCTCAATAATACCATTTATCTCAATTTGCATATTTGAATCTATTTTTTCAATTCCTAAATTTATAATTGCTTACCTATGTTTCTTATTGATTTTATATTTAATAAAAATGTATATTATTTTATATTTATTATTATTATTTATGGTAATTATTAAAATTTATTTATAATTGTTATTTATGTTTTTTTTGGGATTTATGATTTTTTCCTCTAAAATGGCTTCTTGCATATGGAAATCAATGGATAATCTTTTACAAAAAAGGCTAGAATAAAGATCTCACGTTTGTAGTCACATATAAGACATTTTACAGCAATGACAAGGGCGGAGAAAATATAAGGAACATGCAATTAGGACTGATGTCTAAATAAGACACTATAAAATCGAAAGGAAACAGTGCAAAAATACCGCAAAAAGTCAGTTTTATACACTTCTTAATTGTACATAAAACTGGCAAGCTATAAGCTTATTTACTGATATAAAAAACACACAGAATAGCATGCATAGTGACTTTTATTATTAAATCAAGAGGGAGTCTACACCAAAGTAAATTATAAATGTATAATAAAGTTAAATGTATAATTTGTTACACATTTGTAAAATTTATTTGTCCAATCTATTTTCCATTTATATGTATTCCAATTTAGCAAACAAACCCTGCTTTCAACACAAAGGAATCAGACTTTTGACCTCCCACTTCAGAAAAGTGAAAACTAGCATGGTCCGACAGTAAACCAACTGTTTATTTTCAGTTATTTGGCATGGCACTTTACATAATGTTAGCCCCGTTTTTAACTCCTTGGGGAGGCCAAAGTTCAGAAACATTGTGAAAAAAAAAAAATGTCCTTGGAGCAGCTGGCCACCAAGAACTTCACCTCCAGGTGTGGTACGTGGTGTCCCATCTGGGTTTTCGTTGATGGTGGAAACATCTTTCATCCCCACGTCAAGGGGCAGACCCGCCGAAGCAAAGCAGGTGATGTCAGAGCCTGGTCCAGGGCCTGAAAAAGAAACAAAAGATAGAAGAGAAGAGGGGACTGGAGAAAGAAGGGTAGGAGGAGAAAATAAAAACAAGAGGTGGCAAGGCAAAGCAAAAGGCGAGCTGTGTGCTGGGGAGGGCAGGGCGGCCCCACTCCCTGGTCTCCGTGCTCGTGCTATCGTTACCTAGGTCTGTTTAGGGAACTTTCCAAAACGCAGAGAAGCTCTGTGGGTCTGGCTCTCAAACTTATGCAACCAATTGTTTGGGGAACAGCCTGGAAATTTCACAAGAAAGCTGAGTTCTCAAGAGATTGACAGTTTGACCAGGGGATCAAAGGTTTGGTGCAGTGGGGCTAATTTTCAGAAAGCCTTCCCAATTGGGAAGATTTTCCTTCTCGTTATGGCAGTTAAGACATGTGAAAATAGTAATTCGAGGCACTTATAAGCAGCTTTCTTCTTTGTTCCCAATGTTCCACGAATGTCAGTCCTCTCCAAACCCATGAAAACAAAGTAGGCGGCCAGGATGATTACCACCCACCCCCGCCCCCGGCCCGATCACTGATAAAAGGAGAGGGAAGTACAGAAATAGGCAGTGATTTGTTTGGCTTGCCAAAAAGAGAAAGTCACATGGTTAGATCACAAGTGTTATTGCCTTCAGATCGACAAAACACATAAGCAGCGTGGCTGTGTGTGGGTGGGGAGGAAGGAGAGGTTGCAGGATGAAGGATGAGACGAATAATAGCCAGATGGGTGGGGAATGAGATCCTAACAGTTGTTTGAGATTCTGAGCGCTCCAAATATATTTATCAAACCAGTAAGACCTAAAACAGCAACTAATATAGTCCATTGCCATTGAAAATGCATAGGGGGCACCTGGGTGGTTCAGTTGGTTGAGCGTCCGACTTGGGCTCGGGTCATGATCCCACGGTTTGTGAGTTCGAGCCCCACAGAGGGCTCCCCGCTGTCCAGGCAGAGTCCGCTTCGGATCCCCTGTCCCCTTCTCTCTGCCCCTCCCCCACTTGCGCTCTCTTAAAAATAAATAAGCAAATAAACGAAAGCGAAAATGCGTGGGATAACCAACCGCAGCTGCCTTAATCTTGTGTTTGTTTAATTAACAGGAGGTGATGTAGATAAGCCAAGTACTGGTCAGCAGTCCCTAATAGCCAGGATTTATTCGGAATCCAGAGAATGGAATAAAAAACCCATTTCCCCCAACGTTTTATAAATCACCGTTTTGGCCGCTGAGACTCACAATCGGGGACCTACAGAAACCCTGCAATTGCACCAAGGCTTCCTGGTTCATTGTTCCTACAGTTTGGACCAGGCTTTACAACCATACCCGAGGCGTATTAGGCCAGAAAGTCGAGGGGTTGGTGTGTGTTTTTATTATGCTTCCACTGATCTGGGCTTAAAAGGCACTAAATATCGTGTGGTTTCTTTTCTTTCCTTCAAATGTGCACAAATGCTTGAATGGGAGGGATATTGTGACTGAAAACCTTCACTCTCTGCACTGATCACCTGGAGGTCTGTTTTCAACCCTCTGAAGATTCCCGAAAGCAGGCCTTCCCCTTAAAAGTCTTCATATCTTTTTTTTTTAATGTTTATTTATTTTTGAGACAGAGAGAGACAGAGCATGAACAGGGGAGGGTCAGAGAGAGAGGGAGACACAGAATGTGAAGCAGGCTCCAGGCTCTGAGCTGTCAGCACAGAGCCCGACGTGGGGCTCGAACCCACAGACCGTGAGATCATGACCTGAGCCGAAGTCAGATGCTTAACCGACTGAGCCACCCAGGGCCCCCCCCTTAAAAGTCTTTAAAGCAGGATTGTTCAGACTGTAAAGATCCATGAGCCCAAGATTTCCTGCTTGGAGTCCTTCTGGCCTCAGTTGCCTGGTTTAGCTTTGCCCATCGTTCGAGTCTCCATCTAATGGCCAGACCCCAGTTTCGTCTTGTGACTGGTGGATAAAGTCAACTTCACCCAAATCAATGAAAGTGAAAATTTAAATTATTTACGAAGAATTCATTCTGCTGCTCCGTATCTCCCTTCCACCAGAATTTGAGAAGCTTAAACTTGATACCCAAAGCACATCCTGAGGATGGCTGGCAAGTCTTTGTTGAAGGGCTTAGACACCGAAAGAACAGACCGGGACAGGCGGGGTCATAGGCATTTAGATTTCTCTCGAAGGAACACTAGCACTAATGTCAGTTTGCAACTAAATTAAGATGGTTTTTCCAGAAGGAGTTAGCATTCAACCATAGTACATTTACAGTGGAGGCTTCCAAAAGGGACGTGTGTTTCTCCTCGCTTTCTCCACTCATAATTTCAATTAGGAACACACTGACAAACCCCAGAACACAGTTTCTGGGAGAATCTTACTTCTATTATGCTAATTTCATGAACCCAGAGAAAAAGGCGGGGGGGGGGGGAGCTTGTAATTTATCATGGCAAATGATACCAAGCTAAACCTCTGACAGGCTGTATCTACAAAAAGATAGGCGACTGACCGTTATTTCTTTCTTTTCTGGAAGGGTGGGGGAGCTCTGGATGCGGAGGCCGAATGAACTGATGATTCAGGACTGCCTTGTGGATACAGTCCGTTCCCATAGGAGGAGATGCCGAATATCGGCGAATTTTGCCAGCGTGTTAAGGCACGTATTTTACAAGCATTTAAGGAGGAAATAGTGGCCACAGTTCATCGGAGCTCAAACACGAGAGGGTGACAAAACGCAGTGGTACTGCAAAGCCAAGTAAAATAGACTGAATGAGCAAACAAATTTTCCCACTTCCTTGATGCACTTTGTCAAGCTATCTTCTCACAGCTACCATGGTGATCAAAACAAATTTAGGTCTTGTTAGCCCTGCTTATTTCAAACTCGGCAAAATTCCCATTGCACTTTGAATAAAATACAGATCCTCTCAAATCCGATTTCTTACCATGTCTTTCTCCAATCATTATTCCACAGGTTGCGGTACCGTGGAACATTCCCACCTCAGGGCCTTTGCACACCGTAAGCCAGCTGCCTAGAGTTCTCTTTTCCCCCAATTTGACCAGACTATCTCCTTCTAGCAATCAGGGCTCCATTCTAGCCATCACATCAAATGTAGCCCACAGATACATCGACTACCACATTTATCTTGCTTCATTTTCTCTGTAAGACTCTATCTGGAGTTACCTTGGTTTAGATGTCAAATGCCTTTCTTCCCTACAAAATGGAAATTCAAAGATCGGGAACCTGTGTGTTCTCTTCGCTGTTATATTTCCAACATTTTGACATAGTTAAAGACAAAACGCCATCTTCTAAATCAAGATTGAGATGACTTAGAAGGGGGTAGTTTTGTGATCAAGACAGCATGAAGTCAAGGGTATGTGTTGTAGCCAGATAGAATTAGGGATGGCCAGGGAACAACGTATAAAATTACGGGCAATGTGACACTATAGAAAGAATATGAACTTGGAATCAGACCTGAGCTCAAATTCCAGCCTGCCACTTACTAGTTGTTCGACCTTGGGCAAGTACTTACAACTTTAATGAGGCTCGTTTTCCTTATTTAAAGGAACAGAGAATAGCCAGCATTTACAAATGACTATTTTGCAGTGTTTTTGAAAATTACAGGACATTATGCATGTCAAGTGGCTAGGCCTGTGCCTATAAGCTGTCAGTAAGTGGTAAGTTATTGTGACAGACATTATCTGTTACCCTCCCAATAGCTTTATTTTCTTTTTCCTTGATAACACAGCCCTAATTTTTTTTTTGACAGTGGTATTTATTCTACTTTTATTTCAAACCACGTAACTGTCTCATGTCACTATCAATATTGATTGTACAGATAACTGTCAGTAACTGCACCTTTTAAAATTTTCCTGAGACGACTTGGGCATTTTTGGACTCAAAGCCAGTATTCTTACCCTTCTTATTTTTCTGATCAATTTTTCCAACATTTAAATTTTTTCTGGACATAGTCCTGACTTCATTCAGGGTGACAACACCTAGGCCCAGGTGATGAATCATGTTTGATCTAAGACGCTCGTAAGTAACGTGTTCCTCGTTTTCCCCGACTCCTTTGCAATTACAGGTGGTCATGTGACCCAATTCTGGATATTCCATCTAGAACTAAGGGGCAGTTGACTCTGCGTGTGTGTGTGTGTGTGTGTGTGTGTGTGTGGGCTGGTAGATCGTTTAAAGGTGATGGCAGGACAATGTATGTTACTTGTACCCCAAGTTAGCTGGTTCAATGTCACTTGGATATTTACAAAGTAAAATCAGGGATGGATTATCAATTTCTTTAAAGTCACACGTTAAACATCAGAGAGGTTAGGAATCTGGATTTTAAATTTCATTAATTAAATCTGGTCGTGCTCAGGATAGCAGTATTTTATTGTATTTTATTGTAGAAAACACTGGCTGTATTTTATTGTAGACACTGGCTGTATTTTATTGTAGAAAACAACAGCTTGTGTATTTATCAAAAGCCAAGTTTTAAAAAAAAATCTGCTTTTCATTTTCAATGTTAACCTCATTTTATTTCCTTTGATAAAAACAAAATATATTCTGTTTATGTTGCTGGATATTCGAGTAAAGAACAAACATCATCCACAAAAAGCTGCATTTTAAAAAACCCTATTTTAGATCGAAAAAATTTAAAGTGTTTATAAGAAAAATGGCTTAAGATAAAACTGACAGAAATTAAAAAATGTTCTATTATACTATGTGCTATATAAAATATACCATGTTTGGGGATCTTGGGTGGCTCTGTCGGTTGAGCGTCCGACTTCGGCTCGGGTCACGATCTCACAGTTCATGGGTTCGAGCCCCGCGTCGGGCCTTGTGCTGACAGCGCAGAGCCTGGAGCCTGCTTCGGGTTCGGTGTCTCCCTCTCTCTCTCTCTGCTCCTCCCCCGCTCATGCTCCGTCTCTCTCTCTCTCCTTCAAAAATAAAAACATTAAAAAAAATTTAAAATACACCATGCTATATTGTAGGAGGCTAGAATGTTTAAATAACACTAGTATAGTTTTAGGTACCTAGTTAACTGTTAATTTGCTTAATAGGAAGTAACATTTATGTAGTGTCACTCTGTGCAGGTATCTTTAAGTATATTAATTCACTTAGTCTTCGCATTAACTCTGTGGATTTGGTACCACGGTCACGCCCAGACGTTGACTGCTTGGCTCCAGCAGAGCAAATCTGAACCAGAGTCTGGCTCTAGATTGTACCTTCCTGCCCACTACACTCTGCTGCCTCCCGAGTAATATTAATCATTAGATTTCACATGAGAATACTTGTATTACTTCTTTGGGCCACACTTCTTAACTCGTTTCCTTTTCAGTGCCTTAGCCGAGCATTTAAAGATAACGTCCCATTTATTATTCCACACACTTGGGGAGAAATGGATTTGCCACCCTCTCCTACCCTATTCTCCCAGGAAGCTAACAAATTAGGAGGCGGATCACTAGTACCAAGGTGCACCCCACCAGTTAGAACACAACTCCCTCGGGAGAGAATCCAAATTCTCACCCACTGTGAGAAGAAACGATCGGTTTCGGAAGCGCTGCCCTAGCCATATTCAGCCTGGAAAACCCTGGCTCCAATTCTGCCATTTCTAACCATTTCACGGCCTGGATTTCAGGGCTGTGGGTGTATCTGACTCCACCTTCTGGGGGAGCCACACAGGTGTTGTCGTTCCCTTTTTCTGCCTGCCGTGGAGACTCGGGAAATGTGGACGACGATGAGGACTGCTGGCCTGGGTGTTATGGGTGCAACCGAAGTTTCAGGAAGGGAGCGGGACAGTTTGTCCCAGCGGTTGTCTGTGCGTGACCAGGCCGACTATGGGTGGAGAAAAGAGCTAAGAGAAAAGCAAGAGGTAGAAGTAGTTAATGGAAGAGAGCAGAGGCTATGAGAAGAGTGAGAAAGCAGGGGGTCTGGGTGTGGGGGGTGAAATGAGCACTTGAAGAATGTTGGGGAAGAAAGAGTCGGTTCTCCCAGACTCTTGCTCCTAGAAGCTGTTTAAAGAAGTTTAAAGGAAGCTGCCCAGAACCGCCTCTCTGCTTGGATGCTCCTTAGGCATCAAGGAAATATCACTCATTTTCTCTTTGTAGGCTGCCGCCCCTGCGTCTGCGGCTCACCCCGCCTTCCCTCTGCTTCCCCTCAACGGCCGCTGGGTGCTCGCCCTGAAGCGGCCATCCTGGAGCAGATCGTGCTGGAAAGCTGCTTTTCCACTTAGGGGGAAACCACAAGGACGGTCCTAAAATGGCAGTCCCAGCTTGCTCCCCACAGTTATGCTCTTTTTCTCTCCCTCTCGCCTTCAAGTATTCTTTTTAGCTCTGAGTACGGAACTTAGCTACTAGGAAGAAGTAGAGCTGAGAAGAACTTAGCTACTAGCTAAGAAGAAGAACTCTAGCCACTAGCTAGAGCTAGCTCTGGGGCAAAGTTCGAAAGGAGTTTCTATGGAATTCTGCCGCCCCGGGATGCAGACTGGCAGCTGCCACCTTATCTTTCTCTCGGTCCTTAGCATCCCACCCATGAGCTCCTGCCCACCTCTCTTAAGTCTGGTCCCACAAAAGTCTCTAATCACCTCTCAGTTCATGATTCAAATGCAGAGCGTTCAGGCCTTTTGTTGGCTGAATTCTTTTGGATCACATTTTTTTCATCCCCAAATCTTGGTCCCAAGTCTTCCTTCTCATTCCCCCCCCCCCCCCCACTGGTTCCTCCTTCTCGGTCTCCTTACATTGCGACATCCCTGGGCTTCTGATTCTGTCATCCTCTCCTTCTTCCCTATTATGCGTCAAATTGCGTCCCCCTCCGAAAAGATATGCTAAAATCTTGACTCCTCCCAGTATCTCAGAATGTGACCTTATTTGGAAAGAGGGTCACTGTGCAGATACAATTAGCTACGTTAACAGAAGGCTGTACTAAGGTAGGGTTGGTTCTGAGTCCAATATGACAGGTGTCCACATAAGTAAAAGGACACGTAGACACCGCGTATTCACTGCGAAGGCAGCCACATGAAGACAGAGGCAAGGATCGGAGAGATGCTCCCACAAGCCAAGGAACACCTGGACCACCAGAGAGTGTGAGAGGCAGGAGAAGTCCCCTCCTTGAGAAGCTTCAGAGGCGTCATGGCCCTGCCACCACCCTGGTTCCAGACGCAGGCCCCAGAACTGTGACATAATACGTTTCGTTGTTTTTAGCCCAGTCTGTGGGCACGTTGTTCCTGCAGTCCCGTGAAAGTAACAGCCCTCCCCTCCCTCTCGTCCCCACCCCCGTTCTCTTCCCTTCTTCTCTCTTTTCTTCCCTTTCCCTGGATAACCATCACAGCTGCTCCCATGACTTCCATTACCACATATATCCTGACAAATCCTGAACTCCCAAACCAAATTTGTTATTTCCCATTTATCTTCTTCATCCATGTGTCCTGCAGGCTTTTGGAACCCTACACATTTGAACCGGGGCTCGAATGTGCTGTCCTTTCTACATTTTCGTGGCAGGTTGTATTTTCATGGGAGGACCGCCACGACGGATCTCACTGTGATCTTGTTTGTCAGTCCTCCCATCCAGAGCTGTTCCCTCCCTGAACCAGGGTGGACCTCTGTGACCACTTTGATCGGTGAAGTGACTGGTGGGAGAAGAGACCTTATGTAACTTCCACAGCCAACTCATAATGACTCCATTCACTCCAACCTGGTTCTCTTGGAATACGTGCTATTGGAACCCAGACACCATACTGTGAGCAAGCCTAGACCATGGAGATGCTCTGGTCAATAACTCCAAGCAAAGTTCCAGTTGACAGTCAAGGTGAGCCTCCAGGCATGACTGAGGAAGCCTTTGATATGGCTCTAGCCACAGACACCATCTGACTGCAACACATGAGAGACCTTGAGCAAGAACCCTATAGCTAGTCAGGGAGCTTCTACACTGATAGGAGCCGATAATAAAATGATTGTGTTATTTTAAGCCACTAGGCTCTGGGGTAAATCATTATGCATCAATAGAGAACTTGAGCAGCTCTCTAGTTTGGTTGAGGAAACATTTCCTAAGTCACATACGCTTGTATTCTCAGTCATCTGTGATTCTTCCTTCTCGTTCCACCAACTTAATCAATATTCTAGTACCTTGTACATTTTTGTCGAGTATCCTTCTCTTTAGAGTCCCCGTTTCCTTGCCTTGTGGATACCATTGCCTTAATGTGTATGAAAGAGGGTGAGGACTGAATCTGACTGACATTCTCAGCCCCAGCCTCTTCCTGATTGAACCCATCCTCAGGCTGATGATAGAATGGTCTTTTTATTTTTATTTATTTTTTTTTTTTGTAATGTTTATTTATTTTTGAGAGAGAGAGAAACAGAGTATGAACGGGGGTGGGGAGGTCAGACAGAGAGGGAGACACAGAATCTGAAGCAGGCTCCAGGCTCTGAGCTGTCAGCACAGAGCCCGACGCGGGGCTCGAACTCACGGACCGTGAGATCATGACCTGAGCGAAGTCGGACGCTTAACCGACTGAGCCACCCAGGCGCCCCTAGAATGGTCTTTTTAAAATGCAAATCTGACCATGTCACTTCCTTGCCTTCTGCATTAAAAGTAATGTCCTCTTGGGGCGCCTGGGTGGCTCAGTAGGTTAAGTGTCTGACTCTTGGTTTCCACTCAGGTCATGATTCCGTGGGTTTGAGCCCCCATAGGGCTCTGCACTGATGGTGTGGAGCCTGCTTAGGATTCTCTCTCTCCCTCTCTCTCTGCCTCTCTTAAAATAATAAATAAACTTTTAAAAAAAAGTAATGTCTTCATAGGCAAAGATACTCCTTATGTAAGGTCTTCCTTAGATGGTTCCGAAAACTTCCTTCTAGTCTCGTCGCTTGGCTTAGTACCCCATGACACCTGCATCTGAGCCACTTTAGAGAATTCATTTTGTCCCAAAGACGCATCTTCTCTGCTTCTCTACCTTTGCCCGTGATCTCTTTTCTTCCTGGAGTGGCTTTATTAGTTTTTGCTGTCCAACAAACTCTCATTTATCCTTCAAGACCTAGATTACATATCACTGCTTAGAAGAACTTTCTTGGGACATCCCCTTGTCTCTCAGTAGAGTTACTCTTCCTCTCCTCCTGCAATACATCTCTTCATTGGAATGTTTTTTTTTTTCCTCGGTGTCTCTCGCATTAAACTGAGAAGCCCCTAGCACTAGGACAATGTGCTAGATTCAGCATGGGATACTGGTGATTCTAAGGATGACAGGTATAATGCGAGTATGCTATTCACTCAATCATCCATCTATTCGATCATTTGTTTATTCCTTTATCAAATATTGCTTACCCATGGCTCTCTATTCTTTTTTAAGTTTTTTTTTTTTTGTAATGTTTATTTATTTTTGAGAGACAGAGAGAAACAGCACGAGCGCGAGAGGGGCAGAAAGCAAGGGAGACACAGAATCTGAAGCAGGCTCCGGGGTCTGAGTTGTCAGCACAGAGCCTGACACGGGGCTCGAACCCATGAACCTTGAGATCGTGACCCGAGCCGAAATGGGCGCTTAACCAACTGAGCCACCCAGGCGTCCCCCAATGGCTCTTTATTCTTGAGGAAGGAGTGAACATGTGACCTTTTTAACTTGGCTTACTCTGAAAATCAAAGCCATTGTCTTTTGCCCGGGGAGCTCATAGGATACTTTGGGAACAACTTCAATAACAAAATAAAACACATGTTTACGAAGCCAAACACTGTAATAGTCACTTCACATATATCATTACACTTAATCCTCACAAGAATATTGCAGTGTAGACTTTACTGTTGAGTAAACTGATACTCAGACATTAAATAACTTGCCCAAGATTACAGTCAGTAAATGACATTGCCAGGCTTGGATCTAAGTCTGTTTAGTTCTAAAAGCTCATTTACTTTCCATAGTAGGTCACATTTTTCTTCTTCATTTAGCTTCAGTGGTCACCCCCTTAGTAATTACTGCGTTGTTACCATTTCCCCGACCACCCAGGTGTCCGTCCGGTGAAGTAGCCAGCGGGGGTGGGGCCGTACAAGCCCTGACGGCCTTCCCACCCAGCTCCCCAAATCCCCATTCCCCCCCAGCTGTCTGGTGAGCTGTACTTGACTTCCCTTCCCTCCTCGGTTGTCTGGAGCAATCCAGAAGGCGAGCGTTCACGGAGGGCACAGACAGAAGGCGCATTAGTCCAGCAGAGACGGACTCGGGCAGTCCTAATTCGAGACAGTCTTGCATTCAAATAGGGCACGTGGGAGGAGAGTCCCAGCCGAGTGAGTAAGGGCTGCGGGTGCGGTGGTGGCATCTGTGTGTGGGTCTTTGTGTCTGCGCGGGAGTGAGGCTGCAAGCACACGTGTCGTCTGCTGCCCGAGGCATCTGTGGCTGCCGTGGTTCTGGCTCCCACTGGGCGTTTTCGTTGTCTGCCTGGCCACGTGCTCCTGGGCGCACATGTGGCCTCCGCGGGGTGTGCCGCTTGTGTCTGCGGAGGGGTGTCTGGGCACGTATGTGGGAGGGCTAAAGGAAGAGCTAACTTCTCAGCACCGCTTCCAGATTTCCATCCCGGGCCCGAGCGTCCAAATGAAAACGATGGCAGAAGCATAAATGAAATTTGCTACTGATACCTGAACGAGGAGGCCAGAGAGGGGCATCGACATTATGCATTATGTCCCCTTTCTTCTTCTCTTTCCAGCCTTCAAAGAATCTGCTCCCCGTCCGTTCCCCATCCGCACCTCATCCCTTCTCTGTCCTGGTGAATTATTGGCCACTCCGCCCGGGCGTCATCAAACTGAATGATCGTTCTGGGTTTCTCCTCAAAGAGGCGGGGAAGGCTGTGAGGTCTGGAGGAGGCTGGCGGGAGAAACGTCTAGACCGGAGGGCACAGGAAGCCAGTGCCTGGGCTGTCACGTCGAATCAGCACGTTGCTTGCCAGGCACTGTGTTATAATACAGTCACACCCCTTCCTCAATGTCCCCAAGTGGCAGGCCGACACCCTAGAGGAGATCTAAGGTAAAATAGTAATTGGAATTATGAAAGAACGTGAAACAAATCAATCAATGCAAGTTCTGTTTGTGCCGTATCAAAGTACAATTTGCAAAAGTTTTGGCTTTGATGGACAATTTACGACAAAATGCAGAGAAAAAAATCTATGAAAACCATCTAACGCAAAGCTCCTACTAATACTCGAATCAGACTTTACCCACCTCCAAATATTCTATTTATAATCTCTGCTTCGGCTGGTGACTCTTATACTTAGAAATGAAAAATTCTTATTTTTACACTTCTTGATTTGTGGACAGCTAGAGGAAGTACATTTGAGAGAGAGAGAGAGAGCGAGAGCGAGAGAAGACAGAAGAAAACAAAAGGCAGAAGAGAAGGAGGGAGTTAACAGGCCCGGCGGATACTGAGAGATTTTTATTTTTCTGTTGAATAACAGCAGTACAATCAAGACAGCAATGAGATGCTTCCTCCTAAATTGGAAATAGGGGAAATAAGTTTTGCCATCTGTGGGAGTAAGTCTGGAGACTGTCTGTAAATATGTTCCTGAAGTGTTTGGGAACACACAAAACTCCAGTTAAGGTCACCTGGGTGTAATTTCAAGCAGGCAGTTCTAGAATGTGATTTTAATTTAGTAATTGGAACCCAATTGTGTTGTACTTTCTACAGAGAAAGAGTTGAGTACAGAGAAGACAGTTCTGCCTGGACAAATGGGAAAGGGCTCTACAACTGGGCAGTCTGGACACAGGGACCTGGGAGACCCAGAGGCTCGGTCAGCGCAGGTGCTGTGGGGCAAAGCTTCTTCACCCTCAGCCCCGTCTCTAGCACGCGGGTGAAGCTTTGCTTAAGGTCATACATATTTCCAATTGCTTCTATTCTCTGCTTCGCTAAGTTGCGTTTTTATTATGGACTGTTCTGCTCATGAGAAGGTGCTATGATGGATGGGGAAGGATCATGATTCCAAACCCTGGAAGGAGGGTTCATTCCAAAATAAGTGGAGGAAGAGGCAGTCGATTGGGTTGATAAACACCAATCTACCAGGAGTTTGATTAGTTTGAGACAGGCTTCCCAGGACTGAGGACAATGGAAAGACACCGACAAGGTAAGGGCCAGATCCAGAACTGTGTCCCCTGTGCGGACTGTTAGCGGCCAGGAAGCTGGCTTTCTTCTGGAAAGCACTTTGCTACTGACTACGTTGACTACTTAATACTGCTGGGTCATCATTTGGCAACAGTACCTATAGAATGGGATAAAGCTTGTCGGTAAATGCAAACTTCCCATCTTCTTCCGTGACGCTGAGAAGTACTCTAGCGTGACCTACTTCGGGCTTTTTCTTTTCCCCACTGCAGCCGCAGTCCTGATTTGCTTGAATCTTTTTTGTTTTTGTTTTTTTAAGAGTTTGTGATGAAGGATTGGGAGGAAAATGTTGGGGGGTGGAAAGGTAAGACGACCAGTGCGTCAAGGAGACTCATGGTGGTCTGTGCGAGAAGTGGATTGAAGAGAGAAAGAAGTGGTCTTGAAGGACTGTGTGTCAACTTCCTGGAGTTGGAGGAGACAAAAGTCAAATTCTTGTTATTCTGAAATTATTTTTGGGGAGTGAAATGGAACGACTTCTTTTCTTTCTTTTTTTCTTTTCTTTTTCTGTGAGCTTTACACTCAATGTGGGGCTCAAATGCATAACCCCAAGACCAAGAGTCACATGTTCTACTGACTGAGCCAGCCCGATGCCCTAGAACACATTCCTTTAAAAAAATTTTTTTTAATGTTTATTTTTGAGAGAGAGAGAGAGACAGAGAGAGAGAGCAGGGGAGGGGCAGAGTGAGAGGGAGACACAGAATCTGAATCAGGCTCCAGGCTCTGAGCTGTCAGTACAAAGCCTGACGTGGGGCTCGAACCCACAGACGATGAGATCGTGACCTGAAATGAAGTCGGGACACTTAACCGACTTAAGCCACCCAGGTAGAACGCATTCTTTTAAGTTCAACACCTGTATGGATCAAAACAAGTAAGCTGTAGTTTTAGGAAGATTCCACATAAATTCTGGGCTGCTTATGTTTCAAGAAGTTTGCTCATTGATATTTTGATTTTCAAGCCCAGGGAGGCCACCCTCTGCTATTGCTTAAGGTGCCACGTGTTAAACCAGACTGTGCTCTGATGCTCCAGGCTTTATATCCAGCTACCTATTGGCCATTTTCATTGGGATCTCCCGTCAGCAGCATTTCCAAGCCTTCTCCTGGCATGATTCTTCTCTCAGTGAATGGTACGATTTTGTGCCCAGATTTCTAAACCAAACCTCAGGAGTCTATCTTAGCCTTTCCCTCTCTGATATCAACCTCCAGTTTGTCTATTTTAATTCCTAAATATTTCTAAAATTTGCCCACTCATCTCCATTCCGCTGCCATGACTTTGGATCTGACCAACATTATCTCTCGTCTGAACAGCTGAAATAGGTTGCCAACTGGTTTTCCGGTCTCCAGCCCTTCTCTGACCCAGAACTCCAGATGGAAATGGCGCCATTATTTAGTTGTGTTCCTGTTTGGACTCTACCTTTCCTATAGGGTTCTTTTTAAATATCAATCCCGAGTTTCCTTCTTTCCTTTGTGTATATGTGTTTTATATTGATCATATTCTTGAGTTTTTCCAATTACTGCATCTTAAAGTCTATCCTGTTTATTTTTTACCACCTTTTTTAAAAAAGGCAGCAAATCAACACCGTTCATTCTTTTTTTTTTTTTTTTTTTTTTACCCCCGCAGAGACCTCCTTCAGGGAATTTTTGTCTAGCTGTCTGGACTGGTTAGACCTATCACCTGGGGCTTTTTAAAATTTTTTTGTTTGCTTTTTTGTTTACTTTTTATTTAAGTTTTTATTTATTTATTTTGAGAGAGACAGTATGCACATGAGTGGGAGAGAGGCAGGAAAAGAGAGAGGGAGTGAGAGAATCCTAAGCGGGCTCTGTGCTGTCAGTACAGAGCCTGATGTAGGGGTCGATCTCAAGCACCATGAGATCATGACCTGAGTGGAAATCAAGAGGGGGACGCTCAACCAACCGAGCCACCCAGGTGCCCCTGAGGCTTTTTTTTTTTTTTTTTTGTCTTCCCACATTGGACACACAATTTGCTGGATCCCATGCCTTCCTTGTTTTTTGGTTTATTCCTGCAAGTGATAGCCTATAAAAGGGTAAATGTGAGTAAATTTTGTAGTCTTTTCCTATCTTAAAATAGGTTTATTCTGTTCATATATTGATCGATAGTTTGGTTATAAAATTCTAGGCTGGGGGCACCTGGGTGGCTCATTTGGTTAAGTAACTGACTCTCGATTTTGGCTCAGGTCATGATTTCACGGTTCTTGAGGTCAAGCCCCACATTGGGCTCTGCTCCGACAGTATGGAGTCTGCTGAGGATTCTCTCTCTCCCTCTCTCTCTGCTCCTACCCCACTCACTTACACGTGGGTGCGCGCTCTCTCTCTCAAAAATAATAAACAAACACTTAAAAAACATTCTAGGCTGAATTACTCACGATAGCCAAGACTTGGAGACAATCTAAAGTGTTTGTCAATGGATGAATGGATAAAGAAAATGTGGCATATACACACAATGGAAAATTATTCATCCATGAAAAAAAAGGAAATTCTGCCTTTTGTGACAACATGGGTGGGCCTGAGGGATTTTGCTAAATGAATAAGTCAGACGGGGAAAGACAAATACTTCATGTCCTTCCTTACATGTGGAAGCTAAAAAAAGCTGAACTCAGAGAAACAGAATAGTGACTTCCAGGAACCAAAAGGTGGGAGAAATAGGGAAATGTTGATCAAAAGGTACAAACTTCCAGCTCTAAGATTAATAAGTTCTGGGTGTCTAAAGTACAGCATGGGGACTTTGATTAACAGTACTGTATTACATGCTTGAAAGTTGTTAAGAGAGTAGATCTTAAATGATATCACCACACGCACACAAAAGGAGGCTATGTGAAGGGGTGGAGGTGTTAATTAACCTTTACTCTGGTAATTGTTTTGCAATATATCTGTATCAAGTCATGAAAAACATAAATAAAATAAATAAAATTCTAGGCTGAACGAAAGTTCTAGGCCTTGAACTTGAAGATATTGTTCTCTCTCATATGGTTTTACTGACAAGAAGTCTGCCCTTCTCCCTGGAGACTTCCCCCTCCTACTCCCCCCACCGCCCCACAGCTTTATTGAGATATAATTAACATACGACATTGTATAAGTTGAAGGTATACACAGTGTTGATTTGATACACATATATATATTGCAAAATGATTGCCTGGAGGCATTTATGGTCTGCTTTTTTTCATTTTTTACTATTTTCAAGGATTTTCCTAAATGTGCTTCTTTTCTCATCTACATTACTTGGCATTGGGTGGAACCATCCATTTTGAATTTCCCTTCCAGTTTGAAAAATAAGTTTTATTTCTCTGATTATTTCTTCTTTCCCTCTATTTATTCTCTCATATCAAAACTCTTATTACTTGATGTTCGATCTTCGGGATTCGTCTCTTAGGTCTCTTATCTTTTCCCATGTTTTCCATTTTTTTTCCTTTTTACTCCAGGAGTAAAGTAAGATCCAGGCCACAAACCAGCCTATGTCTTTCTATTCCTCTAGTGAAGTTTTATTCTGGAAATTTGATTTCTAACTCAACTTGATACACTCTTACATCATATGTCAATGAAACTAGAGGCCCTGTTACAACCCTGGATTCTTCCAAAATGCTCCCACTGTGCCTTTTCTACTTGGCTCTCTTGGGCGCTCTTGGCTTTCTCTCCAACTTACAGTCCTGTTTTTCACCTTTGCTTTTGGCACGGGGTGTTCCAGAACAATATTTTGTAAGCTGCTATGAGACATCTCTTTAGACCTCAAAGGGGCTTTAGACCTCATGTGGACTTCCATAAGCACCGTTACTCTCAGGCTCAGCTTATTGTCAGCTGACCACAGCCTGGAAGAATCCCCTGTATTATCACTGGTACCGTTGTGTGTGTGTGTGTATGTGTGTGTGTTAAAGGGGCTCCTCTTATAGACTGAAGAACCCTCTTGTAATCAAATCACCTCTCCTAACTTTTCTTTTCGCCATAGTTAACAAAATGTGTGTGTTAAAGGGACTCCTCTTATAGACTGAAGAACCCTCTTGTAATCAGATCACCTCTCCTAACTTTTCTTTTCGCCATAGATAACAAAATGTCTCAAATCGGGCTCGGTCGAAACGATGGGGTACTTCTATTACGTAAGGTGCGAACGGTAAGAAAAAGTAACAAAATTTCATGGCCACTTTCTTTCTGACCCCAGTTAACAACGGATGGTTTACAGAAGAGGCAGTTGTTCATGATGCCAAAACTCTGCCGGAGCAGGGTACTGTCTCTGAGCACAAGGTTGGGTGGCTTGTTTTTTGATTCCGGGCTGGGTTAAAGCAATTAGAATGAAACTGATGATATTGGCTGCACTGAGAGAAAAGGGCTGCCTTTTGTGTTGTAGACATACCTGGTGGAAGTGAAAACAGATTCAGGGAAGTCTAGCCAGAGGTTAGACTGTCCTAGTTTTGTGTGGTCCCGCCTCTCTACCTCTCCATATCCTCCTATACTGTAGGCTGCCCAAATTAACCTCCCTTCTCTTTGCCATTTCAAAGCATTAGCATTAGAGCATGGTGGTTAAGAGCCTGAGCTCCAAAGCCAAGCAACTGTGGATTTGAATCCTCGCCCCATCGCTTCGTGACCTTGATTCACTTAGTGGCCTGCTCTGTCACTGTGACATTAGAAAGGTGGCTGTGCCCATCTGTAGGGTCCATTCTCCACCCTCCCCACCTGTTCTCTTCCCTAGTAGTCTGCCCTCTGTGGATTTATCCACAGGATCCCTCAATCCGGGGCTTCCGGCTGGTTTTCACTACATGGAAGCCTGAGGGGATATCTATGCCCCGTTTCCCTGGATTTTCCTCAGGCCAGCTGCTTCCCTCTACAAAGGGGTGTCCTGTCAGGTGGTCCTCCTCACTTAGCCCTCTTTCTGGCTTCTGGTAATCACTGCCTCCTGCCCCAGGTTTGGGGGTGGCAATGGCCCCAACACGACTTGCATCAGGGCACTATGTTATCCCTTATGAATTCCTTCTACCCTGCCTATACTTTGGCAGACAGTGTTTTTATTAAAACCTCCTCCAATGAACCTATTTTTGAGGGCTCCGTCTGTTTGCTGCCGCAGCCACAAACATATCTGAGACTCAATTTATTTGTATGTAAAATCAGTATAAGAATCTTTTTTGCTCCATGGATTTGCTGTGAGGATTGAATGAGGCACTAGACCTAAGTCAGGCATCACGCGTCATACACAGAAAGCTTTTGATAAGTTTCAGCTATTACTATTAGTTGTAGCAATATCATTCATCTTAAAATAAGATAGGGGCACTTGGGGGGGCTCGTTGGTTGGGCATCTGACTCTTGATTTCAGCTCAGGTCATGATCCCGGGGTGGTGGGATAGAGCCCTGGGCTGAGCACGGAGCCTGTTTGGGACTCTTTCTCCCTCTCTCTCCGCCCTCCCCTGTTCTCTCTCAATCTCTCTCTCTCTCTCTCTCTCCCTCAAATTTAGATAAATAAATAAATAAATAAACACTTCCAAGTTCTGTCTTTCTAACACTTATGGATATTGGTTTTTTCCTACATTATCCTGTTGTAAGAAATGTGTATTTCCCACTTTCCTTTCTCTTCTCTCTCATGTTTTGTCCCTTTAACCAACTAATTAGTTTCTTAAGAGATAACTAGTAGGTAATGCGAAAGGATCATTTATTAAATAAACAGGCCGAAAGAGATTATGGTTATCAACAGAGGCCCAAGTTCCTATTGCTAAGCGACAGCTATGGACAAACAAGTAAAAATAAAAATGAGTTCCTACTGAGGGCAGGTACCCTGGAACCTGCTTGCAGGTTTCAGCTCATAGCTTAGTGAGTGAGTTAATCTATTCTCCATACATGGAGTTAAGAACAGAAAATCTCTCTACAAATAGAAGAAATCCAACCCTGCTTAGAATGGTGAAGTTCTGGCAAAAGTTAGCAGGACGAACTGGTTGACCTTCGCTTTCCTAATCTTCAGTTCTGTGATTGATCTTGACAGAAAGAGAGAGCAACAGAGAAGCTTCCCAGGAGCAGGCTTAGTCACTAGTCCCTAATACCATCAAGTTTTAGTCTTTGTTCATCCAAATGCAGAGCATTGCTTTGTACAAGGAAGAGTTGAAAAACATCTCGGGAACAGATGTAAGAAAGCACTCTTTTCCTTTTAGCAAAAATGTGGTTATTGTAGGCCACCATTGTCAGAACAGAGGACACCATGCTGACTAACAGAAACCAGATGCTCTGGTAAAGGAAGCCATGGATAAATATGAATTATTTTCAGCTGAATGACCTTCAATTATCTCCCTGAATGTGGAGCCCTGGTTTTCTGCCATAATCTTCCTTTGGGTACCTGGAGAAGAGAACAACAAAAGAGCTCCATTATAGAGTGATTTACGGAGGACATGTACAAGGGTCATCCACGGCGTATGAGGAAGGCAAGGAGAAAGAACCAGAAAGCGAGAGTAAGAGCGTGTGCGAGAGCCTGAGAATTAACTCAAGGTCAAAAATGAAAGCACAAGAAATATAGTTTTGTGGGTAGAGTCCTGGCTAGGAACCAGGAGTCCCGGGTTCCAGTCCTCGTTTTGGTACTGACTCATTGAAACATATGGGACCCATTCAAGATATATTTACAGTGAATGAAATCTCTTAGCCTCATTATGCTAAGATTCTTCCACCACTGCAAAATAGGGTTAGTCTCTGTAGATATCCTAATCTGGGGATGCTGTGAGATGGGATAGTAAAATGAGCCCCTTTCCTCTATAAACCTAGTGTTCTTTCCTTTATCTCCTGTACCGTCCTAGGCCCGTTGTTAAACATCTCGAAGATGCCAAGACTGAATAGTCATTCTCCTTCCCACTAACTGCAACTTGTTCTGCACCGGCTTCCCTTTACCAAACCCCTTTTTTCATCTCATCATTATTTTTATAACTATTACACCTTTTTAAAGAAGGGGAGGGGTGGTGTGGTGGCAGGGATTTTTTCATAGGAAGAAAAGTGTTCATTGAAAATAAAACCTTTGAGGGAAGATTCACTTGTAAGACTCCATCCCTTTCATTGGATTTCGCTAAATTGTTCTCGACGGTTGTGACACCCACAAGAACATCGCTACCTACGTAGCTTATGGAGCTCCAAGTTCTCACTGACAAAGTTAAATTCATCCTATTTTTTTTGTCTTGGCTCTCCTCAGTTCTGTCTCTCTGTCTCTTTCCTGCCACTTAAAGACAATTTCTCTCTCTCTCTCTTTTTAAATCTATTTCTGTTAACAGATCCACTGTTTTTCCAGAAGTCTGGTTTAGTAGAGCCTCCTCCTTTCCCTGATTAAGTTTACTGATTCTGGTTCAATAACCATCAAGAAATCAGAAATTTATTTTTGGGTCCTTGACTGAGGCCCAAGACTAAGAGGAGCTCTGGGATGAATAACAAAGACCAGATCCCATCCAATTTCACCTTCTCAACAACAATCTCTCCATCAGTGTTCTCCTCTGACTCCTAGATAGTAATTCTCCCTGCCCCCCTTCATGGATACTTCCTGAAAGCTACGAACATGCCATTATTTCTTCCATCTTAAAAACTACCCCCTCGGGGCACCTGGGTGGCTCAGTCGGTTGAGCGTCCGACTTCCGCTCAGGTCAACATCTCGCAGTTCTTGAGTTCGAGCCCCGCGTCGGGCTCTGTCCTGACGGCTCGGAGCCTGAAGCCTGCTTGGGATTCTGTGCCTCCCCCTCTCTCTGCCCCTTCCCCGCTCATGCTCTGTCTCTCTCTATCTCTCAAAAATGAATAAAACGTTAAAAAAGTAAAAAAACCTACCCCCTCACACAGTAAGACAAAAACAAAACCACCCCAAACAGAAATAACTGTATGGGTTTCCTAGAGTCACCACAACACAATGCCACAGACTGGGTGGTTGAAACAACAGAAAAATACTTCTCACAGTTCTGGAGTCTAGACGACCAAGATCAAGGAGTCGACAGGTCTGGTTTCTCCTGAGGTCTGCCTCCTTGGCTTGCAGATGGCTTCCTGCTCCCTGTGGTCCTCACATGTGGCCATATCTCTGCTGTCTCTGTGTGTCTTTCTCTCTTCTTCTTATAAGGGTGCTACTCATGTTGGATTAGGGACCATACTAACAGCCTCATTTTAACTTAATTCCCTCTTTAAGGGCCTTATTTCCAAGTATAGTCATTTTCTGAGATCCTGGGGATTAGGGCTCCAGTATATACATTTTGGGGAAACAAAAAATTCAGGCTATAACACAAACCACCACCAACAGAATAACGAAGACCAGATCCCAATCAATTTCACCTTCTCAGCAACAATCTCTCCATCAATGCTCTCCTCTGACTCCTAGATAATAATTCTCCCCGCCCCCATTCGTGGATACTTCCCAAAAGCTACGAACATGCTATTATTTCTTCCATCTTGAAAACTACCCCCTCGGGGCATCTTCAGACCACCAGCAGAACACTTTCTTTTTACCCCACTTCTCTCTCTTACTATCACCTCATTTGCTGTTCCCCTGTCCAAAAGAACTTCTTGAGACAGTTGCATATGCTTGCTGTCTCCAGCTTTCTCTTCCCACTCCCTCTTAACTCACTCCACTCAGCTTTTTGCTTTCACCAAAGCTACTCTAGGCAGGGCCCCTAACAACCTTGATGAAAATCCAGTGGTCTTTCTCAGTGTTCATTTTCCCTGCTAGAGCACCAGCCTCTGACACAGTTGAGTGACACTTGTCCTTGATATCCTCTACTCACTTGGCTTCCAGAACATGGCACCATCTTGGTTTTCCTCCTGCCCTCTTGGTTATGCTGTCTTGGTCTCTTTTCCCGACTCCTCCTCTTCTTCCAGAACTATTAGTGTTGTAACCTCCCGGATTCTCCTCCCTATTGACATTCGTTCCCTTGGTGAACTTAGTTTCATAATTTTAAACACCACCAAGACCCTAGACTCCAAAATTTATATCTCCAGCCTTCACTACTGAATTTCGAAGGCTCATGCATCATTTCCATATGTACATAATATGTACAAAATCGAATTCCTAATCACCCTCCCCAAACCTGCCCCATCTGTTATCTTTTCACCTCAGTTTTTGGCAGCTCTTTTTAGTGGCTCAGATGAACAATATTGAAAAATTCTTGACTCATCTCTCCTTCCATATTTTACTCACCATGAAATCCTGTTGGCTCTACTATCAAAACATATTTAGAATCAAATCACTTCTCACTACCTCTATTATCACTAGTCTGTGCCAAGACATGATCTTCCTTTACGTGGATTACTGTCATTGCCCCCTGAATGGTCTCCCTGAGTCCACAGTTGACTCCCTAAAGTCTATTCTCGGTAAAGCAGCCAGAGTGATGCCTTGAAAATGCAAGTCTGATCTTGTCAAATCCTAGAGCTAGAATCCTGCAATGGCTTCACACGTCATTCATTGGAAAAGCCAGTCTTCGTGATGGCCCAAAGACCCTTCACGATCTGCCCTGTCTCCCATATTTGATCTCATCTTTCAGGATTTCCCCCTCACTTGCTGTTCCAGTCACATTGGTCTCACCTTTTCTGGCACACAACGAGAACATTCCTGCCTCAAGGCCTCTTGAGCTAGCAGTTTCATCTGGATCATTCGTCTCCCAGATACCCACACGGATAACTCACTCTTCTCCCTCAAGCTTTGCTCAAATTACAGCTTTTCAATCAGGCCTGCCCTGACCATCTTTTTAAGATTGTAAGTTTCCCCAAACCCATCTCCCACCCTTGTGATCCCTCTGGCTCTATTCTATTTTTTAATCTATTTGATCTATTAATCTATTCATTAGAACCTATCACCTTGTAATGTACTATATAATTTGCTCAATTATTATGTTTAATGTCTTCATCTACTATAATGTCAGCTCCAGAAGGGTAGCAGTTTCCTTTTAAATCTGTTCATAGAGATATTTCCTTTTCTGGTATGTTTTAGCTTTGACTTCAAATTAGATATCATGCTTTAAGCTATTTGATAATGTACGTAAATTAGTGAAGGTTTCAAATTACTATTTATTCATGTGTACATTCATTGGTTCATGTATTTTTTTTGATGCAGAAATACACATTCTGTTTATAGCCCTTATCTTTGCATTCATACTTATTTTTTCATACAATTGTGAAAGTTCAAATGGAAATGCTTAAAGAACAGAATGTGTTTTGACTCTTCTGGCAATCAGTAGGACTAAAAACCAAACATCTTGGATGATCCAGGATGGTCCTATTTTCAAACATCCTCTCCTCGTGTAAGAACAAATTTTGACTTCAGATATTATGGTTGGAACTGGCACACAGTTCCTATGCGTTGGTCCTTTCTTGTTTTTAGGTGCTTGGGATTCTGTGTGAGAAGACAAAGGGTTTTATATCACAAGAAAACAAAAATAGTCATTAGTTCTACTGGCATACATTCTTTTCGGTAGTATTATCTTCCCATTTGGAGAAAAGTAACTGAGAATTGACTAACTGACCAGCATTTATTGAGCAGCTGCTCTGTGCCGTTACAAGAGCTTATATTAGAAAGACCTTGAGGGAAGGGATAGAGATGCATTCATCTTCGCAATAACTTTCTCCAGTCCAACATGGCCAAGTTTAATCTACTCATTAAGAAATGTATGAACCCTTTGCTACGTACCGGTCAGAGTGCTAGACGCTGAGTAATTGATGATGGATATGTTTGGTATCTGATTTCGGGAGCTTACAATAAAGAAGGAGAAACAGACCAAGAAGAAAAATTGATACAATATAGTGTGACAGGTTCTGTGTCGGGCATTTCTTCAGGATGAAATAGAAGCACCTAGAATGGTTAGCTCAAGTATCATTGTTTTTTGGAAGCTTTTCGTAGGTCTTAAGAAGGGTTGGTAAGAACTCAATTTGTGTTTAACAAAGCCATTGCTATGAAACGTTAACCACAATACAAGGCCAAATATGGTAAAATGGCCAGTGAATGGGAGAGGTAGTGAGTGCTGAAGGAATTTGCAGGGATGGGTGGTTTATACAGACTGGGACTGAATGCCCAGACCCAGTCCAACTGATGATCCCCCAAATTTTATTAAGATGAAATCTTTGGTCCGATGTCCTGTAAGTACGGACTCACAGGTCAGTTTACGCTGACGAACATTCTGGTACCCACTTTGGAGTTAAAATAAGGATAGCTGAGTGGATTAATTTTGGGGTGTGTGACATTCTAATCCCCTGAACAGAGATTATATTGACATCCTGTGCAGCTATGCTCTGAACTTTCCCTTGCTACTCTTTGTGGGACCTTGGGAAATAAATCCTAAATGAGTGTGACAAGTAAGTCTGTAAAACGATCTGCCTATGCTTATTAAAAGGTAGTGAAGTCTCTCTAACCAAAGATGAGTTCTTTACATCTGGGAAGGAGAGAGTTGGATTCTCTTCTGCGTCATCTATCATAAGCTTCTAGCTGCGGTCCAACAGTTGAATATTTATTACAAGCAATGATGGAAGAGGCAAGAGGAGGCCAGTTTGATTTTCCAGATCTAAAGCTGTGTTTCGAGCCGCCACTTGAAAAAATGCTTTGACTTAAACACTGAGCCAACTTGATTTGGAACTGTCACCACCGAGAGAGAAAATGTCTGGAATCCTCGCGGTGTCATTTCTGGGTAAGCCTGTCTTTTATGACTTGTTGTGCATTACTAAGGAGAGACAAGTGAATCCCGTGTAGGACTGGGGACTACATGAAACCATTAGTGCTGTCGTAGCGGGCAGAAACAAGACCACCAGGCAGCACAGAAGACCACCCAACACAAAACATGAGCTCCCATTAGCCACATCATCCAGATTATACGCTCTTGACATTTGCATTTCAGAATGCTGAGCCACCAAGCGTGCTCTCGGATAATTATTGCTTTGTGATGATATTTAGCAACTCTCACAATGTGGACCACCAATTCTGGTTTGGGTTTCTTCTTTTTATTAGCACCATCTGAGAATGTCTGTGGTAGAGACGTTGGTGAATTTTGTCTGTCCTGTGGCCAAAGGAATGAAAGGAAAAGCAGCTTAGTTTGTTAATATGGAATAGTTCAGCGACAAAAAGCCCATGACACATGTCTGAAAAAGACTTCACTGAGGGCTTCTTAACTTTTTTTTCCCCTTCAAATAAAGCATAGCAGAATGTTTACTATTGCTTCTTAAAGTATGCTCTGTGTGCAAAGATCCTTGTACTAATTTCAGAGCTTTGGTGGGATCTTTTACCCAACCAAGTTTTCTGGTCACTATTTTTACTTCAGACAGACCCAGCTGTTTCTTAGTTTAAAAAAAAAAAAAAAACACAACACAAACTGAAACAAAATAAAACACTTTATCCCCCCTAGAGGAAGTCAATATGGTTGTCCAAGATATGTTATTTCTTTTACTTTTTTGTAAAGGAAAAATCGGTCCAATTTCTCTTCTTTTCTCCCTCTCTGCTTAGACTATTCCGTGCCTTTGTTTAATTTTATTCCATCCCTTATACTAAGTGTCTCGGTCAGATTTTTTTTTAATGTTTACTTATTTTTGAGAAAGAAAGAGAGTGTGAGCAGGGGAGAATCAGAGAGAGAGGGAGACACAGAATCCGAAACAGGCTCCAGGCTCTGAGCTGTCAGCACAGAGCCCGACGCGGGGCTCGAACTCACGGACCATGAGATCATGACCTGAGCCAAGTCAGACGCTTAACTGAGCCACCCAGGTGCCCCTAAGTGTCTTGATCAGATTTTAAAGTCTGAATTTGCCAATACGATTCTTGTCTGATTCACTTATTTCCTGATGACACTTTTGTTATTTAGCTTTTTTTAAATTGTCTTGTATTCTTCTCTTGCATTCTCATTTACTAAGTTAACATTCTGTGCAAGGTTATTTACAGATTTCCCTAGATATTTACAATCCCTTACCCAACTACATCTCTCTCTCATCTTTATGATTTTAAGCCTTTTAAATTAAACTTTTTTTCAAGACAGTTTCCATTTTCTTTGAGCAGTTTGGATTCAATGAGAGTGAATTACCTAATCCTTAAATTAATTACTCATCATCTTCACGTTCTTGTTGGAACTTACTACCCTGAAGGTCTTGCTGTGAAATTGATTTGACATGCTCTTGTCATTTTTCATAAAATCGCCCTTTGGCGGAAGTAACGATGAAGTACCTCGGTACTATTATAGAGAGAGGTTAAATTTGATATCTAATGCATAAATCTCTTGATTCAAACCCTTTGACAAAAGTCCGTCAAAATGGATTTCCACTGAAGTCAACCTCTAGAGCAATGGAATGGGCTCTTTACCAGTTCAGTCTATCGCTTGAATAAGGAAAAAAAAAAAAGGCAAGACTGTAAAAGGGCTAGACCTTGAAGAAAATATTCACGAAGGTCATGGATTTGACAGTTTAGATCCCTGTTTCGCCTCTGCGTGTGCATAATTTGTTTTTGAGTTCACTGTATATGCCATGATTTCCAGTAACTAATCCCAAATTGAATTCCATCCTGGAACGTTGAGGTTTCCAAATGCTAAATTATTTACCAGTTATGGAATGATCCAGATTTCTCAGCGATTTGCCCAAGTTTCTTCTGACCATCATTTCTTTGGTATTCTTACAAGAAACCCTGAGTTTCTCAAATCGGTGGATAAAATCTTTGGGTTTACTTGTGTGTTTATCTTCCTTCTCACCCAGGAGACTTCTCTACTTTCCCATGCCCTGCATCATTCTTTAATCTCCAGGGGCTGATCTGTCTATTTCCTGTGGAGTAGATGCTTAGCTCAAACGTATGTAATTATGAAGTTTCCCCGCCGGGTTCTAGGAAGGTAGGAGGAGGAGGTCGTTCTTGGTGCCTGGTGTAGAGAGTTTGCGTCTCAGCAGCGGAATCGCAGGCAACAATTAACCAAGGATTTGTCAAAAATACTGGCACGTGCACAGGTCTCTTGGCTCCCCAAAGATTTGCCTTCTGCTTTGCTAACCTCAGGATGCTGGCCAGCCGCATGGAAAGACAGCCAAGCACATCCAGCTCGTGGAGCCAGAGGCTGCTCCACTTGACGATCTGGAAATCATTCCTTCACTCGGGAGGTTCTGGGGCCTCTTTATTTCCTCAGAAACGAGGCCCACCCAAATGATTTCAAGAGCACACTGCAGCACAGTCTCCACAGGCAGACAAGCTGTGAAAGTTGGAAATCTGTAGCTCCTCTCCTCCCCCCTTCGGTGCGGGACATTCTTTTCCCAACCACATAGGTTTACAGCCTCCCAAGACCTTTCTCGTGAGAGGCAATAGAACCCCGTGTCAGGTTTAGTTAAGATGAGTGATTAGGAAAGTCTGTAGCTACTGAGAACGAGGTTCCCAGTTGAGTATCAGCAGTGACCACAGGAGGTGAGGGTTTGCCTCTCTTCCATCTGTTGTCAGGAATAAGGGAAAGAAGCAGAGGGCTCTGGTTTCCCTCTCGAGTCCCCGGCTTCATTTCTCAGGACGGCCTGGGTAGAGGATGAGGTTCCCCGTCTGTTTCCCTTTCCTCGGTGGGCTGGCCACGTTGAGAAGGAAACTAGAAGGGTGATCACCTGAATGTCAAGGTCCTATCCAGGTCGGTATGTAAGCAGATCTCTGTCACCTGCAGTACTGCTCGAAGACGTCTCCAAGCCAAAGACACCACTGTGACGACAGACCCATCCTTCACGCTTGTTTCCCCTTCTCCTGATCTCAGGTCAAAAAGGGCCTTTCTTTGCCAAACAGACACAATAAACCTGGGAGAACAGGACCAATAAAAAAAATGAGAATTTAGTGGAAATAAACTTAGGCTCTACTGTTCTTTTCTCCTCCTTCCATTACTTCCTTTCCATTCTCTAAATTAGAAGCAAGCTTCAATAACAGTCGTTCCGGTTTCTGTATCTAGTGACATCACTCTCCACCTTTGAAACCTCCAGTGGCTTGCCGCCATCTGTGGAACGCAGTCAATGGCCTTCAGCATGATGCCGCACACCTGAGCTCAAGCCTTGCCGAATTATCCCAGCTCCCCAGATCGTCAGGCCCTTTCGAGTCCAATCTCTTCTGACCTGGGGTGCCTTCTTCCACCAGCCTGCTTCCGAACTGCTTCTTCAGAACGCAGCTCGGATATCACCCCCATTCGCGAGCCCTCTCCAGCCCTCCCTTCCCCACTGGCAGAGCCCTGCCTGCCGTCTTTGCACGGTACTTCTTGCTAACAGGCCGTACTTTGTCATTGTTGTTATTGTCGCTCACGCCCCTCCCTTGCGCGTCTTCTTCCGGGGGAGACTGTGATTTCCTTTGGAGCAGGAGTTTTGTGCTGTTATCACCTCCACCCCAGCAGTTCTAAATGCCCGCCTTAGTGGGCTCATTACAGTGTTGCTGAATGAATGGATGGATGGATGGAAATTTAAAAGATAAACAAGCCATACATGTGTACGTATGTGTGTGTGTGTGTGTGTGTGTGTGTGTGTATGTATCCCATTTCCTAAATTCACACACCTTGAAGACGCTTTCTCTTCCCTTTTTTACATCCTATAGGAGTAGCACAGTCCTTCATCTCTTCCCCTTCTTCTTGTCTTTATTTCTTGATTTCATCTCTTTGGAGAAGGTGTTTAGCACAGCCTCCCTCTCCCCACCATTATGACCATTGTTGCCTTCTTCTAGCAGAGCCCCAAAGACCTCAGCTCTTGCCAAGCAGCCCTCTCTCCCGGCTGCAGCACTCACTGGGGTCCACTGTCCCTCCCCTGCCCTTTGGGCCTGGGGTAGAAATCATTTCCCACTATGGCCAGCCCATGGGTTATTCTTCCAGGCCTCCGTCTCTGTAAATCCTTCATTAATCCTTCATTAATCCTCTGTAAATCCTTCATAATGCTTTTTGCCCTTTGAGTGTGCTGTTTCCCACCTGCATCCTCACTGTACTGTGCTCAAATTATTGACTTACTGGTTAGTAATCCTTAATTTTATTTTTTTTTAAAATGGGTTTTTTTTGTTTTAATTTTTTTTTTTTAATGTTTATTTATTTTTGAGACAATGCGAGAGACAGAGTGCAAGCAGCGGAGGGGCAGATGGAGGGAGACACAGAATCCGAAGCGGGCTCCAGGCTCTGAGCTGTCAGCCCAGAGCCCGACACGGGGCTCGAACTCACGAACCGTGAGATCATGACCTGAGCTGAAGTCAGACACTTAACTGACTGAGCCACTCAGGCACCCCGCCCCCCAAATGTTAATGTCTATTTTTGAGAGAGAGAGAGACAGAGACAGAGTGCGAGTGGGGGAGGGGCAGAGAGTGGGGGAGGGGCAGAGAGAGAGAGAGGGAGACATAGAATCCGAAACAGGCTCCAGGCTCTGAGCTGTCAGTGCAGGGCCCAATGTGGGGCTCGAACCCATAGACCACGAGATCATGACCTGAGCCGAAGTCGGACGCTTAACTGACTGAGCCACCCAGGCGCCCCACTAATCCTTTAATTTATCAACTAAGAATATGAATTTCTTCCACTTATTTACATCACACCAATCACCATGGGTGTCAGGAGCCAAGGCCTTGACAACGCTTAGCGATTCGTGAGAAATAGCCTGCATCGAAGTTGAAATTTGTATCTTCAATCTCTGTTTCCTGTTCCCCATCTGTTTCCTATTCCATCAGCAAACATTTATTGAGCCCTACTTGCTCTTTATTCTTATCTTTGATTTGAGATCTTATCTTTCCCCTTTCCATGGGAAAATTCTTAGACCATAAATCAGAGACCATCGATTACGAGCCATGTAATTGTCAGGCAAGAGCTAAGCCCTGGTTTCCTTATGGATGAAACGGGAGGGCCAACGCCCCTCTCACAGAGCACACAGAGCTGTTGAGTGAATCAAATAGGGCAATTTCATGAGTAACTTATGACAATCGTATTTACTACTTGTATGGTTTCTGCTGTTTTCATGTTTACACTGTCAGTATCTTCCGTCCATAGTGTGTCTTTCTTTTTTTTAATGTTTATTTTGGGGGGAGGGCGGGGGGGGCAGAAAGAGAAAGGGACAGGGGATCTGAAGTGAGCTCTGCACAGACAGCCGAGAACCCAGTGTGGGGCCTGAACTCACGAACCATGAGATCATGACCTGAGTCGAAGCTGGATGCTCAACTGATTGAGCCACCCGGGTGCCCCCATAGTGCGTGTTTCTTAACATGTTTCTTTCCTGCTTCTTAAGTTTCCTTCTCTTTCCATGATATTCTTTCCATGCTCCTCTTCTGCACGTGCCACACATTTCACTGGCCTCTTCAAAATGCTTCCTTGCAAACATCTTAAAGAATGGTTTTGTTTTTTTCCCTTTGAGAAAAACATGAAAATTCAGCAGGAATTTAAAACGCGTGCCTGGAGTCAAACAGATGTGTAATTTACCTTTAAGAGGATTGAGATTTTTGACAATAAAATCCATAACGACCAGCAGAAAGCTTCTAGGGTTCAACTGGCCGGGGCCTGAATATTCTCTTCTTCTCGTGCTACTGTTATAATTAATGGTCTAATAACATGGCTCAAGTGTTGTCCCTTTCCTGTTTCCACTTATTCTCAGTTCTTCTTAATTTTATTTGTTTAATGATTTATTTGTTCAATTTTGAGCACCAGACATTCGCTTGGTGCTGTGCTTTTGTGAAAGGCGTGCTCCTCCCTCCCAGGGAGCAAGGAGTCACATGGGGATAAAAAGGAACATTACCAGAGGCGCATCTGGTAATTACAAGACATGTTAGGGAGAACACATGACTGGCTTTTGGTCTGATTTGTTCCCTGATGTATTCACAGCATCGAAAGCTGTGCCTTGGATATAGTAGGTGCTCAATAAATATTTGTTGAATTTATGAATGAATTTTAACATAAAAAATGTTGAATGTGAGTTAGTCGGTTAAAGGGAATGGAGTGGGGGGTTGGAACAAAGGGAAAAGCATATGCAATGGCCCAGTGGAAACAGAAAGCATATTAACTATGAGGAACAGAGGTTTCTGTTCGGTGAGGGCTTAGAGTGGGGGATGGGTATGACGAGAGTTGACCCAATAAATCAAGGGACCCCTTAGTAATGAACGCCAGCTACTCTGTACCTCCCACAGATCAGGGACTTTACATACATTATCTTAAAACCTTAAAATAATGCTATGAGAAAGAGTATTATTCAGACTTCTTTGTTCGTTTCAACCCGATTTCACCCAAATACAAACGGTGATGTTATTCGAGAACCATAGCGTACCTGGTCCACATACTCCCCTGATGACAGACAAGGTGACAGACTCCTGCACTTGAATTCAGCTGCCTCTGCAAAGAAGAATGCAGGTTTAGGACTGTTCTTTCAGCTGCTCTCGGATTCTCATTCTTCAGGAACACATTTGAGAGGACCCTCGATAATAAATGATCTGGAGCTTTCAATTGTGGTGCAAGGTTTCACTGAGCAGTTGGATGCCAAATTTCAGTAAAATGTGGAATGAGTAAACTGGAGGAAGTTGAACTGGAGCATAATTCTCCTCAGAACAAAGAATCCTGGGAAAACACTATGTTCCCTGGCTAACCCATCAAAAGGTGTGAGTTTTGGAGTGGGCTATACCCAAACAGCAGGAATTATGACTATTTTAAATTCTAAAAGCTTTCAAATTAGTGGTTGGAAATTTACACTAGGGGTTAGCATTATGAGGTTCCAAGAATCCTAGGCTTTTTGTGTTGGAAAGGATCTTACAAATGTTGTAGTCGAACTCCCTTGTTTTGTAGATGCGGAAACTGAGGTCAGAGAAGTTCCACATCTCACAGCCATGCCTGGAGGTCTGTGTTATCTCCACAGCTCCATATTATCTCCTGCTAATTTTTAGGTGCCACTTTTCTGTTATGAAAGGCTCTCTTTTTATTTTATTTTTAAAAATCTACTGGAGAGAGAGAGAGTGAGCAGAGGAGAAGGACAGAGAGAGAGAGAGAGGGAGAGAGAGAGAGAATACCAAGCAGGCTCCGTGCCCAGTGCAGAGCCCAATGTGGGGCTTGATCTCATGACCCTGGGATCATGACCTGAGCTGAAATCAAGAGCCAATGCTCTTGGCCGACTGAGCCACCCAGGTGCCCCTGAAATGCTCTCTTTAATTAACTAATAGTGTGCGCAGAATTATATTACCCTTGTTTAACGGTCTACTTGTCAGGCAGCTGTCCATTTAAGAAACTATGAATTCTTAGCTCCTTTAAGGATGTGGAAAAACTCCGTGGAAGGAAGAAGTGAACTCAGCACAGTATTCGTTCATCGTAGCTTTATTGCCATTTGTTATTTTTACTATTTTTACTTAATAATTCATACAATTCTTTTCATCTAAGGAGCTCAAAATACTTTGCATATGTATATGTGTGTGTGTGTGTGTGTGTATACACACACACACACACACACACACATGCATGTATATATATATATATATATATATATATATATATATATACCACACACGCATATATATATATATATACCTTAATTGTTCCACAGCATGTAGCAAGTATTATTAACAAAATATTAGTTTGAAAAACCAAAGGTCAGAGTGATTGAGTTACTGGCTTCCCTTCAGGTCAAAGAGGAATCACAACCAGAATCCAGTTCTGAAGAATCCCAATTAACCTCAAAGGTCATTGTTACCCAGAGCTTTTGCTGGGAGGGGCCTGTGTGCAATGAAAAGGCAGATTATAAGGGCCTCAAAGAGTGCCTGGAGAATCGCTGTAAAGCTTTGCCATCATCCCTCCCTGATTAAAGATTGAGCTTTTTTTTTTTCTTTTTTTTTTTTTTTACACGAGAACTTCACGGACCCACTGATGTGGTGGTTGATGCAGGGCATTTTTTTCTGTCATCACTGATGGTGAAGCTATAGTAGGAAGAGCAAACACATAAAAACACCTGATTTGATGGAAGCCAATGTGGAAGCATCTGGTACAGTAACTAGTGGGGAGGGGGTGCTCATTAAATGTTTGTTGATAGAAAGAAGGAAAGGGAAGGAGGGAGAGTGGAAAGGCGGAAGGATTTTTAAGACAGCTTTCGAAACAGAAAAGAATGGACCCCAAATTCAAGTAGCTTAGTATCCCCACGAGAATGTAGATGCGATATTTACACCTCTTCAAAATACTCTATCTGGGGGCGCCTGGGTGGCTCAGTCAGTTAAGCGTCTGACTTCAGCTGAGGTCACGATCTCGCGGTCCGGGAGTTCGAGCCCCGCTGGGCTCTGGGCTGACGGCTCAGAGCCTGGAGCCTGCTTCCGATTCTGTGTCTCCCTCTCTCTCTGCCCCTCCCCCGTTCATGCTCTGTCTCTCTCTGTCTCAAAAATAAATAAAACGTTAAAAACAAAAAACAAAATACTCTATCTGTTGCAGAATTTGTGACTAAAACTTGGAGTGAAGTTTTGAGTCGAATTTCCAGGGATATTTGTAAAAAAAAAAAAAAAAAAGCTATTTTGTTGAGATCTCTTGTCATAGGTTTGCATAATTGAAATAGCTTGGCCTTTTGACCCAAACTGTTTCATAAGAAATATTTTGTATGTAGTTACACACATCCAAGTGCTAGCACTATATTAATTGAGTATATGGAGCTATGGAAAAGAGATTCTTCCTGAAAGAGAAATCTCAGTTGGCAAATCCTTTTTGTTATAAAAATTATTGAGCTTAATTATAACATGCTCTAAAAAACCTTTGCTAGGGGCGCCTGGGTGGCTCAGTCGGTTGGGCATCCGACTTCGGCTCAGGTCATGATCTCACCGGTCCGTGGGTTCGAGCCCCGCGACGGGCTCTGTGCTGACAGCTCAGACCCTGGAGCCTGTTTCAGATTCTGTGCCTCCCTCTTTCTCTGACCCTCCCCTGTTCATGCTCTGTCTCTCTCTGTCTCAAAAATAAATAAATGTTAAAAAAAAAATTAAAAAAAAAAAAAACCTTTGCTAAAAGTACTCTGTAACCGTAAGACTCATAACACGTAATCTTAGAAGAACGGGTTTTGTTAAGATATTTTGTTAATTTTTAAAGTTTTTGTGTTTTTAAAACATGTGCTGGAGACAATGAGAGATGATAGAAATACCTTTCTGTGTTGGGTGGGGAAGGAAGGGTTAGTGATGTGCCAGGATATTCTGAGTCACTTTCTAGAACACACCTCTAATCCAAAATTCGAGCACCAACGGTTGGTTCCCAAAGAGGTCCAGTTTCTTAACGAAATAAAAATGCAAACTCCTGTGGCCAAGTCTACCCGAGGCCCTCCCCTGATTGCCCTTTCTACCTTTGGAAACTTCTCCCCACCAAAGAAAGCCGGGTTTACTGCCTGTTTTCCAAGCACCTCTTCTGTCATGCCTTGTCTTGTCTTGTCATTCTTGTCTACCTTGAGTCCTCTCTGCCCCGCCCCACTTGCCTGCCACCCACACCGTACCAATCTCCACCATTAAGACAAGAAAAAAAAATCCCAGTTGTAATTCGAATTCTACTTCTTTCATAAAGGAAATAAATTCGAAATGCTACTTCCTTTATAAAGAGTGCCCCATCCACCTTACTAGGCGATTCACTTCTTTTTCTGAAACCTCTGACTTTATAGTCAGTGCCACACCAGAGGGGAAAACCCTCCATCCTGTAGTGTCCTTCTTGAAGCATACTTTTCTTCTCTCGTCTACCGGGATGTAAAGGCAAAGACCTGGATTTGTCTGTTCCTGAATTATCTACAGTCTTAACACAATACCTGCTATATTTTAAGCGCTCAGTGACTATTATAGTCTGAAAAAGCCTCTCACGGGACATCACAGGAACTGATTACTTTCTTTCTTGAATAATGATGAGTAAAATTAAAGTAATAGCAGGAGCACCTGGGTGGCTCAGTCAGTTGAGCATCTGACTCTTGATCCCAGCGCAGGTCTTGATCTCAGGGTCATGAGTTCAAGCCCCTCATTGGGTTCCGTGCTGGATGTGAAGCCTACTTAAAAAAAAAAAAAAAAAAAAAAAGTATTAGAAGCTGACATTCACTGAGGATTTACCATGTGCCAGATAGTGTTATATAAGTACTTCCCATCTGTTCATTGCCTGGACAATCCTATGACTGGGATATTCTTACTGTTTTCATTTTATTGATGAGGGAGCTGAGGCAAAGAGGTTAAGGGATTTGCTCAAGTTACACAGCATGGCCTGGGAAGGCACCAGGATTAAAATCCATGCAATCTGACTCTGGCGGTCTTGCATCTTTCTTTCTTTCTTTTTAAATTTTATTTGAGAGAGAGAGAGAGAGAGAGAGAGAATACCAAGCAGGCTCCGTGCTGTCAATGCAGAGCCTGACATGGGCTTGATCCCAGGACCCTGGGATCATGACCTGAGTTGAAATCAAGAGCCCGACGCTCAACCGACTGAGCCACCCGGGGGCCCCTCACACTTAATTTCTTTGCAAACATCTCACCACGTTCAGCCTTGCTCGAGTATCCCGAATAAATCTCGTGCGGGCACCTTCTTTCCCAGCTCATGACACTCCGCAGGTCCTCTCTTGAAAAGACCACATGTGGTGCGGTTACCAGCAGTGAGCGAGACTTGGGCCATCCTCAGAGAGCCACAGTGTCTGCTTGATAAAAGCCGTCATTTTCCTGACCTGCTCCGAGCTTGGCCCCCTCGAAGAATATGCAGGCAGACATGTGGCAGCTAGGCACTCCCAGACTCCAGTGCAGGGCTGTGTTAGTGTTGGCAGTGGGGGACGGTGTGCTTCCTCCCCATTTCATGAACTGTCACATCAGCCTCTTTGATCCTCCCAGGGTCTCGAATGTGCCAGAATCGTTACTCCGCATTCTTGCTCTGTTTCAGATGACTGCCGGGGAAAACGCTAAGGTCAGTAATGACCAAGGCAGGGAAATGTCGCTCCCTGCCCGGTATACCGTTTATATACCGCGTCCTCAGAAAGGCTCCGGAGTGGAGGCGTTGCTTATTTTTACTGCCCCGAAGCCATGAAAGGGGAAAAAAAGGGAACGAGCAGAAATTGATACATCTGGAACAAGAGCCAGGCATGATTTACTCACATTTTTACCTGACCTGAAATTGCTTATTTAGAAAAAAGAAACATTATAAAGCCTCAGGAAAATGTCATGAATCAGAGCCAGCGTGATTTCACATTGGGGCTCCATAAACTTTTTTCGGTGGAGAAACTGTCCAGGAAAATCAAATGAGCCAAAGGTAGGCCTGCCACCCGACCGTCTCCATAGCAACCGTTTCATAGAGAGCTGCCTCCGGTGGTGCAGCCGAGGGGGACTCAAACACTCGGGGTTGGATCAGATGGAGACCTGCTGGGTCACTTGAGGTTGTCCTCACTAGGGCACAGGGTGAGCGCCGGTTTGGGAAAGTAACAGACAAGAGACTCACCAAAACACTGCTTCGTTGCCTCAAAAAATTGTTTTGAGCTAACCACCCACTACATCCCTGAAACGTACAACTCCAGGAAGTTGGCAGGAAAAAAAAAAAACAAACAACAACCCAGTTGATTAAAGCCTTCCAGCCTGTTCTAATGGTTCCCTTACCCCGTGTGCTCTTGGCACTTTGTAAGCAATGTGAGCACAGTTATGAAGCAATTAAATAATAAATGTTATTCTTATAGCTACCAGCTGGAAGAGACTTTAGAGACCATCAATTTTTTTTTTTTTTTAATTAACTAAACTCCAGACTTTATTTGAATTTCATCCGTTTTCCCATTAAAGTCCTCTTTCTGTTCTGGGATTCAATCCAGAATAGCACATTGCATTTCGTTGTCCTGTCTGCCCAGTCTCCTCTGATTTGTGACAGTTTCTCAGTCTTTTTTTTTTTTTTTTTAATTGAAGTGTAGCTGACACACGATGTTACATCAGTTTCAGTGAGTCTTTCGTTTTTTGTTTGTTCGTTTAATGATCTTGACGGTCCTTGGGAGTACCGGCAAGGGATCCCGTAGAACGTCCTCCCCTCTGAGTTTGTCTGATGTCTTTCTAGTGAATAGACTGAGGGCTATGTGTCTTGGGGAAGACGACAGGGTCAAAGTGCCCTTCTTATCATATTGTATGATGAGTACGTGGTAACCACATGACATTACTGCGATATGAACCTCCAATCGGGGGTCAATGTCGGATCTGCCAGGTTTCTCCTGTGTCAAGTTACTATTTCCCTTTTCCCTATTCAATTCTATTCTTTGGAAATGAATCACTGAGCCTCGATCCTTCTCCGGGTGTTTCCAGGTGGGGAGGGGAGTCAGTCTTCATGTCTTGGAGGGGGAGCATCTAGCTACATTATTTGAGATTTTTCTGTAACAAAGATTTGCCTCTTCTTCCCATATTTTTTATTCAATCATTTATCTTACCAATAGGTACTCATCAATAAATATACCCATGTATATTTATTTTATACTTGGGGTTAGAATCCAGTACTATTATTTATTTTGCTGATCAAATTGCTCCCACTTTAACCTTTGGGAGCTCCTTTAGGTTGGTGTCTGTGTCCTTTCGACCCGTCCCCATCTGTTTGTTTGTTAAGCGCTTCCTTTTTGGGACTGTGAGACGCTCCAAACTCATCTTCTGTCTTACCTGCCCCAGCTCTCTAGCGTCCGTCATTTCTCCAAGGAGCCTTGGTTTCTCTTACTCAAAAATGGTATTTAGAAATCAAGGAGATGGTCAGCTTTTAACTCCTTTATTGGTAAGACAAGGAAGATGGGATGCATAAGAGGGACTAAATTACCCAGAATCTGTCACTGAGCTAGTGGCATGCAGGGATTAGAAGCTGGGTCCGACCCCTGGTTCGATAGTCTTTAGTCTTTGTCATACTTCGGTGCCTTCTCAGCGAACTTGTGTCCCCTTTGAAGGTAGGAAGGGCATTTTCTATTCTTTGTGAGATCTCTAGGGTGCCTCCTATAGAGTCAAGTACAGAGCAGTCAAGAAATGCACCAGTCAACCTTCTGCAGCGTCGCCATTCAGCCTCACTCCTGTCTGCCGAGGTCAGAACCTCAATAGCACTTACCCTAGACCACTGCCATTGCCACCAATACAGTGGTTTCTTTTGTCTCTAATCCATTCTACTCACTGTTGCAAGATCAAGGACAGAAGGGCAGCATTTTCATCATCTCTTACCCCACGCCAGTGTATGGAATAAAATTAAGCTTCACAACATTCTAACCCATTCTCTTGAGCATTCGCACAAATCTTGAACAGTCCCCCAAGAACCTCTTTGCAAATATTATTGCACGACCTACTGCCCGGAGAAGAGGGTCCCTCCAATACAGCCTTTCTCAGGCTTTCAGCTTTACTATTGACAGTTCTGTCTCTTTCTTTCCCCGACTTTACAGTTTCCTTCCCTGTCCCAGAATAAACCCCTCCTTCTCTCATGGCTTTTAACCAGTGCTCCTGGGTCTGATTTTTCTGGAATAATGCTCCATTGATTGTCATCTTTGAGATTTAGGTTTCTAGTCTCTCCTTTTCTACTGGCTCATTCCATTGAACATGTTTATAGGCTAAATTCATTCCCATCCTAAAATAATTTTACAAATCTTCCCTTGCCCTTTCTTCTTTACACCACGCTATTTTTTCCCCTGCCATTCACTCTCCTATTAATCAAGAGAAAAGTCTCCACTCATAGCTTTGACATTTCTACCTACTCTTGGCTGATTGAATTCTCCTACCTGGATCCAGATTCCCCACTCTAACCACATACAGTATTCCTGCACCATCAAGAATGGTCTCTTTACAGTGTTTGATTGTTCCTTCAGTCATGGTCACAGGAGGAAACAGCACATTGGGGACTTTAATTTTAAGGAAGTGAATTTTAGTGAAGCGCAGTAACCCTATGGGGAGGCTAAGGGAGCCGGCAGTGGGTGCTGAGGCAGCCAGGGACTAGGCAGAGCAGGAAGGCAAGGCCTAGGGCCATAAGCGAGAGGAGTGTTATCCGACACAGGCAAATGCTGTAGCAATCTGCTAGGAACTGGGGCCTCAGTAGAGGAAAATCAGCCTCTGCCGAAGCCATTGGTCAGAAGGGAGGGAGAAGAGAAGAAATTCCTTACTTTCCTCTTCTCTCATCTTTTGATGTCCTGTATGTGTCTCCTGTCGGTTAACCCACACCTCGCCCAAACAGAGGGCAAGAAAGCCCAAGTAATGCAGTTTGTAGAGGTCAGTTTTCTAGGGGGTAGAGAGCAGGGCAGAGAAAAGTGGATAATGGATTTGGGGGTGGAGGAAGCAAAAGGAATAACCAGCACGGTTACATTGGGGAAGATTTTTCTGCTCGCTTCTTCAAAGTTCTTCCACTGAGATCTATAATGCTGTCTCCTGGTTTCTTTCAATGATGCGTTTATTTGAGGGAATAACGTGCACCTGCTATGTCGAGAGCACCGTGCTAGATACTGGAGATCCGGTGGTGAAAAGGCCGGTGTTGTCCCTTCCTTCAGGAATCTTATGTTCTCACCATTCCTTTTCAATCTACTCCACCAGCTCGCTCTTCCCCTTCTCCCTGTCATGTAATGTTGGCGTTCCTCAAAATCTTCTCCTGGGGTCTCCTCTCTCTCTGGAGTGAGATTCACCCCAGGCTTTTGGTTCTCTTGTGTATGCATGCAAGGAGTTACCAATCTATATTCTGAATTCAGCCCCTTTGGCTTATTAACAAAGAATTCTAGGCCTTTTCTGTACTGGCTGCAACCTTTGTACTCATGTCCTAGCTTTCTCTTACACTCTCTATGCTCCTCTCCATCCCACGAAGGGATCCCAGTGTTTTTGTTTTGATTTGATTTAATCTATTTTGTTTGCTGACGTATCTCAAGTGCCCATTGTAGTATCTGATACATAATAGGCACCCAAAAAAATAGTTATTGAATAGCGACTGAACTGCTTCCACGAAATCAGATTACTCTCATCTCCCCAAACATATGACCTTGCTTATTTCTATACCTTGGTTCACATAAGCTTTCTTGCCTCATCTCTACCTTTCGTAAGTCAATCTTTCTTCAAGACCCAATTCACATACCATTTCTTCTCTGATCCCCCCTAGATACCACCTGATGAGAATTAACCCTTTCATCTTCTGTACTTCCATTACATCTTGTCTGTGTTTCGGTTTCGGCACTACTGTTATGCCATATATTTTAGTTAGATGTATATATTTCTTTTTTCCCCTACTTTATTGAGGTATAATTGCCACATAAAAATTGTATATATTGGAGGTGTCCAATGTGATGTTTTGATATGTATATACATTGTAAAATGATTACACGATCAAGGTAATTAACATAGCCATCACCTTACAGAGTTGTGATTTCTTTTAATAGCAAGAGCACTTAAGATCACCTCTTAGCAAATTTCAAGCACACAATACAATATTAACTACAGTCCCCGCACTGTACATTAGACCTTCAGAATGTATTTATCTTGCATAACTGAAACTTTGAACGCTTTGATCAATAGATGTGTGTATTTCTTATCTCCTCCCCCAACATCACTAAAGTTACCTAGGATACTTATTCCTTCTCCATCTTTCCACAAAGCCTGTCGAAAGTGTTTTGTTAAATTTAAGAAGGTAAGAATTAAGCTTTTGCCCAAATATATAAATAAGCCTCTCTCAGTCATTGAAAATATTTAATATCTGTCTGTATGCATTGTTAATGTGTGTAAAAATTCCTACGCATTGTTAATGTGTGTAAAAATTCCAGGGGTCTCCTTTGCAGGAAAAGGAGGGCAGAATGCATCTTTCTTTTGCAAAGAGTCATCAGAAGGTACAGCTGAGGAGCAAATGTCAGGCAGCACCAACGGGAGGTGCAGCTGATCAGATCTCAACTAGAATGGGCTTCTGAATCTTCAACACTGTGATGCCATAAAAGCCTATCTGTGCTCTGAAGTTTACATGACCCAGCCCCAGCAAACTCAGTTCTGTTGATGGAAGCCACACTGATCCAGCTCCATATTATTATGAAAACTGACTTTTGCAGGGAAAAAAAAATGATCTGAGAGTAGTTATATACAGAGATCCACACTAAAGTTCTGATTCATTTAAAAGTAGTACAAGTGATCAGCTCAGTCTATATGGAGATAATTGAGGTTGGTTTATAATGATTCAACTGGCCCTGTTTTTGACTGTCTCTATCACACCCCAAATGTTGGAGATCTACCATCAGATCAGGCTGGGCTTGGGGAACCCCTTCTGTCTTCTTTCTTTACTTCTCTGCTAACGTGGTAAGGATCATGCTTCCATTTCTCTCTCTGATTTTTGCTCTTGGCTCCTGATCTACGGTAGGTGACTGTAAAGGCTAGGACACAAGTGTAGCTATAAGGAACATCCGCAGGCAAATTAACTCCTCTGACTTCTACAGTGTGAAAATCCCCTACCTCCGTCAGCTTGCAATAAGCTAGAAATGAGAACCGTAACCTCCCACGAACAACTGTAAACTTCCAGTTGACAAAATTGGTCGATAAAGAAGCGAAGATAGTGTGATTTAACACTGGCCAGCTGTTTGCCAAGCCCGCTCACTTTTCTTCCTGGGCGGGCAGTTGGAGTACATTTTCCAGCCTCTACTAAATCTGGGTCTTACGACTGGCTTTTAACCAGTGGATTCTGAGCGGAAGTAATGTATACTATTTCAGTGTCTGGCAATCAAAATTTCCCATTCTTCCACCTCCATGATTTTTTTCCTTGCACAGCTTGATGGAGATGAACATGGAAACTTGGGAACCACATGTGAAAGATAACAGAGCCATAAAACAAAAGGATTCTGGGTCTTTGAATCCCTCTTCTTTGAGACTTTCCACAGTAAGTTTCTATCTCTGCTGGGGTTAGAGAAACGATGTTATCTTAACTAAAAAGAACTAAAGTCAAGGAAGGTGTTAAGATAAAGGAGGGTGGAATGAATGGTGTAAAGACTATACTACAGGATGATATATATTGAATCTTATTCTGCATTAGTTGACATGGTTGGAGTAGCTGCTCATGCTAAATTCCTCCAGAAAGCAAAACAGCTTACTGGTAATAAAGCATAAATCAATTCTTTATTAATTTGCTTTAGGCTTGATCACTCTTGGCCAGCAATGTAGGAAGGACAATTCAACAGCATAAACACACAGTCATGAGCCTAAAGCCTAGGCAATGTAATCTAAATACACATCCAGGAAAGAAATGTTCCTCTAAAGAAAACAATTTCCAGAAATACTTTGCGGTCTCCATTAATTTCAATCTTTTTCAATGTGAAAATCAGTTTAACTCCTTAAAATCATTTTGATTCAAACATGTCCATTCCAGGAAAGGTATTTTCTCTTCATTTGCTTAAGTAAATCTTTTTTTTTTTTTTTTTTGGGGGGGGGGAAGTTATCCCAGGTCAAAGCGTTACATTGCCTCAAACTTTAAGTCAAGCCCTTTTCCAGGAGGCAGAAAAATACTTAAAATTTTCAGATAATAGATTTTTCCAGACTCTATGCAGGAAGGATGTCCAAAATTTATGGTGGATCTGAGTCACATATTGTACACAGCATTCTTTTAGTTGAATTCTTTTTTTCAAAAATGATGCGATTTCATTTTGGACATGATACTCATTTGAGTTATCATTCTTCCCTTCACAAAGACATCTAGAACTCACTATTGCAAAAAACTGGCAGAGAGATATTCTAGTTGCATTATAATATGTGACATAAAAGTGGGAACTTTACCGAGTAGTTTCAGATGAAATCTACCGAAATCAATTTCCTCCATGAGATAAAATGCAAAAATAAATATGGATTATTGGCCAAAATTTTTGATCTCGCCTTCTGGGATAGTGGGTCCATTTGCTGAGTTATGCTGAGTAGCCTGGCGTGCACAATACTGGTTTATAATCTTTCCACTGTCAGAATCAGCTCCAGACCACTAGACAAAGCTACTCGCCAAGGCTTTCATGTGAACAATTCCCAAGTGTGCTGTATATAGCATGGCCAAGAAAATGTGGTGACCACTCTCCAGAGGACTGGCCTAATTCCTTCATGAAAGGCCTTCCTTATGATCAAATCATCAAATAGTGATTAGTTTTGAGTAGCTCAAATGTATTTACTAACTTCCTCCTTTATACCTAATTGAAAATACAGACCAATTGGGCAACAAATCGACATTTGTGCCAACGCATGTTGTAATAAAAGGAAGGAAACTGACGTGTGCTCACGGAGTACTAGGTGCCATTCTCAATGTTCACCCCTTATGTTAATTAATTTGAACAATAAAAAGAAAATTCTAGGGTCACATGTGTAATGATTTAGGGTTTTAGCTTAGCTTTAGAAAGGATGCTAAAGCAAGTACTTTAATCTTGTTCCTTACTAGGGCCGCCAGGATTTCTATAAAAATGTGTAGAAAACTTGGTGCCATGAAAGAACTGTTTTTGCAACAGATATTAATTGGTTCTTCAGGATCATCTGCAATTTGCTGACCAAATACTGCTTCTATATTATTCTTATTATTCTTATTCTTTTATTCTTATTTATTCTTATTCTTATTCTTATTCTTATTCTTATTCTTATTCTTATTCATAGTAGTGGTAGTATCACTTACTTTTACTCAGTGCTTTCTGTAACCAGGCACTGAACTAAGTGCATTGCTTTCTTGTTTCATTTATCTCTTTCAACAGCCTTTCGGGGTAGATCTGATTTTTTTTCCTATATACTAAGTTACTTGTCCAAGATTATATAACTTCTAAGTGGGAGGTCTTAAAATCCAATCTAGGCAGCCTTGGGGTATCAACATAGCGTGAGATTTGGTGACTATTTGATCTTCTAGAAAGTATCTTCATACTGGTAAAATCAGAGCTTTGGAAATTCTTTTCGCAGTAGGAAATTAAGTAGCTTAGCGATGTCTGGTTGACTTTTATGAAAAATAAATATGGTCAGATGCAAGTAGTCCAGGGAAGTTTGATTCTTTTGCTTTGTTTTATAAAAAACACAAAATGGAATTTCTTTTCTTTTCTTTTTTTTCTTTTCTTTTCTTAAGATATATAGATTTAAAATATTAAATAATTTACAGTTCTACTAAATTGATGGACAATATAATCTGTAAATGTATCTAATAAAAAATATAGAAAGGCTTGATAAAATATAGCATATTTCAAATGTTCTTTTGAAGTCATAGCTGAGAATGGACAATCCACAGGTGTCAGAATCAGAGGGAAGACTGAAGATCATTGGGGGGTGGGGGGGTGGAGAAACAGTGGAATGTGTGTGTATAGAGTGTGTCTCTAATTATACTAGGGACATACTTTTAAGTTTATTTATTTGAGAGAGAGCACGCAAGCATGGGAGGGGCAGAGAGAGAGAATCCCAAGCAGGCTCTGCACTATCAACATGGAGCCCGACATGGGGCTTAATCTCAGGAACCATGAGATCGTGACATGAGCTGAAATCAGGAGTCAGACACTTAACCGACTGAGCGCCCCAGGCGCCCCAGGACATAATTTCTATTGGCCTTACAGAGATGGATGCTGATGCCTTGGAACCACATAAAATGGGAGTTAAAACAAAGACCATCTGAACAGATCTAGAATCTAAAAAGGCTTGCATCTTTAATTAAGGGATAGAATGAAAAAAAAGTTATCATAGATGTACAGACATGGTAAGGAAGCTTACCAGAGAATAGAGTCTCTCCTGATAATTTGTAAATACGTTACTTTCTCTGGCAGGTGGTTGAGATTTGAACTTGTATGACCTACTCGATCTAGAAAACCCTAGTCCTAGAAAATAATAGTAAAATTGGTCTATGGGTGGTGACATTCCCTGGTCACTTGGCAGATGCAAACATAAAAGTTCTCTGGAATTTCATCCACGGGTACAAAGGGTTCTCATAGAAAAGAAAACCTATCCCATGTAAGGATGCATTCCTACTAAAAACTATAAAACAGTTGGGGCGCCTGGGTGGCTCGGTCGGTTGAGCGTCTGACTTTGGCTCAGGTCATGATCTCGCGGTCTGTGGGTTCAAGCCCCGCGTCAGGCTCTGTGCTGACAGCTCGGAGCCTGGAGTCTGCTTTGGATTCTGTGTCTCCCTCTCTCTCTGCCCCTCACCTGCTCATGCTCTGTCTCTCTCTCTCTGTCAAAAATAAATAAACATTAAAAAAAAATGTAAGAAAAAACTACAAAACAAAGAAACAGTCTGACATGAGCAAAAGTTAGCAACTATGACAAACAGCAAGCTTGGAATCCCTGAAAATTTAAGGTAAGTGGATAATAATATGACTTATAAAATGACTATGCTAAAAGCATGCAAAAATGAGTAAAACTCAAATAAATGAATAAAACATGAAAGAAGCTGACATTTGGAAAAAGCCATGAAAAAATTTTTAAAAGTTATTGAAGTTCAAAACTTGGTGGGCAGTTTAAACAGTAGACAAGGAGTATCTGAAGAGAAATTAGGAACATGAGAAATAATTTTTCCAAAATGTAGCACAGATCGATGATTAATGACACGCACACACAAAAATATATATGTAAAAGAAATGGATAGACATAAAGATAGAATGAGAAGGCCTAGCATTTATTTGATTGCAGTGCTGGAGGACCAAGAGAATGGTGGAAAGTAAACATAAAGACAGAGTATTTCAAAATTTTCTAGAATAAATGAACGTAAATAATCCTCACATCTGAGTTTCACAACTTTCAACAGAGAAATAAAAATAAATCATACCTGCACACGTTGTAATGAATGTGCAGAGCATCAAAGACAAAGACCAAATCTTTGAGGCAAGCAGAGAGCAAAGGCAGATCACCTACAAAGCAACAGCGACAGAGGTGAGAAAAGTCTATTCCATAGCAACTCTAGAGGTTGAAAGAAAATGCAGCAAGATTTTTAAAGTGCCTAACTAAAAGTCTATAAAGTAGCTAAATTATTCACAACTAAAAGCAAAATAAAACGTCTTCAGTAAGAAACAGAGGATTTATCATTCAGAGACTATCACTAAAAAAATGTCTAAGACATTGTGGTCATGGCACAGAACTGACAAAGGGGGAGAGGAGTAACTCAGAGATGTGTCCAAGCACTTACAGAGACTTGACATGGATCAGAGGTGGCTGTCCAAAGCAGTGGGGGAAAAGTTAAACTATTCCGTCAATGGAAGTTATAAAATTGGTCCCCTCTGTATAAAATTAAAACTAAAATAGTATCTCTCTCTCTATATATACCCTATATACTTGTATATAAAATACATATACCTTATATCATACACAAAAATAGATTCCAAAACGTGATTTTTTTTTTAATTTTTAAAATTTAACTTAATTTGGGGGTGCCTGGGTGGCACAGTTTGTTGAGCCTCCGACTCTTGATTTTGGATCAGGTCATGATCCCACTGCATTCAAGCCCTGTGTCAGGCTCTGCTCTGAGCAGGGAGCCTGTTTAAGATTCTCTCTCTCTCTCTCTCTCTCCCTCCGCCCCTTTGCCCTGCTTGCACATGCTCTCTCTCTCTCAAAATAAATAAATATGTATATTTAAAAAAATATTTTATTTTATTTTATTTTATTTTATTTTATTTTGAGAGAGAAAGAGCATGAGCAGGGAAGAGGGACAGAGGGAGAGAGAGAGAATCTCAAGCAGGTTCCATGCTCAGCATAGAGCCCAATGTGGGGTTCGATCCCCACCACCCTGGGATCATGACCTGAGCTGAAATCAAGAGTCGGATGTGCAGGGGCACCTGGGTGGCTCAGTTGGTTAAGCATCTGACCTCGGCCTAGGTTATGATCTCGCTGTTCTCAAATTTGAAACCCGCGTCGGGCTCCGTGCTGACAGCTCAGAGCCTGGAGCCTGTTTCAGATTCTGTGTCTCCTTCTGTCTCTCTGCCTCTCCACCACTTGCGCTCTGTCTCTGTTTCTTTCAAAAATAAAGAAACATTGAAAAATATTTAAAAAAAAAAGTTGGACGTTCAACCAACTAAGCCACCCAGACACCCCAAAACATGAAATCTTTAAAACTTTTCAGATGAAACTATGACTTTGACGAGAAAAAGCACTTACAAAACAAGATTTTAAAAGGGAAAAATCATAAAGGAAAAGATGGATAGACTTTACATTAAAATGAAAAAATCAAATGTGATACAGTTGGAGAGAAGTTATTGGCAACGTATATAATGAATTCCGTACTCAGGATAGGCTAGGTGATGATATAACAATAGCTCCAAAATTCCAGTGGCTTAAAACAATAAAGGTTTATCTCTCGGTCATCTTGCCTGTACACTATCAGTCAGCAAGGAATGCTACTCACTGTAGTTACACAGACACCCAGGCCGCAGGAGCACCCGCATCTTGACCGTTGCCAAGAACCATGCCAGAGAGAGAGAGAGAGAGAAATTTCTGGAAGTTTATACTGGCAGTTAAATGCTCTAACCTAGAAGTGACCCATACGACTTCTATTTGGAATTCATTTAGCAAAACTAGTTGGATGCTTCCACCCAATTCCAAGGAGGCCAGAAAATTCAATTTTCCGCGTGCCCAGAAAGGAGCAGAACTATTTATCAGTAAGTAGCACTATTGATTATAACAGTGGTGAAGGATTTGTATGCAGTATATATAAACAGTGAATGTAGATATAAAAGGGAGGATGACTCCTTTTTTTTTATTTTTATTTTTTAGAAAGAGAGAGAGTGTGTGAATTGGGGACAGGGGCAGAGGAAGAGAGAGGGAAAATCTTAAGCATGCTCCATGCTGAGCGTGGAGCCTGACACGGGGCTCGATCCCATGATCCTGGGATCGTGATTTGAGCCAAAATCAAGAGTCGGACCCTCAACCGACTGAGCCACCCAGGTGCCCCAGGAAAGATAAAAAAAGAAAAATGAGTGACGAGTATGAACGAACAGTTCACCGGAGAAAGAAACTCAGATGGCCGTTAAACAGATGAAAAAATGCCCAACATGAGTGGGAATGAGAAAAATTCCAAACTACAAAGAAGCAGATAATGTTTAACACCCACTAGAATGACAAAATGTAATATCTGATAACACCAAGGGATGGCAAATATGTGGAGAACTTGAAACCCCTGCACACAGCTGTGCGACTCTACCAGAGTTCAATGACTCTGTGGAATAATTGCAACATTTAAGTTAAACATGTCAATACTCAGGAAGCCTACTTCTTGAAGTCCATCCTTGAGAAGCTCACACATGTATGTGCAAGGAGACATGCTCAGGGATGGATGTCTCAGCTCAATTTGTAAATCAACATAGTGAAAACAACCTAACAGTCCTACATTAGGGAAATCTGAGCGATGAAACTCACATGTGCCACCGAATCTAAAAACTCGAGTCCCAATAAGATAGAGTTTTGCACTTATGTAGAAGAATTCATTCAGACAAAATTATAAACACGGGAACACACTGGGATATCTCTGTGAAACACACGGGGACAGGGACGTATCTATTTATGTGTAAGAACATCTGTTACATACACGTATCTCACACATACAGGAATGGTAAGTGTCATGTGTGAAACGATTGTTACTTTGGAAGAAGAAGAAGAGGGAAAGATGAAGGGATTTCGGCATCATCTGGAATGGTTTACATTTTTAAAAATAAAAGAATTATCTGAGGCAAATACCGCAAAATATTAACACGTTTTATATTACCAATGGTGTATAGGTGAATACAGTGTTTTCTGAACCTTCAATGTATTTCTTAAGTGTCTCATAACTAGAAACTAAAAAAAAGAAAAAATAAATAAATGCATTTCCAATCAAGGTGGAGATTTAAAGTCACACTGTAAGCTTCTCCTCTACCCCAAAGATGTAGCGACGATAGATTTGTGTATGTATACATTTAAAAGGCACAGCTCTTCTTAAAACAATATAACAATGTCAAAATATATTTATATATTATGTATTTCACATATTTGTATATTATACTTATTTATATATTATATATTTATTTTATTTATATATTATGTATTTATACAACATATATATGTATGCAATATATTATATATTAATATTATCTGTATATTATATAAATTACATATACATAAATATATTTAACAAATGTTAAATAGATTTTCTGAGAGGTAATAAGAAGCCAAACCACAATTAGGGGAGGAAAGCAAGGACCGGGACACCTGGGTGGTTCAGTTGGTTAAGCGTCAGGTCACAAGCTCATGGTTTGTGAGTTCAAGTCCCACATCGGGCTCTGTGCTGACAGCTCAGAGCCTGGAGCCTGCTTCGGATTCTGTGTCTCCCTCTCTCTCTGCCCCTCCCCTGCTCATGCTCTGTCTTAAAAATAAACACACGGTACCAAAAAAAAAAAATTAATAAAAATAAAAGAAAGAAGGCAAGGGCCTGCCAGACTCTGGGACTAGAAGCAGCTTCCCCCAAATGTGACTCCTGTGAACAAGTGTCCCACACACGTCAAAGGATAAGGGTTAGGCTCACCGTGAGAAACAAGAGACCGACTTCCAGCTAAGATCAGCTTAAAATTCTAAAGCATGTGAAAAAAAACCCTAATATTCAACAGTCAGCGTATTCAGTATTCATGTGATGACTTCATGCTCAACTAAATGGATAGAGCAATCTACAGACGACTTTGAAATAACATATTTAAGATTCTCAGATACAAAAAAAAAGGAAATAATAATCTTGTAAGACAGAACAATTTATCATGAAATAAAGACCAACAGATAGGACTCAAGGGTAGATGGATAGAAAAAAGAAGAAAAGTGAATTTTTGGAATTGAGACTATAATAGAACAAATTCCAGAACCATGAGTGGGTCTCTGACATGAAGGCATAAAAGAAAACTAGTAAAAGGGAAGACAGTACTCAGGAGATCCTCTGAATGTGGCACAAGGATGTCAGGAGACAAAATTTGAAAGAGAAGTTAGGATAAATAAAGGATAGATTTAGATGCTTCCTTAAGAAGACTTCCGAAAGTAGATAGTAGAGAAAATCTGGAGAAACTGTATTTAAAGTGATACTTGTTGAGAACTCTTTAGCTTCGATAAAAACAGAGGAGTCCCCAGACTTGAAGTGAACACCGAATGCTGCCTAAGAGAAACAGAAATAAATTCACCCCTAGGCACGCTGTCGTCAAACTTCAGACCATCAAAAAATAAAAGAATTCTAACAGAGCGGAGGGACAATTCATCTACAGAGATACGAAAGAAAATCCAACAAGTTTCTCATTTGCAACACTCCCCACCCCAGCCCCAGGCAACCACTAATCTGCCGTCTCTATTCTGAGCATTTCTCATAAGTGTATCCAAACTCTATGTGGTCTTTGCTGATTGGCTTCCTTCACTTAGCACAATGTTTTTAAGGTTCATCAACATTGTACCGTGTGTCAACACTTCCTTTGCTTTTATTGCTGAATAATATTCCATTGTATGGATATGCCACATTTTGTTTATCCATTCATTCATTGGGTGATGGACACTTACGGTATTTCCACTCTTTAGCTATCACCAATCACACTGCTATAGACGATCATGTTCGAGCTTCTGTATGTACGTACATTTTCATTTTTCTAGGGTATATACCTAGGGATGAAATTGCTGGGTCAAATGGTAATTAATATTTTGAGGAACTGAACACAATTCTCCAAAGTGGCTGCACCGTTTTACACCCCTTCCATTCCCCTTAGCACACCCTTGCCCAAACCATACTCAGAGGAAGCTTGAGCCCAAGTATCAAGGTCTCAAGTCCCAGCGATTCAGACCTTAAACTGAAAAGCCAGGCCCCCCAGGGTGCTGAGACCTTCAGGCCTGCTGTCAATGGGAGTGTGGAGAACAGAGAACCTGTAAGGACAGCATGGAACGGGGGCATTGTGGAGTGGAATCCTGGTCCTACCTATTCCCTAGCTCGGGCAAGACATTTGATTTCTCCCTTGTCCAATGGTAAGAGAGTCATTTACCATTTAGGATTCCACGTATGATTACATGACCTACTTTCAAGGGCTCAATATTATATTTAGCACTTATTCAGTACTCAATAGCTATTTTGGCTCCCTCTGGAGAAGAAGGAGGGAAATTGGAGAGATAAAAATGGGGACAAGGAGGAATGCAATGAAGGGGAAGAGGGAAATAGAGAGCAAAGGGAAGCTGGGTGCTCAGGTGGATGACGCCAGGGAGCTGAGCTGAAAGCGAACAAAGAAGAAGATTTGACATCAACACTCTCTTTTAAAAAGTGCATTGTCTCCCTCCTGCTTCCGACCCTGCTTCAAATCCGAAGCGTACAACGTTGAGTGAGAAAAAGTCAGGGGATGTAAAGAGTAAAAGATATGAGTCAGTGAGCAGGGGAAGATATGAAGAAAGGAAGAAAGAAAAGACATAAGTAGGAAAGTGTAGAGGAAAATGAGGGACAATAAATAAAAGAACAGAAACAACATTAAATATCTTGGTAGTAATTCAGGCTAGCAGGCAAAGGACCACCAACCATCTCGATTTATTTCAGAAGCAAGCAGATCTTAGTCCTGTTAGTTTTGACCTTTAAGTTTTGTTGGTTTCGTTCTTTTTTTCTTGCTTTTTTTTTTTTTTTTTTAGTTTTATGAGTAGGCTGAATCATGACAAATGCCTAATTTAAAATTGATTTAACTGCCAATCGCCTCTCCTGTGAGAATCAGCTGCCAACTCAGCTCTAAAATAAAAATACTTGGACTAATCCATTCAGCAAACGAAAAATATATCTCCTTCTTTCTGGTACATTGGAGGCAAAATCAGTGAGTTCTGTTAAAGAGAAAAGAGCGTACAAAGGGAGAAGCCTCTGGTAAGAGATGGCGGGGTTGGGGTGTCCACTGTCAGAGGCACAGAGGGGACTCGAGGTAGCGATTCTTGATTGAAAACAGGGTTCAAGCATTCAGCCAAGTAGGCTTTTTAGGGGTCACATGTCTTTGACACTATTCCACATCAAACATTTTATTTTCAGGACACAGTGACCGGAAAGGTTTCTCATTCCAATCAGTGTAAGAACAGCATGGCGTACCCCTGCCCTACTCCCACGCTAGCAACCTCCTGGGAACAACTTACAAGATAAGACATCTTTGCAACAAAGCGCAATCAGCTCTCTCCTTTTGGTCACTTCATTCTTCCTGCTTCAGTCAGGCTCTTCAGAGGAGAGCAAATGCCTTATTAGGAGAGACCTTGACCCCATGCGTAGCAAATACAAAAAGGCAAAGTTATTTTAACAAACTCTGTGAGTCAGTGTTTTCTTCAGCCCACTCTCTTTGTGCCTAATTGTTGGCAGGCCAGTAAAGCTTAGAGCCCGTGGCATAGGAAGAAAGAGGTTTAGGAAGCCTGTGAGTTTATGCTATCTGGGAGGGACTTCTGGACAGGGAAACATGGATTCCTGGCTCCAAAGGATTTGAATCCCCTGGCTGCTTTGGGAAAGTGTCCTGTTTGTGTTGGGGATGTCCCAGGGCAGGCTTTCTTCACAGAAACTGAGAGCTGTTGCCTTAGGCTTCGGTGCCTTTCCCAGGCTTGTTAAGTGCCATTCACTCAAGCCTTCATTCAGTAGGTATGTCTGAAACACTTCTGATGCGGAGCTGGGGAAAATGTGGGTTAAGGGCAGGCAGCATCCCAGGAGTTGTCCTGGGAGATGAAAAGGTCACTGACTCCGACCTTAAATGGGCAGAATTGTGCTACTGGGGTTGGTAACAGAGATATTAAGTAGACTCAGGAAGTTTGGGGTCTGTGTCCCCTATCTTCCCTTTTGTCATATGACCTTGGACACCTTTGTAACTTCTCTGAGTTTCAGGTACGGATAATGGTACTGACCTCACAAGGCTATTATGAGCCTTAAAAAAGATGTTTTACCTAGCATATGATTGCCTCCTTGCTCATTATAACTGTTACGAATGTTTTAAGAGTCTAATGCTAAGGCACAGCCCTTCCTTCCTTCAGATCCATAAATTAAAATAAAGAAACACAGCCATTATCATAGGAGATCATTCCATATATACCAAATATCTCCAGAGACCCTTGGGGTGATGGAGTAGAGCCCAAGTCACCTTGGCCAAAAGGTCTCAGTCTTTGAGGGCCTAAAAGTGACTTATGTTCATTAAAAACCCCTTTGCCCCCGCTGGATTGCCAAGAGCTTTGTGAATACAGACTGATCCCAAGAGACACTGACGTCCATTATCTGTGAGAGGAGCCCTCTGTCTCCACCCAGCCCGTCCTGCCAAATCCAAGACCTTTCCAGGCTCGCTGAGGGCTGAGCTTTGCCATACCTCAGAGTTGAAAGGAGCTTCGGAGGTCATCGATCTCAGCCTTGCTCCGTCCCATGAGCAAACCATGCAGCTGAGTAAGACGCTTAGGTCAGCTCATAATATTTCCTCCCCAAGTCTCGTGTTTGTTTGTTGATTCAGAGTTTCAGGGCCCCAGGCTTTCACGGAATGGGCCAGGCGACTTTTGAAGGGCCAACTGTGAATGATCATTCAGTCAGGGGAAAGCCCCGTGGCTGCATCTGGGGGCTCCCTGCTGTTGGAAGTGGCCGAGCATCTCTGAGTCGGCTCGGGGTCGCCATGAGAGAGTCAAGCATCGACCACCCGGGCGGTACCCACTGCGTTTACCACCCGGGCGGTATTAAGACGTGTGCCTTTGCTTTGCGTGCAGTCTTTGGAGGTGCAGTGCTACGTAGAAGTCCGGGCGGAGTGGTAGCGGGCACAGCAACCAAAAGTCCAATGTGGGGTGACCGGAGATCGAGGAGCGAGGCCTCCAGACCCTCTCCAAAGTCGGGACGCAGAAGGGTGAAGGGCCTTTCCACATACTAACAAGGATAGTAATCATAACCAGCTACCCCCAGAAGTAAAGGGTTAAGCGGTGTTGTTCATTGTCACATGATGCTGGGAAAGAGTTGAGCAGCAACCTCAGGGGTGGGGAGGAGGGAGGAGGCACATCTTGCCTGCACATGTGGCCTCCACCACCAACACTTCAAAGTGCCTCCTCAGACCGACATAACATTCTGACGCCGACTGTAAATGCCCTTGACACGCAGAGTGGAAAATATCAAACGCTCCACCAGTCCCCCAAATGCAGTGTCTCTGCACTGGGAAAGGCCTTAATGAGCCGGCAGTGAAGGGGGGAGGTTGGGAGGGAGGACTCCAAGCCAGGGAGAGGGGAAGGGGGTGTAACGGGTGGTTCTGATTTAAGGCTTGTACTGATGCACGCTGGCGGGTGCACTTGGGCCCAGACCACTGCGTATCTAAATGCCCTAGGACCTTGCAGAACAGCCCCGAACATCAATTCCAGGCCTTGCTGAGTCAAGACCCTACTAAGACTGTTTCCCCTTGCACATTCCAGAGCATCTGACTCTTAAGGGGAAGAATTTCCCGGCCCACAGAGCTGTGATTTTTCTGCAAAGGAATGTCCACACATTTCCCCTCCACTCTCCTTGGCGATATTTTGTGATGCCGTCCTCTCCCTGGTACGTTTTCCTTATGAGAAAAGTCAGCAGCTAAAAGGTCTGTTTCAAGGGCACCTGCATTTCTGGGAACAGAGGGTCTTTCCCTGGGGATCTGTGATTATCCGCTCCCAGGAAGCCCTCTGCAAAACAAGTCCGTCAGCAGAAGAGTCCAGACAATGTGGAGGAAAAGGCTGGATACCTCCTTAATATCTCATCTTCTCTTAGATGTATCGTGGGACGGTTGTGCTGGAATGGTTCGTCCATTCATCCTTTAATTCACTCGTGATTTTTGAAACATCGGAGTACATAAAATATGTAAAACGTGTTTCCTACCCTTTGAAGGTATCCCCGCGTCAGAGGGGAAAAGTAATCACAAATGAGTGCGCAGGGTGCTACCACGGAGACCTGTTACACAGTATCTGAGAACACCGGGCGGAAAGTGACGATGTCAGCTTGAGGCATTCAGAAGCCTTCCCTGAGGGGACAGGATATAAGCTGGGCTTTGACAAATGGGTGGGATTTCACCAGGCCAAAGAGATAGCCAGTGCAAAAACTCGGGAGGGAGCGACTCTTGGTGAACTTGGGGAAGGACAAGTTCAATGTGGTTGGATGCAGGGTGGCAGCCGTGGTGGATTGGCTGGGAAGCTTCAATGTTAAGGGCTCTTGGGCCAGGCTGGTGCCTTCCTTACAAGCCTGACAGATTCTATGCAGAGCCCTGACGCTATCACAGCCGCATTGTCAAAGGGCTGATCCAGGGGCGGGGAAGAGATGAGCTGGAAATGAGGAAGACAACAGTCTCGCCTGTGTGCGACACGCTCTGTCCGTCTTAAGAGCGTCGTTTGCCCATCAGGGGCGCCTGGGTGGCTCAGTTGGTTGAGCGTTCAGAGGACGCTCCCAGGTCGGCCAAACTCTATTCTTCCCAGGTCTGCTGAGCTCTCTTGGCTCTGCTGCTCCCAACTCCTTGGAGGCTTAGCATTGAAAAGGCCAGTGCTCTCAAGACATTCTTCTCCTGGCTTTTGCCCCTGCGTTAGTCTTTCCAGATCATGCGTTCCAGGAGCGAGAACTTCGGGAAGTCATCAAAACCACTGGTCCATTATAGCGCTACACCCCAGAGGAAACATGGAGGATGAAGTCCTGTCCCCTGGAGAGAGCAAACACATTCTTATATAAACACGGAGCAAATGTGAAACTTTAGCCAGAAAAATAGACTCACTTAAAATATATTCTGTGACTAAGCTTGTATCAAACAGGCCCAAAGGGACTTGTCAGGAGTTTTCTTGCAAATTACATTTACATGGTTTTAGATGGTGTTTGGGTGGTTAAAATTCTTCTAGTATAATAACATGGGAACGTAAGATAAGTGAATAATAAAAAAGGTAACCGAATCTCCTGTGTTAAGTCCTAAAGTTTTTACAGGTATAGTCTTCGGGGAACGAGGAGGATTTACCACATGAACAGGAAGCGTTCTGGAAAGATAGAGGCAGTGGTCAGTGGTTTCTTGCAAAGCTTTAATTATCACCACTGGAGACAAGAGCCCAGAATGAACTGATTTGCCTCATGAACACATCAGATTTTATATATTTAAAAAACAACTGGTGGGAACCGCTGTAAAAATAGTTATGTCTTGTTTCTACCCTCACAGAAAGACTGGATGGCCAAAGTCATTGCTTTGTTTGGAATATTGGCTCCGATGAACAGTTTTTAGTTAAGACTCTGTAATTTATTACTGGGAACTCGTATAGCCTGGCCTGGCCTGGATGCCCTGGCCGAACCGACACTCTCTTTTGCTCTATCCGTCTGTCTCACCAGCGGCATCTCTCATGGACTGGTTTTCCAGGGGCTTGCGGGACACCGGGCAGTGCGCAGTGACCTTTTCCTGTGTTGTGTCACTTTCTTTCATCTTACAGTAACGCCATGAGATAAATCCTACTATTAGCCTCGTTTTGCGTGTGAGGAAACCGAAGGCTCCGGGAGATCAAGTTAACCTGGAGCTCCCAAGGAGCGGAAATGAGATTTCCATCCAGATCTGACTCGCTATGCTCTGTAGCACACTGCTATCGCTCAGGGAGGCTAAAAGCTGTTACCGGAGTCTGGCGGCAGGGACGGCGAATCGGCGCAGGTTTAACACAATCAGGTGGCCCCGGATGAACGAGGGACAGGCTCACAGGGGTTCCAAAATAGTAACTGCCTTCTCTTTGGGGTGGGCTTCGCTTCTGAGCCTCTGGGGTGCCAGAGGAAGGGGGGCACGGCTCTCCCTGGACCCAGAGTTGAGTCTCCACAAATGGGGCGTGCCATAGGGACAAACACAAAAAACCAACTCAGCAAGGCCAAGGCCTGAAAGCAATTACGCCGGGCCTAAAAATCAATGGGCTGCAAGTAAAACAGAATTTAATGGTGTGTATTTAATTTCTAAAGCCCCCCTGCTTTTACGACAAGAGCTAGCTTATGTATATACGTTTATATAAAGCCTGCGTTGGCGCAAGGGAGTTGTATTACCAAGATGTTATCCCTCCAAGAGGCCACTTCTCTGTGAGTTAGTCACACAGGCAAGCTGTGCTCAAGCACGTGGCTCCTTTCTTATTTCACATGGCCCACGCGGACCCACGGAGCTCCTTAAGGCCTAGCTTGCTCCCCGCCAACGAGACCAGTAAGATCCACTGCCCTTCTGCTCTCCCACCTGCCACTTCTGACCCGAGCGGGAGGAAAATAAATCAGACGCTGGATTTTGGTGCGCATCCGGCCCTGAGAGGATCCCAAGCAAATGTCGTGCTTCTTCCAGTACCTTCGCTAGACGGTACCTCTGGTACTGGTTTCAAAGCCAGCGGGAAATAATGCCCAGTCCGCAAGAAAAGAAAGGTGGCAGGAGATCTTGTTCCTCACACTGTCCCAACAGACGCTGAGTCCCGCAGGTCCCTTGAAATGGCGTGACACTGGTGTTTTAGGTTGGAAGAGAAGATTGGGACATAAGACGAGATTCTCTGGATGCCTTCGAGGTACCTCCCCGGTCCCTGCACGTGCGTCCCCTGCGCCTATCTCCTCTGCCAGTGAGTGGTCCCACCACACACCCAGGCACCCGCCTTAGGATCCCGGATTCTCCTTGCTGCCTCCTTTCCGCAGAAGCCCTGGTGTTCTCCTCCTTGTTGTCTCAGTTCTCCAGCTTCTTCTTTTCACAGCCGTTGTCGACTAGCCAAATCCTCTTTACTAATCTTGTCCCCTCCCATCCATCCTCCACACTGCTGCCACGGCGACGCTTGTAAGCAAGGAATACGAATAATTATCAGCAGGGTCCCCGGCTGGCTCAGTCGGTAGAGTGTGGCACTCTTGATCTCAGCGTTGTGAAGTTCAAGCCCCATGTTGGGCATAGAGGTTGCTTAAAAGTAAAATCCTTGGGCACCCGGGTGTCTCCACCTGTTAAGCGGCTGACTTCAGCTCAGGTCACGATCTCGCGGTCCGTGAGTTCGAGCCCCGCGCCGGGCTCTGTGCTGACAGCTCAGAGCCTGGAACCTGCTTCGGATTCTGGGTCTCCCTCCCTCTCTGCCCCCCTCCACCCCGCTCACACTCTGTCTCTCTCTCTCAAAAATAAATCAAACATTTTTTCAAAAGTAAAATCTTAAAGAAAAGAACACCACAAAAATCAAATTTAGAGAAAAGAATTATCATCATAACATTTTAATTAATTATTTTTAGTTTTTTTTTTTTAATGCTTATTTATTTTTGAGAGAGAGAGAGAGACAGAGCATGAGCAGGGGAGGGGCAGAGAGAGAGGGAGACACAGAATCCGGAAAAAGGCTCCAGGCTCCGAGCTGTCAGCACAGGGCCCGATGGGGGTGGGGCTCGAACCCAAGAACTGGGAGATCATGACCTGAGCAGAAGTCGGACGCTTAACCGACCGAGCCACCGGGGCTCCCCGTTGTCATCACATTTTAATGTGTGCTCACTAGCACCAGGCATTGTGCTAACAGCTCTGCCTCCATCCTTTTCTTTGCTCCCATAACATTGTGTCCCTGCTCCGAGGTCTTTGATCATTTCCATTACCAACCGGATAAACTTGTAACTCTTTCATCCGTGTCATGATCTGACCCCCTCCCCACGTGACTCACCTGCTGCCACTGTGACCCTTCTCGCTTGAGCCTACTGGGGCCCCCCTAAGTGCCTCCCCCGTGCTCTTGTATCTTCTTGCTTCCAGCCGTGCTGCCCCTTCTTCCACATTACCCCCCCCCCCACACACACACACTGTTAACTTCTTGTACCTCACGAACTGGATCGCTTTCTTAGACGAGATCGTTTCTCTGTGCCCCTTCGCTTCCTCATACCTAAACCTATGTGCACCTCGGGGAACAGTAAGGTAAGTATCCTACGAGCGAACACACACGGCAACGGAACTTTCTCGTTAGTATCTCTCAGTGCCTTCAGCAGACTGTGGACTCCATATTCAAACAATGGACGTCAAAACAAATGCTTTCGATCAACCATTCCAAAACCCAGAGCACAACTTTTGTCACCGGTCATCAGTATTGAACTGACCCAGCCTAAGAAGTCTGTATAAAAGAAAACGCAGTCCCTCTGCTGACACTGTTCAGCCAGATTCTCTTGAGAGCCAGGATCTTTCAATGGTTTGTCCCTCGTTTCTTCCCAGTTTCTAGAACAGAGCCTGGCATATTTTAGACACTGGAATAGTTGTTGGAAAATTTTATTGGTACAAAGAGACAGTTTTATGGCTGCGATCAAACATTTGGATGTGTACACTTTTTCCCGAGGTACAGTTTTCCTCTTCCATGATAATGAGAGCATGAACATTTCTGAAAAGCCATCTGACGATACGTACCAAGAACTCTAAAAGAATTCATCCTCTTTTGGCAGTGGCTGTAAGCCAACTGTCCACTACCCAGTATTTTTCTGCATCTTTACTAACCGAAATTCTTTATTACTGAGATGGAAACGTGTCCAGCTAACCCTCGACATCTCCAAGCCTTCTTTGAAACGAAGTGTGGCCATGTGACCAATTTCTTATCACTAACGAGATGTAAGTGAAATTTTCCACGTGGGGTTTCTGGGGAGCCTTGGAATTGGGGCAGAACACTGGCTACATCGCTTTTGGTGTCCTCTCCTTCCCAGAGCCTAAAACTCAGATGGGATGGCTGCCTGGACTCGTTCAACCAGAAAGGATTTATTACAGGGTATTGGAAGCCTACGGAATTTCTAAGAGAGCCAAGGAAGCAAACTTGGGGGTACTAGCCAAGGACAGTCCTTCCAGGAGAAATGATATTTGGGGGGCATGCCTCTCTGCCATTGCCTTACTGCTCAGCACTTGACCCCTGTGACAGCACAATAGAGCTCCCCCCGAGAACCCACGCCCCCCCCCCACCATGCTCCCCAGAAAATGCCATCTTTCTCCGCCTGCCACCCTGGCTCATTTCCATCTCCAAGTCTTGCATTGGTTTTCTCCTTGCTGGAACTCAGATCACCTTGGAAACCGGACCTCTAAGGGGGTCTGGAAAATATCTCTCTATTTCCCATTTTCCCCAGCCTCCGAAGTACAGGAAGACACATGAAAAGGGGGCTGGAGTGGGTGTTGAGAGAACCCGTATGAAGTAGGTGTCATTCTGTCGGCTCAGTTTCACCTGCGGCTGTTTGTGTCAGGGCTGTCATTGTACACAATTAGCAGGGACATGGTGCCGTGGGATGTGTACTGGGCTGTGTTTCATGTGTGCGATGCTGAGGAAGAAAAATCTGTAGAGTGTAGGAAACAGAGGTTACAGATCAATCACTAGCATTTAGGGGATCTCAAAAATAACCACAAACACCCGGAAACTATAGTCGATTCGCTAGCTCTGGGTAATCCCCACAGCCTCCTGAGTGGCTTCAGGCTGTCGCCCCGTCCCTTTCAGCCTCCATCTACACGATGGCCAAAGTGACCCTGTTAAAGCTTAAGGCACATCAGTAACAACAACAACAACAACAACAACAACAACAAAACTAATGGGGAGTTTTGATCCTTCTTTCTCAATCCCCATGCAAGTTGCTTAAACATTCTGGGGACACGTGGGTGGCTCAATCCATTAAGCGTCCAACTTCAGCTTAGGTCGTGATCTCACGGTTCATGAGTTTGAGCCCCGTATCGGGCTCTGTGCTGTCAGCGCAGAGCCTTCTCCGGATCCTCTGTCTCCTTCTCTCTCTGTCCCTCCCCTGCTCTCTCTCCCTCTCTCAAAAATAAATAAAACATGAAAAAAAATAAACCTTCCATTAAACAAAAAATCCCTTAAGGCACGTCAAGGGGCTCTTCCGCTCAAAACTTCCCGATGACACCCCCATGAGACGAGGAGAAAAGCCACAATCCCTCTGTCAGTCACTCTGCCCCTTTGTTCCCCCAGCGGCCCAGGCACACGCTACCTCAGGTCTTGCTCCGCCGCTGTCTTCGCCTGGCATGCTGTGTGCTCAGGTAGCCGTGTGGCCTCTCCCCCGATGTCATCTTCCCGGCGAGGCCTTCACCAGCTACCCTACTCGGAATCACAGATCGCAATTACCCTTCCGTCAACTTCCCGTCACTCTTCCTCTTTCTTTTCTCCTTGATGCTTCTTTCTGATGTGCCGTATCTTCAACAAAATTTATCTTGTTTATAGACTGTCCTTTCCCGCCGCCTAAAGCGTCAGCTTTTTTCTTCATGTCTGTCTTCACAGAAACCAGAGCAGTGCCTGGCACATGATAGGAGCTTCAGAAACATTGGTTAAACGACTACATAAATGAATGAACTGATTAAGTGAAGGAATTATCAGATGGATGAAAAAACAAAGGAACTTTCCCATGGAGGGATGGAATGCAACAGGACTTCCAAGGAGACAGAAAAGGGAACTTTCCAAAGCCCCTTTCCTTCCAGGTTCCCCTGGGCTCAGGACGGTTGAGGCGCTCTCTGCCAGCCACCCTTCTGTGGAAAAGCCCCGGGGCGGACAGTTGTGGTGGGGAAGGAACACTGGCCTGGGAGCCTGGCAGCAGGCTCCAGCCCTGCCCCTGCCTCCAGCTCTGGGACTTTGGAGAAACCCTTCCCACTCATTTGTCCCCTTGATTTTTTTTTTAAAGTTTATTTATTTATTTTGAGAGAAATAGAGAGACAGAGACAGCGTGGGTGGGGGAGGAGAATAGAGAGGGAGGGAGAGAATCCCAAGCAGGCTCCCACTGTCAGCCCCAAGAGCCCCACTGACGAGGGGCTCGAACCCACAAACCACGAGATCATGACCTGAGCCGAAATCAAGAGTCAGAAGCTCGGTTGGTTACACTCAATTTTACCAGCGTCTCCACTTAGGCTGCTGGGCCCTGACTTTCTTCCGTGAGGGGTTGGCGATGAAGGGACAATTCATTGACAAGGCATTTAAACTCTGTGGGTGTAACTCCAAGGGCACAGGAGCTGTATTTTCAGCCTCTGAATTTCCTCCAGAAGGGCTTGTAGCAACAGATGTTCCCCCCGCTCCGCTCTGTGGAGCAGGTCCACTGGGCTCTGGCCTGTGCCGGCTCATGGTAACACTCAGAGCTTGTGAGGGTGTCTGCACCCGCCTCTGTGGGACCCCGTGTCCCATCTGCCACAGCAATCTTGTGCTTCAGTCTTCAGTTCTACTCTAAATATACAAGCTCTCTCTGAACATTTCACGGGAGTGTCTTGAAGGAATCCAGGGACATTTTTCTTCAACCTGCCTGAAATTTGTTTTGGCAGAAGTTCTGAAGGCTGCTGTCTTGAGAGATCGGGCTTTTGTTAAGTTATAGGTGTAATTTCAGGGAGGTGAAATAACTCGGGCCAAAGTTGGAGTGTCCTCCCATCAACTCTGCCCTTGAATCTCTACCCTTCCTGCAAGGTCCTACTCCAGTGCCATCTTGTCCGTGAAGCCTTCCCACATCATCACCCTACAAGGGGGCTCTCTTCCTCCCAAGGCTGTATGGTGGCAGAGCCGGCCAGGGGGATCCAGACAGATAAGGATTTGAACGCCAGACTTTGCTCATGGGTCACCCTGACCCAGTTCTCTAAACTCCTTGAGCCTTAGATTCCTCAACTATAAGTGGTGGGAGTGAAAATAATGGCAGCTAACATTTACTTCGTGCTTGCTGCTGGGTACCATGTTTCATACGTTGCATTACCTGTTTTATTCAATCTTCTTAAGACCCCTGTGGGACAAGGCATTTTACTACCTGCTGTCTTTATATATAAGGAAATGGAAGGTCAAGTAGAATGATACTTTATACCTCACTGGGTAAGGAAGATGAAATTTAGGGGTGCCTGGGTAGCTCAGTCGGTTAAAAGGGTCCAACACGTGATTTTGGCTCAGGTCATGATCTCATGGTTCATGAGATGGAGCCCTGTGTGGGGCTGTGCACTGATATCACAGGTCCTGATTGAGATTCTCTCTCCCTCTCTCCCAACCCTTCCCCTGCTCATGCATTCTCTGTCTCTCTGTCTCTCTTTCTCAATAAATAAAGAAATACTTTAAAAATAAATACTTAAAAAAATACTTCAAATAAAATAAATAAAATTTAATAATTATTTATTTATTATAATAAATAAATAAATAAATAAAATAATATAAATAAAATAAATACTTATTTTATATAAAAATACGAACCTTGAATTATTTTAGACTGTATTTGTATACAGGTTCAGTGAATTCTTGAGGACATTGTTACTCTTGTTTTATAGTTGCCACAATCCATATATTTATTTTTTTAAGTATTTATTTTATTTTATTTATTATAATAAATAAATAAATAAATAAACAATTTAATAAATAAAATATAAAATTATATACTGAACCTCTATACAAATACAGTCTAAAATAATTCCTGGCACATAATAGCTATTACTATTATCATTTATCATTAATATTCAAATCTATGTTTCTCTGTAGTTTGAAGTTTCCTGAGGAGTCAAACAGGCCTTTTTTCATCTTTGTACGTGTTTGTGGCCTCATCCTATACCTTGTATGTTACAACATTGCTTCTTTTTTTTATTTTTTATTTTTTATTTTTTTTTAATTTTTTTTTTCAACGTTTTTTATTTATTGTTGGGACAGAGAGAGACAGAGCATGAACGGGGGAGGGGCAGAGAGAGAGGGAGACACAGAATCAGAAACAGGCTCCAGGCTCCGGGTCATCAGCCCAGAGCCTGACGCGGGGCTCGAACTCACGGACCGCGAGATCGTGACCTGGCTGAAGTCGGACGCTTAACCGACTGCGCCACCCAGGCGCCCCCAACATTGCTTCTTAAAGCGCATCCAACAAGGCACCTGCTCTAGAAGGCCCTGAAATCTTGTCAAAAGGAAGGTGCCAGAGCACTTCCCCAAACTGAATGGATCCTGATCTCTGGCAGTGGCCCAGGATTTGTGTCTCAACAAGCTGCTCAGGTGAGTTCCGTGGACACTGAGGTTCGAGGACCACTCTGGTGGGGGCACCAAATGTCTACAAGTGTAATAAACAGATGGGTGGATGATGAAACCAGTTTACGGAAGTGTGCATTTTTAAAAAGTAATGGAAAGGAAAAAAATACCAGTAGTGCTAATAATTTTAGGTTCAGAAGACTCTGGTCTTCCTCTTTGGCATAGGGTTTTGAATCTCATTGGCTCATTTGGCTTGTCTTTGCCCCGAGTGCTGCTTCAGTCTATTTCTTTGTAGGTGGGGTTAGTCATCTATTTAGGCAGGGAACTCACTGGGCTTTGGGCATTTCCTGAGAATGAGCTGTCTCCAGCGGACTCATCAACAACATACACTCCTACACACCCTGGGTGCCTGCCCGTTAGTATCGTCCCAAAGCTCTACTCAGATGAGCTAGGTTCATGGAATCTATAAGACATGCAAATAGCTACAAACTTCAAAAAACACTCTAATAGTTTTTCATTGGGATATAAATCTTCTTTGGCCTCAACATTTTACCAAAGAAAAAAGATGTTGAGTCACATGAATCACGTAGAGAGATATTTTGGATTTCTTTTCATACCAACTAGCTCCCTTTTTTTTTAAGAGCATTTCTGGGGGCGCCTGGGTGGCTCGGTCGGTTAAGCGTCCGACTTCGTCTCAGGTCATGAACTCATGGTTCCTGGGTTCGAGCCCCATGTCGGGCTCGGTGCTGACATCTCAGAGCCTGGAGCCTGCTTTGGATTCTCCCTGTCTCTCTGCTCCTGCCCTGCTCATACTCTGTCTCTCTCTTTCTAAAAAATAAATGTAAAACATTAAAAAAAAAAAAAAGGAACATTTCTGAAGGCACCCTTAAACAAAAGATGGTTTTTCTTAAAGACTTGTCACACCAACGTTTCAGGAGAAATGCTACCCCTTTAAAACAAAGGGGAGGAAAGACATAATCGTGATGTGGTCAGCCGAGCAATAAATTAAATTCACCTGGCAGAGTTGGTCTTCAAGTCTGAGGAATGTAAAAGAACACGTTTCTAGTGAATGAAGAAAAAAAAAATCCGCAGAAAGAGAGAGACCAGTTCTGAAACATGAAAAGAGAGGTTGCAGTTCCAAACCCTGACTCCAGCGTAATGCACATGTCCGGGTTAAGAGTCATACTCCCTGGGTAATTTCCATACCAAATGTGCAGCCTTTTACAAGCCAAAACAAAAGCTGTCAAGCCCAACAAAGCCTAAGCTAGTTTAATCCCCCCCCCCCGCCCCCCGCAACAGAAAAGGAAGATTATAACAACCTAGAATCGAATCCGGTTTTCATTAAAAGTTACTAAATTTTAAATTTTTAGGGGAGTCAGGTTGTGTCACTAGACACTCAAATGGCTTCTTCTAGGACGTAATAAATTGCAATTTGCCAAAAAGCTCAAAGCCCACAGTTCTATAGGGTTTGTGTGGTCTCAGCTCTAGCACATTTCTTATCCCTCTAGGCGTCAATTTCTTCCTCGGTAAAACTAGAAACCGAACCCTGCCTCTTTCCAAGGGGTGAGGGTGAGGATTCTATGTTATTAGTGTCCGTAAAGTGCCTGGCTTACTAAAATGCCAGTTATTATAATGGCACACGCTTCAGCTTGGGGACTAAGATTTCTACCTCTATTGGAATGGAGAAGTGACGCTCGCGACTTCGATTATAATGAGATGTTACATTGTGTCGCCCTGGCAGGGGAGCTAAAGCCAAAGGAGAAACTGAAGAACGTGGAAGTAAAGCCAGTTAGCTGAACAGCAGGGAGTGTTTGATGTACATGAGCTGGATGAATCTTAAGGGAGAGGGTACTTTTAGACATGCCTCATGTCATCAAGACGTTTCTACACCAATAATAAATCATTGTCATGTACTTAGGCAATAGCACCAAGTGCAACACCAGACTTCTCTGGGCGCTGGTTTTTAGGAATAAAGGCCATCTGTTAACTGCTTTCCCTCGGAGGAATACCCAACACTGGGTCTGAGTTTTTATGTTTGTGCAGATGACATTGTGATAGTGAGAGAGTGCGCGTACTAATTTCTGCTTTCTGTTTGGCAGAAAGACCCCCGAGAAGATAAAACTGCTTTCATAAAGACACGCGATTGAAAAAGAGCCCTCCACCTCTCCACGCTGAACTTCAAACTCTGTTCAGGAGGGCACACATGCTTCGCCTTGGCTTCGAGGACACGGTAGCCCTACTTCCCTTTGGTTGCATTTGCAAGAGTAATAATTCATAAATTTCAACCAATTCCATGGTTTGTCCTATCACTGACTCTCTGGATATGGTTCGGGGTGTTTTACTTTTCGACTTCGATGTAAATGTGTTGCCGGTGTGAAGTCTCCTGCTTAGAAAGCAGGGATTAGAAAAGCAGGGAGGCCATGAAGGTTCTGGGGAACCACGCCTATGGTTTTCCATTACAAGCAGGCGAGCCAAGCGGGGACCAAATCTGAGATCTGAGAGAGAAGAGCCTGTGCTCCAGGAAGCTGCCCCAGCATCCGAGCAGGATGCATTGGGGGTAGTTGGGGAAGCTTGGGGATCAGAGAGATGTCTGCCCTGAAAGGAGCCCAGTCCATGGGGAAAGTTTTATGTAAGGAGAATGAGTGGGGGGTGGGGGTGGGGGTTCGACATAATGACTAGTCAGGATGAGAGAGCTGAGCTGGAAGAGTCTTCTGGAAGCTGAGAGGTCATCGACACCATGCTCATTCTTAAAAAATTTTTTTTAAACTTTGTTTTAGAGAGAGAAAGAGCACAAGCAGGGGAGAAAGGCAGACAGAGGGAGAGAGAGAGAATCCCAAACAATCTCCATCCTCATTGTGGAACCTGACAAGGGGCTTCGTCCCATGACCCTGGGATCATGACCTGAGCTGACATCAAGAGTCTGACGCTCAACTGACTGAGCCACCCAGCCACCATGCCCCCACCCCCATGCCATTATTTTAAAACAAACAAAAAGAGAGCTCATAAAGAAATGGTGGCCCTATAACACATGGACAGAAAGTAAATGAAATAAAAGAAAAATAAGCTTTGGGGCTCCAGTTTTAGTCATCAAGTTTCCTTTTCTCAGAAATGATGGATATGTTTCTAGAAAAACATACATTAGGGAAATGATCAGAAATGCTTCTTTTTTTTTTTTTTAATTTTTTTTTCAACGTTTTTTATTTATTTTTGGGACAGAGAGAGACAGAGCATGAACGGGGGAGGGGCAGAGAGAGAGGGAGACACAGAATCGGAAACAGGCTCCAGGCTCCGGGCCATCAGCCCGGAGCCTGACGCGGGTCTCGAACTCACGGACCGCGAGATCGTGACCTGGCTGAAGTCGGACGCTTAACTGACGGCGCCACCCAGGCGCCCCCAGAAATGCTTCTTACAGAAGATGCTCCTCACTGTGTTGCTCCTGTTAGTTAACATAACAGAAGCACATTAAACAGTGAACAATGGGAGAATTTTAAGTAGTTTAGCACATATTGATATAATGAAATTTTAGACATCTATTAAATAACAAGTTTCTAAAGAATGTTATATGGCATACAAATATCGTCATGTTGTACAATATTGTATGTAAGTGAAAAAGCAAGACATAAAACCGTGTATACAATTGGCTTTCATTGTGTGAAAGAAACACAGGGTATAAAAAGAAAAAAAATGGTTGGAAGCAAATACACCATAAAAGAAATGATGATACCCTATCTCGGGGTGATAAGCTTATGAAAGATTTTTATTCTTTGTTTACATTTTTTAAAAAAATACTTGAAAAGACAACGAACACATATCCTTTCAGGAACCTGAGAAGCAGGATTTGAAGAAAGACGATGTGACAAACCCACATAGAAAGATAGCCTTTGGGTGCGGAAACCAATTTTCCTGCTCAAAACTACTCATACACACACTACACCCGGACAATTCCAATTTAGCCTCCTGCAGCACGGCCACCGTGGCCACCTCGATTCAACCTTACAGGAATCCCCCAAGCCCGCACCCCTCAGCTTGCCTCAGGAATGCGCATGTCTGAGCCATTTCCCTCTGGCCATGTGGGGAACATCATTCGCGTATACCCAGAGTTGTAAGCAGTCCAGATCCTGACATTTTCTGTGGGTAAAAAGGAAGGGAAGGAGCTACGTGATGGCATGCATAGAATCACATATCCTCTCTTGTGCCGTTACATTTTACCCGCTTTCTGAAGGCCCAAGCCCTTCAACACATTGCTCCTTTCTTCCTCTCAAGAATTCGCCCCAAATCTGATACGTGTAGAAGATATCTCTCTGGCTCCCTTCCTTCAGCGGTCTCCCCTTCAGCATTCGAATATGTGGCAGGACAAGAAAATTGGTTTGCTTTACCACTTTTCTTTTCATTCTCTGCATTAAACTGTCTCTGGTTATTGTTTATCTGGCTCTGAGATGTTCTTCTGCCCGAAAATGAACTTTTGCCCAAACTGTGGATAGGAATACGAATTGGTACAATTTGGGGGATCACAAACAAACACGTATACACTCTTTTTTAGAAAAGGGTTGTTTATTTATTATGAGAGCAAGAGAATGGGGGAGGGGCAGAGAGAGAGAGAGAATCCCGAGCAAGCTCCACACTCGTGGAGCTTGACGCAGGGCTCATTCTCACGACCATGAGATCACAACCTGAGCCAGTAGCAAGAGTTGGTCGTTCAACCAACTGAGCCACCCAGGCGCCCCCATATACACTCTTAATCGTAAACACATATTCGCACGGGCACATATAGATTTACCTACCATATGTCAAGACTCTTGAGCTCATACTCTTTAACTTCAAAACTTCTGGGAATTTATTTGAACTAATCAGTCATGATTCATGAATAATAGTTTTTATCAGATTATTTATTTATCATTGAGGAAAAGCCAGGAAGAACCTACACGTTTAAAAATTAGAGATTAGTTGGGGCGCCTGGGTGGCGCAGTCGGTTAAGCGTCCGACTTCAGCCAGGTCACGATCTCGCGGTCCGTGAGTTCGAGCCCCGCGTCAGGCTCTGGGCTGATGGCTCGGAGCCTGGAGCCTGTTTCCGATTCTGTGTCTCCCTCTCTCTCTGCCCCTCCCCCGTTCATGCTCTGTCTCTCTCTGTCCCAAAAATAAAAAAACGTTGAAAAAAAAAAAAAAATTAGAGATTAGTTAAATGAATAATAGAGTCACAAAACGGTAGACTATGCAATTGTTAACAATAAGAATGTTTAGCGCCCTGAAAATACTTACGATGTATTCGTAAGTACAGAAGCCAGAGTAGAGAATATTGTGACCTCAGTTTTGTAGAAAGAAAAGACGAGATAAAAAAGAGCAACAAAAAGCCTATACAACAACCTGCAACTGTCGTGTCTCTGCTGACATTTCTGTGCCCTTTTACACTTTCCTAATTTTCCAAATGTTACACACAGAACATAGTATTACTTTTATAATCAGACAAAAAGAAGCTATTCAATATTTCGTCCCATTTAAATACTATTGTTCTCACATGAAACTTGGTTTAAGTAACCACGTTGAACCTCATCCTTGATGACGTTGAACAATGTTGAACGACATCCTTGGCGTTTTTTGGGTCAAACTCCAAAGCTCGGAGAAAAGGTAAGGAAACCAACATTTGTTGAGAATATACTATCTGCCAGACATTTTCCCAAGCTTATCTTATTTAATTCTCCAAATGAGTCATCTGAAATTGACGGTGGACAGTCTCCCTTTAATCCCCCTTCATACCGTAATCTCTTTATATTGGAATATAATTCATCCAGAACGTTTTCTCACAAGGTTCTTGTACGAAGTGATTGAAACCATGCTTGTAGTCTTCAAAATGGTGATCAAAATGATGCCGGAAACCGTTCTGTGATGGTTGGGGTGTGATTCTTTGAAGGTATGGCAAGCAGCAGCCCCGCGAGGAAGCGCAAATGTTTCTGGGAGGGAACTCATTCAGGACACCAGGGATTGGTGTCTGAGACATCGATAACTTTCATCCAGCCTGGCCTCTGCAAGTTGTGAGCAGACATGTCGATGAAGAAACAGAAGCTGTCTTAAGGGAATCGTGTCCCTTCTCCTTCCTTTTGGATCTAATCATTGCACCAAACTACTTGAGAAAATGCACCAAATTACAAAAGAAACGTACATTTTTCTCTAATGCGTTAAATGACCAGAAAGCTTATGAGATGGGAGAAATGGGCACTAATTCTACTTTTCCCAAGAGCAGGAAATTTACTTATTTATTTTTTTCTGATTCTTTTTATTTGTTTTTAAGTTTTATTTACATTCCAGGACTGTTAACATACCGAGTGATATGATTTTCAGGTGTACAATACAGCGATTCAACACTTCCATACATCACCCGGTGCTCATTACCACACATACATGCCTTAATCTGCCCACTGACCTCCCCTATGGTAACCATCGGATTGTTCTCTATAGTTAAGAGCGGCTCGCCTGTCTCTCTTTGTCTCTTTGCTGTTGGTTTTGTTCCCTAAATTCCACAAAAAATCTTATGGTACTTGTCTTTCTCTGCCTGACTTATTTCACTTAGCATAATTCTCTCTAGGTCCATCTATGGTGTTGCAAATGGCAAGATTTCATTCTTTTTGATTGCCGCGTAATACTCCATTGTATATATATACCACATCTTCTTTATCCATTCATCCATTGATGGACATTTGAGCTCTTTCCCTACTTTGGCTATCATTGATAGAGCTGCTATAAACATTGGGCTGCATGTAGCCCTTCGAATTAGTATTTTTGTATTCTTTGGGTAAATACCTAGTAGGGTAATTGCTAGATTGTGGGGCGGTTCTATTTTTCACTTTTTGAGCAACCTCTGTACTGTTTTCCAGAGTTGCTGCACCAGTTTGCACTCCCACAAAACAGTGCAAGAGTGTTTCTCTTTCCCCACATCCTCACCAACACCTGTTGTTGACTTTAGCCATTCTGACAGGGGTGAGGTGATACCTCATTGTAGTTCTGATTTGCATTTCTGTGGTGATCAGTGATATTGAACATCTTCTCATGTGTCTGTTGGCCATCTGTATGTCATTGGAAAAATGTCTATTCATGTCATCTGCCCATTTGTTTCTTGGGTGTTGAGTTTTATAAGTTCTTTATATATTTCAGATACTAACCTTTATAGGATTTCATCTTTTTGAAGAGAGTTGATAGTTTAGTTTTGACTTGTAAAATCCTTTGCTCCTCTTAAAGCTGGGTTTTACAAGGAAAGGAAGACTTGATTGGTTTAAAAAAAATTTTTTTTAATGTTTATTTATTTTTGAGGGAGACAGAGTGTGAGCAGGTGAGGGGCAGAGAGAGGGAGACACAGAATCCGAAGCACAGAGTCTGACGAGGGGCACAAACTCACGACCCGCGAGATCATGACCTGAGTCAAAGTTAGGCGCTTAATCGACTGAACCACCCAGGCGCCCCAGAAGACCTGGTTTTTATAAATTACTTCCTCCGTCAATTCAAAAACCTGGATTCTTCCCAGCAGTTGAGTTAAAAGGAAGTTTTCATATAGAATTCTTTCTTCTAGTGACCATAGAAGTGGAGTTTAATATTTAGGGACTGTGTACCTCATTTTCTGGGGAGTTTCATTTATTAGGAATGCATCATTAGTCAGCTTATTGGGGAATGTTTCCAAGACAGTGTGGCCGAATAATATCTTACCTCCAGCTGGACGGGAGTCAAACAGTCTTTACAATTACATGGTGGAAAAGTAATGCAAGCTTTATTTAGGCAAAACACTTGGGCCTTGACAACTCGCAGAATTAAGGGACCCAGGGAAGGTCTGGAACTTCTGTACATGAACATGGAGGCCATCATTAGAATTGACACCTGGGTTTGGTATCCAAACGCCGCAAGGAAAGAACGATTACAGACCACAATAGGACAAGATGGATTCTCTCTGCATACCGCTCTTCACCCAACACTTTTATCATTGCCAAGAAGAGAATTATAAATCACTCCTGATCATTCTTCATATGTTCCCCAGATTGTAGTTCATTTTCCTGAGCCTCAACTTACTGCACTTTGCTGGACCGTAAGCCCAGAGTGTGATATTGAAACCAGGCCCGTCTCTTTCAGAGCTCAATGCTGTGTAGTCCAACTCCGTGGCTATGCTGGGGGGCCAGGTCTGTGCCTGGGCCCTTTCACCAAAACTCATCCTCAAAACTCCCTGGATCCTGAAGCGAGATGATAGCCTGTGTGACCCCTGCATGGCTCATGATCAGTTTAGGGGAACCCTCAAGACATCCACTCACCCCTGCCTCGTTCTGCCTACTTCAGAATCCACACACACTGTGGCTATGTGACAGGGGTATCATGAAGCTGGGTGGGACCAGGAAAATCTGTTGTCCTGACAACCTAAGGATGCTTTCACCTCTTAGTGCAAGTGCGAAAAGGTAATGCAGGTGGTTGAGTAGACGTGGACCATTAGCTTCTTTCTTCCGAGGACAAGCGATCACTAGTTGTGGTCTTTTGTCCACAGTGAACTTGAATGATAGGCGGTAGGAGCCCTTCGAAGAATAAAAGCATTTTTAGGCCTGGAGAAGAGAAGAGTGGGAAAAAGAGGTAATATTTTAAAAGTCTCTTGAGTTTGAAGCGGAGACACAAGGGAGACAGGATCAAAGAGGTCCTTCTATGACCCTGGTGATGCCTATTATTGGTGATAATTCAAATGCTTGATCGTTTCACTCTATTAAAAGAAGGCCGCGGTTCGGATGTGTCTCCAGAAATTACAGGTATAAAACAAAGTTGGAGAGTTGTAAACGGACCTGACTTTGTAAAAGGCAGCAACAGCACTTGAAATTTAAACAGCAGTCATGGCAATTATTTCACAAAAATAATTTGTCAGGGGAAGCAGAAAGAAATCTAACTGAAAAAGAATAAGGTGCCACATAGGTTTTTTACAAAACACATTTAAGAATGCCTTTCGGGATATCATAATAAGCATCAGGAATATAATACAGGGACTGGGCATGATAGGCAGAATCAGGAAAATAAATAATTATTCAATGGGCCAGATTCTATGGCGGTGGGGGGGTGGTGAGTAGGGAAGAGCCAACTGATAGTGTTCACAGAGAGACCTCCATGTTCTTGAAACTTCTTGCCTCCCCCAAAAAACCATATCCATTTGGGGGTAGATTTCAACCAGGACCCAGTCTTTGTATGACCCTTACTTCAGGCAGGAAGTTCTGAAATGCACCTCCTATCAAACCTTGCACGCTTCACTTCCCGAACTTTCTCCTGTTTATCTTCGTTCCCGGCTGCCAGGGCCAGATAAAGTTTCGCACCGCTGAGGGCAGGTGCCAATCTTGATATAGCATGTATAGATCAAGTATGGGTCATTAAGTCAGAAGTTGCTAATTGTCACTGATGCATTAGCAAACCAACAAAAACATTTACCAAGCACCCTCTGCATGTAAGGCTTAATACCATAAATATACAAATGAATTTAAGACACTATCAAGGAATCAAGGAAACGATGAGCTCTACGTAGAGCTGACACTAAACATTAGCTCTTGGTAGGTGTTGTTAACTTTTCATGGAGATAAACATAAATGTCAGGATCAGGAAGAACCACCAAGTTCAGTAAAGGGGCACTAAATCACCAGGGACTAGAGTGGTCACTGCACCTTCAGGAAATATGGAGATGTGAGGGAGGAAGGGACCTGACAAACACACATTGATTGTTAACATATTATGGGTCTCAGGCTCCTTGCGTTTATTCTCTCATTTTTAATCCTGTCACCAATTATCCGAGGTAGACTCCGTCCTTACGTGTACGGATGAGAGCACGAAAGCCTGAAGCTCCTTAAAAATTTGCAAAGGTCACAAAACTAGTGCACAGAAGAGATAGATTTTGAACCCACAGCCAGTTGAGTTCATAATCTTATACTCTTCGCTTCACTGGGAAGGATATCTGGATTTGATAGGCTGAGAAGAGGCCAGAGAACAAGTTCCACCCAGTTTGGCCTGTATTTTCGAAATATGTACCGGCATAGTTGAAGTTAGTTCTGAGGTTGATAGCTCTCTTAGTAAAGTGGTGCAGAGAGAAATATGGCAGCCAAACACATAGAGGTGAATGCCACCATTGGGTTTTCGTTAACATTTGGTTTTACATTCCCCCAGAAGCAGACCCAGAGACAAAGATTCAAATGCAAAGAGTGTATAAGGGCAAGCAGGAGATACTGATGGAAAAGTGCGGGAATAAGGCAAGGAAGAGAATGCACATAATGGGCGGGCATATTAAGCCAGAACACCACCATGGATGACTGGAACTTAATCTCGTGGGGTATCATCGTTTTAAAAAATTGTTTTAATGTTTATTTATTTTTGAGAGAGAGAGAGAGAGACAGAGAGAGAGAGAGCATGAGCAGGGGAGGGGCAGAGAAAGAGAGAGACGTAGAATCGGAAGCAGGCTCCAGTCTCTGAGCTGTCAGCACAGAGCCCGACGCAGGGTTTGAACTCACGGACCGCGAGATCGTGACCTGAGCCAAAGTCGGACGCTCAACCGACTGAGCCACCCAGGTGCCCCTCGTGGGGTATCATCTGAAAAACAGCACATAACACAAATCTCAGAAGCATCTACCCAAGGAGTCAGAGGGCTGGAGGATTTAGACACCTGTTTCGACCAGTCACCGGCTAAGAGCTGTGGCAGAGGGGTGGTAGAGTGGGGGTAGTTAATTCCATGGTATTTCTTGTCTACTATGTGCACAAACAGAGCCCCATCTGAGGCTTGGGGGAAGCCCCAAGGGAAAGTCACGCAAACACAAGAAACTGGCTGTCTTGAGGGACATAGGTAAGGCCCAAGGGATATGGACAGAGCACGGAGAACACATGCTATAAACGTCAGCATCTTTGATGTAGGGTTTGTGATACTCTTTATTAGCCCACCCCTTTTGATGTGTACGATTATGTAGACCATTGTCTCTCAAACTTCAAAGTGCATGAAAATCACTTGAGCGGTTTGTCAACCGAGCAGGTTCCAGGACCTCCCCCATTGAAATTAAGATCCATAGTTCAGAGATGGAGTCCAGAAATTTGTGTCATTGGTAAGTATCCTTGGTGATTCTGACAAACATGGTCTGTGGATCACACAGTGAGAAACTGTGCTGGAATCTCCATGTACTACGTGGAAAACAGATAAGCAAGGGGGAGGCCATGTGATACAGTGAAAAGCAGTTGGTATTCGGATCAAGATATCCTTGGATATAAATGCTGGTTCCATTACTTAGTGACCCTAGAAGAATAATCTCATCTATTTGTTTCTTTTTACCTCTAGGATGAAGAGAAAAACACCCACCTAGACTGTTTCCTATGAGAGTTAAATGAACTAACCTCATTATGAGCTAGCCTCAATATGTGGCTTATGTTAAGGACTCAGTGTTAATTCTCTTTCTTTTGCGTGTTTGTTTCTCAGAAGATTGAAATCTGTTGACGAAGTGATGCCAGTGGCGTTTAATAATTAATGCCGCTTGATGAATCATACTTGATGAGGAGAAAACGTGATGATAAAGTAATGCAGACTTTGGCTTTAAATTTTCCCCAAACTTTCTCATCGCACCTAAGTTGGGTTACTTGTTGCGTTGGAATGACATCACATAATGAGTACCATGGGGCTAGAAACAGAAGTGTCCACATGCCAAGGAACAGATCAGGTTGTTCTTCCTCCAGACTCTCATCCTTAGACACGGACTTTCCATACTTAGAAACTATTTGGTTGATTGGCTCTTTGTGTTCCTAGAGAAGATATTTTCAATATATGAGGAAAAAAAAGAGAAGGTGCCAAGGGAAAGATTAGGGACAAAATAGACTATGATTTTGAAGAGATCATACGTATTTACTGTCACGATGTCATCATGCCCAAACTGAGTGGCAATGAGGATGCATTTGGGACTGTAATGGTAAGACCACAACATAACTCGCAAGAGATGAGGATCGGAGCACAAGGCAACATGCTTCGTACTTAATAGGTCCTTGAGTGTTCACTGAATTCAACGACATCATTCATGACAGAGTCACCTTCGTGCTTCTCCGGGTTCTCTAGGGAGTTCACTCCCTGGGCCTCATCTTTCTCTTAGTCACCTAGTTTGGCTTAAACGGTAACCAAATCTGTCTGTCTTCGAGTAAATGGCTTCTTCCTGGTCCTTAGAAATACAAAGGACAGTGTACCAATGCATGAAGATTTGTTACCTGCTCCGCAGGTCAATTGACTTAATCTCATAAACAAGACATGCCCAGGATAAGATTTTAAAAGAAAAACTTTCTTATAGATGTGAGTCCTGCTACGGACCACAGAGTTCTTTTACCATAGAGTGCGCCACTGCTCACGAACATGGCGCAAGAGCACGCGTTTCTTCAAGCTCAGAAACGTGAGATACGCAGTCCACCATCTTAACATGACCAGAGGAACTGACGCTGCTGGGCATGGCGCCTACAGCACAAGCCACCCTAGTACACTGCACTCCCAAAGCAGTCACTTGCCCCCTGCTTACACAGGAAAGCTAGAGTGGTCTGTTGGTAGAAGGATGGGATGGAGGGCCGAAGCCTGGTTTTAGTCCGTGTCTGTCGTCCTCTTACTAAGGGACCAAGATCAAGCCACATCTCTACACTGTCATTTTCTCTAATGTCAGAGGAAGGAGTTGGGTTAAATGATGGTTAATCTCTCCTCCTCCCCGGAGGTGATTTTTCGAACGAAAAAAATCAGGGTAACCAGTAATAAGTACACCTGACTCTCATTATTTGCATTAGGTATGTCCTCCAAGTAGCTGGGAACATTGAATTAGCAAATGGCGATCCACGGACCCCGCGGAAATATAGGGTTAGGTTCCGCCGAGCCCCCGATCAACTGATCAATAGGTAACCTGGTTTTATGTGTTTTCTATTTAAAGACACCTATATATCGTTGATTTATTAACATTGAGGTCACAGCCAACAGCACCGTTCAAGCACGGTAACTGGTGCTTGAACAAAACTTTCCTAACGTGCGTATCTTGTCCGTAAGGTGCCTCACAGGGTTCTTGTGCTTAGGAGCAGCACCCAGCATCTCAGCACTTCATTCGGGGACCAATTGCAAATAGATGAAATCACCAACAAAAAAGTACAAAATGCTAAAAAACATGGCATTGAAAAGCCCTTGGAAAGGACACTTATTTCCGGTATAAGAGCTGAAACGGGACGGCACAGCACCGCCTTGCCTGACCTCAGCTGGGACCATGGGCATAAGGCTAGTCAAATTTTTTGCTGCTCTGCACATGTCTGGAAATGACTATGAAAAGCACCACAGATACATATTTGGAAGTTACAAAGAAATTTTAGTGAGTGTCCAAATTTGTAAACGCAGAATCCATGAATAATGAGAATCAACTGTACGTGAAAAAATAAAAGCAAATTATTTTGTGATTTCATAGTCTCTTGCTTCTAAAAACAGCAGACTTTCTTCAAACCCTTAACTTAAAGCAGTGTCACAATCCCCTGCGTGTTGGGTAAAATTACAAGTCTATCTCCCAGATGGGGCAACGTGGGCGCGAAGCAGCTCCCCCAAATGTCCCGAGCAATTCTACCGAGCCAGGATAATTCAGGAGTGTGAAACTAATCCTGCGTTGGGCGCACTGGGGCTGTCCTGTCCCTGCTCAGTGACGGACAGAAGTGATGCTCCCCTTTCAGTACCTGCTAGCTAAGTCCTGGACTGAGGCTCTGTAGTGCGTGCCTAAAAATTGTTCTGGGACACACCTTCTGGAATTCTAGCAAGCGACTCTAACTACCGCCCGGTCACTTTGGCCTGTAAGAGTTTTCCCTGAGGATTAACCGGTCGTTCTTTCACCATAATTTTTTTCTTCCGGAAATGGCATCACTGACATTTTACCCCTCCCCAGTACACAGCCTCAGCTCCCTAGCCTCATGCCGAGGACTTTCTGGCCTCACCCAAGAATGATACCATTCGTTTTCCGGAGGGCAAGTATAACTTTCTATGCATCTTCTTAAATGTCTTATTTATTTTTGAGAGAGCACAAGCACAAGCGGAGAGAGAAAGGGGCAGAGGATCTGAAGCGGACTCTGTGCCGACAGCAGCAAGCCCCATGCGCGGCTTGAACTCACGAACCGCAAGCTCAGGACCTGAGTCTGGACAATCAACTGACTGAGCCACCCGGCTGCCCCTTTCTATTCATTTTTAAAAACTCCGCTCTCTTCCTCACAGTGTGTGTAGCAATGCCTGGTGCATAGAGCTCGCTGTGAACACACAGATGAAATGGAATTCTACTCCACGGTGAAAATTTCCCCAACGTTTCCAACCGCTCGTAATTGGAGGGAAACAACCCTGTGGAGTCTCTTCGGACCCGCTAAGCACTTGCTATTACCCCATCTCCCTTAATCCTCAACGGCCCTGCAAAAGTATTCTTCGTCCCACGTTATAAAAGGAGAAACAGGTCCAAATGAATTTATGTAACTTGTCTAAAGTTACAAAGCTAGTAAATGCAGATTTACTATGACTGCAGTTGAAAGCCTGTTTTTCCCTGCGAGCGATGGCTTTGTTTATTTGTACCACTAATGTCTTATATCTCCCCAGCTGAAGCTTCACAGATAATTTCAGTTGAAAAAGAAATTCTACTGCTGATTGCCGAGGACTTGAGCGGTGGACAAAAAGAACTGTGGGAGATAAGAGGGATCGGGCAGTATTCGTGTTAAAAAGAACGGCCACTTACCAGCTGCTTTATGAGATTTACATAAAAGTTTCTCTGCCAAGAAGCAAGAATGTAGTCATGCACTGGGAGAACAATTTGCTGATGTTTGTCTTTTAAGAAAACGGAGGTTAACGAAAAGAATGTATCACAGGTTGAAGACAAACTACCATCTCAGAAAAGCTGAAACATAATTCACAAAATGGCCTTTATTTCACATTCATCAGCTTTGAACTAACTACACACCTTCTCTATTATCTCACAAGAAGATAAATAATCGGTCGCCTCTTCTCTCCATTAGAAGCTGTTGGACACTGTTGGTCTGTCTGGAATTGAGCAGATAATACCACCCCCATTGTATAGATGATGTTCAAAAAATATTGTTTTTCTCCAAAAGATTCTTGTGCATCAATTATGGGCCGAACATTGCAACTAGCAGTTAACCCTGGATTTGGTGACTTCTTAAGATCCTTCTCAATCAATAGTCTATTCTTTTCTGTGACTAGTCTAAAGGCGATCAGATTCTCCCAAAATTTATGAACCCATCTAAGGTCATTGGAAGAATCTATAAACCCATGAAGGGGAGACTTTTTTCTTTCTTTTGACCTCTGCTAATACTATATTTCCAGCATTGTTGGGGCTAAGATTCTTCCCTTTAAGATCTACTTGTAACAGCATATTGATTGAGCATTATGAAAGCCTTATAAGGGGTTTAGGAGCTCATTTTACCCATTCCTAGTCCTCTTTCTAACACCCATACTTAGATTTAACACCTCCAGTGATGAGGATTGCTCCTCTGCCTGTGGCATTTTAAGAAACTCTTCCTGGTATTTATTTAAAAACCGTCTTCCAGTGACCTTTACCTATAAGTCATAACTCTTTGTTATTGAACCTGGAAGTATAGGTCCAGATAGTTTCGAAAAATGACTCTATGGTATAATCATAAGCCCAGGGCAATACTAGTTTATAAGCATTTCTCTGGTTTCCAATCTGGTTTAGGACGTGTCCCAGACTTTTCATTGTATGATGAGATTTTACTAGAATAGTTGCCTTAGAATAATTTGTGATTAGTTGGGTGGGCTTCCTCCCTCTTTGTTCTTCCAGCTCTACCACGGTCTCATCTAGCCGTGGGTAAGGATGTACTCGCCGTGCACAGGGCTCTTATTCTCATCTGTGGCTAAATCTGAAAGATGACCAGTGATAAGTCGTCTCTTCTCCTGATCCTTAGCACCTCCCTTTCAGAAACAGCTTGCTGATGAAATGAAGCCTGCTCAGACACGGGCCCTTGGGTGCTGCTGCCTCCTTCCAGTCTCAGATAGTTCTGGGAATGGTCAACACTCTACTGGTGCACAACTCAGTTGCACCGTGACGGGTGGCTGCAAAATACATGAAACCACCAGGTCACAGTCAGCAGGGGGACTGTGCATAAGAAACATGGTAATTTATAGTTTAGGTACATGTGGAATAAATGAAGGGAATAGAGGCAGAACAGCCCTGTCTGTGAAGCAGGACGAGAGTGGTTTGAACAGTTTAGGTACTGTTGTTTTATCATTTATTGTACAGTGTAAAATCTACAACTGTTTATTTTATTGCGTGACAATGTTCTTTTATTTTGCAATAAAGACTTTTAGCAGCAATACATTTTTTAAAAAAGGAAGCCTGTGCGTAGTTGAAGGATAAGAAGCGAATTTTGATGGCTCAAGAAAGTTAACGATGAACTTGTGCAAAATGTGTCTTACTTAACATTTACCCTCCGCCATGGGGCCTCAGGGGTGTAGCTGACTGCGTGGAAACCAGAAGGCCAAGTCTGCTGGAGAGGCATCAGCAGTTACTTCAAAAGGTAGTATATAGTTTATAAAGACTGTGCTCTCTTTACAACCACAGAAAGTCCCCTTCGTATCACTCCAAGAGATACAACTTTTCATTTAGATCCAATGGCTATTCTATGTCACTTTCACTCTTTTTTTTTTTTTTTGAGAGAGAGAGCACAAGCAAGGGAGTGGCAGAGGGAGAGGGAGAGAGAATCTCAATCAGGCTCCATGCCCAGTGAGGAGCCCAACACAGGGCTTGATCTCACGACCCCGAGCTCATGACCTGAGCTGAAATCAAGAGTTGGGCACTTAACCGACTGAGCCACCCAGGCACCCCGACTCGTGTTTTAATCTGAGATTTTTTTGTTCCTGAATTCATACTCAAGCAACAGCTGTTAGCGTGCGGCATCGTGAACAACAGAAGAAATTCACAGTAAAATGTGGAGTATTGTGCCAGTGTCATCAGATTCTACAAATAAAAAATTAGCTCATCCCAATCATGCTTCTTTTTCCCTCGGTTCAATGTAACCAAAGCCAACCTTGTAGAAATTCATTCTTTTGACAGTGTAACATTTGACATTATTGTGAATGTCAGAGAGTTAGCTAAAGTGTTTGACATTGAAGATAAAATTACGTCTTGACAATGAGTACACAGCACAAATTTTGGTGAACCACAATGTTCTTAATAAATTAAGAAACTCGTGAAGCAGAGAATTGGATATGATGCACAACATACCTCATAATTACATCCAAATAAGCTGTGATATTCTACCAAATGATATAGAAACTGTAGTGGTCAGGGGTGCCTGGGTCACTCAGTTGGTTAAGTGCCCGACTCTCGGTTTTGGCTCGGGTCTTGATGTCACGGTTCATGAGTTCAAGCCCTGCATCGTGCTTGGAGTCTGCATGGGATTCTCTCTCTTCCTCTCTCTCTCTGCCCCTCCCATGCTCTCTCTCTCTCTCTCTCAAAATAAATAAATAAACTTAAAAAAAAGTCTGTTAAAAAAAAAAGAAACTGTAGTGGTGAAACTGTAAAACTGTGTTTTTAAGTATACAGAGTAACTAAATTCCATAATTTTTTGACAACGCTGATTTTAAATTTTAAGGAGGTACTGTGGCATGGCAATATGTGTTTTCTTTCTTTGCTATTTGAAATCAGCTTTTAAAAATGAGCTTTTGAAGAACTACTTTGTAAAGTAACCCAAGTGTCCTGCAGTAAAAAAAAAATACATATATATATACATATATATGTAAGATTATTATATATATTATATATATATAAGATTTCTATAAACTGGAATTGAACTTTTAAAAATAAGTTGGAAATATTTAAGTCAAGTATTTGATGAATGGAACAGGAAAGTTCCATATACAAAGCATTTGAAGCTTTGTATATATTGTATTTACTGAACCGCTTTGAATATTTATGTTGAATATATTGAAAACAAACTTGCGAAGAGAAAGGCATTGACATGTATCCCTACAAAAACAAACAAGAAACTGATTGAATTAAATGGTGAGCATTCAAGTAGTTTACATAATAATTTTTTAGATCCGCAGGCACTAAAAACATTAATGGTAGTCAGCAAGGATTTGCTTCGCGCCAGCTACTGAGCAAAGCACGTCATACGCTTTGTCTTTAATATTCCCAAGTATGAAGGAACAGTAATAGTAAAAAGGAACAGTAATAACAATGTTATTATCCTGGGTTTTTTTTTTTTTTTTGATGTGATTTTTGCTTGCTTTTTGTCTTTGTTTTTAGATGAAGAGTCTGAGCTGAAAAGAAAAGAGCCACGTGAATTTATCCCAGATTATGGAGCCGCCGGCAAAGCCAAGGAGCTGATGCATTTCCCTGTGACTCCAGATCTGTGTCACAGCCATAACACCGCAGCGTAGCTCCGCCAGCCAGTAATTGCTCGGTCCTTTGAAACCTATGCTTCACCCCTGACACTGTCACCAAACCTTAGTTTGCATTGTGTGTACTATAAAAAAAAGTACTCAAAGGTTTCCCAGGATTTATTTTCCAAATCCAAAAGTATATGGCCACATTAAACTTTTTATTGATTTGTGTTTAATTAAATGTGCCATTCCCTCCTGGTTAGAATCGCAGTTCGCTTTTGGGAAGACAATAAAAGTTTCGTTGTTTTTTTTTTAACTCTTTCAATTTACAAATGAGGAATCTGGAACCCACAATGCTTCATGACATCCTCAAAGATACAATGCAAGCTGAAGGCAGAGCTGGGTCCAGAAGCCTTGAAGTTTAGCTCTCTCCCCTGGTACATTTCGCGACTTCAGACGGACCTTTCCGCCTCCCCAGGAAAGTTTAGCATGAGTCTGAGTCGTCGCTCATAGCCACAGAGAACCCAACAGTGCTTTTGCAGATGTGGAAAGATCTTATGGTCTCTGGGTGTTCAGAGACCAGAAAATTGTAGGGAAGTCAAGAATGGCCGCTCTAGTAAGAAAGGAACACTCTTGAGAGAGTGCGGACTGGAGGAAAATAGGCACACTGATGTTGCTTATACTTTTATTAAAGTCCATTGTTTCTGAGAGAACATTGTCATTTGCAGGAAGCAAAGAGTGTAGGTCTGAAAGTCTTCCCTGACTCACTTCCAGAGAAATGAAGAACGGGACCCGCGTGGCTCCCAGCCACCCATGCTAACAAGAGGTCTCCTCAAAGGCCCTTTCCCTGGGTGTTCAGTTGATATCATCAGCCTAAAGTGTCTCCAACTGGAACTGGCTGCTCCCAGAAATCTGTCAGCTGAGTGTTTGGAAGAAACTGAGAAATCCTTGAAAAACATGAAGGGATCAAAAGTACTTATTAAAGTATTTTCAAAAGAGCTCTGGGTTTAATAAGAAGCAAATGAGATCAGATAGAGAGGAATCTGGAGACTGGTTCTGGTGTGGAAAACTCCTTGTGGCAAAGACCAGAAGAAAGGAACATACCAACGGGAACAGAGCTTATTTGGAAGCAGGGTGTTAGTGTGCAAGTAAATTGCTCTGCCCTTGAACCTGGAGGAGTGTGCAGAAGTAAGCAATTACTTAAACAGACACATCTTTCCTGAGAGATCTGATCCAAGGAAAATAGTGAATTACAACAAAAATTGTAAGGAAAAGAGAGGAAACACCCAGTCTTCTCTCTTAACTGAGAGCCTTTTCACGTCTCCAGAAGACTTGCAACCTAGAGTCCGGACTTTATTTATGCATTAGTCAGTTGTTGGCACTCTAACGAGTTTCATTAAAAGAAAGTTCTAGAAAAAAATACGGATTTTCTTCTCTCACCAGCCAGCCAGCCAGCCAGCCAACCAGCCAACGAACCAACCAGACAAAACTACCTTCTATACACTTTTAGAGTAAAATGTAATTTAAATGCACGTTATTATGTAGAACAATTGTCCGTGGAAAAGAACATCCATTCACTTAATAAACTCCAAATCATTGACTAGGCCAGAAACAGCCAATGCCCAGGGCTACACAAACACTGACGCATCAGAACCAGGGTAGATTTCTTCCATAGAAAATTAGAACCCTGTGAGTCTCAGCTCTCTGCACTCTTAGTGAAATCTGGAAAAAAGGCCAATCTGTAGGGAGATATTTATCTCTAAGGGATTGACCAAACTGATGGCGGCAATCTTCTCTTAAATTTCAGGTGTATAATTAATGAATATGGTCAACTATAACACTAAAAATTAAAAATACAGAGAAACACCTAAAACCTGATGTCCCCAGGATATGATGAGAGAGATACTTCATTCAGAGCATGTAAGATCTTAAAGCAACATAATCACCTGGGCAAAAATGGCAGTATTTGCAAAAACTTGAATTGAAAAAGTTCATTCTCTTTGACATAGTCATTCCAGTTTAGAAATGTATTCTAAGGAAACTATATACACACACAGTCTTAGCTACAGAATTCTTCACTGTAGCTTTGTTTTATTTTTATTTATGTTTTTAATGTTTATCTTTATTTTTGAGGCAGAGAAAGACAGAGCATGAGTGGGGGAGGGGCAGAGAGAGAGGGAGACACAGAATCCGAAGCAGGCTCCAGGCTCTGAGCTGTCAGCACAGAGCCCGACATGGGGCTCAAACTTGTCAAGTGCAAGATCATGACCTGAGTTGGATGCTCAACCAACTGAGCCACCCAGGCACCCCTGTAGCTTTGTTTTAAAAAGAAAAATAGGGGCTCCTGGGTGGCTCAGTCGGTTAGGCATCTGACTTGGGCTCAGGTCATGATCTTGAGGTTTGTGAGTTCGAGCCCCACGTCAGTCAGGCTCTGTGCTGACAACTCAGAGTCTGCAGCCTGTTTCAGATTCTGTGTCTCCCTCTCTCTCTGCCCCTGCCCTGCCCATGCTCTGTCTCTCTCTCTCTCAAAAATAAAGAAACATTTAAAAAATTAAAAGAAAAAAAAACCAAGAAATACCATAAAATTCAATGAAAGGGGATTGAGTAAGGAAACTATGGTGTATTCATTTGATAGCCATTTTTTGCAGCCATTAAATAACAGAATTTATGTATGTCATGAAATATATAAAAATAAATATATTTATATTTATATGACTAAAAGGTAAGCTAGAAGATAATATCACTGTATCCAAAATTGGTAAACAATAGTAAGTATATACATGCGTATACTGAAATTTGAATGAAACGTATTTAAGTATTTATGGCAGTTGTCTCTGGGTGGTAGTATTACAAGGGCTTTTTAATTGTTTTCCTCTATACTTCTATTTTCTAGATATTTGTATTTATAGCTGATACGTCTGATGCAGTATCCAACCTTCCCTTAAGAGCAAACAACTGCTCTTTGGACACAGGTGACCTTCTGATTGGTCCAGGGGCAATTATCTGACCCAACCATATCTCATCCTTGGGTTGGTTGGGGAACCTTGAGATGGCTTCATCTTTGAAAGGTGATGAGAGAAGGAAAAAAGAAGAGAGAGAGAGAGAAGAGAGAGAGAGACAGAGAGAGAGAGAGAGGGAGAGAGAAATTAGGAGAGATAGTTGGTCCCTAAAGCTGCCTCCATTCTCATTTTTAATTGTTTCTTAATGCCAATCAAAGAAAATATGCACCTTATAATCAACCTCCCTTTCTAAAGATGGCTGATGTGTTTCTTGCAAACAGCTAAAAAAACACAATACCAGAAAAACGAATCTATCATAATTAAGAGAAAAGTGAAATTGCATTTTGAAATAAATCTGTAGCAGGATAATACGTTTTTATGCTTTGTCAATTATAAAAAGATAACTAGACGCACTTTTGTATTCTTGGCGTCCTGTCCAGCAAAGTGTCATTTTCTCAGAAAGTTAAAGTTATTTGCTACGCGTGCTTCTCTGTTTTTATAATTCTGAGCAAATGACAATGTTGCTTTCCTTGAAGCCTGGATAAGATTTTCCTCGTACATGTAAGTCTTCATCTTAGAGAAGTTCACTCCATATTCCACCTTCAATGCAGTTTTCCTTATTTATTAGTCCTTATTGGTCAGCATGCCTTTCTGAGAATACACTTTTAGGAATGTTACTGGTCCTCAGTCCACTGTGTTTTGGAAACTCTGAGAATCCACCTGTCCTGCAAGCAGGGAATAATATATAAGAGATTATTGAGTGGATGGATGGGTGGATGGATGGGTGGATGGATGGACAGATGGACAGATGGAAGAGACTGCAATATTAATCAAATGTGTTTTTAATGTCTAGGATATGCTTAGCACTGGGCCAGTCTCTGAGAAGCCATGTCAGTAAGAATCATGAATTCCATCTTTGAGAAGCTTAAAAGAATGTTATGTTGGACTGCAAGTCATTGTTAAGATCCTCCCTAAGAGCAATCTATCTTTATGAGTGGTTCATGCCCCGAAGGCAGGTCGGATCACTCTAAGATATGTGAAGCTCTGGAAAAATTTATCTATATAAATATAGATAACACCTTGAGTCCCCCAAATTAGTGTGTCAGCCCCATTCTGGAGGCCCGATCTCATGTGCTCCCACCAAAGAAATTCCACACCAGCCAGTGGGAGTGATCCACTTGCCATATCAGCCTCTTGAGGCCCTGGGGTGGCCCCATGGGTGGCAGGTCTCAGAGCTATTCACAGCCCCTGGTTGAACCTACAAACGGGATAGCAGGTTGACTGAGATCCATGTGGGTTTCTATCTGGGCAGGGAAAGTCTTGCCTGGGTAGCATTGTGGGCTCCACCTGTTCATAGGCAGTAGAAGGGGACTGGAAAATGTTGAGGGAGACGCTTCAAAGCACAGACCTCCATAAGACATGGGGCTTGAGGCAGGAATCCTTGTTTGCCAAGACTAATGGTGGTTCTAAAAGTAGGCATTTCTTTTTTTCCAAATGCCCTTCCCCTGGACTCACTGTTATTCATTTTGTCACAAATGCCCACGGTGTCCAAGGCACTAAACATAATAAGTAATCATCTTGGTAATGGAAAATTCCACCTCCTTACCTAGAGTCTGACAAGCCATCATTGAATTTCCAAACAGCTTACCATCAATGACAGAAGTCTAAATACATACATACTTATAATTACCTTCCAAGGCTCCAAGCACATTAAGGGAGAGAAATATGAACTCTTGCCCCTATATTCATACTTTAATATTTTCTTCTGTTGCCTGATCGTCTGCTTTGTGTGGGTCATGAAGCTGATGAGCTAGATGGCTTTCTCCTTCTAAATGAAGAGCCGTCAACCAAATTAGAAGCACTGAAGTAAAAGCCAAGTAGTAAAGGCCAAAGGCAGGAGTTAGAGCTGTTTGGACATGGAAGACAGAAGTGGGACATGGGGAAAAGTGTGGACTCTTGTGCACCCGTGTCCCAGACACAAAGAGAAACCACCAACAAATGCCGAAAGGGTCCTTTTCCTGAAATACCCGGGGACATGGGGTAACTCAAGCAGTGTAGCTATAGGGCACAGGAGATGAAATGGAGTATGTATCCCATTGAAGGGCCATTCTCCTCCTTTGCCGGGGAGCAAAGCAGAACTTTTTTACAGGGAGGATCCATGAGCAGAAGTTCCATCTTGTGACTTAGCCACTTTGCAGGCACCGGCAGATGGTACCCTCTGCACAGGTATCAGTGTCCTCTGAGTAAACACTGGCAGAGACGACAGTTCCAAGGAATTTGCAAGACATTTTGAGGACACCAGCTATTCATAAGTGGGCTCCAGAGCAGAAAAACACAGCAGGTGCAGCATGGTTACTGTGGCTGACAGATGTCAGCTTTTAATTATACACAAGTTAATACAGTGTTTAATACCGATCAAAAGTCTTTCTCCACTTCCCAGGAAAACGTTTCTCAGAAAAATGAAAAGAACTTGTTGTGCCTCTTTGAACAGATCGCTCGATCCTTTGGAGACTCATTTTCCTTATCACAGAGATAGTATGAGGACTAAATACACCCTGAAAGGCTGCTATGTCTTTTGTGTTACTAGTTACGTGGTCATTCTTTTCTGAGGGTCGACAGTTATCACTGTGTTCTTTGGGTACATGTGAGGGTACAGTAACCTAGTTTTTAAAAAATGTGGGCTTCTTTTCTGGATCCTTCTTCTGGTTGCCAGTTACAGTGGTGAGTAATTATGTGCAAATGCACGCTCTCCACTGAAAGTTGTAAAAGGCAGAAAACTCATTTCTTCAGCGCCCTTGAAAAGCTACAAGACACTAATGCATGTCTGTGTGCCAGCAGTTTAGAAATGAAAATCTCCACATTCCTTGTGCCTGGTCTCATTAATTCTCCCCACCCCATTGGTGTTAAGGTTTTATAAATAAGCAAGACAGGATTGATTTGTTCCATTTCAGCAAACTGTAAAAGAAAACAGTCAAGAAATCACTCCCATCATCATCCCCCACTGCCTCCCCAGTGTGTTACTCTCTAAAACTGGGCAAAAGCCTTTCCCAATTAGGTGAAAGATGATTTCATTTCAGTAATCTTTAGAGAAGTTATTTCTGGTTTGTGCAAACATGCCAAAATAATGCAGCAGGCCTCATAAAGAGTCCACCTTGATTTCTCTCTGGCTGTGGGAAAACTCAAGATGCAGGAAGACCTGATTACCATATTATGAGGATTTATGGTGTTTAGCTGCACCTATGTAGATGTAGCCTAGAGGAATAGAAGGAACATGGAGGAAAGAATCAGAACACCTCGGGTGTTGCGGGGGGCGGGGGGGAGGCGCTTAAAGGTGTCTGGTTCTGGGTTTACAAACGTTTTTAGTAACATCCTGGAAATTCCAGGCAAAGGTTGCCTTTTGGCTACGGATAGGGAGAGGGGCAAGAATCTTCAGCCAGAGCAGATCTACTTTTGCAGATTTCACAGTTGAGGCTTCCATAGATGATCAGTTTCACCCACCAATATAATCTAAAAACCTGTTGTTACATTGGTGGTTTGAATTCTCCCTCCGACTTCTCAGCCGATTCGTTCTGTCACCTCAACAGTTCCAGTGACGGGGCCCCCAAAGCACCCATCTTTGGACAGATGTTCCCTAAATTCCCTTTTAGCTCTATTAATCCATACCAATGTATGAATATAAACAGGAAATGCAATGGTGTGGACATAAATTGAAGCCGTTTGTCTAACATGACTCATCAACTCTACATAGCTACTCTTCTTCCTATAGCTACTGAGGGCAAAAACAATTTCAAATTTATTTTGTTTTAACATATTTTTTAAAACATGTGAAACTACACCCCCCCCCTCCCCATCCTGCCTTTTGACACAGGGTGTTGCTTTTTCTCTTCAAGAGGGAAAACATTCACATCAGGATTGATTTAAATTTTTCCCCCTTTTAAATCATAAACAGTCCTGGTACAAGAAACAGTAGCTGTTATTGATTAAAAGTTCATTTGCCTTGCCTGGGCTGATGATTGATACTTGGAGGGGTGGAGGGGTGTTGGATTTTTGGCTGGGAGATTGGAAGTGGGGCAATTTTGTCACATTACCTGTTCTTTATACGAGTGTTAGTGTTGGAGGAAATTTAGGTCTGGGGAAAGAGCTTTTTTTTCTCCCAAAAAGTTGGTCCAACTTTTGTTTTATTTTGTTTCTTGCTATGCTGTGTTCATCAGCTTTAAGTAGCGGTAGTGCATACGAGCTTGCGAGAGCCTCTCTAAATGGGCTTTTAATGGTCTGTTGAATAAAGCAGCTACCAGTTCAGGAAATGCATGCATTTTATAGGTGCGGATTTTCAAAGCTTCTATTTGTGAGTGCCAGTTGAGAGGTGCCTTTGTATATGTTCTTCACAGACCCAGTACAGCAATAAAGACCGCTTCTGGAAGCATTAAAAAAACAAGGAATAAATTTTCTTGTCCCACTTATACTTCTAATGTCAAGAATAATAATTTTTGTGGTTAAAGAAAAAAAAAGTATCTTTCCTTTAGGAAAGTTATTTGAGCCCATCAGAAAATCATAATTTCATAGGAGCGTGGCAATCGAATTCATTGAATGCATTTGCCTGTGATATTTGTAATCAAGGCATAGGGTTTTCAAGAAAGTAAGAAGTGATTAGCAGTTATAACAGAATTCTTAGTGTTTAGTTTTCTAATTTGTATGTGTTATTAACATTATCTCTCTTTTAGTTTTTAACTGAAGCCAACATACACCATATCCTTGAACTTGTCAGTTAGTAGAACATCTGGAAGTAATAGTGATCTTTGCACAACACCGTTTAATATTGACGTATTAAATTTAAAATAACAGAATATATAATATGACACCAGGTTTTATTAGATAGCAATAAAGGCAACAAGTAGCTGTAACCAAACATTTTTTTTTAATGTGGTGGGAAACCTTAGAATTGAAAGATACTCCATTAAATTTATTTTTCTGAAAAATTGGAAAGACTGTTATTTTTCATATTTAATGGCACAGCACCTTGGCTGAAACTGAAAAAATGGTATTTTGTGGAAGCACAGTTTGAGAACCAGTATCATAAATAGAGATGCATGGAAATTCTGAGGTTTCTAGAGATCTTATATATCACAAGTTGGACTTTTTCAAAGTTGATTTAAAATCCTCAGGACCATCTAAGTCTGAAACCAAAGGGAAAAAAGCAAATTAAGAAAATGCTGATAAATTTGACTACTGCAAAATGTAGTCCTTTTAGTCTGCTACGTAAAACTAAAATTAAGAATATTTAAAAGGCAAAAAAGAGAAACTGGAAAACATATTTGCAGCATATATTATAATGTATTACAAAACTGAAAATCATGCGAGTTTGTACAATTCCGCAAGTGACCAACTAGTACTTGGGAAGGTAGAAAACAGTGGTCAGAAAATACTAAACAATTTACAAAATAAGAAATACATAAAACAATATGCATAGCAAAAATGACCCAACGTTATTATTATCTTTTGACGCTTATTTATTTATATTTGAGAGAGAGAGAGGAAAAGCAGGAGAGGGGCAGAGAGAGAGGGGGATGCAAAATCCAAAGCAGGATCCAGGCTCTGTGCTGTCAGCGCAGAGCCCAATGCAGGGCTTGAACCCAGGAACTGGGTGATCACAACCTGAGCCGAAGTCAGACGCTTAACTCACTGAGCCACCGAGGCGCCTCCAAATTACTCAGTTACTGCTAATCAGAGGAATCCATATTAAAACAATGAAATAACATTTATTTCTATCAATCAGTGGATTTAGAAAAATGGATGCAGTCAGACCCTGCTATGTATGTTAATATAATTTTTAGAAAAATAATGCAGTAACATCTATCAAAAGCTTTAAATTTTTTTTACTTTTAATATAATCAACATTTCCACTTCCAAACATGGGTTACCATCTCCCAGTTTTTCCTTTATGTTAAGGCTTTTGTAGGACAGTCTGTGTATCATTATTTAAAATTGGAAAGATGGAAATAATCTCATTGCTTAATTCTAAAGGACAGGTTAAGTAAATTATGGGATAACATACTATCATACTATCATAACTAACATATCATACTATCAGGCCTTTAATTATTGTGTTATAAATGTTTCCTTATTGATATTAGTAGGTATTCATCATTTTAATGGGAAAAAAGCAAGTATCAAAGATACAGTATGCCATGATTTTATTTCTGTTAGATTATATGTGCGCAGGAAATGGCTGGAAGTTCATATATCACGGTGTCTATTTGTCATTCTATCTGGGTGGGTGGAATTATGTGTGTTTATTCTGTTTGTGTTTTAGTCTATGCAATTTTTTTTCTATAATGATGATGTGTGTCAGATTGAGGGAGAAAACAAAATGTATTTTCCATCCTGCAGAAGCTATCTAAGGAGACCAAATGACATATCTAGCTTAAGACATGTTATTACCTCCAACAATCGTCATTCTTTCTCTAAAAATAATCTCTCTTATGGATTCTTCCTCTTTAGAACGCTTTTCACCCGTTTTATTCATGGGTCATCTCAGCTGGTGACGACTTTCATATTTCTCCAAGGGAACGTATAGTTTGTTTCTATGCAATAAACTCTTCCAATCACCAGTAATGAAATCAAATCACTCTAAATTAGGGTCTTTGGGAGGGAAAGGCCAAGTCAATGAATAGCTTTGTATGATTTGAATGAATCCCTGAAGAAATAAATCAGACTCTTGGCTTTTATCTTAGTCCCAGCCTCTGGAACAAGAATGTTAACTCAGCCAGCTTAATGCTTAGGAAAACAAAACAAAAAAACGAAACAAAAAAAAATGTTTAGGAAAACCAAAAAAGAAAACAAAACAAAACTTTAAAGTCTCAGTGTCCATAAAAGGATAAAGATACTCATTTGATCCCATTTTTTGAGCATCTACCCAAAAGAGCTTAGTATGGACTAAATATGTTTAAAATGAACATCAGGAACAAACTTAGAAGGGAAAAAAAGGAGAAATAACGTCTGGATTTTGGAATTGAGAGACCCGAAGGGGTGAAACGCCAGGGGTTCACAGCTCAGCCCTGCATCTTACAAACTGTGAGAATATAAAGAATCCACTTAATCCTTCTGCAGGGAGGTAATACCAAAGTAAGGATGTTATGATTGTTAAGTGAAATGAAATACATCGTGCAGTAAACAATTAGTAAATATCAGTTTCCTTCATTCCCAGGAGAAGAGAAGAGGGCAGAGGAGGAGAAAGCAGGAAATCTCCCTCACCTCCAACCCTCATCTCCAGAATTTCAGGCACAGCCCTAGCAGTCTGGTGGGGGAAATATATATGTGTATATATATATATGTGTGTGTGTGTGTGTGTGTGTGTGTGTGTGTGTGTTTGGAGGGAGGAATGATGGGAACAAGGGGATATTTGAAGACAATTTAAACATCCATCTGAGAATCGGAACAGCAGCAACAACAAAATCGATAGTCGTAAAAAACAGTAACAACTGAGATAAGACAGCGTCCCGGGAAGCGGTGGGCCCGGAACACATAGATCACTATTTTTGAGACTCATCAGGTTCTCTCCCTACCCTGCCTCCTCCTGGATCATGCGAGGCATCTCAGGTATGCTGCTTAGCGCTTACCCTGGTTTTGCTATTTGCCATTTGTCAGTTGCCACTTGCCAAATGAGAAAACAATTGTTTTCCTCTCTTAACCCAGAACAATGCTATACAAACACAGAACGTGATCTTTAAAAATGCTTTGAGCTTTAGAGAAGGTAACACTTACACCCAAAATATTATTGGTGTTGCTGTTGTTGTCGTGTGCAGCGTGGTTGAAGGTGTTCAACCTTGGAACTTGGTATTCATCTTGGAACCCTGAAGCTGGAGAAAATTCCACCTCGCTTCCAGCCTAAGCGGGAAATAGTCTGGAGGAGATGTGAAATTTTAGGAGCTCTTGAACCATGGTGAATGTGGAGGAAATTTGATTAAAAAAATAGTTTACGAAGGGCACGGTGGGGGCTGGTGATCGGGAAAATCGGAACGGACATGTGGTATGTACCTCGCACTGAGTGTGGTTTGAGAGAGTTGGTGTGAATTAGGAATATCATGAATGTGAAATACATCCACCACAAGGTCTGCTATTGTGGGTTTGAGTTTGGAATCCTGAAGTGTTTCTTTAGGATCAAAGCTTTGGCAGAGGGAGGTGGGCATGGGGACAGGTTCCAGTCTGGCCAGAAGCAAAAGCTCTACATTTTCCTCAGGAGACATGTAGTCTGAGAAAATACATTTGGTTGCTCTGAGTGTACGTGTTCACATTTATTTTGGAGTCCTTTTTGAAATTTCTGAAGTGAAAATGCCTGTACTCTGAAACAGGGCAATCATGACAGCTGTTAATTCTCTGACTCTCTGTCTCTGTCTCACACACACACACACACACACACACACACACTAACCAGTATTTACTCTTTGATGTTTTATTAGTGCCACTACTTTTGGGGGCACACAGTGAATTGGAAAGAGTCCTCCTGAGGTCCATTTGAAGCTCTCTGCCCAAACTCTCTGGAGGAAAGGAAGAGCCATGCCCCAGTGAATCTCAGCACATTTTTTTTCTACCATAAGTCAGGTTAGTTTTATTTGAGGTCAAAACGGCAATTGAAGTAGGAAATATGCTCCTGGTATTTGGAGGAGGAGAAGGGGATCTGGGCAGACCCAGGCCGCTCTGGCCCGGGTGTCTCACTGTGTCCCAGGGCAGAGGTAGCACTGCCACTCCACTGCGTCACATGAAGAACACCCAATTGGGAAGGACAGCCCTGAGCGTTTGGGCCAGATGTTCACAGCATCTTGCACCTTCCCAGGAAATTGATTTTGGGATAAAGGCGAAGCAGATGACTGGCAAAGGCTCCCGTGATGGAAATTGAAAATGTCAGGGAACAAAAGACATAGGAAATAAGAGTTCCCTTTGGATGCAGCTCTCTCGGCAACATCCTGTTCCCAGCCATGAGCCCACCACTCGGCCGAAGGGAATGAAATCCAAAAGGGAATTTGGCCCCATTTCCTCTGACCTCTTGAGGTGGCAGTGGAGAAGGATGGCTCCCCATTCCCCATCTCCCGGTCTCCCTTTTCTCCCTCCAAATGGATGACTTTAGGGGGAGCAAAGTCTCTCCTCACCCACCAAGTGGCATAGAAGCCAATTCTTAGAGTAAGGTATTAGATGTTATTTATATCTGTAGCTCTACTCCCTAGCAATAAGTACTCAATAAATGTTTGTTCATTGTGTGTGTGTGTGTGTGTGGTGCCGGGGGGGGGGGGGGCGCGGTGATGGTTAAGATTTCTGGAGCGCCTCCCCTGGGTCAGGGTGCCAGGCCCAGGGACATAGTTTTATGTGAGCTATCTCATTCACCTCTTCTACCGGTTCGACGAAGTAGGTCATCAGAACTTCTCAGAAAATGGAGGCACGTGGAAATTAATGTCATATTTGAGCTGTGAGGGGTTGGTGTTTGAATCGCGAACTGTCCACTCCAAAGAATGATCTCCTTCCATACCGTGGTGCTGATTATATCCTCTCGGGCAATGCGTAGGCAGCACCATACTTGCAAGGTGTGAAGTTGAACAACATCCGCTATTGTATCACTGTAGAAAAAGGTTCTCCAAACTCTAATTGTTCCCACATGTTGGCTGATAGACCAAATCGCTTCTAAGTTCTTTTCTGAAGGAATCCCTTGGACTCAAAATCAGGGCAGAGTCATGTAAAAGATTACTGAAATGGAGTCTTTGAATGTGCTTCTAGCATTTCCCCTCACTGGATGTGATACTACGAGAATCAGGCTGCCCTTCAGAGCTTCAGTTTGTTCGGCAAACAGGAATATGTCCCATCACCCGTACTCTCACCACGGAGAATGGTCTTAACTCAAGGAGTAAATTAGATGGGCTTCGTGAGAGAATTTGAAATCTGCCAGATTGTTAAGGTCGGAGACACTGTCTTTTATCTTTGTAAACCCCAAAACCCCTGGGAAAGTGCTCAACAGGTTTGTGAAATGGGTGAACTGGTATAGCTTTGCATTCAAATACAAGACTTCCATGTTTCTGGTTCAATTTAGATAGTTGTCACGGCAATCAGCGGTCTCTTCCTTTCCAGTGGCCTAGGGGAGGTGGCGGTAAGTTAGAGGGCACTGGTTGTCTGGTGAACCTAAGGAGAGGGTTTGAGATAGTTAGAGTCGAGCCATCTGAAGGTGCACGGCTTCAGCAAAAAACCTAGAACCTAAGACTAACGTGGGTAGCAGGCTGCCCGCCTTCAAGGACACATATGTACTTGAACAACAAACATATCAATGATGACCAATGTTGACTGATGACAACCAGAAGAGTTCTTGAATGATACCAGAGAAGTGGGAGATTTCCTCTCTGGTTATCAACATGGCAAAGACCTGGATTTTGATTTTCTACCATCCTGACTGGAACATATTAAATTAGATTTAAAGAAACAAATGTGTGTGACACTTAATTGCCATGGCATTGGGAATGAAAGTTCATACTTGTTAGAAAGGCCATACATAACTTTTGACCTAGGAGTTGGTTATGTAGCCCATATAGAATGTGTGTAAGTGACTTACCACCACATGAAGACGCTTCCTAATTAATAAATGTGGCTGTACGAAGCCTTTTGGGAAGCTCTGGTAGAAAACACTCCCATAGATCATTCAGAAGCTTCTTAATTTTTTTTATGTTTATTTATTTTTGAGAGAGAGAGAGAGAGAGAGAGAGAGAGAGAGAGAGCATGTGTGGGGGAGGGGCAGAGAGAGAGAGGGAGACACAGAGTCCGAAGCAGGCTCCAGGCTCTAAGCTGTCAGCACAGAGCCCTATGTGGGGATCGAACCCGTGACCGCAAGATCATGACATGAGCCAAAGTCAGACGCTCAACCGACTGAGCCACCCAGGCACCCCCAGAAGCTCCTTTAAATCCTGTTTATATTCATGTTATTGTTTAGGCTTTATGCATGTAAATTGACCTGAGCCACACAACAACCCCACAAGGTAGATGATAATATTACCATTTTACAGATCGTGGAAGACGAGCGACAAAGACAATAATCCAACAATCAACCTTCTATATTTAACAGTGGCCCAGAAAAGCTGTGTGTGTTCCCATGGACTAACAGTTATTGATTCTGAACGCACAGCTCATGTGACAGGTGTCTTGGCAAACAGGAAATGGATGACAGAGCCTTCTAATAACTGTGTAATTTTAAGAGGCAGATCAAGAAGACATGAGTATTGGATGGGGAGCAGATGGCTTTCATATTTCTTTACTATGTAGTACGCAGTGAAGAGAATGCAGAGTCCACTTGGGTGATGGAAAACCAAAGTTTCCTGGCATGTCTAACACGACTCTCTTCTGCTTAGGGAAAACACAAAACACATCACAAGCACTAATTGAACAAGCACTCTTGAGGTCTGATCATCAAATTATCTTCAAGAGGTTGGAGAGAGAGAGAGAGAGTGAGAGAGAGAGAGAGCATAAAAAAAGAAAGAAAGAAAGTATTAGAACAAAGACCAACAGCAATATTTTGTTCTTTGTTCCCACGGTCTCATCATAGCTGAATCAAGTTGCATGCATATATTAACTCTGAAAGATGTGAAGGATAACCTTCATGATTCTGACAGCTGGTGTTGCACAGCAACTGGGGTCATGGATTCCACAGCCTTAGTGAGTATATCGTCAAAATGTTTTGGTTAAGGAGAATAAAAAATCAACAGCTCTCCCTTCAAGCCTTGTCTACCCTAAAATACTTTCCAACAAAATTAAGTAATACATCCATCAAATCATGTGATTTTTCAGTCAGCTTCTCCTGTCCATTCTACACACTTTTCTTCCTCCCTTGATTGTTGCCACAGCATCAGAACCACCCACCCCTCCAGCTTCATTTAGAGCAGCCTCCACTGGGCCTAGGTATTTTGATTACAACCACAGATTGACTGACCTCCCATCCTCCCATTTTCCTTCCAGGGACGCTTGTGGTTTAAGCTAAATACCATGCAGCTCTAACCACTTAAAACAGAGCCACTGATTAAGACACAGCTATAACAATTGGATGCAAAGCTCCCGTTCTGAGAGTGACCAACATCCTGTGCCCTGACAAACAGCCAGTCCAAACACGCTGGAGGCTAAATGGAGCTTTGGTGGAAGAGTGGTTAATTGTGTGTTGGTTCCCATGGACAGAGTCCATGTTTCCATGTGTCATTTCCAGACTATCCAAGAGGAATTATAGGAGAGGCCAGATGAAAGGCTTGGTATGAGTGATAAATAGGGGCGAGAAAAGTGGAGACTAGTTGGGTTAGATGAACTCCTGAGAAGGTTATTTGTGGACATTAAAGCTGGGCATTGTGCCCTACATGGCTTGGATGTAAGCTGTCCTTGCTTGGATGCCTGAAGTCCTATCTTCACAGGTTCAATGTTAGGTTCCAATTCCTCATCACAAAGCTTTATTTGATCTATTTTGGTTTCTATTTGACTACAGATGTTTATTGAGCACCTTCTATGTGCCAGGTACTAAATGCCAGAAATAAGAAATGAACAAGACAGATAAGGTCTCTGCCTGGTTTGCATCCCATTGGTGGAAACAGAAAATGGACAAGTAAACAAGGTTACTTTGGATCATAGTAAGTGCTATGAGGAAAAATAAAGGAATTAAACAGGGAGAGATGCAAAAGAGTAACTGGGATACTAGAAATCCCCTTTAAATTAGGTGTTCAAGAAATGCCTTCCATAGTGGAAAGTGGAGGAAATTGGAGGAAGACACGGAGCCAGTGACAGGAAGATCTGGGGGCAGGAGATCACAGAAAGCATTCGGAGGGAGGGGGGAGAACTACACGAGACAGTCGTAAGGTAGGAACTTAGGGTTTGGGTGTCCTAAAGGAAGCCATGTGACTGAAGCATCCTGAAGAGAGAAGAGAGCAGACCAGAGGAGGTTGGGGAGGCCAAGAGAAGCTACATCATGAAGGACTATAGGCCATGGGAAAGAGTTAAGATTTTACTCCAAACACATTTTGCTTTCTTCACTTCAACTCAGCGGTCCATTCTCCTAAGTTTATATCGACGGTTTGATTGCTACATTAGGGATATCCAATCCTAATCTTTGGCCAATACCAAATTGAATTATAAGTATATAGCATTGAACTGTAAGTATATAGATTGGAAACCATTCACTAATGCCTCTTTCCATTAAGCTTTTTTTTTTTTTTTTTTTAATTTTTTTTTTCAACGTTTTTTATTTATTTTTGGGACAGAGAGAGACAGAGCATGAACGGGGGAGGGGCAGAGAGAGAGGGAGACACAGAATCGGAAACAGGCTCCAGGCTCCGAGCCATCAGCCCAGCGCCTGACGCGGGGCTCGAACTCACGGACCGCGAGATCGTGACCTGGCTGAAGTCGGACGCTTAACCGACTGCGCCACCCAGGCGCCCCTCCATTAAGCTTTTTATGGCAAGGATCTGTTCTCTCATTTGGCATGTCCCACTCAATAGCTTCTCATAATTTACCATTCTGCTTTGGCAGAAAATAGACATTAATTCGAGAGAATGGCTTTTGGAGATAGATTTACTTTTGTCAGTTATCGATGATGGAAAAACTATAAAGGATGTCTTTCTGAAAAGGGGGAGGTGATACCTCTCTTAGCCTGTTTTTAGATCCAAATGAACAGTTTTATGTGAGAGAAAAAAATTGAGATTCCAACTCAAACTTTCTAAGTTTTAAGTCTAAGTTTACTAAGAAACTGTGTGTTAAGTAAGACTACGCACCTGCAGTGAAATACTGAGTAAAATCAAAGACTCAAGCCTGGAACTAGTTTTCCCAAAAATGTACACTGAACAGTTTCCGCCACATGATTTTACAGGAGTATCCATAATCTGCCATTTCCCAGGCATCTGGGCTCATGAATATTCAGACAGGTAGAGTGCTGAATACTTTATTGAATGATGACATCTGGCACTCCTGGATTAAGTGATGCTTCTAGTCCTAGGAGAAATAACTTAGGTTACTACTAAGCATACTCGTTTTTATATAGAGTTCACTTATTAATGAAAAAATACATTCTCTATCAGTTCAATGAATTTTTTCTAGGCAATAACCTTGTACAGGATGTGCTAAGGTCTAGAGAAATACGAAGTTCCATATTTACAACCTTGTACCTGATATTCACTAGTTGTTTTTTTTTTTTTTAGGAAGTTTTGTTTTTAAGCCCCAGGTACTATTCAAGATACTGAGTCTACTTGTGTCTCTGAGAAATTTTATGACCTTATTTGATAAGCTGCAATAAACCTACTTTAATAAAAATCTGAAACTCTAGGATCTAAGTGTTAAATTGGCCCCAAGGAAATTTCTGGAAATGTATGGGGCCATGGTGAACTGTAGACCCCAGCTCAAGACTGTTTGACTAAGGACCCTTGGGGATTATTAATGTGTGTGAAAATCTTTTATACATTTTGTCTTTCCATTTCTAAGGCACAACAACTACAGGCATAGATTGTAGGCAAAGTATATTTACATTTCTTAAATCCGTGTTTCCAATTCCAAACTATGCATTCAGATCTTGTTGGTGGTGGCGAAAGGAATCCCTAGACTTGGACATTCCTTGCTTTAAAGTGTAGGGTATTGTATATTTCCCCAATATTTGTGCCTTACTGCTCCTTTGAGAACACAGATTCTCTGCATTGATGCTTCATTTCTTCACTAGCAACCCCCACATCAGATCTTAATGGTCATGGTGCCCACTATACATAAGTCTTTTCTCTAAAAATATCAAATCATCCAGAACTGATAGCTTTCATGGAAAGTCCATTACTTTGTTACTTCTGGCAGGCACATGTGTTTTCCTTTGGCTGGCCAGGCTAGTGGTGTTTCCAGCAGCGTGGATAACTGGCGACCCCGTGTAGTTCCTTCTCTTAAGCCTGTCAAAGTCTTGTCTGACACAGGTAAACTGGACATGACTGTATAAACATACCAGGGCATTTGGTGACACCTCTGAACTGTGACACCTTGCCAGAAAGTCTCCCTAGCATGTCAGTGAGTGGTTAAAGCTTTCTGGGTCCAGTACAGTGCTTCACCACAAGATAAGATTTCTGCAAGCAGAACTTTGTCTTCAAGGTTTACATTTTGCTTAAAACTTGAGCTCCAAAAACTTCAGGTCAAATTCCATTGCCATCGATTTTCCCCTTGCCATTCAGGGTTGGACAGTCCCCCAGGGTTCCTTCTGGAACCTTGAGCCCATTACTTTCCAGTTGCGTTTCTGCCCTTTTCACTTCTCAGCCTAAGTGTGTTTATCCTGACTCATATACTACCTTTCCCTTCCAGAACACGTTTAAATAAAATTGTAAATAGGGATCCAAGTTGCTTTTTCATTTCGCATTCCACGGAATTAGTGAGAGGGAGAGTGGCTTTGGCACTCTCCATACTCTTGTATAGAACACCCTCCATACTCTTGTATAGAAATGCCCTCGGGGGAGGACTCATTGGCTTTCCACATTCTGCTGAAGCTGATGGACAAAGCATGGGAAAGTCAGACATCTGCCCTGTAAAGTAATCCTCCAGTACTTGTTGTGCTGTCCTCTCATTTCTATCATGCTAAGCATTCTATTTAAAATACGTCTTTGTGGGGAGCCTGCGCGGCTCAGTTGGTTACACGTCCAACTCTTGACCGCAGCTCAAGTCGTGATCTCATGGTTGGTGAGTTCCGGCCCCACATTGGACTCTGCGCTTACAGCATGGAGCCTGCTTGGAATTCTCTCTCCCTCTCTCTGCCCCTACCCACTCGTGCTCTCACTCTCACTCTCAAAATAAATAAATGAACTTTAAAAAATTAAAAAATATATATACACCGTTGTTTTCCTCCAGAGGAAGGAACGACCACGGTTTTCACTCAGCACCTTGCCTCTCCTCTTGGTGGACTCTCAATTAGTGTGTGTTGAACTGAATTGAAAACCAGTTACACGAACTCATTAGGTTTAACTTGGTCTTAGAACACAGCCTGATTAGTTGATAGCTCTTCTCCTTAAATTTTCTATTTTCGGGTACTCTTTGTATTTTTCAAGTCTGAAACTTTTAAACGCAAGGGCCTAAAGAATTTCATCCATAGCCACAGTGGCTGAAGTGTTTTAATTCCAAGGTAAAAATATGTACTGCCTCATCTGTAGCCTGCATATAGATTTATGTTTGGATCTTCAAGATAAATTTGCCTTCTAAAAGATCACCTAGGATAATGGAAGAGAAGCTTCCATCTATCTTTACTAAAAATAAAACCTCCGGGCTTAATGGAACACAAGATGTCTCCCTTGCACGAGATATAATGCAGCTGGGGTAGAATTCTCTGATGGGTTTTTAGCGAAAAATGCCCTAGTCTCCTTCTCATTCCCTGAAGCACTGGGTAGCTGCCAACTCATTCAGAATCTGTAGGCATCTGGTAAAGCTCTGGTTTGATTGCCTCGGTCAGGTTGGATAGAAGTAGACCCAGACATTGCTCTTCTAGACATGGCTTCTCTGTTATTGCCTTGAAGTTTATCCACTCTGTAAGCTCAATCACCTTGAAAATTACCCTTAGTTTTCCATCACTCACATTAGCTTCGTCAGTTTCTTAGCTACTTGGATTTTGTGTGGAATATTTATCAAATTAAATCACACCGATGGGCCCTGGGATCCATGAACTATAAATACATTTATAGTTAATCATCCAACTAAGTTCTTTCCCGAGATGAAAAAAAAATATATATCAAAAAGGCCATCTTCTAGGAGTTTCCAGATTGTAAAAATGCGGATCTTGTCTGCGTTGTGATATGCCTCTAACAGGGATCTGTCTAGCCTCCAGTGGGAGAAAGAGCTTTAGAGAAAAGTGGTAGCCCTTGGTTATCAAAAGGTTAAGTGTGACTTTGGTGCCTTTGGGGGGGGTATTCTTTTTTTTTTTTTTTTTTTTTTGGTCAGGATTAAGCATAAGCAGAGGTAATTTTGGAGTTAATCAGATTTCAAAGCATGTAGAATTTTTAAGTCTGCATTTGTGTATACCATAACAATGCTTTATTAATAGCTTCTTGATCATACCACTTATTAGTGGAAGTGTCTTCATGGATAAGTGGACAAAGATTGATTTGAATCGATTTATTTATTCACAAAAAGAGAAAGGCTTCATGTTTTCATATCTTTTATCTGTGAACAACTTTCAGACCCTTAAAATGGTCTATGAACATGTCCAACTCAATACGTTTCAACTTGAAAAACTCAAAAAATATGTGAGAACTGATAAATGATGACAGAGCCCAAGTGGGGGTTTTAAAATAAGTAAATGATGCATAAAATTACAGAATTGTACAAACGTTTTATAAGAAGACATACCATTGCCCAAATACCATCCGCCTATACACACTCCTCACAGAATCTCCTGCGGGCTCTCAGAAAGTAATAAGACAAGCTTTGTGCTGCAGAAACACACAAGAGACACAGGAGGTGATGATGGTCCCAGATACCAGGTGGAAGTCTAAAAGGTAGATGAGCTTCAGAACTTTCTTTTAACAGAGGTTCTCGGAATAACAGAAACTTAGACGGCTTTCCTACATCCCCAGGGCTCCCAGTGGATTCTCTTTCACAGCTGCCTGATACCGGTCATGTTGAGCAAGAGCCCCAGCTGTAGAATAACAGAATAGTAGTAGAAAGGTGTCACTTAGCCATATGTTATCTCCTGTCTTATTCTTTTATCGTGTGGTGTATTATTATTCCTGTGTTATTGTGGTCGCAGCAGCTAGAATATGTGGTTTGTGGGCAAGGATGAGAAAACACCACTTTTAGGGCTAAAAGTGAAATCTATTATCTCATGTAACCAAATGCTGAAGCCAGGGGTTTGAATTCTACCAGCCTCCCTCCCCTCCACCTTTTACTCTCTCCTTTTCTGTCTTGGCTTCTTTTCCTGCATGCCAGTCCTGTGCTAGCTCTAAACATGGCTTCTGCAGCTTCCAGGCTCGCATCTCAGCTTTGACATCAGAGCAGAATTGAATCGAATGGTAATTTCTGTATTTGTAGTAAAAACACAACGCCATGTTCAATTCCCCCTAAGAGTGGTTGCATCTTAAAAAACATCAGTCCATAGATTAAATGTCAACACAGAGTTCCTGTATTTTAAAACATAAAAGAGATTTTTTTTCAGTTAACTTGTCCAAATAAAATATGAATGTCAGTAATAATATAGGAGTCAGGCAAATGAAAACCTCATATACTTCAGGTGAGAATGTAAAGTGTCACAACCACTTTGGAGACCCGGATTTGCAGTTTCTTAAAAAGTTAAACATATATTTATCATAAAATCTCATTTGTTCACCCCTAGGCATTTGTCCAAGAAACATGAAAGCATGTGTTCATAGAAATATAGGTACACCAATAATCAGAGAAATCTTATGTAACAGTGCAAAACTGGTGACAGCCCAAATGTTCCTCAACAGGCGGATGGATAAACAAATTGTGGTATAGCCATACAATGGGATACTACTAAGGAATAAAAAGGAATGAGCTGTTGATTCATACTACAACATAGATGAATCACAAAATAATTATACTCAGTGAAGGAAATCAGACAGAAGAAAAGTACATATTGTACAATTCTACTTATTTAAAGGGAGAGAAAGCAAACTCATCTATAGTGACAGAAAACAGATCAATGTTTGCCTGGAAGAGTAGGAGTGTGGAATAAAGAAGAGCAGAAGGGAGAGATTATAATGGAGCTTAAGACAATATTTGGGGGGCGCCTGGGTGGCTCAGTCGGTTAAGCGGCCGACTTCGGCTCAGGTCATGATCTCACGGTCCGTGAGTTCGAGCCCCACGTCGGGCTCTGTGCTGACAGCTCAGAGCCTGGAGCCTGTTTCAGATTCTGTGTGTGTCTCTCTCTCTACCCCTCCCTGTTCATGCTCTGCCTCTCTCTGTCTCAAAAATAAATAAATGTTAAAAAAAAAAATTAAAAAAAAAACAAAAAAAACCCCTAAAGTTAAAAAGACCTAAATAAATAGGAGATCTACCATTTTCATGGATCAGAAGACTTGTTAATAAATGTCAGTTCTTCCCAAATTGATCTAAAAAATCAACTGCAAACCCAGTCAAAATAGCTCTCTTTTTTTCTTTGGCAGAAATTTAAAAGCTAATTCTAACATGTATACAGAAATTCAGAGGACCTAAAATAGCTCCCCAATAAATATTTTATTTTATTTTTTATTTTTTTAACGTTTATTTATTTTTGAGACAGAGAGAGACAGAGCATGAACAGGGGAGGGCCAGAGAGAGAGGGAAACACAGAATCTGAAACAGGCTCCAGGCTCTGAGCTGTCAGCACAGAGCCCCATGCGGGGCTCGAACTCACGGACAGCGAGATCATGATCTGAGCCGAAGTCGGAAGCCCAACCGACCGAGCCACCCAGGCATCGCCCCAATAAATATTTTAAATAGAAAAATCAAGTTGGAGGACTTATACTCCCTGTTTTTAATCCTATAAAGCTATATTAATCAAGCTATAATGGTGTTGGCAAAAGGATAGACATATAGATCAATAGGATAGAATTGAGAACCCAGAAAATAGACACACACACATATTTGTTCAATGTTTTATGATAACGGTGCCAAGGTACTTCAATGGGTAAAGTATATTTTTAATAAAAAAATAGTGCTAGAACAATTAGAAATTAACCTTTAAAAAGATGAAACTTGACACTTACTTTTGCCATACAGAAAAATTAACTCAAAATTGATTGTAGACTTCACGGTACTAAAACTAAGATCCTTTTGGAGGAACATAGAAGCAAATATTTGTGACCTTCAGCTAAATGAAGATATCCTAGATTGGACAAAAAAAAAATCTGCAAATGATAAAAACAATTGATACAGTGGAGTCCAACAAAACTAATTTTGCTCATTAAAAATAGTATTACAGAAATGAAATGGAAAGCCACAGACTAGGGGGAAATATTGCCAAAACATGTAACTGACAAAGAATCTATGCAAAATAAAAAAGAACATGTACATCTCAGTACCGAAAAGACGGACAACATAAAAATATAAGTAAAATATTTTAAAGCCCACGCACCAGAGTAGATTTGTAGATGACAAATAAGCACAGAAAAATGTGCTCAAGATCATCAGGGTAACATAAATAAAACCATAATAAGGTATCAACACATACGCATTAGTATGGCAAAAATTTTAAAAACTGACCATACCAAATGTTGGCAAGGATATGTACACAAGCAATTGGTGCTCATATACATTGCCAGATATCCCACGCATTCCACTCTATGTTTTTGCTCAAGAGAAATAAAAACAAAAGTCCACTACAAAACTTGTACTCAAATGTTTACTGCAGTTTATTTATAAGAGCCCCAAACTGGAAACAACTCAGGTTTCTATCAACTAGAAATATTTTTAATCAGACCTAATTTTGAAAAACAAACAAACACATTCAGACCTGATTGGAAAGCCTGTAATCACATGTTTTTCTCAACTTTCAGAGTCATAGCCAGATGTCTTCATTGTCAATTAAAAAGTTCTGATTTTTACTAAAACTTAGAAGACACTCTTCTAGGATCCATTAGTACCTCTCTTATAAAGGGGAGAAGAATGAGGCTCCATGAGTTTCGTTCTTAGTAACTGCCGTGCACACAGCATAATGCTAAAAGCAACTTTAAGAAGGGCCTCCAGAGCTCTTTTGAGCTGCCAATTGGGTATATTACAACCAAGATCAAGAGGAGAATAAGGAACAGGAAAGGAGGCTTAAAAAAAAAAAATCTAAGGGCTTCTATGTCAGACCAGACTTCCCAAGGTCCTGGCACCAAGTGCCATTTATGAGGCCATTCAGGGCACTGGAAACGAGAATGTCCTTAGAGGGGACAACCAAAGTCAAAATCCCGTAAGCCATACCCCTTGTGTGGAGACAGTCACTGGAAGATCTGAATGCTCTCGGGGACCTCAATCTGCGAGGGCTCAGATAACCAGTGTCCGTGACAGGAACGAATGGGGCCCCGGCTCTTGATGTTAGCTCCCCTGAACCAACCAAACCCAGAGCCTTTGGTAACTCTGGAAATAGAAGGAACACTGGTTGATTTCCTTCTTGACACTGGAGCCACATTTTCTGTCCTCCTTTGCGCTCCCGGCCAACCAACCAAATGCAGCACAACAATTAGAGGCATCTCCAGAAAACTTGTGACTAAATTTGTCTCTCAGCCACCAGGGTGCATATGGGGAGACTTTTTTTTCCCACATTCTTTTTTTTTTTATAATGCCAGAGAGCCCCACTCCCTTGCTAGGAAAAGACATTATGACTGAATTAGGGACTATAGAGCCACTAGCTCCAGGATGGATAAACAATTGTCTAGATATATAGTAATCTGGACACTGAAGATCAATCTTTCCTTGAAGGAAAATTACATATGCCTCATGGAGTTGTTCCTATGCAAACTGGATGGCCAAAGGAAGATTCGAGGATTGAGAACCAAAAACTAGTTCAAAAGCTTACTTATTCTAAGCAACAATATCACAAGATCCAAATAAATATGGAAGAGGGAGGAAAAGCTACAGTTAAATTTAACAAATAAATGACCAGATAGGTCAGAGACTTTTTGAATGGCTACAATGCATCTTTCCTTCCCGTGGTGTGACCACCTCCCTAGGAGGCATTGCATTTGGAATATTAATGCTCGCTGGTCTAATATTCTTTTTGTATGTCACTCGTAGAAGTTGTTGCATATGCCAGAAAAATAAGAAAATTTTGCTAGCCCAGACATTCCAAATACCCTCCCATTATTTCAGACCTCTGGATCGACCTCTGACCCTGCCCTGACTGCATACCCCTGTCAAAGCCCCCTTGCAGCAAGAAGCAGTTAAGATCAGTCTTCCTCCCAATTCCTAATGGCAGTTAGGAGTCACGTGTTCGGGGCGGGGGGGAATGTAACAGGAAAAGATGGGATTCAGTAGGCAGAGAGGGAAAGGTTAGGACTTGAGGTCCTAGGTGGGAAAACACACACACACACACACACACACACACACACACACACATTTTGGAACAATGCTGGGAGCTTCTGACAACAGTGAACCCCTTCAGGGGTAAGATTCCTCTTAAGAAACAAATGTCTGTGCCTTGGGCCCAAATAACCTATAAGTGAAAATGGAATCAACTTAGAAAAGACGAGGAGGGATTGTGAGAAGTAAGTGAGATGATATATTTTCAGAAATACCATAAAAGCTGTACTGTCTAGTTAACAATAGGTTTACAACCTATTGGAAATATTTACAATCCCCCACCCCCACCCCACGGAGTCCCAAACCCTTAGATACTTCATTCCCTGGTACTTCTTCCCCTCTCCATTTTGCAGGCTTATTTTTTCACGGGCTCTGCAATGAGCATGTGCCAAAGAACTGAAGTCTCTGTGTCACCTCAGGGACTGTACTTTTGTTCCAATCAGACCACTTTTTGGCCTTACGTGGGCCTAGGCGACTTCCAGGTAAGGCTGTAACCTCTGTTATACTCAGCCAATGAGGAATTAGGGGACGGACTTCACGCTAGGGACAAATTGCCTGCTGTAACTGCCCGAGTGTGACAGTCCATCAGAAACCTGCTCTTGCAAAGACGTTGATTAAAGCCTTACTTCACTGTGGGGGTGGGGAGAAGCCTCCAAATAAATGCAAACTCTGTTTAGTTTATTTTCATTTTTTTTAATCGAAGTGTAGTTGACATATAATATTAGATTAGTTTCAGGTGTACAACATCATGATTCAACAGTTATATACAGCATGAAATGCTCACCACAATAGTATATTATAGTATTACTGACTGTATTCCTTATGCTGGACTTTTCATCCCCGTGACTTAATGACTTTATAACTGAAAGCTTGTCCTTCTTTTTAAATTTTTTTAATGTTTATTTACTTTTGAGACAGAGAGACACAGCATGAGCAGGGAAGGGGCAGAGAGAGAGGGAGACACAGAATGTGAAGCAGGCTCTAGGCTCTGAGCTGTCAGCACAGAGCCTGACGCGGGGCTCGAACCCACGAACTGTGAGATCATGACCTGAGCCAAAGTCGGATGCTTAACCGACTGAGCCACCCAGGCGCCCCGGAAGCTTGTCCTTCTTAATCGTCTTCACCATTTCGCCCACTCCACCTCCCTTCCCCCTTGACAACCTTACCAGTTTTTTTCTGTATATTAATGAATCTGTTTCTCTATTTTATAACCTTTCTTCCGCGTTTTTCTTTCTACATGTCTTGAAAGGAGGGAACCTTTCCAAGGGGACACTCACTCCCTGGGCTCTGCAGAGAAACCCCAGCTTATATGACAAGGTTTGAGTCACCAGTACCCCATGTCCTGGCTGGTGCACCACAGTTCAGCAGCATTTTCTGGAATCATTTTGATGAGAAGCCAATTAGAAAAAAAAAAAAAAAACCATGAGAACCATTTGGGAAGCAAACTTTTCCTTTGATGTGTGTTAGTATGAAAACCCAGTATCTGGCATGGGCAATGTTCAATCTTTGAAAACACACACACACACACACACACACACACACACACTTCTCTTAGTACAAAGTTGTCACTTGAGCAAAAATCTTTTATTTTTAGCTCATCCAATGATGAGAAGCTATTTGGCACAGACTTAATAAAACCTTCGTATAAAAGTGCCAGAACTTCCATATAGAGTGTAACTTGAGGAGTTATCTTGATCCTCAGAGAGCCATCCAGCTTTCCAGAAGGAGGCCAGTAAAAAGTGGGGAGGGGTAAGGCTAAATTGAGAATGCTGAAGGGGAAGTCGGTGCTTGTAAATATGCCTTCAAATTTTACTTCAGAGTTCGGTCTTTACATATGTCCAAGATTGGGCTCAAGACTGGGCTGCTGGTGTCACAGTGAATTCTTGAGATCTCTGGAACTCCTTTTTTCAGAAGTAGGTATATTTGGGCTACAAGGAGAGGAAAGCTAGTAATACACATGAAAAAGTGATGGAGCATATTAACTTAATACACTGTATTCATTAAATCTAATAAAAGCATTGATAATTCAAATCCTTCAATAATCCCGAGTGTTCATTTTATTGGTAAATCCCTACCGTTTTCCATGCAGTCTTTCAGAAGAAAGTGTTGTAAGTTTTTCTTCTTTAAGTTAACAAGTGTCCAGGGGTGCCTGGGTGGCTCGGTGGGTTAAGCGTCAGACTTCAGCTCAGGTCATGATCTCCCTGTTGGGGGTTTGAGCCCCATTATCGGGCTCTGTGCTGACAGCTCGGATCCCAGGGCCTCCTTCGGATTCTGTGTCTCCCTCCCTCTCTGCCCCTCCCCCCTCATCCTGTCTCTCTGTCTCTCAAAAGTAAATAAACATTAAAAACGATGGTTTTAAAAAGTGTCCAACAGAAGGGAGAAAGGAAAAAAAACAGATTTCTGGGAAAAACTGACACACACTTGGAAAACTTACTTCTGAACAATTAAGAATTGGATCCATTCCTATGAAAGTGGAAGAAAAATATCAACCAATCCACGTGGGCTACTCGGCCTCAAATGTGCTCTAAACAGCAACATGTATTCCCTGTGTTTCCCTTCGTGCCCTACCTGCAGTCTGGAGAGAGACCCATATACTCTACGTTGGAAAAGTCCTTTGCATTCCACACAACCTTCGATCAAATTCCCTTTGAAGAAGAAAAGTCACAACTGAAGAGCGATCCCGGCCCTAACCTCTCCTCAAAAGGTAAGTGGTCTCCTAGTAGCCTGCAGACCAGCAGGGCCTGATCCAGTCGATACCTCGGTTATTCGGCGTCCCTCGGAGAGGAGAAGATAGTCTGGAAATCAGACCTTGTGTGTCGTTGTAAGACAGAGCCTGACGCTGAGTATGTCACACAGTACCAAGGACAGAAGGCGCAGTATAAATGAGCTTGAAGGGGCAATTGGACTTTCAATTGCCTGGTGAGAAATGACTAATTAACATGAAAAAAAAAAAAAAAAAGAGGAAAGGGTTCTCAGATTACATATACAGTGGGCCCCGGAACAAGGTTTGAGATGGGCAGGCCCACTTATATGCAGACTTATTTTTCAATAAATACAGTACAGTACAGGACTGTAAATATATTTTTTCTTGCTTATCTTCTTCATAAGTCTTTTCAGTAGCTTATTTTATTGTAAGGATACAGTATATAATACGCACACCATACAAAATATGGGTTAACCGACTGTTTATTAGGCTATTAGTACATTATTATATAAATATATAATATTTATATTATATAAATGTAAATAATTATATATATATAAATATTATATATATTTAATATATATATAATATATATAAATATTATATATATTTAATATATATATAATATATATAAATATTATATATATTTAATATATATAATATATATAATATTATAATATATATAATATATATAAATATTATATATATTTAATATATATATAATATATATAATATTATAATATATATATAATAAATATAAATATTATATAATATATATTATATTATATATTATTAAGCTATTAGTTTGGGGGGAGTCAAAAGTTGTATGTGGATTTTTGACTGCATGGGGGGTCAGCAGCCCTAACTGCCTCATTGTTCCGGGGTCAGCTGGGAAGTATACTCACCTACCAGGGAGATTCAATTGCTACTAAGGCCTAATAGGTAATGATGGATAGCCAGGGTGTATGCTTCCTCAGAAGCAGGAATAAACTGAGATGTAGTCTTGTTGAAGCCAAGTTGAGAGATGGCTTACTGTTCCTGCTTCAACAGGCATGTCTCAAATCTCATCATTAGGGGGCAGGAGGCTATGGATATTTTGATTTCTGGCAAAAGTCTCATATGTGAATTTTCCCTCACCTCCTTATCGCCACAAAACTCTGGCTAGCTAGACTTTGGAGCATACAAAAAATATACCTTTTAAAATGTGTGTTTTGGGGCATCTGGGTGGCTCAGTCACATGATGGCCCAACTATTGATGTCATTTCAGGTCAGGATCCCACAGTTCGTGAGTTCAAGCCCCACATCAGGCTCCACGCTGTTGCTGTTGGCACTGAGCTTGGGATTCTCTCCCTCTCTCTTTGCCCCTCCCCTCCTTGCGCTCTCTCTTACTCTCAAAATAAATAAACTTTTTAAAAATGTGTGTTTTGTTCCAATTTAAATGTGCTTAAATAACACTAACTGATCTTGGTAGAAAAGCTTTGAATTAGAGAAATATCTGAAGTAAATTTATTTTAGAAGTGGAGTTTTTATAACTTTTCTATACTTAACATATTTGAAGTTAGGCTAACAATATGTTGCTAAAGTGGCACTCAGGGGACCAATTTAGTGAATGCAGAAAACGATTTTAATTATGCATGCCAAATATTTATATTTAGATTGCAGCTGTAAATTGCTTGGAAGTCTTTTTTCACTTAAATAGCTTAAAAATTGCATTTGCAATCTTTATAAAAGCCAAAGATTTATTTAACAAGCTCTTCCTTCTCACCCCATGAAACTTAAACTATGTAAGTTCCTGTCCAATGAGTCATCAATTATAAATGAAGGTATTCTAAAATTTCCTTAAATAGCAACTCTAAGGATTATGCTCCGTGTGCTTTAATTAAGTCTTGTACCTTCACTGTGCAAAGCTGGAGCCTACATGAAATATCCTCTGTCACGGTCATTTCCTATAAAAATTTAAAACCTGCCTATCTTCATCATTCCTAGTCCCCTTTCCCCCTGCTACTTTTCTCTTTAACATTTATCGCTATCTAACATACCATACCGTTTATTTTTCTTGTTTGTTTATTGTTTGTCTCCCGCCCTTGACTATAAGCTCCCTGAGGACAGGATTCCTTGCTTGTTCACGGCTATATCCCTAACACCTAGTGAGAGGTGCCAGGAACATAATATTTACTCAACAAATCATTAAACAAATGAATAAGTGAGATGTGTCTGAGTTTTGACATCTTTTCATACAGAACTACAGACATTTATGTATTAGGCACATATCAGGTTTGCTACTCGCCGTGTTCCACTGAACGACAGGAGAGAATTCTGCCATAAACAAGCCACGTCTTCTCCCTCACCAAGGATGTTGCCTGTGTGAGTAAACAAAAACCCAAGACCATTACAGAAGAGGGGAAAGTGGCTGACCATACCCGAAGGTGGAGATCGTTGAGGAATATTTCCATGTTAACCTTAATATGCGTTAAATCTTAAAGGAAGAGTATGACAGCACTCCATGTAGAGGCAATTACAAATTAAAACGTCTTTCTCGGGAGACATCACCAGAAATAGGCGGGGGTTATGTAGCTTTTCAAATTTTATTCAATCAACTGCCCCACTACAAGCCTAAAATTTGGTCATCCCACCCTTCATCTTATCCCCTTATTTAGTTACCTTGATCGTTTCTTCCCCAAACCAGTCCCCCATAATGCAATTAATTACCTTCTCCAGTTAACTGTGAGCATGCACGCGTGAGTGTGCACACAGCACACACATTCATGCACAGAATCCAAGGGTTTTTGTGCTAAGTTCTTTGACATTTTTAACACACAAAAATAGCAGATAGATTTCTCTCTGCAAATCTGAAAGTTTGATTTTAAAAAAAAAAAAAGCTTTTTTATTACTTTGGAGAAGATGATAAGCTTCTCCCTTGCTCTTTGGTTTCCAATGTAATAAAACTTCACTAAACTGAAAAGGTACCACACTGCTTTCAATTATAAGAAGAAACCTTGGGGTACCTGGGTGGCTCAGTTGGTTAGGCGTCTGACTTCGGCTCAGGTCATGATCTCACAGTTTGTGAGTTTGAGCCCCATGTCAGGCTCTGTGCTGACAGCTCAGAGCCTGGAGCCTGCTTCCAATTCTGTCTCCCTCTCTCTCTGACCCTCCCCCACTTACACTCTGTCTCTGTCTCTCTCTCTCTCAAGAATAAATAAACATTAAAAAAAAATTTTTTTAAATAATAAGAAGAAACCAGAAAGACAACAGACAGATGACTTTCCTCTAATTTGAATTGTCTTGGAAAAACAAAGGTGATACAAGGAACCTCACAATCAACCTATGCCTGCTGATGGACCCTGTTCGACTAGCCATGATAACAGGTCCCAGCCTCTGGCCAGGAACTTTGCCTAGCTTATGAAAATCAAAGTCATGGATCTTGTGTGCCTTTCATGAGTATTAAGCACTGTGATCATGTTTCATAAAAAAACATTTTGAAGGGAATTTTCTAGGTAACCAGAAAGCAACCATTTATTTGCTAAAAATAAGAACATGGCATAATTTCTAATTCCAGACCAGATTTCACTGGCCCAGATCCTCTCCATAGAGATTTGGAATGATACCAATTCTGTGTTTTCTTGATTGTCGGGACTTCGGGGAGCTTCTCTGCCCGGGTCACTCGAAAAAGATGAAAGAGGAAAATATTTGAGGTTCACACTTTATAAGAATGGAAACTTTTAATGTTTGCTTAAATTGTGGAACTGATTGAATGATACTATTATCCCTGTCCTACACCAAACAAAAGAATACCCTGTGAGGGCTAAAAAGTTGAGCCAATAACCTAGGACTTTTACAAGTGTATATAAGAATAGGAAAAAAAAAAAAAAGGCAGCAGCTATTCACCTTTATTAAAATAATGGAAGAGGGTCACTTGGGTGGCTCAGTTGGTTAGGGGTCCAACTCTTGATCTCAGCTCAGGTCTTGATCTCGGGGTTGTGAGTTCAAGACCCACCCTGGGCTGTGCATTGGGCATGGAGCCTACATTCAAAAAAAATAATGGAAGAATTAATTCTGGCTGAAAATAATAGACTCAAAAATGGACTATCTCAGGCAGATTTCTGTGTTCTGTGAGATTCCCTAAAGTCACAGGAACTGCTGAGTGGTCAATCAATGCCAGTTCCACACCCTCTGAGCTTTCTCAATAAAAGGGAGGAGTAATGTTCCAAGTTGTTTTGTGTGCCCTTGGGTCTGAATAAGTTTGGAACTAAGAATAATCTTTATGGATATAACATATCTCAAATGTATGAATGGCAATCTGTGTTTATTTTTAAAATTTTTAAAAAATGTTTTATTTATTTTTGAGACAGAGAGACACAGAGCATGAGTGGGGGAGGGGCAGAGCGAGAGGGAGACACAGAATCCGAAGCAGCTCCAGGCTCTGAGATGTCAGCACAGAGCCCGACGTGGGGCTCAGGCTCGTCAACCGTGAGATCATGACCTGAGCCGAAGTCGGACGCTCAGCTGACTGAGCCACCCAGGCGTCCATGTTTGTTTTGTTTTTTAAACTCTGTGTATGCATAACATACACACAAAACCCAAAGGAGTTTTCATTATCTCCTTGTTCATTTCCCCTTAACACTAAGCTGAAATTGATGGCTTACATGAAGCAGTGGGTATCATGGAAGTTGGTAGGACAGATGTCTGTTTCTTCAAACCCTACAGCTTGCCTAACACATAGTGAGAAGCTGTTTAGTATGTGATGAGATGCTCTGAGACGATCATATGGGACTGAGGTGTTTCCAAATATGCTAGCAGTTATACAAGTGTGAGAGTTGCAGGGTAGACCATATAAATAATCATTCCACTCTTGCCTGGAGCCACTTGAAGAGTAGCCATTCTATCAGATATCTTGCTTTTGTATCTAGCATCCATTCAACCACCTTTGTTCACAGAATTTCACATGGAATGAGTCTATCAGTAGGACTTGAGAAAAAGAGCAAGGGAGAGAAAAAGAAATTCTCTTTGTTGCTGGATATAAATCTGGAGCCAACTAGACTTGGAACTATGTGCAAACTTGTCATCTCATGGACCCTAATAGTGAAGCCACTCCTCATAAAGGTAAAACTGAAAGATGCAGAGCAATGTAGGTCTACTGGGCATCTGTCGAGTCCTTGGGGACAGCTGTATCTAAAGCTTGGTTCTACCCCTACGTTTTCGTTTAGGAGAACCAAAAACTTCCCACTATTCCCTCCCCCAACCTTTTTTTTCTTTTTTTCTTTCTTTTTTTTTTTTTTTTTTTTTGGCTTACGCCAAATATAGTTAGGTTTTCCATCATTGCACAAGAAGGAGCTGATACAGATGGAGAATAACTAAATTGTCAAGATCTATTCCAAAATTAAAGTTCCCAATGTTCTGAGGATAATTACATTATAAACTGGGTGTGGTGTGTTTCACAGGCAAAATTGAAATCTGAAATAAAAGTAATCTAAAACATCAATTAAACTGGAGGATACATTTTTTGCATAATTTCTTATTGCCTTTTCCCAAAGTACCCCGTTTTTCTGAAAGCTTTTCATCTCCTAAAATGCATTTGTTAAGCTTGTTTGCGAATTTATTTATTTAAATTCAAGTTAGTTTACATACAGTGTGGTGGTATTGGTTTCAGGAGTAGAACCTAGTGATTCATCACTCACATATAACACCCCGTGCTCATCCCAACACGTGCTCTCCTTAACACGCATCACCCATTTAGCCCATCCCTCCCACCCACCTCCCATCCAGCAACTCTCAGTTTGTTCTCTGTATTTGAGTCTTATACGGTTTAACTCCCTCCCTGTGTTTATCTTATTGTTACTTCCCTTCCCCTATGTTCATCTGTTTTTCTTATATTCCACATAGGAGTGAAATCATATGATATTTGTCTTTCTCTGACTGACTAATTTCGTTTAGCATAATACACTCTAGTTCCATCCACTCTGTTGCAAATGGCAAGCTTTCATTCTTTTTGGTTGTTGTGGCAAATGACATGTTACATAAAGGGTTAGTGTCCCAAATCTATAGAGAACTTATCAAACTCAACACCCCCCAAAACAAATAATACAGTGAAGAAATGGGCAGGATACATCAATAGATATTTTCCCAAAGAGGATATATTTTTAAAACCCTACAGGTGTTCCACTATTGGCACTATTTTGTAAGATAGATGGATGGATAAATAGGTAGATAGATAGAGGTTACGGAGGTGTGAGGTGGTGCTACTGTTTCTGTGATGTTTGTAGCCCTTGGAGAGATGATTTCATGTGGTATAAACTCTCCTTTTCTTTATAAAACATGGAGTATTGTCTTGAAGCCACTGGACTTGAGGGTATTGTGAATGCTTTCATTCTCATGATGTCTAAATCACATGTTTCTCCTTTCTAGATTATAGTGGCATACTGTAATAGAACAACCTCTTAATAAGAGGTGCTAAGTATCACTTTGGCTGATAGATTGCTTTAGCATTTATGGGTACACTGAAATTTAGAACTACACAGAGAAAATCTGTAGTGGGTGGTGACCTTTCAGGGGTAGTGTTGAAATCTGGTTCATGATTAAAGCAGGGTGTGGTTAAGAGGGTCAGGGATGGAAAAATTCTCTTTTGGCAACTTGGTAGAGATGTGGGGTTAAACTGTTGAAACAACCACAAAAATCTGTTGCCAGAAGAGAAAAATAAAAATTCTAACGGCAGCTTTAAGCTACGCCAGGCACTGTGTTAAGTGCTTTCTGTGTGATCTCATTCAATTCTAAAAGCGATGTAGATTTCATATTACTCTGCACATGTTACAGATGAGGAAGTGAAAGCAGAGAGGTTAAATAATTTGTCTAAAGTTTCACAGATAACCAGTGGTGAAGGCTAGGTTTGAATGCAGGTCTATCCAACTCCTAGCCTCATGCTCCTACCAACTAAAGGATAGCTCATTCCCACAGGCACTTTGCTGATCTTGAGCAGATCTATAAACCCTTCTCTGCTCCCTCGTGTACACAGGATTTTGTTTTACTCCGATAATTCTCATATCAAAATTTCCTGTTGGAAAGCAATATGCATGAAATATTGACTCACAACCATGGAAAGGTGTTTCATTTTCCCTAGAAATTTCCTTCTCTGTTCCTCAGTCTGGATTACCACAAAATTTTTTTTTTTGCACCTGCCTTTGAATTAAAGTAAAATAAACACCATTTAGTTTTTTAAAGCATAAAATCTCAGTGTTCTTTCCTAACTCTGTCAAGGAGTTGAATATTTCAGAGCCTCTAAAATTTAAAGAATACAGAAATAGGATCTGTCCTGGCTTAGCATGCATCTTTAGATATGTTTTGGAAATCACTGTCTGTTTCTCAAAGTCTGCTGATAAGATCACTATTTAAGAGGAGTAACTTTCTAGAAGAAATTCATCCTCATAGCTACTGTCGGATGGGTTAAGTGATGCTTGACCCTGTCTGAGGAATGGCAAATGCACATGTTTGTAAGAGTCTCATACAGGATACTTGGGGATCTAATTTTATCTCTAACAGACACACATTCTTAATCTAGGCAAATACTGGTTAATATTGAGGTGTCCAGAAAGAAGTCAGCAGCCTGGGCAAATGGAATGAATTTAATTAAGATTTCATATTGATTCATGTCGATTGATTTCTTTTTCCGTTATTGTTTAAATTTTTAAAGCACCTCTAAACACTGGGGTTTATTTTAGATTAAGACTTGAGGATATGGAAGTTTACCACTTCTCAGAATTAAAAAGAAAGTTAACAACCATAGTCATTTTGAGCGAGATAGGCTTACTGTTGCTGACCATTCAGTTATCATGCACAAGTCACTTATCTTTCCATTCACACATGTCCATTTATTTATATTAAAATTTTTTTTAACATTTATTCATTTTTGAGAGACAGAGAGAGACAGAGTGTGAGCGGGGGAGGAACAGAGAGAGAGGGAGACATAGAATCTGAAGCAGCTCCAGGCTCTGAGCTGTCAGCACAGAGCCCGACGTGGGGCTCCAACTCACGGACTGCGAGATCATGACCTGAGCTGAAATCTGGCGCTCAGCCAACTGAGCCACCCAGGTGCCCCCATAAATGCCCGTTTAGAGCCTAGCAGTATTTTCCTAAAACTAGTATATGCTTTGAACCCAAGACTTTTGGAAACAAACTTCTCTCAAACATCTAAATACCTGGAACAAAAGTAAGAGGCAGCTTTTAAAGACTTGAAAATAAAGGTAGTTGCAAGGAATTTGAGGAAGGGTAGCTCTGATGTTGGACAAAGTAGAATCAGTTCTAGTAATTCCCAACCAGGTGAATAGCATACAGCCCACTTCTAAGAACATGTGACTGGAGAACATTCCCTAACTGGCCAAAGCTGCCATGCTGGTAGGCAAGAGTACTTCATTTATCATCCAACTGTGGTCATATTATGTAAAGCTGTACCTACCCAGAGGGCTATCATCATGCCCTGCACGAAAGCCATGGGAAATCTGGCATGGTTGCCATGATAATCCTCCTGGCAGAACAATAGAAATCCTATCACTATTCTTAAATAGTGCTGGAGTCTGGGTTGCCTTTACTCCCAGGAGTCGTTTTCACGTTTCTTAGAGAGGCTCCTTTAAAACTTTTAAAAAGAGGTTTAAGGGGTTAGATTTAAGAAGAGAAATAGTTGATAAGGGATTAATCGCATTAGTTTGAGACCATACTTTGACATACTTGATACAAAATCCAGTCTTCAGGAGAAAGATATAGCTGGGAACATAGGGCACAGAGGAGTCAGACCCATCCTGAAAGTGTTTAAACCAAGGGCGAAAGCTTTTAGTCTCATCACTCCATTCCTCTTAAAAAATGAAAAGAGAGAGAGAAAGGGATAGGAAAATGTGATGTACTAAACCCGTGTGCCAGGAAATGACCAGCTTTACGATAATAGATTATTCTATTCTAGGCAGCCTTCTCAGAAACTGAGAACAACAGTATCTGACCCGTGGCAGGCACACAAAACGACTGCCCGGCTCTCTGCAGTGAATCATCCACCATTCACTCAACAAGCAGATGCTTCAGTATTGTTTATTGGTGGATCATTAATTACATTTCCAACAGGATTTTCAAATGAAAAGTCTGGACAGAAGTCATTGATTGAGGCTTCCTTTAGGGAAAGGAACGATGGAAAAAAAACCCAAACAAATAAAGCAGAGAAACTGGAGTTCCCGTTAGATGACCTTAAACATATGGATCCAGAGTTTAGTCAACGCATTTAGGAAAGAAAAAGCAAAAGGAGAATCTGCTGTAGAATTTTGTTTTTTGCAGTCTAGACCTTTTCAGGCACCACAAAAGAGCTTCCTCTTATCCATGCTTGGTGCAAATCAGCATCATATTAATGGACTGAGTTGCCCCCCTTTGGTGTGGATAGCTCTCCAGGACTTGGAAAAGGAGTATAAACAGGAGGGGCTGTGACATGCCAGGAGCTGAGCAGAATCCTTTGTAAATATATATTTACATGCAGAATTTCTGTTGAAGACACAGGGCTATTTGGGATAAAGGAGGAGGAGTTGGGCCTCTACCTCAAGCTCAAAACAAGATCTCTTTCAAACTCCAAAAATATTTGGCTCAACATGCTCTTAAACACTCTGGATTTTGAGATTGGGTCTGCCAGGCCATCAACAACAGTGATTAAGTATCTACTGGGTACAGTTTACTAATGAGTTCAGGGTTCTAGGAGGAGTTAGAAAGAAAGCAAATATCTGGTCCTTGTCCCTTGAGAGCTTATGGCCCAATAAAAAAAGGACTACCACATAATTGCTTACAAGAAATGCTACACTAGAGCAGGTTTTCGGCCAACTTGCTAAAAAACATTTCCAAAGCTATTTGGTCAGCATGCATGTTGGCAGAATCTTTCCTTTCAAGGATCCCTCCCTGCCTGCTCTGTGTCTTCCACCGACTCTTACGCGGTACAGTCGGGCGCCACGTGCTCCAGGACGCCACCCATAGGACATACCCATGCACTGGCAGAGCAGGGCCAAAAGCTGATGTGTCCCTTACTGGATATTCATGATATCTTCCTGGCTGGGAGATGTCATTACTGCGCCACCATTATAAGGACTTTCTGGCTGGAGGAAGTCAAATGAAGTTGCTATTAACTTCTAACTGAGCCTGGAACCCAATACAGCATTGCTGATAATTGTGCTTTCTCATTATTTGCACATGACCACAGCCATGTCAGTGTGCAGATGGAATAGAAGATTTTCGGCACCAATTTTTTTTTCCTCTCTTGTTTTTTAACACCCAGTTTGTTTGCTGGTTACTTTAGTCAAGTTAACTTGGACTAAGGAGAATAGAGAAGGCCGTGACTATGCAGAAAAAGAAAACTCGTGACTCACGGCACGTGCCCCAGAATCTTACATTTGGGTGGGACATCATAATTATTTGAACCAGACTCTTTTATCTTCAGTTGGGGTCCACTCCAGACCATTGAAGCTTCTCTCCTTACTATAGATATGCATATATCTTTACACATTTTTGTGTATGTATATATCTGTGTGTGTGTGTGTGTGTGTGTGTGTGTGTGGTGCATGTATATACAATTGGGGTGGACAATTACATTAAATAGTGTGTGCACTCTGCATATACATACAGTTGTGATAGATTGTTGGTAGCTCCTAATGAAGCCTGCCTCCCCCTCTTGTATTCATGCTTGTGGCTAGGCCCCACCCACATTGATTTTGGGCTCATTGAGGCAAAGTCAAGCAGGATGCATGATAACCTATCAAGCAGGAGGCTTGATAACCACTGGCACATCGGGACTTATTATCTTGGGATGTTTGCTGTGGGAGCCCTGAGCCACAGTGTAATAAAGCAGTCTAGTCCGCCAGGGAGACCCCCGGAGAGAGAAAGATGCCTAGTCAGCTCTCTTTGTAGCAGTGATCATGTTGAGGGCTGCCCCCCCCGCCCCCGTGTGAGTAAAGAAGTACTCTTAAACAGCTCAGCCCCTGTCTAGCCAAGCCCGGTAAACCCACAGAATCCGAATCAGAAGAACAATAAAATATCGGTGTTTGAAGCTACTAAGTTTGGGTAAGTGGTTCCTTACACAGTAACAGTTAACTGAAACAAACATGTGTGTCTATATATGACTTCTAAAGAAATCCTCCAGCTTTGCTCTTACATTTTTGCTCGTATTTTTTTAATTATAGAATATTTAATAAGTAAGACAAAGTAAAGAAACTTGGCTTGCACATTTTAACGGAATTAACACATAATTGTAAAGCAAACGCTGATGTCACGACTACAAGGCAAGAAACAGAACACTGCTAGCACCTAGACCCACTTGTATGCTCTTCCCTCCTCTGAACTGCTTCCCACGGGAACCACGGTCTTGATATTTGTGACATCGATTGCCAAGCTTTTCTTTATAGTTGTGCCACCAACGCATACATTCTTAAACATTCCCATTCATTTTGCCTGTATTGAACTTTCTGTGAATGGAGTCACTCTGCATGCATTCTTTTATGACTTATTTCATTTGCTGGACTTACATTTGTGATTTTCAGCCGTGTTGGTACACGCAGCTATAGTTAATTCATTGCTACTGCTGCATACCAGTCCACTGTGTGAACATAACACAGTGTATTTATCCATTCCGCTCAAGTGAGCATGTGAGTTGTTTCTATGGGCAACTGCTGTTATGGACATGCTGCCGTGAACATCTTGATATTTGCATCCTGGTGTGTGAGTTTCTCTATGGCGGCAATTCTCAAAGGGTGATCCGGGGACCCCCGGGGTCCTCAGGATGCTTACAGGGGGTCCTTGAGTATGAAACGATTTTCGTGATAATACTGACTTTATTTTTCCTTTCCAGTCTCAGTCTCTCATGACTGTAGAGTGGAATTTTCCAGAGGCTATATCATGTGCAATATATAGTGCCAAACCAAAAGCAGAAGCAGATATGAGAATCCGGCTGTTTTCTAGTAACCCAGACACTACATTCTAAAATGTAAAACAATGTCACTCTTCTCCCTAAGATTTTCTTGGAAATAATTATTTTGACAAAAATAAATGTTTTTAGGTTAGCATTTATTTTTAATGTTATTTTAACAATGTTATTATTTATTATTTATTTATTTATTCTCAAATGTTTATTTTGAGAGAGAGAGCAGGGGAGGGGCAGAGAGGGAGGGAGAGAGAGAATCCCAACCAGGCTCCATGCTGTCAGTGCAAAGCCCAACACGGGGCCCGAACCCGTGAGACTGTGACCTGAGCCGAAACCAAGAGTTGAACCCCTAACCGACTGAGCCACCCAGGTGCCCCACAATGTTGTTATTTATAAATGAATTAATACATACTTTGCGTTTTTCTAAGTTTTAATTTAAAATACAGTATATACCTATAGATAAAACTGACATAAACAAAGCTCTTAATAGTTTTTAAGAGTATAAAGGAGTCCTGAGACCAAAACATTGGACACCACTGCTCTGGGTCATATGGTATAAATATCTTAAAATGTAATAGAAAATGCCAAACTGCTTTCTAAAGATGTGTGTTTTTTCTCCCTCACCAGCAGCATATGAGGGTCTCCACCGCTTCATGTACTTATCAACAATTGGGTTTTGCCAGATTTCTGTTTTCAAATCTGGGAGAGCATCAATGTATCTCATTATAGTTTGGTTGTACGTTTTTTGATTATTAGTAAGATGGCGTCCCTTTTCATAGGTATATTGGCCATTCAGACTTCCTTCTTATAGACTGCATGTTCAAGTCTTTTTTTTTTTAAGATTTTATTTTTAAGTAATTTCTCCACACAGCATGGGGCTTGAACTCACAACTCTGAGATCAAGAGTCACACACACCCTCTACCAACTGAGCCAGCCAGGCGCTCCTGCACGGTCAAGTCTTTTGTCCACTTTCTCTACTCAAGTTGTCTTTTTCTTACTGATACATTAAAACTTAGTATACTCTCCACTTTCTTTGCCAATTATACATGCTGCAAGTGTGTGGGAAAAGCACATTATCTATCGTCTTCTCGGTCTTTCTATGGTTTTTTGATGAACAGAAACATTTAACTTAACAGAGTCAAATTTACCGATATTTTACTTTATGGTTATCTTAAGAAATTCCTCTCCATCCTGGAGTTATTTTTGTTTATGTTCTTAAAAGCCTTAGAGTTTTTACTTTTAGATTTGGCTTTACCCCAAATTTATTTTTATGTACGGCCTAATGTAAGAATCCACTTTCATTTATTTCCCACAGGGAGATCTAATTGTCCTACTATCATTTATTGAAAATTTCTTTCCCCCACTAATCTCTCATGCCACCTTTGTCATATATAAGGTGCCAATCTCTGACTGTATCTGTTTCTGAGTCTCTTTGTTCTGTTTCACTGATCTATTTATTTACCCCTGTGCAAAATCACACTGTCCTTTTTTTTAATGTTTATTTATTTTCAGAGAGAGAGAAAGGGAGAGAGCAGGGGAGGGGCAGAGAGAGAGGAGAGAGAGAGAGAGAGAGAGAGAGAGAGAGAGAGAGAGAGAGAGAATCCCAAGCAGGGTCTGTGCTGTCAGAGCCCAGTGTGGGGTTTGATCCCACAAACCATGAGATCATGATCTGAACCAAACTCAAGAGTCAGATGCTTAACTCACTGAGCCGCCCATGTGCCCCAAAACCACACTGCCTTAATTACTGCCGTTATGATAAATCAGGATGTATGGTAAAGCAGGTTCCTCCCATATTCTTATTATTCAGAAATGTCTTCTTGGTCCCCCCTTGTATTTTAATCATATACTACTTCCTTCAACCAGCAATCATGCAAAGTATGGGGAGCAGGGCATTGGGTACAACAGTAGACAAACATCTGTTGGTAACAGATAAGTACAAAAGTGAGCAAGGAGGGCCCATAAAGATTCTGCCCATTTTTAGTCTAATAAATATGTCAATGACTTCTCTTAAGAATAAATGTTACCTATTAATAATGAAAATGAATTGGGGTTGGAAATTCCTTTTTGTTAATCTTACTTGAATTACTGAGCTGAATATGAAATGCTAATAAAGTTTGAGCAAAGGAAGAGACAAAGGTGACCTTCATTTTTGTAAATGTTGTTAGATCCTTTATGGATAGATAGAACTTACAGAGCTACGACAGTAGGACTATTGGGTAATAGTGCTTGCATGAATGAAGGAACTTGTCATTTTCTTGAGTCAGATCCCGCAACTTAAAAAGAACCTCTGAATATACTCTTAAAAAATTTACTCATTAAGATAAAATGGTCAGGCCACTTCCCATTAAAAAAGTGACTTCCCTGGGGCACCTGGGTGGCTCAGTTGGTTAAGCATCCGTCTTCAGCTCAGGTCATGATATCATAGTTCGTGAGTTCGAGCCCCACATTGGGCTCTGTGCTGACAGCTCAGAGCCTGGAACCTGCTTCAGATTCTCTCCCTCTCTCTCTGTCCCTCCCCCACTTTCTCTCTGTCTCTCTCCCTCTCAAAAATAAATTAAAAAATTAATTTAAAAATAAAAATTAAACAGTAATTAAAAATTAAAATTAAAAACTTAATTAAAAATTAAAACAAAATGACTTCCCTCACTTTACTTGTCCACCACACCAAGTTGTCATCTTCTTTTACAAATATTCACCTAAGAATCTATTTCCTCACTAACTTCATTCTTTATCTTGTGAAATTTGGCTTCCACCCCCTCTATTTCTCCAGCCACTGCTGTCTCAAAGGCTAAAGGTCTCGAAGCTGTCACATTGAAAGCTTTTTCCTTGATGATAGAATCCTTTATCACGAATGATAACTGCTGAGTTCAAGCCCCACGTCGGGCTCTGTGCTGTCAGCTCGGAGCCCGGAGCCTGCTTCAGATTCTGTGTCTCCCTCGCTCTCTCTGCCCCTCCCCTGCTCACTCTCTGTCTCTCTGTCTCAGTCTCTCTGTCTCTCTCTCCAAAATAAATAAACATTTAAAAAACTAAAAAAAAAAAAAAAAAAAGAATGGTAACTACTGGGGTTCCTGGGTGGCTTAGCCAGTTGAACATCTGACTCCCGATTTCAGTTCAGTTCATGATCCCAGGGTCCTGGGATCGAGCACGGCATCAGGCTTCACCCTGAACATGGAGTCTGCTTAAGATTCTCCCCCCCCCCCCCTCCCTCTTCTCTTCTCCCCCACCTGCACGTGCTCTCTCTTTCTAAAAAAAGAAAAAAAAGAATAATAACTACTTATAACTCTATTATCAACCCCCCTTTTTTTATGAATATTTTGTCTTTGCTGAGGAACGATGGCTAATAATCACCGAGCATAGCTTAAATGACAACATCTACGTGGGACCTTCCCTGATCACACTCTCTGGGAATGATCTTACTTTCCCTAGAATGCCTATGCATTTGCCTGAGACATACTGTACTAAGCTGTAATACATAGTACACTGGTATCCAGAAAAACTCCATAAGTTAGTCTGTGAAAATTGCCAGCACCAACTAAGATCGGAAAAGTCTACATTATGTCTCCTCACGCAGAGTGATAACGTATGTTAAAGGTTCTGCTAAGTCCTGTAGTAAAGAAAAGTAAGTTTAGTCCAGTATTTCTTGGATGTTTTTGGCATGAAAGCCTTTTTACTTGTAATACTGATAGCATCTCAGAAGACACGAACGATGTGTCAGACATGGTTTAAGAAATGATACTCAACTGTTTATTTGACTCTTATGCTGTATCGAATTTTAGTTGCTCACATACACACCTTTTCTTCCTCTCTAGAATAGAAATGCCAGCAAAACTGGGACTTTGTCCTGTATACTTTGGTGTCCCCATGAAACCATGCTTCCTTTCCTAGGGCTACGAGAAAAAAGTCCAGATATAGACAAAGCTATCAACTTGTAGTCCTGAACAGTATGGAAAGATTACTATTCTGAATCTGAGGGATTTCATTTGTAAACCATTAAGCATTTCTAACTTAAGGTCATAGTGAAAAGTTGAAGTATCAAATTTGAGTTGAAACCGAAAATAACTACGAGAGCCCAAACATGGTATTAAGTTATGTCAAGATGGCTCAAGGAAAGAAAACATGGCATCATCAAGTGACATTCCTTGGGTGTATAGCATGTGGCTATGCAGTAATGTGTCCAGATGAGTGTGCTGTACAAAATGGCCTGTTGATCATGTGTATGAGATTCCCTTGGGAGAGTTTGTTAAAATGCAGGTCCTTAGGCCCTGCTGCAGATCCACTGGACTATTTGGGATGAGGATCCCTGGGTATCCGCAAATTTATTTTAATAAAATTCCTAAATCATTTTATGCACATTGAAGTTTGAGAACAACTGCTCTAAGTGCATAAGATTTGGCATGTTCAAAGGAAACACTTCTCACTTTACATTTCAAGAGAGCAGTTGCCTTAGGAAACAACATATTTATTCCAATGACGTTGCCGTTTCTCAGGCCAAACATTTTTTGTGACTACGCCTTTTGTGTTGCCATAACGGCCTCTAAAACATTCCTTGGTATCTACTCAGTGCTATAAATCTGTACTTTTAAAGAGTGGATTTGAATGTTGGCAACAGTTACAACCATTTAGAAGCATGTGAATGAGGTAAATGACCAAGCAGGGTAATATGGTTGGGGTCCTAAACACGATGTGATTATGAGCAAATTAAACTAGTTTTCTTGGGTGGCTCTCCTAAGATACGAAGATGAGCAAGTATCAAAAAACCTATGTATATTTTCACAATCACTATATTTATTTGCAATGAAAATTGTTAAAATATTGCATTTGGCTTGTGGAAACAAATGTTCTATTTCCAAACAATCCTGAAAACACATTTACGCATTACCGTTGTACCAGAAACATGTACACATGGACGGTAACTGAACATGATGCCTCAAATTTCACCATGTGGATGGCTTTTTAGCACAGATGTTTTCAGATCGACTTTTAAGAGGATGAAATCAAGACAGCTAAAAGCCAGACAGGAAGGGAACCATGAAGGTTGCATTCTCAAATTCTGAATAATGCTTTTACTGCCTATTGCTTGATTAGGTGTAAACCCATTATTTTATTTTATTTTATTTATTTATTTTTCAATATATGAAGTTTATTGTCAAATTGGTTTCCATACAACACCCAGTGCTCATCCCAAAAGGTGCCCTCCTCAATACCCATCACCCACCCTACCCTCCCTCCCACCCCCCATCAACCCTCAGTTTGTTCTCAGTTTTTAAGAGTCTCTTATGCTTTGGCTCTCTCCCACTCTAACCTCTTTTTTTTTTTTTTCCTTCCCCTCCCCCATGGGTTTCTGTTACGTTTCTCAGGACCCACATAAGAGTGAAACCATATGGTATCTGTCTTTCTCTGTATGGCTTATTTCACTTAGCATCACACTCTCCAGTTCCATCCACGTTGCTACAGAAGGCCACATTTCATTCTTTCTCATTGCCACATAGTACTCCATTGTGTATATAAACCACAATTTCTTTATCCATTCATCAGTTGATGGACATTTAGGCTCTTTCCATAATTTGGCTATTGTTGAGAGTGCTGCTATAAACATTGGGGTACAAGTGCCCCTATGCATCACTACTCCTGCATCCCTTGGGTAAATTCCTAGCAGTGCTATTGCTGGGTCATAGGGTAGGTCTATTTTTAATTTTCTGAGGAACCTCCACACTGCTTTCCAGAGCGGCTGCACCAGTTTGCATTCCCACCAACAGTGCAAGAGGGTTCCCGTTTCTCCACATCCTCGCCAGCATCTATAGTCTCCTGATTTGTTCATTTTGGCCACTATGACTGGCGTGAGGTGATATCTGAGTGTGGCTTTGATTTGTATTTCCCTGATAAGGAGCGATGTTGAGCATCTTTTCATGTGCCTGTTGGCCATCCGGATGTCTTCTTTAGACAAGTGTCTATTCATGTTTTCTGCCCATTTCTTCACTTCATTTGTTTTTCGGGTGTGGGGTTTGGTGAGCTCTTTATAGATTTTGGATACTAGCCCTTTGTCTGATATGTCATTTGCAAAGATCTTTTCCCATTCCATCGGTTGCCTTTTAGTTTTGTTGGTTGTTTCCTTTGCTGTGCAGAAGCTTTTTATCTTCATAAGGTCCCAGTAGTTCATTTTTGCTTTTAATTCCCTTGCCTTTGGGGATGTGTTGAGTAAGAAATTGCTACAGCTGAGGTCAGAGAGGTCTTTTCCTGCTTTCTCCTCTAGGTAAACCCGTTATTTTAAACATCTACTTTTTTGTCCTGATTTCTGTTTTGACCCCAAATTTCTGTTCTGCCCTAGGTGCTTCGTATCTGAGTCCTGTTGCCTCCAATAGGGTTAGATATTTGAGCAACTCGCCACAGAATCACATTTTCCTGGCCCCAAGGAGAAAATAGCAATGGCCAGTCATCAGCAAATCAGGATACTTTGTTAGAGTTATAGATTAAATGTCATTGCACCTTTCAAGGCATTTTGCATTCTTTTTTTTTTTAATTTTTTAAATCTTTATTCACTTTTGAGAGACAGAGAGAGACAGAGCATGAGTGGGGAGGGGCACAGAGAGAGGGGAGACACAGAATCGGAAGCAGGCTCCAGGCTCTGAGCTGTCAGCACAGAGCCTGACGTGGGGCTTGAACCCACGAACCGTGAGATCCCGACCGGAGCCTAAGTCGGAAGCTCAACCGCTCAACCGACTGAGCCACTCAGGTGCCCCAAGGCATTTTGCATTCTAACCAAGTTTATAAAACAATCACAAAAATTAAGATAACAATTAAAATTAAAAACACAATTACAAAAACAATTAAAAAAATCTCGAAACAGTTTCCCCCAGCTAAATGTACTTTAAAAAAATCTTACTGAGAATCACTTAAGTTTCCTAAGCCCTAGTTTTGTCCTCTGTAAAACAGATACAATAGTGAGATTGATTTCAGAGAGTTCTCGGAAGAACTGAATAATACAAGCTTAGCATAGTGTGTAATACACTCAGTTCTCCAACGTGTTAGCTGTTACCACTATTGTCATGTAAACAACTGGCACAGTACTTAGCATATGTGGTTAATAAATGGTAGCTAATTAATATTGTTATTTAAAAAAACTTACTGATGAAATAGGAAGACACATTAATCACAAATTTGACTTAATGACCGTATATCTCTTGAGTGGAAAACAATTCCAAGATTCCCTTGGGAGAGTCTGTTAAAATGCAGGTCCTTGGGCCCTGCTGCAGATCCACTGGACTATTTGGGATGAGGATCCCTGGGTATCCACAAATTTATTGTAATAAAATTCCTAAATCATTTTATGCACAGTGAAGTTTTATGCACATTGAAGCTTTTTTTTTTTTTTTGAGAGAGAGAGTGAGGGGGGCAAGTGAGTGAGGGACAGAGAGAGAGAGAGAGAGAGAATCCTATGAAGGGCAGAAAGAGAGAGAGAGAAGTGGGATTCATGTTGATCTGAAGTGGGGTTCGTGCTCACCGAAAGCAGGGCTAGAGTTCACCCAATGTGGGACTCAAACTCACCAACCATGCGATCATGACCTGAGCTGAAGTCAGATGCTTAACCACTGAGCCATCCAGGCACTCATATTCTAACTAAATTTTAACTAAATATTATTACTAAAAGCATGGACTCCTATGTTGAGCCTGACTTAAAAAAATTTTTTTAATGTTCATTTGTTTTTGACAGAGAGAGAGAGACAGAACATGAGCAGGGGAGGGGCAGAGAGAGAGGAAGACACAGAACTTGAAGCAGGCTCCAGGCTCCATGCTGTCAGCACAAAGCCCAAGGCGGGGCTCAAACTCACGAACTGTGAGATCACGACCTGAGCCGAAGTCGGACACTCAACCGACTGAGCCACCCAGGAGCCCCAAGCCTGACTTTCTGATTGAGATTTGGCCATATATGAAAAACGTCAATAAGTGTTGAAATTTGCTAAGACTTTAGTCAAAGTACTTTCCCACCAAGGAAAAAACACTCATGGAATTAAACTGAGGCCTTATTCGTTTAAATGTTTGCATAAGCTAAAGACTACTCAATTTATTCATAACTAGTAAAAATAACCTAAGGTGAGGAAAGATGACCTAGGCATCTGATATTCTAAGCCAGGCCTACTTTTTAAATTCAAAAGTTGAAAGTCAAAAATAGCTTAGTAAACTTCCTATTTCTACTCCCCCCCCACCCCCAATATTGTGTGCCGTGCCGCAGTGCTTGGCTTTTACCACAGCAAGGGGGGAGAAAAAAACCCCGCCAAAATATCATGAGATAGGTGGCTCTCAGGGGTACTTCTCGTCAAGCAGAAAGTGCCAGAAATCTTGTAGAAAGTCTAATACAAATTTTCTTTTGCAGACTCTAGAGGTTTGCATCTGGATACACATCTGCATTTTCTGGGGGCTGGGCCAAACTGAAACATTCAGTTTATCCATTGCTAATAAACATGTCAGCAGTTTCTTTGCTCTCACATCTGTTGTGAAAAATGTTATCTTTCCTGAAGTGTATTTATTTTGTCTTTAATACCAGCTTTCATGGATTACAAAATAGAGATATGCCTTCACTTAACAAATTCAATAGCATATGCTGGAAAGTGCCCCCTAAGAGTGATGAGATAAATTAAAGATGTATATTCTTTCTTGGGTCCTGAAAAGGAAATGGATGTAAAGAATAGCGACAACTCTCGGGAAGGCCATGCCAATGGAAACAACATGCCTCTTAATCAGGTTCATCTCAAAATCTATTCAAGACGCTCTGTGCATCACAGGAATTCAACAAAAAGTTTTGAAAATCTATTATCAGTTGTTTCATTATGAAGGCTGTCTTCAGTCAGGCTGATGACTTCCTTTCCCAAGGAAACGCCTCCACGCTCTTGCTTCTCATTTTATATTGGCCAGAATGCCTGTGCTGCCCACTTTACTAAGACTGGGGCTGCTAGAAGAGCAAATGAGGATCTGTTTATTAAGATGCTTTAGAAAGAAAACGGTAAGCTATTATATAAATGGTCAGTGGTGGCCAATATTTCTTCCCCTGGCTCTTCTTTCATTTTATTTCATAGTCAAAGGTCCACTTTTCAAGGGTACATTTCACCCTCAGCAACTCTGTCTCCTTCACCAATATCTTCCCTCACCAATATTCCACCCTCTCAAAATAATTAAGCAGTGGCAAAGGTGATCTCTCACACAGGTGAGGAAGGGCATGTATGTAATTTAAAGAAGCAAGTAGGAAAATCCTGATATCAAGTGCATAGTAAATGTGATTAGGGCTGTCAGAGATGTAATTCTGTCTTCCTCAGATTCTTCCTCTGAAATTATGGGTAATGTTCTCTGAAATCCAAAGCCTTTCCACCCAATTGGCCACTAGCCAATTTCTGCTAAAGTCAAGTGGGGGGGGGGATGGGTGGAAGTCCCCAACCCCACCATTCTGCCCCTTTAGCTCTCTAAGATAAGCCAGCAAATGATGTACTCATATACAAAGTTCTTTGCTAAGGGTTTGGGTCAATATCTGAAAGAAATGTGTCATTCAAGGACAGTGATTTGTTAAAGAAAACAGCAAACATGCAAATAGAATTTAAAAGGCCAAAAGGTTGTTTTCTAAAAGTCAAATCAGATCAGTTCACTTCTGTCAAGGTTAGTCAAGGAAGAAAATAGAAGTCACGAATACGTAATATTAAGTATAGAAAAGGAGACATGAGTAGAGAAGCATCTCAGTTGAAAATGACAACAAGAAAAAAATATCATTAAAAGCTAAATGATGATAGGGGCGCCTGGGTGGCTCAGTGGGTTAAGCGTCCGACTTCAGCTCAGGTCATAGCACTGTTTGCGAGGCTCTGTGCTGACAGCTCAGCCTGCTTGGGATTCTGTGTCTCCCTCTCTTTCTGCCCCCCCCCCCCCGCTCACGCTCTGTCTTTCTCTCTCTCTCTCTCTCTCTCTCTCTCTCTCTCAAAAATAAATAAACATTATGGGGCGCCTGGATGGCGCAGTCGGTTGAGCGTCCGACTTCAGCCAGGTCAAGATCTCGCGGTCCGTGAGTTCGAGCCCCGCGTCAGGCTCTGGGCTGATGGCTCGGAGCCTGGAGCCTGTTTCCGATTCTGTGTCTCCCTCTCTCTCTGCCCCTCCCCCGTTCATGCTCTGTCTCTCTCTGTCCCAAAAATAAATAAAAAACGTTGAAAAAAAAAATTAAAAAAAAATAATAAACATTAAAAAAAGACATTAAGAATTAAAAAAAATCTAAATGATGATAAATTTGAGAAGTTCGATGAGATGCATGCATTATTAGAAAAATACAACTTAACAAAAGTAACTTAGAAAAAATAAAAATCCTAACTGATCTTTTACTACTAAAGAAATTGAATCCATGGTTAGGAATCTGCCTACAAATAAATCACCAGGCAAAAATATTTTACAAATAAGAGTATCAAATATTCAAGAAAAAGGTAATTTCAGTCTTTACACAAAACTTTTTCAGAAAGGAAAAAAAATAAAGGAAAAAATGCCCAACTCATTTTTTGAAGCAAGTTGCAAGCAAGGCACTCTTGAAAGACATGTTAAAAGGACTCATCCTATCAGCTCTCTTATTCTTAATATAAAAGCTCTAATAATTAAGTGAGTATGATATTGGTGCTGGAATAAACACACAGCACAGTGGAATCAAGTAGAGACCAAGATAAATTCATCCAAATATGGAAACCTAATATATAACAGAATTGTTATTGCAGATTACTTTGAAAAAAGATGAGACTTTTCAGGAAATGGTACTAGTCTTCCAGTAAATGGTGACCAGTAAACAGAAGCTGGTATTTAGATATTCATAAAAAAATTGCAATAAGATTCCAGCTTTTAAAACATACTTACACAAAATCCATATAGATAAATAGAGAAATTTTATGGGAAGAAAAGACTATATTTATTAACTCAGGTTAGGGAAGCAATTTTTAAAATACAAAAAAAAATGCAAATCATAGAAAATAGACTTGGCTACATTAAAATTAGGAATCATTAAAAAATTAAGGTACTCAAAAACACCATTAGAAAACTAAAAAGGCAAGCCACAAAGTGGCAGGAGTTTATAATAAATTATAAACAAAATCATGGAATCTAGAATATGTATAGAACTCCTATAAATAAATGTTAAAAGCACAGATAATCCAATTTTTTAAACTTGTCAAAATACATGAAAAATATATCAGAGGAGGACACAGAAAATGGTCCATATGCTTATTTAAAAATGCTTTTAATTTCATAGATGCAAAAATCCCCAACAAAATATTAACAAATGGAATACATTAACAAATCATTTACCATGATCAAGTGGAATTTATTCCAGGGATACAAAAGTGGTTCAATATTCACAAATCAATGTGATATACCACATTAACAAGAGAAAGGATAAAAATTATATGATCATTTCAATAAATGCAGAAAAAGCACTTGACAAAGTACCACATTCATTCATGGTAAAAATTCTCAGGTTTATAGGAAATATACTTCAACATAATAAAATGAAAAACCCACAGCAAACATCATACTCAACGGTGAAACACTAAGAGATTTTCCCCTAAGAACAGGAACAAGAAAAGGATGTCCACTGTCACCACTATTATTCAACATAGCACTGGAAGTCCTCAACACAGCAGACAACAGAAAGAAATAAAAGGCATCCAACTCAGTAAGGAAGAAGTAAAATTTTCATTATTTGCATAAGACAGGACACTATATAGAGGGAACCCTAAAGACCACCAAGCAAATACTAGATCTGCTAAATGAATTCAGAAAAGTTTCAGATACAAAATTAATATAGAGAAACCTGTTGCACTTCTATGTACCAATAATGAACTAGCAGAAAGAGGAATTAAGAAACATCCCCATTTATAATTATATCAATAAGAATAAAATACCTAGGAATAAACTTAGCCAAGGAGGTAAAAGGCTTATATTCAGAAAACTATAAAACACTGATGAAAAAAATTGAAGATGACACAAACAAATGGAAAGACATGGGGTGTCCGGGTGGCTCAGTCGGTTGTGCGTCCGACTTCGTCTCAGGTCATGATCTCGCGGTTTGTGAATTCCAGGCCCGCGTCGGGCTCTGTGCTGATAGCTCAGAGCCTGGAGCCTGCTTCAGATTCTGTGTCTCCCTCTCTCTCTGCCCTCCCCCGGTTGTGCTCTGTCTCTCTCTATCTCTCAAAAATGAATAAATGTAAAAAAAAAAGAAAAACAATTCGAATGGAAAGGTGCTCCATGCTCATGGATTGGGAGAATCAATTAAATGCCCCTACTACCCAAAGCAATCTACAGATTTGATGGAATCTCTAACAAAATACCAACAGCATTTTTCGCAGAATTAGAGCAAATAATCATAAAGTTTGTATGGAACCACAAAAGACCCTGAATAGCCAAAGCAATCTTGAAAAATAAGAACAAAACTGGAGATATCACAATCCCATATTTCAAGATATACTACAAAGCTGTAGTAATCAAAACAGCTGTAGTAATCAAAATAGAATGGTACGGGCACAAAAATAGACACATAGATCAATGGAACAGAACAGAGATAGCAGAAATAAATCCACAATTATATGGTCAATTAATCTACAACAAAGGAGGCAAAAATATACAATAAGGAAAGAGCGGTTTCTTTAACAAATGGTGTTTGGAAAATTGGACAGTTACATGCAAACAAATAGTGGACCACTTGCTTACACCATAAGCTCAAAATGGATTAAACACCTAAATCTGAGATTTGACACCATAAAATTACTAAAAGAAAACATAGGCAGTAATTTCTTTGACATCAGCTGTAGAAACATTTTTCTAGATATGTCTTCTTTGGCAAGGGACACAAAAGCAAAATTAAACTCTTGGGACTACACCAAAATAAAAAGCTTTGCACAGTTGAAGGAAGCAGTCAACAAAACAAAAAGATAACCTACTGAATGGGAGAAGTTATTTGCAAATGGTACCTCTGATAAGGGGTTCATACCCAAAATACATAAAGAAATACACCTCAACACACACACACACACAAAACAAACACTCCATTTTAAAATGGGCAGAGAACATGAATGGACATTTTTCCAAAGAAGATACACAGATGGCCAATGACACATGAAAAGATGCTCAACATCACTCACTGTCAAGAAAAATGCAAATCAAAACGACAATGAGACATCACCTCACATCTGCCAGAAAGGCCAACATCAAAAACACAAGAAACAGCAAGTGTTGGCAAGGATATGGAGTAAAAGGAACACCTGGGCATTGTTGGTGGGAATGCAAGCTGGGGCAGCCACTGTGGAAAACAGTATGGAGGTTCCTCAAAAAGTGAAAAATAGACCTACTTTGTGATCCACTTTGTGATCTACTTTGTGATCACATTACTGGGTATTTACCCTAAAAACAAAAACAAAAACAAAAACACTAATTCAAAGGGATACATGTACCTTTATGTTTATAGCAGCATCATTTACAATAGCCAAGATAGAGAAACAACCCAAGCGTTCATCGATTGGTGAAAGGATAAAGAAGTGATAACGAACTATAGAAATGATCCCTGAAAGTATAGTCTTTTGTAGCAACATGGAAGGAACTGGAGAGTGTTATGCTAAGTGAAATAAGTCATACAGAGAAAGACAGATACCATATGTTTTCACTCTTATGTGGATCATGAGAAACTTAACAGAAGACCATGGGGGAGGGGAAGAGGAAAAAAAAGTTACAGAGAGGGAAGGAGGCAAACCATAAGAGATTCTTAAAAACTGAGAATAAACCGAGGGTTGATGGGGGGGTGGGAGGGAGGGGAAAGTGGTTGATAAGGATTGAGGAGGGCAACTGTTGGGATGAGCACTGGGTGTTGTATGGAAGCCAATTTGACAATAAATTTCATATTAAAGAAATAATAAAATAAATTAAAATAAAAACCTGGTTACTTAGAGAAAATAATATAAATACTTATATTTGACAAATTATTTTTACCCAGAGAATATGAAGAACATTTTTACTACTCAATAATAAGAGTACAAGAATCCCAAAAGGTGGGCAAATGACGTAAACGTATACTTTAAAAAAGGAAAAAAAAAAAAAGAATCGATATATATATATGCAATGGAATATTATTCAGCCATAAAAAAGAATGAACTTTTACCATTTGCAACAATATGGATGGAGCTAGAGAGTATAATGCTATCTGAAATAAGTCAGTCAGTGAAAGAAAAATACCATATGATTTCACCCACACGTGGAATTTAAGAAACAAAACAAATGGATAAAGGAAAAAGAGAGAGAGAGAGACAAACCAAGAAGTAGACTTTTAACTATAGAGAACAAACTGATGGTTACCAGAAGGGAGGTGGGGGGGGGGGATGGGTGAAAGAGGTGATTGGGATTAAGGAGCACACTTTCATGAAGAGCACTGGGTGATGTATGGAATTGTTGAATCACTATATTGTACACCTGAAACTAATATAATACAATACAATAACCATGCTGGAATTAAATTTTTTAAAATAAATAATAAAAAAATAACTAGAGTTAAAAAAAACCCACAATGACATATCACCTGACACCTATCAAAATCAAAACCACAAGAAATAGCAAGTGTTGGCGAGGATGTAGAGAAAAAAGAACGCTAGTGCACTGTTGGTGGGAATGCAAGTTGGTGCAACCACTGTGGAAAAGAGTATGGAGGATCCCCAAAAAGTGAAAAATTGAATTACCATATGATCCATTAATTCCAGTGCCTGTTATTTACCCAAAGAAAATGAAAATACTAATTCAAAAAGATATATGTGCCCCTATGTTTATTGCAGTATTAGTGACAATAGCCAAAATATGGGAGCAACCCTAGTGTCCATTGACAGATGAATGATAAAGATGTGGTATAATAAAATCAAGAATGAAAGAGGAGAGATTACAACCAACACAGCAGAAATAAAAACAATAATGAGAATATGATGAGCAATTATACACCAATAAAATGGGCAATCTGGAAGAAATAGACAAATTCCTAAAAACATATGAACTACCAAAACTGAAACAGGAAGAAATAGAAAATTTGAACAGAATCATAACCAGTAAAGAAATCAAATCAGTTATCAAAAATCTCCCAAAAAACAAGAGTCCCGGGCCAGATGTCTTTCCAGGAGAATTCTACCAAACATTTAAGGAAGAGTTAACACCTATTCTCATGAAGATGTTCCAAAAAAATAGAAATGAAATGAAGATGTTCCAAAAAAATAGAAACAGAAATGCTGGCTATGAAGCCAGCATTACCTTGATTCCAAAACCAAAGACCCTACTAAAAAGGAAAACTATAGACCAATTTCCCTGACAAACATGGCTGCAAAAATCCTCAACAAGATACTGGCCAACTGGATCCAACAATACATTAAAAAAATTATTGACCACGACCAAGTGCAATATATACCTGGGATGCAGAGCTGGTTCAATATTCTCAAAACAATCAGTGTGATTCATCACATCAATAGAAGAAAGCACAAGAACCACATGATCCTCTCAATAGATGCAGAGAAAGCATTTGACAAAATACAGCATCCTTTCTTGATAAAAACCCTCAAGAAAGTAGGCATAGAAGGATCATACCTTGAGATTATAAAAGCCATATTATGAAAGACCCAATGCTAATATCATCCTCAATGGAGAAAAACTGAAAACGTTTTCCCTAAGGTCAGGAACAAGACAGGGATGTCTACTCTTGCCACTGTTATTCAACATAGTATTGGAAGTCTTAGCCTCTGCAATCAGACAACACAAAGAAATAAAAGGCATCCAAATCGTCCAGGAGGAGGTCAAACTTTCACTTTTTGCAGATGACACGACACTCTGTATGGAAAACCCAAAAGATTCCACCAAAAAATTGCTAGAACTGATCCATGAATTCAGGAAAGTCTCAGGATATAAAAATCAATGCACAGAAATCAGTTGCATTCTTATACGCCAACAATGAAGCAACAGAAAGAGAAATCAAGGAATTGATCCCATTTACAATTGCAACAGAACCCATAAAATACCTAGGGATAAATCTAACCAAAGAAGTGAAAAATCTATACACTGAAAAATATAGAAAGCTTATGAAATAAATTGAAGAAGACACCAAAAAAGGAAAAATATTCCATGCTCCTGGATAGGAAGAACAAATATTGCTAAAATGTCAACACTACCCAAAACAATCTACATATTTAATGCAATACCTATCAAAATAACACCAGCATTCTTCACAAAGCTAGAACAAACGATCCTAAAATTTGTATGGAACCAGAAAAGGCCCCAAATAGCCAAAGCAATCTTGTGAAAGAAAGCCAGAGCTGGAGGCATCACAATCCCGGACTTCAAGCTGTATTACAAAGCTGTAATCATCGAGACAGTATGGTACTGCCACAAAAACAGACTCTCAGATCAATGGAACAGAATAGAGAACCCAGAAATGGACCCACAAACATATGCCCAACTAATCTTTGACAAAGCAGGAAAGAATCACCAATGGAATAAAGACAGTCTCTTCAGCAAGTGGTGCTGGGAAAACTGGACAGCGACATGCAGAAAAATGAACCTGGACCACTTCCTTACACCATACACAAAAATAAACTCCAAATGGACGAAAGACCTAAATGTAAGACAGGAAGCCATTAAAATCCTCGAGGAGAAAGCAGGTAAAAACCTCTTTGACCTTGGCTGTGGCAACTTCTTACTCAACACGTCTCTAGAGGCAAGGGAAACAAAAGCGAAAACGAACTACTGGGACCTCATCAAAATAAAAAGCTTCTGCACAGTGAAGGAAACAATCAGCAAAACTAAAAAGCAACTGACAGAGTGGGAGAAGATATCAGATAAAGGGTTAGTATCCAAAATCTATAAAGAACTTATCAAACTCAACACCCAAAAAACAAATAATCCAGTGAAGTAATGGGCAAAAGACATGAATGGACACTTCTCCAAAGAAGACATCCAATGGCCAACCGACACATGAAAAGATGCTCAACATCACTCATCACCAGGGAAATAAAAACCAAAACCACAATGAGATACCAGCTCACACCTACCAGAATGGCTAACATTAACTCAGGCAACAACAGATGTTGGCGAGGATGCGGAGAAAGAGGATCTCTTTTGCACTGCTGGTGGGAATGCAAACTGGTGCAGCCACCCTGGAAAACACTATGGAGGTTCCTCACAAATTAAAACTAGAACTACCCTATGACCCAGCAATTGCACTACTAGGTATTTATCCAAGGGATACAGGTGTGCTGTTTTCAAGGGGCACATGCACCCCAATGTGTAGAGCAGCACTATCAACAATAGCCAAAGGATGGAAAGCGCCCAAATGTCCATCGATGGATGAATGGATAAAGAAGATGTGGTGTGTATATATATATATATATATATATATATATATATATATATATATACACACACACACACACACACACACAATGGAGTATTACTGGGCAATCAAAAAGAATGAAATCTTGCCATTTGCAACTACGTGGATGGAACTAGAGCATATTATGCTAAGTGAAATTAGTCAGTTAGAGAAAGACAGTATCATATGACTTCACTCATATGAGGACTTTAAGATACAAAACAGATGGACATAAGGGAAGGGAAGCAAAACTAATATAAAAACAGGGAGGGGGACAAAACATAAGAGATGCTTAAATATGGAGAACAAACAGAGGGTTACTGGAGGGGATGTAGGAGGGGGGATGGGCTAATAGGTAAGGGGCATTAAGGAGTCTACTCCTGAAATCATTATTGCCCTATATGCTAACTAACTTGGGTGTAAATTTAAAAAATAAATTAAATAAAATGGAAAAAATAAAGAAAAAAAAAAGAAGATGTGGTATATATACACAGTGAAATATTACTCAGCCACGAAAAAGAATGAAATCTTGCCATTTGTGGCAACACAGATGGATCTAGAGGGTTTAATGCTAAGTGAAATAAGCCAGTCAGAGAAAGGCAAATACCATATGATTTCATTTACATGTGGAATTTAAGAAAGAAATCCAATGAACAAAGGAAAAAAGGAGACAAACAAAAGAAACAGACTCTTTAAATATAGAAAAATATAGAAAACTCTTTAAATATAGAAAACAAACTGGTGGTTGCCAGAAAGGAGGCAGGTGGGCGAATGGGTGAAACAGGTGATGGGAATTAAGAGTACACTTATCGTGAGGAGTGCTGAGTAATTTATAGAATTGTTGAATCATTATATTGTACACCTGAAACTAATATAGCACTGCATGTTAATTATACTTGAAAAAAAGTTTAAACAAATGCTTGCAATTTCATTAGTGACTAGGGAAATGCATATTTCCTAAAACCATAAATGAGATCAAGTTTTACACACACGCACAAATCAGCAGAACAAACAAAAAGTTGGACTAAGCCACGTATTGGTGAAAATTTAAAACAATAGGAATATTAAATTGATACAAGAATTTTAGGAAATAACATTATTTAGTTACTTTGAAAATACTCATAGACTGTGACCTAGTAATTTTCCTCTTAATTTTATAACCTACAGAAATTTTTTAATAAATAAATGAGGAGATATGCATAAATGTGTTCATAACAGCAGTGTATGTGATAGCAAGTAACTGAAATAATCCAAATGTCTGTCAATCAATAGTAGAAAGAATGAATAAATGGTGCTATAGTTACATAATGGAATTCCTTTAAGCAAAAATTAAGTACCACGTATCGATAAGGATTAATTCAAAAAATAGTAAGCCAGAAAAGCAAGTCACAGAGGCTCTATATTTATGAATCCATGTTTGTAAACTTCAATAAAAGCAAAACTAAACATCTTTTAGGGGCATGTGCATAAGTGATAAAATTAGAAAGAAAAACAATGGGATAATAAACATTTTGAAGGGATTAAATAAAAAGGCAGATGCAATCCGAAGGAGCCCACAAAAGCTTCAATGATATTGACAATATTCTATTTCTTGAGGTTAATGGTAGGCACACATTAATATTAGTATAATTACTTAAATGCATGCAATGTGTATATTCAAGAGTTATAGAAATGAATTAGGTTAACTGACATATATAATTTTGTGTCTATTTATTGCAAATGTAATAAATATAGAAGGTAAGAGAAGAGAAAATAAATGTCAAGAATTTAAGATGTATTAATAGAAAGAAGACATCAAGCTCAGGGGAACCTAGCCGAGTACTATGCACAGGGACTAGATAAATAAAAAAAACATGCCAATCTAGAGACCAAGGGCAGTAAAGGTGACAAGAACAAGTCCAAGATTTTTTAGGCTCCTTGGAGAGTAATTTTGATCTGAGGCCAGAAAATGTGCTGGATATGGAGCCAGAACAGAAATACCTAAAGAGAGAGAGCTAAAGAAGACAACTGGCCATAGACCAGGGGTAGAGTGAATGAGTAAGGTAACCAAGCCTTAATTCCAGGAGAAACGGGCATCATTTAAGGAAATTTGGAGCTCTTCCATTGGGAGAGCTGCGTCAGAACTCTGTTGCTCTTTAAGAATCCACCACAAATATTCCTATTCATAAGGGATCATATTTTATGTGTATGCAGACCCGGAGTGCATAAAACATGTTCTCAAGATGGCCTTTATAGGGATGAAGTGAATGGAATAAGGCATGTTATGTGAGCTTCTTCCTCCGGAAGTAGGAAGATAATCCTTTGTAAGCGTTTCAAGGACAGCAGAGGTGGACCTATTAGACAACCAAAGAGGGGAAAAAATGACTAAATCACAATGAGAGTGTCTACATTTAGTGTTTATTTTCAGTGAATAGATACAGGACCTTGGGAAGTCACACCATCACTCTGTGCTCCAATTTCCTCATCTGTAAAGTAACTGGGCCTCTGCTTTCTTTGACATTTTCTAGTTATAACATTGCACAAATGCTAAGATTCATAAACTCAAAGATCCAATTCTAACTATGGTTGCTCTGTTCAGACCATTTTCTAGAAGCTAAAAGAGAGAAGTGTCCACAGAGACTTTTACTTCCCCCAACTTTCCATTTCCCAATTTAGCTTGGCAGTATCGGCTCTCTACAGGAAAGCCATGGGCTGGCAGCTTGCTGGGCAATCACCTCCTTGCTTTGAAGTCCTGTCTACCTCTATACCATCATGGGACATTAAACACTTCATTCCTAAAATTTATTTGTGGAGTGGGAACACTGGTGGCTCAGCCTGGAGTGGCCCTTCATTTAGAAAGTGCCTTTCAAAGTTAAAGGCAATAGAGGCCTTTTTGGTTTCAGTATAGAATGCTTTAAAGCGAGGATATCACATTTTTCTCCCCTCTTTTACCACATGGAATTTTTGTCTTTATGGCCTTCAAAAATCAATTTTTATCTTAAAAGCAAATATTTCTCCTGCTCTTAAAATGCTAACATTTGAAAACCAATATATACTGGCATATAATGTGGGAAATAGACATGCAGAACACTTAATGATGATTGAATACATAAAATATTTTTCTTCTGTTGTTATGTGACAGCTGGATGAGTTTCAACTTCCTGCTCACTGCACAGGCTCTAAGCTTCCAATTCTGAGATTTTTCCTTTTCTTCCTCCTCTCTACCTCCCCATCCCCTTCTTGCCTCCTCCTTCCTCGTTGGGAAAATACAAATGGTTTTGATTACATAATAGCTGCAAACTTTATATCTCCCACTTCAATTGTTACACATCATAAACAGAAGAGTGAACTTCAGACTCCATTAAGACAAAGGTTGGTCTGGATTGTTGGGAGGCCTTTCATGTTGGTATGGTTAAAAAAAAGAAAGTTTCTGTAGGAAAAATAAATGCACTGGGCCTAGATACTGACCATGCTCTGACTACAAACCACTCAGCCTAAAGGGTGACAAGACCCCAATTCTAGTCAAGGAAAAAGTGAAGCCTGGAGCCCAGGACTAACACAGCCCCTGCAAGATTCAGTCAACCCCCACAGTTTTAATATGTGAGTGCCAATAAATGCCCAAATGTTAAGCAAGGATAGGCAGAGCCCATATAAAAATACTATGTAGTGTGCACACCCTTTTGATTCTGAATCTCTCTTCTCTAATCTGGAGTTTTCTTTTGCATTTTCTTTTACAAATAAAGCTCTATTGCCATCATAATGCCCAGGTAAATAACTAGAAGCACGAGCAAGGCAGCACGTTTTATTCCACCAACTGCAAATATTCACTGAGCACATACCACGCGTGAGGCGCAGTTCCAGATTCCTGGGCACCCTCAATGAACAAAACAGACCAATGTCTACTGAAAGGGAGAAAGTCACTTTTATAAAAAAGCAGTATCAAGAAGTATATTTTACATTCTTTTAGAAGGCGATAAGTATTGTGGAACAGTAGAACAAGAAGGAGGTATATGGGAATACTGGCTGAGGTGGAGGGTTGTGATTTTAAATAGGATGGTCAGTGAGGCTATGTTAAAGGCTATGTGATCAGATGTGATATTCTGAATCTTGGGAGAAGGGGCACTAATGATGTTTCCAATTTGGAAAAAAAAATGATTCTGGGTAATGACCTGTTCTTCCTGTTTCTTTGGTAAATTATTTATGCTGTTTGGAGATGTGACTTTAAATGATTATACCTTACTTTGCAGTACATTTAATTCACTGTAATACAATAATTTTCATTGAGGCCCTGCTATGTAATAGGCACTGTTTTAAGCACTGGGTCTACATCATTAAGAAGGAAGGCTTGATCTCTGTGCTCTTGGAGTCTCCATTCTAGATAGGAGAGCCAACAAGGATACATAAAAGACCTAGATGATTTCAGATTGCAGTCAGGGTTATGCAGAAATAAATAGGTCAATAGCATACAGGTAGAGAGATAGGGTGGTCAGGACCAGAATCTCTGACTTTGATCTGGGATCTAAATGAGAAGATTATGGTGGACATGTGAAGGGATTTCTCAGCATAAACAACAAGCACAAAATCTCTGAGAAGAGGATGCCTTTGACTTCTTCTAGGAACAGTATGAAGGCCAGTGTGACTAGAGTAAGAAGGAGAGTGGCAAGAGATAATATCAGAAAAGTAGACACTGTCATGAGTGGAACTGTGTTTCCCAAGATGATTTTGAAGTCCTAATCCTCAGTTCCTAGGAATGTGACTTATTTGGAAATAGAGTTTATGCAGATGATTTGTTAACATGAGGTCATTGTGGTGGGCCCTAATCCATATGACCGTGTTCTTATAAAAAGGGTAAATTTGGACGTGGAAACTGACATACACACAGAGAACACCATGTGCAGGTGAAGGCAGAAGTTGGCATAATGCATTTAGAAGTCAAAGAATGCCAAAGATTGCCAACAAACCACAGAAGTTAGGAGTCATGGAACATATTCTCCCTCATAGCTGCCAGAATGGACCAACCCTGCTGACATTTTAATTTTAGACTTCTAGTTTCCAGAACTGTCCAGTAATAAATTTCTTTTGTTTAAGCCATCCAGTTTGTGGTACTTTTCTACAACTGCCCTAGGAAACTAATACAGACAGGGACAGATGCCCTAGACATTTAGATTTGAGTCAAGGTGCAATGAGAAGACACTGAAAGGCTTTAAGCACGATCAAAAGAACATCTTAAAAAAGATTGTATTGATTCTGCCATTTGGTGATGGCAGTGCAACCAAGGAGAGCTTGATGATCTGCCCAAAAGAAGCACAATCAAACTTTACACAGCCATTAGAGAATGACCATCATATACAGGATAGTTTTCTCAATTTTTCAGCACTGACATTTAGTGTTATTGATCTTTATAAAGCCACCTTTTGGATAAAAGTTTTCAAATGATAATCTGCATATTTTCAAATGCTGAATGAAATCAATTATGTGGTATATAATTTAACCCCTCTTATGATTCAGAAATATACATTTCAGTTCACAAAATATTTATTGTTTTGAATTTGAATCGATGTGTGAGACGTTAAGGTATAAAAATAAACATGACTATGCTCTTGATGAATTTATAGTCTGATGGAGAAAACAGATACATGAGAGAATATCAATCTTTGACAGTGAGTAGCAAGGAAAGGTATATAGAGAGCTCTAAAGCAGCATGCTGAAGGATCCAATGATGTTTTTTGGAGGGGATGATGTTTGAGCCAAGCATGGAAAGTAAATAACAAGTGGTCAAATGACCAAAGGAGGGGGATATGCTCAGGAAAAAGGAAGAGTCCAGCAAATCCACATGGTTTCCAGCTAACCATCAGCAGGTGAGCAATCCTAGAAATAACAGTGGTGATAGAAATGTGAGGACAGAGAGGAACCTGGTCACGGAGGCCCTTGTATGACAGCCAAGGGCCTTCTTATTGTGTAGGCAACAAGGATCCACTGGGGAGATGCAAATAAGGGATAAGATGATCACCTCAGCAGATGTATCATTCAGAGCTCATTAGTTACAAGCAAATTTGAAATTGATCCCAACTACAAGGAAGTTTGTGGCAGAACTTTAGAGGCTTACAGAATTGAAGGAAAAGGCAAAGAAACAGGTCTTACTACAAGGTACAACACCAATCTCCTGTACATCCTTGGGCAGAAGGGTAATCCCAGAGCAACCACAAGATAGAGATGGCAGGGTGGTAATGGACACCTTCCTCAGGGATGAAATATTTACAGTTTTGTGCCTTGAGAAAAAAGTTAATTTATCAAATAAAACCCATATGTATAAAATGCCAAATAGTTTTGCAGAAATTATATTATAATAAGAAGAAAAAAGATCATCTCCACACTGATTTCTACTCCAAAGAACTACTTTCAACTTTTTCAGCTATTTTTTTAATCTAAAACATATCTCTGTATTTCTAAGTTAAAAGGAAAAGACTTACACTGCTAATCAAATTTAACAAAAAGAGAGCATATTGTCTGCCACGTGGAGAATGAGTTGAGGGCAGTAGTGGAAATGAAAGTAGAGAGATGAGCTGGGACACTATTACTTTAGTACAAAAACAGTTGTGCTTTGTTTCTATGATCTGAATAACTGAAATGTATGCATTAAATTGCCAAAGATGTATGTTATTTATTCTGAATATAACCATAAAAGGAGTATGATGGGATAAAATGCTTACTTAACATAAATCAGAGGAATTATCTGTAGCCAAATGTAACGCAGGAAAAGTATGAATATATATATTTGGGGGTTGAAAGAAAACTCTTTTGCAGGGAAAAATATTGGGGATTTATGGGTTTGCTTGTATCTCTATCCTGCTTACCAGCAGAAATATAAGCTCAGTCACATCTCCCATTTACTGACTGAGCCAGCTTCTGAGATTCACAGGAACAATTCTCTTGATTTCAGGCCAGATTTAAAATAATCCACTTTTTTCCTGAGATGGCTTCGATATTAAGCAAATGGATCCCACTATGTATTTTGCACTTAGGTTCTTTGCTATCACAATTTTTTCCCCTTCTGTTCTGCCCTGAAGGGAGAGAGAGAAGTTGGTGTTTGGTCTCACAATATGGAGTGGCATGCCCTTCAATCTCCTCCTAGCAGTTTTCTAGGTGAGAGATTTGCCCTCTATATCACCTTTCCTCCTGGGTCTTATTTTGTAACTCTGTCAACCATCCTTATAAGCCTAAATCGCGTCTTATCAGCTCATGTACTTACAGAATGGAGCTCATGTTTCAAAACCTAAAAATAGTCTGAACATACATGGAAGAACTTCAAGTAAAGTTGTAGTGTTAAGAGTCTTGCATAGAAAGAGTCCTATGCCTGAATGCTGAACAATTTCACCCCATCAGCCAGTGTCAACAAGGGGTAACTAGGGCATTTGGAAACTTTCTGCGCTCCATGATGCCTGTGATTGACCACAGCAGTAGGTTTTCAAACTTTGGCGTGCACCAGAAGCACCTCAGGGGGCTTGTTAAATACACGACATTGGTGTTTCTGAGGTCTGAGCTCCATATGATGGGTCATCAAGTTCTTTATGGAAGATAATAACTTAAACATGGTGTTTAGCTTTTTTTTAATATATACTGAGGTCATAAAATGGTAGGCAGAAACTTGGAAGAGAAGACTGAGAGAAGGAAGAGAGAAAAATTTCCATCAAGGGAACTAGATGAGCTCTAGACGCCTGTGGCCCATCATGAGGGAACTAGACGCCTGTGGCCCATCATGAGATAAGAACCAGAGGAGATGGGAACTCATGTACAAATTTGAATCCAAGTCCACTCCCTGTCAGGTTATGGATATTCTGTAATTCTGTAGAAATTATAAGAACTCAAGGAGTGGTGACTTGACTTTTTGGTGGGGGGCTGCTGGGGGTTCCACAACCCTTCCCAGTACCTCTTTAACAAGTTTCCCTTTTCTAAAAAGTCTGTTGCAAGAGGTGAGGGTAATGAATGAGAATCACTTGTTCTTTTTGAGAGTCATTGCTGTAGTGAGTCTCTGTGTTTAAAAGATGATGTCAAATCTAGGATATACACTGGAATGGAAAAGGGTTTAGAGTCCATATGGATTGTTCAACTCCCCTCAGCACCTGCTATATTGCTTTTAAATATCATCTGTCTCCAGATCTGCACTTTCTACTGAGGTGGAATCATGGGTATAGTATTTACCCTCCCCTATGGAACAACCAAAAAACCAGGTAAAGCATACAAAACAATGATTTTCAATACAGCGATTACTAGACAACAGAGAACAATGAATCCTGAGAAACAGAAAATGAAAAAGGTGAACCCTACAATTATCTCAGATTTCCACCTTGTAGAAGTTGCCAGACCATAGCACACAGACAGAGAATCCAGATAGAGTCCTGGAGACTCCCTGAGTTGAGGAGAAAGAGCTGAGAGTCCAGGGAGACCAAAGCAGCTCTTGGTCACAAGACAGTGAAACAAACAACACAGAGCTACACAGAGAAAGAACTCCAAAGAAGTTCAAAGTGTCATCCTTGAGTACTCATTGGAATACTGATCAGTGTCTGCATGCAGGAAAACCATTTGAGCCAAGGAAGGAACTACCTGAAAAGTTTAGTGGCAATAGTACCTATCAATCACATAGGGCCAGGAAGAGAATCTGTTCTCATCACTCTAGAAAACTTCATAATTTGCAGTGAATTGGGAAGAGTACTTAGAAGAGATTTGCTTCAGTAGCGGGGATGATTAGTCCTACATGAAACACCCTGGTCCCATTTAACAAATCTTAAAAGTGGTACCCTCAAACATCAAACTATTTATAAGTAAATTAACTGCATCCCATAAGAAAGTTAAGATTATTATGGAAATACAAAAATATCTAATACCCCAAAATATAAAATTCAAAATGTCTGGCCCCTAATCAAAAAATTACCAGGCATAACAAGAAGCAGGAAAATACGATCCATAATGAGAAGAGAAGGCAGTCTATTGAAATTGACACAGAACTGACACAGATATTTGAATTAACTGAAAAGGATATAAAAATGGTTATTGTAACTGCATTCCATATGTTCAAAAAGTTATGTAGAAACATAAAAGAAAATTTTTAAAAAGCAAATCAAGCTTCTAGTGATGAAAACAGAGTCTGAGATGAAAAATACACGAATACAATTAACAGCAGATAAGATCTTGCAGAAGGAAAGATAAGTAAACTTGAAAATAAAGTAATAGAAACTGTCCAAGATAAAACACACAGAAAAAAAAAAAAAAGCATAGATAAAGTAGTATCAGCGAGCTGTGGGACAACTTCAGCCTAATATAGGCATATCTGAAACAAGGATAGGAGGGGACAGAAACAGTTCTGGAAGAAATCATGGCCATTTAAAAGAAAATGGTGAAAACTGTAAACCTGAAGGTCCAAGAAGCTCAATTAATTCCAAGCACAAGAAATGTGAAGAAAACTATACCCATGGAGTCCAGTCATAATCTTTACAGAAAGATTTTTAACTACAAATTCAATGTCTTCATAAGATTTAGGGCTAATCACATTATCTATTTCTTCCCAAAAGAGCTTTTTGGTAGTTTGTGTCTTTCAAGGAATTGGTCCATTTCATTTAAGTTGTTGATTTGGTGAATTCTATGAAACATTAAAGGAAGAAATAATACCAATTCTGCACAAACTCTTATAGAAAATTGAAGAGGAGAGAATATTTCCCTTTGGTTCCAGTATTTCTTGAATACCAAATCAGAAAAAGACATTATAAGCAAAGGAAATGATAGGCTAATATCATTTATGAACAAAGATTAAAAAAAATTCAAAATATTATTTTATCCAAGTAAATACAGTACTAAAGAAGGGTAATATCATTAACAAGTGGAGTTTGTTTCATGAATGCAAGGTTGGTTTTACACATAAAATCAAACAATGTAATTCATATTAAATTATAGAAAAATCAAACAATCATCTCAGCTGCCGGAAAAGCACTTGACAAAATCCAATTCATTCCTGATCAAAACTCTCAGTACACTAGTAACAGAAGAGAAATCTCTCAATTTAATGAAGAACATCTATAGCTAACATCATCCTTAATGATGAAAGACTAAGTTCGAGAATAAGGCAAAAATTCCTGTTCAACCATGCCTATTCATCATTACACTGGAGGTTCTAGCCAAAAAAATAAGTAAAAGGCATCTAGACAAGAGAGGAAAAATAAAACTATATTCACAGATAACATATTCTCTATGTAGACAATCCGACGAAATCTATGGAAAGCCACTAGAATTAATAAGTGAGTTTGGCGATATTTTGGATACAAACCAATATAAAACTCACTATTATTTCTATGTACTGGAAACAAAAAATCAGAAATTGAAATTTAAAAAAAATATGCAATTTATAATAGCATAATAAAATATGAAATCCTTAGGGATAAAACTGACAAAAGCTTTATGAAACCTGCACACTACGAATTATAAAACATTGCTGAGAGAAATAAAAGAAGGCTCAAATAAATGAAGAAATACATTGTGTTTGTGGGCAGAGATATTCAATATAGTCAAGACGTCAATTCTTCTCAAATTGGTCTATAGATTCAACAGATTCAGAATCCCAGATTTTTTTTAAAGGGCAAGTTGGTTGTGAAATTCATATGGAATTACAAAGAACATAAAATAACCAATACATCTTTGGAAGAGAAGAATAAAGTCTTTACACCAAAGACTTACTTTACAGCTAGATGAATCATGACAGCATGGTATTGGCATAAAGATAGAAAAATAGATCAATGGAAAAGAATAGAATCCAGAAGTACATCCACATATTTATAGACAAGTGATTTTCTATGAAGATGCCAAGACAATACTGTAGAGAGAGGATACTATTCAACAAGTGCTGCTAGAGCAACTGGATACCCAAATGCCAAGCATGCCTGTGACCCACACAGGCATATGTATAAACTTAAAAAGAATCATAGACCTAAATGTGAATTCAAAAACCATTGAAATCTCTGAAGAAAAAAATTTCTTAGGACACCAAAAGCATGAGCCATCAAAAGAACAACAACTAAGAAAACTGATAAATTGTAGCCCATTAAAATTAAATATTTCTACTCTTTGAAAGACAGTGTTAAAAACATGCAAAGACATACCACCAACTAGGAGAAAATATTTGCAAATCATAAGTCTCATAAAAAAACTCGTATCTAGAGCCTGTAAAGTACACTTAAAATTAAGTAATGAGAAAACAAACAACCCCATAAAAAAGGAGCAAAAGATTTGGGCAGGTAATTTACCAATATACATCCAACATATAAGTACATGAAGAGATGCTCAACATCATTAGTCATGAAATTCAAGTTAACATCGTATCACTACACACCTATTAGAATGGCTAATACTAAAAAGAGTGAGCATAGCAAGGTTTGGTGAGGATGTGGAGGAACTGGGAACTACTGATGGATATACAAAACATGGAATCATTTCAGATGAGTTTGGAAGCTTGTTAAAAAGTTAAACATATACCTATGATTATCCAGCCATTCTACTTGTAAGTAGAAATGAGAGCATATATCATACAGAGTCTTGTACACAAATATTTATAGCAGCTTTGCTTGTAATAGTCAAAATTAGGAGACAACCCAAATGTCCACCAGGAGAATGGACAAACAATATATGTTGTAGCCATACAATGGAATAATACTCAGAAATAAAAAGGAATGAACTTGATAAATGCAACAGTAAGGAGGAATCTCAAAACAACTATGCTGAACGAAAGAACCCAGACAATAAGAAGAATGTGTGCAGTATAATTCTATTTGTATAAAACTCTAGAACAACTAAACTAACCTGTAGTCATAGAAAAAAAGCCCACTGAGTTTCCAGGGAAAGAGGGAGCAGGGGGAGGAGGGACTATAAAGAGGCATTCACTCCTGTGAATGAGTGATATATTTGATTCAACTCTCTTGATTATGTTGATGATTTTGTGCATATATACTTATGTCAAAACCTATCAAGTGATGCACTTTAAATATATGCAGCATGTTATACATCAATAATATCTCAATAAAGCTATTAAAAATATCAGCTATCTCTTTCAATTCTGTTTACCTGTCTTTTTCACTGCCTCAAGTGGATCCTTAATTAAACCTTTGCTTTATGTTCACTAATTTCTCTCAGAGACTTACTTTTTGTTTGAAATTCTAAAAAAGAATGACCCTAGCCTATAAAGGCCTTAGGAATGTTACCAGTGTCACTTAGTTGTTGGTTCAGACTATTTCTGTAGCCTAGTTTTTATGTTTTGTAAAGGCTAAGCAAAGAGCTGTTAATCACTAGAGAAATTATGGTGGAAGTATAACTTCTAGAACTTCTTTCTAGGAGCATAAGAGTCACCAAATTATACCAACTCTGTGCCTGGAAGACAAGAAGCTTTCTATGTATTACTTTCATTCACTCATTTATTCTTCCAAACAAGGGATAATTATTGAGTTCCTACTATGTTCTAGACACTGTGATTACTATTTGAAGGCCTACTACATAATAGGCACTGAGTTGGAATTTAGTCCTTTATAAACATTATTTCATGCAGGTGTTTATTATTGCCAATTTACAGATTAGCAATGTGAGGATCAGAGAGGTTAAATACTTGCTCGATTTTACTTAGGCAGAACACACAAAAAAATATTGGAAAAGTGATTTTTGTTTACACAAATATATAATTTAAAAATTTCTTCCTCTTAGTCATCTTCGGGTCTTTTTCTGGCTATCTAGTTTGGGGAAAAAAGAGCATTTATCAATTACATATTCAAATATATACACACACATGCACACATACAGTTTTTGGAAAGCCTTTGCAATATTCTTTTTACTTCTGTGACTTCATTCCCAGGCCTATTCTCATTCATTTTAGACTCTGTAGTTTCAAGGTTGTTCTAGCTTCAAACCTTCTCCTGTGAGGTGAGGAGCCCAAGGATATACAGGAGATTGGTTAACAAATGTCAATAATGTACTTCAAAAGGATTGGGATACATAAATTGAAAGTTGTTATTCTTCCTGTAATAGAAGAATTGGTTGAAATGTTGAATTTCCTTTAATGAAATGTTTTAGTACCTTTCATTGGTAAAATGGGTTACTGCCAAAGAAATCTAAACAACTAGTGGTTTGGTGTATGGTAATGGTTTCTACAATAACACCTGAACAGCATGAAGTGTAGGTATTTTTCAAAGTAAAGTAGGACTGGAAGCAAAGGGGTCATGCACCTTGTAGTAAGGTGAGACATCAGTTATGCCCCATGGGCTGTTCAAAGGGGCACAGCAGATGTAAAGAAGGGGAAGCTGGAATAGAGCCACATAACACATGCCTTCATTTCATTCATGGAGCAGACGGAGCACAGAGCAGATGGCCCCTTACTTTGATGAATGATCAGAAAGGAAGCCCACGGATGCCATAGAGAAAGGGAACATACAAAAATGCTTTTAGGGACCATGTGTCAAGGAGAATTCCAGATGGGATGGTTAGCTCTCTCTTTTCACCCTCATATCCAAATCCATTAAGAAATCACAATTGGAAAGGATGATCAACAAAGAGACAAACAGTAACAAATGGTTAATGGCACAGGATTAATATTTTCTTCATCAAGCTTCCATTTCAGGCACACAGAACTACATTCTTTCTTTTCTGAGTCTGTCCCCATTTCTTTTCTCTGAAAAGCCCTGCTCCTTAAACTGAGCCTTTCTATTCTTAAGTACCGTGCTCAAATTCCACATCTCTTTAGTTTTCTCAGCCCATAATGATTGTTCCTTCCTTAATTTCCAAATTACTCAGTTTGTATCAGCCATCGTTACTTTAATTAATAATAAATTCAGTATATTATTTTTTATATATATAAAGTACCCTCTGGCTATAGGCAACTTGAGCTCTGATATCATTTTAAAATTCATTAGACTTCTGCCTAGCAGAGTGTCTAGAATATAGCAGATACTGTGACCATTTTCCTTGTGCCAATAAGGGTCATTTGTATGTATCTTGTCATATCTTATATTTAAAAATACTACACAGTCTCTGGGCATTGGCAGCAGCATGGTCCAGTGAATGTTCCTGGGGCCGGGCAAGCACCCAGCCATTTCTCAGTGAGACCCTCCCCCAGAGGGTCAAAATGGTTCAAAGCCACAGTCCCCCAGAAGTGAGGGGTTGGGAAACACAGTTGCATCTGAGGTAAAACCCAGGAGGGAAGTGCCACCTGGCCACCTGACGGCTTGGTCATGGACAGTGTAAAGGCAGGCAATGGACAGAAGAGGGAAACAAAGAAGGGGTGCATGATTGCTGGTCAGGGAGAATAGAGTTCCAGGATACTAGAGACTGGGCAGCTGGGTGATGCCGTTTTCACCCCTCCTACGCATGCGCATTCACACCTACATGCGTCACTATGATCCACTCCAGTAAGCTAAGCAGTGGCATCTAGTGGAGAATGGAGCCATTACACTAAGCTCCACCCAACTGGGCCAAATTTGTTATTCAGGAACACCACAAGTCACTCCACCTGCATAGTTTACGGACTATAAAGTGCTTCATTGTTTCACTACTAGGGGAAACTGATGTAATTTCAATCGTATTTCAGTCTGTTCACTGGTCCATCTATTCATTTTTTTTCTTTTTTCTTTTCTTATTCTTGAATAAAGAGAAAAATATTATTTTTATTTTCCATTTTTATTAAAAACATTTTTTAAATTTTTTCTACTATAGTTTTTACTTTTTTGTAAAATATTCAAATTCTATTTTACTCCCATCATTTCATTTTATTGTATTTCGTTGTATTCATTTTTTCAAATTTTTAAACAATTTCCTTTTTTTGTCTTATTTCTTTCCTTTTGTTTTTTTCTTTGCTTATCTTTCCCTTTTTTCTCTAATCAAGCTCCTTTCAACAACCAGACCAAAACATACCTAGGATCTAGCATCATTTATTTGATTTATCTGTGTGTGTGTTGTTTTTAATTTTTTAATTTTAAGTTTAATTTTACCTTATTAATTCCTTTTCTTCCTTCAAAATTACAAAACAAAAATTTCACTGCAAAAGAAAGAACAGGAAGAAATGCCAGCCAAGGACTTAATCAACATAAATACACGCAAGATGTCTGAACCAGAACTTAGAGTCATGGTAATAAGAATACTAGCTGGGGTTGAAAATATATTAGAATACCTTTCTGCATAGATAAAAGAAGTAAAAGCTAGTCAGGAAGAAATAAAAAATGTGATAACTGAGCTGCAATCTCAAATGGATGTCATGGCAGAAAGGATGGATGAAGCAGAGCAGCAAATCAGCTATATAGAGTACAAACTTATGGAGAATAATGAAGCAGAAAAAAAGAGGGAGACTAAGGCAAAAGAGCACGATTTAAGAATTAGAGAAATCAGTGACTTATTAAAAAGGAACAACATCAGAATCACAGGGGTCCCAGAAGATGAAGAGAGACAAAAAGGGCTAGAAGTTTTATGTCAGCAAATCATAGTGGAAAACTTTCATAACCTGGGGAAAGACACAGACATCAAAATCTAAGAAGCAAAGAGGACTCCCATTAGATTCAACAAAAACCGACCATCAACGAGGCATATCATAGTCACATTCACAAAATACTCAGGCAAGGAGAGAATCAGGAAAGCAGCAAGGGAAAAAAGTCCTTAACCTACAAAGGAGGAAAGATCAGGTTTGCAGCAGACCTATCCACCGAAACTTGGCAGGCCAGAAAGGAGTGGCAGGTTGCATTCAATGTGTTTTAATGGAAAAATATGCAGCCAAGATTTTTTTTTTTAAGAATTCTTTACCCAACAAGGCTGTCATTCAAAATAGAAGGAGAGATAAAAAGTTTCCCAGACAAACAAAAATTAAAGGAGTTCATGATAACTAAACCAGCCCTACAAGAAATTTTAAGGTGGACTCTCTGGGGGAGAAAAGATGGGGGAAAAAAAGAAAGGAAAAAGAAAAAAAAAAGACCAAAAGCAACAAAGACTAGAAAGGACCAGAGAACACCACCAGAAACTCCAACTCTAAAGGCAAAATAATGGCAATAAATTCATATCTTTCAGTACTCACTGTAAACGTCAATGGACTCAATACTCCAATCAAAAGACATAGGGTGACAAATTGGATAAGAAAACAAGATCCATCTCTATGCTGTTTACAAGAGACCCACTTTAGACCTAGAGACACCTTCAGATTGAAAGTAAGGGGATGGAGAACCATCTATTATGCTAATGGTTGATAAAAGAAATCCAGAGTACCCATACTTATATCAGACAATCTACATTTTAAAATAAATCCTGTAACAAGAGATGAAGAAGGGCATTATATTAATTATATTAATTACAACCTAATAATTGTAAACATTTATGCTCCAAATATGGCAGCAAACAAATATATGAATCAATTAATCATAAACATAAAGAAACTCATTGATAATAATACCATAATAGTAGGGAACATCAACACACCACTTAAAGCAAAAGACAGATCCTCTAAACAGAAAATCAACAAGGAAACAATGGCTTTGAATGATACACTGGACCATATGGAATTAACAGAAATATTCACAACATTTCATCCTAAAGCAGAGGAATACACATTCTTCTCCAGTGCATATGGAAACATTCTCCAGAATAGACCACATACTGGGACACAAATCATCCCTCAACAAGGACAAAAAGTTTGAGATCATACCATGTACATATTCAGACCACAAAGTTATGAAACTCGAAATCAACCACAAGAAAAAATGTGGAAAGATAACAAATACTTGGAGACTAAACACCATCCTCCTAAAGAATGAAAGGGCTAACCAAGAAGTTAAAGAGGAAATTAAAAAGTACATGGAAGCCAATGAAAACAATAACACCACAGCCCAAAACCTCTGGGACGCAGCAATGGCGGTCATAAGAGGGAAGTATATAGCAATCCAGGCCTTCCTAGAAGGAAGAAAGGTCTCAAATATACAACCTAAACTTACACCTAAAAGAGCTGGAAAAAGAACAGCAAATAAAACCCAAAACCAGCAGATGGCTGGAAATAATAAAGATTAGAGCAGAAATTAATGCTATCGAAACCAAACCAAACCAAAACCAAACCAAAACAAAACAAAACCAAAAAACCCAACAGTAGAACAGATCAATGAAACCAGAAGTTGGTTCTTTGAAAGAATTAACAAAATTGATAAACACCAAGCCAGTTTGATCAAAAAGAAAAAGACCCAAATAAATAAAATCAAGAATGAAAGAAGAGAGATCACAACCAACATAGCAGAAATAAAAACAATAATAACAGAATATTATGAGCATTTATACGCCAATAAAATGGGCAATCTGGAAGAAATAGATAAATTCCTAGAAACATATAAACTACCAAAACTGAAACAGGAAGAAATAGAAAATTTGAACAGAACCATAACCAGTAAAGAAAATTGATTAGTAATCAAAAATCTTCCAAAATACAAGCCCAGGGTGAGATGGCTTTCCAGGGGAATTCTACCAAATATTTAAGGAAGAGTTAACACCTATTCTCATGAAGATGTTCCAAAAAAAAAAAAAAAACAAAACAAAACAAAAAAAAAGAAATGGAAGGAAAACTTTCAAACTCTTTCTATAAAGACAGCACTACCTTGATTCCAAAACCAAAGACCCTACTAAAAAGGAAAACTATAGACCAATTTCCCTGATTAACATGGCTGCAAAAATCCTTAACAAGATACTGGCCAACTGGATCCAACAATACATTAAAAAAATTATTGACCACGACCAAGTGCAATATATACCTGGGATGCAGAGCTGGTTCAATATTCTCAAAACAATCAGTGTGATTCATCACATCAATAGAAGAAAGCACAAGAACCACATGATCCTCTCAATAGATGCAGAGAAAGCATTTGACAAAATACAGCATCCTTTCTTGATAAAAACCCTCAAGAAAGTAGGCATAGAAGGATCATACCTTGAGATTATAAAAGCCATATTATGAAAGACCCAATGCTAATATCATCCTCAATGGAGAAAAACTGAGAACGATTTTTCTAAGGTCAGGAACAAGACAGGGATGTCTACTCTCGCCACTGTTATTCAACATGGTATTGGAAGTCTTAGCCTCTGCAATCAGACAACACAAAGAAGTAAAAGGCATCCAAATCGTCCAGGAGGAGGTCAAACTTTCACTTTTTGCATATGACACAACACTCTGTATGGAAAACCCAAAAGATTCAACCAAAAAATTGCTAGAACTGATCCATGAATTCAGCAAAGTCTCAGGATATAAAAACCAATGCACAGAAATCAGTTGCATTCCTATACGCCAACAACGAAGCAACAGAAAGAGAAATCAAGGAATTGATCCCATTTACAATTGCAACAGAACCCATAAAATACCTAGGGATAAATCTAACCAAAGAAGTGAAAAATCTATACACTGAAAAATATAGAAAGCTTATGAAATAAATTGAAGAAGACACCAAAAAAGGAAAAATATTCCATGCTCCTGGATAGGAAGAACAAATATTGCTAAAATGTCAACACTACCCAAAGCAATCTACATATTTAATGTGATACCTATCAAAATAACACCAGCATTCTTCACAAAGCTAGAACAAACGATCCTAAAATTTGTATGGAACCAGAAAAGGCCCCAAATAGCCAAAGCAATCTTGTGAAAGAAAGCCAGAGCTGGAGGCATCACAATCCCGGACTTCAAGCTGTATTACAAAGCTGTAATCATCGAGACAGTATGGTACTGCCACAAAAACAGACTCTCAGATCAATGGAACAGAATAGAGAACCCAGAAATGGACCCACAAACATATGTCCAACTAATCTTTGACAAAGCAGGAAAGAATCACCAATGGAATAAAGACAGTCTCTTCAGCAAGTGGTGCTGGGAAAACTGGACAGCGACATGCAGAAAAATGAACCTGGACCACTTCCTTACACCATACACAAAAATAAACTCCAAATGGACGAAAGACCTAAATGTAAGACAGGAAGCCATTAAAATCCTCGAGGAGAAAGCAGGTAAAAACCTCTTTGACCTTGGCTGTGGCAACTTCTTACTCAACACGTCTCTAGAGGCAAGGGAAACAAAAGCGAAAACGAACTACTGGGACCTCATCAAAATAAAAAGCTTCTGCACAGTGAAGGAAACAATCAGCAAAACTAAAAAGCAACTGACAGAGTGGGAGAAGATATCAGATAAAGGGTTAGTATCCAAAATCTATAAAGAACTTATCAAACTCAACACCCAAAAAACAAATAATCCAGTGAAGTAATGGGCAAAAGACATGAATGGACACTTCTCCAAAGAAGACATCCAATGGCCAACCGACACATGAAAAGATGCTCAACATCACTCATCACCAGGGAAATAAAAACCAAAACCACAATGAGATACCAGCTCACACCTGCCAGAATGGCTAACATTAACAACTCAGGCAACAACAGATGTTGGCAAGGATGCGGAGAAAGAGGATCTCTTTTGCACTGCTGGTGGGAATGCAAACTGGTGCAGCCACCCTGGAAAACACTATGGAGGTTCCTCACAAATTAAAACTAGAACTACCCTATGACCCAGCAATTGCACTACTAGGTATTTATCCAAGGGATACAGGTGTGCTGTTTTCAAGGGGCACATGCACCCCAATGTGTAGAGCGGCACTATCAACAATAGCCAAAGGATGGAAAGCGCCCAAATGTCCATCGATGGATGAATGGATAAAGAAGATGTGGTATATATATATATATATATATATATATATATATATATATATATACACACACATACAATGGAGTATTACTCGGCAATCAAAAAGAATGAAATCTTGCCATTTGCAACTACGTGGATGGAACTAGAGCATATTATGCTAAGTGAAATTAGTCAGTTAGAGAAAGACAATATCATATGACTTCACTCATATGAGGACTTTAAGATATAAAACAGATGAACATAAGGGAAGGGAAGCAAAACTAATGTCAAAACAGGGAGGGGGACAAAACATAAGAGATGCTTAAATATGGAGAACAAACAGAGGGTTACTGGAGGGGATGTAGGAGGGGGGATGGGCTAATAGGTAAGGGGCATTAAGGAGTCTACTCCTAAAATCATTATTGCTCTATATGCTAACTAACTTGGGTGTAAATTTAAAAATAAATAAATTATTGATATTTAAAAAATAAAAATTAGAAGCACTGCACGGCAGTGAAACCATCAATAAAATGAAAAGACAACCTACTAAATGGGAGAAAATATTTGCAAATCCTATATCTAGTAAGGGTCTAATATCCAAAATATTTAAAGAACTCATACGCTCAATAGCAAAAGAAAAAATTACAAAAGGAGATCTAAATAGACATTTTTCCAAAGAAGACATACAAGTGGTCAACAGGTACATGAAAAGATGCTCAACATCATCATTCATTAGAGAAATGCATAATGCATATCCAAACTACAATGAGATATCACATCACACCCGTTAGAATGGCTGTTACGGAAAACACAGTGTTGGTGAGGATGTGGAGAAAAAGGAATCCTCGTATACTGTCAGTGGGAATGTAAATTGGTGTAGCCACTATGTAAAACAGTATAAATGTCCCTCAAAAATTTACAAATAGAAGTATCATATGACCCAGCAATTCCACTTTGGGGTATTTATCTGAAAAAAACAAAAGCACTAATCTTAAAAGATATACAGTCCTCAGTGCTCATTGCAACATTGCTTACAATAGTTAAGGCATGGAAACACCTAAGTGTCCATTGATGGATGAACGGGTGAAGAAGATTTTATTCAGTCATAGAAAAGAAATCTTGCTATTTGTAACAACATGGAGGGAACTCAACAGCATTACACTACATAAAATAGAGAAAGACAAATACCATATGATCTCCTTTATATGTGGAACATAAAAAACAAACAAACAAATAAACAACAACAAGCTAACAGATATAGAGAACATATTCTGGTTGCCAGATGTAAGGTGTGAAGAATGGGAGAAATGAATGAAGGTGGTCAAAAGGTTTAAAAAATGGGTACAGGTTTATGATATTGGCAATGTCTATAAAATAGAATTCAATGAGACTACTCATGAAGATGATTGTTTTGATTCTGAAAGATGATCAAGAAAAAGTGCATTATTACATTATGATTCAATTAAAATTTTTTTAACGTTTACTTATTTTTAAGACAGAGAGACAGGGCACGAGTGGGGGAGGGGCAGAGAGAGAGGGAAACACAAAATCCGAAGAAGGCTTCAGGCTCTGAGCTGTCAGCACAGAGACTGACAGGGGTCTCAAACTCACAAACTGTGAGACCATGTCCTGAGAAGAAGTCGGATGCTCAACTGACTGAGCCAACCAGGTGGCCCATGATTCAATTTTTTAAAATACATATATGTGTGTGTGCATAAAACAAATATGAAAGTCTACACCCCAAAATATGGTCATTTGTTATCTCTGAATGATAGAATTACAGGGATTTATTTCATGCTTTTCAGTAAGCTATAGGCATTTTATAGAGAAAATATATTACTTTTGTAATCATAGAAACACTAGTGAAACTGGCAAATAAAAAATTTAATCCATAAAAACCCCTAAATCTTTATAAAAACATCATGGTATTAAACTATTAGACAACAGAAAGCTACTTCATGTTGCAAAGCAAATTTTTAACTCCTGAGAGTACACTGAACTTTGAGAAGCAATGCCCTTGGAGAAAAGTGTCTGCACTATTTGGAAATTTTCACTACATACACAGTAGGTATTCGATGTCCAATCACCAAGGCCCCATACAAAGATGAGAATATATTTATACAACCTGATGGGAATAAATAGCTCCAAGAAAGCAAATGGCAGTTTGGGGCCCTCCTATTATTCTTGATAATGTCCTTTTATTCATTAGGACTTTGTTGGTTGCTAGTGACAGAAACCAACTCTAACTGGCTTGTGCAAAAACCAGAATTCCTTCATTCACAAAGGTCTGGAGCATATCTGAGCAATTCATAGACCTGAAAGAAGACATACAAGAATCAGAGCCTTGGGGTCTTTAGCAAGAGACTCAGAGCCACAAAATTCCTTCTGGCTCTGTATGACAATTGCCTCCACTTGGCTTCATTCAGTCAGGACATCCTCTCCACATATCTGCCAGCAGCCCTAGGTTCCTATCTTCCTGTCTTGGATACCTCAGAAAATATATTATTCCTAGGAAAAAAATTGTGATTGAGCTTTCTTGGATCATGTGCCCACCCTTGATCCAATCACTGAGATAATTGGATGTACACCTGAGAAACCCAACTTTCAACCATGTGGTCAGGGACAAGGTTTGTAATGCAGAGGAGGAACAGAAAGTTTATTTAAAAAAACCCCACAAAAATAACTTCACAGTCTAGTAAGAATGTGGCCTGTATTGTGGAATGATGGGTAAAAGAGTCCACATTATGAAGGAATTATAAAATTGTTGAAATGAAGGAAGAATTTTTACTTTTATAGGCCTTTATCAAAACGCAAGGAATAATGCATCACTCACTAGGATGCCACTTTCATTTTGAAGGCTATCAAATTTTCCATGATTCTGTGAGCCAAGTGAGTTTCAATCTTTTTTGAACCCCTGGAATTCATGCCTCTTAAGAAAGAAGATGGAGTTATTCTGTTAGTGATGCCTGACAACTGTTGGTTATTAGGATAGCTCCAGAAAGAAAGATATTAATTACCCTGAAGATGCTGGAAGTCCTATGGAACTGACCCATGGGTCACACGAAGAGCATTAAGGAAGCAAGTATCACAAATGCATCATTCCCTTGGAGTTGTCACACAGATTTCATGTCTACTGGAGGAAGTGTAAAAGGTATATAGAAAGCAGTCTTATTTTTCTTTGTTCTCATTCCCTGAGGCATTTTTTTTTGCCACCATCATATTAAAAGATGAGAAAAATTCTAGAGAAAGTGTAAATTGCTTCAAAAATATTAACATAGTTCTACTGTTTGTAAAATTTCTTTTTGCAAAGATAAAAACCATGCCAGATTTATTAAAGACCATTGTTGAGATTAAAATATTTGTGGTGCATCATTGAAATTTTTATCTGAAAAATAAACATTTGACCATGTTATTAGCATCTAAGAATATACAAAAGTCATTGAAAAAACAATTAAGAAATTCTGTGTTGCATTCCATTGGAGACTCATTCTGCTTTGGAGATGTACCAGAGCTAAAGCGTAGAGCCCCTCCGATGTCGGTTACCTTGCTTCTTGGCTTTAGATAGAAACCTGTAGCTCAAACAAAAGAATTGTATCTTTAATTATTCTACAAGCAGAAGTTTGTCAACTGAAATAGAGTCCTAGCTTTTATATACATGCTCAAAGCAAAAACGGGAGGTGGGGAGAAATGGTCTGTTATGGGCTCACTCTTATCTGAATGGATCTCCCAGGAATGGATTACTTTGAGTTCAGCTTTCCCTCTCTGGGGTCTCCTAGAGGCTTTTCTCCCTGACCCCCTTCATTCTCTCAGTAACCAGAGTTTCTCAATATTCAGAATTTTCAACTCTTTTAGTTTCTGAGAAAGTTTAGTGTCTACCTACTACCTGCATCTTTTCCCTTAGGCAGAAGTAGGGTCCATGAGGCAGAAGTAGGGTTAAATAACTACCCCATTTGTCAAATAATGATCCATCCTTGAGACTCTCCATTGCTTTAAATCATAGTCTACAATGGGCCACAAGTAAAAGGCTAATTTTTCTTTACTAGTCAAGATGAATGTCTCATTTAAGAAAAGTATCCATGCTAACAGTCTCAAAAATCAGATGTCATGATTCAATACTAGCAATAGAAGGAATAAAAAGGGTTATAATCCTTAGGCTTTGATTTTTAAAAAATCTCCAAGTTCCAAATTCCATGGAGTATCCTTCAAATTATTAAAAAATACCTTTTAAGGAAGTCAAACTCAAATCAGCTATTTCTGTACTCCTCATTCCTTTACTGGAAAAAAATGTATCTTTCCCATAATGTGAACAAAACTCCCTCTGGAGTTTCCCCCCTCACTTTATTGAAGTATACATGAATCAAAATTGCACAACTTAATGAATTTTCTCAGAATAAACATGCCTATGTAATGGGGAACCAGATCAAAAACAAGAAACCATCACAGCCCCAAGAATCCCCTTGTGCTTCTTTCCAGTTACTATATCCCCCCACCATCATATGTCTTTTTAGCCTACTTTTGAAACTTATATCACTGTTCAATATATATTCTTCGTGCCTTGCTTCTTTCAGTCAACATAATGTTACATGAGATTCATTCATGTTGATGCATATAACTGTAGTTTGATTACTGTCATTGCTATTTAGTACTTCATTATATATATATATAGAACACAATTTACTCATCCATTCTGTATTGATGGACACTTGGTTTATTTATAATTTGGGCTTGAATAGTTCTACTAAAATGTTTTGTACAGGTTTTTTGGTCATCAAATAAATGCACTTCTAGTGGCATAAACCTAAGGGTGGAATTGCCAGGTCGTGGGATATACACATGTCCATTTTAAATACATGGTATCAGTTTTCTAACTTTGCTTTACTAATTTACAAGTCCCACCAGCATTGCATGAGAATTTCATTTTGTCAATACATTCTGGTGGCTGTATAATGGGCTCATATTGAGGTTTTGATTTGCATTTCCCTGTAGGACTATTAATTTTGAGTACCTTTTAATATGTTTATCGACCATTTGAGTCTCTTTTCAACACGGCTGTTCAAACCTTTTGGCCATTTTCAATTAGGTATTCTGTCTTTTTAATTTATAGGTATTTATTATATATCCTGGGTGAGTCTTTTGACAGATACATGTTCTCCATTCTGTGATTTGTCTTTTCACTTTCTTTTTTTCTTATTTAAAAAATTTTTTTAATGTTTTTATTTATTTTTCAGACAGAGAGAGACAGAGCATGAGCAGGGAGGGGCAGAGAGGTGGAGACACAGAATCTGAAGTAGGCTCCTGGCTCGGAGCTGTTAGCACAAAGCCCGGTGCAGCGCTCAAACTCACGGAGTGTGAGATCATGACCTGAGCTGAAGTCGGATGCTTAACCGACTGAGCCACCCAGGTGCCCCTGTCTTTTCACTTTCTTGATGGTAACTCTTGATGAACAGAATTTTTCATTTTAGCTATCATCATTGGTTTTTGATCCTGTTCTAAGCTATAGTTTCTACTTAGGATGATAAAATTTGTAATGAATGAATGCTCCAGATGTATAGTATATATTCAAAACTGCATCTGAGTCTTTAAATGCAAGAGCTTCCTGGACTTCCTAAAAATGACAAAAATCTTCATGCTATGAGTCTCTCCCTGACCTGAAAGCAGGTCAGACTCTTACAAAGGACAAAGCCAGTTGAGGGTCAAAGAGTCTACATCTCAAGTTACTAGAGTCACAATGTAACCTCAGATCCAGCCAATGCAAATCTTCACTAAGAATTCAAAATACACATAGGAAGTCTCCAATTTTCCCACAGAAAAGTTTCTTGGGCAGAAAAGGGAGAGGAGGTTTATATCCAACCATACATACTTAGAGGAAAAAACATCCGAAGTTCTAAATCAAGGAGAAACTCTATCTTCTCTCAAGATCAATAATATTCCCAGAAATGCCCCTATTCTACATTCTTGGATTTTAGTTGTTTTTCCCTACTTGGATTTTCTGAGCCAGCCTTACATTCTACAATAATCCCCATTTTCTACCTAATTTAAATAGTTTTCTCTTCCTTTATCTAAGCATGTGTAGCTAATATAAATTTGGACAAATGCTAGAGATAAAAAACACAAAAACAAGTGCAGTTCATTAGTGGAAGAATGAGATAAAATCATGGGTAAGATTTTTCTCTGTTTCCTGAACATTCTGTAATCCCCCTGGCAAACCCTAGGATATCTTGCCACTTGGTCTGGAAGATTGGTCTATGACCACGAGCCACAGTGCCTTCCGTCAATAAAGCTAAGTCCCTTTCGATGTCCTGAAAAACTGTAAAGAAAGATGGAAGTTAGTGAACAAACCTGTTACAATCTTCCTAAGAAGCAGAGTCTGAGGTAGACAGTATATAGGAAGTTCATCAGGGAATGCTTTTGGGATCAGCACTTGTGACAGAAGGACAGGAAACAACAGCAGATGGAGATGTTAGACTGCAGTGCTATCACAACAAAGGACTCATCTGAACTCAGCAGCAGCTCTGAAATTGGAAAGTTCCTTCAGTGTTGTCCAACTTGAGACTAGATCAGGACCTTTATACTCATTGGACAAAGGGCTGCCCTGGAAGAGGAGTGTGATTGTGGATGAAGGAATTCCAAGAAAGAACAGGCAGATAAAGGTTTTCAGTTAGCAGGATTCTCAGAAGCTAGGAGAAGAAGTCCTTCCCACCTAAAAGGGCACATGGGGAAGTGGAGGATGGGCCACATACCAAAACATCCATTACAAATATTTTTCACATATGTACAAAAAGGTTTCCAAGAATTCTTAATATCCCAAATTATGAGGACACATTTCTTTATCACACAATGGCAAAAAAAAAAAAAAATTGTCAAGTTGACAACTAGGCATCTTGCCAATTTTCTTAGAACTTGTCTCTTTCTTCTTTGGGTATCTTAATCTTCACAATTTCTCCTAGTTTTCTCTGCAAGCCCTCAAGGGAAGCTTTAACATGTGTGAGGAACAATTAGGCTCATACATCTTGACAGTCTCCTTGTCAAGGCATTCTCTACTTGCCTGTCTGGACAGTCCCCTGCCTTATTGGGCAAAATATTCATCATCTAAACTGATGAACATTTGAGTCTCAGAGTGCTGGACCTACACTGTAAAATGAGGGACAGAGAGAATTCTTCTATGCTATTCTGGATTATAATTTGTTACTGTGCCCCATAGTAGTTGTACTTGTGCCCAGAGTCCTTTCAAATCTTTCTGAAAAACAAATCCTATAGCTTTGGTCTATCTGTCTACAAGAAAACTAAACTCCAGTTCATGAAGCCAGATAAGGAAGATATGCCATTCTCCCTGTCACTCTTGCCCACTTTAATTTTGGCTCTTACATCTCTTCTCTCTGCCTCCTTATACATACTAATTCATGCAAACATCCTTGCAGAGATCACAGATCCATCATCATCACAAGCCTTTATTATGGCAGCCCTAACAAATACATAGTTTTTAAGTAAAAAAAAAAAAAAAAAACTTTTTTAGCATAAAAAACAAAAACCAGTATTTACATTCCATTTACTTTCAAAAGGATGAGGAAGCTGGGGGAAATATAAAGGAAGTAGCCTTGTTCTACTTAATCCATTTGTGTTTTTCATGAAACAACAATGATCTGACTCACAATTACAGTGTAAGGAGAACCAAAAAGTTTACTCAGCTCAATTTCCCATCTCCAGCCAAGACTGAAATTATACCACTACAGGCAAATGAAAAGCAACTCCACTTATAGGTAAACACCAGCTAATATATATGATATAATAGAACCAGCTTTAGTTAAATCTGTTATAACAGCCAAAGAACCTACAATAAAAGACACAGCCATCATAATATAGGACATTAAGAATCTTTGTACAACAATAAAAACCAGATTTTACACAAGAGAAGTCACAACTATTAAGCTATGAAGTCAACAGCATCACAGTAGCAGTACCCAGTATCTTTCTTACTCAAGTATATACACTATTTTTAAGACTTGGCTATAACAAAGACATCAGAAACTAAAATGTACGCACAATTATTTTATTAACACCATGGGTGACAATAAATAAAAAAATAAAAATACCCATAAATTCTGTAACAATTACAAACACACACATTAACAATACCACCATATATCTGTCTAAACTTTTAACGAATTTGTACACTTTAAAAATAGCACTGAGTTTTTAAAAAATACTGATAATGGCTGCCTTCTGTGTGTGTGTGTGTGTGTGTGTGTGTGTGTGTGTGTGTGTGCATGTATGTGTGCGTGCTTGCGTGTATTTCTTTTGTTTTGCAGTCTTTTGATGGAAGGCCAAGGCCTTCATTTTTAATTAGTACCCACTAACTGCAATTTAAACTTTTCTCTCTTGCGTTAACCACACCACAAACCACACAAAGTATTATGTATAACTTTTACTTCTGATCTCTTTCAAGTAAAGAGAAAACTTAAAGATACATATAAAGTATCTTTGCATGATATATATCTTTGGATTATTTTTAATCCTTTGTATATTTAATGTGTGCCTCTTAAAAGCAGCATGCAGTTGTGTGTGCTTTTAATACAAATCTGATTATTTTAGTCTTGTAAATAGACTATTTAGTCCATTTATATTTAATGCAATTACCCGGTACACTGAGTTTAAACCTACCGTTTTATTGTTTTCTTTTTATTATTATTAGTTATACATGCTTCCATTATTTTTAGTGGTTACTCTGGTACTAGGCTGTGTCAAGACTGATACAAATGAATACTTTTGTTATTTCCCACAAACGCAAGTATTTCTTTATTTCTTTCCTTCTTTCTTTTCTTCTTTCTTTCTTTTTTCTTTCCCTTTCTTTCTTTCTTTCTTTCTTTCTTTCTTTCTTTCTTTCTTTCTTTCTTTATTTTTGAGGGAGGGAGAAAGAGAGAGAGAATGCAGGGGAGGGGCAGAAAGAGAGGGAGAGAGAGAATCCCAAGCAGGCTCTGCACTATCAGCACGGCTCAATTGGAGCAGCACTCCATCCTACGAACCATGAGATCATGACCTGAGCCAAACCAAGAGTTGGATGTTTAACTGACTGAACCACTCAGGTGCCCCCAAATGCAAGTACTTTAGAACTTTAACTACTTTGCCTCTGTCCAATCTTTGTGCTTTTAATGTCATGTGTTTTGATTTATATGTATCCCTTAACCTCAGGAGACATCATCATCATCATTATTCTTAAAATTTATTTAAATCTTTCCATTTCTTTTTATTCCATTTTAACTCTATTTCTTCCTGCATTTCCATGCTTCCATCTAGGATCATTTTTCTTCTGCCTGAAGAATTCCCATTAGAATTACCTTTAGTGAACTTCTGCCAATAATGAAGACTCAGTATTTCATTGCTTAGAAATGTCTTTATTTTCCCTTAATTTTGAAAGATAATTTTACCAGGTACAAAACTTGAGGTAGGAAATTCTCTCTCTCAGCTATTTGAATATGGTTTCCACTATCTACTGCCTTCCATCATCTCTCCTGAGAAGTTGCTATTGTTTCTTTTTGAAATTGAAATCTTTTATCTGATTGCTTTTAAAAATTCTCTTCTTTTTGGCTTTTAGTTGTTTTATTCTGATCTTCCCTGGCGTGCTTCTCTGCATATTTTCCTACCTGGCATGCACAGTACTTCTCTAATCTATGGCTTGATGTTTTTCAACAGTTTGGGGAAATTACCAGCCATTATTTCTTCAAATATTGCTTATACTCCACACTCTCTTTCTTCTTATCTAGGACTGCAATTACACATTTGTTAGACTTTCTTACTATGTGCTATATGACTCTTCTAATCCGTATTTTCCTTTGTCTTTCTATATTTTATCCAGGCTTTTTTTGCCCACTTATCTTCCAATTTATTAATTCTATTTTAAAATGCTATCTATAATCTGCTTTGAAACTCTACCAATTTTTAAACTCCGTTATTGTGGTTTTTAAGATTTCAATTCAGTTACATTACAGACTCCAGTTCTCTGCTGAAACTTTTCACCATGTCCTCCGTTTTCTTGAAAATATTAATCATAGCAATTTAAAAGTCCAGTTCTGATAACTCTAATAAGTGGTTTTCCTATAGGTCTTTTTCATTTTTTTTCTCTGAATATTGTTTTTTCTCTGCACTTTTACTCATTTGGTCTTGCCTATTGGAATATCTGATTATATTTTATGTAATACTAGATTGTGTATAATATTTTAAAGGTAGTGTGAAGCTTTTAATGATGTTATTGCCCTGCCTAGAGCATTTACTTTGCTTCTAGTGGAACATTAGCCTAAGCAGATCACTCCACTCTAATCTGGGATTAGACTGACTTTAGGGTGTATAGGGGCTGATGCTGTTCATTTTTACTCCAGGTTTGTAGCCCTTTAAGGGTCCCAACTGAAAGCTTGGTTATTTACCAGATCCTTAACACCTTCACAGACTCCAATATCTAATTTTTGTCCCTTCAGTCCCATAAACCTGCAAAAGCTTCCCTCAGTTTCTTAATTTTTTGGCTGCTTCTGAATTGGGAAATATCTTAATGGGAAAACCGCACCAAATATTAGGCTCATGTCTATTATTTGAAGATCTCAAACCCTCAATTTCTAGTCCCAGTGTCCTCAAACATTTTTAAGTTCATCCCACTGTTCAAATTATTGTTGAAATGTTGATCAGATACAAACTATTCTGGCATGACTGGAAGTGAAAGTTAACTACTCCTCTAAAGATTATCACCCTAACATGTTATATCTGGATTGAACTGAACACTTTTTTGACAGTGTTTAACTCATGAACACTAAACAATGACAACCTTCAAATTAATACTTAGGAATAATACTTGGGAAATGGTCTTTTTAATATATTATTTATTTTTTTAACATTCATTCATTTTTTGAGAGAGCAAGAGTGGGGGGAGGGGCCGAGAAAGAGGGAGACACAGAAGCAGAAGCAAGCTTCAGGCTCTGAACTGATAGCACAGAGCCTGATGTGGGGCTCCAACTCACAAACCACGAGATCATGATCTGAGCCGAAGTCAAAGTCGGATGCTTAACTGACTGAGCCACTCAGGCGCCCCTGGAAATGATCTTCTTAAAGGAACATTAAATATATGTGATTTGTTATTCAGACTGCTAATGGACTTTTTAATTTAAACTCTTCACCTAGCCTACTCTTTCAAATAATGCAATGATAAACATCTTTGGATGTATACTTTTGTGTCATGATTTCTTGATTATTTCCTGAGTAGACTTCTGAAGGCATAATTTCTTGGTCAAAGTTGTAGACATTTTAAAGCACTGCCACATTTTTGCCCTATCGTCTCCAGAATAATCTAGCTATTTACGTGCTAATAATTAGTCTTAATTTTCTGTGTGTGTCTTTAACTTTGTGGGTTTTTTTAATTTCCAGAAGGATCAGGAAAATATTTGTATCCTGGAAAATACTTTTCCCCACCCATCATCCAGTCATAAAATTTATAAAAGGAATTTTTATTTTATTCTTCACACACGGCAAAAAATCTCTTTGAGCTTGGTTCAAAATATATTAAATTTCATCCATAAAGATCTTTTATTCCTAGCAACGTGTTTGAGTTTATATCAGAGGGAGTTCCCATGAAATTCATGTTGTAATGCTTCAATAATTGCTGAAGTAGAGCTCTGGTGAGGAAAGTCTAACAAACAGAAGAGTCACTTAAAATTGTGCCCAAGGTGTGACATTTCCAACATATGTGGGTGGCATAACAGTCTTTCTGCATCTTCTGTCGCCACCCGTTCGTAAAACACCATTTGGGCATGTTTAATAGAAGCCAGCATGTGGTTCAGCTGAGGGAGGGAAAAGGCTCAAAACGCTCGAGTTCTGTATGTTGGAGTGACAGGACCAAACGCTGTGTGGCTATCTCTTTAAGAAGCTACAGGAATACGGGGTGGCCTAGGGCGCCTCAACCAGGGAGGCTCACTTCAAATTACCAGCCACGTCTATTATGAAGTGTTGAAAAGAGAAAGAAAAACAAATAATAACGTTACAAAATAAAGTTTATTTTATCAAAATTAAAACTGCTTCCTTCTCTCCACTGGAGAGTAACCTTGAGATGGAACAGTCTGAGGATTACATTGCTGTAATCCCTTAGCAGTTAGTTCCACAGCGGGAGGCGCCTGCTACAGACAAAATTATAGGGTTAGGAATGTGCACAACTCTGTGACCTGATTGGCTGACTATTCCTCAGGGCTTTTGAATCAAATATTTATACATCTAAATGAGAGCAAAGAAAGGAAAATGGTTCATAAAGAGAGTCCCAGGGCATGTATTATTGAAATAACAGATGGAAATATTATATTTTTGAAACATTCTTTCTATAAAGAAGTCTTATGAAGCGTGTTTTGGTAGGATAGGCTGAGCCAAAAGCGGAGGAGGGAGACAGAGAGAGGGGGAAAAAAAAGTTTTATTTTCAAATATTTGGTGTCAGCAGTATACAAAGTTCGTGCTTCCCCAAAAAAGGCAGGTCTCAAAAGGCACGGCAGCACAATGTGTCTGCAGTTTCTATTTTACATAATGGTACCAGGGGAGGAATAAATACCTCAGAAAACACTTGATTGTCACTGCCTAGTTTGTGTGTCCAGTCGCCTGAGTGTTGGCCCCTGACGTCTTTGCAGATGGCGTATGGCCTCTTGTCACTGAATTTTTCATGTTTCCTAAGATGATTGAAAGCTAAGCTAAGATCCAAGGCATCCTCTCAGAAAAGCTATTGGCCACCTCATACTTGCTGAAATTTCGGTGACAAATAGGGTAAGATTGCAGATTTTCTGCCACGTGGGCAATGTTGTTGGACCATTTAGTCAGGGTTTACAGAATAAAAATGCAGGCAGGCCGTACAAGGCAAAAAGCAAGCAAGCAAGCAGGCAGGCAGAAGGCCAAATGAAAAATTCATCACACTTGCTTTATTTTCCTCTACATGGGAGCCTGTACCCATGACAGGATCAATAGTTCAGATTTATTCTGTTGTCTTTCCAGGAAAAATACCCCACTACTAAGCAATCAATGTGACGCGTTCATGGTCAGTCCAATTTCTCCGCCATTTAGCTCTGACGACATGGTTCAGTTATTTTGCAGGTCTCAGCTATTAATTGGATCTGCTATATGATGATGTGATTTATTACATGGCAACTGGCAGTTACTCTGGCCAAGGAAAGGAAAAGAATCACAGGAACACAATTATTTTAACCCTGAATCTAGACATGATCTGTATCTACACACACACACACACACACACACACACACACACACACACACATTAGCCTGGGAGAAGAAGTAATAGTTACGATGCAATAAATAAGGGAAGTTCACTCTCACTGAAGTCCAAGCTATTGATATTTGCTGATCAGGTGCTCTAGGTATTAGTAAGGGTTTGAGGATTTAGTTTTTGTATACAGGTTCTGAGCACCAAACAACAATTGGTTGGCAAAGGTTAAAAAACCAGTAACCTAGGACTTCTGCAAAATCAGAGTGGACAATCAGATGGTCACCTCTGTCGAAAGAAAGAAGTGAGGAAGAGAAAAAGGGACAGCAACTCGCTCTCACCCACCAGTGGGGCCACCTCAGAGCAAAGCAGAAAATGCTTTAGTAATGGCTCCTTGGGTGACAGCATCTGCTCAGGGAGTTGGCTCAGAAGGCCTCAGAAGCTCAGGGCCGTAGCCAGCAGCAGTAAGGACTCTTGGCAGAGCTGCTTCCTGTACCTCTTTTGATCACAGGGCTCAAGCTTGGAGAGGTTTTCACCAGTCTTGTGGTTTCCTGGTCGTGCGTCAGTACATTCTGGCTGAAACACTTCACTTCCTTCAGGCCAGCCCCTCCACCAATGGCTCCCGGCTCCATAGCGCATTCTCTCCAGCTTTGAACTAGACTCCAAGGACACTGCTGGCTGCAGCAAGAATCCTAAACGAGAGGCTTGCAGCTGGGATACCAGCACTGCTCTTCTTGTGACGAGGAAGTAGCAAGGGGGAAAAATAGATCCAATGGAATCACACGAAAAGTCCACTGAAGCAGTGAGGCACAGAATATCATGTGTGGTTCCCATGCAATCTCTTTTCAAAGGAAGTCTGCAATAGAATTACTTGGGCAACTGGTTAAAATACAGAGATTTCCAATCTAATCTCAGGACTTCTAAACCAGAATCTCTGGGTGGGGACGGGTAATCTGTTTTTTAAGAAGCTCCTCGTAATTCTGAAGTTTCGTCACTGTCTAGTGTCATATGCCGAATTTCATAAATTAGGAAACTTCAGGCCCAGAAAAACGGGGTCACTTTGCTAAGGTAAAACAGGTAACTTGAATCTCACATACTGCTCTTTCTACTGTACCACACTGTTCCCCACTCTTTGTTTTTGTGGTTCTGTTTTGGGCTTGGGTGTTAGGCTCCTAACCATGGACTGTTTCCATGTGCTTTGTGGCCCTGAGTATTTCTCCAAAGAGGACTCATTCTGCTTCCACAGGGCCCCTTTCAAATCGCACTACCCTCAATTCAGGTAGTACTGGAAAAATATGTAAGTTCTAAACAACTATCAAAAGAGGTAGTGCTTTTGTTCAAAAATTGAAAAATTTCATTCAGAAGTTTCAGGGATATATACAGAACAAAGTTTCTGCTGCCTGATTTGGGGGAGTGGTGCAGAGTAGGAAGAGTTGAAAGGAAGACCAAAGAATTTCCTAATGAAAATGGTTTATTTCCCTCTTGGAACTGAATGGTATCAGGAACATTAAATTTTGCAATGGATCAGAAGCATCGTAAGCTGAAAACAGTACCAGGAACAACATAGGTTTTTATCATTCACATGTTACCCACTAGAGCTTAGATTGTGCCGAGAGTCAGGGACTATCTCAGAGAAGTCATAGTTCCATGTGATTAAATACTTAATTGTAAATGCATGGATGATGTTTTATAGAGTGCAAGAAGAAAATTGTGTTGCGTAATACAACTTTTGGAATCAGCATATCTGAATCAAAATCCCAGATCTACCACTGACTACCTGTGTGGACTTGAGGAAGTTATTTAATTTTTTTTGAGGCTTAATTTTGTTATCTATAAGATGAAGCCTGACAGGGCTCTTAGGAATATTAAGGCACGGGATGGGGAAGGAATCAGTGATGGGGTGCTGAAGTTATTCAAGAAAATAAAAGGCAAAGCAAAAAAAATGTATATGAACCAAGATTATCCAAGGGGAAATACATTTAGACTAATAAGACCAAAAGAGTAACAAACTAAAAATATTTGTAGGATAGTTAACCTAAAGTCTCCGGCTGAGTGTTTTTACCAAATCTCAAGTTCTGTGCCCAGAGGAAAAACTCTACCCAACCCCAGGAGTATGTAAAGATTGTTGAGCATGGCTTGAATGTATGCAATGGATAAACTCCATGAAATTAAGGATTTTAGCTGTTTTGTTCTGTGCCCAGTGTTTAGTTGTAGAATGAATGAATGGATTGGTAGGATCTAATAAGGGCCAAAAGCCTTGACACCTCAACAAGGGAAGAGGCTGATGAATCTGTAGTGAATATTTATCACAGGGTTTGATCCCATGACCCTGGGATCATGATCTGAGCCAAAATCATGAGTCGACACTCAATCGACTGAGCCACCCAGGCATCCCAGAGAAGTTCTGATATTAGTAACAAATTGCTCAATAAATAAAGTATTACTATTATCTCAAATTAGATGACATGTTAAGATAGCTAGAAGTTTGCCTTAAACACTTCTAAAACATTGCTACAATATAATGGAGACTTGGAGGATAAGTGTTGGAAATAGAGAGCAATTTAATAAATCCTTCTTGTATTGAGTTGAAGCCCAAAGCCATTACAGAAATTAAGAAAGAAAGAAAGAAAGAAAGAAAGAAAGAAAGAAAGAAAGAAAGAAAGAAAGAAAGAAAGAAAGAAAGAAAAGGAAGGAAGGAAGGAAGGAAGGAAGGAAGGAAGGAAGGAAGGAAGGAAGGAAAAGACAAGTAGCAAAAAGAGCACAGGATCAAATACTTAAGCCAAATTATAAGTAAGCGGAAACCTGTGGTTATTTTGTAGCTTACTTTCTCTTAAAATACCCTTTGCATAACAAGGTCAAGTTAGTGACTATAAAATGAATCAAACTGTCATAAAGAACAAGCAGAGCTCCTACTTCACAGCTCTCTGCTGTATGTCCAGCGCCTTGGTCAGTGGAAATGATGTGGCATGGTGGGTATGAGCTCAGGCCTGGGTCAGAGAGATGAGGATTTGTCCCTCCCTAGTTCTGTGACTTCAAGCAAGCCATTCAGACTGACTGGACCTTGGTTATTTTTGTTTTTCTGCAAAAGAGAGATAAGAATACACACCTCACAAGAGTTTCATAAAGTGTGATCCAGAATCTGGTACGTTCTAAAGGCTCAACAAATGGTAACCGCCATTTTCATGATCATCATCGTTAATGTTTTTGAGATATTGAAATAACTCAGACGTATCATTTAGAAATGTGCTACATGATTTGGTGTGGAAAATGGATCCGGGAAATACGGTCATTGCTGGGCCCCCTGGGAGAAAGCCCTAAAAGTTCTATTCCCCAGCAGCAGTTGGGATGGCTATATTTAGCTTTTATATATAACCTCACAGTCACAAACTACATGCAAGTTTTACTATACACCAATTAACTTTCTGGTTACACACAATAGATTTTACCTTTTGCTGATGGAGCAACAAAGCAAAGAAAAAGGAAATACTTGGCCTGGGATCCTAAGATGAGCCATAATTATCATAACTCCCCAAATCCCAGCCCTGGGTTCAGCCAAACAAACTAGGGTTTCCATGAGGTTTAACAGTGAGTCAACCCTGGAGATATTTGGGACAATTTTAAAACAATCCAAGTCGACTTCATATTTTTTACATTGTACAAAAGAGTGAACTGAAACTGAGGAACAGGGAATACAAGACAGTGTAGTAAAGGAAGCAAGGAGTCTTTTAGGTTCTGCTGTAAAAACAAAGTAGATTTGATTCACGAGCTATAGGAAGATTATTCTGCCAACAGAGAACCAAAAGAGTGAGGTCAGTTTCAGAGAAAAATGATTAACATGGTCTGTGTGGTTACTAAGGTGGTTGCATGGAGACCTAAAATTTTTTTAAATAAAATAAGAAATATTGAGTCAAATTCTGAGAGGCTGGAGAATAGAGTAGAGAGAACACAGATGTAGCAATAAGGAGACCTGGCTCTGTTCGTCCGGAATTTCACTGCTTTATGGAATCACAGAGTTGTTCTAGAGGAGGTATCTAACCTAACCCTCCAGAATGCTTAAAAGGACACAATGAAAGTTTTTTCTAAAGAAGTATTTTAAAAACCACCCACATTATCTATCTCCCACCCCCCCCGCCGCCAACCAAAAAAAAAAAAAAAAAAAACCTGGAAAAATGTAACCCTAAATCCCATTCTCTTGTACGCACAAATAAATGTTTATTAACAGTGGTATTAGATACTACAAAATATTCAAAGGCCTATAAAACTTGGATTCTACAGTTGGAAAATTCAGTTAGAGGGTAAAACATAAAAGGATATAATTATATACAGATAAATCAAGACATAATTTGATAAATTACTAAAAGATTTCTATAGAAGACTGCTATAGAAATTCATTCAAGTTGATGAGAGGCTGCTGAAAGCTGGAATAATCAAGGGAAGCAAAATAAAAAGAAGTTGGATTTGAGTTCAGACATGAAGGATTTAAACTGTTAAAGTGGAAGTGTGGGGGCTTTTATATTATACTGTAGAGTTAGAAATTTACCTTATGGACATGGGGGAGAATTATCTAAAATTTTTTTACATAGTAATGAATCTTTGGGAAGAGTCATCTAGCAAAAGTGGTTAGAGGGAGATAGTAATAAAGGAGACTCATTAGAAAACATTTGTGATAGTTCAAATGTAATAAAAAAAAGTGATATAGTGATGGTTGTGGGAAATAAAATGAGACAAAGTATGTGAGAGATGTTTTGAGAGATTTCTTAAAAAAAATCTACAAAATCTGACAACTGATTAGGTGGAGAAAGTAAAGATCAGTATAAAAAACTAGGCAAGAGTGACTGTGGTTTTAAGCCTAAATTTAGAAAAACATGGTACCATTTATAGACTGAAGATATCAAAGGGGAATGTTTTGGCAAATCTTGAGAATAAAATATTCAGTAACAGTGCTCAGGGAGTGGTAATAACTGCAGAAATCAATATTGGCAGTTATGTTCAGAGATGTCATAAGAAATCAGGGGAATCTAGAGGAAATGGGAGACTAGGAACCAAATAATTTAACGCCATATTTGACAAATCCCAATTGTCTGTAAATATACCTACCTTGTGGACAGGGCATCACCTACTGTGACATAAGCAGCATATCAACTTCACATGGCCTTAGAAAAATGAATAGTATAATTCGCTTAGATGTTACCAAAACCCAGGTACCCTAATGTCATTCAGGGTGTACGTGGAATATGTCAACAGAATAACTTCTGTTACAGTACATTCTAAGAATGATGATTTATTGCCCTAATAACTGACAAATACCTTAGTAATTATGGTAGGCAGAATAATGGTCCCCAAAAGATGTCTATGTCCTAATCCCTGGAACCTACAATATGTGACCTTACATTGCACAAGAACTTTTGCAGAGGTGATAATGTTAAGAATCTTGACAGGGGGAGATTACTCTGGATTAGACCAGGTGGTCTTTTTTTTTTTTTAGTCCTTTTTTAGTAGAAGAGGCATGCAGGAGAGTCAGAGTTAGAAACAGATTTGAAGATGTTATGTTTCTAAATTTGATGATGGAGAAAGTGGCCATAAGCCAAAGAATGCAGGTAACCTCTAAAAGCTGGAAAGGGCAAAGAAACAGATTCTCCCCTAGAGCCTCTAAAAGGAATGCAGCCCTGTCAACATTCTGATATTAGCCTAGTGAGGGACTCTTGCTGAACTTGTGACCTACAGGTGTAGGATAATGAATTTGCATGTTTAAAGTCACTAAGTTAGTGGCAACTTGTTACGGAAGCAATAGGAAATTCATACAATAACATTACACGTATATTCTGAGTGATACATGCTCACTGTAGAAAATTTAAAAGATTTTTTTAATGTTTGATATAAACATCAAACTTCCCCAGCCATGACAGAACAACTAGTACCTGCCTTGCCTTCCTGTCATAAACTGCTAGGAAACTGGAAAAAATGTAAGAAATATAAAAAGCAACACTTTTTCAGACACAGGGCTGTACTCTCTACAAGAAATAAGGAAAATAAAGTGAGCTCTGCAATCCCTTAGCTTTCTTCCTGAAAACTTTTGAGACCACATTTGAATTCCAATCTTTTAGAATGGAGAGAGACCTTTCTGAACACCCACAGCATGGAGTAGAGACTCAAGAAAGATTGCACCTTAGTTGCAGGACTAGACTAACTCAAGACTTCCACTAAAGAAGCCTTAAAAAAAAAAAGCTGGGTGCGCCTGGGTGGCTCAGTCGGTTAAGCCTCTGACCTGTGATTTTGGCTCAGGTCATGATCTCACCATTCATGAGATCAAGCCTCATGTCAGGCTCTGCACTGACAGTGCAGTGCCTGCTTGGGATTCTCTCTTTCCCCCTCTCTGTCTGCCCCTCCCCTGCTCATGCTCTCTCTCTTCCTCTCTTTCCCTCTCTCCGATTAAATAAATAAACGTTTTATGTTTAAAGCCTGAAAGAATTAAGCTGAATCACAATCTAAATCTAACTAGCACTCAAAACAAAATGCAACATCCTTTAAAAAAAAGAAAACAAAATGCACAGATTCATCAAAGTAATAGTCACCATGTCCATCAACCAATCAAAAAAGGACTAGAGAAGCAAAGAGGTTTGGAAATATAACCCGTAAGTCAAAGAAAAATGAATCAATAGAAACAGATGTAGAAATAATGGAGATGGTAGAATTAGCAGACAAGAATATTAAAACAACTCTTATAAATATAATTGTGAATTTAAATTAAAACATAAGGACAAAAAAAGTAGAACCTGTAAAAAAATCAGATTGAACTGTAGAGATGAAGTTCCTCTCTAGAGTTTCACTCGATGGGAATAACCTCAGATTAGACATTCGATAAGAAAAGATCAGTGAGGAGTGCACGGGGGCTCAGGTGGTTGAGTGTGCAATCAGTTCAGGTTGTGATCTTTCAGTCGTGAGATGGATTCCCACATCAGGCTCCACACTCAGGACAGAGCTGCTTAAGATTTTCTCTCTCTCTCTCCTTCTGTCCCTCTCCCCCACTCATGCTTTCTCTCTCTCTAAAAAAAATTTAAAAATTAAGATCAGTGAACTTGAAAACCTATCAAGAGAGACTGTTTAGATTCTAGAACACCAGGAAAAAATGGCTTAAGAAAAAGAGAAGACTTAGTGACTTGTGGGACAACATCATCCCCTTAACATACATATATAAATGGATTCCCGTGGAAAAACTATTTGAAGACATAAAAGCAGAAATTTTCCCAAACTTGATAAAAGGTATAACCCATACGTCCAAGAAGCCTACATAGTCAATAAGCAAAAGAAAAACCATAGGAAAGTATATCATTATTAAGCAGTCAGAGAAAAAGCCCCATTACATACAGGGGAATAAATGACTAATGACTTTTCACTAGAAATAACAAAGCAAGGAGACAATGGAATAGTCACTTTGAAGTGACTAATATAAAATATGTTCATCTAGAATTTGATAGTTGAGAAAAAATAAATTTCAAGCATGGGGGTAAATGAAAACCTTTAAATATAAACAAAAGCTGAGAGAAGTTGTCACTAGCAAACATCTACTAAAAGAAATATTGAAGGATGTACTTCAGGCTAAAGGAAACCAGATGGAAACCTGGATCTGTATAAAAAAACCTTTTTTAAAGCTGGAAATGGCATACATAGATAAATATACAAGATCTCCATTTACTTGCCATTTACTTTGTTTTTTAAAAATCAACTGTTTAGAGTAATAACAACGTACTTGAAGACTTATAATATGTGTAGCAATACAATCTATGACAATATTAGCATAAAGTGTAGGGCACAGCAAATGGAAGTATATGTACCGTGGTAAGGATGTTGTTTTACACGTGAAGTAGTATCATGTTATTTAAAGGCAAACCTTAAGAAGTTAAAGACATGGGCACAGTTTCCATTCAGGTCATGGTCTCATGGTTTCGGGGGTTGAAGCCCTGTGTCAGGCTCTGTGCTGACAGTGCAGAGCCTGCTTGGGATTTTCTCTCTCTCTCCCTCTCTCTGCTTCTCCCCCACTGCCACTGTCTCTGTCTCTCTCGAAAATGAATTAAAAAAAAAAAACAAAAAAAGAAGTTAAAGATGTACACTGTAAACCTTTGAGTAATCACTTAAGAGAAAAAAAGAGATATAGCTTGCTGTCTCAGTTAAAAGGCAGAAATTCCACTGGATAAAAAAGCAAGACAAAACTATATACTGCCTAAAATAAATGCATTTTAAATATAAAGACAGAAATAGGCTAAGAATAAAAGAATGGGGAAAGATACACCAGCAAACACTACCATAAGAAAGGTGATGTGGCTATTCGAATATCAAAGTGTATTTCAGAACAAGAAATATTAGTAGAAATTTAAAGACCATTTCATAATGATAAAGGGGTAAGTTCACCAAAAAGATGTATTCCTAAATGTGGATACAGTCAATAACAGAGCTTCAAAAACAAAAACTCATAAACATCAAAGGAGAAATAGAAAAATCCAAAATTATAATAGGATGCAAAAGCACAGCTCTCCCAGCAATAAAACAAGTTGACAGAAAATCAGTCTGTAAGGTTTGAATGCTATCAAACAACTTGAAACCAATTTGACACATACCAACAATAGCAGGATAGACGTTTTGTTCAAGTATAAATGGAACATTTTCCAAGATAGACCACATACTAGGCTATAAGACAAGTCTAGAAAAGTTAAAAGGACTGAAGTCATACAGTATATAGCTTCTGATCCCAAGAAAATTAAAAAAGAAATTAGTAACAAGATATATGAAAATTCACTATATTTGAAAATTAAACAACATACTTCTCAATAACCAATGAATTAAAGAAGAAAATTAGAAAGCAAGTAAGATAAAATTTCAACTCTATGAAAATGGAAACACAAGCATATCAAAGTTTGTGGGATTCAGCTAAATCAGTGCTTGGAGATAAATTTACAGCTATAATGCCTATCTTGGAAATAAAGAATGTCTGCCATTGGTAATCTAAGCTTTCATTTTAAGAAGGTAGAAAAAAGATGATACTATTAAACATAACAGAAATATAAAGAAGGAAATTATAAAGAGCAAAAATCAGTAAAATTGAGAAGATAAATTCAATAGATAAAAATAAAAAGTCTAAGGGCTACTTCTTTAAAACATCAATGAAAATTATAAACACTTAGCTAGTTTGATCAAGACAAAGATTTTCACTAACCATAATAGGAAAAAAAAAAGATGAACTTGACTTAATCAACATTTTCTTAAAAATCAACTTCTGCTCTTCTAATGACATCACATGGAAATTAAAATGAAAACCACAAATGGGGGAGGGTGTCTGTAATACATATATCTGGTAATACTATACCAGGTAATATGCAATAGATATATTTGGCTTGTAGCCGAGTTTATATATATAGAAATATTTATCTGTCACTCTTGCAATTATATAAGAAAACAATCCAATTTTCAAAAATGGGTAAAAAAAATTTGAACATACCTTTTGGAAAAGAAAATATAAAAATGGCCAGTTAGGGGAAAAGGTTTTCTACATCATCACTGATCAAGGGAACACAAAGTATTGCTACACATGCATTTAGAATGGCGACAAAATTTAAACTATCAATATCCGCTCTTTTTTATGAATGAAAAGCAATGGATACTCTCATATACTGATGGTGGAGTGTGAAATGGCATACACCCTTTTGGAAAACTGTTCAGCAATTTGTCTGACAGTACACTTACCATTTGGCCCAGTGATTTCATTTTTAGATATTTATCAGCAAAAATTGAAAACACATGTCCACAAAAAGTCTTGTATATAACTGCTCAAAACAGCTTTATTTATAATGACCCCAAACTAGAAACAACCTAAAGGTCCAGTAAGAGGTAACTGGATAAGCAGATTATGAGTACTACTCCACCAGAAAAATAAAAGGGGAATGAACTACTGACACGAGCAACAACATGAAGTTTCAGTGACATTATGTTGAGTGAAGAAAGCCAGAGACAAGAGTACATCCTCTTCTATTGTACGTACATTTTATTGTACTGCCGTATATTCTGTTATATGAAACCCAGAATAGGCGAAAGTCATTTCTGGTGACAGAAATCAGGTCAGTAGGTGCATGAGATTTGTTGACAACAAATAGTCACAAGGAACCTTTTTGGGCTGATTTTCTGCATCTTAGCCCAGATGATGGTTACATGGGTTTATATAATTGTCGATGCTTATTAATTTTTCACTTAAATTATGTGCATCTTATTCTATGTAGTTTATGTTTCAACAGCATTCATTTTAAAAGAAAAATATATACAAATCATCTATAAACCTACCACTCGATTTTGTTACAAATACTTGTAATTTGCCCCAAAATTTTACTCATAGTTAAGATTCTATGCATTGCATGATACCATTTTCTCTACTTCTATCTACCACTTATAGTCAATTTACCATGTCACCAATTATTATTTGTAGCATTAAATAACTTATTGATTCCTGCTATGTTAGTTTAATAAAACAGTATCTTATGGTTTAGATTTTCATGTTTTCACTTTATAAATAACATTCCAGTGCTCATCTCTGCACATTAATATTGTCCACATTTGCATCATTCCTTTGGGAAAGATTTCTAGAAAAGAAATACTGGGTTAGGTTAAAAGACAAAGGAAGGAGATATTTTAATATGTGGCTCCTATTATTCTGGAATCTGACTTGTAAGAATTCTACTTAGAAGCTTAGCCATATTGAGAAGCCTAGCCTGAGATTCTTTTGTTTGGAAGATACATTTTAGTTAATTAGCCGCTTAGGAACTAGGGCAAGACCTCAAGGAAGAGTTAACAAAAGAGAGTCACAAAATGCCCACAGAAGGTTTGTTCTGTTGCTGGTAGACCCTTTGCTTTGTTTTGCTGAGTCCCATTAGGATTCATCTATGAACATCCGCGGCAGGAGCTAGAGGGGACGTGAATCGTTCCACTGCCTCCTCATGGTTTGCTCTCCTTAGTCCTTCAGCTTTCTTTCAGATGTCTCCTTATCAGAGAGGTCTTCCCTCGCCTCTCTATGTAATTTAATGACCTCCCTGGCATCTACACACACACACACACACACACACACACACACACACACACACACACATTTTCTTCTCAGCCTGATGCATTTTTTCTTCACGGCACTTACCATCATCTGACACCTACCGCACACAGAGTAGGGAAAGCAGGGATTTTTGTTTTGTTCATCATCGTTATTATTATTATATTATATTATATTATATTATATTATATTATATTATTATATCATCATTATTATTACCTCGAATGTACCTGTTCACAGGAGGCGAGCGACTGCCTCACCATAGGTCCTCAACTATTTGTTGAATGCAAGCTTGAACGAATTGAGGAACTGTAAGTTGCTGACAGAAAATCCTAGAGGAAAATAAAAATAATACAAGATTGTTCTTGTGTTTGAGGAGAAACCAAACCAAAACGAAGCAAACAACTATTGGGGAAGAATTAAAATGTCTACTGGAGATGTTTGTTAGCCAAGCGTTATATTTAAATTCTTTTGTAAGTTTACGATGAAAACCCAAGACCTGCCTCCCACTCTTGACAAAATCTCTAGTTAAATTTACAATGAGTGGATTTAGGGGGCAAATGTGAAATAGGCTGAGTTCTACAGCAAGTCTGACAAGGGAAATGCAGAGTCAAACAGCAAAGCACTTATAAAATAAATTTTTTAAAAGCACCTGTGGATTCTTCAGTTCTTAATCATAGATAAAGTTGTAAAGAATGATTCACCACCTGGGGCACCTGGGTGGCTCAGTCGGTTAAGCTTCTGACTTTGGCTCAAGTCATGATCTCACGGTTCATGGGTTGGAGCCCTGCATGAAGCCCCACGAGACACAGATTCTGTGCCTCCCTCTCTTTCTCTGCCCTTCCCCACTTGTGCCCGCTCTCTCTCAAAAATAAATAAACATTAAAAAAATGATTCATCGCTCATGATTATGAGTACATGATTTTTCATCTATACACATTTCAATTATACACATTTAGGTATAATTACTATACTTTTCAGAATCACACAAGAGATATAAGAAGAAAATGAATTTTATCATGGCAGACACTAGAACAATATAAATAACCAAAGCCACTGAAGGTAACTGAATGATAAGTTAAGGTATTAAAATTTATAAACCATTCAAGTACTAAGTCCATAAACTCTTGAAAGGCATATTGGAAATAGCAGGCTAAGCTCATGATTAATGAAGACAATTTGAAAAGATCATATTTTCTATTTGAAAGTTTTATACGAAAATCAATGTAGTTCCTTCTTTATCCTGACTAGGTAAGACTGAGAACACCATAAAATGAGTATCTTCACAGGAAGGCATTTTCCCATCAGCATAATAACATTTTACAGATTCCTAGATTACGGTAGTAGTAAAAATTCTAGTTGATTGCTTATTAGTTCAAGGTTTCTGTCCAATGAAATTGATAGTTACTATATCTTCTTTTTTTAATTCTTTTAACAGTTTATTTATTTTTGAGAGAGACAGGGAGAGTGAGCAGGGGAGGCGCAGAGAGAGAGGGAGAGAGAGAATCCCAAGCAGGCTCTGCAAGAGATCATGACCTGAGCAGAAACCGAGAGTCAGATGCTTTTTTTTTTTTTTAACATTTATTCATTTTTGAGAGTGAGAGAGACAGTGCATAAGCAGGGGAGGGGCAGAGAGAGGGAGATACAGAATCCGAAGCAAGCTCCAGGCTCTGAGCTGTCAGCACAGGGCCCGACACGGGGCTCAAACTCACAAACTCCGAGATCGTGACCTGAGCTGAAGTCGGACGCTTAACCGACTGAGCCACCCAGGCACCCCTAGATGCTTTTTTTAAAAATGTTTATTTATTTTTGAGAAAGAGAGAGATAGACTGTGAGCAGGGGAGGAGCAGAGAGAGAGGGAGACACAGAATCTGAAGCAGGCTCCAAGGCTCCAAGCTGTCAGCACAGAGACCCAGGTGGGGTTTGAACCGATGAACCGTGAGATCATAACCTGAGCTGAAGTTGGATGCTTAACCGACTGAGCCTAGAGTCAGATGCTTAACCGACTGAGCCACCCAGGTGCCCCAGTATCTTCTTGATTCTACGATGCCTTTGACAGTCATACACACTATTAATTTAACAACAACTGTGGACACAAGAATAAGTAAACAAATGTAGTAAATATTCACATTGAATATGAGATGCATTCCAACCATGAGAAAGGTCAATTTCGGGCAAAGTGCATCTTATCATTGTGGAAATACTGTGCTATGAAAACAGAAGATTTGAATTCAGCACGTTCATTGCTTCCTGGTTTTGAAACCTGTATTTTGAAAACTGAATCTTTTTGGCTCAATTGTCTGACTCTAGAAGACCATTCTCTTCTTCCTTGTGAGGCAGAGGAAAGGAGGACTGAGGAAGGGAAGAGTAGACCAGATGATCTTTGAAGGAAGCCTACAGCTCTAAGGTTGTGGTTCTATGTTTCTTGACAATACAATTACTAGAAGGAAGAAGATTCTAATGTGACTAATTCATACAAACACTTGTGGTGATTTTCATTCTGATCCAAATCTTGATCACACTTCTTACAGAATTTCTACCTTTGCAGCCCCTGATTTTAAGAGGGCCCCCGAAGTTGTTGATTTTAGAGGTCGGTAAGTCATTCTTTCTACATAAAATCTTCGACGACAAGCTCCAATAGCCAAAGTAGACACAGCTTCCAATGAGCAGGACGGCAGCCCCACTTCTAATAAGTTAATCCAATGGTTTTTGTCATGAGCAAAACAAGAAATCATGTTTTTAATCATACTAAAAGGTCTCTGCATCTTGTTAACATCTGGAGTTCAATCACTTCTGTGCTAAAAACTGGGGAATGCTTCAGCAGGGCATAAATCTTGCCCCTCATTGTACATGCGATCCAGATGCTGGAGGAGAATTAACGTTCGTTTGTAACACATCTGGTGTCGGCAGCTTTGAGTAAACTCTAATAGAAAGAGTGCGGAACTAACGTGGCATTACACCTTCCCTCGGGCCAGGGGTTCTAGACTGAAGGTAAAAGCCTGCAGGTGTCCCTTGGGGCTTAGCAATAAACTGCACTAATCAGCTCTGGCATTGTGTTAAGTGCAGGGTGTTTTGAATTTTCCACAGAAATTTCACAGCCCAGTAACTCTACATTCCAACTGTCTGCTTTTGACAACTCTTTAGATGTGCCACCATCTTGAAACTCCAAATAAAGGGAAGGCCCAAAATCACTATCAGGGTTAGGCTATCCCAAAAGATGGGAAAGGGCAGATCACGACCAGAGCAGTGGCAGATCACGACCAGAGCAGTTGTGAACCAGTAACAGGATGCGGCTAACTGTAGGTATCAGAGGTGGCTTCGGTTCTGTCAAGAAAGGCAGTCCCCGGTAGAGTCGAAAGAGCATTGAATTTGAATTGGGACATCTGAGCTTAAGTCCCACCTCAGTATGTGTGCAGAAGTCCAAAATTACCTGGGTCATGGCTTCTCACAAGGATATCTGAGAGCCAAATAAGATGATGGCTTTTTGTAACAAATGGCTCAAGTCCTAAATTCTTAGGATAGCATTTTAATTCACTTTGTAGTATAGCTTTCCTTTCCAAACTCCTTTATCCTCCATATACACTTGGTATTTAAATTACCACAAGTATCTTGCTTTTCAAAAGCCTATTGCATTCTTTTGTGCTTTGGAGACTTTATCCAGGCTACCCCTATGGGTTTTCTTTGCCTCAGTTCTTTTGCTGACCTGTGATTTCCCACTAAGCCCTATGTCTTCTCCACACTCACACGTGTCTCTATGATAGCACTTTGTGCGGAACATCATATATTGTCCACTGTTTTTTTTTGTGCCTATCTCCTTGGCTACACTTTGATCCTGCTTCATGAGAATCTGGGAAAGAAAAGGTGATATCTATCGGAAGTACTTAAATAACTCTGCAGGATACATTTCATTTGTTGCAGATGGCATCTGATTACATCACACTTCCAGGAGAAAAGTATTTATGATAGTCAAATGATAGGGCATAGAAATGCTACTGGGTAATTGGAGGGTTTATGTTAGGATTTAAAAGAACATCTAGTTAACCATGGAAGTGTTTGTATGATAGCGTTGTGCTCTGTTGGGGGCCAGGCTCTGAGGTCAGGGAAGTAGGATGCTTGCCCCACAGAGGCATCTAGAGAAAGATCAGATTCACATTCCCCCATTCACACTCTGCCCGGCTCTTGTGCTCATTGAGGGAAATTGTGGGTGAAGCCTTCCACCCTATTCTAAGTGTTCTTTAAGTTGGTGCAGCATGTATGGTTGAATTTTATGAGTTAAATGTGCATATGATGTGATTTCACCAATCATATGTTTTGAATTTGGTATTTGTAACTATAAGTACATGCCAGAAGAAGCTACTTTCCAATTTAGACTTGAAAACTGCCATACCACCAAGTGAATCATATAGCCTAAAAGAGATAAGACATGAACATTGATACACATTTATAATCTCATTACAAGAAAAAAATGTGAACTAAAACAGTAAGATTGACAAGAGTACTGATGCCTTAAAGAGACAGATCTCTAGCAGTGATAAGATCCTGAAAACTGCCCTTTGCTTTTGAATAGCATGTATGTTTCCCCCAGTACTTTTGTATGTGAGTCATTCATGCATTTGTGTTCTCTGCCCACCTGTAAAGTAATGCTCTAGATCAAGCCTAGGGAAGAAGGAAAACCGAAAAATGATTACATCCATCTAAAAATAGCCAGACAGGAATCATCAGCTGTTCAAAAGAAAAGTTTTCTAAGTATACTTATAAATGCTTATTGTAGAAATACTTAGATTGAACAAGACATCTTCAGTTCAGGTTGGATTGATAAGTAACTAATAGAAGACAAAACCATCGATGTGCTGAAGACACACACACACACACACACACACACACACACACGCTGACCGAATTCACAACCGATATGACTTTAAGAAACACTAAAGAACATATTTTAAGCTGAAGGAAAATAAGAACAGTTACAAGTGCAAGAAGCAACCAACAGTTGTGGAAAGGGTAAATATATACATAAATATAAAAGAAGATTAACTGTTTAAAATAACAATAATGATAATTTCTTGTGAGGCTTACGACATGCAGAAGCACAGAACAATAGCAAAACAGTACAGGCAACAATGGAGGTATACTGTTTTAAATTTCTTGCATTGTTGAAAAAGCAGTAAGTAGATTTTTTAAGTGAACTCTTTCATCCCCATCATGTGTTTAAACCATCCCCCCACCACCTCCCTTCTGGTAACCATCAATTTGTTCTCTATAGTTAGGAGTCTATTTCTTGGTTTCTCTCTCTCCCTTTTTTCCTTTGGTCATTTGTTATGTTTTTAAATTCTACATATGAGTGAAATCACATGGTATTTGTCTTTCTCTGACTGACTTACGTTACTTAGCATTATACTCTCTAGCCCCATCCATATTGTTGCAAATGACAAGATTTCATCCCTTTTAATGGCTGAATAATACTCCAGTGTGTGTGTGTGTGTGTGTGTGTGTGTGTGACTTCTTCTTTATCCATTCATCTATTGATGAACACTTGGGCTGCTTCCATAATTTGGCTACTGTAAATAATGCTGCTATAAACACAGAAGTGCATGTATCCCTTTGAATTAGTGTTTTTGTATTTTGGGAGTAAATATTCAGTAGTGCAGTAACTTTGTGAGGAACCTCCATACTATTTTCCAGAGTGGCTGCATCACTTTGCATTCCCACCAACAGTGCACAAAGGTTTCTTTTTCTCCAAATCCTCGCCAACACCTGTTATTTCTTGTGTTTTTTATTTTAGCCATTCTGACAGGTGTGAGGTAATATCTCATTGTAGTTTTGATTTTCATTTCCTCGATGATGAGTGATGTTGAGCATCTTTTAATGTGTCTGGTGGCCATCTGGAGGTCTTCTTTGGAGAAATGTCTGTTCATTTCTTCTAACCATTTTTTAATTGGGTTATTTGTTTCTTGGGTGTTGAGTTGTATCAGTTCCTTATATATTTTGGATATTAACCCCTTATTGGATGTGTGATTTGCAAATATCTTCTTCCATTCTGCAGGTTGACTTTTAGTTTTGTTGATTCTTTTGCTGTGCAGAAGCTTTTTATTTTGATGTAGTTCCAATAGTTTATTTTTGCTTTTCTTTCCCTTGCCTCGGGAGGCATATCTAGAAAAAATACTAGTATGGCTGATGTCAGAGACATTACTGTCTGTGTTCTCTTCTAGGATTTTCACAGCTTCAGGTCTCACATTTAGGTCTTAAATCCATTTCTAACTTATTTCATGTATGATGTAAGAAAGTGGTCCAGTTTTATTCTCTTACATGTAGCTGACCAGTTTCCCCAAGACCATGTGTTGAAGAGACCATCATTTTCCCATTGCATATTCTTCCCTCCTTTGTTGAAAATTAATGGACTATGTAACTGTGGGTTTGTTTCTACGTTTTCTATTCTGTTCCACTGATCTATGTGTCTATTTTGTGCCAGTACCATTCTGTGTTAATCACTATCGCTTTATAACATAACTTGGAGTCTGGAATTGTGATGCCTCCACTTTTGCTATTCAAAGACTTTGCTTTTTCAAGATTGCTTTGGCGATTTGGGATCTTTTATGGTTCTATACACATTTTAGGATTGTTTGGTCTACTTCTGTGAAAAAGTGCTATTGCTATTTTGATACAAATTGCATTAAATGTGAGGATTGCTTTGGGGAGTATAGACGTTTTAACAATATTGGTTCTTGCAACCCATGAGCATGGAATGTCTTTCCATTTCTTCGTGTCATCTTAAATTTCTTTCATCAGTGTTTTATACTTTTTCAGAGTACAGATCTTTCACCTCCTTGGTTAAATTTATTCCTAGGTATTTTATTACTTTTGGTGCAGTTGTAAAAGGGATTGTTTTCTTAATTTCTCTTTTTGTGGCTTCATTATTAGTGTGTAGAAAGGCAACAGATTTGTGTACAATGATTTTATATCTTGCAACTTTACTGAATGCATTTATCAGTTCTAGTAGTTTTCTATATATAGTACCATGTCATCTGCAAATAATAAAAGTTTTATTTCCTCCTTACCAATTTGGACGCCTTTTATTTCTTTTTGTTGTCTTTTTGTTGTCTGATTGCTGTGGCTAGGACTTCCAGTACTATGTTGAATAAAAGTGGTCAGAGTGGATATCCTTGTCTTGTTCCTAATCTTAGGGGAAAAGCTTTTAGTTTTTCACTGTTTAAGATGATGTTAGCTGTGGGTTTTCATATATGGCCTTTATTACGTTGAGGCATGCTCCCTCTAGACCTACTTTGTTGAAGGTTTTTATCATGAATGGATATCATGCTTTGTCAAATGTTTCTTCTCCATCTGTTGAAATGATCATGTTTCTTAAAATCCTTTCTCTTACTGACCTGATGTATCACCTTGACTGATACGCAAATACTGAACCACCCTTGCATCTTGGGAAAAAAAATCCCACTTGCTCCTGGTGAATGATTTTTTAAATGTATTGTTGAATTCACTTTGTTTGGTTTTTGTTAAGGATATCTGCATCTATGTTCATCAAAGATATTGGCCTGCAATTCTTTTTTTGTGGTGTCTACCTGACTTTGATACCAGGGTAATACTGGCCTCATAGAATAAATATGGAGGTTTTCCTTCCTTTCCTATTTTTTTTTGGAATAGTTTGAGAAGAATAGCTATTAACTCTCCTTTAAATGTTGGGTAGGATTTGCCTGTGAAGCCATCTGGTCCAGGACTTTCATTTGTTGGGAGTTTTTCATTTGCTGATTCAATTTCATTGCTGGTAATCGTTCTGTTCAAATATTGTTTCTTCCCAAAGCAGTAAATGATGTATTAAGATAGACCATACTAAGTTGTGCCTTGTAGTTTTCAGGGTAACCACCAAAACAAGGACATTAAAAACTGTAACAAAAGTCTAACAGAGGGATAAAAAGGAGTATTTTTTTAATTGATTTTTATAAAGGAAGGCAGGAAAGGAATAATTTAAAAAAAAAATAGAAAAAGGGGAAAATAGAAAACAAATAGCAAGATGGTAGACCAAAACGTAGGACTTCCAGACTGGACTTTTTAAAAATTGTATTTTTAAAAAATACAATTACAGCTGCTTATAAGAAACACACCAGAAACATAAAAATACTCAATGCTTCAAAAAACAGAAAAAAGACCAACCAAGTAAGCGTTAACCAAAAAGGAGCTGGTATGACTACACTGATATCAAAGTAGACTTTAAGGTGAGAAGAATTAAGAGAGATAAAGAGGTATATTTCATAACATTAAAAGGGTCAATTCATCATAAGAACACAGAAACCTGCCTAATCTCCAGCAAGTTTGATTTAAATAAACAAAGAAAAGGGAGATGGAGGGAGAAGGAGAAGGTAGGAATGGGGAGGGGGGGAGGGGGGAGTTAGAGCTGGCAGGGGAAGGGACAGACCAGGAGGAGAGGAGAGAGGGGGGAGTGAGAAGGAGAGGGAGAGGGAGAGGGAGAGAGAGAGAACAAGTGCCCAATATCAAGATAATATGGGGGAAGTCATCACAAGCATGAGGATGAGAAGTATTAGAAATGACTTTGCACCAATAATTTAACAACTTAAATGGACAAATGTCTTAAAAAAACATAGCTTAGTAAAGCTTATGATCAGGCAGACGAGAACCTTCTTGGTCATGCTATGCTCAGTCCATCAGAGCTGCACGAGCTGAATGCAGCTTACATTTTTCCTGCCTACAGGCCCACTGGGACCCGCACAGACCCTGCTGTGCCCAGGCTGCCCTGATGTACATTCTGATTCACCTGGGACTGAGAGATTTCCCAAGACACAGGACCTTTAGTACTAAAACCAGGAAAGTCCCAAACAAACCAAGATGATTTCATCAGCCAGTGCCCTCCCTCTGGTGGAAGGGCTTGGCTCGGGAGCTGTCCATGTCTCTCCTGGCATCCTCAAGGGCTGAGCAGATCAGTATCTCATAGCACACCTATGACCAGCTCTTAGCACACCCATATCCTGTGGTGCAGCTTTGGGGAAGCTGACATATGATAACACCTTTAGAGAATTTCCCACCTAATTCACATCATGAAATGGCTTAATCATTGTTAATTGTCAGTAGTGATGGTATTCTCTGTATGAACTCAAAATATCAACATCTTACCCCTCACGCATGCATACATGTGTCTTCTATAGGGAACTTTATGTTCATATTCCCAGTTATCTACAGCTACTCTTGCCAAGCTTGCATCCTCTACCTGTTCTAAAAAGTCTTCCTCCAGACGATAATTACTGTTCTTAAATGTGAACACAAACAGCTGTAATCCTATGCACCATCTAATCACTCTTGCATTAAATCAGTTAAGGGAAGATAATGGTGGAAGTCCCATATTCCCCTTTTTCTGCAGGTTGCATTTTTTTAATGAAGGAAAAAAACCCAACAACTCCTACACAGACCTTTCATTTCAGTTTACCCTGTGATCTTTTTCTGCCCTCGTTCATTTGATGTTTTCCCTTAGACAAGAAATTCAATAGTTAACTGCAGGGTGATTGCATGAGAAATAATTTGGCAAACATTCATAAAATAAGAGCTTAAAGCATTTGGCCCTCAATTCAATGATAGGTTTCTTCACATTAAACAAGGGTAGCACAGGAAAGGAGGGCTGGAGACTGGGTTTAATCCTCTGGGCACTAGGTCATTTAAACTTCAAGAGTCAGGGGGCGCCTGGGTGGCGCAGTCGGTTAAGCGTCCGACTTCAGCCAGGTCACGATCTCGCGGTCCGTGAGTTTGAGCCCCGCGTCAGGCTCTGGGCTGATGGCTCGGAGCCTGGAGCCTGTTTCCGATTCTGTGTCTCCCTCTCTCTCTGCCCCTTCCCCGTTCATGCTATGTCTCTCTCTGTCCCAAAAATAAATAAAAAAAAAAAACGTTGAAAAAGAGAAAAAAAATATATAAAAAAAAACTTCAAGAGTCAAAAACCAAAAGATATGAATAGTCACTCTCACTGGGGGAACTGTATCTGTTTCTGGACATAAGGCCAGGATTCATTTGAACATAAGCAACACTCACTTGCCTCTTTTGCTTCCCCTACATATTAAATCCCTTGAGTGATCAGCAAAGCTTGATTTGCTTTGGAGCAGCTGAGGCAAGGTCACACCCTAGTCATCTCTCAATCTCCCAGTGCGTAATTCAATATAGGCTCTCAAACTTGGAATTGACTTGAAGTGTTTCAAATAAATCGGGACTCCCTCACTGCTTCTTAGCTGGGGCTCCAGAGATTTAAGCTGTCACCAGCCAAAGGAAGAACCTAGGTGTCACTGAAGACTGTTTCCTTAAGATAAAGGGCCATTTAATTCTGGAGATCACCAAAAGACGACACAGAAATGAAGCAGAAACATTGTCTTGAGCCTGAAAGGAAAAAACCTCTACGCTATTATACCTCATTTTGTGGGTGAACGTTTTTCAGTAAAACAGTGGGAAGAGGCACCAGGGACAGCTGGGTTGGAGGAGACTGGCATACAAATATGAGTTTCTCAAAAATGACACAGATTCTCTTTAATCCAAAAAGGGGGAGACAAAATAAAAATGACCTGTTTACAAAAACATAAATAACTAAAGATATATAGGGTATCCTCCTACCTTGAGAAAATTAGCTTGTATGGCAATATTTTAAACTGTGTTTTTTTTTTTTAATGAAAGGTCAAAAAGACATAAAAATTCCTCTCTGAATACACATCCCTGGTTAAACAGTAAAATGTTGTTTAAGGAGCCTTTAGATAAATTTATAGATAATGGATTGAATGTAAGTAAAGTCTGGAAAAAGTGGATTATGTGCCACTTTAAATTTCCTTTGGTCTGATGCAAGTACAGTAAAGGTGTTCTCCTCACTGGTTAATTTTTGCCTGGTGTACTTTTGTCTCTCAGTTTCAGACTTATGTCATTTGGTTTTACTTTTTAAATTGCCTATCATTAAAAGACTTTTTTCTAATGTTTATTTATAGAGAGAGAGAGAGAGAGAGAGAGAGTGTGTGAGTGAGTGGGGAGAGGCAGAAAGAGAGGAGAGAGAATCCCAAGCAATCTCCACATCCAGTGCAGATCCCACCGTGGGGCTCAGTCTCAGGAACTGTGAGATCATGACCTAAACCCAAATCAAGAGTTGGACACTCAATCAATTGAGCCACCCAGGCACCCCTAGAAGGCTCTTCTTTTTGAACTCATTTCCTTTTTGTATTTATATATTATAGATAAGCTCAGCTTTTTGATGCTAATTTATTTTGTTTTATTAATTATGAAATGTTTCTCTTCCTCCTTTCCTAACTTCCATGGGCTACATCACATTTCTCTTAATTTTTATTATATACTTTATTATTTTACCCATTGCCCTTTTTTATTTTTCCTTAAATACACAGTTTGCTTTAAAAAGGGGAGGAAGAATTAGAATTTGTATTTGTTCCCAAATGAGATCAGTACTCCTAAAAATCCAAAATCCTCCCACGAGAGTAAGAAGTCAGTGTTGTCTAGATTTCGATCTATGTTTAAAAAAAGAACAATAATTATGGGCACCTGGGTGGCTCAGTTGGTTAAGCGTCTGACTCCTGATTTTGGCTCAGGTCATGATCTCACAGTTTGTGGGACTGAGCCCTGCGACAGACTCTGTGCTGGGCATGAAGCCTGCTTGGGATTCTCTCCCTCCGCTCCCTGTGCCCCTCCTCCTGCTTGTGGGCTCTCTCCCTCTCAAAATAAATAAAGTTTAAAAAAAAGCAATCATTATTGTTAACAAAATATCGGAATGACCAATGCGTTTTACTGATGCTGACAGGTGCTTCTTGCATTCTGCTCTTAATGAGAAGACAGAATAGAATAGGAGCTAAGCGAGAACTCGGGCTCTACCATCAGCCTGACTAGATGCAAATCTACACCCCTGGTTTTCTATTTGTGTGACCTTGAGCAAACTGTTTCATTCCTCATCTGTAATATAGGGATAATGATGGCACCTACTTCATCAAGTTTTTCGTGAGGAATGAATTCTATTAGATATTTAAAACACTACAAATAATGCCTGGAACATGGCGATATTCATTAGCGTGGAGTATGTTTTTCTTGCTAGAATATATTTTTCATATTTATTTCAGCAAAGGTATGATGAAAAAAAAATTCTGAGCCTTTACCTGTTTGAAATAACTCTGTTTTGTCCCCATTCTTAAATATTTTTTTGGAATGAGTAATACAAATGACACAAAATTCAACAGGCACAGAAGGATCTGTTGTGAAAAGTAGATATACATTCTACCTGTTTCTCCACCCAGTCAAGATCCTTAGTTGTCCTTACAGAAATAACCTATGTAACTACAGATATGTGTATGTATACATGTACACGTGTGAGTCTGTGTATATGCATATGTACACATACATAGTATTGTCATATTTTTTAACACTAAATTAGAATGTGCTACCCCTTCTCTTCAAACTTAAAAATGTTATTTCAGAGATAATGGTGTATCTAAACCTTACTCCTTTTAAGGGATCATATTATTCCATTGTATTTGTGTGCCTAACATTGAATTAGCCCCATATTAAACACTTAGATGGTTTAAAAACTCTTGCTGTTATAAACAATACTGAAACAAATATCCTCAGAAATACACACATTTAAGTGTGCTTGTAGAGTAACTTTCTACAAGCAGAGACATGAAGACAAAGCCCTCTATGCATTTATAATTTTGATATTTATCTCTTTCTCTCAAAATAAATAAATAAAACTTAAAAAAAGAAACTATAAATAAAATGGGAATGATAGTTATGTTTTATAATGCAAGGAAGTATGTTTCTCAAACATTATCTGACTTACTGGGGTAGGTCTACCAAATCTTTAAAAAATTGAAAATTCCAATGACATATAAACTGTTCCAAGGAAAATTTTCTATTGAAGTCACAGATAAGACATAAATGCTCATTACCACTACTTCCATTTCACATTGTCTTGGAGATATCAGCCAACATAATTCTTTTTTATTATTATGATGATGATGAAATTTATTGTCAAATTGGTTTCCATACAACACCCAGTGCTCATCCCAACAGGTACCCTCAATACCCATCACCCACCCACCCCTCCTTCTCACCCCCCATAAACCCTCAATTTGTTCTCAGTTTTTAGGAGTCTCTTATGTTTTATCAGCCAACATAATTCAATAAGAAAAATAAACTAGGGTGTAAAAAGGAAAGAAAGTAAAATTATCATCATTTGCAGATGATATGATTATATACCTGGAAAAAACAAGGGGATTAATTTTAAAAAGTATAACATCAATAAGAGAGCTCTGCAAGGTGGCTGGGTAAAAAAAGCTATGTACAATGTCAGCCCATATACATATGAACGATTTCCAGTTAGATTATCTACAGGAGAAAAGATTCCACTTACAAAAGCAATAACAACAACAAAACCTAGGAATATACTTAACCAGAAATAAATAAGATCAATATTAAGGAAGTTTAAAACTTCTCTTGAAAATCACAAGACACACTCAGACACACACACACACACACACACACACACACACGCACATATACACACTTACACATAAAGAAAAGCATAGAATGTGCTTGGAAAGAAACACCCAAAAATATTTAAAGAGTCAAAGCCATCCACGTTAATTCATAAATTTGATACATTTGTTTAGAGAGTAGGTGTGGGACTAGACTACATGACTCTAAAGATCACCTAGAAAAATAAACAAATAAAAATAGCCAGAAATTTTCTGAAAAATTAAAGCAAGAGAACTATAACTACCAGGGTTTGCTACAAATTATAAATCTAATAAAAATTTAAAATTTGCTATTTTCACATGAATAGACAGACGAGCCTATAAAAAAGAAAATTCAGAAATAGATGCAAACATACACAGCTATATATATGTAAAGATCCAAGAAACATTTCAAAATGGCATTGAAAATATGAATTATATAAAAATTTGTGATGGGAAAGCTGGATAGCCACCTGAAAAACATAAATTTGGAATCATAACTCTTACCAGAATAAATTTAAAATTGATCAAAAACTTGAGTGTATGATTTTAACCTTAAAAGTAGTAGAAGAAACCATGAAAAAAAACTTTATTCCCTTAAGTGAGAGAAGCTTTTGTAAGTACAAACAAAATCCAGAAACCATACGAAATTGATAAATTTGGCTATATAAAGATTTATTTATAAAACATTTTGTATGGCAAGAATCACAATAATCAAGTCAAGATCAAACAAAAAATTGAGAGAAATTGTTTGCATAAGAAACAAAAAACTAAATTCTCTAATATATAAAGAATCTCTACTAATCGATCAGGAAAAAAGCCAAAAACACCAACATTCCATTAGCCTAATGAGCACAGAGTGTGAACAGACAGATCACAGAAAAGAAAAATACAGACAACTCTTAAATACATGACAAAATGCTCAAGGGTTGCTACTTTAAAGCACATTATAATAGCATTTTTTTTTAAATCTAAAAGATTGGCAAAATTCAGAAAGTATGATACCTCTGTTTTGACTAGAGTTCAGGGAAACACTCTCATCGAAATGCATCTCTCATCTATGTGCATCGAAATCAATAATACCTGTTTGCAGGGTTATTTTGACCATACTTACCAAGATTACAAATACACAAACCCTTTATCTGGCAATTCTACTTTCAAGGCTCCATCTTACAGATTTACTCACACATGTAATAAAGATTACTCACTACAACTTTGTATGGAAAAGCAAAATATGATAACCACCAAATTACTCATCAGTTGAGTATTCCTTATGGGGCGCCCCGGTGGCCCCGTCGGTTAAGCGTTCAACTTCAGCTCAGGTCATGATCTCACAGTTTGTGGGTTTGAGCCCCACGCTGGGGCTCTGTGCTGACAGCTCAGAGCCAGAGCTGGAGCCTGCTTCGGATTCTATGTCTCCCTCTCTCTCTGCCCCTCCCCTGCTTGCGCTCTGTCTCTCTTTCTCTCTCTCTCAAAAATAAAATAAAAACATTAAAAAAAAAAAGAGTATTCCTTATATGAATTGTAGTATATACATATAATCATATATGATAAATAGTAAATAAAGAAAAAGAGAAGGGGTGCCTGGGTGGTTCAGTCAGTTAAGCTGCCAACTCTTGATTGGCTCAGGTCACGATCTCAGGGTTTGTGAGATTGAGACCCGAGTGGGGCTCTGTGCTGATGGCTCATGGGAGTCTGCTTGGGATTCTCTCCTTCTCTCTTTGCCCCTCCCCTGCTCACGCGTACTCTCTCTCTCTCTCTCTCTCAAAATAAAATAAATGAACATTAAAAAAAAAAGAAGGAAAGGAGTTTTATGTACAGATACGGATGATCTCCAAGGTATGTTTTTAAAACGCAAAAAAAGGATACAGAATTTTGAGTGCGATATACAAACATGTAAGTAAAAGTTAACTGACAGATTGAGAGGAGCATAAAATATGCATCTTGATTCTGGCCGCTACAGTCCACATTTCAGTAGGACCAGACTACTTAGCACTCTCCACATACACCTTTTTGGCTGGAGCCACCAGACTCTTGGTTACATTTTTCCCTGTGAAGAATATCCTTCATCCTTCTTTTTGCTTCTCAGAATTCAACCCATCCTTAGATTCTCCTGTAAATTAATCTTTCGCCTCTTTTCTTTCAACATTACCATGTGAACCTGGGTTTTTTCCCTAATAAATGGTAGTAAAATCTATTAAATCTACATAACGCTGGAAGAAGAGAAGGGAGGGAAAAGGAACAGCTACTAAATACATGTCTGCCAGACACTTTAATGCCCTACGTCATTTAATTTTATAACAACCATAAAACTGAGGTTTTATTCCAGTTACAAATGCTGAAACTAGCTCGAGGAGATTAAAGAATGTTCCCAGTGTCACACATTAATAATTGGACATGCAGAGGTTTGAACTCAGGTATCTAGGATCCCAAAGGTTTCTCTTTTCCACAATAGAGCCTTATACTTATGGGACTTTTGCCACGTTTCTTGAGGACCCAAACTTTTGAGATCATCTAATTCAACACTCTTGATTTACAAATGAGGAAAAGAAAGCTGGAGAGGTTAAGTGCTTTGCAAACTAGTTTGTTAGTGTCATCAGGGTTGGATAGAAGGTCCATAAAAACACATGTATGTAATTAGGAGTAGGGATGTAAGGTCAACCCGATACTTTACACTTTTATAGCGGAATTTAGAATTAACAGGATAATTGATGGACTTTAAAATTAAAATGTTGTCACATATCATGGGCTGTGAAGGTTCAGGAATGAAAGAATAAACATCTGAGAATGAGTGTCCATCTGTGAAAATTAAAGTCTGCCTATGACATTTATAAAAATGCTTTAGTGTAATTAACTCTTTGCCGAGCATCTTTCCTGTGCAAAATGAGTTCTTGACATTCTGATGCAAAGTCCATGTGCCCGACGATAAAATCCTGAGGTCTCCAGTACTTACTCGCCTCCTCCCTCCAATATCTGGCTCCCATCCCACAGCCTCTACCACTCTGGCTCAGGAAGTAGGCAATTTCCTGCCCTAGCCGAGCCGGATATTAAGACCTCTTTGTTCCTTATCTCTGAGAAATAACACCTCTCTGTAATATTCCAAATGGCTGGCTGACTCATGGTCATACCTACCTAAAAGACTCTCGACTATTCTTGAACATTAGCATTGACCGAGGGAGAGCTATTTGCCCACATTCTAACTGCAAATGTTGTGGGGTGATATGGAGCACACTGGATTATTGCAGTGTGTAGACTGTCTGATTTTAGGATAAAGGAGATGTTTAAAAGAACAGTAAGGTTAGAGGATCTTCCTTTCTCCCCCTCCACTGCCCCCAAATCATTCACAAACAAAACTACAATTTTATGGCAATTTGCATTTATGGAATAATCCTCTCTCATATAAGACATCTTGAGTAAATCCATTCATACCGATATGGACAAAACTGAAACTTCTAGGCTGCGTAACATGGGCGATTTGAGTATTCTCCTTGGAAGCAATACATACAGAGATAACAACTGCTGACAACTTCTTGGTACATCCCAATGTAGAAAGACACGACGTATCGATCTATACACATAGGCTGTGTTCTCTACTTGCCTGATGGTTAGTAATACCATCTGCACATCCACAGCTTGTCCAGTTTCCAGGCTTCTTCCATTTGGTGGAATGTTCTTAATACAATATTCCTATTCAACACTTCAAAGCCCTTTCAAAACATTTCACTTTTCATGTAATGCATGCCCTACATTCCAGCTTCTTCTTTTTGGAGCTCTGATACCAGGACAAGCTAAAAAAATAGCTCATCATGATAACCAACCACAGAAAATACAATTCAGAAGTAAAAAGGTGTGGAGGACAATCTACTCTCTCTGTCTTCATTAGCAGAGTTAAAGAAATCAAAAAATGTTTGGAAGCTAAGAAATCTTAAAGATCACTTAGGCTCACTTTATAATTTTATAATTGTGGAAACTAGGCAGGGTTTTAAGTAGTGGTATGAAAAAGGTTCCAGGTAAAGGGAACCACATCTGCCTGGGCTACAAGGAGACTCTGACTAGATGGGCCAATCAGGAGGGAACAGGACGTAAGATTAAATAAGAAGGGCTGAACAAATTTACAAGGGATCTTGAAATTTCCATTTCCAAATATCCAATTTGGGGATCATTTTTCTACTTTCTTGGAAATTTAGCCATTGAATCATGTAGCTTAGCTTTGGAAAGGAACACAGGATCTCAGCTTTTATTTCTTTTCTTCCTTATATTTTATTTAGTTGTATTTCTTGCTTAATTTAAAAATCTTTGCCATCCACTAGATTGTAATCTTTATAGTATCTGGCACAGTAGGCGGGCATATAGTAAGTACTCCCAAATTATTTGTTGAATAAATGAGGTCATCTGAATTGACCTTCTACCTAGAGATGACATCTTTTTTATAGTTTTCTGAACGGTTGACTCCCTAACTGTGGTCTCTATGAATATCCTGGGTGATGAAGCCTGGCCATCACCAAGGTATCCCATGCCCTTGTCGAGATGCCATTATTGAGAAGAACCAATTTCTTTTGAAAGGAAGGGGACAGACTTTCGATTACCAGGATATTGTAGGTCAAAGGACATGCAGATATTGAACACTTCTTAAGTTTCTGGCAGGCACTAGACTTTAAGTAAGATACAAGGAAATGAAATACATGAGGGCCTTTTAGCACTTCGAAAAAGCCTTATGGAATTAGACATTCCTATTCCCATTTTCCAGATAAAATAACTGAGGCTGACCTTTGAGTACTTAACTCCAGACAACACAGCAGTGAAACTGATCTGAAACCAGGTCTGGCTTGGAAGTTCAGACTCTTCGTAACTTGCTACACTGCCTCTAGTGTATAAAACAAAATTGTCACCTTCAAATTAGTCACAGTACAGCCGGAGACAGATTTGTAAACACCCACCGTAATGTCTCTCGCAAGTGGGTAAAATGCACGAAACACCTAAAATGGAAGCTATTAGTTTGGCCTGGATTTTTGGAAATGTCAAGAAGGGTTTCACTAAAGAGATGGCTTCTGACCTGAGCTGTGAAGGTGATTGTCAGGAGGAATCAACCTGACTCATCGGGACGTCTCCCAGGAGTCAAAGAACACAGTGCAAACGGAAGATTTTCTCATGGGACATACGATGTTCCAGCCAGGCTGAGGACATACCCAAGTCAATGTGTAATATCTTGAGTGAAGTTTTTATAAGGTTTTGTTTACTTGCTACATAAGTACCCCCCTTAAGTCCATCCCCTCGTGAGCAAACTCGTGAGTGCTTGTGTACATGCCCAGACACACACACACACACACACACACACACACACACACACACCACCACCACCACCATCACCACATACATTCCATAGTCTGCCTGGACAAACTGTCTCAGTGTCCTTCCTACTAAACTCATTGCTTCTGAGCGTTAATAAACAATGCACTCAGTTTATGTGATAAGAGCACAAACAAAGGAATTTTAAATGGTAGACATGGTTAACTGACTTCAATGTTACAGACATTTGTCTAGCACCAAAATCTAAGATAGGGAGTAAATACAGACGAGGCAGCAGTAGATGAGATTTCCTGAACCTAAGTTCATAATAGAAATTGATGAATGCCTGCTGCAATTTGCTTTTAATGCAGATGAAACCAGTCTCTCATGGAAACAGATACCTTCCTGTATGTTTAGTGTATGTAAAAAAAAAAAAAAAAAAAAGACTGTCTTTAAGGCAGCCACACAGACCAACTCACTCTCTTGCTTAGAGGAGACTAAACCGGGAACTTAAAACTCCAGTTTATTCACCCACAGAACTCTACCCAATACCAATGGGCTAGAGCAAATCAAACTTGCTGGTATTAGGCAACAACAGGTATTCTGAGTAAGCAGTTAATTTGTGGTTATTGCTTAGTTGTTAATAGGTAAGGTGAGAGTGATAACCTTTCAATGAAAGCACTCCTACTCCAGAGCGACGTCCCTGGTTCCTCAATAAACTTGGGAGTCTTTGGTGGCAAAACATTAAATTGTAAGCTTCCTCCACCCAACACAAATCCATACCGCAGCCAATGCAGCACGAAGTGATAGTATATCCAAGATGGGCTGGATGGACACCCATTTCATAGCTCAGCAATGACACTGAGGCTGAGAGCGGCATACGTCAGGGACTTTGGCACATCCTACTACCAGGTTAAGAAAAATATTGAAAAATGATGGTGGGAAGTGATACGAACAGTGTGTGGAAAGAAGTCTAATTTGAGAGTGGACCTGATTTCCTTAGTGTTGAACTTGATATGCCTCAAATTCCCAACACGCCATCGTTTGTACAACTGGATAGTCTTACTGAGGTCATAGAAGATGATGTGGAAGCGATATTAAATCCTTACAATGAGTCCTATGAGAGCAACTGCTACTGCTGAAGAGAATTCAGAGTTTTCCGATGCAAAGAGCTTTAAATGCGCTCAAAGGAGCCAAATATACTTCTGGAAAAAAGGTCCTAGAAATAGGAAGCACAGCAGTGAACTGTTACAGAAAATGCCGAAAGCCCTGACCTATAATGAAGTGAATTAGGAAGAAAAGAGAAAAGACACATCTTTACAAAAACTCAGTTCTATCTGGATTCACAGAAAGAAGTAAGAATATTAACCCAGGAAGAGAAGTTGAGGAGAACACTAAGCCTCGAAACAGGTTGCCATGTGACTTTTCTTAGGCAAAATCATCTTGCAACTTTAAAACTAGAAGGAGTATCAGAGATTATCGACCTCCACCCAATTACTATACAGTTGGGGAAACGGAGGGCCCAGAAGTAGTGACTGACTCAAGGCTGAGCAGCTAGTAACTCATCAGCCAGGACTCGAGGTCTTCTTTCACACATCTGTCCCCTGGTTGGGGTCAGAAGGCTCTGAACATAGCAACTAGCCACTGTATAATAAAACGATTCTGTAAGTTCTCTACACTCAGTTTTCTCAACTGCCCTGATTCATGGAATTATTAGAATAAAATGAAGATGTGGAATGTAGCAGTCATTGTAAAAGGCAAATAGCACTCTTCAAAAATGAAGAATTCCAACCAGATGCTATCCCCTGGGAGGTTAGGGATGGGAATTAGCTTTGTATTTTTCCCAGGTTCTAACACACATTACATGAATAACAGTGAAATGAACTGAAATACTTCCATTTTAATAAAGTCAAAATAACTTAAGACTGTGTACAACAGGGAAGCCATCTAGTAGGTCTACTTCTAAGAAGGCTGTATTCTATTTTCAAAAGAATAAATACACCCTTTGGAAAAAAGCAGTACTGCTCTGCAACATAGTCTTAGATCTAGCAAGAATTTAGACATATAGAGGTTGTTGGAAAAAATAATTTTGATTACCTTTGCAAATTTCAGAACACAACAAATAATTCCTAATTACTATGAAACTTATTTTCCTTATTCCTTAGTTCCCGATTTCAGTAGGGAAAAACCCTCCTGCAACTAACCTTTCCTCTATTAACAAACAAAATAAATTTAATTTAAAAATTTATACAGGACCACTGAGTTAATAATTCCATGCAATGACATTACTTTAAAATATTATCAGCATTTATGAACCAACTTGCTTAAACTTTTCAGTTTAAACTTACAATTCAGTTTAAGCTTAGCATTTGAATTTTCTAAAAATAGAATTGCCCCATTGATAAAACCTGACATTCCATTTACTGCCGAGTTTTAAGTGGAAGAACATGTATCAGATATTTGAATTCATAAAATGTTGGTCTTTAAAAATTCACTGTTTCTTAAACAATGTCCCTGTATTTTCTTAAACATCTTTTCTTAAGTTTTTATTTAGGGGCACCTGGGTGGCTCAGTTGGTTAAGCGTCTGACTTCGGCTTAGGTCATGATCTCACAGGTTGTGAATTCAAGCCCTGCATCGAGCTTTCTGCTGCCAGCACAGAGCCTGCTTCAGATCCTCTGTCTTCCTCTGTCTCTCTGCCCCTACCCCACTTGCTCGCATGCTCTCTCTCTCTCAAATAAAAAAATCCAGTTAGTTAATACATAGTGTGATGTTAGTTTCAGATGTGTAATACGGTATACTACAGTACTTTGAAACTTCCACACGATAATACCCAGTGCTCATCACAGCAAGTGCACTCCTTAATCCCCATCACCTATTTTACCCAGCCCCCCACTTCCTCCCCTCTGGTAGCCATCGGTTTGTTCTCTATAGTTAAGAGTCTGTTTCTTGATTTGCCTCTGCCTCTCTCTCTCTCTTTCTCTCTCTCCTTTCCTTTGCTCATTTGTTTTGTTTCTTAAATTCCACATGAGTGAAATCATATGGCACTAGTCTTTCTCTGGCTTATTTCACTTAGCATAATATTCTCTAGCTCCATCCATGTTGTTGTAAATGTCAAGATTTCATTATTTTTTATGGCTGAATAACATTCCATTGTATATATATACCACATCTTCCTTATCCATTCATCAGTAGGTGGACACTTGGGCTGTTTCCATAATTTGGCTACCATAGATAATGCTGCTATAAACACTGGGGTGCATGTATCCCTTTGACTTAGTATCTTTGTATTATTTGGGTAATTATCTAGTAGTGCAATTGCTCGATTGTAGGGTAGTTCTATTTTTAGTTTTTTGAGGAACCTCCATACTGTTTTCCAGAGTGGCTGCACCGGTTTGCGTTCCCACCAACAGTGCAGGAGGGTTTCCCTTTTCTCCACATCTCACCGACACCTGTTGTTTCTTGTGTTGTTGATTTTAGCCATTGTGACGTGTGAAGTGATGTCTCATTGTAGGTTTGATCTGTATTTCCCTGATAATCTGTGATACTGAACATCTTTTCATAGGTCTGTTGGTCACCTGTATGTATTGTTTGGAAAATGTTCTTAAATATCTTTGCTGTTAAGTAGGATATCAAATTCCCTATGTTAATATTTATTTATTCTTTTGCATCTTCTCCGGAGAACATTGATCATTCAGCACATAAAAATGATCTCATTTCAGGGGCACCTGGGTGGCTCAGTCGGCTAAGTGTCCGACTTTGGCTCAGGTCATGATCTCACGGTTCATGGGTTCAAGCCCCACATCAGGACCTGTGCTGACAATTTGGAACCTGGAGCCCGCTTCAGATTCTGTGTCTGTCTGTCTGTCTGTCTCTCTCTTTCTCTCTCAAAAATAAATAAATAAACATTAAAAAAATGACCTCATTTCAGATACGGCTTAATTTCAATGGGTACATTTTTTGAAATTCAATTAACTTTCTACCATTACTGTCAGAAAAAAATGGTCTGAATCGCCTCATGTGATTTTACCTTTCAGATCTGGAGTACAGCAATATTAGTTATCTTCATCATCAGAAAGCTCAGGACTAAATTCTACCAAGTGAACTGGCATTGTTGCTGAGGAAATAAAATACCTAAGAAAAATGAAGTTGGTTCTCAAATTTGGTTTCTCTCACTGAAGCAATTCCAGATAGTGTTTTTTAACGTACAGAGCTTTCACTGCCATCAAGACTCTCGGGGTCTTGGGGCCCCTGGGTGGCTCAGTCAGTTAAGTGTTTGACTTTAGCTCAGGTCATGATCTCATGGTTCATGGGTTCGAGCCCCATGTCGGGCTCTGTGCTGACAGCTCAGAGGCTGGAGCCTGCTTCAGATTCTGTGTCTCCCTCTCTCTCTGCCCCTTCCCTGCTGGCATTCTGTCTCTCTCTCTCAAAAAAAAAAAAAATTGACATTAAAAAAAAATTAAGACTCTCGGGTTCTTAAATTCCTGTCAACATTTTTCAATTTGCAGAGATAGCAAAGTGCCCTCAGAGCACTTTGACCCAGACCATGACTCAGAGACATAGTCGCCATCATCACATCTTGTGACACCAGACTGGTTTGTTTGGTTTGTCTGGTTTGTCAAAGTCTGGTTTGTCAAAATGCAGTCTTAGATGGACTTTGCTAACCCATGACAGATAGCAATATTTTAATGTCCATTAACAGCTTCCTGAAGTTTAGAAAAAACATCTTATTTCACTCACAGGAGAAGCTCCACAAGACAAAACAAACAAACAAACAAACAAACAAATGACTACAGGATAAAAGAAGACATCCATAGAATTTGGCCTGAGCAAACTATAACTATAGGGACTTGCTTAGCAATAGTCTCTAGATCAGGGTTAGACAAGGAAACCAGAAGAATGGGGAGCACCAATGTGTGAGCTGCATATTGTCCAGGGAGGTATGAGATGCTTATCCAAAGTCCGGACAAGGTAGATCAAGTAAATTAATTGGCTCCAGAAGTAATTCAATGAGGATCCATAGAATGCTGTAAGCAGGATCAAATATTACTTCTGGAGGCTATATGGAGTGCAGATCATAGGCTTTGGACTCAGACACATCTGGGTTCAAATTCTGCCTACACCACTTCCTAGCTGACCGACCTTGCAAAAGTTACTTGACCTCTCTGAATCTCAATTTCTTCATCTGGAAAGTGGAAATAACACTGACCACTATCCTAGCAGGCTGCTACTGGCTTAGGGAGGCACATAAGTGTGAATGCTTAACAGTCTCTGGATCACAGCAAGAAATTGAAAAAAGAAATTGAGGAGATCAGAGATGTAACCAAAAAATTTTACAAAAGATTATGTAGACTTGGGGCACCTGGGTGGCTCAGTCGGTTAAGCGTCCGGCTTTGGTCAGGTCATGATCTCACAGTTCATGGGTTCAATCCCCACATCAGGCTCTGTGCTGACAGCTCAGAGCCTGCTTCAGAACCTCTGTCCTTCCACCCTCTCAAAAATAAGTAAACATTAAAAAAAAAAAAAAAAGATTATGTGGACTAAACAGAAAGGAGCAACGTCCTATCATTGCAAGTGAGAGGGCATGACAAGTTCAGAAGCTCCATTTAAATCTTCTCGTGTTCTAAGTAAAATGCTGATTACTAGTACCATATAAGCCAAATTCAGGACTAGAATAAAAGGTAGATTTCACTAATAATAGGAGATGATTTATTATAAGTAAAGGATACCTAGATATATTTTCATGATATAATTGAGAAGTTTACCACCTAAAGAGGACAAAGAGAGCTAAAAGCACAATAGTTATCAGAATATTACTTGCTAGTAATGACTGATAGTTTGAAGATGTCCCCTAAGAATTCCTTCCTTTGTCCAGATAAGTGAGGAATGACACAATAGCATTCCTCTGAAATCGTTGCCCATTTTGTACTAAAACCATTTGTTCAAGAGCTAAAAAACTCGATTACAATTTTGAGGTATACATAAAACAAGTTCATATTTTTATCCTCAAAGAGGCTAAAAACAATCCTGTGCTTCAAAAACATAGCTTGATATTTGGGGAACATAGCTATTTCCATTTATCAGGGCAGGCTGCTATAATCTTGCATGTCCAGAGAGGGGTAATACAACCGAAGTGTGGAACATGCATAGTTTGGATAAAATGTGTTCCATGTTAACATCTTCAGTATCTAAAAACAAGTAAAGAACAACAAAAGAAGATTTTTAAAAAATCTACAGAAAAAGTTTGATATAATCTTTGTGGCTGGTGAAGAAACTCAGAAAACAGAAAACAAATGGACCTATCCATCCCTCCCACCTCCCTTACCCATCTCGGTCTTCCCCTTTAGCAGGCACGGCCTAAAATAATTTTCAGAGAAACATGAGATTTTTCTTTATCAAAGAGGGGCAGAGGTTATAAAAAGGTTGAGAAACACCTTTAGAAACCCACCAGCTGGAGAACTATTTAAACATCACTAGGGACAACATACTCTCCCCGTGAGGCATGCTACAGGAAGGAGATGAATTGAAGCCTTTAATCTCCTCTGTGGTAAATGAAGCCCCCAAAATCAGATTATAAACATTGGGATACGAGCTCACGTGGTTCCACCAAAGATTTCATTGCAGTGGCTGTGTCCGACCTTTGCTGTTATGTGTTCTCTTAGGAATATATTTAAGTCAGAGGAACAAGATCCTGGAAGGAGGATTCACTTCTTTACACACTGCTAATCCTATACTCCTTTGAAAAGGAAAATGGAAACATAAATATTACTTTTACAAATGTCAATTCTGAATGGATTTAACATATTGCTTTTGAAAACGACCTTTCATTTCAGTGAGACTTACACTGATAAACACAATTTTTCTGTAAGAGCAAAGTCCTTCTTGCTCACACCAAGAGTCTGATTGCCCTCTGCCATGAAGCATTTGACTTCAGTACCTTCCATCCGTTGAGTTCTCCGTTCGCCATGTTCTTAACCCTATTTCTTCAATGTGGCTCCTCGTTAAGGTTAGATTTCTGAGTTGAAATAATATTTTACACAAAAGAAAAAAAATCACCTCTTTTTGGGTAGTGATGAGCAGTTAAAGATGATTTGCACAGCTCTGAACAACCATAGTTACAGCAAGTTCTGGTATCGGACCCGCTGCTGAATTTCTGAATGTTTCAGGGAAGTTTGTTATTAATGACAGTTCGCGGTTAGAGTACATATTTATAGTGTTAAAATTATCAGCTGATACTTGAGCTTACGTTAACAGAACAACAGCAGTGTTCACATTATGAAGTGAATGAGCACACTAGGGATGACCGAATTGTGCCAATGCTAGGTTGTGGGTGACGTCAAGTGGGTTATGACACCTTGGGTCTTGCTCAGGGCCCGGGAGATAATGTAGTTAGAATAAGGCCAAGGGGACAGGAAATAAAGAGCTCAGATTGCAGAGATCCGTGGAGATGGTCTGTAGAGTTGTGTAAGAGAAATGCCTAAGCCGCCCGATAAACGTGTTCCATCTCCCCGCATGAAGGGTGCTTAAAGACAGTGCTGAACCCACAGAGCGGGGCTGCCATGCAGATAAAGAGCTGGACAAGACAGCTGAGCTCATCAGGGAAGGACTGAAATAAGGTTATAAAATCAGTCTTGAAAAACAAAGCTTTTGGATCATCTGTAGCAGCTGGGTCGATCCTCCCCCTCATACCCAGATGGGCAACTCCAAACTCTTTTGCTGTGTGCAGATGTTTTATCCCAGTGGACAGCCTTTGGACTAGACAACAACCGCATAAAGTGGGCTTAACTCCTGAGATGCTTCAGTGGGCAGTGGGTCCCCGCCATCAAACTCAGAAGACCTCTTTGAAAACCAACTGTCTAACTGTGGGCAATTTGAAGAAGCCATTGCATTTATAAGACTGACCTCTGGATATTTTTGTGACTTCATTGCCTCGCAAGCCCAAACAGGTTCATTATGAGCCAATTTTCTAGTGGATGAACAAAGGGAATAGACATCAAGTATTAGATGCCATTGGTGATCGGATACAGAGGAAGGAAGAAATTATGACATGGAGCTATACCACTAGCACTTCTCTTAAATGGAGGATTAATTTCAAAGGACTCACTATGGCTAGTTTGGTGAAGGAAACAAAATCACAGTAGAATCTCCTAAGGCATTAGAATCTCCCAAGACTCAATTATTTGCTTCAGAATAGTGAATTCAGGGAATCAATCTCGGGCTTAATGATAATTTCTACATTTTCTTTGGAACCTAACGAATCATTTCTGGCATTTGAGTCTCCACATAATACAAAAGGGACCTAACAATTTGGAGATGAGAGAAACAAACATTCTGTATATTGGTTTGCTCTCAATTAACACGGGCTGGATAAATTTGACCGTCTTTTCAGGATTTTGGTGCCAACATCTATATCACTGATATGACTAAGACTAATATTCCATTTTCTCAATCCCTTATGATGCCTTGATTTCAAAAATGTAAGTTGTATTTAACATCTGAGTATCCATTATACCCAAGAGACAATAATCGCATATAAACATAAGTTAGCCTCAAAAGGGAGTGGAACTAATCACTGGGGTACAGTTTCTTAACAGCAGATACATATTTGTACAAGGATGGAGGCAAAATTTGGTGCTAATTCTGTGCATTTTTTCCTGGTAGCTTTCATCCGACTAAAAATTGGTCGAGATCATTGTTTTACAGTTTGAGTTATAGATTCTATTTCTATACAGCACCAGTTGCCTATCGCTTCTGAGATAAGGGAGCTTAGAGTTTATTATATTCCAGAGAGACAATACTTGATAGGATTTGAAGTCACCTCTGGTGATTTTAGTTTGAAAAACTGTTTCTATTGGAGGAACTGGCTGCAAATCTGCCAGTAGATGAAGCTGACTTATCGCTTGGAAATTCAGGAGAGGGCAAGGGGAAAGTCTTAGAAAAAATTAAGGGTAAAAGAAAATCTTAAAATATTAAACATCAGTTAAAAAAGTGAAAGCATGAGTAGCAGAGTATAGTTCTTAACATAAACAATTGAAGCGAATTCAAATTCTAAACACACTTAGGACTAAAAATAGTTTTTAAACTACTTTTGCCAATGCCAAACCTCTTAAGACACTAATTGGTCTATTTTAGGCTGAAGATAGACAGACAGATCATGGATTTCAGGTCATCTAAAATTCAAAGTCATAGCCTTATTTTACTAGTAGCTTTTGAATAGAACAGGCAATTTTAGTAGGAGAAATATTTTTGTTTTATTTTGTCTGTTTTTGAGAGAAAGAGAGAGATACAGAGAGACACAGAGAGCCCCAGTAGTGTAAGTTTACAAATGTGAATGATCTGAAATAGTAGGAGCCAATATAAAATAACAATCATCAGAGGGGTGCCAGGGTGGCTCAGTTGGTAAAGCGTCCAACTCTTGATTTTGGCTCAGGTCATGATCTCACAGTTGGTGGGACCGAGCCCTACATCGGGCTCTGCCTTGACAGCACAAAACCTGCTTGAGATTCTCTCTCTCCCTCTCTCTCTGCCCCTCTCCTACTCACACACACACACACACACACACACACGCTCTCTTTCTCTCTCTCAAAAAAAAATATTTAAGTAAAAAAAAAAAAAAGTCATCAGAGCAATAAAGGGAATTTAATGAAGTGAAGTTTGCCTACCTATTTCCAAGCAAGCCAAAAGCCAGAATGCACTGTTTGAAATACCAAATATATCACTGGGAGCCACCAACATTGGAAAGGAAGGACCATCTTGTTGAATAACATAAGCCTAGACCCGTTTACAGTAGACACTTGATAAGTATTTGTTACATGATCGCATGTGAAGATTCCAGAAACTCCGCAGTCTTAGACCAACTAGCACCGGCCTCCCTGCCAGCACAAAACCTATAGCGCTTTTAAGAGTTATGTCTCGGTTCTGAGATGAATCCACAGGACAGAGAGCTCTTAGCAATATTAAAAAGGGACTAATTTTTCAGAGCTGAGTATGAAGGACGTGGTGACATGGAGAACAGAGGGAACAGAGAGGGAGGACTTTATAAATAAAGTATATACATACGTCACGTTTGTTGGAACACCTAGACCAGCTTATAGCTACAACCAGTATCCGACTGGTAAAGGGAGTAGCAGTGTATTCATTCTTATAAAGACCTGTAGCCGATCCTATCATACATCAGCAAGGCAAGCCTTCCATGATTTAATAAATGCCTAAATATGGATTTTTCTTACATGTATATGCATGCTTGGTAAGGTGCGACATGCATAAATCAGAATCCAATGCAAAATTCTACTCACAAATGACAGATTTTCAACAGTCTGACCTTAACCTTCAGTTAATAAAAGCACTTTTGTCTTCGAAATACACCTATTCATGATATGCAACTCATTTTATCTTGTTTCCATACGGATGGGACTGGCAATGGGGGAAACAATGACAAATCTGTCTCGACTGGAAGTGTTCTATCAACCCTCCCTCCTCTCCACTCCATCTCCTGCTCCCTGGCCCCCAGCCATGGGGCCAAGAGAAGGAGCGGCATTAGGAGGCTAATGGGGGTAACTGCTATTGGCCGCATCTTTGCACTTAGGCCCATGTCCGTCCAGCAGTGGAAACAAAGGTCTGCACCCTGCTAGCCAGCGCCATGGTGCTTCTGTCCCTGGCATTCCTTACCGAGGCGACAGAAGGGCAAAACCGTCCATTTCCATTCTGGTCCTCGATCCCCTCCCCCTGCCGAGCCTGGGATAGGCATTAAGTAAGGCTGCCTTTGCGGAGAGCATTTCCCCCACCCCCCCCGAACACGCTCTCACAAGCCCCCTTTGTTCCCTGCCCTCCGCCGCCCTATATGCTGCAGCAGCAGCCGTCCAGATGTTCTCTATCACAGCCTGAGCCGTGCCAGCAAACTTTGGCACGCATGAAAGTGCGCTGAGTACTGGCCCTCCAGAAATACCTTATCCCCCCTCTGATTTCTGCAAATATTTTTAAATGTTAATGGGTTCCACTCACCCACAACCTAGGGGGAGGTTACAGAACAGGGCTCTGTGTGTCCAGCAAATTAGCAGCCCGAGGATACTGCGTGGCGCCTGGGTTCTGTCCGCCCTTGGGCGTTGGCTAGGGTTCTCCAACCTTGAACTGCGGAGGCCGGCTTGCCAGCGCATAGCTTTCTAGTGACAGAGGTTACATGGGCAGTTGGCAGGAAAGTTACTCCAAGCTACAAAAAAGAAAGGACCCTATCTTACTCTGAAACTTCTGAAAGCAAGAGAGATCCTTTGAGCATCACTGAAATAAGATTTTGAAATGAGTATTTTTCCTCTTACTCATTCTCCAGTTCAATATGTGGGCACAAAACAATCTGATGTGTGCTCTGGTACTTTGGGTGTCAGGCACTGTCTGAAGTACCTTAATGATAGAAAATGCTACATTTTCTCAGTGCAAATTTTAATAAAATGGAAATTTGGATCTTTTATATATAGGTGGGAAAGTGATATGTATTTGGAAAGAGAAGAGTAGACAATATGTTTGTCACAGGAGAGACTTACTCATCTTACTTGCATTGTGACAGCTGTTTTAGGGACCAGCTGGAGGCCTCTAGAAAGCCCTCTATACTCCAAAGATAATTGAAAGCCAAGCTTGAAGAGTCTTTGTTTTTAATCCTGTCCTGATAATCTCGCTGGTCCCTCTGGAGACAAACTGCCTACATGTTATCCACGTCTAGGCCCTTGTCTCTCCATGGCTACAGCTTTCTTGCTTATAAAGTCGCACTGGGCGAGGTGGGGAGCCCACAGGTCCTGTCCCTGCCCACGCTGCGGAGTGGAGGGGCCGGTGCTCAGGTCTTCTGTCTCCCGGATGCAAGCTTCAGAGAATCATACAGGGATCCAAAGACTTCAGAATGTGCCAGGTACGCCATCAGTGTTCCTACTTCAAGTAAAGTTTTGTTCTACCGCTTTCCAGTGAGGAGGAGTAGAGAATGAGGAGAACTTCAGTTTGATCTGACTGCGGAGCAAATGCAGGGTGACACTCCAGAAAACCCTTGAGAATCCTGAGAAGTAAAATCATCTACCCACACATCAGCCGGGGCCCTGAGAAAGGACACCACACCTCACGGCCCACATTCCAGTGATTTTCTATTCTGCTGTCTTCGTTAGCATCTTTTAACTCTTCCCACCCAAGAGGAAGGACTACCCAAGAGGGTAGGACTGTCCTGTGCAACCAAGCAAATGGTTTGAATGTTCATTGCAGGAATTTTCCAAAAGACCCGCCAATTCTTCAATGGGAAGTACTGACCAACAGGCATGCCCTTGGAGTCTTTGAATCCCTTGCCTCAAAATCTTCCCCTTGATCTTTCTACTAATCCTGGACTCTTACCCAATTCCCCACATGGAAAGATCAGATTTAGGCAAAACTTCCAATCCTCAGTACATTCTGACATTACCTTTTCTCCAACCCCTTCTAGACACTGCCAAAGCTCTGTGAAGGGAGGCTTACTCCTGACCACACTAAGCAATAAACTCAGCTCTCTCTTACCAACAGACTACCACTGGGTGATATTTAGGCAGCCCGCTCTGGACACTTTTCTGTTTAACTGTATCCTGAGATGGGACTAACATTTTGAGACTTTGAATTTTATGCTTAAAACTGGGGGGAGGTGGGAGGAATTTTTCAACTATCTATCTTCTTCCTTTCAGAATTATTCTTTTCCATTATTTAAAAGGTTCTGAGACAGGCGCCTGGGTGGCTCAGTCCGTTAAGCATCCGACTTTGGCTCAGGTCATGGTCTCGCGGTTTGTGAGTTCAAGCCGCACATCGGGCTCTGTGCTGACAGCTCGGAGCTTGGACCCTGTGTCTCCTTCTCTCTCTGCCCCTTCCCCACTCATGCTGTTCTTCTCTCTCTCTCTCTCTCTCTCTCAAAAATAAATAAATAAAATATTTAAAAGGTTCTGAGAAAATTAAAAAACTGAAATTAAGAAGAATTTCCATTATGCATTAATTCTAAAATGAAAGTTAAATAATCTTAAGAAGCAAAAGCTTACTTAATGAGCTCAAAATATAGGCAGGGACCATGTCTTCAATCTCCAAATTTAAGTCACAACAAATTAATTAATTTGGTGCAAACTGAAACACCTCTAAATGTTTACCTCAGTGTCAACTCACTTGGATTTTTCTGATGTGGGAAAACCTAGCACACAGAATTTTATTGTCAGCAGTCCCTGCAAGTGTGGCTTGCTCTGGGTCTATAATGATAAGACTCCAATAAAGGGGCTGTCTGGATAACAGGCAAAAGAGTGTAAACCAGGGTAAGAGCACCCATTGAAATTTACTAAACTTATTCTCAACCCACAACCAAAGCACAGTTATAAATGCCTGATACAAGACAGGTGTCTCACCAAAGAATATGATTATAACTACAAAGACACTAAAATCTCCGGACAAGAAGTGCGCTGAGCCAAAAGAAAGAACTAGAGGATGATCACTCCCTATGTACAAATGCCTTTGTTTGAATAAGATAAAATTTTAAAAAAAGGAAGTACAAACCCAGTGGAGATTTTAGGTACAACAGTGTTTTGTTTTGTTTTAATTTTTTTAACGTTTATTTATTTTGAGAGAGAGACAGAGTGAGAGTGGAGGAGGGGCAGAGAGAGAGGGAGACACGGAATCTGAAGCAGATTCCAGGCTCTGAGCTGTCAGCACAGAGACTGATGTGGGGCTCCAACACATGTACCGTGAGATCATGACCTGAGCTGAGGTCGGACGCTTAATGGACTGAGCCACCCAGGTGCCCCGGTACAACAGTGTTTCTAAAGCTAAGTCAGTAAACTTTAGCGAGGAGCCTGCAAAAACTTTGGCTTTTCTTTAAAAGAGGTCTGCAAGTTTGAGCTTTGAGGACCATTGCTACACATTCTAAATCTTAACTGAAGCCAATATAAAGAAGACAAGACTCCTGGTTCAAGAAGGCAGCTAAATATAATTGTTGATGTGTTCCACCTCCCCCCAATCAGAGAAAGCATAAAAGTCAAAATAAATCCACAGTAAGCCTGCAGTGCCAGAAAGGATATCATCAGTGTCCATGAACAGTGAGAATTTTCTGGCAGATGAAATCAGACTGACTGCAAATTCCAAAAGATACACACACACACACACACACACACACACACACACACACACACACACACCCCTAATCCTATAAAAATGAAGGAGAGAATCTCCTGAAAATCTGAGTTTACCTAGTTGAATCCTAGATTAAACCCGTGAGTCAGAGACAGCAAGGGCTAGGAGGAATGGGCCCAGAGTGGGCAGGTAATTACAGGCAGCAGAACAGCTGAGCCTGCCTCCACACACACAGCCACTTGCTTTGGTGTTGCCCCAATGGAAAGCACCGATACTGGTCTCCTGGTTCTGATCCAGGATGGACAGAATGGGCTGTGGGAGAAGTACGTGCCCCCAGCTATCATAAACGCTGGGAGATCTCACAGAAGAACGCGAGTACCTCGTAACCTCCTGCACCCCAGCCTGCCTACGTCATACCTCTCCTTTGCACAACCAACAGAGCCGGGGCTCATGTACTCATTAGCAAGGGACAAGGATCATTCCCCAGGCTGATGGAATTTGTTCTAACAAGCAACTGTGATCAGCCTAGCCTGAGGGGTTTTAACTTGTGCCACATGGACTTCTCTGTCTGATCCTGCCTATGGAGCCCTTCTCAGAATGTTTTGAAATGTTTAATATTAAAAAAAAAAAAACTTATAGGATTATAAAGGAAGCCAATTACATTGGAATGAAAGTATCAAAATATTTTTTAAATTATGATATAAAAATATACTCGTTTCTTTATTAAAACATAAAATGAAAAGATCTAGCAAACGCTGCCAAAGTTTTGAAGCAGCGATGATAATAATCCACAACTTACAAACTAATGTGATATAGAAAGTCTGTGATTTCCATCAGGAACAAAGTCACAGATACTGCTAATATGCCTGCAGTTGTTGCCTATATTCATAATTGAAGGAATTGCTAAATTTCAGTTTGAAGCCAGTAAAATAATATCATTTTTCCAATCTAAATGCATGAACATCCTGAATTCTATCCAGGGACTCCTTATTGGTCTGTGGTCCCCAAGCTAAAAATCTCTGATGGTAGACCTTCATCTACAAATATGAACAGGCAACCAAATATAAAGTGCATGAGAAGGTCAACCAAATGTTTTAAAAAGCACAACATTCCATAAAAGCATTAATTCCCGAGGAAGAAAAACATAGAGTATTGGAAAGAATCATTAAAAACCTACAATTAAAAAACTATGGATGGTTTCAAAAGGAAAAGATGCCAAATTAAAAAAAGAAAAAAAAACACCTCAAAACAGGATGCAATGAGAAAGAAGCTGAGTTTGTAGAAATTATCAAGATTATTGAAATATGGGCTGAATTGCAGAATGAATGAGACTTTGGATGAACATAGTGAATTGGAGGGTAAACTGAAAGATTCTATTGGAATTCAGTGAAAAGAACAAAGAGATTAAAAGGATGACAGAAAAGATGAGATATGTACGTCTAAAAGCTCTAGTCTAAAACTCCCATCTAGTAGGAGTTCAAGAAAGAGAAAACAAAAAATAGAAAGAAAAAATCAAATAAACAGCAAAAACAAGAACAGCAAAACGAAAATTCTGCCAGATGAACAGTCTCTTCATCCTGAAAGAGCCCATAAACAGTAGTGCAAGAATACCATGAAGACACATTCCACTAAAATATACAAGCTCCAACAAGAAGTAGCACATTGTAATAAACTATGAAAAAGAATATCACCAAGCGGAAAAAAAAATTAAAACAGCACCAGACTTCTTATCTGCAATACTAGATGCTAGAAGACAACACATCAATACTTTAAATTAACAAGGGACAATTAGAATTCACATACAAAACTAAACCATCACTTAAAAACTAGGGCATATAAATGAAATTAAAACCAGGGCAAATAATAACATGCGAAGTCCGAGTTGAACACCTACAACCTTTCTGAAAAAATACAAAATAATTTTTTATAACAAACTAAAAACTGAATTCAAGAAAGAAGATAATGTAAGAAAAAAATTGTAAGCAAAAATAAAACCCGCAGATAAGTTCCAATAGCAACTGATAATTGACTAAAGTTAACTCAGTTGCTAAGAAATTATTCCTAAGGAATCAGGAATCAGAAACACAATGATAGGAGAGAATGCAAATACACCCAATCAATCAAAAGGATTCCAAAAAATCTTAAAATGTAAGTTGATAGCATGGTGTTAAAAAAAACGTGCTAAAGGAGCACCTGGGTGGCTCAGTTGGTTGAGCTTCCAACTTTGGCCCAGGTCATGATCTCAGAGCTCATGGGTTAGAGCTCTACGTCGGGCTCTGTGCTGACAGCTCAGAGCCTGGAGCCTGCTACGGATTCTGTGTCTCCTTGTCTCTCTGCCCCTCCCCTGCTCATGCTCTGTCTCTCTCTGTCTCATAAAAATAAATAAATGTTAAAAAATTTTTTAAATATGCTAATGGATGTATGTGCTCTGGAAGATGGAAGATTTTCATAGGTTCTGATTAATTCTAGATGTTAATAGTAAAGTTGAGATCACTGTTATTATAAATATATAAAAATATTTCTAAATTAGCATAATATGAACACCACATATTATTTTCCCCCTTTGCTTTGGGCCTAAAAGGTTTCAGAGACAAAATTGGGATGAAGCTCTAGAAAGTATAAGACTTTGAAACCTGGTTTTTGTGTACTATTCTCATTCTTGATTCCATTTTTCTTATCTTTATGTTCCTTTAATTTGGATTTCCTTACTTCTTTAAAAAATTTATTTGCACATGTGTATATATGTACGTATTCGAATTTATATGTGTGTATATACATGTTTAAGGTGACATATATGTATCTGGCCTAGATAGAAAAAATATACATTTATAGTTTGATAGATGATTTAATTAACTAAAGGCAAGGGTATAGTTTAGCTACATTACTATTTAATCGCCATCTTATTAATGTAATCCAGAGATCATCCAGCCCAGAACTGTCCTAACCTTAAAATGGTTTTCAAACTGCCTACTCTTTTGAATACCAATGATAGCTTCACTGTACCTCTTAGCCACATGTTGAAAGAACCTTAGGTCAATTAAATTACATAAAAGAAGAACCTTAAACATTCAAAGCTCAGCTAAGGACAGTAATGAGTACGTTTCTTTAACACAAAACCAAACCAAACCAATACTTGAGGCATAAGAGTGCATTGATTCTTGTATGGAACCAGAAAAGATCCAAAATAGCTTAAGTAAGGTTGAAAAAGAAAACCAAAGCTGGAGGCATCACAATCCTGGACTTTAAGATGTATTACAAAGCTGTAATTGTCAAGATAGTATGATACTGGTACAAAAACAGACACACAGATCAATGGAACAGAACAGAGAACCCAGAGATGGACTCACAAACATATGGCCAACTAATCTTTGACAAAGCAGAAAAGAACATCCAATGGAAAAAAGATAGTCTCTTCAACAAATGGTGTTGAGAAAACTGGACAGCGACATGCAGAATGAACCTGGACCACTTTCTTACACCATACACAAAAAATAAATTCAAAATGGATGAAAGACTTAAATGTAAGACAGGAAGCCATCAAAATCCTAGAGGAGAGAACAGGCAACAACCTCTTTGACCTCAGTCGTAGCAACTTCTTACTTGACATGTCTCTGGAGGCAAGGGAAACAAAAGCAAAAATGAACTATTGAGACCTCATCAAGATAAAAAGCTGCACGGTGAAGGAAACAATCAGCAAAACTAAAAGGCAACCAGTGGCATGGGAGAAGATATTTGCAAACGACATATCAGATAAAAGCCTGGTATCCAAGATCTATAAAGAACTTATTAAACTCAACACTCAAAAAACAAATAATCCAGGGAAGAAATGGGCAAAAGACATGAATAGACACTTTTTCAAAGAAGACATCCAAATGGCTAGTTAACAGATACATGAAAAGATGCTCAACATCACTCATCATCAGGGAATTACAAATTAAAACAACAATGAATACCACCTCACACCTGTCAGAATGGCTAAAATTAACAACTCAGGCAACAACAGATGTTGGTGAGGATGTGGAGAAAGAAGAACTCTTTTGCACTGCTGGTGGAAATGCAAACTGGTACGGCCACTCTGGAGAACAATATCAAGGTTCCTCAAAGAATTAAAAATAGAACTACCCTATGACCCACCAATTGCACTACTAGGTATTTATCTAAAGGATACAAGAGTGCTGCTTCAAAGGGGTACATGCACCCTCAATGCTTATAGCAACACTATTGACAATAGTCAAAGTATGGAAAGAGCCCAAATGTCCTTTGACAGATGAATGGATAAAGAAGATGTGGTATATATATATATATATATATATATATATACATACATACATACATACATACATACAATGGAATGTTACTCGGTGATCAAAAAAAGAACGAAATCTTGCCATTTGCAACAACGTGGATGGAACTAGAGGGTATTATGCTAAGCGAAATAAGTCAGTCAGAGAAAGACAAATATATGATTTCACTCATATGTGGAATTTAAGAAATACAACAGATGAACATGGGGAAGGGAAGAAAAAATAAGATAAAAACAGAGGAGACAATCCATAAGAGACTCTTAAATACGGAGAACCAACTGAGTGAGGGCTGCTGGTGGGGTGTTGGGTGGGGGGGATGGGCTAAATGGGTGATGGGTATTAAGGAGGGCACTAGTTGGGATGAGCACTGAGTGTTATATGTAAGTGATGAATCACTAAATTCTATTCCTGCAATCATTATTACACTGTATGTTAACCAACTTGGATTTAAATAAATTTTTTAAAAAAGTGCATTGATTAAAAGCCCAAACCTTTGAGGCAGACTGCCTGGGTTAATCCCAATTACTAGGCGTGGCAAGTTGGGTAAGTTATTGAAACTCTTTGTTCTTCAGTTTCCTCATCTGTAAAATGTAGGGAAGTGGGGTGAGTAATAAGAAGGTTGTAAGGATTCAGTAAGATAATGTGTGAGAATCTCTTAGAGTAGAGACTACTGGGGTTAACATTAGCTATAATTATTTTAATATTTTCCTGGAAAACATTTTTCCCAGGACCATATTAACATTCTGTAATACAAATGATGATTGCTTTGAAAAATCCAGCTCAAAGCTCACTCAGAGCAAAACAGATTCTTTATGAACCACAAGTAACATAAATAAAAAGTGACTTCTTCAACTTTTTCTCTTTCCGTTCATTTTGTCAGACCACATATCTACTAGCCACTAACGTTTATAACAGGAATTTTCTTAAAATGCTCCATCTGAAAAATGACGAAGTCCTGTTGAAACCTTCCCAGGTGGTTTATGCTCACAGTAACCATACTAGTCCATCTTACCCAGTTAAACCAATTTTCCCGTTAATTTAGGCTTTTATAACTGATGACTTCCATACTGCATGCTATAGCAAATATTCAGTGGTTTGCTGCAGCAGGCTCGCATCGATTAGTAAAAGGTGATTTACACATCTCTTACCTCCACATTTTATATTTGCACTATTAGGAATCATCAAATCAAAGTGGTTATTGGCTTTTTTTTTTTTTCCTGGAGAGCATTTGGATAAAGGTCACCAGTTCATCACCGCCTCTTGTCCAAAAGAACCAGCTTTGTAAAGTCCCAGAGTTAAGAGTACACTCAGGATCTTTTACAAGGCAGCTTTTATAATGCAAAGAGCAGGTAGGTATAAGACATCCTGATTTACATATATAAAAGAGATATAGCGTAAAAACAAAAAAAGAAAAAACCAAAGTGTTTCTATCTGGAATATCATTTTCATGAATATAACTTTCTATTCTGGTTTAAAAATCTTTTCAGACACAACAGTAACTATTGTGGTAATGATGTAGTTTGATTCCACATACTAAATTAACTTGGAAATATTGATACATGATGTAAGTGCTCTTCGAAATTCAGTCTGTTTTATTCAAAAAAGTTTAAATTCAGAATATTTTATTTTGTTCTGGAAATTTTATAAAGGGATTTTGCCAAAAGCATTAAATATTTGATTCTACTTGTTAAGATTTGCAGGAACTGCTTTAAATTTATTATAAAAAATAACAGCAACAGCAACACATTTTCCCCTTTCATTAAGGTAGTGAAAAAACGAACTTTAAGAGCTTTTCCATAAAAATGCTCTAAAATATTCCATTAAAATTAAAAGGCAACTGCCATTTCACACGTGGTCAGATTTAACTATTCAAAGCTATTTTAGGTATATCAGCCCCCAAAGACTAAAGTACCTGAGAGTCCAGCTGTGTTCAAAGATCTCCAGAACGCAGCCTCCAAAGCTGGATAGGCCTGATACAAAGGGTTGTTAGACCTGAAAAGGAAAGGATAATTCTGGATTCCATATAGTATTTTATCTCCTAAAAGCCCATACTTGATTAGAGGTTTCTTTTTTTTTTTTAAGTTTATCTATTTATTTTCAGAGAGAGGGAAAGCATGAGTGGTGGAGGAGCAGAGAGAGAGAGAAGACAGAGAGAGAGAGAGAGAGAGAGAGAGAGAGAATATCCCATGCAGGCTCCACACTGTCAGCACAGAGCCTGACGCGGGGCTCAAACCCACGAACTGTGAGATCATGACCTGAAACAAAGTCGGCCTCAACTGACTGAGCCACCCAGGCGCCCCTTGATTAGAAGTTTCTTAAGGAAATAATCATCCTGCAATGGTCAAGGGGAAACCTAGAATAGAGCAAGCTTAGAACAAAAGCCCAATCCAACATTGAGAGCGTGTGACCACACCACCCCCACCCCCGCCTGTGTCAAAATTGATGAATTGGGAATCTTAATAGCAAGCAGTCTTCCAGGGTTGTGAGAAATAATGGCATTTCAGTTGAAATCTTAAGCTCCTGTGATTATAAAAAGTATCTTTAAAATGCTACAATAATATGAATATTGTCGTTAAATATTATACTCCTCCTGGTAGGGTTCTCCTTGCCCAGTTGTGTTTTATAGCAATATTTATGCATTTGAAATATGGTTCAAACATTGGTTTGCCACAGAGATATGTAGTTTCCTGCGTGAGTAACTTATTTATGTATTTCTTAGGGTGGTCCATTACACATATGTTTAATTAGCCTGAGAAGCAGATTGTTAAATACTTGTTTAAATGTCCCAAATATCAAGAAATAAGAGTACCCTATATTTTTCAGGAATTTATTATTGACTTTTGCACTTAAACCTTAACAACCTTTCACCAGCATCCTTGTTAGGGTCTCCCAGAACCCCAACACATTTTGACATAACTTACTTTTACCTTAATACCAGATGCTTATGTCTTTGGAATTTCATTTTTTGGTATAAATGAAAGTTGTCCCAAAAAGTGAACTAATGACTACAAGATAAAAAAAATATGGACACAAATGATACAGAAAGTACATTTAAAGGCCAAGAGACTTGTCAGTGTTAACATCTTACTCCCGGAACCGGTGTTAGAAATAGGATTTGGGGGTGAGAGTGTTTTTGTTTAGTTTGTTTAATGTTAAATGAAAAATACAGGCCTTGAGGCCATCCATACTTGGGGTAAAATTCTGACTCTTCCATTTACTCATTTATTTGACCGAGAACATCACTCCTCTTCAAGTGACTTAGATTTCATCAGATTTCCTTCCAATTCTATCAAAAAATGAAAAAACAAGACCCTTTTAATGATCTTATTTACACAGATATGGCATTAATACTGAGAAAAGCTAGACCAGCAGCAACTTTCAGTTTTGGCCTTGCCTTTTCTCAAAACATCCCCGTTAAGGACCTCTGGGCACTTTGCTCAGAATCATTTCTTATTGTCAAGTATGGCTATACTATTATTTAAAGTGAAGGATTTTCTCAACTTCCCACACACCCCCAGTACTTGCTCTGTAGGCCACTGGCTTGCCTTCCACCTGAATCAAGGAAGGGGCAATTTCCAGTCTACTCGCCTGTGCGTTTACTGTGAGCTTAACTCTGTTTGTTGGAAAGCCGCCATTACATTTACGAGAGCCTAAGGGATATTGGGTGGCTGTCATCTTTCTCTGGCTCCCTCTCACCACACCAAATGCCCTGGCAAGGTTGCTGCACCTGGACACTGCGTTCCCTGCAGAGCACCTTGTTACCCAAATTATCGAATATTTGGACCGAGTTCAGAGAAGAGTTACTAAAAGGATTAAGTGACTGAGGGGACCAATTTATAAGGAACTCAGAAATGTTTGGTTAAGTGGTAATTACCTTAAGAAGGTGGGGTGGCTCTGACATTAAGTTTGAATTTCAAGCCATACTTAGCCACAAGGCCTCTTTTTAGGCCTCCACATTCAGAAATACTCTGAAGAAGGGGCAGAATCTCCCTCTTGCTCGGCCCTCTGACCACTGCACAGGCTGCTTGGGTGGTATTCACACTCCAGTGCAGTGACTTATACATACAGGCATAGCAGGCAACATTACAAAGCAGAGAGCTCATTTACAAAGGCCAAAGGATGGGGCGCCTGGGTGCCTCAGTCGGTTGAGTGTCTGACTTCTGCTCAGGTCATGATCTCATGGTTCATGGGTTCGAGCCCCAAGTCGGGCTCTGTGCTAACCACATGGCACCTGCTTGGGATTCCCTGTCTCTCTCTCCCTCTCTCTCTGCTCCTCCCTGACTCACACTTTCTAAGTAATAAATAATTAAAAAAAAAAAAAAGGCGGCCAAAGGATGCTTAAAGGAAAGTCTTCTCAGGAATCATAAAGAACAGGCCTAAGCTGTGAAGGGCTGGTCCCTCCATCCCATTTAAGCACTGACTTATCCACACCCCATTGCCAATCTCTGCTTGATGGGTGGTACCATTTAATAAGGGCCGCTGAGCCCAAGTGTGCAAGTCTGTATAAAATACACTGCTTGGAATTCCTTTAAGAATGACAGTTCCCACTTGGCCAAAGAGGAAAACCTACCACCTGTAACAGTTAAGGAGGCTGAAAGAGATAATTCCTCATAGCAGCATTCCCCAAAATGTTTTCCAGGTGATCTTACTGTGTGTTACACACATTTAAAAAGAAAAGAGCTAAAAACTGGAATAAATGAGGTCAAACTGTGTGTGTGTGTGTGTGTGATGTGTGTGTGTTTAAACAGTAATATCTCTCAGCCATTTGTATGCTGAAGTCTGTTGTGTCCCACTAAGAGGGGTGGTGTATATACTATTTCCCAAATTCAGATTGGGCTTGGAATGCTTCTTAAGTATGGATTCTTTGTGTTCACAGCCATCTCCACAATGCCTTCTATAATACTGCCCTCAGTAAACAAATAATGAAATGTATGGACCAGCCTAGGCTAGAACATGGGTTCTAAATCTAATCCGCTCCTCTTTCTGCCACATTGATATTCTACTTACTCTTCACTTACAAGAATCTTTTCATCTCCTATCAATGAAATGAAATTTGTTAACTAGAAGCAATGACTTGAAGCTACTAAAGGTCAAGCTTAAGGGCCTTCCACTTGCTTGAGGCTTCCAAGTGTGTTACTTATTTTTTTTTTAAGGAAGCCCCACAACACTGTATAGTCTCCATGTCCTGCAAACCCTGCTGCTACCATTGAGGATGAAAATGGCCCGATGGGTTTTCACCAAATGTACAAGTTGTGATTGAGACCGTCTAACTAAAATTACTAATGCATGACAGACTAAAATGCACTTTGGATTACTCTGGGGTCACCTTTGAGAGAGAGGTATTTGTCTTCCTGTGACGCTAAAATGTACGTCTAAATGAGAACTAAACCTAGATTCATTCTTTCTGTAATCTTCATAATTACATTAACTTCAACCATTCACTTCTTAGCATTCCTGTTAAGACATTTGTCACATCTACTATTTTTTTAACTTGTTTTATTTTTTATTTTTTTAAATTTACACCCAAATGAGTTAGCATACAGTGCAACAATGATTTCAGGAGTAGATGCCTTAGTGCCCCTTACCTAATTAGCCCATCCACCCTCCCACAACCCCTCCTATAACCCTGTTTGTTCTCCATATTTATGAGTCTCTTCTGTTTTGTCCCCCTCCCTGTTTTTATATTATTTTTGTTTCCCTCCCCTTATGTTCATCTGTTTTGTCTCTTAAAGTCCTCATATGAGTGAAGTCATATGATTTTTGTCTTTCTCTGACTAATTTCACTTAGCATAATACCCTCCAGTTCCATCCACGTAGTTGCAAATGGCAAGACTGCATTCTTTCTGGTGACTAATACTCCATTGTATATTATATATACCACATCTTCTTTATCCATTCATCCATCGATGGACATTTGGGCTCTTTCCATACTTTGGCTATTGTTGATAGTGCTGCTATAAACATTGGGGTGCATGTGTCCCTTCGAAACAGCATACCTGTATCCCTTGGGTAAATACCTACTAGTGCAATTGCTGGGTCGTAGGGTAGTTCTATTTTTAGTTTTTTGAGGAACTTCCATACTGTTTTCCAGAGTGGCTGCACCAGCTTGCATTCCCAACATCTCCTATTTTTTAAAATAAGTACCTTACCCTAGTCTTCTTTCCACTCTCCCCACCTCTCGGTATTTTAAGACAATGAATAACCACTCTGAAATCATCACGTTGTAAATATTACCACAGCTCAAATTCCTTCTGACGACCATCTGAAGTTTTGCATCAATTTTTCCCGTGAGTGGGGACTGACATATTTAAGCTTGAATCTACAGTACTATAATTTGGTATTCTACTTCAATTCTTTAAAAGCTTCATTTATATTGATTTTGTCTTTTGGAATTTCCTGTAGGCTGCCTCAGATAAAATAATTTCCAGCCTGATCTTCATCTTGTCTGATCTCTGGTTTGACACTACGCCTTCAAAATCACATCTTATTACTTAATCCAAAGCAAACTCTTTATTAAGAATATTCAATCAGTAACATTAACAGACCGGCCTTGGTAATTCATTTTCACCATGATTGATAAACCAATGTTTAAACTTTGACTATTGATACTCAAAGCTTTGCAAATTTATTACCGACTATTCATAATTTAACAAGATATGCCAACAACCACACACACAAATCACTATCCAACCACTCTGTGTCTTAAACCAAATCCAGGCTTTACTCTCTCATTTTTTAAGTAAACTTATAGCACAAATTATAAAACTAAGACTGAGTGTAAAAGCCAAACATTTTACCTTCCTGTGTTTCCTTCCCACATCTTCCTGAGTTGGTGACTATGAAAATATGCTAAGCCCAAAATAGCAGTTGTATTCTGCCAGGTTGGCCTCAGTCATTTCCAAGCCAAAGGGGAATTGACAGACACCCCCTTTACAAGTCTGGTGTTTGTAAATATCCAATGAAATGACTTCATTCAGTCAATTATTTCTGGAGAAAGCTGGCAGAATAACGTAGTAATTAAACTGAGGACTGATGGAAACTGTTAAACAGGAGAGTTATTTTGCACAGCAATTCACGTTAATGCTTTTAATGGATTTTCATTTTCAAAAAATGCTTGAAATACTAGGGCAATTAAAAGGAATTGCCTCTTCACTGAGAAACATGTTTAAAATTCCAGTGAAGATAGCATACGGAAAAGAAGGAGAAACTCAGTTTTCCAGTATCATTTTAGAGTCGGTATGATTTAAGTATGATGAATTGTGAAATCAAAACACAACTGTATTCAGATGTAAGTAGAAAAGGTGTCCTAAAGCCAGAACATATACACTCAAGCCTCAATTGCCTTTGTGCTAGGTATTCACTTCAGAATGAATATGCTCTCTGCAGTATATGTTTGCCCTGTCCAGTTTCCCTTTGGTTCCTCCAACTGGCCACCAGCATACCTTGATTCATCCAACCAGTCATTCATTTAGGCAACAATATTGAGCCACCACTTGAGGCACTGTCCTAGTTACTTGTTATGTAGAAAAACTACGTTCCCATATACCTCTCCTACCTGCCCAATGATTGTGTACTTGGAGACAGACAAACATTTTAATACAAAGTAATAAATTGGAATCCAAAAGCTGATGGAAAGAGCTCCGAATACTTCCCAAAGGAAAATGCAAGCTGTTAAATTAGTTACAGCACTTCATTTTTTAATTAAATTTTTAATTTTAATTCCAGTACAGTTAACTTATAGCATTATATTAGTTTCAGGTGTACAATATAGTGATTCAACAATTCTACATATTACTCAGTGCTCACTATAAGTGTACTCCTTAATCCCCATCACCTATTTCCCCCAATCCCCCCCTCCCCTCTGATAACCATTAATTTGTTCTCTATAGCTAAGAGTCTATTTCTTGGTTTGTCTTTCTCATTTTATTCCTTTGCTCATTTGTTTTGTTTCTTAAATTCCACATAAGTGAAATCATATGGTATTTCTTTCTCTAACTTATTTCACTTAGCATTATACTCTCTAGCTCCATCCATGTTGTTGAAATGGCAAGATTTCATTCTTTTTTATGGCTGAATGATATTCCATTGTGTGTGTGTGTGTGTGTGTATACTGGAATCATCTTATCCATTCACACATTGATGGATACTTGGGCTACTTCCATAATTTGGCTATTGTAAATAATGCTGGCATAAACACAGGGGTGCATGGATCCCTCTGAATTAATGTTTTTGTATTTTTTTGGTAAATACCAAGTAGTATGATTACTGGGTTGTAGGGTAGTTCAATTTTTAACTTTGGGGAGAATTTCCATACCATTTTCCACAGTGGCTACACCGGCTCACATCCCCACCAACAGTGCATGAGGGTTCCTTCTTCTCCACATCCTTGCAAACTCTTGTTTCTTATGTTTTTGATTTTAGCCATTCTGACAGGTGTGAGATGATCTCACTGTAGTTTCGATTTGCATTTCTCTGATGAGTGATGTTGAGCATCTTCTCAAGTGTCTGTTGGCCATCTGGATGTTTTCTTTGGAGAAATATCTGTTCATATCTTCTGCCTATTTTTTAATTGGATTTTTTGTGTTGTGGGGGTATTGAGTTTATCAGTTCTGTATATATTTCAAATAATAACCCTTTATCGAATATGTCATTTGCAAATATCTTTTCCCATTCAGTAGGTCGCTTTTCGGTTTTGTTCATTGTTTCCTTCGCTGTGCAGAAGGTTTTTACGTTGATGTAGTCCCAAAAGTTTTTGTTTTTATTTCCGTTGCCTCGGGAGACATATCTAGAAAAATGTTACTACAGCCAATGTCAAAGGGTCACACTTCGTTTTTAAAAGACTCTAGCACACAAATAACCACCATCTTTACTAGTACCTGATGCCTTAGCTGCAAAGTCTAAAAAAAGGGAAACTTTTAGATCATCTGTAACAATCTAAAGAATAGACTAAAAACAGGATGGACTAAATGGGTAAGGGACATTAAGGAATCTACTCCTGAAACCATTGTTGCACTATATGCTAACTAATTTGGATGTGAATTTAAAAAATAATAATAATAAACAAAAGAAAAAAAAAGAATAGACTAAAAGAAGTTGGCAAAAATCAAGACCAACTTAGAGAAACCAAGCCAGAAAAGTACAAGGTAGAGTAAACTGGAAGAGTCAGTAACTAAAAAGTTTTTGTTACACTTCAGAAATATTACTCATTTCTCTGTTGTCAGATCTCGTGATATTTAATTTACTAAAGATTCTTCTGTATGAGGAAGCATACTCCTTTGAAACTACAAATAACATGGGGGTGTGGGGTTAAGGATTACCAGTCATTCACATTCTACTTATATGAGCTACATAAGAATTTAATGAAATATTCGGCACAGCTATTTTTTTAAAATTTTTTAATGTTTACTTATTTTTAAGAGAGAGAGAGAGAGACCGAACACAAGCAGTGGAGGGTCAGAAAGAGAGGGAGACACAGAATCCAAAGCAGCCTCAGGCTCCGACCTGCCAGCAAAGAGCCCGGCGTGGGACTCGAACTCACAAATTGCGAGATCATGACCTGAGCCAAAGTCAGACGCTTAACTGATTGAGCCGCCCAGGTGCCCCTCGGCACAGTTGTTTGTAAACTGAGGAATGCTATAAAATCAGAATGGCAGGAGAGTTAAGATCATAGATTCTGGAGCCACAGTGCCTGAATTTGAAACCTAGCTCTACTACGAAGCTATGCAAGTTTAAGCAACTAACTTAATCTCGATGTCTCAGTTTTCTCATCTACAAAATGGGAATAACATTTGAAACTATTCCATATGGTTGTTGAAAGATAAAGAACTTAAAACAGTGCTGGGACTCACCCTTTTAGCCAAAACAGAGTAACAGGGACTGATTTTATGCTCCCACCTAAAGCTACCAAAAACAAATAGAATATATGAAATAATGATTTTCAAGACACAGTAAGTATATCAGGCAATGAAGGACAGTGATCCCTGAGACATGGGAAACAAATGAAGCAAGTCTGAATGATTGCTCCAATTTATTGCCTTGAGTTCCCAGATCGCAGTATAGAAGGAAGGTGAGGGGAGGATCCAGGCAAAGCTTGCAAGACTCCCTAAGTTGAGAAGATGGAATTCAGAGTATGAGGAGAAGAATGGGGCTAGCGTTTGCAAGACAAAGTACCAGAAAGGAGAGAGCTGCAAACAAACAAACAAACAAACAAACAAACAAAACCCCGAAATCATGGGAACCAGCAGAGCATCCCCTCAAGTATTCAGCATGTGCCAGGTGAGGAAACTATGCGAGGTGAGGGCAAGAACTGTCCAAAAGCATCAGAGAGTACTCAGTACTCACACAGGACCAGGAAGAGTGGCCATTGCCACCAGTCATACTGGACAATCACACAATTCACAGAACATTTGGTAGAGTATTCAGAAGACTTTTACCTCAGGAGCAGGAAATAACTAATCTTGACTAAATTATTTCTCTGGTCACATTTAACATATTTTAAATTTTTTTTTTTTTCAACGTTTTTTATTTATTTTTGGGACAGAGAGAGACAGAGCATGAATGGGGGAGGGGCAGAGAGAGAGGGAGACATAGAATCGGAAACAGGCTCCAGGCTCCGAGCCATCAGCCCAGAGCCTGACGCGGGGCTCGAACCCACGGACCGCGAGATCGTGACCTGGCTGAAGTCGGACGCTTAACCGACTGCGCCACCCAGGCGCCCCCATTTAACATATTTTAAAAACAATTCTTAAAAAGATAAAACTATTTCCAAGTAGCAACTGCATCTCAAAACAAAGTTCAAAAATATTTATAGGAAGGGGCACCTGGGTAGCTCAGTCAAGCATCTGACTCCTGATTTTGGCTCAGGTCATAATCTCACACTCCTGGGATAGAGCCCGATGTCTGGCTCCTCACTGAGGGTGAAGCCTGCTTGAGGTTCTCTCTCCCTCCCTCTCTCTCTCTGCCCCTCCCCACTCATTCTCTCTCTCTCTCTCAAAAAATAAATAAACATTAAAAAAATATATTTATAGGAAAACAAAAATAGCAAGCAAAATTCACAACAAGGTAAAATTCACAATGTCTTGAACCAAATCAAAGATTACCAGGTATGCATAGAAGCAGGAAAACATGAATCAAATGGGGAAAAATTAATCAACTGAAACTGACCCAGAACTAACACAGATGTTAGAATCATCAATGACATTAATTATAATTAGTAATGACATCATGATTATATTCCACATGTTCAAAAAGTTATGGACAGACATTAAAGATATATATAAAAAAAAAAAGGCCCAAGGTGGACATCTACAGATGAAAGCTACAAAGTCTGTGATGAAAAGACACATCAGACGAGATTAGTGGAAATTAGACATTAGAGGAGAAAATATTAGTGAATTTGAAGACACAGCAATCGAAATTATTCAAAATGAAACAAAAATTTAAAAATGAAAGGAGCATCAGAGAAGTATAGGAAAATATCAAGTGGCTAACAAATTGCATAATGGAAGCCCCCAAAGAAGAGACTGGGGAGGATGGAAAATATATTTGAAGAAATAATGGCCAGAAAATTTTCAAATTTCATGAAAACTATAAATCTACACATCCAAGAATCTCAAATAACCTCCAGCACAAGAAACATGAAAAAAAGTACACCATGGAACATGATGCTCAAATTATTCAAAAACAGTGATAAAGTACAAATCTTAAAGGCAGACAGAATGAAAAGATAAATTATATACAAAGAAACAAAGATAATGATAATAGATTTCACATCATAAAGAATACGGCCTAGAAGACATGGAGCAGCATCTGTAAAGTATTAAGAGAAAAAAAAGGCAAACTAGAATTTTATACTCAGTAAAGTATCTTACAAAGACAAAAGCAAAATAAAGACTTTTTCATTCAGAAGGGAAATTACACCTGATGGAAATAGGTATAATCTGTACAAAGGACTAGAGACTGTAAGAAATTGTTACTATATTAATAAATATACAGACTTTCTTATTTATATCTTTGAAAAAGGTAACTGTTGGGGCCCAAGGGTGGCTCAGTCGATTGAGTGTCAAACTGTTGGTTTCAGCTCAGGTCATGATCTCACGGTTATGAGATCATGCTCCAAGTTGGGCTCTGCACTGAGCTTGGAGCCTGCTTAAGATTCTCTCTCTCTCCCTCTGCACCTCCCCTGCTTACATGCTTGCACATGCACGCATGCTCTCTCTCTCAAAAAAAAAAAAAGATAAAGATAATTGTTTGAACAAAGATAGCAATAAATTGTGAGGTTTATGGGGCGCCTGGGTGGCGCAGTCGGTTAAGCGTCCGACTTCAGCCAGGTCACGATCTCGCGGTCCATGAGTTCGAGCCCCGCGTCGGGCTCTGGGCTGATGGCTCGGAGCCTGGAGCCTGTTTCCGATTCTGTGTCTCCCTCTCTCTCTGCCCCTCCCCCGTTCATGCTCTGTCTCGCTCTGTCCCAAAAATAAATAAAAAACGTTGAAAAAAAAATTTAAATTGTGAGGTTTATACCAGGTAAAATTAAGATGTATAAAAACAATAACATAAAGGCCAGGAAGGAAGTAAAGATATACAGTAAAACCTTGGATTGTGAGTAACTTGTTCTGTGAGTATTCTGCAAGATGAGCAAACATTTCTAATAAATTTTAACTTGATAAATGAGTGAAATCTTGCAACAGTAGTAAGTGATGCCAAATGTCACATGATCACAACTGAACCAATGGTTCTTGAAATTCGCTTTGATATACAAGTGCTTTGGATTACAAGCATATTTCTGGAATGAATTATGCTAGCAAGCCAAGGTTTTACTGTACAATTTTATTATACTATATGTTAAGTGTTATATTACCTGAATGTCAACTGTGATGAATTAAAAATGTACACTATGATGCCAAATGACCACTAAAATAACAAAACAAAGAGTTACAACTAATAAGTTACCATAGGAAATAGACAGAATCTTATAAAAAAAAATCAATACAAAGATGATAGGGAAAGGGAACAATGTCCTAGACAAAGACAAAGACTTGAATGTTTTGGTTTAAGGTTCAGCTTAGAGGCGTAAGACCTAAACATAATAATCACATTAAATGTATCAACACACCAATTAAAAGGCAGAGATTGTTAGATTAGATAGAAAAGCAAGACCCACTAGATGCCACGTAAAATAAAGGTACAAGTAGGTTAATAGTATAAAAAAAAATAAGAAAAGGAAAAAGAGATAAACCAAGCTAATATTAATCAAAGAATGCTAGAGTGGTAAATTAATACCAGACTAAGATTTTAGACTAACATTATCAGACAAAAGAAGGGAAGATTTTATAATAATAAGTGGGTCAAATAATCAACAAGACATACAATCCTAAATGTTTAGGCACCTAATAGCAAAGCTTCAAGGCACATAAAACAAAACTCACAGAAATGCAAAAAGGACAAATCCACAATTCTAGTAGATTTCAATTACCATCTCTCAATAAATAACTGAATAAATAGAAAACCAATAACGATATAGGAGACATAAAAATTATAATCAACCAAAATTGACTTGATTGGTGCTGACAACGCTCCATCCAACAAGAGTAAAATACATGTTCATTTCATATGCACACAAAACATTTCCCAAGAGAGACTACATTCTGGGCCATAAACAAGTCTCATTAAGTATAAAAGGACTCAAACTACACAAACTACTTCTCTGACCACAATAGAATTAAAAAAAAAAACCTTCTACACAGCAGTCACCAAAACTTAAAGGCAATGGATAGGAGAAGATATTTGCAAATGACGTATCAGATAAAGGGTTAGTATCCAAAACCTATAAAGAACTTATCAAACTCAACACCGCCCCCCCCCGCAAAATAATCCAGTGAAGAAATGGGCAAAAGACATGAACAGACACTTTTCCAAAAAAGACACCCAGATGGCTAACATACACACAAAAAGATGCTCAATATCATTCATCATCAAATCAAACCCACAATGAGATACCACCTTACACCTGTCATAATGGCTAAAATTAACAACTCAGACAACAATAGATGGTGGCAAGGATGCAGAGAAAAGGGAACACTTTTGCAATGCTAGTGGGAATGCAAACTGGTACAGCCACTGTGGAGAACAGTACGGAGTTTCCTCAAAAAATTAAAAATAGAGCTACCCTACAACCTAGCAATTTTACTAGTAGGTATTTATCCAAAGGACACAAATATGCTGATTCGAAGGGGTAAATGCACCCCAATGTTTATGGCAGCAATATCGACAATAGCCAAAATATGGAAAAAGCCCAAATGTCCATCGACTGATAAACAGATAAAGAAGATGTGGTATATATATACAATGGAATATTACTCAGTGATCAAAAAGAATGAAATCTTGCTATTTGCAACAATGTGGATGGAACTAAAATGTATTGTGCTAAGTGAAATAAGTCAGAGAAAGATAAATACATGATTTCGCTCATATGTGGAATTTAAGAAACACAACAGATGAACATAGGGGAAGGGAAGAAAAAATAAGATAAAAACAGAGACAGAGATAATCCATTAGAGACTCTTAAATACAGAGAACAAACTGAGGGTTGCTGGAGGGGTGTTGGGGGAGTGGATGGATTAAATGGGTGATGGGCATTAAGGAAGGTACTTGCTGGGATGAGCACTGGGTGTTATATATAAGTGATGAATCACTAAATCTACTCCTGAAACCATTATTACACTATATGTTAACTAACTTGGATTTAAATTAAAAAAAAACAACAACAACAGAATAAATAAGAGAGGTCTCTAAAAATCTCCAAATAGTTGAAACTAAACAAAAGAATTCCAAATAATAATAAAATAAATGAGTAACTAAAAGATGAAATCAAAAGAAAAACTAAAAAACATTTTGAATTGAATGAAAACAAAAACATATCAAAATTCATGAGAATCTGCTAAAGCAATGTGTAGGAGAAAATTTATAGTACTGAACATTTATTTAGAAAAGAAGAAAGGTTTTAAATCAATGACCTCAATTTCTACTTCAGGAAAAGAAGAGCAAACGAAACCCAAAGTAAGCATAAAAAATAAAATAATAAAGATTAGAGAAAAAATCAAAAAAGTAGAAAACTAATAAAGAGAAATTCAAAACCAAAAGCTGGTTGCTTAAGAAAAATAGAACTGTGGGGCACCTGATGGGCTCAGTCACTTAAGCATCGACTTCAGCTCAGGTCATGATCTCGTGGTTCATGAGTTCGAGCCCCTCACTGGGCTCTGTGCTGACAGCTCAGAGCCTGGAGTCTGCTTTGATTCTGTGTCTCCCTCTCTCTCTGCCCCTCCCCTGCTTATTCTCTCTCTCTCTCTCTCTCTCTCTCTCAAAAATAAACATTTAAAAAAATTAAAAAAATAGAATTGATAAGCCTCTAAGGAAAGTGATTAAAAAAAAAAAAAAAAGAGAGACAAGATACAAACTACCAATATTAGGAATTAAAGAAGTGATCACTACCTAGTCATTAAAAGGATAATAGATATTAGGGGTCCCCACACCACACTTAGTTTTGATAATTAGCACTAGAAAAAATCAAAGCACTCAGAAAAACTGTTATACTCACAATTACAGTTTATTACAGTGAACAAATACAGATTAACATCAGTAAAGGCAAAATGCACCTAGTGAAGAGTCCAGAAAAAATCAGGTATAAATTTCCAGTGTCCTCTCCCTGTGTAGTTGTAAGGACCGCACTTAACTCTCCCAGCAACTACCTATGACAACACATACAAAGTACTGCGAACTAGGGAACCTCATCTAAAACTTGTTGTCTAGGGTTCTTATTGGATCAGTCATGCAGGCATGGAACACCCACATGACTGACCTTAGCTACCCAGTCTCCAGTTGCTCCAGAGATCAAACTGATAAAGCATGGGCTAGGAATTCGGGTAAACAAAAACAGGCCATTCACCATAAATCATATTGTTAGCAAAAGCCACATGATGAGCACAAAGGCCCTAGGTATTTAGAGACAATTTTATCACACAGGATATTCCAAGGGTTTAGAGGTTTTCTCCAAGAAGCCAGTCAATGGCCAGTCCTCTGTTTGGAATGTGCAGGGTTTGAGCATCACAAACCCTCTAAATGAACTCTTTACTGCACAATAACAAAATATTATGAACAATTTTATGCCAATACAGTCAATAACATAGAAGAAACAAATATCTTGAAAGAAAAACTATGAAAAGTCACTCAAGAATAAATAATCTGAACAGCCCCTACATCAATCAAAGAAATTCAATTTGTGCTTACCTCACACGTGGAAATTTCAGATGGCTTCACTGGTAAGTTCTACAAAGTAGAATTTATATCAAAGTAATGTAAGTCTTCCAGAAAATTAAAAAGAAAAAGTATTTCTCATTTGGTGAGACCAGCATTAACCTGATCCCTAAACAAGGCAGATACCACACAAAACAATTATACACTAGTATCCTTCATGAACACATGCAAAACTTCTAAACAAAATTTTAGCCAATCAAGTCCAAAAATATACAAACAGCATAATATATTATGTCCAAGTAAAGTTTATCCCAGGATTCAACAGGCCTGTGTAACACAGGCCAATCAATGCAACTCACCATACTAACAATCTAAAAACGAAAAATCCTATTATCACTTCAACAGACCCAAAAAACGAAAAATCCTATTATCACTTCGACAGACCCAGAAAAAGCATGCAAGAAAAATCATTACTGAATTCTGATAAAAGGCTTCAGCAAACTAGGACTAGAAAGGAATTTCATCAGCATGATAAAAGGCATCTAGCAAAAAACCTAAAGGTAACACAATATTTAGTGAAAAACTTTATGCTTTTCCCCTAAGATCAGAAATAAAACAGGGTATCCGATCTCATTTCTTCTATCCAACATTATACTGATGGGTCTTGGCCAGTGCAATATGACAAGAAAATAAATAAATGGCATGCAGATTGGAAAGAAAGAAAGAAAATTGTGATTTGCAGACATGATCATCCATGTAGAAAATCCAAAGAAATCTACCTTAAAAAATTCTGCTGTAACTAATAAGTGTGTTTCTCATGATTGATCAACAAACATAAACCAACTTTATTTCTATATAGTAGACACACACGCACACAAAATTGAATATCGATTTAAAAGTGCTATTTACAAAGGAGCATGCTATTAACTACTTGGGGATAAATTTGACAGAAGATGTGCAAGATCCATTTACTGAAAACTGCAGAATACTGTTGAAATACTATTTTAAGGCTTTATTAAAAAATAAAAGGGCATATTGATTCTTCTCAACCTAATTTTAGTTTTTTATTTACTAACCAATGAGTCCATGGGTGCAACTAAGCAATAAGTAATAAATGGGGTTAATGTTATTCACCATCACAGAAATTCATACTAGAAAGGAATCTCAGAATACAGGAAATGTGGGGATGTTTAATCTCAATACTTAACTTGGAAAGGTTTAGTCTTTCAGCATTTATCTGAAGGCTCAGTAGGCATCAAACATTCTGTAACACACTTGGTGAATAGAAGATGCATCCTCTGATCTTATGGAGCTGTTACCTAACAGAGGGAAATAGAAAATAAACAAGTAAACAAACAAATGCAAATTACTTAAGAGTCGTAATTAGTGCTATTAAAGTAAAAGACCACGGGAATAGGAATGTCACTGAAAGTCTAAGTGGACATTCAAGTCAAAACCTGAAGCAGGAAGAATCAGCCAGACAAGGGAAAGATTATTATGGCCAAATAGAACAGCCTTTGGGAAGGCCCTGGGTAGGACAGTAGGGGTTTGGGGAGAGCCTGGCATACTCCAAACCTCTAAAGAAAGTCAATTTGTCGGGAGTATAGGGACTGTGGAGTAAAGGGAAAGATAAGCCTAATGGTCACTTAGGAGAGGTAGACAGGTGTCAGATTGTGCAGGCCTATGTAAGAACTGGTATTTTATTCAAAGCGCAACAAGAAGCCATTTTATAGTTTTAACCAGGCACACACATTAGATTTTCATTTTTTAAAATATCCTCTCTAGTTGCTCTGCTAGAGAATCAATTGGAGGGAATATAGTGGTCTAGGTTATCACAGATGGCTTCCTCTGGCCATAAACAAATAAAACCGGTGAGTAACATATAACATGTTTTTATTTAAAAATATATATATATGTGTGTATATATACATGTACGTATATGTATACACATATATACATATACCTACGTGTATATATGTATACACACACATATATATATACATATACATATATGTATATATATCCTAGAACTTAAAAGAAAGAAAAAAAGATGTAGAAAGCAAACCCCAGGGGGACTCTACCTGAGTATAAGTGCTGGGTGTTGGGATTCCTATACACATTTGAAGGCAAGATCACTGAAATAAGGGTTCAGAGCCTGGAAAGGATGATCCATGTGAAAACAAAGGATTAAAAAAACTCAGCCTACTGCTCTACAAAAGCAGTAGGAAGCCTGCTGTTAACTATATATGTAGTTACTATACAGAAGAAATATATACATGTATATTTTAAGGGCACCTACAAAAAACTGATACCTGACCCCTGGATCATACACAGGGGAAAAGATCCAAATTTATATCACAAGTTGAAAAAATTACTTTAAATTTGACTTAAAGCAACTGAAAGTTCTAGCACCCAGCAAAATCAATCTGCAAAAACAGTCTCTCAATCCAAGATACAGAGGACTTTCATAAAACAAAAAACTTCTTTGAGGCTCAGCTCCCAATTTACATAACATTTGAAGAAAACAGTCACCATGAGGGAAAGCCAAGAGAAACAACAAACAAGAGTTAGAACCTTGTAAACTGGAAACTGTAATTTTACAGAGATGTTATTTTTACTATAATCTCACTCTCATTTTGGTTCTTATTCAGGGCTGACACAAACCTCTTGAAGTGCCATAATTTCCACCTCTATTAACGTTATTGAGAATTCTGGAAATTCACCCTCAGCTAAAAAAAAAAAAAAAAAGTTTATATATAAAAGCTAACAGGGGCCTACAAGGTGCTTTGTTTTTATTAGATGAAACTACATGGGTGACGCTTGTAAATGGGAAACTGAATAACCATTGCTACTGATCCCCACCTGCTAGAAAATCTGTACCTTTCAAGCATGTAGTCTATGTTCCAAAACTTGCTGATCTTTCTCGCCAATCCTTTTGAATGGCACTTTAATTTTTAAATGTGAAGAAAAATGAGTTCACATTCAAAATGAAGAGTTTGTGCACTCTTAAATTTCAGAAATCATTTTTAAGTTTAAAAGTTCAAAGGTTACAAGAGGAATTCCAAATATCCTTCACTTTCTAACTACCTATCTAAACCTGAAATACCGACTCCAACTCTTTTCTTGGTACGGTATTTTATTTTGTCTACTTCATTTGAGTTTGCTTAAAAATATTGGCACACTAAAACCAAAATCACACTCGGGATCTTGCAATATAAGCCAAAATAATGCTTTTTTTTTTTAAACGCATTTTTAGTGATGAGAAACATGAAAAATGTAATAACTGATCCTTTTTAAATCGTCCCATTTCTACGTATTCTGACAACGCTTGCATCTTGGCGTTTGAAATCTTGCTTAAAATGAGAAAACAGAAGCCCAGAGAAGTGCTCAGGATAGAACCACAACACTGAAATCAGGACTCCAAGCGAGAAAAGCCTAGTATTTCTCCATACCCCAGCGCCGATACTGTTTTACCATGGTCTCCTCTGAACTTAAAACTGATAAGGAATCATTTTTAAGGGGAAAGACTTAAGCATTCCTTAGATAGGCTACAGGTCTTCGAGAACCATTCACAACACATGGAAACAGCCCACAATCATGGGAGACAGGTATGCAGAGAAACCCTGCTGAACATGTCTGCTCCCTCCCCATTGTTATATCCCGGCCCTCTGAAATGTTTCTTCACAATTAGAAGCCTAAATCCGAACATTCTCTGGGGTCAGTTCGGAGGACAATTCCGGCGCAGTTTTGAAAACACCCCCCAGGAGCCCCGACTCGCACCCGGCCAGACCTAGCGGGTAAGGGGTACCGCCCCCGTGACTTCCCCGAGGACCCCGGAGGCAGGTGCGTCCGCCCTTTTCCGCCGCCGACTTGTAGCCACTTCCTAACTGCCTGTTTATCTCCATCCTCATCCGCGTCGCCAGTCCCTCCCTTATCTCTTGAAGCGATTAACCGAACGAGAGCAGGAGACAGGGAGAGAGAGCAGACTCGGCTCGGAAGACAGGAATGTCGGAGCGGCCGAGCTTTCCCTAGGCCGGCTGTCCGGCACCGCCGGAGGCAGCTCCAAGGGAGCAGGACCCCCGCAGCAAGCGACGGGGGCCTTGTAGCCAGAGCTCGACGCGCTGATTGGTCGGTCGCCGCGGCCGGGAAGAACCCGGATGTGACTGGGTAGTCGTGTTGGCAGTCGGGGCTCTGAGGTGTGGGCGTTCTGGGGGCGCTGGCAGCCGAGGCGGATGGCGCGGGGTTGGGCCGGCTTCTCTGAGGAGGAGCTGAGGCGACTGAAGCAAACTAAAGGTAACGGGACGTGCCTGCAGAGGTTTCCTCCTTGGGTCTCTAGAGGGGAAGGGGCGGGGCTGCAGCTTTTGAGGGGGTAGGGGGCGGGAAAGAGGGTAAAGTGTTGGTGTTTGGGGAGGGAGCTCTAACGGGAGGAGGGCATTGAGGGGTTCCAGAGGTGGGAGCCTTGGGAGTCACAGCGGGAGGGGCGGGTCCAGGGGACTGGGATCTTTCAGGTAAGAAAGTTCCGGAATCCACTTCAGGAATTTGACTTTTCCCGTGAAAGGGACGGGACTTGGGAGAGGAAGTGAGCCTACTGCCTCGGCGTCTCTTGTGGGAAGATTGCTGCCTTAAGTCCACGGCTGGAGGGTTGGGGTTGGGGTAAAAGAAGGGGGAGGGGCACACACGAGCTTCGAATTGTGATGAATGTATGTATATAAGTTGACAATGGTTGGGAACAAGGGAGTACAGGGATCTGAATAAACGCAAAACGACGATGCTTTTCTTAATACATCTGGAGTCTTGCATGCACTTCTGGTTGCCAGATGACTTTTGAAATTGTAACTCTTGAGAGTCAGAAAACCAAGACTTTTTGAAAGGTTAGATGTGAAATTATACCTATTGACTGTTGTAAGCTACAAGGTGCCTCCCCCGCTGGCTTTGTAGGGTAGTTATTGGACGGACTTGTACTATTTTGTTTTCTTTTAATGAAGGAATGAAGTTTACTGTTATTTGGTGAGAAACCCTTGGTGATATAAACTATGAATGTAATGTCATGAAATTCTGTATGGTGATCCTGGTACTGCACACTCCTTCTGTGAGTTTACATCCCTCTTAGTACCATAATGTATATACTTTGGAAGAAAATTCAGTAAGCCCTGGCATGCTTTTTGTTAGAGTTTGTTTTCAAATTGGATGTTGTTCAGGTAAGTCTGCATCTTTAGCGTAGATGTAAAAATAAGGCTAACAAGTGGAAAAGGAAGTAAAGAAGGAATACAGGACCAATGTAGATTATACAGATGGAGGAAGTTTTGACTGGTCCAGAGGCCTTTAAAAACCATATCATAAAAGTTACACTGCGGTGTGTAATTAACTATCAAGCTTAATCTCAGTTTTTTGCTCTATGTTTTGAACATCCATTCCCATATTCGTATGTACAGAGTACAAGTATTCCTGTTTCGGGTCTGACCCAAAGTTAGAGGCATCAGCTTCTGTATTTTGCATACTAAAGCTACATCCATGCTACATACATAGTACATACTGTGTAAGTACATCTACATACTAAGATGAACAAGGCATCATCCTTGTATTCAGAGAACTGATAGTCTACTGAGGAGACAAGCTATAATGCAATGTGATAATAGATAGTTTACAAGAGCTTGTTAACAGAGCTAGCAGGAACTTGACTCTGCTGGGGGTTGGGTGGAACTTGGGAACATTTCACAGACATTATGTGTTAGTAGAGGTGAGTTTGCCAAGGGAAAGAAGACTTAATATAGACTAAATTGTAACAATAGATTCATTTTGTGGAAGTACATTTCTAGATATCTTTACAATTTGGGAGAGAGAGGGGCTGGAAAGACCTTAGCTTCAAGGCCTATAATTTCGTAGTGAGATGTTAAAGCATAGACACCAACCCCTAGTCTATGACCACCATGAGTAAGAGAACACGTTAGCATCTTTGTACTCTCATAACCAGACACAGTGATTGGCATATAGATCTCCTAGCTCTGCCTCTAAATCTTTTTTGCCTTGGATTTCTCATGTGTGAAAGTAGAGGAGTTGGATTTTTCATTTTTAAGACTCCTTCCAGCTATTCTCCAACCTTAAAAATAGAATTAATCCATGAAGGTAGAGTTGGTTGCCAGCAAAAATAAGGATGACCGTACTCTAGAGAAACCCCATGTGCACATTGGGAAAAATCAAGAATGTTCTTTGCATTCTTATTTATAATACTGAAAAGCTGGGAACAAACCAAGTGTTCATTAATAAAAGTGGATGAATAGGGGTGCCTGGGTGGCCCAGTTGGTTAAGTGTCCAACTTTGGCTCAGGTCATGATCTCACAGTTTGTGAGTTCAAGCCCCTGTGGGGCTCTGTGCTGACAGCTCGGAGCCTGGAGACTACTTGTGATTCTGTGTCTCCCTCTCTCTCTGCTCCTCCCCTGTTCATGCTCTGTCTCTCTTTCTCTCAAAAATAAATACACGTTAAAAAAAATTTTTTTTTAAGTGGATAAATTGTGATACAGCCATTCAGTGGGCCAGTATAAAGCTAGTGGGAATATATGAACTATACCCACATACATTAACATGTATAAATTTCATAAATATAATGCATGAAAAGAACAAGTTACAAAAATACATACAACCTGATACCATTTGTAGAAGGTCAAAATCATACAAAGCAGGTATATTCTTCTGGGAATATAGGAAATCAAAATACCCAGTACTAGAAAGGGGGAATATGATCAGGAAGGGGCAAATACGTAGGAAATTTTAAAAGTATTGGTAATAATGAAATCAAGTTGAGACAAGTTATGCTGCAGTTAACAAATAGCCCTAAGATATCAATTATTTAAAATAATAAAGATTTATTTTTCTTTATAGCTTCATGTCTAACATAGACTGGCAGGTGACTCTTCCACATAGTCACTCGTCATTGTGTTTTCATGTTGTCATATGGGAGTTCACCATGGCACGAGGAGAAAAAAGTTGAGACTCGAGCATTGGCAATTAAATGCTTCCATCAGTCAATGATAGATGTCATTCATACTTACGTTTCATTTAATAAAAGCAAGTAATATGATTTGGAGGGCAATAAATACAATTATCTTGAGTGTTCCAAAAGAGAGGATAACATGCCTATCTTTAAATAGCAGTTGTGTCTACTCTAGCCATGTTTTATTTTTTTAAATGTGACTGTTTTTTTTTAATAATCCATACAGGTTGGATGTGTGTCTGTAGCAAATACATGTATTTGATGTGTGACTTATAATAAAAAATAAATTTATTTCATAATACAAAAATTGGAAATAGAAAAACAGTGCAACTACAATGCTGTCAATGTCTAAAGAAAATATTCATGAGTTCTTTCTTTATTCTTGATACTAGTTCTTTTCCAGGTATATTATGAATATGGTCTCCGATAAATATCTTCTCCCAGCTTGTAACTTGTCTTTTAACGTTAATCTTTTGATGAACAAAGTATTTAATTTTAATATGGTCAAATTTGTACACATTTTCTGTGTCTTCACTTAGTACCCTACCATGAGGTAGTAGTACCCTTCCATAAGATGTTAGTCCTTATATTCAATTAAGCATTTTTAAGAATCATTTTTGTTATAAGCTATATAGATTCAAAACACTGTATAAAGCAATGTGTTTCTAATAAGAGTTTTAAAATGTTGGTTTGACATTTGAATCCTTAATCCATTTGGAGAATGTTTTGTTTGTTTTTATATGGTGTGAAGTATGGATCTGATTTTACCTTTTCCATATAGCTGGGTTTTTTTTTTCAAGTCGATTTATTGAATAATTCCACCTTTTGCTGTTGATAGGCCATGCTATCTTAGTCATATACCAGTGCTTCATACACGTATGAACCTGTTTCTGTGTTCTTTTGTTCTATTCCGTTGGTCAGTTTGTCTATTATGCACCAATACCACACTATTTTAAAGCTTTATAATATTCCTATGGTCTCTATTCTGTTCCATTGGTCTATTTGTCTATTCTTTCACGAATGCCCACGGTCTTGATTACTGTAGTTTTATAGTAAGTCTTGAAGCCAAGTAATGCCAGTTCTCCAGTTTTGTTCTTTAATATTGTGTTAGCTATTCTGAGTCTTTGGCCTCTCCATATAAACTTTAGGATCATTGTGTCAGTATTTGCAAAATAAGACAGGATTGAATCTTCTTTTCATGAATATAGAATATCTCTCCATTTATTTCTTTGATTTCATTATCAGAGTTTGTGGTTTTCTTCACAGATCTTGTACTTTCTTTTCTTAGATTCATTCCAAAGTATTACCTTTTTTTTTTTTTTTTAAGTGCTAATGCAAATAGTATCATGTTTTTAATTTTAAACTCCACTTGTTCATTACTGGTACATAGGAAAACAGTTGACTTTTGTATATTAATCTTGAATTCTGTAACCTTGCTATAATGGCTTATTAGTTCCAGGAGTTTTTCTATTTATTGTTTCAGGCCTGATTTGTTTACTGTTTTGTTTATTATTTTATTGTAGCATTTTTAATCTCCTGTGCAGTTTCTGTGAAAAGCAAAAGAATAATTCAACTAGTGAGTGTAACCAGGAAGTAAGCTCAATGGCATTTTCTTTTGGTGTACATAAAGATCAGTAGTCAAGAATAAGTTCCTGTCTCAAGATAGAGGAGGTTACTTTGTGTTCCTGGCTAAAGTCAACAGTAATAACATTTTACTTGTGATGGCACATCTATGTTTTAAAATATTTTACCTGTCTCATTTAATCCTTACAGCAACTTTATGAGTTAAGTAGAGCAGGTAAATTTTCAACCCATTTGACAGTTGGAAAAACTGGGTTATGGAATAATTAATTGACTTGTCTACGATTATTGAGCTGAACAAAAGCTGTGCCAGAACTATGACTCCAGAGCTTTTAATTCTCCTTTGGGAGATTTAAATAATAGGCTTGTGTTGCTTCATGGGTCAATACGCAGAATTTTAAAAGCCCTATTTGAGTTAATTAATAAGAACTTACCACAATTTCACTTCCCAGGCATTTTATAAACAATACCATTTACAGTTCTTATTAAATATAGTATGAATGTGAGTCAAATTCTCCAGTACTCTGCCTTACAAGGTTAACACTGGTTGGACAAACCAAGAAGTATAATAGGGGTATTATTTATTTTATAGTGCTTTTGTAAAAAAAAATTCTCCCTGTTTTCTCTTCCTCTATTGGTTTGTTCAGGCTGCTGTTAAAACTAGCTTGTATACATTGACTCATGGCTAGCTAACTTTGGGGAAACAACCTTGCACTGCTCTGGAAGATGAAAGCTAACATCTGAGGGTTAACTAGCATTCTTAGAAATAAGAGACTTCATTCAGTTATACTTTATGTATAACATGTACCTATGTATCAAACTGGCTTAAGATCTGTTATTTAAGAAGAGTGCAGCCCATTTGTAACTGCAACCACCATTTTATTTCAGGAGAGCAAATAGAATCATAAGTCAAATTTAAGACCTATTAGAGAATTCATTTGTCTGCTTTGCTTGGTCAGATTAATTGCTTAGTCAGTTATCAATTCAAGTTGAAAAAGAAACCTTGCTTTTTATTCCGAGGCTTAACTCAACAGACAAATGGACTTCTTTTAAGCTCAGTTTTGAGTTGGGATAGTTTTTGTTAAATATTAAGAGTATGATTATAGAAGAACTGTCAAAAATACTACAGGAAGATGGCTGTTTTTCCCTGGGTTTTAATGGTAGAGAAGGGGGAGAAACCCTGTGGAATTATTATTAATGTTAATGCTTTATTTTCTTAGAGAAATTCTAATTATTTGTTGCTCACACAAAGGAATTCTCCTCTTTTTCACATAGATCCATTTGAACCACAGCGGCGTCTCCCTGTGAAGAAAAGTCGACAACAACTTCAGCGAGAAAAAGCCCTTCAAGAGCAAAGCCAAAAACTTGGACTTCAAGATGGATCAAGCTCAGTACCTCCAGAGCAGCTGCTTTCTGCACCCAAACCAAGATTTAATACTCAAAAACCACACTCTTCTTCCCCTGTTCCTCCTAATCCTCTTACACTCACTTCTCCTGTTGGTGATGGAAAACCACAGGGGATTGAAGGTCAACCAAGGGAACCGGGACTTGAGAATTCCCATGATAGTCACAAAAACACTGAGGTCCTACCTCCAAAGCCAGATTGCAAAATGGAAAAAAAGAAAGTGGAATTGTTAGTAAGTCTATATATCCCTGAGACTTTTTTCCATTTTACCTTTTTTTTTTCCCTCCACTGGGCTTTGAAGAAATACAGTTTTAACATTTTCTCTTTCATATTCTAACCTAGAAACATCATGAATAAACTATTGAAGAATAGCTACCACCTAAATATGTTGTAAGCCAGTCACTGTTGGGCATTTTATATGTTTTATGCCATGTAGTCTTCATAGCAGCCTTATAATACACGTTCATTATTTTCACTTGACAGATGAGATTTCTTGGACTCAGAAAAGATGCTTTATTCCCAAAGCAAATACATAGCTTAATAAATGGCAGAGTTGAGGTTCACATACAAATCTTTCTGGATCCAAAGTGTCTGCCCTTGACCCTCACTAGAAGCAGTTCTTACATGCATAGTGCTCCCCCTCATCCCAGATCGAACCCCTTCTTCAGCTTCACTCCATCTCCACTGGCCTGGAAAAGGTTGTTTATGAAAAGATAGGAAGGGATGGTCAAAGAAGAGTGTGTAGGAAATTGAGAGGACTGATAAAACAATTCAGCTACATCATTAGATTTCTTTTTATTCTTTATTTAATGTGTTTATATTAGAAACCACCTCCAGAATTTAGAAACAGTTTTGTGGAAATTGCTGTTCTATGTAGGACTTATGAATTCTTCTCAGAATTTTTATCCTATACCTTTTGTTTTGATATCCACTCGTATTTGTTTCCTCCTGATTTATCAGGTTGCCATTTGTTTCTGTTTTCCATTTTCTGAGTCTTTCTATTTCGATGTAACTTACGATTTCTCTGATCCAGGTTCTGTACTATGAGTTTAAAGTGTTTCCTGGCCCACCAGGGGTTTACAACCAAGAAGTCATTTTTACAGGAGATCTAAAGCCATGTAAATTATGAGAGCAACATTGAACAAGTGCATTTTTTAAAAATTTTTTTAATGTTTATATATTTTTTGAGAGAGAGAGATAGTGTGAGCAGGGGAGAGGCAGAGAGAGAGGGAGACACAGAATCCGAAGCAGGCTCAGGCTCTGAGCTGTCAGCACAGAGCCTGACTTGGGGCTCGAAACCACAAGCTGTGAGATCATGACCTGAGCCTAAGTCAGACGCTTAACTGACTGAGCCACCCAGGCGCCCCAAACAAGTGCATGTATTTAAATGTCTTTAAGTGTAGTTTACCAGCAAAGGCCTGAGATAAGTAGGGGAGGGTGGGTTTAAATTGAGTTGGATAATTTAGATTGAACGTTGTTGGGAAAATAATTTTTTTTTTAGATATTTGGGAAAATAATTTTTTTTTTAGATACTTGGGAAAATTTTCATAGACATGTAATCTCAGGAACTGTCATTGAAAAGGAGAAATTGGAGGTTGCAAGAAGGGGAAAGGAAAGCTGTATCCTAGAGAATGCTCAGAGATGACATCTCCCTTCTCTGAAAGAGGCAAGAGCTAAGCCAGAGAGTAGTAGAGAATTAGGGAAATGAAGAAGGATGTGGAAGCTGAGAATTCCTACCTAGCGAGTTCCCCCATGCAGTAGAATATCACCCAGGCCTCTGGAGGAGAGATGCCCTTACCAAAACAATGGTTAGAGAAAACCCACATGTCAGGATTGCAGCCCATTTGGGGGAGGGTGCTGGCTGGGCTGGACTACTGCAGTAGTCAAAATGAGAGAGGACCAGTGCCTGTACCAAGATGGAGACTCTAGGAAGGGAAAGAATGATAAATTTGGAAGTGGTTAGTAGGTCTGAGAATAGAGATTTTTGACACAGTGGCCATAAGAAATGACAATAATAGGAATAAATAGCTTTGTCGTTACTTTGAGTTGATATCAAGTTCTTAAATTTCTGGGAAATTTTAATATACTTCTTTCAGAATTGGACAGATTGTGGAGTCCAGTGTTCAAGTCTTAGCTCATAGTGTTTCACTCTCTTTAAAAATGTCTCAGAATGGAAAGAAGTGAGCAAATTGAAAAAAAAAAATGAAATAAACATTGGTTATTGTCTTGAGGGTGTTAAATGGTAGAGACTTTCATTATAGAAAACTCTAAAAGATATGACATTAGCTACATGCCAATTAATTTTGTTCTCCGTTTTGCATATAATACATAATTAACTTACACAACTTTCTTTGTACTCCTAATAAATGCCACAGTACTCTGGCTTCCAGTTTGTGGCTTCCTAGATTATATACATATAATGGATTTCAAAGGGCCAATTTATGTAAGACTTCTTGACTTCAAATGATAATCTTTGTTCCTATTAGAACAAAATAATGGGCTGCAGATGGGTTCCTTTTAAGAGGGCTTTTGAAGGAAAATATACATAATGTGGTTGATTAAATTTTATACATAGAGGCCTGAGACTGGTAAGGTGTGGCATGGGGTTTCTGAAACTCATTTTTATACTCCGCTCCCTAGGCAAGAAAAATCTCGTTGGGAAGTCCTCCAAGAAGAACAACGGCTTATGGAAGAGAAAAATAAACGTAAGAAAGCTCTTTTGGCTAAAGCTATTGCAGAAAGGTGAGGCATCTGAACTAGGAGAGGTTGTTTGTAACCTGCAGTCAGTTCTGTCATGTTTTATGTTTATTTTCCCTTGTCTGTTCTGATAAGTTGATATTTTCTCTACAACATTCTTTTAAAAAATTTTTTTAAAGTACGTTCTACGCCCAGTGTGGTACTTGAGCTCACAACCCGGAGGTCGGGAGTCCCATGCTCTACCGACTGAGCCAGCCAGGTGCCCCTCTACAGCATTACTTTTAAGGCTCACTAAAATAATTCTCCTTTATAAATGATACAGAAATTCCAGTGTTAATTCATTAAGGAGGACTTTGTAAGCATAGATTATACCAAATTTGTTTGGTATAAATAAATTACATTCTAAGGGAGCAGTGAATAGCCATCAGTGTAAGTGCATTAGCAACAAATGCAGGTTTTAATTTTGACATGGGGAGGCCTTAATCCTGTGACATGTAGAAGAATAAGACTATTCCACATAAATGACTTCCACTCCAGAAGTTTTAGTTGTGTTTTCTGTGGACATTTTTCTTAAAGAATTTACCCTGCCCCCACTGATACACGGTATAATTTAACTTTTCATCGATGACTCGGGGTCACCATTATGAGTACTCTGCCATACTGTGTGCGATTTGATTTTTCTGTCCCTCCTGGTGTCGGTTTGTCAGCAGTTCCTTTTCCTTCACTGCATCATGATGGCCTCCAGCAGCAATGTTCCCTTTTGAGCCACTTTCCACCCCTCACCCACTCTTTCTGCCCTTTTAGTTTGTGCTTTCCAGTGTGCCTTAGGAACCCACCCAAACTTCGTCAGTGAAGCAATGATTGAGAATAGTGAGAATTAAATGCAAGCAAGTTTTCTTGGCATTTTCTTCTTAGATCTCCAGAAAAGCCTGGCAAAACTATTATGTATTGAAACTGCCGTGTGTATCAGGGGGAGGGGAAGGGACAAGGCTAGAGAGAAAGGCAGGTAGGTAGAAGAGTAATGGAGAATTTTATCTGTCAAAAGGATATATGTATTTGAAAATGATTTCTCCCCCCTCCAGCTGGTCCCACTTGATTTGCATGAAACAGGAAATGTGCAACTTACTGAACTTAGGTTTCAAGAAAAAACCATGATTATTCAAAGTGAAAAGTGATTTTTGAAAATCACTTCAGTAGTCTTCAGTTTAGAAGTGGTTGGAGAGGCTGTTCACTAGGGATTTTATAAAAGGATTTATAGGCTCAGCACTTGTTCTTGATGTGCTTTTGGTTTAAGACGAAATAGTGATACAGGCTGAAATGTGAGAAAACACACCATGGTTAGATTAGTGATAAATGCACCAGTGAAGTCCTTGAAGTAAAAGAATCATACTGTTAATTCTGTGGGCAGAAAACAAGGGGAAATGCATAATGGAGTAAAAATCAGGAGAATATAAGTTTTAAGATAGCGGTTTTCTGTGGGAGTTTTATTCTCCTGTGAGAATGGGTGTGAAATTCTGAAGTGAGTGAACTCAGATTAAAGGCTTTTGTATCTGTGTATTCTGTTCTTCAGTGTGTACTGTGTTTGGGGTGCTGAGAGGACTGAGCTTAGATGTGCTTTTAAGCTGTAGTCTTGCCTAAAACACAGGAATCAAAGCAATAAAAGTTTGGGGGAATGAGTCCTAGGAATGTTCAGACCGAATAGACATGAAGAAATGGTGTTTAATGTAAGGGTCCATTCTTTCTGTCCACTAAGTGTCGGACAAATGAAAGTGGCCTGAGCAAGAATTTAAGGCTAGAAATGTGGAAAGTTTTTTTAGATGTTCTGTGTAAAGAGAATATAGATAACGTTCTTTTAGTGCTTATTCTCATCCTCGTGGAATGAATATAGAACTATAAGTGAACTATTGGTATTTTGAAAAATCTTACTCTTTGTGTATGAAAATGTAATATACTAATAGAAAGCTTAGAATAAGGGAAAATAGCACAAATGCAGTCTTAGAGATATACCAAAATTTTACCAGTGTTTATTATATTTTGATTTGTGGTTTTTTTCTGATTTTTAAAAATTATACATTATAATCCTATCGTATATATAGTATCATATATATAGTTGGTTGCTTTTTTCACTTCTCTTGCGTATGGATACGTGATTTTAAAATGTTTTTATTTTTCTATTCATTTTTCTAGATCTAAAAGAACTCAAGCAGAGACCCTGAAACTAAAGCGGATCCAAAAGGAGTTACAGGCTTTAGATGACATGGTGTCAGCTGACATTGGGATCCTCAGGAACCGGATTGATCAAGCCAGCCTTGAGTATTCATACGCTCGGTGAGTTGAGAGAACTCTGAATCAGGAGTGAAATTTTGGAAGTATTTACTGCTGGCTGGGCCAAGGGCTTTCATCTGTGTCATCACTTAAGCCTCATAACGGTCCCATCAGGCCATCAGGTGCTCTGTTTATTCCTGTTTTGTACTAAATCCAGTGCCTCTTCTTATTGAAGTCTTCCTTCACTCTGGCCTACTCTTGTTCTTGTTAGCGCATTTCTTGCATTATTTACTTACGTTTTAGTCTTTTTTGCTAAACCATCAATCATCTGTATAATGCTTGGGACTCTAAGAGTCTTAATGACTTGCCCCCAAATTCTGCTATTTTAACACCAAGTCTATACTCTTTCTGTTAAGAAATTTTGATGATCTGAGATGGTCCTTAGAGATGAGCCTAGTTCTCATGTCAATTTTCACCAAAGAAAGAAGATCCAGCTTTTTTTTTTTGAAAGGCTACAAGTATTTTATTTATTTTTTTTTATTTAAAAATTTTTTTTTTTCAACGTTTTTTATTTATTTTTGGGACAGAGCGAGACAGAGCATGAACGGGGGAGGGGCAGAGAGAGAGGGAGACACAGAATCGGAAACAGGCTCCAGGCTCCGAGCCATCAGCCCAGAGCCTGACGCGGGGCTCGAACTCACGGACCGCGAGATCGTGACCTGGCTGAAGTCGGACGCTTAACCGACTGCGCCACCCAGGCGCCCCAAGGCTACAAGTATTTTAAAGAAAATACCACTCTGTCTTGAAAGCTTGAAGTTTTTCCTTTTTTTTTTTTTTTTTTCAATTGTATTCTGCCTATAATAGTTAGCTATCATGTGTTTCCTTGGTTTCAGTCATTGGCATTTTAGAGAAAAAAAATCATCATGGAATATTTTAAAAATGCATGAACACATGTAAAGAATTACATGAACCTTGCAAGCAGATAAAAGGGCAAAAAATTAAGTCCAATTTCAGGGTTTTCAGTCCTTCCCGCATTGCTTTAATCATCCCAGTTTGTCTTTTCTCACAAGGGAATGCTGTGTTAATGACTCAGTTTTGCATCTTTCTCTGTAACACTAGAAATCCATCCGAATGCCTCATTAGTCCAGGGTAAACCACAGCAGCAGAATGTTTATAGAACAGTTTAATAAAGCGGAAATGCTTGATTGTGTTTTCAATTCACCGTTTATTAAGAAAGAGGTTTGTGGTGTCCTTGTGATTTTTGTAATTGTTGTTTGACCACATGCTATTAGACTTAATGGGCTGCCTTTATTAATTAACTGCTTAAATTAATGCCATCAGTAGCTGATAACTGGAGGTTCCTATTTCTATTAATAAGGACATTAAGGAGGTAACCAAGATTTTATTAAGATTAAACTCAGCCTAGTTTTTAGCATATGTTATTCTCTGTAACTTAAGTTTACCAGAGGAACATTCTTAGGCCTTTGTAGACCTTAATATGAATAATTCAGATTGTTCTAGATACCTCAACCGAAAATCATTTGATTATGTTTTAATTCTGTCCTGGAGGAGACTGGAGAAGGATACATTTGTATATTGAACATTATATAAGAAATGTCATAGTTTTATTCTTCAGAGAACCACAAAGAAAGTGGGTTTACTGGTTAAAAAAGAAAACATCCAATCATATAAAATGTGCTTAATGAAACTTTAGTTTCTGTAGGAAAAAAATTTGACATAAATTTTTATATTTCTTAAACTAAAGATGGCAATTTCTCATGGTACTGATATTGGCATAGTTGTATGTGAATATCCATATTTGATGTGTGAGGCTATTTTTAAAATCCTAAACTCTTGAGGTAAGTCACAGAGAAGCCATAGACAGTTGTGACTGGGACCGGCATCATACCTTGTTCGTGCATAAGATTAAGATGTTTTCTAAATTTACATCTGCGGTTATTGAGAGATTAGAGATTGGTGATAACAGTATTGTGATTTAGATTTCTACTGGTAGCCAGTCCCCACGACAGTCCATCTCTGTGGGAGATTTCCTTGACTCCTTGACTTCTTTTTTTTTTTAATAAAAATTATATTGTAGTTTTATAGTACCTGGTACAGTGCTGTGTCCACAAAAGGTTCTTGGATACAGAATAGGCCAGAATTTGCTTTAAAATCGGCTTCCGTAGAACAGCATTAGGGTAGACCCCTCCAAGGAGACCAGAGCTTCTGGGAGCCAAACTGAGAGTTATTGCCACTATTCATACCTGTGACTTCAAGGATGCTGTATGCTGCATAGACCAGCTTGTAAAACAAGAGTGGATGTGTGTAGAGTATCTCTTTGACCCCTAGTGTACCAGGAAGAACTAGGAGCACTGTTTGCCATCTGTGTTTAATAGACACTCCTGTTAACATAGACACATACACGCTCATATACATATGCACACATGTACATAAATGTGTGCAGTCATTTTATGTCTAATTTACAAAAGTAAAAATAATGATTGTGGAAAACAACTTCATTAAAAAGTTTAATAAGAATATAAGCACAGCAGTCCTCTTTTTTTCAAGTAATGTTTGGCCCCCAACATTACAAGTTGAAAGAACAGTTACATCCTTTCACAACATAAGATGGTACAGGTACTTGTAAAATACTGTGTGATCAAGTTTGTTCTGTTGAAATTATTAACTCTATGAGAGTAACCTTGCCTTTTTGTCCTTAGATACATATTTTTCATTCATTGGTTCTGAATTTGAGAAAATTCACATAGGATGTGTTTTCTGAAGTCTCATACTCTTGAGATTTCACGCATGTGATCAGTTTCACTATCTAGAACCTAGGTTGTCTGTTTCTGCCTTGTATTGTTTCCTAGGGTTGACATAACAAGTTACTACAAACTGTGTGGCTTAAAACAACAGAAATGCATTCTCTTACATTTCTGGAAGCTGGAGGTTTGAAATCCAGGTGTTGGCAGCGTCAGTCTTCCTTCAGAGACTTGAGGGAAGAATCCATTCCTTGCCTCTTCCAGCTTCTGGTGGCTGCAGGCACTCCTTGGCTTGTGGCTGCACCGCTACCTTCTGTGCCTCCGTAGTCACATTGCTTCCTCCTCTTCTCTCAAAACTTCCTCTGCCTCTTTTTGTTTTAATATTTATTCAGTTTTGAGAGAGAGAGAGAGGGACAGAGCGTGAGCGGGGGAGGGGTAGAGGGGGGAGGACACCGAATCTGAAGCAGGCTCCATGCTCTGAGCTGTCAGCACAGAGCCCGATGCAGGATTTGAACCCACAGACTGTGAGATCATGACTGGAGCTGAAGTTGGATGCTTAACCAACTGAGCTACCCAGGTGCCCCCCTCTGCCTCTTTCTTAAAAGGACACATGCGACTGTATTTAGGGTCCCACTGGATAATTCAGAATAAACTCTTTTCAAAATCTTTAACTTAATCACACCTTTTGCCCTGTAAGGTAATATTCACAGGTTCTGGGGATTAGGAGGTGAATATCTCTGGGTGGTCATTTTTTAGCCTACCACAACATTCGTCTTTTGATTTGTCTAATAGCTGCAAAATATCTTCATCTGTCAACTTTATTTTGCCACTGTGGCTAGAAAAACTAATTCTGAAGTGTGTTCAATGAAAGCTGAGAACAGATTACAAATATCGTGTTTCTAGTCCTTTTTTATACCTTTTTAAAAGGTGACATAGGGGCCACCAAGGTGGCTCAGTTAAGCATCTGACTTAGGCTCAGGTCATGATCTCACAGTTCTTGCATGGTTCGAGCCCTGCATCTGGGCTTTGTGCTGACAGCTTGGAGCCTGGAACCTGCTTCGGATTCTGTGTCTCTGTCCTCTCTCTCTCAAAAACAAACATTAAAAAAAAAGTTAAAGATGATGTAATACTTCGGATAACACAGTAAGGCTAAACAGTGATTTATTTTACTGTAAACAGTGATGATTTATTTCACTGTGGCATCATCCTTTAGGTTATTCCATCATTCTCTGTTTTCTTATTAATCTTTTTTCTGCAGAAACGAGAATAATTGATGAGTAATGAAGAAATAATGCCCGGGGTGATAAAATGGCAAAATGTTTCAAGATACAGGAAAAATGCTATCTCAACAATCCCGTAATGTATCTCAGATTTATAAGAGGGTCCAATGGGCACATATAGTAATTGCAAAATGTAGTTTTAGTCTATCCTTTAAAATACTAGTAGTTTTTCTGTTTGTTCTCTGGAAGACATCTAAGAAAGGATAAAAACCTTTATATGTTGATACTTACAAAGAGGTAGAACTCAGAAAAGGAACCGAAAACTAAAAGTAGATTGGTGGAACCTAAGGGAATGCTGAGGGTTAATCATTGAACTCTTAAAAAATTTCAGGATCCCCAACCCAAGAGACAGTTTCTAGAATTCTTTAAATAACATTCATTAAATCACTCAGTGTCTGTTTAAAATAACAAAGTAATTCTGTGAATACATTTCCAGTTCAATTTGTCTTCCTGTGTTATGTATAATGCTCTTATTATTCTGTCCCAAAACATGTCATCATATTCTGATTTGGTATTATCCACCTGACCCTCAGGCTCATAGAGCAGTTTGTGAAATTAATCAATATTTTAAACATAAATCACTCTGTACAAGAATATATATGCATGTTTCTGGCCAGAAGAACTTTAAATAAATAAACAAAATGCAAAATCTTCAGTGATTTATCCAGGGTGAAAGATCAATGGAAACCTAGGGACCTATTTGCGAATTTTAATTTCAATTCAGCATTCATGAGCCCGGCCAGTAAATCTTTACCAACTGACTTTGGCTGGCTGAGGGAGACCACAGGCCACAGAAAGGAGGTTTGAGTCGGGGTAGGGGACAAGGTATTCATATACCTGTAGAGAATGTTGTCAGAGCTCTTAAGCTTGATGGAAGAACATTCTTAAATAGGATATGTTATAAAGTATGGAAAGCAGGGATTCACATGTCCAGCAGAGCTCCTTTAGAATAGTTCTTTTAACATAGAGGGTAATTGAAAAACAGCTAGTTTTGTCATTCTTATATTTACTAGATGACAGTAAAAAAAATGAAATACGATAAATGACCATGATGTAAATAAGAGTTTTCAAGTATAAACACCAGGTCCTTGAACTTTGCCTAATTTTAATTTTAGATACAGTACATGTTTATAATGATACACGAACAATGCATTTCAATTCTGGTGCTCTGAAGACGTTCTGTTTCTTGAGTGCCTACCAGGCACTGGCCCTTGTTTATCCGGTTTAATCCTTAACACTCCTATGAAGTGTCCTATACTCTACTCCTATTAGTATCACCATTGTACAAATAAGCCAAAATTCAGTTGAATATACTGTCGAGGGTCACCATACTGGAATTTTCAGACATTGCACACGTATTCTCCAGCCTCTTCCTTCGAAACCTGTCTGTGTTTTGTATTCCGGAAGCTGACCCTGGGGCATACCTGATTAGAACAAAGATGGGCTGCCAACTCCAGAACATTTAATCCATAGACTAAATAGGGTTTCGTGGCATGGCTGGACACTAAGAGCTCTGTTTAAACTGATAACTAGCCAAGGTAAGCCAAGCCAAGCCAAGTCCTCCTCCTGGAAGTGGAGCTCTGAGAAATTGGAGTGAATTTGATGTGGAGCCACAGCTGGTGGCCATATTGGGCTGTGTGATTGGAAAGCCAAAATGAGAGAATTAAAGAGAATAGCTTTTGATTCTGATGACCTGCCTGGGAGATTGCCTCGTGTATCCTACAGTAAAACCCACTTTTCACCTGAGCTAGCTTGACTGGGTGTCTGTCCTTTCCATCCAAAAAAGGCCTTGACCAGAACAGGTACGTACATAGTAAATGGCAAAGGCAGGTTTTGAACGCTGGGTTTTCTCAAATCAAAGCCTTTCAGTTTTTTCATCACATTTCAAGACAGAATCTTGCGTCAGGAGCTGTACCTGTTTTTGTGTTGCTGTAACTGTAGCACCAGAAGTTACTTCTCTCTTTGAGTTGATGTGGGCAATCATAACAGCAAGGCAGCAAGGCTCTCACAACTGTTAGTGGCTTTTATAATTCACTGATAAATGTGGGCCAGTCTCTTTTCCTGATGAAACAAAACAAACAATTTGTGTGGAAAAGGCCAAAGACCGTGAACCAATGTATGATAATTGTTCTTTTTGTGTCAAGCTAGTACAAAATAAGAGAGATCACAGAGAGAGAGTGAACAGGGGAGGGCCAGAGAGAGAGGGAGGGAGAGAGAACCCCAAGCAGGTTCCACACTGTCAGCGCAGAGCCCAACGTGGAGCTCAGACTCACAAACCCTGAGACTGTGATCTGAGCTGAAATCAAGAGTCGGCCACTAACTGACTGAGCCACCCACACGCCCCAGAATTACCTTACTTCTAAGACAGGCATTGCGTATCTGCAGAGTTTTTATGTAAATAGATAAGATACCCTAATCAAAGTCTAACAGTCTGTTGCAAAGTGGAGAGAACAACTTAACGCAGGGATTCTCAACCGGGGGCAGTTTTGCCCCTTGGGAGACATTTGGTAACATCTGGAGACATTCTTGGCTCTTACAAGTAGTGGGTGCTACCAGCTTGTGGGAGAAAGCCAGCGATGCTGCTCTGCATCCTACAATGTACAGGACAGCTCCCCCACGACAGAGTGATATGGTCCAAGGGGTCAGTGCCAGGACTGAGAAACCTTTCCTAAACCCGGCCTGAAGTTTTTCTGTTCTTACTCGACGCTTGCTTCTTGCCTCACCTAGTATCATTTACATTCGCCTTGGACCCACCGTCCATATCCTTCTCCACCAAAATATTTCTTCCTTTTCTAACCCATTGATCAAGAGGTACAGATTTTCTGCTTTTCACTTCTCTTACTTTTTACCTCTCCTACATTTTAACCAGCTGTGTGCTGGAGCCAGGCTGCACCAGTTCACCAGGGCCAACGTCGCGTATCTCTTCCCAGTTCTGCGTTCAGCTGCGCCACATGGGCAGCCTGAAATTGGCCCCGGTGGTGGTAGTGTTTGTGCGACAGAAATCGACAAGCACTGTCCCATCAGGGCTCTCGCTGGAGCCCCACTGGAGCTGGTTTGCACTGAGTTAACCTTCAAGCACAGCTTCGGAAAGAGGACATGAGTGCAGAAGAACGTGCTTACGTTGGGAGGGTCCAAGTGTGGATGTTGTGGAAGTTTCAGCAGCGACAGCCTGGCTTGTCTAGCATGTAGGACAAGTGTTCACAAAGTATCACTATCCATATCTTCATTACGTCTTTCCAATTCTGGAGCTTAATTATTGTTTCTAGAACCTCCTTTGAATATCTTCTTTAGTGGAAAACCAATGGACCAATCTGTGTACCTGTCCCCACAGGAAGCGCTTTGACAGGGCGGAAGCGGAGTACGTGACGGCAAAGCTGGAGCTACAGCGCAAGACTGAGATCAAAGAGCAACTCACTGAACACCTCTGTACCATCATACAGCAAAATGAGCTCCGCAAGGCCAAGAAGTTGGAGGACTTGATGCAACAACTGGATGTACAAGCTGATGAGGAGACCCTGGAGCTTGAGGTGGAGGTGGAGAGATTGCTGCGCGAACAAGAAGCCGAAGCAGGGAGACAGATGGTTCATCTGGAGAGGCCACCTCAGCCTTCTGGGGAGAGTGTGACTTTAGGATTTGCCAAAGAGAGCAGAAATCATCGAGACCCGGCCGCTTCTCAAAAGGTAGATGAACGGTGTGAAAATTCCAGTAGCAATCCCCTTCTGAATGCAGACCAAAGTCAAGAAGTTAAAATTACTGTAAAGGACATTTCAGCCGCTCTGACCACATGAAGTGCCAGAGTTTGTACCTTGCGGCTGGTAAACGTCTGTTGTGGATTATGCCGTGAGCTCTGATAAAACGGTGTTAACTTTGAATCCGTGGTTAGTTTCAGTAGAACATGTTTGACATTCCGAACCCTCGCATTATGATTATTTGATCTATAGGCACACGTTCACCTTGATCCAGGGCCAGGTCCTCCTGGTGCACTCTTAATACCAGGTGGAAACAAACCGCCTAAACAGACGGAAGAGACGCTACACGATTGAGAGTGTGTTGCACCAGGTAAATCTAGAAGAGTAAGATGGAAAGTGATACTCGACACCTAATCAGACTCCTGTGACTTTTCCTAGGAGAGGTGTTGACGATGAGATACCTGTTTTATGTAGTCCATAAAGACATAAAAATTAGCATGTGAAAGAGACAGAAGGAGAAAAAACTAACAGAAGTAGCATATTGAATTGTCTGTTGGATCGTGGTCGAGCTGCAAAACCCAACTTGGAAGCTGCAGTTTAACAGAAGGAACCAGACAGCTTCAGTAACATTTTCGTCTTCAGTTTGCCTGTTAAATGGCTTTAACTTACAACCTGAGTTTTGATTAGTTGCTACACACACACACACACACACACACACACACACACACACACACACAAACACAAACAAATACACCATTAGCATGCGTAATTTTACTGTTAATGTATTGTCTTTTCTTTAATCAGCACATTGATTAAATTTAGACAATGAAAACGTTTCTGTAGTGAGGCTAAAATAATACAGAAAATCTATTACTATTGATTATCAAAAAAAATTGATGTATTTTCTTTCTAAAGTTGTCTGTAAATATGTGTTATATACGTTGGATATAAATTATCCTGTCATAAAGCATTTAAATTGTCCAAATGGTGATTTTAATAGTCTGTTAATTACTATCACTTCACTAATACTTGACCACCACATTGTGCTATATGTGAATATATAAATAAATACTGTTGTTTTGTCACAAAATCTGTGAATTTCACAGTAAATTATGATCTATTTATCAGGAATTCCAAAAGTGCAAATACTAAAGTCTTGAAAAAAACCTATTATAAAAGAGAATAAAGACAAATGTAATATTGTATTTATAATACTGTCGAAAAAGTTGGGGACATCCTATTTTTAAATGAATTTGAGGTTATTCATGTGGATGAGCGGTGTATTTTTATGTTCTGTAATTTGGGTTGAAATTATAGCCTTCCAGTGCTGACTTCTCTGAACAGAAGCATTTACATAGATAGTTGTGTTTTTATTTATGAATGACTTTCATAAAAACTAAAAGCATCATTGTCCAATACTCTTATTTTTCTAAGGAATAAACAAGTCTGATACACCCATAACGTGGTCTTCTGTTTACTCTTAAAAATGTTCAAGGCTGCCTGGGTGGCTCAGTCAGTTAAGCATCTGGCTTTAGCTCAAGTCATGATCTCGCAGTCCATGAGTTCAAGACCCACATCTGGCTCTGTGCTGACAGCTCGGAGCCTGGAGCCTGCTTCAGATTCTGTGTCTCCCTGTCTCTCTGCCCCTACCCCACTCATGCTCTATCTCTCAAAAATTAATAAACGTTAAAAAAAATTTTTTTTAATGTTTCCAACAATTTAGTATGTATCCTGAAGTGTTACATGGCGGTCATGTATTCCATATCTCTATGTGGTAGATACAGCCATCTACTTTTATATAAGCCTCTGTTAAGGACAGTTCATCATTAATGAGGTTCTGTAACACTCGCTTCATACAGGTAGCCGCAATCTAATTCTCTGTCGAAGTATTTATAAGGTATACAGAAAAAGGAGAACCATGAAATAAATGAATTCGAAGGGACCTCACAGGTCATCTGATTTAATTCTCTCGCTTTACGGAAGAGGAATTTGAGAGCCTGAGATTTCACTTACGGCATGTTGGCCAACTGGCTTCTCTTAACTCAAGTGCTAGTAACGTTGCCATTCTAAAACTCTTGGTGTATCTCTTATATGCATCAGGCCATAAAGTTCACTGCATCCCTCCACTTGAAAATGTTGCTTAATAACCCATTCAGGGATTGTGTTCGTGCTTGCGAAATGCTTTCAAATATGTCTATAAAAGGTCCGCTGATACCATTATTTTGAAAAACTTGCCTTGCTCGGCTTTCCCAGGGTGGTATCCGAGTGCTCAGGTGATGATATAAGCGACAAAGTTATATTGCATCAGTTTTGTACAAGGCAGCTGTATCCCATGTGTGAGAGGAGTTCGAGCAAGAGAAGTGGGGGCTCACTGGTATGAGGACCATATGCACCGGCTTTAGTAGGATAGCCCTGATATCTTTTAAAATCATAAAACACATTCAAAAGACTTTTGATATATGGATTCACAAATCCACAAATAATTGTTACTTTCTGCGAAGGAAATTATTGGTTCAAAATTACAGCCCTGAGTTTATTGGAGCGCTTTGTCTAGCTGTCCCTCCCTGGTCAAACTCTTCTTCTCTTGCTCCTACTTCTCAAACAGTTCAAGCGTAAGCTTACCGGGGCTCTCGATGTGATACGCAATTTAGGAGTTAACTACTTGGGGTTCTGTCGCTTGTTCTGTTTAAAAGATAGCCAACCAACGGTGGTACTTTTTACTCATCATCTTTAAAAATTACACTCAAAAGGGTAAACTTGAATTCCCAAATTTAAGTGTTCGTACGCCTTGATGCCCCACTGCTTTCTTTTAAATTCTTATAGGCTTCAGAGAAGCAGAATGTCTTAAAGCACAGTTCTCCTTGCATTTAAAATATAGCAAGAGTTTTTCTCGCTTTTCAAACCTCTGCATAATTCTACTGAATTACAGCAATTGCAGGTGGTAAATCTTTATAGTCACTGAGAGCACAGCTGGTTTCCAAGTCAGATGATAGAAATCTCTGATTGGAATTTCTAGAACGTATTTTATTGCTGGATTGGCATTTGAATTATAGAGTAAAAACTCAGCTATAAACCTTGCTCATTCTTTGTTTGGATTTAGCAACATAGTACTCTCAAAGAGCTTTATGTAAGTATTCAGCAACTTCCTCTTCGAAGACACTGGCACAAAGTGGACTCAAGTTATTCTGACCCAGGCCATTCCCAGTGACCTTTATAAATGATGTTTTGGGTTTTGTATTTCTAAGAAGCCAAGTCAGCATTTTAAAAGACCCTGATAGATATAACTCAGTCTGCCAGACAAGACCTGGGGCCACTCTGGACCCAGGGTAATTATACCCTCTCTCAACATAGATCTACCCCAGGCCTGACTTGAACTGCTCTCTGGAGGAATGAAGCAGGACACTATTCTCCAGTCTGCCTTTACCTTCATGTCAGGCTACTTTTGCAAGCTCCTAATCCCAAACAGCTGTCTTGAAAATGCAACATTATCTCTTCATGCAGTTGATCAAACAACTGCATGTAGCTACATGTATGGACAGAGCTGTGTGAGAGGTGTGTGATCTGTGCCTTTTGTCCTCAAGCTCGTGTAGTCTACTTGAAGGACCCGGATTTACATTCAAAGGCTGATAACAAAACATCATGTCTTCTTGAAGGGGGACAAAATGAGTGGTTGGAACACAACAGGGATGCACGCTCCAGAAGTCCACAATTTTTAGAACATTCCTCATTTTAAATATTCCATCCGGTTGTCTCGCAATCTGTGAATGTATCTAGGACCTGCCGTATCTTTCAGCTTGCCTTTAGCAGTGAGGAGTGACGCACAACTAAGACAACAAAAAGCCTGTGTTAAACAACATGTACAGATTCTGAGTTAAAAAAAATTGTCACCACCACAACAAGAGTATTAGAAAAAGAGGTTTTTGCATGTTACTGATTTCAAAGAGGGGGCTGCTAGGACTTACCAGTACAAGAAAATCCCAGGTGTTAGAAAAAGTAACTTTACACGCCTTTCTGACAAAGGGTTGATAGCGTCTTGGGACAGTAGCGTGAATGTAAACACTCATGACAGTAACTCAAGGGCTTGCTGAATCAAGGGGCAATAATCCCTACCCAAGCCAGAATAAGGTGGCGATAGAACAGCCTCGTGTGGACTCAAGGGTAACTCCACATGGACGCGTGTTCCGAGATCACATATAAGAGGGGTCTTTCCAAGCCAAATGACTCTAGGAGCCTAAAATAGAGCCATAATTAAGCAATAAGACGTGACAGGGAGCACATTTCTCAGTGATTATAGCATGCCTCAAGGGATAAGTCACTAGGCCCAAGGTTCATAACGATGAGTGAAATAATAACCCTGCGATGTATAGCATCCCACTGGGAGGGTCGAGGGAGAAGAAGGAAATGAATAATAAGAGTTAGAAGAGTCATCTCATGAGCTGTTATTTCAGTCGTTGGGTTAGACTTGCACGTGCATAGTACACGTGGCCGTTAGTTGTGTCCAGCATCCGTCTTGAAGTTCTGCGTGTGCACCAGAGCCTTCACTTACTTGAAGACCCCACAGAATTATCCACCTTCTCATTTTCTTAGCCAAACACAAACCAGGCAATTAAGTCACAAACTTGAAAGGCCACAGGCATATCCATGGAACTGCAGTCTGGTATAATTATAATGGCAGTTGCCTAGACCTGGCCTTAATAACTGACAAATGGCCGAAGCAGTCACACTGAGTAATTATCAATATCTTGGCTTATTTACCTCATGTGCATTTCCCTCAGAAACTACCAATAGACGCGGCCCCAGTGTCACACAGGTCCAGAAACATCTCTGGTCTTCTAGCCTGAGCTTTCCCTTCCCTTACTGCCGTGCTGCTGGTGGAAGACAGCGAGAATTCTGGAGCCAGTGGCCAACTGCACCCTAAGCTGTGGTAGAGGCCGGGCTCTACCCAGGAGAATCCAGATACCCACTAGCCGTAGTGGGGTGAAAATTTTCCAAACTGACAGATGCCCTGAAGAGCAAATCGAGGCAGTTGTCTTACTGCCAGATCCCTCTCCATGTTTCTATGATTCTTATTCATCACTTCAGAAGATGGTTAAAAAAATCTTCTGACCCAACCTCTGAGAACGAGATTTTTTGTGGTTCTTCATGTCTCCCATGGCACAGGCCCTGGACAGAATTCTGGCCAAACAGTGGTTTATCTTAGATAGCCCAGGTGACCAGTACTCACTCTCTCTCTCAAAATCTGCTCTTTAAGAAAAGATCTGAAGATAGTGCTACAGACTGAATGTTTGCATCCCTCCAAAGTTTGTATGTTGAAACAACCCCCATGTGATAGTTGCGACTTTGGGGTGGTAACTAGGTCATGACGGTTGAGCCCTCACGAATGAGGTTGGTGCCCTTATCAAAGAGACCCCAGAATGTTCCCGCGCTCCTTCCACTACGCGAGGACCCAGCAAGAAGGCAGTCGTCTGTGAACCAGAAAACAGGTTCTCACCAGACATCCAGTCTGCCAGCACCTTGATCGTGGACTATCCAGCCCCCAGATTGTGAGAAGTAAACCGTTCCTTGGAAATCGCGCAATCCGCGCTATTTTGTTACAGCAGCCCAAGCGCACTAAGACAACAGTTGTGTCTTGGGTTGCTAAGTCAGTAGGTCACTTTTCCCAAGAGTGTCCCTTTTTAGTGAAATATTTTAAAGCAATGCATTTTAGCTTGTGCAATGGAAGTCTTAGCCCCCAGCTGAAGGAACTTCAGGCATCAGAGAGCAGGTGTGAGAACGGGGGTGTATGCCGCTGCCTGGAGAGGGTTGGAGGAGATCCTGCCATCATACTCCACTACGTGCGCTGAGAAATGAGTCCCGGGAGCCTTTATTGCCCGTGGCGTAATAATCTCCATTCGAGGGAAATTACCCCAAGCCGTCCTCCCCTGACTTCCTATTGCTAGTGCAACCTGCCCTTTAAGAAGGGAAACCAAGTCTGCCGTTCTAGGCACACAGGTCAGTTACTTATGGCCGCATAGTAAACCATCCCATAATTGAGTGTCCTCAAACAGCAACCACTTTTTTGCGTAAGATTCTGTGGGTTAATAATTTGATCTAGGCTGAGCAACTCGCTGATATCGCTGGAGATCTCTCATGCGGCTGAAGTAATTTGGTGGCTTCCCTGGGGCTACAGGGTCTAAGAGAGCCCTGCTCACGTTCTGGCAGTTGGTGATGCCTGTGCCCTGAGCCTCTTCTCCAGTTAGTTTCTTATTTGCAAGAGGACTAGCTTGAATTTCTGTTCATGGAGGTGCCAGGGTTTCAAGATGGCAAGAGCAGGGGAGGCTTCTTGGGACCCAGATTCTGCAGCCACATACCTCCCTTCTGCTGCATTCCGCTGATCAAAGCGAGTCACAAGACAAGCCCAGATTCAGGTTGGGGGGGGGTGGGGAGTGGACTCTACCTCTTGATGAGAGGAGCAGGAGAGTCACGTCGCGAAGGCACAGTCATCTAGGAACAGGGGGAATCGTGGCGGCCGTCTTCACAGACCGTTGACCACAATTTGCCCCCCCGCTTGTGATCGTAATTCACATTTGTTCCACACGCAACTTGCACACACCACCTCCCTCAAAAGTCTCATCCCATAATGGTTTCAGGCATCAGTCCAGGATCTCCTCACCTGATCAAGTGTGAATGAGCCTCCTCAGGTAGAGAATCCTAAGATTCTTTCTCAGTGCTGCCAGCACGGAGCCTGATGTGGGGCCTGAACCCATGAACAGTGAGATCATGACCAGAGCTGAAATCAAGAGTCGGATGCCTAAGAACTTGAGCCCCCCCCCACCTTGCACCGCCAGCATTGTTCCTCTTAATCTAAAGACCCGTGAGCTAAAATGGAAAGTTCCCCATTCTCACCGCACCTCCACATGCAAATGGAACAGCAAATGGAACAGCGTAGCTTCTGTGGACCTTCCCTTTTAAAAAGAAGAAGAGCGGAGACCAAAGGCATTCTGAAATCCAGCCCGGGGCACATTGCCAGGTCTGTTCCTTCTGGGCCTGAGTTCTGATCTCAGGGGATGGCTCCCTAGTTCAGGGTTCTCCACAGTTCTGGGCTCTGTACTCAGAGATAGCTTCCCCTTTCCCTAAGAAATGACCCACGTTTGCCACTGAACAGCTTTACCAGCCTGCTTCCCATCCGTATTAACTAGAGGGTCCAGAGACCTCTTTTCATTTTTGGAAAGTCTCAGTCTCTTTTAGTTCAAACTGATGGTGATTGTTGTCCATTTAACTCTCTTAAAACTGTGTTGGTTCTCTTTGACTCTTAATGGGGTTCACTCATAACTCCAAAGCCACATTTATAATTATTTTTTATGAAAACCTCTATTGACTTTATATCTGTCTTTATATTGTCTTTGTATCTTTGTATCTGACTGAATTTGTCCCCCCTCCCCCACCACTCCGACAACTTACTTATGTTGAAACCTTAACCTTCAGTGGGACTGTATTTGGAGATAAGGCTTACTTATAAGGAGGTAACTAAGGATAATTGAGGTCACAAGGGTGGGACCCTGATCCCACAGGATTAGTGTCATAAGAGGCAAAAGAGAGCTTGCGACATGCTCCAAATGAAGACACAGCAAGAAGGGAGCCATCTGCAAGCCAGGAAGAGAACTCGGGGGCCCCGGGGGCTCAGTCGGTAGAGCATCTAACTCTTGATTTCAGCTCAGGTCATGATCTCACGGTTCATGGGATCAAGCCCCACATTGGACTGTGCACAGACAGTGTGGAGCCTGCTTGGAATTCTCTCTTTCCCCTCCCTCTCTGCCTCTCTCCCGTTCGCACGCACACACGTGCGCACGTGTGCTCCCTCTCTCTCAAAATGAATAAGCATTTAAAAATAAATAAATATATATCATCTAAATCAGGTATGGCTTACAAAAAACTATGCATCTCAAAGGGATAACTCTCATTTTACATAAATCATGCCTCAGAAAACAAGACTTTGAGGAAAAATAGTGACTTAAAACCATTATTTTATTTTCTCACCATTCTGCATCAGCAATTTGGACTAGAATCACATGGGCAGTTAGTTCTTTTGCCGTTTTATCCACAGAATAGGAAACAAATAAAATGATTGTTGTTTTAGGAGAAGAATTTGGGGGGTAGTTTTTAATGCAGCAATAGATAATTGATATGGCACAGGAGATTGAATCAGGAGCTCTTGTATTTGTGTGAGGCAATGAAATACAAGCTGGCCATAAAGGAGGACATCCCCCTTAGGGTGATTAGCAGAAACTCTGTCCCATCTAGGGAGGTGTATGCCATATCTAAAAGATGCTTAAACCATCTGACCAGATCATCCATTTGGGGAAATATTTAGTGCAGAGCGCAGAGAATTGTGGGTCCAGCTCAAATTGCCACCTGAAGGGAGGCTAAGCTACTTTCTCAGAATTGCCCCTACATGTCTCAGGATCTGGTCCTTGGTTGATATCTGTCTAGGTTGGCATTCTCTAAGTTCTATATGGTACCACTCGTCCATCATGCTCAATTCTTATAGATTACATCTTCAACATCCCTTAGACCAGAGAGTGGGAGTCCTCCAGGGCTGGCCTTCTTTTGGCTACTTCTACACGTCGCTAGGGGCCACAGAAAATACTAGGCTCACCTCTTTTACGACTCTGGGACCATGGAAAACTCTGAGGCAACCCACCCCCTTTTGCTCCAGATGTGCCAGAAAGCTTCTCTGGCAATGTGCTGGGTAGAGGGGATCTCTCTGAGGTTTGCCGTCTTTTGGATTCTAACTTGGAAATAAGGCACAGGTCTTGTTCTCAGTAGCTGAAAACCCCACATTCATGCCAGGGTTCAGCCTGCTGAGGGGGGCAAGAGTAGAGAGCAAGAACCGCTTTCGGGGACTCACCAGCATCTAACCCTTTTGCTCTCCTTAGAAGAGCCTCTTGTCTTCCAGCCAGGGGAATTTTTATTTTACGTGGGCAGGAAAAAATTGGCTCAAATTGATCAAATATTCTTCCAAATCTTTTTTGTCTGAAGCCTGAAGCTCAGCCTTTTAAACTCAAAAGCCAAGAATTTGTCTCTTTTGTTCTCTGGTTCTGCTGTGACAACCCTCCCTTGAGGCAAGGAATGACTCATGGTCTAGCTGCCTGGATGGGGGAGGGTCAAGGGTAACAGGAAATCACAAGGAAAAACACATTTGTTAATACATCAAAATATGATCCTGCAACACTAGGATTTCTATTCTCTTTCTTATTCTCTGTTAAGTGGAGACAAACCCATCCTTCTCCTTTCTTACAAAGCCTTCCGCATTAGATAGGGTTCTTTGGGATGTAAGTAATAGAAGTCAACTCATTCTTGCCCACCCTCTCTCTGAAAATGAAATGCAGGTGTTGGGAGAGGGGGTGGGGAGGACTGGAGGCAGAGACAGAAATGTAATCACGACTTACGAAGGCACCGAAGTCCTGAATCCCCACTAAAACCATGCCTTCTCTGATTTCTGCTCTTCTCAGCCTGTTGGTTTCATTCACTCTACACTTTCTGGCCCCACTATAGGTAGGGTCTAAATTTCAGCTCCTTCTACTATGCAGAGACAGAAGTCTCTCGCTCTACTACCTAAATTCCAGTGGAAGGGCTACCGATCAGACCATTGTGGCCAATGGTCAAGTACCTGAGGGAGGTCTAGTAGGGAAGGGCAGAATCGCATTTCACAAAAAGGCTGTTGACTACCCACCACCAAAGGAGGAGAGGAAAAGTCTGGAAAAAGTGGAGGCTGACCAACAATTCCTTGGATGTCCAGTCTACCATTTCTTGCATGGAGATGATTTCATCCTTATTAGCCTATCTGGGCAGCTTACCTGTACCTAGCATGTAGCACTTACCATAAGTCCTGTTTATTTTATAGCTATTATGGATATATAGCTATTTGATAATGGATCACCAGCAACTTGTGGGCAAGAACTGAATTTCCCCTCCCACAAGAGTGCCCTGCACATAACAGGCATTCAAAAGTATCCATTGAAGGGTCAAATGAATCAATGAATGGGAATGAAGGAAAGTTCATTGAATCAATAAGCCCCTCGAGTCAACGGATACTATAAAGGGAGAATAACAGGGCATTTATATGGTAGGTATAATTTTGAAAAAATATCCAGATAACTTCTGTTATGTACTATAATTTTCTTTAGGCAGGGAAAGAGTTAAGCAGTTTTGCACCATGTTCGTGGACTTCTGACATGATATAAAACACTACAATTTTGGCTTTTCCATTTTAGCTGACATGGTTTAAGTTGATGAATATTTTGATTTGTGCCAGTCTCAGGCAGTTTTAAATGCTATCCCTGCAGGAGTCAAGAAGTCCAGTCATAATCATAACAATATGCTTGTCAGTCAAAAGCACCGGAAGATTGTTTAGGTGCAAAGAAAGCATTTTCCCCTGAAAGGAAACAGGGCAATTGAAATCACCTACTTTTCAAGGCATTGAAGTCAAAACTGTTACCAGCTTCATGGTGTGAAAATCCAGGTCTCGGCACCCCCTTGGTCAGACTCCAGTATGTCCTGGGGCTCTCCAGCCAAAAAACAAGTTACAGTCCAAAGTTCAGCAGAAATTAGACTAAAGAGAAAGCACAGCGATCAAGCTTGATTTCCCCATCATCATTTGCAGGTCACGATCTCAGCAGGGAATGTATAATGAGTTCCCTTCCATCCCCTCAGTCAACGCACCTTGGAATAGATTTGCAGAGCCAACGAAATCAGAGAATTCATGCAATTACACAAGGTCTAGGCAGAAGAAAGTGATTTTTTTCCCCCCTGAACAGACTGAGCAAATAATACTTGATAGAATTGACCTAAAGGTTATACCATAGGAGCTATTTGCATTATAGCAGGCAAAATTAAAACATTCACATAAAATTGGGTTCATTAGGAAAAGGGAAAAAGCCAGAAACCCGTGTGGGAGAAAGAAAAGAAGAAACGAACAGCCTGGAGAAACGGATTTCAAAACTGGAGGCAGCCCAGAATTATTCAGATCTTTGGGTATGTTGATGTCAGGACCTTCTCTTTTCAGTGTTAGTGTGACCTTAGCCATCGCAGCTGCTCAATAAATTTGCTCAGCAACACTGCCCCCACCCCCCACCCAGGAAAATTAAAAAACAAGTCTGGTACGCCCCTTCTAATTTTGTTGCATTAATAGCAGCTTTTATGTGGAAATGAACTGGTTAAATAAAAAGTTACTGTAATAGAAAGAACACCTTTCACCCCCAAAGAATTCCATATACCCCATGCTGATATCAAAAGACTCTCCCCATGGGAAAGAGCAATGTGGAAAGCAGAGGGAACAAAAATCTGGTGTTCAGAGTCCGCTGGGAGCTTCAGACAAATATGAAACAATGACTTCATGTAGTAGATAAATTTCTCACATTCTTCAACCAGTTTTATTGGCTACATACTCATGTATCCAGTTGTACGCACACCAAGCCAGCCCAAAGAAGAATCCGAGTGGCCATTAAAAAAATACATCCAGAGCGGAAAGCTAATCATACACTAGCTTTTCTATCCAGTAATTTACCAATGTTTCTATTAGTTGGTCATTCTTGAAGTCACCTAAAAGCATGCTTGTCCCTTTCACTGACACGGGAATGATGCCTTTGCAAAGGTAGACAGCTTTCAGTGGTCATAGAGCAGGAGGGCACATACGGTCATCGCGTCCGAGTCTAACCTTCCACATTGTCCACCGTCCTTCCAAAGACGCAGCACCGACTCTGGCACACCACAGTGTGGCCCAGCCCTGCCTCCGGCTCTGTCTCCCAGTTCGCGCCTAGAAGAATCTTGCTTTTCAGTGAAGCCATTAGCACTCATTGTCCCTACCTGGGCTGTGCACACCCACACATGTGCCTCCTCACCTTCAGGTGCGGTTCCCCTCCCTTCCTTCCATGTCTAAGCTCTGTCTTGGAGCCTTCAGACCGGGTGCCTCTGTGCGACCCTCCTGCGCGGCTCCAGCCTTTGCCGGGTTTCCCTCCTCTGGGTTCCTGTCAATTGGTACCTCGCCTGGTCTACCTTACCCTGTTGTATCTCATGATTTCATTAGTCTCTGAAGGCCATGTAGGATAATAGAAAGTACATAAGCTTTGGACTCAGATAGACTTGGTTGGGGATTGAAGCTCTTTCCCTAACAAACCGTAGTGATTTAACCTCTCTGAAGTTTCATTTTCTCACGTGTGAACTGGAAGTAATAGTATCCAGCTGACAGAGTTCTTGGTAACATCGAATAAAGTCGTCTGCACAAAACGCTTGGTCGCTTACTGTACAAAGTGTATCACAGCTCTCTTTTGTTCCCTGTTTTATCTCTGACACCTAGGAAAGTTCCCAGCACCGAGTAGGTGCTCAATTAATGCTCATCAACTGAGTTAATGAACACGTGTAGTAAACATTGACCTTCTTCTATTTTGTTTTCTCCACTAGTCTGTAATTCTTGGAGGACGGGGATTATGCGTGTCTTTTCATATACTCACTGCTGAGGAGCTTTGATGAGTGTTTTCTCCTAAGTGCTTGGCCTCTCTATTAACTAGATTAACTCTCAATGGCACATAAAGATCCATTTATCATGGTAATGAGCCCATTTGTCTATGAACTTCAGTGTTACTCCCCACTAATGGAAATCATCATCATCATCATCATCATCATCATCATCATCTTAGGAAAAAACAAGGTAGCTAGAAGAAGGCATTTGACAAATATGTACATTTATTAACCTCTTCTACCTGCCCAGGATGCTGAGCTATACCAGGAGACTAAAAACTAAAAGTCAAGCTACCAATAATAAAGGTATTGAAGAAGGAAAGGAGGATGTAAGGGAAAGAGAGAGGGAGGGAGGGAGGAGTGGGGGAAGAGAGAGGAAAGGAAAAAAAAGAAGAAAAACAGAAGAAGGGGGGAAAAAAAAGCCGTGAACACATTGTTGTTGCCTCAAGGCTGCATGTTTTATGTTTGTTCCCAGGCCTCTCGTGATCATTCTGGCTCAGGCTGGGAACAACCTCAGAAGAGTTCTAAAATCCCAAAAGGATAGTGGTATTTAAAGTCCAGAAATCTCATAACAGAGTCTCTTCTTCAGAGATCATGCCAAACCACCAAACACCAGCCTCTTCTATCGGAATGAGAAACTAGGTCTGAGATCCTAGAAGATCCCTTCTTGATTGTAACCCAGGGACTTCTCTGTAATTTTTATAATCAACTTGGGCTGTGATGTCATACACAGGAGAGACAGTTTGGAGTAGTTAGGACAGGCTTTCCCTTGGCATAATGGAAACCACACGCATCATTATGGATTTCTAATGCTCCATTGAGGTTGGTACACGTTGCTTTGAAGAAAAGGAAGCCATTTCCAACCACATTTCTCCTGATTTATGCACGAGCCTCAGAAGGTCCAGACAGGTTGGAAATGATTTGGTAACTGGAGAAGTGACGGGGTAAGAAAGTATACTTTGTAAAAGACTGCGAACTTGACTCTCACTTGAAATCCTTGCCTTAGGCGGTGTGTGCACTCGAGAGCTTACATCATGTTAGTAGTTCACATCAGATTGAGAGTGAAAGACTACATAGCTCTGTGAATTAGGGCTGGATCGCTCTGGTAAAAAACATTCTCTAAGTTGGCCAAACATAAATCAGTCCTACAAGGCACCTGTGGTTACAAGCAAGGCTAAAGCCCTTCACCACCATTCCCCCATTCTTATTTCTCTTCTATTCATATTTTTTCCCTAACCAGAAAAGTAGAAAGCAATGAAGATTTTACAAAAACGTGTTTGCAATCAGCCCCCAAAGAGAACAGAGGAGTCCAGAATGACATGCATCCAGAGCACAGGACACAGGGTCAGCCCAGAGCAGACAGAATCTGATTGTGGGTTCTAGAGAGATTTTCAACAGTCAGCAAGGAATGGAGTCCAAGGTTTCAGCATCATGTCTAAGAGCTGGCATCTGCTGTCACCTGGCGGATGGTTGCCACTCTCCTGCCCAGGGGTGGCGTATTTCTGCGACCACACACATGTGCCTCCCCTTTCTCCTCCTCTCACTCTTTGACCTGTAAACCTTCTGGTTCTAGAGAGTCTCATCACCCATCTTTTCAGGTAACTCTTGTTGATCTGTGGAAAATCTTTACACAGATTTTCTTATTAAACCTTGGGTTTTGCCCTCAGTACATTTCTTCATGATCGTGTTATTCTTTATTGCTACCTTATGAAAAGTTATCTTAGCAAATGCCTTTCTTCGAGTCCCATCAGAGACCATAATAACACAGAAAAAGACACCAGGGTAATTTTGCCCTTTTGCAAATCTTGTAAACTAGTCAAGTAGCCTTGAAACTTTTTGCCCACCAAATCCAGCAGTCTTGGAGAAAGATTGTGTATGCCACTGTTTCTAGCCTTTTATCTGTTGTTAAAAGTTGATTTAAATTGTTGGCTCTGGGGCACCTGGGTGTCTCAGTCTGACAGTTAGGCGTCTGACTTTGGCTCAGGTCATGATCTCGTAGGTTTGTGAGTTCGAGCCCCGCTTGGAGCTCTGCACTGACGGTGTAGAGCCTGCTTGGGATTAATTCTCTGTCTCTCTTTCCCTCTCTGTCAACCCCTCCCCCACTTGTGCTGGCTCTCTCTCTCTCTCTCTCTCTCTCTCTCTCTCAAAATAAATAAGTAAAGCTAAAAAAATAAATAAATTGTTGGCTCTTACCATGTCCTCTGCCATTTGTAAACATTTTTATGAGTAAACCTTATTTTTATTGTAGGTCATTCATCACAGGTGATTCATTTTTTCACTTGACATATGCTCTTTTTTTTTTTTTTTTTAATGTTTTTTTTTCAACGTTTTTTATTTATTTTTGGGACAGAGAGAGACAGAGCATGAACGGGGGAGGGGCAGAGAGAGAGGGAGACACAGAATCGGAAACAGGCTCCAGGCTCCGAGACATCAGCCCAGAGCCTGACGCGGGGCTCGAACTCACAGACCGCGAGATCGTGACCTGGCTGAAGTCGGACGCTTAACCGACTGCGCCACCCAGGCGCCCCGACATATGCTCTTTTAATATTCCATGTCAGCTATTTCTCTAATTAGTTACTGAGTGCTGGGATCTGATGGAAAACAATTATTCTGTTTGTAAGCATCATGTGACCAAGGTACTGCTAACTGCTTCGAATTTCTTGGGTTCCCTTGGGTCTCACCACAAGTCAGAAAACAGATTATGGCTTCATCTTCAGGGACTTAATTTAGTTTGCATGACATATTTTACAAAGTTTTGCCATCTACTTTAGTAAATAAGTGAGAAGTTTCAATTTGTCAGACTCTTGAATTGAAATATTCCACAAATGTCCGTTTGTTTAAAATGATCGCATTTTAAACCAAACTTACAAGAACAAGGCATCCAAGTGCTACGTCTAGCAACACGATGGCCTTTTATTGTCACGTCCACTCTAGTATGTATGATTAGACACATTTTAAAATGAAGAACAGAGGCTCAGAAAAATTAAATCACCCAGCCAAGATTGTAGAGTTCTAGTTCAGGGACTTGGGATTTAAACTCATGTCTGTCTGATTCTAATGCCCCATTACCTCCTCGGTAGATTGTCATGTGAACCAAATAGCGTTTTATAGCTATACAGAACTTCAGAGTTCTACCAGTTAAGATTGACAAAGCAATTACTATTGCCTCTGTTTTATAGCTGAAGACGTAGAGGACCGAGAAGTTAAGTAAGTTATCAAAGACCCCATCCCCTGATTCCTAATACAGTGCTTGTTTCCAAGCACATCCTACTGTCTCCGGAGACTTCCTTCCTGTCTCCACCTTTGCCTCCTCCACCGTCCTCTGTGGTGTTTGTTCGCTCACAGAGGATGATGAGGACCGGGATCATCACATACCAGAAGAGGAAGATAATGCCCTATTACACACACAAAACCCGTGTGTGTTTTTTTTCTATGAAAAATTATATAATTGCTCCCATCATACGGTTCTACCTGTGGTCTCTTATTTGCCTGATTAACTGGAATATACTCTTCCAGGTAAAAGAACAAAAAGGAATAAATGTTAGGTCTCAAAATGATATGCTTCAAATAGCTTAGTGCGTAGCCTGAGACCGTCTAGATTTTTCAGGCTAGGAGATAGTTTCAAGAGATGTAATCCACTGCAGTGATCTCCTTTCATAAATTTCATTCTTTGAACATGCCTTTCTTGAATATCTACCATATGTCAGGGGCTGTGATACTAGAAACACCTCAATGAAACTCAACCAAAGTTTGATCCCTGGGTTGAATGAAAGAAGGTATAGTGACAGGTGGGGAGGGGATGTGTGAGAGGAGAGGCAGTAATGAACAGCGATGAACACTATCCATTTGTAACTTTTGTGTATACATAATAACATATGTGTGAACATATCACAGTTGAATATCTACTAGAATGAAGCAGTAGTAATAGATCTATTGACCATAAGATATTGAACCTTAAATCTCATGTCATGTGTGATAATTTTGACATTTTGTTGCTTTTATTCAGTATTTTTATTTTAAGATTAAAATAATGGTGACCCTTCTAACTACTCAAAGAAAGGGTTAGGAGGAAAAGAAAATCATACAATTCCAAAATAGGAATTTCATGAGCATAGCTGGTATGGACTTTTGAGCTACTTTGGCTGGGTTGTAGGGAATATGTAGGGAAACATTTGTTTCATATCGATCTCCTTGCTGTACAGACACTTAATGCTGTGCAACCGGGTAGGCCCCTCAATTATTCCTGGACTTGGAAATTGTGGGGTGCCTGGGTGGCTCAGTTGGCTAAGCGTCCGGCTTTTGACTTCGGCTCAGGTCATGATCTCACGGTTCATGAGATGGAGCCTTGCATCAGGCTCCATGCTGACAGTGTGGAGCCTGCTTGGGATTTCTCGCTCTCCCTCTCCCTCTTCCTCACCCTCTCCCTCTCCCTCTCCCTCTCCCTCTCCCTCTCCCTCTCCCTCTCTCTCTCTCAAAAATAAACATCTAAAAAAAGAAATGACATAGATAATTTAAGATTTAAGGGAAGAAGTCGTTTGTTCTGCCTTCATTCTTACTTAATATCAGCTCTCAAGTACAAGTTCATAGCCGTTGTTTTGTTTTTCCCCATAGTCACTTTTTTTTAGCTTAATAATCACTAATAATTTCTCAAACATAGTTTGAGAGTATCTGGAAGTTGCCTTTTGTTATAAGTAGAGAGCTTATAATGTGTTCTGGGAGCCCTACCCCAGAACACATTATTTTTTTCAAGTGTCTAGTTATCAATCCCATTTTCCCCAGAGCTATCATTTGAGAAGCATTTAGCTCTGAGTATGTAACATGAAAGTCTTATTTAAGAAGACTTAAATGATGTCGGTGTTCATTTCTAACAGAAAGGGAACATCTCATGGGTTGATAACTGGGCTTTGGATGCAGAAAACAGATAATAAGGTCAAGCGAATCGTGATACATCCCATTAGCAAATGGCCCTCACCAACTGTCACACTGTGCCCTACAGAAATATGGCTAAGGGTACATAGCAAATAGTTATCACAGGGTGGCTAGCTCACGGAGAATGCCGTTAGTCAGTTTTACCCAACAACTGCATTATAAAAGTTGGCTTTGGTCCAGCTTGTATTGCAGAATCTTTCAGCCTTCCGTCAATCATCGCCTTTCCCAAATTTCCAAATAGTTCTAAAACTTCTAAGAGGGGCTTCGCAGGTTCTTCTGAACGAGTTCTCAAACCCCCCGTGTACCACCCGTCATACTCTCCCCTTCTGTATTCCTCTTTAGTGATCTTCCTATGACGATTCGTCATCCCAGCCACGAGGGCCGGGCTGTCTCCTACCCCAGTGGTCCCTTACTCCCCAGTGGTGCCCAGAGTGTCCTGCTGAATTGCTGCTCTGGGGAAGTAGAGAGACTTCTCTTGCCCTTCTGCCCTCAGAGGCGTGTATCTGTGCCACCCTCTGCTACCCGGATCTTAAAGGGGGACTGTCTAGAACTCCCAGTTCCTCGGAGAGATCTCCTAACTTGCGTACCCCTTTCCTAAGATTCAAACAGTGGTCTGTGAGGGTGGTTGAAAAGCCTAGATTTTTCCGAAGACTTCATGCCACGCCCTTGTTTTAGCTCTGGCTCCCTATTGGATCCTGAGGCCAGGGGTAAGGAACTGACAAGGCTTCGCTCCGGGAAGTCAGATGGAGAGAGGAAGAAACAAGGGAGGAGAGGAAAGAATAGGAAACCACAGGGCACTGGCCAGTGCTTTGGGTACCCAGTCCACAGTGGTACAGAGACGCAGGGGTGGACAGCAGGCAGCCGCAGCAGGAACTTCGGCAGATGGGCTTTAAGAAACGATGCTCCGAGCAGGCCGTGGCATGAAGAAGACGAGGGAATTCATCCAGCCAGCTCCTCCCTGTTTCCCTTTCTCATCGGTCGAAGTTCGCCCCGTGGGGTGGGGATCCCCTCCTCCTGGTTGGGGCCGCCTCGGTGGCTGCCGGTCTGTCGACGGGTGACACGTGTGTCATATGTGGAGGGCGCCCGTGGTTATAGGGCTCTATCCAAGTCGGGAGGTCTCGGGCGGAGACGACACTCTGGCCTCCTGGGAGGCAGCTGAGGGGGAGGCCTGGGCGGTCCCAAAGCGGCAGACTGCCCACCCCAGCAGGTAAGCGGGCAGGCCCGGCTGTGGCAAAGCAAGGCAAGTCAGAGGTGAGGGTCTGGGAAGTGAGAGGCTCCCGGGTAGTCTTGAGAGGTGCTTAGAATGTGCCAGTCCCCCTCCAAATCCCTCCCCCAACACCTCCATCCTGTTCTTTCCCTAGGGTCCTGCGGGCGTCCCAAGCCCCCCGCCCCGGAACTCTGTCATTCAGTACAAGATTCGGTTGGCTCGAAGGTTTGTGCTACAGAAACACAGTCCATTGAATTTTGACAAAAGTGCCAGGTAGGAATCAGTTATGAGGCCATTGAACATCTCTTTTTAGCAAAGCTAAAGGTCTCAAATGAATGGAGTTTTTAACTGTTTCTCAGGGACTTGTTATATACTTATTTTCAAGGTTGGAAAAAAAAGGTCTGTCTGACGTGTTACCTAATCATCAAGATGGCACAATGAAGACTGCGAATATAAATGACCTAGAAAAAACGCATTTCCATCCCTAAGACACCTCAGATTCCTTTAAAGAGAAGCAAAGTGGATGGCTAAATGTAAATCAACTCAAATAAAAACCAATACGCCCCGAGGGATGGGATTGTTTAGCTCACACAGTGGAATGAAAAGTGGGTTTCGTTTGTTTGGGTCTTTTTCATTTGTTTTATTGATATGGTTTTAACTCCTCCACAGTTAGGGCTCAAGTGACTTTCTTCTATTATAAATTGCTGGCGGGCTGGGAAAGATTCAGTTTCATTCCGATGTTTGGAGAAATTGATCTTCCTGTTCCATATTCAAAGATAAAAATATCTCCCAGCTAAAGAGATTGTCAATGCCAGGGCCAGGGCCCTTTCCAGGAATTTCCTTCCGGGACTTGGCCATCCAACTTCCGAAATAACAATTGTTTTTCAGCTTTTCTGAAGTCAAAATATTTACCAACAGGGTTTGGTTTTATGACACCGCCTCTCCCTCTTTGGCCTGCTCTGATAGTTACATCAGACTAGCTGACGCTGAGCAGGGGAGAAGCCCCAAGGAAACCGCAGTCAGTGGGCAAAGAGGGAGGGAAGGAGAGAACGAGCAGGAGTGAGGAGGGAGCCCTGACTATTTGACATGCGTATCGGAATTTCAAAACAGGCCATAAGGCCCAGGATCTGAGCAGAGAGGAAATGTGTATCAGATGCAACACCCACACTTTGATCTCTCTTAGAATGTAATTCCTTCTGGCAAAAACTCTTTCTCCTCCATACCCATTACAGAAACTAACTTGTCGTTGCCAATCAGTAAGGATAAAACAATAACGGTAATGTTAACACCTTCCAATGGGCAAACAGCGTTGGGAACGGTGTGCTATCTGGTTTTGGCTGGGTTTCACATTTAAAATGGAATTTGGCAAAATAACTATGGTCCCCTGTCTACCTCCCCGCTCTCCCTTCCAAACACGGTGCATCTTAATAAACTGATGTCTGAGGAATTTGGCGGGGTGCTTAGTGATAGCCTCTCAAGTTAATGTATACGTGGGGCAGAAAAGGCCTTTCTGGAGGATACATCCTGTGTCATTCCCTGATGTATTAACAATTAAACGCCCAGTAATGCTCAGAGCTGGGGTCAAGACGGGATGAGGTGGTGGGGGCGGCGGAGATTACATCATTCCAATATGTTTTTTTCTGACAAGAGTGACATCCTTCAAAAGGCAGAAAGTACAACCTAGATCCAAAATGTCAGCACCCCTCAAAAAAGAAAGCGGTTTACAACAGGAAAATATTTTCATCTGTGGGCTAACCTCGAGACAATCTAATATCTGTTGGCTCTCCCTTTTGTGAAACTATCCCTAGACACAAAGAAGGATTATCCGTTAGTAAGAGCAGACGGCAAAGCATACATTATGTGTCAGGCACTCCACTAGGGGCTTCACAAATATTATTTCTTTTAGCCTTCATTATAACTGTACCTGGTTCTGTTATTATTCCCAGTTTGGGAACGAGCAAAGTATGGGTTAAGAAGACAAAAATTAAGTATCTTGTCTAGGATCATGCATCCTGTAAGAGACAACTCCAATAACAGCCATGAGAACAGACCCCACCTTTGTCTTCATGGTGGATACTGCCAGATGACCCTTCCAGGGCCAAGGCCTCTAGTCCCTGGTCCCTCTCCAGGGGGAGTGTTGGCCACTAATGGCTCACTGTAATACTCTCTCCAGGAGTTGCCCTAGGCTAATGAGAATGGCCTTGCCAAAGGAGTGCCCCCTTCCTGGGAGGCAGCCTGCAATCAAGGACTAATAGTTAAGGGGACACAAAGGCCTGGCCCCCTTGCCTCAGTTGAGAAGAACCGAGGCCAGAACTCCTCTACCGTCTGAGGCCTGTGTTGTGATGCGTCACAACACAACCTCTCCCTGGCAAGTGCTATTTCCTTGACCCCCTTCACCATTGTTGTCCTCAAACGTACCCTCCAATCAACTTTTGCTCCTCCATCTCAGAGTCTATTTTCTGGAAAGTCTGACCTATGATGCCCTTCTGGAATGCATATTAAAATGAGACAACAACAACAAGAAGTTTAATACCAGGACACAAGAGGAACAAAAAGAAAACAAACAAACCTGCCTCGTCATTTCAATATAGTGGTTCTAGTATTCAACATAGGGATATCTAGAAGTGATCCTCTCATTCCAGGTAGAGTTTCATAAATCATAGGATTTTACTCTTTTTAGAATCAACATGAATGTTAAGGAGTCTTTCTCGCCCATCCCACCCCCTTCCAGCTGCATATCACAATTCAAAAAATAAATGAGGCTTAAGTAACGGACTTGGCCATGATCACCCAGCTATTTGGTAGATTAGGACCCCATGCTGAATCCAAGACCTCACTGTATACAACACAGCCAAGGTCGTACTTAACTTCTAATTTGAGTTTTAAAAAATGCTTTTATAGTACATATTATGTGCAAGAAAGTACTTAATTCAGAGATGCTTGGTTCTCTCATCCCGATTTTATTTATTTTTTATTTTTTTTATTATATGAAATTTATTGTCAAAATAGTTTCCATACAACACCCAGTGCTCATCTCAAAAGATCACATCCCAATTTTAGAGTTAATGGTCTATAACTATTATCTTAAAGTAATAAAGCAACTGTTAATATCGTGAAAGCAAACATTATTTATTCTTGCTTCAACTGGATCATAATCGATTCTATTTACTTTATGTTTTAACCACAAAGTGACTTTTGTGTAATTCACACAGTTTTAAGGAGAGCATTTTCCCTCTCTCTCTCTCTCTCTGCCATCCTTTGCTAATTTGAATTTGAATTTCACTATATTACGTGATGAATTGTTTATTTTCCTTAAAAAGAACAACTTCAAGTGTGCCTTCTAGGGCTCTGAGAGTTCTTTTTTTCCTTCAGTTAGCTTAGTTTTCAAATGGGGGTCTTGGAAACGGAAAGAAGTTTCTGTCGCAGAATGGAAACGTTGCCCCTCCATGCTTCTGACCCACTCCCCCCTCCACACGCGCATGTGAGCACACGCACACACACAACCCGCCTCCTCCATCAAGAGTTAAAGGACCGTGGCCTTTAGTTTCATGGGATGGATTAGCATAGCTGGGCTTCGAGCAGGGAGAAAGGACTTTCCAAGCTGTTACACGCTGGACGTGTTGAGAGTGCATGGTTATGTAACACCATATTTTTTAATACAACTGACAGTCTGTCTTGAGATTTAAGTGTTTTTTGACAGTTTTTATGCACCTGTTAATTCAAAGCTCTTAACATATGCCAGTTAAAAAGAGCCAGGCACTAAAACATCTAGCTTTAGAGGCTAAATATGGCTCAGCTGCAATCGCAGGCAGGCAGGCAGGCGGCAGGCAGGCAGGAAGGCTGACGGGAACCATTCCTTCCTCCAAGATGGAAATCAGCTGTAGCCTCCTCTCTGTGACCTGCACAGACTATTTCTAGGCGGGGTGGTTGGAAACACCATTTGGATTCTCGGGGAGCAGTTATCAGAGCCGACTCCGGTCTTCAACACGATTGGTTACCCTGGATAACGTTCTGTTGTGTTTAGCTGGACACCTCATTATACACGTTCAGGTGAGCATCCTTACACGTGGAGTCGGTTTAGTATAGCTCCCCACTCGTCTTCTCCACATCACCCCTCAGTATCCACCTGCCCACGCCCAGCAAAACTGGGGACAAATGCCTGAATTTTTCCGTGGCTAACTTCATGGGTCTGAGGGGCGAAGGCCATGCATTCCCCTGTAACACAAAGAGCAGTATTTCTGGTGTAAATAAAGATTCTGTCAACCCTAAACAAGGGTGGATAAGGGATAGTCACTTTACCAATAGCCACGCCCCAGTCCCTCCGTGCATACAAAATAGCTTTTATTACTCAAAGCGCTAAAGCAGCATAGATTGGAAGAAAAACAAGCTTTTGCTTTTATTGTTCTCTGAGACTATATGGGGCAAGGTGTGGATTTGATACATTTCAAACATCTGCTACATTCCAGGCTTGAGGGTACAGAACAACAGTTGTGCAATAGAAATGTGATGTCCGCTGCAAATGTAAATCTATACATATGGAATTTAACATTTTCTGGCAGACATGCTTTAAAAAGTAAAAAAGTGAAAATAATTTTCATAAAGTAATTTTTCATATCCAAAATATTATCATTTCAACATATAATCAATTAATACATAATTCTGTCATTTTTCAAAAGTATTATTATTGCTGTTCTTAGGCATGAGGTCTTTGAAATACAGTGTATATTTTGCATTTACATCTCAGTTTGGATTAGCCACATTTCAGATTATTTTTAATTTTTTTAACATTTATTCATTTTTGAGAGTGAGAGAGACAGAGTGTGAACAAGGGAGGGGCAGAGAGAGAGAGGGAGGCACAGAATCCCAAGCAGGCTCCAGGCTCCGAGCTGTCAGCACAGAGCCTGATGCAGGGCTCGAACTCACGATTATGAGATCATGACCTGAGCCGAAGTCGGACCTCAACTGACTGAGCCACCCAGAAGTCCCTCAGATTCTTAATAGCCAGATGCAGCAAGCACAGTCCTAAAATGCTGGTCACGAAAATGTTCCAACAAATGAGGACATAACACTTGGTGACCTTGGGGAATATTTCTACAAACTGGATAATGGCCAGGGGACCTGTAGAGAATTCAACAGCTTCTTCTCTTGTCTACTCCCTCTTAGGGCACATTTCTTTGCATGCAATTGTTTAAGTGTCCCTCTCGGCTTCACAGTGACAACCAATCAGATTCCAATTAAAGATTCATAGAAAAACACAACCGTCAAGAAATGGAATGAGTTGCCTAGATGGCAAAGTGAATTTCATGTCATCAGAGTATTTGAGTAGAGTCTAACAGATGATGTGCGCCGATGCATGTTGAAGTTCCGTACTGTGTTGTCCGGGAGCATAAGGCAGCATAGATAGCAGTCGAGAGCTTAGGATTCAGAGCCAGACAGAACCGGGTTCGCATCTCATCTCACACTATTTGTGCGGTGGCAAACATCTTTACCCGTCTTGAGCTTCCACCCTGCCATTTGTAAACTATGAAAAACGACTTTGTAAACTTGTTATGTGAAATAAATGAAAACACATATCTGTAGCTCTCAGCACAACATTCAAAAATAGGTTTACGATTATTACAGCGTGAGAAAACTGTCTGTAGATACTTGGCACAAAGGCAGATTACAGAGCAGGTTCAGCATTTGGTCATCGTGTCTTCTTTAACTTCAACCGTGGTGGTCTATGATGGCATAACAAGGGCATCAGTTGTTAAGGAGAGATGAGTACTGGACCTTAGAATGATTTGCGACAAAATGGCTCCCCTCGAAATTGCTGTTCTGTTTTATTTTTAGGGGAGAAGAAAGAACTAACGAACTTCCATTGAGTGTTGAGGTTATTTCCTCTGTTTTGTTTGTCTGTTTTAACATGCCAAGCACTTTCTGTATCTTATCTTAAAAGTCCCATGAGGTGGTGTTCACTTTAGGGATGAGGTGTTGAGGATCAGAGAAGTCAGGGGTCACACAGTTAATATTGCATAGTTAATGTGTGAATCCAGACCCGTCTGACTTTAAAACTCAAGCTATTTCCAAGACATGGGAGTGGCCAGATTTGAGTTTCAATTGTTTGAAACTTTCAATCAATCGTAGAAAGTGATAGAGACAATATTTCAATTAATATTAAAATACCAACATTCTGGCTTCTTCTTTGACTGTGGTTAAAATGATTAAAATACATGTGCCTTAGCTACCACTATCTACCTCAGAAAGGGAGTTAGTGCTGTACCTGGGAATCGTTACCATCATCCACATCAGTCTGCTTGGATTTCATCTTTTTCTGTACTACTGAAAGGTTTACCCCTTGGAAGAGCTCACCTCTGATGTAAAAAATGCTAGAAATTGGGACACATAAGGTAGAATAAATATTCCAAGAGATTCCTCTCAAAGGCACAGGGAACTTGCATGTTATCATACAAATGGTCTCAGGGCAACCTGAGGTCACCTACACACTTCTCTAGAGTGACTTCTCCGGAGTGTCTATCCTGACACAACTTAGTGAAGTTTGGTTGGGGAGGGGGGCGGGGGGTGAGGGGAAGTAAAGTGGCAAGGGAGAAGGACAGAACAAGGCTGATTGAATGCTACTCTTTTGGACAAAATCATTTATAATAAGTCACTGGCAGGGCCTTTTGACGATGTCAGTCACAGAAGAAAAGAAAAGTCCCTGGCAGGTGTTTGGAGGGTGTTTGCTTCACCAACTCTAGTCTTTGTAGCCTTGCAGAGAGGGGCCACGTAGGAATGTCCACACTGTTTCCTGGCTTTCAGAACTGTCACAACCCCCCCCCCCCACCATGTTTTGATCATGGGACAGAGGGGAATAATCCAGTTCAAACTGCATTTGTATTTCTTATCTAAAAGGTATTCAATTAGGTTTAAACAAACTTCCATGTTTCCCTTAGGTTTTCTCATTGCAGAACGACTGTTTCTACAAATTATATATGTAATTACCCTTTCTGGTCAAAGGTGAGAGGGAAATTAGCATCACAATGGCAAGTCTTCTCTCTGGGTGTAGCCAGCTCCCACAGTTCCACGGGTGATTTGAGTGTGTTAAGCCTCCGTTTACAAGCAGGAGAGCGCAGCAGAGCCCGTGAGGACAGCATTAAAAATTTCTAATCATAGACAAGCATTTCAGACATTCATTACCACACGAGCCATCAGTGGATTAGATCAAATAAGCCAAATATGTGCAGACCACAGCCCTGGGGCTGCTTAGACTATTCAAAGTAATACAGAATCAAAATTGGCCCACGTTGCAATCTGCCTCCTTTTGAAACAAACCAGGGGTCCTCTATTTCCTCAGAAGGGGGTGTTAGGAAATTAGTTGAAAGACAGTGAGCCCAGACATTTGGGGTTTAGTACTCTGTTTGCTCAGAGACCATAGGAAGCCATCTAGTGATTCAGCACAAGAAAACATGCCTAAAAACTATATGAAGTCAGAGGAGGTGGACTTTTTGAGGGGAGATAGGGGTGCCCCTCTGTACTATACTGAATGAAGGAAAATAGCTCATCTTTTTCAGTAAAAAGAAATTACAAACTATTCTTCCAGAAACAAAAATGAAAAACCACACATACACATACACAAACACGAAACTCTGAGATAGTTGCCAAGTACTGCTCCAAAACCATGTGAATTTTTTTCTCGTGCATTTGTCAGCCTGACTCCAAACCATTTTATTCTTTCCTCATTTCCCCTCTCTGTTCAGTCTGTTTTTAGTTAGTTGCTTCTTGGCATAGCTTCCGTTGGAGCTGAGAGGGCCTGCTCTTTCTTCTCCCCCACCCTTTCTTTTTCTTTTCTTTCCTTTTAAAACTTTTTTTTTTTTTTTTTTTTAGCGTTTTCAGTGTTCTTCTTTGGCGTTCTTTCTTCTGGGCTCTGCAGTGACTCTGCAAAAATTGCTAAGACCAGAGCAAACCTGAGGCGTGCCTCTGGAGCCCACCCCGTCTGCTCCCATCAGGCCTTCACGCCACATGTAAAGAGCAGACTCGAGGAGTGGCCTGGGAACGTGTTCACGAATGCAATTTCGTGTTGCCTGGGATCGACTTCTCTGGGAGGGTTTGTACCTCTCCCTACACTTTCCCCTGTGAGCAGACTTGCCCAATGCCGCCATTTTGTGTGGAGAACCTCCTTCAGAGGAATCTTCCCAGCTGCTGTTAAGAGCTAGTTTTTTGAGACTCAGAGAGTAGAGGTTACTATATTCATTTGTTTACAGATTGCTTGGGGAGCTGGAGTGGATTTAGCTCGTGTGATTGTTTCCATCAATGTGCGATCAGACTGGAAAGGACATTTAACATCAAAATATGCTCCTAAGTGTGCTTCAGATCGGGCATGTTAATCAAAAATAAAATAAAAGGCCAATCAATTCCTTTAACAAATTGAGTTACTTGAACTTGCTTTGTGGTTTAATGTGACAGTAGAATCAGACTTTTTGTTCCTGTTAGACCCTGCCCAAGTTCAGGGACATTCTGTATCTTTGAAAGACTTACCTGTGAAGAATGAAGCCCACTCTGTTTTCAGGTAAAATTTGAAACAAGATTCTTTTTCTTTTACTCTATCAGGAGCACTTCTCAAAAAGACATAGAAACACAGAACCATTTATCGATGATGTGCCTAGGGTTTATGAGCAAAATTTAAATATCCGTTGTGTGGAGGACTTTTAAAAATAGTCGTGTTAATTGCAGGAAACAAAACTAAAGGCATTAATATACACACAAGTGCAAAGACCAATGTGGGAGAAAATCACCTGAGGTGTAAGAAGAGAGATGTGAACGGGAATGATTTGGCTTGGCTAACCGCAAGGAAAGGTGGTCAGACCTTCCCCTCTTTAAGTATGTGGCCTGGGGGTTGTCATTTCAACCACTCCTGCAACTGCTCTGCCGAGTTCTTTTGAAATATCCCGTATCTACAGATGATAAGAACCCACAGCCAACAGGGAACAGAGCCTGTGGCCATGTCTACATGATGCCAAACACTTGGGTAAAAACTGAAACCATTAGTTCAGTGCCTTGATGATTTTCAGACACTCAGTGCTGTAGCCTTATAAAAGGAAACAATTCAGATTTTTTTAGTTTTCATTCTGATACAGTCAATGACTACAATCAATGGCTAGATAAGTATATGTTTTCTCCACCAAAAAAAAAAATAGTTTAAAATATATATATATTTGTGTATATATATGTACACACACACACACACACAACATAGGTAATACAAAAAAAATAAATAATAGAGACACACACACACACACACACAAAAACAGTTCAGTCACGATGCCATGGTCACCTATGTGTCTCTTTTATACACAAACACATAAACACACACAAGTCCATACACACTCAAGCACCAATTAAAAAAAATCCAGTTAGGCCAGATTTCCCTCTCTGTCTTTTGTTATTTGATATGACATTATCTTAATCTTACTCATCCGTAAGCCTGACAACTCCTACGAGAGTAAAACTTTGCAGAAGTATATGATTTCTCTTTGTAAATCTGCAAACCATTTTTCCTTCTATTAGTTGAAATATTGTCACTGTGGTTTCAGTTATGTGCAGAGTATATTTTAAAAGCACTGCTCAAGCCCAGAGTGCTCTGGACTTGTCTGTTATTTTAGAGATCGTATGGTTGCCGAAAATATGAGATAATTTATGTGCAAAAAATTTCCAGCTTCAGTTTCTAAAATTTACGTAACATTTTTTCAACAGAAATGAAAATTGTATCTGAAGAGCACAATTAATAACCTTAGATTAAGGGATCTCAGATCAAGATGATGAGAATAAATGTTTCGTGTTTTAGTAGCATAAAATATTTGCCAACAAACTTACCTGAATGTATATTGATTAGGAGATGGAGAAATGAGGGCGTGCATTTAAGGTGAAGAACTACTTTACAGTCGACTTACTTAAAATGGATTTTTAATGATTTCTAAAATATTTTCTTAAAAAAATGGGAAGAAAATGTTTCAACTATTTGATAAAAGCTGCTTTCAAGAGGCACACAGTATACTACTGACATTTTCCCTGAGCCTGGATTTCTCCAGAAATTCTCCTGGCTATAAGGCATATTCATAAACACCAGACCCGTAGAGACATACTTGTCACACCCAATCTTGCTGTCTTCCTCGTTGTTCACTTTACAGAAATATTTCCTCTTCCTAGTTCCTCAATTTTTAAATGCAACTGCCTCTAGGTAATAAACACATGCAATGATATTCATTTCCAAGATATTAAATGTCATAGCTGAGGTCATTTTAAGATTAGAAAGAATCAGTGTTTTCAAAACAATGCACTTGAATTATCTGTGCAAAGACATACATGCGTTTAAATAAGGTTGTAAATTTGCAGGATTATCTATAAAGTTATAAATTACAGTGTTTGTGAAAACTCTTGACATGGGCACTGAGAAACCATATAATTAAATAAAAATTGAAAGCCTTTGAACATGTCCAGATTAGTATAAATGGCTTCACAGACACAGATTTCATGTTTTCATTTTAATGGCAATAAAGTATTTTGTTTATGTACATGCACTTTAAAACCCTACTTAGCATGGCATATATGGAATTTATGCACATGTTTACCATATATTTAAAGACGGATTTTAATGAGCCATGGCTGGAAATCCATAAAGGTTTGCATGTCCACACTGGATCCATTGTAGAAAATACTTTCCTTTCTCTATTTCACTTCTAAAAATATGAAATGTTTGGAGAGGTTGGAGGATAAGAGGGAAGAAGTGCTCTGAATAAACACATACAGATTCTGAAAGTGGGCTTTCTTTTTTTTCTCTCTTGCTTTCTCGCTTTCTTGCTTTCTCTCTCTTTCTCTCCTTTCTTTCTTCCTTCTTGTTTCTTCCTATTGAGAACAAGAATCGATCAATCCGTGCGGAGGTGAAATTACACAGAAATTGAGGAATAGGATGTGGCGTCATGGCAGTGATAATACAGAGATGCTGTTAGCTCTGTGCTCCTCAAATGCCTCTGGGCCTTTAGAACGCCCTCAGCGTATTTGCTGGGACAGATAAACTTTTGAAAGTCCCTGTTTGTCAGAATATCAAAATTTAGAGCTTCGTGATTTTTTTGAACAAGGAAATGTCAAGTAGTTGCAAACCAAATACTATCGCCGAAAACGGACACATAAAAAACAAAAATCAGAAAGGAAGAAAGAAAGGAGTTATAAAATGAGAACAAGAATATGGAAATAAAGGGAGAAATAACTTTGGGGAAGGGCAAAGACGATGAAGTTAAAAACAGAATTGAAAGGCTCTGGTAAAAGAGTCCAACATAAGCGTAAAAACATGGGAGCACAGTGAACATGCAAATATGCCCTTTGCAAACCCCAGTTATGCAGGCTTTTCTACTGCCACACAAAAGTGTGTTTTTTGGGAAAATTGGTTACAGCAGTGGCCATGCCTTCTAATAGCCGCAAGTAGAAATAAGGCAGTAAGTGTGGAGGGGCCTCCGCAGAGCTGCGTTCTCTACCTTTCCAATCCCCTGCCCGTCCTGCGCCTGACCATATGGAATCCATCTCATCCAAGGACATAGACGAGAAGAGGGGTTTGAGGAAACCAGGGCTGCTGCTGGCTGTTTTAACGGCATGCCACAGGAAAGTTTTATTTCCAATTGATTGGTTACAAATCAGATAAATATCGCTTCTAATGAAAGCAGCTTTGAACTGCTGGAAATGTTATCTATAGGAGTCTGGGGTTTATCAGAAGTCAAATGTAGCTTTAATCACATCAACATGCTAATTACAGGCAAACAATAAAAGCTTTAAGAAATGATTGTGCAGGTTTTATTACTATTGACAGTCACCAAGGTATATTTATTTCGGGAGGTAATTGTCAGAAGACTTTCTCCAGAAAGACTTGTTTGTATAATTAAGCCCGTGTTATGCAAGCTTATCTGCTGATCAGCTCCTGCTAGTTATGGAGCTCCCCCAATGCCTCAGAACACAGAAGCGATTAAAACAGAAAGGCTCAGGGAGAGGGTTTTTCAGTAGTTCATTTGTAAGGGATAAAAAAAATAAAGGCCTAATGTACTCTGAAAAAAACAGAATGTACTAGAGTGAGAAATGTGATCAGTCACTAAAAACTAAAGGAATAAAAACAATAAGGGTAATTGAAAACTTTTCATGACCAGTGATGTAAGAACAGGAAAAAATTAGAATGGAGGGTGTATATTTCCATTTGGAGTAGAAGCTGGGGGGCGGGAGCGGGGGGGCAGAAATTTTCTCTTTATATACAAAATATTCCATGAAATGGGGCCTTCCAACCTAAAAACTATATGGGATGAGAATGAGACAGAATAGAAAATAGCAATCAATGGCTACATAGACCCCAGCACCACTGGATTTATTATTTTACTGTGGAGTTTTTACATAATTCCCCAAAGTGCCTAATTGAAAAATAAGAGCCTGAAAGTTTGATAACATCATTTCAAATCTACACAAACACACATGCTTTTCCATCCAAATAAACAACAAAGGCACACTTACAGTTGCCGCCCTGAGCATTTTTTTTTTTTAGGCTAGGACACCTGAAATGTATTTTTTTTTTAAATATTTCCATCTTATTTTTAATGACAAACTGCATTGTGACTGGACTAGAGGAAAAAAATAAACCTTTCAAACTATAAACTATTTTTTGTGCCATAAAGAATCATTCAAGTCTAAAAAGGAAAAACCCTAATTTAAAAAATATCATTATTATATTGAAAGGTGTTGGACTGGGTTTAATTCTTTCCATTCCCAAATATTGGCCTCAGTTCAGTTTCCATTTCATTCAAAGCAATTAAAAATGTGGCAAATCCTTGATCAATTTTCTTACCCTTAAACAGGGTCAGTTCTGAAGTTGTTGTCACATTTTAATGGGTTCAGAGTCAGTTTATGCAAGAGACAATCAAATGTTTGCTTTTAAAAGCCCTATAAAAAGTAAGAGCTTTTAACCTTTTGAATGCATTAATAAAATGCTAATGACATCATGGCCAAGACCACATTTGGAGGTTCCCCAAAACTCCAAATGACCGTTGTGAAAACAGAATTTTAATCAAATGATCTGTTATTTTAATGGCCACTTACAAAACAGAAGATTTATTGAGAAGCATAAAGTTTGTTTGAAGGCAAAGCTTTTAAGAATTACCTTCTTCTGGGTTTTTCCCCCCCAGTTCCTTGCAACATAATACTACCAAATATTTGTGAATTGTGACTCAAGTCTGCAGAATTATTTCTAGCAGAAAATAAAAAAGAGGCTGGAAAGCAAAAACGTGGTGCCAATTTGTCTGCCCAGGCTCTGATTATCGGATGCAGAATTTTTTTTTTTTTCTTTCAGGGGAGAAGGATTTGGTGGGAATGTTTCTCCCTTCAGGGTGAGATATCTGATATCCATCCTGAGACCAATCATAAGGCTAAACTTTCATGCAAAACTGCACAAGGGGAAAAAATTAAGTCTTTGGGTAAAATTCTCATCTAAATTTGCAGCAGATCTCTCATTTCCGCTGGGCAATTATGGCGCTTTTTGCCATTTCTGATTGCAAGACACGTTGATTTTTTTTTTTTTTAAGTTATTTCTGATAACTGGAGAACCTTAGGTCCCTAACCCCCTCCCCCAACTCTTCTTCCTCTCTTTTGAATCTCTGTTCCTCATTTCTGTCTCTCCTGTCTAGAAGTGCTATCCAGTGACCCCTGGTGCTGATTAAAGTTTCACGGGTGACCCCTGAATGCATTTTATTACACTGGCTGGTCATAAAACCTGCCTAAACTGCTGGCTTATCCAAACTCCTGCCTCTTCTGTGGAAAGCCCCACAGTCAGCCCAACCTCAGGCAGGGAAAATCCAAACAAGCACACCAAGGAAGGGCAGAGAGAGCTTGACACAGACTTTGTCAATACCAGGGAGACGCCCAGCAGAGGGGAAGGAACAGCTTAGAAAGAAGACAGACACTCGCAAGGCCTCTGGAGGAAATCCACTCGATACCAGTGTAGGTGGGCCACAGGGAATGGCAAAGGAAAGAGGGAAACATTAAAACCCTTTGGTGTTTTGTTCTTTTTCTAAAATGATATACAGCACTGAAAGGGCTTACAAGGTGAAAGCAAGACACAAATAGCATAGGTTAGCATAAGGCATCTCTGAAAACATCATCCTCCTAAAATGAATCCCAGGAAGACATTTATTCAACTTTTGGAAAGGAACATGAATTGGCTAGAAAGTTGTTTTTTTTTTTTTATTTAAAAAAAATTTTTTTTCAATGTTTTATTTTATTTTTGAGACAGAGAGAGACAGAGTATGAACAGGGGAGGGGCAGAGAGAGAGGGAGACACAGAATCCGAAATGGGCTCCAGGCTCTGAGCTGTCAGCACAGAGCCCGACGCGGGGCTCGAACCCACGGACCGTGAGATCATGGCCCGAGCCGAAGTTGGACGCTCAACCAACTGAGCTACCCAGGCACCCCAGCTAGAAAGCTTTTAATATGTATATACCTACTCTAGGTAAAAATAGGTACTATTATATTTACATGGTTTAGGAAGAACTAACTTACACTTAGGCTCAGTTTAGCTGGTGTGTGTGTGTGTGTGTGTGTGTGTGTGTGTGTGTGTGTGTGTGTGTTTTCTGGGCTGCCTGGAGGTGAAGGAAGACAATCTGTAATATCCACAGTCCTGCATGGTTGGCATTTCTGTGGCAGAGACAAGGCATGGCAATTACTGGTAGGAGAGGCCAGAGTTCTCTCATGCTAAACCTGAATGTGCACGTGTGTGTGTGTGTGAAATCCAATTTAGCATTTGGAAATAAAAAATGTTTTCAATTCCGTTCCCATTTGCAAAGTCTGAAAATAAATCGGCAAGGTTTGTTCTGATCCTCGAGCCAGAGAAGACAGTCTGGAAATGAGCTGAGAGACGTCCATCTTCAGTTTGTCGAGGAGGAAAGTGAGGTGCCTCACGGGCAACAGGATGAAGACCTGGCCCCTGGCAGTTGTCCAGCTAGCCACAGAGGAGAGCCACAGGGGAGGGCCACAGAGGAGAGCTGCAGAGGCAGGAGAAGCACACAGTTTTCCCACTGGTCAGGCCCCCATTTCAGCAACACTCAAGCTGGATTAGGGTCAGAGTCTGTTCGGAGCCCTTGGTGCTCCTAACATCCAAATGACAGACTCCCAAATTGCTGAGCAGTTTTTCCAGTACTGCAGTGGTCCACAGCTTTGGTCATTGTCATACCGGCCAAATCCTTAAGAAGGCAAAATCAGGGGCCTGAAGTGAATCATTGGTGACTATTTAATGGTATCTGGTGGTTAAAAAGCAATTGGTGACAGTTACTCCTGAAATTACTTCTTTTGCGCCTGTGTTTTTTTTTTTTAACCCTTAGAAAACTTGCTGCATTCTTCTCCCTCTTGCTAAAATAAAATAATACAAAACAACCATGAGTTCAACTCCACTATGGATCACACGTGGCCCCTTTTACCTGTGTATTCTTTTAACGTAAGCCACTAAGCAAGTCAAGCATTCCCTCTAAAACTGTCAGTGGAAGCTGGTGACTTTGTTGATTATCTTTAACAAACTGGTGAGTTATGCTCCGTTTATTTCAGCCTTGACCTGATTTAATTCATTCAGAGATTCTTCATAACGGACGATAAATCTGGTAACCAATGACAGCATTTTTTTTCATACGCAGCCTGCATTGCACAGGGAGCAGGACTTTGATGTGCTGCTGTCCCTGCTGTTGACCGTGCATCCACGGCACATGGTGATTTACAGATGTCAACACTTTACTTCTTACTATAACCATATGAAGTACATTTAGCTATTTCTGGTTTGTAGATGAGGAAACTAGGGCTTAGAGAAGTTAGGTAATGGCCCAAGTTCCCAAGCTAGTAAGTGACAGAGTCAGGAATGCCTCTCGGTTCCAATTCAGTCCTTAACCAGCATCTCTTAACTTTGCCAAGTCCCAAACATAATACCTAGAAAGAAGAGATCTCAAGTACAGCTGGCTGCTTATCCTATCGGTTGAGCATCCGACTTCGGCTCAGGTCATGATCTCGCGGTTCGTGAGTTCAAAGCCCCACATCGGGCTCTCTGCTGTCAGTGCAGAGCCCGCTTCAGAGATGGGGACAGAGGTGTCCCTCTCTCTCTGCTCCTTCCCTGCTTGTGCTCTCTTAAAATAAATAAAACATTAAAAAAAAAAAAAAGACTTCCTGGGTAAACTAGCTTATTCTCCAGTTGATAAATCTATTTCTTACCCTCCTTTTCTTGGTGGAATATAAATTTCTTTTAAATTCTATATATTTTAGTTGATTACATGCAGTATGTCTTCTTAAAGCAAATGATGTGTTTTTCTTTAAACAGTGGAGAGGTTAGTAGTTTAAAAAAAGAAAGAGTTTGTTCCATGCCTTTAGACAGAGGCTTTAAGATAGGAAAGCAGGTTCTAGAAGTGCCAAGTACTAGATAGGTTTTGGGGTTGAAGCTGAAGCAGGGAAACAAAGGGTAGGTAAGTCAAAAGCAGTTGTCAGCCTTCTAATTTTTGTTATTTCTGATTAAAACTTTGCTATCATTCTTATCTTTTTTCTCTTTTTGTAACGTGTTTTCTTTGACTACTTGCAAGAATTTTCTCTTTATTGATTTTAAGAAATTTTATTCTGATGTCCTTTGGTGTCATGATCCTCATACTTTTGTTCTTGTTTCGGATTCTTTCCATTCCTGGATCTATGGATTTATAGTTTTTATCATATTTGAAATTGTTTTGACCATTATTTCAGCATTATTCAAAATATTTTTTCCATCTCTCCTCTCCTCTCCTTTGGGTACTGGGATCATGTGTATATTAGGTTGCTTAAAGTTACACCACAACTTACTAAAGGTTTGTTCTTTCCTCAGTATGCTTTTTTCCTCTCTGTTATTAATTGTAGATAGTTTCTATTTCTATGTCTTCAAATTCACTAATCTTTTCCTAGGCAATGTCTAATCTGCACTTAATCCTGCCCAATGTCTTTTTCATTTTTGACATTGTAGTTTTTATTTTCATAAGTTCAGTTTGGTTCTCTTTTATATCTCCCATGTCTCTACTTAAAATATTCAAACTTACCCTTAACTACTTGAACATACATAATGCAGTTATAATTGTTTCAGTGCCCTTGCCTCTTAATTCTATCACGTCTCATTTATGATTTGTTTTTTTTAATGTTTTCCGTATTATCAATCAAAGTAGTTGCATGCTTGATAACTTTTTTAAGGCTTATTTTTATTTTTATTTTGAGAGAGAGAAAGAGAGAGAGCGTGAGTGAGGGAGGGGCAGAGAGCAAGGGAGAGAGGGAGAATCCCAAGCAGGCTCCACATGGTCAGTGCACAGAGCCCAATGTGAGATCATGACATGAGCTGAAATCAACAGTTGGATACTTAACTGACTGAGACACCCAGGTGCCCCTGCATGCTTGATAATTTTTGATTGGATGACAGACATTGTGCATTTTACATTGGTGGCTAAGGAGGTTTTTGTTTGTTTCATTTGATTGTTTTTATTTCTATAAATACTCTTTTTTTAATGTTCATCATTTTGAGAGAGAGAGAGAGAGAGAGCATGAACAGGGGAGGAGTAGAGAGAGCAGGAGAGAGAGAATCCCAAGCAGGCTTCCTGCTGTCAGCACAGAGCCTGATGGCAGGGTTCAATCCCAGGAACCTTGAGATCATGACCTGAGCTGAAATCAAGAGTTGGATGCTTAACCAACTGAGCCACCCAGGCACCCCTATTTCTATAAATATTCTTCAGCTTTATTCTGGGACATTGTTAAATTATTTGGAAATGGTTTGATCTTTTGGATCTTGCTTTTAAGTTTTGTTTGACTAGAACATGACAACATTGATTCAGGGACTGATTTTTCCATACCTTGAGACAAAATCCTTCTGAATACTCTAATCAAAGCTCCATGCATTATGAGGCTTTCCTTTCTGACTGGTGGGATTGTTATCTCTGATCTCTTCAGGTGATTTTTCCCCAGTCTTGGGTATTCCATTAAAGGCATGTGCTCATCAGTATTTAGCTACATACTTGAGAAGAATCCTTTGCAGATGTCTAGAATTTTCTTTGTGGAGCTCTCTCTTCTCTGGCAAAATCTAGCCATATTGTACTCCCCAGTCCCCCAGCTCTGCTTCCTCAAATTCCTCCACTGCCACTATCCACCTGAATTTCCCTATCTGTGCCCTGGTTGGAAACTTTCTCTGGGCTGTAATCTGGATACTTGTAGAGCTCCCCTTGTCTCCCATCTTTCAAGAATGATTTTCCTTTGGGGCGCCTGGGTGGCTCAGTTGTTTAAGCGGCTGACTTCAGCTCCCGTCATGATCTCGTGGTCTGTGGGTTCAAGCCCCGCATCGGGCTCTGTGCTGACAGTTCAGAGCCTGGAGCCTGCTTCGGATTCTGTCTCCCTCTCTCTCTGTCCCTCCCCCGCTTGCACTCTGTCTCTCTCTGTCTCTCAAAAATGAATAAATATTAAAAAAAATTTTTTTAATAAAAAAAAGAATGATTTTCCTTCATTGCCTCATCCCTGATGTCTTGAAAAGTAATTTTTCACATATTTTCTTTGGTTACTTAGTTGTTTTATGTGGGATGATCCATTTTGATGGGAAATAGAAATCTCCATATCCATGGGCTAAAGCTACGGGTTTCTTTGGCAATGTCCTTAAAATCTTGATAAGCTTAACATTTAAATGTAGTAGGTTTCTCATCCACTCACACGGTGCTATGTGCCAATAACCATACTCTAAATTTTTTTAGGCATAGTTTTCAGATCTGCTTTAGGTCTTTGCTTTCTTATCTCTACACTTGTCTTTTTCAGCTTAACAGTAGCCAAGTGGAGGCTTTCAGGCTTGAAGGTGAGAAATCAGAATGTGATCACTTTTGCCAACAGGGAGGTTTTATGGAACATTTACCCTTACACTTTTTGTCATTACTATCTCATACTCTTTGAGGTTGATAAAAAAAAATCAGTTTTTCCAACCCTATATGATCTAAAATTTCTCTTCTCTCTGTAATTCTTTTCATTTCTACTCACAAATTGGCCCATTTTTTTCTGAGTTCATCACTTATAATATTTTGACAAAAGCAATTAGCAATAGCCAATATTCATTTCTAATTGTTATGTTTTCTAATCTCTTCTGCTGTGCATGTGGTCTGGCCTAATGCCCAAGTTATCACAAGTGATGGTTTTACGTTTTCTTTTCTTTCTTTTTTTTCCCTTTTCTTCCTTTCTATCTTTGCCACTGAATAACATCCATTTTTCTTTCTTTCCCCTGATGTCAGTTTCCTCACTGCCTGCTTCACACTAATGCAAGGCATATATTTTAGATTTTTTTTTTATTTCAGCAATCCCTCGTTTCTCAAAATATTAATCTCTGGATTAGGATAATTAATATAGCTGCCATAAGGGGAAAAATGTCAAAATCTGAACGGCTTAGTGAAATGAGTTTAATTTTCTCATACAAAGTTTAATGTGGATTGGCAGTCTTCCTCAAACTTGTAGCTATGCCATCTGGAACATGTGGCCTCCAAGTTTTCCAAGGCAAGGGAAGAGAGAGAGATGCGGGAGGCACATCATTTCTTAACTGCCTCATTTTTACTCACACTCCATTGGCCAGAACTTGTCACGTGGCCCCAACCTAACTGCAAAGGTGGTTGGGCAATGTTGGGAGGCACAAGGAAGAAATTGGGAGAAACAGAAAAAACGCAATTATTAACCAACTCTGCCATACCACGCTCATAACTTAGCACCGTATCATTCACATGTCCTCTGGTCACATCCTTCTATGTATAAATGTACATATTCATAGATACCCATACATATAGCATCTTGTCATTGTTTTATAAAAACGGAATCATTTATACTTTCTTTATCTTTCCTTGTATTCAAAAACACCTACTCAATATCTCTCCAAATTAACTTCTAGACCTCTAATTCATTCTTTTTAATGACTCCTTCCATTATATTCCATGGTGTAGTTACACCATAATTTACTGTTTGTATGCTCAGGTATATTTACTTTATTATGTGATTTTTGTTTGCATCAACTGTGCTTCAATAGATATCCAATCATATAAAATCCATTTTTAAAAGTTGATGGTTTTTTTCCCTCTGTGGGATAGATTTCCAGGAATGGGATTTACTGGGTGAAAGTGTACATGTCTTGTTCATTTTAACATTTTGCCAGAGTGAGGTCCATAAAGGCCGAAACTATTCACATTTTTACCAGCGATATAGGAGAACCTGTGTCTCCATGAACCTGATATCAATAAATGTTTCAACACTTTTTAATTCTGTCAGTTTAGTGAGGAATAAAGAGAATTAGGGAAATAGAAATTAATGTAAGAATATCTTCATATGTTGGTAGGCCATTTGGTTGACTATTCAAATCCTTTGCTATTAGGATTCTTATCTCATATTTGTCAATAAGTAAGAGATTTGGGGGGCATCTGAATGGCTTAGTTTAACTCTTGATTTCGGGTCAGGTCATGATCACAGGGTCATGGGATTGAGCCCCAGGTCCGGCTCTGCGCTGAGCATGAAGCCTGCTTGGCATTCTCTCTCTTTCTGCTCTGGCCCTATCCCCCACCCACATTGTCTTTCTGAGATAAAAAAAATAATAAGTAAGAGCCTTTTAATTATCATAGTTGGTAAACTTCTGGTGATCTTCTGAATTGCAAGTATTTTTCCCAAATAAGTTCTATGAATGTTTTGGGATATATTATGTGTAAATATTTAATATTTTAATACATGATAGATGATAGATAATATTTTGTCATTCAAAAAATTTAATTTTTGTATCGTCAAAATAATTTTTATGCTGCTGAGTCTCTCCTGTCCCTGGATTATACTTGTTGTATACTAAATTTTCTTGCTCTATTTTATTATTTTTATATACGTAAAGGTTTTAATCCATATGGAATTAATATTTGTATAAAGTTCAGTTTCATTTTTTTCAGATGGGTAACTTTTTGTGCCAGCACTATTTATGAAATACTCCATTATTTTCCCTCTTTTCATATATCAAATCATGTATTTTCCGGGATCCTCTATTCTGTTCTGCTGGTTTCTTTGTTTCTTCCTATGCCTATAACCATATTAATTCAATGTCAACTGTTTTAACAGTATGTTCTGATTGTTAGGCAAGTCTCTATTCACTATTCATCTTTGTCAAAACTTGTTTGGCTATTCATTGAAATGTTTTCTTCATTGTAAACTTAGAAGTTTTTCTATCCGCTTCCCCTAAACTTCTGTAATGTTAAAATTGATATTACATCAAATTTAAGCAATAATTTTTGGCAAATTGACATTCTTATTATATTTTAATCAAAGAATATGGAAAGATTTCATTTGTGAAAATATATCTTTCAATTGATTCTATGTTTTTTTCATGTATGTTCTATTTCTTTAAAAACATATCTACACCTATTAATAGTTTCTTCTAACTGATTTACTTGCTAGTGGTTACCTCTACAATAATGTTCCATAATAACAGGGTTTGTACCCACACCTATCTTGTTCTTGATTTTATTGAAATGTCTTTAGAGTTTTGTCACTTAGGATAACCTTAGCTGCTGGTAAAGTTTTTCAAAATTGGGAAATACTGCCAAAGTGATGAAATGACTTTTTAACATCTAGTAATATAAATAAATTAATATAATTTTACCTTCAGATTTCTTATTATGGATTATCTTGATAATTATTGAAATATCCCTTCATCCTTGCAATGAACTGTCCCTGTAAAAATAATTGTTTGTTCTTTTCATATAGCACAAGATTCTGTTTGCTTATATTTTGAATGGGTTTTTTTTGCATCATTATCTATAGATGAGATTGGTCTTTACTATTACTCTTTTGTATTTCTAATTATTAGATTTTAATATGAAAGCCATGTGTAGGCTTTGAAAAATAATTTGGAGGGTGGAATAGTAAAACCAACATTGGAATTATCTATTTTTAAATGGTTAGCTAAAATAGTTATTAATCCAGCTGTTCCTGATACTGTTTTAATGGTAAATCTTTAATCATTTGGTGATCTCTTCTGTGGTAATTGATTGCAGTTTTCCTGGATCATGTTCAGTAATTTTACTTTGCTAAGGAATTATTCTTTTTGACATCTCCAAATTTATTGTTAAAAGTTGTATGAAATACTCATTTATAATTCTTTTTATCTTTTATGAATATATGATATCTTTTTAAATTCCTGATAAATATTTATTTATACTTTATCTCTTAAAGTTTTAGCAGTTTTGTGAGAAAATTTTAATCATATTACTACTATTTTTCTTTTTAAAATATCTACTGGGTTTATGTCTTCTCTCATCAGTCTTTTTAATTTGCAGATTAGACCTCTATTTGAACTTGAGGGAAATCTTCTATTTTTTTTTTATTGCTCTCCTCTTTTTGTGCCTCCTTCTTCCAGAACTTCTATCATTCACATGTAGGGCTCCTGCTGTATCCTTCAATTTCCTGTGTGTGTGTCTGTGTGTGTGTGTGTGTGTGTGTGCGCGCGCGCCCGTTTTCCATATTTTTGAGATACGATTTTGTGCTTTGAGCTATTACCTTTACTTGATATTCCAGGCCACTAATTTGAGTCTCAGTGGTAACCAACCATTCCATCATTCTTTTACTGACTTGCCTAGTTCAGAAATTAGGATTTTACATACAGGAAGTATTCGAGCGCTGCCTGAATCTTTACGAATTGTCATCTGTCCTTCAACACCTGTGTGAAATGTACACTGTATTATGACCTACCGTGTTCTTGTGAACCATTGGACTCTCCTCAACTGATTATTTTTCACGATGAACTCATTGTCTGGTTATTGGAATACAAGTGATTACAGCTCTTGAAGTGTAGAAGCAGCCTTCACAAACAAGAAGCTGACTGCTCTTGAGAGACTGTGAAAACCATCCTGCTTCTAGCTATCCTCCTCTCTTCCAGTCCTAGGGATAATGAGAGTTTAAACAATCTGCTTTGCTCCTCCTTGGCTCTTTTTTTTTTTAATGAGAGAGAGAGAGAGAGAGAGAGAGAGAGAGAGAGAGAGAGAGAGCGCGGGAGAATCTTAAGCAGCAGGCTTCACAATGAGCATGGAGCCTGATGCAGGACTTCATCTCACAACCCTGGGATCATGACCTTAACCGAAATCAAGAGTCAGATGCACAATCGACTGAGCCACCCAGGAGCCCCTCTCCTTGGCTCTTACAGGCCAGAAGACCATACACCTTCAAAGGAATAATACCAAACTTCTTCCAAGGATCCATGGAGGCTTAGAACTAGGTGCTTTCCAGGATCCATAGTTTCTCAGTCTTTACCTCGGGGAACTCCAGGTTCTCCCAGACACAGAAAAAAAAAAAAGCCCTGTGTGAGATTTCTCCTCTGGGTGTCCCCTGGAGCTTGGGTTTATTAGCACATGAGAGTATATCCGTCAGCTTTAGGGGTCTGGAGGCTGAAAGCAGAATACACTGATGCCAAACTAAAAGGGAAAACAGAATACATTCAGGTTGCTACCTTTCTAGACACTTTCCACTCCCTTCTGTAGAAATCATTGAAATTCGGAGAACAAAGTAACAGATAGGGACTGTGAAAAATGGGGCACACCATCCAGTTATTTCCAAGTGACAAGGAAGGCCCTGTTGTGACATCTTCTCATTTTTATTTGTAAAAAAAAATTTTTTTTAATTCTTATTTATTTTTGAAAGAGAGAGAGAGAGGGCAACCGGGGACGGGAGAGAGGCAGAGAGAGGGGGAGACACAGAATCTGAAGCAGGCTCCAGGCTCTGAGCTGTCAGCACAGAGCCCAACACAGGGCTTGAAACCATGAACCACAAGATCGTGACGTGAGCCGAAGTTGGATGCCTAACCTGACTGAGCCACCCAGGTGCCCCAACATCTTCTCATTTGTAAAAGAGAAATCATAAATCCAGAATTTTGTGTATTATCTTCCCATTTCAAAATATTGATGACTTCTGTGTGTGTGTGTGTGTGTGTGTGTGTGTGTTTTGTAAATACTTGTGAAACAAGCCAAATATGTCTTTAGGTTGAATTTAGCCTGCGGGCTCCCAGGTTAGGATTTCTGGAGCACATAGTAGATCTCTGGATGCTAGATGGCCATATCTAACTCTGCAGTTCTGCATCACGAAGGATAACTGTCATGCCTTCTTTTTAGGCAAGCTTCTTGCAGGCAGAGCCATATCCTCTGCTTTGTATTCCAAGGTTCCAAGTATAGCAGAAGGTAGGCACAGAACACTTAATGTATATTTATGGAACGAAGAAGGACAGTTGTTGGTTTCACCATCAGGAACTAATGGACCATTGGTCTGGCTTTTGTGAATATAAACAGTCTTGCAGTAAAGAAGCAGCTAATGTGGCGATCGAAAATGAAAGAGGGATGAGGCCTGTGTTGTGGAAAACAAACTCCCTGAAATTGCTTTTAGTGGAGGTGAGGGGAGCATACACTTGTGAGTTGCACAGAACACCGAATGTTTGCAAAATCTCAGCTGTCCAACTTTTCTAGAGCAAAGAGCTAGCTGAGCAGTGAAGACTGATTAAGGAGAAGGACAGGAAGTTTTGTCCCAGCCATGTGGACTTGAAGATTTTAGAGTCTAACAACCACCTAAATGCAAACTCTTGTCCAATAAGGTAGGGTCTGAGGATGAACTCAGAACTGTAGTTTTTGGTTTTTGGTTTTTTGGTTTTTTTTCCTATTTGCCATGCTTCTCTCAAGAGACTTCTGTAGGGAAAGAAAAACAATGGAATCATTGTCAGGAATCTATTATAATGCTGCAAAATTGATTGTCTGAGATGAGGGCTCAAACATGATTTCAAAATTTGAGGGAGAAAGGCCAAAACTCCAGGGTTTGAATTGCAAACCTACCTAACCCCTGATTGGTCTCTGATGGTCTATTCACCATAGTTCTGCCTGTATTAACCTGAGCCCCAGTCCTAATTACAAGCTGCCTTTTGTGTTCCTAGACAACATCAAGATGTATGGGATTAATAGAGAGTACCAGGCACACTGAGTAACATTTGTGACAAAACACCATTTTCCCCCAAGAGCATGGAGAGAGGTCAAAATATTAATGTCTAGACTTTCGAGCCTGCTGATATTATTCTGAAAAAAAAAGTGTCATTCTGTTGAGTTAGTAGACTTGTCCTGGGCTTATCATTGAACCCATCTCATTTTACTCTCTAATTTTAAATTTCTTTGTTAATTTTCTCTCTCCGAGAGTTTGAAACACGAGTTTCAAAACAGACTTATTAACCTCAGAGAGTATTGGATCCACTTATCCATGAGAAGGAATATGGAGTGTATAATAATACTACACACTTATAATCTGCCTACTTTCAAAGAAAGGATTTGAGGCATGCTATTCAGAATAAATGAAGAGATTCAATCAGCCCTTTCTGTCTGGGAATTTGAGAATCTGAGTGTACTCAAAGAATGCCCAACATGGCAGTTTTCTCCAGGACTGTCACATTGCCCTACTTCCAAAGTCTATGACACCCAAGGAGTTCACAGCTGTGCTGTCATCACAGTTTCAGATTTGATACTGGTGATATCATAAGCACGGAAAATAATTTTTTAGAAATGTCATAGGTGAGTGTTTACGTCATGCAAATTGTCCTTAAGAACTGAGCTCCGTGGAGTTTGATAGAGTCTACCAACACTGAAGGCATACACAGGAAGGGGATTTACTTTATTAAAGAATCTGCCGTGTCAAATTATGTTAGCCCCGATCTCATTTAGCTTCCTAAGAACCCCATTAACTAAGTGCATTATTATCTTTATTCTATACATGAGCAACTGGCGGTTCCAAGAGGTTAAATACCTTCCCCAAATTCGCACAGCTGGTAAGTGACAAAACGAGGAAGCCGACCTAAGTCTACCTGATTCCGAAGCATGTGCTCTTTCCATGACAAGTGGAATGTTTGGAATTCAGACTGAACTCTGGTCGGGCCTGAATTAAAGACCTACCCTGTGGCACCTCTCAGGAATCGAATGAAATAGAAGCTAATGAAAAGAGCTGATTCACCTCCTAACAAAGCATAACACAGCACAGTAGCAAGGGATAGGGTCTCACTACTGGCCATAAAAATTAAGGCAGGAATGAAAACTCTCTCAGCCATCCCTATTATAGATGCCATGAGTTCTAAAAGTCCACTGCGAGCGTCCCATCCTTATGCCCTTTTTAAAAAAAAAAGAAAAGAAACCACAATGATTTCTCTGAAGAACAGGAAAGGCTTATGCATGAAATAAATTCACACTCAGGTATTTGGTACATTCTCCGGTGTAAATATGTCATCTTATGAGAGGAGGAGAAAAGGTGGTCGAACACATTTTGCTGTATAGAAGGCCGTGGGGGAGAAAAGAAGGATGGAAATCTGGAAATGAGAGAATGTCGTTTTATCTCCTGCTTAGGTCAAATCTTAGATTCAGTACTTGGGGGAAAAAAGGAGAAAATAAGATTCTGGTGTATTTTTCTGTGGGTAATCTAAAAACTTGCAATGGGTCTGAAATTTATAGCCATGTCCTTAATTTGAAGGAAGGCTGCCTGAAGATAATCATAATTTTTTTATTCTATTCTAGTATTCACTGATGATTTGTATCGTTTTAAAAGTCAAGCGCTAGCATCAGGTTTTTTTCTGAATTATTTGCCTTTACAACTTTTATAATCCTTTACACGAAAGGTACACTGTGAAAACCTAGGAGGTGATATCTTCCCCGCAGCCTTGTGAATTTGACCTTTGACTATCATTAGGTTTGAAGCCCAAATTATGGATTTGACCAAGACAGGTACTACAGGGCAAATTATGTAAAACCACAGGGGAAAAGAACCCAGTGAGTCGTTCTGTCTCACTGGCTTTCCTACTCAACTGAACTTTGGGTGTAACGGAACTAAAAATAGACGGTACCACAGACCGTAAGGGTTAAAAGACAAGAGGCAAATTCTGAGCGCTGCCCGTAGTTGGCAAAACGCAAAGTTCCAGTTTGCAACAACTTTTTTCAAGGCTTCTAAAGAATTGCTCTGCGCTTCAGGAAGCACTGCGGAGCCCTGTCACCACGAGACAAGCCTATGGGGCTGGCAGCCATCTTGTGCAGTGAAAGACGAAGTGCCTGGCCCTGAGCCAAGGAAAGCCAAAGTGATCAATATTACATTCTGAAGGCACCAATGGGCCCTTTGTCCCAGGACTAACGCTTCTGGGAGATGTGCCAGAAGATTCACGTGTGCACATATGTGCACACACAGTAACATGATGATTCAGGAAATCCAGTCATATGGGAAGATCAAAAGCACAGCAGGATATTCCTGTGACTCTGGCATCGGTCAGCAATAGTTCAATGTCCACATCCAAATATGAAGGCAGCTTAAAGAGTCTACAGATGGAAGATAAACAGAAACTTGAAAAAAATGCACCAAGGCAGCTTATTTTTCTCCCGTTGTCCTTCCACCCACCACGAGCAACCCCGGTGCATTGTCAATCACTCCCTCGCGCCACTTTGAAGCATGACTGCGTCCCCGAATCCTACAGAGTGGATGCCAGCCTGGCCTGATCTCACCTCTTTAAGCCTTCTGCCCTCCAGCGCGCTCACAAGTGTTTGGAACATATATTGGGGGTGGAAGGGAATCTGATCCCAGACCCAAGTCCAGACGGCTACTAGAACATGTCATGTGTCTGGCACGAAACAGGATCACATTGCCAATTTAAAACCAACTAAATGACCTCAGTTTGCTTGGGAAAGAAAAAAGACCGTGTGGCTGATGAGCGAACAATGAAAAAATATCTGACACACACAAAGATCATTCATCTGAAAATCAAGGCCACATTTGGGGTTGAAAAATTCATATTTAATGGATGGCGTTATCAGAAGGGCCTAATGAGACACCCTTGCTACTGTTGTCCTTACGAATAACTTTTAAGGACACATTGAGCCAGGGAGGAAATAGATACTCAATTAAGAACTTTTTCATACATTTAATATCTGCGTCTCTCATCGTGTTCACAATTTTTACAGTCTTTGTTATGAATAGCTTCTCATCACATTTCTGTGAGGGAGAACATCATAATTACAACCTTATGTTATGGGAGAGCAGAAAGAAGTGACTTGGCAAAGGTCATGTGGCAATGCAATGTCCTAGACAGGAAGGGAACCGAAAGATCTGGAAACCATTGTGAATTGTACATTCCAGTGTGCCTGGCAGAAAGCAACGCTCAGGTTGCCCCAGCCAAAGCTTTGAGCTTACTGAGAAACATGAGTGCTTGATGCGGATGTGATGTCACTAAGCAAAAGAAATCAGACTTTAGTAGTAATAACTTGAGCAAAATCTTATTGGAAACAATTTCCAAAATTACTGGTACCATTGTGAGCTTTAGAAAGAAGACAGGGAAAGGATGAACTGCCCTTTAATACTGGGGGCATTTGATTTGGTATTTAAATTGCTACAAAATCTACCCTTACCTAACAACCACCCTTTGCCAAATCGTTACACTAAGTTTTGTGAAGGTGGTATCTCTTTCCTGAGACTCGCCAAGGGGCTGCTTCCCTGTGTTCTAGTGTCATCCACATGGCCTTTGGATAAACTAAAGCTTCAATCCCGAAATGTCACTTAGCAGTAGGAACTAGGTGTGTAAATAGTTTTAGAAATGAAATATGAAGTTCGTAATTTCTGAACAGTGAATGAGCCTTTTCTTCAAATCTTGCTCAAACTGATAGCGTTCTTTTCCCGGCGGAGACTTAAATAAAAAAAAAATTTTTAAACAAGCAAAACAAAATCCCAGAAAACAACAACAAAAAGAAACACACACATACACCCAAATTTCCCATGTAACGTAGAAGAACGTAAGATTGAAAACTGAAGTGAGAGAAACATAAGGAGCCTTATAGTCGATATCATTTGGGAAGTAGCTAGAAATCCCTGTTGTCAGGTGAGTAAATCTCCTTAGAAATAAAGTTGATTTAAAAAAAACGGCACTTTCAGGGTGCCTGGGTGGCTCAGTCTACTAAGCATCCGACTCTTGATTTCAGCTCAGATCATGATCTCGCAGTCATGAGATCGAGTCCTGTGTCTGGGTCTGCGCTGAGTGTGGAGCCTGCTTGAGTCTCTCCCTTCCTCTGCCCCTCCCCTGCTCGCTCGCTGTCTCTCTCTCTCAAACAAAACAAAACAAAACAAAACAAAACAAAACAAGACAAAAAAAAAACAACAAAGCCCCAACAAAACAAAACAACACTGCACTTTCTGTGTGAACTCAATGTGTAAAGTGGAAAAACAAAAGTTTTCTGTAATTAATATTAAAATTCTGATGTATGGAAGTAAACATTTAAATTCTAAGGTACAGGACAAAAATTTCATTGGAGAAAGAAAAAGTCTGCTAAAGGAAAATGTGTCTCAAATTGGACAATGAACTCGTCTTCCTTGACCAGCTCTGAACAAGTGGCTTTCCCCAGGTGTTCTGTGCAGAGGAGTTAAATGTCAATATCCCATATAGTTTGTGTTTCTAATATTTTTAGAAAGCTGACTATTAAAGATTGCAAACAGTATATAGCAAACAGTATACTATCGCCAGCTACAGTTTACGGATCTTAGCATCTTGCCAGTTTGCTTTAGATGTAATTGTTTATAAAGAAGAGGACGGAGCAGATACCCTTGAACCCCACAATGGAATACCGCCCTCCACACGGCACCCTGCAATTCAATTCCTTTTTGTCCCTCCTCAGCAATGACCTGATACGGGTGTGTATTCTTATTGCTGTTTTCATGCTCTACTTGTATGCATCAAACAATATTATATAGTATCGTGTGCACATTTTTAACTTTGCCCAAATGGCATAATGTTTACATTCTTTTCTACTTTTTTTTTTTTTTTTACCTCTCCACAATGTTTTTAACATTTATCCAAGTTGGTGTACGTATCTAGTTTAATCATTGTGACCATTAACACTGGTCTGCTTATGTGTGGGTAGGGGTGGGGGCAGGGAGATACCATCTAATGATAGTCCCCTATTATTATTTTTCATGTGTATTGTACATTTAATTTTTCTATTTTAGTTTGTGTTTCCTGGATCATAATGATGCTGATTCTCTTCCCCTGGGTTGTTTGACTTTTTGAAATTAGTTTGCAGGCGTTCTTAATAGATTCTAGATATCAATTCTTTGACAGTTATGTGTCTTGCAAATAACTTCCCTGTAGTATGCCTCTTTCTGTACATAATGTTTACATATTGATATGCCCCACCTCTATTCTTTAAGACCAATCCACCAAGAAGAAATGCAGCAATTCCACTTTGCTTTTCTGTCAACTGTATTCTTGTCAATTCCAGTTACAACTTGCGTTTGACCCTTGGCTCCCTATTCTTTCTGTGGGCCTCAAATGATTTTTTGTTTGACATTTGAACTTAGATATTTGATGTTCTATGGCCCCTAAAAATGTTGTCCAGTGCTTAAACTTTGTCATCTCGGCTTTTTTCCTCATTACGGATTTTTCTGGATTTTCTATAACTTGTGTCCCATGTTCTCATGATTGTGGTAAGCTAAATCCTTTGGTCTAGCCTTGAACTTCTTAGTAAATGCTCAGTGTTTATCAAGCTGGTTCGTTTTCTTCAGACACACCACTATCCTAAATCATCTTGTCCACATATTCTTTCATTCTTTATTATCTGTTTCATTCCTTTCCATCCTTCTACCGCCATCTAAGCTTCATGAGATCAAGGACTTTGTCTTTTTACAACTGTATTCTCAATATTTGTGGAATGAATGAATGAATCCAGATGTTCTTTTAAAAATTTTTTTTTAATGTTTGTTTTTGAGAGAGAGAGAAGAGACAGAGCATGAATGGGGGAGGGTCAGAGAGAGAGGGAGACACAGAATCCGAAGCAGGCTCCAGGCTCTGAGCTAACAGCACAGAGCCCGACGTGGGGCTCGAACCCATGGACCGTGAGATCATGACCTGAGCCGAAGACGGACGCTTAACCGACTGAGCTACCCAGGCACCCCTGAATCCAGAAGTTCTTTGCACTCCTTCTGAATCTTGGAAAGCTAATTCTAGCACAAGTCTTTCCAACTAAAGCTCCATACGACTCTTACACCATAAAATATACCTAGTTGATCTTAACTAATCATTTTTGTTATTATTTGATTCTCTCAACACCTTTAATAAGTATAGCAGTTTTTAAAAACATGGCTGTAGAGTCTTTGGTATTTTTCCCATAATGAGTCTATGTCCCCTCCCCTTGATTTGGGTGAAACTGTGACACACATGACTTCTCAGAATAGGTGATAAGAGGGCATTACATTCCCACCTTGCTGGGACACTTGCTCATGGAATCCTGAACCATCAAGAGGTCCTGCCACCTAGAGGCCTCCCTGCTGGGAGGAAATCCAGGCCATATGGTCATATGTAGGAGTTCCAGGTGACGTCCCCAACTGAGTCAGCCTTTGCATTATCCCCGATGAGGTGCCAGACATGTAAGAAGCCTCTGCATGATTCTGTCCCCCTGCCGTTCAAGTCACTCCCAGTCATTGGAGTGTCTCCAGCTGAGGCCACACATGCCGTGGAACAGAGACAAGCCACATCCACTGTGCTCTGCCTGAATGTCAAAAGATACCTGGATGAGAGGGATGCCAAATTAATTCTTGAGGTCAACGTTCTGGTGTTTAAAGTGGATAGACCAGATAAATAACATCTTAAGATTTCTGACCAAGTTGATGATCATGTGGATTTACCCCAATAAAAACTCCACTGCAATAGATCCACCATCCGAAGAAGAAATACTGCTTTCTATGCTTTTGGGCTATTTTCCTACTTCAGGAGGTATAAAAGAAAAATAAAAAATAGAAGAGCTCAGAAGATCTAGGTCTGCGTCTAAGATTTCTGATTTAAACAAATCATCCTGAAAGAACACCTCATCAAGTTGACTATGACTATGATTTGCCGACGTGACTACGCCTCCAATCCAAAAACACTCTAGAGCTTGTGTATTTTAGGTGCAAGACCTCATTATAATGATAGAAACTCATTGTTTATCGACACCGAAAATTCCCAGAAAAGTTCCGTAATATATACATGGATGAAAGGTCAGGAAAGTGAACCAATATTCGGGTTTTCCTGATACCTGTCTGGCTTTTTCTTCTAAGTCTTCTGTGGGACACCCCTTCCTAATGCCTACTCCAAGCACTATTCTCAATCTTCTGTTTTTCTCAATGCTATTCGCATGAGTGGCTTAATCTACCTCCTCTATGCTGATGACCTTCACTTTTCTACACTTCCAGCTCAGAGTTCTCTTTAAGCCAGATACATAGTCCACTTCTGGGCCTGTTCTCCTAGGGATAGAATCTCCTGTCCCCCAAGGGTGGCTTGCTGCATGGTTACTAGTCAGAGACCAGAGCTTGGCTCTGTGTGTGGACTTGCCTAGACCAGAGAGAAGGTGAATGGAGTCTGAGGCATATTTCAAGGCTTAATTCTGGACTTGGACTGGACATCTAGAAAGAGGTTAATTCTCCAATAAATTTTAGAGAATCGGCAGGAAAGAAAGCTATCTACAAAGCTGCTTCCTACACATGTCTATATTGATGATCCATAGGTGCCTCAACATTTCCAAAAAGTTGGATTTGTTTTTAGACTGTAAGGTGTATGAGAACTTTGTCTAATTTGCTCAGTATTATATATATATCCAGCACTTAACAGAATGCCTGAGCCTTCTGTAGGTAGATTGTCAGTACTGATGAACAGAAGAATGAACAGATCAAGAATGAAGTATTCTCAGAACAGTTTCCTTCCCAATTTTCCCTGTTTTCAGAATGGAGTCATCGGATCCTTCCATTTTCCCATGCCAAGGACCTCAGAGTATTCTCAGTCGTCCTCCTCTCCTTGTCCTCCCATACCCAAGTGGTCATCAGTTCTGCCAGTTCTGTTCGCTGAATATCTGCCCTTCCTTCCTATCTCCAAGACCACTGCTGCCCACCTCATCTTCTGCATGGCTATCAGAGGGTAACTCTAAACAGAAGTGCCACTCCGTCACATTCCTACCCAGCTCTGCCACTGAGCTACATGACCTTGGGCAAGTAGTTTAACCATGCTGTGCCTTAGAGTGGGATGTGGTGGGGCTTAAGTGAATTATTATGTGTAAACCATTTAGAACCGAGCCTGGGATATGGTTGAGAGTCAATAAATGTTACCTAGTATTTTTGTTCTTATAACTCGGTGTTCTTCAGTGAACCTGCACTGCCTGTAGAAAAACAAAAACAAAAGAACATAAAACAGCCCCTTTGCCAGGCATGCAAGACCTTTCCCATCTGACTCTGCCCACTGGCCCAGCCTCACTTCCCATCCTTCTCCTCAGTCGGAATTCTTTTTTTTTTTTTTTAATTTTTTTTTTTAACGTTTATTTATTTTTGAGACAGAGAGAGACAGAGCATGAACGGGGGAGGGTCAGAGAGAGAGGGAGACACAGAATCGGAAACAGGCTCCAGGCTCTGAGCTGTCAGCACAGAGCCCGACACGGGGCTCGAACTCACGGACCGCGAGATCATGACCTGAGCCGAAGTCGGCCGCCCAACCGACTGAGCCACCCAGGCGCCCCCTCAGTCGGAATTCTAATCATACCAAATCGCTTTGCTTTCTCTATACATTTCATGCCATCTTTACAATGTGTCATCCCTTTGCAGGCTCCTCCTACCGTTAAAGTCTCAGCTTTAACGCGGTGTCCTCTCATCAACCTTGCTAGACAACTCTAGATAAAGTCAAGCCCTTCCCAGAAAGCACCACTTCCCTTTGTGCTTACGCCACGTATAGCTATTTATTACCTTAGCGTACTATTAAATGGCAAGTAGTATTTCTCTACCTTCAGTAAATTGTATACTTCTTTTGGGTAGACATAGTTCTTTTGATCTATTTTTTCCTTTCCCCTAGTGCCAGGGTCTGGCATTTCGTAGATTTTCAATAATTATTCATTGAACAAAGAAATAAAGCTCCGGGAATGACCTATAGTATTGATGGGGAGTAACATTTCGAACAAAGGAAAAACGTACCGTTGTTATTCATGACTCTCTGCTGAAAGAAACCCCAGTTCTGCACCCTTAGTGAGTTTGGTAGGTCCATAAGCACATCCTTTGAAGAAGAATCCCACAGTTGGTGATGTATTTTACCTTCATACATTCCTTCTCTAACACTTTCTTTCTTTACGTAGATCCAGGTTTCTGAGCTCCATCAGTTTTTTTCCTTTTTCCTAAAGAATTTCTTTTAATAAGTCTTGCAAGGCAGCTCTCCTGGCAACAGATTCCCTCAACTTTTGTTTATCTCAGAAAAATCTTCGCTTCTCTTTCACTTTTGAGGGCTCATTTCACGGGGTAAATAATTCTAGATTCGTAGATCTTTTCTTTCAACACATTAAATATCTACTTTCTCTCTACTTTCTTCTTGGTTGTGTGACTTCCGAGGAGAAGTTTGATGCAATTTCTACCCCTGCCCCTCAGTAGGTAAGGTGGATTCCCCCCACCCCCACCTTCCTCTGGTTTCTTTCAAAATTTTCTTTTTATCTATGATTTTCCACAATTTGTATTATATGCCTTTGTGTAAATTTTTGGTTTTTATCTTCCTTGGTGTTCTCTGAACTTTCTGCATCTATGGTTGATGTCTAATTTTATAAAATGCTCGGTCATCATCGCTTCAAATGTGTCTCTGTTCCCTCTGTATGTATGTTACGTGTTTTTTATATATAGTAATATATATATATAAAATTGGCAACTACCCCGTGGTTCTTGGATGTTCTGTTGTCTTTTTCATTCTTTCTCTTTGCATTTAAGTTTTAGAAGCTTCTATAGACGTGTCTTCAATCTCACTGATTCTTTCCTTGGTTGTGTCTGGTGTATTGAAGAGCCCATCAAAGGCATTCTTCATTCCTGGTGCAACGTTTTCACTTCCTGGTATTTCCTTTGGATTCTTACTTGAAATTCCCACTTCCCTGCCTCCATCACCCATCTGCTCTTGCATCCCGTCCACCTTTTCCATCGCAGCTCTTTCCATAGTGACCGTGGCTGTTTTGAATTTTCAGTCAAACAATTCCAGCATCCTTGCCATGCCTGACCCTGTGGTGCTTGCTCTGTCTCTTCAAACTGTGGTCTTTGGCTTTCAGTATGCTTCGAACATTCTTTTTTTTATCGAAAGTTAGACGTGATATACGGGGTAAAAGGAACTAAGGTAAACAGGCTTTTTGCGCGAGGTTTTACATTTGCCTCACTAGAAGTTAGGTTGTGTTTAGTGTTTGTTGTATCTGTAAGCGTCAGAAGCTAAAATTTCCACAAGGTGTCCTTGTGTTTGTCTCCCCGGCTGACTTTGGGTTTTCCTTCTTAAATAACATCTGACGAAGGCTGTTCTTTCCATTGTATTCCCCACTTATTATACATGAACTTACTGGTATGGTGGCAAGGTGTGGGGAGTGGGGAGGGTCTTGTAGTCCTGTGATTAGGTCTCGGGCTTTGAGTGAGCCCGTGCCCCTGGGCTGTGACCTTCATAAGTGCTTCTCGGTCAGACCCTCCCCCCACTTAGGTAAGTCAGGAAGACAAGAATGGACTGGGTTGGGAATTTCCCTTCTCCCAGGCCATTCGGTCTCTGATAAAGACCCCACTTAGCTTGGGGGAGAATAGTTTATTTTGAGGGCAAGTCTTGTTGAGAAGTACAGAATACTCTGGGTGAATTTCAAAAGGGTCCATTTTCCTCTCCCTCCGCTGAAAACACAAGGAGAATTTTACTGGATCTTCACTGTGAGAACCCGGCAGGACTGCTGGAGGTAAAACTCTCAGAAGTGTGAGGGATCCCCTGAGATCAGACCCCCTGGAGTTTCTAATGCTCAAATTTGCCACCGACTAAGCCTTCAACGATTGTCAATTACAGTGTAAACTCTCTTATGCTACTGCTTGTTCTCACAGAGGTCTTATGCTCCCAGGCTTCTGCTCTGGTAAACTGTGATTCTCTGTATTCACTTGTTACTTCAGTTTGGGGGACAGTGGTTTGCCCTGTGACGTTAATTTTCTGATGGATCTAAAAAGAGTTGCTTTCAGTTTGTTCAGCTTTCTCCCTGTCGTGAGGATGGGAGCCGTGGTTTCCAAGCTCCTTACATGTTGGACCAGAAACCGGAAGTCTAATTTATGATACATAAAATTACAAATACATGCTTGTTACAGTTGGCTAATTGTTTGTTCCTGAGATAACAGTGAGCCCTTATTTATCCATCTGTGCCCAGATGACATTATTTCTGAGAGGTGAAAAAATAATATTCCAGTGTTATCTGTAATTTCATCTTAATTTCAGTTCCACTACATCAGACGAATACTTTTAGCAACAGTGCTTATATCATATACACTATGATGTCAGAACGGAGATTCTAAAGTCAGCAACTCTTTAACAACTTAAAAATGGTTCGTTGGGGGGCGCCTGGGTGGCTCAGTCGGTTAAGCGTCCAACTTCGGCCCAGGTCATGATCTCACGGTTTGTGAGTTCGAGCCCCACATCAGGCTCTGTGCTGACAGCTTGGAGCCTGCTTCGGATTCTTTGCCTCCCTCTCTCTCTCTGCACCTCCCCAGCTCATGCTCGCTCTCTGTCTCTGTCAAAAATAAACTTAAAAAAAAATTAAAAAAAAAATGGTTCGTGGGGCACCTGGGTGGGTCAGTCAGTTAAGCGTCGACTCTTGATCTCGGCTCAGGTCATGATCTCACAGTTCATGAGTTCCAGCCCTATACTGGACTCCACACTGACAGTGCAGAGCCTGCTTGGGATTTTCTTTCCCTCTCTCTGCCCCTCCCCTGCTCACTTTCTCTCTCCCTCTCTCTCTCTCTCTCTCAAAATAAATAAACTTAAAAAAATTTAAGAAGACGGTTCTCATTCTGGTGAGTCAAATGCTATGGAATGACTTTTTCTGGTAGACAATGAAGCAGCTAAGGAATGTGTGGCTTTTGGGGGGAAAAGTATGGAATAAATGAGTGATCCTTATAAGGCCAGCATTCTTTGCATACACACACACACCCACACACCCACACACACACACACACACACACATATCTCACACCTTTCACAGGGTGACTCCAGTGCAGACTGAGACATGCAAGTCTGAAAAGCAACTGTAATTTCCAAATTACTTCTGTTTTTACCGGAAAATCTGATGCTTCGATAGAATGGAGAGTATTCCGTTGGCCCATCCTTTGCTGATGCTATGACCAAGATGTCAGTGATATACACGTTACACATAGATTCTAGAAAGTGGGGTCTCAGTGAAGCACTGGGGAATTCCGGAGTCACCAGATTCTAAACTGAAGGGACTTAGCACCTGCTCAAAAGATGAAAATAACTATTGGTAGGTTTTCAATTAGGTCAGATTTCATTGGTCCTTACCCCAGCGAGACAATAAACAACTTATTGGCTAACTCTGGATATGATCTCTTTCCACGATGTTAGCTTTCATATTAGTCTTGGTTGTCACTTACCGTGTATGACAGTAACTGGATTGAAAAGCCTGTGCCTTAATTGTGTACCTAGAATAGTATTTTGTGGTATTAACTATTTTTTTCTCTTTCCATTTTCCACCATTTCTTCTCCACATTCAAGGTTGCCCTGTTTTCATCACTTCAGGGGAGATGGCACAGAGTAGGGAAGGAACCAAAAATGGACCCAGAGGCATTTTGCCTATCGTTTTTCCAAAAGCCTACACTTTAGGAGAATTGATTGGTTATGGAGTTTTATGAGGAAGTGGAAAGAAGGAAATTCAAGGGCACAGAACAGCATGGTGCAATGGAAAATGATTTCCACCGAACTGAAAATAATCCTCTCCCCTCCCCCCACACTGCAAGCTCGGGGATGGAAAGAGAAGACAGAGACTTGTGAGCCCACAGAAAAAGTATCTACATTCTGCTTCTCAGTAGCAGCACAGGGAATGTGCTGATATCTCCCGAGAGGGAATGGCTGGAAGGCGGAAGAACAGCCCATCTCACCAAGAAAGGGGTACACCCCCCCGATATGTAGGGGAGCGGTAGGAATCTGTTGGTACTTTCTGAAAAGGTCATGCAGCCATTTCAGTGGCTATCAGTGAAGCGGAAAGACTGAAAACCAGATGCCCCCCCCCCACCCAATATCTTCACTCTATATAAAATTTAAGAACAAATATAACACAGGGTGGAGAAGTCCAGGTGCTTATGTTTTCTGCCTTATGGAATGGAATCCGCTTAAGACATGAATTAAATTGATTTATGATGAGGGAGAAGGAAGTAGCAACATTTCTTGCTGACCTGAATTTGTAGACACATTTACACTTTTATAAGATCCCTATGGTCTTGTTCTTTAAAATAAAGGTACACATCTAGCATGTAGTGAATAGTTTCAGAAAGTTGTTTATCTTTCTTTTATGCAAGATTTTTAAAGTGTTTACTTTTTGAGAGACAGAAACAGACAGACAGAGCGCAAGTGGGGGAGGGTCAGAGAGACATGGAGACAGAATCTGAAACAGGCTCCAGGCTCTAAGCTGTCAGCACAGAGCCCTTTGCGGGATTCAAACTCACGAACTGTGAGATGATGACCTGAGCCGAAGTCGGATGCTTAACCGGGACCGAGCCACCCAGGCGCCTCTCTCTAACTTTCTTTTAACAGGATTCACCATTGTCAGAAAAGTAATAAATATGGAACACAGAGGGCTTCAGCAAAATAGACTTTATTTCTGCAAAATCCCCTTTGGATTAAACCCAACCTAAATTAAATCAGTGTAAAGCTATAGGAAGGAGCTCAAAAGAAACAAGAAAAAAACCGAACAACCAAATTATAACCAATAAGGAACTCAGAAGGGTCAAACATGCTAATACCAAACGGTACTGTCATCTCCTAATTATGAACAGTGCCACAACTTGGCCTTGTTTATGTCATTACTACCACGGTTCCTCCTCCTGTCCAACGTCTCTGCCCCTTCAAATGCTCTTAACCCAAACATTACAGGGGCTATGTGCATCACATAAAAAGTTATTGTAATCACTGCCATTTCAGCTCAGGACTTATTCCAAATTTCTGATCATTCTGAACTCTTTGAGCCCCCTTGCAAATTGGTTATCTTAAATCTCAAATCTCCCCTTGCCTTTGGATCTGGGATTTCTCATCTGTTGGTCACCTGACATCAAACCAACCCTCATTGTGTCTTTGTGTTGCCCCCTCCCAAAGATGTGTTGGAGTCGTGCCTCCCAGTAGCTCAGACTCTGACCTGATTTGGAGAGAGAGTCTTTAGAGAAGCGATCCAGTCAAAATGACTGGTGTTGACCATGACTTAGTGTCCCTACAAAACGGGGAAATTTGGACACAAAGACACAAGTGTACGGTGGGGAGATGGTAAGAGACACGGAGAGAAGAAGGCTAGCTACAAGCCAAGGAGGAGCCTGGAACAGAGCCCTCCTTCCCAGCCCTCGGAAGGACTCAGCCCTGCCGACACCTTCATTTCAGACTTTAGCTTTCAGACCTGTGAGATGACAAATTTCTGTTGTGTAGGCCACACAATTGTGTGGCACTTTATTGAGGCAGCACTAGCAAACTAACGCACCCGTCTTTATCCGACGTCACCTTAGGATGCTGCTTCTGATAACTTCTTTTTTTTTTTTTTACTCCAGGCACAGAAATCAGATGCAGGATGCCTCCCACCCCACGAAACACAGCAGCACAACATTCCTTAGGCTCCCACTATCAGGAAAAGTAAACTGAATAGCCACACCTTGGGCTTCAAAAGCAGTTTGCTTTATGCCTATTTACTACTGAGAGTGACAACTAGTCTTTTTCAAAACACATGACGGGCTATTGTATTTACTAGCAACTGTGGTCGAAGATGTTGTTCGCCCGTCACCATTATCACATGAAATCCCGCGTGAGAAACTTGGGAAATTTCGTGCTTCACAATTTGGCAGTATCTATAAAAATGAAAAACGTGATGATAGTCTATGAGCAAGCAATTCCTCGTGACCCTCACGGTGAATACAAGTTTGGAGTGTGTGAAGATCAGGGAAAAGGCCAGTCTTCGTTTTTAGGCGTGTCACGATGTGAATCTTTCGGAAACGGTCCGCTCTTCCCCTTAGTGAACGATCAAGAGCAGAATGGAGCGGAGTGAGAAATATCCCTAAAACGACAAATATGTTCTGCTCGACCCTTTTGGCTCCGCGGAATTTAGAAGGTTTAGAGTGAAGCCTCAGCTGAACGTAGACCTCTCTCACACCAGGTAGCTGTGACCTTTCACTCTGCAGTTCCTCAAACATGAGAGGAACGATGACGCTGTGATAGGACTGAAATGTTCAGTCCCAGACCCCCATCGGGTGTGCGTTTCGAAGGAGTTCTATCGTGTAGCTAAGACAGCACTCACCCCACACATATGACCGTAATGATAGGCTTCTTATAAATTAGTAATAGAAAAACTCAGAGGCCTTATTACACACCCAGAAGAAACAAATAGTGTGCACCTGCTTCTGTAATCCTTACGTGAGGGAAGAGCCGTGATTTAGACCGTTCTGTGGTTTCTTTGGCCTCTCTTTGCCCCCAAAGAAAACAAATACACACACAGCTGTTATAGCACTTGCTTTCTGCTCCAGAAAAGGGTAAGCATGGAATAGAAATTTTGAGTGCCTGCAGACATTGCCTAATAACTAAAAAGTGACAACACAGCAGGTCTCTCCTGGTTCCCAGTAAGGAGGCAGTAATTCATTGTAAAAGCATCTCTGCACCTGCAGTGATGGCTGTTTCATGTTCATTTGTGCAGCAGAAGCTGTCCTTGCATAACTGCGTGAGTCTGAAGCTGAGGAAATAACATCACTACTATAGACCTGGACATGGAAAGCACAAGGATGATCCCAAGACCAAAAGAGGAAGGCGTCCCAAGCGTCTCCGGTTCAGAGGTAGTGAGCCGAGATGAGGTCAGTGCAGCTTTTAAGAAATTAAATATAAGCCAAAGATTTGAGAATTCTAGACCGTGCCCAATTTCAGTCCTTTCAAAGGGCTGTACAACTGTGATACCGTATGGTACTTGGCTAAGATCGGTGATGTCAATGAATTTAACCTTTATTTTGACTCTTATTTCTTGTTGTTGCTTTTGGTGGTATTGGTCAAAGGCTATGGATGCTATTTTAACAAATCCCATTGATTATGGAGAAATGAAATAGCCTTCGAAGATTCCTTTGGAAACCTCTTGTCTTTTTTTCCTACTATGAACTAAATAATCTTGTGGCGGTTTTTAGTAAGAATCACTTGACATAAAGTGAAAGTTTAAGTCACAGTGCTATGAAGCATTTCAGAGAAATGCATTTATGCATTCATCCAATCAGCTCCAACCGATCATTGAGGGCCAACTATATGTTGTGCTAATCATGGGGGAAATAGAGATGAATGAGAGCCATCTCTAGGGGGAAAAAGACACGTGAACTAATAAAGAGCAATTGAATGATAGATTCTGAGAAGACGGTGAACTGTGATTCAGCAGGACACAAAGATATGCATAATCAACACTACCAGGTTTTCTAAAGAAGTAAAACTTGAACCCAGCCATGAAATATGACCATGTATTCATCAGACTTTCCAGAGAAGGACATGAATGGTCCAGATGGAGGAAACTGAACGTGTGAGGGTAGAGGCTGAAACAGCTCAGTACATTCAGAAAGCTGAAGCTAGTGCCATTTAGAATAAGGGCTGATTCATTTATTAAACAAACTCCTTAAAACAGTGAAGAAGATGTGGTCAGCCCATGCCTGCCCAGATTTTAAAAGTGCAATGTAAATAAATATGTAAAATTTCAAAGCACTAATTATAAGTGCTTATAAAGAAAAAAAGTGAAGGCTAAGGTGGAGAATAGAGAGGAGATGAGGAACAGAAAAACTCTTTGAAGTCCAGGAAGTACTCTTGTGAGAGGTGACTTTGGAACTGACGAAGAATGATCAGAAGCTAATCTTAAGCCAAGTAGGTGGGATGACCATTACAGATGAGTAAATGGCTTAGGTACTGATATGTTAAATGGAGGGTGGGAGGTAAGGTCAGTCTAGTTCATGAAAGGAAGTGGATGCAATCACTTTACTAAGGTGTTTATCCTCCCGTAGGTAATAAGGAACCACTGGATAATGCCAAAAGAGGCAAATATGATCATATTTGCAAGTTAGGAAATCCACTTTCTTGGCAGAGTAGAGGGGTATTGGCCACAAAATAACCAGTGAGGAAATTGCTGCAATGGTCCAAGCAGTGGAAAAAGGATGAAGACAAGTGATATTAAGGAAAGAAAGGAAAACTGACATTACTTAGTCTCCTATAGCTATAGAATGGTTTCTTTCTATTTCCTTTATTTGCCTTTTGTGTTTTGTTTATAATACAAGAAATATATGTAATTTTGGAAGAAATAAACAATCAAACAAAAAATAAGACAATTAAAATCACTAAAAGATTCCGGCACTTAAAGATGACTCTTCAATATCTCGTGTGCTTTCTTCTGGTCTCATTTTTATGCAAACAGAGATTGGGTTTATAAATATTTTTGCCTAATTTTCACAAGACTCCTGCATTGTGGAGAGAGGCTTGGGGAAATGGTGGAGTAGGAGGACCCGAAGCTCACTTTCTCCCACGGTGCCAACTAGATACCACTCACATCTGAGTAAATAAACCAGACTGCGATCTAAACACTGGCAGAACAAGGGCCACAACTAAAGGTAGAGAAGAAGCCACATGGCAGAGGTTAGGAAGGGCAGACACAGTGCTCGGGAGCTGCCTACAGACAGGAGGGAGCCGCAGGTGCAGAAAGGGGAAAGCACCAGGGAGCCCACATATGGAAAGTGAATCCCCATAACATCTGGCCTTGAAAACCAGAGGGGCTGAGTTTTGTGAGCTTGTATATCCAGCGGGACTTGGAGCCTGGAGCTTTATTAAGTCAGCTGACATGGCACCAGGCAAGCCAAGAGGGTGAGTGATCACTGGCTCCCTCCCATAAAGAGACAACAGCCTGAGGAGAGGCAATGTGCAAGCCATCGTTTACACAATGGGCGGGAAAGCTGTTCATACAGATTTCAGAGCAGGTCGGGATAACCTCTCCAGGAGCAAAGTTGCTGGCAGGTGCCACTTTCCTCCCCCAGTCCCCTTCATCTGTGGGAGGTGGCACTGCACAGACACGAGCTAGTCTGCCAACACCAACACCGAGTGCTGTGCCCCTGGCAGCCACCAGGCTGTGGGGGATCTGACCTAGGCTCAGGAAAAATTGTTCTACACCACCACCCTGCCTCCAAGCTCTTTTAATGTCGCACCTCCTCAGAGCTGGCCTGCCTGGGTATCACTAGCAACACAGCAAGCACAGCCATGACGGGCAGAGAGTCAGTGCATATGCCTGAACTGAAAGGAAAAGTGACTCAGGCACAGTGGCGGGACACAAGGAACACACATATGAGACTTTCCTGAAGTGCCAGGTTCTAGTGAGCAAGGGAAACTGCACCCCAGGGCATTACAGGACCTCTTCCTCATAAAGCCACTATTTTCAGGAGCAGAAGATGTAGCTGACTTTCCAAACACACAAAAACAGAGACCTAGACAAACTAAGGAGACAGAGAAATATGTCTCAAATGAAAAAAAGAGAACAAGGGGCGCCTGAGTGGCTCAGTCGGTTAAGCGTCCAACTTCGGCTCGGGTCGTGATCTCGCAGTTTGTGAGTTCTGAGCCCCGCGTAGGGCTCTGTGCTCACAGCTTGGAGCGCGGAGCCTGTTTTGGATTCTGCGTCTCCTTCTCTCTCTGCCCCTCCCCCACTCGTGCTCTGTCTCTCTCTGTCTCTCAAAAATGAATAAAGGTAAAAAAAAATTTTAAAAAAAAGAAAAAACAGGACAAAATCATAGCAGAAGATCTAAGCAAAACAGATACAAGTAATCTGCCTGATACAGAATTTAAAGTAGTGAACATAAAGACATTTGCTGGACTTCAGGAAAAGGTGGAGGATATCAGTGAGACCTTCACAAAAAGATAAAAAATATCATTTCAGAGATGAAGCGTTCAATAAGTAAAATTAAAAATACAATAGATGGCATAAAATGTAGGCTACAGGAAGCAGAGACATATTAGCAACATGAAGAATAGAGTAATGGAAAGCAACCAAGCTGAACAAGTGAGACACAAACAAATATTGCATAACGAGATAGACTTAGAGAACTCACTGGCTCCATGAAGGGTAATACATTTGTATTATAGGGATCCCAAAATAACAGAGCGAACGGGGCAGAAAATGTGTTTGAAGGAAAACTAAAAACTTTCCAAATCTGGGAAGAGAAGCAGAGATCCAGATTCAGGATGCACAGAAATCCCCAAACAAATACAATCCAATGAGGTCCACACCAAGACACACGGGAATTAAAATGGAAAAAAATAGTGATAAAGAAAGAATTTTTAAGATTGCAAGAGAAAAGGAGCCAATTACATACAAAGGAAACCTCATAAGGCTATCAGCTAATTTTTCAGTAGAAACTTTGCAGGCCAGAAGGGAGTGGCATGATGTACTCAAAGTTCTTAAAGGAAAAAATCTGCAGCCAAGGATAGTCTATCCAGCAAGACTATCATTCAGAATAGAAGGAGAGATAAAGAGTTTCCCAAACAATACTTAAAAGAATTCAAGACACTAAATCAGCCTGATAATAAATCTTAAGGAGCACTCTGTGAGTGGAAAGCAAAAAGCAGAAGTAAGAGTAAGAAAAATATGGGGCACCTAGGTGTCTCAGTTGGTTAAGCATCCGACTTCAGCTCAGGTCGTGGTCTCGCGGTTTGTGGGTCTGAGCCCCACATTGGGCTCTGTGCTGACAGCTCAGAGCCTGGAGCCTTCTTCGGATTCTGTGTCTCTCCCTCTCTCTGCCCCTCCCATGCTCATGCTCTGTCTCTCTCTGTCTCTCAATAATAAATAAACATTGAAAAAAAATTTTTTAAGTTTAAAAAAAAGAGTAAGAAAAATAGGAAGCAGAAAATCAATAACAACAAAAACAAAAAAAAATTAAGTATATCTATAAAAGTCAGTCAAGAGAAGCACAAAATAAAAGGATGTAAACTATGATTCCAAATATCTGAAATGTGGAGGGGAGAGGAGTAAAAAATGAATTCAAAATTAAGTGACCATCAACTTAATATAGACTTCTATATGCAAAAGATGTTATATATAAACTGAATGGTAACCACAAATCAAAAAATTAGTAGATATGCATAAAATAAAAAGTAAGGAATCCAAATATATCACTAAACTAAATCAGCAAATCATGAAAGAGAGAAAGAGATAAAAGGATCAGAGAAAAACTATAAAAACAACCACAAAGGAAGTAACAAAATGGCAATAAATACATACCTATCAATAATTACTTTGAATGTAAATGGACTAAATCAAAAGACATAAGGTGAAAGAGTAGATAAAAAAACAAGACCCATCTATATGCTGCCTACAAGAGACTCATTTTAGACCTAAAGACACCTGCAGATTGAAAGTGAGGGGATGAAGAAACATTTATCCCACAATGGAATGTAAGAAGAAAGCTGGAATAGCAATACTTACATTGAACAAAATTAACTTTAAGACAAAGGCTTAAAAAAGAGACAAGGACAGTATATAATAATAAAGGGAACAATCCAACAAAAAGATATAAAAATTGTAAATATATATGCATACAACATGGAAGCACCCAAATACATAAAACAGTTAATAACCATATAATAACAATAACAACAACAATAATAGGAGGAGGTTAACACCCCACTTACATCAATGGACAGATCATCTAAGCAGAAAATCAACAAGGAAACAATGGCTTTGAATGACACACTGGGCCAGATTGATTTAAAAGATATATTCAGAACATTCCATCATAAAACAGCAGAAAACACATTCTTTCCAGGTGCAGATGGAACATTCTCCAGAATATATCACATATTCAGCCACAAAACAAGCCTTCACAAATTTTTAAAAATTGAAGTCATACTGTGCATCTTTTCTGACCACAATGCTAGGAAATCAGAAATCACCCACACAAAAAAAATCTGGAAAGAGCAAAAATACATGGAAGTTAAATAATATGGTACTAAACAATGAATGGGTCAACCAAGAAATCAAAGAGGAAATCCAAAAGTACATGGAAACAAATGAAAATGAAAAAAGAATAGTCCAAAACCTTTGGGAGTTTATGGCAATACAGGCCTACCTCAAAAAGCAAGAAAAATCTCAAATAAACAGCCTAATCTTACACCTAAAGGAGCTAGAAAAAGAACAAAAAAGAAAACCTAAAACCAGTGAAAGGAAGGAAATAATAAAGATTAGAGCAGAAATAAATGATATACAAACTAAAAACAAGAACAAAATAAACAAACTAAAACAATAGAACAGATTAATGAAACCAAGAGCTTGTTCTTTGAAAAGATCAATAAAATTGATAAACCTTCAGCCAGACTCATCAGAAGAGAGAGAGAGGGGGAAAGTACTCAAATAAAGAAAATCACCAATAGAAAGGAGAAATAACAACCAACACCACAGAAATACAAAGGACTATAAGAGAATATTATGAAAAATTATATGCCAAAAAATTGAACAATCTAGAAGAAATGGATAAATTCCCAGAAATATATAACCTACCAAAACTGAAGAAGGAAGAAATAGAAAATTGGAACAGATTGATCGCCAGTAATGAAATTAAAGCAGTAATCCAAAAAACTACCAAGAAACAAAAGTCCAAGACCAGATGACTTCATAGTCAAATTCTACCAAGCATTTAAGGAAGAGTTAATACCTATTCTGCTCAAGCTATTCCAAAAAAATAGAAGAGAAAGAAAAACTTCCATATCATTTTATGAGACAAATATCACCTTGATATCAAAACTACATAAAGATACCACAAAAAAAGAGAGAGAGAGAGAACTATAGGCCAATATCTCTGATGAACATAGATGTGAAAATCCTCAACAAAATACTAGCAAACATATTCCAAAAATACATTAAAAAATCATTCACCAGGATCCAGTGGGGTTTATTCCCAGGATATAAGAATGGCTCAGTATTTGCAAATCAATCAACATGATACATCACGTCAATAAGACAAAGGATAAAAACCATATGATTGTCTCGATAGCTGCAGAAAAAGCATTTGACAAAGTACAACATCCATTCATGATAAAAGCCCTCAACAAAGTAGGTTTAGAGAAAATATACCTTAGCATAATAAAGGCCATATATGAAAAGCCAACAGTGAACATCATACTCCATGGGAAAAAACTGAGAACTTTTCCCCTAAGGTCAAAAACAAAACAAGGATGTCCACTTTCACCACTTTTATTCAACACAGTACTGGAAGTCCTAGCCCCAGTAATCAGACAACAAAAATAAATAAAAGGTATCCAAACTGGTAAGGAAGAAGTAAAACTTTCACTATTTGCAGATGACATGATACTATATATTGAAAACTCTAAAGACTCCACCAAAAAAGCTACTAGAACTGATAAATGAATTCAATAAAGTTGCAGGATACAAAATCAATGTGTAGAAATCTGTTGCATTTCTATACACTAATAAGCAACAGAAAGAGAAATTAAGAAAAACATCCCATTTATAATTGAACCAAAAATAATAAGATACCTAGGCATAAACTTGATCAAAGAGATGAAAGACTTATACTCTGAAAACTATAAAACATTGATGAAAGAAATTGAAGACAACACAAAGAAATGGAAAGACATTCCATGTTCATGGATTGGAAGAACAAGTGTTGGTAAAATGTTGATATTATCCAAAGCAATCTATGCATTTAATGCAATCCCTGTCAAAATACAACAGCATTTTTCACAGAACTAGGATAAAAAAAATCCTAAAATTTATATGGAACCACAAAACACCTCAAATAGCCAAAGCAATTTTGAAAAAGAAAAGCAAAGCTGAGGGAGCCTGGGTGGCTCTGTCGGTTGAGTGTCCAACTCTTGATTTCAGCTCAGGTCATGATCTCACGGTTTGTAGGATCGAGACCTGTGTCAGCCTCATTGCTGACAGCATGGAGCCTGTTCGAGATTCTCTCTCTCCCTCTCTCTCTGCCCTTCTCCTACTTGCACACATGCGCTCTCTCTCTCTCTCTCAAAATAAACAAACATTTAAAAAAGAAAAGAAAAGAAAACCTGGAGGTATCATAATTTCAGACTTCAAGTTATATTACAAAGCTCTAGTAATCTAAATAGTATGGTACTGGCACAAAATAGACACATAGGTCAATGGAAAAGAATAGAAAACCCAGAAAGAAACCCACAATTATGTGATCAATTAATCTTTGACAAAGCAGGAAAGAATGTGCAATGGGAAAAAGTCTCTTCAACAAATGGTGTTGGGAAAACTGGTGAGCTACATGCAAAAGGATATTGGACCACTCTCAACACCATACACAAAAATAAATTCAAAATGGATTAAAGACCTAAATGTGATACCTGAAACCATAAAAATCCTAGAAGAGAGCACAGCCAGTAATTTCTCTGATATCGGCCATAGCAATTTTTTTCTAGATATGTTTCCTGAGGCAAGGGAAACAAAAGTAAACTATTGGGACTACATCAAAATAAAAAGCTTCTTCACAGCAAAAGAAACAATCAACAAAACTAAAGACAACCTACTTAATGGGAGAAGATATTTGCAAATGCCATCTGATAAAAGGTTAGCATCCAAAATATATAAAGAACTTATACAACTTAACACCAAATAACAAACAATCTAATTAAAAATGGACAGAAAACATGAAAAGACATTTCTGCAAAGAAGACATTTGGATGACCAACCAACGCATCAGCATCAAAAGACGCTCAACGTCCCTCATCATCAGGGAAATGGAAATCAAAACCACAATGAGATATCACCTCGCACCTTGCAGAATGGCTAAAACCAACAACACAAGAAACAAGTGTTGGCGGGCGTGTGGGAATGCAATTGGTGTAGCCAGGGTGGAAAACAGTATGGAGGTGCCTCAAAAAGTTAAAAATAGAACTACCCTATGATTCAGTAATTGCACTACTATTTACCCCCAAAATACAGCAACACTAATTCAAAGGGATATATGCACCTCGATGTTTATAGCATCATTATTTACAATAGCCAAATTATGGAAGCTGCCCAAGTATCCATCGATAGATGAATGGATAAAGAATGTGATATTATATTCAATGAATGTACTATTCAGCCATAAAAACAGCCATAAAAATTTTTATTCAACCATAAAAAACAACGAAATCTTGCCATTTGCGATGACATGAATGAAGCAAGAGAGTATATTCTCAGCGAAATAACTCAAAGGACAAACGTGAAATGATTTCGCTCATGTGTGGAATTGAAGAAACAAAACAAATGAGGAAAGCCAAAAAGAGAGAGAGAGAGAGAGAGAGAGAGAGAGAGAGGCAAACCAAGAAACAGAGTCTTAACTGTAGAGAACAAACTGATGGTTACCAGAGGGGAGGTGAGTGGGGGGATGGGTGAAATAGGTGACAGGCATTAAGGAGGACACTTGTGATGAGCACTGGGGTGATGTATGGAATTGTTGAATCACTATATTGTTCACCTGAAACTAATATAACACTGTATGTAAACTATCTAAACTATCGTATAGTATGTAAACTATATGTAAACTAATATTTATTAATTAAAAGTTAAACATAACAAAAAAAACCCTCCTACCTTGTGAACATCATCTCAAACTAGTGTACTCCAATGACTTCATTATTTTAATAGCTGCATAGTATTTAATAAATTTATAATGTATTTAATCATTATCCTATTACTTAGTTCTTTTCACATTTTTCCATTATAAAAAATACTTTTGTGAATATCCTTGTATATAGATTGCTGTGCTCCTGCCTGATTATGTTCTAGAAATTTATTCCTAAAAGCTGAATTTATTATATCAAAGCATACATTTTTTGATACAATTTGCCAGAACACACTTTAGAAAATTGGACTTGTATCTTTGTTCTAGCTTAACTCTAAAATAATTTTGGCAAATTGAAAAAAAAAGTAACTATTGTTGCAACTACATTAAATTTACTGGTTTATTCAGGACTCATCAACATTTTTAATTTATTTTTTTAATTTTTAAAAGATTTTTAATGTTTATTTTTGAGAGAGAGAGAGAGAGGGTGAGCACGAGTGCGGGAGGGGCAGAGAGAGAGAGACACAGAATCTGAAGCAGGCTCCAGGCTCTGAGCTGTCAGCACAGAGTCCCCCATGGGGCCCAAACTCAGGAACCACGAGATCATGACCTGAGCCAAAGTCAGATGCTTAACTGACTGAGCCACCCAGCGTCCCCCCAGGACTAATCAACATTTTTAACATATTGAGTATTTTCATCTGGAGATGTGCTATGTTTCTCCTCTTCAAAGCAAGTCTCCTTTGATTTCCTTCAAGACTGGATTATAGTTGGCCTTTTATAAGTCCTATACATGTCTTTTTCATTTTATCATTAGGCATTTGACATTTTATTACCATTATGATTAAGGTATTTTATTTAATATTGTATATTGTATCTGACTATACTTGAAATGTGGGAAAACTATGGAACTTTTAAATTTTAATTTGTAACTCACTACAGTATTGAACTCATTGGTTCTAAGGGTTTTTTTCTGTTGATTTTCTCAGGCTATTCAGGTGGACAATCATATCATTTTATAACACTTGATAAGTGTGCTTCCTCTTTCCAACATTACACGGTTCTCTTATTTAATTGTGTTAGCTGGCATTTCTTGGACAATCCTACACAACCTTTGTGATCATAGGCTCTTTTCATTATTCCTGACTTTCTGTAGAGTTACATCATCATAAGACATGATATTGTTCAATTATTTTAAGCTGTGTATCTTATCATGCTAAAAAGTTACTCTCTAATCTTATTTTTAAAGCTTTTATGAGAATAGATGTTGAATTTTATTAACTGCCTCTTCAGCATCTCTTCTGATGCTTTTCTTTTGATGAATGATAGTAATACATATCCTAATATCAAACCACTCATTTTTTCTTAGAACAAATCCTGCTTAGTCATTATAGCTTAGTCTTTTAAGAAATATTTTAGGTTGTTTGGGAAATTGGTGAGTCCTTTGGTTTTTGCACTTCTCTATAAAATTTTGGTATCAGAGTTTTGTTAGCTATCAAAAGAAAAGAAAGAAATTGGGAACATTCCCTCTTTCTCTATGTTCTAGAACAATTTAAAAAGCCCAGAATTATTTGTTCCCTGAATGTTTGGATAAATGCATCCATAAAATTACTTGGCTCCAGTGTCTTTTGAAGGGACAGTTATTTAACAAATGTCTTTATTTATTCCATGAATTTTGATCCAGTAAATATTTTTACCAGTTCCAGGGGCGGTACATTTTATTTTCATTTTCCTGAAACACTTTGCTTATTTACTTTCAAGTTATAGGTTAAAAGTATAGGATGTATTCTCTTACAATGCTTTTACATTTTTTTAATCAATGATTATAAGTTCCTTCTATCGTTCTTTATTTCTTAAATAACTTATATAATTAATATTATATATATATCTGGCACATAGAATATGTTCCTTGATAATAATGTTCCTATTATTACTACTTTATTAAATAGTGTATTCATTATTTTAGTTTTTACTTTTTCTTAGGATTTGGCAAAAATAAAACATTATGAAGTTGAAGTTGTCTGTTTCTTGTTCCATGATAATTTTTCTCCTTCTTTTCACAGAGGCAATCATCATCATGAATTTGATATGACTGTCAATTCCACACCTTTAAATTTACAAGTCTACAAATTCATGAATAATATACATATACATAACATAATATACATAAAATAATACAGTATTATTTTATGCTTTAAAATTTTTGTTAACGTTTATTTATTTTTGAGACAGAGAGAGACAGAGCATGAAGGGGGGGCGGTCAGAGAGAGGGAGACACAGAATCTGAAACAGGCTCCAGGCTCTGAGCTGTCAGCACAGAGCCTGACGCGGGGCTCGAACTCACGGACCCCGAGATCATGACCTGAGCAGAAGTCGGCCGCTTAACCGACTGAGCCACCCAGGCGCCCCTATTTTATGCTTTTAAAGCACTTATTAAAGTAGTTATAATACTACCATACCGGTGTATACTTCTGCATCTTTTATATTCAATTTTCAAAAACTATACTAATGGACCTATAGATTGATTGATATATTGATACATCTGGGTATGGAGAGCTCATTTGTTTTTAGCTGCTGTATGGTATTTTGTCATGTGACTAAACCAGCGTTTATTTAATCCCTTCATTTATTAATATTTCCATCCTCTTATTTTTTAGTCTTTAGGTATAATCTACTCTTTTAAACTGAAGTATAATTGACTCATAACACTGTATATAGTTTTAAGCATAAAACATAATGGTTTGATATAGGTATGTATTGTGAAATGATTAAAATAAATTTAGTTAACATCCATCACCACACTTAGTTACATTTTTTTTCTTCTGATGAGAACTTTAAAAATCCACTCTCTCTTTCAAATATAAAATTTAATATTGTTAACTATGGTCACCATGATACCTTACCCGCCCTGGACTTACTTATCTTGTTGGTGCAATTTACTTTAAGTGTGTCTTTTGTTGGTCTCATAGTGCTGGATTTGTCCTTTAAATATTGTCCGACCAATTTGGACTTTTAATAATTAATTTAAATCTGTTTGTAATATTTTGAGTATTGATATACTTGATTTTGTGTTTTATATTTACCATGCTTCTCTCTATATCCCCCCCTCTCTTTTTTTTGCTTTCTATTGATTTTATTGAATTTTTTAAATTCTTTATTTTCCTCTAGTGGTTTTGGAATTATACATTCCATTTATGTTCTTTTAGTGGTTAACCTCAAATCTGTAACATTAATTTAATTTAATTTAATAGTTTAAAATTTAATCATTATCTATATCTTCCTATTAAACAGTCTAAAAACCTTAGAATGATTTAACTCCACACTCTTATTTTCCATGTAATTTTTGCCTAGATTTTTGCTCAAGCTTGATTTTTAATTATAACAATTTAGTGATTATTTTTGTATTTACTCATAATAAAATCACAAACATCAAAAATGAGCAAACCAACTTGAGGGAAGGCACTGGATGCATAAGTGGGGAATTTTTTTTACCTTAACGAAAGATAATAATCTAAAAGAGATTAAATAAATATGTTCAGAGTATTTCAAAAAACAAAAGATGTGTTAGAAGTCATTGGGCAAGAATAGGACAGAATGGAAAAGAATCAATTAATGTAGGCAGTCATTGAAATAAAATAACTCAGATAGGTTGAACAACAAACCAGACCCTGCTCAAGAAAGAGATCAAGAACTGGAAAATAGGGGGTGCCTGGGTGGCTCAGCCGGTTAAGCATCTGACTTTGGCTCAGGTCATGATCTCACGGTTCGTGAGTTCAAGCCCTGCATCAGGCTCTGTGCTGATGGCTTGGAGCCTGGAGTCTGCTTCAGATTCTGTGTCTCCCTCTCTCTCTGCCCCTCCCCTGCTCATGCTCTGTCTCTCTCTGTCTCAAAAATAAATAAAACATTTTAATAAAAAAATAAAAAATTAAAACTAAAAAAAAAAGAATTGGAAAATAGGTCTCAGGAAGTCAAGTTTCTCAAAACACCATACCGAGAGACAGAGACAATATAGGATAGAGAAGTTAGGAACATGAAGGATGTAATCACCAATTCTGATATATGTTGTTTAAAAAAAATTCCAGACAGAGGGCACAGAGAGAATGGGAGAGAGCCAATTATGGTAGAGATAAGAACTAAAAAGTTTTCCAGAATTGAAAAAAGACATGAAAAGGAACATATCAAATCCTTAGCAGGAGCTTAAAAGAAGCTCACCCATATTCAAACAGTTGTGAAATTTTTAACAATTACAGCAAAGAGAGAGGATCAAGGCACCAGAGGAAAACTCAGTGCAAGTTATTTTTCATGAGGCTCCTTCAGGGTCTCCTTTCTGACTCAGTCATTCCTTTCATTGGTTTGGCGTTTGCCTACTCAACTTGCCATGTTTACCAGGAGTCTATATAACTTTCTAAATATTTTATAATTCTAGTTTTCATTATGCTTAGGTTCATGTATTTTTACAAATTTAAAATGTTAATTTTCTGCGGCGCCTGGATAGCTCAGTCGGTTGAGCCTCCAGCCCTTGATTTTGGCTCAGGTCATGATCTCATGTTCCTGCGATTGAGCCCCATGTAGGGTTCCACACTGAAAGCACAGATCCTGCTTGGAATTCTCTCTCTGCCCCTCCCATGCTCTTGTGATGCATGCTTGTACACACTCTTTCAAATAAGCAAATAAATAAATAAGATTTTAATAAAGATTAATTGTAATTGTCATAATTTATGTTATACTTTTTTAAATGTAATTTTTAACTCTATTGTCTTATTGTCAAAAAGGATCTGTTCTAGTTCTGCTTTTCTATGAGTTTCTGTTTGGCATAAACTATAGTAATAAATGGCACCTGATTGTGATAACTACAGCCAGTCCAACTCTTGTTTGTTCACTCAATCACAGAAGCCAATGGAATATTCTTTGGCTGTTTTATTAAACTGATAAGAACAGATACTACGCTTGATCTTAGCCATAAGGCTGAGAAGCAATCTTTGACTGTTTTATATAATAGCATATAACATATTATAAAACTACAAGTATGTAATCTATTTTAAATTTCAGAAGATGTATAAATATACATAATATATAATAAATATGAAAATGTGAAGCTTTCTTTTTATATTTCCATGAAAGTAGCTTTCTAGTTATTTAGCGATATCCATCTACTGGAGATACCAAACAGGAACAGCAAAGAAAGAGGTGATATTCAATCAGTGGCTACCCAAAATGGGATTTTTGAGTAATCTTTACGACAATATTCTTAGAAGCCAAGCATTGTAGAGGGAGCAAAATAAACCTCTAACTTTTTCTACTCTTTAAAAATCATCAAGGGCCAGGAAAGGTTGACCTGAGCATCAAATTCCCACGGGTAGAGAGAATTCAGAAGACACATGTCCTTTCCATATAGGAAAGTGAAAAATCCCACCTTCTGGAGTAAGAGATCGTGGGAAAAAAAAAAAAAAAGAAAAGAAAAGAAAAAAGAGATGGGAGGAAGTAAATGGTCAGAATCCGTTTCTCAGGCATTCTCCCATAGAGATTCCCCCCTCCCCCCCATCGCTCCAACTCCAAGGGCTTTTCTATTTCCTATTTGGAACTTCAGGAAGAGATGACCTCACAGAGTTTTATCCTGTATCAAGAAAAAACAAACAAACAAAAGATGGAAAGGCTTGGTTTGCTTATGAGGCCTGAGTTAGCCCTCTGAAGGAAGACTCCCTCAATTCCTTAAGTGTGTAGAAGAGACCCAGAGGTTCACGTGCCCCATGGTGTGGACGATGGGGGGTAAATGAGTTGAACCATTGCACCTGTATGGTATTGTTGTGGCAAGTGATGAGGAGACTTGTAAAAAGGATCCCAGTGCTGGAGAGCTGAACCCACGGGCTGAAAACTGAGACGGGTGTGCTGGATTGCACCAAAGTGTGGCTTAGGAAGCCATGGTGAACATTGGCCTAACCATCTAAGACCAAGAAATCATACTTTCATCAATAATACCTGCAAAAGGGAAGCCAGGAATTGGTCCCAACCAGAAGCCTTGTCACAGAGGACCTAGAAATCAAAACAGGACTTATTTATGGATTGTGGATCTTATTTGTGGGTCTTAGGATCTCTCTCCTCTTTGAGATTTGAAGCCCCTCCCTGATGTGCTCAGATGCTATCCTAGAAGAAAGCCAGGGGGATGGAAAGCAAGAGGAAAGATTGAGCATCAACATCCCCAAAGAGACTGAGTTATCTTTAAGAGACTATTTGCTCCCCAGGAGTCTGAGATACCATTAAATGTTGAATTTAAGTTTTTCTTTTGGCCCTGCTGGATGAAGGGCGGGGGCAGAGGGGTGGACTAGGGAAATAGATAGATTTTATAAATTAAATAAATTACTTTTTTATTTGAAAACTATAGTTTTCAGAGGTGCCTGGGTGGCTCAGTCAGTTAAGAGTCTGACTCTTGATTTTGGCTCAGATCATCCTCTCATGGTCATGGGAGGGAGCCCTGCATTGGACTCTGTGCTGGGCATGGAATCTAGTTAAGATTCTCTCTCCTGCCCTTGACCTCTGCCCCTCCCCACTCATTCTCTTTCTCTCTCTCTCTCTGAAAGAAAGAAAGAAAGAAAGAAAGAAAGAAGGAAGAAAATAAAGAGAAAAATATAGTGTTCAATCATCAACTTTGCCACACGAATAAGTTTTCAATTATGTGTTTATATCTTCTCTTTGATAGTGAGCACACTGTAGGCAGACCAGTTTTTTTGTTTATCTGTTTATTTTAATCCTCAGTGTTACTAGGCACTCAACACATGTTGAGTGAGTGAGTGAATGAATGCATATTCAATGCAGAAAGGCCTGAGAAACTGTTTTAAAAGTACCTATTTTGTTGGCGAGGATTGAGATAGGCATGAAAGGTACAATGAAGACAGACATCTTGTTGAGAAGTGAAGGTCAGTTCTGGGTGAAGAGGTGAATAGACTCTGCAGATACAGCAAAATCAAGCCTTGCAAAGGTCACTGTGTTGAATTCTATCAAACCTTTAGTCTCAAATGCCATGAAAAGCAATATGAGTGAAGAAGAATGCTGGAATCTTCACTTAATGTGCTGCCTGACTCTCTATACTTTTTATTTGATTTTCAATAAAGGTCTCTTTGTTCTCATACATGAGTAATGGGTTCAAGGTTTTTATTAGTACTCTTGCTACAGCAGGGTGCAGAAGCTGAAATTCTTCTTCAACCTATGGAAGTGCAGATTCATTTTTCAATGAGACTGTTATCTTCAGAGAGAACATATTTCACCAACACAGTCCAAGGTCATGATAACACGTCCTTCCTATGATCTAAGGACAGGAGTCTGAGTCCCGGCAACTGAGGAACATGCGTATGACAATACTCTTCCCAATGTGACACGACAAAGGAATCTTTCATTAGACACAAGAGATTGGAACCTTTCAAACAAGAGCTGAGTAAAACGGTAAAAAGAAAAAATAATCTAAGTACAAATATCCTTTGACTTATAGACTATCTAAAGCATACGTTTTGTCATTCTGAATGCTACTGTACAACTTTTCTCTTTACTCCATTCCCAGGAGAAGAAAGCAAAGACAGGGTCCAAAATGCTTGATAATAATCCTGTTTGGGGATATGGACCCTTTGGTGAGATAAGCAAATGGATTGAGGACTTCTTCCTCATGATATATCTAGGTTTTTTTTTCTTATTACTGCTATAGTATCTCATGAGGGTCAAGTGAGAGTAGAGGCCAAGGGATGGGAAATAGGTACTCTTAGGGCTAAATGTGTACTAGAACTTACATTTACAGTTTCAGACCATTGAATTGACACTCCTTTAAATCACTGATACACACGCCAACATGATACAACATTTATCAAGGGAGTTACCAGCAGGCGCCTGATCATGGTCAGAGTCATCCAGATTCTAATCGTGGCTGAGTGACCTCTCCTGCACTGGAAAATGATTTAACCTTGGCAAAAAGGATAGTAAAACCTACTTTCTGGGATTATTGTGAGGCTTAGCTGAGGTAATGGATATAAAACACCCAGCACAGTATTTGGCACATAGTAAGTATTCATCTAATGATAGCAATTATTACTATTACTGCAGGTCCAAAGTTACGACATCAAGATCAATGTGAACGATCGTATAGCTGGAGAAAATCTCATGGCCTGTATGTTCCAGATATCTGATTTCAATGCTATATACTTAGTATATCACTTAATTAAACACACAAAAATATAGTTAAGATCCTGCTAAATGTCAGAAGGCAATTTGAAAAATATTTGATGCTTGTTAGACCAAGTAATATTCAGTTTTAAGTATTGTTTTTTACATGTTTATACTCATCCTTACAGAAATTCTCGGGCAAAGACAAATGATAGATAAATGACATCCATTGGGCCTCCAATTTCTTCCTTGAATTATAGTTTCTGTGGAAATGTAACAAGGGATGTCTTCAGCTTGGGAGGCAGAATATGAAGGGAAGCAACTTTTTAAAAAAATAAACAAACAAAATCTGTTCTTTGTGCCTGGCGTTTTTTTATCAACATGATCTCAGTAAGACTCATTCATATTGATGCATGTAACAGCAGGTAATATTCAATTATATAAACCTAACACTATTTATTGATAACACCATTGAATATTTGGGTTATTTGCAGTTTGAATCTGTTGCAAAGAGTATTGCTTGTTTTTTAATTCGTCAATTTTCCAGTTTTCTTCTGTTGTTGAATTTTAATTTCATCCCATTGTGGCTGGAGAAAAGGATTCGTATACCTGTCTTTTCAGATCCATTGAGACCTAATTTGTGGCTTACACATGGTCCAACCTGGAAAATGCGCTATGCGCATTTGAAAAGAAAGTAAGTGCTTTTGTGGTTGAGTAGAGTGTTCTGTAATGTCAGATTTAGCTGCTCTCTGATGTTGTTGAAGACCTCCATCTACTGAGAGTCAAGTATTAAAATCTTCTATTATTATAGAGCTATTTCTCCCTTTAATTCTGTCAGTTTCTTCCTATATTTTGCTGGTCTGTCATCAGGTCCACAGTGTTCATAATTGTTATATATTCTTGCTGTATTGAAACTTTTATTAATATATAGTGTTTTTTATCCTTTTAACCTGTGTTGATATAAAGTCCATTTTGGCTAATATTCCTCTAGCCACTTTTGCTCTCTTTTGGTTACTATTTGCTAAAGTAACCAATTTCCATTCTCTCACTTTCAGTCTGTTTGTGTCTTTGGATTTAAAGTGAGTCTCTTGTGGGGCGCCTGGGTGGCTCAGTTGGTTGAGCATCTGACTCGATTTCTGCTCACATCATGATCCCAGGGTCATGGGATTGAGCCCCCAATCGGGCTTCACGCTGGTCATGGAGCCTGCTCAAGATACTCTCTCCCTGTGCCCCCTCTCTGCTGCTCACGTGCTCTCTCAAATTAAAAAAAAAAAGAATTCTCCTGTAGACAGCGTATGGTTAGATCAGGCACTTTAGCTTTTTCACCAATCTCTGTCTTTTGTTTGATTGGAGAGCTTAATCCATTTACTGATAAGGAAGGACTTCTGTCATTTTGTTATTTATTTTCTTTAGACCCTACAGCATTTTGTCCCTCATTTCTTGCATTACTATCTTTTTTGTGTGTTTAGTTGATTTTTTTTGGTAGTAAAACATTTAAATTTATTTCTCATATCCTTTGTATATATTCTATAGCTATTTTCTTTGTGGTGACGATGGGGATCACATTGAACATCCTAAAGTTATAGCACTCTAATTTGAATTTATAGCAGATTAACTTCAGTTACACACACACCCTCCGCTCCTTTACAGCTCTGTCCCTACCTCTCTGGTTGTGGATGTCACAAAATTATATCGTTTACATTGTGAGTCCCCAAACCTAAACAAATAATTCTTTTGAATGCATTAGTCTCTTAAACTATATATAAAACATGTAGAGTCACAAACCAAAGTTACAGTGATACTAGCTTTTCGACAGTAATCTTTTAAGTTGATTTATTTAAGGGAAAGAGAAAGAGAGAGAAAGAAAGAGAGAGAGAATCCCAAGCAGTCTCTGCAGTGTTAGCATGGAGTTTGATGTGGGGCTCAAACCCATGAACTGTGAAATCACGAGCTGGAATCAGGAGTCAGATGCTTAGCCAACTGAGCCACCCAGGCATCCCTAGACAATAATTTTTTTTTTTTTTTGAGACTAAGAGACATTAGTCTCTTAAACAATGTAGAACAGAAAAAGTGAAATTGCAAATAATACTAGCTTCCATTTAACTTTATATATATAATTTTTTTTTCCTTTAAATGGCTTCAGTTTGCTGTCTAGTTTCCTTTCATTTCACCTTTCAGGATTCCTGTGAGCATTTCTGGTAAAGCAGCTCTAGTTGTGATGAGCTCCCTCAGCTTTTGCTTGTCTGGAAATGTCTTAATTTCTCCCTCACTTTTGAAGGACAGTTTTACCAGATATAGGATCCGTGGTTGGCAGGTTTTTTGTTTTTTATTTTTCCTTCAGGTGCTTTGGATATATTGACCCTCTGCCTTCTGGCCTCTAAAGCTGCTGACGAAAAAATCTGCTGATCATTGTAGTGAGGCTCCCTTGCACGTGATTAGTTGTTTCTCTTGGGCTGCTTCCAGATGATCTCTTCATCGTCGGCTTTTGCAAGTTTGATTATAACGTGTCCTGGAGTGAGTCTCTTTGAGTTCGTCTTATTTGCACAGTGTTGAGCTTCTTACGTGTTTCTATTCGTGTCTTTCCTCAGATATGGGAAGTTTTCGGCCATTATTTCTCCAGAAAATGTTCCCTGTGCCCCCTTCTCTTCTCCTAGAACTCGTATAACATGTAAAGGGCCTGCTCGATAGCACCCCACAGGGCACTTAGGCTGTATTCACTTTGCTTCTGTACTTTTTCTTTCTGTTCACATGTGATAATTTTCACCTTCCTACCTTTAGATTTGTGGGGTTTTTTCCTCTGCTGGCTCAAATCTGCTTTTGAATTCCTCTAGTGAAGTTTTCATTTTAGGTATTGTGCTTTTCGGCTCCAGAATTTCTTTCTGGCTCCTTTTTATGTTTTCTATCTCTTTATTAGTGTTTCCAATGTGCTCATATATCTTTTTTTTTTTTTTTCTTTTAACTTTCTCCACATCTTCCTGTAAGTCTTTGAACATCCTCAAGGCAATGATGGTTTTAATGGTTTTTCTAGCAGATCTTCTATCAAATCTTTTTCAGGAACATTTTGTGTTCATCTATTTTTTTTACTTTGAACAGGCCTTACTTTCTTGTTTCTTTGTATGCCTTGTGACTTTTTGTTGAAAGCCGGACATTCGAATCTAATTAATTGGTAATCCTGGAAATCAGATTCTTCCCCTTCCCCAAGGTTTCAGTTATTGCTTTTGTGTATTGTCTTTTTTTTTATTGTTGCAGGCTCTCTGTTCACGGATCAGCCTGAGGTGCAAACTTAAGATCTTCTCAGGTCTTTCTTGAGCTTGCACCTTTCCTTGCGCATACATGGTCACTTTCTAATTTTCCCCACATAGGCACTTGCTTTTGAATGTCCTTGTCTTTTAAAACTGTCTATCTCCCAAATGGGGAAAAAGAAAAATGAAGGGGGAGAAAGGGCACTGGCCACTTAAAATCCCTAGAAATCACTTTAGTTTGAGGGGAGGGGGCTTGCAACAATGCGGGGAGTGGAAAAATAATTGCCACCCGCCCTCTTTGTCTGCACCTCTGTGATCAGAAGCCACAACCAGCAATTAGAGCACAAATCCCTGATATTGGAGGATAGGGTCCAATAAACTGTGTGTAGCTGCTCTGGGAACATGTGCACAGCTTCCTGCCATGGGACTGAGAAACTGACTGAAATTAACCTCAATTTACCATCCAAGCCTTACCCCTGGAAGTTTCAAGCCTTTAATAGACTCTGGAGTTTTAAATTAATTATATTAGACAGATTCTGCCAGTGCAATTGTTGCCTAGGTGGAGAGACAGTTTCTGGTGTTTCTGACTCCTCCAGTCTCCCAGAATCCTCTCTGCTTCCCAGTATTTATTGCCCTCCATGCCTCAGTCTAGATATTTTCTTCTGGTCTATTTTTCAGCTCATTAATTCTCTTTGGAACTGTGTCAAATATCCAGTTAAACTTATTTACTGGGCTTTCAAGTTCAGTCATCTTTTTCAGTGCTAGAAATTCTATTTAGTTTTTACAATTCTAATGGTGAAATTCTCATCTTATATGTTACTTTGGTTATATGAATTATTAATGTTTTTAATTTAAAGATTTATTTTTTTTAATGTTTTTATTTATTTATTTTGAGAGAGAGAGAGAGAGTGCTAGCAGGGGGGAGGGGCAGAGAAAGAGGGAGAGAGAATCTTAAGCAGACCCCGTGCTCAGCACAGAGCCCAATGTGGGGCTCGATCCCACGACTGTGAGATCATGACCTGAGCTGAAATCAAGAGTCGGGCACTTAACTGACTCAACTACGCAGGGGCCCCTTAATTATTAATCTTTTAAGTCCATGCCTGCTTTCCCTAATACCTGGGCCACCTACTTCTGTTGTACGTGTCGTTTCTCTTGGTCTTGTCTCTTAATATGTCTGGTTTTGCTTCTCTGTTTTAGGATCAAATGCTGGACATTTTGTATGAAAATTACGGTGACTCTGGATGTGATATTTCTTCATAGAGGATTCAACCTATCTTAAAGGACAACAGAGAGGCAAATCAGCTCAATTCATTTTGTGACTGAACTCAATGTTGGTAAGAGTCAGCCTACGTCTGATTTGTTTTCTTTCTTAGGATATAGTTATCTAGATCTCCTAACAGAGAGCCTGAAGTGTTTCTCATGGATTCTCCTTGGTATGCCATGAACTTCAGTTGTGGTCTTCTTGGCCCTTGTCAGGTTGCCAGAATCTCTGATCTGCTTTTTATTCACATTGCCTCTTAACCTTTGGCCTTGTGCAGCTTACCTGGCAACTACCTCGGGGCGGGGGGCGAGAACGATTGTGACTATTGGTCTCATTTGTCTCAGCCTCCCTCCTTTATGAAATCTCAGCAATCCCGGATTCACATGTATCTTCCTTTAAGGTCATACAATTGATAAAGCTCTGCCGGGACTCAAGTCCTTCCCTCTTGTTGCTCTATGCCAAAAGGTGGCAGAGAACCCAAGGATGAAGAGAGAATGGATCAAGTTTGGTTTACCTCAGAAAGCATTCTTTCTGGAACGTGATTACTTCCATGAGCCAACCACTGAGTCCTGGTTGCCTTAGAAGCCCTCTGATATTCAGGGTGAAGACGACATAAGCAGTTCAGATTTTTCCCGTTGCTTTCCGAGGGAACAATGTTGGTCTGCTACACACGACCATGTCATAGCCCAAAGTGGAAATGCTGAACTATTGTTGAGTATTTACTATTTGCCAGGCACTCTGATGGATCCTTACCTGCGTTGGCTCACATTTTTTCAGCAGTGAGCCAACTTGCTGAAGCTCGGACAGACTAAGTAACTTGCTCAAAATTTTTGAGAGGCAGAACCAAGGAACGTACCTCCACAGCCTCTAAAGCTCTACTCTCTCTGTCACGCTAGGCTCCAAATAGCCTGTCTGGTAATGGCTAAAGATTAATGGTCATTTGGTCCAAAAACAACATAAAATCGGATATCCGAGATTCAGTCTACTAATTTTTAATGGAGAAACCAAGATACCTGACAAATTAGAGCGCTCAATAAACCACACCCTTCAAACTTTGAAGGAAATGATTCAGACTTCTGGCTTAAAGAGCAGAAGATACTCACAAGAAAAATTTCAGAAAGAGGAAAGGATCAAAAGGTGAGTGTTTTTGTTTTGTCTGTTTTTTATCATGTATGTTGGGAGGGACGGTTCTGGTGTTTTAAATATGAAGCTGGACACCAGGTTCCTGAAAAGCAAAGGTATGTATTGTGTAAGAGAGGTGAATAGTGACTTTAAGCGAATGGGTCCTGAGCTGCAAAGTGTTGAAATAATACATTATTTCAGACTTTAAAATTCAAAAATTCATAAATCCCGCTCTACCAATTCTTCCTTCTGTAGTGATGAAAATGAGACAAGAGTGTCAGGAAAATGTGACAGCTAGAGGTATTGGTAGCTACAGCTGGCCTTATCTACAGTCATACCTTTTGTATTAAGTTCTTCGCACACCTGCTATCTCACGGTACCCTTTCGAGGTGAGCCAGAAAAAAAAAAAAATGTCGCCGAAATGTGTTGGTACTGTTTACCGTAAACTTAAAATAAGGCATGATAAAAAAAATAGATATGATAAAAAAATAGAAAAAAAGGAAGATAATATATATTACACCTAACCTAACAAGTGTAACTGGCCAAGAGAAGACACAGCCAGTTTGTTTACGTATGGGCCACTGTTAGAGGCAGAGGGGACAATGGGAGAGGAGAAGAGAGAGCCCTGTCCGGGAGTAGGGGTTTGTGCAAGGGCTCCAAAGAAGAAAGCAGGTGGAGACTGGGCCGTGCTTGGCTCCAGATTTATGAAAGCAGCAAGCCAAAGAAGGTTATCCAAAGCGGCACACCCACTGGGTATGCTATAAATAAGCACTCAAGTCAGCTGAAGGGCCTTACGGGTTTCAAATCAGCCAAGCTTAGCCGGGCCCAAAGCGTTTTGTACCTATCCTGTAAGAGCCCACCTCACTTTTGCTTGGCCTAGAAACAGAGCTCCAGGGCCCAGAAGTTGGGGAGCCCGCAGAGGCAGCAAGCCAGCCTGGGACCTCAGCTCAGATGTCTCGTGCGGGGCCAAGAATCCAGCGAGCACGCAGGTTCTCTGGTTCTCAGGGTGTGATACAAAAAACCAGCAGGCTTTAGCTGTTCTGGCTCAGGAATGAAGGGTCAGCAATGGTTTCCCTGGCAGCGCTGTGTGCTGCTGCCTGCCTAGAACCCTTCCCGGTTTTCAGCTTCTTAGTCACATGCGTATGCCTGTCCTTAAAGGATTTTTCTAAAACTGGAAGATAGCAGGAATTTAGCCTCCTGTTTCTCAGTGGTGCCCGGAGCTACCTGACGCCCCGGCCATCTGAGCCTAAGGGAAAGAGCAGAGGAAGGAAATTCACGTTTGTCGAATAACGACTATGGTAAGGCACTTTGCTTTTGTTTTCTTAATGTTCCCAACAGCCATGTGTGGTCCCTCTGAATTCGCCTGGCGAGAAGGGCTTGAGTTCCTCAGGAGAGACAAGGTAGAGTACCTGCACATTCGTATTTCCTCCGAGGGCATTTGGCGAGGCATCCCGACGAGTTGTTATGTTTTATGTCACGTGAACACTCTATAATAACCATAGCTATGCATTCGCACGTAATGTCGCCTGTTCATTCGCTCCAGTATGACTTAGTCTTCAGTACCAATGCAACAATCACTTGGTGACTGTTTGGTGACAGATTTGATGCCAGCTAGATAAAACAGGCCGACCTTAGCGACTGCCTGGATAAGCCAGAGTTGGTGTCAAAGAGGCAGGAATTTGGGGTCATTCCTTGGTTTCCTACTGGGGAAAGAGGAGAAGCATGGAGCGATTAGGTCAGTTTAGTTTTGGACATGTTGAGTTTAAGGTTCCGGAATGAATGAATGAATGAATGAATGTCAGCAAGAAGACAGCAATTTTTTCTTTCAGGGCTGACTATATGCTGAGCACTGTGTTAAATGGCTTGCATACATTCTCATTTAATGCTTGCAAATATATGCCGGTAGGGGCCATGATTAGCCCTATTGGAAAGATGAGTAAACTGGGGCGTAGAGAATTAAGTCACTTGCTCAATTTGCCCCAGGTGACCGTCAGTAGACGAGAAAGCTTAAGATTTAGATATTAGACTCACTGTCAAACAAGAGGCAGCTAGCGCATGAAAATCTATGAGATCTTATAGTAACAACCTGTTTAATGGAAAGGACAGTGAAGACAGAAGGCAGGACTCCGGAGAATATTAATATTTAAGGAGTAAGCTAAAGCAAAGGAGTACTCTATGAAGACCAAGAAGTGCTCAGAGAAGCAGAGGGCCAGGAGAAGAAATTTCAAAACGAGAGTGTTCGATACTGTCAATTACAGCTGAGGCACTTAACAAACTGAGGTCTGAGAATATTCATTGCACTTGCCAATGTGATTACAGATTACAGATATCTTTTTAAAATTTTTTAATGTGTATTTATTTTGGAGAGAGAGAGAGAGAGAGAGCGGGGGAGGGGCAGAGAGAGAGAGAGCGCCTGCGCGCTCTAGTGCGGGAGACAGAGACCCCAAAGCAGCCTCCAGGCTCTGAGCTGTCAGCACAGAGCACGACTCAGGGCTCGAACTCCTGAACTGAGATCATGACCTGAGCCGAAGTCGGACGCTCAACCAACTGAGCCACCCAGGTGCCCCCAGATTACAGATATCTTTAGCTGAAGCTGGCCCAACGGTGCATGCAAAGTTAGTATCCAGTGGTGAAATGGCCCCTGGGGCATATATTGGGCCTCCCAGCCTGGAGTAGGATGGACACATTACCCATCTTATGGGTGTGTGTTTTTAGTCCAGTTTTCTTTCATTCTTGCAAAATTTCAAAATAATAAAATAGGGCTATTGGATGGAGGTGGGTGTGGGTAGAGAGCATTCACCCAATGCGTGGGATGTTCCTAAAATGCCACCTATGGTTATAAGAACCAGAATTGGGAGGGCAAAGGAGAGTTTCTTTCAAATCTGGCAGAGGCTTCTTCTCAGAAACATTAAAATATGACACCCCTGTGGAATCGATCTTGCATCTCATTTTCTTCCCCTGTTTCATCGCCTATGAATATATAATATATTAGATTGTCAACCAGGAGCAGGAGAACATTTCTACCCCCAAAGCGTAGTATTTGCATGAGGGTGGCATTGTCTTGTTTATGTGTCGTGGGACCTGTGACCTGTCACATGTGATTATCACGTCAGCTTATTAACACATCAGGGAGTGCAACTCCTGGTTTCCACCTCAGGGGGAGAAATGCTTAGGGTGGGGGACATTCTGCTAGCCAGATGAGGCAGTGTTCTGCCAGTTCCCCGTGCCAGGGAAACCCTGGACAGTGATCAGTACCAAACCTGCCTATGAATAGGACCACCCAAGGGCACGTGGCTAGAAACCAAACCTCCTCCCTACCATGGTCTGATCTCTCGTCATGTTTCCTTGCTAGTCCCAGCTTTGCTCCCACTTGCTTATGGAGGAATCCAGAGACAGGAGTTCATTTTCAAACAGGGCGGGGCAGAAGGAAGGGTTGCAAAGGCACGCTCAGATGCTGGAAGGATCATGTGGAAGAGGGTTCTATTTAGCTGCATCACCCAGCGCTTCAGAATTTTAATAAAGATTGATGGATGGATGGAAGTCAAAGTGAAAGCCAAGGAAAGATCTACACATGTTCAGAGATTGTGAGTTCGAAATGCTCTCCTTCCAAGTCTTCCCAAAAGGAAATCACAGGGGGAAAGCAAAGTAGTGATTAAGGAACTAAACAGGCCACAGCGTTCTCTGGGGCCTTCTAAATTCCCAGGCCAGGCCTGCTGCCTGCTTGCTGAGATGGGCATGTGCTCCCGGCCACAGCTTCCCTTCTTCTGACATCTTTCTGCCAGATGGTCCTTCTTGAATTCTAGAGGTGCTTGGCCCTTCTGATTCCTGCAACCTGAGCCCAGAGAACTTTGATCCACCAATTTTCCCCTCCCTCCACCCCTCTAGTGAACAAGGCCTGGCGCCTGGACAGCAAGGGGAGGCCAGGCTGCGACCTTGGGTGCTCTGGAAAGGCATTCTCCTGCCCACCTCTGTGTGCCTAAAAGAGAGCACCTGGCGGCACTGGCTCTGAGGGTCCCAGAGAGCCTTCTCTGGCCTGGCCGGCTGGCGGCACGAACCCATGCTTTTCACCATTTTACTTGGGCGAACTGCGCTCTCCAGTCAGTCTTGAGTCTCCCTGTAGGGTTATCCCGATGGCTTTTAATTACGATCCAGCAAATCCAGAATCTCAGCAAATTACAAATGTATGTAAACATAATCAGGATGTGGATCCAATCCACTAGCAATTGTTAATAGAAAAAAAAAGGGGGGGAGGAAAAAAACTAAAAAGGTCTAAACAAGTAAAAAAAAAAAAAAATCAATTCTGCAGGGTCTATGCCTCGGGGATTTGCTTTCTTGGGGATCCTGCCCGCTCCTTCTTCTAGCCCACCCTGCAGCCCCGACTCCCTGCGGTGATTGGGGGCGGAGGCTGGGGGATTCTGGGGCTTGACCCCTGCAACGGCGGCCTACGGGATGCCCTGGGAAGGAGCTGCCTTCGGGAGGGCTGAAGAGCTCCGCGAGCCTTCTCTCCCGCGGCCTCCTCCGCAGGATTCCAGAAAAAGCGCTCTGGGTCTGCGAGACGGGGACCCTGCCTCCTGCCTGGAATCCCTGTCCCAACACTGGCATCTCTCTTTCCCAAGTTCCAGTTTCTGGACCCTGCCCCCACTCCCTCACCAAGGTCCTCAAAGGCCACCCCAATCGCTGGAGCAGGGCTCCCAGACTCGGGCCTCCGGAGCCCCTGCAGGGGCCGCTTCGCCAGCGCTGAGCGAGCCCCACGCAGGCGGCGGTATTCGAGCTCTCACTCCCGGAGACATTTTAGGGAAATGTTGTGCATCGAAACTTCTATATAATATAACATATATACACACATACACATATTTAGTCGGCAAATGTTAAGCAAATGTGTCTGATGTTTTTGTGGAAGCCGTTAGCATCCTCGTTGGTAGTGGTAGGACTGGTTGACATTATTACACGAATGACAAGTGGATGATGTTAAGGGAGTGCCTGATCCCTCCCGAGAACACGGGGGAGTAGAAGTGGAGACTTCCGACTCTGTTTCCAACGGCCCATCCCTGATCTCCCCCGTCGCTACCTCTCGGTCAGTAACCAGACCGCCCGACCGCATACCAGGGACAAGGCAACTTTCTCCGAAGGGCGATCTTCCTCGACTGACAGATCGCTGGGTCGGTCTCCAGGGGCAGCAGCACGTTCCGGGGGGCCGTCAGAAGCCCCACGGCCTCTTGCCCAGCCCTTTGTCCCAAAGGGCAGTTCGGTCAGTGTCAGGACGGAAAGAAACGTGAAATTCAACTGTAAATGAAGGCGGAGAAGGCGGGAGAGGCCCGGGCCCGTTCCGGGTCTGAGCAGGCTAGGGGAGAGCGGGGGAGGCTGCCCCCGGCTGCGGGAACAAACCCAGCGGTGCCTCGCGCTCGGCGTGCGGGGAAGGGGGAGACGGCCCCTCGGCCTTTCCCCCTAAGCTCATCCAGCAGGACGTCTGGGGAAAACCTCTGCGCGATCGAGTCGCGTCCGTTCGAGCGAGCGGGTGGCAGTGCCACGTGAGGCGCTCGGCCTGGGCTCCCAGAGGCTGCGGTGCTGGAAATCCCCGCGGAGGGCGTCCGGCGCGGCGCCCGCACTCGGTGCGGGCCCACCCGGGTGCGCGTCCGCCTCCCACCGGCGTCCCGCTAGCCCCGCCGCGCCGCTCGCACGGGCCCAGACGCGGACAGATGTTTACTGCTTGGAGCCCCGACCGCTGGGGAGACGCAGCGACCCGCGCGGCGCACCGCGCGGCGCTGGCGGGGCTTTGGGCTCCCGGTCGGGGGTGCGCGCGGGCCGGGTTGGGGCGGGGGAGGGCGAGGGGATGGAAATAGGAGGGGGCAGTGGGTGGACTAATGATGAAAAAGTCTCCTCCATCCCGGCTCCTTAATTAAATGCATGGAAAGAACCGAGGCGAGCACATCTGGTTTCAATCTGCAGCCCTTTGATGGCATCAAATGTTCTTTTCCCAGATCAGGGCTGGGAGTTCTGGGCTAACTATGGCCGTTTGGAGCCCAGAAAGCATTTACACACACTCGGACCCCTCTTTCTCTCCAGTAGAGCCTCTCGGCTATAGGAGGAGGAAAAAAAAAGGGGGGGGGGAGTCTAGTAATCAAGGCAGTGGGAAAGTGTGTGTGTGTGTGTGTGTGTGTGTGTGTGTGTATTTGAAGAACATAAAATGCCACAAATAAGCACTTAATATTTTACTTACTCGTCATATAGTAACTCATTTCTAATGAGACTATTAAAGCTGTTACCAAATTCCAACAGGTCATGAAAAAAATCCCTCAGCACCTCTCTGTTCCTTGTCAAGTCAGGGCTCAGCAGACAGACGGCAGAGCATTATCCGTAGACTTGGGGGTTCCTCTATCCCCCCGCGTTCTTCCTCTTACCCCCCCCCCCGCCCCCCGCCGCCCGCCCAGGCACCCGGGCCGGACCCTGAACTAAGCAGGAGCCTCGCCCGGCCGGCCGCTCGCTCCAGGAGTGCCCCTGCCTTCCGAGCATCTGGGCAACGCGACCCTCCCGGCTTAGCGTCGTCGCCTGGGGAAGCGACCTTGGCCGCACCAAAGAGGTTACGAAATTGGCCAGGGTGGGGGGAGGCGAGAGCAATTATGCTACACTCGCAGAGTCCTTTCCTCCGGCTAAATAAATATGTAAATTTCCCACTGCCCTGGCCCCGGGATTCCTAGCGGCGAGAGACTCGAACCGATTCGGCGCCTTCTAGATCTCCCCTAACCTGCCTTTGGTTCGCGGAAGAAGCGTGGGAGAGCCTCCCACTATTATCGCGCCTGTTATTTTATTACATTATTTAAGAGGCTGTCTCTACGGAGCCAAACGTAGCTTTAATTTGCTTGCTCTCTCCTTCATTCTCTCTCAGACACTCCCCCACCCCCACTCCCAAAAACTGTTAGAACTGCAGGAAACGCTAAAAAAAAAAAAAAAAAAAAAAAAAAAAGGCAGAGAGAGAGAGAGAAGAAAATTTGATTGAGATAGTTGTGGATTTTTTTCCAACAAGTTTCCCCGCAGCTGTTATCAAAACATGCAAATGAGATTTTCCAACAAGATCTCAAACAAATCTGGAGGAGTTAATGCCCAAGCAAAATAATCAGTCCGTTTGAAGTGACTGTGGGTTTCAGTTTGTCTTTCCTCCCCGTGATACTATTGCAGGGGAATGATAATTAGACCTTTACTTAAAAAATCCAAAGGGGCTCTCTCGCTTTCTCTTCCCTCCCTTTTCGCTCCCTCCTCCCTCTCTGGCTCCCTCCCTCTCTCTTTCTCTCTTGCTCAGATGTTGGCAAAGGGGTTTTTCTTAATCAGACTGTTTTTTGGTCCGAGGGAAAGGAGGAAGAAGGAGATTGTGATGGAGAAAGGGGGTCTGTAAAACGTCAGGCACCGCACAAAGGCTTTGCCACGTAATTACAGGCTCCTATTAAGTCGAGATCTGCCCTCCCAGGGGTCTCCAATTTTCTTGTATTCCCTACAAAGCCTCCTCTGCATGCCAGTTTGTGCCTTTTGAAGTGCCAGAGAGCTTCTTGATCCAACTGAGAAGGAAAAAGGAGCTCAGCAAGAAGAGGGGGAGAGAGAGAAGGGAAAGGGGGGAAACCCACCACCACCCTCCTTCGGACTCTTGAAGCCCTTTTTTTTCTTCTTACGAAAAGTAAAGTGAGAATCCTGCTCTCCAATACATCTGCAAGACATCACCCTCTCCTCCTGAAACTTTAGTCACTCCTGAGAATCCACAGGAGTGCAGAGAGGGGGAACACGTTTTCTTGAAGATGTTTTAAAGCTGGAACAAGCCTTCTTCTGTTGGTGCTTGAACTCTTGCCTGGGAATAACTTTTTTAACCTTGAAAAAAAACCCCACTTTGATTCTTCTCTCCCACCCCTTCTTCTCTCTTCTTCTGTTTGCCTAACTCCCCCGCCCTGCTGGCCTCCCCTTTCCTTTCTCCCCCTTATTATTATTTTTAGTGTGTGCGTGTGGACGCTTTTGGAGAGCTGGAAGGAATTTTTTTCTCCTGACTTGAACATAGGGTGACTTTTTAATTTTATTTTTTGGTGTGGATTATCTCCTTGGACCGCGCCGGACTTGGCCTCAGGAAAGCAACCGAGGCTGTCGAAGGCTGTTGGTGCAGAACTCTGCTCCGCAGAAGGGGGTCCCCCGCCCTCTTTCCAATTTTTTTTTTTTGTCCTTCCCCTCCTTCTCTCTCTCTCTCTCTCTCTCTCTCTCTCTCACTCTCTCTCCACTCCCCCCTCTCTCTTCCCCACTCGGCTCCTCTCCCCCCTCGCGCCCACAGCGTTTGGTGTTGATTCGAGCGGGAAGAGGGGGGTGGGTGGGATCGGAGGGGGAGACCATGACCTCCAGCTACGGGCACGTTCTGGAGCGGCAACCGGCGCTGGGCGGCCGCTTGGACAGCCCGGGCAACCTCGACACCCTGCAGGCGAAAAAGAACTTCTCCGTCAGTCACCTGCTAGACCTGGAGGAAGCCGGGGACATGGTGGCGGCGCAGGCGGACGAGAGCGTGGGCGAGGCCGGCCGGAGCCTACTGGAGTCGCCGGGACTCACCAGCGGCAGCGACACCCCGCAGCAGGACAGTGAGTGAGGGGCGCATGCCCGCGGGAGTGTGTGTCCGGGACGGGGTGGGGGTGGGGGGTTGGGGACGCTGGGGGTCCCGGCCGGGCGCCTGCAGCCCGCCAAGGCCAGGGGAGAGGGGGGGGGTGAGGAGAGGTGGTGGCAGTGGCCGGAGGAAGGGCCGGTCACAGACGGGGAGGAAAGGAGGGCTCTGACGAGGGCGTAGCCCAGGCGGCCGCTGCAGGGAGAGGCCCCGAGGTCGGGGTCGGGGACTCTGCCCGCCGCCGACTGTCTCTGAAACCCACTGGGCCGCCCCTCAGTCCGGGGCGCGCGCGGCGACGCGGGGCAACCGGGCTGGCTGGGCAAGGGTCCCCGAGGGGTGTAAAGGCGGGGAGCCTGCCCTGTTCGGGAAGGGGGAAGGTTAAAGGCGCCGAGCCGGGTCGGGGGGGCTCCTCCCGGGTCGCGAGCGCGGGTTCGGAGGCAGGCGGGGCAGAGGAGGAGGAGGGCACGGCGCACAGCGGCGACACCCGCGCGGCCCCGGCGCGCGGGGCTCCCGAGGCCGGGGCGTGCAGGAGGGGCCGCTTGGAGCGCCCAGCCCCAGCGGCCCAGCCGCTCTCTGTGCCCGGCGGTGGCCGCCCTCCACCTGCGGTTGGGTTCGAGACCCCCGGCGGAATCAAAGGCCTGTGCCTGGGGAAGACTCGGCGAAGCAGAGGGAGTGTCCTTTGGGGTGAAACCCGAGCTCCCGGGCCGCACGGTCCCGCACCCGAGAGATGCGCAGGGGAAGCGCGGGCCCCAAAGCCGAGCCTAGTGTCACATTCGAGGAGCTCTCCCTATTGGCCCTAAGACCTCGAGAAAAGTCCCCATACAGTCTCCCTTCCCCATCCTTCCCTACTGATATACCGCGTCTCCGTGGAAATCTCGCTGGCCTCATTAACCGTGCCTTAAAAGGTGACCCCCAAATGTATCCCTACGTTCTGGGGTCTGTAACAGACCTGTCACCTGGCTCATCCCAGGTGACATGGGGCTTGATATTTCCTCTTTGAGATTTCAAGGGTCTCAACTTGGCTGGAAGTTTTTAAATGAAGCTAATTCCTTTCCGTGTCATTATTTATTTGGTCTTCAAATTGGGAACCTGTAGACACAGGAGACCCGCCGGCATTCCATGGTTTAAAAAAAAAAAAAAAAAAGCCAATATCAGACTCTCGGGAAATAGACAAAGCAAACAGGACCCAGAGACAGCTGGAAGCAAGGCCCGGGCAAAGGGCTGCAAAGAAGCAGGCGGCAGGGGAAGCCCCTTGCTCGGGCAGGCCGCCTGCCCCTCGCCCAGCTTCCTGGGTCCAGGCCTAGGATCCCCTCCGCGTTTTTCAGCCCAAATCGAACTGGGGTCGATCCACCCTACGTATTCCCAGAGGCAGAGGGCGACGGGGAGTTCAGGCTGATGGAAATGTGGCCTGCTCTGTTACTACAGAAAGAAGGCCAGCTCTGAGGAATGAACACCCGGTGTCCCCAAGTCCCGGGCAATGGCTGGGCACAGCGGCGGAGGCTCTCTTGAAGATATTGGAGCCTGGAAGGGGTGGAAGGGAGGGGGGTTGCTCGCGCTGCACGCGTCCGCAGCAGGAGTTAATTGCTGGCGTACACACTTGGAGCTCCAAGAGAATGCGCGGCGGAATGTGATTGTTTTTTAAACGTTTCGCTAGGGAAAATTTAAATATGCAAAGCACAGGGAGACTAGGTTACCGAATCGCCCAGCTTCTCTGATTCCGCACCTTCCGCGGTTCTCCTTTCGCCCTGGTTAATTATTAATCGCCACATTTATCGCTGTTCGGAGAACTGGAGGCTGGACCCACAGCCGAAAACACGGTCGTGAAGAAACGGCTGCGTGAAAAGACCAGGATGGGGCGGGCGAGACCAACCAGTGTGGCTTTACCCCTAAAACAAGCAGAGGGATGTGAAAAGCAGGCCCAAGGCCGGTGGTCACAGCGAGTCCGGGGCCCGCGTCGGCCTCGATGGGCGCCGGATACAAGAGGGCTGGAGGGCTGCCGAGGGAACGCCACGAGAAGGGAGCTCGGGTTCCTGGTGGCCTCCTGGTGCGAATGGAACGACTCCGGACTGTGGAGGCTGCCTGGGAAACGCCTGAGGTGTAGGTGGCGCGCGGTGGTGGCTCCTGTGAGACCCAGACCTGGCGTGGCCAGAGGTCGCGCTGCGCACGTGGCGCCCGCAGTGGTGCGGAAGGACACAAAAAGCGCAGCGGCCGAAGTTGGGGACCGTGTGTCCGGAGGGAAAGGGATGCGAACTTCGGAAACCCGCCCCCTTGATTCTTGAACGCATCTCTGAGTTTCAAGGAGTAACGACAGGCCTGGCGGGGAGTGGGCCCCCGAGAGGAAACTGAGGCTCGGGTGCCAGCCAAAGAGAGGCTGTTTAAGGAAGGATGGTGGACAGACGGTTCTGGAAGAAGGTAGCAGAAATGCAGACCGCGCTGATGGGGACAAAGTGACCGACACTTGGGGCTAAGAAAGTAGCAGAGAAACACAACAAGGCCTGGCTTTCTGGAGATGACTGGGGCCTATTCTTCCAACAAATAGTTGTTGCTTTTAGAAGCCCTGTTTCCTCAACCTCCTCACTGGTCTCTGAGATGAGAATAGGAAGGTCTGGTGAGTGGGGTGATAGTGTTCAGGAGGACCCTTGTCCTCAGTCCTCGGGTCAGCCATCAGGGGTCTCGAAGGAAGCTGTTGTGAGCTGCTCGAGTCGGGCCCCCCACTGGGCCCTGCTGGGCTTCCAGTGGGCAGTGGACAGTGAGGCTCCCAGGGCGAGTCAGAGAAGAGAGGAGTCTTCAGGCAGACGACTAAAGCTGGGCTCTGGAGCCTGAAAGGGACGGAGAATGACCCCAAGAATCAGGTGCCCCTTGCAGCCTGCTGGCAGTCTACCCCAAAGTGGGAAGCCATCATCTTCAGAGGGATGGGGCACGTGTGGAAGACCCGGGTTTACTCTCTCAGTGACATAGAAACCTGTTCTTCCTAAATATTCTTTTCAGTTCCCGTTAGTAAAACAGGTTTCATTTACAACGATATTGCAAATTCTCCAGTTATAACCTGGGCCGACCTTAGTAAGACCTCACTGATCTCTGTCACTCCTCAGCACAATTCTGTTTCCTCCTCGGTTGATATTCATTGCACTTTCTTCTCTGTAGAATGATTTCTTTTCCCTCTTACTGATTTCCCCAGCCCAGTAAATTTCTCAGACTTCTGGGTTCAAATGCCTTAAGTGTTAAAGAAATGGTTCTTTAACAGTTAGGAATCCAGTGGCTAATGGGGCAGTGTGGAGTGTGAAGGGGGTGGAACAGGGGAAGCCAGCGAGAGGAAAGAGGAACAGGTCATAAAAATAGGCAGACCTACTCCTAGGACCACGGTGCATCCCGCTGTCATTTCTTAATCTGAACTTCTGCAAACTCTTAAAAAAAAAAAAAAAAGCGCCTGCCTTCCACGTTCCCAACCTCTAAATTAGTGAAACCAGATTGTCCTAATAAGACCTTTTGTTGGAAACACATGTAGTCATAAAAAGGTAGACGGAAAGTCAATTAGACACGCGTGCACACACGCACACAGTCCCAAGCCGGTGCTAAGTGTGCACCGGGCACAGCTGGGCCCCGGGCCGCGGCGGGATGCAAATGCAGAACAGCGGCGCGGGAAATCGATTTGTCACAAAGGGAGAGGTGTAAACGCGGCGCGAAGGAGTCGCCCCGACACACTCCCTGGGCCCAGCGTCGCCGGCTCCTCCCCGCACGAGGTACGCCCAGGGGAGCGGGAATGTTCTCTAGGGTGCTTCCTAGTTGGAATTCACATCAGAATATCAATTTCCTTGGAGTTTCAGCATTTGTAACGCCCACGGCGCCAGAAATGTTTGCGGCACCACCCTGGGGCCCTGGAGCTGTTGCTGGCACTCTGAATTTGGGCCTCAGTGATCTTGATTCAAAGAGGAGCCAAGGAAATATATCATTTTAAAGGTAGCCTGGAGATTTTTTTCTCTTTATAGGAGGCAGTGAAATCCAGAATCAAGACAGGTCACGGAGCCCCTATGGTCGCAGGTCAAGTCCAGAGGAGAGGTGGCAAATCCTGTTTATCTGACAGGCAGGAGCAGGGCGCTGATGGCCTCCTTCTCTTAATATTTTGGAGAATTTGACAGTCTGGTGACTTTCACCCGCCCTGGGGAGAAGGGCAGCCCGGAGTGCGAAGGTCAGGGATCCGGGCCTGTACAGTCCGAGGCCACAGACTGCCAATACTCGCCGGGTCTCCAGACCCCCTGACTGTAGAAGACAGTGAGCGAGTGTCTCCACCATTCATTTATGTGACGAAGCCCTTTCCAAGACTCCCAAGCGCCTCTGCCGCATCTTAGGCATCAGGCACCCGTGCATTTTGGCATGGTGAACTTTAGGGTCCCCCGCATACTTAGATTAGACCGGGGGTCGCAAGGGGCCCAGCAGCTCCTTCGTCTTCCCAGCGGCGTCATTTTAGATTTTACAACACGAGTGAATAAACCATCTCCAAACGAACAAGGTGTCACATACGCTCCCCTGCACTGCAGGGGGTGGGGAACCCCATCAACTTCAGAACCACAGATACCTTCCTACTCCACTGGCTCCGATAAACTGAGATCCGGGTCTGGGACTGCGCGCCCGGCCAGCAGCCACCTCGGAGACCTTTTTTCACTTTTAAATGGCATCTGTAGAATTCAACTAGAGGTCAGTTTGATTTTTATTTTTTTAAAATGCGTTTCTTTTACAATCCCTCCCCTCTACCCTGCTTACCTGCTCCCTCCTTCAGCGGGACCGCCACCCCAGCTGACCGGTAGCCGAGGGAGAACTCGGCTTCTTCGCAGGCACATCGGGGACTAGGGTAACGGGATGTCGCAGATCTCTGCGAGCTTGTGCGCGCAAGGCGATCCCCGCGTGCCTCCTGTCCGTGGCGGTTCTAAGATCATATATTTATTTTTTAGTCTTTGAGAGATGGAGCTAGAGGAAGGGCTAGGAGGTACTTTTTTTTTTTTAATAGGGCGAGTAGTGTTTATAGAAAAGGAGATAAGTCTTGAGTTTTGCTTCTTTTTTTTCTCCCCCCAAGGGGTAGAAGAGTTTCTTGGGGAAGAACTCCACCAGGAAAAAAAAGTAAAACTTAGGGGTTCAGCATCCTCTATTCAAGCCAATTCGTAAGGTCAACCAACAGGATTCTTGGAGTATTCCTCTGAGCTAGAGATTAGACATTTACAGGAGCTACTTGGATAAGGTCTAACTTCCTGTGTCCACTTGGTGTCCAAACATTTACAGAACTACCTGTGAGTGCACACCACTGTAATCTGATTGGGTGCTCTGCGGTAGAATTCGGTTTTAATTTAACTCAGACCGAGTACCACCCCAAACGGTTTCCCTTTAACTCCCTTTTCAACAATACAGAGAGGATGTCTATGTCAACAGCATTAATGTTTATCCACAAGAATTTGGATTCTTGTAATTTCCACCAGCTCCAGGAGCAGGCTAACAACACTCAATTAAAAACTATCTCAAACAGTAATAACAATATCAACAAACTGCCACGACCTTCTTTTCTCTAAATGCTGTTTCTTATTAAATCAGGAAATGCAGAAATGCATTGCCAAGACATCTGAGGAAGGGACAGTCATCGGTGTTCAGGGTCTGCGGGTTTGCTTTCCACCTGTAGAAGTTGTTGAGTAAGATGTCTCCACCGTAGTCTGAATATTAGTAGATTCTTGGCGTGGTCATTTTGTCTAATAAAGTGAGGCAGCCTGGAGGAAGTAGTTGTACAGAAAATTAGGAACTATCGATTTTAGCTTTAGACTTAACAAAAAATCACTACATTTCACTTGCCCTGGAACCACTTTTCTTGAAAAAATATCTAGGAAGCTGATTACAGGGACGATAGTCACTTTAAGGGTGGGGTGGGGAACAAAGACACAACCAGTGGTTGGTGAAGGAAATTTTATGAAAGAAAATAAACTTGTCAGAACAAATCAATCACACACATACACGAGTGACTTCTCAGAAGAGCCCAGGGACAATCGGAATCTTAAGGGTTCTGCGCCCCGCAGTTCTCAGATACAGGAAGAGAGTCATGACCAGAAATCAGTCCTCGGGTACTGGATGTCCCAGCCTCTTTGCTGCACCACGTAATGAGGGAGCTCTAATTCCCAAGATCTCTGAGGCTTATTTTTGCCGTTATCGATACCCCCGGACTCAGCTTCAAATGAGGAACGAATCTGAAAAATGCGTCTTAATTTGAATCCTCATGATTCGCGTTATTAGAAAGGACAAGGACAGGTCCTCCAGTTGCTGTCTCGTCTGCTTGGAGCTGTTTGCAAGCGACTGGGAATTTTCTTAACGGGCGGGTGAGGAGACACCATTCGGGAAACTTCTCTGCAGGAATGGAGATCGCACCGGCCTGAACAGCAGGCTCTCCATTTGGGGGTGGGGGGGGCGGTGGAGGAGGGAGTTGATAGAGCAGAGAAATTACATTTTAACTTTCGAAACAGAGCTTGACAGTGGCTTAGATTTTCTTGCTCTTCATCTGGGCCGGAACAAAGATGCAAACACCCCACCCCACCGCCGCCCTCGCCTTCCCAGTTCCCAGGGCGGCGAGGCGGCTGCCCTGGGCGCCGCGGGATGTACCCGCGAGCCTGCTTGCCTTCTCTGGCCGAAAGGAGGCGCATTCCCCCCGGGGCCGGGGCGGGACGGGCCTTGCCTTCCAAAATCCTTGGACTTTGGCAGCAGAGCGACCAGCTGGAAGACCCGTCTACGCAAGTAGCAACAGATAGGAAATATCTGTGTCACGAAGACACTTCAGGGACTGCATAAATGTATGCCATACACGCGTGTTCACAGAAACACGGAGTTAGCTGGTAGGAGTTCTGCCTTTCTTGCCTTTGACACGAGGGTGGTCAGGATTCCAGGAAGGGGGAGGAAGGGGCGGGGGCACTAGATGCCCCTGGTCAGCGGGTGCTAGGGATGGAGCCTGGGAAGGAGAGGCTTTGTCTCCGTGGAGGCGGGTGAGATGCTTCTGCACATCAACTCCAGGTGCTTAAAGAAACCGGGGCAGATGGGAGAGCGAGAGCGGGAGGGCTGGCGTGTTAGGGAGGGGCCGCTGAGCTGTGACACACACCCTCACTGTACCCCAGTCTTCACGCAGGACAGACACTGGCCACCCTAGAGTCAGGCCCTGGGGTTAGCGGAACCCTCTTTCCCTCAAGGGAAGAACAACAGCTACCCCAAGTCTTGTGTGTGTGTGTGTGTGTGTGTGTGTGTCCCCAGATCTGACCCCTGGCTTCCCCTCATCCTCCCTTTTTAGGCAAATGGCTTACAGGACATTTGAGGAAGATTCTTAACCCCCTTCTGTAAATCTTGGGTTTTTCGACTGGGCTCCCTACCACACCCTGAACTTGGAGGTCAACAAGGCAAGGCAGCAGTGGGAGCAAGGAACGAACGGGCAGAAAGAATACTTTGTCTTCTTAGCAGAGGTGGTGGTTCACACATACCTTCCAAGATAATCGGAGCTTGGGTGTTCACTAGAAGCAGAAGTGCCAGGCCGGGGCCGCAAGGGAAATTGCTTTCCCACAAACGTTTGTCTGAGAGTAAGAACATTCACCCTATTCACTTAATTACTCATCATCAGTCATGTCATTATATTTTAAAGGACCTCACGGTGTTGGAAGGTGCTGTGGTTATAAATAAGCATAAAAACAGATGGGCGCTCTCCCAGCACTCGAAATGTATATGGGGAGGCCAAATCTTTTCAAAGAGGATTCAGATATACAACTTAAAGGCCAAGGGGCCCAACTCAATCAAAGTTTGAGCCAGGACGTGCTAAGTTTAATCAGCTTGACTCTGGGGCAAACTGAAAGGCCTCTCCAGCACTTGGGATTTTTACAGACAAGCCCATTTTCTCCAATCTCTATTGTATTTATCCACACAGATTCATGCTAGGCTGCAAAGGGCTTGGTGGAGTTGGCCTGGGCCTCGTGGGGGGTAGGGGAATCAGTGTCCAGCCTCCTGCCCTCGTCAGCCATCCTTTTCTTTTCATGCCCTGTGCCCCGACTGGCTGCCCAAGGTATGTGTACTGCCCAGAAGACTCCTGCCTACAGACCCTGGAAGCCCCCTAAATGCTGCTTTCTAGAATCCTCAGAAAAGGAGAGGGTCTGTTGAGGTCAATGGTTTATAACACAACCAAGCATTTTCATGTATTTTTTCTCTCTGATATTTCATTTTATACTAGCGTACTTAGAGACTTCTCGGAAATAGAGGTTTGGGGAACTGGTTACTGTTTTGTTTCTTTTTCAGGTGATTCATAAATATATGAAGTTGAATCTTCCAGTGGAAATAGGTATTGAATCTCAACTTTTATGCCTGGGCATTGACATATTGTCATCAATCCAGACTGGGAAGTGACACTAAATAATTGTGTACATCGTGACTTTTCTTTCCATTTTCCACCAGGGCTACTGTCCCAAATACCTGTCTGGGTCACAGTAGTCCCATACCACTGGGACAGCTGCTAAACTGTTGCCTGGGCTCAGGGAATGCTTAAGTGAATGGGTGACCTCCCCATCTTTAGTGGGTCCCCCCGTTCTAATCCAGCTCAAGCACTGGGTCCCCTCTACTTCCCTTCCCACTTTATACTGTTTGCCTGGGAGATTGCCCCCAGGCTCACCATTTCAGCATAGGTCTGCATACTAATGACTCCCAGGTTACAGCTTCAGGGCCCCCCTTGGAACTGCACATCCATATACGTAGTGCCCTGTTCAACTGATTTCCACGTGAACATCACAGAACAACAACAAAACATGACAGTATGGCACTCCCTTTTCCCAGTCGATCCCCTTTTAGCTTTTCCTGTGTTTCTGTATCACAACCCAGGATGCAAACCTCAGAAATTACAGGCTCACCCTGACTCCTTCCTTTCCACCTCTGGCCAATCCATGTCGGGATCTCAGCAAGTTTACCTTCTAAAATCACCAGTGCCTTCTGGATTTCCATCCAGGTCCCAGCAGCCTGCCCATTCACTGTAGATCAGAACTGTTCCCCTACTTTTCCCTAGCGTGCTAGTTAGGCTGGGACATTTCCCACGTCCTCTAGTCTCCTTCCTGCTTCTCTCACTTCTGATGAGATGTCCTTTCTCTGCACCTCTCTTTGCAAACCCACCTGTGCTCCCTTGCAAGGTTCTGCTCCCATCTCCCCTCCTTGAGACTCTTTCCTTGATCTGCTTCCTTTTGGCCTGAGTGAACCCCTTTCCTCCACGCTTCCGGTAGAAGTGATCGGCACTTTTACAAGTATTGCTTAATTATTTTCTAAATGAGCTATGATTGTTAATTTACCCTGAGGATTTTCTTAAGATTAGAGAGTTTGGTAAGGAGGTGGGGAGGCATATTCCATAGTGTATATAGCAAAGCTGTGTAAGTAAATAGATTTCTTTCCTTTCCTTTCCTTTCCTTTTCTTTTCTTTTCTTTTCTCTTTTCTTTCTTTCTTTCTTTCTTTCTTTCTTTCTTTCTTTCTTTTTTTGTATAGTGTGGTTCTGCTGGTTTTACACTCTCTAGCTGAGAGTAATATTTTAGAAATAAAGCATGGGGGCACCTGGGTGGCTCAGTCTGGTTAAGCACCCAGCTTCAGCTCAGGTCATGATCTTATGGTTTGTTAGTTCAAGCCTTGCATGGGGCTCTGCACAGACAGTGTGGAGTCTGCTGGGATACTCTCTCTCTCCCCCTCTCTCTCTTCCCCTCCCCCACTCACTCTCTCTCACTCGTTCTCAAAAAAACCCTAAAATACACATATATATATGCATATATATATATATACACACACATACATATATATGCATATATATATATATATACGCATATATATAGGCATAACACCAACGTGCAATTCATGCTCATTTTAGAAACTGTTCTATTGTACACTAAAAAGTTTAAATGGGAAAATAAAGTCACCCATGTTTCACCACCCTGAGGTAGACACAGTTCATAGTTTGGTGTTGAAATATTTCCTTTCTATTTTTTACACAATTTTGTATTAATGTCGTCCATTACTGATTTTTCTTAAACCAACGGGGCAGTTTTGTTTTCCGTTGAGAGAGAGAGTAGGGGAGGGGCAGAGGGAGAGGGGGAGAGAGAGAGAGAGAGAGAGAGAGAGAGAGACAGAGAATCCCTAGCAGGCTCCAAGCCCCGCATGAAGCCAGATGGAAGGCTCCATCCCATGGCCCTGAAATCATGACCTGAACCAAAATCAAGAGCCGGAGGCTTAACCAACTGAGCCACCCAGGCACCCCAACAGAAGAATTTTTAATCTCATTTTCAAAGATTGTGTTTCCCCCACATTCAGAACATACACAAACATATAACCCACTTGCTCTCATCAGAAAAATTCAACCAGCACACGCACAACAAACAGCAACTCCTTAAGGATTGTGGGAACCCTGATGTCACAGCCATTTCCCAGATTCCTCAGGTGCCAGTGGATCCATTTCCATCCAGCAGTGAGGACCTTCAGAGTAAACAGTTGCTGTTTCTTTTCTGCTTGTTCTAGCGGGGAACCATCCCTAGACATGAGAACATGTCTCCTTTTAAAATTGGAAAAGTGGCATAGTAGTTAAAGGACATTCTGGGACCACAGTTGGAGGGCTACTGCTCAAAAAATTAGTTTTTTTTTTTTTTTTCAACGTTTTTTATTTATTTTTGGGACAGAGAGAGACAGAGCATGAACGGGGGAGGGGCAGAGAGAGAGGGAGACACAGAATCGGAAACAGGCTCCAGGCTCCGAGCCATCAGCCCAGAGCCTGACGCGGGGCTCGAACTCACGGACCGGACCGCGAGATCGTGACCTGGCTGAAGTCGGACGCTTAACCGACTGCGCCACCCAGGCGCCCCAAAAAATTAGTTTTTACATAGTTTGGTAAGGAAGAGCTCCACACAACTGGTGGGGAGAAAGTGTCTTAAAGGACTGCACATTTTCTATTATTGTAGATCTCTGGATCTTGATGTTTTTAAAAAAATTTTTTTTTTTGTGTTTATGTATTTTTGAGACAGCATGAGCAGGGGAGGGGCAGAGAGAGAGGGAGAGCCAGAATATGAAGCTGGCTCCAGGCTCTGAGCTGTCAGCACGGAGCCCAATACGGGGCTCGAACTCACGAGCAGTGAGATCGTGACCTGAGCTGAAGTCGGAGGCTCAACCGAATGAGCCACCCAGGCGCCCCTTGGTGTTTCTTTTCTTTTTTTTTAATTTTTTAATGTTATTTATTTTTGAGAGAGAGAAAGAGCATGAGCAAAGAAGGGGCAGAGAGAGAAGGAGACCCAGAATCCAAAGCAGGCTCCAGGCTTTGAGCTGTCAGCACAGAGCCCATCGCGGGGCTCGAATTCACAAACCCCCTTGACGTTTCTTTGAAATGTTTTAAAACTCATACATGCTTTTGTATTGTAACATAGGAGGAGGCAGGCAACATTTATTTCTCTATATACCTTGTAGAATGATGGTCAGGTAGTTAGTGACACATTTCATCACACAGCAGTGTGTTTGGATAGGAGAAGCACTTATAAAAATAAAAAAATAACGCATTTATCCGTATATGAAAGTCTACAGTACCACAGCCCTTACTTAAAGTGATAATTACAGAGAAAATATAAATTGTTATTATGAAGTATACTTAAACATCGTTCCCAGGCAAATTGATGTTAAAATATTTGCCTGATGCATGCAAATATTTTCTTTAAGGCAAGTATTAAAAAGTGATGTAAAATCATGTGGAACAGAATTTTTAAAATATGAATTAGATATATCTTAATAATGAATCGCCTTCTCCTGGGAAAGGGGGGACAGAGAGAATAATCATTACATTTGAGGATTAAAAAACCACACTTGTCCAATAAAAGTTTCTGCAGTTCCCTGCGTTGCCTCTTTCTGAGGGAAGAAAGGAGAACCACCCAGAGAGCTCTTTGCCTGTAACCAGATGTGCTGTTCAGCAGCCCTACTCAAGTTTGAGGGAAGACCACAGGATGAATCCTCAACACATTTAAGAAATAAAACGTAATTTAGTTCATTAATCATGAAACTGAAATCTGCAGTTTTGCTCCACATATTTCAAAGGCTGAATCCCTTCTGTCAAGAGCAACAGAAAATCCTACCATGTACACTTGACTGTTAGAAGTCTGTTCTTCGCTTCCCTCAGGGAAGAAGAGATTTTTCTGGGTGTGATCAGTTTTACTCAGAATATATGAAGCTCTATTTAAATGTATGGTTCCCCCCCCCCCCCCCCGCCTTTGCCCTGACATTATCCTTTCTCAGGGTGGTAAGAATATCTGTTTTCTGCCCTGTTTTGCACTTTTTGGCTTGGAGAATCAGGGCTACCTTGAGCAGCCAAGAAATTCCAGATGTGCCTGGGTAGGCCTTAAAGCACGATCATTTTAACTGAATTACTGTATATACTCTGACTGTGGGAGGATTTAATTCTTTTCCCTGATTACTTGTGTAAGTTAATGTCTTAGTTTGTCTTAAAGAATTAATAACATTAATATGAATAAGAAAGCTTGTGGGGCACCTGGGTGGCTCAGTCGGTTGAGCATCCGACTTCGGCTCAGGTCATGATCTCGCAGTTCATGGGTTCGAGCCCCCCCCGTCGGGCTCTGTGCTGACAGCTCAGAGCCCAGAGCCTGCTTCGAATTGTGTGTCTCCCTCTCTCTCTGCCCCTCCCCTGCGCGTGCTCTGTCTCTCTCTGCCTCTCAAAAATAAATAAAAAACATTAAAAAAAAAAAGAAAAGAAAGCTTGCTTCACAAACTCCAAGAACATATATATCCATGCTATTATGTTTTATAAAACCCGTCCTAAGAAGCAGGTAGGGGTAGCATAATTATTTTCCTTTTACAGGTAAGAAAACTGGCTCGGAGAATTTTAGGAAGCTACTGTTAAGTGACTTGAGGATTTCTCTCTTGATCCCATTTTATTTATTTTTTCATTCTATCTCATCATCTTTGATGTCAACCAAATTCTTGTTAATGCATTATAGTTCAGTGAAACAATGCTGAGTCACGAATAGGGAGACTAGCATGCCAACTTCGTAACACACGACCATGTGGCACAAATTCTCGTTTATTTCCCCTGGCTCGCATTCTGTGTTATAGAGGGAACATGTTAACCACTGTACCTGTCTTCCTCGTGGGAATGCAGCAGGCCTCAAAAGATACCGCCTTTGTGAAAATACTTGAGGAATAAAGGGCCAAATTTATCATCATACATAAGGAATCGAGTAGAGACTTTTCTAAATGATGTCATCAAGCAAAAATTTAAAGCTAAGAAGGTGTCTCAGTAGATTGATGCCCAGCCCTCCAAAAGCAAGAATCTTTCATTCAGATTTAGGGGCATTGGGGGTTTCAAAGCCTTTTACCTTGTATTTAGAGACTTCTGTGCTAAATTACGATTCTACGATTTACTTGCTGCTTGACTTTAGATGCATCTCTGGGTCACGATTTCCTCACCTAAAAACCTGGCGCGTTAATATCTATTGCACAAGTCTGTTGCTTGGAATAATGAGGTAGTGTAAACAAAGACCCCAATACCCTATTTCCCATCCCATTGAAGGCACTCAGATAAATGCTTGCTCTTTTCCTGCTCCCACTTCTGTGACGTCTCTGACAAGTGTCACTCATTCCAGGCTCAGATATGTATTCAATGTGGTTTCCCAATCGATGTCGGAGGCCACTTAATGTCGTTAAAACTAGGAATATTCCCATACTCCAAAAGTCACGCTCTTACAACATGTCCCTTACCAAGCGAGCAAATAGACAAATGTTTTTGATCTACGGTCAGGAACTGATGCCTTATGATTTTTAATGACGGGCAGAAGCCACACCATGAGTGCCCGGCAGAGCCAGGAGTCTGGCTCAGAAGTCCCGGACTGTGGTCCACTCCTTCAGGCCACCCCTTCTCCTCATCAGCATGAACCAGTAATCTAAATCTTCTTAAACTTTGAGTTGGCCCCAACCGTTTTTATTTCCACTTGCTTCATCCATCACCGCGGACTGAACGGTGACTAAAGAAGACAAATGCCTCGCCCCAGTTTAGACACTGAATTTAATGGAGAAGATACGACATATGCTTAGGACATCGGACATCAAGACTTCTCATCCCAGACCTGACACAGCCACGAGGTTTCCCGGACGCCAGCCCTGTTAAATTTTCTCGGTAGTGTAATATCTCTGACATAGCACTGTCTTACCACCCCTCTGAGATTTCTTGTGTTTATTTAATTTTTTATACATGAATAATACTCGCCACACTAACAGTGATCATATGTGAAGTTGCCATTCTTGTGCCAACTTGGATTTCCCAACCAGGCGAGTAGGATAAACATCTGTCCCCCAGTTTGATATGTGACCTGCTTTCAGATATGTTGCTTCGAAATATGGGAAACCAGGAAGGTATTCAGACTGCATTTCTCTATCATAAAGCATCCAGGGCTCTTTGTTTCTTTGCCAAACAATTAACGATGCTTGGTAATAGATGAGCTTCTTTGGTAATAGATGCGCATCTCCTTGGTCCATGGGGAGAAAACGGGTCACTGGGGGTGAGGGACTTGGATGAGTTTGTCGCATGACTTGTGTGCTGGTCTAGAGAAGCAGTTTACCGTACGTTTTATGCAAAAGAGAGGCAAGTCAGCTTGTAAGCATGCTCAGTGGGCATTAGTCGAGATTAGGAGCACGGATCTGTCAGGAATATCCATTCTGACATATGGAAAAGTGTTTGTGTGTTTGCTAAAAATGCTGTGTGTGCTTTACAGTATTACAGTAGTCTCTGTTTGGGGTGTGGATAGCTGGATTACTGTTCTCCTTTAGAGAACACGGAATCCTTCCTCATGTAGGAAAACTTTCCTTTGGTCCTTGTTTCCTGCATTTCCACCTTCTATGTGTCTCCCATATGCTATTCATTTCTAATGATTTAGAGGAAAGAGGTAAAGAGAAATAACAGATAATCGGATTCTTTCTCTAATGTGCTTACAGTTGAATCCTGCATATCTTAAAGGGTGATGATGCCTGATTCCTCTTCATCAGAATGAACTGAAATGTCTTCCAATGCAGATTCCAGGATCCCAGTCTATAGCCAGTGAATCAGCATCTCCCAAACATGTGCCTTTTGACTGCAGATGATTTTCATATGCCATAAGGTTTGACAACACGGACGCAGACCGTGTTCTCTACCAATAGCAATTGGTTGAATGACGTCTTTTTGTGTGTGCCGTCCATTGTGTCCCGTGTGGTCCGTTGTTACTAAATTCTCCCTAGGCATTAGTCTTATCTCTTCAACCAGGTATGTAAGGTTTTCAAGACAAGGGCAGACAGGAAGATGTTTTATACGTCAGAGAACAGATGGTACTTTTCCTATTGTAAATGACTTTAATAAGCAGTTACTGAGTAAATGAATGCATGAAGCACTCACTAGATGCCTGGTGCTGTTTTAAATGCTTCACATATTAAAAAAAAAAAAAAGAAAGAAAGACACACCATTTAAGGTGAAACTAAGGTGATTCTTGAAGGTTGTAAAAATCCTAACTGTGGCTAATTTTAGGTGATTGCTATCTCAACTCTTTTTTTTTAATTTTTTTTAAACGTTTATTTATTTTTGAGACAGAGAGACAGAGCATGAACGGGGGAGGGTCAGAGAGAGGGAGACACAGAATCTGAAACAGGCTCCAGGCTCTGAGCCATCAGCACAGAGCCTGATGCGGGGCTTGAACTCACGAACCGCAAGATCGCGACCTGAGCCAAAGTCGGACGCTCAACCGACTGAGCCACCCAGGCGCCCCTCTCAACTCTTATTCTAGAAGAAAAACCTTGTGCCAAAGACAGGGCACGCTATCACACAGACACTAATATTTACAATTTGACTTTAGTTTTAAGTACGTTTTCAGATGAAAGTATGCCACATTTAGGAAGCTGTATTTCAGTATTGTGTGTCTCTTTTCTTTACAAAGTCCTTCCTTGCTGTCTGATGGTTGATAAAGCCCAGTTTTCTCCCAATGTTTACGCAATTTTGCTTACTCGTTCTCTACACGGTCTGAAAAAAGCCAAGTGGGTTTTTTTTTTGTCGGTATATAGAATTTTATTAAAAACCATTCAGTGAGTAGGATGGATCGCAACGTTTTCTAAACAAAACCCCGAAGCCTGAGTTGATAAGGTGCTGCATAACTTCATAAACTCATACTACAGAGGAAAACCACTGTGGGGTGTCGCATGGTAACTGACTAGGCTATCCATCAGCATGCTGGAGGCACCCCTGAGGACCCACCAGAAACTCGGGGGGGGGGGTGGGATTTTCAGACGGACACGGTCCTGCATTACCGAGTAGAAGCCAAGTCCAGACTCAGCCTTGGGTGCCGTTAGTTGCAGACCAGTAGTTCTCCAACATTAGCACTCACCAGAATCGCCTGGAGGGTGTTACAACACGGAGTGCTGGACTCTACTCCCAGAATTTTAATTCAGGAGCTTTTGGGTGGAGGCACCAAGTCTTTAAATTTACCCTCTTTTTCAGACACTCGCGGTGAGAAGGTTGTATTTGAAATTTCAGTGTAACTTTTCCAACCTTGCCCTGTTTAAAGACAAGTATATTCCATCCGTGGGGTATTAGACTTGGCATATACTAAAGCTGCATCTGAAATGTCTCCTTTTAAGGTACGCTGCAAGGCTTTTGAATTAAGCGGATTTTCTATTATATATTAAGCTTTTTTTTCCTAATGAAGTATGTGTAAATTCACAGATTGCTTTCCAAAACGTGTGTATATGGGGAGGAGGGGAGAATAGAAATAGCCTCTTCAAAAAAATATATTTTTTTATGTTTATTTGTTTGTTTAGTTTTGAAGGAGAGACAGCATAAGTGGGGAAGGGGCAGAGAGAGAGGGAGACACAGAGTCGAAGCAGGCTCCAGGCTCTGAGCTGTCAGCACAGAGCCTGACTCGGGGCTCGAACTCACCGCCCACGAGATCATGACCTGAGCCGAAGTCCAACGCTTGACCGGCTGAGCCACCCAGGCGCCCCAATAGAAATAGCCTCTTAAATGACAGACCATTTAACTCATTTGGAAAAGCAAGGTTTGTGTGACTTTAGAAAGCTCAGAGGATGAGAAAAAGAATGGAGGGCGCTTGCAGAGACGAGAAGGGCCAAAAAGCAAAGAGAAAGGCTTTTTTGGAGCCCTCTCCGCAGCAGAGACAACTGCTGTGTAACAGGCCTCCGAGCCCATCTGGGATCCTTTGGTGACATGAACTTTGCTCTGGTGGTTTCTGACATCACTGGAGCCCCCTTGGCGGAATTACAACTTCATAACTCACAGTTAGCTGTTGTTTATTTTATATTTAATCATTTGTGGAGCACACTGGCAGCATACCCAGGGGAACTGTGTGGTTATGGTCCTGCAAATCTTGTCGTTGCATAATTAAGTACGTCAGAAGTAATTCACCAAGTGTCATAACATCCCATATTTCAGACCTTTGCAGATGCTGGCCTCGGCTGTGATTGTCCCGAAAGTTGTCCCGGCTGACTCACCTTCTCAATGAGTTTTCCTTTTGCAGGAACAGTTACCCAAGACAGCTGGGCCTCCGAGTGTGAATGCAGTTTTCTGAGTTTCTATAGAAAGACAGTCCCGAATGTGATACTGACTTTGAGAATGGAACTGTAAAATGTGGTTTTATTCCCAGTGTCCCGTAAGGATACAAAATGAATCAATCAGATAACAAAGAAGGTTTCTGGGTTAGCAAAGGGAAGGTGGATTAGTCTCCGTATTTCATCGTGTTGAGCCCTGTTGCTCAGAAATGACCCCACCTATCTAGTGCCTGGGGCGGGGGGGGGTCTTTCAATGGGAGAAGGGGAAAAAAAAGGGAAGGAAATTAAGATTCCCTAAGTCTTTTCCAAAGGAAAGAAATTAAGATTTATTGAGCACCCAACATGACCACGTAATGTGCTGGGTGATTTGTATTACTTACGTTGTTTAAATTTTCAGAATAAGGTTGAGTGGTAGATATTGTCGCCCTGATTTACAAATAGGCTTTGAGGCTCCGAGGAGGCTTAGCAACTTGCCTGAAGCCTCAAAGGTAGTCTTGACAAAACCAGAACTTGTCTTGACCCCTCTGGAACACTGTGTTCCATTGTCCTCGCCTTTACCCTCCGGTGGCTAGAAAATTGGAAGGAGCTGGTTGAGCTCAATGGCTTCTCTGCGACATTTATTGAGTGGAACACAGAACTCCGGTGACTGTAGTCCTGGACTGTGTATTGGGATTATAAGTGAAAACATGCAAATAATCCATCAGGAAATTGTATCTTTGTAAAGAAAACCCCTGTGGCACTGGATATTTCAGTGACAGTTGAGCAGCTAAACTGAGGTTAATTACGGGGCTCGGGGAACTTGAATGAAAGAGTGAGTAGGAAGATCGTACGAGAGAAGAAACCGGGTGAACCAGAGGGCTTTCCTGAAGGTGAAGAATTGATTCGGATCACGCCTCTGACCTTGGACATGCCACCACGCCCTTCTGAACTATAATCGTATGAAGCTGGAAGAATAGCAATGTATTTTTGACAAGTCTGTTGAAGATTAAATCAGGTGTATGTGGATCTGTCTTACCTTACCTCGCAGGTGGCACAAAGCTTTGGATTTGTGTCAGTTCTAATGCTGGATTGGAATACGGAGGGGAAAAAAAAAGGCAGATCCAAAATTTCTGGTTCAATTCTCTTCCTCTATGGGAATGAGTGGTGCTCCTTTGTTTGTATGTGTGTTTTTAAAGTTGAGAATAGGATTTAAAATGTTTTTTAATTTTTTTTTGAGACAGAGAGAGACAGAGCATGAGCAGGGGAGGGGCAGAGAGAGGGAGACACAGAATCTGAAACAGGCTCCAGGCTCTGAGCGGTCAGCACAGAGCCTGACACCGGGCTCGAACTCACGAACCGCGAGATCGTGACCTGAGCCGAGCCAAAGTCGGACGCTCAACCGACTGAGCCACCCAGGTGCCCCGAGAATAGGATTTTATTTGAAAGATTCAGACAGTCTGATCTGGTTGTTTGGAGCCAGAAATTCGTTTTCCAGATGCAATGTTGCAAGCAGTGACTAGGTTCCCTGGAAGCCTCCAAAAGGCTGGTAAATGTATGATGCAGATGAACTGTAGTGATGCTGGAGGCAGCCAGGGTGTTGCTTCTGGAAGAAAGTGTCTCAGCGGTGAGGGGCAAGGGGACGCCTTGCCCTCTTTATTGGTGTAGGACCAGTGCCGGGTAAACTTTAGACCTAAATGAATTTAATCTCCGGGCAGCCTGCTGCAACACCCACCCTGACCATCAGTGTCTGTATTCCGTGCTCCTCCTGTGTGCTCTCCCGTCACCCTCCATGGCATGGGCACGTTGCATGGCCTCTTTAAGAATGCCACTGACGTCTCGGTGCCTCCGTCATCCTGCTCACCCGTCTTCTCCAGAGTCCTCAGTGAGGAAGAGAAACAACAGAGCAAGAGATGAGTGGGGATAAAATGCTGAATGGCCATCATCTGGACAAGCGCTCAATCAACCCTGGCCCCGTCTTCGGGGACGTGCTGATACGACAAAGTTGGAGGCCTAGGCTTAAGTCTGTTACGATTGCAGAACAGATTCCCTCTCTACTCTTTCTATCACTCACTTTGTCTTACGTTCAGCGAATGTGTATTGAGTGCCTGCTGTGTGCCAGTCACTGTTCCAGGGCCTGGGGGTTCAGGTGAAAAACACAACTTGCTTCTTCTCATCAGCCTCACGCTCTCCTAGGAAAAGAAGGCAATACACAAGCGAATAAACAACTAGGTAAATAAGCCAATCATAAATAATAATAAGTCCTATAAAGGAGACGAACCAAGGTTATTTGAGGAGAGAGATATGAATGAAAAGAAGATATTAACTATGTGGAGATGAAAGAGTCTGTCAGGCAGAGCAGAAGTGAATAGCCAGTTTAAAGGCCGCCAGGCATGAATAAACTTGGTAAGTCCGAGCAACAGAATGAAGGAGAGTATAGCCGGAAGATAGCAAGTGATGGGAGGTGATAGATGAGGTCGGAGAACTGGAGTAGGGGTCAGGTGACAGGGACCTTGTAGATCACAGTGAGGAATAGGGTTTATAGGCTAAGAATGATGGCAGTGGGAAGCCATTGGAGAGATTTAAACTGGGGAGTTTTGTAATCTGATTTACGTAGTTAAAAGAACAATTTTTTAAGTTTATTTATTTATGTACTTAGAGAGAGAGTGTGTGTGGGCATGTGAGCAGGGGAAGGGCAGAGACAGAGGGAGAGAGAGAGAGAATCCCAAGCAGGCTCTGTGCTGTCAGTGCAGAGCCCGACGCAGGGCTCGAACCCAGGCACTGGGAGATCATGACCTGTGCTTAAATCAAGAGTTGGACGCTTAACCAACTGAGCCACTCAGGCGCCCCCAAAGAACAATCTGATTGCTCTATTGAGAATGTATATTGGGGGAGAAAGGAGACGTGATGAAGAGGCCTTTGCAATGGGGGCAGCTAAGGGATTATGGTGTTTTGAATGGCCTTCTGGGTGAGGCGCTGAGCAGACTGGGTTCCCAGTGGGCACCCAGAGTGGCCTCGCTGTAGGGGCTCAGAAGGCTGATGAGCCAACTGGCCTTGTAGCTGCAAGAGGCCTTGCCTGGAGGACTCACTCAGGGTACTTGCTTTTCTTAGCCTCGTCTTTTCTGTATTTCTGTACCCGGGTTTTCTCTCAAACTCAAAAGCCTCTCCCTGGCGGGCTCCCTGGAAGCAGCTGACAAAGGAGAGGGAGTGGTTGGATGCATCGGGGTGTGATATGGGAGCAATGTTTTCTTGAGTTTGTTATTTGAAAAGTTAGAGCCTGTAATTCAGGTACTGCCTATAATTTTCCCAGAAAGGAAGGGTTCTGTTTTAAGTTCTGCAAAAGCAGCCTCTTTGTAATTTAGCAAAAACATCAGAAGGCAGCATCGCTAACAGCTACGATCTGGAGACCTGAAGGCTTGTGTCGCCGTAGGAAGGGATTTGTATTTCCTAGGTTAGAGTTCCTCTGCTTTCGTGTGTGTGCATTAATGCCGCCCGAGGTCAGAAATCCATCAGGCCTTTTCTCCAAACAATGGAATAGCAATCCTGGTTCCCTCGAGCTGCCATCAGAGCGTTTTACCTACCGGTCATTCAGCTAACAAATATTTATTGTGTTCAGCCCAGTGCGGAGCACTCCCCAGGATCCGAAAGAAGCAAATGGCCATGGGCAGTGGCCAAAAGGGCCAATCGTCTAATTGGTGAGATAAATCTAATACTGGCTCTCATGTGGCTCCCCTCTGTGCAATTTTAACACGTCCAATCCTGAAATCATCAATCCTGCAAACTGTTCTTCCTCTTTTCCCTGTTATTCAACAGTATCTCAAGCTGGGGGTGGGGATGGGGGAGGAACCAGCTCAAAAATCTCAACAGCAACCCCACCCCCTTCCTGTCTTTCATTCTACAGGCCTGTTTCTCAGGGCAGACATTTTGTGTCACAGGGGGGCTGGGTGGGATCTTTCCTCGCAGTTCCTTGCAGATGGAACTTTATGACCTAGAGGAAGAATTTCAAACCTGTAAGAAACCACCAGTTGGCAAACTATCAGGAGAAATTTTGAATAGCTCCATCCTGCTTTTAAAGACGATTTTGAGGGGCGTCTGGCTGATTCAGGCCGTTGAGCACCCGACTTCAGCTCAGATCATGATCTCGAGGTCCGTGAGTTCGAGCCCCGCGTTTGGCGCTGTGCTGACAGCTCAGAGTCTGGAGCCTGCTTCAGGTCCTGGTTCTCCCTCTCTCTCTGCCCCTCCCTCGCTCGTGCTCTGTCTGTCTGTCTCTCTCTCTCTGAAAAATAAACATTAAAAAAGTTTTTGTAAATAAAGAAGATTTTCAACCCCAAGTAGTTTAGGCATTCTGCAACTTGTAGCCCCGGCGAGTTGAGAAGCTCCTCGTAGCTCATCTTCCAGAATATTCTAAGTCTGCCAACACCCCTCATGCTATTTTGAGTAATTTGGCAAATGGAAAGTTATAGTCAGCATACACTTATGATTATGTATGCAATCGATTAAACAAACTGTGCAAACAAGTTCAGCGTTTGGATAGAAAGACTAGGCTTCATATACACCAAACCTCGGAACAAGACGACAGGCTTCCACGCTAGAACTCAGAGGCAATCTGAGTTCTTAATTTCTGTCTTAATTTCTTAGCACAGGGAACCGAATCCATATTTTTCCTGAGGCTGAAACGTTGGCTTCGCAAGAGGGTTTATTTGAGGTTTTATTGGGCTTCTCTCTTCTGAGCGTCCCCGAATGTCTTCATTAATGGTCTGAAAAAAAGAGCAGAGAAAATAGAGTCAGGAGAGAGCAGCTTGCCCCATATGTGACTGACGCCACCAGCCCCGACGCCTCCCGATGTCAGGGGACATGCAGGACAGTGCCAGGTGGGGAAGGCCCGTCAGAGTGGCAGGCGTGGGATGTCCTGTCAAAGGCTGATTCAAGTCTGGACTCACAGCTGACTAGGAAACGCCTCAGCAGCTCTCAAAAGGCTCACTCCCAGCCAGGGGGGTTCGGGAGACACGTTTGGAGGGAAGATGATTGGGGACTTACAGTACTTTCGCTCAGACTAGGAAGTTTAAAAAATATTTGTTTCCAGAGATGAAGGATAAAGAATGCGGAATCAGAAAAATCTAGATTTCGGTTCTGCCTTTATTTCTGCCTTGCGCGTGCCCCTCTTGGCCTCTGTCACCTGTCTATAAAATGGAACGATAATGTCTGCTGATTTTTTTATCATTGTGGCGTCTCGGGGGTGCAGTGTGGAAGAAAGGACACATGTGGTTCCAGCTCTGATCAATACTTCTGGAAGACTCTAGTACAACAAGTGGGTAACACACTGCTAGGGATTCAGAGGGTGGACTTGTCACACCTGACAGGGACACTCGAGGAAAGATTTCATGGAAGATGCGTCACCTGAACGGGACTTAAGCGTGCCAGAAATTCTGTTTTACAAGTCAGACGACTGCGAGCTAAGAACAACATAAACACCAAGCAAGCAAATCTCACATGGGCGCGTACCTGTTCGATCCCATAAGAACCCTTCCAAGCAGAAGGGCGAGGCCTGTGAGTTTCCTTGGCAGGAGCGGACATTGCTTCACCCTGTTAGAGTTAAAAATACAGACTCTCCGCCTCCAGGCTGTCAATCTGGCACCTTTCACCAACATTAAACTCCTTTAAAAATGATTTGAAACAACATTACATTAAAAAAATAGAATAAAAAAAGCCCGGTTAGAGTTTTGGTCAAGGGTACAAAAAAACAAGTCGCTGTTTGGGTTTCAGATATTTTTAAAAAATATGGTCTGCTGCGTGGAGAATGGCAGCTTGGAAAAAATGCCGGCTTAGAGGACCAAAACCCTAAGAGGGCACCCTGCATTTTATAACCCGGCTTTTCTTTAGAAGGAGCTAGAGCGGCCCTGGAGAGGGAGGGGGAGAAGCAGAAGGCGAAGGAAGAGAAGTGGAGAAGAGAATTTCTCATTCAAATAATCCCATGGTTTTCAGCAAGGTCAAAAGTCTGAGAGTTCTCTGGTGCCTTGGGGAGTGGGACTAAGGAAAATGTGATTTGCCAAGGTCAGCAATTTCTGACACTCATTCAAATTCTAGCCTTAGGGGGGTAGCTGGTTGATGAGAGCAGAGGAAGAGAAGCCTTGAACAGATGACTTTTAACATGGGTAGGAGACAGGCGGCTGCAGCAGCTTGCATACTCAATTCCATGGGAGGCATTTCCAGAACAAACAGAATCACCTCTTAATTGCCTGCATATGGGTTCCCTGCTTGGTGGATTCTTCTTAAAATCTGCAGTTGGCATTTCTAACGCGCGCACGCCCGAGTTCCTTCATTTCGCTGTCAGGGAGGATGCGCTTTGAGAATGCACCGTCATCTGGAAAGTCAACCTAGGTGAAACTTTAGAAGTGTGTACCTTCCGGGTAAATGAAAGCGAGGACCCCATATAATTTCCCGGGCATAAATACGGGCTTTTGTTTGGGGGAATGGAACTAACATTCCCGGAGTACCTCGTCAATGGTTCCCCCCGGCTTCCTTCCACCGGTTAGAATCATCAAGAATCGACTGGCCCCTTCCCTACCTCCACCCCAAATCCAAGTCTTTTAAATTTTCAGACTAATGACAGCCTGTTTTGAGGGTAGCACAGAATTAAACAGAAAGCGTGATTTCAATGATATTGAGAACTTCTTTTTTTTTAAGGTCACCTTGACCATTTGGGATTGTGTCTTTGTTTTTGTCTTTACTACTCAGAATACTGAGTGAAGAACAACACCGACGCTAGACAGGCAGCGTTCAGACCCCATATGTGAAAGCTGGTTTTGAAATGATGAGAACATCTTGGCATCGAACGTTCATAGTCTGTTGAAGTCATATTTGGTGCGTGACTCGGTTGGAGGTGCTCACTGACACTGAACAAGGATTCTTGGTCTGCGAACCCCCCTCTGCAGTGTCTTATAGGAAATGTCTCTGGTGGCTCAGCAGTACCCCATGACTTTCCTGAATTCTTTCTGTTCTTCTCTGTTCTAAGCTACCAGGGTTTGGCTCCGAGGGAGAGGGAGGACCCCGAGGCCAAGACCACGGGCTCTGGGGAGCACTCATCTCTGTCACTCGTTGTTCTGTGCAGTTTCTCTGGAACCTCACCTTTCTCTGGAATGAGGGTCGCATGGCCTCCCCCAGAAGGCTGTTGTCAGCATGCACTGGGATAAAGTAAGGGACACGCTTAGCGCTGCGCCAGGCATGCGACAGATCCTTACTGGATGGAAGTTGTCTTATAATAAGTACTTGGTTCCCATTGTACAACTGAGCAGACACTGTGGAGTCCTTTATCACTCAGCCATAAAAGCTGTGTGGCTATTTCCTTGAAATAGTCGCAAACATCTGGAAACAATTTAGTCCGAGGACACTTTAGGTAACTAAAGGGACTCATTCTTAAAATGAATATATAGTCTCAGGAGACTCTGGGGTCAAAGAGCAAGTGACCAACTACTTAAAAGTAAGATCCAGAAAGTTTTGTGATGAGAGAAAGGGGGGAAGAAAGAGGGTGAAGAAGAAGAGGCGGGAGAGAAATAGCTTTTGCTTGAGTCTAAGCATCAAGAATATTTTGATTGAGAAGCAACATGGTGTTTCTTATGTCATGTAGGAGTCAGAGCATCAGGCTATCCCTTCACGTGTTTGTGGAGTGACTTCTAAGTCTGCTGTCATCCCTCTCTAGAAATTGGAATTGTTACTATCATTTTTCCTATTAACCAAGAGATCTTGGGAGAGAAAATAAAACCTAGAACCCCCTACAACTTTGGACTGCGAAAGCAATAAAAAATAGCTTGAGAAAACACTAAACTGAAGGTACAGGGTGGGTCAGGAAGATGTAATGTTACATAGTGTTAGTAGATATCTCTGCAATTGGGCCATTCTTGTGGCAAAATTAAGACGTCTGATTTTTTTCTATTTTTCATAAAAAGATTGCTTTTATTTAACCAATCCATTTGAAAAAGCAATTTGGTTTTTAAATTTGATCTTAACGATAACAGAAAGCGAGGTATGTTGCAAGGATTCTGAATGTTAGCCCTTCAAAATTAATTTTAGGTTTATGCTCAGGGTTATCTAGTCTTTAGAAATTTATTTACCCAGTAAAGTTTTATTTAAAAAAATCTGAGTATCCTTATTTATTTAGCTAAGTAAGGATATTACATAAACTTCCTACCGTTTTCTGTGTATATTGTTTTAGAAAAGAAAGGACATTATAGCACCAAAATAACAAAATGACTAATCTCAAAACGAATGGATTTAACTCAAGAAGAAACTCACTATACTGTTCTTATCCCCCCCTCCGCATTTTATTCTGGAGTCTTGAAAACTTTGTCTCTGTTCTGAGGATTGTTGACTGGGAATCTCTGATTGAAGCGTTTTTTGCTTCCTACACTTCACTATATGGTTGCTGATTTCATTAATGACACTCATTTGATGATTTCGTGGTGACCCAAGTTCAAGCAAAGTTGCTATTATTCTTTAGCTATACGTCTTTTGGTTCCTAGTTCCATGCTAATAAAATTATCATCAATATGCATGAATAACCAAATGCACAGTTAAAACCAGATGAAAGAGAATCTGAGCTAAAAGTAGACATTTGGGACATGAATTATTGATCTGAACTTGTACTAAATCCACCAGGATGTATATTTTTCCTCATCCACTGGTACCCAATCTCATATTCCCCAATGTCTTAGGGGGCAGGGAAGGGAACTTTTACTAATTTTCAGTATTTCAAGATACCTCATAATAATATATGTTTATCCTCTACAAACAGAAAAAAAAACTTTAAGATTTTTTGCCTTTATCAATGTGAGTTTAGTGTGATTCTGTGGAGCCCTGGACACAGTAGGGGCTGATCAAAGAACTGAATGAATGCAGTAATGAATGATGATATTCTTGCCTGTCACAAGCTAAATTGTACTGTAGAGAGCCAATTTTGAATTTAATTAATGCAAGTGACAGAATATAGTTTACTTGGTAGAAAGGGTTGCAAAACACGGAATCTATGGAAAGAAGGCAATCCATGGAGCTGAAAAGATTGAGAGCATTTCTATGTTGTGAAGATATGTGTGGAAACAAGGCTGTGCTTTGAGGGGGGTTTATACACTTAATCTCTTATGTTTGCGCCCAGAAGTCTATGCTCAGAAGGACGTGGATTTTTTGTTTTTGCTTTTTGTTTGTTTGTTTGTTTAACTTTCAGTATATAGTTCCAGGGTCCTGATATTTATCAGCTTAAAAAAAAAAATCATTTTCATTTCTTGGGTATTTTTCTTGCTTTAGGACACCAGGGGGCGATATGGGGTGAGGTGTGGGGAGCTTGTGGGGGAGGCGGGGGGCGGGGCACTGAGACTGGATCATGTCATGTGAGAGGGGGGAAGCATGTGGATGGAGATCCGGAGAGCAGATTGATCAGTGTGCATTTTAGAGACAGACAGATGAGTAGATCACAAAAGGGAAAACTTTTTAAAGATTTGGTTACCTTTTGGCTGAGAAAGACGAGGTTGCCATTCATCATCTGTATGAAACACTTCTCTCATGGGATTTCAGACAATATTTCACTTGGAAAATTCAGGAGCTACCAGAAGGTCTCTAGCTCCTGCTAGCCACTTTTTTTTTTTTTTTTTTTTTAGTGTTTCATTATGTTTAAGATTCTCTCAACTCTCTTCCCTTCCATCCATTCTCTGCAGAACACCTACAATATTCTATGCACACTAGAAATATCGGGACATACAAGGTCTGGTCCCTGCCCCCTAGGAGCTCAGAGGTTAAAAAAAGAAGACGTGTGAATCCTAAATCGGCAGTATGTTATGGGTTCTAGAATGGAGTCAGGATTAGGGCAGGATAAAGAAGGGATGCAAAGGATAGAGTTGTTATCCAGTGGCCAAGCAAAAACTTCATGGAAGATATGAACTTTGAGCTGGATAGTGAAAGATGAATAGATATCCATCGCTTAGAATAGATCGAGAGAGGGAGATTATTATAATAGTTAATTTTGCCACCATGAACAATTCAAGTGTGTGTGGCACATATGAGAAAAAAAAAGTTGGTTGGGTCTTAGCATTTATTCATAATCATGCTCGAAAGCACAATCAGTAGTTACCATTAGTAGACTAGTTTTTGAACTTGAAAATGGGAGCGAATACACATTTGGCAAAACTTGACTTCTCCACCACCTGTCATATGTGAGAATTTGTGTGATGAGAGTAATTATAATATAAATTGGGCTTAAATATGCAAGATTTGGGGGGGGGAGGTCAGGATGGATAGACACGGGGTACCTGGATCATGTGCCGGAGAGGTCCTAAAAGTATGATTTCGGGAAGAGCATGAGTAAAATAAAATTTAGAAACTATTCAAACAGATGGAAATTTCAGAAAATGCAAGAGCCCAGAGGGAGAATAGTAAGTTGGCCTGACGCAGGCCGGTGATGTCATTGGTGTGGGAACAAAGGACTGCTTGAATTGATCAGAGGCGGTTCATTAGAAGAGGCTTGACTGCAGGGAGAAGGTTCTGTCTCGGCAGACCAGATGAGTCTAGTGAGGATAATGCTATAAAAAGGTGCTTGCCTGATCCAATTTGAGGATGCATCATACCAGTAATGTGGGTTTGGTGTGGCTGTGGAGAAAGTAAGGCAAGCCTTTCAAGTGAGAGATGCATCTTGCTCACCACTGTTCTTTCGGTGCCAATCAACACCTGGAAAATTGTTGCTCAAAAGGTGTTTATCAAATGAGTAGTGAAATAAAGCAGATGGGTTGGGTGCCAGCCAGCAAGCAGAGATTGGGTTAATATGTTTATCAGCCAACCTGAGAGTGAAATATAAAGTAGTGTTTTTTAGAGACTGCTGCTGGGTATGATCAGGTAAAACAGAGAAGTAGTGAGATCCAACTTGTTTTGAGCTGCCGCTCAAATGGATTCCAACACCACTGAGAAGAAATTTCCTTCCTTCCTTCCCTCCTTCCTTCCTTTTTTCCTTCCTTCCTTCCTTCCTTCCTTCCTTCCTTCCTTCCTTCCTTTTTTCCTTCCTCCCTTCCTCCCTCCCTTCTTCTTGTCCCTCCCCCCATCCTCCCTCTCTCCTTCTTTTTTCCTTTTTCATGTTTTTTTTTTTTTCAGGTACATGGAATTATGTGTTCCTCAGCTTCCTTCTTTCCTCCTTCTCTCCCTTTCTTTTTCTCTCTCCTTTCTTCTATTTCTCCCCCTTCTGCCTGTCTGTATCCCCTCCCTCACCCTCCTTTTCTCCCTTCCTCCTTCCTCTTCCCCTTCCTCCCCTCTTTTTCCCTCCCCTGTTCTTGTGTGAGGGACAAGTGTAGTACTGAAAATAAATTAAATAAAGGAGTGTAGTCCCGAGGGCTTAAGGGGAAGTGGGAAAACATTAACCCTTGTGCTCCGGGTGGCTCACAGAGTTCCAGCAGCAGGTCTCGGGGAACTATGGGACCTTCTGTTGGGGTGGGGGACACGGTGCCTTATCACAACACTTAAGCCTGTTTTATTGCAACATTTATTCAAGAAATATTTAATGTACAACTGTATGTACTTGGTACTATGTTAAGCACTCCGGGTGATATGAACTTCCTTGTTCTTCAGGAAACTTAAGAGTTGGTTGATGGGTCTAGAATCTAGACTCTAGATTAGATATGGAAACAAATAAATATAATGACAAGTGGAAAGGGATACTATGAAAGAGGAACGGACTATATGATATGGGAGTTATCTTTATCTTGGCAGTTCAAAATTGGAATAAGAAGGATCTGTTCTGGAAATACATTTCCAGGAAAAACATTTCTATATGTTTCCGGGAAAGAATAGGTGTTTATGTTTACAATTGTCCATGATCAGGAAGTCCTTCCAATAACTACCAATAATCCTTATGAGTTAAGAACTAATTTCTTATTTTTCCATGGTTCTAACACTTTTCATTAAGTTAATTGATTTGAAAGTTTTATTTAACTCAAAAGAAAGGCCTTAAAAACCTCAATAAATGGGAGTTAGTAAATGTGTCAGAATACCCTTTCTTGATTCACTGTTGAATTGTGTATTTTTATGTAGCTGACTCTTTAGAATATAATTAAAGGATAACCTTGCATTCTTATTGAGTATAACCTTACATTATAATAAGCATTATAATCTTACATTATTATTAAGTTGCTGTATTCCATGTATTTGATGGAAAACTAACACTTTTTATTTCAGATCACTAGCATTCTCTTATTATTTATTAGTCAGATTTGTCCTGGATGTAGAATCATTTTTTCAAGATAAGAAATGAGAATCTATGATAAGTAATGAGGTTTGGAATGGGTCCAATAGAGAACCTTTGTGGAAATAAGTGAAAGAAACCCTTAAATCAATCTCTCTCTCTCTCTCTCTCTCTCTCTCTCTGTCACACACACACACACACCCCTACCTCTCTTACATTTTTCTGCATCTGGGGCTTTTGAAATTTTTATATCATCAAGAAGGCTTACCTTCTGCAGAAAGCCCTTGACCCTGAGGTACCTTGGGAAATTTTAGGAGCTGGCCTAATCCTATATATATTCCAGGCAAATTTTGACAGCCTTATTGCTTCTCATCATTAAGCGATCCTGGAACTTTTCCTAAATAGTCGGGCATATTAACACCGGCATCTTGATTCAGTTCCAACCCAGTCTTCAATTTATTCCACTTGGGCTAGTCACACAGCATTCTCCCCCACCCCTCCTGTGACCTGAGCCATTCCGGGAGACCCATGTGCGTGCTGTTAATATATGTAGAGTTCTCAGGAGACAGAAGCTACAGAAAAGCCAAATACCATGGTTTTGTTATTATTTCTAATCACAGGGCTCTGCCTCAGCGGAACGAAGGTGAGAAAAGATGAATTAGCATTGATAAATGACTTGCAAGCCTAGAATATGCTGTAGAAAGGTTCTAAATATTACTCTAAGGAGTGGAGACAGCATGCAAATGTGATTAAGGAGGTGGGGTCAGAGGGCAAATGCTGGAATAGGGGTGCACTTAGGGTCAGTGTGACCGAATTCTGCAATGATGTAATTTCCTGCACATACCGATCTCAGAGGCAGGCTCTCAGGAAACAGGATATTTGATATGGCAGTCCTGCCTCCCCTATGAAGGGGACCAGGAAAGAATAACAGTTGACTTTCTTGCTGGGCTGCGATCCCCCACCTCCCCATCCCCCACACCCACTGAAGTCCACAGTCACCATCGTAAATAATTTGCAAGTTTGTGTTGCCGGGTAAAACTTGCTCAGCCAGACGCTTCAAAGGAAAACTCTTAGGAATAGGAAGTTGGGTTGTATGGGTAGCATGATGGAGGACGGACAATAGGGGGAGCGGGTCCATTTATTCCTTGCGATTTCTCAGAGACTGAGCTAGAAAGCCGAGAAACTCAGATCTGGAATTGGACTACATTTCCGGCTGAGACAAGGGATCCAGGAACACGTATTCTCGCCGACATCTGATCTTAACTGAAGGCGAGATGTAGCAGCGAAGCGATGCTTCCACATTCTGTAGAACTCAGGTGAGTTTCTGCCCACCAAGTAAAACGGTTGGGAGCCATAATCGTCTTACTTACAAATATTTACTTCCTAACGTTCATGTTTTCTGCTTGTGAGAAGTGGGAATGGTATCGTGTACCACCCAGAGATCCCATGAGGCAAATCCAGTTTTTGTGTCCCAAAGCACTTTGCAGTTTTCGTTGAGGAAGGGGATGACCACGAAGGACTTATTCCACGGACCTCGATTCCTGTGTCCAGATGTCAGTACTGAGAAGTTGCCGTTTCTCACATGGGTTCGTTATAGTACAGGCCAACACCTGAAACACAGGTGGAAGGTCGGATCGATTTTTTTAATGGATTTAGGAAAAAAATAGTGACTTCAGGGAATCCGTGAATTCAAAATTGAGTTCGTAAGTGGTCGAATCAGATCTACTCTAGAATCTAGAACTCCTTCTCTGGTATTCCTGGCAGACGGAAGCCAGGCTTGCTTAATTAAAGATGTTCACAGATAGGGAGGACACCATCTCACAGAACAGCTGTTTTCTTTGTATGGTGCAAATTATTTTTATAAAGTTTATATGAAAATTGTGTGTGTGTATATGCCTGTGTGCATGTACAATGCATATGCCGTGTAAGGGGCATATTTTTTTTTTATAACGTTCATTTATTCTTGAGAGACAGAGACAGAACATGAGTGGGGGAAGGGCAGAGAGAGAGAGAGAGACACAGAATCCGAAGCAGGCTCCAGGCTCTGAGCTGTCAGCACAGAGCCCAGCGTGGGGCTCGAACCCCCAAACCGCGGGATCATGACCTGAGCCGAAGCCGGACGCTTAACCAGCTGGGCCACCCAGGTGCCCCAAGAGGCATATATATTTTTTTTTTATGTAACTGCATTTTCTCTTTGAATAGCTGGTCACGTGGGCTAAGAAGTGTGAACATACTTATGGGGAAAATAAGAGAATGGGGATAGCACTTAAAATCTGGGAAACATGCCCACAGTATTTACCAGTGTTTTAAGAAAGCATATTTATGCTTGTAGAAACAAGCGCATCTTTTTATTGATTCAGGGACTTCTACTATTTCACAACGAAAGCAGACGGTAAATAAAACTTAACTGATTTCCTTTTTTCCTTTTCCTGGAGTCGCCAAATACTTCAGCCACTAGAGGATAATGACTAACAGCTGTGCTCCAAGTAGTTCCTATAGATAAAAATTAAAGCACGGGAACGTCGAAGGATGTTTTTGTTGTTGGAGTAACAGTGCGTATAGAAATGAAGAGGTGGCTAAAGGCATCAGCTCTTCTGATGCGTCCTTCCGGCTCTTCCTGCAACAAATTCGAAAACTGGCAGAGAGCGAGAATCCAGTGCCCTGGGAGAGATGGCATGCTGTTGGGTCGGGTTCCCCCACTGGGATGTCTTTGGGGTCCTGATTTATAAGCTATCTGATGTTAGAATGGCTGAAGGCATTCACTGCACCCGATGGACTGTCAGAGCTGAGAAGGGGCTGCCGAGGGTGGTCTATCCAAGCCTCTTATTTGCAGAGCAGGGAAACTGAGGCCATTTGCACAAGACCAGCTAGCTAGTTGCAGAAGTGGGGCTGGAACTCGAGCTCCCGTTCAATGCCCACTACGTTCCACCGATGGCCTCCCATAGCTGCGTTTTGGTTGTGACCACTCAGACAGAATCAGAGGCTCTGTCAGTATTATGCACCCATGCATTCGATCACTTGCCCCCATCCGTCCCCTTCTTTTAGCAAAATCTTCATGGAAAGTATTCACATATGCTTGGTGGAGGAAGGGAGTGTCCTTGGGTGGAAAGTTCACTCTTTCATGCTGAGAATGTATACACGCGGGAGAGTCGCAGCCACATTTAGGTAGAGGAGAGTGTTTTCTTTTCCCGAGTCAAGACCAGAAGCCTTTTCTCTTGCCAGTTGTGCCTGAGTTCTTTTCACTTGGACATACAAGCTCCCAGCCAATGATAGTTTCTGTTAGTTCATATCACCTCAAATTCGACAAGAAATCTGGCGGAGGTAGGAACTTGAATCTTTTCCCCACGGCTATCCTGACCCCCTCTTCTCTTGTCACTTCTTTATCTGGGTATATTCTTTTTTTTTTTTTTTTTTTTTGCTCTATTCTTGGGGACCTTTGCCGGAACCTCGGTTGAACCCAGCACAGGCTTAGACTAACTTAAGATGATTTTTCTGGGACCTTCCAGATGTTCAGTGTGGAGAAATAAAATGGAGACCTGCTGTCCTCTAGATTTCAACATGAAAGGCTTTGGCCTTTCAGGTTGCTCTGTCGGTGGTGGTGCGCATATCCAAAATCCTGTACGAGAGAGAGACAGAGAAGATCAACACCTCACACCTGGCCAGTCACTCATTCGGGGTACGAGGTAGGCAGGAGCAAAGGAGAGAGTGACCCATGAAAAGTCCCAGGGCCAGGTGGCAGTAAGACAAGCTGGGCACGCTTTTCTGTGGCTATTTAGAAACTCAGTGGGTGTTAGTCCCACAATGCAGGAATGATGGTAAATGCGTCACTAGCCGCGACCAGCAGAGACACGCCTGTATCATAGAAAAAGAGGCAACCTTGAATCTCAATATCGTATTTTAGGTCTGTGGTTGGCTGTCGCCCAGTGTGTGGTTCTCAGATGGGAATGTACCACAGTATTCCAACAGTTATGAAAAGATAACGCAAGGTGCAGCCGGCAGCGCAGAAGGATGTGGTTAAGATTTGTCAAGCCATTGGAAGTTCTTTATACGTGAAAATACTCCCCCAATGACTCTTATGAATCCAGTTTTCCAGTGTAAAAAGGGCGAAGGACACGTTTTGCCATTTGTGCTAGAGATTAGTATCTTTATTTACATGCAAATTACTTTAAAAGCTAGGGAAACCTATAAAATTTTAAATGTCCCACACCAGGGGGCTTAAACTAAGAGTCTTTGTCAAATAAAAGGAATTCTCCGAGATCTGCTTGGAGCTACTTTCTTTGCATCTAAGCACAGCCTCTCTTAGAGGAAGGAAACAGTAAAGTTCTCACAGAGAGAGAAAACGTTTACCACTCAGTAAAAATCCCTGGGCTTCGCCGTATGAAAGCTTTAATTTAGCTCAGCTCACTCCTCCATGAGTTAATTTAGAGCACCAATAAAGGGAGATTATTTTTGGACTGAGAATCTGCCTGGCACATTCTTTGAACCTAATAGAGCTAAATAAAGCTATCCAAACTCCTGTGATTTTTTAAAGGAGGTCACCCACAAGTGATAGCCCTGTGAGAGTTTTTATCCACATAGCAGACTGAATGTGCAGGGCATGCTCTAATCTGGAGAGCTTAGGAGCTTCATCCACTAATAGACCCACTCCTTAAACACGCATTAACCGGAAAAGATGTGGAATGTGAACGTGCCTGCAATCGTGCGTGAGTGCGCACTTGCGCCCATGCTTATATACATGCACACGTGTGCGTGTGCACGCACACACTCATTACTCCAGGAAGCAGCAAAGAGGAAGGGTTTTGGTTGCAGCACTGGGCAAAGCCACTGGACTCTCAGTTGCTTTATTGTAAAATGGGAACAATAGTCTCCCATGAAGAGTTATCCTCTTGGATATAAACAAGTGTGTACATTCACGATCACTTGGCAAGTATAATGTTTTAGCTTTTATCCTTGCCTTGCCTGTAACTTTTCTATTTTTGTATCTATTTTTTCCTATTTATTTTTTTTCTCATAATCAACGTAAGGCAAGCTCATCAGAGAAAATGAGAATAGAATACGGAAAAGGCGATAAGGGGAAAATATCCCTTAGTGCATCTCTCAGAGGTGAACACTCTTATTTCCTTCCAGTCTTTTGATTTTTTGTTGAATATTGTTTTATATAGTTAAGAATACACCATATGTGTAAGTTGTGTTCATATAAATGGATACGAATATACACGCATGTATACTCACAGGTGCTCTCATAGTAAAACACCTTTATAAATATAACTATTCATATCGCGTATCCCCCCTCCTCATCGTTAGAAACATCGCCAACATCATTTAGCGAACACTCTGTAGCAAACCATATATAAGTAATTTACGTATGTTATTTTATTTCATTTTCATGAAATATTGATGTTTGTATACTGAGACAGACATAGCCAATAAATATAAAATATCGAAGAAAATGATGATATTGACCCGTAAGCCTCTGAGAGAAGCTTCAGGACTATATAAACTGATTTAACTGGCAACAAGGTGGTGGTGACACTCATAACGACCTCAGACAGTTAAAGCCAAGTAAGGATGTATACGTATGTTTCTTAATAAAGATCTCTTGCCACTTATATAAGCACTTGAGAATACATTTTTTTTTTTTTTAATTTTAAAGTGTGGAGAACAAAGCATCTCTTTGTTTTTCTGTTCCTAGGGGATGAAATCATTTAAAGATGGGTCGATGCCTCAGTGAAATGCAAAAAGGCTTCTTCCAAGAACACATAGGCACCATTCAGTGTTTGGGAGGATGTCTTAGCATCACAGTAGAGGCCTTTTGCTTATTAAAATCCACTGTTTTCTGACCGTTGACCCACTAAATGGAGCAGCTGAGAGGAATAACGCCATATTATTTCTTTAGCTTTGGGAAATCAATCTTGCAATTTCCATATTTATCAACAGAACACATTCAGAGAGCAGAGCTGGGGCAGAGTTGCTGCTGACTTGACTTGGCCAGCGATCCTTAGGCACTGACTTCCATCCACAACCATCGTCCGGTCTTTCTGGGGAAGGCTTGCTGGTCTACCAGCCTCTGCTGGCGAGGAGAAGGGAGGGAGCGTGCTGGAGGTGGGAGAGTCAGCCCGCACAGGGGAGGAGGGTGGGTGAGGAAGGGTGTTGCGGTGGGGGGGGAGGTCCCCGGAGAAGGGGCTCCTGGCCCTTGAGTTTCTAATCCTCCCTTCAGAGAGGCCCGCTGGCCCCCAAGGCTGTTGTTCTCCCGCGTGCGGTGTTGCTGGTCTGTAATCTTTTGTCAGAGTAATTGACGGTGAAGTCTGCACTTTTGCAGCTAATGATAAATAGGGCTTTTAAAGGTTGTAATTTCTTGTTTAACCGATGCCAGTTGCAAATACTTTGTGCCGAGGAATAATTCCTCTCTGCCAAATAAAATACAGGGGAAGTCTGTGGCGTGTTTTTCAGTGCATTGTTAGTCACAGCTTGCCTGACAGAGCACTTTCTGTGCAGGAGATAAATGTGCAGGCCGTCTGGCTGCCAATTTCAGTACAGAAAGGACTTTTCTCGTGGAGAAAGCGTTTCTGTTTCCCCGGCAGACATTAAGAAGGTTTTGTGTTCCTTTTTTTCCACTTTGCACTTTGATTCTTTCGCAAAACTCTTTCAGAGAGGTAAATGTTTGGTGCTCTGAAAGGAGGAGGATTCTTCGAGTTTTTTCAGGGTGTCTCGTTTCTTCCTCTGCTCCATTCTGGAGCTCTGGTTCGCCTCAGGCTCCTCCGGATGAATGGCAAGGAGGAGCCTCCCCTCAGCCTGGAGAAAAGCGTATTATGAGCGGTGGAATCCGGGAAGAGAGTCTCAGGGGGTCTGCCCGTCGTCACAAGGCCCGACCGGAGAAATGACAGTGAAAGGGGCTGGAAAGTGGCAAAGAAGAGAGAAATAAGGGTTCCTGCGGCCTCAAATGGAGACAGGCTTGCTGAGATTCGAATTGGGATTACTGCCTTTAAAAATGAAACGAAGTGACACGAAAACACAATGAGAAATACTAGTTTCCCTCAGAGTACAAATGGATGTGTTTCTGGGCTTTTCCTATATATGAAACTGTATTCTATTTTATTTTTTAATTATTTTTTTAAAAGCATGTCTAAGTATTTCTCTTTTTTTAATGTTTATTTATTATTGGAGGGGGGGAGGGGCAGAGAGAGAGGGAGACAGAGGATCTGTGCTGACAGCAGAGAGCCCGATGCTGGGCTTGAACTCAAGTGAACCGCGAGATCGTGACCTGAGCCGAAGTTGGACATGTAACCAACTAAGCCACCCAGGCGCCCCAATTATAGTTTAAATGTACTAGTGGAGTTAGCAATTTAAAATACACTAATGTTGGGGCGCCTGGGTGGCCCAGTCAATTGTGCACCTCAGTCTTGATTTCAGCTCGGGTGACGTTCCCAGAGTCGTGGGATCAAGCCCTACGTCCGGCTGTGCACCGAGCGTGGAGCCTGCTTAACATTTTCTCTCTCTCTCCCTCCGCCCCCCCTCCCCACTCTAAAATAAGAACAGTATATATCCTGAGATCAATTTTTGTCACATCCGATATTGTGTTTTTGGAGATTTTCCTTTTTTTATGAATCCAGTGGCTTAAAGCGAGGCTCCTCAGAGTCCGGGCAGGTTCCGCCGGTCTCACTCCGGGGGAAGGTTGGAGGGCGGACACACTTCCGGTGGGTGTAGAGCCTTCGGTGCGCTGTGTTACTGCAGGTTTCCCACCTAGGGGTGCGTGGGCTTTTCAGATATGTATCTGGACGATTTGGAACGTCCATACATTAAGAGTCATACTTCTTTGTGTCTTGAACGTGTACTTTGTGTCTTTAGTAACTTTGATACATACGTACTTCATAGCTCGGAAGAAAGATGAGCAGGAGAGTTAAAAACAGGCCCAGGTCGGGGAGATCGTGGGAGACGGTGGACAGTGAGATATTATGGTGGCAGTTTAGGAATCAGAGAAGCCTCAAGCATCCTGACCACTGAAAGTAGCCGGATGGGCTGCATTATCTGTGCTAACTTTCTGAATCTATAAAGCACGGATTTTTGTCTCATGCCCAGCCCAAGGCAAGCTCCGTGCCGTTCCCAGGATGCTGTCTGAAAGGCACACGTGTTCCTGTTGCCCACTACCCAGCCAAAAACTCCGTTCCTGACCCCCCTGCACTGAAGAATGAAGTTGCAAGGCTCCTTGTAAGAGGCTCTCCGGCAGCTGGCTCTGCTTTCCCTCCAGCTCTCCCTTTCTCCTCTCCTCAGAGCCCCCCCATGCTCAGCTGTGGCAACGCGAGAGGGTCAAGATCCTCTCACCTCCCAGCCCTGCATTCTTGAGACGTCTCCTTCTCTGAACCTCTAAAATGGGGACAATGACATGTCCCGACACGGCACCCTAGTGAAGAATGAATGAGGTGAAAATCCACTATTAGGAATGAGTAATACTGCTCTTTATCACTCTGCTCCATCCGTTCCAGACTTTTCCTCCCCGTCACAATGTGTATTTTTCCCTCGGAACTCAGTGCGATTACTCCCTCCTTTTCTGTGACTCTTTTCTCAAGTATTAAGATACAGTTAATCCCTCCTTGGTGCCTCAGCTTTACCGCAGTAAAGCTTTGCCGCAGTGGTGTCTGCCTCCACTATTTTAGTTAGCTCGTTTAAAACACTTACTTGTGTATATATCTGTTTTTCCCACTACACTGTGAGCTCCTTGTGGGGCGGCAGGGAGGCCACTCACCTTTCAGACCCAGCAGCCAGTAGGTGTTCAGTAAACATATGTTACAATGAATAGAAAGAAAATACAAGGTAGGAAAACGTAATTTCAATTGCATGGTTTAAGGGCTCAAATAAGCCTTGGGCATGAACTCATTTTAATTTGTGGCCATCTGATCATTCCATCTCTACTAAGGCCAAATGCTTCACTTGCCTGGTTCAAGAATTACCCGTTTGTCAGGCTCCCCTCCCCCCGCCAACCCACGAAGTTGGCGCGTGTGTGAGGTGTGTGTGAGGGAAAACCAGACCCACATTTCTGCGAACTAATGTAATGTTCATCACCAAAGGATGGAAAAGAGAACTACCCAACGTCATTGCTTAATTTCTTAGCCAGTTTCTTCGTGCCTGCGCATGCTGACGTTGGAAGACACAAATTTTGATGGGTTTTCTCGTGTTTTCCACTGTTGTGTCACGTGAACATCCTCTGAAGGGTAAACACTCAACTTTTAAATTTTATTTTGACAGCACTTAAGGCAAAGACAGTATAATATGGTTCTTCCATAAACGGCAGTCGTAGAGTATTTCAAACAACTTGGGGATTCCAGAAAGCTGAGGTTGTGGCAGCTCGGTGATTTATGGCGCCGCGAGTAATGGATGGGTACTGGATCCACGCAATTATCTCGTTCCCATTGGCCTCGTGCATAATCGGATTTATGCTCCCACGATTCGGGGAGGGTTCTGCAGCTAGATGATCAGGAGGAGAATAGAACTAGCTTGCAGGTCGTAACTTCAATTCTCAATTTCTTGCCAAATCAGATGTTTAGGAGAGTTTCTCAGAACTAAACACCTCTCACAAAAATCGTATGATTGCAAACCAATCACATCAAGAAGTTGGCCTCTTTATTTCAATTTCTGGATTGATTGACATGATACCCAACACGCTGTCTCCAATTCTTGTCTACTTCTTAAAAGTTCTTCCACTTTTTAATAGTTTGGGAAGCACATTTCCTAACTTCCGCATTCATTCCGGACCGCGGGTTGTAGGAGAGGCAGGCAGAGGAGAGCTTCGGAAGTTGGGCTTCGTGGCCAAACTACCAGGCGTCGAGGAGCCTCAGCCGTGTGCCCTTGGGCAGGCTGCTCATCCTCTCTCAGCCTCTGCCTCTTCATCTGCAGCACGGGGATTAATAATAACATGACCTCTTCGGGGAGCGAAATATGAGAATATTCCATGTGACATGCTTAACAGTGGTTCCTGGCAAATGGTAAGTGTTCCAGTGATTGTTACCAAGAAACGTTTATTAAGTCCTTACTTGGGAAATCGTATTCATCCAACATCAGATCCTAGAAAGTATGTAAAAGAGGCACAAAATATTGTCTCTGCCTTCACGGAGTTTACAGCGATACTGCGTTACTTATCTGCCTCGTGCTTTCAGAAAAGTCATCTCACTTGAACTTCACTTGCAATCCTTGAAGACATTTCAGACTTTAATGTCACCTTTCCGTAAAAACACTGGAGCGTGGGAAGGATGAGGGAGCTTGCCGACAGATAAGGAGCGACAGAGGCAAGACTGGCACGCTGGAGTTCGGCCTTCTAGTGCCATTTTCAATACACCCCAGTATCTCTGCTGAGTAGCTCTTGAGACTCAAACCCATAGAAAACAAAGAAGACAATATGACGGTGTGTAACAATGTACTAAATTGTCAGACTCAAGCACTTAGTGCAGTTAGAGTTAAGAAAAGAGAGTAATTAATGTGATCTGGAGAAGCTGAGAAAAGTAAAATAAAATGAAGATTTTCACTAAAGGTTAAAAATAACGTACCCACCTACTGACCATTTTTTTCTCCGCGTGTTAGTAGATGTTGGTTTCCCCTCTATATTAAATTTAATAAATGCTACTTTGCTTAGTTTTGCTAAACTCTATAAATTATTCGTACATTTGTTTTGTTGAAACTGCATTGTGCTCTTATACCATAAAGACGTTTGAAATATGAACGAAATAGCATATGTGAGGTGTTTTATGATCCTTGGAAGAAAGGCACCATATAAATGCAACCTCTCAACTGCACAGCTATGAACACAATTACATTGTCTCTCTCTAATGGAATTCTGTCCTCCCCAACTGCACGGAAAATAAAGTGGGGAACAGAGATTTTCCTGAGGTTCAACAACCTCTAGGCTGCGGTTAATTTTTGGCTCGAGACCACAAAAACACACTCCGAATATTCATCATACCCAAAGGTTAAGTAGGGTGCATGTGATGTAATTGATTCATTGGCCTTTGGTCACTGAGGTCATTGTACAGGACTGTATGCATGCAAACTTGTCTTCTCGGCTGTACTAGTTCTTAAAGAAACTTGAGAAGCAAGATAGACTTTGGAAAGCCAGCGATACATACATCCTCCTGTCGTTTGTTTCAAGTTCCTACATGGGATTATCTTGGAGAAACTCACCTTTGTGATAGTCTTTGTTGAAACAAAAGGGTAAAACAGATTTGCACCAACAGATGTGCACCCTGCGTATAATAGACTATCTACCAAACTTTTCTCAATCCTCAATGTTGGACCTCCTCTCCTAGTCCGGGGAATATGGTGTTTTTCTGGATGCTCTGCTTTTGGAAGAGGCATCAACTTGGAATCTAACAGGCCTAGACTCTGTTGTTACTGGATCCTTTGTAACATCATTTTTCCAGCCCTGTCAAAAAACTGCTTTCTAGAGGGACCAATAAAACTTGCCTAGTAGCTTTGTCTGGACTTTGAAACACATACTGCAAATGGTTCCAAAGGCTCACATATTCCGTGGGTCCTGGTGGGATGGTGTCACTTTGTAAACTCTCAGAGTTTCACGGAAGAGTATCCTTAGGGATTCATCTTTAATGCACGCACACTCTTTTTTTTTTTTTCTTGCCACTTTCCCTCCGCCATGTCTGCGTTATGCAGAGATTTATGGCTCCGTTGATATAGCACTTGGTCGTACCAACCAGCACAGCTTGGCAATTGACTTCGCTTGGAACATCACACACTCCGCCTTGCTTTATTTAAATTTGAAACATCTGAAATATCTATTTTAAAATACTGTGTGTGTGTGTGTGTGTGTGTGTGTGTGTGTTGTTTGCAGCTGACTCCAGCTGGCACGGATATCACATGAGCCATTGTCTTGGAGCGTCTACCTAGAAACTGATATGTCAAAGTGCGTTACCAGATATAGTTGGCATGAGACTAGGTAATGATGATAGGTCTCAGCAGTTTTAGTGGGCTCTACAGAAAGCCCAAACAAGTAAGATCTTTCACAGTGCCACAGGTTTGTCCTTTTCCCTGTGGGCAATTGGATCTGCTTCTGGTTCTCGTGTTTATAGCGCTGTTATAGTTCAACCCAGGATTCTCTGAGTTGAGTCACACATACGCTCGTACAGACACCCACACGTGCCACGTATGCGTGCACAGGTACGCAGACATTTTATGAGAAATGTGTCCCCCCATCCTTCAGTGTAAAATTATTTTAAAATTCAAGAACTTTGCGAAAGCAGTTTTTCATCTTTGCTGTCTTCTCAATTGTTTGAATACCTGCCAGATCTGATCATTTTCTTTAAAACTTACTTAACAGAAAACAAGCATCCGTACAATGTTGAAATAACCCTGACATCCGCAAAACTCGACAGCAATGTTATTTAGGACATCAAGAACATTACACATTTGACTATAGAAATCTGTAGCTGTGGAATTATATAAACTCTAGTTAATCCATTGTTAAATTAGTAGATTACAAACATGGACTAAACATATTATTATTAGATTTCTCCATTGGTCAAGTATTTGAAAAAGGAATTTGTAAGTTAAAATCAGGAAGAGATATTTGAAACAATCTAGGGCAATACCCTTTTTGACAAGGGTCAAATGGAAACCCACTTGGCAAAGTTACATTCTTAAGATTACATGGCTGGAAAAAAAAAAAATCACATGACTTTTTAGGGACAGAGTGAAACCCCACATTGTCTGACTTCTAATCGACTGGAGCCCCACCCCCAACCATTATGTAAAGCCTTAATGATAAAATTCTATGAAAAAACTTTTTAGAATATTGAATTGTGGAAAATGTGAGAAGGGGTATAAAACTATTGAATAAATCTGGTCTGGGGCTGTGACTAGAGATAAGCTTTGGTATTAAAAAAATGGGCTCTCTCCGGTCAAGAAGTTAACTATCTCGTATTATTCGGTGACCACCTAACCACAGCGGCCGGCAAAGCTAGCGTCCCTTTAGCCTTGGGAAGAGCTGGGACTCAATCTAAAACTGAAGTCCTCAGGAAAGAAAATCACAAGGATCCTTCTAACCAAGGAGCTTTATCCCCAAACTAACAGATCTGTAGTAAAGGAAAAAGTTTACTGATGCTACCAAAGGAGGTGTGATCACTATCCCTAAAAAAAACCTTGATAGAAATAATCAAAGGAATAAGATGAAGGAGCCCAGCAAGGGTCTGCAAAACATGTCTGAAGAGCCAAAGAGGAGAAGACGTCCTTGTAAATAACTCCCTCGTTGGCTACATAAAAAATTGTGCACGCTAGGATGTCCCCACTTTTGCCTAAACCCACTGTCATACACATACTTTCCTTTAACCAATTTATGGCAAACAGCTTGCTTATGAAATCTGATTTTCCAAAATCTCTTCTTCCACCTACCTACCGAATCAGTGTATGTCCTTTACTGGGGTCCCTTGAGTTCATAAAATCTTCCAGTTTATCCTCGAGACACTTTATTTTGAATGTGCTGACTTCCCAGTAAGTTAATCACATCATTAACTCCGTGCCATTTTAATTGGAATTGCAGAGGAATGGAAGTGTAATAAGAAGGAAGCTGGCAAACGAAAGTCCTATCGATGGCTGGGGAATGGCTGTAGTGGGATTACACACTGGCCTGCCCCCGTTTGTCCTTCCTCTTGCTTCAACATATTGCTATCAAAGTCCTTTCTTGAAAGTAATTTACAAGTCTGAAAGCCGTCTAAAACGAGGGGAAATCTGGAAAAAGACTCAAGGTTGTGGAAGGAAGAGCACCTGTGTTAGCGCCAGAGGCACATTGGAAACAGATGCCAGGGAAGAGAATGTGTTCGGTGGCGACGAAGAAGCCATTGTTCTTACCTTGGGTTAGCCTCCTTTTCTGGTATCTTTTGTTTTTTTAACCAATAAAATTGGTTATTAGGTCTTTCCTCCATCCTGGCTTCTTCCTGTTATGAGTTGAGCAGTCTGAATTCTTCTTGCCAACTTTCAGATGATGGGGAGTTGGAAGTGGTGGCCATGACATGACTCACAGTGACACATAGATTACTCATAGGTTTCCACTCCAGGCGGACAGAATCACCTATTAACAAGGAGTTCTTTAGGGCTGTTCAACAACAGGGGACATGATTCAGTGGACTAAGATTATTCCGCATGGAGTTTTGAGTGTTTTGCCCAAAACTTTTTTTTTTTAACTTCATGTGACCTTAGTGCATCAGCTTTCTTACTAGTTAAAACAGTCACACATCCTTGGAGAGGAAATCACCGTATAATTAAGGTTTAGGTGTGGTTGGCAGGGAGTCATGTCGCTGTATGGTAGAGAATAAAGTAGCCAGGCTTTGGCCCAAGCTCCTCTGCCAGTGAAAAGGAACAGAAAACACAGTGACTAGAAATGACTAACTAGAAGAAAATACAACCCAAAGCTAAACATATTTTTTGGCACATAGACATGACCGTACCAGGGCATGTCCAAAATGGTCAATAATTCCATACGGGTCATCATTATCAAAGCCAAGCATTTACTGGGGGCTGCCAAGATGTAGGGGGCTCCATTCTATAGGCTTGGCTCACCCGCCTTCCAGGCTTGCCTTCTAATTTGGGGAGCTAATTACTGATGCAAAGTCTCGCACGGAGAAAGTTCGTGCAAGACCTGGATAACACACGCTCTTGGAATTTACGTGTCTTATAAAGAGTGAAGTAAACCTTCATCTCAGGAAAATTTGTGTGCCGAGACTTCACTGAGACTCATCCCCGAAGGGGCTGTCAGGTTTGGTGGCTGAATGTGAACCGATCAGGCTGTGCCAAATAGGCATTTTCACCAAGCGCGGTTAACATATTCATTCAGTCGTCCCAAGAAAAGTGCCTAAAATGTACCAGACACTAACGCCAGTTGCCGGGACGCTACAGGTAACGAGTCAGAAATCGTTCCTCGCGGAGCTTGTATTCGAGTGAGGCAGTCAGCAGCAGTAATTACAGATGGTCAGAAGGGTTGTCGTAAAGCAGATGGTTCAGATGCCGGACAGAGAATAATGATAGGAAGGCTGCTTCTGGTTGGTGATCAGAGAAGGTCCTTGTGAATTGCTGACAGGTAAACTGAGGCTTGGAGAAGGACAAGGAGCCATCGATGTAGCCAGTGGATACAGGTAAGCTTGTGGAGTTGGGCAGAATCAAGGTGAAAGAAGAATGTAAACGAAAGACGAGGAAAATGTCACCACTGTCTGCAGCACAAGTAGAGTAGGGTGATGGAGTGACATGTCACAATGTGGCTGAGAGAGGGATGCTGGACTTTCATAGGACAGAGAAAACCTCTACAGACTGTCTTTGGACCTACCACTCACGCTGCTGTCTCTGCCCTCCTCCCTTGCCTATCATCGGCTCTGCTGGCTGCCACCCCTCCTGGAATATCTCTTGGTTACTGTCACTTTACTTTTCAAGTACTTGTGACTTCTTTCCCCAAACCAGGGATGAAGTTCTTGAAAGGGTTTGTCGACATTTCTCAGAGCACCTATTTGCCTGGCACTTAGCACATGCTCGGTAAATATTTGTTCAAATGAATGAACTGGGTGCTAGTGAAAACCTGTGAAGGTCAAGATTGAGTGTGACCATTGTTAGTGATGTCACTTTTGGGATTAGCCTAAGGTGGTTGATATAGACAGTGTTCTCAGCAAGGCCACGGTTAGCTAAGCCGTGGTTAGGACGTCAAGGCTGGTAGAAGAAAGAAGAGAAATAACAGTTATTCTCATTTCTGTTTGGCAAATTTAAAGATTAGAATAGCTGTCTCTTTAGGAACCTCTCAGATTTCCTCTTTCTCTAGACTGTGCTTAAAGGTGACCGGATTTTATTTATTTATTTATTTATTTATTTATTAGAGAGACAGAGTGTGCAAGTGGGACAGGTGTGGAGGGAGAAGGAGAGAGAGAATCTTAAGCAGGCTCTATGCCCAGCACAGAGCCTGACGTGGAGCTCAACTCGGGGCTCAATTCCACGACCCTGGGATCATGACCTGAGGCGAAATCAAGAGTCAGATGGTTAACTGACTGAAGGAGTCAGACCGTTAACTGAGCCACCAGGCACTTTCTGACCCTCTGCTTTTTAAAATTTCTTTTAAAATAGTCACATTGAGGGGCGCCTGGGTGGCTCAGTCGGTTGAGCGTCCGACTTCGGCTCAGGTCATGATCTTGCAGTTCGTGAGTTCGAGCCCCGCGTCGGGCTCTGGGCTGATGGCTCGGAGCCTGGAGCCTGCTTCCGATTCTGTGTCTCCCTCTCTCTCTCTGCCCCTCCCCCATTCATGCTCTGTCTCTCTGTGTCTCAAAAATAAATAAACATTAAAAAAAAATTAAAAAAAAAAATAGTCACATTGATTCCAGCTTGGAGACTGACCTCTGCAGTATGCTCTGGGTATAGAGGAACAGGTCAATCACCTGGGCTTTCTCCAGGCACGGGTAATTACAGTATAGTCTTCTTCCAATATAACACCTAGCCAAGGATGTTCCAGAACAGAGACAAAACGAAACAAGGCAAAACAAAAATATGACAACAATAACAACAAAGGACAAGATTCAGACATTGCCTTAAATAAGCAATTATTCGTACTTTTCTATTGGGCAAGATATGGAAAATATAAAACAATTGTAGAAACCCGCAACGTTGGAATTGAAAGAGATCTTAGTCACCTACTCCAACCTGTAACTTTGCCCGTAAGTCCGCCGAGGCTTTACATCACGGATTTGGCCAGGAATGCTGCTGGGGTAGAATGTGAGCCTCCTGATTGCCACTCCAAAGCCCTTTCCACAATTGCTCCATAGTAGCATTTAAAACAAAATAGAAGGGGCACCTGGGTGGCTCAGTTGGTTGGGCATCCGACTCTTTGATTTTGGCTCTGGTCATGACCTCACGGTTCATGAGTTCGAGCCCCAGGATGGGCTCTGTGCTGAGCACTGAGCGTGGAGCTTGCTTACGACTCTCTCTCTCTCTCTCTCTCTCTCTCTCTCTCCCTCTGCCCCTCCCTGGCTCAGGCGTGCACTCTCACTCTCTCTCTCTCTGTCTCTCTCTCTCTCAAAATAAATAAACATTTGAAAAAAAAAAGAATTCTCATCTTTAAAAAATAAAAAAAAAATAGAAGGAAATGTACATGCCTAATCATTACAGTTTTAAAAACATGTATTGTTTATATCTCAACACAACCCATTTGACAGATGAGAAATTTGAAATGCAGCAATGTTACGGTGTGGCATATTCCTCCAAAAAACATTCAGCTTTATATCACTGTGTGGTTTTTCTTATTCTTGAAGGACAATTTTTGATTTCCTTTCATTTAAACATTATTTAAAAATACCAAGCCTCTTATGTTGACCATTTTAGTATGTTTCGGTCTTCATCTTAGTCTGATGTCGAAGACTGGGGCAACACCTGAGACGGGCTTTTATTTTCTCTCCGGCCTCCCTCTTCTACTCTATGTGGTGTTGTTACAGAATTACCTTGGCCCCGTCTTTTATTGCCATGAAACGTGAATTCTCTGTTCCCCGTGGCTTTCTCTCTTGTGGGCTTGCTGTCCTACAGTTAAAACTTGAGGTGAAAAAAAGAGAGAGAGAGAGAGAGAGAGAAAAAACCCTTGAGATGACAAAGTTAAGGAAGTACAAGTCGCACCCCTACTCTCAAGTATTTAAATGCCTCATAATTGCCTCATAATTGTCTTTTTCTCCAACTAAAAGAGTTGTTCCATGGCTACTGTCCTTCCAGGAGTTGAGCTTCCTCATTAATGGGGTACATCTCCTTCATTCCTTCTGCTTTTAGTTGTGCTTTTTTAAAGCTGTTTTTTTAAACCAGCTTTTTCTTTAGAACCATTAAAATTTATTGCCAAAAAAAAATGAATCATCAAAAAAAAAAAAAACCAACACACGGTGGTTACCTCCCATGAAGACACCAATTTCTACTGCTCATGTCAAGATTGATGTTGTGTCATTTACAAGATGACAACAGTCTCACTACAAAGGAAAAAATGGCACCAGAAGAAGGCAGGAGCCTATGGCTCATCTAGAGCTGTGTTTGTAATCCTGCTCGAAACATCAGCACTTCCAAGGGGACCACACACCTGGAATACTGCAAGTTTAGAAAGCTTTTAAAATCTCAGTCAGAGCTCGCTCTTTTCCCAGAACTTTGCCTTTCTTGGTTTTCTTTTCATCCCTTTGGCATTTACCAAAGTGCTCAGACATTTAGAAAAAAAAAAAAAAAAAGTCACTGAATAAATATTGAGTAATATGACCCAAGTTTTGTGTTTTTAGACATGTGGCAACCAAATTAGTCAACCCAAGGCAAACAGGCTGGGAAATCATTGAATTTTCATAGCCTGGCTTTAGCCCTTGGCCTTCTTCCTTTTTCCTGTCTGTCTGTCTCTTTTTTAAAATTCATTTCTGGGATTACTTGTTCAAGGTACCGATGGCTTCCCTGTCTTTGAGTGGAGAGTCGGCCTGCTTTCTGAATGTTTCCTCAACATCTGAAGTGAAAAAGGAAAAATGTCTTGTTAGAAAGCCAGGATTGACTAACGACAGAACATGTCCCAAATGGGGCTTTTTGGACAAATGTCTGTGCATGACTTCTATGGTACAATTTTTGGTCAACCACCATGTCTCAGATCTTGATTTTTTAAGGCTTTTGCTCATTTTTCAAGCTCCCTAGGTCTCAGTCCTGCCCTCCTTCAAACGAACGAAGCCCTCTCACACATGTGAATGGTTTTCTCGCTTTCTCCACTGTTACGCTACGATAGAAAGCTTGCCGATTAAATACCAACAAACAGTGAACAGAAGGAAAAAAGAAACAACAGCAGGGGTTTTGAGCAGCCTGTCTCTGAGGGGTAACGAAGTAGCTATATAATCCACCACTTACCAAATGCCTACTATGTGCCAGACTATATGCCTACTGTGTGGTCATTACATTTTCAAATGACCCTGGGAGGTAGGTGGTCTTCCCTTTTATTGTTTTGGAAACTGAGGCTCAGAGAAGGGAGGGGTCTTACCCAAGGTCACACAGCCAGGAAGTAGCAGGGCCTGTGGGAGAGCACAGGTCATCTTGATTCCGAAGCCAGTTCAACTTCTGCTCCCCGTCACTGTGCCCACCTGCCAGTGGCAGTTTAGTTGGGTCTGATGGAAACATTCTTATTTTTCAGTGGTTTTTTTTTTTGACATCTAAAAATGAATTGAAAATAAGTATATACGTGATTCATCCACAGAGACATTGGGAGTAGGTTACATATCTGAAGCCAGAATTTTATTTTTCATCAAAGAGAAGGTAACTTGTGCAGCAGCTGAACTCCTGCAATAATAATTCCAGTATAGGATATTTTACACCTGATTACTAATTTGTATCTATTGAGCATTGATAAGAGCTTCATTTGAGTACAAACATAAACTTCGTACTCTGAGGTTACGGTCTAAATCGGACTCAGGAGTCGTTATGTAAGAGACGAATCACCAGGTTCTACTCCCGAAACCAAGATGACCCAGTATGTTAACGAACTCGAATTTGAACAAAAAAGAAATACGTGAATAAATAAAATAGACTCAGAGCCACGTGGAAAATGCCAGCAGGGGGAAATTATGCACCTCGTCCCAAAAGAAAGCTAGGGTTCCAGTATGGGACTGCACGAGGAGGCTGGCTTTATATCGGGTCTCATTGGGGTTCCGATCAGGAATCTTTTCAGAAAAATGTCTTAAGAGAGGTAAAGTAGATGAGATGATTGAGAATTATGTCCCTTGGAAAAAGGATTGTATTCTCCAAAGGACAGATGGCCCCAAAATTACATTTAACGTGTTTTCATGCTCGTTTCTAGGGTTTAGGACTGATACTTGACTGAAAAGAAAGAGTGGCACTTGCCAATTGACAGGAAAGAAAAAAACTCCACACATCAAGGACCGTCACGCGACGTTCAGGGTCTGGCAGCTGCAGCCTGAGGTGGAAATAGCTTGCACGTTGGACACTTGCGTTGGCAGAGACCCGGGCACTCTTGACAGTTGCTGGGGTTCAGGGATGGGAGATACCAGGGCTACTCTTGAGAAGGTGTAGATGTGCTGCTAACTTTGGCTTTGGTCGTTGTGACGCACTGAGCTCGGTCTACACTGCAACAGCCGTCCCCGTTAAGTGACCCATGTGCCACCTATCGGGGCGCGTATTAAAAGGATGCTGTCTCAATTGCAACTGCAGCTTAGTGTAACCAAAGAAACTCAAACGAATACCACGGCTGCGTCTTGCTGCTTTTCATAGGCCTTGCAATAAAAGCTAAACAGTTTTTAGTGGCTTTTGCAATTATACTTCCCTTCAATTCTCCAAAGGTTGCCGGGCCCGAACCACACAAATCCCATTAAAGTAAGTAGTTGTTGTGCAATGGAAGTTCCTTTGAAAACATTCTTCCAGGCCCATAAAATGATCAGCGGGCTGCTCTTTAGATCCGCTTGCCTGCCATGTTTTCAACCCAAAGGAAGAAGACACGCTTTGATGTGGTGGTTGGTTTCTGCTACTGAAGCTGGCGTTTTATCTTCTTGCATCAGATTTCTTTCCAAATTGATGTGACTCAGGCGTACGAAACACATTTTTCTTCGGATTTTATTCCTAAAATATGTTTTTGCTCTACCTTTAAATTACATTTGGCTGACCTATTTGGAATCTCCGAGGCATCTCCCACCAGATGCGGGGCAGAGAGAGGGCCGAGGTCTTTGGGAGTTAATGAAGCCTGCGTGGTGAGTGCGGCGCCCTAGTGAGTAGGGGTCACGGCGTGCCGCCTGGCCCTTCTGCTTGAGGATGGCCCTCCTCACGCCTCACGCTGTCTTCTCCACCCTCTCTCCAGGGAGGCTCCGGCAGCCATATGTGGAGTCCACTGTGAATTTCAGCCCAGAACCTAGGACGGAGCTGGTGTTCCCTTTAACTACTGGTTGAATGTACAAGGGACGTCCCACCTAGGACTTAGGGGCTCTCTTCTCTGGAGTGTTCTAACATCCTGATCCATTGCAAACACCTTTCGCACCTCTTTCTCGCCTGTGCTTCCGCTCGTGGAAACCATTCATTTATCTCGGAGCTGCTTTTCTAGTAAGGAATGAAAATGAAGGACTAACTCCTGCACTTACAAAGGAATCGGAACCACACAGATCTTTCCCAGGTCTAGATCTGATGACGACTGACCGATCTGAAAAAGAAACGGTAAACGTTTTCTTTCCTCCACCGGTAAGGTGATCCAGAAACAAAAGAGACTGTTAACCTAACCTAACCTAACCTAAATGGTTACTATTTGCTAGCCTAACTATTTGCTATGGGCTGTTAAAAAAAATAATTGGAATTCAGAAATCATTCAGCCGTTTAAAACCAGATGAATCACCAAAGCTCTGATTTTCTGAGACTGCTTCTATGCTACAATTACTACCCGACTCTTATGTTTTTATTGTCATGCCACTTATCAAGGGACCCTATACCTTTTCTACAGGAATATATGAGTGCCTCGAAGTGACAAAACATTTACACAGAAAGGATGAAACCATAATTTTTTTAAAAAATATTTGGTTAGGGGAGCCTGGATGGCTCAGTTGGTTGAGTGTCTGATTCTTGATTTTGCCTCAGCACATGATCCCAGGGTCGTGGGATTGAGCCCTGAGTTGGGCTCCCCCCCCGAGCATGGAGCCTGCTTAAGATTCTCTCTCTCTCTCTCTCTCTCTCTCTCTCTCTGCCCCTCTCCTCCCTCTAAAACAAAGTATTTGGTAGTATACTAAAATATATGTGGGGATTAAGAGAATGGAGAGATCAATATGGATAGAAGTTATCAGCAAAGTCTTAGAGGAGGTAACATTTGCGATGTGCCACAGGAAGCAGAGATGTTGAACTGTGTCCCAGAATGAAAGGAAGAGAAGGGCTAATATCGATGTGGAGAGAAGATGGAAGACGGGGTTTCCTACTGTGCAAAAATCCCCCTGCACATGTTTAATTGATGAAGCAGGGACTTATAGAAGCCATTGAAAAAGAAAATTCAAGAACATCTGGATCAAAGTAGCTATTCTAGATGAGACTGTTTACATTTTTAAATGTTCTGATAGGAATGACAACATGTGATACACATGCACCCCCTATCTTAGACCCTCTTTATGTAGCTCATATGGAAAAACCTGTGTTCCCCAGAAAATTTTCCCAGAATAGGGGTTTTTATTTATATCTCTGATGCTTCATACAACATGACTATTGTCATTTGTACTTGAGACTGGAGTGGAATTAGGAGTCCTGGCTTCTAGCTCTGGCTCAGTCACAGCTGGTAGTGTAATTTGGGGTAAGTCACTTCATCCTTCAAGCCTTCGTTTACCTCATCTATACAATGAGGGGGTTGAATTAGGCAATTTCTCTGGCTTCACTTGGTGCCAATGTTTTATGACTCGTGAGTCCAAGCTTTTTATTAGAAATTGTGGCAGTAACTGTATACTTGCAATTTACTAGTCATCCATAGCATACATAAAAATACAGAATCCTTCATAAAATCCATAAACACCTTGGAATAGAAATATTGATTTTGAGACGAATCCGTCCGTGTCCTCTGTGGTTATTCTGCAGCTTGGTGACTCCTACCCACTTCAGAATTTCAAAACAGGAAATGCTTCCCGAAGTCCAATCGGACATCAGTATCCTTGGGCAGCAAGGGTATCAAAATCCACTTTCGAAGCAACTGGTTTTACGAGAAAGATGATTTACCTGCAGTGATAAAAATACACCGCATTCTCTCCCCTCTGCTTAACCGGAGTCCGGAATCTGGTAAAAGAGCTTATCACAGGCCCTTCAGATGCCCCACATTTGTGAACCTCTGCAATGTTTACGTTTCCTCTCGTGCTGCCGGGGAGACCGTGTTGGGTCCTGTCTTCGGTGTTCTTGGAGGAAAACAGGGAGCGCGCAGCTTGTGGATAGTGAGCAAAGACAGACGAGCCAAGGACTGCCGCTCAAGCTGTCTCTGTTGCCCACTCAGTGTCTCTTTCCATTATCCTTGCACTTTGAAGGACGTTTGCCAGATCCGGAGTCCATGGACCCCTGTTATTTGTGTGTCTTTTCTCACCTTGCACGTGATCTGGACTGCTGTTTTCATTTGTTAAAAACAACAAGAACATTCACTGGGAAACTTTTGCTGGAATTGTTTCAGGCCATCATAGCTATTTATTCTGTGTCACAAACTATAATTCTCCACTTCCCTTACTCCCACGTCGGGGGAGCTGGTGGTTTATGGTGGACAGTCAGTGGAATTTGAGTGAACAGTGGACGATTTCAAAGAACTACCAAGAGATTATGTAGCAGGTTGTAGTACTAAGAACAAAACACAAAATACCCTTGTTCTTGATCAGAGTGTGGCAGCACAAAAAGAAAAGGCTTACAAAGCAGAAGAAAGGATTTAGAATTTGTGGTTATACCTGAGGAAGACTTCTTTGAGGGAAGAAATAGATCATGGGATCGGCTTAAGAAGGGATTTCCTTGATAGGAATAAGAATAATAGCCGAGGGTCTAATTGGTCTCAGTCCTGGGCAGGTATGGAAACTAAGGATTTTTTTCCCCCAGACTTTGGCTTCGTAGGAGCATGAAATCCAGATGGTGGCACTGTGAAAAAGGCCTAGACGACCCAGAGAGACCTGAAGTGCAAGACAGATCAAACTGTAGACAAAGAGATTTGGGAAAGAGAATGAGACCAACAGGAAAGCCTCCCAATATTTAATAGGAAGGAGAACACAGATGTGAGGCAGCCGCTGAGAGCGGTTTGACCCCAGGTGTGTGAATTCTAGTGTAGATGTAATTGCAAATGGATTTTGCTGGTAGCCGAACAGGATGCTGGGTGGAATGTTCCCGGCCTCGATAGATCCCAGAGATCACGATAATTAGATTGGCTTCATTCTCAGGATGCCACTGGTCTGACATTCTTATTGAAAATGTCACAGCAGCGTCTTCAAAGCAGGGCTCCTGGTTGGGGTACCACGAATGGAAGAAACCAGGGAGGCGGTCAACTGTGAATCACAACCCTGAAGCTGACAGAATGGGTGTCGGCACCTTCTTAGCTGGAAGAATGGGATTGGGATCATGTGGTTTCTTTCAACAGTAACAGTTTTCTAAAGACAAGAAAAGTTTCACATTTTCCTTGAAAACAAATGCAACAGGTACTTACGCTATCCGGGTGCTTTAAATATCCGGGGGAAATGCGCAGTCTCTACCCCAAGTATCTATTCTGGGAAGGCGGCACTCATGAAAACTCTGATCAAAACCACTTAGAGGCCTCAGTTGTCAGGCGCTCAGAGATCTGGGCCAGGAGCTCTTGGATTCAAGCTATGCTTTGAATGCACACCCAAATCTAGATAATGCTATAGCTCAGGTAGGCATCATTTTTCTTTGGGACATCATGATTCATGCTGGTCCCTTTCTTGAGTGGGTTGTATGTTTATGGTCAGAGAGGATCAGGATTTCCAACCTCACATGTTGGAAATAAAACTGGCCGAGAGCTAATAGTCCAGTCCCTCAGGCAGAGCGTGTGTCTTAGGCCTCAGCACCTCTGAGAACTACGTGACCTTTGCCGTGGTTTGGACCTCACCTGGATGGTGGTCATGGTAGCACAACGGGTGTTCCGCTTGGATTCACACATCCGTCATTCCTGCTTGGACTGTGTCAGGTGGCAGGATGAGAGCATGCTACCCTCTTGCTTCCAAGAGCATCCTGGGCGATCAGTTTGCCAAGGTGCCTTTGGGAGAACTCAGCGGAAAACAAGGCAGGGGGATCTTGACAGGTGAAGAATTGGGGTCCCGATTCTCCAAAGGTTCCTAAGATCTCAGGGCCCTAGAACTCCAGTTTGGGGTGAAACCGTTTCAGAGATCTTTCAGTACTCTTCCCCGTGCTTGCGTTCTCCTAGGGCACGTCCCAAGTCGATGCTGGCTTTGGTTGATGGTGTTGGAGCACCATCCTTGAACTAGGCTGAGGCCTCCCTAGCCAGCCTTAGCGAGAGCAGATGCAGTCAGAAATGACTTGAGGTTTCTGGGAGAATGCGTGGTAAAACAGGAATCATTCTAATCAGTTTGAACACATTTTTTCCCTCCGTAACTCTCCATTTGTGTTTGTGTGGGTATGTTGAGGAGAAGGAACCAGGGAATAGTTGGTTTCCTTGGTTGTGAAATTGTATGAATGAACATAATATACGGCAAATAAGGTCCAATGCAATCCACCCTTCTTCCCTCATCTCTAGAGAAGTCTAGGGATCATGGGTAGGAGTAAGATTTTCCTTTAGCCATCTTTGACGGAACAGGGTTCAAGGAACGTGCAAGAAATGTCTCCCTGTCGGTTCGGGTCTGGTCCCAGATTTAGAAGCAACAGCCAAACATCAGAACTCCCTGGGGGTCATCGGCTTGTGACCTCAAGAGCGCCGATGCCCGAATCTGCCCCCTGAAAGTGGCATTTGGTTCCAACACTTTGATAAGAATGTGAGCGAATGCGATGATCCCTTACCATAGATATTCAGCCAGAGTGTACCTGGGGACTCTGACATGACTTTAGCTCCTTAGCATCAATTTTTCTGCCCCAGATGACCAGCTGAACTCCGAGGAAAAGAAGAAGAGAAAGCAACGGAGGAACCGGACGACCTTCAACAGCAGCCAGCTGCAGGCTCTGGAGCGCGTCTTTGAGCGGACACACTACCCAGACGCCTTTGTGCGAGAGGACCTCGCCCGCCGGGTGAACCTCACCGAGGCCAGAGTGCAGGTAACCAAAGTACCACCTCAGGGGCACACCTCTGCAGACTGCTCGAAAACACGGGTCGTTGGTTTCAAACAGGGGCTGCTGCTGAGAAAGATGATAAAGGGGTAGGGGCGCCTGGGTGGCTCAGTCGGTTAAGGGTGGCTCAGTCGGTTAAGCGTCCGACTTCGGCTCAGGTCATGATCTCGCGGTCCATGGGTTCGAGCCCCGCGTCGGGCTCTGTGCTGACAGCTCAGAGACTGGAGCCTGTTTCGGATTCTGTGTCTCCCTCTCTCTCTGACCCTCCCCCGTTCATGCTCTGTCTCTCCCTGTCTTATAAATAAACATTAAAAAAATTAAAAAAAAAAAAGGGGGGGGCAGCACGAGGGAGAATCGGATCCGAGCTGCGTTTCTTTGGGCAGCTTAGTATTTTTAAAAATCAGATGTAAGCCCTTAGGTGGGCAGAATATGCCTCGCTACAGCTCTGACTTCTCACTCCTTGTTGCCCGCCCTTTCAGATTCATGGTATGAACGTTGTACCTCGGAGCATCTGACTCGGCCCTTCCCCCCCCCCACCCCCACCCCCACCCCCCAGCTTTCAATTTGAGCTCTAGGGTGGCCACGGAGATGAATCCTCCGTTCCCCACGTCAGTTTTCCTTCCCAGACTTTGGGAACATACAAACCTTCAAGAGACGTATTACAAATATACACGCTTATGGACCCTGGTGGCAGTAGAAATGAGCCCATCAGAGACCTTGCGTTTAGGAACTGTGTTAAGGGCACGTTCCGGTAGATGATTCTGTGCTTCTGTGAAGCAATGAAGAGCAAAGGCACGTAAGACCGTGTAGAGAGAGAACAGCAATTCTTTGTGACATTAATGCCATGACACATCAACTGCTATCCAGGCATCTAGAAATAACACAACCCGGGATTAGTACTAATGAAGGTAATAATGTAATAATTAACACTGCTTGAACCCTTATAGGCCGAGTAGTGTTCTAAGTCCTTTATATAAACTGTTTAATCGTCCTGCTAGTTCAATGAGGTGGATAGTATTCTTCACCTTGCAGACGTGGAAACTGAGACACAGAGAGGTTACAGTATTTTGCCGGGCCTCACGCAGCTAGGGCGTAGCTAAGCTCGGATTGGAGTGCAGATATGCAGAGTTCATGCTTTTAAGCATGGAGTCGACTTTGAATAAGTAAGAGTCTGCTGGCTAAGTGCTTTTCCAGGGGCCCTTTGCTACCTCTGCTGGAAGTAAAGATCTCATTGTCCTCTGCCTAGCCGGGGGGGTGAGCCGCCATCTTGGTAAGAGTGGAAGGGGACAAGGCCAATCTGTCTTGTCTTCTTGAGGAAGGTATTGTTTGTATATTTGTGTTCAGTTTGGGCTTGAGGGATTCCCTTCTGCAGATGACAGATCTCTCGACTGACAGGCGCTTGAGCTAGACCCTCAGGGCGTTGAGGCCGTGTCTGTGCCTTGACAGGAGGTGTACCGTGAGGGACACTGGTTGGGTTGACGGAGAGGGTCCTGGAGGTCCCTTCAGCCTGGCGAGAAACTTTGCAAGAGTTCTCCCCATAGGGACGCATCCGCCTCACCTAGAAGTGCTCCCCAGGAGAACAAAAAGAGGTCGGCCACCAAAGGGGAAGTGGCCCAGACCCCATGGCGCCACGTGGGTCAGGAGAAAGCGTGAGGCACTGGGCACTGCGTGGCAATCCCTCCCGGCTCAGGTGAGAGAGACCGGCAGGATGTGCAGGGACGGGACTCGGTTTTGCTGCCTGGATCCCACCATCCAAAGCGAAATCCTGAGGTCTGCCTTCCCACGTCCTCGTCCCCTGTGCAGCTAACCACAGCTCTCCAAACAGGCTCCGTATTTCCACTTTTCAATCCCTTCCTCTCCCTTCAAAACCCCCATAGCTTCTGTGCCCCAAGCTTGGCCTACAGCGGTGTAATGAGTCATTTTAGACCAATAACCGCCACCCCCCCCCACCGTACCTTGAAGTACCACTTTTGCCGTGGTGATCTGAATCGTAAATAAGGAAACCTGGATGGGGCAAAGCTGGAAAAAAATAATTTTTTTAATGTGAAAGAGCAGTTTGTGAGTTGGTCTTCCTCCCAGTCCAACAATGAACGAATGCTTTCTTATATGTTGAAACTATTTTCTCCTCCTCCTTTGCAACCCTACTATGTTCTCATGCCTCTCAGAGCTGTGGGCGTTTCATACACGAGCAGGACAGAATTCTCCCTGTGCAACTTTATTCCTCCTCCGTGAAGTCTTACCCTCCCCCAGCCTGAACCAGTCCCTCGTGACTCTGGCCTTCTTTTATGGCATTTATCACAACGTGACACGTATTATATTGACTTGTATGTGGGCCAGCTTCCCCAACTAGACTGCGAATCCTCTTGGATGGAGGTCCTAGCTTATCATTTTTGCAAAAGTCATTTTTCTTCCTCTTTCTTTTTCCTCTCCTTTCCCCACCCCCACCCCCGAACATTTATCAGGCACCTGTTATACTCTTGGAACTGTTTTTGGTTGCTGGGGATGAGTAAGACATTGGCCCTCTCCTTTAGGGTGTTGTAGACTCGAGGCAGAGAAGACAGATGTGCATACCACACTGTTATGATATAGTAAGATGAGTCCTACACTGAAGGAATGTACAAGAAATAGCGATAGACCAGAGGAAGGAATGAACAAACCTGCCCGGTGAAGAAGGGTGAAAATACACGTATGTTAGGCACCCGTTCTGTGCCAACTCTCAGAAGAGCCCTGTGAGTATTATTTCCTCCATTTGGGTAGGAAACAGAGGATCAGAGACATTAGAGAACTATTCAACGACAAATTTTTAAAGGAATAGGGCCAGTATTTTTATCCAACGCTGATAGACTTTAAAGTCACATTCTTTCCGCTACCCCACTTTACAAAGGAGGGGTGATGTATTAAATCTTGAAAAACCGGGGCACCTGGCTGGTTCAGTCAGTTGAGCACCCGACTTCGGCTCAGGTCATGATCTCACGGTTTGTAAGCCTGAGCCCCGCATCAAGCTCTCTGCTGTCAGCACAGAGCCCGCTTTGGATCCTCTGCTCCCCCGCCATCCCTCGCCTGCTCCCACTTTCTCTCTCTCTTAAAAATAAATAGACATTAAAAAAATTTTAATCTTGAAAAACAAGTCTTTTGATACCTGGACAAAGAGGGGGAGACCATCGCAGGCAGAGGGAGATTTGCTGTGAATACACAGAGGTGGCAAATAACTGAAGACGTCTGGTAGTCTTGAGTCCAGGATAGGAACTGGAAATGATGGAGGGCCAGTGTGTGAGGCCCAAGTGATGCACAATGTGGCCGGGTTGGTGGACCAAGAGCTAATTCCTGAACAGCCTTTGCTCTATGGTAAGAAGTTTTGATTTTATTCTGTGAGTAATGGAGAGCGAGTCAGTGGATGCTATGAAGCAGGGCGCTAACACGATTCCATCTGCATTTAAGATGAGAAATCTAATCGCCATGCAAAGGACACATGAGAAACGAAAGAGCCGGGCACGCGCGAAGCCAGAAAGAGATGTCCAGATTCTCCTTTACCGAGTTCCCCCCGGGCCCTTCCAGTGACACGACTCTGCGGGGCACCAGCCCCATGGTATTTTATAGGAATGTTGCTCCCAAAGGCTGTGCACCTGTCCCACTCCACACCAGAGAATTTCTTTCTCCCATACCTTGTCATGCATTTCTATAATTGTACCTAAAAGACTTGTTTGGCGGTTTTTGACATTTGCATGCCTGCCTTCTTTTAATAGACTATGAGCTGCTTATGAGCAGAGAGTAAATCTCATGTCTATTCCCGGCAATTAGCACAGATCCTGGAACACAGCAGGAACTCCATAAAGATTTCTTGAATGAGTAACCGAGTGAATAGAATTCCGTGGCGCTCTGGAGGAGTTGTATGATCATGAGTCAGATGTCCGTGAGCACAGACACGCAGCCACTTATTATGTGTGAAGTTCAACAGACGAATCTCATTGAACCTGTTTCCTCAGCTCTGAAGTAGAAAACAGTGCAACCTAAAGTATGGAATGGCCACGATAACTGGAAGTAATGTACACCATGTGCTCGCGTAATTCCGAGTCCTCGCGGCACTTGATCAATGCTGCTGTGTCATTGGGTGCAGCCCTTGGTGGCCGAGCTGCCCACACCCCTCAGACCCTGCCGGGAAACGTGCTCCAGTCCACTTCCAACCTTGGGTATCTGCATTTCTATTTTACGTGTTTCTTTCTAGAACGTCAGGAGACTGCCCTGCCTGTGTTCCGCATGCTAGAAGTGCTGGAACATTCATCACCCACGACCGATGGGAGCCAGCGTACAAATCGTGGGCTCTCTCACCCCGGCTGGGCCCTGTGTCCTGCACTGGTCTTCAGGGCCCCGTGGCTGGGCCATCACGGGGGCGCTGCCTGGAAACTCACTTCTAGAAGCTGCTCTTCTTCCCTGTTATTTCCTTTTGCTTCCTTTCACCTCGCTCTTATACCGACGCCCCCCATACCTTCCAAGCGAGCCACTTGCCTCGTAAATTGTTGCCACGCGCCCCTTTGGTGAGATGGAGAGACTTTTCTTGAAATGTCCAAGAAGTACTTTGAAAGCAGATGGTATTGTCACATTTTGAAGAATTTTGAAACAACTTAAAAAAGCAATGTCGTTGTATCCGTGGCCGAACTCTAATGAGGTTTGTCTCTTTTCCTTGATTACAAAGCAACAGGGGTCACAACCCATATGTTAGCCGTGGATCTCACCTCTGGAGGCTCGATTAGGGAAGTACCTCAGGGTCCGGTTGTAAGAGTCTTGGCCCTCAGTGGCCCTCTAGCTTGGCCCACCGGGGAAGGACTGCGGCATATTTGTATTGCTCTGGGAAGAATCCGGTCCCTGTCCTGTGTCTTCCTCGGGGACGCATTTATAGGGTCAGTCAGCCAGGACGTTATTCGTGTAACCTCTTCTTCTTTGTTTCCCTCTCCCTCCTCACGCCCTCCTCTCCTCCCCATGCTGTTCCAGGTGTGGTTTCAGAACCGAAGAGCCAAATTCCGCAGGAATGAGAGAGCCATGCTGGCCAATAAAAACGCTTCCCTCCTCAAATCCTACTCAGGGGACGTGACTGCCGTGGAACAACCCATTGTACCTCGTCCTGCTCCAAGACCCACCGACTATCTGTCCTGGGGGACGGCCTCTCCGTACAGGTGAATGATTGGCCCGCCCTCCCTTGCTCTGCTTCCATGCGTTTCTCAGCGCTCGGTCACGTGCAAAGCTGCTTGTGCAGCTGGCTGACATTTCTTACTGGGTTAACCTCTTCAGAGACTTTCAACTTGCTGACACCCCCAGATTTTCACGGGAGCTTGCTAGTTGCCCCAGGAGCAGGGTTTGGGGCAGAAGAGAGAGGGGCAGGCCATCAGCAACCTTCTCTTGGACTCAGGAACTCTTGCAAAGGTTTCAAAGATGGGGAAGAATCTAAAAGAAAAGATTGATAAGCTATGCCCAGAGTCCCTTTTGCAACCACGCAGGAACAAAACTTGACTCCATTTCTAAATTTAAGAGAGATTGGTTTCGCCATGCTCGAGTAGAAATTTAACTTGGAAGGCTCTAAGTGTAGGCTCAAAGGCAAATTTCACAGTAAAACTGATTTTGAATCCAAACCAGGAAAGGAAGGAAAGAGAAAGGAAGGGAGGAAGGAAGGAGAGAGGTGAGGAAGGAGAATCCACAATCATCCCGATCACCCTCACGGCCACTGTCCTTGTCAGTAGGTGTGGACGTCTCATGATCTAAAATACCTTCCTGTTCTATTGCTAATTCTTACCTACTTACCTGAAGTTCTTTGGGGGTCGGTTTGTGGGTGTGGAGTCTTTAAAATTAAAAAAACAACAACAATGTATGATTTACGCTAAACTTTTATATTAAAAAGGTGAAAAGTTTTAAAGAAGCAACTAATAGAGTACTATTTCAATTTCTTGGAGAGGTTTTCAACCTCCTTTTATTACGCTGTTCAGGTTATTATGATACAGGTGAATGCTAGAGGGAAGTTGAGACGTGAGTGCCTGAGACATTGTCATTGATCCCAAGTGCCTTTCTTTGAACCTAAATCTGAGTACTCTTAGAAAACGGGTCAAGGCCGTGTGCGGTCTCTGGCCATTTGCAGTGGAGGAAGTATTCACAAATTCATTTATTGTCCATTTATTGGCCTTTTTATTGCTAAGGTTAATTAGTGGTTTAAGGAGAGGTCTTAAACTAATCATAGGAGATTATCTCCCAGCTAAAGCTGAACTCCTGATGTGAAATGCCACGTTTGCGAAATGTACAAATAATTTTCAAAAGTTGATGGTTTTAATCGAAGGATGAGGCCTCCCCTAAATGTTCTTTCTGTTCCAAATCAGTTCCTTGAAAGAAATGCCATAAATGTATTTGGGATTTTTTTTTTTAAATCCCCCATTGTGAAATCAGCCTGAATTACGTTGGTCTTAGAACTCAGACACCCCTATACATGGGAAATTGGAAATTTCTATCACTCTCCGATATAGTAAGCCTTGCTGATTGCCAGAGGTTAGTCACATCTGTATGTCTTACTTAAAACGTAGACTCTTTTCCCATAGGATTTACTAAAAACACAGTTTGGAGACCATTGTAAAGGCACGTGTTCTTTAATATTTTAAATAAGGGGAGGACTGCTTTGTCTCTCTGATAAATATTCGTAGCTCATAGACTCGCTACATGGCTTGGGAAATGGATGTGATTCAAAGCTCGATGTCTCAAGGGCTCTGGTTTGGATTTGGTCACAACCAGGAAATAGTGCTCCTTTTTCCGCCTGGGTCCCCGTTAGGAACTTTTCACCTCAGCTCTGAACAGTGCAGTTGGCTGCTGTGTTATCCTTGCCAGTGAGAGTCTAAGGGGACACTGCGCGGGTGGGGATGAAATCCTTCCTGCATTACTATTGGATTAGATCACCTGCACCTCAGCGGAAGCTCAAGTTCCTTTGCCTCCATCGTATGTATTTTGTATATGGGCATCTAACTGAAATTATTAACGTGCAGTTTGTGTGTGCCTTTTTGGGAAATGGTCTATTTTTATTTTGAAAGTTTATGGAGAAATAGTAGGTACATTTCAAAAAAACAAAACCAAACCATAATTCTACCATTTTTACATGACGAATTTGTTTATTTTTGCCATTAGAGCACAGTATTTTATATAGTGTAGCCTAGCCTACATATTTTTGTATTCTGCTGTTTTCATTTAAAATCGTATAAACTAGTGCTTTTTACTCATTTCATGGTATACTTTTATATAATTTTTCTCTTAGATACAGAATTTGTAAACAAAAAATAATTAAAAATTGCATAGACTCTGTTCATATTCTGTGTGAAGAATAAATTAATCTCCAGACAGAAGTAGAATGATGGTCTAAAGCAGTAATTTAATCAACCTCAATGTTTTTGACCCCATGTGGACTGAAGTGTTTCTATTTCGATTAATTTCTAACAGTGGCAAAGCTATTCTGTTACTCGGAGGTTTTTCTGCTATGTTCAGAACCAAAATACATTATGGTTTCACGTATTGAAGCTTGGTAGGAAATATGTCTTGTTTAGGAAACATAAAAGAGAAACACGTGACGAAAAGCGAAGGCAATGATAGACCTTTTGTGTTATAAAAAAAAATTAATGGGCTATTTCTGTTGGCACTATTATGTCAAGTTAGTTATCTCACGTGTGACATTCATTAAAAGGCATTTCTTTCGGTCAATCCTTGGAACGCGCCTGTGTGCGGCTCTGTCCTTGCTTTGGTTCCAAAGAAGAAACTGAACAGTGGCCCAAGTTTAAGGCTTCAGCAAGCAGAACGAGACCCAGTGCTCGTGATCTCTGTTTTGGTCCAACATATTAGGCCACATAACCATATTTTCATTCAAATTAAACCTTACGTTACGTTGGACGTAATAAAAACTAGAAGACCGGGAGACTGTGTGATCATGCCGTTTTGATTCAGGCTCGGTCTCAGATCGGTGCAGCCGAGAGCCACCTTCTGGGGTGTGTGAGCCTCCCCTCGGATGTGGCCTGGCCTTGCAACCCAGGGACAGTGAGCAGTTTGGCCAGGGGGGATGGTTCGCTGACTTCCGCGGCTCTCCCCTGGAAGAAGAGAGGAGGAAACCAAGACTCAAAGCAATTGTTTGCATCTGGGCAGAATTATGGGATGGGAAGCAGCCAACCCTTTTTCTTTCTGGGTGTCTTTTATATCCAGAGTGGCGGCTGTACAATTTATCATCCAAGCTGGGACACTTTTGAGAGTGAAAGGGGACCGCTGTGAATAGTTACACCAGGACAACAGGCGGAACCGGGACATATGGTTCATCCTATTTATAGCACGACATGGCCTTGTCCGTTCCCTTGAGCATGTTACAGGTGATGACGTCAGGCAGGCAACTGAGTCACCAGGAGGAGGCAAGCGTTCTCTGACGACACAGACACTACTGTCCCGGCAGGTGTCTTCTTTATCCACTCACAGCCGGTTGAGGGAAGCTTGTTTTTGGCACATGGGCCCGCTGCTTAGCTCAGATCTGTTTTCCGTAGGCGAAGGAGAGCTTGCACCACACCAGAGGTATTAAGACTCACTAGTCTAGCGGTGCTCTGCCTCCTGGGGAGCAGCGATCGACCAAATCCTAGGCTTTTAACTGTTATTTTCCGTGAAGTGGTCAAGAAGCCCCTCCCGGAGACATCCTCTCCTCTGGGAGGTAGAGAATGGCCTGGATCTGCGGCGCTGGGTCTGTGGTGCCCATTCCAGAGGGGGGGCTGGGCTTCACAGAAAAGTCGCGACAAGCGAAAGAGAGGCCAGCTATCCTTGTCCACGGCTCCCCTCCCCCGCCCTTCTCCTCCTCCCCCATTTGATCGTGGTCACGGTGCTGCCTGACATCCGCTGAACGCATTTGGCTCATTTCTCCCTTTCACGCTTTCAAAAATAGATCCTCGTCCCTCCCAAGATGTTGTTTACACGAGGGGCTTCATAACGGATTCTAACGGAAGACACTGAAAAGGTAACTTGTCAGTGGGGGAAGAGGGTGGCTGCTGCGGGGGCAGGGTTTCAGTGGGAATGAAGCGTGTTCGAGAAAGCGGGGCTTGCAGCTGTAGCAATGGCAGCAGTGAGGTCCTCAAGTCGGGGATACCCCCGGGAAACCAGAGCCGTGAGCATACGCGCCCCTCAAGCTAAGGGTAGTCTGATGGCCTGGAGCGGGGCTCCTCGAAGATCACTGAGCATGTGAATCACCCGGGAGCGTGTTACAGGGCAGACTCCTTCTGTGAGTCTGGAGCGGGAGTCGGGGTCTGCATCTCTAACGTGCTTCCACGTGGTGCTGATGCTGTCGACACCGGGTGTTCGATGACTGCTAGGATACGGGGCAGGGGTCCGAAGAACGGCGTTCTCATCCTGGCTCCTGCTCTTCCCCAGGCCAGTTGGATCATCGGTCCCTCATGCAGCCTTGCATCTAAGGTTGAGCTAGCAACGTTTCCCTACTGCGTATCTGCCAGGGGCGTTTGATTTCAGGTAGTCACTGTGCATTTCAAGCAGGAGATAAGAAAGTCCTTGAGACGAGAGAAAGACGCAAGGCTCCAGGTACAAAGACGTGTCTAGAAAGAACATTTAAAAATGGCAGAAGGCTCACAGAACCTTCAGTGCAAACTCCAGGCTCGCTTGCCAATGAACTGTGGTCCAAGTGTACCTACTGTAAGAGCCAAATGCGCCCTTAAAAAAAAATCAGCTCCTGAATTTTAAAAACGGAAATTAGAAATGCCTATTTAAGTCACAAAAGACGGTTTCCAAAAGGATTTATGGGGTCTCTCTTTTTAAGTAAATGTCCACAGGAAAGCTGGTATTGAGTTGTCTTAGACGGAGCAGGTCTACCTCTGTTCTTGCACGGACGAGAGGACAAGCCAGAAAGATGGTCTCCAACCTCCACACCTCGCAGACAGGGTCACACATGCCTCAAGCTCTACAGCCTTTGGAAAAAACCCTAAGCTGGGGAAACCTTAGGATCTCAGGATGACACATGGGCTTCTTGGGCTGACAGATTTGTCTTTGGGGGGAAATTTTCAACAGCTTGTCATCATTTGTCCAAAAGGGCCAAATAGAAAACAAAGTTAGAGTTGAAAATTGAGGCAGGTATTATTCTTCCCCCAGCGCTCCTCAACTGCTTTGTGATCTGTGGGACATAACACCACGGGTGATTCGAAAGCAGAGGGGCAGATGTCCATAAGTTTCCTGGCTTTAAAATCATACCGTATATAGAATTTTCCATGCTTCCTTGGTGTTTGGCAGTCACTCGAACACGTTCCTCCTCCCGACAACCTTTCGGGGTAGGTTGAAATGATCAGAAATGATTTGTCCCCAGTGCAAACAGAACTCGAACCCCGCTGGTGGTTAGCATTCTGCTGTCTGTGGCCGAGCTCCATCTGTTAGGAATCTCCAAATAAGGAGATGGAAAAATTTCAAGCTTGCTTCAATGTGTCAGGTCTGTGCAAGTCCCGGTGCAGATCTGCTGAGTCGACAGATGGGATACAAGCATTTCCTTTTCATCTCTAATTCCTCCATGCATTGTATTTGGCAATGCAGTTTCTTGGTCACAGACACAAAGAACATACATTCTTCAAACCTCAATAGAAATGATGCTTCAGCCAAATCCCATAAGCCCAGTCCCTGTACTCAGCTCATGTCTGCATCCTGTTAGAGGAGCAGGTGATTCTTAGAAGGCAGGACCAATGCGCAGGATCTCTCAGGGTTGCTAAGGAGGCTCTTGGAGTTGTCATGTGCTTTATCTATGCAAATCACTTAGTTTCTGTCTCACTTTCTAATCTCGGGAAGCTTGATCCTGTATAGGAACGAGCAGGTATTTTACCTTTGGAATGTGCCTATAAAATCTGTCGAAAATAGCTAACTATCCTCACTTGTTTCCGTCCTGTGAGAAAATGTTTCAAGGTTCCCTTTTCCTAATACAGAGCTTTATACGTTTTGATGACACGGAAAACAGGTGGTCACAAACAATCTTTCACTTTGGCGGCCGTTCAAGCCTCGCTTGCATCTGTTGTCACTTTAGGAAGCGGGTCCCTCCCCAGCTTACTTTTCAGGCTGTTTTTAAAGTATGACTAAGCTGCTCTAGAGTACCCACTCGCTAATTCTGTCTTCTCTGACCTGTCACAAGTCTTGCTTGCCACCGGGGTGTCAAAGGACTGTTCTCTGCTTGCCTCTATGGCTCTCTCGGTGCAAGTTGAGAAACGAGACCCATGTCAAACTACCGGAGGGAACACGGACTTGTAATTCTTTAGTATGTGCACAAAATCTCCCTATGGTCTCTACTTGCAGGATTATATATTCTAAACATTGGTTTAGAGGCCATGAAGTAAGACTGCCTCTGTTCTTTTGTCCTATTTCTTAGGGTTATGGAAGGTGCTGGAGTACGTTGAATCCATTTTTGAGAGTTAATAATTTTCCTAGACATTTATCAAGTGCAAATGTTATCATTTATTAAGCTCCTAGGGAATGGCAAAACTCGTTAGTATCAGCTGCTTTTTTGTCTTCAAGCCCCACTAACTTGAGGGCTACCTACAAGGCATCGTCAGAGTATCGCTAATACAGTGCTGTCCTTAGAATGGCACCACAGTACAGTCGGACGGGGGTACTTACTCAACTCTAGCAGCTCGGGCTGCCATTTAAGGGAAAATGTCCCAGTGCAAATCCAATTTCCAGTGTGACCAGTGCGACATACAAGTCTAATTTGCATTGATTTGGTTTTGAGATGGAAAGTGGACCAACATTCATCTCATTTGGGATGTTAATATCTGGCCCGCATTAGAGAATCTCGGTATTTCTAAGAGATGTGTTACCATATGAAGTCTTCAAACCAGACTGTCAGATGAAGTTAGTAAACTATGATGCAAGAATGGCAACAATGACTCTACAGTAGATGAAACTGAAGTCACAACTCTAGTAGACATTTCTAGAAAACAGTAGTAGCATCTTCAGTTAATGAAAATAATCCCCCAAGGTTCCAGTTCCCTTTGTCTGCTAAGGAAAATGGACCACACCTTTGACCATCAAAAAAGGAGGGAATCTCTATTAAATAGGACTTTGCTTGTCTAGAATCTCAAAGGCTGGAAAACAGACTCCTTGGAAAATTAGGTCAAGTGCTTAAAAATGCAATACTCTATGACATTCTACAATTTACCATCAGGGAAGGTTTTTCTTTATGTCGTCTCATAAAGTTTTAGCCTTCTGTTTTCAGAAGTCTTTCATTTTGACTCTCAGTGTTTAACAAATAATACAGATAACTCACCATTTCAGCTTCTCTCCTGCACATGTTAAATGGTACTTAGAACTGTCTTTAGGACTTCTCTCACAGAAACCCGGTTGATTTGGTTCACTTTATAATCTATAACTTAGGAACATTTCCCAAATTCAATTCTCTTTTCTTCACTATTTACATCTTTGATTTCACTGAAATCTTAGATTTCAGTATATCCTAGCAATTTCTTGAGTGTAAGATTTACAGGTTTGCTTAGATTTCTGGTAGGGTTTTGAATGGAAGCACGTAATTCATATAGGAATTGAATGATATGTGTATGGGTTTCGAAAACAAATGAGAACTTTGGGGATATTACTAAAAAAACCTTGCCCCATTTTAACAGGTTATTCTGATCATTTATCTCACTCCTAAGTGAAAACTACCTTAACTGGGGTCCCTTCTGCCTCATTCGGTAGACAGTGGTAGAGTGATGGTCTGTCGAGTAGGTCTAACCTGCACTGATATTTGTTCATTTTTTAACTATGAAAAGATATTTTTAATGGATCAAGAATATGCAATCATCAGCCCTTGCTTGATCAATGACACTGAGCAGGAATCAGTTTAATTATAGTAGCTATTTCTCAGTTATAAGACACACACACACACACACACACACACACCAGTGCTGTAAGGATTTTAAGTTAAGGATGTGCATTGCTGGAAAAACCTAGTGATCTGGGACTAATTACATTTCATTAACCTAATTTTCCTGGGTTAATTGCTAGTAACTGAAATAGGCTATTGTGAGTCTTGACTATAAGTCCTGACTATACGGTCTCCCAGATGAGTATTCATGATACGGTCTTTCTATTTGTAGAGTAGCTTTACTTTTTCTCTCTTTCTGGTCTGTCACTTGATCCCCAGAGCCACAAACTCCTGTGTGGCCGATAAAATTGCGCTGGAATGCAGGCAACAGCAAAGCACATGTCATTCCATTTATAAGTCTATCTCATTTCAGGCCTCAGTTGAAAAGGATTTTGCTAATCTTAGAAACATCTAGAAACATTTTCGTTTAATTAACATGAGCTCCCTTTTAACTGTTTAGTACACAGTAATGAATAATTTACATTCAAGGCTAAGAAAGCACTGCTTTTTCCTTTAAAAGAAATTCATGGATGCAATTAGCAAAAAAAAAAAAAACAAAAACAAAAACCCAAGTGCACATTTCTGTCTAGTTGTATTTCTAGGTTTTTAATTACAGTCTCTGACAATGTGAAACAACTTCAGGTTTTTCTCCAGAATAAGGACAGAGGGAAATCGTTACCCCCGAGGTCAGGGATCCTGAAACCGGCTGGAGCCTCTGCTGGTGTATCTAGGGGATTTCAACATTTCCCAAATAACTGACCCAGAAGACATCGTGAGCTTCTCACGTACTTTTGAGAAGAAGCTATAAAATCAAGCCCAGTCGGGATAAGAAGCTCTTGATTTGGCTATACTTAGCGCCACTCACCAATCAAGAATGGGCTGCTGAACTGGTTCTCAAGTACACTATTTAATATGGTATTCACTGATTACCTAAAATGTGTTAGAATTAAAGGCCGCTACTCAAAGCGAAGAGGACAAAATGCCCTTTAGTTCCTTTTCAAGTGCCTGCTTCTCTGGCTCGCCGCTCCCCCAGGCTGGCGATGTAAGCAGGAAGAGAGATTCAATACTGTTTCCATTGGTCGGCTGACGAAACACCTGCTATTCAACATAAGCAGCTTTCTTCTCTCACCCCAGAAATAAATGATTACTCACCGTGTCCAACACAGCAGATACCTCTCCCTGCCCTGTTTCACTCTCCCCACTCTCCCCTGCCCTTCCAAACACTTTCCCAAGTGCCTTAGACCAATGAGATCTGGGGCTGTAAGTAAGGGACCTCAGAGGTCATTCATCCGACCCACCTGCCCCCACCTGCCCCGCGCTGAGAATTGCATCCATCTGGGGCACAGACTTGCAGCTTCGTGAAACTAATGCCTGTTATTCTCCCTGCTCTCTCCTTTGTCCCTACAGCGCCATGGCCACTTACTCTGCCACATGTGCCAACAATAGCCCTGCACAGGGCATCAACATGGCCAACAGCATTGCCAACCTGAGACTGAAGGCCAAGGAATATAGTTTACAGAGGAACCAGGTGCCAACAGTCAACTGAGGAAAAAAAAAAAATAATTAAGCAGGCCTAAGAAGAAATCAAAAACCATAAGACACCTATCCTGCTCTGTCATTTCTTCATCTGCTGGAAAAAAAAAAAATCAATAAAAACAAACAAACCAAAAACCTGAACTAAAATATTGGGACCATGGCAGAGAAAAGCAGGAGAGGAGCAAAATGAAAATTAGTTAACCAATGTTTCTCCTCCCTCTGGGATACCACCACCACTTGTTTCTGTGTGTGTTGATTTTGTTTTTCCTTCTATTCATGCGCTTTGCTTTAATATACTCCAAGCTTCTTCAGTTAGGTTCAGTCCACCCACCCCCATGATTGTATGGGTTAAAAAAAAAAAACCTACAGCAACCAAAGAAATCGTATATATATTCAGAATCATTGTCTATAGTCTCCTCAGTGACCTGTTTGAACTTCAGTGCCTTACCCTTTTCTTCTTCCCAGTTCTCTGTATAGAAGCTCTGGAAACTTCTGGAAAGCCAAAGTCTTTCTGCAGAATCTGTGCCAGATACGATTTCCTTTCTCGTTGTCTCCATCTCTGTTGGTCACGGTACGGCTTTTCCATCAGCTACTGTTAACCACATCTGGCCACTGGCTTGTCAGATCCACTGCGATTGGCTGTGTCTGGCTAGTTCTAAGCTCTAAGCTGTAGATCTAAGCTCTACTTACTATAAGCTATAGATTTAAGCTCTAAGCTGTAGACGATAATATCACCATCACCACCGTCCCTCACCCCCATCCGAGCAGTCAGCCACATTAAGTTAAAGATATTTGTTGTTTCTGAATGATTTGCTGTCACGGGCTATTTGTTAAAAGAAATATATTTCACTTGAGAGAGGGAGAGAAATTTCTCTAGGAAAACAGAGACTGAGTTGTGAAAAGGCATGGCCTACATCTCTTTAGTGCCTTAAGGGTAGTCAGATGCACACTTATATATATATACTGTATATATTTATATATTTTATATATATATATATATAAAATATTCTTGCAAGCTTGAGTTTGCAAACTCAAACACCACAAAAAGCAAGTTTCACGCCGTCACCACTGTCCTTATCTCTACAGTGATGAGATGTTTTTAGGGATCTTGTTTCCTTTCTTTCTCTACACACAATTCTCATCAAGGCCACAGAGCAACTGATAAGGCATCTGTTTGAGAACAGGTCTCATTTTCACATTTGGGCTTCAAATAAATCAGAACCTATTTGAGGCTCTGACAGTGTTCTTGAGTTTGGAGTCTGAGCTCCGGTGGAATGGGGATAGATCCTGGTACACCTCATGGGAATTATGCTCAGAGGATGGAAAGCCATGTACTTTTCCGCCTCTCCACTCGACAGGAATCTGAAAGGCCATGTTTAAATGGGATACTTAAAGGCTTGTCTAAGTTCCAAAAATGGAAAAGGCCACTGTGGGCCATTCTTTTTCTAATACAGTATTTTGAAATAAAGTTTAGTGCCTAGGGCTGCGAGCCAGGACTGACCTGTCTTTGTTTCTTTCTTTTTGTCTCCAGCTGTGCTTTGGTAACTTGTCAGGTGGACTAGACCAAACTACACCACCGTGCTGTGCCTCAGTTTACCTTTTTTGTAAAAATGGGTTTAACAATACTTACCTACCTCACAGGGGTGTTGTGAGGCTCCTTTCGTTTGCTCCTTCATTCTTTCCTGTATTTTCTCTTTGTGCAGCACTTTGTAGCCAAAAGTACACAACGTTAATGGAAAGATATGGTACCTGGAAGCCTCGTTTCCTAGCAAGGAAATGCTACCTTGCCGTAAATACTTAACAGCCTCGTATTTGGAAATGAGAAATAGGTTTATACTTCCAGACCTCTCAAAAATCACATCACTTGACCAAAGACTAATGTAAGATGCACAGAACAGACATATTCTCGACCTATTTTTATTCCTGACCAGGTCGGTTCCAGTAATCTTAGTTGTCAGTAATTAAAAAGCTTTAGATTGGCTTTGGCCAAATACGCCAACTCTGAATGACAGGCAAGGACTAAGATGCACTTTCCTCACACGTTTGCCACCCCTTCCACCTGTCACCTTGAGTGAATGGTGGTAGTTTTTTCAGCCAAACAGCCACCGATCTGAAAACATATTTTGAATGTTGCTTCTGTACTTCTTTTCACAATGAGAAGGAAGCCCATCTTATACATTTTGCTTTCACCAACTGATCCCCTCTTCTTTTAATATAACTATTAAACAGATGTTTTATGTAGGCTGGCTGAACACCACATATTACTTGCTTCCTAAAGAGTCCCTCGGTGAAGTCTTCTGTCCCGCTAGCTGCTGTGGATTCTCAAGATTCAAAGGAACGGTGTGGTCCAACAGATTAAAACATTCTTTGTGAAATCCGAGTACAATCCGAGACATTGGCGAACTCTTGGAGTTTGGACTTTGGGGAGAAGAGCCACAAGTGTGTTTGGGTGATAGTGCAGGGAACAGAAATCACACACGACAAGATGTTGCTGGATGGGGGAGTCTTCGAAGAGGGTGTAAAGGGATAGAAGGTCCTGTGAAACAAAGTCATTTGAAGCTTTCATCCTGACACCCGTTTTCAGCGGTGCACAGAAAACCCCAAACCCCAAACCCAAATGCTCTGTGAAACTGGGAAGTTTTACTACTAGAGCCTGGGAAGCGATGTCTGAGAATGTCCGAGATTAACGATGTCTGAGAATATCCGAGAATATCCGAGATCAGCCATAGGAGCTTTCATTGATAACGAAAGCATCTGTTATTTAAGCACCTGATCAAGAAGTATACACATGGGACAAGCACTCAGTATTGTTCATTTATTATTGATTTTTTTTAAGGTAGAAGTTGGATATCTGATTTAGAGAAGTAGCCTTTTGGCTCCCAAGCCAGGTCTCAAGAGAGGGTCTCGGGACCACAAAGTCCCAAGGCATACATACCCCTGTTCCTCGCCATCATTATACCCAGGTGCAGATAATGCGTACCAACTATCTGTGTCCCCAGTCCCTCCCCAAATGAGATGCTGATTTGTAGGATACCTGGCAGGTTAAAATTAACCAGAGAAGGTGATTGAATAAAAAAAAGGGAATGACACTTAGGGTATAAAGATCTCATAAGAAATGTAATATGTAAATTATATCTTGCTTTATGATGTAAAATATACATTGTTTGCGCTAGAATAGAAATGATTCCTTTTCAATAAAAAGAAGAAGGATACTACTGTGTCGTCTTTTGTTACGTACATTTGAGTCTGCTGATTGTTTTCTCTTCGAATTTCAAAAATAGATCTGCTGGGGGGCGCCTGAGTGACTCAGTGGGTTAGCATCCGACTTCGGCTCAGGTCACGATCTCGCGGTCCGTGAGTTCGAGCCCCGCGTCGGGCTCTGTGCTGACAGCTCAGAGCCTGGAGCCTGTTTCAGATTCTGTGTCTCCCTCTCTCTCTGACCCTCCCCCGTTCATGGTGTCTCTCCCTGTCTCAAAAATAAATAAATGTTAAAAAAAAATTAAAAAAAAAAAATAGATCTGCTGGGACCTAAGATTACATGCAGGAAAGAGTGAAGGTAAGAGGGATTTGTAGGCGAGAACTTTGATTGGAGTGTGATAGTGTTTCCTCAAAAAGGAAAAGAATCTATTCCTCTAAAGCAAGGACAATGGTAGGAGGGACAGGGGGCCTTTATTGGTATAATGGGTACGTGTAAAGTGGAACTTTTATGGGAGTTCACTTATTTTTTACCCACCACTTTAGCGCTCACAATACCAGCTGACGGATGACAAAACAGACAAAATACAAAGCACAGACTTTCATTTTAGAGTACAGAAGCAACAGGGCAAAACTTCTTAGGCAGCTGCTCACTGTGTTTCGCGCTGGGTGAATGGGCCTGGGAGGGAACTAGAAAACCAAATTGGGAGACATGGGTTCTGTGTTCATACAAATTAACCATGAACCAAGGTATGCAACAGTCCAAGACGGTAAGCGCCTGTGTCAAACAAACAAATAGTGTAGACGGGAGTCCAGGAGAGGGAGAAAAAACAAAACAAAACAGCGAGCTCCAGTGGCTGAGGGTTTCTCGGAGGACCTGGCTTGTTTCATCAGCGAGCGCTGAGAGGAGAGGAGATGTTGTTGGCCTTTCAAGCCCGGGAGTAGAGATGGGATGAAGACGGGGACACAGAAAGGAGGAATCTGTGTTCAGGGACCATGGCAAGATGGGCCCAGATGGAACGGAGGGTTTGTTGTGAAGCTGAATGGAAGAAAACGCTGGAGATTGAAACCGAGTCTTCATCTTGCAAAGTATTGTGTGTCAGGGCAGAGGCATTTGGAATTTTGCTCAGGCCACAGAAACCCATTGGAAGTTATCAATCAGGAAAAAAAAAAAAAAAAAAAAAAAAAAAAGGAGGTCATGCAAAACAATACAACTTTAGCAGGATCCTTGTGGCCAAAGAATGAAGCTATTCCAGAGCAGAACAGGAACGAGAAGCAGAAAAACAGCTGGGGGGCGCCTGGGTGTCTCAGTCGGTTAAGCGTCCGACTTCAGCTCAGGTCATGATCTCATGGTTCATGAGTTCGAGCCCCGCATCGGGCTCTGTGCTGACAGCTCGGAGCCTGGAGCCTGCTTCGGATTCTGTGTCTCCCTCTCTCTCTGTCCCGTCCCCCACTCACATTCTCTCTCTCTCTCTCTCTCTCTCAAAAATAAATATTAAAAAAAAAAAATTAAAAAAAAAAAAAGAAAAAAGAAAAACAGCTGGGGCGGGGCGGGGGGTGGAGCCAAAAAGCAAAGGTTGAATAGGACACGTCTTGCAAAGAAAGAATCAATAGGATCTTGTGGCAGGAAAGAGAGGTTAGATGATACTGGTTTGACACCTGGGAACCAGGACAATGAATCCCTCGGTGGACAAAACTGACAACCCAAGAGAAACAGGAGAGACCCAGTGACAGAGGACAATAACTGCAGTTTTAAGCGTGTGACTGAACTTGAGAACCAACATGTCAGTGTCCAGTAAGTGAAGATATGCAAGTAGGGCTTGAAGGCAAGGTCACGAATGGAGATGGAACCTTGGGATTCATCTCTAAGGAGGTGAGTTCTTCGAGAAGAGAGAGCATCGTCACCGTGCTCAAATCATGCTTCTGATAAATGGTCTTTGGAAGTCTAGTGGACGCTTGTACAATGCGTGTTTGAATTGCGTGGGACCACTGATATGTGGATTTTTTGATAGTCCAGTGTTGTAAATGTGTTTATTCTTCCTTATGACTTTCTTAACAACGTTTTCCTTTCTCTAGCTGGCTTTATTGTAAAGATACAGCATATAATACATATCCAAAATTTGTGTCAATAGGCTTTTTGTGTTACTGGTCGGGCTTCTGGTCAAGAGTAGGCTATTAGTAGTTAAGTTCTGGGGGAGTCAAAAGTTATACATGGATTTTTTATTGTACCGGGGGTTGGCGCCCCTCACCCTTAGGTTATTCAAAGGCCAACTGTAGTTTCAACCCAGGGAGGAAGCTTATACTTTGCAGAACATCTACAGTTGGAGAGAAGGCTATGGAAGACAATTTACAAGGAGCTGTTTGAGAAATAGGGGAAGATTATCTTGTTTGTTATCCCAGAGTTGAAAAAAGAGGAATTGTCAAAGAGAAGGGAATGTTCAATATGCTCAAATGCTGTAGAGCAGACCAGCTTAACCGGGGATGTAGGAAAGGCCATTGGCTGCATGATTTTCTAGAGTACAGTTTACTACGGTGCCGGAGGAAGAAGGTGCCTTTTGACAAGTCAGGGTAAGAATAAGCATTTCAGAAAAACCAGAAACAGCGGCTTATAGGCCCCTTGCTTGAGACATGCTGGCACTGAAAATTTTTTAATAAGGATTCTTTCAGCTGCAGGTGGCAGAGACCTACCACCCGGTTCAAATTACAAGGGATTTTATTTAAAGCCCCCTAGGGCTGCTCCCCGAACCCAAAGTATTGCTGGAGCCCAAGCAGCTCCTGAGATCCCAGATCCTGGAAGAAGGCCCAAGTCCCTAGATCAGGCAAGAGCCGCACAGTTTGTCCTGGCATCCATGAGCACTCTTCTGACTGTGCCCCTCTCCTGGGCAACGAGTCTGCAGGGCCAACTGGACGTGCCCACCTGGAACCTGCACTCCTTATTGCAGACCATCCTTCAGGCACTTGGGATTTAGAATTCCCTGCTCAATCGTCTGAGCCCATTTTCAGGCCCCTGTGAACCAATGTTTGTGTGGGTCAGGATGCGCAGACGAATCTGGGATATGCATAATGCAGTTGCCCCCTTTGTATGTGCAGGTCTGCTTTTGGTGCTGGGTGGGTGGATGGGAAAAGAGAAGTGGACAGGCCGCAGGCTGGCTTTCGAGAGTCAGAACGTCCCCACACTGCCGTGTTCTGGAAAGGAACCCCAAATAGTTTGAGAATTCTACATATAGCTTGAATTTCCGGGTCACTGCGAAAGTATGTTCATTAAAATAGGAGGGTAGAACAGAATTTGTTGAACGGTTTGTTAGGTCGATTTATAACAAATTTATGGACGTGAACACGCGGACTTTCATTTGTCCCCGGGGCCCAGACGCTGCTCTAGTGTCCCCAGTGGATGGCTGCCATACACCTTTTTTAAAGCTCTGTCTTTTGGGTCACTTTCTGGAGATTCCATGAAACAGAAACCCATGCCAGAAATCTTGTTGAGATGTAATTCTTGAATGTGAATCCCTTCTGGCCTCACTTTGTTTTTCCCTCTTAGAAACAGGACAGAGCTCTGCTCACCCAAGACCTCAGTTTGAAAGCCTCTTTAGTCCTCGACCCTTGAGACAGGGTGGCAGCAGAGTTTTGGACAGTTCCTGAGCCCTTTATCCTTAGCAGCATCTCCATATATGATGCTTTGTGGTGAATGGGGGTGGGGGGGAGCTTGACACATTGTTTCAGGCTAATGGGGAGAAGGGACCGAGAAAGAACACTTGCGGTCATTTCTCTGCCCTATGCTTCTAAGCCCTTATATCTTCCACCGTGTCTCAAACCTCCCGACTCTGCTTGAAAAACGAGTTTACTATTGTCTGACCCTTGGGAGTCTGGGAGATTTGGGATTGGGTAGAGATCCTCCCTGTTCCATGAAGTGCCTCTGGTCATCTGCTTCTAGATTTCAAGGCCTGTAACAGATAATGCTCCACTTATCAGTTTCTATATTGTCAAGCACCTTTCAGTTGCAAGTGGCAGAAACTCAACTCTAATTAGGCTGAGATGGTTTCATTAGGGGACTTGTTAGATGGGTAGGGGTGGTCAAAGAACAAAAGGAGGGGCTATAGGAACTAGGGTAGCTCTGAGAACCTCGGGCGCTAGAACTGAGACTTGACATGGTCAGAACTCTCTGTCTGCCTCCCATCTCCGCAGGCAAGTTTTCTCCACGTAGCAGGCTACCATCGTCCATTTCACTTTGGAGAAAAGATCAGAGAAACAAGCTCCTGTTACAAAAATCCTGAGGGTGGATTCTAGGGTCCTGAATTGTTCTGTGCACAGCCATGATCCAGTCACTGTGTCCTGCAGGTGGAGGCGTACTGTGCATCCGGACCAGGGTGTCTGCCTGTATCGGGCACCAACACATCTCCTCTTGTCCCCATCTCTAGTTCTAGGCTCTACCGCAGCATTTGGCCCCCAGGGGACTTCAACCTCGGAAGCCATGTTTTAAAGATGGTAAAGCAGCAGAACCTGGGATCCTGAAAAGTGACTGCAGGAAACAGAGCTGCAACCTTGCTGACCAGGAACCATCTTGGCGTGTTATTTGACAGAAAAATAAAGTTCTATCATGTTTAATCATTATACAACCAGGTCTATTTGTTACTGCAACCTAGCCCAACCTAACTAATACACCTCCTTCCTCTCTCTTCTCTCTTACTCTCCTTTGTTTCCTTCCTTCCTCTCCCCCTCCCTCCCTCCCTTCCTTCCTTCAGCCCATCCCTCCTTCCTTCCTTCCTTCCTTCCTTCCTTCCTTCCGTGCTTCCTTCCCTTCTTCCCTCCTTCCTTTCATCCTTCTTTCCTTCCTTTCTCCCATACTACCTGCATTTCAAGATGCTTGTTGTAACTCATAGACATGGCTCTCAATGACCACACACTCTAATTCTCCCACCCTGGACATTTAAATATTATATAATATAATATTATATATTATATTATATCATATTATATATTATATTATATTATTATATTATATATATAATAATATATAATAATATATATAATATTACATATATAAATATTATATAGTTATATAGCATCTTGTGCCTTTTGGATTACCCCTAATAAAGTAATTGGATGCAATAGTAAATGAATACATGAAATAACACTGTTAACACTGCCAATAAATTAACGCCTGATGCTCTGGACTTCCTAGAAAATGTTATTCTAGTTATAAAAAAGGAGATTCCTGAAAGGAAGATAGCCAGGTCATCTACAAATTGAAGGCATCTGAAAACTACTTCTTAGAGTCATATTATTTATTTGCTTAGTGTCACTCAGTTAAGAAGAGGTAAATCAAGGCTGGCAAAACCAGACAGCTAGAGAAAGTCACCCATGTGTACAGGAAGACGTGAACGAAAATGTTCATTGCAGAATGGCTTGTCATAACAAAATTTTGGAAACAAATGAAATGTCCATCAACGGGAGAATAAATAAACTGTGATATGTTCATATAATGAAATACTATTCAGAAATAAAAAATGAATGAACCATGTCTACACATATCCACTTGGATCCTTCTCAGAAACATAACGCTGAGGGGGAAAAATAAGTTGCAGAAAGCTGTAAGACCGTATTTCCATGAAGCTTAAAAATGCACACTAAAATCATGCATTGTTTGTAAACACAAATGTATGTGGCAAAAATGTAAAAAGACGCGTAAGAGTGAAAAACAATTTCAGAATAATAATTTCAGAAAAGCAATTTCTGAGTAAGGAGGCAGAGAGATACACTGGGTCCTTCAAACACATCTGAAATATCTTATAAAAAATATGAGAAGCCAATATGACAAGTCTTAAGTTCAACAAAAGCTGTGTGGTAAGTACAACATGTTCATGATGTTGATCTCTTGTACTTTTCTGTGCATATCATGTTTCAAAATTTGTTAAATGTGGAGAGAAAAGAATGGGCATGTATATCTTACTGCCTTGGCAAGGGAAGATGGGAGACTGAGGTGGGTGTGTTTGTGTAATTCTAGACTTTGCTGTAGCCAAGTGGGGAGGAAGAATGTTATATTTTTTAGAAGACAAAAAAAAAAAAAAAAAACCCTTGCATATATCTTAACTCACCCAAACTTCTAGGCATTGAAGAGTCAATGGCTCTGAAAGATTTCTGCCAAAAACATCTCTCTCAGTTTGCTATTGTACCTAAATTTGTGCTTTCAGAATATGAGTTTCCAGGATCCATTATCTGGTCTCTATCAGGTGACCCATACCTTGAAGTTATTATTAGCCATCATCATTCCTGCATGATCTTGAAAGAATAGGACATAGTTTTGATACGTGGAATGGGGGCAAAAGAGACGTATGTGTGTAGGGTCTGAGAATCCTGTTGCAGAATTGCAAACATTGAGGAGAACTCTACAGAGGGGAATTTGAGGGGATAACGGGATGTAATGAGGCAAACACAGACCTTGTTTCCGGTCCCTGCCTGGTTACTTATTTGCAGTGTGATCTTGGGAAGTTGCTTATACCCAAGACAACAAGAAAAAGTTGTCTTTTTTCTTCTTTTGTATAATGATACCTACCTCATAAACTAAGACAACATACATAAAGCGTTAACATCCTACTGGAATCCCCTTGTGGATTTCCTTTCCCTTCTATGTTATCGAGGGGCAACTCAGAAACAGCGAAAAGAGTCCTGAAAAGGTCAGGAGGCCCAGGCTCTCTGTGTGGCATGAAAGCAGAAGGAATTTAAAGATGAGGGAAGTGTGGTAGCAAGAGGAGGAGGAAAAATGTAGAAAGGAAAAGAGGGAACATATTGCATAGAATGTGGGCGACCTCACTGTTCTTCCCACAAGTATACACAAGATGGTTTTCCTGTTGCCTAGCTACTCTTAAAATTGAGGTGTTTTTACAGGCAGTAACTTCTTTGACATTGACTTCTTTCTAGACATGTCTCCTGAGGCAAAAGAAACAAAATCAAAATTAAACTATTGAGACTATATCAAAATAAAAAGCTTCTGCAGAGCAAAGGAAACAATCAGCCTTCAGAATGGGAGGAGATATTTGCAAATGACATATCTGATGAAGGGTTAGTATCCAAAATCTATAAAGAATTTACACAACCCAACACCCCAAAAATGAACAATCCAATTAAAAATGGACAGAGGACATGAGCAGACATTTCTCCAAAGAAGACATCCAGACAGACACATGAAATGCGCTCAACATCACTGATCATTAGGGAAATGCAAATCAAAACTATAATGAGATATCACTTCATACCTGTCAGGATGGCTGAAATCAACAACACAAGGAATAACAGGTGTTGGCGAGGATGTGGAGAAAGGAGAACCCTCTTGCACTGTTGATGGTAATGCAAAGTGGTGCAGCCATTGTGGAAAACAGTATGGAGGTTCCTCAAAAAGTTAGAAATAAAACTACCCTATGATCCAGCAATCGCACTCAAAGAATACAAAAATACTAACTCAAAGGGATACAGGTACCCTATGTACCCTGATGTTTATAGCAATGTTGTCTACAATAGTCAAATTATGGAAACAGCCCAAGTGGTGTCCTTCAGGTGATGAATTGATGGAGAAGATGTGGTATATGTATGTGTGTGTGTAAATTTATATGGGTGTATATATACACATATACATATATATACTTGCTTATTATATATATAATATATATAATATGTAATATATAATATATATTATAATATTATATATTCATATACACATATTCATATGTACTTGCTTATTATATATAATATATGTAATATATAATATTATATATATTATATTATAATATATTATATATATTCATATACATATATACATATATATACTTGCTTATTATTTATATATATGTGTGTGTATATATATATATACATATACATATATATATAAAACGGAATACTACTCAGCCATGAGAAAGAATGAAATCTTGCCATTTGCAGGGACATTGATAGAGCTAGAGAATATTATGCTAAGTGAGGTAAGTCAGTCAGAGAAAGACAAATACCATACAATTTCACTCATATGTGGAATTTAAGAAACAAAACAAATGAGCAAAGAAAGAAGGAGGCAAACCAAGAAACAGGCTCCTAACCATAGAGAACAAACTGATGGTTACCGGGGGGGGTGGGGGGGGTGGGGGGATGGGTTAAATGGGCGATGGGGATTAAGGAGGGCACTTGCTATGCTGAGCACTGGATGTTGTATGCAAGAGTTGAATCAGTCTATTGCACACCTGAAACTATTATATTGTACACCTGAAATGTTACACTGTATGTTAACTAACTGCAATTTAAATTAAAACTTTTAAAAAATTGAGTGTGTGTGTGTGTGTGTGTGTGTGTGTGTGTGTGTGTGTTTTGCCTGGGATACCAAAATGGCGCTCAGAAGTTGAGAAGCCCTCTCCCTACCCCAATGGCAATTCTACAGAACAGTGACTACAGGGTTTCAATGAATTCCTTTTTTCTCTTTAGTGACACAGAAGAGCTCAGACACAAAGCCCTAGAGCACAGAGATCATTTCTGAGGGAAGACAAGGCCCTGTAAGTGTTTTAGTTCAGTTCCGTCTCCCTAGTGTTCTTGTCTGTGCGATGTCCCTTCTCCTCAGGGATGGAGTGTCAGATGCCAGCCTGCTAGAGAACTGCCCTCAGCCTGGATGGCCCTCCCTCTTTCTCCTCACTCCCAACCTCTGCCTTCCTGGCTCCAAGCGAGTTTTCAGAGAGTCTTCTTGGAGTCAACTGTTTTTGGGTCAGTGAGGGAAAAAGCAGTCACCATGGGGGCCTGGGAATGATTGTGACATGTCCTTCTTTCAGCCTCAAAAAACTGAAGTCTGGGGCTGGCTCCCACACACCCTGCAGTCTCTCTCACTGGGTACCTAACTCAGTCCCCATCCTCCCAAGGAAAGAATACACCTCTTTCCCCCATCTCACGCCAATATGAAATAAATTGCTGGTGGTCAGATGGCATTAAATAGCCTGCGAGTATATGCTATTGACAGGAGATGTATAAAACACAAGGATGGGATTTTGAAGAGAATATAAATCAGATGAGTATTAGACCAAAGAAACCTAGTCTTTCCATATGAATGAGAGATAACATAGACGTCAAGGCAAAGCACCATTAGGGATAGGGAGCATCATTACATAATGACAAAAAGAACAATTCAACACCAAGCCGTAACAATTTGAAAGAACACTAAACATTCAATGACATAACCTTAAAATTTATAGAACATAAAATGACAGCATTACAAAAAAATTTAAAAATCCACAATCACAGTTGGAAATTCTAACGTACTTTTCTCAGCCAATGATAAAGCAGATTAAAAATTAGGAAGCATACAGAAGAGCTGAACAAGACAACTAATGAGCTTGATTTTTATGAATATTGACAATATAAAATAATTTTTAAATATCAAAGAACTCCATATACAGACCACCTTTTCATTATAAATTGGTTAAACATCCTATCATTAACTAAAGAAATATGATGGGAAAACATGATAGGCCATATCTGAAAGTCATAGACAGCAGAAGGTATTCCAGAAGCATATGTCCAGGAAGATATCACAAAGTTTTAAGGAAGGGAGATAACAGATATTCTCCCTGTGTGTGTGTAGGGAAGAAGCACTACAGGCAGTCTATGATGATGCTGGTCTGGCTGTTGGAGACATCACAGTAATTGACCCTTGTCTTTATCCCACTCTATTGAGTTTTGGAACATACCTGGACTGAACTCATGGTGACCTATGGAGGCTGAGGGAGATTTCTGAATGTACTATGCGGAACTGTACCTAATAATAATATAGGACATTGTATAATAATCAGTTTGATAATCTCAGGCATATGTTCAGTCTAGTCTATGCTCAGGCCTGCTTTGGCCTATATAGGACCAAGGAAGCAAAGCAGCTAGGTTTCCTGAAGGCTGGTGTGACCCTCACTTACTGAGATGTTATCATCCGTAACTGTACGGGATACTATGGTGTGGAAATGTGCCCTTCCATTTTTCTTGGAAAATGTGCTGTGTATTCTAACAGTACTAACTTCCTTAAGGATCCTTTTAAAAAGCGAATCCAGCTTGATTTATTGAAGTAATGTTTGCATTTGGTCTTTAGGTCAATCCAAGCCCCCTGCTAAAATTTATTGTCTTGTTTTATTTGTTTCCCAGAAAACTAGTGAATGGATGCTTTTCTAGAAAAAGATAAAAGTGAATATGACCACAAGAGGATAGGATGTGTTGATTATGCTCTTTTAAATGGGCAGGATTAGTAAACTGGTAGGTTAGGATATTCTAAAGTACTTGTCACTTTCCTTTTTGAAGACCTTTTAAAAATTAAGAAAACTTTTTTTAAAGATGTTTAAAGTTTATTTATTTTGAGAGAGAGAGAGAGAGAGAGAGAGAGAGAGAGAGAGAATCTCAAGCAGGCTCTGTGCTGTCAGCACAGAGCCCAATGCAGGGCTTGAACCCACAAACCATGGGATCAGGACCAGAACTGAATCAAGAGCTGTATGTTTAACCGACTTAGCCACCCAGGTGCCCCCAAATTAAGAAACTTAGTATGGTAGGGATTCCGTACTCTTTTACTTGATGGCTTTATCCTCAGACTGGTAGCTACAAAGTTGAAGATGCCCAAGAGGATTTTTTTAGTAAGTTTCTCATTTGTCAACAACAACAACAACAACCAACAGAGAAAAATGAGATAGATAATGACAGAGTGCAATTGCATATGATTTTTGACTGGCTGAGAAACCATATCCAAAGGTTATCTGTCTTTATTAGCTTATCTCAGAACTTGGGACTAGGTCCATTTTTGCTTAATCGTTTAATCGGTTACTTGTACGAAGGTAAAAAAAAATGTAAGCTTGTCAAAATCTCAAATGACCCAAAACTTGAAAGAATAGCTCATGGACTTGAAGCACAGAATTCATTTCAAAATGGTCCTCATTGTTTATATATTTTAGATAACCGGTTAGTGGACTTCTAGTTCCAAAGGAACAAAATCTACGTAAAGCAATGTCTTTCACTGGTGTGGTTTCCACTACCTACCCCCTAGAATGGCTACAACGAAAGAGATTGTCAATACCAACTGTTGGTGGGGTTGTAGGGCAACTGCAAATCTTATACATTGCTGGTGGACATGAAAAATGATATAATCATTTTGTAGAACATTGTGTTAGTTTCTTATCAAGCTGAAAATACAGTACCATGTGACCAAGAAATTCCACTCCTAGGTTTTCATCCAAGAGAAATGAAAACATTTAGCTATGTAAAAACTTATACCCAACTGTTTATAGCCATTTGATTCATAATAGCCCCAATGGAAACCACCTACATGCCCACAACAGGTGAATGAATAAACATACGTGTGGTATATATATACAATCAAATACTACTTGGCAGGGAGAAGGCCAGACTACTGATTCATGCTACAACACGAATGAATCTCAAAAACATGTTGACTGCAAGAAGATACAGATAAAAGAGTGTCTATGTTTGCTTCCATTATGTGAGACTCTAGAAAAGACAAATCCAATCTGGAGGAGTATAAATTCAGTAGGTTGCCTGGGGATGGAATTGGGAGGATGGACTGCAAACATTACAAGGGATCTTTTTTGAGGTGATTGCACTGTTCTCTCTATCTTGACTGGGATGATAGTTACATGACTACACACGTTTGTTGAAGCTCTTCAAACCACATGCATAAACTAAGTATATTTTCTTGTATGTAAACTATGGCCTCAATAAAGTTGATTTAAAAATAAGCATCCAGCTTCGGCTCAGGTCATGATCTACAGTTCATGGGTTCAAGCCCCACGTTGGGCTCTGTGCTGACAGCTCGGAGCCTGGAGCCTGCTTCAGATTCTGTGTCTCCCTCTCTCTCTTCCCCTCCCCTGCTCATGCTCTGTCTCTCTCTGTCTCAAAAATAAACAAAACATTTAAAAAAAAATAAAAAAATTAAAACTCAAAAAGAAAGACATCATACGACGGAATAGGAAAGCCAGAAGGTAATCTAGGGCAAACCACAGACTGACCCCTGACGATTCTGCTCAAATTGTCTCTGCTAAGAGACAATCAGGTTGGTTCTGGGAGCCTAGGTTTGTTCTTGCCTAAAATAAGAAGAGTTCCCTCATGCTATCTCCAGATGGAGGCTTACCAGCTTGAGTGAGGTTTCTTGTTGTGAGTAACTCCTACAATTCATTTTCAGTTTGATTTGGGTATCTATATGAGGATAATTTATTTTTTTATTTAAAAAAATTTTTTAGTGTTTATTTATTTTTGACACAGAGACAGAGCGTGAACAGAAGGGCAGAGAGAGCGGGAGAGACAGAATCTGAAACAAGCTCCAGGCTCTGAGCTGTCAGCACAGAGCCCGACACGGGGCTCGAACCCACGAACTGTGAGATGATGACCTGAGCCAAAGTCAGGTGCCCCAGGATAATTTTAAATTGACTTTTTATACCACTCTGACATACTTTCCCTGCTTGAGTGGCCTAGCACTGAAACAAGCAAGGTGCCAGCTTCTGGTCAGCTAGCGGGTCCTTGGGGACCCTGTGGGGCACGCCATCTCTCCAGTTTCTTTGCGTTTCCAAGCCTTTTATGGCAAAATGAAACCCGGAAAAGAAAAATACCCACATATTGTGCTGGCCGGGCAGTCCTATCGCATAGATTTCAGAATAAAGCCGTTAGTGTTGATGAATTTTCCTAATTATGCTTCAGACCCTGACACGCCGTTTTGAGAGTGGCTCCACGTTGTGCTGGCCAGTTTGAACTCTTAAAAATTGTCCAATTGCTAAACCAAACACACTCAGGGTTTTCCAAGGAAAATAATCTATTTTCCTATTTCCTGTGCTCCATCAGGGTACAAAACATAAAATAAGCCAAAATTCCTCCACAGTGGGCTTGCAGTCTTAGGAGACCATTATTTTCTACACAGAAAGTCAAATATTTTTTCCAGCACCAATTTTCTTGCTGACCACATTGAGTATTGAGAAATCAGGGAGAGCCTTCTTGGGAAAAACTGAACCAAAGGAGGAATTTGGCTTTAGAAAACAGGAAGTGGGTTTCTATTGCTGTGTATGGCCAACAGAGAATGGGACTTCTGGACCACATTGTCAAAGGTGCGTGAATAATCTCCAAAGACAGTGGCCACTCCTTCTGATGCTTACGGAAACCAAAGCAAGTTGCATCCATCACTCCTCCTTTGAGGACAAAGCTCTAGGAGAGCGCCGAAGGACTTTCTTGCATTTTCTCTCTTTTCAAAGAAAAGGAGATCGAGTTGGGAAAGATCAGTTCAACACTTCTAAGAAGTCTTCAGTACAAACATATTTCATCCATTAGGGTAATGTTTTCCTCAGGCTTGTCCAGGAATAAATCCCAACCTTCTCCCCTTCAGATCCCAAAGACACAGCTGATTTGTTTTCAGTTGGGGCAATGAAATGTTGAAATGGGAAACACATGTCCATTTGGTCTGGAGAGGACAGGCTAGGAAGCTTCTTGTTTATGAGGCCCCCACTCAGCAATAATCTGACGGCCACAGAAAGACTGAACAAGCAACAGCAATTAACTCCTAAATAATAGTTCTTCCTGGGAAGACTGGATTTTAAGTCCATGTAGAACGCTTATTACCTAATATGAGGCTTAAAGCATTCTTTACTTAAAAACAGGAAGTGCTTTTAAAAACCTTACTTAATTGTTGCCCTTCTCTTTCTCAGAACACAAATAATTTGACCTAAGGGCTCCGCCCAGACGCTTGCGATCCTGGATCCCTGCCCGGCACAGGTAGTGTTTCATTTGGAAATTTCTTCCAGCGTATCTTTTACCTTTTATCGTCTTTTCTAAATGAATCCCAAGGAAAATAGGCTGAGAAATCAAGAAAATGGCGAGAAATGTATTATCTCCTGAGAGATTTAAACTTGATCAGCAACGCAGAGACGTTGCTGAGTCCAAGGAATCTCGGGAAGCGGGACGTGTGGAGGGCAAGTGCAAAGGCAGCATCTTCACTGGGAGGGCGGCAACACGCAGGAGAGATCACAGTCTGATCAGCCTTGCTTGTGGTCGGACCACGGTCCCTGTGCTGCGAACAGAGTCGTTCCTGTAAATAAAACAAATATCAGTAAGTCTAGTCACGTGGAATGTTTGATACAAATTCTTGGAATAGTGTTTCTAGAAATAACAAGTTGGGGAGGTGAAATGAGTCCTTCAGCTGATAATACTGACATGCGATTCTATGTACTGCCGTTATCCTGTTTTGAAAAGCCAAATGTTACTTCATTTAAAGAGTACCCAATAATGTTCTCTACTGTTTGAATATCTGCTGTGGATCATAGTTCTTGCTGGTACAACCAAATATCTCTTACTTGTTAACAATCAACATTGATAAACTCGTCAGCAATAGTAAATATATTTATTAAACAAGCATTTTTTAGACGTCCATGATGAGTACAGAGGATAAAGAACGTGGGAAGTATTTTAAGAATACCTTATGACTTCGGGAATTCCTAGGAATTCGGATTTCTTGTTCCCAAGTCCCTAAGATTAATAGCTGTTGGGAATGTAGAACACTGGCCTTGGATAAATTTAGGAAGAAATCTCATTCTAGAACGGAATCCTGGAGCTCTGGTGTTAAGTGCCCCAGCAAAGGATGGTGGAAATATTACACATTTGGAAACTGGAAGAGATATGTACAAGCTTTCCTACAGAGACTCGCCCTCCGGGCAATCCGGGGCAAGCCACTTGGCAATACAGATATACTAACACTTTCCTGGAAGGTTGATAAGATCAAATAAGATTAGGAATTTCATTTTGTACTTTTAGAAGTATTTTAATTTGGGGCGCCCGGGTGGCTCAGTCGGTTGAGCGTCCGACTTCGGCTCAGGTCATGATCTCACGGTTTGTGGTTCGAGCCCTGCGTCGGGCTCTGTGCTGACAGCTCAGAGCTTGGAGCTGCTTCGGATTCTGTGTCTCCCTCTGTCTCTCTCCACCCCATCCCCACTCATGCTCTGTCTCTCAAGAATGAATAAACGTTCAAAAAAAATTGAAAAAACAAAAGTATTTTAATTAAATAAAGGGTATAAATTCGGGCAGTTGTCTCGAATGATCTTTGCTAAAATTTTGCATGCACAGGTCTAAAACTGGGAAGAGCAAAAGCTTGGGCGGGAAGTCGACTTGAAATTGATAGAAAGAGCTTTGTGGTTCCATTTTATGCCCCTAGTAAAGAAAGAGTCTTCTCCATCTGCAAAATAGGGTCAGGAAAGGGTAGGGTGAAGGGGTCCATCACGGACTGTGGGATCCTGGGATTTCTGGGGACTACCAGACTCCAGATTCTTTTTCAAAACTGGAAAACCTTGTACCAGACAAGTAGGAAAACACAAAAAAGGGATCTGCCAGGACACAAAATCAAAGGTCAGATGTGGCCCAAGAATGCTACCCAAATAGATAAGGGCGTTAGGACACCTTAACCATTCAGTTTTGCACGGCTTCCAAACTTCCATCATGTAAATATCATCTTATGCTTTCTACAACATCTGCATACCATCCGTACTCTTATTTACTTAATGTTTTTCTTTAATTCAATCCATTTTTTTAACTTAGCCTTGTCCCAAACAATAATAAACATGAAGTTATTGATTGATGTGCAAATTGTATTTCCCTAAAGCCTATTTGCATAACTATTACATATATCATAACACATTGGTACATAACCATTACACTAAACAAATGTCCATCTGTGCACCATCTAAAATCAGATTGTCTACCACTGAACCACACTTTGGGAAAGAGTTATAAAGACCATTTCCACTGAGTTGACTAACAAAGCCTGTTGGAAAGGCATCTTGTCTTAAGTGAGGAAAAGGAAGCATACCTGTGCCATCATGCAGGACCCCATGCTCGGAAGGACCCCAGGCTTGGCCCTATCTCCTTCCTGGGATTCTTCATTTTTGAACAAGAGGCCCCACACTCTCATTTTCCACTGGGTGCTGCAAGTTGTATAGCCAGTCCCAAAAGGATAGAGGAATGTGAAAAGGTTGGCATCGGAACATGGCTCAGTTGTGACCCTGAAATTTGCTTTTCGTCAACAACTTTGTGCAATGAATCCTTAAGTAGTTGCTAGAAAAACCACCACCCTAAAATTATGCAAGACATCCATGGAAGATAAAAAAGAAATGTTAGACATTTATTATCTTACATTAGAGCTAATAGTCAGGTAGGGGAGTTAAGATGATATTCATTAATCAATTCGATAGTCTAATTAAGAGCTAACCTCCATGTTGTGGCCAATCATCATAATAGTAGCTTGGAAAAGAAAGGCATCTCTGAGAGCAGGAGCAGTTGGAGAAGATATGAAAGAGGGAAGTTTGAGCCATTTGACATCTCACAAATCTGTTTTTAGAAAAGTCTATGCCAAGCCTTTCATGTAAAACCCTTCACAGTCTGGATCCAGCCTTTCTCTCCAGCTCCTTCTCTAACCAGTTTCCCCAAAATACAGACTTGTCTCTAAAATTTATAAAATGCAGGTCAAGGCTATCAGTGGAAGCTCATAGAACAGGCATTTAGATATTTAAAAGTTATAAAACAAGGTAACAGACTGTTAAGTAATACATGCTGTACTATCCCACGTTGAGTATCCTGCCCTTACAACACTCTGGCAGGCTACCTTCTAAATTAGATTTCTTGGACTCTTGTGAGTTCCACTCTTAAGCTTGTGGGGTGGCTGCTCCCAGCCCCTGGTCACAGCCGACATTCAGCTTCAGCCACAGAGTGAGGGACCTCATACACACCACGTGGACTCTAGCTCATGCATCCAAGCTTGACCACACGCTCACCCTCTTTGGCTTCATCTCAGCCCGTGGGTGCTCTCATCAATCGCGCGGTCTGCATTTGGAAGGATGGATTTGGGGGAAAGGCCTTTGCAAGCTCTCCAGTGTGTTTGGGGGCCATTTGGACAGGGGCATTTTGACCCTGGGAAAGCAGACTGTGGTCTGCAGAGGATAAGGGTAGGGTGGTGGGGAGGGCATGGGTATGAGCTCTGAGTGAGTATGTTCTCTTTCCCAAGGACTTCTTGGTTCATGGAAGGTGTGTAGGTGGAGGCCGACTGAAGCCTGGTCCTCTAACGCACAGGACCTCGAGAAGGTATAGCCAATATACCTCAAGTTCTCCTCCCCTCCTAATTTCTCATTTTTTCTAAAAAGTGCTTTTAAGAATGTCTTTGTCTTCCTATATGCTACTCCCTGACTTTCTTTTTCATCTGGAACACCCACGCCTACTCTGCTGACGTGTCATAAAGCCCGGTTCAAATGCTACCTCATCTTTGGAGCTTTTCAGGCTCTGTTAGGCAGAGATAGCTCATTTCCGCTTTGCATTCTCTTGGCATTTTGTTTACGTCTCTATGATAGACTTTATTACCGTGCGTTATAATCACTGTCTTCCTGAATTAGATCATGAGGACTTTGTATATGTTTGGTCCCTTGTACCAAAACAGTGATTGGTGACACACAGTTCTCCCTCTTACAAATGTGTTTACTGAGCGAAGGAATGAATGGAATATACTCTTGTGGCCCCAAATGTGCCATGCTATGTAAAAGTTTATTTATCTTGGAGCATTACTGGCCTCTATGAGTCAGTGTAAGCATCTACATGGCACCAAGCTGGTGAAAACTGGAAACACTCAGGGATCCAGATGTTTGGTGTCATGTGGATAGATCCCTAGATGATTGACTGAATTTTTCAGTTCTCATCGGGATGATTGGCATTGCGTGTATATGGCCTCGTGTTACCAGTCCTTGTGCCCCCACCACAGTGGGTTCTAAAAGTGACTATCACAGACTCAAATGCTCAGCAAGCTGGTAATGGGATGCAGGGTGCCTCATCACATGCAGTTCATGTGAAAGCTGACAAGTTCAGTGCCAAAGGTGATCTCAGTTCATCAGTCCTCATTGTCATTATCAAGTAGCATTTATTAGGCACTCACATGTGCAAAGCACATTTTCAAATGAAAGACATCATGACAAACATTAGCTGATGAGATTTTCTTAAGTTGTGGAATCAGCTTCCCTGCAGCCTACCCAGCCATTTTATGAGATTTCTACCAAAAGGGAGTTCCAAGCATGTACTATATTTTGATCAGTGAAATCTCACTGTCCTTTGTTTCCCCAATACTCTGTCCCTTGCCATGCCTTTTCCTTGCCTTGTGTCCCAAACTCCATTTATTGAGCGTACAATTTGTTTGTTATATTCTGCCTCTTAGCCTGGGTAGCTGAGGCATGCTGGAAACACAACGTACTGAGCATCAGAAGCCCGAGTTCCACCTTGCCTTTGTCACTTGGTGACTTGAGGAAAATCACTGAAGGTCATACCTGCCTTCCAGAGTTGCTGTGAGATCGAATGAGATAATGCATGAGAAGATACTTTGAAAACTCCTCAGCAATACAAAAGTATTAGAGGTTGTACGGTTATTTGCCTTAAGCACACCCTTTCCATTTGATTTGAGGTGTTGTTTCACTTCCAACACAATCTCAGATTCTGAGCGATTGTCCTTTAGCGTATCCAGACGGGACGGCAAAATAATGTAAAGCCAATAAGAATTTAATAAACGGTCACGATGGTGATCCTGATGGGTAGAAAACAAGGATAATCTTTCAAGGACAGATGGGAAATTTGAGACCCAACCCTTTCCAGAGGTTTCCAAGGAGATTCCAGGACTTCCGGTGCAAATTCCAAAGCTCAGTGTTCTCCTTCCACAGATCCCAGCCAGGGTGAACTGCCCTCCCCCAGCGATAGCTTTCCCTTAGGGGGTGACAATGTGAGACCTAATTTTTCATGTGCTTTTATGTGGCTTTCATGATGGAAGACCTGCGGAGCATCAAAGAACCAGCTCAAGCCAGTGCATCCGAGTGGTGCTATCCTATGCCCTGGCCATGGGGTCGCTCCAACAGAGTGTGGGCTGACTACTGCTATCCCCTGTGATGCTGTGATAAAAGGCGGCCAGCTTACAGATAGACAAGTGTCCTTTTTCTTTGAAACAGTGACAGGGGAACAGATGCCCTAGTGGCTTTTTGTCTGAACAAATGTTATTTGGCCAGCCATTTCCCTCAGCTTCTAGAGAAAGTGAAGAACGTAGACATTTATAAAGCCCTACGTCAGGGAAAGGATATAAGCACCTATTACAGAATTGACAGGTAATATTCAGAGAAGATACTCAGATTGGAACTGGGCAAGGGAAGGCCAGGTTGCCGGAAGACGCAGCTATTTTAATTACACAACAATACCACATGGTGGCTCCAGAAAGAACTGCACTAGAGGACAAAGTAGCTAACACCAGTTTCTTTCCTGCAACGCCTTTCTCAAAGGCATTGTGAGAATTTCAGAAAAACAAGGCAGTTAAAAATAGAACATTTGCTGAATATTTGAAATAGCTTCTTAAATATCTCAAAGAGATATTTTAAACTGTTTTATTTTACGAAGCCTCCTCTGATGGTCTCCAGGTGGATAGGAGCCTCACAGCCCCCCGAGTGGGTATGTCCAGGGTATCCAGTAATTGCCCACTTTACCTGTCTTACTGGCCTAGTAGGTGGTAAATCCTCTGCAAGGGGGGTTAATGTGCTGGAAAGAGCTCCTGTGAGACACTGGCCTGTCCCTGGGTTAGCTGGGAGACCTTAGGAAAATCACAGACTTGATAGACTCAGTTTCCCCATCAGAAAAGTGGGGATCGAAACAACTACTTCAGAGAGTCATTGCCGAGAAGTTAAATCCAAGGGTGAACAGTGCCTACCATAGAGCAGAGACTTAATCAACATCTGTTGAATGAATAGAAGATACGTCTGTAGAACATCTTCACGTATTTTTAATTTGAAATCTGCGGCTGTGGTATTTTTTCAAAAATGCAATTTAAAGAGAGACGTTAAGGTAAAATTCTCTCTTTTTAGACACTTTTTGTCTTTATTTTGCTCTTCTCTCAAAACAGCTCTTCAGGAAGATACTCTTTATACCATGCTTATATAGTTTTTCTAGCCTTTTTGCTCTCTTATTACATGTCAATATGCTCATATTTTATGACCTAAAAACAGGCTCTTGACCTGCAGCTCCATCAACCTGATCTTTTACCTGTCTCCATTTTACTATCAAAATCCTCAAGTTAATTTTCTTTTTCCATTTTCTTACTGTGAGACATACTACAGACTTTTAAAACTGCTTTTATTACCACTATGCTACAGAAACTATACTCATGAATATCTCCAATGACTTTGTAATCACTAAGTTTAATGGATTTTAAACATCTTCTTCTTCTTATTATTATACTATTTTTTAACATTGGTAGCAATAAGAGTTCTATATTCTAGATCCAGTCACAGCTTATTAGTTTTATGATACCAAGTGAGTCTTGTAAATGTCTTTAGACCTAAACTTCTAATACGTATACTTTACCAACACGTGAAAATAAAGTGAGATAGGGTGTATGAACATCCTTTGAAAATTGTGATGCATTATGCTCATATTAAGAATCATTCACAAGAAAAAATCTTGGAAAGAACAAAAAATACATGGAGGTTAAATAACATGCTACAAAACAATTAATGAACAAGCCAAGAAAACAAAGAGGAGATCAAAACATCGATGGAGGTAAATGAAAATGAAAACACAATGATCCAAAATCTTTGAGATGCAGCAAAAGCTGTTCTAAGAGGAAAGTTTAGAGCAATACGGGCATACCTCAGGAAGCAAGAAGAATCTCAAAGAAACAACCTAACCTTACATCTACAGTATCGAGAGAAAGAGAAGAATCCAATAAACAAAATCAGAAATGGAAGAGGAGAAATAACAACCGACACCACGGAGAGGTGCCTGGGTGGCTCAGTCGGTTGAGCGTCCGACTTTGGCTCGGGTCATGATCTCACGGTCCATGGGTTCGAGCCCTGCATTGGGCTCTGTGCTGACAGCTTGGAGCCTGGAGCCTGTTTTGGATTCTGTGTCTCCCTGTCTCTCTGTCCCTCCCTGTTCACGCTCTGTCTCTCTCTGTCTCAAGAATAAATAAACATTAAGGGGCGCCTGGGTGGCGCAGTCGGTTAAGCGTCCGACTTCAGCCAGGTCACGATCTCGCGGTCCGTGAGTTCGAGCCCCGCGTCAGGCTCTGGGCTGATGGCTCGGAGCCTGGAGCCTGTTTCCGATTCTGTGTCTCCCTCTCTCTCTGCCCCTCCCCCGTTCATGCTATGTCTCTCTCTGTCCCAAAAATAAATAAAAAAAAAAACGTTGAAAAAAAAAAAAAAAGAATAAATAAACATTAAAAACAAAATTAAGAAAAAAAACAATTGACACCACGGAAATACAAAGGATTGCAAGAATATTATGAAACGGTAGATGTCAACAAATTGGACAACCTACAAGAAATGGGTAAATTCCTAGAAATATATAACCTCCAAAACGGAATCAGGAAGAAATAGAACATTTGAACACACTGATTACCAGCAATGAAAATGAGTCTGTAATTTAAAAAAGGAAAAACTCCCAACAAACAAAAGTCCAGGACCAGACAGCTTCACGGGTGAATTCTATCAAATATTGGAAGAAGAGTTGATACCTATTCTCCTCAAACTATTCCAAAAGTATAGAAAAGGAAGGAAAGCTTCCAAATTCAATTTTTGAAGCCAGCATCACCCTGATACAAAACCAGATAAAGACATTACCGAGAGGGAGAGAGAGAGAGAGAGAGAAAACTATAGGCCAATATCTCTGATGAATAGAGATGCAAAAATCCTCAACAAAATATTGGCAAACCGAATCCAACAATACATTTAAAAAGTCACTCATCATAATCAAGTGGGATTGATTCCAGGGATGCAAGGGTGGTTTGATATTTACAAAACAATCAACATGATACATCACGTTAATAAGAGAAGGATAAAACCCATATGATCATCTCAATAGATGTAGAAAAGGCATTTGGCAAAGTACAACAACCGTTCCTGATAAAAGCCTTCAACAAAGTAGGTTTAGGCGGAACATACTTCAACACCATAAAGGTTATTTATGAAAAACCTACGGCAAACATCATACTCTAGAGGGAAAAACTGAGAGCTCTTCCCCTTGGGTCAGGAACAAGACCAGGATGTCCACTCTCACTATTTGTATTCAACATAGTACTGGAAGTCCTAGCCACAGCGGTCAGACAACAAAAAGAAATAAAAGGCATTCAGGTTGATACAGAAGAAGTAAAACTCTTCGCAGATGGCATGGTACTGCATATAGAAAACCCTAGTGACTCCACCCAAAAACTACTAGAACTGATAGATGAATTCATCATGGTTGCGGGCTACAAAATCTATATGCAGAAATTCATTGCATTTCTAGACACTAACAATGAAGCAGCAGAAAAAGGAATTAAGAAAATCATCCCATTTATAGTTGCACCAAAAATAATAAAATACCTAGGAATAAACTTAACCAAGGTAGTTAAAAACACGTACTCTGAAAACTATAAAACATTAATGAAAGAAATTGAAGACAACACAAACAAATGGGAAGGTATACCATGCTTGTGGATTGGGACAATCAATGTTGTTAAAATGTCCATACTACCCAAAGCAATCTACAGGTTTAATGCAATGCCTATCAAAATACCAACAACATTCTTCACAGAAGTAGAACAAATAATCTTAACACGTGTATGGAATCACAAAAGACCCAAGAAGCCAAAGCAATCTTTTTTTTCTAATTTTTAAAAAAAAATTTTTTCCATTTATTGATTTTTGAGAGACAGAGAGAGACAGAGCGCAAGTCGGGGAGGGGCAGAGAGAGAGGGAGACACAGAATCCGAAGCAGGCTCCAGGCTCCGAGCCGTCAGCGGGGCTCAGACTCACGAACCTCGAGATCGTGACCTGAGCTGAAGTCGGATGCTCAACCGACTGAGCCACCCAGGTGCCCCGAAGCCAAAGCAATCTTGAAAAAGAACAAAGCTGGAGGTGTCACAGTCCCAGATATCAAGACATACTACAAAGCTGTAGTAATCAAAATAGTATGGTACTGGTATAAAATAGACACAAAGATCAATAGAACAGAATAGAGAGCCCAGATATAAACCCATGATTATACGGTCAATTACCCTTTGGTAAAGGAGGTGAGAATATGGCAATGAGAAAAAGCCTCTTCAACAAATGGTGTTGCGAAAACTGGACAGCCACGTGCAAAAGAATGAAAGCGGACCAGTTTCTCACACCATACACAAAAATAAACTCAAAATGGGTTAAAGATCTAAATGCGAGACCTGAAAACATAAAAATCCTAGAAGAGAACACAGGCAAAAATTTCTCTGACAAAAGCCATAGCAACAGTTTCCTAGATATGGCTCCTGAGGCAAGGAAAATAAAAGGAAAAATAAACTATTGGGACTGTGTCAATATACAAAGCTTCTGTACAGCCAAAGAAATAACCAACAATGTTAAAAAGCAACCTATTGAATGGAAGAGGTGTCCCTCAATAGATGAGTGCATAAAAAAAATATGTGGCGCACACACGCACGCACACGCGCACACACACACACACACACACACACACACACTGGAATATTACTCAGCCATAAAAAGAATAAAATCTTGCCATTTGCGACAACATGGATAGATATGGAGGGTATAATACTAAGTGAAATGAGTCCATCGGAGAAAAACAAATATCATATGATCTCACTCATGTGTGGAATTAGGAAGCAAAACAAATGAACAAGGAAAAAAGAGACAAACCAAAAGACAGACTCTTAACTGTAGAGAATAAAGTAAAGGTTACCAGAGGGGAGGGAGGTGGGGAGTGGGTGAAATAGGTGAAGGGGATTAAGATTATCCTTTTACCACAACGATCCCCGGGTGTTGTGTGGAAATATTTATATTGTACACCTGAAACGAATATAACACTGTATGTTAAGTGTACTGGAATTAAAATAAAAATTTTTAGAGAAGAATTACTACTCCTATTACTATTATCAGGCACACAAGATTAACTAGAAAGAGATCCTGCTCTGGAAGATCCTATTGTCTGAAGAAGGATCTATGCAAGATAATTTAGAAGCAGGCAGGTGAGTGCCCAAAGAGCCACTATAAAAGGTTTTTGGAAAACATAGGATATAGCATAAGTATGACTTTTTATGGCACACTAACCTATTTAGGAAGAAGGAAGCATTTTCTGATGTACTGAATAGAAAACTAATTGAAGAGAAATTAACAGTTTTTAGTAATGTATTATAATTTAACCCAAGAGACTGGACCCCAGGGTAAGGTCCTCTGGAATCCCGTTCTTACCCTCTTCTTCTTCTGTTTTGTAGCTCTCCTGGCTGTTTGGCAGCCAGCTGGAATGGAATCCTGAATGCCAGAGATACGCTGGCCACTGAAAAGGGAGAAGGAAGGATCTGGTGCTCTGGAAAGTTGCTTCATGCTGAGGCTTGGGGGACCCGCCTATCCTCCATGCAGCTCTGGTGGCTATAAATATACATGGGTGGGGCAGGGGTAGAATCTGGGAAATGAGTGCATAGTCCTGGCACGCTGAGAGACAAGGCATAAATAAGTACTTATACATACGTAACACACGTACACACATAAATAAATGCCTATCTGCTAGATTTGAGAGGTGGGCCATGGCTTGTGGAAAGGTTTTGGAATTTCAGAGAGAAAACAGTTCTGGATTACGATAGAAAGCATAATTATGTGTTAAAAGTATGTATTCGTGTATTGAAATTTTTCTGATGTTTACTTTTGAGAGAGAAAGAGACACAGAGCGCAAGTGGTGGGGGGAGGCGGCAGAGAGAGAGAGAGAGGGAGACACAGAATCCGAAGCAGGCTCAGAATCTGTGCTGACAGTGCAGAGCCTGACACGGGGCTTGAACCCGTGAACTGTGAGATCATGACCTGGGCCAAAGTCAGACCCTTAACAACTGAGTCGCCCGGGCGCCCCTGTATTTATGTATTTATAGCCTGTGTTTATATGTTAGCAATGCACATTAACAATAGTGTGCTAATTAGTATAGACCACTGCAGCCTTAATATTTAACAGCACTCCTAAACGTAGTTTTTGTTATCATCTGAATTTGAAAACAATCTGTTAAAAATAGTTTCTCATCCTGAGTAGTCCACTCCCTTCACCCTTGAGTTAAATCGAATTGTTCAAATTTTTGTTGTGTCTTCTCACAGTGGCCAATTTTATTTTGAAGAGCAGCTCTACTTTACGGAGGAGATACGATCAAAAGGGCACTGGATAGAGCAGGATGTCCAAGTTTCCATCCTGACTCTTGCCATGTCAGAGCTATTTTTAACGGGATTAAATTGTCCTGCCCCCAGACGTTAGCATTCTCATCTGTTGAATGAGGACTGCACAGTCTCTATGTTCCTGCCCGTTCTGTGATTCTCTGAGAATACTATCCTTTTCCCTTTTTTCTTCTACTCTTATTGCCTCGATTCTTTCAGAAAGTGTTTTGCCAACTTTGTTTATTAACCCGTTTTTTTTTCTGCACCTTTATTATGCTTTTTGAGTGGTGAAACTCACGTAAGATTCCCCCACTCTGCCCATGTTAATGTCATGCTGATTATTGACGGGCAGGTTAACACTGCTTAAAGAACAGCGAGTTGGGGTCAAGTAGGACCAGGGTTTGGAGCCTGCTCCCTATATACTAGCTGCACGAATTAGGGCAAGTCACAGACTTCTTGTTTACCTGAAGAATAGTATTGAGAATGTCTTCCTTTCAGATTTGTTCTGCAAATGACTTGATCTATCTACTTCTGCGAACATAACCCAACTTTGGGTTGGGCTTCTTGCTTTCAAGCAACCTTCAACCATTCAAAACATATGGTTTCCTATATGCAAGCATGCTTCTAAAAAATCTTTTTTAATGTTTATTTATTTTGAGAGAGAGAGACAGAGTGGGAGTGGGGGAGGGGCAGAGAGAGAGAGAGAGAGAGAGAGAGAGAGAGAAGCTGAAGCAGGCTCCAGGCCCTGAGCCGACATGGGTCTCGAACCCACAAGCCGTGAGATCATGACCTGAATTGAAGTCTGATGCTCAACTGACTGAACCACCCAAGCGCCTCGTCTGCAAGCATGCTTCTAGATTGTTGGGCACATTGATAGAGCTTATGTTCTAGAGACAGACAGTAAACAACATACATAACAAAGTAAATTTTATAGCATGTTAGAAAGTAATAATTGCTATGGGAAATAGAAAACAGAAAACGGAGTAAGGAGAGTCAGAAATGGCAGGGGAGGAAGCAGGTTGTGATGCCAACCAGTAAGAGTAGGTGGGATTTGGATTAAATGTGGGGGTATGAGTGTATCCTGCCCAGAGTGAATGATTGCAGCCTCAAGGGGCAGCATAACCAGCATGTTTAAAGAACAACATAGAGGTAGTTCCTCTGGAGCAGAATAAGCCTGATGGAGCATGCTAGAACATCAGGCACCAGATCCTATAGAGCCTTATAAGTTATTGTAGGAATGGTGGTTTTACTTTCATGATACGGAGACATTTTGAAGAGTTTTTAACAGAGGGGTGCCCAGATTTAATTTTGTTTTTTTTTTGTTTTGTTTTGTTTTTAATATGAAATTTATTGTCAAATTGGTTTCCATACAACACCCAGTGCTCATCCCAACTGGTGCCCTCCTTGATGCCCATCACCCACTTTCTTTTTTTTTAATATGAAATTTTAATTTTGTTTCTTAAAAAAGGATCAGATGCCTGGGTGGCTCAGTCGTGAAGCATTTGACTTCAGCTCGGGTCATGATCTCACGGTTCATGAGTTCGAGTCCCATTTCTGGTGAGCACAAGTCCTGCTTTGGGTAAAACATGAGCCCCACTTCTGGTGAGCCTTGCTTCTCTCTCTCTCTCTCTCAATCTTTCTCTGCCCTTCGCTCGCTTGTGCCCTCTCTCTTTCTCTCAAAAAGAAGGAAAGAGAGAGAAAGAAAGAAAGAAAGAAAGAAAGAAAGAAAGAAAGGAAGAAAAAGGATCACTCCACTCTAGGGGTGCCTGGGTGTCTCAGTCAGTTGAACAGTTGAGGGTCTGACTCTTGATTTCGTCTCTGTCATTATCCCAGAGTCATGGGATCGAGCACAGTATCCAGCTCTGTGCTGAGTGTGGAGCCTGCTTAAGATTCTCTTGCCCCCTGCCCCTCTCCCCTGCTTGTTCTCTCCCTCTCTCTCTCTCTTTCTCTCACTCTGTCTCAAAAGCAAGGATCACTCTAACAGCTGTGATGAGGATAAACAAGGGTTTCTCAGCCTCAGCACTGACATTCCTAGTCAGATGATTCTTTGCTGGGGGAGGGGGGGTGCTGTCCTGTGCATTTATGGTGTTTAACGAATCCCTTATCTCTGGGCTTAGCAATGGGGAAGCCATTAGTGACCCTACTTTTAATAGGAGGTAATAGCTTGATTAAAGTGAGTTTAAGAAATGAGAGAAATCAGAAGCACCAAGTGTAGACAGAACTGTGCTGCAGAGGGGAGCAAGGGCATAGACTAGTATTGATAGATGAAGCACTATTTTTGGTTTTGGTCTTCAGATGGAGGCAATAACAAGATATGTGTATGCTGGTTAGAACTGACCTCTACAGAGGGGGAAATTGGTGTGGGTGTGAGAAGGGAGAACCCCGAGATTCGGGTCCTCAAGCAGTTGAGAGGGGATGGAATCTGCCCAATGCAGGTGGATAGCTTGGCTTACGGAGGAGCAGGGAGAGAGTGCATGTTTTGTAACAGGCAGGAGGGCAGAGCCTGTGGCCGCATATGCCAATAGGTAAGTGGATATCATGATGTGAGTCTAAAATTTGTCTTCTGTTTGCTTCAGTTGTCCCAGGAAAGCAGGAGACAAGGTCATCAGTTGAGAGTGGGGGGGGGGGGAGGGCACTGGGGTGGAGGAAGGGGGTGTTGGACATCTGGGGAGAGAAAAGCTGGTGTGTTAAATTGTTAAACAGCACAATGAACGGACTAGGTGCGGATACCTCGGTTTTCTGACAGCATTAAGGCCCATGTGAGGTTTGTGGTTATGAAGTTAAGGTCAGGGCAGACAGAGTGGCTTGTGTTTTTTTTTTTTTCCAGCCATGTTCAGCGGCATTGAGTGCAGGAGCAGAATAGATGGAATGATTGGGCTTCTGGGCTGTGGCTTTGACACAACGAGAAAGGCGAGCTTCTTAAGGATGTAGGTAATAGAGAGATGCGAATGATTAGCTATAAATTTATGCTGTGTAAGACAAGAGACATCAAAGGAATGAGAACCAGTGAGAAGGGGGTAGGGTTATTCATAGCGGTGAGGTTAAAGCATTCCTGAGGTTGGACTGATAGGATTGACAAGGGGAGCGGGTGGGAACATTGGGTAAGAATGAAGAAAGTTGGAGGTGCTGTGGTTATTGGTAGTGACAAAGTCCAGGCAATGCCCGTGGGAGGGTGTCACCGAGGTCAGGGAGGGCAACGTCATCGGAGAAGAGAAGTCAAGGACCTGGGAGGTCACTGCCATTTACTAGACGTGTGAGTTTAGAGAAGTGGAGGACTAGAAGAACATGCTTAATAGGCTCTCAATAAGTCAATATTAGTCTTTCTGAGCCTTTATTTTATCATCTGTAAAATGAACTTAGCAACCTCTTCCTACTGTAGGGGATAATTGTGAGGATCAAACGGGGCAGTGCATAAGAAAGTGTCTTGTAAATAATCTGCCAATGTTCGAGCACAAAGATTTTATGACATCTGTTTTTTGTCCACGATGTAGGATAGGAATCTGGTGAAGGGCGAAAGATTTTAGATTTGAAAGGATGACCAATAGGAGCTATTTTAGGATCTTGAAGGAGAAGGTGACCTAATCAAACACAATCAGTGGGATTATCTGATTTACACTGGGTGGAGATACCTTGGTAACTATTTACTAATTATCTCTCTTCTCTTGCTTTTCCGGTACAACGTTTACGCCATCCCCAAACGTACAGATTGGATCATCTCAGTTCCCTCACTGTAATAGCCCCATTGTTTCCATGATGATACGTGCGTTCCTCTGCCTATTGTCCCATTGCCACCAAGACCTGATGTGATTGTGTCTTTCCACCTCCATATCTCGTTCGTGGGCTGTGCAGCCTATCCCCTTCCATGATTTCAGAATATCGCCTGACCTTTCATACTGCTGCACCTTTGGGCCTGCTCTTTTCTCAGCCTATAATGCTATTCCTCCATTGGAGTCTATAGATTTGATTCCATATGCTACTTACTCAGTAAGGCCCTTTGTAAAATTTCATCTTTCTGTAGTGCTTTTATTGTGCTTTTGTAATTGAATCTATTTTTGTGTGTAATTATTGATTAAACCATTATTAATTGTTCATATTTATGTCCCACCGGACTGCAAGCTCCTTTAGGGCAGAAGCCACCTGTTATTTATCTTAGTAGAAATGAACGATGAATTCCATCTTCATGAGCATCTATTATTTCTTATGCTCAATATATATTTGATACTTGTTGACTGAATAAATGGATGGAAGGATGATTGAAGTCTCTGTATGTACAAGGCACCACACTGAGTGCTGTGTTAAATACTCTTTCAAAAAAAACCCCAATAAGTATGTGCTCAATAAAACTTGATTCGTTTCAACATTCCTATTTCAAGGAGCCTCCCCACTGAATTGGAAACTGCTGGCAGAGTCAGAGCAAACGGAGTTTGACATGTCAACTAAGTCAAAGGAGGCAGCTGTGGGGTAATAGAAACAGAAGTAAACAAGGATCAGAACGTCTGATTTCCAGGACCAGCTCATACTCCAGCTTTATGACTTCGGCCACCTTGAAACATCTCTGAACATCAATGTCCTCATCCTTAAAATGAGGTATTTGGATTATGTGATCTCCAAAGTCCTTTCCAACGTTAACATTTCATGCTTCTAAAATGCTATGAAATCATCAGCATTAATGTCAAATCCCAAATCCAATTTTGCCAGGGAGAACCACTTGTGAATTTCTGGATGGCTGGTAACCTTGACTGGACAATGAAACTGTTCGCAAGAGAGGAAAACAAATTATAATCCTTTTTTCCATTGTCTAAGGCAAGATGATCGCCTCTGCAAATCATGCACTGTTCTGGGCTCAAAGTCCCAACAACTGTTACGCCTCCTCTCCGGTTTAGAGAGCATAAATAAATGCACATCTTCAATCTAGACGGAAATGGTGTGCCCAGCTCTGTTTTAGAAGGCATGGATAAATGCACATCTTCTTCAGTCTAGATGGAAAATATGACATACTTCAGGTTCGGCTCCAACCAATGTGCAGAGAATCACTTCTGGAATCATGAGAAAATGAAAAAAAACAAAACAAAACAAAAAACCCTGCACAACTTCAACCAAATTGGAATTGATATTTGTTGCAGAGCCTGGAGACTTGCCTCTTGGCAGAAGGAGATTTTTCCCAGTTGGTTTCAAAAGCCTAATGATATAAAACAACAGCTGGCCTTGTAATTCCTAATAGACTGCATCTGCCCCTGATATTTGAGACTGACCATGACAGCAGTCCCGGTAGGGATCTCCCTGAGCCTCAGTAGATAGCCTTGTTCTTTTTAAAAATCGTATATTGTCTTGTTCACACATGCCTAAGACCGAAGGATCTGGGATAAACAGGGAAGACATACAGAGAAAACAAGAGGAAGGTTTTATTTGCTTAGGGCAAATACTAAATGTCTCACAATCCAACTCCTTAGTCCATGACTTTGCGTGTTTTTCCACTGCCACAAAAGAAGTAGCATGATATAATGGAAAAACTGTGGGCTTTAGGGGCAGGTGGCTCTGGGCTTAACTAGTAGCTTGTAAAATCTCCTCCTAAGTGATCATATATAAGTTACTTAGTCTCTCTCGGTCTCTTTATTCATCTGCAAAATAGCAACACTTATTTCTACCCCACAGAGTCGTGAAGACAGTGTTTTGCTGGGTAAAATGCCCTAACCCTTTGTATGTACCAGATTCTTAATTTGATTATAAAAGTTCTGTGATGTGATCATGGGAGTGAGGCTTGCTATTTTAAAGTTTATTTAGTTTTTTCAGTTTATTTTGTTTATTTTTAGTAATCTCTACACCCAACATGGGGCTCAAACTCAGGACCCCAAGATCGAGAGTCACATGCACCACTGACTGAGCCAGATCACAAAGGAAGAAAGCAGAAAGACAAGAGAAAAGAAAGAAAGGAAGAAAGAGAGAAAACAAAAGAACAAGGGGTTGTGAAAGAGCCAGAAAACAATAAAATGGCAAGAGTAAATCCATATTCTATCAGTAATGAATTTACATGTGAATGGACGAGATTCTCCAATCAAAAGACCTAGAGTGCCTGAATGGATTAAAAAAAAAAAAATGACCCAACTATATGCTGCCTACAAAAGGCTCACATCAGCTTTAAGGAAACATATAGACTGAAAGTGAAGGGATGGAAAAAGATATTACAAGTAAATCAAAATCAGAAGAAAGCAAGGGTAGCTATAGTTATATCAGACCAAATAAACTTTAAGTCGAAAATTGTAGCAAGGGACAAGGAAGGTCAAATTTAGTAGAAAGAAGGAAATAACAACGGTCAGTGGAAATAAATGAAAAAGAACCTAAAAAGACAATAGATCAATGAAACTAAGAGGTGGTTTTTTAAAAAGATAAACAGAATTGACAAACAGCTAGACTAAGAAAAGAGAGAAGATACAAATCAATAAAATTAGAAATGAAAGAGGAGACAAATGGTATCATAAATGATACCACACAAAGTGTCATGAGAAACGACTATGAACAATTATTTATATGCCAACAGATTAGATAACTGAGAAGAAATGGATAAATTCCTGGAAATGTACAATGTACCAAGACTGAATCATGAAGAAACAGAAAACCTCAACAGACCAGTTACTTTTAAGGAGATTGAATCAGGAATGAAAAACCTCCCAGCAAAGAAAAGTCCAGAACCAGATGGCTTCATGGGGAATTCTACCAAGCATTTAAAGAAGAATTGTTATCAATCTTTCTCAAACTCCTTCAAAAAACTAGAATAGAAGGAGCACTTTCAAAGTCATTTCATGAGTCCACCATTACACTGATTATAAAAACCAGACAAGGACATTTTCAAGGTGAGAAAATTGAAAGCCAATATCCTTCATGAACATAGATGCAAAGATCCTCAACAAAATATTAAGAAACTGAATTCAATAGTACATTAAAGGGGTGTCTGGGTGGCTCAGTCAGTTAAGCGTCCGACTTTGGCTCAGGTCATGATCTCACAGTTTGTGGGTTCGAGCCCCACGTCGGGCTCTGCTGATGGCTCAGAGCCTGGAGCCTGTTTCAGATTCTGTGTCTCCCCCTCTCTCTGCCCCTCCCCTGTTCATGCTCTGTCTCTGTCTCAAGAATAAATAAACATTAAAAAAAATTGTAAAAAAGATAGTACATTAAAAGGATCATACACCATGATCAAGTGGGATTTATTCCAGGGATACCAGGATGGTTCAACACTTGCAAATCAGTAAATGTGATACACCACATTAATAGAAAATGAAAGGTAATACAATTTGATATTAACACAAAACAGACACATAGATCAGTGGAACAGAAACAAATCCATGCATATATGTTCAACTAATTTTTGATAAAGGATCCAAGAATATACAAGAAGGAAAGGATAGTCTCTTCAATAAATGGTGTTGGGAAAACTGAATAGCCACATGCCAAGTAACAAAACTGGACCCCTCTCTGACACCGTCCACAAAAATAAAAAAAAAAAAATTGAAGAGTTTAATGTTAAGACCTGAAACCATAAAATTCCTGGAAATAGACAAAGGAAATAATCTCCTTAACCTTCATCTTGGAAATGAGTTTTTGGATTTGACAACAAAAGCTAAGGTAACAAAAACAAAATAAACACATTAGACTACATCAAATTTAAAAATTTCTGCACAGCAAAAGAAATTATCAACGAAATGAAAAGGAAACCTATAGAATGGAAGAAAATATTTGCAAACCACGTACCCAATAAGGGGTTAATATACAAAATATATATGGAATTCATACAACTCAATAGCAAAAACACCAAATAACTCAATTTAAACACCTGTTAGGATGTCTATTATCAAAAGACAAGAGATAACAAAGATATCTTTGTTAAAGATAAAACCTAAGATAAAGATAAAACCTAAGCATCTGTCAACAGATGAATGAAGAAAATGTGCGGTGTGTGTATTAAAGACAATGAAATAATATTCAGCTTTTAAAAAAGAAATCCTGCCATTTGCAGCAGCTTGGGTGAAACTGGAGGGCATTATGCTAAGTGAAATAAGCCAGACAGATAAAGACCAAAAATACTGTTTGGTATCACTTATATGTGGAAGCTAAAAAAATAAAGTTGAACTCATAAAAGCAGAGTAGAATGGTTGTTGTTTGGGGCTGGGGTGGGAGATACAGGGAGAGCTTGGTTAAAGGGTACAAACTTAGAGTTTTAAGATGAATCAAGTCTGGGGATCTAATACTATATTACATGGTGACTAGAGTTGAAAATACTGTGTTGTTTAATTGAAATTTGCCGAGAGAGTAGAACTTGTGTTTTCACACACCCACAGACAGACCCTTCCCTCCCCCCCCCCCACGTAAATATGTGAGGTAATGGATGTGTTAAGTGATTTGATGGTGGAAATCCTTTCACAATGTGTATGTATACCAAATCATCATGTTATACACTTCAAGTATCTTATAGTTTTATTTGTCAATTATACCTCAATAAAGCTGAAAAAAGGCTACATTCACATGGAACCAAACTATCTCGTAATTTTCTAACTCTAAGGATGAAAACATACACGACTTTACAACGGAAAGATCTGACTCTTACCCTCTTTATCAAGGGCTCATATTGGACATCACCAAGAGTAAGACAATTTGATTTTATGTGCCACCCGATATAACATAATATGAAACACATAGCATTCCCTATAAAGTATTCATATTGAACATGTTTGACCTGAAGCTAATTATTCCTTTAAACCAAACTTCCAGTTTACAGGAATATAGGAGATAAAAGAAGCAAGATAATTGGCATCCAGATGGAAACAATCAGTCAGGCAAATTCAGATCGTAGAAGTTCTACAAGACAACTGGCCCAGTCTCTTCAAAATTCGATGTTGTTAAAAAAAAAAAAAAAAGAGGTAGTGAGACTGTTCTCAATTAAGAGAGACTATAAAGATATACAATCAAATATGATGGGTAAACTTCAATCAATCAGATTTTTTTTTCATAAAAAAGCTAATTAAGATATTTTGTGGACAACTGGGGGATATTTTAATATGAACCGATGTTGTATTAGAGATTTATGGTTAATTTTATCTAAGGTAATAAAAGTATTATGAATATAAAGAAAAATTTCATTACTTTTAAGAGATATAGAAATGTCTTAATTTTTAGGAGACTCACAACGTCTGCATCTTTGAAATGGCAGAATGTTAACACTTGTTCCATTTAGATGTCTGGTACATGGAATGCATTTTAGTCTTCTTTCAACCTATTCTGGACATTAAAAATTTTCTATAACACAGTGTTTGGTGGGAAGAGAACATATTATACTAAACATTTTGCTATCTAGAAAATTGTCCTAAGGAATCAGTGATCAATAGTGATAGAATAGTCCTGACAAAGTAAGTGTATAACAATTATAAATAGAGGTAAATAGTCTGTGTATTCTCAAGGAGCAGAATTAATTCCCACAGGATTTTTGGTCAGGTTGACTTTAAAATTTATGCAGAGAACCAGAAGGCAGAGAATAGCTAATTTGTTTCTGAAAAGGGAAAGAGGGAGAAGAGACTTGTGGCTCTAAATATAAAGATTAGAAAGAGTATATGGTATAGGGATGGACTCATTGACCAATTACACAAATTAGCTCTCAAAACAGTATATGACTATGTGAAATTTTGATATAGGATAGAGGTGGCACGAGAAAGGAGAAATTATTTAACAAATGGAGCTGAAACAGCTATGATTCACATAAAAGTGAAATTATAACACTGCCTCAAACCAAACTCGAGAATCAATTTCAAATACAGCGAGAACCCAAACATTGAAAGATACTGTGAAGAAGGTCACTGGCTAGAGGGAAACATCAGGTTGAGGGATTTGTTTGTGGTGTTAGGATAGGAGAACCTCGAACTTGAGAAAAGCTTCCGGCAGAGAGAGAGATCTAGAAAAGAGGAGTATTCCTAAGAAAGCAATTGCGGTTGGGGAAGCAGCAAGGTGGCCAGCACAGAGCGGGTCCAGTAATTACTGAAGGAGTAACTGAGAGAGTGGATTAGCTTAGCTGGGATGTGCAGAAACTGGTTCACAGAGGAGTGGGCTTTTTTTTTTTTCCCTGACAGGTGTGAAAGGGGAGTGAACAGAAGCAGCTACTGCTAAGTTTGCTCGGCTTTCTGACTTTTCACTTCAGGCTTCAGAAGCAGGAGGAAAGGAACTGCTGTGGCTAAAATTCAAATAGAGACTGCTTAAACTCAAAAGGCATGGGAAACAGTGTGTAGATAGGAAAATATGTGCTACAACCAGACAGAGTCCCCTAAGTGATGTCATTTGCTTCCCGGCTTATTGTTGTTGACGCTTTTGTTGGTTTTTCTAACCCTGGCATGAAGACGCTTCCCCGAAGGATAAAGGGAGCGTCCCAAAGCCCAGTGATCTCAAGATTTCAAAAGTCGCATGTGTGGCAAGAGCCAGGGGCAGAAGGATGCTAATTCTAAAACTGAACTGTCTAGGTTCATATCCTGGAACTGACACATACTAAGCTAAGAGTTCCTTAGCTTCCGAAGTCCAGCCGCCACTTGTATCAAATGAGGATTCTATTCGCTCAGGTTCTTTGCTGCAAGTTTAGAACCTGACTCTGGCTAACTTGAACGCATTGGGAGAACACAGGGCCGTCTGTGGATCCAAGGGAAAGCTGCAGAACCAGGCTTAGAAAGAGCAGCGACCAGGGTACCCCACACATCCAGGTAGCAGGAAAGGATGGTTGGTTCCTCTAGCAGCCTCGGCCCCTCCATGTTTAGTAACGTCAGAGATGACTATTCAGCCTTTGTCGGTGTGCTTAAGATGAAATTCTAGAAAGGTATTTGGGTCCCAATAGCCTAATTTATTAACATAACACTGTATGTTGATTACACTGGACTAAAATAAAATAAAGTAAAATAAAATAAATAAAATAAAATCTTGCCATTTGCAACAACGTGGGTGGAACTAGAAGGTACTATGCTAAACAACGTAAGTCGGTCCGAGGAAGGCAAATGGCATATGATTTCACTCATAGGCGGAATTTAAGAAACAAAATAGATGAACATAGGGGAAGGGAAGGAAAAATAAGATAAAAACAGAGAGGGAGACAAACCATAAGAGACTCTTCAATACGGAGAATAAACTGAGGGTTGCTAGGGGGGTGTTGGGTGGGGGGATGGGCTAAATGGGTGATGGGCATTAAGGAGGGCACTTGTGGGGGTGAGCACTGGGTGTTACATGTAAGTGATGAACCACTGGGTTCTACTCCTGAAACCAGCACTACCCTGTGTGTTAACGAACTTGAATTTACATAAATAAAATAAATAAATAAATGAAAAGAAAAAGATAAATTAAAATGTGGGGTGCCTGGGTGGCTCTGTCGGTTGAGCGTCTGACTCTTGATCTCAGTTCAGGCCATGATCCCAGATTCATGGCATGGAGCCCGCTTAAGATTCTCTGTCTCTCTTCCTCTTCCCTTCTCCCCCACTTGCACTCAAAAAAAAAATAAAAATAAAAATAAAAATAAAAATAAAAATAAATAAATAAATAAAATAAATTAAAAAAATAAAAATAAATAAAATAAAAAATAACCTGATTTAGATTCTTTGCTTATCTTCCAGCTAGGGGAGCACAGAGCATCTTTTGTATGGTTCCATCAAATATGAAGTTACTGTATTAAAACAAAACCGAAACCAAGTTTACATGTACTCCATGCTCTTGGCCATCCAAATATCCACATTTTCATTGCTTTTTTTTTTCTTTATTTTAAAGAGAGAGTGCTAGCAGAGGAGAGGAGCAGAGGGAGAGAGAAAGAGAGAGAGAGAGAATCTTAAGCAGACTCAATGATCAGCCTGGAGCCTGACGTGGGGCTCGATCCCACCACCCTGGGATTATGACCTGAGCAGAAATCAAGAATTGGACGTTTAACCAGTTGAGCCGCCCAGGTGCCCCCCACCGTCTTTTCATTTCTATGCATTAACTTTCAATAATGTTTTGGCCAACATACCTGTAAATATTCCACAGTGAAAATGCATTATTCCTCTCTCTAAAGATGAATAACCCCAAACTACATCCACCTCCAAGCCCAGGATCTCCGAGTAATCACTCTTTTGTCAGCCTACGTCATGAGTCTGCAGCCTGCAGTTCAAGCAAAATCACACAATAGAAAACAATCATGGCTTTCTCTTATAAAGCAGTGCATTTACATTAGTGCTAATCTTCTTATGTCTCGGAGATCCCCAATGAACAGATGTGGAACATGAGGTCCAGAGTGGCCTGTAATTTATCCAAACCCACCAATGACTAAGCAATGAAGCCAACGTGTGACTCCAGGTTTGTCCAACTCCAAAGCCATCTCTTTCCTTTCCATGACAGAAGGGTTAGAACAACATGAGGCAAATGTCTTCCTCAGAGAATTTTAACAGGAAACAAAGCCCTATGAAAATAGCAGTCGGAGGAGAGTTTTAAGCTATGGAAAGCAGAAGACGGAAGGTTTAAGGTTGTAGATATATGAGTAGGGGATGAGAAGCCTGTTTATTTAATGGAGAGGGGGATAAATAGGACTTTCCTGTTGTTTAAACTATTTCACAGTAATGTTAACACACTTTGCAAGGGGCTTACATAACTATTTCCTCAATCATTTTTGCATTAATAGGTAGTTGTTTGGATTATTTTATTAGTAAAGGTTTTGATTGACATAAGTTAGCAGGTCACTTGGAAATCTGATTACCCAATTATTGATCTTTTTTAATCTCTATACCTATAAAATAAAAATACTATTCAATTAGAGGTAGGATGGTGTTGAAATGGACTATTTAGAGAAAAAACAAATTAGATTCTCACCTTATGTCATACAGCAAAACAAATGCTAGATGCATTGAGAAGTTAATGTGTTTTTTTTTTAACAAACTGTCAGAAGAAATAACTTAGAAGAAAATATAGGACATTTCTGGGAATGGAAAAAAAAGCTCTTGAAGCATGAAGGCAATGAAATGTCCTTGCTAGCTGGGGGCGGGAATGCCCAGGAATCGCTCCAGTTTTAGTGATTTGAAGTTCGTGGTGATGGAGTTGATCAGGAGGTGGTGTCCAAAGCCCTGAATTCCCTTTACACTCTTCTAAGAGCATTCCCCACCCTCACTTCTCTATACCCAGCAAAGAAACAGTGCCAGACATTTTATCCTGCTCAGATTTATCCCCGACTTAAATCTTGGAAACTGCACACAGGCACAATAATTTTGGTCAATCAGGAAAAAGCCTTATTGTGTTTCAAAACAAGTCATGCAAGGAAAGACTTGAGGAATTTCATTTTAGCCTGAAGATGTGAAATTTAAACTTGCACTAAAGGACGCTTGGAGGAAATGTTTGGAGAAAGTCGTGGTGTTGGCTGAACTCTTTCTGAGTCACTTGTTCTGATGTCAGGTGTGTGGTAAGGGTTAGTAAGAATCTCACATTTGGCTCAATCTGGGCTCTCACAGTCTCAAGTAACAAGCTGGTCGTACTCAGATTTTATTTTCCTTGAATGTTTAGATTGCATTGCACCGTTGGCTTGGTAGCTATTATTCAACTTGCACTTTTGAAACGAACGTTTATCTGTTGGTAAGCCAGAAGACCACAGAGTATATTTTTTCTTTGTTTTTCAGTTTTTGGTCAGACTATTTAGAACCACACGAATTCCAAGAGAAACAACCAAAGATCTAAGCGAATGACTCCAGTCGCTGCTACAGAATTCAAATTCTTGCGTGTCATCTCTGCCTGTAACTTTTAAATTAGTGATTGTATGGTGTAAATGATGGGAGAGCTTCTGCCAAGCGAAGCAAAACTAGGGGATAATGTCACAGCGGGGAGGGTTGCCGATCAATTGGATGAACTCTGAGAAACTAAAGGATGTGTTTTAAGTAGCAAAAGTCACAGTTGGTGGAATCTCAAGAACACTGGTGAACTGATACTCTATCAAGTGTCTGTCCCAATCAGTATGGTTTCATCTTGAAGGTGAAGCTCAACTTGGCCATGTCAATTGATACAGTTAAAGTTGGGTTAAAGACCCAAATGAGGTACGTCAATCGCACTGCTCAAGGAAGAGGGTTAAGAATATTTCAAAGCTACAGATATAAATAGGCGGGAACCTCACTGAATAAATGAACAAGAGGTAAAAGGCTATCAGAAGTTCACTCTCTCAAGCTTTACCATACAGCAGACTTCCCTTTATCCCGTTGATTCCATAAGAAATTTGGGTTATGGAAACCATCGATAAATTAGATTAGACAGAAAAATAAGTCAACATCTGACACATCAGGAAAGGCATTGCTGAGTTTTAGGAAAGAAATAGGGACCTCCCAATGAGGCGCTGCATCTGAGAGGTTTAAACATCAGCACCCTCGATGCAACAGAGATGCTGGTGATTGATGGAGAAGGTATAGAAGAACAGCAGTGATTTGAAGGATTGCAAGCAGGGTTGAAGAAACAATGAGAGATTCGACTCTACCCGGTCAAACCATAATTCAGGAGGGATGTGTGTAATGGTGCGTGAATGTTTTAAAGTTCCCAGTGCCTACGAAGGAGAACGATTTAGTGCCTTTAAAGCAATAAATTCAAGCTAATTATTAGGATAAACTTTCTGACAGTGTTATTTGTTTTATTTAAGAGATAAACTATTCCTGGAGTCGAGAAATGGAAAAGAGGGAGCCAAATACCAGCGGAGGAAAACACATAACAAGATAGGAGTGCGGTGTCTAACACGCCATTTAATGGCAGGCGTGTGACCATGAAACCGAGGTTTACTGTTAGGCTGATTTTCCCGTGAACCCCTGGGTGTCGCGTTCAGGAGGAAGTAAGCATAGCATCCTTTCTGTCTGAGCCCACGAGCAGATTTTTCTCTGCCTCACATGGGAAGTTCCTCTAGTGAAGCATGAGCCAGGAATGAATGGGGTGAATGTAGAAGGCATCCTTAAAGCAAAAATGGGTTTCTTTGGAGGTCTAACGCTTTTGGTTGCTTGGGCTTTTGGGTGACATTTTGGTGGCCACTTGCCTTTGACACCTGGATCTCTGAATTTCACGGGGTTATTGGATGTCAGATTTTGCATCCACTGTTATGTTTGTAGCATCTTTGACCTCTTCTTGATTCCTCGTGGGTAAGAGTCCTAGGTTCCCAGCCTAGCCTGGTTTGGCATATCTTTCTTACCTTCTCTTAGGATCTGCCTTTAGGAGGACAGAACTTCCATTCCTTTGCTGTGTTGCCCAGGCCCAATTATTCAGGACCTTGATAAATCTCACGTGTTTTCTCGTAAGGTTCTCTGTCGCCGTACAAATCAGGTGGAAAGTAGCCTAAGGTTTGCAACAATACCCAGAGTAAAAACTATCCACAAAAGAGGGCGCGTGCCAGAGGGCAGGGGGGTGGAGGGAGGGGCAAAATGGGTCAAGGGGAGTGGCAGAGGCAGGCTTCCAGTTGGGATGAATAAGTCATGGGAATCAAGGCACAACAGAGGGAATCTGGTCCATGTTACTGTAATAGCACTCGCTGTATGCTGACAGACGGCAGTCACACTTGCAGTGAGCACAGCGGAATGTTCAGAGATGGCGAACCAGTGCATCATACGCAACACTCTGTGGCATTATATTCAAATAAAAGGTTTCTCGAAAGAAGAGGGCACGTGCTTTGGGGAAGGAGGGAAACAGAAGGCATGTATTCTTACAGTGTGACATGGAGAAAGAGATTAAAGATGAGTCAACAAGTGTTAAAAAGGTTGTGGAAGTCAGCACATATTTCTTATTTGCTCATGTGTGTAAGGCCCCAGGAGAGAAAATTCAAAGCATGTTAAAAAAAAAAATAATGAATGAAATATAAAACTAAATATTGAAGAACTTAGTGTCTCGGGGAGGGGGGATTGGAGAGGACACATGACATCTCTGATGTAAACTGGGGAGCGATGTGACCCTACGGTCTCTCAGACTAGGGTAGTTGTGACAAGGCAAAGAATGACAGGTCACGTTTTCTCTGTTTTTCCTTTTTTCTTTTTCTCAAATGTTTATTTATTTATTTTGAGAGAGAGAGAGGGACAGAGAAAATCCCAAGCAGGCGTAGAGCACAGAGCCTGACGTGAGGCTCAAACTCACAAACCGTGAGATCATGACCTGAGTCTAAACCAAGAGTTTGACACTTAACCAACTGAGCCAGCCAGGCGCTCCCCAACAATAAAATATTAAATAATAATAATAATAATAATAATAGCATGGTCCTTCATAGCTTTTTCACTATGTGGTACATTGTTTACTTTTTAAAAATGTTTATTTGAGAGAGAGAGAGAGAGAGAGAGAGAGCAGGGGAGGGGCAGAGAGGGAGAGGGAGAGAGTCCCAAGCATGCTCTGCACTGAAAGTGACGTGGGGCTTGAACCCAAAACCGTAAGATCATGACCTGAGCCAAAATCAAGAGTTGGACACTCAACCAGCTGAACCTCCCAGGTGCCCCTGCTATATTGTTTATTTATATAAGCTCCATGAGAGTTTAGGACTAATGTCTCATGTACAGCACTATGTCCTTAGAGTTTTCTAAAGTACCAGGACAAACATCTAGACACAGCAAAGCATAGCACTTGGCATTGAGGATACAGAAATTAACATGATAAAATGTCATAACTGCAAATGTATGTGTTATCCATTTGGTATCATCGCCTGGTCTGTAAATGATGCAACCAATGTCTCCTTCTCAGTCTTCTCTACCTGGACAGACTTGGATGTATACCTTTGGATTTATATCTTCTCTCTTTAGAAATATAACATGATGACTGTGTTTTGTTATACTTGGTCATGGAAATGTTCTGTCTCTTCAAGTTAGCTTTGTGGGGATCGGGTGACGCTGTTCTGTGTTACTTCTACGTATCAACTTCAGTGCTAAATTATGAAACTGCTTTTCCTTTTATCACTTGATGTGTTCCAGTTCTGTCTTAACTAGACCATTAATTCTTTATTGTATATTTATCTAATTTCAGCATATTGCTCAATATACAATAAGTGCACCTGATAAACTCTTTTCAGGTTGGTTTTTCAACATTACCTTCCTATAATGATTATAGCCTCCAAACATGACTATTGGGAAAAATAGTATTTTGTCTCTTAATCTGTTGTTTTCTTTCCAGAAAACAGAAAAGAAAAAGAAAATGTGCCTTGGGGAAAACCTTCATTTGTAGCATTTACCAAAAGGGAATGAGCAATTGAATCTGAGGGACAAAACTGGGGAGGGGGGTGTTATTTGGGGGTGGTTTTTGTTTTTGTGTTTTGTGTTTGTTTGTGTGTTTTTACTTCCCAGCAGCAAACAGACTAAGAATGCTAGTAATCAAACTTTAAAAATAATCCCCTGAAATGAAAATGTACCTCAAATTAACTTTTGCCTTATATATTTCTTTGGAGTAAAGATGGCTGAAATTTAATCCCCCACCATTCCAGTACATTCTGAAGAGCATAAATCCTAACCAGATTTTAATTCATTTCTTTGAGGAAACTTTCTTCCTTATGTCTCATTTCCTGAACCCTACTCTGGGGTCCAATCTGGTGCTATCCTGAGTGCCGTTTTCAAAATTGATTTAATTGCAAATGTTGGAGAGCACTTGAACTGTGGGAACTTACTACCCACAATAATGTGCTCTTGCCCATTAAAAAGATGATATATTGAGTACAATTTACCTAATATGTTCAAGTATGTACGTAATATTACCTAATATGTTCAAAATATAATAACCATAATTAATGAATTAATCTGTAACAGTTGCCATTTCTTGAGGAAGCATTACATTCTAGGGACAGGACTAACAACCTGACATGCTGGCTCCTTTCTCCTCTTTTTTTTTTTTTTTTTTTAACTTTTTAACATTTATTCATTTTTTTGAGAGACAGAGTGAGCGAGCAGGGGAGAGGCAGAGAGAGACACACACACAGAATCCAAAGCAGGCTCCAGGCTCTGAGCTGTCAGCACAGAGCCCGATGTGGTGCTTGAACCCACAAGCCGTGAGATCGTGACCCGAGCTGAAGTCAGAGGCTTAACTGACTGAGCCACCCAGGCACCCGCCTTTCTCCTCTTAAACAATTCTGTGGGGCAATTCTTAATATCCCTATTTTGTACGTAGGAAAGTGAGGCTTAGCGAGTTTGAGAAATATTCCCTAAGTGGAAGAGGGAGAATCCAAATAGGGTTCTTCGTGGCTACAATGTCTCTGGCTTTAATTCCTTTGCCATGTAGACCTTCATTGATAGTGTGGACAAGCCTTCCCAACCTGCTCTGCCTTTACCGTAGAGCAGCATGAGAAGGGGGGCTTGAACTGATTGGTGGGATCCCCTGGCTTTGGTAGACAGGTTGGCAGATGATCGCCAGGGAGGACTTCTAAGCCCTTGTCTATAGTTTGATGGGAAGAATAATAGCACAGTAGGACCTTGGATTGCGAGTAACTTCTTCTGCGAGTGTACCGCAAGACGGGCAAACGTTTCCAGCACATTGTAACTTGACAAACGAGCGACGTCTTGCAATGTGACAGTACGCGATGTCAAATGTCACATGATCACAACTGAGCCAATGGTTCTCCCTCTCTCTCTCCTTCGCGCTGCGGGATTGTGGGTGATCGTCTCCCATGCTCGGATGCTCGGTCTCAGGCTGTGGTCTTTGGCAAGAATCAGGGATCTTTCAGAATGTTGGAAGGTGCCCACAAGTGACAGTAGTGTACTTTTTGTCACTTCAAAGGAATGGACATTCCTCTGCTTTTCCGTATGAGAGGAAGCTTAGGAATGTTTCGCCTTATTTTAGGTCGGGCTGACTGAAGATATAAACCCTTTCCTCTGCTGCCTTATTGCTGGCAATACTTTATATGTATACATTATTATACATAATATATACGTTAAATACAGTATATGGCAAGAGTTTATTAATAACGTACTGTAGTCAACATCCATTAGTGATAGTGAAAGTTGTCCTACACAATAACCTTCCTCTCTCTTGCCTCCCTCACACCAGCCATGAAGGTTTTCAAAGGTAGGTGCAGGTTCATTTGTTTATTTTTCTTTATATTTTGTATTTTCTTTATTATTTTGTGTTATATCACAGCTTTGTAATCGCTTTTATGTGAATATTTTTTGGGTTGTGGAATAAAGCATCACAGTTCCCGTTATTTCTTATGGGGAAATTTGCTTTGGTATGCAAGTGCTTTGGATTACAAGCATGTTTCCAGAACAAATCATGCTTGAAAATAAATATTTTACTGTATTTAGAGTCACAAAATCTGCATTCCACTTCTTAGTCTAGGAATCCCTCAAACACATCCCTTAATGAGTTGAAGGCGTAACCTTCTTGCCTGTAGAATTTATAACATTAATAATTTCCTCCCAGAGATGCTTCGGTCATTACGTTATAGGAACTTGTACTGGGGGTGGGGCTACCTCAGCTTGAGTCTAAGTGGAAGTCCAAAATGATTGGCAAACTGATGGGGGGGGGGGGAGTTTACCAGAAACCTACTTGCATGGGTACTTTGGAATCTTCTGGCATGTCTCAGGATATGGTGAGATGGGCTCAACATATGTCCCTCTGCAGAGAAATGAGGAGCCTTCGCGAGGAAAACGTTCTCAGGAAAGAAGGATCCAGGGGTAATAAATCTGATCAAATAATAAAAACTTAATTTTGTAAAGGAGGAAAAATTCTAAATAAAGTTTGGTGTTTGTCAGTAGAAATTGTCTCCCATCCTAGTCTTCCCTGAACTTCAGACCAAAAACTAAGTGGAGCATAAAAACAGAGAGAGCTGTTTACTAAAGTCCTTATAAAATTTTGTGGCACAAGACAAAGCTGTTGGGGATTCCTCTGACAGAGGGAAACACAAGAAAAGCATCTCCCTTGCTTTGCCACAGACCATATCAGACCTTTGGAAACTTGGGGTTTTTAGGAAAGTGTGTCAAAAGCCAAACACTGCTGACACCGGAAGAAAACACTGTGTATTGCTTAATTTTCTGTGCCAGCTTGACTGGGCGAAGGTATGGCCAGATAGCTTGTGAAGCTATTTCTAGGTGTGGCTGTAAGAGTTTTCCAGAAGAGATTAGCATTTGGATTAGTGAGCTGAGTGGAGGGGATGGCCCTCCTCAGTGTGGGTGGGGTGGGCATCACCCAGTGCCTTCAGGGCCCAAGTGAAACAAGAAAGCAGAAGAAGGATGAATTTGTTCTCTCTCTGCTTGAGCTGAGCCATCCAATTTTTCCAGTCCTCAGATACTGGCACTCCCTCCTGATTCTTGGACTCAGGCACAAAGGCATTCAATGGAGGAAAAGACAGTCTTTTCAATAAATGGCACGATTGAACATCAGTCTGCAAAAACAATGAACTTTAGCCTCACAACTTTTACAAAAATGAATTCAAGTTGGTTCATAGATCTAAACACAAGAGGCAAAACTTAAAAACTTTCAGAAGCAAACGTAGAAGAAAATCTTTGTGACCTGGGATCAAGCAAAGAATTCTTGGACATTACACCAAAAGCACGATCCATTAAAGAAAACAAAATGGAGAAATTGGACTGCATAAAAATGTTGCCCTGCAAAAGACACGTTTAAGAGGGTGAAAAGACAAACCACAGACTGGAAGAAAATATTTGCAAATCACACATTTGACAAAGTCTTGTATCCAGAAGATGTAAAGAACGCTCAAAACCCAACAGTCAAAACACAAACAACCCCAATTTAAAAATGGGTCCATGATGTGGGCATTTCATTGAAGAGGATATACTGACATCAGATAAGCACATGAAAAAATGTTCCACAACCTTAGCCACTGGATTAACGTGAATTATAACTATGATGAGGTAACGCTACGTGGCTAGCAAAGATGCACAGCAATTGAAACGTCTGGTAGCTTCCTGCTGGTAATGCAACATGATACAGCCATTCTAGAACGCAGTTTCACAGTTACTCTAAAGTTAAACATACACTTCACATAAGACCTCACAATTTCCCTCTTAGGTATTTACTTTAGAGAAATGAAAGCCTGTGTGTACAGAAACCTGTACGTGAATGTTTATGCCAGTTCTATTTGTAATCACCAAAAAGCAAGAAACAGCTAGTGGCCCTTTAACAGCTGAATGGGTCGATAAACTGAGGTCCATCCATACAATGGTATACTACGTAGCAATGAAAAGGAATGGACTATTGAGACATTAGCTGAATGAACCTCAAAGACATCGTGCTAACTGAAAGAAGCCAGTCTCAAAATGTTGCCTGTTGTATGATTCCATTACTATGGTATTTATGAAAAGAAATCTATAATGGCCAACAGATCAGTGGTTGCCAGGGCTAGGGATGGGGAGAGGGAGAGCTTGGAGAGGGGCATCGCCAGGAGTTATTTGGGATGAGGGAACAGTTCTGTGTCCTGGCTTGTGGTCAGGTGGTTACACGAATCTCTACAGGTGTTAAAATTCACAGAACTGTGCGTGACAAAATTCAATTTTACTGTATATTAATAATAAGAAATTGTTAGGACCGGCACCCTCCCAGGCTCTCTCTGCCACCAAATATTATCCTCATTCTTACATTCTATTGCCACATTGCCATCCTTCCAAAAAGTGATCCGCACCCATTTCTTATGCCCTACTCCATAGTATTTGCCACATTGTTCGCTGTCTCACTGAAACTGCTCCCCAAAGGCACTTATGAGCCTTCTTCTCCTACCCAGGAGGAATCCCCTAATAATTCCAGCCCATTCTGCCCTGCTGTGTCTTGACTCCTATAATTCTTCCTGTATCCTTCTTCTTGGCACATATTCTAACACTTAGACTATTCAAACAATGTTTCAGGTGCATATATTGGTCTGTCGTGACCAAGAAGCTTTTTCCTCAAGAAGCATGCAGATAGAGGACAAACCCAGACTTGTTGGAGCCAGACTAATCAAAACGTTATGGCGAAAAAAGAGCCAACATTATTTCTATGAGTGTGAGACTTTCAAAAGGATAGCTTAGGAAAAAATCCCAGTGCACATGAAATTCTGATTGTCTATGAAATGATTAATCACAAAATTTCACCGAAGAATATATGTACACATAACTACATGTGTCCATGCACACACACACACACACACACACACACACACTCACACACACACGCACACACACACACACACACACCCCTGAGCTGAGCTTATAATCACCACTATCCATTCAAAATGACTGGTTGTAGCCATAACGAGGTGGAATGGTAGTTTTCTTTTTTTTAGATTAAACATGCTCATAAAATTTCATTTTCGTATCTCTTTTATACAACACCCACAGTTTGCTTTGGCCTCTCTTCTAATTTAATTATCTTGGTTATCTATATTTTTGCAATCAAATTCTGGAAGAAGCCAGGATACTTTGACATTGGTGAAATTGCAAAATACTTTCTACCCCAAACCTTCTGTCTTCAGCCAGATTTGTCTCTCTGTGGTTTTGTCTGCTGGGAATATTCATTCTACATTCATTCAGTAAACACTGATTGACAACTTAACTGCGTGCCAGGTACTGTGTTAGATGTTGGGAGTAGAGTGATTAATAAGACAGACATGACTCCTGCATTCACAGGATCCACAGGCTAGTGACTATAAGCAGACAAATGAGTCAATATTTATAGGACAGGCATAGGAATGTGTATATTTTTGGCGAACATAAAAAAGGTGCCTGACCCAGTCAATGAAAGTCAGGGAAGATTTCCTGGACGGAATACTGTTTGGTTGAGTTTTCAGAATAAATAAAAGTTGGACAGGCTAAGAAAGATGGGAAAAAATTGGCAGAGTGAAAACAAAATTATGTCCAAAGAGTCTGAGATTCTGGTACCGTTGTAATCTGATTATCTTAGAAATGTGACCTGTTTCTCTTACGAAGCCTTCCCTTGCTTCTTTGAAACTCTGAGCGTTCTTTTTCTCTTGCGAACTCAGCGGAATATGTTGCTTGCATCTATCTTTCGGCAGTTGGATGCTACCCTCAGAAGGCAGAATAACTTCATAGGGGTGAACCAGTTAGGATCTGGGGTACGAGTCCCGGCTTTGCTCTGGGTTTGAATTCCGACTGTGTTCTATTTCACTACTTATGAACCTCTCTAGAAGCTTCAGTTTCCTCATCTATAAAATATGAGTAATACTACCTACTTCACAGAGTTGTGACATAGGTTAATGAGCTAATAAGTGCAACAGTGCATTTATTTAGAATGATGCACGAGATATTGCTATGCGTCAATACGAATGTTACCCATCACTAATATGTGCGCATGCCATAGTTTCCCAAATAAACTGTAAGTGGCGGGAAGGCAGAGCCAAGTTTTAATAAAAATGGCCAAGAGTTTTCCATATAAAATTTCACTTGATTCTTTCCATACTTCTGTGAGTTTGATATTATTTCCCCCTTCTTCAGGGGCGAAGACTGAGGCTCAGACCAGTTAACTTCATTGCCCAAGGCAATGTTAATGGGAGCATTTGTCCCCAAGTCCTCTCATCTAAAGACCCTGCCATTTGCACGACTTAATGAAATAAAAGAAGAAGTAAGAGGGTTTTTTGGTTGCAAACAACAGAAACAGGGCTTGGCTAACTTAAGCAAAAGGAAGTGATTAGAGGAGTCCTTTGTAGCTCTCATTCATTGGTGGCCTGGAGAGAAAGGTCCCAGAAGGAAAGTTGATTGTCCAGAAACACACTACCTTTCCCTTCCCCTCCCGCCCCCAACCGTCTGGTCTGGTGAGCGTGTGGCCATGGCCCCCAGTCGGGGACACTGAGCTCTGCCATCATGGTCACTAAAGCAGATTCTAAACAGGCCTTGTGTCTTCATAATGCTGTGTTTTCATGCTGAAGGCATGGCTGTCCCCTAGTGGCTAGGGATCAGAGAAACCAGGTATCTGGCCTGTGGGGGCCTTGCTGCTCCAAACCTATAGTGCCAAATTCCCCAACACAGGGAGAAGGTTCTGCTGCTGGGCAACCTAAACAAACAAATAAATAAATAACCAAGTTCCACTGATCGTCCTATAGGGTTTCTTTTGGAAAGTATGTTGACATTCTCTGTGATCCGAAGCAATAAATACACTTTAAATCTCAGAAATGGTGATGCTGGCTTTATCTGCTGTGCCTGGCGACACCTCGATCCTGAGTCAACTTGCCGGCATAAGGGCAGAAAGGAAAGAACTCGGGCTCCCAGTTTGGAGGATTTCCGTGCAGACTTCTGGGAAACTGAGATGACACAGACTCAGCCCAAAAAGGAAAAGGGGCTGGGGGTTCCAGTTACTATGAAAGAATCAAGGAAAAGTTCAAGTGTGAGGCAAAGTGAGGGGAAAAAAAGGAAACATAAACACAAGTACTAAAACCTAGGAAAGGATTCAGGTGAAGATTAAGAAAATAAGACGAGTTTTATATATTTGGGGATGGAAAGAACGCAGGGAACCAATATCTAATAATGCAGAAGATCCCGATTCATATATCACGATAGAAGCAATTGTTCCAGGAAGAACTTAGAGGGGACAAAGGAAGACACTTTGGGGTACTATGTCAAAGACAGTTATTCTAGAGAGAAATTAAGAGATCCAATTCCTCTCCCCACTCAGCCGCCAGCATTAAAAAAGCTCTTCAGGCCTCACATTTTGCCGCAAGGCTACAGATTCTTACCTGGGTCACATGAACACTGGGTCCCCCTTCATAGTTCCTTTGAGGTGTGAGTGTGTGTAATGGGGTGTCCAGCCCCTTTCCAGGCCCTCGGCTTCAGGGACAGAAACCTAGAGAAGGGAGAAGCAAGAGAACAGCCAGCTAGCTGCCCGGAGTAGCGGAATTGAGTATCACACATCGGTGAGGTTTTTATCCAAATCCTCCCCGGCGAGGTGTGTCTGTAGGAGGTATAGTCAGGGCTTACTCCCCGTGGGTGTGAATTGGGGCGGATTGTGAAAACCATTTTAACTATCATTTACTGAGTATGTCATATCAGACACTAGTCTATGTGCGTTTGTTGAGGCCTCCTATCCGTCTAAGTAATTTTAATGGGTAAAATTACTGACCCCATTATATACAAAAGGTGACTGAGGCTTGTGAATTTAGGGAACATGCCGAAGCTCATGCACAAAGAAAGCTGCGACTTTTACTTGGGTCTGTGGCACGCTGGCAGTTAGCTGATCTCTGCTGCGGGGAACAGAACTCTGCCACAAAGACCCTTCAATCCTGAGGCATGTGTTGTTTAACACGGCAGGGAATCTGGAAGGAGACTGTTCAGCAGCCCAGTGATGGGGTTTCCGTCTCTCTACTCTGCCATACGTGTTGGTGACATCTCATGTTCAAGAGCGTAGCTGCGGCAGTTTCAAGCATCCCATGAAGACATGAGCACATTTATTTAAAAAGAGGAGGCGGGGGGGGGGGATGTGCTTCATAAATCTTTTTTTTTTTATTGTTATTTAAGCATAATCAACCTACGGTGTTATATTAGTTTCGGGTGTACGATATAAAGATTCAACAACTGTACACATTTCTCAGGGCTCATCAATTCCCTTTATCTATTTCACCCATCCACCCCCACCCACCTCTCCTCCTGCAACCACCAGTTTGTTCTCTATAGTCAAGAATCCTTTTTAGTTTGTCTCTTTTTTCTTTGTTCATTTGTTTTGTTTCTTAAATTCCACATATGAGTGAAATCATACAGTATTTGTCTCTTATTAACTTATTTCACTTACCATTATACTTCCTAGGTCCACCCATGTTGTTGCAAATGGCAGAATTTCATTCTTTATGGCTGAGTAATCTTCCATTGTTTATATATATACCACGTCTATACCCATTCATCTTTCCATGGACACTTGAGTTGCTTCCATAACTTGGCTCTCGTAAATAATGCTATAATAAACATAGTGGTGCACATATCTTCTCAAATTAGTGTTTTCATTTTGGAGAGGTAAACACCCAGGAGTGGAATGACTGGATCACGTGGTCATTCTATTTTTAATTTTTTGAGGAAACTCCATGCTGTTTTCCACAGCGACACCAGTTTGCATTCCCACCAACGGTGCACGCGGGTTCATTTTTCTCCACATCCTCACCAATACCCATTCTGACAGGTATCTTACTGAGGTCTTATTTGCATTTCCCCGATGCTTAGTGATATTGAGCCCCTTTTCATGTGTCTGTTGGCTATCTGTATGTCTTCTTTGGAGTAGGTCTCTGCCCATTTTTCATTGGATTATTATTTTTTGGTGTTGAGTTGTATAAGTTCTTTATATATGTTGCATATTAACCCCTTATTGAATATATCATTTGTATATAATTTGCAAATATCTTCTCCCATTAAGTAGATTGCCATTTTGTTTTGTTTATGGTTTCCTTCACTACGCAGAAGATTTCTATTTTGGTGTAGTTGCAAGAGTTTAATTTCGCTTTTGTTTCTCTTGCCAGAGAAGACATATCTAGGAAAATTTTCTACAGCTGGTGTCAAAGAAATTAATGCCTACATTTTCTAGAAATGTTATGGTTTCAGGTCTTACATTTAGATCTTTAATCCATTCAATCAGTTTTAGTAGCTTTTTAGTGGATTCTTTAGGGTTTTCTATATATAGTATCATGTCATCTGGAAGTAGTGAAAGTTTTATTTCTTCCTTACCAAATTTGGGTATTTTTCTTTATTTTATTCCTTTTTCTTGTTGATTTGTTGTGGCTAGGACTGTCAGTACTATGTTGAATAGAAGTGGTGAGAGTGGACATCCTTGTCTTGTTCCTGACCTTAGGAGAAAAGCTTTCAGTTTGTAACCACTGAGGACAATGTTAACTGTGCATTTTTCATATATGGCCTTTGAGGTACATTCCCTCTAGACCTACTTTATTGAGAGTTTATCATAAATGGATGTTGTACTTTGTCACGTGCTTTTTCTGCATCTTTTGAGATGATCATGTGGTTTTTAATCCTTTCTCTTAATCTGATGTATCAAGCTGATTGATTTGCAAATATCAAACTCTTGCATCCCTAATCGATCCCATTTGATCATGGTGAATGATACGCTAATGCATTCTTGGATTTGGTTTCTTCACATTTTGTTGCGGATTTTTGCATATCTGTTCATCAGAGATATTGGCCCATAGTTTTCTTTTTTGTAGCGTCTTTATCTGGTTTTGGTATTAAGGCAATGCTGGCCTTGTAGAATAAATTTGGAAGTTTGGAAGTTTTCCTTCCTCTTCTATCATTTGAAATAGTTTGAGAAGAATAGGTATTAACTCTTCTTTAAATGTTTGATAGAATTCACCTGTGAAGCCATCTGTTCCTTGACTTTTGTTTGTTGGGAGAGTTTTGATTACTGATTCAGTTTCGTTACTAGTAATTGGTCTGTTCAAATTGTCTGATTCAGTTTTGGGAAGTTATATGTTTCTAGGAATTTATCCATTTCTTGTAGGTCGTCCAATTTGTTGACATATAATTTTTCATAATATTCTCTTATAATATTGTGTCTTTCTGTGATACTAGTTGGTATTTCTCCTCTTTCATTTCTGATTTTGGCTATTTAAGTCCTCTCTCTCTCTCTCTCTCTTCATGAGGCTGGCGAAAGGTTTATCAATTTTGTTGATCTTTTTAAAGAACCAGCTTCTGGTTTCACCGATCTGTTATATTATTTTTTTAGTCTCTACTTCATTTATTTCTGCTCTCATCTTTATTTAATTTCCTTACTTCGATTGGCTTTGGGTTTTGTTTGTCCTTTTTATTTAGCTCCTTTAGGTGTGAGTTTAGGTTGCTTATTTGAGATTTTTCTTGCTTCTGATGTAGGCCTCTACTGCTAGAATCTTCCCTCTTAGAGCAGCTGTTGCTGCGTCCCAAAGATTTTTGGGCCATCGTGTTTTTATTTTCATTTGTCTAACATGTATTTTTTGATTTCTTCTTTGATTTCCTGGTTGACACGTTCATTGTTTACAATAGCATGCTATTTAGCTTCCACGTGTTTGTGTTCTTTCCACATTTCTTCTTGTGGTTGATTTCTAGTCTCATACCATTGTGGTTGGAAAAGATGCACGTATGTGATTTCAATCTTTTTGAATTTGTTAAAACTTGTTTTGCGGCCTAGCATGTTATCTATCCTGGAGAATGTTCCATGTGCACTTGAGAGGAATGTGCATTATGCTGTTTTTGGATGGAGTGTTCTAAATATATCTGTGAGATCTATGTGGTCCAATGTGTCATTTAAAGTGATTGTTTCCTTGTTGATTTTCTGTTGGGGTGACCTATCCGTTGATTTAAGTCAGGTGTTAAAGCCCCCTACTGTTATCGTAGAACTTCAATTTCTTGCTTTATCTCTGTTAATAGTTACTTTATGTATTCAGGTGCTCCCGTGTTAAATGCACACATATTTATAATTGCTGTATCTTCTTGTTGGATTGTTTTCTTTACCTTTATGCAGTGTTTTTATTTGTCTCTTGTTACAGACTTTGTGTTAAAATCTACTTTGCCCAATAGACATGCCCAGTAGAGTGTGCTGTGCCCAATGGTCACAGTTTGAGCCCATTCTAGAACCACTAATTTTTACTCCTTCCCTCCACAATTTATGTATATGACGTCATACTATACACCCTTTTATTTTGTGAATCCCTTGAGTGATCTTTATAGATATATTTTCGGTGCCATGGCTCTTTTTGCTATTGCCCTGTGCTGTTAAGGGGTCAGTCCAGGGATGCCACGGGCTTGTAGCTGGGTGACATCAGCAGTCAGACCAGACGCCTGCCCTCAGTCCCTTTGCCAGAACTTCAGTGGCACCACACTGCAAGGCACTCTCCCTCTGCTGTTCTCTGAGAGGTTTTTGTTGGTGGGGATCCCAGCAGTCAAATCAGATGCCTGCCCCCAGACCATGGGTTGGGGCTGCCTTAGCCCTAACTGCAGGGAACTCTCCCTATCTTGTCCCCTGGGGAGCTCTTAACAGGCGGGACTGGCAGTCAGATCAGATGCCTGCCCCCAGTTGCTGTGCTGGGACCACAGAGGCACTGATCAGCAGCACACTCTCTCCACGCTGCCAGTTGTAAGACCCAGCTGTTGGCGCTTCAGTGGAACTGGTGTGTGTGGTTATCTTCCCCTCTCCTCACGGCAGGAGTCACAGTGAGGTGGCGCCGGTCCCTGCTGGGGCTGCTGGCGGGATGAGATTTGGTGGGACTCCTGCTGAGTGGGGCTGGTTGGGGCAGATCGGAGGAGAGAGCTCAGGGGCATGAAGCATCAGCCAAGTAGGTGGAAGATGTTCTTGTGGATTTCCATAGGTGTCTGGCTATCTAGGCTGCGTGGGGGGGGTCGGGGAGAGATAAATGACACGGACCAGCTCTTTTGTTTTTGGAGAAGTCGCCTAAAGATCCTCGCCCTGCCAGCATGTGTTCTGAGATCAGTAAACAAATCTCCTTCACCTATACTCCAGGAGCTTTTCAAACTGCTGCTTCTATGTTGTATTTCAGTGGAGTTATTTGTAATCCTGTCTCTTTAAGGGGCAGGACTCCGTTTCCTATCACCCACTGGTTCTTCCAGAGCTAAACCTACTGATTTTTAACGTAGGCAGACTTAAGCCCCCTTGGTTGCAAACACAAAACAAAAAGAACAGGCGAACAAGACTCATGAAGCTAAGTTCCACTGGTTTTCAAAGACAAATGTTATGGGGACTCATCTTCCTAGTTACAGGTCCCCCGTGCCTGGATTGCCTGGTGTGGGGTATGCTTTCCTCTCTCCTTTGTGATTGTGGTGTCCCTCCCTTTAGTGATCAGTCTCACTGGAAGTTTGGTTCCTCACTGAGTTGCTGTCCTTCCTAACCTTCTGATGCGGCCTCCCCTGTGTGGAAGGAAAGTCTGTTCTACCAGTCTTCAGGTCGTTTTCTGGCTTGGTTGCACTGATGTGTGATGTAGGTATGTCTGTGGGACAAGGTGAGCATAGGATTTTCCTACGCTGCCATCTTCCCAGAAGTCCCCCCAAAATCTTTTTATTAGTGAGAAAAGCTTTCCCCCAAGGCCCTCCCTCCCCCACCGTAGCTTAAGCCACTTGTCTATGCCTAAAACCAGTCACTTTCCAAGATTATGGAATTACTACTATTGTCCTATTTCAATCAAGATTCCCTGCCCGAAGCTGTTCTAGGAATCAACTTCCCTTAGCAAGCAAAAGAAGGGAGTGCATAGGGACAGGGGCGGCGGTGATGGCCGTGGGAAGACAAGGAAATTTGTCTACCATGGATACCACAACGAACTTATTAGTTTAGGAATGAATTAGTTCTAATACAGTGAGGGAATGGAGAAGAGGAAAGGAAAGGAAAGCAAAGAGAGAGGAGGGCAGATAACATTTATTGAGAATATATTATATAAATCACGTTAACCCCTTTCACATAGCCAATCATGTGTTCTTCAGACGGTACTTTGATTATATCCATTTTCGAGAAGCTTTATAGAGGCCTTTAAATCACAAAGCCAGAAAATGGTGCAGTGGTGATTTGAATCTAGATTGACTGATTAGAAAGCACCTGGTCTTTGGCTCTTAGAATGATTAGAAGTTATTTGTTTTAGATGCAAGTATACAGGAGACCAACATCAGTGGAAAACGGCTACCTTCTGGAAAGCTAACCTTATACCTCTCTGTGCACTTTCAAGCCTCTCAAAACCCCAAATTAAGCTAAGTCATTAGTTCATTAATTGTACGCACAGCCTGTTGAGCACACGTCTACGGTATTCAATAATCAAGTAGCAGGAAAGTCTTCTGGCACCCCCACTGGATCCCCATTTCCATATTGCAGAGGCTAAGGTGGTCATAGATCACCCTGGTGGGAAACCAGGGAGAAAAGAAAAGAAAAGAAAAAGAAAAAGAAAAAAAAAAAAAACACAGGCAGGAATGGAACCAGGAACTCCAAGAGGGGCTTCTAATATTTCATTGTTATTGAAAATTACACTTCATAAAAAGTCTTGTTCATTTTAAGTTTGAAGAGTGACAGAAAAATGGCTTTTATACTTAGGTCTGCTGAATGTACGATAAATCAAAAAAGATGGAACCAGGAGAAACTTTAAAAAGAAAGCAGAAAATCAGTGTGTAGTATAAATAACACTTCATTAGGGCTGTAGGGCCTTCCAAAACAGCCTAGAAAATTCCACAGAGGAATCGTAGTATACGGTGCAGGAGAGAATAATTTACTATCATTAGGGGTTTGTAATCCCTGCAATGGAAAGGGGGAGTGCGTGCACGTAACTCTTTAATGATAGTGGATTTGCAGGCATAAATCCCTAAATGATGATGCGAATACATTTTAAAAATGCAAGTTTCTGTTGGGTAAGAAAAAGTCAGGCTGTCTGGTTTGCTCAGCTCGCTGACCTACGTCTATTACTGATTCACTGAGAACCACAGCATTGGGAGAGTGCCGCGTCCATCCCATGCCTTCCGCGGGGCCACACTCGGGGGATAGAGGTAGCGATTCGGTCTCTCGCTCATCAGGCGCACATCAACACAACACACACACAATTTCTAGCTCGTGGTAGTTGATGCCACACCATCCAAAACACTCTCAGCAATAACCCAAGTGTTTTCTGTCAGAGAAGCTTCTTTCTGTCCTACGTTGTAGACCTCCAGCTTAGTGTGGGTCCAGAGCACAAATGAGGAACAGAAAAAAAAAAGAACTTTTACACCCCACCCTCTCTTAACAGGGTTTCCTCTCATGATGCTATTCTCAAACTCCCTTCAACAAAATCGTCTCTGAAGCACAGATCTGAAACTTATTAACACGGAAATGCAAATGAAAGACAAAGAGTTTAAATGTTACTTCTCCCAAAGGCATTTTTTGTTTTTACTTTAACCTAGATCCAATCCTTAAGCTAAGCAAGATTTAGACAGATTTTCAAAGGGATGTTCTCCAGACAAGGATGCTTGGAGGTTGGATGGGAGGTACGGGGTTCCCAGGGTCAGGATTAGACTGCATTGGGTGGGGGATTATTAAGGTTGAAAGAAGGGAGCTATAGAATTATAATCAAGGGGGGTGGGGGGGCGGGGCGGAAAGACATCACAAATGTGAAAAACATAAGATTCCGGGTCAGATACCGGGAAGAAGGGGTCCAGCCTGGGAAGCGGGAGCATGAGACTAGCGTTCCCTGGCCGGTGGTTCCAGAGGAGGCCGTGAAAACCACGCAGAACACGGGGAACTGGCTGATACTCAGGGCTCGCTGCATGGAGTGGGCTGGGTTAAATCGGGGCTTCTTCACCTGGTGGGACAGGTGGCAGAGAAAAGTAAAAGGTGGTCTGCGAGCAGCCTTCGAGAGGTCGGGAGACGCCCTGAAATCCCATTTCAAATGTTGTGCAAGACTTGAAGCTCTGATTAAATTCTCGAAATAGCATGCCACCCTAAAATGTCTAAGTGCAGCAAACCAATGCCAGGGGACTGTGGGAGGCCCCAGAGCCCATGGCTGCCGCACGGGTCTGAAGCCAGCCATGCCCTTCAGCCTGGTTCCCACCCTGTGGGTCCACCTTTCGGCACCTGCCGCGGAGCCGGTGATCCGTCTGCATCCCCTCTGTCGTCTAGTGCCCTGAAAAGGGGCCAGGAAGTCTACCTGACTAGTACTGTTGTGAAGCGGCATCTGTCTCTGGTGACGACCGGGAACGCCACCCTCCCACTGTTTCTCCCTGGGGACGCAGGTCACCCAGTGCCCCATGGCAGGCAGACCAGCTGGTCAGCTGCAGTCTCTCGTCTTTTTGATTTCTCAGGTGTCAGCCAGGTGCCACCATACGGTCCGAGCCCCCCGGGGATGCGTATCAAATGCTCCAAAATGCCCCTTTGCCTAGGATTCTCTAGTCGGGGGCAAAGCAAGAAAGCGAACCATAATACACTAACAGCTCCTCTCAAAACTCTGTTTTGATCGCACACTCTCTGGGCACTTTAACTTCAAGTATTTCATGCTCCCAAGTGGGTACAAGGCCAAGGTATCAAAGCCATCTCCTTTGCAAAGCCTGCATGGATCACCTGACTTTGGGGTATGGGAGAAGTTGGAGTCCGTTTTCCGGGTAAAGCTAAGACTGAGTTTCATTTGGATAATCTGTTACTTAGGGGTACATTAGGGGGTAAGGAGGGGGCCCATGAAGATCACCAGTGTCCCCCAGAGACTAGAACCAGCCCGTCAAATCACAAAGTGGTCTGAGGCAGTCAATCCTGCAAGAACCATGGCTCCCTTGGGGTTCTTTGAGAAATAGGAAAACATTCAGGTTAGACCTGAAAAGGAGGCTTTCCTGGACTGATCCTTCTGGTTTATGTTGGTAAACCTATTACAGGGCACATGCTGCTGGCTGTATTGGGTGCCTGGAAGTGCACACCCCTGTCGATGGCATCCTGTGCGCAGGGCAGGAAGGAGAGGAGAAAGAATCAGAAGGGAAGAGAGACAGGATTCCCAGACAGTCCCTTTTCGGGAACTTTTGTTAACCAACAGCAGTAAGCACGACGTACTGTCGTGCGGGGGGCTGGTGTGGGTTTGCTGTTATAAAACGGGGGATTTGCCCGGAAGACACTCTTTCATACATTGGCCTACAGCAGGAGTGGCTGGTGGCCAGCCTCATCATTGCTCGAGAAGCCCAGAGGGTTTTCTTCAAAGTCCCAAATTGTTTGTGTTCTTCATAAAACAGAATCAAATACAGAGATGTCTCACTTCTCCAGCCCCATGGGGAACAAGCTGTCCCACAGAAATGCACTTTTCAGATGGTATGTAGATTTGTGCTGTGATTTAATCAGGCTTGCAGAAGTGGATCCTTACAATGACCCATAGCACAAGGCACGGAGGCCTTAGCCCCACTGTAGCCTGCGTTGCCCCAGGATACAGGTAGCGTAAATGGCGCTTGACTTCCTCCATGGCTCTACGTCGTCGTCATCGGTCCCCAGGTAGAGCTCAGAGGTGTTTTCAGCATATCACGGATAGGATAATTTGGGAAATCCTCCTTCTGGTCACCAGTAAGAAAGATGAGCACCGAATTAAATTCAGTAAGTGTTTTAAAGCGATGCTTAAGTGCCAAGCTCTGTGACGTACTGTGAAAGTTACTCGAGCTCGGTCAAGAACAGAGAAAGGTGCCAGGTTTAGAAAACCCCAGAAGGCAGGGGTGCCTGGGTGGCTCAGTCGGTTGGGCGGCCGACTTCGGCTCAGGTCATGATCTCGTGGTCCGTGAGTTCGAGCCCCGCGTCGGGCTCTGTGCTGACAGCTCAGAGCCTGGAGCCTGTTTCGGATTCTGTGTCTCCCTCTCTCTGACCCTCCCCCATTCATGCTCTGTCTCTCTCTATCTCAAAAATAAACAAACGTTAAAAAATAAATTAAAAAAAAAAAAAGAAAAAGAAAACCCCAGAAGGCAGTTGGAGTGTGGGCTGGGATGCTACCGGGCAGTGGCTAGAGACTGGGAGGCAGGTCACTACGAGGAGGGCCAAGCAAGAAGGAAAGACAGAAGTGTGGGCTGGATGGGCATACCACGAACCTGAGAGAGTGGGTCAAGACCAAGTCCTTTTCAAGACAAAGCTGGAGCTGGGCAAGGCAAGGTGAGGTCATGTGGATGGTCTCCTACTGGTACCAGTTAGCAATTTCTTGCTATACAGGATTACCGGGTCCAGCCTCCGTGTCCCTAGGGTTTTAAGAAGTACTAATAGACTGAGAGACATGGCCCTGATCTCAAAATTTTACCATCCTCAGTTTACCCAGAATTGCCTGCCTCCTATGACTTTGTCATCAAGTTTCATCAGCTTTTGCAAAAACAGAATTACGCTCTTAGAAGTGTTTGGCGGTCTCCTGCTATTTTAAGTTGCAATGCTCTCATTAGGAAATGTAAATCCCACTCTATTAAATACTTAAAAGCGAAGTTTTTTTTTGCCCTTTTGAGAGCGGCAAGCAGACTTGCCGAGGGAAGAAAAGGCATATCAGACTTCAAAACCGGAATATTCCTAAGGCTGACGTCTAACCAGAAGGAATAGATCACACATCTTCCGAACACCAGAGGAGGTGCCCTTCCTTGTCCTGGGCCTATTTCTCTCCCACATGACGGAAACCCATTCTTGCCATCTCCAGACTCGTCTCCCCTGCGTTTCCCTCCTCCTCTGCCTGTCCCCGCTCTGGCGGGCTTTGCTCTTGAACTCACTGGACTCAGTCAGCCCCAGGGCGAGCCAAAGGAGTTTCCACATCTGTTCAGGATGCCCAGATCCTTCCAGCAGTGACCTCGTACTGAAAGTGGGGCTCTGCGAGCCTGAGGCTCTTGTTTCCGAACCTAAGACTGTGCTGGCACCTTACCCATCGCGCACATCCTTATGGCCACTCCAGAAAGCTTGACAGCTGTCCCGATTCAAACCAGAGCTTCTGTTCTGGGCTCCCTTCCGAGAAACTGGTCTCCCAGGCCTTCTCTTCCACTCTTGCCTTTTCTTCCTCTAGACAACAGGGCTCCTTGCTGCACCCGGGTCAGGGGCTGGTGCCTGGGCACCCAAGCACCCTGACTACTGCCTGTGAGTCAGTCTGGACTATAGTATCTACCACCTGTTGCCAGGATGCCCAGCTGCCAGCTCCTATTTTCCCAGAGAGTGCCACGCTGTCATGTTGGGTCCCCGGTGCCAACCACCTATCCCTGAATCTCCACTGATGACCCCAGTAATGCTTACCTTCCCTGTCTCAGTCATGATGAACCACCTCTCTCAGCCACTAGCATAGCACCGGCTGTCTACTGCCAGCCCTGGAACCTTCTCCTTACAAATCCTGATGGGAAACTACCTTTACGGGTTATTAAAATCCTCTCATAAGTGTCCTTTTTTTAAAAAAAATTTTTTTTGACGTTTATTTATTTTTGAGACACAGAGAGACAGAGCATGAACGGGGGAGGGTCAGAGAGAGAGGGAGACACAGAATCTGAAACAGGCTCCAGGCTCTGAGCTGTCAGCCCAGAGCCCAACGCGCGGCTCGAACTCACGGCTGCGAGATAGTGACCTGAGCCGAAGTCGGACGCTTAACCGACTGAGCCACCCAGGTGCCCCTCGTAAGTGTCCTTTTAAGAAGTACAAAGACTTTCCGGAAGACATAAGATAGTGTTACTTTAGCATTAATATCAGATTGCTTTTCAGGAGAAAAATTCAGGCAGCATTGAAGAGTAGTGAGAAACTTGGGTCTATCTGAGTTTGTGTTGGGAGTGAAGGAAATCTGAAAGGGAGAAAATAACAAGTACAGAAGATGAACTTTTCTCAAGTCTGCCAACAGTGGCATGAGGCATTTAAATTTATGCCAAATAAATGGATGAAACCATAAAAAATATTTTTTTCTCATCAGGTAACTTAGCTCTGGAAATTCGAAAGGGAGACTTTCAAATAAGCATGATGAATCTCTCCAAATTTTGCCACTCTGAAGCACTTTCTAAACAAGTGTTTCCGAAGTAATGGGATAGTCAGGTGATGCCTTGGATGTAAGGTTTTGATATACGTTTCGGAACCTAACGTTGTAAACCACTTTAGGAAAAAAAGATAATTTCATGAAATTTTGCATCTTGAGAACTCCGGTATCGAATAAATCAATTTCACTGTTGTGATGCAGAAGTTTTCCAGTTCATTTTAGTTGTTTCCCTTTTACCCATTTCTGAAGTCATTGTTCTTGTATTTAAATCCTGTTATGGCACCTAGTTCTTTGATTTGAACATGGTAGGTGCTGAATAGTGTTTGTTAAATTGAATTGGAGTCAACATGACCACATATGGGCCCATTTTACCTATAATTCTAGGGCAAGATGGACTTTTTGTTTTTCTACTGTGTGATGAAAGCAAGTTGGCAGGGAGCTAGCAACTTTTCATTCCCTGGAATCACTTTTATTATTTATTTACTATTTGTAGTACAAACATGTTTCCAGGAACTTTAGCAACCAGCCTGTACTTTTCTGCTTAAATTCAATCCCTCTTCTATCTATCAGGGAGAGTTTGGCAAAATTCAGAAACTAGTAAGAAAAAAAAAAGATCACTGCAACTATTCTTGGGATAGAAGAGAAAAGAAAGGAGAAATATTTATTGAATCCCTTCATGCTTAACAGACCTGTAACTGTTTCCAGAGCCAGCTCAAACTAATTCTGTATCTTGCGCTATTTTATTTCAGGCTTAATGAACTTGAGGACCACAGAAAGGGGACCTGGTTTGGCAAAAACATGTCAAACTATTCTTTTCTCTTCTTTCTTATCCCTTCTTTTTCTTAAATGGTTTGGGTCTTGGCAAAACCAGAAAGTGTTTTTCTCCAGTGCTTTTTATTTTTTGTCTTTAATTTTTAACTAAATGTGCATTTCAAAGGAAATGTAAGCCAGCTGTTTCTTATTCTTTTGCACTCAACAAAATGGTACTTTGTAAAAACCATTCGATGTCCAAGAAGCCTTGAGCCCCTTAAAAAAAAAAAAAAAAAAAAAAAAAAAAGTAAGCCTTTCTTTTCTTTAAACCAAGAATGCAAAACTTCACCAAAAGGGAAGAGTTGGAGCCAAGAGAGATTGGGGTTTGGTTTAATTTAAACTTACAATTTATAAGTGAGAGAATGATTGCAACTTTGGCAGGATATAGGTGTTTCCAGGTAACTGAAATTTACCTCTTTTATTTGTGAGCTCTGACCACACCGGATGGTGGCACTTCGATATTCTCTTCCATGGGGACCTCTTGAAGGAAAAGCAGTATCTGAGTGTGTGCGGATTTGGGAGGGGGTGATGGGCGGGAGGTTATAGCAGGAGGGAGAGTGATCCTACATCGTTAGCTGCATTGGGGAATGAAAAGTAGATGACCCCTGATTGAGACTTCATTATTTAAGAAAATGACCACTTTCACAGAAGTGAGGATGAAATTTACTTTTAAGTTGTTAACAGGTAGTTTATTAAATGAATGCAACTCTCAATAAAAGCACAAAGAGAGATGCTTTACTTATGAGAGACGCTTTACTTATGAGAGAGGGAATTTCCAAGTTTTGGAAAGATCCATTTGCAACAAAGAAATTTGTATTTTAATTACCGACTTGTATGCAGTCACTAAAATAGATTGCTTAAGTTCCTCCACTTGGCAACATTTTGTTTTCTTAACTGGAGGCTATTGAGTCCTTGGAAGTAACAAAATGTCTTTCTCTAAAGATATTTTATACTTCAGACTTTCCCTGAAGGAGAACAAGTTCCCTCATTTTCCTCCTGTTCTGAATTTAATTTTATTGATGGTTAAAAGGAGATGTAGAAAAAAATCTTCCTACAGATTTTGCTATGAAAAAAATTGTACACATGATAAAGTGGAAATTTTAGCAAGAATCCATGTTAATGTTGCTGCAAATGTTGGCCAAGACACGTGATTCCTACAGGCATAAGACAAGGGCATTCAAAAATGATGCCACTTTCTATTTCTAAGACTTCTTTGCATTTGCTGTCTCAGATACTCTTTTGGTGTCGACTGATGCTCGGTTTTTACATGTAAAACACTGATTCTGCATGAGATTCGGTCTGACAGACAGGAACAGAGAAGACAGAGCAACGCCAGGGCCTCTAACTCATCAGAGCTGCTGTGGGAAGTAAGAAAGCGTCCCTGTTCAAGTGACACCGAGCTGGAGGCACGGTTTGCAAAGTGGACAGTGTCCATGGGCAAAGAAAAAGATTTCTGGGGTGGCTCAGTCGGTGAAGCGTCCGACTTCGGCTTGGGTCGTGATCTCAGGGCTCGTGGGTTCAAGCCCTGCACTGGGCTCTGTGCTGGCAGCTCAGGGCCCGGAGCCTGCTTCGGATTCTGCCTCTCCCTCTCTCTCTGCCCCTCCCCTGCTCGCGCTCTGTCTGTCTCTCAAAAATGAATAAACGTTGAAAAAAGAAAAGAAAAGAGAAAGATTTCTTTCCTGTGGTGTCTACAGCCCGCACACGGGCTCTCAGCCTGGAGAGGGCAGCGTGGCTGGGCTTCGGGCCCCCCTAACCCCGCCTGCGGAATGAACAGGACTGCTCCGATCTGAGTTCAGAGATTGTCTGGGGAGATGGAAGGAGTCCGGAGAAAACCCCACAACTGATGAAGAACATTAAGACGCCTGCTGCGGGGCTTTAAGATTTTCTAAACTCTGTCTTAATCTCTTCTGCAAAAACTTCAGGAAAGTCTCTGTGGTTCAATAATGCTGTTGGGCCTGAGGATTCATTTTCCCCTGGGGAATATTAAGTAGTGTTGAAATCTGCAACAAAATGGATTTTAAGTGTCAACTTAGGACAGAAGACATCTGAATCACAAAGTTAACTAAGCCCTTTTCCTGCTCCCTGTCCAGTGGAGGGAAATGGACAGACTGAACAGGTAATTTCGGTCAACCTGGTAAAACTCAGATAGTCCATATGCAGACGGTATGCTCTCTTGGGGTAGAAACCAGGTCTAAGCTGTGTCCTGAATAATACTTTAGCACCTTTCCAGGTATGGGGTCAGGATCTACGTGCAGAACTGAGTGGGTGAAAATATTGCAGCTCTGAGTCCACGTGCTAATCTACTTTTCTCACCTTTAAAATTTTTGCTTGGAATGTATGAATTATAATTTATTCACCTTCCCTCAGGCCCAAAGGAAATACAATATTTTGGTTAAAAAAAACAATGATGGGGCCACTCTGAGGCATTTTTGAAAACCACGTGTGGTTTTACTTCCGGTTTCTTTATTGCTTAGGAAGCAAATACTTGCACGAAATTTAAATTCAATAGCGTGTACAGGTTTCCTTCAGATTGGCGATAGAAAGCCCTGTGGAAGCTTTGGCATTACGAGGAGCATGGATTCGTTTGGGCATTTGTTTCCATGGTAACGGGCGTGCGCCAGAGGGCAAAGAGGTAAGAGAGCCACGACAACACGGACTTGTCCTCGGGGTCTGGTGCGCGAGGTCCCAGAATGGCTCAGTGACAAGTCTAGCGAAGACAGATTCTGTCAGTAAAGGGACCGGGGCTGGGGGCCACATGAGAGGAGAGCAGATTGATGATAGCCAGCTTGAGTAAACAGCGGAGGATCTGGAAGACACAGATCCTCAGGCTACCTGGCCAGGGTGGGAAGGATGGAGAAGCTAGAAGGGCCTGCACACGAAGTCTTTCTAAAATGTCATCCTTATCACAGTGCCCATCGGTCTTTAAGGCTTTCCTTTTCTCCTTGGGGGTCAGGAGGTTTAACCACGAGGAGTTTCGAGTTAAAATTCTGGTACCCTCGTTTTCATGGCCCCTCCTGTCATTAGTAGTACCACGAAGTACTGCTTTGTGCCTGGGACAACAATTTGAAAAGGCGAGTCTGCGTGGGCACCGGGAGTGGGTGTGCCTGGCTGGAGAAACAATGTCGAGAGGAAAGCAGGAGGAGGGCAGAAGAAACCTGGACCCCCCCCGCAAAGTTGTGCAAGACCAGCCTTCCCCCACAAGACTGACACCACCCTCGGGAACTAACACTCAGGGGATCCAGATCTGTACGCATCTAATTTTCCCTGCTTGCTTGGAAAGAAGGAAGAAAGTGCGTATCTACGTAACATCTGCTGAGAATTAGGTGTTCGCGCAAATGTTTTCTTACGTGTTTCTCCTGAGAGCCACATGGCATCCTCAGTATCGTTTCCACGGAAACACTGGGAGTTCAGCCAGGACGTATGATATGACTACAAGTCTCACTCTCTTTTCTCTGTCCTAAGGTGCTTCGGTGCTGAAATTAAGCTTGTTCCCCTCTGCCTTCCCCTTGTTTTCTCTTTTGATTATTCCGCTTACCGGCATTTGGGATATCCTAAGGGTCAGATTTTCTCAGAACGATCCCCTGAGTTAGATACTATTGTCCCAATTTCTAGGTGAGGCAACTGAGGCACAAAGAGATTAAGTAATGGCCCCAAGGTTTTAGAGCCAGATAACGGTGGACCCAGGGTGCGTTCCAGGCTTGCTGACTCCAGAGCCCATACTCTGAACCACTGGGGGATTTCCTCCTCCGTGCTGGTGCCTCTCGGGAGTCACCTAAGCATTCGCGGTGACCTCTGTGGCATCCTGGGGACCCAACAGCCGATGTGTTGTGGGTATCAGCGCAGACTCGAGACAAGCATCCAGTGGCTCTCACACCGAGAGGATCAGCTCCCGGGTGGGCACATGGTCCCGGCACAGTCCTGTCAGCAGGGCTAAATGAGGGATGGGAAAACTGAGGGACATTGTCTGGTGTTGAGTTCCTGTGATAGTGTCCACCCCTGTCTTGTCCAAGACTGAATCAGTCTTGATTTAGAGTTTAATGGGAACCAGAGTGATTGGAAACATTTTGCATGGAAAAGAGGACTGGTTCAGACTTCTATTTTTTTTTTTTTTTTTTCTTTCCTAATGACGCAACTATCAAGGAGAAAGGTCAGGGACTGAATGTTGCTATCTCCTCTCCACCCCCGGGGGAGAAAGCAGTCTAGTAGCAGGACGCGGGGTGTCCTAGTGGAGGCTCTCATTACTCTACCCCTCGTTCGGGCGTAAATCATCCTCCAGTTGCAGACCAGGCATAAATCGTTCTGGAACCATGGTGCTCACTACATGGTATTGTGTTATTGAGACATAAATCCTACGTCAGCTTGATGAAATGTCTGTAGCCATCGAGTTAAACAAGTCAAGGCAGCTACTTAACGATTTCCAAACTCCCGATTATTAAAGTTCAGACAAGAGGTTCCAGTGGAAAACCATGTTAAAGCGGACTTTAAACAGCCATTCTCACATTTGTTTGGGAAGCAGTAGCCATAAAGGCTCCCCTGCTCTGAACTTCATCTCAGAAGGGCCTGGGATACACAACACACTACACCAAGGACAAGTAGCTCAGCATTGGGGGTGGGGCGGGGGCTCCATTGACCTTTGCAACTTTTCATCCCGTGAAGCCCAGGCTGGATGCCACTCTCAGACCTCTTTCTTCCAACCTGTCTCTGGGCATCTTGTACGACGTGGACAGTGAAAAGGACTCATTTTGCCCAATAGATGTGATCGCAGTGAGCGAATTACAGTCCCGATATACGTACATGAAGAATACGTAGCACCTTCTATCTGGATAGTTCCTTCGAGTTTCTGAGAATGTCCTCATGTGTTTGATACACAGCCTCCTCTGCTCTCTCCCTGCCAACTTCGTGGACAAATTGGAATGATCAAAATAGGATTTCCCTAGCGTGTTGCCTCCACACTGCAAATTTATCTGCATTTCCTTTTCCATCCCTGGTGTCAGACGACGAGAGACGTTCTGCCTTCTACCCAAAATAATCCACTCCGTCTATACACCCTTCTCCTTCCTGAGGGACTTTGCTCTATTGGGAACTCTCCTGCCTTGTTCTATTTATAGCTACAGCTCTTGTTTTTTTACTGGCCCCTTCTCATTAAGAATTAAAGATCTCAAGTCCTCCCCACATTTAAGTAAACAAATACACTTCTGCAATCTCCATCCTGCACCTAATGCATTATCTGTGTCCCCTCGCTGTTAAAACTTTTCGAAAGAGTCTTTCTCACTCATCAACTTCTGCTTTTTGCCTCCCACTCGGTGCTCAAACCACCTCAGTCTGGCATCTGCCCCTAAAAACTCCTCCAGAACTGATCCTGCCAGTCACTGTGTAGGTTAGAGGATCTTGCCTGCAAGTAGCCGAAACCGGGTTAAACTTTAAAGGGGGTTTGGGGCTCACATACTCGGAAAACCAGGAATAGAATATGGATAAGACAGCACTCAACCAAGTGAGGTCAGGTCTACACTACCACGTGAGTCAGCTGAGTACACAATGGTGGCCATAGATCCAGGCTTTCCATCGACACACAGTTATATTCTGAAAAGGAAAAGCTCTCCCTTCTCGTGGTCTTCTTTTGGGAGACCAGAAACTCTTCCTAGAAACCCCTAGAAAGCTTCTTCAGCATGTTCTTTTTTCTTTTTTTGATGTTTATTTATTTTTGAGAGAGAGAGCGCAAACAGGGGAGGGGCGGAGAGAGAGACAACAGAACCCGAAACAGGCTCCAGGCTCTGATCTGTCAGCACAGAGCCCGACGTGGGGCTCGAACTCATGAACCGTGAGATCATGACTTGAGGCAAAGTCCGACACCCAACTGACTGAGGCACCCAGGCGCCCCCCAGGTGTGATTCTTAATGTGAATTACGTATCAGTGTCCATTCCCGCAACAAGCCTGGAGACGCGGGAACGCGAGGCAAGTACCTCACTTAACAAGCAGCAAAATTGCTCTTAGGTCAGTGGTTCGCAGCCAGGGGCAATCTTGCCCCCAAAGGGACATTTGGCAATGTCTGGAGTCAGCTTTGATTGCTGTGGTGGTGACTGGTGTAGAGGTCAGAGATGCTGTTAAGCATCCTGCCGTGCACAGGACAGCCCCGCCACAAAGGATTATCTGGCCCCAATGTCAATAGTATCAACACCCTTCTTTCTTATCCCCACATCTCACCAGTCACAGCCCCTGTCAGTGCCAACTCCCAAAAGCCTCACATTTGCTCATCTCTCTGTCCTCTCACTGCCTCACCATCCTCGTTCGGGTCCCCGTCACTTTTTGGTTTTTGTGTAATTTTTTTGTCTTGTTTGCTGGCATTATTTTTCTCACGCAGGCCGTATCAGTTAGGGTTTGGCTACAGGTAAGAGGAAAATCAGAATAAACAAGATAGAAATGTATTGCCCTCTCAAGCACAAGATGTCTGGACTTTTTTGTTGTTGTTTATTTATTTTTGAGAGCCAGAGAGAAACAGAGCACGAGCGGGGGAGGGGCAGAGAGAGAGGGAGAGACAGAATCGGAAGCAGGCTCCAGGCTCGGAGCTGTCAACACAGACCTCCATGTGACCTCCGAACCCACAAACTGTGAGATCCTGACCTGAGCCGAAGTCGGATGCTTAACTGACTGGGCCACCCAGGTGCCCCTAAGATGTCTGGACTTTGATGGGGCAAGAGTCAGAACTGGGGTTCTTTGGCAGGGACCCAGGTTCCTCCCATCTTGCTATTTCCCTGGTTTTTAGCATGCAACTTAAAAAAAAAAAAAAAGTTTATTTATTTATTTTGAGAGAGAGAGTGAGAGCATGCGAGTGAATGGGAGAGGGGTACAGAGAGAGAGGGAGAGGGAGAATCCCAAGCAGCTCTGTGCTGTCAGCAGCCTGATGGAGGACTCGATCCCATGACCCTGGGATCATGACCTGAGCCAAACTCAAGAATCAGGAGCTCAACAGCATGTGACTTTTTTCCATGCCGTCCAAAACGTCTGCTTGAGCTCGGGCAATCACAACCGTATTTCAGCTAGCAGCATGGGGGAAAGGACAAAGAAGGGATCCCACCTTCCAGAAGTTCAATCTGTTCGCTCAGCTTGCAGCTTATTGGACACTATTTAGTCATATTGCCACACTTAGCTATGAGAAGTGGGTATGCGTGGAGTTTATTTCAAGTGGCCATAGATTTAGCTACAAATGGGGATTTCTATTATTAACAAAGACGTGGGAAACGATATTGTGGGATGCCCGATAGTCTGTCCCAGAGCCAGAGTCTTCTTCCCAAGGGGGGGAGAATGAATGTGATTTGTTGCTTACACCCTGGAATGTCTGACTCCATGTGATGTCCAGGATAAATGTTAAATGTTGGCATTTCAGCCCTCTCTCCCTCCCTTTTTTTTTTGCACCAGTCTAACACATATAAAGTAATAGGCCGTTATTTTAGCCTCTATTTCTCTGATCACTCATGATTATGAGTAGCTCATTCACGTGCTTATTAGCCTGTAGGGGTTCCTCTTCTGTCAAGTATGTTTTCGTATCTTTGGTGTTTTTGTCTTCTTCCAGTTAATTATCAAGAGTTTCTAATAAATTCCAAATAACTTCATGCTGGTTTTTGACGTTAGAAATACGATGTCATTCATCTATTGACTTTGTCTAGGGGTCTTTCACTGAACGGAAAACCTTGATTTTGATATAAATAAATAAATAATAAATAAATATCAAATCTATATAATGTGTGTGTGTATTGTATAAAATTATTTTGCCTCACATGCTGTTAAAATTTGGCTTAAGAAGTACTATCCCAGAATACTCAGCCACATTTTTTTCATTAACCGCATAGATTTAATATTCATGTTGAAAATTTAAAAAAAAATTTTTTTTTCATGTTTTTATTTTTGAGACAGAGAAAGACAGAGCATGAGCGGGGGAAGGGCAGAGAGAGAGGGAGAGACAGAATCGGAAGGAGGCTCCAGGCTCTGAGCTGTCAGCACAGAGCCCGATGCGGGGCTCGAACTCATGGCCCATGAGATCATGACCTGAGCCAAAGTCAGACGCTTAACCGACTGAGCCACCCAGGTGTCCCGAGAATTTTTTGACACAACTCCCGTTTTCGATAGGATGAATATGACCATACCAGAATGAAAGAAAATCTACAGGCAATCAACGCTGTGTCAACATTTAAATGTAACAAAACGTTCCAAAGACTCATGACTAGAAAAAGCTTATTTAATATGTCTTGTCTTATAAAAATATTTGTTGGATTTGGACTTAGTTCTTCATGTTTTATATGTTAATGGTACTCATGCTTTGGCGGTTTCATTGCTTTATCCGCCAATAACACATCTCTACAATAACTCATGCCACCCTCTGTCATGACTACAATATAGAACCCAATAGACGTGGGGCATGAGACTTCTAAATCCAACTAATCCAAACTCCTTGGATTTTGAATTCTTAAATTACTTCCACTGTCATCATTTGCTTTATCACCACTGCTACCTTCAAAAGGGGTGCACCTTTTCCTGACAAAAAGTCCAGGGAGATTTTACACTCTGCAGATATGAGTTAAAAATTAATACGACAATTTATAATCCTAACTGATCTAATAATGCTAAACTGTAAACTGAAAAGCAGGCCTGAGTTCAAATTAAACTGAGTCAAATTCAAATTCAAATGGGGAATAAAAACAGTCAGTTATAAGAAAATATGCTTATACTTTCTGAGATTTTTGTACACGTTTCGTTTACAGGTGATGTAAAATATCACAGGTTATGACACAATCCCACAGAGCTTGCAGGCCTGGCTTCGTGGGTGCGTGACCCGTCCATTTGCACAACGCCCAGTACTTGGAAGGGCCCCTTGGTGGCTTTAATGCTCGGCTGCTACCATCTTGGGGGTCTTAATCATTTTTTAACAAGGGAGGCCACATTTCCATTTTGCCCTGGGCCCTGAAAATTATGCAACCAGTTCTAGCCAGCCCGATAACTCGAGACACATGCAACTCACTTCCTGAGTGTAATCCCACTCACATTGGCTTATACCCTGCTCCAGTGACACTCCTCTGCTGACCAGCTGCTGGGAGGTCACAGAGTTGTCAAACTGCTGCACATGTTTCTAAGTGCTCAGTCTCTCTGGACCAGTCTCAGCACAGATTGGTAACAACGGGCGGTAGATTGGCCAACAAGACGAGACGCACTTCAGGTAGTCTTTTCCTAGACATTTAATCGGTGACCAACAAAATGAAGAATAAGCGAATCCATTTGGATGTTGGGAGCAGGAGGGCTTGAAATGACTGGGTGGGGTGGCTTTTGTTTGTGGGTGTTCCTGCCGTGTGCCACAGCTTAGCCACGCGCGATGATACATTTTGAACAAGCGTCCAGCCAAGAAGAAGGCGTGTCATGACCTCAATTTAAGATGAGATGAGGCACAGGAAAAGTCAGAAGTAGCCCACAGAGGGCCACCTGGGTGGCTCAGCCAGTTGGGCGTCTGAATCTTGATCTGGGCTCAGGTCATGATGTCAGAGCTGTGAGATCAAGCCCAGAGTTGGGCTCGGTGCTGAAAGCACAGAGTTTGCTTGGGATGCTCTCCCCGTCTCTTTCTGCCCCTCCCCCCATGCTCGCTCTCTCACGGCTCTCTCTCTCTCTCTAAAAATAAGAAAAGAAAAGAAAAGAAAAGAAAAAAGAAAAGAAAAGGGAAAAGGAAAAGGAAAAGGAAAAGAAATGGCACACAGACTTGTGATGACTTGAACCAGTCTCACAATTTGCGAGCAGGAGTCAGCTTGTTCTGTTCCTGAACTTTCTACCCCTAAAACAGCAGATCCCTGGTCAAATGGAAAGCAGGCCTTGCTTAGGCTCCACAGCTTTGATGAAGACTTGAAATTTGAATACATTGCCCTGACTTGGAGGAAAGGGTCACTGTCTCTGAACAAGAACAAACCTGAATTATTTTATTCCTGCCTCCTCCCTTGAACCACATAAAAGCAATTAAAGGAGAATAATGCCCTCCATCTTCTTATGGCAAAGAAAAAGCCAGAACCCTAAGCTACAATTCTCAACCCAAAATGCTGTGTAATGTGGACCAAAAATGAGGGAAGATATTGATAATTAAGACAGATCTTCTCCATCTTTGTTCTCAGGAAGAGATTCTTCTGAAGAGTGGTTCTCAAATTTTAGTTTGCATCAGAACCGAGTAGGGATTTTCTCCAGGGACAGAAAACTGCGTCGGCCCCCAGGGTGTCTCACTCAGTTGGTGACCCTTGTGAATCTGTACTTCTAACAGGTTCGCAGGGAAGGCTGATGTTTGGGAACTTGAAAACCCTCTATAATTTTTTAATTAGGGCAAGGAACTCTAGGGGTTGGTACTGGCCCTCGGAAAGTCAAGGATCGTCCCTTTAGTTGCTCCGTGAGATGCCACAAAATAACACAAGGAGGGTAGCTACTCTCCTCCCACCTCTTGACTGAGAGAGGCACCAGAGGTGAAAACGAGGTGAAAAGGGGAGGAGAAATAGAAACCATGAGAGTGTAATGCAGATAACAGTACAAAGGGCATCACTGGGCGCTACATAATCTATTTGCTCTGAAGCTGAACTGAGATGGTTGCTTAAGGAAACGGGAGTAACATGGACCCCACAATACACACTGTGTTCCTTGTTCACACTGCCCTCCCTCCCACTCTTTTCCAGCAAATTGAGGACTCACTAGAAATGGCATCTGTGCAGAAAGAAACTTGCATGGGATCCAGGCGTATATAAAGCAATGATTTTATTTTATTTATTTTTTTAATTTTTTTTAACGTTTATTTATTTTTGAGACAGAGAGAGACAGAGCATGAACGGGCGAGGGTCAGAGAGAGAGGGAGACACAGAATCTGAAACAGGCTCCAGGCTCCGAGCCGTCAGCCCAGAGCCCGACGCGGGGCTCGAACCCACAGACCGCGAGATCGTGACCTGAGCCGAAGTCAGACGCTCAACCGACTGAGCCACCCAGGCGCCCCTATTTTATTTTTTTTAAAAGAAAGGAAAGTAAACAAGAAGCATGTCAAGTACGCACGTCATGAAATTATAATTACTCTCACATACATCGTGATCCTTTGAAAGTTTAAAAATTAAAAAAAAAAAAAAAGATACCAATAGGTGAAACAAGAGTTCAAAGAAGGATAATCTACCCAAAGGAGTGAAGAGTAGATTGGCAGAGCTCTGGAAAGACATAAAAGAGAAAAATAATATCACTTCAAATATTTGCATCATTTGGGGCTGTGAAAATTTGTTTCAAAACTCGGGGCAGACTTGAGGAGATTTCAGTAAATACCATGGGGTGGGGGGGGGGAGTGAAGACTGGAAACCATTTACAGAGAAGAAAACCTGACAAAAAAATGAATGAATGAAAAGTTGCAGACCTATAATAATTTTTTAGGAATCAATTTGTCCCCAGAAAGCAGAAGCTGAGACCAGCTCTGTATGCAGGTAGTTATTTGAGGAAATAGTTGCAGGCAACAGGAGAAGACAGGGGAAGAATAAAGGAGGGAAGGAAGACAAGCCAGTGTGGGTTTTCTGAAGTCAGGCACTACTGTGGAACACTCAGAACCACTGAAGGGGATGTGCACTCAGGGTAGAAGGAGCGGCATTAATGCACCATCGCCTGCCCTCCCCCATCAAGGTCATCTCCACTGAATGTTAACCCCACACACTTCCAGGATTACACATGTAACAGGTGTGGAGAGAATCCCCACGGGAATCCCGAATCTCTACCTCAGAGAAGCCCTCGGCACAAAAGGATGGATTTGGGTGCTGTCAGATGCAAGATTCTGCCAGGTCTCGTCTTACCAAGTTGGTTGCTGTAGAAAAGGCTGGAAAAGACCAATGGTTGGAGAAGATGTAGGAGGGGGGAGCAAGATGTGTCGGACTTGGAGGTCAAACCGTGTCTTAGGAAAAAGAGACAAGGGCAGGAACTTGGAAACACGTCTTAGTGAAGTAACTGAACTTGAAGAAAAATGAAAGAACGTCAGATCATCCAGGCAAGAAGCAAAACAGACATTAAAATCACTCATAAAAGGGGAAGAAATGGCACTGGTGTCAGACCTGACGTTGTAGCGGTCAATACCAGAAGACAGAGGAACGAGGTCTATAAAGCCCGCAGGTAGGCAAAAATGAAAACAAAGACTTTCATTGCTAGACAAAGATCGTCCAGGTACAAATGCAAGAGACACATGCTTTCATGCTTACAGGAACTCAGAGCACCTCAGCAAAGGACAGGTCATGATGATACAAGGACTGGTAGAAATTAGAGACTTGATTTAAACACGGAGCATAGAATTAAATAACTATGACATTGAAGTCGAATAATAAGATTCAAAGGGCTTACATTTTGACATTGTAAAAATAACATAATTCGCCCACACCTCGGGTGAATTATTTTCCTCACATGCCATAGTAGAGAATCATTACAGACTGTCTGGCATTAAATAGCACATTTTTCCAGTGTAGAATTCCAACTGACTAATGCTTCTCAGAACACTGTGCCTCTCAGTATAGGGGGTATGTTGAAGCATTAATAATAACTCTTGTGGAAAAACGATTACCTGAAGTCCATCGTTCTTTCAGCTTCACCATAATTTCTTTATCTTCTGTTATATTCATATAAAAGTAAATCCAATACCAGAGTCTACGGTGCACAAGAAAGAAGACTAAGCTCGTGCATTTGCGAGACGATGACCTTGCTAGTTTGGCACAGTTAAACTCTCTGGGCAGAGCCGGTCGTTAACCCCCCTCCCACACACTATCTCTTCCAGTAAGGATCCTACTTCCTTCCTGACTCGTGCTGTCTGTGATGGAGAGGGATTTGGAAAGGATTTGTTCTTCACTAAATGGTTTATGTTTGCTTTGAACCAATTGTTCTGGCTATTTGGGGAAAACTATCCGCAGTAGTTTGGAGGGAAAAGAAAGAACACAAATAGCCATTTATAAAGAAGACAGCCCACGTTTGGATTTTTGATCCTGTGTTTACATTTTTCTCAGAATTTGTGGCAACAAATGTGGATCAGACACTCTCTGATGGGAGAACAAGAGTTTGAAACATTGGGAAATTTGGCATCTTTTGTGGTTCCATACAAATTTTAGGGTTGTTTGTTCTAGCTCCGTGAAAAATTGCTGTTGGTATTTTGATAGGGATTGCACTGAATGTGTGCATTGCTTTGGAGAGTATAGACATTTTAATAATGTTTGTTTTTCCAATCCATGAGCATGGAATGTCTTTCCATTCCTTTGTGTCGTCTGCAATTTCTTTCATCAGTGTTTTAAAGGTTTCAGAGTACAGGTCTTTTTTCCTCTTTGGTTAGATGTATTCCTAGGCACCTTACTATTTTTGGTGCAATTGTAAATGGAATTGTACTCTTAATTTCTCTTTCTGCTGCTTTGTTATTAGTGTCTAGCAATGCAATAGATTTCTGCACGTTGAGTTTGAAACATGAGGGACAGAAGAAGAAAAAAGGAAAAAGTAACCCTGAATATGGGGTTGTAAAGGCCAAATAAAAGGGAGTGAGTACTCAGCACAGCCCAAAGCTCCCTACGGGAGAGACAACAAGCAAGGAGCAAGATACTCAGCTAGCCACTGTGGTCCCGCACATGTCCTTGCTTCCGTAGGCACACGTGCTGTGGTTCAGAAGTTTGGGAAACGGTTCTCTCAGACCCCTCAGCAGCCTTTGCTGGCCCTGGTGCTACCAGAGCTTCCTAACAACTTCGACTCAATGAGGACTGCCCTGGAAATACTGGTTTTGAGTGTAGACTATTGAGTAAAAAACATTTTGAAGACAAAAATGATTTCCATTAACGCGCAAATATATACTTGTATAAATCCTTGGATACATCTTCCTTTATGTATCCATAACTTTGTCTATAACTTGAGTTCCCTTCTACAAACTATCTGAGATAAGAACAGAGAAATCATGAATTGAGCATTCATCTGGGGCTGAAATAACATCCAGAGAGACACAGACATAAATAAATAATTGGCATGAAATATTAACTGTAAACCATCAACCAAACTTCTCTGGGCACGTCCTTTTGTTTAATTCAGACTTTTAGAACCATGGAATGTTTCATATACCTCCCAAATAAATAAGTAGTTAGATGGACCGAGGTGTGGGGGTAATGTAATACAAACAGTAACTAATGAGCCTAAATATATAAAAATGAATAACTGAATAACCAAACCACAGGGAAGACAACAACTAGCCTAAGTAACTTTGGAAGACAGTATTTGACTATGTACAGTATTATGTACTGTAAGAGTAAATCCCCCCACCCGACCAAATGTAACACATGTCGTGCTCTAGTTAATAAACTTGTTTCGCACAGGAGTACGGGTTACGAGTTCTGAAACCACGTTTGGTGTTTTCTAGGACTGAGCAAATAGAAAAATATACTGCAGAAAATGAAAGCCAGATTTATCCCTGTCAGAAAAAGAGAGAAGTCTAGATAATGAAGCCTGTGGTGTTGAATTCGAATCAGAGATATCAGTACGATCTCATGGCCTTTCGCAGGTGATGGATGATTGACAGGTAGATGGAGACAGATGACAGACATGTGCATGTGTACATATGGGCATACATGTATTTCCTAGTTTTTTCTGCTCTTTCTAGAAGCAATGGCAGTAGAATCTGAGCGTAACTAGCATCGGGTTTTGGTTTCTAAATACTACCATCCAATAAAAGGAACCAGGGTTCATTGGAGAAATGGTTAATTCCAGGGCTGGGCCAAGGAAAATACAGAAATAGCCTGGAATATTCTGTGGTGCCAGGAATTAAGGAAATGCTCAAAAGTGATGGAGGGACATTGAAAAGATATAGGAGCTGACTTGAAAGAACTCCCAAGGCTAAATAGAGACAATTTAAAGGGAAAGAAAGAAGGACAGAGGGAGGGAAGCAGGGAGAGAGAGGAGAGAAGAGAAGGGAAGGGAACGGAAGGGAGGGAAGGAGAGAAAAAGAGGGAAAGACAAAAAGCAAGCAAGGAGGTTACAGAAAATTACCATTTGTCAAGTACCACCATTATTTCTGTTGCAGGCAAAAACGATCCTGAATATTAAAGTCAGTAGACAGAAGTATGACACAAGATACTTGCATTTTCTCAAAAAATCTCCCACAAGAGACTTATTAATTTCAAAGAGAAAAGTAGTGACTTGGTATAGAAACTTGGAAGTCACCACCTTCATCAAAGTCAGCATCAGCAGCAATGAGACATTTCTGCACAATCTACCTCTTATTATGATGCACCGAGAAGGGGGCAAAATCCCTCCCGTGGAATCCTTGCCAAAAATGAGCATCCCGAATTAATCACAAGAAAGAGCTCATTGAAAGTTTCAAGGTCATGAAATGCAAAGAAAGGCTAAGGAACAGTCCCAGACTGGATGAGGCTGAGGCAACGTGACCGGTAAATAGTTCCCGGACCAAAAAAAAAAAAAAAAAAAGACAATAGTGGGACAACCAGTGAAATCTGAATAAGGTCTATCTGTAGGTTCATTAGTAGTATTGTATCAGGATTGTTGTTTTGTTTCGTTTCCTTTGTTTTTGTTTTGATCATTGTACCGTGGGGAAAACTGTGGAAAGGGTAGACCAAAGTTCTTGCGCTGGTTTGCAATTTTTCATGAATCTAACATTATTTCAAAAGGACAAGTTAAAAAATAATTCTAATTAAAAGAAAAATCAATTCAAGCTGAAGTCTCAGAATACAGAGAAATGGACAGGGAGATTCCAGTTTCAGCTGGAAAAGAATTGAAACTCCACCAATATCTAAACCTCCAACAATCCTTCATTCATCAGTGCTATATCCATATGCAGGAATATAAACTTGAGACAAGCCACCCTCAGATGGAATAGCTTTTCCTGCGCCTTCTTTTCTTTATGTAGCTTTATACCCTTCAGAGCTCAGCCATTTTTTTTTGGCATATGCGATGTTGCCTTTAACTCTGTGACAGTGTCCTCATTGGCTGCCATTTGAGCTTGTTACCTTGTTCGTTGATGCCTACAATTACAGCTTCATTCCTTTGACTTAAGACTATTTTATTCTTATTAAATCAAAAGCAAATCTCCTTGGATATAATTTAAACACACACACACACACACACACACACACACACACACACACACATTGTGCCCTAATGGTAATTTATTTCTCATTGCAAAGGAATTTATTAAACAATCATCATCATCATTTTTTTTTAAAAAATTTTCATGTTTTTAAATTTATTTTTGAGACAGAGAGAGACAGAGCGTGAGCAGGGGAGGGGCAGAGAGAGAGCAAGACACAGAATCTGAAGCTGGGTCCAGGCTCCGAGCTGTCAGCATAGAGCCCGACGCGGGGCTTGAACTCACAAACCACGAGATCATGACCTGAGCCGAAGTCGGACGCTTAACCGACTGAGCCACCCAGGCGCCCCATCACTTTTTTTTTAGAAAGGGGAGGGCAAGAAGACCCCTAGGGGCTTATGTGCCTGCTGGGGAGGGTAGATAATGAAGAAGGAGAAAGAAGAATCAGGGCCCTTCAGGGAGAATATTTTCTTCTACAATAGTAGCTCTCAAACTGAATCTCAACAGAGTATTGGGAAAAAGTCTTCAGCTCCTAAAATAGTGGCTCTGTTCTCACATTTTCTCACTGAAAAAAAAAGAGTGAATAGAATGTCTTCTTTTTTAACTTTGCCTTGAGCTTTTGCTCTCTTGGAAAAACAGAAAGTGCTTGTAAACAACCAGGGGTGCTTAACATAATCCCTTGCTTTTCTGTGCAGTGTAATGTGGCTATGACTTCACCTTGCTTATACAGAACAGCGACGTGTTTTCTGCTAGTAAAAACTGTTCGTGTATATTTGGTGCAATGAGACAGATCAGTGTTCCCTGATACTTTCTTTACAGGGAGCATCATGACCTCTAGGTATTTTCTGGAACCAGTTTGAGGATAACCACCCTACTTAAGAATCTAACCGATAGTGGGGTGTGAGTTGGCATCACATTCCCCTCTTCCACCAGCAAAGAGGTGTTGCTAAGCCCTTACCCGAGAATATTGCAAAACACGAAGCCAGGGACACCTTGGGGACTCACTGCGCTGATGCAAACTTGCACCCAGGATTTTTCCATCAGCAGTAAGCTTGTGTCATCTTACTAGATGAGGCTGCACCAAAGCTTCATGCGAACGCTGTCCTTCCTCATCCTACTTTATGTTTATCTGATATAGAGACCAGCCTTTGCCTGCTGCCATTTTTCATTTGGGAAGTTATTTATTTATGGCAATGTCTTTAAGTCTGAGTTTGTTGCTATGGGCTGGGTGTTTAGTAAAGATCTTTTGTTCTTGTTGCCTTTGCTGAATTAGAGGCCTATTACACTGTATAGACCTTCTGAGTAATCACAGCTGCTATAAAAACATAAAAATTTTCAAAAGCAAAAATTAGAAATTGTTAAGTTTCATGGGTGTTGAGCTTGACACATTCCTGGTAGGCTACTAAAGTATGAGGCCAGACTCGTGGATGGCCCAATTGTGAGACATCCGCATGCAGGAAAGAATAGAGAGGCCTGAGGCTTCGTGACCTCAGGGCTGGAAGGTAAGCGCACGGTCATAGAAGAGGGGGACACATTCCCGATTGGGTCCTGATAGCTCCCTTGTGCCCTAGAAAACAGCTCATGGCTCGTAGGACCCGAGTTATACAAGGCTGCCTGACCTCAGGCCATAGAAAGGCAAGGTGGTGTGGGATGGTGATAGATACACTGTACCCCAGGAAGCCCACATTCTGGTCCCATGTCTGGTACAATCTGCCTTAAGACCTCTGACAGATCCCACAATCTCTCCGGGCCTCACTTTCTTTACTTGAACAATAAGGAATTTGAGCTAGGTGACTGCAAGTGTCCCCTCCGGCCCTAAAATTCTGGAATACTACTTTGTGATTTTTTGACCAGATGCCTTTCATGTCTTACGTAAACCTAATTTCGTGAGGATTAAAAATAGAGTTATTGCCAATTAATTAAGTTGTAGTGAAATGTTTAGAGAGAAGATAAAACGAATTTCTTCTCCTGGGAAATTCTCACCCACTATTTGAAATATATGCCACAGAAGGAAAATAGAAATTGGCCATAGAACATTGAGTCTTTTCTTAGAGATCATTTATAGGTTTTTTACGAGAAATACAGTATGGATGAAGATAATTTTGGGGTGCTGCTTCTGTGTCGTAATCAGGTCCAACCTCCAGGTGGCGACCAACGTCACCCTCCTGTAGATCGCTTTCCTCGGATTTAAAATCGATTCCCAAGCCCCCACTACACATTATCTATTTATCTGTGCACAGGCATTGACGTCAAAAGACCTTGGTCAAATGCACACAATTTACTTTCCCACACGAATGGAATAAAGGTACATTGAATTGCATTTTTTTTTAAATTTAAAATGATATGTCGCGTCCATTAACAAAGCAATGAATAATGACTGTATTTACCTCTACGATGAAATGCTACTCGGCAATACAAAGGAACAAGCTACTGCAACAACATGAATGGATCTTTTACACACGCAAAGAAGACAGACTCAGAAGAATATATACTGTATCACTCAATGTATAGGCAACTCCAAAAAGACAAGAGTAATCGTGTAGAAAGAAATTAGCATAGTGGTTGCCTGAGGTGAGGTGGGGCAAGAAGGAATTCTCTGGGGTGATAGAAATGTTCTATATCTTGTTAGGGGTGTTGACTACACAGGTGTATGCATTTATACAAACCCAATGAGTTATACATGTAAGATCTGTGAATTCCACTCTGTAAATTAGAACTCATTAAAGTTGTTCATGATTTTTGAAAATGCTATCTCAATAGTCTCAGATAGTCTACCATTAAGAGTACAACTTGGAACCAATATTTGGAGTATTTTCATGTAAGTATAAAAAACCTTGACATACTCATACTTCTGACTCAGTAATTCCAATTTTAAAACTTCATCCTAAACCAGGAGTTTATAGGGGGCAAGTGTTTTTCCATAATTGTAGTCACAACAATAATATGCTTTCCCAACATTTTATTATGAGAAATGGCAAACATATGGAAAATTTGAAAAAAAAGGTTACAGTGAATACATTCAGACCCATCACTTTGATCCACCATTAACATTTTACTTTTTTGATTCGTCACGTATCTATTCCACTATCCTTTGAATTTACAAATCAATTTGTGGCAATTTGACATTTTTTTTTACAACACTGAGTCCTAGGATACAGGACTAGAAGAAAATGTATCAAAACACTAACAGATTTTTTTTCCTCCCTGTGAAATGGGATTCTAGAAGTTTATAAATCTTATTATGAGTGACCAAAATATATTTCTAAGTGTGTCCATGGAATTAGAGTTAAATTTACCCAGAAGCAGATCACGTAATGATTTCTGTGTTATAATGTAAAGAGATAAGGAAGCTACCTTCTGCTTTCACACACCCTCTCTAAACTGCCCTGGTTCCTCAAAAGTTCCATCAGCAGGTAGTCATTCTTTTGAGTTAATGCACTGAATCTAGAGGTTAAAACAGCCTACTTCTAGGAGAATGAACACATCAAACCGCTAGTATTGTCTACACATCCATACATTCAAATGAGCAGCTAATAGGCAGAATTTCCTGAGTTGCGCAGGCAAGCTTTGAACTGGGCAGACACAGGAAAGAAGGCTAAGACTTGTGCTGGTGATTCCAAGTGGCTATTAGGCACTAGGACTAAACCTGGCATTTGGGGGCAGGGAAACAGGGCATCCAAGTGCATACACGTGTCGGGGACATTGCAGTGTGGAGTCGTCCCTGTATTCTGGAAGGGCCAGCTGCAAAACACCTAGACTTTGTAGCAAAGAGTTTGTGGCTAGTCAGATCAAGCTTTGGTTTCCTCTGTAATTATTAAAATTTCTGGGCTCCCCCTACCCTGCTAGATTATGGTTTGTGTGAGCTATTTGGAGGCACCCCGAGGCTGCAGTCCATCTGGCTGTATATCGTGTCATTTTGATTTTCTGTTGAAGGCCTGTGGGGACTTGGAATGGGCGTCCTCAGGGGGTTCAGAGGGACTTTTTGCCAATCCAATCAACCATATCTCTGGCTTAGTTATCTTGTTTTCAGAACCACAGGCACTGTTGTTCCAAAATTAATATTTTTGAATATTCCACACATCCCTGAGGGAGAGCACAGGGCCTCCCCACCTTTGTTTCCCCTGCAAAACAAGTCAAGATGAAGTCTTTGCTGATGAAACTCTTGGCTTCCTCTTGCTCAGCTGTGCTTCATCGCTGTGGCTTTCCCTCTTGGAAATCCCAAAATAGTCATGGAGGCTGGCCTCCGAGGCTAGAGTTGACCTGGCCTGTCTGGCTCTCTTCCAAAAGGAATTTTTATGAAAATATTACTTTGTTTTTTTCTCACCAGAGCCTTTTCTTTTGTTATCCGAGCCCATGCAAAGCCGTGTTCTTCCCCTCTTTACCATTCTTTCCCACTCCCCAATTCTTCCTTTTCTTACCCTGTCAAGGACGCGAGCTTCCTTCTCTGGCCTAACTGCCATTTCTGAGAGGAACTCATGGAAGTGATGGAAGTAGAGAAGCACGGTGCCTTGATCGTGAACATGTGAAGGCATTTGGGGTCATGAAACCCTGAAAAGAACTGTCCTTCTATCCAGTGATGCATTCCCTCCTCGCTTCAGTGGGAACTTGGCTACACTTTACTTTTCACACATACACAAAATTACTGCTGTTGACAAAGGCTGAAGAGGAACGAGGAGTTCTCACTGTTGGTACCTTAATAGTTCTGGCAAGTGAGACCTCAGTCCCACATCCCCATAAGAACGCTGGGACTATGCTAACCAAGAGTAAGAGTCGGTTACTTCCTGACATCGTCTGGGTGTTTTTGTGTTTTGTTTTTGTTTGTTTTTTTTTGTTTTATGTTTTGTTTTGGCTGAATCCCTTATTAGACGGTGAGCTCCCTGAGAACCAGCACTGTGCCTCATTTACCTCTATGGTTGCAGTTCTTAACCCAAAGCTTGACACGTGGGAAGAGCTCAACCAATGTTGAATGAATAAGTAAATTCGATCTGTAGTCCAAAGACCAAACACATGGCCCTTCTTCATGACTTACAAGTTAAGTATTACAGGGAGAGTCACTTAGCCTTTCCAAACTTGTTTTTTTATGCGGAAAGAAAAAATGGAAATAGTATTACTAAATGCCTTCAGGTTATTTGAAGGCTAAATGAAATAGCTGTGTGTGGAAATGACTGTTAACCATAAAGAGAGAAAGGGAGCTGGCTAACTGTTCTCTTTCTTCCTGTTTGACTGTCACCCAAAGAAGGTTAAGACTCAAGAAAAACAGGGTGTCTTAGTGTTGACCGCCCGTGTACTGGTTGTGTGAACTTAGGTGTATCATCTCTTTGAGCCTCTATTTCCTTCTCTGTGAACTGAGGCCATTGCATTAGATAGACACAGGGCCTAATACATTGCCCTGCCCATGAGAAGCTCCTAGAAGGTGGTCACAGTGGGGAGTCAAATTAATGTGACAGATAAGAACTTTAGAATCAGGCAGCCTTGAGGTCAAAGCTGTGCTCTGTGACTGGCATAGCTGGGTAATCTTGGGCAAGTTACTTATATTTTTAACCTCAGTTTCTTTAGCTACAAAATAGGCATAACCTTAATACCAATTGCATGGGATTGTTATGACGATTGTATGAAATAATGGACGGGAGGTGCTGAACATGTGATAGGCAAGTGAGTTGCCCACTTCTCTTTCTTTCTCCCCACATCAACGGGCTGCCCTCTTCCCAGCCTTGACTTTTCCCAGCACGGTGCTCGAACCCCAAACACATAGGACAATAGAAAAAGGCTGAGCCCCACTTCTCCCCGCCAAGAGATATTCACAGGCTAGGCTCAGGCATTCAGAAGTGCCTTCCTTACTATCCCTAGGTCCTTATCTGTATTTCACCCGATGCCAGCCATACTGCTCCCCTTTGAACCAAATCCCAACGTCTGAAATTATTAAGGGCTCTACAGTCTGACACACTATAATTGCCTTGCAGAGTCCAATTTCCTTGCAGCTATAAAACTCAATAATCCCTTCCAGATCCTTGTCAGACCTTCCCAGGGCAATGGCCAGGGTGCATAGGCAGGTGGCCAGGGTTTGATTTCTGCAGATGGGTCCAGAAGCTGTCATGGGAGCCAGGTCTGTTCTCTCTGCCCGAGCATCTCACTCTGCTGCCTGAGGAGCCTGTGCTCCCTGATTTTAGCTTTTAGTTACCCATTGCTATGTGCCTCGAGTGCACTTAAATGCAGCAATTGCCCAAATTGTCTGACCTCACTTATTTCCAGCAGGTTGACCTAGGCGCTAATGACTTAAATCATACCATGTTCACTCATATTCTGACATTCTGGATAACTCTTAATTCTGCCATTCACCGCTTAAGGAAAAAAACCACTGGGATTTTTACCTAACTGGTTTCTAGAATGCAAAATTACAGAAATCCACAAGGAGAGAAGAGCCGAAATTCTGATTATGATGGCTTATATGATTATATGTTAGTTCAAGGAAGGGCTGTGGATGTCAATGAATCATAGTGATAAGAATTGCAACAATATCCAGGGCGCCTGGGTGGCTCAGGCAGTTAAGTGGCCGACTCTAGATTTTGGCTCAGGTCCTGATCGCATGGTTTGTGAGTTTGTGCCCCACGTCCTGCTCTGTGCTAACAGTGCGGAGCCTGCTTGGGATTCTCTCTTCCTCTCTCTCTCTCTCCTCTCCCCCACTCACACCCATGCGTGTGCTCTCTCTCTCTCTCAAAATAAATAAGTAAACTTAAAAAAAAAAAGGAGGGCCAAGGACAATTTTGTGGGCTAATGAACTTTTAATAAAAGCTTTCATTTTTAGCATAAATTCTGACCTTTTACAGCCACGCCAGCCAATCATGTCACACTGTAGACCTCTTTGTCATCAATAACTACAATTCTCTCTGGTATCAATCTCAAACACCCCATGCTTTGGCCCACATTAAATTCTCACTCTTTCACTGTGGCACCCAAGTCAAGCACCCTTTAATGTCACTGCCCCTTTAATTTATTGATCCTATGAATTTCCCCCTATTGTCACTCCTCTGCACTTGGCTTACACAGCTTAAATTCTCCAATCAGTTGGTATAATGGGGCCTTTCCACTCACTGTCCAGTCCCATGCCCCCCATCTGACTTCATTGTACTCGCTTGATAAAACTGCCACCTTGGTTATAACAACCCTCTGCCTCCTTTTCACCAGCATCTATGCGGCTGCAGAAAGACTGGTCATCTTTAAAGTCACTGCCACCACCAACTCAGGTGGATCCTTAATGCTGCCCGGGTGCCTATTTTATTCCCCTACCCTGTTCTTTCTTCTGGTCTCCCAGATAATTGTCCTCCACTCTGCTCTTTCTCCTCTCCTCCCCTTCACTAGAACCAGTTCATAAGGGTCTCAAATGACCTCCAAGTTGCTAAAACCAAGGATCACGCCTCAATTCTCATCTTATTTGATTTAGCAGCTGTGTTCGACGTGCTTCCTTCACTTGGGGTCCCAAGTGGTGCCACCTTCACGGCTATTCCTTCCCCGTGTCTTTTACTGGTTCATCTTCAACTCCCCGTCCTCCGAATGTTGGAGAGCCCAGCCATCGGTAGTTGGCCGAACTTTGTCCCCAAGTGAGCTCAACCTTTTTCCAGGCTTCAAATGCCATTTATATAATGATGACACCCAAATTATTACCCCCCCCAACTGTCATCCCTGGCCCTACCTGTCATCATGGTTTGTTTATGTGGTCTCAATAACCTCAGAGCCCCTCTTCCTGCCTCTGCCCTTGTGTCTCCTTAGGCTAAATTCACCCAGTAGTCAGAAAGATCAAAAGTAAGTCAGATGATGTCACTGCTGTGTTCAAAACTTTCCAGCGTTTTCCCGTATCATCCAAAGTAAAGTCCAAAGTCCATGCAATGGCCTCTATATCCACTCTTCCTGCCCACCGCACTGCACACCCCACACCCACATTGAATCTCTGATCTTACCTACCACTTTTCATGGGTGGAGACTTTTGTCTGTTTTGTTCATTGCCATGTCCCCAGTGTCTTGACTATAAGACATATTCGATACTTGTTTAGTATGTTAATCAATGAATCAGTCCTCATTCTTAGCAGGCTGGGTAAAATGGAGGTTTGGGAATCTCTGGGGACACAGTGATGGGTTGCAAGATAGGCGGTGAGTTTTCTTCCTCTTTCCATCTGCACCCTCCCACTTACTTTCAAACACACAGCTAGTCAAGAAATCTGAACGTTGTATAGATCTGTGGCAGCTTTCTTCCCATTTATTCCAGATAAGCCTCACTGATGTGTTATTGTGAGCCTGTCCTATGTTGTCTTTCTTCCTACAGAAGAGGAGAGAGCAGATCTTGGGAGGTAGAAATACAAATGCACTGTGGTGTGGCTTCTGGGACACAAAGGTGCCATCAAAACCATGATTATTTATTACTGTAATATGGATCCAAGAACTGTAGTAGCTTAAACTTGGACTCCTGGTAAAAAACGGAAAGGGATATGTAGGGACCCAGCCACATTGCTCCCCTTAAAAAGAAGAAGCTCAACTAAGGCCAAGTCCACCTTGGAAATCAAGGTCATGTGTCCTGGGTTGGGTTTGCCAAAAGTGAATTGCACCACACGATACCTATGTGTAGTCCAACCAGGTAACATCACACTTCTCTGCCAATAAGCTGTGCATTTTAGCTAGTAAACCTTCAGCTCACACAGTTACCTAGTAAGTGAAAACTACAATTCCTCCCAAGACCATCCGCCTCCCTTTTGGAAGTCAAACACACTTCGGTTCTTTTCTGCCCACGTGGCAGGCTGAGGTAGGTCCGTTTCCTAGCTTGAAGGAAAGGAGAGATGCCAGCCCTTCAGTGTCTATAAAGACACTGTCTACAAAGAGCAATCTTGGGGCACAGGTGGAGGGATCCACCTGAACCCTTCCACCCGTCTCTCTGTACTCTGTTTCTCATTTGCCCATATGTAGAAAAGCAGATAAAGAGATGTCTTTCTTCCTCTTTGTCAATGCCTACATTTTGATTGTGAATTACAGAAAAGCAAGGCCTTATTCATAAGCCCAAGATTTGTAAGCGTTTCAGCAGCAGGGATTTCAAGAAATGCGGAGCAAGAACAGTCTCTTGTCCGGTGTTGTCCTTGGCTTGCTCTGCTTCAAATCTACTCCTACTCTTCTTTTTTTCTGTTCGGTCTCTTGCTTCTGGTCTCAGCTGCTATTGGATGGTGGTATCACGACAGATTAATAATAACATTTGCTAATGTTTATTAAGCACCACGTGACATGCATGGTACTTAATACCGCATCATCTAACTTAATCATTACACGAGGTGAATGCTATTTTTATACCCACTTGGCCAAAGAGAAATGGAGATTTTGAGGAATCGGGTAATGTGGCCAAGGTCAGGCACCTAATAAATGGGTGCCACTACCAAGGCTGTCCCTGCCCCTGTTCCTCCCACTGCTGGTCAACAAAAAAAGAAAAGAAAAGAAAAGAGGAGAGGTGGGTTCCAGGGGAGGAAGAGCGGCGCTGGGAAAAAAGATTTGTTTGGAATGATTAAAAAGTCACAGGACAGATTTTGAAATCTCTTACAGGTGTCATTTGTGACAGCAACACCCTACACAGAATGGAATTACCTGTCGATCCAAATCGTACCCAGGCTGGCAGGCTGCAGGAATGAACACGTGGCCCATCAAGAAATACAATTGTGTTCACTTTAGCATCAAGAAAAGGGAAAGCCAAAATGGTATTCCTGAAAACTGACTCTCCCTCAAGCTACGAGATACTCCACCTGATACTGACCCCCTACCCCCAAGCCCAGAACCCTGATGACTTTTTGCTCCCTCAGATTCTTTTCGGAAAGGACGTTGAACCATCCGTCACTCTACCTCCATTATTTCCTGGCTCTCATGACAAACATGTTGTCTGAGGGTGCTGAACTGTGACAGGTTGTAGTGTGTATATGGTAAGGACTGAATGGTAAATACCAAGAAAGAAGGAATAAGTCTCTGCGGCAGATAGCTGTAAGATATAAGGGAAATTGGGGTGAAGGGTACCTACGGAGCCCCTGGAGTAAGAAAGGAGAAGAAGAAGAAACATGAATGATAGAAGGAAAGACCTCTACCTTTTCCTGTCCTTTCCCCCATGAGATCATCATGACGGTAACAAAGTCATCAGATTTCGATTGTGGCGAGCAAAGGCACGCTGGAAACTACCTGATCAAACTGTGAGGGAGAGGCGGAATTACCTTTCCAAAGACTTTCTCCTGCACTCAGGTGTGAACCCTTTGAAGCAGGAATTGCCGATTAGTTGATTCCCGGCACCGTGAGCTTAGTTTCCTCATCTGTGAGATGGGATTAAAAATATCTCAGAAGATGGTGGTGGAGGGTTCTTACAACTTGATGCGACCTCATAAGGTGGTAATGCATGAAGACATAATGTATGTGCATGTGGTCAGATAATTTATGAATTAGGTTTGCCGGTACGTGGCACATGGTCAGATGCAGCATAGTTATGGGTGGCAATGATGGTGACCATGATGTAGCTAAAGGAAAGACACAGAAAACTCTTTTACATCAAATTCTCTTAAATCACGTGGTATGGAGAAGTGAGGAGCACTGTAGGGGGAATCGGGAGCCTGCTTCCCCATCAACCCTTCTAATGAACCAAGTTTCTTTAGCCAATGACTTACATTCTCTAGATGTCCATTCTCTAGCATGAAAGTGAAACTGTGGGTTCAAAATACCCAAGGTTGCATTTAGCTCTAAATTTCTCTAATACTTCCTTTGCAATAAATGCCCAGTTTCCCCCTTAAACCTGGCCCTCTTTGACCACTAATTATTATGTGCATTCTGGAGTAGCAGATTTATACTAGATTTTCCTTGTGACATGAAACTATGTGTAAATTTCGGGTTAAGAGAGAACGTAACAAGAGAATATAACCTCATGCTAATTTCCTAGTGTGGCCTGAACTGATAAACACTATTCTGGCTACAACACCCAAATGACATTCAGCTTTCTACTGAGCACAAGCATTTGGGGAGAACAGCTGAACAAACCCTATGCATGCATTCACCAGTATGGTGGTGCTGTTTCTTGGTGTTGTTTCGGCTGGCCTCTGAAAGATACCACTGTACTCCACACGCAAAAAGAATCTGTCACCAACGGTTTCAAAACCTGATGGGTGTAAAGAGAATTGCCACAAAGAAAAAAAGTGGCTGAGCAAGCATTTATGCCTGAAAACAGTGATCTGTGTAGTCATGGAAATGCCAAAGAGAGACCTGTTTCCAAATACCCATATTTCTATCTAACTTACTTTCTTCCTGATAGAGCTTTCATCGGTTAGGTAAACAGCTGATCTTTACTTTCTACCGTGTGCAAGGCTGTCTTTTGGGAACTGTGAGGGGGACAGATGGATCAGATACACTCTTCTCAAAGAGCCAGCAGCTGATTAGGGACCATGGGTTAACACGCGGCTGGCAAAAAGGCCCAGTTTGCACAGAGAGCATCAAACGAAGCCAGAGATCCCTGAGCCTGGGTGGCTCGGTTGGTTGAGCATCCGACTCTTGATTTCAGCTGAGGTCGTGGCCCCAGGTTTGTGGGGATTTGTGAGAAGTTCAAAGTGTTTTACCTTGACCCGCCATTGAAATTCTACCGTTTGCACTCCACCAGACTTGTTTCATTAACTATCTATTTATCTATTCATCCCTCCAGCAAAACACCTTTTTAAAAAATGCCATCAAGCTACGTAAATGGGGCCTAGTTCTAGTTGTTCTACAGTTACTAGTTCTAGTCTAGTTATCCTGTAGCCATGACCGTGCTACCCCTGCCTATACCACATCGCTAGTTCAGTATTGCTTAGTTTCATTTTCTTCGGTGGTAGAATTTACACACAGTGAAATGCATAAATTTTTTTAAACATTTTTTTTTATTTTTTGGGAGAGAGAGAGACAGAGAGAGAGACAGAGACAGAATGTGAACAGGGGAGGGTCAGAGAGATGGGGAGTCACAGAATCTGAAGCGGGCTCCAGGCTCCGAGCTGTCAGCACAGAGCCGGACGTGGGGCTCGAACTCACGAACTGTGATATGACCTGAGCCGAAGGCGGACGCTTAACCGAGCCACCCAGGCGCCCCAATCTTTGCGTAAATCTTAAGCGAACACTTGCTGGGTTTTGAGAAATATATATACATACAATACATGTAAACTTAAATCCCTTTCAAGAAATTAAATACTATTATTACCCTACAAAATTCCATCCTACCCCTTCCTAGTCAATCTTTGCTCTCCTCCTTCTACAAAAGCAACCATTTATTCTAGTTATTACATTATCGATCACTTCTATTAAATTTTACTTCACAAAGTAAAATTGTAAATAGAGTCTATGTAAATAGAGTCATACAGCATTTGTCTGGCCTTTTGAGCTTATAATATGTTGATGACATCATCCACATTGCGTACTTTGCTCCTTTCTATTGTTGAAAAGTAGTCCATTGGGTGAATACACTCCAGTGTGCTTTTCCATTTTTTCATTGATAGACCAGCAGGCTGCTCCCAGTGTTTAGCTATTATTCAGAAAGCTGCTATAAAGTTTTCTATGCAAGGGTTTTTCGGAAATACATTTTCATCGCTTTTATGCAAACGCCTTAGGATCCAACTGCTGGATTCAAGCTACCGTGTAATTTAGTTCTTGCAGGAAGCTCATGAAAGATCAATTGTTTCTATGTATAATGAGGGATCGCAGAAGAGTTAGGTTACTTTCTCAAGATTATTCACTTTGTGGGAGGTAAATACTGACACCCAACCCCAGGCCTCTCTGAGCCTAAAGACCTTGTACTTTCCATGACATCGGTGGGGCAGGAGAGACGTTTGTCTTCGGTGTATTTTATTTCTCGTGGACTCTAGCCAAAAATGTGCTCGAACTTTTCTTGCCTCATGCTACTTCATCAAACCTTACTTCTGACTTCCCTTCTGTCTTGCTGCCGTGTGACAATGAGGGAACCAGACAAAACTAACTCACATTACCCGTCCCAGTAGCATATTCCATAACACAATTAAAATTTGCAGTTTAGGGGCACCTGAGTGGCTCAGTCGGTGGAGCGTCTGACCCCTTATTTTGGCTCAGGTCACAATCTTACAGTTCACGGGATAGAGCCCTGCGTCACGTTCTGCTCTGATAGTGTGGGGCCTGCTTGGGATTCTCTCTTTCTGTCTCTCTCCCTCTGTCTCTCCCTCTCTTTCTCTCTCCCTCTCTCTAAAAAAATTAAAAAACATTAAAAAATTTTGCCTTTTATGCTTTTAATGTTAACCTGTCTTCAGTTGCATTGTGGAAAACACGGGTAATAACAGTACTTACCTCTTAGGACTGTTTATTTAAGAAATACTAGTTAAATAAATATTATATGACAGGTACTAGGGATAGAATAATGATCACAATAGGGGGAGGTACTGTTTTCATGGAGATTTGAACTCAGACAGGAAGGGACTGTAATGAAAACATTGCATTAATTAATCTACTGTTACAAACTGATAAGTGCTCTGGAAGCAAGGAATGTAGTCTTATGAAAGGATGAGTTTGCAGGGGCGCCTGGGTGACTCAGTCAGTTAAGCATCCGATTCTTGATTTCGGCTCAGGTCATGATCTCATGGTTCTTGAGATCGAGCTCTGCATCCGGCTCTGCAATGAACACATGGAGCCTGCTTGAGATCTCTCTCTCCCTCCCCCACTGGGGCTCTCTTTCTCTCAAAATAAATGAATTTTAAAAACTTAAAAAAAAAAAGAAAGGCTACGTTTTTTTAGGGCGGGTTCCCAAAGGAGTGGTCTGCATTTCAACGTCCAAGGGGGACTAGGAATTCAGCTCTATTTCTAGAAGCTCCAGGTATCTGTAGAGCTCCAACCCAAGCAAGAAGCCAGGTACAATCATAAAACAGGAGCTCCTGTCTTTGCTTCCGGAGGATCTGGCTTCTCATTAATCTTCACCCCTTCTTCTGGGTACCCAGTGTTTGCCCTAATTTCCCAGGATTCTTTATGTCAGGCCTTCTTGAACACCCTTCTTTCTCTGGATGTATCCCTTCCCCCTAACTTGAATCTCACTCCCTTGGGATGTGAACTGCCAACATCTGAATAACTACTCACAGTGTCGTCCCTCTGGCATTCCCAAGCCTTCACTCAGCCTCAAAATAAAATTGATGAGGGCCGTCATTTCAAGCACTGTTAACGGCTAGCTCCAGGTGGTACCCTGCATGAGGAGCCATTATGCACAGTTGCTCAAGAAGGTGCTGGGTGCTTCAAGGACAGATGACCCCTCTTCCACTGGGCAACCCTGTCAGGTGGAACTGCTGCAAGATAAATTGACCACGTGGCCCGAGTCCTCTTGTAAAAGCGAATTCTTCAGACAAGACCAAGTAGGGAGAGGCCTTTATGAATTTGCAGCTTTGGGGGAAAGACACAGTCTAGATCCAAATGGGAAATCAAGGACAAAGACTAAAATGTGTTGGAAAACTGGATTTCTTGTAAAGCACAAAGGGCAAAGCGCTGTAAATTGAAGGCAAAATTGTCTTGCTTGCAAGAGAAAAATTTTGAATCAGTTTCATAGGGGTATAAGTTACGTATAGAGAATTCATCCGTGGTAAGTGTACATTTCAATAGGCTTTGGCAAATATACACAGTCAAGTGATCACACCATAAGCAAGATATGGAACAGTTGTGTCAACCCAAAAAAGTCACTCGGGCACCTCTGTAGCATGGGTTGTCTTTGATTGAATCGTATTTCCAGATTCTACTGAGGAAAAAGAGACAGACTTGCTGACGGGCTGGGTGTGGAGTGCCCAGGGTGACTCCAAGCTTTTGTCCTGAGAAATTGGGTGGATAGAGGTGTCCCTCTATAAGGGGCAGATGGAGGTGACAGGAGGCAGAGCAGTTTTGTGGGGGAAAATCAATAGTTTTGAACATTAAGGAGAAGCTGATTTATGCAAGACAAAATTTAATAGGTGGGTAAGCATCTAAAAGACTGGCCACAATAGAAAGTCAAAGAGATTCTTACTGATGTGACAATGGAGTCCAGTTTTACATCTATGGCCCTGTCAGTCATTGAAGGAATGACGCTATCCAGTGTCAGTTGTATTTGGGAGAACTTGCGTAAGCACCAACGGCAGATGACAACTGAGATACAAATTGCCATTTGAAGAAGAATGTGCCAGAGACATGAGATGTCCAGGCTTCTTGAACCCTCTCATTTTCCAATTCTGGGACTTTTTTTTTCAGGGCGTTATATTCTAAAATCAAACCAAATTTAAAAGACAGAAAAAGACTTATTTGCACCAAATGCCCACTGCAACTTTCTTTATGATGACAACATAGAGGTAATAACTTAAAAGTCTAGAAAAGAGAGTGTACACGTTAAGGAAGGTGCATTTTGATAGACTATAATAAAAATAGCTACTGTTGAATATTTACTATGTACTTGCCACTGTTCTGGAGTTTAGTATACATCATCTCATTTTATCCTCATAATTGCTCTATGGCATAGTACTGTATTACCCCATTTCACTGATGAGAAAAGTAAAGGGTGCATTCCTAGCTAACTTACGTCGCGTAGACAGTTGGTGGTGAAGATAAGACTTGAATACAAGCAAGAGAACTCCAAAGCCTAGGGTCTTAGCCATTAAGTAAAATCATCCACTACTGTGCAAATGTTGAGGGTGATTATGATGCATATGGAGTGAAGGTATAGAAAGTAACAGTATTATGTTAAAAAGGAAAGAAAATACAAAGATTGTTTCTATGCTAGTTATAGCTCTGTGAAATTATGTACACACATGGGGAAAGACCAGAAGAAAATACAGAAATAAGCCCTCATATGAGACTACTGGAATTCTCGGTTCGTTAGGAACAACTAGAATTGGGAGTTTATTCATGGTTTTGCCAGATAAATTTTCTTTGAGAGGCAAGGGCAAAATCCAGGTGGAAGAAGGTTAATGAGCAAATGAAACTGAAAGGGAATATAGAAGGGAATGGGAAGTGTGAGTGAAGACTGATCTCTCAGAGGATGGTGGCAGGTGTTTGAAGAGAGCCAGTGCAGGGGTTGTGAAATGAGGGGAAGAGACTAGAGGCGAAGAGGGAGGAAAAGGAAGAGAGAGACCTAAGGGGACAGGAGGAGGGGGCAGAGGGGAAGGAAAGGGAGCAGAAGGGAGGCCTCATGGTGAGAAAACAAAGGAGTACAGAGCCTTGCACATTGAGTTGTTCAAAATATTTATTAAATTGGAAGTTAAAGCTATTAGTTGGAGAGCTAGATAACCAAGGCATGCACATTACCTTCAGGAGCTCATTTCATTGCTCTGTGTGTGTGTGTGTGTGTGTGTGTGTGTGTAATAAAAATAGCGTTTTGTTTTTTTTTTTACTTTCCTGGGTGTATTTATGTACATATATGTGTGTGTGTATACATAAATATATATATGCAGAAAGCACAGTAAATAAGAAGAAAATAAAGTAATCCGTAATCCTACCTAAACAAAACTATGGTTAGAATTTTATTGTATTGTATTGTATTGTATTGTATTTTATATTATTTTATTTTTTTAAGGTTTATTCATTTCTCAGAGACAGAGCGTGAGCGGGGGAGGGGCAGAGAGAGAGAGGGAGACACAGAATCTGAAACAGGCTCCAGCCTCCGAGCTGTCAGCACAGAGCCCGATGCGGGGCCTGAACTCATGGACCGCGAGATCATGACCCCAGCCAATGTTGGACGCCCAACTGACTGAGCCACCCAGGTGCCCCTATGGTTAGAATTTTAGTAGGTGGTCTTCTTGATTATTCCTATTCGTACATGCACACATATTATATTCATATTTCTTTCTACAAAGGCATCAACACTTGTAATCTCCTTTTTATCACTCAACAATATGCCATGAACATTTTCCATGTTAATAAATAAAGGTATTTATTTCTTCCTCTTGAATCATTCTACAACATTCTGTTATATATAAATTGGTATACCTTATTTAACCAATCCTCTATTGATGGCCACCGGGTTATTATGAATTTTTAGTTGTTATAAAAAACAAAAACAAACACCATTGTGTTGAGTATCCTTGTATATAGATCCTGTACAAAAGTCCATTTGTTTCCTTAAGAATTGCAAGGTCAAAGAGTTTGCACGTTGTTAAAGGTTCTTTTAACACACATTACTCAAGTGAATTCCAGAAGGTTTGTAAACATCTCTTCCCAACCAACACAGTTAAGAATGCCTGCATTCCCCACATCTTGCCATGTTGGGGTATCAGCCTTCTCTCTAATTTTTCCCAAAGCCTCTGTCCAGATGTGCACTCAGCATTTCCCCTTTCTCATTACACATTGCCTCATGAGTACTTAGGAAGTATCTAGAAACTTCTGGAGGCTATTCCTAGTACTAGGAAATAAAACTTGACCTGACTTTAGGGTTTTTCCAGAAAACAAAAGAAGTTGAAAAGCATCGAGGCAACATTTTATATGTTTGGTACCCTGATAACTAGTTCCCTGTGATGGGAAAATAAAGTAACTAAACCTAGGAAGAGTCTTAACAAATATGCAAAAATAGATCTTACGCAATGTAGGGAGCCATGGATTTTCCCCCAGAGTCAAAATTATGTCCAAGTTTTTTCTTCTTTACTTTTTTTTTTTAAAGAATAAATATAAAGGCATCATCTCTCAACCCTTGAAAACAAGCATGGGAATCACAAGAAAACATTTCATTCTTTTGAACTGTGATTAAGCAAACACTTAAGTACTAATACAATTTCAGACAAATAAACTTCAGAATTCTAGCAATTTATTATAGTTCTAATTTGCAATGAGGGATACCAGTAATACTCTTACTGATATCTTAGTAGAAATTTAAAATGTGTATTTATAACACTTAGTCATTTCCCTTTGAAAATAAAATCTTTTCAGCCTGCATGTAAAGTGGCCAGATGCCCAATTAGGAATCCTGAAACTCAGCTGGATTGAGTTAATAAGTACCCACGGCAAGTATAAACCAGATTATTAGATTAACCAAAATACCCCATTCCTCAACAATGAAAAAAAAAATACTTGCAAGCTCATAAAATGAGCTGTCAAAGTGGCTTCGTAAATTTCTAAATAAGATTATGATATTTACAAGTTCTTGCTAACCTATACCCTGATTAGAAATCAAACTGTGCCTAAATGGATCTCCCTTATTTTTTGCTGTTTCCCCTCAACCCGCACTCCTCATTCCCCGGAAATATTTTATTTTTGGACTGAAAGAAAGGTTATAGATTTTTGGAGTTTGTGTGGGTTTTTGTTTATTTCTTGAAGGATAGAAAAAGATGAGCTATTTTTTGGATATATATATCGACTCATGTGTATATATGTATCTATGCACTTTCCCTGTTAACAATTATTTAATGTTTATTTATTTTTCAGAGAGAGAGACAGTGACAGAGACAGAGTGCGAGCAGGGGAGAGAGGGAGACCCAGAATTTGAAGCAGGCTCCAGGCTCTGAGCTGTCAGTGCAGAGCCTGAGGCGGGGCTCAAACTCATGGATTGTGAGATCATGACCCGAGCTGAAGTTGGACGCTTAAGTGAGTGAGCCACCCAGGTGCCCCTACACTTTCCCTATTTTAAAGGCTTTATATTAGTGAATCAAAATGGATGAAATTTTAGTAACCCTAATTAGTCGTTTGGCCACTCTTCTCACAGCTGAACACAGTTTTTTCCTGACAAGGAAGCAGCGAAGAAATATAAATATATATACACTTTTAATTTCTACTAAGAGGATGGATAAAGTGTAACTGAGGTACCTTTGGGAAAGAGGCACACTCTCATGATATTTAGTAAATTACTGGCATTCTGGAGTTTAGTCATGTTTGAAGTTAAATTAATAAGTTCATGTTTGCATAAATCTTTATGCTTGTTTTCAAGGAGTCAAGAGAGAAGTGCGCTAATTAATTAAGCTCCTATAGGAAATAAAAGTCACATAAAGATAATGTTTAATACTTAGTTCAAATTGTTAGCATGAAAATTAACATAGATTATGACTAGATTATTAGGTTATCTAGATTACTAAATTATTGCCTAGATGATTACTAATATGACTTCTATATATCTTATCTCACTACTTAGATTGCAACAAATTTTGGACGATAGAGGCAGGGTCGATAGAGGTAGGGTCATGTCTTTCTTTTGTAGCTCCCTCCTTTTTCAGCTTTGAATAATAAGCATGAAACCCATAGTCTGTAAATGCCACTGTTTCAATACGTAAGTGATTTAGGGAATTAATGTGTAAATTAAAGCTGTGTGCGTTATGTTAAATGGGTCACTGACAGAAATGAAAAGAAAACACAGAATTCCTTTTCCGTCCATCCAGAGGAATGGAAAGGGGGAAAGCTAAGTATTTCTTATCATTCGCTAATGCCCTGTAATAGAAATGACTCATCAGTCATATTTGTCTTCTCAACAATAAAGTGCTCCAAAAAGAATATGTGTTCTCGTCATTTCTGCCCTATTCCATGAACAATAGGTGGGATTTTTTTTTTTTTTTTTAAACAACAGCAACAACAACAGAAACAGATGGTGGTTGCTTAGCTGCTGGGCTGGTTCTAAGGCCAATTATAAAACAACAATGCCACCTGTTGGATAGAAAAAGCAAGCTTGGTACCATTTCTGTCTGTTCACTGGACAAGTGTTTATTGATGTCTCCTGTAGGCAATGCAACATGTTGGGCTGCAGTACGCAAGGAAAGAAAAAAAGGAAAAACAGTCCCTGCTTGCAAGAATCATCCTATTTAGTCAAACAAATGAAATATTGTTTCTACTCATGGCAAAATGTAGGAGTCTGTTTTAAAACATGACATTCTGCACCGCCCCCCCTCCCCATCCCCCGCCACCACCCAAGTCCTCCCAAGGATTTTTGTCTATCTTGGCATCACTCTATTGCATCTTCTTACCCGGTGTGTTCACTCTCCTTTATTTATAGGACTGCCGACAAAAATAGCAATCTTTAACACATGTTACTTAATTAAGAGGAGACCTTACTTTTAAGAAATCAGATAATTGTTTAAGAAGTCTGAAAAGATGGTTCCACCTGGAAGGCTTCTGCAGCTTTGCACTTTCCTCTCCACGTCATATTGCTATGCAGTCAGAAATCTCTAGAATGTCAAGAAAGAAAGTGTGATACTCTGAATAGTGAGATGACATGTGGAGCTCAGTCCCCAACCTGGAAAATCAAAACAATGCCTTTGTTTGGGACCGTCTTAGAGTGTCTTCAGAGTTGGAAGCCTAACACCACTGTTCAAGATGGCGCCCTGCCACTCACCAGTGCGTCAGTCTAACGAGGGAACCACTTGATGCTGTCGCTTTTCCCTTGCTAGCAAGCACTTAACAAAATGAACTTTGGCTGGGCTTCAGGCAGCAGAGAACATCTGGAATTCCTTGCTCCCATTGCCACATGTATTGCAAACCCAAGAGGGCATGACGGATGGGAAGGGAAGGTTGTATTATCCAAGAACAGAAGGGGTCTAAAGGAAACAGGCATCTCCATTTTCTTTTTTTTTAATCTTTGTGAAATATATTTCCCCCTAGGACCTCTTTGGATTGATTTTCTGGCTACAAAGACCAACCTAGTCAGGTAAAGAAAAAGATAGGTGGGCACTCAGAACAGCAGATGTCACTTGTATGTCTGTACAAAAATAACTACAATATAAGGTAATGCACAATGTCATCTGAACGTGAGTATGAGTGATTGGGGGTATTTATAGGTAATAAAAATTTCAATTAAGATAAACAGGGAAGATTTACCCAGGAAAGCTCCAACTGTAAGGGTAAAAGCAAAGCAAATATGGGATCCAATCAGAAAGAGAGCCAGACCATGGGAATCATTAGGACTGTTTGACGTTTTTCCACTTATTCTTCCAGGTACTTGGTACAACTGCATTTTCCTGCCTCGTGGAAGTTAGTAGCGCTGTATGACTTACTCCAGTGAGGTGTGAGGGAAAACAGTGGGTATTATTTCTGGGCTTTAAAAGGCAGTACAGAATTTTGCATGTACCCTTTTGCTGCCTCAACAACTGTGGATCCAAGGGTTGAAGTGAAGCTTCTTTCAATCTGGTCTCTTGTAACCAATACCATCAGCGTCTGCCTGCTGATTCACATTAGGCATATACTTTTGTGGTGTTAAATCAAGACTTTGAGGTCTGTTTGTTACAGCCGCATAACCTGGTCCATCTTGACTGATACATGGGGTTTCCATGGAATATATAAAATAATTCACTAATAAAAGTAGAAGTAAGAAGGAAAATCTTAAGGGAACTAAAATTAGGGTGGAACTAGAGGGAAAGCATTTAGTCATAAAGGAACATTTCATGTGTAGCATACAAAGTAAGCAAATACCTAAAGATATATGGCAAACATACGGAGATATAGTAAACATATATACACAAATAGGTACAGATATGTGTATTTCTAAATCTTAGCCTTCCTCCCACTGAAAAACACATTGTTTCCCTATTTCTCCAACCCTGAAAGTGGCAGGAGAAACAGCACAGGCGTGTGTATGTTTCAGGGAGCACCTTCCTCTGTCTATTCTTTTTATTCCCTAGGCTGGAAATTACAACATCAGCTGGATTCTCTGCTTCTGCCTTTGTCCACCCAGAGTTTATACAGTAGCACAGCAATTTTATTAAAACATAAATCAGACTGTGTCACTTGCTGCACGACCCCCTCCACTAGCTTGCTGTGCACTCAGGAGAGCCAGTCCTTCTCCGAGCTCCTAAGGTCCTGTGTGTTTACTACCTCTGACTTCAACTTCCTCCCTGTCCTTACCTCCCAGCCTAGCTGTTCCTGGACTATATCAAGCACACTTCCTACTTAAGGGCATTTGTAGTTACTAGACCTTGTGCCAAAGTGCTCTCCCTTAGATATCTACACGGTTCACTCCTTCCTTTCCTTCTAGATTCTGCTCAGGAAGACCATTCCTGACCACTTTTCACACTTGAATGACTACCTATCAAAGTTACTAGGCTTTATTTTTTCTCTGTGGTATCTAAGACCCTCTGATATACTCCGTATTTCCTGTGTCTTTGTTAGTAATCTGGTTCCCTAATGGAAAAGAATAAGTTCCATGAAGGCAGCTCCTGTGTTTATTTTGTTCTCCGTGGAATTTCGTCACCCACATGTGTACCTGGCGTGTGGCCATTATTCAATAATGATTATTTTCTCAGTGCTGAACTTCGTCACCCACATGTGTACCTGGCGTGTGGCCATTATTCAATAATGATTATTTTCTTAGTGCCCCGCGGTGTGGCTTCTACTCCACTTTTGCAGTCTCTGAATTTGCCATTCGGTGAGCTGTCTGGGGTCAGGCACAGGATCAGAGCCAGAAGGCACTGTAGCCCCAGGAAGAAATTCACAGGGCTTAGCGCTGAGATTCCCAAGTGCAGTCCATGACAAAGTTTGCAGTTGCCGATGAAGCAAAGAGACAAATAAGGGCAGATTTTGAGAGTTTTTACACAAGGCTGATTTTTTTAAAGTTTTTTTTAATGTGTATTTATTTTAATGTTTTGTTTATTTTTGAGACAGAGAGAGACAGAGCATGAACGGGGGAGGGTCAGAGAGAGAGGGAGACACAGAATCTGAAGCAGGCTCCAGGCTCCGAGCTGTCAGCACAGAGCCCAACGCGGGGCTTGAACCCACTGACCGTGAGATCATGACCTGAGCCGAAGTCGGACGCCCAACCGACTGAGCCACCCGGGCGCCCCAATGTGTATTTATTTTAAGAGAGAGAGGGAGAGCATGCAAGCAGAGGAGGGGCAGAGAGAAGCAGAAAGAGAGTGCAAGTGGGGAAGGGACAAGGAGAGACAGAATCCCAAGCAGGCTCCGCACTGTCAGCACAGAGTCCGATTTGGGACTCGATATCACAAACCATGAGTTCATGACCTGAACCAAAATCAAGAGTCAGACGCTTAACTGACCAAGGCACGCAGGCGCCCCTAATTTTTTAAACGTAAGGTTGTGTCCCTACACTTTGGCACTAATGTGTCCTTTCGTGTATGACATGATGATGGAACGCCATGACGGATTCTTGTTTTGCAGTTTGTTTGCGTTTTCCTTTTCATTGCCTTTACTTGGCAAGGTTGAAGAGTTTAGGGTCCCCGGTAATTTTCAGTTTTCAAATATTCCAGAATTATCTATCCTAAAAGATGAGAAACTGAAGCCAACAGAGATGCCATGACTCCTCCAGGTTCAAAGATCTGGGTTTAGCAGAACCAGCTCTAAGACTCATGCTCCCTCATTTCCAGGTGGTTCAGCTTTCTCTACACAAGACTCCTGCCCCCTCTGAGAATGAGTACTTCTCCAACGTAGAGTGCCCTTTATCCCCTGACACTTGCTTGTCGTTGTTGTTTTATTTATTTTTTAAATGTTTATTTGAGAGAGAGAGAGAGAGAGAGAGCGTGCGCGTGTGCATGAGTGGGGGAAGGGCAGAGAGAGGGAGACACAGAATCCAAAGCAGGCTCCAGGCTCTGAGCTGTCAGCACAGAGCCAGATTCAGGGCTCGAACTCACAAACTATGAGATCATGACCTGAGCCGAAGCTGGACCCTTAACTGACTGAGCCACCGAGGCAACTTGCTCTTTTAATCATTAAGTACTTTGGGGCTCTAGTAAAAACTCAAGACTCTTCTTTCTCATTTTTCTGTCTTTATTCCCCTCTAGGGAAAAAAAAAAGTACCTTTTTTTTTTTCATTTCTTGCCCTGCCCCCAAAGATGAAGACCACTGTCATGAGTCAGATTAAGAGAATAGGTACTTTTCATTGGCAAATGGACAACTGGCAACTAGAGATTGTATTTTCTCCCCTAGAAATTTGAGTAATTTATTCAAATACTTCTTTGTTCCTTAAAAGAACAATGTAGAAGAGTGTAGAATAAAAGTCCCAACACTATTCTTCCCCCAGAGAAAACCACAGTTAACAATTTTGCATATATATATATATATATATATGTGTGTGTATATATATATATGTATACATATATATATATGTGTATACGTATAAAAAGATCTAGAATATGTCTAGGTATATATTACGCTCTTCCTTAAAGACTGTTTGAGCTATATATATATATATATACATATATGTATATATATGTATATATATGTATATATGTAGTGTTCTAGCATGTGAAAACCTCATAAATTTGTGAAAGAATACACACACACACACACACACACACACACACACACAATGAGAGAATATATACCACTATGCTAACTGGTTCTGAGGGGCAGAAGAATGATGTGTCACTTTTGTACTAATAAAAATGGTGCTAAAAATATGACTTCAACAGAGAGCAAGCTAAGGTTGCATGAAATAGTTAGTGAACTCAAAGAGTTTAAGAAAGTCAGTTCTAGGGGTGCCTGGGTGGCTCAGTTGGTTAAGAGTCTGACTTGATTTTGGCTTAGGTCATGATCTCACAGTTCGTATGATCGAGCTCCCCATTGGGTTCTATGCTCACAGCAAGGAGCCTGCTTGGGATTCTCTCTCTCCCTCTCCCTCTTTCTCTGCCCCTCCGCTGCTTGTGTGCATGCTCTCTCTCTCTCCTTCAAAATAAATATTTTTTTAAAAAGTAGTCCTAATAAGATAAAGTGTCTGTGTTAGAAGCAAACTGAATGGTTAGCACAGGATAGGAGGTGAGTAGAAGGTTGTTCTGTGTGTAGAACATTCCTGGGTGTTATATTGTCTGATCACCCCTTTGCTGCCCTGGATGTTGTTTTGTACATTTCTCAAGTATTGCGTGTGTGTGTGTGTGTGTGTGTGCGTGCGCACAATGTGTGCATCTTGCAAATATCCAACTAAACTCTAAACTTCATTGTAGGCCAGAACCTTGTCTCCGTGTGCTCATTATTGCCCTAAACAGAGGGCCTGCGCAATACCCAGCACCAGGTAAACACTGAACGTCTGCCACGTGGACTTCTGCGTTTGTTTATGCTCTTCCTTAAAGACTGTTAGAGCTAAAGATGGCTCGAACTGTTAAGAAATTCCTTCCCCGTCTCTGGTACTATAGTGGCTCACGAGCTTTTTTCGATTATGTTTCTTGTTGTCTTGGAATCTGGCCAATAAACAGAGAATGCTAAGTGCACACCACATCACAATCAGCAAGGACTGGTCATCACGGCTGACACGGAGAATGGAATGTGCTCCCTTTGTAGAGATCGTGGCCCTGGAGAGAAGGTTCAAATTTTCATGAGCCAAACAACCGATCATAGCACCTTCCTGCCACCCAGGATGTCCTGACTTCTATATGGGAACCATCTGGGCCACCATCATGTGGTGTACATCATGATCACCATCAGTAAACTCGGAACATCATTGAATTCCAAGATCAAAAGAAACCTTAAAGGTATCCTCATCCAACATCCATCTTCTTTATGGTTAAGTGATTGATGATTGTCAGTAATTTACATAATACATTTACTATTGGGAAGTTTTCTTTTCGCCCATATGAGGATTTGAAATCTCCCTTCCTAAAACTTCTACCCATTGTTCTGCTCACTCAGTCATATTTAAAAATTGACCTCTTTGTATGTCAGATTCTGTGTCACGTGGTGAGGCTACTAAGACGGTAAGGCCACATGTGCTTTCAACAGCCTCGTGGTTGGGTTGGAAGCTAATTACATAAGTATATAATAAACAGGCTGTATTTGTGTGAAATAATTCCTAGTTTTGTTTAAAAGCAGGGTGGAGGAGCACTTAACCCGATCTGGCTGGCAGGGTAAAGGAATGGAAGCTTCCCGATGTATGTGATATGTCACTTCTCTCTCTAGCTTGTTAGCCAGGGAACTATTTAACCAGCTATGGGTCAGCCCAATTATATCATCTAGACAAAACTTCCACATCTTTTCTGCAAACATAATACTCTTTGCTGGGGCACAGTGACTGAATCCCCTTTGTTCTTTTCCCCACTCCACTCCCACCCCTATGTAGAAACAATGGCATTTGAGAAAGTGACCCCAACTCCAACCATCATGTCATATCCCTTGCCAGGATCCCTAATCTAAGCCTATCAGTGCATGGCATTCCACTGATGACAAGTACTCGTTTTTTGGTTTTTTTTTTAATTTTATTTTTTTATTTTTTAGAGAAAGGGAGTGTGTAAGCAGGGGAGAGGGACAAAGAGAGAAAGAGGATCCCAGCAGGATCCACCCACACTCAGCACGGAGTCCCATGTGTGGCTCGATCCCACAACCCTGGGATCATGACCTAAGCTGAAATCAAGAGTTGGCCGCTCAACCGTCTGAGCCACCCAGGCGCCCCAAGGACAATTACTGTTTAAGGAGTGGGAACATTATGAAGGGAAAAAATATGTTCTGGGCTTGGGAGTGGCATACTTTCTCTCATGTTTTCTTTCCAGAAATGAATGAGGCCACATGTAGCCTATTTTCTACCAGTGAGCAACTTACATCCATGATGAAGCCAACACTGTTATCAGAAGAGAGACAAAAGGAACTTGGATCCTTGATCACATCGCTGAACTGGATGAACCAGTCCTGACACACACTTCCAAGCACGTAAGCCAATAAACGTACTTACTCGTGAAGCTAGTTTCATCTAGGTTTTCTGTTACTCACTTCTAGAGGCATCTTAAGTGTTTAACTCGCCTAAAGCTTTATTAAAGCAAAACGATAGAATGTCTGTTTTTCCCCCCAAACAACCAGTCTCATAATATTAAGAAGGGAAAGAAAGTTTCTTCGGTATTCTTGTTTTTGTGAATCAATTATGGTTCCTTGGGCCCAAAGGCATATTTTCCAGCAGAAATGTTCTTGATTCACTTACAGAATGGATAACAGTTGGAAGCAATTCAGCTCCACAAGTATTGATTACATGTCTACTCTTTGCCCTGCATTATGCTGGGCACTAAGGTATATGCAAAGTGCTTCTGAATAAGATATGGCTCCTTTCTTCAAGGAGTTTAAAACCCTTTGGAAATCAAATGTAATATAAAGAGCTTGAGCTTTGGTGTCACATACCGAGTTTCAAATCTTGCCCTGCCTATTATATGTCTGGCACTCTACGTAGGCTGTCTCCTTCAATCTTCACATCAACTGTTAAGGTCATTATTTATGAATGAGGAAATTAAGTTCAAAGAGGTAACTAACTTTCCCGAAGTGACTTGTCAGACATGATGGCGCTGGGAAATGAATATAGGACTGAGTCCAAAACCAAAGGTATGACCAATGTTTAGGTGGGAGTTGAATGTGCCATTAATGGGCAAACACCCCCAGCCAGCCAATTTATGTCTATTGTAGTTCTTCTGTCTTAAAGATATGCTACACTCCCAAGTAGTTCTTCTGTCTTGAAGTCAAAGGTGGTGCTCGGTTGGTCTTTTAGGGGAAAAAACTCTCAAGTGAGACAAAAGCTCCATCTGATGGCAATTAGTGCAAGAGCATTGAACGTTTTTTTTTTTTTAAATATATTTGTCCATTTAATGAAGATTTATTATACCTAATATATGACAGGCATTGTGCTAAACACAATGAAGAATACAAAGATTCATGAGGTTCAGTAAGTAACAATAACTGCCATGCATCAAACGTCTACTAACTGCTGGGCATTTTTTCATAATCATCTGTAATCTTTAAATGGCAGGGCAGTATTTTTGTGCCCATTTTATGGATGCAGGAACCGAGGCTTGGAAAAGGCTATACCCAAGTCACACAAGCAAAGTCAAGACTTGAAAGCAAGTCTGACCCCAATGCTTGTGTTCTTTTTGTGGCGAGCCACCTAAACTTGATTGACAGAAGCAGTGCCCAATAGGTGCTCCTTTTTTATTCTCTGCTCCTACCACAGTGCTGTCCGCTTAGGCACTCAGTGACTCCACCCTGTTCGTTTTTGGTTCTGTAGCCGAACTCTATCCTCTTGTCCTGATGGTTACCAAGTGATTGGTTTTGAGAAATCTGAGATCCGTTCCCAGTTCTGTTGCCCACAATAGGCCTTCTTGTCCCTCGTGTAAACTGGCTATACGATTTAGATGCAACAAATACATTTCGAACACCTACTAGGTATGCCGGTCCTTCCACATATGTTATTTCATGACTCCCGTTTTTGCAAATAATGAATTTGGGGCTGTCATAAATTGCTCAAGGTCACTCACATTGTTAAACGTAGGTCTAAGATTCAAATGCCAGGTCTCTCGACGATCCAGCATAGCTTGAAATATATATCCAAGTTTTCAATGTACTTTCCAGGATATGTCCAAGTCTAATACAATCTCTGCTACACCAGATGTGAACGCTGTTGGGTTTTGTATGGTGAGAACTACTTTCATTTAAAGCATTTACTCTCTTTCTTCCTCTCGGAATATTTTACGTCTATGCAACCTCTGCTTTTTTCCTTGGTGTCTCATAATTACTGGTCCTGGCTCCACGCTCTCTCCCATAACTATTCCCAGAGGCCAGCTCTCACCATGTTACAGCCTGTCTCCTACTTAAGTTTTCATGAGAAATGCCTCCTTTGTGGCATTTACCAAAGAGGGGGAAAGTCTCCCAAGCTCCTCTAAATAGCATAAAGTACTGCTTTTCTCATAGTCTTGAAAAAGTTTCTTTTTCTTTTCTTTTTTTAACTCTATGGCTTGTCCCACGAGTAGGACCTAGACAGCTTGCCACATGAAATCTCTTTGAGTAGACTTTCTTCAAAACTTTGGTCTGCCTAAAACAGTGATTTACTCTCCTTAGCCCCAGGTAATCTCTTGGGAATGCTTTGTTATTTTCAGAAAGAAGAAAATAGCAAATTAAACATGTGAGATTTATTTTTAAAATTAATGTTTATGGTGAAACTCAGCAGAGGTTAAGGACCTCATTGGGGTAAGGCCACAGTAGTTCTTGTGTCTCTTACCTTGTGAAATTCTCAGTAACACATTAGATTTTTCTGTATTTCCTTCATAAACCCATCTTGTTTGACACTTCAGTGTGGTGACCCTTGGACTGAATGGAAAGAGTCTAAATGAGAAAAGAGCTAGGGTCATTCACCGCTACATTCAGAAGCTGTTAAGTGTTTTTGGAGTTCTCTCAAGAGAAAGTTGGCATGAAGTGAGATTCAGAGTACCCTTTACTTGTAAAAAGGGCAAGTGGGAAAAAATGTCCTTGTCTTTTGAGAAAATAAGCAAAATCATGCTTTCAGCAAAATCGTGAAAGCAGACGCAGCATCAGCAAAGTAGTGAAAAGCAATAACTGAGAAGTCTGATAGACCAGAGTGCAAATCCCATCCCAACTACTTATTAACTGCAAGTGGTTTAACGTCCCTGGGGTTGACAATAGTTACGACTTCATGGGATCGTTGTGAGGTTTCAATGAGATAATGAAAGTAAAGCACTTAGTAAAGCATAACTTCCCTGATGATCCTACATCTGGTAAATATCCCAGCTGTTATGATAATGAGTATGATTATTTTTTCTAGACGTATCTCTTCAGTGAAGTCCAAGGGCTGTGCAACAGGATGCTTCCACTTGGGCATCTGGTCATCACCTCAAGCGTATAATCCTGTACAGCAGAGATGGATTTTTCTGAGATCAAGGAGAGCGGACAGATGGGACCAATGACATTGACCTTGGAGATAGTTTTAAATTGCTCATTGACATTCTCAATGCGTGCTTGTTGAGGCAATTAGCCTTCAGTCTGTATAAGTATAGGTGATTAGATTTCCTAATAAGGACTGGTTAAGAAAGATTAAATCACTCAAAGTCTCAGCCTATGTCTTCCGAAATCACGGAATATAAATCCAATGATTTGAGGGGGAGAAAGTTGGGCAAGAAGGAATCTGAAAGCTATTAGGTGGCATTGAGAATGGCTTGGAGAAGAAAGGGACAAATTGAACATTCAGCTGATTATCCAGATTGTGCAACATAGGCCTGACAACCCAGGAACCTTTAACATTTAGTTCTTTAGCAGAATTTAAATTCCTGTCTCACTCTCCTTAAGGGACATCCTAACTCTGGAGCTGCTCCTGAAATTGCCAGTGACCTCTGTTGCAAAAAGACTGTTTCATTGAGAAACTTACCTTAGGCAATCTTTACCAGAAATGATACCAAAAGCACATGCTAAAACGGGATTTTGGATTGTATGACCTCCTGCCTGGCTGACAATAAGGACCACATCACTAGAGAACTGCCCTTATAGCAAAAGAGTTTATATATTAATTAATTAATTAATTAATTCTTGTATTTACTGGCACTAAACCAGGACAAAAAAAAAAAAATTGGGATTATCCTTTATAATCCAGGAGCTTACATAGTATTTTAGAATATAAGAAGCATAGACAATCCTAAATTAATCTGTTGGCCCCAGACTGCATTTAGCTTGGTTATTATCAGATTTTGAAGATTTATGAACCACAAATAATACCCTCCCACCCCTCAAACTGTGTGATCTTGCTCTAAATTTTGAAAGGCAGAGTTTCTGGTCAAATAAGCAGGAAATGAATTTCACCAAGTCAAGGAATTCAGCTGACCACCAGGCAAGCCGGCCATTTTCCCAGATAGCTGCCTCTCCAGAGATTATGGAGGCCCAGGGGAAGAGCCAGAAGGAAGCCTGTGTCTAGCTCCACGTGCTTCCTCTCTCCAGGCACCAACATTTCTTCCGCAGTATATGAATTAGTTTTGACACAATATTTCTGAATAACAAATGACCCCCAAATTCACGGGTTTAATGAAACAATCAGTTATTTTTAAAATCCGTGGGTTGGCTGAGCTGAGGTGAGGCAGGGCTCAGCTGGGTAGATCCCTGGGTGACTGTGTTTCTCTGGGCCAGTTGGGGTGGCTCAGCTCCACATGTCTCTCATTGTCCTGGGATTGAAAGTTGGCCAAGGCATGTTTCTCTCATAGAAGGAGCAGAGGCAACAGGGAGTGAAAGGAAGCATGTGAGGCTTCTTAAGACCTGGGCATGGAACTGGCCTGGTCAATCCCACCTACATTGTCAAGGCAAGTCACACGGCTGAGCCCAAAGTCTGAGACGCATGGAAATGCACCCCCACAATGAGACTGTGGTAAGGGTATGGATGCCACCAATCTGGGTCATCCCCAACCCTTAAAAAAAGGGCTTTCCCCTGAAGAATTTGAAGTTTCCTTATTAAAAGGATTTTTCTTCCTTCACTTTTCATCATCATTTAGGGTATTAAATCTCCTTCATCCCTCCCTTAGCCAGAGTGCAGAATTCTTGTTTTCTTGAACAAATGGAATTAACATTCATGATACTGCCTTTCACTCCCTATAAATAAAAGTAAAGGATATAAGATACACAATCTCACCCTCTCTTCCTCCTGCCCCTCCCTGCTCACACATACACACACACACACACACACACACACACACACACACAAACTATAGAGAGTATCCAAAATAAGGAAAAGCTAATTATTGGGTAGGGTTAATCTGAATGTCTTCATGGAGAAGTTGAATATTGAGTACAACCTTGAAGGAAATTACTAAGCTCCTTAAAGCTTTAATTACTCCAAAAAATTTTTTAAAAGTCTAAAAATCCAATCGCAACATTCTATCTATTATCCATATGGTGAAAAGAGAGCTGCATGGACTGGTTAGTTTTTTGCTCTTTTACTTGTTATTCACCACAACCCTTCCTTCAGCCATGTCAAGAATGCACCCCATTTGGGCCGCCTGGGTGGCTCAGTGGGTTGGGCGTCCGACCTCGGCTCAGGTCATGAACTCGCAGTTCGTGAGTTCGAGCCCGGTGTCAGGCTCTGTGCTGACAGCTCAGAGCCTGGAGCTTGCTTCAGATTCTGTGTCTCGCTCTCTCTCTGCCCTCCCCTGCTCATGCTCTGTCTCTCTCTGTCTCAAAAATAAATAAAACATTAAAAAAAAATTTAAGAATGCACACCATTAGTGAAAGTTGGGTGAGTGACAGCAGGGATAGCTGAGACCTAACCCATCCCCACAGGTAGACAGAGCTTAACACCCATCTTTGGTGGATAAGGAGTAGTATGGCGCGTGCATGTGCTCTCTGTCTCTGTCTCTCCCCGCGTGTGTACCCAAGAACGTGTACATATAATCAAAAGTAAATGTATGCTGTGTTTATTGATTCATTAATGCCCATCAGTGATCGGTAAATTGCACGATATCTGCCCAATTGCTGCTATCGTCATTAGGAGCCATTGGTCCATTAAAGAGTATATGTGGGGGTGTCTGGGTGGCTCAGTTGGTTGAGCATGTGACTTCAGCTCAGGTCATGATCTCACAGTTTGTGGGTTCAAGCCCCACGTCGGGCTCTGGTGCTGACAGCTCAGGGCCTGGAGCCTGCTTCAGATTCTGTGTCTCTTTCTCTCTCTCTGCCCCTCCCCTGCTCATGCCCTGTCTCTCAAAAATAAATAAACGTTAAAAAAAATTTTTTTAAGTATATGTGCTTGAGCCGCTAAGGTGATATATAGATTCCCCCCCGCCACCCCGCTGTCTGAAAGTGGAGTGTTCCTATGAAATCTTTTATAAGCCAAAATGGAGTAAAATGAAGAAACCATTACCATTAATTTACATGGAAAACCTTTTGGGCATGCCCAGACCCCAAAAATAACCTCTCTTAGGCTTTTCTGATACCTTAGGGCACATCTTGCTAATGGATACAAAAATAAACTCGATAAAGCACACATGCTCACAAGACACAGTTCAAAGCTGGATGCTGAGATGCCCAGGGAAGTTCCAGGGAAGGAACCTGGCGGCCTCACCGTGGCTCTCAGGGTGTGCGCTGCCCTTCCTAACAGTTCTGCAAAACAAACCCAAAACGCTATTTTCACTTTTCACCTTTTGTGTGTGTGTGTGTGTGTGTGTGTGTGTGTGTGTGTGTGTGAAAGCAAACATCTTCCGATTTCTTTTGGTTCATGAAAACAGGCACAAGTGTAAGGCCTTCTGTCAAAGCAAAGTGGCACACTGCCATCTTTTGCAAAGGGGGAGGGGATACCTGTATTGGACAGTTGCATTAACCTTCTGTTTCGAAAACCAAATTTAAGGTAAAAGAGGAGAAGCCACTTTTGGGGTGAGGTACCCTATTCAGAGTTTCTGTGCCACCCTGACTACCCTCCACCGTAGCCTTTTTTCCATCCTGCTTTCTGGTCTTTCACTTGTCTATACCCACCATCTGACCATAAGCTCCAGGAGGGCAAGGAAGGAGCTTCATTGTTTATCGCTCGGCCCCGGGGCCTGCCGTATGTTAGACGCTCGGTAAATGAGTATTTGTTCAGAGAAATAAACAGCATTCCAATACGTTACACAGCACAATACGAGGGAGGCATTTTGTAACTTGTCAGTGTTGTGCAACTATCTTATAATTATTATAATCTCCGTTAAAATGACCTAATGAGAAAAATTACAATAAGCAAACTTCAGATTACGAATGTACCAGCCCAGGCAATCTGCCCACTTTGCCCGTCACCTAATATGGAGGTTTTATGTATACATCTCAGCATGAACATGTACAGCATATACTTAACAATGTGGGCTACAGGGCATATAAACATACTTCATGGTGGGGGGCAGGCCTATCCCCACCGCCTACATACACACAGAGACAGCCACATTCATAACCCATTCGTGGACTTCACCTTGAAATGGTTTCATCATGAAAGCCCCTCAAGGTTGTGAAATATGACTTAGATTCAAGTGCAAAATAAAACGCGAGTCTTACCAGAGGAAAAATACAGTTTTTCTCTGTGTTAAAAAGAGAGAGAGAGAGAGAGAGAAGATTTTTTCCCCCTTGAACGATAGGACCATAATGATTCAATTTCTCTTGCACCAATCAGCATCAGCTTGTGAGATCCAGACCTGGCACATGGAAATTTCAGCCTTAAGTCAAATATTATTTCAAAGTTAATGACAAAATCTATTTTTGCAGTGGTCTTGTTTAAAATATTTCCCCTTAATACTCTTGAAATGCTGTAATTGAAAGCAGTTATTTGAGATGCCAGTGCATACTTCTTTAATTATGTCCTGTGCCATCTGTTTCCAATGAAAGGGCAGTATCTGTTTGCAGTTACCAATCTTATGAAAAACAGGCTTGTCCCGAAATAGATTGGAACTAAAACCAGAAAGCATTTCTTTCAGAGGCATCCTTTCAAGCCAATTAACTTTAATCATTATAGAAATGTTTATTTCCCATCTTAGTCTCTCCTCACATGTAAATTCCTTCAGGGGAAAAGATCTCTTCTTGTGACTGTTTGAATAGTTCCAATTTGGATTAATCAGAACCTGCTGGCCTGTATATGTTCCAATTGTGAATGCTGGCAGCTTTCTTGATGAAGGAGGCACTCAGTCCCCAAGGAGAACAAATCTAGAAATGCAGCAGGCACACACCTACTGGTCAGGGCAAGTTCTCTTAACCCCCACCCCCCCCACTGGGGCCCCAGGCTTGGCCCTGTGCTGCCTTCTAGGGTAGGGAACGATGAAGTGGTCCTATGGGCTGGAGACCAGACTCCTAAGCTGGAAGTGTGAAACCCTTCTCCCCAAATAAGCCCAATGTTCTCTTAGACCCCACATTTACATGTCACCCTCAGAGAAGCTGTAAGGAGGCTTGGTGACCTTGCAAAACGTCGTATCTGTGGTGGTGGCTTATAAATGGCATCATGCTACCTGGGGCCCAGGTATTTCTGAATTACCTCTGTTCTTCAGGGAAAGTTTCTATACACAAATTAGAAAAAAAGGTTTGTGGCAAATTTATTATTATTATTATTATTATTATTAAGCAGCTTCATTCCTCCAAAATGTAAGTTCCTTGAGGAAGATTTGGGACTGATTTGTACATTTACATATGCCCATACCTAGAACACTGCCTGGTAGAAATAAAACTTCAGTGAATATTTGTTCAATTTATTTACTCTTCTGGACCATGGGGAAGCATTAGCAGAAAACATACAAAGTCTCTGCTCTCATGGAGTCTTGGAGATAAAAACAAAATGGTCATAAGACATGACACATAGACCCATGCATCTTGAGGACTGAACAACAAGGTTATCTCTGTGCTTAGTATCTGATGCAAGGTGTCTGGGGCAGAGTCGGTGTTTAATAAATATTCGATTACTTTAGCTCAACAGACATATGTGACTTGGTTAACCACCTAAGAAAACTACCATTTATTGAGCCTTTAATAAGGTCCATTCACTGTGATGAATGTTTTAGACACATGAGCTCCTCTAATCCTCAAAACAAACAAGCACTCTGTGAAATAGGTATTAAATATCCCCAGTGTTCAGATGTGGAACTGAAGCTTATACATGGCAGATAACTTACCGGGGTCAGTCAGTTAGTAGTAAATGCCAACATGAGATTAGGAATCTGTCTTAATTGAAAGTCAACATTCATACATGTTCTCTATTGTCTCTTACACACCACTCAAAGTGTCCTTCAGGAAGGCCTGACTCTAATACATCAAAGCTCAGGGACTTCACGGCCATGTATTTAAAATCTGAAACCACATTATCATAATTTGGGGGGACAATGGTACCCATTCCCACTTCTCCCTTGAAGTTCCTGGAGTTGTACATTGACTGGGTCTCCTCATAATGACAGTCTGCTACTTTGGTTTCCAGAAGCTAGAGTATGTGTAGCTTTTGGATCTCATGAACTTTGGCCAAGAAGCAGAGACTCTCCTTGTTTCCCAAGAATCATGAGGATGAGTAATATAATTTCCACCTTTGGAGTTAAAATGCTATCCCGACTATCCCACGCTCTCTTTCTCTGATGACTTACACGGATCTGTAACAAAATCCTTTAAACTTTCATAACTTAGTCCCATCCCCCACTTTCCAGAAATCAGTCAGGAATTCCCATGAGAATGTCAAGTGAGAGGCAGTACAGGGTGACACAACCCAGGGCGATATGGGGGCAAATGCTGGAAATCCAGGAAGGAGAACTAATTATGCAGTAGCTGAGCATCTTAACACATTCACACTGAGGGCCTTTTGACATTATGCGGTCAAGGAGAAGCTGGTCTCCATGTCCCCGAGGCTGGCATTCAGGGGCTATGACTCATATGCTGGGTTGGGAGCAGACTAATGAGTTATGAACAAACTCCAAGCACGAATTCTGCATCAAATGTCTATGTTCTATTTGTCAACTCTCCATTTATCACATAATAATATCAATCACCACTTCTTAGTCTTCGTGTACAATGTATGAAGTTCTACCCGCTCAGCAATGAGATGTATCTCTACCCGGAGAACATTCCATATATTCATTAAACACCCACAAAGGCAAATATGGGATGAAGATAAGAGCTCCCTTAAAGAAAAGAGGAATGTCAGGGTGGGGCCAAAGTCAATGCGTTCAAATGAAAAACACTAATTAAAAAAACACCAATAAAAATACCAATCACTTATTTAGTTTCTTACTGTGGGCCAAGTACAGAGCTAGGAGCTTCATAGTGACCTTAGAAGGACGCTTTGAAACAAGTGTCCTTATCCCTATTTTAAAGATGAAAAAATTGAGGCTCCAAGAGATTAACACTTGTAGTTTTTCAGAGCTAGCAAATGGTAGAAGCAGAATTCAAACCCAGCTCTTCCTGACTCCAAAATCTCTGCCCCTTCCATACACATGCAGTTGTCTTAAGGATTATATTGGTAGAGGATGTGGTGCAGGAAACTCCCTTGGTGAAGGAAGCAGGTTGAGAAAATAGAGAAGTGAAAAGCTCAATAAAGGAACCTGGAATTATTCCTGAGCCAGACATTAGATCTAAGTTCAATTTTCTGCTACTTCAGTAATGAACTTTATAACTTGGGTATAAAGTTTCACCTCTCTGTGCTTCAGTTGTACCATCTCTTCTATCCAATAAAGAAGATGAATTTAATTCTGCTAAAGATTCCAGCGGGAGGTTTTAGTGTCTAAATCCCACCCTGCCCCTACCTCAGAGCTCTCTGTTGAAGGAGATGGTGGAGCAAGGCCAGATAGCCAAATATGGAATGACATACCAGCATTTCAGGTGGAGCGTTTGTCGGCCATCTTGGGCTTTGAGGCAGGACTGGGCTCTTCTCTCCCTACTCCCATCTAGCATAATTAGCATAGCATACTCTAAATTGACTGAAATAACTAGCCTTGTGGATAAGAACAGTTAGCCTGCTCAGCCACCCAACTTCAAAGGAACATAGGGTCAAAAATGTGGGTGAACTTCCCCTTCCAAATAAACGAAGGCAGAAGCAGGGGATGGAGAAGAAGCAGAAGAGCATTGCAATTTCTCTCCTCCACAAATGACTTCTAAGACCATTGCTGGTATTTATTATGCATCCATGGATTGATGAGACTGCTGTCCATAAGCGACAAGGGCTAACATTTCATGACAACCCTTCAAACTGATACATGAAGCGAAATTGCAGATTGCCTATAAAGTAATGACATTGAGATTAAAATCAGGTATTTAATTCAAGCGGTAGAAATCAGAACAATGGTGAAGGGAAAATAATCATGAATCTAGATTTTTTTACTTAGCTAAACTATTATTTAAGAGGGAAAGGGAAAACACAGCTTACTATGCAATTTTGCACTGAAAATATTATCAAAGGATGTGCTTCATGACATTTTCACTTAAAGAATCAGGTAACTCTCCTAAGCCCTAAGCTATAGCTCTTTCCTTTTCTTCTGCATTTTTCTGTACCTCTACTACCAGGCAGAATCTATAGAGCTAAGGGGATGTGCCCACCTTCTAGACCCTGGTCTCAATACCCAGAACCTCTGAATTTCCTGCCCAAACAGCCCTGAGCCTACTTACAGATCCTGTATAGGTCTCTTTCCCTAGTTTGTCGTTACAAGAGTGGAAGCTGCCACCAGTGGTCATATCCCTGTGACCCAAGAGATGACCAAAAGGGAACTGTTTGCAAGGGTGTGGATGGAGCGTGGATGGATGGTGGGGAGATCTTTAAACACGTACATAAGGTCTTTAATTGTGTTGGATGGAGCCACATTGAGAGCAGAATGGGTGCAAGCTGCAGGACACTGCTCTCCCGAGCCATGATTTTCTGGCTTGGAAGTCCAAGAAATCTGAATTTGAACCTAGACTTTGAGGTTGTTATAAAGGCATATTTGTCAAGAAGGATTTTAGAATACCATTTACTTATAATTGATGGGCTTTATTTACAACTATTACATATTTAAACACAGGATCTGTGGACTTTTATTCATATTTTTGTTCAAAGCCCTGTAAATATTAGGGGAAGTCTAGAAGAAAGAGGAGCTTATGAGGCAGGAGTAGAATATAAAAAACAGCAGGAGGTATGAAATTAATAAACCAAGTCCATAAATTAATTAATCAGCAACTATAAAAAAAAACAAAACACTAATGACTAATTTTTTCATAAGTTTATTTATTTATTTTGAGAGAGTGAGAGGTGGGGAGGGGCAGAGGGAAAGAGAGAATCCCAAGCAGGATGCATGCTGTCAGCACAGAGCCCAACTCAGGGCTCAATACCATGAACCAAGAGATCATGACCTGAGCCGAAATCAAGAGTCAGCCTCTTGACTGACTGAGCCACCCAGGCACCCCCTAATGATTAACTTTTGTAGGTTCAATGAGTGCTACATCCTATTATTCAAGAGAAGAACACAAGTAATGAATAACTTTATATGCCATTAAAATATTTAAAGCTGATTATGCACAGTAAAACAATAGAAAGTTTAGGGTAGGCACTAAAGCATTAGAAATATTTAGTTTCTGAACCGAGAGAAGAAAATAGAAGGGAAATATATTGAACTTTAATGATCCTACAAAAAAAAGGGGGGGGGGAATGAAGAAAAGAAACAGTAGTAAATAGAAAAACACAAAATGAGACCGAAGGAATAAATCCACATTTTAATAATTAAAATAAGTGTAAATGCAATGAGAGTAACTATGAAAAGATAGGGATGAGAAGTTTTGGATAAAATAAAGAATAAAATCCAGCTATCTGCTACTTATAAGACATAAAACTAAAATAAAATGATTCAGGCTGAAATGCAGTTATGAAAAGAAGATACACCATACAACTCTAAGGGGAAAAAAGCTTATTTTATAATGTTCATACCAGACAACATAGAATTTAGAGAAAGTTAATATAAATAAAGTGTAATACAACACAACAATATAAAGAGAAATAACCAAGAAGAAATTATGATCAAAAATGTATATGCACCTGAAGCCATAGTTTCTAATATATAAAGAAAAATCTGAAATAAATATGTCCTCCATCAGACCAAACCAAGAATTAACCATAATATACAAGATTTGAATCAACCATTACCAAGCTTGATCTAATATCCATATTTCTATTTTTATATCCATAGAAATTTTCTCCCTTTAATTAGAAAATATACACTGTTTTTAAGAACATAAAATGTATAGGGGCACTTGGGTGGCTGACTCTTGATTTCAGCTCTGGTCATGATCTCACAGTCATGAGACAGATCGCCCCCCATTGAACTCCATGCTGGGCATAGAGCCTGCTTGGGTTTCTCTCTCTCTCTCTCTCTCTCTCTCTCTCTCTCTCTCTTTCTCTCTCTTTCTCTCTCCACTCTGTCCCTCTCCCCCCACATGCACTCTCTCTCTCTCCTCCCCCCCAAAAAATAATATGTATAAAAAATTAACCACACAATAGCATAGAATTAAACGAAAAATTAATAACAAAAAGAGAAAGTATCCCCTCTATATGAAATTTTTAAAACAATTAAAAATACTCATGGTATAAAACAAAATAGAAATATATTTACAACTAAATAATGTTGAAAATACTAAATTTTGTAATTTTTTAGGATAATTTAAAAAAATTGTTAGGATAATTGTAATTTGTTTGCTAATGTGCTGCTTATATAGAAGTAAAAGAAAAATTAACTCTAGAGAAGAAAAGAAATTAATAAAACTTGAATACAACAAAGCAATCGAGGGTATCAGATAGCAGGGTAGATAGACGGAATTAATTTTGTAAGAATGGGATCATACTCTTTATGCTATTTTAAATAATACCAAACATTTAATTTTACTTTAAGAAGAAAAAGAAGCAAATAAATTACTAAACATGAGGTATAATTTCTTCTGTGTCACTTATTGATTTTAAAAATCTAATTTTAATAGGAATATATGAAGAAAATTAAATTGGTGCCACTTTTTCTAGAAGCTACATTCCCAGTATCAGACCCATTTTCCTCTCTCCCACCAACAATGAAGCAATTAGTATCACTACACTTCCTTTAATACCCCACCTTCCTGATTTTGTTACTTATGTTATTTTTATGTAAGGGTTACAACATTTATATTGTGTTTTGCAACCATAAATGCCTACAATTTTTTTTTCTTCCTATTTTTAAATGGATTCAACAGCCACCAGCATTTGGTTTAACTTGACCAGTTTTCCAATCTGGTGTTTCTTAATTTCTTTAAAAATCACTTAATTGGCTGGGTTTTCTTTTTATTATTATTGAATGTTTTAGTCAAGAAATCTTCACTGAGCTCTACAGTCCTTACCTTTTTCATATATGAGGTGTTGGTCGTTTCTCTTATTTCTTGGATTGGCTGGGTTAAATATTCTAGGGTCTGACATTTGTTCCTATAGAGGCTTGTAGACCTGCCTCACGATATTCTGGAATTTTTTTCCTCCTTTGGTGTCTCACTTTTCCTGCCTATTTATCTAAAGCAATTCTGGGGCGCCTGGGTGGCGCAGTCGGTTAAGCGTCCGACTTCAGCCAGGTCACGATCTCGCGGTCCGTGAGTTCGAGCCCCGCGTCAGGCTCTGGGCTGATGGCTCGGAGCCTGGAGCCTGTTTCCGATTCTGTGTCTCCCTCTCTCTCTGGCCCTCCCCCGTTCATGCTCTGTCTCTCTCTGTCCCAAAATAAATTAAAAAAAAAATAAAATAAAGCAATTCTTTTCTAAAAAGCTTTTTTTTTTTTTTTAAGTTCAGTAATTTAACCAGGATTCTAGATAGCGCTAATTTTCTATCATTTTTTAATATGCAAAGTGCCCTCTCAAGCTGTAAATTCAATTCATTCTTTTATTTCAGGAAAATTTTTGTTATTATCTCAGGGATACTTCCTTCAATGCTAGATTATATTTGTCTCTGTCAACTATCGTCTTCCCCTAATGGCTCAAATCTTTTGTCAACATCTGCCACATGCCGTTATCTCCACTTTCAATCATGCCTATTCACTTCCTTGTCCTGTCTAATTCATTTATGAATTTTGCAATGCTGTTATTAGTTCATAATCTGTTTAATTCAGTCTACAATTTCTTTTTTGTCTCATTCTTTTTGCCTCATCCCATCCTTGGGCTTGTATTTTTACAAAGTTATTTTCCGTCGTGAAGCATCGATAGCATTATACCATGTTAAGATGGTACAAAGAGCAGGGGCACAGATAATATATGTAAATACCATTATACGTAATGGTATATAATAGATAGTATTTTATATACCCAGACACAACTATTAAATTCAGATACCACAATGCTTTGTCTAAATTATTCGTAAGATTCGTAAGCTTAGGCTTAGGAACAGACATTAAAATTTGTATATTGTATATTATATAAATATAAACATATGTGATATAAACTGTTTCTAAAGGGAAATTGTGAAATCCAATACAATTTCTATTCATTTCTTTCCATTCTTTCAGTTTATATCAATTCAGCCCAGGTAGAATCAGCTGGATCTAACTGAACACAACTGCTTGCTCTAATCTTGGTCCACCTTCATACTGCTGTGAGAAAGTAAAACTCCCGCCCCACATAATGGCTCTCTGTTGCCAGTGTTTGCTGTGAGCACCCTCCAACTTCTTCACTTACTCACTTGACCAGGTTTTTCTATCTCTCATCTCATGGGCCTTTGATCTTTTGGCTTTGTAGCCCAGCTCCTATTACTTGCTTTAGATCCCTCTTTGTTTTGACAACCGATTGGAGCCAGTTTCTGTGTCCTGACCATTTCAGTCTATCCCACTAATCTCTTCTTGCGATCCACTCCATTCTTATGATTACTTTGCAACTCAAAATAAGAGACACTTCAGCTACAGACTAGTTCTAAAAACATCCTCCAGACTACGGAACTGTGCCTTGACCTCCCTATCAGTGTATAATGCACTATGTTGCAGAGAGATATGAAATGGTAGGGAAAGACCCCCTTCTACTGTGGACTGAAAAGACAATGATGCCTCAACCCATTCGTCACTGTACTCCCTTGCCTTCACTGTTTACACCCATAGCTTCCCCTGGCTGGATAAAGCCAGAAAGACTAACCCGACCTGGAATTCCTTTCATGTGTGCTGATGCAATTCCTAAAACACGCATTGGGAGAGGCAGGCACAGAACTGAGGGCCAGCATCAGCCCAAAGTGGCTCAAAATAAATTACTTTCCAAATAGTTCAAAGAGATAAAGAAGGCAGACAGACTATATGGCTGGTAAAAATTTGGTGTCAAAGGCAGATGATGGATTTAGACCGCAGTTCACTGTATTTTTATGCTTTGAGTGATGGCATAAGTGTCTTCCTGTTATTCTTGGCAAGGCAAAAAACTCAAATTTTGCCTGTGGTATTTTTTTCTTTCTTTTATTATTTTTTTAACTGTGGTAATGCGGTATTTTCCAAAACTGAGAAAAAGTAAGTTATCTTCTCTATTGCTCTGGCCAAAGAGTTATTCTTATGCTGTGTATTCTAAGACTTCTATGAATTAAATTAACCTTAAATTATGGTAATGCTCTCACTACTCTCTCTGGGATATGACTTCCCAATCTAGTGATTCTTCTTATTAACTATTTCTTTCTGATTCTGGTTTTCTTTTCTTCATTTCCAAAATTTCTACTCATACTTCTCTGAACTACATTCTTCTATATTGTGCTGTAATCCTAACATGGGTTATGACCTTCATGTTAAGAAAGGCACTTAAGCATTTCGTATAGTTAATGTACTGAGAGTAGGGATAGGTATGTGTAAGGGAGAAGATGTTAAAGAATCTGAGTGAGGACTTCCCAACCCCCAAGAAGTGATATCTGTTTAAGGTAATCATTAGATGGTACCTTGAAAGGAAAATGAAGTATCATAGACAGCTTGATGTATGAATGAATTAGGATAGTTCCAACTTTATTATGATGGAGAGAGCAGGCCACTAAGTAGGCTTAGCATTTATTAGATCTTTATTGGATTTTTAGGCTATTAAATAAGATCTTTCTACTCGTTCTGTTGAACCTTGAACATTTTCTAGCCCTGCATGAGCTCTAGTAGTTGCTTAGCTCAAAGTGCCTCAGTAGTCATTCTTCCCTGGTAGTCTTACTTTGTCCAGCCTCATAGACTCTTGCCCTGAGCATGTGTAGCTTATGATTTGGCCAAAGTTTCAATATAGATTTCTGGAAGTGACAAAGAAAGAAATCCATGTTACCATTTCTATTCACCATTCTACTGGAGATCCCAACCAATTGACTAAGACAAGAAAAATAAATAAATGACATGCATATTGGAAAGGAAGATATAAGACCATCTTATGGTCCCCATAAGACCATCTTATAAGAGTTCAGAAATCAACCCATAGTTTTCACCCAATTGATTTTTTTTTTGAGAGAGAGAGAGCAAGCGAGCATGGGAGAGGGGCAGAGGGGGAGAGAGAAAGAGAGAGAGAGAATCTCAAGAAGGCTCCATGCTCTGTGTGGTGCCCGTCACCAGGTTCAATCCCACAACTCTGGAATCATGACCTGAGCCGAAATCAAGTGTCAGATGCTCAACTGACTGAACCCAGGCTCCCTGATTTTTTTTTAAACTAAGAATCCAGAGGAATTCAGTGTAAGAAAGTCTTTTCAATAAATGGTGTTGGACCAACTACTACTTATATGAAAATAAATGAGCCTCAACCTATACCTCACACGTTACATAAACAATTATTTTGAGATGGATCACAGACCTAAATATAAACGTCAAGCATATATAGTTTCTAGGAAAAAAAAAACAACAAAAGGAAAATATCTTCCTGATGTTGGTGCAGGCAAAAATTTCCTAAACATGACCTAATAAACACTAATCATAAAACAAAAAATGTTAAATCAACTTCAGCAAAATTAAACATTTTGAAAGATTCTGTTAAGACAACCTGAAAACAAGCCACAGACTGGGAGACAATACAATATAATATGTGTATATATATTCTATTTTTTATATATTATTATTAATTTATATATACATACATTTTTAAAAGGACAGGATACTTGAACAAGCATTATACAAGGAGATATACCAGTGGCCAATTTGCATATGAAAAAGTTTAAAATACTCTATCATCAGTCATCAGGGAAAAAAATGCAAAATAAAATCACAGTGAAATATTGGAGCACCTGGGTGGCTCAGTCAGTTAAGCCTGGGACTTCGGCCCAGGTCATGATCTCACTGCTTGTGGGCTTAAGCCCCACCTCAGGCTCTCTGGTGACAGCTTGGAGCCTGGAGCCTGCTTCAGATAATCTTTCTTTCTGCCCCTCCCCTGCTTGTCCTCTGTCTGTCTCTCTCTCAAATATAACATAAAAAAACATTTAAAAAAATCACAACGAGATACCAGTTGTTACTCATTAGAATGTTTAAAATAGAAAGACTGATAACACCAATTGTGGTGTTCATTCCAATGAATATGTGGAATGATCAAATTTCTAATACACTGGTGGCGGGAATATTATAGGGTAAAACCACACTGAAAACATTCTGGCAGTCTTTCATAAAGTCAAACATATACTTATCTATATTCCAGCAATTCCACTTTTTGGTACTTAACCGACAGAAATGGAAGCCTATATTTTAAAAAGCGAATGTTCAAAGCAAGTTTATTCATAATAGCTTAAAAACTGAAAATGCCCCAAATGTCCACTAACAAATGAATGAACAAAATGTCACATATCCATAGAGTGTAATACCACCCATAACATGGCTAAGCCTCAGAAACATTACGCAGAGTTAAAAAAGCCAGACACAAAGGAATTGATATTATTTAATTTTATGTAATGGTATTTGATTTATATTAAACTGTTCTAAAACAGTTAAAACAAATCTATGGTTCTCAGGGGTGGGGTAATGATTAACTGGTATTAACTGTAAGGAGGCAGGAAAGATATCTCTGGCCTGATTAAAATGTTCCATATCTTGGAAGAAATATGGGCTACAAGGGTGTATGCATTTGAGCAAACTCTTCAGCCCTTAAATTCTGTACATTTTACTTGATATAGATTATACTTTCATTTTAAGATTTATAATGAAAAAAAAAACTCATACTATAATTTTGTTCTTTGATCCCATCTCTTCCTAAATGCCTACCCCCCCCTTTTTTTTTCCACTCTTGATGAGTACTTGAGTATAAAATTAAACTTCATTTACTTACAAAACTAGTGACTATCTTTATTTAACTACAAGGACATATTGAGTACCAGTGCCGGGCATTGTTATGTGTTCTGGAAATACAACAATGAATTTTTTCCCAAAGACCAGCCTAGAGTCATCTCCGAAGAAGGCAATCTCACAGGGGCTTGAAAACCAGGGCCAGAGGAGAGAGAGGTGTTTGCCAGCCAGAGGGACTCTTAAGGGAACTCATTAAGGGAACTCTTAGTAGTTAATCTTAGTAGTGAAGATTAGAGTTTTGATTATGAGGTAAAATTAGACAAAATAATTACTGAACTAAATTTCATGAATAAAAAAATCACATTTGAGAGTGACCACAAAACTCATGGGAACTGCTCTAGATTTCCGCCCAGAGGTGGGAAGCGGCAAACCCCAGAAAGACAATTTTATCTAGTGGTGTGGGTAAAAAATAAGGACTCTTCTTGTGCTGCTGTCAGCATGGATGGTGGCAGTTGACTTGCTTGTTTGAACTCTAAGATCCACTCTTTGAACATAATAATTATTTTCTGTTCATTCCTTATAGCCGCAATATTCAGTAAAACTCTCGGTAATACTGAGAGTATTCTAGAGCTGAGTCCAATTTGGTAGCCACTAGCCACATGTGGCTATTGAGCACTTGAAAAATGGGGGTGGAGCAACTAAGGGACCGGATTTTTATTTTATATATAGCCACATGTGGCTAATGGCTACAACATTAGGCAAGTTATCCTCAAAAATACACATGCACTGATTGATGTAACTACAGCCCCCAATAGACCCTAAAGGCATTGAAGTTCTCTGTAAAATGTTGCCTTGACTCTAGAAAGTGGATTAGTACTTTTTTTTTCCTTTTTCCGTGCAAAAATACTTGACTTTATTGGATAGTACCCATTTTTAACCTCTGGATCTCAGTTTCAAGGGAAGCTCATACCTTTTCTTTCCCCATTCCCTGTGAAGCCACTGGGCCTCATTGCCGAGGAGTCAAACATTTTTATAACACTCATTTGTTTCTTCAGCAATTTTTGTGTGTGCCTAAAATACTGGGTAAGCCATTGGTGATCAAAATGGGTATAGGCCCCACCTTCATGGCATTTACGTCCTGCCTCTGAGGACTTTTTGCCCTGAGATCCCCAGGCAAAACCAGATCAAGCAATTCTATTCTGAACCTCAAGGAGACACTTGTATTCTTCTCCTTCTACTTCTTTATTCCTGCCCCTTTCTTTTTCTTGGTATCCATATACTAGAGCTAGTCTTCATGGATTTTATTTTTCTTCACAGTGGTATAATCTTTTTTAATGTTTATTTATTTATTTACTGAGAGAGAGAGAGAGAGAGAGAGAGAGAGAGAGAGAGAGAGAATCCCAAGCAGGCTCCATGCTGTCAGCACGGAGTCCAATGTGGGGCTCGATCCCACAAACCCTGAGATCATGACCTGAGCGGAAATCAAGAGTCAGATGCTTACCCAACTGGGCCACCCAGGTGCCCCCACAGTGGTATAACCTAAACCAACATTTCTGCAGGCTTTTTGTTGAGCGATCAATTCATAAGACCATTAATTTTATATCAATTTAAAATTCAGTCATCAGAATTTTCAATAATCAGAAATCCTAGTATTAAAAGTTTTTGTTATGATGATTACTTTATTTTAGGGGTATTATTTGCAAATTTTGTCAGCCCATGTATTTACCTCTTGATCGGTAAAGACAACCTGACGTGTAGGTCAGTCGATTCTTCCTGAACAAAGTGTAACACAGTAGATATAACGTGGGGTCCCAGGATTAGAATATTTGGTTTCAAAACCCAATTCTACCTCTTATTGACTGTGTGACCATAAATAAGTTAGCATATACTCCATCAGCACAAAGTATCGTTTTATCACATGCTTCTTTTCTTCCTTTTTTAGTTTACTAAATTAGAAAAAAAATCAACTCACAGCCTGTTAGGAATCAGAGCATTTGTTGACTCTCTCAGATAGTTCCAGATATTCCTAATCAACCCTGAACCCCGGATGCTGACATCTCTCACTGAAATCAGTGCTGTGTCAATGGCCAACTCTGCCAGCTTCATTTGAAATAGGCAAGAAAAAAGGTTTCAACCTTAATTTCCAAATAATTTCCTCATTTTTTGTTTCCATTTGGCAGTGGAAGCATTTCTTAGTTCTCTTATGTGTGTTATTTTGTTTTGTTCTGCTTAGTCTTGCTTTTCTCAGTTCTTAACAAATCATTGATTTTTTTCTCCAGAGAGAAAAGGAAATCCCCAAATGTGGAACAACTGAGACCTCTGTGAGTGACTACAGGGTCAGCTTAGCCTTCTTTTGAAAATCATAATATCGAGGCACCTGGGTGACTCAGTCAGTTAAGTGACCAACTCTTGATTTCAGTTCAGGTCATGATCCCAGGATCAGGGGATCAAGCCCCACACTGGGCTCCACACTGAGCATGGAGACTACTTAAGATTCTTTTTCTCCCTCTCTCTCTGCCCCTCCTCTGCTTATGCTTTCTCTTAAAATAAGATAAAATAAAATAAAATAAAATAAAATAAAATAAAATAAAATAAAATAAAATAAAATAATTTTAAAAATCCTAATATCTTAGGGCACCTGGGTGGCTCAGTAGGTTAAGCATCCAACTTTAGGTCAGGTCCTGATCTCCTGGTTTGTGAGTTCAAGCTCCACGTCTAGCTCTGTGCTGACTGCTCAGAGCCTGGAGCCTGCTTCAGATTCTGTCTCTCTTTCTCTCTCTTTCTCTCTCTGCCCCTCCCCCACTCATGCTCTGTCTTTCTCTCTCAAAAATAAAATAAACATTAAAAAAAATTTTTTAATCCTAATATCTCATCCTCAATAATGCAAATGGTGATACTACTGTCCCCACACTAACAGGTTCTGGCCATATAAATGCTGTATGTTGCTAAAATATATCACCAAAGCAAGTATTTGGCAATTATAAAATTGACATCGTGGAATTTCCAGTGTCAGTAAGAAAACTTTAATATCATTCCTCATTTCAGAACTTTGAAGTTGAGAACTTTAACTTGGAAGCCAAGGAACATCCGTGTGTAAGTTCTTCTCATCTCCCTGCACAGAGTGCTGAGAAGACACATGCTAGTCACTGTGGTTGAACCACACCCCCTTCCACACTCCACCACACTACCTCCATCACGGCTTCCATCAAGATCATGGAACATTCTGCTGATCATTAGCCACTTGGGGGTGGGGGTCGGGGTGGAATATAATCATTAAGCTATGGAGAAACAGCATTCTCTAGCAAGTTTCAGTGAAGTTATTGTAGTGAATCTAATTGGTCATTTTGTGATTTTCATGAACAATTAAAGCATTAGTGTTCTGCCTACATGGTTCAGGATTTAGAAATGGAGATTCTAAAGAAAAAAAGACTTATAACAGACTCCTTGTGAGCCACTCCACCTCTGAGATTTTTCTGCATTCATACAGCAAGTCACATTTGTGTTAATTACTTAATTTTTCTCTTTCCCACTAGACTGGGAGCCCAGAAAGAACAGAGACCATTTTGTTTGATGTTGTGTAGCCAGTGACTGGCACAGCACCTTGCAATAGGTCTCAATTCACATTCCTTTAACATATAAATGAACAAGTGAGTAAACCAGTCCAGACTGGAATCAAAAGTTAAGATAAAAATTTAGTATGAACACATCTTTCATGTGTTATAATTTTTGATGAGTTGTCGAAAGACTGGTGTGCAATGACATTTTATTATTATCTTTCTATTTTATTGTTTGCCTTTTCCAAAATCCAACATATGAATCTTACTGTAACTAATTTAAGTTGTGCATTGCTTCAGAAGCCAAAGGTGAGACACATATGTCAACCACATAAAGATAGGCAGAAAAATATGGGACCTCTACCTTAAGCTAATAGTTCATAAAGAGAGATTCTTTCTTGTATCAGAATTCCAGCTAACAAATACAGAAGGAAAGATAGAATTGGAAATCACCATTTTGCAGATATAAGAGTGCTGATTCATAGGGGCACGTGTACCCCAATGTTTATAGCAGCACTATGAACAATAGCCAAATTATGGAAAGAGCCCAAATGTCCATCCACTGATGAATGGATGAAGAAGATATGGTTTTTATACACAATGGAACACTACTTGGCAATGAAAAATAATGAAATCTTAACATTTGCAGCAACATGGATGGGACTGGAGATTATTATGCTAAGTGAAATATGTCAGTCAGAGAAAGACAGACATCATGTTTTCACTCATATGTGAAAGTTGAGAAACTTAACAGAAGACCATGGTGGGGGAGGGAAGGGGAAAAATAGTTTCAAACAGGCAGGGAGGCAAACCACAAGAGACTCTTAAATACAGAGAACAAACTGAGGGTTGATGGGGGTGGGGAGCAGGGAGGTGGGTGACGGGCATCGAGGAGGGCACTGGTTGGGATGAGCACTGGGTGTTGCAAGTGATGAATCATGGGAATCTACTCCGGAAGCCAAGAGCACACTGTATACACTGTATGTTAGCTAACTTGACAATAAACTATATATATAATTTTATATAATTCATATCAATAAATTATATCGATAATAAATTGTTTATATAAATAAATTTATATTAATAAATTTTTATATAAACATATTAAAAATAAAATTAAAAACACTTTATATGAATGGAAAAAAAAGAAATCGCCATTTTGCAAGCCTTAATGAAGTAGCAGATGTAACCAATAATCATCAGTGGATACTAAAATCATTAGTTGAAAGGCTAAAAGGGAACATTATAATGGATGGCTCAGGCTGACAATACCAGAATCCATCAATCTTAATATCACAAAAAGAAAAATAGCCAGGCATGTCGTGGCTACTGGTACGATACATAAAACATTCACAATACATCTGCCAGGTATTCTTGCCAAAAATCAAATCTGAATCTTATCAAGCCTCTAGATCAAATTTCCAGCTTACAGGAACTGTAGGGGACAGAGGAACACGTTAGTGACACCACAGAATGCAATAAACAAATCCAGACCTTAGGAAATCCTACGCAATAAACAGACCAATTTTCTCCACAAATATACGACAAGAGGGAGAGAAGCCTATGGTTTGAAAGGGATTTAAAACATGCATCAATCGAATGCAAGTGTAAACACTTTTGGGTTCTGATTTGAACAAACTGCAAACAATAAATTTTAAACAATTATCAGGCAATCAAGAAAGTCTGAGTGTTGCCTAAATACTTTATCATATTGAGCAATTATTTGTTAGTTTATTTAATGGTATTGGTGGGAATCTTTTACAGATACCTATTGAAGTGTTCGCGGAGAAAGGATATGATAGATGGGATTTGTTTCAAATTAATCTAGCTGGAGAAGATAAGAAATGTATAGTTAAAACATGTTTGGTCATGTTTGATACTTATTGAGGTTGGGTGATAGGTATTATAATGTTCTTGCTGCTTTCACATATGTTTTAATATTTCCATAATAAACAGTGTAAAAAAAGGGAATAACACGCAGAAATGAATTTTTAAAACAATGCAGGATTGTGGTTCAGACTGCAGCTCTCTACTACTTACCAGCTGAGTAACCACAGTAATAAGTACTACAAAAAAAAAATCTTATTCCTCAGTTTCTTCATTCATTCAGTGGGCATAGTAATGGTCCTTGCTTAACAAAAGTTGCCAAGATTCAATGAATTAATACATGTAAAGCATTTAGAACTGTGACAGATACACAGTTTATATTGATACATGTTAACTATTTAAAGAAGTCATTTGGGGTGCCTGGGTGGCGCCCAGTCAGTTAAGCATCAGACTCTTGGTTTCGGCTCAGGTCATGATCTCACGGTTCATGGATTGGAACCCTGCATCAGGCTCTGCGCTCATGGTGCAGAGCCTGCTTGAGATTCTCTCCCTCTCTCTCTGCCCCTCCCACCTTCTCCCTCTCTCTCTTTTTCAAAATAAATAAATAAACTTTAAAAGAAATAAAAAATAAAGAGAGGTCATTCTAACCAGGAATTAATTTTGAAGCTCAACTGGAAAACTTTCCAACTCTAATCATTTGGTCATAGCTTCCTAAAATCTTGAAATGAGTATGATTTTGAGACCAAATGTGAGCACAAAAAAAGAAAATTCGGCTTAGGTCTGCAAAGGTGGGAAAGTTAGGTGTGTGTGGAGATACTTACCAACTTTTCTGTGGTGTCCAAGAACCAAAGATCGGACAAGTTTCATAAAACTACAGCACTGTGAAACTAGCTTTCCCTTTCTTTTATCGAGGAGAAAACTAGGGCCCAGAGAAGTCAAGTAACGTGTTAAAAATCACACAGCTGGCATTTCTACAGCCCATAGAATTCAGATCTCAAGATCCCAGTAAGACAAGTTATGTGTTTCTTACATCCCAACATCACATCTGTAAGGAAAGTGCATTCACCCATGAATCTAATTATGACTAGAGTCACAAGCTATCTTATTCTGGGATTTCCCAAAATCTTGAGAAAGAGAGAACGGAATCAGTGTGGTGGGGCTGAGGAGGGGTGGAGCAGACACCAGAACACCACTCCCTGGTTAGTAGGAAACTGAATCATTCCCCACCACTCATCTCTTTGTTTTGCAGAGTCAAGTTTCCAAAGGATTTTATAGGTCAAACCCTACACATTAGTGCCTATCACCATTTAGATCTCTGGTTTCCTTTATGGCCAGTGAGACCCCTCTGCTTGGTCACTCCAAGAACTCAATAATGACAGGGGCAGGGATCATTTTTGAGGTCTGTTTGGAGGCATCTGAAAATATCATTCATTTGCCTTGAAATAAAGGAAACATTTGTTCTATTTGAGAGTGTCCTAACTGTTCACGAGGAACATCCAAAGTAAGCATATTCTTTCCCAAAAACAGTTTTCAAGAAGGGTGTATGTTTCTTGCATTGCCAAGAACAAAGCTTTAATCTGTGAGGCACTTGAGAGTGAAAGTGTATTTCAAAGACATTTTAAACTTATCTGTTAACAGGTCATTTCTTCTTGGGACATTTCAGTGGCTTAAATTGAAGAAATGTTCACAAGGAAATTAAAAATTGAAGTCAATTCAAAATATTGTCTTTAAAACGTACTGTTAAGCAAAACGGCCCTTCACAAAGGTCAATCAACCCTTTTCATGTATCCTCACCAGGTAAATTTTTGATGGGAAAGAAAACTATGAACCAGTTACTGCTCTTAGAGGCCATTTGCACACAGGGAAGCACTTCATAAACTAAGCAGTAATTTTCACAAAGTAGTTTGATGTCTTAAAAACAGTTCTCTGTAGCAAATACGCTTGCAAAAGGACCACTGTTCTAGTAATGACTGAACTTACCTGTAGCCCCCTGGACATCATGTCTTTCCCTGTGCCTTTTCACATGCCTTTTTGGCTATTCTTTGCTAAAACTTAATAAGCAGTAATTTCTTAAATTACTTGCAATGTGGAATCTGAAACCATATCAACAAACTTTTCATACTCTATTACATTAAAATCCATTTATCTTCTTGTACCCTGAGAACATCTTTCACTCATGCCTGATTTTGTGACATCATACATTGGTAATTTGAAACATATTGGCTTACCAAATCACATTTATTAATATCACCACCAATTTCATCAGAAAAACCTTTATGTATTGGGAAGCTGTCAAACTCAAGGTGGCGGACAAAATTTTCCAAGATTCTCATTTTCTTTCTAAACCTTTAATTTTATCATTAGCAACAGATACTTGTTTTCCCTGAAGTGACAAACTCACTTCACTTCTTTTTGAGAAAATGTCCGCCAAATACCTGAGTATGAATAATCACAGTGTTAAAAAAAGAAACGACACACCCAAAATGGACTCACTTGTGCTAAGCTGATGTCACCAAACCAAAACTTCATGCCTAACTTAATTGCTGTTTTAGTCCCCGCCCAGGAATACAATTTTAACTAGACAGTCTGGGATTCCCTGCAGCAACAGTTGAATAATCCATTTAATAGACCCTTTTGTCTCCCCCAAAAACATGTCCTGGCCCAAAAATCCTTTTTTTAATTCATGACCTCCTTGTCCCACCCCTTCTCTGCCTTTAATTTTTTTTCCTTTTCTGTAGCTCTTTGGGGCTCCTTTCTGTTTACTAGATGGGATGTTGCCTGATTCATAAATCCTTTCATAAAGCCAATTTGATCTTTAAATTTCCACAGTTGAATTTTGTTGTTTAACAGTAGTGTGTCCTTCCTTCCTTCAAGTAAAAAAAAAGGTTTCATGAATAAAGGCGGAGAGCTCAGCTCACGACTCAAATAATCACATGTGTGCTTATCCTTAAACATAGTAAGCCGCCATATTTCATTATCTAGAGAGAAGTGCTTTGTGCGTCTTCCCATTTTGTTACACAGACTATTAAAAGGACACACACTAGCTTTGTTTTATTTTTCTTTTACTGTGAGTGTATGGTGGTGAAAAATACAGTGCTTGTTGGAACAGCGTGGGGTCCCTGTATTGATTATGTTAAAGGACTAGCAGTCTTATCTACCAATGCTTTTGACCATAAATACATTATTATGAAGATCATTTTGACCTCATGGACCCCCTGATAGGGTCTCAGAGGCCAACAAATCATCCACTGATGACACTGAAAACTGCTGCTGTATAGCATATAGATTCTGACAGATTATAATCTGAAGTAAAAAAAAAGGGATAAAGACTAGAGGAGAGGCGAGGAAGAAAAGGCTCTTAAAAAGAGCTTAATTCCTACTTGGATTCTATCAAAAGTAACCTTTAATGGAAGATAGAAGAGAGTATCTTCAGGGCAGGCTACAAACTGATCCTATAGTTAAGGGGTAAATGAAGAAAGGAAATGTAAATAGATAAAAATCTAATACAAAATGAGAAATTACATTAAATACGATAAAAGCATTTTGCATCTGAAATGTGAAAAATACATTTGGAATTTCTACCATGGGAAGAAATTGGATGTGACAATTCTTAGTCAATCTAGGAATGACTTTAAGTTTTTGTAGAGTATTCAAGAAGGATCATTCCTTTTTTGTAGAATTGCACATTAGCATTTCAAAGAACTGTAAAATCTGTGCCTTCAATTTACTGGCATTGGATAGCAACTCTATTATTAACCTCATAATTGGGGGAAAATTTCCACCAAAGTAATGTAACAGATAAAGCCAAGTTAGGTGCAAATATAGCTAGTTTGATACAATAGGTGTGTGGGCCAACCGGATAGCACAGTTTTGCACATCGATGTATCAAACATTCATCAAGAAAACTTGGTTTTGAAAAGAATTCTCAGATGAACATTTGTCAGGCAGGTAATCACTTCCTATTTCTTTAAACGTTTACTGGTTGTCTTTTCTAAGCATAAAACTAAAGCCTTTTCCTTATAGAACACGTAGAAAGTGTTTTACATTTTTTCTGGGGGCAAAGGGGGAAAAGGAGGTGAGGAAAGACAATAGAAAAATCATCCTTAATGCCACGTTACCATTTTGTAACTTATGGGATTTTTTTTAAGAGGAAAATACATATTCACTATAAAAAAATTTGTGAAAATTTAAAATTTACTAATAAAAGTTGGCATAAAGAAATAGGAATCATTAAAAAAAAAAATGGAAACCACTGTTAACACTTCCCTCTCTCTTTCCCTCCCTCTCATTAAACCAGTTAAGCAGTTAAGCAGTCTGAACTCAGTAGAAATAAAAGCACAAAAGTGTTTTATATTTTTTCCTCATTATTGCCTTTAACGAGGCTAGGTTGCAGCTTTATTTCCTATCTCATGCTGATATATAGGAGACGACACAAAGCTTTACCATTTTAATCTCACAGCCGGTATGGACTTCAGAGCCTCCTGCCCCCCGAGCTCCAGCCCTTGGGCCTGGACTCTACTGGAGAGAGTCATGCCTCCTTCACCATTTTCCACTCCTTCCCAACTACAGTTATTGCTAACATTCATTCACTGTGTTTTTGTCCTTTTTGCTTGTTCTTTGTCCATGTGAAAAGGTTAACGTTATCTAAGTATTATTTTATGTTTTAAAAAATTTTGTGATGGGGGCGCCTGGGTGGCTCAGTCAGTCGACTTTGGCTCAGGTCATGATCTCACAGTTCATGAGTTCAAGTCCCGTGTGGGCTCTGTGCTAACAGCTTGGAGCCTAGAGCCTGCTTCAGATTCTGTATCTCCCTCTCTCTCTGCTCCTCGCCCACTTGCTCTCTGTCTCTTTAAAAAATAAATAAACATTAAAAAAACGCTTTTTTTAATTCTTTGAGCATAATTTTAATGCCTGCATATTAAACTGTCATATGGTTATTTGATACCTTCCCATTATTGTTGTATTCAATTTGTTTTTATAAATATGACTTCCATACATCAGATTCTTTTTTTTTTTAATTTTTTTAACTTTTTTTTTTAACGTTTATTTATTTTTGAGACAGAGAGAGACAGAGCATGAACAGGGGAGGGGCAGAGAGAGAGGGAGACACAGAATAGGAAGCAGGCTCCAGGCTCTGAGCCATCAGCCCAGAGCCCGACGCGGGGCTCGAACCCACGGACCGTGAGATCGTGACCTGAGCCGAAGTTGGACGCTTAACCGACCAAGCCACCCAGGCGCCCCCATACATCAGATTCTTTTTAAACACGCATGCTTCATGTGTGTTGAAACCCCATAGCGTCCTTCTGTAAACCACCCCTACCCTACAGAATTCCAATGTGGCTGCAAAGGTTTTAGTTGAGTGTTGTGTAAAAAAGAATTTGGCTGGTGTTTGTCCCTGTCTGTCCTGGGAGGCAGCCTCCAAACACTTGGAATTTCCTTAGTGATAGGAGTGTCTTGTTATTCATAATGGACCCCTGAGTTTACGCTACCAAGGTGACTCACGGTGGGCCTCTAGATGGTTTCTGGCCGTGCCAGAACTGTCACCAGAAGGGAAGAGGGGCTGGAGATCTAGTTCAATCACATGATCAATGATTCAATTAATCATGCCTATGTAATGAAATCCCAATAAAATTCTGGACACAGAAACTCAACTGAGCTTCCTTGTTGGTGATACACATCAATGTAGGGAGATATTCGTATAAGATTCAATGCAGCAGAGACATCGAGAGTGATATGCAGTGCAACTGTCACCAGTGAGACCCCAAGACCTGGCCTCTACTGCCCACCTGCTTGTACTCATTAACCTTTGTCTCACATTTTCCCCCTAAGCTCTCCTTTCGAGCTTTCCCCTTAACTCAAACAAATAAAACCTGAGGGGCACCTGGGTGGCTCAGTCGGTTAAGCATCCAACTTTGGCTCAGGTCATGATCTCGGGGTTCGTGGGTTCGAGCCCCGTGTCGGGCTCTGTGCTGACAGCTCAGAGCTTGGAGCCTGCTTCGGATTCTGTGTCTCCTTCTCTCTCTGGCCGTTCCCCTCTTGAGCTCTGTCTCTCTCTCTCTCTCTCTCAAAAATAAAGAAACGTTAAAAAAATTTAAAAAACACACACAAATAAAACCTGAAAACCAACCCCCAGTCGATGGCGACTGCCCTGACAAGACCTCTTGCAGGCACAGACCACCCAGACTGGTTGAGCTAACCTGACTCACACTTGCCTAGATGGACCATGGAATGACCTCTGGCATGACCTACAATTACCTTTACCTCATTATAATACTAAAATCTCTGCCCAAGGAGGAGCCTCAGCCTCATTTACATCACATACAATGTACGTCTAAGCATGTTTCGTTAAGGCACATACGTGACCTTATGCCCACTTCTACATAGGATGACAAGGCTTCCTTATCTAAATATTCATCCTAACCCGAAACAAAAGAAACCCATTCACCCTCTCTTGGAGAGTCACAACTTTGGAAGCCATTCCCTGTGATCTCCTTACTGACTGCAAATGCAAGTTTACTTATGGATAGTAGGAGTATGAGTCAATTTTCCTAGAATGTTAGATGAAGGGAAGAAGGTAGAATGGTAGAAACAGAGTTAAGGAAGGGGATTTGAATGGAGGGCCATGCATGCTTATATGCTGACTGGAAGGAAACAATTGAGAAAGAATACAAAAGGGAGAGGATGCTTGATGAATCAAATTGCATTGGGATAGAGTCCAGGTAGTTAAATTGGTTAAGCAAAGGAAGTAGGACAACACTTCTCTGAGACAGCGAATGCTTCTCTGTAAGTGTTCATCAGATTGCGTTTATTCACTGCCATTAAGTAGGTTGCTTAATCCAGTCCAGGAGAATATAACTCAATGCCTGGCTATAAGAACTGCTCCAGTGAGTTATTGTAAAAGACAACTTCAGCTGCCTCTATTTTGACCTCATCTTTTCTAATTTCTTCTTTCCAGCTTGTCCCTTGACTCAGGCAGAAGACCCCGAGGGCAAAGCATTCCGATGGGAAACAAAACTACCCCCTGCCCCGAGCCAGCAAGATGCCACCAATGACTGACTTCAAGGCAGTGACTGATTTGACTTTCGTTGCCTACCTGCAGGCACTCACTCACCTTTGCCCCGCATTTTCTTATATAAACCTGGAAGAATTTTCAGCACGTTGGAGAGTCTTTGAGCCTGTAGCCGGCTATCTTCCTGGTGTTGGCCTCATTGAAATAAATTCTTTTTTCACCAGCCCTTGTTTCTCTGCCTTTGGATTTTGTCAGGGGTGAGCGGGCAAGCCTGGTCTGTTGGCAACCCGAGGAGTCAGGAGCTCTTGCACCCCAGAGCCCCCACTACAATTTTAGTTGCTACCGACAGCCCACTCAGTCAGATGAGGTGACGTGTGCATCGTCCTAAGCCTGGAATCTGTCAACATGTCCAGGACAGTTCTGGTTGTCTCTCCCCACCAAACTAATTCCAAGCTGCTTCGGGCCACCAGGACCTTCTGGTTTCCTTTGTTGAGTTCTACTGAGCATGGGGAGCAGTAAAGCAAATTATCCAGCCGAGACCTATTTGCCCTGTGAAGCTGCATTCTAATAATTTTCCTAGGGAATGTCACTTCTTTGTGTGCTATCTGGGATAGGAAGGATTAGTAACTCATTCTCTTGGTACATGGGATCATGTTTTAAAGACCCACTGGAAATAGTTTTGGAAAACACTGTGATGAGTTAAGTGTAAATGAATCAGAAACATAAGGATTGCCTTTCCCTGGAAACATAAATGGGCTGAAAAATGAAGGGAGGGAAAAACGCCCACCAGAGGTCCTCAAGAAAGCATTGGAATGTGTTGCCAAAAAATGACAACCTGTTTTTCCAACACTCAAATGCCATTTGAATTCTCTGCCTGCCTTTCCTTCTCAGGCACCTGACGAAAAGTGTTTGATAGTCAGCTGCTTTCCTCTACCCTGAAGTATGACTTTATTCATTCAATTAACTAGGTCCAGTCTTTCTTCCCATTACACAAACCACAGGGACACCTAGAATAAGGCAGAGGGAGGCAGGCAATACTCTGGAAGTACTGAACCTCTGATGAGCCTTTGCTCACCGGCTTCTCAAAGGGCCAGGGCAAGATGATGTTACCACCCAAAGTTAACAGGAGGAAGCTTCCATCCGTGATAAAGCCTGCTTTTCTTGAGGTAAGAGGGTGCAAGGTGTGCCCTTTGCCTGCCGGTTCACTGGTACCATTCATCCTGTTGAGAATAAGATCCTTCCTTTCCTAGATGCCATAATCACGGGAAAAAGAACAGTTGCTTTCTGAGCTTGAGGAACGAAGTGTGATCAGTTGGCTTTGGTGACATAACAAACTGCACAAAACATGGTAGCTTAAAAGACCAAAGATTTATTATTTTTCAATATTGATGGTTTCTCAATCCTTTGGGTTGCCTGTGAGATTCTCCAGGTCTGGGATGGCTCAGCTGAGGCTTGATGGTCTAGGATGGTTTCACTTACATCTCCGGGTTGTGGGTAATTTCTATCGTCTAGTCTATTAGGTGTATGGGGCATCCAGTGATTTTTTTTATATGGGGAACAGTTTTTGACCCACATATTTTTTCTTTAATGTTTATGTCATTAGATTCATGCTGTGCACAGTTACGTATTCTGATTTTATTTACTAAAAAATTACATTGTTAGAGTTTCCTCCATCTTGAAAAATTCTCCAAAACAAAATTTTAATAGCTGCACAGTATTCTTTGGTTTTAGGTATGCCTCATAATTGAGTTAACCATATTTCTTTTGTTGAGACTTACATTATTCCTATGTTTCACTGTATAAATAACACTGCAACGAAAGCCTCTGTAAACAAGATTTTGAATGTGTGTCTCTCTCTCTTAGATCTTTTGAAGTGGGATTGTTGTGATATCACAAAGTAGGAACTCTTCCAAGGGTCTGGATTTATGTCTCCTAATTTTGTGATAGGAGGTCCAACCATGTCCCCACAGCATTGAATGACAGCATCCCATGCTGCTGGGGACACACATTTTGATAAGCAAAAAAAGATGGGGAGAGCTATGTAGTCATTTTCATCATTTTGATTTATTGGTTGAATACTTAGAATATATTTACTGGCCTTTTCTTTTTCAGTAAATTGTATCTTCATGACCTTTGAATTTTTTTTTAAAGTTTATTTATTTTTGAGACAGAGAGAGAGAGACAGAGAGACAGAGAGACAGAGCAGGGGAGGGGCAGAGAAAGAGGGAGAGAGAGAATCCCAAGCAGGTTCTGGGCTGTCAGCAAAGAGCCTGATGTGGGGCTCAATCCCATGAACTGTGAGATCGTGACCTGAGCTGAAATCAAGAGTCAGACTTGTAAACGACTGAGCCACCCAGGTGCCCCTCCATTATTTTTAGACTCAGATCTTTTTCTATTCAGGTCAGAAATTTGCTCATATTTTCTGCTGTGATTTTTTTAAAAGCATTCATCTCTTTTTTTTTTTTTAACGTTTTATTTTATTTTTGGGACAGAGAGAGACAGAGCATGAACGGGGGAGGCGCAGAGAGAGAGGGAGACACAGAATCGGAAGCAGGCTCCAGGCTCTGAGCCGTCAGCCCAGAGCCCGACGCGGGGCTCGAACTCACGGACCGCGAGATCGTGACCTGAGCCGAAGTCGGCCATTCAACCGACTGAGCCACCCAGGCGCCCCAGAATTCATCTCTTTAATCCAACTTAAATTTCTGTTGCTGTCCCCTGAATAACCAGTTTTGCCTATACTCTCTGTTGTCTAATCCATACCTTCTCCAGAGCCTTGTAATGCATCCTAGGTCATTAAAAAAAATTATCATATCCAATTGTCCACTCAGCATCTCTACTTGAACATCTGCATAATGAACGTATAAAACAGGCCTCCTTTTCTTCTGTACCGTCCTTGCTCCCGTCCCTCCCAGGCTTCCCTGTTTTACATAATGGCGCATACATTCTTCTATTTGCTCATGACTTCTCTCTTCCTCTCACACCACCACATCTAATCCACTCAGCTAATGCAGAAGCCCTACATTGAAAACAGTCAGAATCCAACCACTCTTCCCACCGACACTGCTTCCACTCCGCTCCAGCCCCATCACCTCTTGCCTAAGTTATTACAGCCATCTCTTACCTGGTCTGTGTAATTCTGCATTAGGCTAACTTCAAGAGTGTTCTCCAAACAGCATCAGAAAGGTATGTTACATCTGTCCTTCCTCTGCCCAAAGCTCCCAATGGCTTGCCCTTCCCAATGGCATACAATGGTGAGGTCCTTACCCTAGCCTGTGGCATCCCCCTCTCACCTCTCCTAATGCTTGACCTGTCTCTCACCTCTGTCCAACTATAGTGGTCTCCTCGCTGGTCTTTGAGCAGTGCAAGCATGTTCTGGCCTTAGAGCATTTATACTTGTTCTCTCCTCTACCAGAAGTGCCCCTTGGCCAGGTAGATGCATGGCTCTCACTGTCACTCCCTGTAGGCCTTTGCATAAATATCATTTTCTCACCGAAGCATTTGCTATCCACACTCTTTAAAACTGCAAACTACACTCACTCCTCTTATGCCCCAAATTTCTGCCTCTGCTTTTACCTTGTTTTACTTTGTAACACTTAGAACTAGATGGCATACTACCATTTGTATTCATTTACTTGTTTATTGTCCATTTCCCCACACTAGAAGGAGACCATGAGAGCAATAAAGTTTCTTCGTTTCGCTGGTAAATCTTCAGTCTCTATGTTTTTGTATTCATAATCCCATCAAAGCGTTCTTTGAGGGTTTCATTCCTTAATGCTCAGGCGGGAAAAAACAACTCCAGGTGTTTAAGTAGATCATAGTTTTCAGAGTCATTTTTTGTTTGTTTTTATTGAATGTAGATGAGTTTTTATGTTTTCTATCTACTTTTGAAATTTGGTAGTATAAAAGGTGAGAAAAATTATTATGTAATGTTCTGTGCCCTGCATTTTACCAAAAGTCTTTTAAAAATAAACACTTGGTGTTAGAATATTACAGATTTTTCATATTTAAAGACTTCCACGGGAGAATCTTGTCCTTTTGCAACACTTCTCAAATTTCGCTGTATAATAGGATATAAAAAATTGTGTGTTATAATTGTTTATGGACTTTCCTCTTTTTTTCCCATTTCCCGGCACAAGAATTTCATTCTAAATTTAATAATCTGTTCTAAGAATTACCATGTCTAAATGAAAATGTTGTATAACTAGTTGCCCCACCCTCCTCCCAAATTTCCACATCTCTAGAAGGAGAACTTACAAAACTAGGGCCTATGATTTGGGTAATTTTCTTCAGTGCAAAGGTGGGAAGGGGAGTTCTTGTTTTGTTTTGTTTTACCAAAACTTGGCATAATTATTTGCTGTAGTCTTGAAGAAGTTTTTTTATTAATTAAAAGCCAAGTTTAAAATGATTCAATAAGGGGCACCTGGGTGGCTCAGTCGGTTAAGTGTCTAACTTCGGCTCAGGTCATGATCTCAGCTTGTGAGTTCAAGCCCCATGTCGGGCTCTGTGTTGACAGCTCAGAGCCTGAAGCCTGCTTCGGATTCTGTGTCTGTCTCTCTCTGCCTCTCCCCTGCTTTCTCTCTCTCTCTCTCTCTCTCAAAAATAAACAAGCATTTAAATTTTTTTTTTAATTTTAAAAAAGTAAATAAAATTGCTAAATGAAATAAGACACACAGTAGAACTGAGCTCTAATGCACATGCCATGGCTGGTGCCAACCTGCTGCTTTCCAGTTGGGTTTTCCATTAGGTATGGTTTTCCACTAGCCATATTTTTAGCCTCACATATTAACCATTCCTATAATTAAATGCTAGGTAATAAAAGAATCAGAACAGTCTCTGCTCATCTTAACCATGCCCTTTCTATTTTGAAACACGACAAAAAAAAAAAAAAAAAAAAGAAAGAAAGGAAGGAAAATAAAGAGCAAAGGTGGGGGGTGGAACATGGGAGGAGAAAACAACAAAGTTTCTTTGGGACACTTTAGTTTATAAACATAGGAAAGGTGAGCTTTTGAAAGTTTTCATTAATAAGAAACCAATTTCCCCCTCCCATACACAACTGCCTTCCTGCTCCTTCAAAAAAAATTTTTTTAACCTTTATTCATTTTCGAGAGACAGACCAAGTGCTAGTGGGGGAGGGGCAGAAAGAGAGAGGGAGACACAGAATCCAAAGCAGGATCCGGTCTCTGAGCTGTCAGCACAGGGCCCGATGTGGGGCTCGAACCCACAAACTATGAGGTCATGACGTGAGCCAAAGTCAGATGCTTAACCGACTGAGCCACCCAGGTGCCCCAAGCCTTCCTGCTCCTTCAAATGTCCACCAGTCAACCCAAAAAGTAGTGTTTCTCCAGCTCCTCAGTTGTAGTTTGAGACTCACCATGAAGTAGTATCAAAATGTATTTGATCAAAAATCTGTGAATAATTTTCTAACAAATCTGTGTTACCATAGATGCGTAATATAAAATCACAACTGTGAAAACTGTTACTTTGGAAAAAGAAGCCACGAATCTAAGACTGACTGGTTGCTTAAAACTTCTCCCAGTAATAATGCTTGGTACTTACTCATTTATCTATTTAAACAGATCATCAGTAATGACACCAAATATGCAAGCAAGATTTATGAAAGAATAATTTTAAACTAAGGAAATTTTCTCCACCTTTTATCCACAAATTGAGAAAACACTTTCGTTGTTCAGTTGGTGACTTTATCAGCAAAAGCGTTCCTAAAATTAAATCTCACTTAGTTGTGTATTTCTATCAGTTAGAACTTTGTTTGCGTGTGACAAAAACTTAAAACAGAAGTTTGGAAGTTTGTTTGTTTATGAATATGGCCCAGAGGTGGACAGTGCAAGGCTATCAAGTCAGTCCCGTGATCACCGAGGCTCTCGGTACAGGGCTTTCATCTCATTGTCCAGTCTGCAATTACCATGCAGACAATAGGAAAGAGGAAAAAGAAAACAAAGAAAATCTCTCCATTTACTGATGCCTCCAAGAATTTGCATGTGGACCATGATAAGGGCGGTGGGGAAATGTAGTCCTTATTCCAAGCAGCCATGTATCCAGCTTAAATTTGGGGATTCTGTTATTATAGAAGAAGAAAATGCCACACCATTTGATACGTTAAAGGAAAGAAAAGTATATAAATGAAACTGTTAAAGAAAATAAGGTATACAAAAAAACTGAGGGAGAATGGCCAGCCAGAAATTCTTCTACCTTGGGAAGTGTGCAATTACATATTTCTAGTAGGAACCTCTGCATATCTCCAAAGCACTGTTCAAAGAAAGAAATTTTACTGCCCTCCTCATTTCTCCTTGTTTCCCACCCTGTCCAACCCATGTTAGGGGTTGGAGGAGGAATTCAACGAGAAAGAGAAGAAACTTACCTTACCCCTTCATGGAGGTGGCCAGACCAACACCAGCCCTAGCCTGGGGAGGAGAAAGCTGTGATTTTGATTGAAATAAGTTCTTACACAAAATTGGACATTTTTTAAAGTTTATTTATTTATTTTGAAAGAGGAGAGGGGCAGAGAGAGAGAGAGAGGGAGAGAGAGAATCCCAACCGGGCTTTGTGCTATCAGCACAGAGCCTGATGTGGGCCTTAAACCCCCAAACTGTGAGATCATGACCTGAGCCAAAATCAAGAGTCAGACATTTAACTGACTGAGCCACTGAGAAGCCCCCAAATTGGACAGTTTTAATTACTAAGTTGTGACAGTAAAAGTGATTATGTGAGAGATCAGAAATGTCACAGATGCACCTGGGGATTTTATCCAGGATCAGGGAAAGAGCTTTTCTTCTGAATAAAGTTTAAAAGAACAATGAGAAATAAAAGATCATTCGTGATTATATCCTGTGAGCATTGCTTGTACAAAGCAGTGGTTGCAAGAACTCCCTCGCAGGATTTTTCATGAAGAATGTAAGAAAGTTGCAGAGAACAAGGCTTAGAGAGGCACTAAATAAATGTTGGTTTCCTTCCCTTGATTCTTATTATTCCTTCCACAACTATGCATTGAATTCATACTACTTGCCAATTATGGTTTTCAGAATAAAAACATAGGAGGGGGAAAACATCAGAGCGAACAGTAGAAGTGGATTTGAAAAAAAAAGAATCTTTATCTCACATCTCTGGTCTAAAAAGAATTCAATCACTTCTTGTCTAAAGAGAATTCGATGTATCTGCCTCATTACCACCTGGGAGAAGCTGTTGGAATTTTAGACGCAATTCCCAGGAGGGACTCCAGCATTTGAAGCTTGGAATTTTAACTTCATTTTAGTAACAGTCATCCTATAACATATCTGTTGAGTTGTGAGCTCATATAGTTATTTTTCGGTTAAAAGGTAATGCCAACCCAAATGCGTCCACACACAGATATGAAAGAAAGAGTCTGAAACCATTTCCTAGGGGTATTGGGCTAGAGAGAGGCCTCTTTCCATTTTCTCACCTAAAGGTATAAATTGCAGTTTTCTCCATTAATATGGTGAATTTCACTTGCCTGTTCCGCTTTCCCAGTTACAATGGCCAGTGCCTACAAGTTTTATCTTTAGTGACATCTAGTGGTTACATATTATAATGCGAACATCTCAGCTTTGATCCTTTACGGGGCTGAAATCACGGGCCAAGAGGAGTTAGGCTTGGGATTTGTTTTTCACCTTTAACCTCCTTGTCAAGTAGTCGGGTGGGAAAAATGTCTTTGTATCATGGAAATTCAGATTCTCCCACTTCCGACTGGCAAAATAGAATGTTTGTGCCCCCACATCATTGATAGAATGTCAAATATCTCTGGAAGAGAGGTACTATGTTCTTTCAAGTGGTAATTATAAAGCAACTTCCTTTCCTACTTTAGGAAACTATGAAGGTGTTACAAATTAACACTATGGAGAAAAGTAGAAAAGCAATGCCAAAAGTTTCCATTCCCTTTCCCTGGTTGGAGCAGAGACATACTATGGAGATTTTTAGAGAGGAAGAAATCCAATGATTCACATTTTTCTGTCTGGTTTGAACTTGTAATTATTTAAAAGCAAAACGAAAACCAGAATTTGGCATTCCAGATTTGAAAGCTATTTCAAAATCATTTTATAACAGATCCAATTGTGGTTCGACTGAAATTTATTTTACTCTTGTCTTTTGTTTTCTCTCAACCCATAGATCACAAAAAATTGGGCAGAGTTAAATGAATTCCCAGAGAACAGAGGAATCTAATCCATTATGACTTTCTTCTTTCTTCCTAACTTGTACATAGAAAAAAAGCACAAAAATAATATAGCATACACTCATGTGTCCCCATTTTCTTTAATAAAATAAAGAAAATATTATGGGAAAAGTTGGTCTTATTTTTTTCCTTCATTCCAATCCCATTCCCCATCACTGTCATGCATATGGTATTTATTCTCCCAGCCAATGTTTTGTAGAAACAATTTTCTCTCTATATATGCACCCATCAAAAATATTATTCAGTGTGTGTTTTAATTATATAAATATTATTGTACTGTAGGTATCATTCTATACTTTGTTTTTTATAGCCATTCATGTATGGATATATAATCTTAGTCCTTTATTTGAACTGCTGAATTCCATTGTATAAAGAGATCACAATTTATCTGTCCATTCTCTTTACTATAAGAAATTTTTTTCCCAACAGTATTTTTTTTTTTCCTATTGGAAACAATACTGTGCAGGTACTTTTGTAATGGTGGAGTAAGGACTTCTAAAACTCTGTTCATCCATAAAAGAGATGAGGACACTGGCAAAATTGTCAAAATCAACTTCTTTTCAGAATTTGGGGAACCAGTCAAAGGTTTGCAATCATCTAAGGACTATTTACTAAAAAAAAAAAAAAAAAAAAAAAAAAAAGGATGAAAATCCACAACATTAAAACCACAGTAGCTGTGACAACTAGGAGCCCAGACGCTGCTAGAAAGGGCAGTATAACTTCCCCCTAATTCCTCCAAATAACCACCCCTGTTTGATTTGTTTGTTGTCCCCTTGAAAAATACCATTCACAGGGCTTGTCTTTACCTGACTCAGGCTCCTTCAGTACATCTCTATATTTATAGCAGTAAATGCATATATTAAGGAAGAAAAAAGGGGACGCCTAGGTGGCTTGGTTGAATGTTCGACTCTTGATTTCGACTCAGGTCATGATCCCAGGATCTTGAGATCGAGCCCTGCATCAGGCTCCACACTGAGCATGGAACCTGCTTAAGATTCTGTCTGTCTGTCTGTCTGTCTCTCTCTCTCTCTAAAATTAAAAAAAAAAAAAAATAGGGGTGCCTGGGTAGCTCAGTCAAGCATCTAACTCTTGACTTCGGCTCAGGTCACGATCTCATGACTCAGGAGTTTGAGCCCTCTGTTGGGCTTTGTGCTGTGTGGAGCCTGTTTGGGATTCTCTGTCTCCCTCTCTCTCAAAAATAAATAAATAAACATTTTTTTTTTAAATAAAATAAAAAATAAATAAATTTAAAAATAAAGAATGCAAAAGGATCTCAAATCAACAACAAACTTTCTACTTTAAAAACTAGAGAAAAAAAAAGCAAACTTAATCCAAAGTTAACAGAAGTAAAAAAACAAAGATTAGGGTGAACATACATGAAATAGAGATGGTGGGGAGGGAAGGAAATTAATTGAAACCCAAACTTGGCTATTTGAAAAGACAGCAAAATCATAAACCATTGGCTATATTGCCCAAGAAAAAAGGGAAAAACTGAAATGGCTAAAATCAATGGTAAGAAGCCATTACTATCAACCTTCTAGAAACCAAAAGGATTATAAGGGAACACTCTGAACAAATGCATGACAAAAAACTAAATAACATAGATGTAATGGACAGATCTCCAGAGAGACACAAACTATCAAAACTTCTCAAGAAGTAGAAAAAAAATTAGATCGGATGTAATTATAACAAGAGATTAAATTATTAATCAAAAACTTTCCTGCAAAGAAAATTCTCAAGAACAGACGGCTTTCTTGGTGAACTCTACCAAGTGTTTAAAGACAGATCAACATCAATTCTTTATAAACTCTTCTTAAAAAACAAAAACAAAAACAAAAAACAAGAAGATTGAACATTGTCCAATTCATTCTGTGAGCCCAGCATTACTCTGAAAGCAACGCCAGACAAAGGTATCTCAAGAAAATAGAACTACAGATCACTAACTCTTATAAATATAGATGTAAAAATCCTCAACAAAAGAGTAGCAAACTGAACCTGGTGACGTATAAAAAGGATTATATCCCATGATCAAGTGGAATTTATTTTATAAATGCAATGGTGATTTGTCATCCAAAAATTAATTAATGCAAAACACCATGTTAATATGATAAAGGACAAAAACCTTATGAGCACCTCAATAGATGCAGAAAAACATTTGACAAAACTTAATATCCTTTCATGATAAAAAATACTTAACAAACTAAGGTTAGAAGGGGGGCTTCCTCAACCTAATAAAAAGAATCTATGAAAACCCACAGCTGACACCATACTTGGTGGTGAAAAATTGAATTCCCTCACTACTTCTGTCTATATCTACAAGTCAACACTGTACTGGAGGTTTTAGCCAGGGTAATTAGACAAAAAAAAAGAAGAGGCATCCAGATTGGAAAGAAAAAGTAAAACTCTTTTCACTTGCAGATAAAAAAAAATCTTGTATATAAAAATCACTTGTATGCTTACACATTAGCAGTGAACAATCCAAAAATGACATTAAGAAAAATCAATTTCCTTCAGAATCACATTAAAAAGTATAAACAGGCGCAAATTTAACTAGAGAAATGCAAGGCTTGTAGACTGAAAACCACAAAACAATGTGAGATAAATAAATGGAAAGACACATGTTCATGTATCAGAACTTAATATCATTAAGATGGCAACATTCCTCAAATTGATCTACAGATTTGATGCAATCTTTACCAAAATGCCCACTGTATTCATTGTAGGAACTGACAAGTTGATCCTAAAATGCGTATAGAAATGGAAGCGACCCAGAATGGCCAGTACAATCTTGAAAAAGGAGATCAAGTTTGGATGACTCATACTTAGTGATTTTAAAGCTTACTGAAAAGCTACTGAAAAGTAAGTGACTTTAAAAGTAAAAGTGATTTTGAAGTAAAGTAAAAAAAAAAATTAAAGTGATTTTAAAGCTTACTGAAAAGCTACTGAAAAGTCGCTTACTGAAAAGCTTACTGAAAAGTAATCAAGACAGGACTGACATAGGATAGGCATATAGACAGATCAATGGGATAGAACCAAGTCCAGAAATAAATAAACCCTTACCATTTAGTCAGTTTGTTTCCAATAAGAATGCCAAGACAATTCAATAGAGAAAAAAATAGTCTTTTTAAGAAATGGTAGAGATTGGGGCACCTGGGTAGCTCAGTCAGTTAAGTATCCTACTTCGGCTCAGTGGGTTTGAGCCCCGCATCAGGCTCTGTGCTGACAGCTCAGAGCCTGGAACCTGCTTTGGATTCTGTCTCCTTCTTCTCCTCCCCCACTCATGCTCTGTCTCTCTCTGTCTCTCAATAAATAAATGTTTTAAAAAAAATTTTTAAAAAGAAATGGTAGAGATAAGTAGGTATTGCACATGCAAAGAATAAACTCCTATTTTTACATCATATACTAAAACTAACTCAAAATGCATCAAACACCTAAATGTAAGACCTAAAACTGTAAAACTCTTGGAAGAAAATATAGGTTTAAATCTTAGAGTGTAGTTGGTTTAAGCAATTTTTTCTTAGATCTGACATCAAAAACACAATCAACAGAAGAAAAAATGCAGATAAATTGGAATTTATTAAAATTAGAAACTGTGCTACAATGGACCCTTCAAGAATTCACAGAATGGGGGAAAATATTTGCAAATCATATATCTGGTAAGTGTCTCGTACCCAGAGTATCTGGAAAATCACTTACAACGCAACAATAAGAAGACAAATATAACTCAATTTAAAAATAGGCAAAGGTCTTACATAGACTCATCTCCAAGGAAGATACACAAATAGCTAATTAGTAGATAAAAACATGCACAAAGGAGATACAAATCAAAATTACAGTGAGATATACCACTTCACACCCACAGGGATGGCTATAATAATAAAAAAAGATGATATTAAGTGTTGACAAGCATATGGGGAAATTGGAACTCTCGGACATTGCGGATGAGATTCTGAAATGGTGAAGTCACTCTGGAAAGCAGCTTGGTAGTTCTTCAGAAATTAAAAATAAAGCTACCATATGAACCAGCAACTTTCCTTCTCCAGTATATACCCAAGAGAAATAAAAACATAGGTTCACACAAAACTCTGTACATGAATGTTCATAACAGTATTATTCATAATAGCCAAAAAGTAAAAAAACAACCCAAATCTACATTAACTGGCAAACGGATAAACAAATGTGGCCTATCTATACCCTGGAATATTGGTCAGCCATACAAAGGAATGTAGTACCCATGCAGGCCACAACATGGATGCATTTTAAAAACATTATGCTAAGTGAATGAAGCCAGTCACAAAAAGCTATATGTTGTAGGATTCCATTTATATGAAACGTCCAGAATAGGCAAATCCATGGAGACAAAAAATAGATTAGTGACAGCCAGGTGTTAGGGGAAGGAGACAGTGAGTAACTTCAAATTGGCACAGGGTTTCTCTTGGGATTAATGAAAATATTCTAAAATTGGATAGGACACATAGTTGCCCAACTCTGTAAATATATTTAAAACTACTGAATTGCAAACTTTTAGAAAATGAATTTTATGGAGTGTGAATTGTATCTTTATTTTTACTTATTTGTTGTGAAATGCTATCTTATTATTTACATTCCAGTGACTTCAAGGCAGCTTAAGCATCCCTTAATATTTATTGATCAGTTTTCCTCTTCTGTGAATTTTTTTCATATTCTTTGCCCGGCTTCTGTTGGGCTGGTGGTATGCAAAACTACCTTTCAGTGCTGGTGATGTATGAACCAGAAGCTTCCCTCTACAGCAGTGACAAGTAAGCATTAGTAGCCACTTGGACATGTCAGTACTTTCGAGAGGGAACCACATCCATTCCAGAATGGAATCTCTGAAACACATGGTTACCATGACAAATGACAACATCCCAAAGGATTCCTTTAGTTGACAGAGTATTTTACTTTTGGCTAAGAGGTAAAGTACTTGAGTTTCTTTTCACTACTGTGCCTCATCACCAATAACAGAGAGGTTACACACAAGTAAGTAATTTTTCTCCTATTAACCCTTCAGTCAGTCAAAAGCCTGTCTTCTTTCTCAGGTGACTACTTTCCTTAGTTTGTATTGTTAAAAGAAACAAGTACGGGGGCGCCTGGGTGGCTCGGTCGGTTGAGCCTCCGACTTCGGCTCAGGTCACGATCTCACAGTTCGTGAGTTCAAGCCCCGCGTCGGGCTCTGTGCTGACAGCTCAGAGCCTGGAGCCTGTTTCAGATTCTGTGTCTCCCTCTCTCTCTGCCCCTCCCCTGTTCATGCTCTGTCTCTCTCTGTCTCAAAGATAAATAAACGTTAAAAAAATTTTTTTTAAATAAAAAAAAAAAAAAGAAACAAGTACGGATACATGAGGATGTACCTCACCATCTACCCTCTTCTAAAGTTCTTACCAAATTTGCCAATTGGAAGAGTTCATCTTTGTTCATTGATCTCCTGACTTCATGTCTATCATTTTTTCCACCATCTGCCCACATCTCTTCTGCCCTGCAGGCATTTGAGCTCCTGTGTTAGCTGATGGCCGTCTAAACCACCTATTGGCTGGCACCCAAAAAATTTGGACTCAACCCAAGCACCCAAAGTCTAAAATTGAATTCCCATCCAGAAAACCTTTCATTTTCTTCAATGAAGCTGGACTTCAAGGAGTCAGGAAACAAACCCATCAGGTGGTGAAAAGCCCGTGAGACTAATCAGTGTACACATCAGTTTAAGAAACGCTAATCACAATTTATTAAAATAAACCAGACACACATAGAAGCATAGAATAACAAAAATTGGATCAGGGAGAAAATCCTAGATCTGTCCTAAAATTTATTCATGTATGTATTTAATCCCATGAGAATTTTAAAGAGCGAATTTTTCCCAAAGCGAAGTCTTTGGTGGGATAGACTAGGCACATTCATTTAGTAAGATGCAAAATGTTTGGAAATGACAATGAAAACACTCAACAAATGAAAAAAAAGAGCTAAATTGTGAGCACATACAACATCTCAGGGGTGAGGCTTTTGTTCCCATGTTTGGATCCAGACATGCCTCCCTGGGAATGGATAACCTTTGGTTCTGGTTTTGAACCAAGGATAAGTGGTGAAGCTGAACTAAGCAAGGAGTCACAAAGATAAGCCCTAGTGCAGAGGGCTCAGGATGGATACGAGAAATTCCATGGTAGCTTTGAAGCCAACAGGATCAAATAGCTGGGGAAGAATAAGGCTGAAAGAGCAAATTTACACACACACAATTTTGGGTCAGGAAGAGAATTCCTCCACATGAAGGTCCAACAAACATTTGATCGGAGGACAGTTCATCTCATTCGATACTGAGTAATGATTACAAAGGAATCAAAGGAAGATTTTACAAGAAAAAAAGCAGGAAAGTAACATAAAAATAAATGACAAATAATTTTAGGAAAATATTTTCAAAGAGCAGATGACAAAGACTTTACAATTCAATGAAACAACTTTATCTATAAAATGTGAGGATAAAATAGAGATATAAGAATTCAGGGAAGAATAGTGCAGCTCAGAAAAGAAATGGAGGAGAGAAATATTCTACAAAAACAAAGGGCATGTCGGAAACAGTACAAAGAAAATAAACATTGCTGCGAACATGATAAGGAGCAGGAAGGACAAATTGAGGTCAGCTAGAAAGACTTTTTAAAAGACATTTTTGGGGTGCCTGGGTGGCTCAGTCGGTTAAGCGCCTGACTTCAGCTCAGGTCATGATCTCACGGTTCGTGGGTTTGAGGCCCACATCGGGCTCTGTGTTGGCAGTTCAGAGCCTGGAACCTGCTTTGGATTCTGTCTCTCCTTCTCTCTCTGCCCCTCTCCCACTCACACTCTGTCTCTCAAAAATAAAGAAACAGTAAAAAAAAATTTTTTTTTAAGACATCATATGTAAGCACAATTGATATCACCAAAGAAGAGAACTAAAATAACAGAAGAAAGTATTTAAATACAAATTTTAGTAAAACTTTCCATGAATGTACAGATTGAAAACCAGGCTACGTCCCCAGAAAAATTAACTCAATGACAATCAATGGTGAGTTATAGCCATTGAAAATGGCTGATTGAAATCACATCGAAAATGGTGATTTTCAAAGGTAAATAAAAGATGCTTTGGAAATCCAAGAAAAGGAAAAACGTTCAATTAATCTATTCAATGCTAGAGGACTCTGGAGCTGAGCCTCTAAAATCCTTGAGGAAGATGCTGTGGCCCAACAATGTTGTGACTCAGCCAGACTTTAATTCAGAGTGAATGTAACAAACATTTTTTAACATGAAAGAACTCATGTGATTCCCCTCCTCAATGGACTAACAGAAAATGAACTTTAACCCAACTAGAGATGAACGGGCAAAGCATGGCCGATGACTGGATCTAGCTCAATGTAGGGCTAAGACATAAAGGAAAATGAAGATTATTATTTCAGAACTGAATATAAATATTATAAACTTTGAAAATATAGAAATGATATAACTAATAACATAAAAATTAGAAAACAAAAGGGAAGGTAATGTCAGGACATTGATTTCTTCATTATTAAAGCTTAGGGATTAATAAGTTATCAAGGACAGTCAACCCTTGAACAAGACAGAGGTCAGGGGCATCAAACTCTGTGCCAGTCAAAAACCTGCATATAATGTTTGATTCCCCAAAAACCTAACTACTGATAGCCTACTGTTGACTGGAAGCCTTACTGATAACATACATTTATAGTACTCTATGGTATACACTGAAAAAAATCCACATATAAATGGACCCATACAGTTCAAACTCCTGTTGTTCAAGGGTCCACTGTAATATAAACAGAAAAGCATAAAGGTTTCACTAAGTAATCAGTTAAAATTGTATGGAGAAAGAGGGAGGGGAGGAAATAAAAATTCATTGTTGATTTCAAAAATTTCATCTTGGCTCACAGTTGGGACTCGACAGATTCGCTCTAAAGTTTTGAAGAATAAATATATTACAAAAAGTTAGTCATATTAATCATAATCACAAGAGGAACATAAGCCTTTCGTATTAAAGAAACACACAAACACATCACATTATACACACACACACACAAAGTAAGGGAGAAAATACCAAATCATAAAGGATTTAAAGGTAGCTACCACAAAAGCAGAACTTAAAAATAGGACAAAAGTAAAAACCCAAATCCATTATGGAAATACATCAAAACTCACCTATAAGAAGAAAAGAATCTGGGGCACCTGGGTGGCTCAGTTGGTTAAGCGTCTGACTTCAGCTCAGGTCATGATCTCACGGCTTGTGAGTTCAAGCCCCGTGTCAGGCTCTGTGCTGACAGCTCGCAGCCTGGATCCTGCTTCAGATTCTGTGTCTCCCTCTCTCTTCTGCCCCTCCCCTGCTCATGCTCTGTCTCTCTCTCTCTCTCAAAAATAAATAAACATTAAAAAAAAATTTTAAAAAAAAATAAGGAAAGAATCTGGCTGAATTACAAATAAAACCCAGAAATATGCTACATACTAGAGACATTTATAAAACAAAAGATCTCAAAATGGTTGTAAATAAAAAGATGGAAAAAAAGCATTCCAGGAAAATGTACACAAATAATTGTGACAGCAAATTAGGAGTTGAGATCTTAACCCAGACAACTTGAATTCCACACTTGGAAATACATGCCTGGCTTGCTCAGTCCATTAAGCCTCCAACTCTTGATTTTGGCTCAGGTCTTGATTTCACTGTCTTGAGATCAAGCCCCACGTTGGGCTCCACACTGGGCCTGGAGCCTACTTGGGATTCTCGCTCTCTCTCCCTCTCTCTCTCTGCTCCTTCCCCACTCGAGCTCTCTCTTTCTCAAAAAAAAAAAAAAAAAAAGAGTTTAAAACATTGAATGTATTTTTAAGCAGCACTTAATGAGAAAATGTATAATCCATAATGAAGACAAAATATTATAAAAATCTACATAAGATGAATTTTAAGATGCCCCCCAATATTCCTGTCTCTCAGTGTCCATGCTTTGAATAAATCCCTCCTGCATGAAGCTGGAAAGGTAAGGCAGGATGTGGGCTGCTCTCTGCCTGTGATGAGATATGACAATGTTCCATAATATGGCAAAAGGGATTTTACAGATGCAATAAAGGTTATTAGGCAGCTGACTTTGAGTTGATCAAAATGGGTGTTGCCCTAGTGGGCCTGGTGCAAGTTTGGGTCTAAACGTGGGAGACGGAAGTCAGAGGTTGGAGTGAGAGAAGGTCTTGCCCACGTGGCAAGGGATGGCCTCTAGGAGCTGAAAGGTGCACTCAGACACAGCCAGCAAGAGAGTGGCCCTCCATCTTAACGGTCTCAAGGAACTGATTTCTGCCAAACACCCAAATGACCTAGGGGAGGATCCTGTGCCTCAAATGAGATTGCAGTCCCTGCCGACACCTCAACTCCAGCCATGTGAGACCCTAAGCAGAGCTTAAACCTTCTGACCTGTAGAAACCGCCAAACAATAAGTGGATGGTTTTTTAAGCCATTAAGCTTGTAGTAATTTGTTACACAGCAAAAGAAAATAAATACAACGTGCATTCCGTATAACATAGTAGCATGAAAACGATAAAGCAATGGAAAATAATACACGTATTCCTGAAATCATAAGGCAACTACAAATCACCAAGCACAAAAAAAAGTCTTACAGGAAATCAAATAGTGTGCAAAAGATACAATCTCACCTACATGAAGTTCAAGAAAAGGCAAAACTAATCCTCTGATGTTAGCTGTCAGAATAGTGGTTATCTCGGGCTGGGGGGGAGGGCAGGGAGGGTGCGAGGGGGAAGGGTTCCCACTGAAAAGGGCACAAGGGTACCCTTTCAGACACTGGAAATGTTTTACACCTTCATGGTTACATGGTTGTATAAATATGTAAGAAGTCATTGAGCTGTACTCTTAAGATTTTATGCACTTTGTGTATATTACCCCTTAATAAAAGTACCTTTGGGCAAAAAAAATGATAAAGCAAAACAAAACTATAAGAACGTTACTAGTTCATATACTAACACAAAACACTCTTTTGCAGTACTATTAGAAAACTTTAATTCACCTTTGTCAGCATGACATCAAAGATTCAGAAAACAAGTAAGAATTTAGGATACAGCAAAGACAAAGGTAAATATGTGTATGTATGTGTATGTTGTGTGAGAGAGATCTGTATATCAGTCTCTATCCATTAAAAACAGAGAATGTATCTTTCTTCCTAGTGTGCACAAAAGGTCTATTCACAAAAGATCACCCTGTTAGGTTAGAAATCTCTGCATAAGTTCCAAAATGTAGAAATAGCAAAAATACTTTCTGATCACAAGGCAAAACATTAGAAAGTAATAACAAACTTATGAGACTAAGCAAAGACGAAAACAAAAAACAACCTACCATTTTGCCATCTGTCCTACTCTATTTTGAACAATTCTTGGGTCAACGAGGAAATTAATACAGAAATTGCAGAATGTTGGTAACACATCGCAGGACCTACAGCACACAGCCAAAACTGCAAACAGAAAAAGATCCATAACCTTAAATATTTAGACTACCAGAAAGAATGAAAGTAATTGAATCATATCCAAAGCAAGAAGTTAGAAAATAAGTAAGTAAGTAAGTAAGTAAGTAAGTAAATAAATCCAAAAAAGGCAGTCAAAAAAGAAGGCATACATTCAAGGGATACAGGAGAGCTGATGCATAGGGGCACTTGTACCCCAATGTTTATAGCAGCACTTTCAACAATAGCCAAATTATGGAAAGAGCCTAAATGTCCATCAACTGACGAATGGATAAAGAAATTGTGGTTCATATACACAACAGAGTACTACATGGCAATGAGAAAGAATAAAATATGGCCTTTTGTAGCAACATGGATGGAACTGGAGAGTGTTACGTTAAGTGAAATAAGTCCTACAGAGAAAGACAGATACCATATGTTTTCACTCTTATGTGGATCCTGAGAAACTTAACAGAAGTCCATGGGGGAGGGGAAGAAAAAAAAAAGAGGTTAGAGAGGGAGGGAGCCAAAGCATAAGAGACTCTTAAAAACTGAGAACAAACTGAGGATTGATGGGGGGTGGGAGGGAGGGGAAAGTGGGTGATGGGCATTGAGGAGGGCACCTTTTGGGATGAGCACTGGGCGTTGTATGGAAACCAATCTGACAGCAAATTTCATATTTAAAAACAAAACAAAAACAAACAAAAAAAGAAGGCATACATAAAGACAAGGCTGAATTCCTGAATTTGATGAGAGGAATAAGAAGACTCCTAAGCTCAAATTTTGATACTTTCTTATGATGAAGAGGACACTTCACTTGAGTGACATTCTTTCCTAAAAACCCAGTCTTATTATGAGCAAAACACCTGACAAATGCAAATCAAGGGACAGTCTTTAAAATACCTGACTAGTCCTTTTCAAAACTGTCAAGGTCATGAACAAGGGAAAGTTGCAAAACAGTTATAGGTCAGAAGAAACTAAGGCAGCAGGATGACTGAATGCAGTGGGATCCTGGAATGGGAAAAATGGGTGAAATCCACATGAACTCTATAGTTTAGTTAATAGAACCGTACTAATATTAATTTCTTAGCTTTGACAAATGTGCCATGGTAACGTACAATGCTAACATTAGGGGAAGCTGTGTGAGGGGTATGTATATGAGATCTCTTACTAGCTTTGCAAATTTTCTGAAAATCTAAAATTATTCCAAAAAAAAAAAAATCTAAAGAACTTCAGAAGACCTAGAAAATCTAGGCAGAGCAATTAAAATGGAAGAAGTAAGAATAATTACCAAAGGGCTATCTCCTCAAACAAACAAAAGTATCCCAGGTCCTAAAGTTTCTATAAAAGAATTTTCCAAATATTTCAGTAACTGATAACTCCAATCTAACTCATCATTCTGATAACATAGAGAAATTTAAAGAGCATTCACATTATTGTCCATGAAGTAAATAATTAAAAAATAATGTATTTTTCCTTTGTAATATATTATTTCTATTTTCTAAAAATACTGGATGATGAGGTACCTGGGTGGCTCAGTGGGTTCAGCATCTGACTCTTGATTTTGGCTCAGGTCATGACCTCACGGTTAGTGAGATTGAGCCTCGAGTCGAGCTCTGTGCTGACAGTGCGGAGCCTGCTTGGGATTCTGTCTGTCTCTCTCTCTCTGACCTTCCTCCGCTAATACTCTTGCTCTCTCTTTCAAAATAAATAAACTAAAAAAAAATTTTTTAAATAAAAATACTGGATGGTTATGTGCAGAAATGGCAAATAGTGGTAGAAATTTTTGTCTCATTCTTTATTTCAATGAGAATGCTTCTAATTATTTCCTTATTATATCTGGTCCTAGCTTTTGTGCTTATATATCACATTGAGAAATTAACCACATATCTACTTTATTAAGAACTGTTATCAAGAATAGGCTTACAAAACGGGGCGCTTGTGTGGCTCAGTCAGTTAGGCATCTGACTCTTGATTTCGTCTCAGGTCATGATCTCTGGGTACATGAGTTCGAGCCCCGCATCAGGCTCTGTGCTGACAGTGCAGAGCCTGCTTGGGATTCTCCCTCTCTCCCCATCCCCCTTTCCCCTACCTCACTCGTGCTGTCTCTGACTCTCTCAAAATAAATTAATAAACTTAAAAAAAAAGAATATGCTTACAATTTTATCAGATTTTTTTGCCTTCACAAAAATTATTATGTAAATTTTCTTCTTTTTAAAGCAATTAATGTTAATAATTGTGTTATGAGCTCTCTTTTATTGAACCATCCCTGCATGTTTGGAATAAATACCACTTGGTTATAGTTTATTATTCTTTTAATGTGTCTCTGTATTCTGTCTGCTAACCTTTTTACTAAGTGTTGTTCAGTATCTGAAGTTTTAGTGTGCATGTGTGTGGGTGTGTGTGCATACTATCCTTGATGGGCTTTGCCATCAAGATCATACTAGCCTCAAATTTGGGGATACATCCCGCTAAGATGATAAGAGATTAAGTTGATTCCCTTTTAACTAGTCTCCTTCTTCTCCCTGACTAGTAACCGGTCTCCAGTGTCTACGGTCCAGCGTGAAATGGCATCGCCTGGTAAGTGAGATTCTAGAAGACATTAATGTAACTGAAATCTCCCGGGTAAAAAAAAAAATAAAGTAAAACAAAATAACTTGTTCACTGTCTCTATTACAAGGATATCATAATTCGTGTTTAAAATACATGTATCTGGGGCAAGGAAAGAGGCAGTTTGATTGAAAACTGGCTTTAGTTTTTTCTTCCCTGAAGAATCATATTCTTGCTTACCCTCATGTGCCCCCTGGAAATGACTTTCAACACTAATTCAAAAGGATGAAAGTTTTGACCCACCATCCCACTGTTTTCCCCACTTACCCACCCCCTATCTCCTAAATGATCTCCTACAACAGCCTCATATCCTTCCTTCCATCATCACTGTGAAACCCCTTCCCACCAACCTGGGTCAGAAGTAATGCCATGAGCAGCCAGAAAAAGAAAATTATCTTTCCCAATTCACAGCCATGACCTGGAGAAATAAAGACAAGAAGGTGAGGGGAGCCATGAGAGAGGGAACCCCTTCCCTGCTCCAATCATAGGGAGAACAGCTAACACGTCCATAGCATTTATAACATGGAAGTCATGCTCCAATGGCTTTAAATAACTAAGTCATTTAATCCTTGTGACGGCCCTCCACGGTGAGTACTACTGCTATCCCCTCCTGGCAATTGAAGAGACAGGGCAGCAAGTGACCGGCCCATTTAGCTGCCAAGCGGCAGAGCCAGGATACAAACTCATGGAGTTGAGCCATGAGAGACTCCAGGGTCTCTGGAGTCACAGTAGGAATTAGTGAGACAGCTTCAAGAACATGGTCCTACAAAGGTGAAAACTGCACTACAATTCAGGCCTTACTTTGTTTTCAGGAGCAGGGTCTCTATTTCTCTTAGCTGTGGAAACGATCAAGTCCAGAAATCAAATTGTGACATAGACTTAGGTTGGAAATAGTCGAATACAGGAAACAAAAGAAAAAGATGGTCAGATGGCCCACAGGATATAAAACAGAAACTTGTTTGACGTGGGCGTCGGGGTTTGAGCCTAAATTGAGTTCCTGCTAGGCTTCAAGCACGTCTGAACCACTCCCAGTGAGACAGAACTAACAAATGAAAGAGCCTGCAGGAAAAGAGCACATCTCAAGTGAAGAGATTATCAAGGTGTGGTTCAAGGGTAAGCGGATGGTGGAAGAGGGGAGGAGAGGCTCTCACCGAGGCAGCTGCTGAGTCCTAGGACGATGGGGCTGCTATGAGAGACAAAAGCAACAAGCAGCTGGAAACGATGATAGTAAATGAGGTTGCCTGTGGCTCTTGCTCTAAAGCAAGAGCCCCTTTTGTGTGACCCCGATTCTCTTGATAATGGCTACCAGCAGCCATGGGACCCTATCAGCAAGGATTAGCAGCAGCATCAATGCCTTTGACCAGAGGGCGGGAACAGCCTCAGCACCATGTTTTGGCTTCCACAGGGATAGGCGATGTCATCATAGCAAGTCAGCAATAAAGGAGTCATCACACTTTAAAACTACTAAAGATAGCTCAAATATATAAACCAAAATCTTTCTGTCTCTAATTAGACAAATCTATCCCCTTATTTCTCTTTTTCAAAAATATATCAGCTAATTTTACTCATTTGTACTTCCAGATGGACTTTGTCAAATTTCTCCCAGAATTTCTTTGGCATTTTGATTAGAATTGCACTAAATTTACAGATTAATTTATAGAGAATTTACTTCTTTAAATTACTGTCTTGTCATCTGGCACATGTATGTTTCTTTCCCCTTACTTGAATCTTCAGTAAAGTTTTTTTCTTCATGTAGACCTTGGACATTGCTTAACCATTTATTTTGGGGTATTTTATTGACTGTACGGTTAGTGAGTGTAGATTATATGATTTGCAAATATTTTCTCTCAGTACCTTGATTGTCTTATCTTTTCCTTAATGGTATCTTTTGAAGCGCAAAAGGCTTTAGCATTAATCAAGTCTAATTTATCATTTTTTTCCTTTTATTGACTGTGTTTTGCAGCCATATCAAAGAAAACTGTCCCTGAACCAAAAATGACAAAAATGTTATCCTATTTTTCTTCTAAAGGTTTTATAGTTTTGGCTTTTACATTTAGATCTATCATCCATTTTGAGTTCTTTTTGTGTAGGCATGAGGTAAAAATATCAATTTGTATTTTTACATATGAATCTCTGTTGTCCCACTCTTATATTTCACATCCCGCATTGTTGCAAAACAACGTGACCTGCATAATTTCTATCTCTGGGAACTTAAAGAGATTTTCTTTGTGAAGTGGATATACGATAAATTTTCGATGTTCTTCTAGTTTTATGGAAGTAGGACACTCTTATTTTTAAAAATGAGAATAATCAGAGACCCGCACCCTCATGAGCTGTCGGAGTTGATGCGAACGTGATGGTTTTCATGATCTGTTTTACTCAGTTTCTTTTTTTATATTACACACCAAGTGATATCTATTACAAGTTCTGAGGGTTTAAAAGATGGCATTAAAGAGGTGGGAGGGGAAGAAAGCAGGAAGTTATATCAGCAGGCTTCTATCAGGTACTGATACAGATATCTGTGAACATAGGGCTGCACAGTGGGTCACCACCGGCAAGTTTGAGAATTGCATGAATGAAGTCACGTTGAGATTTGGACCCAAAACAACACTTTGACTAACAAGTACCAAGTAGATATTACCAGGCAGTGACACGGGACACACTAACTCGGTTATGATATCCATGTATACTTAAGCTTAAAAACAAAGTTCCTCTTTTTGCAGGCCTCAGTCAAGAAAGTGGAAATCCTTCCCATTTAGGAAGTCAGGGATAGTTGGGTCTCTGGGTCTGTAGACACCCTTTGATTTTACAGGCATGCTGTAACTTTTGAGTTACCTCAAGAGAGTGCACTCTGGTGGCCTTTACTAATGCAGTTCAGCAGGAACGCTCACTGCTCTGTTTGGGGAAGAGGAATCAGAGAAAGCACAGAAGTCTACCTGAAAAAAATGATAAAAAGAAAGGTCTGAGGTCTCCAGGCACGCAATGTCAAGGTTTCTTCAGTGAGTATTCATCTTTTCATAAATTTTTTTTCTTAATTTTTGACAGAGAGACAGAGACAGAATGCAAGTGGGGAGGGGCAGAGAGAGACAGGGAGACACAGAATCCGCAGCAGGTTCCAGGCTCTGAGCTGTCAGCACAGAGCCCAACACAGGGCTCAAACTCACGATCTGTGAGATCACGACTTGAGCCGAAGTCAGAGCTTAACCGACTGAGCCACCCAGGTGCCCCAATGAGTCTTAATCGTTTACACCAGAATCAGTCAAAAGGCAGGTACTATATCAAGTACACATGGTTTTGATTTTGCCACAATAATATAGACTTGCTTTTTTGAGCCTCATGTGTTGACTTTGGTCTTACAGAAAGGAAAAGTAACCTTTGGCCAGTAGTGCCTTTTTCTTTGTCCGTTTGTGTCTGAGGATAGCTGAGGATCCCAGATCCAAACGTGAGACCCGCACTGAATGCTCAGCATAGAGAACCCGCCAATGTGAGGATCGACACAACTTTGCACCGAACTCATCCACCCAAGTCTCCAGTGGCCTTTGTGGCTCCAAATCCTAAAGATGTTTTTCCGCCTTTTTCTTTTGGGACCTTTAAGCACTGTCACCAGTGACTATGTAGCTCTTAAATCTCTCTTATTTCCTCTGCCGACACCGGAACCAACCCTCTTCTGTTATAGTCTCTCTCCTGGGTAACATGAGCCTTAACTGTTCTCCTTGTAATCAGTTTACCTTGTTCAATCAAGCGGCCTTGTGATCTTGTCCCCCTTTTGATTAAATGACTACGTTCCACCCCCCCCACACACACACGCACTTGTTCTTAAAGATGAGTAGCAAATCTTTAGGCCTCACAAGAGGACTTGCTGTGATCTGGCCTCTCTGGGCCCATGACTTAGCACGCTTTGCTCTGGCCAGAAGGCCTTCTTTCGTGTCCTGTAACACAGTGGTTCTCATTTCCGGCTTCATATTACAATTATATATGGAGCTTCAGAAACAAAAACAAAAAACTATTGCCAGGGCCATACCTCCAGAGATCTGGATTCACTGGTGTGGGGTGAGTTCTAGGCATGTGGATCTTTTGAAGGTATCCGAAGATGATTTTTAAGGCTCAGCCAGGGTTGAGAGCTACTTCTCGAAAGCATTAAACCCTTTCTCAATGCATGGATATTCATGCCCACAATTCAGATTCCTCATCTCTCTGCACTTTAGTATTTTGCTTTTGTCAAAGAACAGAGACATTCTAGGGAGCTAGAGATGAAGGAAAAGGTGCAGACTCACATTATATTCTAGAGGACCAAGTCCTCTTGGATCCCTTTGGCCACTGCAATGTTAATGGTTGGAATGGAACCAAATGGTTCCCTTTGAGCATTCCCAGGATTGCTTGAGAATTACTAGAAGGGAGTTCAAATTCCCTCAGAATAATGATTATTATGATAATACCATTTGCCCTCGGGCTAAGGTGGCATCAGAAACACATAATGTCTGTGATTTGAAACATCTGAGGTTTAAGGAACTAGTCAAACTGGCATGACTCCAATTTTTCTGGCCAAGAATGACAACAGATATTGAACAAAAATGTCAGTGATATAAGATATATATAAAAAGCAGATGGTCAGCTTAAAGAAGAAAGCCAAAATAATAAATATGGAAGCTTAAGTCCTACCAGGCTGGTCCTAGAAGCTAGTATTATGAAATATATTACAAAGTATAGATTTCCAGGATTGTGACCATCTTATCATTTACTGCGGGTTTCCAGTGAAGAGCCATAGTGATGAAGGAGTAATTGAAAATGAGATGAAAGAGAACTTATCCATATAACAGAAGTTAAAGCCAGAATGATAGTCCTAACTCCCCAGAGGTGGCACTGAGAAATTTAGAGGGGAACTCCGGTGAGCATGTTATGTAGTCTGAATAATAACAAAGAGCCTAACTGGGGAAAGCAGGTAAAATTCCTGGCCAGTTCCTGTAACTTCCTAGGTTCACACCAGTTCAGAACCCACGTATAGATGTTAGACAAACCTATTGCTCACGGAGATGCGCACTGGCTTTGGGTATTACATTAATATCAGTGGTCCCTATAGCACAGGCAAAAGCATGTTCACGAGAAGGCAGGGGTGTGCTGTAACTCAGTTAATCACCAACAGTGTGATGTGAAGGTAATGTGAGCAGAACAATAACCTGGTGATGGAGTTGTAGTAACAAATTTGGCTCCATGAAAATAAAGAGAAGCTGGCTAACAGATGGGGAACAGAAGTCTGTGTTATTATAGATCAACTAATTGACAATGTATTACTGTGAAGCAAGCTCCAGGGTTGAGTGGAAATAGTTCACTTAAAAAGTGCTGCTCAATCCTGGATGTACTTCAGAATCACCTGGAAGCCTTGCTCTGTGTGTGTGTGTGTGTGTGTGTGTGTGTGTGCGTGTGTGTGTGTGTGTGTGTGTGTGTGTGTGTGCGTGTGTGATCTTGAATACAAACCTCTTAAATCTCTGGAGGTGTGGCCCAGGAATCAAAATTGGTTATTTTTCAGGCCCTGAGTGTACAGCCAGGGTTGAGAACCACGGATTTCAATTTGAAGTGTTACAAATTGATTTCCAAGGACTAACACCCAATTAGAAGTTTGTCTATGAGGAAAGTTCCCAGTGAGGCAATAGTCCCAGAAGAACATTGCTTATATAGTGACAGAACATGCTATTAGTCACTGCCCAGAGAAATACTAGTGTATTTCTGGCCAAATTGAAAGAAAACAGTGCCAAAGACAAAAATGTCTAATTTCAAACTAGACAAACCACCATTTATAGTTCCCATGTCACAGTGAGAGTTGTCTGCCATATAGGTTTTATGTTCTCTACGTAATGATAATGTGAAATATGCTAATAAACAACATAGCAAAGAATTATTCTCTTAAGATTGAATAAAATCACATTTGGTGTTGTTAGGAATCAACGATAGGTATGGATATAAATATTTTAGAGAAAGAAGAATAAGTCTTTTACACCACTCGGTCTCAGCACAGCCCAGGGAGGGGGGGGGGTGTTAGAAAGTGTTCAGGGTGCTGTTACCCAGGAAGGTCATGGCAGGATACTTGTGCCTAGTGGGGAAATGCCAGTTTTTAGTTCCAATCCCAAACGGGAAGTTTCTTAAATGTCTTAGTTCTGGCTGATTTAACAAGATTCCATGGACTGAGTGGCTTAAACAGCGGAGGTGTCTCACAGTTCTAGAGTCTGGGAAAGCCAAGATCAGAATACGACAGATTTGGGGCACCTGGGTGGTTTAGTCGCTTGAGCGTCTGACTTCGGCTCAGGTCTTGATCTTGCAGTGGACGAGTTCGAGCCCCGCGTCGGGCTCTGTGCTGACAGCTCAGAGCCTGGAGCCGATTTCAGATTCTGTGTCTCCCCCTCTCTCTGCCCCTCCCCTGCTCATGTTCTCTCTCTCTGTCTCAAAATTAAATAAACATTAAAAACATTTTTTTTAAAAAGAATACGACAGATTTAATGTCTGAGTGAGGTTGGTCCCCCTGGTTTCCAGACGGCCACCTCCCTGCATCCTCACGTGGCAGAAAGAGAGAGAAAGTGAGCTCTTTTGGATCTCTCTTATAAGGGCACGGATCCCATCTTGGAGTCCTACTCTCATGACTTCATCTGAGCCTCATTATCTCCCAAAGGCCCATTTCCAAATACCGTCGCATTGGGGATTCGAATTTCAACATATGGTCTTGGAGGGGACACAAGCTTGCAGTCCATAACATGGACTTCACAGGCATGTAGCCCTATCTACTGGATTAATTCTGACATCCCACAAAGGTAAGACACAGACCCCACAGGGTACTCAATACTGGAGTCAGAGGAACGGCACTGAGCAGACAGGACAGGGCTTTTTTCAGGGTGATAAGTAGTCAGTGGCAGGTGTTTGCCTATGCATTAGAGAGAATAAATACCCTCAGAAATAGCATTATTTTACAGCAGCACCTAAAAAAGAACGTTGAGTTGTTTCAGAAGTACAGGCTGGGAATTTCCGGAAACAGCACTATTGGTTCCGATGCAAGAAGTGACATTGCCACAGAGGCTTGTATGAACAAGATAAGGATGCACGCAAGAAAAGAGATACTCCTCCACCAGACTTGCCTCAGGTCTCCAGTTTCTTCAATAAAGATCTGGAAAGTCTGCATAGGATCTCACTGATTATAATTGATAAGTTTAAATCACTGTACATTAACCTATAACATGGTTCTCACTCTATAGCAGAAGACATTCTTCAGTAAGTCCTGATTTAAATCATCCTGCTGGTATTTTTATCAAGAGACCCCACACCGAGTAGACTGTACTTAACAGTTACGGTGTCGTCGAGGGCATCCTCGACAACATTTTGTCCAGAAATGCTACTTATAGAAGCACGGTGGTTGGCTGTAAAAGGCCACCATTTAGGCCAAGATGCTATCATGAGTTTAAATTAATTTGGTCTCAACACCATGAACTCTTGGACTTCTAGTCCCGTCCAGTTTGGTCCGTTGCTCTCGGTGAAGGGGAGAACTACGTGTGATGCCTCAAGGGCTGCCATCATTTATTCTTTTCTTTTTTCCAGGAGCACATAGCTACCAGCCTATGGGATGTATACTCAGGCCTGTTCGGTGATCAAGCCATGATCCTCGCCGTGAACTCCAGGTACAAGAAGCTATAATGCTCTCGCATTTCACTGACTGAATATCTTTAAAACACAATAGAGAAAACTCACACTTGTGAAAAACAGAAAATTACTCCAAATCCTACCATCCTAACTCAGCAGCTGTTATTTCTTTCTTTCTCATGTTCTTCCTCAATTCTTCTGTCTTGCATGGATAAACAGACAGTCTAATTATTGTAGAAAAATAAGCAGATTGTAGAGGGGAGGAGCCAAGATGGCGGAACAGCATGGAAGTTTTTGTGTGTCTCACATCCGTGAAATACACCCAGACCAACACTAAACCGTCCTGCACACCTAGAAAACGGATCTGAGGATTCACACAACAATCTGCACAACCTGAACCACAGAACTCGGCAGGTACACGGCGCGGAGAGGCGAACTGGGGGAGAGAGAAGCCACATAGGGCAAGGAGCCACTTTTGTGTGCGGAGAGAGGATGGAGACAGGGGGGAGAATACGGGAAAAGCACCCCCCCAAAAGCAGCTGGAGAGAAAGTGGAAAAGTGGAAACACCCACAGGGACTGGACTAAAAAGGGAGAAAGGAGAAAGAAGAGGGTTTAAATTCCCTTAAGAGTATAAACAGGGGGAGCAGAGGCTGAAACTCCGCAGCTCCATGCCTGGCGGCGCTCGGGTGGGAAGGGCGAATCCCCAGGAGCAGAGTGGGGTCCGGGGGGCTTCGGGCCACACGGGAGAGGCAGTTTCCCTGCTGGGAGGACAGCTGGTAGAGGCGGCGTGGCCCCCGCACAGGCAAAGACCCCGGCGGACCTGGGACAGCGGCCACATTCGCTGGTGCTGGAACAAGGTCGCTGGGGGCAGAGCCCGGTGCCAGATGCGTGTTGTGATCTTCCATAATCCCTGAAACGCCACTGCTACACGATCGCGTGAACTTTCTCTGGGGCGGGCTGGCCCCCCGGCTGCAGTCTCGGGGTGTCGGCAGCAGCACAGTCCCTCGAACGCTCCCGGGTGCGGCCGGCACCCGGCCATCGCTCCGTGAGACCCTCCGCAGAGGGGCAGAAAGGGTCAGAGCCGCGGTCCCTCAGAAGTAAGGGGTCGGGAGACACAGCCGCATCTGAGATAAAACTCAGGGGGGAGGAGCTGCCTGGGGCTTGGTCACGAACAGTGTAACAGCAGGGAGTGGGCAGAAGCCAAAGACAGAAGACGGGTGCGCGATTGCTGATCAGGGAGAACAGAGTTCCCATATTAGAGAGCGGGTAACCGGGTGACACCATTTTCACCGTCCCGCGCATGCACGGGAGCTTACACACACCTGCAGCGCCACAACAACCCACCCCAGTAAGCTAGCTGCGCCATCTAGTGGACAACGGAGTCATTACACTAAGCCCCGCCCAAAGGGCCAACCTCCCTCTTCAGGACACAAGTCTCTCTGCCTGCTTAGTTTATGGACTATAAAGCCCTTCATAGTTTCACTTCTAGGGGAAAACAAAGTAATTTCAGTCGTATTTCAGTCTGTTTGCTGGTCCATCTATTCAATTTTCTTTCTTTTTTTTTCTTTTTTCTCTTTTTCGTTTCTTTTCTTTTTCTTGAATACAGACAGAGAAAAAATTCATTTTTATTTTCAGTTTGTATTAAAAATATTTTTTTAAAATTTTTTTCTACTGTATTTTTTACTTTTGTGTTAGTTTTTTTAAATTCTATTTTAGTTCCATCGTTTCATTTTTGTCTACTTCAGTGTATTCATTTTTTCAAATTTTCAAAAGATTTCCTTTTTTTTTCTTTCTCCTTTTTTCTCTAATCTATCAAGCCCCTTTCAACACACACACCAAAACACACCCAGGATCTAGCATCATTTATTTGATTTTTGTGTGTGTGTTTGTTTTTAATTTTTTAATTTTAATATATTTTTAAAATTTTAATATATTTTTAATGTTAATTTTTTACCTCATTAATTCCTTTTCTCCCTTCAAAATGATGAAATTTGAAGGGAGAAAAGGGAGAAAATGAGTCACTGATTTCTCTTCATTCTTAAATTATGCTCCTTTGCCTTAATCTCCCTCTTTTATTCTGCTTCATTATTCTCCATAAGTTTGTCTATATCGCTGATTCTCTGTCCTGCCTCATCCATCCTTGCCACCGCAGCATCCATTTGAGATTTCAGCTCAGTTATTGCATTTTTTAATTTCATCCTGACTAGCTTTTACTTCTTTTCTCCCATCAAATTCCTTTTTCTCCCTTCAAAATGATGAAATGAAGGAATTCACCACAAAAGAAAGAGCAGGAAGAAATGACAGCCAGGGACTTAACTAACACTTGCTTGTATAAGCAAGATGTCTGAAGCAGAATTTAGAATCATGATAATAAGAATACTAGCTGAAGTTGAAAATAGATTAGAATCCCCTTCTGCAGAGATAAAAGAAGTAAAATCTAGTCAGGATGAAATTAAAAAATGCTATAATTGAGCTCAAATCTCACATGGATGCCGTGGTGGCAAGGATGGATGAGGCAGGACAGAGAATCAGTGATTTAGACAAACTTATGGAGAATAATGAAGCAGAAAAAAAGAGGGAGATTAAGACAAAGGAGCACAATTTAAGAATTAAGAGAAATCAGTGACTCATTAAAAAGGAAGAACATCAGAATAGAGGTCCCAAAAGAGAAAGAGAGAGAAATAGGGGCAGAAGGGTTATGTGAGCAAATCATAGCAGAAAACTTTCCTAACCTGGGGAAAGACACAGACATCAAAATCCAGGAAGCACAGAGAACTCCCATTAGATTCAACAAAAACCAACCATCAACAAGGCATATCATAGTCAAATTCAGAAAATACTCAGGCAAGGAGAGAATCATGAAAGCAGCAAGGGAAAAAAATCCTTAACCCACCAGGGAAGACAGATCAGGTATGCAGCAGACCTATCCACAGAAACTTGGCAGGCCAGAAAGGAGTGGCAGGATATATTCAGTGTGCTGAAGCAGAAAAATTTGCAGCCAAGAATTCTTTACCCAGCAGGCTGTCATTCAAAATAGAAGGAGAGATAAAGAGTTTCCCAGACAAACAAAAATTAAAGGAGTTTATGACCACTAAACCAGGCATGCAAGAAATTTTAAGGGGGACTCTCTGAGGGGAGAAAAAAGGAAAAATAAATAAATAAATAAATAAATAAATAAATAGATACTAAAAGCAACAAAGACTAGAAAGGACCAGAGAACACCACCAGAAACTCCGCCTCTACAAGCAACATAATGGCAATAAATTCATATCTTTCAGTACTCACTCTAAACGTCAATGGACTAAATGTTCCAATCAAAAGACCTAGGGTAACAGAATGGATAAGAAAACAAGATCCATCTATATGCTCTTTACAAGAGACCCACTTTAGATCTAAAGACACCTTCAGATTGAAAGTAAGGGAATGGAGAACCATCTATCATGCTAATGGTCACCAAAAGAAAGCTGGAGTAGCCATACTTACATCAGACAATCTAGACTTTAAAATAAAAACTGTATCAAGAGATGCAGAAGGGCATTATATCATAATCAAGGGGTCTATCCACCAAGAAGACCTAACAATTGTAAATATTTATGCGCCAAATGTGAGAGCACCCAAATATATAAATCAATTAATCACAAACATAAAGAAACTCATTGATAGTAATACCATAATAGTAGAGGACTTCAACAGCCCACTCACAGCAATGGACAGGTCATCTAATAAAAAAATTAACAAGGAAACAATGGCTTTGAATGACACACTGGACCAGATGGACTTAACAGATATATTCAGAGCATTTCATCCTAAAGCAGCAGAATATACATTCTTTTCCAGTGCACATGGAACATTCTCCAGAATAGACCACATACTTGGACACAAATCAGCCCTCAACAAGTACAAAAAGATCGAGATCATACCATGCATATTTTCAGACAACAACACTATGAAACTTAAAATCAACCACAAGAAACAATTTGGAAAGGTAACAAATACTCGGAGAGTAAATACCATCCTACTAAAGAATGAATGGGCTAACCAAGAAGTTAAAGAGGAAATTAAAAAGTTCATAAAGCCAATGAAAATGATAACACCACAATCCAAAATCTCTGGGATGCAGGAAAGGCTGTCATAAGAGGAAAGTATATAGCAATCCAGGCCTTCCTAAAGAAGGAAGAAAGACCTCAGATACACAACCTAACCTTATGTCTTAAGGAGCTGAAAAAAGAACAGCAAATAAAACCCAAAACCAGCAGAAGACATGAAATAATAAAGATTAGAGTAGAAATTAATGCTATCGAAACCAAAAAAGAAGAAGAAAAAAAACAGTAGAACAGATCAATGAAACCAGAAGCTCGTTCCTTGAAAGAATTAACAAAATTGATAAACCACTAGCCAGTTTGGTCAAAAAGAAAAAGGAAAGGACCCATATAAATAAAATCAAGAATGAAAGAGGAGAGATCACAACCAACACAGAAGAAATAAAAACAATAAGAGAACATTATGAGCAATTATATGACAATAAAATGGGCAATCTGGAAGAAATGGAAAAATTCCTAGACACATATACACTATCAAAACTCAAACAGGAAGAAATGGAAAATTTGAACAGACCCATAACCAGTAAAGAAATCGAATTAGTAATCAAAAATCTCCCAAAAAAACAACAGTCCAGGGCCAGATGGCTTTCCAGGGGAATCCTATCAAACACATAGGGAAGAGTTAACACCTACTCTCTTGAAGATGTTCCAAAAAATAGAAATGGAAAGAAAACTTCTAAACTCTTTCTATGAAGCTAGTATTACCTTGATCCCAAAACCAGCCAGAGACCCCACTAAAAGGAGAACAATAGACCAATTTCTCTGATGAACATGGATGCAAAAATCCTCAACAAGATATTAGCTAACCAGATCCAACAATACATTAAAAAAGTTATTCACCATGACCAAGTGGGATTTATACCTGGGATGCAGGGCTGATTCAATATCTACAAAACAATCAATGTGATTCATCACATCAATAAAAGAAAGGACAAGAACCCTCTCAACAGATGCAGAGAAAACATTTGGGAAAATACAGCATCCTTTATTGATAAAAACCCTCCAGAAAGTAGGGATAGAAGGATCATACCTCGAGATCATAAAAGCCATATATGAAAGACCCAATGCTAATATCATCCTCAATGGGGAAAAACTGAAAGCTTTCCCCCTAAGGTCAGGAACAAGACAGGGATGTCCACTCTCGCCACTGTTATTCAACAGAGTATTGGAAGTCTTAGCCTCTGCAATCAGACAACACAAAGAAATAAAAGGCATCCAAATCGGCCAGAAGGAGGTCAAACTTTCACTTTTGGCAAATGACATGATACTCTATATGGAAAACCCAAAAGATTCCACCAAAAAACTTCTAGAACTGATTCATGAGTTCAGCAAAGTTGCAGGATATAAAATCAATGCACAGAAATCGATTGCATTCTTATACACCAACAATGAAGTGACAAAAAAAGAAATGAAGGAATCGATCCCATTTATAATTGCACCAAAAACCGTAAAATACCTAGGAATAAATCTAACCAAAGAGGTGAAAAATCTATACACTGAAAACTATAGAAAGCTTATGAAAGAAATTAAAGAAGACACACACACACACAAACAAAAACAAAAAAAAAATGGAAAAAGATTCCATGCTCCTGGATAGGAAGAACAAATATTGTTAAAATGTCGATACTACCCAAAGCAATCTACATATTCAATGCAATCCCTATCAAAATAACACCAGCATTCTTCACAGCGCTAGAACAAATAATCCTAAAATTTGTAGGGAACCAGAAAAGACCCCGAGTGGCCAAAGCAATCTTGAAAAAGAAAACCAAGGCAGGAGGCATCACAATCCCGGACTTCAAGCTAAACTACAAAGTTGTAATCATCAAGACAGTATGGTACTGTCACAAACGCAGACACTCAGATCAATGGAACACAATAGAGAACCCAGAAATGGACCCACAAATGTGTGGCCAACTAATCTTTGACAAAGCAGGAAAGAATATCCAAAGGAATAAAGACAGTCTCTTTAGCAAGTGGTGCTGGGAAAACTGGACAGTGACATGCAGAGAAATGAAACTGGACCACTTTCTTACACCCTACACAAAAATACACTCAAAATGGATGAAAGGCCTAAATGTAAGACAGGAAGCCATCAAAATCCTCAAGGAGAAAGCAGGCAAAAACCTCTTTGATCTTGGCCACAACAACTTCTTATCAACACGTCTCTGGAGACAAGGGAAACAAAAGCAAAAATTAACTATTAGGACCTCATCAAAATAAAAAGCTTCTGCACAGTGAAGGAAACAATCAGAAAAACTAAAAGGTAACTGACAGAATGGGAGAAGATATTTGGAAACGATATATCAGATAAAGGGTTAGTATCCAAAATCGATAAAGAACTTATCAAACTCAACACCCCCCACAAAACAAATAACTCAGTGAAGAAATGGGCAAAAGGCATGAATAGACATTTCTCCAAAGAAGACATCCAGATGGCTAACCGACACATGAAAAGATGCTCAACTTCACTCATCATCAGGGAAATACAAATCAAAATCATAACGAGGTACCACCTCACGAACCTGTCAGAATGGCTAACATTAACAACTCAGGCAACAACAGCTGTTGGCGAGGCTGCAGAGAAAGAAGATCTCTTTGGCACTGCTGGTGGGAATGCAAGCTGGTGCAGCCACTCTGGAAAACAGTATGGAGGTTCCTCAAAAAACAGTAGGGGCACCTGGGTGGCTCAGTCGGTTGAGCAACCGACTTCGGCTCAGGTCATGATCTCACGGTTTGTGAGTTCGAGCCCCGCGTTGGGCTCTGTGCTGACAGTTCAGAACCTGGAGCCTGCTTTGGATTCTGTGTCTCCGTCTCTCTCTGCCCCTCCCCTGCTCATTCTCTGTCTCTCTCTCTGTCAAAAGTAAATAAACATTAAAAAAAAAAGTTAAAAAAAATTAAAAATAGAACTACCCTACAACCCAGCAATTGCACTAAGTATTTATCCAAGGGATACAGGTATGCTGCTTCGAAGGGACACATGCACCCCCATGTTTATAGCAGCACTATCAACAATAGCCAAAGTATGGCAAGAGCCCAAATGTCAATCAATAGATGAATGGATAAAGAAGATGTGGCATATATATATATATATACATATATATATACACAATGGAGTATTACTCAGCAATCAAAAAGAATGAAATCTTGCCATTTGCAACTATGTGAATGGAACTGGAGGGTATTATGCTAAATGAAATTAGTTAGAGAAAGACAAAAATCATATGACTTCACTCATATGAGGACTTTAAGATACAAAACAGATGAACATAAGGAAAGGGAAGCAAAAATAATATAAAAACAGTGAGGGGAGCAAAACATAAGATACTTAAATATGGAGAACAAACAGAGGGTTGCTGGAGGGCTTGTGGGAGGGGGATGGGCTAAATGGATAAGGGGCATTAAGGAATTTACTCCTGAAATCATTGTTGCACTATATGCTAACTAATTTGGATGTAAATTAAAAAAAATAAAATTAAAAAAAAATTTTAATAAGCAGATTGTACAATTCAATTTTCTGTAATATTTTTCCTTTTGGCACTATGTCTTCAGTTTATTTTTTCTGCCTGATCATATTTTCATTTTAATGGCACTAGAATATTCCCAAATTTTGAAATTTTCTAAAATTACATTTTATTTTACCAATATTATGATAATCATCTTTGTATATAAAAGATCGTATCTTCTCTGTTTTTTTTTAAAATAGCCTTCTGAGGGTGAGGTTACTGATTTAGATGATAGGTAACTACAAAAACGCCCTTTGGCTGGGGACCCTAATTAGTTGACAATCCCAGCTGCTGTCTATGTGGATTCATCAGCACATTTGTCCAGGCAACATGGTGGGCCAGTCAATTCTGATGAGTGTCTTTGAATTGAGGAAACCCATCCACCTTGCTGAAGCCTTTTTGGAACTTGCTGTAGTCTCAGCTACTTTCTACCCAAACCTACCTACCTTCCTTCCTTCTTTCCTTCCTTCCTTCCTTCCTTCCTTCCTTCCTTCCTTCCTCCTTCCCTCTCTTCCTTCCTTCCTTCCTTCCTTCCTTCCTTCTCTCTCTTAGAAATCTCAGGCATCTCTAATCCTGTTTTGGTGTCTGCTTCCCCTGGACCCAAACTAACACAGATGGGATGAAAAGTTTCTTAGAGCTTTTCATAAGGAGTCAGTCTGCTGTCCAGAAAAACCTCACTAATAATGGCTCTTCAAAGCCTAGCCACAAGAAGATACAGATATATAAATACATTTTTATACTTTACTGATTTAATAGGCTCAAAATTATACCTCATTATTATTTTAATTTGTATTCCTTTCAAAAAAGCAAGACTCAATATTTTCTGTATGTTTATATATTTATAAATTTTCTCATGTGAGAATTTTCTCATTATCTTTGTCACTTCATTAGGGTTTTAGTGGTAGTATATATTTAGTAAGCTTCTCATGGTATTTTTATGGTTTTAAAATTTTTTATTCTTTTTTATCTTGTTAGAATTGATTTTATAGTCATAGCTGTATTTTTGTTCATGTTTTATGTGATATCTCGTATAAAATTAATTCTCCATTGCACTTTAATATTATGTTCACTTTCTCCTAGTTTTCTGTGATTCGATTTTTGTTACCCTCCAGTCTATAATAGATATTTTTATGTATGAACTACTTCAAAATATCTTTCCAATTCCATAATACAGACCGGAAGTCAACAAACTATGGTCTATGAACTAAATCCTGCTGTTTTCTGCAGCCTCCTGGTTTTGTACATTCTGAGAGAAAAGAATGTCTTTTATGTTTTTAAATAGTTGGAGGGGGTTTAAAAGAGGAAGACTATCTCATAACATGTAAATGCTATATGAAATTCAAATTTCAGTGTCCATAAAGGAAGTTTTGTTGAACACAGCTACGTTTATATATTCACGTATTGTCTATGACTCCTTTTACATCACAATGACAGAACTAAGTAGACATAGACAATTTGGCCAGCAAAGCCTAACATACTTCTTATCTGGGCAGTTACAGACAATGTTGGCTGACCCCAATACAGATAACACTTATTTAAAATGCCTCATTTCCAGAAGGAAAAAAAAAAGAGGTTAGAGTGGGAGAGAGCCAAAGCATAAGAGACTCTTAAAAACTGAGAACAAACTGAGGGTTGATGGGGGGTGGGAGGGAGGGAAGGGTGGGTGATGGGTATTGAGGAGGGGACCTGTTGGGATGAGCACTGGGTGTTGTATGGAAACCAATTTGACAATAAATTTCATATATTAGGAAAAAAAAGACTAAGAGACAGAAAACACACATTCAATGTGTTTATTAGCATCATGAAAAAATCTTGGAATTTATATATGACTATACTACCAATAAGTCTATGGGCTAAGTGGGTAAATATATCTGATTTTTATATTTTCCTTTTTCCCTACAATAAACTTGATATGTGATTTCATAAATAAATAAATAAATAAATAATAAAAAAAAATAAAATGCCTCATTTCCAAAGGCTTATTTAACTGTTTTTTTTTTTTTAATTCATCTGTGTAATGGAATAGCTATGGGTTTAAGGGTTCTAAGCTGTTCTTGAGCATCTTGATGGCAGTGGTGATATATGAGGCTCCATGTGTGATAAAATTGTATAGAACTAAATACACACACACATATGCACACGAGCACAAATAAAACTGGGGAAATCTGAACAAGATTGGTGGATTGAATCAATATCAGTATTCTGATGGTGATATACTATAGTCTTTGGAGAATGTTACCGTTTGGGAAAACTGAGGTGAGTGTGTTAGATGTTTCTCTGTATTATTTCCTTCATTTATTTATTTTTTTATTTTTCATATTTGAGAGAGAGACAGACTGGGGCAGAGCATGAGCAAGGGAGGGGCAGAGAGATGGACACAGAATCTGAAGCAGGCTCCAGGCTCTGAGCTGCCAGCACAGAGCCCGACGCAGGGCTCAAACTCACAAACTGTGAGATCATGACCTGAGCTAAGTTGGATGCCCAACCGACTGAGCCACCCAGGCGCCCCTCTCTGTATTATTTCTTACAACAGTATGTGAATCTACAAATATCTCAATAAAATTTTTAATTAAAAAAAGTGTTCTAAAAGCGCGTTCTGACCCAACATGAAATACTATCACAATAAATTAGTCCCACATTTGGCCTGGTAAGGGCAATGGAGTATTTATCTAGATATTTTCTATTCCCATGTTAGGGTGTTCTCTAGAATATACATTCTCTTCCATTGTTTAGAATTTTGTTGTAGTCCCACCACTAAAGTGTTTTGATTTAGGGCTGTTTTGTAATAGATTTTATTATCCGATCAAGCTGGATTTTCCTTATTTTATTGACCATTTCCAGCATGGTAACCTAAGATAAATTTTTATTTTCTAAGTGAAAGGTAAACATATTTTGTCAACTTCTGGTGAAAATGTCCTGAAATTTTAATTGCATTTTCAGAGTTTGTAAAACGATTTGAGATTAAGTGACATTTATAAATGATCTTCCTCTTTATAAATATATATTTCTAATTATTCAAGTTCTGTTTTATGTTCTTTCTTAAAAGTTGATTGTATCTTTGGGGTGCCTCGGTGGCTCAGTCAGTTAAGCATACGACTTCGGCTCAGGTCAGATTTCATGGTTTGTGGGTTCAAGCCCCAGGTTGAGCTCTGTGCTGACAGCTCAGAGCCTGGGGCCTCCTTCAGATTCTGTGTCTCCCCCTCTCTCTTCCCCCTTCCCCCCCCCCGCTTACACTCTGTCTCTGTCTCTCTCTCAAAAATAAATTAACATTAAACTTTTTTTTAAAGTTTGAGGTATTTTTGACATAGATTCTGCACATTACTAGACTAGCTTCTTAGTTATACTATATTTCAGGGTTTACCCCCCATTTTGTTTGAACAGCAATTTCTGATATACTGGGATGCATATGGGATTTTTAGGGGGGTATATTTATCCTGTGTTTGATTGAGCTCGCTGAACTATTTTTATTAGACCATGTCTTATTCGAAATACAGCAAACTCTGACATAATATTTTAAATTGGAAATTGAACGCTTATGTTGTTCCTGTTTTTAATAAAAACTCTTACACTACTTCTCAATTAGCAAAATGGTGGATCTTGGTTTAAATAAAACCTTTCGAGAAATTATTTTACAGATCTTTTTCCTTAGAATATGATGTTGATATTTATTCCTTTTCCAAGATTGACTAAAGCATGATTTTTTTAATTTAATCTATTAATAGGCATGTGCTAATCAATAGTTTTTAAGACATTGGACCACCCTTACCTTCCAATGATAAACCATAATTGGTAGCATTTCAAAATTATTTTATCGTTTTGAAAAAACTCTTATTCTAAAAACTTTAATTTTATGCTCATAAATGAAATTGGTTAATTTTTTATTATTTTAATTCCAGTGTAGTTAACATTCAGTGTTTATTAGTTTCAGGCATACAATATAGTAAGTGATTCACCAGTTCCATATATTATTAGTCAGTGCTCAGCAAGATAAGTATAATGTTAATCTCCTTCACCTATTTCATCCATTCCCCTGACCTCCCTCCCTTCTGGTAACCATCTGCTACCAGACTCCAGTTAAGAGTCTGTTTATTCATTTGCCTCTTTTTTTTTCCCCTTTGTACATTTGTGGTTTTTTTCCTAAATCCACATATGAGCGAAATCATATGACATTTGTCTTTCTCTGACCAGCTTATTTTGCTCAGCATTATATTCTCTAGATCAATTTATGTTGTTGCAAATGATAAGATTTCATTCTTTTCATGACTGAATAATATTCTAGTGTGTGTGTGTGTGTGTGTGTGCGCGCGCACGCTTCTCTATCCATTCATCTATGGATGGACATTTAGGCTGCTCCCATAATTTGGCTATTGTAAACAGTGCTGCTACAAACATAGGGGTGCATATATCCTTTTAAATTAGTGTTTTCATATTCTTTGGGTAAATACCCAGTAGCACAATTACTGGATTGTAGGGTAGTTCTATTGTTCATGTTCTGAAAGACCTCCATATTTTCTTCCACAATGGCTGTACCATTTTACATTCCCACCAACAACGCAAGAGGGTTCCTTTTTCTCCACATCTTTGCCCAAACCTGTTGTTTCTTGTATTGTTGACTCTAGCCATTCTGACAGGTGGGAAGTGATATTTCATTGTGGTTTTGATTTGAATTTCCCTGATGATGAGTGATGAGGAGCATCTTTTCATGTGTCTGTTGGCTGGATGGCCTCTGGGGAGAAATGTCTATTCATGTCTTCTGCCCATTTTTAAATTGGATTATTTGTTTTTTGGGTGTTGAATTTCATGAATTCTTTATATATCTTGGATACTAAACCTATATTGAACATGTCATTTGCAAATATATTCTCTCAATCAGTAGGTTGTCTTTTAGTTTTGTTTGTTGTTTCCTTTTCTGTGCAGAAGCTTTTTATTTTGATGTAGTCCCAATAGTCTATTTTTGCTTTTGTTTCCTTGCCTCAAGAGACCTATCTACAAATGTGTTATGGCCAAAGTCAGAAATTAGTGCCTGTGTTCTCTTGCAGGATTTTTATGGTTTCAGGTCTCACACTTATATACTTAATCCACCTTGACTTTATTATTGTGTATTGTGTATGAAAGCGAGTAGTTTCATTCTTTTGCATGTAGCCAGTTTTTCCAATACCATTTTAGGAGAGACTGCCTTTTTCCCACTTGATATTCTTTCCTGCTTTCTTGAAGATTAATTGACCATGTAATTGTGTGTTTATTTCTGGGGTTTCTATTCTGTCCTATTGATCTATATCTCTATTTTTGTGCCAGTACCGTAATATTTTGATTACTACTGCCTTGTAATATAAGTTGAAGCCCAACATTGTGATCCCTCCAGCTTTGTTTTTCTCTTTCAAGATTGCTTTGGCCATTTGGGGTCTTTTGTGCCTCCGTACAAATTTTAAGATTCTTTGTTCTAGTTCTGTGAAAAATGCTGGTGGTATTTTGATAGGGATTGCATTAAATCTGTAGATTCCTTTGGGTAGTGTAGACATTTTACCAACACTTGTTCTTCCAATCCATGAACATGGAATGTCTTTCCATTTCTTTGTGTCGTCTTCAATTTCTTTCATCAGTGTTCTATAGTTTTCAGAGTACAGGTCTTTCACCTCTTTGGTTAGGTTTATTCCTAGGTATCTTATTATTTTTGGTGCAATTGTAAGTGGGATTGTTAATTTCTCTTTCTGCTGCTTCATTATAGGTGTGTAGAAATGCAAAGATTTCTGGGTATTTATTTTGTATCCTCTGATTTCACTGAATGCATGGATCAGTTGTAGCAGTTTTTTGGTAGAGTTTTTAGGTTTTCTCTATATGGTATCATGTCATCTGCAAGTAGTGAAAAGTTCACTTCTTCCTCATCATTTTGGATGCCTTTTATTTCTTTCTGTTGTCTGGTTGCTGTGGGTAGGACTTACTCCCAGTACTGTGTTGAATAAAAGTGGTGAGAATGGACTTCTTCCTGAACTTAAAGGAAAACCTCTCAGTTTTTCTGCCATTAAAGATGTTAGCTGCGGGTTTTTAATACATGGCCTTTATTATGTGGAGATATGTTCCCTCTAGATGTACTTTGTTGAGGGTTTTAATCATGAATTGATGTTATACTTTGTCAGATGCTTTTTCTGCATCTATTAAAACAATCAATATAGTTTTTATCCTGTCTCTGATTGACGTGATGTATCATGTTAATTGCTTTGCAGATATTGAACAGCACTTTGCATTTAGGGAAAAAATCCTACTTGATTGTGATAAATGATATTTTTAATGTATTGTTGGATTCCATTTGCTAGTATTTTGTCGAGGATTTTGGATCTATGTTCACCAGAGATATTGGCCTGTAGTTCTCTTTTTTTGTGTGTGTGGTGTCTTTATCTGGTTTTGTATCAGGATAATGCTGGCCTCATAGAATGAATTTGGAAGTTTGCCTTCCTCTTCTATTTTTTTTTTTTTTTGTTGTTAAGTTTGAGAAGAATCGTTATTAACTCTTCTTTAAATGTTTGGTAGAATATACCTGTGAAGCCATCTGGTCCTGAGCTTTTGTTTGTTGGGAGTCTGTTCAGAGTCTGATCATCCATAAACCATAAAGAAGTCAAATTAATCTTCCCAAGATTTGAAAATGATCTAATATATTCTAAGAGCTTCCATTTCAAACAGTGGGTATTAGACATTTCAATTTTCCTGTCCAGTAGAGAAAAGGTATTCCGAGTCCAGCACAAAATTTCCTGCCTTACCATCAATATCACCATCTTTTCAAAAAATAAGAAAACATTTTCACCTCCCAAAAAATCAGGAAGGACTGTTATCCACATCACGTATATCAAAGGAATAACAATTATGTCATAATTGATCTTTCTAACTGCTGATGGGCAGGTTTCTTTTGCCAATAACTGGAGGGATGCAACCCCATAGTATCAGAAATATTAAATGTGAGGAACGTTGTATGGTGGTTTAGAGAAAATGTGGCAGTAATACATTTCAACTAAAGCTCAGCATGGCTTTGTGGGCTTGCCTGGAAATATAACCACTCTTTACATTATTATGTCTATGGAGAAATATATTCTGGTTTCTAAATAACTGATTACAGATGATTTTTTACAAAGACATTCATTCCTTTATATTTACAGTGCCATTGTCATTTTTATGAGAATATTTAAAAGTCCACATGTTATATAAAGCCGGGAGCTGGGTCTCATTTTCTAGCACGTTCTCTCTGACCCAAGGACGAGCCACCAAAGTTAGGTTGCATTTGTTATCTTCTCTGTTGAATAATTGTACCTTTTTTCTCATTAGCTTTGTAGATCCCTCACTGCAATTTGAATCCCAACTGAAGATAATAGAGTCATCCTTTAAAAAGGTATTTTCTATTCCAAGTCTTGAGAAAGTGAGGCAAATGGGGAACAGTGAAGATGACAAAGAGGACATAGAGGTAAGTCTCCGCTTCAGTTATGAAGAGGCAATGTTATGCGCCACAGCAATCCTGACAAATGCCCTTGCACCAAATGCCCTTTGCTACCTCCTTCACTCTTTTGAGATATAATAAACAGTCTATTCCAGTGCCTCTGGACTCCTTGTGAATTCCACAATCCTTGGGATTTAATGGATCGTATAGGAGTTATGAGAACAAATGAGTGAAGAGAGTTTAGGTTAATTGTTTTAGCAAGGACAGAGTTTATGGGCCAAGGCTGCAAAGAAGAAAAGAGGAGCAAAGAAAGGTGGAGAGAGGAAGAGCCCTACAGTAAGGTCAACAACACCTCTGGTCTCCATTTCCTCAGCACAGCTACACAGTGCACCTGCCTTGTAAGATGGGGGAGCGGTTCACGGCACATTGTACTGAGTGAGGTCCCATTTCTATAGCTACCTCATTCCTTTCTTGCCTTCAGTGTATGGGGATAACTCAGGACCCCGGGACACAAAACTATAGACGTGGAGTACAATTACATCTAATTTTATCTGGCCGACTGTTTGTGCAATATTTTTGTTTTTCAGAATTTGTATCAAAATATTTTAAACATGTATGAAGACACTCTTCTCATCCTAGTGTCTAAAGACCTCTACAAACTGCAAATCTTAAAGGTAAAGGGAAAGCAAGCACTTTGTTCTCTGGTCTGAAATCTAAAAGAACTCACTGTATTTCACTAATCTTTTCCCTTTTGTCATATTTGCATCTTCTTCAAGTATTTGGTGGCTGATTTTTTTTCCCTCCGAAGGTGTAAAATATGCCCCAAATGAAATCACTTCCCTTTATCTGGATTACAGAGACACATGTTTAAGAATGCAATTTGGGGAGAATGGCATCACCAGACACTTAAGACAAATGTTACGTGGCAATGTAAAAGTGAATCCAATATGGGTTAACAGAGAGGAGAGGGTGACTGGCCTAAATCACCTTCAGGTCCGTGCGACATTAAATCATACTTCGATAGTGTCTATATGATTGCTTGTTCCCCCACAGCCCTGGGACTGGAGAATCCCACGAGCATCCCATCCTCATGGACACCATGATAACTAACAGAGGAAGGTGTAACAGCTGCGCCAAACCCCACTTACATCAAGACTTCACTGTTTTTAACATCTCAGTCAGAGACAGGAGACTGCTCAGGATATCTGACGACCTTTAGCTGTGCATTTCTAGCAAGACGGCATCAGGGGAACCTGTCTGAAAATACTGGGGAACCAGAGTGACTTATTCTACCAGGAGCATTATGAGTCTGTGCAAACTATAAAATACGTTCAAGTCAAGAAGCAGAATTGGTATCTATGAAGACAAGAAGGAATGTGAGGAAAAATAAAATCTACTGAGTTCCTTTGTGCCTAGTTTAAGCCAAATATTTCCTGTGTACTTTAAAAATTTCACCTCACAGCCCTTCAAAGTAGCTGTGATTATTCCATTCTTACAACTATTTCCCATGCATGCTCTTTCAACCAATAAACCATTGTTTATTGAGCATTTGTTCTACATCAGGCACTAAGCTGAGTACTTCATATATGGGTTATTTCATTCAATCCTTACAATAAACCTATGAGGAAGGTACCATCATCCCTTCCGCCCCCATTATGCAGATAAGGAAATGGAAGCAGAGAGAGGAGGAGTAGTATGTACAATGCTCAGGAATGGGGGAGCTACTCGAACTTGGTAACCTGGTACTTAACCATGTTGCTCTTAGACCTTCCATGTCTAGAAACTCTCTTGATCCTCAGAAAGCTGAAAGCCCACACGTAGAAAAGGCAGAGACTGATCTCCAGGGATTTAGACTCTTCTGCCCTGGGAAATGGACTTCAGACCAGTTTTATACAATAGGAGCCAGTGAAAGGAGGACATTTAGCATAAATTCCATGGACTCCAGCAGAGTGCCTTAAGAAATCTGTTGATGGTAGCTGGCATGTGAGGCATAGGCAGTCTTCTTCCCTTCCCAAGCTTGTAAATATGTCCCTGCATCTGGAGATTTAGAACAAACAGAAGTTACAGCAAGATGGAGTTGAATCAAAATTAGCAAGAACCTTCTAACCGAGCTGCCTCCAGGAATATTTTCTGCACCCATGAGCCAGAAAATAACTGAGTGTTGAATCTGCAGAGGAAATTCTGGAGTAAAATGACATTTCAGGATCAGATGACATTTCAAGTCTCTTTTAAAATAGAAAGTCAGATCCTGTGATTAAAGAGAGAGGATAGTACTTTGAAAGAAAAAGAGGAGAAGCAGCGGATAATCCCATCACAGCCTCATGTTAAGCTCTTTATGATGACTGACAAAGCGACCGTTAGATGGCACATTAGTAAAGACTCGTTGGATAGAATTAAGTAACATACAACCCATGCTGGAGGGGAGGTGGGTGGGGGGGATGGGCTAAATGGGTGATGGGCATTAAGGAAGACACTTACTGGGATGAGCACGGGGTGGTACATGTAAGTGGTGAATTACTAAATTCCACTCCTGAAACCAATGCTACACTATATGTTAACTAACTGGAATTTAAATAAAAAATATCATAGTAAATAGAAAACAAATATATTAGTAACATGCTACCCAGGTATAGTTGCTACAATAGATGAAGTGTGCTAGATAGCTTGTAGCATACAACTAGCCGGTTGTCCGTCTTTTTGAGAGCAATGTAGGTTAGATGTGACATAATCAGGAGCTCCCCGGGGACCCTTGACATGGTGGAGATGGAGACTAAAAGGAGGGGACTTGTAGAAATGGAAACACCACGCTCTAGGATGATTCTTGTGTTTTCCACAGGACATGGCCATGTGGATGAATGAAGACAGTTCATACCTGCAGGAGAGAGCCATAGTGGTCATCAGCAGGGTGCTGAGCTTTGCCTCCAGGAAAGTCAGGGGATACGTAAGTGACAGTGCAATTACGCCACCCGCTCCTGAAGGCCGAGTCTCTGTAGTGCTGCCTTCCAAGTCTTGAGGCTGGAGAGTTCTAAATGCCTGCTTGGTATGAGCATGCGGGCAGGTTGGGATACTGGGAAAAGAGTCAATATCCTGCGTGATTCTACATGGTTCTGCAACTCGATTTTTTCACCGAACAATATGTCCCTCAGATATTTTCATGGCAATGTATGTAAGTGTATCTCATTCTTTCAGCCAAAGCATATATCCCCGTAGTTTTGATGTATTGTAATTTAACTATAGATGGAAATTCGGGTATATTTGGGTTTTTTTTTTCTACTTCAAACAATATACAAATGGTTATCTTTTTTCAAGTGTTTGTTCACTTAGAAATGCTTAGAAAGATAATAGATCAAAGAGTATGGATAGGTTACAGTTTTAGCATTACAAAATTATCCTCCGGTTTGTATTCCTGTGGATATTAGAGTAATCATTTGCCCACACCTTCACCAACACTGGGATGTTATTGGACTTTCTAACGGTTGCCTTTCAGCTGGAGAGCAAACAGGCATCTCATCATTGCCAGTATGTACTGGGGTTTTCTGTATTTTTAATAACATCATTCCTTGCCTTCTAAAAATCCTTGCCGTCTATGAACATTTCTCTCCCTTTTGGATACCGTGTATCCAGTCTCTGTTTTGCAACTCATTCTTAACTGTGATTTTTAAACATAAGTCTTCTAATTGCTCATCTGATTGTTTGAATCATTCAGGAGTTCAGAATAAAGGGGGCCAGAAACATACATTCGTGATGACACCTTCACGTACCCATTTTCTACCTCTTATACAGAGAGCTTCTAGACATATTGAGACAAAAAGCCTAGATACACTTTACAATATATCTGAATTTTTACTGTTTTGTTTAAAATCAGCTTTGGAAAGTAACATAATCTACTTACAGGAGGAAATGCAGTCCAGGATGTTCTTTGCATCAGCTAATTCTCTATTTCAAAAGAGAGAGGGAGTGATTTGCTTCAATCTTCTGGTTGCCTGGCCAGGGAAGGCAGCCTTCTATTTCTAAAATGGCTTGGTTGTCCGTTCATATGTCTGAAAGGCTAGTCATTCAAAATTTTGCAGCAAGGCTTGAGATTAAGTGCAGATCGCAACTCCAGCCTGTTTTCTGAACAGTTTCTAAATGTTTCATGCACTCAGCAAGTCTTTGATGGCGACTGTCTGACCGAGATCTATTCATGAGCGGCTGTCTGCTTTTGCATTTGTATTCAGTATACATATACTTGTTCATTTATATTCTAGTGAGTTCCACTCAGGTAGCAGGTATGACATTTTGGAGTTTTGTCATCTTCTATCACCTCTTCTCAATTTTGATTATGTTCATGAAGTTCGTTCTCCCCTACACACATTTAAAAAAATAAATCTGTAAATTCACATGTGCGCAGAAGCCTGTCATAAATTGGGTGTCCCTACTTACAACTGAGATTTGAGAAGTCAAATAGGGTAACGGATTACTTTGTTCTGCAATGTTCACTAAGGACCAGCAGGTGGAAGCACACCAGCATTTTCCAGAACATAGAAGCAAAGCTAGCATCAACCAGTTCGTCATAGTCAAGCAGGCATAAAACTTTATTAGGTTAACTTTCTCTTTATGATAATGTCCTCTAAACATGGTTAAGTCAGTGAAATTAATGGGGGAGAGAGGACAAATATATGAAATAAAACAGATGAATGCATTATTAAATTAAAAACTAGGCTTCCCCCAGGCCTTGTCTCTGTATCTGTATGTCTGACACATTGTAGATAATCAGTGAAGATCTGCTTTGCCCTTCTCTAATTATATGTAACTACCTATTCTGTGCTCACGTGCTGTCCGTTCACTGGAAAGACTTTTTTCCCATAAATTACTGTATCCTGGGGTGCCTGGATAGCTCAGTTGGTTAAGCGTCTGTCTTCGGCTCAGGTCATGATCTCATGCTTCATGAGTTTGAGTCCCGCTTCGGGCTCTGCACTTGATAGTGCTGAGCCGGGAGCCTGCTTCACATTCTGTGTCTCTCTCCCTGCCCCTCCCCGACTTGTGGGCGCTTGCTCTCTCTCAAAACTAAATAAATAAACATAAAAAAAATAAATTACCCTATTCTACACCTTCCAGAATCTCAGTGGCCCTTGTATTATTAAATAATCCAAACTACCATTTATATTCTATCAAAAATACTCTTTCATGCAGTAATTCTCCTTATATGACCTATGTGCCTATCAGGGTGAAGAACTTCCACACTCGGAGAGTATTTGTCCCTTCAATTAAACTATTCAATTTTCAAACAGGCAAAGAAACGTGAGCTAATCGTGTCATCTTATATCATTAACAGAAAGACTTTTCCTGGGTTTGTTCTTTTGGCACAGTCTTTCAGCATTTGAGAGATGGGTAGGGCAGCGCACCAGCGGTCCTGCCAATCTTTCTCTTGCTTCAACAGTGTTTGGATGGAACAGACTTCAGGGGCGCCCCTTCTATCAGCCTCCGACCACTCTCCAAACTTTTTTCCAGTTGCAACCTTTGGAGCCATCTTCTTGGCCACCCTCTGCCTCCAGGACCAGCCGATACCCTATTTTGAGCTTAACTCCTTATTACCAATCAACCACGAGCACCCAGATTCGTCAGAATTATTCCACAGAGGTGGAGGCCGCTGTCAACTGCCTGGTCAACAGACATCTGTGGGCCTCTTACACATACCCTTCTCTGGGCTTCTATTTTGGCCATGAGGATGTGGCTCTAAAGGCATAAGCCACTTCTTTCAAGAATTGGCTGAGGAGAAGTGGGAGGGCACTGAGTGTCTCTTGAAGATGCAAAACCAGTGTGGCAGCCATGCCCTCTTCTAGAAAATGCAGAAGTCATATCCAGATGAGTGGGGGTAAAACCCTGGATTCCATGGAAGCTGCCCTGGTTCTGGAGAAGAGCCTGAACCAGCCCCTTTTGGGTCTGCATGCCCTGGGTTCTGCCCATGCAGACCCCCATCTCTGTGACTTGCCAGAGAATCATTTCCTCGATGAAGCGATAAAAGTCATCAAGAAGATGGGTGACCACCTGACAAACCTCCATAGGCTGGCTGACCCCCAGGCTGGGCTGAACGAGTATCTCTTAAAAAGCCTCACCCCCAAGCATAAGTAAGAGCTTCTGGAGCCCAGCAGCCTTTTTGAGGGGCCCCTCTGGCATCCCCCTGGTGCGAGGGCTTGTGCCTGAGCCTCTTTCTGCAGCCACTAGGCAGCTTTTTAACTACCCTGCAGCCCTCTCCCAAGCTATGGGCCAAATGTAAACGATAAAGCTTTTAGCAGCAATAATAATAATAATAATAATTAGATGAGTGGGAATCCCCCCCCACCAAAAGAAGACAGGTGGGATTTAGGGAGGAAGATGGGGGTGGAGTAGGAGGACCCTAGGCTTGCCTTGTCCAACACATACAAGTAGGTGACTATCAAATCATCTTAAGTACCCTAGAAATCAACCTGAAGACTGGCAGAATAAACTCCACAACTAAAAGTAGAGAAGAGTCCAGAAGACCCCAAATTAAAGATGGTAGGAAGTGTGGACACACCATTTGGGAAAAAAACAAATCATGAATTCTGTGGTAGGGAGGGAGATGTGGTCGAAGAGAAGGGTAAGAGACAGACTAGCACAGTGGGTAGCACACGGGGAAGATGAATCCCCATGGCAATTGGCTTGGAAAGTGAGAGGAGCCAAATTTCATGAGTTCTTGCAATCACTGGGGCTTAAAGCCTGGAGCTTTAAAGGTCAGCAGACTTGGCTCTAGAAAGCTTAGAGGACATTGTGCTGCTCTTAGAGGGAAAGCAAACAGGCAGCCTATGGACATACAGCATGGAAACAGTGATATGAAAAGCACTTGGGGCACACAGTGAGGAGGTTATTTGCTCTTCTCTGAGTGTGCCCCGGAAAGGCAACATTCATACAGAAACCCCCCTCCGTGAACAAAGGAACTGGCAGATGTCGTTTCCTCCTCCTTCCCCTCAGCATTAACACAGTCCCATGTGCAGCAACCAGGACAGCGCAATCACTACCTAATTTGCTTACATGAAGCCCCGCCCCCACCGCCATGCTCCAGCAGAATCACCCTTCCCAATCATGCTTGCTTGGTCCCAGCCCAGCAGGTGCCCTTTCCGAGAAAACTGGCTGGCCCAAACCCCTGCCCACGTTGAGTCTCCTGTCCCAAGAGTTTTGCAGGGCTTCAGTTCTGGTAGAGGTGGCAATGGGTATCATCTCACAAGCAGACCAGAGCACACCTAGTTAAAACTTGTCACATTCGAGCCAAGGACCAAACACTTTCCACAATAGGCAGAGAGACAGACAATTGAGCTGCAGGATAAAGTGGCCAGGACACAATAGCAGAGCACATACAGCACACATTGAAGATACTCCCTGAAGTGACAAGCCCTGGGGAATAAGGGAGCTTACATTGTAGGGCACTAAGGACCTCTTCTTCATAAGGCCATTAGCTTCAAGAACAGGAGACATAGCTGACTGTTCTGACACAGAGAAGCAGGCACAGAGACTTAGACAAAATGAGAAGACAGAAGAATTTGTCCCAAGTGAAAGAACAGGACAAGGTTACAGGCAGATCTAAGTAAAAAATATATAAATAACATGCTTGATAGAAAATTTAAAGTAGTGATCATAAAGATACTTGCTGGTCTTGAAGAGAGAGTGGAAGGCATCAGTGAGACCATTAACACATGATAAAGAATTACATAGCATAGATAGAGGGCTGAATAAATAAAATCAGAGACATGCTTGAGGGAATGAATAGCAGACTGGAAGAAGCAGAGGAATGAATCAATGACCTGGAAGACAGAGTAATGGAAAGCAATCACACTGAAAAAAGAAAAAAAGAATTATGCAAAACAAGAATAGACTTAGAGAACTCAGTGACTCCATCAAACATAATAACACTCATATTGTAGGGGTCCCAGTAGAAGAAAAGAGAGAAAAAAGTGGGGAGAAAATTTATTTGAAGAAATAATAGCTGAAAACTTCCCTAATTTGGGGAGAAGGAAACAGACATCCAGATCCAGGGAGCACAGAGATTCCCCAACAAAATCAACAAAAGCAGATCCACACCAAGATATATCAAAATTAAAATGGCAAAATATAGTGATAAAGAAAAAAATGTTTTAAATAGCAAGAGAAAAAGCATCAGTCAGTTACAAGGGAAAACCCATGAGGCCAGAAGGAGATTTTTCAACAGAAACTTGGCAGGCCGGAGTTCATGATATATTCAAAGTGCTGCATGAGAAAAATCTGAAGCCAAGAAAACTCTGTCCAGCAAGGGTATCATTCAAAATCGAAGGAGAGATAAACAGTTTCCCCGACAAACAAAAACTAAAAGAGTTCATGACCACTAAACCAGCCCTGCAAGAAATACTAAAGGGGACTCTGTGAGTGGAAAGCAAAGACCAAAACTGACAATACGAAGGTAGGAAACACAAAAGCTGTAAAAAGAACTATTTCTGTAAAAAAAAAAAAAAATCAGTCAAGTAAGTCACAAAATAAAAAGATGCAAAATATGACAACATATGACTAAAACGTGGGGAGGAGAGGAGAAAAGAATGGGTTCAAACTTAAGTGACCATCAACTTAATATAGACTGTGACATGCAGAAAAGGTTATATACAAACTAATGGCAACCATATATCAAAAACCACTGATAAACATGCAAAGAATAAAGAGAAAGAATTCCAAATATATCACTAAAGAAAATGAGCCAACTACAAAAGAAAGACAAGAAAGGATCAGAGAAAATACATATCTATCAATAATTACTTTGAATGGAAATAGGCTAAGTGCTCTAATCAAAAGACATAGGATGACAAACTGAACTAAAGACAAGAGACTCATTTCAGTCCTAAAGACACGTGCAGATTGAAAGCAAAGGGATGGAAAAACTTTTATCATGCAAATGGATGTCAAAAGAAAGAGTATCAAAACTTAGATCACACAAACTAGACTTTAAAACAGACTGTAATAAGAGACAAAGAAAGGCACTATAAAATAATAAAAGGGACAATTCAACGAGATGGTACAACAATTATAAATATTTATGCACCCAACATGAGACCACTCAAATACATAAAACAATAACAAACATAAAGGAATTAGTTGAAAGTGATACAATAACAATAAAAGACTTTAACACCCCCACTTAAATTAATGGAGAGATCATCCAAATAGAAAATCAATAAGGACACAGTAGTTTTGAATGACACACTTGACTATATGGATGTAACATATATTCAGAGCACTCCATCCTAGAAGTGCAGAATACACTTTCTTTTCAAGTACACATGGAATATTCTCCAGAATAGATCACCTATGAGGCCAGGAAAAAAGTCTCAACAAATGCAAAAAAGATGATCTTTTCTGACCATCACACGTGAAACTAGAAATCAACTACAAGAAAATTCTAGAAAGACCGCAAACATACGGAAGTTCAATAACATGCAGCTAAACAATGAATGGGTCAACCAGGAAATACAAGAGGAAATAAAAAATTACACGGAAACAAATAAAAATGAAAACACAGTGGTTCAAAACCTTTGAGATACAGCAAAAGCAGTTTTAAGAAGGAAATTTAGGGGCGCCTGGGTGGCTCAGTCGGTTGAGCGGCCGACTTCGGCTCAGGTCATGATTTCGCGGTCCATGAGTTCGAGCCCCGAGTCGGGCTCTGTGCTGACAGCTCAGAGCCTGGAGCCTGTTTCAGATTCTGTGTCTCCCTCTCTCTGACCCTCCCCCGTTCATGCTCTGTCTCTCCCTGTCTCAAAAATAAATAAAAACGTTAAAAAAAATTTAAAAAAAAAGAAGGAAATTTATAGAAATACATACCTACCTCAAATATACAACCTAACCTTACACCTAAATGAGCTAGAAAAAGGAACAAGAAACAAAACCTAAGACCAGCAGAAGGAAGAAATAATAAAGATTAGAGCAGGAATAAATGAATATAGAATAATAAGTAATAAAATGTAGAAACAAAAACACACACACTGTAGAATAAATCAATGAAGCCAGGAGCAGGTTCTTTGAAAAGGTCAATAGAATTGATAGGCCTCTAGCCAGGCTTATCATGAAAAAAAGTAAAAAGACTGAAATAAATAAAATCACAAATGAGAGAGAACTAACAACCAACACCACAGAAAAACAAACAATTATAGTAGAATATTATTAAAAACTATATGCCAACAAATTGGACAACCTAGAAGAAATGAATAAATTCCTAGAAATATATAAACTTCCAAAACTGAAACAGGAAGAAATAGATACTTTGAACAGATCAATAGCCAGCAAAGAAATGAAATCAGTAATCAAAAAACTCCCAAAAAATGAAGGGCCAGGGCCAGATGGCTTCATAAACAAATTCTATAAAACATTTAAATACAAGTTAATACCTGTTCTTCACAAACTATTCCAAAATATAAAAGAGAAAGGAAAACTTCCAAATTCATTCTATGAGACCAGCATTAACCTGATACCCAAACGAGGTAAATATAACCACAAAATAAGAGAACTACAGGCCAATCAATATCTCTGGTGAACATAGATCCAAAAATACTCAACAAAATATTAGCAAACTGAATTCACCAATACATTAACAAAAAATTATTCACTACAATCCAGTGGGACTTATTCTCAGGATGCAAATGGTTCAATATTTGCAGATTAATCAGTGTAATACATCACATCAAGAAGAGAAAGGATAAGAACCATATGATCATTTCAATAGATGCAGAAAAAGCATTCGACAAGGTAAAATGTCCATTCATGACAAAAACCCTCAACAAGGAACATCTAGAGGGAACATATCTCAACATAATAAAGGCCATGTATTAAAAACCCGCAGCTAACATTATCTTTAATAGGGGGAAAATGAGAGCTTTTCCCTTAAGGTCAGGAAGAAGTCCATTCTCACCACTTTTATTCAACACAGTACTGGAAGTAAGTCCTACCCACAGCAACCAGACAACAGAAAGAAATAAAAGGCATCCAAAATGATGAGGAAGAAGTGAACTTTTCACTACTTGCAGATGACATGATACTATATAGAGAAAACCTAAAAACTCTACCAAAAAACTGCTACAACTGATCCACGAATTCAGTGAAGTCAGAGGATACAAAATCAATACCCATATGTTGTATGGAAACCAATTTGACAATAAACTCCATATATTGAAAAAAAATTTTTAAAAAATCAGTACCCAGAAATCTATTTGCATTTCTACACAACTATAATGAAGCAGCAGCAAGAGAAATTAACAATCCCACTTACAATTGCACCAAAAATAATAAGATACCTAGGAATAAACCTAACCAAAGAGGTGAAAGACCTGTACTCTGAAAACTATAGAACACTGATGAAAGAAATTGAAGACGACACAAAGAAATGGAAAGACATTCCATGTTCATGGATTGGAAGAACAAGTGTTGGTAAAATGTCTACACTACCCAAAGGAATCTACAGATTTAATGCAATCCCTATCAAAATACCACCAGCATTTTTCACAGAACTAGAACAAAGAATCTTAAAATTTGTACGGAAGCACAAAAGACCCCAAATGGCCAAAGCAATCTTGAAAGAGAAAAACAAAGCTGGAGGGATCACAATGTTGAGCTTTAACTTATACTACAAAACGGTAGTAATCAAAACATTATGGTACTGGCACAAAAACAGACACATAGATCAATAGAACAGAATACAAAACCCAGAAATAAACCCACATTTACATGGTCACTTAATCTTCAAGAAAGCAGGAAAAAATATTGAGTGGGGGAAAAAACAGTATCTTTAATAAATGTATTGGAAAAACTGGACAGCTACATGCAAAAAATGAAACTGACCCCTTCTTACACCATGCACAATAACAACTTACTGAATGGGAGAAGATATTTGCAAATGACATATCTGATAAAGAGTTAGTATCCAAAATACAAAGAGCTTATAAAACTCAACACCCAAAAAACAAATAATCCAATTAAAGATGAGCAGAAGACATAAATAGACATTTCTCCAAAGGAGACCTCCAGATGGCCGACAGACATATGAAAATATGCTCATCATCACTTACCATCAGTGAAATGTAAATTCATACAATTAGATATCGCCTCCAACATCTCAGAATGGCTAAATCAAAAACATAAGAAACAACACATGTTGGCAAGGATGTGGAGGAGAAGGAACCCTCTGGCACTGTTGGTGGGAATGTGAACTGGTGTAACCACTGTGGAAAACAGAATGGAGATTCCTCAAAAAGTTAAAAACAGAACTGCTCTATGATCCAGAAATTGCACTACTAGGTATTTACCCAAAGAATACAAAAACACTAATTCAAAGAGATACATGCACCCCTATGTTTATAGCAGCATTATTTACATAGCCAAGATATGGAAGCAGCCTAAATGTCCATCAACTGATGAATGGATAAAGAAGTGGTATCTATACACACACACACACACACACACACACACACACACAATGAAATATTGCTCAGCCATAAAAAAGAATGAAATCACGCTGTTTGCCATGACATAGATGGAGCTAGAGAGTATAAGACTAAATAGAAGAAGTCAGAGAAGGACAAATACCATATGACTTTAATCATATGTGGAATTTAAGAAACAAAACAAATGGGCAAAGGGAAAAAGAGAGAGAGAGACAAACTAAGAAACAGACTCTTAACTGTAGAGAATGAACTGATGGTTACCGAAGGGGAAGTGGGGAGAGGCATGGGTTAAATAGGTGATGGAGATTAAGGAGTGCACTTGTGATGATGAACACCGGGTAATGTATGGAAGTGTTGAATCACATTGTACACCTGAAAGTAATGTAACCAACCCTGTATATTAACTACCTGGGATTAAATTTTAAAATAAATAAATAAATAAATAAACAAATAAATAAATAAATAAAAGATGAGGGGAGGATTTCCAGTCAAAGCTAACAGATTATCTGCATGCCTTTCTCTCCTCTCCCTCTAAAGTCCTCACAAAATGGAAGTGATGAAATTTGTCAAATTAGTAAAAAGTTTTAGGTGGGCTAGATGTCAACAGGATGATAGAAAAGATAGAAAATGGTAACTGACAAAGCCTCACAAAGGAAGCTGAAAGACAGGTGCACGTGAACATTAGGATGGGGTACAGCTTTTTAGGAAGCAGTTTGCCCAATGCAACTCTGGAGAAGCTGGAGCTTGGAGGTCCAAGTAATGACGAAGGGTGAGAGGCAAAGCAGGGTTGAAAATACATGCATTAACTGAAAGGATTCACTGAAAGTTTATACAGAAGACTCTATTGCCTTCCATCCCCCTTTACACATGTACTATATTCCACAGGGACCTGGGTCCACTGGCAGATAAAATTTGAGGACTTCTTCCTCAAAATGTCTAGAAAATCCCCTGAGAAAATTATCCTGATCGTTCAGAAATATTTCAGTGTAACCCCAGCGTCCCCACCTAACCACTCTAAAGCAAAGCCCACCTGTTGATGAGCCTTGCTCACATACGTAAATTCTGCCAAGAAGCATTGCATTTGTAAGTATGACTAGATAGCCAAGATTTGTCAGACATTTGGATTAACCCCTCCAAATACCAGAGTCAGCCCAAGATAAATAAAGAGAGAAACATGATTATCAAAATAAAGAGTCAATTCAGGTCACAGGTGAGAATTTAGCCTTGAAAAGGGTAGAGAAAACATATTTATATGCCAAAAGAAAATATAATTAAAGTAAAAATGGCCTATGCATTAAACAATTTTACTTAATCATAATAATAAGACCACATTATTGATTTTCAGCTTTTAGGATCAATCACAGAAAACTCAAATAAGTTATCGAATCCCATCAAATGCTATAAACTTAACAATGCAAAAGCAAAAATGCAGGGAAGAGTTTAGTGGTTCTTCAACAAGTTAAATACACAATTACCGTATGACCCAGCAATGCTAGGTATATACCCAAAAGAATTTGAAAGAGCTGGTCAAACAAAAACTTATACACAAATGTTCATTGCAGCATAATTCGCAATAGCCAAGACGTGGAAACAACCTAAATGTCCATCAACAAAGTGAATGGACAAATAAAATGTGGTATATTCATACAATGGAATATTACTCCGCCAAAAAGAGAAATGAGGTCAGATATATACTGCAACATTAATAAAACTGGAAAACATTACACTAAGTGAAAGAAATTAGACCTAAAAGCCTACATGTTCTATGAAATTTACATGAAATGGCAGAATAGGCAAATCCACAGAGACAGAAATCAGCTTTGTGTTTGACAGGGACTGTGGTTACCAAAGAATAAAGACTGACTGGTTAGCGGTTTTCACTTGAGGTGATGAAAAAGATTTAGAGCTAGAGAGAGGTGGTGGTTGTTCCACATTGTGAATGTGATTTATGCTACTGAACTGGGTACTTTAAAAGGGTTAAAATGGTAAATTGTAGGTTATGTATATTTTTTGCCACAATAAATAAATGCACAATAAAGTACAGGCAAAAGTAGTAAGAAAGTAGAAGACATGGTAGAAAAAAGTTGAAGGGAAATACAAGTGCTCCAAAACACTTACTTCATAAAGCAGAAGATCAACAAGGTATTTGTATCTATGAAACAAGAAATAAAAGTACTGCCATATTATGAAAACAGAAAAGGGAAGGACTACAAATAGTAATGTGCCATAATGAGTAACAAGCTATATAGAGAGGATGGTGGTAAAACAGAAAGATGTGATAACCCCTAATTTATCACAGCAGGAATAGATAGGCAATGTCCCAAACTGATATTAGAACAGAAATGGGAGCCCATTATTTAGAGATAAAAAGGTGACCTCCAGAAGAAGCAGCTAAAAACACTTAGGAGTGGTTGCCTATGGAATTTAGTACCTAAACTACCATTATTGTTAAGACAAGGAACTGGAGAGGCCGCATCTACAAAGAAGGAATCCACTAAGAAAGGATCAGAAAAGTGAGCAGAAATACTCCAGCTTAGGGATGGATTCTGAGAAGTTGTTTTTTTTTTTTTCTCCAGATCTTAATGCTTATTTTCCTTTCAGCACTTGGATAGATTTTCTATAAAAGCAGGGCCATATTGTATTGGAAGTTCCCAAAGTCTTGTGTTGGAGAGAGTGTAGCTGTTGTTGGTACACTTCTGAAGGGCATAATCTGTGTGCTCCACAGTGCAGAGCCTTTCTCCTGTCATGTTCCCCATCCTCCTCAAACGTGCCATGCAATCTAGAAACAGCCACACCTACAATAGAGACAGAAATTAGACAGACCCAACCTGGCAAACAGAATAGATAGACCACTGATAGCTTCATTTACAAAAACACCTGGTAATTACACATCCACAAGTTCTTGAGGAGGCATAATCAGAAAAGCCATTTGAGGCAAATAAGACTTTAGGGGCAATCCCTTGTAAATGGTTCCCAACTTCTGTGAACTAAGCTGAGAGGACTACTCCCCCATCAGGCCGGATAGAGAAGTACCACTCAGTCCCACAGTGTGATGGTGGTTCTTAAAATCTTGCCATTAGATGGAAAAAGAAACCTGGGCTGCAATTCCAAAGAAAAGAGCACCCAGGGAAGGAAAACATGTCTCCCTAGAGCCCAGTGTAATGTCTGTACTGTCTGCTTCTAGATTCTCCTAACTCATAGGACTCCTAGAGTAGAGGGACCCCAAGGCCAGCCTTACAAAGAATCCACAGAAGTAAAGGATTATCTCTCCTTCTTCTGCTGAGACCATCGTTCCCAGTATCCTTGTTCAGTTATGCCCTTGACCCATGACCCAGTTCACTTCACATTCCTCTTTAGAAATGACTGTGTGTGTGTGTGTGTGTGTGTGTGTGTGTGTGTGTTTAAGATTGAGAGAAAAGGGTGGGTCAAGCAACATGAGAGGCAGGGCTAAGCAGACATATGAGAGAAGTAGAAAGAAAGAGAAACAGGCTGTGGGATCCTCCCAGAGTGTTGACTTGGTTTTAACTTTTACCACCAAAATTTGCTCTAATCCTCAAAACATCTATTTAAGAAAAATAATCACCTGTCTTAGAAACAAGAAGACCTACTAGTTTACCAAACCTACATGTGAACAGAGCCCCCTTTGTTTAAAAAAATAATTGGTAATGGTACTCAAACCTTCACAAAACCAGAATGTCCCTTCCACCTCTCCTTTCTTCTTGACTAGTCAATCAAGATGAAAATCTAACTATTTGAACAGCCTGTGTCACAGGACGTTGTAGGAAGAAATACATAAAGGTTGTGATGGTAGCTTTGACATCAAAAGTAAATGCTCTGAATTTTTAAAAAATGAATTTCTTTGGGAAGAATCAGAACAACTCCAGGAGGAAAAGTTACATTTCTCCAGTGGCTTACAGAGGCATCTGAAGTGTGTCATACATAGACAAGAGCACATGACAGTTTTTGGATATCCTCCCTCTGCCCCAATATCCTGGAATGTGCTGCCTGAAAATTGCTACCTGATTTACAGAATAGAAACTAACATTAGTTGAGTTCCCATTATTTCCAAACACTTTGCTAAGAACTTGCTTTTTTGTCATAAATAGTCCCCACGATAACTATTACAAGGTAGCATTTGTTATCTACGTTTCACAGAGGAGGAAACTGAGGTAGTAACAGATTTGAACATAGGTTTGGTAATTTGGAAGCTCATCCTCTAACCCTAGTCCAATATAGATATTAGAGGATTGGATACCAACATTCGATGTTGACTAGGCACAGAAAATGCATTTTTCTCCCTTGTTTTTTCCCATTAGGCAAGTGTTGATGCTCCATGTCTGGGTGTCCTGGCAGCAGAACTGTCTCTTCTGTGTTGCCATAATGACGTCTCAATCACACAACAAGCATCCTTGGGCTTGCATCACCTCCTCTGCATTGCAAAGTGTCAGAACGGTAAGAATGATTTACCACCTCTTCTAAGGGGTACTACAAATTGTCCCTAACTTCTCCTTGTGGGTCCCAAGAAGGCTCTATGTCTGTAGATTTCTAAAGTCTGCCCCAACATCTATAGCTCCACTTTCTTTTTTTTTTTTTTTTTAAATATTTTTTTCAACGTTTATTTTATTTTTGGGACAGAGAGAGACAGAGCATGAACGGGGGAGGGACAGAGAGAGAGGGAGACACAGAATCGGAAACAGGCTCCAGGTTCCGAGCCATCAGCCCAGAGCCCCACGCGGGGCTCGAACTCACGGACCGTGAGATCGTGACCTGGCTGAAGTCGGACGCTTAACCGACTGCGCCACCCAGGCGCCCCATATAGCTCCACTTTCTAACACGCCTTTCATAATCTTTTTAGAATGATCAAGATATGCCAAGATCTATAAAGTACTATACTTGGATTAGTGTTGGGTGTTAATGCTGGGGGCAGGAATGCTGTGGGGAAGAAGAGGAGAAAGAGAAGAAATGGTACCAATGGGACTTTTTTAAAAAGGAGGTATATTTTCCCCCTCTAATGGGGCATCAAATGGAATATTCAGATTCTTGCTTCAGGGGTGGGGGAAAATTAGCCACCAGCAGTAAATGCTGCTGTGGCCTGCCTAACAAAGCATAAAAGCGAGTCCTGAAAGTATCATACTATTTCCAAATAACTTAGAGAAAAGATTTAGCCTCAAATGAGGTGGGGTCTACAGTTGCTTGAGCTTACCACCTAAAGTAAGTTTGTAGACTGCAACCCAATGGTGTCACCAAGAAGAGACAGAATTAGGGATCCAGAGAGGTCATGATAGCTAGAGCTCACAGGTCTGAGGGCCAGAGAGGAGTGCACAAAGAGCTCCAGAGATTTGCACAGGGTTCTCCTTATTCAGGTATGTAGTGGTCAGAACAAGCATGTGAGAGGATGCATGGGTGGCTCAGTTAGTTGATTTCTGCTCAGGTCATGATCTCATAGTTCGTGGCTTTGAGCCCTGTGTCGGGCTCCACACTGACAACACAGAGCCTGCTTGGTATCCTCTCTCTCTCTCTCTCTCTCCCCCTGTCTTTCTGCCCCTCCCCCACTCATGCTCACTCTCTCAAAAGAAGTAAATAAACTTAACAACAACAGCAAAAAAGAATACGAATGTGAAGGAAACTACCTGAGGCCAGGGGAGAATGTTTAAGGAGAAAAATCCAATGAACTCGCAAAGGCTGGGAATAGTGCCTATGACGATAAGCCAACATTTAAAACTTCATAATGCACAAGTAATGAGGAAGAGTACCCAAAGGGTTTTGTTTCATTAGAAGGAAAAAACGATCTCTAGACTAAATTGTGTTTTGGTGCCACTTAACAGACCTTAAAAATAAGATCTAAAAAGATCAGGTTATCTCCAAATACTTTGAATGTTAATCAAACCTACTCCTAGGAATACCAATATTCCAGCAGTCAACAAGTTAAAATTCACAGGGTCCAATAACAATTATTACACTTGCAAAAATCAGACCACAGCACATAATGAGGAGAGAAATGAATCAAAACTGACCCAGAAATAACTCAGATGATAGAATTCGTAGAAAGGGATGTTAAAACAATTGTTATAATGTATTCCAATTATTTAAGGAGTCCAAGAAAAAGATGAACATGTTAAGCAGAGACATAGAAAAATTTCTAAAAGACCTCAATTGAACATCTGGAGATTAAAAGCATAATATCTGAGGTAAAGAACACTCTGGCAAAAATTAACAGTGTAATTTTCAAGAGGGCCAGAGAAAATAAGACACATTTCATTCACAGGAACAAAAGTAAATATGACAGTAAATTTCTTATCAGTAAAAGCCATAAACAATGGAGCAGCCTCTCAATGTACAGGGGGGAGGAAAAGGCAATCTAGAATTCTTTAGCCAGCAAAAATTCTTTTGAAAACAAAAGTGAAATAAAGACATGTTTAGATATACAAGAGCTGCTAGAATTCATTGCCAGCAGATCTGCACTAAAAGAAATATTAAAGGAAATCCTTCAAGGAAAAACATCCAGGTGAAAATCTAGGTCCGCATAAAGGAATGAAGAGTAATGGGTTGCAACTACGTAGGTAAATATTCTGTCCTCATTATTTTTAAAAAAAATTTTTAATGTTTATTTAGTTGAGAGAGAGAGAGAGAGAGAGAGCATGAGTGGGAAGAGGGGCAGAGAGTGAGAGAGACACAGAATCCAAAGCGGGCTCCAGGCTCTGAGCTGTCAGTACAGAGCCCGACATGGGGCTCGAACTCATGAACTGTGAGTTCATGATCTGAGCTAAAGTCGGATGCTTAACTGACTGAGCCACCCAAGTGCCCCTTCTCATTATTTAATCTTTTAAAATGATAATCAACTGTTCAAGGCAAAAAATAATAATGTAAAAGCTATATGACAACAATAGAGGCTTGAAAGAGGAAGTAGGATTACTTTTTAAGGTTCCTGCAAACAGAGTGTGACATGTCACTTAACGAGTAAACTGTGATAAGTTAAAGATGTGTAATATAAACCTTAAAGCAGCCTCCTAAATAATATAGCCAAGAGGTACATATAGTAAGCCAAATTGAGATGTAATGTTTTAAAAACTACTTTAAAAGAAGACAAAAAAGAGGAAAAATAGAAAGAACAGATGGGAAAAATAGAAAACAAATAGTGAAGACTTAAAGCCATCTAGAGTAAATGTAAATATTCTGAACACCTCCAGTGAAAAGGTGGAGATTATCAGATTGGATAAAAAGCAAGGCTCAACTCTATGCTGCCCTATGAGAAACCCAGTTTAAATGCAAAGCCATAAATAGAATAAAAGTTAAAAGTTGGAAGATAACACAGTAACACTAGTCAAAAAGAAATTAGAGTGGCTGAATCAATATCAAAAAATATATATTTCAGAGCAAAGAATGCTTCCAGGGAAAAAGAGGATCATTTCATAATGATAAAGGGGTCAATTAATTAATAAGACAACAATGCTAAACATGTATGTCCCTAAAATTAAAAATTTATAAAAATTAAAATACATTAAACAAAAATGGATAGAGCTAGGGGGCGCCTGGGTGGCTCAGTCGGTTAAGCATCTGACTCTTGATTTCAGCTCAGGTCACCACCTCAGGGTCATGAGATTGAGCCCCGCAACACTCTCCATGCAGAGCAGGGAGCCTGCTTGAGACACTTTCCCTTCCTCTCCCTCTGCCCCCACTCGCTTGTGCACATGCTCTCTCTAAAAATAATTTTTTAAAAAAGGATAGAACTACAAGGAGCAGATGTACAATTATAGTCAGAGAATTCAGTATCTCTTTCTCAATAATTCATAATCACACAGAAAATTTTTAAGGATATAGACTTGAACCAACTTGACCTAATTAATATATAGAGAACACTCCACCAATAATGGAAAAACGAACATTCTCCTCAAGGGAAAAACAGAAAACTTACCAAAATAGACCACATTCAAGCCATGAATCAAATCTTAAGAAAGTATAAAGTCTTTAATTCGTCCAAAATGGATTCTCTGACCAAAATGGAATTAACCTAGAAATAAAACTAGAAAGATACCTGGAAAATTCAAAATATTCGGAAACCAGGTAATCCACTTCTAAGTAACCCATGAGTCAAAAAAAAGAAATAAAAGTAGAAATTGAAAGCATTTTGAACTAAATGAAAAAATACCTACAAAGAAAACGCCAGACTGTAATGTTCTAGCAAACACTTAAAGGTAGAAAGTATTCCAATCCTACCCAAATTCTTCCAGAAATGTGAGAATGAGGAAACACGCCAAATCATTCAAGGAGGCCAGCAACATTCTGATACCAAAACCACATAAAGACATGACAAGAAAAACAAAAACAAAAAACTACAGACCAACGTTCCTCAAGAACATAAGTGCAAACGTTTTTAAATAGATCCGCACATATATGGTCAAATGATTTTTGATAAAGAGTCAAAGGCAATTCAATGGAGAAAGAGTAAACATCGATAAATGGTGTTGGAAAAATTGGTTATGTATCTATGCCAAAGAAAAGAACTCTGGTCTATATCTTATATGTAATGCAAAAGTTAATTCAAAATGGACCCATAAAACTAAAACTATGAAACAAGAAGTCCTTGTACCTTGGGTTAGGCAAAGATGTCTTAAACACAACACCAAAAGCATGACCTATACATTTTAAAAGTGAAAAATTAAGTATTTCTGCTCTTTGAAAGACACTGCTAAGAGAACAGATAAGCCACAGACTGGGAGAAAATATTTGCAAGTTACATATCTGACAAAAGGCTCACACCCAGAATTTAAAAATGAACACTCCAAACTCTGTAAGAAAACAGACAACCAAATTAAAAAATGGTAAATTTGAATTTGAATTACTGAGTCATTTCCCCGAAGAGACACAGATGGCAAAGACACACATCAAAAGATGTTCAATATTTGGTCATAAAAGACGTGTAGCTTAAAAACTGCCCGAGATCCCACTACATATTCATTAGGATGTCTAAAATGGAAACTCTGACCATACCATATGTTATTAAAGATGTGAAGCAGCTGGGACTCTCGCGTTGCCAGAGGGAGCGTGACATGGTATAACAACTTTGGCAAACAATTTGGCCGTTTATCCTAAAAAGATAAACACACATCGACCAAATGACCCAGTCATTCCATAACTTGGGATTTAGCTAAGAGAAATGAAAGCAGATACCCAGAGCAAAACATGTACACAAATGTTGATAGCACCTTTATTTGGAAAAGCCAAAACCCTGGAAACAACCCAAGTGTCCATCAATAGGCAAATGGGTAAGCAGACGATGGAATAGTATTCATCAGTAAAACGGGAATGATAACCTATACCTATACCCATAACCACTTGGGTGAATCACAAAACAATTTCTCTGAGGGCAACATGCAACACAACAGAAGAGTACATCCTATATGAATCCACTTATCTAAGATCAGAAAGTACACACTTGATAGAAAGCCAATGACGGAAAGCAGATCTGTGGATGTCTTTGGATCAGGGGTGGGTACAGGGGAGCAGGTGTGGTGGAGGCAATGAATACGATTGGGTTTTTTTTTTTTTCGTTTATTTATTTTTTTATTGCAGTTTTTGTGAGTATATACATATATAAAAACTTACCAAATTGTACATTTTAGACAAACTGGATGTCAATTACATCCCTATGGAGCTGTTAACAAACAAACAAAAATCGTTACAAGTTACCTTCTCTGGAACTAAAGACATCAGCACCTGAAGCTTTCACTGAGAGCTCCTGGCTTTCCTGCTATATGACTTCCCCAGCTCTTTGCAAAATGCCTCCATGTCTGGTCTCCTATCAAGAAACCCTCCACCTTAGCGACAGCTTTTCCAGGGCGCTGAATGATGCATTTGATGGCCGAAATATATTCAATATCTGCTGAACCTATTAAAATGATCTATGTCTTTCATTCATATTTCACAGAGGCCTCACTTAAACACTTTATAGACTCTGAGTCTGTGCTGTCATAATATCTGATGCGATCAAACTGTCAGCAGAGAGAAATGTTCAGAACACTTTATATCTCCAGAATCGGATAGGAAGGAGAAATTGGAAACAGCAATGTCATAGAAGGAACTGATGATCAACAAAAACCTTAAACTCTTTTTCTCAATACAGAGGACATTGAAAAAACTAAATCTACAAAGTATGAGAAGCATGGAAATCACTGCCTCCTGTCTCCGTCCTGTGATACAGAATTTGTACCCAAAGTCTTGCAACGAGACAGAGCTAAAATTGTCCAGGTAACTTACCCCCCGCTTTATCCAATGGCTTTTCTTTCATGTGTATTATTACTTTTAGTGACAACTTCTTTCTCCTTCCTTCCTTCCTTCCTTCCTTCCTTCCTTCCTCCTTCCCTCCCTCCCTCCCTCTCTCCCTCCCTCCCTCCCTCTCTCCCTCCCTCCTTCCCTCCCTCCCTCCCTCTCTCCCTCCCTCCCTCTCTTTCTTTCTTTCTTTCTTTCTTTCTTTCTTTCTTTCTTTCTTCTTATGTTTATTTATTTTTGAGAGAGAGACAGAGAGTAAGCAGGGAGGGGCAGAGAGACTGGGAGACAGCCCAGAGCCTGACGCAGGGCTTGAACCCACCAGGAGTGAGATCATGACCTGAGCAGAAGTAGGATGCTTAACCGACTGAGCCACCCAGGAGTCCCTAGTGGCGACTGATTTCAACAGTTTCTATTTTTAATAAATTTTTCCATGTTTTTAAAGTTCAGTGAAGCACAGAGTAAATAATATGTAGAGTGTTTGCTTTCATGATTTGCATCTCTATGAGTAAGAACGATGCCTAATATTCCTGAATATAGCAATTTATATTATTTTTATGTAATCCTTATAGCATGCACATGAGGTGTTTTCTAGTTTTATACTTCTTTTGTTTGATTAATAAATATGTCACTAAAGATGGGGAACTCTGGTTATTCAGCAAAGTTAGTGGAGTCATCAATCAACAGGCTTTTCAATAGTATTATAATTTACTCAGCAAACATCAAAATAACTTGCTTTAGATTTTGTTTTAAAACACCTATTAGGGGTCCCTGGGTGGTTCCATTGGTTAAGCATCCAACTCTTAATTTGGGCTCAGGTCATGATCTCACAGTCATGAGATCGAGCCCCACATTGGGCTCCGCACTGAGCGTGGACCCTGCTTAATATTCTCTCTCTCTCTCTCTCTCTCTCTCTCTCTCTCTCTCTCTCCCTCTCTCTCTCTCTCTCTCTCTCTCTCTCTCTCTCTCCCTCCCTCTCTCTCTCTCTCTCTTTCCCCCTCAGCTCCTCTCCCCTGCTTGTACTCTCTCTCTAAAAAATAAAAACCTTATTAAAACAAATTTTAAGTTGAAGTGATAAACCTCAGTACCGCATAAATAATTTTTACACTGACCCCAACCCCTGGGGAAACCTATGGGGCTCTGCATACTCCCTCACTTTCTTCAAGGTACATGGGCTTATCCACACACTTGCGAGGTCACCCAGCTCTGCAGCCTAGGTTGGGCTGTCTAATACCTGGCCCTCTAGCCACACACATGGAGCCAACGGCTCAGCACAGTTGCTGGGGTCGCCCTTCAAGGCTAGCTCATCTCTGGAAGTGGGAGAGTCTTTTGGTTCCTGCTAAAAAGTACATACGTGAAGCAGTGTCTTCTCCTCCCATGGCCGAGGGGATAGAATCGTGTGAAGCTGAGATGTGGAAGTGATACACCTTACATAACATAGTCAAAAATACTGCATAGATGTCTTAAATATGCACCTTAAATTTGAATTTGAATTACTGAGTCATTTCACCAAAGAGACACAGATGATAGTGCATTTTTCCAGAATCAAGCATTTATTCTCACCCACCCCACACCTCAAAAATCACGAGCCTGGTTGACTATGAAGTTATCCATTTACATGAAGAAACCAAGCATCTAGAATTTATTAGAGGGGCGCCTGGGTGGCTCAGTTGGCTGAGTGACCGACTTCGGCTCGGGTCATGATCTCACGGTTCGTGGGTTCGAGCCCCGCATCGGGCTGTGTGCTCACAGCTCGGAGCCTGGATCCTGCTTCGGATTCTGTGTCTTCCCCTCTCTCTGCTCCTCCCCTGCTCATGCTCTGTCTGTCTATCTGTCTCTCTCTCAATAATAAATAAACATTAAAAAAAAATTAGAATTTACTAGAAAGTTCTTCTACTTCCTTCCATCCTCCATCCAGTGCCCTGGACTCGGGACCCTGAGTGCCATGATTAGGCTAATGAGTGGATGGCCAGCCTCCTCTGAGCCTCTTGCAAGCGGTTCATAGTTTTTCATTTCTTCCTGGCCTGGCCCCACAGCTGACTTATCCAGATGAAAATATTTGAGCCGCTTTAAAAATCAGAAGAAAAAAAATAAATAAATGCAATTCCACTTGAATTCTAGTCATCTCAATATCACCACACTTGTGAAATATGATTTCTAACATTTTTGAGTGAAGGAAGAGGGCTAGAACTGCAAAAATGCCTAAGGCCCCCCCCAAAACCACGTAGCAGTACCCGGCCCCTGGGCCTGGAGCTTCTCCAGGATGATAGAATTCAGCGGTCTTTCTCATGTTGTTGTTGGTCAGCCCTGAGGTCATGGCTCTCCTTTTGGTTTCAGAGTGTAGGACAAACTTTAATGCCGTCCTTGCTGACTGACTTTGTGTGGAACCTCCTGATGACGCTGTCTTCACCTAATTGTGTAACTGCATTCAAGGCGTCAACCATACTGAAACTGACTCTGGAGTCTCATGCCCATAAGGTCACCATGGTAAGACACTTGACCATGAGTAGGGGGCACGGAGCTGATTCTCTAACTTTATTCTCTTGTTGCCTTTGTTACATGCTACTTCTTTTCCTGTGTATTTCTTGTTACTGTTCAACATGTCGCTTCGATCAAATGAGGGGTTTTTTTGTGTGAAAAAATATTTCAAGCATACGGAAAGTGTGGGACACAATGGCATGAATGTTCACCTGCCAATCATACCAAATAATCACATTTTGCCGCATTTGCATCAGTTTTTTTAAAGAAATACATTAATAACTGGAGAATAATGCAGATATAACTGAAATCTCCTGCGTAACCGCTAAGGAAAGTTTTCAGGGACCCTCAGGTTGCTGCAGGGCTGGCTATATGATTTGTGGGGCCAAGTGAAAATAAACGTGGGGCTTCCTGTTCAAAACATGTGCTATTATTTAAAGTGCCATTAAATATACAATCATATGTCACTAAATTCTACTCCTGTAACCCATATTACACTATATGTTAACTAACTAGAATTTAAATGAAAACCTAAAATATATATACAGTCCTATGAAGTTTTCCCCCCCTTTCCTCCATGGTCTCTCTCTTTCTCTCAATTTGTCATAGCATTTTTATTTTCTACTTAATGTCTTTAAGTTAAAAAAAAAAAAACTAAAATTTTAAAGTAGCACAAATTTTACCAGCCATTTTTACATCGTGCCATGCCATTTACAGGTGAAAACACAGAAGTGTTTAACTCAAGAAAATAATGCAAGTGACAGCTCATACACGAATATGTTTTCATTCGCACCAAAAGAGTGGAAGCAATACACAAAACTAACTCGATTATTTGTATTTCATTTCTGACATTCACACTTTCTATTAACGCCTTCTACCTTCAGCTTATTGATGAGTCATCATTTTCCATTTAAGCGGTTGAGGCTTCAATGAATGCTTATCTTATACGCACTGTGATTTCCCACTGACTGCTACACATCTCGGGTCCACTGGAAGTCTGTACACTTAGACTGTGCACGTTGCATGTGAACGGGACTGCACACGGGAGCCACAGCCACCAACGTCCCGGCTCACGTGCATGCTCTATGGTCCCATGGGACTTCACTTCGAAAACACAAGCTCAAAAATAAAATTATTTCAATATTCGAGAGGGCGACAGCAAAGCTCTGAACCTTCTAAGTGCGGAACCCTGTCAAATGCATAGGTCACATGCTCATGAAACCAGCCCTGATCTGATGGTGACATGAGGGCTGAACTCTCAGTTTCTGGTGCTGACACATGGTGTTATTCGACTGAAAATAAACTGAGAGGGGAGCCTGGGTGGCTCAGTCGGTTGAGCATCCGGCTTCGGCTCAGGTCATGACCTCACGGCTCATGGGTTCAAACCCCATGTCAGGCTCTGTGCTGACAGAGCTTTGGCTTCTGTCTCCCTCTCACTCTGCCCTTCCCCCACGGGCGCTCGGTCTCTCCAAAATGAATCAATGTTTGAAAATGTTTGAAAAAAAGAAAAAAGAAAATAAACTGAGAGTTCATACTCAAAATCAGCGAGCAGGAAAGGGGAAGTAAAGCTTTCGATAGAACTCCCAACATGGCTACATCCAGGAGCATCCCAGAAGGCAAGTAGGACCAAGGGGAAAGCTGGAGGGCGACAGTCATTTCCTTGATAAATTAAGCTCTTCTCTCATGCGGTGAGAAAGAGAGGGTAGATAAAGCCATACCAAGGCCCTGGAGGGGAAGAGGAGCCCCACAGAAAACTAGACGTGTAAAACTAGCCTCTGCCGCGGTAAAATCATTAAACAGAGAGAAAGCAACTGAACAGAAATGGGGTTCAGCAATTCATCGCTCCACCCAAGCTCCCACAAACAATTCAAGTACTAAGTACAGTGGATTGTCATCTTAAACAGGGCTAGGTTCTAAAATCAGTTATAATGGGAAATTGTGCATAGTTAAAATTATCCCTGGAAACCACTGAAACTGCACATGCAGTATGTGGGTTTCCAGTCTCTAAATAACCGCAACACAGCAAGTCGTTTCTCGAGAATGAAAGCAGATCATCACTGCACACTTGAGCATACAGTGACATAGCTGGCTTGTTTTAGGGGGCGCGCTGCATGGAAAGGAACGGGATGAGGAGAAAAGGGGATGAGAGCGCGTGCGCTCTCTCGCCGTCTCTCAAAAATAAATAAATGTTTTAAAAAATGTCTATGGAGAAGAGTAATGTTTAATTGTCTCCCGCTTCGTGCTCCCCTTGGAGCATATATGGCGGAAGGAATGTCCTGCACTCTTAACACTTCGCTTATTTTTTTTTTCTTTTGTTTGGAGTAGAGGGCTGTGCACAGATAACTAACTGAATTGTACATGAGGCAATCGCAATGGGATGTAAATTTACGTCAACCAACATCTCAGCTTGTGCTCTCTGAGGAATATTTCCAAATAAAAAACGCAGGCATCCAGGAAGATGAAAATTGATGTTGAATCTACAACCATTAGCTTGAGACAAATTTCAGGTCTAACTAGAAATCTCCTTGTTTAGGAATGCATAAAAAGGGGAAAACATTGAACACACATAGGACCTATGAATAAAATTTGCAAGCTTATGACTCAGTGTTTACCATTCTGGGCCATTCTTCCAAACACAGTTTCCCCATTCCATACGCACATTCAAGTCTTCTTTAATTGCCAGAAAGTTTTTAAAGTATACAGTTCCATTGTTTTTCTGTTCCATTATTTTGACTTCCTTCTTTTTTTCCATTTTTTTTAATGTTTATTCATTTTTTGAGAGAGACAGAGAGGATGAGTGGGGAAGAAGCAGAGAGAGAGACAGACAGACAGACAGAATCTGAAGCAGGCTCCAGGCTCTGAGCTGTCAGCCCACAGTCCAAGGCGGGGCTTGAACTCATGAGCCATGAGATCATGACCTGGCTGAAGTTGGACGCCCAACCAACTGAGCCACCCAGGCCCCCCTATTTTGACTTCCTTCTTAAAGGACTTGAATTATACACATGTTTTCTACACTGAGCCTATGTGTTTTATATAATGAAGCCTACCTTCCCCAAATAAACTTTTTAATGGGTATTTTGGGGTACCTGGGTGGTTCAGTCGGTTGAGCGTCCGACTCCGGCTCAGGCCATGATCTCGTGGTTTGTGAGTTCAAGCCCAGCTTCGGGCTCTGTGCTGACAGCTCAGAACCTGGAGCCTGCCTTGGATTCTGTGTCTCCCCCTCTCTCTGCCCTTCCCCTGCTCATGCTCTGTCTCTCAAAAATAAACATTAAAACATTTTAGTGAATAAATTAAAATTTAAAAAAACAGGTATTTTTCCACTATAGTAAATAGATAGGCTTCTTCTCATCCAAATAAGTATTTTACATTGTGTAGTCGCACACGTGAATATGCTTTCCTCTAGTGCGTATTTGTGTGTAGATTGCTGCCGTGGCCATTCTGAAAAGGACCGAATTCTTACATCCAAGAAATGCCTTGGTTGACAGGTTGCCATGGAACAAGAGGCACTTGTTTGACCCTTGAAATTACTTTTCCAGGTGTCTAAGATTGTGGATGCTATTTATAAGAAACTGCGTGAAAACTCTTCTCATGTGATGAGGCAAGCCATGCTGCGGGTCACTACCTTGCTGACACGCACTTCACCAAAGAAGGTCATCTTTCAGCTTATGGATTATCCAGTTCCAGCGGACAAGTAAGGCCCCCTCACCCCTTCCTACAGTGTTTTGTTCCCAGTCTCCAGAATCAGACAGAGCTAGACTCGGGCTTCTTTTTTTTTCTCAAAGAGGATATCTATGTTTGTAACACACAGGATGATCATAAAGCTTAAGTAAGATCATACATGTTATTCATATTCTTGCACGATATCTACACAATACTATAGACCACTGACAAATGATCCTCGTCACTATTTTTTATCTGAGGCTTTAAATTGTGTTCTGCTGCATATACCACGGGAACAAATCACTCCTCAGAGTGATGATGGACGTTTTCCCCATAAGTAATAAAACTTATAGTGCTTTTTTTCTCACTTATGAAGAGCAGATGGAAGGCATTTCCACCTGCCAATAAAATAATGAAACATTAAAAATTCCCAGATATAATGGAGAGTCCCCTGTTACTTACATGTTTATCTGAAATTCATGATCCAGGATCACAGAAAATATTAAGGAGAAAAGAATACCAGTGTGAGCCTATGAGACAGTATGAGCCTAACACACATTAGACGAGCAGAGTAAAGGACATCACTCCATTTCTATCATTTGTACCTTGAGAAGGAAGGTAATACTTCTCTACTATTAGCAGTGTAAAAGGCAGGAAGTTACATTACGAAAAGGATGCAGGCTTTGGAAACGAATCTGAATTCCTTCCCAGCCACACAAATTTCTAAATTCCTTGATCAGATTTCCCTGTATGTGAAATGAGGAAAATTCTTTTTTATCTGTAAATCAATTATTGTGGGTTAAATGAGTTAACATCTGTAAAAGGACATCAAAACTCACAAAATGCCAAACCAATTATATGACTGACTTTCTTTTTCCAACTGAAAGCTTGTATTTATTTAGGAGGTTTAAACTCACAAAGTATTTTACTACCTAGAAAATTCCTGGAAATTAAAAATCTTCATAAGACTCAGCATTTTCTCATTCAGGAATTAAGCACCCCATTGTATGTTAAATATTACCAGCCTTCGAGCATTTTGTTGAAAATGGGTACAAGTTGCCAATGAATCCAGTACAAACGATATGAAATGAGGGAGTACAGAAAGCAAGCATAGAGTTAAGTGAACTTCATTAAAATAGTCACCAGCAGGGGCGCCTGGGTAGCTCAGTCTGTTAAGCATCTGACTTTGGCTCCAGTCACAGTCTCACGGTTTGTGAGTTCGAGCCCCGCGTCGGGCTCTGTGCTGACAGCTCAGAGGCTGGAGCCTGCTTTGGATTCTGTGTCTCCCTCTCTCTCTGCTCCTCCCCGACTTGTGCGCTCTCTCTCTCAAAAATAAACATTAAGAAATTTTTTTTTAAATAGTCATGAGCAGATCTTGTGTATCTAGGTGAGGGCTGCGGCAGAAAAGAGTGGGATTTAGAGTTGAGCTACAACAGACAAACAGAAGAAATGTCTGATCGGTTAGAAGGTATGATCTGAGAGGTAAGGGAATGAGACAGACCATGTGAAACTGATGTCCATGTGGGTCTAAGCTTGGTTGCAAGCTGAGCCCCAAAGGCAGGAACAGTTGAGTAACGGATTCTAAAGAGCTGGTATGTCTCTGTTCCAGGGGACCAGGCCCCCTATTAGGAACCTAAACTCAGAGAGACTGAGCAGTAGGATCCAGAACCCCGCATGGATTGACAAGGTATCAGGAATGTACCCACACAGAGATGTGTAGCAGTTTTTAAGATGAGCACTAGTAAAAATAATCTTGAAAAGTGGCTAGGTGTGCAGAGGGAGGGAGGGGACTGGAGGTAGAGAAGCCAGGGTGCTAGTGACACCTGTGCCACTGGAATGTGTGTGACCTTTCACTAAAGGGCCCACCCCCCTGAGCTCAATTTTTTAAATCTAATTTTCTAATATTTAAATTTATATAGTTAATCTTTTACTTAGTATTTCTACCTCTTTGGGTTTTTTTTTTAAGTTGATGTATTTATTTATATGTTAATTTGTATTTCCATACCAGTTTTTTAAATATTCTGTTATTCCTGGACAAACGAGGTCACAAGATGGGAGGACCAGAGTACAGAGTGGGGAAAGCTGATCAGTTCTTGATACTGAGCTGGACAGATATTTAAATATGGTAGAAAATTACGGCGCCTGGGTGGCTCAGTCGGTTAAGCGTCCGACTTCGGCTCAGGTCATGATCTCGCGGTCCGTGAGTTCGAGCCCCGCGTCCGGCTCTGTGCTGACCGCTCAGAGCCTGGAGCCTGTTTCAGATTCTGTGTCTCCCTCTCTCTGACCCTCCCCCGCTCATGCTCCGTCTCTGTCTCTCAAAAATGAATAAACATTTTTTAAAAATTAAATGTGGTAGGAAATCAACTTGCAGACTTGCAGACTGTATTTTCCGTAAGATCTCACGGACACTCTTCCTCTGTTTTCAAGGACAAGAGACTTAATGAGATCATTTGGAAATGAGCATACCAGTTTGGTTTAGACTTGTCTGTGATCTCTTTGGTATATAAACATGTAAAAGAAAAAAAAAGACTTCGATTCATGACACTGTATTAAGCAGGAAATGAATAACCTGATTCTCATCGTGATGGTTGGGCGGGGGGTGGGGGCTGTGTTTGCAGCACTTTGATACTGATGTGGCACGCGGCAGGTTCTGAGTCAAGCGTGGCCCCTCATGTGCTGAAAACAATCTTATTGATCCTGAAAGGAAAGCCTGGGGAAGTGCATGCTAGCCTCCAGGAAAGAAGACGTTTCTCTCTCGATACTACTAATATGATGCCTGTAGCGGTAAGTAATACTTAAGTATTAAGTACTAAGTGCTTCCTTGTCCTGGTGTTGTTTTTCTGATCATGAAAATCCCCATCTTCCCACGGACTCGGTCATACTTCTGGACACTGTCCTCTCCTTCATTCATTCATTCATTCATTCACTCATCCAACACATATTTATTGAGCGCCTACTGTATGCCACACCTCGACCAGGAAGCATACATTCCGGTAAAAGACACAGACAATGAACACAAAACTGTGTTATGTATCAGATGATATAGAGCTGAGAAAAGACATAAAGTGATGTGAGTAAAAGAAAGTGACAGGGAGTTTAGGAAGGTTGGTCAGGGGAGGGGCCTCTGCTGAGGTGACATCCAGTCAGAGAGTGAAGGAGTGATCCTTGCAAATACCTGGGCAAGAGAGAAGAATATCTAGACAGAAAGACAAAAGCCCCATAGATGGGAGCTTGCCTAGTAAGTGAGTGACTCCAAGGAAACTGAAAGGAGAGAATGGAGCGAGGGCGGAAGTTTGGAGATGGTCTCAGAGACTAGCCACCGGCTAGACTGGATAGACTTTGCATGTGAAGCCCTGATGTCATTTGCGCCCACCATTTTGTATCTCCCAAGGACTAAACTCACCACTCCTGGGAGTAAATTCTAGTCTTACAGAGACACAATGGGAAACAAAATGGGTAGCGCTCCACAAATGTGAGGTGGTGGGATGTGTTTCTCTGATGTGGCAGGTGGGTGTTGCAGTGGTTCCTGGGCCCAACAACTGTTAGTGATCTGGCCTGTCTCCTCTTAACCATCTCACTGGCCTGGAGTATTGAAGCACGGGAAGGACCTGGGTTATTGGCAGGACCATCCTTCATGGCCACATATGAAGGGGACACTGGAAAGTATACTGTCCTTGGGAACCAGCTTGCTTCTTCCAGTCTGGCACCCAGGGGGTTGTTGATAGTACTTTGAGAGTCCATTGCCATAGAATACTGGGCATAGTTCCATTCAAAATGGACTCCATAGCTGTTAGGGAATGAATGAATATGCATGCACGCTCCAGGCTGCCTTCAGGGGGTTGCAGGAGGGATTGCGGTGTTCCTCCCTTCCCCCTCACTAAGGCTGACTGGGCTTAGAGGCAGATGGCTACATTCTTGACTTCTTTTTCCTTCCCTTGTAGGCATCCCAGGCCCTGTGCACATTGCTGCCTGTTGCTTCGTACAAGAAAGCAGTGGCCCAGTTTTTCCCCCAGCTCCTGATGGCCCTCATGCTCCAAGTCTTCTACATCAGTGAACTGAGACTGGTGACAGAGGACAGGCCGTTGTGAGATTGCAGTGGTTATTTCAGAGTCAATAAGAAATAAGCTCCCAGCTGTCGACTATTTCTAGTCCCTCGGGTTCATGTGGAACTCCTTATAATCCTACGCAATGCATTCATTTATTACAGTTTTCTTTGTGAAACTACCCCGAGTACCTAGAAGTGAGCTAGCACCCTCCCTGAGTGTATGTGGCGTGTATAAAGAAGCACCCCCACTTTCTGCCACAGTCGGAGCGGGTTGGGGGGCACCAAGGGGAGAGAGAGCAGGTAGGAGCTTTAGATCCAAAGCCAGGCCCATGCTAGCTCTGCCATTTACTCCCTGAAAGTGATTTCTCGTGGTAATTGTACGTGTGAGATTAAAATAACGCGTGCAAATGTGCTTTATGAACTGTGAAGTTTTATGATTGGTGATGTGATGTGTGGGCTTAAGAGGGTACACATTCTGTCCATGTAAGATTCAGCTGTTCCCTTTCACCCAAGGAGGTACAGTTAGCTTTGCCCCAGGGAAATCTGGACCCACTGCCTGCTATTTGCCCGCATCGGGGGTGGACTTCTAAGCCAGGTAAAACTCCAAAGCACAATGCATCCCATTAAGATATTTAACCCATTCTCCGTCTTTCAAGCAGACATGCACCAAATCATCCCACACAGATGAGAATGTATCTATTTATTTAAAGCATCTGAAGAAGAAACCCTGCGGACACTTTCAGCAAATTATCACATCATTTAATATTTTGTGCTAATAACCTGTTAAGCTAACAAATGACTAAGCTGCTCCATGATTAATCCCAGATTTTACATGCCACCATTTCAATGGAACCCTCAATCCCATGTATTGTTAATCAGGAAAGACGGAGAGCACTGAAAGTTGGTTTGCTTTGAAACATCCCCTGTCCCCAAACCAGCATCCTGCCCCAGACAGAATGAAAAGGCAGGTCACATGAACTTCACTATGTGAAGGCCACTGTCAAGTGGTGACTCGGCTCTTCTTTGGGGCCTTAGCTATGCCCGGGATGCCCTGAGAGTTCTGCTGAATTGTTCTGGACTGCAGCAGGTGGATATTGCTCTGAAGAAAAAGAACTGCTGGAACCAGTTTTCCGAAGAGCTGTTTCACCATCAGGGGGTCTACCTTATTGCCAAGTAAGAACGGGGGCTCTGCACAGGGTTCTCTGTCTCTATCTCATCTTTCTGTCTCTGTCTCCATCTTTCTTCAGTGAAGCCACGTGTGAACGCCATCAATATCCACTCCGACTTCCCAGTCTCTCCTAAATTGCCCTGAATTGCCATTTGATTTCTAATGCTTTCCTTATTTTGAGGAGTTTATTACTTATTGGGATAGTTTTCCCTTTCCTTGTCCTCCTACTTGATGATGAAGATACCTAGTCATCCTCCCTCCAAAGAGCAGGTTTCTCTTTCAGATATGGAGAACGAGGTAAATTTACTTTTTCTTTCCTCTACTGTGAGCTGATTCCCGCTCTGCAGGCATCAGACAGTTATGGATGTGCTCCCACTTTAAAGAGGTTCAATAGAGGGGCGCCTGGGTGGCTCAGTCGGTTAAGCGTCCGACTTCGGCTCAGGTCATGATCTCGCGGTCCGTGAGTTCGAGCCCCGCGTCGGGCTCTGTGCTGACCGCTCAGAGCCTGGAGTCTGTTTCCGATTCTGTGTCTCCCTCTCTCTCTGCCCCTCCCCTGTTCATGCTCTGTCTCTCTCTGTCTCAAAAATAAATACACGTTAAAAAAAATTTTTTTTTAAATACTTAAAGAGGTTCAATAGAAATCTATTCTCAATGAGACAAATTTGGAAAAGCAGGAAAGAGAAGTTTGATTTTTCTTGTACCAGAGGGTTTTTTTTTCTTTCTAGTTAGTTTCTTAGTGAATAGCAAATTTCTGATTATAGGGATCAGATTTTCTGATCAAAAATCAAGATACATGGACTTGACCACATAATAGACCATTTGAAGTTGTAACAACTCAGAAAGTACAGGCTCTATGGTCTCTGGGCTTTTGCTGCATTTCACATGGCATATTATTTGCACATAAATTTCAGGAACACATCTTATTTTTATAAAAGTATGATACATCTGCACCCCACAAGTGGCCACTAGTTAAGAACCACAATATCCGTAGTACTTTTGGATCTTCTTACTCAAAGTGTGGTCCACAGACCAGCAGCTACAGCAGCACCTGCAAGTTACAAATAGAAAGCAGAATAGGATCTCATATGGCCCACTCCAGACCCACTGAACCAGAATGTGCTTTTTAGCAAGATCCCTGGGTAATTTGCATGCACGTTAAAGTTTGAGAAGCCCTGGTTTAGAATGCCAACCCAGAGTCTTCCAATGAAACCTGTCACGTCAACTTTCCCAGGCCTGCCACCACCCATCTGATCCAGACCAGTGTGTCGGGACAACCGTAAGCCTGGTCACTGTCCAGAATGGCTTAGTGAATCGGGACTCACCACCCCTCCTCCCGAGTAACACACGATAGTCCCAAACTCTCTTCTTCATTGTATCGTTCCAAGGAAGGACTTGGTCTAAAACCATGATGGTGACCTATGCAGCCATCTTGGATCGCTAGGGTATTTATTTTGCGCTATTTGTTTTCTCTTCTTTTGGTCAGGCAGGAAGGAGCTTGCGGTATTATAGGGCATTCTGTTATGTGGCACAGGAGGGGAAAGATAGGAAAAGGAGTGATGTTAAGGAAAGAGACATTGTCAGTGATCCAGGTATATATAAATCCCTGGAGTCTGCATAGAATTCAGAATGGGGATGCAGTTTGCCTTGGACTAGGGATTAGAAAAGATCTTTATTTTTACCTGGGAGTACAAAATATGAGGATAATGCTTCTCTCTAGCCTACCAGTAGCATTTGCTGATGCAAGAAGAGTTTTCATCGTCTTTGCTAATTCAGTGCCTTATTCTCTTTTACAGAACCCTCAGTGAATACAACTTTCCACAGTTTCCAGAGACTTTGCAGTATCTCTACAAGCTCTCAGTGGAAGGTCCTAGACGGTCAGAAGACAGTGTCATCACAGTAATATTCTTCACTGAAGTGAGTTTTATTAGGAGACTGAACAACCAGGTCCTCTTTCCTTACGCAAACTTAAGGCAACACTCCAACCTTTTATCTCCCTCTCTGAATATTGATTCTTATCAAAGGTTAAGACAATGACAGATAACTTTAGTCGTTTCCTAGGAGATGTGGATTTGCAAAGACTCAATTATTTTTGTAGTCGTATATCTCTGCATGCTTGTGAAAGTATATCAAGGGATAATTGAGTTTACTTAAAGATAGCAGGTAGCATCTGGGAAATGAATGATACTTCAGACTGGGGGGAAAAAAAGGAATGGTCCAAATGACTGAGTAAAATGAAGATATAGAACTACATTAATTTGTGTATAAATATCTACCATAGATTGTGATACTATACTAGAGTCAAGCAAATTGAGGAAGTCCTTTGATTTCTAAAAGGCAGGTAGAAAGTTGTATAAGTTGAAATTATCTGAGTCAAATATAATTTTTCCATAGAGGTAATATATAATGAAGTACTGGTCTAAGGCACCATATTAAATATTCTCAAAATTTTGATGTAATTTCAAACATCATAGTCAGCGAAACAGTTAATAAACTACAAAAGACTATATACTACCTACTTCTAAAGCTTTTAGAAATATACATAAATCAGTTTAACTGAACATTGCGGTACCAAATCACCAATGGTCTCAAACTTGCTTGATCCATTTGAATCTCTCATTACTTTTATTATACGATTCATTATTTTCATTGTATTGTCCTTTAAGTATATACAAACATTAAATAGGCCTAAATGTGACATACATAATTGCTCCTATAAAATGATACATTCAAAAGAAATTTACAAATGACCTAAGATTTATTTATATTTATAGATAGAAGCGTTATTACTGTGACAGACGATAGCGAACCCTGATTGCCTGTCTAATCATGAATATAGTGCTTACTGCTATTGGAGACTGGCAGGCCTGTCCTTCCAGGAGCTGAGTAATGACCACATCCTTCTACTGCTTTCTCTAATTGAAGCTTCTGGGCCATCCTCAACTGTCCAGTTGACTGTGAGGTGACGTGGCCTTTAGCTGTTCTGAGCGCACAATCTATGTATTTTACCTTAGTTTAGTCTTGTCAGCCAACAATATTTAACACGGTACTATTGATGCTTATGACATTTATTTATATATGTTATTTCTAATTTTCTACTGATCTAAGTAACCATAGAGTTTACATGTTTGTGCCTAAATCTTCTTTCTTTTAGTATTTTAGCTTACTTCCTTCTAATAGATTCCAAGTATCTGAAATGATAACAGAAGAGTCTAAGCATTCTCAAGGCCAAGGATTGTTATTGCTAGACTGATTTCTGGAAGACTCCCGTGCAGTTTGTGGGTGCTCCCACTGCACTCTTGCCATTATTGATGAGTTCTCCAATTTCAGAGGAGGATGTGATTTGACTTGTCCTTAATTTTTAAATGTTTCGAGAGGTTGAACATTTTAAAACTATCATCATTCAGAAATTAAATTTCCATAATCTGAACAATCCGATCTCTCCTTTGCCCGTTTGCCTACAAAAGTCTTAGTGTTTCTCTCAATGAATTGTGTGATCCTCTGTCGCTGTGTCTCTCCCTCTCTCTCACACAACACACACACACAGAAATTTGCGAAGGATGTTAAGCATGTTATACATTTAATTATAACGCCTGTTGATAACCGGGGCCCAGTTTGTTGTTTGCCTTTTAATTTTGTTTATGAAACGTGATTTTTTTTTAAAAAATTAAGCATTAAAAATCTGTGGCTGAAGAATTGACAAATATTCATTTATAATCTATTCACATTTATATAAATTTTTACATGTAATGTCGTTTCCCATGAAGTTTATATGGTATACCATGAAGCAGGATATAACTTTAGTTTTCAGTGAATAATTAACTTCCGATCCCAGCATCATTTAATTAATAAGCCTTAAATTCACTACTCACTGGTGATACTACCTTCATGAATTCTATTATTAATTTCATGTACATACACACATACACACAACACACACCCATAGTAGGGTTTACCCCGGATTACACTGTTAGGTTCCATTTATATTTTCACTCCTGTGGAAATATCACAATGGAATTATGGCAGTTTGCAATAAAATTTAAAAAAAAAATTTTTTTTTGTTTATTTATTTTTGAGAGAGAGGGAGAGACAGAGCATGAGTGGGGAAGGGGCAGAGAGAGGGGGAGACACAGAATCTGAAGCAGGATCCAGGCTCTGAGCTGTCAGCACAGAGCCTGACGAGGGGCTTGAACCCACGAACCATGAGATCATGACCTGAACCAAAGTCGGACACTTAACCAGTCCTGAGCCACGCAGGGGCCCCTGCAGTAAACTTTAATATCTTGCAAAACAACTTTCCCTACACTCTCTTCAAAATGTCTTTAGTCCTTCCTATGTATTTGTCCTTCTGGTTACATTTTAAAATAATTTTGTCAGGTTTAAAGGAAAAACACTTTCACTGAAACTATTCAGTTGAATTAAAGCGATGTGCTTCTTAGGAATTTTTACAATATTTCCACTTCTCTTTTTTTATTCAATATTTTGCCATTTTCATATAAGTCTTACATGTTAATTTTGGAATTCTTACGTACTTTGTATTATTTTAAGCTGCCAGTGTAAATGTGGCTTCTTTGTTTTGGTTCTCAAATTTATCTTTATTAAGTATCACGTTGGGTACAGGTTTTCGGGTTTGTTTTGTGTTTGGAGATAGCTACCACCCAATATTACGGTAGGTTCAGGTGTACAACATAGTGATTCTATGACTCTACGCGTTATGCTATGATCACTGCATGTGTAGCTTTCACTACGCAACGCTATTACGATACCACTGTGTTCCCAGTGCTGTATCTTTTATTCCCGTGATTTATGCATTCCATAACTGGAAGCCTGTCTCTCCCACTCTCTTCCACCATTTTGCCTGTCCCTCTCCCCCTCCCTCTTCTTTTTGGCAAACATCAGTTTGTTCTCTGTATTTACGAACCTGATTCTGCTTCTTATTTGTTTATTTGTTTGTTCTGTTTTTTAGGTTCCACATATGAGTGAAACCGTGTGGTATTTGTCTTTCTCTGTCTGAATTATTTCAGTCAGCGTGATACTCTCTAGGTCCGTCCGTGTTGCTGCAAAGGCAACATCTCACCTTTTTAATGGCTGGATAATATTCCGCTGTGTGTGTGCCACATCTTTACCCATTCATCTATGGATGGACACTTGGGTTGCTTCCGTATCTTGACTAATGTAAATAATGCTGCAATAAACATAGGGGTGCATGTATCTTTTTGAATTCGTATTTTTGTTTTCTTTGGGAAAATACCCAATAGTGGAATTATTGGATCATCTGGTATTTCTAGTTTTAATTTTTTGAGGAACCTCCATACTGTTTTCCCAAATGTGGCCTTTTTCATTCAATTTTCAAGCTCATTATTGCTGGGGATGTTCAGGAAAATTAGACTGTATTGTCTTAAATTCAGCTACTCTCCTGTGCCCTAACAGTAATTCTAATAATATTTTTGTTAATTCCTTTGGATTTTCTAGGTATATGATCCTGATGTATGAAAAATAAGGATACCATATTGTTACTTGTGTTCAAATTACTTTCCTGAATCATGTGTTTTTGCCTTGGCCTTTAAAGTTCCATTTTGTGAATTATCTGACCTCTCCCTTGCCCATTTACCCATTCTGATCTTGGTGTTTTTCTCAGTGAATGGTATATTCCTCTCTCTGTCTCTGTGTCTCTCCCTCAAATACACACATTTGTGAAGGATATAAAGTGACCTATGAACATGTACTTTGACAATAAATACATCCTTAGTGAAATATATTCTAAGGACAAAAAAAATTCTGTAAAGAAATATTCACTTTTATCCAGGAGGTTTATAGATACTGTATGTTGATGCTATAATTTTAAGACTATGGTATAAATTTTACAGCAGAAAGCAAGTAAGCAAATATATTAATACTGTTGGCACCAAGTTTTTCCAGGTGAGAGAAAGATGAGGCAAACATAAAGCCATAAAAGGCTAATATAAACTCTGTTATATTAGATTTGAACTGAATATATCAACATTGTCCAAATGATCTCCTGACTAAAAAAAAAAGAATACATCATGGTTCAAGTAAAGGCCAAGAAGACATGATATTCCAAAAGCAATGAGTACACTTTAGTGTCTATTTCTAATGGATATAGTTTCTCATGATTTTGCCATCTGTGAGTTTGAGCCCTGCATTGGGCTCTCTAGTCTCAGGGCAGAGCCTGCTTCTAACCCTTTTCCTCCTTTTCCTCCTGTTCGCTCCCCCCCAACTCGTGCTCTCCCTCTCTCTCAAAAATAAATAAACATTAAAAAAGAAAGAAAGAAAGAAAGAAAGAAAGAAAGAAAGAGAAAGAAAGAAAGAAAGAGAAAGAAAGAAAGAAAGAAAGAAAAGAAAAAAGAAAAGAAAGGAAAAGAAAAGAAAAGAAAAGAAAAGAAAAGCTGTCCCAGAAGATCCTAGTGTGCATCTTGGTTAGGAACCATTGACATAGAGAATATCCAATATTCTCTTTAAAGTTCAATCTATGTCACACCCCTTTTCTCACTGTTCATTTTGTTTGTTCTTTTTAATATGATATTGGTCAAAACTTGTCTATTATAATGCTTTTTTTTCCCATAGCACAGCCATTAGATTGATTAATCCACTGTGTTTCTGATTCCCAAGTCCATAACCCCTGCTTCTCTCCTTGTTATTTTCTTACGCCAATTTTCTTTAGCATGTTCTTATTTCTTGTGATATTTTATTTCTCATAATTTCAGGAAATAAATAATGTATTCATTTTTAACATTTCTTTTCAAGCAAAGTCAAGTTGTGCATTTACTTCCAACCACCATGTACACATCTATTTTATTTTCATTTTCATTGTTCTGCAGTAATCTTTGTTGGATGTTTGAGTTCCTCTGTGGTTTACCATTTTGATCCACAAAAGGGAGAATTCTCTTAAATTTCCAAGTGCTTATGGGCTTTTTTTCTTCCATTTAAACTTTCTTCTTGGTTTCTTCTTTTCTTACATACATCATGATTTTTTTAAAGGTGCTTTTTAAATGATTTGTTTTAGGGAAGTTATTGATTTTTTTGATCTGATAATCAATTTCTGTGAAAGTTGTTTGGAATGTTGAAAAGAATATATGGTCTCTCCTTCCCTCTCACTTTTGCTCTCTTGCTCTCTATTTTTCTGTGTACTTGACCTTAGTCATATTTTAAATTCTTGAAATGTTTTTTGTTAAACTGTCACTTGTGTTTCTAAGACATTTTTAAAATATGTATATTTTGGCTGCTAGTTACTAGATGTATAAAGGCTCGTGGTAATCACATCTTCATTTTGGGTATTAGCTATTAAATACTAAAACTCCATAAACTGGCCTCCCCATCCCTGCCCGCCCTCCAGCCTCACTACCTTTCAGTCTTCTCTTCCCTTCTCATCCTATCACTCTGGCCTTCTTTCAGATGTTCAAACACACCCTGCTCATCTACCACAGGGCCTTTGCACATGGGTTACCTTCCTTGGGGTTATCGTCTCCAAACACTTTATCTAGCTAATGCCAACTCTGCTTTCAAGTCCAAATCTAAATAACAATCCTCATTCTAATTTCAGTCTACAAATGCACAATCTAAATTCAGTTTTCCTTTAAATGTTTTTGTGGCACCTTGTAGCTTTTCTTGCTAGTACTGATCACAATTAGCAACTCTGTTTTCATTGGCATAATATCCTATCTCTTACAGTGTAGTATAGCATCGTTGTACAGTATCAGCCTTTCTTGCCAGTCATGACCACAAGGTCATAGATTGAGACTGTTTTGCTCACTACTGTTTCCCCATTTACTAGCATAGTGCCTGGCCCATGGTAGGCACGGCCTCCGAGTATATATAACCATTCTCTGTTAAGGAATTCACCTACCAAACTACAATCTGAGAGAGGGAGGTAATTTAAATTGAGTCACTAAGTTCCCGAGAATGGAGAGAAAAACAAAATTTACATATATATATATATATATATATACACACACACGTATATATATACATGTATATATATACATATATATACACAAGTATACGTATATATATATATAATTTCTAACAACATGGGAGTTGGAACACTGACCTCCATACCATCAAAAATCCACATGTAACTTTGAGTCCCCCAAAAACCTAACCATCGATAGCCTACTGTTGATTGGAAGCCTTTTCCAATGACATAAACCATCAATTAACACGTATTCTGTATGTTATATGTATTATATACTGTATTCTAACAATAAAGTAAGCTAGAGAAAAGAAAATGCTATTGTAAAAAATCATAAGGAAAAGGAAATACATTTATAGTACTGTGGTGTAAAAAATCTGCATATAAGTGGACCCAGAGAGTTCAAACCTGTGTTGATCAAAGGTCAACTAGAGACATATACAGATATAGATACAGATGATATATAGATATATATGCATTTATTTCCTATTATGACTGCTACTGCTCCTTCCAGAGAACTCAGAGATTATGAACACAGAAATGTGTGTAGCGATACATATAAGCATTTGGAATTTTAGTGAGATTCATGCTATGGTTTTACCGAGAATGTCTTGATTTTTATGACTGAATCGTGCATTGGCCTTTATTCTGCTTATGATCTTGTTGACTGTTTTCTTGCAGCTTCTGAATAACTTCTTCAAGGACCCATTCCCAGAAGAATTTTTGGTTCTCTTCAGAAACTGGGTCAATGACTCCAATCCTGCAGTTAGCAAACTGAGCCTCCAGAAAATTGCCAACATGGCGCCAGTTATCAATGAGGTACGCGCGAATGTGTGTGTGTGTGTGTGTGTGTGTGTGTGTGGGGAGGGGGGTGGGTGTGGTTTGTGAATGCCATCACCATCAAAGTTAACCTGAGATTTGATATTGCTCAATATCTTTACTGATAAAACATTGATATTTCTCAGTTTCTAACAGCTAAACCAGTATCAAAGCCTGATGTTTTATCGGCAAGAAAATTGGGTTGAGTAGAACTGGTGGTGTAAGTAAATTCAGGAGCGTAATGACCTTGTGTACATTTTCCCCACAAAATCATTTATTGCCCTCGGAATCGAGCAGCATCGTCCTACACAAACTCCTTTCTTTCAGTCGAAACCACGCACACGTTAAGTTAATTTCCCCTTCAATACACACAGGTGCTGACACATTAATTCCGATCTTGGGGCCCTCGCTCAAGGTTTTTCTTCCACACCTCACAACACATTCCTCCTTCACCCACACATATTCACATTTGTCTCCTTTTTCAGCTCAAGTCAAATTCCGCGGAATATTCTGACCTGGCAGCCTCGTTCTTCTCAGAGCCACAGCAACTGTCAGCACTCGCTTATACAATACTTCATATCAAAAATTCTCTATGGGGCACCTGGGTGGTTCAGTCAGTTAAGCGTCTGACTCTCATAATCTCACACGGTTTGTGGGTTCGAGCCCCGAGTCAGGCTCTTGCGGACAGTGGAGAGCCTGCCCGGGATTCTCTCTCTCCCTCGCTCTCTGCCCCTCCCCGACTCTCTTGCTCTGTTTCAAAATAAATAAATAAACTTAAAAAAAAAATCCTCTATGTATGATGCTTGGGCCAGCCGTGTCAGCATCTCCCAGAAAACTTGTTAGAAATGCAAATTGTCAGGCCCCACCCCAGGCCTGTGGAATCAGGAATCCTGGGGTGGGGGTGGGGGAATCAGGAATCCTGGGGTGGGGGCGGGGTGGGGGGGCCACCAACCCGTGTTTTTGTAAGTCTTCCAAGTGATTCTAACACAGTTTAAACTTGAGAATCACTGTCTTACGCTGTTTCCTACTGAATCACGTGAACACTTCTTGCTTTCCAGGAAGATTGAATCTAAGCATACCCTTATGTTTTGTAATTCTCTTATAAATTCCTTTTTCCTTAGTTGTTTTTTGAATTCCAGTTAGTTAACATACGGTGTAATATTAGTTTCATATGTACAATTTAGTGGCAGTTACATGCAATACCCAGTGCTCATCACAAGTGCACTCCTTCATCCCCATCACCTACTTCACCCATCCCAAAGTATCTCGCATAATGGCATTATGCTGATTCCATAACCCATTGTTGATTGAATAATAAATTTAATAATAAATCCTTGTTTATCTATGAAGCATGGTCTCTGAATGCTCAAAGCCGGTCAGTGGGCACCCATTTTTGCACTTAGAGAGACATGAGCCATGGTCTGTTTGCTTTAGATAAATCACACATGTCAGTGTACATGCTATTAGTAATCAGAGCTATTTATCGCCTTGTCTGGCACTCTTCCCAATGTTATTAACAACTGAAAGGAAGATTCTATGTCAAGGTTAGCTAGGAGAGAAAGAGAGAAACAGTGGAGAGGGAGCTGGGCTGAGATCACATACTATCTATTGGTAAAGACAACTTTCTAGCCAGATGCAAGGCCTCTGGCTATTTTTTTTTGGTAAATGGTCTCTGTTTCTTTTGCTTCTTTTCTTCCCAGCCTTTGTTTCTCTTCTTTGAGAAGAGAAGGTGTCTCCTTTTTGCCTTTTTCCTTGCTTTATAATCTGCTGTCTCTGACTCCCAGGCCTTGGCTCAGCAGCTCGGTGGCTCTCATGTCCACACAAGTCACTGGCACCCGGTTTAGAGGTCACACTGTTCGTGATGTGCTGGTGAATGCTTAACGGTCACCTCTCTGGAAATAACACCAATTTCTCTGGTGTAGGTACTCTCAATGCGGCTAATTTCAAGCTGTCAAAGGGGCGTCATTAAACAAAGAATTGGGGAGAGATACACAGTAGCACATCACAATTTAATATTCCTACCATACAGATAGGATACATGTATCATATGCCCTCAATGGCATATAAGAGTAAACTGGAGGCAAAGAAATAGGAAGTGATAAGTTTTGAGTATTTATTACCTTTGTTTTATTTCTTTACAGATTTACCAAACTTGGTTTTTAAGAGTGACTTTTTAAATTTTGATTCCAGTGTAGTTAACATGCCGTGTTATATTAGTTTCAGGTGTGCAATAGAGCGATTCAACAACTCTATACATGACCCATGGGGTGTTCATTGTGATAAGTGTACTCTTGATCCCCTTCACCTATTTCACCCTCTGCCCACCCCCCTCCCCTCTGGCAGCCATCAGTTTGTTGTCTAGAGTTGAGAGTCTGTTTTAACAATCAGCTTACAAAATTTTTGACAATGTGACAGTTGACCGTCTGGGGGCAACCCCCCCACACCCCTGCATGCTGCCCAAACTCTGGTGTGTTTGGTACCAAATGCTACCTCAAGTCTCCTTCTAGCTCCAAAATCCAACCATTTTCCTCTTGTATCTATAGATAGAAAATGTCTGCAGCTTATTAATATCCATCTTGGATGCCTTCCTCTCAAAAGAAAAGACTGTTATAATTCGGGCCTTACTCACCCTTCGAAGACTCTTAGGCAAACTGGACAAGGTGACCTACTCTTCTTTGTGTATTAGGATTGCTTCCAGCTACTGCCCTCTGATGGATCACGTGAGTTACAGTTACATACGTGACATCATTCGGTTTTATAGATAAGCTGAAGGCCCAGAAGACAGTCATTTTGTGCAGAAGCACCATCTTTTCCAGAGATAACAATATGAGTCAAAGAAGTACAATCTCTCTATATATAGTTATATACATATAAAACTAACCCGTGAGAACCTGGAAAAGTCGGCCCATAAGAAAAGAGAAGCAAAAAATAGCCTCTGTCTTTGCATGAAAGAGGAATTGTAGCTCAGTAGCTGTATCTCGGCTAACCCTGGGTCTGGATTCCCTGGGTTCAAATCCCTGTTCTGCCTCTTATGAGCTGTGAAATCTTGAGCAGGTGGTTTAGTCTCTTAATGTTCTAACCTCTCCACCTATAAAATAGAGAGAGTGGCACGTGTATTATGGGCATTAGAGATGACGGGTACAATGCCCCAAATGTGTTAGTTATTATCATACAAAACTCTAAGTAAAAGGTCTTTCATCAAAAAGTTGTGCATTTTGAAAATTCTCATTTTGTATAGTAAATGTGTTCTAGAAAAGTTGGGTGAAAGCAAGATATTTTAATAAGCAACAACACTTTGATATGCCATGGAGAATCTATTTATTTTTAAACACTTCTATGAGTTGTTTGTGAACCAGAGAATTATTTCGTAGAAAATTATTTTGCCAAAATTTATAGGCTCTTAATTATTCAGGTTTCATTGAAGAAGGGCACAGATTATTAAATTATAAAAAAAGAAAAAAAATTATAAAAAAAGAATAAATTTAGTGGCAAAAATTATTTTCATAAAGACATAGTAATAATAATGGTAAATGGATTTATTGAGCATTTACTAAGTACCAATCACTATTCTAAGGGATTTACATGGACTACCTCATATAATTCTCTAAACAGCTCTATTACTATTATCCAGTTTACATGTAAGGAAAATAAAGCAAAGAGAAATGAATATTTGGCCAAGTTCACACGGCTAATAAGTAGTGGGAATGTCCATGTAATAAATTATTTATTATTTGGGGAAAAAAAAACTAAACTAAACTAAACTAAATAAATAAATAATCAAACCAAACCAAATGAAAAGAGGCAAAATCAGAGAGGAAAGTACCAAATATCGATTTACCCTAAGTCATCCCTTGGACATAGAGTATTTGAAAACTACTGGATATCAATAAAACTATGACACTATGTGTCTCCATTTTTTTTAATTTTTTTTTATGTTTATTTATTTTTGAGACAGAAAGAGACAGAGCATGAACGGGGGAGGGTCAGAGAGAGGGAGACACAGAATCCGAAACAGGCTCCAGGCTCTGAGCGGTCAGCACAGAGCCCGACGCGAGGCTCGAACTCACGGACCGCGAGATCATGACCTGAGCCGAAGTCGGCCGCTTAACCAACTGAGCCACCCAGGCGCCCCACTATGTGTCTCCATTTTAAAAGAAAAGAATAATTTGCTCAAGCTTAATCTATGGGGAATAAAAACAGGATTTCGTCAGGTGTGGGGCACTAAAAGCTCTTTCCACTGGTCCAGATAGGCTTTCAATGCTTAGCATATCTTCCTATAGACTAAGGATACAACAGGTAACCCACAGATGAATGCACTTTGTGGGCGTGTTACATTTGGCTGTCATTTTATGTCATTTGTGTTACATTTAGACTGTTGTCTGAGTCCATTATTTTTAAACTGGGAGATTTCTCCCAGAAATCTGAATTGTAAATGAAATACCAGAAGATTTGAGAATACTGGAGCCCACAAACCCATTTGGCAACGGTCTGCAGGAGCTGGGTGCCCTCTCTGAGAGAGGCCAGAGCCCTCTGCTTCAAGCCCCCCTCCTCTCCCTGCTACCTGCTTTGCTTGTTTACATCAGCTTCCTAGCCCCAAGGACATGACTTGACCATTGCTTTAGGTTTGAGCTTTGATCCACGTTTGTTACCTCCGGGAAGGAACATACAAAGCCACATTAGCCATTTGTATTTTGCTGGGAATATATCTAATATATTTCTGAAAACAGAAAGGAAAAGCAATTAATGAAATCATGAACAAAAACTGGGAAGTGATACGATATTTTTAAAGATTAACCTCTTCTCTGACTTGCAGTTTTTCTCTCCTAGCTTTTTATAATCCCAAAACCTTCCTATTTGGCATAAGCAAGCTCTTAGAAACCTGGTTCTTATGCCATTGGTATTCACCAGTAATCTGCAAAGGCCTCCAGCCTTTGAATGCACCATGGTTACTTTAAGTACCTTTATAGAAATTACTTCCAGGTTATACAGATTATTCCAGTTTATATTTTTAGAACGTTCTTAAATACCATCTTCCTGAATTTAAGAAACACTTTTCACAGGGAATTTTCATAATGCATCTGAATTTGAGTAAGCGAATCTTTATTTTCCAATCAGAAAAAAGCGGACTACTTAGACTGAGATGAATCTTTTCTAAACATAAATGATAATTATAATTATATATATGTATGTATGTACATATATCTACATGATATATATACACATATAGTATATATACATGTAAATATATTTAAACATATATACGCAAGTGTGAGATATGTATCTCCCACTGCTTAAATAAAAAAGCCTTAGGGGCGCCTGGGTGGCTCAGCTGGTTAAGCGTCCGACTTCAGCCCGGGTCACGACCTCGCGGTCCGTGAGTTCGAGCCCTGCGTGGGGCTCTGGGCTGATGGCTCAGAGCCTGGAGCCTGCTTCCGATTCTGTCTCCCTCTCTCTCTGCCCCTCCCCCGTTCATGCTCTGTCTCTCTCTGTCTCAAAAATAAATAAACGTTAAAAAAAAATTTTATAAAAAAAAAAAAGCTTTAGTAATATCCTCAGATGTGACCTTTCTCTGTGTGCATTTGTAGAGTAATGAAGGCATTCGGAGTATGGCCATTCGACATTTTGGTGAATTACTCAGGGACATGAGTCATTACACGTGGATGCTAAATGATGTGGTTCTCGGAGGCTTGGTGCCCCTGATCCTGTTTTTGGAGGACACAGATATCAGTGTAGTTAAAGTAAGTCCTGTGATCTCGTTTTTCCTAGTTTTGCAGAGAATCATAGTGTTTTTGGTAACATCAGACGAGCAGATCTTCAGTGACCTTTTTCTGCTTCACAGGCATGTAGACATACATTAACAATCTGTACCTCAGAATTAGACTGGTCAACATCTTATTTGCTCAAAGACAAATATTACAATTTTGAGCTGGTGGTGCTCAACATCTGTAACAATCTTGTAAGTAACCCCACAATGTTTACTACCTTAGGAGTTCTAGAAATAACTTGAAAGGAGACCCAAAGTGATGAAAGGTGTGGCAGGGACAGGAGTGGACCCTGGAGAAGGAATGTGAAGAAAAGATAAGACATGAATAGTTACAAGCTAGGGCTTAAGACCAGAAAAAAATTAAATTTTCCACTTCTTCCCCAACATGGATCGCCTCTGATTATCTTTCTCCAACCCACCTACTTTGAGCTCCGGATGGTGATAAAGGGAGGAACAGCATTTCAGATCACCAGAAACAAAACTGGAGTTACTCTGTCATCATCTTAATGAGCTGGTGCTCTGGAAACCAGCATGAATTGCAGCAATAGACAAGCGGGGCTGGAAGAATGCCACGTAAAAGTTGGAAACACAAAGTTGGGCTTAGGAATCATATAATAAACTGAATAACATCTACAAACAAAAGGGTAAAGTGTATACATAGAAATCTCCAAGGTTTAAATTGGGCCTAATTTGGTATAAGCAACCAAGCTCTTTTTTCTGGAAGCCTCTCCAGAAGAAACGTGCTTTTGCCGATGACTGAGGTTTTTTTTCCCCCCCCTCATTTTATTTTCAGCTTGTTTCTCATGAGAACTACATTACAGATTTGATATCTGACACCTTGGGGTTCCTGAGAAGCTCCCGAATATATCTGAGGAAAGCATCAGTTATTTTAATTGGTAAATAAAATTCAATTCTCATTTTTTAATTTGCCTTACAAGGTACAGAATGGGGTAGCAGCTGGAAGTCTTTCTTAAAAAAATACAAATTTTCTTGGTTTATGAGGGGCAGCACCTGCCATGGTGGTATCTATTAATCAAAGTTAGATATGTGATGAGAATTGAGTTCTATTTGCTAACACAGTAAGTATTATTATACAAAGTGTATTCAACAGGATGAATTTCAGATTTTAAGATGGTGGCAAACCATTGCTAATTCTTCCCCTTCGCTGCCTAAAAATCACTACCCAAAGAGCAGGAAGAATATAAAAAATACAAATACCATCTTCAATAAAACAGGACAACTGTAACTACAAATTACAGATGAGGAAATGCTACTCGATCCAATAAAGTTCTTTCAAAAGTGTTGTGGGGGGAGGGGAGGTGCAGGAAGATTCTAACAGAGGACAGCTAAAGTTTTTGATCTTGTACAAACCTGACCAAACAGGGGTTTTTTGCCCCCTCACTAGTTTGTTACCATAAAGATCAAAATTAATAAACCTTTATTTGGAATGACAGGAGGTGAGTTCCCTGTTTGGTAGTGGGATCTTCCCTTGACCCTATTTAGCATCATGGAGTAGCAGGGGCACCCAGGACCGAGGAAATAGTCATGTCAGTCGGACTTGTAGAGAGGAGTCTGTCAGTCAGTGAAGGTAGAAGACAAATCAAACCAGGCTCATCACTAGAGCTCATGATCTCTCTGGGGCTTAGAGGAGCAACGCAGCACAAACATGCAGAAAATCCTGTGTCATAAGAACTTTATTTCAAACCAGAAAGAGCTCCTATCCTGAATTCTACCCTGGAACTTTCTGCCAACAGTCCTCTATAACTAATATTGCAAGATCCCAAAATAAATAATTGAAAAAGGCATTATTTTTCTACAGAGGTATTTCCATGGGGAAAATAGAGGACAGAAAAAAAATTAGAAAATGTTTCTACAGACCGGATAAAAACCATGATATATATTTCTGTGAACCCAAAACTTTGTTATGTAAAGATCTAAGGTATAATATCAACACACAGGCAGTATATGATAGGAGAACGGGAGCACGGGAAAAATCAGCTTTCAAAGAATGGGGGGAAAGCGTAAGAAAAAAACTATATAACCATTAGTACACTATAACCAGCAGAAGAGAAAATATATATTGTTGAGAACCTTAGGAAGGAAGGAACAACAGGTACAGTGTTGAGAAATGCTAGCAAGAGGAATGAAAACCGGCAAGAAACAGTTTGAAAAGCTAAGGGACAATGAGCAATCCAGAAGATAGATAAAAGAAATGCCAACTATGCATAAATATCCCTGAAGAAGAAAAATGATTAGGGGCACCTGGGTGGCTCAGGCAGTTAAGCGTCCAACTTCGGCTCAGGTTATGTTCTCATGGCTGATGAGTTTGAGCCCCGTGTCAGGCTCTCTGCGGTCAGCTCAGAGTGTGGAGCCTGCTTTGGATTCTGTGTCTCCCTCTCTCTCTGCCCCTCCCCGACTCGCATTCTGCCTCTGTCTCTGTCTCTCTCTCTCAAAAATAAATAAATATTAAAAAAATTAAAAAAATTTTTTAAAAGAAAATGATTAGAGCAAAAAGGCATTCATTCCAAAGGGCTCCTGGGTGGCTCAGTCGGTTAAGCATCCAACTCTCGGTTTCGGCTGAGGTCATGATCTCATGGTTTGGTTAAGTTTGAGCTCTGCCTTGACAGTGCAGAGCCTGCTTGGGATTCTCTCTCTCTCCCTCTGTCTCTGCCCCTCCCCTGCTCATGCTCTCTGTCTCTCTCAAAATAAATAAACTTTAAAAAAAGGTATAATTTAAGAAATAAAAGAATTAAATAAACTGAGGTTTGATCAAATGTTTTTTCAAGAAACATTTTATACAGAATGCAGCATTAAGTCATTTCTTAATAAAGTTACGGAACTTCACAGTTAAAGAATTCTTTGAGCATTTGGGGGGGAAATGTCATCTATAAGTTACAAAATAAGTAAATCTGGCCTTAGATTTCTCCACTTCAGTATTCAACCCTAAAATAAAGTAGAATAGTGCCTACAAAATCCTAAATGGAATGAAAAGAAGAGAGAGGAAAGAAGAAGGAAGGGAAAAGGAGAGAGCAGCAAAGAGGGGGGGGAAGGAAGAAAAGAAAAAGAAATAAGAGTCCCGGGGGGAGGGTGGGAGATGAGTGAGGGAGGAAGGAATGAAAGGAGTATGGACGGACGAAAGGAAGGAAGGGGGATGGAAAAAGAAACTACAATGCGTGCAATATTTCTATGGAAAAAAAAAAAAAAACCTTGCAAGTATTACTGAAAGACACAAAGAAGATCTGAAAAAATAGAAGGGTATAAACCAAATTTTGGGAAAGAAAGAATCAAATTTTAAAATGTGCCAATTCTGGGGTGCCTGGGTGGCTCAGTCCGTTGAGCGTCCAACTCTTGATTTCAGCTCAGTTCACGACCTCAGAGTCGTGCATCCAAGCCCCACATCGGGCTCCACAGAGCCTGCTTGGGATTCGCTCTCTCCCTTTCTCCCTGTCCCTTCCCCCCTCTCTAAAATAAATAAATAAACTTAAAAAAAAAAAACAAAGAAAATAAAATGTGCCAATTCTTTCCTACATGGATCTATGCATGGAATGAACTGCCAATTCGAATATCAGTATGGCTTTCTTTTTGCAAAACTGACATGTTGATTCTAAAAATAATGTGGAAAGTTAGCATGCAAGAATATCCAGGAAATTCTGACCAAGAGAAAAAAAAAAGATGGGGCCAGGGGTGGGGGTGGGGGACTAGCTCTATCAGATATTAATACAGCTACAGTACTTAAAATCACATGGAATAAATAGACAAACAAGTAGAACAAAGTTCCGTCCAGAAATAACTATCAAAACATGCAGTGTTTTAAAGTGAATCATTGGCTTTAACTAACAGTGATGAGAATATAGAATCTTCCTTAAATAGCTTCGGGACACCTGGTGAGCCATCTGGAATTTCAAAAATTATTTCATTCCTATCTTACTTACTTCAAATAAATTCCAGATAGTCAAAGGCTCATATGCTAAAAATGAAACCATAATGATAAATAAAAGTAGAATAGTATGGAAAAATTTATTGTATAGTCATGGGGTGGGCAAGACCTTTCTAAAGTAAAGGTCAAAATCTAGGAACCATGAGGAAAAGATTGATAAACTATGAAAAAAAGTAAATACTTCTGCAGGGCAAAACCACTATAAACAGTCAGAACCCAAATTGAGATGACACCACAAATGAAGGGTGAGTTCTCACTGTCCAAAGATTCTTTATAAATCCATAAGAAAAGACAAGAAATTCCTAAAAATTCCCATTATCGGCATAGAATTCTGTACAAAATAGCTGACATTTAATAAAATAAAATTAAAAAAAACAGACATATAGAAAGAATTTTTTCATGCAAGAAAAAAACCAAACAATGGAAATAGAATCCAGGATATACAATTCTTGAAGTAGGTATGAGCTTTAAAATAGAAATTATAAATGTGTTTAAAAGATTAATAAAATGGAATGCATAATTCAGTGGGTAAAATGAACAGCAGATTAGAAAGACCTGAAAAGAGACTTTGAGAATTAGATCTGTCAGAACAAAATATTCAGCTTCAAGATCAAAGTTTGAAGAGATAAGAGTAGAAAATAGGAAAAGAGCGTAAGAGTATGAGACATGGTGAAAAGGTGAGAAATACACATCCATAAGGAGAGAGGAAGAAGAATGAGACAAAAATATTTGAAGGGTAAAGGCCAAGAATTTTCCAAAACTGAAATAAGATAATAACAAGAAATAACACATCTAGGTTTGGACAAAGGAAAATAAAACTTTAAAAATATGTAGATAAATAATTATATTTAAAAATATTTAGAACACTGGAAGGAATTCAGAAAAATTGTTTGAATTAATACATAAATTTAGCAAGCTTTCTAGACATAGCATCAAAATACAAAGATCAATTGGATTTCTATACACTAAGAATAAACCATCGGGAAATCAAATTTTTGAAAATGCCTAATACAATAGCACCAAAAAATCCTGAAATAACTCAAAATAAAACTACAGAAAGATGCCCAAGATGGGTACACAGAAAACCAGAAAACCCTGAGACAATTTTTAGAAACTTAGATACATAATGTTGGTGGACTAAAGGATCAAGAGAGTATGGTAACTTCGACTCTTCCCCAAACTGATCTGTAAATTCAGTGCAATCCCAAACAAAATCTCGCCAGGGGCTCTGAGTGTGTGTGTGTGTGTGTGTGTGTGTGTGTGTGTGTGGTGTGTCTGCGTGTGAAATGAGACAAGCTGATTCTAAGTTTTACATGAAAATGTAATGGTTTGAGAATAACCAAGATGATTTAAGGAAGAACCACAACGTTGAAAACTTATAGTACTGGGTAGATATCAGGACACAGTATCCATGAAGGTAATGTGGCAGTGGCACTGTGATCGAATGAAGTCAAGACACTACCCCCCCCCCCCGCCCCCGCCACACACACAATTATGATACAAGTGACCCTGCGCAGCAATAGGGAAAGGACAGTGTTTGCTTTAACGGTTCTGGGTTAATCACACAGGGATATAAAAAATATCTTGACTCCTATTTTATGCAATATAATTACAGTTGGATCTACAATCCAAAAATGTAAGAGGTAACACAATAAAGCTTCTAGAAGTAAATACTGAGTAGTAGGATATCAGGATGACCTTGAGACAGCAAAGATTTCTTATAAGGACCCCAAAATTCACTCACCATAAATAAAAAGATGGTGAACTGGACTACATTAAAATTAAAGACTTCTGTTTATTAAAAAAAAAAAATGGAAAAGTTTAGCCCCAAAGCAGGAGAAGAATTTGTAAGGCATGTAACATTTAAAAAGATTAGTACCCAGAATAAAAACGCCTACAAACATATAAGTAAAAGACAACTCAATATAAAAACAGGCAAGGGACTTGTTAGAACAGGCATTTTACAAAAGAAATATAAAAGTGGCCAATAAATACTATATAAAATTATTATTAATCATGACCAAAATAGCAAAGAAAATCACAGTGCGATGCCACCAAATCCATGAGAATAACTGAAAGGAAAAAGACTAACAACGTCAAGCGGTAGGAGGCAAAGCAATGGAAATGTTCATAGTTACGGGTGGGAGTGAAAATTGATACAACCACTTTGGAAACTGTTTAACGGTAACGATTAAAGGGGAAGATAAGCATATCCCTTAGCCAATAAGTCTTCTGCTAGCTACATACCAAACATTAATGCGTACAAATGCATACCAAAATTCATGTACAAGAATGCCCACGATAATATCATTATTCGTATAGCCTCAAATTGTTCAGCAGCAGCAGAATGGATTTTTTTAAATGCTGCATTCGTAAGATGGAGTATCATATAACAGCGTTCAGCAAACTTTTTCTGTAAAGGAACAGATAGTAATTATTTTAAAATATGAGTACTGTCTGGTCTCTGTCAAAACTACTCAGCTCTGCCATAAAAGCAGAATGGCTAAAAGTAGCAATGGATAATACATAAATATATGAGCCAATGAGCTTGGCTTTGTTCCAAGAAAACTTTATTTGCCAACTCCTGATATGTAGCAGTGGAAATGAATGAACTATTGCTTCATTAAAGAAGTTGGATGAATCTCCCGATAATGCTCAACAACAAGTTGAGCTAAAGAATAGTCTAAGGGGTGGGGGAGGAGATTGGGAAGGGCATGCCAGAGACTTCTGGAATGGTAACAGTTTTTCTATTTAATGACCTAAGTGGAGCTAGAAATGTTCTCAGTAATCATGCACTGAGCTGTGCCAATATGATTTATGCACATTGATACACATAAATATATCTCCATAAAAAGTATCATTAAATAATAATTATTTGAAAGCACTAAAAGGTGTTCCAAGGATAATCTAAGACATGGTTTGCTTTGAGGAAAGCTATGGAGGCAGCTAGATTAGAGGATGCATTTCCACAATGTATTTTGGGGTCACTCTAATACTACTTTGTGCGTAGGGTACTTGGCAAAATCAGGTGGCCATTTACTGCTCAGAGATGAAATTGAAGTCATGCTTGAAGGTAAGTGTTGAAGTTATAATGAAATCTGTATGTATGAGTTATGTATAAGTCTAAATGAATTCACTCTCTGTGATTCAATTCACATGTGTTCTATAATGGTGCCAGGGACGGGAGAAGGGTGGTAGGGAGGAATCAACGGAAAAACTAGGTTAAAGGGTATCTTTTTTCTTTTCTCTTCTCTTCTTTTATTTCTTTTCTTTTTTCTTTTCTTTTCTCTTCTTTTCTTTTTCTTTTCTTTTTTTCTCTTCTCTTCTCTTCTCTTCTCTTCTCTTCTCTTCTCTTCTCTTCTCTTCTCTTCTCTTTTCTTTTCTTCCTTTCCCTGTTCTGCTTCCCTTTCCTCCCTTCCATTCCCTCCCCTTTCTCCACTTGCACCGGAGAGAATTAAGGAACAGTGTTTGCTCTCAAGACGTCCAAACTTTGGCATCTCTCTCTTACCCTCTATGTCCTCATCAGGATCAGATTTACAAACAGGTGGGATAGAAAATAGGGTGGCAACTTCCCTCCCTTCCATGTGTGTGTGTGTGTGTGTGTGTGTGTGTGTGTGTGTAATAGACTTTATTTTTTAAAGCAGTTTTAGATTTACAGCAAAATTGACAGGAAGGTACAGAGATTTCCTATATACCTCCTGCCTTCACAATGTTGCACAGCCTCCCCCACCATCAACGTCTCCCCCACTCCAGATGTTTGTTACAACTGATGAACCGACATCGACACATTATGATCTTCCTTTTTTATTCCTTCATTCCCCCCATTCACTAATTTCTTCAACACCTATCTGTGGACAACCTGCAAATGCTAAGCCCTGTAATTCTGCCTCCGTGTCCTCAGAATCTTCTTTCTCTCCTCCTTCTCTTCCTGCTCCTTCTCCTCCCTTTTCCACATCTGTCCTCCCCTCCCCCCCCCCCCATTTCTTCTTGTTAAGAAGAAAATAACTCCCACAAGCCTGGTGTCTGGATATAATGACATTAGCCTTTTGGTATATGTATTATCTCAGATATTTTTAAAGAATATAAGCTATTATATATTTATTTTTTGAATTATCAAAAAGTTGTGTAACTTTCTCATTTCCTCATATATTCATGCCAATATTCATATATTCATGCCAAGAAACAGGGGTTTGCATCATCGTAGTAATATGTGTGTGCCATTTCATCTTATGATATGGCGGATTTTTACGTGGTTCTCTGTTGATGAATGTTTAGACAGATTCCAACTTTTCTCATTATTATGAGTACTACTGAGCCTCTTGATGAATATATATTTATGCCATGTAGCAGAATGCTTAGCACATGACAGGCACTCAGTCAATGTTTAGTGAGAATTCCTATTTTTCTTTTAATGAGGTCTGGTGGGGATAGCAGATAAAACCTCCTGGCTGCTTCTAGCCAAAATAGTGAAATTTAAGGGTGGAGAGGAGAGAAGGAGAGACTCTGTGAGACATGGTGTTTGTTCAGGGTTAGAGCTTCTCGACCACGAAAGAGATGTCTTGAACTAAAGGTTCTTCTGCTCTTAACAGCTATTGACAGAGTGCTTTGGGATGAAGATCCCATCATCAGGCAGTTGGCAGAAATCACCCACAAAATTTTTAAGGAAATAGCCCATAGACTGACATCCTCACATGTTAAACAAACCTTCCGAAGATTATTTCACTTCATCTATATAAAAAAATTGAAGCCTCTTTACAATTATAACTGGCCCAACAACGTGGCCAGCAGTCCTATGAAGATTAAGGAAACCAATGGTGACAAGGAAGGACTTACCGATGAGAATTCTGTATACATGTTTGTAAAGAATGAGACTTGAAGAACTTCCCAGAAGAGGAATGGTTTTCCTTTCCCACCTGATAACTTGAGTCTATAGGTACGTGCTTTTCTGAAGGATGCTGGAAGCCTTTCCTGTCGCTTCTTAACTCTCTATTCAAATAGAGAAATCCGTTGCTTCTTTATGTTTGATGCTGAGCAGAGAGTTCACCTCATCAAATCCGCTAATAAAATTGAAAAATCATATAAGCAAAGCATTTGATGAGAAGCTCTTGATTTTGATCAAATCAACCTGCGTCTACTGAACACCTTCCAAGTACCAGGCACGATGCTAGGCGGTGGGGACATCTGGATGATATAAACAGGGTTTCTGTTCTCAGGAGAGTCACAGCATGGCTGTTTCCATCCTGCTTGGGCAAATGCTGCCCAGGGCAGTTTCAAAAAGGAAGGAACGGAACTTGCACTGCAAGACCAAGGGGAGCCCCTGTATTCTTGCATTCTTGTTGGAGACACTGAGGCAAGAAGAGTGTTGGGGGAGAGCTAGAGACTTTGTTAAGGACACAGGTGGGCAAGGAAAGAATGGGGAGAGCTGAGGCCTGAGGGGAAGATGATGCTGTGCCCATCACTTTAAACTTTTTGAAATGAAAATAGGATAACCCGTCCTAGTTAGTGGTGACCATTGCCCTCAGGATCTGGTGTCCCGCCATCCTGACCCATCAGAAAGTCCTCAGTGGTCTTGCCTGACCTGTTGCTTGGGCTCATCTTTCATTCCCCTCACCGTACCTCCCTCCCACCCTGTGCTCCCTCTCTGGCATCAACCCCTCCAGCCACAGGAAACTACCGGTAACCCTACGGTTCAGGTGTTGTGTCTTTGTAATGTGTCAACTCGCAACGCTCGCACATTTCCACCGCTTCGTGGGCCCACCGCACTGGTGTGGGGTAGCAGTCACTGCATCTGCCCTGGGGTCCTCCTTCCACCTCTCTGACTTCTGAGCCAGTGGGTTTAGTTCCGTTGACAAAGGACACCAGCTTCTCCTGTGGGACAGCCATGGACGGTAGAAGCCATAGGAGACTACCGCAGCTCCAAGACTGTGGGTTCTACCCCATCCTTGCTGTCCTACTTTACATCCCCCCTCTTCCCTTCCCAACCGCATTGAGCTTGAGACTTCAAGCTTGGCATCAATGTGAAGACGACAGTCTTGCAGAGACTACGTCCCCCATGGTTGCTTGCAGTCACATCCTTGGTCGTGCCTCTCTAATTCAACCCTGACCCGTGTATGGGAGATGCACTTTCCAGGCCCCTTTGGAGTGTTGCTCCTGTGTTTTGCCTTAATGCTCTGTGTGCCCTCGTTACATTTACCAGCTTACAGTGAAATTATTGCTTTTTTTCTCTTCCTGCCCCACAACGTTCAAGTTTCTTAAAGGTAAATGCTGTATCTTACGCCTGGTGGAGTACTCTAGAGCCCCATGGTGCCTGGCACCTGATGAATGCTCAGTGAACGCATGCCAATGAATGAAGTGCTAACGGGACATGTTGCCCTCACGCTTCAGTAAGAATTTTCAGATATTAATAAGCGTTGGTTAATATTAAACATAATGAAAGAATGGATACTTTTAATTTACTCCTTAGTCCATATTACTTCATTCTTACCCAGATGTTCCAGACCTCACTTCTCAAAATCAAAGCAACTTCCTTTCCCACCTTTAAGCGAGCAGAATACCTGGTGTGGTAGGCTACATAATAACCCTCCTAACGATATCCAATTCCTGATCCCCAGAATCTGCGAATATTTTACCTTCCGTGGCAAAAGGAGCTTTACAAACATGATCAATTAAAGGATCTTGAGGTGAGGAGATTAGCCTGGATTATCCAGGTAGGCCAAATATAATTATAGGTTCTTTATAAGAACAAAACGGGAGGCCAGAGAGGAAAGAGATTTTTGGAGATGCAACACCCTTGCTTTGAAGCTGGAGGCAGGGACCAGAAACCAAGGAAGGCAACTCTAGAAGCTTAAAAAGGCAAGGGAATGGATTCCCTCCCCGAGCCTCCAGAGGGAGCACAATGCTACCAACACCTTGATTTTGTTCCCAGTGAAACGTGTTTTGGACATCTGAACCCCCAAACTGTAAGACAATAAGTTGATGCTGTTTTAAGCCACTAAATTTGGTAGAGCAGAAATAGGAAACTAAGATACCTAGATTTCTACGAAACAAAGCAAACCAAAGTAAACTCTAACTCTCCCCACTCAAACACACACACACACACACACGCACACACGCACACAGACAGCAATGAGTATAATGGACCTTACGCAAATGTCGAGGTTTCTGTAAAAGATCTGATATTCTGTGCTATTTATACATTAGACATGCTCTTCAAAGTCCATTAGGCCACCCCATCCTCACACCCAACTGACACTACAGCCTCTTCATCATCTCCCGGCTCTCTCTCCACTTTCTCCCTCCCATCTCTTCTCCCCACCCCGCCGCCCACCGCCCCGAATTCCTTGACTTCCCAGGAACCATGAGCTCTTTTCACTTTGTTGTAAAACAGTTGGCTCTCCACAGGTTCCAACTCTAGCCTGGACTTCCATATGCTCTGAAGACATAAAGGCCTTCTTGCAAAACGTCCTATCTTCCTGAGGTCCAATTGTGATTCTAAATAAATAGCACATTCCCTGCTGGCACATGTCTGTGTTACTGTCATTTTCAAAAATTTTAATAATTCTTGCAGGCTTCCCCATGGCAATCATGAATGTGACCTTTGGTGCTGTGCAGAACGTGGCCACCGTCCTGGAATACTCACCCCTCACTCTCTGCTCTCCGGGGCCACTGGCTTTCTCATCTCTGTGTGACCCATGCATTAGGGCCTGCGCTCATGCTCTTCCTGTGCCTGAAACACATCATCACCCAGCCAGTTAGTACCCATCTTTCTTTCTTTCTTTTAATGTTTATTTATTTTTGAGGGAGAGAGACAGAAGAGGAAGGGCAGAGAGAGAGGGAGACAGAGGATCTGAATCGGGCTCTGCAGTGACAGCAGAGAGCCCAAAGCAGGGCTCCAACTCATGAACCATGAGATCATGACCTGAGCCAAAGCTGGACGCTTAATCCACTGAGCCACCCAGATGCCCCCCTACCCATCTTGCAAACGCCAACTCAAAATTCATGTTCACAGAACCCTCTATATGCCTCTGTAGCACTAACCACAATTACTAGAATAACTAGGGTAATAACTAGGATAATTACGGAACAAATTAATGGAAAAAGTAATTTATTTCACAATGAGTTGCCTATGCCCTGATCCCATTGCTAAAACGTCAGTTCTAGAAGGTCATGCACCGTGTCTGCTTGGTCGCCCCTGTATCCGCCAGGGGCCTGGCACAGTGCCTTATGCATAATAATATTTAATATATATTTATCACATGGATCGATGAATGAATGAACGAATGAACACATAACCAGGTTTTCTGATACTAAGAGGCTAGATGTGTTGGTAATAATAATAATGGGAAGACCCAGCCAAAGCTTGATTAGGTACATTGTTGTGGCCCCTGGTATAAGGAATGGGCTCCCATTTGTTGGATACCTACTATGTGGTCAGCATTTGTCTTATGATTATCTTAATTCATTTTCACAATAACCCCGGAAAAGGGATATTTTTGCCCCATTGTGCAGATGAGGCACTACCGTATACTCTATTAGCTTTGATGTCCACGGAGCTGGAGAGAATGTAAGTGGTCCCTGGTGAGGTCACTGTTCCAGAAAAGACCACTGGCCTCTCTTCTATGCAACAAAATGATGGTGGCACCCGCTCAGGGAAGGAAATAGCCTCCCACTGAGATACCCTCTCTAACTCTCAGTATGTTCCTGTTGCACATTCTGCCCACTTCCTTCGAACAAAATAGCGACAGAAATTGATAAAACTGAGTGGCAACTATATGCCAGACACTGTACAAGGTGCTCTATTGCATTTGTTCTTCCAAATATCTCAGCAGTTGACTCTTATTACTGTTTCCATTTTACCCTTTAGGAATCCAAGTCTCAGAAAGGTCGTGTAAATCGTCACCATCTTAGGGAGAGGAAGATAGGATATTTAGCCTCAGGGACTCCAGACCCAGGGATCTCAATCACTACCACATTGTATTTGCCTTTTAGGGATCGATTTTTCCCACTGGCTATAAAACCTGGTTATATATACTGGAATCACTTGGACAGTTGTTTGTTTTTTAAAAAATTTTTTAACATTTATTTATTTTTGAGAGAGAGAGAGACAGAGTATGAGCAGGGGAGGGGCAGAGAGAGAGGGAGACACAGAATTCGAAGCAGGCTCCAGGCTCTGAGCTGTCAGCATAGAGTGGGGCTCGAACTCACAAACCGCGAGATCATGACCTGAGCCGAAGACGGACGCTTAACTGACTGAGCCACCCAGGCGCCCCATGTTCGTTTGTTTTTTAAATAACAGCAAGCTGACTTTAATCTAGACCACTTACATCAGAATCTTCCAGTCTGAGGCCTGGGCATCAATGTTTTTTAAGATTACAGCTGGATGGGGTGCCTGGGTGGCCCAGTTGGTTAAGCGTCTGACTCTTGATTTGGGCTCAGGTCGTGATCTCATGCCTCATGAGATCGAACCTCACACCAGGCTCTGTGCTTGGGATTCTCTCTCTCTCTCTCTCTCTCTCTCTCTCTCTCTGCCCCTTCCCTGCTTTCTTTCTCTCTCTCTTTCAAAATAAACATTAAAAAAAAAAAAAAGAATCCAGGTGATCTAGAGGGAAAACAATACTATAAATCAATGTTATCAGTTCATCCTGGAGACTGGATTTAAACATTTGTGTATCCCCAGCATCCAGCACTGTGTCTGACATGTGAAGAAAAACCTTATAAAATGTATCTATGATTTATTGCACCGTAGGAACCAATTAGACAGGAACCAATCATTTATAAACAAACATTTGTTAAGTGTCTAGTGTAAGCAAGGCACTGTCCTGGGGAATAAGGATATAAATTAAGCATTTCCAGATACACGATTCAAATAAGATATTGCCAGTCAGTTCTTCTACAGCGCGGTGAGCGGCAGGAAAAGAGAGTCTATTTCCCTGTAAAAAGAAAAAGTACCTAAATTCTAAGTAGAGCTCCTGTATGGACTAGGATAGTCAGGATTCTAAACACTGACGAAGTAAAAATTAGATGTTTACTACACTTATATCAATTTGCTTACTTTCCAGCAGATTTTGCTTTCTTTGCAATATCTAAATAGACATCGATGTCGAGTTAATAGAAGGCAAATTACGCGCATGCTGTTGAGGTGGAGGCAAAGATCACGCGGGCAGACAGGAAGGCACGTCTGATAAAGAATGGAGTGTTTTGGGCAAGGAAGTATTGTGGTGGTCTTAAAACCTGGCGGCATTCAAAGTGAACCACTACTCCAAGGTCTCCCTCTCGGAATAATAATAGAAGAACCTAGACTCGCATTGAGGAGTCGTGGGGTTGAGTCTTGCGCTCTCCGCTTACTAGCTCGAAGCCTTCGGTAATGCACTTCATTTCAGGTTCTCTGGCTGTGAAACGGAGTTAATATTCCCCAGGAGACAGGATTATTATGAAGCTTTCACGGTGTAATCATAGATGAACGCCCTAGAACGGATTGTGTTAACATAAGGCGTTGGGTCAGTAAAGGCCAAATCCCTAGTGCAGGTTTTCCCCCTTATTTGGATCCCTGAGAGTGGTGGTTATTCCTGGAAGCCTCTCAGCTGGGAGAGACGTTCTCTCCATGCACCTTCCCTCTGTTCACACCCCTCCCCCCATCCTCAGCTATTCAGGCTGCAGGGACTAAGAGAGCGTATAGCTGGGTGATCTTTCGCAGCCGAGCTCCCTCCCTGGATTGTGCGCTGTCCGTTGGCCTCTCACTGATTTGGGGGTCACCACTAGAAGCCTTGCTCCTTTTGTCGGACCCCCCAGAGAAAACCCAGGCACGTCATTCTCCTGAGAAGTCTTCAGTGAGTCCTTGTCCTCAGCGTGCAATTCTAACTCCTGAGTTTGGCAAACCTTCCCTCTCCTGGCCCTGCTTACCTTCTCTAGCCTCGTTATGTCCCGACCTCCTCCTATTATCTATGCTGCTGTCTTAAGGGACCACATGCAGCTGTCCCCACACAGCGATTGGGAGCCAAAACTTTAGAATCTGTTGGCCTGGATCCCACCGTGTGCTAGCTCTGCGTGGGTGCGGGCAGGATCGCTGACACTTTTGTGTCTCAGCTTCCTCCTCCATAAAATGGGGATACGGATCGTACCCAGCTCTTTTTTTTTAACGTTTATTTATTTTTGAGACAGAGAGAGACAGAGCATGAACGGGGGAGGGGCAGAGAGAGAGGGAGACACAGAATCCGAAACAGGCTCCAGGCTCTGAGCGGTCAGCCCCGAGCCCGACGCGCGGCTCAGACTCGTGGACCTTGAGATCATGACCTGAGCTGAAGTGGGACGCCCAACCAACTGAGCCACCCAGGTGCCCCGGACTGTACCCAACTCTTAAAGTATGATGACACTCATCTAACTTGTCCTAAGATAGTACGCAAAGACCACTTAAGTACACTGTCTAATATTTAATCATTCATAAACATTACTACCATTGTTATTATTAATTTTATTATTGTTCCTGCCCTTACAACCCTCTTCTTCCTCTTTCCCTTTAAAATAATAGAATCAAGGGCTCCCATTTATCACAAGGCTATGAATTTCAAGGTACTGCCCCCAGGAATTTTAAACATAGTGTTTTTATGTTTCACTTATCACAAGAACTCTAATATGGCCCTCACTTTACAGACGTTAACAACTGAGGCTCAGAAAGGTCAAATGATTTCAGCCTGCTTCATCTGAATCGTGTTTTTACTTCATTAATTCCCACTTGATTTGGGGATTTGGCTAATTCTTCACCCCCTCCTGGTGCCTTTCCTTGGCTTCCTAAGACTAGCGGCGGTGTCCCTCTGTGCTCCCCACCAGAGTCACAGTATCTATGATAGCAGATTTTAACTGCTGCATTCAGGGGCGCCTGGGTGGCTCAGTCGGTTAAGCATCCGACTTTGGCTCAGGTCATGATCTTGTGGTCCGCGGGTTCGAGCCCCGCGTCGGGCTCTGTGCTGACCGCTCGGAGCCTGGAGCCTGTTTCGGATTCTGTGTCTCCCTCTCTCTCTGACCCTCCCCCGTCCATGCTCTGTCTCTCTCTGTCTCAAAAATAAATAAACGTTAAAAAAAAAAAATTCAACTGCTGCATTCAGATGTTTTGTCCACTAGATGGGAATCTTTTGAGAAAAAGAGTCTTCTGTGTTCATGCCCGTGCACCTGGTAGAGTGCCAGATTCAATGAAAGAGCGAGCGCAGAATAAAGCAATGAGACGACCCTTAGGGCCCGAGGAGAGGAATAGGAATTTGTGAGTAGCCGATGCTGCCCTGAAATCAAAAGGAAGCTTTAGCTGACTTGACACCAGCAAGGGCCACCAGCCAGATGCCCCTGGGCTGGGCCCGAGGGCCTGCCGTTGGCATCTGGGATCAGGAACGTATATCACAGTGATCGCAACACATCTTCGGTCTTCACAGCCCATCTCCTCTGAAACATATCCGAAGCCCTTTACACATTTGCAGGGAACTGACAAGCACAAAGCGTGCCCGTCCGCGTACAGGTTACCTCATATACATTTCACCTCCTGCAATCCTCACGGTAACAATTTAAGGCGAACTTTATTATCCCAGGCTTGCCAACGAAGAAAATCTCTAAGATTTGACTAAGGTCAGAGACACCGGATTCGCACACAGCTCTGCAGGATTCCACAGAGCCGGCTTCTCCCAGGATGTGGCTGGAGGTCCTCTGGCCTCCTCCTCTGGCCGTGTGACAGGTTGTTCCCAAGAGCCAAAATGCCAAAGCACCTGGTGTGTTAGTTAACAAGTCAATGGTACCTGAACACTGGGATTCTCAGGGGGAAAAAATTACATAACAGTGTGTGTGTCAAAAGTAGAAGGAAAAAAGGTGGAAACAAACCAAATGCCCATCAACAGATAAATGGGCATACAAAAATATTATCCAGCCATAAAAAGGAATGGAGTGCTGATACATATTACAACATGGATGAATCTTAAAAACATTATGCCAGGGGCGCCTGGGTGGCTCAGTCAGTTAAGCGGCCGACTTCAGCTCGGGTCATGATCTCGCGGTCCGTGAGTTCGAGCCCCGCGTCGGGCTCTGTGCTGACAGCTCAGAGCCTGGAGCCTGTTTCAGATTCTGTGTCTCCCTCTCTCTGACCCTCCCCTGTTCATGCTCTGTCTCTGTCTCAAAAATAAATAAACGTTAAAAAAAAAAAAACCTTTAAAAAACAAACAAACAAACAAAAAAACATTATGCTAAGTGAAGGAAGCCAGCCACACAAGACCACATACTGTATGATTCTATTTATACAAAATTTCAGAACAGATAATTCGAGAACCAGAATGCAGATTAGTGGGGCCACAGCAGGGAACCGGAAGAAATGAGGAGTAACTGTTTAATATATAGGGCTTCCTTTTAGAGTGATGAAAATGTCCTCGAACTAGGCAGAGGTGGGACGCCTGGGTGGCTCAGTCAGTTAAACGTACAACTCTTGGTCGTAATCTCATGGTCGTGGGTTCGAACCCCACATCAGGTTCCACACTGACAGCAGGGAACCTACTTGGTATTCTCTCTCTCTGCCCATCCCCTGCTCATTCTCTCTCTCTCAAAATAAATTAAAAGAAAAGAAAACTTTAAAAAAAGAAAGAACTAAATAGAGGTGATGGTTGCACAAAATTATGAATGTACTCCCCCCTGCCCATGATGGTATGGCCTGGGAGGAATCTCTCTCAAATCTCCCTCCTGCTATGCGACCTTAGGTGCATTTCCCCTAGAGGGCAAGCATCTGGAATCAGGGCCTCAGTGTGTCCTTACAAGGCCCGCAGATCAGCCAATGAATGTATTTGGCGAGTGAGGCCAGTCTGCAAGTGAAGGTTTCAGAGCCTAAACCCAAAGACAAGCTACTTTCTATGGTTGGACACACTGCAGGGAATGGTTTGCTATATTCGGTCTGTGCCTATCATGGCAACTAAGGTATCTTCTTCCTTTTGAAAAGAAGGGAGACAAGGTATAACTTCTGAATAGGGAGTTCTCTGGTGAAGAAGGTCTTCGGAAGTGATTTCAAAGCAGAGGAAAGCCCTCCACGGCGGAGTCCGCCTAATGTCCCCACATAGATACTTAGCTTCTCAAGCAGAGACCAGTCCCTTTCAGACTAGAGGTGGCCAAATTTCACGCCAATGGAAGGCGAGTAGAAGCAAAGTGTACAACTTTGGCATCACTTGCTTAAGAGGAAATCCCACAGCCTGGTCATCTGCTTTGTGTCTTTCGGCTGGCTGCATGTGGAGGTGGAACTCAGCTTCAACCCTGCAGTCAGTAACACGCTCTTTGGACGAGGGCAGAGCCCCCACTAGCCTGGGCATCTGGATGGCTTCTCAGTAGACCCTGCCCATCCCGTACTTTTATATGACACAGAAATAAACAACTATCTTCACTCCGATGAATATAGCCCCACTCCGAACACCCAGCTCAAACAGCCCGAAGTTACGCTTTAAAATCTTTCATCCTTCGCCATAAAAACTTCTCTGTTGAGATGTCAGTGCTGTACCTTAAGGATTATCCTAATGAAATAGTACTCATCAATTGTGTCTTCAAACAAGTGAGTTTAAAGGATTCTTTCTGGAGGAGAATGAAGAACATAACACAAGTCTCCCATTCCGTCAGAACGTACCCTTTCCCCCAAGAAAGACAGTAGTTTCATCCAGTTAATGCTCTCTGCTCGAATCCGGTGACTTCTGGGTGACGCGGCCACTCCTCAGTGGGCGTGGCTTCCCGTAGCCTGATCTGATATACAACGCGCTACTCTTCATTGGACAGACAACAGTAGAGCTGTATTCCGATCCTTTTTTTTTTTTTTTTTTTTTTTTTTTTTTGCATAGTGCAGAAGGTGGACAAGTCTATAAGAGCTTGGATTTTATTAGCATAATCAGTTTAATAATAGAGTTTGTAGCAGAGTGATGTGATCGATAGCAAGTCCTTGACCCTTTCTAGTACATAGGAAGAGGGAGATTTCCCAGAGTCCTTTGCAGTTAGGTTGGCAAGTGCCGGTCAAATACGAGTGAGCGACGAGTGTCACTTCTGTGTCGAGGTGTGAGCACTAGATATGCTTGCTCTTCCCTTTCTGCATCAAAGGTCATTTGTGAAAGATGATGGCAATATATCATGAAAGGTCCTTGGATCCTTGAGTCGCTATTTGGAGGATAACTTCCCAGAGAAAGTGTCCAACCCACATTATGTGAGTAAAAAATACACTTTTAATGTTAAACCATTGGATTTCCAAGTCTGTGTATTCCCAAAGTTTATCCTAATTATCTTGACTAACATAGCGTCTCGTGTGGAATTCAGATATATGGGCAAATGTTCACATATGATGGCTGTCTACAAATCAAACAATAGATGAGTTGAGATATACGGTCTTCAAAACATTTTTATGTAAAACTTTCATATTTCTCTATCATTATATTTACCCTCAGTGGACACATTCAGTGTTTCCTTAAAATCTTACGTTTCAAATTATCTGTGTACCATTTTGAGTATTCCCTTTAATATCTCAGCAACTGTCAGGGCACCTGAGTGGCTCAGTGGGTGAAGCGTCCGACTTCGGCTCAGGTCATGATCTCGTGGTTGGTGGGTTCAAACCCCATGTTGGACTCTGTGCTGACAGCTCAGAACCTAGAGTCTGCTTCAGATTCTGTACCTCACTCTCTCTCTGCCCCTCCTCTCTCTCTCAAAAATAAATAAATATTAAAAAAATTTTTTAAATAATAAATCAGGAACTGTCTTTCAAAAGTATCTTTCAAAAGCATATTTTCAAAAAGTATGTACAGTGAGAATTCTCAAACCTTAAAAACATTACTTGTTATCTTAACAAAACTCTTGCTATGGGCAAGCAAAAAACCGTCAGTGTTTTTCAGAGTAATAGTCCTATGAGGTTATCCCTTCAGTAGTTTTAACTGATCACAATGATTTATGTCTTTAATTCATCGATCCATAATTGAAACACTTTATTCAAACATCATCTAGACTAGTTTTTATCTCCCAACGTGCTACACATCTGTGTCTACTTTCAGTATTTTCTGAAAATGGACATTTTTATTTTTATTTCATTTGATTGAACAGTCCCCAGCATTCATATGAAGGGAGGTTGATGGGGGCTGGGTCTGTTGTCCAGAATAGCTACCGTGACTTTTCTGTGTGGCTTGGGCTTTCTCACAGTCCTAGGAGTGAGCCTTCTAAGAGAATGGAAGGAAGCCATATCACTTTTATGACCAAAATGTCACTTGTACAGTAGCCACAAGCAACCGGGATGCTTAAGGAAGGAGCTTAGAACCCATCATTCAATAGGAGTGTCACAGTAAGATTGTAAGAAGAACATGGGGGGTTGGGGATAATGCACCCATTCTGGGACAGCACAACCTACCACAGTTCCATAGTCTGTAGCCTTGCAGAGTTAAGAAAGCCAACTTGTACCCTACTTCAAACAGAAGGCGTTATAAGTACAGGCTTAGGAGAGAAAATCAGTGCTACTTTCATAAAAGAGCAGAAAGCTTCTGGTGTGATCGAATTTGCCATTTTCTCAAATTTCCTCACAGCAGGAGCCATCTGAAAAGGTAGCACAGAAGCCAGTGGGGAAAAGGTCAGAATTGTCACATGTAAAAAACATGTCTTCACAAGATCTTTGGCTGTTGTTTCTGATGTGTGGAAATGACTGGAAGCAAACAGACAGCAGGCTTGCAAAATCTAGAGAGAATAAAGTGGTCAAAGGTGCCTTAAACCTGGCCTGTAAAAGCTTTTAGGTGCTAGAATAATCTCAGTGCACTCAAACTGCCACCAAAATAAATGGGTTTCAAAAGCTGGGCAAACTCCTAGAAGTGCATCCATTATAATCCTCACCTCGGAGAGGAAAGATCGAGGTCCACAGAGGACAATGCACAAGGAAGATTCTCCCAGAAAGCAGACTCGGGAGTTGCCAGCTTGTGTAACCAATGAGCTTCCCCTGTGCTAAGGCCCAGAGTCCTCACCACGTCTGTCAGGCAGAATTTGATGATAGCTATGGACCGGTGACCACCACATGTTTCCCATCGTCCCCTTTCCTGAATGGTAGTTTTTGTTTATTGCGTTTACCTGTTCCTTCTCCACTGCTGCATATTGAGTGGTTAGAGGCAGATGACATCTTTCTCCCTGCCTGGAATGTGGTCACTCTATTGGGAAGAAAAGAGCCACCAAGTGTGACCGCCATGAGAAGCAGAAAGAGAACAGGAGTTTGAACCCTGGGGGGTTATTAAAGCCATGCATATACGCTGCATTCTCAACTCCTGAACTTCTTATTAGGTAAGGAAAAGTTACATTCCTTTTTTAGCTATTGTTTTTAATCTCTGTTACTCGTAGTCTAATGTAATTAATGCAATCCTGACTGGCTCAGTATTGTGTTCTTGTAGTCAAGTCCTGTACTATTAAAATATCATATTTTATTGACTCAACCCTAAGACTCACCCTGATTTTATGTACCAAAAAGAAAAGAATAGAAGAAAAATATTCTGTCCGTCAGAAATATAAGATGATATTGATTGTAAGACACATACCCATTGCAATGGTGTTAAATACGACTCAGTTAAATACATTGTGTAGAGTTAGAGCTTGATCCATTTGCTTAAAAATAAAATAGTCCTGCATTTGGCATAAGCATAGAACATCTTGGAAACACAAAAAGTCATTAATGATGATTACCTTTGGGAAGTAGAAAGATATAGGGTGGGAAAGTTAATTTTTGCATTTTCCTTTCTATAGTTCTGAGATGTAGTATTTTTAGGAGTCATCTAAGCCACCACTAAGAGGGTGAATATTTAATTTCATCCACCACTGTTACCCCAAGTCCTAGTCCTATCGTTTCATAGACACTCAATGGAAACCAATTTGACAATAAATTTCGTATCTAAAAAAAATAGACACTCAAATATATGTTGATCAGGTGAATGATTTTTTTAAATAAGTCAGTGTCATTGAAAAAGTAAATGAAGAAATTGCTATAGCATGAGTGTTAGTGTTCCCCCCAAATTCATATATTAAATCCTAGCCCCCAATGTGATGGTGTTAGGAGGTGGAGTCTTTGGAGGTGATGAGGTCATGAGTGTGGACCCCTTCTAGAAGAGATCCCACAGCGCTCCCTAGTCCCTGCTGCCATGTGAAGATACAGTAAGAAGTCTGCAAGCTGACCAGGTGCCAGCACCCTGAAACCGGACTTCCAACCTCCAGAACGGTGAGAAATAAATGTCTGCTGTTCATAAGCCACCAACCGTGCGGTACTTTGTTATGGCGGCCTGAACAGACCAAGACAGAAATTGTCTGCTTTCTCCTCATTAGTCTACAAGTTCCTCTGCGATTAGGGCTGTGCCATATTTCTCATTGAATCCCTAGTGCTTTGTGCAATGCCTGGTCCATATTAGGAACAGGGTAAATATTTGGGGAATTAAAAAAATGTTTTGCAGAGACATTTAAGCTCATTCTGTGGAGGGTGCCATTGCGACGTGGGGCAGAGCCGTGATTTAATCAGAGTCTCAGGAAAAGCATTCTTTTGGTGGCAACTGTTGGAGACGGGAGAAGCAAGGGTAGAGTCAGGAAAGTGAGTCACGCCGACAGATGAGGTCGCGTGAGGGCTTCTGTCCAGGCTGACACGGGGAACAAGAGATGGAACTTTACATTTTCCTTTCACTTTGAATATTTCAAAACTCAGCATCCCACCAATCACAAAAGGCAGTATCCCTCTCTATTCCTCCCAACCCAGTGAGTTGGGTAGACGCAAAAAGTACAGCCTCAAAACATTAAGCCAGATTCCTTCAGCCACCCCATGCTCAGTCACAGAGCCGGGCTAGAACTCATAAGTTTGCTTCTAATGCTCTGGTTTCACTAGACTCTGCTGATTCCTTTTCTAGGAAACCTTCTCTCTGGCCCTCTTCCCCCACCACCTCACCACTACATAGAGAAAAAGTCGAGAACTACGAATCTACAGTTTGGAAGGAGAATGCTAAAAAATATTCTTTTTTGGAGATCCTTCATCAAGAAACACGGGAACCACAATTCTATAATCATATATTGATTGGAACTGGACTGCTCCTTAGAAGTATGTTTTCGAGGCCAGAAGCACTAAGCTAGCCCACAGTGTCGGAGACTTTAATCCCTGGTATTTTGATGTCCTATTTCTTTACAGCTTGATTTCAGTTAATGCCTTTCTCTCTTTTATTTTCCCTTTCACCACCTACAGATATGGACTATGTCCCAGCATAGTTTCCTTCACCAACTGTCAAGCTATAGAGGAAGGTATTCCATTAAGGGGTTATAACTATAGTCAAGAGTAGCAAAAAACAGGAAGAATAGGAAAGTGGAGAACAGCCCCAAGTAATAGGGGTTACCTGGACCAACAGTGGTTAATGACCATGATGTTCATTGCAATAAATAAGCTAGGAAAGGCTGTTTCACAGTGTTCTTTTTTGTTGTTTGTTTTTAATGTCTATGTATTTATTTTGAGGGAGAGAGAGGGAGAGCAAGAGAGAGAGAGCAAACAAGGCAGTGAAGGGGCAGAGAGAGGGGGAAAGAGAGAGAATCCCAAGCAGCTCTGCACTGTCAGCACAGAGTCCCATGCAGGACTCAATCCCACGAACTGTGAGATCATGACCTGAGCCAAAATCAAGAATTGGATGCTTAACTGACTGAGCCACTCAGGTGCTCCCACTGTGTTCTTTAAGATACAGAGGGGTGCCTGGGTGGCTCAGTTGGTTGAGCCTTTGACTCTTGATTTTGACTCAGGTCATGATCCCAGGGTCATGGGATTGAGCCTAGCATCGGGCTCCAAGCTGAGTGTGGAGCCTGCTTAAGTCTCTCTCTCCCTCTCCCTCTGCCCCTCTCCCCCTTTGCTCAAGCTCTCTCTCTCTCTCAAAAAAAAAAAAAAAAAAAAAGATATAGAGACCATAATTCCAAAAGGCCTAATATACATGCAATATTAGTAATACATGCAAAATTAGTAATTGCAAAAGCCATTGAATAATATATTGAAGTTTGAGAGTATTTTAGGTCATTCCTTACTCATAAAGTGTCTATCACTTTACAGATGTGTTTAGTGACAAAAAAATTCATAAGCTAATCCCAGCAATGAAATATTCTCTACTTCAGAAAAGTTTAAAATAAGCACAATCATGCATTCAGAGGATATTACAGGTATTTCAAACTCTTAAGGCTTTACTAAATGAAACAGTTATAAAAAGTACTATTCTCTTGAAGCATAGACATTGACTTCTAAACTTTCTTTGCGATTTTTTAATTTGTTAAGCCAGAATCACAAAATAACAGACATCTGCTTGGTTCTGTCATTTCCATGGGTTTCCCATACCTGTTCCCTGAAGTATGCTTTTGTGTCTAAACAGGTCATAGTAAACTTGTACAGGGCTCTTCCGTTAAAAAAAAAAAGAAACAACAAGTTCCAAATGGAGTCATTGGCTCCCCAGGACAGCAAACGAAGAACTACAGTTTCAAGAATATTTCAGGAATGTGGTCCTTTAACAGTCAATCTCGAAATTTCCTGATCAGTGCTAGAAGCAATCTGCATGGTAAACAAACAAACAAACAAACAAAAAACACAACCAACTCTGTCAAATGAAGTAATCACCTTGAAATCACCACAGTGAACTATTGTCAGAATGGCTAGTCTTAAAAAGACAAGAAATAACAAGTGTTGGGGAAGATGTGGGGAGAAGAATCCGTCACACCCTGCTAGCGGGAACGTAAACTGATGCAGTCCCTGTCGAAAACAGTATGGAGGTTCCTCATAAAAGTTAAAAATGAAGCCACCATACGATCCAGTAATTCCACTTCTGGATATTTACCTGAAGAAAACAAAAACTCTAATTCGAAGAGATATATGCACCCCTATGTTTATTGCCGCATCATTTGCAATAGCCAAGATACGGAAGCAGCCCCAATGTCCATCAAGAGACGAATTGGTAAAGATGTATATAATGGAATATTACCAAATCACACACACAAAAATGAGATCTTGCCATCTGTGACAACATAGATGGACCTAGAGGGTACTGTGCTGGGTGAGATAAGTCAGAGAAAGACAAATACCACAGGACTCCGCTTATATGTGGAACCTAGAAGACAAATGAATAAACAAACAAACAAAAAGCAGAACCTGACCCACAAATACTGAGAACAAACTGATGGTTGCGGGAAGCGAGAGGGAGGGGATAAAGGGGAGAGGAAGGCACATTCTCCCAGACATGGAATGAATACATCACGGGGATTGAAGGCACAGCAGAGGGAATATGGTCAATAGTATTCTAGCAGGTTGTTCGGTGGCAGGTGGTAACTACACCTGTGACGTGCATAGCAGATCGCATAGACTTGTTGAAAAACTATGTCGTATACCTGAAACTAATGTAGCATTCTGTGTCAAATGTGTCCCACTTAAACAAACAAACAAACAAACAAACAAACAAACCCTGCCTTTCCCTTCCCTGCCAAAAGAAGATGCAGCAAATCTTTCTTTTCTTTTGCTAATCAGCTTCCTTGCTCCAACCTCTTTCCTGTAAAAACCTTTCATCTTGTACAATTCCTCGCAGCACCTCTCTACTTGCTGGACGGCAAGCTTCCTAATTCATGAATTGCTCAAGGAAGCCAGTTAGATCTTCAAAATTGCTGGTTGAATTTTGTTTTATTTTTAACACCCGCTAAGAGCCAAGCACTTTATATGTGTTATTTCATCTTTATATTGGCCTTCTGAAGGTAAGGAATTTTTTATTCCTTTTTTTTTAACGTTTTTTTATTTTTGAGACAGAGATAGACAGAGCATGAACGGGGGTGGGGGGGGGGGTCAGAGAGAGAGGGAGACACAGAATCCGAAACAGGCTTCAGGCTCTGAGCTGTCAGCACAGAGCCCGACACGGGGCTCGAACTCACGGACCGTGAGATCGTGACCTGAGCCGAAGTCGGACACTTAACCAACTGAGCCACCCAGGCGCCCCTATTCCTTTTTTATAGATAAAGAAACCAAGGCACACAGACAGTAGTTTGCCCAAGGATACATAACCAGTAAGCAAAGTTCAAATATTCAAACCCAAACTTTCTGACTCTCACCTACCCAACTTTTGACTGTTAAGCTCTGCTATTTCCAATGGTTTTAGGCTCATGACATGAGGGCATCACACTTTGGTTACAGTATCTTACATTCATCTAAAGATCCTAATTATTATAAACCTTAATGTGGTGCCTAAATGGTGTCTCTCAACTCGATGGGGACCTCCAAATGTGGGGCAACCATCAAGTGGATGCCAGTGGCACGGGAGGTGAAAGAATTCACCCGAGGCAGAACAAAGGAGATAGAAGTTTATGGAATACACCACAGGGGGGCGTCGCAGGACAGCAGAGGAGAGGCAGTCTGCCAGGAGGCAGAGGGTGGGGGCCGCTTTTCAAGGAGGGAAAGTGAGGAGGTATGGTGACTACAGAATTTCCCTTTTTGGGTAAGCGTGCCTAGCTGCAAGTCGCCCGCTGGTCAGCTAGAGCCTACGGATATTTCAGGGTGAGTTGCCCGAAGGGCCTGTCTGTATTCAGCCAGGTGGTCACCAGGCCCTTTCTGTATCCCATCGCTCGAGCCTGTTTGCCTAAAAGCGGCCTCCACACTTTACTCATCTGTCACCTTCACAACACAGTTATTTGTTGTAGCAAGGATCTACAGTAAAACCTTGGTTCGCGAGCATAATTCGCTCCGGAAACATGCTTGTAACCCAGAGTACTTGTCTATCAAAGCGAATTTCAAGAATTATTGGCTCAGTTGCGGTCATGTGACATTTAGTATGACGCACTACTCATATGGCAAGATATCGCTCATTCATCAAGTCAAAATTTATTAGAAGCGTTTGCTCATCTTGGGGAACACTCGCTGACAAGTTACTTGCAATGCAAGGTTTTACTGTATTACTACTTAAAATTTTAAAAATTACCTTTCTTATGACCTGGTCGCAGACTAAGGTACCTTTAGGTATATGGAGCAGAAGTGAGCCCAGTGAGCCAGAAGGACACCCAGCTTCTTTTCCAAAGCCAAGCCTGGGTACACACACTCCCTACAATTCTTTCATCTGCACTTAGTAGTAAGTTCATGAAGTTTACGATCTACTAGAGAGGCGATATTAGACATATAAATGTACAAATTAGCGTACGATTATAAAATGTATGCTGTAAAAGGAAATATAACAGGCGCTGAGATCATGTCCTAAAAGGACCCAATATAAAATGGGGATTTGAGAGGTTTCTTTATGCACAGACGGATTCTATAGGAATGTAGTATCTGGAAGAGTTGGGGATCATCCAGGCAGAGGGGACATCACGTATGAAGGCACAGAGGCAGCATCAGTTGTCATTAAAATAGGGGAGTCACTTAGGAAACAATGGATTTCACTGGACATTGTTGTATATTAACACTGAAACCCTGGTTAACTATCCCACAGAGAAAGCTCCCCGGTGACTCAGAGGCTGGGAGTTGGCCTGGGAGTGGGGGGCAGAAGGGTGCAGCCAGGAAGCTTGGAGGGCCATGGGGGGGAGGTGAGATGTGCGGAGGCCTGGGGCCAACTTCATTCTGCTTGCCTATTTGTGTGTTCAGCTGGGCTCTGGGCTGGATCTCTGGAGGGAGATGGGCTTGTGGTCCGGGGAGGCATGAAGTTCTGCCTTAGACGAAAGGGTGCTAGCCGTGTGACTCTTTTCTACCCCTGTGATGTGCCGAAGCGATGGAGACTGGGCTGTGTTACAGATAGATCATTTTGGGGTTGTTGTTAGAACAGACAAACGAAAACACAGAGAAAACAGAGTCCAAGTTAACGTAGCTTATTTCTGCATTGTGAACGCTGAGAAATGTGTCATGCAAACAAAAAGTACCGATCAATTGCAGGTTAATGGCTCTTGAGGTAAAATAAGGCACTGGATGGGGCAAGTTTCCGTGACTCAGTAACAAAAGTGAACAGAGCCAACGAGGATTTCTTGTTTAATTCTCTTCCAACTCTACAGACGTAATTCTGCTTTCACCTTCATGACACCTTCATGTGGTTTTAGCAGGGGATAAACCTCCCCTTCTAAGAATCTCTGCACCTGTTGGGATGCACGACCCGTAAAAGAAGGATCCAGTAGATGGTCCGACTGGGAGTGAATGGGACTGAAAGAGGCATCATCCTGGCTTCGCTCTATGAGGTCATTGTCACCCGCTTCCTTCCTGCTTGACCGCAGCAGCTGCCTGTTAGGAAAGCACTCTTATTATCTCGTGGCAATCCTGGAAGCTAGCCCCAGCTTTCACCATGGCCGTGATGACGTTCTCCGTGGCCATGAAAGGCAGCTCTTGCTGAACGCACTGCTCAATTACTTCGGGGTATACCGCCAATCCTTCAGAAATGTTCTGCAGCGTATTCAGTGTAACATCCGCAGCGAGAAGTGCCTCAGCCAAACAGATACGTAGATCGACACTGTCATCCGCTGTGCCCTCAAACCAATGCACAGATGCTGCAGCACCGCTCTGAGCACACAGGGTTCCGCTTGTGTGGCATTGCACTTGGGTCAGTCTGCTGTCTCTCAGAGGGTTCCTAATCTCCCTGAGGTGTGCCGGGAGTCATATGTCCGTACAAATCTTATGCGTGGATGCCCCCAACCTAGCCAGCACCTGAATAGCCACTTTTCGTATGTAGGTCTGATGTGGTTTGAAGTGTTGAGGTTCGGAGCCGACAGCCAAGGAGGAATTCTGGAGGCATCTTTGTTGCAGAAAAAAGTGGTTTTATTAAAGGACGGGGACAGGACCCATGGGCAGAAAGAGCTGCATTGTGAGTGTAAGGAGTGACTGATTATATACGAATTTTCTATCCTATGGAGGGGAGGATGACATCAGGGTCCCAAGAAGTTGAATCTACAGGTTTCTGGAAGTTTGCTATAGATAAAATTGCTTTTTACCTTAGGGGCGCCTAGGTGGCTCAGTCATTAAGCGTCTGACTTCAGCTCAGGTCATGATCTCACTGTTTGTGAGTTCGAGCCCTGCATCGGGCTCCGTGCTGACAGCTCGGAGCCTGGAGCCTGCTTCGGATTCTGTGTCTCCCTCTCTCTCAGCCCCTCCCCTGCTTGCTCGCTCTCTCTCTCTTAAAAATAAATGAACATTAAAAAAGTCTTTTTGATTGCCTTTTACCTTGTAATCATTAAGATAGTTATAAACTGATGGAGACTCTGTCCTGCATGACTGGGATCTCTATCAGTGAACCATTAGTTTTTTCCCTTTCCTTGGTTCTTGGGCAGCCAGGAGTACCCGAGGGATGTCACACTCATCCCACCTGACCTGGGAGGTTCCTCCCCTCCCCCAGGTGGTTGTTAGCTTGTGCTTTGACCTCAGCTTGCCTCGGTTTCCCCACATCATTCGCCACCCTAAACAATTTTAACCTCTAAATCTTTAAGGTTGCTGAGAGTGGAAGGTCTTGTCTTCTGTAACTTCTTCCTGCTGAATAGGGGCGTGGGGATGTCCCTAACTATGGGTCAACACTGTCAGTGGGGGGCTTTTGTAAGTAGGAGCTATGAGAGGAGAAGCAGCGAGTCCAAGGGGGGGCCACATGTGTGGAGTGGAAAGGATCACCTGCAGCTTGAAGTTATGGCGGGGAAGGAGTCTTGGCACCAAGTGGTGAGTTATTAAGAAAGCAACACACTACGATGAGTGTGGCTATAAGAATGAGAAGTCCAGGGGCGCCCGGGTGGCTCAGTTGGTTGAGCGTCCGACCTCAGCTCAGGTCATGATCTCACAGTTCGTGGGTTCGAGCCCCGCATCGGGCTCTGTGCTGACCTCTTGCTCGGAGCCTGGAGCCTGCTTCCGATTCTGTGTCTCCTTCTCTCTCTCCCCCTCCCCCGCTCACACTTTGTCTCACTCTGTTTCTCAAAAATAAATAAATGTGAAAAAAAAAAAAAAAGAATGAGAAGTCCAATGAAAAGATCCCTAATTGTTGACCATAGCCCTCCCCAGGCCAGAAACGTAACCAATCATTGAAAGAGAGAGAAGGATTTTGGGGTGGCTTAGTCAGTTAAGCGTCTGACTCTCAATGTCAGCTCAGGTCATGATCTCACGGTTCGTGAGTTCAAGCCCCACATGGGGCTCTGCCCTCGCACCACTGACAGTGTGAAGCCTGTGTGGGATTCTCTCTCTCCCTCTCTCTCTGCCCCTACCCCACTTAAAAAATAAATTTTTTAAAAAACAAGAGAGAAGGACTTTGTAGAGCCCCAATTTGGATATTCACATTTTTTTTTTAATTTTTTTTTTCAACGTTTTTTATTTATTTTTGGGACAGAGAGAGACAGAGCATGAACGGGGGAGGGGCAGAGAGAGAGGGAGACACAGAATCGGAAACAGGCTCCAGGCTCCGAGCTATCAGGCCAGAGCCTGACGCGGGGCTCAAACCCACGGACCGCGAGATCGTGACCTGGCTGAAGTCGGACGCTTAACAGACTACGCCACCCAGGCGCCCCAGGATATTCACATTTTTTAGTAACCCTGTGACATTTCTGTGACAACCTGGGTTGTGAACACAGAATTCTGTTTTAATAATGGCCTATGTGCCACCTTGTGCTGTGATTAGAGCATCTGAAGCCACTCTATTTTGTAGAACTGCTTTGCTCATCTGTGCAACTTCAGTATTAAGTAAGGAGATACTGTTCTGTGAATCACTGAGTGCCTTTATGGTGTATTTACTAAGGACTTCCATGTGCCGAATTATACTTTCTAACCCTACAGATGGAGAAAAATGGATGCCAAATGATCATACCATTGAAAACCAGATCGTGTCCATCTTTGTTGTTTTTTTAAGTTTTTTTAATGTTTTTATTTATTTTTGAGAGAGAGAAACAGAGACAGAGGGCAAGCGGGAGAGGGGCAGAGAGAGAGGGAGACACAGATCCTGAAGCAGGCTCCAGGCTCTGAGCTGTCAGCACAGAGCCCAACGCGAGTGGGGCTCGAACCCACAAACCACAAGATCGTGACCTGAGCTGAAGTCGGACACTTAACCAACTGAGCCACCCGGGTGCCCCCACCTTTGTTTTAAATTGGGAAGATTAGTCAGGGTAGTGATGGTTTTGTTAATGTGCCCATGAATCCAGGCAAAACTTAGGGTGCAACAACCTATCCACTCTGGAGGAAGCCATGGCCATAGGTTAGTCCCACATAACCAGTGGGTTCTGTTTGGAGCTGGCTGTCTGATTCCAGGTCGCCTTATCCAATCAGTAGCAAACTTGTCAGTAGCCTGGAGCACAATGGTTTGGGAACTTGTTTCTAATGATAGCCATCCTAAACGCCCAGATGTTGGCTATTTTCCCAGGTATCATATGTATGATTTCTTTGTCCCCAGCATAAAAGTGCCTTTTGACTGAGCTGTCCAGTCGTGGGTGTGAGCCATAAATATACATCCCAAATTTGATATATGCCATTCTCAGCATAGTGATAAGTAGGGTTTCATAACTATGGCACTTGTTGGCAGGCAGCAATTTGTGCGTTTGTAAAATCAGTTAAGATTTTAATAGTTTGAGGGCATGAAAAAGTCTGGTTATGTCCTGGTAAATTCCATATCCTATCGATCATGGGCCAGGAAGAAACATCCTAATTAGTGATAGGTTTATCACAAGACATTGCATCATTATATATCATCCCTGAAATATAAGAATAGAGAGAGAGCCAATCTGTGCCTTGTAAAGGGAACACCCACCAGGGTAACCCAGATGTACTTGACATGGGCAAAACTCCACATAGGCAACTAGCTCTTTGATTTTGTAGTTTAGCATCATGTTGTGCCTATTGAAGAAAGGAAGTGTCAGCCAAGATAGGTGGACAGAAATCAAAGAGGAAATATACAACCTTCATCATCATTTGAAGAGGAGTTTGAGATCTTCTACAGGTTCACAGAGTCGGAGGTGCATTTGTTTGCTCGTGGGTCTCCTGTGAAGGAGGTACAGGTTTTATTCTAGATATATGAGCCCGTGAAGTGTCCCTCTAATTTTACTGCAGGGGGAGTACATAATATGACCCGATATGGACTTTTCCACTTTAGATTTAAGTCTCCGGCTGTATTTGACTTCCAATTCTTTCAATCAACTATATCTCCAGGACTTACATGGGTGGACTTTCAGTTGTAGTTAAATCAGGTTTGGGGAGCATGTGATCAGTACACTCATTAAGTAATTTGTGAATTAAACTAGCCTCAAGTGAAAAATTTAACAAAGCATTACAATCTTCATCTAATAACAGATCCACTGGAAGAAATGGCTTTCCATAAAATAACTCAAAAGGGTTGAGTGCTAGAGGTTGTTTTGAAGCAGTTCTTGCTCTGAGAAGTCCTATTGGTAAAAGAGTAACCCAATTTTCCTGGGTCTCTAAGACTAAGTTTAGTAAGGTGTCATTTTAAATTCTTCTTTTTTACGTTTATTTATTTATTTTTGAGAGACAGAGAGAGACAGAGCCCAAGCGGGGAGATGGGCAGAGACAGAAGGAGACACAGAATCCAAAGCAGGCTCCAGGCTCCCAGCTGTCAGCACAGAGCCCGGTGCGGGGCTCGAACTCACAAACCACGAGATCATGACTTGAGCTGAAGTCGGACGCTCAACCAACTGAGCCACCCAGGTGCCCCAGTAAGGTGTCATTTTAAAGTATGGTTAGCTTTTTCTACCTTCCCAGAGGATTGTGGACGCCAGACTGAACACAGAAAATACTTAGTTTTTAAAACTTGTGCTATTTGTTGAGTTGTTTCTGCAGTAAAAGAGGGACCATTGTCACTTTGAAGGGATCGTGGAAGGCCAAATGTGGGAATAATTTCTCGCAACAAAACTTTGGTTACTTCTGTGGTTCTTTCAGTTTTTCGGTTTCACATGGAAAGGCCTCCATCCATCCTGTGAAGGTATCAATAAACACTAGTAGAAACTTACAGCCTTTGCAAGGAGGCATTTGTGTGAAATCAGGCTTCCAGTCCTCTCCTGGGTATGATCCAAATCTTTGGACTGGTTTAAAAGTGGGGGAGGGCGGACGGTGCCTTCTGGATTTACCTGCACACAAACAATACAGGAGTGGCAGAACTGCTTTACTGAGGCTGTGAAGTTTACTCCATCAAATATATTTTTAATTAAATGTTTTAAAGCATTTTTGCCCAAATGAATAGCCTGGTGTTTATAAACCCTGTGTTACCTTCTGTCGATTATTCTTGGGTATGAAGATTTTTCACTCTTGTGCATTTTTTGAATATCCTTGTGCCTGGGCTATATGAATTTCTTGGCCTGAATAGACTGGAGCTATGGACTTTATTGGAGTTAAGACTGGTATAAGATCAAATATTTGTTTATCCCATGCTGCCTGCTTGGCATGATGGTCTGCTGAATTGTTTCTTTTAGATTTTAGATCATGTCCTTTGGATATCCTTTGAGGTGAATTACAGGTACCTCCTTAGGTAGGTATACAGCCTCAAGAGGAGTAATAATTTCAGGCCCATATTTGATTGGGGAATTATGCCTTGAAAATAGTCCTCTTTCCTTCCAGACTTCTCCATGGGTATGCAGCATCAAAAAAACATATTTGAAGTCAGTATAAATATTAATTAGGCCTTTTTGCCAATCGAGGAGCATGGATAAGAGCTATCAATTCAGTCTTTTGAGCAGAAGTATTTATTGGAAGGGCTTTTGCCTCAATGGTCTTAATTAGACTAACTATAGCATATCCAGCTTTTCTCTCTCCCTCATCCATGAAGCTACTGCCATCAGTAAACTAATTATCATCTGCATTTTCAATAGAGGAATCTTTTAAATCTGATCTGCTAGAATAAGCAAGATTGATAATCTGAGCAGTCATGTTCCAACATAGAAGTACAATGGTCAGGCCCAGGCATAAGGGTAGCTGAGTTTAAAATTTGACAGGTTTTTTTGTTGTTTTCTTTAATTTTTTTTTATCGTTTATTTATTATTGAGAGGCACAAAGCATGAGCAGGGGAGGGGCCAAGAGATGGAGAGACACAGAATCTGAAACAGGCTCCATGCTCTGAGCTGTCAGCACAGAGCCCGACGCGGGGCTCAAACTCACAAACTATGAGATCATGACCTGAGCCGAAGTCAGACGCTCACCCAACTGAGCCACTCAGGTGCCCCATAATTTGACAGGTTTTAAGTATTATTTCATGTATCTAAAAGCATAGCCTGGAATTTAGTAAGTCGGCCTCCCATTATCTATTGGTGGCCTTTGGTTTCTAAGACACTTTGGACGGGATGTGGAGTTATCACAGTCAGCGACTGTCCCACACTAAGTTCTGAGGCTCCTTCTACCAGGAGGGCTGTTGTAGCCACTGCTCAGAGACAAGTTGGCCACCCTTGAGCTACATTATCAAGTGACTTTGAAAAATAGCCCACTGGTCTTGTTTCATTTCCTAATTTCTGGGTAAGAACCCCCAAAGCTTGTCCCTATTTTTCTGCTGCGTATAAAATGAAAGATTTTTCTAAATTTGGTAAAGCCAAAGCTGGGGCTGATGAAAGCCTAGCTTTTATTGTTTGAAAGGCCATCCACTGAGTGTTAGTCCAGAGTAAAGATTCCTCATCAGGGCCCTTAACTGAATCATGCAGTGGTTTGGCCAAGAGCCCAAATCCAGGAATCCATAGGTGGCAAAAACCTGCCATGACTAGGAAAGTACAGAGTTGTTTTTTCGTAGCTGGGGTTCCAAGATCTAATACAGCCTTTTTCTCTGTCCATAGACAGGGTCCTGGTGTTAGTTCATATTCCAAATATCATACTTTCTGTTTCAATATTTCTACCTTTTTAGGGGAGATTCAATACCCTCTGTCTGCCAAGAAATTAAATAAAAATATAGAATTGTTATCAGACATTTCTTCTGTGGGACTACAGATTAGAATATCAACCACATATTGTACTACAGTCCCTTGAGTCAGGGAGATATCATGGAGGTCTTTAGTAAGCACAGCCCCAAAGAAGTGAGGACTGTCTCTAAATCCCAGAGGCAAGACTGGCCAAGTTAATTGAGCAGCCCGTGGGCTTGAAGGTGAGGCCCATTCAAGGGCAAATAGTGGCTGCATTTCATCACTGAGAGGGAACCAAAAGAAGGCATCTCCTAAGTCCAGTACTGTAAGCCAGTTGGTGTCACCAGGGACCTGGGTGAGAATAGTATATGGGGGCGCCTGGGGGGTTCAGTCGGTTGACTGTTGATTTCGGCTCAGGTCATGATCTCACGCTTCATAAGATCGAGCCCCACATGGGGTTCTGCGCTAATGGTGCAGAGCCTGCTTGGGATTCTCTTTCTACCTTTCTCTCTGTCCCTTCCCACCCTGTCCCCGAAAATAAATCAATAAACATTAAAAAAAGAATAGTGTATGGACTCGGCACTATGGGATGAACAGGCACTATTGCTTCATTTATAGCTAAATCGTATACCGTTTGATAGTCTTCATTTGCCTTTTTTACTGGCAAAATTGGAGTGTTAGAAGGAGAGTGACAAGGCTTTGACCGTGTTTAAGACATTTGTCTATAAGTGGTTGTGACTTGGCCTTGGCCTCAAGTTTTAAAGGGTATTGTTTTCTATGCGGTACAGTGGTTGGGACCTTTAAAGTCACTTTAATTGGTTGGGCTCTCAGAGCCCATCCTGGAACATCATAATCCCAAACCTGTAGATTTACTTCCTTCCAGATATTAGAAGGGATATCAGGGTAAGGTTTTAACTCTCCAGGTGTTAAAGACAACGAGCTGCCTCATTTAGTAACTGCTTCCCAGTTTATTTGTTAAATCTCATCCCAGTGATGGAGTGGGACAAGATGCAAGGACTAAAAAAACACGAGCAGCCAGCTGACTTTTATATTTATAGGTTAAAGACATTGCTTGATGGCACATTTTAGTTTTCCCCTTTATGCCAACAACTTTATGGTTAGAAAGACAACTAGGGCCAGTGTGCTGAAAAAGAACAGAATAAGTGGCTCCTGTATCAATAAGAAAATTGACAAACTTACCTCCCACATCCAGGGCAACCCGGGGCTCAGTCATCTAGATGTCAAAGGGAGCCGGACCAGCCTCAGGGCCCTGTCATGCCAGTTTCTCTGGTTTTAACTCTTGGGCAGGGTGGTGAGTGCTTGACCTTCTCTCTCTGGACACAAGGACAGTCTCTCATCCAATGTCTTTGTTTTTACAAGCAGGGCATGACCCAGGGGGAGAGCCCTTGTTGGGACAATCTCTGCTCCAATATCCTATTTGCCCATGTCTGAAACATGGGATCTTATCTGACCTGTCATCTGGAGTCAGCCCTTAGCAAGGACTTCTGGCTAGTCTGGTGTTGTGGGAAGCTCGAGATAGCAGCAGCCAATATTTGAGCCGATTATCACACCCTGTAACTTAGCCCTCTGGTCCTTTTCTGGTATTAATGCCATGTCACTATTATTGAAAACTCCGAAAGCCACCTCCAAGAGGTGCTGAGTGGGAATTTGAGGGTCTAAAGTCATTTTTGTTAACTTCCAGCGGATGTAAAGTGCCCACTGATTTATAAAATGCATGTTTAAAATAGTCATTCCTTCAGGTATAGTTGGGTCCAGATTTGTATATTTAGGATTAGCGTTCTATTAAGCAACGCTGAAATAGAGCAGGATTTTAATCAACTCTTTGGGTGACTTCCTGATTTTTGTTAAAATTTACAGGTTTAGTAAATCCTTTTTTCATTCCTTCTGTCAAATCATACGATCTCGTCTTTTCCCTTTCCTGACTATCCTGATAGTTCCAATGTGGTTCAGTATTTGGGACAGCAGCTCTCTCCACAGATAATGTTCCCTGTCTCTTGTTGCCTGTTCATCAGCGAACTCTTGATCTCCTGCCCAGATGCAGTTCTTTTCCTCAAGGATTCAACAAAGGGTTAATATGATATCTACATATCCAGGTCATATCCTACATGATAGATATTTGTTGAAAGTCCTCAATAAACGGAGAGTATTTTCAGAATATCATCCTCATTGTTGTCTTACCTGAGCCAGGTCTGCCATGGAGACATGGACTGTCATTGTGCCCATTTCTCCATTGGCAACTTCCCGAAAAGGGCGGATTCCAAATTTAGGTGGAGCTCCTGGAAGACAGGGAGTCCCACTCCAACTAAGTCCCAGCTGGGCTGGGAGCAGAGAGGTCTTGGGTTTATAAGGAGAAGGCATAGCAACAGAGCCAGTATCTTCTTTGTCTGGACTGACTGGTGATTCCTCCACTAAGCCCAGCTTTATTAGGAGGAATGGGCCTATATAGACATCATCATCCAATATGTCCAGAGGGACTTTATTAACCCGGTTGGTGGCTAGAAAAATTCTTCAAGAGGACCTCAGGTCTGGATCCTGATTTAGGGACATGAAGGCCTGAGCATAGGGTACCACAGTCCATTTGCCCTGCTTCTTGCAGATCGTATTGAAGTTTAATGTCCTGTTAATGGGCCATTTTTCCTCTTCTCCTAAGGAGTACTGAGACCAGGAAATGTTACAGAAGAAGATCAGTTTTTCTTTTTTCCTTAGATCTTGCAATCCAAATTGATTCCAGTGGTTTAAAAGGCATCCCGAGGAAGAATCCTTGGGGGCTGAAGAAGAAGCTCCTATGCTCCTAGAAAAGTAGAGAAGGTCCATTACCAAGAAAATCCCCCCTGCCTCCCAGGTAGCGTCCCACGAAGGATATGTAAGAGGTTTCTGGTGTCAAAGTGACCTGAAATCAAATGAAATTGCTATGATCACCTCCTGCCATTAAAGGCCCTGGAGGAGGGAGGCTAACATCCCCTCACTTCCCCATTGCATTCTAGACCGCGAAATGGGTGCCAAAATATGGACCAAGATACCATACCATGCCTTGAAGGCCATGCCATAAAAGACCATGCCTTAGTTTACCTTGAAGAACCCGCTGTTTTTAACCTTATGGAAAACACTAGAAAAGTTTTACAAGGGGAAATTACCCAATTTTGTAGTTTAAGTAGTTAGTAGAGGACACTGAGAGAGAACAGTAAAGATTGAAATCCATCATGGTCTAGGGGCACCTGGGTGGCTCAGTCAGTTAAGAAATCCATCATGGTCTAAATGACATTCCAGCACATGTAGTCTTTACAGCCAACTTCCCTAGGAAAGGGTCCCCAGTTGGGCTTTAATTCAATCAAGTACTGGTTTCCACCAGCTCTGAGTGGAGGTCTCTAGGCCAGAAACAGTTAGACCAGAGATATAAAGGGGATCACATTAGACCAATGAGGAGGAAACCTCACACAAGAGTCTTAAGATCAGTAGCCATGCTAGTCACTTAGTTGACGGTCCCGTGTCTAAATAGACAACTTTGGATAAGGACAGGAATAAAGAGAGAGCATCAAGTTTGTGGCTCTTACTACCATTCTGGCCAAGGTACTAGCTTCCAGCCAAAAAGCGGGCTACTTTTTAGAGTGGCCACAGGCTGGAGGATTGCAGCCTGAGCAATCAACATGAAAGTGTTCAAATAAGACCATACTCATTAACAAGCCCATGAAATGAAAGTAAAGGGAGAGAAGAGGAAGTACTCACCACATGTGAGTGCACCAAGGCTCAGAGTCCAGATGAAAAGACTCAGAGCCACATGTTGGACACCAAAACTATGTAATTTATAGTGTTGGGGTTCGGAGCCCACAGCCAGGAAAGAATTCTTGAGACATCTTTGGTACAAAACAGGTGGCTTCATAAAAGCCTGAGGACAGGACCCATGGGCAGAAAGAGCTGCATTATAAGTGTAAGAAGAAACTGATTATATTTAGAATTTTCTATCCTATGGGGGGCAGGGTGAGATCAAGGTCCCAGGAAATTGAATCTATAGGTTTCTGGAAGTTTGGCTGTTGATAAAATTGCTTTTTTCCTTGTAAACCATTAAGACATTTGCAAACCCATGGAGACTCATGTCCTGCATGACTGTGACCTCTATCAGTTAACCATTGGTTTTTCCCTTTCCTTTGCTCCTGGGCAGCCAGGAGTGCCTGAGGGATGTCACACATATCCCACCCGGGACAACTGTTAGCTTGTGCTTTGCCCTCGACTTGCCTTTGTTGCCCACATCAGGTCGGCAGTATGGTGATGAAAACCCTCTTAAATCCTGCCTTTTCCGACACCATCTTGTCAAGCTGCTGTATCCTCTGGTCACCTCCCTCGAAGAGCTGCAGGAAGCTAGCCTGAACACGGGTGGTGCCCTTCATGCCCCAGAAGCACGGGTCATCTCAGGCACACTTCAGGTTCTGGAGATCCAGGCAAAGATCCCGAATCCAGGGTTAATGGAACATAGCTGGGGGGTGGGGGGTTGCACAGGATGATACTGGAATTATCGACAGGGGTGCAGGCTGCACCAAGAATTTTGGATTTTATTTTGAGTCCAGTGGGAAGCCAACGAAGCATTTTAGGCAGGAAAATGATACCCAATGTGAGCTTTTTAAAAAGGTCATTTTGGCTGCTTTGTCAAGAAAGAAATTGAGGTGGAAAAGTGTGGAAGCAGGGAAACTAGTTGGGTCATTGCACAAGGCCAAGAAAGAAGTGGTAACAAATTATACCGAGACAGACCATATTAAATCATGATGTATGGCACTACACAAGGTCAAATAATTTTACCATCACTTCATTCAGACCCATCCATATGTACCAAGAGAAGACCACAAATAACTGAACAGACCCATGTGTTCTATTAAAAAAACAAACAAAAAAAAAACCCAAAAAAACCCAGAAACAAAAACAAAAACAAAAAACAGGCCCCAAATGGAGTCACTTATGGTAAGCTCTACTAGATTTAATACCTAAGGTAACTGCAATGTCAGCCTCTCCCAGGAGTGGAATTTTAAAGCACTCAGTCTGGAATTTTCTGACCAGCACTGGTTAGGTAATCTGCAGGGTAAAACACTCCTCCCACCCCCTCCTCCTACCACCTTCCTTTAAGGGAAGGTAATCTTGCCTGAAATAGTCCTTTCTTTTCATTGTTGCCTGAAATAGTCCTTTCTTTTCATTTGCTAATAACCTCCTTGCCCCAACTGCTCTGTTTCAGTCTACAAAATCCTTCCATTTTATACAACTCCTCAGCGTGCCCCTCCATTTACCAGAAGCAATCATGACCAGCGCATGAGTTGTTGAATAGAGCCAATTAGATCCTCAAATTTACTCCGTTGAATTTTTGTTCTTTAACAGATTCCAAGAGAAGACCAGCATCTCCTGCCAAGTTCACACGTTCTAACCAAGACCTTGCTTGCCTTCTTCTGTCTTAAAACCTCCCTTTGATAACCCCAGCCTCCAGAATGTGTAGGTACGTTTCCCTAGCCCCCCCTTTTAATTTTGATATATTAAAATTCTTTAATATACCAACCCACTGTCAAAGGTTGTCAAGGCAGTCCTCTCTCAGCTTTACACAGTCTGCCTGTTTTCTCCTGGTCTTTATACGTGGCAGCTTTGACCATAACTTAGACTATGGTGGTACCAGGCAAAATAAAAAGTGGATGGAGTCCATGTGTATTTTGGATGTAGACGCCATAGGTCTTGAAAATTGAATATAAAGGATGAGAGAAACAAGATGATAAACATTAATTCCAAATTTCTGTTCTTTTGTCTCACTCCAAGGAGATAAAGCCTGAGGACCCGATGCAAGGTACTGGCACAGTTCTTGGCAGGTAGCAAACAATAAATGTTACCTGCTCTACTGAAGATGATTCACAAGCACGAATTCTAATATGCAAGACATTTAGTTGTCTATATTAATTGTATTTTCCTATAATAATTTTTGTTGCAAGCCCCTTTTCTGCCTGGTAACAGAAGCCTCCTCAGTCAGTTCCGGTGTTGCCCCAGCTCCGTCCTGCAGGGGGAGGCTGAATGGCTCCCTAGCACCAAGCCATCAAGGTGCTCGGGGGACAGGAAGGTTGATGCAGCTGGTCCTTGCTCGACATCACCACAGTGATATCTGCTAACACTACTTCATGTCTGTCAGGTGTTCTGTCATTCATCCACTAAGTCATCCCTGGGCCCTGTTCGTTCCCACCTCAAGACCTCACGACACTCAGCTGTCTCTGCCACGCGTGCCTCTCTGATCCATGAGAAAGACTGTTCCTTCTTCTAAACACCAACTATGAGAAATTAGATGGGGCTGCCTCAGGCACTTTGCCTTTTATATTCCACTGTCCCCATTTCATGCCGGACCAGGGAAGCCTGGGAGTTTGGGGGGGGTGGGGGGAGGGTGCTTATCAGCCTCCTGGTGTTTCCCTGGGTCTATAAGGGATGGGCAGGAGGCTCAGGTCCTTTTGGTCTCACACCTGCAGATCCCTGCAGTACTTTCTTCCCTCTCTACCATCATGAGAACCTAAGGGAGGGGAAGCCGGAACCACAATTTCCAGTTCTATCTCCTCCAACGAGAAGATAAGCCCACCTGGCCCGGGGGTGAGATAAAATGGTATTCTTTCAAAGCTTTTGTTTATGCACAGAGCTTACTTTTTTTTTTTTTTCCTGTGTTCTATGCCCCCAGAAGACACTAAATCACTGAGATTTGAAGGAGGGAAAGGGTTGTACAGTTCAGGAAATACTGAGAACAACAACTAAATTCTTTAATATATCAAAATACTGTCCCACTATATAGTTATTATCGCTGTTCATATTTACTGTGAATTCACTGATTTCAAGAGGCTTTGTAGAGAAGTAATTAAGCACTTAGACTCTGGAGGCTGAAGGCTTGGGTTCAAATCCCAGCTCTGCTAATTGTGCGCTAATTGCTAGCGGTATGACTTTGGGTGATTGTTTTTAGTGCCTCGATTTCTTCATTTGTGTCCTGGAGATGATCATAATACCTCCCTCACAGTGTTGTTTTGGGCATTGAATGAGATCACTAATGTCAGAACATGTCATGTCAGAATAGTGCGCATCTTGCCTGCAGTGTGTTTGCTTTACGACCACTAAGCCTGTCGGGCCCTTCTAACACTTGGCAGAAATCCATCACTGGTTCCTGTAATTGTTGGAGAAAACAAACCACTGTGTTGCTTCCAGAAGAAAATGTTGTACGTGAGCCCATAACATGACATTACAATCCCTACCCTTAACAGCATAAAAGGAAGATATGGAACATAAATTTAGAACTATGGAGCCATATACTGTTAGAAAAGACTCCCTATCTTCATTTATTCACTCATTTTCTTTTTATTCAATTAAGTATGTATCTACTAGCACGAGGCGCTGCTCTAGAAACTGGGGGCACATTCTGGATTCCACGGTCCTCACACTCTGGTGGAGGAAGACAACAGAAATAAACTGAGAAAGAATAAACAGCTGCCCAAATGATACAAAGCCGGTGTTAAAATAATTAAGATTCGTTCTCTGCTTGTTCTGGAAGACATTCAAGAATTTTTCGGCAATCCTGATAACAGCTACCAGGCAATGGAGAAAAATTCTCCAAACCCAGGAATATTATTCTGAGAACGCCCAGATTAAGGAGGGAGACACAGATAGATCATCATGCATATGTTGCCACAGTTTGCGATCCATGTGAAATGTTAAGCTAGCTGTGGGGGCACCTGGGTGGCTCAGTCGGTTAAGCGTCTGACTTCAGCTCAGGGCATGATCACACAGTTCGTGGGTTCGAGCCCCGCGTCGGGCTCTGTGCTGACAGCTCAGAGCCTGAAGCCTGCTTGGGATTCTGTGTCTCCCTCTCTCTCTGCCCCTACCTCACTTGCTCTCTGTCTCTCTCTCTCTCAAAAAAAAAAAAAAAAAAAATGTTAAGCTATCTGTGGCTTAGTAGTATTGAGTCACATTAGGGCCAGCCCAGTTCATGTAAAATATCTGTGCTTAGTGTGTCGAGATTTAACGTTAACTATGTGCCTTAGGAAGTCACTTAACCTCCTCTGAGCACTGGTACTCATTTGTAAAATGGAAAAGGTCATGTCTATCTTATAGGACTCGATTAGAGGCAATGCCTATACAATACGTGGTAGGAACTCAAAAATTGTTGCTCTACAATGGATGCTTAAGGGGAACCAGACACTATCACATAGACCTCATTGAATCTGCAGCACGTTGCTGTGATGTAGGTGTTATTATCATTAGTTTGCCCTGGACGAAACCAAGACTGAGTGAAGTGACCCACCCACCCCACAGACACTTCTAATTTCCCACTATAGCTCTGACATGCTCACAGGTAGCTGTAGGAAACGTATTGCTGTGTAAATGAAAACAGCTTCCGGTGGCCTTGTGGCCTGGATTTGCACAGCCTATTAACTAGTAGTCCTCTAAGAACTCCAAAAACCCTCACTTTGGGGTGCCTGGGTGGCTCAGTTCGTTAAGCGTCTGACTTCAGCTCAGGTCATGATCTCACGGTTTGGTGTTCGAGCCCCCCCTTGGGCTCTGTGCTGACAGCTCAAAACAGGGGCCTGCTTCCGATTCTGTGTCTCCCTCTCTCTCTGCCCCTCCTCTGCTCACTCCTGGTCTCTGTCTCTCAAAAACGAATAAACATTAAAAAAAATAATAAAATTAAAAAAACAAAAAACCAAAAATCCTCACTGGGTTTAACTCTTCCCTGGGCCCTAAGAAAATTAAAAAACCAGCTCCCAAACCAACTTCCTGGTGAATGGGTCAAAACCGGACTCAGGCAGAGTTGGGGCAAAGACAATACATTTTACCGGGGTTTTCGACTCACATTATTACTAATGAGTGACTGGCGGTGCGTCAGGCCCTGTTCTAAGTGCTGAGGATACAGCAGCAAATAAAATCGAAAGGAGTCTTTGCCTTTATGAAGCTTATATCCAGCGGAAGGCAAGAATAGATAATAAACAAAACAAATAAATAAAGGTTAGATCATGGGAAGTTCTGTGGGGAACCATAAAGTAGGGGAAGGGGAGAAATGTGGGTGAGAGCAAGCTGTTCCAAGCAGCCTCTCCAACTCTGCACAAGTCCGGGGGGTAAAACCAGAAAAGGCCACCTCGGTGCTAGATGCTTCACAGCAGGGCCGGTTTGCTTTGTCCCTACCACTGGAGATCACGGCTACGAGTAACTCTTCTTGGAGTTGCTTGGATGAAGGACGCGAGCCTACCTGCTTTGAGAAAAACAGTGACATGGGGGCTTGTAGAAGTTCCAGGGAGGACTTCTCCTATGTGAGTTGGTGATATCCTGTTATTGCCAAGGTTGTTTATCTTGGGAGGTTCAGGCAATTGGGCAAGCTCACCACCAGAAGGAGGAATTGGATGGCTCTCCCTTTGCAGAGGCACTACCAGTTCAACAAACACACCATGTTGCATGCCAGGCTCTGGGCCGTCCCTGGGAACTGTGCACCCATATAATTTCATTGCCATATCAAACTGAGTTTATAGGGGAGGAAAAGCCATGGGGCAAAAGCATTTTGTAGGGCAGATAAATCAGATCATTCTTTAGAGAGCATTTATTCTTTAACAGGCCTATATTCATGTATACCAAGCTTCGGAGATTTTCTTTTATGGTTTGAAATAAAAAGCCACTTGCACATTTATTATCTCATGAGCATTTTTGTTAGAAAAGACATTTACAAAGCCTATTGTAAACGGAACCCTCAGTTGCCAACAACAGGTTGAATTTCTGTTTCTTATGACATTATGAAACTGGCCTTAAGTCATTTCCCTTTTATATTGTGTGCTCTGCTCTCTTTGTATCTAGTAACCTTCACCTCCTCACCACTTAGCCCCTGTTCCCACAGCTACGCCCTGGACCCTGTCATCACCAGGAATTACTCCACCACTTGTATCTTAAATTCAAGCAATCCTGCTTTGGGACCTCCACCTCTTATATTTCCAGAACCCTGAACCTCCTATATTACTTTCGTAGGGCTGCCATAACAAATACCACAGATTAGGTGGCTAAAAACCCAGAAATTTATTTCTTCACAGCTCTGGAGGCTGGAAGTCCCAGATGAAGATGAGGATTTCTTCTGAGGCCTCTCCCTGCTGGATTAGTCAGCGTTCTCCAGAGAAACAGAACGAAGAGCCATTTGGAGACACATGTAACAGAGTATAGGAATTGGGTTCAGTAATTCTGGAGGCCACGAAGCCCCACTATCTGCCTTCTGCAAGCTGGAGAGCCAGGACTGAGAACCAGAAGCTCCAATATTCAAGGGCAGAAGGGGTTGGATGTCCCAGCTCCAAAAGGAAGAGACCAGATATACCTTTCGCCCCTGTTTCTGTTCTGTTCAGGCCCCCAGTGGATTGGATGCTGCCCGGCCTCCTTGGTGAGGGGGATCTTCACTCACTTTACTGATGCAGTGCTAATCAGAAACTCTCACAGACACACCCAGAAACCATGTTTTACCAGCTCTCTGGGCATCTCTTATGCCAGGCAAGTTGATGCCTAAAAATTGACCTACACGGCTGCTTTCTCTCTGTCTTCACACAGTCTTTCTTCTGCATATGTCTGTGCTACAGTCTCATACTGGATTAGAGCCTATCCTAATGACCTCATTTAACCATAATTATCTTTTTATTTTTACAAATTTTTTTTTTAATGTTTATTCATTTTTTTGAGAGACAGAGAGAGAGAGAGAGAGAGAGAGCACAAGCAGGGGAAGGGCAGAGAGAGACACACACAGAATCCAAAGCAGGCTCCAGGCTCTGAGCTGTCAGGACAGAGCCCGATGCGGGGCTCGAACCCACAGACCGTGAGATCATGACCTGGGCCGAAGTCAGACGCTCAACCGACTGAGCCACTCAGGCGCCCCCCCTTTTTTTTAAAGTTTTATTTATTTATTTTTAAGAAAGAGAGTGCATGCCTGCATGTGCACAAGTGGGGGAGGAGGAGAGAGAGAGGGAGAGAGAGAGAGAGAGAGAGAGAGAGAATCCCAAGCAGACTCTACCCTGTCAGTGCAGAGCCTGATACAAGGCTCGAACCCACAAATGGCAAGATCGTGACCTGAGCCGAAGTCAGACACTTAACCGACTGAGCCACCCAGGCGCCCCATAACCTTAATTGTCTTCAAATAGAGTCACATTCCGAGGTACTGGGGGTTAGGATTTTAACAAAGGAATTTGGGGGGGACATAGTTCACCCCATAACCGTCATTCCTACCACACCAGGTCTCCCAATCTGTTGGGACATTCAGACTCTTGAGACCATCCTCTCAAATCATTTCCTTCTCTGCAAGGCCAAGGACTCTTGTTTTCCACTTCAGCAACCTTCCTAACAAAAGACACAATTCCACCACTCTTCTGCTGTCGACCCATCTAAAGAAAACACAAGTCTTGGATTAATTCACCTGTTGTGTAACTGAGCTAATTGTGAATTTGCTCCTCGGTGAGATACAGAAAGAGACCACACTAGCTGGAATCGTCACACAAAGGATACTTTATTAGATGCAAATAAGGAATCATGGGTAATAACTTCCAAAGCTGTGATGCTCCGAGTGGGGGGTGAGTGGGTTTCTTTTATTTAGGGGTAGGATAAACATTCAAGAGGGGAGTTTGGTCACCACACGTAAAGGTGGGTATAAGGTTGCTCACGTGTACTTAGGAAACATGCTTATACATGCATCAGATGCTACGTCATTACTAAGGAGATTTGTGTTCCCCTTTGGGCAGAGATTTCAACATTATAACTGGATAGATTTAACCACCGGACACTCCATAATTCATCTTTTTAATTTTTTTCCTTCAAAGACATGATTTTTTTTTATTCACTTTTCAATTTTTTTCTGTTTTGACAGTCTGGCTAAAAACGAAAGAACGTGTCAGAAATTAAAATTTTTAGTAGTGAGCCTACCTACTTTTTATAATCCAACTTCATGAGCAAATTGGATCTGAATCAGGCTCTTCCCCTTCTCTGAAATAAGACATGTGATTCAGGGACCTCACACAATGTTCTCCTGCCACTCATTGCTGACGGGGTAGCAAGTGTAGCTGCGACCTCTAGTCTGCATATCCCGGGTCCAATCTATTAGATTTAGTCATGTTTCACCAAATTCACATGAATTTAAACTTATTGATCCTTATTTTATCTACAAATATGTATCTTTTAAGATTATTTCCATTATTTAAATGCTATTCAAATTAAATGACTAAATAAACGAAGTTTGAAAGATGAAGATAGGACTTTGCAGAAGCCACAACCCAACTGTTGGAAGAGATTAAATACCCCCAACACCAGCACTACTCTGCGTCTGAGGCACTAAACTCTACTCGCCACAAACTCCTGCCTCTCCTCTCTGTCACTCTTTTTAGGATTTTGTCCTACATCAATTAACACTTTTACTGAGTACTCTTTGTTTCAAGATTCTGTGCTAGGCATTGAGGATATCACCATGAGTATATGTATTCCCTTCCTTTGAAGATTTTAAAGGGTAATTGCAAAAACAAGACAAACAGGAAATTAAATAATAATGCAAAAGATAGTAATAACAGTGCAAAATAATAAGCAAGGCAGAACATAAAAGGTTGTCACAAGAAGGGTGCCTGGGTGGCTCAGGTGGCCGAGCGTCCCACTCTTGATTTGGGCTCAGGTCATGATCCCAGGGTCATGGGATGAAGTCCCATGTTGGGCTCTGCACTCAGTGCGGAGTCTGCTTAAGATTCTCTCTCTTTCTCCCTCTGCCACTCTCCCTGATTCCCTCTCTCCCTCTCTCTCTCTCTCCCATATAAAAAATTTTTTAAAAGTTGCTACAAGTTGGGGAAAGAGAGTCAGAGAGGGAACTGGTACTTTTAAGAACCTGTTGGGGCGCCTGGGTTGCTCAGTCGGTTAAGCGTCCGACTTCGGCTCAGGTCATGATCTCACGGTCCGTGAGTTCGAGCCCCGCGTCGGGCTCTGTGCTGACAGCTCAGAGCCTGGAGCCTGTTTCAGATTCTGTGTCTCCCTCTCTCTCTGCCCCTCCCCTGTTCATGCTCTGTCTCTCTCTGTCTCAAAAATAAATAAACATAAAAAATAAATAAATAAAAATAAAAGAACCTGTTTTATGCCAGGATCTGTACCAGGTGGTTTTACAGCGTAAGCATTTCTAGATGGCAACAACTTTGTTAATTAGCATTATGTAACTAATGCTGTTCCCCTGAGTTTCGTCTGAGCCTTCAGAATCTTGATCATAATAGAAAATAGCCATTTAATGTAGGAATTTACTACGAAAACACAATTCTATCAAGTTTGCTGCTATTAATATCCCCATTCTATAAAAGAGAAAACAGAAGCTTGTAAACATTAAGTAATTTGCCCAAGGTCAAACATCCCAATAGCTAGAAGAAACCATTTTTTAATTCTAGACTTTATGCAAGTCACTCAAGAACTTCAGAGTATCTCAAACCCACACTCTGGAATAAGAACCAGATGGCCTTCCCTTAGCTAAGTTAAGCATAAATACAAGTAGCACTACCTTAAAAGACAGGAAGCAGGGTCTTTATGTGAATGGGCAGTTGCTCCCTGCTGAGGAGCTGGTCAGAGTAGCCTGTGTAACCAAGGGTACCAAATCTAGTGTGGTCTGGTCTGGTTTGTATGATCCTTAAACTCAGCAGTTCTCATGCCCGGGGAAGAGTTTGCTTTCTTTCCTTTCAGAGCCAGTGGGGGAGTAAGGCGTTGTAAGGCGTGTGATTCGTTCTTGGACTTCACCCTTTGCTTCTGGCCCAGTAGGTTTGGGATGAAGCCTGGGCAGGGGAATCTGCTTTCTTTTGTAATCCCTTCAAGTTCATTTTGGCGTTCACACACGTTTAAGAACCTTTAATGCCCTAAAGCATGTTTCAGGGCAAAACGGATTAGGTTTAGCTTTGGTGTAAGTGATGAAATAAAGGCCACTTTCAGCGATTCATCACTTGATTTCTCAAGCTGTTTGCTCATTTCCACTAAGACCTACAAAATGCACTGCCTTAACCGAAGAAAGCTCCTCTTAAACAGAAGGGTGTGTTCTTTGGTGCCTATATTTTCCTTACCAGCTGTGCTTTCTTCCAGAAAGATGCTTTGCTGCTCAATGAGTATGTGTGCAAAAATGCTGTCTGCCAAGTAGCATATGCCTCTGTTTCATATACATCAGCTAATTTATCCCTGTGGCCACTTTTTGCAGTAGTGTCCGTTCTTACTTTGCTGATTAAAAAAAAAAAAATTGGGGAAAGAAATAACTTTCTCAAGGTCATGCAGCTAATACACGCTGGAGCTGAGTTTCAAACCAGATCTGTGTGATTCTAAATCACTCTCCTTTGATGTTTTCCTCTTGGTCTTCATTTTCTTTCCTGCCCATGTCTTGAGCCCCATCGTATTACCCACAGGGGTCTCTGAGTCTTATTCCTGGTTCTGAAGGCTAGGGAAGTTGAACCTTGGTGCCAGGTAGATTCCTACCTAGAATTTTCAGCTCATATATGAGCCTTTGGAGAATTCATTGGTTTGATGCACACTAAAAAGACGAACAAGTTTGCTGTTTGGTAACTTTGCCTTTCATTTTAGAGACTACGCATAAATATTATCTAATGTTTATTCATTCACCTTCTTCCTACCTAATTGTGGCTCTGAGACCAATTCCCACATTTGTTGGGGGGAGGGGGTGCCCTACACCACCAAGCAATTCTCTGGACACCATCTGGGTGTCCTACAATCCAATTCAATTCTGATACTATCTCCCCAGAGATGGCCATCAGATCACACAGGTTATGAATCCAGTCCTACAAGACTACCACCTCCCCACTTCAGAGGCTGGTCACAACCCCAGGTTGTTACCTGTGCTTCTGTCCAACCGGCTACAGATTGGAGGTTCCCATGACTCCCCCCTTGGGTTCAATGTTTTACTAGAGCAGCCCACAAAACTGAGAGAAACGTTTTTCATACTAAATTACCAAAGAAGACTAAATTATAAAAGGATATAACCCAGGCAGACAGAAGAGATGCATCGGGAAAGATAGGGGACAGGGTGTGGAACTTTCATGCCACTCTTCACAATCTCCACTTATTTGCCAACCCAAAACTCTCTGAGCCAGTCCTTTTGGCTTTTTATGGAGGCTTCATTATATCATCGTAATTGATTAAGTCATTAGCCTTTGACAGGGGGCTCCAGCCCCTCTCCCCTCCCAGGAGGTGGGAGGTGAGAGAACAAGAATTCCGACCCTCTAAGCACACGGTTGGCTCCTCTGGGAACTTGCTGCCAGTTTTAGGTGGCCAAGGGGTTTCCAAAAGTCACTTCCTTAACATGACAAAAGACACTACCACCCTCATCTCTTAGGAAGTTCCAAGGGTCTTAGGAACTCTGTGCCAAGCATGAGGATGAAGATTAAATTATATATTTCTTATAAATCATAAATTTAAATGCTTGCTTTTCATTATAAACATTGATGTATTTCCCAGGAATACAAGGTCTCCAATTAGAAAGAAAATCTTTCTGTTACTGGACTTTTTTTTTTTTTTCCAGGTCCAATCAAACCCCCTAGCAATAATGTCAGCATGGATGATATTATCAAGAGAGAGAAGGACAGTGAGAAGCAGTACAATAATATTTGTCAAAGTTTCATAACTTTAAATAGGCTTGACTGTAAGGCAGACTGCTAAAGACCATAGTCTCTTCTGCTGTCCTGGGCTTCTGATTCTAAAATTGGACCTCATTTCTTTTTTTTTTTTTTTTTTTTTTTTACGTTTATTTATTTTTGAGACAGAGAGAGACAGAGCATGAGCAGGGGAGGGGCAGAGAGAGAGGGAGACACAGAATCAGAAGCAGGCTCCAGGCTCTGAGCCATCAGCCCAGAGCCCGACGCGGGGCTCGAACTCACGGACCGTGAGATCGTGACCCGAGCTGAAGTCGGACGCTTAACCGACTGAGCCACCCAGGCACCCCAAAAAATTGGACCTCATTTCTAAAACCTCAGACCATTCAGTAAATAACCTGGTGAGAATATACTATGCATTGGACATTGGGCTAAGAGTTGTGCTAAGATGAATCCAAGGAAGAATAGAAAACATGACTCCCACATTCTGCAATGAATTTTTAGAAATGAAATATCATTATGCAATGACAATGATAATGGTAACTAAGGCATGATTGTGTCAAAATAAAATAAGACGAAGGTCAGGCTTGAAGATCCCCTGAGCAGACAAAAACAGCGAAGCACTTAAGCAAAACTTAACCTAGCTTACTTCATGAATGTAAGGGCAACTGAACTTCGATTATTTCTTGTAAATGTCTCTACTAATCATAAATGAAACCTGTCATCTTCCTAAAATGGTATGTCAATCAATTTTAACCAATCCCCTGCCATCTGGAAACTTCTATTGTAATAATCATTGTAAGAATCACTACCATCATCATCATTGTAAAGGTTAAACAACTTCCTTGCTCGCACTTTATAAATCACCCTGTAACAGCATGTCTCTAAGCTTCAGGCCACTTTTGGGTTTGAAGTCTCCCTGTTCCAAGACTATTTTGTTTCTCACTCAATAAGATATTCATATCAGGTAAAGCTCTCTAGATTTTCTTTTGACAGTAGATAATCAGACAGTGAAAGTTGAGATATCAAAATAAGCAGGTGCTTCTTTGAGCCTAAGTAAGTCCTTGCAAAGAAAAGGAAAAAAATCATTCTACTATCAAATAGCTGTACTATAACAACTTTGACTTTTATCATGCCAGAAAGTGCTAAATTATGTGCTTAAACAGGGTTCTTTTTGTTGTCTGCTGATAAGATCAAAGACGGTTTGGATCTCTTGCAGAACCTTCAGAAGTCGAGCCAGCAAAACTAGTTTACAAGTACACTGGGTTTCGTGTAAGTAAATACATGCTAATCTTCAAACCAACTTGATCCACAGATAAAATCCACAGTAATCACCACTATAACATTTTCATCAGTATATGTAACATTTTCATAATCTTCAAGCTTTCAAAAGCAATTTCAATTTCTTTTTTTGTTTGTTTTCACATGATGACTTCTGTGAAAGTGGCTTCTGTGTTGCTTATGGGCCAGTAAGTGTTGGGTCTCGTCTTGATGTGACCGGGTTTGGGAGGGATAGGGAAATGGAAGAATATTTATTTGAAAACTTACCAATGATATCTTAAAATTTAAAGATATACCACTGATGGCAGTCAGTTAGGAGTAGAACTGGAAAGTAGCCACCGAGAAGATCACTTGAATAGAAATTGCACGAGGGAATGGATGCTTGATGCTCAGAACATTAGCTGGCGCACAGTAGGCGTTCATTTACTAGATTAATGACTGTGAAAAGTACACATGACTGTAGTTCAAGATACAAATGAAAGGCATCATTCTCCTTGGTTATAAGTTCCAACCAGCTCTGTGAACCTTACCTATTTGCTCTTCTGCCTATTTAATGTCATCCAACTCTGCACACTGAACAGTGTGTGTGTGTGTGTGTGTAAAAGTGAAATTACCTACTTATGTGTCTGCCTCCTCTGCTAGATTCTGTACCCGGTGTCATATAAATCTTTATATCTTTGGAGCACCTGGGTGGCTCTGTCTGTTAAGCATCCTACTCTGTATTTCGGCTCAGGTCATGATGTCATGGTTTGTGAAACCGAGCCCCACATCAGACTCTGAGCTGACAGTGCAGAACCTGCTTGAGATTCTCTGTCTCTCCCTATTTCTCTGCCCCTCCCTGGCTCATGCTGTCTCTCTTTCTCCAAAATAAATAAATAAATAAATAAATATTAAAAACAAACAAACAAACAAATAAATCTTTATATCTTTAGCAACTAGCTCAGTGCCTGACATATCATAAGAGTTATGAATATTTGTTGAACTAGTCAACGACAGTTTGAATAAATCTTTTAACATCCTTCACATTTTTTTGGTCCAAAAATAAGGTAAGTGGGTTGATCTATAAGTGGTTCTCAGTGAACCACTACATGGTAAGAGCATCTAGAAATGTACAGAGACAGCTTTTTTGTTTTCCTAATGCCACAGAGGTGTCACTGGCCCTTCTGACCAGGTCGCAGGCAAGTTAAATACACTGCAAATCACTAGGCTAGTCCCACACACTGAAGAATTGCTCTGCCCAAAATATCATAATGAGGCCATTCAGAATTTCATTCCCTAAAGTCTTTTCTAGTTCTGAAACTCTATGATTGTAATATTTTAAAAATTACTGTTTCAAAATGCAGACACGAATATCAAGTCAACATCAGCTAATAAGGCTCCTGATTTGTTTCCTGTTTGCCTTCAGGTATGTTCCTGCCTGGCACATTGCTCTCAGAGACAGTATGTGGACTACATGAATGAAAAGGCCAGTTTTCCTCGTGTGAAGCTGAACTACTGTCCCTGCTCCTCAGGGATCCCAGACTAGCCTGGGAAATCTTTTCTGGCCCTTGTATACTAACCTCATTCCAGTAGATAGGATCTGGGAAATGCAATAGGGCCAAAAGGATCTCTAATCCCTTCACCCCCAAATGTCGATCAAAGCCCCCAAGACGGAGAATCTTCCTCTCACGAGCCATAAACTGATCTTCCTTATTCTCTAAGCCTCCTGCTCTAGAAGGCTCTGGTATTGCTGCCATTTTCCTGGTGATTTAACTTATTTGTAATTTGTGTAAAATAAGCTCTTCCTCACATAATCACAGCCCTTTGATTGTCCTGCTCCTGGGATAATAGTAGTTGCAGAATAATGACCTTGCCCTTTTGTAAAAGTAAACACCAGGGGGAGGGATCAACCCCTCAGAGCCTGTGGGTAGATCTGACTTTTAAGTCAGTGTTTCTCAACAGTTCATCCAAGAGTCATAAATCACAGTGATTCACAGCCAAACTCCGTTTCACCCTCCTGTTCCAATGTTCACTTGCTTGTTAGCTCCAGGATGAAATTTACAGTCTTTTTCCTAAGTTGCAGAACACTTAATTTTTTTTTCCTGATCAGAATATTTTCTTTTTTTTTTTTTTTAATTTTTTTTTTCTTTTTTAACGTTTATTTATTTTTGAGACAGAGCATGAACGGGGGAGGGTCAGAGAGAGAGGGAGACACAGAATCTGAAAGAGGCTCCAGGCTCTGAGCAGTCAGCACAGAGCCCGACGCGGGGCTCGAACCCACAAGCTGTGAGATCATGACCTGAGCCGAAGTCGGACGCTCAACCGACTGAGCCACCCAGGCGCCCCCCTGATCAGAATATTTTCACTTCAATTTTCTTTATTTTTTAAATTTCATCTATCGATTGATTGATTTGGTCCTAGCTCTTTCATCCATTCACATATGATTACCTCACACGAAAAAGCATATTACCAACTTGATATATATCCATTCATATTTCTCTCCCTAATCGAAATTCATTACAGATTACATGAGTGATTGTGTGTGTGTGTGTGTGTGTGTGTCCATACATATACAGAATTGTTAAAAATCATGGTTTATCTTTCAAATTAGGATCATGTCCTAAGCACTTTTCTATGTTTGGTTTTTGGGTTTTTTTGTTTGTTTGCTTTGCTTTCTAACACTTTATGGGGTGTTTCTCTAAGTCATCTGTTATAGCTCTAACTCACACTTTTTAGTACCTGCAAAAAATTTCATGGAAGGGATAAAATAACTTATCCACTTCTCTAACAATAAGCATCTATTTTGTCCTCAGTTTTTTGACACTTTGACAATACAGAAATAAACGTCTTCATACAATATGTAGAAAGGTGCTTGTGTTTTCACTTCTGTAAGATAGATGCCCAAGAATAAAATTGCTAGATCAAACACGATGTATCTTTTTTTTAAAAAAAAAAGAAAAACTGGGAGCACTTTATCATCATGATTGAAGTTAACAAATGATAAACCCAATAAAGGAAATGTTTTATATAATTTTACATCACTGATCCAAGACCTACAGATACAGGAAACAGATAGAAAACAGAGGAAAACACATACATCTTTGGAAATGAACACAGTATTCCTGTGGAGGTGAAACTTAAAATACAGAACACTTCTTAAGTTTGTAGCTCAGGTGCAATGGATTGCCTCAGCCTAACTTCACACTGCCTGCACAAGATGTCCCTTCCTGACTTGAGATGTTAGCTTCAGAATATGTGCACTGAAGAGGCTGCTATCTCTGGAATGTTCCACAGGAGCACTAGGGATCCAGTCTGAATTTTCAAAGGCCATTGTCATTTCATACAAGCCTTTCATCCATTAAGGACGACACAGCGTCACCAGACTTACCCACCACATCTCTTGTGAGTCATTTAGAAGGCAAAAACAAAATGTCTTTGAAATACAGAGCAAATCCTGCTTCTCTCTGAGGAAGTGTTAGAGAGATTGGTGGGACCAGATACGCATCTCTGCGCACCAGTTGGCAGATGTAGATTTGATGATGATGTCTGCAACTCCAATGGAGCAGACAGCGCTCTCAGTGTCCCTCTGACCCTCAGCAAGTTACAGCTCGGGCCAAGCCGGCCAAGCCAGCCTGCGCGCTCCCCCCAGCACTGTGTCAGAAGACTTCAACGCCTGAAGACATAAGCCACTGTAGTTTTTAGTAGGGCACTCCAGGGTCGTCATCCAAGTAGCAGTGTGTAACATCGTTCAGTAGGGGAAATGTGTAGGACAATTTAACGCAGTCTGACCCACTCACACAATCCTATCTACTCTCAGCAAACAAAGACATGTTTTAGCTCGAATCTGTTCCGTCCTAATCTTAGCCACTACGCTGAGACTTCATACATCCAAACAGCAAAGCATAATCTGATGACCTCTAAGTCAATGGTTATTCTGGATTCTAGTAGCAGACTTCTTAAAACTAACGTGAATTGGAGGTCAACCTGTTGAGCATCCCTTTATTATTATTGGCCAACTAGCCGCAATCTACATCTTCTTCTTATCCTTGGGACTATACTGCTTACAAGCTTAACTGGATGTAACCTTCTTAAATTACGAGTCCTTGTATATTTATTACTCCAGCCTTCCAAACCAGAAATGGAGACAAATTTCTCCCCACGGCCATCAAGGAAGGAGCCCTCAGCTCCACCCTCAGCACCCAGAGTTGAAATTCTACTTAAACTATTCCTTGTATGGTTATATGTAAACAAGAAGCATTATTGTCTTATTCTATGTTGACATTGAGGAACAATATTAAAAATTCACCCACTATGTACATCACACATTATGTGATCCACCACATACTATTTTATCAGCATATACATGTTTAATTATACATAATACTATATATAATTGTACATTAAACTATCTGCCCCATTCACATAAGTATGTGCATTAAACTATTTATCTTACATAATACATATCATATGTAAAACCCCAGACAACATGAATAGCATATACTACATATCACCATTCACATCACATAGGATATCACATTATTGAGCATCCAGAGCCAATTGAGTCAAATTAATCCTTGCCACCATGTTTATCATAGCCATTGTCTTAATCACCAAGTGTTGAGGAACTAGCAACCTACTCAGATTATACGCATTCCCTCTCTGGCCCCATAATATGTTGGGGTTTTTAATGGAAAACTATACCTGGCATCTGGTTCTTACTTCAGGACAATTGCACCCAAAATCATCCATTCATTGCCTTAAATAAGACATCCCAATGAACCAGTGACTAATCATCTCGTGCTCACATAACTGTGGTGCCATACATTTGGTATTTTTTAATTTGGGGAGGCTGTCAAAGGCCTCAACACAGTCAAGCAACTTGTAGCTGAGCTTAAATTGAATATTACTTACCAACATCATAACCCTATGGTTTTAATTAGTTAATGCTTGTAGGATATATAAAAATTTAATTATAAATTTGTACACATATTATCATCAAACAAAATTAGCTTAGCAAACCTCCTCGTCCCCCAATAGACTTTTTTTTTAATATTTTTTTTTTTTAATTTTTTTTTTTTAACGTTTATTTATTTTTGAGACAGAGAGAGACAGAGCATGAACAGGGGAGGGGCAGAGAGAGTAGGAGACACAGAATCTGAAACAGGCTCCAGGCTCCGAGCTGTCAGCACAGAGCCCGACACGGGGCTTGAACTCACGGACCGTGAGATCATGACCTGAGCCGAAGTCAGACGCTTAACCGACCAAGCCACCCAGGAGCCCCCCCAATAGACTTTTAACTGTAAATAATATATAAGTTTATCTTGCCAAACTCCCAAAATAAGACTCTCTAACATACAAGGCCTAAATAATCTTAATTATTCCATAATTTGTATATTTTCTCCAATTATAGTCTCAACCAAAACATATTCTAGCCCAACTTCTAATTAAATAAAATTTTAAGACTCTAAAAATTTTCCAAATATTAGGCTTAATGAGCTAATTATTTTTTATTCTTTATTAAGTTTAATCTCACCCCTTTGAAAAACTGATACAGCAGTTAGTATTTTGAAAATAAAATATTCGGAAAGGAATTTTTCTAGATATGATTTAGTTAATGAATCTTAACAATTAAAGCCAGGCACTGAAAATGCCTAGATGAGTTTATAAAACTCCATAAACTCATAGGCTTTGTCCCATTATTTCTACTAATTTTGCATCAAATTACACAGGCAAGTATATGCATCCCAGTGAGAATGCCTTCCAGATCTGTGAAGATAAAGGAACAGGCCTCAAGGTCAATAACAAGGAGTTCATTATGCCTTGCTTAACCACACACCCATGAAACACAGCAGTGATAAAAATTGTTATAAGTGAAAGTTTGACTAATTTCTATTAGCTTACTATTAGAGTTGGTAAATTTTGTGCCAGCCACCACAGTCATACAATTAACCCAAATTAATAAAATTTGGGAGTAAAGCATGTTTAAGAAAATCTAATAATAAAGTTAAATTCTGATTAAACTATAAGAAGCTGCGACTAAAATCAAAACAACCTGCAGAAATGACTTGGATATTTCTGGTTACACGACAGCTAACTGAGATCCGAACTGGGATTAGATACTCCACAATGCTCAACCCTACACCCAGATAATTAATATAACAAAATACTCGCCAGAGCACTACTGGCAATGTCTTAAAACTCTAAGAACTTGGAAGCCTGTTCTATAATTTATAAACCCAGATAAACCTCACCACCTCTTGTGAATCCAGACCATGAACCACCTTCCTCAGCAAACCCTAAAAGGGGATGATGGGGGGTGCCTGGGTGGCGCAGTCGGTTAAGCGTCCGACTTCAGCCAGGTCACGATCTCGCGGTCCGTGAGTTCGAGCCCCGCGTCAGGCTCTGGGCTGATGGCTCAGAGCCTGGAGCCTGCTTCCGATTCTGTGTCTCCCTCTCTCTCTCTGCCCCTCCCCCGTTCATGCTCTGTCTCTCTCTGTCCCAAAAATAAATAAAAAACGTTGAAAAAAATTTAAAAGGGGATGATGGTAGGCAAAAATATCAGCATAGAAATATAGGTCAAGCCATAGCTTACGAGGTGGAAAGAATGGGCCATTTACTCCACTTCGAGAAGATTAAATACCATGCAAAAGCCTGTGTGAAACTGAAGACTAAGGAGGAGTTAGTAGTAAATTAAGAACAGAGAGCTTCATTGAATTAGGCCACGAAGCAGGCGCACAATCATCCATCACCCTCCTCAAATGTTAATTTCACTTTTTAAGACTATTTATAATTATCTAACACATGAAAAAAGACAAGTGTGTTTGGACAAACCAAGGTGTAAATAAAGCACTTGGTTTACCCTCGGGAGATTTCATCTTAAAATGACCGCTTTGAACTAAAGCCAGCCAAAACTTAGCTAAACCTAACAATTCTATTTAAATGCAACAAGACATTTATTTACAAAGGCGAATATAGGGGAGAGGCATCTTAATGGGTGCTATGGAGAAGATAGCGCAAGAGAATGATGAAATAAGTATTTAAAGTAGTAAAGAGCAGAGTTTGCCCGTTTATCTTTTGCATCATGAATTGACTAGAACGATTTTGACAAAGAGAGCTTAAGTCAAAACATCAGACAGCTACTCGCAGACACTTTAAGGAACAAATTCATCTATTTGGCAAAACAGTGACAAGATCTATTAACACAGGTAAAAAGCCTGATGAGCTGGGAGATAGCTGACTCTCCAGTTCAACTTCAATGTTACCCAGGGGCTTCTGGGTGGCTCGGTCGATAGAGCATCCGACTTCTGCTCGGGTCATGATCTCACAGTTTGAGAGTTTGAGCCCCATGTCGGGCTCTCTGCTGTCAGCACAGAGCCCGCTGTGGATCCTCTGTCCCCCTCTCTATCTCTGCTCACGCTCTCTCTCTCTCTCTCAAAAATAAAAAAATAAAATAAAATTACCCAAATTGGTTCAACTTTACAATTACCCAAAAAAGTATGGGGCGCCTGGGTGGCTCAGTCAGTTAAGTGTCCCACTTCAGCTCAGGTCATGATTTCATGGTTCATGAGTTCAAGTCCCTGGAGCCTGCTTTGGATTCTGTGTCTCCCTCTCTCTCTCCCACTCCCTCACTCACGGTCTGTCTCTCTCTCTAAAAAATAAACATTTAAAATAAAATAAAATAAAATAAAATGAAATAAAATAAAATAACCCAAACAAGTATTAAGTCCTACATAAATTTAAATGTTAATTTAAAAAGGTACAGCTCTTAGGACATGGGAAATAACCTTCTTTAGAGGTTTTTACAATATTTACAATATTTTACAATATTTACAAAGCCACAGTTGCCTTAAAAGGCAAATATTTAGAGTTCTTATTGACAATAAGGTGCCAATAAGGTGACAACCTCAATGCCAGACCAGAATATCCCAATGTTGTAACTACTATCAATGGTCCTTCTGTTCAATGATTAAAGTTTCATATGATTTGAGTTCAAACTAGAGCAATCCAGATTGATTTCTATTTCATATTTTCCCCCCAGGAAAAGACAAGAGAAATGAGGCCAACCTGAGAAAAGTGCCTTCGACCGAATATATGATATACTCTTCATCTAATTAATTTCTATCAGCCCTGCTCTTGGTCTGGGTAAGTGGAAGTCCGGTAACCTCATAAAACTTGAACCTTTATAACTAGGGGTTCAAATCTTCTTCTTACCAGTACATTCATGGGGTGCCTGTGTGGCTCAGTCAGTTAAGCCTCCGAATGCAGCTCAGGTTATGATCTCACAGTTTGTGAGTTTGAGCCCCAAATCTGGCTCTGTACTGACAGTGTGGAACCTACTTGGATTCTCTCTCCCTCTCTCTCTGCCCCTTCCTGTCTCGCTCTCCCTCTCTCTCTCTCTCTCCCTCAAAATAAATAAAATTTTTAAAAAGGTATATTCATAATTAATCTTCTGTTAATTATTCTCCCCCCCCACTTTTTTAAATCTAAATTCAAAGTAGTTAACTTACAGTGTAGTCTTGGCTTTAGGAGTGATTCATCTCTTACATATGACACCGAGTTCTCATTCTGAAAAGTGCTCTCCTTAATGCCCATCACCCATTTAGTCCATCATCCCATCCACCCTCCCTCCAGCAATCCTTAGTTTGTTCTCTATATTTGAAAGTCTTTTATGGTTTGCCTCCCTCTCTGTTTCTATCTTATTTTTCCTTCCCTTCCTCTATGTTCATTGGTTGAGTTTCTCAAATTCCACATATGAAGACCTAAATGTGAGATAGGAAACCATCAAAATTCTAGAGGAGAAAACAGGGAGCGACCTCTTTGATCTAGGCCGCAGCAACTTCTTACTTGACATGTCTCCAGAGGCAAGGGAAATAAAAGCAAAAATGAACTATTGGTACTTCGTCAAGATAAAAAGCCTCTGCACTGCAAAGGAAAATCAACAAAACTAAAAGGCAACCGATGGAATGGGAAAAGATACTTGCAAATGACGTATTAGATAAAGGGATAGTATCCAAAATCTATAAAGAACTTACCAAACTCAACACCCAAAAAACAAATAATCCAGTGAAGAAGTGGGCAAAAGACATGAATAGACACTTTTCCAAAGAAGACATCTAGATGGCAAACAGACACATGAAAAGATGCTCGACATCACTCATCATCAGGGAAAAACAAATCAAAACCACAATGAGATACCACCTCACCCCTGTCAGAATGGCTAACATTAACAACTCAGGAAACAACAGATATTGGCAAGGATGTGGAGAAAGGGGAACTCTTTTGCACTGCCAGTGGGAATGCAAACTGGTGCGGCCACTCTGGGAAACAGTATGTATGTTCCTCAAAAAACTAATAGTAGAACTACCTTATGACCCAGCAATTGCACTACTAGGAATTTATCCAAAGGATTAAAAAATTCAGTTTTGAAGGGGCACAAACACCCCAATGTTTATAGCAGCGCTACCAACAACAGCCAAAGTATGGAAAGAAACCACATGTCCATCAACTGATGAATGGATAAAGAAGATGTGGTATACATGTATATCGTAGAATATTACTCGGTGATGAAAAAGAATGAAATCTTGCCATTTTGCAACAATGTGATGGAACTAGGGGGTGTTATACTCAAGAAATAAGTTAGCCTTCTGTTAACTATCCTTATTTTACTTGCTATAGTTATTTTCATATTAACTGAATGAAAAGTATTAAGTTATGTAGAACTTCATAAAGGACGAAATATTGTTGGTCCTCATCATCTATTTAAACCCATCACCAGTGCCTTCAAATTCTTTATCAAAGAATATTTACAACCATTGACATCATCAATAATTATATCATAGCACCAATCCTAGCCCTTACAGTAGTCTTAACAATATGTATCTCGCTACCCATACTATATCTACTAATCAACATAAATCTAGGTGTATTATTCATATTAGCTGTAGCAAGACTACCCGTTTATTCTATTCTCTGATTGGAATGAGCTTCAAATGCAAAATATGCCCTAATTGGTGTAGGCTGAGCAGTAGCACCGATTTCATATGAAGTAACACCAGCAATTATTCTATTATCAGCACTACTAGTAAATGTATCATTTACATCATCAACCTTAATTATTACTCAAGAGTATTTTCTTTTTTTGAGAAAGAAAGAGAGAACGAGGGAGGGGCAGAGAGAGAGGGAGGCAGAAGATCCAGAGTAGGCTCTGTGCTGACAGCAGAGAACCCAATGAGGGGCTCAAACTCACAAACCATGAGATCTTAACCTGAACTGAGGTCAGAAGCTTAACCGACTGAGCCACCCAAGGGCCCTTCAAGAGTGTTTATGATTAATTTTTTTCTTATCATGACCACTAGACATAATATGATTCATTTAAACTCTAGCAGAAACCAGCTGGGCCCCTTTGCCTTAAGAGAGAGAATCAGAATTTGTCTCTGGTTTCAGGGTAAATATGTAGCAGGCCCATTTGCTCTCTTTTTTTTCTAGCAGAAATATGCCACCATTATCATAATAAATACTTTAACAATTCTTTTGCTAGCAGCATTTCACAATCCTTATATACCAGAAATGTATACAATTAACTTCATTATCGAAACCTTTCTTCTTTCTGATATGACCAACTTACACATCTCATATGAAAAAAAATTTCTTATACTAATGTTAGCATTATGCATATGATATGTATCAACTCCCATTATTATAGCAAATGTCCCACCACAAACATTAAAAATATGTCTGAGGGGCATCTTGGTGGCTCGGTCAACTGAGCATCCGACTCGATTTCGGCTCAGTCATGATCTCAAGACCATGGGATTGAGCCCCATATCAGGCTCCATGCTGAGCACGGAGCCTTCTTGGGATTCTGTCTCTCTCTCTTCTCTGCCCCCACCCCCCTCTTGTGCTCTGTCTCTAAAAATATATAATAATGATAAGATAAAATAAAATAAAATAAAATAAAGTAAAATAAAATAAAATAAAATAAAATAAAATAAAATAAAAAATTTTTAAATAATAAAATGTCTGATAAAAGAATTGCTTTGATAGAGTAAATAACAGAAGCTTAAACCCCCTTATTTCTAGCATTATAGGGGTTGAACCTAATCCTAAGAATTCAAAACTCTCCATGTTACCATAATACATCATATTCTATGATATTCTATGGTCAGCTGAATAAACTATAGGGCCAATACCCCCAAAATTGTTTATATTCTTCCCATACTAATAAACTCTCTTATCTTTAGTATTATATTATTTACCATTATTACAAATACCATAATCATTATATTAAGCTCACACTAATTAATAATCTAAATTTGTTTCAAGATAAATATAATAAACCACATTCCAATTCTAATTAAAACTTATAGTCCATGATCCATAGAAATATCCATTAAATATTTCCTAATAACAAACAAGCTACCACATCTCTACTTCTCATAATAGTTATCATTATTAAATTAATATATTCTGGTCAATGGACAATTACTAAAATTTTCATTCCACGGCATCCTTTATTATTACAGTAGCCTTTATTATAAAACTTGAACTTTCCCCATTCCACCCTTGAGTACCAGAACTTACACAAAGTATTCCATTAATAATCAGACTTAATCATCTTATCAGCATGACAAAAACTTGCCTATCAGTTTTATATCAAATTTCACCATCAATTAATCTATTATTAACAGATCATAAGTTTACTATCTTACTATATAGTATTACTGTATTATTAACAGATCGTAAGTACCACTTCCTTTGATCCTGAAGGAGGAGGCGACCCAATTTTATCTCAATATCTATTCTGATTCTTCAGTTACCTGAAGTATATATTCTTATTTTACCTGGATTTGGGATAATTTCACATATTGTTGTATATTACTCAGGAAAAAAAAAAAAAGGCTTTTGGCTATGTAGGGATAGTATGAGTCATATTATATTGGAGAATCAGAAGTTACTAAAGGATTTTCAACTGCACAGGGGGTCAATGCCCTTGACCCCGACATCGTTCAAGGGTCAACTATACTTGCAACACTGGTATTACACGTGGTACTTTGGCGAGAACAGTACACTCAAGTACCACACACCAGTTAAGCAATAAAAGCGATATGTAGACATTTTATTCAGTAATATTAATTTCCGAGAACCTCTCCCTTTCCTGATGGGCCCTTTCTGTTCTGTTTCACTTACATCTAGCTCAGAATCCTTGATTTTCCTCCTGTTGGGGCCCATTCCTGCCTTTAGATTTGGTGGCTCATTTTGGCTTTGTTATCTTGATCTTTACTGATTTATACAGAGTTTGACTTGATTCTCTTTACTTCTTGACACATGAGGTAGGATACTCTTCCTTAGTTCTGACACTTGTGACTGCAATCCCTTTTAGGCTAGGTGCTAGCCATATGTCACCTTGGTTTCCTCCTCAGGGTAATTCTGATAATTTGCCATCTGTGAGATGCACTTTTCTGTGTATGTGAAGTGTCAAACATTCATTTATTCAAGAAAAAAATTTTTCTCTACATTCGATCTTCAACAAACACTCTGACTCAGATCTAAACGTATCTAGAAACATAAATTTTTCTTTGCTCTTCTGTTTATTCACACGTTTAAATAAGAATACCCAGTGTTAGAAATCAATGATCTCTCATGAAGTAGGATTGCGTTTTCGGGTGTAAAACTCTTTTGAAGGAAATGTATGTAACTGTGGGACTGGTTAGTTAAGGAGTTGCTTGACTTAGATTTGTCAGTATTTTGTTGGACTTTTAAACTTTCATTTTACATCATTCTTGGTCATTATTGTACCTCACTGGGATTTATGATCTCTGTATGTGAGCAGATGAATAAACAGATGGAAATGATAACTAAATGGCAGCCCTGGAGAATGGGTGTAGTTCTCAGACAAGCCTCCACTCACTGATGGTTAATTCTGGCTTTCCTGAGGTCTGAGGTGGGCGGGAATGTGGTGAGCACTTACTGGAGGGGGGATCCATCAGGATGGGCAAACTGAATTTGCAAGAGGCATGTTCATCTGGAAATTCTCTTCCCTAGAAAATTCCTTAGAAACAGAACTATCTGTTCATACTTTGAAGCTTTTTAATAAGACCACCTCACAGGAGACCTGCAATACCTTGAACGATGATTCGCTAGAATAATGTTTCTCCAACGAAGGGGCGGGCCTGTGGCCAAATCTGGCCCCATTTGTTTTTGCGTGACTTGCAAGCCAAGACAAGCTTTTACATTTTCAAACGGTTGGGGGGAAAAATCAAAAGAAGACTAATATTTCATAACATGTGAAAATGACATGAAACTCAAACTTCAGAGTCTACACATAACTTTTATTAGAACACATCTGGGGTGCCTGGATGGCTCAGTCACTTAAACTTCCAACTCTTCATATCAGCTCAGGTCATGATCTCATGGATCCTGAGTCTGAGCTCCTCTGCCCTGACAGGGGCTCTGCGCGGACAGTAAAGAGCCTGCTAGGGATTCTCTCTCTCGCTCTCCCTCTGTCCCACCCCCCGCCTCTTTCTCTCTCTCTCAAAAATAAATAAACATTAAAAACACACATACAAACACACACACATCCTTGCCCATTGATTGACATATTGTCTATGGCTATTTTCAGCTACAACGGCAGAATTAAGTAGTTCCAACAGAGACTGACTGTATGGTTCACAAAGCTAAAACATCTGCTATCTGGCCCCTCGCAGATAAAGTTTGTCAGCCCCAACTCTAGACCTTATGTGAGGAAAGCAGGCACTGAATCCCCCTGGGTACATACAAAATGAACATCTCTATGCAGTTAAGGAGACTGAACAAGTCAGGAAATAGAGAAAAGACGGTGAGCTGGTAGTCTCAGTGCTTAACTCGAACATTCCTTCAGGAAATCTCGGTTGTCAATCCTCTTCACTGAAGCACTCACATTCAAACTGCCACCTGGAAACCTGAAACTGTGGGTCTAGAACAGCCGTCAAAGCTAGTGCATTGGGAATGGAGCCAGGAATTAAGAGTAAACTGGGGACATACCCAATATGCATCCCTCTATGGAGTGCCACACCCTGAGCTAAATTGCTCTATCAAATATTCTCTCTAGCTGGCCCCGTTCCAGAGAACAGGAAGGAAACAGCATTAAAGGTTTGGAAAAGAGGGGGCAATGAAGCAAGAAGAGCTAGGATGAGATGCCCAGGAGAGACAGGGGGCAATAAACGTGTCCTCCACCGACAGAATATACACTCCTGCGAAGGGCAGAGAGGGGAAGGGTGGCCTTTTTCACCTCCTGGAGAAAGAAAACAACATCAGAGGCCAAGGTGGAATTGGGTGTGTCCCGCCCTTCCTTAGATGAATAAGGCTACAGGAACGTTCCTGAGAAAGAGATCCACAGTCTTTTCTTGCACTATAGTTTATGTGGCATGAAAACTGAAAAGAGCTGTATGAGAAATGAGATAAAACCACGTGGTCTGAACTGTAGCCCTAAAAAATTGAGTGAACCCCATGATTTAAAGAAAAAAAAACTTACCAACAATCCACATTTACCATTTAGTAATTGCTAACTACATGTCACATATGTGTATATGTACAAATATATATACATCTATAAATATATATACACATAAATATACTGTAATCCTTGCAACAACCGAGCAATACAGATGGTAGTAGTGAAGTATCCCTATTTCATTAATGAAGAAACCAAGAATTAGAGAGGTTAAATGACTTGCTCAAAGCCAAACAGCTGTAAGAGACAGAATGAAGATCTGAAGTCTCTCCGTCCAGTTAACCACGTTTACTTTACAGATGAGCACTGCTACCATCTTCAAAAGACATAAAAAAGCAGCTCCTCAAAAAATTAGATATATGCCAGTTTCTGCTAAGTATCACCTGCTCAATTAAGGGATTACCTGGGTAGAATAATTGAGGCATCATAATTTTAGTTGATGTAAGAAAATGCTCGATGGGGAACCAATTTTTAGCAATTTCGCTGTATTTCATGAGTGGGAGTTAGCTTGCTTGGTCCTAGCCAATATAATTTTACCTGGTAGTAATGGATCAATTTATTAAACTTGATCTTTTCCAGGATGGCACACTGTCCCAGAATCAAAGAAATACAAATTTGTGAAATCCAAGCCTTTGACCACAAAGGTCAAAAGAGAGAACGGGAGGAAGGAGCAGAGAACACCCATTTTCACTGCTGGGATATCTCAATTAAGCAGCTAGGTTTCTACAGTGTTAGGGGGCGCTACTATGAGATACCCCCCCCCCCCACTAAAATTAGGACCGAGTAAAATAAGGTAAACACAATAAGAGCAGAAAACTGCAGTCACCTGGGAAAAAGTGTCTGACTCCCAGCAGAGTATCCAGGAGTGTAAGCGGTGGATTATATTTACCTTGACTAAAGGGAAAGCAGGTGCCAGGTGGCCAGGAGACTGGGCAGAGCCCAGCCCACCCAGGGAATTGGTAAGAGGGCCATTAAGTGAGTTCCTCTTTAAAAGCAGTTCCTCCCCCCAAATAAAAAAAAATTAAATAAATAAAAGCAGTTCCTCCCATTTGCCAATAGCTTCCATGGAGTGCTAGTTCAGGGAAAACATTTTTCCTTCCAAACTGCCCAGACACCTGGGACAGGACTGAAACATAGAGGAGAAGGGAAGATAAAGAAAAAGGTAGAAAAGGGGAAAAGGAAGATATTATAATGGGCAGAGAGGGAGGTGGGAGGGATGGGTAAATGGAGAAGGGAATCTATAGTTCATAACAAATGTGGGCAGAATGAGAATGACATCTAATTTGTTAGATCTTTTTTTCCTAAGAATTAAGAATCATGATTCTTGTCATCCAAGTCTATGTCACTGCATATCTATGTGATTTTGTCTAAAAAGAAAAAAAAATAGAAGTAATAGTAAGACCTAAAGATAGTGTCAGAATCAGGAAAAGATTAGGAAATCTAATTTTTAAAAAAGAGAATGGAGGTTTGGGGTGGCAGTTAATGGAAGGAAGTTGTCATTAGATAAGAGACCAGACTTTTTTTTTTAATTGAGAAGGTGAAGAACATTGTAGGGGGGAATGAGGTGACTGCCTGGCATACTAAAATATAAATATGCCCTGATTTTCTTCCTCATTCAGTCTTATGTCAAAGTAGAAAGAAATTAATGTGTGTGCGTGTACACATACACGTGCATATTTGTTTCTTCATTCATATATACATACATGTTTGTGGGTATTGATGTGTGCATATGTGTTTTAGTTGTGAATCTCCTTATCTTTCTCATGTTCACTGTCTCTAGTAGAAAATCAATGACAAAAGGGCAAAAGCAAAAAGGATAAATACATATACTACACCATCAGTCTCTTAATTTTGGGGAGTTGACTAAAAGCAAAGCGCTTTTTTTGGAACAAAACATTGTCTTTAAAAATCAGAGAGAAATGCAAAATGTAGTTAGATTACTTAAAAAGGTTCTGATCTATTTTTTTTAATATTGCTTTCTTAGTGCAAAACAAAGGTTCTTATTAGGCCAAAGAGTGATTCAAAAAAAAAAAAAGTTTCAGCAATACTGTTGCTAGAAATGTTCCCTGGGTCTTTGCATAGGCAACCATGGGAAAGAGAGTGGCCATCATCGGAGCTGGTGTCAGTGGCTTGGCCACCATCAGAAGCTGTCTGGAAGAAGGACTGGAGCCCACCTGCTTTGAGAAGAGTGAAGATATTGGGGGCTTGTGGAAATTCTCGGTGAGTGGGACATCACTGCAGCAGACCAGGAAGTGGGGTGGGAAATGTCTGACAACACAATTCTGGAACACAGGCCTCCAAACCAACTGCCCCGCAGTTAGAATCCCTCTTAGGTTGGAATCTACAAAACACAGCATCAGAAGCAGGTTGAAAAGTTTCTTGCTTACTTCAGAAGTAAATGAGATAATGGGCTAGCTTTGAAGATCTCTGTGTACAGAATTGACCCCTGATAAACCATTAATAACTGAGCCACTCAGAAATAAAATCTGAGGGCAAATATTGTTTAGATTTATGTAACATAATCACATGAGTTCCTCACTTAAAAAACAATGACTGTTCCCATTCTTTTGTTGAGGTTACCAAAGGTCCACTTAGTGATTCAGACCACAGATTTTAAGGTTTCAGGTGCCAACTCTGGCTTTGCCAAAACCGTATAATTAATGAGACAGTTATAGGAGAACCAAGAAAAGGATACACTGATTTGAAGTTCTTCAATATCCTTTTGTCTCTGTGCATTCATAATAAGGACTCTGCCAGCAGACATGCCTCTATGCAGCCATTAAATCACTTTCTGTGTCGCCTAGCAACCATAACAGCAGGTGTGAGGGCCTTCCTGTGCCCCAGCTCCTTCACTGTCTCCAACTTAGGAACACTCACTAAGCCTACTCCATCTATCTTCTCCTTCTTCTCCTTCTCCTTCTTCTTCTTCTCCTTCTTCTTCTCCTTCTCCTCCTCCTCCTCCTCCTCTTCCTCCTCCTCCTCCAACTCCTCCTCCTCCTCCAACTCCTTCTTCTTCTTCTTCTTCTTCTTCTTCTTCTTCTTCTTCTTCTTCTTCTTTGTCTTCTTCTTCGTCTTCTTCTTCTAATAAACCATTCATATATGCAAATTTAAGAAGAGCAATAACCCTTTTTAAGCTACTATTTTCTCCTCAAGTACAAAATTAGTATTATATTTTATACCTCAATAAAAAAGTTTGCATTTAAGGAGACAGTGTCTATGACAACTCTTTAAATATTATAAGGATATGACAATTATTCTTATTAATACAGATATTTTCTGGGCTGTAAGGAATTATTGAAACTGCTTAATCTTGTATAATGTTGTGGCGCCTAATATATGTTGCTGAAATGTGCTGACAGGGCTTCAGATTAGCATACCGTTGACTCTTAGGGCTATTTTATTGAGGACTCTATATGCCAAATGCTTTTTCCCATTTAATTCAATCTTTGCAATAATGCTATAAGGTAGGTATGAGTTTTTCCCTTTTATAAATGAATCTGAAGCTTAGAAAAAGGAAAGAAAAGAAAGGAAATGGCAAATGGCTGGTAAATGGCAAAGACAAGATCCTGATTCAAGCTGGCTGTCTCTCCAGCCTGAGTGCTCAACCCCTCGGTAAACTGCGTGGCACAATTGCAGCATGTGGCCTATTGATCTGGCAGGATTTCTACAGGAATCTTAACCAATCCTTGTATTCCAACTTACTTTGCAAAACATCGCTAAAGAGAGACACTGATGATACAGCCTTTGAGAGCAGCCACATCTCTTGCTGCTCAAGAAAGCCTTTAAAATTTTATCCTGCCATCATAGAATGATAAACTACTCAGCTGCAAACATGTTTCTCTTCAAGAAAAAGATGAAAATAACATTTAAAAAATTTTTTAAAAAAAGGGGGCACCTGGGTGGCTCAGTCGGTTAAGCATCCAACTTCGGCTCAGGTCATGATCTCACGGTTTGTGGGTTCAAGCCCCACATCTGGCTCTGTGCTGACAGCTCAGAGCCTGGAACCTATTTCAGATTCTGTGTCTCCCTCTCTCTCTGCCCCTCCCCTACTCACGCTCTGTCTCCCTCTGTCTCAAAAATAAATAAACATTAAAAGAAATTTTTTTTAAAAAAAGAAAAAGATGAAAACCCCAGAGGGTGACACTGCAGGCCCAGAGGTTGGAATCTTGAAACATAGAGGGTTATTCCCAGGTCTTGAAACCCAATAACGTTGACCCTACTGGACTTCAAAATTGGAACTGGTAACTCCTTTCCTCCTCCCATTCTCTCCTTTTTGGAATGGGAACATCTATAACTGGTACCCAATGCCTGTTTCACTGCTGTACGTTAGTAGAAGAGAACTTGTTTTCTAGTTCACAGGTCCACAGAGGGAAAGGCATTTTGCAGATGGATCATACCCGGAGTCTCATCCATACCTGATTGAGATAATTTAGATGATGCAATTTGGGACTTTTGAGCTGATGATATATAGATAAGATTCAGGACTTGATTTAGTGCTGCAATGGATTGAGACTTTGGGGTGATGAGATGGGGTGAATGAATTTTGCATGTGGGATATATATGAATCTTTATGGGCCAGTGGACTGTGGTAGGCTGAACAAGTGAACAATGGTGCCCCCAAAGACACCAGATCCTAATCCCTGGAACTTGCAAATGTCCCTAATAAGGAAAACTAAGATATGATTAAGTTAAGAATCTTGAGATGGTGATATTATTCTGGATTATCTGGGTGAGCTGAAAATGCCATAACATATATGCTGATAAGGGAGAAGCAGAGGAGATTTGACACCCAGAGACAGAAGGGAAAAGGTAATGTGATCACCTTGGCAGAAAGAGAGCTTTCAAGATGTTATGCTGTGACTTCCACCTTCAAGATGGAGGAAGGGGCCATTAGCCAAGGAATTCAGGTGGCCTCTAGGCCCTGAAAAGGCCAAGGAAGGCTGGCATCTGCCAGAAGCTGGAAGGGGCAAGGAATGAGTCCTCCCCTAGAGCCCCTGGAATGAACACAGCCCTATGGATACCTTGATTTCAGCCCAGTGATACTGATTTCTGACTCCTGGCCTTTAGAATTGTGAGAGAATAGATTCCTGCTATTGTAAGCCATCGAGTTTGTGGTAATTTATAACAGTACACAGGAAACTAATATATTGGTTATTCAGTGTTCCCTAATTACCTCTGTGAGAGGGCCCACATTGCAGATGACAGCATCACTTACCATGTTTCTCAAATACCACTAAAAGCCTTACAGCTGTATGCCTTGAACTCATATTATGGAATTATATCATAAAGTCATTTTAATTTTGTATTTTCATTACCTTTAATTTCTAAAGTCAGCATTATATATTCTCTCAGCATTTTGTCTTCCTTCGAGAGGTATCCAAACATTTGTTAAGTGTGAAAAAATCATGGTACAGATCAAACTTTTGTAGCTGTTTCCTGGATCACTTCCCTAGGTCCTTCTCAAGCCAGAGTAACGTCTTTCCCTCACCTGTTTTGATCACTGAGAGAATTAAGTACTTTAGGACTAGGCCACAGGTCTAGGGGAAATCTCTTTCTGTCTCAGGAGATACCCAAACAATACATCAGTAAATTGTCTGGATTTGGACCTGAGGTTTCATGAATAAAGGCTCTTTTTTTCTGGTCACACAACCCTTTGTTCACTTCCCCTGAATTTATTCTACTCTGGATCATTTTTTTTTTAATGTTTAGTCTCTCCTTGTGTTGAGACTACCCAGCTTTCTAACCTCACCAAAAGCTACAAATCACAAAATTACTAGACAAAAATCAATCATTTTTATATATTTTAGAGTTAGCAAACTGGCTGCTTTTATACTGCAGCTGATCTATTTTATTTTAGCTATACAGTTTTTAAGATTTTAATCTAATATTTTACATAAAAATCTAGAAATCTGTCTTCTTTTGAAAAATCAGAAAATCAGGCAACACTGGATCTTCCCTTACTCATAGTAATAACTGGCCTCTTTTAGCCTAAATTTAAATTCTCTGTTTCACCATATTCATTTTTGCCCATTTCACTCATCTCTTGTAACTTCCTCTACACCTATAAAATTTGTCATGGCTTGATGCTATGTACAAACAGCAATCCTTTAAATTATGCGGAACAAAAGTCACCCCCATTTACAAAATTTTTCATCTCCTTCTTCATATAGTTTCATGATCCTTTTTGTTTAAGCAAACTTTCATGTGTATACTGTTATAATGGAAACATTGGTCATTGCTGAGCCACTTAGTGGATTCTGATTACATTTTCTTTCTTGAACACTTTTTGTTTTCACTGGAGTTAATAATCACCTGTATCCCTTGTTTAATTTTACAAATACTGTCTCTAATTCATCGCCCACACTCTCCCACAGAATTATGATTCTCCTTCCAGTATGTTTAAACATATCAGCGAGTCCATCAGCTTAATTCTTCTCTCAACTATCAAGGATAGTTCTTCTGGCCATCTTCTTTCCCTCATCAAGGCCACCTTGCCATTACCTGGGCAACCCTGTTTCCCTTGTTGTGCTACTATTTAATTTATTCTCTCCTTTTAGTAGAGTACATCCTCCAGTAGTTCTCTGAGAAATCATACATGTGAAATAAAAGACTACCTTGAATGTCTTATAATATCATTATTGGACCTGGGTTCCCATTTGATTTGACCAAGGCTTAGCTTTTGGCTTTCTTAGGTTTCTTAAGTCAGTTGTCATCATTCATCTACGTTGTATCTTCCAAGATGTGATTGCTGGGTTTTGTTTGTTCTTAATTTTCTCTCTCTCTCTCTCTCTCTCTCTCTCTCTCTTTCCACCCCCCCCCCCCACTGTGAGTTCAGACCTCTGATACTTCTACAGTCCTTTTAGTAAAGTTTTGGGTGAAAGAAAAGTTAAATGTATCTACATAATCTGTCATGTTTAATCAGAAGCTTGAATTACTTTTGTAATAAGAAAAGAACAAATCTACTTCCATAAATAAGCAGGGTTTGGCTCGTTGTTGACCACTCCCTCAAAAAAACCCTAGTATATTTAAATATGCAATTATTGACTCTGGAGCCATAAGAACTCTGGAAAGGTCTCATGAACTTTCTACCTGATCACCTTAAAATAATCAGTCTGTAAACATGAGCTCTGAGATGCATTTTATAACACTGAGTGGGAACAGTAAGATATCCATCATTAAGTTTAAAAAAAAAAAAGAGCAAGTCACAAATCACGTATTTAATTGATGTTGCAACTTCTTTCTCAGTAATCGGGGCTTTGGGGGAACCTAAGAAAAACTGAAGACCAACCAGCTAAACATTTCCAGGAAGACTGATTATCTTGGGGCAGCCAAAGTTGCAAAAGCACCCCCAGCCTGTCTCAAAGGTTTGCATTATTTTTATTCTATGAAACTCCTCCCTTAGTGTGACATTACCTAATGTTTCCCAACATTGGCTTGCTCCAGTACCTCACCTTTACCCTTGTATTAGCTTTCTATTGCTGTGTAACAAATTACTGCAAACTCGTCAACTCAAAACAACACCCATTTATTATCCTCAATGATGTAGGTCAGAAGCACAGTATGCTGGATTCTCAGCTTAAGGTTTCACAAGGCCAAAACCAAGGTGTTGACTCGGCTGGGCTCTTATCTAGAGGCACTGGAAAAGAACCTGCTTCCAAGTCCATACACGTTTGTGACTGAACTCAGGTTCGTGCTGATGTTAAGCGAAGGTCTTTGTTTCCTTGCTGGCTACGAATTGGGGATTCCTCTCAGCCCCTAAAGGCTGTCAGGCTCTTTGGTATGTGGCTACTTCCATCTTCAAAGGCAAGAACAGCAAGCTGAATTCTTTTCATGATCTGAACTGGCTTCTGCTACCAGCCAAATAAAATGTTCTGCTTTTAAAGAGATTATGTGTTTAGATGAAGCCCGCATGACAACATAGTCAATGGGAGTGATAAGATATTTATAGGTGTCACCCACACTCAAAGAGGAGAGGACTACACAGGAATGAGGGACAATGAAGGTCATTCTTAAAATTCTGCCTACCACATGACTTAGAAGTTGAGGGAACAATCGTAAGACTGTTGAGTGAAGCATATCACCAACCCTAAAACCCTTGCTCTGTCCTAGAAGATCTTCTCTCATCTTGGGAGTTTTTGATATTTTGCATGTTTTATCATAAGCACTAGTGGAGGTTATTAATGTTCGTTAATAGCCTAGACCGTAAGCATTAACTAGACTATTAATGCTCAGGTTACTTTTTTATATCTAGCATAAATAGGACAACAAACAAATATCCAAAATTTCATAGGGAGAAGCATAAAAGCATTCCAAGACAAAAGGAGTACCCCAAGTTTTCATAGCTCAATCTCCAGGTCTCTTTTGGATCATACTCAGTCTTTCAGATCACCCAAAACCTCTGGCTTTTTCCAAGATTGGATCTGGACTTATGGAGAAAAAGGACTTATGTGACTTGGGGCGGAGGAAAGCCAAACTTTCTCAAATTCAAACACAGGTCCTGGGACTGTTCTCTGGCCCTTCTAGTCTCTTGGTGTTCCTGTTTTGCTTGGTTATCATTCATGCTTATCCTTTAGGAATCTTAAATTGAACACAGTAGTTAATGAACTTGGTGACTGGCCTCTCGTAGCTTAGTCAGGCCAGTGGCCCTCCTTGCTGATTAAACCCCACTTGCCTATTATGAGCACATCAGATGATCCTCCCTGAGGTCCAGTCTTCCCATTGAGTTCCTGACCCAAAGAGTCCACTCTATAGCTGTCTACTCATATTCCACTTAGCCCCCTCCATGGCAACTCTCTGGTAGACTATCTGCTAAGAGTCTCAGATAAATTCTGCATCTCTTTGGGAGCAAGTGGGAATTCCTATGTTCTGTTCAAACTGAATGGGCTTAAGAGCACTAAATTAAGATCCTACCTCTTCCTAATCACTGCTACTTGACTACTGTGTCAACCTCCCCTTATCAGATTGGTGCAGGCAGAGCCTTTAAACTAAGTGAAATCTCACCAAAATTTCAAATGTGAAAACAAAAGCCACTCTGCCCTCAGTGTTCCCCTCAATTTTATCTGAGGTATATTAATCTTGGAATTTCAGCCCATAGAATAAACTTTAAGACCTAGGTGATTTACATCAACCTCTTTCCTGCCTCTATTCTCTTTTCTTCTACACAATCCTCCAAATATCACCCTTCCATTTTTTTTAAACCACTGTTTTTCAAACTGGAAACTATGACCCGTTCGTGTGGTATGAAATAAAGATGAATCAAACTACATTTCTAAGTGGAATGACTAGAAAATATCAGAATGCAATTCAAGTAGTTGGATATGATTTATTCATAAAACGTTTGGGTGTGTGTGTGTGTGCTGTGTTGCAATATAAAATATATTACTAATTACAGGTTGTGGTTAAAAACATTTGAAAACACTATTATAAACATAACCTAAGTTTTCTATGCCCTATGTACATGAGAAAATATTATGATCTAATTAACCAGAACTATCTCATGAAATGTTAAAGTGATATGTATTTTGATATGCATAGTTCTGTGGCATTAAGTTTTTGCACATTGTTGTACGATCATACCATCACCCATGTTCAGAACTTTTTTTAATCTTCCCAAACTAAAACTCTGTACCAGTTAAACAATCACTCCCCATTCTTCCTTCTTCCCAGCCCCAGGCAACCATTATTCTTTCTGTCTTTATGAATTTGATAACTCTGGATATCTCATATAAGTGGAATCATACAGTATTTATCCTTTTGTGACTGACTCATTTCACTTAGCATAATGTCCTCAAAGTTAATGCATATCATAATGTATCAGAAATTCTCCTTCTTTGATTCTAGTTATATATTCCTAAAAAGACATAATTAAATTTAAAATTTGTTTCCCTTAGAAAAGATGTTAAGAAATATATATTCTCCACATTCTAAGTTCCTTGATTGATGTCAAATTGTTTAAATAAAGTTAATTTATTCCTCATCTTCCTGAATTTACTTGTGGGTAAAGGTGACTTAAAGGAGTGATAATTATTTGGAACTGGCCATGACCATGGTAAGTGTACCTATTTACAAACTCTCTTTCATTTGAAACTATACATTTACAGGACCATGCAGAGGAAGGCAGGGCCAGTATTTACCAGTCTGTCTTTTCCAACTCTTCCAAAGAGATGATGTGTTTCCCAGATTTCCCATATCCCGATCACTTCCCTAACTTTATGCACAACAACAAGATCCAGGAATATATCACTGTATTTGCCAAGGAAAAGGACCTCCTGAAATACATACAATTTAAGGTAAGATGCTATCAAAAGATTAGATCGGGGCATAACTGTGAGGAATTCTATATTTATTTTCAGATTCTTACTTGTTCTTTTCAGTATCTTTCTTAGATGTCAACATTTTTTAAAAAAATTTTATTTATTTTTGAGAGAGAGAAAGACAGAGCATGAGCAGGGGAGGGGCAGAGAGAGAGGGAGACACAGAATCTGAAGCAGACTCCAGGCTCCGAGCTGTCAGCACAGAGCCTGATGCAGGACTCGAACTCACCATGAGATCATGACCTGAGCTGAAGTCAGACTCTTAACCTACTGAGCCATGCAGGTGCCCCTTGGTTGTCAACATTTTTAAGAGTGTGGCCTCCCTGACCCCAGATTTAGAGAATACATTGGAAATTTACAAAATACCACATACCATATTTAGACTAAAATGCCATTAACTTAGATATCAATAAAGGGAAACATAAATGTAAAACAGCCGTGAATTTATAAATGAAAAACTCCTTTTTTTTCTAAACAATTTATGGGTCAAAGAAGAAATTAAAATAGAAATTTTAAGATATTTAGATCTGAATGATAACTTAAATTCTACATATCAACACTGTGGAAAGCGTAGAGACCAAAACTTTAATGAAAATTATAAGCTTAAATGATTATATTAGAAAATAAGAAAGTTGAAAAACTAACAAGATAAAGAAATTAGGAAAATAAAAACAGAATAAGCCCAAAAGGACATAGAATGAGCAAGGTAGTAAAGAGAACTTAATGAAATTTTAAAAACATCTTATGATGATTGAAAATTCATCCTTCGAAAAGCCAAAAAAACAAACAAAATAAACAAACAAAAACAAATAGCTGACAGTTTGAGGAAAAAGGAACAAAGATACAAACAAATAATATTAGAAACAAAAACAATGGATAAAACTGATGCAGATGAAAAAAATATATAACAAGAAAACTATAAAAGCATTGCCAAATAATGTTTAAATTGGTTAAATTTTAAAATCTTTTTTATTTTAAACTTTCCAAAACTCGCATAAAAAGAAGTAGAAAGTCTGAATAGTCCTTGGTAACTTAGAGTTCTTTTGACTCAGAAACTAAAATTTTACCCATTAAAAAAATATTCTATAGGTAGTTCCAAATTTACAATGAACAAACTATTTCAATATTTTATAAACTCTTCCAGAGACTAAAAAATAAAGTATGACTTCCAAACTTATCCCATGACATTATAACCATGACATCAAAAGCAGACAAGATTAATAGGAAATAGGAAAATTATAGGCATAGCTCCCCATGAAAATTGGTGGGAAAAAAAAAAACCTTCAAAAATGAATTCAGCAAAATATTTTTAAAAATTAACTATCTTCATTGAGATAAATTTGGGCTAAGGATACAGAGAATTTTAATATCATGCAACATAAACATGTAACTCAGTATAAAACCCTGTTACAGGAAGAAAACCATACATTTACCAAATTCTGAAAAGTAAAATTTAACATCTATTTCTACATAAAAGAAAGAAAAAGAGAAAAGCAAAGAAAAAAAGTTTCACCAGACTAAGATTAGAAAGGAATTTTCTTGACCCATGGAAACATACAAACATCTTAAATCTGCACTGTTCAGTATAGTAATCACTAGCCCAAAATTGAGATGTACTAGAAGCATAAAATAACACCCTGGATATCAAAGTCTTATTATGGAAAGGAATGTAATATACCTATTAACAATGTTTATGTAGGTTACTTATTAAAACAACAAAACATCAGATAGATTGGATTAAATGATACATTTTTTTCTATTTTAATGTGACTACTAGAAAATGTTTAATTACATAAGTTGTTCGTGTCATATTGCTACTGGACAGTGCTGTGCTAAAGAGTGCAGAGTTGGAATCATTTCCTTTAAAATCCAGAACAAAACAAGGATTCTTATTATTACTACTTCTTTTCAAAAGTCTTAAGAAATTTAAGAAACAGTACGACAAGTAAAGAAAAATAAGTAAAAGGAATGACAACCAGAAAAAACTGGTATTCATCACAGATGATATGACTTTCTATATGGAAAACCCAAAAGAATCTAGAGATTAATTACTAGGTTTAATAGCAATTAATATAATAATATTGGGCAAGGTGGTAATATATAAGATCAATATATACAGATCAGTTGCATTTCTGTAAACCAGCTGCAACAAACAGAAGATATAACCCAAAAAGGAACCATAAATAAATTCATAATCCCAGAGTTATTCTAAACAAATGATATGCAAGACCTCATGAATTTATAAGTGCTTGTTTTGTTATATTTCATAAATAACAAAGATATTATACAGATATGAGTAGACATATTGTTTATTTTTTTATTTTATTTATTTATTTTTTTTAATATATGAAATTTATTGTCAAATTGGTTTCCATACAACACCCAGTGCTCATCCCAAAAGGTGCCCTCAGTACCCATCACCCACCCTCCCCTGCTGAAAGGGCAGATAGACATATTGTTTAATATGAATGAGATGCTATACATAATAAAGTTGATAAGAACAATTCAACTCTTGATCTCAGGGTCATGAATTCTAGCCCCACAGTGGATGTGGAGCCGACTTTAAAAAAAAGAAAGAAAAAAGAACAATTCATATCAAATAGAGATTCTCTTTCCAATATAACCAGAGGAATTGAAAAAAAAATTTGAAGAGGAAACATACCAACCAACAGGCAGCCATTCAGCTGTGAATAAATATTTATTGATAATCTAATCATGTGTGACTCAATGTATGGGCCAAATAGCATTAAGATCACCTGGGAACTTGTCAGAACATCAAATTTTCATGTCCTGTGCCAGACCTACTAATTCAGAATATCTAGGAATGTGGCCCAGGAGTCTGTTCTTTGACAACCTTTCCAGGTAATCCTTGTGCACACTAAAATTGAGAACTTATGCTATGAATATAGACAGTATCTTTCACTCCAAGACAACAATGATATTAAAAAATATCACCCAGCCACCCAGGCACCCCAGGAGGTAGTTGTTACTACAAAAACTATCATCCTGGGGTGCCTGGGTGGCTCAGTCGGTTAAGCGTCCGACTTCAGCTCAGGTCATGATCTCGCGGTTTGTGAGTTCGAGCTCCGCGTCGGGCTCTGGGCTGATGGCTCAGAGCCTGGAGCCTGCTTCGGATTCTGTGTCTCCCTCTCTCTCTGCCCCTCCCCCGTTCATGCTCTGTCTCTCTCTGTCTCAAAAATAAATAAACGTTAAAAAAATAAACAAAAAAACAAAAAACTATCATCCACTAGATTACTCAGTATGTGTGGTACATGCCAGTTGTAAGCTGTGATTAAATTCACATCATATCTCCAAGAGGGGAGTCACTCTGGTCTGCAGAACATATTGGTTATGCACAAGAAGCCATGTGAGGACAAAAATATATATTTACCATTTCATGTTTGATTTTCTTGAATTTTAAATTCATAATATGTACCTTAAGAATGAATTAAGTATTTTTCCTAATCCAATGTTAACGATTTTTTTCCATACTATTCTATCAAGTTGGTGCCAAATCTAACTGTTAGCATAGAAAAGAAGTCTGTCTTTCTCTATTTCTTTTAGACACTCGTATCTAGTGTAAATAAACGTCCCGATTTCTCAGTCACCGGCCAATGGGATGTTACCACTGAAAGGGATGGTAAAAAAGAATCCACTATCTTTGATGCTGTATTAATTTGTTCTGGACACCACGTGTACCCCAACCTACCAAAAGAGTCCTTTCCAGGTAAGGGTGAAATTTAGGCTGCCATCTATACATTTGGCACGAATGACTATCTTGATCATGTTTTTTAAATATATATATATATATATATATATATATATATATATGATTAAATTAACATATGCTTCTATTCTATGTAATATTCCTGGAGTGTTGAAGTTCCATATCATTCTGACTGCATTCACCTACAAGCCTTTTATAGCGGATTTTTAAATGGAAACCAAATGACTCATATGTTTCCCACTTTTCACTCAGGACTAAAACTTTTTAAAGGCAAATGCTTCCACAGCCGGGAATATAAGGAACCAGGAATCTTCAAGGGGAAGCGAGTCCTGGTGATTGGCCTGGGAAACTCGGGCTGTGATATTGCCACAGAACTCAGCCGCACAGCTAAACAGGTACTGTTTCTCAGGTACTCGGGGAACTATCTTTAAAGGAACAGAAATAGTTACCACTGGAAAGACGTGTTAGGAAACCGGGGGCAGGGGAAGCAGCAGGGCACAGGGCTCTTGACAGGAAGACTAAGTAGTGTTTCTTTTATCTCAGCTTCCCTCCACAATAGGTGAGGTTTTCAATAGTTTGGTCTGACAAAGGCAGATTATCAGCAGGGAGTGAGGTCATTCAACAGTCTTCTTCAGGACGTTTGGTGTCTAACAGCTGTCTAATCAATTCCTCCAAAGCTAGTGTGGATGTAGGGTTAAGGTCATGACTCTGATACTCTTGGGTCAAGTCCTTCAATCCCTCCAAGTGTCAGTTTTCTCATAAAGATAAATAAAACATAAAAAGAGAATCTACTTTGCGATTTTGGTAAGGAGTCAAAGCATTTAATTCTTTAAAAGTGTTTATTTTTGAAAGAGAGACAGAGTGCCAGTGGGGGCAGGGGCAGAGAGAGGGAGACACAGAATTTGAAGCAGACTCCAGACTCTGAGCTGTCAGCACAGAGCCCGACGCGGGGCTCCAACCCATGAACAGTGAGATCATGACCTGAGCGAAGTCAGATGCCTGACTGCCTGAGCCACCCAAGCGCCGCAGGAGTTAAAGCATTTAAACATGATTTCAGCAATACCGAGTTCTATAGTCATTCATGCATACAGTCATCCCCATAGTTATTTGTTGAGGGCCTACTATGTGCCTCGACAAATGCTTAACCAAGCACTGGCTTGGGTGCTGGAGAGAAAGCGGTGAACAAAACAGGCAGGACACCCACCCCAGAACTGAGTCTAGGGTGGAAAACAGACATTAAAGAAGTAAATGCACAAATAATTTGAAAATTGCGAAAAGTGCTAGTAAAGAAAGAAAAAGCATGCTGTAAGAGTGGATAATCAGGGTGAGCTGCCTCAGACAAGAGTGGAAAGGCTCTTTTCAGCTGATGACATTGAAACTGAGGACTAAAAGTTGAGGAAGGGGCTCAGTGTCAGCAGAGGACTCCAGGAACAGAAGACCAGGGGGGAGGGGAAGGGGAAAAAAAAAGAAAGTTACAGAGAGGGAAGGAGGCAAACCATAAGAGACCCTTAAATAGTGAGAACAAACTGAGGGTTGATGGGGGGTGGGAGGGAGGGGAGGTGGGTGATGGGCATTGAGGAGGGCATCTGTTGGGATGAGCACTGGGTGTTGTATGGAAACCAATCTGACAATAAATTTCACATAAAAAAAAAAAAAGAAGAGGATTCCAGGAAGAAGGTCTTGAAGCAGGAAGAAGCTTAGAGTCTCAAGAAACTGAGGAAAGACCCCTTTGCTGCAACTCAGTGGGTCTGGAAAAGAATGGTAGAAGGAGAGGTTGGAGAGGAGATGGAGTAGAGGTGATACAGGGCCCATAAGGTCACGGGAAGGAGTTTGAACAAACATTCCCTACTAGCCTTGAAAGATTCTAGAAGCCCACAGACAGGAATCTTTTTCTTTTTTTTTAAATGTTTATTTATTTTTGACAGAGAGGGAGAGACAGAGCATGAGCGGGGGAGGGGCAGAGAGAGAGGGAGACACAGAATCCGAAGCAGGCTCCAGGCTCTGAGCTGTCAGCACAGAGCCTGACGCGGGGCTCGAACTCACAGACTGCGAGATCATGACCTGAGCCAAGGTCGGACACTCAACCACCGAGCCACCCAGGCGCCCCCACAGACAGGAATCTTCTCTCTAGATGCTATGCCTACTGATGTGATAGCATCCTCAACATAAGTCTATTTTAAATGATGGTATTGCCATGAGTGAAGCAAGGAGGTCATGACAGGATAAATGGCATAAAAATATACTCCTATTTGCCTGCTCATACCAGACAGCATAGAGACACAGAGAAGTCAACTTTGTGTCCCCTCTCCTCCAAGAACTTCAAATGTGCTTGGGAAAATAATACCTCCATAGGATATAAATTAAACATAACCTCAAGAGTTAAGTGGAAAGCCTAACAACCTAACAACAGCACAAGAGGCCACCAGGACAAAGGCTGCCCCCGGTGATTCAGGAACTAACCGCTCTGATCATGGAACTGGAGGCCTCACCAAGTGGGCAGATCTGCACCAGTCCTAGAAGGATATTTATGAGTCATATGGTTGACGAGGTAGCAAAGGGAGTTCTTGCAGGGCGCCTGGGTGGCTCGGTCAGTTAAGCAGCCAACTCTTAATTTCGGCTCAGGTCACGATCTCATGGTTCATGAGATCAAGCCGCCCGTCGGGTTCTGCGCTGACAGGGAGGAGCCTGCTTGGGATTCTCTCTCTCTGCCCCTCCGCCACTCACACTCTGTCTCTGTCTCTGTCTCTCTCTCAAAAATAAACACACATCTAAAAAAATTTTTTTTACGCATTGGATGCTTAACCAACGGAGCCACCCAGGTGCCCCGATAAAAAAAATTCTGCAAAAATGCCTGAAAAACTATACCATTAGGGATGATCGTGACAGAAGGGGAGGAAAGGAATGCATCCTCCATGTCAGGCAATGGTGGTCGTACTGCATGGCTAGCACACTGCATCGGCTCTCCCACAGATTTGATGTGGCGGGTACCTATTATCTCCATCTTACGAATAAGGAAACTGAATATTAGAGAAGTTAAAGGAATTTGCCACAAATCACATTAGTAGTAAGTAGGAGAGCCAAGATTTGAGCCTATGGTTTTCAGATGCCAGATGTCTTTCTTCCCTTCTTTCAGGATGGGGAAAGGCATTTTAAGTGCCTATTCGGGGGTCATAATTGCTTGGTTGTAGACAATGGTTACCAGCTAAGCACTAGAGGAAATGGGATGAGAATTTAGGTATTGGGCACCTCCATCAGAGGAGATGACAGGGTGGTTGGTCCTGAGATGTAGACAAGATGCAGGAAATTTACTTGGGAGATGAGAGAGCCAAAGGAAGGATGCTTTCCTTTACACTACTCCAAAGCTACACTTCTGACTTGTCCCCAGTTGGGATGAGAGACCAGGTATCAAACAGTCACTGAAGGCAAGAAATACAGAAAGGGCATAAGACTTTGGGTGAGGCCCTCTTTTCAACCAAAGCAATTCTTAAAGAGGGCTGACAGCCGAAAGCCATGAGACAACACTCACACTAGCTGCTGTGACAACTCCCCAACTCCCCTCAGACCCGAGGGACACACCACAATACCCACTACAAACAGTCACTGCTCTAATGGTTAAAAATTGCTGTTTTTTTAAGGTCATCATCAGTTCCAGAAGTGGCTCCTGGGTGATAAGCCGGGTCTGGGATGATGGTTATCCATGGGACATGGTGTTTGTCAATCGATTTGAAACCTTCCTCAAGAACAACTTGCCAAAAGCCATCTCTGACTGGTGGTACAAGAAGAAAATGAATGCAAAATTCAAGCATGAGAACTATGGTTTGATGCCTTTAAATGGGTAAAGCAGAGTTAAATATGATATGCCTGTTACTTGCATTTCAGTGTCAACAATTCACAATGTGTGTTGTTGTAACTCCCAAACCAACCAAAATAATATTAGTGAAGCAATCATGTCTCACATTTCAGAGGATGAAGAACTGCAAACATTTGGAGTTATTTCCCATTTCACAATCCTCCCTCCCATATTTGCACAGCTGGAAAGTTATACACGTCCCTAGAGTCCCTAGAGAATTAGTCCCTAGAGTAACGATAATATTTGACATGTTTTAAGCACTTAATGCAGCCCAGCAAGGCTCTCACGTGCATTATCTCATTTTATCCTCACAACAATTACTACATCTCTATTATAATTCCCATTTTAAAGATGAGAAACTGAGGTTCAATGTAGTTACTAACTTTGCCAAAGTCCCATAGGCAGAAGGCAGAAGCAGTATTCAAAATGAGCCCAGATCTGCTGACTCCAGAGCTTCTCGCTCTCAGCCACCTTGCTCTCCTGCCTCTCACTTCATGGAAAAGTTCAGTTAAGCAAAGCAAGGCTTTCCCTGTGCTGCACTCTCACCACCCACCCTTAACAGAGTCCTCCCACTGCAATGTGGTCACAATGTCTGCTTCTTCAGCCTCCTCCTCACTCTTCCCTATCATATCCCCCTAGATATAACCCTCAGGCACATAAGAAATTACCTTGACATGGAGTGAAAACTCCAAATTATAAACTGTTTACATCAAAGTTAACTTATTCAACAAATATTTATTAAGGGTTTATTGTGTGTCACGTCCTATATTGAGCTCCGTGACTGTAGTTGTGAAAAGACACTCAAAATCCCTGTCTTCACGAGCTTACCTTCTGGCAGTGGGAAACAGACAGGAGACAGATAGCAGAAGACCATATGCTGATGTGTACTATGAAGAAAAGAACAAAGAAGGCAGAGGTGATGGGGAGAGCTGCCAGCATTCCCAGAGGAGGCCTCACTGAGGAGGGGACTTTTAAGTAAATCCCTGAAGGAGCTGAGGAACTGAGCCAGGGGAGTGTCTGGGGGAAAGTATTCCAGAGGAAACAGTTAGGGCATTGCCTCTTCAGGGCCATGACTGCCATGTTCAACGAACTGGCGTGTTCAATGGACTTCTCTCCATGGGGAAAAGAGGATGGGGAGAGTAAGAGTAGTAGGAGATAAAACCAAAAGACATCAAAATGGCCAGATGGCATTGCACCTTGTAAGCCATTGTAAGGACACTGGCTTCTACTCTAAATGCAATGGGAAGCCATAACAAGCATCTGACAAGATCCAAGTTAATTTGAAGAAATCACTCTGGACCTGTGGTCATCATTCAGTGTATAGAGGTAGGTCAAGGAAGGAAGCAAAAAGACTAGTTAAGAAGCTATTGTCAAAAACCCAGATGACAGAGGCTGGTGGCTTAGACTAGGCTTGTTAGCAGCAAGTGCTCAGAAATGGTCAGATTTGGGATATACTTTAAAGGTAAACCCAAATAGGATTTTCTGTTAGGTTGGCTAACAGATGTGAGAACAAGAAAAGAGTTCGGAGATGTATTCCAAACTCTTGAACTGAGCAAGGATGCGAGGGTGGAGTTGACAGTTTTTATGGGATGTGGAAGACCGTGGGAGAAGCAAAGTTTAGTTTGAAACATCTCAAAATTGAAAGGCCTATGAGTCATTGTGAGTCATCATTGTAGAAGAATGTTGAGCAGGCTTGTGATACACAAGACAAGAAAGACTCAAACCATAAGTTAAAAATGCAGATTCACCAGAGTATAGATAGTACTTTAAGAAATGAAGCCAGATGACATCTCTTGAAAGGTGAATGTAGATGAAGAAGACAAAAGGTCTGAAGGCTGAGTCCTGGGGCATGTCATTGTTCAGAGAGAGGTCAGGAAGAGGAGAGTTCAGTGGGAGACACTAATAAAGAATAGCAGGTGGATAGGAAGGGACTTGAGAGAGTGATGACCTGGAAGCAAAATGAAGGCAGTGTTTCAAGAAGGAGGAAACCATCAACTGTGTCCAACGCCGCTGATAAGTTGAGTAAGATGACAAGTGACAATGGATCATTGGATCTGGCAGTTTGAGGATCTTGGTGGCCTTGACAAGAGCAGGAGGCTCATACCTCACCCTCTATTAGAAACCCGGCTAGGATCTTTGTCTTATTTCCATCTCCCAATGACCCGAGGTGGGCATAACAGTTACTGCTGCTCCAGATGAGAAAGATGAAGCAAGATAAATTAAGAAACTTTCATTTGATCAAGGTTCACAGCTAATAAGAAGTGAAGAAAAAAATCCAAATACCCCCGGACCCTGATTTAGGATCTTTCCTGACAAAGCTTTCACAGGGGATAGGGCTCGGGTGATTAATTCTGAGATCTGGAGCTCTGTGGGAGAGAAAAGATCACAGGAAATAGAGAAAGGAGTGGCAAAAGGCAACTTTTCTTAATTCACAACATTGCCTTACTTCAGTTTCGTTCTTCAGTCATATTGGTGACACTCCATGGCACAAGAAAAAAATCTTGGGTAGTTTTCTCCTTCCTTCTTAATTGATTATTAATTAATCATTATGGACCAATAAAACAAAGAGGAAATATTACCGTTCTAGTGGCTGTCTCTATTTTCCATACAGAACCCTGAGGAAAGAACCTGTGTTTAACGATGAGCTCCCAGCCTGCATTCTGTGTGGCACAGTGTCCATTAAGCCTAATGTCAAAGAATTCACAGAGACTTCGGCCATTTTTGAGGATGGGACAGTGTTTGAAGCCATCGACTGTGTCATTTTTGCAACAGGCTATGGTTATGCCTACCCCTTCTTTGATGAGTCTATCATTAAGAGCAGAAACAATGAGATCACCTTGTTTAAAGACATTTTCCCTCCATCACTGGAGAAGCCAACCCTGGGAATAATTGGTTTGGTCCAGTCCCTTGGGGCTGCCATTCCCACAGTTGACCTGCAAGCTCGCTGGGCAGTAAAAGTAGTAAAAGGTAAGTAGACAGTGGTGCCTAGGTGGCTCAATTGGTTGAGCATCCGATTCTTGATATCAGCTCAGGTCTCAGTCTCATGGTCGTGAGTTCAGCCCCCATGTTGGGCTCTGTTCTGACAGAAAGGAGCCTGCTTAGGATTCTCTCTCCCTCTCCCTCTGCCTCTACCTGGCTCATGCTCTCTCTCTCTGTCTCTGTCTCTCTCTCAAAAATAAATAAATAAACTTTTTTTTTTTAAAAAAAGGTAAGTATACAAACAAGGTCACCAATGGGGAAGATGGATGCCAATAAAAATGCCTTTGAGTCTTTGTGAAAACAATCATCCTAATAACAAGGGGAAAATTCTAGGTCCCATCTGGTTTTGAATCTATAATTCTATATTTTTAGTATTGTATTTTATAGGCAATTAAAAAATATTACATTGGATTATCATATGCAATATTACAAGATATTATTCAGGGACTATTTTGTGATTTATAACTCCTTAAAGTGGTTGACTTTCATTAAACTTAAGAACACCGGAGCTTTTGGTCTTAAATGCATGACAATTTTATAAAATTATGATTTCAAAACTCAATAGAATGACATTGCTTAAAAGGTTCATAAGAGATGTTTCCAAGCCAATATCCAGCCAGCTTCCAATATCCACACTCATGGAAGAAATTATGATTGCTGGAAAGGCAGTGTTTTTTTTGTTCTTTTTCCTTGCCGTGTGTCCGATAAGAACAAGCAATGGATCATTAGAAGCAGAAAGTACTAGATGTAGTAGATGACCAGTCTCTAAGGTAGGGAAATACTGAGTTCCTGTATTAAAAAATAATAATAACAACAACAAACTTGATTGGGGTCAGGTATGGAAAGCAGTCAGCATCCTCCAGCAGAAGATACGAGGATCAGATTCCCACCAAGGTTTAAATGCAGGCGTGCGAAGATTCAAATCATAAAACCAAAAGTCCGTGGTTAAAGAAATTGAATGTGCAAAGTTTGTTTGGTCCTAGAGGTATAAAACTTCTGGAAAGAGATTTTAGCAGGCCTACTTCCTTCGAAGCCCTATGTAAGGCTTCCAGTCCTACTTGACATGCTGGAATTTAAATGTTCTTTTATACAGGAGGTTGGAACCTTCCACTAGGTATACTGAGACACCTTTCATCCCCCAGGCTGTCACCCACACCATTGCAGTCATGCATATCAGTGATCTCTTTAAATCTCCTTCACTCTTTCATCCAAGGCAGAAATATGTTGCAGTGTGAATGTTGCACCAGTGAGGCAGCAGCCAGGAAGGTGATGACAAGAAATCCCACTAGGAATAAAGTAAGCTTAAGGTTCAAGGCTCAGGGAGACTGGCATTAGAGGGTAGGACACTTATTCTGTTAAGATAAATTGTAATCTGGGCTCTGAAGAAAGGAGGCAATGATCCAAGGCAAACACTCAGCCTAAGGAGAAATGAATGATAAAGCAAATAATTCAATTTGGGGGAACCCAAGTACCAGGACAGAGGGGCCAGTTACAGGCAACCCAATGATAGTAGCTGGTGGGCTACTGAGCAGAAGCTCTTCCTTCTTGATCTTCCTTCTGCCCAAGGACAGAATAGGTTCCAAGTTTTGGAACAAGGCCATACCTAAAGAGGCTGTTCAAGTGACCCTATCTGTAAGGTTTGCAGGAACAGGAAGTTAGGCAATCATGGTATGTTTCTGAGCAATCAGATCTGGGCATTCTAGTCTTGTTCAAGGTGATCCCAAAATTACCAAAGAAACCACCCTAAATTTGAAGTATCTCTGGGCTCAAAAGAATGTTTTGGTATGGGTTTCAGAGAAGTGTGCTAACTATTCCAGAATGAGCCTGAAATCCTAGAGCAGTCCCAGCTCGGATCTGGTCTCTAGGGGCTTGCCCATGTTCTTGGTGACTTGTGCATAATCCATATCCTCCGTCTCACCTAGGAACTGTTGGCTCTTCAGAGAGAAACTTGGGGCTTGACTAAATTCTACATGTTATGTGTTGGAAATTCCTTTTTCTGACAAAGGAGGATAGTTTCCTATGAAGTTTTTTTTTCTTATATCTTAAAAAAGAGATGCCAATTTACCTTTGGCTATAAACTATTAGATAACATTCTTTAAAAAATACTGCTGAGAGACTAGAATATAATCCTTGAAACTGATTTTAAACATCTTCTAACTTGTTTAAACAGCAAAGATACAAAGATAAAATGCTATATGGCTCTTGGTTTTTAATTATGTGACATCTCAATTCTGAGAAGACTGGAAATGACTTGTGTATTTCTCTCAAAATGACTGCCTGTTGATTGGCTCAGGATTTTACTTTGCTAGACAATGACCCCCCCCCAAAAAATGGAAATACTGATGTGATTCATAACCCATTATTAAGAAGAAAACGTTGCAGGCTGATCTTATGCCAGACTTATTTAACTATTTTCATATCTTTCCCTTTATCTTTTCTTTTGTTTTAGGAACTTGCACTTTGCCTTCTATAACAGACATGATGAATGATATTGATAAAAAAATGAGGGAAAGGCTCAAATGGTAAGAGCATCTATTGTAAAGAGGGTCTATGGTTTCCATAAAAAAAAAATGTGAATACTTGGAACTACTCTAGTCTTACATGGTCCAGGGTGAGGTCATTAGCACGACAGCTATGAGCTAAATTCATCCATTCCACAAGTATTTATGAAAGATTTCCTTTGCACTTGACATGGTACTCGGTCCTAATCCATCCCTCCATGGCTCCTGCAATATAGCACAGAAAGAAGACCCAGAAAGGATTAGAAATCAGAGGAGTCTGGGAGTGCATGAATGTGGGCTCCTATTTTCCAGTCTATAAATCCTGTAAGATACAGAGGATGCCCTCCAAATGGATGGCTCTAATGAACATGAGTCAGCAAATGAGAATAGTCAGGATAATTGAGCTCTAGTCCTATCTCTGTCACTAATTAGCTCAGTGGCCATGCATGAACTTCATGAGTAAGAGACAATTTCCACTTATGAACGGGGATAAAAATGCCTTTCAGTTACTGTGCAGTCTTGGGAAATGTCCAGTTGAGGTCGGTATGCAAATCTCTTGGAAAGCTACCAAAGCACAGAATAAATGAGCAAGGTCCCCTTACCAACACAAGGGATTGACATTGATTCCCTCTGATAAAAAGCTGTGAGGCATTTTCCCCTGTTCTTGTTCCTGTGAGACGTCCTACATAGAGCTTCAGTATCCACAGTCCTATTTCCTCTCCCACCTCTAGGTTTGGCACCAGCAACACCATGCAGACAGATTATATTAATTACATGGATGAGCTTGCCTCCTTCATTGGGGCAAAGCCCAACATCCCGTGGCTGTTTCTCACAGATCCCAAATTGGCTGTGGAGGTTTTCTTTGGCCCTTGCAGCCCATACCAGTTTAGGCTGGTGGGCCCAGGGAAGTGGCCAGGAGCCAGGAAGGCCATCCTGACCCAGTGGGACCGGACCCTGAAACCCATGAAGACGAGAGCGGTTGGAACTCCCCTGAAGCCTTGCTTGCTTTGCCGTTGGGTCAGGCTTCTTGCTCTTCCCCTTCTGGTTGTTGCTATTTTCCTGGCTTGGATCCAATGATCATTCTCCCCAAGATGTTGAAAGTTACTGAGAATACCTGGGGCGGGGCGGGGGGGGGGGGGAGAACTTTTCTATTTAAAAATTAAGAATTTCACACCTCCTACTTCCCTATTCAGCAGGCATTAGTCAGTAAAGCATTACTATTTCTAGGCTTTTAAATAAGCCTCTTTAAGAATCATGCCATGACCTAAAGAGAGCATTAATCATTTCTTTTTAGGTTCCACTAACATTTCATAATCAGAACTGTGGTCTTCATCTCTAACCTCAATTGTCTCCTGAAACATTTTGACATAGTTCCTCTCCTCCTTTACACAAGGTTTAAAATACATACTTCAAATCTAAACAAAAATCAAATTCAGCAGAGTAGTTGTAATATTCTCAGGCCACCTCTACAAACCATTTGCAGGAGGCTCAAGAAGGGAATTTGGCTATTAATTCTATTTTTGTGTTATGCCAGATCCTCTAGGCAATATGTCCTGTTCCTGGGCCTCCATAGCATGGAGACCTGGTTTATAATGAAAATTAACAAGAAGTAATTCATCATATTTATATTCTCAACAAGGACACAAACATAGCAGCAAAATAATACCAACAAGGAGTAGAACACCAAATATACCGTTAGCTGAATGAAAAGTCTTCAAATATTTAGCCAAAGTCATGACAAAAATTTAATACTGCCTTTATAACATGAGCTTCTGGAGTATCAGCATAAATCTAAAGTTTTGCTTTTTAGGGGCATCTGGGTGGCTTAGCTGGTTAAGCATATGACTTCAGCTCAGGTCATGATTTCATGGTTTGTGAGTTCGAGCCCTGCTTCGGGCTGTGTGCTGACAGCTGGGAGCCTGGAGCCTGCTTTGGATTCTGTGTCCCCCTCTCTCTCTGCCCCTCCCCCACTCATGCTTTTTCTCTCAAAAATAAATAACTAAATGTTAAAGTTTTATTTTTAAAAGTATTATTAGATTTCATAGTTAAAATTTTAATAGTTAAAAGTTTTAAGTTTGACATTATAGAGTAGATAAAATAATCTGGCAGTGTCATCAGTTACCAGAGGCCTCTATAGGTGGTTACACCACCTATTTCTTACTACATGTTCACTTCTGAGGCCAGTGGAATGGCAAGATAGTAGATATATGTTAGATAGATAGATGATAGATAGATAGATAGATAGATAGATAGATAGATTATACATTATAGATTATAGATAGATTATAGATTAGAGATTAGAGATAGATAATAGATGATTGATAGACAGATAGATAGATGATAGATAGATAGATAGATAGATAATAGATGATTGATAGACAGATGATAGATAGATAGATAGATAGATAGATAATAGATGATTGATAGATGATAGATAGATAGATACATAGATGATAGACTGATGATAGATAGATAGATGATAAATAATAGACAGATAATTGATTAGGTAGATAGATAGATGATATATTGATGATAGATAGATAGGTGATAGATAATAGATGATTGATTAGATAGATTGATGATAGATAAGTAGATAGATAGGTGATAGATAATAGATGATTGATTAGATAGATAGATGATAGATAGATGACAGATTGATGATAGATAGATAAATACACAGCTAGATGACAGATAATAGATGATAGATACATAATAGATAATAGATTATAGATAGATGATAGATAATAGATTATAGCTAGAGATAGAGATGATAGAGATAGAAATAGATAGAGATAGTTAGAGATAGAGATAGAGATAGAGATCTGTAAGAAAGGGGCAGGAGACCACATTTTTCTGTAATACTTTGTTCTTTTTATTTTTAATTCTCTTTATATGTTTATCTTTGGATCTAAGATTTATCATGGATGTACACAATTTTTTCACAGTATAATTTTACTTTTTTTGAATTCTACCATTTATTTTTTAATATGAAATTTATTGTCAAATTGGTTTCCATACAACACCCAGTGCTCATCCCAACAGGTGTCCTCCTCAATGCCCGTCACCCAACCACCCCCTCCCTTCCACCCCCATCAACCCTCAGTTTATTCTCAGTTTTTAAGAGTCTCTTATGGTTTGGCTCTCTCCCTAACTTTTTTTTTCTTCCCTTCCCCTATGGTCTTCTGTTAAGTTTCTCAGGATCCACATAAAAGTGAAAACATATGGTATCTGTCTTTCTCTGTATGACTTATTTCACTTAGCATAACACTCTCCAGTTCCATCCACATTGCTACAAAAGGCCATATTTCATTCTTTCTCATTGCCAAGTAGAAACTGATGAATGGATAAAGAAATTGTGGTTTATATACACAATGGAATACTACTTGGCAATGAGAAAGGGGGAACACAATTTTAAATATCTCCCTTTCCCTAATTGTTTAAGGTAGCAAAGTAACATTCTGCTGTTAAGGTCTTCTCACAAGATGTGGAATATTCTCAAATGTTCCCAAGTGAAACAGAACTTTTCTTAAAACCGTGTGGCCTCAATAGAATCAAATAACTAAAAATTAAATATAGCCCATGGAGGGTGGCTCAGTTGGTTAAGCATCTGACTTAGGCTCAGGTCATGAACTCCAGGTATGGTGAGCCTGAGCCCCACATCGGTCTGTCTGCTGTCAGCGCAGAGCTCGCTTCAGTCCTCTGTTTCCCTCCTCTGCCCCTGCTCCGCCTCTCACATGTTCTCTCTCTCTCTCGCTCTCTCAAAAATAAATAACCATTTTTAAAAAATTAAATATAGCCCATAGAATTTATGTTATTTGGTGTTATCAATGCTATTACATGAAATAAATTGAAGATAAAATTGATATAATCCAACTTCTGTTATTCTTCCTCATATGATTATTTAAATTTATGTAAACATCGGGGCACCTGGGTGGCTCAGTCAGTTAAGCGTCCAACTTTGGCTCAGGACAAGGTCTCGTGGTTTGTGAGTTCGAGCCCCGCGTTGGGCTCTGTGCTGGCAGCTCAGAGCCTGGAGCCTGCTTTGGATTCTGTGTTTCCCTCTCTCTCTGTCCCTCCCCCACTCACAGTCTGTCCCTCTCTGTCTCTCAGAAATTAATAAACGTTAAAAAAAATTTTTTTTAATTTATGTAAATACCAAGGGCTCATAAAGAATACAATATTCTTCCTAAGCTAATGTAGCCAACATGTTCCCTAAATGATGCTATTAACGTCAATCGACTTCCGTACTAAATTGGACTATTGCCAATGTCTTACTTCTATACATAACAGTAAGGATCTTCAATCATTCATTTTTGCATGCTTTACTGACAAAATTAAATATATATTTATACCTCAACAGACATACAATCTGAACATATGGAGCCAAAAGATCTTTTACTCCCAGTTGTATCTCAAATTTCTTACCAGGACTTAAAAGTGCATAGTCAGATATTAAAAATACAACCAGGGGTGCATGGGTGGCTCAGTTGGTTAAGCATCTGACTTGATTTTGGCTCAGCTCATGATTTCTGGGTTCATGGGACTGAGCCCCACATCAGGCTCTGTGCTGACAGCATGGAGCCTGCTTGGGATTCTCTCTCTCTCTCTCTCTCTCTCTCTCTCTGTCTCTCTCAAAAACAAATGCACTTAAAAAAATACAACCAGCTAAAAATTGTCTTTGTGCAGCTATGCTGCTCAGATCTGAAGCTAATCTGCATGATCACACCCAGTTTTCAGGATGGGAGGAAGGACTTTGAAGCGGACTTTTGGCTCTTCAGCCTTCTAGAGATTTCAAGCTTAACCAAATACCGAGGCCAAAGCCAAACTTCAGTGTATACATCTGCCAATCTTCTCCTCATTCCTCTGTTCCTTCCTTGCTCTTTCCTCTGTATCTTCCTCTTCTTTCTTGTTATTATTCTTACTTCTCTCTCCCTTTTTCTTTCTCTAACTTCTTTGTCTTCCTTTGTCCTCTTTGTTCTTTCTTTTGCCTTCTCCTCTAGCAGGAATGATCAGAGGTGGGAATATTCGCTTTGAAGGACTCTTGGATCTTCTGGGATGGTGTCCCAGATGCTACCCCAAGTGGTCTTTCAAAAAATGAGCATTAGGGGCACCTGGGTGGCTCAGTCGGTTAAGCATCCGACTTCGGCTCAGGTCACGATCTCACGGTCGGTGAGTTCGAGCCCCGCGTCGGGCCAGGGGCTGATGGCTCGGAGCCTGCTTCCGATTCTGTGTCTCCCTCTCTCTCTGCCCCTCCCCCATTCATGCTCTGTCTCTCTCTGTCTCAAAAATAAATAAACGTTAAAAAAAAATTAAAAAAAAAAAAGTGAGCATATTCCCCCAGATGCAACTATCTAACCAAATTCAACATCACATGAGACCTAACCTCACCATTCATTCCAGTCACTGCTCAAATGCCGATCTGTATAAAAATACAATCCTTTGTCACTCTCTGCCTCCTGTCCTGTGTTTTTCCTTGTGGCATCTGACACAGTCACTTTGTGTTTGTGAGTGGTCTGTCCCCTCACTAGAAGCCAGCTCTGTGAGGGCAGAAACATTTTGTCCATGGCTGTTCCCCCAGTGCTTGGAACAGTATCTGGCACCTAGAAAGCAGCCAATAAATATTAGCTATTCTCTTTGAAAACAGGTGTTATTCAGTCTCAGTCAAAAGTTCCAGACACAAAGCATTTAAGGGTAAGGGGATAAGAAACTGTTTTGCTAGGGGTTGCTCCTTTAAAATGTTATTATTATTCAGGTACGGCAAAGCCAACAGATCAGGAGATGATGGGTTGTTAATACTCACAGATTCCAAGAACAGGAGGCATGCCACACTACATGAGTCTACACAGGAGTCACCGGGGTCAGACAGGAGGCAGAGGGAAGGGAAAACATGGGTAAAAGGCTTTATTGGGGTTTTTTTGTTTCCTTAGGTTTTTTTCAACAAACATAAGTATTATTATTTCTGTGAGTATTATTTTTTCTGTAAGAAGGAGCAGGGGAGGCAAGGTAAGCAGGTTTAGGACTGGCTGGTTTGAGTAATGTGAACAGACTCTAGGCTGTGGGGGATACCCCAGTTGTCTGGTACCTGGAGTGTGAGAGCCAGCAGAAGAAGGGTTGTGGGCATGGGCTCTGGATTGGTTGCTTTGCTTATGAAAGTCACATGCCCTGGGCCAGGTGAGATTTTGCTCTCTCTAAAGATTAGCTTGCCCTGGGAAAAGCAAGCTAGCCTGACACAGCTAGCAAGTCTCCAAGATTAAAAGCATCAGAGATTCTGAGCATCTCTGCTCAGAATGGGGAGCAACTGGATGGCTCAGTCGGTTAAGCATCCAACTTCACCTCAGGTCATGATCTCACAGTTCATGAGTTCGAGCCTCACGTCGGGCTCTCTGCTGTCAGCACAGAGACCGCTTTGGATCCTCTGTCTCCCTCTCTCTCTCTCTGCCCCTACCCTGATTACACTCTCTCTCTCTCAAAAATAAGTAAACATTTTTTTTAAATACAAAATAAATAAATATTTTTTTAAAAATTTAAAAAGGGGCATCTGGGTGGCTCAGTTGGTTAAGCATCCAACTTCAGCTCAGGTCATGATCTCATGGCTTCTGAGTTCGAGCCCCATGTGGGGCTCTGTGCTGACAGCTCAGAGCCTGGAGTCTGCTTCAGGTTCTGTGTCTCCCTCTCTCTTGGCTCTCCCCTGCTTGTGCTGTCTCTCTTTCTCTCTCTCTCTCTCTCAAAAAGAAATAAACATTAAATTTTTTAATAAAAAATAAAAATGAAAAAAATACAGACTAAAAAGACATGATTAATACAATGGTCAAATCTTCCCTGGGTTGGAGCTGGAAGGGGGAGGCAAGAGTCAGACCTAGAGAAGGGAGACCTAGAGAAGGAAAGACCTGGAGGAGGGAGAACTAGAGAAGGGAGAGCTAGAGAAGGAAAGATCTAGAGAAGGGAGAGCTAGAGAAGGGGAGACCTAGAAAAGGGAGACCTAGAGAAGGAAAGACCTAGAGAAGGGAAGACCTAGAGAAGGGAGAACTAGAGAAGGAAGAACTAGAGAAGGAAAGACCTAGAGAAGGGAGAACTAGAGAAGGGAGACCTAAAGAAGGAAAGACCTAGAGAAGGGAGACCTAGAGAAGGGAAGACCTAGAGAAGGGGAGACCTAGAGAAGGGAGACCAGGAGAAGGGAGACCCAGAGAAGGAAAGACCTAGAGAAGGGAGACACAGAGAAGGAAGAACTAGAGAAGGAAAGACCTAGAGAAGGGAGAACTAGAGAAGGAAGAACTAGAGAAGGAAAGACCTAGAGAAGGGAGAACTAGAGAAGGGAGACCTAAAGAAGGAAAGACCTAGAAAAGGGAGACCTAGACAAGGGAGAGCTAGAGAAGGGGAGACCTAGAGAAGGGAGACCAGGAGAAGGGAGACCCAGAGAAGGAAAGACCTAGAGAAGGGAGACACAGAGAAAGAAGAACTAGAGAAGGAAAGACCTAGAGAAGGAAAGACCTAGAGAAGGGAGAACTAGAGAAGGGAGACCTAGAGAAGGAAAGACCTAGAGAAGGGAGAACTAGAGAAGGGAGACCTAGAGAAGGAAAGACCTAGAGAAGGGAGAACTAGAGAAGGTAGACCCAGAGAAGGGAGACCTAGAGAAGGGGAGACCTAGAGAAGGGGAGACCTAAAGAAGGGAGACCAGGAGAAAGGAGGCCCAGAGAAGGAAAGATCTAGAGAAAGAAAGACCTAGAGAAGGGAGACGTAGGGAAGGGAGACCTAGAGAAGGAAAGACCTAGAGAAGGGAGAACTAGAGAAGGGGAGACCTAAAGAAGGAAAGACCTAAAAAAGGGAGACCTAGAGAAGGGAAACCTAGCGAAGGGAGCGCTAGAGAAGGGGAGACCTAGAGAAGGGTGACCAGGAGAAAGGAGACCCAGAGAAAGAAAGATCTAGAGAAAGAAAGACCTAGAGAAGGGAGACCTAGGGAAGGGAGACCTAGAGAAGGAAAGCCCTAGAGAAGGGAGAACTAGAGAAGGAACACCTAAAGAAGGAAAGACCTAAAGAAGGGAGACCTAGAGAAGGGAGAGCTAGAGAAGGGGAGACCTAGAGAAGGGAGACCAAGAGAAGGGAGACCCAGAGAAGGAAAGACCTGGAGAAGGGAGACCTAGGAAAGGGAGACCTAGAGAAGGAAAGACCTAGAGAATGGAGAACTAGAGAAGGCAGACCTAAAGAAGGAAAGATGTAGAGAAGGGAGACCTAGAGAAGGGAGAGCTACAGAAGGGGAGCTAGACAAGGGAGACCAGGAAAAGGGAGACCCAGAGAAGGAAAGACCTAGAGAAGGGAGAACAAGAGAAGGGAGACCTAGAGAAGGGAGACCAGGATAAGGGAGACACAGAGAAGGAAAGATCTAGAGAAAGAAAGACCTAGGGAAGGAAGACCCAGGGAAGGGAGACCTAGAGAAGGAAAGGATTCCTTTTAGCCAAATGACAGGGACTGAAGTGAAATGGCAGAGTCAGCTCCCTGGAGCCTAGGGTGGTGGCAAAGGCCATCAGAGGGCTGGAGCAGTTGACGACAAGAGTCTGGGAAACCCCTGATGTCTGTCTTAAAACTAGGAGATTTAGTAGAAATCCATCTGCTCTCAAGACAATTAGTTAAAAGGTAAACATCTAACACTGGCCTTTCACACATGGGTTATTTTGTTACTCCAAGTGAAAGGTCTTGCAAAACTATGTGTATTTAAGCATTTTTATCTATAAAATTAATTTTCATCTATTTGAATAAAATATATATACACAAAGTCCTTTCGTCAGGATATTTTCCCTGAGTGTTTTAATTCATTTCAATTAATTTTAATTCAATTTCAATTAATTTTGCCTATTCTATAGTGCTTTTTTTTATGTTTATTTATTTTTGAGATGGGGAAGGGCAGGTGAAGCAGGCTCCACCCTGTCAGCACAGAGCCCGATGTGGGGCTCGAACTCACTAACCACGAAATCACGACCTGAACTGAAGTTGGATGCTTAACTGACTGAAACACCCAGGTGACCCTATTCTGTAGGGCTTACTAACAAATTGGAAACATCTCAATCATCTATAATAAGGAATTAAGTGTCCTCTGTGTCCCCCATATCTCTGGGATACTGCATTCTGCCCTCCAAGTGACCACTTTATTACCATTGTTGCCTGCCGAGGCCAAAAAGAAGCCTCTGGTGGCCAAGGTTTGTACTTTAAAAAAACACAAAAGTAATTTTTTTCAAGTCATGTGTGCCACATACACTCAGGAAGCTCTTTGTGGGATAAACGCTTTCTTGTTTTCATGGAATTTATAGCTGGGAGGTGAGAACAGACATTGACAAGTTTATATTTACATTTACTCCTTTTCAGGAGGCTTACACTTTTGAGCAATAAACAGTTGTTATTTTTAGCTACTGTTTTATTTCTCTTCGAATAAATCTTCTGATTCTGCAGGCCTGTGAATTACTATGTGATAATCTAAAGATAGTCTTAATCAGATGTGACATTTTATTAAAATTTTTGAAAAGTCAGCTAGCTGCCATTCCTAGCAACAATGGCAGCAACAAGATTAACAATGTTTTGGTGCGCCTGGGTGGCTCAGTTGGTTAAGTGTCCGACTTCGGCTCACGGCATGATCTCGTGGTTCATGAGTTCGAGCTTCACGTCAGGCTCTGTGCTGACAGCTCAGAGCCTGGAGCCTGTTTCGGATTCTATATCTCCCTCTCTCTCTGCCCCTCCCTCATTCACACTGTGTCTCTCTCTTTCTCAAGAATAAATAAATGTTAATTTTTTTTAAATGACAATGTTTCATTAATAAATTCTCTTTTCCGGCCTCTTAGACCAGTTCCCCGAACATTCATTGGTAGCCTATTATGGCTGAGTCACCATGCTAGACATTAGGACAAAAAAGCAGAGTTAGGAATGGTCCCTGTTGGCTCAGTGGGTTGAGTGTCCCACTGTTGATTTTGGCTCAAGTCATGATCCCAGGATCGTGGGATTGAGCCCCACCTTGGGCTCCATGCTGAGCATGGAGCCTACTTGGGATTTTCTCTCTCTCTCTTTCCTTTTGTCTGTCTCCCCCACTCATGTGGTCTCTTTCTCTCTCTCTAATAAATAAAGTTCAATTAAAAAAACAAAAACAAAAGAATGGTCCCTATCTTCAGTCAGTTACAGTCTGCAGTGTAACAGGGAACTGAAAAATATCTAACTTTGCTTTGAGTAAGCAATAACTTTTTCATAAAAATCCAGTCTCTGTACCCTCAATTACCCAAGATTTTTAGAAATTACTTGTACCTGTTACCATCTTCGATTTAATTAAAGTATTAAAGCTTAATTAATCCTCAGAATAATACCCTGACATGGGTCTTATCACCAGGCCCTCTCAGAGGTCATGAGAAGCTGGAGACTTTTTTTTCTACCAGAATATTTTTTTAATGAAGAAAGGTCAGAAAATTATAAAAATTACAATTTATTTTAAATATTTATGTAGGACAAAGTAAAACTTTGAAACAAAAAATATGATGCAATATTGCATTATATTGTATGTATATTTGCAAGATGACCTTTGGTTCTATTATGGTGAATCTGTGCCTGCACATTTAATCTTGTCTGGAGAGGAGATCCAAAGTAGAAATGCAAGGCCCTTTAGGGAATACAAGTCTGGGCCAAGTGGCGTCTCTGCTCAAGATGTTAGAATCAGCACAATTCAATGCAATGCCCCATTTCAACAGCAAGAATCTTGCAAAAGGTTATCTTGCATGTATACAAAACAATAGAAAGTCCAACTCACTGACATTGATAAATAACTCTAGATCCATAAGTCCACCTCTTTGCATTGGTATCCAGAAGTGACTGGGAATAGATAGGAGACTCTCCCTTCCTTTTCTGAATCATTTATGAAACAACTTGTGAATTCACTAGGTTTATACCTACCACTGCCTAAATGGTATCTTTTCTTGGATGCGGATAGGCATCGAAACATAAAACCTATCTAGCCAAACTTCCCACCACCACGCACACACATGTGTACACAAACTTGTGTCTTCCTTAGCCTTATTCATTCTGGTAATGAGACCTCTAGATACACAGCTTCTCAAGCCCAAACCCCAGGCATACTCCTTCATTTCTTTCTTTGCCTCATGTATTAGTTTGCTAGCATGGCCATAACAAAATGCCACAGACTAAGTGACTTAAACAACAGAAATGTATTTTCCCACACTCCTGGAAGTTTCAGGTCCAATATCTAGGTATCAGCAGGGTTGTTTTCTTCTGAGACCTCTCTCTCCTTGGCTTGTGGATGATGACTTTTTCCGTCCTGTGTCTTCACGTGGTCCTTCCGCTGTGTGTGTTTGTATCCAGATTGCCTCTCCTTATAAGGACATCAGTCATATTGAATTAGGCCCACCCTAAGATGCCATTTTAAGTCAATCACTTCTTTACATACCCTATTTCCAAATACAGTCACATTCTAAATACTACATGTTAGAGCATCAATACAGAAATTTGGGTGGGGGGAACACAATTCATCCCATAACACCTCACCACCTTTCTCAAGCACAAATAGGATCTTGTCACCACCATGCTAAACCCTTACAATGGTTAACCATTGCAATTAGTATAAAATACAAAGTCCACCATGTCCTATAAGATCCCACATTACCTTCAACCCCATTGGATACCTTTCTCCTCCTTTTCCATATTCCCATGAGACTGGCCCTCTTTCACACTAAACTCACTCTTTATTGAGAGCAATTACATTCGTTCTCTCTCTCTCTCTCTGCTTGAAATGCTTTATCCCAAGATCTCTGCACAGCTAGCACTTTCTTATATGCAAATCTCAATTTACAGAGGACAACCCCAAAAATGAGACAAAGGAGATGCCTTCCTGGCCACCCAGTTTACATCAGCACAACCCTCTCTCAAATCATCCTATTTTTGTCCTTCATGGAACTTTTGTTTCTGAAGTCATCTTATTCATTTTTTTCACTTTTGTTATCTATCATCCCCTTTCTCACCCCTAACTGGGATATAAACATAAATATTGCCTATTTTATGCTTCACTATATCTTCAGTGATATATCCTCAATGTGCCTTGCATAGTGGACACTTACTGAATATTTATTAAAGTAATCAACAAATCTGCATGTATACTGACATTTCATGTAAGCATACATTTAATATATGTTCTTAACTCATATTAACTTTTAAAAATTTATTTAGTATGTTCCTTTTAATGTCATTTTATTCAGTAAAATAAATAATATTGTTCATTACTTACTTACCTTCAAATTGTGAAATATTCATTATATAAAATGATACATCCATTGGAGTTTGGGTAAACAATATAAATTTACTTTTATTGCTCCTAAGTATTATGGTCGCCTTGTATCAAGACTGGTATCAAAACCAACCTATCATAACAACTTATGTCAATAATTAATATTAAATCAATAAATCTTATGTCTTTTGAAGCACCTTCTTCTAATATCCAATCTACTATTCTTTTTTGTTTGTTTATTTATTCTTGAGAGAAATAAAGCATGAGTCGGGGAGGGGGAGAAAGAGTAAGACAGAGAATGCCAAGCAGGCTTTGCACTCTCAGCACAGAGCCCAATGTGGGGTTCAAACCTATGAACTGTGAGATCATGACCTGAGCTGAAACCAAGTGTCGGGCATTTAACCAACTGAGCCATCCAGGTGCTCCCAATCTACTATTCTTGAAAAAAAGACTTAAAATATGCCAGGTGAAAGACCAGGTTAAAGTCAAATTTGCACTGTACTTAATACATTCACATTTATAAGAGTAATTGGGGGGGGTGGGTATCTGGGTGGCTCAGTTGGTTAAGTGTCTGACTCGATTTCAGCTCAGGTCATGATCTCACAGTTCATGAGTTTGACCCCTGCATCAGGCTCTGTGCTGACAACATGGGGCCTGCTTGGGATTCTCTCTCATCCTCTCTCTCTGCCCCTACCCTACTCACTCTCTCTCTCAAAATAAATAATTAAAACTAAAACAAAATTTTTTAATAAATTAAAACTAATGGGAATACTTAAAAGACATAAGCAGTTATATTCTTGAAAACAATGCTTTTTGTTACAGTTATTCCAATCAAAGATATTACTCATTTTGAAATTTCAAAATCCTTGGGGATTAAAAGTCAACTAATGAAAAGAAACACATGCTACTAAGTCATGTGGCAAATTGACTTGCCGCATGAAGTCCAGAGGTACATGGTTAGCCTGCTTCACTATTATCACCATCTCTAGAAGATAACATGTTCTTGAAGGCCACACACTGCTCTCCAAGCACCTTCTTCTTGACCTTATCACCCTTTTGTCAAGAACAGCATATAGACTTCAAGCTGTATTACAAACTGTAATCATCAAGAGAGAAAGGTACTGGCACAAAAACAGACACTCAGATCAATGGAACAGAATAGAGAACCCAGAAATGGACCCACAAACGTATGACCAACTAATCTTGGACAAACCAGGAAAGAATATCCAATGAAATAAAGACAGTCTCTTCAGCAAGTGGTGCTGGGAAAACTGGACAGCGACATGCAGAAAAATGAACCTGGACCACTTTCTAACACCATACGCAAAAATAAACTCAAAATGAATGAAAGACCTAAATGTAAGACAGGAAGCCATCAAAATCCTTGAGGAGAAAGCAGGCAAAAACCTCTTTGATCTTGGCCGTGCAACTTCTTACTCAACGCATCTCTGGAGGCAAGGGAAACAAAAGCAAAAATGAACTATTTGGACCTCATCAAAATAAAAACTTTTGCACAGTGAAGGAAACAATCAGCAAAACTAAAGGCAATTGATGGAATGGAAGAAGATATTTGCAAATGATCAGATAAAGGGTTAGTATCAGATAAAGGGTTAGTATCTAAAATCTATAAAGAACTTATCAAACTCAACACTCAAGAAATAAATAATCCAGTGAAGAAATGGGCAAAAGACATGAATAAACACTTCCCCAAAGAAGACATCCGGATGGCCAACAGACACATGAAAAAATGCTCAACATTACTCATCATCAGGGAAATACAAATCAAAACCACAGAGGGGAGTCAAGATGGCAGAACAGCATGGAAGTTTTTTGTGTGTCTCACGTCCATGAAATATAGTCAGACCAACACAAAACCATCCTGCACACCTAGAAAACTGATCTGAATATTAACACAACAGTCTGCACAACCTGAACCACAGAACTCAGCAGATACACAGTGCAGAGAGGTGAGCTTGGGGAGAGAGAAGCCGTGAAGGGCAAGGAGCCACTGTTGTGGGCAAAGAGAACAGAGACTTGGGGGAGAATATGGGAAAAGCACTCCACCCCAAAAGCAGCTGGAGAGAAAGTGGAAAATTGGAAACAACCACAGGGACTAAACTAAAAAGGGAGAAAGAACAAAGGAGAGGGTTTAAATTCCATTAAGACTGTAAACAAGGAGAGTGCAGAGTCTGCAACTCTGCAGCTCGATACCTGGCAGTGCTCTGGTGGAAAGGGCAAATCCCCAGAAGAAGAGTGGGATCCGGGAGGCTCTTGGGCCACACAGGGAAAAGCGGTTGCACTCCTGGAAGGACATTTGCTAGACACTGTTGAGACCACCTGGTCCCAGCAGACCCTAGAGAACGGCCACATTCGCTGGTGCTGGAACAAGGTTGTTAAGGGTGAAGCCTGGTGCCAGATGTGCGTTGATTTTCCATAATCCCTGAAATGCTGCTGCTACACTATCTTGTGAACTTTTTCTGGGGTGGGCTGGCACTTGGCCACAGTCTCGGGGCACCGGCAGCAGCAGGGTCCAGCAAGCATTCCTGGGTGCAGCGGGCATTTGGCCATTGCTCAGTGAGACCCTCCCACAGAGGGGCAGAACAGATCAAAGCCGCAGTCCTTCAGAAGTAAGGGGCCAGGGAAAACAGCCGCATCTGAGACAAAACTCAGGAGAGAAGTACTGCCTGGAGCTTGGTCAGGGATAGTGAAAAAGCAGGCAATGGACAAAAGCTGAAGACACAGGACGGTGCGCAATTGCTGATTGGGAAGAACAGAGTTCCGATACTAGAGACTGGGTAGCTGGGTGACGCCATTTTCACTGCTCCCATGCATGCGCACACCCACCTAAAAGTGCTACTAAAACCCATCCCAGTAGGCTAAGCAGTGCCATCTAGTGGAGAACAGAGCCATTACACTGAGCTCTGCCCAACTGGGCCAACCTCTCTCTTCAAGAACACAAGTCTCACCGCCTGGTTAGTTTATGGACTATAAAGCGCTTCATAGTCTGACTTCTAGGGGAAAATGAGGTAATTTCAGTCCTATTTCAATCTCTTGGCAGGTCCATCTATTCAATTTTCTTTCCTTTTTTCCCCTCTTTTTCACTTTTCTTTTTCTTGAATATGGAAAGGGAAAATATTCATTTTTATTTTCAATTTTTATGAAAATATTTTTCTTTAATGTTTTGAAATATATTTTTACTTTTGTGTAATTTTTTCAAATTCTATTTTACTTCCATCATATTATTTTAGTCTACTTCAGTGTATTCATTTTTTCAAACTTTCAAACGATTTCCTTTTTTTCTTTTTTCTTTTTCATTTCTTTTCTTTTTCTTGAATACAGAAAGAGAAAAACGTCATTTTTATTTTCAATTTCTATTAAAAGTATTTTTCTTTAATTTTTTTCTACTATAGTCTTTATTTTTGTGTAATTTTTTTTAAATTCTATTTTACTCCCATCATTTCATTTTAGTCTACTTCAGCGTATTCATTTTCTCAAATTCTCAAATGATTTCCTTGCTGCCCCCTTTTTTTTCTCTAATCTATCAAACCACTTTCAACACCCAGACCAAAACACACCTAGGATCTAGCATCATTTATTCAATTTTGTGTGTGTGTGTGTTTAATTTTTAATTTTAATTTTTTAATTTTAATTTTTTTATTTTAATTTTTCTACCTCATTAAATCCTTTTCTCCCTTCAAAATGAGGAAATGAAGGAATTCATCCCAAAAGAAAGAGCCAGAAGAAATGAAAGCCAGGGACTTAAACAACACAGACACAAAGAAGATGTCTGAACCAGAATTTAGCATCACGATAGTAAGAATACTAGCTGGAGTCGAAAATAGATTAGAATCCCTTTCTTCAGAGAAAAAAGAAGTAAAAACTACTCAGAATGAAATAAAAAATGCTATAACTGACCTGCAATCACGGATGGATGCCACAGCGGCAAGGATGGATGAGGCACAACACAAAATCAGTGATATAAAGGACAAACTTACGGAGAATAATGAAGCAAAAAAAAAAAAAAAGAGGGAGATTAAGGCAAAAGAGCACGATTTAAGAATTAGAGAGAATTTAAGAATCAGTGACTCATTAAAAAGGAACAACATCAGAATCATAGGGGTCCCAGAAGAGAAAGAGAGAGAAATAGGGGTAGAAGGGTTATGTGAGCAAATATTAGCAGAAAACTTTCCTAACCTGGGGAAAGACACAGACATCAAAATCCAGGAAGTACAGAGGACCCCCATTAGATTCAACAAAAACCGACCATCAACAAGGCATACCATACTCAAATTCACAAAATACTCAGGCAAGGAGAGAATCATGAAAGCAGCAAGGGAAAAAAATCCTTAACCCACCAGGGAAGACAGATCAGGTTTGCAGCAGACCTATCCACAGAAACTTGGCAGGCCAGAAAGGAGTGGCAGGATATATTCAGTGTGCTGAATCAGAAAAATATGCAGCCAAGAATTCTTTATCCAGCAGGCTGTCATTCAAAATAGAAGGAGAGATAAAAAGTTTCCCAGACAAACAAAAATTAAAGGAGTTTGTGACCATTAAACCAGCCCTGCAAGAAATTTTAAGGGGGACTCTCTGAGGGGAGAAAAGAGGAAAAAATAAATACATACATACATACATAATACATACATACACACATACAAAAAGCAACAAAGATTAGAAAGGACCAGAGAACACCACCAGAAACTCCAACTCTACAAGGATCATAATGGCAATAAATTCATACCTTTCAGTGCTCACTCTAAACGTCAATGGACTCAATGCTTCAATAAAAAGACATAGGGTAACAGAATGGATAAGAAAACAAGATCCATCTATATGCTGTTTACAAGACACCCGCTTTAGACTTAAAGACACCTTCAGATTGAAAATAAGGGGATGGAGAACCATCTATCATGCTAATGGTCAACAAAAGGAAGCTGGAGTAGCCATACTTATATCAGACAACCTAGACTTTAAAATAAAGACTATATCAAGAGATGCAGAAGATATCATAATCAAGGAGTCTATCCACCAAGAAGACCTAACAACTGTAAACATTTATGCGCCAAATGTGAGAGCACCCAAATATATAAATCAATTAATCACAAACATAGAGAAACTCATTGATAGCAATACCATAATAGTAGGAGACTTCAACACCCCACTCACAGCAATGGACAGATTATCTAATCAAAAAATCAACAAGGAAACAATGGCTTTGAATGACACACTGGACCAGATGGACTTAACAGATATATTCAGAACATTTCATCCTAAAGCAGCAGAATATACATTCTTCTCCAGTGCACATGGAACGTTCTCCAGAATAGACCATATACTGGGACACAAATCAGCCTTCAGCAAGTACAAAAAGATCGAGATCATACCATGCATATTTTCAGACCACAACGCTATGAAACTCACAAGCAACCACAAGAAAAAATTTGGAAAGGTAACAAATACTTGGAGACTAAGAACATGCTACTAAAGAATGAATGGGCTAACCAAGCAGTTAAAGAGGAAATTAAAAAGTATATGGAAACCAATGAAAATGATAACACCACAACCCAAAACCTCTGGGATGCAGCAAAGGAGTTCATAAGAGGAAAGTATATAACAATCCAGGCCTTCCTAAAGAAGGAAGAAAGATCTCAGATACACAACCTAACCTTACGCCTTAAGGAGCTAGAAAAACAACAGCAAATAAAACCCCAAACCAGCAGAAGACATGAAATAATAAAGATTAGAGCAGAAATTAATGCTATTGAAACCAAAAAAAAGTAGAACAGATCAATGAAACCAGAAGCTGGTTCTTTGAAAGGATTTACAAAATTGATAAACCACTACCCAGTTTGATCAAAAAGAAAAAGGAAAGGACCCAAATAAATAAAATCGAGAATGAAAGAGGAGAGATCACAACCAACACAGCAGAAATAAAAACAATAACAAGAGAATATTATGAGCAATTATATGACAATAAAATGGGCAATCTGGAAAAATGGAAAAATTCCTAGAAACATATACACTACCAAAACTGAAACGGGAAGAAATAGAAAATTTGAACAGACCCATAACCAGTAAGAAAATCAAATTAGTAATTAAAATCTCCCAAAAAACAAGAGTCCAGGACCAGATGGGTTTCCAGGGGATTTCTACCAAACACTTATGGAAGAGTTAACACCTATTTTCTTGAAGCTGTTCCAAAAAATAGAAATGGAAGGAAAACTTCCAAACTCTTTCCATGAAGCCAGCATTACCTTGATTCCAAAACCAGACAGAGACCACACTAAAAAGGAGAATTATAGACCAATTTCCCTGATGAACATGGATGCAAAAATCCTCTACAAAATATTAGCCAACCAGATCCAACAATACATTTAAAAAATTATTCACCACGACCAAGTGGGATTTATTCCTGGGATGCAGGGCTGGTTCAATATCTGCAAAACAATTAACGTGATTCATCACATCAATAAAAGAAAGGACAAGAACCATATGATCCTCTCAATAGACACAGAGAAAGCATTTGGCAAAATACAACATCCTTTCTTGATAAAAACCCTCCAGAAAGTAGGGATGGAAGGATCATACCTCGAGATCACAAAAGCCATATATGAATGGCCCAATGCTAATATCATCCTCAATGGGGAAAAATTGAGAGCTTTCCCCCTAAGGTCAGGAACAAGACAGGGATGTCCACCCTCACCACTGTTATTCAACGTAGTATTGGAACTCTTAGCCTCTGCAATCAGACAACACAAAGAAATAAAAGGCATCCAAATCAGCCAGGAGGAGATCAAACTTTCACTCTTTGCAGATGACATGACATTCTATATGGAAAACCCAAAAGATTCCACCAAAAAACTGCTAGAATTGATTCATGAATTCAGCAAAGTTGCAGGATATAAAATCAACCCACAGAAATGGGTTGCATTTCTATACACCAACAATGAAGTGACAAAAAGAGAAATCAAGGAATCGATCCCATTTACAGTTGCATCAAAAACCATAAAATACCTAGGAATAAATCTAACCAAAGAGGTCGAAAATCTATACACTGAAAATTATAGAAAGCTTATGAAAGACATTGAAGAAGACACCAAAAAATGGAAAAAGATTCTATGCTCCTGGATAGGAAGAATAAATATTGTTAAAATGTCAATACTACCCAAAGCCATCTACATATTCAATGCAATCCCTATCAAAATAGCACCAGCATTCTTCACAGCGCTAGAACAAATAATCTTAAAATTTTTAGGGAACCATAAAAGACCCCAAATAGCCAAAGCAATCTTGCAAAAGAAAACCAAAGCAGGAGGCATCACAATCCCGGACTTCAAGCTATACTACAAAGTTGTAATCATCAAGACAGTATGGTACGGCACAAAAACACTCAGATCGGGGCGCCTGGGTGGCGCAGTCGGTTAAGCGTCCGACTTCAGCCAGGTCACGATCTCGCGGTCCGTGAGTTCGAGCCCCGCGTCAGGCTCTGGGCTGATGGCTCGGAGCCTGGAGCCTGTTTCCGATTCTGTGTCTCCCTCTCTCTGACCCTCCCCCGTTCATGCTCTGTCTCTCTCTGTCCCAAAAATAAACAAAAAACGTTGAAAAAAAAAATTAAAAAAAAAAAAAAAACACTCAGATCAATGGAACAGAATAGAGAACCCAGAAATGGACCCATAAACGTATGGCCAACTAATCTTGGACAAAGCAGAAAAGAATATCCAATGGAATAAAGACAGTCTCTTCGGCAAGTGGTGATGGGAAAACTGGACAGCAACATGCAGAAGAATGAAATTAGACCACTTTCTTACACCAGTCACAAAAATAAACTCAAAATGGATGAAAGATCTAAACCTAAGACAGGAAGCCATCAAAATCCTGGAGGAGAAAGCAGGCAAAAGTCTCTTTCACCTCAGCAGCAGCAACTTCTCACTCAACATGTCTCCAGAGGCAAGGGAAACAATAGCAAAAATGAACTACTGGGACCTCATCAAAATAAAAAGCTTTTGCACAGTGAAGGAAACAATCAGCAAAACTAAAAGGCAACCGACAGAATGGGAGAAGATATTTGCAAATGACATATCAGATAAAGGATTAGTATCCAAAATCTATAAAGAACTTATCAAACTCAACACCCAAAAAACAAATAATCCAGTGAAGAAATGGGCAAAAGACATGAATAGACACTTCTCCAAAGAAGACATCCAGATGGCCAACCGACACATGAAAAAATGCTCCACATCACTCAGCATCAGGGAAATAGAAATCAAAACCACAATGAGCTGCCACCTTACACCTGTCAGAATGGCTAACATTAACAACTCAGGCAACAACAGATGTTGGCGAGGCTGCAGAGAAAGAGGATCTCTTTTGCATTGCTGGCAGGAATGCAAACTGGTGCGGCCACTCTGGACAACAGTATGGAGGTTCCTCAAAAAACTAGAAATAGAACTACCCTATGACCCAGCAATTGCACTACTACGCATTTATCTAAGGGATACAGGTATGATGTTTCGAAGGGACACATGCACCCCCATGTTTATAGCAGCACTATCAACAATAGCCAAAGTATGGAAAGAGCCCAAATGTCCATCGATGGATGAATGGATGAAGAATATGCGGGGTGTGTGTGTGTGTAGTACACACACACACACACACACACACACACACACACACACAATGGAGTATTACTCGGCAATCAAAAAGAATGAAATCTTGCCATTTGCAACCACGTGGATGGAACTGGAGGGGATTATGCTAAGTGAAACTAGTCAGTCAGAGAAAGACAAAAATCATATGACTTCTCTCATATGAGGACTTGAAGAGACAAAACAGATGAACATAAGGGAAGGGAAACAAAAATAATATAAAAACAGGGAAGGGGACAAAACAAAAGAGACTCATAAATATGGAGGACAAACTGAGGGTTACTGGAGGGGTTGTAGGAGGGGGGATGGGCTAAATGGGTCAGGGACATTAAGGAATCTAGTCCTGAAATCATTGTTGCACTATATGCTAACTAATTTGGATGTAAATTAAAAAAAGAATATTTTGATACCATAATCTGATCACATTCCTCATTTTAAAAACTATATGAATGTTAATTAATCCGAATTGATATGAACGGATTAACAGCTTCCAACTGGAGATATTTCTGTGCTTTATACAACGTGATGAATTCATTCTAAGTTTTTAAAGTCAAAAGAAATAACTCATAGTGCAATTAATAAAATGTGTGTCCCTATCATTTCTTTTATAAGAGCCTTAACATCCCTAACTATGTCAGATTTTAAGACTGTAGTTTTTCCTGGGAACAGAGGAAACGGAATGAAGAAATTAATATTTATAGAATACCTATTGTGTATCAAACACTATGACGGGCACTTCCATTTTCTCATTGAATCTTCCTAATGACTCTCCAAGTCAGGTATTATTATCCCCACTTGAAAGATGGGAAAATTGCCGAAAAGAGATTAAGCAATTTTTCGAAGGTTTCATAGCGAGTAAGTGGGATCATGATGTAAACTCAGATCTGCAGTTTCCACTCAGCTCTAGCTCTCCACTGATGGCATGGCGACACTGATTTTGAGGCTTGCTTTGTAATTGCCCTTGTCAACAGAGATAATAAATCTTTGATCTTAAAAAAAAAAAAAAAAAAAAAGAACAGCATGTAAACCGGTCAGAACATTCTCCCCGCCCAGATTACAGACAAGGAAATATATACACAAAGAAGTAGCAGTATTTCCAGAGATCTTCCAATTTCCTGGCTAATTCTTATGGCAAAGCATAGAAGGGAAGCACGTATAATCTAGAAAAACATCTCTCTGTTGACAGTTCTCTCAGGTTAGGATAACACTATTTACCAAAGGAAATTCTGACTATGCTTTCTAATCCTTAGAGGGTACCTACACTGCTCCAACCTTTTCCTACCGTATTTCCTACTGTATTCACAACTGCTTCTCACAGACTTGGTTATCAGTTTAAGTATGACTGAGGCCCTGAAAATAGCTTGTTAAATTGTAGACATAGATTGGTCGGGGTAATTGCCCACTTCTGATTACCAAAAGGATTAAGCTGTAATAATATAATGTTACCACATGGAAATATATAGCCTCCTGTGTGTTATGTAACTGGGTGGATGTCTGACAAATAGAGCTTTCAATTCTGTCTGTGTTGAGTTCATGACACAGGTATATAGAAAGCCCAAGGCACTCCCTGACACTGGAAAAAAAAACTATGGCGGTAATGAGGTTTTACTTGGAAGTTCCTGGCTTTCCCTTTCTGCTTTTGTGCTCCTTAGAGTATTTTCCATGTCATATGAATATCCACTGCCTTCATATTTCTTCTGTTGTTCCATTAATCTCAATAAATGGATTGAGATTATAATTCACACTTAATAAGGATTACTGAAAACAGCTGAAAAGGTAACCTCTCCTAGGGGGATCATATTACAATATCTCTTTGAAATTATTGGTACTCTAGCTTTTGATACGTGGGAAGCTAGGACATCGGCTACGGGCTGGTGTGAAGGGAACAAAGCCCCAAACCACACAGGCCACAGGCTTATGTAACCAATCTGTTCATTCCGGGACTAAGACCCCAGAAAGGGGGCCAGCAGTAAAAATTCCCGTGTCCAACTTAGACCATAGTTGATATCCGTGTCCAACATAGACTCATAGTTGATATCCAAGAGGAGTACAAGTTGAGTGTTTGGTTTTAGCAACAATGATGACAAGGCAGTGAGTTTCTCATTGGTAGCGACAGTCACATTCTTTTTTTTTTTTTTCTTTTTTGAGAGTGAGAGATACAGATCATGAGAGGGGGAGGGGCAGAAACAGAGGAGGAGACACAGAATCTGAAGCAGGCTCCAGGCTCAAAGCTGTCAGCACAGAACCTGACACAGGACTTGAACCCACAAACCATGAAATCATGACCTGAGCCGAAGCCAGATGCTTAACCAATTGAGCCACCCAGGCACCCCTCAATAGTCACATTCTTGCAGATGGTTCTGGAAGAACATTGTGTTTCCAGATGGCCCACCATTTAAATAAGAATCCCACCAGAAGCAGATGGCATGTGGGAAAGGCTCAGCATCTAACTGAAAGAGAAGAGAATATTGCTAAGAACCAGACAATATCAGAGTCCCAATCAAGTGGCCTGGGGATCAGAATAAGAAGTTCAGTTCTGATTTAAAAGACAAAGAAGGTAAAAGACAAGTCATGCGGATGGGTGTGCGAGTCCATGGTTCTTCAAGAAGGTTATGCCAAGACCGGACTGAGCCAGGATTTTATTAGGAGAAAGCTGAGAGGGGTAACAGGGAGGGAGCAGGGAGACAGGAACAGCTGTCAGGGAGGCAGCTGAACAAAGCAAAGGAAAGAGGGGAGGAGGGCTGGGTTAAGAGTTCTACCTAGACTGCAGAGCTGTCTAAGAAAGGCGGCAAGGCCATGCTTTGGGAGAACTGCAGATCCAAAGTTGGGCATTAGAAGAGTCCTGTGTCCACAAGGAATAGACCTGCTTAATGTCCCTGTCGCACTCAGTCATCGGCTGAGCACGGTCTCAGTTGAAAGGCAGTGAGCAAGGAACAGCTTGGGGCTTCGGTCAGTTACGCTTCCCGTAGTTGGAAATCTGTGCATTCTTGTGTCTGCCAGAGGGGCCAGTGCACGAGGATTCACCAAAAGGCTTGGTGAGGAGTCAAATGAAGAGTTTCTATCCGATGGTAATATTACCGAAGCGAGACTCATAACCCGCAGCTGGCCAGCGTGCACTTTCCACCCTGGGCGTATTAGCTCAAAGACTGGCAGCAAATTTAACAGACTGAAAATTCTCTGTGTGGAGGTGAACAGGTGCCTCTGTGTGAGAGCATAACTGCTCATTATTAATCCTCCTTTCCCAAATGTATGTAAATTAAGGAGGGACTCTAAACTATCCATGTAAGACCCGGAGCTTTCAAATAAGAAAATTATAACTTCTTGAAAAGTTTCCAGCAAGATAGTGGCAAACCCCTATCTAAATGTCACTGCGTCCCTTGCCTGCTGTCAGATAACACTACTCCTGTCCAGTGTTTCACGCTATTCCCCCGACCTCTTCTCAGTCTTCTTCCTGCAGAACAATAAATAGATAATACTGGGGGCAACGTAATCGGCTTCTTTCCCAGACTGCTGCTGTGCTGCAAAAAGCATTTCAATGCCAATGCTTCCAGCTCCAAAATCGTGTTCTCCAGTCCAAAAGGTTCAGTAAAAATGATAATAGTTAAGAACAAATAGAATTCATACTTTCCATCAACAGTTATTCAATGTTTATCACATGCTAGAGTCTATCCCAGGCCCTGGGGGTCTAACAGTGAATTAAATAGACATTGTCCCTACTCTTAAAAAGTTACCTTCTACTGGGTGAAAACAATAAACAAATATGCATATTAATTTTTTAAATGTCGTAGCATAATAGAAAATAAAGAATATAACAAAGAGTTAAATATTTGATTATAGTTAATGTTACTATATGTACAATAGTTGTAATTATATATTATATTTAATGTTATTTTAAATATAAATATAGTGGGGTGCCTGGGTGGCTCAGTCGGTAGAGCCTGGTGGCTCAGTGGGGTGCCTGGGGGGCTCATCCAACTCTTGATCTCAGGGTCCTGAGTTCAAGCCCCACACTGGGTGTGGAGCCTACTTAAAAAATAACAATAATTAATAAAGAATGAAAGGGGCACGTGAGCGGCTCAGTTGTTTGAGTGTCCGACTTCAGCTCAGGTCATGATCTCGCTGTTCACGAGTTCAAGCCCCACATCAGGCTCAGCCTGCTTCGGATCCTCTGTCCCCTTCTCTCTGTCCCTGCCTCACTTGCACACTCTCTCTCTCTCAAAAATAAACATTAAAAATTTTTTTAAAAGAATGAAAGGAAGACTGGAAATCAAGAATGAAGGGCCTAAAAAGTGATCTGGTCCAGTCCTCTAACTTTAGACCAAAGTGACCCAGGAAACATACAGTGTTGATAGTTACCAACCTTGACAACCTTGACAACACGCAGTGTTGATACTTACCAACCTTGACAATCTGCTAGGGTGATGCCTGTACTCGTCTCAGTCTCTCCCTCCCCACTGTCATCCTCCTACACACACACACACACACACACACACACACACACACACACACAGAGGGGAGAGGATCCATGAATGCTGGGGCAGTGCCTCATGTATCCATATCTCCTGTGATTTCTCAATAGAGAAATCATTGTCAAATTTATTCACTACTGGATCCCCAGTGCCTACCCCTGGACCTCGCACATAGTAGGCATATATATTTTTTAAGCTTATTTATTTAAAGAGACAGAGAAAGAGAGGGTCCCAAGCTGGCTCTGTGCTGACAGTGCAGAGCCCCATGCAAGGTTTGGTCCCACGACCCTGGGATTGTGACCTGAGCCAAAATCAAGAGGCGGATGCTTAACCCACTGAGCCACACAGGCACCCTGGCACATATATTTTAATGAATGGCTGAGTTAATGAGTGAATTTGACTGAATTGAATAGCAGGCTGGGGAAACCAGGCTTGCCTGACACTGGGGGTTTCTGAATCTGGGAATGCCTTGGTTAAGCAGTAAGCCACCTTTGTGGAGTGACTCACCTAATCTCAAAACTCGGGAAACTTCTCGGCATCTAACTCACCACCTTCCCCACGGCTCCCCTGACCATGTCAGAAAGGAGACGTATGCCAAAATCTCACGGCTTTAACTGGATCCAAAACCCGAAGCTAGTTTCACATAACACAATGAATGTAGAGAATGTGTTTTGCAACCAATTCTAATGACCAAAAAACCAACTTATGTGGCACAGACTTGCTTCGAAAGATAAATATAGCATATTTTATTCAAACCAAAGGAAGGATGGCTCCAAGCATTCCTGTGGAAAGAGATGAAGTCTGTTCCAAATCCTGCGGTGCCAGATAATACCCCCGGCAGATGAAGTTAATCACTGTTCTGTGTCACTTAATAAGAAAACTTAGACCGGGGTCATCAGGTGAAATCAACATTTACTTATGGAGCGCCTACTGGATACCCAGCTCTCCGCTAGGTGTTGAGGAAGATAAAATTTTAAAGTATACATGGCAGTCTCTGATAGGAAATATGAAATCTGTCTACCGAGGTAATTAACATTCACGAGACGATTCGCAAACAATCCGGGGAAGTCCGCGGTGAGAAGCAGCGTGGGACACAGTGATTGACCTCTGGAACTCAGCAGCAGAGTGTGCAGGTGCGAGGAAGCCTTCCTGGGGAGAGTGAAGTCGGTTCGGGGTCTTGGCCCCATCTACAGGATTTGTACAGACAAAGTGAAAGTGGAGGAGCCCCCACTCCCAGTATCAGAGGCCTGTGGCAGGCAGAAAAAGGAGAAGGAATGTAGTGTGCCTGGTGGGCATTAGGGTGCCAGACAGGCTGACGGGCAGCGTATGTGCGGGGCAGTGGTGACAGTGGTAAAAAGCAAGGCTGTGTGAATGCCAGCGGGGCACGACCGTCAACCCCTAAAGAGGGGCTTGACGTCACGGTGGATCAGGAAGATCAAGTTCCTGACACCCTTTGAAGTCCCAGCTTTAGAAGAAGGATCCCTAAGAAAGAGAAAGAGAAAGACACTTACTGCTACAAGCAAAAGATCGCCACAGCCAGAACGGGGTTGAGCTAAAGTTCACTTGACAGGGCAGGGTGGCGTCAGGAAGAGGAAGCAGTCACTGGGGAAAGGAAAGGGGAGCCTGCCCTTCTGGCCCTTTGGCCTTCCTCACGTGGCCCAGAGCATCCTCCTGGCCAACGTGAGGGGTCACCGCAAGGTGATGTGCTGTAATATCTTGTTATTGAAGGAGACTTCAGGAAAGGGAAGGCCAAATCTTTTCCCCCGTCTCCCTCCTTCGATTCCTAGGATAAGACAGAACCAGCTAGGCCTGGGCCCAGACAAGGGTGCATAGGAGTATCTCTGTGGTAAGAACAGGCCTGCAGACGTGATCGGATAAAGCCAGGGATCTAGAAATTATAATCAATCAAGGCCTCCGGATACATTTGTAGATACCCCCAAACTCCCTTAAATCCAGCAAAATACGACAATGAGCATTACGGGTTGTAACGCGATCTAGAAAATCTCCCCAGGGGCACCTGGGTGGCTCAGCCAGTTCAGAGGCCGACTTCGGCTCAGGTCTCCATCTCACGGTTGGTGGGTTTGGGCCCCGCATCTGCTCTATGCTGACAGCTTGGAGCCTGGAACCTGCTTTGAATTTTAGGTCTCCCTTTCCCCCTGCCCCTCCCCCACTCACGCTCTGTCTCCGTCTCTCTCAAAAATAAATAAGACATTAAAAAAATTTTTTTTTCATCTCCCCAACTCCTCTCACATTCTGCATCAATCAGCTTTTGCGACAAGCACCAGGCTTCCCACATTCTCCAAATTCTCTCGTCCCCTCCAAAATCCTAACCTGTTGCCCAGAGAAGCCAAATAACAGGCATACTGTGTAAACCGCTCCTGCCGGCTTGCTATTCAAACCATAAATCACTTACGGAATTTGAGAAATAGAGAACTGAAGTCAATACAAAATCCAAGAGCCTGACCAGGTAATTGTGCTGCCCCATCTTGTCGTGATATAGTCACTGTGAAGCAAAGGACAGAATTTACAACCCTCTTAAATTCCTTCCAACCCCTATGAAGAGATAGGGGTTTACTTCCAAAGCACGCTTTGTTAATTAGCCATTTGATAAAAACACACTTACTGAACCCCTACTATGTGCTTAGCAGGGCCCTAGGAAGAGCGATGAGAAGACGAGTCAGTCATGGTCTTTGAGATAAAAAAGCTCACCACCTAATGGTTGAAACAGTGCACAAAGAACGGAAAGAAAACTAACAGATGATCAACAGCTACTGAAAAGATGCTCCACGTTACCCACCATCAAGGAAACGCAAACCAAAACTACAGTAAGATATTACATCACACCTGTCAGAATGGTTTATCAAAAAGTATTGGCAAGACTGTAGAGAAAAGGGAGCCCCTGTGCACAGTTGGTGAGCATTTACATTTGTGGCCACTAGGGATAATGGTAGGGAGGTTCCTCAAAAAATGAAAAATAGAACTACCATATGATCTAGCAATGCATTTCTGGGTATTTCCCCAAAGAAAATGAAAACAGTAATTCAAAAAGATACATGAACCCCCATGTTCGTTACAGCAGCATCTACAATAGCCAAGATATGGAAACAACCAAAAGTCCACTGACAAATGAATGGATAAATATATATATGGAGAGAGAGGGAGAGACATACACATACTGGCATATTACTCAGTTATGAAAAAGAATGAAATTTTGCCATTCGTGACAACATGGATTAAAACTGAGGGCATTATACTAAGTGATATAAGTCGGACAAAGAAAGACCAATACCATGATCTATCTCACTTATACGTGGAATCTTAAAATAAAAAAAAAACAAAAAACAAAAAACTCACAGATACAGAGAATAGATTGGTGTTTGCCAGAAATGAGGAATCAGGAGCAGGGAAAATGAGTGAAGGGGTTAAAAGGTACAAATTTCCAGTTATAAAGTAAATAAGGTGGGGTGACTGGGTGGCTCAGTGGTTGGGTGTCTGTTGATTTCATCTCAGGTCATGATACCAGGGTCATGGGATTGAACCTGTGTTGGGTTCTGCTCTGAGTGTGAAGCCTGCTTAAGATTCTCTCTCCCTCTGCCCCCTCCATGCTCATGTTCTCTTTCTCTCTCTAAAATAAAAAAATAATAATAAAAATAAAATAAAATAAATAAGTTTTGAGTATGTAATATACAGCATGGTGACTTTGGTTAATAATACTGTATTGTATACATGAAAGTTGCTGAAAGAGTAAATCTTACACGTTCTCGTTAAAAGAAAAAATTTTTGTAACTATATGTGGTGACAGATGTCAATCAGACTTATTGTGGTGATCATTTTGCAATATATAAAAAGATTAAATCACATCATACACCTGAAGCCAATATAATGTTGTATTTCTTGTTTTTAATATGAAATTTATTGTCAAACTGGTTTCCATACAACACGCAGTGCTCATCCCAACGGGTGCCCTCCTCAATGCCCATCACCCACTCCCCTCCCTCCCACCCCCCATGAACCCTCAGTTTATTCTCAGTTTTTAAGAGTCCTATAATATTGTATTTCAATTATACCTCCATTTAAAAAAGGAATAAAGTATACTTCTTACAGTAAATGAAAAACAATAGTTCGGAATGCTGTGAAACAGACTAGAGAAGTATTAGGGTGTCAGAAAAGGGAAAGCCTGGTGGAAACTGGAGTTTTGGGGACAGCCACTCACAGTGCATCACCACCTAGATGAGTGGAAACCCTAAACGCACTGGGAAACAAGCCCATTTGGAAGCATTTGCTCTGAGTCAGAGCCTTGGGGAAACAATCAAGGGAGGATGTTTGCATTATTTAAGAAAAGGGTTCTCCTCGAGAGACTTGTCTTCTTATAAAGGAGAACAGCTCAATAAGTAAAAGTCTTACAGAAGACTATCTTTCATTTACATTAAGAGGGTTCCAGAAAATAGACTCACGCCACACATCTAATCCAAGACAGTAGCCACCAGAGAGAGAGTTTGTGGTGTTTGTAGAGGCTGCAATGCGCATCGCTTTCCAATCAAACTAGATCACTTTTGAGAGTGAGAGAGGGCTCTATTCATAAAGATGCCAGCACAACTGATGTTCTGAGACCGTGTGAAGCAAACCAGGATGCACGGCCACTTGCTTATGAAAAAAACCATCCTCTCTACCAACCTGACCTTTTTCTAGTGGTTGATCTTCCACCGTTAGAAATATATTTCCTTGGTTTAAGACATTGCTCTCTCTTAAAAGCCAAATTCCCCTTTCATGATTTGCCACGTGACTGTCAGATGCCTTGCAAAGTGTCAGATCCCTTGCAAAGAGGTGTGGCTTCCTGGAGATATCCCTCCCTGGGACACACGCATTCGGCACCAGGCTCACCCTCCCTGTGCAGTCTCCCAGGTGTGTGCCTTGATCTTGTGATCCCAGGGCTGGCAGGTGTTTCCCCTCTCTCTAACCACACTTTTTTTCCTCCCATTCTTCAAGACCTCACTCAAACATTGCTGCAACTGCAAATCTCTCTCTAGTCCCTTCCTGCAGGACAAACTCCTCGCTCTTCTGAGTTCGAATGACCCTTTTGTAAGCCTCTGGTATTGTGCTAATCATCATCAAAATTGTATCATCGTCGGCAACGTGTGTGGCTTCCTGCCATCTTCATGTTCCACCGCAGGGCCTGACACCTAATAAATACTCAGTGCACTTTCATTCCCTTCCCCCAACCTTTCTTCTGCCACGTGTTAGCTGCGTGACCTTGTGCAGCTTAACCCCTCTGAATCTCAGTTTTTCACCTGTAAAATGGAGATAGTAATACTTGACCCCCAAGGCCCTTACAAAAATCACTGAGATAATGTGCCTAAAATGCATGCCTGGTACACAGCGAGTGAGCAGTCGACCCAAACAACAGTCGTTATCATGAATGCTGTCCCCCAATGCCACCACGTCACTTCCGGAGTGCCAGGCGCAGTGTGAAGCATCCCACGTGCCGTATCCTGGAGTCCACACTAAACGCATTTCTAGGGGACAGTACTCTGCTGTTGTGGCATTCCAAGGTCTCAGACGATGCCTGGCACACTGTAAGCGCTCAATCAATATTTGTATTCTCATTACTCCCATTTTATGAGATATCGGAAAAAAGCATACACCATAAAGTCATAAATTTTTACTGGTTTCATTATTTTGAACAGCTCATTGTCTTCGTTAGTAAACTGAGAATCCTGATCCTAATTATCTTGCAAGGGAGTTAGGAGATAGTAAATGCAAAACATGTTCTAAATATTTGTTAGTGTTCAGGGTGCCTGGGTGGCTCAGTCGGTTAAGTGTCCGACGTCGGCTCAGGTCATGCTCTCGCAGTTTGCGACTGCGAGCCCATGGCGGGCTCTGTGCTGACAGGTCAGAGCCTGGAGCCTGTTTCAAATTCTGTGTCTCCCTCTCTCTATGCCCCTCCCCCACTCATATTTTCTCTCTCTCTCTCAAAAATAAATATTAAAAAAAAATTTTATAAATAAAAATATATTAGTATAATATATATTTATTATATAAATAAAATTTATATATATATATATAAATATATATATTAGTATAAATAAAAATATATTAGTATTCTAGAATGTTCCTTAATCTCAACCTGATCGTCATCTGGCTCTTGGAAAAGCCTAGTGTGAACCCCGGGGTGCTGCCAGCCCCTGTGGTTTGAGCTTGGAGAGCTCCGGGCTGCAAAAAAAAATAGCATGGCACTTTGAGGACAGGGAGAGCTGGGACCAAGCAGCAGGTAGACTCCCATGGGGAGATGGAAGGAGCCTGGTAATGACCGCCCTTCTCCCTGGCCTTAACATGTCTCTGCCTCCTGGTCCTCCATCATGCCCAAGATCAAAGCTGAAGAGGCAGCTCCAGGGCATGGCGGAAAACGTTCTCTCATTGCTTCTCCGTCTTGCCTTCTTTAATCTACCAAGTAACTCCGGGGATGTTCTCACTCATCTGATTAAGTAGCTGGAGTACCTCCACTTATCTCTCTCAAGATACTGTCAAGCTGTGGGAACTTACAGGGAAAGACCCACAAGCTCATGACTCTCCTGATCATTTTTGGGTAATAGACATTTCTGCAGTCTTGTTAAGTCACAACCACTGACTTAATTCAGAAAATGGAAGGTTCAGTCTCTCGTGTAATAATCAAAGCCTTGGACTTTATTTAAAGTTCTAATCTTCTCTCTAGTACTTCGCCCTGGGCCTGCCACCAGGGGAGACCTAAGGTTTTGGAAGTGGGGCATGAAACCTTTCTTCTGTATCACCTGTGCGTCCACTCTTCCTCCCCATGATGTCGACGGGGAGGTTTCTGATTCTTTCAGAAAGTCCAGGAAGGGATCAGAAGAAGAGAAGAGAAAGAGAGGTTAAAAAAAGGCGGAGGTGGGGGAGACATCTAATTTAATTGGTATTATCACATTCTGGCTTCCAGATCTCTGAGCCTGGTAGATGTTTAAAACTAGTTCTTACTTGTATGGATGTCTTGGCACCCCAAAACAATGGTGACCTCTCCCCAACAGTTCTCTTGACTCAGAAGAATGGACCCTATTCTGGCAGACACTTCCATAGCTCTAGTGGACAGGACCTAATATGACCCCATATTAGTTCTCTTTTGATGGCTCACATCCGTCCCTCAGGAAACCCTAACACATGCTTTGTCTCAATAAACTCGGGGAGTGCTGGCCAAACACAACATAAACACAACTCCCCTTCACAGCTAGCCAGCCCAAATCCCATCCTCTAGATTTTCCAGGAAAGGTCAGGTAGACAAAAATTCCACAGAGCACCCAACTGCTCCCCGAATGGTGGGATTGAGCCCCTTCCCTTATGCTTATCTCAAGAACCAGGTCTTTTGATTCCATTTCTTTGATGGGAAAATGGCACACGCAACACACCAACAGCTCTTTCCAAAGAGGTCTACCCCAAAGATTCTCTCTCATGTTCTATGTTCTTGACTCTCTTAGATTCTCAGTTCTATTAGCTGACACCTCCCATTGAACAAGTGGGTCTCAGCAACAAATTAAATCGACCTGTTGACAGTGGGATACATAGAACAAGAAAAATCCTCTTAAGTAATTTCCATGCATTTGTGTCATCGTTGGCTTACATTTTCTATTTCTGAAAAGGGTTACTGAGGCCTAGTCAGTAAATTAAGAGATTCATGGAATGTTGAAAGGACTTTAGCAATTATCTAGTTCAATTTGCTCATTGTACAGTGGAGAGATCTGAAGTCCTGTAAGAATTATCAGAAAATATATAACCAAAAGGGTAAAGCACTGAGTGTTTACTGTGTTAGTATCAGAGAAGAATAGGAGTATGTTTAGGTATCCTAAGAATGCAGGAGTGGCTTCCACTTAATACCAGGTAACCCATGGTGCTAGATGCTGCCTAGGGACTCTTGGCATACCATCCCTCCCCCTTGGACTCCCTCCTGCATCACAAGGACTGGAAGCCAAAAACTACATTTCTAAGACTTGTAGTTAGGGCTTGAAGACAATTTAGGTTTTTCCAGTGATTTAGATATCTGGGCTTGGAAGACAAAGGGAGGCAGAGGCTGAATTTTGGTGACTACATTGATCCATAAACATGTTCCAACAGGTATGTTTACATCAGCCAAACTCCGTGTCCCACCCTCTGGAAGTGTCTGTGGCAACCGCAGCGGTTCCTGCCCATTGGATGGTAGCTCTAGTCGTGTGTTCTTACAAGGCCCTGATTTTGGCAGGGAGAACCCTGAATGTTGCTCCTCCAGTCCTTCCCTCTATTACATGCACCTAATTCTTGTACTAAGTCCCTTTCTTTGTGAAACAGGGTGGCCACTGCTTTCTATACTAAATCAAGAGTGATACAGGGGCGCCTGGGTGGCTCAGTTGGTTAAGCCTCCGACTTCAGCTCAGGTCATGATCCCATGGTTTACGAGTTCGAGCCCCATGTCAGGCTCTGCGCTGACAGCTCAGAGCCTGGAGCCTGCTTCAGATTCTGTGTCTCACTCTTTCTCTGCCCCTCCCCTGCTCGCACTCTGTCTCTCTCTGTCAAAAATAAACATTAAAAAAATTTTTTAATAAAAAAAGTGATATGCATACAAATCACAATATAAAATCTCAAAGACCTTCTTTGAGGCATCAAGTCTATAATCAGCCAACAAGTTCCTGAACATCTATGTCCTGTATATCTCTTATGTCTCTCTATTCTCCATTCCCCTGACACTTCTCTACTTTAGTCCCTCAGCATCTCTGTTCTAGACTATTGAAATTACATCCTGGTATCCCTGATCCTAGCCACTGTCCATATGAATCCAGCTGTCTGGCTAGCTTCCATATGAATCTGATCTTTTCTTACCTTGTCACTTCCTCGTTCAGAATTCTTGAATGGATAACCATAACCTAGAGGATGGTATCCAAACCCTTGAGTGTGGCATTTCAAAGTCCTTCATAATCAGGGCCCTGCACGTTGAGTCTACCCTCTGCTATCCCCATCACCTCTGCTCAGCAACACTGAACTAATTGTAACTTGATCACTCAAGGCCTCTTTTCTGTGCATTTGCCCATTTTTTCCTCCATGCCCATCATGTGTTCCTTGCTCATTGACTACCTGGCAGGCATCTATTCTTCCTTCAACACTCAGTTTTTGGCTCCCTTCCTCTTGAATCCTCTTTTACTCTTCTCTCAGACAGACTCAGATGTTCCCACCTGAGGGCCAGCACTCACCGAATCAAATTTCCACGGTGACATTGATGGATCATCTCTCTCTCCATTAGACTATACACTTCTGGATGGAAAGCACTGGATCTTTTCACCTTTGAATCCCCAAGACATAAGGTAGGCCCTCAGACAAAAGGAAGGAAGGGTGGGAAGGAAGAAGGGGAAGAAGGAGGTGTATAGAAGCAGGAAAGGCGGGAGGAAGTGGGAAAGAGCCGGAGACAAGACTCAAGTGACTTCACAATTCTGTCCTTGAGTTCACTAGTTTTTACAAACCCATCATCTCCAAGGGTTAGCTCAGCTCCTCAAATCATACCCTCCTAAGTTTAAAAAAAAAAAATGAGGGTTTTTGTTTTCACCATTGGCATAACAAATAGTCCAGGTGCATAGTATTTGTTTATACATTCTGAAGTTCCAAAGCAAAAATAAATAAAAGAACCATTGTTCTGTTAATCTTCCAGAGGCTTCACTTTACAGCCTCCATGACAGTATCAGTTACTATTTTATTTTTTGGAACCTGGGCCAGGGACCTCATTCTTGCCCTTCCGCAATCCCTTTCTTCCTCTACCCCCTCTCCCCCCTTCTGCTATCTCCACCACACTCAGTCCTCCTCTTTAGCAGGGTTCTACGTCATGAAAAATTAAAAAAAAAAAGGAATTTCTACTTTAAGACTAATAACTCCTCCCCCTTCCTCAATTTTTACATGAAAAGACAATGTTAAAAGCCATTTTTTTCTACATTTAAAGCACTGCGGGCTCGCTGAGGAAAGGAACGCAGTGCGTTAAGACTAAACCCCGTAGAGCCAAGCATTCAAAGTGAGTAGGGGTGATTTGGAACAGTGGATTTCATGCAGAAGGCTTGAGTTCTGACTCCAACTCCTTTGCTTGTTAGCTGCAAGATGTCAAAGAAACAATTTCTAATCTTCTAGGAGTGACTATTGCTGCATTTGTACTTGAGAGCATTAGACTGATGAACTTTAAGGTCCTTCCTGCTCCAGCATTCCCTGATTCTGCTATTTGGGGCATCTCAAATAAGCTGGAGAAGAAACCAGATTTGGTATCATACAATAGCAAGAGTGGTAAAAAAATTAGTGAGTATAAATTGTTAATGTGCATTATGTCTTCTTGTCGTAAGGTGAGGATCCTGACCCATAAACCTTGGCTGGTTCTTCCTACCGAAAAATCCTAAGTATTCAGGGACACTCTTCTGAAGAAGCTATCTCCAGACCCTCCTCCTGGTGATCATGGGGAAGAGAGTGGCCATCGTCGGAGCTGGTGTCAGTGGCTTGGCCTCCATCCGGTGCTGCCTGGAAGAGGGGCTGGAACCCACCTGCTTTGAGAGGAGCAATGATATTGGAGGCCTGTGGAAATTCTTGGTGAGTGGGAAAGCACTGGAATATCAACAGAAGGGAGATGGGTGGTTCTGCAAACCAAATCTGATCGGTTCTATTCAGACTTGGGAGGAAGGTCACAAAAGCTCCAGATCTGGAAAGTAAAATCTTCTCTCTCCCATCATGCTAATGTCCAATCACTCAAAACTACTTCATACCAGCTCATAAAACAATGTTACCTGTGTAACAGAGTCCAGATCTCCAGGCTGTAAAGGGTGCTAATGTCGGTAATTTCTAACAAAAACAAAAACAAAAATGCACCACTGCCTCCCCCATGTAAATGAATGGAATCTATCCCTGTTCCCTATTGCTGACAAATCCTAGGAACATAAAGGGGATTAAAAAAGAAAAGAAAAAGAAAAGGAGAAAGGTAGACCAAGATCAGAAGTTCTCAGTTAGTTTCAACTCTTAGGTTTTCCGGAAAGATTAATTTTCGGCAAGTCGCTTTTTTCTTTCTGGACCTCAAATGCTCATTTGTCAGATGTTGAGGCTGGAAATTAAGTTTCCTTTAAAATGCCTTCCAACTGCAATGGGATGTGATTCTATAATTACCTCATGTCTATCAGGAAGACACTGTAAGTTATGATAAACAATGACTGTGTGTGTTGTGTGTGTGGTTATTGAATACTCCAACCAACTCCAAAACCAAAGAAAAAACTGATTTGTCTTTGCCATACAGGCTCATGGTTGGACAAATGATATAATTAGTAAATATTCACTATACAAAACATGTTTAAATTTTGAAAATCACATTGGGGAAACTTCTATCCTTTCTGTCCTGAATGTCTCAGCCATTGTGATTGGATATAGACGATATATATTTGGCATGAAGACGTTATATCCATACCATTCACCTTATAGCCAAATTCTGTCTTGGTCTCAGTGCTCGCCCAACCTACAACAACAGGTTGCTCTAGTAGAATACACCAGTGCTAACTTAGGACATCTTTGTATTCATCTCAAGAGTCTTTTTTTTTTTTTAATTTGTGAGGTCCTATAATCCTGAAAGTATTATATGAGATATAAGATCATCTCCATTAGGAAATGATCAAGAATTATTTTTTTAAAAAGATGCTTATTTATTTATTTTTGAGAGGGTGGGTGCAGAGAGAGAGGGGGACAGAGAATCCCAAGCAGCCTCCACACCATCAGGGCAGAGCCCATACAGGGCTCGATCACAAGAACTGTGAAATCACGACCTGAGCGAAAATCGAGTCAGGTGCTTAACAGACTGAGCCACCCAGGCACCCCAAAAGTTATTTTTTTAAGGATTCAATTATCTTTATTTACATTTGCTCAGGGAGATGTGACCAGCTTAGCCTAAATCATGAAATGGTTCTCCATGATCTCATTAGCAACAATTAAATGCTGCTTGAATATCTATTTTGGCAGAGTTTTGTGCTAGGTACTGGGATGACAAATGCATGACATAATTACTTTACATAAATGGTTTCCAATCCATTTGGTGAAACAAGCCATAACACAGGTCCACAATCCTTTGATAGAAAGATTGGCAAAAATTCATTTGATGGCAAAACCTTTCCTGAAGTCATAAGATCAGAAAACATGAGCTGAATTGACATTGGGCTAGTTATAATCTTTATTTGTCCCACTTTGTGTTTCACTGCAGAAATTTTCTTGTGTCTGATGATAGGGTGCTGTCCCACTTCTCACTAGAAGTGTTATGGAGAAAAATCCAAAAATCTACAGATTCCAAAATATATCTGGCCCTATGAATTTCAAATAAGAGATTATAATACTTTACAACAATGAGACAGCCCTTGGTGATGGTCAACTTAATGAACAAGTGCTTTGAGATTTAGGAGATGGGGTGGGGGGTGGCTACTGAAATGTTCTCAGGTCAAGGGACACTTCCTGCAGGGAGAGTACTTGGCTGAGACTTGAAGGGTGTTCTCAGACAAGGAACGTAGAGGACCACTATGTGACATAACTCCAGAGTGCCATTTCCACTGTAGTCTGTGAATGGTACCCCATGGACATGCGGTCACCAACAGTGTGCCAGTACCCGGTGGGAGAGGTTTCTCGGTAGAAGGGACCAGCGTGAAAGGCATGGGGAGGCAGTGAACATGGTATATCCGGGAATTTGTAAGTTAACCAGTGCAGCCAGATCACAACATTTATTTAAGGAAGCAATATATGACAGATGAGTAAAATGCAAAATCAGTCTCCAGGTTATCCACAAGATGGGTATCTTTCTTCCATAGGTCACTGGTTATAAGAATTATACTCAAAGACCCCATGGGGATGTAAATACATAAAAATACTCTAATTGTGGAAGACAGGTCGGGGAAACTTCTATCTTTCTGTCCTGAATTTCTCGGCCATTGTGATTGGATATAGATGATACATACTTGGCATGAAGACATTATATCTGCACCATTCGCCTTATAGCCAAAAGGTGAACCCTTCTCTTCTTTTCCAAGAAAACCTGCTGGGTTCGATGCATGTTTAGAAAGGGATTTTTGAAAAATGGGTTACATAAGCTTTTATCTTGCAAGTCCTGTTAGGCAGAAGGTATTTTGGAAGAAAGACACCTGATAATTCTGAACTTTTCACCACATGCTTTTTCTGCAAAACGGAAACCAAATGAGACTTAAACACTAGCAGGCTGAATGCGAGCATGTTTTAGTTTCATATCCCCCAATATTAAGGCCTTGTGTTCTCAAAAGATTAATTAACAAGTTGTTCAACAAGCCGTGTACAATAGGTGGGTATTATTTTGATTGCAAAAGGGGAAAACAATGGAACCAGAACTCCCTGGACTTTTGTTCCACTCATCCACTCATTTATTCAACAAATACATTCAGAGTACACTATGGATAGGGTACAATGTTAGGTACAGCTGCAGATAAGAGGTACAGCAGGCAGCCAGCTTTTTAAAATCAGAGAAAACAAGTCTCAGAATGACCGTAATATGTGCGAATATGCGATTAGGGCAGTAAAGTCAATCAGAGCTTGGTAGAGGTAAGGGATGACTTCAGGTTGGTGAGAGAGAGGCAAGGAAAGGCATGACGAAGGGGGCAACTTTGGAGCTGGACCTTGAGGGTATCTTTAGACAAGCAGAAGTGGGATTGACAGGCAGAGTCTGAAAGAAGATCAAGCCAGACTGCTTGACACGCGTGCACAACATTCTCGAGTTAGCCTCTGACCTCGCCCCCCTGTTGGTTATGTTCTAGCGGGAAAGACGAGACACAGATGCAGCTATAACCCAACACAGGCCATGACAACGTGACCGCAGCTGCTTGGATCTCTGGGTCTAAGGCAAGCCCTCTCAGCCAGAGGCAGAGTCTGAGCTTAACTTGCTCACCAGCCACTTAAACTACGCCACAAGCAGAAACTGGAAATACGAGCTCTCTGGAGCAATTGTCTGTTGTTATATAACACAAGCGTTTTCCTTTGTTTGTAGAACAGCCTGTCAGGGGAAATTCCAAGGAGCTGTTGGGTACATACTCTTCACTCTGTTATGATCGGATCGGCTGGGGTCAGGAGGCGAAAAAGCAGAAATTCATTAATGATGGAAATAATCCAAGGTCTTATCCACTCTGTTTCCCAGAGCGGAGTCTTACATTTTTTTAACCAGACCCCTGCCTGAAGGCCGCCTTCCCTCCCCTCACTCCTTCTGCTCACTTCTCCTTCTCACAACAACCAACCAAAGGTCGGGCTGTGGGTGAACCGGAAAGACTCAAACCTGAAAATCCACCAGGCACAAGCTGTCACCCTTTTTCTGATCGTCTCAGAAATTTCAAAGTGAGGCTTAAGAACGTTAACATCTCTGAGCCTGGCTACTTATGAAAAACACAGCAACCGTGAATAGAGGAAGTTTTCATCCCAACCTAAAGCCAAACAGGGGCCTCAGGCAGCCCCCGTCCCCACCCCCACCCCCACCCCAGCCCCAGACACAAGCCTCTCAACCATTCCAGCACTTTTGGTCTGTATCTTCCAGAGGTCAGTTTGGGGCTGGAGGATGATTGATGTCCTGAATCCGGCAGGAACATGTCATTCCATCCCGTTCCCACATTTCATGAAGGTTCCTTTGGGTTTGGGGGAAGCGGAGGCTGCCAGCTTTTTAATGTATTTTCAAGGCAGCACATCGTGTGAATTTTTATCCTGCCCTTACAGCAGAGAGGAAATGTTTGTTTTCCATTTAGCCTTCAACTACTTCTCAAAAAGAAGCCAGTTTTCAATCACATAGCGGCTCCATAACGAAGTGGCAAGATTTGATACAAGTTCTGAGGCTCCTGGTTTCCTGCGTCTCTTCGGTGAGGAGCAAGTGCCACTAACTGGTGGTTAGGGAGGTCCGCCAGCACGGAGTTCATCCACAAGAGAGCAGCGGTTCTCAAAGTGCGGTTCCCGGACCAGCGGCATCAGCATCGCCTGCAACTATCGGAAATGCCGATTCTCAGGCTCCCCGCTAGACACACTGAATCAGAAATCCTGGGGGGCGGGGAGGAGGTGAACCAGGTGGCACGCAGGAATCTAAGGGGGCCTGATTATGCCAAATGAATAAACCCTCCACTTCAAGTGAAGTGTTCGAATCAAACAGCCGATCGAATAGACTAAAAACTGCACCCTCCTTTGGACCATTTAATTGTGTTCCTTTAACATGACCGTGAGATCAGAACCGGCGCTGTGACTGGAAAAAGGAAGAAAACACTACGGGACTACAGACACAGATGTAACGTGGGGGTAATTCGAGGAAGAGAACTAAGGTGTAGGGTCCCAGCTCTGCGCCAGGTGCTGTGCTAAAGGCTTTCTTTGCTGCATCTCACAGAGAAGTGTGAATTGTTTTCATGTCTTTTTTATACACATGAAAACGGTTTCAGTCGACCAACACTTGAGTTTTCACTGAGGGAAACATCATCCTTGGCCTCCCTTTTAAGCTTTCTTCCTCTTCCTAGGACCACGCCGAAGAGGGCAGAGCCAGCATTTACCAGTCGGTATTCACCAACTCTTCCAAAGAGATGATGTGCTTTCCAGACTTCCCTTATCCTGATGATTACCCCAACTACATGCACCACAGCAAACTCCAGGAATACATAAAGACATTTGCCCAAAAGAAGAATCTTTTAAGATATATACAGTTTGAGGTAAGGGTCTTAACACCTTGTGCTGTTGATCCCAGTATGTCTATCGGTTGGAGGGGGGTGGGAAGCAAGGATACAGACTTCCGTTACAGAAATCAGAGCTCCATGTTTGGACAGCTCACCAATCAAATGTTGGTTCGGATTATAAAGTATTCGTGCACTGTGCTTTCTCACCCCTAAAAATGTCCTCCACTAGTGTCCGAGAACTTTTAGAATATCATCGCAAATACTGGAGAAGCCTATACTATCATAGCATATGTTCCACCCCATACACTGTCACGTGTTAGAAACAATCCCAGATCGGGGCGCCTGGGTGGCGCAGTCGGTTAAGCGTCCGACTTCAGCCAGGTCACGATCTCGCGGTCCGAGTTCGAGCCCCGCGTCAGGCTCTGGGCTGATGGCTCGGAGCCTGGAGCCTGTTTCCGATTCTGTGTCTCCCTCTCTCTCTGCCCCTCCCCCCGTTCATGCTCTGTCTCTCTCTGTCCCAAAAATAAATTAAAAAAAAAAAAAACGTTGAAAAAAAAATTTAAAAAAAAGAAACAATCCCAGACTGTCTAGTCCATATTTAGATTTCTGTGGGTTCAAGGCCGATGAGTTGTGGTTCAAGAAAACGTGCCATTCTTCAGAAGTTCTGCCATTATAAGGAGAGTAAAATATGAATGAATAATACAGCCATTGCCCTCATCCTTCACCCACTTAGTTTCTTAGATGAGGAGACACAGCAGTTAAGGCAGAGATGCGCTCTCTGCAAATAACAATAATACTTCATGTTTGCTCACAGGTCTTAACCTCAGTTCATGACTGTGAAATCCAAAGCACATATATGTAGTGAGAAAAATAATCAACCATATCATGAATTGTGATTACATTTAATATAATTTCACTTATCTATGATTATTTTATTTATTATATTTAATTTAATATGATTTCACACTTATTTACATAAATAGTCATACTATGGAAGTGGCTAATATTTCCAAGGGAGAGTGTATGTCACCACGGAGAAATAAGGATTGAACCCTGAGACATTCCCACATTTATGGAATTGATAGAAAATGAGGTCAGAGAGAAAGAGGCCATGAATTTCAGTAGAGGATGGCAGGAAGCAAATGACATGGCCTCTTTCACAAGATTCAGTGTAATTTACCCCAAATCTATTAACTAGATGTCACAAAAGTAAATAGGCCCCAGTGAGTGATTTTCCTTGGAAGATTTGAAGATTCACTGTGACTCCTTGTTTTAATGTCCTCCCTATATTTCTCAACAATCAGGCAAGCTCATAACAATTACTTCCTCTGCAGAAACACTGCAAGAAAATTAAAACCCACAGAATTGTAAATAGAAGGAATTTCTTTCTGGTTTTCTTTAAGACCCTGGTTTCTAGCATAAAGAAATGTCCCAGCTTCTTAGTCACTGGACAATGGGAAGTTGTTTCAGAAAAGGATGGGAAACAGGAATCTACTATTTTTGACGCTATAATGATTTGTTCGGGACATCACGTATACCCCAATCTACCAACTGATTCTTTTCCTGGTAAGTTTGGAAAACGTATAATAGTCTGGGGATTTATACACAAGCACCAAGGGTTGAGCTAGATCTTTCCATAGACTGTCCATAACGATTATTCTTAAGGTTCCAAAGATTTCAAAACCAAATTTTTAAGTCTGATGATAAATACAGAAATCATTGTTCTCCTGAACCCTTACGCTAAAAGAATCAAGAAGCTGCAAGTCAGAGATCAGTTGACGATACAGGTCCTTATGGAGGAAGGGTTTTTAAATGTCATCTATATCCACACTTTGCAAATTCACTTTAGAAATTTCAGTGAGTATGTGTGTGTGTGTGTGCGCGCGCACGCGTGTGTGTGTGTGTGTAGTGGCACACTCCATTAGTATGCAAAAGCACCAAACATCAAATAAATATAATACACAGGTAACCTCACTCTCTCCTTCCTTCCTCCTCCATTACAATAGGAACACAGGTCTACTCTAAAATATTAGAGTTCTGATCTCAAGCCATGATGTTCACAGGCCGAGATAATTAAAAGAGGCACCTGGCTGGCCCAGTCAGTGGAATGTGTGACTCTTGATCTCGGGGTTGTGGGTTCAAGCCCCACATTGGGTGTAGAGATTACTTTAAAATAAAATCTAGAAAATATTTATAAATAAATACATGAATAAGTAGAGATTCAGGGAGAATAGAAGATGGAAAGCATGAAGGTTAAGAGGCAGTATATTTAGGCTTAGAACACTTGGGCTCAACCTCTTATTCCACTAGTTCCTTAGCATATGATCTTGGACAAGTCACTTAACTTCTTTGTCTCGACTTCCTTATCTTTTAAAAGTTAATGATGTCTGCCATACAGAGATGTTATCAAGATTAAGTGTTTGTTTAAGCATATAGATCCTAGCCCACAGTAAGCACTCAATAAATATTAGTTATTATTATCAAAATAGAAGTTCCCATATCATAGGTTTTTAAGGCACTGTAAGTTCCTATTTGGGGGTTTAGTGTCAAAAAGGATAGATGCGTTTCAACTAGGAAACTGTTTTTCAAAATTAAGACTGATAACAGGAGTTAAAAAAAAAATTGAAAAAGTGAGTCTTCACCATGTCTTCTGAAAATCAGCTCAAATCCCTCCTCATGTTCCACTTAGGCCTACACCAGTTTCAAGGCCACTATCTCCACAGCAGGGACTATAAAGACCCGGACGCCTTCAAGGGGAAGAGGGTCCTTGTCATCGGCCTGGGGAACTCAGGATCTGACATTGCTGTTGAGCTCAGCCGTCTGGCTACACAGGTACACTTCGGGAAACAAACTTAGGGTACGGGTGTGCTATTGAATCAACAGCTTGGGCGCTGAGGCTCGTGCTCACACGTCATACTACAAGGGATCCACCTGTGGCATATGCCCATTGAATCGAGGAGGACTAGAGACATGGTCCCTGTGAAGCAAGGTAACGTGGCCCATGCTAGCAAGGAAGCGCGTTCTACCGGAACCAGAGGTAAGTGTACGTGTGTAGACATACATGAGTGCATTGTTTTGTTTTAATTTTATGTTCTGCTCACCTCCCAGCAAACTGGTTGCTAGTCAGGATCTGCCTTTATTTATTTAGCAGTAGTTCTTATCATAGTTCTTACCATGCAAAAGGTGTTTTGCTTATCATTCTGGAGGTCTGAGATATAGAAGATTTTGTTCCCACCGTCTTCTATCCGTTTAATAGCCAGTGCTCAACAAATACTGGGCACCTGTTATATGCCAGAACTATGTCAGACTAGCAATAAACACGGAAATAAGTCAGACTATTTCTGACTTCCAGGAGCTGTCAGTGGGTGGAGGTGGGAGGACAGGTACACAGACCTTCACGAACGGAGGTAATAAGCCTTCCGTGACATTAGGTGTGGCCGCACCATGAAAAGAGAACCTAACTTAGCCTGGATGAAGTCAAGGGAGGCTTCCCAGAGGACTCTATGCTGAATCATCCATGACCAACAGACCTTAAAGAGCTTAACCTATTTTTAAGGAAATAGGTCTTCAGTAAACAAATTCTTAAACGGAATAAAACCTAATGACATTTTTGGTGTCAAACTCCCTCGGGTTATCACAAAAGTGGCATAAGAGACAAGTAGCTCTCAGGGCTGAGGCAGCTGCCATGGTCTGAGTGTCCAGACGAGGTCATGAGGTGGGCACAGAAGGACTGGAAGAGAAAACTTCAGACAAAGAACAGAATTAACTTCTTGACCTCTCCTCAGCCTGATTTCAGGTAGAGATTTAGCTATGTTTCTCCCACCCAACCCAGCAACTACCCTCAACCACCCACCCCCACTGAGGCCCTGGATTGGCTGGTCCCCACCAGGCCTACCATCATGTCTCTGAGTCTGTGAAGATTAAACCTGTCACAACTCAATACACAGCTCTCTTGTTCCCGGCTGTCAGGTTCTCATTATTTCAACAACTATGCACTCGCCCTCTTGGGTGGAGAGACAGAGTAGTTCCATCTCTACCTAGTCTCAGTCATAGGCGATTCATCCTGACCCAACTCTCTGAAATTGCTTCTTCCAGGGGTGGCTAGGAGTCTCGGTCGGTTAAGCAGCTGACTCTTGGTTTCAGCTCAGATCATGACCTCAAGGTTCATGGGGCTGGGCTCTGTGCTGACAGTGAGGAGACTGCTTGGGATTCTCCCTCCCTCTCTCTCTGTCCCTACCCTATGTGCCTTCTCTCTCTCTGTCTCTCTCTTTGTGTATGTGTATGTGTGTGAATATACGTATATCACACACACACACACACACACATATATATATACTTTAAAAATATTTCTTTTTTTAAATGTTTATTTATAAAAAAATAAATAAATGTTTATTTATTTTTGAGAAAGAGAGAAAGCACAAGTGGGAGAGGGGCAGAGAGAGAGGGAGACACAAAATCCGAAGCAGGCTCCAGGCTCTGAGCTGTCAGCACAGAACCCAAGGCGGGGCTCGAACTCACGAACCGCAAGATCATGACCTGAGCCAAAGTTGGACACTTGACCGATTGAGCCACCCAGGTGCCCCCAAAAATATTTAAAAAATAAATAAATAAAAATGCTTCCGCCTGGATACGGAGGGCAATGCACGGAGATGTCCATAAAACACGTCCATTGTGTCATATCTGCTTGTTTCCTACAGTGTGACACTGAAGTCTATGTTGCCTCCCCCACCAGGTCGTTATCAGTACCAGAAGTGGCTCCTGGGTCATGAGCCGGGTTTGGGACAATGGCTACCCTTGGGACATGGTGTATGTTACCCGCTTTGCATCCTTTCTCCGGAATGCCCTGCCTTCATTTGTCTCTGACTGGTTATACGTGAAGAAGATGAACACGTGGTTTAAGCATGAGAACTTCGGCCTGATGCCTTTAAATGGGTACTACAAGTAACACGTATTTTATCACTTAAAAAAGCGGGGCACTCGCTTCAGTTGAACTCTTTCTCTCTAGATCTTACTTTAGCTGTCTCACTGAGGTTGTTGAGATGAAACCGAGGACTGCATGAGTGGCACAGTATACCCAGAGAGCACGTATGGGTTGAAAATCGTATCGAAATGTCTCTGGCGGAGAAAGAAATATGGGAGAGTACAAAAGGCCAAGGAGCGGGGCACTAGATCCCCCTGACATGACAGATTCATTTATGGTAGCTCCAAGCTAAAGCATAGAATTTTGAGGGCAGAACCGTCTCATGAATTGTTCTTTTGAGAAATACCTCATCCATGCTTGTAAATGAATGGGGATTGCAATTTTAATACCTAGTCCTCAAGACTATTGTGGTATGCAGCAAGATAAAAACATATAAGGCATTTTGTAAACTATAAAGCTTTACAGATATTGGTTCTTACTAGTCTCGGATATTCTAATACGCTTGTAAGGAGCAATTAACCAAGTGGTATTAATCGACATGTCTCAGAAAGTAGAAAACCTCAGAATGAAAGTACACACCTCTTCCACCGTGGAAAGATTGGAATGTTAGCAGGACAGTCAGGAGGCATGGAACATGGAAAGCAGTGGAGATTCACAAAACTGATGTAGCCGGTAAGATTAACAAGCTTTGGTTTATTATTTTTCTGTAGACACAGAGCCTGACACCTGCTAATTAGAAAGGCACTCTAAGTAGAAGAATCAGTACGTCCATAGAAAAATATTCGAGTGGCTAAGACAAGAAAGGACTCACTAAGAAATTTCATCTTGGCCCATGCTAGCAAAAATGTTTCATTGTGGGGAGGGGGGGGCGCCTGGCTGGTGCAGTCAGCGAGCATGCTACTCTTGATCTCGGGGTTGTGAGTGGGAGCCCCGTGTTGGGTATAGAGATTACTTGAAAATAAAATCCTTAAAAACGTTTCAAAGAAAGGTTTCATTGTGTTAGAGAATCAGGTGAGGCAAAGTAAGAGGAAACCGTAAATTGAAATAGGAAATGCCAGGTTTAAGAGTCAGACCCTCACTCCACAGCATTTATCCTACTTAGTCTGGCAGACTACTATATCCTTAAAGATAAAACCAACCAACCAACCAACCAACCAACCAACCAACAAACAAAAAACGTTGATTTCATGCATTTAAACTTATGTTTAATGTAATAGACACTCCAAAGCCTGAGCTGATGAAGACTTTTGGTCTTGTAAGACTAACTGCAAATCATAGTCTGACTCTGCCCTTTAGACAACGAAACATAGGTTTGGAAATCCATTCATTCTAAGAATGAAGCTCCCTCTCAGAAAGGGTTCCAAGTACCCTAAGGTTTTGACAACACCTTCTCACTCCTCACTCGAGTGGGGGGAATAAAAACAGGTTTTACTGAGACCTACTTTTTGTCACCTGGTAAGGTAAGAGACAAAGTTCCAGAATGATAGAGGCAGAGAAAGATATGGAAGTATACAGGAACATTCTAAGATTTATAAACTTTCTGAGTCTTTGAGATACTTGGAGTACATTCCAAAACGCCCCAAAAGGAAAGGTGAGTCAAAATGAAGAATGTCGTCGCAAAGCACATCACTCCCAGAATTTTGGCAACCAAAGTGCAGTGTTAAAGTTGTTACACTTTCTTTTAGGACCACAGCTGTGGAAAGGAAGCCACACATGACAGTGTAACAGCTCGCCACAGCCAATTTGATTTGCTCAAATCAAAGACCTTACTTATAATAATAGTTCACGTATAATAATGACACTTGCATGAGGCAGAGGCACTGTTTTAAGTGCTTTATGGGTAATTGTTCGTTTAGTTCTAACCATATGAGGTAGATTCTATCGCTATCCCCATTTTACACATAAGGAAACAAATACAGAGTAGTCACTAGTGAGAGATGGAGATTGATTATAAACCTTTCTATTATTATTTTTTTATCTTTATTCATTTTTGAAAGAGAGAGAGAGTGCAAGCGGAGGAAGAACAAAGAGAGAGAGGGAGACACAGAATCCAAAGCAGGCTCCAGGCTCCAAGCAAGCTGTCAGCACGCAGCCCGACACAGGGCTCAAATTCATGAACCGTGAGATCATGACCTGAGCCGAAGTCAGACACTTAACTGACTGAGCCACCCAGGTGTCTCCCAGAGTCTGCATTCTTAACCACTGATTATGTCTAGGAATTAGTTTGATTGTCATCTATTTGGCCAATCTCCAAATAGTATAAGTACCCATAAGGGAATCTTCAAGTTTCAAAGGACCCAAAGAGGCAGCTCAGACAGAATTCTTAAGGATTGTTGCAGGCAATAGTAAAAAAAAAAGTTGCCACAAGAGAAGAGTTCAGAGGTCCTCATGCTAATGTTTAGCTCTTCAAATCTGGTTCCAGTGCTATGGACTGTTGCAGATATTTCTTGGAATTGGTGCATTACAGCAAAAGTCTGTCTCTTGTTTCTGAACAGTTCCCTGCGAAAAGAGCCTGTGTTCAACGATGAGCTCCCATCCCGCATCCTGTGTGGCACCGTGTCCATCAAGCCCAATGTGAAGGAGTTCACAGAGACCTCGGCTGTGTTTGAGGATGGGACTGTGTTTGAGGCCATCGACTCCGTCATCTTTGCAACAGGCTATGATTATGCCTACCCCTTCCTTGATGACTCCATCATCAAAAGCAGAAACAATGAGGTCACCTTGTTTAAAGGCATCTTCCCCCCACTAATGGAGAAGCCAACCTTGGCTGTGATTGGCCTCGTCCAGTCCCTTGGGGCTGCCATCCCCACAGCTGACCTCCAGGCTCGCTGGGCTGCTAAAGTGTTTGCAAGTAGGTCGACCATTCTATCTTTTATCCATTTAGTCAGTGAACGTTTACTGAGCACCTTCTATATGCCACGTACTGTCCTAGGTGCTCAGGATCTAAAGGGAACAAGACACACTCCGTGACCTTAGATAGCCTAAAATAGAGCCAGGGGGATGCTAAAATAGGGGAAGTTTTAGGATGTTCTGTACAGGAATATAAATCAGAGGCAGGGAGTGGCAAGAAACAGAGAGATAGACTAGAACACGGACGGCCTTAAGAGCTGTGTTAAAGAGCTCATAGGGAGATTGGAGGGACTATTGGAGGGAGTTTGCAAGGCTTTAAGCAAGAGAAAGACAGCAGTGGATAACTGCAATGTCAAGATACATTGTGAAGGTCAGAAGGGCCCTGGTAGATGTTGCAGGCACCCGATTGGCATCAAACTGTGTCAGAATAACAATGGCAGGCCACTCCTACTCTATGCACCTACTTCTCCTCCCCCTCCAATCCAGACTCTAGGGTCTACAAGTATGCTTATGTAAGGAAATCAAGAACATGAGGATTACATGGAGAAAGGCAATGTCTCAAATATATAGATTTAATTTACTTCAGTCATATTGATCATTATTAAAGTGTCTTTTTATTCAAGGGTCCGAAAACCTTGGCCAACATAGGTATACCTTACCTAACATACTGTCCATAAAAACTTAGGTAATAAATTTACAGGTAATGAAGAAAACGTTACAATCCTAGAATGGATGTTTTCTAAAAATGTTGTGGGTAAGTAAGCTTCTATTTCAAATGTACACAAAGGATCATTATTGAAATAATCCCTGTTATGAAATCCTTTACAAGGTTGTTCCTCTGTAAAATACTTGCATTGTGTTTTCCTCTTAAAGGAACAACAGTGCCAAGTACCTGGGGTTTTACAAAAAAAAAAAAAAAAAAAAAAAAAAAAAAATGGCTACAGTTCATAAGCCCAAGAAATGTATATGAAACAAGAGGTGGTATTTATTCATTCAGCAAATATTTATTGAGCAACTACTATGTGCCAGGCTCCATCTTGGCACTTGGGACACAACATCAAAGCAGACAAAAATTCTAGCAAACATCTGACCACAACCGTACCAGGAGAGGTAAGGTGCTAACAATGACTAGGAAGTATTCATGCACTGTGAATGTCATAATAGCTTTCTGCCATGGTGACAAAGGCAAAAGAGCTACAGTCAGCAATCAGATGACCCCTCCACTGATAACGTATTGCAAAGCTCTAAAATTTTCTGATGCTTCCTGGCCGCAGGCTAATGCTGGAAAACCCATGCGTCCTTCCACTGTTCCATGTTAATAGGCATGTACCTTAGAGTGAAGATTACTTCTGGAGAGAATTCTTAATAAGAGGATGCAAATAAGAAGTATGAAGAAGCTGTTATGATATTAGTATACATAAAGTGTATCTAAGGCATGTTGGGGATTAGGTCCTCCAGGATGTCACAGAAATATGAGATTAGGTGATCTGAAGCTACAAACTTCTTTGTTGCCACTGTCTCACTGCAGGCCAGCCCTGCTATTTATAGAGGGGGGTTCATTGACCTCTCAAGTCTTTATTTCTATAAATTGTTATTCTACTAAAGATACCAAAGGCAGCTCCTCTTGATATAAAATCTTTTAGGGATACAGTTCATAAATACTACAAAAAAATCAGGGGTGCCTGGATGGCTCAGTCAGTTGGGTGTCTGACTTCAGCTCAGGTCATGATCTCACTGCTTGTGAGTTCGAGCCCCACATCGGGCTCTGTGCTGACAGTCAGAGACTGAAGCCTGCTTCGGATTCTGTGTCTCCCTCTCTCTGCTGGCCACCCCCACTCACTCTCTCTCTCTCTCCCTCTCTCTCTCAAAAATAAATAAAAACATTAAAAAATAAAATAAAGAAATTTTAAAAAACACTATGAAAAAATCATCATGTGTCATTATATATTTCTGATTTTTTTAAATCTTTTTTAATACTTCTTTCCCCATTTCTCTTCTAGACTCATGCACCTTGCCAACTACAAATGAAATGATGGATGACATTGATGAGAAAATGGGGAAAAAACTCAAGTGGTAAGAGATTGTACTTGCTAATGAAACAAACCATAAGATTTTCCTTTATATGTAGGAAAATGTTGATATATTTTACAATATTTTTACTAGTCAAAATTCACATTTTTGGAACACTTGCTATGATCAATCAGTATGAGATAGGAAAATAATAGTCATTACACGTCACCTGTAGGATAGTACAAACTACACTCTAGAGTAGTTTCTCCATGGGAGTGATTTTGATCCCCAGGGAACGTTTGGCAAAGTCCAGAGACATTTTTGGTTGTCACAAGTGGGGAGGGCATGCTATTGGCATCTAATGTGTAGAAACTAAGGATGCCGCAAAGCATCCCACAATGCAGAGGACAGGCCTCCTAAACAAAATGTTATCCAGCTCAAATGTCTCCAAGAAGTCCTTTCCCATCAGCCACATGTCTGCCAGCAAGTTAACTAGCTGGGAACTGAGCAGTGGCAGCACTGTAATCAGAAAACCAAATGAAGAACCAAACTGAGTTCACCTGCCCTAGTATTTTCTTCTAAAAAGATATTCATTTCGGGGCACCTGGGTGGTTCAGTCGGTTGGACGTCTGACTTTGGCTTAGGTCATGATCTCACAGTTCATGGGTTCGAGCCCCACATTGGGCTCTGCACTGACACTGTCGGAGCCTGGATCCTGCTTTGAATTCTGTCTGTCTGTCTGTCTCTCTCTCTCTGTCCCTCCCCCATTTGTGCTCTCTCTCTCTCAAAAAATAAAAAGAAAATAAAAAATAAAAGAACATTCCTTTCTGATTCATCCAAACATGTGTTCTCAAGTACACCATAAAGGGGATTTGTAGAAAGTCATTCAAGTGGCTAGACATCACGTATTTAAATGTATTTTTTATGTTAGCTACTTCCATATAAATCAATTTTTTTCCAATTTTATATTAAAATCTGTTGGAAGAATAATTAGATAATGAATCCTATTCGGATGAAGAGGTGTCTGTGTAAGAAGATTCTTTCTTCTTTCAAGCTCTAACACATCATCCACTGAGTTCTGCCACACAGTTGCTGGCAAAGGAGAGGAAAGTAGAGGTGGAAGCTTCAGACTCAACAAAATCTCTCCTGCATCTCATCCAGTTCACAGGGCGGCTCTGCCAAGTGGACACGCCTATTCACCATTCACGCAGCTCACTCTCCTTACCAGCCTTTATATTACAGGCCAATAGGAATAAGAAGCAGGGAAAGGAGAAGCCCCGAAGTCAACCGCATTTCTTAAATGGTAGCCTGCTCTTCAGGGTTCCTAAAAGTAAATGAGGCCCTGCCCCAAAAATCTAACACTGGGGCAGATCCCAAGCAAGGTCATGTAAAGAATAATCATGTGTTAAAGAATAAACTAAGTTGATCCGTCACCTTGGCATCCTGGGGTCCTTTCACTCCAGGCCACAGAAGACCAAATGACATCAAATTTAGATAGAGGTTAGGAAGGAGGGAAAAAAATGAATCAACACATTTATAGCCACAGAACAAATGATAAACTCATTGTTGTGGAAAAAGGGAGGAATGGGATAATCCTGGAGCTGCTGACTAAAATGCTATTTTCTGAGCTAGAAAATAAGAAATTCGTGCTTTATTTACTGTGCCCCTCATTCCCATATGTTCTTTTCTTTCCTCAGGTTTGGCCAGAGCCAGACTTTGCAGACAGATTACATCACGTACATGGACGAGCTGGGCTCCTTCATAGGAGCCAAGCCTAACATACCATGGCTCTTCCTGACTGACCCCCAGCTGGCCTTGGAGGTGTACTTTGGTCCCTGCAGCCCATACCAGTTTCGACTGATGGGACCAGGGAAGTGGGATGGAGCCAGAAATGCCATCCTGACCCAATGGGACAGGACAGTAAAGCCAACCAGGATGAGAGCTGTAGGGAAAGCTCAGAGACCCCAACACTTTTATAATTTGCTCAGAATTCTTTCATTCTCAGTGCTTTTGCTAGCCGTTTGGCTTACATTTTATTAATGAGAAAGTCCTTTACATCTCAGAGTTTAGCCTAGAAGTTTAATTATTCAGATATGTATGTAGCTTAATTATAGGTATATACACATATGCATCCATAAAATCTCAGAGCTGCTCTTTGCTTTCCTGCAGATGTAAAAATTAATTCTGGCCCATTTGACTCAAAGGCTAAAAAAAAAATGGAAAATACTCGGGCTTTCCCTTTCTGATGAGAATCTATACTCTAAAAAGGCTTTTCACATGCTGAATGGGCAAATTTGGAGATGCTTGAGATGAGGAAGAAGGGGGATGAAGGAGAGTGAGCACAGGTTTGCAGGATGAACAAAGTTTAATACATTTCTTAAGGGTGTTTCATCATAGGCAGAGATGACATCACAACAATGTTGAATCTTTCAACCCATGACATGGTATATCTTTCCATTTATTTAGACCTTTAATTGCACTCAGCAGTGTTTTGTAGTTTTTTGTGTATAGATCTTACCCATCTTAGGTCAGATTTATCCTGAGTATTCCATATTTTTGGATGTTATGATAAATGGTAGTTTAACATTTTTTAATTTCCTGTTGTTTATTGCTAACATATAGAAATGCGATCATTTGTTCTTTTGTTGAATCATCTGTAACTTTTTTGTAGATTCCATAATGCTTCCTACGTAAATAATCACGTTGTCTAAAAATAAAGATAGCTTTACTTCTCCAATTTCAACTTGGATGTCTTTTATCTTTTTCTTGACTTATTGCACTGAAACTCCAGTATAATATTGAATAGAAGTGGTGAGATGAGACATCCTTGCCTTGTTCCTGATCTTAGGAATAAAGCATTGAGTCTTTTACCACTAAGTATGATGTTAGCTATAGATATTTCATAAATACCCTTTATTAAGTTGAGAAAGCTTCCTTCTATTCCTAATTAGGATTTTTGCATGATGGATATTTATCTGGTTTTTTTTTTTTTTTGTAATATTTTGTCTTGGTTTGTATCAATGTAATGACAGTCCCATAGAATGAATAGGAGAGTATTCTTCCTCTTAAATTTTCTGGAAGAGTTTGTCTATCATTTGCATTATTGCTTTCTTAAATATTTGGTAAAATTCACCAGCGAAGCCATCTTGACCAAAAGTTCTCTGTGTAAAAGTTTTTAAACTACAAATTCAAGTTCTTTAATAGATATAGGGCTACTCAGGTCATGTGTTTCTTCTTGAGAGAGCTTTGGTAGTATGTGTCTTCTAAGTAATTAGTTCATTTTATCTAAGGGAATTCAATAAAGATACAATGGTCTTTTCAACAGATGGTACTAGAACAATTGGATATATATATGAAAAAAATTCAATCAATACTTTGCATCCTATACAAAAATTAACTCAAAATAGATCCTAGAACTAAATGTAAAACCTAAAACTATTCGGTCACCTGAGTGGCTCAGTTGGTTAAGCATCTGACTCTTGATTTTGGCTCAGGTCATGATCTCACGGTTGTGAGATCGAACCCCATGTAGGGGTGTGGATGGAGCCTCCACACTCAGTGCAAAGCCTGGTTAAGACTCTCTTTCCCTCTCCCTCTGTCCCTCCCCGCCCCCAAAAGTAAAAATTAAAAATTAAATTAAATTTTAAAAACCTAAATCTTATGAAACTTCTGGAAGAAAACATAAGAGAAGATCTTTCAGTTAGGCAAAGAGGTCTTAGACAATATCAAATGCAAAATCCAAAAAAATGTATAAATTAGGCTTTATCAAAATTAAGAACTTCTATTCTTGAAAAGACAGCATTAAGAGAATGAAAAGACAAACTACGGGGTGAGTGGGTGGCTCAGTCTGTTAAGTGTCCAGGTCCTGATTTCAAGTCAGGTCATGATCTCACAGTTCCTGCCCTTGAGCCACACGTGGGGCTCTCTGCTGTCAACGTACAAGCTGCTTCAGATCCTCTGTCCCCTTCTCTCTCAGCCCCTCCCCCACTTGCATGCTCTCTCTCAAAAATAAATAAACATTAAAAAAATAAAATAAAATAAAATGGAGTCATGGAGGCTGGAACAGGGAGCTCTCACATCCTACCACTCATGGCAGCCCTTCACAGACCTAGTCCTTCACAGACCCAACAGGAAAAAGTTTACTTTGCAGGGTGCCTGGGTGGCTCAGTTGGTTAAGCGACCGACTTCCTTGGGCTCAGGTCATGATCTTACAATCCGTGAGTTCGAGCCCCGCGTCAGACCCTGTGCTGACAGCTCAGAGCCTGGAGCCTGCTTTGGGTTCTATGTCTCCCTCTCTCTCTGCTCCTCCCCCGCTCATGCTCTGTCTCTCTCTCTCTCCTTCAAAAAAATAAATAAAAACATTTAAAAAGAAAAAAAAAAAAAAGAAAAAGTCTACTTTGCTACTAGGGGAGGAGGAAGAAACGTTTTCCTCCTCCCCCAGTAACAACCCAGCCAATGAGATACTCGCACAACTCAGCCAATGAAAAGCCACTACCCTTGGAACTCTCAGTTTGCTCCAATGGATTTCTTGTTTACAACAACTCCTCCCAACACCCCCCCCCCCCCGCCCTCACTCTAAAAGAGAATGTTCTCCTGCTTCCTTCTGCAGACTTGCCTTATGGCTTTTGCCATACCTGGCATGTTCCAAACTGTAGATCCTCTGCTATCTCTGAATAAACCCATTCCTCTAGTAAACTGACTGTTTTACTTTTAAGGTCAACAGGGCCATAGATATGGATTACATCAGCTAGGAAGGAGATGTAGGAGAATGAAAAGAAAATAAGGAGAGAACCCCAGCCGGAAAAGTAAAAGGAGACCAAAAAAAGAAATAACTGGTAACCGTGGAAGAGAAAACCGGGAGACAATAATATGCTGGAATACAGGAAAAGGAGTGTCAAGGAGTTAGTAAACCCAAAAATTGCTCATTAACATGACAGTTTCAAAATCTATCTGTAAGAATTCGTGAGAAAAAGGAGTCTAGAAAATTTCGAGGAAGACAAAAGTAGGGGGAGAAATGCTTTGTCAGGTGTCTAAACATAGTATAAAGATACAATATTGTGAATGTGCTATGAGTATGAATGAACACACAGATCAATGGGTCAGAAGAAATGATCCAGGAAAACATACAGTCCTCAGAAGAAAATCAGTAAAGGAAGTGAACAAAAAAAGGGTCACAGGAGGGAATAAAGGGAATCATCCCTACTGAGAGAGCCCTGTCTGCAAAGTTCTGGAGCTATGAACAAGCAGGGCACATTTGAAGAAGCGGCAGAAATCTTTCATGACTTCAGGGGGAGTTGGAGGGGAAAGGCAAGGGAGAGTCTGGAGAAGAAAACAGGACCCTCTGGTGGAAGAGAGATTCTCCTTCTGAAGATCTAGCAAGTATCTGAGCTTTGAGTAGAAGATCTGGAACGAAGAGATCGAGTTACCAGCATGCTGCTACAGAGACCAAGAGCAGCCCTATGTACATGACATGCTGGGATGTGTCTACCAATTTCTTTAAAGAGATAAGACCACAACCTGGTAATATGATACCTTGCAAATCAACAAAGACGCAACTGAATGCAATGTCCTAATGTGGCTTTTAGTAAAAAGAAAATAGTTGATGGCACAATAAATACTAAGGGGAGCGTTTTTTAAAGCCACAAGTTAGTGATAACTGAAATCCTTGTGCCATTTAAAGTTTACCTCTTACATTGAACTACAGTGGTCCAAACTCATTCAACTGTCTTCTGCTTAGACTGACTACCCTTCCTTACCTTGTATAAAAAGAAGGATAACCAGATCCTTAATGTCTATGTTTGTGAATCACTCCATAGCAACTACCTTTGCATATTTCCACACGTCTCATAACTGTGTCCTGTCTGGGGAAATCAAAGGCAGTCTCAAAAGGTGAAAAGAGCCCCCAAAGAAGCATTTTTCAACTAAGAGAAATGGCACAACAAAGAGGAAAATTGTAGTCGCTTTTCCTTCTTTCTAAAGCTTACTGCCAAGAAGACCATGGTTAAGCTTGGATTTTGTTCTAAAATTTAGGGGTTTTCTCCACATTTCTTTTCTGGATATGTTATAATTCTGGGTCTCTGTTTATCTTAAATCTCATAACTTACGGTGGTGTTTGCATTCCTTTTAAATATCTGGTTGTGACAGGGGGTGCCTGGGTGGCTCAGGCAGTTAAGCATCTGACTTTTGATTTCAGCTCAGGTTAATGATCTCATGGTTCCTGAGTTTGAGCTCCCCACCCCCACGCCTACTCCTGGTATTGGGCTCTGTGCTGACGGTGTGGAGCCTGCTTGGGATTCTCTCCCTCTCCTTCTGCCCCTCCCCTGCTCTCTCTCTCTCAAAATAAATATATAAACATTAAAAAAATAAATATCTGGTTGTGACAGGGCTTATTGTTGGTCAGATTCGCTGTTTCATTTACATGTATATAATATTCCTTTGTTCTATAAATATGTTACACTCGACAAAATGCAATGGATCTAAAATATTTTTTTTAAGACAGAGTGCATGCAAGTGGGAGAAAGGGACAGAGGGAGAGACAGACAGACAGACAGAATCTCAAGCAGGCTCTGTGCTCAGCACAGAGCCCAATGTGGGGCTCAATCCCACGACCCTGAGATCATGACCTGAGCCAAAATCAAGAGTCGAATGCTCAACTGACTAAGCCACCCAGGTGACCCAGATCTAAAATATTTTTAACAAATATTAGAAGACTCAAAAAATTTAATGCCAGACCAGTGGGGGCTTTTAACCAGGGAAGTGGTATAAATTAAATTAATAATATGAGAAAATAATCTGGCATCAGGGTGGAGAATTTATTCTAAGTGGGCAAGAGTAGAAATACAAAGATGAGTTAAAAAGCATTGTGAAAATCTAGGCCTTATTTTCAACAGTTTTGAAGTTGTGATAATTCCAAAAAAGTTATGGCTGAGGTGTCCCTTTATTTTATCTATAAAAGCGGAGTTTCATGAATTTTAATACTGTCAACAAAATTATAACAGACAGCTTTAACTATTATAAAGTACAAAATGCTTTAATATTTGGAAGCAATCACATTCCCATGACAATGTGCTATTATAAACAATTTCTTGTTTGTTTAAGTACATTCTTGAAAGACTTTGTGCAACAATTTGTCCAATGGTACAAGTATGTGCAATACATGGTCCACACTCTCTACTCAATAAATATTTACTAAGTAAATAGACATATCATTTTTTTAAAATCATTTTTTTAAAAATAGCTCCTCATTCAGATGTTATACCAGTGGACCAGCTTTATGCCCCACCTTAATTTCTACCCATGAAATATTCTTAAGTATTCTACCCATGAAATATTCTCATAGAATAAAGTACAAGCTATAATCCCAGCTATAATCTCAGAATATTTAAGAACAGGCCAAAAATTATCTTTGACTTTTAAAGTTAAACTATATAACTTTAAATGACACAAATATAGTAGGATTAAGAGTTATGGATGTGTCTGCAGAAAAGATAACCAGCAAAAATTCAAGTATGTTTGTTTTCTTATTGGAGGTATTGTTGTTAACGTGAAGGATTCAGTTCAACATACTAAAGAACTTCCTGATAGTGAGGACAGCTAAAAGAATGAGCACCAAAAAGAAATTCAGCACCTGCTTTTCTGAGAGGTTTTATAAAGGTAATAGTTCTCCATAAATCTCACTCAATCTCCATGTAGAATGCACAATGTCACAGAGTGTGAGCTAACATTGATTTGTGCCAATGATGACTTTCGTTTTTAAGTTTAAAAAGCAAATGAATAAAGTGAACACTCTTTCAGTGAGGAACACTTACCCTAATTAAGAAAACAGACTAATCATGTGCTATTGCAACACAAAATCCTCAAAAATAAGAATTATGGCAATTATAAATAATGATCTCTGCAAAGAAGTATCCCTGCTCCAAGGTTCTTGCCACCTATGGAAGTAATCATACTGCATTTATTTGAAAATTAATCATTATTCTAACTTTTCATTAGTTTTCACTAAGACTAATGAAAGGCAACTACTAGTCAGCCTCTTTGCCTTAAATTCAAAACTAGTAGGAATATATCAACAACCCTTAAGGCATCCTAGTAGTTAAGAGACCATTTCATTGACTTTGAATAAGAGAACCATTTAGCAACTAGTATATTGTGCTAGGAAGGAAAAAAATAACTAGATCCTGTCTCCCAAGAATTTATTATCTAAATGCATACATATACACAAGTACATATATCAGCAAAAACTCTAGACTACTTGAGGACAGTGATGGCTGTACAGTGACCCATCCTGCTGGATCTCCTCATCAAATGATTTGAAACATGCTCCTCAGTATAACTTGAAGACAGAGTGCCAAAGCTACAAAATAACTGGAATTAAAGAGAAAACTCACCAAATTACAGTGTATCGTCTCTCACTTGACCACCCACCTCATTCTATTGCAAGATCGGGTAGAGGTTGGCCAAGAAAAGCCTCATGGAAGAAAAGAAAGGGAAGCTAGCGAAAGGGGCTACATACACTAGAAAATACTTAAAAAAAAAAAAGGCATCAAGGCAGGTCAGAGCACAGACTACTGTGAAGGAATTTCAAATCTAGGAGTTTGAAGAACCAGACACCATTTAAAAGGATTGGCACAATATGAAGGGGGGGGGTGTGTGGCATAAACATACTGACTGCAGTCAATGAGACAGTCCTTGAAATGCATAGCTCTAGGGGAGAAAAGAAAAGAAGATAGGCACTTTGGAAAGTCCGTTGTAAAATAAAAAGAAGAAAAAAAGAAAAGGTAAAATGGAGAGTCCTGTAAGACAGAAAAGAACCACAGAATTTGGAGGACTCCTAACCCCTCTACCATAATTAAACAAACAAGCAAACTGTTAAATACCTGAACTTTTCTATTCCTTCAGAAGAGGACACCATTAAATGAGGAATCTAATAAGACATCTCAATATCATAAAAATAAAGAAGATGAAGGTTATGCTATGTCTAGATAGATGGATAGATAGGTAGATAGCTAGATAGGTGTGAGGGAGGGATTGAGGGAGGGAGGGAGGGAAGGAAGGGAAAAAGGAAGGAAGGGAGGAAGGAAGGAAGGAAGGAACAGAGAGGAAGGAGGGAAGGAGAGGAAAAAGGAAGGAAGGAAGGAAGGAAGGAAGGAAGGAAGGAAGGAAGGAAGGAAGGAAGGACAACAAAATCCTTTCCCAGAGATCCACTGGAAAAGTTCTATTTATGTCTCCTTGGCCAGAATTGAAAATGCATGGTGACTCCTAAGTGCAAGGGCATCTGAAATAATCATCTTTCCCAGCCAAGGCAGAATGGGAAAAATGAACTTGGAAGCTCTTGGATAGCCATTAAACAGTGTATTTCATATCTCTCATGTGTCATCCTCACACTTGATTAGTAAGTAGTTCAGCTAGATATAAAATCACAAGCCTAAAATCAAATTATCTTAGACTTTTGAAGTCATTGCCTCATTGCCTTCTACTATTGTATTATAAAAGCCCATTGTCATTTCCATTCTTTGTCCTTTAAACGTGACTTGTATTTCTTTTTCTAGAAGGTGATGGGGCTTTCTTTTTAATCCCTGCAGTTTTGAAATTTCATGGTGAAATGCCTGGTTTGGGGTCTTTTCAAATTTCCAGGTCTGGAACTTCATCAATTCAATTTCTACAAAGATCAAACCTCCAGTTATCCATCCAAGATGAAGGAAGGTCAGTCTGGTGGTTGTGCAACATGGAAGTAAGAAATATCTGTTCCATAAACAAACTTTCAGCCACTCATGTTGTGTCTTTTTACTGATACCTTTGCAGTTCCTGATGTCTCCAGTCCCTAAACCACCACCCCCTGACTTCATCTGGTGTAAATTCACCTTTACATGTTAGCATCCCCCTTGCAAGCTCAGTGTTAACTCTCTTTTCTGATGACTCATCAGCTCACTTCCTGTCTTCAGAAAATGTGCTGATATTTCTTCTCTACTTTAATCTCCTCTCGGATTTTCTATATCCTTTAAGTTTATGACTTTTTTATTTTTTATTCTCATTTGTGTGAGGTTTCAAAAGGTAGCAGAGAGAAAAAAATATATGTTTCAATCCACCATATTTAGCCTGGAGTTTTCTCAAGTACACCTGTAGTGTGAAGAATGAATCTGTAGGGGTGGGAGGTGGCTAAGGTGGTTGGTGGGATGGGCTAAGACGGAGAGTAGGGAGACAATCGAGACTTTCAGTTTGAAGTGATGACAATCCAACTTATGATAGTAGCAGGAATAACGGAGATAAGAGGACAACCTTGAGACAAACTAAATTGATAGAAACAGCTGGGGTTGGTGATTAGTTGTAAAGGAGCAGCATAACAGGTACTGTATATCAGGTTGTGCAGGTTACACTTCAACGGTAGCAACAGTAAGTTCCAGCCTCTGGCTGGGATGATCAGCGAAGACCCCAAAGACGGGTGGGAGTTTGATAGATGGAAATGGAGGCTGGGCATTCCAAACGAGGTGATCAATCATTACCATTTATTTGTAACAAGTGTTCTGCCAAGACTACAACTCGGACTATTTTGAAACTGAAAAAACTATTTTGATAGATACAATCATCTTCTGTCTTCCTGAATGGGGACTATCATTTGCCTTTTGAGGCAAACACTCCCTCTCTGTTCCCTTTGGCTTTTACTTCATCACCCTATTGTTTCAGCAATGACCCTGCAAGACAAGTGTTCACACCTTACTAAGGCAAGCCTGGAGGAAGTCACCCAAATGAAGATGTTGTCTTGATCATGGACTAATAACAAGTGTTGTGCTTGTGTGTGCTTATTTTGTTATAATAATTATATATTTTCATGGTTCAAAAACTTTAAAATAAAAAGTGAAAAATCTTATTTTCACCCATGACTTCTACTTGCCCAGGTCCCGGTTCCCTTCTTTTTAGTTCCCACCCTCTCCCTGGTCCCCTCAGGTAGTCACTTTTATTAATGTCCTGAATAATTTTGCATAGTTTATTTATGAGAGTATGGGAAAATTAAAATGTACTTTCTTATTTGCCCTTGTTTTAGACAAAGTACAGCAAAATATATACACTGTTCTATACCTTGTTTTTGTACTTAATAATATACCTTGGCACTATGTATACAGAGAACCTTTTAAAAACTGCATACTATTCAATGTGATTTCTTGAATCAGTCTCCTATGGGCATTTTGATTGTTTTCAATGTTCTTCCGTGCTTCTTCAATGAATAATTTTGTACACAAATCATTTCACCTACTATTCAACTGTATTTGTAGGATTAAATGTTTTGTTTAGAAATAAAAATTGGGTGTTTTAGCAAAGCTATGACCCTTTGGAACTAGTGAAATGTTTGGCATTGGGGTTTGCTTTGCTTTGTTTTGATTTTTTCATAAATCTGGAGCTAGACCAAACTAGGCTTACAACCAGTTGTTGGGCGATTATGTGACCTTCTGTTTATTTATGATTCGGTTTCCAGCATACAAATGTAGAAATGAGAATACAGCAAAAAGGACATTCAGGCAGTCCTTCCCTGGGAGGAAAGAGTAAAATAGAAAGATACTGGTATCAGTGGCACAATATGCCCCAACTGTCAGGGTTGCCCACATGGTGTCGAACTCCAAAACTCCAGCTTTGGGATAGCTCTACCGCCATTCTAACAGTCTACTGTTATTTACTATATGGTCCTTCTAGTATTATGGTTTGTTCAGATCATGAAGATAGAAGATACCCTTGTTTATGGGCATGAATTTTCCAAGAATAGTATTAAGTTCTTATTGTCAGTTGTACTGAGAAAGGGATAATTCTCAGGAAGCAAATGAGTTGGGCAGTGGTGATTTTCTCTCCGGGTTTTGGAGGTGGCCAGTTCTGGACTCTGAGATTAGCCTCTGGTAGAAGCTAAGTAAAGAGTCAGTGTGGTGAGGGACTCTGAGATTGTTTGTCATAGAAAAAAAATTGAAAAAAATATAAATATTCATCAGTGGAGAAGAATTAAATGAATTGCAATATATTTATATCAAGGAATTAAATAAAGGTTTTTAGATTTAGAAAACATAGATCTCACAAAGATAGTGTTGAGCAGAAACACAAGTTGCTCAAGCATTTACATGGCATGATACATTTTTCTGATAGTATAATGTTTGAGTTATGCATCTATAGCAAAAGTATAAAGAAATACACCAAAAAACATAATAAATTCAAGAGCCTGGGTACCTTTGACAGGCATGGAAAGGGATAAAATCAAGCAGGGCACAAAGAAGGCTTCAACTGGGAGGTAAGTACACGAGTGTACTCATATTATACTTTTTATATGTCTTAAATATTTTGTAATGTATTTATCAGCATTAAAAAATTACATCTCCATCTTTGCAGTACAATTTAGGATTTAGGGCAAAGTGGTCTCAGAGTGAGGGCACATACAAAGTTGGGCAAAGAGGAAGAGCTATGCCAAGAAGGCATTCTCTCACAAGGCCTTCAGCAATAGAATGTTGGCAAGATGTACAGAGCAGAAGAAACTAAATGATTTTTTTTTTCTGGACCTATATGAAATCTAGGAAACGATCAGAAATAGCTGAAATTCACTGAAGTCTTCCAGCTATGACTGATTAGCTTATTCTACGCCAGTCTTCCCACTAACAACTAGAAATACAGTATAAAACTTTTTTTTAAATATTTGTTTAAAAAGTATCGGGGAGCTACCAAGACAGCAAAAACCAAGACCTGGAAAAAAGGAGAGCTCACTGAGGGTGAGCCAGACAGTCAGCTTCACTGTGTGTTTGAGGCATGTACCATTTAGAAAGTAGAAACCAAGATGCTGGGGGCACCCGGGTGGCTCAGTAGGTTGAGCGTCCAACTCTGGGTTTTGACTCAGGTGATGATCTCATGGTTCACGAGTTCAAACTCCGTATCAGTCTCCACAATGACAGTGCAGAGCCTGCTTAGGATTCTCTCTCCCTCTCTATGCCCCTCCCCCACTTTCTCTCTCTCTCAAAATAAATACACAAATAAACTTTAAAAAAATAAAAAGAAATGAGAGGCTGGATTTTTGAAAACCCCAAGGAGCTAAGGAGGTAAAAATTAAAGTTCCAAGAGGAAGGGAGACTGAAAATATCCAGAGTCTTTGAGACTAATCAAAAGATTTTAGTGAGCCAAACCCAGCCTAACTGCCTTCCAGAGCACCCAGAGAGATAATCTATGGACCTGGAAATAAAACTGATGAAAACCAAATACAAATAGAATATTTTAAGATCATCAACAGGCAAATCAAAAGGAGACTTCCCAATCAAAATGATGGAATTCAGAAAGCAATAAAATAATTTTTTCTAAGTGCTGGGAGGATGCTGATACTGCCAATCCAGAATTCTATACCTTATGAAAATGTCCTTCAAAAACGAAAGTAAAATATGGGAATGCAAGCTGGTGCAGCCACTCTGAAAAACAGTACAGAGGTTCCTCAAAAAACTAAAAATAGAACTACCCGATGACCCAGAAATTGCACTGTTAGGTATTTATCCATGGAATACAGGTGTGCTGTTTTGAAGGGACACATGCACCCCCATGTTTATAGCAGCACTATCAACAATAGCCAAAGTATGGAAAGAGCCCAAATGTCCATCGATGGATGAATGGATAAAGAAGATGTGGTATGTATATACAATGGAGTATTACTCTGCAATCAAAAAGAATGAAATCTTGCCATTTGCAACTACGTGGATGGAACTGGAGGGTATAATGCTAAGTGAAATTAGTCAGAGAAAGACAAAAATCATATGACTTCACTCATATGAGGACTTTAAGAGACAAAACAGATGAACATAAGGGAAGGGAAACAAAAATACATAAACATATATTGCATATTACATTCCATATTACAAAAATATAAAAGCATATAAATATAAAAACAGGGAGGGGGACAAAATGTAAGAAACGCTTAAATATGGAGAACAAACAGAGGGTTACTGGAGGGGTTGTGGGAGGGGGGATGGGCTAAATGGGTGATGGGCACTAAGGAATCTACTCCTAAAATCACTGTTGCACTATATGCTAATTTGGATATAAATTTTAAAAAAATTTAAATAAAATTTTAAAAAATGAAAGTAAAATAATTCATTAAAAAATAGAGAAAGAATCTGAGATAGTTACCAGCAGACCCACACTAACGGAAAATCAAAGTTCTTTGGGCAAATAAAAATGATCCCATATTGAAGCATGGAAATACTAAGGAATGAATAGGTAAATATGTGTGTAAGCTTAAATGAATATTGATGGCAGGAAGCCACAACCAAAATGTCTAATGAGGTATTACATATATGAAGAATTAAATATATATGGCAATAGTACTACAAAAGGTATGAGGGTAGTGAATAAATTTAAGTATTATGTAGACCTTTCATTGTCTCGGGTGTGGTAAGAATTCAAATATATTTTGAACTTTATGAAGCCCAGGATGTATACTGTGATCCCTAAGAAACTCCTAACAGAATAGCAAAAGACAACTCAACAAATGAGTTAATGGGGAAGAAGGATAAATACATTTCATTAATTGGAGAGTAAGCACAAGAGGACAAAAAGAAAAACAGAATAGGTGAGGCAAATAGAATACAAATGGTAAAATGGAAGACTTATAGATCAAATGAAATAGATCATTCCAATTAAAATGTCAGAGTATGTTTTTCAGAAGAAATACCTGTGGGACTCTGCAAAAGGCTGTTTGAGGAAATGGCAAAAAGTTATGTGGGAATGAAGTCTAGGAAGAGTGCTGGGATACAATGGACTGTGAGAATAAACAGGCTTTTGATTTTTGCTTCATCAATTAGAATTAACCCTGAAGCAAATACCACTGGTCCCAGGCTCAATGCTGGAAGGTGATCGGTAGAAACATGAAGAAGAACCAGCTCAGCTGTTACATAGGCTTTCATTGAATTAATTTCCTTGATCGATGTCCCACAATCTACTCCACTCCCCACACTGACCACAGCAGAGTTTAGGGCTTGTAGTTTGGTTCAGTGATCGAACGAGGACTTAGATGGCCTGGATTCAAAGGCCTCCTTGTTGCATGATCTCCAGCATTTTAGTTAATTCTGTGTATCTGCTTTCTCTCTCATAAAATGCAGGTAACAGGATTTATTCACTCATAAGATTGTTGTAACAATGAAGCATTGCTTAACAAGGCTTGGTTATTAATAAATAATAGGTAGGAGAGTGGTTTCATAGCCTTCATTGTTAAGGATACCTCCCATCCCTGCTCCATCCTTTTCCTGTGTGTTCTAGGCCATGGCTTCTACTCTGGCTTATCAAGATGATCCCATCCTAATTCCACCTTCCAGAAACTTCATCAAAATCTGGCCCAGAGATAAGCAAAGTCTTGCACATGAATGCATATAGCAGCAATATTCATAGCTAAAAAGTAAGAGCAACCTAAATGTCCATCAACAGATGAATGGATAAATAAGCTGTGGTAACTATACAATGAAATATTATTCATCAGTAAAAAGAAGTACTGATACATGCTAAAAATGGATGAACCTTGAAAATGTTATGCTAAAGTGAAAGAAGCCAGTCACACACACACACACACACACACACACACACACACACACATACACACAAAACATACATAATTCCATTTTTATGGAATGTTCAGAGTTGGAAAATCTATAGCAAGAGAAAGTAAAAACAAATTAGTGGTTGCCTGTGACCAAGGGTGTTTGTTTGAGTGATTGCTAATGGGTACAGTTCTTTGGGGACTGATAAAAATGTTCTAAATTTGCTCGAGGTAATGGTTACACAACTCTGTGAATATACTAAAAACTATTAATATGCATATTTTAAATGGCTAAATTATATATCATATGAAACTATTTTTAAAAAATCTGATCCCAGGAGCGCCTGAGTAGCTCAGTCAGTTGAGCATCTGACTTTGGCCCAGGTCGTGATCTCACAGTTCGTGAGTTCGAGTCCCATGTCGGGCTCTGTGCTGACAGCTCGGAGCCTGGAACCTGCTTTGGAATCTGTGTCTCCCTCTCTCTCTGCCCCTTCCCCATTATGCGTATACACTATCACTTTCTCTCTCTCAAAAATAAATAAACTTAAAAACAACAACAACAACAACAAAAATCTGATCCATGGAACATTTCCTTATTGGACCTGCCTCAGAAAATACAGAACACACAGAAGTGATGGGACTATATACATCACACAGGAGACACAGATGTGTTCACTCAGACAGAAAAAACTGAGTCATAGTCAAGGGACAATAAAACTAGTTTTGCTTGTCATTTGCCTAAGTCTGGAGTCACTTAATGAGAGAACTTGTCCTCCTGGCTCAGTAATTGCTGTCCTCAAGGAGTGAGACATGGTTTAGCTTTTGTCTTTGTTTTTGCTTCATGAGTTAAAATAAACATAACATAAAATTTACCATCTTAGCTATTTTTAAGCGTACAGTTCAGTGCTATCAAGTACATTCACATCGTGTGGCCATCACCACCATCCACAGCACTTTTCACTTTGTAAATCTGAAATTCTGTAACTCTTCATTCTCTCTCCCCTCCAGCCCCCAGCAACCCCCACTTATCTTCTGTCTTGATGATTTGACTGCTCTAAATACTTCATATAGGTGGACTCATATATGTCTTTTTGTGACTGGTTTATTTCACCTAGCATAATGTCCTCAAGGTTCTTTCATATTGTAGCATATTGCAGAATTTCCTTCCTATTAAGACTAGATAATATTCCATTATATATATATTATATTCCATTTTAATATTCCATTATATATATTACATATATTATATTCCAGTTTAATATAATATAATATATATTCCATTTTATATATGCATTATATATATACCTCATATCACTATATATATACACACTTTATATCCATATATATGTATATACATATATATATACACACATATATATATCACATTTTGCTTATCCATTCATCATCCAATGGACACATGAGTTGCTTCCATGTTTTAGCTATTGTAAACAATGCTGCTGTGAACATGGGTGAACAAATATCTCTTCGAGACCCTACTTTCATATCTTTGGGTTATATACCTAGAAGTAGAGTTACTAGGTTGTATGGTAATTCTATTTTAAATTTTTTGAGGAGGCTCCATACTGTTTTCCACAATGACTACACCATTTTACATTTCCACCAACAGTTCACAGAGTTCCAATTTCTCCACATCCTCACCAACACTGGCTGTTTTCTGGGGTTTTTTGATAGTAGCCATCCTACTGGTTGTGAGAGGGTATCTCATCATAGTTTTGACTTGCATTTCCCTAATAATTACTGATGATGGGCTTTTTCTTTTATGTGCTTATCGGCCATCCATAGATTTTCTTTGGGGAAGTGTCTGATGAAGTCCTTCCCATTTTTTAATTAGGTTTTGTGTGTTTTGTTGTTGAGTTTTAGGAGTCTCTATATATTCTGGATATTAATCCTTTACCAGATACAAGATTCGCAAATATTTTCTCTCATTCTGTGGGTTGCCTTTTTACTCTGTAGACAATATCTCCTGATATGCAAAAATTTTTAATTTTTATGAAGTCCAATTTGTCTGTTTTCTTTCATTGCCTGTGCCTTTGGTGTCATATCCAAGAAATCATTGCCAACACCAATGTTGTGAAGATTTTGTCCTATGTTTTCATCTAAGAGTTTCATTGTTTTAGATCTTATGTATAATTGCTTGATCCATTTTGAGTTAATTTTTATATGTGGTGTTAGATAAGGATCTAACTTGATTCTTTTGCATATGGATATCCAGTTTTCCCAACACCATTTGTTGAAAAGACTTTCCTTTCCCCCACTGAATGGACTTCACATCCTTGTCAAAATTCATGTGATCATATATTCAACGGTTTATTTCTGGACTCTCTCTTCTATTCCATTGGTCTGTATGTCTGTCTTTATGCCAATACCATGCTGCTTTGATTATTGTAGACTTGTAGTAGTTTTTAAATCAGGACATGTAAGTCCTCCAGTTTTGTTCTTTTTCAAGATTGTTTCGGCTATTCAGGATCCCTTGAGATTCCATATAAATTTTAGGATGAATTTTTCTATTTCTGAAAAAAACACATTATTGGAATTTTTATAGTAATTGAAGTGAATCTTCAGATTGTTTGGGATAATATTGGAATTTACCAATATAAATCTTCCCAATCCATGAACATTGGATGTGTTTCCACTTATTTGTGTCTTCTTTAATTTCTTTCAGCAATGTGTTATAGTTTTCATTGTACAAGTTTTTCATCTCCTTGGTTAATTCATTATTTTATTCTTTTTGATGCTATTATAAAGTAAATTATTTTTGTAATTTCCTTTTCAGATGGCTCACTGTATAGAGAAATACAATCTATTCTTGTGTGTTGACTTTGTATCCTGCTACTTGCTGAATTCATTTATTAGTTCTAACAGCTTCTCTATGGAGTCTTTAGGATTTTTTATATGTAAGATCATATCATTTGCAAAGAGAAATAACTTTACTTTTTTCCTATCAGACGCCTTTTATTTCCTTTTCTTGACTAATTGCCCTCACTAGGACTTCCAGTACTAGATTAAATAGTAGTGGTGAAAACAGGCATCCTTTCCTTGTTCCTGATCTTAGAGGAAAAGCTTTCAGTCTTTCACAGTTGAGTATTATGTTTGTTGTAGGTTTTTCATATATGGCTTTTCTTATGTGGGGGTAGTTTCCATTTTATTCCTATCTCATTGAGTGTTTTTATCATAAAACAGTGTTGAATTTTGTCAAATAATCTTTCTGCATCAACTGAAATGATCATGTGAGGTTTTTTCCTTCACTTTTTTTGATGTGGTTTATTACACTGATCAATTTTCATATGTTGAACCATCCCTGCATTTCAGGAATAAATCCCACTTAATCATGGAGTATAATCCTTTTAATATGCTGCTAAATTCTGTTTGCTAATATTTTATTGAGGATCTTTGCATCAACGTTCATAAAGGATATTTATCTATAGTTTCCTCTTTTTTGTAGTGTCTTTGACTTTGGTATCAGGGTAATTCTGGCCTCATAGAATGAATTATGAAGTGCTCCCTCCTCTTCAATTTCTTGGGAAAGTTTGAGAAGGATTGGATTAGTTCTTTAAGTGTTTGGTAGAATTCACCAATGAAGCCATCAAGTTCCAGGCTTTTCTTTGTTGAGACATTTTCAGTTTTTTATTTAATCTCCTTGAATTAGATTTGGATTGTCTGTTCTTTGTGATATAGTCTTGGTAGCTTTTTTGTTTCTAGGAATGTGTCCATTTCATCTAGGTTACCTCATTTTTTTGCATACAATTGTTCATAGTAGTACCTTACAATTTTCTGTTTCTGTGGAATAGATAGTAATGTCCCCAGTTTCATTTTTGATTTTAGTAATTTGAGTTTTCTCTCTGTGTCTTTCTTTTTCTTTATGAGTCTATCTAGCTGTTAATTTTGTTGATCTTTTCAAAGAACCAAATTTTGTGTTCACTGGTTTTTCTCGGTTGTTTTACATTCTCATTTTTCATTTATAGTTCATTTATCTCTGCTTAATCTTTATTATTTCCTTCCTTCCACCAACTTTGGGTTTAGTTTGTTCTTCTTTTTTCTACTTCCTTAATTTGTAAAGTTAGGTTATTGATTCGAAATCTTTCTTGTTTGGTAACGTTGGTATCTATAGCTATAAATTTCCCCTTAGCACTACTTCTGCTCTGTCCCGGAAGTTTTGTTACATTGTGTTTTGATTTTCATTTGTCTGTAAGTATATTCAGTTTCCCTTGCTATTTCTTCTTTGAGCCATTGTTTAAACTGTGTTGATTTCAACAATTTTGTGAGTTTTCCACTTTTGTTTGTTATTGATTTCTAAATTCATTCTGTTGTGGTTAGAGAAGATACTTTGTATCGTATCCACCTTCTTAAATCTATTGAGACTTAATGGGTGCCCAACACATACTCTGTTCTGGAAAATGCCCCATGTGCACTTGTAAAGAATACATATGCTGTTTTTGTTGGGTAGAGTGTTCAGTATATGTCTGTTAGGTCCAGGTGGCTTATTGTGTTGCCTAAGAAGCATGGTTTTAAGAAGAAATTTTCAGTTGAAACATAAAACAGAAAGTTAAAATTGAAGGAGGAAGAGATACCACAGATGATATACACCTTGTTTTCATGGGAGTGACCATAATGAAGGGAGCTTGAACTCTTCTAGCAATGTCCGAGGGGAGTGACTGCAAGGCCCAAACCATGTGGATGGGTGATATAGTGCCAACAGCCTCAGTCATACTTGCAAATCCAATCTAAAGTCTTCTCAGGGCACCTGGGTGGTTTAGCCAGTTAGGCCTCCAACTTCAGCTCAGGTCATGATCTCACGGTTTGTGAGTCCGAGCCCTGCATCAGGCTGTTTGCTCTCAGCACACAGTCTGCTTTGGATCCTCTGTCCCCCTCTCTGCCCCTCTTCTGCTAGCATTCTCTCTCTCTCTCTCTCTCTCTCTCTCTCAAAAATAAATAAAACATTTTTTGAATTAAAAAAAAAATAAAGTCTTCTCAACAACTTTGTACCTATAATAAAATTCTAATTGATAAAGATAAAATCTCAGATCTCAGACCCGCGAATATTACAGTTAGTGACAACCTTACTTCACTCTAATGCCCTGCCTTCATGAATCCTCCTATTGTCTTCTAACAAGCGGCTACCTAACTTCTGTTTGAATACTTGCCATGATAGGGAATTCGCTATTTTAGAAAACAGTATGGTCCATATTTATACACCATTGTTAGCCAGAAGGTCTTCCTTATTCTGGGGCAAATTCACCTTTTCTGTAACATTCACATACTTGGTCCTAGATAGACTTTTATGTCCATCCAAAATAGACTTATATAAACATTTCCATATAACAGCCTTTTGCAGTCAATTATCATGTACCTATACCCTCTAGGTTAAATATCAAAAGTTTCTTCAGTGGCTCCGTATGTGACAAGGTTTTATGCTCATTATCATCCTGGTTATTCTTAAACTTCCCAGTAGCCAAGCTAAGCCTGTTCCCATGTCCATAAAACAAGGATGGATGCTAATGCCTATGGTTCTAAACTAATCAAAATGAATTAATCTGTGTGAAAGTTGTTTACACATTAAAACATTTTATAAAGGTGAAATACTATTCAAGTGTATCTGCTTCTTGAAAGGCAACTTGGCAAAACATAGTAGATACTTGCAACTCAAATGTAATCCAAGGACTTGCAACACTGGCCTTACCTGGAAGCTTGTTAAAAATAATTTCAGGCCTATCCCATAGCTATTAAATCCATATCTTCACTTTTAAGAAGATCTCTAAGGGAAGGGAAGCAAAAATAATATAAAATCAGGGAGGGGGACAAAACATAAGAGACTCGTAAATATAGAGAATAAACAGAAGGTTGCTGGAGGGGTTGTGGGAGGGGGGAAGGGCTAAATGGGTAAGGGGCATTAAGGAAGACACTTGCTGGGATGAGCACTGGGTGTTATACATAAGGGATGAATCACTAGAATCTACTCCTGAAATCAATGTTGCACTATTTGCTAACTACCTTGAATGTAAATAAATAAATAAATAAATAAATAAATAAATAAATAAATATTTTTAAAATGCTGCTATACGTATAAAGGTATTGCCATACTGAAAAGTGAAAAATCAAATTGGAAATTATATTTAGAGTGCCATTCCACTTTTGTGGAATGTGCATCTATGTGTATACATACAAATATCTGGAAAGATACACCAAAATGTCCACGTTGGTTATAATTATCTCTATACAGAGGGCTTAGGGATGATTTTAACTGCTTTTAATTTATCCAGGTTTGCTACTTTGCTAATGACCATTGGTCACATCCATTCTAAAAAGGAATTTTATACTATGTGTATGATATGTGTAAGTATATAATGGTGTTACGGTGAAGATCATTACCCTGGACCTCGAAATATAAGCCTCTTGCTTAATTTCAGAACTCCTAACAAAGTCCTGAGAGTTTCAGGTTGCAAAATGCTGAAGGAGTGAGAAGCTCCTCCCACTCCTCACAGCCTCCTCCAACTAGAACACTTCTGACTGCTTCCCAGCCCACAACCAACATAAAAAAAACCATTGTGTCAAGGAGACAGCACCAAAAGGCAAAACGAAGGTAAGGGTAATCACAGCTGGGGATAGTAGCTGAAAAGGAAAAGTTCAGCACGCTAAATTATGTCATGAAACTTGGCTCCTATACCTAATGCTATATTATTAAATTGTTTGGCATTGTTAAATGGGTTGCTTTTAAATACTAGACAAACTCTGTAGCCAAGTCTGGGAAAACAACTTGGTTTCTCACCAGGAAGGGGACGAGGAGTCTGGGATTTGACTAATGAGGAATTTTATTCAATTAGTGCTGCTTAGTATATTGCCAGTGCTACCGCGTTATTGAAAGCTGATTACTGACCACACTGCAAGGACTCTCTTACCAGTGAAGCAGCATTGATTGATCAATTCCTCGACAGGAGACCATGGCAAAGAAGGTGGCAGTGATTGGAGCTGGAGTCAGCGGCCTGGTCTCACTGAAGTGCTGTGTGGATGAGGGACTGGAACCCACTTGCTTTGAGCGGACTGAAGATATTGGAGGGCTGTGGAGGTTCAAAGTAAGTGACATCTTTTTTTTTTTCTCTTGAGCAGACTCTACTGCTTTCGCAGAGTAACTCACAGCTGCAGAGGGGCCTTGTTGAGGGATCTCCTAAGCGACTTTGATCAGACCTATTTCATGCAGCTACACAGGAGCTATAGAAATAGGCTGTCATCTCTCCCAGGTCACGACTCTCCTAACCCAGATGGCCAACCCAGGCACATAAAGGACCTTTTCTTATGGATCCTGCAACTGTCTCGCAGCCCACGTTCTAGTGATTCTCAAAGCAACATACTAATGTTGGAGGACATTTTACAAAATAGAAGTGACAGGAATTCTTTTCAAGAGGCCACATCTATTCCAAACACTGAGCAAGTGCTTTTTCAGAGTGTGCTGACTTTCCTTTTCTCTGACAAATCATGTCTGTTTGCTTAGCATTACTGATGACACTCTAGGGTAACTTCTGGGAAACGCTTTAAAGGTATTATTAAACACATTCATTGAGTTCATTCTATTAGCCAAACCTAAATATTGATAATGCTCTCCACTCATCAGAATTTATATAAAATTTAAACAGATACATAGATAGACAACTGCAGAGATTCATAATTATCCCTTCCCACAGTGTTTTGATTTTAAATACTAGCTTGCCACCTCCTCAGTGTGAGATCTTGAGCAAGCTCTTGGCATCCCTGTGTCTTAGCCTTCTCAGCTGTATAATGGGGATAATAATCTAAAAGTGTAATCGCTCCACAGTGCTGTTTTGAAGATTAAGGGAGATAATTTATGTAAAGAAATTAGAGCACAATAAATGTCAGCTCCAAGAGCTACATATTTTACAGACAATCAAACAGAAACTGAGGGAGATTAAGTAACTTGGTCGTGGTCACATAGCTGGAATTGGCATTCCAACCCAGGTCTCTATGACTTCTAAACAGGCTAGCCCCCTACTTATAACCATGCCCTAACTTGCATTTTTTTCTCAGAAAGTTTAAACAGAAGTGCTAGCTCAGAACTCCTGAGCAACAACTTTAGGACTGTGTATCAGGTGCATCTAAGTGAGGGAGTGAACAGTTGCGAACACTCTAAACAGAAGCAAAAGGCTTGAATACACTCAAAGCAGACTCCAAGGTGCAGTTGGGTGGCTCAGTCAGTTGAGCGACCAACTCTTGATTTTGGCTCAGGTCATGATCCCAGGGTCATGGGATCAAGCCCCACATGTGGCTCCATGCTGAGCATGGAGCCTGCTTAAAATTCTCCCTCTCTCTCTCTCTCTCTCTCTCTCTCTCTGCCCCTCTTTCTGGCTTGATCTCTCTCTCTCTCTCTCAAATAAAAATAGGGGCACCTGGGTGTCTCAGCCGGTTTAGCGTCCGACTTCAGCTCAGGTCATGATCTCACGGTTTGTGAGTTCGAGCCCCACGTTGGGCTCTGTGCTGACAGCTCAGAGCCTGGATCCTGCTTCCGATTCTGTGTCTCTTCCTCTATCTGCCCCCTCCCATGCTCATGCTCCATCTCTCCCTGTCTCTCAATAATAAATAAATGTTAAAACATTTTTTAAAAAATAAAAGCAGACTCTGATATTAGCAGAGACCATCAAAAGGGCTCTGCCTACAAGCTGACCAATTAGGGGGAAGGCACAGACATCTAGCTCATGTGCTTTGCGAGTTCGAACTGAATTTTATGCCAAAGTGGATTTTTTAACCTGGGGCTTCTCAAATGTGTATGACTATAAGACATACCTAGAGGGTTTTTTAAAGATACTTAACACCAACCCAGACTTATTAAACCAAAATCTTCTGAGGAGGGGAATCTGTTTTTAACAGGAGTCTCCAATGAATCTTACGATGAGACAAATTTAGCAAGAAAATTGCACAAATACCAAATAAAAATCTATTCATTCAACTATGCAAACATAATCAGAGCTAATGATGGAGATATTGATCCTTATATAGGACAGGTAACTTGCAGGGAGGAAACTGGAAAAACAGTTTGAATCACATTCATTTCTTACTAACAACTGGTCATTAGAAACAGCTTTTCCTGGGGCACCCAGCTGGCTCAGTTGGTTGAGTGCCAGACTCTTGATTTTGCTCAGGTCATGATCCCAGGGTCATGATCCAGGGTAATGGGATCGAGCCCCGTGTTGAGGCCCGTGTTGAGATCCATGCTGAACGTGGAGCCTGCTTAATATTCTGTCTCTCCATCCTTCTGCTGCTTTCCCCCCCCAACTCTAAAATGATTAAAGAAAAAAAAAAAAAGAAACATGATAGCTTTTCCTGAGAGGGTGATATAATAAGGTGGTCATTCCTGTCTTAACCAAAGATATATTATTTTTGTTCACTCTAGGTTCACTCTAGGTTCCATTTGGGTGCCCCCCCCCCACCCGGGAGATTTTTAATCTAAAGAATAAATGTGAAGTTATAACAAATTTATTATTAAATATAAATTTGTCAGTGTCTTATTACCTGATCTGGGACTTAATATCTAAAAGCCAAATGTCCAGGGGTGCCTGGGCAGCTCAGTCGGTTAAGTGATCGACTCCTGACTTTGGCTCAGGTCATGATCTCATGGGTTCGTGAGTTCAAGCCCTGCATCTTGTTCTGTGTCGATGGTGCAGAGCCTGCTTTGGATTCTGTCTCCCACTCTTTCTGCCCTTCCCCTGCTTGCGCTCTCTCTCTCTCTCTCTCTCAAAATAAACAAAAAATAAACGTTAAAAAAAATAAAAAAGCCAATGTCCCTTATTTGATTATCATCAATTTGGTGATAGAAGCCGTAAGAGTTATTTTTACGTGGTCTGTCAAAAATATGACTTGATGAATTCCAAGAAGGTTTCTTCCTGCCCCCAAATACTTTTCCTGCTGTCCTAATCCCAGTTGCCAGTGTTTAGCATTTCAGAATTAGAGATACCTTCCTATGGGTTAGAAAAGAAAAATTAGATTAAAATTTGAATTAATTAAACCTCATTAGATATAAAATGGTGAAGTATATAATTTCCTGAAACCTTTAACAACATCACATTTCAAACCTCTCAAAACTATGTCCAATAGAGAAACAAACAATTTTCTCAACCCAAAGAAGACAAGTAATCTCCCTGCAGTGTTAAATATACAGTATGCAAAATATCCCAAGTGGCCAGTGAGGCCACGTGAGGGTCTTGATTACCAACAGACTGATTGCCAAAGGGAGGAGGCACCGAAAAGGATGCTGGGAGCTACCGCACCCACTCCGGAGGAAGCTTCACCTCTTCGCTACTCTACCATCAAGAATCAATTTTGAAAATAGTTTATTCATTAATTTCTATATTTACACATAGTCCTTCTAAGATCGCTTAACATATTTAGTGCTGACAAGTTAAAACAAAATTTAAGAATCATTGCCCCATGCCCTGCTCGGAAGGTGCTGGATTTTTCCAGAAGGTTCTCCAGCACCCCTTAGTGGCAGCTTTGCAACATGGGCGGGGTGCATCATGAACCTATTTTTAGCACTTTTCCAGCAATGGAAAAGTAATTCCCATGCATCATCTTATTTTTTTTCTTCATAATACTCCTAAAAAGCAGTGTCAGGGAGCAAGAATTCCTGCCCCCTCAAAAGTCCTTCTAACTGGACTAAGCATCAAATTGACATAAGACAGACTAACAGGAGAAAATCAAAGTTAATAGATGTTCCTGAGGAATCCACATAGACATAGAAATTCCAAAGACAGGGAAAATGAGGTATGTACGTCATTCTAAAATAAGGAGAAGCGGATAGGTTCTGGGACTTTAAAGGAAAGGAATGTCCTTCACACGGCAATAAGAATGGATGCTTGCTCTGTCATTCAGATGGGTCACTCACATAAAATTTATCTCTGTTAATAACCCTTATTCTGGGAAAGACCCTCAGTTTAGATTCTTGTGTACGGTAAAGGGAGGACAAAAGTTTCTCTTGAGCCCATAAGGTCTCAAGTGCCTTCAGTTCAAAATAATCCACATGCCCAAGTGGCACGTTTTGGGGGGAAGAGGGTCTGTCCTGAGATCCTTCAGTAGGTATTATGATTATCCTCATGGACATATCAAGAAGAAGCTGAGTTTTGGAATGAACAATTTCTCCAGGGGAACATAGGTAGTGGGAAAGGCACAAAAATGAAGGTCTATAAGATTTCTGAGCCTGCACACTTAATAATCTTACTGAGGTGTCAAGAGAGGAAAGCATGATCTGCCTTTAGCCACTAACCTTCTCCACCTCCTTCATTGTTCCTAATACCAGTGTTCACAGGAAAGTTACCAACATATATCACATTTTTGTTTGTTTGTTTGTTTTACATTTGGTTATAAATAGATCTTTTCCCAGCTACAAATACTCAATTGTTTTAATCTTCATATAATACTCTCTAAATGTCTCTCCATCCTTCCTCTAGATTCAATCTGAAATACCAGTTTCCCTCTTAAAATGTGACTCACACAAGATCCAATATTCTAAACCAAGTTTTTTTTCCAACATATGTATTTTTTCAGAACCAAAGAGGTGCTTGGCACTGCTTTAGACAATGGGGATAAATCCCCTTGAAGAATTTATAATCAATTGGTCTAACAATTGCCCAGCATGACTTATGTTTCAGTAGGCCTGGACAGACGGTCTACCTTTGCTAAAACAATTTAATGCTGCATTAGCTTTTTCTGCATTTGCAAAATTAAAGCTATCATTCATATAATTATTTTGATAGGGATTATCTCATTTTATATTCACAATACTCTCCTACATTATTTGTTATTAATTTCAACTTAAATATAAGAAAACCAAGGGTAAGTGGCTTTCCCATAGTGACTAAATAAATAGTAGGTGTTAGATCTTAGAACTAGCCACAATATTGAGATTAAATACATATAGGCTCTCCATCATGCTTTGTCTCACATAACTCCAATCATTTATACTGAGCTTAGGATCAATCAAAGTTCTGGATCTTTTCTATTTGAAGCACTGATGATCCAGGTCACTATTATTCTACCCTTATGAAACTGAATTGTCTTTTTTTTTACGTTTACTTATTTTTGAGAGAGAGACAGAGAAAGAGCATGAGTGGAAAGGGGCAGAGAGAGAAGAAGACACAGAATCCAAAGCAGACTCCAGGCTCTGAGCCGTCAGCACAGAGCCCGACGTGGGGCTTGAACTCACGAACCGCGAGGTCATGACCTAAGCCGAAGTCAGACACACAACCAACTGAGCCACCCAGGTGCCCCTGAAACTGAATTGTTAATTCTACTTATAGGAGTTCACATTTGGGCATGTCCAACTGCATTTAGTTGGTTTTATCTTTGGTCAAGAAATATTCATTTGAAATTTCAATTCTGTCTATTCTTACTCAGCTCTTTCGGTTCTCTACTTGGGGTATACTCAAATTTGATCACCTGTATTTGTCTCCGTCAATGTTTTTGACTTAAATGTTAAAACTAGGAAGATAAAAATATGAAACAGACACTTGGGACATCACCAAATGGAACTTCCCAGGTGGCACCATCTATCTCTATACTGCACTCCTATCTTTCCTGTGCGCCACAAACTCTCTTTTGTGTCGATTGGCTTATTCTTTTTAACAGCACATTCTGTGCACTTGAAGTTTAACATTATACAAGACTAATGTAGGGGCAGAAAAGTTTTCCCTTCTTCCCTTCTAGGTTCTTTGGCTGGTCTAATAATTTAATTGATCTATGACAGGGTAACGGGTCTAATAATTTAATTGCTATATGACAGAGTAACGGGGGGAAAAGAAACAAATATTTAATAACATGTATATATCTTGTATACCTGGGAGAGACTCAGGAAAACTGAGTAACTCCCCGAAATGGCCATCACCTTAAAGACCACCTTTAGTTAAAGACATGAGAAGATGTTGAGGGTAGGGAGTCAGTTCCAAGAGGTAACCCAGGAAAAGCAGTCAGAGGGAGGTTGTTGTGTAGATTTAAGCCATTGCCTTCTTCTTTGATAAGAGTTTCTAGAGACTGACTCATCCCCTTCATCTTGGTACAGCGAGAGAGACACCCTTATGCAAGCAAGAGATTTCCCTTATGCAAGTAAATATCTCTCACAGAAAGGTAACTTCTACTCAGTTTTCAAAGCCTCACCTATGTCTGCTGTTTCTTAAAAAATAACCAGTTTAAAATAATCCCCATGCCAAACAGACATAGTCGAGGGTGGCAAATTCTGCTCCTCTTTGCTGGTTTAGAACGAACAGCCATTTCCTCTCCAGAAGAGATAACCGCCTTCCCTTTGTTTTACTTCCAGGCGTTCTCTTAGGTAAGCTTATCCCAAGAATCTATCGCAGCGTAATTCAATATAACTTAGGTTTTTGTACCTTGCTGCCCAATTAATGCAAATTTATTAATAACCAAATTTAACATGTTAGATATTTGTAACTCTCCAGGCAGTGAAATATAAAATACTATGGATGGGTCTCAATTAAGTCTGTTCACCAGTAGTTCAAGATATATATTGGTTAACTTGCCACAGTATTTTTAAAGTAATGTTTACGTGTGAAGAAAGGAAAAAAGTTTACAGCGTACGACTAGCAAAACCAAGTACTCATTCCCACTATACCACTGACTGTCCATTTTACTATCATTAAGCCCTATTTGCAGTGATGGTAAAATGCTTCTAGTTAACATTACATATTCTTTCATTCTTTCATTCTTTCACCAAACATATTAGCTCATCTTGCACCATGCATGTCCCCAGCATATACTAGGTACCGTTAACCTTAAAAACTGACAGTCATTTTACCAGCAAAAGACAGATTTATTGAGGAATAGAAGAGAATCTCAGTCTGGGACAAACAAGCTGTGGCAAAACTGTGCGCAATCCAGGGAACAAAGTCAAGGAATGCTTTTTAAAGGAGAAAACGGTAAGTTGGGAAGGCTGTTATAAACTAAAAGCCCATTAGAATAAACTTGGGGTTTGAGGTATGGTGGCTTCTCATTGGCTGAGCTGTTGTGGGGGCGGGGGGAGGTGAGGAAAGTGTCTCTTCCTCCAAATGGAAGAATAAAGTAGTGTCCATGTGCAAGGTCAAATCCATCTCTTCCTGTTGGGTCTGCAACTGACTATGAGTGATAGGGCCAAAACTTCCCAACTCCATTTTAGTGACGTTTACTGTTACTAATTTTCACAGTACTCAACAGGCACAAATGCACAGTCCCTGCAGGCTAAGGGCTCATAGTTCAGAAGAGGAAATACTAAAGCAAATCCATATCAGAGTGCAATTTTATAAGGGCCGTTACTCTAAGTGTTATGGAAAGCACAGAACCTCATGCGGTAGAGAATAGGGCAAGCTTCCTACACGACGAGATGCTTTCATTTGTCTTGACAATAAGCAGAGATCAGGCCTGTGTTCTAGGCAGTGCTCTAGGCAGAGTAAATGGCATGTGCAAAGGAGCTTGAGAAACCTGACACACTTAGAGAAGATAAAGTCACGTGATGCAGCTAGAACAAAGGAGGCAGGTGGGTGAATAGAAATTGATGAAGCCGGAGAGAATAGTCAGGGTCTCGTCATGAAGAACGTGTGTCCCATTCCAACAAGTATACTTTTTACCGTGAAGGCAGTAAAGAAAGTAGGCAATATTGGAGTCAGGGAGTTTAAATGGGGGTCACTATCAGTGAGCAAAGCCTCTAGGGAGGTACCAACCTACTAGAGGGATAGCAGAATGCAGTAACGGTCTAATAAAGACGGTGGCTCCCAACATTCATGTGCATAAGAATCAGCTGGGGAGCACTTTTTTTATATAAGTGTATTTATTTTGAGACAGAGGGAGAGAGAGAGCATGAGCAGGGGAGAAGAGAGAGGGGGAGAGAATCCCAAGCAGGCTCCTTGCTGTCAGCACAGAGCCCGATTTGGGGCTCCAACTCACAAACCATGAGGTCATGACCCTAGCAGAAACCAAGAGTCCAACACTTAAGGGACTGAGCCACCCAGGCACCCCAGCTGGGGAAGCATGTCTTAAATACACATGAATGGACCCAAACCAGACCTGCTCAAAGTTTATGTTTTTCAAAGCTCTCCTGAAATCTTATCATGCAATAATCCATGAATGGCATTTGGGAACCACAATTTTTCCCCTAACTGTAGGACAAGAACGTAAAAATAGTTTCAGTTGTACTTATTTCAAGCAATGGAACAGAGAGCTATAAGTTCCATCGGAAAGAGTGAAAATTTGGAGAGTGGTAGAAATTTTTTAAGAAATACAATTTTATTATTTCCAACTGCTTAGAGCAACTAGCCAAGAGAACAAATATTTACTGGTCGAGGTCAATATGCTAATGTATCACAATGAAAATGACTAATTTATAAGTGTTTGTAACTCACATTTATAATAAGTTGAATCTATTTTCACTGTATAAGTTTGCTCCCTTTAGTAGGTTAAATATTACCATTATAATCTTCCTTAAACTTAGTTTTTGCAACCTTTTTATTCTTACACAGTGGAAGATAAACTTCAGTCTAATCTATGATCAAAAGATCGTAAATTCTAAATCAGGGCTCTCTGAACTAATTTTATTTTGCTATATAGTCTTCTGACATTCAGAAAATTCTACATTAGGAAAATACTTTATCATATGACCATTTCTCTTAAACAGGCAAATCGTAGCAAATTCTATCTGCTAGGAAATTCAGACTATCAGTATTTGTGCTTAAATATCATTTTTAGGTACTATTTCTATTTTAAATAAATAGGAGTTACATTTATATGTTTTGAAAGCTGTGTCTCCCTGTCTTTGTCTTGGCTGAGAGGAAAGCTTCTCATCTTATTCTGTCCCCATTCTTCCATCCTCAGAGCCCAAATGCCTATATATATATACATATATATGTATATATATATATATATGTATGTATATATATGTATGTATATATATGTATATATATACATGTATATATATGTATGTATATATATGCATGTATATATATGTATGTGTGTGTATATATATATATATATAATTTTTTTTAATTTATGTCCAAGTTAGTTGGCATATAGTACAACAATGATTTGAGGAGTATATTTCTTAATGTCCCTACCCATTTAGCCCATCGTCCCCTCACAACCTATCCAGCAACCTTCTGCTCCCTATATTTAAGAGTCTCTCATGTTTTGTCCCCCTCCCTGTTTTTGTATTATTTTTGCTTCCCTTCCCCTATGTGCCTCTGTTTTGTATATATTAAAGTCTTCATATGAGTGAAGTCATATGATATTTGTCTTTCTCTAATTCAATTAGCATAATACCCTCTAGTTCCATCCATGTAGTTGCAAATGGCAAGATTTCATTCTTTTTGATTGCCGACTACTACTCCATTGTATATATATGCCACATCTTCTTTATCCATTCATCTGTTGATGGACACTTGGGCTCTTGCCATACTTTGGCTATTGTCAATAGCACTGCTATAAACATTGTGGTGCATGTGCCCCTTCGAAACAGCACACCTGTGTCCTTTGGATAAATACCTAATAGTTCAATTGCTGGGTCATAGGGTAATTCTATTTTTAATTTTTTGAGGAACCTCCATACTGTTTTCCATAGTGGCTGTACCAGTTTGCATTCCCACCAGCAGTGCCAAAGAGATCCTCTTTCTCTGCATCCTCGCCAACATCTGTTATTGCCTGAGTTGTTAATGTTACCCACTCTGACAGGTGTGAGGTGGTATCTCATTGTGGTTTTAATTTCTATTTCCCTGATGATGAGTGAAGTTGAGCATCTTTTCATGTGTCAGTTGGCCATCTGGATGTCTTCTTTGGAGAAGTGTCTATTCATGTCTTTGCCCATTTCTTCACTGGATTATTTGTTTTTTGGGTGTTGAGTTTCATAAGTTCTTTATTGATTTTGAATACTAACCCTTTATCTGATATGTCGTTTGCAAATATCTTCTCCCATTCTGTCAGTTGCCTTTTAGTTTTGCTGATTGTTTCCTTCACTGTGCAGAAGCTTTTTATTTTGATGAGGTCCCCGTAGTTCATTTTTGCTTTTGTTTCCCTTGCCTCTGGAGATGTGTTGAGTAAGAAGTTGCTGCGGCAGAGGTCAGAGAGGTTTTTGCCACTTTCTCCTCCAGGATTTTGATGGCTTCCTGTCTTATGTTTAGGTCTTTCATCCATTTTGAGTTTATTTTTGTGTATGGTTTAAGAAAGTGGTCCAGGTTCATTTTTCTGCATGTTGCTGTCCAGTTTTCCCAGCACCACTTGCTGAAGAGACTGTCTTTATTCCACTGGATATTCTTTCCTGCTTTGTCCAAGATTATTAGTTGGCCATACGTTTGTGGGTCCATTTCTGGGTTCTCTATTCTGTTCCATTGATCTGATTGTCTGTTTTTGTACCACCAAATGCCTTTTTATTCAATGTAATAACAAGCTCCCTGGAGACAGAAACTCTGTGTCCTGTTTGCATTTAGTCCCTAACTCAAAGCTCAGGGCCTGTGGACAGGAGACATACTTGATATGTTATTTGTTTATTAATAAGAATCATTCTCCCTTCTCAACCATCAGCAAAGGGTTTTACCCAGATTCGTCTAAACGCATAGACATCTGCCTCAGCCAACACAGAAGGAAGCCAACATAGAAACAAAGCTTTTTTTTAACAGCTGTATACCAATCAACCATAATAAAGATTATTACTTGATCTTCAGGGAAAAACTTGTGATGTCATCATCGATTGCTGACAATTGCTGACACCAGTAGAACTCCCAGAGGAGAGTCTTGCCCTGGCTCTGAAACTTCTGTAGGGGTTCAGACATCACAAGCAGTCCTTCTCATGACTCCAGAGCCCCTGAAAATTGACCTGACGGAGGAGCCAACCGCATTTGAAAGCCACTGTATTGGCACGTGAAAGAACCAGCATGTTGGCTACACTATAACAATCTTAGTTTAGCTTTTTCAAGAGTCAAACTTGTCAAACTATGACTAGTTTAGTAAGATTAATCCTCGTGACCTATAATAGTAACAATCGAGGCAGACATGTGTTGGGCACTTAGTTAGAGACAGGCATTGTGCTAAGCACTTTACCTAATCTCAGCCTGATAACAATTGATCGGTGTTGGAATTATTAATGAACCCCATTTTACAGGAGAAAGTGAGGAAACTGACTTACATAACTTGCCCATGGCTAAAAAGCCATTAAAGGTGGTAGAATCAGGCCATCGATCCAGTTTGACTTCAGAGCTCTCACATTTCCTCTGTGCCACTTATAAAATTATCTGATCTTGAGGAAAAAATAATTGGTATCTCTTTGCTTCACAAAACACAGTTGACCCTTGAACATCATGGGGGTTGGGGCACTGACTCCCACACAGTCAAAAATCGGTGTATAAATTTTGGCTCCTCCTTTGAGGCACCTAGGTGGCTCAGTCAGTTAAGCATCCCACTCTTGATTTTGGCTCAGCTTATGATCTCACGGGTTCCTGAGCTCAAGCCCCACATCAGGCTCCTTGCACTGACAGTGCAGAGCCTACTTGGGATTCTCCTTCTCTCCTCTCTCTGCCCCTCCAGTATACACAGTCTCCCTTAAAATAAATAAATAAACTTTAAAACAAATTTTTTGGCTGCCCTAGAACATAACTACTAATAGCCTACTATTGACCAGAAGCCTTACTGATAACATAAACAGTCGATTAACACATATCTTGTATGTTGTATGTATTATATACTATATCCTTACACTAAAGCAAGCTAAAGAAGAGAAAATATTATTAAGAAAATCATAAGTACTGTACTATAAAATACCTATGTATAAATGGAGCCATGCAGTTCAAACCTATGTTGTTCAAGGGTCAACTACATTTCCAAGTTTGAGAATTTGGCCGGATAAGAAAGTCAGACATTTAGTCTTACCAAGGACATTGTACTTGACCACGCTGAAACATCCAGAAATATCAGTTTGACCCTAGTCGTATACAATTTGAAGCTAGTGTTTGAAAATTAAAATGATTTATTGATCCAGAGTTCAGGGTCGTTGTATCCTTGTGTATGAGGCAGAAACCACTTCATATTCTAACGCAAACTCCCTTGACATTCAAGCACTTACATTCAGTTAACATCACACCAAGCTGTAATCACCTAGAAAGCTGGCTGACCCTAAACTGACTAGCTTTTATCAAGCCATTTGAAACTGAAATAACGGTACAATCTGAGGCTTGATTCCAGACTAGGAAAGGTAAACACATTGTTCACATTCAAAAAGGCATTTGGCTCCTGACCTATAGTAGGCATGAATTGTGGATGGATGGATGGATGGATGGATGAGGAGAGATAGAAGGAATGCATGAGGGAGATGGATCCTCAAAACGTAGACTTAGTTAGCAAGCATTCTACATACCACTCCTAAATGACATGATCTGAGCACATTGTTTTAGCTTTGGTAACTCATATTCGTACTGATAATCCTGAAATTAGGACACAGTGAGGCCCAATGCATATAAAGAGCTTTGCTGATAAAAGAGGAAAGGTCCCACAGTTTCTTCTTCTTTAAGTCTTTGAAATCAAATCCAACCTCTTGTGCAGAAAACTCAGGTGTGATGGTGAGTGTGCCTGTGTCGGTTATCTTGCTGCTAGAAAAGCTACCCTCAGTGCCTTTCATGTACTGCGGTGAATGGGGAGTTTTAACCAACAGCTTTGCTGAAGCTCGTAGCTTCCTTAATAACACAGACAATAACAACACTGTTGAGCATCCAGTAGCTGCCCATTTTATAGATGAGAAGACTGAACCTCACTGCACTGACTGGTCCGGGCCACACAGTCTAAAGAGAGACGGATTCAAAGCCGTGTCTAACTCCAACAACCAGATTCCTTCAGCTAGTCCAGGCTGCCTCTTTCAGTGCTGCCAAAGATTTAAGGAGGCTGGATCTAAAGGTTTGGCAGGAAAGTAACAATTCTTCATGAATAATGATGAGAGAGAAACATGCACAACTGAGTTATTATGGTGGCAGGATTAGAGTTCAATATTTACTTTCCTTTATTTACTATTCTGTGGAAACCACAGAGTGCTGTTTCTGTATCACTGAGTAACCTATTCCAATTAATTCACGAGTTCCTGCAACTTTTCCATTTCATTACATTGCACCCTAACGTTGCATCATAATAACAACTACTGTTTGCCTGAATTATGCCTTAGTCTGCAGAAGCATTAATTGAGGAGTTCCTGGGTGGCGCCATTTAAATTTTCTTGAGCAAGCCTCTTTGATAACATGCCGATTTCAGGGACACTTCGCTCTTACATAATTTAACATAAAGAACATTATCAGTATGCACAGCGCTTAGAGGAAACTATAAACTCAACCATAGCATGTGCTGTCTGCGGTTTTACCAAAGTATAGTGGCTAAGATTTAGATTCAAGCCGAAGATGTGATGGATGCTAATGCTGTTCACTGTTAGCACTTGAGGAAGGTTGGCTTCCATAAAGCGTAAAATGAAGGTGGGGCATTCAAACTAAGATGTGAAAACTACCTGCTCCCAGAAGTATTCATTTTAGTTACAATTCTCCAGAATACTTCCTCACCAGTATCCCAGAGTTTGTTGGGTCCTAAAGAGGTGGAAGGTGGAGATAGGCTCTCCAGAGGGAGTTCCGGAATGGGGCTAATTGTCACAATGGCTGGCATTAAGCAGGTAGAGAGGTGCCCCATATCCTGCAATGTGCCAAAACGAGGGTTGTCCCCACTTCCTATCCACCAGTGGCAATAGCCCCTCCAGTGAACAACACTGGAGGGCCCCAACGAGGCCCTCTCACACGGGATGATGGAACATGTAAGCTGCACCTCAGCACCCAGTAACTGTAGTCCCTCTACAGCAGTGAAAGACGATCACATAACCCAAGGGTTAGACTCGGAAAAAGAGTAAAACACCAAGAGACCGTTTTAAACGCAACATGATTATCACTTTTTTTTTATTTGCTTCTTTAGGAGAATGTTGAAGATGGCCGAGCGAGTATCTATCAATCTGTCATCAGCAACACCAGCAAAGAAATGTCCTGTTTCAGTGACTTTCCGATGCCTGAAGACTTTCCAAACTTCCTGCACAATTCTAAGCTCCTGGAATATTTCAGGATTTTTGCCAGAGAGTTTGATCTTCTAAAATATATTCAGTTCCAGGTATTGTATTTTGGGGGGAATGGTTTTCTCCACATGGGTTGAGCTCACATTTAAATAGAGAAGTTACTCTGGTAATTAAGAAAAAGTGAAGAAAACAAAACATTTCAATCCAATTCTTTGCTGAAAGATAAGAGCAAGATAGAAAGCCCAAAAGGTAGTGTCACTAACCCCGATATTATAGATTACATGCACATTATCAGAAGAGGAAAATCACCTGTTAAAACTAAGGATTTGAATAATGATGATATTGACCATGAAACTGCACTTAAGCTAATATCTATAACCCCTGCAGACTCTTAGCCTCATTTCCCTTGAAAGAATAGAAGAAGAAAATCAAACTGCTATTTCATTTTTGGATCTTCTCTGTAGAAATGGAATTGCTGAGAAATACGTAAGAAATAAACTCACAGCTCTCCATTTCATAAGCCTGTAGAAACTATTTTTGGTCTTTTTTTTGGTGGGGGGGGAGGCATGGCACATTCTCTGGCAACATAAGGCTTGTTGGATCATTTTTAGATACAATTAGAACCACCTTTCCTGTGCTCCCTCAAAAACAAATAATCAACAAGAACAATATTCTCACTATACATGCTGGATTTTTATCAATAACCTACACTCTGAAAACTAGTAACTGTGCTTAGGAAATAAAATTAAATTATACCTCTGGATAAATAACTGTGAGTGAGCTTATTTTCTTGTAACACAAGAAAAAAAATCTCATTTTCTCAGTAACTTCATTTTTGTTCCAGGTTTGCATTCTATTAATTTATAGTAGCTGATTGTGGTGGAAATCTATATTTGTAACTACCATGAAAATGTATCTGATGTAGTTTTCCCCAATGCCTGGTAGAACCATCCTATGAATAACAGATTTTTTTGTACCAGAAGCTTTAATAGGTCTTTGCCCATTTGACTATCAATTTATTTAACAGATATATTGTCCTCTTATGATATCGTTTGTGTTATGTGTTCTTTGAAAGGTCACGTTAAAGTTGCAAGGGAGCTGTTTCTTTTGTTTATTGCGTTACTGCTGTTGGATTCCTGGAGATTAGAGAGGGGTTAGGAACACTCATTTCCATTATTAGTCTCTTGGTACAAGTCATAAGATATTAGGGCTCCACTCAATCTATAAAAGCTCTGTTGCATTTCTAATAGCCTCCTGAGTTGCACTGAAGGTGTTAGTTCCCAAAGCACATTTTTAGTAGCAATAACCCACAGTGCTTTAGCTAATATACTACCCTAAACTGCAAATCTGAAATCTTTTCTCATAGCCAACAATGCCCAGACATTTTATAATACGTTCGCAAACTTTATACTAATAGTCTATATATTTTCTTAATTGGCACAGCTTCAAAAATTGCCAACCCAGCATTTTTTTAAATATCTGAAAATTTGAAAAGCAGGTGTATGGGACTCAAATACTTGTAAGCAAGAGAAGCATGCCAGGACTCTAGAAGTAAGAAAAACTTTGTTTCCACTTGACACTGTTTCTTAAACACCAAAGATGTATAACCTTTATGTGCATTTACAAATTCATAGACCTCCAGTGAGCTACATTAAAAAAAAAAAAAAAATTAATGGGGGTGACTGAGTGGCTCAGTCGGGTTAAGCATCTGACTCTTGATTTTATAATACGAGTCAGCTCAGGTCATGATCTCATGGCCTGTAAGTTCAAGCCCCACATCAGGCTCTGTGCCGACAGTGCAGAACCTGCTAGGGATTCTCTCTCTCTCTGAAATATAGTTCATGATCTCATTTGGATGAAATAATTTTTGAGAGATAATAAATCTTATCAAAAATAAACTTAAAAAAAGGATTTCCTATTAAAAAATTAATGAACATAAATTATTTCATTCAAATGAGATCATGAACTATATTGCTAACATGATGTACTCTGTTTTAAAAATAATTAATATGAACAGCTACCATTCATGGGATGCTGACAATGTGCCAGGCACCATGCAAAGTGCTTCACACGAGATGTCTTCTCTAGCACAGATTCTGCACAGAGGTGGACACATAAAAGTTTCTTAATCAATACTGACTGTGCGATCACTTGAATAATAAACATGTGTTTTGTATCTTGCCCAGAACTTGTCTGTCTCTCTCAAGTCCTTATTCAGTCCTTAACAGACAGGTTCTCACTGCTGAGTCAGGCCTCTTGCACAAAGTACCATATCCTTGGTAGCTCCCTGCCAAATAAGAATGAGAAGGGGACGCTTCGCCGTCTCTGTCTTCAGTGAGTTGAAATGGATTCGAATGGAACCGAGATGGAGTCTACCCATCCCCACTCCCAGGGTACTACTGAATGAAGCCCCTGTTATGCCAGAGGAACGCTCAATGATGCCTTCTCTGTGTTCGTTCAAGACAACCGTCCTCAGTGTGAGAAAACACCCAGATTTCTCATCCTCTGGCCAATGGGAGGTTGTTACTGAGAGCAACGGCAAGAAGCAAAGCGCTGTCTTTGACGCGGTTATGGTTTGCAGTGGCCATCACATCCTCCCTCACATCCCACTGGACTCCTTTCCAGGTGAGGCCTGCGGGGATTCCCAGCTTTTTGGAGTAGGTCTTGCTGGGGAGGAAACATTTTCCTCGACCCTTCCACATTCTTTTGGCTAGTCTCCGAGTTAAATTGACAAGACAGACTAAGAGGAAAAAGTTTAATTTAATTATGCATATAGAGACTCCGTAAGAATATGAGGCCCACAGGCAGGCAGTCAGGCAATTGAGGCTTGTGTGCCATTCTGAGCTAAAGAGAAGGGGGCACGGGTTAAGGACTTCAAAGGGAAGGAAGTCAGTTCACAGGAAGGTGAAAAAGTCTTCTGTTTGATGGCCCATCCAGAAACAATGGGACACAGAGAGGAAGTTTAACAAACAGACTTTGCTAAGTTCCTCCCTGTCTACCTCCCCTAGTTCATATTATACTGTAGTTATCGACAGTGACAGCTCCCTCCCAGGAGCAGGTCCTCTGTCTAAATTCTTTTAGGCAGTTGGGGGAAGTCAAAGGTTTTTCTGTTTTAAGGAGGCTTCTGTGCCTTAAAAATTACTAGCTTAAAATAATTCACATGCCAAGGAGGCTCATTTCGAGGTGACGAATTTGGCTGCCCTACAGCGTCCAGGTATTTTATACGCAGATTGGATTGACAGGCAAAACTAGCTACTGCAACGGGACATAATATTAAGATCTGGAAAGAGCCAGAAAGATGAAAAGCTCCACACGCCATCTTTGTTCCCATTGACCTCTTTGGGTCTTCATGACACAGGGACTTCGGCCAACTTCCTCCAAAGTCACTAAATCTTCCCTGGGATTTCAGAGAACTTTCACCCAAATTGGTTCTCCATTGGCAAGGCCCTTATATCCATGTGCCTACCTTGGCCTTTATCTAGCCTACCAAGCCCTGTGACTCTGTTATATCCTCGGAGACTTTTCCTCAGAGCCATGCCTACAGACAGGGATATTGAGGAGATGTCCTGGCAATAAGTACTCCTACAGGACACTGATGGACACAGAGAGAGTGAAGGAGAGGGATGTAGCCAATGGAACCCCACATCCATCTCTCCTGGTACCTCACAGGCCCTTCTCTCAGAGAGCATACTTCCTTCTCAAGGCCCTCAGGGGAATGTCTAGTACAGTGGTTCACAGTCCAGACCTCACACTCAAATCACCTGTGGAGTTTCTAACATCCTAATGACCCCCAAAAGTTCAAATGATATAAGGTAGGCCTAGATCAATTAAGGGTTGCTCAAGTGATTTTAATATACAGCCAAGCCAAGCATAAGATCTTCTACCCCAAAGGAAACAGAATCACCTGGTGGGCTTTTAAAACCACAACTTGCTAGGCTCTACCTCTGGTATTTCCAACTCAGTAGATAAGGTGTCATGAGGCTGAGAATTTGCATTTCCAACAAGTTTCCAGGTTCCAGCTAATGACGCTGGCCAAAGGACCACACTTTGAAAACTAATGATCTAAAGGTTCTTTCAAGCAACCCATGATCAAAGACAGATACTTTAATAAAGTCATATTTTCCTGGGAAAGACAGAGAGAGGCTTGTCTTCAAAAAGGTTTGTCCAGTGAGCTACTGACTTACCGCAATGTAGGAAGCATCCTTCAATTTCTAGGTGCCTGTTTTTAGTTTATTTTCGTTTTTGTTTGCTTTTGCAAAATAAGAATGATAAATATTATTCTAATTATTACACAACTACAATAATAGCACTTCATAATATGTCAAATAACATTTAAAAGAATACATGTGTTAAGTGGTATTAAAGTATCACTATACAATCCAAAATAGGATAGGGATGGCTCAGTCGATTGAGCGTCTGACTCTGACTCAGGTCATGATCTCACTGTTCATGGATTTGAGCCCTGCATCAGACTGCACTGACAGTGCGAAGCCTGCTTGGGATTCTCTGTCACCCTCTCTCTGCCCCTACCCTGCTCTCTCTTTCTCTCTCTCTCCCTCTCAAAAATAAAAAAATAAACTTAAAAAAAATAGGATAATGGGTAGTGAGAAGACAGCATCTGACTCTGCTGTATTCATTGAAGCCATTTGTTTATTCTCTAATAAATATATAAGCTGCAGCCTCTGAAATCAGCTCTTTTGGTCCTATGCCATATGCTAGCATTTCTTCTATACTTAATTCTTTGAGTCTGCCAATCGGTCTTGCCATTGCAACCCCCCTAAGAGGGGAAGAGGTAAAATAAATAACTGACCCCAGAAAAGAAAAGCTGAAAATGCACTTTTACTGAAATGTACGTGGTTCATGGATTTCTCTCTTCTTCCCCTGAAGGTATTGAGAAGTTCAAAGGCCAGTACTTCCATAGCCGCCAGTACAAGCACCCAGAGGGATTTGAGGGGAAACACATCCTGGTGATCGGACTAGGAAACTCGGCCTCAGATATTGCCGTTGAGCTGAGTAAGAAGGCTGCTCAGGTGGGATGCTCTCTGCTTATCTTGTACCATGGAGGAAGGGAGGAGGGACATATTGGAAAACCCCAGCCACATAACCAAAAAGCTCCATTACTCACTGATTAGTTGGTTAGTTGGTTCCTACAGTGCGGTATCATAAAAAAAAAAAAAAAAACCTGGTAGTCAGGAAGCCAAGGTTTACCTCCCAGCCCTGCCATTAATCAGCCATGTAACCCAGAGTAAGTCTTCTTCTCTGAGCCATATATGTGATATATCACCTACACAGTAGATTCCTCCCACAAGGGACAATGCCCTGATTTCAACAGCATTCCGTTTTGCTTACCAGGTTTTTATCAGCACCAGACATGGTTCCTGGGTCATGAGCCGTATCTCCGAAGATGGCTATCCCTGGGACATGGTGTTGCACACCCGGTTTATTTCCATGTTCCGAAATGTCCTGTCACGATTCAAAATAATTCGAAAATGGATGATGGAACAGCAGATGAATCGGTGGTTCAACCATGCAAATTATGGCCTTCAGCCTCAAAACAAGTAAAGGCATTTTGCTTTTTCATGTTATACTCATTGATAAAGCAAGGGTGTTAGAGGTGCCTCTTGGTAAAGAGCCAAATTGCTAACACGGCATTTCAAACTACAACCTGACAGTATGGGTATTATAGACATGCCAGGATTTGAATTCCAAATTTGTGCTGCATACCTTTTAAAAAGTAAATACTTAAAGAGATGAAATAGAAAATATTATGAACTTTTTTATGGTTGAGTAATATTCCGTTGCGTACGTACACCACATCTTTTGTATCCATTCATCTGTCAATGGACAATTAGGTTGCTTCCATATTTTGGCTATTGTGAATAATACTGCAATGAACATTGGGTGCATATATTTTTTTTCAAATTAGTGTTTTCATTTTCTTTGGGTAAATACCCAGTAGTGGAATTACTGGATCACATGGTAATTTTATTTTTAATTTTTTGAGGAAATTCCATACTGTTTTCCACCATGGCTGCACCAATTTGCATTCCCACCAACACTGTACTAGGGTTCCTTTTTCTCCACATTCTCGCCAACACTTAGTATTTCTTGTGTTTTTTATTTTAGTCATTCTGACAGGTATAAAATGATACCTCACTGAGGTTCTAATTTGTCTTATGATTAGTGATGTTGAGCATCTTTTCATGCAGCTGTTGGCCATCTATGTCTTTTTTTGGAAAAACATCTTTTCGGGTCTTCTGCCAATTTTTAATTGGATTACTCGGCCATAAAAAAGAATGAAATCTTGGCATTTGCAACAGCATGGATGGACCTAGAGACTATAATGCTAAATGAAATAAGTTAGTCAGAGAAAGAAAAATACCATACGATTTCACCCAGGTGTGGAATTTAAGAAATAAAAACAAAAAAAAAAAAAATAGACTCTTGAATACAGAGAACAACTGGTGGTTGCCAGAGGGGAGGTGAGTGGTGGGATGGATGTAATAGACCAAAGAGATTAAGAGTACACTTATCTTGATGAGCACTGAGAAATGTGTACAATTGTTGAATCGCTATATTACACATCTGAAACTAATATAACACTGTATGTTAATTATACTTGGATAATAAATTAAAAAAAGAAAAGGAAATATTAAGAGCTGCTTCAGAAAGCAGAACTAGGATCATGGGAAGAACTTCCTAATACCCAGAGCTGTCCAACATTGGAAAAGGCTGCTTTTGTTGTTGTTGTTGTTGTTTGTTGGCTTTTGTTTGATTGGTTGGTTTGGTCTGAACCACAGACATTTATTTCTCATAGTACTGGAGGCTGGGAAGTCTAAGATCAAGGTGCCAGCAGATTCGGTTTCTGGTGAGAGCATTCTTCCTGTCTGGCAGACAGCTGCCTCCTCACTGTGTGCTCAAGTGAGGGGGAGAGAAAGAGAGCTGGTTCTTTAATGCCTCTTCTTATGAGGTCTCTAATCCTATTGGATCAGGGCCCCACCCTTATGATCTCATTTTACCTTAATTACCTTTTTTTTTTCTTTTTTTGTTTTCAGGAGTAAACTTTAGTGATTCACCTCTTACATGTAACACCCAGTGCTCATCCCAACAAGTGCCCTCCTTAATGCCCATCTCCCATTGAGCCCATCCTCCCACCCACCCACCGTTCCTACAGCAATCCTCCCTTTGGTCTCTGTATCTAAGAGTCTCTCATGGTTTGCCTCCCTCTCTGTTTTTATCTTTTCTTTCCCTTCCCCTATGTTCATCTATTTTCTTTCTTAAATTCCGCATATAAGTAAAATCATATGATATTTTTCCTTCTCTGGCTGACTTATTTCACTTAGCATAATACATTCTAGTTCCATCCACATTGTTGCAAATGGCAAAATTTCATTCTTTCTGATTGTTGAGTAATATTCCATTCTGTATATATACCACATCTTCCTTATCCATTCATAAGTCAATGGACATTTGGGCTCCTTCCATAATTTGGCTATTGTTGATAGCACTGCTATAAACATTGTGGTGCATGTGCCCCTTTGAATCAATGTTTTTGTATCCTTTGGATAAATACCTAGCAGTTCAATTGTTGGATCATAGGGTAGTTCTATTTTTAATCTTTTGAGGAACCTCCAAACTGTTTTCCAGAGTGGCTGCACCAGTTTGCATTCCCACCAGCAGTGCAAAAGGGTTCCTCTTTCTCCACATCCTTGGCAACATCTGTCGTTTCCTGAGTTGTTAATTTTAGCCATTCTGACAGGTGTGAGGTGGTATCTCATCATGGTTTTGATTTGTATTTCTCTGATGATGAGTGATGTTGAACATCTTCTCATGTGTTTGTTAGCCATTTGGATGTCTTCTTTGGAAAAGTATCTGTGCCTTCTGCCCATTTCTTCACTGGATTATTTGGTTTTTTGGCTGTTAAGTTTGATAAGTTCTTTGTAGATTTTGGATGCTAACACTTTATCCGATATGTCATTTGCAAATATCTTCTCCCATCCCATCAGTTGCCTTGGAAAAGGCTTCTCTAAGAGATTGTGACCTTCCTTTCAGAAGGGTGTAGTGGGACATGTGTCCCAAATTCTCCATGTGAACTAATGCTTTGCTAACTCTGTACACCATAAGGGTTCTTCCTATGAGTGGCTTTTGAGAACATATTCACTATCTCTTTGCCAAAAAATAAATCTCTATTGAGCTCGAAGTTATGTATCGCTGATCTTATAAACACAAGCAAACATTATGAATGTTTGTTTTTCTTTAGTGATAGCGGGCTCCTTCCCTTTAAAAAAAATACAAAAACAGAGGGTGCCTGGGTGGCTCTGTTGGTTAAGCATCCAATTCTTTTTTTTTTTTTTTTAAGTTTATTTATTTGAGAGAGACAGAGAGAGAGTATAAGAAGGGGAGGGGCAAATAGGGAGGGGGACAGAGGATATGAAGCAGGTTCTGTGCTAACAGCAGAGAGCCTGCCATGGGGCTCGAACTCACAACCGACTGAGTCACCCAGGTGCCCCACATCCAGCTCTTGATCTCAGCTCTGATTTTAATCTCAGGGTTGTGAGTTCGAGCCCTGCATTAGGCTCCATGCTGGGTGTGAAGCTTACGTAAAAATATATACATATACACAAAACACAAGAGCTTCGGAATCTTTTAACAAACACCATATGACTGCTCAGCTCTGATATCTAATACATGTAGCATGTATTTTCTTATATTAAAAAAATGTTTCTCAAATCTACAAAAAGGAATTCCGGAAATACAACCAGACTTTATCACCCATGCTATCACATACAGAGACTCTGTGGATATTTGGGATGAACAAATATTCCCAAACTTCAGTTTATACATTAATTGCAATACTAATCCCTTAATAAAGTTTCAAAACGAATGGGGATTTAACTAAATTCTCCTTCCTTACTTTATGATCAGATAGAGATTAAATGGAGCAGCATGATAATTAAAGGCAGATAACATAAAACAATAGTGAAAATATCAATGGGATAATCATGACTGGAATATTCAGGGACTGACCCTGGTATTTTGGTTAAGTCCTTGGGAATGCCTCCTCTTTTGAAATGCCTTTTACCCACATCACTTACATGCCTTCCCTTCTTTGTTGAGGGAGAGATTTGTGATATAAGAATAAAGTCATCAAGATAGTAAGGTCCGGGGTAGACCAACTAGTTAAGTTAGAAAGATTTATGGATAGGGGCACCTGGGTGGCCCAGTCAGTTGAGCATCTCACTCTTGATTTTGGCTCAGATGGTGATCTCACAGTTGTGAGATCCAAACCCACATAGGGTTCTGTGCTGGGTGTGGCGCCTGCTTCAGATTCTTTCACTTCCTCTCCCTCTGCCCCTCCCCCTCCTCTCTCTCTCTCTTTAAAAAAAAGAAAGAAAGAAAGAAAGAAAGTTTTGTGGATATTTGAGAAACCTCATTCAAAGAGCCCAACCCCATAAAATATCAAGAGTTCCAGGACTCCTTATTAAATGTTCCTTCTAAGTATTTTCTTCTGGGTGTTTCAGACATCTCATGAAAGAACCTGTAGTAAATGATGATCTTCCAAGTCGTATACTCTATGGAGCCATCAAGGTGAAATCAAGAGTGATAGAGCTCACAGAAACTTCCGCCATCTTTGAAGATGGAACAGTGGAGGAGGATATTGATGTCATTGTCTTTGCAACGGGATATACTTTCTCTTTTCCCTTCCTGGAAGAGTCGGTTGTTAAAGTAAAGGATAATACGGTCTCACTGTATAAGTACATGTTCCCTCCTCACCTGGAGAAGTCAACTCTGGCATGCATTGGTTTCATCCAGCCCCTAGGCTCCATTTTCCCAACTGTTGAACTTCAAGCTCGTTGGGCAACCAGAGTTTTCAAAGGTACGTGAGGGGCCAAATGAGGGGCTAAGGGTTTTACACCTGATGGAGCTTGCTCAATAGTAAGTTTAGACACAGAGGTTGCCAGTAAGAATGTGGCCAAACTTGGGCTGCTCTCGTGAGATTAACATCCTAAAAAGTTAGTGGAGAATTTTCAAAGTAGCAAATACAGAGATAAAATAATACTAAATATCTGCAATCATCCTTTTAAAATATTAGAAAGTTCATAGAATTTCAATTGTCATAAAGCTAAGTACATACTATCCTTTCCTGGAATCATGAGAGAATAGTTGAGAAAAAAAAGATCTATGACTCCCAGTTTTACCTAGATGATGTTTATAAATTCCTCTGAATACATGCAAATCCAGAGACCCAGGGCCTTTCTGCATTAACTCCAAATTAACCCTTAGTATGTTTTTTTTAATTTTTTTAATGTTTATTTATTTTTGAGAGAGAGACTGAGACAGAGTGTGAGCAGGGGAGGGGCAGAGAGAGAGGGAGACACAGAATCTAAAGCAGGCTCCAGGCTCTGAGCTGTCAGCACAGAGCCTGACGTGGGGCTCGAACCACAAACCGTGAGATCATGACCTGAACCGAAGTCAGAAGCTCAACCAACTGAGCCACCCAGGTGCCCCAGCCCTTAATATGTTAAGAAACTCAACCTCATAGGTCCTTACAAAGTCATACAGCTATTGAAAGTTTTCTAAGTATCTGTACAGCCTTTTGCATTCCTCCCTGACCCCAGGGTTCAAATTCAGCTCAACCAAAACTCATTGAATACCTAGCCTTGTGCTGGAACCTGGTGGAATAGAGAGAATTTTTTTTTTTTTATTTGAGAGAGAGAGAGCACACACAAGTGGGGGAGAGGGGCAGTGGGAGAGAGAATCTTAAGCAGGCTCAGTGCTCGGCATGAAGCCCATTGATCCCATGATCCTGGGATCATGACTGAGCCGAAATCAAGAGTCAGATGCTCAATTGACCCACCCAGGCAACACTAGAGAGAAATTTAAACAGATCATTTCCACATACTAAGAAAAATGCTTTGGTAGAAGAATGCATGGAGGGTATAGGAAGAAGAGAAAGGATGCTTAGCAGCAGCAGAGTGGGGTAAAGGAGGGCATGTGGTCAAGGAAAACTTCCTAGATGACCAGGTTTCTCAGGTGCAGAAAAGGGAATCACTTGAGCCAAAGCACAGAGGCATGATGGATGTGGAGAATTACAAGCTGTCTGTTGTTCCCAGAACCTGACCCATGAGGCAGAGAGGGGTGAGAGATTATTCTTTCTGGAGAAGGGGCCAGGACACAGGAGCCTTTGTAAGGCATGCTAAGAAGGTTACAATACAAAACTTAGGTCAGCGCTTTCCAAATCTGGCTACACATAAAAATCATCTGGTGGACCCTTAGGGACCCTGATTAAGTCTGGCTTGAGGACCTAGAATCTCCATTTTAGAAAGCTTTGCAGCCAGAGGACCCAATGAGAGGTTATAAGCAAAGAAGAGACATTATCAGATTTACATTTTCAATAGATTAGTTCAGCATTAGTGTGGAACATAGATTTGAAAGGAGAAAAGAATGAGGTCTTGGAGACCAGTGAGAAGGCTGGTCTGCAAGTCTCTACTGAAACACGATGCAGCTGAGCCAGGCAGAGAGAAAGTAGTGAAGGTGATAGAAATGTGGGAAATAATTAGGGATAAAATCCGCAGGACATAATGATCAGCTGAATGTAGAAAATCAGAGAGAGATACAGGAATCACAGATGACTTTCAGATCTCCAGTATGGGAACTGGGGGGACAGCAGGGCTATGAATAGAGAGGACAGAAGAAGAAGAAGGGAAGAGAGAGGACGTGTGGAAGAAGACGTAAGTCTGACCAGGAGGGCTTTAATGACGCGCTTGGTTATGGACTCGTTGACTCTGGTATGTCTGATGACCAGCCATATCCAGGGGAGACTGAGCATTTCAACATGCCCGAGAACACCCGTGGACAGAGATGTAATCACAAGCACGTAGTGATAACTCCTACATCAATCTACTTTCTCTGTCCCCACTGCTCGACCTTACCTCCACCAGGCTTACTTCAACAGCCTCTTAACTGGTCTCGCTGCCACTAAACTCACTTCCCTGGAGCCCATTTTCCAAAATTCGGCAGCTAGAAGGATCTTTCCAAAAGGCAAATCTGATCTTGTCACCACCTGCAGAAAATCCTCCCATGGCTTCCTATCACCTTCAGGATACAGCTCAAGCCACCTGGTGTGGCTTCCAGCTCTTCAGGCTCACCTTCCTTCTCCAGCCACTTCTCTTACTCCCTCCACCTCAGAGTTCACACAGTAGCCCATGCTCCCCTTATGGGCAACATCACCTAGAACCCAAGAAGAGCAGCACACCCCAAAGTTCAACAACACAGCAGCCCTGACTGGCGTCACAGGGGCCAGAGTTTAATGGTGGGAATCAAGTACTAGATAAAGCAAGGATACTGAACCAAATCCACTACTCAAACCAGCCTTTTATTTCTAGGCTTGTGTACCTTGCCCTCAGAGAAGACTATGATGGCGGACACTAGCAAGAGGAATGAAAAAAGAATAGATCTGTAAGAATTTTTTTTCTAATTCTTTACACAGGGCAGTGTTTCTCAAAGTATAGTGATCTGACTACCCACAAGAACCACCTAGCTGTTTCTTAAACATTTCCTGGGTCACAACCCAGACCAACTGAATCAGAACCTCCAGATGAGACTGGAAACCTGTATTTTTATGTTCTCCCTGGGTGATTCTTATACATATTAGTTTAAGAACCAACTACGTAAAGCTACAAGTGTTACCAAATCAGGACATTTTTCCTGGACTTAATTTTATCCGGCTTTGTGTGATGCCTGTGTTCAATTCCATATCTTCTCAGGCTGCCCACTCTCTGTGGTTAGAGAGGAAATTGGATGGGGCAGTGATGGTGACAATGGCCTGAGTGTCTCTGGAAGGATAGCTGGGGGGTGTCCTATCAAACTAAATTATAAAAGGAGTTGATGTGAAGCGAAAGTTCAAAGAAGCATACTTTGTGATACAGTAGAATGGGGTTCAGTAGTGATCAAGTACCCTTGGACAGTTGACTTGGGGGTCTCATATATAGGGGTTTTCTCATGGTTAAATTCTAATTAATCTAACATTTACTAAGCATCTATTACGTTCCAGCCACAGTGCCAAGTACTTTCATAATTTAGCAGGCAAATATTAAGTATCTTTTCTGTGCAAGACACTGAGCTCGGCTTTCATCTGCATTCGCTCATGAACCTTTGCAGCAATCTTGATTAATTTGCACTTGCCTGGAGAATTGAAGCTACTCACTAAATACCAAGTAATAATCCTGGTTTTAAACCTTGTCACATTCCCAGAACTGCCATGAATTCATGACTATTTCTTTCACGGCCTCCTCTCAATCTGAGATCTGGGCCTTCTAATGAGATAAGCTCACACCTTCCACTGGCGATTTATTCAAAACTCATTTATTCATTCACTCAGCCCTTCTTTCTTTCAACAGCCCTCGAACACCTACTGTTCTTATGTGACTTGTAACATTTTGTGAATCTGCCCTCTCTACGTTCTTCATTAAGGTTTGGAAAGAGTCAGAGTCAGACACTGCAGACCGATTACATCGACTACTTGGATGAGCTCGCTTCAGAGATAGGTGCGAAGCCAGACCTCCTGTCTCTCCTGCTAAAAGATCCCAAACTGGCCGTGAAGCTCTATTTCGGACCCTGCAACTCCTACCAGTACCGGCTCACTGGGCCTGGGCAGTGGAAGGGAGCCAGAAGTGCCATTGTCACTCAGAAAAAGAGGATACTGAAGCCTTTGAAGACACGGGCACTAACAACCTCATCTACTCTCCTAGTTTCCTTCCTGTTGAAAATCCTGGGGCTTCTTGCTATTTCTGTGGCCTTTTTTTTCCAGCTTCAGTTCTAATCTGTCAGAGTAAGGCTTTTGACTTTAGTGTCAGTCAACTCCTCTTTAAAAACAAAAAAGGCTAAAAGAAAAAATATTAAATCTAGATTCTATGTTTCAGAGCTGATAGGAACAGAGAGGTAGTTGTAGAGAATTAGCAGAATTAGGTCCGTGTAAAACACCAAAATGGCGTCATGAAATTTCTCGGCCATTCCAACCTTTCCTCAAGTTCGCCAGATTCTCCAAAAGGACAAATAACATGGCCATGTTCATAGTGCTGCCAGCCCTTACATAACAGAGTTGTGTGGAAATAAATAGAAATGCACAGAATGAAAAGCAGGCCCCATGGCTTAAAACATTGGAAAATTTCAACAGTGAGTAAATATCTAATCCCCTGCGTGATGCTCTTAATGGTCCCCTTACCCAGACTGTATTTGGTAACAAAGTCCTTGGGTGTTACATCATGCTCCATTTGCTTAGTGGGGCATTGCTCAAAAATCCTGGAGATAACAATGAGAGGATAGACTCAAAAAACGATGGCAATGATGTGACAGACTTCTAGCACCTCATGTTGAAAGCTGAGCCAATAGCCACATTTCTGATACTTTGACATAAAACCACTGTAAAAATAAAAATAAACATGCCATAATAGCTATATACATATTTAGTACTTACCGTTGACCAGACACTGTGCTAAGTGCACAGTATAGTATTGACTTCATTTAATTCTTGCGATAATTTTGTTAGATGGGTGTGGCTATCATACCCACTTGTCAGATGATGGAACTGAGACTCAGAGCATTTGGGTAACATGCCCAAGACCATACAGCTGGTCTTGTCGTGGAGCTGGGATTTGAACCCAGTTTTGCTTGACTCTAGAACTGCAGATCATAACCTTTCTGCAGAATCTACTTATTGACAAAAGCCCTTATTATTGATCAAGTACTTATTAACAGTTTATTTTCTTTATAATCATATATATGTTGCTTTGGGAGGAACTTAACACAGATAATAGCACTCTTCTTGCAAATATGATCAATTAATTTTTTTTTTTTGAGTGAGAGAGAGAGAGTACATGAGTGGGGAAGAGGAGTAGAGGAACAAGGGGAGAGAGAATCCTAAGCAAGCTCCACACTTGGCGTGGAGTCCAATGTGGGGCTTGATCGCACGACTGTGAGATCACAACCTGAGCTGAAATCAAGAGTCAGATATTCAACCAACCAAACTATCCAGGCACCCCCAATTAATTGATTCATAATATTTGGTTTATAGTCCAGCTAGATCTAAAAAGCATTTGAAGGGATTAACAGTGTGAGACACCTATACAAGAACATTTCAAATAGCCACTGACATTTTGAAAAAATAAGCACCAAGGAAGAAGTATATGTTCCAAGTAGATGAAAAGCATTATAATGATTGAGCCTTGTATATAGCTCTAACTTTATAATCAAGGCAAAGGCAAAACAATATGTAATCTCCGTCATCTGATGAAAGGAAGCATACCAGTTTTTTAGGAGACACATTTTCTTGGAACTGAAATCTAAAAAAAGACACAAGCAATTCAATGTCAGTAAGCTTTGAGCAACATAATATACATCCAGTTTATCTGTCCACTACAGCCATTCTTTCCATGAAGTGTGCTTTGGGAGATAAACTATGCCCTAAACCCAGACCAAGGCCTTCTGAAGAGGGAAAAGGTCAGAGATTAGAGATTTAGACAAATGTCTCCTCTTACTTTTCCAAAGCCTTCGTGGACACTGTTCTTTACTTGGGCCTGGATTTGTTTCTGAAGTGCCTAGAGCAATGTAATGACAATCACTATCGGTGGAAGCTTTATTTCTTTAGAGTCCATTGAAATAACACCACCATTTAAATGCCACATTTGTTTTCATTGCTCCTATAAGCAGTTTCCTTTGAAAAAATTCCAGATGGTATGTGTACTTCTTGATTAAAAACTGATTATTTTGCTAATTATTAAAGATTATTTGCAAGCCTTTATATCATTAATAATAATAATAGAATTTATCAATCTTGTATAGCAAGAGAAGGTGAACTACTTCCTGTAGGTTAAATCCAGTGTACTACCTATTTCTATAAATAAAGTTTTATTGGAACACAGTCACAACATACATTGACGGTCTGTGGCCGCTTGCAAGCTACAATGGCGGAGTTGAGCAGCTGTGATAGAAACAGTAGGACTCACAAAGCCTAAAATATATTACTATCTGGCCCTTTACAGAGAAAGTTTGCCAATTTCTTTGTCATCCCAATTATTTTTCATAACTTGCTTCATTCATCATTACCACTACCAGGGAAGTAACTATGGTTATTACCCTACTTTTACAGTGGAACAAATTGAGAAACAAGTGTCAGGTTGATACTGAATCAGTGGGGAAAATAGCTCCATTAGGACAAAATTATTATTAAATGCATAACCTTGAAAATTCTAGAAAGAGGATGATCTCTTGAAATCTTTCCAAATATTCTGAAATCTTTTTAAAAACATAAATAGTTCATTTCCAGAGTCTGAGATTCACTAAGGAAGACTCATCCAAGTTTATTCTTCTGCCTCTATATACCCTGAAACAGGAAACTATCCCAGACAAACCACCTAGGATAGTTTGTTCCAAACTACAACCCACAGACTATCTCAGGGAGCTTCCAGAAGTGCAGATTCTTGGAGGAGGAAGTAAGATGGCAGAGAAATAGAGGGACCCTAAGCTTGGTTCATCCCTCTAACATAGCTAGATAGTTATCAAAGCATGCTGAACACCCAAGAAATCAATCAGACGTCTGAGAGAACAAAAACTGGTGGTCTACAAGTAGAAAAGCCACCACCTTTCGGAAGGCAGGAAGTGCTGAGCGTTGACTCAGGGGAGATACAACTGTGGGTACACCAGCGGGGAGGGAGCCCTGCTCATGGAGACTACCACAAAGTATTATAAGCAGCAGGGCACAAAATCTGAGTCTTTAGAAGTCCGCTACCATGGGACGTGCCTGACTTAAAGGTACTCGGGTGGCAAAGCAAGGCGGAGTCCCAGGAGTGACAGTATGGACTGAGGATCCCCTGGGTCGCAAGAAGAATGGGTGGCTCCAACATGCTGCACTGTTCCCAGGCACAGGAGCAGGGTCTCTGGCTGAGGGCAGTGAGCCAGGGTGCCAGCTTTCTGCTCTACTTCGCTATAAACTCTGAACCACTGCATGATCATGTGATCACTCTCCTAGCACGGGCTGGCAAACACTTGTGCTGTTGCACAAGTATGGCAAGACCCTCCCGCAGAGGAACAGCACCGGTCCAGGCTGCAAAAGTTTCTAAAATTTGGAGTTTTGAAACTCAGTCACACGTCTGCGATTAAAGAAGCTCGGACACAGGCAGGGTGAACGCAGGGTCCTGACAGAAACCAGGGACACAAGAGGGGTGACTGATTGCTATTCTGTGAGGGTTACCCCAAAGAGTGGGGGGCACGAACTTTCAGCTCCGGAGCTAAAGAATGTGGCACCACCATATTCATCCCACCCATCAGCGCTGAAAGTCTTCAAGGAGCAAATCAGCACCACCTAGTGGAGGCCTAAGCTACCTACACCAAGCCTCACCCACCCTGTGCCCTGGAGGTGTATTTCCACTGAACAAGACAGCAGGAGAATGAGCCCAGCATTCCCCTCCCCCAGAAGACCAACACAAACAACTCACTCACCCCAAGTCTACTGATCATAGAGTGCTGCAAGCTTTAGCTCTAGGGGAAATAGGATCTCACTTCCTTTTTACTTATATTCTTTATTTTATTTTTTTCACTTACTTTCTTATTCTTTTCTATTCCTTATTTATTATTATTTTAATTTTTATTTATATATATATTTTTAAATTTTTTGTTTGTTTTCACTTCATTTCATTTTATTTATCTATAATAAACAGTGCAGCATGTTGGAGCCACCCATTCTTCTTGTGACCCAGGGGATCCTCAGTCCATACTGTCACTCCTGGGACTCCGCCTTGCTTTTGGGTGGTTGGGGGGGCAATATAGATTGTTTTAAAAAGCAGACCAAAACACAGCCAGGATCTAGTTTTTGGGTTTTTTAAATTTTTTTTCCTTGTTTTTTTTCTTTGTTTTTGTGTGTTTGTTTGTTTTGTTTTGTTTTTGTTTTCTTCCCTTATTTTTTTCCTAGACAAAATGATGAGATGGAAAATTCACCCCAAAAGAAAGAACAGGAAATAGATCTCATGTCCAGAGATTTAACCTATACAGATATAAGATGTCTGAACTATAATTTAAAATAATGATTATAAGGATTCACTGGGCTTGAGAAAAGCATAGAAGACACTAGAGAATCCCTCTCTTCAGAGATAAAAGAACTAAAATCTAGTCAGGCTGAAATTAAAAATACTATAACTGAAAATGCAAACCCATAAGGAGGCCATAAAAATGACGAGGGATAAAACAGAGGAGTGAATCAGTGACATAGAAGATAAAATTATGGAAAATACTGAAGCTGAAAAGAAGAAGAAAATAAAGGTAATGGATCATGAAGGCAGACTTAGGGAACTCGGCAACTTGTTAAATGGAATAACATTTGTATCATAGGAGTCCCAGAAGATGAAGAAAGAGAAAAGGGGGCAGAAGGTTTATTCAAACAAATTATCACTAAAACTTTCCTAATCTGGGAAAGGACACAGACATCAAAATCCAAGAAGCAGAGAGAACTCCCATGAAAGTCAACAAAACCCAACCATCACCAAGGCATATCCTAATCACATTCACGAAATACACAGACAAGGAAAGAATCCTGAAAGCAGCAAGGGAAAATAGTCTTTAACCTACAAGGGAAGACAGATCAGGTTCACTGCAGATCTGTCCGCAGAAACTTGGCAGGCAAGAAAGGAATGGCAGGAATATTCAATGTGGTGAATGGGAAAAATGTGCAGCCAGTAATTCTTTATCCAGCAAAGCTGTCATTCAGAATAGAGAGAAAGAGAAAGAGTTTCCCAGACAAAAAAAAAAAAAGAAAGAAAAGAAAGAAAAAGAAAAAACTAAAGGAGTTTGTGACCACTAAACCAGTCACAAATTTTAAGGGGGACTCTGAGTAGAGGAAAAAAAAACCCAAAAGCAACAAGACTAGTCACTGATTCACCACTGTTGGCAGAGAAAGGACCCATTCCAAGTAAAATATTTGACCTTCAGTAGGCACGGTACCCTCTCCACCTGCCCTTTCAGTACTACTAGTCTGTGTTCTCACAAAAAGAAAAAGAACAACCTCAATGTGAAAGGGACTTAGGGAGTTTCCCACTCTTAGGAATATCAATCAACCAATCAATCAACCACCATCAAGAAAGGCACCTGTGGAGCCTCTTGATGCTTTCTTCTGGGGGAGTGGGAGAGCTGAGGGGTAGGGACTTGTGGCTGTCTTTAATTTTTAGGGAGAAAGAAAAAAATTGCACTGGGTGGGTCTAATTTACTAAAGCTAAGTAAATTCTACACTCTCTTTCAACTCCGCTCTGCATCAGAGCAGGGTGGGGGAGGGAGGGTGGGGAGACTTCAGAAGATAATTTAGAAATACAGTGAAGGAGCCAGAAACATCATTCTAGTGCATCCATCAATAGAAGCCAGGTATGGTGCACTAACAACCAATCCCCAAAGCTCAAAACCTTGAAATAAGACAAAGATCCTTCCTCTTTCACGTTATGTATCCACTGGAGGCTAGGCTCTGCTCATCAGAGTCACTCAGGCATCCAGGCTAATGGAACAGCCTGGTTGAAAGTCTGAAAGTAGCTATAGCCACCGCGAAGAAAAAGAAAGTGCTCTCTGGTCTTACGCTGACAATTAACAGCTCTGAGCCCAGAAAGGACATATGTTACTTTGGCCCACATTTCACCAACCAGAACTAGTGACATGTTCCCAGCCAAGAGACCAAGAGACCAAGAAGTTCTATCCTACCATGCACCCAGAAGGCAGAAAGTCCAAAATATTTCCTAAAAAGCATGATTGTCTACCAATCTGGCTTCCTAGGGCTCAAAAAGGGCCTGGATAGCTTTCTCCATTCCATGGCCTCAAGCACAGCTAATTTACAATAAGCCCTAAAAATAGCAGAAAGTAAAGGTGTCACTGAAAGCCACTCTTCTCATTTTTAATTACTACAAGTCTCTTGCTAATTAAGAAAAATGAGATGATCTGATCAATGATCATGTTTAGGCTCAAGCAACGTTTTAAGTTCTTTGTTTCTACTTACGTCAGCAGCATGCCTGGTAAGGCCTAGTGACCTACTAGGCGTGTGCCAAAGATGCATGAACATATCAAGGTAAGTGCCTACACCAAGTGTCCATCAACTGATGAGCGGATAAAGAAGATGTGGTATATATATCCAATGAAATATTACTCAGCCATCAAACAGAGTGAAATCTTCGGGCATCTGGATGGCTCAGTTGGTGAAGCATCTGACTTCAACTCAGGTCATGATCTCACAGTTCATGAGTTCAAGCCCTGCCTTGCTCTTTCTGCTGTCGGCACAGAGCTCGCTTTGGATCCTCTGTCCCCCTCTATCTGCCCCTTCTCCCCCTCCTCCCTCAAAAGTGAATAAACATTATTTTTAAAAAAAGAATGAAATCTTGCCATTGTGAATGATGCGGATGGAGCTAGACAAATAAGATTTCACTCAAATGTGAAATTTGGTAAACAAAACAGACGAACATATGAGAAGGGGCGGGGAGAGAGTGAAGCAAACCATAAGAGACTCTTAAAAATAGAGAACAAACCGAGATTGATGGAGAGAGGTGGGAGGGGGATGGGCTAAATGGGTGATGGGTATTAAGGAGGGCACTTGTTATGATGGGTGTTACATATGAGTGATGAATCACTAAATTCTACTCCTGATACCAACATTCCACTATATGTTAGTTAACTCGAATTTAACTAAACTTTGGGGCGGGGGGAGGTAAATGCCTGAGTACTGGGGCTTGGGACACTAATTGTGGCCCTAGTTCTCAAGGTATCCCTAACTTGACGTCAAAGATACTCTGGTTTTTAAAAACATGCTTGAACTAATACTACTTTTGAGGGCTCCCTTTCTGGGTAAAAACTAAGCTTTGAAATGATTCAAATATTGTCCTCATAGCTGCAGGAAGGCAGCTGAACTCCACACAGCTAACAGTGCTGTCTCCGTGCCAAGTCTTTCGCCAGAAGCAAGGTAAAGGGTAAGCCTAATGAGCCAGCAACAGACTGGGTGATACACAAGGCCGTCTAGATACAGAGCTGAAGGGTGTGGTTATACCATAATGAAAATCAAGAAGAAGATTTATTCTTCCAGAACCTTCCCCCTGCTTCGATCTTACCGATCTGTCCTGACGTTTACTCTCTGTGCCTGTGGGAGTCATTTCAATACCACAAGTCAATAACCAAGACACCTTATCTGTCCTGCCAATGACATCGTTATCACCTTCATTGCAGCCACTCAGTGTTTACTATGTAAAAAAATCTCTGCGTGGATTATCCCATCTAATCCCCACCACAACCATCTGAGTTAGGTATTATTATGTTTATTTTAATTGAATAAGCTGAAGCTTTAAAAAGTTATATAATTTTCCCAAGATTATTCTGGTAATAACTGGTAAAGAGAGTACTCAAACCCAGGACTTGTGACTCCAAAAGTCATGATCTACCCAGATGTTTGTTACATTTCCCAAATGTCTGGGCAATCATCTGTACTTAAAAAGTCTTTTAAAAATGAATTTAACAATGTGGGTGATGTATGGTTTAAAAATAATAATGTGAAGGGCACCCAAGTGGCTGTCAGCTAAGCGTCTGACTCTTGGTTTCGGCTCAGGTCATGATCTCATGGTTTGTGGGTTCAACATTCCCTCATTGGGCCCTGTGCTGACAGCACAGAGGCTGCTTGGGGTTCTCTCTCTCTCTCTCTCTCTCTCTGCCCCTCTCCTACTTGCTCCCTCTCTCTCGAAAATAAATAAGCATTAAAAAAAACAAATAAATAAAAACAATGTTAAATGGATCAAAACCTTTGGTATAGCAGCTATTGACATGATTGTCTTATTTTCTCCCTTTGAAGAGCAAAGTTGATGAACAGTTAAGATGCCACTGTGACTCACTAAGTTAATTTCTATTCTGCAGGGTCAAGTGTGAGTCTAAAGGGCATATCACCCACCAGGCAATGTTTTTCTCTTAGCATGATTGTACCATTAATCAAGTTAAAATGTAAGCAAAGACTAACCTTAGGTCCCAAATTCTGCATAACATCCCTTATCTCTTAGACCCAGTTCATCCGGAGCCAGGGCCTGCTAGGACAACATTGGCTTGTCCTCATCCATTTCAATTCCTACTGGCTCCAGAGTCCAAACTATGGTGGGGACCATGGGAATTCCAGGTACATTAAAGTAACTACATAAAGTAAGTAACCAGATATAATCTCTGATTTATTTGAATTAGGGAGGTGGGACCCAGATTTTTTCTGTTTTGTTATTGTGCTTCAGGACAGAATTACCTCCCATTTGGCACAAGTCGGGAAAGATAAGTAACCCCCCTTTGGCATCTGAGTTGTCCTTTTCCCGTTGTTAAAAGTGCTCCATTCTATGCATTGTGACAGTTTCTTGAGTTTCTATGGTCAGATACCTCTTGTAAACCCCACTCCCAGATGAATTCACTATAACTCTCAAAGGTTTTGGAAATCTTTCATAGATACCCAGTTTAATGTCTTCTGATTTACAGACGGTGAAACTGAGTCTCAGTCCTTCATTACTTCTTCATTTCTCCTCCAGCCTAGGGAAACTCTGTGGCCTTGTAACTGACAAGATAAATTTAAATCCTAGCAGAATTTTTCTTATGTGGTTAGGAATGGGCTTGAGCAGGCGAGGAACAGCTGCCGGAAGACACGAATCACAAAGCACGGCCCTGCTCTGACCTCAGTTTCTTACCAGCTTGTGCTCATTTGTTCCCAGGGGCCAAGTAGGCACCTTCACCCCTCCCCCAACTGCCATCCATCCAGCTAAATCTACTGTCTCTTCTTAGTCTTGAAATGCATAGCCCACTTAAGGACATTATATCACGGGGCACCTGGGTGGCTCAGTCGGCTAAGGGTTGGACTTCAGCTTACCTCATGATCTCATGCTTCGTGAGTTTGAGCCCCACATCGGGCTGTTTGAGCCCTACATGGGGCTGTCTGCTGTCAGCACAGAGCCAGCTTCGGATCCTCTGTCCCCGGCTCTTTCTGCCCCTCCCCCGCTCGTGCGCACGTGCACACGCACTTGCACGCGCGTTCTCTCTCTCTCTCTCAAAAATAAACATTAAGAAAAGGATATTGTATCATTGTGCACTCAGTGCTGGTATCCAAGCACTTTCTGTGTAGTACTTGCTTTTTTAACATTGCAACTGCCGAAAACCCAGCTTTGCAAAAATATGACATCATCTAACATAACACAGCGCTAACTGATATTAAAACTATCAACTACCCATCAGCTTTGCTCAGAATTCAACATACATGTGTTTTCCTGGATATTTTAAAATCATTCACAGCACCTCTGCACACCATTCGGGGAATGGCAGGTCCAGCCTCCTGTTCTGATATTAGCTCCCAGTAAATATTCGCTCAAAAAGGATATACTGTGGTGAATTCATTCATTTTACCCACCAGGAAGTCAACTCATTGCCAAGTGTTTATGCAACTACTAGCACAGACCAAGTGTGCCACTCACTATAGAAAATAAGACAAAGGGGGGCGCCTGGGTGGCTCAGTCGGTTAAGCATCCAACTTTGGCTCAGGTCATGATCTCAGGGTTTGTGAGTTCAAGCCCCATGTCACGTTCTGTACTGATGGTGTGGAGCCTGCTTGAGATTCTCTCTCTCCCTCTCTCTCTCTGCCCCTCCCACACTCATTCTCTCTCTCTCAAAATAAATAAATAAACTTTTAAAAAAGAGAGAGAGAGAGAGAAAGGGAAAATAAGAAACGAGTCAAAGGAAATGCCCCACTTGAGGCAAACATATAACCTTGAGCAGAGAGAAGATTAACAGACCTGATCCAGTGAATCAACACTGTGATAGTCTCCTCTTGTGGGGAACATGCTATTTCCTGTAAGTTTCAAGCTCACTGGGGTGCTGGGCAGTCGTAGAGGCGTCCATCGACCGTCTCTGGCGGCTACTTTTGCTGCTCCCTGTCTCTAGAGCTCATTTCCTTCCCTCTTCTGCCCACTGGCGTTCTTTTCAAACTTCAAAACCTGAAGCAACTAGTATTCTTCAGTATTGCTTTCCTATCACCCCAAAGTCACAGTATGAGGCTCTTCCTTCATGCTCTTATTGCAAGGTGTACATAAGACACGACTCTGTCTTAGCGCGTGACACAGAATACTGCAATGATCTATTTATCATCCTGACTTCCCCGCCAGAGGGATAGCTACTCTAAAGAAGGCATCACACCTTATTCATCTTTCGTACTCCCAATACCTCGCCCAGGGCTTCGGATCACAGAAGCCCCTCATTGAGTGTTTGACGGCTAGACTAATCCATGAATGAATCGTGGAATCTGAGTTAACAGAATCCTAAAGGGCATTTGATTCCACCCTCTACATTACCTACTGCTCTCCTACTTACAATATTTCCAAAAAATAATCTTACAGACCCTGCACAAATATCAGAGCCTGAAATGCTGTAAAGTGCTTATATGGAACTAAAATTTGCCTTCATGTAACGTCTTCAGTTCCACCATTTCCCATAAATCTAATCCTTCTGTTTGCAATGATCCTTCAAATGCTTAGGGGCAAATGTTTACAGTACTGGGTCAGGCCCTTGGAGTAAGAGTTGATATGGTTATCCTTTTTTGCAAAGTGAGCCCAAGGCAGTTGATTTCCTTGCCCAAGGTCTCCACAGTTACCTCACAGGGAGCCAGGTCCCTGGCTGGCCCTCCCTCTGACCAGGCTAACAGCTGGAGTGGATGCATTTCTCCTTCTCCTTCTCCTTCTTTCCCCTCCTCCTTCTCCTCTTTCTTCTCCCTCCAAAATTTATTATTGAAACATAATTGACATACAACGAGACGGGTCCTTTTCTTCTTATAGAACCAGTTTGGTGCTTTCATTCAGCAACATGTATCTGAAGCTACAACATCCTAGTCAAGGAAACACACACACTGGTTCTTGCCATACCAGAAGCCCATTTTTCCTCCATGGGACACCACCCTGGAAACATGGCAGAATATACACTGACTAGCCTCTCTCCAGAAAAGTTCGATCTCCACCTGCTGACCTCTAGTCTCAGTGGAGCCATGCTAGGGAAATTTCCCCCACCTTCCTTCTCAATTCAGCTACTGCAAATGGCTCTGCCCTCTCCCCTTCCAAAAGGAAACTTTGTTTCCTGGTCCCCTGCTGAGGGCATGAGTATCCCGTTATAATCAGACCTGCTGTCTTTACAGAGCCAGCATGCTTCTGCACACAGCTGCAGATATCATAGTGATATATGCAATTCCTCTCTTCATTCTGAGAGTCATTTTTCCCATAATACTCTTGGGGCTCCCTGAGTGGCTCAGTTGGTTGAGCATCCGACTCTTGATTTTGGCTCAGGTCATGATCTCACATTTCTTGGGATCAAGTCCCCCATATTAGGCTCCATGCCAAGCATGGAGCCTGCCTCAGATTCTCTCTCTCTCCCTCTGCCCCATCCACCCCCCACCCTGCTTGTGTGCACATGCACTCTCTCTCTCTCAAATAAAAAAATAAAATCTGGTGGGTGGGGGATGGGTTTAATCAGAGAGGAGGTTGGTGAGGGACGGGTTAAATAGGTGATCAGGATTAAGGAGAGCACTTGTGATGAGCACTGGGTGTTTAAGTGATGGATCACTAAATTCACCACCTGAAACTAATAATACACTGTATGTTAACTAATGAATTTAAATAAAAACTTGAAAAAGAAAAAAATAAAATCTTTTTTAAAAAAGTGGATATTCTTCATTGAATGTCTACTATGTCCCACAAAAATGAAGAGCACGATGTCCCATTTTACAAATGAGGAAAGTGAGGCCCAGAGGGGATATTTTCCTATGTGCCAAGCTGATAGAGCAGGGATTTGAAATAGATGTGTCTGGTCCCAACACCCATATTCATTTCATTACATCAGCTGTCTCTCTAAATGTAGGGTCATTTTATTTCTCTAGGACGCAAGGCAGGGAAAATTGTATGAGGTTGTGTTTCTATGGTATCCATTAGAATCTAGAGCGTGACTTCCCCTAAAGGGGACCTACCAGCTCTCTCCCAGTAAATCAGAGCTAGTAGCTTCGGGGAAGAAACTTTTACATAACACCTGAAAATAAATGGGCCTTTCCATTTCATTCTAGAACTATTTATTGAGCACCCGTTGTATTCTGTTCCAAGGACTTCCCTGGCCACAGAGACCCCAGCAGAGAGCAAAGCAGATGAAGTCTCTATAGTTGAGCTATTTCTCTCAAAAACGAAAGATGTATATCCAGTTTTGTGGAAAAAACTCATCTGTGCAACGAGAAAATAGCAAATGTTCATGAAAACAATGCCTTCGGGGGCACTTCTTACATTGACTCTGGGACCCATGCGCTTTCAAAACTCACTAACGTGGAGATACAATTGTCACAAAAATGTATTAGGGAACAACTCTAAATCACATGATTCACTGTTAAATGTGGATGAACTGGCCAAAACGTATAGGAATTAAAAGAGCAGAAACTTACTAATGGGAAAGGCAGAGGAGGACACCAATTTTGGGAAATGGTTTTATAGTTATAATAGCTTATATTTATTAAGCATTTGTTACATGCCAGGAACAGTTCTAAATCATCTGACGTGTTGACTCCCTTGATTCTCACCAAACACTACAAGGAAACTACCACTATTTCCTCAATTTTTATGATGCACAGAGGGGTTAAATAACTTGCCCAAGATCACACTGGCAGAACTGAGCTTTAACCCAGGCAATCTGGTCCAGAGCCTGGTTGCTTAACCAATACACTATATTGCCTCTCAGCATTCTTGCATGGCCTGGGGACAGATGACCCTCCGCCTGTGCCAGTGGGGACAGGGCCATGTTCCCTGAGCTGCATCAGTATCTGAAGGGGAGAGGAGGGATGAATGTCCACACAAAGCCTCGCACCCTCACCCTTCCACTGGCAGCCATCCACTGGCCGCAGATAGGAGAAGGATGGGCAACCGAGCTAGGACCCTGCAGTATGCCAGGGGCTGGGACTCTCCCAGGGCTGCCGTGGCACCTGCAGTGGCCACAGGTCTTGGCTTCCAGTCCCAACTCCGCTCCACCACTGCCATGTGGCCTTGTCTCATGCCACCACGCTAATCTGACCTCCAGTTTCATGTTTATTTAAAAAACATGTTAGGGGCACCTGGGTGGCCAGTCAGTTAAGCTTCCAACTATCGATTTCAGCTCAGGTCATGATCTCACGACTTGTGAGATCGAGCCCCACATCGGGCTCTGCACTGACACTTGGGATTCTCTCTCTCTCTCCTTTCCCTGCTTGTGTGCTCAGCTTGCATTCTCTCTCTCTCTCTCTCTCTCTCTCTCTCTCTCTCTCTCTCAAAATACATACATACACTTAAAAAACAAAACGTTTGACCAGGTGATTCTTTCTGGTCTACTACTCTACGCCATTCTGGGACCCATGAAGGGAGGCCGGAGGCAGCAGCCCCATCCTGAATGCAAAACTCTCCACGAGAGGGTCTAATTTCAGCCACTCTGCCAGAAGCCACAGTCTTGGCAACAAATGTGCTAACATCAGGCACGAGCTCCGAGTGTAGGCGCAGGGACTTACGAGCACAGGGTTAAACCAGGGACCTGAACATTTCTCTTTTTGCACTCACAACACCAGAGGCCAGCCACAGAGGGATCAAATGGAGCAAATTTCTTAACCTCCCCGGTTCTTTTTCCTGGTTGGCTAGAGCAGCCAAGCTGGGGTGGGGCTTTCACTTGTGAATAAAAGGCTCAGTTTTGCTTTCCCCTGCACCAGGGAACATGGCCAAGCGAGTTGCGATTGTGGGAGCCGGGGTCAGTGGCCTGGCCTCCATCAAGTGCTGCCTGGAGGAAGGCCTGGAGCCCACATGCTTTGAGAGGAGTGACGACCTCGGGGGGCTGTGGAGGTTCACCGTAAGTAGGGGTCTCAGCAGCTGTGCGATGTGTCTAATGGATAAGGCTCGACGGTGTGAAAGCATTTCTCCCAAGGCTGCTCTGGGGCGGGGGGATGAGTTAGAAGCATCTGCTGAACAGGGGCCAGGAGGGTTAATGAAATTGTTAAAAGAAAGAAGCAGGACACAGCCTGAGCTTGGGTGGGGAGTGTGGAAGCAACCCTACAAACTTTATCTACAGCCAAGAGGAAGGAAGATGCCCACAAAGGGTGGGAGAGAATGCAGTGGCTGGGACAGCCAGGAAAGCCCGGAACAAGGGGAGCAGGAGCCGGGGGGGGGGGGGGGGGTGAAGTGAGGCCAGAGGCTGTAGTGTTTGGGGCAAGCATATGAACCCAGCAGCGCAGGGATGCTGGCCTCCACCTGCTGGGCAGAACTGCTCACCTTCTTTTTTCCCCAGTCCTGCTGCCCCTGACGTGAAACAGCGCAGGGCTCGCTGGATGATGAGTTCTACACTCAAGGTGCTGCTGTCCAAGCAATGCCAATCTATGCCAAGAACAACCAGAAGTAAAGAATGTGAGTTAGGAGCCTTTTTTCCCTGAGGCAAAGAAAGTAATATCCTCAAGTCTCAGCAGGGCTACCGTCCAGACTGGAGAGGAGAACGGGGTGAGGAAGGAGAAGAGGGGACTCTACAGCCCACCCTTGACTGGCCTGGGCCAAAGGGGATCGCAGGGGCACTGCTGGGGCCACTGAAACCCTTTGAGTCCTGTGGCTGGGCAGGGAAGCATTTGCATTAGAGTTCCCAAGCCTCCTCCTGGCCCTCCTTCTCTAGAGCTTTAAACATGCTGATGAGAAAGCTGTCGGGAATAGTGAAAAGGAGCAAGGTGTCAGACGTCCGGGCCTCAGAGCCCATAAGGGGCTAAGAGAAAGATGCGGCACTCCTCTACCCTAGAAGAATGGAATTTGGAACTGGAATAAAAGATTTCCTAACTCTGTGAGCAAAGCTCCCCAGAGGCCAAGGCTGCTGGTTAGTTGCAGTTCTCCTAGCATAGGTCCGCTTGGCCCACATAAAGAACTGCAGGTGTTGAAATGTGACCCTCGATACATAGAAACCTCTTCCGAAGGCACTAAGTGAAAGAGCACATCTGTTCCCATGTTTCAAAGTGCATACTTTCCATTAGGACAGCAGAAACCTAACACCCCTGCTGTACCTCTCCCCTCCCGTGCCCACTGAAGACCTTGCTAGTCAAGCATGATACACTTCCCCTGATAAGCCTCAGAATCCTTCTTAACACATACTCCAGATAAATAGGATTAATCTATCACAGCTGGGAGTTGGCTTGCAAGATGAAAGTTCCCAGTTAAAAGGATAGATAGCAGAATTTCAGTCAAAGCAAAGGTGAGTCCAGAAAGAAAAAAAAAAAAAAAGCCCAGAGACCTGAGGATGCTGGACAAAAAAAAAAAAAAAATGCACTTTATATAGGTCACAGACACTTAATTATTCACATGTAAAAATCACTGATCTAAGAATCAAGAGAAATGAGTTCCAGATCCAGCTGTGCCCAACTGGTCGTGTGACTTGGGCAGGTCAAACACCTATGCATGAGCACCGTGGGGGACACAGAAATGAGAATAATACATCAAACCCCCAGGCTGCTGCCGGGGTAATGAGAAGAGAGTAGGATCCTACAAATTAGACACAGTGCTGTGGGTATTTAAATGAGGTCAGGATTGTATCCACTGGAGGAAAGTCAGGGAAGGCTTCATGGGGGAGACGGTGTGCGATGGAAAGATTTCAACAGGCAGACGAGACTGAGTGGGAGATTACAGGGAGGAAACCAGTAAAGAAAAGGTACTGAGCAGGCTTGGAAAATAAAAATAGCTCATTGGTGTACGTGGCATGCGTAAGAAATAATGGGAGGGGATGAGGGTGGCTGAATTTTCTGGCAAGGTATTATTTAGAAAGCAATCGATAATGAGGAACGCAATAAAGGAGGTACTTTTTATTAGTGTATCGATTTGCTTATGTTGGCATGATGGGAAGACCCAGACATGTTTACAGGCAAAGAGAAGCTACCTGGACAGGGGAGGTAGGGGGGTGGGGGGGACTATTGATTACTTGAGCCCAAACTAGAACAAGATCCTACAGACAAGGGAAGGAGTGTCGTTGTAGGTCCAGCAGAAGGGTTTGCCTCGGAAAGGTGGAGAGGCCTCGATTCCATCAGGAAAATACGGCCTCTGTGGAGGATAAAGGAGTGGGAGTGGGGAAGGGAGGAGGGAAGTAAGAAAAATAGAAGTCAGGGAAACCTATCTCGAAGCACATGATAGGGCACCGAAAGGATGGCAAAGAGGATAATACAGCAGAAGTAGCCCAAGTAACAAGTCCTTCCAGCCCCACTGCTTTCTGTCTTCAATGAGAACACAGAACCAATTTGAAATATAGATAAAAGCTCAGGGACTGGGAGCCAGGAAAACCACCCCACCTTCATTCAGCAGCCCTCTCTTGACACAGTGGCCTCTTGAGATAACTGTACCACCTTGAGATTTCTCAAAAGCCTGAGAGAAAATCCCTAAACTAAGGTGCCCTTAAAGGGACCTTTCAGCTCCAACATGCTATGAGCCTTCTGAGTCTTTCTAGAGGCATCCCACTCTCCTCCTACCTCAGCGCACGTGCACATCCGCACACAGGCTTGGTTACAGGGTGTCTCTGTCTCTGCACTCAAAGCAAGTGGCCAACTCAAAACTTGCAGATTAAAGTGTCTGCTCCAGGGTGCTGGACTCTTGATTTCTGCTCAGGTCAGGATCCCAGGGTCGTGGGACTGAGCCCCATGTCAGGCTCCACACTTAGCATGGAGCCTGCTTGGGATTCTTTGTCTCTCTTCCTCTGCCCCTCTCCCCTGCTCTGTCTCTCTAAAATATGAATAAATAAATAAATAAATAAATAAATAATAAAATTTTACAATGAAAAAAATAAAGTGCTCGACCAAGGGCTGTGCTTACCAGAAAGCCCATAGGGGATCCTTAGTACCCCTTCTGGGCATCGGGGATCACCGGGCAAAAATGGACAAGCCATCTGCAGAAACCCAAGAAAACACATATGGAGACTGCCTCCATTTCCAAATAGGGAGACACCCCCAAAGATTATAGAGATTAGAAACCACTGTGCTTAATTTGACACTCAGACACCCATGACTCTGGCCTCTTCCAGCTACCATAGCCTCAAGCAAAGAGGAAACAAAGGTTGCAATGGAAAAGAAATGGCATCATTCCTTGGGGTGGGAGAGAGGTGGTGATCTTTAATAAGAAATAAATTGGTAATAATTGGGATACGTTGGTAAAGAGCCCACTTCTGTCCACTAACTCAAGTGGGGGCAAGCGAGATTTATGGAAAGTCTATCTTACAACCAATTCTCTTAGGCTCCTAAGAGGGAAGGGAGGCTTAGGGCAGTAACACCATAGGTTGATTACTTCAATTATAAAGTAACATTGAAATAAAATGTGAGGAATTGTCCCATCACTCAAAATGAATTTTACTCAGAGAATTTTAGTATAGGAAGGGATCTTAAGGGATAGCCTTCCTATAGAACCACACTGACATTATCTAGAGGAAATTATACTATACTGGTAGAAACACATTCGGCTTCATCCTTCACATCCCTGAAACATATTCCAGGGCCTACTAACGCTCCCAGAATGATGTTCTGGCCTCCAGTGAGACTCCAACTCTCGCTAGGGAGAGGAGGAGACAAAGAAAAACGGATTCTGGCTGCTCAAAGGAGAGGAAAAGAAGGCAGTAATTGTTCTTGGAGAGCAAGAGGTATGAATGTCCTGTACAGAGAGAATGTCTCTATTTAGGAGTGACTTTTATTATCATTTTACATTTATTTTTAATATGAGACAGGAGAGACATCTGAACTGTCAAAGCTTTCTTCCCATCACCTATTATCCTCTCTGAAGGACACAAAGCTTCAGAAAGTAAATCTCCATAATAATCATGGAGGAATAATATGAGTAACAGTTAACATTTATTGAGAGCTTAGCAGACACTATCCTAAACACATTACAGCTATCGTTTCAGTTTATCCTAGGGGATATACACTATTATTATAATACCTATTTATAGCTGAGGAAACTGACTCGATTTCAGCATAGGTCATGATCTCAAGGTTTGGGAGTTTCAGTTTGAGCCCCCCCCCCCACTCCTCCCGGTTCTGCACTGACAGTGGGGAGCCTGCTTAGGATTCTCTTTCTCCATCTCTCTCTGCCCCTCCCCTGCTTCTGTGCGTGCTTTCTCTCTCTTTCTGTCTTTCTCTCTCTCTCTTTCTCAAAAATAAATAAACTTTAAAAAAGAAAATTCCCAAGATTACCCAGATAAAACTGTAGAGCTTGAAGATGAACCTAGGCAGTCTGGGTCTGGGTCTGTGCTGTCGAGAACTGTCCTTCATGCATTTCCAGAGTCTGGCTCAAGAATGAGAGCATGTAAATTCTGGACGGTTCAGGGAGTCCCACCCAAGTGTCTTAGCAGATGACTGTGACCTTTCCAGTCATTACATTGCAGGACCAAAGTAGACCGGGAAGCCAGAACCGCTCAGTGCATGCTCTATCTTTCTAGGAGGAACAATCAGTGGGAAGAAAGAAAAGACCAAAGAGTTGGTCTTGGATTCCGCCCTAAGGGCTAAGTTTCCCTCTAAACTATAGAGCCTCCTTGGCTAACATCTGTGATACATTGTTTCAAGATAGGCCTCAGGTTTTCCGGGAAGACTCTCTTCTCCCTGCCTTTACAATTATCTCCCAGAGTTTTACAAAACAGCAGTTTTTTCTATTTATATTTCTTTGTTCACCTGTTCGAAGGTCCCCTTAATACGTGGTTCCTGGCTTATGCGACTCCACTGAGCCCCATTACTCTCTGCTGTTTAAATGTGCCATTCCAACATACGGAAAAAATTTTTGAGCCATTTTTATGGAAATCTTTACAACATGTATTATGCACATCTCTTCCCCTATTAAAACAGTATATATTCCTAACTTACCCTTTTATTATTGTTAACTAGAAATTGCCAGTATTAACCAAGTATGATTCACTATGTGATGTTTTCAGATGCTAGAGAAAAGTGAGGGAGCTTTGGCCTAATTGACCCCAAAACATTCATAACTGATGTTTCTCTTATTGTAGTATAGCTTCTTCCCCAGCTGTTTGCTCTCACTGCTCCACATTACATCTCTTTATAGCTGTTCCTATTCTCTTTTTTTCCTGTAACCCAGAGGAAGCATCACTTTTAATTAAATAAAACCAACACTAAATTTTGTTCTAATAGCTGGCTTCAACTTTAAAGCTCTGCTATTCAATAAAGTAGCCACTGTCTGCATGTAACTATGGAATTGGTTCATATTGGAATTGGTTCACTAAAAACTTGAATTTTTTATTTCACTTAATTGTAATTAATTTTAATTTTAAAACCAATACTCAGTTCCGTTACTGGAGTGTTTTTAAGCATATTTGCTAACAGTTTGGGTATGTGAATCCCCTTTTTCCAATAAAAATTTGGCATTTGAATTGAGAAGTATAAAATATACACTAAGGGGCACCTGGGCAGCTCAGGTGAGTTGAGTATCTGACTATTGATTTTAGCTCAGGTCATGATCCCAGGGTTGTGGGAATGAGTCCTGCATAGAGAGCTCCACACTGAGCTTGGAGCCTGCTTGTGGTTCTCTCTCTCTCTCTCTCTCTCTCTCTCTCTCTCTCTCTCTCTCTCTCTGTCTCTCTCTCTCTCTCCCTCTCCCTCCCATGGCCTCTCTCCCCTGCTCATGCTCTCTCTCTCTCTCTAAAAATAACAAATCTTTTAAATGAATTCTTTAAAAAGAGAAAAATAAATTTTTAAACAAATAAATAAAATATACACTGATATTTGAAAGACTTGCTATGAGTAAAAGAATGTAATCTACTTCATTAGTAATATTTATAGTGATTACGTGTTGAAAGTATAAAATTTGACATATGTTGAGTTAAATAAAATATACTGTTAAAATTAATTTCACTGGCTCTTTCTACCTTTTTAAATATGACTGCCAGAAAATTTTAAAGAGCATAAGTGGCCTCCACCAAATTCCACTTTGGTAGGACTGCTCCAAAGTGTTGTTACTCAAAGTATGGTCTGTGCCCAACAGCATCTGCAGGGGAATTTGTTAGAAATACAGAATCTCAAGTTCACCCAGACCTACTGAATCAGCATCTACATGCGAGTAAGATTCCCCAGGTGATTCTTTTTTTTTTTTTTTAATGTTTATTTATTTATTTTGAGAGAGAAAGAGAGAGGGGGAGAAGAGGAAGAGACAGAGAATCCCAAGCAGGCTCTCACAAGCCATGAGATCATGACCTGAGCCAAAATCAAGAGTCGGGCACTTAACCAACTGAGCCACCCAGGTGCCCCCAGTTATCTTTCAATGAAAGAAAATAATGACAAATTTTATGCACTTCTGGCTAACAGTTTTCAAACTAACCTTAAAACATCAGTGATCCATGACTCGCACACAGTTCGAACCCCAGGCCACTCATCACACGAGTTAAGGCAACACTGAGACTGATCTAAGTCCCATTCAACACATAGAAGTCCACGTGCTTGGATATTGAGCAATGGTGAAGTATTGCTAGTAAAGTTTCCAGATGCTTACTCTCAATTCCTGTACTTGTCATAGAGGATTAACAAAGAATCCAGTTCCATATTGCTCGCCGAGCAATACGTCTTTGAGCAACAGTGCTTTAGATCTGCCTGCAGAATAAAAGATCAGGATTTAAATAGTCATCTTTCTCAGAAGCCTTTAGATTCCAGGTTTCTAGATTTATGCTGTATAAATGAGACTGGCAGAGCTGAGGCCCCAGACAAACAAGATACAGCTTGCTCCTTAGTTGATGAGATCAGTAACATTAATTCAAACCACAAAGACATGTTTATAAGTTTATTCTCTGTGCTCACTATACCTTTCCCTTTGAGGGAACGAAGTGAGCCCTTCTCCATAGGGGAGGCTTACATTCGTCTTTCCACTTGTTCACACAAACAAAATAATTTTTGCTTCACAGAGGACAAAAAAAAAAAAAAAAAGAACTGTAGATATCCAAAATGGTAAATAATATTAAAATACTAAGGACCACATTCCCATTAAAATCAGAACAATCCTCCATAATACATTCAAAACACAGAGGCAATGTATATTAAAGACTGAATATACCAAAAGTGCTTATTACTCAACCTGGTTGTAGTTGTCTGAGACACTGACATGTGCTAGTTATTCATGTCAAAACTAGGAGTGGGAAATTAGCGTTTCACTAAGTGCACAGTTGTCCATTCTGAAAACCTTTGACGTGCTTCTTCTCCCAAGTCCTAAATCCAAACAAATTCCCTATGCTGCGCATTCTGACTTACTGCTACCTCACAAATCTCGCCTCTCTGTGGCAACCGCCATTGCCTCTGCTCGGGCTGCCATTAGCAATCAAGTGGATTTGTGTTTTAGGCTCTTCACTGGCCTCCTTCCTTCTTTTCCAGACTTCCTATTTCTTTTGTAGAACTGGAATTATCTTTCCAAAATTTAATATGAATCACTTCCACATAAAAACTCAGAAGACTGCCATAACCTTCCTATAAAATGCAAATTCCTTAACTTTAGATGCAGAGTCCTTCAATAATCTGAACCCTCTTCTCCGTGATTCTTTCAACAATACCCTGGGAAACCAAACTACCTAGCGATTGTCCATCATCCAGATAGTACTTCTGGCTCTGGTCTATTTCCATATTTTCCTACATTTTGAAGTGATGCCATATCAATCTGGACAAGGGAGTTCATCCTGGGTTTATTTGTTAACATGTAGTGAATGAAATAGTAATTCTGATCATAAAATTAAGTATTCAGTGTTCACCCTATCTCAAGTGCAGGGTAACAAATCCCATTAGGAAGGGTTACCTTGGGGGACTCCTGGGAGGGCTCAGTCGGTTAAGCGACCGACCCTCAATTTTGGCTCAGGTCCTGATCTCATGGTTCATGAGTTCCAGCCCCACCTCAGGCTCTGTGCTGACAGCACAGAACCTGCTTGAGATTCTGTCTCTCCCTCTCTCCTCTCTCTGCCCCTCTTCCCATCTCAAAATAAATAAATAAACTTAAAAACAAACAAAAAAAGAAATGTCAATCTTGGAGTGCCTGGGTGGCTCAGTTGGTTAAGCATCCTACTCTTGATCTCAGCTCAGGTCCTGATCTCAGGGTCATGAGTTCAAGCTCCATGCTTTAAATTAAAGAAAAAAGAAGAAAAAGAAAGAAAGAAAGAAAGAAAGAAAGAAAGAAAGAAAGAAAGAAAGAAAGAAAGAAAAGGAAATAAAAAGATAAAGGGTAACCTTAATCTTTGTCAATATTTGAAATGTCTAAAAATCAATATCCATTTCATGCGTGTGCACACACATGCACAAATGCAAACACACTCATGTGCGTGTACCGTTTGTACAGGAACATGTTGAAGAAGGAAGAGCCAGCCTCTACAGGTCTGTGGTTTCCAACAGCTGCAAGGAGATGTCTTGTTACTCAGACTTTCCTTTCCCAGAAGATTATCCAAACTATGTGCCAAATTCTCAATTCCTGGAATATCTCAAAATGTATGCAAACCGGTTCAACCTTCTGAAACACATTCAGTTCAAGGTAAGACACAAAACATGAGTTAGTAGTCAGGAAGTATTTCCTACCAATTTCCTATTTCTCTCCATAGCCTAGCCCTTGGCTCTGCAGATGAGATCGTGAACTGGCGAGATTGTTGACAGCTGGCTGGATTCCTTTTCCCCTTGTACTCATACCCACCCACCCCCGCCGCCTTAAGTAAATCTGGAGGTGGAAATGGGTACTTTCAGTAAGGATTCACATGAATAAATTTTTAGTTTGCAATAATTTCACCCAAGTACCCAAAGGGACCTAAAAATATCAGGCCACATTCTCAGCTCGGAACAAATGCACATAGTGACACCGATGACTTCTACCCATACCTAGGCACTCTCCTCTGGACTATCCCTCTATAGGAATAAGCATGTGCAGGGGCCCACACATAAGAGAACCCCACGATCTGAAGGAAATCTTTTCTAGATATCCTTGGGAATAGAAAGATCTTTGAATATTGTTCTTTATAGAGGCCTTACCACCTCCCTTCCCATTTCCAAGAACAGAGACAGGAAGAAGGTAGAAGGATGGGGACAAATAGATCTTCTTTTTTTCCCCTCTCCAAGAAACATGAAAAATCCACATGTTTTCTTTCTCCTCTCTTCCCCTCTCCCTACTACAGATGGGGATAATAAGGAATTCCTAGGGAATTGAAAACAACATGAATGACCAACACTAGTAGCAAATAAGATTCATATTCACAACCTTAAAAGCACTGATAAAAATGAAACCATATCTTGAAGAGATATCTACACCACCATGTTCACTGCAGCATTATTTTCAATAGTCAAGACATGGAAACAACCTAAGTGTCCATCGATGGGCACATGCATAAAGAACGCATAAGGGAAATGTGGCACACACATACACACATACTGGAATGTTATTCAGCCACAAAAAAAGAAGGAAATCCTGCCACTTGCAACAACATGGGTGGACCTATAGGGTATTATACTAAGTGAAATAAGTCAGACAAAGACACAGACTGTAGGATCTCACTTGTATGTGAAATCTAAAAAAAAAAAAAAAAAAATTAACTCATATAAACAGAACAGATTGGTGGTTACCAGAGGTGAAGAGTAGGGACTGGGGAAATGGGTTAAGGTTCTCTAAAGGTACAGACTTCCAGTTGTAAGGTAAATCCGTTCCAGGAATATAATGCACAGCATGCTGAATATAGTTAACTCTATTGTGTTGTATATTTGTAAGTTGCTAAGAGAGTAGATCTTACGAGTTGTCATCACAAGACAAAAAATTATAACTATGTGAGGTGATGGATGTGAGCTAAACTTATTGTTTATTATAATTATTTTGCAGTATATACATATATCAGATCATTATGTCGTATACCTTAAACTTATACAATGTTATATGCCAATTATATCTCAAAAAAACTGGATAAAAATTTTTTAAAAAACTTCTAAAGAGTATTTTACCCCACTCCCATATCTTTCAAGGGACACAGTAAAATTGAAACAGTACCATAGTGAATGGGCATAACCCACAGAAGTAGTTTTAATGCATCAGAGCTCCTGAATCTGAAGCATTTTCTTTACTAGGTGCTGCTCCCAGCCTGCTTTAAAATAATTGAAAAAAATTTTTTAATGTTTTATTATTTATTTTTAAGAGAGAGAGAGAGTACAAGAAGAGGAGGGGCAGAGAGACAGGGAGACACAGAATCCAAAGCACGCTCCAGGCTCTGAGCTGTCAGCCCAGAGCCTGACGCAGGGTTCGAACTCACGAACTGCAAGATCATGACCTGAGCCGAAGTTGGATGCTGACTTGACTGGGTGAGCCACCCAGGCCCACCTTGAAAAACTTTAAAGCTAGATGTTCACCAAAGTTTTAAGAGAGTACACACAAGCAGCTATTTATAAGAGATTTCTTTCCTCTCTGTGCATTCCAAGTTTTTAATTAGAAACATTTCTTATTTTTAAGTTGAAAGTAAATTCTACTTTGAAATTAATTTTTAATTAACTGAAAATTTATATTTAAAAAAAGGAAGAGTTACTAATACAAATGTTGAAATCCAATAAGCACTTCAAATATTATAAACCAAATTGTGAACCCATGAGGTAAGACTTGAGACACCTGTCTTCTCTGAAAACTTAAAAGGAAAGAAAAGCAGCAAAGTCTCTTGGCCAGTGGAGCATTTATGCTTTTAAACTTGACTTGGGGGGCCGCTGGGTGGCTAAGGTGGTTAAGCATCTGACTCTTGATTTCGGCTCAGATCATGACCTTATGGTTTGTGAAATCAAGCCCCACATCGGGCTCTGCACAGACAGCGCGGAGCTTGCTTGGGATTCTCTCTCCCTCTCTTTCTGCCCCTCCCCTGCGCACACTGTCTCTCTCTGAGTCTCTCAAAATAAATAAACTATAAATAAATAAGTAAATTAATAAATTTGTCTTGTAAATTTATTTTATATATTTTCTGAATCAGAACCTAGCATGCATAAACATATACATACTCTATTGAAACAAAAAATAGACTGACATGTGGACCACTCCCAGAACATTCAGGCCATCAAGTTAGTACTTATCAATAGCTATCAAGATCTGGGAAAACGTCAACAACATATTCTACAGGAACTTTCATAAGGTAAGATACTTGAGACCAAATTCATATTTCCAATTTATATCATCCATGTTTTTATTAAAGCACAGCTTTATGAGAGATAGACGTAACAGAAAAAAAAAAATGAAAAAGACTTCAGAAGACCGCGATGCTTGGTTCTATCACTTACTATGAGAATTTGAACAAATCACTCAAAATTTTTGGATCACATCACTTCTCTTAAGTAACCCTGTACAACTCTTAGAATACATCCATCCAGGGGTGCCTGAGTGGCTCAGTCAGTTGAGCATCCAACTTCAGCTCAGGCGGTGATCTCACGGTTGGTGAATTCAAGCCCCACATCCAGCTCTCTGCTGTCAGGGTGGAGCCCGCTTTGGGTCCTCTGTGCCCCTTTCTCTCTGCCCCTCCCCCACTCATATTCTCTCCCTCTCTCTCTCTCCCTCTCTCAATCTCTCTCTCTCTCAAAAATAAATATTTTTTAAAAAGAATACATCCATCCAGAAAATTATGGTTAATCTGATAACTTGATTCTATTTCTAAGTTTATGCTTATTGATTATGTTTAGCCTATGCTCTAGAACATTTGAAATGTCAACTGGTATGTCGGCCAGCAAGCCCTTACTAGCAGCTTGACAACAATTAATTGTGACTATGACTCTTTTTTTCAGACTAAAGTCTGCAGTGTAACAAAATGCCCAGATTTTACTGTCACTGGCCAATGGGAGGTGGTCACTCAGCATGAAGGAAAGCAAGGGTCTGCCATCTTTGATGCCGTCATGGTCTGCACTGGTTTTCTTACTGACCCATATTTGCCACTGGACTCTTTCCCAGGTACGGTTTTCTGAACCTGACCTTAATTCGTCTCGTGGGAGCCATCCCAATACTGGCTTGGTCCGGGAATGAATTTCTATGGTTCTTCCATTAAAGAGTTAAAGTTGTAAGGTAACGGGGATCTTTTCTAACCAGCATTTCTGGCCAGTTTTTGACTTTCATTTGTTCCAAACAATTTATAAGTGCCAAGGAGGGGAACAAATTACTTGCAAGCAGTTTTATGCTTCACTGGGGTTCAATGTCCCTCCTTAAGCGATGGGCAACACTCAGAAAGTCTTCTAAGACACTGGATGCTTACAAAGTTGTTAGCCTCAGCAGTAGCACGCAACCAAAGCTGAGTTTAGAGGCCACAAAGGTCGATCAGTGAATAAATTTTTAAAAAAAGTAGTGCGATTTTTGTTCGTTTGTTCCATAGAGGTTTAGCTAGATCAGATGTTTATTTTTTTTATTTATTTTATTTATTTATTTATTTTTTTAATATATGAAATTTACTGTCAAATTGGTTTCCATACAACACCCAGTGCTCATCCCAAAAGGTGCCCTCCTCAATACCCATCACCCACCCTACCCTCCCTCCCACCCCCCTAGATCAGACGTTTATAGCACTGGGTCAGTAGTCAACAGAGAAAAGAATCTTAGAAGGCAAGTTAAGTCATCTTTGAGTCCCAGTTTCCTTATCTGGTTTTTGCAAATATGATTCATGTTAATCTATGTCAAATTTCCATTGGAGTACAATGCAGAGGGAATAAAAAACACAATGATTTGGTTTATTTTATCCACAGTAAGTTTTCAAGAAGTTAAAACTTTAGGAAATTTTTCTCTTCATCATCTAAATATGACTTGGAGTGATCTCAAGTCTCGTCTTACGATAAACTCACACACCTCCCATGCCCCAAGAGCTTATGCAAGTCCGGCCAAGTTAGGATGAAGCACATCCTGAAAACTGCCGTGGAATTGAATCTTGAATCAAAAAGCCCCAAGTCCACGATATAAGGAACTATTCCCCAACACCCCTGAGAGAGGATCAATAGCCACCCCACAAGACAACCCAATCCTTTCTCGGCTCTTGTCCACAGAGAAAATCCCTAAGTAGGCAAGCCCCTCCAAACTCCTAGGAGGGAGTGCCTGGTACTAGATCACCCTAAGAATCCAGAAAGTTCCGTGACAAAGAGAATACGCTGAATTTATTTGGCACCAATAGCGCCAAATTACACAAAGTGCTAAAAATACAGGGGTGGATATGACAACATGTAGCCTGTCTGGAAGGAATGAAAAGAGTTTTATAGGAGTCCAGCAGAGGAATCACAGTCTACACATGACCTGCAAATGATACAAATGCTTATTTTACAACAACTCACGTACATCCATTGGTGCTGGGTCTGCCCTCCAGACGTCATTCAAGTCAGGTCAGATTAGGATAAGGTGTACCCAGAAAGCAGCTGAACCAGTGTCCTCAATTTGAATAGGATGGCTTGAGACCCAGGAGGTACAGATTCTAGGCTACACAGCTAACAAGCTATACAACCTTGGGCCTTCCGGTTAACCTTTCTAAGCCTCTGGGGTTTTGCCCATAAATTGACCACCTTATCCAACAGCATACACCACAAATCAAGCAAACAGAGCTCTATGGGACTTGCAGACCTTTTCAATATCTCACCGGCTACTACCAATTGGCCATTTGAAATCCCTGGGTAGGTAACCATTAAGGAGCTTTTGAGTTCCAAGGTTTTGTGACATTAGACTTGAAAAAGAGTCCTCGAAATCTCACAAACTCTCTCTCTGCCTCACAACAGACTTACTTAGTCTGTACATAATTCCTGGGGTCATCATTAACTATTAGAAAAATTCAGATTTACTGAAGACATTTGAAAAGATGTGTCTGGAGGTACATTGTTCTTGTTTGTTTGTTTGTTTGTTTGTTTTGAGAGAGAGTGAGAGCACAAGCAGGGAAGGGGCAGCGAGAGACAGAGAATCCGAAGCAGGCTCCACGCCATCAGCGCAGAACCTGACGTGGGACTTGATCCCGCAAACCATGAGATCATGACCTGAGCCAAAATCAAGAGTCAGACGCTCAACAGACTGAGTCACTGAGGCACCCCTGGAGGCACATTGTCTGGAGTCAATTCCAAAGATGTTCCAAAAAGTCTTAGTAAAAATAATAGGTATCACAGAATAAATGTACAACCTCCCAAAATAACTACTTGTAATCAATCATTCAGATATATACACTCTGGTGTGTTTACTAACACAACCACATTCACCTAAAAAAAGTGCCTGCTCTATCCTCCTGTGATAAAAGGGGGGAAAATATTAGTGTGATAGGTGACTCAGACACAGTCTCATTTTTGTTCACTTCTGATCCAAAAGACCCTAATCTGGAGAAAAATCTAAGGTAATTTAGCATCCAGGGATAATAATTCTATGATTCTCCTTAAACTTGCCTAGCTCTCCCTTGTCAGCCATTCTCTGATCTGTGATGAGTCCTGTCTGAATTAATATTTGAACTTGGCTGCATGATTATTAAATTCTAAGTGCTCGGGATTGTGGTGGGTTTTAACTGAGATTCATGTCAGATTTCTAATGTTTCAAGGTGAACTAAGGGTGAACCAAACCTTGATAAGGCTATTTGCCACAAGCATCGATATTTATCCCCTGAGAATCTAGGTGTCTTATCACTTTTTCTGGGAAAAAAAAAAAAGGTTCTTTGTACAGCACCTCTTAACTTTTTGTATTATGCAACCCTGAGAGTATTTTCCAAAACTCTCCATTCACATTTAATGTTTCAGTGAGACATTTGGCATCAACTGCCTGAGATATCCTTTCTGAGTAGAACAGTAGAGCTAACCCCAGCGTGGCAAACATGATCCCTTTTTCTCAGAGCCAACTCTTGCTGCCTCAGCAAACTCAGTCTGCGTTATAGTCGGTCACCAAGGTGAGCTATCAGTGAACTTCCCCAGCCAACACGGATCTTTTCGAATAGGAACCACATTTTGTTTATCTTATTTCTCTAATATCAACTTAGCCCAGGTCCAAGCACATTGATGCCAAAAACAGTTTGCTGAAAAGAGTGGAGGCGCTGACTCATAGTTCCCTTTAACTTCTCTGCTCTTGCTCCTTGCTTGGGAGAAGCTCCAGATAGTCAAATATTAGTAAATAGAACAAACTAATTCTATCACTGATTTCCATCTACTTTAAAATTGGTAATGATGGCTTGGGAATGCAAGCTGGTGCAGCCACTCTGGAAAACAGTATGGAGGTTCTTCAAAAAACTAAAAACAGAACTACCCTACGACCCAGCAATGGCACTGCTAGGCATTTATCCATGGGATACAGGTGTGCTGTTTCGAAGGGACACATGCACCCCCATGTTTATAGCAGCACTATCAACAGTAGCCAAAGTATGGAAAGAGCCCAAATGTCCATCGATGGATGAATGGATAAAGAGGATGTGGTGTATACACACATACACACACACACACACACACACACACACACACACACAATGGAGGATTCCTCAGCAATCAAAAAGAATGAAATCTTGCCATTTGCAACTACGTGGATGGAACTAGAGGGGATTATGCTAAGTGAAATTAGTCAGTCAGAGAAAGACAAAAGTCATATGACTTCACTCATATGAGGACTTTCAGAGACAAAACAGATGAACATAAGGGAAGGGAAACAAAAATAATACAAAAACAGGGAGGGGGACAAGACAGAAGAGACTCATAAATATGGAGAACAAACAGAGGGTTACTGGAGGGGTTGTGGGAGGGGGGATGGGCTAAATGGGTCAGGGGCACTAAGGAATGTACTCCTGAAATCACTGTTGCACTATATGCTAACTAATTTGGATGTAAATTTTAAAAAATTAAAAATTAAATTAAAAAAATAAATAGGGGCGCCTGGGTGGCTCAGTTGGTTAAGCCTCTGACTTCAGCTCAGGTCATGATCTCACAATTCATGAGTTCAAGCCCCGTGTCAGGCTCTGTGCTGACGGCTTAGAGCCTGGAGCCTGCTTTGGATTCTGTGTCTCCTCTCTCTGCCCCTCCCCTGCTCATGCTCTGTCTCTCTCTGTCTTAAAAATAAATTAAAAAAAAAAAAAATAAATAAATAAATAAATAAATAAAATTGGTAATAATGGCTTAATTAATCTTTATGCCATGATATTTCAACTTAGTAGCAAATAAACCCAGAGGCCTATCTAGTGAGATGGAATAAGTACCTCCATTAAATAAATAATCACTCATTTCTGTGTCTTACAAAGTCATGTATTCACATTTTGGATTTTCTTAAAATTGAGCATGCTATTAAAAACAACCAAAATAATCCATCAAAAGGATATTATTTTTTTTAATTTTTTACGGTTATTTATTTTTGAGAGAAAGACAGAGACAGAGCACGAGTAGGGGAGGGGCAGAAAGAGAGGGAGACACAGAATCTGAAGGAGGCTCCAGGCTCTGAGCGGTCAGCACAGAGCCTAACGTGGGGCTCGAACCCACGAACAGTGAGATCGTGACCTGAGCCAAAGTCAAATGCTCAACCGACTGAGCCACCCAGGCGCCCCAATCAAAGGGATATTATTAATGGAGCAATACATATGTTTCGTTTACTGATCCTATAAAATTCTTCATTTGACTTTTTTTTTTCTATAGGTATAAATACCTTTAAAGGCCAGTACTTTCATAGCCGACAGTATAAATACCCAAATATATTTAAGGACAAGAGAGTCCTTGTGATTGGAATGGGGAATTCGGGCACAGACATTGCTGTGGAGGCCAGCCACCTGGCAGAAAAGGTACCCTGATGTTACCTAATGAAAAACTGTAGCTTAAGATGCATGCCTCAGCCAAACAGTGACAAAAGACGAAAGTAATAAAAATGCCTAAAATACACACACATACAAAAAAAAAAGATTTTTTAATTTTATTTTTTTAATGTTTGTTTGTTTATTTATTTATTTGAGAGAGAGAGCGAGCAGGGGAGGGGCAGAGAGAGAGGGAGAGAGAGTCTCTGTGCTGTTAGCAGAGGAGGCAGATCTGAGAAAGCACAGGCCATGCTTAATCACTTTGTGAAACAACAGAAGCTAGAAAAGCTATTCTGGCTCCTCAATCCTGCCAAAATGTACGGGGAAACTCTTTTCACGAAAATAATAAAGTAAAATAAAATAAAAGCAACAAAAGCGAAAATAATGATAATAATAAATTGCAGATGGATTAGCCCTGCTTTATAGAGTTCTCCTTAATCTGGTTCAAATGTGCCATTTCAACTTTATCTCCCACTACTCTGAGCCTTTTCCAATTCCTGTGTTTTTCCCCTTTGCTCATACCACACCCCTCCCTTCAGTGCTCTTTTCCCCTTTATTACAATCCACTTGTACCTCCCCAGCTATGTTGCCCCAACACAGTGATCTCTCCCTAGTAAAGTTTATGTAATAATTGTAATTAACGTTCCTCAGCTGGCACTTGTTAAAAACAAATACATATTAGTTGTTTGTTTCTGATGTGCCAAACGTTGTGCCAGGCACAGCGGGAATCACGGAAAAATACAATAAAAACAAGATTTCTGGGCACCTGGGCGGCTCAGTCAATTAAACATCTGACTTTGGCTCAGGTCATGATCTCAAGGTTCCTGAGTTTGAGTCCCGCATTGGGTGAGTGTGAGTCCCACTTCTCTCTCTCTCTCTCTCTCTCTCTCTCTCTCTCCCTCCCTCTCTCCCTCTCTCTTTTCCTCTCTCTCTGCCCCTCACTCACTTGAGCCCTCTCTCTCAAAAAAAAAAAAAAAAAAAAAGCAAGATTTCTGCCATAATGGAGCATAGAGTTGAGGCGGACACAGATGCCAACTAAATAAGTATAAATAATTAGGTCATGGATACCTGGATGGCTCAATCGGTTAAGTGTCCAACTCTTGATTTCAACTCAGGTCACGATCTCATGGTTTGTGAGTTCAAGCCCCATGTCGGGCTTAACACTGACAGTGCAGACCCTGCTTAGGATTCTCTCTCTTTCCCTCCCTCTTTCTCTGCCCCTCTACCGCTTGTGCTCACACTTGGGTTGTGCACTCTCTCTCTCTTGTTCTTGCTCTATAAATAAATAAATGAATGAATGAATGCATGAGTGAGGAGTGCCTGGCCGGCTCAATCAGTAGAGCATGCAACTCTTGATCTTGGGGTTGTAGGCTCAAGATGCATGTTGGATACAGAGATTACTTAAAAATAAAATCTTTAAAAATAATAATGCAAGAGTAAAAATAGCTATGAAGGAAAAGGATTGGGAATGTGATTTTGATATTCCCTTCGGGAGCTTTCAAAAAACGGATTGATTGGTTGATTTGGAGAGACTTCGCAGTTTGGTGGAGACATCCTGAGAGAAGAGAAAGGAGGTCCTGAAATAAAAATTAACACAGTCCCATCCACTCCGACCCCCACAGGAGACATGTGGGTAGCATATTCTATTTCCATTCATATTATTTCTATCTCTCTTATCATGTGGAAATTTCCAACTCAGTCAGCTGGTGAACTCAAACAGCTAACCTGTTAAAAAAAAAAAAAAAAGTGTTTTTAAAGGAATTCACCAAAACCAACTGTGTTACTGAAATGTATTGTCAGTTCAAACAGTGGTTTCTATTGAAACTCTTTATAGACAAGATTCACCTGCTGCCACACCTTGTTCTTATGACCTACAATTACCAGCATGCAAAACTGTACCCACCCGCTCGCTGCTTTTTCACGCGAGACTTTGAGCTCGCCCTGGGTTGCCACAGTAGCTCACTCACTGAGGTGTCTGGCACTGTGTCTCGCAGATAATAAGTGCTCAGTTATATGTTCGAAGGCACTTTAATACTCTAAGTGCCCAAACCGTTATCTCAAATGAATAACTTTACCACGGGAGCCAGAGGAGCCAAAACCATCTTGTGGAGGATGTATTTCGAGGGAGGGAGACTTTCGGGCGCTATTCCAATGATGAGACCTCTTGACTCTCTGGCGAAGCCAGCCGGGCTCACTGTGTCAAACTGAGTGGCTTCTTTGACTGCTTCCAGGTGTTCCTCAGCACCACCGGCGGGGCGTGGGTGATCAGTCGAGTCTTCGACTCAGGGTACCCGTGGGACATGGTGTTCACGACTCGGTTTCAGAACATGTTCAGAAATTCTCTCCCAACTCCGATTGTGAACTGGCTGCTGGCGAGAAAGATGAACAGCTGGTTCCATCATGCAAATTACGGCTTGGTACCGGAAGACAGGTAAACGGCGGGTATCTGCTGAGGGCTGTGAGGAAGGAGGAGGCTCTGTGCCTCCACTGGCACAGCCAAACCAGGCAGCAGCACATCATATCGACCGAACGTGAAGGAAAACTTCATCCCAGTGTATTTCCTAATAGCTAGCTATTTTGAGTTCTTGGTAAGTGAAACTAGGTATTGCATCTTGTCAACAACCCTTTTTTAAAGTCTTACTTAATCTTCTTTTTACTGTGGGCGAACCGAGGCTTGGCAAAGTTCAGCCACTTGCCCAAGCTCATGTAGTGGTAAGTGAGCTCTATGACCTAGGCAGGTTACGTGGCCCTCAGCTGCAGCGCTCGAAAGACAATGACTTGTCTACGACTCTTTTGGTAGAAGCAACACGCTTGGCTTGTTTCCCTGTGTGGGAAGAATCAAATGTTGTAGTGGCCCCTGCCCATCTCTCCAGCAGCAGTGCCTTCTTGCCCTTGTCAAGACGACCTTGACCTCAGTCTGTACTTAACTCAGTCTGTGTCTGAGTTACAGCCTACAATTTACCCCATTAAGAAGAACAGACGGTTTTACTTTCTCATTGAGTCAGTACAAGGATACTCCATTCCCGGGGTTGGCATCGTAGCCCAGAGATCTCGTCTGATCTTCCTCCAGGTTCCACTCTGGACCAAAGTGGATCAGGTGTACCCAAGCCACCACTGAGGGCACACAGCTCCCTACCGAGTGCCACTTCTCCCAAGACTGGCACCTCCTGCCTGGCCAAGGGGAGAGTCCCAGAATGAGGAAGGGAAGGGAAGGGAAGGAGGTGGAAGGGCCAGCCACACTGGTCACCGGCACATCTCTTCCCTGCCCATGTTTCTCTTTAGGACACAGCTGAGAGAGCCTGTGCTAAATGATGAACTCCCAGGCCGTATCATCACTGGGAAAGTGCTCATCAAGCCAAGCATAAAAGAGGTGAAGGAAAACTCTGTCGTATTTAACAACACCCCAAAGGAAGAGCCCATTGATATCATTGTCTTTGCCACTGGATACACCTTTGCTTTCCCCTTCCTTGATGAGTCCGTAGTGAAAGTCGAAAATGGCCAGGCATCACTGTACAAGTACATCTTCCCTGCACATCTGCCAAAGCCAACCCTGGCTGTTATTGGCCTCATCAAACCCTTGGGCTCCATCATACCCACTGGAGAGACCCAAGCACGATGGGTTGTTCGAGTCCTAAAAGGTACGTGCATGAGAAATTTCAGGGCATATGTTTTCTGTTTACTATGTTATTTTGGATACCAGAAATTTTGAGAGCGTCCCCAGCTCCTATCTCAAACAACAGAATCTTTAAAAGCAGGATTCATTCTATTCTTCATGGAATTACACTCAGAATGAATTTGAGCCATTACCAGCACAAAAGATAAATCGGGGGTCAAAAAAATACAAGTTGTGTCTGTCTGTTGTTTTCACTGAATTAACCGGTTCAATTAAAGTATAAAACTTCAGTCAAGTGACAGAATTCAGTTCTGAGGTTATGTTGTATCAGATAACTAGTGAGATGACCAGATGCTTGTAACTTTTCAGCTGGTAGCATTATTACCAAAAACTTACCATCAACCCTGTAGGCAGCTAATATTTTTGGGAGGAGAACAGATGAGTCGCTGGGTACCAGGAATAAAGATAAGCAGTAATAAAACATCTTCACCCACTAAGCAAGCAGGCCTGAAGTTAAACTGCCTTTTTTGTTTGTTTCACAGGTATAAATAAGTTACCACCGCAAAGTGTCATGATTGAGGAAGTCAATGCAAGAAAAGAAAACAAACCCAGTGGGTAAGTTAACTTAGTTAACTCCTTATGCATCCTTTTGAATCATGACTCAAATTGGTAAAACAATAGCAGAGAGACATGAGGCAGCGCCTGAGATTTAGAGGGGGGGAAAAACTAGCATAGCCTGTTAAGGAGAGTGGGGAGAAGGGGAACTGAAAAGTTTAAAGGTCCCAAAATCGTCACTTCAGACCATAATTATCTAGCGCCACATGGAGTCTGGATTCTAAACCAAATACAATTAACTCCCATCTACCAGATACATTATTCCACGCCTTTTTCATAATCAGCAGGCAAAGAGTTGTGTTTATCCCCTCTGATGCTAGAAGGGTCTGTTTATTCATTCATTCAACCAATCTGTATTCAACTCTATTGTTTTATTTAGATTCTACTCTAGTCAGGATTCTGCAAACTATGTCCTGCAGGTCAAATCTGCCGACCACTTGAACTTTTATGTTTTTTAAGAGTTGGAATAAAAGAATATTTTGTGATATGTGAAAATTATGAAATTTATTGTTTTAAAATTTTTTTGTTTACTTATTTTTTGAGAGAGAGTGAGCATGAGCAGGGGAGGGGCAGAGAGAGAGGGAGACACAGAATCCAAAGCAGGCTCCAGGCTCTGAACCACCAGCACAATGCCCCACATGGGGCTTGAACTCACGAACCATGAGATCATGACCCGAGCCGAAGTCAGACGCTTAACCAACTGAGCCACCTAGGTGCCTCATATGAAATTTAAATCACAGTAGCCATACATAAAATTTCATGAGAACCTAACCACACTCATTCATGTACATATTTACATGTAGCTGCTTTTGAGTTGTTGAGATAGAGACCATAACATGGCCCTCAAAGCCTAAAGTACTTACCATCTGACCTTTTGCCAGAATAAGTTTGTTGACCCTGTTCCCTAGAGAAGTTTCCACTTGTTCTCTGCTCTCTGGCTCACACTCAAGGACCAGGGATTACAGAAGGGAAGCAGCAGAAAAGAAAGGAGTGTCGGCCTCCCCCCCCCCACCCCACCGACTCTCATCCTCACTCCTAACCCAACTAAAACATCTCTGGTTTTGTTTACTGTTAGTCTGTTTTGGGCTTTAATATAAATTATCACTTGAAAAATGCTTTCTGATACCAAAAGAAAGTTTTTAAATCACTGCATTTAGGGGCGCCTGGGTGGCTCAGTCGGTTAAGCGTCCGACTTCAGCTCGGGTCATGATCTCGCGATTCGTGAATTCAAGCCCCGCGTCAGGCTTTGTGCTGATGGCTCAGAGCCTGGAGCCTGTTTCAGATTCTGTGTCTCCCTCTCTCTCTGACCCTCCCCCGTTCATGCTCTGTCTCTCTCTGTCTCAAAAATAAATAAACATTAAACAATTTTAAAAAAATAATAATAAATCACTGCATTTAAACATTTTTATCACTGGGGCACATGGGTGGCTCAGTCGGTTGAGTGTCCAACTTCAACTCATGGTCTATGGGTTTGAGCCCTGCTTTAGGCTCTGTGCTGATGGCTCAGAGCCTAGAACCTGCTTTGGAATCTGTGTCTTCCTCTCTTTCTGCTCCTCCCCCAGTCATGGTCTGCCTCTGTCTCTCTCAAAAATAAACAAACATTAAAAAATAATTTTTATTTTTTTATTATTTTTATCACTTCTCTAATTTAAATATATTTCCAAACTTCATGTTGAGCTATCCTTGTCAAAGTGCTAAATCCCAAAATAACAAAAAACATTTTAGATGCCTCTTTTTCACCCTCAACCTGGAATGTGATTTGATCTCCATTATGGAATTGTGCTATAACATAGATAATTAATTAGAGCTGCACAGTGGAAAAGCTTCTTGTCACATAGGTCAGCTGGTGATTTTAGGACCAACACCAGCATTACAGGAAATTCCACCTTATTGATTCTTGCGGACTTTACATTATATAAATCTAGCAATAACTGAGTTTTAGAAAAATTTAGGAATAGTGAAATTATGTAAATAAATTTTTTTCTAGAAATTCCTAAATATTTGACAAAAGAAGCAGAAAAATACTAGATGCATTTTAAGCATTTGGAGCACCATATGCATAGAGTATCTTGTCAAGGAGCTCATCTTGTATTAAAAAAAAAAATGCAATGAAACCATTAGACAGCTATGGGCTTGGAGAGAATAATACAAAAACCATTTCAGGGGTGCCTAGGTGGCTCAATCAGTTGAGATCTGACTCGTGATTTCGGCTCAGGTCATGATCCCAGGTTCATAGCATCGAGCCCCACATCGGGCTCTGTGCTGAGCATGGAGCCTGCTTGGGATTCTCTCTCTCTCCCCCCCCCTCTGCCCCTCTCCCCGGCTCCTCTCTCTCTCTGTCTCTGTCTCTGTCTCTCTCTCAAATAAAAAAGAAAAGCAAAAGAGAACATTTCAAATTTTCTAGCATCATTGTTTACTTTTGGCACGTTGACTTGCTCTGGGTTATCATTATTTTATCTTTGTGTCTTTCTCTTTATCCCCCATTTTCCTTTTATAAAGGTTTGGCTTGTGTTACTGCAAAGCTTTACAAGCAGATTATATCACATACATAGATGAACTCCTGACCTACATCAATGCAAAACCCAACCTATTCTCTATGCTCCTGACGGACCCACGCCTGGGCTTGACCATCTTCTTCGGCCCATCCACACCATACCAGTTCCGCTTGACCGGCCCGGGGAAATGGGAAGGAGCCAGAAATGCCATCTTGACCCAGTGGGATCGAACATTCAAAGTCACCAAAACTCGAAGTGTACAAGAATCCCCATCTCCCTTTGCAAGCTTACTTAAACTCTTAAGCCTTCTGGCTTTGCTTATGGCCATTTTCCTAATTTTCCTATAAATAAAAGATTACCCAAATGGCTCGTCAGATGCACACTGTAGATTTACAGTGCTCTGTTCTGCCATTGACACAACATTGCATTCACAGTCATAAGCCATGTGCAAGTGGTGAAAGCCACTTCCTGTCCCCTCCTGCCGGTCTTCCTGGGCCTCTCACGGCTCCACCTACTTCCAGTGCTAGAGGCAGATAACCAAGATTTCTGTGCCTTTGAAGGCTGCTGGAAGGTTCCAGGTTCATTTTACAAGAGAGAGCTATTAAAGACAGCCCTCTGAGCCTTCCTATATCTTTCTCATATAAACTATTTTCACGGGCCTCAACTAAAACTCCCTACTTCATAAAAGATTTGGTTGTACTAAAATAATCCTCTTGTGATATCAGATGATTAAAAATAAAAAGAAAGGAAAAAAAAACAACAAAACTGATTGTTTCAAGTGGTCTTTTAACCTCTTTTTTACAAGTTGGGGTAAAGGTAGGGGGAAAGAGATAAGGGGATGAGGTGTCTATTCATAAAGACCATAAAAGAATTGGGGGTTCAGTAAACTCACTGGAATGTTTCTAAAAGAATGTAAAGAAGGTAGAGAAAAACAAATACCATACGATTTCACTTATATATAGAATCTAAAAAACAAAATAAAGAACAAACAAAACAGCAACAAAATCCAGAAACAGACTCACTCATAAATACAGGTGGTTGCCACAGGGACACGGGGTTGGAGGAAGGGACAAAATAGGAGAAGGGGATTAAGAGGCACAAACCTCCAGTTATAAAATAAGTAGGTCATGAGGGTAAAAAGTACAGGATGGGGACTGTAGTCAGTAATATTATAACAACTTTGTATGCTGACAGACATAACTGTAACTACGTTTATGGTGAGCATTTTGCAATGTATGTAATCATCGAATCACTATGTTGAAAGATAATTTCTTAATAAAAGTAAAGGGATGTTCCTGCTTGTAAGTGCTTATTCCCCTAAAATGCCCTATACAACAAAATGGGGTGCTCCAGCTGGCACAGTGACCATACAGATCAGATCTACCCCACAGAAAAATACCCCCTCCACCAGTGCAAGGAGCCAGCCTCCATGAAATGAAATTTCCATAAAACACCAAAACCATGGGGTTCAGAGAGCTTCCAGATTGGTGAACACAGAGAAGTTGGGGGGAAGTGATGTCCTCAGAGAATACGTGAAGCTCTACACCCCTTCCCAATGTCTTTATTTATCTATTGTGAAAGAGAGAGAGAGAGAGAGAGCACACAAGTGGGGTAGGGGGGGAGAGAGAGAGAGAGAGAGAGAGAGAGAGAGAGAACCCCAAGCAGGCTCTGCATCGGGCTGAAACTCACAAACCATGAGGGCTCAAACTCACAAACCATGAGATGATGACCTAAGCCAAAATCAAGAGCCAGATGCTTGAGGCGCCTGGGTGGCTCAGTCGGTTGAGTATCTGACTTCAGCTCAGGTCATGATCTCACAGCTCATGGGTTTGAGCCCTGCCTCGGGATCTGTGCTGATAGCTCAGAGCCTGGAGTCTGCTTTGGATTGTGTCTCCCTCTCTGTCCCTCTTCCATCCACACTCTGCTCTCTCTGAAAATAAATTAATTAATTAAATAAAATTAAAATGTCTTTTAAAAAAAGTCAGATGCTTGAGGCGCCTGGGTGGCTCAGTCGGTTAAAGGTCTGACTCTTGATTTCAGCTCAGGTCATGATCTCATGGTTTGTGAGTTTGAGCCCCGCATTGGGCTCTTCACTATGTCAGCACAGAGCCTCCTTAGAAGTCTCTCTCCCTCTCTCTCTGCCCCTACCCCATGTCCTCTCTCTCTCAAAATAATTTTTTAAAAACTTAAAAAAATTAAAGAGTTGGATGTTCAACTGACTGAGCCACTCAGGCGCCCCTCCTTCCCATATATCTTGTCCTATGCATCTCTTCCCATCTAGTTTTTCCTGAGTTATATCCTCTTATAATAACCTGATCATCTAGCAAGAAAAATGTTTCTCTGAGTCCTGTGAGCCACTGTAGCAAATTAATCAAACCGAAGGAGGGGTCACAGAACCTCCATCTATAGCTGGTCATCAGAAGCATGGGTGATACCCTGGGCTGGCAACTCAAGTAGAGGGGCACCTCGTAGGACTGAGCCCCTAACCTGTGCAATCAGATGCTGTCTCCAGGTAGGAAGGACCAGAATTGAGTTCAGTTGTAGGATACCCAACTGGTGTCCAAGAATTGCATTGCAATGTAGGGAAAAAACCTCCCACACACTTTGGAATTGGGTACAAAACCCTTAAAATAGAAACGTAACGAAAAAATGCTCCATTGAATACTCTCCCAATTTAGGAAGATTCCCACGGAAGCCGTAGACAACAAAAAAACAACACCCTTCAGGGTTGTCCTGTCCTTAGTAAGATAGGATACATTATTTAAGAATAATTTACATTATTTAAGTCTAACTTCAGGGGCACCTGGGTGGCTCTCATTGCTGTGGGTTTGAGCCCCGCATCGGGCTCTGCACTGACAGCTCAGAGTCTGGAGCCTGCTTCAGATTCTGTGTCTCCCTCTCTCTCTGTTCCTCCCCTGCTGGCTCGCTCGCTCGCTCTTTCCCTCTCTCAAAAAGAAAAAAAAAGAAAAAAAAGAAATAAACATTTAAAAATGTTTTAATAAAGTAAATAGCCTAACTCCAGAACATTTTGATTTTTAAAAAGTCTGCACTTAGTTCTTTCTCTACAAAAAGAACTCGACTAGACATTTGAAAGCAAACCTAACAAGTTTAAGCTAAAAGGGAAAACATGAGGTGATCAACTTGTTTCATTAGGATAAGACAATTGATCAAATTTCCCTACAAAGTAAAATTTATGCTATTTAAATATGCGATGTTGTTATTTGCGGCATCTGTTTCCATGAAAGTGCAAGCAGCCTTTATAAAGAGAGTGGCTGGAATTAGAGCTCCGGCCAGAAACAGCAGGGGCAACATGTGGCTGTGGAAGGAAGCTGAGTGCAAATGTCATCAGGGGAGAGAACGCATGTCCCCACATGCTCTTCTGTAAATGGTCTTTATAAAGTCAGGACATAGAAGAAGGCAAAGGGAGATGTCGCAAGACATCAGAGGAGGAGGATGGTGATTGTGGAATGAGAATGTTATTAAGTGCATTTTGAGGCACCTTGGCAGTACTTACCAAAGTTTTAAATGTGCATATCCCTTGGGACAGCAATTGCACATCTCAGAATCCATCCTGTACAAACAGTCGTGCGTTCAAAGATACGTACGTGAAGACGGTTATCTCATTTTCACAACAACGGCAAAAAGACACTGCACTGAGAGTAGCAGAATGGTTACATAATTTGTGGAACATCCCAACTGTAAGAAACAGAAACTCAACTGAAACTGACACAACAAGGAAAATCTGTGGCTCATGTAATCGGAGTCCAGCAGTGAGATGGGCTTCGGGGTGGACTGAATCTAGGAGTTTCAATGCCATCTCTCCATGGTTCCCTGATCTACTCCTATCCCTAGGCCAGCATCATCCTCAGCACGATAAGGGGATGGTGGCTGCAATTCCAGACTACTGCCTGGAGAAAAGGAGAGAAGTGCTTCCAGAATTCTTCCAGAAGCAGACAACGGCAGACAGCAACTCGTATCCACAGAGTCTGCTTCCCTCCTCTTCCAGGTCATATGCCCACCTTGCCTTCCTCGCAGCTAGTGTGGCCATGTGATCAAGTTCTTGCAAACGGAATGTGAATGGAAACGATGTGTGTCATTTATCCCTGCTTTACTTGCAAGGGAACTGCTTACTCTGAGGACTTCCTCACTCCTTTCTGCAAGAGGGTACCATGGAAATGGAGCACGAAGCAAACCAGCTTCAACCATACTCCTCAGAGATGACTAAGTAACAACATAGAAGCGACAAGGTTCCCTGCACGACCCAGGGGACAAAGCTGCCTTACCAGCCTAGAGCGGTCTGATTGTTACATGACAGAGAAATAAAATGTTGTCTTATTCGTTCCACTGTGCGTAGGAGCCTGTTAGGTCAGCTTCCCATTTACAGTACTAATAGGTATGTATCCTGAAGTCTCCAGCAGAGCTCTCCTCGTGTCTCAAGTCCTCACGGCCTGCATCGCATCGGGGACAGGATTCTCCTTTGACCAAACGACCCGCACCTGGAGCTGGGGGAGGAGCCAGCATCCTCAGGCTCAGAGCTGCGTGGAAGCGTGAACAGATCTCTGACTCAGTGCCTCTTTCTTCACCCTTACTTTTCTCATAATTCTCAGTGATTTCAAAATCAAGTGTACGATCCTTCCCGGTCACGTTCTCTCTATTCCTTAACCCGGTTACCTCTAACGATCACACCCTCCACCTATCTCAGCCACCCACTACTATGTTCACACTCTAGACCAGTGCTGTCCAAGAGAAGAACTTTCCACCATCACAGAAATGTTTCACCTTCACTCTCCAATATGGTAGCCGCTGGCCTCACGTGGCTGTTAAAAACTTGAAAGGCAGCTAGTGCCAATAAGGAATTACATTTTTAATTTTATTTAATGTTCATTTAAGTCTCAGCTTCAACAGCTATAGATGGCGAGTGGCTATTGTACTAGCCAGGGCAGGCCTTGGCTTTGTCACTCTCAGCAAAAGCAGCTGTCCACAGTCTGAATTACAAACATCCCGTTCTCCGCCAATCGTGTCATGGTCTGCCAGCCAACCCCTACTAATACAATATTCTCTTCAAACTGCTGGGACGTCCGATCCAAACATCCTGCCATCTTTCACTTTCCATCTCCCCTCATTTTCTCATTTCCTTCATCATCCAGCTTCGACTTCGTGATTCTATGGTGTCACATTTGTGTGTGCTCTCAACTCATTGCCCCCTCTCATTCATTCATATTTGCACGGCAGAACTGCAATTCTGGTCAAAATCCAACTCTCTACCTACTTCAAACTTCTGCTTGAGCACTTGACCTTAGATGGAGGAAGAACACTCAGTAGTACCTAATGGATCACTCTTCAGTTCAAGCCTACACGACTGCCCCCAAATCCTGCTAGATTTCCCTAATTCCTTCACTCCCCAATCTGATCTCCTGGATGACTATTTTATATCATCTCCTCTCACCCCCAATCTCTACCACTTCCTTCTCGGTTCACTGTCAGACGAGAAAATAGTAACAATTCAAGGGGAACGTCATCAGATCTCCCTGCCACCAACTTCCTAACCCACCTGCCACTGTGCCCATAAACTCTCTTTCCTGTCACCAAGGGTGACTACCTATGCTCTGACGGGCAATTCCGGCTAGTGTTCTCGATTTCGTCCTTTTGTACTTACCCAAGAAGACCTCTCCCATAATTTGTCCAATTTCTCTCCCAAGTTGCTGATCTTTCTCTCGCTCTCCTGGACCATCCTTCACAATATATAAATATGGTATAATATTCCTGTTTTTTGAAAACCCTCCCTGACCACACATTCAGCAAATGCTTCTGTGTATTAGAGTGACATGATCTAATTTATGATTTTAAAAGAATAGATTTCTTTCTGGAGAATAGATTATAGGGGAGCAAATGAAAGTAAGGAGACTAATTAAAATGCTATTTCAGAAAAATAGTTTCTGTGGTAGCAAACTAAATAATATTGGCCCATCTTCAATTGGGCCCTTTGGAGGCTGGAAGACTGCTACAGAATAGGACAAACTAAAGAGGCCTAACAGGCAAATGCAACTTGTAAACTTTGATTGGCTGTTTAATCAGGAAAAAATATAACTGTAAAGAGTGGTATATAGTTCAACGTATGGAAATGAGGTAAAGTGATACACCATATTAACGAAATGAAGGATAAAAGTCGCATGGTCATCTCCGTAGATGCAGAGAGAGCATTTGACAAAATTCAACACACGTTCGTGATTAAAACTCTCAACAAACTAGGTACAGAAGGAATTTCTCTTAATATAATAAAGGCCACATACGACAAGCCCATAGCTGACATCATACTCAATGGTGAAAAACTGAGAACATTGCCTTTAAGATCAGGAACAAGGCAAGAATGTTCACTATTGCCACTTACATTCAACATAGTACTGGCAGTCCTAGCCACAGCAGCTAGGCACCAAAAAGAAATAAAAAGCAGCCAAACTGGAAAGAAAGAAATAAAATAATACGTTTGCAAATGACATGATCTTACATATAGAAAACACTAAAGATTCCAACAAGCGAAAACAAAAACCCTGTTAGAACTAAGAAACAAAACTACAGCACTTAAAACAAGAGAGTACTGGCAGAAAGACAGACATATAGACCAACAGAGCAGAATCGTGAGCCCGGAAATTAATCTTCAACAAGGCTGCCAAGAGCACACAATGGTGCTGGGAAAATTGGCTATCCACATACAAAGGAATGAAATCAGACCCTTACCTTACACCACACACACAAAATCAACTTAAAATGGATTAAAGACTTAAACATTTAAAAAAAAAAAAGACTTAAACATAAGACTGAAAATATAAAACCCCTAAAAGATAACATAGGGAAAAAGCCTCTTTTTTATTTATTTATTGATTGATTGATTGATTTGGTGGGGGGGGGGAGAGGGAGAGAGAGAGGGAGAGGGAAAGAGAGAGAGAGAGGATGAGCAGGGGAGGAGCAGAGGGAAAGAGAGAGAGAATCCCAAGCAAGGTCCATGCTGTCAGCTCAGAGCCCCCATGTGGAACTTGAACTCACAAACCTTGAGATCATGACCTGAGCCAAAATCAAGAGTCAGATGCTTAACCAATTGAGTCATCCAGGCACCCCAGGAAAAAGCCTCTTGACAATGGTCTTGGCAGTGATCACTTGGATATGACACCAAAGGCACAGAAAATGAAAACAAAAATAGACAAGTGGGACTTCATCAAACTAAAAACCTTCTTCACAGCAAAGAAACCAATTAACAGAATGAAAAGACAACCTACAGAATGGGAAGAAGATTTGTAAACCATATTCCCCATAAGGGGTTAATATCCAAAATATATGAGACTCCTACAATTAAAACAAAACAAAGCAAATAATCCTATTTAAAAATGGGCAATGTATTTGAATGTCTCTAAAAAAGACATACAAATGGCCAACCGATACATAAAAAGGTGAGGTGCTCAACATCACTAATCCTCAGGGAAATGCAAATCAAGAACACAATGAGATATCGCCTCATACCTGATAGGATGGCTATTATCAAAAACAATAAAAGTAACAGGTTTGATGAGGATGTGAAGAAACTAATACCCTTGTACACTGTCGGTGGGAAAATAAAATGGGGCACCTGCTATGGAAAGTGGTATGCAGGGTCCTCAAAAAATGAAAAGTAGCAATCCCACTCCTGGATATTTATCCAAAAGAATTGAAATCAGGATCTTGACAGATGAATACCTAAAATGTTCTATACACATACAACAGAATATTCAGTGTTAAAAAGAGAAAGAAAAGAGAAGAGAAGAAAAGAAAAGAAAATCCTGCCATATGTGACAACATGGATGAACCTGGAGAGGACATTATGGTAGATGAAATAAGCCAGTCACCAAAAAATCATATGATTCTTCTTCAAAACAGTTAAACTCAAAAAAGCAAAGAGTGGAATGGTGGTTGTCAGAGACTGGGGACAGGAGAAAATGGGGAGTTGTTCAATATATATAAACTTTCAGTTCAGCAAGATGAATAAATTCTGAGAGTCTGCTGTTCAACACAGTGCCTACAGTTAAAATACGAACGGTGCACATAAAAAAATGTTAAAAGGGTAGATCTTACATCAAGTATTCTTACCAAAAACAAACAAATGAAAGGGTGTGAGGAAACTTAATGAAAGTGATGTGCATGTTTATTATCTTGATTGCAGTGATGGCTTCATAAGCATATTGCATACATCCACACTCGCCAAATTACCTTCATTAAATATATGTAGAATTTGTATGTGTGTGCGTGTGTGTGTGTATACATATATATATATATGTGTGTATATATATGTATATATATATATATGTATATATATATGTGTGTGTATATATATGTGTGTGTGTGTGTGTATATATATATATATATATATATATATATATATGCTGTTAAGTTAAAAAAAAAAAAAAGGAAGAATGGTGTGTCATTAAATTTTAACAACTAGCCAGGGGTAGGGAGGATCACAGACTTCTAGTAATTGCCAATTTCCATGGTATAAATATTCCCACTACGACCAATGTCAAGCTACTGTGATATCACTGAACTGAACTTGTGATATCACTGAACTTGAAGTTGGAAGAGATGCACACATTGTCACTGTACAAGCCAGCCTCAGCATGCCATTGGATAAGAACGTTTTGGAGACAACGGGAGAAATTTGAAAGTAGACTGGATGTGTTGGATAATATCACTGAACTTATATTGATTTTCTTAGATGTGGTAATGGTAATGTGATTGTGTGGGCAAATGCCCATATTCTTGTGAGATATATGCTAAAATATCCTGATGGCATCCTGATGTTTAAAGACTACACTCGTGTGTGTGTGTGTGTGTGTGTGTGTGTGTGTGTACGCGCGTGTGTGTGCGCACGCGCACGCATGTGCACGCATGGACACGTTTGGGCGGGGGGAAAGGATATATTGGTCTTCATTAACAAAATTGTTCTTTCAGCTATTCTATAAGCTTAATATTTTTAAACAGGAAAAATTAACTTGTGGCCAACAGAAGATATCATGTAAAAATCTGGATTTTTCGTTTTCTATTGAAAAAAGCCTAAAAATGCAATTTCGGACTCATGCTTTCAAAAAGCACCATTTACCTGAACCTAACAGACAGGAGATGTGCTTGCCGATCAGTCTTACCTGGCCCTCTTTCCTCCTCTGAGTTACCTTCTTGACCCCTGTGGGCATTTGCATTTGAGCTCGGGGTCCAGAAACGGGTTCAGCGAACTCAAGATGGCCTTTTATGCTAGCTTCCAAGCACTCAATGGAGAAGGAAAAAAAAGAAAAAAGAAAAACAAAAAGATGGTGCCTATTTAGTATTCTGTTCCTGCTTCTGGAATTATTGTTTTCATTGTGCCCCAGGCTAAGATCTAAAACTAATTTTGTGCTTTCTCAAACTCATTTTACCAGCTTTCTCGGCTGACCCTTTCTGAAAGGATGACAATATTTAAATTCCTTACAAGTTCTGGATTTTAAAATCATATTTCTCGGGTTAGAGACCTGTAGACATGAAAGAACTTGGCGAGGTGATAGTCACCGAAATGACTTTGTCGTTTGGACGGCTCCTAGGATGGCTCCGGGGACTAAATGACACAGAAGAATCTAGCAAGCAGAATGCCTGTTTCACGCAGGGCTGTGATGTTGGCGGTGACTCTGGTGCCCTCTAAAGGCTACTGTGAGAAAAGCAGCCGCTTACCACGTGCTTTAAGTTTCGGGCTTTGCCGGAAGTGTGACGTTTGGGAGGGAGGGGGGCAGAGGTCGTGTATGTTCTTCGAATCCAGAGCCAGTAATCTAACTCGTCATTTAGCCCTCCCCTCATATCACAGAAGTAGCAAGCCCTTGTCCCACACAACTTTTCATCCTCAGTGAGGACGATACTCTCTGCTGTCACCAGCAAGACTGGAAACAGAGAACTTAAAGTCTGCATTCCTGTGATGTTGTTTTTCTTTTAGAACAAAGAGTTTGAGATTCGAATTTTTTTTTTTAAGGCAAGCACTATCTTGTCTATTTGCTTTGAGAAATAAGTTGTCAGAGTAACTGCTCTGTGCCAATAAGGTAAGTGTGCTGGGCTATTCTTCATTGTCATTGTCTTTTTTTCTTTTCTTTTCTTTTTTTTAAATGGGGGGAAATGTTTCCAGAAACCTCTTTTGCAGAGGATGAATATTCCCCTTGCTGAGTGCCTTCCTTAAGGATGAATGTCTTCTTCAGGAGCCTCTTGATCAGGGTGAAAGCAACAGAATTAAGGAGAAAGTCAGAAAGCAAAGGAGCTGTTGTAAGGAAACAAAGTTACGTTGTCGGGAGCAACCATCTGAAAGAAAGCTGTCAGTGAGAATAACAGCATCCCAGGACTTTCTGTGATTCTGTTCTCCCCTCTGATGTCATTTTACGGATGACATAGGAGTGCCAAGCGTTGGGAAACATAAAATACTCCACAGGTGTTAGGAAATACTATAGCATTGGTGAGTGATAATAAGAAATATAAACAGATCAAATTCCAAACCCAAATGAATCATGATCGATCGCATGATTTGCAGATCACCCAAGTCTCTCCATATTTCAGAAATGATTCCTACATTTTCTGGTCTGGCAGGTCTGGGATGGGGTTTTCGTGTCGTTCAAAAGTCCAGTTTAATAGATTAGGGCTCATTTACCAAAGAACTCCGATTAGAAGCAACCTTTGAGCTACAGAGGACCTCACAGTCATAACACACTTTATAGTTCAGAGAGAGCATACACACACCTTATGTCCCACCACTCCCCCTGCCCTTCATGCCTGAGGAATCTCTCCTCCCTTTCAAATCACACCTATTTTGGTACCAATTACTTGGCATTGGGACATAAAAACAATTCTCTTGGGCTGGAAGAGGACAAAGGGAAAACTACTAGAACCCTCTGTTTTACAAATGTAGGAGCAATCTCACGGGGAAATAAAGAATTTTAAGTTCCTGCGGCCGGTCAGAGCCAGAGGCAGAACCAGAACCCAGATCTTCCTATTTCTAGTTCACTCACCAACTCCCCTCATTGACTCGAAGCATACTTTTTATATTTACGTATTTATTTTGAGAGCGATAAAACAAGACAGAGTATGTGGGTGTGTATGCGGGAGGAGAGGGGGCAGAGGGAGAGAGAGAGGATCTTAACCAGGCTCCTTGCCCAGCAAAGAGCCCAATGCGAGGCTGGATCCCACGACCCTGGGGTCATGACCTGAGCCAAAATCAAGAGCCAGACGCTAACCAACTGGGCCACCCAGGCGCCCCCCCCCCTTTTTTTTATTTCAACTTTTTTATTTGAAGCATATTTTTTAAATGGCTGCCCCCACTCAGAAATTCATAATCTGCAAGTGTTGTGTAATTCCAAGAGGTGTAAATTCCTAATTTGTTTTTGCTGCCTGTACAGTTTCTTAAGTGGCTCTATAAAGGACAAGGTGTTTTGCCCTGGAAAAACACAGCCCACTCTGTGTCTCTAACCAACAGAGACATTGTTGCTCTGTGTTGCTCTGTGTTGCTGTGTTGTGTAGCCAAACAACCCCACAGGGCCTGCAAACGTTGGTACCTGGAGCACACAACCGTTCCAGGAACGCGCCACATGATGTCATGTGTGTCCACATCTCTCCATGTGGCAGCGTCTCCTGTTACGGGGTCTTTTCTTATTACTATTATTTAGTCACTGGGCCTTCATCATCTTTGGGTCCCCACCCCTGGCTCTCTAACTGCACTTCGAGGTACCCGGGTGCATCCATCCATTCAACAGAATGGATTCATTTGCTGCTCGCCTGTTCACTGGAGCACGTTTTGCACTTTGCCAGTTCAATCAGCAACCATTTCTTTTGTGTTTTGATTGCAAAGACAGAACACAGTTGAGATCTACCGACTTCGGCCTTCTACCTAGTGGCCTAGAAATTCCAGTATTCTCATTGGCAGAGGCCATTTACTTCTGTTTGAAAGCTGTCTGAAAATCCTCCTCCTCACCCCAAAGGAAACTACAGGTATGTATGCCTCCTTATTTCCAAACTCGCTGATTGCTTTTGTCTGTGTGAGCTGTCTTTTCTAGGGAAAAGAGAGGAAGTGAGGGAGATGATTAGGGAGGTAGGGAATGAACACTGATAAATATTTGGTGCTGGGCACTTTTGTGTGAGTAATGTCGCTTTGTTTAAAACTCAAACAATTCTACATAGCTCTTTTTTTTTATTTTATAAGCAATAACTCTTAAGGTGTTCAAGTAGGTTGTTTGGAGTCACATGGCCAATCAGTTGCAGACACAGGGTTCAAACCAGTTCTGCTGCCTCTAAGTCCATTCTGATTGCAGCCTACCTAGCTCTTTCAATTCAATAGAGACTCCCAAGTCAACCGAGAGTCTAAGGGGAAGAAGTGTCAGTTTGGTCGTAAATAATGAAAGCCAGACATGGAGGTCTCAACCCTACAAAGGGCAGGTTGGCAAGTAAGATTTGGCAACAGCCCTAAGAAATCCCTCTGTATCTCCTCGCAAGTCCCTGGATCTGCTCCAGGACCAGGTGAGTTCGAGGGTCTGAAGGGCTCAGAAGTCTTCCTCTGCCCCCTGTAAAGGAGATAAATACACTTTGACTCTGTGCCCCGGGGACTCTGATTTGATCTAGAAGGCAAGCTGCAAAGGCATACGACACATTCCCCCAAGTCCATCACAAAAATGTGACAGCAAACCTGAGCACAGGTGAGGGAAGAGGCTTTCTAATGGGAACCACAGGACACCTTAGCCTCTCAGACCAAGGAGATGTGCACATCCAACCTCAGAGTCAGAGATCTAGAGTCGCTGCAGACTCAGCCCCTTACTAGCAGTGTGGCCACAAATCACGTCACACGATGACGCTCTTTGTTTTCTCATTTACTGGCGCTCAGGTCTCAATAAATATTTTTTCTCTTGGTTCCCCAAGGCAAATAGCACTAGAATAAGCGGCATCACGCTACAAAAATCACGTAAGGGTTACACAGCAAGACCTCCCCTCAAAAAAATACCATGTCTTCAAAGGCAAAGCCAAATCAATTATACATATATATATTTTTATAAAACAAATACTTTGACGTCTCGACTACTCTGTGTGTGTGTGGGACTGGCCGGGGGGCGCTGAGGGAAAGGCAGCATTGGCTACTGAATCCACCTGACGTGTCGAGGGCCTCAGCGTGACATGTCTGATTTGCTGGAATCAACTGAGTGGTTCGCCCATCTGTCAAAGCAAAAGCTACGTTGGTGTTGACAGAAGCCCAAATTGTAGTACCAGGAAAAACTGCTTCTCAATCCCTATGACACTTACCTCCTCCAGTCTCTACTGACTGCCACGGACATCCCCATGTCCAGAAGACCTCATCCAGAATGCCCCATGTAGCTCTCCTTGGGGACTTTGTTCTGCATTATGGTCAGCCAGTCTTGCCTCTGTGCGAGGTTAAGAACCCCCCACTCGATTCATGTAATATCACCATTGCATGGTAGGGGATGACCCATGACCAGCTGTTCTTCAGGACTCTAGAGGCTATGAATAAAAACTAATCTTTTTTGCTAGCCGCAATTCCTCGGGTCCAGAGAGACAAAGTGGAAGTAGAGGGTCCTTTTCATACTGAGGGGATCTAAAGTCCCAAGGGCATCAAGGTCCTGACTATACTAGTTAATAATAAGAACTAAATTTAAGTGAGCACTTACTATGTAGGAAACAGACTTCTACAATCCTTCTGACATATCAATCATTTAATTCCATAACAAATATTTAAGAGCTATTATTATTATTTCCGTCCCCACTGTACTAAAGAGAACACCGAGGCCCGGAGACAAAAAAAAAAAAAAAAAAAAGCTAGCCCAAGGTCACACTGCTAGTAAGTGACACGAAGAGTTAAACCAGAACAGTCCCATTTCAAAGCCCTCATGTTTAACCACAATGTGAGTCTGCCCCAGCTCAAAGATGACAAGAGGGTGTTTATGCCACCATGAAAGTTGAATGCTACGACAGGAGGCTCCTTCCAGTTTTGTCACAGGAGGACGCTCAGGCCACCCTTCTTCCAACAGGGTGCCATGGCCAGGCGAGTCGCAGTGATTGGGGCGGGTGTGAGCGGCCTGTCCTCCATCAAGTGCTGCTTGGATGAGGATCTGGAGCCCACCTGCTTTGAGAGAAGTAATGACATCGGGGGACTATGGAAGTTTACTGTGCGTAGCTCGTACCCTCCCACCTCTATCAATCATAATCCGGCTGTCGGCTTTGTCCCTGCTCAGGCATGGTGACTTCAGCCTATCTTGGGGACCACATAAGAAAGCAGCTCACTGGGTGGGGGTGGGCAGCCTGGGTGGCTCAATCAGTTAAGCTGGCTGACTCTTGATTTTGGCTCAGGTCACGATCTCACAGTTTGTGAGATCGAGCCCCGTGTCAGGCTCTTGTTGACATTTAGCACAGAGCCTGCTTGGGATTCTCTCTCTCTCTCTCTCTCTCTCTCTCTCTCTCTCTCTTTCTTTCTCTTCAAAATAAATAAATGAACGTTAAAACAAAAAAAGAAAGCAGCTCACTACAACAACACGGGATTGTGCACGTAAGGTGCCGATACTGTGCAGGATGCAGTCTGACAGGTGATGAACCCGGAGACTTAGCAGGGCAGGGCAGGGCAGGGACAGTTGGAGGAGGGAAGAAGGAAGAGTTAAGTCCGCTACACAAACATAGTGTTGGAAGTTACAGTGGTTTCTGGACCAGGGACATTCTGAGGCAAAGGAACAAAGTGTCACATAGGTTAAACTGAATGGCATTGGTGAATATGGAGCACTGACACTTTTCGAAGGACGGAGGTTGGCCTCAGGGAGCGAAGCCCCAGCCCCCAGGCATTGTTCGGGTCTTTGGGAAGAGAACTGGCAAGAGTGAGGCAAGAATCCGGACCCTGTAGAGTTGGGGGTGGGTAGCTTTCACAGCAGTATCAGAATAAAAAAGGTCGAGATGCTGATCGGTCCTTCCAGGGAGAGGGGTGTGCATCCTGGGGGCTTATGCTTAGGGTTAGGCCAGCTGTTAGGTGACTTGAGCAACAGAAGTAGGGGCTGGAAGTGGCTCAATACCACCTGCCTCTGGCTGGTCCTGGGCATCACAGGGCCTTCGGCAGGGACCTAGGGATCTGTCCCAGCAGTGAGGTATAAAATGTCAGAAGATAGGAGGCCTTGGGGGGAAGAGAAGAGCAACATTCAGTGGGAGCTCAGCGTGGAGGAGAGTACTTCAAACTGGTAGGAATGAGGGAAGCCTTCATGGAGGAGGTGGCATTTGCCATTCATCGACAGATGGTGAAGAAAACAGAATGAGCAAATGTATGTAAGCAGAAATGGTCACAGCCCTGTGATTATAGTGTACTAGGGGAGAAAAGTTTCTTTTGTTGTACCGTGAGCCTGATGGAACCAAATGGAGCCAAATGTCAATGTGGACAGAAAACACTGGGCCTGGTTTGTGTCCCTTCTGCTATTTGACCCCACAGTTTGTTTGGTTTTCTTCCCCTAAAGTAAGATAGATAGGGGAGCCCGGGTGGCTCAGTCAGTTAAGCGTCCGACTCTTGATTTCCGCTCAGGTCGTGATCTCAGTCGTGAGATCGAGCCCCACATTGGGCTCCGTGCTGAGTGTGGAGCCTGCTTGAGATTCTTTCTCCCTCTGGCCCACCCCGTTTGTGTGTGCATGCGTGCGCACACATGCTCTCTCTTTCTCTCTCTCTCTCAAAAAAATAAAGTAATATAGATAAATTTTAGAAAATAATACTGAGTTAAACAAAAAGAAAAGTACAAATTAAATATAATACCAATACCCATGAGAATTATATACCTGCACTATTAAAATTTCTATGTATGTTGTACATCTGAAACTAATGTAACACTGTGTGTGAACTATACTCAAATTAAAATAATAATAATAATGATAAATTTCAATGTAATTTCTTTCAGTCATATATATACTATTTCTTTTTCAAAAATGCAGTGATAGTGTTAATGTTCACCCATTCACCAAGTACCTGAGTACCTGTGCTTATAATGTCCCTCTACCAGGATGGGGACAAAATAGACAAGGACCCTGCCCTCCTTACAGTCTAGTAGGGAACAAAAACAGTAAAACACATTGTTACAGTGCAGTGTGATCAGGGCTGTGTTGGGAGTGCAGGGTGCTATGCGGCCGGAACAGCTACCTTAGAGACGGTGTCTTATGGATATTGACAGCTAAGAAAGATACTTAAAAGAGAAATAGAGATTAGCTTCAGCCATCAGAAGTTCATTGAGGCCTTATTTTTTAGAGAGAGAGAGAGAGAGAGATTGATAGAGCATGCAAGCTGGGGAAGGGGCAGGGGAAGAGAGAGGGAGAGAGGGAGAGAGAGAGAATCCTAAGCAGGCTCCATGCCCGGCACGGAGGCCGATGTGAGGATCCATCCCGTGACCCTGGCATTATGACCTGAGGTGAAACCAAGAGTCAGATGCTCAACCAACTATGCCACCCAGGTGCCCCCATCTGTGCTTTTAATATGCATGTTTTTGTTTTGTTGGTACGTTTTTTGAGTGTGTGAGGTTGCGACAAGACAACAGTGAGTTGAAGAGTCGATGAGAAAACAGAGGCTGCCCAGTATGTGATGATTTTTTTCATGAAGATTGATATAGGACACAGAGAGACAAGGCTGGAAAGGGAATAGATATAGGTTGAAAGGGAGTGTTGTTCTGTTTTTAAAAATTAGAGTCTTCGGTATTTTAAGTGCTGATGGGAAGGAGCCAATAAAGAGAGAGTGATTGAAAATATACATAGACAATAAATACAAAAATCAGTGAGGAGTTCTCTGAGTAAAGTCAAGAGAAAGAGGTCTAGGGCATGAGTTGAGGGAGTGAGGATGGCAAAGAAGGGGAAGAAAATAAGCAAGGGAGAGACCATAGGCCCCATGTTCATGGAATCGCTTAATGGCATTGTTAGTCTTGGAGAACCCTGTTAAATTTTGTTAACTTCTTTGTAGTTTGATAAAGATACTATGTTTAATAAGTCCAATCCCAACAACGATTTCTGATAACTATAGCATAGAGACCCAGTGCTGCATTTCCATGGAATTCTTTGGAATGGTGAGTGGAACACTGACTGCTAACAATCTCTTTTCTCTTCCTCCTGACTCCCCCACCCCATCAAGCTAACTGTGCTCTCACCACAGGAAACTTCTAAAGATGGGATGACCAGGGTCTACAGGTCATTAGTGACAAACGTCTGCAAAGAGATGTCATGTTACAGCGACTTCCCCTTCCAAGAAGATTATCCAAACTACATGAACCAAGGAAAATTTTGGGACTATCTCCAAGAATTTGTTGAGCACTTTGACCTTCTGAAATACATTCGGTTTAGGGTAAGACACCTTGGGTCACGGAAGGTTAATGAATGGGGGCTGCTCATTCGGCAATCTAATGGAAATGGGATATTTAAGTAAATTCATTCCTGATTTTATCTCTATATGAACAAGGCAGATAATAAAGACTCCTCACTTCTCCTGCTTCTCATGTTTTACTCAAATAAGGCATTAAAATACTGAATATCCTGGTTCCTCTCCTGAATCCAAATTCTTATTCAGGATGAAATTTAGAATGTTTTTCTTTATGAGAGGAAAGGAAAAATAAATTTTGCCCATGAAACCCACTGGGAAGAAGTGACTAGGAATCTGGACCACAGAAATTATAATGAGCCAAAATTCATCTTCCTGTGTTTTCCCAAGTCATTCAGTGTTGTAACTCACCTCCTTCTCACCGGGAGTAAAAACTGAATGTTTCTTCCTTCCAGTGAAGTCATTCAGATGTTTTGGGTCATGCTCTCTATGACTACTTTTGAGACTTTGTACAAGTTACTTATTTTCTTTTTTTTTTTTTTTAACATTTATTTATTTAGAGAGAGCGCGCGTGAGAGCACAAATGAGGAGAGAACAGTCTCCACACTGTCAGCACAGAGCCCGAGACCGGGCTTGATCTCACAAACCATGAGATCATGACAGGAACCGAAACCAAGAGTAAGACACTCAATCAACTGAGCCACCCAGGTGCCCCAAGTTGCTTCATTTCTTTAGGGGGGAGATAAACCAATATTGACAGACCTCCTGTCCTGAGACTCACTCAGCCCGCTGGAAGTAACAAACATGGTTACCATACCAGTCATTACATGAAGTCCAAAGGTGATTGATAGAAAGTGAGTGTTTGGGGGTGCCTGGGTGGCTCAGCCAGTTAGGCGTCCAACTTCGGCTCAGGTCATGATCTCACGTGTGTGAGTTCGAGCCCCGCGTCGGGCTCTGTGCTGACGGCTCAGAGCCTGGAGCCTGCTTCGGAGTCTGTGTCTCCCTCTCTCTCTGTCTCTCCCCCACTCGTGCTCTGTCTCTCTCTGTCTCTGCCTCTCTCTCAAAAATAAATAAACATTAAAAAAAAACATTTTTTTTAAGTGAGTGCGTGTCTTTTACTTTCAGACCACAGTATGCAATGTCACGAAGCGTCCAGACTTCTCTGAAACTGGTCAGTGGGATGTTGTCACAGAGACAGAGGGAAAGCGGGACCGAGGTGTCTTTGATGCTGTCATGGTTTGCACTGGACATTTCCTGAATCCTCACTTGCCTCTGGAGTCCTTTCCTGGTGAGTCACTTCTACCCGAGATCGTGCCTACTCTGCTGGGTTATTCTAGAAGAAAGTTGTTTATTTGCCATTGGAAATAATTCATGATGATTATAAGTGACTTGATGCTCAACCTCAGAAAAAGTGTGTACAAAATAACTTGGAAAGGTAGGAAGCTATGGAGGTGTCAGGCCTTATTACTTACTTATTAATATAAATGCTGTTGTTATTATTTAAGCTTTATCGTGCCGGATCTGATTCAAGTTCAGTGATCACATAACCCTATCAGATGTGTCATAAAAAAAAAAAAGCCAAGCTTTTGAATTCTGTCATTGAATTACAGGTCATTTGAGTCAGGAGTAAACTGCAAATCAATAACTTAATTAATAAACAAACAAACAAACAAAGTGAGAGCATAAAGAAACTTGACAGATTTGTTTTTAAGAAACATAGCAGTTGGGGCACCTGGGTGGCTCAGCTGGTTAAGCATCCAACTTTGGCTGAGGTCATGATCTCACGGTTTGTGAGTTCAACCCCCGCATCAGGCTCTGCACTGACAGTGTGAGGCCTGCTTGGGCTTCTCTCCCCCCTGTCCTCTCTCTGCCCCTCCCATGCTCTCTCTTTAAAAATAAATAAATAAACTTTAAATATATATATTTGAGAAAGAAAGAAAGAAAGAAAGAAAGAAAGAAAGAAAGCAAGCTTTCAAGGAAGACTATGAAGAATAAAGCTTGCAAACCTGGGCCAATGAAGAAAATGAAATGTAAACCTTATAAACGTAATCTCATAATCAAATTAACAAAATATCATATTCAAAAAAATGTCTTAGAGACCCAGCGGGAGACCTCAATGCATACTATTGCAAAGAAGCAATATTGTAAATGATGGTCCAGCCTGCAGCTAGCCTGGGGGCTCAATCCACAATGGCACAGCAGTAAAGAAATACAGAACCGCCTGTTATAGCAATGTTTCTATGGGGAGATGTTTTACAAGATGTGATACTATGTTTTGGAATACAGTATCTTGTCAGGTTTGGGTTGGCTCGCCCTCAGTTGTACTTAGACTCTGACTAAAAGATGCTGTTGCAAAAGATCAACCAAGAGCTGAGAGGCGAGGATCCTTGCGGCAGTATAATGTACGTAATCTGGGAGAGCTGGTCCGAAGGAAAGAGACTGGGCAAACACAAAGGAGAATGACAGGAGAGTTTGGGATCAATACAAGAGCAAACATTTCTGCATACTTTAATGATCTCTGGGGCGGGGGGTGCGGCTGACTGCAGTAGAAATAGCCGTGTGCCCTTCTCTTTTGCCACAAAACCCAGATTATAGAGAAGGAAGAAATCCACATATACAGATGTCAGAGACTCCTCCTGAGGAGGTCTTAGTTTAAGACCAAACTTCAGAAGGATTTGTCACAGGAGGACACCAGGCCAAATATGCCAATGTCCTCTGTGTTCCTAGCATGGGGTATCTTGGTGAGTAGGCATGCTTTCAGGTTTCCAAAGAGTCCTGGTCTGCTACAGTTCCCCCGGGACATTGGCCCTTGGTGATAAGTGGCATTTAACATAATAGTTATGAACAAAGTTCTTCATGCCCAGCCCAACATGGGGCTTTAACTCATAACCCTGAGATCAAAACCTGAGCAGAGATCAAGAGTCAGACATTTAATTGACTGAGCCACCCGGGTGCCCCTAGGAGCAAAGGTCTAAAGTCTGGTAGCCCGGACCACGTGCCAGCACTGGGCAAACTTAACCCAGTGATTCCATTTAGAGAGTGGTTTAAGAATTAAATGAGTTCAGGGCACCCAGATGGCTTAGCCAGGTAAGCATCTGACCAGCTCAGGTTCGTGGGTTCGAGCCCCGCGTCGGGCTCTGTGCTGACAGCTCAGAGCCTGGAGCCTGCTTCTGATTCTGTGTCTCCCTCTCTCTCTGCCCCTCCCCCGCTCACGCTCTATCTCTGTTTCTGTCTCTCTCTCTCTCTCTCTCTGTGTCTCTTTGTCTCTCAGAGCAGGCCTGCTCTGTGGGGCTTGCCCTTCCTCTCCCCCGCCGCGCAATCTCGGGCCATTCCCACCGCTTTTCTGTCAGATCATGGCAAGCCCTCTCATCGCTTTAAAATCACCCAAGAAAATTCTCATTTTCCTAATGAAAACATCTTGCCTCCTGGAATAGTCAAAACTTGCAACCACATGTAACGGTGGGGCTTCCCCTCCCCCGGCTGGAGCCTGCTTTGGGCTGGACGCTCAGTGGGAACAGGAGGCACCCATGGCTTTCCCCCTTCCTCTCCCAGTGCCTCCTCTTGCCAAACCCATCACCCACCAGCTACAGTCTCTAACCCTAGACCCTTCCGGAATTAGAGTCACAGGGGGCAGGGAGGGTCTTTCTTGACTGGCACCAAGCAGGCGCTAGTTTTCTCTGGCCGCAGACGTGCCTAAGACTGACACTTTGCAGGGTGCTTTCTTGGTTCTGCTTCAGAGGGACATTCCATGAAGGGGGATCTCTCAGTGCAGCCCCTTAGCATGGGCCGCACCCTCTCGCTGACCACGCACAGCTCCTTGAACCCTAGCTCCTCCCCCAGTCATCTCCACACAGACTGTCTTTAGGGTCTCATTGCCTGGGCAGATAGATGCCTGTCTCATGCAAAGTTCCTTTCAGTTGGCATCAGGGGCACCTGGGTGGCTCAGTCGGTTAAGTATCTATTGATCTCAGCTCAGGTCTTGATCTCAGGGTCATGAGTTCAAGCCGCGCGTTGGACTCCACCCTGGGCACGAAGCCTGCTGAAACAAAAATTGGCATCATGGGGCTCCTGGGTGGCTCAGTCTGTTAATTCTTGATTTCAGCTCAGGTCACGATCTCACAGTTTGTGAGTTGGAGAGCCCTGCATCCGCCTCTGGGCTGATGGCTCGGAATCTGGAGCCTGCTTTGGATTCTGTGTCTCCCCTCTCTCTGTTCCTCCCCCACTCACGCTCTGTCTCTGTCTCTCTCTCTCAAAAATAAACATTAAAAAAAAAAAAAGTTGTTTTTAATAAATAAATAAATAAATGTTACTGAGTAAATGAATCAGTCAATCACCATGATAGAAGATTGAACCGGAGTTGGGGCGCCTGGGTGGCTCAGTCGGTTAAGCATCTGACTTCAGCTCAGGTCACGATCTCACGGTCCATGAGTTCGAGCCCCGCGTCGGCTCTAGGCTGATGGCTCAGAGCCTGGAGCCTGCTTCCCATTCTGTGTCTCCCTCTCTCTCTGCCCCTCCCCCATTCATGCTCTGTCTCTCTCTGTCTCAAAAATAAATAAACGTTAAAAAAATTAAAAAAAAAAAAAGAAGAAGAAGATTGATATATTCTAGGAGACAGTTTCATTTTTTTATATTAAAATTTCAAATGTACTTGAAGTATTGGGGTGAGAAGCTTTTAAACTCTCTAAACTGCAGGGTTTCCTTCCAGATTCTTCATCAGAGTTTCATCTCACTGATGGTCACTGTCCCCATCACTCTTGTTTCCTCTGCCACCTCATAATGTCCATTTCTGCAGCCACCGCTGGAAATACCTCTACTTCCGCTGTTGCGACCAGTCTTCATTTTTATGAATCTATGACTTATGTCTTTTATACATGCCAAGGAGATAATTACCAAAAATAAATCAAGAGAAGAAATATTTGGATACATGAGTCCTTCTCATGTATACAAATACCATAAGAGTGATACTTGTATCAACAGTGTTCGGAACTTGAAAAAACAGTCAGTAACACAAATGTAAATAATGCAAGAATAGAGTATAAATAAGCATATGGTATCATAAAGCATTAAGCCTATAATAAAGAATAAAGTAAAATAAGCATAAAGTAGCAAGCCTAAGCCACAAAAATCATTATGTATAAGAGAACTTGCCACAAAATTTCTTTTGTGGAAAATTATAATTGAGTTAAAATTCACTTGTAAATATGTTCTATACACAAACCATTTTCTTATAGAATATATCTGTTGGGTAAAATAACATGCATCAGCGATCTACTTCTTGCTTAGGATGTTCAGGGTCGTGCATGAGATGTTTCTTATGGTCTGCAGTGACCTTGATTTCCCCAAGTAATTGCTTTAAAAGGGAGCACTCATGTGGAATTTAAATTCTCCCGTATTTTTAAATCTCCTGCAGGTTGTACTAAAGCTATATCCAGGCTCAGAGAATCCAATGGGAGAAGAAAATGATACGTGGCTTCTATGTCCTGCAATTAGCAGCAGGAGCAAAAGGCTGACATATTTCTGGAACTTTCCTTTTCCTACAGACCCTATGCCTGCATACTAGGGAGTTATAAAACTTTAGATGCTTCTGATTTTCTGATCCCTCCCTCCCCTCAGGTATTCATAAATTTAAAGGCCAGATCCTGCACAGTCAGGAATATAAGAGCCCAGAAGGCTTTCAAGGCAAACGCGTGTTAGTGATCGGTCTTGGGAACACTGGAGGGGACGTGGCAGTGGAACTCAGTCGAACGGCAGCTCAGGTACACAAGGGTGAATCCACACCCCCACCCCATCATCATTTCTGGTGGCTGGAGAGAGGGATACAAGACTATAAAGCACATTGGCCGATTGCTAAGTCATGTGGACCCAACGTGAGTGAAAAAAAAAAAAAAATCCACACATAACAGAATTGAAACATCTCCAAGAGGGGTCAAGGACACTGTGTGGATGCCAGACCACGAGGCATTTTTTCAGAGGCACTGTTTCAGGAACAAGACCAAATGAATAAATTACTCCACCCAGACCACTGATCTGTTTTTACACTCTCTCTTCATAATTCTGGCGAAACCCCCATATAAAAATAGAAAATGGAAGTTATTTTCTGAACATGTCCAAATTTTCTATTAGAAGTCACATTTAGAATTTGTTTTCAGATAAAAACAGCCTTCACTTTGCCCACGAAGTGTGCAGAATGACTTTAGAAAGTCCAAGCATAGATTCGCAAGTTAGAAATCTGCTCCACTTTAACATATATTATACGACATTATTAGATTTGGGAAAGAGATTTTTTTTTTTAATTTTTTTTTTTAATGTTTATTTATTTTTGAGACAGAGAGATAGAGCATGAATGGGGGAGGGGCAGAGAGAGAGGGAGACACAGAACCGGAAGCAGGCTCCAGGCTCTGAGCCATCAGCCCAGAGCCCGAGGCGGGGGTCGAACTCACGGACCGTGAGATCGTGACCTGAGCTGAAGTCGGACACTCAACCGACTGAGCCACCCAGGCACCCCGGGAAAGAGATTTTTAAGATTTTTATTGAACTCAGTTAAAATTGCTTTCCCAAAACTCCACTTTACATTCTGTATTATTTGTATGTAAAAGGTCGCCAGGTCAACAGTGCACATATCTACTAGCACTATAATTTTTATAGTGAACATGATAAAAAATACTTAACAGATATATAGATCAGGAAAAAGTGACTTATAAAAACGAAAACAACAGAAACAGTCATTTGTAGTTGTATGTACAAACTCACCAGTTAAAAACAGAAGCTATGAAGGAAATCTTGCCATTTGCAACAACATGGATGGAGCCAGAGAGTATAACGCTAAGTGAAATAAGTCAGAGAAAGACAAATACCCTATGATTTCACTCACGTGTGGACTTTAGGAAACAAATGAGCAAAGGGAGAAAGAGGCAAACCAAGAAACACACTCTTACCCACAGAGAACAAGCTGAGAGCACCAGAAGGGAGGGAGGTGGGGGGATGGGCGAAATAGGTGATGGGGACTAAAAGTGCACTTGGCGCGATGAGCACCGGGTGATGTGTGCAGGGGTTGAATTACTATATTGTACACCTGAAACTAATATAACACTGGATGTTAATGAACTGGGATTAAGATAAAAACTTCTTTAAAAAGGACAAATGTTATAAGAACATTTGAAGCACATCAAGCAAACATGCTACAAAATGATGTACGTATATGTATCCTTCCTTACTTTTTAGGTACTTCTCAGTACTAGAACTGGTGCCTGGGTTATCCACCGCTGTTCAAATGGGGGTTACCCCTATAATATGGTGATTACAAGAAGATACCTTAATTTTATGGCGCAAGTTCTGCCCTCATGTGTACTAAACTGGATTCAAGAGAGGCAAATGAATAAAAGATTGAACCATGAGAATTATGGATTAAGTATTACAAAGGGGTACTTAAATTTTTTTATTTAATGGGAAAATAATTGAACCGATAATTTGAGGGCACCTGGGTGGCTCAGTCAGTTAAGTGTCCAACTCTTGATTTCGGCTTAGGTCATGATCCCAAGGTCATGAGATCAAGCCCCCAGTCAGGCTCTCCACTGACAGCATGGAGCCTGCTTGGGATTCTGTCTCTCCCTCTCTCTCTATGCCCCTCCCCCACTCACTCAGGTGCATGCACGTGCTCTCTCTCTCTCTGTCTCTAAATAAACATATTTTTAAAGAACAATCAATAATTTTTAATTCTACTTTATTCAGAACTCAAATCTTCAGTAATTATTATGCTGCCTTTATTTATTCTGCTCTGGGCTTAGTTCCTTAAGACAATGTCCATCAGGTACCACAAATAAGAATATTCTCTGTCTGGTAACAAAAGTAGTAATTCATGAGGCTAGAATATAATGAAAGATAAAAACTCTTCATTTCTTGAAAAGTCAGGATGTTAGCTTGAAAGTCAGGACGTTAAAATTGGCTTTGAGGAGTCCTGAAATGGGCACCATCTACAAATGGAATATTTGCAGCATCTTGAGTACAGATGGCCAGCTCTTGCCAATGATTCTCTGGCTGAATGATTAGAGGATGAATTTCCAATAGGAGTTCCTAAAATTAAACATTTTAATATAACATACATCTGTATGAAGCTGCACATGGCAAGGAAAAGAAAACTTTTGAAATGAATGTAAGGTCATTAAATGTGACTTCTATTTTATGCTTGACCCAAATATTTTTTTTTTCGTAAGACAGCTCTCAACTTACAAAGAAAATTAACAGCAGTGGATGATTTGATATGTCAATTTTATAAAGACATTATACCTGCCATGATTAGATGGAATGATGTTTGTAATAAAAAATATTTTTCTGCATAACTTGGTTCAGATTTTTTTATTTTTATCCAAAAAGTTTCTTGCTAATTTCCTCTTTGTCTAACGTCAATCCTTTGAGGCCTGGGTGATGTGAGACCTGATTCTTAAATGGATTGCTGTATACTCGGTCCTAATTCTTCGAGAAAAGCATTGCTCCAGAAATGAATTTCAAGAGACAGAGAATTTTAAACCCCAGGCAGGAAAGAATAGGTTTAGCCATTTTCCACATGCCTTCTACTGGAAGCAGAAAAACAAAAGATGTTATTGAAACAGTAAGTTGGGTAGACAACTTTGAACTAGACATTGGTCAATTCACTCCCTTGGCTTGGCAGATAATTCCCCTGAGCTGACCAAATACATAATTTGCTCAAGCGTCTCACAGATACAACTACAATGAATAATTTTCCCTTCTGTGTCAAAGGAGAAAACCAAAATTCATTGTGAATGATGAACTGCCAATCTGTATCCTCTGTGGGACGGTCACTATGAAAACCAGCGTGAAGGAGTTCACGGAAACCTCTGCTGTCTTTGAAGACGGAACAGTGGAGGAAAACCTCGACGTTGTGATCTTTACGACAGGATACACATTTTCTTTTCCCTTCCTTGAAGAGCCTCTCAAAAGCCTTTGTACAAAGAAGATATTCCTGTATAAGCAGGTCTTTCCTTCAAACCTGGAGAGGGCAACGTTAGCTATCATTGGCCTCATCAGCCTTAAAGGGTCCATCTTATCAGGCACAGAGCTCCAGGCACGTTGGGCCACAAGAGTATTCAGAGGTACCTTGACTCTATTTAAAGCCCCACGTGATCAACTCAGTTTCCAGTTAGTGTCTTGTGGTTCAGCCAAAATGGAACAGATGTGAGCTAACGTACCGTAAGATATTTCAAGTTTAGGAAATATTTAATTTCATATATGAGTCATATTGTCATGGGTGTGCTTATGTCACTAATGTGACGGTGGAAAAAAGGTTTGGGTTGTGTGGATGGGATTAACTTGCACAGCAACATATAATCATGTTTCTCAGATTAACTGAAATTGTTGGAAGCTTTGGGATCCTTATTCTGTTCTACTCTAGCTTATTTACTTCTAAATCTTTCTATTTATTTCTAGAAGTAGAACTCTATATCCCTTCCAAAGGAAGTTGCTGGAATAATGCAGACTGTGAATAAAGTTGAGTTCTGAGGAGATGGTAACCTTTGAGGAATGCCTATAAAAAAATATTTTAGACACTAGACACTAACTGCTGTCAGTTTTCACAGTAAGGGCACAGACGATGGAGTCGGGGTTACCAGGGTCTGATCCCGACTCTAAAACTCACTATCTTTGTGAGGACCTCTCTGAATCTCAGCCCCTTCGTCTGTAAAATGGGGATAATAAAACCTCTTTCACAACAGTTTTGTGAGATGGATAATGTCTGCCGACCACTTATCATGGTACCTGGCACACAGTGAACTCTACTAATTGATAACTGGCATTCTTACTCTTGCTGTTACTATCATACCTCTCCAAAGTAGGGCAGGTTTTAGATTAGTAAGCATTTTAAAGAATTGCGTTTGCATGATTTTTTTATTTTTTTAATGTTTATTTTATTTTATTTTGAGAGGGGGAGAGACAGAGCGTGAGCAGGGGAGGGGCAGAGAGAGAAGGAGACACAGAATCCGAAGCAGGCTCCAGGCTCTGAGCTGTCAGCACAGAGCCCGACGCGGGGCTCAAACTCAAAAAGTGCAAGATCATGACCTGAGCCAAAGTCATGACGCTTAACTGACTGAGCCACCCAGGCGCCCCTGATTTTTTAACTATAAACAGCAATCACAATTGAGCCAACCAGGTGTTCTTTAGCAGAATTGTGTCATTAATGAATAAAAACAATCACCAGTAATTTATCAACAGTATATAACACAGTACTAAGTTGTGTCGACTTCATTCACCCTCTACAAATGTAATAGACCTCAGATTCTGCACATTTTCATTAAATGATCACAAATATTTCTTTCTTTAAGCCCAGTTAAAGTGCTTTCACAACATTATCTGGTTATATTAAAACCTCAGAAGACTCTTAAGTACGTGGTGTTTTGAGGTTTTTTTAATGTTTTGTAATGAGCTCAAAAATGCTCACCAGAATGATAGAGCTGACAAAACAAAACTCAATTAGATGACGCCACAGGAGGGATTGCATGCTTCTCCAGAGAGCCTCCAGACGCAATCTGAGAACCACTAGGTAAAGTCTTGCCCGCTTTTTACAGGGTAAAGTGACTCTAGTGGCAAGCACACGACGGGGCTAAGTCAGACCTATCTCAAGCAGATACTAACCCCCCCACCCTGGGGCCAGCACTTGGCTCCGGTCGGACGAGCAGAGTCCAAGAGCTGAGACCGTCTAGGAGAGAGACCGAGAAGGAACACATGCCCACAACCACTCAAGAGGTCAGAGCCTAGTCTCTCTGTGAGGCTGAGGGACCACCAGGCGCTTCCACGCGCGAGGCTTCCGGTACAACAGGAGTGAAGACATGTCAAAGCAGGGCTATAAAAACAAGGTCATTTTAAGTAGTTACACTTAACCCACGAATAGCTTTAACGCACACATACAAACAGGGGTATACAGACAATACAATACAAACAGTATATATGAATATATGTAATGTGCAAGCAGGTAAATGAGCTGGAGCAGGTACCAATGGCCGATGGGTCAGTGCAGGCTGAGGGCTGGGTGACAGGGGCGTCCATCCTCATAATTCTGGCAGTAGAATGCCACGAACCCTGGTTAAGTGGGTTTGGAGGGGCATTATGCTTCCAGAAATTACCTCTAGTTCCAGTCTAAGCTTTGACTATTACACGTCCTAAGGATAGAGCAGTGGGGGGCCAGAAACGAGGGAGAAGAGAACGCAAAGGAAAAGGCACATGTGACGTTAATGTTCTTTCCAATGTTTCTCACAGGACTCTGTAAGATACCTCCGTCTCCAAAATTGATGGCTGAGGCTACGAAAAAGGAGCAGCTCATAGAAAGGTATGACACGACACGCAGCTTCTTCGGGAAAACCTACCAATGTATTTCCGTACCCACAAACCTGCATCGGAGCCAGAAGAATATGCTTTTAATCCCAACTGTTCCGCCAACTAGATGTGTGGTCTCGGATGTGTTAGGTGGGGGTACCAGCTCCTCTCAGCAGAATACAGAGCCAGGGCCCCAACAGGTGGCAACCTTGAGCTCACTTGGCCCCCAGAACCCCCTTGTGTCTTTGTTCTTGTGTCTCTTAGGCTGCTCTTTCTCTGCAATTCCTGGTCACCTCTTCCTCGCTCCTAAATATTGGTGAACCCCAACCTTAATCCTCAGATCCTTTCTCACTTCTACGAACACCCACTCCTAGGCGGCCTCACCCAGGCCTGTGGCTCTCAATTCCATCACATAGTCATGACTGCCAAGTCTCTCCCTCGAATTCCAACTCCTAATCCAAGTCCCTCTAGATATCTCCACTTGGATACCACTTAGATATCTCAAATTTAATACAGCTAAGAATGAACTCTAGCCCTCTAACACCTGCCCACTCATCCTGCACCCGGGCTGCTCTGAGACTTTTCTTCCCCTTCTCAGTCACTGGCTACTCACTCTGGGTGATCAGCCAGAACCCCTGAGCGATCCTTTTCTCCTCTTTTTTTCTCCATACCGCACATCAGCAAATACTGTCAGCTCCTACCTTCGAACAGAAGGTAGAAATCCAGACCCTTCTAGCTACCCCCACAGCCACCCCAGACCAGGCCACTGTCACCTCTCACTAGGACACTGGCTGTCACCACTTATCTGGTCTCCCGGCCTCCTCTCTGCTCTTATACAGAGAATGTCAAGTCTTGACACTGTGGCAGAAGTGAGGAGCACCACATTGTCCTTCTGGTCAAAACCCTCTAATTGCTTCCCATTTCACTCCCAGAAACTTCCCTGGGGCTCCCCAGTGCTCCAGAGCAACCAGCTGTCTCTGTGCCCTCACTGCCTACTGTCCTCCCACCTCACCCATACTGCTCCAGTCCGAGGCAGCCTCCTCCCTGGTCCTCAAACAACACCCCAAACCTAGCCCCCTCAGAACCTTTGCACTTACTCTAACCTCTGCCTGGAATGTTCTCCCCTCCCCTCCCCCCATACCTACAGGCTCACTCTGTCAAATACCGCCTCCTAAGAGAAGCCTTCTCTGACAACACTGTATAAATATGGCGGCCTACTCAATCCCTTCATTGCATTCCCCCCCTCCTTTATATCTCTTCATAATACCTATTACCACCTGATTTATTATATATCTGCTTGGCTGAGGGTTTTTATAGCCTGTTAGTTTCCTCACTAGAAGGTAAGGTTCTTGACCACACAGACTTTGTTTTATTCATTGTTAGATTCCTGGCAGCTAGCATGATGCCTCATGTGATATTTATTGAAGGAATGAATGAATGAATGTCATTAGGACATCGTGAAAGTTTACTAACCACAGAAATAGGTAGGAATAAAGCTTTCATATACATGATACCCACATCTGTGTCATGTTCAGGGCCCCATGTATGGCTCTCTCAACTCACAATTAATGTCAATAACACTAATTTAGGTGGCCATATATGTGATGCTTTCTGATCATGTTCATTCGTTCAATAAGTGCTGTATTGAGACTGGATGAGATTTTACGCTTATATCAAATTCAAGAACCTAAAACATTATCTAGAACTGCTCTTCCAATTGCCTCCTTTTACCATCTCCTTTAACAAAATTACCTTCCCAAATACCTTCTGTAGATAAATTCTTATTTTTTTTTTGCTTTGCAACATAGAAAAACATTCCCAAACATGGCTTGACTGTGATAAAAAGAAACAAAATGGCGGGAGGAAGGGTGACTTATAACTTGAAACTGAAAAATGATCCATCTTTCTCCCCTGCAGGGGTGTGATGAAAGACATCAGTAAAGACAAACTTGAGTACATCACCTACATGGATGACATTGCCGCATGCATAGGCGCCAAGCCCAGTGTCCCATTTCTGTTCCTCAAGGATCCCAGACTCGCTTGGGAAGTTTTCTTTGGGCCGTGTACTCCTTACCAGTACCGCCTAAAGGGACCTGGGAAATGGGATGGAGCCAGAAATGCCATCCTGACCCAATGGGACAGGACACTGAAACCCTTAAAAACTCGAATCGTCCCTGATTCCACCAAGCCTGGCTCCATGTCACATTATTTAAAAGTTTGGGGGGTACCTATCCTACTTGCCTCTCTTCTGCTGATCTGTAAATCTTCACTTTTTCTGAAGTTGGTGCAAGAATTTCCTCTTACCAGTATTTGGTGAGGATGAATCTGATTGGTTACAAGGGTTGTCCCGAGCCATATTAATTCTATCTCCAAATAGTTGTGCATCCCTCCTCTCCTCTCCATCATAACCACTATCTTTCAAGTTCAAGTCCAGTCATCTCTTACCTGAATTATTATACTTACTGCCTTCCTCTCTAGTCTCAGTGCCTCCTTTCTTGCCTCCCTTTCCAATCCATACTCTACTCTGCTACCTAAGCAATTATGTAAAATAAAAATATTGTCATTGTTTCCATAAAAATGCTGATTGGAATAAGATGACACTCAAATTAGTTAATTTGGTGGAAATTTTAATATAGAGATTTGGGTTTGGGCAGACTGTAAGGAAATCATAGGGATAATGAAATACTCCCAGACTAGTAACAATGAGATATTTTTACCATTCTGAGGCCTAATGAGGCAAGGGGAGAAAACAATTATAAATGAGACAGAGAGACTTTTTTGTGGAGAGGGCTACACCTCAAGAGTTACGGCCTTCAGCTGACAGATGAAGGCAGTCCATGGTGACCCCAAAAGTGCAAAGCTTGGGAATAAGTTCCCTAAGTTTATTTTCTTCCCTCCCTCTGACCCCCTGCCCATGCTCCCCAATGGCCTAACCCAGCCAAAACTCAAAGGGCAAGGTTACCAACTATTGTGGATTGAATCGTGCCCCTCAAAAAGTTATATGCAAGTCCTAACCCCTGGTACCTATACCTTGTTTGAAAATAGGATCTTTGTGAATGTAATCAATTTAAGATGAGATCATACTGAAGTAGGGTGAGCTAAATGCAATATGATTGGTGTCCTTATCAATGACGATAAGACACACCAACAGAGACACGGGAGAAAATGTTGTGTGAAGACGAGCAGAGGTCGGAGTGATGCATCCACAAGCTGAGGATGGCCCAAACGCTGGAAGCTAGGAGAGAAGCATGAACAGACTCTCCCCCAGAACCTCCCGAGGAAATCAATCCTGCTAACACCTGGGTTCCAGACTTCCAGCCTCCAGAACGGTGAATGAACAAGCCACCTGGTTTGTGGTATTTTGTGGTGGCAATCCTAGGAAACTAACATACCGACTGATGTCACCCACGGAAGTCGGCCTCCTAAAGTGCAGTCAGAGCAAAGACAATGGAGAGCATATACGGAAGGGCAGACAGAAAGGATCCAGTGCAGACTGTTTACTATCCTTCAAAATTCCTCCTCTGATTAGAGATAATCGTCCAAATTACTGAACCTGGAAGAGGAGACCCTTCGTGATCTGACCGCATTTGCCCAGGTCGCCAGAGTCCTGTCCTACAGCTTCCCCCACTCCACTCTGGACCTACCATCCAACACTACCGAACTGTCAGCTGCGCCATACCTCCTCTCTTTGGCACAAGGCATTGCCTCCACTGGGAACGCGAATCCACCCAACTCTCTTTCGAGAGAGAGATCGATTATCTCCCTCTGTGAAGCCTTCCCTGGATCCTTAAAGCAGAGTTACCTCCAATTTGTAACGACTGCCCTTCATGTACTGCTTTGTCGTTGCCCTTTTCTTACTGTCATGTACAGTGGACCCTTGAACAATGCAGGTTTGAACTGCATGGGTCTACTTATATGCAAATCGTTTTCAATAAATACAGTACAGTCCTATAAGTATGTTTTCTCTTCCTTACGATTTTCCTCATAACATTTTCTTTTCTCTATTACTTTATAGGAATACAGTCTATCATACAAATAACACACAAAATATATGTTGATTGACTTTATGTTATCAGGATGGCTTCCGGTCAACAGTAGGTGATTAGCGTACTAGTAGAGTTAGATTTTGGGGGGAATGAGAAGTTATACAGATGTTTTACTGGGCAGTGCTGCGTTGTTTAAGGATCAACTGTAACATTCTTTTTGTGTCTGTCTCCTAACAAATGAGAAGTTACTGAGGGGAGTTGCGTCTTATTCAGCTAAAACACTGCCTGATCCAAAATATTGCTAAATAAATATTTGATGGCTTACCAGTTGCCTCACCAGCTGACGTTTCTTGTCTGTGTTCTCCTACCCAGATTCTTTCTCCTGCCAACATGATAAACATCCTCAGGTTCCCTCAGCCATGCAAACGAACAAGAACAGTTCACCAACAGCAAGAAACCCATATGGCAAATAGAGTCAATATGGCTATACAATAACTGGCAACCATGTGTCCTGGTTGAAAGCACTCTCTCTGACTTGGATTATAATCCCAGTTCTGCCATGAGCTGTGAGGGCTTGGCCAAGTGACTTAGCCTGGCTAAGCCTCAGTATCCTCATCTGGAAAACGAGGAGAAAGGTAATAATGGCATCTACCTTAAAAGCAAACAGTGAGACAATACAGGATGTTAGCTACCCAGTAAATTAACTATCAATAGCTGATGAGCCCGAGGACATTTTCAATTCTCTGACTTAAAGGATTTGAAACCTGTTGCCCGGCTCCTTTCCCTCTTGCCTAATCAGAAAGCATGGCCTTTGCTCTCCATGAATCCCCTGGTAGCACTTTCCAGCTAAGATCACTCTTTTGTCTTCGTGACCCCCACCAAATCACTGAGGCCCCTTGCCACCATCATGGCTGCCGTCATCACCACACACACCCCACTCCGGTGGCCCCCCCCCAGAATGCAGAGGGAAACGTCAGCAAAGGAGGAATCATTCTCAATCATTAGGAGTGGAGCCCCTGACATAACTTGTTGATATGTCTGGATTTTTACTAACAACGTCACCTAGTAGAAGGGACACCTAATTCCAAATCTTCAAAGCTGACCAACAAGAGCAATGTCATATTTATCTATGCCCAAGTTCTTGAAGGAGAAAGCAGAACTGAGATGTCTTTATTATCTCATTACATGTAATGTGGCGATTTATTTTTCCATGTATTAATTTTTAGATGAGAAAGAAAACTCCGAGAAGTAATTTGCCCCGATTCACAGAGCAAGGGAGAGACAGAACAGAGATTTGAATCCAAACATGCAACCCTAAGGCCTTGAGATTGAGTTGCCTTGAGAGAGAACTCCTCCAATTCACCCCTTACCACCTTGATTTGCTTATGGATGACATTCCAAGCTGGACATTCCCTCCCTGAACCTTGAATAGACTTCTGAATATTCTACTTATCACATGCCATGACCTTAGTTCCCGAAAAAAAAAAAAAAAAGGTATCATGAAAAGGCCACTGCAGGGGCAGTTGGTTATGCATCCTACTTAGGCTCAGGTCATGATCTCATGGTTCATGAGTTCATGCCCCACATCGGACCATCCAGGCACGGAGCCTGGAGCCTGCTTCAGATTTGGAGTTTCTCTCTCTCTCTGCCCCTCCCCCATTTGTGCTCCGTCTCTCTCTCTCAAAAATAAACAAACATTTAAATGAAAATTTTTTGATGAAATACAGCCAGATCAACACTAAACCATCCTGCACACCTAGAAAACTGATCTGAGGTTAACACAACAGTCTGCACCACCTGAACCACAGAACTTAGCAGGTACACGGCGTGGAGAGGTGAACTGGGGGAGAGAGAAGCCACATAGGGCAAGGAGCCACTTTTGTGTGCGGAGAGAGGATGGAGACAGGGGGGAGAATATGGGAAAAGCACCCCCCCAAAAGCAGCTGGAGAGAAAGTGGAAAAGTGGAAACACCCACAGGGACTGAACTAAAAAGGGAGAAAGGAGAAAGGAGAGGGTTTAAATTCCCTTAAGAGTATAAACAGGGGGAGCAGAGGCTGAAACCCCGCAGCTCCATACCTGGCGGCGTTCGGGTGGGAAGGGCGAATCCCCAGGAGCAGAGTGGGGTCCGGGGGGCTTTGGGCCACACGGGAGAGGCAGTTCCCCCGCTGGGAGGACAGCTGGTAGAGGCGGCGTGGCCCCTGCACAGGCAAAGACCCCGGCGGACCCGGGAGAACGGCCACATTCGCTGGTGCTGGAACAAGGTCGCTGGGGGCGGAGCCCGGTGCCAGATGCCTGTTGTGATTTTCCATAATCCCTGAAACGCCGCTGCTACACGATCGCGCGAACTTTCTCTGGGGCGGGCTGGCCCCCGGCTGCAGTATCTGGGCATCGGCAGCAGCAACCAGCAAACGTTCCTGGGTGCAGCCGGCACCCGGCCACCGCTCGGTGAGACCCTCCCGCAGAGGAGCAGAACGGGTCAAAGCCGCAGTCCCTCAGAAGTAAGGGGTCGGGAAAAACAGCCGCATCTGAGATACAACTCAGGAAGGAGGTGCTGCCTGGGGCTCGGTTGCAGATGGTGTAAAAGCGGGGAGTGGACGGAAGCCGAAGACAAAGGACAGGTGCACGATTGCTAAACTAATCCCGGAGAAGGGAGTTCCATACTAGAGACCAGGTATCTGGGCGACACCATTTTCACCACTCCCACGCATGCGCATACGTACCTACAAGCGGCACAACCTACCCCAGTAAGCTAAGCAGCGCCATCTAGTGGAGAACGGAGCCGTTACACTAAGCCCCGCCATCTGGGCCAACCTCGCTCTTCAGGAACACAAGTTTCTCCGCCTGCTTACTTTATGGACTATAAAGTGCTTCATAGTTTGACTTCTGGGGGAAATTGAAGTAATTTCAGTTGTATTTCGGTATGTTCGCCGGTCCATCTATTCAATTTTCTTTTTTCTTCTTCTTTTCTCTTTTTCGTTTCTTTTTTCTTGAATACAGAAAGAGAAAAATTTTTATTATTTTCATTTTTATTAAAAATATTTTTCTTGAATTTTTTTCTACCATATTTTTTACTTTTGTGTAAATTTTTTCAAATTCTATTTTACTTCCATCATTTCATTTTATTCTACTTCACTGCATTCATTTTTTCAAATTTTCAAAAGATTTCCTTTTTTTTCTTTTTGTTTTTTTTATTCCCCTTTTTTCTCTAATCTATCAAATCCCTTTCAACACCCAGACCAAAACACACCTAAGATCTAGCATCATTTACTCTATTGTGTGTGTGTGTGTCTGTGTGTGTTTAATTTTTTAAATTTTAATATTTTTTAATTTAATTTTTTAATTTTAATTTTTTTACCTCATTAATTCCTTTCCTCCCTTCAAAATGACAAAATGAAGGAATTCACCCCCCAAAAAAGAGCAGAAAGAAACGACAGCCAGGGACTTAACCAATAGATACAAGCAAGATGTCTGAACCAGAATTTAGAATCATGATAATAAGAATACTAGCTGGAGTCGGAAATAGATTTGAAACCCTTTCTGTGGAGATAAAAAAGTAAAAACTAGTCCAGATGAAATAAAAAATGCTATAACTGAGCTGCAATATTGAATGGATGCCATGGCAGCAAGGATGAATGAGGCAGAGCAGAGAATCAATGTTATAAAGGACAAACTTATGGAGAATAATTAAGCAGAAAAAAAAAGAGGGAGACTAAGGCATAAAAGCACAATTTAAGAATTAGAGAAATCAGTGACTCATTAAAAAGGAACATCAGAATCATAGGGGTCCCAGAAGAGGAAGAGAGAGAAATAGGGGTAGAAGGGTTATGTGAGCAAATCATAGCAGAAAACTTATCTAACCTGGGGAAAGACACAGACATCAAAATCCAGGAAGCACAGAGGACTCCCATTAGATTCAACAAAAACCGACCATCAACAAGGCATCTCATAGTCAAATTCACAAAATACTCAGGCAAGGAGAGAATCATGAAAGCACAAAGGGAAAAGTCCTTAACCTACAAGGGAAGACAGATCAGGTTTGCAGCAGACTTATCCACAGAAACTTGGCAGGCCAGAAAGGAGTGGCAGGATATATTCAATGTGCTGAATCAGAAAAATATGCAGCCAAGAATTCTTTACCCAGAAAGGCTGTCATTCAAAATAGAAGGAGAGATGAAAAGTTTCCCAGACAAAAAAAATTAAAGGAGTTTGTAACCACTAAACCAACCCTGCAAGAGATTTTAAGGGGGACTCTCTGAGGGAAGAAAAGACAAAAAAAAAAAAAAAAAACAAAAAAAAAAAACAAAAAACAAAAAAAAAACAAATAAATAAAGACCAAAAGCAACAAAGACTAGAAAGGACCATAGAACACTACCAGAATCTCCAACTCTACAAGCAACATAATGGCAATAAATTCATATCTTTCTGTACTCACTCTAAATGTCAATGGACTCAACACTCCAATCAAAAGACATAGGGTAACAGAATGGATAAGAAAACAAGATCCATCTATGTGCTGTTTACAAGAGACCCACTTTAGACCTAAAGATACCTTCAGATTGAAAGGAAGCAGGTGGAGAACCAACTATCATGCTAATGGTCAACAAAAGAAAGCCGGAGTAGCCATACTTCTATCAGACAATCTAGACTTTAAAATAAAGACTGTATCAAGAGATGAAGAAGGACATTATATCATAATCAAAGGGTCTGTCCACCGAGAAGACTTAACAATTGTAAACAGTCATGCACCAAATGTGATAGCATCCAAATATATAAATCAATTAATCACAAACATAAAGAAACTCATTGATAATAATACCATAATAGTGGAGAAGTTCAACACCACACAGCAATGGACAGATCATCTAATCAAAACATCAACAGGGAAACAATGGTTTTAAATGACACACTGGACCAGATGGACTTAACAGATATATTCAGAACATTTCATCCTAAAGCAGCAGAGTATACATTCTTCTCCAGTGCACATGGAACGTTCTCCAGAATAGACCACATACTGGGACACAAATCAGCCCTCAACAAGTACAAAAGATAGAGATAATACAGTGCATATTTTCAGACCGCAATGCTATGAAACTCAAAATCAACCACAAGAAAAAAAATGGAAAGGTAACAAATATTTGGAGACTGAAGAACATCCTACTAAAGTATGAATGGGCTAACCAAGAAGTTAAAGAGGAAATTAAAAAGTACATGGAAGCCAATGAATATAACACCACAGCCCAAAACCTCTGGGATGCAGTAAATGTGGTCATAAGAGGAAAATATATAGCAATCCAGACCTTCGTAAAGAAGGAAGAAAGGTCTCAGATACACAACCTAACCTTACACCTTAAAGAGATGGAAAAATAACAGCAAATAAAGCCCCAAACCAGCAGAAGACAGGAAATAATAAAGATTAGAGCAGAAATCAATGTTATCAAAACCAAAATAACTGTAGAACACATCAATGAAACCAGAAGCTGGTTCTTTGAAAGGATTAACAGAATTGATAAACCACTAGCCAGTTTGATCAAAAAGAAAAAGCAAAGGACCCATATAAATAAAATCAAGAATGAAAGAGGAGAGATCACAACCAACACTGCAGAAATAAAAACAATAATAACAGAATATTAGGAGCAATCATACACCAATAAAATGCGCAATCTGGAAGAAATGGAAAAATTCCTAGACACATGTACACTATCAAAACTGAAACAGGAAGAAATAGAAAATTTGAACAGACCCATAACCAGTAAAGAAATCGAATTAGTAATCAAAAATCTCCCAAAAAACAAGAGTCCAGCACCAGATGGCTTTCCAGGGGAATTCTCCCAAACATTTAAGGAAGAGTTAACACCTACTCTCTTGAAGCTGTTCCCAAAAATAGAAATGGAAGGAAAACTTCCAAACTCTTTCTATGAGGCCAGCATTACCTTGGTTCCAAAACCATACAGAAACCCCACTAAAAAGGAGAACAATAGACCGATTTCCCTGATGAACATGGATGCAAAAATCCTCAACAAGATATTAGCCAACCGAATCCAACAATACATTAAAAAAATTATTCACCACGACCAAGTGGGATTTATACCTGGGATGCAGGGCTGGTTCAATAGCCGCAAAACAATTAACGTGATTCATCACATCGATAAAAGAAAGGACAAGAACCATATGATCCTCTCAATAGATGCAGAGAAGGCATTTGACAAAATACAGCATCTTTTCTTGATAAAAACCCTCCAGAAAGTAGGGATGGAAGGATCATACGTCGAGATCATAAAAGCCATAGACGAAAGACCCAATGCTAATATCATCCTCAATGGGAAAAAACTGAAAGCTTTCCCCCTGAGGTCAGGAACAAGACAGGGATGTCGACCCTCGCCACTGTTATTCAACATAGTATTGGAAGTCTTAGCCTCTGCAATCAGACAACACAAAGAAATAAAATGTATCCAAATCGTCCAGGAGGAGATCAAACTTTCACTTTTGGCAAATGACATGATACTCTATACGGAAAACCCAAAAGATTCCGCCAAAAAACTGCTAGAACTGATTCATGAATTCAGCAAAGTTGCAAAATGTAAAATCAATGCACAGAAATTGGTTGCATTCCTATACACCAACAATGAAGCAACAGAAAGAGAAATCAAGGAATCCATCCCATTTACAATTGTGCCAAAAACCATAAAATACCCAGGAATAAATCTAACCAAAGAGGTGAAAAATCTATACACTGAAAACTATAGAAAGCTTATGAAAGACATTGAAGACAACACCAAAAAATGGAAAAAGATTCCATGCTCCTGGATAGGAAGAACAAATATTGTTAAAATGTCAATACTATCCAAAGCAATCTACATATTCAATGCAATTCCTATCAAAATAATACCAGCATTCTTCAGAGAGCTAGAACAAACAATCCTAAAATTTGTATGGAACCAGAAAAGACCCTGAATAGCCAAAGCAATCTTGAAAAAGAAAACCAAAACTGGAGGCATCACAATCCCGGACTTCAAGCTGTATTACAAAACTGTGATCATCAAGAGAGTACGGTACTGGCACAAAAACAGACATTCAGATTAATGGAACAGAATAGAGAACCCAGAAATGGACCCACAAACGTATGACCAACTAATCTTGGACAAAGCAGGAAAGAATATCCAATGGAATAAAGACAATCTCTTCAGCAAGTGATGCTGGGGAAATGGACATGCAGAAAAATGAACCTGGACCACTTTCTTACACCAGACACAAAAATAAACTCAAAATGGATGAAAGACCTCAACGTAAGACAGGAAGCCATCAAAATCCTCAAGGAGAAAGCAGCCAAAACCCCTTTGACCTTAGCCGCAGCAACTTCTTACTCAACATGTCTCCAGAGGCAAGGGAAACAAAAGCAAAAATGAACTATTGGGACCTCATCAAAATAAAAAGCTTCTGCACAGCAAAGGAAACAATCAGCAAAACTAAAAGGCAACCAATGGAAATGGAGAAGTTATCTGCAAACAACATATCAGATAAACGGTTAGTATCCAAAATTTATCCAAGGATTTATCCAAGGGATACAAGTATGCTGTTTCAAAGGGACACATGCACCCCCATGTTTATAGCAGCACTATCAACAATAACCAAAGTGTGGAAAGAGCCCAAATGTCCATCGATGGATGAATGGATAAAGAAAATGTGGTATATGTATACAATGGAATATTACGCAGCAATCAAAAAGAATGAAATCTTGCCATTTGCAACTATGTGGATGGAACTGGAGGGTATTACGCTAAGTGAAACTAGTCAAAGACAAATATTGTATGTCTTCACTCATATGAGGACTTTAAGACACAGAAATGAACATAAGGGAAGGGAAACAAAAATAATAGAAAAACAGGGAGGGGGACAAAATAGAAGAGACTTAAATATGGAGAACAAACAGAGGGTTGCTGGAGGGGTTGTGGGAGGGGCTGGGCTAGATGGGTAAGCATTAAGGAATCTACTCCTGAAATCATTGTTGCACTATATGCTAACTAATTTGGATGTAAATTTTAAAAATTAAATAAATAAATAAAACATTAAAATTAAAAATAAATAAATAAAATTTTAAAAAGTAAAAAAAAAAATAAGAAATAAAAGGCCACTGCAAGTGAATCATTTTAAACAGGAATCGAAATGTCATAGTAAATAGTTGGGGGAGGTAAGAATTTAGGTTTTATCAAGAGGTAAATTTGAGAAATAAAACCAGAAATTAGAAAAATAAATTTCTTAGCCTTGTATTTAACCAAATTTTATTATAATTGTAACTATGTACTAACAAGAATTGCCTAGTTATCTGACCATTTATAAAAGAGCAAGCTAGAACATCTTCCACCTCATTCGTTCTCCTAACATTTTTTACTTCATGTTTGACTTCTAAAGAAAAATTACAAGACTGGTCATTTTGCAAAAATTTCCAAAGTTTTCATTGATTTTACCAAGTAACTCTTTTTTTCTTAATTTTTTAATGTTTATCTATCTTTCCAAGAAAGAGAAACAGACAGAGCACGCGTGGGGGAGGGGGCAGAGAGAGAGGGAGACAAAATCTGAAGCAGACTCCAGACTCTAAGCTGTCAGCATAGAGCCTGATGCGGGGCTAGAACCCACGAACTGCAAGACCATGACCTGATCCGAAGTCAGACACTTAACCGACTAAACCACCCAGACGCCCCTATCTTTTTTTTAATTTTTTACCATGTAACTCTTAATTCTTTGGCATTTAAATCATTCCCTTTTGAAACTCCTGTCTTGTCATTATGCTTGTGAGTTACCTCTATTTTAATCTCAAATTGTTTTAGCTGACATAACTCTGCTAGATTTGCCAATGGCTTAGCAGTTCTCCCATATTGTCTTTATCAACTACATAAAGTCCTTCTTATTTTGAAGGTTCTGTCACTTCACTTGCTGTTACATATTTTGCATTTGTCTGGTATGCGATATCAGATGATCATTAGCGACTGACCACAAAGACATTCGTGAAAATGATACCCAGGGTAGACTCTCCTATTGAGTAAGTACATGTGTTTGAGAGAAAATAAACTTGTAAGTGGTCAGCTGATTCATGAATTCATTCAACAAACATTTATTGAGCACCTACTATGTTCCAAGCACTATTCTAGATCATGATGCTACTACGGAATTGACTAACGAGAAAGAAAACCCTTGGCTTCATGGAATTTATAATCAAGTATGAGAGGCAGAAAATGAACAAGAAAGTGATGGATAGTGACAGGTGTGCCATGAAGAAAAATAGAGTAAGTTTAAGAGACAGAGAGTGATGGGGGATTAAACTGGGTGCTCAGACAAGACCTCTTTGAAGAAGTCACTCTTGAAATGTCCTTAGTAGTACCTGCAAAAAGTAAGGATACCACCCATGTGAATATTTTGAAATATTTATTTATTTTTTTAACATTTTATTTTTGAGAGACAGAGACAGAGCATGAGTGGGGGAGGGGCAGAGAGAGGGAGACACAGAATCGGAAGCAGGTTCCAGGGTCTGAGCTGTCATCACAGAGCCTGACACAGGGCTCAAACCCACAAACCATGAGATCAACCTGAGCCAAAGTCAGATGCTTAACTGGCTGAGCCACCCAGGCGACCCTAGGGTTGAAATATTTAAAGACTGTAACACCTCCTTTTTTTCTTTCACTGATAATCGTAACGTTGAAAGGTTTTTGTATTATAAGAATAGATGCGAGTCCATTCCAACTTTTTCAAAACAAATAATTCGAAAAAAGACAGCTCAAATTGGGGTACCTGATTGGCTCAGTTGGTAGAGCATCCGACTCTTGATCTCAGGGTTGTCAGCCCGGGCCCCATGTTGGGTGTAGAGATTACTTAAAAAATATATTTTAAAAAAACACCATAGCTCAAATTAGTAGAAGGGGCATGCTTGATAAGAGCATTCACCCCACAGGCAGCTTGGAGGCTAAACTAAAAGAGCACATTTGGCCACAAATGCACAGAATTAGCTGTTGCATGTAAGAGTAGGAATTTCAGCCCTCGGTTTGGGAGCTGCACCTGCCAGGAACCCCCACCCCCCTCGACACCTCATCCACCATCACCACTTTGATCGTTCACCCCACCAACTTCACTAGCAAGTCCATAGTCCCTTGTCCACGGTGAACAATGGCAAACTCTACAGGCCCTGCTAAAGTAAACGTCCGACGGTTCAGCTCAAACAGTAGCACCCTCGCATCACACTTGCCACTGGAGGGGGACAAGGCAGAGCATGCTGTCAGGCTGCTCTCTGTGTCAGGGTCCTGCACAGGCACTCCGGTTGCCCCTGTCTCACCTGGCCAAACGGGGGGCGGGGGGGGGGGGGGCTGATGAGATCAATTTCTTCAGCATAGTGGGCGGAAGCTTTGTATTTAGCATACCCACAAGGAGAAAATGTGGCAAAGTGGAAGCGATGGGGAAAGAGAGTGAAAGGAAATGCACACCAGTAGGAAAACATTCAGTGAATATTTTTGTACTATGACAATGTCACTTTCCTACATAGTCTTGTAACTTCTGAGATTCGTATAACAAATCCCCAGACAAGAAAAGACTTGTGATTATGTCTTCACATCCTTCCGAGTTATGCACTCTTTGAACAGAAAGTAGACTGATTGAAAGGCAATTCAGGGGCACCTGCACAGCTCAGTCAATTAAGCATCCGACTCTTGATTCCAGCTCGGGTCATGACCCCAGGATCTTGGGATCAAGCCCCACATCAGGCTCCAAGCTGAGCGAGGATCCTGCTTAAGGTTCTCTCTCTCTCTCTCTCTCTCTCTCTCTCTCCCTCTGCCCCTCTCCCCCGTTTGCATGTATTCAATCTCCTTCTCTTTCTCTCTCTCTCTCTTTCTCTCTCTCTCTCAAAAATAAATAAATTCATTTTTTTAATTTAAAAAAGAAAAAATAAGGGCAGTTCAATAAAGCAGTTCATTGAATTGAATTGGGCTTCCCTAGATTAACAAGGCTTCTCAATGTCTCACAGATTTATTTTCAGTAGGCTCTGGGAACAGTCTAAGGACTAGAGCACTGGGACTGAGGTCTTTGGGCCGTTAGCAATTTCAACGTCTGTACCTCTGGGTACAAGAAATGCATTATCAGTTCTCCTAGGTCAGCAGGAGACAAGAGAGGTCAATGGTCAGTGTTCACTAAAAATAGCTTTCTTATACTCCAAAACTTCAAACTTACCCAGAAGAGGATAAGACTGAACTCGAACTTGACCAAACAGGGTCCAGGAGTTGACTCTGCTTGAAATACTGCTTATAGGGAGACAGAGAGTTGTGGTGGCCCACATGGGGGCCACCATCTCTGTAACCTCCCTGTATCACTCTCCTTTCAGATTCTGTATGTGCCCAGATACACTTCTTCCCCATTCCTAATGCTTCCTTCCTATGAAAGGACCTGAATTAGCATAGCCCTGGGCCTCTCTCCATCCCCTTAGTCATCCTGCTTATGGATCAGGGCAGGTACAATGACATATCTGACAAATTCAGGGAGAACAACTGGTTCCCCATCAGCTCTGCGGGCATTCTGGTGGGAGTGAGCCTGCCCACAGAAAGCATATGTTCTCCTCTGCCCCGGGCATTGGGTGGGGAAGTCGCCTAATGCTGAAGTTCCGTTGATAGACCCATATAGTCCAGCTTAACCTCTGTCCATAACCGAATGAGCATTTTGGACTCAATCTTCACTCTTTGTTTTATTTTATAAATTGTCCAGAACCCAGGTGAAGAAATTAGGTGCTAGTTACGGGTGGAGACTCTGAGACCCCAATGCTGTACCTTAGCAAACTGCCTTTTAACTGTACCTCTAAGTCCCACTTCTGGCTTTTCTTTTGGAATTACATACTTTGCTAGGACATCATCAACATGCCAAATAAAACTCCCTTTACTATCACACTCCTTCCCTTCTATTTCTTGGCTTATTGTTCTATCAGCTTCCCACCTTAAAGGGTTGTCCACATACGTTAGCCCAACAACGTCCTCTCCATCGACCCTACCTTGGAAACTGAGAGCAGCCGCTGGTAAAAGTTGACAGGGGAAGCCTAGATAGGCCCACCCTAATCCCAGACACCATCACCTCTTAATCCACTCAGCAACCTAGGAGGTAAGTACAATTATTCTGACACAGATGTGTCACAGAGGAGGAAATTGAGGAATTAAGAGAGGTTCCTTAATTCACCCAAAGCCACACAGCTAGTAAGGGATGGAACCAGGGAAGATTTCATTCTAGAGTCCCACACTTAACTACATATCACTGTGGAATAGGAAAAACTTAGGGTCCCTGGCAGAGCCTGAAAATTAAACTGACAAAGACAGGTTAGCAAGAGAGAAAGCATACAAATTTTGAATCTTTTCATGTGCACAAGAGCCTTTACAAGAGAATGAAGGCCTGCCGAAGTGACCAGAGCAAGAAGCTTTTATACCTTTTGGACAAAGAAACAGTAAATATGTAAAGAATTGAAAAGATGGAGAGGTTTGGGCTAGGATAGTAAATGGTGAAGAAGCAGCTAGGAAGATAAGGTTTAGTTTAATAAGGTTTGTTTGTATAGATTTCCAAGCCCCAAACTCCCTGTCTCTGGTGATAACAATGTTTTCCTTCCTCCTGGTACAGAGAGGGTACCTTTCACATGGGAGGTTTCATCACCTGTATCAGCGAAGGAGAAGGAGGTTAGGGAGAAGTCAGAGTAAGCTTCCTACACCTGCTGTTTTCTCAAATTGTTTCAGCTTAAGATATTCAATGTGCCTGGGTGCCGCATTTTAGGTTCGTGTGTCCCTAAAGCTAGATATCCAGGTTAGAATGAAAGTTACCTGTTCACATTTAAGAAAAATTATACAGGGGCTCCTGGGTGGCTCAGTTGGCTGGGCATCCAATTTTATTTCAGCTCAGGTCATGATCCCAGGGTCATGGGATCGAGCCCCACATCAAGCCCCACATCGGGCTCCACTGCTGAGCATAAAGCCTGCCTGGGATATTCTCTCTCTCTCTCTCTCTCTCTCTCTCTCTCTCTCTCTCTCTCTCAAATAAAGTTTTTAAAAATTTTTTAAAGAAAGAAAAATTATTCAAAACACAGAAATAAAACCAAGAGAATGCCTGTGTGCCCTTGCAATGTCACACTGAAGCATTATTTGACAATCCTCTCAAGGATTATTTCATTTTCTGGAGGAGTTACCATTTTCTGACTTTTCTATTTACTACTAATTAGGGGCCCATATTCTGTGAAGTTATGTTAGCTTGTAGATTTATGTCCAATAAAGATACAAATGATTTCTCTCTAGTAGAAGAGATAATAATCCCAAAGGTTATGGTTTATTGCCCTGTAAAACATTAATCAGTTTTGTTTCTAACCCAGATAATTTATTCTACGATTTCTTTATTAAAGTGCCTTAAACTTCCATAAAGCCTCTTTAAACTGGCTTGACCGTTGTACTGGTTCCCTCACTAATTAATGAGATGACTAAATCTTTGACATAGATTCCCCTCTATGTTTGCAAAAAACAAAACAAAACAAAACAAAAAGGTTACTTTTAACTCCTGCAAATTACACATCTAGGAGTGAACCATTTACAAGGACTCTTCTAAAAAGTTCTTTTTTGTTTATTTAAAGCCCAGCAGACTTGGGTTCAAAGATGACCTTGTTGACTTTCTAGCTCAACAATTTGAGGAAACTCACTTTCTTATTTTAAGTCCTACTCCATGTCCAGGAACTGAGGGTAAATATTTCTACAACACAGACTTAGTGTGAGCATTAAGTGAAGTAATATACCCAGTATCTTAGCACTTGAGTCCTAGTGGGTGATTAGTGTGAATGTCAGTTACATTCCCCTTCTCCCAGGGGGATGCCGACAAATGTCTCACAACTGGCTTTCCAAAAGAAAATCCCATTTGTAGTGCTTGCAGATTTTCATGATGCAAATATTCCCGCCGTGACTGGCTGATTTCACCCCACCCACAAACCTGAATGTGGAATTTGGAGGAAATACCTACAATTGACCCATGCACAAGCCAGCTCACTCTCCTCCTGTTCTTTACCTGGTAACTCCTTCTCTTTCAGATCTCAGTTCAAACACCTCTTCATCAGGGGAGCTCCCCTGATCCCCAGACTAGGTCAAGTGTCCTACTATTTTTTTCACAGTACTGTGTGTCCTTGCTTCAGACCCTTCTCACAATTTGTGGTCATACATTTATGATTGTTAGTTACCTCTATCACACCCGTTAGACTGTAAGTGCCAGGATGACACAGACCATATCTGCTTTGCTCCCCATTATACCCCCAGCACCTAGCTCAATGCATGGTACAAAGAAAGAGCTCAATAAATATGTGTTGGTTTAACCAAGCAAACAAGCAATTGAAGATGAATAGGTGCATGGATGCATGGATGGGTGGAACTGAGTTTTTGTTCCTCTTCCAAATTTTACAGTCTCTGCCCTTCTAACTGGTGTTCAACCCTCCTCTGAACATTTGCAGTCATTCAAATCAGTCTTCTTTAGAAGCAAAACATTTTCTGACCACATACGGTGGCATACTTCCGTAATGGCAGTCACCTGACTGGTTGACTCCCAAGGACTAAACGTCACTTAATTTCTTCAGGCTGAGTTCCATCAGTAAAATGGATACTCCACGGCTGGCCACTGCCTCTGTTGAGTATGAGCTTGCCACCCACCCACTGTGGATCAGTCTCTGTAATTGAGACCATTCTCCCGAGTCGACTTTGGAACTTGGGCCCATTTCCAATTTCCTTTCCTTCTACACATGTTTCTTACCACTACTCATACATAATGCTATCTAAGTTACAGATCAAGATCAACATTTACTCAGCTTGACTCTTCCAGAGAAATGATTTTCATTTGTAACTAGAAATATTTTCCCACAGTCAGAATGATCATTCCACTACTCTAGATATATATTTTTTTCTGCAAGTGGATTTTAAAAAATGAAATCAATTTGGGGCACCTGGGCGGCTCAGTCAGTTGAGCATCCAACTTTGGCTCGGGTCATGATCTCATGGTTTGTGGGTTCGAGCCCCGCATCAGGCTCTGTCCTGACAGCTCGGAGCCTGGAGCCTGCTTCGGATTCTGTGTCTCCCTCTGTCTCTTCCCCTCCCCTGTTCATGCTCTCTCTCTCTCTCTCTCTCTCAAAAATAAAATAAACATTCAAAAAAAATTTTTTTTAATGAAATCATTTCAAATATGTTAAAAATGACCAAAGAAGACAATTTAGGTGATACAAACTTTAATACATGAAGCAGATATTCTGCATTGGGAAAAGTCAAAACAAGGCAGAAGGTAGGAAGCTTTTCTAGGCTAAAGAATAGAGAACAAGGAAGAGAAAAATAGAAAACATCTGATTGGCTGGGCCTGGTAGTCAACTTTGTTTAGGATGAGTAGGAACAAGGAAATAAGTATAGAGCCCAGAGTCGCCTTAGTATTTGGGGTTTGGCCAACTGGATATATTGTTTCCAGTCAAGTGGAACATTTACAAAAACATGAAATTTACCTAAGTTTCAGTTTGCTAACATGGCAACCCAGCAGGAGTGGCCTAGCAATTTATTCCAAGGAGTGTAAGGACTTAGTACTATTTATTAATAACCTAAGAGCTCTCCCTATTTAGCCTTCTTATACAGGCTTTAACATATACAAATTTGGGGGAGAAAAATCAAAAATTAAACAAAAATAATTTGTATGAACGGTCAATTAGAAACGTGTGATTTTTTTTTGCCTTAAAAATGTTTATTTTCCAATTTTCTTTTTTTTATGTTTTTTTTTTAATTTTTATTTTTTAAAATTTATATCCAAATTAATTAGCATATAGTGCAACAATGATTTCAGGAGTAGATTCCTTAATGCCCCTTACCCATTTAGCCCACCCCCCCCACAACCCCTCCAGTAACCCTCAGTTTGTTCTCCATATTTATGAGTCTCTTCTGTTTTGTCCCTTCCCCTGTTTTTATGTTGTTTCCCTTCCCTTATGTTCATCTGTTTTGTCTCTGCAAGTCCTCATATGTGTGAAGTCCTATGATTTTTGTCTTTCTCTGACTAATTTCACTTAGCAGAATACCCTCCAGTTCCATCCACATAGTTGCAAATGGCAAGATTTTATTCTTTTTGATTGCCGAGTAACACTCTGTTGTATATATATACCACATCTTCTTTATCCATTCATCCATTGATGGACATTTGGGCTCTTTCCATACTTCGGCTATTGTTAATAGTGCTGCTCTAAACATGGGGGTGCATGTGTCCCTTGGCAGGACAGAGAAAACTTCAGGAGCTTCATTTCATGAGGAATTCTAAACAGAATTTGGGCTAAGGTAGTGAATTAGTAGGGCTCTAAATTTTCTATCTCTGGTGATAAGGATGTCTCTTTACCTCCTGGTACAGGGAGGGTACCTTTCACATGGGAGATTTATTTCTTGCTTTCTGGGGTCAAAGGGGAATGCAGAGGTCAGAGTGTTTTTTTCACATTGATTATTTCTTAAGTAACTTTTGTTTAAAATAATCAATATGCCAGGGCCTCCTGGGTGGCTCAGTTGGTTAAGCGTCGGATTTGACTCAGGTTACTATCTCACCTTTGGTGAGTTCCAGCCCCACATTGGGCTCTGTGTTGACAGCTCAGAGCCTGGAGCCCGCCTCAGACTCTGCCTCCCTCTGTCTCTGCCCCTTCTGCTTGCACTCTGTTTGTCCCTCTCTCTCAAAGATAAATAAACATTAAAAAAATTTTTTTAAATAATCAATATGCCACAGTTACACATTTTGGGGGCAGCCTGTCCTTGGCCAATAAAATCCACACCTTGACCTATGCATCTCTTATATCTGGCTGTTCCTGAGTTATATCCTCTTATAATAAATTGGCAATCTAGCAAGTAAACTGTTTTCTTGCGTCCTCTGAGTCATTGGAGTAAATTAACAGAACCTGAGGAGGGGGTATGGGACCCTCCCATCTATAGCTGGTGGGTCAGAAGCACAGGTGACAACCTAGACTGGAGATTGGCCTCTGATATTGGGGGGTGGGGCGCAGGAGTCTTATGTTCCAGAATTGCTTGATGTGTGGCGAGCCAACGCACCTGGTGTCAGAAGTTAGGAAGTGTGGAAGAGCACTGAGAACGGGGGAGACCCGGAAGAGTGTTTTTCCTTTCTAAGACACCCGCAACTCACCTAAGTAAGCAGGTGGGGGTGAATCATTACCTTCACGAGACTTTGCAAACATTTCATCCGGCATTGCAAAATTCTTTCCGGCAGACGTTTGCAATTTATGAACAGAGCGTGACCTGCAGGCCATACTCTGGCAACCTAAGTTGGCAGTGCAGCTTGGAATCTAATTTGAGGAAGCCTTGAATCCTAACAGTGGAGAAACTGAGATCCACTTAAAGAAATTCAGCCCAGGGGCACCTGGGTGGCTCAGGCGGTTGAGTGTCCGACTTCAGTTCGGGTCATGATCTCGCCGGCTTATGGGTTCGAGCCCGGCGTCCGGCTCTGCGCTGACATCTCGGAGCCTGGAGCCTGCTTCGGATTCTGTGTCTCCCTTTCTCTCTGCCTCTCCCCCACTCAGGCTCTCGCTCCTTCAAAAACAAACATTAAGAAGAAGAAGAAGCCCAGCCCTGGTCTGACTCTTGCTGATCAAGTATTCCTGATCAGATCTCACAGATGGGGAAGGACTAGTGAAGTGCCCGACCTGCTGTGTGTGCGGGTGCGGGCAATTCCCTGGGAGACGCAACTGACAGATACAGTCTGGGACTGGACTTGATCCTTTCTAAGGGGTCATGGTTCCAGCTGATGCTGAAGCAGTTTTCCCCCAGAGCAGCAGCTATGGGTCTTTTCACTTCCTCAGTCAAGAATGAGGGGGGCACCTGGGGGGCTCAGTCAGTGAAGCCGACTTCGGCTCAGGTCATGATCTCATGGCTTGTGAGTTCAAGCCCCGCATTGGGCTCTGCACTGACAGCTCAGAGCCTGGAGCCTGCTTTGGGTTCTGTGTCTCCCTCTCTCTCTCTTTGCCCCTCCCCCACTCATGCTCTATCTCTCTCAAAAATAAACAAACATTAAAAAAAAATTTTTTTTAAAAGAATGAAACACAGGTTCCAGGGATGATCCATAATTCCATAACATTTTAAAAATATTATTATAGTCATTTTATCTTCTATCACTTATATAATTTATATTTTTAAATATAAAAGTATAGGGGCGCCTGGGTGGCTCAGTCGGTTAAGCGGCCGACTTCCGCTCAGGTCATGATCTCGAGGTCTGTGAGTTCGAGCCCCGCGTCGGGCTCTGTGCTGACAGCTCAGAGCCTGGAGCCTGTTTCACTTCTGTGTCTCCCTCTCTCTGACCCTCCCCCGTTCATGCTCTGTCTCTCTCTGTGTCAAAAATAAATAAACGTTAAAAAAAATTAAAAAATATATAAAAGTATAATTTATGTGAAAGAATGTAATATTAAGAAACATTATGAGGCAAAGCACAGCTTGCAAGGTCATTCAAGGAAATTAAAAATAAACCTGCTGGGGCCGCCTTGGTGGCTCAGTCATTTAAGTATCTGACTCTTGATTTTGGCTCAGGTCATGTTCTCATAGTTCATGAGATCGAGCCTCACTCTGGGCCCTATGCATGGACCCTGTTTGGGATTCTCTCTCTGTCTCCCTGCCCCTCCCCAGCTTGCTCTCTAAATAAATAAATAAACAAACAAACAAACCTGCCGTAAAGGTCTCTTGCCCAATAATAAAATGTGTTCAGAGTTCAGCATTACAATCCAATACTTCTGTTAGGTAATTTATGAACATTTATCTCCCCAAAAGGAAATCCTTCAAGTGAAGGGGAAATCATTAAAAAAAAAAAAAAAAAAAAAAAGACTAAGCTTCAGAGACTGCATTTTCTAGCTTAAAAGCAGTACATATACTAACTTAAGAGGAAATAAATAAAGCACTTAGTTTCTTGGACTACCCTAGGCACACAAGGTCAAACATCTTGACCCTCTACAAGCTGAGCTCACTATAGCTCTTCAAGTCGACTCTTGAGAGTCATTGGCAAATTTGCCATTCGCTCTGCAAAACAGAAACAGAACTATATGCACACCCACGTATGCATAGAGCTCCTGTGACCTCCCTTCAGTCACACCAGGCCATCTGGTCTCCCTCTACCACCCTCAGTTAATTTCCAGGTGCCTATGGATGAACAACAATCAACAAATCAGACGTAATCATTCCACTGGCGACAGCCAACACAATAATAGAAGCAAAAAATATATAAAATAAAATAGAAATAGAAATGGACAAAAGCGGAGAAGAGGAATAACTAAGAAGGAAGACAGGGAGAGGCAGGAACTCCAACTCCAACGGTAGAGTACTCTAGAATCGTGTGGGAGAATTAAACCATTTTCCACAACTTTGGGGAACACCGCTAACTTGAAAGAAAACCAGTCAACCACAATACCACAGCTTTCTGGAGCCATTGTGGCAGAGGGCACCCAAGCCTCTCTAATGATCTGGTGGCAGGGGCGGGGGGTGGGGTGGGGGGAAGGGGAGGCTGAATGACAGCCTGGTCCTATAATCAAGACACATTAGACAGACTAAATCATCTTCTTCTGAGAGGAAATTTGGTTTCTGAAATTGGCTAAAAGTCAAGAACCCATCATGGGTGTAAAAGGTATAAAGACAAACTAAGAAATTTCCTTTCAATTAAAAATAAAATGTGGGGGTGCCTGGGTGGCTTAGTTGGTTAAGTGTCTGACTTTGGCTTCTGTCATGATCTCACGGTTCATGAGTTCAAGCCCCACATCGGGCTCTGTGCTGACAGCTCGGAGCCTGGACCCTGCTTCAGATGATTCTGTGTCTCCCTTTCTCTCTGCTCCTCCCCCACTCACGCTCTATCTCTCTCTGTCTCAAAAATAAACATTAATAAAGAAATTTTTTAATAAATAAAAAAAATTAAAATGTGATATAAATAATGAAACTCACTTGCTTTTGTGATTCCAAACAAAGTGTTCAAAAACTAGAGAAAGGATGCCATGGCTAACCTAAGGAGACTACCGCTCAAGGGAAGGAACCTTCATTTTGAAGTGTTTTCTAGGGTGTTGGATAAAAACCAGTCTTACTAAAACTTCTGGTTAAACATGGCGGATGGAACACATGTTACTATGTTTCTTTCATTTCCTTCAAACCCCACCAAAACAGCAGTAAATGAAAACAAAAACTAGTGGGAGACAAGAGCTAATGGACAATGTCATCACATTTTAAGTAGACGAAAAGCAGATGGAAAAGTAATGACTAACAAAATGGAGGAAGTTTACAGCCTAAACTATCCCAGACACTGTCAGCTTTAAGCAGAGCAGAGAGTAATTTTCTTCAAGTAAAAATAATAACAATGAGTTTACTCAAGAACAACGGAATTGCAGTTGGTGAACCATGGCAAGTCTGAAGAGACAAAGGGAAATTCAGGTTTTATTAGGTTTTAGAAGGCAACTGGAGAGGATTGTCTTGAACAAAAGTTTATCGGAGAACAAGAGTTTGAGGTTCTGGGGGTTTCTCGGTTTCTCGTTGGCTGCAATGGTGGTTAGTGCTTTGTTTCTGGGGAAGAGAGGGAAGGACTTTCCTTTCCTTTCTTAAAGGCAAGAAATAAAGTCCTATGTGAAAAGAGCCCTCCCTTGTCTAAATAATGATCTTCTAGCCCTGCTGGTTATGCTGGCTGCAACAAGGCGTACATACATGCGAGCTCCCCCTTCAGGGCTTCCAACTCCATTTAAAAAATTTTTTTTAATGCTTGTTGATTTTTGAGAAAGCGAGAGAGTAAGAAAGAGCGCAAGCAGGGGAGGGGCAGAGAGAGAGAGACACACACAGAATCCGAAGCAGGCTCCAGGCTCTGAGCTGTCAGCACAGAGCCTGATGCAGGGCTCGAACCCATGAACCACAAAATCATGACCTGAGCCAAAGTCAATCGCCTAAGGGACTGAGCCACCCAGGCGCCCCCCACCGACTCCATTTTAAAGGAGGTTTTCTTTATTTTCACGAAAGACATATCACAAGAAGCCACAGCACCTTTGAAAAGCTCAGGATCTAAGGACATCTGGGTAGCTCAGTCGGTTGAGGGTCTGGTCCTTGATCTTGGCTCAGGTCATGATCTCTCACAGCTTGTGGGATCGAGCCCCAGGTCAGGGTCCACTCTGATAGCACATAGCCTGCTTGGGATTCTCTCTCTCCTTCCCTGTCTTCACCTCCCCTGCTCGCTCTCTCTCTCTCTCTCTTTCTGTCTCTCTCTCTCTCAAAATAAATAAATAAACTTTTTAAAAAAATTTTTAAAAAGAAAAGCTCAGGATATAGAGGCACCCAGCGTGGCAAAAGGCAGAGATGGGACAAGTAGACATAACCAGGTGTGTTAATTTAAAGTCTCCATTCTGCAATAATCAAGAAACTCCCAACAAACCAAAGCACAGGACCAGATGGCTTCACAGGTGAATTCTACCAAATATTTTAAAGAAGAGTTAATACCTATTCTTCTCAAACTATCCCAAAAATAGGAGAGAAATTTGGAAAACTTCCAAGTTTATTCTATGAGGCCAACATTACCCTGATACCAAAACCGGATAAAGACACTATAAAAATAGAGAACTACAGGCCAATGTCTCTGATGAACATAGATGTGAAAATGCTCAACAAACTGAATCCAACAATACTTCCAAAAAAAAAAAAAAAAAAACCATTCACCACAATCAAGTGTTATTTATTCCTGGTTTACAAGGTTGGTACAATAGTTGCAAATCAACCGATGTGATACATCACATCAAAAAGACAAAGGATAATGGGGCACCTGGGTGGGTCAGTCGGTTAAGCGTCCGACTTTGGCTCAGGTCATGATCTCACAGTTTGTGAGTTCAAGCCCCACATCAGATTCTGTGCTGACAGCTCAGAGCCTAGAGCCTGCTTCGGATCCTGTGTCTCCCTCTCTCTCTGCCCCTCCTCCACTCACACTCTGTCTCTCTCTCCTTCAAAAATAAATAAACATTAAAAAAAATTGTTTAAAGAGAGAAAGGATAGGAACCATATGATCATTTCAGTAGATGCAGAAAAAGCATCTGACACAGTACAACATCCATTCATGATAAAAACCTTCAACGAAGTAGCTTTAGAGGGAACATACCTCAACATAATAAAGGCCATATATGAAAAACCCACAGTTAATATCATCCTTAATGGGGGAAAAACTGAGGGCTTTCCCCCTAAGGTCAGGAACAAGACAAGGGTGTCCACTCACACCACTCTTATCCAACATAGTACTGGAAGTTCTAGCCACAGCAATCAGACAACAAAAAGAAAGCACATCTAAACCGGTAAATAAGAAGTAAAACTTTCACTATCTGCAGATGACCTGATACCAGTAACAGAAAACCCTAGAGATTCCACCAAAAATTTATGAGAACTGATAAATGAATTCAGTAAAAGTCATAGGATACAAAATCAATGTGCAGAAATCTGTTGCCTTTTTATACACCAGTAACAAAGCAGCAGACAGAGAAATTAAGAAAACAATCTCATTTACAATTGTGCCAAAAATAAGATACCTAGAAATAAACCTAACCAAAGAGGTGAAAGACCTATACTCTGAAAAATATAAAACACTGATGAAAGAAACTGAAGATGACACAAAGAAATGGAAAGACGTTCCATGTTCATGGATTGGAAGAACAGATATTGTTAAAATGTCTATACTGCCCAAAGCAATCTACAGATTTAATGCAGTCTCTATCAAAATACCACCAGCATTTTCCACAGAACCAGACCAAAGAATCCTATAATTTGTATGGAACCATAAAAGACCCCAAATACCCAAAGCAAGCTTGAAAAACAAAAGCAAAGTTGGAGGCATCACAATTCCAGACTTCAAGTTACATCACAAGGCTGTAGTCATCAAACTGGTATGGTACTGGCACAAAAATAGATACATAGATCAATGGAACAGAACAGAAAACCCAGAAATGAATCCACAATTATATGGTCAATTAATCTTCGACAAAGCAGGAAAGAATATCCAATGGTAAAAAGACAGTCTCTTCAACAAATTTTGTTGGCAAAAACTGGACAGCAACATGCAAAATTAATGAAAATGGACCGCTTTCTTACACCATACACAAAAATTAATTCAAAATGAATTAAAGACCTAAATGTGAGACCTGAAACCATAAAAATCCTAGAGGAGAATATAGGCAGTAACCTCTTCGATATCAGCTGGAACAACTTCCTTCTAGATCTGTCTCCTGAAAGAAGGGAAACAAAAGCAAAAATAAACTATTGGGACTACACCAAAATAAAAAGCTTCTGCACAGCAAAGGAAACAAGCAGCAAAACTAAAAGGCAACCCACAGAATAGGAGAAGATATTTGCAAATGACATATCTGATAAAGGGTTAGTATTTAAAATATATAAAGAACTTAAAAATTGAACACCCAAAACCAAAAAACCCAACTTTTTTTTTTTAATTTTTAATGTTTACTTATTTTTGAGGGGGTGGGGTAGGGGCAGAGAGAGAAGGAGACACAGAATCCAAAGCAGGTTCAAACCCACGATGCAGGGCTCAAACCCACAAACCAAGATCATGACCTGAGCCAAAGGCAGACAGTTAACCAACTGAGCCACCCAAGCGCCCCAATAATTTGTTTTAAAAATGAGCAGAAGATAGGACACCTGGGTGGCTCAGTCAGTTGAGTGTCCGACTTTGGCTCAGGTCATGATCTCACGGTTCACAGGTTCAAGCCCCACATCGGGCTTGCTGCTGTCAGCACGGAACCTGCTTTGGATCCTCTGTCCCAGTTTCTCTCTGCTCCTCCCCTGCTCTTGCTCTCTCTCTCTCTCTCTCTCTCTCAAAAAGATATAAACATTTTTAAAAATGAGCAGAAGACACGAATTGACATTTTTCCAAAGAAGATATCCAGATGGCCAACAGACACATGAAAAGATGTTCAAAATCACCGATTATCAGGGAAACACAAATCAAAACTATAATGAGGTATCACCTTATACCTGTTAGAATGGCTAAAATCAACAACACAAGAAACAAAAGGTATTGCTGAGGATGTGGAGAAAGGCACTGTTGGTAGAAATGCAAATTAATGCAGCCATTCTGGAAAACAGTATGGGGTTCCTGAAAAAGTTAAAAATAGAACTACCCTATGGTCCAGCAAATGCACTACTGGGTTTTTACCCAAAGAATGCAAAAACACTACTTCAAAGGGACACACACACCCCTAGGTTTATAGCAGCACTATTTACAATAGCCAAAGTATAGAAGCAGCCCAAGCGTCCGTCAACTGATGCATGGATAAAGATGTGATATATATACACACAATGGATTATTACTCAGCCATAAAAAAGAGTGAAATCTTTGGCACAAGAACAGACACTCAGATCAATGGAACAGAATAGAGAACCCAGAAATGAATCCACAAATGTATGGCCACCTAATCTTTGACAAAGTGGAGAAGAATATCCAATGAAATAAAGACAGTCTCTTCAGCAAGTGGTGCTGGGAAAACTGGACAGCGACATGCAGAAGAATGAACCTGGACCACTTTCTCACACCAGACACAAAAATAAACTCAAAATGGATGAAAGACCTAAATGTATGACAGGAAGACATCAAAATCCTCGAGGAGAAATTAGGCAAAAACCTCTCTGACCTTGCCCGCAGCTACTTCTTACTGAACACATCTCCAGAGGCGAGGGAAACAAAAGCAAAAATGAACTACTGGGAAGAAGGAAACAATCAGTAAAACTAAAAGGCAACCAAAAGAATGGGAGAAGATATTTGCAAATGACATATCAGACAAAAGGTTAGTATCCAAAATCTATAAAGAACTTATCAAACTCAACACCCAAAAAAACAAATAATCCAGTGAAGAAATGGGCAAAAGACATGTATAGACACTTCTCCAAGGAAGACATCCAGATGGCCAACCAACACATGAAAAAATGCTCCACATCACTCATCATCAGGGAAATACAAATCAAAACGACAATGAGATACCACCTCACACCTGTCAGAATGGCTAACATTAACAACTCAAGGAAAAACAGATGCTGGCTAGGATGCGGAGAAAGAGGATCTCTTTTGACTGCTGGTGGGAATGCAAGCTGGTGCAGCCACTCTGGAAAACAGCATGGAGGTTCCTCAAAAAATTAATAATAGAACTACCCTACGACCCAGCAATCGCACTACTAGGCATTTCTCCATGGGATACAGGTGTGCTGTTTCAAAGAGTCACATGCACCCCTATGTTCATAGCAGCACTATCAACAGTAGCCAAAGTATGGAAAGAGCCCAAATGTCCATTGATGGATGAATGGATAAAGAAGATGTGGTATATATAATATACAATGGAGTATTACTCAGTGATCAAAAAGAATGAAATCTTGCCATTTGCAACTATGTGGATGGAACTGGAGGGTATTCTGCTAAGTGAAATTAGTCAGTCAGAGAAAGACAAAAATCACAGGACTTCACTCCTATGAGGACTTGCAGAGACAAAACAAATGAACATAAGGGAAGGGAAACAAAAATAATATAAAAACAGGGAGGGGGACAAAACAGAAGAGACTCATAAATATGGAGAACAAACCGAGGGTTGCTGGAGGGGTTGTGGGAGGGGGGATGGGCTAAATGGGTAAGGGACACTAAGGAATCTACTCCCGAAATCATTGTGGCACTATATGCTAACTAATTTGGACGTAAATTTTAAAAAATTTAAAATAAAATTAAAAAAAAGAATGAAATCTTGCCATTTGCAACACCATGGGTGGAGCTAAGAAGACTAATGCTAAGCAAAATAAGTCAGTCAGAGAAAGGGTGAATACCATGTGATTCTCTCATGTGTAAAATTTAAGAAACAAATGAGCAAAGGGAAAAAGAGAGAGAGAGAGAAACCGAGAAACAGACTCTTAATTACAGAGAACAAACTGATGGTTACCAAGGGGAACAAGGTCGGGGGTGGGGGGTGATATCGGTGATGGGGATTAAGGGGTGCACTTGTGATGAACGCTGGGTGATGTATGGAATTGCTGGGTCACTAATATACTACTACGGGTTGGCTAACTAGAATTAAAATTAAAATTTTAAGAAAAAGATTAAACGTCTCCATTCTGAAGAATGAGCCCCAGACATCCCTTCTCGTGCCTTGTATCCAGAATTCCAGCAGCCCGGAAGAAGACAGGCACTTTCCTCTCTAGAAAATCTGAACGACTCTGAAGAAAAACTTCCGGATTCTAACTTTTAGAAGCTCCCCAGCAAAAAAAATGGGGATCCTAACAATCCCAGCCTGATTACTCCATGACCCATCTCACCAGTTGAAAAGTCCTGCATAAGCCTATAGAGTCACAAATCAACGGTTTGGTGCTGAGCTCTGAAACATGAAGAGAAATCAAGGGCTGACACTCGTTTCAGAAAATCATCTAATACGGCAGGCAGAGACCAAAACAGACACGGAAGAAAAGTAGTTGTAGGAAATGAAAAAAATGCATGAGTTAACATCAGAAGAATTAGAATCCAGGTCCTCTGAGAGATAAAAGATAGTATTGACTCCATGAAACAATTAACAGAATATTATTGTAAAAAGGAAAAATGGAGGGTGTTCTGGCTGGCTCAGTCAGTGGAGCGTGCGACTCTCGATCTTGGGGGTTGTGAGTTCGGCCCCACGCTGGGTGTGGAGATTACTTAAAAATAAAAAAAAAAAATTTAAAAAAAAGGAAAAATAGAATAGGAATGGGCTTATAGAAGTTTAAAAATAAGAATGAAAGATGAAGATCAGGAATTCTCACAGAAAGTGGAACAAAAAAATAGAAAATTATGGATAATAAAAAAAACTAAGAAAATTTGAGGATGCACCTAGGAAACCTAACATCATGATAATAAGACTTTCATAATCTTTTTTTTGTTTAGTTTATTTATTCATTTATTTTGAGAGAGAGAGGGAGAGCGCACACACCCACGTGCACACACACAAGCAAGCGAGGGACAGAGGGGGAGAGAATCCCAAGCAGGCTCCATACTGTCAGCACAGAGCCCCACGCAGGGTTCAATCCCACGCATCATGAGGTCATGACCTGAGCCTAAACTGAGTCGGACACCCAACCAACTGAGCCATGCAGGCGCCCCAAGACTTTCAGAGCATCTTAATAACAATCCTTGTCATTACTTATTTCAAAGAAATAATACAATTTTCTTCCCCAAACTGAAGCCCCAGACTGGAAGGGACCACTAAGCACCCAACACAATGAATGAAAAAACTCTCAAAGTGAAGCACAACAGAGTTCTGTGTAGATACACGAACTTTGAGCAGCTGTTACCAACACCAGTGAGAATATCACATAGAGGGTAGATACGAGAGTCGAGAGCTCCGGAGAGAAGTCAAGATTAGAGATGTAAATGGTGATTCATTAGCTTATAAAAGTACCTGAAGCCCTGACAGCAAATAGAATAATCTATGGAGAGTTCAGTAGAAATGGGGAGAAGGAGAAGAAGAAACAACACAAGAGGGAGAAGGACTGTGTTCAGAGCACAGTGCTGCAGAGGAGGTAGGTGATGTCCAGGTAAACGTGACTTCTCAGGGAACCAAGAGGAGAAAATACTTTGGAATGTGAATGAGGTCAACTTGTCAAAGGCTGCTAGGATGGACAGAAACAGGAATACAGAGATTTGGTGTTAGATTTAGTTGAGTGGGAGAACACTGGCGATCTTAGTAAGAATCATCCATCTTTCAGAAGCATTCATTTAACTCAAAGAGTAGAGTCGGGGTAGGGTGGGATGGTGAGAGATGAAGCATAGTAATCAGTTAGGTGGCAAATAATATCAAACATTGTGGGGTTTTTTTTAATGTGTATTTATTTTTAAGAGAGAGAGCTCAAGAGGGGCAGGGGCAAAGAGAGAGGGAGACAGAGGATCCAAAGTGGGCTCTGTGCTGACAACAGAGACCCCGTGGTGGGGCTTGAACTCATGAACTAGGAGATCATGACCCTAGCTGAAGTCGGACGCTTCACCAACTGGGCCACCCAGGAGCCCCTCAAACAGTGTTTTAACAGTGACGTAATCGTGAACAACTTATGGAACAAAATACAGTATTTGCATTAATGTTTGAGATGAATCAGGAGACTTCAAAGAAACTGGGCCATGTGGGGGCTCTGTGTCTATGCGCTCTTTCGCTCCCAACCCTCAGAAGTACTTTGCTGAGTGCCCAGGCCTTTAGTAGTATTAATGCATGAACAGTCGTGTAGGAAAGTTTGAGAAGCCCCGCCGGAAGCACGGAAACATTAACGAACAGCTCCCCCTGCTGACCTCATCCTTAAAGAAGCTTTCAAAAGTCACCCTCCTGGAGGTGGGATTGATGGACATTTAGTGAATCGTCCTACAACACTGACTGGTCCAGCTTACACATTATATTACTCCTGGGCGGCCTCCTGTCACTGTAGGATGCATTAATATCTGCCATGCATTTGAGGAAATTTTCTCCTATATCTTCCTGAGGAGCCATTTACAGAGTCTATCTTTCATTCAATGAATTGTGTGCCTCTGCGTTTTAGTGAGGGACACAATCCCAGATGGATCGATGGGACTAGATCAGTGGATTTTTGGCTCCCCTGTTACCTATTTCAGAGGACCAAAGATACTTGAATGCAGGGAAAAAAAAAATAAACTAAAGCATGGCTTAGCCACAACCCCACTCCCACTCCTGCTTTGTTAGGTTTTATATATTGGAGTACCCAGTGAGATTTTATTAAGGAAAATGATGCCCTGCTAAAAATTTCGAAGCCACTCATTCCTACTAATAGAAAAGAATTCTATGTGCAAATGTTACACTCAGTCATCTTGCTTACTCTCATCCTTGGGTCTGCATCCAAGCGGCGATGCCTCGTGGGTAGTTGGACAATCATGTCTAGCACTCCTGAGAGACAGTGTGTTCTCATAAGGAGACCTCTGCTGATCAAGAACACTGCATTTCTGCAATAAAGTCAGCAGGAGTATTTCTGAAAATGTTGTTCCGTGTATTGACTGTAAAAGTAAAAGTCACTAAAAGCAATTCTAAGAGGGACCAAAATAGCCCAGTACAAATGAGCAAAGTACCCGATGTTTTGCAAAGACTACACGTATTCTGCAGAAACCTTTGCAGAATATTATTCTTCCCAAATGAGCGTTTGGCAAAAGTTCAACTCTCTACAGATAGGTGTTCAATTCAGGGAGTGTCCGCACTTGGACAATCAATCCTGCCAACGTATATAGAAACAGTCGACAGCTATGAGGACCCAAATTTTTATACCATAGAGCTTGTCTATAAACGAAAAATAACCCGAGCTCATGTTGCCAACCGCCCAAGTGGTAAAAAGGAAAAATAATAATAACAATAAGACTTCAATAAAGTGTTTCTATTTGAATTTTAGCGGTGTACTTTGCGATGAACCCTTCAAGATATTCTAACTGCGATATGCAATCCTGGGTAACTACACGAATTGACCTGCTTGTTTATTGTATGCGAACCAATTAAATGTTGGAGGACACCTCCTGAAAATGAGTATATAAAAGTGGTGTGGCCCCTGCCCTCTCAGAGCTTACATTCAAGTGCGAAGATGGAAATCAAACGAATCACCCCAAAATAAATATATCATTTCAGATGGTGAAAAACGCTTTGAAGGAACAGTCCAGGTTGAGAGAATGGCAGAGTGACCTAATTTCAGCTGTGAAGGGATGCGTTAAGGAAGCTCTCTGAGGAAGTGACCTTTAAACTGAGATGTAAAAAGCAGTAATAGCTCCCCACTGAAGAGTGAGGGATTAGGGGTATTTCGGGCAGAGGACAGGAGGTAGGGAGTCCCTGGGGCAGAAGAGAGTACCGTAGAGCATATTTCTGGGAGTAAGTCCTATGGACTAGCTATCAGCGACCAGGATGGGTAAAAAGGAGGGTTCGGAAGAATCAAAGCCAATCAAGCCAAATAAATCAGGACCTTATCGGTCATGGGAAAGATGTCTGCTTTTACCTAAGTATTGCAAACAAGAAGTACTAGACGGATTTTTATTGTAAACAGCTTTACTGAAGTATAATTGACCTACCATCCGGTTTATCCACTGTCAGCCTACCGTTTGATGAGTTTTGATAAATTGTATACAGTTGTGCAGCCATCATTACAATCACCCAAACAAGTTTACTTTGCCCATTTTATACCTATTTATTCCCACCCCAGCCCAAGCCAACCACCTCTCTGATGTCTGTTTCCATGGTCTTGTTTTTTCTAGAAATTTCATATAAATAGAATCATATGCCATGTAGGCTTTTGTGTCTGGCTTGTTTCATCGAGGACAACAGTTTTGCGGTTCATTAGTGTCATTGTGGGTATTTGCAGTTTGTTATTTTTCTTATTCCTTAGTAGTATTCCAAGGTGTGCATGTAACATGTTTTATCCATTCACCAGCTGGTAGACGTTTGGATTGTTTCCAGGGGGTGTCTATTACGAATGAGGCCACTGTGAACATTCATTTACCAGTCTTTGTATGGACATATGCTTCGTTTCTATTGGGCAGATTCCTAGAAATGGCATTGTTAGGTTCTATGAAAAGTTCCTTTCTAACTTTCTAGGAAACTGCCAAACTGTCTTCCCAAGTGGCCGTATGGCTTTACATGCTGACCCAAAACACACGAGGCTTCCAATTTCTCTACATCCTCATCAATACTTGTCGTCTGACTTTTTCTCTTAGTCATTTCAATGGGTGTGTAGTAATATCTCTTTGTGGTTTTAATTTGCATTTCTCTAATGAATGATAGTGTCGAATATCTTTTCTCTTCTGTGCTCATTTCCCTGTGTATAAATTGTTTAGTGAAGAATTCATTCGACTCTTTTGCCTGTTTTTTAAATGGGGTTGAGGGCGCATGAGTGGCTCAGTCAGTTAAACATCTGGCTCTTGATCTCAGCTCAGGTCTTTATCTCAGGGTCATGCGTTCAAGCTCTCATGTTGCTCTCTGCACCAGGCATGAAGTCTACTAACAACAACAACAACAACAACAGCAACAACAACAACAATTTTCATGGGGTTGTTTGTGTTATTATTGAGTTTATAAGAGTTCTTTATATATTTTGAATATGAGGGTTTTTTTAATGTTTATTCATTTTTGAGAGACAGAGTGCAAGCAGAGGAGGGCCAGAGAGAGAGGGAGACACAGAATCCGAAGCAGGCTCCAGGCTGTCAGCGCAGAGCCCATCGCGGGGCTCGAACCCACAGACTGTGAAATCATGACCTGGGCGGAAGTTGGACGCTTAACTGACTGAGCCATCCAGGCACCCCTTGAATATGAGTTTTTTAGATCAGTTATATGATTGTAAATATATTCTGCCACTCTGTGCCTCATCTCTTCATTTTCTTACTATATAGGAATTTTTTTTAATTTTTTTTAACGTTTTATTTATTTTTGAGACAGAGAGAGACAGAGCATGAACGGGGGAGGGGCAGAGAGAGAGGGAGACACAGAATCGGAAGCAGGCTCCAGGCTCCGAGCCATCAGCCCAGAGCCTGACGCGGGGCTCGAACTCACGGACCGCGAGATCGTGACCTGAGGCGAAGTCGGACCCCCAACCGACTGAGCCACCCAGACGCCCCAGGAATTTTAAATAAATTGAATAAATGGGGATAATAGTATATAAGTTATGAAACTATTGCTCTAATACAAGCAAAAGATGTTAGTCTTAATGGGGGCAGTGAAGGTGGAGACGAACTAACAGATTTCAGATATATTCTGAAGATAGAATCCATTGGACTTGGTGATAGATTGGACATTTGATATGAAGGAAATAATACCAAAGATACTCGTGACTTTTTGGCATGAAAATAGATTAGATAGAGGCACAATTTTCTGATATGAGGGTGATGGGATGCGAGTCCTATTTGAGAATGGCAACATCATGAGTTCAGTGTTAATAGGATGGGAGGTGTGCTTTTGAGATGTTTGTGAGACATCCAAATGGAGCTAGCCAGTGATGAATTAGAAATGGAAATAGGGGGCGCATGGGTGTCTCCGTCAGTTGAGCATTCGACTCTCGATTTCAGCTCCGGTCATGATCCTAGGGTTGTGGGATCAAGCTGAGCAGGGAGCCTGCTTAGGATTCTCTCTCTCTCTTTCTCTCTCCCTCTGCCCCTCCCCCATTTGTGCACACACACACACACGTGCATGCACTCCCTCTGTCTCTCAAAATAAAAAAAAAAATTTAAAAATTAAAAAGAAATGGAAATAGGGGTCTAGAGCTCAAAGACAATGAATAATATGAATAATAATTTATAGGATAGATTCCTAGAAATAGAATTGTTGGTTCGATAGATAAAACAATAGATAATACTGTTAAAAAACAAAATTCGACTGAGTAAATTGTAAAGATCTTGTTGGCTTTATCAATGATTCATGAATCAGGCAGCATCCAATCTAGCAGAAAGGAGCTCCGAGAAGTGGTACAAAATGGACTTTTATAGGCAGAAGGGAGCAGGAACAAGGAAGTTATGCTGGACGGAAAACCTGATCAGTTATTGCAAGGTCATTTTCCTTTAGAGAATGGCAGGGGTCTATCAGACAGATTGCCTAACTCATGCTGATCAAATGATTCCTGACTGACTGGTTTAAGATTCCATTTCTGGGAGATCTGAAACTGTAATTAAGGTAAGTCTCAGTTTAATGACATGGGTTTAGCGTACATGACTCCGTTTGGGGCCTGCTGTCTTGTTTGTAACATTGCCAAACACTGTTCAGTGTCCTTTCCTTCACACCCTCGCCAAACCTAGATAGTATCAATCTTAACAAAAAAAATTATAAGGAAAATACACATCCAAATGGAGTTGGCAGGTGGTGGGGCTGGAAGATGTGGAAAAACTTAAGTCCCCAAACACACTGCCCAAACACGGCTTCCTGCAGTGGAGGAGAGTGATTTGTCCCCTTCTCCGAACTGTCTTTTCTAATTCCAAGAAACTGCTCCTAGCAGGCCTCGACCCAGGGAGTGCCATGTTCCAATCTGCTCTCTTCCCAGGAATTTGGGACAGGTTGTATAGTTCCAGGCTTCCAAGATACAGAAGACAGTATAGAGAAGGGTAGGATGTTGCAGCCATTTGTTCCCGTGTGATGCCCAGTCCAGTCCCAGCCCTCGGTATTTGTTGATGCCAAAGACATGAACTCCGTGGAATTGGGGTAATTTAGGCAGTGCGACACTGGGCAGTGAGGCCATGTTGATGAGAAAATGAGCAGCATCACACGGGGGAGAAGCGGGGCAGGAGGTAGCTGGCATTCAGGGCATCTCCCATATCTCTCCCTGGACTCACAGTACAGTCGGAGAGAGGCAAAGGAATTTGCAGGAAGAGGTAAACCACAGCCTGTACTTTACCTTCCCCCAGTATGTCAGTAGCCAAGACTTTTCCCTGGTCAGGAGTCTCAAGGGTGCCCTCCCACCTTATGCAAGAAAAGCCCACCAGCTTCAGAAGCCCATCCAGCTTGAGGCATGGCGCTCACTTCTACCAGTAACAATCTTTTCTCTCAATTGGCCCCTCATATAATTTCTATCTCCTATATTTTAATTTATAAATAAACGTGAAAAGCCAGATCTTACTCTGATCTCACATCTACCTGATTCTTGGCTGAGCAACTGTGATATTATGATTTATAAGAAATATTTATATCTGGTCATTCAGACGACCAAATATATATATTTCTCATATATATTTGGTCTTTATCCACAGTTCCTGGCTCACAGCTCCCAAAACCCTTGGAATTTCCTCAGCAGTAAGAGCAGTGGGAACATCTTTTGTCGTAATATTTGGTCTCCTGCACTCAGTTGCTACAGAGCCATAAAAATGAGATGCGTGTCTTGTTCTTTATAAGATCCTTTCCACCACAACTGGGTTTCTGTTAATGAGGTGACTTCTGGAAAGCACCTAAGGTTGGGAGTTGCTAGGGGAACCTACTTGAATAGAAGGTTGGAATTTTCAGTTCTACTCCTTGACCTCCAGAGAAGGGAAAGGGGTGGAGGTTGAATCAATCGTGCCCATGTAATGAAGCCTCTCTAAAAACCCAAAGGGAAAGGGTTTGGAAAGCTTCAAGGCTGGCGAACACATGGAGATTTGGGGAGACTGGTATGCTCTGGTAGGGTGTGGAAGCTCCAGGCCCTTCCTACATACCTTGCCCTATGAATCTCTTCCCTCTGGCTATTCCCGAGTTACATCATTTTATAATAAACCAGTGATCTAGTCAGTAAAATGATTCTGAGTTCTGTGAGCCACTCTAGCAAGTTAATCAAACCCAAGGAGGGGGATGTGGAAACCTCTGATTTACAACCAACAGATCAGAAGCACAGACAACAACGTGGGACTGGTGACTGGCATCTGAAGCTGGGTGGAGGGGGGCAATCTTGCACCCTGAGCCCTTCGCCGGGGCGATCTGATGCTGGCTCTTGGTAGATGCTGCCAGCATTGAGCTGAATTGTGGGACACCCAGCTGGTGTCGGAGAATTGCTGACGGTGGTGGTGTGGGAAAACCCTCTCTCCACACCCACTGGAATGGGATGCCGAACGTTTAGCAACTTTTTAAGCAAATGGTCCACTTGTATTTCTTCCTTTGTGGTTCCACAATTACCACTGTTTGGTTTTGGTTTGTTTTGTTTTGTTTTTAATTAACGATTACAGTAGCTCTTTTTGTTGTATAAATGTTAACTCTCTGCCTATTGTATATGTTGCACAGATTTTCTCCCTGTCTTCCTCTTATCTTTTACTTTGCTTATGGTCACTTTCATCATGAAAACACTTTTAATTTTACAGGGGTGTTTCTGGTTCTCTGTTTCTTTGGGGTTCCTAAGTTTGGTGTCTTACCTGTGCCTTCCCCTCACAAAAATTACTAAGAAAATCTTCGTTTTATTTTAACACATTATAGCATAGTTTCTTACACTTAGGCCTCTAAACAATCTGGAATTTATTTCAGGGCACGCTGTGAGATATGAATAAACTTCTTTCTTTTTCTGCATAATGACTGATTTTCTCAATAGCATTTATCAAACACTCCATCATTCCTCTTGGCTTTGAAATGCCACCCTTAAGATGCTAAATTCCCATAAATCCACACACAAGTGTTACTGGATTCCTTAACGCTGATCTAAGACATTCTTTTTTACAGTAAGAGATTACAGTAATTCCTGATAATAAAATCGTGGTATCAGCAGATGGGAGTGCTTATCTCCTTAGCAAGGGGCCATCCACCCAGCTCAGGGAGAGATGATGTCAAGCCATTACAGATGAGCTGCTTTAAAAGGAAGGTGTAGACTTCATCATATTACATTTTACTTCCAGCTGAATTAAATTTATCTATTGACCCAGATTTTCGTGATGCTATTAAAGTACAGGTTCTACATTAGCTTCAGTAGCTCTGGGGATTCTATGAAGTTAAACGGCTAAGTTCAGAATAGATTCCTGACCACAGAGGCAAAGGTCAAGGAAAGATCAATAAAAACTGCAAATAACTGTATGCTTAGGAAAGAGATTTCAGCACAACGTGATGAATTAGATGGTGGCCAATAATGGGAAGAGCCATTCCTAATTCTCCCCGGCTCGTCCTGTAAACCATTTGCCCAAGAGACCCCAGTTTGGAATTTGTCCAGGAGAAAACTTACCGGCCGGCATTTTAGATTTCACAACTAGTGAATTCAAGGTCTATAATCTGAGGAATGGAGAACTGACCTTTCAGAAATGGAATAGACCAAACTTTAAGTCCAACCAGATGGGACCCTTGTAATGGGGTTAAAATACAAGCACGTGCTGCAAATTAAAGCCACTATTCCACAAGTCGTGAACATCCTAGAGGCAGAAGATTTCCACTAGACAATTTGTTTATTGGGGCCACGCTGTGTGAGGGTGTTCTCAGTCAGAAAAAGGTTTAGGGTGGATTTCCTTACTTGGTTTTCATCTATTGTTCTATTCCTAAGAAAATAAGAAGGAGGATTTTGAGTTGAATCCATTTTTTCCAATGTTTTTATTCAAAAGCAGAGCAATTTCTGCGCGGAAAGCGGGAAGGCTGGAGGACAAAGGGAGGGAGAGCTGCTGAGCCCCCGGACGGCAGAGCTCAGCTTGGCGGGGAACAAAGGCGCTCGCCAGCGCCATCTCCCCCGCCCATCCCCCAGCCAAAATCCCAAAGGGAACCAGTTCCTGCCAGGGAACTTGCTCCCTCCGCGTAAACACCCAACTCTGTGCTTCTGCGGAGCCAAACCTCCGGCAGCGGATCTGACTCCCTCCCGCTGCCACAGGGCCCCTCCTGAAGTGGATCACCTAAGGAGAAGCGAGCTAAGCCTGCCCCTCCTGCCCCCGTGCACCTTGCCTACCCACCCCAGCTAATACGCCAGATCCCCAGCACCACAAGCCTGGCAGTGTGCAGGTAGCCCAGACGGGCCACACCACCCCACAGTGAATCCCGCCCCTAGGAGAGGGGAAGAGAAGGCACACACCAGTCTGATTGTGGCCCCAGTGGTGGGCTGGGGGCAGACATCAGGTCTGACTCCCGCCCCGCCCACCAACTCCAGTTATACACCACAGCACAGGGGAAGTGCCCTGCAGGTCCTCACCACTCCAGGGACTATCCAAAATGACCAAATGAAGAATTCCCCTCAGAAGAATCTCCAGGAAATAACAACAGCTAATGAACTGATCAAAAAGGATTTAAATAATATAACAGAAAGTGAATTTAGAATAATAGTCATAAAATTAATCGCTGGGCTTGAAAACAGTATACAGGACAGCAGAGAATCTCTTGCCACAAAGATCGAGGGACTAAGGAACAGTCACGAGGAGTTGAAAAACGCTTTAAACGAATTGCAAAACAAAATGGAATCCACGATGGCTCGGCTTGAAGAGGCAGAGGAGAGAATAGGTGAACTAGAAGATAAAGTTATGGAGAAAGAGGAAGCTGAAAGAAAGAGAGATAAAAAAATCCAGGAGTATGAGGGGAAAATTAGAGAACTAAGTGATACACTAAAAAAAAATAATATACGCATAATTGGTATCCCAGAGGAGGAAGAGAGAGGGAAGGGTGCTGAAGGGGTACTTGAACAAATTATAGCTGAGAACTTCCCTGAACTGGGGAAGGAAAAAGGCATTGAAATCCAAGAGGCACAGAGAACTCCCTTCAGACGTAACTTGAATCGATCTTCTGCACGACATATCATAGTGAAACTGGCAAAATACAAGGATAAAGAGAAAATTCTGAAAGCAGCAAGGGATAAACGTGCCCTCACATATAAAGGGAGACCTATAAGACTCGTGACTGATCTCTCCTTTGAAACTTGGCAGGCCAGAAAGGCTTGGCACGATATCTACAGTGTGCTAAACAGAAAAAATATGCAGCCGAGAATCCTTTATCCAGCAAGTCTGTCATTTAGAATAGAAGGAGAAATAAAGGTCTTCCCAAACAAACAAAAACTGAAGGAATTTGTCACCACGAAACCAGCCCTACAAGAGATCCTAAGGGGGATCCTGTGAGACAAAGTACCAGAGACATCACTACAAGCATAAAACATACAGACATCACAATGACTCTAAACCCATATCTTTCTATAATAACACTGAATGTAAATGGATTAAATGCGCCAACTAAAAGACATAGGGTATCAGAATGGATAAAAAAACAAGACCCATCTATTTGCTGTCTACAAGAGACTCATTTTAGATCTGAGGACACCTTTAGATTGAGAGTGAGGGGATGGAGAACTATTTATCATGCTCCTGGAAGCCAAAAGAAAGCTGGAGTAGCCATACTTATATCAGACAAACTAGACTTTAAATTAAAGGCTGTAACAAGAGATGAAGAAGGGCATTATATAATAATCACAGGGTCTATCCACCAGGAAGAGCTAACTATTATAAATGTCTATGCGCCAAATACCCGAGCCCCCAGATATATAAAACAATTACTCATAAACATAAGCAACCTTATTGATAAGAATGTGGTCATTGCAGGGGACTTTAACACCCCACTTACAGAAATGGATAGATCATCTAGACACACAGTCAATAAAGAAACAAGGGCCCTGAATGATACATTGGATCAGATGGACTTGACAGATATATTTAGAACTCTGCATCCCAAAGCAACAGAATATACTTTCTTCTCGAGTGCACATGGAACATTCTCCAAGATAGATCATATACTGGGTCACAAAACAGCCCTTCATAAGTTTACAAGAATTGAAATTATACCTGCATACTTTCAGACCACAATGCTATGAAGCTTGAAATCAACCACAGGAAAAAGTCTGGAAAACCTCCAAAAGCATGGAGGTTAAAGAACACCCTACTAACGAATGAGTGGGTCAACCAGGCAATTAGAGAAGAAATTAAAACATATATGGAAACAAACGAAAATGAAAATACAACAATCCAAACCCTTTGGGATGCAGTGAAGGCAGTCCTGAGAGGAAAATACATTGCAATCCAGGCCTATCTCAAGAAACAAGAAAAATCCCAAATACAAAATCTAACAGCACACCTAAAGGAAATAGAAGCAGAACAGCAAAGGCAGCCTAAACCCAGCAGAAGAAGAGAAATAATAAAGATCAGAGCAGAAATAAACAATATAGAATCTAAAAAAACTGTAGAGCAGATCAACGAAACCAAGAGTTGGTTTTTTGAAAAAATAAACAAAATTGACAAACCTCTAGCCAGGCTTCTCAAAAAGAAAAGGGAGATGACCCAAATAGATAAAATCATGAATGAAAATGGAATGATTACAACCAATCCCTCAGAGATACAAACAATTATCAGGGAATACTATGAAAAATTATATGCCAGCAAATTGGACAACCTGGAAGAAATGGACAAATTTCTAAACACCCACACTCTTCCAAAACTCAATCAGGAGGAAATAGAAAGCTTGAACAGACCCATAACCAGCGAAGAAATTGAATCGGTTATCAAAAATCTCCCAACAAATAAGAGTCCAGGACCAGATGGCTTCCCAGGGGAGTTCTACCAGACATTTAAAGCAGAGATAATACCTATCCTTCTCAAGCTATTCCAAGAAATAGAAAGGGAAGGAAAACTTCCAGACTCATTCTATGAAGCCAGTATTACTTTGATTCCTAAACCAGACAGAGACCCAGTAAAAAAAGAGAACTACAGGCCAATATCCCTGATGAATATGGATGCAAAAATTCTTAATAAGATACTAGCAAATCGAATTCAACAGCATATAAAAAGAATTATTCACCATGATCAAGTGGGATTCATTCCTGGGATGCAGGGCTGGTTCAACATTCGCAAATCGATCAACGTGATACATCACATTAACAAAAAAAAAGAGAAGAACCATATGATCCTGTCAATCGATGCAGAAAAGGCCTTTGACAAAATCCAGCACCCTTTCTTAATAAAAACCCTTGAGAAAGTCGGGATAGAAGGAACATACTTAAAGATCATAAAGGCCATTTATGAAAAGCCCACAGCTAACATCATCCTCAACGGGGAAAAACTGAGAGCTTTTTCCCTGAGATCAGGAACACGACAGGGATGCCCACTGTCACCGCTGCTGTTTAATATAGTGCTGGAAGTTCTAGCATCAGCAATCAGACAACAAAAGGAAATCAAAGGCATCAAAATTGGCAAAGATGAAGTCAAGCTTTCACTTTTTGCAGATGACATGATATTATACATGGAAAATCCAATAGACTCCACCAAAAGTCTGCTAGAACTGATACATGAATTCAGCAAAGTTGCAGGATACAAAATCAACGTGCAGAAATCAGTTGCATTCTTATACACTAACAATGAAGCAACAGAAAGACAAATGAAGAAACTGATCCCATTCACAATTGCACCAAGAAGCATAAAATACCTAGGAATAAATCTAACCAAAGATGTAAAAGATCTGTATGCTGAAAACTATAGAAAGCTTATGCAGGTAATTGAAGAAGATATAAAGAAATGGAAAGACATTCCCTGCTCATGGATTGGAAGAATAAATATTGTCAAAATGTCAATACTACCCAAAGCTATCTACATATTCAATGCAATCCCAATCAAAATTGCACCAGCATTCTTCTCGAAACTAGAACAAGCAATCCTAAAATTCATATGGAACCACAAAAGGCCCCGAATAGCCAAAGTAATTTTGAAGAAGAAGACCAAAGCAGGAGGCATCACAATCCCAGACTTTAGCCTCTACTACAAAGCTGTCATCATCAAGACAGCATGGTATTGGCATAAAAACAGACACATAGACCAATGGAATAGAATAGAAACCCCAGAACTAGACCCACAAACGTATGGCCAACTCATCTTTGACAAAGCAGGAAAGAACATCCAATGGAAAAAAGACAGTCTCTTTAACAAATGGTGCTGGGAGAACTGGACAGCAACATGCAGAAGGCTGAAACTAGACCACTTTCTCACACCATTCACAAAAATAAACTCAAAATGGATAAAGGACCTGAATGTGAGACAGGAAACCATCAAAACCTTAGAGAGAAAGCAGGAAAAGACCTCTCTGACCTCAGCCGTAGCAATCTCTTACTCGGCACATCCCCAAAGGCAAGGGAATTAAAAGCAAAAGTGAATTACTGGGACCTTATGAAGATAAAAAGCTTCTGCACAGCAAAGGAAACAACCAACAAAACTAAAAGGCAACCAACGGAATGGGAAAAGATATTTGCAAATGACACATCGGACAAAGGGCTAGTATCCAAAATCTATAAAGAGCTCATCAAACTCCACACCAGAAAAACAAATAACCCAGTGAAGAAATGGGCAGAAAACATGAATAGACACTTCTCTAAAGAAGACATCCGGATGGCCAACAGGCACATGAAAAGATGTTCAACGTCGCTCCTTATCAGGGAAATACAAATCAAAACCACACTCAGATACCACCTCACGCCAGTCAGAGTGGCCAAAATGAAGAAATCAGGAGACTATAGATGCTGGAGAGGATGTGGAGAAACAGGAACCCTCTTGCACTGTTGGTGGGAATGCAAATTGGTGCAGCCGCTCTGGAAAACAGTATGGAGGTTCCTCAGAAAATTAAAAATAGACCTACCCTATGACCCAGCAATAGCACTGCTAGGAATTTATCCAAGGGATACAGGAGTACTGATGCATAGGGGCACCTGTACCCCAATGTTTATAGCGGCACTCTCAACAATAGCCAAATTATGGAAAGAGCCTAAATGTCCATCAACTGATGAATGGATAAAGAAATTGTGGTTTATATACACAACGGAATACTACGTGGCAATGAGAAAAAATGAAATATGGCCTTTTGTAGCAACATGGATGGAACTGGAGAGTGTGATGCTAAGTGAAATAAGCCATACAGAGAAAGACAGATACCATATGGTTTCACTCTTATGTGGATCCTGAGAAACATAACAGAAACCCATGGGGGAGGGGAAGGAAAAAAAAAAAAAAAAAGAGGTTAGAGTGGGAGAGAGCCAAAGCATTAGAGACTGTTAAAAACTGAGAACAAACTGAGGGTTGATGGGGGGTGGGAGGGAGGGCAGGGTGGGTGATGGGTATTGAGGAGGGCACCTTTTGGGATGAGCACTGGGTGTTGTATGGAAACCAATTTGACAGTAAATTTCATATATTAAAAAATAAAAAATAAATAAATAAATAAAATAAATAAATAAAAATAAAAAAAAATAAATAAATAAATTAAAAAAAAAAAAGTAGATCATGGGAGGATTTTACTGTCTTTTTTAAGAAAATTTTGGACTTTCCAAATTATTTTTAAATAAATAAATTAAATAAATAAATAAATAAAATATTTAAAATAAAATAAGTATGTATTGAAATAAAAATATTTAAAAATGGAAAAAAAAAAAAAGCAGAGCAATTTATTAAATCCTTTCTTCTCAAATTCCATATCAAATTAGCTCCTGTATCACCATCTCTCTTTTACAGATGCGGGAACTGAGGCTCAAAGAAGTTAAGTAACACAAAATTCGTGTATGGCATGCCATGATTGACATCGAGGTCCAGCTGATGATTCCAAAGCTCATTCTCTTAACCATCACACCACACCAGTTCAAAGTAGGGAATGGCTGGGAGGGCTAGGGCCAGGGATGCTCACTAGGTAGGTTGTCATCCCCGTGTGGCAAAGAAACTATTTTAAAAAATGGATTTCAGGAGAGCCCGGTTGGCTCAGTCGGGGGAGCGTGCAATTCTTGATCTTGGGGTTGTGAGTTCAAGTCCCACGTTAAGCGTAGAGATTACTTAAAAATAAAATATTTTTGAAAAAAATGGATTTTCTCTAAATTCCTCTAGAAAGAAATCAGAGGAAGCAGTGTTTGTTTTCAATAAACCCAGGTGCATGAATCATCCTATAGCTGTAATGCTGAATTTACAAGGTACAAACAAAGAGGGAGGCAAACCATAAGAGACTCTTCAATACAGAGAACAAACTGAGGGTTGATGGCGGTGGGGGGTGGGGGGATGGGGAAAATGGGTGATGCGCATGGAGGAGGGCGCCTGTTGGGATGAGCACTGGGTGTTGTCAGTAAGTGATGGATCACAGGAATCTACTACTGAAGCCAAGACTGCGTTGTATGTTAGCTAACTTGACAATAAACTTAAACAAAAATGCTAAAAGAAGTTGATACTTAGTAATTTAGATGAATTTTAATCTGTCGTTGCTGTTCGTCTACAACAAAAGGCAGACTCACTAAACCAGCCTAAGTTGCCAGTGATTTCATCAAAATTAATGTCTATTATTTACTGTTGGCACAGACCATATTAAATTCATTTTAAGCATGTTTTCTGATTGAATGTTATTAAAAACTTGGTTTTATGATCATACAAGCAGCAATTATGAGCAATAGACTTTAGCCAAATGTGCTGAATAGACCAGGTCAGTCTATGTGGGCCAGAGTAGGGTACAGGGATATACTCAGTGTATCTGATAAAAACTAAAAGTCCCAAGAGGTGGAAAAAGAAGTACTTTGCTGAGTGGGACAATATGTAAAAGACAGAATGAAATCCAGGACTGTGTCACTGTTAACTTGCGGATAAAAATGCTAAGAGAGGGGCGCCTGGGTGGCTTAGTTGGTTAAGTGTCAGACTCTTGATCTCAGCTCAGGTCTTGATCTCGGGGTCGTGAGTCTGAGCCTCACATTGGGAGGGCATGGAGTCTATAAGAACAAACGAACAAATGAACGAATGAACGAAAAGAAGGAGAGAAAGAAAGAAGAAAGAAAGAAAGAAAGAAAGAGGAAGGAAAAAAGAGGAAGGAAGGAAGAGAGAGAGAGAAAGAGAGAAAGAGGGAGAGAAAGAGGAAGGGAGGGAGGGAGAGAGGAAAATAAATTTTTTACAAATTAAATACTTGCCATTAGAATCTAGACTCCACTACGTCTCCATTTCATAACCATCCATCCACCTCCCGTTACTCACCCTCATTCTTTGAAGTTTTAAAGCTCCCGGTTTGCTATGTCCCTTGTTAGCACAGCTGCTGTCACCAATCTTGGCGATTGCACAGCCAAGTATTCGAGCCAAGAAACAACTTGGCCTCTCGAGTCCTTGACCTCTGGGTCTCCAATGACCACTGCCTGTCTCTGGAATCTTGCTCCAGACCTCCCATGCTCAGATCTCCACTTCCCAGATCTCCACATTTCCTGCTCCCCTCAGTCAGCCTTCAACCTCCCCAGAATCCACTGTATTGATGCCAGTATTTTCACTGTCCAGCATTACACCCCCCTCACCCATTTCTCTAGCTTGTACTCTTATGGTCCACCGTGATGCTCACTCCTCGCCAGCACCATCGACTGCCCTGCTCCTCTCTTCAATTTTCTTAGTTGGAGGCAAAACTTGGATCTGGTGAAAACCAAATCTCTACCTACCTAGCACCTGCACCCAGACGGCTGAAAGTGGCTCAAGTAACTAACACACAGTGGTGCTGACTGGTTCTAACTTGGAAATGAGGGTCACAGGTCTCAATGGGGCTCTTAGCACTGTGGAGTGATCTCACTTGACGCCCTAGTAAATTCACTTTCCCTCTCACCCAAATGTCTATTTCATACTTCTTTCTCTCCAATCCCTTCTTGGCATGTCTTTCTCTCCTTGAACATGGTTCAGTTATGAGTCCCCTTCTCTCTGTACCTAAACTCTCCCCAAGACTTACCCAGACCATGGATGTAATTACCAACTGTACAGTGAGCACCAAGATTTATTTCTCCTCAAGGCCCCAGATTTGGACACTCAACCAACAGCTCCCCTTGAATGTCCAATACGCATCTCAAACCCACCATAGCCAAAATCTATCTGTTTCCCACACCAAAACTCCGCTTCCCCTCCAGTTATTTCCATCTCATCTTCTGAGTTGCTCAAGCCAAAAACTTACGAGTCATCCTTGGTTCTTCTCTTTCACCCACTCTGCACATCCAATCTACCAACAAGATCTGTGTACTTCATAACTCATGAATGGAAACTGGTTTTTCAATACCTTCACAGCTACCACTGGAGCCCAAGCCTCCACACTCCATCCCTCATCCGGACTAAGGCAAGAGACTTGCTGCTTCCACCCTTGCCCTATTTTAACAAAGAGCAATAAAAACTGTGGGAAAGTGACAAGACAAAGAAAGCGGTTTGGGCTTCTAGGGCTGGTAAATTACAGGAAGTTAAATACGGGGCGGAAGCAAATGGAAGATAAAGGTAATTTTAGTAAGAAATGTTATGCAGACTCAATCTTACATAGGCTTCAGGGGGATAAGAGTGTTTCTAGTGATTAGAGTTCTCTTTCTTCTTTCTGGTTTGGAATGGGACGGGCACACCTTCACAAAGAGAAATGGATACCCTGTCTTAGCCACGAAGGGGCAGGATAGACAGCTTTTCTTGTATCTGCTCTTTCTCAGTTGCCTTCAGCTCAAAATAATCTTCATGCCAAAGTAGCATATTTCAGGGTAGCGTACTCTGATCGCCTTCACATGCCCAGCTTTTCCTATTCCTCACTATACTTACTGTTCTCACCAGTTGGAACACTCCCTAAGTTTTCTTGCCATGATGTTTTATATAAGTTAACCCTCCGCTGCAACTGTCACCTCCATAGAGGTCATTTCTCATCACTACATCTAAAACACCCCCATTGGGGCACCTGGCTGGCTCAGTGAGTAGAGCATCTGACTCTTGATCTCAAGGTAGAGAGTTCCAGCTCCACAGGGAGTGTGGAGATTGCTTTAAAAAAAAAAAAAAAAAAAAGACATTTTCCTCTCCTCCCAGGTTCCAAGTATGATTTATTCTTACATTAATACTTGGACATCCTGATCTCTTTTTCAGGATCTATATTTTTTTAGTGTCCAGACTGCTCAGAATTTAAATACATTTAAGTGGGTCCTTAGCCATGCTGGCTGGTCCTTTATATTTAGTTGCATTTAATTATATATGGTAAATGCTGCTATAGAAGTCTCATTAAAAATGAATTTTTAGTGAGAGCAAGATAAATATCATATGATTTCACTCATATGTGGTATTTAAGAAACAAAACAGATGAGCATAGGATATGGGAAGGAAAAATAAGATAAAAACAGACAGGGAGACCATAAGAGACCCTTAAATACAGAGAACAAACTAAGGGTTCCTGGTGGGGTGTTGGGTGGGGGGGGATGGGCTAAATGGGTGATGGGCATTAAGGAGGCCACTTGTTGGGATGAGCACTGGATATCACATGTAAGTGATGAATCACTAAACTCTACTCCTGAAACTATTATTACATTATATGTTAATTAATGTGGATTTAAATCAAATAAATAAATTAATATAATAATAAAACAAAATAACATTTTTCTTTAAACAATAAAAACAAAATAATAAAATGCCTATTTCTCAAAAAAATTTTTTTCCTTTAAAGGCAATTTGCATAATATGTTTAGAAATAAGTACCCCTAGAATAATACCGTATATTTCCATAAGTTTATTTTTGTAAATATGCGTGTGAATGCATAAAGACCCAAAGGCCACATGCAAACTAAAAACAGTAATTGTGTAGAAGGAACCATCTTGGGAGTCAAAGATGACAATAGTTTGTCAGGTACACTGTGAATACTTTAAAATAAAAACATAATTTTAGGGAGAGAAAGTTTTAAGCATGTTCAGGGCACAATGTTTTTAAACTCTTAAAACTATGTGACTACAAATACAGAAGCGTCACAGAAAGGTACTAAAGTTGGAAAGTTATGTGCTATACCATGATGACAGGATGACCAACCATAGTGGTTTGTCCAGGAAGATCGTCACCCTGCATGATGGGGCCCCTAGTGAGAACTGTTTCAGCCAGACTTTGGCGGAATAACTGCTGACATGTGCAGTAAAGGAAGTTTGGGGGGGCTCAGGTGTCCATATAATGCTAGACATTGACAGTACAATCAGCCTATGTAACATTCATTCAGGGGGCACCTGGGTGGCTCAGTGGGTTAAGCGTCCAGCTTTGGCTCAGGTCATAATGTCACAGTTCGTGAGCGCGAGCCCCGCGTCGGGCTCTGTGCTGACAGCTCAGAGCCTGGAGCCTGCTTCGGATTCTGTGTCTCCCTCTCTCTCTGCCCCTCCCCTGCTCACACTCTGTCTCTCTCTCTCTCTCTCTCTCTCAAAAATAAAAATTAAAAAAAAATTCATTCATTTAACAAATATCAATTGATCACTTGCTGTGTACTACTAACATTGTGCTATTTCCAAAATATCCTATAACAAGTGAGGCACAATTCTTGCCCTCACATACCTTAGCATACTAAAAGAAGACAGATGAGTAAACAGGTAACTCGAATACAGTATTAAGTGAAAGATAAATAGAAGTTGTGAGAGTATGTGGGTGGAACACCTAACCCAGCCTTACGAGGGTCGGGTAGCTCTCCTGGAGCCAAGTACAAAGGCTAAAGCAAACTTGTAAGTGATGGAGAGCATTACATCATTATATGACTGGAAGCATTGCTTTCTCAGGGTACATGAGATAATGATGCATCTTAACTTGGTGGCGTCTTAGATTCAATTAAACACAGTGTTTTTAAAAGGACTGATTTGGTTGCTCCGTTGAGTGAAACCAGCAAAGGCGGGTGGGAAGTAGGATCAACACTAGCGAGAAGCCGAGAGATGAGTTGGGATGTTATTGCAGAAGCAAAATGATGGCAACGAGGATCAAAGTCATAGCACGGGTGGGGGAAAGGTGGTCTGATTCTGGATATATTTTGAAGGTAGTTGATGAGGGACCATAAGATGTGCAGTGTGGAAGTAAGAGAAGAAAAAAGGTAAGAAAAGAAAAATATTTTTGACCAAGATCATTGGAGCAATTACATTTCCATGTCCTAAACAGTCATGTGCATGGCCACGACTTTTGCCACTAATACAATAACTTTAGACATGTCGCTGCTCTTCCCTGGCCTCAATCCTCTCATTTGTACAGGGAGAGATTTAAACTAGATCGGAGGTCATCATACTGTGTTTGGTGTGTGTGCCTCTGTAGGCCGCTCAGGAGAGTGAAGAAAAGGCAGGCAAATTAAGTTGTGTTTGCTTCTGGGGCGCCTGTGCGGCTCAGTCGGTTAAGCGTCCAACTCTTGGTTTCGACTCAGGTCATGATCTCATGGGCTCATTTGTGGGTTCAAGCCACACACTGGGTTTTGTGCTGCTGGTGTGGAGCCTGCTTGGGATTTGCTCTCTCTCTCTGTCTCTTCACCCCTCCCATGCACTCTCTGTCTCTCTAAATAAATAAATAAATAAATAAATAAACAAACTTTAAAAAAATTGTGTTTTGGAGTGCCTTGGTGGCTCAGTTGTTTAAGTGTCTGACTTTGGCTCAGGTCATGATCTCTCAGTTCATGAACTTGAGCCCCACATCAGGCTCTGTGTTGACAGTTCAGAGCCTGGAGCCTACTTCAGATTCTGGGTCTCCGTCTCTCGCTCTCTGCCCCTCCCCCACTCATGCTCGCGCTCTCTCTCTCTCTCTCTCTCTCTCAAAAATAAAATAAGCATTAAAAAAAATTGTGTTACCTTTTTATATTAGGAGTCCATTTAAAGTCTTATTTAAAAACAGGACTCCACCCCTAAAATTAAAAAAAAAAAATTACCATCATTGATGTGGACTGAATGTTTTTGTCTCCCCAATATTCATATGTTGACATTCTCATCTCCAAAGTGATGCTATTTGGAGGTGAAGACTTTGTGAGGCAATTAGATCATTGGGACACACAAAAAAGGGCCATCTACATACCAGGAAGAGGGTCCTTACTAAATCAGTGCCCAGAACTTCCCAGCCTCCAGAGCTGCAAGGTATAAATGTTTATTGCCTACACCACCCAGACTAAGGTCATTTGTTAGGGCAGCCTGAGGTGACTGAACCCATCATTTTACCTATATGACCCGCGAGACCCCGTCCATCCCAGCTCTAAAGTTGTAGCAGCAAGATCAAATTGTTGATTTATACAAGTGGCATCACCCCAACCGGATCGCATCGCTGCAACGGTGGGCAGAAAGATCGAGTGGCTTGTATCACTCCGCTATCGGCACTGTAATGGTCACCCTGCCTGACAAACCCTGATGTGCACTGGGTGGGAGAGAATCCAGACGGCGTGGGATTGCTCTGACAGCATAGCGCTGGATTATTTGAACAGGATTTCCTTATCTCCTTCTCCCTGGAACAAAGCTTGAAGTTTTGGCAAACGGGATTTTCTTCTGAAGTCTCTTTCACATTTCAGTTTCTTTCATTCCCGACTTGAGCCTTCTGGCAATCCCAGAAAATTTCTGAGTTCTCAGAGTGACTCACCTCAGGTGAGTGAGAGCAAAGTGAAACAGGAAATAATTATGATATAAAGGCCAGGGTCACACCCATTGCTGATAAGACTGTGTTTGGAAACAAGCCAGTGTCTTTCCAGGACATTAATTTCTCCTAAAACTGCGACATAACTTTCTGGTTCATCCGGTATTTTAACACGATGTTTTATTTCAGCATGGACCGTTCTTACTATGTGACTCGAGAATGTCTGAGTCCTCTGCTTTGTTCATGCAGTTTTCCATAAAAGGAAATGGGGCTAGCAATGCTGAAAGAACTCCACCCACATGGTTAAAGCAATATAGACTTGGACAACATGAAATTCACCTTAAAATAACTTGCTTGGGGCACCTGGGGGGCTCAGTCAGTTAAGCATCTGACTCCTGATCTCAACTCAGGTCTTGATCTCAGGGTTGTGAGTTCAAGCCCTATGTTGGGCTTCATGCTGGGCGTGGTCTACTTTAAAAAATTATAACAATAATAATAACTCGCTCGAACAAATACCCAGAAGTGGGCTTGCTCAATCATATGGTGGTTCTATTTTTAATTTTTTTTAGGACACTCCATGCTTTTTCCACATTGGCTGCACCAGTTTGCTTTCCCTCCAACAGTGAACAGGCTCGTTTCTCCACAGCCTTGCCAAGACTCGTCTTTTCAGGTTTTTTGATAATGGCCATCCTGAGAGATGTGAGATGATATTTCATTGGCGGGGGGGGGGGGGGGGGGGGGGGGTCATGTGGTTTTGATTTGCATTTCTTTGATGAGTAGTGATGTTGAGCACTTTTTCATATGTTTTTTCATACCTTGGGCTATTGGCACCCCTATGTTCATTGTAACACTGTTTACAATTACCAAACTAAAAACAGCTTCAGTGTCCACTGACAGATAAATTGATTTTAAAATGTGGTATACACATACAATGAAATACTATTCAGCCTTGATAGTACAGTAAAAGAAGGAAATCCTACAATATGGGACAACATGAAGGAGTTTTGAGGACATTATGCTAAGCAAAAGAAGACAGCCACACAAGGACAAATGGTGCAGGATTTCACTTATATGAAGTATCCCAAATAGTCAAACTCATGGAAGCAAATAATAGAATTGTGGTTGGGGACACCTGGGTGGCTCAGTCAATTAAACATCCAAATCTTGATTCCGGCTCAGATCATGATCTCATGGTTCCTGAGTTCAAGCCCTGCATCAGGCTCTATGCTGACAGTGTGGAGCCTGCTTGGGATTCTCTCTCTCCCTCTCTCTCTCTCTCTCTCTGTCCCTTCTCCATTCATGCTCTCTCTCTCTCTCTCTCACTCTCATGCTTGCTGAAAGTAAATAAATAAATAAATAAACTTTAAAAGATCACGTGTTAATGTTAAATGGCTTTACCACTATATTTAAACATGTATAATGTAGTATAATATATATTAATATATATTAAGTAATATATATGTATTTACATGTATTAAGTTATATATATGTATATATATACATATATATGTATATATATAGTTTTATATATATGTATATATATTTATATATATTTTTTATATATGTATACATATGTATATATATAATATATATGTATACATATATATATAAAACTTGCTAACTCTTTCTCAACATTGGTACATTCTTTGCATGACATAGTGGTCAAGAGTATTTATTATCCATGGATCTTAGGCAAGTTACTGAGACTCTCTGTGCCTCTATTTCTTTACCCGTAAATGGGGCAATAATAGCACCTACTTCAGAAGGATGCAATGAGGATTCAATGAGTCAAGTGCTTGGAATAGTGAAGGCATGAGATAAAGAGCATACATGTGCATTAGCTTTTATTGTTCTTGCGATGTTTATCCTGAGGAGTCATCAATAAGATAGAGAAATTGTAAGAAGCAAGTGAGATCATTCATTTTCAAAAATACCAAATACAAGCTGTGTTGTCTAGTTAACAAGAGGTTTACAACCTATTGGAAGTATGTATGACCCACGCCCCCCCCAAACAATGGAGTCCCAAACCCTAGACACTTCACTTCCTGGTTCTTCTTCCCCTCTCTGTTTTGCAGGCTAATTGTCACAGGCTTTGCAATGAACATGTGCCACAGAATAAAGGGAGGAGGGACTGAAAGTCTCTGCATCACCCAGGGAATGTACGTTTGTTCCAATCAGACTACTTTTTGCCTTAGGTGGGCATAGGTGACCTCCAGGAAAGGCTATAACACTGCAGTACTCAGCCAATGAGGAACCAGGGGAGGGACCTGCGTGCTAGGAGGTAAATTGCCTGCGGTAACTGCCCCGGATGTGCCTGTCTGTCAGACACCTGCTCTTACAAGAACATTGATTAAAGCCTCTCTTCACTGTACTCCAAGTCTCCACATCCCTCCTTTGATTGGGTCAGTGGGCTTATTTCTCACAGAAACATCTCAAAACAAAAAATCAGGGCATGTGGGTGGCTAAGTCGGTTGAGCTTCTGACTCTTAATTTTGGTTCAGGTCATGATCCCAGGGTTGTGGAATCAAGCCCCACATCAGACTGCATGCTGGGTGTGGAGCCTGCTTAAGATTCTCCCTCCCTCTGCCCCTCTCCCCCACTTGTGCTCGCTCTCTCTCTCTCTCTCTCTCTCAAAATTAAATTAAATTAAGTTAAATTAAATTAAATGGTGATTTCATCATGTCATCCCCTGGCTTAAAATCCTCGATGACACCAAATCCATCACAGAAAAGACCATGCTCGGCTTGCCGGGCACCTGACATTGGCAAATGCTTGCAGCCATCAGCCTTATCACCCCCAAGTCCTCAGCTCCTTGCAAGCAGTCCCCTTCATCTAAGTCCCTTGGGCTGTGTACTTTTGTTTTGCTTCCTATCCCCCATTTCTTCTCCTTTCTCCACTCCCAGCACCTCCGCTCTGCCCAGCTTGGCCTCTATCCAAATCATCTCTTGAGTCTCAGTGAAGACGTCAGTCAGGAAGCTTTCCTTGACCTTCTCAAACAGGGTTATGTGCACCTCTGCACGCTCATGCAACCCTCCACAATACTCCACTGTGCTTGCTTACCACACGCTTACACTAAACTTTTCACAGACACAAAGACAATGATCCTTCCCTATTTATCTCTGTGTCCTAAGTATCTTACGTTGCCTGGAACCTAGTCATTCAATTTGCCAAATGGATGAGCAAGGAAATTTTTCCCTGTGAAATTCTTCATTTACCAAGCTTTGGTCTGCACCAACCTAACATTTCTAAGAGATTAGGTGCACAACCATCAAAGGTCTTGACATGCACAAGACTCAGCCTCTAGACCCCCTCTCTGTGCTTGAGACCCAGGGACCATGCAACGCAGAGCTGAGCGGAGAAACACTATAGCCATTCGCTCATGCCAGGCATCACGTGGGCTAAATTGGCCAGCAACCAAAATAGATTCCCTCCCAACACCTTCATCCCCATATTGCTTCTTTTCCTCCCATACCCATAGCTTCTCTGCATCCCTAATTCATAGAACATTATCTCAATCCCTTAGTCATAATGAAGGTCTTGTTCTGGTCCAAGATGGCTGCAGCCTAGTTGTGGGGGTTAGCCATTTCCGGAGCCGATGTACCTAAAGGTAGGTGGGCAAGTTTAAGCTCTTCCTCATTCCCAGTAGCACTTCCAGGCCTCTCTGTCCTTGAAGTATCACTATGCTTTTGAGAGTTATTCTATCTGTGACATCTGCTTACTTTCCGTGCTCTCATTCTCGGACTACTTGGTAAATGGGCATTATCTTGGAAGTCTTCAACGTCCATGTGGGTAACCTTTCTTACACTGTAGTTTCCTACTTTCTCGATACCCCAGCGATCACTATTTCCACTTCATTCAGCTACTCATTCTTGTGATCAGACCTGGACTCTGTTACCATCTGGAATTGTTCCATTGACTAAACTTGGAACTATAATAACTCATCTGTTGATTGTGGACCCCGCCTTGCAAGCACCATAATTATTTCTGAATCCTACAGGACAGTCTTCTACTTCTTGAACCTTTGGTTTCTCTCCATCAGCCTCTTCCTGACCTTTTTTTCCCTTCTGAACCCAGGATACCCATGTGGTTGATCATATGCACATTTCTTTCATGAACACCGTCATCCCCAAGGCACACCTATCTTCACATTCCATATGGAGACTATGATTCCCTTCTCTGCTCCTACATTGGGACAGTAAGCAAAATTGGATAGAGTGATAACACATTAGGGGCGCCTGACTGGCTCAGTTAAGCATCCGACTCTTGATTTCGGCTCATGTCATGATCTCACAGTTTATGAGTTCAAGCCCCACATCTGGCTCTGTGCTGACAGTGCGGAGCCTGCTTGTGATTCTGTCTCCCTCTCTCTCTGCCCCTCTCCTGCTTGGTCTCTATCTCTCTCTCAAAATAAATAAAATAAACCTAAGAAAATTTTTTTAAAGAATGATGACACATTATGTACACAAAGCCACTAAAAATTACTGATCTTCAGATTCAGCTGTGCCTTTTTTTGTTTTCCCTATTTCCCCTTAAGTATTTTAAATTTAGCATATTGTATCAATTCCCCTCCCTGCCTCGCTTCTAGTAATTGATCTTTATCAAATTCTAACCAAATGGCCATCTACAATTTTACATAGATTCACCCTATTCTCACCAACCTCCCTCCTGTTTCAGAGGATGAGATATCCTTCTCTCTTAACTGTGTTCCATCTTGCCCCATGCACAACACTGCCCTTCAATCAGCTACCCTTCTCCCATATGACTAACCTCTCCATCCTTGCTGGGGGGGGGGGGGGGGGGGGGAGGGGGGGCGGGGCACGGCAAACTTCTTCTGTAAAGGACCAGGTAGTAAATATTCTAGATTTTCTGGCCATACAGTCTCTGTCACAACTACTCAACTCGGCTGTGGTAGCATTAAGGCAGCCATAGACAATACAAAATGAAATAAGCATGGCTGTATTCCAATAAAACCTTTTCTTTGGGCAATAAAATTTGAATTTCTTATTTTGCATGCAACAAAATATTCTTTTTCAGATTTTTTTCAACCATTTAAAAATGTAAAACCCATTCTTGGGGCACCTGGGTGGTTCAGTCGGTTAAGTGGCCATCTTTGGCTCAGGTCATGATATTGTGGTTCGTGGGTTGGAGCCCCACATCGGGCTCTGTGCTAACAGCTCAGAGCCTGCAGCCTACTTTGGATTCTGGGTCTCCCTCTCTCTCTCTGCCCCTCCCCCATTCACGTTTCTCTCTCTCTCTCTCTCTCTCTCTCTCAAAAATAAAATAAAGCATTAAAAAATCTTTAATAAAAATAAAAATATAAAACCCATTCTTAACTCATGAGTGATAAAACACACATACACACACACACACACAAAATCAGTGGGTGTTTGCCAACCCCTGCCTTACTTAGCCTTTAACAGAGATTCTCAGAGTATGGGCCCAACAGTATCAGCACCATGTGGGAACTTGTTAAAAATACAAGTTTTCCTGCCCCACCCCAGACCTTCTAATTCGGAAACTTTGAGAGTGCAACCTACAATCTGTGTTCTAACAAGCCTTCCAGGTGATTCTGATACTCAAGTTTGAGAACTACTGGCCTCCAAACAGAGCTCTCCTTGTTAAGTAAACACATTCCCCTTTCACAAAACAGAAGTGTGCTTTTTGCAGCTCAAATTCTTTCCTTCTCTTTCTTCCAAAACTTCCAAGTGATCTGTCAGCCGTTGCTGTCTCCATTTTCCTGCCACACATTTACAAAAGGAGAATAAGAACACCACGGGGAGTTGTAAGTATACAGGATGATTGGTAAGGGGCATTCCACACAGCCAAGGCGGGGGGAAGGCGGGGAGGATTTCAACTCCGCATCCCAGGAGGGAGACGTGTGGAAGGAACGTTGTCTGCGTCCCCACACTCACCTCACTCCTCCACGTAGAAGAAGAGAATGAGCCGATGGGTGAGTCTGGGAGACGGAACAGAGCCTTCCCTTCTCCTGTGGACAGCTGGGCCTCTGTAGCTCCTTTCCACAAAGTCAAGAGAGACACTTGCACAGGGGAACACAGCTCTAGGGAGCAAAGCTCAGGACTTGGAAGGTGCCCTGTGCAAATCAGAATTAGACACACCTTCTCCAAGTGGATGGAGCCCAGGGCAGGGGCCACAGGGACATTGTTGAGCCCTGTTTTCTCACCCCTTGATGGAACCACTCTTTTTTGGCCTCTGAGTTACCAAGGTCTGTTAATTCCCTAATAGATAGCCCCTCAGCTTTAGTGGAATCTATCAGACAATCTCTTTGATTAAAACTTTCAAGGAGACACTGACGATCTATCACCAGTGTGGTCCTATACGTTCTTTTCCTTAATTCCTTATCTGCTGACAATATCACAAGAGAAAAGTGTTGTGGGGTGTGTTTTTCTAAAATATGCATGCTGAATTTCCATTTTTCCTGTCCATTACAACCAAACATGCAGTAGTTAATGCAGACAACAATCATGCCTCCAGCTTTGCTTTGGGAAAAATGACTAAAAAGATAAGAATGCACCAAAAAACGTGCCAAGTGTGAGCCACACTAGAAGTGCTGGAAGAATGTCAGAAAAAGTGGGAGGGTCCAAGAAGTCCTCACAGATGTGTAAGGAATAAGTAGCATTTTAATAGGTTATAGGAAGGGAAGAAATTCCAAATGACTGAACGGCATGAAGACAGTGAAAAAAGTCTGGCTTGCCTAGAGCATAGAAGACTGGAGACTTGGCACAGAAGGTGGGCCTGACAGCCAGGCAGACCCTAGGTGTGCATATGCCATGCTAAGCCCCTTCGGGGCTGAGGCTATTTCACTCATCCCTTTGTCTTTAACGGCCCTAATAGAGTGCTTTGCATACAGCAGCAGACTATTAAATATTTGTTGCATGAAAAAGCAAATGTGTGAAATTACATTTATTCAGGCTTAGCTGAGTCAGGAGGCCTGACAAACTGGCCAGCAGATGGAGCAGGAAGGGGGTCAAACTGGGAAGTTTTCACATGACTTATCGTTTCTTGCTGGATGAGCTCATCAGATGAGTCAAAAACCATTTTCCCAATGTTCCTGTACAGTCAGATGGCAAATGCAAATCTTACTTGCTTCCAACAACTTTAAAAAAAAAACAAAAAAACAAAAAACAAAAAAAAAAAAACAAAGGCACCTGGGTGGCTCAGTTTGTTGAGCATCTGACTCTTGATTTCTGCCCAGGTCATGATCTCAGGAGATTGAGCCCCACAGCTCAAAAGCGGATTCTCTTTCTCCCTCACTCTCGGCCCCTCCCCTCCATGCTCTCTTTCACTCACTCTCTCTCTCTCTCTCTTTCAAAATAAATAAACATTTAAAAATAATAAAGAAAAGAAAAGAAAAAAACAGTTTTCACAAAAATAAAGCATGTTCATTTTAGAGAATTTGGAACCCAAAAGTATGTAATAAAGACAATTGAAGTCTATGTAATCTCGGTAATTAATAATGCAATATTATAGCAAGAATATTTTCTCATGTCATTAAAGATTCATTTAAAGTATGTTTTTTTATTTTTTTAATTTGTTTCATCTTTATTTATTTTTGAGAGAGAGAGAGAGAGAGAGACAGAGTGCGAGTGGGGGAGGAACAGAGAGAGAGAGAGACAGAATCCGAAGCAGGCTCCAGACTCTGAGCCTTCAGCACAGAGCCCGATGCAGAGCTTGAACTCACAAACCGTGACATCATGACCTGAGCTGAAATCGGACGCTTAACTGACTGAGCCACTCAGGAGCCCCTAAGTTATGTTTTTTATTAATGCAATGTCTTATTAATGCATAATCAAACTATTGGCTATTTTTTAAATCGTTCCTTTATTATTGAACAGTTTCCAAACATTCACTACACTCATATAAATGTCTCTTTAAATATATCTGTAGTGATTTCTATATTCGAGTCTTAAAAATCATCTTGCAAACCCTATTAAAGCATGAAGAGGGCCAGGAAATATAGAATACCATATTCACATGGAATAGCTTACCAGTAGAAATCTATAATTCTGGGCATCTGGGTAGCTCAGTCGGTTAAGCAACTGACTCAGGTCATGATCTCACAGGCTCGTGACACTGAGCCCCACATCAGGCTCTGCACTGACAATGTAAAGCCTACTTGGGATCCTCTCTCTCCCTCTCTCTCTGCCCCTTTCCCACTCATGTGCACTCTCACTCTCTCTCTTTCAAAATAAACAGTTAACAAAAACAAGAAACCTATAGATTCTTCTAAAAATAACATGCTTACTATACATTTTTTGTTCAAATTCCAACACAATTTTGAGAGGAGTGTGACAAACTTGATTCTAAAAATTATAAAGAATAGCTGAGACACAGGGGTGCCTGGGTGGCTCAGTTGGTTAAGCGTCCAACTTCGATTCAGGTCATGATCTCATGGCTCATGGGTTTGGGTCCCACTTCAGGCTCTGTGCTGACAGCTCAGAGCCTGGAGCCTGTTTCAGAGTCTGTGTCTTCCTCTCTCTCTCTGCCCCTCCCCTGCTCACTCTCTTGTCTTGTCTCTCTCTCTCTAAAAATAAACATTAGAAAATTTTAAAATAAAAGAATACCTAAGACACAAGTACGTAACGCAATTTTGAAAAAGAAGAACAAAGATGGAAGACCTTTCTTACCAGATATTAAGATATGTCACAAAGCCACAGCAATGAAAGTAATTTACTACTGGCCCAGGAATAGCACATCAATGGAATAAAATAGGGATCCAGAAGCACACCCACATGTACATGGAAATTTCATATACAATAGCATCTCTAAAAATGAAGAAAAGATAGACCATTTACCCATTGATGCTGGAAGCACTGTCTTCTCCATGGAGAAAAAGTCAGTTGGAGTTCTACCTGATACCGTATAGAAATGTTGACCGTAATAGATTAGATACCTTAATGTTTATTTATTTATTTTGAGACAGAGGAAATGTGAGCGGGGGAGGGACAGAGAGAGAGAGAGAGGGAGAGAGAGAGAATTTCAAGCAGATTCCATACTTTCAGCACAGAGCCCAATGTGGGGCTCAAACTCAAGAACCATGAGATCAGGACCTAAGCCAAAATCAAGAATCGTATGGTTAACCGACTGAGCCACCCCATGTGCCCCTAGATTACTTTTTTTTAATTTACATCCAAGTTAGTTAGCATATAGTGCAACAATAATTTCAGAAGTAGATTCCTTAATGCCCCTTACCCATTTAGCCCATCCCCCCTCCCACAACCCCTCCAGTAACCCTCTGTTTATTCTCCATATTTAAGAGTCTCTTATGTTTTGTCCCCCTCCCTGTTTTTATATTATTTTTGCTTCCCTTCTCTTGTGTTCATCTGTTCTGTGTCTTAAAGTCCTCATATAAGTGAAGTCATATGATATTTGTCTTTCTCTGACTAATTTCACTTAGCATCATACCCTCTAGTTCCATCCACGTAGTTGCGAATGGCAAGATTTCATTCTTTTTGATTGCCAAGGAATACTCCGTTGTGTATATATACCACATCTTCTTTACCCATTCATCCATCAGTGGACATTTGGGCTCTTTTCATACTTTGGCTATTGTTGATAGTGCTGCTATAAACATTGGGGCGTGTGTGCCCCTTCAAAATAGCACACCTGTATCCCTTGGATAAATACCTAGTAGTGCAATTGCTGGGTCATAGGGTAGTTCTATTTTTAATTCTTTGAGGAACCTCCATACTGTTTTCCAGAGTGGCTGCACCAGTTTACATTCCCACCAGCAGTGCCAAAGAGATCCTCTTTCTCTGCATCCTCACCAACATCTGTTGTTGACTGAGTTGTTAATGTTAGCCATTCTGACAGGTGTAAGGTGGTATCTCTTTGTGCTTTTGACTTGTATTTCCCTGATGATGAGTGATATTGAGCATTTTTTCATGTGTTTGTTGGCCAATCTGGATGTCTTCTTTGGAGAAGTGTCTATTCATGTCTTTTGCCCATTTCTTCACTGGATTATTTGTTTTTTGGGTGTTGAGTTTCATAAGTTCTTTATAGATTTTGTATACTAACCTTTTATCTGATACGTCGTTTGCAAATATCTTCTCCCATTCCGTCGGTTGCCTTTTAGTTTTGCTGGTTGTTTCCTTCACTGTGCAGAAGGTTTTTATTTTGATGAGGTCCCAGTAGTTCATTTTTGCTTTTGTTTCCCTTGCCTCTGGAGACGTGTTGAGTAAGAAGTTGCTGTGGCCAAGATCAGAGAGGTTTTTGCCTGTTTTCTCCTCCTTCCTATCTTACATTTAGGCCTTTCATCCATTTTGAGTTTATTTTTGTATATGGTGTAAGAAAGTGGTCCAGGTTCATTCTTCTGCATGTCGCTGTCCAGTTTTCCCAGCACCACTTGCCGAAGAGACTGTCTTTATTCCATTGGATATTCTTTCCTGCTTTGTCCCAGATTAGTTGGCCCTACATTTGCGGATCCATTTCTGGGTTCTCTATTCTGTTTCATTGATCTGAGTGTCTGTTTTTGTGCCAGAGATTAGATACTTTAATCTGAAATGGAAACCAATAAAGATAAAGAAAGTATAGAAGAATATCTCTGTGACCATGAATTGGAGGAATTAGTAAGGAAATCCTCAAAACCACAACCATCAGAGGAGAAATATGTAGATTGAGTGTACAAAAATTGGTCTTCTTATGAAAGAAGGACATGATACACAAAATTAACAGACAAGTGACAACCTGGAAGAATATATTTGCCACCTCTAAAACTCAAGGAATTCATACGTAGAATATAGAGAGAACTTCTATGTATCAACAAGAGTTGGTTGGAAATCCAATAGATTGATAGGAAATCCAATAGAAAAGTGGACAAAGAATTAGAATAGACAAATCACAGAAGGAAGAATGCCTAACAAATCTATGAAAAGATGCTTGAACTCCCTAGGAAGCAGACAGTGCGGTTAAAATAACAATGAGATACTACTTTATAAAAATTTTAAAGTTTAATACCAAGAACTGGTAAGAATGCGGGGGAAGGGTTACCTCAAAGGCTCTTGGTTTGCGACAGTGAACGATGCAACCAGTAATTATGCAACTAAATATGTCCCAGCAATCACACTCCTGGGAATACACTCCGCAAAAACTTGCATGCGAGTCTTTATTGGAACCTGTGTGAGGGTGTGCCTCTCAGTGCCATTTGCAGTGGCAGGGAGTAAGCTGGGGGCTGGTGGTCAGGGAAATAACTCTATCAAGTGGAATGTATGCAGTCAGGGCATAACTAAGCAGCAGCCAGAATTAATGAAGCAGATATACATTCAGCTATGTGGTCAGCTCTGAAGACATCGTGTCAAGTGGAAAAGGTGTGATACACGAAATAAAATCGGTAGCACGGAGCCCATGTAAATTTAAAACACTCTAAATAATATATGTCTCAAGCCTACTGGCGGATGCCTATGAGGAACACGGGATCAGAAATAAAGAGGAAAAAGAGGGCCTTGTGCAGGCCTAGGGTGACAGGGTGATCAATGCTATTCTCCACTTGCTTAGGGGAAAAAAACAAACAAAACAAACTCAGAACTGTTACGGCAGTCACACGAGAAGGTCACCAGACTGAGGGTGGCTCTGATGGTAGGCCTACATAAACAAACTGAAACCTAAACCAGAGTCAATCCTGCAGATGCCTCGAGGTTAAGAGGAACAACCAATCACAAACCGCCAACTAGGCTTTCCCAAGTAACGCACTCCTTAAGTTATAGCCAATGAAATCATTACCTTGTTTTGCTTCTCTCTGAAAACCTTTCCCCTCGTTCCCACCAGTAGGGTGCTTCTAACTGCTTCCAGTCTGGCACTGCCTGATTCAAATCAATGTTAGCTCAAATAAACCCTTAACATTTTAATATACCTCAGTTTATTTTTGTTCTTGTTGCTGTTGTTGACAGAAAGTAGGATCCATCAACGGGCATGAATAAGGAGGGGGCAGCACCGAGGTTGTCATGAGTGCAGCGCCCACCATTTGTCCTGGGGGCCACAATTAGGGATGTCTTTGAACCCATAGCCATCTGGGATGAGCCGCTTCTCCGCCACCACGTTTTCGAATTTCTCCTCACTTCTTGGAGATGTGGATCTTCCGGCAGCCAGCGAACCTGAACTTGGCCCTGCATAGGGCCGGCCTCAGTTACATGCTCCCTTTTCTGCAGCTTGGCATGGATGGACATGACGACTGCCAATGTGGACCCAGGCCACTGTGCCCTGGGGCTTTCCAAAGTCACCTCGCTTACCTGTCTAGAGCCCAGATTGGAGATAGCGTGAGGTCAGACATGAATGTCCACTGCAAAGGGCTGTCTCCAAGGTCCCTTAGGGCAACCCCAACACGCAACAGGCTGCATACACTACCCAGGAGGCTACTGTTTTCGGCCACGGCCCACCAGGCCCCCGTGGGGAAAGAGCACAGTTGGCTTCACTAGCGGCAGACTCTCTTTATCCTCCATTCCTTCCTCTCATACCTCCATTCCAGTCCAGTAGTAAATCCCTTATCTTCCAAATATATGCAGAATTCAATCATTTCTCATCTTTCCTACCAATACCACCCCAGGGCTTGGTCACCTTCACCTCTTGGCTGTTTTGGCAGCAGTCTCCCAGCCAGTCTGCTTTTGTGTCTTCCTGCCTTTGGTCTGCTTGCTTCTTTTTCTTTCTTTCTTTCTTTTCTTTTCTTTTCTTTTTTTTTTTTTTTTAGTCCTCAGGGTTCATTTATTGATTTATTTATATAAGTAAAATACACAGGTACAGGCTATGAAATGTGAGAACTCTTATGTGAACAAATTATGCCATTCTCTCACCAACAAACATTTTGTGGCTTGCCATAGACTTTAGAACAAAAATATGTCATCCCCAAAGACCTTAAAAGTAGTACAAATCTGTACTTGTATTTCTTCAGTGTTTTTCTTGCCTTTGGAGTATTTCACCTAGTTTGCATCCTGATTATCATGTGAAGACTTTTCTGCTACTTCTGTTCATTATAACGGTTTCTGAATGTTTTTGAAATAAATTTATATTTAAAATATTATTGGATCAAAATTACGACAGACTTACCAGAAATGTAAATTAAATTTGACACTTTATTTGGGGAATTGGCAGAAGAGAAAAATATTTTGAAGTTTGAAATGAGAATACAAATAGTAAAAGAGCATAAAATAGGGGCGCCTGGGTGGCTCAGTCAGTTGAGTGTCCGACTTCAGCTCAGGTCATGATCCCATGGCTCGTGAGTTCGAGCCCTGCATCAGGCTCTGTGCTGACAGCTCGGAGCCTAGAGCCTGCTTCAGATTCTGTGTCTCCCTCTCTCTCTGCCCCTCCCTGCTCATACTCCCTCTCTCTCTCTCTCTCTCTCTCTCAAAAATAAACATTAAAAAATGTTTTAATAAAAAAAATAAAAGAATATAAAATATCTAAAAGAGTTAAAATATTATGACAAAATATTGGCATTTTGGTTTCCACGAAGAAACCATTGGAGAACAGAGATTGGATAGCAATTATAACTTGAAAGGATAAATGCATTTAAGACAGTCAATTAGAAGCGAGCATGGTGATGGGGCACCTGGGTGGCTGAGCCCGTGTAGCCTGAACTCTTGGTCTCAGTTCAGGTCTTGGTCTCAAGGTCGTGAGTTGAAGCCCTGCACTGGGCTCAATGCCCAGTGTGGAGACTGCTCAACCGAGGCTGGTTGTCTCACAGCTTCGAAGAATGAAGAGGTGGACACAAAATGAGCAGCAGGCAAAATTTTATGAGAGTATGAGACTAGAAAATAAGAATAGTATGAAAGCTCTCTGCAGAGGCGACATTCAAAAGTAAATGCCCATGGTCTGCTTTCAACACAGCACGTAAAAGGAGCCTATTAAACAGAAGTCAGATTACATCAATTTCTGCCTTAGATCTTCCAGCTCCTGTCTCACTCAGCATGAAAGCAAAATCTTGGCGTCCACCAGCCACAACAGCCATACCCCCTAGTCCCTCTGTTCTTACCTGCTCATCTCTCCCCTGGCCACTCACTCATGCCACACTGGCCTCTTGCCAGCCTAGAACATACCAAGTACACCCTTCATTCATGGCCCTTGCAGGGGTTTATAATTCTTCCTGGAGCATTCTTTCCCTAGAGTTCCAAACAGCTTCCTCCCTTACCCTGTCAGATCTTCATTCAGAAGTCTCAATGAGACCTTCTCTGAACACGCTATTTAAAACTGCAACCCCTCAGACAAAAGAGCTGAACCAAACGGGCAAAAGATCTAAACGGACAACTTTCCAAAGGAGGTACGCCGATGGGAAATACGCACAAGAGAAGGTGCTCAGCATCATATGTCATTAAGAAAATGCAAATTGAAGGAAAGATGAGATCCCACTACACATCGACTAGAAGGGGCTAAAATTTCAAAAATTATGATAAGAACTGACAGCATCAAATGCTGGTGAGGATGGGAAGCAATAGGAACCCTCATTCATTGCTGGTGGGAATGCCACATGGTACAGCCAGGAGCACTGGAGGCGATGGCCCACACCTGTAGTCCCAGCTGCTTTGGAGACAGGAATTTCACTCGAGCCTAGGAGTTCCGGGCGGTATGGCACACTGTGCCAATCAGGTATCTGCACCATGTTGGGATTTAACACAGCGACCTCCCGGGAGCGAGGGGACCATCAAGTTGCTTAAGGAGGGCTGAGCTAGCCCAGGTCAGAAATGCAGGAGGTCAAAACTCCCATGCTCATTAAACCGGTACAGCCGCTTGGGAAGGCAGTTTGGCAGTTTCTTACAAAGCTAAGCATAGACTTAGCATGCCAGCAATTGCACTCCTAGTTATTTACTCAAATGAGTTGAAAACTTTTGTCCACACAAAAATCTGCACGTGGATATTTATAGCAGCTTTCTTCACAGTTGTCAAAAATTGGAAGCAGCCAAGATATTCTTCAATAAGTGAATGGATAAACAAACTGTGGTACATCTGTACAATGGAACAGTATTCAGGGATAAAAAGAAAGGAGCAATCAAGCCACAAGGAGATACATAGAAAACTTAAAGGCATATTTCTTTTTTTTTTTTTTTTAATTTTAGAAAGAGTGAGCAGGGGAGAGCAGCAGAGGGAGAGAGAGAGAGAGAGAGAGAGAGAAAACCTCAAGCAGGCTCCACACTCAGCACAGAGCCCAACACAAGGCTTGAGAGCCTGACACAGGGCTCGATCCCATGACCCTGGGATCATGACCTAAGCCAAAATCAAGAGTCAGATGTTCAACCAGCTGAGCCACCCAGGCTCCCCTAAATGCATATTTTGAAAGTGAAAGAAGCTATTTGAAAAGGCTACATGTGGTACAATTAATTCCAAACCTCACATTCTGGAAAAGGCAAAAATGCAGAGATAGAAGGATCTGTGATTGGCAAGGATTAAAGGGAATGGAGAGCTGAACAAGTGGAGAACAGGGAATTTTTAAGGCAATAAAACTATTCTATGTAATACAGTAATGGTAGATACATGACATTATGCATTTGGCAAAACCCATAAAACTGTACAATACAAAGAGCAAACCCTAAAATGTACATTATGGACTTCAGTTAATAATCATGTGTTACTCCATGTGCCAACTAACTTGGATGTAAATCATAAAAAATAAATAAATTATTAGATTAAAATAATAATAATAATGTGTTACTACTGGCTCATCAATTGTAGCAAATGTATCACATTAATGAAAGATGTTAATAAAAGAGAAATCATTTGAAGGACATATGGGAACTCTGTACTCTATGCTCAGTTGTTCAGTAAACCCAAAAATATAGGCACAATATGCAGAAAAGACATGACGAATATGTACTATATATTTAGGTATATATCCTGTGTTATATTTATATTTTATTTTTATGAAAGAGAGAAAGAGAGAGAGAGAGTAAGCAGGGAAGGGGGGAGGCAGGGAGAGAGAGAGAGAGAGAGAAAGAATCTTAAGTAGACTCCACACCCAGCCCAGAGCCCAAAAGGCTCAATCCCACAAACCATGAGATCATGACCCGAGCCGAAATCAAGAGTTGGATGTTCAACCAACTGAGCCACCCAGGTGCCCCTATATTTTCTATGTAATACAGCATATCTAATTGTAATAGATATTACAAATAGATACAAATTACAAATAGATACATATCTAATTGTAATTACCCAAATCTCAAAACATAACAATTATACAACACTATTATCTAATTCACACAGTCCATAGTCAAATAACATCAATTGTCCCAATAATGTCTTTTATAGCTTTTTTTTCCTAATTCAGGAACTGGTCCACTGCATTTAGTAATCTGGAAGAGGTCCTCAGTCTTTTGTTGGTGGTCATGGTGGTCTTTCTTTACCTTGACATTTTTTAAGAGTTGAGGCCAGTTCTTTCACAGATATCCCTCAACTCGTGTTTGTCTTTTTCCTCACGGTCAGATTCAGATTATGCATCTTGGGCAGGAATCTTACAGAAGTGGTGTGCCCTCAGAGCATCATATCAGGAGATATAAGACGTTGGTCTGTCTCAATGCGGGTGATATGACCTTGGATGCCCACATCCATCAGATTTCTCCCAAAGGGGAATTTTGTATATTTGGTTCACTGCCATATTCCTAGAGCCTAGAGTAGTACCTGATATAGGCACTGAAAAAGAACACGTTGAGTCAATGACTAAATGACTTCAAGTCTGTGGAGCTGAAAAGACAAAGGGGAGGAAGAAGAAAAAGAAGAAACAGGAGGAGAAAGTCGTAAGCTTGTAGAATAAATTATCAGTATGTACATTTTAGGTTCATAAATATTATTCAGGAGATTTCCAGGACATTTCTATCCAGAGCCATCATACTCCTGCCAGCATAAACTTATCTTCTAATGTGTTAATGATATAGACTTGACCTCAATGATAACTCATTTTAAGATGATCCTCATTTTGGGGGCCCCTGGGTGGCTCAGTCGGTTGATCATCTGACTTCAGCTCAGGCCATGATCTCCTGGTTCATGAGCCCCACATTGGGCTCACTGCCGCCAGCGCAAATCCTGCTTCGGATCCTCTGTCTCCTCTCTCTGCCCCTCCTCCACTTGCAGTCTCTTAAAAATAAACATTAAAAAAAAAAAAAAAGATGATCCTCATTCTTAAAAGCTTTTTCAACTCTTTCAGAAGAAAATCTTCTGTGAAAGGAGCCTCAGAGGCCTGTTTCATAGATTATCAATTTTTATCATGGTGTGCCTCAGTGGCAATGTGTGCCGTAGGTAAATATAATTTATTATTTACCTCCAGATATCTCTAATTTGGTTAATAGTCCCTTGCAATTATAAAGCAAGCAGTGTGAAAGGAAAAATGGTCACATATTCAAGCAATGTGCTAAGGAAAGGAAAGAAGGACATGAAAATATTATCATAAAAAATTTTAACATTATCGGGGCGCCTGGGTGGCTCAGTCGGTTGGGCGACTGACTTCACCTCGGGTCATGGTCTCACGGTTTGTGGGTTCGATCCCCGCATCCGGCTCTGTGCTGACAACTCAGAGCCTGGAGCCTGCTTCTGATTCTGTGTCTCCCTCTCTCTGCACCTCCCCTGCTCATGCTCAGTCTCTCTCTGACTCCCAAAAAATAAATAAATGTTAATTTTTTTAAAAAAAATTTGTTTTTAATTTTAACATTATCAACTAGACAAGCAAAAATCAATTCCAATTGGTTCGGTGTCCATCAACACAAGCCAGTGAAAAGGAAAACTCTGTGAAGCGTTTTGTTTTCAATCATTTTTTTTTTTGAAATTTATTGTCAAATTGGTTTCCATACAACACCCAGTGCTCATCCCAAAAGATGCCCTCTTCAGTACCCATCACCCACCCTCCCCTCCCTCCCACCCCCCATCAACCCTCAGTTTGTTCTCAGTTCTTCAGAGTCTCTTATGCTTTGGCTCTCTCCCTCTCTAACCTCTTTTTTTCTTCTTCTTCTTCTTCTTCCCCTCCCCCCATGGGTTTCTGTTTCCAAACATATTTTAAAAGCGATGTGGAAAGTGAAATTTTTTAAGCTTGGTTTTCAACTATCACCATAATTAATCGTCAGGATTTAATGTAAAGAAGGTTGTTTTTTTTTTCTCTTTTGATTTTTAAACATTCTACGGAGACTTAAATTGTCTCTGCTGTTACCAGCCTTTTCCCAGCTCCCTACGATGGGGTGGGGGGAGCCTTTACAAACAGGTCTGTGACACACTGACATTTCAAAGCCAATCCTTCTTTTAACAAAAGTCTTGGGGGCGGGGGGGGGGGGGGGCGCCAGGATGCCTCAGTCAGTTCCAAGCATCCGACTTGGGCTCAGGAGTTCGACCCCACATGGAGACTCTCTGCTCTCAGCGTGGAGCCCACTTTGGATCCTCTGTCTCCCTCTCCCTGCCCATCCGCTGCTCTCATGCACACCTGGGCGAGCTCTCTCTCTCTCTCTCAAAACTAACCAAACATAACAACAAAAAAAACCCACCTCTCCAGGTTCATTGCTTCAGTAGAGCAGGGATAGAACATTTGTGTGCAGTCATTTCTCACCTTCATTTGGGAGTTCATTATATAAACAGATAATGACACGCTCCCCGGAGAACACTTGACTGAATGCTACATGTGTCTTTTCTCATTTGTAAATTCGTTTGTAAGCAAAATGCAATTCTTTTTGCCTGACATAAATTGGAATGAGATCAAATCAAGTCCATGTGCTAATTTTGTAAACTTTGGATATAGGTTCCTATTTCCTAAATGTTTCCTCATACTTCTTCAAGTTAATTAATGTTTGGCAGACAAACTTATTTGCCCCAGTATGATTAGAAAGGGAGTAAGCTTACAAGTGACACGCGTAGCAAAAGAAAATTTTTTTTAATTCTAAAAATTTAGGGCTCCTGGGTGGCTCAGTCAGTCGAGCGTCCAATTCTTGATTTCAGCTCAGGTCATGATCCCAAGCTTGTGAGATCGAGCCCTGCATCGGACTCTGCACTGGACACGGAACCTGCTTGAGATTCGCTGTCTCTTGCTCTCTCTCTCTCTCCCTCCCTCTGCCACACTCTCTCTGTCTCTCTCTTTTTTTTAATGTTTATTTTTGAGAGACAGAGAGAGATAGCAAGCATGAGTGGGGGAGGGGCAGAAAGAGAAGGGGACAAAGGATCTGATGTGGGCTCTGTACTGACAACAGAGAGCCTCACATGGAGCTTGAACTCCCAAACTGTGAGATCATGACCCCAGCCCAAGTTAAACGCTCAACCAACTGAGCTACCCAGGTGCCCCTCATTCTCTCTGTGTCTTAAATGAGCTAAAATAAAATAAAATAAAATAAAATAAAATAAAATAAAATAAAATAAAAAATAAAATTCTAGGGGCGCCTGGGTGGCTCCGTTGGTTGGGAGCCTGACTTCGGCTCAGGTCATGATCTTGGCTCCTGAGTTCGAGCCCCGCATTGGACTCTGTGCTGACAGCTCGGAGCCTGGAGTCTGCTTCGGATTCTGCGTCTCCCTGTCTTCTCTGGCCCTCCCCTGCTCGTGCTCTGTCTCTCTCTCTCAAAAATAAATAAACATTAAAAAAATAAAATAAAATAAATTTCAAAAATTTTAGTGCAGGCATGATTAAAGGAGGATTCCATGCATATTTACATGTCATCTAGAGAAAAAAAAAATCACCCGTATAAGAAAAATTTACATTCAATGGTGGCATGTCACTTAAATTAACGATTTTACTCCCACCAAATACTCTGCTCAATACCGATTTAATCTCCTATGCTTCTAACGCCTTACAGTTTCACTCTTGTGTGACATTTAGACAGCATTCCTTTTTTCCGTCGTTGGTCATTCTTTCAACCTAAATATTTCAGGAAAGATATTTGTGTGGTATTATCAAAAGCAAATGAAACACATTCAGGCCCTAGCCCGCTCAAATGGAGCCAGAGTGACCACTGTTTCGTTTCTGATGGGGATTTTCAAATCCCAGACCAAAGGCACCGTTTTCCACTTAGTCGCTGTGGACAATCAGTCAGGCACTCTAACACCTGGGATCTTTCCACATTTTCCTTAACAGCTACAACCACCAAACCCTCAACCCCTGCCATCCTGGTTAGAAACAACAAGCACCGCTCCCAACCATCTCCCGGTGCCATTTTTATATACCGGCAGCCCACAGGGAACAGCACATAATAACCTCCGCCTCCTCTCACCTCCCACTCCCTCCGCTAAGGGACGGAACACCAAAGAAAGTGAACAAGTGGATAAGCCAATTTAAGAAATTGTGGGTGAAGTCTGAAATCTGTCTGAAGACGCAAAACTTCCACACTCAGACCCCAAAACCATGGAAACCCTCGGTTCCTATGCGAAATGCCGTGGCACTCTGAATCTATACTGCCAGTCTGCCCTTCACCATGTATTTTTTTTTATTTTATTTTATCTCAGGGAGAGACTGTCCGCGCTCATGCGCAGTCAGGCACACACCAGCCATGACGCACGCGTGTGAGTGGTGACGCATGCGCGTGAGCGGGAGGGCGAGCGGTTGAAGCAGGCTCCGTGGCCGGCTCACCAGCGAGGAGCCCACGTGGGGCCCCATCCCGTGACCGAGAGATCACGACCTGAGCCAAAGTCAAGAGGGGGACACCCAGGTGCCCCTTCGCGTAACCATATTGTTAACTGATACTGTTGGTTCTCTTTACCCACGAGTCTCCATGTTTTCTCAGTCCTTAAGAAAGAGGAAGACCTTTGCAAAATAATTTCATGTCAGGAAGATTTGTTTGTAAGTTGTATTTTTAGAGACAAAGCCGAATTGAAATCAGCCAGTGGGCCTCAAAATCTAAAGCATTCTTGCAATGCATTTAATCAATCACTATGAAGTACTTAATTAGGTCAACCTGGTACTGTGTATTCTGGAAAGAACTTGGTATTTGGTCGCTTGTTTATTTTCTGTTTCCCACACCAGAATGAAAGCTCAGTAACTTTAGGGACTCTTTTTTTTTTTTAATCTTTTCCTCTGCCTTATCTGCTACACCTAGAACACAATAGGAGCTCAATAAATATTTACTGAATGAATAAAAATGTGGCAGCCGCTAGCAGAATTCTTTTAAGCTTATTTATTTACTTAAGTCATCTCTGTATCCAACATGGGGCTCAAACTCGCAGTTCCCAGATCAAGAGTTGCTTGCTCTTCTGACTTAGCCAGCCAGATGCCCTGCAAAATGTTTTTCTCGCTCTAGAAAGCTACCCGAGTGTCTCTTTGCTGGCCATAAAATACCAAACTGTTTTACCCGAGTCGCTATGCCATTGCTTTATGGAGTTTGAACAACAGTGCACTAACAAACAGCCTCAAAGATATTCCCATGACTACAATTTGCTTATGTCACCGAGGTTATTCCTTGCGGTACTCACATAACTCCCTTGATGCAAATCTAAGACATGCACAAGAGGTGAGTTTAGACCAGCCAATAACTCTTGGAAATCTTTACAAGATTTTTTTTTTAATTTTTTATTTTATTTCGGAGAGGGAGAGAGCACATGCACAAGTGGGAGAGAGAGGCAGAGGCAGAGAGAGAGAATCTCAAGCAGTCTCCATGCTCAGCACAGAGCCCAACGCAGGGCTTGATCCCACGACCCTGGGATCACGACCTGAGCCGAAATCAAGAATCAGACGTTCAACTGACTGAGCCACCCAGGCGCCCCTACAAGCTTTAAAATTATGATGTTAAAACAGGAACTAACAGTTACTGTGACATGATTTGGGTTACCCCCCGTTCAAAATATGGGCATCAGCAGATGCACGGTGGAAGTGCTGAGCTAAGCTTGGCATTCTTGAAAGCGGAGCCAAATAGGGATTTTCCGTAGGTGCTGTCAGCCCAGAGATGGAATTAGGCAATTTTAACCCATCCATGCCACCCTCTCTCTGCCCGCATAGAGACCCATGGAAGCAGGACCAGCTCTGCCAGAGGGTGGTTAATAGAACAATTGGTTCTTATGTATCTAACCTGTTTATACATGCCAATCCTCCCACTTCCTATCAATGCTTCTCCTCGGACCAACCTTACCCAGGTTTCTGGGTGCTTCTTCTCTTCTCAGGGACTATAGGATGCTATTTTCACTGGATTTTACTCAAATGGAAACGGGTCAAATTGTTTTCCAAACTTGGCTGACCCTAAGAATCTCTGGAATATTTATTTTAAAATGCAGCTTCCAAGGAATGTCCAGAATAATCACAGCTGTGCAGATCAGCATCTTAAACCTCCTGGAAAGCACACAAAGCAACTGGAAAAGCAACGATGAAACAGAGAAACAAATACACAATTAGGATATGCCAATGTTTATAGCAGCATTATCCACAATAGCCAAAAGGTAGAAACAATGGCAGGTAGAAACAATTCACCACTGAAAGGTGAATGGATGAACCAAATGTGGCATATACGTACAATGGAATATTATTTGGCCTTAAAAAGGAAAGCAATTCTGATACACATTACAACGTGGATGATTCTTGAAAACATGCTAAGTGAAATAAGCCAGACACGAGAGGACAAATACTGTATGATTCCACTTATATGATATAGCTAGAGTAGCCAAATTCATAAAGAGAGAAAGCAGAACAGGGGATACCAGGGGCTCGGGGGCAGGGTGGGACTCTCCAAAGAGTCACAAAAATAATCCTAATATGTGGGGGCAGTACGTTCTTGTAGCAAGGGAGAAGGAGAGAGCCTTTGGGTTATAAGCCCGCAAACACTACCCTAACCTGCCTGTCTTGCTGTGCAATAATCTGCAAACGATGGCTTGTGAAAATCTAACACATTCGTTGTTAGGCAGTAAAAAAAAAAAAAAAAAAAAAAGGTTCTATCACAGCACAGATACAAATGTACTTTTTCAAAATGTGAAGATAATTCCAAACTTATGAACCAGGGGGAAAACTAGCTACCAAGAAACAGGTGAGGGGTGCCGGGCTGCCTCAGTCTGAAGAGCACACAACTCTTGATCTTGGGGTCGTGAGTTCGAGCCCCACACTGGGTGCAGAGATGACTCAAATAAATAAATAAAAACCTAAAAAAAAAAGAAATAGGTGAAAGTGGTAAGCATAGCATAACCTATAGACATGTTGAATCACTATGTTGTTCACCTGAAACTACCGTAACATTGTGTGTCAAACATACTCAAATTTAAGAACGAAATTGTTTTTAAAAAAGAGGTATAACCAAAATTTTCACCAGGAAGTTAAGAAATATAAATGAAGTCATTGCATACCTGGAAGACGTACGCAAAGCAGAAATACAAGAATTTTGGAAAGACTTGATGAGACAATCCTAGGAGATAAAATGGAAACTGAAAGAAGGACACAGAAAAAGTAAGGCCAACAAATGTAAGGATGAGACAGCAGAAACACAGGGAGAACAGACATGGAAGAAAAATACAGTAAGTGCCCTAAAGTATAAAAAATAAGAAAAGTGGAGCACCTGGGTGGCTCAGTTGGTAGAGCATCTGACTCTTGATTTCAGCTCAGGTCATGATCCCAGGGTTGTGGAATCGAGCCTTATGTTGGGCTCCATGCTGAGTGTGGAGCCTGCTTAAGATTCTCTCCTTTCCCTGATTGCGCGCGCTCTCTCTCTCCCTCTCTCTCTCTCTCTCTCTCTCTCTCCCTCTCTAAATTTTTTTTATTTTTTTAAAAAAATTTTTTTTAACGTTTATTTATTTTTGAGACAGAGAGAGACAGACAGAGCATGAACGGGGGAGGGTCAGAGAGAGGGAGACACAGAATCGGAAACAGGCTCCAGGCTCCGAGCTGTCAGCACAGAGCCCGACGCAGGGCTCGAACTCACGGACCGCGAGATCGTGACCTGAGCCGAAGTCGGCCGCTCAACCGACTGAGCCACTCAGGCGCCCCTAAATTTTTTTTAAAAAATAAGAAAAGTGAAATAAAGATCAAATAAAGATCTTACTTTTTTAAAATAAAGATTATAATGGAGACAGCATTATCTAGAACACAAGGAGTGTCAACATTTGCACAATTTAAATCCTTGAAGAAGAAAACCAAAATAATGCAATAACAAATAGTTCCAAAAGATTCAAGAAAATGTTCCTGAAACAAATGAGGATGTGAGTGTACTTACTGGAAGGACTTACTAAGTACCAGGGAAAACTCATCCAAAAAGGCATATCCTAATAAAGTTATTGGACTGAAAAAGTTAAATCATTCATTCATACAGGAGAAAGTCAGGAGGCCTCATATTTCTCCCTATCAACATTCATTTCCAGAAGACATTGGGAATTTGACTGGATCCAAATTTCAGTCCTTAGGGTGCTGACTGGATTGGATAACTCACTGAGTAATTACTTAATTCAACAAACATTTTTTTTCCTTCACCACTTCCTTTACCTCCCATTTTTTTTAAAGAAATGCTCTTTAAAAAAAAATTTTTTTTTAATTTTAGAGAGTGTGGGGAAGTGGGGCAGAGGGAGAGAGAGAGAGAGAGAAAGAGAGAGAATCCCAAGCAGGCTTCACACTCAGCTCAGAGCCCAACACAGGGCTCAATCCTACTACCCTGGGATCACGACCTGAGCCAAAACCAAGAGTCAGACCCTCAACTCCAGTCACCCCCAAACATGTAAACAAATTATCACAATACAATATGATAAGAGTCAAAACTCAAGATGGAAACAATAGGAAAGGTATGTTCAGGAATGGCAAGAATTTCAGGGAGAGGTGGAAGACCTTGGGACAGTTTATTATGAAATCTGACTTAATTGTAGGTGACAGAAAGTCAATGGAGGAAAGTTAGCTTTGGAAGTACTAAGGAGAGAGTGTTTGTGTGCATTGTCTGTGTGTACGGGGTGGGAGGGGGAATATGATTCTTACTGGACCTCAGATGCACAAGGATGAGTTAATCATACTTAACAGGTCGTGCATGGCCTATTATTATTTTTTTGTCCAGACAAAACTTTCTAATTTATTCTCTTTGTATCCTCATATTCCATCTCTTTCATGCCCCTTAACTCCTACTATATGCAATCATATAACATGCAATGATATTTTCGTTTATGTGTGTTTGTGTTCTTCTTTGTGTGTGTTCTTACAAAATGTGCATATCTTGGGTGCCTGGGTGGCTCAGTGGGTTAAGCGTCGGACTCTTGATTTTGGCTCAGGTCACGATCTCACAGGTCTGTACTGTGCTGGCAGCGCAAGAGCCTGCTTGGGATTCTCTCTCTCCTCCTCTCTCTGCTCCTCCCTCACTCACGTGTGCTCACTTTCTCACTCTCTCTTTCTCTCTCTCTCTCAAAAATAAATAAACTTTTTAATATTTTTATGTTTATTTATTTTTGAGAGAGAGGGACAGAGCACGAGCAGGGGAGGGGCAGAGAGAGAGGGAGACACAGAATCCGAAGCAGGTTCCAGGCTCTGAGCTGTCAGCACAGAGCTCGACGTCGGGCTCGAACTGCGAGATCATGACCTGAGCCGAAGTCGGACGCTCAACTGACCGAACCACCCAGGCGCCCCAAATAAACTTTTTTTTAAATGTGCTCATCTTTTATTTCTTATTTTAATTTCAATATAGTTAAAATACAGTGTTATATTAGTTTCAGGTGTACAATATAGTGCTTTGACAATTATATACACTTCTCAATGCTCATTGTGATAAATGTTCTCTTAACCCCCATCACCTATTTCTCCTATTTCATTCTCCTCACTCTCCTTCTCTCTGGTAACCGTCAGTTTGTTCGGTATAGTTAAGAATCTGTTTCTTGGTTTGTCACTTTTTTTCTTTGTTTTTTTGTTCTGTTTCTGTTTCTGTTTCTGTTCTGTTTAAATTACACATATGAGTGAAATCATATAGTATTTGTTTTCCTCCGACTAACTTATTTCACTTAGCATTATACTCTCTAGGTCCATCCACGTTGTTGCAAATGGCAAGATTTCATTCTTTTATGGCCAAGTAACATTCCATTGTTTGCATATACCACATCTTTTTTATCCATTCATCTACGGATGGACACTTGGGCTGCTGCCATAATTTGACTACTGTAAATAATGCTGCAGTAAACACAAGAGTGCATATATCTTTTCAACTTCAGTGTTTTTGTATTCTTTGGGTAAATACCCAGTAGTGGAATTACCAGATCATATGGTAATTCTATTTTTAATATTTGAGGAAACTTCATACTGTTTTCCACAGTGGTTGCAGCAGCCTGCATTCCCACCATTAGTGCACAAGAGTTCCTTTTTCTCTATATCTTGCCAGCATTCATTTCTTATGTTTTTGATCTGGGCCATTCTGTCTGGTGTGAGATGATATCTCGTTGTGCTTTTCATTTGCATTTCCTTGATGATTGGTGATATTGAGCATTTTGTTCATGTGCCTTTGGCCATCTGTATGTCTTCTTTAGAGAAATGTCTGTTCGTATCTTCTGCCCATTTTTTCTTTTGTCTTCTGCCCATTTTTAGATTATTTGTGGGGTTTTTGGTGCTGAGTTGCATAAATCCTTTATATATTCTGGATAGAAACCCTATATCGAATAGAAACGTGCATGTATCTTTAATTAATGTAAATGGTAGGGTGTCACGTAACTCATTCTCTTTTACTTGTTTTTTTCTAAACATTATGATTTTAAAATGTATCCATATGGCAGTGTGTATAGCCAATCTGTTTATTGTAATTGCTATACCGTACTTAAGGGTATACATCCATCGGGGCACCTGGGTGGCTCAGTTGGTTTAGCTTCTTCTTTGGCTCAGGTCATGTGCCATCAGCACAGAGCCTGCTTTGGATCCTCTGTCCCCCTCTCTCTCTGCCCCTCCCCTGCTTTCTCTCTCTCTCTCTCTCTCTCTCAAAAATAAATAAACATTTTTTTAAAAGGGGGTGTACATCCATCACATTTTACTATCCATTCTCCCAGTGATGAACACCCAACTCCTCACTAATACATGGGGGGAAAAAAAGCTTCACAGAACATCTCTTATGTGTCCCATTACACATCTGTATAACAATTCCTTTGGTATATATACTCAGGAGCAGAATTATGGTCACAGGGCCTGCTTATACTTAATTTGACTACCTAGTGCCAGGTTGCCCTCCAAAACAGCCACACCACTTCGCACTTTCACCAGTAATGCAGGAGAGTAACTGAACTCCCTCACCCCACCTACGCTTTCTAATACCTGCTGGTCCCATCACTGTAAACTGACATTTCATTGCTGTTAAGTTTATTCATTTTGAGAGGGGTGGGGGGAGAGGGCGAGCAGGGGAGGGGCAGAGACAGAGGGAGAAAATCCCAAGCAGGTTCTGCGCTGACAGAATGCGCCCCTTCGTTGCTGTTTTTATCTGCACCTCACTGATCACCGATGAGGAGCTTCTCTTCATATGCTTATTAGTTATTCGGGTTTCCTCTTCTGGAAACTTCTATGGCCTACTTTTTAATCCTCAGTCCTTTTTTTCCCCCCATTAGGGTTGCTGCCTTTTACAGAAGTATCTTTAAGTATTCTATATATTAATCCTTAGGTAGGTTTAGATATTACAAATGCCTTTTCCTTATTGTTTCCTCTGTTAACATCTTTTACAGAAATACTCAGTTTTGATATAATCCCATTTGTCAATTTTTTTCCCTTATAGTTGAGGCTTTTGCTTTATTTTTTTTAAGTCCTCTCTGACCCCAAATCACAAAGTTATTCTCCTACATGTTCTTCTATTAACTTTGTCATTTTACCTTCTGCATTTAGATCCTCAAGCCATCCAGAATCCACTCTCCCGTGTGGTGTTAGGTGGGGATCCAATTTCTATTTTCTCTATATAGTGAGCCAATTTTCCCCAAATTACCTTTTTAACAGTGTGTCCTTTCTCTCCACTGATTTGGGGGCAATTTTTTTTTTTTTTAATTTAACCCATAGTTCTGCAGAGGAGAAAGCTTGGAAGTAGGAATACCAGGTAAGAGGTATTGCTATCGGGCAGATAGAAATAAGAATTTGACCAAAGACAATAGTTGGGGTGGGGGGAGCGAGGAGGAGGGAGGGCGGAGAGGAATATCAGATTTGGGAGATATTTCTGAAGTTGGAAATGTGGGATGAGGAGGAGAAAGGAGAAACGACTTCAGTTTTGAGCACCACACATTCTGTGGCTAGAGATACCCCTACTGCCATATGAGCAGGAATGAACAGGTTTGAAGGGAAAAGATGAACACAGTTACAGAGGCGTTAAGGTTGAGGTGCCTGTAGACACGCTTTGTTTGGCCCTGACATTTGAAAAAACGTGTGTATGATTAAATAACGTCATTTGATAACTGAGGGATTTCATTTAAAATCTGAATTCATAGGTGCCTGGGTGGCTCAGTAGGTCGAGGGCGTGACTCTTGATTTCAGCTCAGGTCGTGATCCCAGGGTCGTGGGATTGAACCCTGCATCAGGCTCCATGGAACCTTCTTAAGATTTCTCTCTCTTTCTGCCCCTTTCCCCTGCTCAGTCTCTCTTAAAAAAGTGAATGAATAATAAAAAATAAAAATCTATATTCAGCTATTTACTTTCTTCTTTTTTAATGTTTTCATTATTTTTTTTAATTTACATCCAAGTTAGTTAGCATATAATGCAATGATGATTTCAGCAGTAGAATCCAGTGATTCATCCCCTACGTATAACACCCAGTGCTCATCCCAACAAGTGTCCTTAATGCTGCTTACCCATTTAGCCCATCCCACTTGCCCATTTAGCCCATCCCACTCACTCACAACACCTCCAGCAACCCTCAGTTTGTTCTATATTTGAGTCTCTTATGTTCTGTCCCTCTCCCTCTTTTTGTATTATTTTTTTCTTCCCTTCTCTTTTGTTCATCTGTTTTGTATTTTAAATTCCTCATATGAGTGAAGTCATATGATATTTGTCTTTCTCTAATTTCGCCTAGCATAATACCCCCTAGTTCCATCCACATTGTTGCAAATGGTTTTCTTTTTTAATTTTAGAGAGACAGCACAAGCAGGGGAGAGGGACAGAGGGGGAGAATCTCAAGCAGGCTCCACACTCAGCACAGAGCCTGACATGTGGCTTGATTTCACAAACTGTGAGATCATGACCTGAGCTGAAATCAAGAGTTGGACTTAACCGACTGGGCCACCCTGGCGCCCCTCTATTTCCAATTTTTAATTATATTTTTTCTAGCTATCATTTGCTAACAATTACCGTGGAGCTTTACACGCATTTTCTCTTTAAACTCTCTTAAGAAACTCTTGTAAGACAGATACTCTGCCCACTTTGCAATAAGGAGATACAGGTCAGAATAGTTAAGTGGCCGAGCCAGGATTCAAATCAAGTCTGTTCCATGGCAAACAGCTTGCATTTTTACTACCTCATCACTCTATAGTACCAGGATCGCAATCCCAAATGTCTATAGAACTGAGGGGCCAGTGTAGACAGCAGGGCTCCCAGAAACTTGTGCTATCTGAAGTGTTGGGAACTGGTGATTGGCTCCACTAGGTGAAGCCAGGAGTTGTGATCTTTAGAAAGCAGCTGAATATAGGGGGGCCTGGGTGGCTCAATCAGTTGAGCCGCGGACTCTTGATTTCCGCTCAGGTCATGATCCCATGATCATCTGACAGTGCAGAGCCTGCTTAGGATTCTCTCTCTCTCTCTCCCTCTCTCTGCCCCTCCCCACATGTTCTCTCTCTATCAAAATAAATACAGAAACTTTTTTTTTTTTTAATTGGAGGGGCCCCTGGGTGGCTCAGTCAGATGAGCCTCCGACTCAGGTCATGATCTTGCGGTTTGTGAGTTCAAGCCCCTCATCAGGCTCGCTGCTGTCAGCTTCTGATCTTCTGTCCCCCTCTCTCTCTGCCCCGTGTCAGGGTCTGTGCTGTTTCTGGAGCCCTCTGTCGGGCTCTGTGCTGACAGCTTGGAGCCTGGAGCCTGCTTTGGATTCTGTGTCTCCCTCTCTGCCTCTCTCTCTCTCTTTCTCAAATTAATAACATTAAAGAAAAAATTGGAAATACAATTCCAGAGCTGAGGAGAGAATCAGAGCTCTGCCATGACTTGGCAAGAAAGTGGGGTATAGTTCTGTCCTAGAATTCAGGACTTTCTTGATGGTTGGTTGGAATGTCAGAACCTCTTCTCTTCCACATCCCAATCCCTGCTTCTCTAAATCCCTAAAAGTTCACACATAGAAAAACCTCAATGAATTTTTGTGGAAGGAAGGGAGGAAGAATGACTGAAGGAGATGGAGGTAAAAAACGGGCATTTTCTTTCATTTGTAAGACAGAAGAAAAAGGCAAGTTACCAACTTACCTAAGTTTGTAGGTAACTGCAAACCTCGCCCTGCCTTCTTGCCAATAAAAAGTTTAAGGCATACAGTTGCAGTGCGTACTCCCAGTTCCCAAGAAAAGATTGCAAGAAAACACACACTCATGTTGGCAAAATACATCTCTAAGCCTCCCTGAGCAAAATACTATTTGGACAGTATTTAATAGAAGTATTTGTGGGGCGCCTGGGTGGCTCAATCGGTTGAGCATGTGACTTCGGCTCAGGTCACGATCTCAAAGTCCGTGGGTTCGAGCCCTATGCCAGGTTCTGTGCTGACACCTTGGAGCCTGGAGCCTGCTTTGGATTCTGTGTCTCCCTCTCTCTGCCTCTTCCCTGCTCATGCTCTCTCTCTCTCTCTAAGAATAAATAAACATTAAAAAAAAATTTTTTTTAAAGAAGTATTTGTTATATGTGATTTGTTATATGTAATTAATAATCCAACAAAATCTACAAAAGAATCCAAAGATATAACATTTTTGAATGTAAAAAGCTTTCAAGAAAAGATGGTTTTGTGGGAGTCTATCTTTTTCTGTCATAAAATATATATATATATATATATATATGTATATATATATATATATATATATATATATGTAATTAACTTCTGAATTCTCCAGGGCAACATTCAACTCTGTAAACACATTTTTCTCCTGCTTCTGCTAAACACATTTTTAAAATAGCTACACTTACTTTAAATTCATTTCTTTAGAACAACCTGGTATTTGCTCTTTTCACAGGATGTCAAAATTGAAGTTTTAAGTCTTCCAATTTCCTAATAACTGAGTACCAGATGGCACTTGGCTTGTCCTGTCAAATGTGTTTCTGATTTCACTTACTCTTCATAGCTAAGGAAAATGACCATATTCAATTTGCAAATACATTAACTCACATTAAAAAAAAAAAAAAAAAAGGGTGGGGGGTCTGGGTGGCTCAGTCAGTTAAGCATCAGACTTCAGCTCAGGTCATGATCTCTCGGTTTGTGAGTTGGAGCCCCGCGTCAGGCTCTGTGCTGACAGGTCAGAGCCTGGAGCCTGCTTTAGATTCTGTCTCTCTCTCTCTCTCTCTCTCTCTCTCTGCCCCTCCCCCACTTGTGCTCTCTTTCTCTCTCTCTCTCTCTCAAAAATAAATAAAATGTAAAAAAAAAAAAAAAACTCAGCAGAGTTACCAAAAATTTTTATGAGTATGTTATTGTAAAATACCATAAATTTTGGAAGGGTAAGTTCTGCAATGCAACTATTTGGCTGAAAATCCCAGATTATTCTTGGAAACAAACTAGCACCAGAAGAGAAAGTAAAGGGGAGTTGACAGGGAAGCAAAAACCATGAAGAATGTCCTGTTATCACATGAAGGAACAGGCCTCTGGTTGAAAGTCACCTATTATTAAGTACACATGTATTTAAAGTCTAATCGTTTTATGCTGTCTTAACCAAAAGGTCATTATGGTTCTTATTCTCAAGAAGCCAGACTCAAAGAGGCATAGAACTGGGAGGGGATTACTGAGGCCATCCAGTTTTGTTTGCTCATTTTCCAATAAGGAAACTGAAGGTCAGAAATGTGACTTGTTTTTGGTGACCAAATGATGTGCTCCTTTTGAATCCTTTTGCCTCAGCAGCAACTGCACCAAACATGGGTTATTCATTGAATGGGTGCTAAATTGTGTTTATGAACAAAGAATGGGAAGGGCCAGTCTCACTGTGTTCACATTCTAGATGTAGAGTTTTGCCAAAAAAATTTAAAAACTAAAAAGATTTCTAAAAAAAAAAAAAATTATATATATATATATATATATATATATATATACACACACACACACACTGTGTTACCGAGAAAAACCTTTTTCAAAACTTTTTATTGTGGATTTTTTTTTTTAATGCATGGAAAGAGAACCTAAAGAGCCCCCAACTGTCTATCACCTGCCTTAAACAATTATCAACATTCTGAAATTCGTTGTTTTTTTTTTTTAAGTTTTTATTTTAACTCCAGTTAGGTAACATACAGTGCTATGTTAGTCTCAGGTGTACAATATAGAGTTTCAACAATTCTGTACAACACTCAGTGCTCATCACAAGTGCCCGGCTTAATCCCCATCACTTATTTCCCCAGTCCCCCACCCTCACTAACCATCAGTTTGTTCTCTCATAGTTCTGTTTCTTGGTTTATCTCTCTTTTTTTTCCCCTCATTTATTTGTTTTGTTTCTTAAATTCCACGTGAGTGAGATCATATGGCATTTGTCTTTCTCTGACTGCCTCATTTTGTTTAGCATTATACTCTCTAGTTCCAACCGTGTCATTGCAAATAGTAAGATTTCATTCTTTGTATGGCTGAGTAATAATCCATTGTACATATGTACCACATCTTCTTTATCCATTCATCTATGGATGGACACTTGGGCTGCTTCCATATCTTGGCTATTGTAAGCAATACTGTTATAAACATAGGGACGCAAGTATCTCTTTGAATTAGAGCTTGTGTATTCTTTGGGTAAATACCCAATAGTGCAATTGCTGGATGGTAGGGTAGTTCTGTTTTTACCTTTCTCAGGAAACTCCATCCTGTTTTCCACAGTGGCTGCACCAGTTTGCATTCCCACCAACGATGCTCGAGGTTTCCTTTTTCTCCACATCCTTGCCAATACCTGTTTCTTGTGTTGTTGATTTTAGCCACTCTGACAGGTATGAAGAACATTCTGCCGTTCTTATTACATATACTTCTCCATTTTCTTCTTGCTTTGTTTTGTTTGGCCAGAATATTTTTTTAAAAATTTTTAAGTAAGCTCCACATCCAACATGGGACTTGAGCTCAGGACCCAAGATTAAGAGCCAGCCAGGAGCCCCTCGGTTGGAATATTTTTAAAGTGAAACCAAGGTGTATATCATTTTATCTGTAAATATTTCTATGTATATCTCTAAGAGATGAGGGTTTTTAAACAACATAACCACAACAACATTATCACACCCTGTAAAATTAACAATGAATTCTTATATAGGCTAACATCTAGTCCAGGAAAAACCACTCTATTAGTATTCACTAATGGTCAAATTCTCAAGTGATAGCCTTTCCCCAAAGTTGAGAATGCAAAAGAAGAGAATTTCAAAACCAAATGTTCCAATCTCAGTGTTTCCTGTACTGCTCTGCAAATACAAATCTGGACACTCAGATTCCAGAAAAGTATAAAAATAGGCTATGAATCAAAACCATTAATCATATCCTGTTATTTTTAGTTATCCATTTCTTCCTGATATTTTAATTCAACATGAGCTTAATATATTTAATCATATTTTTTTCAGGGAAAAAAAAAGCATTTTTAGGGCAATTATGGAAAATTTTACAAAAGATAAATTTAAACTAAAGTAGGGTGATTGTCAGACCCTGCATCCACGACAAGCCATGAGAGGCTTACTTAGTTACTTCAAAAGCCCTATGTTAATAGTGTATCCTATGGGGGTGCCTGGGTGGCTCAGCGGGTTGAGCCTCCAACTCTTGATTCAGCTCAGGTCACTATCTTAGGGTCATGGGATGGGGCCCCACATCGGGCTCCACATTGAGTGTGGAACCTGTTTAGAATTCTCTCTCTCCCTCGGTCCCTCTCCTCAGCTTGAGCGCACACTCTGTCCCTCTCTAATAAAAAGTGTATCCTGTGACTCAACTATCTGCCACACAGAGGTAGTACAAAACAGCCCCCAAAGACTCACGGCTAGAAATTCAAATATCACACACACACACACACACACACACACACACACACACATACACATACACATAAACAGCAATTGGGTGACAGGCCACAATTACTCCCTTTTAAAAAAAATAAAATTCAACCAACTAAATTCCAAGACTTAATGGGTTTTGCTAAGCAGCTCCAGTGTGGGGAGCTTCTCACCTAGCAAGTAGCAGAGAGTTGTATCTCAAGAAGGTTTTTATAGGAAGGAAGGTGGGGCAGAGTTCTGAGAGTTCGGGCCGGTGCAACTTCCCTCAAGGAGAAGGGCAGGGGTCTTATCATGCAGATTACTTCATCTTCCTTTGGTAGGGGTGGGGTGGGGAGAGAGCACACGTGATAGATTACCTCATTGGTGCCGACCAGAAAAATTCCAGACTGATGGTCTTAAAACTCCACCCCTGGAGAGCTTGAAACTGCAATTAAGTCTTGGTTTGCTGTCCCGAGGGCAAGTGACTTCACCTTGGGCCGCAGTTCTCTTCTTAATACCTCCATGTCAAAGCAGACACTAATCACAGGGATTTTGACATAGCTTGTAAAATGTTGGGCTCTAAGTAAACACAGTCAAAGCAACAGTGTTTTTCTTCTATTGGCATAAAGACCCTGCCATACACAGCAGGTACTCAGTAATATTTGATTGGTTTTAATGTTGGAACCAAACTTTTCCAACATAGCAACCATGAAATTCCTGATTATGGAAAATGCAAGGGATACGTATTCTTCCACGTCCTGGAACTGAGTAGGAGAAATGCTTTTTCTTACACGTACCTTCCTTCTGCACTCAGTGCATTTTCTGCTGTACCAAATCTATACGCTCCTATTCAGGGTTCATGCTGAATTTGTGTTTGTGTGGGTGAAGACATCCAGCACCCCTCCTTCGCTCCCATTACCAACTTTTGGGGAGCCGGAGGACAGGCTACAGGGTGGGTGAGAATGGGCACATTTCTGGTAATGGGGGCATTTTCTAGATATTGATAGAAAGACACTGATCAATATGTTTACACAGCAAAGTGCTGACTCTTCTAGATAGTTAGCCTGCTTGGTAAGGAGGTCCTCCCTCTTCAGATAATTCTATTTCATCTTTTCCTGGCCTGGAATTTACTAGACCTAAGTAGAGTTTATTTTATCATGTATGCTTCTAAATTCCTACCAACTTGTATGCTGGCTCATTCTATCAGCCCACACGTTCCAGTACATCTTCAACCCCAACAATGGTAACATGAATAAAACAATGTCGCTGGACCCTTTCTGTGAAGCCTTAGGCTAGATTGCAAGAGGGATGATATGGGCAAATAAATTCATATTACCCAGAACCAGAATCAAACCACCACCACCACCACCAACAAAACAAAACAAAACAAAACAAAAAAAACAACCCGGATGTTGTCAGTGCGCCCTCTTGCTCCACCATAGACCCCAACAGTTAAAACCAGAAATAGACTAGACTGCTTAACTCATGCTTAACTAACTAAAACCCTTTGTGCTTATTTCTTATCGCACTTTTCTTGAGGCATTGACGGAGATGTTTTGCAAGGCACAGAACATTCCAGCCGCCAGACTAGAAAAGCCCTGATAGCCACAGGAGGCCTAGAAGACCACACCCCACCATTCCCTCCCATTCCCTGAACGCATCCCAACCCCCACCCGTGAGCTCATGCTCTCTGCCTGCTCTCTCGCACGTACCCCCCTGAACTTCTCTGTCAAACCCTCAGATGTCCATCTTGCCCGTTAAGCCTTGAGCCTGCAGCCTCCCCCTGCTGCTGGCCCCCGAAATAAATTTCTCCCATTCTCTTTCCCAAACCCTCATCTCTTGAGTTACTGGCTTCTCTTTGTGACAAGTTTGTTCAGCAAGTGTTGGCGAACCCAGCCAGGGGCTGTGCTTTCGATTCGTCCAGCCCCGTCGGGATTCTCCGGGATGGAGCCGTTGGCCCCCCGAAGCGCCCGCGGGATTCACCCGTTTCCTGAGTTAGCTGCCAAGATGGATTGTTTGGTAACAATGTGACCGGATTAAGTTTTCCTCATTAACTATGTCCCTCCCCCAGTCTTCTTTGCGAATAGAAACAGTGCCTTCAGGGGGCGCTTGGGTGGCTCAGTCGTTAAGTTCCACTTGGGCTGAGGTCATGATCTCGAGGGTCCGTGATGAGTTGGAGCCCCGCGACCGGCTCTGTGCTGACAGCGTGGAGCCTGCTTGGGATTCTCTCTCACTCCTTCTCTCTCCCTGCCCCTCCCCACTGGTGCTCATGTTCTCTCTTAAATAAGTTAAGTTAAAAAAAAAGAAGAAGAAGAAGAAGAAGAAACAGTGCCCTCACTATGTTTGCTTTCCCAGAACAGTGCGTGGGTATCACATCAAGAGTTTTTTGTTTGTTTGTTTAAGGGGGGAAGGGCAGAGAGAGAAAGAGAGATTGAGCATCTGAAGCAGGCTCTGTGCACAGATCCTGATGCAGGGCTTGAACCCACGAACCATGAGATCATGACCTGAGCCAAAGTCAGAGCCACCCAGGCACCCCCAAGAGTTTTTTTTTTAAAAACACAGGTCCCCAGGACAATCCCAGACCTTTCTCAGAAACTCCAAGTAAAAAAAAAAAAAAAAAAAAAAAAAAAAAAAGAACTCCAAATGAGGGGCATCTGCATGACTCAGTCGGTTAAGCATCTGACTCTTGTTTGAGCTCAGGTCATGATCTCAAGGCTTCATGGGCTCAAACCCTTTGTCAGGCTCTACACTGATGGTGCAAAGCCTGCTTGAGATTCTCTCTCTCCCTGCCCTTCCCCCACTCACACTGTCTCTGTCTCTCTCAAAATAAAAAAAAAAAAAGAAACCCCAAGTGAGACCCAAGAATCTGTGTGTGTGTGTGTATCTTTTTTTTTTTTTTTTTTTTTTTTAAGTAGGCTGCATGCCCAACATGGAGCTTGAACTCATGACCGTGAGATCAAGAATCACATGTTCTATTAACTGAGCCAGCCAGGTGTCCCAAGAACCTATAATCTTAACAATCCCTCAGGAGTTTATTCTGTGGCCAGCAAGTGTGTAAGAATCATTGCCCAGAGTACCTAGAGGGGCAGTCCACATACAGTAGTTTCATATAATTGTTTGATGAATGAATGAATGAGTAAATGAGACCAAACTGGAAATTGGCAACTCTGTGAATTCTGACCCCACCCACCGTCTGTAGATCTCTCTATCTTTCATGTACCTTCTAAGGTCCAAACTGTGGAAATTGGCAACTCCATGAATTCTGACCCCTTCCACCGCCTACAGGTCTCTGTATCTTCCATGTACCTTGTAAGTATCTTGCATTGTCTGGCCTCGATAGGTGGAGAGTCACTCTGATCTCAATCCAATTCCACCCTGTGAACACAGCAACAATCTCACTCAACTTTGAAACAGTGACAGTGATGAGAAAACTTTGCTTTATTTACCCCTTGACTTGTGAAGTAAGTAAACTAAAATCTTAAACCCCAGCTAGCTCCCAGAAATACCTCCTGGCATTCAATGTAACTACTTATCGGCTATCTACTATATACTTATGCCACACACACAAAATGATGACAAGGTTTGATACCTGCACTTGAATACTTCGCATTCAAAGTTGGAAAGACAAAAGAACGTGTCACACCCTGCGGTGGGAACTTCTCGACATCATCTTATTCATTCCTGAGAACAATTCTGTAAGAGGGGAAAGTATTATCTTTGTTTCACGGGTGAAGAAATTGAGGTTCACAGAGGTTAAATACCAGCTCGTGGTCGTATATTGGCTGTGTTTAGACTTGAACTTCCCTTTTGACTCCGGAATCCAATCTTTCGCTGCTAAACTACTACACAAAGTGCAAGTGGAGATTTCTAGCCGTTCAATACCCACTCAAGAGGTATGTAATAAGAAAAAAAAAAGTAGGTAATAAACATCTACTATGCACCGGCATAGATGCATGCCACACATGGTCTCTGTCTCACACAGCTTCCGGTTTAATTGGGAAAACAGACTTTAATAGTGAATGCAATGTATATTCTATAGGAAAACTGGAAGCTGTTTCACAGGAGGCTGGAACCGGGAATTTATCTTGGTCTAAGGATTCAGCAGCAAATGAATCCTAAACTGAACAACTTCACTTCATACCTGCTTGATTTTGGGTGAGTCATAGTTCCTTACCTGCAAAATGAGGACAATAATACCAATTATAGGTTTTGTAAGGGTGAAGAGATACAATGTATACAAGGCATAGAACCTGACAAAAAGTAAGAATAACCATTTATTAGTAATTATTTAAAATATTCATTCACAGGGGCGCCTTGGTGGCTCAGTCGGTTGAACATCTGAGTTCAGCTCAGATCATGATCTCGCAGTTCGTGAGTTTGAGCCCCGCCCGCGTTGGGCTCTGTGCTGACACCTAAGAGCCTGGAGCCTGCTTCAAATTCTGCATCTCCGTCTCTCTGTCCCTGCCCTGCTCGTGCCCTGTGTCTCTGTCTCTGTCTCTCTCTCTCTCAAAAATAAATATGCATTTAAAAAATTTTTTAATTAACACATAAATAAAATATTCATTCACAGTGAAGAATATGTAAAAGCAGGGGTAAAAACAGAGAAAAGAGTAGTAGAAGGAAAGGACAAAGCATGGGCAAAGGCCCTGAAGAAGAGGGGCTAAGGCAACACAAAACTTGGTGAAAATCCAATCCTCCCTGGCTAGAAATAGAGGCCAGCCAGAGGAAGCTGGAAAGGTGAGTGGGGGATCAAACCAAGCCTTCAGAGAAAGATTTTTGTCTTTATTCAAAGGCAGTTGGGGCACCTGGATGGCTCAGTCGGTTAAGCGTCCTACTCTTGATTTTAGCCCAGGTCATGATCTCTTGGTTCGTGAGATGGAGCTTTGGGTCGGGCTCTGTGCTGCCAGCAAGGAACCTGCTTTAGATTCTCTGCCTCCCTCTCTCTCTGCCCCTCCTCCTCCTCCTCCTCTCTCTCTCTCTCTCAAAAACAAATAAACAATCAAAAAACATAAAATAAAATAAAATAAAATAAAATAAAATAAAATAATGCAGACTTATGATATATGACATGATGTTTACAAATAGCAAATACACGATTTGAGTAATGCATTAAGAATTGCTATTCCAGGGGCGCCTGGGTGGCTCAGTCGGTTGAGCGTCCGACTTCGCCTCAGGTCACGATCTCGCGGTCCGTGAGTTCGAGCCCCACGTCGGGCTCTGGGCTGATGGCTCAGAGCCTGGAGCCTGCTTCCGATTCTGTGTCTCCTTCTCTCTCTGCCCCTCCCCCGTTCATGCTCTGTCTCTCTCTGTCTCAAAAATAAATAAACGTTAAAAAAAAATTATAAAAAAAGAATTGCTATTCCAGGGGTGCCTGGGGGAGTCAGTCAGTTGAGGGTCCAAATTCGGCTCAGGTCATGATCTCGCAGTTTGTGGGTTCAAGCCCCGTGTAAGACTCTGTGCTGAGAGCTCAGAGCCTGGAGCCTGCTTTGGATTCTGTGTCTCCCTCTCTCTCTTCCCCTACCCTGCTTGAGCTCTCTCTCTCTCTCTCTCTCAAAAATAAATAAACATTAAAAAAATATTTAAAAAGAATTGCTATTCCAGGGGTGCCTGAGCAGCTCAGTAGGTTAAGTGTCAGACTCTTGTCTTCAGCTCAGGTCATGATCTCACAGTTGTGAGATCTGAGCCCCACGTGGGACTCCTTGCTGGGTGTGGAGTCTGTTTAGGATTCTCTCTCTTCCTCTCCCTCTGCCCCTTCCCCACTCACACTCCCTCTCTCTCTCAAAAACTAAAAAAAGCTTTGAAAAAGAATTTTTATTCCAAAAAAGAAAAAAATTCCTATTCCATTTATTTTCTGTGATCCACTTAGAAAAAGGTGAACTCTTCCCTGTCACTAGGTCACTTCTGTGACCTAATAAACCTCTATGCAATGCTTACTTCTAAGATTGATGCCAATTCTTTTTTTTTTTTTTAAGGTTTATTCATTTTTCAGAGACAGAGAGAGACAGAGCGTGGGGGAGGGGGGCAGTGGTGGGAGGGGCAGAGAGAGAGGGAGACACAGAATCTGAAAGCAGGCTCCAGGCTCTGAGCTGTCAGCACAGAGCCTGAGGCAGGGCTTGAACTCACAGACTGTGAGATCACGACCTGAGCTGAACTCAACCGACTGAGCCACCCAGGTGCCCTTGATGCCAATTCTTTAAAAAATTTTTTACATTTATTTTTGAGAGACAGAGAGAGACAGAGCACAAGTGGGGTAGGGGCAGAGAGAGAATGAGACACAGCACCCAAAGCAGGCTCCAGGCTCTGAGCTCTCAGCACAGAACCCGACGTGGGGCTGGAACCCACCGACCTTGAGATCATGACCCCAGCTGAAGTTGGCACCCAGGTGCCCCATTGATGCCAATCCTTTAAAGCCAAATTCCTTCTAGGGTGACTTGAGAAAATTTTTTTCTAGTATAAGATGATAATAGTTATGATTTGTTAACAATGCCTTTCTTCCTACTAAGCTCTGAAAACCTCAACTAGTACCGGGGTCTGGCTGATTGGCTCAGAGGTCACACTGCTAGAGAAGACGTAGCAGGCTGCAGCTCACTAAAGATATCTTTTTCCCCTGCTTCTGGGAAAAGCTTACCTTTTGCAACTTGGGGTGCTGAAAAAAATCATGACGCTGAGACCAAATTTTCTCTTATCCTTTGACCTTGGATAAAGCTCAAAATGCCAAGCTAATAACTAGAATTTATCTTTGCATGGTACTATGTAAGCTTCAGTGCTTTCCCATTATGTCCTCATTTCATAGCACTGATAAAATTAGATAAATAATTAATGCTTTGCTGAATTGTCAATTCAACTGGAATTTAAAGAACAGTGACTTAGCTCACTTTCTAAATCAGTACTCTAGCAACAGGGTGTCTTGCCATTGTTATTGATCTTGTACCAACGCGTAGTATTGGTTCATGCTTGTTCTTTTTGTGGTTTTTAAAGAATCACTTGAAATCACCCTCTGCCCGAGTAGAGATTCCACCAGCACCGGTCACGGAGTACGATGCTCCATGTGAAAGAGCCTGGTCTCGTCAACAGCATCAGTCACCAAACCTCCGGGTCATAGAGCAAGTGATGAAGAGACAGAGACCTTAAATGAAAGGTCAGAGAGAACATGCAGTTTTCAGGCAACGTGGGAGACGGCAGAGTGGATGAGGGCATCAGCTTTGTTCGAAGTTAGACCTCAGTACAAACACCAGCTCTGCACTGATGGGCACCGTGAGTTCAAAGCAAGCCATTTCACCTCTTGGAACTTCAGGTTTATAATCTGTATTGCAGTTTGCCAGGTTACATGATGTGTGCAATGGAAAGGACTTAGCACGCGGCTGGCCCCCGTAAGCATTAGATAACTGGCAGCTGGAACAGGATAGAAAGGGTTAATGTACCCATGACAACCAGGTGAGCACCACAACGATGATGTGTCCACTTGTTGCCAGGGGGCTCTTCAGGACTAACTTCCGAATTTTCTGCCGCTTCACGAACCCCCAGGAATAAAAGAATCTTCTCTGGTCTCAGACAAGGCTCCATTCCTGTTAGTGGTCTCCAGTAAGGATATCTTCTCAGGCAGATAAGAGGGACCCAACGGAGATTTCAATGTGGAAGAAGCTTGGAATTAAGATCCTTGCGTCCACTTCCTTGTAGCTAGCAGAAGGTGACCAACTGTCCTATTTGCCCCAGGCTGAGAAGTATACTGGGTCATGGGATCTTCAGGACTAAAACCATGACAGTCTTGGGGCACATGGGTGGTCAGTTGGTTGAGCATCCGACTCTTGATTTTTGGCTCAGGTCATGATCTCACTGTTCGCGGGAGATCAAGCCCCACGTCAAATTCTGTGCTGACAGTGTGGAGCCTGCTTGGGATTCTCTTTCTCCCTTTCTCTCTGCCTCTCCCTAGCTTGTGTTCTCTGTCTCTCTCAAAATAAATAAAAAATTTAGAAATAAATAAATAAAACCATGACAGTTTCATGTAAACCGGAATGATCGATCGCCTACCCTGTCAGCATCTTCTCTAAGTTGGACAAGTGTCCTGGTTACACGTAGCCTAAAAGGTAGCACAATTTTATTAATCATTACAATGATTAAAACTTTTGAATTAAAAGTTTCACATGGACAATACTGACTGAAATGAAGAAAGGTTCGTTTCACTGCAATATACCCAGCCTGTTAAGTACTTTGGGAAGCTTTTTCTCAATTCTTTCAATCGCTGTTCCTCTTCTTTCTTCTTCCTATTATGACTGTTCCCTTAAGGTTAACTCCAATCCCTGGAGTATTGTACTATGAATTCCCACTTGAAGCAATCATCTCACTGAGACTCAGCAACTCAAATAATTCTGAAATCACCGTTTAATTAAACCCAGCAGAAATAAGAACGGAGAATACAAAGAAACAAACCCTGACCAAGGCATGGGTGGCAGATACTTTGTAACACACGGAAGTCTCTTTTCTGTAAGAAGCCTAAAAGTGAAGAATTACAATAGTCAAGATATGAAAGCAATCTAAGTGTCCATCGATAGATGAATGGAAAAGATGTGGGGGGGAGGGGTCTGCGTGTGTGTATACATACATACATACATACATACATACATACATATAATGGAATACTACTCGGCCATATAAAAAGAATGAAATCTTGCCATCCATGACACGGATAGACCTAGAGGGCATCAATGTTGAATGAAATGAGTCAGACACAGAAAGACAAATACCATGTGATTTAACTTAAGCATGGAATCCACAAAACTAACAAACAACCAGAAACAGACTCATAAATAGAGAGAACAAAGTGGTGGTTGCCAGAGGGGAGGCGGGGTAGGGGGATGGGCAAAATAGATGAAGGGGATTAAGAGGTATAAACTTCCAGTTATAAAATAAGTAAATCAGGGGCACCTGGGTGGCTTGGTCGGTTAGGCGTCCGACTTTGGCTCAGGTCATGATCTCACGGTCCGTGAGTTCGAGCCCCGCGTCAGGCTCTGTGCTGACAGCTCAGAGCCTGGAGCCTGTTTCGGATTCTGTGTCTCCCTCTCTCTCTGCCCCTCCCCTGTTCATGCTCTGTCTCTCTCTGTCTCAAAAATAAATAAACGTTAAAAAAAATTTTTTTAATAAATACAAATAAAATAAGTAAATCACTGTGATGAAAAGTACAGCATTAGGAATAGAATAAATAATATTGAAATACTTGTGTATGGTGACAGGTAGCAACTCCACTTATCAAGGTGAGCATTTCATAATATATACGAATGTTGAATACACCTGAAACTAATATAATATTGTGTGTGAAACTATGCGTCGATTAAAAATAAAGCAAACAAATACTTCGTCCCAGTGCTAACAAAGAAATGTGCTATCCATATCACTTCTCTTAATTACTATGGAGCAATAAAACATTTGAAACTGTGTGGTTTCGTTTATACATTATAAACTTTGTTTAATGTCTATTTATTTTTGAGAGAGAGAGAGAGAGACACAGAGTGTGAGCAGAGGAGGGGCAGAGAGGGACACACAATTCCAAGCAGGCTCCAGGCTCTGAGCTGTCAGCACAGAACCCGGTGCGGGGCTTTAACTCACAAACCACAAGATCATGGTCTGAACCAAGTCGGACGCTTAACCGACTGAGCCACCCAGGAGCCCCTCATTTTTTTTTTTTAATTTTTTTTTTTAACATTTATTTATTTTTGAGACAGAGAGAGACAGAGCATGAACAGGGGAGGGGCAGAGAGAGAGGGAGACACAGAATCTGAAACAGGCTCCAGGCTCTGAGTGGTCAGCACAGAGCCCGACGCGGGCTAGAACTCACGGACCGTGAGATCATGACCTGAGCGAAGTCGGACGCTTAACCAACCGAGCCACCCAGGCGCCCCTGGGAGCCCCTCATTTATACACTGTGTATACAATTGGTTGGGCAGGGGAAAAAAGTGACTTATACTTTGAGAAATGCTACAAGCAGCTGCCAGTGTTACAATTTTAGAGGTAATTATTGAGCACTGTATATCCATCAGCAAGATGTCAAGTTTCTATTTTCTGGGCTAACAAGTCAAGACATCCCCTATTCTCTATCTTCAGTTGCCCCCTGGCTACTTTCCTTTTTAACCTTTTCTGCTCTACGTTCCCTAGACCCACCCTCTTTCCCGTTTGTCTCTAGATTCTTGTCCCTTATCATTACTCACTTCCTGACTTGGGTGAAATTCCAGCCTCAGGCAAAACTGTGAGCCAGGCAGGTCTGTTCTCTCCATCTCCTTTCACTTTCCCTCCCTTCTTCCCTGTGCTCCCAAATATTGTTCTGTGTTCATTAACAACACTACACCTTCCTGATGGGTCCACTGCTCCAAGAATTTAGTTTCTTCTCTTAGCTAAGAAAAATCTGGGGAAATTTCAGGCGGACAGCATGTTCCAGTTAATTCAAATTTCATTAACAAAGGACTTGTGATAAATGAATAACACTTTTAACCAGATTGTACTTTTATTCCATTATAAGAAGGATTGGTTGAGCCAATTAATAATAATAAAAGACTGATAGGGGCGCCCGTCTGGCTCAGTCTTTAGAGCATGCAACTCTTGATCTTGGGATCATGAGTTTGAGCCCCATGTTGGGTGTAGAGATTACTAAAAAAAAAAAAAAGTAAATTAAAAAAAATAGACTGGGGTGCTTGGTTAGTTCAGTTGGTTGAGCATCTGACTTGATTTAGGCTCAGGTTGTGGTCTGAGTGTTATGAGATCGAGCCTCGTGTCAGGCTCCACAATGAGCATGGAGCCTGATTAAGATTCTCTCTCTCTCTCTCTCTCTCTCTCTCTCTCTCTCTCTCTTTCTCTCTCTCTTTTTTCCCTCTCCCTTTGCCCCACTCCCCTCAAAAAATAGACTGATAACAAAACAAAAATATTTATTCCACTTTACATTTAATGCAATATTTTATATATGACATATATACTATATTTAGCATATAACCTTTTACAAGTTGACAAAAGGTAATTTTTTGAGGCACTGGCAATATTTTTCTTTACTAACAAAGTTCAATATCTATTGAAGTTAAAAAAATGAGATTACATTACTATAGCTTTCATTACATCAGGATTATAATGTTTCACAGTTTTACTAGATGATATGCTGGACCATTGGTGAAAAGAAACCAAAATTGTCATGTGCACGCAAAACTTTAGGAAACACTACTACTAATAAAGCATGATATGGTCATTGATTCTTTTATTTTTTACCAAACATCTCATAAATCTTCAGTGCCTCTAGGTTTATAGAATCAATCTCAATGACAAGGGTAGAAACTCAATAAAAACATTAGCAAATAAGACTTGGGCAATCACAAAGGAAATAGGTCACATTGTTTGGACAATTTGTTTTCAGTAAGAAACAGTTTGCTTGGTTGCATACCATCAATTGGCAATTTGATCATGTAGCCCCCAAATTTTTACAAATCAAAACTGGAAATTAAATGACAAGTTTTCATTCAGTCTGTCATGAGAACATTTCCATTATGACAAATTTACCTATGCTGAAGGGGCATTAGGAGAGATGCGAATAATTCAAAACAAAGTACATTAAAAATTTTTTTAATGTTTATTTTTGAGAGAGAGAGAGAGAGAGACAGAACGTGAGCAGGGGAAGGGGCAGAGAGAGGGCGACCCAGAATCTGAAGAAGGCTCCAGGCTCTGAGCCTTCAGCACAGAGCCCAATGTGGGGCTCGAACTCATGAACTGTGAGATCATGACCTGAACCAAAGTCGGACACTTAACCAACTGAGCCACCCAGGCACTCCCAAAACAAAACACATTTTAAAAGAATATTATTTGGCTTTGGGCATTGTACCAATACCTAGAGATTTCAGTCAGATTTTCCCCAAGATATTGGAAGTAAGAGACGGAAGACAGAAGACTCTTCCCCAAGATATTGGAAGTAAGAAACAGAAGACGGGAGAGACAGAAGAGACTGAGAGCTAAACTTTAAGATGACACACAATGGATAAGACCAGAAGTAAGCAAAGTCACCTTTAAAACACAAACTGGCCTGACCTGACTGTAACTTGATTTTTATTGAAAGAATATTGCTAAGAGGTTTGAGTAGCCATTGAAACAGAGAAAGAAGCATCCAAGGCACTTCAGGGCCAGTGCCCATCCAAGTGCTGTCAAGGAGAGAAGCAGCTCAAATCAATAGCATGCCAGGATGTCCCTACTGTATTGGAGATCAATGTAGAAAGTCGCAACCATTGGAAATTAAGTATTTCCATCTTTGGGACAAAATCATCCTGTCATGCAGATAGGTGAATCAAGAATAATCTATACGCATAACCCTACTTGTTCTGAATCTGTGCCCATCAAGCAGCCTTCTGATTGATAACGCCTTAGGTTTCCTGAGTAGGTTTGTCTACATAGAAAATTCACTGGCTTTGCAGTCTTGAGTCTTCAGGTATATACATTGAAAATTAGTAAATTAATATTCTGGATCTAGGTATCATTCTCATGACCTTGGTTAATGTAAACTCATCTGATGGCTGAAGCTGTTTTATGTTGCTGAAGAAACGTATTTCTGAGACTAAAGTACTCTAGGCCGGATCCTGGAGGGTTGGGAAAAATTCACCAAGGTAAGGCTTCCCTGTCCTCTTGGGGACAGTGAGTAGGCCTTCCCCCAGCAATGAGCATATTATCAGCCAAACTTTTCCATTTCAAAGGACCGTTGATATCAATGGACAGGTGGGTGTGCTTGTGATTTACCTCTGTTTATTATTTTATTCTAACATTGCTACAGTGACAATTCCTTGACCATATTGGTGGGGAAGACAGCTCAGACCAGGAGAAGTGGCAGGGAATTTTTGAATTTAAAATATACCATATGTAATTCATAAAGTGGACACAAGTTTCCATTTGCCACACACCCACTATATGTTCATATTCAATATGATCACTTCTCTACATCATACTTGCCTAGTCAAACCCAGCATTGGCGAATCTATTTTCTCAGTAGCTATACCAAAGAGCGGAACAGAGAATTCTGATTCTCTCTCTTCCTGTCTCTCTGCCCCTCCCCCGCTCGCTCTCTCTGTCTCAGAATGGGTAAATAAACTTAAAAACTTTTTTTCTTAATGTCTCTTTTTACTCCACATTCCCTCCAGTAGTAGTTGTTTTTCTGTTATGGCGAAGTTCAAGTTCTGGAAATAATTGTTTATCCATAGTCTCCACTCTCTCAGCATCTGTGTCCTTTCCAGCTCACTATCTTAGGACTTTCTGGCCTCATTAACTCCACCAAAACTTCTTGTAAAAGATACCAGTAACCTCCATGTTGCCAAACCCAGTGGATACTTCTGGCTCCTTCTTCCTATGAGTTGACTTCTCAGCAGCATTTAACATATGTGAGTGCTCACGCCATCTTGTAATCCTCTCCTCTCTTGGCTTCTGTGACATCATCATCTTCAGGTTTTCCAGTTCTCTGGCTTCTCCCCAGTTTTCTTTTCTAAGTTCTCCGCCTCCACCTGACCTTTACATATTGCTGTTCCTTAGAGCTGGTCATTTTTCCTTCTTTCCCTACTCTCTGCCTAGGGGATCTGGCTTGCTTCCACCACTTTAAACACATGTCTATGAAATACATGTGTACACGTATGAAACCCATGTCTGTGAGACTCAACTCTCTCTCTCTGATGCTGACTTCCCCCCTGAGCTCTCTAGATATGCGTGTCAACTGCATATTTGATCCACAGTTGGACATTACATGGACACTTCAAATTTAATATGTCCAAAATTTAATCTTTCCCAATCTTTCTTTCTTTCTCTTTCTTTCTTTCCTTTTCTTTCTTTCTCTTTCTTTCTTTCTTTCTTTCTTTCTTTCTTTCTTTCTTTCTTTCTTTCTTTCTTTCTTTAATGTTTATTCATGTTTGAGTGTGAGAGAGTGAGAGTGACAGAGGGGCAGAGAGAGAGGGATACACAGAATCCAAAGCAGGCTCCGAGCTCCAAGCTGTCAGCACAGATCCCAATGCGGGGCCTGAACTCATGAACTGTGAGATCATGACCTGAGCTGAAGTTGGACGCTTAACCGATTGAGCCACCCAGGTGCCCCTTTCCAATTTTTCTTTTTAAATTTTAAAAAATTTATTTATTTGTTTGTTTATTTATTTATTTTGAACGAGAGAAAGAGAGAGAGAGCATGTGTGTGCATATGTGCATGTGCATGCACTCATACGTGCGAGCAGGGGAGGGGCAGAGAGAGAGGGAGACAATCTCTGGGATCAAGCTCCACCTGGAGCCTGATTTGGGGCTCCAACCCACAAACCGTGAGATCCTGACCTGAACTGAAATTAAGAGTCGAACACTTAACTGACTGAGCTACCTGGGCTCAGCCCCGGTTTTTCTTTTTAATATTGCTCTACCAGCCAAATGGTTTTCCTCCCCTCTTCCAACACCATAATCTCTATAAACGCTGCTGTCATTCACCCAGTTGCTCAAGCCGTCAATCTGTTGTCATTGATTCTTTTCTTCTTTCCCTACATGGAGAAGTGATCGTTTCCCACAAGCGAGTATATTTTTGCTCCAAAATACGTGCCAAATCTGTCTACTTCTCTCCAAGTTCACAGCCTCCATCTTAGTCCAGACCACTGTCATTCTTCGCCACTGTAATTACTTCATTACTACCTAGTAGAGCTCCTTGCTTCCCTTCTTGCCTCCCCACAATCTGTTTTTCACACTCTTAATTCAGCAGTTACTGGTGATCTCCTTAAAATGTAAAATCAGATCCTGTGGCTCCTTTTCTTAAAACCTTCAAATGGCTTTTCACTGCTCCTAGGTGACATTCTTTCTGAACTCCCTAACCTAGCTTCCTCTGAATCTGGCTTTCGACTCTCCTTCCAGTCTCATCTTGTTTGTGTCACTCTCTTAACTAAGTTCCAGACACACGCCTCTCCTAGTTTCTAGAACATTCCAAACTCTTTCCCAGATCAGGGCTTTTGCAATTGCAGTTCACTTGGTCCAGAGCACTTTTCCATCTACTCTTTGCATTACTGCTTCTTCTTGTCATTCAGGTCCCAGTTTCAGTGGCCCCTTTTCAGAAAAGTACTCAGGGACCACACTTTCTAAAATAAATTCCCCCTGCCCTTCTTCCTGGTTATTCTTTATCTTGATACCTTGTTTGTTTCTTTTGTTGTACATATCCAAACCTATTATTTGATTTGATCTGTATCACTAGACTGTTGCCTAGGACCAAGGTCTTTTTATTTTTATTTTTTATTTATTTTTAAGTAGGCTTCATGTCCAGCAAGGAGCCCACACAGGGCTTGAACTCACCACACTGAGATCAAGACCTGAGCTGAGATCAAGAATCGGTCGCTTAACCCACCGAGCCACCCAGGTGCCCCAGGGCCAATGTCTTAATTGTTCTATACCTTTATATCCCAGTACCTAGCATAGACAGTAGGTGTTCAATACATATTTGGTGAGTAAATAACACAAACTTGAGAAGCAGGTATTTTTATTTTTTGTGGAAGAAATTTTTTTTTAATTTTTAAAACATTTTATTGTGTTTTTTAATCGAAGTATAGTTGACATAGATAGAAGTAGGTATTACCTCCATTTTACACATGAGAAAACTGAATCAAAGAGATATTAAGTAACTTACCCATATGACATAGCACTTAGCAAAACATGTTTTTGTTTTATTCTAAAACCTAAAAAAATATGTAATGCTTTATGAAACTTAAATTAACACAATACCATATACAGTTACACACACACTATATACACTATATGTGTGCACATATTTATCATTTGTGTCTCATAACAATATTATGACTCACAAAGTTTTCATTACACATTAAAACTGATTTGTGATGATAAAATATGGAAATTATAGAAAGGCATACATAAAATCTTTTTTAAAAATCTGAATGCCCTAAGAAAACTATTGTTCACCTTACCATTATTAACATCCAGAGTACATTTTTTATTCTTTTCAATGAATATGTGTATGTGTGTGTGTTTCTAGCATAGTTACGGCATAAATATATTAGGGCATAAGCATTTCCCTGATCATTAAGTATTAATCTGAATTTAATGGCTTCAGAATAGTCCATTATATGGATGTATCATAATGCATTTATTTATCTCTTGTCAACGGACAGCTTTTGGTATTATGAATACTGTGTACTCATATTTCTGGAAAATATCAAGATACTGTCGAACACCAAGGTTAAAGATTATGCATAACGTACTGTTGATACGTAGCGCCAGACTGTCGGTTGAACCAATTCACACACCCATCCACCACTTACAAGAGCGCTGCCTTCCCTGAGGCCTATCAGTGTACAATCGTGGCCTCTTCCAGAATTCCTGGAGAGAGCTCCTGCAAATCCTTACCCCGCGGCGGGAACCCCGATTGCAGCAACTCCCTCCTTCCAGCAGGAGGCGCCGTCGCCTTCCGCCGGGGTTGGGCCGCCACGGAGGCCTCACGTGATCGGGCCGTCTCTGCGCCGGAGGGCGGCCTTGCGGAGATGTGCCTTACGTACGCCGCGGCATGACGTAGTACGTAGGGGCTGGCTAGCCGCCATCTTGCTTCTTTTTCTCGCTCGCTCTCTCCCTCTCGGGAAGCAGCGAAAGTGCTTTGGCGGTTTGTCCATCCGCAGCTTCGGCTTCCCCGGTCGGGTGGTCCTTCCATCCCCCCCGCCCCTCGCCTCCCCTTCCCCTTCCCTCGATCAGAGCGCGGCAGAGACTCTCGAAGTGCGCAGACACACTCCGCTTGACACTCGCCCTGGCCGGTAAGGAAAGCGAGGGCGTAGGAGCTGTGATCAAAGCGGGCCCCATCGGGGTGGGCTGGCGGGGGGCCGCCCGGGGCGTGGGAGCGCACCCCGGCCCTGGCGGGCAGAGACTGGGGAGCCGCTGGGAGACGGCCTTGGGTCGAGCCATCCCCCGCTTTCTCTTTGGTTCTCATCATGTCTGTGTCTGGGGGGAAGTCTCGGCCTCCTGGTCGGGGAGCGGGAAACCGGAGTCAGACCCGCCCCATGTGGTCTGCAGCGGGAGTTCCGGAGCCGTCGGTCTCTCTCCCACCCGGTCCCCGCTCAGGCCCCGCGGGGGGATTAGTCGCGTAGCCGGCTAAACGAAGGGGGTTCCCGTCCTTGGGATAATGGCTTTTTTCCTAATGTGTGGGAAGCGTCCCCCAGACAGCTCAAGGGCTCATCTGGGGCCTTTACTGCCTACTTCTTTTCCGTGTGTAGTTAGGGTGGAATTTGCAGCGAGCACTGTGTGAGAGAGACCGGGCTAAAGACCTGACTCGGTGAGAGGCGCTTGGGGGAATCTGGACCAACCCTACTTCCGCTAGGGACGTGCAGCCCCAACTCCAGACGACGGTTTGGTAGTCATTTCGTTCCCCAGGCCTCGCCATCCCCTGACCTGCGTAGTGAATCCCACTCTGCAGCTCTCTCTCTTTGAGATAGCGTTACTGTTATTGGTGTTACGGTAAAGGCCCCACTTCAGGACTTGCAGAAAAGGGCATGGGGACCAATGGGAACACTGATAAATTGTTCCTTTGCCCGAGAGGAATGCGTCTAGTTCCTTTAAAGGGATGCATATTTGTTTTGACTTGATTTGAGATTTGTTTGAGATTTCCAACATGCCTGATGTTTGCTGGCTCCCGAAGCCGCCCGGATTTCTGCATTGGCTGCTCTTCAGCGTAGGCTCGTAGATTCATACCTCGCTAGGGTCCTTGGAATTGTACGGTAGGCGGCTGTGCTGGAAGGTTTTCCTTTGGAATGCACCAGAAAAATCAGGATTCTTGATCCAGTGCTTGATAGCTTCCTCCTGCAAATAAACACGATGGCGTGATACTTAAGCGCCCACCGAGCCTAACTCCAGCATTTGTTAAAAAGTAGATTTAACCTCCTCTGGTGGTGATTAAGATGCTACTCCGACTGGAGCCATTTTTAGGTGTGTGTCAGATGCACTGCAGCATCGTTTCTGGCCCACCTCAAATGCATTGATCCTCTAAGAAAATTAGGAATGGATTGACTTTGAATTTTGTCTTTGGCGTGTGGTCAAATAATAATTTGATTTTTTATAGTGGGCTTGTCAGAATGCAGGCTTTTTACTTGTATATTTTGGTTTGGTGAGCTTACATATGTGGCTGTTTTCCCTCCACCATTAGTTGACCTTTTACTGTGTACTGAGCACAGTAACGAGCTCTTTACGTACATTATCTTTTCTCATCTTACAGCCGGTACTTGAGGGAGGTGCTCTTATTATCATCCCCATTTTACAGATGAGATAAAATCAGAGATATTAATGTGACCAAGGTCACAGGCAGTTACCGTGTTGCGGTAGAGATTCAAACCCAGACTGTCTAAATCGTAAGGGGATGCTGTAAGGCCATCAGACTGCCTCCCTGTTTCTTGTAATTTTAGGAACTGTGGTAACTGAAGATGTAGCATTGTTAACCTAGTTTTTTCTTTTGCTTGATTTCAGTATAGGAACATTGTTGCACACAATGGTGAAAGTGTTGCAAGGTTAAAAAAAATGGTTGTAACTACTTTGGGGATGGGATAGAAGCTAATTTTTCTCCCCTTTTCTAGTAGAGGCCAGTTGGTTAAAACCCTTGACTAGGTAGTATGACATAATCTTTAAATTTTGAGATCTGGCCTATACTGTTGGTAGAATATTTCCTCATCTGTAAAATGGAGGTGATGATAATAGTACTTCCCTCTAAGGTTTGCTGCAGGATTAACAAAGATCATGTGTGTAAAGGGCTTGTTACTGTGCTCAGGATACGGTAAAAGGCCAACTAATAGTAGACTGGCAGAATATTGCCATAAACAGTAAGCTGTATATTCTTAGAATGGAGTATATATTCTTTGCATATTTAAATAGTTTTTCTTTCTTTTTACACTTCCGTGCTAGATTTTGTTCTTAAAGATTTCTTCATGCTCTACAGTCAGTAACCCTGGGTTCAGTTTGTTGAGCACAGCTGAAAATACAGAAGTTCTGACTCATTCCCTCCCTTACCCTTAATGCCACCCGTATTGGTAAAATGTCTTTGAAGATTATATTATATCCCCCTCTCCCTCCAAGTGGTTTCCTTTTGCCCCCCCCCCACTTCAATTTGTAAGCCAGTTGAGTAACTTCTGTTTCAGATGCTGTTTATGCCAAATTTGTGTAAGACAAGGATTGATGATTGATAAAATGTTACACAAATTGGTACAAAAGCCTGTTCTTAACAGTGAAGGAGATCCAGAAGTTGTGTCTCACTGAGTTATGACTAACACACTTTCAGCAAAGTGAGAATCAGTTTATGAATAGGGTAACGCAATGATAGCTTATCTCCGTCTATGTTAACTGTTAACTGTTGTTTAGAAGCTTGAGAATTAATGTTAGTTTTCTGAGTCATAACATTTTAAATTTCTCAATAAAGCCTTTGATGCGTCAGTCAGGACATCTTTGTGGGTGAAAATATTCTCGAGAGGGTAACTTCAGTGTATTTTCTATAGTGTTTTTTCCCAGTCCCAGAAAGGTTAAATATAAACTGATCTTTTCACCAGTTACATTAGTCGTCATTTTGCTCTAGATTAACAGAATGCCAGTCATGTTTTAGGGCCTGTGTGTGTACATGTTTGCTGGCAAATCAGATCAAACAATTACTGAATTTCAACAGTTGTCTAGTTGGCAGACAAAAACTTTTATATGGTTAGTATACGTAGAGTCAACACAAGATAGCAATAAAATTATTACCGTCAATGTGATGTAATGTTCTCACCCCTAGGTGCTCTGCCTTAAGGGAGGATGGGATGTAGTTAACATTTGTGGAGCACATCTAGTATAAAAAAAGCCACTTGGGTATTATTTACATAGCATATTATGTAGTCATTTTCTTTTTACCTGTGTTCCAATGTTAGTGTGTTTTCCTTTACTAGACTGTTTCCATATCTTCCACACCTTGTATGGTGGTTGGCATATACCTAGGTTTTATTATTGAGTGAATGAGATTAGAAAATAGAAGACTAGACCCACCAACTAAGATTCAACTGACAGATATCTTAGTAGAGCAAAATAATACCCTGTCATACCCTCCCCCCACCCTGCCCACCTCTCCATGAGAATAGCATAAGATGCTTTCACATAGCTTATGTTTATGTACTGTGCGTTGTGAGATTTGTTTGCATCCGATTTTCCTTTCTAAAATTTAGATTGATTCAACAAACGTTAAAGATTCTTTTAATTTTGTAAGGCATAGTGAGTCAGAGGAATATGGCTTTTGGTTCCTACTGCCAAGATGCTCACAGTTTTAAGGATTAATGTTAAAAGTTGACATGTGATCTTTGGATTTATACCAGAAGATAAAAATAAAGACATACAAGCAGAAAAGGGAAATTTGGGGCAGAAAATCCATATATGAACATTGTCTATAATATAGATCAGGTGCCTAGTTGATTACAAGTGAAGGCATGATGGCCAAGAGAGATGAAGAATAATTGCAATTACTGGGGCGCCTGGGTGGCTCAGTCTGTTGAGTGTCCAACTTCAGCTCAGGTCATGATCTCACTGTTCGTGAGTTTGAGCCCCATGTTGGGCCCTGTGCAGACAGCTCAGAGCCTGGATGGAGCCTGCTTCAGATTCTGTGTCTCCCTCTCTCTTTGCTCCTCCTCCACTTGCACTCTGTCTCTCTAAAAAAAAAAAACAAAAAACAAAATACTAAAAAAGAAATTTAAAAAAAGAATAATTGCAATTATTGATATTTGTTGAGCACTTTCCATGCCAAGCACTGAGCTAAGGTAATTTTGTAGATTATCTTTTTCGATCTATACAGTAAGCCTAGGAGGTAGATTATTTTGTCCTTGTTACACAACTAGTAAACTGGGATTTAAAGAAGTTTAAGTAATTCTTTCAAAGTTACTTAGTTAGTATATGGGATTTGAATCATTGACCCAGAGCTTCCATACAACGTGTAACTTCCATACAACATGGATTCCCCAGTGGCCAGTATTTCCCAACCTTAAGACACTCATGTCTTTTAAGATCTTCAAACCTTCTATTTTAATATTTTCTTTAATTCAAGTTACTGTCTTTTAAATAAGTGAATTTATTTTTTTAGGTGCACTTATTTTGAGAGAAACAGAGAGTGAGCAGGGGAGGGGCTGAAAGAGAAGGGGACAGGATCCCAAGCAGGCTCTGTGCTGACAGCAGAGAGCCCAATGCGGGGCTCAGACTCACAAACTGAGATCATGACCTGAGCCGAAGTTGGACGCTCATCCAGCTGAGCCACCCAGGCACCCCTAAATAAGTGAATTTAAAAGAATATACATGATTACTTGGTGTTAGTTTTCCCCCCCTTCAACATGTTTCAAAATAAACATTTTTTAAAGTTTATTTTTATTTATTTTTAATGTTTATTTATTTATTTTGAGAACGAGAACAAGTGGGGAGCAGGGGAGGGGTGGAGAGAGAGAACCCCAAGCAGGCCCCACATTGAGCACGGAGCCCAACTCGGGTTGATTTCATGAACTGTGAGATCATGACATGAGCTGAAATCAAGAGGCAGATGCCTAACTGACTGAGCCACCCGGGTGCCCCCAAATAAACATAATTTTAAATATTCCTCTACGGACCATTTAAAATCATCTAATACACCATTAGTAGTCTTGTATTCCACTGTTTAGGACATAACCACAAAACTGAGCCTGGCTGGCTCAGTTGGTAGAGCTTGCAGTTCTTGATTGGGGTTGTGAGTTTGAGCCCCATGTTGGGTGTAGAGAATACTTAAAAATCTTAAAAAAAAAAAAAAACCCAACAAGAAATGAATGCTGGATAGGATTAGGCAACAATTAGAATTAATGAAGGCGAGAAGTGATGAAAGTCTAGGATGGAATGGATTCATCACAGGGAATGGCAGCATTACAGGAGAAGAGATCTAAATTAGAGCCTTGACTATGTACTTGGGGCAGCCATTTCCATTATAAACTGCAAAGTGGAGGTATTTGCTTAAGACTGAAATGTAGCAAGATACGGAAGACAATCTGTGGGAAAAGAAGGAAGGCAAGAATGAATAAGTGAGGAAGTCACCACAGAAATCAGGGTGGATTTAGAATAATCTAAAAAAGGGGATTATTACAGCCAAATGGAGCAGAGTTCAGAAAAATATAAGTGGCCTTTGGATTTGGCTGAGAGATCTTTGGTGACCCTAAAAGAATTTAGATCGAGTAATGAGGGTGAAAGGTTAAGCAGGGAGGAATAAGTAGTGAGACTTCTTGATTTTTAGGTGACTTGAATGCTCAATATGAGCTCTGTACTGTGAGTTAAAACACCTAGTTTTAGTCCTTTTGTCACCTATGTTTTGTCCTTTGTGCCTGCTGTTAACTTGAGAGGCAAGTAACGTGGCTTCTTCAAATTTTAGGTACAGGTATTCCCCGCTTTTTGGAAGTTTGTACTATCCCACTTTGCTTTTATGAAAGACATACATTAGTACCCGCTTTTGCTAACCGGAAGAACTTTTTTTTAATTTTTTTTATTTTTGAGAGAGACAGAGCAGAAGCGGGGGGGCGGGGGGGGTGGGGTCAGAGAGAGAGGGGGACACAGAATCTAAAGCATGCTCCAGGCTCTGAGCTGTCAGCACAGAGCCCGTCGCGGGGCTCAAACTCACTATGAGCTGTGAGATCATGACCTGAGCCGAGGTTGGACGCTTAACCGACTGGGCCACCCAGGCACCCTGAAAGAATTCTGAAGAAGATTTTCACTTTTACAGAAAGCAAAAAGTGACAATAGCATTCAGTGGTGAGCCATTATAGAGGCAGTGAGAGTGATGCCACCGATGTCCTTCGGGAACTACATAGCATCGGGACATGGCTTTGAACTGTGTTTGTGAACATCTGTACTTTATTTTTGTGTGTGTGTGTGAATTTGTTAGCAAGATGGCTCCTAAGGGATCAGAAAAGCCTAAGAGAGGTTATTTGTTGGGTCTGGGAATGCTACAAAAATTTTTCCATATGAGTTAATGGTAATTGTTTCTTTGCTGTAGCCATTTCAGCTTACGCAAGGTTTCAGAGGAAAGCTTTGCTCTCTGATAGCAGGGGAAACCTGTCTATTCATCTGTGAAATAAAGAAAATCTCCATTTCACCTATCTCAGAGGATTGTTGCAAAGATCACATTAAATGTGTTTCCACGTGTCTTTTGAATTTAATATTCTTTGATATTTCATGAGCATTCACCATACTTAAACAGAAAAGAGAACCACGAAAAATGGAAAGTTAAAAAAGGTAAAGGGAGGATAGGTTTTCTGATGTTGAGAGATCCCCTCCAAATATTTGAGTGTGCAAGGTAAAGGATGGATGCATATGTAGCTGGAGAATGGGTGGCTAGAGAAGTTAATAATTGATTTTCCTTCCCTCTTTCCTAGTGAATGATCTGAAAGTGTAGGGCTGCTTTATGTGGTTGTGCCGTTTGTGCACTGCACAAATGTGCTGGGCTGAAGGAGACAACAAGGACTGAAATCTGCTCCAGGCTCTGCTTTCAGAGTCCTGTGTTCTGGCTAGGCCTCCCTGGGGTAATCGTGCTTTCACTTCTCCCCTCTCTCCCCGTGCATCACCACCTCACCCAGAGGAGTACCTGTTTCTCCCCAGAAGCATATGTTTTTCTATTTGCACAAAGGCCCAGTGGAGGCCAGTGGATGCTCTGAAAAGTTCCTAGGGAGATCTATTCAGGATACATTTGGAACAGAATAAAAAACAATCGGGAGACTGGAGAAATGGTCACCAAGGAACAAAAAGCTTAGAACTTTTTAAGATGGGTTAAGTAGTTGGGCAAGTACTCATCCACTTTATCCAGTGTATTTTAAAGGTGAGTATTGTAGCTTATTAAATGTTTCCATTAACTGGGAAACAGACTATATATGTGGATTTTAACTGAAGAAGCCACAATGTAGGAGGTATAAAATTAACTTCTGAAGGTTAGGAAGATGAAAGAGTCCATTTACTTTAAAATTTTAAAATTTTATTAATGTTTGCTTATTTATTTATTTATTTAGACCAAGCATGAGCACGAGTAGGAGAAGGACAGAGAGAGAGGGAGACACAGAATCAGAAACAGGCTCCAGGCTCTGAGCTGTCAGTGCAGAGCCCGACACAAGGCTTGAACTCATGAACCTTGAGATCATGACCTGAGCAGAAGTCAGACGCTTAACCAACTGAGCCACCCAAGTGCCCTGAGAAATTTTGTTTTCAAAGGAAAGAGGTGTTATTGAAATGAGGCTTTTGGCAGAGTAGAGGTTGGTTATATTGTTGTATGAGTTTTTGAAATTCAGATAAAAATTGGATCTTTTGGTGTACCACTCTGTGAGTTTAAATATGTGTGGAGCCATGTAGCTTGCATCAAGAATTAGGATACAGAATGTAGAAAGATGAAATATCTCCCAACCCTAGATCCAGAGTCTTTGGACTCTTTGGATATTGGGGGGAGAGAAGGTATCTCTCCTGCTGAAGAAAGAGCTGTTGAATAAGGATTAAGAATTAGGCACCTCCAGCTGCCTCAGTTGGAAGAGCATGTGACTCTTAATACATGGGGTTATGAATCGGAGCCCCACGATAGGTGTAGAGATTTTAAAGAAAGGAAGAGAGGGAGGAAGGAAGGGAGAAAGAGAAGAAGAGGAACAGAAAAGTCAGTAATGGCCTACAAGTGCTGATTGCTTGGTTTCCTGACCAGAAAATTTTTTTATTGTGTAGTTATATTTATGACAGATTGGAAACACGGAAGAATAAAGTTAGGAGAAAGAGAGATGTGTAGGCTTCCATGTCTCAAGATACACGTTTTAATGGTGGAGGAGTGGAGCCAGTGCTTGGCAGGGAGGGATGCTAACTGGTTCTCTACACTTACAAATTTAAACTTGAAATTTCAACCCTTATGGTGCCATTTCGTTGAAGTTTAGGATAGTTCATGATGTCAAATGAACATCTTTAAGAGAATGCTTCTCTTTTTCTCCTTAACATCCAACAGACTTGCTTGCAAAAAAGTTAATTAAGAAGCTTTTATGCTTTGGTTTTTATTTGTAAAGTGTAAGTTTTGCAAACACTGTTACCCATTTATTAAGTGCCAGACACCATTTTCAGAGCTTTATACACACTTTGGTAATTAAATCTCACAGTAGACTATAGAGGATATAGCCCACAGATGAGGAAATAAAGTTCAGAATTATATTTAATGACTAGGGAAATGCTTATCCAATAATATGCATATGCCACAGTTATGCTATGAAAACACCTAGCTACCAAATGTTGGAGTTGGGATTTAAACCAAATCAGTTTTGTTTTTTAACCAAATCAGTTTTAAGAGAAGTAGTTTTGTGATATGAGCACTTTAAAAATATTATAAGTTGTCAGAAAGAGTGATCTGGGAATCACTTCATTGAGTAAATGGTAGATGTGCAGATATATAACTTTGCTAGAACAGTAATTTGTGGTACAGAAGATTCAATAGCTGCGTATCTTTTCTAATTCTTAGGGTATTCTGCCCTAGAAACTTAATTCACGTGTTTCAGTTTCTAAGAACAGCCTCAGCCCTTCTACCATTCTGATTAGAACTCCCAACAGATTTATTTATATTACACTTTGTTTTAAAAATGACAATTTTTAATGCTGTAGTGCTATTTGTAGTAGAGGCACTCAACATATGGTAGTATTCTTAGCTTTTCTATGATAGCTGCAAATGTGATCTTAAAAATATTTGATGTCACTCTAACTTTAGGATCACTAAGTGGTTATAACCATTGGAGATGGAAGTGAACTTAGAGGTTACTAGTTCAACCTCTTACCCAGAGCAAGACCCTTTTATTTTAAGTGGAAAATCTAGTTTAAAATTTTATAGACAGAATGCTGTCTTCTGGAGTTAATACATCCCGTCTTTGTCAGCTCCAGCTGCCATGAGAAAATACCATAGACTAGATGGCTTAACAGGAATTTATCACAGTTCTGGAGGCTGAAGACCAAGCATAATCAGGCTCTGACGAGGTCTCCCTTCCTGCCCCACACACAGCCGCCTTCTAGCTGTGTCTCCATGTGGCTGGGCGAGTGCCTTGGTGTCTCCTCCTGGAAGAGCTTAATTCTGTTACGAGGCCCCACCCTCATCACCTCAGCTAACCCTGATTATCTCCCACAGGCCCTGTATCTCCACATACCATCTGTCAAGTTGGGAGTTAGGGCTTCAATGTAAGAATTCTGAGAGGGGAAACAATTCTGTACAGAGTGCCCCCCCCCTTATTTACGATCTTTTGTACACTGATTCTTAGACTTTTTACGTTATGTTATTATACTTCAAAATGACATTTTTATAACAGATGGAATGTGTTTGTTGATAGTTATTACTGTATTTTGTTACTATAATTTTTTGTCCTTGATATTTTATTCTGTACTGTAATGGAGTAAATTTGAAAATAAACACTTGAGTCTTTAGAATCTCTTAGCCTAAAATAACATTTATCATTACATTTTAAAGGTTTGATGTTTATCTCTGTTATAATGAAAATTGAATTATGATTCTCACATGGTGAGGTTATCTTGGGCATTGGCTTTTGGCGTCAAGCTTCGACTTAATCTTGGCCCTATCTCTCCCCATCTAGGAGTTTTGTTTGGGTAGGTTATTTTTACTTGTTTAAAGTTGTTCCTTCATTGATAAATTTTGGTAACTTGAGCTCTGAGCTCTTACTCCCAATTTGGTGTTTTTACATCTCTAGAGCTCAGATTAAAAAAAAAAAAAAGGCTTCAAGAGACATTGCTACATTAGAACATCTAGAACTTAACATCCCTCTTCGTGTTAGAAGTGGGAGATGTAAATATGAAAGATTGCTCAGGTTTTTTTTTTTAATGTTTATTTATTTTTGAGAGACAGACTGACAGAGCGTGAGGGGGAGGGGCAGAGAGACAGAGGAATTGAAGCGGGCTCCAGGCTCCAAGCTGTTAGCATAGAGCTCAACTTGGAGCTCGAATTCACGAACTTCGAGATCATGATCTGAGCTGAAGTCGGATGCTTAACCAGCTGAGCCACCCAGGTGCCCCGATTACTCAAGGTTTTAAATCTAGAGGTCAGGGAAAGTGGTTATGTGAAGTTGGGGAGAAGAACGTATTTGGGAGAGCAGATGAGCTTTTTTGTTTTCCCTTTTTTCTTTTGGAATAATTTTAATCTCACAGAAAAGTTGTAAAAGTAGCATGAAGAATTCTGTATTCCTTCATTCCTATTCCCTGGTTATTTGCTGTTCTAAATCCTGTCATCACCTGAAACCTTAAATTCCAATCACAAGCTCTTATGCTTTCTCACTCAGGTGGTACATTTTCTCCTCTTGTTTTTATTAAATGAACAAAGCAATGCTTGTAAGCTTGATTCAGCACTTAATAATTACTCTTTGGGGGGCTTTTAATCAGTCGTTAAAATTGGCATTTCCTTCTGCTTTCCTCCTTATCCTCTTCCACCTTCTACTTCACTCTCTGGCTTAGACTGCCGTGAAATGTTACTCTAACCATTTTCCTGGCAGCGTCTTCCTTTCCCTTGCTTTTCTTTACACGTGTCTGGCACAGCTCTAGTTCCTTTTCATTCCAGCTGCTGTGTGTTTCCCTCCACTTCCCACTCCTGGATGTGCTGCTGGACATTAATAATGAGAGTCTTCAAACTGCTCAGGCTTGGGAAGACCATTCTATAGCCCCAGTTGCCAGCTTCTCCTGGGGTGTCAGCACTGATTGTCACTGCATCGTTTGCCTGGTTGTCTTTCTTCGCTCCCAGTCCTTTGGAAGCCTTTTCCAACCCTCTTACGTTTCCTGTTATCTCCACTCAGTTGATGAGGACACCATGCCTTTTTCATTTTTTGTTCCTAGTAGTGCCTAATAGTGGTACAGTAGGCGCTGGGTAAATATTTGTATTACTGAACAGGGGAATCAAGCATTTTGAGTTGTAGTTCTGTCAAGAAACTTAAGTAAAGACATTTGTTCTACAATTAAAAATGTGTGCGTGCAGATTGTAGTTTGTTTTGTAATTTTTAAAAATAATTTTTTTTAACACTTATTTATTTTTTGAGAGACAGAGAGAGACCGAGCACGAGCAGGGGAGGTGCAGAGAGAGGGAGACACAGAATCGGAAGCAGGCTCCAGGCTCTGCGCTGTCCGCACAGAGCCCGACGCGGGGCTCGAACTCATGAACCGTGAGATCATGACCTGGGCCGAAGTCGGTCGCCCAAACGACTGAGCCACCCAGGCGCCCCTGTTTTGTAATTTTTAAGTAATCTCTACACTCAGTGTGGTGATCAAACTTAGAAGCCCAAGATCAAGAGTTGCCACACTCCATCCACCAACTGAGCCAGCCAGGCTCCCACTAAAGATTGTAGTTTGAAGGAGAGTTTTGGTAATTATCCTTACCGAAGCAGTGAACAGTAGATGAGATGGCCAGCGGGAAAGCGCATAGAGAGAGCTGGTAAAGAGAGATGGCAAAAGCATGTTACCATTTATGTAGGGAAATAGGAAAAAGAGAGACAAAACTGTCAGTCATAGAGACCAAAGAAATTAGTTTATATAGAATCTGTTTACTTTTTATATTTGTATGTGATACCTGACTATTACTTATTACTTAGTAGAGATTCTTCCTTTATTTTTTTAATAAAACATATGTTGTGTGTATATAGTATGCTTATTTGGAAGTGGCTGCAGGTTCTTTTTAATGTTAACTATTTAAATCAGTGGGACATTGTACTTCATTTTCCAGAGGAACTAAATTCTCACCATAAGATTAATGAGGAAAGAGAGGTAAACAGAGCTTGGATACTTAGAAGCCCATGGTGGTCAGAAAGATGATTGGCATTTAGTTGAATTTAACAAATTGGCAATTTGTGAAAGTATGGGTTTTTTCAAATATACTAGATTTTTAAAAATCATTATTTATTTATTTTGAGATGGGGGGGTGAGGGCAGAGAGAGAAGGGGACAGAGGATCTGAAGCAGGCTCTGTGCTGACAGAGAACCTGATGCAGGGCTCGAACTCACGAACCATGAGATCATGACTTGGGCCAAAGTTGGACCCTTAACCCGCTGAGCCACTCAGGCACCACTGAAATATGCTAGATTTTAAATGTCACTAAAAATAATGTTTTTTTGTATTGAATACTTGTAAATCCTTATGTAATGGTGAGTAGCCTTAGAATCTTACACTTTTTGAGACTGAAGGAATCTTAGGGATCATAGCTAATCTTGCCTTGATGTGGAAACCTTTCGCAGATTTTTTTCAAATAATTTTCAACCTATGATGGTTGTCCTTCATAAAAACCATCTTTTTGTTACCAGTGTTGAGTGTCATCCTTTCATTTTGAAAGGTTGGTGTTTAGGGGCGCCTGGGTGGCTCAGTCGGTTAAGCGGCCGACTTCGGCTCAGGTCATGATCTCGCGGTCCGTGAGTTCGAGCCCCGCGTCGGGCTCTGTGCTGACAGCTCTTTCAGATTCTGTGTCTCCCTCTCTCTCTGCCCCTCCCCTGTTCATGCTCTGTCTCTCTCTGTCTCAAAAATAAATAAACGTTAAAAAAAAAAAAAAAAAAAAAGGAAAGGTTGGTGTTTATATTGTGATAAACTACTGCCTTCCAAATTTCCCTTAGACCATTTGGAAACAGTCTGTTTGCTTTTATTATATATGTATATTTGTAGGCTCCATGCTCAGCGTGAGGCTTGAACTCATGACCCCAATATCAAGAACTGCACACTCTGGCTTCCGATTCTGTGTCTCCCTCTCTCTCTGACCCCCCCCCCCCCCCCCCCGTTCATGCTCTGTCTCTCTCTGTCTCAAAAATAAATAAATGTTAAAAAAAATTTTTTTTTAAAAAAAGAACTGCACACTCTGGGGTGCCTGGGTGGCTTTCCTTGGCTTTCAGGTCTTGATCCCAGGGTGGTGGGATCCAGCCCTGAGTCCCTGCATAGGGCTCATGCTGTGTGTGGAGCCTTCTTGGAATTCATTCTCTCTCTCTCTCTCTGTCTGTCTCTGTCTGTCTCTGTCTCTGTCTCACATTAAAAAAAAGGGTACCTGGATGCTCAGTTGATTAAGTGTCCAACTCTTGATTTTGGCTCAGATCATGATCTCATGGCTCAAAGTTTCAAGTCCTGTGTAGGGCTCTGTGCTGACCATGTAGCCTGCTTGAGAATCTGTCTCCCTCTCTCTGCTCCTCCTTCACTTGAGCACCCTTGCTCTCTCTCATAAGTAAACTTTAAAAAATAAAATTAAAATAATTTTTTGAAAAAGTAGCATGCTCTACTGACTGAAACAGCCAGGTGCCCCACAGTCTATTTGCTTTTGAAATACTAACTTTTTTTTCCTTCTTCACTTATTTCATCTTAACACTTTTTTGCAAAAAAAAAAAAAAAATTGTTTACAAGGTGATATGTATATTCATTGTTTAAATCTTGAAAATGTAAATGCACGTGTTTTGGTGTATCTAATTTTGGTGAAAAATATTAGTTTCTGACCATCATTGCTCAGAGTCCTAGAACCTTGAATTTAGAAATATGATCACTGGGGCGCCTGGGTGGCTCAGTTGGTTAAGTGTCCAACTCTTGGTACTGGCTCAGGTCATGATCTCACGATTCGTGACTTTGAGCCCTGCACTTTCCTTTGGTGCAGGGCCTGCTTGGGATTCTTTCTCTCACTCACTCTCTGCCCCTTCCCCACGCACGTGCATGTTCTCTCCCTCTCACTCTCTCTCAAACTAAAAACATAAACTTAAAAAAAAATAAGATTACTTTCTCTTCCCTTAAAGAGGGGTGTACTATTATTCAGTAGGCTTTTTTTTTTTTTTTTTTTTTTAATTATTGAGAAAGAGCACAAGCGAGCCGTGGAGGGGAAGAGAGAGGGAGACACAGAATCCGAAGCAGGCTCCAGGCTCTGAGCTGTCAGCACAGAGCCCGACGTGGAACTCGAACTCAGGAACTGCGAGATCATGGCATGAGCCGAAGTTGGATACTCAACCAACTGAGCCACCCAGGCGCCCCTCGTAGGCTTTGTTTTCGTAGACTGACCCTGAGTGATCGCTTGGGCAGCACATATACTAAAATTGGACCCATAACAGAGATTAGCCTGGCCCCTTGCAAGGATGATGTGTTGACTGACCCACAGGCCTTAATGATTCACTTTTATAGGTACATCGTAAGCAAGACAGTAATGTTAAAAAAAAATACATTCTTAATGGCATGCAAATAACAAAAAGTTTTTTAAAACTAAAAAGACTATATAGTTCCCTTATAGAGGCTATAGTTCCTTTGTAACTGTGACAATATAGTTTTTGAAGTCAGAATCTGGCAGATTGAAAAGAAATGCACCTGTTGAGCTTACTGTTTCAAGAGTTTTTAAATTACTAATTGTGTAAATGGTATTGTTCTGTTACTGAAGGTGTGGATCTGCTGAATGCAGCCCTGCGTTTACTCAGCAGTTGAGATTTTTTATTAATTTTCCTCCAGTGGCTCTTCATGACATTTAGATTAAATTGTACAATAGTCCTATCCTAGTCTACTAGGCTCTGCAAAATCTGACTTCTGCTGCCTACTCTGACTTCTTCTCCTGCCTCTCTCCCTCAGACATGAACCCACTTATCCCAGATCAAAATTAGTTTTATCCCCCCAGTGGTTCTCAACTGTGGCTATACTTGCATACCTTGGGGATATTGTGGGTTCAGTTCCAGACCAGTGTAATAAGGTAAATACCTCAATAAAGCAAATCAAATGAAAAATGTTTTGGTTTCCCAGTGCATGTGAAAATTATGTTTATACTATATTGTAGTCTATTAAGTGTGCAATAGCAGTATGTTTTATAAAAACAGTGTATATACTTTAAGGAAAATTACTTTATTGATAAAAAAAAATGCTAACCATCATCTTAGCTTTCAGTGAGTCGTAATCTTTTTGCTCATGGAGGATCTTGCCTTGATGTTACTGACTGATGAGGGTGGTAGTAGCTGAAGGTTGGGGGGGAGGGGCTGTTGCAGTTTCTTAGAATAAGACAGCAGTGAAGTTTGCCACATCAATTGAATTGGTATTCTCTCTCTCTCTCTCTGCCCATCCCCGGATCATGTTCTCTCTCTCCCAAAATAAATAAATAAACTTAAAAAAAAAAATTAGAGTCATTCTTCTCAAACCCTGCCACTGTTTTATCAACTAAGTTGATGTAATATTCTGAATCCTTTATTGTCGTTTCAGCATCTTCACCAGGAGTAGAATCCATCTCCAGAAACACTTTCTTTGCTCATCCCTAAGAAGCAACTCCTCATCCATTTAAGTTTGATGCGGAGATTGCAGCAGTTTAGTTCCATCTTCGGGCTCCGCTTCTCATTCAGTTCTCTTGCTGTTTCCACCACATCTGCAGTTACTTCCCCCACTCAAGTCTTCAGCCCCTCCAGGTCATCCACAGAGGTTGGAATCAACTTCTTCCAAACTCCTTTTAGTGTTGATATTATGTGTGACCTCATGTATCTAGTCTCCAATTTTTAGCCACAGCTGCATATGTGCCTAGGCTGTTGCAGTCTACGATGTTTCCACCTTGTACCTTTGGCTCTCCGCAATCCATTCACCACATTGTAGCCAGGATATTTTTAAAACCAAAGACACGTCTCTGTTCGGAATCAAATGGTTTCACATTACTTTAAAGATAACATTTAAAATTCTAATAGACTTTCTCATGCAAACTTCTCTTTCCCTTTCAACTCTCTTTCTCACTAGTTTCTACTGATTCAGCTTTTATGTTTTCAAACATGATAAGCATGTCAGGACCTTAGGGCCTTTGTATTTGCTTTTTCTTCATCCTTGAAGCAGGCTCCTTCCCCATTAGATCCAAATCAGAAGCGTTTCCCTCAGGGAGGCCTTTGGCGATCAACTAGTAGTTCCACTCTGTCTTACTTTCTCATATTATCCTGTGTGGTTTCATTTGTAGCATTTGTTATTGTCTGAAATGTTCATATTTATCTATCCTTTCAGTCACCACAAAGACCCCTGAGAGCAGATTCTAGTGTGCTGTCAAATAATTCTTTAACCCAGGGTTGCGAAGACTTTCTCCCTTGTTTTAAGTTTTTACATTTTGTCTATGCCCCCTTTTTTAAAAATTGAGATACAATTAACATATCACGTTGTAGAAGTTTGAGGTGTGTGTGTTGACTTGATTTCATGCATTTCTGTACTGCCAGATGATTATTACTGTAACATCAGTTGATGGTCTTTTCATCACATAGTTATTTTTTTGTGTAGAGAGAACATTTAAATTCTTCTCTCTTACCAACTTTGGTGTATATAATGTATCATTTTGACTGTAACCATAATGCTGTGCGTTAGATCTCCAGAATGCTCATGTCTTCTAACTTCAGTTTGTACTCTGTGCTATGGTCCATTTTGAGTTGTTTGTATATGGTAGGAGGTATGGATTAGAATTCATTTTTTGTATATTATGTATACCTAATTGCTCCACCACCACTCGTTGAGAAGATTGTACTTTATCCACTGCATTTTCTTCACATTTGTAAAAAATCAGATGCCTGTGTATATTTATATTTCTGCACTCTGTACTGTTTCATTGATCAGTCTTTTTTAGGCCAATACCACACTGTGTTCGTGACTGTTTGATAAGTACTGAAATCAGGTGACCAATGTCTTGGTCTTCCGACTTTCTTTTTAAAGCTCTTTTGATTATTCTAGGTCCTGTTTATTTCTTTATGAGTTTTAGAACCAGCTTGACAAATTCTACCACTCTCTCCCCCTGAAATTCCTTCTTTGATTTTGTTTGGGATTTCTTTGAATCTGTAGATCAATTTGGCAAGGAATCGCATCTTATATATTGCGTCTTCTGATCCATGCACAGGGCATAGCATCATGTATCTAGGTCTTCTTCGATGATTTGTAGTTTTATCTTTTTAAAAAAAGATTTTTTTTAATGTTGATTTTTTTTGAGAGAGACAGAGACAGAGTGCGAGGAGGGAGGGGGGGCAGAGAGAGAGGTAGAGAAAGAATCCCAACCGGGCTACGCACTGTCAACACAGAGGACTTGATCACAGGAACCCGAACCTGTGAGACAACCAGGGGGCTCTACAACAGATTTTTATATATTGATCTTGTGTCTTGTGTGCAACCTTGGTAGACTCTTTTTTAGTTCTAATAGCTTTTTCTAGAACCTGTTAGATTTTCTGCAAATATGATCAGTTCAGCAAAGTCAAGAGTTTTATTTCATCCCTCCCATTCTGAGTTCCTTTTGTTTCTTTTTCTTCTTATTGCACTGGCTAGAACTTCTAGTACAGTGTTGGACAGAAGGAGAGAATTGATATCTTTGCCTTACTCCTGATCTTTGGGAGGACAGGAGTAAGCATTCAGTCTTTTACCATTAAGTATGATGTTGCTATAGGTTTTTGGATTTTACTAGTAGACTTTATTTTTTTGTTGGTTTTCATACATGCCCTTTATCAAGATGAGCCCTAGTTTACTTAGAATTGTTATCAGGGATAGGTATTGGCTTTGTCATGTGCCTTTTGATATTGTGCTAATCTATGGTGAAATGCATTGATTTTTGATTGTTAAACCAACCTTGCATTCCTGGGATAAAGATATTTAAATAATAAAAAAATCTCATATATTATTCCTTTAGTTCTCTTTCTGGTGTGGTTCATTCTTTTTTGTAGATCTAGATTCTGATCTGTTGCCATTTTTTTTTCCTAGTTGAAGAACTTTAATATTTAATATTTCTTGTAGTGTAGGTCCTGCTAGTGATGAATTCTTTCAGGTTTCTTGTGTCTGAGAAAGCCCCTAACCCCTTTTTTGTTCAGTTTTGAAAGATATTTTTATTGAGTAGAGAATTCTAAGTTCATCAGGGTCTTTTTCTTTCAATACTTTTAGGCATGAGGCTGCAACATTTCTCACTTGCATCATTTCCAACAAGAATTGTTGTTTTTTTAAGTATCCTTAACAAAATTTTTTTAACCTTTACTTATTTTTGAGAGAGGGAGATCGCCAACAGGGGAGGTGCAGAGAGAGGGAGACAGAGGATCTGAGGTGGACTCTGCGCTGACAGCACAAAGCCCAGTGTGACGCTTGAACTCGCATACCGTGAGATCATAACCTGAGCTGACCCAGGTGCCCCTGCTGTTGTTATTTTTATGTTTGTTTCTCTTGTTGCTTTAAAAATTTTTTTTTTTTTGGGGCGCCTGGGTGGTGCAGTCGGTTAAGCGTCCGACTTCAGCCAGGTCACAATCTCGCGGTCCGTGAGTTCAAGCCCCGCGTCAGGCTCTGGGCTGATGGCTCGGAGCCTGGAGCCTGTTTCCGATTCTGTGTCTCCCTCTCTCTCTGCCCCTCCCCCGTTCATGCTCTGTCTCTCTCTGTCCCAAAAATAAATTAAAAAAAAAAAAAAATTCCTAAAAATTTTTTTTTTTAATTTTTTACATTTATTTATTTTTGAGAGACAGGGAGACAGAGACAAGTGGGGGGAGGGGCAGAGAGAGAAGGAGACCCGGAATCCGAAACAGGCTCCAGGCTCTGAGCTGTCAGGAGAGAGCCTGATGCAGGGCTCGAACCTGTGAGATCATGACGACACTCAACTGACTGAGCCACCCAGGTGCCCCTCTTTTGTTGCTTTTAAAATTTTCTCCTTAGGGGGCGCCTGGGTGGCTCAGTCAGTTAAGTGTCTGACTCTTGATTTCTGGTCAGGTCATAATCGTGGGTTTGATCCCTGTGTCAGGCTTTGTGCTGACAGCTCAGAACCTGGAGCCTGCTTCGGATTCCTGTCTCTTTCTCTCTCTCTCTCTCTCTCTCTCTCTCTCTCTCTCTCTCTCTCTCCCCTTCCCCACCTGTGCTCGCTCTCTCTCAAAAATAAAATTTGGGAAAAAAAGATTTTCTCTTTATTGTTACAGATTTTTTTAACAGACTTTTTTATTTTTAAGTAATCTCTACACCCAACATGGGGCTCAAACTCACAACCCTAAAATCAAGAGTTGTATATTTTATTGCCTGAGCCAGCCAGGCTCCCTTCTTTATTTTTAGTTTGAACAATTTGATTATGATGTGCTTTTGGTGTGATTTTCCTCATATTTTTTATGCTTGGATTTGTTGAGTCCTTTGGATCTGGGTTTGTAGTTTTCGTCAAATTTGTAACATTTGGTCATTATTTTTTCTGTCTCTCACCCTGCTTAAGTGACTGCTGTTACACAAAGATTAGGCTGCTTGAAGTCGTCTCAAGGCATACTGATACTTTTTTTTCTTAAGTTCTTTTTTTCGCATTGTCTTTTCATCTACTGATGACTTCAAGTTCGCTATTTTTTTTTTTTATCAAAATGCCTAAAATGCTGCTAGTCCCATCCAGTGTGTTTTTCATTTCTATAAATTTTGATTTTTAAATATCTTTCATGTCTCTATTTGTAGTCAACCTTCTTGTTGAATATATAGAATGCAGTTATACTTTTAAAAAACTGGTTTAACAGTGGTTTATGGCCACTGGGTCACCTGGGTTGGTTTCAGTTGATTCTTTAATGTGGTTCATCTTTTCGTGTCTGTTTGTGTAATTTTTATTTGCATGCAACAGTGTAGATTTTACTCTCTTGGGTGTTGGATTTTCCTTCTTTTTTATATATATTCTTTAAATTTCTTTCAGACTTGGTTACTGGGGAACAACCGTTTGATCCTTTTGAGTGTTGCTTTAAGATTTCCAGATCAGTGTTTACTTTTACTTTGGGTACTTTTTTTTTTTTTAACCACTGCTGAGATGAGGTGTTTGTTAATACTCTATCCAATACCCAGTGATTTAAGAGTTTCGTTGTTGTTGTTTTTTAAGTCTAGCTGGTGAGAACAGACCCTATTCCCCGCCCTTTGTGAATAACATGTACTGTTCCTCTGATTAAAATGGTTCTTTCCTGGGGCAGTTGGGTGGCTCAATGGGTTAAGCTTCTGACTGGCTCAGGTCATGATCTTGTGGTTCCTGAGTTCGGGCTCTCTGCTGTCAGTGCAGAGCCAGCTTGGACCCTCTTGTCTCCCCCCCCCCCCCCCCCCCTTCCCCATGTGTTCTCTCTCTTTCAAAAATAAATGAATATTAAAAAAAAAAAAAGAAGTAGTTTCTTTCCTGGCTTTGGTAGCTTCCTAACACACATCTGCACACTGGTACTGTGCTGAATATTCAAGGGGGATCCTCTTCAGGTCTGTAGCATTTTCTCTGTATAACTCTCTTTCAAATATTCTGTCCTAGCACCCTGAGCTCAGCTTCATAGTTTTCTGCTCAGGCAGTCTGCCAGCCTCCACTTGAGTGCCATGACCTGGGGACTCTCTAGGCACTAAATTCAGGAAACCGTAGGTCTCAATTCACTTTTTCTGTCTTTTGGGGATCACTGTACTTTCTTGCCTGATGTGCAGTATCTTAGGCTCTGGTGTTACTTACATATAAAAATTATACATATACACATGTGTATATACAGATACACGTCCATATATACTGGGTGGTATATATAAAAATGTGTTTTGTCCAGTTTTTGAATTGAATTGTTTCAGTAGGGGAATGTAAATCTGATCCCTATTACTTCATTTTAGCTGAAAGTGTACACCTGTCAGGCCCGATTATTACTTTCTTAGAAAATTCTTGTGTAGCTATGATTCTTTGATTTATTTTAGGCACCCAAACAGGAATTCCACTTAAAAAATATTTTTTAAGTACATTATACAAAGTGAAGGTAAATCTTGATCATGCTTAGGCTAGATTGGTTGGATTCTTTTGATACTTTGTCCTAAAAGTAATCTTAAATTTTGAACAAGTCACTGGCTTTTCTTTCAGATATATGTTAGCTAAGATTCAGTCTACTTGGGGCTTTTTCAGGGTATATCTTCTTAAGTCTTTCAGAAGAAAGACCCCAAAAAGCAAGTAGGCTAAATTAAACTTTGGCCTTAAACTAAAAGTTCTCATACCAACTGGCAAACCACTGTAGTGGAATCGACCTTTCTGATTTATACAGTTTTATTGCTTATGGCTCCAATTCTTTGGTTTTTAAAAAAATTTTTTTAACGTTTATTCATTTTTGAGAGACAGAGTATGAGTGGGGGAAGGTGCAGAGAGAGGGAGACACAGAATGTGAAGCAGGCTCCAGGCTCTGAGCTGTTAGCACAGAGCCTGACATGGGGCTCAAATTCACAAGCTGTGAGATGCTTAACCGACAGCTTACTAGGCACCCTGTCCAATTCTTTGGTTTTAAAAATGCATATTGTGGAGTGCTTGGGTGGCTTGGTTGAGTGTCCAACTCTTAATTTTGGCTCAGATCGTGATCTCATGGTTCGTGGGATCCAGCCCTTTGTCGGGCCCTGTGCTGACAGTATGGAGACTGCTTAGGATTCTCTCTCTGCTCCCATCCCCCCCCCCATCCCTCTTTTTCTCTCACAAAATAAATACATAAAAACTTCAAAAAAAAAACCCCTGTTAAGCTGCATATTCTTTTATACCAGTTAGGTACATTAAGTGATAGTTTGTCCTTTTGATGGAATTATCATTCAATTCATTTACATACCATCTTGTGTATCTGATGTATATTTTTTTCGGTGTAGTAGGTACTGTAAAACATAAAAACAAGAGCAGGTCATAAGCATATGAAAGCACATGTTTACTCTGTATTCTTGTGGCCTAATAAGTTGATTCTTTGTCCATATTTCTCACTGCACAGTACACCCAGTGTGTATTTTAATAACCTCTTTTGAGAAAAGTATGTACTGAAGGGCATATTTTATTTCACTTCTTTCTTTTTAAGGAATAGGAAGAAAGATACATCCCCTTTACTGCAGTGATTTTGAAGACTGCTTGCATATTAGAATCAGCTGAGGAATTTTTTCAAACAAAGGATTGATGCCCAGGCCCCACCTTGAAACCACAGATTCTGACATATTTTAAATGCCAGGTGATTCCAGTGTGCAGCAAGGATTAAGAACCATGGCTTAGAATATATCTGCTTTTAATAAATCAGCAAATCCTAAACTTGTGTGTGTCTCAGCATCGCCTGAGGACTGGGTAAAACTGAATGCTGGGCCCCATCCTCAGGGTTGGATTTGGCAGGTCTGGGTTGGGGCCTGAGAATTTGCATTTCTGGTAAGTTGTACATGATGGTTGAGAACCCCTGTGCCAGTAGTTGGAGACGGGGACGCTGTTGAGAAAGATGGATGTAGATGCAGGTGGGCTTGTAGGTTTGCCCCTGTGTTTGAGGAGTTCCTTAAAACGTTGTTTTGTCTATGATGTAGGCATGTGAGTGTCTCCACTAACAGAGTGTGGCAGGGAGTGGTTGAGAGGTTTAAGGTGTTAAACTGCCATTAAATGAGAGTGAAAGAACAAGTTGACTGTTTCTCTTTTTTTCCTTTTTAAATTTATTATTACTATTATTTATTTATTTTTTTTTTTTTGAGAGAGAGAGAGAGAGAGAGAGAGAGCGAGCAAGCACAGGGGAGGGGCAAAGGAAGGGACACACTGAGCTGAAATCAAGAGTCAGACGCTCAACCCACTGAACCACCCAGTCGCCACTGACTTTTTTTCTTGATATATCAGTTACTTTTTCTTACCTGAAGAGAGATCTCTTTGAATCTTAATTTCATCATCTAGTAAATATGCACTGCCCCTTTTTTTGTTTTTGTCATTGTAGATGAATGTATGTTTTCCCTACATCTTTGTTCGTGGTATTGATGAAAATATGTCAACACGATAGGTTCTGGGAGTACAGCTCTTTACACCATCATCATCATTAGCACCTTAGGAATGGAATGAATTGTATGCATTCTTACATATATGGTAGCAGATAGCAAGCTATTTATATATCATGTAGTTCTTTTGGTTGCCGGTGAGTCCTTTTGACAATTTATATCAAGGAGAGCTTGTTTGCTAAATGTATACCTGGAGAGCTAACTGGTTATCTACAGTTACATGGGGAGGAGGTGGCATGATATAATGGACTGACCTAGAAGCCTTGATTTCAAATCCAATCCCATTTACCTGTGAACATCAGTTTCTTCATCTGTAAAATCAGGATACTAACTATAGTATACAGTTAGTTGTTAGCCTGAAATGAGATAATGTGAAAATTTTTGGTAAATTCTGTAGAACTATACACATGTTGAATGTGGTGGTTGATATACCTGTAACACCACACCTCTGCATGTGATGCTGATTCTACAGTTGACAAATGTAAAACCAGTAGGCAAAATGATTTTTATGATGTTAGGGTCTGCATAGGCATTCCTTGATTTGGAATACTTTTTGCATGATGTATGTATCTATTCTCTGTGCTTCAGTTCTCAATGCTTTTAGCTATTGATGGGTGTAGGGTTTGGGAGTAGAATTGGCCATCTTATGCCCTACTTCCACCCTAACCACTTAAAGACATATTTAAATATGAAACGAAACCATAAGGTTGATATGTGTGAACTCCATGAAATGGAAGGAAAATAGTATAAGCTAATTTGTGTATTTTTCATGTTTACTAATAGACTGGTTTTTAGTTAAGGCACACACAAGATTAGGTTATATTAGCCCCAAAGATGAAATTCTTTTTGTTTGTATATGAGTGTTCATAAAAATACTATTTTCTTCTAATAACTTCTTTTATATAGAGAGACTTGTTTTGACAAGTTCACACCACTTCTTGAACATTAAATCCATAGCCATGAAATAGAATACTGTTTTTATGTACCTTAGGTTTATGAGGAAATGTTTGCAGAGAAAATAGAATGTTTCTTTTATTCTAAATTGTTAAATTACTGTAGTTTTTTAAGACACATACTGCCTGAAAACAGAGGCATGCAATTTAGAGGAATGATGGTGATCCTCGTATCATATTTACATTCCATATGTATGAACTGATGCCTGTCGTCTCAAGCCTATTAAATTGAATAGTTTTCGTTTATTAAATAGAAAGTCTCCATAGATTTACTGTAGTTAAACTATTCATTTCAGTATGGATTAAAATTTTTCTTTTTCTTCTTCTTCTTTTTTTTTTTTAAAGTAGGCTCCATACCCAACATGGGGCTCGAACTCATGATCCTGAGATCGAGTAGCATGTGCTGTCAACTGAGCTAGCCGGGAGCCTCTGGATTAAAACTCTTATTCTGATATAGTTAAGTGGTTATAAACCACTAATGTGTTACTGAAGGCAGGACAGTTTACTTGATTGATACGGTTGTGTGTTCTTGGAATTTGACAGTATTGAAGGAGTGTATGAAATTATTATTATTAAGTTTGTTTATTTTGAGAGAGCATGAGCACACAGGAGGGGGAGAGAGAGTGAAAGAGAGAGAATCCCAAGCAGGCTACTTACTATCAGTGCAGAGCCCAGTGCAGGGCTTGATCTCATGAATCGTGAGATCATGACCTGAGCCGAAACCAAGCTGGGTGCCTAACCAACTGAGCCAACTGAGCTGGGTGCCTAACCAATTGAGCCAACTAGGTGTCCTGAAATTATTGTTGATATGAGTTATTGAAGATTGATTTCATTTCTCAGTGTTTTTATTTTTCACAATTTCTGGGAACATTTGAATTTACTGAGAGTTTCTTAAAGTAAGCTAGCTAATAAATTCTAAAATTTTCCTCACTTTTCATTTTTATGTGTGTCTTAAAGGTTTGAAGGGGTGTGGCAGGAGGTTTTGGACTCGATGAGTTTCCACCGAAATGTCGGAGAAGTCAGGCCAGAGCACAAAAGCAAAGGATGGGAAAAAGTATGCAACACTCAGTTTATTTAATACTTACAAGGGTAAATCTTTAGAAACTCAGAAAACCACAGGTGAGTAAAATCAAGTGGCATATTTTTATCATTTTCATGGTTTTGTTTTATTACCGTGATTGGTATTCTGGAGCTGTTCCTGTTAGGAGCTAGGACAGACCCCATGTTTATGCAGCTCTCTGTACATTAGACTTTTTGTGTATGTGTTCATTTTTCAGGGGAAAAATTTAAAAATCTTACAGCTGAAAATTTATAAGTGTTTTAAAATATGTTTTTTATTTTCTTGTTTGTTGTCAGCAGACAATAAGTAGAACTGTGTGGTTCCAAAGGGGAATCTCATTCAATGAGATTGGTAGGCATAGAATTAGTGGGTATTTACCACCACTTTTAGTTACGCAATAAAGACAGTCCTGGGGTGTTTTGTTTGTTTCTTGATAACTTGAACCCAGTGTTTACAGTGAAAGGTGAAAACTGGACGTTACGTATGTATGGTACGTTAGCAGTATTCATTATGAATGAGAAGTTAGCATATTCTAAATATGTACTAAATTTGGGGTTTAAAATAGATTCCCTGAAAAGATTACAAAACCTGTTTTCACCCATGTTTTTCCTTTTCATAGTAAATAGGGTTGTCAAACTGTTTAAATCATCTTTTCAGTAACTCGATAGTTTAATATTTCTACCGTGGGTTATGTTGCTGGCATGTGGCTTAGTTTTAAAATTCTTAGAGAAAGACAGATATCACATGATTTCACTCATATGTGGAATTTGAGGAACTTAACAGATGATCATAGAGGAAGGGAAGGAAAAATAAGATGTAAACAGAGAGAGGCAAACCATAGGAGACTCATTTTTAAAGGTTTTGTTTTGTTTTTAAAATTTATTTATTTTGAGAGAGAGCACCAGTGTGAGAGGAGCAGGAGGAGGGTTGGGGGCGGGGGCGGGTGCAGAGGATTCAAAGCAGGCTCTGGGCTGAGAGCAGATAGTCCGTTGCAGTCCGAACTCAAAACCTGTGAGATCATGACCTGAGCTGAAGGCAGATACTATGTTTAACCAACTGAGCCACCCAGGCACCTCCAAACTATAAGGGACTCAAATACAGAGAACAAACTCAGGATTGATGAGAGTGGGGAAAATGGGTGATGGGCATTAAGGAAGGCACTTTTGGGATGAGCACTGGGTGTCATATGTAAGTGACGAATCACTGGATTCTACTCCTGAAGCCAAGAGTACATGGTATGTTAACTAACTTGAGAATGAATGAATGAATGAATAAAGTTCATATTTTAAAATATTAGGAAATAATAGTTCAAGATTTCATTAATTCCTGTTGTCTTTCTATATAGTTTTAAGAATAAATTGAGCGATAAAATAGATGTTCTAAGAAAGTTGATGTTATTGATCTTTAGTTGCAGCTCGACATGGATTACAGAGTCTTGGAAAAGTTGGTATTTCACGGCGTATGCCTCCACCTGCTAACCTCCCAAGTCTCAAAGCAGAAAACAAAGGCAATGACCCTAATGTGAACATTGTACCTAAAGATGGCACAGGATGGGCATCAAAACAAGAACAGCATGAAGAAGAAAAGTGAGTCAAAGTCAAAGGAATGAAACTATTCCCCTTTCTTTAGAGGACTTCTCTTGTCTTGTCTTGTCTTGTTTTGTCTTCTAAGATTTTATTTCTAAGTGATCTCCACACCCAGCGTGGGTCTCAGACCCACAGCCCTGGATCAAGAGTCGAATACTCCACCGACTCCAGCCAGCCAGGTGCCCTGGAGAGAGCTTCTATTTGCGTTCGTTCTACGTGCTAGACGTTATGCTACATGTATTAGATATCTCATGCCATCTAAAACCTTTTACATAGCCAACTTTTGATGAATTTGTTTTTTAAAGAAAGTTTTATTCATTTTTTAAAGTTTATTTATTTTGAGAGAGAGAGCGAGAGTGTGTGTGCACAGGTGAGGAAGGGGCAGAGAAAGGGGAGAGAGAGAATTCCCAGCGGGCTCCGAGCTGTCAGCCCAGAGCCCGATGTAGGGCTCTGTCACTGTGAGATCATGACCTGAGCCAAGATCAAGAGTTGGATGCTTAACCGACTCAACCACCCAGGCTCCCATGATGAATTTGTTTTTGTGAGAATATTTAGGGGCAGTGTTTCCATGTGTCAGTGTAGAACAACAGATGACAGAATTGCTAATCACAACTCTTCTTATGTACCATGTCAGGTGCCCTCAAACCCCCACCATATCTGGCATTCTCTGAATATAATTAGGAGTTGATTCTGTTAAATAATTTCCATGATACTAAGAATTCCTGTCTGCCTGGTTCACTGAAACTATACCTGATGCACATTTTTAAGTGCTCAAGTAATGTTATTTGAACGAATAAAGAATTAGCAAGAAGGCTATGATAGAATTAATAATGACCTTATTCAATGCATGTTTAGCATCCTGTGTTTCAGGGATTATGCAGGGCTCTTAAGTTTGTTGAATGACCAAGTGAAGTAGTGGTAATTTGGAAAAATAATACAAGCAATTGGGTACTTGGTGCTTTTTTGTCTGTATCTGTTATCAAATTTTTGTATTCCTGTTTGGGGAACTTTATATAGTAAATTTGACTTTACTTGGATAAAGCTTGTCAAAGACATTGTTCTCTGTTTCTTAGTTGTAGAATTATTTTGTAGTAGCAAGTTAATTACGGGTCTCAGTATACCAGAAATATATTGCATCTGTTAAGTTTCTTAACTACTATCTTTTTTATTTTCAAGCATTAACTCATTATAATTATTGAATAAAACTGTAGATTGTTTAAAGATACCTTTTACTCAAGGGGAGGTACCAGGCAGGTTGCTGTTACCGCTTCCGGTAACATTAATAAGTACAGTGGTGAACCTGTTGACTGCCAGATGGAGAGTTTGCTTAGACTTAGCACTGGTCAAGTCCACCAGTCCAGACAGCATGTATGCTATAATGTTATTTCTAATTATATATAAATGTAGACTTTTTCAAAACAGACTTTTGGTAGCTATGCTCAATAATGAGTATTTCCTTTTTTTTTTTTTTTTTTTTTTGCAAAATTAAAAACAATTAAGCTGTCTTCTTGGGTTATTAAAAGATAGAAATGAAAGGGGATGAAAATAGCTATACTTTATTTAAAAGAATGCTGCAGAGGAAAAGCATTTGTGGGAAATGCACCTATGAGTAAATATGTAGACAAAACCATCTATACACAGATTTACTATAAATACAATATTTATTTTATTTGAACATACAATATCTGAAATAATGGATTCATTTTTTTTTAAGAACACCAGAAGTTCCACCAGCACAGCCAAAACCTGGGGTTGCAGCTCCCCCAGAAGTAGCACCTGCTCCCAAATCTTGGGCCAGTAACAAGCAAGGTGGGCAAGGAGATGGTAAGTGGACATTAGCTGAGGAAACTGGCTAGGTTTGATGGTTACTGAACAGCCATGCAGGAGATACGGGGTGGATTATTATGTTTTGGCAGGGGTGGAGAACATTGTTGAAGGATATACTCTGGCCCTAAAAAGGGTCTTTTTTTCAGCTCTTGGGGTAGTTAAGTTTCAGTGCCAAAACCCATGTGTGAGCCAATGATAGGAATTTAAAAGGGAGTCTTTAAAATCCCCTCTGTCCCACATTGTTTTATCGTTGCCCTAGTACCTTTAGCTCTTTAAGGCATAAAAGGACCCAGACACTGTGTAGATTGCTATAAACCATATTCATCACCACGTGTGCCCCATTACCTCTTCTGTTTCAAACATGCTGCTCCCGATTCCATGGTAAAGAAGAGCTAGACAGTTTCCATAAAGCACAGTAACAGTAATATTCCCCCCACTTAGGAATGATGGACTCCCCGGAAAAATTTAAATTTTCCACTTGCAAACCAGGAAACATCTATAAAGCATTGTATGGAAAAACCTATCCAGGCCCTTAAACTAATACAATCAGATCTTTTAATTTATAGAAGTGTATAAATAGGCAAGCAGGCAGGTAGATAGATGGATGGATGGATGGGTGAATGGGTGACTAGGAAGGTTGCAACCAGTATCTCAGTTGTAAATTCAGTGAAGGCATTTTAGGCTCACAGTGAATAGTTGCAGTGTTTCTTTATATATTCTATTTCAGTAATATTATTTGAACTGATTCTTAGAGTTACTAGTAAAGGAATTTGACTTTTTGAAAATGTGAGGAGTCATAATGAAAGAGAAACAGGAGTGACACTGCTTACTCGCCTCGTCGTCTTTAATGAGTTCTGAACAGTGTCTGGCAGAATCTTTTCTTAAATTTTTATCTCCTCATGGCTGTTCATTAACTTTCCAAGGGATTCTAATTCTAAATAAACTTTAACGTTTTATGGATATAAACAGTCATCATTGAAAAGTGGAATAATTTATCAGAGAAAAGCAGAGAACTGTACCCTGGGAGGGTGTTTCCATTATCTTGAGTATAAGTGTTACACTTAATGTTTTAAAAAAATCTGTAGGAATCCAGGTGAATAGTCATTTTCAGCAAGAATTTCCCAGCCTACAGGCAGCTGGAGATCAGGAAAAAAAAGAAAAAGAAACGAATGATGACAACTATGGACCTGGACCCAGTTTACGTCCACCAAGTAAGAATACTTTCTATTTAATAAAAATGGTGAATGAGATTATATTTGTGTTTTATTTAATGATCTAATTTCCTGCCCAATATTATTGTTACATGTGACTTGCCTATTTTGAAAGACAGACAGTAACTGCTGTCATTCCGGTGTGGTTTTCACATACACAGCATTCGTAGAACTTAAGACCTCAAGTTTGGGGGTGGGGGTGGGGACAGAACTTAAGTTTGGAGATGTACATCTTGGGCCTCACACCCAACCCACTAAATCAAAAATCCGCATTTTAACAAGATGCCTGGATGAGTTCTTTGCACATTAATAATGGTCATTTTTACAGTAGTAAAAATTTTGGACCAACCTCCCTAATATGCACATATTTATTTATAAATTATATCCATTTATTTACTATTCTATTAACATTCAAGGATCCCTTGTTTTCTGAACTCAAACCAGAGAACCAAATAAATTTGGATAGTGAGAAATAGTTGTGTACATTATAAAGCAAAAGCTAAAAATAAAAATATAAAATCCTTGAGATTTTTAAATGAATTGTATTAGTTTCCGATTGTCATTACCAAATGTATCAAAGAATTCTGTATACATGGGGAGGTTTTTCTTTTCAGTGATGGTTACAAATCTATATTTCTGATAACCTGATATATTTCATATTTCTTATGGCTCATTTCTTGTCTGGTTGGGTAAATCATCTTATTTTTATTTTTAATTGCTGTTATGTAATTGATGCATTTCTGTTAGAAATAGATGTGTTAGCTTTACTGTTTTCTTGTTCAGTTGATTTTCACCAGTTATCTGTTGCTGAATAATAAATCTGGCAGCTTGAAACAAGAAACTGAACTGGACTTAACTTCACACACTATCTGAGGGTCAGGAATCTGGGAGCTGCTTAGCCAGGAGTTCTAGCTCAGGACCTCTGTCAAGAAAGTTGCAGTGAAGCTATCATCTGATGCTGACTTGACGTGGCTACTGTCCCAAGCTCGCTCACGATGCCTCTTTTGTATGTGGGCTGCTAAGAGTGTTGCTTCCCCGGATAAAGACAGATGTGACTATTCCCACTCAGGATGGAAGCCCAGTTTTTAATAACTTAATCTCATAAGAGACACATCATCACTTTTGCTTTATTCTGTAGGTGACACAGATCAGTCCTGGTACACTGTCAGGGAGGACTACACAGGGTGTGAATACCAGGAGATAGAAATGCATTTTGGGCATCTTGGAGGCTACCTACCAAACACTGTAGTCACTGAGTTTGTTCCTTGGGCACATGTAACTAGCCATAGTAGACTAAAAACAAATTTGAGCATTACTGTAACTATAGAACTCCCCTTCCCTCAGGGCACCTCAGATCCAACAGTGATTTTAATCTCTATCTCACATATCTGTAAAGCTTAATAGAGAAGTTCTAATATTTTCTTCCCCATCCCCAGTATTTGCTTTTGATGGCACCTTCTGAGGTACATCTGCTCTGCTTTGGAAGCTACTGTTTTTGAATACTAAACACCTTGAAAGCATTAGGGCCTAGATTAGATTTTCACTGCTCTTTTCGTGTGTCTTGTTACTTTATTAAATTTAGAAGTGTGCCTATTTTGATTTCGCTGTGTTCCATTTTCAGGTTTTTTTCTTATTCCTTTTTTTCTTTCCTTTTAATTTCGGTGCTGAATTCCAAAGTGTTGTTTGTTTCTTTGTTCTAATTGAATTTCTTATCTCTCTCCATACCAGATGTTGCTTGTTGGAGAGATGGTGGGAAGTCTGCTGGCTCACCTTTAACATCTGACCAAGATGAAAAGCCCTCTGGGCAGGATGAAAGCACAGCTGGAACATCAGAACAAAGTGACATCCTCAAAGTGGTGGAAAAGAGGATAGCTTGTGGCCCTCCACAGGCTAAACTGAACGGGCAGCAGCCTGCTCTGGCTTCCCAGTACAGGGCTATGATGCCTCCTTACGTAAGTATCGTCGAAGAAGCAGGCCATTAAATTAGAGGCTTTTGATCTGGGTTCCAAGGAGAGAATTAAAATGGGGAAAAGTTTTGGTTTTTATTTGCATTAACATCTAACTAAAATTTAGCATTTTCCTTGATTTATGAATGCAGGAAATAAATCACAGAGGTATCAGGAGTACCTTAGTTTTTCTCGTTAATAGGGATCATAGGTATTTTCATATCACATCATATTGTTTTGGATATAGCAAAATAATTATACTCAGCCACACTTAAAGGTAGTTAGTAGGGGCACCTGGGTGGCTCAGTCGGTTAAGCCTCTGGCTTCAGCTCAGGTCATGATCTCATGGTTAGGGAGATCGAGCCCCGCATCCAGCTGTGCCTTGATGCTGTGGAGCCTGTTTGGGATTCTCTTTCTCTCCCTCTCCACTCAAAATAAATAAATAAACTAAAAAAAAAAAAATAAGGTATTAGACCACATGGGTAGACTCACTGGTTATGTAATGAATCACATACATTACCATATCTCAGATTGGTTTTTTAAACATTGTAGTAACATTTTAGTATAATTGTTTTCTTTCATAGTACTCTGTTTTAGATAATACTTTTCAAACATTTCTATGAGAAGAAGTTCATAGGATTTATCAGACTGCCTACGGGGTTTGTCCATGGCACAAAAAAGTTAATATGTGCTTTGTTCTAAAGTTTTTATTGGTAAACATACTTTATTATTTTTTAACTTTTTATTATAGAATATTTTGAACATATGCAAAAACAAATAATAGTACAGTGACCCTCCCCCTTATTCCATACCTCCTGTCCATCTTAAGTATTTATCAACTTGTGGTCTGTTTCACCTATTTCCCACCACCTCAGATTACTGAAGCAAATTCCAGATACTTCATTTCATCTATGTGTATTATGTTGGATTTTAAAACAGAAAGACCAGGAGGAAAATCCACAATGGCACTATCACACCTAAAAAGAAAGTTTCTAAAAACATCGAGTCAGTGTTCTAATTTCCCTGATTATCTTATAATTACGATCTAGATAATATCTGTTCTTTGAAATTAGTTGATATTTTTCTTAGGAATCTTATTATCTTTGGTTACTTCTTATCCTCCCTCTCTTAAGATTTTTTTTGGAGCTTATTTGTTACTATTTATTTGTTATCCTGTGGAGTTTTTATAGCCTGGATTCTGCCAATTCTATTTTTGTAGTTTTATTTAATATATACTTCTGATCCATATATTCCTATAAATTAAAATTTAGATTTGGTGCCTTTACACATTTGTTTGTTCTCAGCTTCCTATGAAATGTTATGGCAGTTTACATGTGCCCAAGTAAATAAACTAACATTTTTCAGGGGACCATTAGTCTCAAAAAGAATAATAGTCTGGTTCTTACATTTATTATTTTATATATATATATATATACACACATATATATATGTATGTGTATATATATATGTATGTATGTATATATACATATATATGTATGTGTATATATATATAAATAATGTTTGTTTATTTTTGAGAGAGACAGCGCAAGCAGGGGAGGGGCGGAGAGAGAGGGAGACACAAAATCTGAAACAGGCTCCAGGCTCTGAGCTGTCAGCATAGAGCCCGATGCAGGGCTTGAACTCACAAACTACGAGATCATGACCAGAGCCGAAGTCGGACACTTAACCAACTGAGCCACCTAGGCGCCCTATATTTATTTTTATTATGACTTAATTTCTAAGTATTCCTGTGCTAAATATCCATATTTGTTCGTATTTTCTGATTCTTTGTATTATGTAACCATTCTAGGAATGTCTAAATACAGTTGCTTGTTAAATTAGTTTTTAATTTGCATGCATGATAAAAATGAGTCTCATATGCTAACCTGGCCTTGAAAAATTATTTACACCAGGCTACTTGTCTCCTGTAGTTTGTAAATTCTGCTTCCAGAGACCCCTGAATTTTCCGGCGTGGGGGTAGAATGGGAGAAGGGAAAGTAAAAGGGGAGAGCATGTGGCCTTTGTGCCCAGTTTCATCAACCATTTTGTTTGAATAATGTCTTCCACTAATTAACAAAAACAAAAAGCTTTTAAAACCATAACTTTAGGGGTGCCTGGGTGGCTCAGTTGTTTGTGTCCCAACTTCAAATCAGGTCATCATCTCGCAGTTCGTGAGTTCAAGCCCCACATCAGGCTCTGTGCTTACAGCTTGGAGCCTGATTTGAGTTCTCTCTCTCTCTCTCTCTCTCTCTCTGCCCCTCCTTGCTTGTGCGTGCACATGCTCGCTCCATCCCTCTCTCTCTCTCTCTCAAAAATAAATAAACATTAAAAATAATTACTATATATTGAGAATTTAAAGATTGTTTATACAATTAATTTTGTGGCAAGTACCTAAATTTTAAACATTTAATACCACATGAAATTAATCTCTATGCCTGACTAATTAGCAGAAGAGAGATCTAATAAAACTTTACCTATGAACATTTGCCTCCAGCAGTGTTTGCACTAACTTCAATACAAGATGATGTAACTGAAAATTCTCCAGAGTATTCCCCAGACAAAAAGCTTTCCATTTGAGCTTCAGCTGCTGTGCTTAACTTAATTAACTTTGCTCTAACCCTACTTAGAAATTTCTTCTTTGGACAACATGATCATATAAACATAGCCTTTCTTCAAGTACAAAGTAATTTCTGCACCTAACTTTTTTTTTTTTTTAAGAAAAGCTAATATGTCTCAGAATATAGATTATATATTTTAAGGTAATACAGTCTGTTTGCCTGCCTCTCTCTTTATCTCTCTTTCTTCCTCTTTTCTTTCTTATAAATATTTTGACCTGGTTATAAGCACCCCTTGACATCTTATCTTCCTTTTCATATCATAAGATAAATCCCTCATGATGTGTCTTCATAATCTATCTTACAACTTTTCCTAAACTTAGCTTTCAAATCCAAGTTCCCATAGAGAGCATCATCTTTGGGCCTCAGTTTGTGATGACTATATAATAACTTGAATCAAAATTCACCTATGTCCTACCCATAGAAAATCTCCCAAGTAGCTCCCTACCCACCTCCTTCCTCACTCTCTTGGGTTGTGGATGATATTTTTATCTGAACGGAGTTTCCCTTTACCAAGAAATCGGCCTTCAATAAGTCTACTCCTCCATTGCAGTGAAGTCTCACATTGTTTCCTTTCAAATATTTCTACTTGGTTAAGGCTTTGCAATTCTCTGGGGTGCGTGCATGTTGTCTTTTTAGGTTTTTTGTGTCCGTATATAATTATTTATGTAATTTTGTTAATGGGATAACAGAAGCTCTTTGTAGGATATGTCCCTAGTTACTACCTTTATTTGTAAAGCCTTGGTGCAAGCAGTAGTCTTACAGATGGCTTATTGTTAAGAGTGAATGATGATTTATATACTAGCCAATAAAACTGATTTTTCACAGTATAGTTTATTTTAACCTTTCTTTCTATAAATTATAATCTCTGGTTTAGGTAGAGTGATCTTTATGTATGTATACATATCTTTATGTACACACACACATATATATAACTTGGTTAAAAAATTTATCAATTTTGTTTCCTTCATACAGATGTTTCAGCAGTATCCGAGGATGGCTTATCCTCCTCTTCATGGTCCTCTGAGGTTTCCGCCTTCTTTATCTGAAACGAACAAGTAAGGCTATTAAATGATTAAAGTTGCCAAGGCACATACGCTCATTAAGATTTTCTGTAGTTTGAGTGAGTCGTGATGATTATTGATTCATTATTTTGATCTCACAGTACAATTTCCAGGAACAAATAATTGACCTTTATAAGACAGAACACAAATGCTTTATTCTTCTAAAACGTTAATTGACATAAGATTCTGAAAACTGGAAATCATCACAAAGATGTGACACTTACATTTATCCCTTTTTCTTTCCATGATATTAATGACCTCCCATTTTCTCCACCCCCTTTTTTTGCCAAGCGTAAGACTTGAGCATTTTTCTTATTGATGATTTTTCTTAAAATTCTTCATTTTGATATTAGTGTGTCTTAGACATATTATTCTTTAACATATTTACTGTGTTTTAAATATTTTTGGTGATAAAAAGCCCACTGTCTAATATTAAATACTTACAAAAAAACTGTATCAAATATTGTCCTAAATTTACATACATACATACATTAGAAATTTCTCATACACATGCCCAGTGCAAAATATTTTGTGTATATCATGGTGTGGAAAACATTAATGTTGAATTAAAATGAAATTCCAGTCTTTTCATATTTGCCTAATTTAGAAGCATTAAAACTTTGTATCCTTTCCCCTCATCACCTTTTGTTCATTAGAGGCCTTCGAGGAAGGGGCCCGCCTCCTTCATGGGCCTCTGAGCCTGAACGCCCCTCCATCCTTAGCGCATCAGAACTAAAGGAGCTTGATAAATTTGATAACCTCGATGCTGAAGCTGATGAAGGTTGGGCAGGTAAGAGGCAAAATTAATTAAGCATTTTTAGTTTTTAGATGTTTTTAAACAGTCAGTCTAAGTTTTCTTTAATTTAATAGGTGCTCAGATGGAAGTAGATTATACAGAACAGCTGAATTTCAGCGATGACGATGAGCAAGGAAGTAGTAGCCCTAAAGAAAATAGCAGGTAAGCTGTTGTGATACCTTCCGCAAGCAACAGTATGAATTCGTTGATACAACATCCATTCACGCAGAGAGGCTTCATTAATAGGTATTTATTCTTTTTGTATAAGTTTTCTACATTCTACTCCAAGAATATACTGACTGGGAAGGTGACTAACAAGCCAAAAAATTTTTTTAAAGTACAGCTAATGAAGGAATTAAACTTTGATGTTTCTAAATAAAATACATATTTAGAAAAAAAGATGTTTAGTCGGAGGTACTTAGAAAGACAGCATCAGGGACCATTTCCAACTTGTTACTTGCTCGAACTGATTCATATTTCCAAAATTGGAGAAAAATAACTTGGATTACTACAGCTGCTTTAATCAAGTCTTTGATTTTTTTGTTTTTAATTTCAAGCAGCATTTCAGTTAAGACAATGAGAGCTTTTACTCTCTTCTCTAACATAGGGGCATCACAGTCAGAAGTATATGGGTTATGTAACATAAAAATCAGGCTCTTAAAATATAAGGAGCTTGCATGCACATATTGGTATAGTTTTTTAGCCATGGCATTATGATACACTCCTGTTTCATGATCAGTTGTGAGCTGCCTGGAACTTGTGATTTTAAAAAATGCCATAGTTTGACTTATCTCTTTCATTAAATCAGAGTAAACTAGAATACAGGTATTAATTAATTATAATATTTTTTGGTTACATTTATTTTTTTTTTTTTTAATTTAAAAAAAAAATGTTTATTTAGAGAGAGAGAGACATGGAGACACAGAATCTGAAGCAGGCTCCAGGCTCTGAGCTGTCAGCATAGAGCTGGACACAAGGCCCAGACTCACAGACTGAGAGATCATGACCTGAGCCAAAGTTGGACCCTTAACCAACTGAGCCACCCAGTCACCCCTGTTTGGTTGCATTTAGATGAGAGAGGCTTTTGGGGTGGAGGTGATAGAAAATGGTGGGATTATAATTCATTTGCCAGGTTATATTTCAAGTTGTATGTCCGTATTTGACAACTACTCTACTGTACTTTATACCTTGTGGTGATAAACTGGGCAAGCCCAGTTACTAACACATTAGAGATCTATTAAAGATACACGGTGTATGTTTACGGATTGAATGAATTAGCACCACCAGGTCACAAAATGATCTCATTCTTTGATATACTCCCCCTGTCTCACACTAAAACCATAGGAAACAGTCTTTTTTATATAGATAAAATGCTTTTACTTATGGTATAGTCTATCCACTTAACTTTTTTATTTCATCTGGATTTTTGATTCCTCAGTGAGGATCAAGGTTCAAAAGCCTCTGAAAACACTGAAAACCGAAAAGAAGCAGATGAAGCTTGCAACACTAAATCGTCTTCTCAGGTACCTGCCCAGCCGTCAATATCAAAAGGTCCCTACGGGAAGGGACCCTCATTTAATCAGGTGTGTTGAACTCAGGATCCTTGTCACTGCATATGCTTTGGTTGAATTAATCTTGTAATTATGAAGTTGAAAGAAGAATTAGGAAAAGGAAACTATATTTTGTCTTGAATAGTTTAGATCTAAACCATAATTTTTTTGCATCTTAACAGGAATTGTCAATATAGTAGCTAAAATTATCAAATAGAAACTAAAGTTTAACTTTTTTTCCCTTCTAACAGCTTGGCCGTATCAAAATGGAGGGATAAACTGTTTTTCCAAACTAACATTGCTAAGTGCTTTATGCTTTACTAAATACTTGGTAAATCCTAGTCAGTATTCATGTGAAATAGTATGCGGAATAGGGAAATAACACATAAGGAGTAGAGAATTCTATTAAGTGTGAGTCATTTTAAAGAACATTGTTCAAGGAAATATGTGGGTAAACAGATACACTTGATCCTACTTTGAGACATAGCAAAAAATGCATTGTAAGCTGGGAATAATAAAGGGCTGTCATCCAGAGAGTCACTTAACTCATAATGTACTCAGCACGTATTTGTTGAATTCATATGCAACCTATGGAGGATCTGGTCCCTTCAAGGAGGTAGAAGTAGGTAGTTAACAGTCTCTGTAAAACAAAGAGAAAAGACAGCAGACATTGGTTGCAATACAGTGTGATAAGTGGCATGACAGCGTACATAATGAGCTCTTAGAGAATTCTCTGGAAAAGATTTTGCAGAAGACTTGGTACTTGAAGTGAGAATTAGCCAGTAAACAAAGGGAAGAGAGACATTTCAAGCAATGGTAACATGTTCAGAGTAAAGGAGCATGAGAAAGCTTGGCACATTCTAGAAGTCCCCAGTAATTTGATACAGGAGAGGAGTTGGAGAGCTGTGTAACAGTTGATAAGTGTATGCTATACAAGGAAGCTTGAATTTTATTCTGCTTTAAATTAATTAGTTACAATTTTAATGTACATCCAACTTAGCATATAGTGCAACAGTGATTTTAGGAGTAGATTCCAGTGATTCATCCCCTGTGTATAACCAGTGCTCATCCCAACAGGTGTCTTTCTTAATGCCCCTTACCCATTTAGCCCATCCTCCTGAATTTGATTCTTAAGGCAGTGGTTAGCCATTGGGGAGTAAATTTGTGAATTCTTAAAAAGGATTTTTCAAGTTTTTTTTTGTTCTGTTTCTAATAAAATTCGTGTTTTGTGTGATTTTTAACTTACTGGCTTAACATGGAGAGTGATAGTTGTAAGAATAGAGGAATGTCATATACCATATCTTGATGTCTTGATGTTTTGTGTGTGTTTGTGACACTGATGCATGTATTAGCAAGTGAATAGTCTGTGTATCATATTTAGTTCTGATATGTTTTAGATGTTTCTTTTCTTTAGGTAAATCGCATACATTTAGTTCGTCATTAGGAAAAAAATTCAGAAAAAGAAAAGGGCTAACATAAATAAAGTGATAAAATTGGAGGCATACTTCATAGCCACATCACTTGTGGTAGAATTTTAGAATTTATACACTAAAATTCTTCTTTCTGCAAAGTTCATTTGAGGTTCTAATCATGTTAAAGTAGCAAAGTGATTTTATAGAATATAAAGTTATTTTGCAGTGAGTAGTGTATTTTTATTGAAAAAGAGAAAAGGATGAAAATGGCTTACTTTTTGCAATCTTGTAGTCCTGAAAAAATTGAGTATGTTCAGAAATATTTCCAGTAGATCTCTTTTATCTGATTAGTTTGTAATTGTCCTCATCTTTATAATAGGAACGTGGACCGTCTTCACACCTGCCGCCACCTCCAAAATTGCTTGCACAACAGGTAAATCTTAAACTCTTCTTAATGGTCTGTATGAATTATTTGATTTTACTTATTTTAATGGTAAGATTTCAGTGTTTGTTTTTTATGTATAAATTTTATGAAACAGTTACAGATTTTACCTTGTTAGCTCTCACGTATCTTCTTCCTCTTTTTTCCGCTACTCTTCATTCTCAACTAATAAGCATGCTCCTAATTTCACTAAGAAACGAGAAGCAACCATTTTCCCTTTTCAGTGCCCTTCCTGTCCTCACTACTAAGCACAGCCCTTCTACTTGTTCCCTTGATCCCCTCTTCTGTCACTTACTGGTGATATTGTCTCTCATCTTAAAAAAACTGTTAAGAAAATAACCCATCCTTTGACTCTCACTGCCCTCCATCTCCTTGTAGTTTCTACCCCATTTCCCTGTTTTCCTTCATGGCAAAACTGTCTTAGTGAGTAATTTACACTTAATATCTTCACTTTCTCATTAACCCTTAACAGTCAAGCTTTTTCATCTATCGCTGTACCTTTGAAACTATTATTATGAAGGTCGGTAATGATTTCCATCTTGCTGAATCCACTTCTCTTGTCTTCATTTTACTTAATCTCCGTAGCTCTTGGCAAGGTTAACCTCTCCGTCCTTCTTGAAAGACTTTTTTTTTTTTTTTTTTTTTTTTTTTAACTTTTGAGCCATCAGACTATTTTGTTCTCTTCAATTTGTATTCTTCTGGGCCTTTAGTACCTTTGGGTGTTGGAGGGTTAAGGGCTGTGTTGTCATTCCTTTCTCTAGCCATATCCTTTCCCTGGGGGATCTCATCTATGTGCTGGTGGTACTCAGATACATGTATCTATAGCCCTTAAAGCTCTACCCTAACTTTAAGAATCATGTATTTAGTGATCAATTCAGCATCACCACTTGGGTTTCTGATAGGTATGTCCAAACTGTAACAACAGTAATAACACCTCCCACCCCCATATACACGTACGGCCCTGCTTCTTCCCTGGGCCTCCCATCTTAGGCAATGGCATTATCATTTACCCATTTGCTCAGGTTGAAACTTAGAAGTCACTCACAAATCGTCTTTCTTTTTTATCATACATCCAGCCTATATGTATCAGCAAATTATGGCATCCCTATCTTTGGAATATATTCCTACACTGAGTACTCACTACCGTCTGTTATATTTCATTTGAACTACCACAGTAGGTTCCTAATAGGTCTTATTTTCCACTCCTGTTGCCTGCTTACCTGCCACCCCCATCCTAAATTCTATACTAGATATAATCCTTGAAAACTATATATGTTAGATCAGTGATTTCTTGCTTGGGTCCTTCCAGTGGTCTTTAAGGTCTCTGTCTACTCTCCTGATCTTACTTACTTTTCTCTCTGTTCTTGCCGCACACGGTTTATTGAAGCACCGAAAACATACATTTTATTTGCTGTTCCCTCTAACTAGAGGAATGTTTTCCAGAGGTTCTTCTTCTGACCAAAATCTTTGCTCAGGTGTGACCACTTCAGAGGCCTTCCGTGATCACCCTATGTGATAGGTATATCTACCACAACCGTCACCATCATCTTCACCAGTCATTTTCCTTTGAACCACTGTATAGTATTTTTATATACACACAAGCTAAAACTAACCTCTAGAGGAAAATGTAGAAGAAAGTCTTTAAACTTGGACCAACAAAGATGGTCTTAGATAAGACGCAGGATGCATGAATTAGAAAGAAAAAAATAATGTCAGTTAGACTTTGAAAAACATCTCTAAGACAATGAAAAAATATGTCCTACAAAATATTAATAATACATTTGACCAAGAACGTGTACTGGGATATATTTAAAACAAAACAAAACCCTTTATAACTAATAATAAGACAAATAGCCCAACAAGATGATTCGAACGTTCACTTCACAAAACAGGATCTACAGATGGCCAATAACCACATGAAAAGATGTTCAGTTTTTTGGTTTTTTGTTTTTCTTTTTGAGAGCGAGTGTGCAAGCAGGAGAGGGGCAAAGGAGCAGAAAGAGAGACCGTCTTAAGTAAGAAGTCTCCACGCCCAACGCAGGGCTCAATCTTACAATCGTGAGATCATGACCTGAGCTGAAATCAAGAGTAGGATGCCTAACCACCTGAGCCACCCAGGCGCCTCAAGATGTTCAGTATCTTTTACCACCAGGGAAATGCAAATTAAAACCCCAGTGAGGGGCGCCTGGGTGGCTCAGTCGGTTAAGCAGCTGACTTCGGCTCAGGTCATGATCTCGCGGTCCGTGAGTTCGAGCCCCGCGTCGGGCTCTGTGCTGACAGCTCAGAGCCTGGAGCCTCTTTCAGATTCTGTGTCTCCCTCCCTCTGACCCTCCCCTGTTCATGCTCTGTCTCTGTCTCAAAAATAAATAAACGTTAAAAAAAAAATTTTTTTTTTAAATAAAAAAAAACCCCAGTGAGATTTTATTATGGATCCAAAATTTAAAAGGCTGGTGACATGAAATGTCGGTGAGGGTATAAAGCAGCTAGCACCCTCGTATGTTGCTGGCGGGGCTGTAAAATCTTGTAATCACTTTGAAAAACATTTTGACAGTGTCTTATGTAGTGAAACACATACATAACACATGACTCTGGCAGTTTCACTCCTTGGTATTTATCCAAGAGAAATGAAAGCACATACATTTACACAAAGACTTAGGCATGAATGTCCATAGCTGTTTATTCATAGTTAAAAAGCTAGAAGCAGTCCATGTGTCCGTCCCACATGAAGTGATGTGCCTATGATGGAATATTGTCCAGCAATAGAATGGACCAAATTACTGATGGACACCTCAGAACTATCATCCTGAGCACAAGAAGCCAGGCACAAAAGAAAATATAACTTGATATATCCATATATATGAAACTCTAGGAAAGGTAAAACTGCTCTATGCTGCAAGAAGTAGACCAGTGGTTTTTTGGGGTCAGGGGCACTGTCCTGACAGAGGAGTGAAGAAATGTTCTCTTTTTTTTTTTAAGTGTTTGTTTTATTTTATTTATTTATTTTAATTTTTTAATGTTTGTTTATTTTTGAGAGAGCACAAGCAGGGGAGGGGCAGAGAGAGAGGGAGACGCAGAATCCGAAGCAGGCTCCAGGCTGTGAGTTGTCAGCACAGAGCCTGACGCGGGGTTCGAACTCACGAACTGTGAGATCATGACCTGAGCCGAAGTTGGACGCTCAACCCAGTGAGCCCCCCGAGGCGCCCCAGTGTTTATTTTTTAGAGTGTGTGTGTACAAGTGGGGGAGGGGCAGAGAGAGAGGGACAGAGGATCCGAAGCGGGCTCTATGCTGACAGCAAAGAGAGCCCAGTGTGAGACTCGAACACTTAAACCGTGAGATCATGACCTGAGCTGAAGTCGGACACTTAACCAACTGAACCACCCATGCACCCCAGAAATGCTGTGTGTCTTGATCGGGACAGTAGTTACACAAGTGTATCATTTGTCCCTACTCCTCCGACCTGCATTTAAAATATGTGCCTCACATTTTATGTGAATTCCATTTCAATGAAGTTGCTTTTTAAAAAATGATTGTTCTTTAAGTTTACTGCGTGAAGTAGGTACTTTTGTATAATTTTATGTTTGAAGCTCATCTCTGAGCTGGAGATGAAGTAACTAAACACCAGAAAGATAAAGTGGTTTGCCTAAGTCAGCACTGTTAGCAAATGATAGAGTCCGGATCATATTTTTTTTTACATAGCCCAGTGTTTTTGTCGTACCATTATTTTCTCGTTTGTGAGGATTCTGACTGGTTACATGGTTTTTAAGGTTTCTTTACCCTACTAGGTACTAAAATCAGTATTTTTAAGACCGTTTTTTTTTTAGCTCCTTAATATTTCAGACTTTCAGGTGCTCTTTTTATTTTGCTTATTTCTGCATAGTTGCTGGCAGTGACTGTAGTGGTTTTAGAACACATCGATTGAAACGTAAATCATTAAAACATAAAAATCTCTCACGGGATCTCCCACATTTCACTATGGGTTCTAGGTATGCGTTTCTAGATCTTTCAGTTTAAAGGTAGAAAATTCTATCTGTGCAGGCTGATTTCTAGGAATCTTCCCTCCTTTGACATGTCAGCAGTAGGGGGGTCTCCTCTTCTTCACCTAGCGTCTCTGGGTGTGTTTTTTCCCTGTAATGGTACCTTTATATTCTCAGGGCTCATGTGACACAGTTTTGCATCTTTATGGACTTTTCTCCCTCCTTAGGCATTCCATCTCTGACAGTTGGTGCTCTGAAAAGTGCTCACATTCTAAATTTCCTTTGTGTCTAAATTTAGATTTTGAAATTCATGTTGTGACAGCTTCTAATTTTATTCACCAAATTCTGAGTGAGCAGTAATGTCTGCCACAAGAAATAGGTGCATGCGCAGTAAATGTTAGATGGCTAGATTAATTATTCTGGTCTTAGTTTGGGGAATTTTCTGAATTTAATTTTTCCCATGTTGCTTCTTGTTTGCATTTTACTGTGCGTGTTTTACCAGGAATAGTTGTGACATTTTGTGGAGTTTTTCCTGCCCCCTTCATGTCAGAAGTCCAGTGTTGGTCGGAAATAGATTTGTCATATTCACCTGATAATTTATCATAATGTTGCAGCATCCTCCTCCAGACCGACAGGCAGTACCTGGAAGACCAGGCCCTTTCCCCCCCAAGCAGCAAGTACCGGATGAAGATGAAATATGGAAGCAAAGAAGAAGACAGCAGTCAGAACTTTCTGCCGCAGTGGAACGTGCTCGGAAACGGCGCGAAGAGGAAGAGCGAAGAATGGAAGAGCAAAGGAAGGCAGCGTGTGCAGAGAAACTGAAACGGTTGGACGAAAAGCTTGGCATAGTGGACAAACAGCCATCTCCAGAGGAGATTAGAGAAAGGGAGCGAGAAAAAGAAAGAGAGCGCGAGAAAGAACTTGAAAAAGAACAGGAACGGGAGCGAGAGAAGGAGAGGGAAAAAGAAAGGGAGAGGCAACAGGAGAAGGAGAAAGAACTGGAGAGAGAGCAGGAAAAACAGAGAGAAATGGAAAAGGAAAGAAAGCAAGAAAAAGAGAAAGAACTGGAACGGCAGCAGGAAAAGGAAAAAGAACTGCAAAAGATCAAGGAACAGGACAAAGAATGTGAGTCGGAGAAGAAAGAAAGGGAGAAAGTGGAGGAGAAAATCGAACACAAAGAACCTACTTTAGAGCCTGTGGTAGAGAAACCAGAAAGTGAAAACACCTGTAGTAAAGGTATGCTAGTCTTGTTTGTTCTTATAGAAACTTACGAGGCTTCATATTACCTCTGGTGTGGATGTTTGTGTATTTTTTTTAAGTTTATTTATTTTGGAGACAGAATCCCAAGCAGACTCCACACTGTCAGCTCAGAGCCTGGCATGGGGCTTGAACTCATAAACATGGTCCGCAACTAAGAGTCAGATGTTTAACCACCTGAGCCACCCAGACACCCCTGTGTATTTTTCATACAGGTCTGTAATCCAGATGAGAGTGATTGAGTTTTTTTTTTAAATAGAAGTTGAATTTTATTGGATACTTTATTATCCTTTTTTCCTCAGTTTGTTTTATTATGGTAAAATATATGTAACATAAAATTTACCATCTTAACAATTTTTAGCTGTACAGTTTAGTGGTATTAAATACATTCATAGTGTTGTGCAGCCATCACCACCATCCATCCATCTCCCGAATTCTTTGCATCTTGTAAAACTGAAACTCTGTACTATTAAACAGCAGGTCCCTATTCACCTTTCTCTTCAGCCCCTGGCAACCCCTATTCTGATTTCTGTCTCTGATGTTGACTGTTCTCAGTGCCTCAGATGCACAAAACCCTACAGTATTTGTCTTTTTTGTGATGGGCTTATTTCACGTAGCATAATGTCTTCAAGGTTCTTCCATATTAAAGCTTATTGCAGAATTTTCTTCCTCTTTAAGGCTATAATCTATTACCTATGTATACCACATTTTGTTTCTCTGTTTATCCGTTGATGGACACTTTGGTTGATCCCATATTTTACCTATTTTGAATACTCCTGTGAATGTGAGTATACAAATACCTTGTTGAGACCCTGCTTTCATTTCTTTTGATTATATACTCAAGTGGAATTGCTGTATTATCTGGGAATTCTATTTTTAATTTTTGGAGGAACTACTATACTGTTTTTCACATCAAATGCACCATTTTATATTCCCACCAACAGTGTACAAGGGTTCCAGTTTCTCCATGTCCTTGCCAACATCTGTTACTTTCTGGGATTTTTTTGATAGTAGCCTTCTAATGAGTATGAGGTGGTATCTCATTGCAGTTTCGCCGTGCCTTTTCCCAGTTAGTGATGCCACGTATTATTATCTTTTCGTGTGTGTGTTGGCCAGTTGTATATCTTTGGAGAAATGTTCAAGTCATTTGTCCATTTTTGAATCAGATTGTTAAGTTTTAGGAGTTGGCTATACATTCTAGATGTTAATCCCTTATCAGATATGTGATATGGCAATATCATCTCCCTTTACATAGGTTGCCTTTTCACTCTGGATATTCTTTTCACGCAAAAACCTTTAAAATTTTCATGAAATCCGTCTATTTTTTTGTTGTCTCTGCCTTTGGCATGAAGTCTAAAAAGTCATGGCCAAATCTAATATGAAGCTTTTGCTGTGTTTTCTTCTAAGGGTTTTATAGCTTTGTCTTAAATTTACATCTTTGACCTATTTTGAGTTCAGTTTTGTACATTTTGTTAGGTAAGGGTACAGCTTTACTCATTTGCATGTGGATATTCAGTTTTCCCAGTACCATTTGCTGAAAAGACTGTTCTTTCCCCCCATTGAATGGTCTTGGCAGCCTTTTCTAAAATCGTTCAACCATGTATGCGATGGTTTATTTTGGGGTCTCAGTTCTTTCCCATTGGCCTTTCTGCCTGACTTTATGCTAGTATCATACTGTTTTTACTACTGTATGCTTTTATTTTTATTTTATTTCAAAGAGAGAGAACATGTGAGTGGGAGAGAGGGGCAGAGGGAGGAAAGAGAAAGTCTTAAGCAGGCTTCATGCTCAGGATGGAGTCCATCAAACCCATGACCCTGGGATCTTGACCTGAGCCAAAATCAAGAGTTAAGACACTTGGGGCCCCTGGGTGGCTTAGTTGGTTAAGCATATGACACTTGATTTTAGCTCAGGTCATGATCTCACGATTTGTGGGGTTGAGCCCCATGTCATGCTGACAGCACAGAGCCTGCTTGGGATTCTCTCCCTCCCTCTGCCTTCCTCTCCCCTGCTCATGCTCACATGGGAGTGCTCTCTCTTTTCTCTCTTAAAATAAACAAACAAACATATAAAAAAGCAGTCCGACACTTACCTAAGCCACCCAGGCACCCCTCTAGTATACTTTTATTTATTTATTTATTTATTTATTTATTTATTTATTTATTTATTTATTTCTAGTATACTTTTAGATCCAGGTATGTGAGTCTTCCATCTTTGTTACCTTTTTTTTCATGATGGTTTTGGCTATTCTGGGTTCCCTGAGGTTCTATGTGAATTTTAGGATGGGTGTTTCTACTTCTGTAAAGAATGCCATTAAGATTTTGAGAGTAGGTTGCTTTGGGTGGTATTGATAATGTTAACAATGTTAAGTCTTCCAATCTGTGAACATGGGATGTGTTTCCATTTATGTCTTCTTTAATTTCTTTAAGCAATATTTTGTAGTTTTCATTGTGCAAATCTTTCACCTCCATGCTTCATTCTTAAGCATTTTATATTTTTTGATGCTATTATAAATGGAATTGTTTTCGTAATTTCTTTTTTAGGTCATACGTTATTAGTATACTAGGGACTACAAAGTTTATGTTTTTAGGAATTTGTTCATTTCATCTTGGTTATCCTATTTTGGTATATAGCTGTCCATAATACTCTCATAATCCTTTTTGTTTTTGTAGAATCGGTAGTAATGTCCCAATTTCTATTTCTGATTTTAATAAGTTGAATCTTCCTAGTTAAAGGTTTATCAATTTTGTTGACCTTTTCAAAGAACCCACTATTTAGCTGCATTAATTTTCTCAATTTTTCTATTCTCATTGTTGTGGATGTCTGTGTTGATCCTTTATTTCCTTTCTTCTAGTAACCTTGGGTTTACTTTATTCTTATTCTCTTCCCTTACGTTGTAATACTAGGTTTTGGATTGAAGATCTTTTTTTTAATGTAAGCATTTATACCGATCAATATCCCCCCTTTGCACCACTTTTGCCATGTCCTGTGTGCTTTGGTATGTTGTGGTTTTGTTTTCATTCATATCTTAAGTATTTTCTAATTTCCATTGTCATTTATTCTTCGATGTCTTAGTTGATTAAGAGTGTGTTGTTTAGGGGCACTTGGCTGGCTCAGTTAGTAGAACATGCAACTGTTTCTTGGTCTCAGGGTCATGAATTCGAGCCACATATTGGGCGTGGAACCTACTTAAAAAAAAGTGTGTTGTCTAATTTCCACAGGTTTGTGACTTTTCCTGTTTCACTTCTCTTTTTGATTTCTAACTTCATCTCATTGTAGTCAGAGAAAATACTTCATATGAGATTTATCATTTTAAATCTTTCAACAGTTGATTGATTTGTGGCCTAACATAGGGTCTATCTTGGAAAATGTTTTACGTGCACTTGAAAAGAATGTGTTGACTGTTTGTTAGAGTGTTCTGTAGATCTGGTAGATCTGGTTGGTTTCTTGGTTTCCTAACTTGCCTTCTGTCTGGTTATTCTATTCATTATTGAGTGTCCAAATGTAAATGTAGAGCAGTCTGTTTATCCCTTCAACTATTTCAGTATTTTACTTCATATATTTTCATGGCCTGTTGTTAGAGACACACACATGTATTAAATATGTGTAAATATTTGTAATTGCTATATCTTGCTGCATTGAACCTTTGTATGTAATATCCTTTGTCTTGTAAAACTTATTTCAAAGCCAGTCTTGTCTGATACTAGTATAGCCACCTTGCTCTTTTGGTTACTATTTCTATGGAATATCTTTGTTGATACTTTCATTTTCAATCCCTTTTTGTCCTTGGATCTTAAGTGAGTTTCTTATAGATAACATATAGTTAGATCATGTATGTTTATCCTTTTTTGACAATCTCAGTCTTTTGATTGGAGTCCAATTCAGTCCATTTAAAGTAAATATTGCTTAGAGGGGACTTATTTCTGATCTTTTGGTATTATTGGCTTTTTATATGACTTCTTTCCATTTTTGCCCCTCCTTTTCTGTCATTTCATGTCTTTTGTGTTTAGTTGGTTATATTGTATTGAAACATTTCGTTTCTTTATTTTTAAATATTTATTTTTGAGAGAGAGAGCGAGCGTGCATGCACATGTGCACACATATGCTCAGGGGAGGGGCAGAGAGAGAGGGAGATAGAGGATCTGAAGCAGGCTTTCCTAACAGCAGAGTGCCCAGTGCGGGGCATGAACTCTAGAATTGTGAGATTGTGACCTGAGCTGAAGTCAGACACTTAACCAACTGAGCCACCCAGGCACCCCATCATTGGCATACTTTAATATTAATGGATGCTAAAAGAGAACAACCTCAGAGAATCTCATTAACAGATGATGAGAAAGGAGTATAGATTTGAAATAAGGAAATTCATATTTTAGTCCTTGTTCCGCCAGTGAATACATGTATTCACCCGATTGATTTAACTGTCAGTGAGGACTATACCGACACAAATTATTTATACTTTTCTTTTTAATCATTATTTAATGGCGTTTTTATTTTTATTCATATATATTCTCTGATGGCAATTTAATTTTTGCTAGGTTTTTCAGCGTGATGTACCCTTTTGGTTTTAAGCATTGCATCTACTTGGCTCTTTTTTTCTCTCCAATATTTTATTTTCCCTTTTACAACACTTAATGTCAAATGTATGCCAACAATAAAATGTGATTTGTGATTCTTTAGAGCATGATTTTTACACTGGCAAAATAAACTTTGTTTTAAAATTCATCCCTAGTTCTGTGAGAAAAGAATTCATAATGAACTTGGCTTTGTAATTGTGACAAATGGCATTCTCTGGAACAAATATAGCTCTGGTTTTCTTTAGAATGCAGAATTGTTATTTATTTAGTAAGTATGTGTATAGTTCTTTTTGGTATCATTCGTGATATATACTGTACATAGAATGATAATTTATATGTTTGAAGATAGCTGGTGATCACTCTGTTGTCAGACTTTGATTGGCTTCCTTTTTCCTAGTAGTCTGTTGATCAAAAAATTATTGTGGTGTTATTTAAGTTTAGGCCATTTGTGTTTTCACATAAGTCCTAGTGAGCCACAGGTAAATACTGACAGGATTGATATTTATGGAAACAATGGGAAATACGTCATATTTGAAATATTTTATTATCACAAAATATCAAATACAAATTTTTGCTTGGTAAAGCATTTGGGCCTGTTTTCTTTCTTAAGAATCTCTTTCTTGCTTATCTAGCTTTGAGGAAATGTAAGGTTTTGTTAACTTAATGTAAATCTCATTGATGGCTACCAGTATGAGAGTATAGGATAGTTTTCTGGACTGTTGAGGATTCTTTCTTCTTAACCCTTTTAATATATCAATCTAGTAATTTCACTCCAGCGCACACATCATGTGTTTGTTAAGTCTCATAGATGAGTATAGTTATTTTTCACCTTTTCTTTGGACAGAGGATGACCCAGTTTTCATTAGACAAGACAGCAATCGCAGTGAAAAAGAGACCACACAAGTGGCACACGAAACAGAGCCAGAATCAGGGTCTCAGCCTCGACCTGCTGTATTATCTGGTTATTTTAAACAGTTTCAGAAGTCTTTACCGCCTCGATTCCAGCGACAGCAGGTAACAACAAAAACATTGTATCATGTATGTGTGATTGAAAAGGTTTATTGTTCAATACTCTGAGTATAACATGAAACCTAAAATACAAAAAGGACACAAATTTTCCCTGAAATTCTTTCCCTTTTTAATAAAAGTTTGTTGCTAATGGGTATTACCGAAAACTTCTGTGTCATTTTCCCCCCTCTACTTCATTTATAGACCCCATCTTCCTTTCTAGGTAACAATTTCTGCAGTCTAATTAATGAGTGATTTCTTCCTTCCTGATTAATTTCTTAAGTTTAAGGCAACATGTCCTAACTTACCTTTGGTTCTTTTGTGTCACCACCTCTCTTTGTTAAATGTCTTTCGAATTCTTTTCCCTGAAGAATTCAAAAAAGCCCATTATTTTCTGATATGATTGATTATACTTATCACATGGACCTAAAATCTTGATTTGTGATCCTGCGTTTCCAGGAACAGATGAAACAGCAGCAGTGGCAGCAGCAGCAGCAGCAGCAGCAGCAAGGTGTCCTTCCACAGGCAGTCCCTTCACAGCCATCTAGCGGTGCGGTCCCTCCCCCACCACACAGACCTCTGTACCAGCCCATGCAGCCTCACCCTCAGCATTTGGCTTCTATGGGTTTTGATCCAAGGTGGCTCATGATGCAGTCATACATGGATCCTCGAATGATATCAGGTAGACCTGCTATGGATATTCCGCCCATTCATCCTGGTAAGTTGAAATTGAGGTTGTCTCATGGCTCACTTGTAGCTCTGCGAGACCAGAGGTTTTCATCTTCCTCCCATTTGTACCCTTAATTCCTTTAAGAGGTATAATAGAGTAAGAGTTTAAAGTAGGGTGCCTAGATTTTTAATCAAAATTTCTGTAACTTTGCACACAGATGAGTTAAAGGCAGACGCTGTATCAACGGTGTGATAAGGCCAAGACACTAGTTATTTTCAGTTTTGTAAATATTATTTAAACATTTTTTGAGTCTTAAATCATGCTTTCTGTTATTCGCTAAATTGTTTTCATTCTTTTGAGTGCTTAAGCATTTGAATTTTGTCATATATTCTGTATTCCAGCTTTTCCATTTTCTCCACCTAACACTGGACTTTTCACATAAGTTAGCTGAAAACCAGTGAATTAGCAGTCTTGTGTGGAATCTATCAGAATAAATCCAGATAGTACATTACCAAAATGATACCGAGGAAGATTATGGGTATGATCATAATATAAAAATATCGAGAGTCATGCCTTAATTTTAAAATATATACTGCAATTTTAAAATTTAATAATTGATAGCATTATTGATCAACTGAGTAAACTGTATTAATGGAATTTTCTATAGGAAATATTTGCTCTGGAAGTCTGTCACTGTTGGTGTAATCCTTTATGTTTTTTATTTACATGCATAGAGGCATCATGTGTTACCTGATTTTTATAGGCTTTTTTTTCTTCCTTTAAAGTAAAAATAAGCTGCTATTGTGGTTTTGTTTCACTTCCTCAATTCTTAAATCTATTTAATAGCAACAATAAGAATCTCATTCACAGAAAAACTTGTGTAATTTTCACTGATCGTTTCTTGAGTTCATCACTTAAACTTGGCAAAAAGTATTTCTGTAGCTCAAGTATAGAGAGTCCCAATAGTAATTAATAACCCAGATTCTGTGTGTATAGTGATTGTTTTCCCCATCTTTTTCTGATCTTTTGTAAAGGAATGATTCCTCCCAAGCCATTAATGAGAAGAGAGCAAATGGAAGGATCACCAAACAGTTCTGAGTCATTTGACCATATAGCACGATCTGCAAGAGATCATGCAGTGTCCCTCTCTGAACCTCGTGTGATGTGGGGGTCGGATCCCTATCCTCATACGGAGCCTCAACAGGCCACTGCTCCCAAGGCAACAGAAGAACCTGAGGATGCAAGGTAATGGTAGAAATTAACAGACTAAACTGAATATTGTGGTAAAATGAAAAGTAGGTAGTGTCCCTGAAAATCATCCTGGTTTAGGACTGAGCCACAAATCTGATTTCCTCCCATGTAGTGTATGTCATTTCATTTTTGGACATGCGTTGTTTTTCTGTCATTTCTGTATTAGAGCATTTTGTCACCTAGTTCTGTACACTGAATTAAATACTGAAATTCAGTGTTGAATGTTAAAATTGGCAAGTTTCTACTGTTGATTAGATACTTGATACGTAGTCTAGCTAAAGTGTTGATATAGTTTTTCCACTGATGAGAAATGGTAGACATTTGATTATCAGTATCTTGTGGAAGTTTTCTAATGCCGAGAGAAGGATAAATACTAATTTACAAAGATCTTTTAGGGGAACCTGGGGACGCCTGGGTAACACACTTGGTTAGATGGCCAACTCATGATCTCACCTCAGGTTTTGATCTCAGGGTCATGAGTTCAAGCCCTGTGCTGTGCTCCATGCTGGGCGTGGAGCCTACCTAAAAAATAAACACTAAGATACTTTGAAGTAGCAGACAGTTGGTGATCTATAATAATTGATAGCTATGAAGTTAGAACTTCTGCCTTTTTAAGGGAGTGTATTTTGTGATGCTTTATCATTCTGATTAATCAGGGAAGATAGACCTACTGTGGGATAGTCTTCGATTATAATTATAGGTGGAAATTCTTAGTCTTGGAATTCACGTCAGCATGGGACACATGCATGGCTCAGTCAGTTAAGCATCCAACTTTGGCTCAAATCATGATCTCAGGGTTTGTGAGTTCGAGCCCTGCCTTAGGCTCTCTGCTGTCAGTATGGAGCCTGTTCTGAATCCTCTCTCTCCCTGCTCCCCCGCCCCCCACCCCACCCCACTGCCTCTCCCCTGCTCGCTCGTGCTCTCTCTCTTGCTCTCTCTCTCTAAAATTGAATAATCATTTAAATAAATAAATACTTCATATCAGCATAGCCTAAACTTCTTTTTTCTTATGAAGTTCATGTGTTTTCAAATGAGAGGGAAAAAACATACTGTATCTACCCTCAACAAAATTTTTAAGCATTTGTACATCATTGTTAACTCTAAGTACAGTGTTAACAATATTGTGCAGTGTTTTACAGCACATTTGTAGAACTTTTGCATCTTATAGGAACTTTTGCATCTTACTGCCTCCTACGCCCTGGCAGTCACCATTCTGTTTTATGATTGGATGAGTTTGATTATATTATATTCTCATATAAGTGGAATCCTGCAGTGTTTGCCCTGCGATTGATTTATTTCACTTAACATAACATTCTTATCCATTTGGTAGCACAGAATATTCCATTGTATGTATATATATTCCATGTATGTATATATATGTATATACTACATTTTCTTTTCACGGGGCTTGAACTCACGACTCTGAAATCAAGACCTGAGCTGAGATCAAGAGTTGGATGCTCAGCTGACTAAGACACCAGGCACGCTGACACCACATTTTCTTAATGCATTTGTCTGTCAGTGGACATTTAAGGTTGTTTCCACCTCTTGGCGATTATGAATAATGCTGCACTAAACTTGGAAAGGAGACAAAGATTCGGATGCTTTTTAAATGTTTTTTATGATTAGGATCCATTTACTTTTTTTTTTTTTTTTTTTTAAGGTTTATTTATTTTGAGACAGAGCTCATGTGTGCGCAAGCCAGGGAGAGGTAGAGAGAAAGGGAGAGACAGAATTCCACCAGGCTCTATGCTGTCAGAGGGGAGCCCGGCTTTGGGCTCAATCTCATGAACCGTGTGAGATCATGACCTGTACCAAAACCAAGAGTTGGACGCTTAACAGACTGAGCCACCGAGGCGCCCCTCATTTACATGTATAATTAGAGAGGTTGTTTTGCTATACACTTATGCAAAAGAGTTTTTGCGTTGATAGCGATGCCTCTGAATTCTCATTATTTTAGGCCTGAAGCCTCACTGGATCCGGAACCGATTACTGCTGCTTATCCTGTAGAACACAGTCAATTAGAGGCTCATCCCAAAGCAGACTTTGTCAGAGAATCAAATGAGACAGAAGTACAAAAGTTTTTAAGCAGATCTGTGGAAGACATTAGAGCTCGCCATACTGACACAAATAATCAGTCTGCTTGTTTTGATGTTCCTGATCAAAAACCTGTATCCACTCCTCCAGAAGAGCGGATTTCAGCTGGAGCGGAAAGTCAGCCTGCCCGGAAAAGAAGTGTTTCCCATGGCTCTAACCATACTCAAAAGTCAGAGGAGCAAAGAAGTGAGCCATCCGTAAGCATTCCTAAAGTAACCAGCAGATGCACTGATCCAAAGGAACCAACAGAAAGGACTGAGGAAAAACCAAAGAAGGATGGCTTTACACGATCTTCTGAAGGACCAAAACCTGAAAAACTATATAAATCCAAATCGGAAACTCGTTGGGGCCCAAGGCCAAGCTCCAACAGAAGAGAAGAGGGTAGTGATAGGCCTGTGAGAAGATCGGGTCCCATTAAAAAACCAATACTTAGAGATATGAAAGAGGAACGAGAGCAACGGAAGGAGAAAGAAGGGGAAAAGGGAGAAAAGGTCCCTGAGAAACTTGTAAAACCTGAGAAGATGGAAAAGAAAGAGCCTGTCCCTCCAGTCCCACCGCCTGCTGCGCCAACTCAGCCACAGTCAGCTCTACCACCACCTCAACCAGAACCAGAGAAATTCCCTTCAACAGAAACTTCAACTTTGGTTCAAAAGCCACCTCAAGATGCTGAGAAGCCCTCAGAACCTGTAAGTAGTGTTGAGGTAGAGCCTGTGGCTAAAACTGTAAACCCACAGATTGTCACAGCACCAACAGTCAAAGAAGAAAAACAACCTGAGAAAGTTGGTAGCAAAGACCTTGTAGAGAGGCCTCGACCAGATTCAAGACCAGCAGTTAAAAAAGAATCCACTTTACCCCCTAGGACCTATTGGAAAGAAGCGAGAGATAGAGATTGGTTTCCAGATCAAGGGTACAGAGGTCGAGGCCGAGGCGAATACTATTCCAGGGGCCGGAGCTATAGAGGTTCTTATGGAGGGCGTGGCCGTGGTGGGAGAGGGCACACTCGAGATTATCCTCAGTATAGAGACAGTAAGCCACGGACAGAGCATGTGCCCTCAGGACCTCTCAGACAGCGAGAAGAAAGTGAAACACGAAGTGAGAGCTCCGATTTTGAAGTCGTTCCCAAAAGGAGACGACAGCGAGGTTCAGAGACTGACACAGACAGTGAAATTCATGAAAGTGCAAGTGACAAGGATAGTTTAAGCAAAGGTAAACTTCCCAAAAGAGAGGAGCGTTCTGAAAACAAAAAGCCCATGAAGCCTCAGTCTTCTTTCAAGCCTGAAAATCACATCCGAATAGATAATAGACCTCTAGAAAAACCTTATGTGAGGGATGATGATAAATCGAAACCAGGCTTCCTTCCTAAGGGAGAGCCTACACGGCGAGGCAGAGGGGGAACATTCCGACGCGGTGGAAGGGATCCTGCAGGTCGGCCATCACGCCCTTCCACCATCCGAAGACCTGCTTATCGGGACAATCAGTGGAACCCAAGGCAGGTAGAAGCTCCTAAGCCAGACGATGAAGAGCCACCAAGAAGGCATGAGCAGTTTCTTCCTATACCAGCAGATAAACGACCTCCAAAATTTGAACGAAAATTTGACCCAGCTAGAGAGAGGCCCCGAAGACAACGTCCTACCCGGCCACCGAGACAAGACAAGCCACCTAGATTCAGACGTCTCAGAGAGAGGGAGGCTGCTTCAAAAACCAACGAGGTGGCAGTGCCCACAAATGGCCCAGTTAATAATGTCGTTCAAGAACCAGTTAATCCTGCTGGGGAGATTTCTGGAAACAAGACACCAGACTTATCTAATCAGAACTCTTCAGATCAGGCAAATGAGGAATGGGAAACAGCTTCTGAAAGCAGTGATTTCAATGAGAGGCGTGAAAGAGATGAAAAAAAAAATGCTGATTTGAATGCACAAGCAGTTGTAAAGAGCGGAGAGAATGCTTTACCTCCAAAAAGGGAAATAGCAAAGAGAAGTTTTTCTAGCCAGAGACCTGGCGTAGATCGCCAGAATAGGCGCGGCAACAGCGGTCCACCCAAATCTGGAAGGAATTTCTCAGGTCCTAGAAATGAAAGGAGAAGTGGGCCGCCATCAAAAAGTGGGAAGCGAGGGTGAGTACTTTGGCTTCAGTGTAATCAACTTGGGTTCCTTTAAAGAAGCTGAAAGTTGAACTGAGCAAAGGAGCCAGTCTAGACAGAGGACCCAGACATTGTTCTCCCCCAGTTTTTTGGTCTGTTCTCAGAGCGTAAGGGTGCTTGAGCAAAAGAGGTTTAAATGGTCTCCGGAGTCTTTGCCTCCTAAGTTGTTATTTTCCAGAAGAGTCCTCTTAGGACTTTGTAGCTTTAGGAGGAGAGTCTTCACACTTAGAGAAGGGCCTGCACATTGTCTTCCTGTTGGTAAGTCATCTTCTAGATGACAAGCAGCCCTCCTTTCTTTTTGGGGTTTTCTTTGCAAAACTCTGGTGCTTGTAGGTGTCCTCTGCAATTTAAATGAATACGTTTTAACCATATGTTTTATCGCTCTGTACTGGTTGCTAGGAAGTGAATGTCGAACCTTAAGAATAAATTATATTTTCCTCTTGAGTTGCAAACCTACAATAAATAATCCAGCTGGATAAAGGCCCAGAAAGCAAAGTCCTGCCCAATCACCAAGGCCACCAGTAACATAAATATCTTTGGATTTATTTTAAAACAGTTTTCCTAAACTGTGTTAAGCTTTTTCTGTTCTTTTAAATATTAAAATGTTTATAATAAATTATCAGTTTATTTAATATTAGGAAAAATTACAGTAGCAGCATGCCTACCTTTATTGATTGAGTGATTGATTTCATTTATTTGCCTAGTTTTAAATGTAGGTTTTGATACTTTCTGTATAAAACTCTCCTTCCTCTCCACTAAAATGGAGAGAAAGTAATAGTACTTACAAGCATTGGTAAACATTACAGACATGACATTTGTGAATTGCATAACATATCTGGTATATAGTAACCAACTATTATTATAGTATGTCCTGGTTTTTGACCAAATTCCTAGGTTTGGAGCCTGAGCTGATAAGAAATTTATTCAGGTAATTACTATAGTCATCTGCATTGGTTAGTTACAATATGCTTAGCATTTCAGATTACTGCATCCGTCAATGAAAATATTTTTGCTTTCTGATAACTTAGAAAAATTTTAGGGAAATAGTATGACCAACTGTGTTTCCTGAGTACTTTCTTAACACAGAATTTGAACCTCCCTTTAAAAGGTCAAAAGAATTAGGATAACATATGTAGCTGCAGTTAAGTTACTGACTATAACCAAACTATTAAGAGTTTTGAGTAATAATACTCAAGGGAAATCTTGATCTGGTTTTTGTGTAATGCAGATCTCAACAACTTAAGACTTTCGTGCCATGTAGATAGTAACAACTTTGAATGTGCCGATATAGCAGTTACTGGTTGGTTGTAGTTAAAGGCAATATTTTCAACAAGTCCCGTTTATAAGAAACGATTTTCTTCTAATATTTGAGGTCATGCTTTGTGCCAAGCACTTGGTAAGCTTTTATCTCAAGTGATACCAATGGCTAAGATGAATTAGTGAACCCATTTTCTGTGGTGTATTTTCATAAATTTAAACAAACAAATCCAAGAATAAAATTTGATAGGAAACAAAAACTATAGAGATGCATTGGATTGTGAAATATTTCCGAATTAAAAGTGGTTTTTTTATGTACTTACATTAATGTATAAGTCTGGTTGAACTTTTAAAAAAATACACGCAAGCAGCGCTTTTTAAAATTTTCATATGCTGCCCTCTTGTGGAGAAGATCCAGTAGTGAATCCTTTGGACTAGTTTGTATCTTAAATTTTCTGCTATAAACAATATTGATTAGCTTATTTATACCATGATAGACACAATAAGAACCTTCAGGGCACAATTGGGATTCTAGAGTTTAATTCCTGGAAGGAACTCATGGGAGCTAGTCCATCTCCTTTATTGGGAAGCTCAGTTTTAGTGACATTGTACTCAAGAAAAGTCACTAAGTCTTGCTGGTTTTAGAGTTAGAGTCTTCTGTCCCACTGTTTCTTCTTACATTAAACTTATAAACGGCCAGTAATCGTTTTTCATTTGTTCGGTTATGTGGAGGTGGTAATAACTCAAATTACTGTTTTATAGGCCATTTGATGACCAGTCTGCGGGCACAACTGTTGTTGATCCCGTCAATGGCAGCTCTGCACACCACCAGGAAGGAGCACCAAATGGTACAGGACAGAAGAACTCCAAAGATTCGACAGGGAAAAAAAGAGAAGACCCCAAATCAGGCCCCAAAAAACCCAAAGAGAAAGCAGATGCACTGTCACAGTTTGATCTCAACAATTATGCAAGTATGTCTTAGGTTCCTTTTATTTATATATCATCTGCTATGTTTAAGTGGACACTGTAATTAAAGGAGGCCAGAATTGGGCCTACAAGGTGGAGACAGAGGGTGATTATGAATCACTAATTGATAAAATGAACTAACGTAACACCAGGTTTTAGCACAGCCTTGAATACTTAACAAAGTTCTTGTTAAAGATAACCCATAGGGTTTCACTATTCTTCATAAAAAAGGTTAATGGGAAAATTAACCACTCTACCTTGCCAAACAGGTATAGGAAAACATAGAAAACAAAGATCTTAATTCTGTTCCGTATGCTTTATAAATTTGGTTTCTAAGATATGGTGAATACAGAATAAATCATAGGATGGGAGGCAGTGTTGCTCTGGGTAAATACTTTCAGAAAGCCACGAAGTAAAAGGATATCAAGTGCGAAGAATAACACTAGTAATAAGAAAATATTTGGTGAGGAAGTTAACAAGGAATATGCCTGTATTTTTACCATATTTGCCATTCATTCAGATGAGACTTAAGCAGGGAGTATTGTGTAAAATTGAGATCTGCTAAGACCACATAGTAATAATGGGAAAGTTAGGTACTATTATTCCAGTATTAAAAATAAAGACTAGACTTTTCTTCTATTTAATGGTCATTTAAACTGTGAAACTCTTTGGGCCCAGGCCCTTGGCATTATCGTTTCTAAATCAGTAGCTCTCCACATGTGGTCCCAGCATCACCTAGAAATTTGTGACAAATACAAAATCTACCTCAGATGTACTGAATCAGAAATTCTTGGAGCAGTCTGTGTTTTAACAAGTTCTCCAGGTGATTGTGATGTAAGCAGATATTTGAGAATTACTGTTCTAGAGTACCATTTTAGGATTCACGTAGGAAAGAAAGAAACTTGGTTTAGTCGTGTGTTTAAGAATTTTTAGTTAGATTACGGTAACCAATTTGACAATAAGTTATATTTAAAAAAATTTTTTTTAGTTAGATTATGTAAAGCAGTGGTTCTCAACAGCAGTGATTTTTGTACCCCGGGGGATGTCTGGCAATCTCTGGAGAACGTTTTGTCATAGCAGGGGGGCTGCATGCTATTGACATCTTAGTAGGTATAGGTCCAGGGTGCTGCTAAACTTCCCAGAGTGCACAGGACGGGCAGCTCAAAATGCTGATAGCACTCAAGTTAAAAAGCACTGATACAGAGAGAACAAAGTAGACCCGCAGGAAGTTTGGATGCCAGCCTTGTGGTGGTCCATAAGAGAGAGGAGAGCCTAAACACCGTATTTGCAAAATGACAAATGAAGATTATAAAAAGTCCACAAAACATGGCAGATTTATCTTCCCAAATACTTGTTTATCAGTTTTCCGTCTTCCAGAGAACTATTATATTATTGGCTTAAGACTTAAAAAGGTGAGAACTCCATTGCATTTCTGAATTGGTGGTTGGAAATTGAGCTATTCATTTTTATTTTTCGAGAGAGAGTGCACACACGATCGAGGGGAGAGAAAGAGACTCTTAGGCAGCCTCCACTCCCAACACAGAGCCCAGTGTGAGACTCTGTCTCACGATTGTGAGATCATGACTTGAGCTGAAGTTAAGAGTTGGCTGCTTAACTGACTAAGCCACGCAGGCACCCAGGGTGTTCATCTTTAAAACTCATTAAGATACACTCATCCTTAGGTTGTTTTCCTAATAACATTTAAGTAATTTCTCTTTAGCCCAAAATGTTACAAAGCACCAGGTAAGAACAGGGTGTTGAAAACAAAGTATTATTCAGATTTCTATAGAGGTTGCCTGTAGTTGGGCAAACGAGCTCTTCAGAGGATTCTAAAAAAGGTCTTTGGCAAGAAAATTAAAGTAATGAGTGATGGCATGGCTATGAAGAAAAGCTTTACACACACACGATGTAGTCTAAGTGGGAGACTGAGATGAACTTACAATTGAAGGTCTCTTTACCACTGTGATGTAATGGACGGCACGACATCCAGTGACTTGTCTAAGACCTTTCATTGAAATGAGTGCTGTTCCATTTTAGAGTTAATCTTGTAAAGGACTTAAAACCCCACATAGTAGAAGTATCATAGATAAATTAGAGCCAATCAAGGTTTTATTAGAAAAGCAAAATAACATGGGGTGCCAGTTTGGCTCAGTCAGTGGAGCGTGCAACTCTTGACCTTGGTGTTGTGGGTTCAAACCTCACGTTCGTTGGATGTAGAGATTACTTACATTATTGTATTATTATTTTTTTAATGTTTATTTTTGAGAGAGAGAGCAAGTGAGCATGTGCAGGGGAGGGGCAGACAGAGAGGGAAAGACAGAATTCAAAGCACACTCCAGTCTCTGAACTGTCAGCACACAGCCCGACACAGGGCTCAAACTCACAAACCATGAGATCATGACCTGAGCCGAAATCAAGAGTCAGTCACACACTTAACTAAGCCACCCAGGCGTCCCTGAGATTACTTAAAATTTTGTAAAACAGAAAAACAAGAACAGTAATAGGTTTTAAAAAGTAGGAGCCGGTCTTAGGATTTTTGTTTTCCTGTCACTATTCACATAAGTGGAAATTTTTAGCTATGTAAAGAGAATTGTTTGCAAGTGGATTCCCTACAAACCACTCCCGGATGATACCCTCTTGCCATCCCTCACAGGTTATCACCTTTCTGAGTTGTATATGTATCATTCCCAAGCAAATTCATATTTTTGTTTTGTGTTCCCCAATTAAGATGTATATGTTTTACAAATTAACATAACTTACTTGAATTGCCTTACCCTCCCCCTTTTTTAAATGTTTATTTTTGTGAGAGAGAGAACATGAGTGGGGGAAGAGCGGGGATGGGGATGGGGACAGAGGCTCCAAAAGCGGGTTCAGGGCTTACAGCAGTCAGCCTGATGTGGGGCTTGAACTCCTGAATCATGAGATCATGACCTAAGCCGAAGTCGAATGCTTAACCGACTGAGCCACCCAGGCTTCCCAGCCTCACCATTTTCTTATATTTATTTTGGAAACATACCTGCAACCACAAGTTGCATTGCCTGACCTATTTTAAGTTTTCTTTTAAATATTAAATTTAAGGGATCTTGGGGCGCCTGGCTGGCTCAGCCAGTCGAGCATCCGACTCTTGATTTTGCCTCAGGTTGTGATTTCAAGGTTACTTGAGCCCCATGTTGGAGCCTGCTTGAGATTCTCTTCCTCTCTCTTTCTCTGCCCCTCTCCCCCACTCGTGCTCTTTCCCTCTCAAATAATAAGTAAATAAACTTAAGAGATCTAGATTTCTTACACTTTCTAGGATGTATAGTTTTAGGAAGATAGCCCAAATAATTGTTAGTTGGACAATGAGTTGAAAATACATCTTGAATTACTAATCTGCAAGGTTATTATGACTTGGCGTACATCTGTGCTACTTTACATTCACGTAGAACTTTCACATACATTTTGTTTGTTTTTAACCAACTACACGTTGTAGACAATGGTCTACATAAAACAGGCATTAAGAGTCATAAGACCAGCTTGGCTATTCACCAGCTCACCTTTAGCATGTCAGCTTCTCGAGAGTTTATTCGTGTTTTGAAAAGGAGAAACAATAGTAATATCCACCTCTTAGAATGGTTAGATACAAGTAAAGTGCTATGTAGATGCGTATAGCGTGATACAGATTGGATCCTGGGAGAATTAGAGGTTACATGATTTGACTAAGATAGTAGAGTGTTTTAAAAGATAACACCACTGTATTGCTGGGGAAAAAAAAGATGCATATCATTCAGGGACTTCAAAAAGTCAAAAAAAAAATTAACCTTATTTATGAAATCATGTATCTATTAAGTCTCTTCAAATCTTAATAACAAATGGCTACTTTATGGTTTGGGAATTGGGTTATACTGTGGATTATCAGAACAAGATTTTTGCTTTGCCTTTCTTTTATTCTCTTTCTTTCTTTCTTCACTATTGGATTAAACATGTGTTTATCTTTTCATTTGAAAAACAGAAAAAATATCATTTTAAATCTTTTTCCGTACCCATAGGTGTTGTTATAATTGACGACCATCCTGAAGTAACAGTAGTTGAAGACCCCCAGTCAAATTTGAATGATGATGGTTTTACGGAAGTGGTTTCCAAAAAACAACAAAAACGTTTACAGGATGAGGAACGTCGAAAGAAGGAAGAACAAATCATACAGGTTTAGTGTTTCAGTTTGTTACTAGATACTTAGATTGTTGCCCAAAATATATTAGCAAATAATCAAAAGGTTTCTATCTACCTATAATATCAAGGCTGCATTTATTCATGTGTTCTAAATGGCTTTGATTGTCACAACTTTAAATTGTTTTTAACCAGAATTGAGGTAAATGTTAAATAGAATGTAATCACCGTAGCTTACTGTTTGCCGTAGAGAAGACCATCTTTCATTCAGGAATGTTTCATGTTTCAGTACTGGTCATCTTATTTGTCCCATCTTACTTCATGGCAGAGCTAGTTAATTTTAAATTATCTTAGGAATCTCTTGAAGACACCTGCCATGATACAATAAATTGCAGATTCTTGACCTGTAAAAGTTTTGATTATAATCTAAACTAGTTCATTTAAACACACGGTATGCATCACGGTAAGTTACCCCATTTAAATCAACCCAGACACCCATTTTGCTAAATGCTGACACACGATAAAAATAAATAAAACATATAGATCTTAGTGATAATAAGCTCTGACAAATGAGAAGGCCCAAAAACAAGAAACACTGTAAAAATTCTATGTGAATGGTAATATTGAGTTCAGTTGAATATAGCCCTTGGGACTAGGTATTTTCAGAAGTCATTCATTCATTTGTCTATTTATCTATTCATTCATTAATTTTTAAGATAAAAATGGTATCCTATATGGCATAAGACCTCGGCCACACCCACAGATTAATATTTCTGTGGCAGATGTAAGTTGAGCGAAGCCAGTAAGTAGTTTTTTGTCAGATCAGGTCAGATTTTTTTTTTTTTTTTTTTTTTTTAATTTGAGAGAGAATGAGAGAACACACAAGCCCGGGAGGAGCATAGAAAGAGGGGAAAATACAGAATCCGAAGCAGGCTCCAGGCTCTGAGCTGTCAGCACAGAGCCCGATGCGGGGCTCAAACTCTTGACCTCGAGACCATGACCTGAGCTAAAGTTGGACGCTTAACCGACTGAGCCACCCAGGTGCCCCAGATCAGGGCAGACTTTGCTGCCAGTTGAATTCACTGAAAAATTCCGTAATTTTTTGACTTTTAGAATTGTGAAAGAGATTATGAAACTATATATCAAGAATGTATAATACATATTTGTCTTTTGTCCCTAGTAACATCTTGGCTTTTCATAATTTAAAATCTCATTGCAGCTTTGATATTTTTGCTCTATCAAGTACCTATTTTGAAAACTAAAGGGACTAAATTAGTAGATCTTGTTAGAGATATTCATAGACCATTAACTTTCAGCTACATTATTGACAAAAATGTTTCTTAACAATTTTTTAAGGTCTGGAACAAAAAGAATGCAAATGAGAAGGGAAGAAGTCAGACTTCTAAGCTTCCTCCAAGATTTGCCAAAAAACAAGCTACAGGACCCCAGCAGGCCCAGTCTCCAGCTACAGCTCCAGCTCCAGCTACAGCCTCGGCCCCAGGCCCAGGCCCAGCCCCAGGCCCAGCCCCAGGCCCAGGCCCAGGCCCAGCCCCAGGCCTAACTGCAGTCTCGTCTCCACTCCCAGCCTCGGCCTCCGCTCCTGTCCCACCCTCCACCTCAGCTGCAGCTACCGTCTCTTCCACAGCCCCAGCCTCTGTCCCCATCCTCGCCACAGCCCCAGCCCCAGCCTCAGCGCCCATCCTCGCCTCAGCCTCCATTCCCATACTTGCTTCTGCCCTAGCCCCGGCTTCAACCTCAACCCCAGCTGCCTCAGCCCCAGCCGGCCCAACCCCGATTCCAACCCCAACCCCGACCCCGGCCCCAGCCCCGACCCTAGTCCCCGCCCCACCTTCAGCTCCAGCCCTCGTCCCCATCTCTGCTCCAGCCCCCACCGCACCAGCCCACACTCAGGGCCAGACTCATAAACCAGTCCAGAGTCCACTTCAAACTACGACACAGTCTTCGAAACAGCCACCACCTTCAATCAGACTACCTTCAGCTCAGACACCTAATGGCACAGATTACGTAGCCACGGGAAAATCCATCCAGACCTCACAGTCACATGGCACACTTACAGCTGAATTATGGGATAACAAGGTGGCCCCACCAGCTGTGCTGAATGACATCTCAAAGAAATGTAAGTTCAACAGAGAAGTGACGGGTGGGGTATGGCATGAGAATATTAGGTTTGTTTTCAATTTCATTTATACACTTGGTATATTTTCCTAGCCATCTTATTTTTTTCTTAGTAAGAAGCAGTAATAGTAATTTTTTCTTCGCTTCCTTTCTTGAAGGCTTTGTTTCTAAAACAAATGTGTTATACTTTTAACAGCCATATTTTATGGACACAATTTTGTGTTGATTAAAAAAGTACACTGTTTGGGGGGGACATCTATTTATTTTGGTCTACAAAATTCTCTTAAGTGTATCGTGAAAGTCACTGTTTTATTGTCAGGCTACTGTTGAAAGAAAAGGTAAAATAGGGATTATCGAGCTCTAAATTTTAATGGTCTCATTTCCCGTGACTTCTTCTTTTTAGTAGGTCCCATTAGTCCACCACAGCCACCTTCAGTCAGTGCGTGGAATAAGCCCCTAACATCGTTTGGATCAGCTACTTCATCAGAGGTAGGAGTAGACTTAATAATGGCCTTAGTTGGGGTTAGTGTACCGGAGTTCCCTTAAAATAGTTTTCAGACTTTGAGCGTGCATCACAGTCACCTGGACAACTTATTAAAAGAGATTGCTGAGACCACTGCCCAGAGTTTTCCACTTCATTAAGTCGGTTGAGCCCTACATACATTCCTTCCTCCCTCCCTCCCTCCTTCTCTCTGTCTGTCTGTGTCTCTCTCTCTCTCTCTCTCTCTCTCCCTCCCTCCCTCCCTCCCTCCCTCCCTCCCTCCCTCTCCTTCCTTCCCTCAAGCAGGGGAGAGAGGCAGAGAGAGAGAATCTCAAGCAGGCTTCACACTCATCATGGAGCCCGACATGGGCTTGATCCCGAGACTGAGATTATGACCTGAGCCAAAATCAAGAGTCAGATCCTCAACCAGTTGAGGCACCCAGTCACCCAGGCCTGGATACGTTTCTAACAAGTTCCTAAGTGATAATATTGCTGCTGGATCTCTACATTTATAAGCTATTTCTCATCTTTAGACCTAATAAGGTTAACATTTTTTTTTTTAATTAGGTTTGTTAAAAATATTTATTTTGAGAGAGAAAGACAGAGACTGTGAGGTGGGGAGGGGCAGAGAGAGAGGGAGAGAGAATCCCAAGCAGGCTCTGTGCAGTCAGTGTGGAGCCCGACTTGAGCTCCAGCCCACAAACCTCGAGATCATGACCTGAGCCAAAATCAAGAGTGGATGCTCGACCCACTGAGCCACCCAGGTGCCCTGAGGTTAACATTTTTTAATTTGAGTCTTAATAAAAGTGCTTGTGATACAAAGAATATAAGTGCAGTTACTAGTTTTTTTTACTTTTCTACCATGTTTTTGCTCGACTAATTAGACAGTATAATTACTTAGAAGCAGTGTTTACAGAAGTTTTGCCATAATTTCTCAAATGTGCAGTATTGGTAAATGACTATTTAGGTTAGCAGGTTTTCACTTATTCATTGAACAAACATTTCTTGAGCACTTGTGGTATACCAGGCTGTGTTCTAACTCATGGGTTTACAAAACAGGGAGAGAGTGTGATTAAAAATGGACAAAAAGCCCTGTATTCATGGGGCTTCCGTTGTGGTTGGGAGGGAACCACTAACATATACCATATAGTATGTTAAATGGTGATCAGTGCTGAGGAGAAAAGCCAAGTAGGGAAGGTATGTAAGTAATTTCCCAAGAGATATGGAGATCATTTAAAATTGGTTGGCTAAGAAATGCTCCTTAGGTGAGCATTTGAGTTAAAGACTTAGAAGAGGTAAGAGCAAGCTATTAAGATTTCTGAGGAAAAGTGAATTCCTGATTCAGAGAACAGCAAATACAAAAGCCGGGGGAGAGGGATATGGCTGATGTGTTTGAGGAAGATCAGGGAGGTCTCTGTGGCTGTAGTGAACTTAAGGGATGGAGAGAGAACAGATGAAGCTAGAAGCATAACAGAAGACAGACCCTACAGGGCCTTTGGGAGACTCAGGAAGATAATAGATAGTTTTAAGCAAGAGAATGACAGCACCTGACTTTTAAAAGGTTATTCTGAGTAGTTTGTTAAGACTAGTCTGTGTGTGTGGGGGGGGGGGGGGGGGGGGGGGGCAAAGAGTAGAAGTTAAGATGCTATCATAATAACCAAACTATGGTAACTTAAACCAAGGAGTGGCATTCAAGATGATGAGAAATGGTTGGTTTTTAGGTATTTGAAGATAAAGAAAGCTGACATGCTGATGGATTAAATATCGTATGTGAAAAAGAATGAGATTTATCTCCAAAGTTTTTGACTTGAACGAGAGGGATAGAGTTTCCATCAGTTTTGATTGGGAAGCTATAAAATGGATCAGCATTGGGGGAAAAGATGAGGGAATTTGGTTTGGGGCACGTTAGATTTAGGTTGTTACACATCTAAGTGGAGCCGTTGGGTAGGTTGTTGGATGGAAGAGTCTGTAGTCCACGGGAGATTATCTGGTTTGGAGACATGAATTTCAGTCATTAGTAGGCACTTAAAGTGATGTGGTTGGATGAGGCCACCAGAGGAGAATGAATCCTAAGAGTGGTTAGAAAAGAGAAGAGAATCAGAAGCTAAGTCCTCAGGCTTTCCAACTCATAAAAAGCTGTGATTGGAAAAGTACCCTGGAGGATCTAAGTGAACAACGAGTTGAAAAGAGGAGGGATAAATTGAATGTGTCAGATTCTGCTGAAAGGTCAAGTAAGATAGGCCTGAGAATTGAAACTAATAATGTGGTGGTCACTGGTGACTTTGACAAGGGTAGTGTCAGTGGAGCAGTAGGCATGAAAGCCTGGTTAGAGTGAATTTAAGAGAAAGTGGGAGGGAAAAAATGCCTGTAGAGAAAAGTATAATTTGGAGTCACTGCATTCAGTATTTAAGATCCTCAGTTTAATCATTTTTCTTTTTCCTGTTGGTATAGGCATTAGGATTAATCGTAGCATTTTTTATATAGGAAGTTCAAGCTATTTCCTACTGATAACGAAAGACGGGGTGGAAAGTGTTTCTTGTGTTTTGGATGGGTACACTGGATTTAATGAGTTTATTAAACTGTTTGTTACCAGTTTTTAAATTGACATTGAAGTACTGGAATGATTTTTCAGCACTCTTAGCTGCAAGATTTTTCTTGTAGACGTTCTCCTATGGGTTTCCAGTACTGCAGTAGAAAGCATACTTGAAAGAATGCTCACATCTGCCTTCAGACAGGTAGCAGAGGAAGATACTTTGGTGGTATTTCATTTTTTTCACGTCTTTCTTTATCCTTTTTATGTTTTCTGGATAGAATGTGATTTTTTGGTTGATGTTCATTGCACATGATTTTGGAATATTGCCTCATGGTGAACTTTGAGCTAGCAAAGTTACAGTTCACTTTTAATTCATTTTGTGGATGGAAGGTGTTCCTTGATGGGATTTCTTGAATGACTCTAGTGAAATACAGTTCTTTTTTTCCCTTTAAATGTTTGTTTGTTTGTTTGTTTGTTTGTTTGTTTGTTTGTTTTGAGAGAGAGAAGAAGAATCCCAAGCAGGTTGTACGCTGTCAGTACGGAGCCTGGCGTCGGTTTGAGCCACCCAGGCACCCCGAAGTACAGTTCTTTACGATAGTTTCATTCAGTGCTATGAATGTTAGATACACCAGATAGACCCATCAAGATTGGTGATATAATATGATCTCAGTTTCATTATAAATATTTTTTGTTTCAAAGGATATGATATTCTTCCTAAAACTCACATTCTGTAATAGTGCTATTAACTGTCAATCTGTTTTTGCATTTCATTAAACTATGTATAAGTTCTTAATTGTTTCTGTACATAAAATCAATAGCTTTCAGTGATTAGTTTCTGCACTATTTTGCTTTTCTAATGTTAATTGTACATTTACACTGGATTATAGAATTTCATCATTGACTAAAGCAAATAGAGATTTTTATTCTAAGTTACATCAATAATGTTTGCCTGTATTTGAAAGAGAATATTCACATATTAAAAGTAAATCTGACGGCACCTGGGTAGCTCCGTCACTTGAGCATCCGACTCTTAATTTCGGCTCAGGTCATGATCCAGGGGTCGTGGGATCTAGCTCCGTGTCAGGCTCCATGCTGAGCTTGGGGCCTGCTTAAGATTCTCCTCCAGCCCCCTCTCCCCAGTAAACAAAATAAAATAAAATCTGAATGGCATGTTCTTTTCATACCGTTGATATTGTTACAGTGATAAATGTAACAGTAACCTTACACAGAAATTGACTGATACGCTAAGTTCAGGGATACCTACGCTGATAGGACATAATGATTTGATTGTAAGACCAAGGCCTGAAGTTGAACCTTGTCCCAAGTTTTGTTTGTTTGTTCATTCTTCCTGAAAAGATTAAGTAATTGTTACAAATGTTCTCTAGGTTAGAAAACCCTATTTTGTCTAGCTTTCCACTTGTTCATCTTCTACCACAGCTGCTAACACCTGCTATGTTCCAGCCTCCACTACCCTTTTTTTAATTCTTAACCTTTACACCGGGTGTTTTCTCTGCTAGAAACACTTCCCCCTGATTTGGTCTTTTAGATTAAGTTTCGGTGTGACCTCCTCAGGGCCTTTTTTGTCCACCAATCTGAAGTGGCTTAACCATGTATTGATTTTTGCATATCCCTTTCAAGTTGTTCATTTTCTCCATATGCTGTAATGCGAATTCTGCAAGTTAGACTAAGTTAGATTCCTGGTGTCTGGATTAGTGCCTTGCACAAAGATGCCACATAAGTTAGCAGTTTAATTTGATTCCTAAGTTGTGTGCACTCTATTACCAAACACAGAGTATTTTCATGGACATTATTTCATTTTCTTTTAAAGGAAACTTAAGTATGTGACACGTGTTCCTATCTTTCTTCTCTCCCTCATCCGTTTATTTGTTGCTGATGCTGTCTTTGTGTGTCTGTCGCTTTTACATTTGTTATAAATGAGTGAGTAACTTGAGGCTATGATTTGCCCACACTCAAACTTCTAACTCTTAAAGCCAGGACTTTAGAAAACGTAAGTCTTGTCCTGGTTTTCATTTTATGAGTCGTTTTTTAATACAGATCAGTAGTGGCTAAAGGAAAGTTCTCTTAAAACATGATCAGTGTCAGTTAATGCATAGATCGCTTCAAACCTCCTGTTATGAAATATGTGCTACATACATCATTAAGTCATCTTTGAACTCCGTTTGCTTTGATAATAATCAAGTTTTAAAATATTTTCTTCCTAGGGAACAAAGAATGGTCAAGAAAGTGGAGTTGAAATTGGCATTGACACAATTCAGTTTGGTGCTCCAGCTTCAAATGGGAATGAAAATGAAATTGTGCCTGTGCTTTCGGAAAAAAAACACTGACAAGATACCTGAACCGAAAGAACAACGGCAGAAGCAGCCTCGGGCAGGCCCTATCAAAGCCCAGAAGGTAAATATAATTCATATGAAAGCCACTAACATTTAAAGGAGAACGGTTAACAGTTTTAAAGTTGAATTAATTTTCAATGAATTGTCTTTGGTCGTGATGCCTTTTTGTCATAAACATTGAATTTTTAGCTTCCAGATTTGAGTCCAGTAGAAAACAAAGAACACAAACCAGGTCCTATTGGAAAAGAACGATCGTTAAAAAATAGAAAGGTGAAAGATGCCCAACAGGTGGAGCCAGAAGGACAAGAGAAACCAAGCGCTGCTACAGTCAGAAATACAGATCCTGTAACAACAAAGGAAACCAAAGCAGTTTCTGAAATGTCTACTGAAATAGGAACAATGATTTCAGTCTCATCCACAGAATATGGCACTAACGTGAAGGTAGGCAACATGCAGTGGTGACCGGCTCGGTTGATGCAAACCATGTCTGAATGAGTGGGGAAAACAGCGATAATACTCTTCCTCTTCTCTCTTCCTTCATCTTTCTGCTTCTTCTTTCTTCTTTCTTCTTTCTTCTTTCTTCTTTCTTCTTTCTTCTTCTTTCTTCTTCCTCTTCCTCTTCCTCCTCCTCCTCCTCCTCCTCCTCCTCTTCCTCTTCTTTGGCTTGAGGCATATAATTCTATAAACGAATGGGTTATTCTGCAGAGACTCTTATTGCATGGTATGCATTTGTGATCTAAAGAAATTCCTTATAATAAATTATTTCTTTCTGTGGAAATTTATTCTTAATTCTGGACTGAGTAGTTGAAGTGAAAAATGTGCACACAAGATTCGAATGCTTTTCATTGGGCTTTGACAGGCTTTGAAAGGATTGTTGTATGTTTTTGTTAATGGAGTTACAGTGGAGCCTTACCTTGCCCACTAGTAAGATTCTGAAATTGGGAAGTAGGTCATACCAAATTTTTAGTGACTCCAGGATAGCCAGTTTTCTTCCAGGGTTGCAGTAGATCACTTCCATTGCTTGAGCACCAGAGGAAATCATTGACTAGTGTTCTAGTGTTTAGGGACCTCATTGAATGAAAGGTGCAGATCTTTAAAAATACTCATTATGGCAAGATACACTGAGTGACTTATATGGACCAATGCTTGTGGGAATGGCAAAATTTATGCCTGCCCTTTTGTGTTCACTCTGGTTCATATACTCAGTGAGAAGAAAGGTAGGTGGAAACTTTCATATTTGAATATTTCGTTCCTTTTAATTGCTATACAAGTCAATACATGTAAACAAAAAACTCTGATGATCCAACTCTACCATATTTAAAGAACAGATTCATGAAGATAAACAGGTTTATCCTAAAACCTAAGTGCAACAACTAAGATCTTGACACTCACTTATCTGTGTTGTATTTTGAAGAGAATAAAAAAAACAGTAGTTGAAAGTAAGCTATAGATTAAGTATGAGAACCACATAGAGTTCTTTTAGTAATCCACAGAAATAAATGGTACTGTTGGCAGCCTCCTACTGTGCAATGCATGTAAATTTTTTAAGTTGTAATTGGAGTGTAATTGACGTACAGTATAGCAATGCATTAAAAAAAAAAAAACTGTACAGGACCCCAGCAGTAGTTGAAACGTCACCCCTTCAGTGGTGAGTCCACGTTTGTTTTATCACACTATTGCTTTTAAAGATTTGAGTAATTTGAGTCTTAAGATCTCTTCTGCTTTCTCCAAAACAACTTTACATCTGTTAGGCTGTCATTAGAAGGTGAGTCACTAATTTAGTTTACAGCGTATTTTTTTCTATTACTGCTCCACAGGAGTCTGTGACAGACTATACTACACCTTCTTCTTCTCTGCCTAACACTGTGGCTACTAATAATGCAAAGATGGAGGACACTTTGGTTAACGATGTGAGTAATCAACTTCGGACGCTCAGGTTTGGTCAGGGACCTGCTGTTGTTACCTGATACATACCGTGTGACCGCTACTTAATTCCTCTCTGGGAAAGGTCCTAGTCAATTTGTGTTTTGGGGCACTCATAACAATAAGTACCAAAAATAGTCAAAGCTTAGGCTTAGTTTCGTAAGTACCAATCCTGTTAACCTGGTTTTGGTTAAGAATTTTGTTCTTTCCTTTCACATTCTACAGATTCAGTAATTTATTTGGTTGATAATTTTGTTCTTAAATGAAACCTTTCATAATGCAGTGAAAGCTCACTCAATTAAAACAAAGAGTGTTGCCAAAGATTCCTTGTGTTTCTTTTTGAGCTTAAAAAAAATTACATTGTATCTTAGCAACATTCCTGTTGTAAAGATTGAGCTGTAACATATGTGTAAGTATTGTACTTCAGAAACTCTCAAATGCTCTGTTAAAAAGTGATAGTAAGTTGGGGCACCTGGGTGACTTAGCTGGTTGAGCATCTAGCTTCGGCTCAGGTCATGATCTCGCAGTTCGTGAGTTCAAGTCTCACGTCAGGCTCTGTGCTGACAGCTCAGAGCCTGGAGCCTGCTTCCAATTCTGTGTCTCCCTCTCTCTCTCTCTCTCTCTCTCTCTCTCTGTCCCTTCCAGTTTGTGGTCTGTCTGTCTCTGTCTCTGAAAAAATAAACATTAAACAAAATTTTTTTTAAGTGATAGTAAGTGACGTAAATTTGGCTGTAGTTTTCCAGAACAGCCGTGTTATAATTCAAGATTATGTTAAGTCGTTACAGTCCCTCATTTTGGCTAGTTCATTGACAGGTGAAAAATTATAAGCCCAGACAAGTTAGGTAACCCTCTGCGGTGGAAGAGCATTTTAGAGTTACACATGCGGCCCTTGTTCTGGAGGGCAGGTGTGGTGGAAATGTGGTCAGTTGCTCTCTTTTTAAAATATACAATAAGGCTCATTCTTTTCAAAAATCTCCTTCACAGATCTATTTAAACCTTTCACACAAAGGGCTTTAACTCTATCATTCTGAGAATAAAAATCTTAGGTCTTACAGATGTTTTTCCCTGTGCTTTCTAGTTTTCCATCTGGCATCAAGTATATAGAATTTTAGAGACATAAAGTGCATTAGGGACCATTTAATCCAACTTTAGTGGTCAGGCCATAGGACTGAGGAAAAGGGAGAGAGAAAGGAGTATGTTGCATGTTTTCTGTTAGTGATAGGAGAGCTCCTCAGGAGCTGATTAATGTAATGTCTCCAGCTTTTCCGTGTAATAGAGCCTCTCTTGATATACCAAATCCCTTTTCCCTTACCTTTTTGGAGATAGTCTTAAATTTCTTTAATTTCCTGTAAGAAGTAATGGGAAATTTGGAAAGGACAGAAAGACTCCCTGTCAGATAAGTGTGGATACCACTATGTTGATTATCAAATACTGAATCAGTAAGCCTCAACATAAAGTTGAATTATACTGTCTTCTCTCATTAAAAAAAATTTTTTAGATGACACTTTTTCAAGAAAGTATATGATGCTTTCTCCCAGACCACCCTCTAAAAATATGGTTCATGAAATATGAATAAGTTCTCAGAACCCTTAAAAGTCATTGAAAATATTCATGAGAGTGTTTTCATGGTTTCCGTGTGATCTGCAGTGCTAATCAAAGTGTAGTTCCTTGTGCATGCAGGATAACTAAAAGAGAGAGACCCAGCCTGTGTCTGAGCAAGTAGTCTACATTTGCTTTTTAGCTGTGTATCCACAGCATGTGTGAAAACAGGAAGATCATCTTGGGTCAGGGAGAATTACAGGTGGTCATCAGTTTGGAGTGATTTCACAGTGGTGCTTATTTGTGCCAAGTATAGTGGTGATTCTGAACTTAACTAACGTAGCGTTAAAAACAAATGTCCTAGGGGGTCCTGGGGCGCTTAGTCGGTTGAGTGTCCAGCTCTTAGTTTCGGCTCGGGTCATAATCTCACTGTTCCTGGGTTCGAGCCCCGCGTTGGGCTCTGCGCTGACTGACAGTGCAGGGCCTGTTTGGGATTCTCTCCTTCTCTCTCTGCCCCTCCCCTGCTCACGCACTCTCTCAAAATAAATACTTTAAAAAAAAAAATGTCCTACATGGGAAAAATTTTAGGACCTTTTGAAATGTTCCTTTTTCACTCTTTAGTGTGTTTGAGGGTTTTATGCATAGAGCTTTTGTGTTTTGAAAAAATTATTCTTGATAAGGGTTAATCTACTTATTTAAGATATTTAGCTGGTGTTTATTGGATAGTATTACTTAATGTTACAATCATTTTGAATCTTGAAATCTTTGAATGTCTTGAAGATTTAAATGCAGGTGTTGGGTTTTTTTTTTTTTAATTTTTTTAATGTTTTTATTATTTTTTAATGTTTTTATTTTATTTTTTTGACAGAGAGAGAGAGACAGAGCATGAGCGGGGGAGGGGCAGAGAGAGAGGGAGACACAGAATCCAAAGCAGGCTCCAGGCTCCGAGCTGTCAGCACAGAGCCCGACACGGGGCTCGAACTCACAGACTGCGAGATCATGACCTGAGCTGAAGTCAGACGCTCAACCGACTGAGCCACCCAGGCGCCCCTGTTTTGTTGGTTTTTTTTTTTTAATTAATATTCCTAGCACAGCTATTTAAAAAATGTATAAAGTAATCTCTGTTAAGTAGTCCATGGTATTCTCAATTTGTTAGTACTCCATAGTACCACACACAAAGTGATGATCTTAAAATGATTACCTTAAAATGCTCGCTAAGCATCTCATTTTATCTGAATAAGTGAACCATCAAAATCAATCATACTATAGTACATAATAAAATCTCAAGGTCTAGAGACTTAAGAGGGGAAAAGATATGTGTAGAGAGTTTGTAATATATTCACGTTTCTGACAATATTTGCCATAATCATGTTATAACTAGAGCGAGCCAGCTTGCTCAGTGTAACAGGGTGGTAGCAATATTCTGTACTTTCCTCCCAATTTGACTTTTGTTTTTGAATCTAGTTATAAGAGTATTGACTAAATTGCAGGAAGGAGATTAATTTCTTAATATTTACATTATCACGTTAAATGCTTCTGATAGAACCCATGGGTCCCTGAAAATTTTAATGGAAATTATATTCCTTAGAGCTCTGCTACGTAATGTAATAATGTATGGTCTAGGAAGCATCACCACTTGGGTACCTGTTTGAAATGCAGGATTTTAGGCCTTACCTCACTCCAGCTGACTAGAATCTGCATTTTAATAACATCCCCTGGTGATTAGTATACACATTAGAATATGCGAGGCAGGACACCTGGGTGGCTCAGTTGGTTAAGCATCCAACTCTTGATTTCGGCTCAGGCCATGATTTCTTGGTCATGGGATCAAGCCCTGCATCAGGCCACGTGCTGCCAGTGTGGAGCCTGCTTGGGATTCTCTCTCTCTAAATAAATTTAAAAAAATTTTAACTGCCTTTGAGTGTATACCTTATATTTGGGACAGATCTTTTTCTTTAATAATATGCATTAAAAAAGCAGATTGCATTTCTCTAAGATGTCCAAAAATATCAATTACTGCAGACACAATGTAACTCTAAGTAATGAAATATTCCTGTTGGCTCTGATGAAAAATAAACACCCTTAAAGAGTACTTTAGCATTCTCCGTAATGGGGTTTTTGTAGCAACTTTGATGATGATATGTGTTGCCTACCTTTTCAGGTGCCCCTGCCCAACACCCTCCCCCTCCCTAAGAGGGAGACTATCCAACAGAGCTCCAGCCTCACTTCAGCTCCTCCCACTACTTTCAGCCTCACCTTCAAGGTATGTACAACGTCCTTCTCTAAAGGTCCTTGATGAGTGCATGCAAGGGGACATATGTTAAAAATACTCTTTTGGTATTTTTACTTGTTTTGTGTGGTAAGCAACACTACTAAGCTGAGGAAATAGTTATGTCAAATTATACCCTAAAATTTTATTAATTTCTAAATCCACTTTAAAGTGAGGCTTGTTACGGTTACGAATTTTGTGTTAAAAATATAGGAGAGCACTTATATTCCGTGTTTGTACTGAGTCCCTCTCAGGGACCATAGTTTTTGGATACATCAGTTGTGTACAAAACAAACCAACTAGCTTGGTGTTTTATCCTAAGTACCAGTAATGGTAAGACTGTTAATTTTCTATCTTTCCTGTAAATCATGTGAATTGAATGAATGCACTGTAATAAGTAGAATGTTTTATGATGAGGTAATTACAAGTGATTTTGATTTGATTTTTGTTGGATAATTTTGAATGAGAGGGCAAAAAAGATAATAGACAACACGCTTTTTTTATATCAAGAAATTTAGGCTTGTTTTTAAAACTCTTTTGTGTTTATAACTTTGAGCTGTGTCACTGACGCTTTTTTACAGTTGAGTTGAGAATTTTAAATCAATTTCCACTCACCTCCAGATTAGTCAGGTTTTTTTAAAAAGCACAGACATGAAATAAAGTGGAGGTTTTTTAAAGTGTGTATGTTTATTCCATTGGTGCTGTTTGTTCAGTTTTGTAATTTGGGCAAGTATAACCTCTATAGCGGGGCCTCCTAATGCTGCATTGGTTGACAGCGAATCTTTGATGGTCTTCAGGAGAGGGGGAGACATGTTGGCCAATGTTCATTTCTGGAAGTTTGAGACTAAAATTTTATGGGGTAACCATTCTGCTTTGTGTTAGCCCCCATCTTTCCCCAGTCCTTCCTCTTTATTACCAGTTCCTACTCAGCCGTTGTTTTTCCACTTGAAGGACTATCTCAGTCTGTGTTTTATACTGTGTCTTAATGTGTGGTTTTGACTGTATGCTATTCAAGGCTAGTCTAATTTCACACAGGCAAATATATCATCATAAATTCTTTAGGCCAGTTAATTCTTCAGAGAACCTATTCAACACTGCTTTTCACTTAATGTTTTTGACATTCCAAGAAGAAATATACATTTAAAATTCAAATGAATTTAAATTAAATGTCATTAGCTTAAAACTTCTCTAGTTTCTTTACTTTTACTTCTTCTGACATCTCTCTTTAGTTGGGTAATATATGAGTATAGAAAAGTTCTATTACATGGATTTTGTTGATAGTTTTTGTCAAGGGGAAAAAATTAGTATTTTTAAGTTGGTATTTCAAAGACCTACAACATCTTAACTATGGCATTAAAAATTGTTACTTGATTTTTTACAGCCAAATTTTATAGATTACTTTCAGCATTTTTTCTTGGCCCAGTATTTTGACCAGTAGGTCTAAAAACACCACAATCTGTGTATCTGTTCCTTCCTATTGAAGATCTACATCTGTGCCATCCAGTTCAGGATCCACTCACCACATGTAGTTAGTAAGCACTTAAATGGGCTGGTCCAAGTTGAGGTGTGTGCTGTAAGTGTAAAATAGACACCGGATCTGAAATGTTAATATTTTTAAAAATTAAAACATGTCAATTTTTGTGTTGATGTGTAGTTTTTAATTTACATTGTGGATACATTGGGTTGAATAAAAGATGTTATCGATATTAGTATTACCTCTTTAGTTTTTCAAAATGTGGCTATTAGAAAATTTAAGATTATGGGTCGCCTGGGTGGCTCAGTCGGTTAAGCGGCTGACTTCAGCTCAGGTCATGATCTTGCGGTCCGTGAGTTCTAGCCCTGTGTCGGGCTCTGTGCTGACAACTCAGAGCCTGGAGCCTGCTTCAGATTCTGTGTCTTCCTCTCTCTGACCCTCCCCTGTTCATGGTCTGTCTCTCCCTGTATCAAAAATAAATACACGTTAGAAAATTTAAGATTATATATATGGCTTGCATTTACATTTCTGTTCAGTAGCACTGGTCTAGGTAGATGAAAATGCAACCTGTTTTTACATTTTAAGAAACTAGGAGACTACAGGTAAAGCCCGTAGTCACAAATTCAAATGGCAGCAGTCAGTATCTGAAATGCTTGTTGAGGTCTGGGTGTAAAACAAGACCTATTTCTACTGCACCCAAGCCTAAAACCTATCTGGTTACTTTGCCTTTTAAAACGCTGAACATAAAACAGCCAAACAAAAGGTGCCTGTCATCTGCCATTTGACAACTGCCTTATACAGAAGGAATAGGTATTTATGGAGGGCCTTCAGTGCCTTTCCAACTGGAGTCAGAGCCTTAGGTCAGTCCTAAGGGGCAGGACATTTCTGTTTCTTTATTCATCTGGAGGGGTGGGGACTCCTATGGACATGATACAGGAGCTTTGACTTTATATTTCACTGACTTCTTTGCCAAAGCTGTCAACAAGCTCTCTTTAGATACACAATTACAGCCTACTGCCTCCCAGTTAGAGCAAGGGAACAAAGATAAAGGGGAAAGTGAAAGGTTTGAAAGCCTTAGGATTTTAATCTTTTAAATTTTTGCAGTTTTTTTTGAAGGATTATATTTGGAATTTATTTATTTATTTTTTATATTTGGAATTTAAATATACGCACCCATGTGTATGTTGGTATGTGTATTCTGCATTCGCTTTTTTTTCCCCCTTTAAAAAAAAAATGTCCATTTTATTACAGATGGAGTCAGCACGGAAGGCATGGGAGAATTCTCCAAATGTACGGGAAAAGGGGTCTCCAGTAACTTCCACAGCACCTCCAATTGCAAGTGGAGTCAGCAGTAGTGCCAGTGGGCCCAGCCCTGCTAATTACAATTCATTCTCAAGTGCATCAATGCCTCAGATTCCTGTTGCTTCAGTCACTCCCACAACATCACTATCAGGTAGAAGGTTTTATACCTTTCCTTTAAATGTCTTAATTATTTAACATTTCCTATGATCTTTTCCTGTTTACTATCCCCAAAACCTACTATTTTTAAAATATTTAAGACTGCACAAGGTCTGATCATTAGCTGTTTTGTAAACTCTTCTTGCCCACCCCCATGCCCTCCTGTGTGCTTGCAACAACCCCCCCATAGGTACTAATAAGTAATTGGCGAAAAGATGTTTATCTTTTTCCTCTAAATTTTTCTATAAAATTCACAATTGGATTTTTTTTTTTAATTTTTTTTTTTTAACGTTTATTTATTTTTGAGACAGAGAGAGACAGAGCATGAATGGGGGAGGGTCAGAGAGAGAGGGAGACACAGAATCGGAAGCAGGCTCCAGGCTCTGAGCTGTCAGCACAGAGCCCGACGTGGGGCTCGAACTCACGGACCGTGAGATCATGACCTGAGCCGAAGTCAGACGCCCAACCGACCAAGCCACCCAGGCGCCCCAACACAATTGGATTTTTAGTTTTTAACCTATATATATATAGCTAATAGTCCAATTCAGAAATAACAAAGAATCACACGAGCTGTAGATTTTTGTGATCTGTATCTAATTTGAAGGAATTGTTGGCCTAAATCTATTGTGATGACGTGTATTTTCTGGTGAAGAATTAGGGGTAAAGAATTTCCGGTCTGTTATTTGACGAGATGATATCTAGTGGGTTTTGTTTTTTGTTTCATCTGTTTTTAAGGAGAGTCCATGAACACCCCAGGTTAGAAAGTGTTTTTCTTCCTTAAATTTTTTGCTAGTATGTAATCCTTTCATTAAACTATATCTCATTTGGGGACTTTACATTTCTTAAGTAATTACATTTCTAAAATGCTCGACTCTAGGAAAGTACACCCTTTTACCATATGTATAACCACGTTTCTTATATTGAAAACAAATTTCATTTCAAGCTTTCCCACTATTCTGTAATGTTTTCCAAAGCAACAGAAGCTGCTTTCCAAAAGATATAAAATAATCCAGCACATAATTTACTTTCTTTGGTTCTCATTTAGTGATTGCACTACTGCCATTCAATATTCTGGCATTCTATACCAAAAGAATTGGTCTTTAGAATATACTACAGTTATTTTGGTGTTATCAAAAGTATGAATCAAAAGTATGTATCAAGACAAGCATAGAGATTCAAATCATAGAGTATTCTATTTCTCTTCCCTCTTTAAGACCCTTTCAAGCATTCCCTACCATGAATTTGTAAGACATCTTCATTATACTTAGCATTGTACCCAGTCATTTGGGTGGATAGGAGTTGGGACTGTAAAGCAACCAGGAGGGGAGTGTGGTGGGGAGATTAGGAAATAAAGGGACTGGGAAGGTTCCTACATCTTTCTTTGGACCCAGCTTGAACAACGCAGGGGCTAGGGGCATTGACCCTCCCCTCCCCCACGTAGTCAAAAAACAAACAAAAACAGACAAAACAAAACCCCAGGATAACCTTTTCCCTAGGTATAACTTTTGACTCCTCCCCTCCCCACCCAAATGAACTACTAATAGCCTACTATTGACCAGAAACCTTACTGATACCATAAGTAGCCGATTAATACATACTTTGTTACATGTGTTATATACTGTATTCTTGGCAATAAAGTAAGAGAAAAGAGAATGTTACTAAAAAAAAAATCATAAGAGAAAATACATTTACAGTACCGTACTGTATTTAATTGCGGGGCGGGCGGGGGGAAGTCTATGTGTAAGTGGAGGGACCGCCCCACACTGTTCAAACCTGTATTGTTCAAGGGTCAAGTGTACTTCTTTCCTCCAGGTCTGGTTCCCCCACACTCTCCTCGATTAAGATAAATTTTTATACTTCCTGCCCAATTATCTACTGCTAGAAACTCAAGTGGAAGGAAGAACAAACGTACCTTGATCTTGGTCCTCTCTTAGAACATCTTTTGAAGTCTGAAAAGAATGATGATTACATCTCACTTTTTAATCAAATGCCAGTATTGTCATTCCTCCAGTGTTACAGTCATTAAAGCTCACTGATCTGCAGAACTAATTGATCCTTCAAGATCTTAAGTTTTATAACTCTACTTATTTACTAATAATTTGTCTTTGTTTTTAACGTATCATCACATACCTGTATTTTGCTGGTATATATACCAGGAGGGAGGGGACTGACTATAACCTTAAGTTTATATGGCTTTTAAGAGCACTTGTGATCTCTAAAGGCTCCTTTTACATTAATGATTTTTAAGGTGCAGCACTTTGTTCTTCTATATTCTTAATGTCTATGCTTGACCTTAGTAGATGTTTGTAAATATTCATAAATGAATGCGGCTCTTAAGATTACCCTTAAGGTATTTTGCTGGAAAGAAGAAAAACTCTAACCTTTGTTTACGTGACTTTTTAGGAGCAGTTGTGATCTCTTGAGATGCATTTACATCCTTAATTATTCATAAGGTGCAGCATTTCATCCTTCTGTCTTGTTACATTTAGCCTAGCCATAAATGAATGAAGCTCTTGACCTTCCTTTTCTTTATGATGATTAAACACTATTAGTTGGAGACCAAACTGTAACAACCCTGTAGGCCCTTGGCCACCTTATTTTATGAGTACTATTTTGAAATTGTCTTCTCTTTGTATTTTTTTATTGTATATATTTCCCCAAATTTTATAGTCTTGTTTACATTTGGTGATTGTTACTTAAGTACGTGGGGAACATAAACATGAATTTGCCAGTTTCCAGCTGGTGCTTGAGTTATTTTACAGTGAACAACAGTGACACTTGAAAATATGCTACTTTCCCCCCTCTCCCATGTATAGGAGCTGGTACATACACTACCTCTTCTTTGAGCACAAAATCTACAACCACATCAGACCCTCCTAATATTTGTAAAGTGAAACCCCAGCAGTTACAGACAAGCAGCCTACCTTCTGCAAGTCATTTTTCACAGTTAAGCTGTATGCCTTCCCTTATTGCCCAGCAACAACAGAGTCCACAAGTCTATGTGTCTCAGTCTGCAGCAGGTAAGATTTTTGGGCTTGGGTATAGGGAATTTAGAAAATGAAGAGTTTTTAAAATGCTTATATTTTCTCTTTTTCAAATTAAAAAAAATTTTTTGAGCTTTATTTATTTTGAGAGAACGTCAGCAGGGTGGGGAGGGGCAGAAAGGGAGGGAGAGACAGAATCCCAGGCAGGCTCCACGCTGTCAGTGCCCGACACAGAGCTCAGTCTCACAAAACACGAGATCATGACCTGAGCTGAAATCAGGAGTCGAACTCTTAGCCAGCTGAGCCACCGAGGCAGCCCTCAAGTTTAAATATTTTTTTGATCTGCTTTGCAAATTTGTTTCCTCGTTGAATTTAATGTTATCTCTCCTTGGTAAGTATTCTGGGACTCTTAGCAGTTCCTTATACATATGTTACAAATCTATTAGACAAATTAGTGTCTAATAATTGGCAAAATAACTTCTGCATTAGATGTTATTCCAGTCAAGTTATAAAAGTTTGTTATCTGAAACTTGACAAATTGATAATGAAATTTCTGGGGAAGAGTAAACTAAGATTAGCAAAGAAGAAAAAAATAAATGAACACAGTCTATTTCTTCTCTTTCTATTCAAAGAAAGGCATTTTCTATGTGGAAGGTATAAAGATTGATTTCTTTAAAGGTCACAGGTATTATTAATAGTTTCTTAATTCATTGCTGGTGAGTGTATAAATTGAACCTAATTCTTTTAGAAAAGTATCTCAGAATATTCTATGTGTATGTACTTAACTGTAGTGAGAGTTTTCACACTTACGAATCTTATATAAATAAATTTCTCTATTAATAAGAGATACATGTATGAGAGTTTTTATTCATTGCAATATTGTTTATAATGATGACAAATTAAAAACAATATGGGAACTTCTCCAAAACATACTATTATATAAAAACAGCAAATCACAAAATAGTTTATATAATATATAGAAATTTGTTAAGAATCTATACCAAATTCTTTCAGTTATTAAACATCACTTTCTTTGAACTATTAAATTCCTTAATTAGATATAAAATTAGAGTAGGTTTGCCAGTAAGCAGGTAGGTTCATTTTCACTGTTAGTAGATCAGGTCAAATTTTACTAGTTTATACCCCATTGGCAGTATATGAATATCTGTTTTCCTGTATCATCACAGGTACAGTTGACCCCTTGAACGATGCAAGGGTTGGGATGCTGACGCCCTACACAGTCAGAAATCCACATACAAGTTTTAGCCCCTCCCCCCCCACATGTAACTACAAATAGCCTACTATTGATCAGAAACCTTACTGATAAACAGTTGATTAACACATATTTTTGTATGTCATATGTATTATATGCTGTATTCTTACAATAAAGTAAACTAGAGAAAAAGCGTTACTAAGAAAATTGTACGGAGAGGAAAAATGCATTTACAGTACTATATGGAATTATTCGAAAAAAATCTGCATGGTTCAAACCCATGTTTTTCAAGGGTCAACCGTACTAGAGTTTTGTTGTTTTAATTTGCATATACCTGTCTGCCAGAAGTTTTGCATCTTTCCACATATCTAGTTTTTCCTTGGCTGTAGTAATTTTCAGAAGGCTCATTTAATTTGAAATCTGCTTCAAGATTTGGTTTTTAGTTACTATTTGGAAAATTCTGAAGTTCAGACACTGACTGCTGCTTGTTTTTCCTGATGGTCTGTAGCTCAAATCCCTGCTTTCTATATGGACACGAGTCATTTATTCAACACCCAACATGCACGCTTGGCCCCACCATCCTTGGCTCAGCAACAAGGCTTCCAGCCAGGTCTTTCTCAGGTAAATACCACAGACGTTTGTTTCTTGGCATGCTAATGGTGTAATGGTTACCTTGGGCTACAAATAACAGCCTCTTTGAAGTTAAAATCTTCTGTTGACAACATGGGACAATCCACGATTACTTTGATACGTACTGGCCAAATTTTCACACTTTTCCCAAATTTGCCAAACCTTAGTGATTAGCAGTGTAGAAAAAGTAATGTATTGAAAGGAAAATTTAGATGTTTACATTTGGTTCCCTTTGAAAAGGGAGCTGATATGCATGGCATTGTTCTTTTATTCTTTTCATATCTCAAATTTTTATTTTCCCAAGTGTTGTGATTTGTGTATATGGTGCTCACGTATTGTTTTTTATTGCATTGCAGCCAGCCTCAGTTCAGCAGATTCCGATCCCTATTTACGCGCCACTGCAAGGGCAGCATCAGGCCCAGCTGGGTCTCGGTGCTGGACCTGCCGTTTCCCAGACTCAGGAGCTGTTCACTTCCTCACTTCAGCCGTACAGGTACCTGCTTTTGTGACCGCTGGGCCTTCTTGCCATATCCCTACTGCTCCTTCCTCCCCCCTTCTCCCCCCGCCCAAGCTAGGATGACCCTGTTATCAAAGTACGTTAAATGATTATATGTCATGAGACTCAGCCTCTGGTAATTTCAGTCAAGACTTTACCTAACAAAATGAGACCTCAAACCTTCTTGAAGATGAGGATAACAACAATCCCAGAACAATTAGAAATCACAGAAAATAGCTGCTAACGGACCTAAAAAGGCTCCCTTCCATCTTGCTGCAACAACTAGAAATCTACGCCTGCTGTGGGGTGTGAGCCGAGACCTGGCAGGTGACAGGAGTATGTAAGGGGTCAGGGTTTAGGATGGGGTGTGATTAAAGAGAAGAGCAGAGTGTCAAAGAACAGAAGCGGTGGTGAGAATGGTGACAAATATAGAAGAAACTGTTTTTTTGATCAAGGAAATCTTTTGATTGGTATGAGTTGCTCGAAACATTGTTGAAAAGTTTGCGGCTACTTTCCAGCTGTGCAAAAAAGAGTTCGGTGATGAGCGATGTCGTCCTTAGCCGTGGGAGTTGGAGTAGCTGTGCACTGACGGTCTGTGTCTTGATCCCCGTCTTAACGACTGTCTTGGAAGATGTACTTCTTAAGACCAGGACTGTTCAATAGAAATATGATGTATGCTGTGTATGTGATTGTGGCTAATGACAGCCATATTAGAAGGCACAGGTTAGCCTTTGAAAGCAGCTGTTTGTATTCCTACATCATTCTGCTACTTCTTGCTCTCAACCTAATCAGCATAATGTTTATTAATATGGAATCCCTGAATTAACTTCTGCCATGACAGGGCAGTTTATAACAGTATGCTTATGTTTTCCCATTTTGTATTTGAAACATAGACCTTCTAAAGATTGGTCGTGACTCCAGGCTAGCATTCCTGCTTAATGGCTTTTGTTTCTGCCACATATGTCAGCTTTAACAAAGCGTAATATTATTTATGGGTAATATTGTCTTTAACCCACTACTTTGATCTAGTTACTTTTTATCTTAGCATTTTTAAAAATACAGCTTGAAGGCCCCTATCCCAGAGGTAAGAGGGTAGTCTGAAGTTAGATTTCAGCATTGTATTTTTTTTTTTAACCATTCGAATATACAATACAGTATTATTAACTATAGTTACACAAAATTGGAAGCAGGCTCCAGGCCCTGAACCATCAACACAGAGTCCAGTGCAGGACTCGAACTCAGAAACCACAAGATCATGACCTGAACCAAAATGGGATGTCTGACTGAGCCGCCCAGACACACCCCTCTCCTGCCATGACTTACTTTACAAGTAGCAGTTTGCAGCCTTTGGCCATAATACTGTGTTGGGCATTTTAAAGTTGCTGAGAGGGGTGCCTGAGTGGCTCAGTCGGTTAAGCGCCCGACTCTTGATGTCAGCTCAGGTCTTGATCTCACGGTTTATGGGATCAAGCCCCTAGTTGGGCTCTGCGCTGAGCGCGGAGCCTGCTTGGGATTCTCCTTCCCTGTCTCTCTTGCCCTTCCCCTGCTCATGCACACACATGCTCTCTCAAACATTAAACACTAAAGCTGCTGAGACAGTAGATCTTAAAAGTTCTCGTCAGAAGAAAGAAGTGTTTTTGTAACTATGTGCATGTATGGTGACAGATGTTAAATAGACTTGTTGTGGTGATCATTTCATAATCCAGATACTGAATCATAATGTAATACACCTGAAACTAATACAATGTTATATGACCACTATACCGCAATAAAAATAAACCAAAACTTTGTGGGTAATCCTGAACAACTACTCTGCTTCATCCCATAGAAGTGTTGAGATCTTTTATAAGAAATATATACATAAGAGGAAGTAGTGAAATATAAATAATAAAAGTCAGCTATTAGTGCTATCAATCTGAAAAGGATGTCCATACCAAAGAGAAAACCAGATCTGGTTATGAGCTTGCTATTGAACACATGACAAGAGAATCATTCTCATTGTTCAAGAGGAGAAAAATCTTACTAGTTTCTCAGGAAGAGCAAGCCTTTTCCTAGAACTTTGTTGTGTTCAGGGCTCTAAATCATGACACAAGTGCCTTAGGCACAATCTGCATTCTCTCTTTTCTTAATTGTGCTAATGAGAGTGCTTGGTCATTTGGGATACCCATTCTTAAGACCCCCAGATTCCAAAATAGAATTCACTCGCTAACACAAGTCTTTTCTCTTCAATACCTATGTAGGTCTCAGCCAGCCTTTATGCAAAGCAGTCTGTCACAACCATCTGTGGTCCTTTCTGGTACTGCCATCCATAACTTTCCAGCTGTGCAACACCAGGAACTTGCAAAGGCACAATCAGGTCTTGCCTTTCAACAGACCTCAAATACGCAACCTATTCCTATCTTGTATGAACATCAGCTGGGTCAGGCATCAGGACTAGGAGGTTCCCAGCTGATTGATACACATCTTCTCCAGGTAAGATGAACTAGGATCCTACATTGTCATTGTATTCCTGTGCAACAGGTTACTTAAATAAACTGTTTTTAAAGAAAAAAGGTTAAAAGACTTAATGGCAGGGGAAAGCTCTTTTTACCTAATACTAAAATTCTTAGAAATTGCTTTCAAGTTACACACTTGATGTCTGAATTGGAAAATTTTCAATCTTACTGCTGTTTTCCTACAAAATTTCTCCTAGGCTAGAGCAAATCTTACCCAGGCTTCAAATCTTTATTCTGGACAAGTACAACCGCCTGGTCAGACAAATTTTTATAACACTGCCCAGTCACCAAGTGCTCTCCAGCAGGTAAACTATGGCATGGTAAATTTCCTCAATTTTCTTCATTATTTTATTACTTTTACTGCTTTTGTTGTTGCTTGGCAGTTTTTAAATAGAACCAGGATGGGGGAGATGGTACGATAGTTGTCAGACTTTTCTCTGAGGTTTCCTAGAATTCCATGGGGTCACTGGAAGTAGACCCTGCTCGGTCCCACAACACCCTTTCCTTGGCCACATGAAAGTCAGTTCAGCTGTTTGCCTGTTTGTTTTAAAAGAGTTTCCATGTACTCATTTATTGTAACAAAGGATACCATGAATATAAAAGTTCGAAAACCATTTTCAGGATATACAGTTACATAAAAGCGTGAGAGGTGCTTTAACCATTTATGCTAGAGGCGAAGGAAGGCTCTAAAGAACATCACCCTGGTTAATGTCATACTTAGAACAGTGTGGCAGAGTATGACAGTGTAAATGACAGACATGTACTGTCTCTTAGCAGTGTCACAAATCTAATCTTTGAAAGTTCGTAGAGGACTGAAGGAGAGAGGCAGACCATTAGTCATTTTCTTATTACTAATTTTGGTGGCTCTTTGGAGGGTAGAAATTCATAAATATATTTATTACCTTATTGACATTCAAATTAAATACCGTTTATATGAAAACTGAAAGGTTATGTTTCTTATTGTCAAAGGTCATTTTGACCAGACCTGAAAACAATATAGAAATGTCTATTTGGGAAGTGGTAATAACGCTGCTTTCTTAGGTTATACCCCATGATTTTATTGTATTATGTCGTTGTTAGACATGTGCCATGGATTAATTCAAAGATAGTCCTAATTATTTTGGTTATATCGTCTGTACTACTAATCTGTCTTAGTGTTGCTCCTTTAATAAAAGAACGGAGATAGCACTAAGCAAAAGATTATATGTGAGACACATTAACAGATTGACGTAGTCTGTTTAAAATGTTATTCAAAAGTTTATGAAGGGTTGTATATGTAGTTGTAGGGATGTACATACAGTAGGTATAAGTAAATTGCTGCAGTTACTGTTTGCTTATTTCCTAGGTTACAGTACCTTTACCAGCATCTCAGCTTTCGTTGCCTAATTTTGGATCTACGGGGCAGCCTTTAATTGCTCTGCCTCAGACTCTTCAGCCCCCATTACAGCATACCACCCCGCAAGCCCAGGCCCAGAGCCTGAGTCGTCCTGCACAAGTAAGCCAGCCTTTTAGAGGACTAATCCCTGCTGGAACACAGCATAGCATGATCGCAACCACGGGAAAAGTAAGTGAAGAGAAACCGACAGTTTCTTTAAGAATTTAAGGCCATGTGTTTAGATGTATGCGTCTGTGTAGTTTATAAAAATAAACAAAATGCATCGGTTTTTACCACCTTCCAGGAAGTCTCAAACCCCAGGATACTTTTTTAACGTTTATTTATTTATTTTGAGAGATCAGGAGAGAGCATGAGCAGGGGAGGTGCAGGGGGAGAGGAAAAAGGAAAGAGAATCCCAAGCAGGCTCTGTGCTGTCAGTGCAGAGCCCAACACGAGGCTCAATCCCACAAACTGAGATCGTGACCTGAGCTGAGGTCGGATGCTTAACCGACTGAGCCACACAGGTGCCCCTCAAACCCCAATATACTTTTAAAGATCTATTTACTTTTAATGTGTTTGGCTTCCTCTGGTTTTTGCCTAATAACAATTCACAAATTTTGTGGAAGAATTGGGTTTACACAATCTCTTAAGACTTTCCATCCATAAATTTGGCCTGGATCATTCCATGGTATTTGCAACTTAATTATAGGATTTGTGTACTAAAGGTTTTTGACCATTCCTGGATTAAGTCTTCGTATATAGAACACTAAACACAGCATTCAGCTTGTGGGATTCCAGAAATGCTGAGTTTATCGTATGCTTTTTTTTCAGATGTCTGAAATGGAACTGAAAGCCTTTGGAAGTGGCATTGATATAAAACCAGGCACACCTCCGATCAGCGGTAGAAGCACCACACCAACATCTAGTCCCTTCCGGTAAAATGGGCATTTGGATTTTCAGATACTTAAGCACGATTTGTTTGTTAGATCTTACTTACTATGTCACCAGGTCTGTGGTAAGCACAAGACATTCCGATAGTTGTATCTGAGATGTTAAGCTATTAAATTCTTAAGAATGTGTTTGCTATACTGTATTTTTAAGTTTTTTTTTTTTTTAAATACAGGGCATATCTAGCTAGTTTTCTTTCTCACCTCTGCCCCCTCCAGTGTCTCTCCACTGCCATAATATTTGGTAACTCACCGTGGTAAATTTTCATCAGCTACCACACAGGAAGAATCTACCAAGAGCAACGTCTCTAAAAGTCTGACAGCATTGTTTATTTGGCACTACTGTACTGACCAGTGATGGCTTTTTTCCAAGGGCTACTTCCACAAGTCCGAACAGCCAGTCCGGCAAAATGAACAGCATTGTCTATCAGAAGCAGTTCCAGTCAGCCCCTGCCACTGTGAGAATGACACAACCATTTCCTACACAGTTTGCACCCCAGGTGGGCAGATACGAGTGAGAAATGAGTATTATTTCCTTGCAAATGAGTGCTAATCTGGCTAATTCTCTGATTTCATAATCTTGCCATATTGTAACTAGTTTAGAAACAGAGTTTTTAATGAGAAACAGCTTCTTATTTAACAGTAAATTTGTGACCTGTGTTCTCTGCAATTTTTAGCTAGATACAGGTAGTATCCGTAGAGTTCTAAAGCAGACAAGAGAAGTAGTCAAAAGATTCCCCACACAGCTCTGATCACTTATTTTAGTCCTGTTTCTTTTATCTTTTTTTGAAGAAGTTGACTTTTCAGAGAAGGGTCCCAGTGCTTAAAGTTTTCTAGGTTTAAAGATTTTTTGTTGTTGTGTTGTTGTTGTTTTTTAAGATAACTATGTGTAGTTGAGGTAAAATTTCCAAAAGATGTTCTAATATATGTGTAAAAACGTTGGCTTCTCTTCCCTTTGCTGATCGTATGGAAAGACTAAAATTAATAGTAACTCTCACAAACTAGCATTTGTTCCTGAAAAAACACTTTATTTGTTGAATTGGTATCGTTTTTATTTATCTTCAGATTATGTTTGGTATAAGTGTGTGCCTTTTCTGCAATTATATCTTTTTAAAAAAATATCCTAATTAATAGCTTTTCTATCTCCCCTTCAGAATTTGTAGCTGAATGAAATGCTAGAGTCCACTGAAGTGCCATAGCATGCTTTGCCTAATTTTTCTGTAGATTCTCCAAGCATGGCCTGTTTGTTCTTGGTCCTGTAATAGAATGGCACAAATCCATACACTTCCTTTCACTGGCAGAATGGGCACAGATTTACTCTGAGATAAGCCAACCTTGGTCTAGTTGGCAGAATTTTTTTTTTTAACAGTTCAATGTTGTATGTTTTGTTTTTTTCACTCAGATTCTCTCTCAGCCTAACCTGGTCCCTCCATTGGTAAGAGCCCCACATACTAACACCTTCCCAGCGCCTGTTCAGAGGCCACCAATGGCACTGGCCAGTCAGATGCCTCCTCCGCTGACCACAGGCCTCATGAGCCATGCTCGTTTGCCACATGTAGCCAGGGGTCCTTGTGGATCACTATCTGGAGTCAGAGGTAATCAGGCCCAGGCTGCGTTGAAGGCTGAACAAGACATGAAGGTTAGTACAGTGTTAACAGCCAACAGAGCAAGAATCTGTCTCTGAACCATGTCTTAAGATGCCTCTGGACCATAACCACATACCCAGGCATTCATTGTCTTAGCAGACTTAACCGAGCTAACTGCTTTTATTCACTCCTGGTTTTTTTTTTTTTTTTTCCTTTTTTTCCCTCCCTATTCCCCCCACTTTTTCGTTTTTTTTTTTTTTTTTAATTTTTTTATTATTATTATTATTTTTTTTTTTTTTTTTTTTTTTGCAACTTTAGTTAGCAAACAAGTTGACATTTTAAACTCTGGCAAAATGAATTACTTTAAAAATACATATTTGAGGGAGATCTGAGTTTAGCTGCTACCATTTTTTGGAAGAGCAAAAAAGTGATACGGATTATTATAGGCTTCCCCATTTTCTTCCCCCCTCCCCCCCCGTTTGGTTTTCTTTTTTATCCTTTCCCCCTCCCCAAACTTAAGATATAAATCATGGTTATGTGAAAACTCTGGAGTGGGTAAGAGATTTTTACCTATCTTGATTTTTCTTCCTTCATGAATCATCCATGTACAGTTTTCTTCTCAAGCTGTTTCCATGCCCGTTTTTTTGCCCGCCACCTGAGTTGGCACGTCCCACAGCAGATGGTGCAGCTGTAGATGAAGGACTGGGAGAAGCACTTTGGGATCCTTCACGATAAAAGGCACTGATAACGTGATGTTTGCTGATGCAGAAGAGTGCCTTTAGGAGTCTGTGTGGGGACAGTTTTTCTAGCGTAAACTGTACCTGTCTGCCTGTACAGCCAGCGGAGTCCATTGATTTCTATATTTACTTAGACTTGACTTTAGAGGTCTTAGTAATTCTGCCTATTTTGTCACTATGTGTGTGTGTGTGTTTATCATGTCAGACTAGAACAAAGAAACGTTTATTGCTTTCAAATAGGGCAGTGTCCAAAGTAATGCTCTACTCTGAATTAGAAACATGTTCATGATCAGTCGCTTAGAAAATTTGGTTGACTGGCTGGTTTCTTTCTGCATTAATATCCCTCATTTCTCATCCTGAGTAATCAAATTTAAAGACTACTCTGCGGTGAAACTCTTGTTAAATATTATCTACTTGTATTACGGCTGTGTGCCTAGGGATTTCCATCTGTTCATAACTATTAAATATACTTGTATATTTAATACAAGTGTAGAAATCTTTGGAAACTATTTGGCCATGGTTTCCACTTGTGCTTCTGTCTCCTTGGCACTTGATTTTCATATAATGCCCATGTTGGAAATGACAGTAGAGCTTATAACGGGGAGGGGGGGGTAAAAATTTCTTGAATTGCTTTAGATCTTTGGATAGTACAGGTTTCCTATAGAACACGAAGGGCTTTTTTTGTTGTATGCAAGAGATACAGAAACTTAAATTTTATTTGTGTACATTACAGTGGTATAATTTACAGAGTGACTGACGTAAGTATATTCTCCGGGGCACGTAGCCATTAAAAGTAGGAGATTATTTTACCAGCTCAGGATGTGGTAGGAGCTATCAGAACTTAGTGATCAAGTGAAGTTGTAGTTACTAATTTCTGACGCTCTTCCCCTGCAGAAGAGAGCTGTGGGAAGAGGACTCAGCCACAAGACATTTGGTCCTAGGTGTTGGTAATGCCACAATATAAGTGCTTCCTTTTCGTTTTATTGTAGACCACATATTGATAACTAGAAGTTTTAAGTGTTACATATATATGTTTTCAAATTTGCAAGCAGCTTCCCTAAACAGAATTTGATATCAATAAGTTTTGTTCCGGAAAAGATACAGAGCAACAGCAATTTCTATCTTCTTATCTTATAAGAGGGCAAACTTTGAAAAGGTGGTGGGAGGTGGTCCTGTTTCCAAATGCTTAAAAAAAAAAAAAAAAAAAAAAATCACATGGAATGATTGCAAAGATAGGAAGAAATCTATCAGTTAAAAGCTGAAAGATCATTGAGGTGCTTTTGGTTTTGGGCCAGACCAGCGAGGGGAAGACTGATTTGTGGTCGGTACGAGAGTGTGAACTGAGACTGATGGATGGGCTTTGGTGGCGCTGCAGCATTTTCAGTTGTTGTTTCTTATTTTTTAAGGCAAAGCAGAGAGCAGAGGTTCTTCAGTCCACGCAACGGTTCTTCTCTGAACAACAACAGAGCAAACAGATAGGAGGCAAAGCCCAGAAAGTGGACAGTGATTCCAGTAAACCTCCTGAAACACTGGCCGACCCACCTGGTGTCTGTCAGGAAAAAGTAGAAGAAAAGCCACCCCCTGCACCCACCATAGCCACCAAACCTGTTAGAACTGGACCAATCAAGCCTCAGGCGATCAAAACAGAAGAAACAAAATCTTAAAGGCTGTGGTTTATTGCCGGGGCCGGGGGAGGGGAGCGGGGAAAGAGGGAGAACTGAGTCGGATAATGCCAGCAGCCAAAGGGGTAAAATGGTCTATGACATTATCCTGTCCAGAGCTTGCAGGTGCACAGGGGACACAGGAGCAATTTACACTGACACACAGCTGCTGCACCAGTAAAGTGAGGCTTTGCCGGCTCGCACCTCCTATGTGATGCACACTCGGTTGACGGCCGTGCATCTTCGGTCAGAATCTATGTACAGGTATGCATACGCATCCCGTGAGTGCACAGAATTTAGAACTGCAATCCTTACGGTTAGATGAAACACCAGAAGTAGAGGAAAATAACCCTGCAGAGGAACAGCTGATGCCGAACAACAGTGATTCCAGCCAATGTGTCAGGTGTGGTCTCTTTGCTCCCTGTGTGCTTTGGGTATGGTTGTAGCATTTGTGGGCTTGGTGGTCAAGAACTGAAGGTAACTGGTGCTGGATAGAGGAGCCTTATTTTTTATTATGGCAGCTTGCTATTTTTGTAACCTTGTGATTGAGTTGAACACAATCAAAGTACAGTAACTGATCTCCCCTTCTTCCTGGATGAGTGAGTAGATGATGAAATGTTGACGTCCACACCCTTGGACGTCCCCAAGAGGGCAGGGTTTGGCTAACCGCTTCTGTTTGAAATGATGCTGTTTTGGTTGTGGCCCGAAGCTTTGAAGTGCTGCTTGGCGTCTCCTTTCTCCCACGGAGTTCTTATCGTTCAAACACGACAGATTGGGTAAAATACTAGTTAGATTGAGTCTGGCTTGCCTCCACTCCATCATCTTTGTATGAATCCAATGGGGTTTGTTGGGTTTTGGTGTGTTTTTTTTTTTTTTTTTTTAACGGTTTTTTAGCTCATGTTCATCAAGAGCAGTGAATACCTAGAACCGTGCCCTTAATGACAGGAAATCCTGTCTGAGAAGGTGCATTTCTTTACCAGAGCTGTGTTGTACCACCCTTTGGGCCCTCTGCTGGAAAAGTAGAATCAAGTCTCAAATAATGCCTTTTTAAATTGTATCCTCTAGTATTCTAGATGTAGGACAGTACTGTATCATACCTCTGTGAATGTAAAATACCTTGTACCTGCTTTATGATACGTAACAGTGACCGTGCTTTCTCAGAGCTGTTTTTAATGACGTTATTCTAGAATGTTTTCTTTCCAGATGATGATTGAGAAGCTAATAAAAAAAAAAAAAAATGGTGCCAGGTACCACAACAGTAACAGAACTTTGCTGTTTTCTGGGGGTTTGTTTTTTTACCTGTTTTTTTTTTTCTTTTTTATTAATGGAGCGTGCTGGATGTGTCTATAATCTTGTGCAGATGACCGCAGAACCTGGAAAGGCTGTTGCTGCTATTGATGCATAACATACTGCTATTGGTCTTTTTATATAAATAAATAAATAAATATATATATATATATACATACATATACATATATATATATAAATAATTTGAATTTTTGGAAACCTTAGCTGTGCTGTCAACTTTGGAAAAACTACCCCAGTCGTACCGTGTTGGGTTGGCATTGTACAGAAATTAACAGCCATATTGGTCTAGAAATGTTAAACACAATTTTTTCCATTTGTACAGGGGTAACGCACTGTATTAAATGTGTAAGGTCTTATCTACATGGGTTTGATTACAGAAACTAATAAAGTATTCTCTAAATAATGAATCTTGGAACTTCTGATCCATTCCCCAAATTTGGAGCAAGAAGGTCTGTCATGTACCAAAAATAGTGATCAAGGGTACATTGCGCTCTAGGAAGAGATTCTCATCCAAAGACTTGATTTGGCTTAAGAACTATAAAGCTTATTCAGTCAAAGTAGATGTTGTCATGGAAGATATTAGCCGTGGCCTCTGTTCCCAGGGTAGCCATACTCCTTTTGAAAACAAGTCTGCCCAGGAGCAGAGAGGTCTTTGTGCATGGTGTGAAGTGCTGAACGTAGCAAAATAGTTTCACTGTTCTTCTGGGCAGAAATTGAACGACCCAAAATAGATCTCGGTACTTAAAACGTTTGCATTTTTCATATTTTTCCTAGCACACTGATAGTCGTCGTCACCCACACAAGCAGCCTGTAAGAGATTTGTTTTATCATTTACTCCTTTTGTAACGTGAAGCGCTGAGGGATTTTAATTGTCTACAATCCCTTATCCAGAACACATGGCTTCCAGACCCAGCTTTCGGAAAACTAGTAATCCAGTCACTGATGACCTGTGTGCCGTCTTTACTCGTGGCTACTGTGATTCTTAATCACTTAGAACACCCAAGTACTGTGAAGCCAAGCTTTCTGTGTAAGGTTTTCTTTCTCAAAGTATGTTCTGAATTGGTGCGACGGGTCAGGCTAGGATCACAGACTGGTACCAAGAGAGCTGGAGTCACCACTTCATCTGTTTGCCTTCTTACCAAGTCACCTCGATGGCCTTTGTTTTTCATATTCTGACCCTTCAGTTCGGTCCTCGTAAATGGTAGAACTTCAGAGTGACTGAACTATGTAGTCTGTACTCTGCATTTGTAAGCAACCAGGTACGTTCTGCTCAGCTGGTTGTGCGAATTTGAAACCACGAACACCTTGGGCCCTTTGCCGGGTAGGATCATACAGTGTTAAAAATGGGAACAAAAGGGTGTCCAGTGAAAGTGAGGTATTTACGTAAATGATCTCCACAGTTTGGCCATACAGTTCTTGTTTCTGGCTCTTCTGACGTGTGACTAGATTACCCAGAAGATGTTACGGTCAGTCATCGGTAGTGGCTTTGGTCACGTAACCCTTTGAACATTCTCTGCCCTTTGAACTGTTCTGGTAAGGAGGAACAGGGCGTTTTTGTCCTTAGTCATAAATTGTGCATTATGATGGAAGAGTAAGTGGGGGAGGCGGGTTGGGGACCGAGAGGAGGGTATAGTTTGAAAAGGGGTTAAATCTACTTATTTTCACAATACAAATTACGGGAAGTGAAGTTCCAGCCTACTCTTGGCTGGAAGATGGGATCCGAATCCACATATACCTTGGGTTAAACAAAGCTGAGAGGACTGTCAGGACTGAGTGCGTCGGGTTCGTCCTGTCACAGGGCTTCCTCTGCTGCCACAGCTTGTTGGCATCTTCAGTATCTCCACGTGCCCTTTCCAGTCTCTTCTACCCGTAACCTGCAGCTACAGCGAGCCACAGTTGACCTGTTTGTGGAAAGCATCTTAATTGGATTATATTTTAAGTGATTAAGAAATTTCGGCCATAAAACAATCTGCTTGTGAAATGAACTAGAAAAGATCTGGACAGTGATGCCTTCCTGTTAAACTGGCTGTCCAGGCATTCGCACATTGCCAGAGGGGATCATTTGCTGGTCCCTTTTCCTCCTTTTGTGTGCTGGTCTTCACTCACACCCTCAGGCGTAGGGCCGAGTCTGCTGTTGGCGCTCAAAGTAGCGGCTCTGTTTCGTTTTCCTGAAGTAATTCAGAAGACAGTGGCAACAGGCTCCAGGCCAAGCAAGAGTGCTATTGATTTTCAGCCTTTCTTGGGGTACAGTGGGCTGGCAGGTCATGTTCCTACTACGACAGAAATGAAGCTTATTTCTGTGGTGGGGGAGCATGACCTGGTGTCACTTGGGTTCTTAAGTAGAAGCCTTCAGATCTGGGGTACCTGGCTGGCTCAGTCAGTAGAGCATGCGACTCAGTCTCAGGGTTGTGAGTTGAAGCCCCGTGTTGGGTGTAGAGATTACTTTAAAAAAAAAAAATCCAGAAAGCTGGACTGATGGGCTAGTCAACATGGGACATCAGAAATTATGGATACCTCCTTAATTCCTCGACCTTACGTGTGCACTGATTTTCCAAGCAATCTTTTGGTGAAGTCCTATGCCATTTCTTTGAGATGCCTGCTGGAGTCTTTTACACAGGGTAAGTACAGAATTCCTTTGAGTTTTTACAGACACTTCCCCTCAGTTTTCTGGTTTTCCCTACACCTAATTTGACAAGAATTTTTCAGAGTGAAATTGGTAGAATTCAACTAATCTGGACTTAACAGCCTACTAGCTGTGGGCATCAGTCAGTTTGGTATCTACGAGTGGTCAGAATGTGCTTAAGACTGGCTAATGTACTCCATCTTCCAATGTAAGCTTTTTTTTTTTTTTTTTTTTTTTTAGTTTATTTTGAGAGGGCAATCGGGGGGGAGAGGCAGAGAGGGAGAGAAAGAGAATCCCAAGCAGGCTCCACGGTGTCAGCACACAGCCCGACACGGGGCTCGATCTCACAAACAGATCATGACCTGAGCTGAGATCAAGAGCTGGACACTCAACCGACTGCACCACCCACGTGCCCCCGAATTGTTTTTAAGAACACATTTCCCTCAACAGGGGAATGAGGTACCAGAGGAGAAGAAAATTTCACCTGAACTAGAGAGTTTAAGCAAAAGGTGAGACTGGTAAAATGAGGCAAGGGGTCAAGTATCAACTTCTGTATCAGTCGCTGGGACTGCAGAAGTCCCGTTTCTTACCTCAACGTAGTCTGATGGAGGAGGTCGAGCTACAGGTGGTGGCTTGAGGTCGTTCAGATTTCTACCACTAATAACCTGACCTGTTTTCTGGATGCCTTAGGCCATCTGCTGCCCATCGGGGCCTTCTCCTTTCTATCTCTCTTTCCATCTATCTATACTGCTTAACTTCCTAAATATGACTAAGATCTTCTAAAGGTACTTAGGCAGTACTTACTTGGCCTCATTTCTCACCATTTCCTGACACATCAGCTAATACGTGAGATTGTAAATTTTGGTCTTAACTGGTTTCTGAGCAAAAGCAGGAGTCGACAGTTTCCTCACCTGAAATGAAAAGGGAGCCCAGCCCGCAAGCACATTGGTGCTCCGTGGGGAATCGGAGCGGGGAGATTCCCTTAAGCAGGCCTGTGCTGCCAGATGCGTGGGCCTCAGGTTGAAGGGCAATAGTGCAGAGGAGCTAAACCAGGAGGGACAGCTGTATTCCGGCCCTTCCCGATTTCGATTTCAATTCTTTTACCCTGTGTAAAAGACTCCGGCAGGCATCTCAGAGAAATGGCATAGGACTTCACCAAAAGATTGCTTGGAAAATCAGTGCACACGTAAGGTCGAGGAATTAAGGTATCCATAATTTCTGATCTCCCATGTTGACTAGCCCACTTGTTCTGTGGGGAATGATCCCTGGTTTACTGACTTAGGGCTGGAAGTACGCATAGTGTTCACCTGAGGTGGTTTTTAGTATTTGTTTGGCTAAGGGATTCCATGGCTTGCACAGAATATGAGTACTAACGTAAATTAAGGGTAATTGGTGCCAGGGAGGAGCTGCTCTCCAACTCTTCAGTATGAGAAGCTGAAAATACCAAATATAAAGCCATACTCCCCCACGGAAGCTGCTAGTGATACCCACAGTGGCGGGGGATTGATTGGGTATTGGATTTCTATAACCTGGTCATTGAAAAGGATGTTACAAATTTTCCTCTTAAATGGCTGTTAGCAGATTTTCTATCAGCTTAAAGCCACACAGGGAAAAATGGAGTTACTCATAATAAATGTTACTCGCCCCTTCAGGGCATGGTTCAGGTACTTGAGATTTTTAACCTTCATCCTGAAGGTACTTTGAGACACAAGCAGGAAGCACAGAATGGTGGAGTAGGCCTCCCACGTGAAGCCATCCCATTCTCCCGCATGAGTGCTTTTTATTCCAGAAGGATTTGTGTGGCACCGGACATGTGGCAGGCATCACCCTTGCGAGGTCCTGAATCCCAGAGAGGCATGATTCCACCCTCCCAAGGAGCACAGAGGGAAAAAGACACAGGTGGAACTTCTTCCCTGGTGGTGAAGGTTACCCATGGGACAGACCGCGCTCCGACCCTCGGGTGCCCATCCATACCTCTGGTACAAAGGCTCTCCCCAAGTGTGTTCTGACCAGAAGTCACAGGGGAAAAGTGGTGACAAAGGGTAATACTCCGGCCTCGCATGTCCGAAACTGGCTTCTTCCCAGGCCTGCCGTGTCTGGAGAGAAATAGCCAAATTTAGAAGTTGCCTGTGCGCCAGGCTCTGTTCTAATTGACACGTATCAGCTGACTCCTCCCAACGTCCTTCCGAGGTAGGTGACTTTCCAGTCTCCCTTAGGCGTTAGAAGAACGAGGCACAGGTCACTTGCCCAAAGCTATGCGATAGTTGTGGGAGTTGGTCCCGGCAGTCTGAGTGCCCAGCACAAGCTCTTGACCGCTGAGCTATGGGCAGCGCTGGACTTGAAGTTACTAAGAAAGATCACAGCTCTCGGTTTTGCCAGCCGTAACACAGAAACGATTCTTCCTCACAGGGTTCTGATGCTTAAATGAAATAAGATACGTATAAATAGAATGCCTGGTGTCTGGTAGGTTGCAAAAAAAACGAGCAGGTCATTGTCTTGCTAAATCTACATCGCTTAATCTGGTGTCTGCTCTTCAGACTCCAGGAATTCTCTGGAGTTAAATAGCTTCTGTAAACATGGCAGCAGGTCAGGGTTTCTCTTGCCCATTTCAGATGATACAGAGGGAATCTCGTTCCTCAGAGGTGTCTCACGGCAAGAGAAGCCGTGTTGGTGGAGGTAACTTTGAACTCCCTCTCCACGTAAGGTCCCACGTAAGACTGCACCTCAAAAAACGCGGTTCTCTATGAAAAAGAAACCGTTGGAAGACCATTGACATCTTTTCCAACTCAGTGGTTCGAATTCTTCCCATTAGAAGGCGCTGCATAGGCCTGAGCTCCACTCTGGATGGTCTCTGCCATTCTAAAACCACATTTCTCCTAGTTCTTGGGTTGTGCAAATGGGTTAAGGACGGCACAGCACCAAATAGGTAACCGTGTATTCATTTGTTCAGCTGTTGTGTTGGGTTCCAGAGGAAACTGCAAAAGATGCGTACGGGGAGTTTCTTGGGGCCTGACCGTGGGGTGAACATTTGTGAGGGAGTAAAAAGGAGGACTGGGCAGGAGGAAGAATTGAACTGAGATGCTGTTGCAACAAAGGCTGTGCAGAGATCCTGTGAGATGCTCTGGAAACACGATATTCCTGCGGTATCCATCAGGCCAGAGGGTCAGACTTTTATACCTTCGGCGTAGTCTGCTTATTGCATCCAGTGTGGGCCATCCTTTCACCGCTCGGATGCGCCGGCTTCAGAGAAGCAGCTCTGGGAATAGCTTCAGAGTCCGCCGCATTTCTTCCTGCTTCGAAGAAGGTTAGTGGGCAAAACACAGACCCTGCCATCGAAGCTGGTGTCCCGGCCACAAGTGACCTCCTCCCCTCTCCTCCTCCTAGAGCGCTCTATCAACTCGAACCTCTGCTGGTCAGGATGGCTTGACCCGCTCCTAATCTCCGAGGGAGTCTGAGCCCTTGTTCACCGGGTCTTTCTGCCACAGGCGGCCATGTTTATCTGCCCCCTTAGATCACTTGAGAGTCAGACATATTCTTCCTTGGCCCAATTCCTGAGGACTAGAGTCTCCTGCACCTCTGCCAAATGGTAACTTCTTTCCTTGCCTGTTTTTCTTTAGCAAAATGACCCCGAAGTAACTCTAAGCTATAAAGCTTAATGGGTATGTCCCTGTGTCACTAGTAGATGCATTCCTCTTCTCAGAGCAAGAACCTCTAAACCGGGGGCACCTGGGTGGCCCAGTTGGTTCAGTGTCAGCTCAGGTCATGATCCCAGGGTCCTGGGATGGGGCCTCCACACTCAGCGCAGAGCCTGCTTGAGATTTTCTCTCTCCCCGCGCCTTTCTCCCCTGCTAGCGTGCGCGCGCTCCCTAAAATTAAAAACAACCCACGGGGCCCAGAGTTGCGGGGATGAGAAACCCAGCTCCTCTAAGTGGGTCACTGGGAGTGACGCTAAACTATTCAACTCCACCTCTGGTTTCTAAAAGGGCAGTCCTCCATGTTAGTTACCTAACGCTATGTTACAAATTACCCCAGAACTTAGTGGCTCAAATGACAAACATGATCTCAGTTTCCGTGGGTCAGGAACACAGGTGCAGTTTAGCTAGGTCCCTCTGGCTCCGGGTCTTGCGTGAGTGCGTAGGGCCATTGACAAAAGATGCAGCCCGTTTTAAGGCTCAGAGGGAGTCAGCCCTCTTCCAAGATCACTCATGGTCATTGGTAGGCTTCTGTCCCCTCATCACTGGGCCTGTCCCCGGGGCTGCCTCGCATTATGGCAGCTGGCTTCAAAACAATCAGTCCAAGAGGCAGTGAGAAAACAAGACAGATCACGGTCTTTTTGTAACTTTGTCTGGAAGTGACATCCTGTCACTTCTGCCATATTGTGTTTATCAGAAGCCAGTCAATTAAGTCCACACTCAAGGGGCACAGTCACACAGGGTTGTGAATGGCAGGAGGCAGGGCTCATCAAGGATTCTTAGAAGCTTCCTGCCACACCATCTTTGAGCGGTATTGTCTCCGAGCTGGCTCTGCCGTTGCATCTTCAAAAGGCCATTCCAGTCAATCAGGCTGGCAGCTTCCAGAGGATACCGTATGTCATAGAAATGGCGGACTGCGGGCTCCGTGCCCACTGCACATCTCTTTGGCTGTTAGTGCAGATTCTTTGGCCCGAGGAGGTGGAGGGTCCCATCAGGGTAGAATAAACACTGATGATGCTGGCCGAGGTCCTGCAGGCAGAAAAAGCAAACCCATGTACAGAATGTGTCGATTCTAGTCACCCAAGTGCTGGGCGATTTTGCAGCCATTTTATTTCCAAGCTCCTGACCAACAGCCAAGCCCTATACCATTGTATTTATTCTTGCTTTGGACCACTTCTCTTCCCACACAGTAAATGTCCAGATGCATTGCCCTAAACTGTGTGTTGGGACGATTTTCCCTCATCACTGTCGTTTGCGCCCCCCCCCACCCCCGCCCGCCGCCTGCCATAGAGCAGCAGCTATCCAATTTGGGCTTGTACCCACATGGTGAACCGACAGAACCACACTTCAGTTTTTTCCTTCTAAGGTGACCATCAGGGACCCTTCACGCACACGTACGGGGGAGCTTAGGGAGAGGTTCTGGTGTGAAAGATCTGGGGCTCCGGGCCCCCTGTTCGTCCCTCAGGTTCTAGCTGTGTCGTTGCCATCTTAGGATGGATTGCCACAGGGCCTGCTCAAACCGTTCAAGACGGGCGGTTCTGGCCATTTAGTGGCTTCGTATCCCAAGGTCAGGGGCTCGGTTTCTCTCAGGAGCCTTGAATACAACACCGTTGCAGGCCTTGCATCGTAATCCTCTTCCTGGAGCTTGGCACACAACAGCTTTTCCATCACCAATGCCTTTAATACCGTGAGGTCGTCTAGTTAGTGCTGACCAAGTGGCTGGGAGCCCACCCGCCCCGCAGGGGCCCTTCTCGCTCCAGAGCCTGCTCAGAGCTGGCGTACCTCCGTGTCGCCCAGGACGTAGGCTGACGTTGGAGCAGGATTCCTAGGCGTGGAGCATGCTGCTTCAGAATCCAGAGAGGCCCGCCAGTCATGTGCTCCACTTAGAAGCGTGGTGAGAGACGGGAGGTGCAATACTGTGTCCTTTAATCTGGAGGTAATGGAACGGCGTGTCCTGGACCCTTGGATCCCCGCGAACTTCACTGACGGGGTAGGTCCGCATCGATCTGCTCTAACACGCACGTGGCTTTGGACGTGGCAGCTGTTCTTAGATGGGGCTGCGACTCTGTTGAGTTTGCTGTAATCTTCAGTGTGGTTTTGTAGAGGCCAGAGGAGCGAGGTCAATGCGGATGTTCTAGGAACCACCACCCCTGCACCCTTCAGGTTTGTAAGGATAACATCAATCAGCACTATTCCCACCTGCCACAAGGTATTTCCTCTAGTGTCTGGGGGGCAGGGGCGTGATTTAAGTAGTTCCCTCTGCGATAGCTGGTACCTCAGGCCAAGGCCTCTATTAGAATACCGCCAACCTGCAAGCTGGTCCATTCCAATGGTATACTCAGAACATACGGAAATGACCACTGGGCAAGTCATGGACCCGGTGATCTCGCTGAGTTAGACCTGGACCAGGACTCTCTATTCCTGGCCTCTCTGCGCCCCCAACTCTAACAGAAGGACCATGTTGACACTTTGAATATCAGCATCAGGTTGAATCTTGTGTCCAAAAATCTTCAAAGTGTGTGGATATTCTGTCCCCAGTGTATGGTGACTTGAGTAAATGGCCCTAGGTCCCTATTGGCCGTCATTACCATATACGCTTGCCGTGGTATTACGGGCTCCTTCATCCATCTGATTTCCCTCTTAGTGGGTTCCAGGTCTAGAACCAGAATAATAGATGGTGGCTTTTTATTGAGGTGGCTGCCCTCAACCTCCTTGTCATCCACCATATTGATTTGCTCGTAGAAACTGAGCGATATTTGTTGACCATTGACTATTCCTGTGAATGCTGTGTTCTGTTAACCGCCTCTATGGTTCTGTGGGGGGTCAAACCTCCCAGCTGCCACTCTGATTTTGCTGCTCGTTATGGTAATTTTATCCACATGTTCCTGATCACTGAGTACCACCAGCTGACCTCTTGTCTTATCACCTAGTTTCTTCACTGCTCTATGTGAGGCCAATTCCAATAACTGGATCTTGTACTGTCAGCCTCCTACAGAGGACAGAGCTTCCCGATGATGCTGGGGCCCTTCTGTGTAGTACTTACCTGGTCCCTTTGGTAAAATGAGTGTTCTCCTGGCTCACCCACAGAGCATACTCAACTGGCGAGTTCTGTGTCCTTTTACAGTATATCCAGTCTAGAATGCCCATTTCTCTGATCCATTGGTTCCCTTTTTCCACCATCTGTTCTAGAATTTCTACTTCATTTAATGTGGGCCATCTCTTACTCCAAACTTCTAAGAACCATCATGGGAGTAGATGAGCACTATCTCCTAGGGTCCTTGCTGGGGAATTATGTATCTCAGGAGAGTAGCCTCCCAAACCCCCCTTAACCCAGCACTTTTCTGGTGAGTTGCTGATGGTGACTCGATATTGGTCTCATAGCCAGAAGGGAGGTCCTGAAGGGATGTGTGTTGCCTTACAAGACAGAGCCCTCTATAACATCTTCAACCAAAAGGAGTGCTGGCCCCCAGCAGGGAGGGCTGGGTCATTCCTGCAGGCCCTGGGGATCGGGTGCATCTGGGGTTTCAAGGTCTCCAAGTGTATCACCCCAAAGTCTTCATCCCAAATCTCAGGATCCTGCTGTTTTCCAGCCTTGCTGGGACTGAGAAGTCTGCCTTCTCTGAGATGCTATTTATCTCATAATTAGGTCTTACACCGCCGTATCCTCAGCTTTCACTGCCCTTTGGCTGGGGAGAAATGAGAGTCCCTTTATGTGCAGCCAAGCTGGCCTCTTCCTCCCTTCACCTTCGACTGCAGATCTCTAACCCCGATTTTTCACGGTCTTTCTCAAAAACATCAGTAGCCGTGAGCAAGAAGCACTATCCTTATGAATTAGTGCTTTTCCCACGAACCTCTCAAAAGCATGAGATATTGAACCTGCCAGTTCATTCCTTTTCAACAGAGTCCCATCCCAAGACACCACCAATGAAAATTTCGCCACATGGCCATTGCAACCTGCTGGGCTATTTGTCCTCCACTTGCCACCAGTGACGGGGTTGCCCCTGTCGGATGAGCCACCACCCAAATCTGCTTTTAGAGTCTGCTTCCTCAAGCCACTGCTGGTATGCACAGTGTTAGGTTGAGTTTCCTGGGAAACACAAGTAAGATTTATGTGCAGGAAGTTCGTTGGTGGAATGCCCTCTGCATATGCACCTGCTGGAGAGCTAAATGGGTAGGAGGAGTGGAGCTGCAGTACAGTTACACACTGGCCTCGGGAGCTACGGTCAAAGTGAAGCAAGGGGGCTGGGCATTCACACCCCCACATTGGTCAGTCATTGGACGAGCGCTCTCCTTTGTCTCTAGGCGAAGGCCGTGAACTTGGCCAAGGCACCTGTCTGCAGCTGAAAGCAATGCTTGGAGAGAGACTCAGCTGAAAGCCATCAGCCACCGACATTCGCAGCCACTAGGGAAACAAGTGCCCGGGTCCGAAAGGGATCCGGATGGCCCAACCACAGCATCTGCTACAACACGCTGAGTGCTGTTCTAGGTATTCAGATACAGCAGACAAAAGCCATGTTCTTTACTCCGTTTTATTTTTTTAAAGTGTCTTTATTTGAGACAGAGAGAGATGAGTGGGGGAGGGGCAGAGAGAAAGAGAATCCCAAGGAAGCTCCGTGCTGCCGGTGCAGAGTCCGATGCAGGGCTCGAACTCACGAAACCGTGAGATCATGACCTGAGCCGAAACCAAGAGTCGGTCGCTGAGCCGACGGGACTCCCCTCTTTTCTACGTTTTAGATGGAACACTCAGGCAAGGCATCACTGTGCTGAACAGAGATGTGGAGGAAGGAAGGAGACAAACTGCAGATATTGGGGCAAGAGTTTTCCAGGTAGAGGCAGCAGCCAAGAGCAAAGCCTGGCTTAGACAGTGTCCCTGGGTATTCAAGGAACAGTGAGAAGGCCAGATAATTGAAGCAGAGTCAGAAAAAAGGAGAGCAATAATTGTTGAGATCAGAAAAATTGGGGATGGGGGAAGGGGCCAGACCGTACTGGGTTTTGAATGCCACTGTAAGGGGTTTTGGCTTTTATTCCCAGTGAAATAGAAAGCCACTGGAGAGTTTGAAGCAGAGGAGTAGCATGACATATTTTAAAAGGATCGCTCTGGCTGTGGGTTGGGGACAGACTGACGGAGGGACAAGGATCCAACAGGCAGACCAGTTAGGAAGCAATGCAAGTCTCCTGCCAAAGATGATGATGAGCTGTGGGCCAGGGGGGTCACAGTGAAGGTGGTGAGAAGGGCCTGGATTCTGGGTACAGCTTAAAGAGCATAGCTGTCCATCTGCTGATGGATTAAATGTGAATTAGAGAGAGAGAGAGAGAGAGAGAAAAGGCAAAAATGACTACTAGATTTGAGGCTCAAGCAGCTGAAAGGATGGGGCTGCCCTTCAGAGAAATGGGGGAGGTGGTGGAACACTTTTGAAGGAGTTTAGAGTTCGGTTCTTGGACGTGTCGCGCTTAAATGTTTATTAGTTAAATGGAGATGTCAGGTAAGCAGTAGATGTATTAGTCTCGAGTCCAGGGGACAGAGCGGAACCTGAGAGACAGAAAGATGGATGTCATCATCCATGGTATTTAAATACCATCGGATGGTATTTAAATGATGCAACTAAATGAGATCAACAGGGAAGTGGGCACAGAGAAGCGAAGGAATTTGAGGACTGAGCCTAGGATGTGCTAATGTTAAAAGAGTTTAGGGAGATGAGAAGAAACAAGCAAAAGGAACTGAGGAAGCAACGAGTGAGGTCAGAGCAGGGGAAGTGTGATGTCCTGGAAGTCAAGGAAGGAAGTGTCTCAGGAAGGAGGGAGTCATCTAGGGTTTCAAATGTCACTGGCGTGGATTTGACGGAGAACAGAAGGAAAGGAACTGGAGGCAACGAATACAGACAACTCTTTTCCAAGAAATGTTTGCTTATTTGCGTTGTGGTGGGAAACAGTGGGTGCAAGAGGGGGTTTCAACAGAAACAACATGTCTGTACGCTGATGGGAACGAGCCAACAGGGAGGGATGAGCTGGTGTTCTGGAGGGAAGGACTGCCGAGCAGAGGCTGGAGTGGGTGCGAGAGGACGGGATCCGGTGCCGAGTGCAAGGTGACTCAGGGCGCCAGTGGTTCTCCTGTGGTCGGGGGGAAAGGAGACAAGAATATGGGTAGACATGCTCCGCGAGGTCTTACCATTGCTTCAGTTTTCCACGATGAGAGTTGGGAGGAAGTGTTGAAGGTTTGAGGAGAGATGAGAGGTTTCTAGGCTTGGGATAAGCACCCACTTGAAGTTTGCAGTCATGAATTTAAAGCAAGCCTAGTCCGAGGGCGCCAGGTGGCTCAGTCAGTTAAGCATCCGACTTCGGCTCAGGTCATGATCTGACAGTTCGTGGGTTCGAGCCCCACGTAGGGCTCTGTGCTGACAGCTCAGAGCCTGGAGCCTGCTTGGGATTCTCTGTCTCCCTCTCTCTCTGCGCCTCCCCCGCTCATTCTCATGCCTCTCTAAATAAATAAATAAACATTTAAAAGAAGAATCATGTTGGCAGTGTAAAGTCGTCTGGTTTTTCTACAGAATACATGTTTTCATTTTATTTTACCCATGTATGTGTTTTGTGAGTGGAAAAACATAGTTGTTTCGTTTATAAACTTTGATGCCAGGCTGATGGTGTTTTGAACACCAGGTTTACGAGCCGCGGCTTCCTCCTATTTTGGTCAGTGTAGAGAAAAAACCCTCTTGCTTTAATATTACCAGCCCTTCTTCTTACCTATCTGGACTGTAAACTTCGTGTTCAGATGTCTCGATTCAGAAACATGTCTTAGATAAGTACAGACCATCCTAAAGGATGCCTAGCGTAGGGAGGTAGGGACTGGCTTTGTGTCGCAGCTCATTGCTTTAGATGTATCTGAATGACATCACACTTCCCAAGGGTCCCTACCTAAAGCTCAGATGTTGTTCTCCAAAGCCATTGTGTCAAAACAGCAGCAAAGCAACACAAAACAGACCCTTTTAAGAAATCCATACCGTCCCTGTGTCCCTTCTGAAGTCGACATGCAATGATTGCTTCTGACATATTCGAACACGATGAAGATAGTTTACATTTTGCACACCCCTCACACTCGAGAGACTTTGGTGATCCTATGGCTCCAGAAAACCGGAACACAATGCTATCACAGATTCTGACTCAATTTAAGTCCTTGTCGGGCTCCCACGAGGATCTCAGCACTCTGCCAAGCCCTGGGATGGGAGGGAAGGGAAAAAAGAGCTCCCACTTTCAAAACACATATTTGTGAGGAAAAGCCTTACATTCATGGCATTATATGAGGGGGAATATATGTATACACATATATTCATCCTGGGGCTAAATGCATCTATTTAAATATTTTTTTAAAGTTTATTTATTTAGAGAGTGCGAGCAGGGGAGGGGCAGAGAGAGGGAGACAGAGAATCCCAAGCAGGCTCTGCACTCTCAGCACAGAGCCCGAGGTGGGGCTCGATCTTATGAACTGTGAGATCATGGCCTGAGCCAAACCGAAGTCAGAGGCTTAACCGACTGAGCCACCCAGGCACCCCTATCTATAAATAATTTTAAATTAAAAAGAACAGGTAAAAACGAGGCATTTTTGCAAATATTTTCTCAACCCTCACTCCTGCTCTAGGAGAGTGTGTCCCTCCCCTTTTACAGGTAAGAAAACCTGGGCTCATGGAGGTGAAATCACTTGCCCAAGATCACTCAGCTCAAAAGTGGGAGTCCGTGAAATCAACGTCCGTTCCAAAGCCGGAGCACCTGCCACGTCAGTGGAAGTGCCAGGATCCTCAGGAAGGGTGCGCGCAGTGACTGCTGGGAGGGGGGTGCACGGGAATTAGCTTTTGAAAATGGAGTCATTAGATCACACGTCAGATGTCACATTTACAGGGCGTCTGGGGCAGCGCTTCCTGGTGGCCCAGGCGGCAGACTGCCCTTCCCTGCTCTGCACTCAAGACTCACCTCCTCCTGCAACATCTGTGAGGATTCCTCATCAAGGACACTTCTGCAGGGAAAATTTGGGTCAGCTGCTACCTTCTAAGGGCAAATCAACCCCATTAAGCCCAGTTCCCGAGAGAGCCTGACTACCGGGGGGTAAAAGACCGGAAGAAGCGAGCCGATGGCAGTGGCGTTTTGGTCTTTTCCTTCTCTGAGGGTGTGGGGTGTAGCAGACGTGTGGGTACAGAGTCTGTAACAAGGGCATTTCTTCAAGGACCATGAGCTGAAGTGCGGACGGGGTCACACGCTGAGCTGATCTGGGATCAGAAGGTAACTCAGTTGGCATCCTCCTAGGAACGAACTTCTCCAGCCAGATCCGGCCGCTGAGCTCAGGTCATCGCAATTCACCCTGGAGGAAACAGAGTGTCACCTCGAGAGTGAGCTCCAACAATGGAGACTCCTCTCCTGTTCCTGAGGCAGAACTTGGGGGTTCCTTGGCTCTGCAGTGGAGTCCTTGAAGCCGGCCGGGCCGAGGCTCAGATTCTGGCTCTGTGCCCCTGGGGAAGCTACCGAATTTCTCCACTGCTCAGTTTCCCCATTCATTCCACGGGGATCACAGCACTTGGCACAGTTACTGTGGTTAGCAAATAAGATAACATAAGAGGACATCCAAGGGGGACCGGCACTAAGTGGGAGGCCGCTGTTACCTTTGTCCTCACTCTCAAGCCCCCAGGGTCTATGCCACGTGCATATCTAAGTACCTGGTCCGCCCCCCGCTTTGTCCCTGTCCCTTTCCTGTTCTCTAGAAGGTAAGCACTCTGGGAAGGAAGCTCCGCGTGGGTCAGTGATGCCAAACAGCGCTGGGGGGGCAGGGGCTCCGTGGGCGTTGCACCTGTTACAGGGGAGGCAGAACGGGACAGGGCCCAGCTGCGCTACCTGGGGATACACCGTCCACCTCTCTTTCACTTCAGCTTTCACCTAGGGGTCAGCGCGACTGCTCTGGATTTTGAAGCGGTATCTGCCTCACGACAGGCGGGGCTGGGGGAGGGGGGTGGGGGTGGGGCGGCAGCAAACGTGCTGGACCCACGTGTGACCCGTGCAGTACATTTACTGGCGCTTGTATCTTAGGTTCGTCGGGGCGGTGAATCTAAATTCCTGGAGTCCTCTGAGTGCAAGGCCATGGCTCGGAAAAGCACGACAGACCACGACAATAACCTACTTTACGGAGGAGACCTAGGCTCCGAGGTGAGAGGCGCAGGGTCACCGTGGCCCCCAGGTACTTGAGAGCGCTCTGGCTCGGTTGGGGGTGGGGGGTGGGGCGGAGCATAAATGCTGATCCCCACGGGGACCCCTGAAACTGCAGGAAACATTGCTTTGGGGGCATTCAACTGCCTTCATCCGCTGCTTCGGGGCAGGTGTTGTGGCTGAGACACCGCTTTGTCACCCACCGTGGGAAACAGACTAACCTGGTCTTTCACGGACCCCGCCCCCCCTCCAAAACTTGTCCCAGCCAGGCCATAAGCTCCCTGCAGGCAGGTCCTTCTCCTCCCCTCCGCCACCGTGCGCCTGGTGCCCGGGACTGTGCTGGCCAGCCCTTAAAAGAGGCGCTGACACCACGGGGCAGCCAGACCCTGTGAGGCTGTGGGAATTCTGGACCCACTGTCTGACCCCTTCCCCTGATGGTGTTTAGCAGTCGTTGTTTATCCAAAAATTAAAACTTAACTGGGCAACTTGCATTTTCCTTTGCAAACTCTAATGAGCCCGTGACAGCCTCTGTGGGGTGTCCCGTCCTGTCTCTGGTCTGGTCTGGTCTCTGGCCCAAGACAGCTGCTCTATGAAGGTGTATAAAGAATTATTAGGACTCCCATGTACATGAAAGCGAAGCTCTATTGAAACTGATGTTTGGGGGATGGACAGCACCCTCTGCTGAATGCGCAGTGGTCATGGGTCCATCACGAGACCTTCCCGGGGGAGGGGTGGGAGCCACACGCTGGGGGAAGTCCTGGCGCTTCTTCGCTCACTTGCAGCAAATGCCAGTATGTTGCAAACAACGTGTGTGGGTTAAGTGGATTTACACGGTGTGTTATCTGCTCTTAATGAATGTAACCCTCCAAAGGGACAAGCAGCCTAACGGCATTTCTGCCAAGAAACCTGATTGAAGTCATTTCTAATCATGCAAATGTGCATAAACAGCGAAAATTGGCAAAGCTTGCTGATTGGAAATACGGACCTCCGTCCAATATTATTCACAGTGCCTCTTGACCTTAGAGTTTTGGGGGATGTAAGATATTGATTAAAAATATTCTATATAATTTCTTCACATATATGGGGTGTCAGAAACCTATACTGACAAGGGTACGTGGCAAATTTGACCCCACTGGTTTAATCCGCGAGCGTGGGCCTTGGTTCCCAGGGGCTGCGGTCACTGTGCTCTCGCACCTACTGAGAAAGGAAGAGATTCCACACCTCTGAAGCCTCTCCTAGCCCCCCTCCCCGTTTACTTCCTCCATCAGCAACATTAGGGATCAGGTCTGACTGGGGGATGCGGCAGGGGACGTGTGGTCGGGAGATCTGAGTCCGGATTCCAGTTCTGCCTTTTCCTGGCCGTGTGACCCGGGTCCATCCTTTTGTGTCTCAGGCTTTTCAGTGGACAAGCTTACTGGGTGGTGTGGCCGAGAATCTGCAGGTCATTAGTTTCTAGCCCCAAGTTCCTGGAACAGAGCAGGTGTTCAGGGAATAGTTGACTCTGAATCTTTAAGCCCTCAACAAGCCTAGTCCTACTCTCTTGAGGGCAGGGTTTGCCCAGCCCGGGGAAGAATGGGAACACCCTGGTGTATACCCCAGCAGAAGGCAGGCTTGGGGGAGTGCAGGGGGAAAGTTAGGAGAGGCGAAGTGAAATTGTCTGGGCTGGCCAGAGAATAGCTGGGATGCAGAGCCCTCGGCCACGATGACAGAAAGCTGGGGGGGCGGGGGGAGAAGCGGGCACCACTGCGCTCTGAGAAGAGCTGACTCGCAATGAAAGTGTAGAGTGCATCTCCCTCTTGCCAGGATAGATAGTTCCATCAGCCTGGGTAAAGGAGTCAGGAAGGATGTCCTTCAGAATGTGGAGTGGTTCTCTTTAGGTGCTGGGATCTGGAGGTTTCTTTTTCTTTTTCTTTTTTCTTTTCTTTTTTCTTTTCTCTTCTCTTAAAAAATCCTATGTGTTTAAATAACATTCAGTGTGCCTTTCCTCCCAGAGAAGAGCGATTTACCAAGAAAAGTGATGAAGCCAGGGAGATGCTTTCCAATCTGGATTTGGAACAAGTCCATTCTAGCAGGGCAGGCCCTACGGTACCCCCAGCCCCTCTCTCTCCTCCAGTGGAGGACCACAAGGGCTAAGGGGGCTTTTACATCACTCCAGGAAGGTTCCCATCAAGTCCTTGGGTTTGGTCTTTGAAGACTGTCTTGGAACATCTCTGCTCTTTCTTTCCTGTTTTTCTTTTCTCACAACCACCGTTGAGTGTTGGCTATCCTCACTAATGTAATTAGAGCAATTTCTGGTTTTTCAAGTCAGGTCTCCGATATATGTACACGTTTGATCTTTAATTCGTGCCATTCTGCAGAGCATTTATGGTAGTCAAGTGTATCAGAATTTTTTTAAAAATCAGGCTTCGATATTTGTTATTAAATCTGGATGAATGAAAAGTCCAGGACTCTGTGACTTTAAATCTAAAAAGAATTGAGCTCCAGAGAACCATAAGATATTTGGGTTTTCAGAACTCGGCCTGGGACGCTACAGTTTTATGGCCTTTCGCACTGATTTAACTGTGCCGCGTCCCATCTCCTGTGCAGGATGCTTATGTTTCACATTTATGGACACTATTTTCAAAGTGTGCCTCCAGGGGATCTCAGTGAATTTCAAGCTCTAACAGAAGAAACCTTAACCTGACTGCTTTTCACAGCCCAGTGCAGAGTAGGAAAGGAGTCGATCGCTTAGACCCCATGTTCAAGGCTCTCCAGCAACCCCAAAGCACCGCTGAGGACTTCCAAGGCTTTTCTGAGCAGTTTGAAAGCATCAGCGATGCGATCATTCGAATCCACGTATGGGAAATGTACTGAGGGGCCATCTTTGAGTTCTTCCACTTCATAGGGTCCTTGTGGGTGTCGTCTCTCCAAGCCTGCCCTTAAACACGTGCTCTGGTCCCCCTACCCACATAGTCTGTGGGCTGTGCCTTTGGTCCGGTCAGGTTCCTTACCTGCGGTCTGTCACGGCAGCGTGGGGCAGGGGCTGGGGGCAGTACGCACGGGGTGCCTGTCCTTGCCAGCTGGGTGCTCCACATACACATGACCTCATCCTCAGATGAGAAAACAAACCTACACTGTCCAATGGTGTAACCACTAGCCACCTGTGCCTACATAAGTTTCTTTTGTACATGTTTGTTTATTTTGAGAGAGCGAGAGAGAGAGAGAGAGAGAGAGAGAGAGAGAGAGAGAGGATGGGCCGGGGGAGGGGCAGAGAGGGAGAGAGAGAATCCCAAGCAGGTTCCACACTGTCAGCACAGAGCCCTACAGGGGGCTCGATCTCACAAACCATGAGATCGTGGCCTGAGCCGAAAATCAAGAGTCAGACGCTTAACTGACCGAGCCACCTAGACGTCCTGTGGCTACTTAAATTTTAATTCATTAAAATTAAATAAAATTCACTTACCCCGTTGCACTAGCCACGTTTCAAATACTCAGTAGCTGTGTGGGGCTCGTGGCCACCATGTTGGATGAGGCAGACATAGAATGTTCCTATCTTTATATAAAGTTCTATTAGTGCTGGAACAGAGGTTAAGTGACTTACTTGTTTAAGGTCAAACAGCCAATGAAGAATAGGATCCAGGAGGGGCGCCTGGTGGCTCATTTGGTGAAGCGTCCGACTCTTGATTTCAGCTCAGCTCCTGATCTCAAGGTTCATGAGATTGAGCCCTATGTTGAGCTCTGCCCTGACGGTGCTGCGCCTGCTTTTCTCTCTCTCCCTCTGCCCCTCCCTCACTCTTGCTCTCTCAAAAAAAAAAAAAAGAAAGAAAAAGGAAAAAAAAGAGTAGAATGTAGGAGGGCAAAGAGTGAGAAAGACTAACCCTTGTGGTATTTTATTTCTAGTTATTCCTGAGCCAACTCCAGGATGGTTTTTCTTCGGTTCCCTATTTTTTAAATACTGACCAAAAAATGAAAATTAAAAAGACTCTCTACTCTGAGCCAAGCACTGCTCTAAGGGCATATCACTGAACAAAGCCATCAATTCCTGACTCCATGGAATGTATTTGTTGGTTTGCAGTCGCCGAGGGAGCTTCCCAGGTGAAATCAGAAACCAGCCTGTGCGTTCAGAAGGCAGGGAAAGACGGGAAGAGAGGCCAGCCACCCTGGGCTGGTAGGTGGCAGGTTTAGTGGGCAAAGGGAACTTGCACACAAGGCTCATCTTGGGTGGCAGCAAGACGAACGGATCCTTGCAACTACTTGCCATGTCTTGAAAAGTTTATAAGGGGCCTTACCTGGGCTTGGTCACGTCTGCCATGTGGGTCTTTTCAAAACCACAACACCGTCTCAAGGCTGTGTCCTCGGAGCAGCCTCTGGGAGTGGGAAGGCAAACAGAACCCACATTCCAAGCACGAGGGAAGGAGGTGAGGAGCCTCTGATTGTGCCGGGGCCAGCTCACGGGCAACAGCGGTCACATCTCGTTGATGACTTTCCCCGACACTCCACTCCTCGTGACGAGTTCTTACAATCTCGCAAGCCCCACTCTTTTGCAATGGACGCCGAGTGGTCAGCAAGGGATCTCACTAGCGTGGGGTGGCTCCTGTGGCAGTTATCTGGTGCACTGGAGGCGGATGACACAGCAACAATACAGGTACATGCAAGGGAAATCACAGATGTACACGATGACTCCCCCAAATCAGTGACAAATTTTTCTACGGGAGTCTATAAGCTGAATCCCTGATTTATCAAGTCCCCTAAGCTGGAAGTCGGATCATTCAGGGTGTTCACTTGTGTCATATGATTTAGTAAAGATGACACCTTCGGGGCGCCTAGGTGGTCAGTCGGTTAAGCATCCAACTTTGTTCAGCTTGGGTCATGATCTCGCAGTTCGTGAGTTTAATCCCCGTGTCAGGCTCTGTGCTGACAGCTCGGAGCCTGGAGCCTGCTTCGGATTCTGTGTCTCCCTCTCTCTCTGCTCCACCCCTGCTCCTACTCTCTCTCTCTCGAAAATAAACATTTAAAAAAAGATGACACCTTAGCAGACTCATCAGGTATGAACACACAACATCTGTCTGGATAATGTAGTCATTTCAGTGTTCGGTAAGGACAGGCTTTGTTGGCTATTATTTAAGACTTGATAGGTCACTATAATAAGGGCTTCTCTATGTGTTCCCAACAGGACTATGGAGGGATCAAAGATGGTGGCCAAGTGATCATATCAAGCAAAGACAGAACATTTCCACCTGGCCTTGAGGAGAGGGAGGTTGGCAACTTTAGAAACGTAACCTGTTAGTACCTACCATAAGTGCTGGCTAGGGAAGGCAGCACTGCCAGAAGGGAGGAGATGAACTTGGAGTGAGATAGTCCAGTCCAGGACCCCTCCCTTCTCTCTTCTTTTGATGGTGCATGTTCCATCAGAGAGGGTACGTTTCAATAGATCTTGAGAGCAGATCCCATTGGAGACTGAGAACTTCCCCATCACCCAGCAGTCCCAAGTAATTCGTCCATCCTGGTGGGACATCCCATTCCACTAGATAACTCCTTCCTCAGGTGTGAGGGGGCTTGGTGTTCTCAGCAGCATAGCACATTCATACATGGTAAGCGTTGCATAATGGCTTCCATACCTTTACAGTGTTGTGTGCCTCCATGGGGTCTCTGGTCCGGCATAAGGGACAAAAGGCCCTACTTGTTGACCATTCGAGTGTATTAAGACTGGGACAGAACTTTAATCCACCTGACCATCGTTAGTAATGTGATCTTCTTTTAATATTCCATTGTTTCTCTCTACCAACCCTGCTGCCTGTGTGTCATAGGGGAGATGGAACCGCTGTTCAATGTCATGTTCTATTGCCCAGTCTTCCAAGTCACGACTTTTGAAATGTGACCCCCAATGGCTGTCTAGTTGATGAGGGTATCTACCCATGGTCGTTAGTTTTTCTGCTCCCCTAAGGGTGGCAGCTTGGTTGGCGTGGCTCCAGGGGAAAGCTTGGCTTAGGCCACACGCAGTGTCCACACAAGCCAAGGCATCTTCGGAGCCGTCCCGCAGAAGGAGGGGGCCCATATAACCAGTTTGTCGATCCCTCATCAGCTGGGAACTCTGCTGGATGGCCCCAGATTATTTTGGTAGTTGCCTTGGGCATTATTGAAAACAGGCAGGACGTGCTTCTACCGCATTAACCACGTCACAGAACTTCAAGGACAACCTGACATCCTTGCCAACATGCCACCTTACCGGGCCATGGTGGTGGCCACTCCTTCTGTGCACCCAGTCTGCTGCATCTACTGAAGAGTCAGCAGATGGGGTTCTTACCGAGTTAGGGCATCAACTTCTTAATTGCCAGGGGATGTCAACGCCTCGTGAGCTGAGACATGGGGAACAGTGAGGACTGCCTCAGGCTCTTGCAGATGCCCCCAGATGTCTTTCTACGTAGCCTGACCCCATAGGCTCATTCACGGTCATCCATCCTGTGCACTGTCAGAGCCATCAGTGCAAAGAGTGGACGGCCAGGGCTCATGATAATCACCAGCCAGGCTGCTCTGAGCCCAGCCTACTGGCTGCTGTGGGAGAGGCTCTACCCGGAGGAGTGCTGTGTGCACTGCCAGGAGCTGGTCCTCTATGGGGGTATGTGGGGCTCTGTCCCCTTTCAGAGCTGAGACCAATATCCTAGGGTTCCTTCCCCTTCTATGTTTTTCTCTGCCCCAATGGCCAGCCCACACCTTCTGGAGTCACAGACCCATGTAACTCAGCGACAGCCCTGCTTGGGAGATGTCCAGAGCTTTGATCCGCCTCGCTGGTATTTTTGCTTTCTCAAAGATGGCTTGTTGCTCTGATGCCCCGTCCCATACGTGCCCTCTCTTTCCCAGGGAGCATAAGGATCAGAGGCACTGTGCCAAGTGGGGATCAAAAGTCCTCCAGATTCCAAAATCCCTACAAAGACATGCACCTCTTTCACATTCTTAGGGATTGAATATGCTTGTACCTTACCGATCACAGCTTGTGGAACAACCCAAGTCTCATCTGACCAGACAACCCCCAGAATGTTATGGCAGTGCCTGGGCCTTGAATTTTCCGTGGTTTCACTCTTCACCTTTTTTTTTCTCACAGATGCTCCAACAGGGGCCCCTGGCTGGCTCAGTCAGATGAGCATTTGACTCTTGATCTTGGGGTTGTGACCTTGAACCCCATGTCGGGTGTAGAGATTACTAAGAAACAACAGCACAAAACGAATGCTTCAGCAAAGCCTGCTAGGTGTCCCACAGCTGAGGCAAATCCTCACATGTCTTTACATCATCCATGTAATGGGCTCACTTTACTGGTGGGGAAGGAGAATAGGGACAGGTCTCAGGCTGTGCAGGTGGTCTTGGGAGAGCACTTAAAAGGTTTATTATTGGGTCGCCTGGGTGGCTCAGTCAGTTAAGCGTCAGACTTCTGCTCAGGTCGTGATCTCACAGCTCATGAGTTCAAGCCCCGTATTGGGCTCTGTGCTGACAGCTCAGAGCCTGGAGCCTGCTTCAGCTTCTGTGTCTCTCTCTCTCTCTCTCTCTCTCTCTCTCTCTCTCTCTCTCTCTCTGCCCCTCCCCTGCTCATACTCTGTCTCTCTCTGTCTCTCAAAAATGAATAAAAAGTTAAAAAAAAATTTTTAAGGTTTATTATTATCACTCCTACATGAGGCAAACTGATCTTAGTTATCAGAAACCTGTCAGCGTATTTTTTTTATTGCATTTCCTTGAAGACGAAGCACTTTGACAGGAATAATTCCCCCCCCAAAGCATCAGAGTAAAACAGCAACTGTCTGCAAATGACAAAAGACTTTAAAATGGCTGTGGTTGGGGCACCTGGGTGGCTTAGTCACTTAAGCGTCCAACTCTTGATTTCGGCTCAGATCATGATCTCAGGGTCATGGGACTGAGCCCCGCATTGGGCTCCACACTGAGCTTGGGGCCTTCTTAGGATTTTCTCTTGCTCTCTTTCCCTCTCAATGCTCTCTCACTTGTTCTCTCTTTCTCTTAGAAGAAAATGAAAATAAAGTTTAAAACAATCTTGAAAATCAATGGATTATATCATGTCAGGAGATGATAAGTGTAATGGAAAGGAAAAATTGTAAATAATCAGACAGGGTCAGGAGGATTGGAAGTAGCAGAGGAAACAGCTGGTAAGTTGTAGTTTTAAATAGGAGATCTGGTTTGGCCTCCGTAGGAAGGTTCAGTTGAGTAAAGACTTGAAGCCTATGAGGAAGTTAGGCGTGCAGACATCTAGGCAGAGGGCATGCAGGGGCCTCAAAGTCAGAGTGTGTGCCTAGAGTATTCCGGGGAGGGCAATCAGGCCAGGGCAGCCTGGCTGGAGTAGAGTGAATTGGGGACATTCGTAAAAGGTGAAGTCACAGTGGTGGGAGAGATCATGGGGGACTTTGTAAGGACTCTGACTTTGACTTTGAGCTGGGAGGCCATGGAAGGCTTGACGGCCATGGAGGTCTGGAGGCCATGGAAGGAGGCACGATCTGCCTAATGGTTTAATGGGGTCATTCTGGCTGCTTTGTGAGAAGGCTGTCTGGGAGGAAGGAACAGAATCACCTCAGAGGCTGTGTAGCCATTCAGGAAAAAGGCAATGGGAATCTGGACAATTAGCAGTTGGCGTGGTGAGAAATGCGGTCCGATTCTACAGTTACATATTTGAAGATGGAACCGACAAAAGTTTCTGATGGATTTGATGTGGGGTTTTGGGAGCGACGAGTGAAGGATGACTCCAAGAGTTTTGGCCTGAGCAATTTTGGAGGAATGGAATTTCCACCGGCTCCTAGAAGAACAGATTCGGCAGGACTGAGAGGGGTGGGGTAGGGGAACTTAGAAATTCAAATTTTGCTGATTCGATATGCCTAATAGATAATTTTTTTAAGATTTTATTTTTAATCTCTACACCCAAGAGGTTTTAAGTAATCTCTACACCCAAGGCGAGGCTTGAATTCATAACCCCAAGATCAATAGTTGCATGCTTCACCAACTGAGCCAGCCAGGTGCCCCTGCCTAATAGACATTTAAGTGGAGAGATCAAGTGTGCAAATAAATATATGAATCTGGAGTTTAGGGGTAAGGTTTGGGCTGAAGGTATAAATCGGGGGTGGGGGGCAGTTATCAGCATAGATGCGGCATTTAGAGCCATGACGCTAGCTGAGACCAGAAGAATGAGTAGGTCATGAGGAGACCATAAATCGAGCCCAGACACACTTCAATCTTAAGAGATCGAGGCTATCTGGTTAATTTTATGTGTCAACTTGACTGGACCCAAGAGTCCCCAGATTAAACATTATTTGTGGGTGTGATGTGAGGGGATCTTCAGACGAGATTAGCCTTTGGCTCAGCGGACTCAGTAAAGTGGGCTGCCCTCCCCGGTGTGTGTGGGCGTCATCCAATCCATTTAGGGCCTGAATAGAGCAAAAAGCTGGAGGTAGGAGGAATTCACCCCTTTTGCTTCCTGCTTGAGTGTGGATATCTGTCTTCCCTCCTGCTGCACTGGGATTTATGCCATCAACCCCCCGCCCCCAACTCTCAGGCCTTTGGACCCGGACCAAACGACACCACCAGCTGTCCTGGATCTCCAGCTCGTGGGCAGATCGTGGGACTTCTCAGCTTCTACAATTGGCATGAGCCAATTTCTCATTCTAAATCTCTTTTCCTACCAGTGTCTGTACCTCCCACTGGTTCTGTTTCCCGACTAATACAGGGCAAAGGGAGGAACTAGCAAAAAAGGTCAAGAAGGAGCAGTCAGTGATGTAGGGGGAGTCTAATGTCCTGGAAGCTAAGTGAAGAAAGAGTTTCCTTCTTCCCTCTGTTCCTCCTTCGTTCATCCCCTTCTATCCCAGAGGCAGGAGTTGAGAGAAGGAAAGAACAGGAGTCTTGGGCAGGTCTGTGCAAGCAGGATTTGCCTCACCTGTCTCCCCACCCAAAGGTGTCCCCTCACATTCCGCTTTTCACTCAAAAACCCGGCAGCCGCAGGTGCTCAGAGGGGTGAATGAGTTCATGCATTCCTACTTCTGGGCTTTCTCTTCATTAAGAGGCTGCTGTCAGTGGGGTGCAGGGCTGATATCTAGTTGTCACGGTCTGAATTCTGTGCCCCACACCAAATTCATATGTCAAAGCTCTAACCACTGGGACCTCGGAATGTGACCACCTTTGGAGATAGATAGGGCCTTTACAGAGGTAACTGCGTTAAAGTTGGGTCATTGGGGGTGCACCCTATCCAATTTGACTGTTGTTCTTATAAAAGGGGAGATTAGGACACAGAGGAGAAGGAAGGCGGTGTTTAGATACAGGGAGAAGGCAGCATCTACAAGGTCCACTGACGCGCTGATCTCAGACTTCTGGCCTCCGGAACCGTGAGAGAAAAAATCCTGTTTTAGCCCCTCCATCCGTGGCCCTTAGTTATGGTGGACTGAGCTGACGAATACACCTTTGGAGAGCCATCACACCCGTTCCTCCACAGGCGTGGCATGCATAGCCTCGATGAGGATCGACTCTCAGAGGGGAAGAAAAGTTAAATTCTTGATTTTACTTTCCAAAGCACACTCTTTGTACCCCTCCCCGCCCCTGTTTGTGTGTGTGCTCACACGCTCTCTCTCTCTCTCTCAAAAATAAACATTTAAAAATTTTAATGTTTATTTATTTTTGAGAAAGAGCGAGAAAGAGAGCAGGGGAGGGACAGAGAGAGAGGGAGACACAGAATCTGAAGCAGGCTCCAGGTTTGTCAGCACAGAGCCCAACACGGGGCTCAAACTCACAAACTGTGAGACCATGATCTGAGCCAAAGTTGGACATTTAATCAACTGAGCCACCCAGGTGCCCCTATACAAACATTTTTTTTTTATTAAAAAAAAATAAAGTCAAGGTTTTGACTTTTAAGAGCTGGCACTCTTGGAAATCCAAAGGCTGAGCCCTGGTCTCATGAACAGTATTTGAGAAGATAAATAAAGGGCTCGACTGTCGCATCCCTGCCGGCTGCATAAAGCCTGGGGGAAGCAAGGGGAAAGGGGAGCAAAAGAGAGCTTAGATTCTAGAGCGTTTCTGTCAGGGCTTTGGGGCACACGATTTGGGGCATGAGAAGGCAGAGCGACTTGTTCTTGTGTCCAGGTAAATCCTGTGTAGGTGGCGAAGGTCCAAGACAAGTGGCCCTGCACCCACAGAAGAGCAAAAGGGAAACTGAGGTCGATCTAGGAGAAAGGGCCTGAGCACCCTGGGTTTCCGGGGGTGCAGGAGAGCTCCTGATGGGACAAGAACAGGCTAGAAGCAGGCCATGTGATGGGGCTGGCCGTCAGAATGTGGAGGACACTGGGACTGGAACTGGATACGGAGACATGCGTGTGGGCAGCAAATTCTGGACCCTGCGCTGATGACTAAAAGCAGCTGTGATAGGAAACCCTGGCTGGATTCCTCTCCCTCCGTGCCCCCGTGCCCACACCCTGGCTCTCTCGAGCACAGGTGCCAGCCGGAGGAGGAAGAGGGAAAACCCGAGTTGACTAAAGACCTGCTAGTGGGACAGAGTCCAAGCTGATTTGGCAAGAGAGGGTGTTCTACCATTAGGTACGACGGCACCGCGAGAGGGCAATGAAGTTCGGTTACTGAAAATTAGTGGCAGAAGATTTGCTCCCCTGAGGCTGTGGTTTATGAAATCCATGCCCATGACAGCAAACAAGAGCCAGGGTGAAGACAGGGTGAGCTGGGGAAAGACGAAAAGACAGTTTGGGAAAGACCACGAGCACCAGGAGATGGGATGGGGGGGAGGGGTGAATTCCACTGTTTGCCTGGTGTCATCCTGGGTGGCACCTCAAAACCAGGTGCAGGCCCCTCAGTCACACAGGCACGCGCACACACACACGCACACCTACACCCTTAGCATCCGGCAATCACAGCTCCCAACCCAAAGGAATTATCTGATGGTTGGAATCCGTACTCTCCTCCTAAGCAAAGTATCCCACAAAGTTCAGGGTGGATGGTGTGTAAGATCACTTTATTTCCCAGGGCAAAGGTTATGTGACACCCACTGGACCCCGCGTGAAGCGTTAGAAGCCGACTATGCATATGTTCGGCACAGGTTGCAGGAGCTGTCCCTCCTCTAGAAGTGCCGCTTTGTGTCGTGGCTAATGGTAACCGTGCGACGTGCGGGGAATGACCCTGGATGCCACAACGGGGCGAGCTGTTCTGCCCAGACTCTCCTCTTTTAGCCAGGGAGGGCCTTTTACAGAAAGCCTTGTAGTTTTCACGATGAGACGACTATGCGTTAGAGCCTTGGCCCCAAATCACCACCAAACTTGAACCGTTTTGGGTCAACAGCCCTGTGAAACCTGGCAGAAGAAAAGTATATGTATTGTGAAACCGTCTAAACCCCCCGGTGGCTAATTCCACACAGACGTGGCGACGAAGCGCATTCTTCTGGATTAGTAATGAAAGCTCAGAAAGCAGAGAAGAGCCGCGTGGGCTTCGGCTGGCTGGCTCTCCCCTCAGGAGCCCTCCGCATCACCTCCCGGTAGGAGGGGCTTTTCACATCTCGGAGAGCCTGAGGTCATAGGTGACCATGTTGAAGTTGTCCCAGGCAAAGAGCTTCTTCTCCAGGGGATTGTAGTCCACCATGCTGCTGTACTTGTAGCGGTTCTTGAAGGGGACGGTCAGGGCCCTGCTGCGCCCTGTGCCCGTGTCATACGCAAAGTTGATGGTGGCATCGGGTGACGAGTAGCTGCTGACGGTGTACAAGCGGCCGCAGATGATGAAGGCATTGGCCACTGACTGCTTTCGGATGTTAGTCTCCCAGGTTTGTTCAAGTTCCAGACTCTCCGGGTTCAGTTTGGAGAGGACGATGGCGCCTTTGGCCTCCTGGGTGCTGTAGATGACCCAGAGGCCCGTCTCGTCCACAGCCAGGTCAATGTCCGTGTAGCCGCCCCAAGAATAGGGGAACTGCCCGTGGTAGCCCGCCCCGGGGATTTCCTTCTCAGCCTTCACTGTCTCGGTGTTGAGCTCATATCTGATCACGGTTCTGGACTCGGCCTCCTGGAAGTAGAGGCTCCCCCGGTACACCACGGCCCCCGTGCTTTCCAGCGGCCTGGGCAGCACATGAACCTTGGAAGGGTAGCCCTGCAGGAACTGGCTGCTGAGGTCATACTCGAACACCTGGCGGATGTCCGTGCCCACGGTGTCGATTCGCCACGTGGTCTCCTGGGTGTAGGGGTAGGCGGGCTTCGGGTCTCTCATCCACACGCCGTACTTGCCCGTGATTGTCTCAGCTCTTCTCAGGGTGAGCGGCTCCCCTACCCAAACCAGTTCTCCGCATCCTGGTGAATGAAAGGCAAACCGACGCATAAAACACCTTTCCACCACCTTTCCACCACGTGGAAGTGGTAAAAGCCAGAAGGCCGGAGACAGAGCATCTGGGTTTGAACTCAGGCTCCGCCAGGGCACCTGGGTGGCTCCGCCAGGTAGGCATCCGACTTTCGATTTCGCCTCAGGTCATGATCTCACGGTTTTGTGAGTTCGAGCCCCAGGTCGGGATCTGCGCTGACATCATGGAGCCTGCTTGGGATATTCTCTCTCTCTCTCTCTCTCTCTCTCTCTCTCTCTCTCTCTCTCTCTCTCTGCCCCTCTCCGGCTTGCACTCTCTCTTTCTCAGAAATAAATAATAAATTAAAAACTTTTAAAGTCAGGCTCTGCTATCTGCTGGCTGTGTGACTTTCAAGTCCCTCAGCCCCCTCAACCTCGGCTTTCTCATTTGTAAAGGGGTATAGTGTTTTGGGTAGTGGAGATGTTGTAAACTTTAAATGTAATTATACGTGTTAGGTGCTTGGTATAGAGTAAATGCCCAGTGAATATTATGTGCTCAGTATGTCGTACGGATTGAACTTCTCCTACTCACTGTCAGTTGTAAAGATGAAGGCTGTACCGAGGGCTTCAAACTGTGTTTCTAATATTTGATTTAAGCCGGGTGGGAACTCACGGGTATTCATCATACTACTGTTTATGACTTTCCTGTCTAATTTGCTTCATTTTGAAAAATGAAACAAGGGGCTCCTGGGTGGCTCAGTCGGTTAAGCGTCTGACTTCAGTCCATGTCATGATCTCACAGTTCGTGAGTTCGACCCCACGTCAGGCTCTGTGCTGACAGCTCAGATCCTGGATCCTGCTTCGGATTCTGTATCTCCCTTTCTCTCTGCTCCTCCCCTGCTCACGCTCTCTCTCTCCTTCAAAAATAAACAAACATTCCCCCCCCCAAATTTTTTTAATTAAAAAAAAAAAAAAAGAAACAAAAATCAAGTCCTTATAATAAACTCTATAAAATGAAGTTCTTCAAGCCCTAACCAATGGACCACATAGTTTAGGCACCATTTAAATACAATAAAACCTGAACATAATTTTTTAAATGTAGTGAAGAAATGGTTGAAAAGTTAGATTCAGTGGAAATAAATGCAACGGATCTCTGTGCTTTTCTCAAAGTCCTTCTAGAAAATGGGAAGTCTCTGCTGCTCATGTCTCAGGGAACCCTACTCTGGGTATTTCAAAACTTCCCACCACCATACATGCTCTTCTGCTTGGAATAATTGTCCATGACACGGATAGTCACAGTTTCTGAAAACCACAGTGTTTGCCTTAAAGTCAGGCTTTCAGGGAACCACTTGGGAGAGGGGGCAATACCTCAGGACCCAAAGTTCAGAAAAGATACCTTTAGTAACAGAGCCAGTCGGTTAAGCGGTTAAGCGTCCGACTTCAGCTCAGGTCATGATCTCGCGGTCTGTGAGTTCGAGCCCCGCGTCGGGCTCTGTGCTGACGGCTCGGAGCCTGGAGCCTGCTTGGGATTCTGTGTCTCCCTGTCTCTCTCTCTGCCCCTCCCCCGCTCATGTTCTGTCTGTCTCTCTCAAAAATAAACATTAAAAAAATTATTTTTAAATAAAATAATTCTATGTGGCAATCAAGTGGGTGAAATAAACATATCTCTCCTCTTCCCACCACCCCTCACCCCTCCCTAAGCCTCCACCCTCTGCAGCCCAGCTGAGCCCACCACCCCCCACGTGGGTGATGAGATGTAAGGATTTGCTAGGGAAAGGCGGACGCCTGCCGGCATGCCCTGGAAAGCTGGCAGAGAGGGGCTCTTCCTCTCCCCCCTCCCTCCTCTCTGCCCGGACTCATTGATGACCTGCCCTCCCCCCAAAGTGGGCTGACCAACTCTGAGCACAGAGCTAGTCACGGATCAAGACCACGTGTGTACAAAAGGGAAGAAATTTAATTTTATACCAGGGTCTCCCTCTTCACTCCTGGGATGGCCAGATGGACTCTCCTTCAGGATTCGGGAAGCAGGAACCTCAGTTAACTCTGACTTCAGTTCCTGGAAGTTGACGGTCTCCACGTTCCATTTAGAAACTATATTAAAAGAAAGAGACAAACTCGTACTATGAGGAAGAATGGCCCAATGACTATGTTGAGGATGGTATTTAAATAGGCTTCCAGAGATAAGATGATGTTTGGGATTTGTTTTAAGATAATAGATACAGGGGCGCCTGGGTGGCTCAGTCGGTTAAGCGTCCGACTTCAGCTCAGGTCACGATCTTGCGGTCTGCGAGTTCGAGCCCCGCATCGGGCTCTGGGCTGATGGCTCAGAGCCTGGAGCCTGCTTCCGATTCTGTGTTTCCCTCTCTCTCTGCCCCTCCCCCGTTCATGCTGTGTCTCTCTCTGTCTCAAAAATAAATAAAAACGTTAAAAAAAATAAAAATAAAAATAATAGATACATAGGGGTGCCTGGCTAGCTCAGTCAGAGGGCCTGTGACTCTTGATCCGGGGTCATGAGTTTGAGCCCCATGCTGGGTGTAAAGATTAATTAAATAAATAAAACTTTAAAAAGAGATAACAAGGGACGCTTGGGTGGCTCAGTCAGTTATGTATCCCACTCTTGATTTCGGCTCAGGTCATGACCCCAGCCGGGGTCATGGGATCAAGCCCCGAGTCGGCTCCACACTGAACATGGAGGCTGCTTAAGATTCTCTCTCCCTCTGGGGCACCCGGGTGGCTCAGTCGGTTGAGCGTCCGACTTCAGCTCAGGTCATGATCTCACAGTTCATGAGATGGAGCCCGACCTCAGGCTCTGTGCTGACAGCTCAGAGCCTGGAGCCTGCTTCGGATTCTGTGTCTCCCTCTCTCTCTGCCCCTCCCCTGCTCACACTCTCTCTCTCACAAACAAACATTAAACAAAAAAAAAGACTCATCGGACAGCTGTCAGAACTGGGGTTCATGTTCTCTCTACTGTTATGAATGTGTGGAAGATTTCCATGATAAAAAGCTCACAAATAATACATTGCATAGCGACATGCCTAGCACAGAGTAGGGTATTCAAAATAAAGTAAGCTCGTGCCCATTAAAATAATTCCCACTAGTGGGTCTAATTTATTAGCAGGTGAAGTGTGATTCCGGGATATTCAGAAGGCCCTTAGCATTTTCTGGGATGCCTGAAATTCAACAATTAACAACTCCCTGCATGACATAAGGTTCTTCCTGGTCATGATGCAAATGTTCCTATAAGAAGTAATACATTCAGCTCTACATGGCCGATTGAAATATGCTGTCCGAACCCTTTCTGAGACCAGTTTTGGACCAGGAGAAAGTATGCAGGGCTCCTATAGGAATTTGTGGGCGGGGGCGGGGGTTGTGCATAGAGAAGGGAAGGGGTGTGTGTGGGAGACACTGGTGAGACCTAAAGTTACCACACCGTGTCACACACTGGTACTCTGCCTTAGGGTCAGTGTTATACAGGAGTCCCTGGGGGACAAAAAAGCAGCAGCCACCGCAGGTACATCTGGTGAGGCCAGCAGATCAGGAGCTGATTGCTGATGAAAAGACACTGATCCCAAGGGGAAGGCACTGATCCCAAGTGGGAAGGCACACCCACACCCTAAGGCCCACAGGGGGAAGCGCCAGGGGTCACTCAGGAGGGAGGGGAACATGGGCAGGAGCCTTTACTGTTTTTTCCTGAGGGAAGGAATGAGCCAGGCCAGGTAAACAGGCTTAGGATTGGCTGGTGTGAATAATTTCAGCAGGCCTGGGGCATAGGGGTTGTCCCTGGTTGTCTGGTACCGGGCTAGGAGGAGATGAGGGCAGGCGGACGTTGCCCTTGACTGTGATAGAGGCCGGGTGGGGCACGGACGCTGGGTGGGTGGGCTTGCGCGTGAGAAGCGAGCTGGCAGGTGGGTCAAATGCTGTCTCTAGGAATTGGCTAATCTGCGAGGCCCAGACATCAGAGCATCAGAATAAAATGCTTAGAATAGTGGCCTGTTCTCTTGCTGGCCATCTGAGTCAGTTCTCGGCCCCCGGGGTGACCGCCCCACTCGGGGCTCCCACGCCACTGGCCCCGAGGGCAGTCAGTGTGGTGACTGGGGCTGGGCTCCTGCATAGCGGAGAAGGTCAGGCAGACATTCTGTCTTCTGTCACTTGTTAGCTCAAGTTGCCTTTCAGGCACAGATTACAATGGAATGCTTAACCCTTCTGGCTCTGCCACATTTCATCAGTCTTCAGCCACATATTCTTCTGTGAACGACAGTACCAGAAGGCGGTGAGGAACACTTCCTATCCAGCCTAGAAGCTCTCAGGCTTGGGGCGCCTGGGGAGCTCGGTCGGTTGGGCATCCGACTCTTGATTTCGGCTCAGGTCATGATCTCATGGTTTGTGAGTTCCAGCCTCTCATCGGGCTCCGTGCTGACAGCTCAGAGCCTGTTTGGGATTCTCTCTCTCCCTCTCTCTTTGCCCCTCCCCAACTCAGGCGCGTGCACATGCATAATAAAAGAACAAACTTTAAAAAAAAAAAAGCTCTCAGGCTTGTGAGGGGCTGTGTAGCTGAGCCGTGGCCCCCCTCTGGCTGCCGCCTGCCCTGCTCTCTGCAGGCCTGTGACTGTCCTGAGGGCCTGCATCCTCCTGCTTGGGTGTCCCCCAGTCCAGAGTGGGCTGTGTGAGCACTTGAGAGCCTTCAGCCAAAATGTGTGGCCAACTGAGGGCATCCTAGCTATGCAGCCCAAACTCCAGGGGCGAGTGGGGACACCCCCAAGGACATGGCAGGTCTTCAGTGTCCCCAGTCTCGGGGAGCTGCCCATCCATCTAAATAGCCAGCCCCTCCGGGACACCTACACTGTAAGGTTGTGCCGGTTGTGGAGATACAGGGTGAATGAGATACACTTGTCCATGGCCTTGAGGAATTCATGGGCTGGCTGAGGAGTCACATGGGTTCACTCCACGCTGCTTTGGGAACAAGGTCCCCTTGGACGATACAAATGTCTCCGCGAGCGTCCTAGGAAATGAATTTGGTTCCCTGAATCTCCTTCTGTCTGCCTGAAGATCTACAGAGGTGAAGAATCTCCTCTGCTCTTTACTCCCAGCTTGCCTTGACAGGGCAGAGGCTGATTCACTAGCTCACGGGTATTTTTCCCAGACCAACTTGGGGACTGTCACCAGCCACTCCTTCCTGTCCAGGGCTGGCGACCCCCACACTTGAGCCAGGGAATTGGTGCTGCCTGTGGGCAACATGGCAGAGGGGCGGGGTGTCTGAGGTTCCCTGCTCTTCTGTGCCGCCAGGAGGAGGTAAGAGTGAGGGACCTCTTCCTCTTCGAGGGAAGAGCAGAGCGGTTCGTAACTATTCCTTCTTCCTGGAGCACAGGCCTCCCTGCTCTCCGTCTGCCTCTCCCGCCCCCACGCCTGCTCTCTTAGGCCTAAAACACAGCGAGGGAGCCTTGACCCCTGGCTATGGGGAGCACCCCCCCCCCCATTCCCCTCACCCCCTGCCCCTGCCGTGCCTGGCCGACCTCTCAGGCTGAGCAGAGGCAACTTCTCAAAATCAGCAAACTCCCTGAGGTGAGCTGTTTGCTTTTCCTCTGTACCTTTCCTTGGACCATCACGGACCATTCCTCAGAACAATTCCAAACTTCTTTTGTTTCCATTCATTCTCAGAACACCGGAGCGAGTGTAGGCAGTGTGAGGTGAGAGACAAATACTGCAGTGGCAGCTGTACAAAACTTCTAGAGAGTTCCCTTGCCCCACCGCAGGTCCCCACCTTTCGGCTCCAGGACCCACGGTTGCCATACTAGGGCCACTGTGAGCCACGCGGCCCCTGTGCCGGCCCCTTCCTCTGTGCATCTGGTGCCCAGTGCCTTATCCTGTGAACGTGACCGGGGTGATCACGGGGCGTAGCGACTTACTGAGAAATAGACACAGGCCGAGAAAAGGAAAGGGACACGCCTGCAGATCAATGAGAAGAAAATTAAGAGAAAGGCCCTCTTTACCCACAGAGGGGAGAAAGTGGGGGAAACAAACCCGAACAGGCATTCTCCCAGGAGACTTGCCCCAAGACAGCTGACATACTGGCCCCGAAATACTGAAAACAGATGCTTTGGGGAAAGGGATGATTAACAGGTATTTATAGCTCTTTCCACCTTTTGAAGCAGTTTCATATAAATTCTTTATGTGATCTGATACTTTCACAGCTTTAAAAAAAAAATGGAAGAAGGCTTTAGGGCTGCAGTCCGCACCTCATGTAATTATTGCCACCACTTATTACGTGCCTCCTGCGAGCCAGGGACTGTGCTAGGAGCTCGCTGTCATTGCCTCTCTTCCACATAACAGTCCTGATGCGGACGATACTCTCTTCGTTTTGCAGGAAAGGAAACTGAGGCACAGGGAGGTTAAGTAACTTGCCCGAGGCCATACAGCTGGTTAGTGGTGGGACTAGGATTTGAACCCGGGTCTGTCAAGGCCATGGCAATTGTGAACCTTTCCTCCCTGCGGTGGGGAGGTTGGTCGGTTATAAATTGATGGCCCCTCGGTGCCAAATGCACACTTCCATATATGCTTTCTGAAAAATGAGGCATTTCTCCTTTCAAGTGAGCACGATGTCAGGCTTCCTCAGTAGAGGGCGCTGGGGGGAGATTGTGGAAGGAAGTTGGGGGGGTGTGGAGGGAGGCTGGGTTGGCCCTGTGAGGGTGAGGACATCTGGTGGAGTCCTGCCCCAGCCAAGACTCGGTTCCTCTGCGACCCTGCAGCCTCGGCCCGACCATGACCTTTCCACAGCCCTGTCAACACAGAACCCAGAGTCCCTGCAGAGGCCCCCCGTGCTCTGCCGGCCTCCTCTACAGGCCCCCAGCCGGCTCCGCAGCCGTCCCTGACCCCACTGTCCCACATCACGGTCACCCTCCGGAGCCGGCCATTCGGCTCCAGCCTGGACAAAGTGGCCAGCTTCTCTGCTATCCGATGGGCTGGCCCTCACCTTCCTCTGTGAGGCCTGACCCGGTCCAAGTTTGTCCTTCCTCTGGGACCTTCCCTCAGCCCGAGGGTGCCAGGTAGAGCTTACTTATTCAGCTCATATTGTGCTTTCATTCTACCTGATTCTTTCTATTAAGAGGCCCTCGCGGGGATGCCTAGATGACGCAGCCAGTTAAATGTTGGGCTTTTGCTCATGTCATGATCTCATGGCTCATGGGTTCGAGCCCTGCATCGGGCTCTGTGCTGACAGCTCAGAGCCCGGAGCCTGCTTCGGATTCTGTGTCTCCTTCTCTCTCTGCCCCTCCCCCTCACACTCTGTCTCTCTCTCTCAAAAATAAACATTAAAAAAAAAAAAGAGGCCCTGGGGCGCCTGTGGGGGCTCAGTTGGTTAAGCATCTGACTCTTGATTTCAGCTCAGGGCATGATCTCACGGCGGTGAGTTTCAGTCGCCAGTCGGGTTCCAGCTGAGCTGAGCATGGGGCTTGCTTGGGATTCTCTCCCTCCTTCTGCCCTTCCCCCACTAATTCTCTCTGTCTCTCTCTCTGTCTCTCTCTCTCAAGCATATAAAAATAAAATAAAAATTAAAAAATAAAATAAAAACTAAAAGGCCATGACGTAACCCGCAGCGTGGAGTCTATGCCCTGACTGGATGCAGACCCGTACCTGAGACTTTTCCAGCAGCTTCAGACAAGCTGCTCAGAACTGGGGGGAGTGACTCACTCCTGGACCCGAGCTCAGATGCCAGTGGGTGGCACGCACAGCTCCCAGGTGGCATACTCTAGGGAGCCCAGGCTTCTGGCCGGCTGCCAAAGAAGAGGTGGCCCCAGTGTGTGGCTGCTGCTGAGTTCTTTTCCTGGTCCCCCCGAGGGCCTCACAGCTCTGAGTAGAGGGCCCTTTTCTTCCTCCGTCCCCCTTACCCCCCCTTACCCCCCCCCCCATCTATCTGCCCCATCCCCACGCCTCTCCTCCCTCTTTGCCAGAACCACACCTCACTTGCTTTCTTAGCAGTAAACGAGAACCACAGTGAAGCATTAAGTCAGGGAATGGCTTCCAGAACGACAGCAAGGCCCTTTCTCGGTTGGCAGGTGAGATGGTAGGCTGACAAGTCAGCTGGCTGCTTCCTGCTTGTTTCAGCCAGGAGCATCTGGCAATGGTGAGCTCCCAGGGCAGAGCCGTCTGGCATGAGGACTGAGGCCTGTGGGAGAGGATGCATGGGGTCGGGGGGGGGGGGTGGCGGGGCAAAGGCTGGGAAGCAGCTGTGTGAAGGAGCCGGGACTGGGCCCGAGTCGTAGCTTCCTAGTTCGGGCTTGCCATGTCCCTGCTGTGTGACTTTGGGCAAGTTACTCGACCTCTCTGAGCCTCCGTATTCTTAGTTCAAACTATAAACAAAATGTCCTCGATAAAAATGTGTCAAAATCAAAATTTCTCTGGAATGTTGAAAAATCGCTCATATTTCCTTCTGAACGTGGGGAGAAAACAAAAAGAGGTTATGAAAATATTAAGGACTGTATTGTATCCAATAGCTAAAAAATTTTTAGGGCTTTTATTTGTTTGTTTCTCTTAAGATTCAGTCCTTCCATGGTTGAAAAGTTCATGCTTATTGCAAAATTCTGGAAACTTTCTGCATGCTCTGCCCTTTGTCCCTTACCTCTGCTTTGCAGACACATTCTAGGGAGCTTAAGCCAGAAACTCCCAGGAAAGCGAAGATTAGCCAGCAGACTAATGTCCCGGGTGTTACGCCAACACGTACTGTCTCTGGGATCAATGTGCATGCCAAAATATTATGTACGGGTAAACGTTATAATCATTAAACGGCGTTTTAAAACAGTAGGGCAGCAGGAGCACAAGAAGCCCTTCGTCACGACGCGTTTACTGCGCTCAGCGTGCTGCCTGCTTCTGCCCGCTACCTCTCATCTGCGTGGTCACCCCCACAGGGGATTGCTATCTGCAGCCCTTGCCTTGAACACCTCTGGTGCTCCTTCTCCATGTCCTGCCCACCTTTTCCCAGCCATTGCCGTGGCAACCTGTCGTGTGCAGGTGTCATCTGCCGGGACCTGGCCTCCGCTGCCCTGCCCCAGCTTCTCTGACTCCACAAGAGCCAGTCTGGTGCCCACATCTGTGCATCATGGGAGCGGGATCCACGAATGAATGCTCCCTCCCTCGGCTGCATTCTTTTTTTCTTTGTTTAAAATGTTTATTCATTTTTGAGAGAGAGCACAAGTGGGGAGGGAAAGAGAGAGACGGGGAGAGAGAGAATCCCAACCTAAGCAGGAGTTTCGCTGCCCGCACGGAGCCCAACGCGGGGCTTGAACTCACGAACTGTGAGATCATGACCTGAGCTGAAGTCGGACACTCAACTGACTGAACCACCCGGGTGCCCTCATTCTACACAGCTCCCCGGCAGGGCTTGGTGGGGTCAAGACTCCACCACCCACTGTGGGGACCCACTGGGGAATGCCCCCTCCCTCCTTACGTGCTCGCTTTCCTTCTCTGACTCAGTCTCCCCTGCCCCTGATTCCTGAACTCCCTGGGATTAGACCCACGTAAATCACTGCATAAAAGCCCCCACCCCAGGCTTCTCTCTGGGAAGTACAGACTGAAGCAGACACAAAGTAAAGGGAAAAGTTGGCTTCTCTTGGGACACTGCTAACTGACTCTGAGAGATCTTGTGGTAATCTGTGTTTTTCTCTTGGGGCTTATTTAATAGGTTTCCAGACACTTTGCTGCAAAATTATTACGACAAAGTTGTATATATACTATCTCAACTCTCTCACGCACGCACACACACACACACACACACACACACACACACACACACACACACGAACAAGGGGTTTCTGTGATTCTAAGAAGATCTTTTTTCTATGTAACAATTACACCATAAAGACAGCGGTGGTGACAGTCTGAATGGCAGACGAAGAAAAAGTCCACCTTCTGTGGCCTCCCTGGGCTGGGCTCCCACAGCCTCCCCTGCCCTCGCCCTCAGTTCTTGCCGCCCCTGCATCGAGCACAGCCACACTTAACCCCCAGCTGCCCAGAAAGCCCTTTCTTTACCCTCAGATTTAAGACCTCGAAGCCTATCTTTGGTTCCAAACATTTCTTTCCCTGATGTTTAAATGCACACTTCCTGTTTTTTGCCATTAGGTTCTATAAACCAGGGGTCACCTCAGGGTCCCCGAAGGGCCGCTGGACCTCAGGAAGGGGAGGAACTGAATTTGAGTTTTGGCTCTGCCTTTAGCTGGCTAGGTGGCCATGGACCAGCTCTGGGCCTCAGTTTCCACATCTGCACAAATGAGCCAGTGGATCAGATGCTTTCCAGGCCACCTTTGCAGCTTTACGTTCTTGTGCTAATGTAATTTCCTGCTCATGAAAAAAAAGCCCATGGCTAAAAAGAGTTTCCAAGTTTGGAGTTCACTCTAATGGGCTGTTGTCCTTATTTCAAAAGTAGAGTAGCTGGAAAGAACAAAAAGAAATGTAAAATTAGAGAACACATCTCATAAATTCCCCAAGGCTTGTTAAATGACCCCACAGGACAATAAAAGGCTGTTTATTTGCCTCTGTTTCCACACACACACACACACACACACACACACACACACACACACACACACACGGGTTTTTGTTGAGAATGTGACTCCATTCACTGAACAGTCTGAAATAAATAATCTTCATAATGTTCCTATTAATACTAATTCTTTTATTTGTGCTCAAAGACTCAAGTTTTAGTGCGACCACTGATCACCGAGCAACCCGGGGCCCTTCGGGCCTCATTTTCTTTTGTTGTAAAATTTAGCATCAAATCTCTTCCAACTACAGCAATACGGGGTCTTTAAAAATCCTTTCCACCTTAGAGTTATTTCGTGAGCCCCACAAACATCCTTCACGGTAGACAATCTCATTAGCACGTAAGGGGTAAGAAGTCAAGGTCCAGAGGGTAAAGAACTTGCCCAAGGTCACATACAGGCTTTGATGTTTGTCAGTCTCGCTTATTTGCAGACTTTGCCTTTTATGTAGAAAGCCTTTTTAGAAAATAATTTCCCATTGTTTTATTCTGATGATCTCCAAGCCTTTGGAAAAGTTGAAAGAATAGTACAATAAGTCCCCCCCTCCTCACCACGTGCTGTTCACAGAGAGTCACCAGTTGTGAAAACTTTGGTGCATTTTTTTACCTTTCTTTCTGTCACTCTTTTCATATTTACAGTCTTTGCTGAGCCGCCTGAAAGGAAATTGCAACCATTCTGACACCTTCCCCCTAAGGACTCGAGTATGTACGTTCGGAAGATACTCTCCCTAACCACCACACCATCTCTCGCCCAAGAAACTGAGCAGTCATCAATAGCATGACCGTAGAAGCAGCCGATATTCAAATATCATCAGTGATTCCAAGCCTGTCCCTTGTAGCTTTTTTACCCCGGATGTAGGAGCCAGTCCAGAGCCAGGCACTGCATTTGGCCACCGCATCTCTCTAGCCTCCTTCAATCTAGAACAATCCACCTGTCCCCTTTCTTTCTTGATGGTGACATCTCTGAAGAGTCTGCACTAACTGTCCCACAGCTGGATTTGCTTGCTTGTTTCCTCCCGACTGGAAAACTTCTCCAACAGTGAATATTTGGGAGCACAGCTTCAAAAAAAGTGACACAAATACTATCTTCCCAACTAATGGGGAGAGTGTGCCCCCCGTTGCAGCCAACACTCACGGACTCACCTTCGAGCAGGGACAAGGACGAACAGCCCAGCATCTTAGAAAGAGCCACCTCGAGGAGTTGCCTGATGACTTAAAAGCGGAGGTCCTCGGATTGGGCAAAAAGGCCGAAAATTCGCAAAGACAACATATTGAGGAACCCGACAAAGAGTCACCACCTCTTTGTTTTGCCAAGAAAGGACATGAAAAAATCCCCACCGTCTATCATGATTTCATAAATCGATTGTCAGGTCATTTTAACAACAAGAGGCAGGATCACAGTCTCCAAAGAAAGATCCACCGAAGGGGTAGTTTTCTAAAAAGCCTAGTTGGGAACCTTCTACTGATCATCTACATATACGTCTCACCTGGTCTCCCATTTCTCATTTTACCGTCACTGTGAGAACTGTCCCGGAAGCCACAAGAGCTCGGGACCGCTGACCCGAACAGAGCTCCCAGGAGCGAGATGACTAGTAACCTGTGAGGCTGATTGCTCCCCTGGATTCGTCTGCCTCGTGCTGGACGTGCAGCCTCCGGGAGAGAGGGGAGGGCGGGAGAGCAAGCCTGGGCCACCTGTAACAGGTCACTATGAGCCATGCCACCTTCTGGACTCGGGGACCCCTTCACCCCACATTCTTACCTTCCCTGGAACCTGATGGCACATCCTGAGGGGTGCCGCGGGCCTGGGGACACTGGCCCCTTCTCAGCCTTGCCACCTCCTGGCTGCTGCTGTCCAGCCTCCGGGCCAGATCCTCGTTCTCTTCTCTCAGTTGCCTCTTCTCTTCCTCCAGAGCTGACTTGTCCCGGAGGAGGTTGCTGTAGGAAGCCTCCAGCTCCCTGTTTTGGCTTTCCAGCTGTTCTCGCTCCCTTCTCAGGGCGCCCAGCTCCCTCTGCAGCCCCTCCTGGGTCGCCGAGGGCCCAGCAGCCTCGTCCAGGGTCAGCTGGTGGACGAGGCCCTCCAGGGAGCTGAGCCGGGCTTTGGTGGACTCCAGGTCTGCCCGCTGGGCACTGCTGTCTCTCTGCAGGTCCTGGATGGCTGACATGGCCTGGCCCTGCTCGGGGCAGCTGGACTCGTTGGGGCTGGCCACACTGAAGGTGTACTGGCATCGGCCACTCCGGTCATTGGCCTTCCGGAGCTGGGCTGTCCTGGCCCCTAAACCCCATACCAGACAGGCCAGAAGTAGCAGCTGGATGGCTGGCATCTCGGGCCTGCAGCGGCAGTGATGTGCAGAGACCGGGCAAGGCTTCCCCAGGACAGCTCTCCTCCTCTGGGAGGTGTCTGGACGGGCGGCCCTGCCGGTTCACGCCTTGGCTTCACAGAGGTTTATATATACTGGAGAGCCACCCCTGCACTGGAGGGGGGAGGTGGCCACGTGAGGCTGGGTGGGGCCATGCACAGGGGAATTGTTTTCTCACGGCCAGCAAAACTCTTAGAATATGACACTCCAGAAGTCTGTTTTGAATTTCTTTGAAAAAAGAACGTCTCGCTTTATGCACCCCGTATCCCTCTGATATTCTCCCCCATATCCCCACCCTGTCTTGTGCCCACGCATTCACACGCGCCTACTTCATCCAACGGGAACTACTTGTGTGTCAGTTTCAATAAGGATTTATTTCTAGTTTGTATTTCCATTTACTCTGCAAACTCTATTGAGACCTGCTCTGTGTCACGGACTGTGCTAGAAACGGGGGATGCAGACCGTTCCTAAGACACAGTCCCTCTGTCCCTGTGGCAGTGACAGAGACACCTAACAGCCAGCCAGAACACGAGGGCAGCATGCCGCCCAGCTTCAGGGAGCAGCGATCCTGTAAAAGCAGTTGGAAGCAGAATTCCTCCCTTGCCCCGAGCTTTACAACAAGTGTGGGTGTGTATTTGGGAGAACCTCCTAATTCTGGTCTCAGCACATCAGGCACCTAAGTCAGTGATAGGCTCTAGACTAGTTCTTACCGAGTGTGTGTGTGTGTGTGTGTGTGCAAAAGCACCTCAATTCTCATTGATAAAATCTATGGAACCCTTCTCAGGAAGATGTTTTTGTTATTTTTAAGGTTTATTTATTAATTTTGAAAGAAAAGAGAGAGCACGAGTGGGGGAGGGGCAGAGAGAGAGAGAAGAGGGAATCCCAAGCAGACTCTGGGCTGTCAGTGCAGAGCCCAGCACAGCTCCATCTCAAGAACCATGAGATCATGACCTGAGCCGAAATCAAGAGTTGCATGCTTAACCGACTGGGCCACCCATGCCCCCAGGAAGATGTTTTTAAATGTGTAAAATTTATAGGACTGCAAAGGAAGCACAAGATATTGAAATACTATCAAAATATTTTGAAAATTTGAAATATGCATGTCATTAACACTTAATTTTTTTAAGCAGACTCCACACCCAATATGTGGTTGAACTCACAACCCTGAGATCAAGAGTCACATGCTGTACCACTGAGCCAGCCAGCCAGCCATCTTTGTTGACGCTTTAAAAACAAGGTCTTGGGGCGCCTGGGTGGCTCAGTCGGTTGAGCATCCGACTTCAGCTCAGGTCACGATCTCGAGGTCCGTGAGTTCAAGCCCCGCGTCAGGCTCTGGGCTGATGGCTCAGAGCCTGGAGCCTGGTTCCGATTCTGTGTCTCCCTCTCTCTCTGCCCCTCCCCTGTTCATGCTCTCTCTCTCTGTCTCAAAAATAAATAAATAAAAATAAAAACAAGGTCTTTTAGGGACTCCTGTATGGTTCAGTAGGTTAAGCATTTGACTCTAGATCTCAGCTCAAGTCATGATCTCGCAGTTCATGAGTTCGAACCCCAAGTCAAGCTTCGTGCTGACAGCCAGAGCCTGCTTGGGATTCTCTCTCCTTCTCTCTCTCTGCCCCTCCCCTACTCATTCTCCCTCCCCCCCCCCCCTCTCTCTCTCTCTCTCTCTCTCTCACACACACACACACACACACACACACACACACAAACACATACTAAAAAAAATTGAAAACAAAGCCTTTATCTTTTAATGTTTAGCTTATCTTTGAGAGAGAGAAAGAGCATGAATTGGGAGGGGCAGAAAGAGAGGGAGACACAGAATCCGAAGCAGGCTGCAGGCTCTGAGCTGTCAGCACAGAGCCTGTCACGGGGCTCGAACCCACAAACTGTGAGATCATGACCTGAGCAGAAGTCGGACCCTTAACCAATTGAGCCACCCAGGCACCTTGAAAACAAGCTTGGTCTTTAAACACTTTAAAAATAGGAAGGGATGTCTAATTTCAAAGTAGTTTGAGTGTAAATGCTGTTTATCGCATGGTATCTGCACCAATCGCAATGTAACATAAAATGCCTGTGATTTCTATCAGTAATGATAATACAGGTACTGCTATTACAACTTTGGATTTATGGCTATTTCTATCATGGAATGAAATGCTAAACCTAAAATTTAATTAGAAGGTAGTGAAAATAAAGATGAGATTTTTTTTTCCTACCCTAGGCTAACCATTCCCTGCTTTTATTAATAAACCTAAAGAGAAAACAAACAAATAACATGACAAAACCCACCGAATGTGCTAAGAGGAGGTCTGTGCAAACGAGAACGTGTGTAGCAGCCTCATCGGTAACTTAAAAATAATGTTTGCCGTTGAGCGATTTCTGTGGTTTGATACCAAAAACATCTTCAGTGTTTGGCAGATTCACCTCGAGTTTGGGAGAATACATTTTGCTCAAAAGATTCTGTTCTTACCTGGTTCTAGAGTCAGACTTGAACTTGAGACATTTACAAATGGGTGCCTGTTTACTGCTGATTAGATGGTCCTATTCTCCGTTCCCTAATCCGATAATAAACATTACCAAAATGGTTCCCGAATCCGATAATAAACATTACCAAAATAGTCAGCGAGAACTGGTTCAAGTCTGTTCGGCTCTACTCTCAGGAATGTTTTCTTCCTGTTAAGAGAACTAAGATTGTTCCTTAGGGGAGCAATCCACAGAGGAAAGGAGTTCTGGATAAAGAAAAACATTAAGTAATTTTCCTGCCTTCAGCTTGCTCAGGATTACTCTGCTTGTAAAGAAACAATAGAGACGTCGGGTCCCGTGTTCTGACTTCTCTTGGATTGAGCTCCTTTCCGGGCGACAGCACTGCCTGGTACAACCCAGGAGCGCGCAGCCCAAAGTTCCCGTGCCTCTTCCCACTGGTCACCTCCCACTGCGCTTCACTGCAGCTTCATCTTTCTGGCCCACACTCCATCCTCTCCTTTCCTTTATCTCCCCTGCGCTGCAGGCCAGTCCATGGCACAAAAGTCGTGTCACACAGTCGCTGAGGAGCCTCGTGGGTGCCAGTCGGGGTGGGGGGGGTCGGGGTGAAGAGTTGAACAATCCCGGCATTTTCACTTGGTCCAACCCAGGTTTTGAACGCCAGGCGAGAGCTACCATCGGTACCCCCCCCCCTCCCCAGTGCTCTTTATGGGCCCTGGCAAATGCTCAGGAAAAGAAAACGTGGCTGTGGGGTTCACATACCCCCCCTCATCCCCCACTGGGCTTCAGCTGCTGGAGCTCTGCCTGGCTGCCTGCCTTTTCAAAGCCTTCATGGGGCTTGAGCCACAAGGACACTAGCAGATGAGAAAACTAAGGCCCAGGGAAGGAGAAGATGTGCCCGGGGTCAAATTACCAACGAGCGGTAGAGCCAGAAAGGAACCTGAGGTCTTCTGATTCTGAGGTTTTCCACCGTCTTGCATAAGCCACATCCACCCAAGTGCCCAGGAGTTGGCCAGAATGTATGAAAGACTCCAGTCACTTCTTCCAGGAACTGACGCTCTAGGAAATGAGCTAGCTTCCTATATTCACATTAAATAAAGGCCTTCATGAGGGAAAACTCATGCACATCCTTCGGTTTTCACAGCTGACGTTATGAAACTGCAGTCTTTCATCAAATCAAATTACTCTCCTAAAAGCAGAGAAAGGGGCTCACTGCAGACAAGCACAGTCCCGGCCCATGAGCAGCAATAAACATCTGGTGTGCTCTTTTCACCCTCCTGCCTGTCACCACCCTCTCGGGGCCAGCGCCCCACTCCCCACCGCCCCCACCTCCTGGTATTGGCCTGGACCTGAGGCCCCTTTTCCTCCGAGGAAACACTGTGCACTCCAGATTCGCTGTTAGACTGTGTTCCATGGCCATTTCCTTTCTGGAGCCTGGAGCCAGGGAGCCTCCAGCTCAGATGCTGCCAGCAGCCAGGAAGACGCTCATGGGGTGTGTCCGCCAAGTGCAAACTGGTGTCCTTTGCTGGAGCAGGCATGGAAGGTGTGGGCCGGGGGCCTCCTGTGCAAGACGGAGGCAGCAGGGGGCGCTAGGGAGCGGCATTAGTAAGGCGCCTCCTTCAGTTCCGTTCAAGGCTGTGTCTATTTTTGTTCATTTAGTGTTGGGTTTCGGCAGGCTGGCTACTCATTTTCTCCTGCAGTTCTTCCAGGAGAAAACGTAACCCCCATGAAAGTAAGGCGGTGACCACTTTGTTCACCATTTTGTCCCCGGTGTCTGCCGGATACAAGCACTCGATACGTTTTCAGTGGATGCATGGATGGATGCAAAATTCAAGCCGGCATAAAGAGAAAGAGGGCCCCAAGAGGGCTCCAAGGAAGGAACACAAAGCGAGTGGCACCGTCCCGTAGGCTGTTCAGGACACTCTGGGCAGCTCCCTGCTGGCAGGGATCCCCCAGCTGGAGAGGGAACTTTGCCGGGGGCACACTCCCCTCCCCCAAATGCACACAGATAGCCTCAAATGGGATTATTTCGTGGGTACCTTTCCTTCGCTACAGCTATTGATGGGTAGGATTTCCACGGGGTATTGGTAGGGGGGAGGGTATGGAGATACAAGAAGAAGCACAGAAAGAAAAAGTGAGATTTATTCAAAAGATCAAAGAACAGCCCTGTTTGAGAAAGAGCACCAGGCCTGTGTCCCCGGGACTGTCCTAGATCCGGCTGGAAGAGCCAGGGTTGGGGGGAGCAGTGATTGCTAACGTATTGGGAGCTGGGACACAGTATCCTTGTATGCCTGACTTTACAAAATTGTCACCCATCTCTGAACTGGTGATGTATCCCATATTCATTTTATTCTTAAAATGATCCAAATTAGTTATCTCTTAAGAGTTTCCTGAGATTCCAAAGAAAAAGTGGACTTAGAAGAGGGTCGTAGTGTCCACGCCGACAGGCTGGGCTGATTTAAATACGTGCAATGTTCTAGTTGCCTTTTTTTTTTTTTTTTTAATTTTTGTAAGTTCATTTATTTATTTTGAGAGAGACAGAGTGAGTGGGGGAAGGGGAGAGAGAGAGGGAGACAGAAAATCCCAAGCAGGGTCTAGCTCTGCCAGCACAGAGCCGGATGCGTGGCTCCAACCCACGACACTGTGACATCGTGACCTGAGCCAAAACCTAGAGTCGGATGCTTAGCCAACTGAGCCACCCAGGTGCCCCTAGTTGCTTTTTAACTAGATCTTTTGTTTTACTCTTTGTTCTTTCATCTTTTCTTTAGAAGGGTTTTTTTTTTTTAATGTTTATTTATTTTGAGAGACAGAGAGAGTGCGTGCAGGGGAGGGGCAGAGAGAGAGAGAGAGAGAAAATCCCAAGCAGTCTCCATGCTGCCAGCACAGAGCCCAACGCCCAGCTTGATCTCGGGACCGTGAGATCATGGCCCGAGCTGAAATCAAGAGTTGGCCTCCAGGTGCCCCCTTTCTTCTTTTCTCTAAAGGTCAGGCTTAATCCCGTCAATCGTTTGTGTCCTGACAGAGACTGGGCGATGTTTTGAACATGTTCTACCACTACTTGGCCTCCGATGTTACCCAGTAGTCCCCACCTGCTTCCTGCATTTGGAGATTTGGGGGTTTGCTGTTATTTTCATGTTCTCTACTAGCCTGACCCTCCTGAGCTCACCCCCACACGGCGATGCTGTTTGTTGTTGGTTTTTTAAAAAAATAATGATCCACTTTGGGATCTGATGAGATCACACTGTTTTTCTCATTGTTCTTTCAAGTTCATGTAGAAGTCTCTTCCTAAGGACCAGATATATACCCATTTGGAAATGTCTTTTTGGTCTGTTTTCCTTATTCATTGACCTTTGGTTCTCATCATTTTTTCCTGAAATTAAAAGCAAGGGGAAGTTTATTTTCCATCATTATTTGCGCTCCTAGAATTTTCACTTGGACAAGTGCCATAAGGCAGAGTCGTTTTCCAGTTTCTTAACTCCCCCCCCCCCCACCCCCAACGCCCATGAACTTACCTTATGGGATCTCATGCTTCTGTCGGGAACAGGGTTTGTTACTACAATAAGAGCAGACACAGCCTGGAAACTTTCCTATAGCTGGCATAACTTCTTCCCGATTCTTTATCACACTGCCAAAGACATACGTCTGAACAAGGGCCAGCAGGCTTCCAGGGCGTTTCCATAAACCCCAGCTCGTTGCACCCCCTCATAATAACCCCGAGGTAAGCTGGGCAAAGTTTGTAATCCCTCCTTTACAGATGAAGACACTGTGGATGAGAGCAATTGGCCGATCTGTGCAAGGTCACACAGCTGGTATGACCATGACCCGAGCGCTCTGCCTTCTCACTCCATCTGACTTCTGCAGCTACTCCTGCTACAGGGAAGCCTCAAGAATGAACTTTACAAGGTGTTTCTCTTCCACACAATCTACTGACTAGTAGCCTGGGGGCTAGATCAGCCCAAACGTATGTGGGGATGTCTGCTTTGGGTTGGCCCCGTGGAGGAGGATTATGTGACCTCCACTGTGTGGGACCAGAGCAGAAATGAGGAGCACTGTAGCCAGGGTGTCACTGGGAAGTCCAGGACTAGCCCTCAGGGCAGTGGGAGACTCATCCTGAGGCTGGTGTGAGGGCTGCTGGCATAATCTTCATGAGCCTGAGCAAGGAGACTCTCCTGTCTTACGTTCAAGGTACAGATTCTCTTTCACGTTTCCTTGAGGCAAAAAGCAAAAGGAGAAAGGGTGGGAGGGCACCCCGCTGGCTCAGTCCGTGGAGCCCGAGACTCTTGATCTTGGGGTTGTAGGTTTGAGCCCCACGATGGGTGTAGAGATTACTTAAAAATAAAAGCCTTTTTTTAAAGGGAAGGAGTATTTTTTTTTAAGTTGATTTATTTATTCTGAGAGAGAGAGTGAGCAGGGGAGGGGCAGAGAGAGAGAATCCCAAGCAGGCTCTGCACTGACGGTGCAGAGCCTGATGCGGGGCTTGAACTCACAAACCGTGAGATCAGGACCTGAGCTGAAATCAAGAGTCTGACGCTTAAGCGACTGAGCCACCCAGGTGCCCCCCAAATAAAATCTTTTTTTAAAAAAAGGGTGGGGGTTGGGGGAAGGAAGCCAAATATGGTAAATATTCTCCTAAACTGAGACTAAAACTGGCCTTTTAAAAAATGGCCAAGGGCACTGCTCTCCCTGCTTCTCAGAAGCTGTGAGTTTCACTCATGGAAGCTCTGGTTTTTGTTTTGTTTTGTTTTTTAACGTTTTAAAATTTATTTTGAGAGAGACAGGAAGAGAGAGAGAGAAAGAGAGAGAGAGAGAGCGAGCACAAATCGGGGAGGGGCAGAGAGAGGGAGAGAGAGAATCCCAAACAGGCTCCGCACTGTCAGCACAGAGCCCCATGCGGGGCTTGAACTCACCAACTGTGAGATCATGACCCGAGCCAGAATTAAGAGTTGAACACTCAACCAACTGAGACACCCAGGCGCCCCACCAGCTCTGCTTCTTGAGGCACCGGCTCCGTCCTCCACTTCAACGCTTATCTTCCCGCTGACCTCAGCTTTGGTCTGGCCCCTTATGGTGGCCCCAGGCCCGCGCCTCCCTCCCAGCCTAACACCCGTCAAGCCTGCTCACCGACTTGGTGTCCTTTCGAGAGCACGTTCTCCAGAGAGATTTGATTGGCTGAGCTCCTTCTTTCCAGCAACCACACCATTCAGAGGTTGCCCAGGGACCAACAGAAGTTCTGTTCTTGGGACAGAAACTCAACCATAATTCATTCGGTTGTGTGTTGTGGAGGGGGGTGAGGGGGCTCTTCAGAATGGAACAGCCTACGGGAGAAGATTCCCATAGAAGGAGATGTGGGTTGAGCTACTTAGCAACTCTAGAACTACTAGAACTACTCAGCAGCTAAGAACTACTTAGCAACTCTAGTTAAGTGGCCCAAAGTAATCTCTTCCTCGCCAGGTTTAGGCAGTGTTTCTTCCCAAGGAGGGAAAAATTGTGGGACACTCATACAGGAACTGTTCGAGGGCCTGCTGTGTGCCTGGCACCGTCCTAGGCCATGAGAAAGATATTTCAAAGATTGTTGGTGAAGATTGTAGGGGCGGAGGGGGCCAAGGTGAAGATGGAAACAACTTCTAGATGACTTGGGCTTCTCTTCTTACCCACACATAGAAAAAAAGAAATCATATATACAGTGGCTATGCAGCAACAGCATAGGTAAAACAGACTTTTATGGGGCTTTTGGGGGACCCTACTTATTACTTACACTTTTCTGTGGGAAACTGCTTCTCATGGCTTGCATCAAAGGAGAAAAACATACTTCTTTTGAAATGTACTCCCAGACTACACTGGAGGACAATGGGAGAAAGAGAGATAAAGAGGAGTTAGCACGTGGGGCCTTTATTGCCCAGGGGTCCATGCATCAGTGGGCATTTTCTCAATCGATACGTATTAGAGAGCCAGCAGCTGTTCACGTGGGGGCTTACGACAGTTTCTCACAAGCTAAACGTTTATGAATTACGAGCACAATCCACTGGTGATCTTTGGTGTGGAGTCAAGGCTATTTTGGTCTATGGTCAGTTGAATAAAGGGTCGGTGTGCAGTGGAGGGACAGTGAGGGCCTCAGAGAGGCCCATGCCACCAGGGCGACACGGTGGGAAATCCACCGAAACCAGAGCCCGTTGTGGACTGAACTCTGCGTGTAAAAACACACAAACCAAAAACTTTTGGCTTTTGAGGAAGTTCCCAAGTAGATCCATTGTTGCTTTATCTGTTTGGATAGTCCCACGTACCTAAACATGTTTTTGCACTCACCAAGTCATTTTTATTTTGATACTTATGGCCATCCTGAGAGAGCGGTACCATTAACCCCATTTTACAAAGGAGGAAACCGTGGAAATGAAGTACTTACCAAGTTCTCAATGGTATCGCCCCCCCCCCAGAGCCCCCCACGGCACGTCCAACACCACTACCCTCCCTCTTCCACCTCATCAAGGTGACATAAAATTTGTAAAAATTTAGCCCTAATCTATATTAAATTCATACTGATTTGTTTTCCTGGCAAATATTAAGTAGAGGCTTTACTTTCAGAATGATATCTATAGGGGCACCTGGGTGGCTCAGTTGGTCGAGCGTCTTACTCTTGATTTTGGCTCAGGTCACGATCCCAGGGTTGTGGCATCCAGCCCCACGTCGGGCTCTGTGGGTGTAAAACCTACTTTAAAAAAAAAAAAATGCTATCTATGAAGAGTTCACAGAAAAGTAGAATATTTTCCATAGACAATGATGAAAGTTTGTTAAAATATTCCCATTTTATTGTGTTCAGTCTAAGAGTGGAAGATTAATAATCAGCCTGAACTTGTTTAGAGTCATTATTAAATAACTTACCTTAAAATTTTATTCAGCTTCTTCCAACTGTACTTTTTACTTATTCCGTTTATTTCCACTCTCTTAGGGGTTGGTGTATTAGAGCAGAAAGAGGATGGGACCTAGATTTCTCCAGTCTCTTCCTCCTTGTGTCTCTGGCCATGCCCAAGTCTCTCCAGATTTAAAATGCGCCTGAGGGGCGCCTGGCTGGCTCAGTTGGTTAAGTGTCCAACTCTTGATTTTGGCTCAGGTCATGATCTCACAGTTCATGGGATTGAGGCCCACGTCGGGCTCTGTACTGTCAGTGCAGAGCCTGCTTGGGATCCTCTCTCTCCCTCTCTCTGCCCCTCCCCTGCTCATGGTCTCTCTCTCTTTCTCAAAGTAAGTAAGTAAACTTTAAAAATAAACAAATAAAATGCCCCTGAAAGTTCGTGTGAAGATGGCATGACAAAACGAGTGTCATAGTTCTCAGGGTGTGACAGCAGAAGCTTTAACGCTGGCTACTCCTCCTCAGTCCGTCTCGCGGAGCAAAGGGGCCCCTGGTGGATAAACATTTCTCCTGAATTCACTTCACAAGACATTGTGTGTGTGTTTTGGGCGGGGTGGGAGGGGAGGGTGATACAAGGTTAGGAATCATTTCCTGATAAAAGAGCCACCATTTCTTGGGCCCTGATTATACACTAGCAGTTTTACATATAGAGTCTATCTATCCTTCCGACCACCCAGATGCCTGGTGTTTCCCCACATGACTTCTGAGGAAACTGAGTTTCTGAGTCTCAAAGAAAGACATGTCGGTGAGTATGGGAGCTGGGATGTGAACCCACCTCTTCCCCAGGGCCCGGGCTTCCCGAGTGACTGGTTAGTTCTTTATTTTACTGAAGTTTAGCAAAAGTACCAGTAGATAATACCTCAGGGTGACATGTATTATTAAGGAGAGGGATTTCATTACTGGAACATTTTCATCTATTCATTTCCTTTCTGAATGCTTTTATTCCACAGAGAACAGAAAATCTCTTTCCTGGTGATCAGTTAAATCCGTGTAACAGATTTCAGTAAGCATGACTCAAAGGGTTTTTAATTAAGAAAGCATTACAATGTATTTCATTTTAAAAGATGGACCTGCGAACTCCCACCGGCAAAATTAAGTGGAGAGAGAACGCCAAGGAGGCAGAAACACACGTTCACTGAAAGTCGGCAATTTGGCTTTAAGTGAGAACAGTTTGTCCTGTCCAAAATCCCCATTCTGGTAGGTTCTAAGCAAAGCTCAGGGCGGAAAATCGTCTCAAAAGAAAGAGCTATCTTTGTGGCTTTTTGCCCCATGTGAAAGTGGAAAGGCATCAAATATGGAAAATCAGGAGATGACCTATGTCAGTGGCCCCCGAATATGTTGCCGGAAATTGTGTGCATTGAAGATTATGTGTGGATATGGTCCAGGTCCAGCGAGCTCCCTGACAGACTAAATCTCCCAGGCAACTTTTCCACAGAATCTAGCTAGCCTGTGGTCAGGGAGGTCAGGATGATTTTACTCTTAGCACCAGCAAGACTGAATAAAAAGGTCAATCTCCTGAAAACAAAGACACATAAAGACCAAGAACATTATGCAGCCCGAGCTAAATATAACTGTTCTTTTTAAATTTTCTTTTCTTTTCTTTTTTTACAGTGTATATCATTGCAGCATTTTGTGTTGATTCTGTACCCTTTCTGGAATCTTGCTTCACTCTTGTTGCAGCAACACTGACATTCGGGGGTCTCCTGTGCCCCTCTGATTGTTCCTTCTCCATCTCAGCTGGGTTCTCTTCTTCCTTCCTCCCCATACCTGGGGGTGGCCCACTGCTCCTTCCATGGATCCCTGCCTTTCCCACAATATACATAGTCACCCGGAAAGCTCATCTGTGGTAGTCAGCCTTCAAAATGGCTCTTAAAGGGGCACCTGGGTGGCTCAGTTAGTGGTCTCTGACTCTTGATTTGGGCTCAGGTCATGATCTCACGGTTCGTGGGATCGAGCCCCTTGTCAGGCTTTGCGCTGAGAACGTGGAGCCTGCTTGGAATTCTTTCTCTCTGCTCCTCCCCTGCTTGCACTCTCTCTCTCTCAAAATAAATAAATAAACTTTTTAAAAAAATGACTCTTAAAGATCCTGCCTCCTGATTTCCACACCCTTGTGTCTCCTCCCACATTGTACCAGGGCTGGTCTGTATGACCAATAGCACTGGCAGAAGTGATGATATGTGACTTCTGATACTAGGTTATACAAAACTGTGGCTGGGGCGCCTGGGTGGCTCAGTCAGTTGAGCGTCCGACTTCAGCTCGGGTCATGATCTCACGGTCTGTGAGTTCGAGCCCCGCGTCGGGCTCTGTGCTCACAGCTCAGAGCCCGGGGCCTGTTTCAGATTCTGTGTCTCCCTCTCTCTCTGACCCTCCCCCGTTCATGCTCTGTCTCTCTCTGTCTCAAAAATAAATAAACGTTAAAAAAAATTAAAAAAACAAAACAAAACTGTGGCTTCCTTCCTGGGCTTCTCAGGCTTTTCTCCCTTGTTCTGATCCCTCACTTGGGGGGAAGGCATGTTGTGAGAAGCCCCATGGAGAGGTCTACCTGGTGAGGAACTAGACCTCTTGCTGAGAGTAACATGGGTGAGCTTAGATGTGGATCCTGCGTCAACCTCCCTACTCCCTCCCCCCACCCCCTCCCTGTCAAGGATCGCCCTGTGCTGGGATGAGGTGGACATTATTGACCCCTTAAGCATTGACCCAGGCTATGTGTATGCAGCCAGGGGCAAAGTGGAGGATATGAACAGAGGGGAAAAAAAAAAAAAAAAAAAAAAACTGGACAAAATAAATAAAAGTACTATTGAAAGTCTATTACTTTTTTTAAGATGGAAAAACTTAATGTGTTTATATGCTAAAGGGAAAGAGCCAGCGGGGCAGCAGTGGAGGTATTAACGATAATAGGGGCAGACATTTACGAAGCCCGTCCGTGTGCCAGGAGCCAGGCTAAGCGCTTCACCAGGATTCTATTACTAATCTTTCATAACGCATTTTTAAAGCAGGTACTGTTATTAGCATGATATTTAACAGATGAGAAAAGTGAGTCTCTGTCCAACACCGCTCAACGAGGGTGATTTAAGTAAAGGGAGTTCTGCCCCGCTGAGCTCTGGAATGCAGAAGTCAGGGCCTTTCCTGGTATGAAAGCCAAGCTTCTGTTTCCCAAGCACCTAGTAAATGCCAGGGGCTTTGTTTACATTAACTCTGATGCTTACGCACCCCTGCGGGATGGCAGCTGTATCGCCCCTTTCTGCAAGTGAGAAACCAGAGGCTCTCTGGCTGCTGACTTCATCTTTTCTTGACTTTTTCTTTGACTTCATCAAAGTCTTCATCTTTTCTCTTTAAAGACTCTGTCATGTATTATGAGGAGTGTGGGGCTCTGCAGTCTCAAATCATCATCAGCATTTGTTTCCAACACTTCTCATCGAGTGAGACTTCCCAGCCCAGGGACATGATGCTCTGGAGAGCAGTTAGAGACACCGCCCTTCTACAAGGGCTTGACTCAACTACCGCCATGGGGACCATACTGGCAATTTCTACCTTTGCTTTTGACACTGGAACTGTTAGTCCCACTTCCAATGACACAGCCATGGTACTGTTTACAATACTCGTTGCACTGAGTAAAGAACGGATTTTTTTGTGTTTCTTTTTTTAAAAATGCCATGCGCCGAATAGTGTGGTGTGATCACAAACACTTTCTGAAGATAATCCATTAGTAGTAAATCATTGAAAACATGACAGAGTACAGGAAATGTAAGATGAATGGGAAGCTTGGAGAGAGAGACAAAGATCACAAGTCGAAAGACAGCCACCGTGTTCGGAATTTCGTATTTAACTGACCAGCAAATGTCACCTGAGATGTTTATGCTGGTTCCCATTTTCCAAAGCACAGTGCCATCTGTATTCCTTTGCCCTCCACAACAGCTGGCACATCAGTTAAGAATGCTTTCATCTACTAGTGGCAGGAGACCAGCTTAAATAGATGGAGGCTATTTTTCCCACTTAACAAGAGGCCCGGAGGTGGCATTCTGGACCTGCTATGGTGGCCCAACAGTGTCACCAAGGATCCAGGCTCCTCTGACCTTCCATTTCACCATTCTTACCATGCTGACCTCTCAGAAAAGTCACCCATGGTTGCAAGACAGCTGCTCTAGTCACCACATCTGTGTTCAAGTCGGGAATGAGGAAGGGAAGGAACGGGCACCAGGGATATCTTTGCTTTATGAGAAAAGTAAAAGCTTTCCCAACAGACCTTTCACTGGTGTACCCAGCTATCCTAGCTTCAAAAAAGAGTGGGAAAGTGGGGCACCTGGGTGACTCAGTAGATTAAGCATCCAACTCTGGCTCAGGTCTTGATCTCATGGTTCGTGGGTTCGAGCCCCGCATCGGGCTTTCTGCTGTCAGCACAGAGCCCACTTCGGACCCTCTGTCCTCTTCTCTCTCTGCCCCTCCCCTGTTCATGCTTGCTCTCTCTCAGAAATAAACATTAAAAGAAATTTTTTAACTAAAGAAAAAGAGTGGCCAGGAAATTATGTGGCTTTTCCAGCCTCTCTATAGCAGATGTGAGCAAGAGCAAAGCACTTTGGCAGGGAGGTCTGATTAGCCAACCAACAGTGGGCGGCACAGTGTTGTTTCCATCTCCGGTTTACAGATGAGAAACTAACGTACATAATGGGACTTGGTCACAAAGGGGCAGAGCTGGGTCACAAACCTAGATCGACTGATTCTAGCACTCATGTTATTTCCACTGTACTACTCAGCCTCTGAATTCTGCTATGGGAAAGTATATGTCATGAAGGGAACAATCCACAGAATTGTATAGTAACGGGGATATATTCTAAGTGGATTGATTTTAAACCATCATCATATGATATTTTTATCATTATTGTTTAAAACCCATTATTGCATTTTTACAAATGTATGTAACAACTAAGCTTTAAAGATATCGATTGAAGCATTGTTTATAATTGCAAGACACTGTGGGGAAAACTTTACTTTTCTTTTTTTTTAATGTTTTTAAAATTTATTTTTGAAGGAGAGAGAGAGAGACAGAGCATGAGCAGGGGAGGAGCAGAGAGAGAGGGAGACACAGAATTCGAAGCAGGCTCCAGGCTCCGAGCCCTCAACACAGAGCCCGACGCGGGGCTCGAAATCACAAACCATGAGATCATGACCTGAGCCAAAGTCAGACACTCAACTGACTGAGCCACCCAGGCGCCCCAAAAACTTTCCTTTTCAACAATAGGGGATTGGTTGAAAAAAAATCATATGCCATGGAATAGAATAGTCAGAGATAAAGTTTCAAAGAATTTTGGTATTTACAATATTTTATTAAATGATATGAGCACGTTATTTTTTTCAAAGTTTATTTTATTTATTTTGAGAGAGAACATGAGTGGAGGTGGGGCAGAGAGAGAAGGAGAGAGAGAATCCCAAGCAGATTCCATGCTGTCAGCACAGAGCCCAATGTGGGGCTCGAGCTCACAAACTGTGAGATCATGACCTGAGCTGAAGTGGAACACTTAACCAATGGAACCACTCACGCACCCCTCATCTTCGCATTTTTTGCAATATAAGTTAATTTGTAAAAGTCAGATTTGGGGCATGTGACTGACTGGCTCAGTCAGTAGAGCAGGTGACTCTTGATCTTGGGGTCATGAATTTAAGCCCCACATTGGGTGTAGACCTTACATAAAAAAATTTGAAAAAAAAAAAAAAAGAATTACAGTCAGGTTTATTGAAGTATAATTTACATACAATTAAATTCACCTTTTTTAGGAAAAGTTTTCAATTAGCAATAATCGCGCCTCGGATAAACCTCATTGGCTACGATACTGCCACTGCGCAAAGCCAAATTCACCTTTTTTAATATGTGTGATAACAGTTATATATCCACCACTTGATTCAAAATACAGAATATTTCCTTTGCACCACCAAGTTCCCTTAGGCCCTTTTGTGATAAATCCCTTCCTCCTTCTCACTGGCCCTTGGCAATCACTGATTTGATTCTGTCCCTACAGTTTTGCCTTTTAATATCATATAGGGGCTCCTGGGTGGCTCAGTCAGTTAAGCGTCTGACTCTTGATTTCAGCTCAGGTCATGATCTCACAGTTTGTGAGTTTGAGTCCTGCATTGGGCTCTATGCTGACGGCTCAGAGCCTGGAGGCTGCTTGTTGTGGGGCTCTGCATGGACAACACAGAGCCTGCTTGGGATTCTCTCTCTCCCTCACTCTCTGCCCCTCCCCCTCTTGCATGCATGCTCGCTCTCTCAAAATAAATTAATAAACTTAAATAAAAGAATTTCATATAAAGGATAATATATGACCTTTAGTTTCTGGCTTCTATCAATTAGCATAAATGCTCTTGAGATCATTCATGTTGCATCAATCAGTGGTTCATTCCTTTTTATTACTGAGTAGTATTCTATAGTATGAATGTACCATAATGTGTTTGTTCTTTTACCAGTTGGTAGACACTCAGGTTGTTTTAAATTTTAAAAAAACTTGTTAATGTTTATTTTGAGAGAGAGAGAGAGCACGCAAGCAGGGGGCAAGGGTGGGACAGAGAGAGGGGGACAGAGGGTCTGAACCGGGCCCTCTGCTGACAACAGGGAGCCCGATGTGTGGCTCAAACTCACAAACTGTGAGATCATGACCAAAGTCAGATGCTTGACTGAGCCACCCAGGTGCCCCGGTTGTTTTAAATTTTGGATGAATAGTAACGTATTTGTTGACTAGGTGCCATAACAGCGTACTGCAAACTGATGGCTTAAACAATAGAAGTGTATCCTCTAACAGCAAAAGAATGATAAGAGGGGGAAAAAAAGTGACCAAAACATTCACTAACACAAGGAAATGGAAAGGAAGCTTGAGTTTGTCTCCTGAGAAATCTCCTGAGACATTGAAACAATCTTGAACCTTGCACATATTTGAGGGTTGAACTGATATTACCTAAGTGGCCCAGAATCCACCAAAGTGAGAAATAATTTTAGAAATCAATCCCTGACAATACTCTCAGAATGCTTGGCAGAAATTATGTAAAACTGGAAAGCAACTTTTATGGGGTTGCCACAGGAAAAATATATCCCTACTAAAGATAACTTACCAATGAAAATGTATAAAACAAGGAAGAACCCATTAGGCCCACCACCAATGTCTGCTTAAGTTGTGAGTTACACATGGATGGTGATGAGAACAGAGCCGCTGGAGTTGTGTGCTGCAGTGGCCCCCAGAACCATCTACCATCAGCAAGGACCAGCAGGGACACCACAGGGGGAATTAGAGCCCAGGAACATAGGACAGGCTTTGTAAAAATAATTGAAGACTCAGAAGGAGGACTTGAAATCCTAAGAAAATAGCAAGAGGCTATGAAATTTTCTTAATGTTTATTCATTTTTTGAGAGAGAGAGAGAGAGACAGACAGAGCATGAGTAGGGGAGCGGCAGAGAGCAAGGGAGACACAGAATTGGAAGCAGGCTCCAGGCTCTGAGCTGTCAGCACAGAGGCCTATGCAGGGCCCAAACTTATAAGCTGCGAGATCATAACATGAGCTGTAGTTGGACACTTAACCAACTGAGCCACCCAGGTTCCCCAGTAGCAAGATGCTATATATATAATATATATATATAACATATATATATATATATATATATATGATGCTGTATTAAGAAGCGGTATCTATTTATATATTTATATAATTTAATATATTTATATATTAATATACATATTTATATATATATTATATATTAATAATATATATAATATAATATATAATATAGCATATAATATATAATATGCTATATTAAGAAGTGATACCTATATATACATATAAGATGCTATTATTTAAGAAGTGATACCTATTTTTCAAATTTTCTTCAAATAAAGAACATTTATTTGAAGAAAATTTGAAAAATAGGTATCACTTCTTAAAATGACAAATATGGCCAAACTAAAAACTCAACTATATAGGTTAAACAGTAATTAGATATAGATGACAAGAAAGCTGATGAGCTGGAAGATAAATCGAAAGATATTCCAAGCTTGCACCACAGAAAATAGAGATAGAAAATGTGACAAAAATTAAGGGGGTCGGGAAGAGTTGACATGTTCTTTCAAAATGTGGCTCCTTAGCAGGATTTTCTTGATAGGAAAGAGACCATCACAAAATGATAAGTTCTTTAGTGTTCCCCATTTTCATCTCTTCATTTCGGAAAACTCTTAAACAAAAGAGCTGGACTTAAGGGATGTCAAGACATAATACCCAAAGGGTCTCTTATTAGAGAATTAGAGTTAATAGCAAGATGTTTAAATGAAGAGTATAGTTGCCGGGCGCCTGGGTGGCTCAGTCAGTTAGGCGTCCAACTCTTGGTTTCGGCTCAGGTCATGATCTCACAGTTGTGGGATCGAGCCCCAAGTGGGGCTCTGTGCTGACGGCATGGAGCTTGCTTAGGATTCTCTCTCTCCTTCTCTCTCTACCCCTCCCCCATGCATGCTCTTTCTCTCTCTGTCAAAATAAATAAATAAACTTTAAAAATTAAAAAAAAAAAAGGAATATAGTTCTTGTGAAGGCAGGTGTAATGAGGGCAAACAGAAGCTCTGATGAGGCATTTGATATCCCAACTTTAAGTGGAAGAAGTTTAAAAAACTCCTTATGGGAAAATGGGAGAAATAATAGTTAAATGGTAATACTTAATGTTTGAGTTTCACCAAAGAAGTGAGCCTAATGCAAACCTTGGCAAATATATTTCTTTAAGTCTTCCTCCAAACATTTATTTATATTTAGCCAAATGGTTAGGGGGAAAGTGGGAAAATTAGATTCATATTTATTCTTTTTGTTCTTAAATCATCCCGATTAAGTCACATCTGGAGCAAGTTTACAATTGGGGGCCACTGCCAAATACAAGGAGCCAATATTTACTTGGGAATATCAAGTATAATCACAAGCAGAATGCCAAGAAGGAAATCACCAGTCTCTTTAGAGCTGACTTGTACTTTCAATTAATGCAGTACAACAAGTATCTGATCCTGATTTCCTCTCAGAAATAATATAAACTAATGGTGAATGGACAAAGGCAGGAGATGCTGAGGACCATATAGAGGATGAAGACCTTTAGCAAGAGACAACCTGTTTACAAAAATAGGACGGGGCTGCTTTGGGAAGTCATCAAGCAACAATGGCCTGCAACCAGTCTTTCTTGTAATAAAATAAAGAAGGGAGAAATCATTCCAAATTGTAAAAGTAGATTGGTAAATATTTTAGCTGCATACTTCTGGGAAAGCTATTTTCTCTTCCCCTAACCTTCCCCCTTAAGTAGGGCATACTGTTCAGAATTCGAAACCTGATGGCCAAGTTTTTAGGATAAACAAGACTTTGTGGCTCTAGAAGGAGTCCTGTCTTGAAAGCTGATTTAGTTTGGAAATTGGGGTGAAGGTAGAGGAGAAGGGGTTGTTAAATAAAAGGAATGTGGACGTTACAAGAAATGATGAGGTTCAAAATGCCTGGATTTTGTTCCTGGCGCTAGTACTTGTCCAGGCAATTTTAGGCACATATAATAAATATGAAGCCAACTTGGCTAAGCCCAGAGCTGACTGTAGACCTGAAGAAAGTTCAAGTGTGAAAGGCATCAACAAGTGGGAATCGAACTGCGTGTGTAGAGACAAGTTTTAGAGGACAACGTAAGCTTTTTGGCAAAGCAGGATCATATAAACTTTTGGGGGAAAACATAAGCTTTTTAGGAAAAAAACTGAGACTACTTAAGAGACAGAATAAGAAAAATGCTCCATTGAATGGATAGAAGAATATGAGGTTAAACACCAGAGATAAAAGAAAATGAAGAGAATGGTTGACTTCGTTGTTGTTGGCTGACACTTGTCTGAGCGTTTAAAACTTTTCTTTTAAATCCACCTTTGCTATCCACTGATGAAAAGTAAGTTGAGAAATGAGTTTTACCTTAACAGAAAGTAAACAGGTTCAGTTTAGTGCTTACCAGCAAGATTGAAGTTTAAAGGGGAAAAGGTGCAAAACTATGATAGTTCTCCAATTTTCCTTTCTTTTCTTTTTTCTTTTTTTTTTTAAGTTTATTTTGAGAGAAAGAGAGAAAGAGTGCAAACAAGGGAGGGTCAGAGAGAGGGAGAGACAGAATCCCAAGTTGATAACGCAGAACCTGACACGGGGTTCTAAATCACGAACTGTGAGATCGTGACCTGAGCGGAAATCAAGAGTCAGACGCTTAACTGACTGAGCCACCCAGGTGCCCCATTTTTTAAATCCAATTTTCTTAGAAGCCAGGGTTCAGGATGCCTGGCTGGCTCAGTCAGAAGAGCATGCAACACTTGATCTCAGGGTCATGAGTTTGAGCCCCACATCGGGTATAGAGGTTACTTAAAAAAAAAAAAAAAAGAACTTAAAAAAAAAAGGAAACCATTGTCTGCTGAGCTAATAACAGTAATATAAGAAAATTATATTTTAGATGATGCTAAAAGATATCCTTTTTGGTCTTCACTTTATGGAAAATAAAGTACTTTGACTTATTTTAAAAATGCTTTGAAACAGTTCTGGTGTTGCAGCAAGGTGTGGATATTAATGATTTTTTAAAATCATATAATTTGATGTAAAAACATCAGTGGTCTCCTAAGTTTTTCTTAATGGTGCATGGTTTCCAAACCCTATAAAAGCATAACTGATCTCAGGGTTAATCAACCTCAGCACTCTTGACATTTTGACCCAGGTAACTCTTTGAAGTAGGGGGCTGTTTTCCATAGCAGCAACCCTGACCTTTCCCAACTAGATACCAGCAGCGAGCTGTGACCATTGAAAATGTGTCCAGATATTGACAGATGTGTCGGGGGAGGTCACCCCAAATTCCTCCCAGCTGGGAGTCACTGGTTAGTTTAACTGTGTTAAGATAAACCATTTAAGATTCACCTTCTGGGGCGCCTGGGTGGCGCAGTCGGTTAAGCGTCCGACTTCAGCCAGGTCACGATCTCGCGGTCCGTGAGTTCGAGCCCCGCGTCAGGCTCTGGGCTGATGGCTCGGAGCCTGGAGCCTGTTTCCGATTCTGTGTCTCCCTCTCTCTCTGACCCTCCCCTGTTCATGCTCTGTCTCTCTCTGTCCCAAAAATAAATTTAAAAAAAGTTGAAAAAAAAGAAAAAAAAATTAAAAAAAAAAAAAGATTCACCTTCTAATTAAAGTAGGAATAAGGTAAGCTCACTTGCTTAATTGATATCTGATATGGGAAACAAAGGCAGAACAAAATGTAGATAAAATTAAATTTCCTTATAATCTACAGGCCATTGACAAATACTTGAGGGCGGGAGGGTAAGACATTCTTTCAATCTTAATGTTTTGCTAGAGGGAAAAACAACTTTAGCTTGACAATAGCTAGGCCTCCAGGATCCTGGGAGTCTCCTTTAGCATATGAAAGTCCTTCTGGAAACTTCCCCTGGACTTTACCTCCCCCAATTCCTCACAACCCCAGGGCAGCTCTTTCTGCCCAAGAGTCCTGTCCCCGTGCTTTAATTAAACCACATTTTTGCACCGAAGAAGACTCAAGAATTCTTTCTTGACCTTTGGCTCCGAGCCCCAACATTTCCACATCCTCCATAATAGAGTTTGACAAAGTAACTGGTGTTAAGATGATGCCTATAAGGCCCCTAGGTTGGGGCACCTGGGTGGTGCAGTTAAGCACCTGACTCTTAATTTCGTTTCAGGTCATGATCTCGGGTTCATGAGTTCCAGCCCCGAGTAGGGCTCTGTGCTGACAGCGTGGAGTCTACTTGGTTTTCTCTCTCTCTGTCTCAAAATAAATACATAAACTTAAAAAAAATAATAAAGCACCTGGGCTGGGCCTGGCTCTGGTTTGGTACTTAAACATATTAGTGATGATGATGGCTCCAAAGCGGAAGTGAGGGTAGGAGGGTGGGGGCGGGGAGGGGAGAAGGCGGAAGGAGGGGAGAGAGAAGACGGTGAAGGAAGGACTTGCTATGCTTTCCTTGCTTGGAAATGGGCAGAATCGGCTCACCTCTCACCGTCCACTGGCTCGGAGCCTGTGAACAGGAAAGGAGGTAGGTGAGGGCACCATCAGGCGGGAGGCAAAAGATCTGATGAGTGTTTCATCAAACTAGTGTTTTTCCTAGTTACAACGATCTCTAAGGCTTAATTCCTTCACACAGGGCATTTTCCGGTCCCAATTCCCATTGACTTGGTTTTGTGAGAAAACCAAGTGATGCATACCCATCAGACAAGCAGGATTTATTTCCAGGACAGATTAGAGAAAGTAGATCTTATGCTAATCACTGATAAAGTAAAGCTTTAAACTTCCTCCTATTACATTTAGATTTCTCGAAATCCACACCCGTTTTGCATACAGATTCAAAAACCAGTTATTGGCTAGGAGGCACTCAATAAATGCTGATTGCCTGCACTTTTATTAACCGCAGTGAACAGTAGCAAGGATCTCCTGAGGCCAATAGGAGACTCAGAATGGTAAGCAGGTGAGTTAGGCTAATTAGGCTAAGTGAGTCTAGGATAACTTGAGTTATCTTCACTTGTGAGCGCAGGTCTTTCTTCCCACAGACCCATGGCTCTGCCACAGGTTCTCTTCATGAGCGTGGGTGTTACGGCTCAACCCGGGGAGACTCGTAGCTCCTGAGAGATAGCAGATGGCAAGTTTCCTCCTCACGCCTCTCGTTCTTCTTCTCTCTTCCTCTGAAGGCGCCAGAGTTCAAGAGGTTGCTGTAGAGCTCCACTCGGACCAGTCTTCTGCACTGAGGTACAGCTATTCACGATGTTCTTGTTTGTTTGCTTATTTATTATTTTTTATGTTGAGAGAGAGAGGACGTGTGAGTGGGAGAGAGGGGCAGAGGGAAGAGAGAGAGAGAGAGAGAGAGAGAGAGAGAGAGAGAGAATCTTAAGCAGGCTCCACGCTCAGCGCAGAGCCTGACGCCAGGCTCAATGCCAAGACCTTGGGAACATGACCTGAGCTAAAATCAAGAGTTGGATGCTCAACTGACTGAGCCACCCAGGCGTGCCCCGAACGTTCTAATAGAGGTGATTTAATGTTGGTTTTGCACCAATCCCAGAGAGCAAGAGGGACCCTAAGGGGTGGCAGTAGGTAGGATCTTGCTCTCTGGGCCAGGCTAATACCAGCCCATGGGTACATGTGAGTATAACTGTACTGATTTGAAATTACTGATATACTTCCTTCCCTTTGGCAAATAGCCACTGCCCTGAGCTCTGGAGGGTCCCCACCCTGGTCCTGGGCCTAGTATTACCAAATATTTAAAAATATTTTGAATATTGCCTTGCCCAAGCTAGTGCTTTCAATTCTTTTCAACTAGTGACTGAGTTGTATTAAAAAAATTTCATTGAGGGGTGCCTGGCTGGACATGTGACTCATGATCTCAGGATTGTGAGTTCGAGCCCCACATTGGGCACACAGTTTACTTAAAATTTATTTTTTTAATTTTAAAAAAAAAGGTTTATAGTTGAGAGACAGTGTGTGTGTGTGTGCGCGTGTGCGTGGGTGCACGAGCAGGGGAGGGGCAGAGAAGGCGGACAGATGATCCAAGCAGGCTCTGCACTGACAGCACAGAGCCCGGTGCAGGGCTCGAACTCACAAACCAGGAGATCATGACCTGAGCTGAAGTCGGACGGACGCTCAACCGACTGAACCACCCAGGTGCCCCTAAAATTGTTTTCATTGAGCTTGCAGGTCATACCAAGATGGATAGAGTATTGAGGGGACAGGTTTGTCAATTGTATGGGATGGATGGCCAATAACAAATGGGAAGAGATTTCAAAGGAGTGGGATGGAAATTTGGTAATAATTTCCTTGTGCCTTGACATTTATGACAATCATCATCACTCCTCCTCCTTGATCTCAAGAGTGAGTGGAGACATGAGAAAGAGGAGGCCTGGTATAGAGTAGGTGTTCAATAAATATTTGTGACTGAACGATTGAAAACATGACTGAGTGACAAGTGGAAGTCACTACTGGACATTTGTTTCTCTGAGGGTTAAATAAGATAATCGTCAATGCGACAAATGTGAAACACCTGCTCTTTGGCAGGTTTGGGTGAGGATCCAGGGTTGAATCCAATCAAAGACTATTAATCAATTTAGAAGGGAAACAGAAGGTTGAGAAATGAGAAACTATCTGCAGCAAGGAAATCATGAGCCAGAGAAAAGTATTGTTTTTTTTTTTTTTTTAAAAAAGGAGATGAAAGTTAATGAACAGAGAATAAAATCAGTAACAGGGCAGTGGCATAAAAAAAATAAAGTTAGCATGACACTGGTATTAAGAGGAGTAGAACAGCCGGGCTCTGAGATAATCCTCCTACACCACTGCAGCTTACCAAACTTATATGGGCTCCATCTTTAAAGACAGATGTTGATACCATGTAAATAAATGCCCCAGAAGAATATAGCGGATGAGCAGGGATGGCTTCGTACGGGTGTGTGATGGGAGAACTAAGGGAGATGATTCATTTTCAGAAATACCAAATAAAAAGCTGTGCTGTCTAGTTAACAATAGGTTTACAACCTATTGGAAGTATGTATGAACCCCGCCCCCCCCTCCCCCCACTCAACAATGGAGTCCCAAACCCTTAGACGCTTCACTTCCTGGTTCTTCTTCCCCTCTCTGTTTAGGGGCTTATTTTTACGCGCTTTGCATTGAGCATGTGCCAAAGGACAAATGGAGGAGGTAGTGAAAGTCTCTGCGTCCCCTCAAGGAATGTACATGTGTTCCAATCAGACTACTTTTTGCCTTACCTGAACACAGGCGACCGGTTGGGTAAGGCTGTAAGCTCTGTAGTACTCAGCCAATGAGGAAGCAAGGGAGGGACTTGTATGTGAGCAGATAAATTGTCTGCTGTGAGTGCCCCAGTGTGCCTGTCGCTCATACATATCTGTTCTGTTTTTAATTTTTTAAATTTACATCCAAGTTAGTTACCATACAGTGCAGCAGTGATTTCAGGATTCCTTCATGCCCCTTACCCATGTAGCCCATCCCCCCTCCTACAACCCCTCCAGTAACCCTCAGTTTGTTCTCTATATTTAAGAGTCTCTTGTGTTTTGTCCCCCTCCCTGTTTTTATATTACTTTTGCTTCCCTTCTCTTATATTCATCTGTTTTGTATCTTAAAGTCCTCATATGAGTGAAGTCTTTCTTCGACTAGTTTCACTTAACATAATACCCTCTAGTTCCATCCACGTAGTTGCAAATGGCAAGATTTCATTCTTTTTGATTGCCAAGTAATACTCCATTGTGTGTGTGTGTGTGTGTGTGTGTGTGTGCATATATGTGTGTGTGTGTGTGTGTGTGTGTGTGTATATATATATATATATATATATATATATATATATATATACACACACCACATCTTCTTTATCCATTCATCCATCGATGGACATTTGGGCTCTTTCCATACTTTGGCTATTGTTGATAGTGCTGCTATAAACATGGGGATGCGTGTGCCCCTTCAAACTAGCGCACCTGTATCCCTTGGATAAATACAAGTAGTGCAATTCCTGGGTCATAGGGTAGTTCTACTTTTAGTTTTTTGAGGCACCTCCATACTGTTTTCCAGAGTGGCTGCACCAGTTTGCATTCCCGCCAGCAATGCAAAAGAGATCCTCTTTGTCTGCATCTCGCTGACATCTGTTGTTGCCTGAGTTGTTAATGTTAGCCATTCTGACAGGTGTCAGGTGGTATCTCATTGTCGTTTTGATTTGTATTTCCCTTATGCTGAGTGATGTGGAGCATTTTTCCATGTGTCGGTTGGCCATCTGGATGTCTTCTTTGGAGAAGTGTCTATTCATGTCTTTTGCCCATTTCTTCACTGGATTATTTGTTTTTTGGGTGTTGAGTTTGATAAATTCTTTATAGATTTTTGGATACTAACCCTTTATCTGATATGTCATTTGCAAATATCTTCTCCCATTCTGTCGGTTGCCTTTTAGTTTTGCTGATTGTTTCCTTCGCTGTGCAGAAGGTTTTTATTTTGATGAGGTCCCAGTAGTTCATTTTTGCTTTTGTTTCCCTTGCCTCTGGAGACGTGTTGAGTAAGAAGTTGCTGCGGGCAAGGTCAGAGAGGTTTTTGCCTGCTTTCTCCTCGAGGATGTTGATGGTGTCCTGTCTTATGTTTAGGTCTTTCATCCATGTTGAGTTTATTTTTGTGTCTGGTGTGAGAAAGTGGTCCAGGTTCATTCTTCTGCATGTCGCTGTCTAGTTTTCCCAGCACCACTTGCCAAAGAGACTGTCTTTATTCCATTGGATATTCTTTCCTGCTTTGTCCAAGATTAGTTGGCCCTACGTTTGTGGGTCCATTTCTGGGTTCTCTATTCTGTTCTATTGATCAGACATCTGCTCTTGCAACAACATTGATCAAAGGTTCACTTCACTGTACTCCAAATCGCTGTGTCCCTCCTTTGATTGGGTTGGCGGGCTTATTTCTCACACGTGACACATGCAGTCACACCATGTGCTCTTGAAGGGCGCTACACTTGGTTAAAAGCTCTGTCACTGTCTTGAAATCCTTAATAATTATCTTTGAACTTGTGCTTGTAAGCGAAGTCCAAATGGGCATGCGTGGATCTCCGCGCCTTGCCATGCATTTGCATACAGCATTCATGACTGGTACTGCTACCTGGCTTCTACAGCACTTCCACCTGCACTTGCTTTGAGTCTCCCTGAACTCCCATTGATGGGGTTGCGGAGTGTGGGGGTCCAGAGCTGACGACCAGGAAATAATTGTTGAGCCGTCTTTGGTGCAAAGAGGTGATTTTTAAAATTTTTTTTTTCAACGTTTTTTATTTATTTTTGGGACAGAGAGAGACAGAGCATGAACGGGGGAGGGTCAGAGAGAGAGGAGACACAGAATCGGAAACAGGCTCCAGGTTCCGAGCCATCAGCCCAGAGCCCGACGCGGGGCTCGAACTCACGGACCGCGAGATCGTGACCTGGCTGAAGTCGGACGCTTAACCGACTGCGCCACCCAGGCGCCCCAAAGAGGTGATTTTATTAAAGCATGGGGACAGGACCCATGGGCAGAAAGAACTGCACTGGGGTTGTGAGGAGTGACTGGTTTATACTATGGAGTTGGGGGAGGTAGAGGCAAAAGGGAGGCCTCCAGAAGGACTTTGATATGCTAAAGAGGACTCCTAAGATACTGGGGGCCTGGCTGTTGTCAAGCTAGGGTTGTTTTTTCTCTAGTAAGGCATTAACATTAAGGCAGTAAGGAGTTCCTGGAGAAACCTTATACTCTGTATTTGCCTCAACTATTTGTCAGTGGGCAGCAGGTTGTAAGGAAAGTTAATTTTGCCTACCATTTCCTTCTTGCCTTTGTTCCCCACATCGCTATGGAGAGGAGAGTGATAGCAGGGCTCCAGGCAACTGAGTCTATAGGTTTCTGGAGATTAGACTATTGGTAAGATTGCCTTTTTTCTTGTAATTTACTAAGACATTTATAAACTGATGGCTACACAGGTCCTGCATGACTGTGATCTCTATCAGTTAACCCTTTATTTTCCCCTTCCTTTGATGGGCAGCCAGGAGTGCCTGAGGGATGTCATAATAATCTCCCAGTGGTGGTGATGGTGGGGGTGGGGTTGTTAGCTTGCGCTTTGCCCTCAGCCTGCCTTACGATCCCTCATCACTGTTTGTATCCTGGGCCCAGTGGAATTCTGAGCTTGTGTCCAAATCAGCACAGCTACAACAGCAGGGGTGTTGACAGCCCCAGAGGCCACTCTTTCCATTAGAACCAGACCTTGCTTCCAATGCAGAAAGTGGGTAATGGCATTCAAGAGCCTTTCTCTCCTTCTCATACTTTTTTGATTGCCAAGTAATATTCCGTCCTGTGTGTGTGTGTGTGTGTGTGTATACACACATAAACACACACACTACATCTTTATCCATTCATCTATCATTGGACATTTGGGCTCTTTCCATACTTTGGCTATTGTCAATAGTGCTGCCGTAAAGTTTGGGGTGCATGGGTCCCTTTGAAACAGCATATCTGTATCCTTTGGATAAATGCCTAGTAGTGCAATTGCTGGGTCCAGCAGTGCAGAGGTCATGGTGGCTCTGACAAGAGTAAGTTTGGTGGCGGGTGGAAGCAGACGCTCAGCTGTCCTGTTCAAGAGAATGAGTGAAGAACCACAGCAAATATGGGCGAATTCTCCCAAAGACTGTTGCCAGAAAGCGGAGCAAAGGGACGAGGTGGAAGCTGACAGGGGCAGTGGGGAGAAGAGCTGGTTGGGGTTTTTAAGAAGGAAGAAGCAACAGCCGATTTGTATGTTGCTGGGGAGGATCCAAGAGGACACCCTGTCCCTGTCCCTTGTTGCATTGTGCTCGCAGACCCTGCGTGCATCTTGGAAGACTCCTCAGTTGACAGTCCCCTCACTCAGCACATGGGTAAGCGCACTGCCCGTGGCCCCGCTCAGTTGGCTACTAGTCGGAACTCTTCCTATACCAGCAGCTGAAGAGCAGGCTGACGTTCACCTGCTCCACAGTGCTTTCTAGCACTTAATAGGCATTTTCGAAGTGTGGCTGTTGGATTCAGGTCCTCCGATACGACCTTCCTGACTGGTTCTCCCACACATTGACTGAATTGTATTAAATACTATCGTTTTCAGAATGCACTTGCCAGGGTGCCCCCCGGCTCCCTAACTACAGCACTTTACTTGTGGACACTATAGATCTCCCAGCACAATGTGCCCCCAAATATCACCCCCCTCCCACACAATTTTGGAATATTAAAAAGAGTAAATTTAGTGTGTAGGTGGATGGAGGTTGAAGAGAATGAACACTACTCTGGTTGTTTCTACTTTTAGAGACCGGCCGGCTGAGGGATACCTCAGGGTTTCTGACCGGGACATTTACGTCTGAGAGAAATTTCTCCTCCGTCCTTTCAAGTAGACGTGACGGAGGTACATCGTGAGTATTCCACCACAGCTGAGACTCTGTGATTTTACATGGAGAAATTCCCCCTGAACTCCATCGGTAGGTTGTGCATTGGGCATGGTTTTTAGAGAACACTTTGTCTCTCATTTTCCCCTCCAGGTACTCTGTTGGAAAGCTGGGATGGGTTAAATCAGGGTGATTAGCCAGATGTTATTTTATTTTTTTAACGTTTATTTATTTTTGAGACAGAGAGAGACAGAGCATGAACGGGGGAGGGGCAGAGAGAGAGGGAGACACAGAATCGGAAGCAGGCTCCAGGCTCTGAGCCATCAGCCCAGAGCCCGACGCGGGGCTCGAACTCCTGGATTGTGAGATCATGACCTGAGCCGAAGTTGGACGCTCAACCGACTGAGCCACCCAGGCGCCCCAACCAGATGTTATTTTAAATGCTTTGAAGGTAAGGCAACAAGTAACACATACTGAATAAGCCAAAGTGCTTAATTTTGTTTTCTACGAAATACTTTATTGTTTACTATGGAGGGGCTACAAATACAGATCTGATATGAACACAATGTCCTAAACTGGGTAACATTGGTGAGAATGGTGAGGAAGAACTCAGAAGCTAGAGACCAGGGCACATGGCATTTACATTTGCTCATCTCCACCATACATCTTAAAACATCAAAGGCACTTATCAAAATGGGTAAATAAGAGTGTGGAATTTCAAACAATGATACATACCCAAAGCATAAAAATCAAGTGGTTGAATTTTCTTTTGGGTTGATTTTTAACATTTTACTAACATTTTTGATACACAATTTACTTTGTAGCCTTGAAATCTAATCATTAAGACTTCTTCAAATGAAAACCTGATGGAATACCATAAAACTGGAATTCTTCTATACCCAATTATCAAAGAGCACTAATATTTCCTGGTAAGTCCAAAGGCCACTATTATGCGAATCATGTCCTCTCTATAGTGAGGACTACAGGAACCGACTCTCACTAGCACACTGGTGGTGTCTTTGTGACTTCCTAGGCACACGATCTAGAAACTGCCATGTACACAGCATTGTGCTGGGTGCCATGGAGACACAGAAATATGGTTATCATCTGTGCTCTCACAAGCTTACATTTACCCACTTTAGTATATGTGCTGCCGAAGCGAGCACGACATTTACCCACTTCAAATGGGTCGGTCATGCTTTCAATTCCTACTGCCTTGTTCTAAGCAGTTTCTTCTAATAAAACAGGAACCAAAGAGTTTGTGTCCCCATCCCTTATTCTATTTGATTTTCAGAAAAAGAGTTAAGACCAAATCAAACTTAAAAAGACGGCCCAAGCCCTACATCAGTCCAAAGCGTGGTTCCATTTGCCTACAACATGAAAACAGCAGTGGACAGATTGAGACAGTATCTCAGCTCCACAGGACTGTCTTTACATTGCTTTGTGACAATTTCCTGCACAAACAGAAGCATGCAATGCATTCTACAACAAATGTATACATGCTTTTGGACTGACTTTGCCCTTACTCCACACTCGCAGAAAAATGGACTTCAATCACATCTCCATGTCAAAACACAAAATTAGACTAGTAAAACAGCAGGTAGCTCTCCTTGACCTAGTGATACTCTGACTCCATACAATTAAGGACCTCTTCTAACGGCATCCCTTCTCAACATGAAAAACTATTTCTTGACTATCTTTCTTAAAAAAATAGTGGTTATTTTTGAGAGAGACAGAGCACGAGTGGGGGAGGGGCAGAGAGAGAGGAAGACACAGAATCCAAAGCAGGCTCCAGGCTCGAGCTGTCAGCACAGAGCCCGACGCGGGTCTCAAACTCATGAACTGTGAGATCAGGACCTGAGCCGAAGTCGGACGTTTAACAGACTAAGCCACCCAGGCACCCCTATTTCGTGCGTATCTTCTAATCAGTGTATACACATACAGATGTAGAGTTAAGTGTGGGCAACAACACTGACAAAGCATCAACCGTGTTGAAGAGTGTACTAACAGTGAGAAATTTCTATTTCTTTTTATTCTGGCTTCCTTAATCTATACAAGTATAATTTTCAGGAAATCCCTATGCTATACAGAATTGAAAGATGTCAATTTTTGCTATAAAAATGATTTCCTAATGCAGAGTGATTGTACAGTAAGAATGTAATAAGTGGTCCACAGGAGAGCTAACACAATGTATTTCTATATCTGATGTATACTAATTATTCTTCCATTTTAGGTAATGTTCCATTTCCAATATTCAACTTTCTTCTCATCAAGGAACCCCCAAGTTCATGAACTCTAAGTGCAACTTCCAGTGAGCTTTATCAGTATAGAGAAGCCAAAGACCACAGGTAACACTGGGTTATAATCAGAGGGAGTTAATCAGTATTACAATCATGAAATTGCTTCTGGGCGATAGACTTTGGTAATTACATGTAAATCATAAGGGCATGATTCAGGCATTATAAAAATAATGACCTGATTTCACTAGGCATCAACTAGTATTTATTAAGCTACCTGAATTTTTCTGTTGATTTTTGTTGCTGTTAAATAATGGTATTTTTGATAGTGGTAAAACTGCATTTTTCAAGTGCAGGATGATCTGAGCTGAATGAGAAAAAGAATGATTAAGGGAAGAAAGGCAGGCAGGTCTGGCATCAATTTGAACAACATATTTCGCTTCTGTTTTTGATTTTAAAAAGGCTCACGTGTCTAAGATTATCATAAACATGCCAGCTATTTTCAGAGTCTCAGGATTAATCAGGACCAAGGAAGACAAAATGGTAAACTGTGAACCAGGCCACCACTAGTATGGAGAGCGACACACCTGCCACCAGTATTTTCGGCAGCAACATATTTAAATACAGAGAGAATTAATATATACGCTATTACATAAATCCTCTAAGGTTAAAATTTTTTAAAATAGTTTTATAATTTTTTTATATTTAAGAGTGGCATACTTTATTAAAAGAAAACACTGGAGATGTGGATTCTTTTTGAGAAATAATCACATAGAAACCAGATTTCTACACCTACCCATGGAAAATTAACCACTGATGAATCTAGTTCCAATCCCAAATAAAAGAGACACATACATATGTTAGGAATGATTCTGTCCACTCTGTTAAAACATTTCCATTCCTGAACTGTATTAGCTACTAAAATTCTAAGATGCTCATTTTCCTGGATATCCCCTATTTTATTAAAGGATTTAGTATTTATGTTATTTACATTAATTGACATTTACAAAGAGAGACCAGTGACAGTACCCTATAGTATGTAAGACTTTTACCTTTTTTAAAATATTCTTACTGGACTATAAAATTTAGTGATTATATTTACATCTTTGTAACTTGTAGGTGTCTTGAGTATCTCTTTTTTGTTGTCGTTGTCTTAGTGTTTATTTTGTGAGAAAGAGAGAGTGTGTGCAAAAAAGGGAGAGAGAGAGGATCCCAAGCAGGCTCTGTGATGTGAGTGCAGAGCCCAATGCGGGGCTCCATCTCATGACTGTGAGATCAGGACCGAGCTGAAATCGAGTCGGACGCTTAACCGACTGAGCCACTCGGGTGCCCCTTGAGTATCTCCTAATATGCCTCCTCCCTTCATATTTCTTTCCATTTAAACAGAACATTTTGCCTCTTAGTACTGAGCCTACAGAATTAAAACAAAAACAGATTCTGTGTTTCATACATCCTGAATTAAAATGACCAAAGAAATAAAACCTACACAGGACCATTTTTCTTTCCTAAATACTGCTTCTTCTATTAGCCCTATCTCAGATTTAGTTACATACATACAGTCAACATATCCATGTGCACCAGTGTCTGCAGAACCTCTAATGTTATGATAAAGCTTCCTCCCTGATAGAGAACTATGCATTTTCACTTTGACTTGTGGGCACATTTTAAAGTTAACAATACAGTTTATTGCTGTAAAAACAGTCTTAGATTAATGATGACTCTAGCTATTAGGTTAGTGACTGATAGATAACTCTCCTGGCTTTTTATAATCATTACTGGTGGCTAATTTGACACTTGATTGTACAACATGCATCTCTCGGGATGATCAGGAATGCAAAAGTAGCAAGTTCTAAGATGATTTTGCTACTTTTAGCACTTCTGGCAGAAGGACTAAAGAGGGAAGCTATCAAAGAAAACAAAATTAAGGAATAAGTTACCTGTGGATTTCATTTACTCACATCAGGATTGTCCCTCCTTATTGCAGGCTAACTGGAATCAGACTGAACCATGCTATTCATGTTCAAACACTCCAATGATGTTCTCCAAGAATTTTATTATCTCCAGTTTTATGGTGCCATACTATGCTTTTCATATTGTTTAAATTTTCCAGTTCCATAATCCAAATGCCAAAAAATTACTACACATTCCCTTATACAGTCAAAAATAGGTTTACTGGAATGTTTTAGTTATAGCTGAAGGCAGCAACATTTACAACATTTAGCTTTTGTTACACCCATAAACGTGGAAATTGCTCGCAAAGCAACTGTAATGTGTGAAGAATCTCGCAAATACCGATGGAACGACGGTGCATGTCTTAGCACAATGATCTGGTGCTCTCCATGGGCTTCTTTCTGGACTCCCGGTCTGACCCCAGGTTGATGCGATAATGCAGGTCCTTCTACTAACAGTCTGCAGTATCGCCATCACTGTTTAATTATGTATACAAACAATAAACTGGCAAGTATCCGGTTTCAAATTAGATCCTTGGAATATGGCAAAATAGAGGCTGGCTATCTTTGCCTTAAACATAATTTTTAAAGACACATTTTGTTAGAAGGGAAGAAGATAACTGGACATTCTCAATGCTCCAATTTGAAGTGATACTTGCCTCTTAGTTTCTTGAAAAAGAAGTTTTGAAAGTTATATACATGGGTTTCATTTAAATTATGCAGCAATCTTTTATTATTGTTGTCCCAGATCTTGCGTAATGAAGATCTCTGTCACCAAATCAAGTACGGTATTTCATGACTATAAGAACTGCAAAAGAAAGAAATGGGAAAGGAACATATCAAAATCAGATTCACATGCTATGTTAACAACAGTGCTCCTAAATGTAGCTGTGTCCACTTTTGGAAATAGGCAATGAAGAAGAAACTCGAGATGATCTGAGATGAAAGGTAACAAATGAGAATAAGCAAAAACATCATAAAACAAAGTAAATGTCTAACATTGGCCATTTAAAAAATTTATTTATCTATTCATTTTGAGAGGCTTGATCTCCCGACCCTGAGATCATGACCTCAGCCGAAATCAAAAGAGTCGGATGCTTAACCGACTGGTACCCCTGGCATTTTTTTAAAATGATTTTATTTTTAAGTAATCTCCACACCCAATGTGGGGCTCACACAACCCCAAGACTAAGAGTCATATGCTCTACCAACCAAGCCAGCCAGGTACCCCTAATATTGGCATTTTGATCAAGCAGGTTATGGCAGTATTACCATAGCATACAGCTGCTAATTTAAATATTATAAATATTATCCACTTTATAAAAAAGTATATAGGATATTTTTGAAAAGCATGTTTAATATATTAACAGTAGCTATCTGTGTAGTAAGATTACAGTTGAGTTTTACTAATGTTTTATTCCATATTTTCCAAATTATCCACCATAAATATATGGTCCATTCTTGGTATCTACAGTAGTTACGTTCTATAAAATCACCACAAACATCGAATCAGTGAATACTGACTGAATCGTTGTTGGTAGGGAACATGCAGGGTTAAATTCTTGCAAGCTCCTGGTTACATTTCTGTCAACCAATCAATATATAACCTTGTGTTTTCTGTACCTTTTAATATATATTGTTGATTCATTAACATTAAGCTCCTGGCCAACAGCACTATATGACTCATGCCCAAGTGAAGCTTATCTAACACATGTATTTTCCATAGGGTACATCACAGCCTTCCTGAGGCTGGACAGCACTTCGGCACTACACTTGGGGGCCACTTTGAACAGTGAAATCAACAAGATGCACAAAAATGTGAGAAATGTGGCACTAAATACTTATTTTATGAGCTGAAACTAGAAAGGCAGACCATGGCCTCATTGGACATCAGCTGGGAACGTGCACGTCAGAAGCCTCAAATTTTTCTCTGCTCTCAACACGGCTGCCAATGACTGGGAAAGCACCTTGATACTGATTTCTGGTTTACCAATCAGTGTCACCCAGTGGGTGAATTCCCAAACACAGAATCCACGAATAACGAGGATCAGCAATATTTCTTTGGGACAAACTGTTCTGTTTAAAAGGGGTATCACCATGGAATTTTTCAAGTGGTTGAGACCCTTTCTAAATCTTCATAAAAATCCCTGTAAACATAGGTAAAGAGGCTTTGGAGAAAAAGAGATAATAAAAATGACCCGACTTTAATAAGAATACAAAGGGAAGGAGAAGACTAATGCTTAAATGCCTGAAATCAAGTTCAAATCCAAAACAAAAAGCAACAAAACAAAAAACTATCATATGGTGAAAATTTATCTGGATTTGTCTTCCAAACATAGTACAAAATACAAGCTTCCATACCTAAAGTTAGTAATAGAAAATCGGTGTAAGAGTAGCCATATCTGGCCTCAAACAAAGAGCTTAGCCCTGTATTTGTGGGTGGGGGTGGGGGGTAGAAAGTTCTCTTTGAGAATCTGATAAAAGATATAGATTCTCTCCCATAAAAATGTACATATGCCAAAATGTAAAACTTTACATACAATTTACAAACATTGTCAGAGCTACAGATCCTAGGTTAAGAGGTCCTGACTTGGGTCAGAAGTCATTACTCAATCCTGACATTAGTCATACTGGGTCAACTGAAAATAAGTTAAAAGGGAAATTAAAATGAACTCTAAAACAAATAATGCCCCACACAAAATTACTAGTCCAATAAATACTTACTGATAATCACTAGCAAAAGGGTAACAGCAACCAAAGCCATGATGGCTTTTATCTACAACACACAAAAAGGCATAAGATAGATATTAATGTTTGACTTGTTAATAAAGTCAAGATTATCTGCAGTGCTATTTATGATACTAACTCATCAATGAACAGGCTCAATCCTTGAAAGCTTTTCACATTTTTTCTCATGTGAACTTGCTGGCTATTTGCATCTTTTTGTAAATAGCCAGAGTTCCCAAATTCAAGCATTTTGCTTGACTGGATTTTGTCCAAGGCGGTACTTACTGCACAGCAAACAGTTAACAATCAAAGCCCTCAAGAGCCTGAACATTTGTCTATGATTTCTCATGCTTCTTTCTAATATGAGACCAGGAAAAGTATGAAATTTTAGCAACTCTGTTCAAAAGTGTCAGGATATGGTGAATAACAAAGGCATTTAATACAACTGATTCACTATATACAAAGCAGCGTTTTTTATGACACTTATACTCAAAGTATATGAGAATTCTGTTGGTCTTTGTTCCCTTACTCTCTTCTTGGCATTTTTTGTCTCCATTCTGAGGAATATAATTTCAATTCTTCATGAATAACCTCATTTAATAAGTGGCTTGCCTAAGGGCACTCTGTGTGCCAGTTTCTCAGTTGAGAGCAGAAACTTTTTTTTTTTTTTTAATTTACATCCAAATTCATTAGCAAGAGCAGAAACCTCTTAAGATTAGTCCACAGTCATCTGCTTAATATTTTCAGGTCACTTCTCTATAAAATGGTCACATTCCTCATTTAATCCTAACATGCATAAGCTATAAATTGGTTTGATTTTCCTGATGAATTCAAATGAAAGTCTTGTTTTCATCAAACTTTCTCAGATAGTTGATTAAAGATGGTTCATTAATAAAAAAAAAAAAGATGCCCAGCTACTATAAACACATGAAACATTAGGAGTATCAGAAATAGCAACAAGAAGTAGCTATTGTTATGTTCCTGAAACATGTTTCTGGTAACATTTTAGTGGCATTACACTTATGAGAAAAGCAGAGTGACCAAGAGAAGCCATGGAAGCTCTGCAATTTGGACACCAGGTGCCTATCAACATTATGATAACCAAAAGATGTAGAAATTCTCCCTCCCCACCTGTTGGATTAATTTTGCTCACTTATTTTTAAAGTCAGATTTATTGAAATACACTTTCTCTAGAATAAAATTCACCCCTTAAAGTTCACTGTGATGGGTTTTGACAAAGATATAGTTGTCAGCCACCACCACCAGTCAAACATAAGGTATTTCCACCACTCCAAAATTCCCTCATACCCAGTTATAGTCAGTATCCACCTCCCTGCCCTGAGACATTGGCAACTTCTGATCTGTGCTCTGTCCCCATATCCCTTTTCTCAGCCTTTCCTAAAGTTAATCGAGAAAATGGCAGTGACATAGGGACCATTCAGAAATATAATTTAAAAATATAATTTCATTTTTCTCCCTAAAAGCATACTGTTCCTCTGATCTTCTGATCTGAAATCCAGTAAGTACAAAACCACAATTTAGATATTTAGATATGGCTAAAAAAAGCTAGTCACAATGCACATTATGATCATCTTTCTGTGGCTACACAAATGGGTCCTGTGTACGTATGGGGAAAGTGAGTGGCTCATGGACCCTTTGCTCTTCCAAACCAGGTTATAGAACAGAGAATTTCTATGAAAATGGAAAACTTAAAAGAAAACGGAAAATTTATTCTTCAAAGGATACAAATTGACAACAAAATTAAAATTCCAGACAAGGGGAACAATGAAACATGTTCCCTTCCTCAGTTCTATTTGTGAAACTAAGATGACTTAACAGGTAGACAAAAATAAGTAACTCCACAACAACCCTGGGAAGAAATTCTTAGCATATGGCAAAGCCAAGTTTAGAAAGTTATCACTAAACTTGAAAGTGAGAGATTAAAAACAGTGAGTTTATGTCTAAGATTTTCAACAAAGCCAAAAATGACACGTGGAATTGGGAGGAAAAAGAAAACTGCTCGCATGACATGAAATTCTCTATAAAATCTTAAGCATTTTCTGTTCAATGATTAGCAGCCATATTTAAGAGGTAAATTCATTCCTATAAAATTTTTGTTAAGAATATATTATTATGTACTGATTTTCATTTTTTTTCCCCTTGTTAAACATTTCTCTTTTATTTCTTATTTCTCTGGAATAATAAAGGATAGTGAGATTTTTTTTTAAGCCCCATTTGTCATAATGGATTCTGACATATAAACTACTTTTATTTTTCTCAACAGAAAATTCTTTTTCTCTAGCTTCCACTCCATCTTTTAAATATTTCTATATAATGCTAGAAGTGGCTCCAAAAAGGTACTAATAATAAATTAGATGAAAAATTTATATTTCTTATAAGGTAATAAGTCCACAAGAAGCTAAATCATTAATAAAATGTGGGTTACTTTCTGTGACGAGATCCATGGAAACATCCCTTTGGGAACTGCTTGATTCCTTTAGGTATTCCTGTCCCCAAAGCTATCAATTATTCAACAAATATTTACTGACTCCCAGCACATCCCAAGTTCAGGAGATAGAAGAAGCAAGGCAGCGGTGGTCCCTGCCCTCCCCCTAGAGCTTCAAATCTAGAGGCCCTATATTCTTCGAAGACCACCTGAGATGCTGGGCCACTTATCCAATAGCTTCTGACTTACTCTGCATCCACGCCACCACATTTGCCTTCGAAGTTGTTTCGATCTGTTGCTAAAAGCAGTTGCATTATCCGATAAGCTTTCTATATCACATAGAGGATGGAGAGAAGGATTAAACGACATAACAGGATTCTTTTATCTAGTCACACAAAGACAAGAAAATATTAATTTCTACTTCTGCAAATGCATTCCCTTTTAAGCACGAAAACAACATCCTCCCTCTCCTCCACCCACAAACTGGCAATCCGTGTTGGGAGAAAAGAAAGAGCACAAAAAGTGCACAAAAGTACAGGTCAGTTTGCTCAGCCCATTTTTACAGTAAGATTAAGAGAAGTCTTCCCAGGGCCCTCAATGTTTTCACATAAACATATGAGTTCTGGTAAGAAAATACTCTTTAAAAATTCAAGTACTTGATACACCTATAGAAAAAAAATCTACATGTGGAGAAGGTTAGATTCTTAGAAGATACAAAAAGAGACTGACTTTGAAGGAAAACAATGAATTTTAAAAGTGGTTAAGTTTTTTGGTGAGACAAGTCTGTCCAGGATTAATCAGGTATTTAGCTATTCATCATTGAAACAATATTTGAATACCTAACATGTGACAGCAACTGTTACGAGACTAACGTTTGTCAGTAAAGAAATGTTGCTGAGTCGCCAGAAAAAGCATAAGATAAAAACATCAGATTAAATTTGACATAAGTGTTGAAAATAAGTGATTAGACTTCCTCCCTGAGAGTATGAGAAACACAAAGCATATCAACATAATAAGGCAAAAAAATTTCTACTCTATTCAACAATAAATTTAAAAAATTTCCATCTTCAACCAAACAAATAATGCAGTAAGATGATTCAAATAAAGGGAGCTAAAATTAAAGTACTAAAATCACAAACTTAAGGACCAAATATCATTGTCCTAAATCAAGATTCCTAAACTTTGGCTAGAGGGATGTGAGGAGAAAAAAACTATCAAAACACAGATTAACAATATCAAGAAATATATGAGGTAGCTGTACCTGATTTGTCCTGTAGTTCATCTAGTCTCTCCCCTCTTTCAATTACCTTTGTAATATTTTCTTGCATGACATCAATAACTTCATCCACCTGATTCTGAACACTAGTTTAAAAGAAAGATTTAAAAATTATTTTTTTCTTTTAAGAATTTTATAATTGCTGAAACTTTCATTAGAAAACTTCCATGATAGAAAATAGCAAGTTCTCAGACAATTATTCAACTCAAAACATTTAAGGTTATGTAGCAATATCCTTCCATTTGTGGGCTTGAATACCCACACAATTAAAGATAAGTAAAAGTAATATTTAACTTAAAGATGGTTTGTTTTTAGCCCTGTTCCTGCAAATTAAATGTACTGCCAGAATGTCCAGTGATTTTAGAATTTAGTCAAATAGCTTGACTCTAATCCAGTTTAATCTGCTTTTCAACAGGCTACTGGGGCATCACAGACACAGCTATAACGTACTTCTGCTGTGTTTATACACTAAGGCTAACAAAGGAGTTTGCCTAGGATGTTATCAGCTTATGAAAATATTCAGTTTCCAAAATGGAAATGTACACTGATAATCAGGGGCTATAACCATTCACTGCTCATCAGTTTTCTCATAAACAAACAGGGCTTAAGACACTGGCACACCTGGAAAGGTTTTGAAGCGGCCAAGAGAGAGCAGAAAGGAAAAATTGTTTTGCTGTTTTTCAAAATGAAAATATAATTTCCTCCTTTATGTCAGGTGATGAGGGCCTGTTCTAACCAAATTTCAGACTGTCTAATAAAGATTTAATCTTTGGGGTGCCTGGATGGCTCAGTCGGTTGAGCATCCATCCGACTCTTGATTTCTCGGCTCAGGTCATGGTCTCAGGGTCGGGAGATCGAGCCCCGTGTCAGGATTCATCTTCACTGGTTCTTAGCTGCCTGCTCTCACTCAAGAGTAGCTTCAAGTACACAAACACAGAAGCATTAAGTAACTTACAGTGTTTAGTTTTCCTCTGTTCTGTTACACAAAAATTACCTTAAATTACTTCTTAAAATTGTCATACCAGTGAAATATTTAAAAGGAGAAATAAAATGAACTCACGGTTCTTACAACTCAAAATACGTTTAAAATGCATTGGATTATATATCTCTTTATATATACTATGTACATACACTATATAGTGTGTATGTGTGTGTGTATATACATATATATTATATATATGGCATATATAAGGACATGTAATTGTTGTTTCTAGTTGGGGAAGAAAGAACTGTGTCAATTATCACAATGTCACAATTATAAGGTTTTTTAAAAAAAACTCACAATACACCTCTTGTCTCTGTCCTCTATTCCACACTACCCCTCAAACTAACCCATTGAGTCAGGAGTAAGGCATGGATGTGTAATTTTTAAAAAAGAGTTCTATCTCTTCCCTATCACAGAGCTGTATCTTCAAAAAATTTGCTTTAAAATCAAAATGGAGGCCCCATTAGACAGGTGGGTTCAGAAGTAGTCTCAGATTCAAGTAGCAATTGCTATGTGTGATGACAGTCCTTCCTTCTTATGGTATACCCACTGACTATCCACAGACTCAGGGTTCACCACAGCTCCCCAGAGTTCTGTGCCTCAGATTCTACTGAATATTAGACTGAAGCAGATCTAAGCTGGGACAAGCAGATCTAAGCTCTCTTCTGCCCAAAAAGATCTAACAAGTCCCTGAATCCCTAAGATGTCTTGTTGCAATTCCTAACTATCTAAACAAAGAGCTAAAGATGTTCACCCTATCTAAGAACAATAGCACAAATACTTAAGCAACTAATTAATATATCTAATAATTAATGAGAGCCCACTACGTATTGTTTCAGGCACTGGGAAGATAGTACTGAAGAAAGCAGACAATTCTGGCTCTCATGGAACTTAAGTTCAAATGTGCAAGGAGCGTACTGCATTAACTCTTAGAGCTGTGACACAGCCCGTCCCCATCCCACTTCTCCATTTAGAGCATTTAACACTAAGTGAAAGTACATACCGATTTTCTGCCTTTCCCCCACTAAGCTCGATGAATGCAGAAAACGTGCCTATCTTGTTCACTTTTGCAGCCCTAGTACCAGCCACAGTGCTCAGAGCAGAGTACCCATTCAATGAACATTTGTTGAATAAGCAAACAATTTGAGTATAAATCCTGCAAAAGCATACCCAGTTACCTGAGGAAGATATAATGAGGCAGTATACCTGGAGGTCTTCATTTTTTTTAAATGTTTTTATATTTGAGAGAGAGAGAGAGAGAGAGAGAGAGCGCGAGCGAGCGAGCAAGGGCGCGCATGAGTTGGGGAGGGGCAGAGAGAGAGAGAGATACAGAATCTGAAGCAGGCTCCAGGCTCTGAGCTGTCAGCACAGAGCCCAATGCGGGGCTCTAACTCACGAACTGTGAGGTCATGACCTTAGCCAAAGTTGGACGCTCAACCGAACTGTGAGGTCATGACCTTAGCCAAAGTTGGACGCTCAACCGACTGAGCCACCCAGGCGCCCCTGGAGGTCTCCATTTCACTGTGACAACTGTAACAGAAACACAGCTATTGTTCATCAACGACTAGTTTTGAAATACCCAGGTAGCTATCTTCAACATTTGCAGGAGATGACAACAGCCTAAAGTAAGGCGGTTCTGCAGGGTAGGAATGGACAACATGTGCTGCAGCCCTACACATGATCAGATGATGGCTCCTATAGACATTTAATACACTACACGATTCTAAAGCAAAATAAAGTTCACCATCCACTGGTATGACACTCAATCCAGCTACTATAAAACCCTTATTTAATAATGGACAATCTCATAATTGGGTTTCTGTATTTTAAGATGTTCTCATGCCCAGAACACAACTTCCATAGAAGAGAAAATTATCTATTTGTTTTAATATAAAGGGTAATTTTTTAAAAACAAGCAATAACATATTTTGCAATTACCTTTTACATTTTCACAGCAGTTAACAGTACTGGGTTCTATTTGTATTTTATGTTGATCCTATCCTCATCATTACACTTCAAATGCCTTCAAAGCAGAGACTGTCCCACTTGTCCTTTTATTTCCTAGGTCATGTGAAATGTGCCCAGTAGGCATTCAACAAATATTTTCGGATCTGAATGAAATATCTCATTCATTCAAAAAACATTTATTAAGGAATTATTATGATACTATTTGTTGAGGACACCAATGTGAAGGTTTTAAGTCCAGTCTTTAGAAAGATTACAGTCTACTGGGGAAAACTGGTATCCATGATTATACTACATGTGTTAAGTGCCACAATGGAAGGAAGCCCATGGTACCAGTCATGCAGCCTAGATGAATTCAGCCTGGATCAGAGAGAGATGGCGTCGAGATCCTGGTACTGAGTTTTGAGGGGAGAAGTATGAATTGGGCAGAGTAATGAAAGTGGTTGATGGTAGGAAAGTTCTAGGTAAGAGGAGGGGATATTTCAAGTATCGAGTGATTCACTGGACATTGGTGAAGAAGCTGGGGCAAGAAAAGGGTGCAGGACTTCTAGATTTATAATTTGAGCAACTGAGCGTCCGTAGATGATGAGCATTGACTGAAAGAAAAAATTAAGAACTCAAAGGAAAAGCAAGTTTGTATAGGAGGGTGTGGAGATTTATATCATTTCCAGTTAAAGGAGAGTCGGATGGTAGAAGAAAGGACACAAGAGAGAACATACCCAGGAAAGGATAAAACATGCAGAAAGGAAAAGGTATTTCAACGTTGACTTAAGTCATCCTTAGAGTCTGACACAACTTGTATTCCTGAAACGTCCCTATTCTAATCAACAGGGAAGCTGCGGTGTTGTGGAGTCTGTCACAAACCTCTTGGAGCCTCATATTTTCCCACATGATCGTCTCTCACGTGTGAGAATTAGATGTAATAATGTTTAAATGCTTAGCACAATGCCTAACCCTTAGCCTGTGCTTACTGTCAGTGTTCTTCCATTAAGAAGAGAAAAGTGCTCAGCAACACTTTTCCCTTATTTTATAAAGAAAATATTTATTTTTACAGTTAACACCCCCATCTTGTGGCTTTTTAAGGTACTGTTAACAAAAGAAGGTTTAAAGTTATGCTGTATTTTTGCAACTATATTGCTGTTACATCATGGAACATTCCTTGGGGGACTTTTTATAAAGTTAAACTGATTGGACCAAGACTATAGTTAGGAAATTCTCTACCCAGAACAGAGAATGACTGTAATCCATTAGGGTTGCATTTATAAAGCTATTATTTAACTTAAAAGCAAAGAAAACATTCCAAAGAGAATCATACATTTTATACAGGCAAGTGATTACTTTAAATCTAACCAGAAAAAAATCTTCCCTCAAACACCTGAATATTTTTTTGTGAAAATAATCTGGTGGCAACATGCCAATCGAATTCAAACAAAGTAATAATGTTGCTGATCCATGAGGTCAAGAAACACCCTGTATTAAAATGTTATAAATTACATGGTGATAACAGCTTAAAGAACTCACCAGCGCTAACAGCGCTAACAATTTTGGTTACTCGACTAATGCCAGGTATCTGTCCATGGGCAAGCTGTCTGGTAGATTGTGCTCTGCCATCTTGGGGCATTCTGGGCACACACATGGAGTCATGCCCTGGTTAAATAAGCATCCATGAGTCTGTGCCCACAAGGTTTAGATGACTGACCACCTTTTAAGTCTGGCAAGATTTTAGCTCTAGAGTGAGAACCATTATACTTACTCAACAATTCCTTACTTTTCTAAAATTCTGTGATCACCAAAGATATTGTGCTAATTAATATGTGTATATATACATATTCATGTGTATGTGCCTGGCACTTGTTCACATAGACATATGCTTTGTTTGCAATGCCTATTTGGTACAACCAGCAGCGGTTTGGGGTTCGGCTGGAAAATCATATTCAGAAGACTCAATAGGCCATACTCAGTACTAGGCTCACTCTGCAGAAGGATATCAGAGACAAAAGCAAGCATATGGGCAGGACAAAAAACAAGTGTGTCATCAGGGGAGTCCTTTTCTCTAGAGCAGCTTAGGTATGAGAACTACGTGGGTGGAACAGAAGTCACTCTGGCTCAGTGTAGAGGAACAGCTCTGCTGTGGCATCCTGATGACCCTGAATGTTTTGTAACCCTCCCAGGACATGAGAAGATGGATGGCTTGTGAAGCCATCTCCCACTCATCTCCCTCGAAGATTGTCCACAGACAATTTCTTACCACCTCCCAGGTTCTGATGATGTATGAGGCTTTCTGCAGGGCGTATCTGCCGACTATAAAACCGCCGAGCTACAGTGCAGAACCGGCTCCTCTGTAACAGGGTACCCTGCAACTCCTATTACAGCCATGTGGCCCCTTTTGTTTTGGAATCGTCATTTTTGGTGTGTCCGAGAACCCAGAGGGTCTGGCAATTCTTCCTTTTACTGCCTACATGTTATGGACTGCCTGAATCTAAGCAGTCCTTTGTATCTTTACTGGCCAACAGAGACTTGGAGCAGCAGACTCTTCTGCTGGCCTTGAAGAAGCAAGTATCATGGGTTCTCCAACTGCAAGGAAAAGAATTCTGTCAATACTACTTGAGCTCAGTCAGTAAACGGATCACAGCCCTGGCAAAACCTTGATTTCAGGCTTGTGAGACCCTGTGCAGACAGCCCACCTAAGCAGTGACTGAACTCCTGACCCATGGAAAACGTGAGATGATAAATACGTATTGTTTTAGACTGTTAAGTTCAGGGCAATCTGTCAGACAGTAAGAGAAAATGAAAACGTCCTGTCCAGAACTCAGTTTGTTGGAACCTTGGTTCTGATTTCAGAATCCATTAGCTAGGATTAGGTGAAGTGTGGCTATTTTTTTCTTCATACCAACGGCTACCTGACTAAAGCCCAAGTATCTTAACAGTAACTTGATTTCCTATCACAGCACCCTTCCCACTATGTGCCAACTATAGCCTGAACTAGAGCAGTGGCTATCCCTCCTGAGATCCTGAATCCATTTAGTTTACTGTCCATAGTTAGTATTCAAAACTTAGTCTGTTTCCAAAGCTGTTTCACTGCTCTGCCCATTCTGTCTCCCTTCTTGTCAGGACTCAGATCCTTCTGACATTAGATACATTTACTACCGCATTACCCATCACCCACCACCACCAACATATACAGATAAAGGTTTAAACGGAAAATTAATTACCCATAAAACTTAGATCAATATATGTATTAGAATAAGTAACAGATATGACAACATTCTGGAGGGATACAAAAAACAACTGCACTTCCAAAAACCAAACCTATGATATTACATCTATTATTCTGAAAATGGGACTCAAGCACAGATTTAAACCAAAACTGACCTTGAGATGATGCTAAATAAATGCATCTGACATAAAGTAATCAAGTTAAGAAAACCAACAAACAGGCACCAGATTTCCTTAGCTATGATTCAGAGGTAGCCTTGTGAAAATAGAAAGTTACTGGATTTTTACAATCCTGTAGTTATAGTCAGTCTACATCTGGGCTCAGCAAAGTTTTTTCTGTAAAGGGCCAGACAGACAATAGGTATTTTAGATTCTGTGGGCCATAAGGTCTTTGTCACAGCTACTCAAATCTGCCATGGTAGTTTGAAAGCAGCCACTGGCAATAAGAAAATAGGCATGGCTGTGTTCCGATAAAACTTTATTTAGAAAAACAGGCAGTAACCAGATTTGGCTCCCAGGCTGTAGTTTGCCAACCCTGAGTCCACACAGAAATATGATAAAATCACTTAAACAAATGAGTATCTCAGGAACTTACTGCTTAATTTTATCATTTCTAGGTCCAAATCTTGGTCCAGATGGTCCCCTTCTGAAAACAAAATACCAAGTACATATTAATGAGAGCATTAAAATAAAAAATAGAAAGCACATACACACAATCAGGCTTAATTCTAAACATGGACCAGTAATTTACCCCAAGGAACCACACATAACTGGTATTGCTGGAACGTGATGTGTAATCACATCTGCACTTCACTGGCCACAACTAACCTCATTCTTCTGAATGTTAAAACTTTCAGAGAAAATAGAGTTTATATAACCTTAAGTTACACACAGGTTGTTGTAATCACTAAACTCTGAAACATCGTAACAAGAGTGCCAGTGACTATGAATAGCTTTCTGATCAGTTATAGACAGAAAAAGTAAATTCACCTTTGAATTAGGTTATAATAAATGCTGATTATCAAAAATGAATACAGAAAAAAATCCATTCAAAACACTCTTTTTTTGTTGCTCATCTTAAATTTATCAACAAAGCTAACGGGAAATTCAGGTCTATGAAAATACCAACATTTCTCAAACTGTTATTTGTTAGTCAAGTGTTGTATCATTTCAACCAATCCATTTTAATATTGGGGAAATAAAAACTTGTGGATAATCCATTTTGAGTAATTAGCATTCCTCTGATGATCGAGAATAAGGTATAAATTATAAAACTTTAAAAAAAAATAGAATTGGGGAGACCGGCTCAGTTGGTGGAGCATACGACTCTTGATCTCAGGGTTGTGAGTTTGAGCCCCATGTTAGGCATAGTGCTTACTTAGAAAAAAAAAAAATTACAAAAAAGAAAAAGATCTCTACCAATTAATCACTAACTCCCCATTCCTCCTCCTCCTAGCCCCTGGCAATCTCCATCCTGCTTTGTGTCTCCATGAATTTGTCTACTCTAGGTACTTCATATAAGTGGAATCATATAAAATTTATCCTTTTGTGAACAGCTTCTTTCACTTAGCATAGGTTCTTGGAGATTCATCCATGTTGTAAACATATGTCAGAATTTCCTCCCCCCCCCTTTTTTTAATATTTGGAAAGAGAGAGAGAGAGAGAGAGAGAGAGAGAGAGAGAGAGAGAGAGAGAGAGAGTTAGAGTGTGTGTGTGCGTGTGTGTGCGTGTGTGAGCAGGGGAGGGGCAGAGAGAGGGGGAGAGAGAGAATCCCACGCAGGCTCTGCGCACTCTGCACAGAGCCTGATGTGGGACTCGATCTCAAGAAACGTGAGCTCATGACCCGAACCAAAATCAAGTCAGACAATTAACTGACTGAGCCACCCAGGCGCCCCAGAACTTCCTTCCTTTTTAAGACTAATATTCTACTATATCCATACACCACACTTTGCTTATCCATTCACCTGCTGATGGACATTTAGGTTGCTCCATCTTTTGGCTCTTGAGAATATTGCTGGGTGTTGATAAACTGCTGGGTGATAAACCTGGATTTTGATTTCTTTTTTAAAAATTTATTTGGTTTGTCTCCTCTTCAACACCCAAACAGACCCACAGTGTGTGGAAGCTGTATTTTGAGCAAGTGTGCTAGCTGCTTGTCAGGCCCTCTGCAAAAGGTACATTATTGGGAGTGGACTTCCAGGGGTACGTTGCAGGTCTGAAGAATTAGTGTTTCTCACAAGGTATCTCGCTGACATTGAGAGAATCATTTATGTAACCTTTTCAATACGAGGCCTTTTCAATACGAGGTCCTTTCTGACGGGTAGCTAGTGCTCTAGGTCTAAGGCTTTTTACCATATTTGCCACTGTGGCAATTAGCTTTGTGACTCTTGGGAAATCTTGTCACATGTAGGAGGTATCTTCCCACATCATCTGACCTTGCCAAAATGATACTATTTCCTATTAATGGATTTGTTTCTTATGTTGTTCACTGCTTCATGGTTGTCAATGATTTTTATAAAATGTTTTTATGTAGGGGAAAAGCCTCTACAAAAATCTTACAAAATTATAACAAAGAGGGAGACAAATGTTTGGGGGAGGAGGGGGCACATCTGCCTACACCAATCTCTAGAGAAAACTCCTGCCACATACGTCCTCCTTCCTGCCTTTGCAAATACAACTTAGGTCTATGTGATGACAGCCCTTTCTAATTATAACTGTAGATGACTGATCAGATCAATTAACTGACAAAGTATCAAGGCAATTCAATGGGAAAAGGATAATCTTTTCATCAGCTGGATGGATAGCCATATGCCAAAAAAAATAAAAGAATAAAAAAATAATAATTATCCTTCATCCTTACCTCAACCATACATAAAAATTTACTTGAAACAGATTATAGAGCTAAATGTGAAAGCCAAAACTAGAAAATTCCTAGAAGAAAACATAGGAGGGGATGCCTGGGTGGCTCAGTCAGTTAAGCATCCGACTCTTGGTTTTGGCTCAGGTCTCAATCTCATGGCTGGTGGGATCAAGCCCCGCACTGGACTCTGTGCTGACAGCACGGACCCTGCTTCGGATTCTCTCTCTCCTTCTCTCTTTGTCCCTCCCATTTTCATGCATACTCTCTCTCTCAAAACAAACTTTTAAAAAATTAAAATAAAGAAGAAGAAAACATAGGAGAAAATCTTAGTAAACGTGGATTTGGCAAAGATCTCTTAAATAAGCAAAAACAGTAAAAGAAAAATGTAATAAATTGATTTCATCAAAATCAACACTTTGATCTTCAAAAGATACTGTCATGAAAATGAAAAGATTAAGTCACCAGATGAAAAGTAAATGTCTGTAAAACACATCTGACAAAGAACTTGTATCCCGAATACATAAACAACTACATAAAAAGACAAATTTAGACCTGGACAAAAGATTTTAACATGTACTTAATCCAAGATATGGGGATGACAAATACACAAAAAAGAGGTCCAACATAACTTGTCATTAGGGAAATGCAAATTGAAACGATAGTGAGATACCACCACACATCTGCAAGAATGACTAAAATTTAAAAACTGACCATATATAGTACTGACGAGGATTTAGAGCAACTAGAACTCTTATACGATGCTGGTGGGAATATAAAATGGTGCATCACTTTGGAAAACAGCTGTAAATATATACCGGCCACTCGACTATCTCCTAGGTATTTTCCCAAGAGAACTGAAAGCATCAATCCACACAAAAACTTGCACATAGACATTTAGAGTAGCTTTATTCACAATAGCTAAAACTTATAAACACCACAAATATCCATCAATAAGTGAATGGATGAACTACAGTATATTCACACAATAGAATACTTCTCAGAAATAAACTATCGATACATGGGGTAGTGTGGATAAATCTCAAAATAATTATGCAAAGGGAATGATACCAGGAAAAAAAAGGCATACTGTGGGATACCATTTAAAAAATTCTAGAAAACACAAACTACAGTGATAGAAAGTAGACCAGTGGTTGCCTGGGGATTGGGAGAGTGACAGATTACAAAGGGTATGAGGAAATTTCAGAGGTGATGGTCATGTTCATTACTTGATTTTGGTGATAATTTCACAGGCGTATAGTACATGTACCAAAACTCATATTATATACTCTATATGCATTTTACTGGATGTTAATTATACTCCAATAAAGCTATTTAAAAAAAACTTACAGAAAAAAGTCTTCTTCTTCATCTGAATCATCTTCCAAAAGATTCCTCTGTCAAAAAAAGAGGGGGAAAAAAAAAAAAAAGATGTGAGTTTTCAGATTCAGACGTCTTGCAAACTGTCAGGGAGGAGTAATGAAAGGAGTTCTATTCTGGTGAAATTTCTTAACTCTAAGCTTCCAGACAGAGGGAAGAGTGGTTACATGTGCTTTATCGTAAGCTGAAAGAACCACATTTGCCAACTTTCCGAAGAAAATGCTTGCAATACCAGAATCCTATCACTGACAACACGGTAGAAAGGTCACTGAAACCAGCAGGGAACTGAGGAACTGTAGACAGTCAGGAAGACATTAAGTCCCGTCTCCTTCCCCTGCCTTCCAGTCTCTCTCCACTGGCAGACCCTAGTAGGAAGCCACGCAGCAAAGGAGAAATGCAGTTGCTGAGTCCAACTCTAGCATCAGACAGAAGGGTATAGAGGACAGGTTGGGAGCTGAGACACAAGGGTTTAAGAATTGGCACAGTCCACCTACTGCCCTCACAGTTCACAAATAAGCTTCTACACATATGTGAACTTCCAAACAAAAACCACTTTATAGTTTTACTTTATAAGATGCAACTATTTTCCTTAAAATGAAGATGATCTCACCCTCTCCCCAAAAGGGGAAGATAGAAAGTTCTAAAAGGAGCCTAATGAAGAGCAGCAACCAGACTTTCCCGCATGGAAGAACTTCAATAGTACACAGCTTGTACACAGAATAACAGCTCCCCAAGACAGAAACCAGAAACCGTGACTGTTTCCTCACATGCTAAGAGGGCCTCTGCAGGTGCGACTGAGTTACGGGTCTTGAGATGGGAAGATCAATAAGGATTATTCATGTGGGCCCAACATAATCCCAAGAGTTCTTAAAAGAGGGAGGCAGAAGTGCCAGAGAGAGAGGGAGGGAGAGAGAGGAAAGAGGGACAGATGAGTGGGGGAGAGAGAGGGAATAGAAGATGTTATACTGCTGGCTTTAAAGACGGTGGAAGGAGCATGAGCCAAAGATGATGGGAAGTTTCTAGAAGCTGGCAAAGACAAGGAAACAGACCCTCCCTTACAGCTTCCAGAAGGAACACAGCCTGGCCAGAGCCTTGATTTTAGCCCAGGAAAACCCACTTTGGACTTCTGGTCACCAGAACTAGAAGATAATAGATTTGTGTTGTTTTGAGTTTGTGGTAATTTGTTACAACAGCAATAGGAAACAAATACATCACCTATTGCCTTTTCTGAGAAAATTACTCAAGGAATTGCACCAGCCCAAACAACAACAAAACCGAATTAAATCAGAGCAAAGATTCTAAGACAGAGATCGATACAATCAATGAACCTAATAAAATGTGTGGTCAATTTTGAATAAATATGGTAATGTGATTGTGAACTACTTATAGCTACTGAAAAAGAAAAGGTATAATATAAGGAGAAACTTTAAAAGAGCCCCAAACCATTCTAACAAAACCTAGAAGCTGGGAGCGGAAGAGTGAAGCAAGGAAGTAACATGACAGTTGCACCTGCTGGGGAGACAAGTGGAGGCAGGGAAAGTGGGCCAGAATGAGGAGGTAAAACAATGGAAGGGACGTGGTGTTTGGTATGTTGACAGAGAAAACAGATTTAAACATCACTGTTAAAATATGAAGTTAATAACAAAAAAGAGATACAAAGGAAGAAAGGAAGGATACTTTTAAACTGCCTAGTGATACTGAGGCCGGGGAGATGAGGAAAAACAATCAATCTGCCAAAGAAGTCAGGGAAAAGAGGAAAAATATATGAAATATAATGATCTATGCATAATGATATATAACATATCACAGAGAGAAAAAATGAAAATAGGATGTATTCAATATTTTTTTAATAAATATGTCTGAGCATCTTCTATGTGTCAGGCACTGTTCTAGGTACCAAGACAGCTTTGAACAAGACAAAGTCTGAGCTCTCACAGAAAAATATTCGATGGTAACAAATGCTATGCAGAGGGGCGCCTGGGTGGCTCAATCGGTTAAGTGTCTGACTTCAGCTCAGGTCACGATCTCACGGTTCATGGGTTCGAGCCCCACATCAGGCTCTGTGCAGACAGCTCAGAGCCTGGAGCCTGCTTCAGATTCTGTGTCTCCCCCTCTCTGCCTCTACCCTGCTCATACTCTGTCTGTCTCTCTAAAAGTAAAATAAATGTTTAAAAAAACCCAAAAAACAAATGCTACGCAGAGAACTGAAACAGAGATAGGATAGAAAGTGACAGGGTGACTAAATGAGATTAGGTTGTCATGGAAAATCACTCTCAAGAAGTGAAACTTAAGCTGAGATCCAAATGATAACAAAGGGCCAACCAAAAATCAGGGGGAAGGGCATTCACTGGCATCAGCGGGACTGGCTAGCATAGAAAAAGCCCAAATACGTTAGTTGTTGTAACAAATGTGAATGGTATGAATGCTCCCGTGGGGGATAAGCTTAGGAATTCCCTGGGCCTACACCAATGGGTTAACGAGGCACAAAGAAACACAAAGTCATAAAATGCTCACACCCGAGTTTGGATAACCAGATTGGCACTCCAAGAATAGGGAGGTGCAAAGGCACCCCAAAATAGGGAGGGGTGCTGAACCCCCAAAAATATATATAGAGAGACAAAGGCCTGAAATAGAATCAGCGCAAAGGTGCCCAATACATAGGAATAACAAGATTAGATATTCAGGGTGAAAGCACCCCAAGTTTAGTACTACAGCAGAAAGCTGCTTTCATAGAATAGGGCCAGGGCAGGTAAATTGGTGAATTGGACTTTGGACCACTGCACTGCAGGCAAAGCAGCCCAAGGTGGCTTATTAACCCTGAGGTTATTCCCCCTATCTGTCTCATCTCCTAGGCTGGCAAAGATAAACAGGCACAGCGCCTCCTGTCTGCTGTTAACAACCATCTACCCATCTGCCTGGCACCTGGAATTTATTTTATATTGAGCCAAACCCCAAACACTGTGTATCCTTAAAATCCCCCTTTCCCCCTCACATCCACAAGTTAATGTTCCTAGTTTGTCTCTTTATACACACCCATCACGTTTGCAAGCCTTCTGACCTGAATAAATATGGGGCAAGGACCCTTATTCGGGGCTCTTGCCTTTTTCCCGGACATTAGCCATCTCTTGTTTTAATCCTGCTTCACTCTTTTGCTAGACAAAAGAGAACTTTAGACTCAGAGTCTACGACATGCTCCTATTAAAAAAAAAGAACTACATGTGATTGGAGTTCAAAAATTCCAGCCAATATCTGTTTACAAAAAATTCACTTAAAACAAATTATCAAATAAAGGAAGAAAATAAGAGGTGGGAAAAAATACATCAGCAAATTCTAACAAAAAGAATGTTAGAGTTAGCAATATTAATACAAAGACGAATTTAGGACAAAAGCATTAAACAATCAAATTTAAGATTTTATAATGATAAAATGCATAGTCCAACAAAAAGATTTAACAGCAATGAATGTTCATATATAACAACATAGTTGCAAAAGATATAAAGCAAAAGCTGCTCAAATTATAAAGAAAGAAATGGATACATTCAAAATCATAGGGAAGATTTAACATACCCTTCAGAGATAGAGAAACTAAGAAGACAAACAATAATCTAGAACTTTATATTTAGCAAATTTTAATTTCAAATATCCAAGAAACAGATGTGCCACAAAAGAATTTTAATAAATTCCAAAAACTAGAAATTACATAGGTCACATTCTCCAGGCATAATGCAGTGGAAATTAAAACAGGTAACAGAAGGGGCACCTGGGTGGCTCAGTCGATCAAGTGTCTGACTCTTGATCTAGGCTCAGGTCATGATCTCACAGTTCGTGTGTTTGAACACAGAGCCTGCTTGGAATTCTCTTTCCGTCTCTGTCTACCTCACTCGTGTGCGCGCGCTCGCTCTCTCTCTCTCTCTCAGAAATAAGTAAAGAAACTTAAAAAAAAAAAGTAACAGAGTAAAACTTTAAAACACTCTTCTAATTAACACATTAAAATGTAATGGAAATTTAACAGACTATTTAGAAATAAGTGACACGGGGAACACTAGAGAACAAAATCTGTAGGTTATGGGTCATAGCAGCACTTAAAGGAAAATGCATTTATTTACGAAATCACAAAAACCGAATATATATAAGTATTTAACTCTTAAGATGGTTGAATTATTCCTAAGCAACACACAACTCCAGAAGTTTAAGAGAAAAAGATTAATGGATAACATAAAAATGTTAAACATGAAAAACTATCATAAACAAAGTTAACTGGCAAGTAACAGACTGGGCAAAAAAATCTGCAACATACTTTCAGAAAAGGTCTGACATCTGTATTATATCAAGAGCTCTGAGGAACCAGTAAGAAAAAGACGGCAAGGGAGAAAAACAGTCAATGGAGAGAGATAGGCAATTCCAGACAGAAGAAGAAATGGCCAATGATCACATGAAAAGATGTTGAAAGTCAGTAACAGTCAGGGAGATGCATTAATTAATTCCTTCAACAAATATTTCTTGAATGCTATTCTAGCTAGTAAGTTTAACAGTCACTATATTTATGAAACAGTTTATGTGCCTTAAAAGATAATGACACTAATGATAAAATATATTTATTATAGTTGTACTATAAGAAACACACATGAAAATCAATGTCTTTACACCCATTCATTGAACAAACACAAGGGCTAGTGAGACACTATCAAAAAAAGAGAACAGGACACAATGAGATAACGCTTTACACCCACTAGGCAGATAATAATAGCAAGTGTTAGGAGGAAAAATTGGTGGTGAGGAGAAACTGGTTGGTAGAAGAAATGCAGAGAAATTGGAATCCACATACACTGCTGGTAGGAATGTAAAAAATTGTGCAGCCACTCTGGAAAACAATTGGGCAATTCTTCAAAAAGTTGAATAGAGAGTTACTATAATACCCAACAATTCCACTCCTAGGTATTCACACAAGAGAACTGAAAACATGTTCACACAAAAACCTGTACATGAATGTTCATAACACTGCTATTCTTAATAGTCAAATAGCCAAGAGTCAAAAGCAGTATGCAAGAAGTCCTTAATATTAAAAAAAAAAACAAAAAAACCCCCAAATGTCCGTCAAGTAATGAACAGATGTGATGAACAGATGTGATATATCCATATAACGGAATATTATTCAGCAATAAAAAGGAATGGCATACTGATCTATGCTACAATATGGATGAACTTCAAAAACATTATGATTTAAGTCCAAAATGCCAATTACAAAAGACAACATATTGCATGATTCCATGTATATAAAATGTCCAGAGTAGACAAATCTATAGATTGGTGGTTGCAAGGTTGAGGGGATGAAGAGATGGGGGATGACTGCTAAAAGGTACAGGGTTTCTTTCCGGAATAATGAAAATGTCCTAAAATTGACTGCAGTGATAGTTGCATAATTCTGCAAATATACTAAAAACCATTGAGTTGCACACACTTTAAAAGAGTGAATTGTATGGCATATGAATTTTATCTCAATAAACCTGTTACTAAAAAAAGTGGAATGGGCAAGTGGAATAAAACTTTAAATAAAGTTTTAAAAAGTAATTTATAGATTATTAGAACCAGTTATCAAATTTCACCATCTGGTAACTATTCAAAAGGAGGTCTCTATTTAAACAGCCAATTTTGTTCAATTCTGATTCAATACCCTATTTTTACAATAAATCATAGTAGTAATCAACAACAGTTACAGTTACAAGTCTCAGTGGTGGATTGAGACTCTGTATTTTATAATTTTAAGTCTATATATAAAGTTTATTTTACAAGCAATTAGTCTATTGGTGGATTATACCTCCTTCAAGTAAAAACTACAGAAAGTTAGGATAAAGGGAAGACACATTTCCTGTATTATACTAAAAGACACTTTTAAATTGTAAGATGTTGGGCAGAGTGAATAATAGGAGGTTCAGAGCTTGTACAAAAAAGGAACGTGTAAAATGAAGTCAGGTAGACTATAAGCTCTATATGGGCCCTCCAGTTTTTAGCACAATAGCAGGTGGTCAATAAATGAATCAGTAAATGAAGGAATAGCAATGAGATAGGAAGTGAGCAAGGGCTTTAGGTTGCTGGATAAAAAAGAATACCACTAATTCCTTCCCTAATAAATATTTAGTGAGTGCTTATTCTAAAAGTAACCTATCTACAACATTCATATCAAATGCTGTCTTCCAAAATTCAGATTTATACACATCTGCATAGAATGTTCTGGGATAAATAGGAAATTGAACATTATATAAAAACTACTCTGGACTCCGAGGACATTTACAGAACAAGAATTCTTTATCTGCAATTTCAAAACTCTAAAAAGTTCTGAAAACCAAGAGGCTTTGTAAGGTTAGAGCCAAAACTCATTTGGAGGAAAACCTGGCCTGAACTGATGTCAGCTTTACTTACTGATCAGACATTTCTCTGAGAAATACTAACATACTTGGAGGTGCTGGTCCAGACACTAAAAAGGCTGTTATATAAAATGCACTTAACTACCTTACTAAAATCTTAAAAACTCTCAATTCCAACCAATTTTGGCCCAGAGTTCTGAATAAGATCCTGCGTATTTAACATTCTCTTTGAAAGACCAGAAAGAAGCGGTGAGCATAATCTGATCAATGGATGCAGGATTCAAATGAATCACCAATCTAAGGAACATGCACTTTTAAATATTTACTATGAAGAAAAAAATATAAAGTAGAATACAGCCATAAAATTTAGATTTTTCTAAAACAATTTACAAAAGGAATGAAAGCATATTTTTAATCTGTTTAAAAACTGAAGATTCTGAACTTACCCTTTCACTTTTCACAGAACCAGTGACATCATCGTCATTTAGGTGGCGCTTGAACTTGGGAGGCATATTTTTTACTCAAGAGGTACTTCTCTGTTTCCCAGCAGAACAAGTATTCGCCACCTTAAGGGAAAATGCATGTCATCATATTTGAGACTTGAGGGTGAAAGCTAAAGTACTTAAATAGTGTTCAAAGCCTTGTATGGTGGAGCCTCCTTGACTTCTCTGACTTCAACCACTGCCTTCCCACTTGCTTCATTCTGGGTGATGCTGTCCTCCATGCCAGGCCTTGATACATAAAAAAGTTAAAAACTGTGAGAAAATGGATGTAACTTGTAACTTGTGAAAGAGAACATGTGGGGGAAATCAGTGATTTTTTTTTTTTTTTTTTAATATTTATTTTGAGAGAGATGGAGCACATGTGCGAGCAGGGAAGGGACAGAGAGAGGGGGAATCCCAAGCTCCTTGCTGTCAGTGCAGAGCCCAATTCGGGGCCCGATCTCAGGAACCGAGAGATCATGACCCGAGCCAAAATTAAGACTCGGAAGCTAAACCGACTTCTGAACTACCCAGGTGCCCCTAGTGAAAGTTTTTATAAAATTAAAGAGCAGATTGCCTAGGAGTGGGGGAAATTTGGAGAAAATGAGGCATTAAATGCTTTAAGAGTTTAACCTGGAATTAGAAGACAGAACACTCCTAGTTCTCTAATTTTTAGTTAGTTGATTAAACCATGATTCCATTTCAAGTGTGAAATAGTGATTTCTAGGCTTCTGCATGGAGTTGGCACGGTCAATCAGATAATTCATGCAAAAACATTCTGTAAATTATAACACCCTATTCTAAAGCACAGAACTAGGCTCTAAGAAAAGGGATGTTTATTAAATACTGTGTTAAACAGGGCCAGGATGCTGTTTTGAAGGGTTTTTTTGGTTGTTGTTATTGGTTTTCTTTGGTTTTGGTTTTATTTCTTTTTTTCCTACAGAAAGTTTCACAGCTTTTCATATGCTAATATGCATTGTGGTTTTCCAAGAAAATGCTTGAGTATGCAGCTTATTCAAAATTTCTGGAGAAAAAGCTGACATGCAAACATGAGTTTTCAGTTTCTTGGATTAGAAGATGGATAAAAAATGAGAATAGCTACTAGCTAAAGTACTGAATCTTTTACTATGTGGTATGCACTGTGCTCAGTGATTTACATGTATTTTCTTTTAGTCTATATGATACTCCTTTAATGTAGGCACTAAGAAGCTAAAAGAGAATTTAATTTAGGAAAAGTAAGTAATATTCCCTCTACCAATTGAAACAGCAGACACATAGACCCAAATTAACCAATGGCTATGCATGATCACTTTTAATATTTATTCAATTAGCTGCCTATCAAGTTACACAGTTCTGTTCTAGAAAGACCACTTCCCTATAAACAACCCAGCAGCCCTCTTTCCCCTTCCATAAGAAATCACCTCTAAGATCTTTAATTAGGCATCAGTTTGCTAGTTAACATATACAAGCCCAGAGTCCAGTTTCATAAATCAAGTAAAAGTAACATTTTAAGGTAGTGTCCTATCAAAACAAATTGATACACTTTTCTTTGATAAGAAATGCTTCTAAATCAGAAACCTAATCACTTGTAACAAAAATCAAATTCTTGCTACCTAAGTAACAGTTCTAGAGTTCATCCCACAATATTTCTGTCATGTACATCTGGCCCATTTTATTCCTCATACTTTGATTTCAGAATAATTCATTCACACAGAAATATTACAGACTCCAGGAAAAAACAGGAAGCAAGTGAAAAATCTGAGCTTTTAATTATACCTGTATGTTATTTATATTTTAAACCCAACAAAGGTGCTTCTTTAATACCCCCCAAACAGGCAGACTTACATCTTTATGAAATATACAGTAAAGCTACAAGTTTAATGATGAGCAAACACCATAATCAGGTCCTATAATCCAAGGACCACCTCACGGAGACAAGAAAAGTGTCTGACAACAGAAAAGCCATCAGCAAAGCATCAGGCAAGATTAACTATGCAACTGATGATTTGTGTCAAATAACTAGTAGAAATAAAGAATGCTCAGAAATCAGGCATATATTTCTACCTACACTTTCCCCTGCAAAAATTACACATGAATTCAGGGATTTGTGTCTGGGTAAATATGTAACTAAGAGGGCTTTCATCATGCATTTCATACTGAGAGTGGAAGAGCAATACTCAATTCACTCTAAAAATGTCACATCGCCATATGCTTATGTCATGGCCATACGTTTACAATTTCGTGTATATATATTTTTTAAGAGGCAGCAGTTTTCTATTCAATGTCTTTACATGTAATACACCTCTAACTTGTTTAGCAAACGTTGGCCTCTTTTTTGCTTTAGGCACAGAACAAAAACCCCTATGTATTTCATTTCACACAAAGCTTGAATCTGGGCAGAGGGTTCCCTTTTCCCCGCCTCCATTCCCTTCTGACTCCTCTTCCTTATCTCCATCAACAGTCTTGACTGGTGCAGTTTCACGGAAATATGTGACTTGGACACAGCTTGGAGATGTTACAAAAACTATCAAACTGTAATGATTCACGTCACCAGGACGATATAAAACACGCCAGCAGCGTTGGCGCTCTTTCTCCCTTGACTTTAAATAATGAAACAAATCCATCCCCTCCAGCAAGTAGCTCGGTTCCCCGCCCCCCCTCCACCCCAATTGTCGCACCAGGCCTCGTCCTCCGACATCTGCTCCTAACTCTGGTCCTTTCTACCCCAAGATACCCACTCACATTCCAGGGTGCCTCCCACTCTTCTCAAACCCTCCCCACGCCCTCCACCGTTCCATCTCCCAGAGCACCCTTCAATTGCCATTCTTCTCCCCCTCTCCCCCCCTCCCGCACACCCCCGTCCAGGTCGTCCTCCTCCACGACACCTGGCCCGAATCCAGCCTTTCCCCAGTCGGGGGTCCCTCCCCGACCCCCCACCCCCGCCCCAGGCGGGTCTCGCCGCCCAACGCGGACGCTGGGACGCGGCGGAACAGGGGCGTCGTCTCCGTTTCCTTCCTCCTCACATCAGCCCCTCCCGTCGAGAGGGCCGGCGCCAGTACCTGAGTCTCCCGGGGAGCTCCGGGCAGCTCTCCGGGGCCGACAGCGCTGGGAGGGCGGGGGAAGGAGTGGGAAGCGCAGAAAGAAAACGGGGAGGGGGAGACAGTGGACGCGGACTCGGCGTCGGCCGCTCCGCCGCAGCTGCGCCCCCGCTCATCGAGCCGATCGGCGCTCCGCGGCCTGGCGCCGGGCGAGGGGGCGGGCCCAGGCGGCAGAGATGGTCGAAGGAATCGAGTGAGTGGAGCGCCTCTAGGGGAGGCGGAGGAAGCTGGGAGAAGTCCCTCAAGGCGCGCGCTGTACAAGCCCGGGACTGGGGGTGGAAGAGGCTTTTAGGAGATGCTTTAGGCGCAGCCCATCACCCTTGGCTAAAGAAACCGAGTAGAAAACAAGGGGGATGGTTCGCAGCCCCGGAACTACTTCGGATTGTCTGGGCCTTTCCGGAAGCTCTAAGTGACCCCTTGTTTATCTTTGCAGTTAGACTAGCAGGGAGATATTGAGGGTTGCGAATCCCACCTCATTTTAGACGTTAGGAATCTCTGGTCTAGATTTACTTGCGGCTGCAAGCTAGTTTGGGCAGATTTAGGACGAGGACTCAGTGCTCTTTCCCCTGTATTCTTTTTAACCTAAAATAACTAGGTCCAGACACCGGAGCCTTCAGGTTTCAGGTAGGAAATCACCCTTGTATGGCCTGTCCACTGTTCTTTTCACCCTTCCCCTTCACCCCCTCAGTATCATATTTAAACTTCCAAGCCTGAATTAGGTGGGCATAGTAATCCAAAACCATTCCAGACTATGCTTTTACGGTCCCTTGTTTCACTTAGCCATTCCTCCCACACACGCCGCTGCTGGACTGTTTTACTCATTCCCCCCACCCCGATCATTTGTGCACTACGCATCTTTTTCACTTAATACGTGTGGGTCCCTTGTTGATACAGCGTTGCAGGCATTTTCCAGTTAAAACGTACCTAACTGGAAGATGCCCTGGCTGGGATGACTCTGATTATCTAAAGTTCAATCACCTGGAAAGCTTTAAAAACTACAATGCCCAAACACTACTTTGAGATTCTGATTCAATCATCCTGGGATGCTGAGAAACAGCCGTGGGTTGTCAGTTGAAGTTTCTGAAAACCTGGCGTTAGACTCGCTGTGAGTTTACTACTCACACCCAGGCTGACTTGGAAAGACACCACCCACCTAGAAGGAAAGCTTCTTACAGTTTCTCTGCTTAGGCATAATGGTGACACTACCCTAGACCCCACAGATGACCCAAAAGTTATTTCCTTCTTCCACAGGTGATTGTACGTCTGTAAATCTGCTTGTTATGGGGTGTCTCCTTCCTTTGGTGCCTTAGCCAGTTAGAGTCTGAGGCACTTACAGCATCAGCCTTTCTTACTTACACAACTTAAGAGTGTGATTGAGCTGTAGGAGCACCTCACTGTGTAACTTGTATAACTAATTCTTTTTGTTTTAACCATAATTCTTTAGTTCTGCCAACCATTTTGGTAAGATTGCTTAGGGGAGGGGTAATGCCAGTCCCACCCCTTAATCACCTGAACAAAGTCCCTTTGACTCTCCCCTATATTTTGGAAAGGGTAGAAAATGTCACTTTACAGTTACTATGCATCAGATATACCAGTAAGCCTGAAAGGATATAAACAGCACTGGATGTAAGGTCAGAACAGGGTTCCAGGCTCACCAACTTGAATTATTTGGTTATTTTTACCCTATTTTCTCTTTCTTGAGCTTCAATTAATTATTCAGATGTTCATCTTCCAATTTTCTTATAATTTCTCTTTCATCTGATATATTTATTTTCTTGAAGTAGGCTTCCCACCCAGCGGAACACAAAGCGCCTGAACTCATGACCCTTAGATCAAGACCAGAGCCCAATTCAAGAGTGGAAGGCCTAACCGACTGAGCCACCCAGGTGCCCCTGAGCATCTGATTGATTCTTAAACTTTCTATTATTCCTCCTGTTTTTAGCTCACATCATGCTCAGAGTTACCTAGCACTTCTAATTCCCGAGCCTTATTTATGCAGGGTTTAGCCGTGTAAATCAGGTTGCTTCATGGCCTGCTTAGGATTCTTGTTTCTTAAGTCTGCTACAGTAATTGTCACTGATTCATCTACTTTGCAGGTTTCAATATTTTGTTGTTGTTGTCTCTGTTCCCATAAGGCAGAAAAAAAAGTACAAAACAATTCTAAGCATGTGAACAACTGTTCAAAATCAGCCAAAATGTAAATCAAATACCATTTTTCATCTATCACTGACCGGGAAGGAAGGAATTTAGCAGCAGATCTGCAATACATCCTCTCCCCTTATAGAGGAATACCCCTAGAAAAGCAAGCAAGCATGTAATTCTTAGAAATATGGAATAACAGACCTCCTGACAAACAAACTAATAGTATTTGCTAGTAAGGAGAGTTGATATGTATGGAATTCCTTCAGTAAGATATTCCTGGGCTGGGACTGTTTATGGTAAACACCCCCGAAATCTGTGGATTTGAGGTGCATGACTGGAAAATATCATGTAATTTATGTAACTCAGCATGTAATGGAGATGTTCCAAAACTGAGTTGGTTGCTTCTGCGTAACTGAGGTGACTACATACCTTATTTAGAAACCACATCTATGATCTTAGGCAGAGGTGCACCCAACGCAGGAAGAAAGGACCTGGGAAACAGCACTGAGTCCTGAACCTCTCCCTATTTTGTGCCTCTTGGTCAGTGGTATCTTTGAAATTAGTAGAGTTTAAAATGGTAAGATCTCTGATTTCTGAGTCTAATTTGAAAATTTGATCCTTTTGCTAGCTCAATGGCAAAGATTAAAAAGTTTGACAACACAGTGATGGAGATGTGTACACGCGGTATTGTGGTGTGGGAGGTGGGAAGAACAAGCTTTCTTCAACACTTGGTGGAAGTATAAATTGGTACAAATTTTTTTAAGTTCAGGGTGGTAAAACACGTCAAAAATTATATTAAGTTCCTTTTGACCTGACAATTCTATTTCTAAAATTTATCCCACTGATATACTTACCCAAGTTGTATAAAGGCATTTTCTAAGAATATTCTTCAAAGGATTTTTGCAACAAGCATGGAAAAAAAAAAAGAAGCTTTAACTGCCCAGCAATAGGAAATAAGTTTGGAATATCCATTTAAGGTAACAGTATATAGTGATTAAACTGAAGTAGATATACATGCACTCACTTAGAATATCTCTATGTGGTTTTTAAAATATTTTATTTATTTATTTATTTATTTAGAGAGACAGGGAGAGAGAACATGTGAGCATGAGTGGGGGAGAAGCAGAGAGAAAAGGAGAGAGAGGATCCAAAGCAGGCTCGGCATTATTGTGAGATCATGACCTGAGCCAAAATCAAGAGTTAGACGCTTAACCAACTGAGCCGTGCAGGTGCCTCTCTGTATGTTACCGTAAAGTGAGAAAAGGTGCAGAACAGTACATGGACTCTGCTTCCATTTGAGCATCACATACAAAAGAACCCAGAAGGGCTGAGAATCTGGCATGGAATTTGGCATGAATTGTGTCCTCCCGAACCCCTCCCAATTCATACGCTGAAGCCCTAACCCACAATGTGACTGTATGTAGAAACCGGGCCTTAGGTAGATAATAAGGTTTAAATGACGTTGGTCGTAAGGGTGACGCCCTAATCTGATAGGGCTGGTGTCCATGTGTGTGTGGGCATGGAGATGAGGCCACGTGAGGCCACATTGAGAAAGTGGCTTGCAAGCCAGATGAAAAGGTCAGGAAGAGAGGTCTCACCAGAAACCAATCCTGATGGCACCGTGGTTTTGGACGTTTAGCCTCTAGAAAATTTCTGTTGTTTAAGCCATCTGGTCTGTGGTATTTTAACAACCTCAACGGACTAACACAGAAAGGAAACCTTTTCTCATTGTGTGGTATTTTGTACCATTTGTATACTACAGGAGAGATTCTCTTTCCCACTGAAATTGAGACCAGATGTTCATTGGTTAATTTAAAAAGTCAGGAGGCACCTGGGTGGCTCAGTCGGTTAAGTGTCCAACTTCGGTTCAGGTCATGATCTCATGATTTGTGGGTTTGAGGCCCACAGTGCAGAGCCTGCTTGGGATCCTCTCTCTCTGCTGCTCCACCACTCACTTGCTCTCTCAAAAATAAACAAACATTTTAAAAAGTCAAAGTGGTAAGGATTTTAAAAAGCAGATATACTTTAATCTTTTTATTTTGACTCAAAGGTTATCATCATACATTTACTCACTAATCTTTGAAATAGGGCCAAGACCTTGTATCTGAAAATGAATCTGTTGGTTGGAGTGCCCCAGTGTCTTTATTATAAATTGCACTGCTTAAATTGTTTATAATTCCCAGAGCATGGGACTCCTCGGCTTCAACTATTATCTCTACGAAGAAGAATCCAAGGAAGAATGTATTTAAGGGAAAGGGCACTTAGGAGAAGGTAGACGTTACAGATAGGGAGAGCAGTCCATGAGAAGCGGTTGGAGCAGCAGACGTGACAAGACAGGGCAGTGTCAAAGAAAGAGGAAGGGTTATTAGCATCAAACTTCACGGGTGCCTGGATGGCTGTTGGAAGAGCATGGACTCTAGATCTCAGGGTGGTGAGTTTGAGCCCCACATTAGGTGTAGAGATTAATAATAATAAAAAAAAACTTAAAAACCCCGTTAAAAAAATAATAAAAACTTCAGGGGTGCTTGGGTGGCTCAGTCAGTTGAGCATGCAACTCTTGATTTTGGCTCAGGTCATGATCCCAGGGTGGTGGGATTGAGCCCTGTGCTGGGGCTCAGTGCAGAGCCTGCTCAAGATTGTCTCTCTCCCCCGGCCCCTCTTCCCAGCTCACGCACATTCTCTATCTCTCTCTCTAAAATAAAAAAAATAAAAAGACTTCAGAGAAATTGGTGGGGGGTGGAGGAAAGTGGGAATGAAGGCTAGAAAAAGCCATTAGATTTGCTGACTCACAGAACATTATTGATTTTCAAGAAGTATTTCAGTAACATTGTGGATGTGGAATGCATCTTGTAAGAGTTATTTTTTAGTGGAATTGCAGATTATAGATTCCACTTCCAAGAAATTTAATTGTAAAGGGAAATGGCACACTAAATTGCAGTTCGAGCAGCAGCACAATCAAGGTACTATCAGAAATGACCAAGTTATACATAGGAATGGGGAGTAAGGAGCCACAAAGAGAGTGAGACTGTAATGCAAAATCAAAACAGAAATAAGGATGGGTGATGTCCCTTGCAGAGGTGGGAGGATCAGGGTTAGAAGAGTACCAGAGGTATGTTCTGGGCAGGATGGAGAGAGAATCCTTTCTTGGAGGCAAGAAGAAAGGAAGTGACTGATAAAGATACAGAGAAATTTTGAAATGGAAAAGAGAAGAAGTTAGGGAAACTCACAAGATCACCTAGAAATGTTCAGTAAAACTCAAGAGTCAATGTGAAGGGTCAAGGAAGCAGTGTTACAGTTGGGAGTGTAAAGAAAATGGAGAAGTTTTGGAACTTAACACAGTGAACAAAAGGATGGCTCAGCAGCTGAGAAGATCCAGGCTAGAATGGTCATTTTGACTGCTCCTTTAAATCAAGGATGTGGACTTAGATTCCTTTTTATCCTCCATCATATCTTGCACAGTACAAGCACACAATGAATTTATTGAGTGGGTTATGCTTTTTAAAGTTTCCTTTTGAAGGAGCAAAAAGACACAAGAAAGAAGAAAATAAGAGAAGTGATAGAGAAAAGTTTTAGCATTCCCAGGGCATGGGGATCCTACAAGCACTTAACCTGCTGCATGACTTCACGGTCACTAACTTTCAATACCAGTTTCATTTCCCAGGCAGCAAACAAGGAGTAATCTCTGCCTCCTTATTATCTTCTAAGAATATCACAAGCTCTTAGTAAAATAATATTTATACATTCTTGTCACCTTATAAACAATATAGAGTTTTTCCATTTTTACAGATTTGCTTTTCTCTGAACTGTTTCATTGTTATTATAGCTTGACTAGCAAGAGTCTGGCCTATTGGCACTGATTTTCTTTTGGCATTTCAAGGTAACAGGAGGGGAAAAAAGAATATGAGCAATGTAAGTTTGTGACTCATAAAAATAAAATCAAGAAATGAAACAGAGGCAACGTGATTACTTTAAACCTTAGTCAATATCATTGCCTTTAAATATTTAAATAAATATTGATTTTGGGATTCCACAGTCATTTCAGCTCATTATTCAAGTCAAGTTACACTTGAACTTCATTGGCATTTCAAAATGCATTTCTTGGAGACACTTTATCTTTGTATCTTACTTATAAAGTGTAAACAAACAAAATACTTTAATTTTAATTAGCGTTAACTAGAAAACAACTTTCTGAATCATCCATAGCTTGCCATATCCTATCCAATTTTCCCCTATGTTGTGGTAGACTGCATGTCTATTTTTCATCATTAATAATAAATCAGTTTTGGGGTGCCTGGGTGGCTCAGTCAGTTGGGCGTCTGACTTTGGCTCAGGTCATAATCTCAAGGTTTGTGAGTTCGAGCCCCGCATCCGGCTCTGTGCTGACAGCTCAGAGCCTGGACCTGATTCAGACTGTGTCTCCCCCTCTCTGTGCCCCTCCCCCGCTCATGCTCTGTCTCTGTCTCTCTCTCAAATAAACATTAAAAAAAATAATAAAGCAGTTTTCCTTCTGGCTCTACTTATGCTTGTTGTTTGAGTTTATTGAGCATCCAACTCTCCCCACTTGAAAAGAAAAAAAAAAAGAATTAACAGAAAAATTCACAGTATCTTTTCTGTGACTCTGAATTCATCACATCTGCTTGGAATGTATACTTTAATGTTAAGCAGTCCCAGGACTGGAACATGGCATATGGGATTAACTATAGGATATCTGTCTGGGATCAAACTCAATGATAACCATCCTTATGGAATGTTTTAAGGAAATTCTTTGGCAGTCACTGAACCCCTGTCCCCATCCTTCATAGATAGAGCAATAAGTTTTCCAATTACTTTCTAAAATGTCATGATAGTATACCTGAAAACATACTTGTGCTTAGAATTATTTGGAGAATTCTTGAGATATTATTCTTGAAAAAAGAATGCATCTTTATGTTCTGGAACCTATTTACTGCAACACAGTATACTCTTTTTTTTTTTTTAAGTTTTATTTATTTAAGTAATCTCTACACCCGAAGTGGGGCTTGAACTCAGGACCCCGAGAGCTCTTCCAACAGAGCCAGCCAGGTGCCTCAACAGTATATTCTTGAAGACAAGTGTATGAACTTCTATTTTAAAAGTTTGGTCTTTTGGGGTGCCTGGGTGGCTGAGTCAGTTAAGCATCTGACTTCGGCTCAGGTCTTGATCTCATGGTTCTTGAATTTGAGCTCTCCATCTCTGTGGTCAGCACAGAGCCAGTTTCAGATTCTCTGTCCCCCTCTCCCTCTGCGTCTCCCCAACTCGCATTCTCTCCCTCTCAAAAATAAACATTAAAAATTTTTTTTAATTAAAAAAAAAAATAGAAGTTTGGTTTTTTAAAATGTGTGTATAAATCCTCTGAGTCTGCACTAGTTCTTAGGGCTCTGGCACTGACAACAGGGCTCCAGAGCTGCAGCTGAGGCATATGCCCCAAAGCAATGGCAGCAGCCACGGGCACAGACAGATTTCCTGCTTCCTCATTTCCCAGGCCCCCTTCACTTCAGTTCCTGTATTTTTGGTTCCAGAATTTCCATTAAAAAGTAGATTCTAAGTCTCCAGTGAAATTGTCCGTGTTTCATCTATTTTTATGAACATTTTAATCAGAGTCCTTGTCTGTTAATCTAATCCTGGATTAGTTATGGGCTGGATTCTATTGTCTATTTTTCTCTTGGTTTTTGGTCATAAGACTCTTATCTTGGCATACCTAATAGTTGTGTTTGTTTCTTTTTTTTTTGAGAGAGAGCACATGCATTTGGGAGGAGGGAGGGAGGGAGGGAGGGAGTGAGGGAGGGAGAGAGGGAGGGAGGGAGGGAGGGAGGAAGGGAATCTCAAGCAGGCTCTTCGCCCAGCACATATCCCCATGCAGGGCTCAATCCCATGACCATGAGATCATGACTGGAGCCAAAATCAAGAGTCAGATGCTCAATCAACTGAGCCACCCAGGCACCCAACCTAATAGTTTTTGATATTCAGTACTGATTATTGAGTATAAAATAATTGAGTATTAAAAATGGAATATAAAATACTGAATGTAAGAAATATTGTGTATGTATGTGATATTATCCTCCAAAATCTTCTAACGAAGATTCACTCTCATCTCTGCTGATAAAGATGCTAAGCAAAAAGCCTCTGAAAAACAGTGGTTTGATCATCTCAGCCTCCCACCCCAAAACAGCTTTAGAATTCAGCAAAATTTTGAGGAGAAAAATATCTGAGTCCCTCAATTCATTACTGTTTCCTTCTCCCTGAGATCCTGGCTCTCTAAGATTGCAGTTTTGTCTTTCTGGTCCTGGGAAACCCCAAAGTGTCACTGGTTTGCTTGTTTGTTTTGTCCCCACAACAGTCCTCGGCCCAGGCAAAGCCCAGATGCTTGCTCAGGAGCTTTCCCTGCACCCGAAATCTGTAAGCGTCTCCAGGGCAAACGCAGACCACCTTTTCGCAGTTCCTTCTCTGGAATCTTGGCCCTTTCTGTCTTCCTGCTTAAACAGTCTTCTGACTGCTTCATAGAGATGTTTTTGGTATTTATCTGGTTTTCTATTAATTGTTAGAGGGAGCAATGGTCTGTCTCAATTTACTGCATCATACCTGAAAGGGAACTTTATCTAAGCTGCGCTTAAAGTACTGTAAAGGGATAAGCTCATTTGCTAGCAACTATGCAAGAAAGTAGAGAGGGTTTTCTAAACGGGAGAGTTTCTTAGGTCCTCCCAGACACACCTCAGTACTCAGAAGTCATCACTTTTCATGGCTTCTGACTGGGGGAGAGCGAGCGTGAGAAGAGGATTCTGGTTTCTTCTGGCAATGAAGGCACGTTTAATCAGAGATCCTTGAACCAGCTCCCCTTCTGCCATAGATCACAGATTTCTTAGACAAGAAGAATCTCCTTTTACTTCATATTTCTATCTGTATGTAGGGTATATCTAAACCTCTATATGTATGATATATATGCATTTATCATTCCTATTTTCCTTTATTAGAGTTGTGAATATTATTTTCATTTTTAATCTTTTTCTTTTAAGCAAAGAAAATTCTGCATCACTGCTCACACTCATTTCTAAGCTTAAGACACGATCCTTGAAAAGCTGGGTCTTAGAATCACAGTCACACTTCACTGAGTTAAAGTAATATCACAAATCACAGTTCCCCACTTTAGATGCTATGGTCATTGGGGCGCCTGGGTGGCTCAGTCGGTTAAACGTCCGACTTCGGCTCAGGTCATGATCTTGCGGTTTGTGAGTTCGAGCCCTGCGTCAGGCTCTGTGCTGACAGCTCGAGCCTGGAGCCTGCTTCGGATTCTGTGTCTCCCTCTCTCTCTGCCCCTCCCCGACTTGTGCTCTGTCTCTATCAAAAATAAATAAAATGTAAAAAAAAAAAAAAAAAATTTTTAGATGCTATGGTCACAAGTATACATGAACAGTTCTGTAGAAGGAATGGAATTATATCATCCAAACACCTTTAATAGATGTATTTCAAACTTTCTTCAGAGAATGAAAAGTTAAAGTGAAATAATAAATCTCTAACAACGTTTTTCTAAAAGAATGTAATCAGGTTTTCGCTAAGGACCAAGCAAGCCTTTCTGGTTTATTCTTTGCATAATTATAGATTCAAAGCAGTAACAAAAGCATAGGAGAAATTCTCTTAACCACGAAGAAACATTCACAATGCTCCTGTTAAGTGACAGGCATTGTGCACCAAGAACCGTTGCCAATCTGGTCAAGTCTAGGGACCTCTTATCACAGTAACATTTCTTTTTTTTTTTTTTGTCATTTTTTTTTTTTTTTTTTTTTTTAATATATGAAATTTACTGTCAAATTGGTTTCCCACAGTAACATTTCTAAATGCATCAAAATAAAATACACAGCGGCACCTGGGTGGCTCAGTTGGTTGAGCATCCGACTTCAGCTCAGGTCATGACCTCACAGTTCGTGAGTTAGATCCCCGCATCAGGCTCTGTGCTGACAGCTCAGAGCCTGGAGCCTGCTTCGGATTCTGTGTCTCCCTCTCTCTCTGCCCCTCCCCTGCTTGTGCTCTCTCTCCCAAAAATAAATAAACATTAAAAAAATTTTTTTTCAAATAATAAACTACACAGAATTGCAAAGCAAGGCAATTTATAATGCTATAAAATATTTTAAAAGTAAAATTTCTGATACACTAAGGTATGTGCTTTATTAACTCCTTAAACCACAAAATCTAGTGTCATACTCAACATCTACCATGATTTTGAATTAGTAACGAGCATAAACAATATTTAAAGATATCTATTTTTGTTTTTTAAATAATTTATTATTTTTTAATTTAAATCCAAGTTAGTTAACATATAGCGTAGTAATGATTTCAGGAATGAATTTAGTGATTCATCACTTACATATAACACCCAGTGCTCTCCCAACAAGTGCGCAACCCCCCACCCAACACCCTGACAACAACCTTCAGTTTGTTCTCTGTATTTAAGAGTCTTTTGTGGTTTGTCTCCTTCTCTGTTTTTATATCATTTTTGCTTGCCTTCTCTTGTTCATCTGTTTTGTACCTTAATTCCACATATGAGTATATTTCAAGATATCTATGATTGTAATGTGATACAAAAATCTTAGTGATTCCAATTGGTAATAAAATCACAGGTACAGCTAGTACTACTGACAGGGTTTACTTTTGTGGAGAGGGGTCTCCGTCTATAGTTGAAGGAAATGCTAAATTTGTTAGAGGTTAGTGGAAATAAAGATATAATTTTTTCCCCATCGAAGTCCACAGACCCTCTGAATTCTATTCATGGGTCCTCAAGGGTCCCCAGATTCAGAACTCCTGTTTTAAGTATTCCACCCTCTCCCATAAGGCATGGATGGCCCTAAGGATATCATGAGTTCTGAGCAAAAAACAAACAACTACTTCTGTACCTGTTTGTCCCAGGCATGAAAAATCCTACTTTTTGGTAAGGTTGCTCTTACTGACTAGAATACAGGGGTTCTGCTTACTAACATGCACATACTTGCCTTGCCCAGGGTCCTGTACCATCCCTGAGAAGCCTGGAGTTAGATCAGACTTGAAAGGTCATCTGGGACAATAAAAATGTCTGTCCCTAGAAACTAGAGGTATGTGCCAGGCCCTCTGCCAATATGTTACTGCATCTGATTCTCACGGCAATCCCATGTTATTATTCCCAGCTTATACAGACTCATTTGTTCACTCACAAAAAGTATACTGAACGTTTATTGTATATCTCTTACTAAATTAAATTGTGTGCCTTAAATATAAGCACAGCTGCTGTCTTCAGACTTTATAGTATAGCAGGAAAGAAAGGCAGAAATAAATTATATGTTGTGATAAATGTTTTGAAAAGAACAAACAAGTGGCTATTTCAAAAGATAGGGCTGTCGGGGGGGATTTTTCCGGGGTGGGGGGGGGTAACATTTAGGCTGAAACCAGAAATATGAGAAGGAATCAGTCATGCAAAAAGCAGCAAGAACAAAGGCTCTTAGGCAGGAAAGTTTAGTATGTGTGTGTATGCATGTGTGTATTTAATTTCCTGATTTTTAAAAAAAGTTTTTTTAAGTAAGCTCTACGCCCAACATGGGGCTCAAGCTCATAACCCTGAGATCAAGAGTCACATGCTCTACTGAATGAGCCAGCCAGGTGCTGTCCCTCTTAACCACTTTTTTATGTTTATTTATATTTGGGGCGGGGGGATGGGCAGAGAGAGAGGGAAAGAGTGAATCTTAAGCAGGCTCCGGGCAGTCAGTGTAGAGCCCAACATGGAGTTCTATCCCATGAACCCTGAAATCATGACCTGAGCTGAAATCAAGAGTTGGACACTTAACTGGCTGACTGAGCCACCCAGGGCCCCCCTCTTAACTATTTTAAAGTGTACAGTTCAGTAGTGTTAGCAATAGCCACATTACAACAGATCTCTAAAACTTTATGTAAAACTAAAACTCTATGGCCACTGAACAACTCCCCATTTCCCTCTCTCTCAAAACCTTGGCAATGACAGTTCTACTTTCTGTGTCTAAGAATTTGACTACTTCATATACCCCACTCAAGTGGAATCCTATAGTACCTGTCTTTTTGTGACTGGCTTATTTCACTTAGCACAACATCCTCAAACATTATCCATGTTGTAGCATATGTCAAGATTTCATTCACTTTAAAGGATGATTAGTATTCTACTGTATGTAAATAGCACATTTTCTTTATGCATTTGCACATCGGTGGATATTTGGGCTGCTTCACCTCTTAGCTATTGTGAATAGTGGGACACACGTAGCACCACTGGGTGGTGGAGAAGCCAGCAATGCCGTCAGGCAGCTAACCCCAAATTGGGCTGTCTGCCCTCCATTTCCAGCTGCTGTCTCAGAAGGCCTTTTTGGGCTGGGATCCCTGCGCTCACGAGGCTCAGCAGGTGGCTGTGCATGGGCAGCCAGAAGCCAGGAGGAGGGCAACTGTGTGGAGAGGCGACAGGGGAGCAGGCTGTCCCGGCCACAGGTATGTGGATAAATCCCAGATGCAGCCTACTCCAGTGTGCAGACTCGCCTAAAGGGAAAGCTAGAGGACTTCTAGACTTCAGGGCCACCGCCTGGGGCAGTGTTCAACAAGAGACCCCTGGAGACCTGATTACTGGTAAGCCCCAAGCGGCCCCCATTGGCGGCCAGTCCAATGGGAGACTGACTGCTGCCTGTTGAGAGCAGCTCCCTGAGAAAGATTTGTGGTGGCTGGTGGGCTCTCTCGGGGCTGCAGGCTTGGCAGGTGGTCTGAGACCACCCTAAACTCCCCAGGCCTGGAGGGCCCAAACTGCCTTCCGCAAGCAACCTGGGAGCACACTGCGCCCCAGCCACCCACAGCCAAGGCAGAAGGGACGTGGACCTGGACCAGGCCCAGTGTCTGGAGAGGCCAGGTCGCCAGTGCAGGCTCTGAGGGGCGGGGAGGCACGTGCCTCATGCTCCTGGCAAACATAAACCTTCCCAAACGTGCAGGTTCCTCCTGGGGGCAGAGGTAGAGGAATCTGGGCTTCACACCAGGGCAGGGACTACTTATAAAAGCCCCCAAAAGGAAACAATCGAAATACCAGCAGCAGAATGGAGAAATGAATAATGAATGTGGTATGGCCACACAATGACACTGCACAGCAATATAAGGTACAACTTAAACACGACACTATGGGTGATTCTCACAAACATCATGTTAATGAAAGAAATCAAAGAATATATTCTGTAAGATTCCATTTATACAAAAACCAAAAATGGGCAAAACTAAGCCGTGCTGGCTTAAGTTAGGATAGTTGTTATCCCTGAGAGGAGGATGAGTTACTGGAAGGACGAAAGATGACTTTCTGGACTTCTGGAAATGTTCCGTGTTTGGTGCCCAAGAGTGGGTGTATTCAATTTAGGAAAATTCATCAAGCTACACACTTCTGACATGAGCATTTTTCATTTGAAAAGAACAACAAATTTAAAGGACCCACCCCTCTTCCCTCCCCAACCTTTGTCTTCCTACCTTCAGGAGTCAAGATGCTTTTGACCTTCTGCAGGAAAGGCTGGTCCACAAAAGCCGGCGGCGGACAACTCATCCCCAGTGTTGGGTCCTTTCTGTCTACGTCAAACATGATGACGCTGTAGTGGGGCCGCACTGGGAAAGAGAAGCAAACAAGTCTCTGCCTGACACCACTTACACGTCTACACCGCATCTCCCCTGTGACCTGTGGGGGCCGCAGCGGCTCAGTTAGGATGACGTGGAGGCTGTGGTTCGCCTGTAAGGGCACTGATGTCACTGTCAGGGGAGTCGTTGTCAGTCAGGGTTTTACTGTGAGCACCCCACCTGAGAGGGCATTCATCTCATCTACTTCCACATTTGAAAGCACTTACCAAAGGCTTCCAAATAAATTAACGGGACCCATCCTAGCATGATTGCTACTTGGTTGAGAGTCTATCTATATAGCAATTTTCAATCCCAACAGAACATTAGATTCACCCTGGGAACGTCCTAAATACTTTGAGAACCTGGGCTCCATTCCTGACCAATTGAGTTAAAACCCTAGAGTGGGGTGGAACAGGTGTGAGGGGAGATGGGAAGCTTCTGGTGTTTTTCTTCAACCCCCAGGTAATTCTAAAAACATTCAAGAAAGAAAGATTTTGCTAAATGGGTGAGAAAGTACTGATGATGAATCGGATGTACTCCTTGCTATGAAGAAAATGGTTTTTACAAGGAATAAGCCTGCAATGCTACTGATTTTTAGCAAACTTTGAGACTATGATAATGATTATTCAATAAGTAATAAATCATGACGTAATCGGCACCTGGGTGGCTCAGTCGGTTAAGCGTCTGACTGCGGCTCAGGTCATGATCTCGTGGTTCATGAGTTCAAGCCCCGCGTTGGGCTCTGTGCTAAAAGCTCAGAGCCTGAAGCCTGCTTTGGATTCTGTGTCTCCCTCTCTCTCTGCCCCTATGTCTCTCTTTCCCTCTCTCTAAAATAAATAAAAATATAAAAAAAAATAAAATTAAATAAATAAAATAAATCTTGACTTAGGACTCCCACAAGCCTGTTAGTATCCACAACACAGATCTCATTTTGTTTCTTAGACATGTTGGCTCATCAAAGTCCAAGGACGACCATTGCCCACATTTGTAGCACTGAGCCCTCCAACAATCTGGAAGGTGGCTGTTAGACATGATCGCCAGGCTGTTCAACACTGACCGACAGGCAGTCACAATGGCAACACATCACACACGAAGTGCCTGCCAGGAGCCTAGCACGGTTTTAAGTGTTTCCCATGTATTGGCTAGGTTGGGCCTGGGCCCCCACACTGGCCCCAGACTCAGACAGGTAACCTGTGAAACTCTGATATAGTTCAGTTCAGTTTGCAATGACCGTGAAGCACCATCTGTCCACCCAGCACCAAAGGACTCACCCCCGGCATCCTGATTTGCCACACCCTCCTGGGAGCTACTTTAATCCAGCGAGAGCCAGAGTATCAGGTATGGAACGGGCAGGCCAGGAAGGGTGGGTGGCCTAAGCTCCCCAGGTTCCCTTAAGCCTGGACCAGCCTGACTGACTTCTCCCTGAGGGACACACACTCCGGAAAGCACCAGTCACGGGAGCCTACATGTAAAGTGGCAGAAGGACCAGAGGAGCGACTGCAGAACATTAACATGCCTTTTGTCCTCCGTCTGGGATACCAATCATTAGAGCAAAATGGAGCCTTCACTCCATCAGAATCTCCACAGCATCAATACAGGACTTTGGGAAATGATCGTGGACAAACAGGGGGAGGCTGCCCCCGCCCAGGCCTACCACCAACAATGCCAGTGGGGTCTCTGCAATAAAGGAAGAAAGCATCATTTTACTATCTTCTCATGAACAGTTTTGTACCAGCCTCGGGGAGAGTAAAGAGGGCAGGGGGAGTCGGATCACTGGCCCTGCCCAGAGGATACAAGATTTAAAGGCCTAGCTTCTCCGTCTCATCCCAAAAACACAGGAGCCAATCTGACATCTACATCTGAAAACTCAACCTTGGCCTCACAATCCTTCCTTTACTAGATCCAGAAGAGGAACCAGTACATGGTTCTTTGGGGACCCTTAAAGTCCCAAGGCACTCAGCTGACATCATACCAAGAGTCCCCACCATGAGCATTATTAGATTCCCCCCTAGGAATTGAGAGGGACAACAGCCAACATCTTGCTCATGATCACAAGACAGTGTAGATGCAATGCCCTCTGCCCAGCTTTCAACTCAAAGGCCACAACTGCCCTCTCAGACACATCAACCAAGTGAGGGCAATAAATCCAAGTTCCAGAAATCACAGGAAAACAAAAGCCCATATCCTAGTCCTAAGTACAGAGAAACCACAGAAAACACAGGGGGATAGAAGTAGGCAAGAAACAAGAAAGAATCACCAAAAGGAGACGTTAAACATAGATTAATGTCTGAGGATTAAACATAAGAACTTACACTCTAGGGACACACATCAACACCAAGACGGGCCAAAAGTACAGGGTGTTTCAATAAGATATACTCAGGACTCTGGGTGAAGACAGTGACAATCTAGACAGGAACATGAACATTTTTGCTACTGTGGTCAGATCCAAACCCGTTATTAGTAGTACAGCTATGATTATACTACCCACAATAAGGTTTTTTTTGTTTTTGTTTAAGTAAAAATTCAAGAAAGAATTGCATCGGGTGCTCAAATAATGTGTTACCGAAAGCCAGAAATTCTCCTAGTGCAAAGGTATTTCTGGAGTCATGATTCTTAAGTGTTCTACCTGGTTACAGGAGTAGATACATATGCAAACACTCACCAAACTGAAATACTTAAAATCCGGGTACTTCACCTATCTCATTGAATATATTTCATCGCCTTTTTAAATAAACGAACAAAAAAAATTTAGACATCAACACATGCAGCCTTTTCCAGATTACAATTTGAGGGGAAAGTAACTGGACACTTATGAACTTAGAAGATGGTTGGAAAGAAGAAAGATAAGAATGTATGTGCCTTTGCTGGTCTGTAATCACTGTTCTCAGACCACAAGACAGTTGACGCTGATGACTTCTGTAATTTTACACGCCCCTACTGTCGGAGGCAGTGGCATATGAGAAACTATAATCCTTTTCTAACTGAGGGTCCCGATACCAGGGTTCTGGCCAGCAAAAACGTCAAAGATTTGCCATTCTATTAAAGAACCTCCTGGGGCCGTTCCATAGCTCACAAAATGTTTAATTCACTTTTTCTGAAAATGAGGTGAACATATAAAGATCCCCCAAACCATTAGTGAAATGCAACTGGTTCTCCCTAAGAAAAACATGAATTTCTCAATTCCTAAAAGGACTTTCCTTAAAAGCTAGAGGTAATACGCAGGAGGGGACTATAACTATGAAGAAGGAATCTAAACAGGGAAAAAAAATAACATATCCAGAGGGAAAGCAACCATTCCAAGTGTGGACAGATTTCTCCCCCCAATTATTCTCATCTTTTTTTCTCATTTTTCTAAACAGGAGAAAAAATTAGGAGAAAAATACATTTTCCCCATAGACTTCCATTTCCCTTCCCAATCTTCACATCTATTTCTTTTTTTTTAAAGACTTTATTTTTAACTAATCCCTACACCCAAAGTAGGGCTTCAACCACAAACCTGGTATCACGAGCCGCACATTCCACTGAGCCAGCCAGGCATCCCTCACATCCATTTCTTTGTAAAGACTTTCAAGAGTATTTACCAATCACCAGGGACCCCTTATATCACAGAGATGCAGGTCCTGGAGAGAAGGTCACAAATGATCTTCCCTACAGGATCTGCATCTCTGATGAACCAACAGCAAAGTCTCAGCAAAGTCTGCCAGGAAGAATCAAACACACATTCATCTGTAAACACAAGTCAGCCTAGTGAGCAGAAGCACAGGTGAGAACCAGGGGTCTAGGTTCATCTTTTCAGATCTGTCACTACTGCAAAGAGCCTCCAGGCACCTTGGCTTTCCTATCAGGAAGGATAAATTCCTTACTATAAAGTGCCTACAAAAAAGTCACCTGTCAACTACCCTTCTGAGCAGGATGGAACAAGACAGACAGTGTCAATGGACAACACATCACTCTTTTGGCAAAAACTTTCAGTTTCCTTACCAGTAAAATACCAGGCCAGCAATGGAATGTCATAAAAAAGAACCTGAGCTGTTTTGGCTCTTTTCCATTCTACACTCGATGATTCTAAAAAGGAAAATGGTCAAGGAGTGGTCAAGGCCTACACAAAGAGGGAAAAGAGAAACACAGTCTGTACAGTCCACAGTAGAAAGAGCTGGAGCCTGCAAGGTGGACAGCATTTCCTCTGTGCCATCTATGAGGAGTCTCGAGGCCCCACACACACAGATGCTACCCTGGGTCTCAATGGTCTCAAGAAAAGCCACCGCTCACCTTCCTCTCACTGCCCGGGGCAAGAGAACATAAGCTCTGCCCACTTAGCTCGCAGCTGTTGACATGCCCTCCAGGAATAGACAGGGGCACAGACACTGGTCCTAGCTCCTTCCAAGACACCCTCCGCCTTCCTGGCTGCTAATACGACTTGTCTAGAGATCCGTGTATGCTGCTGCCGAAGCTCTGTTACCTGCTGCTGGGTGGGCATCCCGGCAGGGGCCAGCTCCAGGACTCTGGCTGACAGCTCGGCCTGGATGCTGTCCATGCCTTCGTACTGCTGACCTCGGTGAAGGGCCACGGTGATCAGTCTCTTGAAGCCCACTGATCCTTCAAAACTCTGTCCCAATGTCACCATCTCTGGAAAAGTTTGGTGAGAAGTGCATACGCTGGGACTAGATGGGCCTGAGTTTAAACTCCCATGTGACCACACACTACATGTATGATCTTGGGCAAGAAACTGGATCTCAGAGCCTCAGTTTCCATGTCCTACAATGAATGAACCTGACAGAGTTTATTATGAGAATTCAACTCCTGAACACACACACACACACACGCAGCACCCAGCATGTCTGGCACGTAAAGCATCCTCCACGAAGGTTAGTTTGCTCCCTTCCTTTTTTCCTACCTCCAGTACAATTCCATCTCTATCCACCCCGTCGTTGCATTGACCACTTGTCACTTCCGGAAGGTTTACGCCAAGGTTTACTCCTTGCTGCTCTTGTTGCTTATGGGCTGAGCACAGTGCCTGCAATTCAGTGTGCCCACAACAACGATTTGGCTAACAGATTCCTGTATCAGTAAAGCCACAGGTACTGTCTGCTCTACACGGATGGACGGTGACAGAAAAGCACAGGGTCTCTCTAGGAGGCCATACCTAGGCTGCCCAACTAACGAAGTCACTGTCCCAATGAGGCTATTAGTTCAGCGGTGAGCTGGGCGCAGCATGTCTGTTATCCGAAAGCCTTTACAAGAACATTTTGAAATTGCCTACTTTGGGCCGGAATGACGCGGAGAAGCCTGAAAACATGGGCCCAATTAGCGCCCTCACGCCTGTCTCTATCCACCAGGAGTAAAGTTATCATCTGCCACGTTCCCGAGTACACACTCAGGACCGCCAGGCCGCGCGTACCTTTTCCCTGGGTTTGATGTATTTGTGCAGCACGCCGCACAGTTCCAGGTAGGTTCCGTACCACTCGAAAGCTTTCTTTCCTCGCTGCTGGAAGAACTTCTCCCAATAGTCCACGGGGCCAAACTCCTTGGAGCTCTTAGGTAAGAGGTTCATATTCCCACTGTCCGACCAGGCTCGTCTCTCCTAGTCCCGGTGAGGTACCATCCGATGGGCTTCCACGCACGCTGGTCCCGGCACCCTGGGTGGAATTCTTTCCACGACTAATGACCACATTGATTTCTCCCCCACTCAAACCCCAAGGAGACGACGCTTACACACCACCCCCAGGCACGACACACTGAACCAAACACACGCTCAGCCCTCCTGCCGGCTGCCAGCCCCAACCCCACGTGCGGAGACCCTCACACTTGCCCACAGATGGGCTTCAAAACTGGCAAGCACATCCGGGTGCGCAGCGTCGCGATTGGTCGGCCACCCGGGCCCTCCCAGCGTCTCATTGGTCACTGCTTTTGGTTCCTGACACCTCATTGGCTGCGAGTTGCACGCCGCACGCCTGCGGCAGCGCCGCAGTCGCCCAGCGTTTATCTACGCGCGGCAGCAGGGGGCGTGGCCGCGGGTGTGAGTCCGAGTGGAGGCGGTGTCGGGGCCTCGGGGGCGGGGCCTCGGGGGCGGGTTTGCGTCCGAGCGCCGCGCGGGGGCAGCCTACCTGGGTCCCGGCTTCTCCGCCGACTCTGAGAGCGCGCGCGTCCCGGGCTGTGTGTTCGCTTTCTCTCCGAGCCGGCGCGGTGGCCACTTCTGATGTTGAAGGGCCGAGCCGTCTGACCGAGGGACCCGAGGAAGAGGAGGCCCGGGAAAAGAAAACCCAAAGAGGAGGCCCCAGGAGCTTAGAGGGAGTGAGGGAAGGAAAGAGTAGAGCCCGACCTTGGCAAAAGAAAGTAGTCCCAGCCAGGTTATCTGCTGCATCTGCCGCCCCGCCCTCCCTTAGTTTAACGACTTTACTTGTGTCATTGAGGTTTAATTTGGAGAAAATTGGCACTTGGCGGTACTTTTTCTGCACCAAAATGCAGGATCCCACTACTAATGTAATGACCTGAAAATTCAGAAGAGCAACAAGTATGTATTGAGAGGTGCCGGCTCACCCTGTACTCCCCCAAAAGCACGATATGCAAAATGTAACCCTCCTTTTGAGAAACAGCCTTCTTAGGCTGTCGTTCTGATGTCATCTATCAGTAGGTGCTACCGCCTACTTGGTGTGTTTAATGAATAAACTTTACTTTCAGATGCTCATCTTATCCTAATGTCCTAAGGGTGTTCCTGTAAGGGCACTGGTGCCAAATATGTGCATCGCTGAGCTTTTAACAACGCTGTAAATTGCCGGGAAAACAGACTGAGCAAGGGAGATAGGCTTGGAATGAGCATCTATAGCCCGGGCTATTCTAGACCTTACTAGCATAGGTGGCCAAGGTAGAGGTGGCTTTTAGGCAAACAGACTTGAGCAATGGAATGCAGAAAAAGGCCATGGTGATCACCTGGCTGAATACAAACCGACCATCAGGCAACCCACCCCGAAATATCCTTAGGCTTTAACTGACCAATGGATTACTTACAACTAGGCACACTTACCAAAGAAGGGAAAATTCCATTTGTCATCATACCTCCTCACTTTCCCTCCTTAAAAGCAGCTTCCTACCAATGCCTCCTTGCAGATTGCTTCTCCGCTACTGTCCTGCGACGCCCCCCTGCGGTGTATTCCATAAACTCGTATCTCCTTAGTTTGGCTCAGGTGAATTCATTTACCTCCCAAGCCACTGGCTTTCACCTGAACATGGCCCCATATTTGGAGGCCAAGAGACACGGCATTTGACACCGCAGACAAGCAGACTGTTAATTTGTTAAAGTGGGCTTAAACTTTGGTAGGGGTAGTTCTCAAACTTTGGCATGCCTCAGAATCACCTGGAGGACATTAAATCAGATTGCTGAGCCTCAACCCCACAGTTTCTGATTCATCAGGTCTAATGAGGTCTAAGGATTTGCATTTTAATGATATTGGTGCAGTTTGTAGTCTTATTTCACTTAAACATGAGGGGTTTTTTTGATACCATCTTCAACTGATTGTTGCTGGAAAAATTGGGAAATGAGGCATAGATAATTAAAAGCAGTTCTGATAATGTGGGGGACAGAGGATCGGATAGAGCATGTGGGAGGCAGAATAACATTCCCCGGAAGACATCTATGTCCAATTCCCAGAACTTGTGAATAAGTTAGTCTACATGGAAAGGGGAATTAAGGTTACTTGTCATCTGACATTAAAATAGGGACACCCTGGGTGGCTCAGTTGGATAAGCTTCCTACTCTTTATTTCAGCTCAGGTCGTGATCTCGCAGTTTGTGGGTTTGAGCCTAGCATCAGGCTCCGTGCTGCTGGTGCTGATGGTGCAGAGCTTTCTTGAGATTCTCTCTGTCCCTACCTCTCTCTGCCACATGTGCGCACACTCTCTCTCTAAAAACAAATAAATAAACTTTAAAAAAAATAGTGAGACCAGTCTGAATTATCCAGGTGTGCCCAATGGAATCACAAGAGTCCCTGAACATGGAAAAGGGAGACCAGGCATGAGAAGGATTGGTGCAGCATTGCTGGCTTTGAGATGGAGGAGGGGTTGTGAGCCAAAGAGAGGGCCTTCCAGCCTATGGGAGCTGGAAAAGTCAAGGCAATTCTCCCTTAGAGCCTCCGGAAGGAACTCAGCCCTGGAGACACCTTGATTTTAGTCCGGTAAGACCCCATCAGGCTTCTGACCTCTAGAACTGGGAGATAATCAATTTGTACCGTTTAGGTTCCTAAGTTTTGGTAACTTGTACAGTCATAACAGGAAAGTAGTACAGAGCACACCCATGGGAGGACATGTGTGGTTGCGCAGAAGGTTACAGTGTGTGGATGCAGCAGAAGACAAAACTGGGAACTGAGGTGAGCAGCAGGTTTTGAGAAGTCTTCCACTTTGAGCATTTAGATTAAAGCTGTCAGGCCAGAAGATGCCAGTGGAGAACTAGGGTCATGACAGTTAGAAAGAACTAATACAAAAGATGTTCTCGGGAATGACTGAAGCATTTGATGTCTGATCCTATAGAGGGAGTATAAGACCTGAGGACTGAAAATGGCTTCCACATTGGCCTCTGGATGACTGGGGAAATTGCCTATACAAAGGAACAGGGAAGGAGCAGGGGGTCATGTGGAGAACTGTTGCTTGAGAGGAATTCAGAGGTCATCGTGCTAGCCATGACTGGGTAGAAGCCAGTATCCCCACCCTGCACGCCTATCCCAGGGCTCATACCCTTCTCGAATTCTGGCAGAGGTATCCAGTTGGACTTAGTGGCCCAAGTAATGAAAATACTTCATGAGTAGGGCATAAAACTATTTAAAGGGAATCTCTCCTTGGTGTCTAGGGAGTGACACATATAATCCTGGAAACAATTTCACACTGGAAATCTTTGCAAATGAGTTTGTTTTTCACATTTGAGAAAATAAGAATTGAATGGCCTCCTATGTCTTAGAATAATGGAAGGCAAGCATGACTTTCTTAAAGGTATTATTGACCTGAGAAGTAATTCTCAAGCTGACATTGGATTTGTAAGATTGGGATAATCATAATAGAATTTGTTAGTTTGCATAGCACTTGGGACTTGCCAAGAATTTCCTCATACAGTACTTGAATTCATGAGATGGACACACACACACACACACACACACACACCCATAATTGAGACAAAATTCTAATTGATTAAAAAGAAATTTAAAAGTTAAGTATGATGGAGTGAATTCAGCCATGCCTGGCTCTGAGTATTATATTCGATTCCCAGGTTTCTCCTTGTTCAATAGTTTCTTCTGTCACTGTGGACACCTGTAGGGGCACTAGTTTCCTGACATGGGTGGACTGCGTATCGACTTTGGTGGGGGAAAGGAAGGGGCATAGCATATAATGCAAGTTGTTTGCCTTTGGGGCCAGTGGGCAATAACATTTTGAAAACTAGAAAAGGTGAGGACATGGTGTTAAGGATGATGGCCTGTGCCTGGTGAATGGGACCTCTACGTGAGGAGGCTGACCAGGCCTCTTTCTGGTCCTCATCTTTGTTTTTTTTGCAGCCTGGATACTGAGAAAGATTACAAGGGCACACTATTACAATGTTTTCTCCATTATTCTATTCTATTCTAAATTTGAGTTCCCTTGCAGGGGACAAAAAAAACCAACCTTGGAAACCAAGTTGTTTTTTCCACACTCTAGCACTCAGCACATCTACCATGAGATTCTCACGTATCCCATTTTTATTGGATATTCTCTGTCCTCCGCCCGTAACAAAATATTTTTCTCCCATCAAAGAAAAGGACATTAAAATAGCACTTTATGAATAAAAATCCCTTAAGTGTCCCACCCTAGATAATTTTTTTTTAACATTTAGGTTGAGATCCTTGAACAAATCCAGGAGAACAAAATTCCCAATATTCCAAGAAAGAAGTCCTCTGTAATCCTTCTGTAAAACTGAAACACTTTTCTTGCCATGAGGGTGCAAGAAAGTTCTTCTCCTAAGAAGAATCCCAACTTATGGTGCCAGAACTCTTTACTGCCCCTGATCTATCTCATCTCTGATCAGTAGATCTTCATGCTGATCGTTCTGATTTGAAGAAGGAAAGGAGATTTCCTCAGTCTGTCGCAATTGCATCCAAACAGCAGCTCTAGTGCTTGAAGGCTCAACAGAGAAATGGCCTCAGGAAACATGGTGTGAGTACTTCTGGAGATAGATGGCATGAAAGGGCACCTAAGTGGCTTAATTCAAGGCCCTTTCCTTATGTCAACCTATACAGCATAGAGGTAAGAACATGGGATTTGGAATCAAACATCTAACAGGTTGTCAGTGTGTGAATTTGGTCAGACTTCCTGCCTTCAGGTCCTTTGCCTAACAGCCTCCACTGTTCCTGCCCAACACAATCCATTTGCTACTCAGCGCCCACTGTGAATTTTCAACTATATATCTAATGGCATCTTTTCCCATTGAAATATACCTCACATAACAAAATCCACCATTTAAAAATGTGCAGTTCAGTGGTTTCCAGCATATTCACAATGCTGTACAATCATCACCACTACCTAATTCCAGAACGTCTCCATCATCCTGAAAAAAAATCCCCTCCCTATTAGCAGTTAGTTGTATTTTCCTCTCCCTGCACCCTCTCTCAGCCACTGATCTACTTTCTGTCTCCATAGATTTGCCTATTCTGGAGATTTCATAAAAAGGAGTCATATAGTATGTGGTCTTTTGTGGCTGGCTTCTTTCAATTAACATCTGTTTTCAAGGTTCATATATGTTGGAGCATGGAACAGTAGCTCATTCCACTTCACTGAACAATACATATTTCATTTCTTGATGAACAATATGTGATGTATCTATTCATCAAAATATGGCCATTTGGGTCATTGACCCATTTTGCATTATAGTACTGCCATCAATACTTATGTACAAGTTTTTGTATGAATGTGCCTATTTTCAGTTATCCAGGATATCTGCCTAGCAGTGGAATTGCTCAGTCGTATGACCACTCTATGTTTAACTTTTTGAGGAAAACAGCGATCATTCAAACATGTGATTCTGTTTATATCACTCTCCAGTGGCTTCCCCCAAGTATGAAATGGAGATTCCCTGCAAGTGTTACAGAGATTTTTTATGATCCTGGCTTTGCCTGCATCTCCAATCTCCCCTTCCACCACTCACCCCTTGTGCCAAATCCCGGGCATACTGGCTTCCTCCCTCATCCTCAAAAATGCCAGACTCCTGGAGCTGGGAAAAATGGATATCTACAATGCAAGAGAATGAAACTGGATCCTTCACCATATACAAAAATTAACTGTAAATGCATTAAAGACCTAAGCGTAAGACCTATATTATCAAACTGAACGAAAACACGGGGAAATCTTCATGACTTTGGATTTGTCACTGACTTCCTGCATATGACACCAAAACCACTGCAACTAAAGGAAATATACATAAATGGATTTATTCAAACTTTGGCACGTCAAAGGAAACCATAAGCAGGGTGAAAAGACACCCTTTGGGTGGGACAAATATTTGCGATTTATGTGTCTGATAAGGGGTTACTATCCAGAATATGCAAAGAACTACAACGTAATGACAACCACAAAAACCCAAATAAGCATGGACAAAGGACTAGAATAGACACATCTCCAAACAAGATACCCAAAAGGCCAACAAGCATATGAGAAGATGCTCATCATCACAGATCACTAGAGAAATGCAACTCAACATTACAATGAGATATTACCATAGCCCATTAGGATGGCTGCTAACAAAAACCAAAATAACAACAAGCACAAAACATTCAGCCAGGAGCAGAGACTTGAGAGGGGAGTGAGCCCACCTCCTCCCAGAAAAATCCCTCCCCGCCACAAACCTGTGTTTCAAATTGGCAGCAGTCAGTCCCCATTTGGACGTGCTGCCCTATCAGGTCTAGGGTTTCTATGGCAGTCTGGGGCTCCCAAGGAGTCTTTTATTGAAAATTTCAGCTGCCCTTGCTCTGCCCCAGAAAAGCAGGCTAGTATTTTCCAGCTCTGTGTGTGTGTGTGTGTGTGTGTGTGTGTGTGTGTGTGTGCGCGCGCGCGCACGCGCGTTTGCGATGTGGAGAATACAAATGTCTGCATAATTTGTGATTTAGGCATAGGTTTGTCTACCAAAGCTGGATCCCATGCCGGGCCTCTCCACACCCTTGCTCTACTCCAGATCCTGGGCAATCCTGTCTACACTGCATACATATGCACAATAAACACCCCTTCAGCAAGTCTTGGTTCATCAGTGTCCTGAAGGTCTGGGGAGGTAGGGCCTGGCTGCAACCACCTGCCTAGCCTCCAGGTGGAGGGAGCCCAGCCCTGCTAAAAGTCACTCTTCAGGCAGCACCTAAAAATTGGCAACAGTCATTCACCAGTTAGACTTATTGGAGGGTTCCACAGCCAGCCAGTGGCTAGAAGTGAGGCATCCTCCAGCCCTGCCTTCAAGGGGAATATGCACATTTGTGTTCCCTACAGCTTGCAGTTAGGCATAGGCCTTGTCCCCCAAGAGCTTGCTTCTGTGACCTGACCTCTCCAGACCCTTGCCGTCTTCTAGATCCAAGGCAACCCTGAGCTGCTCCGCAGAGTGTGTGCACAGTAACATTCTTTTAGGAAGACTTGGGAAGCTGGGGCCCTCCAGCTGTGGAGCTAACGCCCATTCAGCACCACCTGCATAGACTGAAGGGTGGAGGGAACCCATTCCTGAAATCTCTCTTAGGCAGCCACTGTAATGGGTGAAAGTAGATTTGCTTAGTCCCATGTCATTGAGATGGAACAGTCCTAGCAAATCACGTCCCACATCAGAGGATATTTTAAGTCTCTGATATTTGCTTCAAGGGGTCACTGTCATTAGGGTTAGGCCACATTTGAGTAACAAAATAGCAGTCAGGAAATGGTTTAGGCAGTTTCCTCATCTGGGAACTTTATTAACCACCTAGAGGTCAGATGAATCAACCCACTGAGTGGCCATAATCTTGGTAGTTGTAGAAGTTCTCGATTCCAAAACCACCAGCCTATTAAAGTGGACCTTTCTTACCAAGGTGATGAGCATAAGAGAGCAATTACCAATTATAATGGCTGAAAATCTCCTGGACATCGTGCATATTAATATAGATAACTAGTAAATTGTTAAGAATATTGAGTTAAGTATCTAAAGTGAACTAGAGTAGATCTAAGGAAATAAAAAGAAAACTCACATCAGTTTATCAATAAACATGATCAGGGGAGGGGCAGAGAGAGAGGAAGAGAGAGAATCCTAAGCAGGTTCTGCACTGTCAGCATGGAGCCTAACGTGGGGCTGGATCCCATGACCCTGGGATCATAACCTGAGCCCAAATCAAGAGCGGAGGCTCAACTGACTGAGCCACCCAGGCACCCCTAAAGCATGGTTATCTTGAATAGAAGCAATTAAGAAGCAATAGAAGCCTTCATAATGTCGAAATATCTCTCCTTTTATCAACTGTGGATCAAAGAAGCAGGGGTTGGGTGTACTGGGTATCCTGTTATAAGAAGTATAGATTCTTATTGAACTTAAGCTAATATATACATTGTCATGAATAATAAGGTATTTAATAAGAGAGGTATTTAATTAATATTAATTAATTAATAAGAGAGGCACTTAATTAATATTAATTAATTAATATTAATTAATTAATTAATTATTGAACTTAATCAATTAATCAATGAATTTAATCAATTCTTATTGAACTTAGGCTAATATATACATTGTCATGAATAATAAGGTATTTAATAAGAAAGGTATTTAATTAATATTAATTAATTAATTAATTATTATTATTGAACTTAATCAATTAATCAATGAATTTAATCAATTCTTATTGAACTTAAGCTAATATATACATTGTCATGAATAATAAGGTATTTAATAAGAGAGGTATTTAATTAATATTAATTAATTAATTAATAAGAGAGGTATTTAATTAATATTAATTAATATTTCAGAATTCTGGGACGTCTGGGTGGCTCAGTTGGTTAAGTATCTGACACTAGATTTCTGTTCAGGTCATGATTTCATGGTGTGTGGGATCAAGCCCCATGTCAGGCTCTGCGCTGACAGTGCGGAGCCTGCTTGGGATTCTCTGTCCTCCTCTGTCTCTGCCCCTCCCCTGCTTGTGCTCACGCTCTCTCTCTCTCAGAATAAATAAACATTAAGAAAAAGTTTCAGAATTCTGGTGGAATCTGGTAGGGAGAAAAAGATAAATGTTTCAAACTTTGTCGTAAGATACAATTTACCAAACTGATGTAGGTTATAAATGGTTTAAGGGAGAAGAGAAACAGGGATCCTCTCAATCTGGAAAATAAAAGCATTAAATCAATTATTTATCCATTAGTGTTTTAGAAGTTCCTAGTTATATGTTCATAACTAAGTTCAGTGCTATGATCTTAAATTTATCAAAATCTGTGTTTTACCGTATTTATCAAAGTCTTTCCCATGAGATTCTTTGAAGAGGAAGCACTTAAAAGGATAACTACCTTCAAAAGACTTAAAAATAGCAATGGTTAGAGATCTAATGAGAATTCATTATGACAAGGAAATTTGGTTATTTCTGTGACACATAACATTTTAAGATAATAACTAAAATTGTGACTGAAACATTATACCAGGACATATCCAAATTTTAGGACTTTTATATACATTTCTAGGACACTTACAAATACACTTATACAAATACATCATTAAGGCTTAGTATCACTTTTTTCTTTGGCATTTTTAGACAATGCTTCCCACGTAATTCGACATATCAAATAACGCTAATTAGTGTAAGATCTCCTTTTTTATAAAGAGAGGGAACAAATCTTTTGAGAAGTTCCAGGAACCCTCTGAGAATTCTTGTTTACTTTTAGGTCAAAAGAATTTATTTAGAATTTGATTGTGGAAAGTTTGTCAAAAATCAAAAGGTTTTGGACACTTGATCAAATAGGATTATAGATCATTATGAAACAATATTTAATTATCTATTTGGCCAAGAGACAAGAAAAGATTCTGGAGGCAAATACAAAGGGTCACATGGTTGTAAACAAAACTTAGCTAAGTACCCAGAAGGCGCAGTATATGTGAATAATCAAAGACCTGATGAAGACAAAACATAGAATCTTTGTTTTACAGGCAGATCCCCTAAAGGTAAATAAAAATCATTTACAATTTCTTATTTAGAGCAGACCAATAACCCAAGAAAACTTGTCCTTTTAGCAGAAAAAAAAAAACAAATTTTGTTGAAGTACCAGTGTACTTCTGATATTAAAACTCGCTCTTTAGCTTAAATAAATCCATTCCAATCTTAGCTTGCCTATATATAAAATTCCCTTCTCAATATTCTGTTAACCTCCCTCCTTGGAAGCTACAGTATGAGATTTCGTTTGTCTCTAGATTCATCCTGCTCTGTTAGTCTGAAAATAGAAGAACAGGCAGGCAACATGTTCCTCACGGTATTGGTGAAGGGGGTTGGTTGATCTAAGTGGGGTAAGCAGAATAAAGGTTTGAAAAATGGGACAACTTCTGAATTGATGGCAAAGCTATAAATCTTTGGGAAGCCACCATAGATCCCTAGCCTTGCAGGCAGTTACAAAAAGTGGAGGAAGCACTGAATAAAGATTCCTGCTTGGCTGCAAACCTGAAAAGACAAGGCAACAAAGTATGAGTCTATCAGAGTGATTACAATTTGGCCTTGAGAAGCTATCACCCGGTATGCACAGAACAGAAAGGGTGGTTTTCATCGTATCGGCCTTTTCAGCTGATTGCACAGACTCTTTCGTGGGTCAATTTACTGTGATTTAAGGGCAGTGGCTTTCGAGCATGTTGGATCATTCCACAGTAAGAAATACTGTATATTTTATGGCCCAGCACACATACCTGCGTGTGTGTGAGATGCATGTGTGTGTATATGACCATATAAGTAACTGAAAAAGGCAGCTCAAGTTCGAGGCTCTGTCAGCGGAACAGGATATTTAATTAAGGTCCCTTGCATCTGCCACATTCCAAGCCATATACCACATTCCCCGGAAGGAGGAGCTGGAGGAAACTGGTTGCCTTGCCAGCCTCAGGTGGGGTCCTGGCGACCCCTGCACGGCCCTGCTGGCTGAGGCATCCTCCACCAGGGGACACCTGGGAGCATGGGTGCTGGAGAGGCCAGGAACGGGCCAGGCAGCCAGGCCAGCAGTGGAATGGCCGCCCCCACTTTAAAGATGCCACCTCAGAAGATTTTCTGGTGTGGGACTCCTCCACCCGGCAGGCTGTGCAGGTGCTTTGGCACCAGGAGAATCTCTACAGGCCTAAAGGGCCCTGTTTGATGTACGAGGGGTGCGTGCTGCGCATGTGCAAGCCCAGGCAGGGACACGGGGAACATGGGACAAGGCTCAGTAGGTGCTTGCACACCGCCAGGAGCTCACCAGGCCTGGAGGGCCCGGGCTGATGTCCCTGGGCCCGGGGGGTACATGGTGCGCATGTGTGAGCCGCTCACGTCAGAGGAGCCAGGGACCCAGACTGGGGCAAGGGTCTGCAGAGGCCGGGTTACTGGTTCCCGTGGTCAGTGGCGGGGAGGCATGTGCGTCATTGCAGATACCTACATTCCCAAATGCACAGGTTCCTCCTGAGCCCTGACATGGAGGAATCTGGGGGGTTCCTGGGGGACTGGGGGGAGGTGAGTGAGATGTCTGCCACTCTCTGATAAGGGACACCTGGGGACACTGACCGACTTCTGGAGGAGTATGGAAACCATCCAGCAAGCTGGTCCTGTTGAGCACTGTAGGTCCCTTGTATCCAAAGGAGTCTCCGACAAGGTTTTGGTGGGTGGATTTTCCACACCGTGAAGCCATTGTGTTGGCCCTGGAGGTGCAGAGTTTTCTGTGCCCTGGGTGCTCCATGCAGGGTGAGGGCAGCTTAGAAGCTACAGACTGTGTCTGCAGGGGCAGACTCAGCTCTGGGGATGCAAACAACAGTCCTGGGACAGGGCTGTGTGGGCTTGGGTCATTTCTTGGATTGGGGGCCATGGTGGATGTCTGGCATGTGCCTCGCCCCAGGCTCCTGCCTACACGGGGTGCATATTCCTGCTGTTGGGAAGCCTGGACGGGGTCTGGACTGCTTTGTCAGGGCAGCGCTGCTACGGATGATCTGGGTGTTCTTGGAGAAACACCCGAGGGCTTGTGTGGTGGCCATGCTTGTGACCCAATCAGGCAGCCAGCCCGATAAGGGACTCTGCGCTGCAAATTTAAACCTGTCGCCTCAGAAGGAAAGTTTTGCTGTGGACTTTCCCTTCTCTGAGCCCATTCAGGTGGTTGGGGTTTCCCCTGAAGCCCACAAGCCCTGAGCATGTCTTGCAGGCAAAGCCAGCTGAGGTGCTGAGGCCTGCTAAAGCTCAGGCCCCTCGGTCTGGGGAGCCCCCGTACCTGGAAAAGGGCAGATGTAGGGAGAGGCTGGTCACCTGAGCCGGCTATTCGGTGTCCCTGGCATCTGCCTCATTCTAAGCCCTGTCCTACATTCCCTTTGAAGGCAGAGCTGCAGGAAATTGGGCAGCCTGGCCAAGCCGTGTTGTGCTGGTGATGTGCCGGGCTAATGCAACTGGCCTGGGCATCATTTCATGAGAGGCACATGGGGGCGCTGATTCTGGAGTAGTCCAGGGCCGGCTCAGGTAGCTTGTCCAAAGGTGGACTGACTGCCTAAAGTTCACGGCTGCCATCTCACAGGTTTTCGGGGATGGGATCCCGCCCACCAAGGAGACTATGACGATGTTTCAGCATCTGCAGGGGCTCCATTAGCCTGGGGCGCCCTGGCTCACCTCCACGGCTGAGGGAAACACACTGAGCATACACGAGAGCCACAAGGCAGGGGAGTCAGGGCCACAAAAGGCAAGTGTCTGGAATAGGGGCTAGGGGGTACACACATGCACCTGATTCCAAGAACTAAGTGACACCCATGTACACATTCCCCCTGTAGGTAAGGCTGAGGAGTCTGGACTGCCTGGCCAGCATGGGGCCTACGATGCCACCTGTGTGTCCTGCACCAAGAGACACCTGGGAGACTTGATGCCCGGGAGTCTGGGGCACCATGGGCAGCAGGTCCAAGTGAGGACTGACTGCTGTTCATTCAAAGCAGCAGCTTCAAAAAGGGTCCTTGGAGGTGGGTTCCCTCTGGCCTGGAGCTCTGCGGGAGTCATGGGACTGACCCAAATTCCATAGGCTTTGAAGCACCCTCAGTGGGTGAAAGGTTGCTCGCTTCACCCCCCAGAGCGGGGCAGTTCAGGGGAACCAGGGATCTGGAACACGCCAGCGTATGCTCTTCACCTGGGTGTCCTTTCGGGGTTTGATGCCTCTGCTCGGTTTTAAATGCTTACCTGCAGAAACGGGCACCTGCCTTTGCAGGCTGTTTTGTCTGGGGAAGCAAATTAATGCTTAGAGTGGTAGTTTCTCTTGGCTGGCAATTATTTTCACCCTCTTTCACAAGCCATATTTGCAGGCAGGATATTGTCTTTCGATGAGGCGATAAACAAATAACGCACTCCAAACCCGTGTTTGATTAACCACTATAGAGGTTAAGACAGTGGAGATGGAAGGAGTAAAATCCCTGTTAGGTTCCTGTATCATTCCGTGAGTTAATACTGGGGAGACGTAGCTTAGCCAAGTAGCACTCACGTCCAGCCACCGGTACAAGAGGAAAAGTGGCGTGCTGGTGAGGCTCGCTGCTATGGGACGCGGGAGCTGGTGCTGGGGGACAAGTTGATCTTTTCAGGAGGCGGCTGCTGGACAGTCACCACTGCCAGTAAGAGGGTCCCCTTCACCAGGGTAAGAGCGAATAGCCCCAGGGTTTTCAGACAGCTATTTTAGAAACGCAAAATGTACCCTTGCCCAGACTGAACCTTCTTGGAGAGTCCTCAGATGCTCCCGGTATTTATGGTCTACGTACATTTGCTTCTACACGTTTCCATTGGTAAGCTCGCAGTGAGGCCTCTCGGCAGCTGCAATACTGAGTTCTCATGGGGTAGACCAGAGGGGATGATGGCGTCCTGACACACCTTGCTTCGTATATCCGAGCAAATTTACTTTTAAAGACCACCCTTTTCGGTCCTTGTCTGAAAGAAGTGGATTTGGAATCACCAGTGTGATACACATCCACCTACCCTGGGACTTTACTTACACCCTAATGAATAGTAAGTTAACTCCCTACACAAATCTAAGTTCACGGAAGTACCACTCCTGTGATTCTACATCACGTGCGATCTTAATCACAATCGTATTTTGCGAGAACTATTCCTTTGGTGCCGATTCTTTTATACCATGATTTAGATGCCAGCTTGTTTAAGCAACCCTATTTCTAATAATATCGGTATAATCATCACAAAGACTCTTAACAAGGTACCATATCCAGTCACCAAATGACCAAAATTTAACCTCCTTAAGTCACTCAGTTTAACTTCCTTGTCAATGACGTTTCCAAGGAAAGATCATTTTCACGAGGAACTAGGGGTACAAGCTTGCGCAGCCCTATCAAGCACCTGCTAAACTGCCTTAACTGCAGAATTCAAGGCTGTCGCTATTTTAGGGAATGCATGTGGGTTTTTTTTTTAAGGTTTTTTTTTTTTTCACTTTGAGAGGGAGAGCATGCGCGCATGGTGTGCAATTTGGGGAGAGGCAGAGAGAGAGAATCCCAAGCTGACTCTGCACTGCCAGCACAGAGCCCAAAGCAGGGCTTAACTCAGGAACCATAAGATCGTGACCTGAGCCGATACCCAGAGTCAGACCCTTAACCGACAGAGCCACGCAGGCACCCAGCCTATTTTAATTCTCTTTCCAATTCCTGCAAACTGATTTTGACTTTGTCTCATTTTCCAACTGTTTCTTGACTTAGCATTTCTAAGGTATGATTTCCATTTATTAGTTCTAAGAGGTTCACTGTGAAATGTTTCTCCCATTAGTTTAATGCATCCTTTATTTTCTCTTGACCTTGAATAGCATCTTTTCCTTCTAGTGACCCTTGCATTACCTGGTCTGCATTTACCCGTTCCCTCACGTTGTGTGCCTTATTTTTCCCTTCACTCCAATGGGTTAGGCTGAGGTTTGGCTTAGAGCACACTGTCTTGGTCCAGTTTCCCATATTATAGGTCACTGGCTGAGGAGGCAAAAGGCCACAGTCACAGGTACTTGTATCCTAGGTTTAGACAAGGTTCTACTAATAAAGACATTTTGGTTCCATTCCACCAAATATATCCTTGAGAACATGTTTTCCTGCTAGCATAGGGGGTTTTTTGTGACCTGTAGGCTCCACTCTCTCTTTTGATATTGGGGAACCGCAGAAGTGTGTGAACCCAATGTTACGTGCCTCCTTCAAGTGCCAATGTCCACTTCATAGCTGTCCAAGGAATCACAGCCACCAAGATGTTGGCATCTACTTCCGGTAAGGTTGTCTGTTATCTCGGGTGATCAGCATTGCCCTGACATTAGACCTGTTTCGACAGTATTCCATATGTCAACCAATTTTAACTGCAACAATTGTCAGTCTATAGAGAAGCATCTTTCATGTTTTTTGATGTTATTTTTAGCATTTTCTCAACTGCTTTAATGTCAAACTTCCCTTGCTCTGTTTACTTCTATGTGAAATTCATTTATGTTTTATAATATACTACTGATTTTATCCATTTATGTACCAAAGGGTGACAAAGCTGCCATTGCGTGTGTGATTCATTGAGCTTGTTTGGCTTCAAAGAGTTTAAGTTTAGTGTGATTTGATTGAATTGCAATGAGAAAGAGCAGCTTCCATTGTTCCTCCAATAATCCTACTTCCAGTCCAACTAGGAACTATAACAGTCTTTCCTTTTGACACAATTTTTTAGCATAGGTTGTAAATTGGGCATTGACGATAATGGGTAAAATTGAGCACAATTTGGGGACCTATATGTGTCTTGAAACACCTGCATAGTAAATTTCAAGGTATAGGCTACTATTGTAGGTTCCAATATGACCTCGAGAGTTTTTTATTTTGGAGGTAGAAATATGTGATCTGAGAGAGAAGCTCATGTATATACCATGAACGATAATGTTTTGTGTTCTATGCTAAGTTTCCTATATGGCTTCTGAACACCTTACAAAGTGTCCCTGTTATTTTAAAGTCTGGATATAGGGTCTATTGTTCATTTTCTAATAGGTGAATATGGATTAAATCATGTACTGAGAGTGTGGTAACTGATCAATTTGGGGCCTATTTATATTCAAAGATATAATTGCCCATTCTGCACATTAGACAGTTGGTCTTTCAAAATGGTAGAACACAAAGTAAATCAAGAATTATGTTGGGTTATTTTCACAGCCTCTGCCATATGTCCAATGCTGCACTCAATTCAGTAAGAGAAAAATACAAAGGTTAGTACCTGGGTGTCTTGGTATATATGCTGGGTTATAATACCAAGCGCCAATTAGTAATTGAGGCCAATCTTCATCCTCTAAGTCAGTGTCTAATAAGGACAGTTGTTGTTCGAGACCCTCATTGATTCTTGTGGAGATTGAAGTGAAGATTTCCACTGCTTCATCAGGTTCCCGAAGTATCTGATTTCTCCATTGACTGAAGGTCTCCCAGATTCGATGGTGCTGATATGGAAGGGTGGGGCCGTGCGGTTGGGCTTAGTGATGGCTGGTGAGTCCTGAGTCGTAAGAAGGCGATCAGGGTGATGATCCATAGAGGAAGAAGAGGATGTCACAGACAGTGGAGATGTACCTGAACCAGAAGGCGGCATTTTCATTCAGAACGCTGGCACAATTTCTACTGCGGCAGCTGTTTGAAGAATGTCCGTGGCTGCAATGAGTATGGTATCCAATAGTGAGCAACAGGCAAAACGGTATGGCCAGCAGGCAGCGTGCTGCACTGACCCACTTAGAGATATGGACAGGGTGAAAGATGCAGCAGATTCATGCCTGTAAACTAAAGACAATGTCCTATAAATTCTAATTCTTTCTTGTTGTTCTTGCCACTTGGGGAAATCTGTAGTTATGATGGGCATTATTGTCAAAATTGCCCCAAGCATAATTTGCCTGCAACATGCTAGGCTATGTATTAGGCATCTAGTGTTGATAAAAATAAAAGATGCTGTTCTTCATGTCTGAAATTTTTATGGGAGCATCATATTATTTTCTTTAATTTAATGGGTCCTACAGTGTCTACTGTTGTTATAATTTTTTTTGATAACCTGTGGGTGATCAGTTATGAGCTCTATGCTTATAAACCCCAGATTTCCTGTCCATCCGCAATTAGATATAAAACTGCCCAGCTGATTTTCTAGACATGACATTAAAAATAGTCTAACCCGGGGTGCCTGGGTGGCTCAGTCAGTTAAGCGTCTGACTTCGGCTCAGGTCATGATCTCGCGGTCCGTGAGTTCGACCCCCGTGTCGGGCTCTGTGTTGACAGCTCAGAGCCTGGAGCCTGCTTCAGATTCTGTGTCTCCCTCTGTCTCTGGCCCTCCCCCGTTCATGCTCTGTCTCTCTCTGTCTCAAAAATAAATAAACATTAAAAAAAAAATTTAAAAAAAAAGTCTAACCCTTAGGGCACCTGGGTGGCTCAGTCGGTTGAGCGTCTGACTTCAGCTTAAGTCATGATCTCACGGATTGTGGGTTCAAGCCCTGTGTCGGGTTCTGAGCTGTCAGCACACAGCCTGGAGCCTGCTTTGGATTCTGTGTCTCTCTCTCTCTCTGCCCTTCCCCCTCCCCCCCCCCCCCGCTCATTCTGTGTGTGTGTGTGTGTGTGTGTGTGTGTATGTGTATGTGTGTGTCTCAAAAATAAACATTAAAAAAAAAAACAAAGTCTAAACAAAGACCTAGAATCATGGTCGTCATCTTCCTTGCCTTGGCCATCCACCAGACTTCCTCTCTGAACAGATTGTACCTTATTCACCTAGTGACCCTGTCCCAACCTCTGAAAGCACTTCTTCATTTTTTCTTCCCTTTTCAGCCTTCTGTCTCACCCCCCTGCTTGTTCCCCCAAGCCTCTGTCTGTCGTTTGTTGGTTGGTCCTCTGCAGAGGTGGCTTTGCAGAGCCTACATTTTTGTTGTTGTTGTTTGGTTGGGTTTTTTGTTTGTTTTTTAATTTGAGAGAGAGGGCACGATCAGGGAAGAGGGACAGAGGGAGAATCTTAAGAGGCTCCACGCTCAGTGCAGGGATCAACACCAGGTTCATCACGGGGTTTGTCACAGGGCTCCATCCCCCCACAACCCTGGGATCATGACCTGAGCTGAAATCAAGACATAGACGCTCAACCGACGTAGCCACCCAGTGGCCCCAACAGAGTCCAGGTTTTTAATTTTGATGCCTTCCAGCGTCTGCATTTCTTTTCATGGATCATATACGTCTGGCATCAAGTCTTAAAATCTCTTTGCCTGGCTCTAGGTCCCCAGTTATTTCTCTTAGAATCCTCCCCCCACCCTGCTAAAGTGTGTTCTAGTTTTGTTTTCCACAGAAGCGTGTGGTCCATTTCGAGTTCACGCTTGTATGGGGTGTGGGGGTTTCGGTAAAGGCTTTTTCGTTGCTTCGTCAATCGGTGTGTCTGCCTGTCTGCTTGTGTATTTTCCCTGTGGATGTCCGATTACCATCCTCCAGTTTGATGGAGAGAAGAGGCAGGCCATCTTTCCTCCCAGGAATGGCTTTTGCACATTTGCCAAAATTTAGTTGAGCTCGGACAGTCTGGTTATCAGTTAGGTTCCACTGATGTCTTTCTGTCTGCCAACATCACACGCTCTCTATTACCTCTATAAACATTAAACCAGAAGTGACTGTATTACCATTTAAAAAAAATTTTTTTTACGTTTATTTATTTTTGAGACAGAGAGAGACAGAGCATGAACGGGGGAGGGTCACAGAGAGAAGGAGACACAGAATCTGAAACAGGCTCCAGGCTCTGAGCTGTCAGCACAGAGCCTGACGCGGGGCTCGAACCCACGGACTGTGAGATCATGACCTGAGCCGAGGTCGGACGCTTAACCGACTGAGCCACCCAGGCGCCCCGACCATTTTTTAAACTGCTGTAGCAATTCTAGTTCCTTTGCCTGTCCATATACCTCTTTAAAGAGAAATACGTGTACTTTAAAATAACAATTTTTTTTTAACACCAAAGGAAGTGCTACATCTTGGTTTGTTCTTTGTCCTTAATTTCATGAAACAGTTCATCATCGACATTTACCTCTTCTCAAAATACACACAAAGTCATAGCACTGAACTGTACAGATGTCCTGGAACTGGATCTATTTAGTAAGTGGCTATTAACCTCCTCCTCCCTTCCTTTTTTTTTTTTTTTTTGGATAGTTTTATTAAGGTAAGTAATGCTAAAATCAATATTTCTATCACTACAGGTGCATTTGCACCAATGTTCCCCATACCTGTTTGTTGTCTTTAGACTTCACTGTGGTATATGCAGAGACGGATTTTGTTTAAACTTTTCTGTGGTCAGGTTTATCAGTCACCCCCCTTTCTGTCTCCTCAAATTTGTTTCTGTGCTTCAGAAAAACCTTCCCTTGAGATGGTAGGACAAACGCGGTTCCGTTGCTGTTCTGTGAGTACTTCCATGGTTTAAATTTTACAGTCCCTGCCTGCAAAAAAAGTTTTTTCTAACCCCCCCCCCCCCCCCCCCCCACCTCCGGAAGCTCAGGGCCCGCCGATGTCCCCGGGGAATCTTCTGCACACGTCCGCACTGGCCAGCCTGGGAGTCATGTAGAGTCCACTCTCAGCCCGGCTGATGCCCAAATTTTCCAAGTCTCCCTTGGGCTGCCCTTGTCACGCTGTGCCAGCTGAGAGCTCCCAATGCAGCCGCCCCACAGCTGCACTCGATGCCCTTCACCTGCCCCAGGCCGAGAGATGAGTTCTGAGATGGGCCAGGGCAAGGGCGGAGTCCGGACGCAGGCTGCGCGCCCTCCCTGGCCCGCGATCTAGATCTGTCCCATGATGTTCCTGCCACTTGTCGGGCGCCACCTGGTGGCCACTTTTATATAGTTTCTCCCCTCTGGAGCGCCTGTGAAGTCGGCAAGGGATGAGGTTTGGCCGTGGTGCACCAGTTGAAATTACAGGAGACCGGAGACGCTAGGGTGATAATTCTGCTCGTGCCAGGGTGTCGGGTAGTCATATGCTTGCCAGAGACTGGATGTCCAGGGTTACGAGGGAGCGGTGTCGCGATACGCCACGCTCCCAAGGAGTGTTGTGGGGCCACCTGGAGGGGTGGGCCAGCACCTGCTGGTGCCCCCGCCACCCGCGGGGACCACTTGAGGCCCCTCGGAGGAACGGAAGAGAGTGTCCGGCGTCTAGGCGCCATCCTGCCTGTGGCCCTGGTTGTCGGACCTACCAGGCCACCTGTTCCTCCCCCTCCCCCACCGCGTTCCACTGCAGTGGTGGGGACCTGCCTGAGCTTTTAGGGGAGGCCCCTGGAGGACGCAATAGGCCAGGCAGGCAGCGCGCACGCATGGGGTCTCGGACGTGAGACTTGGTTTTCTCATCAAGTTTTCCAAGTCCTGCTGCAGAGGTGGGGACCCGCCGGGCCCTGAAGGGAGGCCCATGTAGGGTGCCACACCGCCCACCCAGGATCTCCCATGAGGTCCAGTCCTCCGGAGCTGCCTCTGTGGAATTTTTTTTTTCCCCAAGTCCCAACCCTGAGTCTGGACTGGCATGGGCCATCCTGCGAGGGCCAGGGAGAAGAGTCCCCAGTTCCAGCCGCAGTCCCCTGTGGGGCTTTGGAGGTGCCTCCGCGGAATTGTTCCCAATTCAGAGATGACCAGCAGGAAAGGCCTCCTGGGTCCTATCTGCCACCACACTCCTAGGGCTGATCAGACGGCCCTGCGAGCTCCAAGGCTGGCGGTGATGGGGCAGGGCTGGGGGCTAGTAGCTGGGCCATGACCCCAGGAGATCCTGATGATCCACTGCAAGGCTCCCTGCCATGTGACAGGTGTCCCCCTCCCTGGGTCGTCCACTCAGGTCCCTGAGGCTAAGTGGTGGCATCATTTCCTATTTCCACCTGGGCCACACTGTTGGTGGCATCTCCAAAGAGTAGATGGTGGAGTTGGTAAGGTATGCACTCCTGCCCCCTTTTGGGGGCGGATGCCTCATCCCACTGTGTACCAGGGGGACTGACTTGGCGGGGCCCATGCTGTGTGTTCCCTTAGCCAAGCCGCGCACGGGTGTGTGAGTTATCATGGGAGACCAAGCCAGTGATGTGGCGCATGTGTGAGCCTTTGTTCCCTTGTGCTTACTAGAAGCGCAAGCCCTCCCAGGCAACACAAGCGTTTTGCTCTCATGAAATTTTGATGTGCTCAGTGAAGCAAATGGGCCGGGCTGTGGCACCACAGGCCGTATGTCCCCAACTGTGAATGTTTGGGATGCCCTATGCTTGCACCTGCTGCAGATCCCCCAAGCCCTGGTGCCTTTGAAGGCATTTTTACAGGCCCAGTGGGGGTATGAATGGGTGGGGATGATGAGCCCTCGGTGAGAAAGCCTTGTCTAGCAATCCCAGAGGGTGCCTTGGGGTATTGGAACCCCCAGCTCCTGTCCCTCCTCCCCGGGTAGTGGCCACTGGTCCCTCCGGGCCTGGTGTCAGGTGTAGGGCCCCTGCACGGGAGCACATGCGAGGGTTGCCCACATCATGTGGCAAAGGGGGGCTGTCCCGGTGTGCCCTGTCCCACTCACACCTTGAGCAGCTCTCTCCACTCATTCCTGTCCCAGCTACAGCTGGCGGTGGCCCCAGGCACAGGTCAGGCCGCCTCAATGGTGAGCATTTCCCCTGGACATAACTGCAGAATGGACTGAACAGATAGAGGCTCAGACAGCCCCCACAGTGAGGGTCACTCAGGGTGGAGGGCAGCGATGGGGTCAGTTGGAGGGAGGCTCACCAAGGCTCCTGAGGCTGGCCAGCGAGTGTCCCAGCACAAGGGACTGCTCTTGTGCCTGTAGCAGGGGGATCTTGGGCACGTTTACCTGGTGGCCCAGCTGTGTCTCCACTGGAGCCTTTCCCTGAACCGTCCAGCACGCTAAAGGCCCGCACCTTGAGTGTGGCCCCCCATCACCACCGACCCTGCCTCTCCCTGCCTTGACTGGTGATGGACCATCAGGGTTTGAGTCCAGAGAGGGAGCCTGAGAAATGACTACCACATCCAGGGAGGGCAGCAGTACACAAATTACCTGACCTGGGGAGGTAGTGATGAAAGGTAATACAGGATTCTTTCCAGGCCTTGTAATTGGAGTGAGTCCACTTTAAATCCTTTAATTAGGATCCAAATCTGCTGCCGGCAGCTGGAGTGATTCCAGCTCTAATAGTGTATGTTAAAGTTGCTACAGTTAAAAAGCTCATAGTTGGGTCTTGGGAGCGGGTGGGCGGTCTACCACAAGGTGAGCCACCCCCTGTCCCTGCCACTTGCCTCTCAGTGCCCCGTCAGTGCTCTTAGCTGAGTGTCCCTGGGGCCTAAAGCATTTACTTGGAAAAAATTAGAGGGTTCAAAGCAGGCCTGAGCTGCCTGGGTACTGCAGCTAGGAATAATGGCATAGGACTGCCCCCCACCCCCAGCCCCGTGGCGACAACCCATTCTAACATCTGCCCTATCAACTTTTGATGGTAGTTCCCATGCCTACCATGGTCACCGCAGGCCTATTTTGTTGGTTTTCAGAACTGAGGCTATGATTCAGAGGGAGAGCACGGGGATTTGTATTGCACCGCTAGACGTGAAATTCTTGAACCTGCACAAAACAGACCAGAGCAAAAGCATTTGCCCAGAATATTTTCATTAATCAAGAATGACAGTCCAGAGGTTCAGAGCTGGTCAGATACTGTCGTAGTTCTGACCACTATGGATGCCGACTGGCAAAACGGCAGAATTATTCCCCTGACGCACCAGGCAGCTGCTGAGAAACCAAAGTATTTGGGCTCTGTGGGGGAGTTTGGTTGCAGAGCTGAAACTTATAGGACTTGATGGAAGGGCACCACCAGGAAGTAGAGCCTGGGGCTCAATCTGACTAAACACGGAAAACATCACCTGGCTGGGCCCAGACAGGACTGATAAACTGACAGTCTTTCTTGATTCCAAGGGTGTTGGTGTGTGGCCATTCTTACGTGGTGGAGGGATTTGTCTGATAAATTCCAGTATCGAATGAGACTCTGGCATGCTAACTAGTTACATGAGCCCCAACTCTGCATTTTCAAACTCTTGAGAGGGACAAGTGGTGTTCAGCTATCCGAGATTTAGCAACAGCAGGTTGGTGACGCCCTTAGATGTCTGGGACTGCACATGTGCTACAGTGACTGGTCCCGCATGCACCTCCCCTCGGCTGGCAGATGTGGTAACCTGTCGAACCCTGTTGGGGATGGGGATTGGGGATTGCAATTTTTCCCTGTGAGTGAGGAATTCCCAATAAACGTGTGTCGTAAGCTAGCATTAAGTCCCTGCCATTTGTACATACACTGTACATTGATTTTTTTTTTTTTTTGAGCAAGGGGCAGAGAGAGAAAGAGGGAGAGGGAGAATCCCACAAGGGGCAAAGAGAGAGCGAGAGAAGTGGGGCTCACCTGAAGTGGGGTTCCAACTCAGGAACAGTAAGATCATGACCTGAGCCGAAGTCAGACACTTAACTGACTGAGCCACCCAGGCGCCCCTACACTGTACATTGTTAATACTGATGGGATGGTTTAGTGAGGCCCTGAGATCAGCCCCACCTTAGCCCTGGAGAAGTGTGAGAAGACAGTGGCCCTTGAAGTAATAAAAGTCGTAAGGAGGTTTCCATAGGTGAGCCTGCAAGAGTTTTACTAAAGAGAGCCCCAGCTCTTTCTACCCACAGATCCTGTCCCCATGCTATAATAAAAGCACTTTTTGCACCAAAAAAAAATCTCAAGAATTCTCTCTTGACCATTTGCTCCCGACCCCACATCAACTGACACAAATGTTTTCAAGTTCGTGTGATCTGAGATATAGTCTGATTTCATTTTTAAAAAAAATGCTAGTTTAGGGGTGCCTGGGTGGCTCAGTCAGTTAAGCTCTGCCTTCTGCTCAGGTCATGATCTCACAATTCATGAGTTCGAGCCCCTGCATCGGGCTCTGTGCTGACAGCTCAGAGCCTGGAGCCTGCTTCAGATTCTGTGTCTTCCTCTCTCCCTGCCCCTCCCCTGCTCATGCTCTGTCTCTCTCTCAAAAATAAATAAACATTAATTTTTTTAAATGCTAGTTTAAATTTACTGGCTTAATAAAAACAGGCATGTCTTTAGAGTTATCAGCATTGAATATAATGCAGGTAAGCAAGTTTTTCTACCTGGGTTTACTAATCAAAGAAACTCATACTATCTTTATATTTAAAAATTGGCAACAAAGGAACTAAGATGACAGCTATTTAATGTCTAATCCAAGTATAACTGTTCATTGCAATAATTTACATAAATATAAATGAGATCCAAGTTAATATACTAAGTTAAACTAAATAATGGATATTTGTTGAATATCTAAATCATTACCAAATAAGGCAAACATTAAATGCTTAATATGTTTTATCTACTTTTGGCTTTGTAATTTTTTTACACAGACACATAATAAATATGTCTTATGCCACATTGAGAAAAATTTATTTTAAAAATATGTTTCTAAAAATTTTGACATAGGGGCACCTGGCTGGCTTAGTCAGAAGAGCATGCAACTCTTGATCTTGGGGTAGTGAGTTCACTGCCTTCACTGGGTATAGAGATTACTAAAATAAAAATAAATAAACTTTAAACAAATTTTTGAGGGGTGTCCGGGTGGCTCAGTCGGTTAAGCGCCCGACTCTCGATTTTAGCTCAGATCATGATCTCATAGTTCATGAGACTGAGCCCCGGGTCGGACTTTGCACTGATAGCACAGAGCCTGCTTGGGATTCTCTCTCTTCTCACTCTCTGCCCCTCCCCCTGCTCCCACACTCGTGTTCTCTTTTTCAAAATAAATAAATGTTAAAAAATAAGTAAATAAGGAATATGAAACAACAGATTAAATTACTAACAAGTAAGGGGCGCCTGCATGGCTCAGTCGGTTAAGTGTCTGACTTCAGCTCAGGTCATGATCTCACAGTCTGTGAGTTCGAGCCCCGCATCGGGCTCTGTGCTGACAGCTCAGAGCCTGGAGCCTGCTTCAGATTCTGTGTCTCCCTCTCTCTCTGCCTCTCCCCAACTCATGCTCTCTCTCTCAAAACTAAATAAAACTTGAAAAAAAAATTACTAACAAGTAAAATCACCTTGACCGGGTGGACTACCGTGCTGTCCTGGGCTTTGATACACTTGAATGATCATCCAGTAGGGCCTGTTGCCAATATGCCAGACCTGGAACCTCCACTGAGGCACACAATACCAGAAATGTATGGACCTTGTGAGAAACAGCCATAACCCTGACTCTCACCGTGGATCAATGCACTATACTGCTGAGAGCGCCAAGCCCCCATCCCACCTGGGAGAGGAGTTATCCACTGGAATTTGCAATGGGATGTTCCACTGGGATCTGTGAGTTACTTTGCACCCCAGGGCGCACTTCCCTGGGGAAGTACACAATCACCACTGGGATCTGTTGTCCTGCTGCAAGCTGGACCTGTGAAAGCATACAATCTTTGGAATGAAATAAGCGGCATTCAAAGAGGGGAGAAGGTAGGGGTCCTTGTCTGGCATTATCGCATCCCCAGTCCATCTCCTCACCCATGACAGTGCTGCCTCTACTGGCCAACATGTATGGTATACACAACTGGGTCAAGTTTCTAAAACTGCCAACCTCTCATGCCTCAAGGCCAGGTGGGCACATTCTATTTCCCATTGAGATGATCATTTGGCCACTGTCTTTGTTTCTTTCATTTGCCTGGAGGATGTTATAGCACATATAGAAGAACACATAAATTCACTCAGCAAGCCTTGAATAATAGCAACAAACCCAGTCCTTATGGATCATTAAAATGTCTCTAACGAGAAAAAGTGTCCTCCAAAATAGGATGGCCTTGGACATTGTTATTGCCTCACAAGGAGATACCTGTGCCATTATCCAAACAGAATCATGTGTCTGTTCATACTTGATGGGTCTGTTCATGTGTTGTCTTTATTAAATTATATGAGGACACAAGTGATCCAACCCCCGGCCTAGTGGACTTAATTCGTGGTTTGGATCATGGTGCTCTTGATGAAAAATTTGTGGTTGGTTTTGTGAGTCATTGTCTTAAACTGTGATTTCTCTTGCATGTGCCTACATTGTTACTGTGCCATATGCCTCCGATGCAGCCAGAGAAGCCACCTCCTGGTAATGCACACAGCACTGTGCAGAAGTTCACGTGAAATTGGAAAAGTCAGTCATGAGGGGTGGAGTGTTGGGATAGTTCACCAAGAAGATGTGACTGTCAGGCAACCCGTGAGCTGGACCCGGGCGATCCGAGGTTCCTCCCCCTACCCCCCGCCCGCCTGCCTCATTTTTGGAATGTGGTTTTTACTTGCTTTCCCCACTTTCAGAAGCTCCAAGGACATGGCCTTGAGATAGGGATGTGGTGCTGGGACCACGTGGATGGTATATGTGACTGAAGCCAGGTAAGTCTTCAATATGAACTTTTATGATTTGAGGGGGGCGGGGTGGGTAGAGAGATCTACTGGTCCTGCTGCTGCCCAGGATAGCCTTGTGTGTAAGTTCCCTTTGCTTATTTTTTTTTAATGTTTATTTATTTTTGAGAGAGAGAGAGAGAGAGAGCAGGGAGGAGCAGAGAGAGAGGGAGACACAGAATCCGAAGCAGGCTCCAGGCTCTGAGCTGTCAGCAAAGAGCCTAACACGGGGCTCAAACCCACAAACCATGAGATCATGCATGACCTGAGTTGAAGTCAGATACTTAACTGACTGAGCCACCCAGGTGCCCCCAGTTCCCTTTGCTTATTAAACTGCCTCCTACCAACCTGCAGCGCCCTGCCTTTTTCTTTGGTCCCTCGCTGCCCTCAGTGTGGGGGCCAGCTTCAGATTACACATGGGACGCTCCTGAGGAGCTTGTGAACTGACATCTGCACCCCCACTGGTGACTACAGCCTCACACTTGTCCCCCTCTTTAAGAGAAAACCCTGCTGTCTGCCTTTGTCAGCCTACTGCAAAACAGGGAAACCTCTCTGACCATTGGATCTGTCGCCAGAAATTCCAATCCGTTCACGGTGTCAGAGACCCCTGGGTCTTCCCTATAACTAATTTTTCAGTCCCAAATGCCACTGTTTATTATTCCCACAAGCCTATGGATATTACCTGTCAGGTTAAGTTGTTAACAACCAAGCTGTCCCATACCTCGTTTCAACCTTTCCTCAGTCACAACCCGTACTGCCTCAACCGAACACTTCCGCCCCTGTCAATCGGATAACCCGTGCCTCCCGGACATTCTTTTCCTAAATACAATCTGTTCCACTCAACCCAAGGTAAATACGACCAGGGTGACACCTTTTTGTGAGGATTTTAGAAAAGACTCCTTTAAGAAGTAATAGCCTTTTATGGAATGTCATCCCATTTGCTCTCACCATGGCTAGAAGCGGTTCAAAAAAATTCTAGCTTGTGAGTCCAACAATAACTAGACCAAAGTTGGAGGCTCCTATGCTCCATCTAGTTCATTTTGGTTTGTGGTGGACAGCATTTCCCAGGGGTGTACAAATGTTTAGACAGCTGTCAAATCAGAGGTCAACGCATATTGGGATATTTAATCATCCCTGTTAAAATCCATAACAAATCAAAAATCTCCTACTGGTCCACCTCACCGAGCCTCTACAGCTGCCTTAAATGGGAACTTCCATGAGGCACACGACTCTGGGTTTGCCTCCATAGGGAGAGCCTTTCTCCCACAGATTGGAGTAAGGGCCAAGGAGTGCACGATAAATCATCTCTCCCTAACGTTAGGGGAGCTAGCCTCAACCCAACAGTAACAGCCTAACAGTGATCACTTGTTGGTTAAAGCAGTTTCAGACAATCACATGGCCCTTGATTACCCACTTACTGAACAGGAAGGTGCTGGTGTGACAGCAAATACCACTGTCGCACATGGGTAAATTCCTGTGAGGAAGAAGAAACCCAATGCATAAAATCAAAAAACAAGCATATTGGCTACAACAAATTCCATCCCAATCCATGGTCTTTTTCTCGATTTAGCTGGTTACCTTCAGGTTTGGGCTCCTACTTTCAGAGCATTATTCTGTTCCTTGTCTCATTTTGTATAACCCATTTTAAACGTTGCTACATGCCAAATCTCTGCAGAAGTGATGCACCAAATAGGGCGATGCTGGCTCGGTGCTTTGAGATGATCTCCACTGCTCACCACCTTGATGAGAAATAGACATCAGGGGCACCTGAGTGGCCCAGTCGGCTAAGTATCCAACTTTGGCTCAGGTCATGATCTCACAGTCCGTGGGTTCGAGCCCTACATTGGACTGTATGCTAACAGCTCGGAGCCTGGAACCTGTCCCCCTTTGCCCTTCCCCCCGCTCACATGCACGCTCTCAAAAATAAACATTTATTTTAAAAATAATAAAAAAAGGAAAAATGTCTTATAAAAAAAGAAAAAGAAATCAGGTAGTTTGTTTGAAGAGTCCTCCCTCCTTCCCTTCTTTGTTATTCAAATGTGGCTCCATAGTGTCCAGTCTATACACCTTCCCTGCCCTTGGCCAAAAGAGGGACGGGGGGGACACCTGGGTGGCTCAGTGGGTTAAGCGTCTGACTTTGGCTCAGGTCACGATCTTGCAGTTCATGGGTTCGAGCCCCATGTCGGGCTCTGTGCTGACAGCTTGGAGCCTGGAGCCTGCTTCGGATTCTGTGTGTGTGTGTCTCCCTCTCTCTGCCCCTCCCCCCCCTCAAAAAATGAATAAACGTTAAAAAAAATTTTTTCAAGGGGAGAAATGGGAAAATGAAAGGAAACCTCATAAAATGGAGTTGGGAAGGCCTGACGGGGGTGCTCCCATGCTCTTACCACTCCTTGCAGCCTGCACAACCGGCAGGAAGAAGGGAGATAATTCTTATCTTGACAAGGGAGGACACATTTCACATAGGAACCTGTCTCCTCTTTTTATGAGAAAAGGAAAGTCTCTCCCAGCAACAATGCACTAACCACCAGTTAGAGCCATGAGAAACCACCACAACCTCAAACTCTTGTTCTCCAATGAATTATGTGCAAAACAACCCTCTCCTATTTCCTCCTAAAACCTAATAAATTGTCTTTTCAGACATACCTGTGGTTTGCCATATTTTGCTGTCCTAAATTGTAATTCTTCTCCTGTTCCTGAATAAACTGATTTTACTAGTAGAATAAGTGGCTTTCTTTTTAAGGTTGACAGCCCTAACAGCCCCTTCCTGTGCCCACCCCCACCCCCCACCCCTCCCCGGCAGGAAACTGCCCTGTTCCAGACCACTGGCTATCATGTCCTGAGTGCCTTCAGCCACTCTTGGGCTGCAGGGGACACTCCAGACCCAACCACCTGAATTGCCTCAGGGTAGAGGGAGACTACACCCCATCAATCTTTCTGGTGGCAGTGTATAACTGGTGACAGTTTATCCCCATTTAGACTGGCTGCCTGGGGGGCCCTGGGCTTCTCCAGCTCTCAGGGGTCACAAGTGTCTATTATTGGAGTGTAACCTGGCCATCCCACCAGGGCCCACCGTGGAAAAGTCTAGACTCCTCCAGCTCTGGCTTCAAAGAGCATATGCCCATTTATGTAGAATAAACATTAGAATTCAGCAGATGTCAGGTCCCCCGCCCTGTCATGTGACCTAACATCACCCTGTTCCAGGTTCCTGGCTACCCCGTCTTGTGTGGCCCATGCACACACATCCACACTCTGTCAGTAACACTTGGCTGCCTGGGCCCTCCAGACCTGTGGAGTTCAGGTAGGACCCCAACCCTCACTAGCCTCTAGGGTAAAGAGACTTGACCCACAGAAATTTCTGAGCTTCCAGGCTAAACTGGCAACTGTTGTGATTTACCACTCGGACTAGCTGCCTGATAGGGTCCTGGGCTTCTGGAGGAATCCCAGGAATCTCATATTGGAGGGTAACCTGGTAAATCCACTTGGCCCCACTCTGGCAAGGCAGTCCAGATTCCTCTAGCTCTGCCTATAAGGGAAACATGCACATTTGTGTAAGGTACTACCAATAGACCCCTCCTATGCCCAGGCCTGCCCAACATTGCCCCCTCAAATACCCTAGCTACCCTGCCCTGCATGGCTACCATAAGCACAGTCTGGACCCTGTCACCTGGCCCATGGCTACTGGATCCCCAGCAGCCTATGGTTCTCAGGTCAGTCCCCCAAAACCTGTTAGCCTCCTGGGGGGAGAAAGCCTACCACCAAAAATTTTTCTGAGGCTTCAGTTGTGCTGGTAAATGTCAGCCCCCATTCGGACTGGCTTCCTGTTGGAGTCTCAGGCTTCTACAGCAATAAAGATTCCCAAGTGTCTCTTACAAAAGGGAACTCTGGCTATTCGGCTAGCCCCGGCCCTGGAAGGGCAGTCCAGATTTTTTCAGCTCTGTCTCAAGGGGGAATATGTGCATTTATGTAGATAAAGGTTGGAATTAGGCAGCTGCCAGGAACATCCAATGGCCTGCTCTGCTGACTTGACCTCTCCTACACTTTGCCAGGTCCCAGGCTGCCTGGACTTGTGTGGCTCACACACGTGCAGCATGAACCCCATCAGACACCATTGGACAACACCAGCATTCCAAGACTGTGGAGCTAGGGACCATCCCCAACTACTTCCATAGGCTCCAGGGCAAAGCGAGTCCACCTCCCCCCAACCCCGCCCCTCCCCCCTCCAAGGTGGCAGCTTTAAAATGGAACAATCAGTCCCTATTTGGACTGACTGCTGAAGGGTCTGGGGCTTCCTCAGCACTCAAGGCTCCCAGGTTTACTTATTGTAAAATGCTCGGCCAGTCAGCCTGGTCCCAATCTGCTCTGCCTTCCAGGGGATTATAGACATTTGTTTAAATTAGTCTAGGAATTAAGCAGATGCCTTGTACCCACAGCAGCCCACTCTCATGATGAGGCTTCTCCTGACACTTTCTCTTAATGGGCCCCTGGCGATCCTGACCTGCTTGGTTCGCACATGTACAGCGTACACCCAGCGGCATCCTTGGGCAACTGGGGCCTTCTAGGCCTATTCAGCTCAGGCTGGTCCCCAACCACCTGCTTGGCCTCCTGGGCATAAGGAGCCCACCTGCCAAAATCTTTCTGATGAGGCAGTTTTAAACTGGAAGCAGGATACATGATGGCTTACAGGAGTCACTGAATGGGGGGCAGGGGGCGGGTGGAAATCTGACCACCCAGCCTGGCCCTGACCTGGAAGCCTTTCCAGAGTCCTCCAGCCATGCCTCTGGGGGCATATGCACATTTGTAGATGGTAGGGATTAGAAGAAAGCAGATGCTTTACATGCACAAATATTGCCCCTTCGACATGGCTTCCCCAGATCCCTGCCCGTTCCAGGTTCCTCTTTATTCTGAACTGTGTTGCTTGAGTGTGCACAGTTCAGCCTCCTTCAGATTGCCTGAGACAGCTAGTGAAGCCGCCACCTGGTCCCAAACACCTGCATAGGCTCCAGTGTGGAGTGGGTCCATCATTAAAATCACCCTGAAGCACCAGCTGCATATTGGGTACAGTGAGGGAGTCCCCATTTGGACTCAATTTCTGAGGATTGTGGGGCTGCTCCAGCAACCTTTGCTCTTAGGAATCCCTCATTGATGATACCATGGCCAGCCTGGGGGCCCCACCCTGCCAATGCAGTCCATATATTTGAGCTCTGCATTCAGGTGGAACATAAGCCAGGGAGTAGGTTAGGGCTAATAAATCCACTTGTGTAGATACCAAATACATCCAATTTCAAATTTAAAAATGAGAATTGCTGAAAGTTTAAGTCTTGGGAGTCATTAATGAATAATCCAGATTATATCAAAGCTGACAGATCCTTCCAAATTATGCAAATGATTATATAGAACCTGTATCTAAGAATAAACTATGTATGCACCATTGTAGACACATGGTCAGGAATAGGATTATCCTATTCTTGGAGAAAAAAATGATCAAAATCTATAATCAGAGCATTAGAACTGTGGATGGCTTACAATGGTATCTGAACTATCATAAAAACACAACATGGCACCCACTCCACAGGAAGGTTAATACAAGAATGGGCTGAAGAACAAGGTGCAATGTGGAATTTCCATTCACCCTACAACCCAGCTGCCTCTGAATCAATTGAAAGGTGTAATGGCTTGTTTAAGCAAAAATTTATGTTGCTTTCAACACTCCTAAATTACACTGTTTAACCCATACTCCCTACTAGAAAATGAACATAGATCCATGGACCCCGTGTCCAGACTTTGAAAGAGCAAGGACACATATAAGGTATATAGAGGACATACAGGAAACTTAGTCTAGGACACATTATTATCTTTCATAGTACACAGTATATATCAGGCTTCTCTCTTGCACCAGAGATCTCTATCACACGAATATGGGAACCTATGTTAGTAAACCTCTCCTGGTCATACTGGAGCCTAAAATAGTAGCATATACCTTGAAATTTAATTGTTTCAAGCCAGATATCATGCCCAAACTATGCTTCATTTTATCCATCCTTACTGATGCTCAATTTACAACCTATGCCAAAAAGAGATTTGCCAAAAGGAAGGAAACATTTACAGTTCCTTGCTGGACTGGCAGATGATTTAACTGGAGAAACAATGGCAGCCATGTTTTCTCAATAACAAATGGATCAAATCACATTAAAATAAAATTTTTGAGACCAAGCAATCTCTATTTAACAGATATGAAATGGCACCTTTGTCATCACTGGGTACACAGATGCATAGATCAGCAATAAAATGCACAATGAATTTCACATGGAAATAAATAAAACAGGGAATTCGACATAAAGCCATTGGAGAAAATGCTAAAGATAATGAAACATCAAAAAACCAGGATTTCTCTGTCTGTAGATTGTGCAACGGTATACTTCAGATTGATTGATACGTGGAATACTGTTGAAATAGCTGTAACGTCAGGTCAATACTGATCACCAGTGATAACAACCTTACCAGAAGTAGATGCCACACATCCTGATGACTGCGATTCCTTGGGAAACTATGAAATGGACATTGGCACTTAAAGGAAGGAACATGCCATTGGGTTCCCACACTTAAGTTTCCCCGGTATCTAGAGAGAGAGTAGAGGGGTGCCTGGGTGGCTCAGTTGGTTAAGCGTTGACTCTTGATTTCAGCTCGGGTCATGATCTCACAGTTTGAGAGACTGAGTCCCACGTCAGACTCCACTCTGAGCTTGGCACCTTGTTGTTGTTCTCTCTCTCTTTCTCTCTCTCTCTCTCTCTGTGCCTCTCTGTGTGTGTCTCTCTCTCTCCCTGCTCTTCCCCAGATCAGGCACTCTCTTTCTCTTTCTCTCTCTCAAAAACAAATACATATTTAAAAGAGACAGAGAGAATGGAGCCGACAGGTCACAGAAAGCCCCCTATGCTAGCAGGAAAACGTGTTCCTGAGGATATATTTCATGGAATGGAACCAAAATGTCTTTATTAGTAGAAGCTTGTCTAAATCTAGGATACAAGTACCTGTGACTGTGGCCTTTTGCCTCCTCAGCCAGTGACCTATAATATGGGAAACTGGACCAAGACAGTGTGCTCTAAGCCAAACCTCAGCCTAACCCATTGGAGTGAAGGGAAAAATAAGGCACACAACGTGAGGGAACCAGTAAATGCAGACCAGGTAATGCAAGGGTCACTAAAAGGAAAAGATGCTATTCAAGGTCAAGAGAAGACAAAGGATGTATTAAACTAATGGGAGAAACATTTCACAGTGAACCTCTTAGAACTAATAAATGGAAATCATACCTTAGAAATCCTAAGTCAAGAAACAGTTGGAAAATGAGACAAAGTCAAAATCAGTTTGCAAGAATTGGAAAGAGAATTAAAACAGGCTGGGTGCCTGCGTGGCTCTGTCGGTTAAGGGTCTGACTCTGGGTATCGGCTCAGGTCATGATCTTATGGTTTCTGAGTTAAGCTCTGCTTTGGGCTCTGTGCTGGCAGTGCAGAGTCAGCTTGGGATTCTCTCTCTCTCTCTGCCTCTCCCCGAATCGCACACCCATGCGCGCATGCTCTCCCTCTCAAAGTGAAAAAAAAAAAAAAAAAACCTTAAAAAAAAACCCCACATGCATTCCCTAAAATAGCGACAGCCTTGAATTCTGCAGTTAAGGCAGTTTAGCAGGTGCTTGATAGGGCTGCGCAAGCTCGTACCCCTAGCTCCTCATGAAAATGATCTTTCCTTGGAAACGTCATTGACAAGGAAGTTAAACTGAGTGACTTAAGGAGGTTAAATTTTGGTCATTTGGTGACTGGATATGGTACCTCGTTAAGAGTCTTTGTGATGATCATACTGATATTATTAGGAATAGGGTTGCTTAAACAAGCTGGCATCTAAATTATGGTATAAAAGAATCGGCACCAAAGGAATAGTTCTCGCAAAATATGATTATGATTAAGATCGCACGTGATGTAGAATCACAGGAGTGGTACTTCCGTGAACTTAGATTTGTGTAGGGAGTTAACTTACTATTCATTAGGGTGTAAGTAAAGTCCCAGGGTAGGCGGATGTGTCTCACACTGGTGATTCCAAATCCACTTCTTTCAGACAAAGACCGAAAAGGGTGGTCTTTAAAAGTAAATTTGCTCGGATATAGGAAGCAAGGTGTGTCAGGACGCCATCATCCCCTCTGGTCTACCCCATGAGAACTCAGTATTGCAGCTGCCGAGAGGCCTCACTGCGAGCTTACCAATGGAAACGTGTAGAAGCAAATGTACGTAGACCATAAATACCGGGAGCATCTGAGGACTCTCCAAGAAGGTTCAGTCTGGGCAAGGGTACATTTTGCGTTTCTAAAATAGCTGTCTGAAAACCCTGGGGCTATTCGCTCTTACCCTGGTGAAGGGGACCCTCTTACTGGCAGTGGTGACTGTCCAGCAGCCGCCTCCTGAAAAGATCAACTTGTCCCCCAGCACCAGCTCCCGCGTCCCATAGCAGCGAGCCTCACCAGCACGCCACTTTTCCTCTTGTACCGGCGGCTGGACGTGAGTGCTACTTGGCTAAGCTACGTCTCCCCAGTATTAACTCACGGAATGATACAGGAACCTAACAAGGATTTTACTCCTTCCATCTCCACTGTCTTAACCTCTATAGTGGTTAATCAAACACGGGTTTGGAGTGCGTTATTTGTTTACCGCCTCATCAAAAGACAATATCCTGCCTGCAAATATGGCTTGTGAAAGAGGGAATAATTGCCAGCCAAGAGAAACTACCACTCTAAGCATTAATTTGCTTCCCCAGACAAAACAGCCTGCAAAGGCAGGTGCCCGTTTCTGCAGGTAAGCATTTAAAACCGAGCAGAGGCATCAAACCCCGAAAGGACACCCAGGTGAAGAGCATACGCTGGCGTGTTCCAGATCCCTGGTTCCCCTGAACTGCCCCGCTCTGGGGGGTGAAGCGAGCAACCTTTCACCCACTGAGGGTGCTTCAAAGCCTATGGAATTTGGGTCAGTCCCATGACTCCCGCAGAGCTCCAGGCCAGAGGGAACCCACCTCCAAGGACCCTTTTTGAAGCTGCTGCTTTGAATGAACAGCAGTCAGTCACTTGGACCTGCTGCCCATGGTGCCCCAGACTCCCGGGCATCAAGTCTCCCAGGTGTCTCTTGGTGCAGGACACACAGGTGGCATCGTAGGCCCCATGCTGGCCAGGCAGTCCAGACTCCTCAGCCTTACCTACAGGGGGAATGTGTACATGGGTGTCACTTAGTTCTTGGAATCAGGTGCATGTGTGTACCCCCTAGCCCCTATTCCAGACACTTGCCTTTTGTGGCCCTGACTCCCCTGCCTTGTGGCTCTCGTGTATGCTCAGTGTGTTTCCCTCAGCCGTGGAGGTGAGCCAGGGCTCCCCGGGCTAATGGAGCCCCTGCAGATGCTGAAACATCGTCATAGTCTCCTTGGTGGGCGGGATCCCATCCCCGAAAACCTGTGAGATGGCAGCCGTGAACTTTAGGCAGTCAGTCCACCTTTGGACAAGCTACCTGAGCCGGCCCTGGACTACTCCAGAATCAGCGCCCCCATGTGCCTCTCATGAAATGATGCCCAGGCCAGTTGCATTAGCCCGGCACATCACCAGCACAACACGGCTTGGCCAGGCTGCCCAATTTCCTGCAGCTCTGCCTTCAAAGGGAATGTAGGACAGGGCTTAGAATGAGGCAGATGCCAGGGACACCGAATAGCCGGCTCAGGTGACCAGCCTCTCCCTACATCTGCCCTTTTCCAGGTACGGGGGCTCCCCAGACCGAGGGGCCTGAGCTTTAGCAGGCCTCAGCACCTCAGCTGGCTTTGCCTGCAAGACGTGCTCAGGGCTTGTGGGCTTCAGGGGAAACCCCAACCACCTGAATGGGCTCAGAGAAGGGAAAGTCCACAGCAAAACTTTCCTTCTGAGGCGACAGGTTTAAATTTGCAGCGCAGAGTCCCTTATCGGGCTGGCTGCCTGATTGGGTCACAAGCATGGCCACCACACAAGCCCTCGGGTGTTTCTCCAAGAACACCCAGATCATCCGTAGCAGCGCTGCCCTGACAAAGCAGTCCAGACCCCGTCCAGGCTTCCCAACAGAAGGAATATGCACCCCGTGTAGGCAGCAGCCTGGGGTGAGGCACATGCCAGACATCCACCATGGCCCCCAATCCATGAAATGACCCAAGCCCATACAGCCCTGTCCCAGGACTGTTGTTTGCATCCCCAGAGCATGAGTCTGCCCCTGCAGACACAGTCTGTAGCTTCTGAGCTGCCCTCACCCTGCATGGAGCACCCAGGGCACAGAAAACTCTGGCACCTCCAGGGCCAACACAATGGCTTCATGGTGTGGCAAATCCACCCGCCAAAACCTTGTCGGAGACTCCTTTGGATACAAGGGACCTACAGTGCTCAACGGGACCAGCTTGCTGGATGGTTTCCATACTCCTCCAGAAATCGGTCAGTGTCCCCAGGTGTCCCTTATCAGAGAGTGGCAGACATCTCACTCACCTCCCCCCAGTCCCCCAGGAACCCCCCAGATTCCTCCATGTCAGGGCTCAGGAGGAACCTGTGCATTTGGGAATGTAGGTATCTGCAATGACACACATGCCTCCTGGCCACTGACCACGGGAACCAGTAACCCGGCCTCTGCAGACCCTTGCCCCAGTCTGGGTCCCTGGCTCCTCTGACGTGAGCGGCTCACACATGCGCACCATGTACCCCCCGGGCCCAGGGACATCAGCCCGGGCCCTCCAGGCCTGGTGAGCTCCTGGCGGTGTGCAAGCACCTACTGAGCCTTGTCCCATGTTCCCCGTGTCCCTGCCTGGGCTTGCACATGCGCAGCACGCACCCCTCGTACATCAAACAGGGCCCTTTAGGCCTGTAGAGATTCTCCTGGTGCCAAAGCACCTGCACAGCCTGCCGGGTGGAGGAGTCCCACACCAGAAAATCTTCTGAGGTGGCATCTTTAAAGTGGGGGCGGCCATTCCACTGCTGGCCTGGCTGCCTGGCCCGTTCCTGGCCTCTCCAGCATCCATGCTCCCAGGTGTCCCCTGGTGGAGGATGCCTCAGCCAGCAGGGCCGTGCAGGGGTCGCCAGGACCCCACCTGAGGCTGGCAAGGCAACCAGTTTCCTCCAGCTCCTCCTTCCGGGGAATGTGGTATATGGCTTGGAATGTGGCAGATGCAAGGGACCTTAATTAAATATCCTGTTCCGCTGACAGAGCCTCGAACTTGAGCTGCCTTTTTCCTGGTCCACGCTCAACATGCAGATGTATGCCACACTTAGCCAGCCTTGGCCTGCAGGAGGCAGGGCAGGCTTGTGAGGTTCCAGGAGGACCTTGTCCACCTGAGTGGCATCAGGTTGGAGGGAATCCTTGCTCTGCAATCTTTCTGAGGCTAAGGATTTAACATGGCGACAGCCGGTCTCTTTTTGGACTGGCTGCCTGGTGGGGTCACACTTGATATGGAATAAGGCAGATGCCAGGACCCAAATAACTAGCTCCAATGACCCAGCCTCTCCTTGTAGTACCCCTTCCATGCCCTGTGTCACCATACCTGGTCAGACAGCCTGGACACACTGCAGGGCCCCTGTGGTTCTGAGAAGAACACCTGAATGGCCTCAGGGTGGAGAGAGTCCACACTGGTAAAATATTTTTGAAGTGACAGGTTTAAATTGGCAGCTGTTAGTCTCCATTTGGACTGGCTGCCTGATGGGTTTCTGGACTTCTCCAGCCACCAAGTCTCCTGGGTATCTCTTAATGGAAGATACCTTGACCATCCTGTGCACCACTCCCCAATTCCCGTCCACCCACGCAACGTTTCCAGAGTCCTCAGTTCTCTCTTCAGTGATTATGTGCATTTTTTAAAGATTTTATTTTTTTAAGTGCATTTGTTAAAGATTTTTATTTTTTAAGTAATATATACACACCATGGGACTCAAATTCACGACCCTGAAATCAAGAGCCTCATACTCTACCTACTGAGCCAGCTAGGCATCCCAGAACTGTATGTATTTGTGTAGATTAGTACAGATCAGGACCTGCATCCCAAGCGGCTTGGTCTCAGGAAAGGGCCATCCTGATTCCAAGCTCTGAGCCACACAGTGTTTATACTCCCCCTGAAAGCAATCTGCACCGCCTTTCTAGAGCTGGATTAGGCAGGCTGGCTCGGGTATCCTCCAGTAAGAGACCCCTGTGAGCCTTGTTGCTGCTGTGAAAGGTAAAGCAAAATGGTGTACTTTGTATGTCAAGTGGTTTTAAAATGTAAACCTGAGGCCATGATGCAATGGGCCCTATGCTTGTCCTCATCAGACGAAATGAGCTTAGAACTGTGCCCATCCACAAACATTCCAAGGACTCAGCCCAAACACTTGGGACTTGGGACAGTAAGGTCTTTGTCTAGTGACAACCTTAGGAAGCAGTTGTACTCAGCCAAGATTAGTTTCCTGCTATCACCACACATCAGAATTCTTTGTAAAGAACACATACAAACTGTTGTTTGTCTTTGAAACTCCTTGACTTTTGCTCCCCAGGGGAGGCTACGATTTGGGTTACTGTCCAGATCTGTTCTCTCAGTTGCGACTCTAGACTCCAAGTAAATGCTTTTGTTTTACTTTAGCTCTGCCTCGGTTCTCGGTGGACTTTTCTCATGTCAGCAGGATTGGCATCCAAAGCTACACACCGTGTCAATTTGGGGCCACCGCCCGATGCAAGCATGGTACCTGCTCGAGTGCTTTATGCTCCGTGCTCCGTGGCCGTGGCTCCGGATCCTGTGGAGACTCCATTAGGCTCTGAGTCTTCCTCCTTGGTTGAGGTTCTCACCTTTCTTTGGGTATCTTTCTGGCGCCCGAATTGATAGAGGAGTAACACTTCTGTGCCTGGATTCTGTTCCACACAGTTTCTCACAGGGGATTAACACTTCTCTGTCCAGACTCTAACCTGTAAGGGCTTCTCATAAAAGACTGACACTTCTCTGTCTTTACAGTTTCTATAGGGGATTAACACTCTCGTGTCTGGCATTATCTAGTGAGGATTCTCTGGAACTTTTAATCCCAAAAATCGCCACCTAAAGGGCAGCCCCCATCTGGGACTCCAGGTGGTTTTATGTGTAAATATTATAGTTCCTCCGGTGAGCTTTTGTCACGATGGACCTATATTACTAAGAGTGATTTAAAATGACAATGGCTGGGGTGCCTGGTGGCTCAGTCTGTTAAGCATCCCCCTCTTGATATCAGGTCCTGATCTCAAGGTTCATGGGTTCAAGCCCCACATCAGGCTTTGCACTGACAGCACAGGGAGCCTGCTTGGAATTCACTCTCCCTCTTTCTCTGGCCCCCTTCCCTCTTGCGGTCCAGTGTGCTCACTCTCTCTCTCTCAAAATGAATAAATAAACTTTAAAAATATTTTGAATGACAATGGCCACTTTGGGGATCCTTCGCAATTCTAAAATTTACTTATTTGCATGTGTAATAAAAACAGGAATACAAAACCAAGCAAAATGAATGGGAAGCATATTTTCATTGGTATTTTCAGGCCTCTAAACACTCTCATGATGTGAAACTCTCTGGAAACTCTCTCTGTCACCAGTTAGACTCTAAGACCTGAACTTCACTGCCCACCTGCTTATACTCACTGCCCTTTGTCCTATGTTTTTCCTTAAGTTCTTCCTTCCAGCTTAGCTTTTTTTTTTTTTTAATTTTTTTTTCAACGTTTTTTATTTATTTTTGGGACAGAGAGAGACAGAGCATGAACGGGGAGGGGCAGAGAGAGAGGGAGACACAGAATCGGAAACAGGCTCCAGGCTCTGAGCCATCAGCCCAGAGCCCGACTCGGGGCTCGAACTCACGGACCGCGAGATCGTGACCTGGCTGAAGTCGGACGCTTAACCGACTGCGCCACCCAGGTGCCCCCAGCTTAGCTCTTAACTCAGGCAAATGGAAAGTGAAACCACCCCTTAAGGCATAGTGACTGCCCTGACAGGACCTCCAGCAGGCCCAGGCCACCCAGACCAGTGTGAGCATAACCCCCGACTCACCCTGTGCAGATGGACCATGGAGTGACCTCTAGAATGACAGACAACTACCTGTACCTCATTATAATACTAAAATCTTGGCCCAGGGAAGAGCACGAGCCTCATTCACATAATGTACAATGTGTACAGGCCTGTTTCCTTAAGGCGCCTGTGGGGCCCTATGCCCAGCTCTGCATCAGATGACAGGCCTTCCCTATCTGAATATTCATCCTGAAGCTAAATAAAAGGAACTCATCCACCCTTGCTCTGGGAGTCACGGCTGTGGAAGCCATTCCCCTTGATCTCTTTATTTGCTGCAAATGAAGTGTTCTTTGTGTGACATCTCAAACTTGATGCAGTTTCTGTGACTCACCAAGGAGGCAACGCACATTGGTTCTGTTACAGCTTCCTTACAGGAAGTGAACTACAGGCTCTCTAAAGCCAACTCTGACCTTTCTCAGATACCAGCCACTGAGAACTCACTACTCCTTCTCCACCTCTCCCTGTTGTCCATGTCTATACCCCAGCTTAGCTGCATCTGAAACTGTAACAAGGACCTTGAAGTTCCGCCAAGCCCCCCAGTCATTCAAGCACCCTTTAAGGTAAAACCTGAGGAAGGAGATTTAGGAACTCCCTGTCTCTTGCAACCCTTGTACTAAGGCTGACGTGCAAAGTATTATTAAGGAATTTCCTAATGCCCTGGAGGACTCTGTAGGCTTTGCTAAAGAAGTTAACTCGATCACTCAAACTTGTCAACCTGGTTATTCTGACCTCTACCAACTTATTCATATGCTTGTAGGTGAAGGCCATGCTGGGAAAGCTTTAACTTTGATGAGCCCACATGAAGGGGCACCTTTATTTTTATTTTATTTTATTATCTTTTTAAATTAATAATTCATTTATTTTTTAATTTACATCCAAGTTAGTTAGCATATGGTGGAACAGTGATTTCAGGAGTAGATTCCTTAATGCCTCTTACCCATTTAGCCCAACCCCCCTCCTTCAACCCCTCCAGCAACCCTCTGTTTGTTTTCTATATTTAAGAGTCTCTTATGTTTTGTCCCCCTCCCTGTATTTATATTATTTTTGTTCCATTATGTTCATTTGTCTTGTATCTTAAAGTCCTCACATGAGTGAAGTCATATGATATTTGCCTTTCTCCAACTGACTAATTTCGCTTAGCATAATCCCTCTAGTTCCATCCACGTAGTTGCAAATGGCAAGATTTCATTCCTTTTGATTGCCGAGTAATACTCCATGGTACATATATACCACATCTTCTTTATCCATTCATCCGTCGATGGACATTTGGGCTCTTTCCATACTCTGCCTATTGCCAAGATAGTGCTGCTGTAAACATTGGAGTGCATTCGCCCTGAAGGGGTGCCTCGAAACAAGAGGATTTCAGATCTTTTGGATACAGTGGAATACATTCTTTGATTGATATGCAGAAGCTTGTAATCAACAAAATGACTTCAAGAACAGTTTTAAAGGATCTTTACAGCATACAATAAAGTCGTTAGTAAATAACTTGCCCATCTAGCAAGTAAGTTTAACTTAGTCCATCTGCCAGAAACACAATTCACACTTTTATTTCAGTTACTTACATGGTCATATGTGTGTGTATATGTGTGTGCTAGGAATATACAGTATTTCTTACTGTGGAATGATCCAACATGCTTAAAAGCCGCTGCTCTTATATCATCATACATTGATGGACGAAAGAGTCTGTATAGCCAACTGAAAAGGCCAATATAAAAAAAACCCCACTTTTTCTGTTCTGTATGCACACTGATAGCTTCTGAAGGCTAAATTGTAATCACCCTATGATAGGCTCATACATACTTTGTTGCCTTGTCTTTTCAGGTTTGCAGCCAAACAGCAATTTTTTTTTTTTTTTTTTTTGAGAGAGAGTGCAGAGCAGGGGAGAGGGGCAGAGGGACAGAGAGGGAGAGGGAGAGAGATCGGAGGGAGAGAGAGAGAGAGACAGGGAGAATGAATGCAGGCTCCATGCTCAGTGCAGAGCCCAATGTGGGGTTCCATCCCAATCCCACAACCCTGGGATCATTGCCCGAGCCGAAATCAAGAGTTGGACACTCAACTGACTGAGCCACCCAGGTGCCCCATCCAAGCAGCAATCTTTATTTAAAAGAACTTCAACTTCTTGTAACTACCTGCAAAGCTGGGAATTCTAAGATAGCTTCCCATATTGCCATCAATTCAGAAGTTGTCCCATTTTTCAAATCTTTATTCTGCCTACCCCACTTAGACCAACCAACCCCCTTCACCAATACCGTGAGGAACGTTGCCTGTCTGTTCTATTCTCAGACTAACAGAGCAGGATGAATCTAGAGACAAACGAAATCTCATACTGTAGCTTCCAAGGAGGGAGGTTAACAGAATATTGAGAAGGGAATTTTATATATAGGCAAGCTAAGATTGGAATGGATTTATTTAAGCTAAAGAGCGAGTTTTAATACCAGAAGTACACTGGTGCTTCAACAAAATTTGTTTTTTTTTCTGCTAAAAGGACAAGTTTTCTTGGGTTATTGGTCTGCTCTAAATAAGAAATTGTAAATGATTTTTATTTACCTTTAGGGGATCTACCTGTAAAACAAAGATTCTATGTTTTGTCTTCATCAGGTCTTTGATTATTCACATACTGCGTCTTCTGGGTACTTAGAGAGCTAAGTTTTGTTTACAACCATGTGACCCTTTGTATTTGCCTCCAGAATCTTTTCTTGTCTCTTGGCCAAATAGATAATTAAATATTGTTTCATAATGATCTATAATCCTATTTGATCAAGTGTCCAAAACCTTTTGATTTTTGACAAACTTTCCACAATCAAATTCTAAATGAATTCTTTTTGACCTAAAAGTAAACAAGAATTCTCAGAGGGTTCCTGGAACTTCTCAAAAGATTTGTTCTCTCATAAAAATGGAGATCTTACATGAATCGGGGTTATTTGATATGTGAAATTACATGGGAAACATTGTCAAGCAGTGATACTAAGCCCAAAAAAAGGTGATATTAAGCCTTAATGATGTATTTGTATAAGTATATAAGTGTTCTAGAAATGTATATAAAAGTCCTAAAATTTGGATATGTCCTGGTATAATGTTTTCAGTCACAATTTTAGTTATTATCTTAAAATGTTATGTGTCACAGAAATAACCAAATTTCCTTGTCAATTACATCGTAGTGAATTCTCATTAGATCTCTAACCATTGCTATTTTTAAAAATGTTTTTTTATATATTTTTGAGAGAAAGAGAAAGAGAGAGAGAGAGAGAGGGAGAGAGAGAGAGTGCACAAGCAGGGGAGGGGCAGAGAGAGACAGAAAGAGGGAGACGCAGAATCCAAAGCAGGCTCCAGGCTCTGAGCTGTCAGCACAGAGCTCGATGCAGGGCTCAAACCCATGAACCATGAAATCATGACCTGAGCCAAAGTCAGACACTTAACAGACTGAGCCACCAAGGTGCCCCTAACCATTGCTATTTTCAGTTTTTTATAGGTAGTTGTTGTAAGTGCTTCATCTTCAAAGAGATTCATGAGAAAGATTTTGAAAAATACAATAAAACACAGGTTTTGATAAATTTAGGATCATAACACTGAACTTAGTTATAAACACATAACTAAAAACTTCTAAGACATGAATGGAAAAATAATTGTTTTAGTGTTTTGTTTTCCAGATTGAGAGGATCCCTGTTTCTCTTCTCCCTTAGTTATTTATAACCTACATTACTTTGGTAAAGTGCATCTTCACAACCAAGTTTGAAACATTTATCTTTTTTTTCCTACTTGATCCCTCCAGAATTCTGAAACTCTTACTAAATATCCTTATTTTTCATGACAATGTATGTATTTGCATAATTCAGTAAGAATCTATTCCTCTTGTAACAGCATGTCCAATATACCTAACCCCTGCTTCTTTGATCCATAGTTGATAAAAGGAGACATATTTTGACCTTATGAAAGCTTCTATTGCTTCTAATTGCTTCTATTCAAAATAACCATGCTTTGGTAGAGCAGTCTTTCCAGTTTGCCTCCAGGAGAAAAAGACCTTAAACACCACACCTTATAACTTGGGGACTTCATCTACTGGAAAAGGCATCTTCAGAAAGACTCTCTTCAACCCCAGTGGAAAGACCCTATTCAAGCTGTTAAACAATCCTCATGCTACCAAACTCCAAGGAACAGACTCTGGGATTCAGGTGTCACATTTAAGGAAAGTATTGACCCCTGACTGGACCTGCACACCAACTGACCTGAAAGCAGATTTTTGGGAATTGAAGCAGACAACAGCTGAAAGAGACAATGTTCCCAAGATGACTGGACCAGATCTGCAGAACATTTTCCTTGCTGCTGCTTGTTACTTTTTGTTTGTTTGTTTGTTTCTCTGTTTTGTAGAGACAACACTCTTATCTGCATTTCTCAGTAGATTAAAAAAGGGGAGACCTCTGTGTTACATCTGCCACCAGAAACTCCAATCTGTTCATGATGTTTGAAACTCCTTGGTCTTACCTATAACTAGGTAAGTTATAGGTCTTACCTATAACTTTAGTCCCAAACGTTACTGCTGATTAGATCCACAAGCCTATAGATGTTACCTATCAGTTTTAGTTGTTACAGTAAGCTATTCCTATACCTTGTCTCAATTTTTCCTAGTCATAACCATGCTAGCTTAACTGTACATCGTGGGGCAACCCAATCAGGTGGAGTCCAGCAGTGTGGGTGATGAAAGAATTCACCCAAGGCAGAAGAAAGAAGATAGAAGTTTATTGCATATTCTGCAAGGGAGCAATGGGCAGGAGAGCAAAGGAGAGGCTGCCTGCGATGAGGCAGTTGTGGGTGGCTGCAGGTAAGGGAGAAAGTGAGGAGCTATGGGAAGGTATGGAATTGTCCTTCTTTGGTACCTGGTACCTATGTCCAGGTGTAAGTAACCCATTGGTCAGTTAGGGCTAATGGATATAAGGATGTGAGGTGGGTCACCTAATGGGCCTGTTTGTATCCAGCCAGGGGGTCACTGTGGGCCCTTCTACTTTACTTAGGTTTCCATCGTTCAAGTTGGTTGCCTAAAAGCAGCCTCTACATACACCTTATAAAAAGAGCAGTCAGCAATGACTTGCATTTCGTACTTTGGATTCCATTGTTTTAAAAATATGGAACTGTACTTTCCTTGCTGACTTACCAAAAAAAGTTATTTCCTGAAGAAGGACTTTCTGAGTACTGTACAAACCATGCTTTTCCTAGTAATGAATGAAATGACCTTGATGAACCAATGAACAGTAACAGATAAATGTACCCTCCAATCTCAATTCTTGATAAACTGATGTAAGTTTCTTTTTAGTTCCTTAGATCTGCTCTATTGCACTGACACATTTATTAGGCTGCTTAGAGACTTAATTCAACATTCTTAACAATTTACTAGTTATTTAGATTACTATGTGTAATGCCAATGAGGTTTTTACACATTATAATTGGTAATTGTTCTCTTAGGCTCATCACCTTGGTAAGAAAGGTCCACTTAATGGGCTGGTGGTTTTGGAATCCAGAGCCTCTACAACCACCAAGATTATGACCACTCAATGGGTTGATTCATCTGAACTCCAGGTGGCTTAATAAAGTTCCCAGACGAGGAAACTGTCTAAGAACCATTTCCCGACTGCTGCCTTGTTACTTGAATGTGGCCTAACCCTAACGACAGTGACTCTTTGAAACAGTATCAGAGACTTAAAACATCCTCTGATGTGGGACCTGATTTGCTGGGTCTGGTCCATTTCAATGACATGGGACAAGAAAATCAATAGTTGGTCAGTGATACTTACAGAGAAAGGTCTTGATCGAAAGGGGAAATGTGAAAGGTGAAGTTAAATGTAGTCACTATGCTGACAGGTTTTAATATGGAGATGGGAGATCATTAAGGAAATGGGCCTTACCCATGTCCTCATGGAATGAAACCATAAATTTTGAACTGGGCCAGACTGCAAACGTCCCCAGGACTCCGGCCCAACACCTGCAACTTGCTACAGTAAGAGCTTTTGTTAGTGATAGCCTTAGCAAACAATTATTCAGCCAAGATTAGTTTTCTGCTGTCAACATCAATCCAAATTTTTATAAATAACACATAAACCATTCTCTTTGTCTTAAAAAACCTTAACGTTCATTCCCTGGTGGAGGACATAATTTGGGGTGCTGCCCTAATTTGTGTTCCCTGAATTACAATCCAGAGACACCAAATAAGTGTTTTTGTTTTATTTTAGCTCTACCTCATTTCTTGTTCCACATTGTACAAGCCAGGGATTTGAACAGGCAGTCAATGTACAGGGGGACTCACTTCCACCCATTACAGTGGCTGCCTAAGAGAGATTTCAGGAATGGGTTCCCTCCACACTTAAGTCTATGCAGGTGGTGCTGAATGGGCGTTAGCTCCACAGCTGGAGGGCCCCAGCTTCCCAAGTCTTCCTAAAAGAATGTTACTGTGCACACACTCTGCGGAGCAGCTCAGGGTTGCCTTGGATCTAGAAGACGGCAAGGGTCTGGAGAGGTCAGGTCACAGAAGCAAGCTCTTGGGGGACAAGGCCTATGCCTAACTGCAAGCTGTAGGGAACACAAATGTGCATATTCCCCTTGAAGGCAGGGCTGGAGGATGCCTCACTTCTAGCCACTGGCTGGCTGTGGAACCCTCCAATAAGAGACACCTGGGAGGGACTCAATCAGCAGCAAGTCTAACTGGTGAATGAGTGTTGCCAATTTGTAGGTGCTGTTCAAGGAATGACTTCTAGCAGGGCTGGGCTCCCTCCGCCCTGGAAAGTATGCAGGTGGCCCAGGCCCTAGCTCCCCACCCTGGAGTGCCTGGACTGCCCAGGCTTGCTGAAGGGGTGTTTATTGTGCATATGCATGCAGTGTAGACAGGGTTCCCAGGGATCTGGAGCAGAGCAAGGGTCTAGAGAGGCCCAGAATGGAAGTGAGCTTTGGTGAACAAGACCTGTTATGCATAATATGATGAGCGTATTCCCCCGAACACAAAACTGGAGAATACTAGACTGCTTTAGTGAGGCAGGGCAGCTGAAATTTTCAATAAAAGACCCCTTTGGGGGTGCTGGGTGGCTCAGTCAGTTGAGCATCCGACTTCGGCTCAGATCATGAACTCACTGTTTGTGGGTTCGAGCCCCGTGTTGGGCTCTGTGCTGACAGCTCAGAGCCTGGAGGCTGCTTCTGATTCTGTCTGTCTGTCTGTCTGTCTGTCTGTCTCTGTGTGTGTGTGTGTGTGTGTGTGTGTGTGCGCGCGCTCCTCCCCCACTCATGCTCTGTCTCTCTCTAAGGTAAATAAGCATTAAAAAATTTAAAAACAAAAACAAAAACAAAAGACTCCTTGGGAGTCCCAGACTGCAGTAGAAACCCTAGACCTGGAAGGGGCAAGTCCAAATGGGGACTGACTGCTGCCAATTTGAAGCACAGCATCAGGGTGATTTTCAGGGAGGAGGTGGGCTCATTTCCCTCTCAAGTCTCTGCTCCTGGCTGAGTGTTTTGTTGCTTGTTGTTACTTTGTTTTTGTTAGCAGCCATCCTAATGGGTAAAAGGTGGTTTTGAGTTGCATTGCTCAGGGATCAGTGATGATGAGCATCTTCTCATATGCTTGTTGGCCATCTGTGCATCTTCCTTGAAGAAATGTCCTTTGCCCATGTATTTTTGGGGCTTGTGGTTGTTGTTACATTGTAGTTCTTCACATATTCTGGATAGTGACCCAGTTTCAGACACATAGTTTGCAAATCTTTGTCCCATCCCATAGGTTGCTTTTTCACTCTGTTGTTTCCTTTGATGTGCCAAAATCTGAATAAACCCACTTGTGTAAATATTTGCTTTTGTGGCTGTGGTTTTGGTGTCATATCCAAGAAGTCACTGACAAATCTAAGATTGACCCCTGTGTTTTCTTCCAGTTTGATTATTTAAGGTCTTACTCTTAGGATTTTAATTACTCTTAGGATTTTAATGCATTTAGAGTTAATTTTTGCAAATGGTGAAGACAAGGGTCCAGCTTTATTCTTTTGCATGTACATGAACGTTCATAGCAGCACTATAATCGCCAAAATGGGCCAAAACCCAAATGTGCATCTTTCGATGAATAGATACACTACATATTGTTTGTATGTACACTGAAAATTTATTATTCAGTGAAGAAGTGGAATGAGCTACTGTTATACATTCCAACACGTATGAACCTTGAAAACAGATGTTAATTGAAAGAAGCCAGCCACAAAAGACCACATACTATATGACTCCTTTTTATGAAATCTCCAGAATAGGCAAATCTATGGAGACAGAAAGTAGATCAGTGGCTGAGAGAGGGTGCAGGGAGAGGAAAATACAACTAACTGCTAATAGGGAGGGGATTTTTTTTCAGGATGATGGAGACGTTCTGGAATTAGGTAGTGGTGATGATTGTACAGCATTGTGAATATGCTGGAAACCACTGAACTGCACATTTTTAAATGGTGGATTTTGTTATGTGAGGTATATTTCAATGGGAAAAGATGCCATTAGATATATAGTTGAAAATTCACGGTGGGCGCTGAGTAGCAAATGGATTGTGTTGGGCAGGAACAGTGGAGGCTGTTAGGCAAAGGACCTGAAGGCAGGAAGTCTGACCAAATTCACACACTGACAACCTGTTAGATGTTTGATTCCAAATCCCACGTTCTTACCTCTATGCTGTATAGGTTGACATAAGGAAAGGGCCTTGAATTAAGCCACTTAGGTGCCCTTTCATGCCATCTATCTCCAGAAGTACTCACACCATGTTTCCTGAGGCCATTTCTCTGTTGAGCCTTCAAGCACTAGAGCTGCTGTTTGGATGCAATTGCGACAGACTGAGGAAATCTCCTTTCCTTCTTCAAATCAGAACGATCAGCATGAAGATCTACTGATCAGAGATGAGATAGATCAGGGGCAGTAAAGAGTTCTGGCACCATAAGTTGGGATTCTTCTTAGGAGAAGAACTTTCTTGCACCCTCATGGCAAGAAAAGTGTTTCAGTTTTACAGAAGGATTACAGAGGACTTCTTTCTTGGAATATTGGGAATTTTGTTCTCCTGGATTTGTTCAAGGATCTCAACCTAAATGTTAAAAAAAAATTATCTAGGGTGGGACACTTAAGGGATTTTTATTCATAAAGTGCTATTTTAATGTCCTTTTCTTTGGTGGGAGAAAAATATTTTGTTACGGGCGGAGGACAGAGAATATCCAATAAAAATGGGATACGTGAGAATCTCATGGTAGATGTGCTGAGTGCTAGAGTGTGGAAAAAACAACTTGGTTTCCAAGGTTGGTTTTTTTTTTTTTCCCTGCAAGGGAACTCAAGTTTAGAATAGAATAGAATAATGGAGAAAACATTGTAATAGTGTGCCCTTGTAATCTTTCTCAGTATCCAGGCTGCAAAAAAACAAAGATGAGGACCAGAAAGAGGCCTGGTCAGCCTCCTCACGTAGAGGTCCCATGCACCAGGCACAGGCCATCATCCTTAACACCATGTCCTCACCTTTTCTAGTTTTCAAAATGTTATTGCCCACTGGCCCCAAAGGCAAACAACTTGCATTATATGCTATGCCCCTTCCTTTCCCCCACCAAAGTCGATACGCAGTCCACCCATGCCAGGAAACTAGTGCCCCTACAGGTGTCCACAGTGACAGAAGAAACTATTGAACAAGGAGAAACCTGGGAATCAAATATAATACTCAGAGCCAGGCATGGCTGAATTCACTCCATCATACTTAACTTTTAAATTTCTTTTTAATCAATTAGAATTTTGTCTCAATTATGGGTGTGTGTGTGTGTGTGTGTGTGTGTCCATCTCATGAATTCAAGTACTGTATGAGGAAATTCTTGGCAAGTCCCAAGTGCTATGCAAACTAACAAATTCTATTATGATTATCCCAATCTTACAAATCCAATGTCAGCTTGAGAATTACTTCTCAGGTCAATAATACCTTTAAGAAAGTCATGCTTGCCTCCATTATTCTAAGACATAGGAGACCATTCAATTTTTATTTTCTCAAATGTGAAAAACAAATTCATTTGCAAAGACTTCCAGTGTGAAATTGTTTCCAGGATTATATGTGTCACTCCCTAGACACCAAGGAGAGATTCCCTTTAAATAGTTTTATGCCCTACTCATGAAGTATTTTCATTACTTGGGCCACTAAGTCCAACTGGATACCTCTGCCAGAATTCGAGAAGGGTATGAGCCCTGGGATAGGCGTGCAGGGTGGGGATACTGGCTTCTACCCAGTCATGGCTAGCACGATGACCTCTGAATTCCTCTCAAGCAACAGTTCTCCACATGACCTCCTTGCTCCTTCCCTGTTCCTTTGTATAGGCAATTTCCCCAGTCATCCAGAGGCCAATGTGGAAGCCATTTTCAGTCCTCAGGTCTTATACCCCCTCTATAGGATCAGACATCAAATGCTTCAGTCATTCCCGAGAACATCTTTTGTATTAGTTCTTTCTAACTGTCATGACCCTAGTTCTCCGCTGGCATCTTCTGGCCTGACAGCTTTAATCTAAATGCTCAAAGTGGAAGACTTCTCAAAACCTGCTGCTCACCTCAGTTCCCAGTTTTGTCTTCTGCTGCATCCACACACTGTAACCTTCTGCGCAACCACACATGTCCTCCCATGGGTGTGCTCTGTACTACTTTCCTGTTATGACTGTACAAGTTACCAAAACTTAGGAACCTAAACGGTACAAATTGATTATCTCCCAGTTCTAGAGGTCAGAAGCCTGATGGGGTCTTACCGGACTAAAATCAAGGTGTCTCCAGGGCTGAGTTCCTTCCGGAGGCTCTAAGGGAGAATTGCCTTGACTTTTCCAGCTCCCATAGGCTGGAAGGCCCTCTCTTTGGCTCACAACCCCTCCTCCATCTCAAAGCCAGGAATGCTGCACCAATCCTTCTCATGCCTCCAATCTATGGTCTCCCTCTTCCACTTTTAGGGCCCTTCTGATCACACTGGGCATGCCTGGATAATCCTACTTTAATTTCAGATGGCAAGTAACCTTAATTCCCCTTTCCATGTAGACTAACTTATTCACAAGTTCAGGAAATTGGGACATAGACGTCTTCGGGGGAATGTTATTCTGCCTACCACATGCTCAGTCCCATCCTCTGGGCCCCATATTATGAGAACTGCTTTTAAATATCTATGCCTCATTTTCCAAATTTGTTAGCAACAATCAATTAGCTTAATGGTACCAAAAACCTCATGTTAAATGAAAAGTAAGACTACAAGCTGCAAATTATATATTCAGAGGTCTAGATTTATACTTTTAGGAAAAAACCCACAATATTGAGTGACTTTTCTACACTGTTTGCATTAAAAAATTTTGTTTGTTTATTTAAAACAAATAAACACTCAACACCCCATGTGGGGCTTGAACTCATGACGCTAAAATCAAGAATTCATGCTCTTTCAACTTAGCCAGCGAGGCACCCCTACAATCAATTTGCATTTTAAAACATACTGGTAACCACTCTGGAGATCCTAATAAAACACAAACCATAATATCTACCTGGCTTAAATTAACTATCCTAATGATAACATAGCTATTAATTATACTTATAGTCAAACCTTGAGAGAAATAAGTTTCAAATGTAAGTATTTTAAAGGACAGACTCTACTGCTGTATCTGAAGTATTTCTGCATTAATCATTCATACACTCTCAGGAAACCTCTAGCAAGTGTTAGCTTAAATTCTTTGGGTGGTTACTGCTTTCTTAGGCTCTAAGAAGGGAGCTGGCACAGGGGTGGACAGGTAAGTCACTTATCCTCTTGGTCTGCAACATACTGCGAACAATAATTGTACTTTTAGGGCATTCAATAAATGGCTGGTGCCTGGGCTACGACAGAAATCACTGCTTACCAACTTTTCCAATAGCAAGCCATGAACAGGAAGGACAACAGAACCAGAGGGAAGAGACCATCAGAGGGTGAAGATGCTTGGTTCTGACCTCCGTCGTGCAGGTACTACTGGAACTAGTTGGGGTGTGCGGTGGTACCCAAACTGACAGATGATAGGAACTTTCTGTCCCTTCTTCAGGAAAGCCTTCTCTGGTCAGGCAACAGAGGTCTGGAAGGTGTCTGCTGTTACAGAATCTTATACTTCTCCTTCACAGCATCCATCACACCCTCACGACAGTTTGTTTTTGTCATTGTTCGATGCGTGTCTTCCACGTGACTGCTTTGCTTACCACTGCATCCTTAGCTTTATCACAAAGATTGGTTCATATGAGGCAATTTAAATGTTTGATGAATTGTGTAAATCCTCAGGGGAGAGGGCAGGGTTGTGTTTTTTGTTTGTTGTCTGTTTTTTCCTTTGGTGTTGTGTAGCACTTGAAGCAAATCAGCAGCCTCAACACTCAATTAAGTCCTTTCTGAAAGAGCCCATACCTCACTCATTAGGAACCCTGCATGATGGAGTAGCTGAAGCCACCTGAGAGGCGCCTTCCGTTTCTTTTCTTGCTAGGCTTAAATGTGAACTCAACAAGTGCTACGTGAAAATAGATTTTCTTTGATGTCACCTTGTAGAGGGCTTTTAGACTAACCATTTAAAGTTGTGGAGAGGGAACTAAATTCGTTTTGACTTTTCTCTTATTTATATTTAAAACAGTAGTTCTCAAAGTGTGGTCTTGGACCAACATCATTGAAATGCAAATCCTTAGACCTCAGTACACCTGATGAATCAGAAACCGTGGGGTTGGGGCTCAGCAACCTGTGAATTAATGTCTTCCAGGTGATTCTGATGCATGCCGAAGTTTTAGAACTACTCTCTCAAACCAAAGTTTAAGTCCACTTTAAGGATCAAGAGTCTACTTGGCTACCTGTGACAGTAAAGCCCAGACTATTAGATGCTCATTCCATGGCCCTATGCCCTGCCTGGCCTGTATATCCCCCCCCGCAATTTACAGTGTTGTGGAAAGCCCAGCAAGGCACATATTTGGCACCTGTGCCCTTATGGGAACATCCTTGGGGCATTACAGTAAGATGAGCATCTGAAAGTAAAGTTTATTCATTAAACACACCAAGTAGGCAGTAGCACCTACTGATAGATGACATCAGAATGACAACCTAAGAAGGCTGTTTCTCAAAAGGAGGGTTACATTTTGCATACCGTGCTTTCGGGGGAGTACAGGGTGAGCCGGCACCTCTCAATACATACTTGTTACTCTTCTGAATTTTCAGGTCATTACATTAGTAGTGGGATCCTGCATTTTGGTGCAGAAAAAGTACCGCCAAGTGCCAATTTTCTCCAAATTAAACCTCAATGACACAAGTAAAGTCGTTAAACTAAGGGAGGGCGGGGCGGCAGATGCAGCAGATAACCTGGTTGGGACTACTTTCTTTTGCCAAGGTCGGGCTCTACTCTTTCCTTCCCTCACTCCCTCTAAGCTCCTGGGGCCTCCTCTTCCTCGCGTCCCCTCGGTCAGGCGGCTCGGCCCTTCAACATCAGAAGTGGCCACCGCGCCGGCTCGGAAAGAAGGCGAACACACAGCCCCGGACGCGCGCTCTCTCAGAGTCAGCGGAGAAGCCGGGACCCTGGAAGGCTGCCCCCGCGCGGCGCTCGGACGCAAACCAGCTACCGAGACCCAGACACCGCCTCCACCCGGCCTCACGCCCGCGGCCCCGCCCCCTGCTGCCGCGCGTAGATAAACGCTGGGCGACTGCGGCGCTGCCGCAGGCGTGCGGCGTGCAACTCGCAACCAATGAGATGCCAGGAACCAAAAGCAGTGACCAATGAGACGCTGGGAGGGCCCGGGTGGCCGACCAATCGCGACGCTGCGCACCCGGATGTGCTTGCCAGTTTTGAAGCCCATCTGTGGGCAAGTGTGAGGGGCTCCGCACGTGGGGCTGGGGCTGGGGCTGGGGCTGGCAGCCGGCAGGAGGGCTGAGTGTGTGTTTGGTTCAGTGTGTCGTGCGTGGGGGTGGTGTGTAAGCGTCGTCTCCTTGGGGTTTGAGCGGGGGAGAAATCAATGTGGTCATTAGTCGTGGAAAGAATTCCACCCAGGGTGCCGGGACCAGCGTGCGTGGAAGCCCATCGGATGGTACCTCACCGGGACTAGGAGAGACGAGCCTGGTCGGACAGTGGGAATATGAACCTCTTACCTAAGAGCTCCAAGGAGTTTGGCTCCGTGGACTATTGGGAGAAGTTCTTCCAGCAGCGAGGAAAGAAAGCTTTCGAGTGGTACGGAACCTACCTGGAACTGTGCGGCGTGCTGCACAAATACATCAAACCCAGGGAAAAGGTACGCGCGGCCTGGCGGTCCTGAGTGTGTGCTCGGGAACGTGGCAGATGATAACTTTACTCCTGGTGGATAGAGACAGGCGTGAGGGCGCTAATTGGGCCCATGTTTTCAGGCTTCTCCGCGTCATTCCGGCCCAAAGTAGGCAATTTCAAAATGTTCTTGTAAAGGCTTTCGGATAACAGACATGCGGCGCCCAGCTCACCGCTGAACTAATAGGCTCATTGGGACAGTGACTTCGTTAGTTGGGCAACCTAGGTATGGCCTCCTAGAGAGACCCTGTGCTTTTCTGTCACCGTCCATCCGTGTAGAGCAGACAGTACCTGTGGCTTTACTGATACAGGAATCTGTTAGCCAAATCGTTGTTGTGGGCACACTGAATTGCAGGCACTGTGCTCAGCCCATAAGCAACAAGAGCAGCAAGGCGTAAACCTTGGCGTAAACCTTCCGGAAGTGACAAGTGGTCAATGCAACGACGGGGTGGATAGAGATGGAATTGTACTGGAGGTAGGAAAAAAGGAAGGGAGCAAACTAACCTTCGTGGAGGATGTGCCAGACATGCTGGGTGCTGCGTGCGTGTGTGTGTGTGTGTGTGTGTGTGTCCAGGAGTTGAATTCTCATAATAAACTCTGTCAGGTTCATTCATGTAGGACATGGAAACTGAGGCTCTGAGATCCAGTTTCTTGCCCAAGATCATACATGTAGTGTGTGGTCACATGGGAGTTTAAACTCAGGCCCATCTAGTCCCAGCGTATGCACTTCTCACCAAACTTTTCCAGAGATGGTGACATTGGGATGGAGCTTTGAAGGATGAGTGGGCGATTGCTCCATAGAGAGGGAGGCAACGATCCGTCTTTTAAGCTTGGCTTTGGAAAATAGCGGAATACCTTAGGTGGACCTGAAGGCATGAGTGGAATAGGATTTTGCCACAACTAGGTTTTCAGTAGTAAAACAGGAGATTTGAACTCTACTGTATTTTGATTGTGTGACTTCCTATCAGTTCTTGAGTAATAAATGCTTTCTTCAGAGAAAAGAACAAACAGGATTTGTTTGTTTTTGCAGTATGGAAAGTCTATTTATACATAACTTGCATTGTTGTGGCTGAATGTGGTTTTCACTTGTGAGTTTCTCTAACCATTAGTGTTTCAACATAGAGCCTAGAATCACCTCTGTAACGGTGCTCCGTCCTGTGCATAGCATCCGCACCTTCTGAAAACTTGCACCAGCCAAGGCGAGACTTGATCCCGGGAAGTACGTGCAGGTCATTCCGTTGCCTTGATCACTTTCGTCTTGTTGGCTTTTTCCCTCAGGTGCTGGTGATTGGGTGCGGTAACTCAGAGCTAAGCGAACAGCTGTATGATGTGGGCTATCAGGATATAGTGAACATTGACATCAGTGAGGTGGTCATCAAGCAGATGAAGGAACGCAATGCCAGCCGCCGGCCCCAGATGAGCTTCTTGAAGATGGACATGACCCAGATGGAGTTTGCCGACGCTTCGTTCCAGGTGGTGTTGGACAAGGGCACCCTGGACGCTGTGCTGACAGATGAGGAGGAGAAGACCCTGCAACAAGTGGACAGGATGCTGGCTGAGGTTGGCCGTGTCCTGCAGGTGGGCGGTCGCTACCTCTGCATCTCCCTGGCTCAGGCTCACGTCCTGAAGAAAGCAGTGGGTCACTTCTCTCGGGAGGGGTGGATGGTGAGGGTGCACCAGGTGGCCAGCAGCCAGGACCAGGTGTTGGAAGCAGAGCCTCGGTTCTCCCTGCCTGTGTTTGCCTTCATCATGACCAAGTTCAGGCCGGGCCCTGGCTCTGCCCTTCAGATCTTTGAGCTCTGTGCTCAGGAGCAGGGCAAGCCTGTGCGGCTGGAGAGTGCCGAGCGGCTGGCCGAGGCGGTGCGGGAGCGGCAGCAGTATGCCTGGCTGTGCGGCCAGCTGTACCGCAAGGCCGGGCTGGGGAGTGTCTCTCTGGACTTGTGCGATGGGGACACAGGGGAGCCACGCTACACCCTCCACGTGGTGGACAGCCCCGCTGTGAAACCATCGCGGGACAATCATTTTGCCATTTTCATCAGTGAGTTGGGATTGCGCCCTCTCTTCCCTGGAGGGGCTGGCTCTGAGGGGCTGGGGCTTTGGTGGTGGGTGTGGCTTGGCTGGTTTTATCTTGCCGGGGGTGGCACTTTAAGAAGTGAGACCAGCCAGGGCGTGAGGGAGGGGGCACAGCAGCTATCCGGCTACCTGCTTAGATTTGGGGCTTATTTCTTCACATCTCCCTTTGGAAAGGCCTGATGACATGTGAGAATGGATTTGGTAGGGAGGACAGAGAGTGACACAGTTAAGTATAGGTACGTCTCATATTGTAGAGATAGGAGTTACTTTGTCACATGGAGTCATGGGAGTGACAGAGTCCCAGCTCTGGAGCCTGTGAGCTGTGTGACCTGGGGACGTTTCTGTGCTTCTCTGTTGAATATAGGGAGAGTCGTAGCTAAAGAAGTGACTGTTTGGGTTTCAGTTCTGGCTCGGTCACTTCCTGGTGGTGTGACTTTGGACATTCCTTTCCTTTCTATGCCTCAGTTTCCTCATCTCTAAAGTAAGGTCAACTGTGTTGTGTAGTTTTGAGAAGTGTAAACTCTCTCAGAACGGTGCCTCACACATGGTAAGTGCTTTATAAACATCAGTGTCATTATTGAAGGGTGTTAAGTGATACCAGATTGGCTCAGTAATGATCAGAAGAGAGAATGAGGAAATGCCTTCAGAAGTAGGAAATTGTGGACAAAATGCAAGATTTTGAAGTCATCATGCTGGTAATTTGCTGACAACTGAGCCATTTTCCCAAGTATTCCATAATTCTACCTGTCCACCAATGAAAACAAATAATAGTACAGCGGATACAGCCATGGAGGGTGGGGCTGGACTGCCTGGGTTTGAATCCCAGCTTCCCCATTTAGTGTGTGAACTTGTGCAAATAGCTTAACTTCTGTGTCTCAGTTTCCTTGGAGTCGTAATATTACTAGGAGTAATAATACTACCTGTATCTTAAGACTGTTGTGAGTAATGAATTAGTTTCTGTTTATATATTTCTTGAAATAATGCCTGGCATGTAACAAGCGTTAGTATCATTGCTTTTTTTTTTTTTTTTGCACTAGGTACCTGCCTCTCTCCCCTTATATACATGTAATGTGGGACCTACCATGTGTCTGATGGCTTCTTTGCTCTGGGCATTGTGCACTAGGGAATTGATAGCCCTCACTGGGTCACAGTTGGAAGGGTTGCTTGTCTTGTGCAGGGCCTGACTCTCTGCCCTGTAGTTCCTATTGGCTGGGGCTTGAACAACTCTTCCCGGGACTTCGTGTCACCAGGTGCCTCTTTCCAGTCCCCCAGGGTCGCGAGACCGAGTGGCTCTTTGGCATGGAGGAGGGTCGGAAGCAGCTGGCAGCCAGCGCAGGCTTCAGGAGGCTGATCACAGTGGCCCTTCACCGAGGTCAGCAGTACGAAGGCATGGACAGCATCCAGGCCGAGCTGTCAGCCAGAGTCCTGGAGCTGGCCCCTGCCGGGATGCCCACCCAGCAGCAGGTAACAGAGCTTCGGCAGCAGCATACACGGATCTCTAGACAAGTCGTATTAGCAGCCAGGAAGGTGGAGGGTGTCTTGGAAGGAGCTAGGACCAGTGTCTGTGCCCCTGTCTATTCCTGGAGGGCATGTCAACAGCTGCGAGCTAAGTGGGCAGAGCTTATGTTCTCTTGCCCCGGGCAGTGAGAGGAAGGTGAGCGGTGGCTTTTCTTGAGACCATTGAGACCCAGGGTAGCATCTGTGTGTGTGGGGCCTCGAGACTCCTCATAGATGGCACAGAGGAAATGCTGTCCACCTTGCAGGCTCCAGCTCTTTCTACTGTGGACTGTACAGACTGTGTTTCTCTTTTCCCTCTTTGTGCAGGCCTTCCTTGACCATTTTCCTTCTTAGAATCCTCATTATCTGATTGGAGAATGGAAAAGAGCCATACAGCTTAGGTTAGTTTTCAGGATATTAACATTGCTGGTAAGGAAACTGAAGGTTTTTGCCAAAAGAGTGATGTGGTATTGTCCATTGACACTGTCTTGTTCCATCCTGCTCAGGGTAGCGAAAAGGTGACTTTATTGTAGGTACTTTATAGTGAGGAATTTATCTTTGACAGGAAAGCCAAGGTGCCTGGAGGCCCTTTGCAGTAGTGACAGATCTGAAAAGATGAACCTAGACCCCTGGTTCTCACCTGTGCTTCTGCTCACTAGGCTGACTTGTGTTTACAGATGAATGTGTGTTTGATTCTTCCTGGCAGACTTTGCTATTGGTCCATCAGAGATATAGATCCTGTAAGGAGGTTCATTTGTGACCTTCTCTCCAGGGCCTGCATGTCTGCAGAGTCAGCAGTCCCTGGGATTCTCTTGGAAATCTTTAAAAAGAAATAGTTGTAGGGGCACTTGGGTGGGTCAGTTGGTTAAGCATGACTCTGGATATTGACTCAGGTCATGATCTCATGGTTTGTGAGTTTGAGCCCACATGGGTTCTGTGCTGATGGTGCGGAGCCTGCTTGGGATATTCATATTCTCTCTCTCTCTCTCTCTCTCTCTCTCTCTCTCTCTCTCTCTCTCTCTCTCTCTCTCTGCCTCTCCCCAACTTGTGCTGTGTCTTTCTCTCAAAATAAATAAAAACTTTTAAAAAATTAAAAAGAAATAGATGTAAAGATTGGGAAAGGTTATGGAAAAGTCTAGGGGGAAAATATAGTTTTCTCTTAATTTTTTTCTCCTGTTTAGAAAAATGGGGGAAAAGATGTGAATAATTGAGGGAAGGGAGAAATTAATTCAAACTTGGAATGGTTGCTTTCCCTGTGGATTTGTTATCTTTATCCCTGTTCTGATTCCTTCTTTCATAGTTAGCCCCCTGCTGTGCATTCCCTCTAGCATTTATGGAAAGCCCTTTTAAGGATTCCTATTGAAAAACTCATGTTTTTCTTTTTCTTTTTTAAATTTTTTAAAGTATATTTATTTATTTTTGAGAGTGAGAGGGAGAGAGAGAGTGAGCGAGCATGGGCAGGGGGTGGGCAGAGAGAGAGAGAGAGAGAGAGAGAGAGAGAGAGAGAGAGAGAGAATTCCAAGCAGACTCTGTGCTGTTAGCGTGGAGCTTGACACGGGGCTTGATCCCACGAACTGTGAGATCATGACTTAAGCCGAGATCAAGAACTGGATGCCTAACCGTCTGAGCCACCCAGGTGCCCTGAGAAACTCATTGTCTTCTTAGGGAGAACCAATTGGATTTCACTAATGGTTTCAGGGATCTTTATGTGTTCAACTGGTTTTCAAAAAAGTGAATTAAGCCTTTTGTGATCTATCGAAAAGCTGTAGAAAAGTTCTTTAATAGAAAGGCAAGTCTTTAGGCTCTTGCTGCCCAGAAGCTTGATAGGAGGATTCCATGACAGGATTAAAATTTCTCCTGTTTCTTGATTGAGCTGGTGTTTGACCGTATCTCTGTTACATCTTCAGGTGCCCTTTCTGTCTGTGGGTGGGGACATTGGGGTCCGGACCGTTCAGCACCAAGCCTGCAGTCCCTTGAGTGGCAACTATGTCGTCGAGGACGTGCAGGGGGATGACAAGCGCTACTTCCGGCGGCTGATCTTCCTCAGCAACAGGAATGTGGTGCAGTCAGAAGCTAGGTTGCTGAAGGATGTGTCCCACAGAGGTGAGGTGTCATCACACATGACCCAAGCGGTCATGGCATGGACTCTCCACTTGGGGTGGTCAGAAAGTGTTGGGAGCTTGGCCGAGTTGTAGGACAGACCTGGGTACGTGTGATCAGAGGCTCTTGGAGTTGTCCTATTACCATCTGGACTCAGTCTAAGTGACAATAAACAGAACAGAGGTATGTTTTGTTCTTGAGCAAAGACTCTGAAATGATAAGGAGCTGGGGTGGTAGCTTACGAAATAAATGTGATCGTCACTTTAATGCCTTCAGCGTAGAGGCCATCTGTTTCGCACATTGCTCCTTATGCATCTGTATATTCATTCAGTAAGGCTCTGTGAGGGGAGCCACAAGCATGGAGGGTACAGGTGAACCCTGCCCTCCTTCACAGCACACCCCCTAGCATGTTTTAGAGAGGGCATTAGAGTTGGTGGGTACTTAGAGGTCATCTAGTCCAGTGCTATTCAGTAGAACTTTCTGAAATGGAGGGAGGGTTTAATATCCACTTAGCTGCCCAAATGGTAACCGTTAACCATATGTGGCTGCTGAGCATGTGGAATGTGGCTGGGGTAACTAAGGAACGAATCTTTAATTTATTTAATTGTAATTAAGTTACATTTACAATTCAATGGCCACAGGTGGCTAGTGGCTACAATATTGGACTGTGAAGATCCAGGCCAGGTCCTTTAGGATCCCTTTTAAGCAGTCTCCCAGATGCCACTCAGAAACTCCCACTGGTGGGGAAAACAAGAGTTTGTTTCACCTGCTATGTTCGCCAGTTGTGTATGTTTGTATTATAAAAGCAATACTGCTCAGTGTAATCCGTTCGAAAATCAATGTATACAGTGAAAAATGAGCATCTATTTACTATATACCAGAGGGAAGGAGTGGGGCCTTTATAGGATTTTTCCCTTTGGTGAGCACTTGTGATTTCCTCGTCTAGCAGGGCAGTGTGCATTACTGTCTGTATGGTACAGTGGAGGGATGATAGGCGTTGGAGACAGGCAGTCCCGGGTTCACATTCTGTCTGCACCTCCTACTGATACTGGGACTAATTATTAACTCTTCAGATCCTCAGTTTTTCCATCTGCCTAATATGGGAATTATAAGGTCGTTATAAGAGTTAAATAATTAGAAGTTGTAGCAGAGTCATAGAGGAGGTAATTAGTAATTTTAAGTCCTTCTCTAAAAGGATTTGTGAGTAGACTTACCCTGTTAGTGGCCTTATATCTCTCAGGGCAAAGGGGCTAGGACTCCTCAGTTTAGTTTTCCCAGGTTTTTGGGTGTGTTTTTGCCACTTTTCCTTTTTTGAGTCTCTGGTATCCAATGGTATGTGTTAAATGTTTAACAATTGTATTTTGGGGGCAAAAAGCCCTGATGTATACTGTTTGCCAATTTCTGTGGCATAATAAAGGCCACCACAGGCAGATTTCAAATTACCAACATGTCAACCGTGTCACAAAATTTGTGTATATTTATCAGTTGGGTTCTTGAGTTGGATCAAGCTAGCTACAGCACAATGCTGCTGGTAAGTCTTGCTTTCCCCGGACTGGGGTGCTAAGCATAGTACCTCATTATCTCTGTCTCTCATTTAGCCCAGAAGAAACGGAAAAAGGACAGGAAGAAGCAGCGGCCCGCTGACACTCCGGAGGACCTCCCTGCAGCCCCGGGGCAATCCATTGACAAGAGTTACTTGTGCTGTGAACACCACAAAGCAATGATTGCTGGCCTTGCCCTGCTGAGAAGCCCGGAGCTGCTCCTAGGTAAGTGGGGTGCACTGCCTCCCAGTCAGGGCAAGTAAGGTTACAGACCAGTCTGACAGCAGCCATTGCAGACCAACAAATGCACGTGTATTTATATCTTTCTTCTTCCTGACCATCTTCTAAGTTTATCAGTCACTTTTCCCTCAAACTCAAATTGTAATCTTGAAATGGCTACATGTGTTGATGTCTAAATTCTATTAGAATTCTATTAGAATTCTATTTTGTTCATTTATTTAAAATATTAAGGTATAACATATATTTGGGGAGATACATAAAGTACACATTATAAGTATTTCAGTTTTGCTGAGTGCTTGCATATGTATCTACTCCTGCAACCAGTGGAGCATTTAAAAATCATGACTCCAGAAATGGCCTTTGTACTTTAGGAGAATTTCTGGGTTATCAGTAATGCATCATTTGAGCAGCAGATGCAGTTCTTTCTTAAATTTTTACTTAAACAAAAAGCCATGTTGTTGGTAGTACAGTAATAGCCGTATTACTAATAACAGGTTTGGATCTGACCACAGTAGCAAAAATGTTCATGTTCCTGTCTAGATTGTCACTGTCTTTACCAAGAGTCCTGACTATGTCTTGTTGAAACACCCTGTCTCGGTATTCTATGTCCCTAGAGTGTCAGTTCTTATGTTTAATCCTCAGACGTCGATCTATGTTTAACGTCTCCTTTTAGTGATTCTTTCTTGTTTCTTGTCTACTTCTATCCCCCTGTGTTTTCTGTGGTTTCTCTGTACTTAGGACTAGGATGTGGGCCTTTGTTTTCCTGTGATTTCTGGAACTTGGATTTATTGCCCTCACTTGGTTGATGTGTCTGAGAGGGCAGTTGTGGCCTTTGAGTTGAAAGCTGGGCAGAGGGCATTGCATCTACACTGTCTTGTGATCATGAGCAAGATGTTGGCTGTTGTCCCTCTCAATTCCTAGGGGGGGAATCTAATAATGCTCATGGTGGGGACTCTTGGTATGATGTCAGCTGAGTGCCTTGGGACTTTAAGGGTCCCCAAAGAACCATGTACTGGTTCCTCTTCTGGATCTAGTAAAGGAAGGATTGTGAGGCCAAGGTTGAGTTTTCAGATGTAGATGTCAGATTGGTTCCTGCGTTTTTGGGATGAGACGGAGAAGCTAGGCCTTTAAATCTTGTATCCTCTGGGCAGAGCCAGTGATCCGACTCCCCCTGCCCTCTTTACTCTCCCCGAGGCTGGTACAAAACTGTTCATGAGAAGATAGTAAAATGATGCTTTCTTCCTTTATTGCAGAGACCCCACTGGCATTGTTGGTGGTAGGCCTGGGCGGGGGCAGCCTCCCTCTGTTTGTCCACGATCATTTCCCGAAGTCCTGCATTGATGCTGTGGAGATCGACCCCTCCATGTTGGAAGTGGCCACCCAATGGTTTGGCTTCTCCCAGAGCGACCGGATGAAGGTCCACATTGCAGATGGCCTGGACTATATTACCAGCCTGGCGGGAAGAGAAGGTACTGCAATTGGAGAACTCGGAGGGATGTTGAGGGAAGAGTAATCCAAGCTTGGCAGACCTGCAAGGGCTTCTAGAATTCCTCTGTAAGAGAGCAGCGTTAGGATCGTCCCAGTCTTTCACCTGTTCATTTCTTCATTCATTGGTGGACATATTGATTCAGTACATATAGAGTGCTAGCCATATGCTCAGCACTGTGATAGAAGAACTCACTTCTGGGGCGCCTGGGTGGCTCAGTTGGTTAAGCGTCTGACTCTTGATTTTGGCTCAGGTCATGATGTCATGGTTGTGAGATCGAGCCCGACATCGAGCTCTACGCCAGGCGTGGAGCTTACTTAAGATTCTCTATCTCCCTCTCTCCCTCCCCTACTCTCTCTCTCTCTCTCTCTCTCTCTCTCTCCCCCAAATAAATAAATAAATAATAAAAACAACAACAATGAAAAACCCCACACCGTTTCTGCCCTTGTGGCACTAACAGATCAGTGGGCTTCTCTCCTGATTCTCTTCTGACCCTGTGTCGTTGCCACTTCCTCACTTTCCCATGGAACCTAACGTCTGTAGTCAGGTGAGTAGAAGGGGAAAAAGATTTGGGGTGTGTGTCAGGAGGTGTTTTGTAAATCTTTCAGCTGGAGGTGAAGCCAGAGATAGCGTGCGTGTAGCCCGGTGACTAAACCTGCAGGGCGCTGGGCAGTGGCTGCAGACGGGTGTTTGGTGGTTGTAACCACCGGGTAGGGCTGCTCCGGGCAGCGCGTGAGTAGAGCCTGAAGATGCTGCTAAACATCCTACAGTGCCCAGGATGGCCACCCACGACAAAGAATCGTCTGGCCCCAGATGGCAGTCGTGCTGAGGATGTGAAACCCTGATATAGATGCCACTCGGCGGGGATTCTGATGGAGTGAAGGCTCCATTTTGCTCTAATGATTCGTATCCCAGACGGAGGACAAAAGGCATGTTAATGTTCTGCAGTCGCTCCTCTGGTCCTTCTGCTACTTTACATGTAGGCTCCCGTGACTGGTGCTTTCCGGAGTGTGTGTCCCTCAGGGAGAAGTCAGTCAGGCTGGTCCAGGCTTAAGGGAACCTGGGGAGCTTAGGCCACCCACCCTTCCTGGCCTGCCCGTTCCATACCTGATACTCTGGCTCTCGCTGGATTAGAGTAGCTCCCAGGAGGGTGTGGCAAATCAGGATGCCGGGGGTGAGTCCTTTGGTGCTGGGTGGACAGATGGTGCGTTCACGGTCATTGCAAACTGAACTGAACTATATCAGAGTTTCACAGGTTACCTGTCTGAGTCTGGGGCCAGTGTGGGGGCCCAGGCCCAACCTAGCCAATACATGGGAAACACTTAAAACCGTGCTAGGCTCCTGGCAGGCACTTCGTGCGTGATGTGTTGCCATTGTGATTGCCTGTCGGTCAGTGTTGAACAGCCTGGCGATCATGTCTAACAGCCACCTTCCAGATTGTTGGAGGGCTCAGTGCTACAAATGTGGGCAATGGTAGTCCTTGGACTTTGATGAGCCAACATGTTCTGCTAAGAAACCAAAATGAGATCTGTGCTGTGGATACTAACAGGCTTGTAGGAGTCCTAAGTCAAGATTTATTAATTAATGAATAATCATTATCATAGTCTCAAAGTTTGCTAAAAGTCAGTAGCATTGCAGACTTACCCCTTGTAAAAGACATTCCCATCATACAAAGGAGTGCATCTGGTTCATAATCAGGTCTTTCTCACCCATTTAGCAAATCTATCTTTCCTGAGTCACCTGTTGTTCAATTAACTAGAAAAGATATACCAACTTTAATTTGAGAATGTTTTTGTCCTGCAAACATTTGCTGGGTCAGTCCCTAAAGGCTTAGGCAGCTGCTTTGCCTAGATCAATGGTTCTCAACTCTGCCTGTATTTAGAATTACCTGGCAGTTTAAGAAAAATACCAGAAGCTTCCCATCTCCCCTCCCCATCTGTTCCTTCCCTGTCCAGTGTTTTTGACTCAGTTTATTAGGAACGGAGCCCAGGTTTCTAAGTGTTTAGAACATTCTCAGTCTCTAATGTTCTGCTACGTCAAAATACTGGTACAAATGGACCCTTCATCAAGTAGTAATCAAGCTAGAGGACACCATTAATGTGTTTGGAAGCCTTTTGAAAGTGCCTCTTTTTTAATGTTTGTTTATTTTTGAGAGAGAGAGAGAGAGAGAGAGAGAGAGAGACAGGGTGCGAGCAGGGGAGAGACAGAGAGAGGGAGACACAGAATCTGAAGCAGGCTCCAAGACGCAGGGCTTGAACCCACAAACCATGAGATCATGACCTGAGCTGAAGTCAGATGCTTAACTGAGCCATCCAGGCGCCCCTGGAAAGTGCTTTCAAATGTGGAAGAAGGTGAGATGAATGCCCTGTCTCTCAGGTGGGGTGCTCACAGTAAAACCCTGACTGACAATGACTCCCCTGACAGTGACATCAGTGCCCTTACAGGCGAACCACAGCCTCCACGTCATCCTAACTGAGCCGCTTGCGGCCCCCACAGGTCACAGGGGAGATGCGGTGTAGACGTGTAAGTGGTGTCAGGCAGAGACTTGTTTGCTTCTCTTTCCCAGTGCGGCCCCACTACAGCGTCATCATGTTTGACGTAGACAGTAAGGACCCGACACTGGGGATGAGTTGTCCGCCGCCGGCTTTTGTGGACCAGCCTTTCCTGCAGAAGGTCAAAAGCATCTTGACTCCTGAAGGTAGGAAGACAAAGGTTGGGGAGGGAGGAGAGATGGGTCCTTTAAATTTGTTTTTCTTTTCAAATGAAAAATGCTCATGTCAGAAGTGTGTGGCTCAGTGAGTTGCCCCAAATTGAACACTCTTATTTATTCTCATCAAACACAGAATATTTCCAGCACCCCAGAAAGTCTACCTCTTACTTCCTTCCAGTAACTCATTCTCCTCTCAAGGATAGTGACTATCCTAACTTAAGTTAGCACAGCTTAGTTTTGCCCATTTTTGTTGTTTATATAAATGGAATCTTATGGAATGTGATCTTTAAGTGTTTGTTTTCTTTCACTCAATATGATGTTTGTGAGATTCATCTATGGTGTTGTGTTTATATTGTTCCTTTATATTGCTGTGTAGTGTCATCGTGTGACACATTCGTGTCTCCATTCTCCTGGTTGTATTGGATTATTTGGGACTTTTATAAGTAGTACTGACCATAACGTTCCAGTAGATGCCTTTTGGTGAAATAGATTTGCAGGTCTGTTGGGCATATATGAAGGCTTGTGGTTGCTAGAACATAGATCACGTGTATGCTCGAGTTTTCTAGGTGCTGCCACACAGTTTTACAAAGTGAATGTAGCAATTCACATTTCCACCAGCTTGGTCACGTTAGCTACCATTTGATTTCTTTCCACATGCCCTGGACTAGGCAGAATGGTATTTCCTCTTCATAGCAGCCCATTTTCAAATGAGGAAACTGAAGTAAAGAGACTTTGCCAAGGTGACACAAAGCGACAGCTGGAGCTTCAGCCCAAGTCCTTGTGACTTGGATACTGCAGCTCTCCATCCATATGTTGACAGCCTCCAAGATTTTTTTTTTTTTTTTTTTTTTGGTGTCAGGTACTTGGGTGAACAGAGATATTCAGAACCTTAATTGTCACAAGTCAGGTAACATTGGCCCTCTGATTGGCCCTCTCATTATGTACTCCATAAGGTACATGCCAAGAACGTAACATCCCTGTGTTTGTTTGTTTTTTTCCCCTTGGGGATATTAATTCTTTCTCAAAGCAATTCTTTGGGAAACTGAGGTGTAGAGAATGATAAAATAATTTGTTAGCAGCATGGAAGAGGAAAAAATTAACTTGAAGTTTTCTCATAGTTCACATATTCCCCACGCTCTTCTCTCTTTTTATGTGGTGTATTCTGTGCAAACTCAAAGCACTTGTGTTTTCTTAGCCCACCAGTGTCCCTGGGGCAGGAATTGGTATATTTCTAAGCGCGGAACGTTGTCTCCGACGTGTCCCCTGATCTGCAGGATGTGACTCTTTCCTTGCCACACCCTAGGTGTCTTTATCCTCAACCTTGTGTGCCGAGACTTGGGGCTGAAGGACTCAGTGCTGACCGGGCTCAAGGCCGTGTTCCCTCTCCTGTATGTCCGGCGAATTGAAGGTGAAGTAAACGAGATCCTGTTCTGTCAGCTGCACCCGGAGCAGAAACTTTCCACGCCAGAGCTCTTGGAAATGGCCCAGGCCTTGGAGCAGACCCTGCGGAAGCCTGGGAGGGGGTGGGATGACACCTACATACTGTCAGAGATGCTCAAGACCGTGAAGATCGTGTGATTGCTGAGGCCGGGAAGTCTGCTCAGCTTCGTGCCGGACTGGCCTTGGGCTCCTGGCCTGTGAGAGATCGAAGAGATATAATGCACCATATTTTTTAAGCCTCATATTTTTCTTGGTTTCATACTCAGCTGCATGCGACCTCCAGCTTAGCGAGGTTGCCTGAAGATCTGGGAAAATAAAAAATGTCCTTCCCGTCTTGTCCTCTTTAGTTCCACTTGGTTGACCCCCTCTGCTTCCCTGTACTGTGTCCTGGAGCAGGATTCCCAGCTGATGCCTTAACGACTATACAGCAAGCTCCTTAGGATGGAAGACAATCAACTTTGAGTGCTGGTTTGCTTTTGCTTTATCTTCCTCTTGCTTCTGTAGGAATGATCTCCAGGGAGATAGCACAGCATTCTGTGCCAAAAGACTGTAAAAAGAGCAGGATTCCCATAGATGTGAGACAGATTTGACAGAACATCCACTCTGCCTCCCTCCAGATAGAGCTGCCGCTGACATCCCGAGTTTTAAGAATCCAGCTAACCCGCTTTACTAAGCAGCTTTCCCCAGCTATCCAAACCTTGTAGCCTAAGCTGTTTGTTCTGTTCTCGGCAGAAGGGGTGGATATAAGTGGCCCCCATAACTGTGCATGTCAGAGACAGAGACTAAAGTCTGTCTAAACCGACTAAAGTCGGTTTACTCACCTTCGCTGAGTGACAGCTGCATGTGGGACCCAGCGTAGAGAGCTGTGGTGGAAGGAAAGGTGGTTAAGAACGGGCAGCAAACATGGATTAGCAATAAAAATTAACATGTTCCAATAACTCCTTAAGTGATTTACGTAAGCTGTCTTATTTAATGAGATAAAGGAAAGTTAAGCCAAAACTACATCTAATCCCAGATCTCACTGGAGCCAGAAGCATCAAGCTTGTACAACTGTGAAACCAGCAGTTCCGAGATTGGCTTGAAGTTCATCTCTCCTAATGATGCCAGGGCTGACTTAATGAGCAGTGCCATGGAAAGTATACTTTGTCGCCCTCCACCACCCCAGCTTGCTTCACAGGCCCTTTAAAATGGACTCTGAGCTCTTGAGGTGAAGCATATTTCAAAGACAGGGTGTCATCCATACAGAATGGTGTCAGCCCATTGAAGAAGGATGTGAGGACAGAGTAGAATTTTTGGATTTTACCCATTATAAAAATTTGGTGTTCCTTAGGGGATGATCTACCCTGGAGCCATCCCGTGTCACGCCCCTGCACCTCAAAGGGCCCTAGTTTGGGAATCCTCCATTGTTTTCTACTCTGTAAGTTCATGCAAGGTTAGGATAGGTGATAGGGGAACAGGGTCTGAGTCAAAGGGTCTAGTCTGACTGCCCTTCAGTCCTCTCTTTCTAGCTGTGCTGACTTTTGAATAGCTCATTTGGGAGGCACAGCCAAACTAGGGAATTACCAGAGTGAAGATTAGATCTCAGCTATGTCTGAGGGGAGTCGTCCTGGGAGTTAGGCAGGCTTGTTGGAGAGAAGCCTCCTTGGAGGTGGGAAAAGGACTGCAGGTGTGCCGATAGTTGTGTTAAAAATCGGGGAAGTCTGGCTGTGAAAGAAGAGTGAAGCGGCTGATGCGTGCCTCCAAAGGCTGAAGAAAGACCAGTGGGCAGAAATCACAGTTGTGCAGCTCTCAGCCTAATTTCCTACAAAAAGCCTTGTGCCAATGGAGACCACTTTGCTCACTGGATCACGTGGTGGCTCAGGCCGTTTACTCAAACACTAGTCCTGACTCCCCTCACTGTGCTCCCTAAGTTGTGAGGAAAGGGGCTTCTGTGTACAGGCACTGCCCTCGGCCTGTATCCCATCTTTCTCAATGGAGAGCTATCCCCTCTTTTAGGGGGGTGGGGATGAGTTTCCATTTTCTTTTTATTTTTTTATCGAGATGTAATTGGCATACCACATTAATTAGTTTCAGGAGTACAACATGATTATTTGTATATATTGCAAAATGATCACCAAAATAAGTTTAGTTAACATCTAAGAGCTATTCACTTTTACACGGATGACAGGCAGATGAGTCTTTATGAGAATTTTGCCTAACTAGGCACATGAATTCTGGAGTGGGGGAAGCCCGTGAACTCAGACACCTTCCAGACTAGGCAAGTAACATGAAGTGAAGTGAGACGTAAAACATAAAGGCTGGGAAGAAGCCCGCGGCAAACCAGAGAGGAAGTGCCCCATCAAAAGGCAGCAGCTGTTCTGAGTGAGCACTGTCCTGGAGCGCTGTGCCAGCACTGCTAGATCTTTTAAGACAAGCAGAAATCCTGAATGTATCTGTGTGTGTGATTTTTAAAATGTTGGCCAATCAGGAAGTATCTTCAAGACCTATTCAACCCATGGGCAGGTAATTTGCGTCTTCCACTCTAGGCGAGCGTCTACAGAGCGCTTGAGAATCTGGCATACACCCAGCTCTGAGAGCATAAAACAGGGAACAAGCTGGGCGCCTGGGTGGCTCAGTCGGTTAAGCGTCCCACTTGGCGCAGGTCATGATCTCAGAGCTTGTGAGTTTGAGCCCCACGTTGGGCTCTGTGCTGACAGCCAGGAGTTTGCTTCAGATTCTGTCTCTGTCCCTCTCCCTCTGCTCCTCCTCTGCTTATGCTCTGTCTCTCTGTCCCTCTCTCTCAAATATAAAATAAAACATGAAAAAAAAAAACATGAAAAAAGGAGGAAGATGATAGCTACCAGTCTCAAAAGTCTGTTAAATTCCCATTTTGGGTTATGACCTACATTTTCTGTAATGGCTACTCCTGAGTATAGATCAACTGCCATCCTTGAAGTAGTGCATAATTTTATTTTTATTTTTTGAGAGAGAGAGAGGGGGAGATCATGTGTGTGTTCTTGCTTGCAGGGGAGGGGCAGAAGGAGAGGGAGAGAATCTCAGGCAGGTTCCACTCCCAGTGCAAAGCCCTATGTGGGGCCTCACGACTGTCGAAGATCATGACCTGAGCTGAAATCAAGGGTCAATCAACAGTTGGACATCTAACCAACTGAACTACCCAGGTACCCCTGGATAGTGTACAATTTAACTTCCCAGATCTATTGGAGGCTGAATGATAATAAATCACCTTAACAACCCTCTCCCCTTCCTGCAGGACCAGTTCTGCAACAATGTAAAATTGGTGACGCTGGCTATTGCCCCTTCTCCACCCTCCCCAACACAACAATTCTTCAGTGTGCCTCCAGTCTTCCATCATGGCTCAGCTTGCTAACTGGGCCACTTCTTGAGCCAATCTTGTGGGTAAACCAGTAGTTCTTGGCTTCACATTGGAGTCATCTGATCTGGTAATAATGGTCCCTACATGTGTCCATGTTCTAATCTTCATAACCTATGAATATATTACATTACATGGCAAAGGGGAATTAACGTAGCAGATGCATTTGATTTCGATACTGTAAATCAACTAATAGGAAAGTATTCTTGATTATCTGGGTGGGCCCAACACAATCACAGGGGTCTTGAAATGTAGGAGAGGGAGGCAGAGAAGTCAATGTCAGACTGATGCAATATGAGAAAGACTTAACTGATGGTTGTTGGCTTTGAAGATGGAAAGTCAGCCTCTAGAAGCTGGAAAAGTTGAGAGAACTGAGTGTCCCGTAGAGCCTCCAGGAGGGATTCAAATCTGCCAACACCTTGATTTTAGCTCACTGAGAACTCTTTTGGACTAATGCATTATAGATGTATAAGATAATAAATTTATTTTGTTTTAAGCCAGTAAGTTTGTGGTAAATCATTACAGCAGTAATAGAAAACTAATATACCTGTGAAGCTTTTTTGTGTGTCAACTCTTAGTAACTTTCAAATATGCAGTACAGCATTATTAACTATAGTCACCATGTTGTATATTACATCCCCGTGACTTATTTTATAACTGGAATTCTGTACCTTTTGACCCCCTTCACTCATTGCACCTACCTTCCCAGCCCTTGCCTCTGGCAACCCCCAATCTGTTCTCTGTATCTGTGAGCTTGGTTTTAGTGTTTTGTTTTCTTGTTTGTTTTTAAGATTCTAGGTGTAAGTGAGAGCATATGGTATTTGTCTTTCTCTGACTTATTTCACTTAGCATAATGCTGTCAGGGTCCAGCCATGTTGTCTGAAATGGCAAGATTTCATTCCTTTTTATGGCAGAATAATATTCCAGTGTGTGTGTGTGTGTGTGTGTGTGTGTGTCTTCATTTTATTCATTCATCCAATGATAGACATTTAGGTTGTTTCTATACCTTTGGTATTATAAAGCCACAATAAATGGGGGGGGGGTGCATATATCTTTTTGAGTTAGTATTTTAATTTTCTTCAGATAAATACCAAGAAGTGGAATTGCTGGATTGCAAGGTGCTTCAATTTTTAATTTTTTGAGGAACCGCCACACGGTTTTCCATAGTGGCTGCACCAATTTACATTCCCACCAACAGTGTACTATCTGGAAAACTTTAAAAAAATACTTAGGCCTAGACCCCACCCCCAGAGATTCTGATTTAAATGGTCTGGGGTACAGCCTATGCATCAGACTTAGCAAAAGTTTTCCAGTGATAACATGCAGCCAAAGTTGAGGAGCACTGAGGTGATGGTTATGTGAGTGGCTATGTTAATCGGCTATGCTATTCCCATTTCTGGCTTAGCTCTGACATGCAACCAGTAACAGTCACTTGATGGGAAATGCTCTTCTCCCACCTTGTCTAAAGAAAAACACATTGTGTTTGCTTTTACTCATAACACTCTCCTACCAGATGTGTTGGGGTTCCCCCCACACACACACACCAAGCAATGCTCCAAATCGCCAACACCAATGAGGTGTCATACAGTTCAATTCGGATTGGACACTATCTGCCTGGGGTTAGTGCAGACCTAGAGACTGCCCCGCTCCTTGTGTGCCAGTCTCAAGATTATAAGTCTAAGTTGTCAACTGTGCTTCTGACTAACTGGCCATAAGTCAGAGGTTCCCATGCCCCCTTCAGGTTTGATAATTTGCTAAAGCAGCTCCCAAAACTCAGGAAGACAGTTAACTTAGATTACCCATTTATTTTAAAAGGGTATAATTCAGGAACGAGCAGACGGAAGAGACACACAAGGCAAGGTGTGAGGGAGGGGTATGGGGCCGCCATGCCCTTTCTGCATGTTCCCCCAACCCTTGCACCTCCAGGGGTTCACCCACCCAAAAGCTCTCAGAACCTGCACTCGGGATTTCTGTGGAGACTTCATCATACAGGTAATAGATATGATTGATGGTTAACTCAATTTCTAGCCCCTCTCCCTTCCCCAGAGATGAGAGGTGGGCTGAAAGTGCCAAGTTTCTAATCATGGCTTTGTCTTTCTGGTGAACAGTTCCCATCCAGGAGCCCACCTCATCAGAACAAAAGATGCTTCTGTCACCCAGGAAATTTCAGGAGATTTAGGAGCCATGTGTCAGGAACCGGAGTCCGAAACCAATTTGTATTTTGTATTATTTCACACACCTGGACACTTGTGCACACCTCAGCTCTTTGCCCTTTGAGTGGATGACAGTAGGGTGAGGAGGTCAGCTTGCTGCATAGGGTGGTTTTCTCCACAGAGCACAGCAGCCCAGTCCCCACTATAACTGGGCCCTGAGTGAACATCCTGAGGACCGCTAAGAAAACCCAAAGGCTTCAGTAAACCATAGGTAACCCAGCTTTTCTCTTTTCTCTTGTGGCTTGTCTTGCCATTTGGTTTCTACAAATCTATCGATAAGTAATGGTCGAGAAGTAGAATTTTTGAGTTTTTATATTCAATAGGATTTTTTTCTTTCTTCTTTTTTTCTTCCTTCCTTTTTCTTTCTTTTCTCTTTTCTCTTTTCTTTTCCCTTTTCCCTCCCCTCCCCTCCCCTCCCCTCCCCTCCCCTCCTCTCCCCTCCTCTCCCCTCCCCTCCGCTCCCCTCCCCGAGGCTGTTTTGTGCCAGACACCTTGCTTAGGAAAGAGATACAGCTCCTGATGTTACAGAGTACACTGACTAGCTTGGGAGGTAAGTTGCAACACATGATGAATGTTGGAACCACATGTTTTGGACCCACTGTTTTGTTTTCCCACTGAGCTGGTTCCTATGCTTTCCAGTAGATGGCACTAAAGATCACACAGAAGTTTGGGGTGTCTCTGAATTGGCCCCCGGAGAGCAGAACTCTTTCGAGAATCCTCGTATCTCCTGTTTTTTTTCTCTTGTGCCTGAAGCCACATTCCTACCTTGCCTATTTTTCTCTCTCTTCACTCAATACCTTATCCACTCTGCTTTTCCACTATCACCCTTTCTGTCTTCCCATCCATATGGACAGATGATTCCTTCCAATCAAGGAGGGCACTGCATGGAGGCAGGGGTCATTTTGCCTCCCATCCCTGATTTTAGAAGCATTGGTGGAAATGGAGCAAAGGGATGCTGCTAATAGAATGTAAAAGAGCTTAAATCTAGGAAGCATATAAGAAATAAAAATACCTGAGCTTGCATATCAAGTTTTCTGCCAAGAGGTAAGCCATTTTAGTAGTAAAATAGTACATGTGGGAAAGGTTGGAAAAAATATAATTTGATTGAAATAATTGATTTGGATTTTTTTAAGTGCCAACCTACCTGTAGTGGTTTGACTAGTAGCCTCAAAAAAGTAATGCCCAAATTTTAACCCCTGGGTCCTGTAAATGTGACTTTATTTGGAAAAAGAGTCTTTGCAAGTATAACTAAGGATCTTAAAATGAAATCATCCTGGGTTAGGGCAATTTTCTTTTATTTCTTTTATTTGAGAGCACACGTGGGAGGGGCAGAGAGAGAATCTTAAGCAGACTCCAATCGCACAACCCTGAATCATGACCTGAGCTGAAATCAAGAGTCCAACACTTAACCAACTGAGCCACCCAAAAGCCCTGAGGATTAGGGCAATTTTAAATCCAAAGACAAGACCTTAGTAGGGGAAACAGAGAGGTAGGACACATAGGAAAAAAGACTATTGAAGACAGAGACAGATGGGAGACATGCATCCATGAGCTGAGAATAGCTAACAGCCACCAGCAGCAAGGAAAGAGACATGGAATGATTCTCCCTCAGAGCCTCTAGAAGGAACCAATCCTAACAGCACCTCGACTGAAGATTTCTGACCTCCATAATGGTAAGAGAGTACATTTCTGTTGTTTTAAGCCACCTAATGTGTGGTAATTTGTTTCCGTAGCCTTAGGAAATGAAAGCACTGCCTAAAAGGGTTTTATCTGTGCTGTTGCCCAGAACCAGAGATTATATGGCGTCTGGGCCACATGCTACCTGCAGAGGTCTTTAGCCTTCATAGGACATTTCATGTAAAATCTGGGTTTCTAGTTTCTTTTGAAACCTTGGAACTCTGGCGGTGCTGAGCTCATGTTCACACTTGGTTAGAACTGGTAAATATCTGTCTCATATAGCCATGTTTGTTACGGTCCCCCGTGCTCCCTTTCTGTCTCCTTCCTGCCTGGCCCTGCAGGCATTAGAGTTTGTAGCTCCTGTATAGGCACCAGGATTTGTTTTAGAATAAGGGGAAAGGAGCCCCTGATTTTATAGTCAGCAGTTTGGGGAGATTTGTATATATGGCAGCACAGTGTACAAGGTGGTTTCTGGTTGCTCAAGAAAACCACCTGCGGACCATTATCCGTATATGGATTCTAAACCATATCCCAGACCTCCTATATCAGAATCTTGGGTATGTGTGAGGGGTGACGGAATGGACATGGTAGAGCTCTAGAATCTGCATTTTTAAGAGCTCTGGAGCAATTCTGGTAATAAACAGGCCTTAGAACAGCTGCCAGAGGGCATTATCTTCTAGGACTAAGAAAAAGAGCCAATGTGAGTTTGTTATCCCACTGGAACTCTTTGAAGTATATTTTTATTTTTTTTTATGAAAGCATTTATTATATTCAAAAAGGTAAATTTATATATTACGCATGAAAAACAAAGCTCAACTTTGTAGGACAGCTTCTTAGAATGTAAAGTTAAAATTACAATTGAATATACAACATTTCCTAGTGAAGTCTTTTCTCAAGAAAATTGGAATGATTTACCTTATTTTATGAAGGCAAGGTTTGAATTCATTAGGTTCTTCCTATTTAGATATCCATTAACCAAGAGCATCAAAACCAGGTAGTTCCTTTAATAAAATCATAGAAATGAACACACAATTAGTATTATAGTGATATATCTTACTTATCTAGGCAATCTGCTCATAAAAACTTTTTTCTCTCTGTTTTAATGGTGGGCGGGGACAAGCTGCAGAGATGGTTGATGGGCCTTATTGACCTGCAGGCGGAGCCTGCCGGGCACCGTCTTGTGGGCAGAGTACTGGTTAGGTTGCTATTTAATCCACAGCTCTGAAATAACGGGTTTCCAGCTTTCTTCTTTAAAATAAGGCTTGGGTCTCTACCAGTCTCCGGAGGATGCTAGCAGACCGTTTGAAGGAATAAATTAGGAAATGTGAAGGTATTCACAGAAAGTTGTTATAGCAAAATGAAGTTACCATTATTTTGATCAAGGAAGGTTACATACATCTGGTGATTCTCCAAAGCATTGCATATAGATTCAATTCCCAAGTATCTTATTAAGTGATTTCTTTCTCTGATAAACATTTTATGGATAAACACTCAGTGCCATGAGCCACGCACTCTTCTATTGCACTAGAAATACTGCAGTGAGTCCGGATGCGGGGCTCGAACTCAAAGACCGCGAGATCATGACCTGAGCTGAAGTGGAATGCTCAACTGACTGAGCCACCCAGGCACCCCTCTTTTTATTATTTTTAAATGTTTATTTATTTTGAGACAGAGACAGAGCACGAGCAGGGAAGGGGGACACAGAGGGAGAGAGAGAATCTCAAGCAGGCTCCGTGATGTCAGCACAGAACCCTATGCGGGGCCCCAACTCACTAAACATGAGATCATGACCTGAGCTGAAATCAAGAGTCGACGCTTAACCATTGGACCCACCCAGGTGCCCCAAGACTATCTTTTTTCTGCTAAATTGCCTTTACACTTTTGTCAAAATCAGTTCTTCAAATATGTGTGGTCTATTTCTGGACTCTTTATTCTGTTCCATTGATTTACTTGTCTATCCTTATGCCAATGCCACTCAGTCTAAATGATTCTAACTTTGTAATAAGTCTTGCATTAAAATAGTGTTGTCTTCCAAACTTCATTTTCTTTTTTTGCTCTTCTGTCTTTTGCTTCCATATTAATTTTGAATTTGATTGTGAATATTCACATAAAAGTCTGCTGGAATTTTGATTGGTATTGCATTGAATCTATAGATTAATTTGAGGAGAATTTACATAATTAAAATATTGAATCTTCTGATCCATGAGCACCGTATATCTTTTCATTTATTTAGGTATTCTTTAACTTCTCTCAGTGACCTTTTATAATTTTTAATGTACAAGTAGGATGCATCTTTTGTAAGATTTGTTTCTAAGTACTTCATATTTTAATGCAATTGTAAATAGTATTTAAAATTTTCAATTTGCGGTTCTTGCTAGGATAGGGAAATACTTCTATTCATTCATCTTATACACTGAAAGTTTGCTAAACTCATTTATTCCAGACGCATTTGGTTTTTCAGATTCCATAGGATTTTCTTCATAAACAATCATGTCACCTGTGAATAAAGAATTTTACTTTTTCCTTTTTACTTTTATACTTTTTGTGTGTTTTTCTTGCTTTATTAGACTGACCAGAACCTCTAGTACAGTGTCAAACAGAAATGGTGAGATCAGACATCCTTACTTGTTCCTGTCTAGGGGAAGAAAACATTCAGCCTTTCACTATTATTAATGATATTAGCTGTAAATTTTTCATAGACACCCTTTATCAGATTGAGGAATCTACCTTCTATTCCCAGTTTACTGAAGTTATATATATATATATGTATATATTTTTTCTGATTATATATATATATAAAATCAGAAAAGTTGTTGGATTTTGAAATATGCTTTCTATATTTATTGAGATTTCCCCCCCTTTTTCCCTTTTCTGTTAATATGGTGAATTACATTAGTTGTTTTTTAAAAAGCCAATCATGCATTTCTGAGAAAAGCTCACATAATCATGCATTATTCTTTAAAAATATTGTTTGATTAGATTTGCTAAAATTTTCTTAAGAATTTTTGCATTGATGTTCGTGAGGAATTTGAATCAGTAATTTTCGTTTTTGAAAAATGTTTGTTTATTTACTTTGAGAGAGCAAGAGTACCTGTGCAAGTGAGGGAGGGGCAGAGAGAGAGTGAGAGAGAGAGAATCTCAAGCAGACTCCATGCTTAGTGCAGAGCTGATCTATCCCACCAATATGGAGATCATGACCTGAGCCCAAATCAAGAGTTGGCGCTTAAACCAACTGAGCCATTCAGGCATCCCAGTAATTTTCTTTCCTTGAAATGTCTTTGCTGGTTTTGGTATCAGTGTAATGGTTGCTTTGTAGAATGAGTTGGGAATATTCTTGCGCCTTTAATTATCTGGAAGCATTTGTGTAGAATTGGAAATGTTCCGGGGTGCCTGGGTGGCTCAGTCAGTTGAGCGTCCGACTTCAGCTCAGGTCATGATCTCGCAGTCTGTGAGTTCGAGCCCCGCGTCGGGTTCTGTGCTGAGAGCTCGGAGCCTGGAGCCTGCTTCGGATTCTGTGTCTCCTTTTCTCTCTGCCCCTTCCCCGCTCATGCTCTGTCTCTCTCTCTGTCAAAAATAAATAAACATTAAAAAAAAATAAATAAAAGAATTGGAAATGTTCCTTCTTAAATCTTTGATAAAACTTACTGGTGAATTCATCTGAGTCTTGAGTTTCCACGTGTTACAGTTTTAACTGTAATTTAATTTTAATTTCATTTCTCTAATAGATGTAGGGATATTCAGGCTTCAGAACAATTTTCCACCTGAGTGAGCTTTGATAATTTCTGTCTTTAAAGGAATTTCTGTCTTCTCCTTTGGTGACTTCAGTGATATATAACTTGGAATTCTTGAGGTTGTTCCTCAGTTCACTGATGCTCGATTCATTTTTTTCCTCAACCTCTTTTTCTCTGTGTTCTATTTTTAATAATTTCTTTTGTTGTATATTCAAATTTACTAATAGGGGACCCTGGGTGGCTCAGTCCGTTAAGCGTCAGATTTCAGCTCAGGTCATGATCTCGTGGTTTGTGGGTTCGAGCCCTGCGTTGGGCTCTGTGCTGACAGCTTTGAGCCTGGAGCCTGCCTTGAATTCTGTGTCTCCCCTCTTCCCACTTACACTCTGTCTCTCTGTGTCTCTCAAAAATGAATAAATGTTAAAAAGATTAAAAAAAAGTTTACTAATGTTTTCTTCCACGTTTAATCTGCCATTAATCCCATCCACTGTATTTTTCTTTCATCTCAGGAGTTTTATTTATTTATTGTTTTAATTTATTTTTAATTAATTAATTTTTTAAAGTAAGCTCTAAGCCCAACGTAGGGCTTGAACTCACAGCCCTGACATCAAGAGTCACATGCTCTACTGACTGAGATAGCCAGGTTCCCCTCATCTTTAGTTTTCATTTCTAGGGGTTTGTTTTGGGTCTTTTTATATCATACAAATCTCATATACTTAATCTCTAGCTTAATGTGTGAAGTACAGTTATAATGACTTTTTAACGTCCTTATCTACTACTTGTACCATCTTTACTTTTTGTAGTTGGTTTTGATTGATTTTTTCTCCTTGTTGTGGGTTGCTTTTTTCTGCTTCTCTGCCTGCTTGTTAGTATTTGATTGGATGCTGAGCATTGTAAATTTAAAATTTTAGGGTGCTGGATACATTTGCATACCTGTAAGTATTCTTGAACTTTATTCCAGGATGTAATTAAGTTACTTGGAAACAGTGTCTTCCTTTTGAGTCTTGCTTTGGAGTTTTGTTAGTCAGAAACACACAGGAGTGTTTAGCGTAAGGTTGATTTTATGCCCCACTATTGAGGCAAAATCCTTCTGAGTAGTCTAACTAATGTCCCATGAATTATGGTTTTCCACTTGGATGAATTACTCCTGATCCTATCCATGTGAGCTCTTGGGATTATTTTCTGATCTTTATAGTCCTCTACTGAATACATGAGGAGACCCTCTGCCTTGCACATTCTAGTCCCTTGATTTGTCTGGGCTCTCCTATGTGTATGTTTAACTCACAATATCTACCTATCAGTGTCATGGCCCAGAAACTCTCTCAAGACAGTAAACTGGCTCAATCATAGAGCCCACCTCATTTGGTTCCCATCTCCCAGGGCTCATTTTCCTTTATTGCCTGATGTCCAGTGTCTTGAAAATTATTGCTTCATGTATTTTGTCTTGCATTTTATTTGTTTCAAGTGGGAGAGAAAATCTGATCCCTATTACTCCGTTCTGTTGGAAGTGGAAATCATAGCATGTAATTTGATCCTAATAACCTTGTTGTTCAGTGATTTTTTTTTTAATTTTAATTTTTTAGTTGAGAGAGAGAATACTCATGAGTGGGGGAGAGGGGCAGAGGGAGGGAGGGAGAGAGAGAGAGAGAACACCCCACGCAGGTTCCATGCTCAGCACAGAGGCCAGTGTGCGGCTCAATCCCACGACCCTGGGATCATGATCTGAGCAGAAACCAAGAGTTGGATGCTCAACTGAATAAGCAATCCAGGTGCCCCCAGTGAGTATTTTTTACATCTGTTTTTCACATGAGAAAATTTTGGTTTAGAGAGGTTTAGTTCTAAGCTAATTAAAGGTAAACCCGGGGTTTAAATCTAAGTATGTTTTCTTACAAAGCCTGTGTTCTTTTCACCATGTTGGGCTCATGGAGTTGTCTGAAAGGCATCCTGGGTTCCATGATGTTTAAGCTTAGTCCAGTCATGCAAGGTGACTCTGCCAGGGAACTCAAGGGAAACTTTCAACTATTACTCGTTAGGCCGTGACTGACTTTTCTTCCTAAAGGTCACACTTTCCAGCCTGATTTCCTGGCTGCAATTCCTTTAAAGCAACAACCTTGTCCTATAAAGTTATTTGTCTTTAAAACTCTGTTCTCTTCCAAGTGCTCAGTTCAGTACCTGGCCCACACAAAGTTCCTTGGTAAATGATCATTGAATGAATAAATAAATGAGTGCAGGTATGGTTGGCTGAAGAGAAGGGCGCAGTTCCCTTCCTTGCCTTTTCCCCAACAACCACAGCACAAGCGTGGCAGGCCTCTGGACACCAATGAAATCACATTAGCATCAGCGATCCGGGGTCTGGCTCTGCTGGCTCAAGCGGGACCTCTAGGCCTCTTGAAACTCTTTGCCCCACTCTGTAACAGCATTTCTAAATTTTTAAGAATTCATGAGAGAATAACTAACAAATACTTTGAGCTGTTGGGGAAAAAAAAGCATGAGCTATAATTACATAAATAGAAAGTGGTAATTTTTTTGTTCCCTCAAGTCATAAACCAAAATTCTGTACTAGCTTTGGACTAGTAAATGTAACCTGTTAGTAAGAAAGCCATGTATCTCATAAAAGGACACTTTTCTTCCTAAGATACCTCCAGCTTAAACAGCTGTCGCTGGCCAGGTGATGAGAGGCCCCTTCTGGCACACTCAGCCATGACCAGGAAGCCCGAGCACTTTCCTCCTAGGAAATCCTTTGCAGTCCTTTGGCCGTGGAACGCAGAGGAGGAGCCAGAATAGGAATTTCTGCCCTAGTCCCGCACATTATGAGCCTATGTCTTTCAGGCATGGTGACATCCCCATTTATTACTTGATTCTACAGAATGGTTAATCTTCGAGGCTGCTTTTGGAGCCCTTGGGAATCCAGTTAAATTTAACTGTTGTTTATGGAGCATATGCTGTGTTCCCAGCTTGGTGCTCTTACGGAGGTGGTCTTTGGCTTTCTGTTTGGGGGAGGTCTCACCCCTGAACTCCTAGGTCTGAGGAGAGAACACTGAGAGGTGACACTTTGGAGCCTGGGTGCATCAGCTTTAGAGAGAGACTGATAGCTCTGAAGGCTTATGGACCTCTGATAGGCGTGCCAGAAGGTTCTTTGCCCTTTCTAAATCTTTCCCCACCCCCTGCAATACTTGGAGATGCTACAATGTTTGAAATGAGTTCAGGTAAATCCGATGAAATATGATATAGGTGCTGAGTCATGTGCATTTTAATTGCTTTTTAAAGTTCACTCTTAGAGTGGGTGTTTAATATGTGTTAGTCACATCCACATGTTTATTCATTTCATATTTATAATAGTTTGGAGATCGATGCTAGCATTTTCTCCATTTTCCCCAGATGTGGAAACTGGAAAGGATTTAGGCGTTTGCCAGACAAATCAGAAACTGAAATTTTAGGGGCGCCTGCGTGGCTCAGTCGGTTAAGCGTCCGACTTCAGCTCAGGTCACGATCTCGCGGCCCATGAGTTCGAGCCCCGCGTCGGGCTCTGGGCTGATGGCTGAGAGCCTGGAGCCGGCTTCCGATTCTGTGTCTCCCTCTCTCTCTGCCCCTCCCCCGTTCATGCTCTGTCTCTCTCTGTCTCAAAAATAAATAAATAAATAATAAACGTTAAAAAAAATTTAAAAAAGAAACTGAATTTTTAGTAACATTTGGTGTGCTGATTCTAGTTCCACTGCTCTTTTCACCGTTGCTTTCTCTCAACGGGACCTCTTTTTGAGCCAATAACATTGGGGTTTTTTGTTTGTTTGTTTGTTTAGCTTTTGGATTTACCTGTCAGTGGTAAACAGCATAGGTAGAAGAGAAAGCACTAACTTTGTGACATTAGATTAACCTTATTTTAAGTCCTGGATCCATCGCTTAAAGCTTTGTGACATTAAGGGGCACCTTGGGTGGCTCAGTTGGTTGAGTGTCTGACTTCAGCTCTGGTCGTCTCATGGCTTGTGGGTTGCAGTCCCTCATTGGGCTCTGTGCTGAAAGCTCAGAGCCTGGAGTCTGCTTCAGATTCTGCGTCTCCCTCTCTCTGCTCCTCCCCCGCTCACACTCCGAGTGTGTGTGTCTCTCTCTCTCTCTCAAAAATAAACAAACATTAAAAAAAATAAAAAAAAGCTTTGTGACATTGGGCAAACTACTTAAATTCTCTGACTCTCAGTTCCTTTACCTATAAAGGAAGGATAAAAGCACCTGCCTTCCAGTGTTGTTGTTTTGAATATTCTGAGAGATTATGTATCTAAATGCCTGGCACGATAAATACTGAATTATCTATGACCATCCACACAGGTCTCATTGTTTTCATAATGCAGCCTCTCATTCCAGTTGAAGCTTCACCTCCATCAATCCTTCCCTTATTATTTTAGACTTTGTAAATCTATCTTTCCTCTGAGTTATAGCATTTACAACCTCAGTATCCTAGTTAACAATTAACTATGTATTGTTCTATGTTCTTAGTCCCTGACTAGATTGGAAGCTTTGGGGAGCCGTGGACTAGATTGAGCTCTCTGTATATTCTCTATGGCATTCAATATATTCTGGGTATGCAATACATACTTTATGCATACTTTGGGGAGTAATTCTTGTGGTAGAAAAGAAGCTGGGCTATTCCATTGCCATCAGCTTATACTAACATGTCTATCTCATATTGTTATAGAGACAGTGAAAAGATAGAAGGCAGACTTTATAGGTCTCAGCACACCTGTTTGTGGCAAGATAGGAGACTTTGGTAATGTATCTCTTCTCCAGGTTACCCAACCCATAGTGGCCTATGCACTGAGTCAAGATGGCACAGAGACCAAACCATGAGTTTCAAAGCATCAGAGTTTCAATCTCACAACTATTCTGACTGCCTTTGGGTCCTTGAGCAAGTCTGAATCTGTTTCTTTAATCTTTAAAATGGGGATAGGGTGCCTGCATGGCTCAGTTGGTTAAGCATCTGACTTTGGCTCAGGTCAAGATCTCACGATTTGTGAGTTTGAGCCCTGTGTCGGGCTCTGTGATGACAGCGCGAGCCTGCTTTAGATTCTTTGTCTCCCTCTCTCTGTGCCTCTCTCTCTCTCTCTCTCTCTCTCTCTCTCTCTCAAAAATAAATAAATAAACATTTTAAAATGGGGATAATAGTCCTTTGCAGCACTATTGCAAAGATAAAATGAGATTTATTAGGTGGAAGGATTTAGTAAGTGGTAACATGCTATAAAATGGTTTTTTTTTTAATCTTTTTTATTAAGAAGAATTGGATCCTTGTTTTCACCACATGAAAAAGTTGGAGAAGAGTAAAACAAAGGAAGCAAAAAGCCAATTTGGAGGTACCCAGACAGTGCTCATCCAGAGTCAGGGAAACAGTGAGATAATTTCTGAGAAGGGAACCTGGGGATACTAGTAAGTTTATGAGCCAAGTGCAGACAAGGCCCCCAGTCAAAAGAAAAAAAAGGGGGCCTTCCTTTTCCGAAGGCCTGGAACACTGAGTCAGCTAAGCATGGGTTGGAGGGATCTGAGGAGGAAGAGTGAGAGACAAGTATGATCTTGAGGGTCAGAACTAGAGAAAGTGCCTGTGGAAGGATCAGAACTGGTGTCAACCCCAGGGGCCCAGGGGCCCAGGGGGTGATGGTGACAAGATTAGCTGATATTTACCAGACATATCCTATTCCAGGCATGGTGGTAGGTGTTTGACAGGCTGTATCTCATGAGGTAGGTGATGCTGCTATCCCTGCTTTACTGGTGAAGAAACATAAGCTTAGGGAGGGTAAGTCATCACAAGACCAGCTCTTGTCCTGCCTGACTGCAGATCTTACCTCTCAGCCATTGCGTCCTACTTTCTTGAAACTTGTGAACTTACATCACCACTTAGTCTGTTTACCTCTAAACGTTTCACTTTGGAGTAAAAACTAGTTGTGTATGTGAACACACCAAGATATGCAGCAATTTCGGTCCAGGTTGAGAGGTTGTTGCCCTGGAGAAGAGAAAGCGTTGCCCTGGAGACAGATACACATAGACACATATGCGCAGACCTCATTTTCTTTGATTTCCTGGTCATTGTGGCAGCAAAAATTTACCAGAGGCAGTGACGGAAACTCAGGTTAATGGAGGAAAGGGGGAGGGTGGTGAATTTTCGGTTGGGGACTGCCCTGCAGGAGCCCCATTTCTTCTCAGCAGTGTGGCTCAAGATCACAAGCTGTTCCCTGAAGCACATTCACCTCTTCCTGGATCAGTGCTTATTTCCAGAGCTCTGCAGGGCTTCTGGTATATCCTGACCATCTCCTGGGATGTGACCCTAATATTTCACTCTTGATGCTGCTTATTAACCTAACATGACAGTGTAGTTGAATGGGATGGGCCTGTGAGTGAAAAGTTGTTTTTTTTTTTTTTTTAATGGCTAGAAGGATCATTAATTTCAATATGAAGAAGAGATTTCTCAATTTATTCCTCAAATTTTTTCTTGTGTCACCTCTTTGTGGTGATCAACTGTACTAGGTACAGAGATGAATAAGCCCCTAGTCCTAAGGAGCTAATGTGAAAATGTAAATGTGATACATTGTGATTATGACTAGAAATAGAAGTTCCAACAATTAAAGCCTCCCTCAATTAGAATAGATTACAAAGCAAAGTCACAAGTTTTCCCATCTCTGGAAGTTTCAAGCAGACTCTGAATAATAACCTGGTCATGACTGGATTACTGGATGTTGACATGGATGTTGACATGGACCATGTCTTGACTATATGATTTGAAAATATTCTCTTCCTGGAATGCTAAGGCTGTATTATTTTATGCAGCAGTTACAGTGCTGTGGCGGTTGTGGGGTTAAGGCAACAGAAGCAATGTGGCAGATGTTCCGGGTTTCCTCCCCCAAATCTGTCCTCTCTTTCTCAAGTAAGAGAAATCCAACTTTGTCCCAATTATGTACAGCTTAAAATACTCAGCTTGCAACTTGCACAAGGGTAGCCTTGTGACACCGTTCTGACCAGTGAGATGTAAGATCAAGTCACCAAGTGGAGCTTCTGGGAAGCTTCTTGTTAAAGCTGAGTCATCTGGTAAGTTTCTTTCAGCTTTCACATTTTGCCTTTTGTCCCCTCTGCAGTTTTTATTTTCTGCTAGGAACTTGGCTGTGATGCCTGGAGATGGGATAGCCATTTTGTGACTTTAGCAAAAACCCTTTGCTAAAGATAGTAGGACAGAAAAAGAGAAGGAACCTGTATCTCTGGTACCATCCTAGATTCTCTTTACCAGCCCTGATTCCATACACGCAGACTTTTTGTTACAGGAAAAGATAAACCACTATTTAGTTAGATCACTGAAATTGAATTTCTGTTACTTGCAGCCAAATATACTCTTAACTTATATACACAATATAGTGAAAAACATGACTTGGATTCAAATTGCTTTTTCATCATTTATGATCAAGGAGAAATTAGGCAAATTACATGAATCTCATGGAATGTCAATCTCATATGTAATTGACATGAATAATGCATGAATCTTACAGGGGTTTGGAGGAGGACTAGAGATAATATGGGTGAAGTGGTCCAGCATAGTCCCCGGTACGCAGAAGGTACACCTTAATAGATGTTTCTTTGATTTTTGTAGTTGGATATCTTCCCAATGGAGGCCCTTGAAATGATTAAAAAAGATGCTCATGTTATTGATGGGCAGACTCTGTAGTAGGGATGCACAAATGACTCATAGATGTGTGGAAAGACAGGATTACAGATTCTATTTAGATTTATTTTCATCTTAACCTTTTTAACATTTCTACTTTGAGTACGTTTTATGTGTAAGTGTAGAAATACATGATATAATTTATAAATAAAATAAATGCTTGGGGTACATAATAAAAAAGGTTTGGAGACCACTGCCTAGTATAACCTACATCATCAGAAAAGATTTCTGGGCCCCATGAATCAGAAACTCTTTGGTGGGACTGAAAATTGCATTTAAAAAACTGCCTAGGTGAGTTTCACATTCACCTAAAATGTAAAACTATACCTAATTTGGAACCTAAGTTTAGAATAGGGGAATTTCTCCTTATATAACCCAAACCTGTGGTGCCAATATTTTCTAGAATTTAGGGCCCTTAATGTTTAGTTCCTTTTTTAACTGCTTATGGTAGCATAAGAGTAGTGAACTCATGATTAGTATTCAAGATTATTAAGCCTAAATTTCAGACGAGATTGGGCATATTCAGACTGTAGATAAGCCTAAATTTCAAATACATCTGCCTGAGCCTGGAACTGCAAAGGCATGGTAAGGAAGTAGGTAAAATTTACCTTTTTTGATCTTGTTTCCCTTGTTGCAGGGTCACTAGAGTCTCCTATTCCAGAAGACTCACTATGCTCTCATAATAACTCAAGAGTTTCACAGGACCCTCCTTTGCTCCCTCTACTGCCCTCTGCTGAGATTGTATCATGCTGCTATAATTCAAGTAATTCCCTGTGGTAGTGATGGGCTATTTAGGGAGACAGTATGGAATTATGAATGAAAAGATACGAGTTTTGGAATTTGTTATACAACAAATGCTCATAAATATATATTGAAGTCTTATATGATAGGCATTGTGCTAAGCACTATGGATCTAAAATTAGAAGGTAAGTGGTTCTTACTTTAAAGAATGTGAAGATTAGTGTGGAAACCACATAAACCATTCATTACTGTGAAGTGACTGCTGTTGTACAGGTATAAACAAAAAACACTAGGAGTACAGGAGAAGAATGTGCAGGTCTGCTTGGGAGAGTCAAGAAAGTCTTCCAGAAAAGGTATCACATGAGCTGAAAGATGCAGAGTTTTACAAGAAAGAGTGTTCTGGACAAGAGGACTCAGCTAGGCAAAAGCCCAGAGCAGGAGAGAGCTGGAAAGTTCTAGAAACTTGGAGTGGTTTGGTTTTTGTGTATCATAAGTTATGTAGTGGGACTGTCAGGAGAATATGGCAGGGGCCAGGCCCAACCATGCCATACACAGGAGTCAGGTTTCATACTTTTAGCAACTTTTAGCATACTTTTGTATTTTAGAATGATTGCTCTAGCAGCAGAATGGAGGATAAGTAGGAGGGGACATCAGCCTAGAAAGTAAAAGGTTAGTTAGAAAGTCAGTGTCATTGACAGGTGAGAGATGATGAGGACCATAAAGAAGCTGGTGTTGGGGATAGAGTTGAAAGATAATGAGGGGTCCACACCAATAAGACTTGGTGATTGACTGGATATGAGCAGTGAGGGATACTCAGGTTTCTATCTTAAGTAATTAGGTGAATGGTAGCACCATTTTCCCAAAATAGGATGCTAGAGGAGGGGACATCTTCCTGGTTCTGCCATTCTCTGGTAATCTGAACTTGACAAGTTACTTGACCTTTCCAAATCTCACTTTTCTTCATCTATAAAATGAAACTGTATGACCATTAGGTGTAAAGTATGTAGGAGGCACTTCATCCATGAAGGCTAATAATAATAATCCATGAAAACCAGTTCTTCAGATATTAAAATGTATAATATTTTACCTTTCCCAAGTAATACAATGCTTTAGTAAAAAGTGCATGTGTGTTTAGAAAGTCCTTATTTATTTGTGTATATTTGGTTGTATGGCTTTTTATCTCATAAAGAAGCAGTGGAAAAATATATACCAGATTATATGAGTACAAGATGGTCCCTGATTTATGATGGTTCGACTTATGATTTTTTCACCTTATGCATTCAGGAGAAAAATTAAAACAAACTTTTTAATGTTTGTTTATTTTTGAAACAGAGAGAGACAGAGTGTGAGCGGGGAAGGTGCAGAGAGAGAGGGAGACACAGAATCTGAAGCAGGCTCCAGGCTCCAAACTGTCTTCACAGAGCCTGATGCGGGGCTCGAACTCACAAACCGTGAGATCATGACCTGAGCCAAAGTTGGACACCCAACCAACTGAGCCACCCAGGTGCCTCAGGAGAAAACTTTTTTAAAATTAAAGTTTATTTATTTTGAGGGGGGGTGGCACGGGCAGAAAGAGAGAGGGAGAGAGAATCCCAAGCAGGCCCCGTGCTGTCAGTCCCACATGGGGCTTGAACTCACAAACCATGAGATCATGACCTGAGCTGAAATCAAGAGTCAGATGTTTAACTGACTGAGCCACCCAAGTGCCCCGAGAAACTGTGCTTTGAATTTTGAGTATGTACTTGGCCATATTTTTGAATTTTGAGTTGTGAACCACAGCTCCCAGACAGCCACACAATCACGATCAAACAACCAATACACCACTTAACAGCCTTTCTGTACCTGTACAACCATTTTGTTTTTCACTTTCAGTATAGTATTCAATAAATTACATGAGATATTCAACACTTTATTATAAAAGGCTTTGTGTTAGATAATTTTGCCCAACTGTAGGCTAATGTAAATGTTCTGAGGGCATTTAGGTAGGCTAGGCTAAGCTATGGGGTTCAGTAGGGTAGGTGTATTAAATGCATTTTCAACTTACAATATTTTTGATTTACAATGGGTTATTGGGGTGTAACCCCGTTGGAAGTCAAGGAAGATCTTTAGTTACCTATGGGATGGAGATGGGAATATGGGAAGTGGAGGAGGATAGACATAGGAATGAGAACAAGATTTTTAAATAGGTATCATTTTGTTTTAATTTTGAACCATGTTTGTATTATCTTTTTAAGACATTAAATTAAAAAAAAGTAAGTCCTGGGGTGACTTTAATGATGTGAATATCAGACATATGTTCAGTGGTTTCCACCAAAAGTCCTGGGGCTTTTTTACCTCCCTGCCTTTGTAGACCTGACCTTTGTCCTGGAATTTTCTTCTAAATCTCCCCTTCTTTTCTTTTCTAACTCCCACTTCACCTCAGGTCTTAGCTCAAGCATCAGTTCATTCCTGTTACAGCTCTTTCTTTACTACCCCCTTTTCATTAGATTCTCTTCTCCTGTTTTCCCATGGGATCTTGTGATAGCTGTAACCACGGCTTTTCTTCAAGTGGGCTGTAATTATTAATTTATTGTCTTTCTGACCATTATACCATGAGTCCTTGAGAGTGAGAAGAGTCTTACGTAACTGTATCACCAGCATCAGACACTACTCATAGCTTATCATAAGTGTTCAAGAGATGCTTATTGAATGATTTTGCAATGTATGTGTAATGATCTCATGCCATGGACTTTTGGAGATTGTTCCTATTTCAAACATTAGGCATTAGGCCAATGCACTGATTCTTTTTCCCTTCCTTCCTTCCTTTCTTCCTTCCTTCCCCTCTGCTTTCTCCTTTTTCCTTCCTTTCTTCCTTCTCCCACCTCCTCCCTTCCTTCCCGTCCTCCTCCTCCACCTCCTTCTTTTCTTCGTCTTCATCTCCGTCTCCTTCTCTTCTTTCTCCTCTTCCTTCTCCTCCTCTCTTTCCTTCATTTCTTTCTTCCTTGAATAAATACACAGGTTGTCACCTATCCTGGTCTCTCAGTTGCAGTTGCTGTATATGAAGCAGAAATCCCTTACCTATGAGATTAACATAAACAAAGGCAAAAATCCACTCATATAGAATACCAAGGCCCAAGGGAAACCAAGAGCCTTAAAAGAAATTCAGAAGTTTCTCTGATTAGATTGTGATCTCTTGAAAAGCAGAGACTATATTTCCCACCTTTGTGCCTGCCCCTGGTACTTTGCATAGTGGCTGGTGCAGAGTAGGTACTCAATAAATGAGTGCTAAACTTAATTGAAAAAAAAAAAAATAACAGGGCATGTCTTAGCTTCTCTTGAGAATTTTTATCTGGAGGGGAAGAGCTATGAATTTTGAAAATTAAATGGTTAAATATATACAGAAGCAGGAAAATGGTTGTGTATGGAACTGAAGGACAGGTAGATGTCGGCTCAGTTTTTCCTTTTTCACCAGTAACTGTGTGACCTTGGCTAAATCACTTAAATCTAAACCTGTCTTCACTTGCAAAACATGCACGCATGCACACACATGCAATCTCAGATGGTTACTAAGATAATTGAATGAATTAACCAAAGCAAAGGCCTTAGCACATGCTTGTCACCTTGTAATTTACTCAGTGTTGTTTCATTGAGCATGCTTTTGTTCAACACGATATCTAGCTATTATATCAAAAATTTTTTAAGGCCCCGTCAATAGTATAGGTCTTAAACTTACAAAACCTGAAGGAATCTCAACTAAGAAAGAAATTGGGGAAGAGTCTGGATTAGAAGGCAGTCAGCTGAGGGTACTTGCCTCTCAAATTGAGTTCTTGGCTAAAGCTAAAATTGGAAGACAAGAGAAATGAGACTTTGGAGTCATAGATACCATGCAGCACAAAATGATTAAAGCAAAGTGCAGTGCTGGCTTGTGGTCGTGTACTTGTTATCTTGGAAGTACAGCCCATGTGCACCTCTCTCTGTGTCATTTCAGCAAATACGCTTTAGTTTTGGGTGAAGTGGAAAGAGGTGGGATGGCAGAGGGACACTGGAGGACTGTTGGAGACAATATTTGAGGATAGGACCAAATGGACTAATATTCCTAGTGCCTTGTAACTCATTGATTGCCAGGAACCTGGCTGAGGCAGAGCAATGGTTTATTCAGCTTTTATTCAGCTAAGCGCCCTGTTGACAACAAAATGTGTCTGAGTCACAGGGGGTCAAGTGACTGCAGCTTCTCTGATGAGTCATTGTCTTGCCTCCACTAATGTCCCAGCAGCTGGGTCTGACTTGTTTACTGAGAGAAAGCTACAGCTGTCTGCAGGTACAGACTGTTGTGCTCCACATCTCACCAGCAGAGTGAGCATGCTTGGTTTGGGAGTATTTGTATTCCTGGAAGGTCTTGAAGTGTAGCAGGCAGGGGCTGCCCAGTGTGATGTGACAATGTTCTTTCCTCAAAATTGGTAACCTCAAAATGAGCACCTGTTTAGATTGGGACTTCAAAGGGTTGAGCAAGAGTTAGAAGGTGTGAATAGGACTGATATATATTGCTTAGGATCTTAGCAAGGCTAGTGGCTAATCTACACTGGGCAATTGAAGAATGCTTAATAGACTATTTACAAAGGTGTGGGTAGGTTCAGGGAAACAAGTGATGGTGCAAGAGTCCCCAGGAAAACCAGAGTGGGGAGCCATTACTGACAAAGCAGGGGCAGGAGTGGTTACTGGGGTAGGAGGGAGTAGAAATATGTGGAGGTCACCTGGGAGGATCTGTGGCCATCACTTAAAGAGTGCAAACAAATTATAGTTAACCAACAGGAAGGGAGCTAGAGGAATAAATCCCAACCTCACTCTCCTTCTACCTTCCCTCCTTATGTCCTTCCACTGGCCAAATCCAACTGGAAGGCAGAGAGCAAAGGAGCTTTTGATGCTGGCCATAGAGATTGCCTCCTAGGGGAAAGGGCAGAGTGGAAAAGGTAGAGATGGGATCAGGGGGCAAACAAAAAACTTGTGGCACAACTTGCTTACTAATCAGGTTAGTTTCTTCTCTGGTTCTTAGTTTCATTCATCATAAAATGGAGAAATCACTCTACCCACTGTTGGCTACCCATTGTTGTGAGAATGGAATGAGATAATATAGGTAGAAGGTTTTGAAAAGCCATGAAGGGCTTCGTGAATGTTGAGTATGAAGTTGTTGAATAGCTACTACTTTTCAAGGAGGAAGGAACTACAATGTCACGTGACCAGCATTAATCCCTTACTTCCCAGTTAGTTCACCAGCCCTTCTTTTTTTTAAATGTTTATTTATTTTGAAAGAGTGCAAGTATGAGTGGGAGAGGGGCAGAGAGAGAGAGAGAGAGAGAGAGAGAGAGAGAGAGAGAGAGAAAGAGAGAAGGTATCCCAAGCAGGCTCCTTGCTGACACTGACAGTGTAGAGCCCAATGTGGGGCTGGATCACACAAAATGTGACATCACAACCTGAACCAGAAGTCAAGAGTCAGACACTTTACTGCTTAACTGACTGAGCCATCCAGGCACCTCCACCAGCCCTTCCTGAGACCCTAGTAGGTATATAGTCCATACCTGATGCTGAGTGTGAGCATGGGAACAAAGGTGGGTAGGCTATATTAAAAAAAGGTGATACAGGGTGTAACCACTACTCCTTCAAAAGCTTGTTGGAAAGAAAGATAAGAAGGTATGTGTATATTCCCATACCTACATATGAAATGTATGGAAAGTTATGAAGGTATCTCTGTGAGTACATGCACACGCACACTCACAAAGTAATGAAGTCACAGATGCAAATGAAGCATCACCTTCATTGATTAGAGTTGAACAGGGACAATCAGAAGAGGTAACACTAGAAAAATGGACTCTGACTTGGAAACTGAGCCTTGAGATGGCAGCCTACTGACCTATTGAGAGTTTCTTCTGTTATTTTTCTTCCAGGTTTAGGAATGGACCTTTTCGAATAGAGGATGAAATATCTGAGTTCTTTGAACTTACGTCTTTGTTTCTTCTTCTTCCTAATGCCAGGCATAGTATTCTGAAGGTTGTCAGGAAATGTTTGTTAAATGAATCAGTAAAAAAAAAAAAAAAAAAAAAAAAAAAAAAAAAAATATATATATATATATATATATATATATATATATATATATATATATAGTATTAGTGCTACCAGGTTAAGTGAGAGAATGCCTATGATAACAGTGCCTCCCTTGAGCTGTGGTCCCTATGAGAATTCTTCCAAGGGTGTTTGAAGTAGCACTGCATGCAAAAGAGGAGTCCCTGTGAATGAGTTTAGCATACGCTTTTGATAAGTGATTTGCATAAGATTAGCCTGTGCATAGACTGCAATCTTAGAAATTTCCAGACAGAAAATGCTCTCTGGAAGATGTTCCATTTATTAAGAGCCTATGACATGCCAGACATGTTTCTTCAATCCTTTGCTTCTGGGCTCAGTATAAAGTGATGAATAAGGGTGGTTAATCTCCCCCAATAGTTGTCAGGTTATTGCAAAGTTTAAAAACAGTGTCTGGAATTCAAGTACTGTTGCATAAATGTTAATAGTCAAGGACTCAAGAGTGTGACAATGAAAGGGAATGTTAAGGTAACATCGTCTAAACATTGGGCAAATATCAGTGGAAATGATATAGGCGTGGGACTGCTCAGAAACACTGCTGTGGATGCAGAAATCAAGACTTTACTCCCGTGGGGAATAGCCCAGAGGAGAGCCCTGGAACAATGCTGAGGCTTCTTGGGCTTTGAGAGGAATACGTAAATGGTAGGAGCTCTTGAAACAGGCTGATCGTTGTGTATAAAAAGCACAGCCTGCATCTAGTATCAGCTTCCTGCAGAAGAGAACATCACCTGCTCAGAACTCTGAGGGTCACAGAAGAAGGCTTGTTTCAACCCTGCTCTTTTCCAGGCTCAGGGCTGTGGGTGCACAAAGCTGACCAAGGCCCTGACAAGGCCAAAGAACAACTGTGCCCCATCTCAACCTGAAATTCAGACTGCCAAGCCCCTGACAAGGGCTGTTGGTGATGGGGTGTGTATATACCTAGGTGTGCCCTCCCTGTTGGATTTTTTTCCCCACTTTCTTTTATTGAGGTAAAATCCATATAACATAGAATTAACCATTTTTTTTCAAAGACAATTGGAATGTTTTATTTCATAAACTGATAGGATATTTGCTTTATTGCTTTATTATTCCATTTATTTATTTATTGAAATTATAGTTGCTTAATATGTAGTGCAATATTGGTTTCATAGAATTAACCATTTTAAAGTGTACAATTCAGTGGTATTTAGTCCATTCACAATGTTGGTAACCATCACCTCTATCTAGTTCCAAGATATTTCATCATCCCAAAGAGACACCCCATACCAATTAAGCAGTCATTCCCCATTTCCTCCCTCTGCCCAGTTCCTGGCAACTGGGTTTTGTCTCTATGGATATATCTATTCTGTGTATTTCATGTAAATGGAGTCATACAATCTGTGGCCTTTTATATCTAGGTTTTTTCACTTAGCGCAATGTTTTTGAGGCTCATTCATGTTGCCACATGTCAGTAGTACATTCCTTTTTACGGCTGAGTAATATTCAGTCTATGTATATGTCACCTTTTGTTTATCCATTCATCAGGTGGTGGAAATTTGGGTCATTTCCACTCTCTGGCCATTGTGAATATGCTGTTATGGAACTTGTGTGCCAGGTTTTTTGGCATACCTATTTTTAATTTGGGGGGCGGGAGTAATATACCTTGGAGAGGAATTGCTTGTTGGGTGATATGCTAATTCTATGTTTAACTTATTGAAGAACCACCAAATTGTTATCCACAGCAACAGCACAAGTTTAGATTCCCACCAGCAAATGTATGAGGGTTCTAATTTCTCCACATCTTTGCCAACGATAATTTCCCATTAAAAAAAATGTTAGCCATCCTAGTTTGTGTGCAGTGTTATCTCACTGTGGTTTTGATTTGCATGTCCCTGGTACAAATGATGCGAGGCGTTTCTTTATTCCCTGTTGAATTTTAACTCAGTGGAAATATTCTAAAGCTACACCTTTCTGCCTATGAGTGGATCTGTAGTACGATTTAGATAGCAAATTCTTGCATGTAGATTTGCTTAACTCTCTATGAGTCAGATGGAATAGAAGTATTTGCAAGTAGAGCCTAATAAACACTCCTGGACAATGGTGTGGATATGGAAATAGATGAAGAACTTTCTCAAAAGCAGTATTTATTAAAACTATGCTACTAATAGGACATTGATTTTTTTCTTTTTCTTTTTGCTCTGAAGTTTTATTTTAAAATCTGCCCTAAAAAAAAAAAAATCTGTCCCAGAAAAACAAATGAGACAAATAACAAATCTCCCACTTTATGGACTTGAGTATCTCTTAAAATGGAGCAGCCAAAACTCATGCGTTTCAATACTGCCTTTGTTGCTGGATGACCTCTGACGTTTTAGAAGACTCCTCACTTATATACTATATTAAGACATCCCTCTGTGTTTCATTTCCACTGGCTCTAGTTGGGGGGATGATGATGAACTCCTACCAGTGTTGGCAGGGCTCTTGGGAAATTCTAAGAAGAAACCCACGAGTGAACTCGGGGTGATGACGTTGTGAGGAGCTTCTAAGTAAGCCATCCATTTTGATATACCTGCCTTAGACTGGATTTCCTCCTTCATTAAGGCCATTAATGGCCCTTTTTATGCCAACTTCTTGAGGCAAATGGACAGGGTAATGTGTCTCCAATTAGAGAAAGAGAAAACTGAGTGTCCCCAGAATAGTCTCATATCACAGTTAGGCTTGTTAGCTGCAAAAATAGATCTACATCAAAATAGAGAAATGTGGAAAATGTTATGAAAATAGAAACCATATTGTGCACTACCTTTTTTGATAAGTAGGTTAGCTCTCTAGAATTCTTAAGTTTAGAAGAGATAAGAAACTAAATAATGTAGTCCAGTATTCTTTGACTGATCTGGTATTAGGTTGGGTATTGGGGTCATGTCTGTGATCAGGCCCTGATTAGGTTTTGCTTGCTGGTAATTTTTTTCTTACTGCTAAATCTCAACATCCCATCTCTAATACGTAACTTGAATGTTTTTAACTGAGAGCTGAGACTGAATCTATCAAAAAAAATTTAGTCCCACTCTTGTGAACAGTGATATTCTTCTCATTATGTCAACCATACTTAGCATTCCCTGAATTACCTAGTCAGTAGGATCCTAGCTGGAGGCCCCTTGCAGATAAACAGTGCCTGCCTGTATAAAAATTGTCAGGATAATTATTTTTCCTGGGGGTAAAGGTATGTCAAAATGATTATCTTAGTAGGGAGAGAAGATAGCTAAGGAGAGTTGATGGTATTCAGGTGGAAGGTCATGAAAAGGTTGCTAAAATCTATTGTCTCTTCTCTGCCATCTTCTATCTCCTGTTAGCAACATATAAGGTCATTTTGCCAGAGAAATAAATTAGGTCAGTAAATAGTCATTGGATGAATCTACTTTAGATGGATGAGTTACAAGGTCCTCAACTGTGATCTACAATCACACCGATCTTGAGTTGTTGGAAACTGGTCTTGAGTACTCTGAGATAGATGTTATCATACTACTGGGACATATTAAGAATATATAATGAACTCTCATTCTCCTTTCTTATTTGGATATTATCTTTTCAACAGAAATGTTCTCTTATTCCTGGTAGGATTGCAGGTAAATATAGGGTGACCTGTTTTGTTTTTGTTTTTGTTTTCCCTAAATCTGGCAACTCTACTTCCTGGGCACTTAGCTAGATTATACTTCCTAGTGTTCCTTGCAGTTGGATGTAGCTGTGTGACTGAGTTCTACCAGTGGAATATTTGTGGAAGTGATGTATCATTGTTAGGACTGGCCCATAAAAACCTCTCTTGTATGCTCCTGTATGTTCTTGTCCTTTTGTGGTTGGCTAGAATGGAGACAACTTCTAGGGTAACTGTGGAAGCTGCATGTTGAAGTTAGAAGTTCTGTTAGACTGACTGCCTGGTGAAAGACTACCCCTATTAATTTGTTTACTTTTCTGTACTCTACAAGCAAAAAAAAAATTTACTGTGTTTGAGCTATTATGCATTTTGTGATCTATTATATTTGTTATGTAAGTAGTTTACTTAACCAATAACTATGTCGGTTGGTTAAGTCATTTTTATTGGTAACTAAATTACTAGATAGGGAGAAAACTTAGCATGAGACAGCTAACTTAATAAGGTGGGAATTATTTATAAATTTCAAGAGCAATACTCTACAAGTGCCCCAATAGGCTTTTGCTGTGTATAAGTGACTCTGAAACTTAGTAGTTTAATATAACACCAATCCTCCTATTATCTCTCTGAGGTTCCAAAAATCAGGAATTTGGGAAGGATGTAGCTGAACGGGGTAATATTACAGTGCAGTTCAATTCAGTAGCGATTTAATGTGGAAACCCATCTTGTGGAAGCCATGATTTGTGCTGTGGAGAGAAGTCAGGAAAGTAGATAGCATGATGCTGAGCATTAAGAAGCTTACAGTACTACTAGACTTGCTCACATGGATAGGCTCAAAATCATAAAACCCCTAATTATGTTGCTAAAATCATCTATTCAGCAAATATTTAAGCATGTACTAATGCACCAGGTACTCTACTGGGCACTGGGTTTGTAACTATGAACAAAACAGACAAATTCCTTTCTTCATGGAGCTCACTTTCAGGCGCGCATGCATGCGTGTATGGAACAGATAGCAAACAAATTAAAATTTTAATTATATAGGTTATTAGAAGATAAGTGCCATGGAGAAAACTAAGGGGAGGAAAACAGAAATTGTGTATGAGGGGGTGCAATTTTGTTTTTATGTAAGCTCTATGCCCAACGGGGGACTAGGACTCATGACCCCATGAGCAAGAGTCAAGTGCTCTACTGACTAAGCCAGCCAGGTGCCCTGTAGGAGTGCAGTTTTAAGTAGAATAGTCAGGCCAAGAGTCCATGAGAAAGTTACATTTGAGCACAGACTTTTAAAGAAGGTGAGCATCTGAAGGATGCTCAGCCTCGTGACCATCTGAAGGATGAGTGTTTCAAGCAGAGGGAAGAACAAGTGAAAAGGCTCCCATAAAGGAACCTGTTGATTATTTTCCAGAAGCAACAAAGAAGTCTGCAGCTGTAGCAAAGTGCATGAAGTAGAGAGCTGGAGAGAAAGGCAGAGTAAGAGCAGGATGGGGAGCTGGCAGAGAGGATCAGTAATCAGGGGCCTCCTAAGTCTTTTAGTCTGAGTAAGATTGGAAACTGGTGGGTGGATTTATTTATGTATTTATTTATTTGTTTATTTAGCAAAGGGGTGGCATGATGGGACTTATGTTTAAAAGGATTACTTTGGTTGCTGTATTGGGAATAGTTAACAGGAGTGTAAGGATGGAAGTAGGGAGGCCACATTGGAAGCCATTGTAATAATCTAGGTGCTGGGTGGTGGTGGCAGACGGGTATAATAGCAGAGGTAGTCAGAAGCAGTCTGATTCTAGAGACATTTTGAAGATAATAGAGCTAGTAGGATTTCTTGATGGACTGAATGTATGGTGTGAGAGAAAGAGAGAAGTTGAGAATGACCATGTGTTTTGGCTTGACCAATTGGAAGAATGGACTTTCCACTAACTGAGATAGGTAAGAAAAAAAATAATAGATCAAGTGCTAGAAGGAAGATAGCATGTTTATATGTTGATGGGATGGTTCAATTGAGAGGTAAAAATTAATGATACTGTTAAGAGAGAATTGCTGTAATCAAATAAAGAAGAGAGTAGAATCCAGTGCCTATGTGGAGATCCTGTCTTAGAAGTTTAGATGGTCCATTTACAGAAACACCAGGGAAGGCAGAGTATATGATCTAGAAGCTGTAGGCTGGTATTTGAGATGATAGGAGCTAAGGGAATTTCTTTTCTGATTATTTCTATTTTCTTAATGAAATAGGATACAATTCACCATTTGAGAATGAGGATGAGGGAAGAGACATGGAGGTCTGAAGTCGTCATCTAGAAGAATGCAAGATTGAATGGACTATGGAAAAGCAGTAGTATTACCGGGTCTATTTGAGGTCCAGTATCGTTAACTTGAAATGGTTTCTGTCAGTGGGTGCCTGGGTGGCTTAGTCAGTTAAGCATCTGACTCTTGATTTTGGATCAGGTCATGATCTTATGGTTCATGAGGTCAAACCCCAAGTTGGGCTCCATGCTGACTGTGCAGAACCTACTTGGGATTCTCTCTCTCCCTCCCTCTCTCTCTGCCCCTACCCCACTCTCTCTCTCTCTTGCTCTCTAAATAAACAAACAAACATTTAAAAAAAATTTTTTTTAACGTTTATTTATTTTTGAGACAGAGACAGAGCATGAACGGGGGGAGGGGCAGAGAGAGAGGGAGACACAGAATCGGAAGCAGGCTCCAGGCTCTCAGCCATCAGCCCAGAGCCCGACACGGGGCTCGAACTCACCGACCGCGAGATCGTGACCTGAGCTGAAGTCGGACGCTCAACCGACTGAGCCACCCAGGCACCCCTCAAAAAAACATTTTTAAAAATACATGGTTCCTGTCAGCCTAATAGTGGTTTTTGTTTTTTGTTTTCCTGGTTATGTTCAACTTCTTGGGTGCAGGCACAGAGTAGGAGGAGAATTGGATTTTTCCAAGGCTGGGTTTTGCTAAATATGATAAATTGAGAGAGAAGCGGGAGGTGGAGGGTATGTTTATAATGATAGATCATGGCATTTAAATAAGGTGAGGGAAGTGAGGACATGGAGGGAGAGAGACAGTAAACAGATGATGGAATTAATTGATTGTAGGTCCTAGTGGGATTGATGGATTATTGCAGGTGGCCTCTATAGAGAGTGATCTTGAAAGAGAGTAGATGGAGGACAGAGTGTGGGATGTTTGGATTTGAGATCATGGATGGTTGTATATTGTGATAATAATGACAGGGACTGAGGATTGACCCTGGGGAGACAGGCAGAGATAGGGCGGAGGACAAAATCACTGGAGAGGTTAGAAGGACAAAGAGGGCAGTGTTGAAAGTATCATCCACATGGAATTGAAATCACTAAGAATTAAGACAAGCGTGTTGTTAGAGTGAGTCACAAACTAGAATCTTTGAAACTTGAGGAAAATGAACAAGAGACTGGTAGATGTTTACAGCAAGGAGAGGCAGGGGTGATAAGAGACTAATGATACAGATTTAAAGCTGGAGAATTTTAGAGATAGTGGCTTAGAAGCAGCAATGAGGAGCACTGAGGAAACCTAGTCTACTTTTATCCTGGATTCAGGAGGCATGAGAGAGATGACAGCTACTGTTTGAGACTACTCCAGTAGAAAAAGTCTCCTCAGGGAAGAACCAGGTTTCTATACAGTAACTTCGGAAAAAAAGTTGAGAATACAAGAGATTCTATTGGTAATAGACCATGGGGTGCAGAGAGCACAGTGGAGGTGTTTCAGGATTGGGGGGATGGAGACAGAAGAGATACACAGCCTATGAAAATAATGAAAGCCCCGTGTGTGAGGCACACACTATTAGCAATGGTATTAGTCCTTTCCCCTGCCTGCCTCGGACTGACTTTTTCACATATTGGGGCTCTGCCTGCAGCAAGTAGTGTGTCCCAGTTCTCAGCTGTCTAAAATGGATCTAGCTCCTGGAACAGAGAGGAGAAGCAGGTAATAAAGGAGCCCTCAGCCAATATTTCAAGATTAGACATAACTGTCAGTCAACTCTAACTGATTGCCCTAACAGAGACTTCTCTGATTTTCTCATTCTGTTTGGATTGAGACATCTGGATAGGACAGAAAAATCACTGAAGAGTGCACCTCAATTGCATAATAGACCTGGCAATGGGAAACTTCTGTCTCACTGCAGTATCTAGCCCCTTTGGATTGTGAGGGATTTGTATCAGTGAATGGAGAGTCAACACCATCATTTCAACCAGATCCTTCTCAAACCAGCCACTGCCAAAAATTGCTTTTAAAAAGAAGAAAGAAGAAAACAAGAAAATTCATTTTTGTTAGGATAGATGATAAATGGCTCATCTGACACATGTGCACATTCATTCATAGAAAACATAATTGTTTTTTTGCTGTTATCATGGCCTTCTTGGTGGAGATGTTGTTTTGCAGAAATCAGTGGCCTGAAGGGGAGTGTGTGTGTGTGTGTGTGTGTGTGTGTGTGTGTGTGTGTGTGTGTGTGAAAAATTCCTGTTCTGCAGCAGGATATAAGTAGAGCATGCCCTAATGGATTCAGAGGCATTCTACACTGGAGTTACAGCTCGGTCTTCACAGCTGAACTTTTATTTTTCAGAACATAGTTCTTCAGCCATAAGGCATTTGGCAATTTTCACCAATAAAAAAATAAATTGCATAAAAGGGAGTTGGGGTTGAACCCGCCTATCACCTTTTATGTGAATTTTCTCTTTCTATTCTCTCAGTGCATGTCTGCCAGCATTTACATTCCTGAAATAATTTATGTGGGGATGGAAGAAAAACAGAAAAGAAAACAACTTCCTCAAACTACTCTACAAGGAGAACATTTGGAAGATCATGTAGGGAAGCACTGGAACCATTTTATCAGAGTGACAGGTCGATGGAATAGTGATGCAGTGGTAAAATTAAAGGTCTTCAGTTTTGGCCTTTTTTCTATGAGACCCTGGGGTATTGACTTTTCAGAATGAGTTGCTTTTTGGCAGTCTTGCTAGAGGACAAGCTCTTAGATCTACAAAAAGTTTTCGAGGCAAATGAGGATGATAGCCAGGAGGAGGGTCAGCAGGCTGAGGGGAAGAGGGTAGGAGTGAGTTTTGCCTGAACAGTCACTAAGGAAAGTCTAAAGAGGACTCTGCAGGGAGTGGACATTTTTGGAGATCCTTGGCTCCAGAGATACTGCATTCCTTTGCATAATTTTTCCGGAGAACCTGGAAATTATACTTGTGTCATTGGCTACCTTTATTCTATTTTAAGTTCTTTTCAAACTGTACATGGAGCACAACAAAACTTGTAAAGGGGCTAAGCTTAAGTGTAATTTCTCCATCAAATTCCATCTCAGCCCATTTTTGCCTCCTCTTAACTCATTGCTTTCTGGATTTTCTGACTTGTGCTTATTTGTGAAAACTTATTTTGCTCTCCATTACTTTGTCATGCCTGATTCCTAGTGAACCGTTACTTTTTTTTTTAATTATTAAATATAATTTATTGTCAGATTGGTTTCCATACAACACTCAGTGCTCATCCCAACAGGTGCCCTCCTCAATGCCCATCACCCACTTTGCCCTCTCTCCCACCCCCATCAACCCTCAGTTTGTTCTCAGTATTTAAGTCTCTTATGGTTTACCTCCCTCCCTCTTTGTAACTTTTTCCCCCCTCCCCTCCCCCATGGTTCTCTGTTAAGTTTCTCAGGATCCACATATGAGTGAAAACATATGGTAACTGTCTTTCTCTGCCTGACTTATTTCACTTAGCATAGTACCCTCCAGTTCCATCCACGTTGCTACAAATGGCCAGGTTTCATTCTTTCTCATTGCCAAGTAGTATTCCATTGTATATATAAACCACAACTTCTTTATCCATTTGTCAGTTGATAGACATTTAGGCTCTTTCCATAATTTGGCTATTGTTGAGAGTGCTGCTATAAACATTGGGGTACAAATGCCCCTATGCATCAGCACTCCTTTATCCCTTGGGTAAATTCCTAGCAGTGCTATTGGTGGGTCATAGGGTAGATCTATTTTTAATTTTTTGAGGAACCTCCACACTATTTTCTAGAGTGGCTGCACCAGTTTGCATTCCTACCAACAGTGCAAGAGGGTTCCCATTTCTCCACATCCTCTCCAGCATCTATAGTCTCCTGATTTGTTCATTTTAGCCACTCTGGTATGAGGTGGTATCTCTGTGGTTTTGATTTGTATTTCCCTGATGAGGAGTGACACTGAGCATCTTTTTATGTGCCTGTTGGCCATCTGGATGTCTTCTTTAGAGAAGTGTCTATTCATGTCTTCTGCCCATTTCTTCACTGGATTATTTGTTTTTCGGGTGTGGAGTTTGGTGAGTTCTTTAGATTTTGGATACTAGCCCTTTATCTGATATGTCATTTGCAAATATCTTTTCCCATTCTGTCAGTTGCCTTTAGTTTTGTTGATTGTTTCCTTTGTAGTGCAGAAGCTTTTTATCTTCATGAGGTCCCAATAGTTCATTTTTGCTTTTAATTTGAACTGTTACTTTCAATTACACTTTCTGTTTGGTTATTTCTGGGCTCTTCTTAACAGTGAACTCTTCCACAATCCTAATTTACCAGATGAAGGAATCCTAAAATTGATGAGATACATGAATAGTAAGATATGTGAAGATGTTTTTATCACATAGATATTTATCACATAAATCACGTAAAAATTATAGTTAATCAAGACACCCTTTTGGTAATTAATAAAATATATTTACAATCCATGGGTAGATTTGGATAATTATAAGTAAAGCATTTAATAGCCATTTGATACCATGCAGTTTCTAGAATATTTTAGTGTTCATTATTTATTTGATTTCACAATAGTTCTATGAATTAGGAAGAACAGACATTAATATACCCATTTTACAGACGAAATTAAGGGCTAGGAGGGTGAATCACAGAGCCAATAGGATCTTTAATCTCAATCTTCTGACTCTAGGTGATGACAACTGAAATAATTTGTATGAAGATAAAACGTGGTTTTGTTCACAAACAGGAATTCGTCGTGAACTTTTCAGTCTCCACTTGATCTTAGCCAAAAGGCCAAGAAGTGAGAACACTTTTCAGTCTCAATATAGGTTTGGCAAATGTAAGTACTATATATCGCAAGGTTCAAGGTTTCTTTAAGGGGATGATCCAAGTATGGTATGCTGTAGCACAGCAGGCAGCATCTTTAGTAGTTCTAGCTGCGTGACATTGGCCGAGTCACCTAACCTCTTCGATTTCTCTCAATTTTCTTAACTATGAGGTGGGAATTGTATTGCCATCTGTTAGTTGTTACTCCAAAAGTAGCTGTGACATGAAAATGTTTTGTGGGTATAAAGCAGTATCAAAAGCTGTCAATGTTGTTTGTTACCACAGTCTTTGGCAAAAGATCCAGGACGGAGGGAGTTGGGGTTCAATTGGACCTCACCGGTATGCTCAGGGCTTGGACTTTTCCAAGGTTTACATTTTTCCTGTAAAATTAAAGAGAGGAGACCATATGAAATGGGGAAAGTTGCTTAGGACACTCTCACTCTGGTGTCTTTATGATACCCTTTCCACTCTTGTCCTAGACCCCCCTTCCTGAGCTGACGCTGCTGGAATGTAATCTTCTCCAAGAGATAGTTTTTAATGGCTTATGTTGTTTCTTTCCCTTCTGTAAGTGATTTCCCCCCCCCCCCCCCAGCAACATAATACTCAGAGATCCCGAAAGAATGGCTCTGTATTGGCAGAATTTTGGAGTCATTGCAAGCTTCTTGGGGGTATGTATATTTAATTTTGTCCTTTCAAAACCCAGCATGATTATGGCTGCACATTACTAAGGTTATCCCCAGACTGAGATGATCATACTCTGTGTTACCATTACATGTCATATAGGTGTGTGTCATAAATGCCATAGGTTGTTTTTATTACAGTGTAATTTATGCAAAAAAAAATGCACCCTTTTAAGTTTATGGTTCAATGAGTTTTGGCAAACATATTCAACCACATAGCCACCAGCACAATCAAGATAGAGATTCCACATGCCCCTTGCAGTCAATCCCCTGTCCCCACCCTCAGCCCCAGACTGCTTTCTGTCATCATCCATTAGTTCTGGTTTCTCTAGATGTCATATAAATGTATTCATACAGGATGCAGTCTTTTATGTCTGGCTTATTGATGCCATAGATTATGGCATATGCTTTAAGCACACAAAATTCAGCTCATATACCTCCTTTCTATAGCTATGGATGGTGTGCAGTTTGGGGTGCTTGGCTAGTAATATTTCCTGTGACCGTAGTGGCCAGGGCTTGTAACACTTCTGCTCCCTGAGCCAGAAAGAAATGTTTCCCACTTTAAAATCTTAGTTATCACTTGCCACTTACCAGCTGCCAGTGAGTGGCAAAGGCTTGGGGGTCAAGGAGCTCGTGGCCTCTCCTGCTCCTATTTGCAGTGTTATTTTAACCTTATATTACACAACACTTTTGTGGCTGACAAGCTGGTGTGTGTGTAAACCAATTACGGGTCAGCCAAACAGCATTTTTATTCAATTTTTAAATTGTAAGAGTAATACACATTCATTGTAGAAACTTTGAGGGAAAAAATGGAAAAGTGCAATAAAGATTTTCGATACTTTCTCATTGAGAATATCATTAAATTTTGGGGCACGGTTCTTTCTAGTTTTTTTCCCCAGACAGGCTGTTATGCAGATATGATAATCCATATGTAAAATTTTATAACCTGCATTTTTCATTTAATATTTTAGTCATATAATTTCTCTGTCAGTGAAAAATCTTCATAAACATATTTAAATGGCCATTGTAGCTTACCTATATATAAAGATATTAGTATGTTATTAATGATACTGTAGAATTACATATAATATGCAATTAATATACAATTATCCCTATATATCTCTATATGTATAAGATTCATAATTCAATACATGAGAATTAAAAAGCACTAGGGGCCCTCCTTTTAAAAGGAATCTTATGTGCTTTCTGTTCCGCTTCAGTATGTATGGATTTTGCTTACAGCAGAAAAAAGGCTATACCTACTTGATAGAAGGAGGCACAAACTGCTAAGTCAAATAGAAGTGATACAGAGACTTCTTCCTAACCCTTCTGTTTTAACACCTTAATCTTGCCTGTTGGTATTTTCTGCCCTGCAGGTGTTGAGATTCAGCCACGCTTCCATGAGACTACTGGTGACACTCCATCTGTCAGATCTCAAATTGACAGAAGTGATAAGGGTAGGAGACTGGAGTAGTTCTTCCAGAGTTATTTTGCGTCTTGATGACAGCGAAGGAAAAATATGGGCAACAAAATTGAGAGTCTTTACTTTCTGACCCCTGCTCTCAGCTGAAGGAGAGAAGCTCTGGGAGACCTAAGTGTCAACCAGGATGGCTACAGTATTGAAAGTCTGTGTGTCTATGTTGGATGTTCACTGGGTTTAACAGAACTTAAAAGATGCCTGCAGACAAACTGATTTGCAGTAAGATCTAAAATCCATCCAAGGGATAACCTTTGGGGAATGAACTGTAAGGCTTGAATAGGTCCTAAATTGTACACAGAGTAACATTATCATTTACTATTGGTACTCACAAAGTACCAACAGGTACTTTGACATGACAAATGCTTACAGTTTTGGTTCAGATCTGCTTCATAAATATTTACTGATTACTGAGTGAGGCACTGTGGGAGATGTGGCTCTGCAGTAATGTGACTGATTTTTAAAAACTATGAATTCCTAAATCATATCTTCAAGTATGTGCTCTTCTTTCAGAGGTTAAGTGTTTTTCAAAGATGTTTTCTCTGCTCAAAAATTTCCTACCTCCTTAGAGCTTGTTTTCAGCCTGTAGGATATTTAAAAAATATATGCATACTTAAGATACATCTATTTAAGTATATATGTTTAATTCTTAGAATTAGCCAGAAGTTATTTGGTACCAAGTCCTATGAATGTGGTAGGAGGTCAACATGGATAATATTTTGTTTACCTGAAATGATGTGTGACTGTGGACCAGAGTCTGAGTTTTTGGAGAAGGTTTATTAATTTCAAAGGAGGGGTTCCACTGATACTGTGTGAAATGCAGTAGAATTGCAATTGCAATTGCATTGGTGCTTCTCACAATGACTCTGAAGGAAAATCCTCTTTTCAATAAGAGTTCTGATGTGTTCATAAAAAGTTCTAACTTCCTAGCTAGAGAGCCACACCTGAAAATGACTGTTAACCTTTAGGAATCTTCTGCATTTTCAGAAGGTGATGTGGAAACAAGTGCGTTAGGGAGCAGGAATTGGCATTCATCACTTGGTGCTGAAGCAGGGCTGAGGTGATCATATGATGCAGTCAGGAAGCAGGGGCGGCTGACCGGGCTCCCCTTTTCAGCTTTACACCCACCCTCAAAGGTGTAGGTTGTCTTCTTGTCAAGAGTTCCTTTCAGATTTTCCCCTTGGAGTTTTCCTTGCTATTTGTTTTATCCAGATTAATTTATGCAAAAAGGGTGTTGAGTGTGAGTATTAAATTTCTCAGGTTGCATGTTATTGCAGAATTGATTCTGGAAATGGGAAGTAAGAAAGAAAGCAATTAGCAAAAGTAGTTCAGGTTGGTTTCTTGACGTAGGTGGGTGGGACTGATTTGACCTAAGTTCTGGAAAACACAGATGACATGCATTGCTTCAGTGCACTTGAAATTCAAATTTATATAATGATTACACATTCTCTAAGGCATGGTAGCATTGCCTTTTACATTAGAGTGCAAGATACTCAGGGCAAGGGCTAGTGCTTCTGAGTTTTTTATATTCCTCACAGCACATAGCAGAGTGCAGGATATACTCATCAAGGCCTCCCCAGACAGAATGGTTACTCCCAGATTCCCATCTTGTTTTCCTTTTTTTTTTTCCTTTAAACAAACGTGGTATTGTGAATCTGCTCAGGTTGCCATAACAAAATATTATAGACTGGGTGGCTTAAATAACAGAAATTTATTTCCTTAAAATTCTGGAAGCTAGGAAGTCCTACATTCAGGTGCTGATTTGATTCCTGGTAAGGACTCTTGTTCTAGCTTGCAGATGGCTGGCTTCTCACTGTGTCCCCATATGGCAGAGATAGAGCAAGCTTTTGTAAGGATATTCTATTGGATCAGTGCTCCACCCTTATGACCTTATTTAACCTTATTCTAAATATAGCCTCACTGAGGATTAGGGCTTCAACATATGCATTTTGAAAAGACACAGTTCAGTCCATACTACCATCGGAACAATTATTACATTGTGTTGTGATAATTTGTTTATGCCTGTTCCCTGGAGACTATGGTGTCCTTAGGTACTAAGCACAGTGCTAGGCATTGAGAGTCACAGAGAAGGGTCTTGCCCTCAAGGAACTTATGGTTAGTTGTGTTCATTTTCCATGGCCACTCTAATGAATTACCACAAACTTAGTGGTTTAAAACAACAGAAATTTATTATCTTACAGTTCTGTAGGTCAGAGAAGTCTGACACAGGTCTCAGTGAGCTAAAATGAAGGTGTCAGCAAAGCTGTGTTCCTTTTGGAGGCTCCAGGGAGAGTCTGTTTCCTTGACTTTTCCAGCTTCTAGATGCAGACAACGTTGCTTGGCTTGTGGTCCCTCTTTCTCCGTCTCAAAGCCAGCAAAGTTGCAACTCTGTGATGACTCTTGTGTAGTCACATATCCCTCTGACATAGCTAGGTAAGGCTGTCTGTTCTTTAGGATCCCTGTGATCAGTCTGGGTCCATCCAGACAATCCAGCATAATCTCCCTATCACACAGATCTTAGCTTTTTTTTTTTTTTTTTTAATTTGCTTTTACTGTTTATTTATTTTGGGGAGGGAGAGAGAGAGTATGTGCGCAGGGGAGGGGCAGAGAGAAAGGGGAACAGAGGGTCCCAAGTAGGCTCTGTGCTGACAGTAGAGAGCCCTGTGCAGAGCTCAAAGTCATGAACTGAGAGATCATAACCTGAGCCGAGGTCAGATGGTTAAGTAACTGAGCCATTCAGGTGTCCCCTTAGTTTAATCACATCTGTAAATTTCTGTTTGTCATGTCAGGTAACATATTCACAGTTTCTGGGGATTTAAATGTGGACATAGTTGGTAGGGGGCATTATTGTGCTATCACTTTATAGTGGAAGAGAGAGACATATAAATCAGAGATTCAATGCAATGTGTCAAGTGCAGTAATGAAAATCTGTTCAGGTTACATATATATATATGGGAAGCATAGAAGAAAGTGGTCAACAAATGATAGTTATGAATGAGACACTGACAGCAAAGATGAAGAGGATGAGATGGGTTGTAGGGAGGTAGAATGGGCATAATTTGGGATTCAGCCTGATGTAGGGGATGAAGGAGAGAGAGAATGAAAAGGAGTGAGGATGATTTCCAGATTCTGGATTGGGACTGGGCAGACCTCTTGCTGAGATAGGGAGCACACTGGAGGGCACAGTTAGTTGCTCTTCATGCCCTTGTATCTTCATAAGTATTCTGGCTACAGCCATGTGGTAGATGGAAAGGTGATTCCTGAAGAAGGCATGTTAGGCAGACATCCTACTAGGGATACGCTTTGGTGGAGGGGATGATACATTCATTTTTGTCTTTCTCTTTTGCTTTTCAGAAAATTTGAGGTATAATTTACAGTGAAATGCACAAATCTTTTTAAAAATATTGTTTAATGTTTATTTATCAAAAATTTTTTTTTAATGTTTGTCTTTATTTTTGAGACAGGGAAAGAGCATGAGCAGGGGAGAGGCAGACAAAGAATCGGAAGCAGGCTCAAGTCTCTGAGCTGTCAGCACAGAGCCCGACGCGGGGCTCAAACTCGTCAACTGCGAGATCATGACCTGAGCCGAAGTCGGCCACTCAACCGACTGAGCCACCCAGGCGCCCCAGTGTTTATCTATTTTTGAAGGAGAGAGAGACAGAAACACAGAACCTGAAGCTGGCTCCAGGTTCTGCGCTGTCGGCACACAACCCATTGTGGGGCTCCAACTCACAAACCGGGAGCTCATGACCTGAGCTGAAGTTGGATGCCCAACAGACTGAGCCACCCAGGCAACGCTGAAATGTACGGATGTTAAATGTTTAGTTCAATGAGTCTACGAATACATACTCGCATCCAAATCAAGACATAGAACACTTCCATCACCTTACAAAGATCTCTGGTGCCTCTTGCAGTCAATCCTTACACCTCAGAGGCAACCACTGCTCTGATTTCTATCAACACAGATAATTTTGCCTATTCCAGAACTTCACATAAATGGAAGCATACAATATGTACTCTTTAGTGGCTTTCATTCAACATACTATATCTGAGATTCAACTATGTTATTGCTGTATTGAATGTTCACTCCTTTTTGTTGCTTAGAAGTATGCCCAAATCATACTTGTTCATTGATGATTGGGCTGTTCTTAGTGTTTTGGTTATTTGGACATTTTTATACAAGTCTTTCTAGGCTTCAAGGGAACTTTATAGCATTAAATGCTGAAATTAGAAAAGATGAGCTCAGTTTTGAATTTAAGTCAGAGGTACTTGTGGACATTCAGGTAATGAGGTCCAGGACCAGTGGGAGTAGTCAACAGTAAAGGAGAGAGAGGTGGGTTAGCAATTTAGATTCTTGTAGTCACTAGTCATTTTGTGGAGTTAAAGCCATTGGAAAGTCCTCAGGTAGCCCTTAAAATGTGAGACAAGGCCCATGAATTAAATCCTGGAAAGCATCGATACCTATTTGTAAAGAGGAACCGTCTAAGGAGGCTGAGCAAAACACGACCATTTATCTTCATGTCTCCATCAGCCGGCACAGGACCCGTCTCAGTCTGCTAAATATAACAGAAAATGTGCAGAGTACATGCTTATATAGACCCTATGAGGAGACAGATGGGTAGGAGAAATGGCACGAGGAGTCGCAAAGGACAGAATGAGTGTGGTAGATTGAAAAGGGGGAGTGGTACGGGGTAAGCACGACCGGCTCCACCTTTGTTTAGACGGGGCTGGGAGACGGAATCATTAGAGTCGAATAATTAGGTAGGGTCAGACTACGCAGGTCCTGAAATGGATGTCAGATGGAAGAATTTAGACTCCACAGGCCGGCCCCCTTGAGAAGAGCTGGGTTCTGGAGCAGGGCGTGAGAATATGAGATCTGCTTTTGGGAAGTGACTGTGGCGGCGGCGCAGTGGTGGTGGTGGCGGAGATGCTGCTACTACTGCTGGTGACAGGGCTGAGTGGTAATCGGTAGGGCTTTCCACTAGACTTTGGCTTTGTAGCTGCTGCTGACTCCCTGGCCAAGTGCTGTAACTTTGCCTCTGAGCCTTGGTAGCAGAGGACGGAGGTCGTGGCATCTGGCTGCAGCTGGGAGGCAGTGCGTGCGCGCGCGGGGCCGGGGTGTCCGGCCGGGAACCCTCAGGCGAAATTACAGCCAGGCGGGGCGCGGAGGGGGCGGCCGACGAGACAGGCCACGCCCCCTCTCGCCCGCGCAGGCGCGCTGCGGGCCGTTAGCTGTCAGGAGCCGAGCGGCTGGCGGGCGGCGGGGTCCGACGTCTGCGCTGGAAGCGGCTGACAGAACCCAGCGCGGCAGGGGCGGCTAGGGCGGCGCGGCCCCCGGCTCCCCCCGCCAGGTCGCAGAGGAGAGCAGGGACCAACGGGCGGCCGGCGGCGCTGGCAGGATGGGGAACCGGGAGATGGAGGAGCTGATCCCGCTAGTGAACCGTCTGCAGGACGCCTTCTCGGCGCTGGGACAGAGCTGCCTGCTGGAGCTGCCGCAGATCGCCGTGGTGGGCGGCCAGAGCGCCGGCAAGAGCTCGGTGCTCGAGAACTTCGTGGGCAGGTGAGCGCGCGGGGCGCGGGGGGCGGGGCTGGCGACCCCGCTCGCTCGCGGCCGTTGGAGCGTGCTCCGGCGGCGGGGAGCCCGAGGGCCGGCCCGGGGCTGAGGAGGAATGGAGGGCAGAGCCGCGGCGTCCGCGGGGCGGGCGGGGTCGTCCCGGCTGCGGGCATCCTCCGTCCCCCCCCCCCGCGCCCGGTGGCCCTCCTGTCTGCCTTTCATCCTGCGATACAAAGCCATTTCCTCTGCGTCCTCCGGCCGGGGAGTCAGGGGAGGGGGTCCGCCCGGGATCGACTCCCCCCCCCCCCCTCCCCGCCCCGCCCGGCGCGCCAAGCCTCGGGCAGCCTGGATGCGTAGCGCGCCCGGGAGCTTCCCAGTCCGCGTCTCCTCTGTTTTCCCGGCCCCTCATCCCCCTCTTTTTCCTGTCAGCCTCCGGGAGGCTCTCCGGGAGGCTTCGGGGTTTTATCCCCCCACCCCGGCCTCGCGCCCCCCCCCCCCACTCCCCGGGAGATGCTGTCCTTCGCGCCCCGCTTCTCCGCTCAGCTGTCTACTGTTCGAGACAGTCGTCCCCTGCTCCTAGCAGGGGAGGCGGGGTGCGAGGAGAAAGAAACCGTTTGTTGTGGTGAAGCTTTACCCAGCCATGCTTCCCCACCATTCTCCTCCCTGGGAGTCGGAGAATAAAAGGTGGTGTGTTCGCGTGTGCACCTATTCACAGCGCCAGGCTTATGTCAGAGAAACCGAGGCACACTCTCGGAGGGGGGTGAGCGTGGACTCGTGTTGCCCAGATGCCATGTCATTCCTGCATCATCTCGGGATTGACCAGCGTCTTTCTCGCACTCTCCCCGCGTGCCCCCTCCCCCCAGCATCATCCTCCGTTCCCTGAGCTCTCATCTGTCCGGCGGGTCTTCAAGAGAATATGCTGAGCCTAAATGAGAGTTACGGGTTTCTTCGTGGCTCTTTTAACACAGAAAAAGCTAGAGAATTAATTTTTGGATTGGGAATCAGCATTTCCTCCAGCGAGCAGTGCGTGGGGGATTAAGTTACCGTAACGGCCTCGCCTGAGGAGTGCAGACATTTGCCAAGAAAAGCCCATTTTAAAGCGTTACGAAAGCTGAAATCTGTTTCCTGTAGTAAAGCAGGTAGAAATGGACAGCGGCGAGACGGTGGGCCGGAGTGGGGACAATCCTGAGCTGGTACTTTACTCTTTGTATGGGGCTGGCGACTGTTTTGAGATTCGGAAGGCTCCTGTTCCTCCCCGCCCCGCACCTTTTTTTTTTTTTTTTTTGGTTAGTGTTTGGTGATAGGTAAAATTTCGATATTCCTACATCTCCTTTGGGAATTGTTAGTATCTGTAAAGTGCATAGTCTTTTCTCTCAGACGATGCTCTGTCTGATGATACTCTTCGTCCTCGTCTTTTTTTCCTCCTGTGAATTAGAAAGCTTAGGACCCCAGCAAAAAAGTAAAATTACTGACAATTGAGTAAATCTCTTCATCATTTCACTTCGGTTTTATCACTTTGAGTGATGGGAAAAGTCATGGTGAAACATTTTGCATACGTCATCTCAGACTAATGGTGAAGTGAAGGATGAGTGTGATTTCAAACATACACATACAACAGCCATACACTTAAGGGTTTTACTTTGTTTTTGATTTATTGTCACTAAATTTATAGTGGTATCCATAGGGACAGTGAGGATTGAGGACAGTATACTTTGAATTTTCAGGCTCCAGGACATCTAACATGGTGCCTTGTCACTTAACTACTTTTATTTTTAAACAAATACTTAAAGATTAAAATTGTAAGTAATTCAAATGCAATGGCCATATTTTTATGCATCCTTCACGTATTTACTGGGATGGGCCTGTGTCATAAATGCACTGTTTGCGTCAAGAGCTTTTGAATATGTCAGTTTTATGCATGTATCTCAATTCCATTCTCCAGGTTTCAAATCCTGACACACTTCCCTTTACTAGCTGTATTCTTTTAAAATGAGAATTCCAAAAAAGAGACATGGGAGAGTAAAATATTTTAGCTTAAACATTTTTCATGATAGAGCAAAAATTAGGGACATTACAAGTATACAAATCAGAGCATTTAGCAGAATACATTAGTATTGTTATACTTTTTAAAGTTGTGCCAGTAGTTAATTGCTGTTAGAATATCAAATCAAAGGAAAGGATGAACAGAGAGGGAGATCTCATTTAATAAATATATAAAGGCTTTATTATCTGTAGAGATGACACCTGCCTAGCAGAGCTTATATATTAGGAAAAAATTAATTAAAAAGGTCATTTGACTTTAATAAAGGTTTCAGTCATTGAATTATTGAGGAATCTAATTTCTAATTATAAACCAACCTTAGGGAAAAAGGAGTTCTCAATTTTGGAAGGAGATTGGTCCTAGACAGAAAAAAAACTACTCATACCCCACTATAACCTTTTATCTTTTTATTATCCAGACATTTTGCAATAAAGATAAGATCCTTTAAGGATGAAACGTTCCTCTTTTATATGTTATCTGTTTTCATTTTAAGACTCTGGTGTATGCGCAGTTATTGAATGTAATCATAAAACAAGGGGTCATTGCCTGTGTGAGTTCTGTTTACTCATCATTTAAGCTTGTTCTCTTCAAAATAATGATGCATTTTCCTCAGTATTTAACAATCTGTGTTTAGTGGACTATTTATTTACGTTGATTTTTTTTTTTTTTTTTTTACACCACTGAATGACTTTGGTTGTGAATGTGTTTACTTCATTTAACTGTAGCTGTAAAATCCAATTTTGGGGTGACAAGTTTGAGATTGTTATGAATAAAATGAGTCATGAATGAACTACTTGTTTGTGACTTTCTTCCTGAAGTGATGAGTTTACATATTAACGTAATATAGTGTGAGTAACCAGATTGTTCTTTTTGGTTGTTCAGATGAAATATAGGCTGGCGATGAGAGACAATGTAAGGTCTAATGAGTAGAAGCTGAGACTCATGGTGTGAATAAAGGGGTGCATTAAATGTTGTGGGGTCTGCCCATTTGTCTGGTTTGTGTATGGAAGAATTGAATTTACTCAACTGCTTTCATATCCATTTTTTTTTCTTTTTTACAGTGCGGTGAGACGATGATGACGATGATAGTGGTTAACATATCCTGAGAGCTTGCTATGCGTCTAGTGTTATTCTAAGGGCTTGTAATGGATAATCTCATTTAATACTTATAAAACCTCACAAAAGAAGGTACTCTTATGAGTTCCATTTTACAGAGGAGGAAATTGAGATTTAGAGAGTTTGAGTAACTTGCTGATGGCTAATTTAATTTAACATAAAAACAGTGGAGCTAGGATTCAACCTGAGGTATCTGGACTCTATACATATACTCTAAAACCTCTGTGTCGTATTGCCCCCTCTGAATTTAGATTTACCAAACCTCTCATGAATACTTTTAACTTCTTTCTTCGATCACGCTTAAAAGCACCACCTAAATAAGTAAGAAGCTGCCATATTAATAGTATTAATCATATTTATTTATGTCTACCTTGCCTCATTTCACGGAAGATTCTTCCTTAGGAAGAAGCAACATTAGTTAAAGGGGAAGTATTTTTCTTTACTGTATTAGACATTCTTGCAGGGAGCTCTAGCATGTAATTGGGTTGTTTAAGTATGTGTTTAGAGTGCATATAAGTTGTTTATGGAGGTGTTAAATGAAAACTGTACTAGTTGCTAATGTGCAAATGTTTTTTAATGATATACTTGTTGGAAATTTTAGTTCTTCAATGCTAATTATATAGGCAGAGAATTCCACATTATTTTATTCTAGTCTGAGTGGTAAATAGACTTTTTTAATTTTGTACAAATAGAATAGGTTTTCTGATTAATGATTAAAAGAAGATTTTTTAAAAAGTGACTGTGTTGAGGGAGTGTGTTTCAATGTGGAAGTGTCAAATGTATATTTATTTAGTTGTGATGTTTTAAAGATGGATGTTGATTATTAAATTAAAGCTTTTTTAAAATATATTTTTTAAAATTAAGTAGGCTCCACTCCCAACATGGGGCTTGAACTCACGATTCGGAGATCAAGAGTTGTGAGATCAACACTAATCTATTTTTAAATCTTTTGACTAATTTCAAGAGAGTAGTTAAAAATTGAGGGGGTAAGACTTCTCTAATTGCAAATGGGATTAGGCACAGAAGCATTTATATTAGTAAAACTTAATTCAGAAATGGGTTTGTACTGACGAAAGTATTTTTTTAAATATCAAAGCATCTGAATTAGTGAATATTTTTCAACAAATGGCTTCCAAGTGTTAAAGTTATTAGGTAAATGGGTGCTAACAATTAAAATGCGATAATGTTTGAAAATTGAGCTTCATGGTTCTCAAGAGTCTATTTAAATAAAGTTCCAGACACATGAACTTTTTTCATCCAACAATGAATTGCTAAAACCTGAAATTACGAAGGTATTTCTGCTGAATTAACATATATAATGTACTTTAGCTTATCACAAATTCACAGTTGGTAAGATTTAATTACCACAGTCAACTTAATTCTTTTTTATTAATAGTATCAGAGAAGCAGTAAAACTAGACAAACTTGACTGGATAGAAAATCTCTGTTTTGAAATTTGCTTATCATTAACAGTTACTTAAGAAATGCACTTGTGGGGGCACCTGGGTGGCTCAGTTGGTTAAGCGTCTGACTTCAGCTCAGGTCGTGATCTCACAGTTCGTGAGTTTGAGCCCCACATCAAGCTCTGTGCTGATAGCTCAGAACCTGGACCCTGCTTCAGATTCTGTGTCTTCCTTTCTCTCTGCCCCTCCCCTGCTCACGCTCTGTCTCTCTCTCTTTCTCTCAAAAATAATAAATAAACATTAAATTTTTTTTTAAGTGCACTTGATTAACTTCTTTAGGAATGAAGTTGAGCAGAAAGCCTTCCAGAACTTTGGAGGAATGGAAAACTTAATAGCTAGAGATTAGGCTATTGGGTTATCTACCAATGGAACATACATTTAGTATATTAGGTGTTTTTCTTACTACCTTTTGTTAGGGCTAATAAGTGGAGTTAAATTATGATGTTTTACTTGTTACTATAATTTATTTAACATTGAGGGGACTACAACAGATGATTTTTTTTCTCTCCCACCAGAGCCAAGTCAAGAGAGCCCTGAACTACTGTACTGTATAGAATAATCCATTTCTTTTTCTGTTTGGCCAAAGTTTTGCCTTCCTCTAAGTCTGCTTTGTAATTTCTCACATTGTCAGCATTAACTTAAAATCCCAGTGGGCAACATAATACTGAACACATTTTTATAAAGTGGAAGGAAGAAGGAGGCCTTACTGTGTTGCAAGCATGGACACTGTTATGTACTTTGCATGTTTTCTTTATCTTACCTGTCTTCACATCTCCATGTCAATAGGGGAGGAATCTCAGGATTAGAGAGACCAGTAATTTGCAGAGGGTCACATGGCTAGTAAGTGGCCAACCTGAGATTAAGCCTTGGATATGACTTCTATTGGTACTCTTGAGAAATATGATCAAACGAAGTCAATGAACATGTATTTATTGAGTTCTAACTATTGTGGGTAAATATAGAAGGGAGTATGAATACATAGAAGCTGATGTATGTATAAAAAGAGAACTGACAGCATAAGATATGAGATCTCAACTTTCAAGTGGCTTTGTAAAATGAATGCAGTTGTGTGTAATGCAAACTGGAACAAAATAATTTATACTATGTCAGTTTATTTTTACGAAAAAGAAAACAACTTGGAAAATCCATACTTCTGAAATTGAATTGGAATATAAGAGGAAAGTAAACAATATATGAGTTTCCAGTGTCATTTGGCAGCTGGTATCATTTTAACTCAAGGCTGCATGTACTGAAGTATCGATGTCAAAGTGGGGAGTGGCTATCTATGTCTCAGTGTCTGCTCGACAACAAAGCATTGAATTTAGACTATCACCTTATCCCAAAGAGATACTGTGTATTGGAGAGGGCCTGAGAGAAGAGTAGGAGGAAAGAAAAAAGGTTGGGGAGATTAAAAATATAACTGGATGCAGTGAAGGCTAAGTAAGAGTGGGATGGATCAGGCCAACCAACTGCTTTATAAGGACCTCCAAGGCACTAATGCTGAAGGGAGTGGAATTCTATTTTTCTTTCTTTCTTTTTTCTTTTCTTGTCTTTTTTTTTTTTTTTTTTTTTTGAGAGAGGGCACAAGTGAGTGAGGGGCAGAGAGAGAGAATCCCATGAGGGGCAGAGAGAGACAGAGACAGAGAGACAGAGAAAGAGAAGTGGAGCTCCCCTGATGCGGGGCTCAAACTCATCATGAACCTGATTATGACCTGAGCTGAAGTCAGATGCTTAACTGACTGAGCCACCCAGGTGCCTCTATTTTCTTTTTTAAGAATTTTAAGAATAAGGCATTTAGGGGCATCTAGGTAGCTCAGTCAGTTGAGCATTGGGCTCTTGATTTTGGCTCAGGTCATGATCCCAGGGTCATGGGATGGAACCCGACATTTGGCTCTGTGCTGAGCATGGATCCTGCTTGAGACAGACACACACACTCTCTCTGTCTCTTTCTCTCTCTGTCTCTTTCTTTCTCTTTCTCCTCTGCCCGCCCCCCCCCCCCCCCCGCCGCCCTGCCCCTCTTGCTCTAGCTAGCTAGCTAAATAAATAAGTAAGTAAGTAAGTAAGTAAATAAATAAATAAATAAATAAATGGTGTTTAGTTAAAGTAGTGAAGGAAATTGAAGACAGAATGTCAGGGAAATGTTCTAAAGGCAAACTTGAGAGTGGAATGTGTTGTTTATTGTTTAGAAGTGGGGGAGGATAAAGGAAGAGGGTTAGCACTAAATGATTTGCTTTTCTTGAGTTAAATACTGTTCCAACAAATTAGAGGGTTTATGAATACCAAATCGGTGATTTATTATTTTTTGTCATGGGTAGCTTAGCTTTGCTTTTGTCAGTAGCAAGGGCAGGCATTCCACAAGGTTCTGTAAGAAACTTTCTTCTGTCTTAATTTCTTTGCTAACTTCCTGGAGCTACATCAGGATACAGAGAGACCAAGAGATTTGCCCAAGGTCGGAAACAGAATCAGAGTTGAGTTTGGAACTTGGTGTTCAGAACTGGGAGCCCTGTTCAGCTCATCATCTTCTTTTCCTCCTCTTACTGTTTGTTCTAAAGTGCCTCCCTCTTAACTCACTCTGCCTCCTCCTTTTGTATTTTGTATCCTTAGAGGAAGGCCCATCCATAGCGTAGAAATTACTTTAATAATTAATTTCAACAAGCGTCAATATAGTGTTAAATCCTTAACGTTAATTGATTAGAAAGGCAAGATAGTTGTTGAGGAAAAGGATGGTATATTTAATCCATGAATTATGTGAATGATACAGGACTGTTTTAGATCTTGTTTTTCTCTAGCATCTCTGCTGAAAGTCCTCTGTTTTTAGAAGTTTCAAGTGTGTGTCAGTGCTCCTTGGTGACAGCATCTCATTTTCATTTCCCACTGTTTCAAGATTATGATATACCCATGAATAACACATACATACCTATTAGAAGTGGGTAGGGCTTCTGAAGGACCTCTTTGTTTCAGTGTCTTGGAATTAAAAGGACAAATTCATTTAAAGAAGTAATTTGATGGGTGACTCATTTTATTTATGATACTTGTTTTCTTAGATTCTCAAAAAGCCAATATTTGAAAAGGACTTGTCATATCCTAATGATAGAGTGCAGGCTTTGTTCACTGGTGTTTCAGTCCCACCTCTGACTATTGTTAGTAGCATGACTCCTCAGCAAGGCGTTGAACCTCTCTGGGACTTAATTTCCTCATTTGCAGCATAGACATAATTATACAGGCTTTATTTATGTTAATTTATTTTTGAGACAGAGGCACATGTGAAAATGCACGAGTGAGAGAGGGGCAGAGAGAGAAAGGGAGAGAGAGAATCTCAAGCAGGCTCCACACTGTGAGTGAGAAGCCCGACTTGGGGCTCAAACTCACAAACCGTGAGATCGTGACCTGAGCTGAAACAAAGAGTCGGACGCTTAACTGACTGAGCCACCCAAGTGTCCCAGACTTTATTTTTTTTTTTTAATGTGCATGTGGGTTCTAAGTAAGATAATGTATATAGTGTGTGGCTCATAATATGCATTCAATAAATGATGCCTGTGATATTATGATTCATAAGAAAAGCATATATTTGGTTGTTCATACGACCAAAATATATTTCTCATATTTATTTGGTCTTCATCCATGGTTCTTGGCTTACAGCTCACAAAACCCTTGGAATTTCCTAAGTGTTCAGAGTAATAAAGGCTTCTTGTTATGTTAATGAGGTGACTTTTGGAAAGCATTTAAGGATGGGGGCTGGTTGCTGGTGGAACTAACCCTTCAGTAAGAGGGTTGGAGTTTTTAGTCCTATCCCCCAACTTCTTGGGAGAAGAGAGGCCTTGAAGTTAAATCAGTTGCCAACAGCCAATGATTTAATCAATCATGACTATGTAATGAAGCCTGTATAAAAACCCAAAGTTCAGAGAACTTTTGGGTTGGTGAACACGTAGAGATTTAGGGAGTCTAGATTGCCTGGAGAGGGCATGGAAGCACGAGGTGCTTGCCCTATGCATCTCTTCCATCTGGTTGTTCCTTAGTTATATACTTTTATAACAAACTGGTAATCTCGTAAGTTAAATGTTTCTCTGAGTCCTGTGGGCCACTCTAGCAAATTAATTGAACCCAAGGAGGTTCAGATTGGCATCTGAAGTGTGGGGGTGCAGTCTTGTGGGAGTGAGCCTTCAACCTGTGGAATATGATGCTATCTCTGGATATGGTGTCAGAATTGAGTTGAATTGTAGGGCACCCAGCTGGTGTCCAGAGCAATGCTTGTTGGTTTGGGAACCCCCACTCCCCACATTGGAATTGGTACTAGAACTCATTTAATGGCTGTTAGTCTAACTCTTTAATTTGGACTAGAATTTTTCTGAATACAATACATAATTTTACAATTATACAGAAGTTGTATGGTATGTATAATTTTAACTAATACTGTATTGTACAATAAATAATAAATTTAGGAGAGATGATAGATAGTGATGCATATTTGCAAATTCTCCTTTTTGTGCATGTTGGAAAATTACAGCTGCATCAAAATACTAACTTTTAGATCATACTGACTTAGAGTATATATGGGCCTTCTTTAGAGAAAGCATTGCCCACATTTAGCATTACCATAGTATATCTTTTCTTTAAACAGCATGAAACAACATAAATCCAGTTTGTATGCTCTTTTTTTCCAAGATTTCCAAAGTAATTCTCCATTTATTCTTTTATTAATCCTTACAATATCCCTGAAAAGAGAGTAAAGTCTTGTTTTATTAACTTCAATTTAGAAATGAGGAAGATTGAGCTGGAAAAAAGTTAAGTGACATGCTAGAGTTTAAGTGGTAATACTAGAGATAATGAACATAATAGAATTAATAACACTGTGATAATAGAATTAAAAATGAATATTGCTGAAATTTTTCTTCCTTCTCCCAGAGAATAAATTTAAGGAAAATATTTGATTCTATGGTATGGAATAAACCATTCTTAGTATATCTTTATCTTTTGGAAATATTAGGTGAAATTTAGGCAAAGATAGGGGTAGAGGTGAGAAAAACAGCGGAGTCCAACTGGAGAAACAGGACTACTTAGCAAGAGCATAAGCTAAGCCCAAGTAACAGAAAAGTTCTACAGCCAAGAGATCAGGAGCTAAGTCAGAAAAATAGTTGTGTCTGGTGTTATTAGACATTAGAGAAGTACTGTAATTCTTGTAGTCAATGTTGAAGTACTATCCAGTGACTATTTTCAGTGGAAAAACTCATACTCTGACCTGATTGGCATTCTTACAACTTACCACCAATTTCAGCTCTGAGCTAGTTACCTGGTTTTATTTGGAATTACAGTATCTTTGTGTTACCTTTAACTGTGCCTTAGAATATTTGTGTAAGAATAGCTTTGGGTGTCTTACCTAGAGGAAGCTTAGAACTCCGTGTGTCTGTTTTCTGGTTAATAAAACTGAGATTCATTCTTTTCATATATTTAAGAGAAGGGAAAAGGCCCACAGTCTTTTTTCACGGATCCTAGCATTCATGATTCTGAATCCTACTTCCTGGACAGTAACCATTGTGTGGTGAAATTTTTGCATTCTCATCTGGAAATATCAATATAACTTTTTGAATATTGACTGCAGTTCTTGGTAGATTCAATTTAAGAAATTTTACATGATCTGTTTACCTAATTCTAACAAATCATGTGAAATTGTGGGGGGGGAGTGGGTACTTGATTTGATTTACCTACTATGAATATTATAATATCCCCAGGGATTTCTTTCCAAGTTGGTGAAGAAGGGACATGGTAGAAGGATCATGAGTCTCTTGCTTCAAGAACAAGAGCAGGAATGGGAAGGAGGAAGCCTTGCTTAGTTGAGTATCTACTATATTGTAGGGAGAGATGAAGAAAAAACAGCTGAGGGAGTTAGGAGTATTCATGAGTTATGTAGTTTGAGATGGATGTTTGTTAAAGGATTGCCTCAGGTAAGCTGAGGTATCATGGGGGAAGGCAATGCAAACTGGCGTTAGTCCAATATAACCATCACCCTGCTGGTCTTCCTCAGCTCTTCCTGTCTGATTTAGAGGCCCCTCCTTGGTGGTCCTTGTTCATACTTCTTGCACAGGGGTCTTACTGTACAATTGGTTGCGTTATCTGTTTGCCCAACTGTTTGCAGCTTGCATGAAGTCAAGAGGTACATTTTATTTGTCATTTTCATTTAATGCTGTCCGAATTAGCTATGTGATTCTGTACATGTCACTTATCCAAGCTGAAGTGTACCTGATTTGTTAATAAATTGGTTGAGGGTGAATGTTGCACTAGATCCATGTTTTTCAAACTGTGGGTGTGACTTAGCAGGACAGGATATCAATATAATGGGTTGTGGCAGCTTTAAAAAAAATATCAGTACATTCTGAGTTGTAATGGTAAGTAGTGTACATTATTGGAAACTTTTGTATTAGTTATATATTTGTTATGTATATCACACTGCAATATGAAATGTATTTCTTACTATGGTTGTATTCAAAATTGTTGAATGCCTCTGGACTAGATTAAATCTAATGTTATTTCTAGTTTATTTATTTGATGATTCTATATATGTGATAGGACAGATCCTTTTATTATAGAAGGCATGTTTCACACTATACCATACTATTCCACTAAGTGACTTAAAATAGAGATAATTTTATTATTTTTATTTTGTTAACTGTCTTTCAATTGAAAAACAGAATAGGTACATATGTTAAAAACTCAGACATTTCTAAAGGACTTACAGTAAAAATTGTCTCCCTCATTAAGGTTTCTGCTTTGTCAAGATGTTTCATTTACCTGAATACCTGCCAGATTATTTCTGGGTTTACATTTTCCTTATATGGCATTTATTTGATTTTTGAGGGCAGAGAGAGTTTAATATATTTGTTTGGTTGTAGGTAGATGATAAAACCCATTGAGAGAGAATATGTTTGAAAATTCTATTTGCAGATGGGTTTATTCATTCATTGAGTCATTTACAGTCCTATTTTGAGAGTCTCCTCTATGCCAGAAACTATGTGAGGCTGTACGTATTGAGAGCTCCTTCAAAAACTTGGTGACCCAGGAGACTACAAGGGTTGATATGCACTGTGCTGTTATTGTTAGGGTAACCAGGCTAATGATTCTTATGTGAGGCATTTGTTAAAAAGTAGTTGGTAGTGTCACGATGTTGTCTCCAAATATTTGAGGAGCTGTTAATTGGAGAGGGATTAGATTGACTCTGTATGTCCCTAGAAGCCACAAACAGATGAGTGACAGTTACAGGCAGACAGATTTAAACATAAGAGAGAGTGCTCAACAGAAGAGTGAAGAATGGAATGAGTTCCTTGTGAACTAGTAAGTATTCCATTACCAGAAGGATGGAGACTGGGAATTAAAGACTGACTAGCTTCTTGGCATGGTGTAGATGGGAGACAGGTTGAGAAAAAGGACTTTGAAGGTTCTTTATAACTTGAAGTCTATGATTTGGCTTGCTGGGTATCAGAGAGTAGCCTGGCTTTAAAAATGTATGTTTTTGATAGATTATCTCTAAGTAGATAAAAAGTGTCAGACATATAAAAGGGTTAAGACTTCCTCCCTGGGTCCAGTCTTTCTAGGACTTCAAAAATCAGTTGTAGATGTAAAGAAACTAGAATCTCTCACAGAAGCAGTTATGAATAAAAATGTTTTAGTAATAAATTGTATTATTCTTTGAAAAAAACGGAATAACAGCTTGATTTTAAAATCTGCTTTAAAAATCCATCTTTTTCCAGTGGTGTACTGGTCTAAAAACCCATTTTAAAAATTTACACTTAGTCTTTTTCATTTCTAAAATCGTCTTCCTAAATCTAATACATATTATAATTTCCTTATTCAGAACGTTCGTATTCTAGTCCAGGTCCTGCCCTCGTACCTGGAGAACTCAAGTATCCTGCTCTCTCCTTTCCTCTGTTTCTCATTCATCCTTCCCATGCTAACATTGCTGCTGTCAGATTAATTTTCCAACATGCAACTTTCACATCAGTGTCCTCAAGAACTTGCAGTTACCGTTCACCTTTTCAAACCTATGTGATTTTTAAAACATTCTACCTATCTGGCTTTTGTTTCCACTCCTCTGCAATGTGTTTTCCTCTCACTTTTCTCATCTTTTCTGTGTGTAAAGTGGTCATTTTTGACTACATAGGAACAAGCATGGCTGGGCAGAACATGATCTTTTGTGACCAAAAGGAATTCCAACAATCAACACATATTTGAGAGCTTACTTTGGATGAAAAGGCAATTAAAAAGTATTTGCCCTCAACAGAATCTGATGTAGACTAACATAGAGTGTCCTCCAGAACTTTTGAAGTGTTGTGGTAAAGAACATTCAGTTCCTGGAGCTGGGCCGCATGCATCCCCATCCTAGCTTTGCCATTTAAATAGCTCTTTCATCTTAGGAAATCACTTCACCTCTTGGTGCCTTGGCTTCCTCATCTGTATGATGGCGTAATAGTAGGGCCTACCTCATAGAGTAGTTGTGAAGATTAAATTAGTTAATACATGTAAAGCATTTGGGACAGTGCCTATCACATAGCAACAGTTTTTTACTGGGGATGGAAGTTTAGGCAGAATTTGGGTGCCTTTAGAATTAGAGTGTTCTAGATGATTCAAAGGAAATATCTCATCTCTTTGGAGAGTCCAGGAAAGATTTCATGAAAGAGGTAGAGTTTGAAATGCACATTAGAGAGGAAGAATTTGATAAGTTGAGATAGGGCCAGAGGGAGAGGTCACAGATTGCAGCCTTCTCTGACCTCTTGATGACTCTAGAGGTTCCATGCTGTTCGACACTTTAAGGTTTCTGATTGATTTACATTGGTTTTTGGTCTCTGAGGCTGACTGCAAACTCCTTATTGGTATTCCCTACAGTATTGTGAACAATTCTGTTTTAGGTACTAATTTCTATTGAGTTTTCACTGATTAAATTGTTGGCCCAACTTCAGATGGGTTGGGACTAGGAATGAAAATTACAGCTTTTAGTAAGATATATATATATGTATGTGTGTGTGTGTGTGTGTGTGTGTATACATATATATATATATATATATATATATAAACACATAGGATACATATATGCATACATATATACATATACACATACATACACATAGGATATATGTATATATGTATATATATGTATATATATATTTAAGATTTTATTTTTAAGTGATCTCTACACCCAGTGTAGGGCTTGAATTCACAACCTGGAAATCAAGAGTCATACAGTCCATTGACTAAGCCAGCCAGGTACCCCAAGAGATTTATATTTTATATTTATGAGATAAAATTGTGTTTGATGAACTAATGCTCTTAGCTTGATAAACTAATGTTCTTATCTCATGTGCCTTAGATTTTTAGTTATCCCTTCTCTCATCTATACTTCTCTATCCATTTTTTTAATGATCTAAATCTATTTAGGATTCTCCCATTTTAACCTCTGCCCTCTTCAGCCATTGGCTTAGCTCCTTCCTTGTCTTTACAACCTTTACTATCTGAATTCTTGCTGTCTGAACCCAAGAATCAAATCTGAATTACAAGGTTTAAATATACTTGAGAGACTGGTCCATCCTAGCATTTCCCAATGCAAGTATGTGGATATCTCTGTAAGATTTACTTAAGGGACTTGTTAAAATAAGGGATGCTGGGCTCGACTCGTGGTGACTGACTCAGTGGGTCTGGATTAAGCCAGCATAATCAGTATTTTTTTAAAGTTGTCCTGTTACTCCTAATAAGCAACCAGATTTGGGAGCTCCTAATCACCATCTTCAAAATTCCTGTGATTTCTGCAGCTGTGGATAAGGAATGAAATGTGTCTTCCATTCCCATCAGTACACTGACATTGCCCTTGCCAAGGTTGCTGATGAGTTTTAAACAGCTTAATTTACTAAGTATTTCTGAAATTGATCACCTCTGCTTAATTCCTACAACCACTGTGTTCAAGTTGGCATCATTCATCTTCTGGACAACAGCAATGGACTTAATGATTTTTCTATCCGTAACCCTCCAACCTAACTTTTGCACAGTCGTCACATGATTGATATGGAATTAAAATTAAATGATGTCACTATCTTGGTGAAAACTTTTCAACCTCTAATGCCAACAGCATAAAATCTAAGCTTCTTGGCATGACATAAAGGACCTGCATGACCCAGCCTCTCCAGGTTATCTGTTGTCATTCTTTGCCCTGCACACATTTACCAATGTTTCACATTTCTTTGCCTATTTCATGTAGATCTCTTTATAAGGAATAATGTGATCCTTCACCAGACTAACTCCTGTTATCTGTAACTCAAGTTATCTTTATCTTTTTTTCTTGGATGTCTCAGCTAGCTTCCACTTTCTTACCTTTCCCAAGTTACTTGTCCTTCTAGGCATCATAACTCTGAGTAGTTCTCTAATGTTATACTTCTTGCACTGTGTTAATTTATTTTATCTACTTCTCTCATTAAAATGTGAGTTTCTTGGGGGGTGCGTGGGTGGCTCAGTAGGTTAAGCATCCGATTTCAGCTCAGGTCATGAGCTCACGTTTCATGAGTTCGAGCCCTGTGTCAGGCTCTGTGCTGACAGCTCAGAGCCTGGATCCTGCTTTGGATTCTGTCTCCCTTTCTCTCTGCCCCTCCCCTGCTCACGCTCTGTCTCTGTCTCTCTCAAAAATAAACAAACATTAGGGGCGCCTGGGTGGCGCAGTCGGTTAAGTGTCCGACTTCAGCCAGGTCACGATCTCGCGGTCCGTGAGTTCGAGCCCCGCGTCAGGCTCTGGGCTGATGGCTCGGAGCCTGGAGCCTGTTTCCGATTCTGTGTCTCCCTCTCTCTCTGCCCCTTCCCCGTTCATGCTCTGTCTCTCTCTCTGTCCCAAAAATAAATTTAAAAAGTTGAAAAAAAAATTAAAAAAAAAAAAATAAAAAAAATAAACAAACATTAAACAAAATTTTTTTTTAAATGTGAATTTCTTGAGGGCAGAGCCCCTTTTATTTGTTTACTTTCATTTCTGGTGCATAGTAAGTTTTTGAATAAATAAATACTGAGTGAATGAGTCAACAAATACAATAGAGAGGTTTCAGCTTTTGTCATACTGATTTATCTGCAGCATATGATCTTGTTTATTGAACATTCACTGTGTGCCAGGCACTCTTAGGCAGCTGAAAGACATTAATAAGTGAACAGGCATACTCCTGGTCACTATAGAGCTTGTGGAACAGTGAAAAGATCAACAACAAACAAATAATTATAAATTATAAATTTATATAAATTATATGCTTATAATTAAGTATAATTATAAATCAGTATGGTGCCATGATAGAGATGATCTTAACACAATGCTGGAGCATGACAGAGAAGAATATTATTTATAGGTTTATCAGGGAAGCCTGTCGGATCAGGTGACACTTTAGCTGAAGGAAAAGGAGTCAGCCCTGGAAGAGTTAGGAAAAAGCATTCCATGTAAAAGGAAAAGTATGTGCTAAGTCTCTGTGGCATTGAAGAGCTCTGTGTGTTGGGGGAGCTTAAGGTAAGTTGGGTTAGGGGAAAGTGTGGTAAGGAAAAGTGGCAGAAGGGAGTTTAGGGGGTTTTGTTGCTGTCAAAAATAGTTTACATTTTGTCTCGAGTGCAATGATAAGGAACGGAAGGAAGGATTTTAATTAGGATAGTGACTTATATCTGATTTATATCTAAAAAAGATCACTCTAGGAAAGTGCTGTTTAAGACTTTAGTCATAACCTCATGTGGCTAATGCTACTGAGAAACTGAATTTACAACTTTATGTAATTTTAAACCTAAATTTAAAAGCATAATTGATTCAGTTATTGGATAACTCATTCTGTGTTTTGAAACTTTTTCAACCATAAGTTTATAACATTAAATACAGATCAAGTATTTCTGATGAAAATTAAACTTCCAAGTAGAGATGTGCAATAAGATGTAAAATACATACCAAATTTCAAAGTCTTGGTATGAAAAGAAGATGTAATTGTCTCATTAATTGTTTATATTGATTACATATATTGAAATAATTATATTTGTGGAGTGACTGGGCTAAATTAAAATGAACCGTCAAATTTAACTTGACTTGTTTCTTTTCATTTTTTGGTACATGTGGCTACCAGAAAATTCAGAATTATTTATGTGACTCAAAGTATATTCCCATTATTGGTAGATGCTGTGAAGATAATAGACTGGAGGCAAGCAAAGTAGCATCAGGGAGATGGGTTACTAAACTTTTGCAGTTGTCTAGGTAGGTGATAATGACAGCTTTGATTAGGTGGCAGCAGCGAACAGGGAGAGAAATGTCAAGGTTCTGTATGTATTTTGGAAGTGGAGTCATTATGAATTGTTGATGGATTAGATAAGGGAAGGGTGGGATAAAAAATTACTTAGAGGTTTTTAACTTGTGACTAGATGGGCAGTGTTGCCATTTCCTGAAATGGGGAAGACTGAAGAAAAAGTTGGGAGCTGCATATCAAGAGTATGGGTTAGGGCATGTTAAGAGCCCGTAAGATATCCACATGGTTGGATATGAGAGTCTGGAGCACAGAAGAGAGTTTAACTGAAGATATTAATTAGAAGTGGTCAGTATTTCATTGATATTTAAAACTTCAAGAGTGTGCAGTAAAAACTATAAAACATCATTGAAATAAATTTAAAAAGACCTAAATAAATGAAAAGTCTGTATTTATGAATTGGAAGACTTAAAAATTGTTAAAATAATAATATATTCCAAATCAACCTGCAGATTCAATACAATCTCTATAAAAATTCCCTAATTCCGTAACTTACTACAAAACTGCAGTCAGTCTACTCAAAAACAGTGTAGTATCTGGCATAAGGATAGACATAGAGATCAATAGAAATAAATATTTATGATCAGTTGATTTTTGACAAGAGTGCCAAGACAATTCAATGGGGGAAAGAGCATCCTTTTCAACAAATGGTACTAAGACAATAGGATATCCACATGCAAAAGGATTTAGACCTCTGTCTCAAACCATATACACAACTAACTTAAAGGGATCAAAGACCTAAATGTAAGAGCTAAAAACTATACAACTCTTAGAAGGAAAAGCAAATGTAAATCTTGGTGACTTCAGATTCAACAGTTGTTCCTTAGCTATGATATCAAAAGTACAAGCAACAACAACAAAAACATTAGATAAATTGGGATTCATCCAAATTGAAAACTTATGCGATCCCTGGGTGGCTCAGGTCATGATCTCACTGTTTACAGGTTCAAGCCCCATGTTGGGCTCTGTGCTGATGCACCTGGAGCCTGCTTCCGATTCTGTGTCTCCCTCTCTCTCTGCCCGTCCCCTGCTCACGCTCTCTCTCTCAAAAATAAATTTAAAAAAAATTTTTTTTTAATTGAAAACTTCTGTGCTTCAAAGGGCACTATTAAGAACATGAAAAGACGACCCAGAGAATGGGGGATATTTGTTTGCAAAGTATACATCTGAAAGAAATAGTGTCCAGAATACATAAGGTGCTCTTATACCTCAACAATAAAAACACAATAACCCAATTTAAAGATGGGCAAGGATTTGAATAGACATTTCTCCAACACTTCATGAATAGAAGGTGCCTTTCCATTTATTGAGGTCTTCTTTAAAGTCTTTCAGTGATGTTTTGTAGTTTTTGCTATTCGATCGTAAAGTTTTAAATATCAATGAAATACTGACAACTACTGTTTAATATCTTTAAACTCTCTGTACTCCAGATTCTCATACCCAACCACCTGAATGTCTTATAGGTTCCAACATGCTCAAATCTATACTCTTGATATTCAACTCCCTATTGGAATAACTCTCTGCCTAACTCTACTTACCTTTCTTTCTTTCTTTCTTTTATTTTATAAAGTATTTTTTTAGTGTTTATTTTTGAGAGAGAGAGGGAGAAAGAGAGAGAGAGAATGAGAACAAGAACGAGTGGGGGAGGGGTAGATAGAGAAGGGGACAGAGGATCTATAGTGGGCTCTGCACTGATAGCAGAGAGCCTGATGTGGAGTTCAAACTCACAAACTGTGAGATCATAACCTGAGCCAAAGTCAGACGCTTAGCTGACTGAGCCACCCAGGTGTCCCCCCTACTTACCTTTCAAGATACAGCTATCACCTCTTTCTTGGGAGCCTTCACTAAGCTCACAGGTAGAAAGTGTTCACTAATATGTGTTGAAAGACTGGGGATATTCAGAGCCCTGTTGAACTGATGAGCTCTTTGAACACAGAAGAATTATCCAGAGAGGATAATTTTTGTATGTACAAAAAGCCAAAGGCCTTTGTATTTACGTGGCTCTCTGACTTTGTTTACTCATCTGCAGAACAGAAATAATATACATGATCTCAATTGTTTTAACAAAGTCTAAAAAGTGGTTTTTAAACATCTAGTACATAGACTTCTCAATAAATGATAGTTTAAAAAATATTAGCAAAACATGCCTAAAAGATGATCTCCATTTCAAGAATTGCAGACACCTGCTTTATTTAAAATGCTGCATTTTTTTTGCATATTTAAGACAAATTATGAAGACTTATGACTGAACGCTGTTTTTCTAAAAGGTAGTATTTCTTCAGAATGATGTGTATGCTTCTTGGTTTAGACCCATGGGTGGGTGAATGGAGAGATATATTTGGTATAGAAGGGAAATATGCATATTTAGACCTATCTTGCACATCTTCCATTAAGGTCTCCAGCTGCCTGAACATTAAGGAGCTGTGCCAGTGAGGAGGACAAGAACCTGATAACTGGTCTTGTGATTAAAAGGAGCTAACAGAGGACCTGGGGGCTCAACTGATTGAGCGTCTGACTTCAGCTCAAGTCGTGAACTCACAGATTGTGGGTTCAAGCTCCACATTGGGTTCGCTGCTGTCTGCCTGTCTGTGCAGAGCACACTTTGGATCCTCAGTCCCCCTTTCTCTCTGTCCTTCCTCTGCTTACATTCTCTCTCTCAAAAATTAAAAAACCATTAAACATTTTATTTAAAAAAAGGAACTAACAGAGCTTATGATAAGACTTGCAAGGGTAGAGAACCAACTATCAGTTGTCTATAGAGCAGACAGGACTTGTGGAAGCATAGTGTATTAAGTGGAGTCCCCTGAGCTTGGAAAAGGGTCTTTCATATCAGGCTGGAACCAAGACAAGCACAAAGAGGTTATAATTTGGATACATGATATGCATACAACAAACACCTCTATTTGGAATGGGGTACAACATTTATTTCAATTGTCATCGTGTGGCTTGTTTTATTCAGTGGCCTCTCTTTCTCTCTCTTTTTTTAAGGTTTATTTATTTTGAGAGAGAGAGAGAGAGAGACAGAAAGGGAAAAGAGGCAGAGAGAGGGAGAGGAAGAGTAAGGGGGGAGGGGCAGAGAGAGAATCCCAAGCAGGCTCTGTGTTGTTCATGCAGAGCCCACGAATTGTGAGATCATGACCTGAGCTGAAATCAAGAGTCCAGTGCTCAGCCAACTGAGCCACCCAGGCACCCCTCAGTAGTTTTCCTTTCTTTCTTTCTTTCTTTCTTTCTTTCTTTCTTTCTTTCTTTCTTTCTTTCTCTTTCTTTCTTTCTTAAAAAAATTTTTTTTAATGTTATTATTTTTGAGAGAAAGAGAGAGCAAGCAGGGGAGGGGCAGAGAGAGAGGGAGACACAGAATTGGAAGCAGGCTCTAGGCTCTGAGCTGTCAGCACAGATCCTGATGCGGGGCTCAAACCCACAAACCATGAGATCATGACCTGAGCTGGAGTCAGCCACTTAACTGATTGAGCCACCCAAGCACCCTGCTTCTCTCTTTAAAAAGTGGTATACAGGGGTGCCTGGGGGACTCAGTTGGTTAAATGTCTGACTCTGGGTTTTGGCTCAAGTCATACTCTCCTTTGTGAGATTGAGCCCCAAGTCAGGCTTTAAGATTCTCTCTCTCTCTCCCTCTGCCCCTCCCCTGTTCTCTCTCTCTTTCTCTTTCAAAAAAAAAAAAAAGGCATAAAAATTGAACATTTGTTAATCATGTTTTCTGGGGCACCTGGGTGGCTCAGTCGGTTGAGTGTCTGACTTCAACCCAGGTCATGATCTTGTGTTTTGTGAGTTCAAGCCCCACATCAGGCTTTTTGCTGTCAGCCTTTCAGTGCAAGGCCACTTCAGATCCTCTGTCCCCCTCTCTATACCCCTCCCCTGCTTGCACTCTCCCAAAAATAAATAAATATTTTAAAAAGTGTTTTCTTAATGGTTTGTATTATTATATTAGAGATGCTTTAATTGTTAGATTTTGCTTGCCAAAAGTTTCTAATTCTTGCTTGAAAAAAATTTTTTTATTATGTTGCTTGAAGTTCTAATTTAGAGCAAGAATCTTTTTGTATGCCTAAATTGTTTTATAATTGAAAGGAATCATCCCTTTATTTGCCTTTTAAAACACAAGCATTTAATATCTAGCAGGCTTTCTTAATTGAGGAGAAACATTTCTGTAATTCATAAGAAATTAGCTATCATCCCTGCAAATAAAACCATTTTTTAATTTAAATTTATTTATATCCTGCTTTTCCATAAAGGATTTGAGGTGGCATCCTACAAATCATATTCATTCATGTATTCATTTTCTTGCAACAAATATTTATGGAGGTACTGGACATATAAAATAAAACAATAAAGTAAAATAGAAGTGAAGAGGCAGGGCCAAGAAAAAGAAGTAACTAAGACCAAGAAATGAAGAATAGAAAATTTCCAAACATAAAGATTAGCATAATAGTAGAATTGGATACATGTAAGCACCCTGGTAGTTAGGTGAAAAAGAGAAATATGGATCAGTCAGATAGTTTTGTTATCAGAAAAAGAGGAAGAAGAATATTCATATAGTTTCCTCTAGAGCAGAACAAAAACAATTTCTCATATTTTATAACTACAAATAGTACTTTCTTTCCTCTATGATCTCACCCATTATCAGGGTTGAGCTGGGTAAGTGACTTTGGGACTTTGAGCCTGGATCCCATTCTCATATTTTCAGATACATGCTGCAATTTCTTTCAACTTAAATACTCATAGTTTTACTAATAGATTCATATATTTCCCAAATAGCTCATTTCCTATGTGTATTGATGGACTTGGCTGTTCTCACAGTCAATAAACCTTGAAACTTTCATATTTTCTTCAATTCTCCTCTCCCTGTATCTACTAAATTTTGTGGGTTCTACTTGAGTGATGCCTTTGTTCCCTGATGGTGCTTTTCTATTTCTGTTGCTACTGTCCCATTTCAGGACTTACTTTCCTCTTCTCTGATCTATCACAACAGCTTCTTATTTTTTCAATGGTTATTTATTTGTTTTGAGAGAGAGACACAGAGCATGAGCAGGGGAGGGGCAGACAGAGAAAGAGAGAATCCCAAGCAGGCTCCACACTGTCAGCACAGAGCCCGACACGGGGCTCAAAACCAAGAACTGTGACATCATGACTTGAGCTGAAATCAAGAGTTGAATGCTTAACCAACTGAGCCACCTAAGTGCCCCCACAGTAGCTTATTTTAATAGTGTGTCTGGTCAACTCCCTTCTAAGTCATCTTAAATAGTCTTGCACAACCCTAATTACCACCATTCCCTTTTTCTACATGATAAACTCCTAACTTCTTGGCATGGTGTTTAAAGCTTTCCATGACCCAGCCACCAACTACTTTTCAGCAGTGTCTTCTCTTCCTTTCATTCACACATCATAGGTACCATTTTCTGGAACATTTGTAGTTTCATCCCCTTGTGTCATTACTCATACTGCTTGTTCCATCTAGAATGCTTTTTGCTCTTCTTGTTCCCCCCATTTTATTTTATTATTAAAAAAATTTTTTTTGGTTTATTTTAGAGAGAGAGAGAGAGAGAGAGAGAGAGAGAGAGAGAGAAAGAGATCACAAGCAGGAGAGGGGCAGAGAGGAGAGACAGAATCCCAAGGAGGCTCTGCACCGTCAGCAGAGAGCCCAGTGTGGGGCTCAAACTCAGGAACTGTCAGATCATGACCTGAGCCGAGACCAAGAGTTGGACACTTAACTGACTGAGCCACCCAGGTGCCCCTTGTTCCCCCCATTTTAATTCAGTTTATTAAAACTTTATTGTTTGCTGTATACAAAGGTTTGTACTAGCTAATGTAGATTCAGAGATGCGAATGATGATCCTTTCTCTCAAAGATCTCACACAAGTATAGAGAGGAATTTGTTGGTAAGTTGAAGTTTACATATTGCTTCCCCTATGAAGCCTTCCTAAGGTCTTTTTAAAAAAAATTTAGGTGCATGTGAGTTTCCAATAAAGTCTTTTAAGCTTTGTGTATAGCTGCACATGGAGCACAGCCTTTGAAGTTAGCAGGAACTCCGCACGGTGTATGAAGAATGGTCTTCATGGAATGGTCTGGGCAGGGATAGGAGTCAGACCTTCAGTGCAGGCCTCCCCAAAGGATAAGTGGGATGAAGAGCAGGCTTGGAACAGATTTGAAACAAACATATCCATGTGAGAGGTGATGGCTTTTGAAATTAGATATAATTCTGTCTAGTCTTGTGGAAGTGGTTACTGCTTAAGTAATTAAATACTTCTCTCACTGTCCCTATCATGATGATTTCACTAGAAAACCTGTATTTCATGTGGCTGTTCATGCTCTGAACTTCAAATATAGAAGTCCTGTCTGTACTAAGCTCTGACAGGTCACATCATGTTCATCCAGTCCATGACTCTTCTGCTAATAGGCACCCAAGTAATGTGTTATGGAGAGATGCAGGGCAGATGGTTTTCCTTTCAGATGTTAATTCTAAACTAAGGTTAGATGCTCCCAAAGTATTTTTCATATATTTATGATATTGTCACATAAGTTTTTCTGCATTTCCTTTGAATCTACTTTTATTTAAACCTAACCTCTTCTTGGAATAGTATATACTTCATGTTTATAATCTACTTTAAAAATTATTAACAGACCCGCAGTTACATGCTTGAGTGTCAAAGGGAATCCCTGTTATTCTAGTATTTGGCATTTGTGGAGTTTACTTCAGTGGTATCTTTGGTCATGTATCATAAATACATGTTTATATAACTGTATTTTAACATATCCTACCATATTTTATCCATCAATTTTATCCACAATTTTAAGATGCTCCATTATTTTATATATAGCTGAGAAAGAAAAAGAAAACCACTGTCAGTTAAACACAGTGCTTTCTTACCACTTAGAATTTTTGTTTTGTACTTCCTGGAAAAGCTCTCAGACTTTAGAAATAGATTTTTATCATATGTCACTCATATGCATACATAAGTTGTAAGATGTAAATGAAATAAATTGATAATTATTCCCCAAATTTGTCCACATTGGGTTCAACTCATGAATTACTCTTCAATGCATTGATTGACATCTGTGTTTTTCCACCCAGAATCATCCTCATGCCATTAAGAGTGTTGGTGGTGAAGCATTTCTTTCTTTTTTTCTTTTCACATGTTTATTTATTTGCAAAAGAGAGAGCATGAGCAGGGGAGAGGCAGAGAGAGGGGGACAGAGGATCCCAAGTGGGCTCTGCGCTGACAGTGGAGGGCCTGATGCAGGGCTCAAACTCACAAATCATAGGATCATGCAAAGTAGGACACTCAACTGACTGAGCCACCCAGGTGCCCCAAGTGGTGAGGCATTTCTTAAAAAGGTACTTCTTGCTTGAGCGATAGTAGTGTTATTTTTTAAGAAACAGGATCTCTTAGAGCTGACCACTTTTGCAATTCTTTGGTTCATGCCCTGGGACCTACCTTCCCTAGTGAAGGTGTCAAGTGGTGTCCTGAGCACAGCTCATGGCATTTCAGGCATCCGTCTTTCTCTGTGGTCTGCACAGGCCAAGGGGCAGAAACTGTAACGCCCTGAAGTACTTGGTGTTAAGCCAAGTGATTTTTCCTGTTTTCAACCTCAGCACTGCAATGTGTGTGTTGTGTGAATGAGTGGAAATTTTTGAGCAAGAAATAGCTTCACGCCAGATCTATTTGAAATGCTCAAATCCACCTATTTAATAGGATCTTTGCAGACATGCATAATTGAGTTAGTGATGTCACACTAGACAATTTTTCAGGCAGAAAGAAAGGAGAATTAGCTGTCTTCTAACTCTGGCTTGTTTTATTAAGCAAGAAGTAGCCTCTGTATATTGAGAAACTTAGGTTTTTATTTTCTTTCCTTCCCTGATAGAGCATTTGCAATGTGAAAAGGAACAAAAGAAACTTCTTGGTGTCCATTATACAGTTACTTATAGTTGCCAGGCTAATTGTTCTTGCATGTACTTTTTTTTCTTAAGGCTGTGTATCTGAGCATGATATGTTTGATCTTTGGAAAAGCCATTTTGTGAATGCTTTTGGGCACAAACTGTTACTTTCCCCTCTGAATTAAGGTATGCAAAGACAGCTGGCACATGGCCCAAGTGCAATTCCCGTTGCCCTCCCTGTGGGTGGTGCCTTCCACGTGCCTGAGGAGTTGTCACCTGCTTGCTCAGAGCTTGGTCCCAGAGGATTTTCGCAGAGTTCAACTTTCCTAAGATCTTTTGTGTGTGATTTTCATTCTTGATTCAGTTTGTCTATTCAGAGGCATTTCCTCATGAGGGAAGCTGGTAGTTGTAGCTGTCATTTGTAACTCACTGTTGAATTGTGTTGGTTTACTCTAGAATTCCTCTTCTCTAGCTTATACTAACCATGTTTTTCCTGTACCTATATCCATGTAAAAACGTAAGCTTTTGACCTGAAAATTTCTGGCCATTCACTTTTTTCTTTTTCCATTTACTTAATTGCAAATGGATTCATATCATGACTGATGATCGTTAGTTTTCACCGAAGTATGATGCTGGGTTATTACTACTAAAATATTTTATTGCTCTGCCTTATTTTTATTGCTCAAAAAATTAATGCTCATAGGCAATAATTATTTCATGCTACCTCAAGACAGAAATCAACTTATTGCCAATTACTTTCAGTTTACGTTTTTTAAATGTTTATTTCTTTAAAAAAATTTTTTTTTTAACATTTATTATTGAGAGACAGAGAGAGACGGAGCATGAGCATGGGAGGGGCAGAGAGAGGGGAAGACACAGAATCTGAAGCAGCTCCAGGCTCTGAGCTGCCAGCACAGAGCCCAATGCAGGGCTCGAACTCACAAACCACAGGATCATGACCTGAGTCGAAGTCGGAGGCTTAATCGACTGAGTCACCCAGGTGCCTGAATGTTTATTTCTTTATTTTGGCAGAGAGAGAGAGATAGGGAGTGAGCAGTGGAGGTGGCAGAGAGAGAGGGAGACAGAGAATCCCAAGCAGGCTCTGGGTTGTCAGTGAAGAGCCTGATGCTCATGAACCTGAGTCAAAATCAAAAGTCATACACTTAACTGACTGAACCACCCAGATGCCCCACTTTCAGTTTACTTTAACCTTCAACCAGTTAAAGGTGGGGACTGATAACTTTTACATGGACTCAAGTTAATTTTTAAATATGGAAAGTTCTGATATTTTTATATTTATTATTTATTTATTAAATTCTTTTTTTTTTAATGCTTATTTATTTTTGAGAGACTGAGAGAGCGCAAGCAGGGGAAACGACAGAGAGAGAGAGGGAGACACAGAATCCAAAGCAGGCTGCAGGCTCTGAGCTGTCAGCACAGATCCCAATGCGTGGCTTGAACCCACAAACTGCAAGATCATGACCTGAGCTGAAGTTGGACACTTAACCGACTGAGCCACCAGGCGCCCCGGGAAGTACTGATTTTTTTTAAGTTTTTATTTATTTATTTATTTTGAGAGAGAGAGAGAGAGAGAGAGAGAGAGAGAGAGAGCGCACATGTGTGAGTGGGGGAGGGGCAGAGAGAGAGAGAGGGAGAGAGAATCCCAAGCAGGCTCCGTGCTGAGCTTGGCTTATTCCCATGACTGTGAGATTATGACCTGAGCTGAAATCAGGAGTCAGATGTTTAACTGACTGAGTCACCCAGGTGCCCCAGTTCTGCTGTTGTCTATAATTTTAACTATAACTCATATCTCACATTCAGTTTTCTTCACCACTAATTTGGGTTGTAAAGCCATAATTAGGCACCACTGGTGGGAGCTACTGAAAGTGCAGATGTAGTGCCTAGGAAGATATAAATGCCCATTGAAGAACTAGCCTTGCAGTCAGGGTTCAATTGGCTTGTCTCAGGGCCTGTTTAAATACTAGTATCCTGTTATTATGTTTTCCATTATTGTGAAAATATTGAGAAATAATGCTGGTTTGTATTCCCTGATAAAAGGAAAATTGGTAACATATAAAATTGGTAAGTGATATAAAGTAAAATTGGTAACATATATAATTTTTATGGATTCTCATTATATTCTCATTAAGAAGACAAACTTTAGGTGGAACTAATTTTAAAACTAATGTGTTTATTTTTTCATTGTGAACTAGTTGATGATCAGGGAGTCTTTTGCTCATCTGGGACTTGTAAGCCTTTGAAGTCTCTATGCATGTTCAGTGTTCAGTTCCCTGAGATAAAACGTGAAGTTGATCTTCAGTTAAATAGGTTTCTGTTGGACACTTACTATATTCCAGTCACTTTGCAAAATAGATTATGTATCAAAAAGCTGTACAGAAGAGTTCCTGCCCTCAAAATTATGTTCTGTTGGGGGAAAGATAAGACATGAAACAGTGAGAAAACAGCATAAGACTATAAAATAAAATGCTAAACTGAAATCAATCAGGTAGCAAAACAGCCTATCTTGTAATAGGCAATTTAAGGGGAAATAGACCACTTAGAAAGATAATATCTAGGGAGAGTTTATCAAAGAGGGATCACTTAGGTGGACCCTAGAGGATGATGGGATTTGGGAAGACAGAGAAAGGTGGAAGGTGTATCTGGAGGAGGAATGGCATGAACAGACACTTGAAAACATGAAAAAAGTCTGGCATGTATAAGGAATAGCTTAATCACAGTGTCAAGTACGTGCTAAGAAGGGAAGATTCTAAATGACCTCAAATGCTGTAAGTCAAAATTTTGCATTGGACATTGTCACAAGTGATGGGGCAGAGGGGGCCATTTAGGGTGGAGGGAGATCAGGGAGGAACCAGTATAGATTGTTGGGAAATGGAGCGACCTGATGCATAACAATGTATGTACTCATCACTCTATGCTCAGTGCCTAGAACTACAAGAGTGGATGGATACATTGCCATCGGGGACCTGATTTTTCAAAATGCTGAACAATTCTTCATAAAGTTACAAACAAAACAAAGTACAGTCTTCTCTCCACTCACATGGTAGTTTTCTTCGCTGAAAATTCCATGTATTGCCTAAATCCTTGTTTATATATAAAACAGAGTTAGGCTTCAGCTCAGATAATTTTACTTACATGAATATGTAGCAAAAGATTGGAAAATCATGCAGGATGCAGGATAATTGTTCAGTGTATAGGACTTTTCTAAGAATTCAGGATGTTTAACACTTCTGGTTCTGCAATCACTGTGAAACACCCCCACAGATTTCTCAGTAACCCGTTGATAACCACGGCTCTATTATTCTATCAGTGACTTGTGTAATTTAAATAGCCTAATTTCCTCTTTTTGTTTAGATGTTTGGTTGTTCTTTTGCTTGTTTCTTACCTGACAAAGAGAACATTTAAAATGTAATTCCCTAATAAGTGAGAGATTATGTATTAATTGTTTTCTCTAGGAAGATAGATCTTGTGGGTTTAAGAGTAGTTTTTTTTTTTTTTTTTACTCCATTCAATATAGCCAACAGTTGCTAAGCCCCTACCAACTGCCAGGTACTACCATGCGGGTATGAGCTATGACCTCTGCTCTCACGTAGCTGGCTAATAGCTCATCAGGCAAGTCAGATGTATGATAGAGAGTGTGCGGAAAATTTAAGAGATGACAAAAACCTGGGAGCATTGAGGAAAGGTCAGGGAAGATGACAGAGCTTGTCAGATTTGAGTTAGGTCTTAAAGAACAAATATAATTTTAACAGGATTTTAAGAGTGCACTGCTTTGTAACAGAAAGTTGAATTTGAAATGAACTTCCAAGTTGTATTAATTATACAGACTTTGCGATGAATTACGAAATGCCAAGTATTTCCTGAGATGATAAAGCTTCTTTTTTGTCTCCTAGTCTCTAGATTTTTTTGTTTGTGTAGTTTACTTTTCTATTGTTTATCTTTACATCTTTCTTTCTGTTTTTTCCAGCTAGTTTTTGAGCATAGAAACTATGTCTTATACTTCATTGGATCTCCCATAGTGTTGAGCACAGAGTAGCCACTTGGTGAATATTAGGTCTTACATATTGTCAAAATAATTTATGAATGAATGATTCTTAGTTGGGAATTGTTTCTGTATATTCTCCATTAGCATTTCCTAGGAAAAGTGAAGTCAAGATATTAGTAATTGGGGCTAAGAGGACAGCTTCCTCCACTTTTGGCATGCTGGCCAGGCCCAATTGTGCTCTGAATTTTTAAAACCATGTTGCTTTTCTCCCAGTCCCTTTTATTAGGGAAGAGAACATTTGGAAAGCCAATATCTGCTCTGGAAGTTCTAGAAGTTGCCATCAGGAGGTCTTTTTCTAAATATCTGTGTCTCATTCAGGTCTAATTTGGACAAGATATTTTTTTGTCTTTGGAATTGGTTGAAGAACAGGATTTTTTTATAGTTTACGTCAAATTTGATAATGTTTATAAAAGCATGTTATGAAGTATAAAGTATTATAGAAATTATTATTCTTTTTCTGTTATTAAGATTAAGGTAGGAGTATAATCATAGCAAGGAGGACGAAAATCATTCCATAATTACTCTTAGGGTTTGAGTTTTGTGTTTCACATAATTTGTAAAGACACTTGATCAACTTTGTTAACTCACATTTTATTGTTGTAGTTATTGGATGGGATTGAATATTTGAAGATCTAATAGGGTCTTGACTTTAAAAAGTCAAGTCAAATCATACATTAAGATGAAAAAATCTTGAATAAGCTTCACTTGCTGTGAAGCTACGTAATTTCTGTGACGCATTTTTCATCAGTAAAATATTATGTATTTTGTAGGGCTGTTGTGACTTTTTAAAATCGATATGAAGGATACAGCATTAATGTTTTGTGTGAAGTGCTACTAACATTTAAAAGGTTATTTAAGGGGTGCCTGGGTGGTTCAGTCAATTAAGCGTCTGACTTCAGCTTGGGTCACCATTCATGGGTTCCAGCCCCACGGCAGGCTCTGTGCTGACAGCTCAGAGCCTGGAGCCTGCTTCAGATTCTGTGTCTTCCCAACTCTCTGCCCCTCCCCTGCTCGCACTCTGTCTCTCTCTCTCAAAGATAAGTATTTTTACAAAATAAAAAAAATATTATTTAAAACTCCAAATTCAATATTTATTTATTTATTTATTTATTTATTTATTGCCCATAAAACAATAAAAAAATTCCTGTCCTCCAGGAGCTCATATTCTAACTGGGGAGTTGAATAAACAGTGGACGTGATAAATAAGGAAATTATATGGTAAAGTGCAGGATGATTAGGGATTTGGACCAAAGAAAAGATAAAACAGGTCAAGGCAGATCAGGACTGTTCAGGGGGAAGAGGCACGGACTTGGAGATGACAACATTAATTGTGTCTCTCCTTCCTAGTTAGGAGTTGGCATTTCAGCTGACAAGATAAATTACTTAAAAAAAAAAAAAAAAAAAAAAAAAGATAAATTACTTAAATTGGGAGAAATTTGTCTCAAAGGACGAGGTAACTTTTGGGGTGAGAAATAGACATCCCTTAAGGAAGCATTCTAATTTTTTTTTTTTAACGTTTATTTATTTTTGAGACAGAGAGAGACAGAGCATGAACGGGGGAGGGGCAGAGAGAGGGAGACACAGAATCGGAAACAGGCTCCAGGCTCTGAGCCATCTGCCCAGAGCCTGACGCGGGGCTCGAACTCACGGACCTCGAGATCGTGACCTGAGCCGAAGTCGGATGCCCAACCGACTGAGCCACCCAGGCGCCCCAAGGAAGCATTCTAAAGAACAGCTGTTAGGCTCTAGAAGCTGTGAAAATGCCTGAGACTCTTAAGTGAGGCTTACATATGAAAAGGTATATGCTTTTTCTTTTCCTCTCCTCAGAAAGTAAGTAAATGATGTTCTTTTATCTTTTCTTTCAATGACAATAAAATAAGCATTCCTAATGGTATTATCAAATCTTTCCTTAGGAGCTATTTCCGTTACTTCCTAATGGGTATAGCTGTAATCCAAACCAGAGGCACATTTATGTTGAGCCTCTCATTATGTGACATTATTGTTGTGTTTTCAAAAGTAAGAATGTTTCTGTTTTTCTTTTGAGTGTCACTTGACCATACGATAGGAATGAATGTGAGAGGGCCTCTTGCCACAGTTAAAGTGTCTGTTAAAGTATATTACTTAATAAATGGTAGATAATTCTTTTCCTGGAACTCATTTGAAAACATACTGTAATGTAAGCTCAGCTTTTTCAGTTCCTAATCAGAGATGGTTGTTTTCCATAGTTAAATTTTTTTTTTTAATGTTTATTCATTTTTGAGAGACACAGAGAGACAGAGCATAAGTGGGGGAGGGGCAGAGGAAGAGGGAGACGCAGAATCGAAAGCAGGCTCCAGGCTCTGAGCTGTCAGCACAGAGCCCGATGTGGGGCTCAAACTCAGGAGCTGTGAGATCATGACCTGAGCTGAAGTCAGACACTTAACCGACGGAGCCACCTGGGCATCCCTGTTTTTCCATATTTTAAAATTGGATGTCAAATCCATATGCATATATACAAACACATGTATTTTTCAGATATCTAGGTTTTCAGATATTAAAATTGGATGCCATTAAAATATGTGTATATATCATGTATATTTATACATACATAAGCATATTTTAGTGATTAAGTTAATTTGGTTAATTTCTTAATTAATTGAAAGAATTGGGGAAACCAGCAGTTTTTATAATTAAATATTAATTTAAGTTAAATAATTTGTGGTGTTTGTGCAGGTCAAAATAATTCAGTGTTTCACTGGTGTCTATGATAGTTCTTACGTTCATATGTTGTAGTCAGAAGGTATACACTGGTTGATGAAATTGAGTTCTTGAAAATAATTTGAGGACTCTGCTTTTATCATCAAAATATGACATTTGAGTAGTTCATTAGTTGTCAAATGCACATGTGTGATTTGTGAGCCCAGAGTACTTGCACTTATTCAGGAACTTCTAGAGTTCATGACTATTTTGCCTGAATTGGGTGTGCTAAGGTTGCTAAAAAAACCAGTGTTACTCCATTGGAATGTGTGCAATTGTACCTTTCTTTCTTGGTTGCAGGGCTAATAGTATCTCTTTTTAAAGTCAAGTTGAAACATAGCATGTAAAAATGACACTGTGTAAGTTATGTTTGGACTCTGAAGGAGTAAACCAAATGTTTACTGACAGCATAATGTAGTATAGTGTTTAAGACCATTGAGCTAAGTCTGAACCCTTGGGTTCAAATCCTGTTTTGCCACTTATTACTAGTGGGCCATCTTGGGCAAGTTACGTTTTTATCTTCTGGCCTTTAGTTTCCTCATCTGTGAAATGATAATAATATCATTCTTTTACTATTGTTGATTAGAGGGTAAATTAAGTTGGTATTTGTAAAGCAATTAGGACAGTGTGTGTTAGGCTCAGTCGGTTGAGCATCTGACTTTTGATTTCTGCGCAGGTCATGATCTCAAGGTTCATGGGATTGAGCCCCTCGTCAGATTCTGTCTGCACTGCTTGGGATTCTCTGTCTCTTTCTCTCTTTGTCCCTCCCCTGCTGGAGCTCTCTGTCTCTCTCTCAAAATAAATAAACATTAAAAAAAAAAAATACCACAGCAAGTCTAAAAAAAGAGCCCTTACCTTTAAAGGAACATAGTTCAATTTTTACTGATAAAAATAGTACGCTATTTGGGATTGCTTCAAAATAATGTGGTAGGAGAGTGGGCGATGGAGTGGGTGAGAAGAGAGGTGAAATAAAATTGCTTGTGGGCTGATAATTGTTGGGGTGGAATACAGGTACATGTAGATTTATTACACCCTCCTCTCTACTTTTTTTTTTTTTTAATGTTTATTTATTTTTGAGAGAGTGAGAGAGCACAAGCAGGGGAGGGGCAGAGAGAGAGACACACACAGAATCCAAAGCAGGCTCCAGGCTCTGAGCTGTCAGCACAGAATTGGACATGGGGCTCGAACCCATGAACTGTGAGATCATGACTGGAGCCGAAGTTGGATGCTTAACCAACTGAGCCACCCAGACACTCCTTTTCTCTACTTTTATGTAAGCTTGACATTTTCCAAATAAAAAGTCAAAACAAAAAAAGGGACAGTTCTCCCCTTCTTATTCTTTCTTTTTTCCTCCCTCCTTCCCTCCCTTTCCTTCCTCCCTCCTTCCTTCCCTTTCCTTTCTCCCTTCCTTCCTTCTTCCTTCCTTCCTTCCTTCCTTCCTTCCTTCCTTCCTTCCTTCCTTCCTTCCTTCCTTCCTTCCCTCCTTCCTTCCCTCCTTCCTTCCTCTTGTTCCTTATGACTCCTTATCTAAATCTGGCATAAGATTTCTGTCTTTTTTGCTATTCAAATGCCACCTTGTGTAAAGTCTTCCTTGATAACCCCAGCCACATCCCATCTTTTTTCTTGTGACTAATTTAGCCCCCTGGGTCCTTTTTGGGCTTGTCTGCATACTGTATGGCTTTGTGGTTATTCCCGTTTGTGTCTTTTACTTCTCCCAGGCATAAGCTCCTTGGGGGCTAGGCCATCTTTGTAAATCTCATAGCAAACACATTGCACATCAAATCTTTGTTGAATAAATGGCATTTGTTGACTATAATCTAGAAAGAGTCAAAATAAACAAAACAGCATTCCTTTTTTTGTGTCACAGTTGTTACTAATGTACCATGTTTCTGAATGAAAGAGCATTATTAAGATTTTGTAGTGGCAATTTTATGGCTTTATATTGAAGTATTTTTGCTGTTTAGGCATTTCCTTTTATCCTTTCAAAGTCTTCATTTGGAAAGTTAATGTTGTTGAGGTTATTAGCTAAGTTACTGAACTATCCATCTAATCCTGGCATATTTGGAGTCTGAACATGTGTAATACTTGTTTTCTATTTTATGGTTATGGAAAGTAAGATTTTCTTCCTATTCTGGGGACCCACATTATTTTTTTTCCATTTATAGACTCTAAAGAGTCTAGTATAAAATAAAAAAAGTCTATACTGAAAACCTAAATTACAGAACTTTGTTTCGCTTCTGCATAGGCTCTGAAGCCATAGACATAAATTTAAATAACCATAATTTTAGCCATCCAACCCTCCCCCATAGCACAGCTAAGCTTTCTTGGAACCATATGTAAATCACATTTTGGTAAGCTAAAGCATTATTTTATTTTATTTTTTTAAAATATTTATTTATTTTTGAGAGAGAATGAAAGAGAGAGAGAGAGAGAGAGCACACGCACATGAGTGAGGGAGGGGCAGAGAGAGAATCCCAAGCTGTTAGTGCAGAGTGTGACACGGGGCTTGAATTTATGAACCATGAGATCATGATCTGAGCTGAAATCAAGAGATGGGCCATTTAACCAACTAAGCCACCCAGGCTCCCCTAAAAGCATTATTTAAAAAAAATTTTTTTAGGTTTATTTTTTGAGAAAGAGAGAGAAACAGTGTATGAGTGGGGGAGTGGCAGAGAGAGAGGGAGACACAGAATCTGAAACAGGCTCCAGGATCTGAGCTGTCAGCACAGAGCCTGATGCAGGGCTTGAACCCACAGACCATGAGATCATAACCTGTGCCAAAGTCGGACACTTAACTGACTGAGTCACTCAGGAACCCCTAAAAGCATTTTAAACCCAAGAGTTTTATGTGTATTAAACATAATAGTAAGCGGAATATTTTTAAAGAAGAAAGACTGTTTTAGAGCAAAGAATTGTAATCAACCTCTTATTTAAGTATTTTGTAAATCTGCTTGTTATAAATTGAACTTATCCAAGGTGAAGACTCCACTCACCTTAGTCTTTTTTTCATGATAAATCTTTTTTCCTTAACTTGTTGCCTCGTAATGAAATTGGCCTACCTTGAGTTTTACTTCAATCTCCTTTGCATTTACATCCTCTATAGAGGTGTAATCACCAGTGAAATAGTTAAGAGATGATACTAAAACAAAAAGAAACACTAAAGGACACAGATAATCTATAAGCTAAACGATTCAAGTTCCTAAAAAAATCACAGCAGGGTTCTATTGCCATGACTTTCTCACTTGCAGTGGAGAATGAATGGTCTCTGCCTTTCTCTGCTCCCTTGTTCCATCACCACCCCAGCTTCATGCTCTCATTAACCCAATTTCTTGACCTTTAGCTACTACACTGAAGAATTCAAATTCACAGAAGTGAATTGCCTCATTCATATCTGCAAGGTTCGAATCATGGTTAAATTTTAGGCGGGGCCTTTGATTATGAACTGGCGTGAGAGTGGATGTTCTTTAGTGAGGATCAGCACTTGCTAAGCTGTATTGTTTCATTCACTCATTTCCTCAGTTAGCTTTTCCATAGCACCGAGGCAGTGATTCTCCATGTAGTCATTGTGACACATCGTGCCATCTTTGGCTGACTAATGAAGTTCTGAGAGAATTTTAAAAAAGTAAAATTTTCATTTAAAAATATGCTGCATGGAATTAGTGAGAAGAATGAGGGGGCGGGTACTAAAGAAAAGCTGTCTAACAACTCCCCCAAATAAGGATCACTAATAGTTTCCAGAGGCTTTAATGATTTCTTTTCTGTTTGTTTTTTACATAGATTGGAGAGGAAAAAAAAAAAAAAAAGATGTGAGCGCTTTCCTCCCTCAGACTCCTTGGGGATAAGGACCTTGTTTTCTATGCTGTTGTATCTTTCCTTGGCAACTAATAATGCATTTTTCACAAATTGAATAATCAGGAAACATTAATTTAAAATCCCTTTAATTTTTTTTTGGAAGTTGATAAAAACTTGAATCTGCACATTGATAGGACTGTGGGAATTTATTCGTGAAAAAGGCTTGCAGCTGAGTCTGACTTCTTTCCTATAGTAGTGATGCTCCTGGTAGAAGGATCTGCTGAAGCATTTCTGTTTTTCCCATGAACTGGAGAACAAACTTGTATTAAGTGACAGAGATAAAAGTAAACCTCAGTTTATCAAACTACTTTTCTGCATAGATGGGAACCGAGGCTGTACTATTCATTATTCAGGGGAAAGTCATCATATTTTTGCATGAAAAGTATGTCATTAGTACCCTTCGGGAAAAAGAGTATTGCTTTGAGTCCTAGAGGTACTTGGTTACTGCTGGGACCTATTATCAAGTAGATTCTATCTACCTGAATGAATAGATTTCTGACCTTGAAGGTCAGTTTTTTTAAAAATGGAAGAACCATAATTATACGAAAAAACAGAAATATGCTGAAGAAATTACTTACCTGATTAGATTCTCTGTCACTCTAGGAAATTATTATACTATTCCATCCTTTATAGAAATTTCCTAAAGTTTTAACATGGAGCCTCCCCTATATTTTCTGTCAGAGTATGTGCAGTTGTACAATAAAGTTAGTGGATTTAATGATAATGTATTTAATTTGATCTGTGACATTTTCATAATTAAACCTGTTGCCCCAAATCAAAATGAATGTATTTTTGGCTTATCTGTTAGTTTGAATCATTTATATCATTCCACCCATACTCATTTGCTAACATATATTCAGGGTCTACCTTATGAAAGGTGCTGCTTTGTTGTTCGAAGAAGCAAGGGTTGCAATTAGGACGTTTTTTGTTTGGTGTAGTTTTCAAATATCAAATCATAATGAGTTGGATTAAAAAATGACTTAACATGTTGAGTAGCTTTGATTTTAAAATCTAGGCTTCTCTTTGTTACCGCTCAGAAAAAAAATGAAGAATTAATGATATATTTTAGTCACTGCTATCTTTTGAGAGTCTAGATCACTTTAGATTACTTTGACTATTTGGAAACATGAAAGTGTTGAGGCAGTTGTATGTTTTCACGTAATTGTCTTAATACCTATCACTCAAGGGTGTGGTTGCAGATAATGGAAACCACTCTAGCTATTTAAGCCAAAAAAACAATGACAAAAGGGATTTAACCTAAGGAATTAGGTGTTTGCTAATCATTGGAAGGGCTGGAGGATTAGACCCTATGCTGGGCCTCAAGAACTGGCTGTCAAGGGAACTACTACTGTAGTTATGTTTGGGAAGCTGGAGACTTGGGAAATCTTTATGCCAACTGCTGCTTTCACCACTTTCACCAGTTCCAGGAATCCTGAAGCAACTGTTGTGTTCTGGAATATTCTACTGTGGCTGTGATTTGTGACCAGACTGCTGTCAGCACTGTTAGCTTCAAAGCTTTGTTGCCTTCTAGATCTACACCAGCAAAACAACGCCTTGAGCACTGCTTCTCTCCTGCATAATTTGACGCTGAATTCAGGTCTTACAGAAGTGCATCTTATGGTGAAAACTAAACTGCATGGAGAATGCTAGTTACAAGAGAGTCTGGGAAGTGAAGTTGTCTTTTTGGTGTTTTTTGCTTGTTTGTTTGTTTTTAACATTCTAGCTTCTGCAGTATAGGAAGGCAAATAAAGAGAACCAGAACAGAAGTTGAGCTAGCCACTTGCTGTATCTACCACAAATGCTCTTGTGTTATTCCCTGTGATTGCTAGAAAATAATCTTAAATTTAGAATTTGACTGATTAAATGAAAAACAGTTTTCGGATACAGACTGTGTATGTTGCATTTAGGTCTCCGTGTATATTTTTAAAATAGACTTTTTTGTTTTTGTTATCCAAGTGCAGAAGAACATCTAGTAATCATTAATTACATGGTCAGATGTGCCAGCTGGAATAATTCAGGTATCTATGTGTATTTATAGTTTAAATCCCATATGTCTTCTCTTCAGAACTTGGCTATCTTTTGAAATTATAACTTTTCCCACTGGTAATTATGCTAGTGCATTTAATTGAGATTATTTTTTTTGGCATACAGAGCATTAAGTAGAGCAAATGGAGCATAAGCAACATTGGTTGAGTAAACAATAAATTAAAGAGTCTGTAAAGGTTAAATAGCATACTCTTGAATATTCTATGAAGTGAATTTTCCTTTCCATGGTGCATACTGTCAGAATAACTGGCCTAACCCAAGGTCAGAAAGGCAGAACAAACTAGGATAAAAGAAACATTTGAAATGAACATGCCTTATTATTATTTTTTTAAATTTTTTAATCTTACTTATTTTTGAGTGAGAAAAGGAGAGAGAGAGAGAGAGAGCGGGCGCATGAATGGAGGAGGGGCAGAGAGAGGGAGACACAGACTCTGAAGCAGGCTCCAGGCTCTGAGCTGTCAGCACAGAACCCCATGTGGGGCTTGAACTCGTTTACCACAAGATCATGACCTGAGCTGAAGTCAGAAGCTTAACTGACTGAGCCACCTAGGGACCCCAACATTATGCAATGTCCTGACTTCTGAGGCCATCTATTAAATATCTTATTTATAAATGAGGAAAAAGATTTGTAGATTCAATTGCTATAAATGTAGCTACTATATTACCTTCCTCTCTGGAATTAGAGAGGACTTCTCAGATTGCCTTTGCTAAAGGTGCTAGGGGGTACCTCTGTTTTATTATTTCTGTTTTGTTAATCATCCTTAAGTATTCTCCTAGCACTTAGCAGGATCTTATTTATTTTTGGCTATGCATCTGTCTCTGTACCTCATCAGAATGCAAGCTGCATGAGGATAAGTGCTTCGCTGTGTTCCCTGCCCCCAGAACCTACAACAGAGACTGGCACATAGTGGGTGCTGAATGTTTGGTTAAATGAATGAATTGTCAAACTACATTGGAATAGCAATCAGAGATCCAGTGTGTCATTCAATAGGAAATTAACTGCCCACCAGCACGATGGCTGTATGCTCCATGCTGTTGGGAGATAATATCTGTCCTGCTGAGCCTTATATGTGCACAACTGAGCATGGGACCCAGCACCTAGTAAAATTTCAATAAATATTGGTTGAATAAATGTATTAACCATGACTTTGGCCATTAGACCTTTCTTATCATTAGTTTCCTTATTTTAAGAATGATGGGAGAGCTCTGATCAGATAATCTTTAAGTCTCCTTTTAGATTTAACATTCTGTGATCCTATATCTATATACTTTGGTTAGGTTAGTTGTCTTTTAGTTTTTTGTTTTTTGTTTTGACTCCCTGAGAAAATTTTCTGTGGTCTGTTCTGTTGAGCAAGTTAAGCATTCCATGATTTCTATTATATAAAATGAATTAATTAAGGACATAACATTTGCCTTCATTCAAGAATGTTGACATTAACAATATATGCTTAATGTATAGTGACTACGTGTCTTGAATGGGACAGTACTTTATTTTTCTCTATAAGCACAATTTATTAAATAGACATTTATATGGTGAGTTAATCTCATACTTTTACAAGATTTCTTATTTATAGAAATCACAAATCAGAGGAAAAAAATGCTTTGCCATGCCGTGTGCTGTAATTTTTATCCTGAAAACTAAGGTCCTCATTGTGGCCTGCTCCAGCTGTACTATAGTTGGTTGAAGATGGTTGCCCATGGACGGTAGGAAGAGATGCCTTCAGCGGGCATTTAGTTCAGATGCTCCTATTGTGGCAGCTCTGTGATTGTAGGAGATCATTCTTCCTTTAAGAAAGCTTGTCCATAGGGCACCTTGGGTGGCTCAGTCGGTTAAACATCTGACTCTTGATCAGCTCAGGTCATGATCTCGCCATTTATGAGTCTGAGCCCCGCATCAGGCTCGGCAGTGCAGAGCCTGAATGGGATTCTCTCTCTCTGTCTCTCTCTGCCCCTCCCCTGCTTGTACTTTCTCTCTCAAAAATAAATAAACATTTTTTTTTTTTAAGAAAAAGAAAGCTTGCCCATGAAAATAATTAATGATGTTAGTTCTTATAAAATTGTGTATGTTAGAGGAAAATGGAAACAACTAGATGTCAAACATTTGGTATATCCCAATAGACTAATGTGGAGCCTGTAAACCTGATGGTAAGGAGGTATATTTAGTGCCAAAGAATCATATATACTGTTAAGTGGACAAAGAAGGTATAAAACAATACGTGGAGTGTGACAGTGTTGTTATGAAAATATATGTGTAAAAATGTCTGGAAAGGTCTAAGATAAAATATTAAGACATTGTTGGGTGGTGGAATTGGAATTGATTTTTTATTTATATTAAAATTTTTTTATTCAAATGAGCACATAGTACTTGTATTATAAGAAAATGATTACCAAAAATTAATTCCATGAGTTATCTACTGGGTGTTCTATTCAAAATCCACAGGCAGAATAAATTGTAAAGTACAAAGAAGTACAAAAAATATGCTAAATTTGACAAGGTATCTTGAATTATTTTGTGGATAATTTATTGGGAAGTATTGTTTTGGTTGTGAGCAAAATTAATTTTGTTGGAAACTGCCCAAATCTCCAAGTATAATAATGATTATTGAAATTCTTTTATTAAGAGCAGTTGTAATCATGTCCTGTGACTTTTCTTAGTATTTATGTAATAATAAAGCTACATTCACATTAACACTGGTTTATTTAATTTTTCAACCAGTTCTGTAAAAAATATTTGTTTATTCTACTGACTTATCACTTCTACAACAAAATATTATTCATATGTAAGATGGAATTAATTTTTAATGATGCGGATTTTCTGAGATGTAAACTTCTTTAATTTTGTGATCATGGTATTGAATATACATTAAGTATAATACAGAATATACTTAAGATATAGCCCTTTCAGGAATTTAAAATTTGAGGAAATGGATAATGTATGGATAATGCTATTTAATATGAAAATTCTTCTGTCTAGTTTTGTCTTTTCCTTAGAATGAGGCAGAGGGCTTAAGGGGTGCGTTTGACAGTTAAGCAGTTGGGAAAATTTATAGGACTGGGAAATTTCAGATGAGGTCATAGGAGACTCCAGGCAGAGGGCCTGGCCGAGCCACAAGTGGCATCATAGAGCCCAGCAGGGTCTGAGAGCTGGCGAGTCGGGATGAAGGCCGTAGGTGAAATATTATAATGTGTGTGCGACTGAAATGGTAGCCTTCTTTCTGCAGTGTAGATATGCAAATGTAAGCATCCAGAGTGCCTGACTTTGATGTGTTGCCAGCACCTTTAGCCTTTAGTGGGTACTGAGTGGGAGAGATTCGAGCGTCAGCCAAGACATCTATTAATGAAGGGATTAATGAACTGGGTTAATGAAGGGATTTGTCCTTTTCCTACCTCAGTTTCTCCAAGGAGACAGTTTTGTTGTTTGGCATGAAAATGTTACATAACATTCTAGGAACCAAATCTTTTCAGAATTTTCTTTATGATAATAAATTTACAATTACCAAAGATTTTTTGTCTTTAAATTGATTTTTTTTAGATCTAGAGTTATATTTTTGGCTGTATTTTGAAATCATTTCAAATATAGAGGTGTTGCAAGAATGGTATAAAAACCTCCTGCATACCTTTCACCCAGATTCACCAATTTTTAATGCTTTGTACACATGGATGTGTGTTTTCCTGTACGATGAGAGTTGCTGGTAGATCATGCCCCTTTACTCTCAAACACTCCAGAGTGTGTTTCCTTAAAAACAAGGACATTCTCTTATTTTATTTTTTTAATTTTTTAAAATATATGTTTTTAAGTTTATTTAGTTTATTTTGAGAGAAAGAGAGGACGGGAGAGATCCGGAGCAGGGGAGGGTCAGAGAGAGAGGGAGAGAGAATCCCAAGCAGGCTCCATGCTGTCAGCATGGAGCTCAATGCGGGGCTCGATCCCACAAACTGTGAGATCATGACCTGAGCTGAAATCAAGAGTCAGACACTTAACTGAGCCACCCAGACACCCCTTATTTAATTTTTTAAAAGTAATCTCTACACTCAACATGGGCTGAAACTCACAGCCCTGAGATCAAGAGTTGAATGCTCTTCTGACTGAGCCAGCCAGGCATCCCCAAGGACATTCTATTATATAACCACCTAGACATTCAGTCCATATTCAAAATTTGCCAATTGTCCCAATAATATTCTTTAGAACATATTTCCCTTTGACTAGATATCCAAGTCAAAATCACATGTTGCATTTAGTTGCTGTGTCTTTCTAATTTTCTTTAATCTAAAACACTTTCCTAGCCTTTCCTTTTCTTTCATGACATTGATATTTTTGAAGAGTACAGGCCAGTTGTTTTATAGACTCTTAGTTTTGGTTTGTATGATTCAATTTTTTAAACAAATAACTTTATATTTTAGTTTGAAAAACATGGAAATATATAAGAGAAAAACATTCACCCATGATCCTGGTACCCAAGGATACTGTTGACATTTAGGCATACTTTCTTTTTTTCTCCTTTGAATTAATTTTTCTACATAACTTTTCTGCATTGTATATGCAATTTTTGTATCTGATTTTAGGAGAATTTGCCATCTCATTGAAGGCTCTTTGAAAGCATATTTTTAGTAGCTTCCTAATGTTCCTTATTATAGTTACACTAACATATTTAAATATATTTAAATATATGTTGGGCGTTTGCATGGTTTCAGAAGCTCGGGACATTCCAGTCTTGAGTTTTGGGGCCTCTTTCTAGGTAAGGGTTTGCTTTCTCTCAATGTGCCAATCTATTTGTCTGCTCAGAGTGCTTGTCATACCATCTGCAGTGACAGTGCATTGTCATTTTCTCAGCCTGACTTTGGGGAGACCACAGGGAGCTGCATACAGCTGAGTTAAACAGATGTTCAACTTGGCTGCATCTTCAAGGTCTTATTTGGTTTCGGTGTTGATGAAGCTTCTTGGGCTCTGAGAGAGAGAGTTTTCTGGTTGAATGAACATTCTGTGGTTTCTCAGTGGAAACAGTTGCCCATGGATTCTGACTTGGTCCTGATGTACCCTCTAGGGGATTTGTGTTAATGATGCAAGAAGCAGAGCTTGGTTAAGTCTGTCACCTCCTGCAGTGGTTCTTTTCCTCAGAATAAAGGAGAAGAATATACATCATCTTCCTCTGTGATCCTTTTCCTGACAGTGCCTTGCAGCCTTCCACACAGGACCCAGCCTGGTTAATCACCCATTCCTCTGAATTATCCGGATATCTTGTACTTAGGTGCATTATTGCAGCCCTCATACTGGACTGTGTTCTCTTGTATACAAGTCTGGCTTCCCTATAAGCTTTTGAGTTTTATATCAGTTAGACTTTGCACTGCGACAAACCACATCAAAACTTTGTGGCTTAGAACAGCAGCCATTTATGTAGCTAATGATTTTGTGGAATCAGCAGTTTGGTCTGTGCTGAGTAGGGCTTAGCTGGTTTTTGCTGGGACTCACTTATATGGACAACTGCTGGGTCAGAAGAGGCTGGCTGATTGATGATTGGGACACCTTAGTTATACTCTTGTGGGCTCTCATTCTTCAATAGGCTGCTTGAACTTGTTGACATGGCAGCCACAGGGTTCCCAAGAGCATCAAGAGGGCAAACTTTAATGTGCAGGAACTTTTCAAGTTTCTGCTTCTGATACGGTTGCTACTGTCTCATTGTCTATAACAAGTCATATGGCCAGCCCCAGGGTCAGTGTGGGAGAGAACTATCAAAGGGCATGGGTAGAGGATATGTGAGCAAATGGAGCCATTACTCTAGTCAATCCACCACAGTTTCCTTGATGTTAGGATTTCATCATACCCATCCAGGGTAGAAACCCTAGCTCATACCATGTGTTTGGCATGAGGTAGGTGCTTGGGTAATGTTGAACTGATCTGTACAGTTATTTTGACTCCTTTAGTGTGCCCCCAAACTTGAGTAATCTTTAGGATCCAGGGAGAGTGTTAAGGCAATGCTCTGGTATGCTGAGCTTAGGAGATGGCTGTTGGCTAGCTAGGAGTTGGGAGGGGTCAAGGATGTGCCAGTGGGCCAGAGATGTCCCACCTAGAGATTACGCTCTACCTTCCTCTAAATCCTGTTCCAAGTAAAACGGACTCCAAAATTCTCTACCTAGATGGCCTTGAGTTAACTTTCAGGACCTGTGTAGGTCTCTTTTCTTCTTCTTCTGAAGGGAGACTGCACCAATGTGTACCTCCTAGGTCCAAGAGGTGGCCAAGGGTTAGAGAGTAGATGGATCTTGGACTTGGGTTATGGTGCCTGTTACACTGCTTTGGAGGTTCCTGAGGGTGTGGAACAGAACGGGGGGTAGGATGAGACGTAGATAGGCCCCAGGCTAGGGGCCCCTTTGCCTTGGACTGCAAAGGTTGGGAGGTAGCCTAATCTGGGATATTAAAAGGCTATTGACAGTAGTGGGACTCTGCTAGGGGAGTACAGGCTGGACTGGTCTTAGCCTGAATTCTGGGAGGTTTGATTAAATCAAATGACTTCAGGAATATAATTAAATAAAAAACTGCTAAATAGCTATTTAACTTACTATGTTTTAGGGCAGCAAATGAAGTTGGTGCTGCTTTTGTGAGAGTATGAACTGAAATATTGGGTTCATGTTAATATGTGGCAAAATTTTGAGATTGTAATCTCTTTTAGGAAACATGTCAAGTTGTTAAGCTACTTTTTCTCTATAAGTGGTAGAGTATTTTATTTTTAATTTAAATGATTAGTCTATAGAGCCTCCCAGATAGTAATAAAATGAATACTGGGACAACTGGCTGGCTCAGTCGGTGGAACGTGTAACTCTTGATCTTGGGGTTGTGAGGTCAAACCGCATGTTGGGTGTAAAGATTACTAAAAAATAAAATCTTTAAAAGAAAAGAAAAGTGAGTACCAATTTATTTTTTTTTAATTTTTTTTTAACATTTATTTATTTTTGAGACAGAGAGAGACAGAGCATGAACAGGGGAGGGTCAGAGAGAGGGAGACACAGAATCTGAAACAGGCTCCAGGCTCTGAGCTGTCAGCACAGAGCCCTACACGGGGCTAGAACTCACAACCCTCACGGACCGCGAGATCATGACCTGAGCTGAAGTCGGCCGCTTAACCAACTGAGCCACCCAGGCGCCCCAAGTGAGTACCAATTTATATGGGACTTTAGCACTTATAAATTTAATGGATATAGACTAGAGGGAATGATAACAGAAGTTCAGCATCATTTAAAATAGTTTTAAGAGATGGAAAACTCGAGGGCAGAGCAGATACAGGCATACCTCTGAGTTATTGCAGTTTTGGTTCCAGACCATTGCAATAAAGTGAATATCACAATAATGTGAGCCAAATGAATTTTCTGGCTCTCTAGTGCATATAAAAGTTATGTTTACACTATGTTGTAGTCTATTAACTGTGAAATAGAATTATGTCTAAAAAATGTGCATACCTTAATTAAAAATATTTTATTGCTGAAAAATGCTCACCATTGTCTGAGCTTTCAACAAGTTATCTTTTTGCCGGTAGAGGGTTAGAGGGTCTTGTCTTGATGTTGATGGCTGCTGACTGATCAGGGTAGTGGTTGGTGAAGGTGGGAGTGGCAGTGGCAATTTCTTAAAATAAGGCAACAGTGAAGTTTGCTGCATGGACTGAATCTTACTTTCATGACAGTTTGTAACATGTAATGCTGTTCTATAGCGTTTCACCACAGAACTTCCTTCATAATTGGAGTCCATCCTCTCAACTAAGTTTAGGTAGTGTTCTAAATCCTTTGTTGTCATTTCAACAATCTTCATGGCTTCATTATCAGAAGTAGATTCCATCTCAAGAAACCACTTTCTTTGCTTATCCACGAGAAGCCACTCCTCATCTGTTAGAGGTTGATCCTGAGATTCTAGCAATTTAGTTCCATTCTCAGGCTCTACTTCTCACTCTAGTTGTCATGCTGTTTCCTCCACATCTGCAGTTACTTCCTCCACTGAAGTCTTCAAGACTTGAATCCCTCAAAGTCATCCTCGAGGGCTGAAATTGATTTCTTCCAAACTCCTATTCATGTTGATATTTTGACCTTTCCTATGAATCACGACTGTTCTTAATGGCATCTAGAATGATGAATCCTTTCCAGAAGGTTTTCAGTTGACTTTGCCTAGATCCATCAGAGGACTCACTATCTATGGCAGCTCTAGCCTCATAAAATGTACTTCTTAAATAGTAAGACTTGGAAGTTACAATGACTCCTTGATTTACGGGCTGTATAATAGCTGTTGTGATAGAAGGTGTGAAAACATTAATCTTGTATTACATTTCCATCAGAGCACTTGGGTGATTAGGTATGCTGTCAATGAGCAGTAATATTTTGAAAGGAATATTTTCTTTTGACCAGTAGGTCTCAACAGTGGGCTTAAAATATTCAGTAAACCATGTTATAAATGGATGTACTCTTATATAGGCATTGTTACTCCATTTCTAGAGCATAAGCAGGTAGATTTAGCATGATTCTTAAGGGCCCTAGAATTTTTGGAATGGTAAATGAGCACTGTCTTCAACTTAAAGTCATGAGCTGCATTAGCCCCTAAAAAGAGAGTCAACATGTCCTTTGAAGCTTTGAAGCCAAATATTGACTTCTCTAATTATGAAAGTCCTAGATGGCATCTTCCAAAATGAGGCTGTTTCATCTACACTGAAAATCTGTTTAGTGTAACCACCTTCACTGTCTTAGGTCGATCTGCTGGAGAACTTGCTGCAGCTTCTACATCAGCACTTGGTGCTTCACCTGCACTTGTATGTTACGGAGATGGCTTCTTTCCTTAACCCTCATGAACCAACCTCCTCTGGATTCAAGCTCTTCTTGTACAGCTTCCTCACCTCTCAGGGACTTCATAGAATTGAAGAGAGTTAGGGCCTTGCTTTGCATTAGGATTTGGCTTAAGAGAATGTTATGGCTGATTTGGTCTTCTTTCCAAACCACTAAAACTTTCTTCGTATCAGCAATAAAGCTGTTTCACTTTTTTTTTATCATTTATGTGTTCACTGGAGTGGCACCATTTTTTTTTTTTTTTTAAGGTTTATTTATTTATTTTGAGAGAGAGTGAGAGAGACCGAGCTAACAAGCACTCGGGGGAGGAGCAGAGGAAGGGGGAGAGAATCCTAACCAGGCTCCAAGCTGCCAGCATGGAGCCTGACGCAGCACTTGATCTCACAAACCAAGAGATCATGACCTGATGAAATCAAGTCGGATGCCCAACCTCCCGAGCCACCCAGGTGCCCCTGGAGTAGCAATTTTATTATTATTTAAAAAAATTTTTTTTTCTAACGTTTATTTATTATAGAGACAGAGAGACACAGAGCATGAGCAGGGGAGGGGCCAAGAGATGGAGAGACACAGAATACAAAGCAGGCTCCAGGCTCCGAGCCCGACGCGGGGCTCGAAACCACAAACCCCAAGATCATGACCTGAGCCAAAGTCCGAGGCTCAACCGACTGAGCCACCCAGGCGCCCCGTGGAGTAGCAATTTTAATTTACTTCAAGAATTTTTCCTTTGCATTCACAACTTGGTTGCCTGGGGCAAGAGGCCTAGCTTTTGGCCTGTCTCTGCTTTGGGCAAGAGTTCCTCACTGAGCTTAATCATTTCTAGCTTTTGATTTAAAGTGAGCAATGTGCAACTCTTTCTTTGACTTTAACACTAAGAGACCATTGTTGGGTTATTAGTTGGCCTAATTTCAGTATTGTTTTGTTTTAGGGAGGCCAGAAGAGAGAGAGATTGACAGGGAACAGTCAGTCAATGGAGCAGTCAGAATGCATATGACATTTGTGGATTAAGTTTGCTATCTAATATGGGTGTAATTCATGGTGTCCCCAAATAATTACAATAGTAACATCAAAGATCACTGATCACAGATCACTGTAAAAAATATAGTAACAGTGGAAGGTTTGAAATATTTTGAGAATTAGCAAAATGTGACAGAGACATGAAGTAAGCAAATGCTATTGGAAAAAATGGCTCTGATAGACTTCCTTGACAGGGTTGCCACAAACCTTCACTATGTAAAAGATACAATATCTGCAAAGATACAATATCCTTAACAAAGTGAAGTACAATAAAAGGAGGTATGCTTGTATAAGAAACAACTGGGGTGGGGCTGGTGTTACTGTGGCTGAAATGAATTTTAATGATGCTTTCTTTTGTCTCCTCCCTTCCGCTACTCTCCTTCCCCCCTCCTTTTTTAAAGAATCTCCTTGGTCAGTACCTTCTTACCTGGAAAATTTTACCCTTGCCTTTGTTATTCACATTATACTCTTAGGAATTCTGGAATGTTATGGGAGGCCTTAAAGAAGAGTTAGAATCCGAGCTTATTGTGTTCTGGCTGTGGCTTGAATTTGAAATAAGAAAGGGCAAACATAAAAATTTTAGTCTTCTAATCTGAGGATTAAGTTAAGAAGTCATTAGCATTGAACATGTGTCTAGTAATTTTATTTATAAGGCATTTGATTAATGACTACGCTATAAACATTTCTTCAGATTCACATAGCTCTCTTAAAGCTGAATTGTTTTTGCAAGTCTGCACACAGAGTAATCTTTTCTGGTTTAATGTTTGAAAGACTCATTATGCATCTTCTTACTAGAAAGTTATTTCTCATTGGTTATAGTGGAATTATATTTTAATGTGATATGATTGGATAATAACATATTATCGTCAAGAGCAGGAGAAGGTAGATTTATCAGGTAATTGAATTACTGGAGATGTTATTGCTGTGAGGGAAAACCCAATTACCTGTGGGTTGTGGACAAGTGAACTTCATATTTCCTGCTGGAGATCTAAACTTATTACATTCAGGCTAGTAGACTTGTGCTGTTATTCCTGGAGTCACAGGATTCTAGAGATATTAGGACTTTAGAAATAATCCTACACCCTCATTTAAAAAATAAGGATATTCGGGTGAAAGTTTTCTTATCCAAGCACACACTGTAATTGGAACCAAGGACCATAATATCCCTGAACTAGTAACGATTACTTCTAAATACAGAGAGTGTTCCTTCTCTGTTTGTATGGGGTATATTTTCTGGAGGCTGAATCTCTTAAAATTTTGTTTACATGTAATATTTAAAAGTGATATGCCCCAATTCGAAAGACCCCCCGAAAACAAACCACCAGAGTCCAGAGTCAAAGCCAAGCGGCAAGGGTCGTTTATTGCAGGTTCGAACCCGGTCCTCCGAGCACTCGTTTCCGGTGACGCTAAGAGGCCCCGAGCAAGGATCTTACAGCTTCTTTTATAGACAGGCACAAACAAGTTAGGGATTTTTTTGAGGTTACAGAGCTGTTATAGGTTGACATTTAAATTTGAATGCTCAGCAGAACTTGATTGGTTCCCGCCTTTATTTCAAACCATTCAGCAGAACTTGATTGGTTCCCACCTTTATGTCAGACTACCACCGGGCGTGCCCTGGCTGGTTTCGGGAATGGCAGGGGAGGGGAAAGATCTTTTCTTTGCAGTTGTGAGTACACCTGGTAATTTTTCTCTTAGCCTCTCAAAAGGTTTTCTATAGTTTTCATGGATGCATAAACTTAGAAGCCAATTCTTAGCCTTTTTAAAAGTTCTTTGATTATTGTCAGGGTATAACACCTTAGCAAAATCTTCTCTTCTTAACATAATTGAAACACAATGTTACATTAGTTTCAGGTAGAGAACATAGTGATTCAACAATTCTATATGTTATGCTATGCTCACCACAAGTGTAGCTACTGATGTGATGTGGGACTGGGAGGGAACTGTCAAGAAAGAACTCTTGATTTCAGTGCAAAAAGGCATTTTTATTAAAGCACCAGGACAGGACAGTAGGCAGAAAGAGTTGGGGGGGGGGGCGTGGATTATGAGGAACAATTGATTATATACCTTTAAGTTGAAGGAGCAGAGATAAGTTTCCGAAAGGATTTTGATATGTTAAAGAAGATTTATTTACAGGATCCTGGAGGTCTGACTATTGTCTAGCTGAGGTTGCTTCTTGCCTCTAGCAAACCATTAACATTAGGGCAGTTGTGAGTTCCCTTGAGGAATGTCACTCAGTGTGTCTCAAGTACATTTCAGTTGGCTGCAAGTTGTAAGGAAATTTAATTTTATCTACATTTCTCTTGCCTTTGTTCTTATCAACTACCATCTGTCACCATGCAGTGCTATTACTGCAATGCTATTACAGTTCCAGGGACTATATTCCCTATGCTGTAACAATCATTGCATTCTTTATGGATCTTTCCCCAGTGAATTGTGGGATCCATAAAAAAGGTAAATCTTGTATTTATTTTTGTGGTGCTTTATTTACTTGGTTAAATAGGTTAAATACATGATTCTTTCACAAGATTTCTACCGTATTTTGAGATTACTTTGATAATTTATAAAAACATTTATGTAACCCCCAGATATACAAATGTGTATGTGTCCTGTCAATATTAGAAAAGATTTAAGATTTATTTCATTCTCTGCTAATTTTTTATAACCAAATTGTGATTTTAAGGTGTCATCTGTTGTATAGTTTTTTCCCATTTTCTTTTTTTTCCCAAGGATACAAATGGAACCTTTAGGATATATATACAACCAATATTTACAATCTGATTAATTTTTAGAGGTCAAAAAGGGCTATGATTCCATTATGCTCTCTGTGACCTGTCTTCTATTTTAATACTCATATGGTCAAGAAATTCTTGGTTATCTTCTCTCTAGTATTCATTTTTTTTATTATATTTTCCATAGTTAGAAGTTGGCTGGTTATTATCATTATATGTTAAGATGTAGAGGAATTTTTGTTTTTCTTTATGATTAAGAAAAAAATTTGCTTGTGAAATGTGAAAAAGTACAGTAATGTTATATTTGCAGTTGAGTTTGAAGCCAGTTCCCAGGGTTATACAGTGAAAAGATAGTAGAGCTGGGAATAAAACCAAGGTCATATGAAATGCATTTTTCTTGGTGGATGGGGAAATAACATCACTTCCCCAGAGAACAAATTCTGTAGCTATTAGAAACAATTAAGAGTTCTTAACATAGATTGTAAAACTGGCATAGATGCAAGAAATAATAGGTACCTGGAACTTCTACCATCCTGTTACTGACTGGAAGTCTGATTCTGCTAAAAGAAGAGGAAGGCATTATAATGGGAAGGACCCCCAAATATGTGTCAATTTCCATTTGGCCTGTGGCCTTAAGTAAATAATTTAGCTGTTTTCAGCCTTCAAGTGATAACACCCGTCTTTCCAAACTTCTAAGTTTATTGTGAGAAATCAAATGTGATAATGCACTTGAAAATATTATGAAAGCAGTCCTGCACAGATATGAGTTAGCATGAAGCCAGAGCTTCTGATGCATTCTTCTTTTATCTTGCCAATGGTGTCATCTCTTTGAAGATGGAAGAAGCCAGTGGAGAGAATGATAGTGCTGTATCTTTTAATGACTAATAAAGAATGTATTGGTGATATGGCCTTAAAAGGAATTCTTGGAAAGGTAACCTTATTAGAATTTATAATGTCAAGGCAAGGTGGTACTGTTTATCATTTTTAAAAAGTAGATTTAAAAAAAAATTTTTTTTTCAACGTTTATTTATTTTTGAGACAGAGACAGAGCATGAATGGGGGAGGGGCAGAGACAGAGGGAGACACAGAATCTGAAACAGTCTGCAGGCTCTGAGCGGTCAGCACAGAGCCCGACGCGGGGCTCGAACTCACGGGCCGTGAGATCATGACCTGAGCCAAAGTCGGACGCTTAAGCGACCAAGCCACCCAGGTGCCCCAAAAAGTAGATTTTAAGAAGTTTAAAGAAAAAAGTGTTTAAAGGAACTGTGACCTATGAAGATGGTTGATAATAAAAAATGAAATTCTGATGGTTTTACTCATGAGATGATCTAAACAGGAGAGAAATGTTTATGAGCAAGGTGGTTTATATAACAAAGCTAGCTATTTAGACAACTTTCTGAGCACAAAGATTACAGAAAATATGGGGTGCCTGGGTGGCTTAGTTGGTTAAGCGTCTGACTCTTGATCTCAGCTCAGGTCTTGATCTCAGGGTCCTGAGAACAAGCTTGGCTTTGGACTCTAAGAAAAAAACAACAACAAAAAACAAAGGCCATAGAAAATATACAAAATATCAAGGAAGGAACATGTAACTAAGGAAGAATACAGGAGAAGCATTTATTGAAAATGTAGTTGGTGACTTTCTTATAGTAGAATTGGCTTTAAAATATGTATCTAACAATATATTCAAAAGTCAGAACAGTCACTACTAGTTACTTCCTGACTGGAGAAGAATTCGTATCAAAGTTTAGATAGGATAGTTTTGGGGAGACTAAAACTGAGAATTAGCTGAAGTTTTTTTTTTATTAAAAATTTTTTTTTATGTTTTGATTTTATTTTTGAGAGAGAAAAACAGAGTGCAAGCAGGGGAGGGGCAGAGAGAGAGGGAGACAGAATCTGCAGCAGGCTCCAGGCTCTGAGTTGTCAGCGCAGAGCCCTACGCGGAGCTTGAATCATGGACTGCAAGATCATGACCTGAGCTGAAGTTGGATGCCCAACTGACTGAGCCACCCAGGTGCCCCAAGAATTAGCTGAAGTTTGTGAAAATGATGAAGTTTTGGGGTGATGGTGGGGTGGTCCAGAGCCGACGGCCAAGACAGAATTCTTGAAGATGTCTTTGGTACAAAAAAGTGATTTTATTGAAGCATGGGACAGGACCCCTGGGCAGGAATTGCTGCGCTGGGGTTGTGGTGGGTAACTGATTGTGTATCCTTAGGTTGGGAGGGGGTTAGGGATAGAGTAAGTCTCTTAAGGTATTTTGGAAGCAAGGTTTCCAGGACCTTGAGGGGGTAGGTTAGGAAAATGCTCTTTATTACCATTTAGTAAAACCTCAGTCATGAGACCCTTCAGATGTATATCAGGGGGCCATAAGCTTGGAGTATGATTGCCAGCATATATCTCTAGCATATATTCCTTGAGATAAAGGAAGTTTCCAAAGGAATTAAAAAAATTTTTTTAAATGTTTTATTCAGTTTTTGAGAGAGAGAGAGAGAGAGAGAGAGAAGGAGAGTGCACGGCATCCGGAAGGGGAGGGGCAGAGAGAGAGGGAGACACAGAATTCAAAGCAGCTTCAGGCTCTGAACTGTCAGCACAGAGCCCAATGTGGGGCTCAAATTCACAAACCGTGAGATCATGACCTTAGCCAAAGTTGGACGCTCAACCAACTGAGCTACCCAGGAGCCCCTCCAAAGAAAATTTTTTATTGATGTATTGTATCATGCTGATTTACAAATATTGAACTACCCTTGCATCCAAGGAATAAATCCCACTTGATTATGGTGAATGATTTCTTAACATATTGTTGGATTTGATTTGACAATATTTTGTTGAGGATTTTTGCAGTATTCATCAGAGATATTAGCCTGTAGTTCTGTCTCTCCTTTTTAAGATTTTGTTTTTAAGTAATCTCTACACTCGAGGTGGGGCTCGAACTTACAACCCTGAGATCAAGAGTTACATGCTCTACCGACTGAGCCAGCCAGGTGCCCCCAAAGAAAATTTTTTTATGTTAAAGTAGACTTACAGGTTCCTGGGGGGCCAGGATAATGATTCTCTTTTGCCCCTAGCAAAGTGTTACCATGGTGGCAGCTCAGCTCCTAGAGGGAGGTCAGTCTGCAGGTTTCAAGGACTTGTCAGTGAGCTGTAGGCAGTAAAGGAATTTAATTTTTTATTTGCCTTAGTTTCCCACATCACCATGGCAAGCACTTGAACCCCTTTCCTTTGTTCTTGGGTAGCCAGGAGTGTCCAAGGAATATCACACATATTCTATGGGGTGGTGGGAAGAGTGCTGTTAGCCTATACTTTGCCCTCACCTTGCATTAAGACAGGAGAAAGGACTCTTGTTTGTTTTTTTAAAATTAAAACTCCTTCGAGAAGAGAGTAGAGGATAAGGTTGCTGATTAGGGAAGATGAAAAGCCTCCTTAAAACTATTCTTTATTGGGGTTCCTGGGTGGCTCAGTCATTAAGCATCTGACTTTGGCACAGGTCATGATCTCACCCTGCATTGGGTGAGTGGAGCCCCCCCCCCCAACTTCAGGTAAGAAACACGAGCCCTGCTCCTCTCTCCCTCTCTCTCTCTGCCCCTCTTGGGATTCTCTCCCTCTTTCCCCCTTGCTCACTTGTGCCCTTTCTCTCTCTCTCAAAAAAAAAAAAAAAAAAAAAGAGAGAAGAAAAAACAGAAAAACTATTCTTTTATTTATTTATTTATCTATCTATCTATCTATCTATCTATTTATTTATTTATTTATTTACATCCAAGTTAGTTAGCATATAGTAAAATAATGATTTCAGGAGTGGAATCCAGTGATTCATCCCCTATGTGTAACACCCAGTGCTCATCCCAACAAGTGTCCTCCTTAATGCCCCTTACCCATTTAGCCCATCCCCCTCCCAAAACCCCTCCAGCAACCCTCAGTTTGTTCTCTGCATTTAACAGTCTCTTACATTTTGTCCCCCTTCTTGTTTTTATATTATTTTTGCTTCCCTCCTCTTATGTTCATCTGTTTTATATCTTAAATTCCACATATGAATGAAGTTATCTGATACTTGTCTTTCTTTGACTGGCTAATTTCACTTAGCATAATACCCTCTAGATCCATCCATGTAGTTGCAGACGGCAAGATTTCATTCTTTTTGATTGCCGAGTAATACTCCATTGTGTATATATACCACATCTTCTTTATCCATTCATCCATCAACGGACATTTGGGCTCTTTCCATACTTTGGCTATTGTTGATAGTGCTGCTATAAACATTGGGGTGCATGTGCCCTTTGAAACAGTACATCTGTATCCCTTAGATAAATACCTAGTAGCGCAATTGCTGGGTCGTAGGGGAGTTCTATTTTTAATTTTTTGAGGAACCTCCATACTATTTTCCAGAGTGGTTGCATCAGTTTGCATTCCCACCAGCAGTGCCAAAGAGATCCTCTTTCTCTGCATCCTCGCCAACATCTGTTGTTGCCTGAGTTGTTAATGTTAGCCATCCTGACAGGTGTGAGGTGGTATCTCATTGTGGTTTGATTTGTATTTCCCTGATGATGAGTGATGTTGAGCAGTTTTTCATGTGTCGGTTGGCCATTTGGATGTCTTCTCTAGAGAAGTGTCTATTCATGTCTTTTGCCCATTTCTTCACTGGATTATTTGTTTTTTGGGTGTTGAGTTTAATAAGTTCTCTCTAGATTTTGGATACTAACCCTTTATCTGATATGTCATTTGCAAATATCTTCTCCCATTCTGTAGGTTGCCTTTTAGTTTTGCCAAAAAACCCCTATTCTTCACCAGAAATATGAAATACATTGCGGAGACTGACTGAACATTCATCACATGAAACATTTGAGTTTAAGTGTCTTTCTTAAGAGCATTACTATTTAATGTATCAAGTGTAGCTGCAGTGCTTGTGTAGGTGTCTACATGTGTTGTAGTCCATCCTAATCTGAGTTTAAGCCTTGTTTTGTGTTCCTCTGAGTAGGACTTACCAGTTGCAGTTTCTAGTGATAGTGAATGCTAAGAATGAAGAGATAAGAAAAAAATTGGTGAGAAAAACTACATGTATACCAGCCTCTAGTCTACAAACCATCCCTAATTATTTGCAATAAGATCAATGAACCAAACGATGATCATGGATACAGTTCATGGATCTGTTCTCATTGTGGAGATCTATCAGTTACAGGACCAGAGGAAGAGAGAGCATTGAACATTAAGAGCACCTTATAATGCCTGGGGATCCCTTATCAAACTTCTCTTCCAAAGCTGATATGATATGTAGTACCTTAAAATGAGCTATTTATTTGGCTATGCATTCTCATTTACATTTTATGTTCAAATTCTTTATAGCTCACCTCAAAAGAGAAGAATAGAGCCTGGCAGCCAAGCCTTTTGTGAGGCCATATTTGAAGCTTAGTTTGATATTATACTGTAAGAGGGATGCTAAAAATAATGTTCAGTGAATCTGTTTTTCAGTTTTATTTTAAGATTTGGCTTTTTAAAGCTATTTTCAGTCTTGTATGGAAGTACTTATTCTATGAATTTATATAGAAGTAGCATTTGTGGCCAAGTGGAAACAAATGACTAGTTGATTCATTTTCCTAGAAACCTAGCAGATGCTTTCCTAGAGATAAAACATAATCAAATTTATTTCAAATGGACTTGGTGACTATTCTGTAGTAAAACTGGCTTTAAAATATGCATTTAACATAACATATTTAAAGTTAGAACAGTGGCTGTCAGCTACTTCTTGACTCTCTGAATTAAAGAGTTCATATGAAGTTTTAGGTATCACTTGAATTAACTTATAAGCAACTTCCAGTGGAAAAAGAAATCATTAACTTGGTCCTTTTTTTTTTTTTTTTTGACACCATTTCTACAAAATAAGTTTGAGATTTATAGAGGTGACATAGTTCATGTTAGAATAGTGCTAACTCCCAATTTGGGAGAGGGTGTGTATAAATCTTTTTGGTCTTGATTGTTAGGCACTAATCACAACAGCAAAACGCGCGCGCGCGCACACACACACACACACACACACACACACACACACACAAAACAAAAAACAAAAAAAAATCAGTCATGCATTCTAAAATAACGATGGACACAGTTTCTGAAAGTCACTGCATGTGGTTGTTGAAAAATCTGGTTCTTAAAAATACATTGGTTTCTGAAAGTCTTTCTGTATAATTGACTTTCTCTGGTTTTGCATCCAAACTGCTGGGATGACCAACAGTCTACCCAAGAGAGGAAGAATATCAAAGTGAAAAGGCTGCAGTACCAAAACATAAGATGTAAGAGTTTCCCATTTCCCAAGCTGGAGGTGGTTGATGCCAAAATATGGTCTTAGGGATAGGGCTGGACGTATAAATTGGATAATCATCATATGCAGTAGATATCTCAACTCTTCCCAAACTACTTTTAAATATCTTTTAATTTTAGAACAATTTTAGATTTATAGAAAAATGGCATAGTACAGAGGGCTCCCATATATATACCCCATACCCAGTTTCCTCTATTATTAAAATCTTAACACGAGTATGGTACATTTGTTACAATTAACAAACCAGTATGCATATATATATATATATATATATATTTTTTTTTTTTTTAAGTTCATATTATATTTATACTTCCTTGGCTCTTACCCCATGGCCTTTTTCTCTTCCGGGATCTTGTCCAGGATAGCACGCTCCATTTAGTCATGTCTGTTTAGGCTCTTCAGACTGTGGCAACTTATCAGATGTCTCTTGTTTTTTTTTTTTAAACATTTTTTTTTTTAATGTTTATTTATTTTTGAGACAGAGAGAGACAGAGCATGAACGGGGGAGGGGCAGAGAGAGAGGGAGACACAGAATCCGAAACAGGCTCCAGGCTCTAAGCTGTCAGCACAGAGCCCGACGCGGGGCTCGAACTCACGGACTGCGAGATCGTGACCTGAGCCGAAGTCGGTCACTTAACCGACTGAGCCACCCAGGCGCCCCAGATGTCTCTTGTTTTTGATGATATTGTTAGAGTTGAGGAGTACTGATCAGGTATTTGGTGGAATCTCTCTTAATTGGAATTTGTCTGATGTTTATCATGGAGTTATATGTTTTCTGGGTTAAAGACCACAGAAGGAAATTGCCCATCATATTGGAGGTATGTACTATTGACATGACTTAGTATTGATGTTGACCATTAGCATCTGACCGAGGTATTGTTTGCCAGATTTGTCCCTATTCCTACTGTACTCTTTGGAAGGAAGTCACTATGCACAAGCTATACTTAAGGAGTGGGATTTCTGCTCCTCTTCCCTGAAGGTAGATTGTTGACCTAAATTACTTGAAATTCTGCAGAGCAGATTTGTTTCTTCTCCATTTATTTATTTATTAAAAAGTTTATTTATTTATTTTGAGAGTGTCTGCGCTGGGGAGGGAGGGAGTCAGGGAGGTGGTGTGGGGGAGGGGAGAGCAGGGGAACGGGGGAGGGGCAGAGAGTGAGGGAGAGGGAGAGAGAGAATCTCAAGCAGCCACTGTGTTGTCAGCACAGGACCAAAGTGAGCCTGAAATCCTTGAACTGTGAGATCATGACCTGAGCCAAAACTAAGAGTCAGACCCAACTGACTAAGCCACCCAGGTACCCCTTGTGGATATGTATTCTATATTCTGGATTGTAATCCAACACTACTTTATTTTATTGCTCATACTGTTCCCTTAGGAGTTGTTTCATTTGGCTCCTGTATCCCCTTGACAAACTTCCATCATTGTGTGTGTGTGTGTGTGTGTGTGTGTGTGTGTGTGTGTGTGTGTATGTTTTGAGCTCTTTCTTTCTGTCACTGTAAGATGCTCCAGGATCTTCTTTTATATTTCCTGCCCTAGTTCCAGAATCAGCAATTTCTCTAAGGAGCCCTGGTTCCTTTTATGGAGAATAGTATTAGAAACCAAAATCCAGGGGCACCTGTGTAACTCAGTTGGTTAAGCATCCAACTTCAGCTCAGGTAATGATCTTGCGGTTCATGAGTTGGGGCCCTGTGTCAGGCTCTGTACTGACAGCTCTGGGCCTGGAGGCTGCTTCAGATTCTGTCTCTCTCTGTCTGCCCCTCCCTGCTTGCACTCTGTCTGTCTGTCTCTCTCAAAAATAAATAAAAATATTTCAAAAAATTAAAAAAAAAAAAAAAAAAGAAAGAAACCAAAATCCAGATGGTATAATCATTGCTAGTGGTATGTAGTTACTTCTAGGACCTCTCAGCTGACCGAGAAGGAATATATATGTGTGTATACTAATCTGAGTATATATACATATATATAAATATTTCTGTATATGACATCTATATGTTAAATTAAGCGTGAGTTCATATTGATATCTCCAACTCTAACCTATTATCACATGGGTAATTCTAGCCTACTGTTCTTGCTTATCTGTAACTTCTCATTCCAACATTAAGAAACTTGGCTCATGCCATCCGTTTATTTACTTCACTGTTCATCCAGGACACTTGTATAGCAGTAACAGAATTGTTAACTTGTATCCCTGGGAGGTTACAGCTTTCTCAGCTACAGTGATTATATATAATTCCTTTTTGTCTTTGGTCTTTCAGATTTCACTCATTTCCCCTCTCCACCTTTCAGTGAGATTGTTTCACACATTTGTAATACAGATAGACTCTTTTGTCACATTCTGCCTTCCATTCTGGGACCATTAATGATTAAAAAAAATGTATGCATTCAGGTTCACTCTTTTTGCTGTAAAGTTTTATAGGTTTTGACAATGCACAGTGTCATGTATTTATTGCTATGGTGTCATATACCCCTAATTATTTTTAATTGTTTAATATTTGACCATTTTTGACAAAAAAATCCATCAGTTTTTGGTGATTCAATCTAATATAACTTGAAATGTAAGCCAGTATATTATTTATAGGCAAGTACATGAAGTGGCTAAAACTTAAGTAAGTTTTAAGTTGCCATAAAGATATCTGGTAATCTTAAATATATAATTATATTTTATATATTTAGTAAACACTATGATAAAATTCCTATAATTTTTCTGATACAATATTCATGTTAAAAGGTTATGTTCCTTAATCCTTTCTAGATTATTTATATTTTCAAAGAAGAATAGATATTCATCCAAATATATTCTACCCAATGTTAGGATTTTAGGCAGTGTTAATGATGAATTAAAAACTAGTAGGCAGTGTAGGGAAATCTTACTCTTTAGGGCCAACCTCTTTTAATTCTACCGTAATGTATTGCTTCATTTAATTCATTTTCAAATCTTCTTAGTTCTTTTGGGCCATCTTAGAGTCATCCCCAAGCCGCACCTTCTTTATGAAACAAGGCTACATCTTCATTGAACAAATATTTTTTGAGCATTTCAATGTGTGCAACATTGTGTTAGTGACAAAGTTCCAGGTTGTGGATTAGCCCGCTTGTCTGTGGCCGAAATGCTCTTGAAACCCGTGGCTCCCAGACTGCTGAATTTTATTAGTTTAAAAAACAAAACAAAACATAAACAAAAAAAACATGGCAGTGGATGTAAAGTTGCCACCTTTTTTATTTTGTCAAGTCTGTACATTAACGATGAACAAAGAAAGAACAAATAAGACTTTCGTGAAGTAGGATTTGTTTTCCCCCCTCCGAATGTTTAATTCAAATTTCATACTGTATTCCTTTCTCTAATTAATATAAGCTTCTCCCCCCAGTCCTTTATTTGAAGAGTTCTTTTTCTTAAACAATTTAAGCTATTATCCTATTCTACAGATGTCAAAGGTAGACCTTTATTATTACTTATTTTTTTACTTCTTATTTTTTTAAGGGTAGACCTTTAATGTGTAGAACAGATGTCAGAGATTTGACAGTAGTGAATAATCATGTCTATCTCTTGTCAGTCTTTTGATTCTAAGTAAGGGAAATGCTGTGGAGAATTGGTTCTTTGGTTGAAAACCTAAATTAGCACATGCTACTCCATAGTGAATGCTTAATAAATATCTGCTAAATGAATAAAAAATGAATCTTTTCAAATCATCTAATTCATTAATGTGAAGATATATAGAATCTAACATCTGGCAGGAACTTCCTTTAATGTTAACAATCTGGCATTTTCTACATTTTATAGATGATCTTTGTTCCAATTGGCCAGTGGTAAAGTTAAACCTTGGTTTTCTGACTTTGTTACAACCTTTTTTCTGAATAAGAAATTATTTTAAAATCAGTACATTTCTTATTATTGTTTTCATTTTGAACCATGTCTTACAAGTAAGCATTTTATTGAATATACCATGACATTTTGTGGACCTAGTGATCTTACAAATCTGGCACCAACATGTGTAAGATCCAGTAAGACTGAGATTAAAAAAAAAAAAACTATTTTAAGTCTTTAGGATATAAATAAAACATGGAATATACTTATGAAGGTTTAGAGATTTATAGAAATTAATCAAGAGATGCCCATTTCATTTTCAGAAACCTGTTTTTCCCTATTAAAGAAATACATATTCATTAAAGTATATTTAGAAAACACAGATAAAATGATAAGAAGATAAAAATCACCCATAATCTAGTCACATAGAAGGCAACCACTTTTAATAGGCAGAGATTTATCTTATGTTACCTCGCATCATACTGTTGTGCTATATGATTTAAAAATGTAATGTATATATGTATTAGATATATTGTACATTTAGGTTTGTTGGTTTGATTTTTCACTTAGTAGAGTGATTTTTTTCATGTTATTAACTATTCTGTTACACCCTTCTTAATGATTACTAGTGTTCCCTTGTATGATGGGTCCCCTCTTTGTGGCTGTTTGTCCCTTATCCACGGCTTCGCTTCTGTGGTTTTCATTACCTACAGTCACCTGTGGTCTTGAAGCAAATGATCCTCCTTCTGACAGATCAGAAGGTCAATAGTAGCCTAATGCTACGTCACAATACCTGCATCATTCACATTCTTCATCTCGTCATGTAGGCATTTTATCATCTCACATCATCACAGGAAGAAGGGTGAGTACAGTACAAAGAGCACATTCACATAACTTTTATTATAGTATGTTGTTATAATTATTCTACTGTGTCACTGCTTATTGTTGTTAATCTCTTATTGTGCCTAATTTATAAGTTAAATTTTATCATAGGTATGTATGTATAGGAAAACAGTATATATAGTGTCTCATACTATCCATAGCTTCAGGCGTTCACTGGGAGTCTTGGAGTGTATTCCCTGCGGGTAAGGGAGGGACTAATGTATTATTTTCAATCACAATTTCATTTTAACTTTTGTTAGTTGAAGAGGAGTTCATGCTATTCACTTTTTAGGAGAAGGGGGTAATGAGAGGTGTATTTGAAGGTAAAGTGAAGTAGGGCAGCAGAGCCCTCAAAGGCTGGGAACCATTGCTCTGGGCTGCTTCTCTGCCCGCTTGCCTAGCTGGGCGGCGGGCTGGCCTGGGCCTGTGTGTCATTAGCCCAGCTGAGAGAGCAGTGGCCTCAGTAAGCGTCAGCAGGAACAGAGCGGGCTTCATCTCTGCTCTTTGTCTCGGGTTTGGTGCTGGTGTGCCGTCCCCGCTGCTGCCATGTGATGGCTCGTAAGCAGCACTACACACAGGATCTGTAACTCCTTTTGAAAGCTCTATTGTGAGATGCTGCTGAGTTTTAGTGCAGAGGAGGTTTTTGCTAGTGTGTTGCTTTTGGTTTCTTTCAAATGTGAATGTGCCTTCCTCTAAAGTAAGCAAAGCCCCGGTTTTAAGGCAACTAAAAGATAAAGTAATTATCCTTTACTTCGAGCCTTCTGTAGCAGAACAGTAGCAGAATAGACAAGTGAGTGCTCATCTTTCTTTGTCTACTTTGCATTGCAGTTAATCACCATAAGAGATGTGAGAAGTAAGAGAGTGGGGTGGGAATCAGGGATGGCTTCATAAATGAAATATTTGGGACAATAAAGAATGGGTAGGATTTTGATAATCATAACAAATGACAGGAAGCACAGAAATGTGGACAATGGAAGATACCCAGGTTTGATTTTTTATTCATTAATTCATTGAACATCAATTGAAGGCCTGTGATGTACCAGGAATTATATTAAAATTTGGACATGTGAGAATGCATTAGACATGGTTCCTGCTTTCTGGGAGTTGACAGAATGGTTGGGAAGATGGAAAATGGACAAACATATCATAGCTGGCTCTATAATATAGGTTTCTACGAATATTATGGAGTTCGGAGTAGGGATATCATAGCTCAGGCTAGGCAGAGTAACAGAAGTCTTGTAGGAGCTGATAGCTGAGCTGAGTCTTGAAGGACATGTGAGCAAGGGGAAGGGTACTCCAGGTAGAGGAAACTGCAAGAAGGCAAGGGTGCAAGAAAGAAGATGGAATCTGCAGGGCACTACAAAGAGTTCAGTGTACAGAAAAAGCAGAGACTGCCAAATGCAGGAAGATTGGCAATAAATACTTTATGAGGGCTTGATATAGACAAAGAGGTTGAGGAGGAAATCGAGGAGAACTTCCAGATTTTTACTTGGTTGGTGGTGCCATTCACTATTATAGGAGAAAAAAATCCACAACAAAAAACAAGGAGGAACAGATTGAGACAGGATGAGTTTGGGGTGCTCGTGATATATCGTTGTAACAAGTAGTAGTCTGGAGCTCAGAAGAGAGATTAGGACTGCAGATTCATGAGTGGCAGCCAGTAGCAGGGAGTGTATGAAACCACCAAGGGAGAACATGTAGAGTGAGAAGATGGCTGATAAAGACCTAAGGAGTAGACAAGGGAAGACACTGAGAAGGAAGAGAGGGAGGAAAAGTGGGAGGGGGTAGAGGGAGGGAGGTTAGCTGAAAAGGCATCAGGAGAGGAGAGGAGAGAGAGGTCAGCAATATCAGATTTGCTGAAAGAAGAAGGAAGATCAATTCTCAGAGTACCATTGCTTTTAGAAATAAGAAGGTCATCATTGATCTTGGTGAGGGCAACTTCAAGGGGAAAGTAGGAGATTGGCCTACATTTTAGTGGTGGAGGCATATGTTAGAAGTCAAGGATGCATGATTTTAGAATCCTCTTTTAGGAAACCTGGCTGTAGGGAGGCAGTGAGGGGTGAGAGTGAGTGGGAGGGGGTGAGAGAAACGAGGAATGGAGGAAGAGAGGGGTGGTCATTTCCTTGCTTATTTTCCCCCCCAAGGATGGAGAACTGGAATACTCTTCTAAGAGCCACATAAAGAGGGGAGGTTGAAAATGTGGGAGAGAGTCTGAGAGGATGTAAATGGTGGCAAGGAGGTCTCAGAGCAGGCAGGAAGGCAGGGGGTCCTGAGCACAAATGCATAACTACAAAGATCTTACTTTCAAAGCTGTCAGAGTGATGTTACATGGATATATACCAGCACGCAGACTCTATTCTAAGTGGGCTTTTAACTCTGTGTGCATTTGTAAGGTTATCTTCCCTCCCCTCTCTCTTCCCTCCCTTCCTTCCTTTTCTTCCTTCCTTTTCTTTCTTTCATTCTTTCTTTCTTTTTAATTTTAACGTTTATTTATTTTTGAGAGAGAGACAGAGCATGAGTGGGGGAGGGACAGAGAGAGAGGGAAAGAGAATCCAAAACAGGCTCCAGGCCATCAGCACAGAGCCCGATGTGGGGCTCGAACCCACAAACTGAGAGATCCTGACCTGAGTTGCAGTCGGATCCTCAATCGACTGAGCTACCCAGGCGTACCCCCCCCCTTTTTTTTTTTTTTTTTTTTTAAGTAGGCTTCATGTCCAGCACAGAGCCCAATGCAGGCCTTGAACTCATGGACCCTGAGATCCAAGACCCGAGGTGAGATCAGGAGTCAGATGCTTAACCGACTGAGCCACATAGGCACCCCTGTAGTGTTATCCTCTTTCTAAGTCTTTACTTTTTTCTCTTTTGCCCCCCAAAATATAAAATCTGAGCCTTTTAATTTTCCCTCTCACCCCAACTTCCTTCATCTCTCTAGTTTAACCTATGGTCTAAACAAATACTTCCTTTCCTTATGTAAACTGATTAACCTCTGTAAAAAGTAGAGAATAAAATTTCTTGATATATTCCTTTTAACCTATTAGGGATGTGGTCTTTGAAAGTAGTACAGATCCCCAGAGGGAGAACTTGATGTGTAAGGCAACTTCTTTGGGAGGCAGTTTTTTCTTTAGAAAAAGCTTAGGACTGGGTATCAGAATATCAAACTATAGCCCCAGCTCTGTCACTAGTGAACTCCTGTGACAGCACGAGTCCCTTAGCCTCTCCTTGTCTCTTTCTTCACTTGTAGCAGGTGAGCACTAAGAGCCATTACTTAGCTTCTTCACTGCGAGGAGAACTGAAGGCCATAGTATATGTATATTGTCAATGCTTTGAAACATATAGAGAGTTCAGTGCTGTATAAAAGATGACATTATTGTTGTTTCACCTCACCTGGCCGGAACTCAGAAATTCAAAAAATGCTTTTGTTTTCAATTTTATAATTTTGACAGTTTAACAATATGGTATATTATGTTGCAGAAAGCTTTTTACATCCTTGATTTTCCATATAACCCTGAAAAAAAGACAGCTGTGGGAGACAGGTGAATTAAATGGGCTGTGAGTAGCCAAGGTGATACAGCAAAGTCCCTCTGGGTTATCCTTAGGTGAACAATGCAGGCTGTTGCTTAGAACACATCAGTTCCAGACAACTTTCCTACATCTGACCTTGACGCCCACATTACCAAGTAGGAGTGGTTAAGAGCAGGTGCACTGGTGGCAGAGAATACTCTGATAGCACCTAATGCTCTGATAGCAAAGGAGAAGACAGGCACCTTGTAAATGCCTCCTAAGGGAATAGCAATAATAATAATAATAATAATAATAATAATAATAATAAAAGCTCACAGTTTGTGCAGGGTTTTCAGGTCTCTTTAATATCCACTGTGGGTATCACTATGTTTTAGCCTACTGTAATAATAATTGATGTTTTAAATGAAGCCTTTATTAAGAGATGTTTAATACTTGATATACTGTGTATTAAGAATGCCAACAAGAAAATATTAATTATATTTTATAGTTTTCCATTAAAATAAAATTTTGGCAGGGCATCTGGGTGGCTTAGTTGGTTAAGCGTCCAACTCTTGATTTCAGTTCAGGTAATGATCTCACAGTTCATGAGATCAAGCCCCGTGTCCGGTTCTGCACTGACAGTGAGGAGCCTGCTTGAGATTCTTTCTCTCAAAATAAAAAAAAAAAAAAAAAAAATAAAATAAAATAAAATAAAATAAAATAAAATAAAATTTGGCATTTAAAGGGTTAGCTGAGGCCTTTCTCACTCTGTTATTATTTGTGTATAGGATGCCCAAGAGTTAGTGTTTCTTAGAGAAATTGCTGAGAGAGAGCTGTGATGTGTGGCTGGTATAGAAAACCTGGTGCTAGATGAAGGGAATGTCAAGGAAGCTTCATATTGTCAGTTCAAGTTTATATTTCTAGCACATTTAAAAACATTCCAAGTCTTTATTGCTTTCTGGGATCATAGAAAGGTTAGTAAATAGTCAGGGTTTTTTAAGATTAAAAAAACTCTATCATGGGGTGCCTGGGTGGCTCAGTCGGTTAAGCATGTGACTCTTGATATTGGCTCAGGTCATGATCTCACGGTATGTGGGATCAAGCCTCACATAGAGCTCTGTGTTGACAGTGTGGAGCCTTCTTGGGGTTCTCTCTCTCCATCTCTCACTGCTCCTCTCCCACTTGTGCTCTCTCTTAAAATAAATAAACATTAAAAATTAAAAAAAAACCTATCCCAGACTGTCCTTTGATCCTCAAGATTACATTAATTTTATCAGCTTTGGAATAGCAAATATTCATCTCTTTTATTCTGAGATATAGTGTTCTTTCCATTTAATATCTTTAATTGAAATGGTAATCTGAAATAGAAATGATTAAAAATCAAATATGCAAGTTCCATTATATTTCTTTTACCACTTAAAAGAAATGAGTATTTTAATTATACTTTGAGAATTGCCAGGGAACAAAATCAGACTATGGTACATTGGAAGTAAAAATGCTCATTACTGAATTGCAGTAGCCCTGTTGACATTCAGGAAGGACAAACCTTGAAACCTTCTAAGATCCAAAATTCCTGACTTGAGTAATGTTTTTGTCTTATAAGTAAAAGTCTGAAATCTGAACAATGGCTTAAAATCAAAGTAATGACCTGGAATGTTGTTGACTCTGTGCAAGTGTGTTCAGGAGTGATACTCTTTGTTAGGATGAGAAACCTTTTTTTTTTTTAATTGATCAAAGACTTAAATCTCTGATTATTTTATCAACAATTGGTTCAGTGACTGGGTTCACAGGGAACAATTGGTTCAGGGGTCTATCAGGGATTGGGGAATATAAAAGTATCTTATTGGTAAAAAGTGCTTGTGTTTTTTTGTGTTTTGACTGAAAATTTTCTACAACAGTTCTGTTAAGAAAACTTCTTTAAAGGGTTGAACTGGGGTAAAAATAGGGGAATACCATAAAGAGAAATTCTCACTGAGAGAAACAAGATGTATAATGTGACAATTTTTAAGAAAAGTCTTATATACATATAGTTTGATGTCCCAGAATGGAGAGTAGCAAATACTGTAACTTAAAAATCAACTTATTGTTGATTTTTCCTTTGTACTTGGTTCTGTCTTTCTGAATTTTCTTGTGTTTGGGGGTAACTTTTTTTGTTAAATTTATGCTCCAAGATGGATGTTGACAATAATACTGCCTTGCATTTTTTTCATGCTACAGTTTTTACAGAGCTTTCCCAAGTGCTGTCTTATTTAATAAAACATGACACAACTATACCGGAGGAAGGCCAGCATACTATTGCTATTTTTTGTTTTGTTTTGTTTGTTTACAAATGAGAGAACAGGTAAAAGGGGTTCAGTAACTTGTTCAAGGCCCTAGAACTAGTGTCAGGACCAAACTCTTTCTCTTTGTAATCCGTTATCTTTTAATTGCAGCACTTTGTTGATGTGGGAATTGATTGAAGAAGACATTTTCATCGGAGGTTTTAAGTGAGCTTGGAACTTAAAAATTTTACTTGTAGACATGTTGCATACTGTTAGAAAAGGGAGCTTAAAAAGAGGTAATAGCTGGAAAATTTTAAATGTTGTACTGTTTTAAATGTTCTACTGTGAGCAAAATAATCTCAGAGTTAGAATTCTTTCTCCACTAGACTTGGGTTTGTGGGTCCTACATTTATTGTGACAGACTGGTACTTGGTAGAAGAGTAATTGTGGAAAATATTTTATTGACCAAGTTTAGGATCTATCAGAAACACAGACTTAATTTTTAATTAGAGATAATGTGATGCCTTTTAATGCTGGACTAAAAAGATAATCCTTATATCTATTCGATAAATTTTGTTGTATCTGCTGTACCTAGCTATACTTAAGGACAGTTTGGTTTGTGATTGTCAAATATATATATAATATATATTTGGGCTTATATAATAATCAACTATGCATGCCTACAGTGACAATTATACCAGGTGCCTGTGATCTCTTTGGTGAAAAAGACTTAAAATTAGTTAGATGAAGGGGTGCCTGGGTGGCTCAGTTGGTTAAGTGTCTGACTTCAGTTCAGGTCATGATCTCACAGTTTGTGGGTTCAAGCCCTGCATGGGGCTCTGTGCTGTCAGCTCAGAGCCTGGAGCCTGCTTCGGATTCTGTGTCTCCCTCTCTCTCTGCCCCTCCCCCCACTCAAAAAAAAAAACATCAAAAAAAGTCAAAAAATAAATAAAATTAGTTAGATATATATGTAACAGGGCAACTTATCAAGAATTTACTGTAGCAAGATAGGAAAATACAACACTAATGTTTGTGCTTCATCATTGAAAGAAGCATACATTCTGTTCTTGGGAATGGGAGACTCTCTACTCCATTGCTAAAGATGGAATCCTCCTTATTCCCAAGGAAGGTAAACATTCTTTGTGGTCTTAGATTCCATGGTACAAGCTTTTAGGACTATCCTATGTCTAAAGTCTTTGAGAGAAAAACTGAACCCCATTATTATTAAAAGGTTGGGAAAGAAATGCTGGTTGTCTTTAGAAGATTGCCTGATTTCTCCCAGAGAAAAAAAGAAATCTCCAGGGAGAGGAAATCAGAGACAGTTCATTTTTATGGATAGTTGAAGCTGGTACTCTAGTTGAAGCAGTGCCTTGGAGGTTCTGAAGTGAATGTGGTAATATGGGTACTAGGGAGGACTGAACATACATTGTGAAGGTCCCCATGGTTAACTTGGTATAGAGGCTGGGGAAGGTGGCATGGAGGGTAAGCACTGAATGCTACCAAAGGAGCTAAATCAGCAAGGCACAAGGGTATAAACAATGAGCATCTCCTGCAGGGGTCACCGTGGGCCACTGACTAAAGGCCTTGACTATGTTTTTCTTCATTGCATCACCTTTGGGGTCTGATACAAATCAAAGGGTGAAAGAAGAGTCCTTAAACGTGTGTGATACTAGATTTCTTACTGATATGAATGAATGTTGGCCTGGAAATCTAAACTGGTTTGAATTTGAGAAACAAAAAGATGTGACATTTCTTGATCTGAGTGTAGTGGAGCAATTCATAGCTTATGTGCATATATGAATGTGTACGTACACACATGTATACATTCATGTATATGTGCTTCTCTTTCATACCTCCCTGGCCTTTATGCATCTGTCTTGAAAATGTCCTCATCTTTGTCTAACCACCTGGAAAATGCTTACTCATTATTAAGAATTCATGTCAAATATCACCTCTCCTTTTTGAATAAGCAGAGAGTAGGGAGTCTAAAAATAATTCTTGGCTTCCTAATTTGCAATATAGAGATAATGCTTGCCTTGCTTAAATCACAGACTGTGAGAGTTGAATGAAATGACTTTTATTAAGGAGACAGAAGATATTTAAGGGAGGGAGAGCCACAGTTGCAAAAGCCTTGAGCAGGGGACTCTGGTATACACGGAAGCAGGATCCCTAAGGAGAACTGTCTTGATGGAGCTGAGATTTATTTTTAATTTTTTGGTGCATGTGATAGGGAGGAGAATAGCCATAAAACATTTACTCAGTGCGAGCTGGGTTTAGGGAAAGATCTTGAATCAGGAGGAGGACTTTTAAACATAATGAGGTGGTTATTGAGAAACAGTTTTTTAATAGGTGAGGGAGGTATTTCGAGTTGATTTTAACTTGGGAGTGGTACACAAAATTAATTTTATTGAAGAATGAAGAGGGTGCACAGACAGGAAAATCAACATGGATACAAGTAAATTGTAAGGGTCAAAACATGAGTCTTAAGACTGAAAATATAATGGGCTGTTTTGGAAATAGAGAGTTTTTAATTTTAGGAGGTGACCTACCTCTTCATTTTGCAGGTAGAGTGTGATTTCAGTATGTGATGGTTGAATGAAGGGTAGATGTACTAGACTGTGAACCCTCTGAGGGAAAGGATTATTCTAGATTGTTCAATATCTTTACAGTGCCTTCACCCTCATAGCTTTCAAAGATTTGCTGAAGAAATGAGTGAAGTAGCTTGTCAAACATTACGAAGATTTTATAACTGTAGTTCAATTGCACTGTAAAGAAAAACCGTAGTTCAATTGCACTGTAAAGTTGTCCTTCTTTAGGACAACTTCTTTTTAAGTAACATTTTTTTTTCATTTCAGAGACCAACAGGCTCTCTTGCCCCTGCGAGCTGTTCTTGGTGTTCTACCATTAAGTGGTCTTCTAATGAAATGATGAACCAGATTGTCAAGAAACTTTTGTACAGAATCTCATTGCTGATGTCCTCCAACGTGAAGGATCCGGCATGAGCCTGAATCTTCTGTTTTTGTTTTTTAATAAGAATGTACAAATCTATTCTATTTTATAGATATATAATTTATATTGTAAAAGTTATCATTTTCATCAAAAATTCTTGATTTCCATGAAATGTTCAGTGGATGTAACTTCCTGGGCCTTCCGTATTTTAAGTATGTCTCTAACAAAATTATTATAATAGGAAGGAAGAAAAGCAGCTCACATTTATTGAAGTCCTACTATGTTCTCTATACATGTTATTTAATCCTTTCAGCAACTTTTTAGAGTATGTGATGCTATTTTTTAAAATCATTGAAAATTTTTTTTGTTTATTTATTTATTTTGAGGTGGTGGGAGAGTATGAGTGGGGGGAGGGGCAGAGAAAGAGAGGGAGAGAAAGAATCCCAAACAGGCTCCATGCTCAGCAAGGAGCCCAAGCAAGGAGCCCAAGCTTGATCTCACGCACACGAGATCACAACCTGAGCCAGTATTAAGAGTTGGACACTTAACCGATCGAGCCACCCAGGAGCTCCATGTGACACTATTTTTATTTTACAGACCTAGACTCTGAGATTTAGAGAGGTGAAATAAAATAGCCAAGGTAATACAGACTCAGTGAGCGATAGAGCTGGAATTTGAGCCCAAGTCTTTCTGGACACAACAAAAAATATCCTACCACATTGTGCTGCAGGGCAGAACTATTTCCAGGTGAGCTCTATTTTTAACTATGCCCCAAATTTGACCACCTTTCACTACTTCTGTCACTATGACCCTGGTCCAAGTCTCCATGATATTTTGCGTCTATTAGTCTAACATCTCCTGTTTTTCCTCCTCCCATCTTTGACTCCTACAGTTTATTTTTAATAGTCAAAGTAATCCTTTTATTTTTATTTATTTTTTAATTGAAATATAATTGACATACAGTATATTAGTTTCAAGTGCTCAACATAGTGATTCGACCTTTGTACACGTACATTGAAATTATGATTGCCTCGTACACCTGTTAAGCATCCAACTCTTGATTTTAGCTCAGGTCATGATTTTGCAGTCGTGAGATTGAGCCCTTTGTTGGGCTCTGCACTGAGTGAGGAGCCTGCTTGAGATCTCTCTCTCTCTCTCTCTCTCTCTCTCTGCCCCTTTCCCCCACTCGCTTGTTGTCTCTCTAAAATAAAATAAAATAATTATACTTTAATATACTATTATAAAAAGGGAAATGATTGCTTCAATAAGTCTAGTTACCATTCATCACCAAAGTTAATTCAATATTATTGACTGTATTCCCCATGCTGTACATTACATCTCCATGACTTGTTTATTTTCTAAGTGGAAGTTTGTATTCTTGGTCTCATACACTCATTTTAAACCCCCATATTCCTCCCCTCTGGCAACCACCAATATGTTCTTTGTATCTATTAAATCTGGGTTTGGTTTTGTTTATTTTATTTTTTGGATTCCACATAGAGTGTAAGTGAAATCATGTGGTATTTGCTTTTCTCTTTCTGACTTATTTCACTTAGCATAATAATCTCAAGGTCCATACTTACTGCTGCAAACAGCAAGATTTCATTCCTTTTTATAGCTGAGTACTGTTTTATCATACACACACACACACACACACACACACACACACACACACGCATCTTCTTTATCCATTCATCCATCAGTGGATTCCTTGGTTGCTTCCATGTCCTGGCTATTGTAAATAATGCTGCAATGATCACAGGGGTACATTTCTCTTTTTAAATTAGCATTTTTGTTTTCTTTGGGTAAATAGCCAGAAGTGGAATTGCTGGATCATGTGGTAGTTCTATTTTTAATTTTTTGAAGAACCTCCATATTGTTTTCTATAGTGACTGCACCAGTTTACATTCCCACCAACAGTGCTCAAGGGTTCCCTTTGCTCTATATCCTTGCTAATACTTGTTTTTACTTGTCTTTTTGATAATTGCCATTCTGACAAGTGTGAGGTGATATCTCATTGTGGTTTTGATTTGCATTTCTATGTTGAATAGTGATGTCGAACATCTTTTCATGTGTCTGTTTGCCATCTGTATGTCTTTTTTTGAAAAATGTCTATTGAGATCCTCTGCCCATTTTAAAAATCAGATTCACTGTTTTTTTTTATTACTGAGCTGTATGAATTCTGTATATTTGAATATTAATCCCTTACTGGATGTATGATTTGCAAATGTATTCTCCATACAGTAGTTTGCCTTTTCGTTTTGTTGATTTGTTGGTTTTAGTTTGATGTTGGCCCATTTGTTTATTTTTGCTTTTGTTCCTCTTGTCTTTAGAGTCAGATCCAAGAAAAACATTGCTAAGTCCAGTGTTAAAGAGCGTATTGCCTATGTTTCCTTCTAGGATTTTTATGGTTTCAGGTCTTACATTCGAGTCTGATGTATTTTGAGTTAACTTTTGTGTATGGTGTAAGAGAGTGGTCTGGTTTCATTCTTTTGCAGGTAGCTGTCCAGCTTTCCCAACACCATTTATTGAAGAGACTGTCCTTACCCCACTGCATATTCTTGCCTCCTGTTTGTAAATTAGTTGACCATATATGTGTAGGTTTATTTATAATCTCTCTATTCTGTTCCATTGATATTTGTGTCTGTTTTTATGCCAATACCATACTGTTTTGATTACAGTAGTTTTGTAATATAGTTTGAAATCTGAGATTATGATGCCACCAGCTTTGCTTTTTTCTCAAGATTTCTTTGGCTATTCAGGGTCTTTTGTGGTTCCATACAAAGTTTAGAATTATTTGTTCTAGTTCTGTGAAAAATGCCATTGGAATTTTGATAGGGATTGCATTGTCTCTGTAGATTGCTTTGGGTAGTATGGACCCAAATTTTAATTCTTCCAATCCATAAGCACATAATACCTTTTCACTTATTTGCATCTTCTTCAATTTCTTTCATCAATGTTTTATTGTTTTCAATATAGTTTTTCACCTCCTACATTTATTCCAAGGTATTTTATTCTTTTTGATGCAATTGTAAATGGGATTTTCTTGATTTCTTTCTGTGATATTTTGTTATTAGTATACAGAAACACAATAGAATTTGTGTATTAATTTTGTATCCTGCAAGTTTACTGAATTTATTTTTTAGTTCTGAAAGTTTTTTGGTGAAGTCTGTAGGGCTTAAACATTTTTTTTACTTATTTTAATTTTTTATTATTTATTTATTTTTAATTTACATCCAAGTTAGTTAGCATATAATGCAATAATGATTTCAGGAGTAGAGCCCAGTGATTCATGCCCTACATATAACACCCAGTGCTCATCCCAACAAGTGTCCTCCTTAATGTCTCTTGCCCATTTAGCCCATCCCACCTCCCACAACCCCTCCAGCAACCCTCAGTTTGTTCTCTGTATTTAAGGGTCTCTTATGTTTTGTTCCCCTCCCTGTTTTTATATTATTTTTGCTTCCCTTCCCTTATGTTCATCTCTTTTGTATCTTAAATTCCACATATGAGTGAAGTCATATGATATTTGTCTTTCTCTGACTAATTTTGCTTAGCATAATACACTTTAGTTGTTTTGAAGGGGCACATGCACCCCAATGTTTATAGGATTATATATATATATATATATATATATATATATATATATATAGTATCATATCATCTGCTAATAGTGACAGTTTTATCTTTTCCTTTCCAATTTGGATGTCTTTTTTTCTTTTCTTGCCTAATTGCTGTGGCTAGGACTTCCAATACTGTGTTGAATAAAAGTGGGGAGAATAAGGATTCTTTTATTGTTCCTGATCTTAGAGGAAAAGCTTTCAGCTTTTTACTGTTGAGTATGGTATTAGCTGTGGGTTTGTCATATGTGGCCTATATTATGATGAGGTCTGTTCCCTCTTGAATGTAAGTCAGATCAGTAGCTCACCACTTCACATAGAGAAAAGCCAGAATCCTTACAGTGGCCCCTCTTTCTCCCTCTAACCTAATCTTTGATTTCTTCCCTTTGTTCCTTTCTTTCTAGCATGCCAGGCACATATCTCTCAGGGATCTGCTAATTCACTCACCCCTTCAAGTCATTGCTCAAATCTCATTTTTTTTCATTGAGCCCTATACTAATCCACTATTTAAAACTGCACCCCTGTGGGACTTAAAATACAATAATCTAGGATTTTCAAGCTCTTGATAAAACTCTTTAAGACTCTAAAATTCTCTGCTTCTATATTAAATGATAACAATTTTTTTATATTGAAGTACAAAATTATAATATATCTAAAATACTACAAACAATCTTACATGGAATGGGGAAGACTCACCTAGTGTTTCTCAAACATTGACTGTATCTCGTTGTAAGAAATATATTTTACATTTTGAACCACTGCATGTTTATAAAACAAGCAGAAGTTTTATGAAATAATTAACATTTCCACATGTGATATGCTCAGATATTTTCTATGGAATTCTATTCCTTTTTACTATAAAAACTATATTAGTCATGATCTACAAAATTGATTTCATGATGTATTTATTGGTCACATCCCATATTTTAAAAAAATATTGGTCTATTGTATCTCAGATCTCATTGACTCAGGAGATGGGATATGAATCTTGTATGTTAACTTCATGAAAATATAAACTGTGGGCAATGACAACTGAAATTACACTCTACTTTTGACTATTGACCTATGGCTATTAGTGAATATTTACAGTATTCATGTTCAGGTTAACAAAAGTAATATAGATTTAGTTTCATAAATATATAATTAATTTAAAGTGCTGCTATTTTGTTAATGTTGTTTGCTAATGTTTGAAATCTTGTGTTAGAAATGCTGCTTTTCAGAGTGCCTGGGTGGCTCATTTGGTTAAGCATCTGACTTTGGCTCAGGTCATGATCTTGCGGTTCGTGGGTTTGAGCCCCACATTGGGACCCGTGCTGACAGCAGAGCCTGCTTTGGATCCTCTCTCTGCCTCTCTCTCTGACCCTCTCTGGCTTGCATACTCTCTCTCCCTTTCTCAAAGGTAAACAAACATTTAAAAAAATTAAAAAAGAAAATTGGTTTTTATCCAGAGATTTCTATCTTTTCCTCTCTCACTTCCAAATCTCAGTATTTTCATTTTTAATTGATTGGTGTTTATTTTTTTACCTGTATTAATATTAAATACTAACAATGAGGAAAAATATTCAAGAATAGAAAATATAATTTATGCTTTCTCCGTTCTTAAAGTATGGCAATAATTAATATGTAAGCCTGCATAATATATCACACATTTGTTTTTTAGCATCTTAATTTCTGAGGACAGAAAACATTTAATAGATATTATAACTGTAATATTCTTTAACATAATATATTCTCTGAATTTGAAATTTCCTAATATGCTCTTTCTTAAAAGCAGGAAACCCATATTTCAAGCTGTCTTTCATCACTGTCCTCTTGAGGAGGGAACCCGGGGCAAGCTGAGGGCAAAGTACAGGCTAAAAGCATCACCCCCACCCCCCAAGGCAGGATATGTATGATGTTCCTCAGACACTCCTGGCTGCCCAAGAACAGGGGAAAGGAAAGAAAGCAAATGGTTGACTGACAGAGATCACAGTCATGCACAACAAGAGTCTCCTTCAGTTCATGGATAACTTAGTAAATTGCAAGAAAAATGCAATCTTATCCATAGCCTAATCTCCAGAAACCTATAGACTCTGTTTCCTGGAGCCCTAATATCATCCTCATCAAGATGTAAGGGGGTTTAATTGCTTGCCATGGTGATGTGGGATGCAAAGGCAAATGAAAAATTAAACTCCCTTACTGCCTACAGCCCAGTGACAAGTCCTTGAAACAGGCAGAGTGACCTTCCTCTAGGAGCTCAGCTGCCTTGATGATGACACTTTGCTGGGGGCAAAAGGGGATCTTGGCTTAACATTATCCTGACCCCCACCAGGATCCTGTGAGTCTCCTTAAACACATAAAAATTCCTTTTCAGACCTCTTTCATCTTTAACCCCCAAGTATATGTTGGCAATTATACTCCAAGTGTATGGCCCCTGATACACATCTGAAGGGTCTCCTGACTGAGGTTTTACTAAGCAGTAATGAATGACGTTTTCCTAACAACAGTTAGCCCCTCAAGGTCCTGGAAACCTTGCTTCCAAAATTCTTTAAAGACTTATGCTGTTCCTAACCCCCTCCCAACCCGAAGGTATATAATCAGTCACTCTTAACAACACCAGTGAACTCTTTCTGCCCACAGGTCCTGTTCCCGTGCTTTAATACAATCACCTTTTTGCACCAAAGATGTCTTCAAGGATTCTTTCTTGGGTGTCAGCTCTGAACCCCCACCATCACCCCCAAGCCCCATCACTCTTATGTGCAGTGCTGTAGCCATATTAAATTAGTAAGCCAATTTCGTCTCGCCTTCCTGGCTTTGTGTCTTTGTGCCTTCTTGTTTCCTGCCTGCCTCCCTTTTTCTTCTTCTCTCTAATATGTTTAGTACCTGCTATGTGCCATGCATGGTAGTGGGGAGTATATAAGACAGAGTCCTTGCATTCACTGGACTTAAACTGGATACTAACATTCCCAGTTATGGAAGTAAAAACAAGAAGCCTTAGATTGCTTAGAAAGCCAGTGGTGAGATTAGATTCTGTGTATCTTGATTTAATTCTAGCATTCAGGGATTAGTAGAATTTTGGGAGTGGCAGAGGCATTGGAAGACATTAGTTTAGTCCTCACATTTTAATGATGTAGAAACTGAGTCTTATAGATTAAATGGCCTGTTGAGGTCACAGCTGGAACTTAAACTGGTTTCTTGACCAGTGCTCATTTTATACCACCTCCTTTCTCTATTTATTGTGACATTGCCTGCCCAGATTCGATGTTGTCATGTACTTTTATATGTGCTTTGTGCTGTTAAAGACCTTTTTTTTCACAATGCATACACTGAACTATAGGCTTTTACCATTATTGGTTTTGTTACTTGAAATTATAATTGGAACAATTAGAGATGCGTCAGTGGAAAGGCAATGAAAGAGGGCCATTAAGTGCTAATAAATGCCTCTCCTCATGGGATTGGAGATCTTTTCTTTTCTAAGTATTTGAGCTCTTTTCACTGGTGCTTTTAAGTGGCTAGAAATAACACTTGCCACACGCTTGTGTGAATACTCTAGATGCCAGGGGGTTCATTTCATTCTGTATTTGAATTGAGCACACTGTGGTTGGAATGTGTGTTGATTCTTTTGTTGGTTTAAGCTTTCATTCCTTGTTTTGTATTAACCTTTCTCATGAAAAGCAGAACAGTGGTGAGGGTTCTTAGACAATGAAGCCTTTAGGTAGCTGATGACTTTCTAGGAAGTAGTTGAAAAAGTTAAAGTTACAGGTGTTTATTTTGATATAGTTTCCTTTTCATATCACTCAAAACTTTAGATATGCTATGAAAAACTAGATCTAGCTTGCCCTAAAGTCACATGCTTATGGCTAGCCAAAGATAATCACTACTTGTTGCTATGGAGATATATTCTGAAACAAATTTGTGTAATTAATTAATTAAATAAATATTAGCATAACTTACTACTATTTCTTCTAAAAATCCTAATGATGAGGTGATGATGATGATGGCAGCTGAAATTTTTGACCACATACTATGTGCCTAGTATGTACTTCAGTCTTCTACAATTTCAGAATGCAAAATTATCTGAAAATTAAGTATTATTTTTGTAACTCATTTGGCAAAACTTCTATTGACATGAACCCATTTACTGGCAAACTTGACCTGATTGATGTGAGGCTATTCATAGCGTGCTTTTATTTCTATTACTGTGAATATTCGTTTGTTTTGCTACAGAAATAGTATGTTTGATTCCAGGTGCTGAGTCAGATTCCATTACACAGCGTAAGTTTCAGACCTCATTTTACCTTTCTTAAATCTGAAGAAAATTTGAGTTGCATGTCACAGTGCACCCAAAGATAAAGGATTGTATTATTCCTATTATTCTATCCCCAACCTACCTGCAATTTACAGATGAGGAAACTCAGCCAAAGAGTAGTGGATCCTGAATTCAAACCCAGGAATTTCAGTGCTAGAATCTGTGCTCTTAACCACCATGCTTTACTGAAAAGAAATGTTTAAAAGCTCTTCACAGATAGAAATATTACATATTTATCTAATAAAATTCTAGTAAAGGTAGAGAAATTCAGATTTGAATAGAGTTAATATTTCTTTCTTCTGTTTCCCATGTTAAATACTATCTTAAACTCTCATGGCCATAATTTATTAGTAGATCCTGCCAGTCTTGATTATTTTCTTTTCAACCTAATGGTCTGTTTTCCTTTGGACTTCTTAAATTTTCAAAAGCTTCTGTGCTTGTTTATAAAGCATGCTAGTAGGTCTCAGGAGAATGAGAAAACATTGCTGCTGAGGCATATGTGCTTTGTGATGCTCTCCACTCTGAACAAACAGGGAGCCACCCCAATCATTTTAGCACAACAGGTAGTTTGGACTGTAAATAAAGTGTCTTTTCAGTCACACACTATCAGTTTACCGATTGTTGATGGATGTGTAGTTTACATATTATTCTTCATATATACAACTGGGTGATATAGTTTAATTGCTGTACTCAGAGAGGTGTAGATAGAGAAAGTAATTCTTTAAGTTTACTCATCAGTATGCCTTCTGTAGTCAGCTGGATGTATTAAGTAGTAAGCAAGAATTTATTGGACTCTGTTATGTGTTTCCACTGGCTACCTTTAGTACATTTTAGGACTTGGAGCTATTAAACATATATTTCTGAACCTTTCATTGGGAATATCATTTCAAGGGTAACCTTTAAGATAAGAAATAGCTAAATATTTATAATATGTATGTTATAAATATATATGAATCTATTAGATATTATTAGATATCTATCTATTCGATATTAAGTGCTTTTCCTTCTTCCTTTTTCCTTTGATCTTTAAAATTTCAAGTCAATGGTACAGGATCACAGAAAAAAGAATCAACTAAATAGACAAAAAAAAAAAAAATCTTTTTCAGGTAAAAAAATAAAAGAATAGATCACATACATGATACCTATATCTTTAATTATAAATGTTTGCATATTTATTTTTTAATTCTTAAAATTTGTCTTCCCAAGAAATTCACAGTTTTAATTCCTATAATGATGACTTTATTTGTGTCAAGTGTTGTGCCAAACACTGGCCTTTTAGAAATGAGGTCCTTGTCCTAAGATAGCTTCTCTAGGGGAGGGGATGTGATGGGGGTTCATGGTACCTTGGAATAAAGAGGGTGAAACATTTAAATATATTAACATTTCAAGAAATGCTTTCTTGAAGACACTGTAGTGTACAAGTACAAAAGGTCTGAGGTTTCTGTCTTTAGAGTGAGATGGGTAAAGAAAGGTGATGTCTTGGGGAAGGGCTTCTGTGGTAGAAGACTCAAGATAAAGGCCTGAAATTAGTGTGAAGTCACTTGGGAACCTGATGTTCTGGGAATAAAAGGTATGCCTGGGTAAATAATAGATGAGGCTTCTAGAGTATTAAGGGAGATTTAGATCCAAGGATCTAGTTAAATCCCTCTTTGGTAATTAGAAAATCAGATTCCCATTCTTTTTATTTTTTATTAAAAAATTTTTTTTTAATGTTTTTTATTTTTGAGAAAGAGAGAGCAAGCAGGGGAGGGGCAGAGAGAAGAGGAGACACAGGATCCGAAGCAGGCTCCAGGCTCTGAGCTGTCAGCCCAGAGCCCTATGGGGGCTTGAACTCACCAACCATGACATTATGACCTAGGCTGACGTTGGATGCTTAACTGAACTGAAGTTAGAGGCTATGGCTTTCCATTATTTTTTAGTGGAAAAACAGACTCTTTTGGCTTTAAGTTAAATACCTAATTTTTCCCCCAACATCTTAGGAAGAGCGAAAACAGATGAGCATAGTATTGACTATAGAAGTTTCCATCTACTCTTATCCATACTCTTTTCTTCCAGTCCCCTGCAAGGAACTGCTAATAAACAATCAGGACCAAGGACGGTAATTGGGTCATATTTCTCCAAGTCCAGTCTTGGGGCAGGGTCAATTGAAGTGGCTACCTACACTAGTCCTGCCCCTTGTCATTGGATAAGTGTTCTCTTGTCCTAGCTTCTTCTCTTGAGGTGTGGTCATCTACACTTGGGCCTTTCCTACCCACTATAGTGTCAACGTACAAAGGTCTGAGATTCATATATGGGCTTCATGGAAAAGGGGCAAAGGAGGCCTTTTTGCCTTTTTTGGTACTAGGCCTTAAGCCTGCCTCATAACTAGGCCAGATGAGGGTTCCCTACAGTCCAACCCATGTTTCCGGGATTCAGAGGAGAATATGTAGGGGTTTGAGGCAAAAGCTCTCTGACCTTTTCTTTCTGCCACATATCTCTCTTAGAAACCCTGCAGGAAAGGATGACTGACAGGATGAATGTTTAGCATTCTGGGTTCTCTTATTCCTCTTTGATCCATAGCACATATTCTCAGTGGGGGTGAGATTGCTTCCAAGGGGCAAAAGTTGATTCTTGGGGGACAAAAGTAATCTTACTCTTCTCATGTATAAAGCACATATGTACATGCAGAACATTTACTGATATACAGTGTGTCTGTGGTATTAAATTTAATGGGGGAAAATTTAATGGAGAAAAATGTATAGTAAGACTCTTTAGGAGGGCAATAAAATAAAGAAGGTTGAGAAACACTATTCTAAAACGTAGTCTCTTTGTCTCTCTCTTTTTCTTACTCATTTTGTTAGGCAGTATGTACCAGTCTGGGTTAGTGACTCATAATGCCATCGCTGTATTAGACAGTCTTCTTTTGCTCTGCTATCCTTAGTCCATAGCTTTTATCTTCAAGGTTGCCCTGTGGCTTAAGATGGTTTCTGTAGCTCTGCTATTATGTATAATTGACAAGGAGAAGAAAGAAGAGGGAAGGACAAAAGGTATAGATTAGCTAAATCAGACCTTTTTAAAGGAACTATTTGTTAACTTATGTTTTACTGATTAAACTTAGTTATGTGGATACCCCATTTGCAAGGGAGGCTGGGAAATACAGATTTATTTATTTACCTTAAAGTTGGTCCCATTGCCATTCTCAACAAAATTGGGATTCTGTTAATAAGGAATAAGGTATAAATAGATACTGGTCAGGCAACTAGCAGCCTCTTTGGTTGTCCCTTTTGTCATCCGTTTGTGTGGCAATAGATCCATCCATGTGATGTGGAGCAGAGCAAGAGCCGTTTGCCTCTCCTTCATGCTGGGACTCACTAATCTGATGCTTTAATTTTTGAGCAAGCTGGCTTTGTGAAAAAGCAAATAAAATGGATTAAATATGAAGGCATTAAGTTCTTGAGAGTTTCCTGTTGGAGAGAACGCATGGTATTTGTGAACTAAAAACTGGCGTCTTCATTCAGTTTATAGATCTTGGACTCAGAAATTTTGCATTTTGGATATTGCAGTGGAAACCATTCATTACTGGTTAATTAGATTTAATGAAAAACTTGCTTAGAAATTTTGAGTTTGGTGAATGAAAGATAAATTTGAATTAAAATTTCATAAATGCTAGTAAAAAAAATAAAAACAGTGTTTCCTGCATATGGATTTGTAACTATGTTTTTCAAACAAAATGATGGTGGTATTTATTGAATACCTCAAATTATATAGTAACTAATAACAGAAAAATGTGATCTTTTACAAATCTGTAAATGCTAATATTCATACTGTGCTAAGAATTTAGGGAAAAAAAAGACAACTTCATTGGAAAATTTCCAATTAAATCTGTAGATTTTGGCATAATTATTTCCTTCAACAGTTAAAGTGGCATTGTAGTGGTTGGCAAAGCTCTGGGATTAGGCATAGAAGCACACAGGGATTTTAACAGCACCATTGTGTTTAGCATGTGGAATACATGACCTCAGTGCTTCTTGGGGCAGGAGGTGGGCAGTATTTGGCAGGGACCTGTCTGTTTTTCTCTCACTGTGTCTTTCTCTATCTGTCCTTTCCCTCTTCACCTCTCTTTCCTTCTTTTCCCTCTAATTGACTTTAATTGAGTTTTATCATTTTAAAGGACTACAAGATAGTAATCCTTCAGGGATTATTTTGGAATGCATAAAATTATATTTTGAAGATAAGTTTTTTGGAAGAGGCATTCCTGTTTTTAAGAAATAATTAAAAAAATTTTTTTAATGTTTATTCACTTTTGAGAGACGGTGAGCAGGGGAGGGGCAGAGGGAGAAGGAAACATAGGATCTGAAGCAGGCTTTGAGCTGTCAGCACAGAGCCTGACATGGGGCTCGACCTCATGAGCTATGAGATCATGACCTGAGCCAAAGTCGGACGCTTAACTGACTGAGCCACCCAGGCACCCCTTAAAGAATAATTTTTAAAAGTATATTGGCTCTGGGAGTTTTTTTAAAAAATTGTTTCCTTCAAATTCTATTCTGTATCTTTAGGTAGTCAGTAATATTGGCCCATCTGGTATTTTGTATTTTTTACTTGGGGAAATACTGTTGGATCTTTAAACAAAATTTTTTTAGAAAATGTTTATTTTTGAGAGAGACAGAGAGAGAGAGAGAGAGAGAGAGAGAGAGAGAGAGAGAGAACACGAGTGAGGGAGGGGCAGAGGGAGAGGGAGACACAGAATCTAAAGCAGGCTCCAGGCTCCGAGCTGTCGGCACAAAGCCCGACTCAGGGCTCAAACTTATGAACCATGATATCATGACCTGAGCTGAAGTCAGACACTTAGCCAACCGAGCCACCCAGATGCCCCAGTATTGTTGACCTTAATGTTCATAATAAAAATGTTAACTTAAATGACCTCAATAAATTATAAATTGAGAGTTTTCTTATCTGTTCTTTCTGTACATGTAAAATGCCACTTAGCAATCTGCTGGTTGTGGAATCAGATAGGACAGTGTTTTCCCTCCATGATATGAATATATGGGGCTATTGGAAATCTTCCTTAATGGGTAGGTAGAAAGTATGAGAAATATTTAATGCTTGGGCACTGAAGGAGGCATTGGGAAGAACACAGGCGTGAGGGAGCAGACATGTAAATAGACCAGTGTAACATGTGTATGTTAAGAGCTTAGATAGAGGTATGCATGGGAGATTTCAAGGAGGGCTTCTAAGGGAAAATGATATGGAGGTGAGTGTTGAAGATCAAGTAGAAGTTGGCTAGAGGGAAAAGTGGGAGATGGGCATCCCAGGAGGCGAATATGGAGTGTGCCGATGCACTGAGCCCGAGATTGCAGGTGCATGTGGAGACTACCACAGAAGAACACGACTTTTTATCTGCTTTGTTGATGGTTTGAATTTCATGTTTTAAAGACAATGGAGAATGATTGAATGATTTAGAGTTGGAAATGATGTGATGGGGCATGTCATTGTTGATTGGTTTAGATTGGGTTAGAGTATGCTCAATTTGGGTGCAGGGAAATTAATTGGGAGATTATTGTAGTAGTGTATATGAGCATTGGTGGTACCTGAAGTGGTTATTGAAATAGAGAAGAGAGCTTTTTTGCATTTAAGAGATATCAAGATGGTAGAATCAGCAGGACTTGGTAACCAATTAAGAGCATGAAGACAGAGGAAAATGAAGGATGGATGCTTTCCATGTACTTCGCTTGGCTAACATGTGGATACTGATGATGTGGAATATGATTGGGAATGAAGGAAGAAAAGCATGTTGGGTAGATGATAATGAGTTGTAGAGCTTGAGTATGAGACATCTAGGTGGAGGTAACTAAGAGGCTAGTGTGACTTTAGGGATACCTTTGATTTATAGTATTTGGCTTGCCTCTCTGTAGACCCCTTCTCAATCTGTCAGTTCTGTTTCTTTCAGTGTCCATTAAATGTTGGTATTTTCCTTAGTCCATATTCATCACTCTTCTCTATTCCATTCCTATTTGTGTTTTCTCTTGGATTTAACTACCTGCCCCATGGATTTCTGTCAGATTATTATCTCTAGACAGGATTTTTATTCTAAGCTCCAGTTGCTCAGTCTGAGTAGTTGTCTCCATTTTGATATTCTCCAGACATCTGTGGATCAGTATGTACAAATATATCCCCTTATCTTCTTCCCCATTCCTTTACAGTGTAGCGTAGTCTAATGGTCACATTAGCACAGAACTAGATTCCCTAGGTTCGAGTTCTAGATCTGTCACTTAGTAGCTTTGTGACCCTGAGAAAATTATGTGACCTTTCTGTGTCTCAGCTTCCTCATCTGTGAAGTGAGAATAACAATAGCGTCTACCTGAGGATCAAATGAGAATGGTGCTTGGCACATGATAAATACTATATAAATAACAGCTATAACTGGACCTTACTGTATTTCCTGTTCTGGTTAATGGCACCACTATTCAGCCAGCTAACCGAACCAGAACTGTGAGATTTATTCTAACTCCTCCATCTCATGTCATTCCATATCAAAATGATCGTTACGTCCTGCCAATTGTCCGTTCTCTCTGTTGTCTTCTGTCTCTTGCCATTACTGCTCTGAGCTTAACCTTTATTATCTTCATCCTCAGTGACCTGGACAAGCTAGTGACTGGTCTCCCTGTCTTTTTCTTTTTTTCAACATTGTCTATACAGTCCCCCAGGGATTTTTCTGAAATGCCAATCTGATCAGTTAAAACTCTTTAGTGCCTTAGAGGAAGAAAAAAAAATATACAAGTGGAGGCCTCTGAGGTCTGGTCCTGCCTTCTTGTTCAGACTCTTTTCTACCTCATTGTGACCTCTCTTTAATATTTACAGTTCCTTGATATTCTGTGTTACTTCTCTCTTCCATGTCTCTGTACATCCCCTGTGAGTGCCTCCTACCTTGTGCCTCTCTGAAATCGTTTCCTCCAAGCAGAATAGATTATTGCCTGATCTATGTCAATATCTCACCTTGTGTGGAGCTTAATTAATCATATACCTGTCGTGTTTGTTGTATCATTTGCGTGCTATTCTCTTCTAAGACTAAGCTTATCTATCTTTGAATGAATCAACTATATGAATTAACTTCTTGCACAGTGTAAGTTATGCCTCGTGTCTTCAGTCTGGGCAGATACTAAAACATGTATTTATTAAGCAAATCATCTGGTTAATGATCATTTCAACATCTATCTTAAAGAAAAAATTCTCTGTATTTACTTTTTGTTGCTAATGGGAAAACTTCTTTTAGCTTGGTTGATACAGCAAGTCTGCTCTCCTTTTTTTAGGCTTCCAGAGGTCAGTCATTTCGTAGTGGTCCAGTACCAATATTTCTTGGTAAACTAAGTTTCTGGGAGAGCCAATAAGAAATATTATCAACATGGTTCTTAGGCCATAGAGTGGGAATTGTTCTCTACTTTTTGTGCATAAGTCAGGAAACCATGAAAGAACATCTATTTATTGTCCGAAGAGCAGCTATTAAGACTGTGCAGATTAATGCTTTATTAAGGTGGGTTGAGAGAGAAGGAAGGCATTTGAGTTGTAGCTGGTATGTGGCATCGAGAGCGAAGTGCTCTTCCTGCCTTAAAATCTGTACAATCCAACCATAAGTACATAAATAAGACACTCAGTCAATAGAGTAGAGTTAGTTAAATGGTACTTAGTCTTCAGATTACTCTTTTTTTTTATGTTTATTTACTTTTTGAGAGAGAGAGCGGGGGAGGGGCAGAGAGAGAGGGAGACATAGGACCTGAAGCAGGCTCTGTGATGACAGCAGGTGGTCCTATGTGGGGCTTGGACTCACCAACCAGGAGACCATGACGGGAGCCCAAGTTGCAGACTTAATGACTGAGCTACCCAGGCACCCCTTCAGATTACTCTTCTTATTTTTTACCTTGAAGGTTCACGTTGGAGAAAAATGGCATGCAAATTTTATATTTTTATATACATGACCATAAATAGAAATTATAGTTTAAATCCACAGTAACTAAAAGCAAGTCATTTTTTTCTGCATTAATTTAGCAAAGTAATTTTCCCATAAGGTATACATACAGGAGAACCAACCTATTGCATAGAAAATAGTAAAATTCAAGTGGATGGTTGCATGCAATGGCTAATGAATTATTCATAATTGTTTGTATCAGTGTCTTGACTCCCTGCTGGAGGCAGCTATAAGGAACTGAGCTTTCTGAACCAGTGCAGCTAGTCAACACCAAGGGTACAGTTCAAGTGGGGTCTGTGGCTCTTCATCTTTAACTTCCATTCATGAATGTTAAAATATTATGTGTGGAGGCTTTTTATGTATTTATTTATTTGAGATGAGAGAATACGGCAACATCAGGGAAAACATGCTGTGGCTATATTATAGCAACAATAATGGTAATAGTACTACTTTTTTCTATAGTGGTTTGGTTTTTAAAAAGTTGCTATATTAGGGGTGCGGGGTGGCTCAGTCGGTTAAGCATCCAACTTCGGCTCAGGTCACAATCTCACGGTTGGTGAGTTTGAGCCCCGCATCGGGCTCTGTGTTGACAGCTCACAGACTGGAGCCTGCTTCGGATTCTGTGTCTCCCTTGCTCTCTGCCCCTCCCCCACTCATGCTCTGTCTCTCTGTCTCAAAAATAAACATAAAAAAATTTTTAAAAAAGTTGTCATATGTTGCATTTCATTTGATCCATAGGGTTGTCTCAGTTTAGTAGCAAAAGAAGTTAAGGTTTAAAGAGAATTTTGTGCATTCATTGGCAGAACTGGGGCTCAAAGCCAGGCTCTCTGGGTTTCATTTGAGCTTTTCACAGCAGCAGTGTGCTGGGCATATGGTCTTCATGCTGCTGGATCATCAGAATGACATGGATTTTCAGGATGCCAGATCAGTCACGTAGTCGTCAGAAGAGAGAAATTTCTCTCCAGTGCTTTGTTGCACTTAGATACTCTTGTGAGGTCCAGAGAGACTTCCAAATAGCAGGATTTGGTTACCAAATCTTTTGATTTTTGGTGAGAATATATGTATCGGAGGTAGGATGGCAGGGGGCCAGTAAGTATGAGTTAGTAAGAAGGGAGGTTGGATACCTGAATCCATTTATTACTTAAAAAAAACATTTTTTTTAATGTTTATTTATTTTTGAGACAGGGAGAGACAGAGCATGAACAGGTGGAGGGTCAGAGACAGAGGGAGACACAGAATCTGAAGCAGGCTTCAGGCTCCGAGCTGTCAGCATAGAGCCCGACACGGGGCCCGAACTCACAAACTGTGAGATCATGACCTGAGCCGAAGTCGGATGCTTAACCGACTGAGCCACCCAGGCGCCCCTCCATTTATTACTTTTCATGCAAAGTTCTGTTTGTTTAATAAAAAAAGTAGAGAAAAATGTTAGATGTATCTGTGGGCTTACTTTTCAGTCAAACACATGGTAATTGTTATTTAAAATATTTGATACATTATATTTTGCTTTAATAATGTTTCAAAGGGATTGTTACTAAATCTACATTATAAATAGATGGCCATAAACATGAGTTGAAACAGATCTCAGCAGGAAGGTATTAAGTAACTAAACTTCTTTCTTCCATTTGCCTTTTCCCCCTTCTTCTTTACCTCTTTTTATTTTTTAAGAAAATATTTTATTGATTCATTAAATGGCATTATTCAGGCATTTAAGATGTGAATATTTATTTGTCTTTGGCATCATCTGTCTATACATCCTAAAATCTCATTCAGAGTCCTAATAGCTCAAACAGATTCCCTCCCACTCTGTGCTATGGACTTTTGTTTTGTTTTCCCTTTATCCATATTGATTCTCAAGTTAACTTCTTTTTTCTAGGTTTTGGTTTTAGACACAGAGTAGATGCTGTCCTTGTTCTGATTAAATTTTAAGTGATTATTGAAACCATAAAAACTAGAAAATATTCTAATATAGTTCCTGGAGAATATTAAAAGGGTATTTCATTATATGTATTTAGAGAGTATTGGTCTCTCTTTTCTGAACTCCAGTGTAGTTAATCTGTTCCCTTCTTTAATGGTCTTCTACGTGCATGTCTTTATCTTCCCATTAGATTTCAAACTTCTGGTGTGAAACTAGTGTAGGGTGATGCCCACAGCATCTCCCCAGCACGTTTTAGTTTCTCAGTGAATTTTTTTAATGAATAAATAATATTATTTATTTCAGATTGCCATTTTCGGGATCAATGCAAGTTTGTAATTTCACTATTATTTATTTTAGTCACATATGGTATTCCAAATGAAACAGTCCTTTGGAATCAAGTAAAGCTTTAATTTAGTTAAGAGGCTGTTCAGTGTCATTTCCTCTGTTAGACTTTACACGAGCATTTGCAAAATAAATTATGTGTAGTAGGGGAAATTTTAATTTTATCTCTCCAATTCTAAAAGATCAGTAGAGCTAAAGTCTTGGGTTCTGTAGCATTCTCACTGGACTTTGCCATTTTTATAAGCTGTTGTTCCTTGAAATCCCACTGTGTTGAAGCTCTGTTCTGCCAGATTTTTACAAAACTCATAGTATGACCTATGCTATTATCACCCACTGAATTGTTGAGTAATGTATCCTGACTTGAAGTCAGTGTTTCTCAAACCATGGTGGACATCAGAACCCCCTGGAGTTTGTTAAGAGTACAGATACTGCAGGGGCACCTGGGGGGCTCAGTTGGTTTAAGCATTAGACTCTTGGTTTTGGCTCAGGTCGTGATCTCATGGTTCATGGGTTTGAGCCCTGTGTCTGGCTCTGTGCTGACAGCTGTAAAACCTGCTTGGGATCCTGTCTCTCCCTTTTTCTCTCTGCCCTTCCCCTGCTTGCTCTCTCTCTCTCAACAAAATTGATAAACATTAAAAAAAAAAAACAAAGTGCAGATACTGCACATCTTCCCCTGGGCATTCTGAATCTGTAGATGTAGGATGAATCCTGGACATCTGTGGATATATAATGCTTTCTGGTGGTCCTGGAACCATTTTTGAGAAACACTGCCATTGAGTCAGAAGTTTATTTTGAATGGAATTTTGTGACTTTTAAAATGATGAATCTTCCAGAAGTTGTGAGGCATTCTAAATGCATTTAGGGGTGCCTGGGTGGCTCAGTCGGTGCGTTCGACTTTGGCTCAGGTCATGATCTCCCAGTCTGTGGGCTCGAGCCCTGCGTCAGGCTCTGTGCTGATGGCTCAGAGCCTGGAGCCTGTTTCAGATTCCATGTGACCTGCTCTCTCTGCCCCTCCCCTGCTCCCACTTTGTCTTTCTCTCTCTCAAAAATAAATAAACATTAAAAAACCAAATGCATTTAAAAGCTGTGTTATAGGTATATTAATGAATTTGACATTGCACAATCAGTACTGGTTTATGTGGCATTGCAGATGTAATTATAAAATACTTTCTTAGCTGCATTTTTTTTATTGGTCTAGTGTATATTAACATGCACTTAAAACACAATTATTATTTGTTAAAAAACTCCCATTTTAAATAAACTCTCACCTATCAGGAACGAGAACAAAAAACCTCAAGCTTCAGTGTTTTTTCTGCTGTTAATTTCTACATACACAATATGTATCTCTACTTAATCTTGCATTTTATGTGTGACCTTTTATTGGAAAAAATTTCAGGATATTTAGAAGGCATGGTCTAAAATGCCTTTCTTACCTCTAATAATGGTCAGTGTTTGATGGTGCTAATATTGATCTTTTTTAAAAATTTATTTGTTTTGAGAGAGAGACAGTGTGTACACGCCTGTGCAGGTGAGAGTGAGAGTGAATGAGGCACTGAGAGAAAGAGATAATCCCAAGCAGACTCCCAGCTGTTAGTGTAGAGCCCAAGGTGAGGGTCTATCTCATGAACTGTGAGGTCATTACCTGAGCTGAGATCAAGAGTCAGACACTTCTGTGACTGAGCCACCCAGGTGCCTCACTGGATTTTTTAATTACCAAAAGGAGTTTTCTGTATCACATGTTTTTATAAATACTGACTCTCTGAAAATGAATGTGAAATGAAAATACAAAGTAATTTAATGTAAACTTTTATTGATTACAGCTAAATGAATGAGTGACATATTCTAGTGAGGTCATTATGATAATACACCTGGATTAATATTCAATATAAGGGGCCTTCCCCCCTCCCTTTTTTTTACATTGCACATGATTCTTTTATAAAGTGGGCCTAGCATTCTTTGGACATGTGATGCACTGACAGGTTGGGAATTAGGGGAATTACTGTGGAACTTGACTTATAAATCTGTAGGTAATCAGAATTATGTAAAATGCCTTAATCTATTATTTCTTTTCTTTCTTTCTTTCTCTCTCTCTCTCTCTCTCTCTCTCTTTTTTTTTTTTTTTTTTTTTTTTTAGGGACTTTCTCCCTCGAGGGTCGGGCATTGTAACCAGACGGCCTCTTGTGCTGCAGCTTGTTACTTCCAAAGCAGGTAATAAATAAGGATGTTTGCCACATGAGTGAGCACATTGCTGTAGTACCTGTTGCCTCCATTCCTGGGTGTTGGGTTGTAGCAACAGAAATGTTTTTGTGAACCCTCTGCTCTGGGTAGTGGCCTGCATTTCTCTCCAAATGCTCTCTTCTTCATTGTTCCTTTAATTCCTTTGATTACATCACAAGGAAAATCTATTTGTGTGTAGGCTTTTAAAACACCTACTATTTGTGTGTAGGCTTTTAAAACACCTACTATTTTTTATGCCAAGAAAATAATGTATATGTAATTATGTATATATATAATTTTTATTTATATAATTTTATAATACAGTTTAACTACTAATACTTTACTGGTTTACTTTCTTCCACAAGTGTGTGTGTTTGGGAATTTTTTTTAAGTAACAATTCAACATCCATCTAATATCTGTATTCATATGTACAAGTGTATGTGTATCTATATCTACGTCTAATGTGCTATGCTTCCCCTACTCCTTAACACCATGATAATTTGGTAGGTAAATGAGCTTTGTTTTCATTCTTATTTCTTAGCAACTGGTGATGTTAGATTTTTTTGTGTTATTTGGTGTTTATATTTCTTTTATGAATTGGCATTTTTATCTTTCCCTATTTCTTCTTGAGGATTTTTACTACTTTTCTTACCAATTTCTTTGAAAGTACTCATAAAAACCACACCTCATGAATTGCAAAAACGAAAGTTATGAAGTTTTACCCCTATGTTTCTTCTAAGAATTTTATAGTTTTCCTCTAACATTTAGGTCTTTGATCCATTTTGACTTAATTTTTATATATGGTATGAGGAAAGGGTTCAACTTCATTTTTTGCATGTGAATAGCCAGTTTGTCCTAGCATCATTTGTATGGTTTTGACACTCTTATCAAAAATCAGTTGGCCATAAACATATGTTTATTTTGGGACTCTCAATTCAATTCATCGGATCTGTATTTCTATATTTGTGCCAGTATTGCACTGTCATAATTGCCCTTGTTTTGTAGTAAGTTTTAAAATTGAGAAATGTGAGTCCTGTTTTGTTCTTTTTCAAGATTGTTTTGGCTACCCTGGGTCCCTTGAAATTCTGTGTGAATTGTAGAATCAGCTTGTTTTATCTCAGCAATGCAAGATTGGTTTAACATCTAAAAAGCAATTAATGTAATGTATCATATCAGTAGAATTAAAAACAGGAAATCACAGGATCATCTCAACAGATTCAGAAAAGGCATTTGAAAAAGTCCAACATCCCATCATTATAAAAACACTCAACAAAATAGTAATAGAAGAGAACTTCCTTAACCTGATAAAGGTCATAGACTATAAAGCCCACAGCTAACATCATATTTAATGGTGAAAGACTGCATGCTTTCCTTTTAAGATTAGGAACAAGGCAGAGATATCTACTCTTGCCACTTCAGTTCAGCATTGTGCTGGAGGTTCTAGCTAGGGCAGTTGGGCAAGAGAAAGAAAGAAAAAAACCCCATCCGTATTGGAAAGGAAAGAGTAGAATGATCTCTATTCATAGAGGATATGATAAAATATGTAGAAATTCCTAAAGAATCCACCAAAAAACTATTAGAACTAGTAAATGAGTTCAGCATGGTTGCAGGATACCAGATCAAATGTACAAAGATCAATTGTATTTCTATAAACTTGTCATGCACATTCAAAACATGAAATTAAGAGAATGATTTCATTTATAATGGCATCAAAAATAATACACTCTTAGGAATAAATTTAACAAAGGAAGTGTGAAATTTGTACTCTCAAAGCTATGGAACATTGTTGAAAGAGACTATAGAATATCTAAATAATTGGACAAGCATCCTGTGTTCATTCATTGGAAGATGAATGTTGAGATGGCCGTGCTTCCCAAGCTGACCTACTGACTTGATGCGATCCCTATAAAAATCCCAGATGACTTTTTTGGGGGTAGAAATTGTAGATATTTTTAACCATTTTTTAATATAAAAAAAGTCTGTACTAAGTTTGATCCAAAGGAATGGACTTACATGCTATCATTTGATAAAAGTAAGTTACTTACAAATCTACAATACATCAGCCACTATTCTAAGCTCTGAGATATGGCAGTAACTAGGACAAAGTCCCTGTTCTTCTGGTGATTTAAATTCTGTCATAAAATTTTTGACGTATTGAAGTTTTACTCTTTATGGTTGTAAAATCTATACATGTATCTTTCACAAAAAGTAAATACTTCGCACACTTTTCTTCCTTTTCATATGTAAAATTATCTTTAACATTTAGTTCTCTTTTTATCTGAAATTTATTTTCATGTATACTGAACTATTTTTTTCAGTCTCCTTTATCTTCTATCACATTCCTACTGCAATCTATTTATGAAGATCTTTTCTGTTTTATTGTGCCAATAACACAGTGTTTTACTTTTGTGGATTTATAATTTGCTTTAATATCCATCTGTCATGTTTGTAGTCTTCTGCCATTACCTATTTTTATTTAGGAGCTCTTTTCTATTTGGCAAAATTTAGGATAATTTTATAAAGACAAAGCTATTGCCACTAAAATTATTTTAAACCTATAGATTCATAAAGAATAATTGATATCTTTAAAATATTCACTTTTTTTCTAGTCCAGAGATCATGCTATATCCTTTCATTTGCTCAAATATTCTTTTTCCTTAGTAAAATTCGTGATTATCTTTATATAGCATCCGTGCATTTCTAGTTAGGGTATTCATATTTAGTTCATTTTGTTCTTGTCATTTGAGTAGGGTTCCCCCCCCATTTTCTTTTCTTTTCTTTTCTTTTTTAAAATATTTATTTATTTATTTTGAGAGAGAGAGAGAGAGAGAGAGAGAGAGAGAGAGTCTGCGTGCTGGGGAGGGGCAGAGAGAGAGAGGGAGAGAGAGAATCCCAAGCAGGTTCCATATTGTCAGTGCGTGGAGCCTGATGTGGGGCTTGAACTCACAAACTGTGAGATCATGACCTGAGCTAAAGTCAAGACACTTAACTGACTGAGCCGCTCAAATGCCCCTACATTATATTTTCTAATCTCTCATTGCAGATTATGTTAACACTGCTATTTTTACTTTTAATTTTTAAATTAACCATTTTACTCTACATTTGACATTAAAGCATTTTTTTAATTTTATTTATTTATTTTGAAAGAGAGGAGAGAGAGAGTAGGGGAGGGGCAGAGAGAGAGAAGGAGAGAGAGAATTCCAAGCAGTCTCCACGCCATCAGAGCAGAGCCTGAGGTGGGGCTCAAACTCATGAACCATGAGATCGTGACCTGAGCCTAAACCAAGAATCAGTGGCTTAATGGACTGAGTCACCCAGGTGCCCTGACATTAAATATTTTTAATTGATTCTCTTGTGTATTTTAGTTTTATATATATATATATATATATATATATATATATATATATATATACATATACATATATATATGATATATAATTATATATAGCTATATAGATATGTAGATCTATAGTTATATATAGATCTATATAACTATATATATCTATATCTATCTATATATAGTTATATATATATAGTTATTTAGTTATATATAGAATTTCTTAATTTTTTTCAATAAATGCTTACCATGCAAATACTGAGATAGCTGAGATAATAGATAATCTCCTTTGCACTGGGGATTTTTGGGTGAGTACTTACATGTTGAGCTTTTTTGAGAAGGTACCTCACATGCTTTTTCCTTATACCTTTTTGTTAACAGTCTCCCCATCTTGTCACTTCTAAGCCCCTGACCATTCTGTCATTAGTTAGTGAGGATCATACTTCACACACCACCTCTCTTTTCATGCAAAGTAGACTAGAAATTCTTCCCTTAGGGAAAACCTGCTGTTTTCACAATCATTCATGAACCCCAAATTGGGGTTTTTATATTGCAACACTATATTCTAGCTGATGCCTGCTAAGAACTCTACTTATTTTTTTTTCCACTCTAAGTGAATTGTTCATAGGGGAATCCCATGTATGACTATAGGTTTGGGTTGATGGGGGCTAACAATGGCTGAAAGAAGCAAGCTGGGATAGATGTCACTGCTGTAATTTACTTGTGCCTTTGGATCCTAATTGGGATCAGTTCTATAAATATTACTTACTGTTTTTTTAAGTTGATTTATTTTTGAGAGAGAGAAAGAGAATGTGTATGAGCAGGGAAGGGACAGAGAGAGGGAGAGAGGGAATCCCAAGCGGGCTCCATTCTGTCAGCACAGAGCCCAGTGCAGGGCTCGGTCTCACAAACCATAAGGTCATGACCTGAGCCCAAATCAAGAGTCGGATGCTTAACTGACTGAGCCACCCAGGTGCCCCCATAAATACTACTTTATCTTGATAGTTTCATTCATTCATTCATTCATTCATTCAGTGCTTATTGAATGACTCCTGTCTATCAGGCAAATAACCCTGGCAACATGGAGCTTATGTTCTAGTTGGGGAGAAACCAACAACCACCCGAAAAACAAAACAAAACAAAACAAAATAAAAAAACTCAACACCATAGAATGTTAGATGATGAAGAAAGTGAGCATTCAATCCATGCCGACGTTTATGTAGGCAGAGGGAAGTTAGAAGATTCTAAGATAGGAGCTACTTGTGTGGTTGAAGTTTAAAAGAATACCAGTAGGGCTAGAGTGGAGAGAGGAGGTAATGGGGAGAAAATGGGGTAAAGAGAGACAGCATTGCTGAAACAGTTGCTTGGGTAGGGTCTTGTGAGCCCGGTGCCTTGAAGGAACATGATAGTAGGATTAGGGCCTTAGAGTAGGTGCCCCTGAATGTAAGACAATGAAATAATAGAGTGACTCAGGGATTGGTTACTGGGTTGAGATAATTCTTTTACTCATGAGGAGGATGAAGGGATACCTTTTCTATTGCAACCACATGGAAAGAAGAAACTATGGGAGAAACTAGTAGTAAGTCTGTACTTGTAGTGGTAGAGTTGTGAGATTCCTCGTGTGATGACTTTATTTTTTCCAAAAGGAGATAAGATATTTGCTAATAATGATCATTTTTTGTTCTCATTTCCGTTAATATGTCTGCTATTTCTCTTTAATGTCTGACCACATTAACCAGGAACTCCAGAACCATGTTTTGCTCCCAGTGGTGTGTGTCTTGTGTTAAATTATGCATATACTATTTACTATTTGTTTTTCCTGGTAAAGAACTATTTTATTCCTAACACTTAAAAATGTTTATTTATTTATTTTGAGAAGGGCAGAGAGAGAGAGAGAGAGAGAGAGAGAGAGAGAGAGAATCCCAAACAGGCTCAGCACTTTAGTGCAGAGCTGGCATGGGGCTCGATCTCACAAACTGTGAGAGATCATGACCTGAGCTGAAATCAAGAGTCAGATGCTCAACCAACTGGGCCATCCAGAGGCCCCTTATTCCTAGTTTTAAAAATATTTTAAAACCTAATAGGTAGATATATAATTTTAATGAGTGACATTTTGGCATTTATTGATATAATCATTTAAAAAACTCTTTGATATGTTCACCTTTACATTTATAGATTTCTTATTTAAGCATTCTTGCATTCCTAAGATACATTTGACTATAGTAACTTATTCTTTTATGGTACTATTAAAGTAATTTCACCAATTTATCTTAGGTTATTTACATTTATTTATATATACACATATCTATCGTCAGGTTATCAAATGAAATCTGTACTGGTCAGCATAAAATCAATTGAGTAAATGGGGCACCTGGGTGGCTTAATTGGTTAAGTGTCCGACTTTGGCTCAGATCATGATCTCGTGGTCCGTGAGTTCGAGCCCCACGTTGGGCTCTGTGCTGACAGCTCAGGGCCTGGAGCCTGTTTCAGATTCCGTGTCTTTCTCTCTCTGACCCTCCCCTGTTCATGCTGTCTCTCTCTGTCTCAAAAATAAATAAACGTTAAAAAAAAATCAAAATCAATTGAGTAACTCTTTTTCTGTCTCTTGATTTTTTTCTACTAGGCTTTGAAACTCTTAAAAACCCAGTGATGCATTTTCGTTTCTGTTTCCAATTAAGGAGGGCTGCTAGCCTGGCTTTTCTACAAAGGAATGTGTCTTAGACTCAGGGGTTCAGAGACAGCAGCTGTGGGCAGTATGAGCCTGGGAGAGGTAGACCTGAGGCTGTGGTTGCACTGGGTCCTGAGGCATGGGATATCAGAGCACACAGGGGGTATTCAACATCATGTGGATACTTCCTGTTCTAATGCAGAGATTTTCCTGCTGTAATTCTAAGAAACTATTATAAAAGTGTAGCTAAACCCTAGACAGTTACTATTTAGAAAGCTATAACACTTAGTGGTTGCCATTTTTTGAGCGTTAGTTATTATCATGTAAGAATCTTCTGAGATAGATGTTATGATTCCCATTTTATTTTATTATTATTATTATTATTTAATGTTTATTTGTTTTTTGAGACAGAGAAAGACAGAGCATTAGCAGCGGAGGGGTAGAGAGATGAGACACAGAATCCAAAGCAGGCTCCAGGCTCTGAGCTGTCAGCACAGAGCCCGACATGGGGCTCGAACCCACGAACTGTGAGATCATGACCCGAGCTGAAGTCGGATGGACGCTCAACCAACTGAGTCACCCAGGCGCCCCTATGATTCCCATTTTAGAAAAAGAGTCCCAGCAAAGTTAAGCGATTTGTCAGAGGCCACACTGTTGGTAGGAGTAGGGATTGTTACTAATGTCTTTCTGACACTAATAATATTGCATTTTAAAAATAGGAAACTTGAACTGTTTGCTTTATTTTTTATTAAGTAAACTGTATGCTCAACATGGGGCTAGAACTCATGACCCCCAGATCAAGAGTCACATGCTCTACCAACTGAGCCAGCTAGGTGCCCCTTGAGCCGCTCCCTTTATAATTACAGGATACACTTTATATTTGTATTGGGCTATTTTTTATGTAAGGAAGCATAAATATGTGAATAGTAAATACATAAATTATTTGATTAACTCATAATTCATTTACTAACATTTGACTGCTTGTCTCCACCTGCTACGTATTAGTTGCTAAACAAAGCCAAAAAGTTAATTACAGACCCTAAGCCTTATTCTGTGTAATTTGTTTTGGGAAATTTAGTACTTAGTACAGGAGAGCATTCTAAGAAATCACACAGTGTTGTGAGGAAGGTGAGAAAAAAATACCATCTCTGTTTTATTAACAAAGATAACATTTTTAAATGATAAGGTCTTGATAGTTTGGATTTAGAGAGAGGGATTTCTGAAGGTTTGGCTTGGGAGGACAAGAGCTGGACAAAGCACTGATGAAGTGTTGGGTAAGGACTGGGGTGTCAAGGGCAAGCGAGTAGGTAGGGGGTCTTGCTAAGACAAGGGGACAGTTTTCAATGCCTGTGGACATTTCCAGTGCCATGCTGAAACTGACTTTTGCCAGCTCCTGAGATCTGATTATGCAACTCTCTTTTCATTTCTGTATTCGGTGAAATCATGATAGTAACCTGAAGTTGGTCATGGTAGGAGTACTTACACTACGGAAATTGGCAAATGCTATGAATCAAGACTTTTTCCTCCTTAGGGTGCCAGCTATTGTTAAACATTTACCAGCATGCCACTGGTTTCTTTCTTTTCAATAATGAGTCTTGCTGTTCACTGGTTTAATGACATGTCAAACTGAGAAAACAAATGTGTCTGAATATAATATTTTTGATGGTCTGCTGAGTGTGTTGAAAGTGTCACTCCTTTAAGAAATGATCCACTTGGGGGTGTCTGGGTGGCTCAGTTGGTTAAGCGTCTGACTCTTGATTTAGGCTCAGGTCATGATCTCAGGGTCGTGAAATCAAGCCCTGTATTGGGCTCTGTGCTGAGTGTGTAACCTGCTTGGGATTCTCTCTCCTTCTCTCTCTCTGCCCCTCCTCCACTCAGGCTCTCTCTCTCAAAAAATACATAAATAAACATTAAAAAATTATTTAAAAAAGAGAAATGATCCATTTGGAGTTTGATATACTTCCTTCAGGAGGGGTGGGTTTTTAAGACAGTAGAATCCATCACTCTTTGCATTAAAAGTTACTGTTAAGAATTTACAAAAGTAAAGCCTGTAGGTCATGGTTAAGGATAAGTGGTGTTGTCATCTGGAGAACTTTTTTATGTTAAAATGCTTCTCTAAATGCTATTATATTGCTTCATACTCCTTTATTTCAATGACATTGGTATAAGAAAGAAAGATACTACAAATTAGAACTTTCAAAATGGATAAATTAAAGTTAATTGTTCAAATTACAGAAATATTCTTTTGTGAAAGATTTCCTTGGTATTTCCTCCTTTCATGCATGTCAAATATATTACTAATTCATCAAAATTTGATTTGCCACCTTTGTATTACATTTACTGCACAATGTAACATGTCTGTGTTTCAAAAATTGCATATGACTTATAATTTATTAGAGAATTATTACTATTCAGTTTTTTGGGGGAACTTGGAATTGCTTTAAGTGTCCATTTTAATAAAGATGTTCAGTAACAGAAGCCAGAGAACTTGTTTCTGAGACACCAGATGACTAACAGGATGGGGTGGAGACACAAAGTTCAGGCAGCAGGCCTGAGAAGCAGCAGGCACAGATCCCCATGTTCTAAGTGAGGGCTCTACCCTGAGGCCCCTCTCCAGGGCCACTCGAACAGCACTGCGAGTCTAGGTGGAACTGAGCCAAAGGGTATTGCCTCCTACCACAAGAGTCAGGGAATAGTTCATTGTAGAGAGAAATGTCACCTTCTCACAGGTGAGCTTTTTGAAGGATTTTACAGATTACTTAGACTTTGAGTCCTGCTATACGTACAGTGCCTCAGGACCTGTTTTCTCACTTCATAAATTAGACTGATACACTCAAGTATTTTTTTGAATAACAACATTGAAAATATTTTAAAACTATGTCTCATTCATTTTATATTTAAATATCTGAATTTGATTTGAATTGATATTTTAGAATAAGATAGTCTGTTTTTGCAGAGGATTAAATGTTTATTTTTTTTTTCATTGTAACAAGTTAGCCTCATGTAAAAACAAATGTGATTCTGAAAACATTCTTTCTTAACTACAGCTTTGACCTTGTTCTGCTCCATTGCTGGTTCCCTACTGCCTTCCTTACAAAATGCAAGTTACCATATAGTTACCAAATGCATACCATATGCAGATTCATAGTTGAAAGTCCCTTGAATATAGCTATTTTTAAATTTTAATGTGCATAAGATTCCTAAGGATCTGGAAACTTCCTTAGAAGTTTTGATTCAGTAGGTCTGGAGCAAAGCAGTGGGATATATTTTATTTTATTTTATTTTATTTTATTTTATTTTATTTTATTTTATTTTTAATTTTTTTTAACATTTATTTATTTTTGAGACAGAGAGAGACACAGCATGAACGGGGGAGGGGCAGAGAGAGAGGGAAACACAGAATCGGAAGCAGGCTCCAGGCTCTGAGCCATCAGCCCAGAGCCCGACGCGGGGCTCGAACTTGTAGACCGCGAGATCGTGACCTGAGCTGAAGTCGGACGCTTAACCGACTGAGCCACCCAGGCGCCCCAATGGGATGCATTTTAAAGAACTACTGTCAAGTTCTTCTGTAAGCTGTTGGTCTTTGATAAACACTTTGGGAAACATTCATAATAGGTTCATCTAATTCTTTCACTGGTCTTTTCTTTTCCTAACTACCTTTCCTTCTTCCCTTTAATAGGCTCTTTTTTTAGGTATTACCTATTATTATTTTTTAAATTGTCTAAATGTTTGGTCATAGAGTCTTTAGACAGGTCTAAGTGCAGTGCTTTGAACATAACAGGCACTCATTCACTGCTGATGGTATTTTCCTGCTGCCAGGGCATCTAGCTCAGACACCAGCATATTTGGCTCTGGTATTTGAAGAGCCCGAGGATATTTTCTTTTCAGATTTATTTAGATATAATTGACATATAACATTGTGTAAGTTTAAGGTGTACGATATCATAATTTGATATATGTGTATCTCAGGATTTTCATCAGAGGTTGAGATTCTAATAACATTTAATTTTGTTGTTGCATAACTCACTTACTTTCCAGTCATAAATATATAGAGGAAAAAACCATGCAAGTGAAATCTCTGTAACAGCAGAGCATATCCACTCACCCCTTGTAGCTGGGGTCTTCCTTGATTTCTTGATAAGCCCAGAAAGTCCCATTGACCCCTTGGACTGTCACAGTTATCAAGCATCCAATGTTAATTCTGGAAAATATAACTATCAAAAATACATTAGAATATATTAGGGTATTGGACAGTGGGGATGTTGGTTTTTCTAAGAAGTTTGAGGATCACTGGCATAGAAGGGATTAAAGGGTTTGTTTTTCTGGGGGGTGCTTTGAGTTATTATTCCATGAATGTTGGACACAATGTAATAAATAAATGAACTCCCAAAGGTTGTAGGTAAAATAACATTCTTGTTAAATGGATAGACATGTAGAGACTCTATACATATATTACGACAAGACTTAGTACACATATTCTCACATTTGTAATCTATTTCATGGAGAGGTCAAATGGCTCTCTTTCAGGATTCTTACAAACCTTATTCATGAGGGAGGAAAATGGTCATTTGTGCACTTTCATTCAGACCTACTTTAAATCTGGTTTGGTTGTGTTTTCCAGATCACTGCTCTTTTAAATATTTGTATAACTCAAGAAATTTAACTGTCTTCATTTTATGCTTGGGTATTGGGATCCCACTGTGAATTACTGGGTTTTCATTTTTCTCCCCTCCCCTCCCCCTGCCCCCGCCTGTTTCTTCTTATTTTTGCTGACAACACTCTAAAACCATTTTTACCGTTTTTCTTTTGTTGTCCTTTTTTCTTAGCTTAAATATTGGTTACACATTGATTAATAGACTTAGAAGTTCTAGTTTCCAGTTATGTATCTTCCATTATGAAGTCCACAGCAATTTTAGTTCAACTCTCAAAATTTTGAGAGAAGTCAAAAAGCTATTCTAAGCAAACCTGACTTAAATTTTATTTCTTCACAGGTAGATGGCTGCCCTTTAATGCTACATATGTTTCCATTTAGGAAGGAAATGACTAAATTAAAGGTATTATATTTCTCCTGAAAGGAAATGAAGAAATATATATTTCAATAAAATTCCATTCTTGATTGTGAGGTTAAGATGACTTTTGAGTTGTCAATAATTTGCCAATTATTTTCCAATTCTTTAGGTCTCTTTGTCTCTATTCCATTTTAAAAGAAGGCATTGAGGCTTTTCTCAGCCTCATTTCCTAGCCAGAAATTATAGTTATCTGACCTTAGACTATGATGTTTGCTTAAAGAGGATGGATGGAAGGGAGACAACAAGTTCCTTCATTTTGGGACTTCTCTTTCTTTCTATGCCCCATCGTACTCCCAGTTTTTAAAAAATGAGTTGTCTTGAAATAATTGAGATTAAGAAGACTAAAAGATAAACTGTGTAGTTGTTAATATCTCTTTAAATCTGAGAGAAGGAGATGTGATTTTTATTGTAAGAAAATGAGTAGACGTATTTTATATCATACCCATGACTGTAGTCAACTAATAATTACTGTTTACCTACCTCTTCCCACTCTCATTGTTTCCCCTTGGGCTTCTAACAATAGAAACTGTAGATCACAGATGTCCCCTGCATTTGCATTTGTTGGGTGAGTTGTAATAGTCTGGAAATCATTTTCTTGGCCTTCTCCTCCTCCGTGTGTCATGCTCAGTCTTCCCTACTGCCACAGCCTGCACTCTTCTTTCTGTGAAACATTCACTTCAGCAGCCACTAGTCCAGCAGGGCACAATGAGTTATCTCACTGAATGACGTGGTCCACAAATTTAAGAAATCGGTGGTTCTGTTGCGTGAATGGCATACAGTAGACCATCACTGAGTTACCCTGCTGGTTTACAAGATGATTTTGTACTAACTGAAGGTGTTTATTTTGCAAAGTGAGCTAAATTCACATTAAGTACTTTTAAAGTGATCGTGTTAGTTTAATATTAACAATATCCTGGAGTGCCTGAGTGGCTCATTCAGTTAAGCATCCGACTTAGGCTCAGGTCATGATCTCATGGTTCATGGGTTCGAGCCCCATGTTGGGCTCTGTGCTGACAGCTGAGAGCCTGGAGCCTGCTTCAGATTCTGTGTCTCTCTCTCTGCCCCTCTCCCACTCCTATTCTGTCTCTGTCTCTCTCAAAAGTAAATAAACATAAAAAAATAAACAAAAAACAAAAAACAATATCCTGAAAGCCTGGTAGAATTTCTTTTCATTATTTTCCCAAAGTGTATTTGTTTGGTAAATTTTTATCTTTTTGTTTTTGCATTCATCCATTCATTCATTCATGCATTCATTCACCTGTTCATTAAATAGATTTTAAATGCCTACAGTGTGCCACACAACAGAGAAGTTGCCAGTTTGTGTCCTACAGGACATCATGTCCCTTCAACTGTCTTCCTGTTACTATTACTTCGGCTAATATTTAAAGAGACCCTGCCCTTTTTTTTAAACCTCTGCATATGTACAGAGGATATATGGATGGAATTTTCTTTCGTTTAACTTCAGTTTTTATTGTTTCATTATATAGGAATTTGGGGTCATGCAATACTTTACAAGTATTCAGGCTTAGAAGCACATATCTCTCTAAGGCATGTCAAAAGCCATTTGAGCCTCTGTCCTTTGGAGGGTCTCAAATCTGAGGCATGTCAACTGTGATTTCCATTTTGTAATTTTATTTATTTATTTAGAGTGCATGAGCAGGGGAGGGGCAGAAGGAGAGGGAAAGGGAGAATCTTAAGCAGGTTCAATGCTGTCAGTAGACAGCCTGACATGGGGCTTGATCTCATTAAGGCACAATCATGACCTGAGCTGAAATCAAGAGTCAGATGCTTAATTAACAGAGCTACCCCACCCCCCTCCATTTTGAATATCTATTTACTCTTGTTCTTATTCCTTATCAAAACCCTTTTTCCTGGCATGTACATGATATATCTGACTCTTCATCATTGTATTATTTTAAGTTTTCATTTTTCTGTGTACATGTCTACCAGTGTTCATATTAGGCTCTATGTAGACTTTTCCTTGACCAAGTATTAGTGCAGGATTCAGAATAAACATCAATGACCTTAAATATAATTCAGGTCTATTTTGATTTACCAGGTAGGTATAATCTTGAGATGTCTAAATTGTTTTTTGTCTAAATTACTGCTAACCTTTTAAGTAAATCTTTCAGTTATTTTGTATCTATGCTATCAAGATTGTTAAAGTTGGGTGTTCAGAAATGTACATGGGCAAGGAATGCTTATTCAGCAGTTTATTGAGTGCCTTTTCACTACTCATAAAAGCTATTTCTTTAGGTTATTGAAGGGTGTACAAAGATGTATATGAGACAGAGTCCCTACACTAAAAGGGTGATGCTGTAGTGTCGGATAGGTGAGAAGAGCCACACCCTTAAATAATTCTGGGACAGTATAATAGCAGAGTGTAAAACTATGGGAGTGATGTGAAGCGATTATAAGACTGAGGAAAGTATACGTACTGCAATTGCCAAATGATCTAGAATAATGAAAGTGAATGTTTAGAGGTTGGTCCTGGAGAATACTTTGCACAGGAAAAGTAACATTATGTGTCAACTATACCTCAATTTGAAAATTTCGGGAATAAGAAGATAAAATGGATCAAAATGATCACTAAATGATTATACTTTAATTAAATCATGAACTATGTTAAAACTTTCCCTGTGTTGAAAAAAAAATTCTTGTGTGCAAATTCCATCCCCTTTGTAGTTTTTGTGTCTGTTCCTGCTGAATGACTTTTATCATTCCTGATTATGGCTCATATTTTCCTGCTTCTTTGCATGCCTAGTAATTTTGACTGAACACTGGACAGTGTGAATTTTATGTTGTATTGGATTTTGTCTTAATAATTTTGGGCTTCATTCTGATATGCAATTAAGTTAATAGGCATCCAGTTTGATCTCTTTGAGGTTCGCTTTTAGAATTTATTGGCATGGCTCCAGAGCAGCCTTTAAATCAGGGCAAATTTGACCTCATTATTGATTCTACTTGAAGCCCCAGGTATTACTAAGTATCCACTCTGGCTTCTTGGAAGCCAACTATTCCAAGCTTGTGAGCTCTGGAGTAGTCCTTTCTGGTGGTTCTTTCTCCCAGCCTTAATAGTTTCCTCACATGCATTCACTAGTCTCCGGAACTTTATCTCTTTGCAGCCCCTTTTTCTTCAATATTTGAAGAATATTGCTCCACTAAATTTTACCTGATGGGGCACCTGGGTGACTTGGTTAAGTGTCCCAACTCTTGATTTCAGCTCAGGTCATTATCTCTCATGGTCTTGAGATCAAGCCCCATGCTGAGCATGGAGCCTGTTTGGGATTTTCTCCCTCTTTCTCTCCCTACCTCTCTCTCTACCCCTTCCCCACTCAGGCTCTCTCTCTCTCTCTCTCTCTCTCTCTCTCTCTCTCAAAATAAATAAACATTAAAAAAAATAAATTCTACCTGCCTTTGTAGCAGGATGCTCGCAGAGAGTCATGACACGGAGGCTTTTCTTTCCAGGAAGCAACTTTATTCCTGCCAGCACCGCTCAGTTGGGTTTGTACCCAAAGAACTGAGTCCCGAACGCCATGTGGTGTAGTTTCTTATGTATTTTTCATTTCTTTGTCTCCCATATATGGTAACACACAAATATGCAGTCTGATTAAGTGGTCTCACGTTACAAGGTCATGAGGGATGTTGTCGCGTATGCATATATCCAGGTTGCCTTGAGGTTTTTTTCTTTCCAAAGGGAGGGGACCCTACCACATCCTGGCTTCCTTGAACCCTGAATTCTGTGCCTCCATTTCAGTGAGACTGTTGAGGTTTGTATGGATTCTCCCTTCCTGTGCTGCCACATTGACATTTTCTTGAGGCAATTGAAATACTCACCTTGTTGATTTCCCTTCTCTCAGGAATTACTGTCTTGCATTGCCTGTTGTTCAATGTAGAAACCCTGTTCTTTTATATATTGGGTCCTATCTTCTAATTTTTTAAGGTGGGAGGGTAAATCTGACTCCTGATACTTTATCATGGCTGGAAGTGGAGGTAAGACTTTGCTAACCTTTTACTCTGATAATGGTCAACATTGAGATCACAGTAGTTTTCACTGCTCATGAAAACATTTCCAGGGTCATTTTTGGGCATTGGCTTATGGCTCTGAGGTGATGAAAAAACCTTAACATTTATATCTCCCAGAGAAAGAGTTTGCCTTAAACTATTTCTTTCACATCTCTCTCTTTTTGTAATATGTCTCCCCATTATAGAAGCTCCCAAAGAAATATAGAATACCAGATGAGTGAGGCAGTTTTTTTCAAGTTAAAAACACCAATTTGCTAAAATCTTGATGGTGCCTTCAAGCTACTATAGGGATGTGAAATTCAGACATTTTTAGGTGACAGAGGAGGCTGCCTGGCTGCCAGGTGGATGAGTTAATAGGACTTGGGTTTGTAGTTGTCACGTTTAGAACTTAACCTTAAAATCTACCTCCATTAGACTCTGCAGATGGTTCCCACTGATATGGCAATGTCACCATACTAGTGGTTACCATTAATATGACCTCTTCGCAAGAAGAATCTTTTTTTTTTTTTTTTTTTAGTGTTTATTTTTGAGAAAGAGACAGAGCATGACCAGGGGAGGGGCAGAGAGAGAGGGAGACACAGAATCTGAAGCAGGCTGTCAGCACAGAGCCTGACATGAAACTTGAACTCACAAACCATGAGATCATGACCTGGGCTGAAGTCGGACCCTTAACTGACTGAGCCACGCAGGTGCCTCTCAACAAGAATCTTAAGAAGAATTTTGTCAGGACTGTTTATTGTTGTTTGCTTTTGCTTGCTTCATCATCTCTTGGAAGTTGCAAAAAAAAAAAAAATCCCAATGTTGGTCTTAGAAAGAACAATGGCAAGGATAATAAGGAAAGAGAAATTAGTTCATGAGGCCATCCTTACTGTAAGGATTATACATGTACCTAAAATAAGTGGCCTTGCCTCAGTTATTCCAACTGGTGGGAGTTAAATGTTAGATGATGTGCAGTCTGAGAACCTCACAAGGATAGTTGTTTAAAGGTGTAAACACATTACAGAAGTGTGGGTTCAGATATATAATTTTTAAGTTAAAATTCAATTACCTTAACTAAATGCCTGTAATTAAATAATAAACTGAGAAAGCAAATGGATAGCCCTTCAGACTTCATAAGAGCCAACTTGTATAGGCTGTTGATACCCGTATATTTCCATAGAATTGAGGGAGACTAGTGGAGCTGTGCTAAGCTAATGAAGATTGATAAGCATCCTTTCCCTGCTGACTTGCTTTTGGCTGGATGATAATGTATTTGTGAAGTTGTGGTAAGTGTGTATGTGAATATGCTAAATACTGTGCAGTTTGGTGAAGTATCCATTGCATTTCCACTTCATTTGGGGAGAGTGGTGGGATTACCATGCAGTGACACATATCAGAAGTCAGACAAGAAGAATAGGGAGCAGCTATCTGTTACTTTGCTGGTAGCATGGAGGTAGACCTAGTGAGGTTTGTGATTCCTGTGGATCAGGTGGCTGCATTTGGACTGAGTCTTCATTTCTTCTCTTTAAGCCTCTAGCTTTATAATGAGCTTCATAAGAGTTATAATCTATAGGACGTGTGTGTGTGTGTGTGTGTGTGTGTGTGTACTGTACTGTCCTTAGGTTAATTTCTCCCAGCAGGTTTTGTGTGTATGCATGTTGGGGAAATGGTTGTATATTATCCATCAAGGCTTCTAATTTGACTGGGCTTAGATATTTTTCAAAAGCAATGCTCAGGGTTTAAATGTTTTAAATTTCATCATAACAGGCTGAGAAAAATCAGTATTTCACAGCAAATAATGAAACACTTTTATTTGACTTCACTTTCAAAAGATTATCAATAATAATTTCAGGGGTGCCTGGGTGGCTCAGTTGGTTGAGTGTCTGACTCTTGATTTTGGCTAAGGTCATAATCCCAGGGTCATGGGATCGAGCCCTGCATTGGGCTCTGTGCTGAGTATGGAGACTGCTTAAGATTCTCTTCTCTCTCTCTGCTCCTCTCCCCCACTTGTATGTTCTGTCTCTGTAAAAAAAAAAAATAATTTCAGGTATATTAATAGCAATAACTTTCCTTAGTATTTATATAGAATTTCAGAGTTTCTCTAAAATAGGATATATCAGAAGTAGTTAAGTAAATTAAGTTTGTTTCCTTTGGCCCTGACCTGCCGTGTCTATATTCATTTTTACTCTTTGTGCTATCTCATCTCTCCCAGGTCCCTGAATTTTCATATACACTTAGTAGCTCGAAAGCCTTTCCAAGAATATCTAGTAAGCTCATTTATACTCAGATATAAGTAATTGATACAGTTTAAAGTGTTAATATCCCATAGGCCTTTGAATATTAACAAAAAAAAATTGAGAAACTTTACTTACAGAAATTAATCTCTATTACTTGAGTTTTCTATTGGAAAGAGGATGGTGTTTGTTTGATTATTTTTAATCTGTAGGGGATTTTCAAGCTCTTAAAACCATACCACTTAGGTGGCTATAGTTTGTTTCTACCCAAAGTTAGCACCTTAAGGTAATTCCATCTTCAGTAAGTTCCAAGTTCTTTATAAATTATTTGTAATCTTTAAAACCCTCTATTTGTAATGGACAGCATTTCAATCTGTTGACAGCTGATGAAACAAATACAGTATTGTAGAGAAATAAAATAATGTACTTGAAAACACTTTGGAAAGTGTTAATACATTATACGAGCAAATTTTTATTGGTAAATCACTTAATACCTGCCAATTTAAACAGTCTCACTAATTTTTAATGAAGGTACTAATTTATAATGGATAAGGGAAGTAGAAGTTAATACTGAGATGTTTTAAGAATGAGCTGTGTTACCTAGGAATAAACCTAACCAAAGATGTGGAATATCTATACACTGCAAACTGTACAAAGCTTATGAAAGAAATTGAAGAAGACACACACAAAAAAAGGAAAAATATTTCATGTTTGTGGATTGGAAGAACAAATATTGTTAAAAGGTTGATACTACCAAAGCAATCGACATATTCAATGCAATTGCTATCAAAATAACACCAGCATTCTTCACAGACCTAGAACAAACAATCCTAAAATTTGTGTGGAACCAGAAAAGACTCTGCGTAGCCAAAACAATCCTGAAAAAGAAAACCGAAGTTGGAGGCATAACAATTCTGGACTTCAAGCTGTGTTACAAAGCTGTAATCATCAAGACAGTATGGTACTGGCACAAAAACACACTGAGATCGGTGGAACAGAATAGAGAACCCAGAAATGGACCAACAAGTGTATGGCCAACTAATCTTTGACAAAGCAGGAAAGAATATCCAAAGGAATAAAGACATTCTATTCAGCAAATGGTGTTGGGAAAACTGGACAGTGACATATAGAAGATTGAACCTAGACTACTTTCTAACACTGTACACAAAAATAAACTCAAAATGGATGAAAGACCTAAACATAAGACAGGAAGCCATCAAAATCCTCGAGGAGAAAGCAGGGAAAAACCTCTTTGACCTCAGCCACAGCAGCTTCTTACTCAGCACGTCTCTGGAGGCAAGGGAAACAAAAGCAAAAATGAACTACTGGGACCTCATCAAGATAAAACCTTCTGCATGGCAAAGGAAACAGTCACCAAAACTAAATGGCAAGCAACAGAATGGGAGAAGATATTTACAAATGACATACCAGATAAAGAGTTAGTATCCAAAATCTATAAAGAATTTATCAAACTCAACACCCAAAAACCAAGTAATCCAGTGAATGGGCAAAAGACACGAATCGATACTTTTCCAAGGAAGACATCCAGATGGCTAACAGACACATGAAAAAACATTCAACATCACTCATCATCAGGGAAATACAAGTTAAAACCACAATGAGATACCACCTCACACCAGTCAGAATGGCTAAATTTAACAATTCAAGCAACAAAAGATGTTGGTGAGGATGTGGAGAAAGAAGAACCCTTTTGCACTGCTGGTGGGAATGCAAACTGGTGCAGCCAGTCTGGAATACTGTATGAAGGTTCCTCAAAAAATTAAAAATAGAACTACCCTATGACTCAGGAATTACACTACTAGGTATTTATCCAAGGGATACAGGTATGCTGTTTCAAAGGGGCACATGCACCCCCATGTTTATAGCAGCACTATCAATAATACCCAAAGTATGGAAAGAGCCCAAATGTCCATCAATAGATGAATGGATAAAGAAGATGTGATACACACACACACACACACACACACACACACACACACACAATGGAGTATTGCTCAGCAATCAAAAAGAATGAAATCTTGTCATTTGCAACTATGTGGATGGAACTAGATGCTAAGCGAAATTAGTCAGAGAAAGACAAATATCATATGATGTCACTCCCATGTGGAATTTAAGATACAAAACAGATGAATATAAGGGAAGGGAAGCAAAAATAATATAAAAACAGGGAGGGGGACAAAACATAAGAGACTCTTAAATATAGAGAACAAACTGAGGGTTGCTGCAGGGGTTGTGGGAGGGGGGATGGGCTAAATAGGCAAGGGGCATTAAGGAAGACATTTGTTGGGATGAACACTGGGTGTTATATGTAGGGGATGAATCATCACTGGATTCTACTCTTAAAATCATTATTGCACTATATGCTAACTAATTTGGATGCAAATTAAAAAATAAACGAGGAAACTGGAAAAAAAAAAAACCAGAATGAGCTGCATTAAGAACCCTGATATTTCTTAATTTGAATACCTAAGTTAAACTGTCATTTTTATTTTTTAGGGTTCTGGTGTTTGGCATGGAAGGGTAAATATTATACACTGCCAAATGGCTAATGCCAAGTTGAAAATGTCTAATATATGTATATACATATACATAGGCTCACATCTGAAAGAGCTTCTCATTGATCTGATCACTTCTGGAGGGAAGAAGGAAGGCACTTGTTCGCTGATAACACGGGCAATTGAAAGAAGCGCTGCCAAGGGAAACAGCTACTACATGTTGCCGGTTCTGCTGGAACCCCTGTTAACATACTTCCTCAAACAGATGAGTTTCCTGAAGGAACCAAATTCCTAAATGATAATTTAACCAAAACACTAAGTGACTCTTGTTCTTAAAACAGAATCTAGATAAGAGGAAGCACTAAGGTCAAGATGTGTAAACTACAACTAAATTGTGAAGATGATTCCACTTCCTAGTATTCAGGCATTGAAGAGCTCTGCAAAAAATGCAGTATTATGTGACTTCCTCAATTATGTAATTTGTTTAGGCATATTGGTTAGGAACTGAAAATATAGCTCTCTCAGATTTTATCTGTTGTTCTACTAAGGAGAATATTCTTATCTGTTATGATTTTTTTTCCATAAGGGAAAAGTATAAAAGTGACTAAAAGATGAATTATGTTATCTTTGTAATTATAGGGAAACCTCAAGAATTTACTGATTTTATGAAATAAATAGCTGTGCCATTTGTAAAATATTATTAATATGGGAAATTATAGAATTGTCTTTATTTAAATGAAAATATTTTAAATATTATAAGCAAAATATTTCTGTTGTACCCTAATGGAAGAACATTACCTCATAATAATTTGCCCTAGTTTTAGCTAATGACAAATGACAAATAAGTACATGAAAATATGCTCAACATCATTAGCATTAGAGAAATGTGGATTAAAACCTCAACAAGGTAATTACTATACACCTATTAGAATGTCTAAAATCAAAAAGAGTGACTCTACAAAGTGTTGAATAGGATGTAGAGGAACTAGAATGCTCATACGCTGTTGATATATAATGTAAAATGGTATACCACTGTGGAAAACAGTATGGAACTTTCTTAGAAAGTTGAACATACATCTACCATATAACCAGCCAGTCTAATCTTAGGCATTACCTAAGAGAAATTGGGCATTTGTCTTCACAAAGACTTGTACACAAATAGCCAAAAACTGGAAACATTGCACATGGTCATCAGTAGGTGAATGGATAAACATTGTGGAATATTACATACAATGGAATATAGCTCAGCAATAAAAAGGCGTGAACAACTGATACACACTGAGCAATATGGATGAATCTCAAAATAATTATACAGAGTTAAAAAAGCCAGACAAAAGGAGTATATGTATATATGTATTGTATGATTCTATTTATATAAATTTCTAGAAAATGGAAACTAGTCTGTAATGACAGAAAGCACATCAGTGGCTTTGGAGGAAGGGTGGAGAATGGCAGGAGGAAGGGATTACAAAGCAGCATGAGGAAACTTCTGGATTGTGATGGCTATGTACTTGATCACAATGATGGTTTCACAGGGTTTACATGGATCAAAACTTACCACACTGAATGTTTTAAGTATGTGTGTGTTATTGTTGTGATTGTTAATTTTATGTGCTAAGGAAATGTCCAGAGAGCTGGTAGAGCATTATTTTAGGGTGTGTCTATGAGAGTGTCTTCAGAAGAGATCAGCATTTGAATTGATAGACTAAGAGAATCACCCTCACTAATGCATGTGAGCATCATCCAGTCTGTTGAGGGCCTGAATTTAAATGAATGAACAAACAAATGAATGGCAGAGGCAAGGTGGGTTTGCCTTCACTGCTTCAGCTGAAACATCCATCTTTTGCCCTTGGGCATTGGTGCTTCTGGTAGTAGAACCTTTGGATTCAGATGGGGACTTACTACCTTCTCCTCCATGGTGTTTCAGGCTTAAATGGAATTATACTAGTGGTTTTCCTGGGTCTCGAGATTGCAAATGGCAGATTGAGGGACTTCTCAGCCTCCATAACCATGTGAACCAATCTCTCATAAAAAATCTCTTTCTATATATGTGTATATACATGTATATCTTTATATCTTTCTATCTACCTACCTACCTCCTACCTGCCCATCCATCCATCCATCCATCCATCCATCCATCCATCCATCCTACTGGTTCTTATAATCTAGAAAACCCTGAGTAATACAATTCTGTATCAATTACACCTCAATAAAGCTGTTAAAATACCATTTGTCCATCTACCTAATTGCTATGAATTGTGGCTTAGTTATATATAGAAACTATTGCTTATTTTGGGGGCAGGGGAATGAGGATGTGCTATACCATCTTGCTCATGCTTTGATTTTTGTGCTCTGTTTCCCAAAGGTGTTAGATAATAAACAGTGTGACTAATCACATACACATTTTCCTGAGGTTAAATTCTCTTTAAGATATTGTAAACTCTACTAGCCTCATATTTCCTGAGTTCTTAGTTCAGGTAATGAAACTTGGTGGTTGCTCTATCAATTGTAAGGATCCTGGTGACTGTTGTGCCCTCCTGTTTTTTTACTTAAAACGTGATCATAACTTTGATAAAACTTACATTTTGATCTCAAGGCAGGTCATATCTCGACCTCTTTTGATAAATGTAGGACTTGGTGCCTACTTGGTTATCAAGTGGCAAAGTATTAAAATAGAAACCAGATTTTGAAATATTTTAATGCTTTGCATTATAAAAGCCTAATTTGTCATCCACATGGCTTTTCTGCCCCCGAAGTGTGCTTATGTTTGGGAAAAACATTCTTATGCTCTAAAGTTTTAATTTATTAGTCAAGGAATATATTTCTGAATAATCAACTTTCTAAAGAGGCAGATTTTCTGCTTAGGCAGCAAAACTGAGTGTCAGTAAATGATTTATTGTATGGCCTTGGCCAATGCATAGCCTATTTGGTCTTTAGTTTTCTCTTCTCTGACATATATATGGTGTCCTAAGCATAGCACTTATAAGCTGACATTGTGAATCCCTAGGCAGTAGTTTCCTAAAGTCTTTAATTCTTTCACTGCTGGATTGTGCATTCTTCACTTGGACAGGTCTCTCCTTCTCGTGTTGTGCCATACAAGGATGGCTTGGGTGATAATGACAGTAATGTTTAACTAGAAGTAAGACATTAAAATAAAAATTTGATGTGCTCTAAAATTTAGAAGAATCAAGATTTTCATGTTTTTTAAAAGATTAAAAAAACTGTTGTTCTCTGCTCCCAATGCCAACCAAAACTATTTATTTATTTATTTGACACATTACCAACTCCATCTTGTACAGTTTGCATAATACTTGCAAGGTCTGATGGGCATATAGTTGAAGTAAAAGTCTTAGTTCCTGTATGGGGAGGCACAGGGTGGAATTGACAATTGAGTGATAAGCTGTGTAGTTGTGACTTTCAGTGTAGGAGTTCAAGGAAAGGAGAGATCAAAGTGGGTTTGAGGAGGTGGAGAAGGCACAGTAGAGGCCCTGATGTGATGTAAACTTCAGAACAATAGAAGGCAAACTGGGTGATGATCTAGGTGGAGAGTCAGATTTGAAGTTAGGTCTTGAGAATGGGATACACAGGAGACAGTGAGCAGACCTCTCCTTCCGCTTTGGTGATGAGGCTGAGTTGGTACAGGGTGAGGCCTGATTAGAGAGAACATTGAAAAGTTGATAGAGGAATTTGGAATTTTGTGGTGAAAGACAGAGTGCCATTCTAGATTTCTGAGCAGGGAAGTATCTTGTGTTAAGAAAATGTTTTAAGAATTCTATCTGGAGGACTGAGGCCCCTGAGTGGCTCAGTCAGTTAAGTGTCTGACTCTCAATTGCAGCTCCGGTCATGATCTCACAGTTCATGCAATCGAACCCCCACATCGGGCTTTGCACTTAGCATGGAGCCTGCTTGGGATGCGCTTAGCATGGAGCCTGCTTGGGATGCTCTCTCTCCCTCTCTCTCTGCCCCTCCCCTGGGCATGCAGGTGCTCTCTCCTCTCTCTCTCTCTCAAAATAAATAAATACTAAAAGAAAAAGAATTCTATCTAGAGGACTTACTGCAATGCAAGCTCAAGTAATAGAAGGGTTGACAAGGCAGTGGGAAGTTGTTTTACCTAAAATGTAAATATAATTTAGGATTTAGGATTGCTTAGGTTCCTGGATATTAGTATTTTCCCCCAAAGCCTTCCAAGTTTTGTTTCATCTTTCCAGTCTCATTTTCTCTGGTGTTTTTCACTCAGTCCTCTACAGCAACAGTAAATATGGCATTCTTCAGGCTGTTCTTTCTGTCTGGAATTCCTTCAGTCATTTTCTTTTTCTGATGTACTTCTGTTCTCTTGTGAAAAGGGCTTCAGCCAGATGCCACCTCTTCTATAAACCTTATCCAACACCCTCCTTACCTTAATTATTTGTGCTTTTCCTAATATTCCCCAGCACTTTGCATAGACTTCTCTAATAACACCCATCACTTTGTGCTGTAACTTGGTGTTTATCTGACTGCCTTGTCTAGTAATCAGTAAGCTTCTGGAAGGCAGAGATGATTAGATTTGTAGCCAAGCACCTAAGTATAACTCCTGTAAAATGGTAAACAATCATTTAAGTGCTCCTAGAATGACTTAATGGGTTCTTCTCCATCTCCACTGAATGCAGACTTTGAGATCTTGTGAGATCTTACCAGTATAAACTTTAATAGGTGAAAATACAGTAGAAGTTTGTATTCCACAAAAATTTAATGTCATGAAATTTAGCAAGGGCAAGTTAAATGGATAGACCAGTAAATTTATTTGCTATTTTGAAGAGTTATTTTACAATGTGAATTATCAAAAAAAAATATTTGGTTGTTTCTTTGCTGCTGTTGTAGAAAGCAAAGGAGTTTCTACTATAATAGTAATACGTCTACATTTAAAAATTATGTTTCTTTTAGGGAGCTAGACTTTGTATTTATCATCATTAATAGCACTGATTTTATAGTCAAAATATTAATAAAACACTGTCCTGTTTATTTTATTTTCTTCATTCACAGAGGTAGTTATATCATGGTAATTATATAAATGGTTATTGATTCTAGGCATTTAATAATAGTCCTTTTGTGGAGAAAAATACTCCAAAGCTTTAAAACATTCAAGTTTTTATTAATAAAGATCACCAGATAAGAGATGATCTGCTTATTTAGTTTGTATTAGATGCATATATCTAGAGGACTAGCAAATTTATGACCTTACACTCATTTCTAGTTCCTGAAGATGTATTTCTTTCAAACTTCATATCCTAGCTGAATGCGATATTTACTATTATCTACAGATTACAAACCTGACTATTAATTTCCCTTGTAATTATATGCCATATTCACATCTTCAATTTTGACAATTATTTGTGGTTTTAGAAGTTTAGGCAAATTATCTTGCACTTTCAGTGAAGCAGTTATCTGAGCTTTAAGTAGATGGGAACTTAGGGAAGCATTCAGTGTACCCTGTGCTCTATTTTTTAATTTACAGTACCTTTCTGCATCTTCATTTTTCTTACCTCATTTAAAAATTTTTTAACTAGAGGAATGCTAATAGTTGGGAGTGGAGTGGTGTCGAGAAGTTTAGTTTTGAAAGAAATGTGTTCAGAATAAAAGGCGTTGAATCCCTGTTAAGTTTTTGTTTTAATTTTCTTTAGGAAAGCTTTGGATGTGAGGTTGTGTTTCTTCACTATTGTGGTCATTATCCTTTTTCATACATTCCATGTTTTCAGTAAACACCCTGAAGGATCATATCCAAAACTGTATGTGATACCTGTGTGGTCTACATTATTCCAGCACATTATTCTGAAGGACAGCTGCTCCTGTGTTTAGGACACTGAACTACAATGAATGCAGTCTTAGATCACAGCACGTTCTGGGTAGGGGTGTTTTATTATTGGTTTATATTGAATTTGCCATCTGCTATGATTGCCAACTCTTCTTTTTTGTACTTTGCCTGGATTCTCTATTTGCAGTCCTGATTTAAGAGCAGGACTTTATATTTATTATGATAATAAATTTCTTTTGTTACATTTCACTGATGATTTCAGCCTGTTGAGAATTTTGGGTCCTGATTCTTTTTTCCAGCTTGTGTCATTCTTCCTCTGCGTAATAAGGTTACCATTTTACTTTGCTCAAATGGCAGGGGAAAACAATGCTTCTCAGAACTGGGTCTGGAACCTTCTGAGGTAGCAAAGAACCTTGTTTCTCCTCATACATTTCTTAACCTTCTTTGGTTTCTGGGTGCCTAGTATTATTCCTTGAAATCTTCTTAAGATAGCAAAGTGACTGTCAATGTTAATGCTCTTAAATCACTGTGCTGCTTAGTATTCTCACTGTTGAAATTCAGTTCCCTCTGGGGGCAGTGACACTTTATATCTGATTACCTTTTATTTCAATTAGTGTGCTTGCTCATTTCTACAAGGGGAGGTTTAGTCCTTGGTAATGAGCCCAGAAAATTCTGAGCCACACCAGTAGAAAACACCACCAGAAGAAGGATGATTTTTAATGAAAACATTCTCATATTGTGGCATTTCAAATAGGATAACTACAATTGAAGAAACTGGGGCAACACTTTATTATGCAATTTTTTTGAGATAGCTAAAAATATATTCTCAGCAGAGAATTAATGAATTAGAGTGATTTTATGCTAAGCAGATTGGTTTTAATTAGGGATATTTAGCTTACTAATAAAATGTCACCACAATTTGAAGGTAGAGAAGTTCTGTTAGAACAGCTTAAATTGATATGATCTTTTTAAAACACATGGTTCAGCATGTTAAAATAACATTTTAAAGTACATATATGAATATACTATTATGTGATAGCAACCTTCAATTTTTAAGTTCTAGCTGGATGGACTCTTGGGTTTTACTCTCTTGAATAGGTGAATTGCTGAATAAATGTTATCTCCTAATCAGGGAGATGTTAACATAAATGTATTATTTTCATGAATACGTTGGGTAATGAACTGCTTAAAAACATGGAGGCTATGTACCGCTGTGCTTTAGAAAAGTTTACAAATATTTGGGGTGCCTGGGTGGTTCAGTTGATTGAGCATCTGACTCTTGATTTCAGCTCAGGTCATGCATGATCCCAGGGTCGTGGGATCGAGCCCTGCGTTGGGCTCCATGCTGAGTGTAGAGCCTGCTTGGGATTTTCTCTCCCTCTCTCTCCCTGCTCCTCTCCAGCTCAAGTGTGCATGCATTCTTTCTCTCTCTCTCAAAAAACAAACAAAAAAGAAAATTTGACAAATATTCATTTATAAAACATGATAAATCCGATCATTTCCAAAAGAAGATAATGTTCTAAAATAAGATCCGGGGTGCCTGGATGACTCAGTCAGTTCAGTGTCAGACTCTCAGGTTATGATCTCACGGTTCGTGAGTTTGAGCCCTGCGTTGGGCTCTGTGCTGACAGCTCAGAGCCTTGAGTGTGCTTCAGATTCTGTGTCTCCCTCTCTCTGTCCCTCCCCCACTCATGCTGTGTCTCTCAAAAATAAGTAAATGTTAAAAAAAAAATAAAAATAAAGTAAGACCCTAACTTTCATAGTTACAGAGAACAATTAAGAAAGGACCAATTTTTGGGATGCCTTGGTGGCTCAGTTAGTTGAGCACCCCACTCTTGACTTTGCCTCAGGTCATGATCTCACAGTTTGTGAGTTCAAGCCCAATATCAGGCTGTGCACTGACTTCTTGGGGTTCTCTCCTTCTCCCTCCTCCCCTGCTGGCTTGTGCACTCTCTCAAAATAAATAAATACCTTTTTATAAAGGAAAAAAAAGAAAAATATTTTTTTCAGTATTTACTGAGTGTAATGTTTATTTTAGTCTCTATGGCAGATAGAGAGGAATCAGAGACGAAAGCAAGATAGTCTTGGACCTAGAGGAACCCATAGACCAGAAGGGGAGTCTGAAACTTAAATAGCAAATGTGGCCAATGAAATGAGAAAGCTACTATCATAAGCACAATCATTACAATAATCATAACTATACCTAACATGATATTTTAGAGGAGAGATACCTGATCTCACAGGCGAGGGGCATGGGTAGCATCACACGAAAACTTTGTTGAGTAGATGCTCATGCTGAATCTGAATGAATAGTAGCTAACCAGGTGAATGTGTGTGTGTGTGTGTGTGTGTGTGTGTGTGTGTGTGTGTTGTGCAGTGATGTGTGTGAATGTGTGTGGAGATGCCTGTATATTTGGAAGAACAAAGAAAAGGGGTGGGAAGTAAGTTGGAATAAAAGTTTGGAGGTGAGAAACACACTGAAGTTGCTGGAGTGTATAGTGTTTGTGTGAGTGAGAGACTGGGGTGGGGTACATGAGGAGCTGTGGACAAAAGAGAATTTTCAAAGGCATTTGGGCAAGGGGATGGTATAGTCATCTTTCCATGTTAAATGGATTGCTGTGATGATGATGGGGAAGGTGGACTGAATGGAGCAATACTCAGGGTGCAACTGTGTGGTAAGCTGCCCAGGTAAGAGTTGATGAGGGCTTCCCTCACTTGGCATTGGTGGTAGGGATTTGAGGGTAGTCAAGAAATTTTAAGAATGTAAAGTCAGATATACCTATCTGACATATCTTTTGCTAGGTTTGTTTCTAAGCATCATATAGTTTCTGATGATATTGTAAATTATATATTTCTAAAATTATGTTTCCTAATTAATTCTCACGATGAAATAGTATGTAGAACTGGCGAATTGCATCACCATTAACATGGTTAATTGCATTAACATGAATGAATCTTATAAGTGTAATGTTGAATGAATAAGCAAGTCCCAGGGGAGTGACTTCATTTTTATAAAGCTTAAAAACAAGCAAAACCGAATAATGTTTAGAGATACATACATATGAAATAAACCAATATTGAAAAGGAAAAATTAAAAACAAAATTAAGGATGATGGTTATCTTCCATGGAGGAGGAGATGAAAGAAGGGATATGGAATGGGGAAGTACATAGGAGGATAGAATGGTATTGGGCGGTTTTGGTTCTTGTGTTGCAAGTGGGTGTATGGGTGCTAGAATTATTATTGTCAGTCATTATATGGATGCCATTCATATGTTTTCTTCTATATTATTAAACATTATAGTAAAAAGATAATAAAGGAAAAAGTAGATATCCAGGTAGAAATAAGAACAAGGTATTTCCAGATTTCTAGTTTGAATTACTGGGTCAGTGATGGTGATGTCAAGTAAACAGAGACAACTAAAAGTTTATTCAGATAAAATGATGAGCTTAGGTGCTTGAAGCATATTCAAGCAGATGGATATTCAAGTGTGCAGCCTGGGGCGGGGGGGAAATCTAGGCTAGCTCTGTGGATTTGGAAGTCATAAACATACAGTTGTGTTTCAAACCCAAAATTAGAAATTTTATCTAGAGAAAGACAGTGAATAAGAAGGGCATCAAAACAAGCACCAGCATAATGTCAGGAGAAAAAGAAACCCATGTAGAAAATAAATGGATGGCAAGAATGTGGGGACTAGGGGTTTGGCCACTAATTTTTTCAAAGAGATTTTATAAATGGCATCAGTTATTCTTATCCTTTTATGGTTGTATTTTCAGAAGTGTTAAGGGGACCCAAGAGGTCAAAAATAACTTCTGAGATATTTTCTATGTCAGTTCTTCCCATGATGTCAATGTCTTCCTGAAGATTTCCACGAGACTGTGGCAGCGTGGTATGGTGAAATGCACTAGGGACCAGGAGTGAAATCATCTAAATTTTGTATTTCCACCATTTTTTAGTTCTGTGACTTTATAAAGAAATCACTTAGGTTTTTTGATGATCACTTTCCAGAAAATGGTTTTGAAGATCGAATCACGTAGTGCACATACAGGTGCTTTGAACACTATACGTGTGCTATACATATGCAAAATGATCTGTTGTTAATTCAAAGGACCTTCACTACTGTTGAGGCTTCTAATGATGCTGTCATTATGAAACTCAGAACTTACCATGTTTTTCCTCTAAAAATATCAGTCTCAAAGGATTGTTATGTTGGAATGAAAGTCCATTCTTATGTCACATTTGTTTACTAAGCTACACTGAGGAAAAATAAGTGTCAATTTAAATACTGTTTTTAATTTTCTATTGGGAAAATAAATGATTGCTATATCAAGGTAAGTTTCAAATACCAAATACAAACTGATGCTGTTGATGTGTTGCCCAAGCATGAACTTCGGTGGTTACAACTGGTGCCTGTAGGAACATTTCTCAGATTCTGCCTGCATTTGGGTCATTTAGCTTTGATAGAGAAAAGCTTTATTTCTAGTTATACAGAAATAATAACTTTTATTATAATTATTTTATCTTGTATATTTCTTAGGTGTTTATTTATTTTGAGAGAGAGTACATGCGTGCATGCAAGTTGGGGAGGGGCAGAGAGAGAGACAGAGAGAGAGAAAATCCTAAGCAGGTTCCAGGCTCAGCATGGAGCCTGACATGGGGCTTGATCTCAAAATCACAAGATCATGACCTGAGCTGAGATCAAAGGTTGATCACTTAATCCACTCAGTCACCCAGGTGCCCCTATCATTAGTTTAATGGCAGTATTTATATGGCACTTAGCATGTACATACTTACCAGCTGCTTGTCTAAGTACTTTGCATATATTGACTTATCTAATCCTATGAGGTAGGTGATATTATTATTGTTTCCATTGTACATAGTGGAAACTGAGGCACAGAGAAGCTATAGTTCACCCAGGATAATAATACCTGCTTCCCAGGGTTGTTGTGGGTGTTAACCTGTGATATGTGTGTCTGCTTATTAATAAAAGCTTGGTGTATAACAAATTCTCAGGTCATTTAAAATTGAATGCAAGGGTTAAAAGCTACTGATTACACAGTCATCAGTATAATCTTTGGGGCTTGCACTGGGGCAAAACCATAGATTTATACTGAAACAAGTGAAAATAAGTACTTTTTAAAATTCGGCCTGTGTAGTTTCTTTCTGCATCCTCCTCCTGTTTTTGCTTTATAGTGGAAACAAATAAAAATCATTACATCTTTAATTATTTAAAGGAATCTAATAACAAACTCAGAATTATTAAAGAATAGTAAATATAAGCTAATATATATTAAAGATTTTAAGGGTAGCACTTTTAGTAAACCTTGATTTTGTGTAGCCTTTAAGGGATATCATCATTATCATCATTATCATCATCATCATCTTCATCATTTTAGTTAGGAAACTAAGGCCTAGAGAACTTGTAGTTTAGCTGGGATAGTAATACAGACTTCTTTTTAAAAAATTTTTTTTAAATGTTTATTTATTGTTGAGAGAGAGAGAGAGAGAGAGAGAGAGAGAGAGAGAGAGAACAAGCAGGAGAGGGGCAGAGAGTGAAGGTGACACAGAATCTGAAGCAGGCTCCAGGCTCCGAGCTGTCAGCCCAGAGTCCGACGTGGGACTCGAACTCACGAACCGTGAGATCATGACCTGAGCTGAAGTCGGATGCTTAACCCACTGAGCCACCCAGGCACCCTAGTAATACACACTTCTCAAGATTGTCATGGGTATTAATAGGAGTTCATGTGTGTTAATTCATATCTTAACTTGTACAACAGATATGTCCTAAGAATATGTATATAAGTTTTGGATTCAAATTCTGTTTTAAATGTGATAAATGAAAATATTTTTGTTGATGTATAAATTACACTTGGGGCGCCTGGGTGGTTCAGTCCCTTAAGTGTCCGACTTAGGCTCAGGTCATGATCTCACGGTCTGTGAGTTCGAGCCCCACATCGGGCTCTGTGCTGACAGCTCAGAGTCTGGAGCCTGCTTCAGATTCTGTGCCTCCCTCGCTCTCTGCCCCTCCCCTGCTCACACCTTCTCTCTCAAAAATAAATAAACATTAAAAAACTTGGAAAAAAAGATGTGTAATTATCCTCCAAATTTTCATTGGAGTGGGTGCCAATACACAGTTCCATCTTACACCGATACTGCATTCTAAAATCATGTTTTAAGGCCAAGACAGGTTTTAGTCAAAATCACTATTAGGACCATAAATTGCAATCCTATATATATAGTTCTGTGTACACAATTATCATTTCTTCTAACCTTCACCGCTCAGTTTTTACCAATGGCTTTCAATTAGTTCTTGAATTTCTATTTTGAGGATGTTAACAGAAAAGAATTTGGTAGCCATTATCAGAATTCAGTTTTGTTTTCTGTGTAAACTTCTTTCCCCAACAGGTTTTAAAAATAAAATGAAGTATGAGTCAAATTTCAGGCACTAGTTTTATATTGATTCTTAAAAAGAACTGTAAGAGTCATAACAATAGCCTACATTTTTTTGAATTGTATCTTTATTATTATTTAAAAAGTTTTTAAAGTTATTTATTTATTTATTTATTTATTTATTTAGAGATTGAGCAGGGGAGGGGCAGAGAGAGAGGGCGAGGGAGAGAATCCCAAGCAGGCTCTGCACCGTCAAAACAGAGCCCGATGCAAGGCTCGAACCCACGAACCATGAGATCATGACCTGAGCTGAAACCAAGAGTCGGATACTCAACTGACCAAGCCACCTGGGTGCCCATGTCCCTTTATTATTGTATACTGTACTTTTTTGTCTCTTGTTACAGTTTTTGTTTTAAAATCTTTTTTTGTCCAATATAAGGTAAATATTCCTACGTTGGATTTTTTTTTTTTTTGACTTCTATTTGCCTGATAAATGTTTCTGCATCCCCTCACTTTTTTTTTTTTTAATTTTTTTTTCAACGTTTTTTATTTATTTTTGGGACAGAGAGAGACAGAGCATGAACGGGGGAGGGGCAGAGAGAGAGGGAGACACAGAATTGGAAACAGGCTCCAGGCTCCGAGCCATCAGCCCAGAGCCCGACGCGGGGCTCGAACTCACAGACCGCGAGATCGTGACCTGGCTGAAGTCGGACGCTTAACCGACTGCGCCACCCAGGCGCCCCGCATCCCCTCACTTTTAATCTGTAGGTGTCTTTAGGTCTGGAATGAGTCTTATAGGCAGCATATAGATGGTCTTGTTTATCCATTTGGTCATTCTGTGTCTTTTGATTGTAGTGTTTAGTCCCTTTACATTCAAAGTAATTATTGATAGATATATATTTATTTCCATTTTATTACTGGTTTTGTGGTTGTTTCTGAAGATACTGTTGATCCTTTCTTTTCTTTCTCTTTTTCATGGTTTGCTGTTTTTTTTTAGTGATATATTTGGATTTCTTTGTCTTTATTCTTTGCATATTTATTAGTGGTTTTTGATTTGTGGTTACCATTAGATCTGTATATAATCTTTTCTGCATATAGAAGTCTATATTAAGTTGATGGTCATTTAAACTGGAACCCATTCTTTACTCCTCTCCTCCCCATATTTTAGGTATATAATGTCATATTTTACATCCTTTTACTTTGTGAGTTCCTTGACTGATGTTTTACAGAACTATTCTTTTTCACTGCTTTCATGTTTCTTACCTTCAGACTGTCATTTTGGTCTTTCCTTTCCACTCAAAGAGTTCCGTTAATATTTCTTGCAGGGCTGGTTTAGTGGTCATGAACTCAGCTTTTGTTTGTCTTGGAAACTTTTTGTCTCTCCTTCTATTCTGAGTGATAACCTTGCTGGATAGAGTATTATTGGCTGCAAGTTTCTCCCATTCAGCACTTTGAATATATCATACCACTCCTTTTTGGGTTGGAAAGTTTCTGCTGAAAAATCGCTGATAGCTTTATAGGGTTTCCTTTGTATGTAACTGTCTTTCTTTGTCTTGCTGCTTTTAATATGTTTGAGAGCACTATATTTTGACATTTTAATTACAATATGTCTTGGTGTGGTCTGCTTTTGTTGGTTTTGTTTGGGGTTCTCTGTGCCTCCTGTATCTGGATATCTGTTTCCTTTCCCAGATTATGGAAATTTTCATCTATTATTTTTTGAAATAAGTTTTTGGCCTCCTTTCTCTCTTTTCTTCTTCTGAGACTCCTGTAATATGAATGTTATTACCTTTGATGAAATCACTGAGTTCCCTAAGTCTCCTTGTTTTGTGTAATTCTTTTTTCTCTCTTTTGTTCAGCTTGATTACTTTCCATTACTCTATCTTCTTGGCCATGAATTCATTCCTCTGCTTTTTCCAGCCTGTTGTTCTTTTGATCAAGTGAGTTTCTCATTTTGTTTACTGAGCCCTTTATCTCTGCCTTATTTCTGTGTTAATGGTTTCACTGTCTTCCCATCTTCTCTCAAGGCCAGGGACCTATGACCGTTGCTTTAAATTCTCCATCAGGCATGTTATTTGTTTCTGTTTTGCTTAAATGTCTGGCTGTGACCTTGTCCTGTTCTTTCATTTGAGACAGATTCCTCAATCTTCTCATTTTGTCTTAAGTCTCTGTGTCTTTTTCTCTGTGTTGGGAAAGTCAGCTGTGTCTCCTGTTTTTGAGGGTAATGGCTTTATGAATAAGTGGTCCTAAGTGCCCTGCAATGTGGTATCTCCTGTTCCCCAGGGCCTAGTGCTTCCAGGAGTGTCTCTAATGTGTGCTGTATGCACTTTGCTGTTGTGTCCTGGCCACTTTATCCTTCAGGCCAGTTGTCTTCAGAGGCTCTCTTTGCCTATTGTGGGCAGTGTTTAGTCTCTGGCCTGTATGTGATGAGTTTTAACTAGGTACATTCTGGTCTGCTTGTAAAATGAGAACTGTCATAATTGCTGCCAGAACTTAGGTCCTACAAAACTCCTGGGTTGAGACACAGTGTGGGAAGGGGTTTGGTTGGTCTCCTGGGGGACGGGTCTGCCTCACAGGGACTGAGGCAAGTGTGGCTGGGAGGGGCAGTTCTTCTGGAGTGAGGAGGCAGGGCTTGATGTAAGCAAGTTAAGTAGTGAATGTTGGTGCTGTGTTGGTTCACAGGTAGCTCTGTGTTTATGCTGAGGGAGGAGGAGGGAGAAGGCACCTGCCAGTTTCTTTGTTCCCAGGGGGTCTCTCTGTGAATGCTGCCTCTGAGACATGCTCTGAGAAGAGCAAATAACCTCCCCACCCTGTGCCCCAGGTGCTCTTCAGATTGCTGTTTACACCTTGTATGTCCACAGGCTGTTTGCTCTGCCTTTTCTCCAAGAGCAGCTCCAATGTCCTCAGTTCTCCCAGAGCAGTTTTGAAACTGCAGGCTTTAAGCTCCATTGGTTATAAGAACTCATGAAACCCAGGCCCTCTTGCGTTCCAAGAAATTGCTATGGGGGTTTGTTTTCCCCAAGCACTACCCTGTGTGCTAGTCTGTCTCTTGCTCTTCTACAGACTGAGGCTCCCTCCCAACTCCTACAGTCGCAATCCATTTCTCTGGCAAACAGGGTTTCCACACTACCTACCTTCTTCAGTGTGGCTTCTTCGCTACCTTTAGTTGTGGAGTTTATTCTGCCAGTATTCAGATCGATTTCTGGGGAATTTAGGATGATTTGATAGTTATCTGTGTTCGTGGAATGAGGAGAACCTAGGATGTTCCTACTCTGCCACCATCTTTCCTTCCTAATAGCCTCCATTGTTTACATGCTTAGTATGGAATGAACATTGTGCAAAATGCTTTATGTGGAACATTTCATTCAACATTTATCCACAAAGAGGTGTGCATTCTGTCTCTTATACTCCTCCATAAGTGCTTTATGTTTTCATTCATTCCACAAATATTTTTTTAACTGGATATTTTGTTATTATTTGCTGAGCTGATTTGTCTCCAATTCCCATTTGCCTTTTCACTTTGGTAGTTTTGTTATCATTTGTTTGTAGTTTTAAATGTTCTCTTTTCTCTTATTGGTCAAAAACCCAACTCTGTCTATCTCCCTAAATCTACTCAGATTCAGTTCTTTCCATAAATCCTTTACAGACCACCCCAGCCCAAAGACCCTTCCTTTTGGTAAATCCTCATAGCATCTAAGTACTCCATTGTTTACCAATTATGACAGTGTTTTCTATCTTAAATTTTAAGCTTTTTAGATAATTTCTATATGAAATTTTATTTAAATCTTTTGCTTAATTTTCGTAACTTTGTCTTCTTTTTCTAACTTGGGTCAGTTGTTCAAGATTGTGAATGACAGCTTTAACACTTTGTGTCCCCTACAGTTTCTTAATAAGCAATAGATTTTTGTCTGGCCAGAAAAATCAACTCTTATTTGAAAGGATATATTATATTACAGAATGGAAAACAGTCACAGTTCTGTAACCTAAGAAGCACAATGTGTAATTGAAGACTTGTTCACAAGGAAATGGGAAACCTTATCACAAAAGCCAGAACATGTTTTGGGAGACTGAAAATATAATATTTTCATGGTATTAAACTTCTTACTAAAATGAATTCCAGGGAGCAATAACATACTCTCCAGAGTCTTATCCAAGGCTACTCTCTAACTGATTAGAGAATGGGAGGAGATGGCTCATAAAAAGGTCCTACAGAGAATGTGCAGAAAAAGATTTTGCTCCACAGTGCTGATTCATGCTGAATGCGGAAAAAATACTAGACATTCTAAAATGCTGAAATAGACATTCAAGTCCTCATGAGTCTTTGAAAAATAGTGAATAGCAGTTTAAAGTCAAAAGTATCCATTCTTTCACTGATTTTTGAAAAATTATTTCTGTATCCTTAAAGGATGTTACACTGAAGATATAGAAGGTACAGTCCCGGAGCGCCTGGGTGGCTCAGTCGGTTAAGCGGCCGACTTCGGCTCAGGTCATGATCTCGCGGTCCATGAGTTCGAGTCCCACGTTGGGCTCTGTGCTGACAGCTCAGAGCCTGGAGCCTGTTTCAGATTCTGTGTCTCCCTCTCTCTGACCCTCCCCTGTTCATGCTCTGTCTCTCCCTGTCTCAAAAAGAAATAAAACGTTTAAAAAAAAAAAAAAAGAAGGTACAGTCCCTACTCTGTAAGTACTTTCATTGTTGCATTGGAGATAAGATATATAAACAGTGACTATGCTATGTCATACATGCTATGTGAATGTTCTTAAACATTGAATGGAAATTCTTTAAGGTTCTTTCTGCCTGCAAAATCACATGAGTAGTAGTACATTCAGAGAGCCCTAAAAATTTCAGAGGAGAAAAGCATTTCTCATAGTCAATGAAGTAGTCAAAGGGAGTTTTTAGTAGAAGTGATTTTTAAGTAGGGACTTGTTAGGTAAGCACAGATTATAATCATGAGAATGATACAAACCATTTATTGTTTGTTATGTAGGAGCTAATACTAGGTGCTTTAAGTACACCTGTGAGGAAGAGGGTGGAGTTATCTGTGAATATTGTAAAATTATCCCCAAATTTTGTGTATATGTAAATTTGTACATTTTCATCAGCAAAGGTTCCAGGGTCCCGAGAAACATGAACCATGGTAGCACATGTAATTTCTGGACTTAGAGAAATGCCCACCTAGGGGGGTGGTAGGTGGAAAGAAGGAACTGTTGAGAATAAAGAAGCTGTGAAAATCTGACAATTGGAAGCTCCAAGGAGGAGAGAACTTAAAATAATGAGAAGCAATTGGGATAGGATGGTTAGCAGATTGTCCTTGGGAGTCAGAATGTTTAGATTTAAATCCTGGACTGCCACTCCTAGCTGTGAGACCCTGAATTTATTTAATCTCTAGACTAAGACCTCTGCCATCTAGATTAGCTGTTACATATTCATTTAAAATTTCTTTGAATATTTTTTTTTAGTTTTTTTTAACGTTTATTTATTTTTGAGACAGAGAGAGACAGAGCATGAACGGGGGGGGGGGGGGCAGAGAGAGGGAGACACAGAATCTGAAACAGGCTCCAGGCTCTGAGCTGTCAGCACAGAGCCCGATGCGGGGCTCGAACTCACGGACCGTGAAATCATGACCTGAGCCCAAGTCGGCCGCTTAACCGACTGAGCCACCCAGGCGCCCCTCTTTGAATATTTTTAAGAGAGGTTACTATGTGTTAAATCCTTTAATTCATTTATTCTTTGATGTAATATAAGTTTGTTGAGCTCATATAACCAGCCACTGGGAGAACTTTGATGAAAGAAGCAGAAATGGCCATGCTCTTTTCCTCACAGTAACCTGTGAAAGAGACTCCATTTATAGAGATGGGAACTGAGGTGTGGGCAAGTTCAAGTGACTTTCCAAGTCACGTGATAAAGAAATGGTAGAACCTTCAAACTCAGGTCTGACTCCAAAAAGTCTTAATCAGTCATGTTCTTGACTACAGAATACTGTATAGGCATAGCTAACTCTGCAAGAATGTTAACAAGGGGGAAACTTACTTTACTTTAGGGATGGTTTACATGTAGATTGCTTGGTTTAAAGAGGAAGGATACAGGTATTTTGGATGGGCTCTTCTACCATAATGGAATTACTAAGAGGGGTTGTCAAATAATATAGCATATTTCAAATCAGTTTTCAGTATGATGACACATTTGGATGGTCAAATAGTCAATACGTTGTTATTGATATTGTATTGTTCATTGTGATCCATGCAATGTATTCATATTCCAAGACCCTCTAAAACGAGTGCACTTGTTTTCCAAGCCAGGTAATTTTTTTTCCTCACATATTTTTTTACTGATTGTCATTTTTTCAACTCCTTTAATTTTCTGTTTGGCAAAAGTAATTGATTATCCCCATGTTTGAACTCATTTTTAAAGGATGTGAGAAAGTTTTCTATTATTTAAGTTCCTATTGAGATAATTGGTGACTGTTGTAGCTAAATATTAGTTTATGTGCAATCTGAATTATAAAAACCACAGTACTGAATTTTGGATCAGAACTTTATTTTGTTTTTCTCTGTAGGTACATTTCTGTTAGCATCATTTTAGCTGACCACATAATGCATTGAGTTTTGCTAAGTGCTGGATGATCTTAGAAAATCCCTTAGGATTAAAAAAAATCACTTAAGGAAAGCCTTAAAATAGTTTAAATTTATTTATCTTCATTTAGATAATTTATACACTAATCAACCTGTTTTATTAAGTTTTCTTCATACTAGGAACAATTTTTCCCTTTTCCTTTTTCTTTTTTTAAGTTTTCAAGAACTTGTTGGATTGACTATTGTCTGAGTTGTAGAATAATTTCTGCAGTTTATGAAAGAAAGGCATCTTGTCAGTGGAAGTTACTTTTCAGTTTAGTTTTATGCCATCAATTGGAAGTACAAGCATATCTTAAGAGATATTGCAGGGTTTGGTTCCAGAGCACTATAATAAAGCAGATATCACAATAAAGTGAGTCAAATGAATGTTTTGGTTTCCCAGTGAATATAAAAGTTAGGTCTGCACTATACTATTATACTACACTATAGTCTGTTATGTGTGCAGCAGCATTATATATTAAAAAAAACCCATATCTTAATCTGTGCATATCTTTTTTTTAAAAAAATGTTATTTACTGTATGTTTTATTTACTATTAATTTAATTTTTTTTTTAAATTCACATCCAAGTTAGTTAGCATATAGTGCAACAATGATTTCAGGAGCAGATTCCTTAAGCCCCTTACCCATTTAGCCCATGCCCCCTCCCATAACCCCTCCAATAACCCTGTTTGTCCTCCATGTTTAAGAGTCTCTTATGTTTTGTCCCCCTCCCTGTTTTTATATTATTTTTGTTTCTCTTCCCTTATGTTCACCTGTTTTGTATCTTAAAGTCCTCATATGAGTGAAGTCATATGATATTTGTCTTTCTCTGACTAATTTCGCTTAGCATAATACCCTCTAATTCCATGCATGTAGTTGCAGATGGCAAGATTTCATTCTTTTTGATTGCTGAGTAATACTTCATTGTGTGTGTATGCACACACACACACACACACACACACCATATCTTCTTTATCCATTCATCCATTGATGGACATTTGGGGTCTTTCCATACTCTGGCTATTGTTGATAGTGTTGCTATATACATTGGGGTGCATGTGCCCCCTTCATACCTATATCCCTTGGGTAAATACCTAGTAGTGCAATTGCTAGGTCGTAGGGTAGTTCTATTTTTAATTTTTTGAGGAAGCTCCATACTGTTTTCCAGAGTGGCTGCACCAGTTTGCATTCCCACCAGCAGTGCAAAAGAGATCCTCTTTCTTTGCATCCTCGCCAACAGCTGTTGTTGCCTAATGCCTATTGTTGCCATTCTGACTGGTGTGAGGTGGTATGTTATTGTGGTTTTGATTTGTATTTCTCTGATGATGAGTGATGTTGAGTAGTTGTGAATTCCCTTGTTGTGATTTCAATAATAATTTTCTTTTTTTTAAGATATTTATTTTATTATTATTATTTTTAAATATTTATTTTTGAGAGAGAGCATAAGTGGGGGAGGGGTAGAGAGTGAGAATCCCAAGCAGGCTCCATGTTGACAGCAGCAAGCCTGAAGTGGGGCTTGATCTCACGAACCGCGAGATCATGATCTGAGCTGACGTCAGACACTCAACTGACTGAGCCACCCAGCACTCCTCATTTCAGCAGTTTTCATGGCATCTTCACCAGGAGTGAAGAAACCACTTTCTATGCTCATCCATAAGAAGTGACTCCTTGTCCATTAAAGTTTTGTCATCAGACTGCTGCAATTCAGTCACATCTTCAAACTCTACTTCTCATTCTAATTTTCTTGCTATTTCCATCACATCTGCAGTTCTTCTGTCACTGAAGTCTCTAATCCCTCAAAATTGTCTGTGAAGGTTGGAATCAGCTTCTTCCAAACTCTTGTTGATGTTAATACTTTGTTTTCTTCCCATGAATCATGAATGTTCTTCATGGCATCTAGAATGGTGAATCCTTTCCAGAAGGTTTTCAATTGACTTTGCCTAGATCCTTCAGAGGAGTCACTATCTATGGCAGCTCTCACAAGATGTATTTTTTTAATGTTTGTGTATTTATTTTGAGAGGCAGGGAGGGGCAGAAAGAGACAGAGGGTGAGAGAGAATCCAAAGCAGGCTCCACACTGTCAGCACAGAGACTGATAACAGGGCTCGATCTTAGGAACTGTGAGATCATGACCTGAGCTGAAATAAGGAGTCAGCTGCTTAATTGACTGAACCACCTAGGCACCCCACAAAATGTATTTCTTTTTTTTTTTAATTTTTTTTAACGTTTATTTATTTTTGAGACAGAGAGAGACAGAGCATGAACAGGGGAGGGGCAGAGAGAGAGGGAGACACAGAATCTGAAACAGGCTCCAGGCTCTGAGCTGTCAGCACAGAGCCCGACACGGGGCTCGAACTCACGGACCGTGAGATCATGACCTGAGCCGAAGTCGGACGCTTAACCGACCAAGCCACCCAGGCGCTCCCACAAAATGTATTTCTTAAATAATAAGACTTGAAAGTCAAAATGACTGCTTGATCCATGGACTGCAGAATGGATTTTGTGTTGGCAGTCATAGAAAAAGCATGAATCTTGTCTAACATCTCCATCAGAGCTCTTGGGTGACCAGGTACATTGTCAATGAGTAGTAATATTTTGATAGGATCTTTTCTTCTGAGCAGTGGGTCTCAACAGCGGGCTTAAAATATTCAGTAGCCCATGTTGTAAGCAGATGATATAGTGTTGTATAGGCTTTGTTGTTCCATTTTTCGAGTACAGGCAGAGTAGATTTAGCATAATTCTTAAGGGCCCTAGGATTTTCAGAATGGTGGATGAGCATTGTCTTCAACTTAAAGTCACCAGCTGCATCAGCCCCTAATAGAGTCAGTGTGTCCTTTGAAGCTTTGTAGCCAGACATTGACTTATCTCTAGTTATGAAAGTCTTACATCACATCTTCCAATAGAAGACTGTTTTGTGTACACTGAAAATCTGTTGTTTAATGAAGCCACCTTCGTTAATTATCTTAGCTTGATCTAAATAATTTGATGCAGCTTCTACATTAGCACCTGCTGCTTCACTTTGCATTTGTATGTTATGGAGACGGCTTCTTTCCTTAAACCTCATGAACCAAGCTCTGCTGTCTTCAGACTCTTCTTTTGTAGCTTCCTTACCTTTCTGGGCCTTCACAGAATTGAAGAGAGCCTTGCTCTGGATTAGGCTTTGGCTTAAGGGAATTTTATGGCTGGTTTGATCTTCCATTCAGACCACTGAAACTTTCTTCATATGAGCAATGACACTGTTTTGCTTTCTTCCCATTCATGTGTTCACTGGAGTAGCACTTTTAATTTCCTTTAAGAATTTTTCCTTTGCCTTCACAACTTGGCTGTCTGGGGCAAGAAGCCTAGCTTTTGGCCTGTCTCTGCTTTTGGCATGCCTTCCTCACTGAGCTTAATCATTTCTAGCTTTTGATTTAAAGTGAGAAATGTTTGACTCTTTCAATTGAACCCTTATAGAGGCCACTGTAGGGTTATTAATTGTCCTAATATCAATATTGTTGTGTCTCAGGATATAGGGAGGCTCATGGAGAGAGAGAGACATGGGGGCGGGGTGGGGGGAGGGGAAGGCTAGACGGTGAAGCGGTCAGAACATGCAGTGTTTATAGATTAAGTTGGCTATCTTTTATTTCTGTGGTTCATGGCATGCCAAACAATTACAATAGCAACATCAAAGATTACTGATCACAGATCATCATAACAAACATAACAATAAAGAAAAAGTTTGAAATATTGTGAGAATTACCAAAATGTGACACAAAGACACAAGTGAGAAAATGCTGTTGGAAAAGTGGTACCTATGAACATGCTTGACAGAGGGCAGCCACACACCTTCAGTTTGTAAATAGCAAATCATCTGCAATGTGAAGTAAAGCAAAGCATAGTAAAATGAGGAATTTTCATATATTCAAAATAAAATGTTTATTTTTATTTGTTCAGACTTTTGTTGTAAAAATATGTCTTATCATCCTCAAGCTATACCAGATTGACTAGTTAGATAGTGCTTGGGCCATAGCTGATAAATATTTTTGTATGGCCCCCCAGTAGCATTGAAGTGATTGCTGTAGTGAGACAGAATTTAGAGGAGATGCACCTCCCTGTTTTAAGAATCTGTTATTTTACTAAAGTTAAATGCAGTTAGCAGAGCAGGCGTTCAAAGGAAAATTCTTATACTTTTAGCTATACATGCTGTATGTATATACAAGGTTGGGACAGAGGAGGAAACCTTTTCTGAGTGATGTTGTAAAGAATGCTAATTGGCAGAGATTCAAATATTACATTGTTTTGTAGAAATTGACAAGCTGGTTCTAAAATTCATAGGAAATGCGAAGGAGCCAGAATAGCCAAAACAACTTAAAAAAAATGACAAAGTTGGAGAATGAACACTACCTGATTTTAATACTAATTATAAAGCTGCAATAATCAAGATAGTGTGACATTGGCATTAAAGAGAGACAATGAGGCCAATAGAACAAAGTCTAAAATGGGCCTACAGAGGGGCGCCTGGGTGGCTCAGTCGGTTGGGTGTCTGACTTCAGCTCAGGTCATGATCTCACAGTCCGTGGGTTCGTGCCCCGCATCAGACTCTGTGCTGACAGCTCAGAGCCTGGAGCCTACTTCGGATTCTGTCTCCCTCTCTCTATGCCCCTCCCCTGCTCATGCTATGTCTTTCTTTGTCTCAGAAAGAAATAAAAACATTTAAAAAAATAAATAAAAATGGGCCTACAGATAAATAGACAAGTGATTTTTGTTAAAGATATAAAAGCAATTCAGTGGAAAGAATAGTATTTTTAACAAATGGCATTGGGTAAATTGACTATCCATATGTAAAAAGTGAACTACTATTCATACCTTTACCATATGCAAAAGTTAAGTTGGCTGTGGTTCTAGCTGACCTCATGAAGACATTTAAAGTGCTTACTTAATACGCTAAGATATTTCAAAATATTTAGATGGAATACTGTTGCTTACAACTTATGCATAGAAGTGTATACTTATGGAAAAGGTTTTTTTGGTCAAGCAGTTAAGATATTATAATATGTATCCAGCAATGTATATTATAGCTCAAATGTTTTCTTGGAGAATATTTTTTTAGTTACATGTTTATATACTTGTAATTCTGGTGTGATTACTACTAAAATCTCATTTATAAGCTTCATTCCTTGTGTATAAGATTTTATGTGAAAATAATGTTTTCATTTTGTAAATTAGACTTTGGATTGTATTTTTTGCATTGAAATCCAGTTATTTGAATTTTCATGATAAAGTCTAGTCATTTCACTTTTTAATAACTCTACAGGTTTTTACTTGGCAGATCACTTTATTTTTTGTGTTATTAAAACAAGGAATGACATTGCATCATTTGCTGTTTCTGAATTTTTATATTCAATTATTCTTAAATATCATTGTAATAACATTTATTTGAAAACCTCTTTTTTGTATTTTCAATTTCTAAACTTTGCTGATTATTGGAAGGAGGCAAAAAGAGCCTTTGGTAGTCAAAAGTAGTACTACAAAGTTTGTGATCTAAAGCTCATGCATTGTAGGGTCATGGCCTTGTTGTGGGCTTTTCTGTTTTTTAGACTCAGACCATATATACTGAGTTACTGGACTTTTCAGTCTAGAGTAGAATACAAAGCTACAAGTTAGAATGGGAATATTCTTAAAAGCAGAGCATTGCTAACAGTAAGAAGTGACAATGACAGACCTGATAGCAAGAGAAGAGACACACACACAAGAATCATAAAAAAGATAAAAGAGTACACTGAAACCAATATTACACTGTATGTTAACTTCACTAGAATTAAAATTAGAAACTCAGTAAAATAAAAAAGGTAAAACAGTTTTTAACTAAGCAATCTATAGCAAAAATCATTGAAATAATAAATATCCCAAATGACTTACAGAACACTGTTTAAGGGTACAGGAAACTATATAACACATGCTCAATTTCTGTAAATTTCTGTAGCCATTTGTCAGTACTTACCTTGCCCTTTCAACAGCTTTTAGCATTATCAGTTGCTCCTTTTCCTTGAACCATACTTTATTCTTTTGGCTTCCATGATGCCACATACTTCTGGTCTTCCGTCTATCTCTCTGGCCACTCTGTCTCTTTCATTGGATGCATTAGCTTCTACCTGGCCTCTAAAGTTTGCACCTGCCCAAGGATCCTTTCTGTGTCATTTCATATACTCCCTTAGACAATCTCTTATGTGTACAACTTATGTACCTGTGACTCTCACATTTATAGCTCCTGGGCTAAACTCCAAACCCATGTTTCCAGCTGACTTCTTGACACTCTACTTGAATATTTCAAAGATGTCAAACTCAATATGTCATAAGTTATTTACAATCATTTTCTTCTCCGCATTCTCAAACCTCATGTCCTCCAGTGTTTATATGTTGATTCATTCACTTATTTACTCATTCTCTTTATTTGTTCATTAATTCAACAAATACGTATTGAGTGCCTAGTAGATGCAATTCACTGTTTTAGGCACTTGGGAGTTTAGCAGCTAATGTTCCTGTTTTCATGGAGCTTATATTCCAGTGGATAAAGAGAGGCAGCAAAAAAACAAGAAAAACTTCAGTTCATTATTATGTATACTAAGAAAACAAATTGGATGATGTGCTAGAGTGTGACTGAGCTGCTGCTTTTCTTTGCCTGCCTGGTCAAGGAAGCCTCACTAAAGAGGTGATGTTCTGAATGAGAAGTAAATGACAGGGAGGACCCGACACATGCAGAGGTCTGGCAGAAGGGCACTCAAGAAGAGGAGCAGTTCGTAGAGAGGCCCTGAGCTGGGAATGGATTTGGTGTGCTTGAGCAGAAAGGAGGCTGTTGCCGCTGTAGTGATTTGAGCGTGGCAGGTGGGGATAGTGTTAGGTATGGAGGTCGACAGGGGCCAGACTGTCTAGGACTTGGGACCCCAGGGTAATTAATTTGACTATTTCTGACTGCACTAGGAAACCAACAAAAGGTTTTAAAAGGGCAGAAACACCATCTGACACAGGGTTTTAGAACGCTCTCTCTAATTGATTGGTGGAGAAGGGATTCACTGGAGCAAGACTGGTGTCAGAAAAACGTGTTGGCTGCTTTTATGGTAGTCCAGGTGAGAGGTGGTGCCAGCTTAGTAGGAGGATGGCCACAGTGGAGGCGGTGAGAAGATGTTTGGGAGAGAGCCGAGGAAAAGAAGGATGCAAAAATAGTTCTGGTTTTTTACTTGAGCACCCGATTCAGTGGTAGTATCAATAATTGAAATGTGGAAGACTGTGAGGAGGAGCAGGTATGGATGACGGGAGGAGAACTCAGTGGGGAATTACAGTCTGGTTTTGGACATGCTAATTTTGAGATATCTATTAGACATCCAAGTGGAAATGCTAATTAAGAATTAGAATTAGATACAAGAAGTTCAGGGGGAAAATGAGTGCTTGAGATGAGTTTGAATTTATATGTACGAGTAGATGAGAGAAGATACAGATGACAACGAAGAATGGAAGGTCTAGAAGGAAGTCTGGCAGTCCCTGATATTTGGAAATGTAGAAGAGGAGGAACAATGAGCAAAGAACATGGAAAAGAGCATTTAGTGAAGAAAGAGAAAAGTCAGGAAAGTTGGAATAATGGGAGTCCATGAAAGAGGATGTTTTGAGGTAGAAGAGGAAAATCATGTCAAAGGCTGCTGACACTTAGAATAATTATCACTTTGCAATTTTTTGGCCAAGGGCTTCACATGCTTCTTATTGGGTTTCTGTATTTGGAATACAGTTTATCTCTTGTGTGTTTTACATGGAAACTATGAGGATGAAATAGAGTTGATTTTTGGTATTACTCTTTGAGATCCTTTGAAAAAATATGGAACTAAATTGGGCTATTTAGCTATTACAGCTGCTGATTCTGAGTATTTTGGACACTTGTGGTGGAATATGTCGTATAGATTCCTATTGCTGGTGGGACTTCTGTCAAGTGCTGGCTGGCTTTGGTTTCATGTGCCAGCACTAATTCAGTTATCTGGAGCCACTTAACTTTCACTAGCAGGCTCAGCCTAACCCAGGCTTCAGAACCAGCTCTGCTCTTAGGCAAGAAAACTGTAAAAGCCATTATTGAGCTGTAAATATCAAGGCAGCATTGATATTAACTTGTCTTCACCCTGAGGTCTGTGTAAGTGGCTTTGGCTTTGTATCCTACGAAAAAGTCTCGAGTTTGCGTCTTGGTTTTCTACCTGGTATCCTCTGGCTCACTTGGGTCTGGAGTTCTCTTTTGATCTCCTCTGCCTCTGGAAGTACCAGAACCCTGATCCTAAAGGGTAGATTTGCATCTCATCTCTGATACCTGCTCGGCACCCACCTTTTTTTCTACTATGAAATCTTGGCCCTATTTATTCCCATCCCACCCCAGAGTTGTTGTTAACTCTTTTTCTTCTTCTTATTATTTTAATATTTAGTTTTGAGAGAGAGGGAGAGGGAGAGGGAGAGGAAGAGAGAGGAAGAGAGAGAGAGAGAGAGAGAGAGAGAGAGAGAGAGAGAGAGAGAGAGAGAGAGAACAAGCTGGGGAGGGGCAGAGACAGAAGGGGACAGAGGATCTGAAGTGAGCTCTGTGTTGACAGTAGAGAGCACGATGTGGTGCTTGAATTCATGGAACTGTGAGATCGTGACCTGAGCCAAAGTCAGACACTTAACCAACTGAGCCACCCAGGTGCCTGTTCTTAACCCTTCTCCTGAGACTTCCACCTTTCACCCACTGCTGGACTCTCTTAGGTTGTTTTATTTTAGATTTCCCTTTTTTTCCTGATTGCTAGACTTTCCATGTTTACCTTAGGGACACAATTGAATTTTGCTTCAAATCTGGGTCTATATAATTCATATCTAATTCACCCTGTTACTTATTTAACCACATTTCTTAGGATCTTGTCTTCAATTTGGAATGACTTGAAGCGTTAATGGAAGCATTTTTTTTTTCAAAACTGATACTGACCAATGGTATGCAAAGTGGACTGCTTTGAAGAAGAAGGAAGGAATCCACAGATGTTCTTTACTCTAAATAAAGTAGGCATTAGGGAAACACAGATGAGTAAAATGTAGCCTCTTTTCTTGAGGAAATATGTTTTTAAATATAGTCCTACATAGATACTTTACAGCCAGTGAATTCAGCTAGTCACATTGAAAACTATTCCCTGTTTATGCGACCCATGTACTCTATTTTCAGTGGAGCCCTGTGCTCACAAAACATTGCTATTAAAACCCTTCAGAAGTAAGACCCAGTTAAAGTATTGAGGACACCAGTTCTTAGAATAAAGATTGACAAGAGGTTATGTTCATGTGTTCCATAATTATTCTTTTTTACTTAACCTTGATTAATTGCAACATATGCATGTTTTTCCACATGGAAGGGGCATATTGGAAATATTTAAATTGTTATGGTCATGCTGTGCTTTTCACAGATGATTGGAATGCTGCCCGGCATAAACCATCTCATCCTTCCCCCAAACAACTTGTCAGTTGTTTAACCTAGCATAATTTGTTTTTCATGACCATTAGAAATGACAGTGCTAAAATGTTTTACAGGGAAATAAAAATAAAAAAGAGTGATAGCTCTGATTTTTTAATACTCTTCTTTTTTCCCCACATTCTTTGATATAAAAATGTATCTTAACCTTTGCTTCAAATGTTGGCTGTTTTCTTTTCTTTTTTAAAAAAATTTTATTTAATTTATTTTTTAAATTTACATCCAAGTTAGCATATAGTGCAACAATGATTTCAGGAGTAGATTCCTTAATGCCCCTAACCCATTTAGCCCATCCCCCCTCCCACAACCCCTGCAGCAACCCTCTGTTTGTTCTCCATATTTAAGAGTCTCTTATGTTTTGTCCCCCTCCCTGTTTTTATATTATTTTTGTTTCCCTTCCCTTATGTTCATCTGTTTTGTATCTTAAAGTCCTCATATGAGTGAAGTCATATATTTGTCTTTCTCTGACTGACTAATTTCGCTTAGCATAATACCCTCTAGTTCCATCCACATAGTTGCAAATGGAAAGATTTCATTCTTTTTGATTGCTGAGTAATACTCCATTGTATGTGTATGTATGTGTGTATACACACACACACACACACACACACACACACACACCCCACATCTTCTTTATGCATTCATCCATCAGTGAACATTTGGATTCTTTCCATACTTTGGCTATTGTTGATAGTGCTACTATAAACATTGGGGTGCATGTGGCCCTTTGAAACAGCATATTTATCTCTTGGATAAATACCTAGTAGTGTAATTTTTTGAGGAACCTCCATACAGTTTTCCAGAGTGGCTGCACCGGTTTGCATTCCCACCAGCAGTGCAAAAGAGATCCTCTTTCTCCGCATCCTCACTAACATCTGTTGTTCCCTGACTTGTTAATATTAGCCATTCTGACCGGTGTGAGGTGGTATCTCCTTGTGGTTTTGATTTGTATTTCCCTGATGATGAGTGATGTTGAACATTTTTTCATGTGTCGGTTGGCCATCTGGATGTCTTTGGAGAAGTGTCTATTCATGTCTTTTGCCCATTTCTTCAGTGGATTATTTGTTTTTTGGGTGTTGAGTTGGATAAGTTCTTTATAGATTTTGGATACTAACCCTTTATGATATGTCATTTGCAAATATCTTCTCCCATTCTGTCAGTTGTCTTTTAGTTAAATGTTTGCTATTTTTAACACTGGGTAGACAGGAATGATTTTTAAAACTAGGAGTCTTATTCTGCAAAATGAAAACATACTATGAATTTCAGCAATACAGGTTATACTGAGACCATAGAATTTCATGGATGCATTATCAGGGTTTCAGTGATAATATGCACATAAACTTCATCCTTTATATGAGCCTGTGGCTAAGTTGGGCTGAAGTCTGGAATTGTTTGAGGAAGAGACCATTTCATGTACCCAACTACCAAGCATTTAGAATAAAAGGAACACTGAAAACATGCCAAGAGAAGGTGTACCACTGGACACCGTATCTTTCTCTGAAAAAGAATATATCTCAACCATAAGATAAAATTGTTAGGACTTCCGACATATTAGTTTGCCATAGTGTAAAAGTCTCAGGAGACACACATTTACTAGCTCTTAAAAAGTCTAGCTGTTGATCAGCTAGTATAGCCTGTTCTGTAGATTTTGGTTTAGGTTTAGAATTTTCTTCATCCCCAAACTCATGTGAACATTCTCTTAGAGGTGAGTATAGTAAGTGATGCATTACTCATGTGATAATCCTTTTAAGATTTTCATCTACAATTGTATTTTTGGACAGCAGAGAAGTAAAGCTGTCATCTTTTAAATTCTACATTGCTAATAAAGATTTATTTAGGATTCTGTGATGATACAAGCTGACTGATAATCCTCCTCAATAGCAACTATGGTCAGTTGTTCAAAAACATTCATGCCACCTCTGCTATCCACCTGTTTATGGTCCGCTTGGTAGGGAGCAGGGATCCCATGACAGGACTGGCTTATCTTGTTTCTAATAAGACATACCTTATTGGCAATATAAACCTGTAGCTATGAATTGTAACATATTTTTCTAATGAGGAATTAGGATGTGTGATCTGACTATCACTATACTGTTAGATGCAAGGGGACATAGACCTGGGAGTCTCCAGAACTGGGTAGAGATGGATTGCAGGTAGCTTCCTTCTGGCAGCTCAGAGTAGGTTTTGCCTGAATTCCATCCTGTAGGATGAATTGCCTTCTAAGAGGTTCCTGGGGACCCATAGAAAAGAGGATTTTGTGGGTATTGCCCACTGGTTCTTCTGATATGCTGGGCAGGTATGAATCCCAGTGATGGACATAGATTAGACCCAGTTGACATCCCTGTTATGGTTACTCTTAGGTCACTCATTTTGGATCACTGTGTGTGTGTGTGTGTGTGTGTGTGTGTGTGTGTGTGTGTTACATTTTGTGGTAGAAATAATAGTGTTTGTAGAGTTTAACCAGTAAGAATATATACAGAAATGTTTTTTTTAAGACATAAAAGGATTTTACACAAATATGGTAAGTCCCTACTCTCACCTAATGAATTTCACCACCATCACCTCTACTTGTTTGTCAACTCTCATTGTTCTGTTTCTTTTCTGTTCCCTTGGAGGAATTGGCATATTTGTTTCTAATTCCTTTTGTCCCTTCCTTAAGATATCACATCAGCACTTGTTTTTTCTCAGTTCTGGATTGCCAACTTTTCCATGGTATGGATTAATGCCATCAATCTATGAACATGTTAGTCTACCCATCTTTATAAAACCCTCCCTTGACCTCACATCCCTCTCTAGTTGCCCCCTCACTTCTTCCTTCTCCTTTACAACAAAAAACGAAAAGAATTGTCTACAATCAGTCTCTACTTCTTCTCCTCCCCTTCTCTCTTAAATCTGTTCCAGTCAGGCTATCAGCCACCCCACTCCACTGTAACAGCTCCTGTCAACCTCCTGAAGGACTCTCAAGTTGCTCAATTCTGTGATCCATTCTTAGTTCTCATCTTACCTGACATGTTGGCAGTATTTGATGGAGTGGAAGGTCTCTTACCTTCATGAAAAACCCTTTCTACTTAGCTTTGGGTCACCTCTTTTTCAATTTCCCTCCTATCTTGTTAACCACTCCTGCTCACTTTATCTCCTGACTTCTAAACATTGGAACACTCAGGGCCTAGTGCTCTGGCCCCTTCTCCATCTAACTCTCGCTTAGTGATCTCATCTCTTGTCTGACTTTAATGAATTCCAAATATATATTTCTAGCTTTGGACTCCTCCCTAGATGAAAGACTAATGTGTCTGGCCCCAAAGGCATTTTTGTGCTAATTAGAAAAAGCTGCTCTTTTCCTCAAGCACTTGACTGCCATCTTCTGGAAAATTTTCAGAATAAATAAACACTTAACACATGACTGCAAATGTGAGTGGTATCTCTTACAGCGGTGTAATCCTCAACCATTAGCAGCAGTTCTGTTTCTCCACTTGGGTGGTGTATAGTGGGCAATGCAAGCTTAATAGGTCCCCAGCCAAACTCCTGATTCCCAGCCCCCATCTCCCTATCCTCTTCCTTTCAGTCTTTTCTATTTCAAAATTCTTCCCATTGCTGAGGTCAAACTCCTTGAAGTTGTTCTTGATTTCTCTCTTTTGCCTATACCCCACCTTTAATTCATCAGCAAATCCTATTGTTTTTCCTTCAAAGGACACTAGAATTTAGCCACTTCTCACTCCTCCCACTGCTGCTTCCCTAGTCCAAGCTCCATCATCTCTCACCTCCATTATCCCAGTAGTATCCCAGCTTCCTATCTGAGTCCTTATTGTCTATTCTCAACACTGTAGCCACAGACCTAAAACCTAGGTCATGGGGCACCTGGGTGGCTCAGTCAGTTGAGTGTCCAACTCTTGATTTCGGCTCAGGTCATAATCCCAGCGTTGTGGGGTTGAGCCCTGCATTAGGCTCCCTGATGAGTGCACAACCTGCTTGGGATTCCCTCTGCCCCCTTCCCCACTCACACGTGCATGCTTTCTCTCTCTAATATGAAATAAAACCAGCCAACCAACCAACCAACCAAGGTCACATCAGGTCTCTCCTCTACCCCAAGCCCTTCAAGTGGTCTACTATTCAATCAGAGTAAAATTTAAAGTCTCACGGGCTTCACACAAACCAGGTCTGTACCACAGCTCTGACCTCATCTCCTTTCTCTCTCTCCCATATGCTCTGTGATCCAGGCATGTTGAACTTGCTCTTGTTCCCAGATGCTTCCAACTTCACGTATTCTGCTGGGATGTTCCTATATAAAACATTGCTTGCTCCCTTCTTTTCTTCAGTTTTTGCTCAGATATCACTTTGTCATATCAGAGAAACTTTCCTCAACCAAAGCATATAACGAAGCAATCCTCCTGCCCTAGCATTTGATGTTTCCCTTACTCTTCACTTTTCTCCATAAGACTTATCATCTGGCACACCCACATTGTTTACTGTTTCATCTCATGCAGATTTAAACTTTGTGAGGTTAGACACTTATTTTTTTTCCTCCTGCAATTTCTAAAATAGTGCCTGGTGAGTAGTAAGAGCTCAAAATATTACTTGAATAAATAAATGAATACCAGCATCTCTAAATCTTTCTGTGGGACCCTATCCTTAAAAAGACACAAAGGTTTGAGAGTGTCCTGCACAATTCTAATCTCCAAATTTCAAAATAAAAGCATTTTTATAGGAGTCCAAGAATGAATTTAAATATAATTTGAAAATTGCATTGATTTTGCCTCTTTCTTTCTGGAAGGGCACTGGTTTCCTATGGAGAAAGCAGGTAGGTGCCCTCTAGTGGCACCGAGAGAAATCTACATTTGTGTCACTTGAATTCTTGGTAGTAACATAATTGAAAATATAGTCCCTGATCCAGAAGCTTATTAATTTTATGATAGTAATAATTATGATAGCTATAAGTCCTCAAGTGTGCATTTAACACAAAATATGTTGAACTGAAAAATTACAGTTCCATTTCTTATAAATTATTTATGACTCATTTTTACATATTAATTTTTGTTTTCTGAGATCTGACATCCTCTGTTCCTCTTTATTTTTCTTATTGTTTTATCCTCTACTTATCTCTAACCTCTTATGTTCACATGATACTGGCCAATCCCCTGAGTAGATAAATGAAATAAAGGCTCAATTTTCTGGGAATTTATATGCTAATAAAAATGGTACCTGTGAGGGCAAACATGTGAGAGAACATGCCCAGTGATGCAGTAATCTCCACAGGCCAGAACTCTGAGGCCTCTTCAACCTTTACTGTGTATACTTCAACCATTGAGGAATGAACTCAAGCCTTAGCTGGCCATTTTTTCAAAAGTGACACATACTATATGGAGAAAGTAAGAAAGAAAAATATTCATGTCCACCTACATTGACAGTAAAGTCTGAAATGAAGTAAAGTCTCTGATTATCATTCTAACTTTTGAAACGTTAGGCCATTACAGTTCTTTGGGAAATTAAAACTTAAACTAGTTGGTCCAATTCAGGAGCCATGACCTTTCCAGTCCTGAGTAGCAGGGGTGGCTCTGGGAAACCCATGTCTGACATCAGGAGGCCTGAGCAATGATCAGACAAGCATTTTTGGAAGGTGGTAAGAAAAGCTCAGGAAGAAGATGAACTCCTGGTGCTAGAGCTCAGAATAATCCTGGCCATTTTACAGGGAGGAGACTTTGAATAGCTAGCTCCAGGGGGCAAAAGTTGGACAAAGGAAATACGATTAGAAAGCAGATTTCATACCATCATTAAGAAACGTTTTCCGGGGGCACTTGGGTGGCTCATTTGGTTAAATGATGGACTCTTGATTTCGGCTCAGGTCATGATCTCATGGTTTGTGAGTTTGCACCCTGCATTGGGCTCTGCACTGACAGTGTGGAGCCTGTGCTGACAGTGTGAGCGGGGGAGGGGTAGAGAGAGAGAGAGAGGGAGAGAGAGAGAGAGAGAGAGAGAGAGAGAATCCCAAGCAAGCTCCACGTTCAGTGCGGAGCACCAGGAGGGGCTTCATCTCATGACTGTGAGTCTAGAATCCCAAATCAAGAGTCGGGTGCTTAACCAGATGAGCCACCCAGGTGCCCCCAAATGGTAATTTTTTTAAAAGTCTAATAGTGTCAGCTTCCTTTTTGAGTTGTGCTATCATATACCTGACACATCTGGAGGTACGAATAGAAATCAATAGCACAGCAGTTAGTAAGATGTTACTGAAACTTAACCCAATTTTCTGTTATTACGTATAGTTTAGAGTTTTTCCTACTTCCTACTAATTGTTTTTTAGATTGCAGGTAAATATTTTCTTTGATCTAAAACTATTTTTCTTGAGAAATTGTCTTTTCAATTACACAAGTTGGTGTGGTATCTTGAATAGTATATTTTAAAGCTAAGATATTCCATATATTATTTATCTTTAAAGAATTAAGTAAATTTTGTTTCTAAACCATCTTGCCTTCTACAGGTATCTTTATATAACTTAGCATTCCCTCTTAATAAAGTGGTGATATGAAAAAGGACATGCTAATAAGATTAGTAATAAGATTAGGTAGGCTTTGTATGTACCCTAGACTTAATTTCTTTGACAATCAGATGCTGTTTGCTTTATCATTTGGAGGGCCAACATTCTCTTTAAGTCATGCTTAATTGCTTATCTGAAAATTAGCAAATTTAACATTCTTAGCATTTGTACTATGTTTGATATTTCTAAAGTGTTAGCTGTGTTTCTTAGTAACTGCTATATTCTCTCATTTTAATGGCTGCAGAGACAATATTGGATACTTTGCCTTGTAATTAAAGAAACATTGTTTCCTTATAATTATTGCAAGAATGCATAGATTTTAAGTTGTGCTAATTTGTCTTTTGTAGAGTATGCTGAATTTCTACATTGCAAAGGAAAAAAATTTACAGATTTTGATGAAGTTCGCCATGAGATTGAAGCAGAAACAGATCGAGTGACTGGAATGAATAAAGGCATTTCCTCCATACCCATTAATTTACGAGTCTATTCTCCACATGGTAAGTAAAATAACAAAATTCTAAATTTTTTTCCTCAAAAATCTTTGCATTAATTGACATACATTATTTGTGCAGAAGATGGTTTGTTCTCTCAAAAAATACCGGGTTTCTAGGATAGTGTTTGGATACTGCCATAAATGGTATGATTCAAAGAGCTCACAGATTTATGGGAAAGCAGGAGATGACTTTTAAAAAGATCAGAATTGAGTAAGTCACTTAAAATTTTTTCTTTATTTTAAACTCTTAGACTTTGTAAGAGGTATGCGTGAAAACTTCTATTTTTTAATATCTTCAGTTTTAGCAAGAATCTTAGAGGTACATGGATGGTACTGTAGTTGAGTCTTCTCCTATTGGATTTTCTTATAGTGCTATATATTTCTATTTATTCTCTTCCTGAGGCATCAACTCTGATTTTTTTCCAGACTATCAGAAGAAACTTATAAATTAGATAACCAGTTCATGGTGTATGATATGGAATAACCTCTATCCTGACTAAATTTTCAGTGGGGCAGATTTTCATGCTGGTGCCACCCCTGTCGTGTGCGGAGAACGATAGCCAGGCTGCTGCTGGAGTCACTGACTCAGGGGTAGTTTCCTGCCCTCCTGGTGGTACTCCATGAGTCTGGGCACATAGCCTGCACCGTAACCTCATGGGACCACAAATGACTAACAGCTGTCCAGTAGGCTGAGCGGCTAACCCTCTCTAGATAATACATAATGCTTTTGAAGGGAAGGACAAATCTTACCCTAAGAATTTTTACACTATTTGAAGGCAATTGTACAAGACCGGCAGCCAGCGTATGCACTTATTGTTCAGTGTTTGAATTATAACACACTAGTTACAGATATGACAGCTCTCTCTTAGATATGCAAATCAGTGCCTTTCAAATTATGTTAAGATAATTATTTGGCATAGGACAATCATGTCATAAAAATAAAGAAAACTAACAAAGCCATTTTGTATTCTGTGCTTTCTATTCTACACACATGAGTTGGAGTTAACTCAACACACAGTATATAAAGCTGAGCTTGTTTTACTTCTACTAAAGAGACTGGTGATTTTTCATTATTGATATTTTTTAGCATTGAGGGTATATGTAAGACTCCTTTTTTTCCCACACAGTGCTAAATCTCACACTTATCGACCTACCTGGAATTACTAAAGTGCCCGTGGGAGATCAGCCACCAGATATTGAGTATCAGATCAGAGAAATGATTATGCAGTTCATCACGCGGGAGAACTGTCTCATTTTGGCTGTTACTCCAGCCAACACCGATCTTGCAAACTCAGATGCATTGAAGCTAGCTAAAGAAGTTGATCCTCAAGGTGAGTGTGTGGCTTTTAGGATGGAAGAGAATTAGTTTAACATGTCAAGAGTTTGGGTATATTTCAAGGTAACACAAATTCTCATAACTTAATTTCATTAATAATTTAATTAGCCATTATTAATATTGTTAGATTTTTTTAACTTAAGATGCTGAAAGAAAAATGACTAGGGGATATAGTCTAAACCTATATAAATAAATGTAAGATTAAGTGAGATCTAAGAAAACAGATATTTCTAATCCTTATGAACTACTTATTTTAAAAAGCAAATAAAATAAACTGCTGGTACAGAAATCAGATAGTCCCCTCAGTTATTGAAAGAGTTACCTGAATATACTCCCAGTGAAACTCTTTCTGTTTCATGTATGTCTTGTTTCTTTAAAATAGGAAACCCTTTTAATGCATGTAAAATAGTTTTATTTTTGAGAGAGAGGGAGAGAGAGAGATAGGGAGGGAGGGGCATAGAGAGAGGGGACAGAGGATCTGAAGCAGACTCTGCACTGATGGCACAGAGCCCAACGTGGGGCTCGAACTCACAAACCGTGAGATCACAACCTGAGTCGAAGTCGGACACTTAATGGACTGAGCCACCCAGGTGTCCCTAATGCATGTAAAATATTATTTAGCTTACAATTATTTGAAATAAGCACATATTGTAAAAGCAGAGATTTATCTTATTTGTGCTGATGTTTTGATTTTTTTCTTTTTGGGAGCTAACAATAGTTTATCTTCAGAGACCCCAAAATGGGGCTCTGTGTGTGTGTGTGGTGTGTGTGTGTGTGTGTGTGTGTGTGTGTGTGTGTGTGTGTTTAAAGTCATTATGGAAGGGCACTCAATGATCTGTCTATTCAGTGTGGAGATACATGTTCCCCAATTCTAGGAATTATTTTTGATAACTAATTGCCCCTACTTTCTCTGTTCTCTTTATCTGGAATTCATATTATTAGTATGTTAGAACTCCTGGATTAACCTTATTTAAAAAAAAAAAACTCCTCTTTTATTCTTTGTCTCTATGTTCTACCATTTGCAAAATTTATTCAACTTTATCTTCAGCTCCTCTAATTAATTTTTCGTTTCTGATATCATTTAAAGAAGTCCCAACAGCATTTTCTCATTTTGTGAATGTTATTTTTATTTTTTAAAATAGCATCATCCTCTTGGTTTTGCAAGTACACTATCTTCTCTAAAGATTTTAATGAGAGGTCTTTTGAAGCTTTCCTTTTGTAATTTACAATGTCTCTGAGTCCATTTTTTTCTGGTCATTTTTCTTGGTCACTGTCTTTGATATCACACCCTTTTTTCAAATGATTGGCGATCTTTTGCTGCTTGCTCAGATACAAGAGTAGAGCACTAATAAGCTGACAGAAATTCTTTATGTGTCTGCATGAGATTCATTGACTAATGGGCATTATCATAGGGTGACTGGGCTGGCCATTTTGTTGGGAGCCTTCCTCAGCTGCTACTAGATGCTACAAGTATTTCCACTTGAGCTGGTCTGATGTAAACCTAATGTCCAGTGTTCTCAGATGGAAGAGGAAGAATTGTTGTCATGGTGACATGGGGTGGTTCTCGCTGTTTAGCATGTAGACTCCTAATGAATCCCTCCGTTTTCATAATGGCATTCCTAAAGGTCTTCCTCAGTCCACAGTCCCTCTATCCTCTTCTGAAAGTAAATCTTCAGTATTCTGCTGAGGTTAAGGAGGAGTAACTATGTGGTTATGCAAGATGGGGGAAAGGGTCTGGAGGTCTAACAACATCGTATAGACATTTTCAGCAAATTCTTCCATTTTTAGCTCCTCTCGCACCCTGGCCTTGGTGCATTTAGTTTTTAAACCTTTCCACAATCTTCATTAGTGATTGTTTTACTTCTTTGTGGCTTCCTTCAGCATCTCTGACATTGGTGCTTGCAACCAAGGAGGTGGAGGTTACAGGTGGCTAGATGGGGACCATCACCAGGGCTCTCCAAAATCAGTGGCGCGGGAAAGCCAGACTAAGGAGTGGGGCTGGGGTCTAGTTATAAAAATGATGCTGTAACAGCCCTGTCTCAGCAACCTTCTTGTCTCACAGGAGACAAAGCCATCGATATCTTATGGGAGCAGAGGTAGCAATTCTATCGGTGGATTCTAGCAAGTGCAGCACAATCGCATTCCTAAAAAGTCCCCTCGAAGTTGAGATGAAACTTCATGGAGAGTACAAATGATATCCCCCAATCTCTGATTCTAGTTTTGTCAGTCTTTGGTTTTGTCTCCTTGGAGGTGGTTCTTTTCTCAGATCTATTCTCCTCACAGGCGGCAAGATGCTTGCAGTTGCCTCTGCCTTACATCCTCACAACTTCAAATATAGTAGAACAGCCAATGGAGAATCTTTTGTTTTTACAAATTCTGAATTTTATGAGAAGTATAAACTAAAAGAAAATTGGCCAACTAATATGTCCTGTAAAGTGTCCTCAATTCTTGAGATTCATTTAACATATTCATGTTCTATTTAACTCCTTTTGTATTGAAGGGATTATTATTTTTTTTTAATGTTTATTTATTTTGATAGAGCATGCATGCGATCGGGGGGAGGAGCAGAGAGAGAGAGAATCCCAAGTAGGCTCTGTGCTGACAGCTGCCCCCAACACTGGACTCAACCTCATGACCTGACCTGAAAGCAAGAGTCAGACGCTTAATGGACTGAGCCACCCAGGCTCCCCTGTGTAGAAGGGATTATTAATGGCAGTGACTATATCTCACTCCTCAGCCTCCTCAAAAGAAAATTCATATATGACCCAAAGCAATAACTCTCATGTGATGGCATAACATTAGGTAGGAGCAATTAATATTGGTGGAGGGAATCATCAGTTTACCAGAAAGAAATCAGTCTTTACAATCTCACTGAGAGTATTAACAACATGTTGTTACAGCATAAGTGAAATACAACATCGAGTTTTAGTCATGGATTTGTAATAGTATGCTACAAATCTGTATCCAGAAGGTTAAATTTGAAATTTTTTGCTAATTTAGGCCTGGCTTATTTTATAAGCCTATTGTTATTAGGTGCTACTTAGAAATTGCCATCTGAATGTTCATGGACTTACCAAAATGAGCGTCATTTCTTATGGATCAGTAGAAATCCTGCTTTGTCAAAGACAGACCTTCCTTATACCAGTTTTTCATATTCTATATGTGGTAGTTCTGAGGACAGATTTTTGTAAGTTTTGCAGATAATTGGAAGATAATTTTGCAAGTAATTAATAATTTTTCAGAAAAGAGAAAACATTCAGTGCTACTGTGTGCCATTTACTTGTCTGACTGATTCCTTCATGGTGATTGCTAAGAAGGACAGATTAATCCATTGCCTGAAGACTCTTAATAAGTATGATTCTTGGGTTAATTACTAAAAGTTCCTTGCTAGCCTCAAGGCTTATAATTTGCTTTCACATCCCTCTTTAAATTCTGTAACACTGTTACACTCAGGAACCCTGAGAACTATCCAAAGGGTTTGCATGATGATCATGTCTCCCTCAGAGATCCATTTTGGTGTGTTGCTAACCTGTGGCTTTGACTGGTCCTGGACATCATTGAAGCTCCAAAGGAAGAGGGTTAATTCTTTCCCAAACCAATAGAGTTCAAATTCTATGTTTTCATCAGTGGTAGAAGAATTAATAGAGAAGGGAAGAAGCTGGAAAGGCCTTAGAATGTGGTGAATAGGGCTATGTTGTATTGGGATTGACAAATAGAGACTTCCATTTACTTTCTGTGCCTTTCTAGTCATTCTGTGAGTATTTTTTAAATATCTGACTCAGAGGTCTAGTTTTCCTTATAATTACCACTTTGGTAAAAAAGCAGTGACATGTGTTGTTTAGATATGTGTTGCTTAATTTCCACATGTTGGTAAAATTCCAAAATTTCTTTCTGTCATTGATTTATAATTTCATTTCATTTTGCTTAGAGAACTTACTTTGTAACATTTCATTCATTTAAAATTTGAGACTTGTTTTATGGTTTAACATGTGACCTGTCCTAGAGACTGTTCTATGTGCATTTGAGAAGAATGTGTATTCTGCCTTTGTTGGGTATAGTGTTCTGTAGATACTTGTTAGGTCTATTTGGTTTATAGTACTACTCAAATACTGGTATTCTGTCTGGCTGTTCTAGTATTGAAATTGAGACATTAAAGTCTACCACTATTATTGATGAGTTATCTATTTCTCCCTTCAATTGTGTCAGCTTTTGCTTTATGTATTTTGGGACGCTGTTGTTAGGTGCATTTATACTTGTTATGTCTTCTTGATGGATTGGCCTTTTGATCATTACAAAATGTCTTTTTTTGTGTCCAGTAACAATTTTTGTCTCGAAATTTATGTTTGATGTTAGTATAACCATTCCAACTCTCCTTTGGTTACTGTTTTCCAGATATATCTTTTTCCATCATTTACTTTCAACCTATATGTGTTTTTGAACATGAAATATGTCTCTTGTAGACAGTGTGTGGTTGGATCATTTTTTAAAACCCATTCTCCAATATTTGCCTTTTGACCAGAGTGTTAAATCCATTTCCATGTTATGTAATTACTGATAAGGCAGAATTTATATCTGTAGTTTGCTATTTGTTTCTGTATGTATTATGTCTTTTGTTTGTCTATTTCTTTATTAGGAGTAGAGAAATAATTTTTTGTTAAAAATATATTTCCTGCTATACCATTTTAATTCCCTTGTCATTTATTTTAATATTTTTAAAGTTATTTTTTACAGGTTGCCATGGAATTATAATTAACATCTTAACTTCTAACAATATAGTTTATATCTAGTACAACTTAATTTCAACAGTCCACAAAAATTTCCTCCCATGTAGCTCCATTTCCTCCCTTTGTTATGTGCTGTAATCACTACCTATCAACACAGGCATATAACTATTTCTTTATGCAGCTGTCTTTTAAATCAGAAAGGAGAAAAAAGAGTTACAAACCAATAATAACACATTTATATTTTCTTTTACCTACATAGCTACTTTCACCAGTGTTCTTTATTTATTTGTGTGGATTTGAGTTACTGTCTAGTGCCCTTTCTTTTCATCCTGAAAGACTCCAGTTAGTATTTCTTTTTTTTGTTAATGTTTATTTTATTTTTGAGACAGAGAGAGACAGAGCACAAGTGGGGGGGGGGGCAGAGAGAGAGGGAGACACAGAATCTGAAACAGGCTCCAGGCTATGAGCTGTCAGCACAGAGCCCAATGCAGGGCTCGAACCCACGAACCGTGAGATCATGACCTGAGCTGAAGTCGGATGCTTAACCGACTGAGCCACCCAGGCGCTCCCAGTTAGTATTTCTTATAGGGCAAGCCTCCTAGTGTGGGATTCTCAGTTTTTATTTATCTGAGAATGTCTTAATTTATCCTTAATTTTTGAAGGAAAATTTTTAGTTAATAGTCTTCCCCCTCCCCCACCACTTTTTGAGTATGTCATCATCTCATTTCCTTCTGACCTCTGTGGTTTTCTGATGAGAAATCAGCTGTTAATCTCATTCAAGACCCCCTTGAATATGATGGATCTTTTCTCTCTTGCTGCTTTCAAGATTTTCTCCTGGTTTTTGAGAGTTTGATTATGATATATGTAGGTGTGGATCTCCTTGATTTTATCCTATTTGGAGTTTGTTGGGGTTTTGAGATGTGTAGATTAATGTTTTTCATCAAGTTTGGGACATTCTCAGGCATTATTTTTTCAACTATTCTTTCTTTTCTTCTCCTCTCTGGCTCCCATGAAATGTATGTGAACATGCTTTATGTGTTTCACAGGTCTCTGAGGCTTTGTTCATTTCTTTTTAAAAAAATTTTTTTTAATGTTTTATTTTTATTATTGAGATACAGAGAGACACAGAACGTGAGCAGGGTAGGGGTAGAGAGAGGGGAGACACAGAATCTGAAGCAGGCTCCAGGCTCCGAGCTGTCAGCACAGAGCCCAATGCTGGCTCGAACTCACAAACTGTGAGATCATGACCTGAGCTGAAGTTGGTCACCCAACCAGCTGAGCCACCCAGGTGCCCCTCACTTATTTTCTTTATTATTGGTTCTTTTGTTTTTCTTTTCTGTTTCTTGGGTGGGAGGAATAATCCCAATTGACCTATCTTCAAGTTTGCTGATTCTTCTGCCTACTCAGATTTTCTGTTGAATCTGTCTAGGGAATTTTTTATTTTTATTATTTTAATTTTCACCTCCAGAATTTCTATTTAGTTCTTTTTAAAACTAATTCCATCTATTGATTGATATTCTGTATTTGGTATAACAGTATGCTTGTACTTTTAAAAATTATGTAGATACGGCTTTTTTTAAGTTCTTTGAACATATTTAAAATAGCTGATTTAAAGTCCTTGGCTAGTAAGTTCAATGTCTGGGCTTCCTCAGAGATAGTTTCTATTGAATGCTTATTTTCCTGTGTATGGGCCATACTTTCTTTGCATATCTTATAGTTTTTTCATTGAAAATAGGACATGTTAAGTAATATAATGTGGTAACACTCAAAAATCAGATTCCTCTCCTCTTCCAATGATTGTTTTTGTTGCCATTTGTTGTTGTTGCTGTTGGTATTTGTTTGCTTAGTAATTTTCCTGAACTAAATCTATAAAGTCTGTATTCTTTGTTGTATGTGGGCATTAGAGCCTTTGCTCAATTTTCTTATTAGTCAGCTAATAACTTGACAGAGATTTTCTTAAGTGTACAGGGCTAATAAGTCTCCCAGCATTTGGTGAAGGTCTTGGTGTGAATTTTGGAATATGCCTTCAATAGCAGGCAGTTTACAATTCTGCCTTAACTTTCACTTCCTGCTTGTGTAGAGGCTTAAGTTTAGCCAGAGTTTGGGGTCTTTTCAGATCTCTCCTGAGAATGTGCACAGCCCCAGGCATGCATGTAGCCTTTTAGATGCTAAATTGTACATATATACAAACCTCAATGATTCTTATCGCCACCTCATTCCCAGCTTTTCGTTTAAATTTTTTGGTCAGATTCTTCTGCCCCAACTCTTATTGCTGCTTAAAGTAGCTGTGATGTTAAATATTACCACTGATTGTTTTTGACATGCTTCCTGGGTAAAAGGCTGTTGTGCTGAGTATACTCTGAGTCAGATCAAATAAAGAAAAGCTCTATAAATAGGTGTTTTTAGAGGATTGCTAGAGAGGTTAAATAATTACAGTTCACTGAAAATGTTATTTTTGGTGTATTCCAATCCTATTCTGTCCCCTCCAGTGGCTTCTGGCTGCTAGTTTTCACTGTGATTTGGGGGGATTTTCATTTTCAAGACTACTGTAGAGCTAAGGAGAGGGGAATGGGAATTGGAAAAGTTCAAACACCACAAATCTTGCTGATCTTACTGAGATTCAGTCATTTTTGTTGAACAAATGCTCCTCAGTTTGTTACAAGCATTTCGTTAATTTGAGAGTTCTGAAAAGTTGATTTTGACAATTTTTTGCCAGTGTTTTTTGTTGCTTTTATGGAGAAATAGGCTTCCCCCTTATTCCATTCCATTATTCTTCATTCTGATCTTATGTAACTTTAATAATTGGGAAATTGTCATATAAAAGACATTTGAATTGGGATGCTGAGGGAAATCTGTTTGTGACATCTGTTACCCTGTTGGTCATTAGGATTGATTTCACTGCCTATGCAAGTAGCCTATTTTCACCACTTCATCTTCAGCTTTCCTGAAGTTTTGTCCATAGCTAATGAGGGTGACCTATTTAGATAATAGAGGGCAATTCTTTATTCAAGGTACCTGAAATATAATCTTATCCACCGATGTACATAATTATATAGTTTTCTGAGAGATGGTCTAATTTAGGCAGTCATGATTTTGTACTAAATTAAGCCTCTTTGACATAGATAGGCCATTTTCAACTGGGCAGGACTTGGGTATATTTGAATATATAGTTGGGAAGTTTATGTTTGCCTAATGATATTAAAAATAAAAGCTTTTATAAAATGAATATTACTATAATGCTGGGATGTATTTATATATGTCTTATATTAAAACAAATGTAATGGTGAATTATTCTCCCTGTATATGTAGAATGTAACACATTTGTGGCTAGAGAAAGCTCAAGCTTATCTTTTGTATCATTTGTGAAAAATAATTTACTGACTAAATGAGGATTTTTAGTAAAACTTTAAGGGGATTGGCTATACTATTTACAAGGTCAAATTCCTAGTCAGTAGAATTAAATGTTTTACATATAATTTTCCCTGTATCATTGTCTTATTATTTTAAAGTGCTCTTACATACTCTTCGTTTCACCAGAATACTGGGAGGTTCGTTTGTTGAGAGGTCCCATTTTGGGGTGAAGAAGTTTATGCAGATGTTGGTGCTTTACACTATTGAATAACATGGCCGTGACCACATAGTGCACTTGTGGTAGCCCCTCCCTCCTCATCTAGAGGTAGCCCCTCTACCTCATTAGACCACTTCTCAATTAGTTATTTTATTCAGTGGTGTACATAAAAGAACACAGAGCTTGGAAGGCCTGTCACTTCCCAGCTGTATGTTCTTGAGCAAGTCGTTCAACTTCTTCGAGCCTTATTATCTCATCCAGAAAGTAAAACGAAGTTATCATAAACCTTGCCTCAAAAAGTTGCTGTAATAATTAAATAAGATAAATGTATCTGTAAAGATAACTCTAAGCTATTAACCAAATGCTAGAAATTATTTTCCTCTTGAAAAGATTCAAAGGACATGACTTTGTTATTTTATTGTACGTAATTTATAGGGATGAGAAACCTATAAAACAATCACTAGCCTTCTGTAACCCAAACTGCTGCCTGTACTAATATGAATTAATGAAGCTTGATAACACATAGAATTATAATAGAATTATTTTGAATATTTTAATATTGTAGCATAAAAATAAAAATAATTTCAGATTCATTTACAAATTGTTAGATTAACTGTAGGTGAAAGGAGATTTTAGCTGGGTCAGGTTGGAGCTGGGGTAGGGTGGAAGGAGGGGTGTTTACTTTGGCTTGATGGGTTTAAGGCACTGTGCCAGCTACCGCTCATAGATTTAGAGTTAGAGGGCAGACTAGGATTCTCAGCACAGTCTCACAATGATTCCTCTAATGAACACTTCCTCTAACTATTAGGAATTTCTACTCAGCTACATTAAAAATTCAGTCACTGCCTTTGTTAGTTCACTAATTTCTTGTTCAACAGACGTTTATAATTCATCTTTTGAGCTAGGTAAAGTGCTCATGGTCAGTAGTATATATTCTATATGCAGGACCACCTGGTAGGAAACTGGACTATATAGATGCTCAGTATATATTTCTTTTTTTTTAATGTTTATTTATTTATTTTGAGAGAGAGAGAGAGAGCGTGTGGGTGTGTGCAAGCAGGTGAGGAGTAGAGAGAGGGAGAGAGAGAATCCCAAGCAGGATCCATACTGTCAGTGAAGATCCCAATGCGGGGCTTGAACTCATGAATCATAAGATCTTGACCTGAGCCAAAATCAAGAGCCAGACGCTTAACCAACTGAGCCACTCAGTCATATTTCTGATACATATATCAGCCCCTCAGTATGTATTTCTGATAATTTTTGTACTTTCCACTATTTAAAAAAAAGCTACTTGTTTGCATGGCATCTTTTCTTATGTGTGAGGTCATAAAAATCCCCAGGGAAAAGTATTCCAGAAGATCTGCTTTATGAACTGAACATTTTCATATTTTAGGGGATGTAATTTGGTTCACAGCATATGTCAGTTCAAGTGAAATGAGTTGTGTAGTAACACCATGTCATATGTTATAACCACAAGTATCCTGTCAAGCAGGTGGCATTACTCAGTTTATATAGGAGGAACTGAGCTTAGAGAACTTGCTCATAATCAAACAGCTGGTAAGTAGCCGAAGCATGATGTAAGCCCACATATCTCTGATAACAGCAGGTCTGGTTTGCCAATGTATCATCAATCTTTCTCACACCAACTGTGTTATAGACACTGTATTCAAGGGTAATCATGAATGCTTCTTAGAATTTTATAAAATTGAAGTGAAACCTGTTTAATGAAGTATTATTGTAGTAAACACAGTAAAACATTGCCAAAGTTACATTGAATTAGATTTTGCCTTACAGTTCTTTTGTAAGGCAGGTATCTATTGGAATATCTCTGCATCAATATGTGTAAGAAATAGACCACTTGGCAAACTTAAAAACTGAACTCTTAGAGCAAATATTATAAATGCTGGAGAAAGAATTGTTTTGGAAGAGTTCATGTTTACATTATCACGTGAATGCTTTTTCATTATTTCCCAAAAGCATTAATGAGCATTATTTTCAACTGGTTTCATGAGATTTTCATTTTTCATACCAGTTTTTAATATGGCTATATTGCTTTAATTTTAAGAGATCATTTTAGTTGCTTTTTCATTTATTCAACACATAGTTAATAAGCAACTACTATATGCCAGGCACCATTCTGAGCATCATGAGAAAATTGGTAAGCAAAACAAAAATTTTAGGCTTATGGGGCTTATATGCTAACAGAGGGAAGAGATGAAAGATAAACAATTATTTTAATATCAGGTTAATATAATGCCAGACACTGATGAGTACTATGAAGAAAACTAAATCAGAATAAGGGGAGAGAGAGAGATTTGGAATGCTATTTTAGGCTGTGGAAGAAGCATTTGAGCAGAGAACTGCTAAGTGAGGGAACAAGCCTTGTGAATATCTGGAGGTGGAGCATTCCAGGCAAAGAAAAGAGTAAGCACAAAGGACTGGGGTGGAACTGGTTTGATGTGTTAAGGAGCCACCAGGAGGCCATTGAGGATGGAGCTCAGTGAGAAGAGAGCAGCAGATTCTAGAATCGGAGAGGTAAGGCAGGGCCCTTGTCATGTGGGTTCTTTTACATCACAAAGACTTCGCATTTGTTCAAAATATAGCTAATGGATGGTTTTGAGTGTAGAGGGACAAGATTTGATTTATGTTTTCATAGGTCAGTCTGGCTGCTATGAGAAGAAATGACTAAAAGAAGGGCATGAATAGAAACAAAGAGATCACTTAGATTATTCCTATAAAGAGATCCTGTGGGGAGACAGAGGATGTGGCTTGGAATAGAGAGGAATGGTACAGAGTGGAGAAGCTGTCAGAGTCAAGATATATTTTGAAAGTAGAGCTGAGAGAACTGATGGCTTGGAGCCTGAAACCTGCTTCAGATTCTGTGTCTCCCTCTCTCTCTCTCTGCCCCTCCCTTGCTTGTGCTCTCTGTCTCTCTCAAAAGTAAATAAACATTTAAAAGAAAGAAGGAAAGTAGAGCTGAGAGTGTCCTGATGGTTTTCTGTGGGAAAAAAAAGAGTCAAGGATGACTTCAAAGGTTTTAACGAAGGAACAAGTTAAATGGTAATGCCACTTGCTAAGATGGAGGTTATTAAGAGAGAGGAAGATGTTTGGGGGAATCAAGAGTTCTATTATGAACATGTAAAATTTGAGATGTTTATTAGACAGGTAAGTAGTGATGATAGAGACTAGAATTCAAGGGAGAGTTTCATGCTGGATTTAAGAATCTGGGAAACATCAGCCTAGAGGTGGTGTAGTGAGTTGAACTATATCCCCCAAAAGATACGTCTAAGACCTCATCTCCCATAACTGTGAGTGTGTCCTTACTTGGGAATAGGATCTTTGCAGATGTAATTAAGAATCTTGGGATGAGATCATCCTAGATTGAGGGTGGACCCCTAAATCTAGTGATTAGTGTGTTTATAAGAGAAAAGAGAGGGAGATTTGGGAGAGACACACAAGGAAGGACATGTGAAGATGGAGGCAGAGATTGGAACTATGCTATCATAGCCCAGAAACTCCCGGAGTCACCAGAGGTTGGAAGAGGCAAGGAAGGATCTTTCTCTGGAGCCTCTTATGGGAGTGATTGTAGCACTGCTAGCACTTTAAATTTCAGACTTCTGGACTCCAGAACTATGAGAAAATAAATTCCTATTGTTTTAAGCCACTGGTCATTTGTTGCAAGAGTCATAGGGAACTAATTCAGATAGTAATTCCTTGAGACTAGTTAAGATCATGTAGGAGATGAATATAGATAGGGAAGAGAAGCATGGTCAAGGAAATAGCTCTGGGGCTCTCCAAGTCTATTTTAGTAGTGTTGGAAGGGAGGAGAAAAAGCAGATGCCACTGAGAAGTGATAGAGAGCCAAGTGAACATGGTACTCCAGAAGGTACAGGAAAAGAGCGTTTTGAGAAGGGCATTGTGATGGATGTGCTAAATGCTGCTGAGAGATCAAGGAGAATGATTTGGTAGGTCAAAGCTGAGCCTACTGTGAGGAAGCCCAATAACACAGTCAGAAATGGAACACAGGACTTGGTAACTACGGGGTAGTGAGATTTCCCTTATATTGTAATGAAGTGGTACACCCAACCTAATGGCATAAAAGGCAGGGCACCCATATGTCTTTGCCTCTCTGGCTTGGCAGTTTACCCAGTCCTTACAGGCTATATTCAACTTGAACCTTATCGTGCTCCTCTGTGAGGAACCAGGGAGGTGCTGGAAAGCTGCATCCATTCAGTCACTTGTATTCTTAGCCCTGAATTCTTCAAACTTGTTGCTGGAAGATTCAGTAGTAAACAGAAGGAAAGCAGCTTGAACTGGGTCTAAATCATCATTACCTCCAATCTTTGTATCTAAATCAGACTTTTATGTTTTCATCTAATAGAGACAAAGGTAGAGAACTGACCATTGGATTTGCCACATGAAAGTCATTGGTGGCTTTGATAACAAGGGCTTGGTAGGGCAGTCTCCTTAGAGAAGGTTCAGAAGGGACTTGAATGTGAGGAAGTAGAGATAGTATATAGGCAGCTCTTTCAAGTTTCACTGTAGAGGGAAGCAGGAAAGTAGGATACTAGTATAAATTCAAAAGAATGTTTTTGAAAGATGGGAGATATTAATAGCATGCTTGTGTGTTGATAAGAATGAGGCAGAAGACAGATAAAATTGGTGAAGGACAGAGATGAGATAAATGTGGAAGAAATAGGATAAAGATAGGATAAATAGATGAGAAAAATCCTTGATTTTCTCAGGGAGTGGGAATATAATGTAGGGCACCTGTGGGTGCCATAGATAGGAGAGAATTAGATTGTCTCTCTATTTTAATCGTAGTGAAGGTAGAGGATATGGATGCAGATGAGGTTAGTTGGTTAGATTGATTGGTAGGGAGAGCACTTTTTTCATGTTGAGTTTATTTATGGTGGTATAATACCCATCTATCCTGGTTGGTTTTAATGGTCTTATAATAAAGACACCATGTTTACACTGCTGTTCAACATCTGCATATTTTTATAGACACTGCTATACCCTAGCTGACAGTTCATCATAAAGAGACACTCACATTTCCTGTAAAGAAAGCAGAGGAGTCAGTCCCAACAGTGGTATTGATTTATTACTTGAGCATGAGTTCATTACCCATGAAGACTCTCATTGTGCCTTTTATTTTCTGGGCACAGCAGTATTTTAGCATTACCCATCAAGTTTGTCGTCTACAATAGAGCGCTGTTCAAAGGCCTCACTAGGGAGGCAAATGTGTCTAGAAATTCCCTTCATGGTGATTTATTTCACAGCAAATGAATTTCATTTCTAAATCTAGCATGACCAGAGGTCTTCCTAGAGTATAAAAACACTCCACGAGGACTGTAAGACCTCTGGTTGGGAAGAGAGTAACGTTTTCTCTTGAGATGAAATTTGTGAATTGGGTCAGAATTTACCATGAAGCTGGAGGTAGACTTCTTTATTTGTTTTCTGGAGGTGTGTTCAACCAACATCTTTAAGCTTGTGCCATTCAACAAGTCTCTGTCTTCAACCTAGAAAAAGTTAAAGTCCATGGGTGATGTAAGCTGATATTGATTGACCTTTAGCAATATTTAGCAGACATTTACTTTTCTGTCTGGTCATGGAGGTGCTGTTAACTTGAACAGAAGCTTCAAGCCTCCAGGCATTAAATCAGCATTCAGAGTATGGTGACTGTGTTTATAAAATACAAGTATAAGAGCAATCCATGGAGAAAAACCCATTTTTCAGGCAGTGTATCTTTCTCTGTAGGTATTCTTTTTCCCCAGTTGGATTCTCATTTTACCTTGAAATTCTTAGCATAAATATTTGACCATATTAAAAAACTAATAGATCTTAAATAATTGCATTAAGAGTCCAAATACCACCTGATACTAATTGAATCAATTAATATGTGTGAAGATATCACTCTTTAAGAAGAAATAACTCAATGTGTATCTCATAGAAGCCATGTTTTAACTTCTTAAGGGATATAGTTTTGAGCTTATTTCTAACATGAATGCAGCTCCTAAAATCAATCAATGTTTTTTTTTTTTTTTTTAAATGGACAAAGAGCTAAGAACAGAGGCTAAAAACAAAAGCATCTGTGGTCTTTGAAAAAGTTGATTTATATCAGTTCTCTTCAATAAATCTTTTAAATTGAGAAGCACTAGGTACTAGGCTTGAACAATGTCTAAGTTAGACAATTTACTCTTTTTTTTTTTAACGTTTATTTATTTTTGAGACAGAGAGAGACAGAGCATGAACGGGGGAGGGGCAGAGAGAGAGGGAGACACAGAATCTGAAGCAGGCTCCAGGCTCTGAGCCATCAGCCCAGAGCCCGACGCGGGGCTCGAACTCACAGACCGTGAGATCGTGACCTGAGCTGAAGTCGGACGCTTAACCGACTGAGCCACCCAGGCACCCCTGACAATTTACTCTTAAGAAAGCAGGGCCCTCAAGTACACATGATCTTGCAGTCCTGATCAAAACTTTGATAGGAGGCTTATGGAGTATATCATCATAATATTATACTCTGAAGTCTGAGAATTACAGATGCACATTTCAAATGCATGTTACTATTTTGCATTGTATGTACTTCAATGTTAAAAGTTACATGCATATGCAATTCAAGTAAGTTTGCCAATCTTATGTTAGAAATCAGCCCCTTTGCAGAGAGAATCGTGCATCTGTAGATTGGTTAAATGGGCTTGCCAAAGTGTCCAGAACTTCCATCTGAGCTTTAAAAAGTTTGTTGAGTCTGAGAACTATATCTAAGATTTATCTACATTTATATATATTACATATAATTCTTTATATCTATATTTATGTATAGAAATAAAAAGTATGTTGAATCTTAGAATTGGAAACATGACCACAAAAATACTTATCTTACAAGGCTTAAAAAATCTTTTTTATAAAAGTGTATATTTTTCATATAGTATTTTTATTAGGAAAAATAAAATGGCCTGGATTATAAAACTTACCATCCAAAAGAATAGGTTTAGAACTTGAATATGCATATGTATAGATGACATTTGAATTCTTTTTAAAAAATAGGAATAAAAGAGAAAAATGAGAGGGCATTTTGGCAAAAGTGAATACACTGTTAAAATGTTATTATTGTCATCAAGATATTATCAGTGTAACAAACCATGGAGATATGGATTCCTAAAACTGACACGTTCATCCCTTTTGCCACTGGGGGTCACTGTAAAGACATTGCTTGAACAAATCTCAAATTTCCCAGAGGTGCTCTTTGTGAAATTTGAATGAAATTTGAATGTGGAGAAAAACACTATTTATGAGAATGACTAAAAAATAAATAAGAAAGCAATAAAACAATTGAAATTAATACCTAAAGGAGCTAAGCAAATAAGAACAAAGCCCTAAGCCAGTAAAAGGAATGAAATAATAAAAATTAGAGCAGAAATAAATGAAAAAGAGACTAGAAAAACATAGAAAAGATCAATGAAATCGGGTACGTGGAAAAGATCAACAAAATTATAAACCTTTAGCCAGATTCATCAAGAAAAAAAGAGGTCTCAAAAATAAAATCAGAAATGAAGGAGGAGAAATAACAACCAATACCACAGAAATAAAAAGGATTATAAGAGAAGAGAATATGAAAAATTATATGCCAAAAAAATGGACAACCTACAAAAAATGGATAAATTCCTAGAAATATATAACCTTCCAAAACTGAATCAGGAAGAAATAGAAAATTTGAGTGAACCCACTGTTAGCAATGAAATAGAATCATTAACCAAACAAATAAAAGTTCAAGACCAGATGGCTTCACAGGTGAATTCTACCACACACTTAAAGAAGAGTTGATACCTGTCTTCTGAGTGCTCCAAAATATAGAAAAGGAAGAGAAGTTTCCAAATTAATTCTATGAGGCCAGCATTACCTTGATACCAAAGCAGATAAAGACACTACAAAAAAAAAACAAACCAAAAAACAAAAAAACTACAGGCCAATATCTCTGATGAACATAGATGCAAAAATCCTCAACAAAATATTAGCAAACCAAAATCAACAATACATTAAAAAAATCATTCACCATGATCAAGTGGGATTTATTTCAGGGACATAAAGGTGGTTCAGTACTCACACATCAATCAATGTGATACATCACATTAACAAGAGAAAGGATAAAAACCATGTCATCACCTCACTAGATGTAGAAAAAGCATCTGATGAAGTACAACATTCGCTCATGATGAAAACTTCCAACAAAATGGGTTTTGAGGGAACATACCTCAACATAATAAAGGCCATTTATGAAAAGCACACAGCTAATATCATAGTCAGTGGTGAAAAAACCAAGAGCTTTTCCTCTAAGAGCAGAAACAAGACCAGGGTGTTCACTGTCACTACTTTTATTCAACATGGTATTGGAAGTCATAGCCACAGCAATCTGGCAAGAAAAAGACATAAAAGGCATCCAAATTGGTAAAGAAGAAGTAAAACTGTTACTATTTGCAGATGACATGACACTATATATAGAAAACCGTAAAGAATCCATGAAAAAAAACTATTAGAACTGATACATGAATTCAGTAAGGTTTGCAGGATACAGAATTAATATATAGAATTATGTTGCATTTCTATACACTAATAATGAAGTAGTAGAAATAGAAATTAAGAAAGTCCCATTTACAATTGCATCAAAAAGAATAAAATACCTAGGAATAAACTTAACCAAGAAGGTGAAAGACCTATACTCTGATAACCATAAAATACTGACTAAAGAAATTGAGGATTACACAAACAAATTCATATTCTATGTGCATGGATTGGAAGAACCAATATTGTTAAAACGTGCATACTACCCAAAGCAATCTACAGATTTCATGCAATCCCTCTCAAAATACCGATAGCATTTTTCATAGAACTGGAACAAATATTGCTAACGTTTGTATAAAACCACAAAAGACCCTGAAGAGCCAAAGCAATTTGGAGAAAGAAAAACAAAGCTGGAGGTATCAGAACCCTAGAGTTCAAGATATACTAAAAACTGTAGTAATCAAAACAGTATGGTACAGGCACAAAAGCATAGATCAATGAAACAGAACAGAAAGTCCAGAAATAAACCCATGCTTTTATGGTCAATTAATTTACAACAAAGGAGGCAAGAATACACAGTGGGAAAAAGATAGTCTCTTCAACAAATACTGTAGGGAAAACTGGACAGCCACATACAAAAAATAAAACTGGACCACTTTCTCATATCATACAAAATAAACTCAATGGATTACCTCCTACAAAAATCAACTCAAAATGGACTACAGATCTAAATGTGAAACTTAAAACCTTAAAATTCTTAGAAGAAATTACTACAGGCAGTAATTTCTTTGACATTGGCCATAGAAACATTTTTCTAGATATGTCTCCTCTGGCAAGGAAAACAAAAGCAAAGATTAAACTAATGGAACTATACCAAAATAAAAATCTTCTGCACAGCAAAAGAAAACATCAATAAAATGAAAAGACAGTCTACTGAATGGAGAAGTTATTTGCATATATTACATTTGATAAGGTGTTAATATCCAAGATGTATAAAGATCTTACACAACTCAACACCAGAAAACCAAATAATCCAAATGAAAATGGGCAGAAGATAGGAATAGACACTTTTCCCAAGAAGACATACAGATGGCCAACAGACACATGCTCAAAATCACTAATTATCAGTGAAATGCAAATCAAAACCACAATGAGATATCACCTCACACCTGCAAGAATGACTAAAATCAAAAAGACAAGAAATAACAAATGTTGACAAGGATGTAGAGAAAAATGAACCATCATGCACTGCTGGTGGGAGTCAAATTGGTACAGGGACTGTGGAAAATGTTATTCAGTTTCCTCAAAAAATTAAAAATAAAATTACCATATGATCCAGTAATTCTACTACTGAGTATTTACCCAAATAAAACAAAACCACTAATTTGAAAAAAAATATATGCACTTTTATGTTTATTGAAGCATTATTTACAATAGCCAAGATATGCAAGCAACCCAAGTGTCCACCAATGGATAAAGAAAATGTAGTATATATATATGCAATGAAATTGACTCAGCCATAAAAAAGAATGAAATCTTGCCATGTGCAACAATATGAATGGACCCAGAGAGTAAAATGCTAAGTGAAATTAATCAGAGAAAGACAAGTATATGATTTCACTCACTTGAGGAATTTAAGAATTAAATGAACAAGAAAAAAAAAAAGAGACAGAATCTGAAGGGAAGATGGTGGCGTAGGAGGACGCTGGGCTCACCTCCTCCTGCTGATCACTTAGCTTTCACCCACACCTGCCTAAATAACCCAGAAAACCACCAGAAGACTAGCAGAACGGATTCTCCGGAGCCAAGCGTAGACGAGAGGCCCACGGAAGAGGGTAGGAAGGGCGGAGAGGCGGTGCGCCCTACACGGACTGGCGGGAGGGAGCCAGGGCGGAGCGGTGGCCTGCTGGCCAAGCAGAGCCCCGAGTCTGGCTGGCAAAAGTAGAGGGGCCAAGACGGAGTGTGTTCTGACAGCAAGCGGAACTTAATATCTGAACGGTTATAAGTTGACAGCTCTGCTCAGAGAGCGGGACGACTGGAGGGCAACGAGAGGGAGAGTTGTTGAGCCCTGGACGACAGAGCTCAGCTTGGCGGGGAACAAAGGCGCTCGCCAGCGCCATCTCCCTTGCCCATCCCCCGGCGAAAATCCCAAAGGGAACCAGTTCCTGCCAGGGAACTTGCTTGCACCATGCAAATACCCAAGGCTGTGCTTCTGCAGATCCATCCCTCCCAGTGCTGCAGGGCTCCACCCGAAGCGGATCTCCGAAGGAAAAGTGAGCTGAGCCTGCCCCTCCCGCCCCCGTGCACCTTGCCGATCCACCCCAGCTAATACGCCAGATCCCCAGCACCACAAGCCTGGCAGTCTGCAAATACCCCAGATGGCCACGCCACCCCACAGTGAATCCCGCCCCTAGGAGAGGGGAAGAGAAGGTACACACCAGTCTGACTGAGGCCCCGGCAGTGGGCTGGGGACAGACATCAGGTCTGACTGCGGCCCCGCCCACCAACGCAAGTTATTCAAGACAGCAGAGAGGAAGTGCCCCGCAGTTCTGCACCACTCCAGGGACTATCCAAAATGACGAAACGGAAGAATTCCCCTCAAAAAAACCTCCAGGAAATAACGACAGCTAACGAGCTGATGAAAAACAATTTAAGCAACATAACAGAAAGTGAATTTAGAATAATAGTCATAAAATTAATCGCTGGGCTTGAAAACAGTATAAACGACAGCAGAGAATCTATTGCTACAGTGATCAAGGGACTAAGGAACAGCCAGGAGGAGCTAAAGAATGCTATTAATGAGCTGCAAAATAAAATGGAGATGACCATGGCTCGGATTGAAGAGGCAGAGGAGAGAATAGGTGAACTAGAAGGTAAAATTATGGAAAAAGAAGAAACTGAGAAAAAGAGAGATAAAAAAAATCCAGGAGTATGAGGGGAAAATTGGAGAACTAAGTGATGCACTAAAGAGAAATAATCTACGCATAATTGGTATTCCAGGTGAGGAAGAGAGAGGGAAAGGTGCTGAAAGTGTACTTGAAGAAATAATAGCTGAGAACTTCTCTGATCTGGGGAAGGAAAGAGGCATTGAAATCCAAGAGGCACAGAGAACTCCCTTCAGACATGACTTGAATCGATCTTCTGCATGACATATCTTAGTGAAACTGGCAAAATACAAGGATAAAGAGAAAATTCTGAAAGCAGTTAGGGATAAACATGCTCTAACATATAAAGGGAGACCGATAAGACTAATGACGGATCTCTCCACTGCAACTTGGCAGGCCAGAAAGGAATGGCAGGAAATCTTCAATGTGATGAACAGAAAAAAAAAATATGCAGCCGAGAATCCTCTATCCAGCAAATCTGTCATTTAGAATACAAGGAGAGATAAAGGTCTTCCCAAACAAACAAAAAATGAAGGAATTCATCATAACTAAACCAGCCCTACAAGAGATCCGAAGGGTGATCCTGTGAGACAAGGTACCAGAGACATCACCACAAGCATGAAATCTACAGACATCACAATGACTCTAAACCCATATCTTTCTATAATAACACTGAATGTAAATGGACTAAATGCTCCAACCAAAAGACATAGGGTATCATAATGGATAAAAAAACAAGACCCATCTATTTGCTGTCTACAAGAGACTCATTTTAGACCTGAAGACACTTTCAGATTGAAAGTGAGGGGATGGAGAACTATTTATCATGCTACTGGAATTCAAAAGAAAGCTGGAGCAGCCATACTTATATCAGACAAACTAGACTTTAAATTAAAGGCTGTAACAAGAGATGAAGAAGGGCATTATATAATAATTACAGGGTCTATCCATCAAGAAGGACTAACAATTATAAATGTCTATTATCTGAATACGGGAGCCCCCAAATATATAAAACAATTACTCACAAACGTAAGCAACCTTATGGATAAGAATGTGGTAATTGCAGGGGACTTTAATACCCCACTTACAACAATGGATAGATCATCTAGACACATGGTCAATAAAGAAACAAGGGCCCTGAATGATACATTGGATCAGATGGACTTGACAGATATAGTTAGAACTCTGCATCCCAAAGCAACAGAATATACTTTCTTCTTGAGTGCACATGGAACGTTCTCCAAGATAGATCACATACTGGGTCACAAAACAGCCCTTCATAAGTATACAAGAATTGAGATCATACCATGCATACTTTCAGACCACAATGCTATAAAGCTTGAAATCAACCACAGGAAAAAGTTTGGAAAACCTCCAAATGCATGGAGGTTAAAGAACACCCTACTAAAGAATGAATGGGTCAACCAGGCAATTAGTGAAGAAATTAAAAAATATATGGAAACAAATGAAAATGAAAATACAACAATCCAAATGCTTTCATAGGAGTGAAGGCAGTCCTGAGAGGAAAATACATTGCAATCCAGGCCTATCTCAAAAACAAGAAAAATCCCAAATACAAAATCTAATAGCACACCTAAAGGAAATAGAAGCAGAGCAGCAAAGACACCCCAAGCCCAGCAAAGAAGAGAAAAATAAAGATCAGAGCAGAAATAAACAGTATAGAATCTGAAAAAACTGTAGAGCAGATCAATGAAACCAAGAGATGGTTTTTTGAAAAAATAAACAAAATTGATAAACCTCTAGCCAGGCTTCTCAAAAAGAAAAGGGAGATGACCCAAATAGATAAAATCATGAATGAAAATGGAATTATTACAACCAATCCCTCAGAAATACAAGCAATTATCAGGGAATACTATGAAAAATTATATGCCAACAAACTGGACAACCTGGAAGAAATGTACAAATTCCTAAAAACCCACACGCTTCCAAAACTCAAATGGGAAGAAATAGAAAGCTTAAACAGACCCATAACCAGCGAAGAAATTGAATCAGTTATCAAAAATCTCCCAACAAATAAGAGTCCAGGACCAGATGGCTTCACTGGGGAATTCTACCAGACATTTAAAGCAGAGATAATACCTATCCTTCTCAAGCTGTTCCAAAAAATAGAAAGGGAAGGAAAACTTCCAGACTCATTCTATAAAGCCAGTATTACTTTGATTCCTAAACCAGACAGAGACCCAGGAAAAAAAGAGAACTACAGGCCAATATCCTGATGAATATGGATGCAAAAATTCTCAACAAGATACTAGCAAATCGAATTCAACAGCTTATAAAAAGAATTATTCACCATGATCAAGTGGGATTCATTCCTGGGATGCAGGGCTGGTTCAACATTCGCAAATCAATCAACTTGATACATCACATTAATAAAAGAAAAGATAAGAACAATATGATCCTGTCAATCAATGCAGAAAAAGCATTTGACAAAATTCAGCATCCTTTCTTAATGAAAACGCTCGAGAAAGTCGGGGTAGAAGGAACACACTTAAACATCACAAAAACCATTTATGAAAAGCCCACAACTAATATCATCCTCAATGGGGAAAAACTGAGAGCTTTCCCCCTCAGATCAGGAATGTGACAGGGATGTCCACTCTTACCGCTGTTGTTTAACATAGTGTTGGAAGTTCTAACATCAGCAATCATACAACAAAAAGAAATCAAAGGCATCAAAATTGGCAAAGATGAAGTCAAGCTTTCACATTTTGCAGATGACATGATATTATACATGGAAAACCCGATAGACTCCACCAAAAATCTACTAGAACTGATACATGAATTCAGCAAAGTTGCAGGATACAAAATCAATGTACAGAAATCAGTTGCATTCTTATACACTAATAATGAAGCAACGGAAAGACAAATCAAGAAACTTATCCCATTCACAACTGCACCAAGAAGCATAAAATACCTAGGAATAAATCTAACCAAAGATGTAAAAGATCTGTATGCTGAAAACTATAGAAAGCTTATGAAGGAAATTGAAGAAGATATAAAGAAATGGAGAAACATTCCGTGCCCATGGGTTGGAAGAATAAATATTGTTAAATGTCAATACTACCCAAAGCTATCTACACATTCAATGCAATCCCAATCAAAATTGCACCAGCATTCTTCTTGAAGCTAGAACAAGCAATTCTAAAATTCATATGGAACCACAAAAGGCCCCGAATAGCCAAAGTAATTTTGAAGAAGAAGACCAAAGCAGGAGGCATCACAATCCCAGACTTTAGCCTCTACTACAAAGCTGTAATCATCAAGACAGCATGGTATTGGCACAAAAAGAGACACATAGACCAATGGAATAGAATAGAAATCCCAGAACTAGACCCACAAAAGTATGGCCAACTCATCTTTGACAAAGCAGGAAAGAATATCCAATGGGGAAAAGACAGTCTCTTTAACAAATGGTGCTGGGAGAACTGGACAGTAACATGCAGAAGAATGAAACTAGACCAGTTTGTTACACCATTCACAAAAATAAATCAAAATGGATAAAGGACCTGAATGTGAGACAGGAAACCATCAAAACCCTAGAGGAGAAAGCAGGAAAAGACCTCTCTGACCTCAGCCGCAGCAATTTCTTACTTGATACATCTCCAAAGGCAAGGGAATTAAAAGCAAAAATGAACTGTTGGGATCTTGTCAAGATGAAAAGCTTCTGCACAGCAAAGGAAACAATCAACAAAACTAAAAGGAAACCAACGAAATGGGAAAAGATATTTGCAAATGACATATCGGACAAAGGGCTAGTATTCAAAATCTATAAAGAGCTCACCAAATTCCACACCCGAAAAACAATAATCCAATGAAGAAATGGGCAGAAAACATGAATAGACACTTCTCTAAAGAAGACATCCAGATGGCCAACAGGCACATGAAAAGATGCTCAACATCGCTCCTCATCAGGGAAATACAAATCAAAACCACGCTCAGATATACCTCATGCCAGTCAGAGTGGCCAAAATGAACAAATCAGGAGACTATAGATGCTGGAGAGGATGTGGAGAAACGGGAACCCTCTTGCACTGTTGGCGGGAATGCAAACTGGTGCAGCCACTCTGGAAAACAGTGTGGAGGTTCCTCAGAAAATTAAAAATAGACCTACCCTATGACCCAGCAATAGCACTGCTAGGAATTTACCCAAGGGATACAGGAGTGCTGATGCCTAGGGGCACTTGTACCCCAATGTTTATAGCAGCACTCTCAACAACAGCCAAATTATGGAAAGAGCCTAAATGTCCATCAACTGATGAATGGATAAAGAAATTGTGGTTTATATACAAAATGGAGTACTACGTGGCAATGAGAAAGAATGAAATGTGGCCCTTTGTAGCAACGTGGATGGAACTGGAGAGTGTGATGCTAAGTGAAAGAAGCCATACAGAGAAAGACAGATACCATATGTTTTCACTCTTATGTGGATCCTGAGAAACTTAACAGAAACCCATCGGGAGAGGAAGGAAAAAAAAAAAAAGAGGTTAGAGTGGGAGAGAGCCAAAGCATAAGAGACTCTTAAAAACTGAGAACAAACTGAGGGTTGATGGGGGGTGGGAGGGAAGGGAGGGTAGGTGATAGGTATTGAAGAGGGCATTTTTTGGGATGAGCACTGGGTGTTGTATAGAAACCAATTTGACAATAAATTTCATATATTAAAAAAAAAGAAAAAAGAGACAAATAATAAAACAGACTTTTATTTGTGTATTTTAATGTTTCTTAACTTTTGAGAGAGAGGTAGAAGAGAGAAAATATGAATGGGGAAGGGGGAGAGAGAGAGGGAGACAGAATCCAAATCTGGCTCCTGGCTCTGAGCTGTCAGCACAGAGCCCAATGTGGGGCTCGAACTCACAAACTGAGAGATCATGACCTGAGCTGAGGTTGAATGCTTCACTGACTGAGCCACCCACGCCCCAGTAAAACAGACTTTTAAATACAGAGAGTAAACTGGTAGTTACCAGAGGGAGGGTAGTTGGGGAGAGAGGTGAATGAAATAGATAAAGGGGATTAAGAGATACATACTTCCAGTTACAACATAAATAGGTCACAAGGGTGAAAAGTATAGCATAGATAATATAGTCAATAAGATGATAATAATGTTGTTTGGTGACAGATGGTGACTATACTTGACTCTGGTAAGTATTAGGTAATATATAGAATTGTTGAATCATATTATACACCTGAAACTAATATAACACTGCATGTTAGTTATACCTCAATAAAAAAAGAAAAAAGAAAGCAATAAAACATATTTTTCCCTTAATTATAATAGCATACTCATGATCTGAATCTTTTTTTTCTCACGAATTCTCTTCATATTAATATATGGATGAATGTTGCATTGCTAGTCATGTCTTCTTTGTTCCAAAACTCAAAGACATTTAAAACACAATTAATAGTAACCTGTACAATTAAATCTGAATCCCGAATTCTGATAGCATCATGAGCATCTAACATTCTCGTAGCATAGTAGTTTTTTTTTAAATTGCTATAGAAACATATTCTATAAGCCATTCTCAGAATGTTTATCTAAACCAGATCTATATAGTTATTTTGTGGGCAATATAAATAAAATATGACCATTAAATAAAAACAAAATTCTTCTAAATTTTTTTAAGAATTTCATTCTCCCTGTCTTTCCCTTTCCTTCCTCCCTCTAGCCTACCTCCCATCCTTTCTCTTCATTCCTTTTTTTCTCCTCCTCTGCAACCTGTCTCGAATGCTTCCTATGATCCATGAGTAGGAGAACTATTTCTTCCACAGAGACAAGAGTGAAATAAGAAAGTACACGCAGATAGAGGCTAATTTATATCTGGAGAGGCATTTGAAGAATTTATTGCCTGTTAACATAGATTTTTCTAAGTCAGAACAAGCCTGTTGGCTGAGAAAGAACTGGGAGTGGGGTGAGGAAGGAGGTTAGGAGAGACGGGGTTGTGTAAGATGTTTGAGAAGAGAGGTATTTTGAACAGCCACTGTGGAGAAAGGGAAAAGGAGAAAGTGGGCCAACAGTAAAGAACTCCACTGAGGCCAGAGTCAATCTGCACCAAGCTTCAGGCTTGTGTGATTCCCAGAAACACTCAGAGCAAGGGGGTCAAAAGAGGCAAATATTTTGATTACTTTTGAGTTAGAATTTTGAAGTGTTAGTTGGATGGAAGACAAAATGCGCAAAAGAGTTAAGGATATTGGAAAAATAATAATTGGGGAGCTAGACTGTAAAATCCTTGCAAGAAGGGAAGAAAACGAAGCCAAAAAGACCTGTAAATTTGGGGGGAATTGGGTGGTTCAGTGATGGAATTCTGGATGAGAGTGGAGAATAGCAATGCATTATTCATAGTAGGTGAATAAAAGAATTGGAAGACTAGGAGTTTGTGGTCTTTAGAGTATTGGAGCTTATGATTTACAGCTGGAACAAGTCCAGGTTATAAATGTCCAGGAGGTGGTCATGGGAGGAAATTGCTAAAATGGCATGCAGGTGAAAATCATTGAAAAGAAGAGCTCAAGAGACTCAATACAGCAAGAGAACTAGCTACATCATCCTCACATACATTGATGCTGCCCAGATAATGGTGGACATAAGGGTAGTAAGAAGTACCATGATTCTAAAACCTTCAATAAAGTGTGTGTGTGTGTCTGTGTGTGTGTGTGTGTGTGTGTGTGTGTGTGTGTGTAAGATGGATGTCTCGGCATTTGGTAGAAGACAGCAACAAAGTGTAGTAGAGGGTGCTGTAACCAGATGATGTAAGGCTCCAAAGCAATGTTTTTTATGTGAAGGTAGAAGATTTTGGTTTGGAGCAGCACTGAGGATTAAGAAAACTTTATTAACCTTCATTCTCTTCTCCAACCCTGGGCTCCGTGAAGCCTGGAAGAATATACCGTTTGCATTCTCCACCTGAGACACATGAAGGAGAGATCTGGGTTTAAATGAAAGCAAAGAGGTGAGAGCTATTGTTTAGATCAGAGCATAAGTGTGTTGGAGTAATTTGATGACAAAGATGGTTCCAGATGGCACAGTGGAAAGGATTGGCAGAAAGGCAGCAAGGGGAAGAAGCGGGAAGCATGTTGGAATGAAGGTACATGCTGTTCTGCTGAAATAACCAAGAAATGTCCTTAAGAAACTTTGCCTTAAAAAGAAATTATTAATAAAAGCATAAGACATATGCAATTATATTTTAAAACAGTGCAACCTAGTGGATAATAGCAGAAACTCTGGAGCCAAGCTGCTTGGATTTGAATCCTGGCTCTACAAGTTAATAGCTGTGCCATCTTGGGCAAATTTCTTAATCTATCCATGTCTGAGTTTCCATATCTATGAAATGGGGATAATAATAATACCTTCCTTAGTAGATTGTTACGCATTTTAATAAATAAATGTCTGTAAAGTACTTAGAAAAGTACCTGTCACATATTAAGCTCTATAGAAGTATTACATAAAATTAATTTCTTTCATTGATTAAAAAGTGGGATTGTGGCTGTTGAGTTTCAGGCTTGCAAAGTCATTTTTTTACTGCAGGAATTTCTGTTATAAAAGACCTTTAAAAATCCATAGATAGTTGTAGTATTTTCAGGAAGTGTATAGATGCTAAATTTAAATTTCACTCAACAAAGTTAACCCTTGCTGTCCACTTCCTTCTTGCCTGTCTTTTCTTATGGTTGTCAACATTATCACTTGTCAAAGGTTCCTTGCATTCACGTGTTGTTATCTTTATAACCCATTATGATGCACCACCCTTTCAAAAAACAGTTGTATTACCTATGTAACTGTGTGCATGTGTGTAAACCACAGTTTTTGGTAATGGTGACTCTAGCTGTCTGTATAATGCAAATCATGTTCCCTGTTTAGTAGATCCCAGCAGAGCAGAAGGACTTAATGGAAACTTTTGCTGTGGGAGAAATTCTTGTTCAGAGGAGCTTGGATTTGGTTTGAGTGTGAAGGGTGACATTAAAAAAGAGTGATCTGGTGCTTTCAACTAGTCCGAAGTTAGCCAGCTAAGATTCCAGTTAAAAGAGTGTCCATGCTGTTGCCAACAGAGTCCCTGGATGGTGTTCTGGGCCAGATCATTTTGTGGTCACCAGTCAGCAGTCAGCAGTTTGAGTTATCTGTTCAGGATGCCAGATAGATTACTAAGGGCTGTGTGCAGAGCCTGATCAGTTGTTGTCTACAGTAAAAACCGTATGAGAAAGGCAAGAGTAGAAAATACATAATAGTCCCAGGACCATGCAATGACAAAATCCTGCTGGGCAGACACTGTGAAGACTTTCAGGTCCTACCCTGGCAGTGAAAGAAGTTTCTTGATTAAATCCTAAGTGTGCTTTCTTGGAGGAATGCCCTGGGAGGTAGTCCATTGTTCTCCCAGGACTCCTCCTTCTGGGAGTTTGTTCTTTGTTTGTTAACCTCTATGACAAATCTGACAAATCTGAAGTGGAAATGAGGGATTTTGACCTACTCAGGAAGTGCACAGCTTTTACATCCTGCTGTCTACTTGTAAAAACTTGGGGCCATAAATATTGCTTTAAAGACGAATACTATCAAAATCTCTTTTAGGCCGGGGCGCCTGGGTGGCGCAGTCGGTTAAGCGTCCGACTTCAGCCAGGTCACGATCTCGCGGTCTGTGAGTTCGAGCCCCGCGTCAGGCTCTGGCCTGATGGCTCGGAGCCTGGAGCCTGTTTCCGATTCTGTGTCTCCCTCTCTCTCTGCTCCTCCCCTGTTCATGCTCTGTCTCTCTCTGTCCCAAAAATAAATAAAAAACGTTGAAAAAAAAATTAAAAAAAAAAAAAGATCTCTTTTAGGCCAAGCTTTTTGTTTCTTTGGGAACATAATTTCTTTAAACATTCAGTCAGCTTCACTATCTGTTTCTAGTTAAATTCCATGTACAAATAATTCTGTGTACAAAACTTCTTCCTAGACATAAATCCTGAATATATACTATTTCTTTGTTTCCTTGCCACCAGTACCCTTCCCCCAACCCCTTTCTTTCTCTTTCAACTTACTGGGGTTACCTTGAGGCTACCTGAGACTATAGGCTTGGAAGGGGAGGTGTGCATTTTAAGTGTAAAGTTTGATGAGTTTTGACAAATATATACACTCACATAACTACCACCACAACCAAGATAAAGAATATTTCCATCACCTATAAAGGTTTTCTTATATTCCTTTTCATCATCTCAGCCTGGTCCCCCACTCCTTGCTGCGGGAAACTACCGATCTGCTTTTTGTCACTATAAATTAGATTTGTCTTTTCTAGAGTTTCATATACAATGGAATCATATGGAAAATACTCTTGGTGCCTGACTTCTTTTGCTTAGCATGTTTCTCAATATTCATCCATGCTGCTGCATTTTTCAATAGTTCATTCTTCTAAATTGTTGAATACTGTTTCATTATATGGACATGTCACATTTAGTTGATCCATTCACCTGTGATGGAATTTTAGTTTATATCCTAATAGGTGATTACAAATAAAGCTGCTACAAATATTTATATATAAGTTTTCTCTATTCATATGTTTTCATTTCACTTGGGAAAATACAGAAGAGTGGAATTGCTGGGTAAGTGTATGTTTAGTATTTTCAAGAAACCCCTAACCTCTTCTCCAAAGTGATGTACAACTTTTCTTCGTAGCAGCAACATATGAAAGTTTCAGTTGCTCCACATACTCACCAACACTTGGTATTTTTAGTTTTATTTTAGTTGCAATCACTGTAATGTCTGTGTCATGGTATTGATTTGCATTTCTCTGATAACTCATGATGCTGAGCATCTTTACATGTCCTTATAGGCCATTCATAGATTTTCTTTTGTGAAGTGTCGTTCAAATCTTTTGCCTATTTTAAATGATCTGTGTTCTTAGTATTATGAGATTTAAAAAAATATATTTTGACCCAGATCTTTTACCATGTACTATAACCATTTCTTTGTTTATAGCTTGCTTGTAAATTATTATTTCACCATATCTTTTAAAGAATAAGTTTTATTTATTTGTTTCTTAGAGATTTTTTATTTTTATTTTTTCAAAGAACAAGTTTTCAATGATGTACAATTTATTAATTTTTAAAACATGATCTACGTGTTTTTATCTTGTGGATAAAACATCCTTTCTATGAAATCTTCATCTTACTGGGGGTGGCAGAGATTTTTATTCCTATGTTTTATTTTAGAAGTTTTATAGTTTTACCTTTAAATTTGGGTCTGAAAGACCAAATTTAGGTCTGTGAACCTTTTCTTGTGGATGGTGTGAAGTAAGGGTGGGTCAGAGTTCATTATTTTCCATATGGATATACAGTAGTTTCTGCACCATTTATTTTGAACAGGCTATACTTTCTCCATTGAGTTAAATTGGCATCTTTATCCAAAACCAGTTGTGTGTGTGTGTGTGTGTGTGTGTGTGTGTGTGTGTGTGTAATCATTAATTCTGGACTCTTTTCTGTTCCATTTATTTATATGTCTATTCCTATACCAATATCACAGTATCTTAATTAGTGTAACTTTATAATAAGCCTTGAAATCAGATAGTGCAAAATTTTTCATCACTGCTTTGGTTATAATAGGTACCTTATCTTTTCGTTAAAATTTTTAAATCAGCTTGTCAATTTCTACAAAAAACTTAAGATTTTATTTGGTGTTACATTAAATGTATAGTATTGCTGTCTAATATGCTAGCCATTAGCAACATGTGGCTATTAAAATTACAGTTAAAATTAATTAAAACAAAAGAAAATAAATTAGTTTCTCAGTCACACCTCATTTCCAGTGCTAAATTACCACATGTGACTAATGGCTTCTGTATTGGAAAGCCTACATAAAGAACATTTCCATTATGGCAGAAATGTGATTTAAGCTAATACACTTATTACTTCTGGTAGCCTTTTATAGTTTTTGAGAGAGATAAAGTGTGAGCTGGGAAGGGGCAGAGAGACAGGGAGAAAGAATCCCAGCCAGGCTCTGTGCTTGGTGCAGAGCCCTATGTGGGGCTTGATCTGACAACCATGAAATTGTGACCTGAACTGAAATCGGGAGTTGGATGCGCAACTGACTGAACCACCCATTCTCCCTGCCTTATAGATTTTCAAAAATATCTACATTAACAGTCTTTCTGTATGTGAATAGTTTTACTGTTTTCTTTATAACCTTTGTGCAATTGAATCAATTTGTCTTTGTTTCACTGGCTAGGACTTCCAGTAGAAGGTTGAGTCAAAGAGTGAAAGTAGACAATTTTATTGACCTTTTCAAATAATCCAGCATTTAGCTTAATTGATTATATTTATTGTTTGTATTCTATCAAATTTATTTCTACCTTTTATTATTTTCTTATTTCTTCTTACTTTGGATTTAATTTGCTATTTTCTTTCTAGTTTCTTGAGGTTGAAACTTAGATTATTGGTTTTAAACCTTTTCTATTTGGTAATAGTAATATTTTAAAGTTACAGGTTTCCCTCTATTTAATTAGTTGCGTACTACAAATTTTGACACGTTGTGCTTTTATTTTGTTCAGTTTAAAATATGTTTAAATTTCCCTGGGACTTAATTTTTGACCCATGGTACTTTAGAAATACGTTGTTTAATTTCCTAATTTTTTGGAAATTAACTTTCTGATATGATTTTATTGCTTTTATTTTATCATTTTTTAAATGTTTATTATTTATTTTGAGAGACAGAAAGAGAACACATGAGCAGGGGAGGGGCAGAGAGAGAGAGAGAGAGAGGGGGAGAGAATCCCCAGGAGGCTCCACACTTAGCGTGGAACCCAATGTGAGGCTCAATCTCACCACTTGAGCCAGTATCAAGAGTTTGATGCTTAACTGCTTGAGCCACCCAGGCACCCCTGATTTTATTCCTTTTAAATTTGTGGAGATTTGCTTGTTTGTAGCACATACATTCCATTAGGATGAATGACCAATGTGTATTTAGAAAGGATGTGCATTCTACTGTTGTTGAATGGCTTGTTCTATAGAAGTCTTATAGACATCTTCACATAGACGTCTTCTTTTTATTTACTCATTATCTTCACATTTTATTTTATATCCTTCAGCATTTTGTGCATATTTATAACAGCTTTTTTTTAGCATAGCCTGTGAATTCCACTGTTTCAAAATGAGATACTGTTGGAGGATTTTTCTTCCCTCCTGGTTGTGGTTACATTTTCCTTCTTCTTTGTGTTTCTAGTGATTTTTGTTTGAATTTGGATATTTTGAATTTTACTTCGTTGAGTGCTGAGTTTTATTCTTTAAAATGTGTTGGACTTTGTTTAAGTGAATAGGTTACATTACTTGCAGACAGATTTTTTTGAAGCTCATTTTTAGGTTTTTTAAAAAAGTGAGTCTGGAGTAACCTGTGCAGAGGTTTGACCCTTTTGGTGCCTCAAATCCAGCAGATCTCTCCACTCTAGCTGGTGGGACTGTAATGACTCTCAGTCCTGTGTGAACTCTTGGAATTGTTTGGTTTAGAGCTCCCTGAAAGTTGTTTTTTGCTCAGCCAGGTGGAATTTTACCTTAGGCATGCATGCATTCAAAGACTCAAGGAGACCCCTAAGCCCATTTCTAGAGCTCTTTCTCTTCATAGCCCCCTTTTATCTGGCACACTGTTATGTATATTCTAGCTGTCTTGGTCTCCTGGAAATCCAGTCTGTGTCTCCTCAACTATGCATGACTGCTGGGCTCTCTTTGGAGTTTTCCTCCTTGAACTACAGTCCAGAAATTTTCTCCAAGCAGAAGTTGATTAATTTTATGGTTATGTTATTTGTGTCTCTACTCTCAGGTATCACAGTTCTGTGCAACCCATTGTTTCCTGTCTGAAAACAATTGTTGCATATATTTTATCAGTTTTCTAGTAGTTTACTGGGATAAAGTCATGTCTGAACTTGTTACCTCTTTTATAGCAAGAAACAAAAATCACTGAGCTCCTTAGCTTAACTGAAAATTATTAGTGACGTTTTTTCCTGAGCCTTTTCAGTCTATTCTATTGTTCAAGTTACAAGAACAGTTGGCTTTTTCAAACATTAAAAGACCCAAAGCTCTACCTTCTCTCTAATCCATGCTGTTTCTGCTTGCAAAATGATAAATTTCTTACGTGAACTCATCTTTCTTAAATTCCTTGCTTTAAGCAACAAGGAACAATCAATATGAGTTAACACTTTGGCTCTTTCTAATAGCTTCTCCTCTCAGTAGGCACTTAGTCTGCCTCACAAGGTATCACATGAAGCAGCCTTACAAAACATAGAACTATTGCATGACATGAGTCTTGATCTTTTGGACTTGCTATATTTGTTTCCTTGCTACCTAATCTTGGTAAGTTAAGTTTTCATTACAGCAACTCTCTTCTGCAAAGTACCACTATTTTTTCTAATATACAGAAATAAATACAATGAAACATGTAATGGTGCAAACAGTAGAAAGGTCCATCCTGGGCAGATTTTCAGGGTAGTGTGGTGTTTCTTGTTTATGAGATAATTCAGATACCCGGATATTTGCATTTGTTATCCTTCGGGACAAGGTTTTTGCTGGTTTGCATTTGTTACCTTTAGGTGCTTACTATGGTTAGATCTATCGAGTGGAAGGTGATAGAGCAGGCAGGCGTACATGTGAGGAATTATACAGACCAAGTCTAGAAGTGGCACATATCACTTCCGCTCATATTCCACTGCTTAGAACTCAGTCACAGGCAGATTGTAAGGGAGATTGTAGTAACTCAATTTAAAGGGGGATTTGGAAATATAGTTAAGCTGTATGCCAAGGAAGAAGGAAATGGATTTAAATAGACAAAAAATATATGGATTCTTTTTCTTTTGTTTCTTCATGCCTTAGTCTATTTTGCAGTACTCTATTTCTAAATTTTCTTGTCTTTGGAGTAATTCCTTCCCCATTTCCTCCTTATTTTCTTTCTCTCTTTGCCTTCTCTTTCTCTATTCCCTTCCTTCCATAAATACTAAAACTTTCAAGTGTTTTTCTAAACTCTGGGCATACACATTGGTGAGCAAGACAGTTTATGCTATTATGGCAATAGTAATTTTTATGTTTTCTATTTTTAACTTAATATTTTACCTAGTATCACATGCAATAATATTACCTGATGGCTTTAAAAATGAAAACTGTTACTCAGAATTGTTGGAAGTAACAATCCAATAATGTTAATGGAAACTTATAGGAGAAAAAGATGAAACTATTCCTATTCATCACTGATTGCTTTCAGAAATAAAAGATTCCATAATCTTTGCCAAACAGAAACAAAAACATTTACTTCAAACTCCCCCCAATCCCACCAAAACCCAAAACAACAACAAAAAGAAATGCATTAACTGAAGGACATGTAATTTCCTAAGTCTGTTTTTAATTTTGCCATATATATGTTTACACTAAGCTTTTCATGGATTTTGTTTTTCATTGCTGTTGTTTCAGTGTACACTGTGTTCTAGATTACTTTTCTGGCAACTGCTAATGTGGTTTGTGGCTTGGTGTTTTCCCATTTCTCCATTAGATGAAACAACACACTACTTAAATTTAGTTGCATATATAAATGAAAGAAATGGCAGTGCTCTTATAGGGAAATTATCATGTTGACAACAAACCTAGATAACATGGTAGAATGTTATCATATTTCTTTTTTGAAATTTGTATTTTAATTCTTGTCTGAACCTAAGAGAAATAAATATGCTTATTTTTACTCTCATTTATTCATTTAATAAATAAACATTGGCTGAGTTTCCACTCTGTGTTTGGCACCTATATGAATTGCTTGGAATGTGTAGAGTAGACGTCATCCTTGTTCATAAAGAGATCATGACCTGCTGGGTGAGAGAGACAAAGAAGCAGATCCTTAGTTTCATATAAGAACTATAATTTCAGTGTATACAGAGAGCCTTGAAGGCACAGAGAAAGGGCTCCAAACTTACGCATGTGGGAGGCTGATTAAGGATCTGCAGGACAGGCCTGTAGGATATTTTGAAGGATAGGTAGTAGTCATGGGCTGGGGAGATGGAGTAGGAGGACCCTAAGCTTACCTCATCCCACAGATACAACTAGATAACACTTGCATCAACCTAAGCAACCCAGAAAACAATCTAAAGATTGACAAAACTAACTCCACAACTAAAAGTAGAGAAGAGGCCACGTAGAAGAAGGTAGGAAGGATGATGACACAGTCTGGAAACAAACAGACTGTGGCCATCCACAGTGGGGAGCGAGCTGGTGGCATGGAGGAGGATGGAAAACAGACTTTCACACTGGAGAGCCCACAAATGGGGAGGATGAATCCCTATAATATTTGCCTTTGAAAGGAAGACAGGCCAAATTTCACGAGTTCTTGCAACCAGCAGGACTTAAACCCTGGAATTTAAAAAAATTGGCAGGCTCAGCTCTGGGAGAGCCTGGAGGGTATTAGGAAGCAGAGTCCTTGCCCTTAAAGAGAGAGCATGGCAAACAACCTGTGAAGATACAGTGTAGAACCAGCAGTGTGAAAAATGCTGGGGGAAGATGGGAGGGAGACTGATTTGTTCATTTCAGAGCATGGCCCAGAGAGACATGGATCACAGGGAGACCCCTCCAGGAACAAAGGAGCTGGAAGGTGCCATTTCCCGTCCCTGTCCAGCATAAACAACGGCCACCTGTAGGAACCAGCACAGCCTCATCACTCCTTACCTAACTTGCTTGTACCAATGCCTGCCCTACTGTACTTCACTGGATCCACCCTTACCAGTCATGCTGGCCTCAGTCCCAGCACTGCAGGCCCTCTCCCCCATAAACCCCACATCTTTCTACCCATGTGTTTTGCAGGACCTCAGTTCTGACAGTGGGGGCAGGTCTTGTTTAGTAAGCATACCACAATACACCTTGTAAAAAAAATGTGCCCCACCCCTGCTGGGAACCAAACACTGCTCACAATAGGCAGAGAGAGCCTCTGAAGACAACTATGCTGAAAGAAAAAGCTAAGACTCAACAGCGGAGCATATGCAATACTCATAGGAGACACTTCTTGAAGTGCCAGGCTCTAGGGAACAAGAAACACTACACTTCAGGGCACTATAGGACCTCTTCTTCATAAGGCTATTATCCTTAAGAGCAAGAGAAGTAGCTGACTTTCCTAACACAGAGAAATAGACTCAGAAAGTCAGACAAAATGAAAAGACAGAGAAATATCTCCCAAATGAAAGAACAGAACCAAATTACAGCAAGCGACCAAAGTGAAATGGATATAAATAATATACCTAATAGAGAATTTTTTTTTGAGAGAGAGAGTGAGAGAGCAAGAGAGTAATCAAGCAGGGGAGGAACAGAAGGAGAGGGAGAGAGAGAATCCTAAGCAGGCTCCATGCTGTTAGCACAGAACCCAACATGGGGCTTGACCACAAGCACTGTGAGATCATGACCTGAACTGAAATCAAGAGTCAGATGCTTAACTGCTTAATTGATTGAGCCATCCAGGTGCCCCAAGCTGATAGAAAATTAAAGTAATGATCATAAAGATACTCACTGGACTTGAGAAAAAAGTCGAGGACATCAATGAGACCCTTAATACACAGATAAAAAAAGAACCAGTCAAAGATCAAGAACATAATAAATGAAATTAAAAATACACCTGAAAGAATCAATAGGCTAGATGAAGCATAGCAACTAATTATCGACCTGGAAGACAGATAATAGTAAGTAACCAAGCTGAACAAAGGAGAGGTAAAAAAAGTTATGCAAAGTGAGAATAAATAGTCTTAGGGAGCTCAGTGACTTCATCAAGCATAGTAACGTTTGCATATAGGGATCTCAGAAGGAGAGAGGAAAGGGAGCATAAAATTTATTTGAAGAAACAATAGCTGAAAATGTCCTTAATCAGGGGAAAGAAACAGATACTAGATATAGGAGGCACAGGGATCCTCCCAAAAATTCAACCCAAGGAGGTCCACACAAAGATACATAGTCATTACAATGGCAAAAAGCAGCGATAAAGAGCAAATTTTGAAAGCAGCAAGAGAAAAGGAAGACAGTTACATTTAAGGAAACCCCAGAAGGCTATCAGTGGATTTTTCAGCAGAAACTTTGTAGGACAGAAAGGAGTGGCATAATATATTCAAAGTGCTGAAAGGGAAAAATCTTCAGCCAAGAATATTCTATCCAGCAAGACTATCATTCAGAACAGAAGAAGTGATAAAAAGTTTCCAAGACAAAAACTAAAGGAGTTCATGGCCACTATACTAGCCCTACAAGAATATTAAAGGGGACTCTATGAGTGGAAAGGGAAGACCGTAAGTGAGAGTATGAAAAGTAAAAAACACAAAAGCAGTAAAAATAAATATTTATATAAAAATCAGTCAAGGGACTCATAACATAAAAGTAGGCAAAACATGACACCATATACCTAAACTGTGGTGGTGGGAGTTGGGGGGGAGAGGAGTAAAGAAATGAGTTTAACTTAAGCAACCATCAACTTAATGTAGACTGATATATGCAGAAGATGTTATATATAAGCCGAATGGTAATCACAAATCAAAAACTAGTAACAGATGTGCAAAAAAGAAAGGAATCCAAGTATATCACTAAAGAAAGCCAACAAACCCAGAGAAGAAAGGATCAGAGAAAATCTATAGAAACAAGCCCAAAATGACAAAGTGACAATAAATACACATCTATCAATAATTATTTTGAATGCAACTGGACTAAATGCTCTAATCAAAAGACATAGGGTGACAGAGTGAATGAAAAAATATGACCCATTTATATGCCGCCTACAAGAGACTCATTTCAGGCTGAAATATACCTGCAGATTGAAAGTGAGGGGACAGAGAAAAAATTACTATGCAAATGAATGTCAAAAGAAAGCGGGGGTAGCAATACTTGCATCATACAAAATAGACTTTAAAACAAAGACTGTAACAAGAGACAAAGAAGGACAATATACAGTAATAAAAGGGACAAACCAACAAGAGGATATAATAGTTAAAAATATTTATGTATCCAAAATGAGAGAACCTAATTACATGAAACAGTGAATAACAAACATAAAGGAAATAATCAATACTAATACATTAGTAGTAGGAGACTTTAACACCCCATGTACATTGACAGAGATGGAGAGATCAGCCCAACAGACAATCAATAAGGAAACAGTGGTTTTGAATGACACACTGGACCAGATTGATTTGAGAGACATATTCAGAACATTCCATCCTAGAACATCAGAATATGCATTTGTTTTGAGTGCACACAGAAAAATCTTCATAATCCTAATTTCACATATTAGGCCACAGAACAAATCTCGACAAATTCAAAAACATTGAAGTCCTACCATGCACCTTTTCTGACCACAATGCTAAAAAACTGGAAATCAACCACAAGGAAAAGTCTCAAAAAAGCAGCAATATATGGAGATTAAATAACATGCTACTAAACAATGAATGGGTCAACAAAGAAATCAAAGAAGAAATAAAAAATTACATGGAAACAAATGAAAATGAAAACATAATAGTCCAAGATCTAGGAGATGCAGCAAAAGTAGCTCTAAGTGGGAATTTTATAGCACTAAATGCATATAACAAGAAGCAAGAAAAATCTCAAATAAATGACCTAACTTTACACCACCTAAAAGAGCTAGAAAAAGAACAAATAAAACCCAAACCCAGCAAAAGGAAGGAAATAATAAAGATTAGAGTAGAAATAAACAGAATTCTCAATTGGAAGATGGCGGTGTAGGAGGATGCTGGGCTCACCTCCTCCTGCTGATCGCTTAGATTCCACCCACATCTGCCTAAATAATCCAAAAAGCCGCCAGAAGACTAGCAGAACAGACTGTCTGGAGCCAAGTGTAGACGAGAGGCCCACAGAAGAGAGTAGGAAGGGCTGAGAGGCGGTGCACGCTCCACAGACTGGCGGGAGAGAGCTGGGGCGATGGAGGGGCAGCCCCCCCTGCAAGGCAGATCCCCGAGTCTGGCTTGCAAAAGCAGAGGGGCCAGACTGCGTGAGTTCTGATAGCCAGTGGGAAACATCTGGAATGTTAAAAGTCAACAGCTCTTCTCTTGGAGAGCGGGGAGAGCGAGAGGGCACCAGGAGGGAGAGTTGCCGAGTCCTGGAAGACAGAGCTCGGCTTGGTGGGAAACAAAGGCGCTGGCTAGCACCATATCCCTCTCCCATGCCCCAGCCGAAATCCCAAAGGGAACCAATGCCTGTCACCAAACTTACTTGCACCGTGCAAACACCCAACGCTGTGCTTCTGTGGATCCATCCCTCCGATGGGTCTCCCTCCCTCCTGGTGGGGACCGCCAGGGCCCCTCCCGCAGGGGACTGCCAACAGCAAAGTGAGCTAAGCTTGCTCCTCCAGCCCCTGTGCACCTTGTGGATCCACCCCATCTAATACGCCCTTGGCCAGATCCCATCAAAGCAGCACCACAAGCCTGGCAGTGTGCAAGTAGCCCAGACAGGGACCACACCACTCCACAGTGAGTCCTGCTGCTGGGAGAGGGGAAGATGAGGTACACACCAGTCTTGACTGTGGCCCCAGTTGTGGGCTGGGGGCAGACATTGGGTCTAACTGTGGCCCCACCCACCAACACAAGTTACTCCAGACAGCACAGGGGAAGTGCCCTGCAGTTGGGAGCCACTGCAGGGACTACCCAAAATGATGAAATAGAAGAACTCTCCTCAAAAAAACTCCAGGAAGTAGCAACAGATAACGAATTGATCAAAAATGATTTAAGTGATATAACGGAACAAGAATTTAGAATAGTAGTTATAAAATTAATCACTGGGCTTGAAAAAAGCATAGAGGACAGCAGAGAATCTATTGTTACAGAGATCAAGGGACTAAGAAATAGTCATGAGGAGCTAAAAAATGCTATAAATGAGGTGCAAAATAAAATGGAGGCGACCATAGCACAGATTAAAGAGGCAGTGGAGAGAATAGGTGAATTAGAAGATAAAATTATGGAAAAAGAGGACGTTGAGAAAAAGATTAAAAAAAATCCAGGAGTATGAGGGGAGAATTAGAGAACTAAGTGATGCAATCAAACAGAACAATATCCGTATAATAGGAATTCCAGAAGAGGAAGAGCGAGAGAAAGGGGCTGAAGCTGTACTTGAACAAATCATAGCTGAGAACTTCCCTGATCTGGGGAAGGAAAAAGGCATTGAAATCCAAGAGGCACAGAGAACTTCCTTCAAACATAACTTGAATCGATCTTCTGCACAACATATCATAGTGAAACTGGCAAAATACAAGGATAAAGAGAAAATTCTGAAAGCAGTTAGGGATAAACATGCACTAACCTACAAAGGGAGACCCATAAGACTAGTGACAGACCTATCCACTGAAACTTGGCAGGCCAGAAAGGAATGGCAGGAAATCTTCAATGTGATGAGCAGAAAAAAATATGCAGCTAAGAATCCTTTATCCAGCAAGTCTGTCATTCAGAATAGAAGGAGAGATAAAGGTCTTCCCACACAAACAAAAACTGAAGGAATTCATCATAACTAAACCAGCCCTACAAGAGATCCGAAGGGGGATTCTGTGAGTGAAATGTTGCAAGGACAACAAAGGACCAGAGACATCACTACAAGCATGAAACCTACAGACATCACAATGACTCTAAACCCATATCTTTCAATAATAACACTGAATGTAAATGGACTAAATGCTCCAACCAAAAGACATAAGGTATCAGAATGGATAAAAAAAACAAGACCCATCTATTTGCTGTCTACAAGAGACTCATTTTAGACCTGAGGACACCTTCAGATTGAAAGTGAGGGGATGGAGAACTATCTGTTATGCAACTGGAAGTCAAAAGGAGGCTGGAATAGCCATACTTATATTGGACAAACTAGGCTTTAGATTAAAGGCTGTAACAAGAGATGAAGAAGGGCATTATATAATAATTACAGGGTCTATCCATCAAGAAGGACTAACAATTATAAATGTCTATGCGCCAAATACGGGAGCCCTCAAATATATAAAACAAATAATCACGAACATAAGCAACCTTATGGATAAAAATGTGGTAATTGCAGGGGACTGTAATACTCCACTTACAACAATTGATAGATCATCCAGACACAGGGATCAGTAAAGAAACAAGGGCCCTGAATGATACATTGGATCAGATGGGCTTGACAGATATATTTAGAACTCTGCATCCCAAAGCAACAGAATATACTTTCTCTCGAGTGCACATGGAACGTTCTCCAAGATAGATCACATACTGGGTCACAAAACAGCCCTTCATAAGTATACAAGAATTGAGATCATACCATGCACACTTTCAGACCACAATGCTATGAAACTTGAAATCAACCACAGGAAAAAGTTTGGAAAACCTCCAAATGCATGGAGGTTAAAGAATATCCTACTAAAGAATGAATGGGTCAGCCAGGCAATTAGAGAAGAAATTTAAAAATATATGGAAACAAATGAAAATGAAAATACAACAATCCAAATGCTTTGGGATGCAGCAAAGGCAGTCTTAAGAAGAAAGTACACTGCAATCCAGGCCTATCTCAAAAACAAGAAAAATCCCAAATACAAAATCTAACAGCACACCTAAAGGAACTAGAAGCAGAACAGCAAAGACACCCCAAACCCAGCAGAAGGAGAGAAATAATAAAGATCAGAGCATAAATAAACAATATAGAATCTAAAAAAACTGTAGAGCAGATCAATGAAACCAAGAGATGGTTTTTTGAAAAAATAAACAAAATTGATGAACCTCTAGCCAGGCTTCTCAAAAAGAAAAGACAGAGGAACCAAATAAATAAAATAACGAATGAAATGGAATTATTACAACCAATCCCTCAGAAATACAAGCAATTACCAGGGAATACTATGAAAAATTATATGCCAACAAACTGGACAGCCTGTAAGAAGTGGACAAATTCCTAGATACCCACACACTACTGAAACTCAAATGGGAAGAAATAGAAAATTTGAACACACCCATAACCAGTGAAGAAATTGAATCAGTTATCAAAAATCTCCCAACAAATAAGAGTCCTGGGCCAGATGGCTTCCCAGGGGAATTCTACCAGACATTTAAAGCAGAGCAAACACATATCCTTCTCAAGCTGTTCCAAAAAATAGAAAGGGAAGGAAAACTTCCAGACTCATTCTATGAAGCCAGCATTACCTAGATTCTCAAACCAGACAGAGACCCCCACAAAAAAGGAGAATTACAGGCCAATATCCCTGATGAACATGGATGCAAAAATTCTCAACAAGATACTAGCAAATCAAATTCAACAGCATATAAACAGAATTATTCACCATGATCAAGTGGGATTCATTCCTCGGCTGCAGGCCTGGTTCAATATTTGCAAATCAATCAATGTGATACATCACATTAATAAAAGAAAGAATAAGAATCATATGATCCTGTGAATGGATGCAGAAAAAGCATTTGACAAAATTCAGCATCCTTTCTTAATAAAAACCCTCAAGAAAGTCGGGATAGAAGGAACATACTTAAACATCATAAAAGCCATACATGAAAAGCCCACAGCTAATATCAACTTCAATGGGGAAAAACTGAGAGCTTTCCCTCTCAGATCAGGAACGTGACAGGGATGTCCACTCTCACCGCTGTTGTTTAACGTAGTGTTGGAAGTTCTAGCATCAGCAATCAGACAACAGAAGGAAATCAAAGGCATCAAAATTGGCAAAGATGAAGTCAAGCTTTCACATTTTGCAGATGACGTGATATTATACATGGAAAACCCGACAGACTCCACCAAAAGTCTACTAGAACCGATACATGAATTCAGCAAAGTTGCAGGATACAAAATCAATGTACAGAAATCAGTTGCATTTTTGTACACCAATAGTGAAGCAACAGAAAGACAAATCAAGAAACTTATCCCATTCACAACTGCACCAAGAATCATAAAATACCTAGGAATAAATCTAACCAAAGATGTAAAAGATCTGTATGCTGAAAACTATAGAAAGCTTATGAAGGAAATTGAAGAAGATATAAAGAAATGGAAAAACATTCCGTGCTCATGGATTGGAAGAATAAATATTGTTAAAATGTCAATACTACCCAAAGCAATCTACACATTCAGTGCAATCCCAATCAAAATTGCACTGGCATTCTTCTCAAAGCTAGAACAAACAATCCTAAAATCTGTATGGAACCGCAAAAGACCCTGAATAGGCAAAGTAATATTGAAGAAGAAAACCAAAGTGGGAGGCATCACAATCCCAGACTTTAGCCTCTACTACAAAGCTGTAATCATCAAGACAGCATGGCATTGACACAAAAACAGACCCATAGACCAATGGAATAGAATAGAGACTCCAGAATTGGACCCACATATGTATGGCCAACTACTCTTTGACAAAGCAGGAAAGAGTGTCCAATGGAAAAAAGACAGTCTCTTTAGCAAGTGGTGCTGGGAGAACTGGACATCAACATGCAGAAGAATGAAACTAGACCACTTTCTTACACCAGTCACAAAAATAAACTCAAAATGGATGAAAGACCTAAATGTGAGACAGGAAACCCTCAAAACCCTACAGGAGAAAGCAGGAAAAAACCTCTCTGACCTCAGCCGCAGCCATTTCTTACTTGACACATCCACAAAGGCAAGGGAATTAAAAGCAAAAATGAACTGTTGGGATCTCGTCAAGATGAAAAGCTTCTGCACTGCAAAGGAAACAATCAACAAAACTAAAAGGCAACTGATGGAATGAGAAAGATATTTGCAAATGACATATCGGATAAAGGGTTAGTGTCCAAAATCTATAAAGAACTCACCAAACTCCACACCCGAAAAGCAAACAATCCAGTGAAGAAATGGGCAGAAGACATGAATAGACATTTTCCAAAGAAGATATCCAGATGGCTAACAGACACATGAAAAGATGCTCAACGTCACTCCTCATCAGGGAAATACAAATCAAAACCACACTCAGATACCACTTCATGCCAGTCAGAGCGGCTAAAATGAACAACTCAGGAAATGCTGACGAGATGCTGGCGAGGATGTGGAGAAATGGGAACCCTCTTGCACTGTTGGTGGGAATGCAAACTGGTGCAGCCACTCTGGAAAACAGTGTTGAGGTTTCTCAAAAAATTAAAAACAGATCTACCCTATGACCCAGCAATAGCACTGCTAGGAATCTACCCAAGGGATACAGGAGTGCTGATGCATAGGGGCCCTTGTACCCCAATGTTTATAGCAGCACTCTCAACAATAGCCAAATTGTGGAAAGAGCCTAAATGTCCATCAACTGATGAATGGATAAAGAAATTGTGGTTTATATACACAATGGAGTACTACGTGGCAATGAGAAAGAATGAAATATGACCCTTTGTAGCAACGTGGATGGAACTGGAGAGTGTGATGCTAAGTGAAATAAGCCATACAGAGAATGACAGATACCATATGTTTTCACTCTTATGTGGATCCTGAGAAACATAACAGAAGATCATGGGGGAGGGGAAGGAGAATAAAAGAAGTTAGAGAGGGAGGGAGCCAAAGCATAAGAGACTCTTAAAAACTGAGAAAAAACTGAGGGTTGATGGGGGGGTGGGATGGAGGGGAGGGTGGGTGATGGGTATTGAGGAGGGCACCTGTTGGGATGAGCACTGGGTGTTGTATGGAAACCAATTTGACAATAAATTTCATATTAAAAAAAAGAAATAAACAAAATAGAAACTAAAAAACAGTTGAAGTGATCAATGAAACCAGGAGATGTTTCTTTGAAAAGACCAACAAAATTGATGAATCTTTAGGAAGACTCATCAAAAAAGAAAGGACCCATATAAACAAAATCACTAATGAAAGAGGAGAAATTACAAAGAACTGTAACAGAATATTAGGAAAGTTATATGCCAACAAATTAGACAACTTAGAAGAAATGGATAAATTCCTAGAAACCTGTAGCCTACCAAACTAAATCAGAAAGAAATAGAAAAGTTGAACAGACTGATTACTGCAATGAAATTGAATCAGTAATCAAAAAACTCCCCAAAACAAAAGTCCAGGACCAGACAGCTACCAATCCACCAAACACTCCTTCTCTTTTTCTTTTTCTTTCTTTGTTGCTTTCTTTCTTTCTTTCTTTCTTTCTTTCTTTCTTTCTTTCTTTCTTTCTTTCTTTCCTTCTTTCTTTCCTTCTTTCTTTCTTTTATTTTAGAGAGAGAGCACAAGCAGGGGCAGAGGGAGAGAGAAAGAGAATCTTAAGCACGCTCCATGCTTAGCTGAGAACTCAACATGGGGCTTAATCACACAACCCTGGGATCATGACCTGAGCCAAAAACAAGAGTTGGATTCTCAACCAACTGAGCCACCCAGGCACCCCTCTACTAAACATTTAAGGAAGAGTTAATACCTGGGACCTGGGTGGCTCATTTGGTTTAGCGTTCAACACTTGGTTTCGGCTCAGGTTATGACCTCGTGGTTCATGAGTTCAAGCCCCACATCAGGTTCCATGCTTGATGGTGCAGTGCCTGCTTGGGATTCTCTCTCTCTCCCTCTATGTATGCCCCTCCCCTGCTTGCATGCTCTCTCTCTCAAAATAATAAACTTAAAAAAAAAGAAAATTCAAAAAGAAGATTAATACCTATTCCTTCTCAAACTATGAAAAAATACAAGAGGAAGGAAGGCTTCCAAATTCATTCTGTGATGCCAGTACCACTCTGATACTAAAACCAGATAGACAGCACTTCACAAAAAAAGAGAACTACAGTGAAGTATCTCTCACGAATATAGATGAAAAAATACTCAACAAAATATTAGCAAAGTGAATCGAACAATGTATTTAAAAAATTATATATCACAATCAAGTGAGATTTATTCCCGGGATGCAAAGGTGGTTCAATATTTGTAAAACAATCAATGTGACATGTCACATCAATAAGAGAAAGGATAAAGACCATATGATTATTTTAATAGATGCACAAAAACCATTTGACAAAGTACAACATCCACTCATTATAAAAACCCTCTGCAAAGGAGGTCTAGAGGGAACATACCTCAACATAATAAAAGCCTTATATTGAAAGACACACAGCCAATATCCTATCAATGGTAAAAAAGCTGAGAGACTTTCCCTTAAGGTCAGGAATAAGGCAAGGATGCCCACTCTCACCACTTTTATTCAACATGGTACTGGAAGTCCTCAACAGAAATTAGACAACATAAGGAAATAAAAGGCATCCATATTGGTAAGGAAGAAGTAAAACTGTCATTATTTTCAGATTACATGATACTATATGTAGAAAACCCTAAAGACTCTACCAAAAAACTACTAGAACTGATACATGAAATCAGTAAAGTTGCAGGATATGAAATCGATGTACACAAATCTGTTTCATTCTTATACACTAATAATGAAGGAGCAGAAAGTGAAATTAAGAAAACATGCCCATTCACAACTGCATCCAAAACAATAAAATATCCAGGAATAAACTTAACCAAGGAGATGAAAGACCTGTGCTCTGAAAACTGTAAAACACTGAATAAAGAAATTCAAGATGGTGCAAAGAAATGGAAAGATATACCATGCTCATGTGTTGGAAGAAACAATATTTATTAAAATGCCCATACTACATAAAGCAATCTACAGATTTCATGCAATCCTCATCAAAATGCCAACAGCATTTTTTCACAGAACTAGAACAAACAATCCTAAAATTTGTATAGACCCACAAAATACCTGGAATAGCCAAAGCAATCTTGAAAAAGAAAAACAAAATTGGAGGTACCACAATTCCAAATTTCAAGTTATATTACAAAGCAGTTATAATTAAAACAGTGTGGTACTGGGATAAAAACAGACACATAGATCAATGGAATGGAACAGAAAACCCAGAGATAAATCTACAATTATATGGTCAATTAATCTTTGATAAAGGAGGAATGGAATATACAATGGGAAAAAGACAGTCTCTTCAACAGATGGTGTTAGGAAAACTGGACAGCCACATGCAAAAGAATGAAGCTGGACCACATTCTTCACTATACACAAAAATAAACTCAAAATGGTTTAAAGACCTAAATGTGAGACCAGAAACCATAAAAATCCTTGAAGAAAGCATGGGTAGTAATCTCTGACATTGCTGTAGCAACATTTTTCTAGATATGTCTCCTGAAGCAAGGGAAATAAAAGCAAAAATAAACTATTGGGACTCCATCAAAATAAAAAGTTTCTGCAGTAAAGGAAACAATCAACAAAACTAACAGTCAACCTATGGAATGGGAGAAGATACTTGCAGACAACAAACCTGATAAAGGGTGAGTATCCAAAATATTTAAGAACTGATACAACTCAATACCTAAAAAAGAAATAATCTTATTAAAAATTGGCAGAAGACATGAACAGACATTTCTCCAAAGAAGATATACAGATGGCCAATAGACACATGAAAAGATGCTCAACATCACTCATCATCAGGGAAATAGAAATCAAAACTACAATGAAATATCACCTCATACCTATCAAATGGCTAAAAGCAAAAGCACAAGAAACAAGTGTCAGCGAGAATGTGGAGGAAAATGGCGACATCCCAGTGTCTCCTTCATGGACCCAGTGTCCCAAACCACTCTGTTCAGGCCTTCCTCACTGTGCTGCAGGCGTAAAGGACGCAGTTTGTCCTCCTCCACCAGCTCCTGCGCCTCCCCATTGCTTGGATGGGATTTAAACCCGGAGGTCTTAAAGATTCCTAGTTTGGGGCTCACAGTGCCTTTTTCCCCCTCAGCTGACTCCCGCGCCTCCCTGGCACTCAGTTGGGACTTAAACCCCGATGTCTTTAAGGTTCCTACTCCATCTGACCCCGGTTTGGAGGAAGTGCCACTCTGCGCCGCCAACTATATGGTCTATGGCTGGCTGGTGCAGACAGCCTTTGCCCTTTGAATGGATATAGATCTTCTTCCCACAGCACTCCAGGGAGGGGATTGCTTTCTCCCACTGTGGACTGCACCTCTGAACTATTTACCCAGCCGGGGCTGGCTCCCCTCCTCCCCAGGTGCACGATCAGGGCAGCCAGCCCCGGTCTGGAGAAAGCCCCACAGTTGGGAGAGTGGATCTTTCTCCATCCCGGTCCGTAGTTTTTCTCTTGTCCAGATGCAGTCTTATGCTTCCTCAGCCTCTTTCTCTTCCCTTTGTCTCTCCACAGAGAGAGATCCCTCCCCTCCATTCCTCTGCCGTTTTATCTCTCCCAGTTCTCAGTCATGCCCCTGTGGCCCATCAGGTTGTCCCAGTGAGTCCCTGGAGGTATCTCAGTCACTTTGCTGCCTGGACTCTTGGAGTTCAAAGTCCTTTGGCCTCAACACTGCTGTATTTGAGAGATGAGGGAACTTCAGATCCCCTACTTCTCCGCCATGTTGGCCCCTTCCGGCTGGTAATCTTTTAGTTCTACATCCAGATATGTAGGCATAGATGATATAACTAACTTGCCAAATAACAGAGCTCATCACATGTAGAAACTAGCTAAGAACCGGGAGGCAGAAAAATATGGTGATTAAAAATGGAATTAGGGGCCTCTGGGTGGCTCAGTTGGTTAAGTGTCTTACTTAGACTTAGGTCATGATCTCACGGTTCATGAGTTTGGGCCCTGCATCAGACACTGTGCTGACAGCTCGGAGCCTGGAGCCTGCTTTGGATTCTGTGTCTCTCTCTCTTTCTGCCCCTCCCCTGCTCATGCTCTCTTGCTCTCTCTCTCTCTCTCTCTCTCAAAATAAGTAAACATTTTAAAAAATTTAAAAAAAATGAAATTAGGTTGCCTGGATTCCACACCCTACAGTCTGTAAGCCTTTAGGTAAGTGTGCTTTTCCTCTCCCAATCTCACTTCCTCATCTGTGCAATTGAGATAGTAGTACCTATCTCATAGAGTTGTTTCAAGTGTATGTCCACCACATAATCAAGACTCAATTCATGGTCTCTATTATTATTTTTATCTGAGTGTTTAGATTCCCAGTGAAGTGCTTTGGAAACATGCTGCCTTTGAATCTCTTTTGGCAATGGCTTTTTGAGTGTAGGTCTTGAGTCCACCAGCAGGAGTTCATTGATTATTTTTTAAGCTGCCTATTTGTATAACTAAATGTGAAAAGAAATAATCTCCTTTGGTATCTCCTTTGCAGTACACCGCTAAGCATAGACTTCTCTGCCTTTGCAGAAATAAAGGAATAGTAAAGAAAAAACTTTTAAACTTTCACTTTTATTTTTATTACATTATAAATATACATAATTAAAAAAATAAGTTCCAAAAATAAGTTCCACACTTAACAAAAACTGTTAGTCCCTTGCCCACTCCTCATGACTCTTGATTACTGATTTGTAGAGTCTATCACTTTCAATCCTTTTAGCTTTCTTTTGGTATTTACATCCATATTTCTGTGTAATCTGTTTGTACTACTGTTTCTTCATTTTTTATTTTTAGATATTCACTTTTGACTCTTTACTGTAGAGAAGGATTTAGCTGTCCTATATCTCTCTCCCGTACCCACTTATACTGACCATACACATATACACTTACCTTCCCATGTTCTACTAATATAATTATATTTAAATATTTATGATTCTGAAAATATCATTTGCAGCTGAGCCATGTGTCAATTATGATTACATTTCCTTTCTTACATGATATTGCTGTCTTCAAGGTTGATGGTTGTCTCTCTTTTTGTTTGTTTGCATAGTCTTCTATATATCCATCACCAGTGCTTTCTCAGCCTCTCCTTCAGGAGTCTATATCTTTTAATACCTTAAAACATTGTAGGCATTAGGTATTCTATCACCTTCATTGTTTTTTTTTTTTTTTGGTGGGGAAACACATTTTTTCAGTAATCTGCGCCCTCTCATTCTAAAAGATACTGATTGTTCTTCTAGCCTAGTACTGGGATCCACACCATCCTGAAAAGTCCCTTCTTTTCTTGGTTATATTATATTTCTTCCTTCCTAGATCTCTTTACTTCTCTGTCAGTTTGTTTCCCATGTTTGGTGGACCACACCTTTTAGTAGTTTCCAAAGAAAAAGAGAAAGGGAAGTAAAATATTTTGATATTCTGCAAGTCTGAAAATATCTTTTTCTACTGTCACATTTATTGATAGTTTAGAATTCCAGGCTAGAAATAATTTTACCCTCAGAATTTTGGAAACAACACTCTATTGAGTTTTAGTTTCCAATTTGTTGCTGGGAAGTCGGATGCTGTAATAATTCCCAAACTTTCTTTTGTCATGCTCTCACCTTAAGTTCATTATGAGCTTATTAGCATATTTCATTTGTTGCCAGCATTTGAAATCTTATACTGATATGCCGTATTGTGTGTGTTTTTCATATTGTGTTGGACACTTGATGGGTTCATTCAATGCATAATTTCATCTTTTACTTATAAGATATTTTCTTCAATAGTATGTCCCCACCCCACCAATTATTTCTGTTTCATCTTCTCTGTTTTTCTGGAATGCCAATTATTCAGATATTGGATCTTCTGGATTATTTCTCTAGTTTTAAAGAAGTTTTTCTTTTTCTATTATTTACTTCTATTTCTTTTGTTTTCTGGAAGAGTTTCTAACTAGGTACACCAACCATGTGACTAACATTTTTTAAAATTTCTACTCATACTTTTAGTTACTGAGAATCTCTTTCGTTTGTTTGAATGTTTCCTTTTATGACATTCTGTTCTTATTCAATGAATACAATGACCTCTCCTTTCTTTCTGAGGATATTAATAAAAATAATAAAGTTTTCTTCCATGTTTTGCATTATCTTTGTTTTCTCCTGTTCTGTTTTACAACTTTTGTTTGTTTTGGTCTCAAAGACTCTCCTTGCTATCCACTCACGTTTAAAATTATTTTTTTTAGGGGCACCTGGGTGGCTTGGTCGGTTAAGCGTCCGACTTCGGCTCAGGTCATGATCTCACGGTCCGTGAGTTTGAGCCCCGCGTCAGGCTCTGTGCTGACAGCTCAGAGCCTGGAGCCTGTTTCAGATTCTGTGTCTCCCTCTCTCTCTGCCCCTCCCCTGTTCATGCTCTGTCTCTGTCTCAAAAATAAATAAACGTTAAAAAAATTTTTTTAAAAAATAAATAAAATTATTTTTTTTAATATTTATTTTTTATCAAAGCATAGTTGACATACAATATTATATTAGTTTCAGGTGTACAACATAGCGATTCTACAATTATATATATCACAGAATGGTAAAATAAGTCACATGAATGAAAAGTACAGTGTAAGGAGAATAGTCAATAATATAATAAATTTGTATTATGACAGATGGTAGCCTACACTTACTGATTTATATTCAAAAGTGAAAGAGTACTAGGTGATTGGGTGTGCTTGGCAACCCACTCTCTGTGGGTGTGCTTGGCCAAAGGAGTTAGAGGCTTTGCAGTAGGATGATTTATTGGGCTGTCTTGATCAGAGTTCCTCTGAATTTCAATATCTATGTTTTCCTCTTAGAATGGTAAATTTCCCCAGACCGAGTTGTTCCAGTTTCCTGCTTGGGGGGTTAAATTCTGCCATCCAGCTTTTTCCTAAACTGGACTGAGGAGAGAGGTCTCGCCATTCAGTATGTGGAATTTCACTTTAATCACCCTCTTTTAATACCTGACGCCCTCGAACTGGGCCAGGTGCCCATTAGTTCAGTTTTCCATAGTTCAGTGTTTCCAGAGAGTAAATCTGCACTCTCCTGCCAAGATGGACCAGGGTGGCTTTTAGCTGTGTTATCCATGGAAATCTTACTGCTTTCATCCAGAGCTCTTGTTTTCAGCCTCAGCTGCCACCACTGCTCTCCATTATTGTCAGAGCTATTCGTTTCCCTGAACCTTTCTGAGAGGCTGTGATGTAAATTATCCTGCTTCTGGGCTTCTCCTGTCATTGGCTTTCTTGGATGCAGTTTTCCTCTTAGGCTAGTCTGTTAAGTTAGTTAGCAGTCATCCTGCTGGGTTTCCATTTTCAAAATTTTTCTTCAGTTCTCTCCCATTTTTTTTTTTTACTTTCTTGTTTTAAACCTTTTTTATTTTTAAAATTCTTTTTATTGTGAGAGGCAGTATATTGCATGGGTTCTGGATGCCTAGACCCATGTATGACCTTGAGAAAGTTACTTAACCTCTTCCTGCCTTAGTTTCCTCATCTTAAAAAAATAGTAGTTGGAGTCCTTTTTAAGATTAGATGATTTTTTTTAGAGTAAATGATTTAAGACATATAAAGCATGTAAAACCATAGCTGACCTAATAAATATTAGCCATTTTAGAGTGCTTTCAGGTAAAAAGATAAAGGTGTGTGTTCACTTTATCATGTTTAACTGGGAGTCCAAAGAATGCACTTAAAGATTTGAATCACTAGGCAAATATTGTTTATTTTATCTAGTGAAGGGAGCAATGGGCAAAAACAATGTATCTGGTGTGCTACGTAAAATGTTTAGGTTTTTACATTATTTTATTACATTATTTTTTTTTTAATTTTTTTTTTTAACATTTATTTATTTTTGAGACAGAGAGAGACAGAGCATGAACAGGGGAGGGTCAGAGAGAGGGAGACACAGAATCTGAAACAGGCTCCAGGCTCTGAGCTGTCAGCACAGAGCCCGACGCGGGGCTCGAATTCACAGCCCTCACGGACCGCGAGATCATGACCTGAGCTGAAGTCGGCCGCTTAACCGACTGAGCCACCCAGGCACCCCACATTATTTTATTCTATACCTTGGAAATTGTAGTTTCCAACTCTTTATATTATAGATGAAGAAAACTGAGACCCAGAGAAGAGAGTTAAATGACTTAAATGACTTTCCTTGAGACTAGAATCCAAGCCTCAGGATTCCTAGTTTGGTCTTCTTTCCGTTAAGTCATATTTTTTTTTTCTGAGGAACAGGGAATGCTGTGAGACTTGAAACTTTATTTTTAGTGATGACACTATCCTATACCTAATTTTCTTATAATTTGTGTGTCAAGTGCTCAGAAATGGATCAATAATAAGCTTTGATTTATGATACACTCTCTTCATTGGTCCATGTGTACCCTACTTGTTTGTTTTCAGTAAAGTAATACATAAAAAAATTAAAGCACCCATATCATGTGTAGGACCTTGGAGGAAAATTTTAAATGTATAATTTCCATATATACATGGTACAAAAATAAACTCATATATTTAAAATTATTGTGGTGATATTATGAATGGGTGGTTTTATTTTATTTTATCTTAAATGTTTATTTATTTTTGAGATAGAGGGAGGGGCAGAGAGAAGAAGACAGAGAGAGAGAGAGAGAGAGAGAGAGAGAGAAAGAATCCCAAGCAAGCTTTGTGCCACCAGCGCAGAGCCTGTTATTCAGGGCTCGAACTCACAAACTGTGAGATCATGCATGACCTGAGCCCAAACCAAGAGTTGGATGCTTAACCAACTGAGCCACCCAGGTGCCCCTTGGATGGGTAATTTTAAAACTCTCCTGCTCATCACATCAAAATTTACCAGACTGGGATAGCAGTGGATCAGAAAATAAAATAAGAGAGAGGAACAGGAAAAGGACCAGAAATATGAGTACCTTGCATTTAGTCTTGGGACATATATGTCTCTAAAATTTGTTAGTCTTCTGCATACTGTGTAATAAAGTGGGTTGGTTTGTGATACAGGTTTAAGAACCATTGGAGTCATCACCAAATTGGATCTTATGGATGAAGGAACAGATGCCAGGGATGTTCTGGAGAACAAGCTTCTGCCTCTTCGCAGGGGTAATGTACTGTGTCCTATACAGGATTTGCTTTGATGATGTAGCAGAGAAATGATTGGGAAACCAATGCAAAGCTTGGCTTTATGCCTTCACAGTTGTGAGGAATAATGTATTCATGATTAGTTATACTTTTTATGGAGTGGCATAATGTTCCCAAGTGATATATTAAAAATGATCCAATAGGAGAACTATTTCTTAAAATAATAGGAATAGGAAAACAGGAAAAGGAAGGGTTTGAAGGGGGGTATAAATATTCATCATTGACTGCATAAATATATACTGTTCTGTTTTAAGTGTGACTTATTTACTTGCCCGCCATATGACAAAACTGCTAAGAGACACACTGTATTAAAATGTACAGAGCTTTTAAGGGCAAAAGACATTATTGTGTTAATGCTAAGAAATTATCATTAGCCACACGAATCAGCCTTTGTTAAATACTGGTGTCTCAAACTGAGTTCGTAAAGGGTTCAATTCTTGAGTCCTTAAAAATAATTTTGCCTGGCTTATTCAGCCTCTTCAAGAGCCTTGAAATCCTCCCAGAATAAACAACAAAAAGTATTCCAAACCCCATTGTATGTGTTGTGTTTCAGGTTACGTGGGGGTGGTAAACAGAAGCCAGAAGGACATAGATGGGAAGAAGGACATTAAGGCTGCCATGTTGGCGGAAAGGAAATTTTTCCTCTCACACCCAGCTTACAGACATATTGCTGATAGGATGGGGACCCCACACCTGCAGAAGGTCCTTAATCAGGTAAAAATGTTTTCTCAAGCAACAAGAACAATTATGAAATATGTAAGTCACTATTAGAATTTGTATTTCATTTTAATATTCATTTTTTTTCCAAAATAAAACATTCAGCTTAAATGATATGAATTAAAAAACGAATGTGAATATTTAGTTCCACACTCCTACTGTTCTCAGTGAGTAGAATCTGCTTTAATGTTATTCAGATAATACTGCTCAAAGCAGAAGTATATACTTATTTAGGAACAGTAAACAAGGGTATACATCAGCGCTCATTTTACTCACAATATGTAGTTATCTTAAGAAATTAAACTTGTATATTTCTGAAAGGTTGATTTGTTGGGATCTGGTTTCAAAATGTCAGCATGTAATAGTTAGCTTAGATTTCCCTAAGTTAGAAATCCTTGTAAGCTCATTGATCTCCATTCATCTAAGAAGTTTTTCCAGATTAACCCCTTTCTCTGCACAGATAGACTTGGGTCCCCATCTTCCAACATTCCATGCACTTACATACTTCTTCCATAAAACCTCAGTACATACTTTTTACTTTTTTTTTCCCATATATTCTCCATCTCCTGGGGAAGTTAAGCATCATCCTTAGTGAGTGCAGGTCTTCCTCCCTGAGTTTTGATTACATTGACCAAATGGTGAGTAGCTGTTCTCACCAACAGAATTATAAGATATGCTTTAACTTTTATTTATGAGTTTTAACAGTCAATTAATCAAGTCATTATTGCATGTTCTGATTGTTTGCTCCTAGAAGGTGTCAGTAGAGACTAACACAATAGCAGGCTACTTGTGACATTGGACCTGAACCATTTAGGCAAAACAATTGAACAAGTTTTGGGAAAAAAAAAAAAAAAACAGGCAATGGTATACTTCTATTTTTTGTGACATAGCATAGACTAATGTAAAATTTGTGCTTTTTACTTACGGGTAGATGAGTATTTAGAAGCCATGAGGTGGTGCTGTGCTTGTGTCATTTAACAAACATGAATGAATGTATTTTAGAGAAAGAACATTAGTTTGTCATGCAAAAACCCTAATAGTCCACAAATATATTTAGTATTGGTAAAACTCTCTTTAGATTATTACTGTCATGCCTGGATTTATCTATAAAAAACACAAATAAACTGAAAAAAATCTTAGAGAAAAATCATTAGGATGATTAGGAAGATAAGGTTGGAAATAAATTAGGTTGTGAATACTAGAAAAATAGAAAGAATATGATTGGCCATTTTGTTTTACAAATGTCCCCTAAATTATGACATAATTGGATTCTGGATGACTGAAAACTGAATGAATTTTGTACTGAAGATCTCTCATTTCTTGGATAATCACCTTCTTTTTCACTGCTTCAGGGATCTTCAAACTGTTTGAAAATAGGATACTTTTATGGCTGATTCACTGTGTGCACCAGTACCTTGGGCCCTGGGGAACAGTTTCTATGGTGAAAAACTGGAACAGAACATGACACTTTTGAAGAATTGAATGTCATTATGGCTGGAGGGCAGAGAATGAGGGAGTGAGTTATAAGAGATGAATTTGGAGAAGTAGGCAGAGGCTGGATCCTGTAATGTTTGTAGGCAAGTTAAAGATTTTTGTTCTTATCCTAAGAGCAGTAGGGAGTCATTTAAGACATCTGAATAGGCAAATTACACAGTTGTATTTGTGGATTAACAATGATCATGGAAGCTGCAGGTAGGAAGATCAAGACTAGACATGAGAAGTTAGGAGTCAAAATGAGAAATGATAGTAGCTTGGTCTTGGTGTTAGGGCCAGTGAAGATGAAAAAAGCAGAATTGAGAAATGTTTAGGAAAATCAAGAACTTGGTGGTAGATTAGCTTTGGTGAGTGATAGATGAAGTCAAAGATAACTTCCAAGTTCCCAGGTTGTTATGGTCTCCAAGATGGAGAGCTCTGAAAGGAAGATTTGGTGCTTGATTTCAGACATGCTGGGGTTGAGGTGTCATTGACACATCTAAGAGAAGTAAAGTCCATGGTCTAATACATATGCCTATAGCAAAAATAAAAAGTCTGGTCTGTAGATAACACCTTGGTAGTCACAGGTGTTTGGATATTTATTAAAGCTATGGGTGGAATAAGATTCCTTTAGGAAAGAACAGAGTGTGAACAAAGAAGATTAGGAATCAGATTTGAGGAATGTTGGTATTTACAGGTCTGGTGGAGGGAGATGACTTGGCAACGGAGATGGAGAAGGTACATCCATAAATGTTAGGATCTAGGGCCACAAAAGCCAAGGAAAGAAGTTTTTTAGGAATCTAAGAGTGGTCCACAGTGTTGCTTTGCTGTTGAGATATCTAAGAAGCAAAAAGTGGAAACCATGTGTTTTTATCATTTACCACTCACATGGCAGACAGGTGGCTACTGGTTTCTCATGGTTACTGTTACTCTTAGACTTGGGGGTTTGTGATGTTGCTACTGGGAATGCAGTCCTCTACATTCTGCTTCAGAGCTATAACAATAGCATATGCTGGGTAATAACATACATCATACTGTGCCCAAAGGTATAATATAGTTACGAACTATCAACAATTAAGTAAGTATAGTAACCTCAGATAAACATAAAAAATGATTAAGATGGTTTCTTCAGTCAGTCTGGGAATATTTATTCCCCTTACTTTTTTTAATGTTTTTTTTTTTTTTTTTGAGAGAAAAAGAGAGAGAGGCAAGGCAGAAAGAGAGGGAGACAGAGGGGCCAAAGCAGGCTCCTCGCAGAGAGCCCAAAGTGGGGCTCAAACTCACAAAATGTGAAATCATAACCTGAGCCAAAATTGGACACCCAACTGACTGAGCCACCTAGGCTCCCCAATTCCTCTTACTTTTAATTTATTAGTCTTTTTCCTGCATTTCTGTGAAGTTTACATTCTCTTTTTCTTTTAATTCCAAGTTTATTAACTGATTCAAGAAGATTATCTTTTTTTTTTCTTTTAATTCAGATTTTTGCTTAACTGCATTGTAATAGAAAGAACATGAGGCAGAGAGCTAGCCAATCTGGGTTTATACCCCACATTTTTTTTTTTTTGAGAGAGAGAGAGTGAGCGAACGTGGGTGCACATGAGTGGGGGAAGGGGAGAGGAAAAGGAAGAGAGAATCTTAAGCAGGCCCCACACCCAGCACAGAGCCCCATGTGGGGCTTAATCTCACGACCATGAGGTAATGACCTGGGCCAAAATCTAAGTTAGATGCTTAACCGACTTAACCATCCAGGTGCCCTTTTTTCTTAATTAATTTTCTTTTTTCCTAATTAAGCTTTTTTCTTAGTTAATCATGTACTCATAGACAATCTCTCAGAGAATTTTTCACCCTGCTGAGCTGGAGGTGCCAGCAGATGACCTTCAGCGGCGAAACCAAGTGGATGGTTAGGTAGAGATAGCAGCAGCAGCAGCACAGAGAGCTTTCCTTTGCTAGTCATGGAGCTTTAATATGCAAACCGCTAAAGGCAGAAGCCCCTGAACACCCACCACTGCACTGGCGCTAGAGGCAGGGCAAGAGGAAACACTGTCTGAGCTGCAGAGTTTAGAAGTTAACAACTGACAGGTACCTATGAGTTCCACCAGTATGGTCCTGAAAACATCCAGCAGCACCTAGAAGTCTTCAATTCCTTCATTTCTAACTAAATTCTAACTTAAGGTTCCATCTGATATATTAATTCATGCAAAAATGTTATTAGGCAGCCTTATTATTAACATTGTGTGCATTTTAACAAGGGTGTTTCCAGGCATAAAGAGGTAGCCCAAGTGAGTGACTCCAACTGAAGGCATTTTGAGCATGTCCTTGAGGCCATGGAGGAGAGAACTGGAGCTTCTTCTCATTATTTACCTACAGAGTTAGTCTCAAGTGTATATACGTAATTGATTTCTAAGTTTTGAATGATTAGGGAAACAGTAAAGGTCAATTTTTATCTCATGAGTTAATCTTTAATATGTTATATCTGTACGATTTTGTTTTGTTTTATTTAGCAACTTACCAACCACATTCGAGATACCCTGCCGAACTTCAGGAACAAACTACAGGGACAGTTGCTCTCCATTGAACATGAAGTGGAAGCCCATAAAAACTTCAAGCCCGAAGACCCCACCAGGAAGACCAAAGCGTTGTTGCAGTGAGTCACCTTTCCCTTCCCTTGTTCAGCATTTGAAACTAATTTCTTCAGTTTGCTCTTGCCTCCGTCTGTTTGTCATGCTATTTTCTAGGTATAACAGAAGAAGCAAGTATATGACACTTGGTGCATGTTAGACAATGGGCCTTAGGTCTTTATGTGGTCTTGAAGAATAATTGTGGATCTTCCTCTCTTACTATAAATTTACCAATTATTCATCCCCATGTCCAATTTCGTTGTACTTTTATAACTGGATTCCAAAAATGAGTAAAACCAATAATGATAACTCAGCAGAGTTTTTCCTCTTAGTCTTTAGAAGTGGACAAAGGTCCTGTTGAAAATGTCATTTGTATTGTACAACTGTTTCTATTGATGTCACTCGTACTTATTATCTTTTTATTATTTTAGTCATTTCACGTGATTTATCCGTGTTCATTTTTCAGTGGAATGAGAACTAAGGCTTTAATAATAAAGTATGGACAATAAGGGCACATTTAGATTTCTTTTTCCTTTTCGGTTATGATTTTAATGTAGCTGTTTAAAAATACAAATGTGAAAACTGCCAAGTATCTTTTTACTCCTTCATGATCTTTCCATCTTACCCTTGGATTACTAGGTTTATCCCTGAGAGGTCTCAGGTGGTGCAGCAGAGTTGTGAGAGAATTGCCAGCTCCTGTGCCTTTTATCTTTATTCTCTTTTTTGGCCCTTCCTAGCCTCACCTGCCTTTTTATTCCTGTGCTGCAACTTAGGTCAGGTTCCTCTCGACCAGAAGACTTCCTGCCCAGCTGACATTCTAGAACATCCTAAGTCCATTTACAAAGATAATGCTTGTCACCTCTTATGGCCCCCTTCTTCCTGTGCAGGCTTGATCAAGATACACCCCCCCCCCTTCATTTGATGTTTAAAATTCATGACATAATTCCTGTCTTTGTAGAGATATTTCTAAATGCTCAAATTATTTAAGTAAAATTTTAATGCAACAATCTATGTTTCCCTATTTAAAAATATTATAGGATCATACAGAGGAAAGAGTGGATTCAACTCTTTCCTAGTTTTTTTTTTTTTTTTTTTTTTTTTTTAATTCCTGGCTTTGGTTAAGCTCCTATAAAAACTCTTCAAGTTACAGAGAAAAGAAAGCTATTTCTGTGTAAGCCGTAGGTCATTATCTTAACATCCACCTGAAACTATTCTCCTTACAAATGCTGGTCTTGCCTCTGACTCCATTGGACTCAGCTTACAGACTTTTCTACATCTAGATTCTTCCCTTGTAGGGAGCTAATCAGTTCCTTCCTCTCTCCCTTTCTCCTCTCGTTCTCCCCTTTCTGCCTACCTCTCTTCTTGCTTTCCTCTCATCTCTTTGTGTTTCACTTGGTGTCTGATTCTCTGATACCTACTGGAAAGACTTTTGCCCTCAAGAAGAGGCCACAATAGAAAAAGGGAAACAGATCTATAAGCAACTAACTGTGTTAAAATCTGATAAATGCCATGTTTCTGGTAAGTATAAAATGTTAAGGGAGCCCAGATGAGGAAGCAGTTACAGGTGAGGAAGGTTGTGAGTTCACAGAGAACAAGATACTTTAATGAGACACTGATGTATGGGAAGAGTTTGTCAGGTGGAAGAGGAGGACCAGAGAACAGTGTGAACTCCGGTATGGTTTGTTTTAGTGGGCCAGGGGGCTGGAGTGTAGGGTATGAGGAAAGGAGTGGCCGGAGGTAAATTTTCTAAAAGTTCCCAAGGTTTCAGTGCATGTGTCATGTCTATACCTTCTCAGGTGGTTAAAAATTAGCTTAACATTGGCAATGTTGGCATATGTGTAAACATAGCTACATCAAATTACATTCTGAATTTTTTGGCCTGAATAATTTGCAATTTTAATTTATCCAGGATTTCGTTAAAAGAGAATAAAAAGTACGAGTTTTAGATGGTTTGAATTTTTTCCTATGAAATTTTAAATTTGGAAGTAGTGCTAGTATATCAAAATTAGTTTCGTAATCACAAATATAAGTGGTTATTTTCTCCCTATATTTCTTTGTTTTTTACCAACCACCTTAATTCATTCCTTCATTTAAGTTATTGAGTACCTCTCATATATGGAGAAGGGAGAGATAAATGCATGGTCCTTGCCCTTAGGAGAGAGACTGATAAGTGAACAGTGGTGATGTTCTCTGCTAAGCACTATGCTGAAAATAAGCTGAAGAAACAGAGGAGAGGCCCTTCGTCTGATGGCAGTGAGGAGGGGTGGTGGATAGGGTCATGGAAGTTTTCCTAAACAATGATGCTTGACCTGAGTCTTGAGGGACAGAAAAACAAGCCAGGCAAGGAAGCAAGCGGCAGAGAAAATGGTATTCTGAGCAGAAAGGAAAACAGGTGTAGAAGCACAGAGACGTGGTGCATGTAGGCAGCTGCCAATTGCTTCTTTATGATTGGCTTAGAGGTGAATGCGGATTAGTAGTGAGAGATGGAGCTCCAGGGTCAGACCACGGAGAATCTTGGGTGATGACTTCAGGAGTTCTACTTTTATTATTAAAATGTGGGGAATCATTGAAAAACAAGGCTAGAGCTAGTTGTGGAGGGGATGGTGGTCACAAATTTGCATTGTTCTGGCTTCGAGAGGTCTGTGATCCTGGGGGCGGGGAAGAGAGTAGCTCACAGAGTAATGAGGGGGCTCAGCTGGAGCAGTTAGGACATTAGGTGAGTGTGATTCATTTTGATTCTTCTGTGCGAAGTTTTATTGTTTAACTTAAATTCTTATTTTAAGTATTTTTAAGTATTTTAAGTATACTTATTTTAAGTATTTTTAAATACCATTTTATGATTTCAGCTAATTGGACAGAATGCATCTAATGACATAGATATTTAAGATATATTTTAATTATACACTTAAAATAAATTTTGATAGCATGTATTTCATATAGTTACATTTTTGAGTGCAGGGATCATTCTGCCAGTAGGTGCCACTAAGAACACTAGGAAAAGGACTCTAAGGGATAACCACAGCAAATTGGAATGAGAAATGCAAAGCCTTATAACTTTAACTTGAATTTATTTCTCTTTTACAATTATAGGATGGTTCAGCAATTTGCTGTGGACTTCGAGAAGAGAATTGAAGGGTCAGGGGATCAAGTAGATACGCTGGAGCTCTCAGGAGGGGCTAAAATTAACCGTATTTTCCATGAACGCTTTCCTTTTGAGATAGTAAAGGTTTGTACCAAATATTATTTTTTTTCCCTTTCACTTCATTTCGTTTCCATGTTCTATTCTATATAACTATTTGTAAAATGTTATGTGAGTGATATGGGACTAAGAGAGCTTTTTTGAACAAAAATCTCCATACTCAGGTGATGAAATTTAGGACAGAAGTATTTTCTTACTGATGGTTCTGATTGTATTTAATGGAATCTAGCAACATTTCAACTTATTTCAACAAGTACTAATTGAGTTCCTATGATATTTGTTTGTTGTCTAATTTAAAAATATTTCTTGAGCACCTATTCTGTGCCAAAATTTTCGGTGCCAGTGATCAAGACAGAGGCACTGTCTAGTGGGGAGTGGCAGAAAATTTTTACAGATAGGCAAGGTAAGAAAACATCAAGTGTTATTATGTAACATAATGTTAGAGGGGTTGGGTGAGCCACTTTTGATGGGATGTTTCAGGCAAGGTCTCTCTGAGTAGGGGACACTGAAAGCATGATCAGAATGGCATGAAGAGGTCAGCTGTAAGGATCTTCGGGGAAGAGGGTCATTCAAGGCAAGCAGCCGAGGATGAGGCCCTAAAGCAAGCTTCTGTACAGTAGGTAAGGAATAGATGAAACTCGGGCAGAGCTGAGGAAGGGGAGCGGGTATGCCACGGATTCAGAGGAAGGAAGCTCCCAGTTTACGTAGGGCCTTCCAGGTTGCAGTGAGGCATTTACATTTAACAGTGAGAAATTAGGGGAGAGTTTTAAGAAAAGGTGTGACCCTATTTGGTTGATGATTTTGAAAGGAATGCTTTGCAGGCTGGATTGTAAAGGGGCAAGAGTTGATTCAGGGAGACAAGTAAGGTAAGTTCACCAGTACGGCCAGAGCGGGAGGAATCCACTTTCTGTGGGGCCTAACGTTTATACAGTTTTTTTTGGGGGGGATGTTGAAGAAGAAGAATACAAGATTATAAATACACAGGCACAGGGTCTTGGAAGGTGCTTATGCAAGAGACAAGCCCTGAAACTTAATCTTCTTAGCTTCATAGTCAAAATGCTCCAGAAGAGAGGATAGAGAGAAGTGGATGGATTTGTGATTTTGGTGGTAGGGTCAGTAGGGCTTGGATTGATATGGGGGATGCAAGAAAGAGAAGATTCAGGATGACCCCTAAGGTTTTGGCTTGCACAACAGCAAATGTTAGTGCCCATCTGATGAGGGAAACTGAATAAAAGCTGAGTTTGTGTAGAGGTATGAACCAAGAATTTTATTTTGGATATGTTTAGTTTGGATTGCCCAATAGGCAGCTGGATAGTTTTAGAGACTATGCTCCTTGCTTCACATACAGAGGAGGGTGCTTATATCTTGGTGTGGGAGGGAAATGGGTAAATAGTTTCATTAAAATGTGCTAAGTAAAGTGATAAACTTCAGTACAAGGTGCTATGGAAACACAGCCTACGGACCTGAATCCCTGCGTGAGTGCATGACGGAGCCTGGCTTCTGAGCTGAGTTTAGGAGGATGAGCAACTAGTGAAGCAGGAGAAGGTTCGGGGCTGGAATTGTTCCAGACAGAAGGGAGGAACGGTAAAGGCTGAGCTGTGGGCCACAGGGTGTGGGTAGGGAACTAAAGCAATTGATCGTTCTGTGGTATAAAGTGTGAGGGGGGAAATGGATAGACAGGCTGGGGAAGCTAAATCTGAGAAGTAAAAGGCTGAACCAAATGTGCTCTGATATCCCTTTTAGGGCTAAGCTCCATGACACTTTGATCCTAATTCCAAGTAAATTTAAAGTACCTAAAGCTTCTGGGAAATTTTATGCAGCAATCTGTCCTGCATTGGATTGGTAAAATATTATTAATTTCCTCTTGTAAAGAGGCCTTGAATGCAGGTGGTTAAAATGGCCAGGGAGAAAAGACAGCCATTGTTAATCTCAGCACAGCTGGACTGCTGTTGCATGTCAGGTGACACTTATTTATGCATTTGTCTGTGAATACATTTACTACATTCAGCAAAAGAATGAAGTATTGTATATTTCAAATGAATGGCCAGATTTATGTGCAGAAGGCATCTTTTATGCATAGTACTCCTATCTATAAGAGAGTTAAAATCCACTGCACTAAAACTCTCAGAAATCTCCAATGTTCTACGTTGCCTTGAACTTTATATAAACAGATGTTTTGACCATCTGGGTTTAGGTTAGGAAAGACATAGTATCCATTTATTAATAACTAAGTCAAGTTATCCTCATATTTTAATATTCAACAATATTATTATTCAAAGGAATTAAGTGTTTTAACTGTGGCTCATTTTGCTTCTGCAGATGGAGTTCAATGAGAAAGAATTACGAAGAGAAATAAGCTATGCAATCAAAAACATACATGGTATCAGGCAAGTAATTCACATTTCCCTTGTCTTCAGTTCAAGCTACTAAGAGAAAATTAATGTTTATAAATGGCTAGTGAAGTAGGCTTTTCATCATCTGAGCAGAGTAGAATACAGAGGTGGGAGTAAGAAATAAGACACTCTAGTTTGAGTTTCGTGCTAATTTCCTGTATTGTCATACTCACAAAAGAAGACTTTTCAGTTAAAAAAGCAGAAACGCTTTCTGCACTCACAGCACTGTGCTCTGCACAGGGATTTTACCGAGCAAGATCTTGTTCTCCAGAGCCTGGCATGTTGGGGAAGGAGTCCTGACATGCTCAGAAGTAATCGTTAGGTACACAGAGACAGGACAGATACATTTCGGCTGGAGCTGTAGAGTAAGATTGGGAAAGATTAATGAAGAGTGGTGACTTTTGAGTGGAACCTTGCCTGTTTAGAGAACAAGAATGATTTCAACAGGCAACGGTGTGCTGTGTGTTTACACGTGAGTGTGTGTAAAACCTGAGAGTATGGAGGTTGTCGAGGCAGGAGGATTAAAGAAAGTACTGAAAGTGGGAGGAGTATTGTGAACAGAGGCATAGAGGTGGTAAAGCTCAGTGTGGAGTTATGGAGCAGAGGGCCTGCGTTTTGACTGGAGTCAGGGATGTAGACAGGAGCATGGTGGGATCTGAGGCTGGGAGTAGAGCTTGTACCTTGTGTGGAAGTTTCCCTCGTATGCAATGGGATTATTCTCATTTAGTTTCTTTAAAGAAACTCAAAACACACCTTTCTTGAGTTTATGTACAGAAGGCTAAACAAAATTTAATGGCACATATAGTAAGTGTCCTGAATTTAAGGTATTGAACTTAGGACGCCTACTTCATAGATTATCTCCTGTGAAGCAGGTGTCCCCTGTCTATTGGCAGCTGTATCTCAGCTTCTGCCACAGGGTTGAGTTGAGACTATTTTGGGAACAGAGCCTGAGAGGGCAAAGCTTGACGCTGAGTGTACATGTAAAAGGAGTTATGACATTTGAATTATTTATCATTTTAAAATTCAGACATCTGCTCTAAAAGTTGCAAATAGGATAGGTAAATATGCATTCACAAAGTAAAAGGGAGAAAACATTCTATAACCAAATCCAGTATTTTTCTGTTACTATCAACAGGATTTCTAAGTTCCCTATTAACTCTATTCTGTCTCCCTCAAATCTAGAATGCATTTGGTATAGAAACTATGTCTTACTCTTGAGCTGGGCAGAGCTGGTATCCGAAAATGTCAATCTGCTAGGTGCAGTGAAACCAAATCACATGTTTTGGGTCATGAAGTATTTTTATACTTACTTTACTGTAAAAGTAAGACATAGTACTTTTACTTGGCTTTTAAAACTCCTTACCAGGGGCGCCTGGGTGGCTCGGTTGGTTAAGTGTCCAGCTCTTGATTTCGGCTCAGGTCATCCATGATCTCATGGTAGTGAGACTGAGCCCTATGTTGGGCTCTGCGCTTTCAGCGTGGAGCCCACTTGGGACAGTGTCTGTCTGTCTGTCTGTCTGTCTCTCTTTTCCCCTCCCCTGTGTGCACGCATGTGCTCTGTCTCTCTCAAAATAAATAAAACAAAACGAAAACCCCCAAACTCCTTACCACATACATTTCTGTTGAATGTAACTGCAAAAGCTCAGTAATTCCGTTTTGAAAATTTCTGATTTACTTACATACCAAAAGGAGAGATTGTTATTATTCTGGAGTTAATTTGCCTATAGGATGATAAGAAGTACACAGTGTCCTGAGAATAAGACACACTGATGGCATGATTATTTAGCCTCTTAAATACACTTCATTTGACAAGTTTTGTTTCCAGTTGATTCTGTTAGACATTTGAATAGAAGCCATCTTTGTCCACTGCAGACCTGTGGGTCCTTCTTTGTTCTGCAAGCGCCGTGTGCCGATGGCGAGCAAGGGAAGAAGACAGCCCTTGTGGGGCAAACAAAGATAAATGCATTAATGCCCTGCCTACCCGTGTGGTAATGGGACTGTGTGTGCTCAGACCACTGCAGTGCCAAATGGGATGCTGGGGTTCAGAGAAGGAAGGCCTTGTCAGTGGAAGGACTGGAGAAGGCGAGCTGTAGGAAGTGGTTGCTTTTGATCTGGGCTTTGAAGCACAGGTGGGATTCGGGACAGGCTGAAATTGTGGGGAGGGTGAAATGAACATCACGGACGAAGGCAAAGACAGGAAACGTTGGTATGGATATGTTTGTGGAAAGGCAAATGGTTGGGTTTGGCTGGAACCTAGGGTGCATGAAAGGGTGGAGGCAAATAACTGCAATGGAAAATCAGGGTCAGATGGGGGAAATGTTTAATATTAGACCAAACGGTGTGGATTTTATTCTATGTCCAACGTGGAGAGATTTCAAATTACTGTATAGTATGATCACTACAGTTAGAAATAGAGGCGAACATAGGGTGCTAAGTAAATGGTTAGGAGGGGCAGTATAAAGCTGCTGTAAGGGGAAGTGTTAAATTTCCCAAAAGAGGTACCACAGAACTGAGTGGTCAAGGAGGAGAAGTTAATCAAAGAAGAAGTGAGACGAGCATGAGAAAAGCATTGTTAGGACACCAATTTGAATTAATTCCAGCTAAGTGAAAAGATACTTGCTATTTTGGTTATCGTTTGTTATTTTTGTAAATTCATGATTTAGGCATTCTGTGTCCCAAAGTTAGTTGCACTTAACTGTCTTCCTTTTCCTCTAGCACCCCAGGACCTCAGACTGGGAACCACTGAGCTCACTATAATACAGCTCTCCTAGGAACAATAGATTGCATAGTCAGGAACGCTACCATTTCAGGATTCACAAAGTGAGGATTATTTTCTGCTCTCTGAAGGGCAAGAGAGGGTTGCTTTTGGAATACTTTAGGAATAGAAATGTAAATTTAGGACCATTTTTATTGTAGCAGTGCTTTTTATTTTTGTGAAACTGTGAGATGAGACAAATTACAGTCAAGTGTTAGTTAGAAGTCGTATTATTAGAGTCCATGAAAACATTTTGGAAACTGTTTTTAGGTAATGCTAGTCATCTATAGATTGGGATTTATTAAGGAATTGTAGTATTGAACATGTTATTACAAATGATACTGTCTATAGAATAAATCACTATGTAACTTTCAAAGTTGGGCATTACATGCTTGCTTTAGGTGGCATGCCAATTGAAACCTTTTTAAAAAAAGTACTGGATATTACTCAATTTAAAAAATCTAATGTGCTGCTTTATTCCTTACATTCAGGACGGGGTTGTTTACTCCAGACATGGCATTTGAAGCAATAGTCAAAAAACAAATTGTAAAGCTTAAAGGACCATCCTTGAAGAGTGTAGATCTGGTAATACAAGAATTAATCAATACCGTCAAGAAGTGTACCAAAAAAGTAAGTTTGAATTACTTAACTTTCCAACAAGTAACTATTTGGTTTACCCATCTTTCCTATCCTGCTACGTGCCTCTCTTTTCCTGACCCTCACTTCATTGTGTTTGTCCAAGAGGAAGGAATGTGAAAAGTACTGAGTGGGAATTGCTTTCATGATTGATTGGCAGAGATATTGTCTTCTATCACCCATGTCCGATAGGGTTGCCGAAGCCAGGAAGAGTATATTTAAGTCAGCTATTTTCTTCCTCGTTGTCTTAAACAGGTAAACATCACTTTAGAATAATTAGGTGAATGCTCTAATTTTTCTTACCGTGTGTAGATGGGGATAATGCCAGGGAAGGGAATTATTGACATTGTGTATATCAATGAAAAAATTCTTCTAAATTGTAAATGAATACCACTTGAACCTGGACATTCTGGGAAGCAGCAATGTGGCATAGTAGTTAAGACCTTAGGCTCTGAGGTCCAGGTGCCTAGATTCAGATCCTGGCTCTGCTATTTACTTTCTATGTGACCTTGAGTATCATACTTAATCCCTTATAGTCTTGTTAATTTATTTGTGAAATGAGGGTGATGATAATAATACTACCACCTCCATGAGAATTAAACAAGATGATGCCTCAAACCCATGGGGCACTTTGCACATTGATTAGCCACCATTTACTGAGCACTTGCTATGGTTAATCTATAAATGGCCATTTTAGTAGCATCCAATATTCTCTACCTTGTGATATTTATTGAATCTATGATGTAGAATGGTGAGGGAGACACTCTTCGCCAGGGGACTCCTCACTGAGGAACGTGGAGGAATTGTGCTGGATTCCATCCATTCCATGAGAGCATGAAAGGGGTACCTTGTGTTAGAAAATGTAAGGGAGTTAGAGATGATGATTAGGGTAGGGCAGGCCTGGCCCCATGGCAGTTAACACTGGTACTTATGATAATTTCTTCAAAGTATAGAGAGTTCCCTTCCCTTTCTGTATGGTTACTGTGAGTACCCTCCCTGAACAACCAGTGGGAAGAGAGAGGGGATGAGAGGGACAGAGACCGTAGATGAATATGAATTTGGTTTCTAGTTACCTGACAAAAATTCGGATGAAGAAAGATGTAAGTAGGGAAAGAGGAGGGCCAGCTGAATCCCTGGATGCCAATGCTAGAAGAAAAGGAGAAAAGGGGGGAGTAGCTTGGGGCCCAGAAGTGGCTCTGAGATTCAGACTTTTTCTCTAGACCTCTTGCTATTCTTCCACATTGTTCCTTAATATCCTACTTCCTTTTCTCCAAAACGGGGAAAGCCATAGGACTTAAGGGACTGAGGAAAGGGAAGAGGACGTACATGGAGAAGAAAAAAAGCCAAACTTTATACCAGCTCTCCATTTGAAAACTGGAAGCCCATTGGAAGCCCATTGATAATACTACACATTCCTCTTGTCCTTGCCTATACTTCAACATGCAGTCAGTCTTGCCACCTGTGTAAAGCTCTCCTGATTGGCCGCCTCATAAGTGACACTGAATTAACTGATCCTGCCTTCTCTATCAACCACATGATTGCCACTCTCAGCCCAAAACCCCTCTTTAGATTGCCCATGATCTCCTGTTCCCACCAGTAAAACTGTCTTCTTTCCAAGGATCCACTGTGTTGTGTCTGACCTCAAGCCTGTTTAGCCAGTTACACTTCTCATTTTAATCATGTAATTTAAATGAAGAGTAAATGAATTGATCAAATACAGAAAAGACTTTGAGTTTTGTTTCTATAAACACAACTTGGGAAAGGCTTGATAAACGCTAGCTATAAAAGCTTTGCTGTTGGCTAGGTGTAGGCAGGACAATGCTGAAAGAAGGTGGGGGAGTTATAAAAATCTAGACGGGCTCTGCATCCAGATTATTTCCCAAGTGTCTTCAAGTTCTCCTGCTACTTTAAAGAAAGCCAAACTGGAAATCATAGATGAGGGATGTGGTTTATGTAAGACAGAAGATGCATAACTCCAATCAGCAGATCCATATGCAGAGAATAGGCCTTGGCCTTACATCAGAAGATTGCCACATGTGTGTACATTTATGTTTTAAGTTATATAGAGTGTTTATGGGATGTATGAATCTTTTTTTTTTTTTTATCGTTTTCCATTGTATCCAACTTGCAGGAAAGCCAACAGTCAGTCTCGATGGCATGGGAAGAGACAGCTTGTTCCTGGACACTTTTTGGCTTCTATTCTTTGCTCTCTATCCTTTGAACCTCCCTTTCCATTATGCTCTCTGGATCAGTGGTAGTTGTATATCTGTACTGTCTTTGTAAACCATTGTATGTTTTGTCTTAACTAAAATCTCGTTTTCTCCTGGAGATTATTGCTTACCCTGCAGCTCTTTTCAGTGAAGAATATTTATTGGCTCAAACCCAGAGAATCTAAGTACCTGGATCCGGGTTGACATCTGCCTACTTCTCCTTTTGTGGCTTCCAAACATCATGCCTTCAACTTCCTATAAAAGTCTTCAGTTAAGGCCCCAGTGGTACAAGCTCTGCATTTCCCTTCTATTCACCATCACCATCACATCCTGGTCACTCCTTTGCATTTGTCAAGATATTTAGAACATTCCTTACATTTTTCCTCTTCATCCTAAATTCACCTTCAACTTGGATGATATCAGTAGAGATCCATGTAGAGATCATGTCCAACACCCAACAGCTACTTTGAGATCTTTGACTCCAGTGGCTCTCTATTCATTCCATACTAGCATCATACTTCCATGACCTCTTCTGGTCCTTGTCATCATTGACAAATGTTCTACCAGGCGATCCTTCAGAAATTTCAGACTCTAAATCTAGGGTTTTCCCTTCCCAACCTCTCTAGGTTTTAAGTCAGTTAGAAAATTAGTAGAAGAGCTTAGATGAGGATTGAAATTTAGTATCCACTTTGCTGCTGATAAATCTAGATCAGAAAATGTGTCTGGGACTTGCTGCTGAAATGGGAGACTCTTGTTACTTCCTCTTCCAATAGTAAACCGTAAAGCCTGCAGTGTTGGAGAGAGTTAGATATGCACCCATGAGCAATACAGAGTATTTTGGCTTGCCTTACATCTGTAGGAATGTAAACCAGTAAAAGTCAGAGACCCACATGTGAGCAATGACATAGTGTACCCACCCTACCCAACAGAGAGCTGAGGACTGATGCATGATAGGTGCTCACCATCTTATCAATCAACACGTCTCCCCCCACCCCCACCCCCTTTTTTTTACTGTGAGCTGGAGAAAATAATAGAAGCTTCTTCCATAGGACTTCCCCAAGAGGGCAGAAGTTGGTGAAAGTTCCTACTTTATGAGTGAGGTATGAAGAGTACTATTGAGAAGGAAGTGAGGGGACAGTTCTTCTTTATACCTAATATTCTATCACAAGCTCCTACCTTTCCAGCTCGCTCTCTCTCTCCTTTGCTCTCCCTATAACCACTCTGCTCATCAACTTCATTCTTATTTTCAGTAATGATTTCACAGAGAAAATAGGGGCTATAAATGGGAACATTAATTTCCCAAACTCACTGGTATTCCCAACTCTGCCCTTCCTTGTCCCTGTCTCTCTTGAGGTGGATTCCCTGGCCAGGGCTGGGGTCCTGCCTGTACTCTTGCCCTCTTAAGGAACTTACTCTTGGTTCTTCTATTGCTTCCATTCTTAAATTCTTCCATTTCTTAAAATTTCTTGATTTCTTCTATTTCATGACTTTCTGCATCACATTAAAAACAATCTTTCAATAATCTTTTACTGTTAAAAGTAGTAACAACAATAACAAAGCCTATTTACTACCTTATTCTCCTTTTATTCATGTCCAACCTTCTTGGGGAAAAAAGTAGTCTATGCTTGCTATCTTTATTTTCTTATCTCCGGTTAATCCATAACCCTCTAAAATGTGGCTTCCATGCCACCACTCTATTGAGTAATTATGGCAAAGATCAACCAGAAGCCTGATTGCCAGATGTAACAGCCTGGTGCTGTATTCTACCCTCTTTTTGAAGCTGACACCCCATTCTCATGGGTTCTCTTCATCTTTCTCATGATCCCTCCTCCATCTCCTTCAGGAGTTTATCCACTTTTCCTGCCTCTGAACACTAGAGTCACACAGAGCTTGCTCCTGGCTTTCTTCTCTTTGCACTGTCCTTTCTCCCTGCCAGATCATATCTCCCATAGCTCACCTACCACTTAAAATGTTGATCCTCAAATCTATAGCTTCAGCTCAAGCCTCTTTACTGAAACCATCTACTCCACAGTCTGCTGCCATTACACTCTTCTTACTTATGTCCCCGCAGATATTTTTTAAACTAAATTACTCCAGAGGACTCCTAACTGGTTTTTCCACCTCCAGTCTGGGCGCCATCAAATTCATCCTCCCCACTGCTGTGAAAGTAGCCCTTCTAAAATACATCTATTTTGCCCATTTCCTCAAAATTATGCAATGGCTCCTTATATCTTGAGAATAAAGTTCAAATCATTTATGGTTGTTTTTAGTTTCACATCTGATCTCTGAATCCTTCTTTAGCTCTATCCGTTGTCACTTTGTGCTTGCTTCTGCCATTCTAAGTGATTTGCACCATTTTCACAGGTTTTTCATGCCTTTACCATTTGCACATGTGACTCCCTTTGTTTTGAATGTCTCCTTTTCCTCTTGTCTTCACCTTCCATCCCCTCTTATTTTTTATGATCCAGCTCAATCATCATCATTTTCCCAAAAAATCTTGTACGGCCTCTGAATCCTCCCCTGATCTCCATCCTTGCTCCCTTTTCAGTGCTTCACTTGACACCCTATGTTTACTTTTATCAGAGCATTTATGATATGGGATTGTAGCTGTTTATAATTTATTTGTTTGGGTAAATAACCTAAATAACCTATAATCTCCTCCTGTTGATTCTAAACTCCTTTTAAAAAAGAGCTATGTCAGGGTGCCTGGGTGGCTCAGTTGGTTAGGTGTGCAACTCTTGGTTTCAGCTCAGGTCATGATCTCATGGTTCCTAAGTTGAAGCCCCATGTAGGACTCAACACCACTGATGTGGAGCCTGCTTGGGATAGTCATTCTCTCTCTCTCTCTCTCTCTCTCTCTCTCTCTCTCTCCCCCCCTCCCCCTCTCTCCCTCTCCTTCCCTCCCTCTCTTTCTCTCTGTGCCTCCCCTGCTCTCTCTCTCTCTCAAAATAAATAAATGTAAAAAAGTAATAATAAAAAAGAGCTATGTCTTATCTTCTTATTCTTGGTATCTAACATAATGACTAACCCTACAGAAGAGGCACTCTATAAATACTTTATAAATTAAGAATTGAGATATTCTAGGGGCACCTGGGTGGCTCAGTCAGTAAACAAGTTGATTTTGGCTCAGGTCATGATCTCATGGTCGTGAGATCAAGCCCTTGCATCGGGCTCTGTGCTGACACTGTGGAGCCTGCTTGGGATTTTCTCTCTCTCTCTCTCTCTCTCTCTGCCCCTCTCCCAATTGCACATGTGCACTCTGTCTCTCAAAACAAATAAATAAACTTACAAAAAATTTTAGATATTCTAAAGTTATCCTGATGCTAAAGAACTCTGTACTTTAAAAGAATATTTTAGTCATGACTTCTATTTTTATTTTTTTTAAGCTTTTTGTGTTTATTTATTTTTGAGAGAGAGAGAGAGAGAAAGAGAGAGAGCACGCACAAGCAGGGGAGGGACAAAGAGAGAGGGAGACACAGAATCCGAGGCAGCTTCCAGGCTCTGAGCTATCAGCACAGAACCTGACACGGGGTGCGAACCCACAAACCACGAGATCATGACCTGAGCTGAAGTTGGATGCCTAACCAACTGAGCCACCCAGGCCCCCCTAGTCATTCCTTTTAAAATGATAAAATTTGAGCAGGTTTTCTTTTCCTTATTTCTCATTTTGATGTTCTTGACTTTTGCCCTTGTTATGTCTACTTTCAAGTTCTTTTACAAGCAAAATAATCTTGATTAAAGTTGAGGATACCTGGGCTTTATTACTTTGACCCCTTTGAATATGAGCCATAGATAATGTGATTATATATTATTTGTCATCCAACATAGGACTCTTTTGAGATTGAAAGGGGGAGCTATTAATACTTTCACTGGAATAGTAGGAGTAAAGCAAGACTTCCCCAGGCCATCTGAAAGCCATAGTTACTCTAGCTGTATTGTGAATGTATATATTCACATGTATTCTTAAAACAGTATTTTCATTTACAACGTTTCTCATGTTGAATGTCTTATGTGTAAAATACTTAATTTTTTTCTTAAGCCACATAAATAAACATCAGTGGAAAACATGGGATTTATGTGTGTTCAAGTAACAAAACACAAAGCTAGACTTCTAACCTGGGGAAATGCAGTCTTCTCATGTATTTTCTCACTGTTGTCTCTGGGGCACTGGAGGACAAGACAAGAACATTAGAGCTTTATGAGTGTTTGGCTTCACTCCAGAGACGTGTCAATTTCAGAATTTTTCTGGTGGGTATTAGCTCTCAGCTGCTTTTCTTTACCCCCAATTCTCCAGTGCACCATTGCAGGGTCCTGAGTTTCTTTCAGGAAGCACTGAGAGGAACATCTTGTTTTTTTAACCACAGTTTAACAACTGTGCCATTTATTGGCCTCTTGGGAAACCACATTCTTGGATTGCCATCATACCAATTAATTGATTTTTTTTTTTACCCTGTTCAGAAAAAGGAAAAAAAAAAGAAAAAAAAAAGAAAAGCTTTGCAAAGAAATAGAAAAGATGCATTAGTTGGCTGTTAGAAATAGAAGGAAAATTTTTTCATTAAAAAGTGCTATTAGAAGAAATGCTGAATTTTGTGGCATGTTAGGTGACTCAATATTGCTTTGAGTACACATAACTAATCAGGTGAATCTAAAGTCCTTAGCATGGCTTTCAAGGCCTACATGATCTTACTCCTTTTCACCTCTAAGCTCCTCCCACTTTCCCCTCCCTTGGTCCATTCCAGCTAGACTGGTCTCCTCGTTTCTTCAACATGTCAAGGGGATATGATGGCAGGGCCTTTGTACTTCTCATTCTCAGTGTTGGAAATGCTCTGCCTCAAGATACTTGTGCAGATCACCCCCTGGCTTCCTTTCAAGTCTCTCCTCAAATGCCATTTAATCAGTCTTTCTCAGATTTTCCTATCTACAGTTGTACATGCCTTCCTTCAAAACGGAGACATACACACACATACACGGAAGTCTTCATCTACTTACCAAACTTCATTTTTCTTTGTGGCACATATGACCACGTGAATTATACTATGTATATCTTTTGTTTTTCTTGTTGTTGGACAATAAAGGGACTTTGAGAATATAAGCTCCATGGGAGTAGGGATTTGGTTTATTCAGCACTCTATTCACAATCTTAAAACAGCCAGATTTTCAATAATAATTATTGAATGAATAATTGAAAGGATAAGTGAATCATGTCTTATTGATGTGGCAGATAATGATGAGTTTGACTGAAGTAGCCACTTGATTACCTTCCATGAAAGTCTATAGGTTGAAGGAGGATAGCTGCAAAACATCATGCTCAGATAGGGCTCTTTTAGGTCTGGATAGATCTGCTGTGGTTTTCTATGAACAAAAAGACTCACTTTTCACCTTCTCTGCCAGTTGGCTGTCAGTCTAACAAACTGCTATGTTCTGCATATAATAGATGCCTCACATAACTCATGTGTCAAATCAGGCTGATTATTAAAGTTTGAACCTCTCATTGGGTATTGTAGAGAATTCAGGCCTGGGACTTGGCTTTTAAAGAATAGGAATTTCGGGGGCGCCTGGGTGGCGCAGTCGGTTAAGCGTCCGACTTCAGCCAGGTCACGATCTCACCGTCCGTGAGTTCGAGCCCCGCGTCAGGCTCTGGGCTGATGGCTCAGAGCCTGGAGCCTGTTTCCGATTCTGTGTCTCCCTCTCTCTCTGTCCCTCCCCCGTTCATGCTCTGTCTCTCTCTGTCCCAAAAATAAATAAACGTTGAAAAAAAAAATTAAAAAAAAAAGAATAGGAATTTCACCTTTTTGTTATTGTTACTTGTTTTTAACCCCACCCCCACCTATTTTATTGAGGCATAATGGACATACTATGTTAGTTCCCAGTATATAACATAATGATTCAATATTGTACACACTGTGAAATGATCACCACATTGGGTCTAGTCAACAGCCATCACCACACATAGTATTAAAAAGTTTTTCTTGTGATGAGAACTTTAAAGATCTATTCTCTTAACAATTTGTGAATATGCATACAGTATTATTAACTATAGTCACCATGCTGTACATTACATCCCCAGGATTTTATTTTTTAACTATAAGTTTGTACCTTTTGAACACTGTCACCCATTTTGCCCGCCCCTTGCTCCTGGCAACCATCAATCTGTTCTCAGTATCTATGAGCTTGGTTGTTGTTATTATTGCTTCTTAGATTCTACAAGATTCCATGAGTGTGATCATGCAGATTCTGTATGACTTATTTTGCTTAGCCCCTACCCTCAAGGTCCATCTAACTTGTCACAAATGATAGGATTTCCCTCTTTTTAATGGCTGAATAATATTCCAGGAATTTCACCTTTTCATCTCATAATTCACTAAAGAATTTATGATCTTTATAATTAATTCTTAATTTATAATTTGCCCTGGCTTCTGCTTTTCCCCTTGATTTTTCTGTTTTTCTCTTTTCTTTTTACTTTAGAGAGAGAGAGAAAGAGCATGAGTGGGGGAGAAGGGCAGAGGGAGAGAGAGAGAGAATCTTAAGTGGGCTCCATGTTCAGCACAGAGCGTGACCTGGGGCTCGATCCCATGACCTGGGATCATGACCTGAGCCGAAATCAAGAGTCAGATGCTCAAGTGAGTGAGGCACCCAGGCACCCTGATTTTTCTTTTTAAGCTGTTCATTAATACGTCTACCAGAGATAAACTTGGAAAGAAAGGAAATCTGATTATTATCTTCAGGTGTTGTTTGGGGACAGTGTCAGCCCCACCCTGGGCTCCTGTTTGGGTGTGCTCTGAATTACTTCGTGAGGCTCTCTCTTCTGATTATCTTTCAGCCTTATTTCACTCAAGGTTGGACTTTTGTTTTTATTCTTCAGCATTTGCTAACATTGAAGTTCTCATTTCTCTGCTTAGATGAAATGTTATGGTGAGAACATACCAGTATAACTTACATATTCTTCTATCACATATGCACCAATTGTAGAAAGTATCTGAGGTGTAAAGATTTGGGATTTGCCCACTTGGAGAAGGAGGGCCAGCAGCATTTCTTTTTCTCTGACCACTTTACCCAAGGCCACCTCAATGGGACCTGGCTCCCTTCCCCTTCTAACAACTTTACTTAGGTCTTCTAAGACTTCCCATGTGCCACTTCTAAAATACAGAACACTTGAGGGGCACCTGGGTGGCTCAGTTGGTTAAGCGTCCAACTTCAGCTCAGGTCACGATCTCACGGTTCGTGAGTTCGAGCCCTGCGTCGGGCTCTGGGCTGATGGCTCAGAGCCTGAAGCCTGCTTCCGATTCTGTGTCTCCCTCTCTCTCTGCCCCTCCCCTGTTCATGCTCTGTCTCTCTCTGTCCCCAAAATAAATAAACATTAAAAAATAAAATAAAATAAAATACAGAACACTTGATAAAAAAATTTTCCCATTTACACTTGTGCAATCTCTTGACCTCTGTACTAGAATTGTTTCTCACCTTTGTAGATGTTACTGCTTGTTTTACCTTTTGTCATAATAAATGTCTTATTTCATAATAATAAATATTTTCTCCTTTCCTGAATGAATCCAGTGTTATGCTATAAACAAATAAAGGATTTCTAGGGACTTGGGGGCAGGTTTTAATTCACAGAAATGGAATAAAATTATTATATGCTTTCATGAGCAGTAAAATCATTACTGTTACTCAGTGGCCAACATTGGAAGGTTTATAGCTTTTGTATCAAAACAGAGTCCATACCTTTAGTTTAGCCAAACCAATCAACTCAAGTCATGTGCATTAAAAAAAAATTGATCTGGTCTTTAGTTTATTTTCTCCGTTTGTGTTTGGTATGGAACTATGAACAGATGGTTACCTAATAACCTGAGTCTTTGCTTAAGGCAGCAAACTAGTTACTCTTGACGATGTAGAAATCTTGCCTCATCCTGTGTCTGTTCCAAGAGAAACCTAATAGCATGGCTCTCATGGTCTGATTAATCAATTGTTAGTAAATTTTATAAGTGTGTAACTTTTATTGCATAGAAAGGCCATTCAAGTAATATTTTTTCCTTTAGGGGAAAAATGTGGTCCATGCTTAAAAGCAAATTTTATATTGAAATGCCACCAAAGTAATTAAATGCTGCCATAAGTAACACTTAAAATACTGAATTTTATTAAAACATGTTTTGTATTAAAAAATATATGATGCTATTTTCTCTCAGACCATAACTAAAATTTTCTCTCAGAATTACTTCATATATACTGCATTGTTTCCACATTGGATATTCCTTATTACTTAAGATTATTCCGTGTAATTTTAACAATAAGCTGTTTAGGGGCACCTGGGTGACTCAGTGGGTTGAGCGTCCAACTTCAACTCAGGTCATGATCTCGCAGTGTGTGGGTTTGAGCCCCACGTTGAGCTCTGTGCTGACAGCTCGGAGCCTGGAGCCTGTTTCAGATTCTATGTCTCCCTCTCTGTCTGCCCCTCCCCTGTTCAAACTCTGTCTCTTTCTCTCTCTCTCTCTCTCTCAAAAATAAATAAACATTTAAAAATAACAAAACAGTAAGCTGTTTAGAAATAATTTGTCATTTGATTAATGTCCTGCTCTGTCTGGAAGTTTCATTGTTTTGATTTTAAGCATCAGATCCTCTGAGGCCTTCTCTGAGCAGGTTTAGCCATTTATTTTTCATGTGTTTTCTCTTGATTTTTATAAAATATTTCTCTCTGGTGTGACAATATACCTTTATAGTCAACCTGCCACTCAAGACTGTTTTTAATATCAGGTAGTTTGACAAAAACTGAGTGTCAGGCTGGCTTATGGCAGTTTCCCAATGAATCTTTGTTAAATGAATGACTGATGTGAAATAAATTCAGGAATATAAAATTAATATAATCAGTAGCAAAGCCTTAATTCCTTGATTCTGTATTAATCAATTTCTAGAATATTTAAGTAGTTAATAGGGGAGTAAATGCATAAAAATGGCATCCTCTAAATCAATATTATTTTGGCATACATAATTACAACTTTGATGATTTGACAAAGTAAATATAGTCTTATAAATGCAAGCTTTCAATTTGGTATTCAGAGCAAAAGAGATAGGAAATTATAATGGTTAATATGGTTGAGGAAACATTGTGCCTTAAATAAGAGACCTAGAAGAGAGGTGAGGAACTGAACTGGGCAATCAGAGTGAAGTATTTTTTAAAACAAAGAAAAGGGTTATGCAAACTGAGCAGGAACTGCCATTGAATGAGCTAATGAAATGAGTGACAGAAAGCCTGATCAGAAATCAGAAATGATTCAGAATGTGAGTGGGACTTTTTTTTTTTAACTTCTTCCTCTATATATTATGAGAAGAATTGGGACTGGAGTATTACATTTGAGAGCCAGCAATTCAAGCCAACATTTTGATTTTTATACTCCTACAGTCTTTCCAGATCAACCAGCTAGATAGAAACCATACCAGCTTCATTACTGCCTTTCAGCCATGGCTAGGTCCTGCACTGCTTAGTGTCTCCTTCAATATTTCTCCTCCTTTGCCTCCATGGGGGCGGTTCTTACAGTGTGTTCTCTTTCCCTTTTGTTCCACTTAGAAATTAGGCTCATTTACTTCCAGTTGTCTCAGTTGTAGGTACCAAATTATGGCTCTGGTGGGCTCCTTTCCTGGTGAAGTTAAGCCCATGGGTAGTAAGTTTGGAAAGATGAGGAGATACACACACATAAAAAATCAATCCTCCCCACAAGGCCAGTAGTTGGGAGGGTTCTTAGATGTTTCTGCTTCTTGGAGTACTCTTGTCATTTTGGCCTTTCTCAAGACTTTAATGATGGCTGCATACTAGCTTGGGAACCTTCAGCTATCAAGTATTTTGTTTCTGAAAAAAAATATTTATAGTGCCATTCCTTGGTGTGTTAAAAATAACCTTCTGCTGTCATCCATTTTCTAAATGTTGTTAGAGGCTTGACTTTCCTTCTCAGTAGACCACTATTCCTTGTGTTGTCGCTTTTCTGCAGGAGGACAATTCTATATTTGTGCAGCTGTTGTCAAAAAGCAAAGGTGTGCCGTTAGCTTGGGATGCTCTGAGTGCAGAGGAGAAACAGTTGCTCTGGTAGCCTAGGACAGGCTAGTGGTGACTGTCACATATACCACCCGGGTTTGCACTAGTGAAGAAGAACAACTGGTGTTGATCAGCTATTTCTTCTCTGCTTAAAACTTTTTACAGGATTCACAAAAAATAACTTACGATATTCTCAGAGTATAAAAGGGCTACTGGGATAATAGACTTTTCCTGGGGAATGTCTCCAAAACTTGAAGTGGAAGTTTCATTTGTACCTTCAATTTTTCATGAAATAATCCCCCAAATGAGCCATACATCTCAGGATTCAGCTAAGGATTTCAAAAAGGGAGTAATGGTTTGGTGATCTCATGAAGAGACACTGGGCTGTGAATTTTGAAAGTAACGAGGCAGCCAGGTCTCTATGCTTTTATTATGATGCTATGCTCTATGGTCACTGTAGAAAAATTTGGAGAAGGTAGAGATGTAGATAGAAAAAAATGGAAATTATGCATAACCCATGATTCCAAGAGATTATTCCTATTAACATTTTGTAGTATTTCTATAGACCTTTTTCTGTGTGTGGACAGTAGACTTGCAGCCTTAGAGGTTGAATATTTATGTATGATTTGTGATTATGATGGTTCCATGAAGAATTACAGTTTGTTGTCTAGCTAAGACACTAATGTGCATCATGCATACTATAAAGTTGCTGTGTACAGTGACCTTGTTTGACCATGGGGCAGCTATATTTCAGGGAGGTTTAGTTCCAACTGCTTAAAAATTAGGAGACATATTAGGTGCTACAATATTACCCAAGAATTTTGAGATTTGTAAGATCTTGGATTGTATCCTTGAAGGATATCAAGGGTATATGGTGGCCTATGACTACGTGTATATGTGTGTATGCTTATGTGTAATCACATTTATATACATGTGGCCTGATTTTCTTCACTTACTGTCATAAACACTTTACCATGTTTTTAGATATTATTTAGAAATTAGAATGAAAAAATTAGGTAATGGATATTATTTGAACAGGTAATTATATCCCATTAGTGGATCTACCTTAACTTATTTAATATCATTACATATTTAGGTGGTTTAAATAGTTTTATTTGTTTATCTTATTGTTGCCATCCCAAGCAATGCTGTGATGAATGTCCTTATTATTTTATCTCAGAATCCTGTGAAATAATTAGGTTGACAGATAAACAGAGGGTTTTAAGATTTTTTTTTGATACATATTGCCAAATTGCTTTCCAGAAAGATTATTCTCATTGTCGCTTTTTCAGCAAGCTTAAACTGCTAGTTTCAGTATACCTTCATCTAGATTAAGTCTCATAAAAATAATTAGAACCATTTGACAACATGAGAGTTATTATCTTTCTTTGCATTACTTGGATCATTTATGCAGTTTAATATTTTTCTTTTGCTATTGATCATTAAATTTCTTTTTTAATTAAATCATGTCCTTTGCCTATTTTGTGGGATATTATTATTATTTTCAGGTGCTTTAAATGATCATTGAATTAGCATTTGCCTGTCATATGCCATGAATTTGCACACTTTTCTCCATTCTATTTCTGCTATCCCAGTCCACGTCACCAGCATTTCTCATCTGAATTGCTTCAGGAGCCAAAATTCATTGCAGGTCTGCAAGGATCCTTCTGATCTGACCTCTGTTTACCTTTCTACTTTCACCACAAGACCATCCTCCTCACTCTCTGCTCTGATCTTTCTTTACTTCCTTTACCATTCATTGTCCCTGTCCCGCATTGCCTTCACACTGTTCTGGGGCGTGGAAAGCTTCATTTCCCCCACAACTGTTCTACACAACTTTACCCAAGTCCTTCTGGATTAGGCCTCCTTGAATATTCTCGTAGAATCCCATTCTTCTTCTTTCTTACATTGAAAACAACTATGATTAATTCATTCCTTTTTGCAAATTAAATTTTTGACAATTACCTGCATAATGGGATAAGTGATTGAAATGTATTATTTCTATAGTTTTGCCAAAAAGTATGTACATGCAAACATATCTGTTAGGGAAGAATTAAAAAAATTATGTCAGGGTGCCTGGTGACTCAATCAGTTGAGTGTCCAACTCTTGATTTCAGCTCAGGTCATGATCTCACAGTTGGTGAGATCAAGCCCCCTGTCATCGGACTCTGCTCTGAAAGCGTGCAGCCTGCTTGGGATTCTCTCTCTCCCTCTCTCTGCCCCTTCCCACTCAAGTGCACATGCACATGTGTACTCTCTCTCTCTCAGGATAAATAAATTAAAACTTAAAAAAATTGACCTCTGTGGTTCATGGAATAAATCATTCTCAAAGAGTAGTGGACAGGACAATGGGCTCTGGAGTCCCAAGGGCTTGGGTTGGAATTCTAGGCCCACCAATTCTGAGCTGTTTACTCTTGGGCAAGTTGCTTAACTTCTCTATGCTTCATTTTCATCCTCTATATAATGGAATTAATAATAAAACCTATCTTTTATGATTGTTGTGGATTTTGAATGAGATAACTCATGAGGTGTTAAGCACACAGCCTAGAACATGGTAAGTACTCTCTAAATGTGAGTCATTGTTCTCTTTTTCATCCTCATTTCTATCTTCTTTATCTTTGAACTTTATTAAGTGCCAACTCTGTAGAGCATAGTACTAGATGGTATTTGGATTTCTGTTTTTGTTTTTGCAGGGAATTTCTCTACTGGTTTTGAAGTGTTTCCTATCAGATAATGTAGTTATTTTGATGATTGTTTGTGGAGCCCTTTCTGTCACTCTGCCATTCTTCTTTAGGATATTTTACTTTTGCTTCTAGATTTGCAATATGTACCTTCTATAAGATAACATATCTTTGCTTCTTTTTTTGCAGTATAACTTTTTGTGTATTAACTCAGATGTTTCTCTTAACAGCTGGCAAACTTCCCCAGACTCTGCGAGGAAACAGAAAGGATTGTTGCCAACCATATTCGCGAGCGAGAAGGGAAGACAAAGGACCAGGTGAGGGGAGGCTTCCTTGTTGGGCAGGGTCTTTGTCAGAAGTGGAAGTTCTCCAAGGCTGTCTGGTGGTCTCCAACAGTTGGCCTTTCTCTGAATGGCAAGAAAGAACACAACCACATATGTTTATTTTTACTTATTTATGAATTTTATACATGTGTTGCTATACTAACATCTTGTGTATGTTGAGAATATAAACGAGTGTAAAAGCTTTGAAGGACGACGTTTAGAAAACAGTAATAGGAATTACTTTTACTCTTGGTGCCCCATGGATTGTCATGTGCACCCCTGGCATGTATACACTCCACTCTGAAAGCCAATAATCCAGAAACATTCCACATGTTTTCTTTAAGCAGAGGTTCTTAGCTTTTAATGGGCCGACAGATGGGTATCAGGATATTCATAAATTCCTAAAATGTTATGAAGAATGTCAGTTTTTTTCCCCCTAGGTGAATGGAGAAAGCTATTCATCAACTTATCCATGGAACCTGTGATTAGATACTTAAGTATCTAACTATTTAAACAGTTTATTTGTTTGTCTTATTGCTCCTATCCCAAGCAATTCTGTGATGAATGTCTTTATTATTTAATCTCAGAATCCTGTGAAATAATTAGGTTGACAGATATACAGAGGGTTTTAAGATTTTTTTTTTGATACATATTGCCAGATTGCTTTCCCGAAAGATTATTCTCATTGTCACTTCTTCAACAAGTTTAAACTGTGCTAGTGTTTCAGTATACCTTCATCTACATTCATTTTCATAAAAATAATTAGAGAAAAAAATGTTTAAGAACAGCTCTTTTAGGGCACCTGGCCGGCTCAGTCAGTTAAGCATCTAACTTCGGCTCAGGTCATGACATGGGTTCGAGCCCCATGTTGGGCTCTGTGCTGACAGCTCAGAGCCTGGAGCCTGCCTCCGATTCTGTCTCCCTCTGTCTGTCTCTCTCTCTCTGCCCCTCTCCCGCTCTCACTGTGTGTGTGTGTGTCTCTCTCTCTCAAAAATAAATAAACATTGAAAAAAAAACAGCTCTTTTAAACATGTCTATTTAGTGAATATATATATATATATATATATATATATATATATATATATATGGCTTGTAAGGAGTGACCTTAAAATTATCTTCTAATCCTATTTAGCTCTTTTAATTCAAAAGGTTATTTTATGCGAAGGTAATTCATTAGAAAAAGCTAAGGACTGTGTGTAAATAGTAAAAGCTTCTTAAATTTAGGTGGATTTTATTCTTAGTTATTTACAAAAATGTTATAATGGGAGGCATGAAGGTTTTCAAATGCTCTTCAGTTCCAGGACACAGCTGTGACAGCATGTAGAGGACACTGGACTCAGGCCATGTGTTCTCTACAAAATAACAGCATGTTCTTGTGGAAATCACTTCTCAGGACTGTTGTTTTCTCATGTACAGCTTTGGGATGTTGGTCTATGTCATCTCAGAAGTCTCTCTAAGTTAGAATTCCAAGATTTTGTGCCTCTTAGAATTCCAAGATTTTGGAAAGGCGGAGAGGGAAAGCCAGGGAAAAAGGAGAAGGCAAAATAGAAGAGAGAGAAACCACAGGGAGAGAGACACAGGCAAACTGCCACAGAGGGTGCGTGTAGGGGTGGGGCGGGGTGGGGAGGGTGGAAGGAGAAAGTGAAGAGACAGGATGGAGGCCCAGTAGGTTGGGATATTTGTGACTCAGTAAAACTTGACTATCAGCTTGAGCTGTGGGATTCATTGCTACTACTTTTTATCGTTGTGCTTTGGAAGTTAATTAACCATTATTCATAGTTTTCACTTGTTTTCCAGCTTCCACACCCTTGGATAGCTACAGTAGCCAAAAAGAGGAGAAAATAGGCTTTCTGACTTAGTGGAGATAAACAAATCAATGTTAACTCACGAGCCAGTGAAATCAAGCCTGGGGCCAGATACAAAATCCTGACACCAGAAGTTCCCCCACACATCTAATGTCATGGCTGCAGTTGGACCAAGAAAACTGAAGTTCTAGTATCAACTGTACTCCTGACCTTAAGTCAATAAGATAACAGTTTTAATTCAGTGTCCATATTTTATAAAATTCAAAGGATAATATTATCCTACTTAACTCTTAGGGATCCTATGTAAAAACAATATTGAAGTAGTACAATTATTATCTTAATTACCTTTGTTTTCCTATCTAAGCAGTTGTTAGCTTCATGTTTCCTGTTTCAGTTTTGCTTTACTGAAACAATGTAATCAAACTTAGCACTGTTGTTAAGATTGTGGGCTTCAGGTTCAGACTGCCTGAGTCCGAATTCCACCTCTGCCATTATTTTCTGTGCAAATAATAAGGTGCTTGACATCGTATACTTCAGTTTCCTCATCTTAAAGTGAGATAATAATGGTAGTTAACTCATAGGAATTTTATGAGGATGAAATTAAGCATCCAAATGCAGTTCTGAGTTCTTCATTAATTTTAGTTGTTTTCATTGTTTTTCCTACAGAGCTGTGGTACCTAGTATCTGTGAGAAAGAATTGCCTTTTTCTGATTTTAAGAGAAATTGTCTTTCACCTGCAACTCTGATGTAGTGATCACTTCATTCCCCAAGTGGGAGATAAGGGATGGAGCAGGTGTCTCTACTAAGTGGCCATCTCAGGTGTCCTAGTCTGACAGTTCATCAGCCAACCACTTGAAGAAGCTGGTGCTTGGCACCTATAGTACGACCTGTGCGGTAAAAACATTCATGTTCTTGGACATGTGAAGGTAGCAGTTTGCATAGATCTCAGGTTTGAGTTCTGAACTCCATGCTGCTTTGGGTTGTATGATGCTTCCAAAGTAGCTGGCCAGAGAGTGACCCATTTTCCCAGGCCTTTGTACCAGAAATGCTTTGAGGTGTTCTTCTAGTTATTTTTTAGTTAAAAAAATTTTTTTTAATTTTAATGATTTTTTTTTTTTATTCTTAGGGAGAGAGAGAGAGAGAGAGAGGGAGGGAGGGAGGTGGAAGAGGGGCAGAGAGAGAGGGAGACACAGAATCTGAAACAGGCTCCAGGCTCTGAGCTGTCAGCACGGAGCCCAGTGCAGGGCTCAAACCCACAAGCGGTTGAGATCATGACCTGAGTCAAAGTCAGTTGCTAAACTGACTGAGCCACCCAGGAGCCCCAGGTTTTAAAAGTTTTTAAGAAATTATTACTGACCTCTGCTCTGGAAGCCTTGGGGGGGGGCGGAATTCTTCAATATTAAACATATAGACAACCATAAATCTGTGAGCTTTTTTCTAAGACATAGGTTTTTTTAAAATGTGTGCCTGCTATCATTCCAGGTGCTTCCACACGTGTAATTGCATGTTAAAGGGACTGACTTTGTGGGTGATTATTGCTAGCAGGGGTAGCTTTACTTTTTCTTTAACTAAATATTCAATAACTGTGGGTGGAAAGGCAGTGAGAAACTCTGAGAAAGTGAAAAAATGAGAAAAAAATGTACTATTTTCCTTTTCATCCCCCACATGCGACCTGGCTCTTTTCCTAGGATGAACACAGACTCCCAGTTTCCAGGAATATGAATGAGAGCAGCCATAGTTTTTATTTTTTTCCCACTTTTTTCCTATACTGCAGTCCAAGTTAATGTGCATGAACGGCCAAGATATTCGTGACAACCTTTGGCAATGCTGAGAATTATGTAGATATTTTGCTCTTTATGGCGGCAACAATTTATTTGTGCTTAAACATTATGGTTTATTGATGCAAACTCCTGGCCAAATGGATTTGGGAGTATAACATTTAACAGAATCTGGCTTTATTGTCGGGAGAATAGAGGCAATACCACAGACAAAGTAATAATGATGACCCCTCCTAACTCTAGAGTTTTGTTCATTAGGACAAGAAATGAAACTGTATCTGAGGATACGAAACTTTTTCATAAAAGTATGACGTTACTGACCTAATAGTGCCTGTACTGTGACTTTATATTTGGTAGTAAGGATGGATTTGGGTGATGCATTAATTTTTTTTGGCCAGGTCCCCTTGGGATTCACAGCAAGACGACCAGCTGAGATTAGCCATAAAAGCAAACCCTCAGAGCCCATAGCATTGGGTAGTGACAGAGAGACAACAATAAGCGGCCATTTACTGATTATGTGGTAATAAATTGCTCCCTTTAAAGCAAAGTCTTATTCAAGGCTGGTAGACAGTTATCAATTTATAGCCACAAATATTTACTGGGCACCTACTACGTGTATCATGCTACGTTCTGGGGATAAGAGGTGAACAAGACAAATATAACTCCTGCTTCCATGGAGCTTACTTACAGTCTTTTTAAAAAATGTTTATTTATTTTGAGAAAGAGAGCAGGGGAGGGGCAGAGAGAGAGGCAGAGAGAGAATCCTAAGCAGGCCCCACTCCCAATGTGGAGCCTGACACAGGGCTCAGTTCCATGACTGCGAGATCATGAGCTCAGCCGATATCAAGAGTCAGACACTGAAACAGCTGAGCCACCCGGGCACCCTGAGCTTACTTACAGTCTTGCGAGGAAGCAAAACATCAAACAAAATATACACAAAGAATTAATTACATTTGTGGTATATACCACAAATAAAAAGTATAAGGTGCAATATACATATAAAATATAATACAATATATAGTCTATATGACAGTGTTAGCATTATCTAACCTGGTTTGGGGTGAGCGTATAGGGTGAGGATCTGGTAAGCCTTTCCTGAGGAAGTACCCTCTGGGGAACATTACATAGACCTGGTCAGTGAACTGTTATCCTGAGGGCTCTGATGCATTCAAATGTCATCTTCATTGAAGGGAGGCAGCATGAATATGTTCATCATGTTTATCAAAAGTTCGTTCAACAAAGTCAAGGTGCAGAGCTCTGGAGGTATGTAGGCAGGGATTCTGGATTTTTTTTTTTTCTCCCTATTAACAAACATTCTAGAAAGAGAAGGGACACAGTTGGGAGAACAAAAGGAAACTTAGGAAGGGGAACTCAGTTTTGAGTATCTCTGGGATAAAACTCTCTTACAGTGTCTGGTTGGTTGCTCTACCCTCTCTTATCTCCTATTGAAGAATATTTTCTACAGAGGGACTTTCCAAACCTCTGACTTAAAGTTTCTAAGTATCTCATGATTAGAACATTTTCATGTTTCATGTTTATGGGAACATGCATTCAGTTCATTCCTTGACAAATCTTGATTGTCCATGAAGTTCAAGGCACTGGGGATAGAGCATGGATACGGCAGATGGGGTCTGTATACTGAATAAGTAAAAACTTACTATGTCAGCTAGCGGTAGTGCTACAAAGGAAAATAAGGCGGTATAATAAGGTACAGAGTGCTGGTTTATTTATTTTTAATTTTTTTAAATATTTATTTTTGAGAGAGACAGAAGAAGCATGAGCAGGGGAGCTGGAGAAATAGAGAGGGAGACACAGAATCTGGAGCAGGCTCCAGGCTCTGAGCTGCCAACACAGAGCCCGACATGGGGCTTGAACTCACCAACTGCAAAATCATCACCTGAGCCCAAGTCAGGCCGACTGAGCCACCCAGGCGCCCCGAGTGCTAGTTTAGATAGTAGGGAGGATCCCTCTAAAGAAGTGATCTTTTAGCAGAGACCTGACTGAAGTTTTGCTTTGATAACCAGGCCTGTTGATCTTGAGGAAGTTTTCTATTTATTTGTATATTGCCTTTTTGAATTGGTTGATGAGATGTTACTCCTGCTTGCCTAGAAGGAGCTTAAAGAGGTAGAAGAGAAGAGGAAAAACAAGAGATAATATTGTTATTTCATGGCTAATATATAGTGCCTACAGGAACAGGAAGCTCTGAGCAGCCCGTCATTGGTACACGTGTATCCTTCTTTTGAACATTATGCCTACATTTTAGAGGACTAGAATAATCCTACATTCTGTGTTAAATTAGCAGAGTCCATGCCTATAAACTATAAACATGTTGTCTTCATGTGGGACTCAGACTTTTCATGTAGATTTTTAATTTCTGAATTTAGAGTAAAAATTGTGAGTCTAATGAAAAAAAATTGATGCAACTTCTCATTTTAACTGAAGCATCCTTTTAAGAATTAAATAAAGATAAATAATTTGTAGGCAATTACTCAGTTTTGTGTTTGAGAATATTTACGATCAGTTTTCACTGAAGGGTTTCTCTTTAACTTATAGGTACTGCTACTGATTGACATCCAAGTCTCTTACATCAACACCAACCACGAAGATTTCATTGGATTTGCAAAGTACGTAAAACAGTTGATTGCCACATGCTTTCCTCCTGATGGTTTGTCTAGGTCACACATTGTGAGTTTCCTACTACAACCATATCTCTTTTTGAGAGCACATTCTGTGTCAGGATTAACTCTGAGTCAACCACGTAGGAGGTCTGAGCCTCATGGCCATGAGGCCATGTTTTCTCGATAAAGTAGTTGGCTGCTTCATTGTGCAGCATGTGAAGTCATATGTGTCTTAGATATTCATTGTTTTTGGATGGTGATCTGCAGTTTGTACTTGAACTCTCATAGATAAGCAGTAACAGATGCACATTTAAAATATGTTTGAGAACACTTTCTCACATAAATTTGAAACATCAAATGCAAGTCACAGGATACAAGCTATTTTATCATCTCTAATTCAGAATATAGAGGCCTATTTTTTTTTTAAACTCTCCTTTGTAAACTTAGATGGAATCTTTTTAGATGAACATTCTCTTTTCTACAAACTGTGTACACTTTATATAAACTTGTTTATATATTGCTATTCTATCATACGTGTATTCTATTATATTCTAATATTCTATTGCTGTATTCACAGATACTGTCATGTAGATATGCTTTGTTATTCAGGGTTGGTTATTCATCATGTGACATTTTCAAGACCCTGAATTCACCATTTTTCCTGCCCTTTAGTGGAACAAGTTTTTCTTGGCTTTTAAGGAATTTTGATTCTAACTCTAAACTATATTTGTGGCATGTACATGGTTCCAACTTCAGGTACATAAAACGTCTATTTTATATAAAATATAAGGCAAAGGGGCCTATGTACTGTTACTTGAACCATATATTTAAGAATAAGGACAAATAAGACATACAACACAGCAGAATGTAAAACAAATTTATTTAATTACACTCTGACTTAGAAGCAACGCTATGTAGATTATGTGATGTAAACTAAACATTGGCCTGAGGAATAATTTATAGACATGTTTTAGGGAGCAAAGGCCTAATTATCCAACAGACAATTGTCTCATTCTAAACTTGGCTGTCCTTGTGATGGCTTAACCAAGGGTTTATGTATATTTTGCATCCATTGTGTGGTAGATTAGTTTTTCTCAACTATTTTCTGTCCATGACCTGTGTGTAAAGTTGTTAGAACACAGTGATTAATATGTTCCTTTGGTCAGTTGTCTTTTTAGCCACACTACCAACTCCAGCTTCGAGATAGGTATTTTCTCCACAGGCGCTTCACACAGACCTGTTTCCCTCCCTTTTAACCCCTGTGGCTGTCACCATATGTACTGCTCAATTCCTTCTGTGAAATCACTGGTGGGAAGAAATCGAGACTCTGATACGCTTCTCTATCCCTGGGCTTGGAGGGGGAACCTGAGAATTTCTGCCCGGTTTCCAGCATAGTCTGTGAACTCCATGTGGCCTGTGCCAAGCTCTACACTAGTTGCCAGGGGCAAAATATATAAGAAAAAGAAAAATAATTTTTTTTTTGTTTTTAGGAGCTTGCCCAATAATTGAAAAGTAGAGAGAAACACATGTAAAAAGTTACGCTGACACATTCTCCACTTACTTCAGTTGCTTCTTTGAGGAATCAAAAAGAACAGCAAACCCTTGAGTCATTTGAAATAATGAGAATGCTGCCTTTAATACTGATTTTTATTGGTTACAAATGCCAGTTAGGTTCTTATGAAAATGTAGCAGATGTAGATGTAAACTTGACACCATAACTTAAAAGTGAAAAGGATGTTGCAATGCTGCCCTGTTGTGGTACCTGATTTAAGGAGGAAACGTAAAAAAAATCATAATGAGTTTGGAAGGATTCACGTTTTTTTGAACAAGTTTTGTAATCAGTACTATGATTTAAATTTCACCCCTATAGTCTTCTGGAACCATTTCCCCCTAGATTACTCTTTTATTTATTTTTAAAGATAAATGGTCCAGTGTTTATTTTCTCCAGTAAATTTCAGTATTTTCTACCTCAGAAGCTGTTCAAATACAGTATTATATGGACTGGATTTTCAAAGGCATGTAATTTTGCAAATGTAAATACTTTCAAATTCAGCCTTTTGATGCAGTCTCTCTGTAATCCAGGTGACTGCCCCACTTTTCCAGCAGTGACATAGACTATGAACATTTATGATGGAGAAAAAAGAAGCATTGTTCAAACTGCTTTAGAAACCTAGCAACTTTGCACATTTTTCATCTAATTTAAACTGCACATCTAAACTTTCTTTTAAGGGACTGATCTGGGAATCAACAGTCTGGATATTTTTCCCAGGGTTTGTCACTGGTGAGCTTTGGGTTTTGGCAAGTCGTTTAGCCTTTCTGTATCTCAGTTTACTGCCCTATCAAATGGAGTAATAAATAATCCCTGTCTTGTGTACCTTTGAGGGTTGTTGGAAGATCAGATTATTGAAGTTATATGAAAGTGCTTTTGAAAACTGTGGTGTAGCCTGTAAAAGTGAGAGTTACACACACACACACACACACACACACACACACACACAGAGTGAGGGAGGAGAGCAAGAGAGAGAGATACACAGAGGAATTTGATTACTAGTTGTACCATTTTACTTTATTATGAAATTTATGATGCCTGGAGTATGATTGCTACTGGAATTTTTTTTAGTTGCTGATATTGTCTCCAAATGAGACTCAGAGGTAAATGTTCTTTCCATTTGTATGCTGAGCTGGAGTATATTTCAGTGTGACATGGGATAATTATGAATATGAAGAAATGTTCATTTCAAAATCACTTAAGAGGTTGTGGTATTTTTTTGTACTTTTAAAAATTAAAAAAATATGGTTGTAGCTATAAATTTTAAAGTTGGCAGGAATGCTGTTTCCATCAAAGAAGAAAAGTCAAGCCATATTTGAAGACAATTATGTAAGTATTTTTAAGTTCCAAAGATAGAAAATTAAGGTCTGGAGTTGAGGAAAAATAAGCATTTATTTCATGAGATTTTTAGAGAGTTGCCAAAAGAGGGGGGGCACCTCTCAGATTTATAGGATGGTGATAGACATAGCATTTTACACACACACACACACACACACACACACACACACACACACACATATACTTTTTTTCAACTGGGATGACTGTTGTTCTAAAAATTAAAAAAAAAAAAAACAAATTGTTAAAACTAGATTAACAGAATATTACTTCTCAGAGTAGCATTCAGAACATCTCAAACTTCTCCCTTCTGCTATAGACCTTATTCTGCTCTGCTGAATGTGTGGAACTTTTTTTTCATCTCCCAGCTATTTGTTAAACGTGGACCGTAAAATATGTACCATGTGTAATGTGTCCAAGTAAGCACTGCTGTAGGCTTGCTTTGGAATTTCCTGATTTCTGAAAGCTTGATCTTTCAACTGTAATATAGTTTCTGAACCTAAAAGTCCTATATTTCAGGAGAAAATGTCAACTTTCCTCATGACTTAAAGATTTTAACTTATCATTCTTATCTGTTGGAAAAAAAAAACCAACCCTACATTCTGTTTTTTTGTTTTTTTTTTTACACAATACTAGTTCTTGTTATTTAAGAAAGCAAAAGCTAGTCCAGTTGTTCTTTTATTCACTTCTTCTCATTTTCTGTTATCCTGCTATATTTGAGTAGAAAAGCAAACGTGTTAGCAGAATGCCTTGGGAAGTGAACTTTCACGTTCTTGTGTTCTTCTTCGTTTGTTCTATGGGCACAATTTGCCTTTCTGAGTTACTGAGACTTATGAAGTTCAGTGGTTTAAGAGAAAAATGGGCTCCAGATACAGACCGTTAGAGTAGTATCTCTATGCCACCAGCAACAGCCCAAGGTTTGTTTTTCAATCTGCTGGGTGGGTAGATCTCAACACCTGTTTTTTCATGGTTGAAATGATATAGTGTGCAGATTTCAGTTCTTGTTACATGAGTACCATGAAAATTCTGTTGGTTGTAATATTCATTTTATCTCTTTCTTGATCCTCTGGAATGTCTCTGTTGCCATTTTCCTGAAGGTGGTATATGGGAACCTTGGCATCAAATTCCAGAGCAATCTGGGTTTTTCCTTTTTTGTTCTTTTTTTCCCCTCCAATACATAACTGCATTCTATCATAATAGGGTTTCTAGTTCCTATTCTTACATGAGAATGTTCTCTCGCTTGTGGAATCAAAATTTGGGTATTGTAGCAAGATTGTTCTTTTGATTCTTATGCAAATTCAGGAATTGCTTGCTTACTGGGACTAGTACCAGGTAGAAATACAGGGTTGAACAACTCACAAGGGCATCATTAGTATCACCAATTCAAATAAGTCATGAATTCTGTTTCAAGGACCATTTTAAAAATAAGCAGACTTCAACTTTGCTCTTTCATTCTCAAATCTGTTATGTTGAACTTTATCTTCATCCTTAAAATGGATCTTAAGAAGTGAGTCATCCTTCTTTGATAAGCCCCCAGGTTCTGGAGGGTGTTCTTGCATAATATTTAGCTTGTGATGACTTCACTAAATACCCTGCAGGGGGAATTGACATCATGTAGTTTTCTTCTCCTTTTGGCTTCAATCCGATTGGGTGGAGCCAGGCCGGCATGTGATAAGCTGCACTCTTGGGACTCTCAGCAAGTGTTCATAATCTTCTTGGGATAATGTAAAAGAACATTCTGAAAGAGCTTCTTAACTCCAGAGTGATGTTGTCCAATAGAACTTTCTGAACGGGTGGAAATACTTTATAATCTGTGCTGTCCAATACAGTAGCCACTAGGCACGTGTATCTACTGCATAGCTTAAATGTGGCTCACAAAACAAAAGAAATAAAACGAAATGAAAATTAAATTAAATTTTAATTACTTAAAGTTTTGATTTATATAGCCACATTTGGCTACCAGCAACTCTATTGGATAGTATAGTCCTAGAGTATGGTGAATCCAACTGATTGCCCTGAGTCCTTCATCAGTGAGCCATACTTTACTGGTGGGTTGGTGGTGGTACAGTGGTAGCTACTGGAAGAGAAGAAGGAGATAACTTTGTTAGCTGCTGCTAAGCAAATCCAAAGTTTTAGGAGTATGCAGTCAACTCTGAATGCTCTGTCACCAGAGTGTAAAGGATGGGCCTTTCCCTTAAACTGCTTTAGTCCGTATGTTGCCATTTTACTAGTATTTTTTCTATCGTCATTACTACTAAAGTTTCATCTAATTCCAAGTCTCCTCTACAATCTAAGCATAGTGGTGCAGGGAGAGGCATACCCTAACATTTGCCATGGAATCTGTGTCTCTGAGGGACTCCATTTCCTTGATTCACTTGAACCCTGTATGGATTGACTTAGAGTCAATCTTTGACTGCGACTCCCCTTTTTTCGTTCTCACTTCTTTTTCACTTTTCAGCCTACTGCAGTCCTGTTTCTACCACACTACTCTACTGAGACTGCTTTTGGCTGAGACAAACAGTTAATCCAATAGACAATTCTGAGTCATTTTACACCTTAACCATTTCTTGTTGAGGTCTGTCCCTTTGCTTCAGTACCCTTCCACTGGCTCCTGGTTTCCCTTTCTGTTCTAGCCACTCCTTCTCAGTTTTATTTATTTATTTATTTTTTTATTTAAAAAAATTTTTTTTTAACGTTTATTTATTTTTGAGACAGAGAGAGACAGAGCATGAACAGGGGAGGGTCAGAGAGAGGGAGGCACAGAATCTGAAACAGGCTCCAGGCTCTGAGCTGTCAGCACAGAGCCCGACGCGGGGCTCGAACTCATGGACCATGAGATCACTACTTGAGCCGAAGTCGGACGCTCAACCGACTGAGCCACCCAGGTGCCCCTCCTTCTCAGTTTTATTTTGGAGCTCTTTATCCTCTGATCATGGCTTAAAAACTGGTTTTTTTTTATCACTATTTTTTAATAGATCTTCTTCTTTTCTCATTGCACCATCCCTGACCGATACCTCCCACTACATTGGTTTCATTTACCACCTTTTTCTGATGATTCTAAATCTAGAACTGTATTCCAGAGCTTTTTCCTGGACTGTGTACCATATTCTACTACATACTAGGCATCTTTACTTGTATAGCCTATGGAAACCTCAACCAAATATTCCTAAATTAAACTCATCATGTGATCTTAGAATTTACTCCTCCTCCATTGTTCTTTCTCTCTGTGGATGGTACCTCCCAGTTGTTCAAACCAGAAACCTGAGCATCATCCTCTACTCCTTCTTCTCATCTTTGTTTCCCACCATCTTTACCATTTGATTCTGCCTCTGTAATAGCTTTTGAATTTGTCTATTTCTTCCTGTCATCATCACTAATGTACTAAAGTTAGCCTTCTCTTGCCTGGGTTACTACAACAGTCTCCCTGCCTCTCGTCTTGTTCATTATCATTCTTTCTGGGTCGCCCTGTTATTTTCAGAATAAAGTCTAAATTCATTGGTGTGGTTTCCAAGGTCCTGTGGAATCTATCTTCTGATTACCTTTTGAGCTTGTTCTATCGTCACTATTTCTCTCTATCCTATTCCCTAGCTCTGTGCTCTAGCCAGACTGACCACTGTGTACTGTACTCTTGCTGCAGCACATGTCTGTGGCACACTTTGTCAAATTATTTAAATACCCTGTGGCAGAAAACCATTAATAATCTAGTTAAAAATAACCTTGGTATCAAACTATGATTTCGTAAATATTTCCTAAGAAACCTCTATAAACACTGGGCTAGGTAATGTCAGTGGTGAGAGAGGTAAAGATACTAAGATCAATGCAACACACCATCAGCCATCAAGGAGCATAAGTTGTTGGAGGCGAGTTAGAGACCTGCCTATAATGAAGTCCTGTTTATGTAATTCAGGCACAGACCAAGAACTTTCGGAGTTCCTGGGAAAGAAAGATAACTGGAACCTTCTAAGAAGGCATAATCCAGAAATGGTACCTGATTGACTTTGAAGGTTGGGCAGGACTCCAACAGTCAGAGGGAGGGGGTTGAAGCTGGCTGTTTCCTGTCTTCCTTGCTTAAGAGTCAATACTACCCATTTCAGGGAGGTAATTTTTACTAAATAACTGCTTTGATCATGCCATTTGCTGGCTCTGAAACTTTGAATATTTTTGCTGCCTCTAAGGTAGTGGCCAAGTTCTTCATAATTGGCCTCAACATACAGTTATTGTACTAGATGGCTTTTAAGGTCATTTTACAAACCTGAGTCTATGATTATATAATTTCACCATAATAGTTTTACTTTCCACAACTTCCCTACATGCCTCATTTTTCTACCTCCTGGCTTTGCTAATACTACTCCATTCTCTTGGAATGCATTTGGTTGTCTTCCTTTATTACAGCTTAACCTCTTTTCAAGTTTTCTGTGAAAATCTTAAGTCACATTAGACCAAAATAATCTTTCTTTTCTTTGAACATTTGGAGCAATTACTATGCATAGGACTTATTTGGAAAATGGTCACACGCCCCCTTGGCACTCTCTTTTATTATTTGAATCTTTTATTGTATGTGTATGTGTATAGAAATGAATATGCAGAATAAATTTTGAGCTAAAAGGTAATATGGGTTTTTTTCTTTCAGTGAATTTCATTGTACTCTTATTTTTACAAAAATTTAAACCTCTTATTATACCATTTTAAAATCATTAGGTCTTAGAAAATTAAACTGAATAAACCTAATGTGTATGTTTGGCAAAACCTTCCACAATGACTTGTGTGTAATAGAAATTTATATAATTAACAACAAACACACACACAGAGTAAGAAGATATAAGGTAATTAATATCCTACATTTGGAACAGAAGCTCTTTTTTTTTAGCTTTCTGTTATATCTTCATATATTTATTCTTTTTTTAAAATTAAATTCTAGTTAACACAGTGCAATATTGGTTTTAGGAGTAAAATTTGGTGATTCATCACTTACATACAGCACCCATTGCTCATCACAAGTGCCCTCTTAGTACCCATCACCCATCTAGCCCATCTCCTACTTGCCTCCCTCCATCAACCCTCAGTTTGTTCTGTATCATTAAGGATCTCTTGTGGTTTGTTTCTCTCTCTTCTCTCCCCCACCCTTTACCTATGTTCACCTGTTTTGTTTCTTAAACTCCACATGTAAGAAATCATATGGTATTGGTCTTTCTCTGGTTGACTTATTTCATTTAGCATTGTATATTCTAGCTCCATCCACGTCATTGCAAATGGAAAGATTTCATTCTTTTTGATGTCTCAGTAATATTCCCATATCATATATTATATACACACACACACACACATACACACACACACGCATGCACACACGCATCTTCTTCATCCATTCATCAGTTGATGGACATTTGGGTTCTCTCCATAGTTTGGCTATTGTTGATAGTGCTGCTATAAACATTGGGGTGCATGTACCTCTTTGAATCTGTATTTTTGTATCCTTTGGATAAATACATAGTAGTGCAGTTGATGGATCATAAGGTAGTTCCATTTTTAGTTTCTTGAGGAACCTCCATACTGTTCTCCAGAGTGGCTGCACCAGTTTGCATTCTTACCAACCGTGCAAGGAGGGTTCCCATTTCTCCACATTCTTGTCAACAACTGTTGTTTCTTGTGTTGTTAATTTTAGCCATTTTGACAGGTGTGAGGTGGTATCTCATTGTGGTTTTGATTTATTTTGTCCAACCATCTGGATGTCTTCTTTGGGAAAATGTCTATTCATGTCTTTTGCCCATTTCTTAACTGGGTTATTTGGTTTTTGGACATTGAGTATGGTAAATTCTTTACAGATCTTGGATGTTAACTCTTTATCAGATACATCATTTGCAAATTATCTTCTCCCATTCTGTAGGCTGCCTTTCAGTTTTATTGATTGTTTCCTTTGTAGTGCAGAAGCTTTTTATCTTGATGCAGTACCAATACTTCATGTATTTATTCTTATAGAGCTTATTCTATGTTATTTGTGTTTTGTGTATGTATCTCCCTACCTACGCTAGGAAAATTGGAGGCTTTTTCATGTTTATATCTTCTACAGAGTGCCTTGAAGATAACTTGGTGCCCTAAAACTTTTGACTTACGTCAAATTAAAGAATTATATATAGGTATGTTTTCAGTATTGCAGATATAACCAATTAAGGTACCTATCACCAAGAATATCTCCAAAGGCTTAAATTAACTTACAAGTCCTTACATGGTTTCTCATGAGTACATTTTAATTTTTATTTATTTATATTTTTAATTTAATTTATGTTTTTAGTTTATTTTTTAAAATTCAAGTATAATTAGCATACAGTATTATATTGGTTTCAGGTGTACAATTCCGTACATTTCTCAGGGCTTATCAAGATAAGTGTACTCTTAATCCCCTTTATCTGTTTCACTCATCCCCCACCAACCTCCTCTCTGGCAACCACCAGTTGGTTCTCTTTATTTAAGAATGTTTTTTATTGTTTGTCTCTTTTATCTTTGTGTGTTCATTTGTTTTGTTTCTTAAATTCCATATGTGAGTGAAATCATATGGTATTTGTCTTTCTCTGCCTGACTTACTTCAGTTAGCATAATACCTTCTAGGTCCATCCATGTTGTTGCAAATGGCAAGATTTCATTCTTTTTAATGACTGAGTAATGATCCACTGTGTGTGTGTGTGTGTGTGTGTGTGTGTGTGTGTGTGTGTGTGTAAAACATCTTTATTCATTTATCTATCAATGGAAATTTGGGTTGTTACCATATCTTGACTTGTGTAAATAATACTGCAATAAACATAAAAGTGCATATATCTTTTCGAATTGTGTTTTTGTTTCTGTTGGGCAAATACCATTTAGTGGAATTACTGGATCATATGGTAATTCTATTTTAAATTTTTTGAGGAATCTCCATAATGTTTTCCTCAGTGGCTATACCAGGCTGCTTTCCCACCAACACTGCATGAGGCTTCCTGTTTCTCTACATCTTCACTAGTACTTATTATTTCTTCTGTTTTTGCTTGGAGCCATTCTGACAGGTATAAACTGATATTTCATTGTGGTTTTGATTTGCATTTCCTTGATGATTAGTGATGTTGAGCATCTTTTCATGTGTCTGTTGGCTATCTGTATATCTTCCTTGGAAAAATGTCTAATCAGTTCCTCTGCCCATTTTTAAATTGGATTATTTGGTTTTGGGGTGTTAAGTTGTAGAAGTGCTTTATGTATGTTGTATATGTACCTTAATAAGATATATCATTTGCAACTATCTCTTCCCATTCAGTAGGTTTTCTTTTCATTTTGTTGATGGTTTACTGTCTGTGCAGAAGCTTTTTATTTTGGTGTAGTCCCAGCAGTTTAATTTTACCTTTGTGTCCCTTGCCAAGGGACACATATCTAGAAAATGTTTCTATAGCTGATGTCAAAGAAGTTACTGCCTATGTTATTTTCCTGGGAATTTTATGGTTTCAGGTCTCACATTTAGGTCTTTAAATCATTTTGAGTTTATTTTTGTGTATGTTATGAGAAAGTGGTCCAGTTTCATTCTTTCACATGTAGTTGTCCAGTTTTCCCAACACCATTTGTTGAAGAGACTATCTTTTTCCCTTTGTATTTTCTTGCCTCGTTTGTTGTAAACTAATTTAACATAAAAGCATGGGTTTATTTCTGGGCTTTCTTTTCTGTTCCATTGATCTATGTGTCTCTTTTTGCGCATATACCATACTGTTTTGATTATTACAGCTTTGTAGTGTAGATATCTTAAAGCCTAGGATTGTGATACTTCCTGCTTTGTTTTTCTTTGTCAAGATTACTTTGGCCACTCAGGGTCTCTTGTGGTTTCATACAAATGTTAATATTATTTGTTCTAGTTCTGTGAAAAGTGCTATTTGTATTGATAGATCTGGATTGCATGAAATTTGTAGATTGCTTTGGGTAGTATGGATATTTTAACAAAATTCCAATCCATGAGCATGGAATATCTTTCCAGTTGTTTGTGTTATCTTTAATTTCTTTCATCAGCGTTTTATAATAATCAGAGTATGGGTCTTTCACCTCCTTGGTTAAGTTTATTCTTTGGTATTTTATTCTTTTTGGTGAAATTATAAATGGGCTTGTTTTCTAAATTTCTCTATTTGCTATTTCATTATTAGTTGATAGAAATGCAACAGATTTCCATACATTAATTTTGTATCCTGTGTCTACTGAATTCATCTTTAGTTCTAGTAGTTTTTTGTGGATTCTTTAAGGCTTTTTCTGTATAGTATCATGTCATCTGCAAATAGTGACAGTTTTACTTCTTCCTTACAATCTGGATACTTTTTACTTCTTTTTGTTGGATTTTTTGTTTGGGTAGAACTTTCAGTACTATGTTTTTCTTTTTTTTTTTTAAGTTTATTTATTTATTTTGAAAGAGAGAGAGAGAGAGCAGGGGAGGGGCAGAGAGAGAAAAGAGAGAGAATCCCAAGCAGGCTTCGTGCTGTCAGTGCAGAGCCCTTTGTGGGGCTATAATTCATGAACTATGAGATCATGACCTAAGCTGAAGTCCAGAGTCAGCTGCTTACCAACTGAACCACTCAGGCATCCTCCAGTACTATGTTGAACAAAAGTGGTGAGAGTGGACATCCTGGTCTTGCTCCTGCTCTTAGAGGAAAAGCTCTTGGTTTTTCACCATTGATTATGATATTAGCGGTGTGTTTTTCACATAAGGCCTTTATTATGTTGAGGTGTGTTCCCTCTAAACCTACTCTGTTGATAGTTTTTATCATGAATGGATGTTGTAGTTTCTCAAATGCTTTTTCTGCATGTATTGAAATGATTATATTGTTTGTCTCTCGTCAGTGTGATGTATCACATTGATTTATTTGCAAGTATGAACCACTGGAATAAATCCCACTTGATCATGGTGAATTTAATGTATTGTTGAATTTGGTTTGCTAATATTTTGTTGAGGATTTTTGCATCTATGTTCATCAGAGATATTGGCTTATAGTTTTCTCTTTTTGTAGTGCCCTTTTCTGGTTTTAGTATGAGGGTAATGCTGGCCTCAGAGTGAATTTGGAAGCTTTCTTTCCTCTTCTATTATTTGGAATAGTTTGAGAAGAATAGGTATTAACTCTACTTTAAATGTTTGGTAGAATTCACCTGTGAGGCCATCTGGTCTTGACTTTTTTTGTTCGTTTTGAGGTTTTTGATTCAATTTCACTGCTGGTAATGGGTATGTTCAAATTTTCTATTTCTTCCTGATTCACTTTTGGAAGGTTATATGTTTCTAGGAATTTATCCACGTCTTGTAGGTTGTCCAGTGTGTTGGCATATAATTTTGCATAATATTCTTTTATAATCCTTTGTATTTCTGTGGTATTGATTGTTATTTCTCCTTCATTTCTGATTTTATTTATTTATTTGAATCCTCTTCTTTTTTTGATGAGTCTGGGTAAAGTTTTATCAGTTTTGTCAGTGTTTTGTCAGTGTTTTCCAAGAACAAGTTCTGGTTTCATTAATCTATTCTATTGGTTTTTTTTTTTATCTCTATTTCATTTGTTTTTGCTCTAATTTTTATTATTTTCTTCCTTGTACTAGCTTTGAGCTTTGTTTTTCTAGCTCCTGTAAGTGTAAGATTAGGTTGCTTATTTGAAATTTTCCTTGCTTCTTGAGGTAGGCCTGCACTGCTATAATCATCCCTTTTTGAGCCACTTTTGCTGCATCCCAAAAATTTCGGAACGTTGTGTTTTCATTTTCATTTCTCTCCATGTATTTTTGTTTTAATTTCCTTTTTGATTTCTTGGTTGATGCATTCATCATTATGTAGCCTCCATGTATTTAGGTGCTTTCCACATTTTTTCTTGTGATTGATTTCTATTTTCACACCATTGTGGTCAGAAAAGAACCATGATATGATTTCAGTCTTTTTGAATTTGTGGACCCTTGTTTTGTGGCCTAACATGTGATCTTCTCTGGAGAATATTTCATTTGCACTTGAAAAGAATATGTATTCCACTGTTTTTAGATGGAGTAATCTAAATATATCTTTTAGATCCATTTGGTTTAATGCGTCATTCAAAGACACTGTTGCCTTGTTAATATTCTGCCTAGGTGATCTGTTGATGTAAGTGGGTTGTTACAGCTCACTACTATTGTTGTATGATTGTCAGTTTTTTTCCTTTATGTATGTTAATGGTTGCTTTATGTATTTAGTTGTTCCTACGTTTAGTGCACAAATATTTACAATTGTTATATCCTCTTGCTGGATTGTTGCCCTTATCATTATGTAGTGTCCTTCTTTGTCTTTTTTATAGTCTTTGTTTTAAAGTCTGTTTTGTCTGAGAAAAATATTGCTGCCCCAGCTTTCTTTTTGCTTCCATTTGCATGGTAAATGCTTTTTCCACCCCTTTACTTTCAATCTGCATGAATCGTTAGGTCTGAAGCCAGTTTCTTGTAGTTAGCTCATAGATGGGTCTTACTTTTTTTTTTCTTAACATTTATTTATTTTTGAGAGACAGAGACAGGCAGAGCATGAGCAGGGAAGGGGAAAGAGAGAGAGATACAGAATCTGAAGCAAGCTCCAGGCTCTGAGCCGTTCGTTGGCACAGAGCCCGACACAGGGCTCGAACTCACGAACTGTGAGACCATGACCTGAGCTGAAGTCGGAAGCTGAACCGACTGAGCCACCCAGGCACCCTGATGGGTCTTGCTTTTTTATCTGTCACCCTGTGTCTTTTGATTAGAGTCCATTTACATTCAAAGTAATTATTGACAGGTATGTACCTATTGCCACTTAGTTACTTGTTTTATGATTGTTTTTGTAGTTCTTCTCTGTTCCTTACTTCTCTTGCTCTCTTCCCTTGTGATTCTATGGCTTTCTTTAATGATATGCTTGGATTGCTTTCTCTTTTTCTCATATCTGTTCCAGGATTTTAGTTTGTGGTTACTCTTCAGCACACATAGAACATTTTACACATATAGTAGTCTATTTTAAGTTGATGGTCACTTAATTTTGAACATATTCTAGAAGCACTAAATTTTTACTCTCCCCTCCCATGTTTTATGTATATGATGCCATATTTTACTTTCTTTTATTTTGTGAATCTCTTGAACTGATTTTTATAGATATAATTTATTTTACTGCTTTTGTGCTTTAACCCCCATACTAGTTTTATAAGTGATTAATTTTTATTATGTTTATATTTTACTGTGAAATTTTTTCCTTTCACAATTTTCTTTCTCCTGAGTATGGGCTTTTCTTTCTACTCAAATAATTCTCTTTAATGTTTCTTGTAAGGTTGCTTTAGTTGTGATGAACTCCTTTAACTTTTGTTGTCTGGGAAATTCTTTATCTCTCCTTCTATTCTGTATGATAGCCTTGCTGAGTGTTTTTGGTTACGGGTTTTTTCCTTTCAGCTCTTTGAATAAATCATGCCGCTCCCTTGTGGCCTGCAGAGTTTCTGCTGAAAAACCAGCTGATAGTCTTCTGGGTTTCCCTGTATGTAACTGATTTCTCTTGTTGCTTTTAAAATTCTCTCTTTATCGCTACTTTTTGTCATTTAATTATTATGTGCCTTGGTGTGTACCTTCTTGGGTTGATTTTGTTGGGGGCTCTCCATGCGTTCTGGAATCAGGTATCTGATGCCTTCTACAGATTAGGGAAGTTTTCAGCTATTATTTCTTCAAATAAATTTTCTGCCCCCTTTTCTCTCTCTTGTCCTCCTGGAATCCCTATAATGCAAATGTTATTATGCTTGATGATGTTGCTGAGCTCCCTTAACTTATTCTCAGTTTTATTATTCTTTTTTCTTTTTACTGTTCAGTTTGCTTTCCAGTACTCTGTCTTCCAGCTTTATGATCCATTCTTCTGCCTTCTCAAAGCTACTATTGATGCCTCTAGTGTATTTTTAATTTTATTTATTGAATTCTTCATCTCTGATTGGTTCTATTTGTTTTCTATCTTCTATCTTTTTCTTGAAGGTCTCACTGAGAGCCTCCATTCTTTTCTCAAGTCCAGTAAGTATCTTTATGACCATTACTTTGATTTTTTTTTTAATCAGGCATATTGCTTGCCTTTGTTTCATGTAGCTCTTTTGCTGTGATTTCGTCTGTTCTTTCATTGTGACATATTCCTCTGTCTCCTCATTTTGTTTCACTATCTATGTTTGTTTCCATGTATTGGGAAAGGCAGTTATGTTTCCTGGATCTTGAAAGTAGTGACATTATGAGGAAGAGGTCCTATGGTGCTCTGTGGCACAATACCCTCTGTTCACCGGAACCAGGAGCTTCAGGGGTGTCTCCTGTGTGGGTTCCATACACCCTACTGTTGTGGTTAAACCTTGTTTGCCTTCAGTCCAGTCAGCTGCAGTGGCTCACTTTACCTGTTGTGGGCAAGATTTGGTCCCTGTGCTGTTAGGAGGCCAGTTGGAGGTCCCCGTGGACTTGTAGCTGGGTGACGTCAGCAGTCAGGCCAGAGGACTGTTTGTTAGGGCTGCAAAGTAACCTCAAACTGCAGGGCTCTCTCCTCGAGCTGCCTCTTTGGAGGTTTCTGTGGTGGGTGGGGCTGGCAGTGAGACTAAGACCCTCTGCTGGGGCTGCAGATGCACTGATCAGCAGGGCACTCTGTCCAGCCTGCCAGGGGTAAGGCCAGCTGCTGGGGCTGCAGTGGGATTGGTGTGTGTAGTTTCTTCCCCTCTCACCAGGGCAGGCGTCACCTTGGAGTGTTGCCAGCCCCTTTTGCGGCCGCTTGCAGGATGAGACGCAGGAGGAGCCACTTTGGAGGGACTCTGGCAGAATGAGGCAGGTTGGATGGGCTGAATCCACAGGAGAATGCAGGGGTGGAGTGCACGGTGTCAACAAGATAGGTGGAGGGTGCTCAAGCTGGTTTTCACAGGTGTCTGGCTACCTAGGCTTGGGCCAGGGGTTGGCGGGGCAGTGGGAAGAAATGGCACTTGCCAGCTCTTTTGCTCTTGGAGAAGTCTCCTAAAGCTCTCTGTCACTCCAGCATGCATTCTGAGATTACTAAATAACTCTCCTGCCCATAAACCCCATGCACTTTTCAAACTGCTGCTTCTGTGCTATATCTTGGTGGGATCGTTTGTTGTCCTGTCTCATTAGGGCAGAGACGCAGTTTCTTATTGCTTTCCACATCTCCCAGAACTAAGCCTGCCGACTTTTAAAGTACTGGAGTTAAGCCCCACTGGTTATAAAAAACTCATGAAGTTAAGCCCCACTAGTTTTCAAAGCCAAATGTTACGGGCACTTGTATTTCTAGCGCAGGTCCCCTGTGCCTGGGGTGCCTGGGATGGAGTCTGTTTCTCTACCTTCTCCGTGCTTGTAGTGTCTCTCCCATCTGTGATTAGTCTCACTGGGAGTTTGGTTCCCCACCATGTCTTTGCCCCTCCTACCTTTTTTTGATGTGGCCTCCTCTCTACAATTAACTGTGGAAAGTCTGTTCTGCCATTCTTCAGGTCATTTTCTGCTTTGGTTGTGCTGATGTGGCTGTTACTAGGTGTGTTAGTTGGACCAGGTGAGGTTAGGATCCTCCTCCTCTGCCATTTTCCCAGAAGTCTTCCCATTTTTAAATAAATATTTTGAAATGCTTTCAGTTCAATCATCATTGCATATATAAGAGTTAAGATAAAGAATGTTTTCTAACTAGACAGTTTGGTTTTTATTATGTTGTTTATGGGGTAACTTCAAGTACCTAAATGCATCATTAATAAGTATTTTTATGGGGCCAGTTGCTGTGAAAAGATTATTCTTTAGGTCAAAAGTACAGTTAATTTAGTGTTTGTTTTAACACTAATATTTGAGATTGGCTTATAAGATAAATCTCTTTTTCTTTTTGCATATTCTTGGAATATGGTAGATCCTAACTAGGATTGCAGAGTAGATAAAGTTTCTGTCAGTGCAAAGTCTCTTCACCTAATGTCGGTCATAAGCTTCTGAAAATAACTTTGCGTCTCAAGGAATCTTGGATGTAAAAGGAACCTAAGAGGTGCACGTGGGTGGCTTCAGTCTGGTGAGTGTCAGGCTCTTGATTTTGACTCAGGTCATGATCCCAGGGTTGTGGGATTAAGCCCCACGTTAGGCTCTGGGCTAAGTGTGGAGCCTGCTCAAGATATTCTCTCTCTCTCTGTCTGTCTCCCCCTCTGACTCTCTCCCCTGCTCATGTACACGTACTCTCCCTCTCTCATTAAAAGAAATAATGATAAATAAAAGGAACCTAAGAAACAGCTACTCCAGTCCCCCCACCCTTTGTTTCTATCTATACACACAAATACACACACAAACACACACACACACACACACACTATAAGAGCCATATTTTTTTTATTAAGGTAGCACAGGGAGTCATCAGCAATCTCTGGCTTTTGCTTTATGTTCTGTTTTGTTCTCTTATGTGATTTAAGGGGACCTACACATAATTCAAAGGTCCCCGATAGTTTGCCTACTTTAAACACCCATGGATCTATCATAGTTTGAAATGATCATAATAGTCAGTGATTTATTTTAAAACATTTCCCCTTAAGAAAACCCTAAAAGAGAATTATGGTGGTTGGAATGGATGACCATTGCCAGGAAGATGGCATGGTCATACTACAATAGTAGCTGTCCCAGTTCTTCCCAGAAGAGGAGAAACCTGCAGTCCCTAGAGAAAGAAAGCATGGCCAAAATCTGAAGCCCCAGAGGAATAATACGTTCAGACACACTCCATGCTTCAGGGCCTGGTGAGAAGCCAGGAGTCAGTGTGGAAGCATCGGACCCCTGGCCACAGCCTAACACAAACTTTGTCTCCTTTAAAATTTCACCATAAAAACCTGAATAATTTAAATTTGGATTATGTAGAGAAATGGTTGGAGAGAGATGAATTTCATAGTGATTAAGGGAAGCAAGCATTTAACTAAAAACTAGTAAAATAACAATAATGAGGAAAGAAGAAGCTGAAACCCTGAAATTAGCAAATTGAAAAACAGCTAAAAATACACACATAATATCTTAAGGAATCATATGCTGTGTGACCTTTTATCACTGGTGCCTTCCCCAGCCTCATTTGAATGCAGTATATATTTCTTCACGAGTTTGAGTAAGGAGAAGCAGCTTAAGAAGAACTGGAGATTATAAAAGATTGCTATTTTGAACAACTTTTCTAAATGTGTGATTTGTGCTGTGCTCCTGAATCATAATATCCCATCACTTTAATTTTTTGTTTGGGGTGCCTGGGTGGCTCAGCTGGTTAAGGTCTGACTCTTGATTTTGGTTCAGGTCATGATCTCACAGTTTGTAGGTTCGAGCCCTGCATTGCACTGTCAGTGCAGAATCTGCTTGGGATTCTCTCTCTCTCTCTCTCTCTCTCTCTCTCTCTCTCTCTCTCTCTCTCTCTCTCCCCCCCTTATCCCCTCCCCCACCTTCACTTTCTCTATCAAAATAAAAATAAATAAACTTAAAACAATGTTGGGGCACCTGGGTGGCTCAGTTGGTTGAGTGTCTGACTTGGGCTCAGGTCATGATCTCGCAGTTCATGAATTCGAGCCCTGAATCGGGCTCTGTGCTGACAGCTCGGAGCCTGCTTCAGATTTTGTGTCCCCCTCTCTCTCCACCCCACCCCTACTTGTACTCTGTCTCTGTCTTTCAAAAATGAATAAACATAAATTTTTTTAAATAAATTGTTGATTAATGACTTTAATCTACTTTTTCTCTGTTTTAGACTATTTCATCAATCTCCAAAACAGCTTCTATAAACTATTAAACAACCAGTGAGAGGATTCAGTTATTACTAGTCTTCTCAGAATTACCACCAATGACTTGTGTTTTCTTGTATCAATAGGTGTTTACTCATGGATTAGCTGAAAAGAAAGCCTTCAATTCTTTTGACAGAAACAGTAACATCACATATAAATATCTGGGCTCTGGGGTTAAATTGTCGGGGTCATATCAGGCTCTTAACGCCTCTTTGCTCATGTTATAATGATATCAGTCTCATTGGACTTTTCATTCAGCAGATATTTGTTGAAGCCAAAGTAGTTTCTAGGCACTGGGGATATGGAACAGGCAAAACCCTCTGCTTACAAGAAGCTTACATTCTAATGGAAGAACACAGAAAATAGACACACAAATCAGTAAACTATATAGTATGTTTGAAGGTGAAAAGTGCCATAAAGAAAAATAGAACAGTATAAAGAGGATGAGAGTCCTGGAGGAGGGAGGCATGCAATTTTGAATAGGGTGATCATAGTAGGTCTCACTGAAAAGATAAATTTGAACAAAGACTTGAAGGAGGTGCCATCAAGAGCCATGCAGATGTATGGGGGAAGCATATCAAGGCTTCAGGTGGGAGTATGCTTGGTGGGCTCGAAAAAAAGAACGGAGTCGGTGTGGCTGGACCTCTCCAGTGAACAAGGTGGGGAGAGGTGATGATTCAAAGAGGCAGAGGGTGGGGGTCAGTTGAGTAGGGCCTGTACCATTGTAAGGACTTTTACCCTGAGTAGAATGGTATTGCATAGTAGTATAGAATGTTTCAAGCGGAAGAGTGGCAAGGATCCCCTTTTTAAAAGGATCACTCACTCTGGCCTCTGTGTTGAGAATCAGTGTTAGGGGGACAAGTGTGGAAACAGAGACCCGAGTAAGATCACAACCACACAAGTAAGAGATGACAGTGGCTTGGACCAATGTGCTAGCAATGAAGGTGGTAAAAAGATGTTGAATTTTATTTTATTTCTTTTTAAAAGACTTTTGTTTTTAAGTAATCTCTACATCCAACATGCGGTTTCAACCTATAACTCCAAGATCAAGAGTCTCATGCTCCACCGCCTGAGCCAGCCAGGCACCCCAAGCTGTTGAATTTTAATACATTGTTGAATTTTAAATACATATTAAAAAGTAGAGTCAATAGCATATGCTTGTGATTGGATATGGAGTGAGAGAGAGAAGAATCAAGGATTTTGGCTTAAGCACTTGGAAATATGGAATTGCCACTAATTGAGGAGGGGAAAACTGTGGTGGAGCAGGTTTTAGGGAAGAGATCATAAGTTCAGTCTTGGCACATTAAGTTTGAGATGTGCATTAGACATCAAGTGGAAAGCATGAGTTGTCAAAAACATTTATGTGTCTGGAGCTGGGGAGAAAGGTCCAAGCTAGAGATCACTGTAGGAGTTGTCGGAATGTAGAATTCAAAGCATTGAGTTTGGGTAATTTCACAGAGAGTTTGGGATCTGGAATCAGACTAATTGGTACTTATTAGCTGAGTGACTTTGGGAAAGCCACTTTGCTTCTCTGTGACTCATTTTCTCCATCTGTAAAATGAGAAAAATAATAGTAACTATCTCATGGGTTAAAATTAAAATTTAAATCAAAATCACTAATACCTACAAAGCACTTAGAACATGACATTTATTTGATATGTATATTCAATAAGTATTAACTTAATTTTCAGTACAACTATTCTGTATACATACTAGGACATCACAAATACTTGCACAAACTCCTGTCACTGATGTAGCAATACAGCTTTTTATCCTGTGGTGTTATGTTTTTGTTTTGGGCTTGTTAATTGGTACTAATTCCCCTTAGTTGGTTTTGCTTCCAGAATTAAACTGCTTCCAGAATTTCCTTCCCGGAGTTTTGGTGTTTGCTCTGCTTCAGTTGTTGATATATTTTGAAAGCCTGTATATATTTTAATATCTGTTACTTGTTCCCAAAGTTTCTTCAGTGCTCTTCTCCTTTGCTTTTCTTAGTGCTCAGCAGAGGAGCAGTCAGGTTCACAAGAAAAACACAATTGGAAATCAGGTAGGAATTTTTAAAATAATCAGTGCATGCACTCTCCCCAAAGTTTGAACTCAGTCGCTTGATTGACTGCTTTTTAATGCAAATTAATCATGTGCAAATCTTGCTGAAAATGCAGCTTTTTGTTTTGTTTTTGCTTTTAAGGTTTTTGGAGTGTGTTGCATTTTTTTTTTTTTTGCTACTTTATGCACTTAACTTTATTGATTTATTTTAAATAACTTTTCTGCTACTTGCTCTGCTTTTCAAAATTGACTCCTTGTGTCTTACTTTGCTTGCTTATGTTACCCCTAAATTTGATTTAACATCGAATCTGTGAGTCAGTTCAAGGTTAAAATATGGTGAGTAGTTGCATGAGCTTCTGATGCTGCTGACTAGTTCACACATTTGCACAGCTTGGTAACAGTGAAGGGACAGCTCATAAAAGGAGGCAGTTGTTGGATTTATCGCTGCCATACCAAATTTTTGTTGGTTAATGAAGATGTTAATTCCTAAGAAGATCTGATCTTTTGAGTTTTTGTGTTTTGGGCTGACCAGCTGTCTCTGACTAATAGCGCTCTGCAGAGATTGCATTAACTCTGACAGTTTGCTGTTTCTTTTATGTTTTATGTGATAATGAATATTTGCATTGTTATTTCTTTTCAAGTCAAAACAATGATGATTTTATAGGTTTTTTTAATTCAGAGGTACAATTATTGAACAAATTGAAACCTCTGCTCTAGAAGTTTTTCCATTGTTTTGAAAGGAGAAGAGGTAATAACAGACTTTATTTTAAAAACTTTTTTCTGAACTAAAGCATATAATTCTTTGCTATTTCAGGGAACCAATCTTCCGCCTTCAAGGCAAATTGTACGAGCTAAGTTCTGTAAGCTTTACTGTTGCTTTTTCATTTAGCTTCCCAAGGGCAGAGTTTGTCTTTAACTGATTAACTCAACTAGCGCTTGCTACTAATTTTTTTTTAACTTAGGTTGTCTTGTCCGTAACACTCTATCATTGATATAAAAATCCTCTTAAGAGGGTTCATCCCTTCACTGCTAATAACTTGCTGTGATTGAAAGGTATGAACTAGTATACTCTAAAATGCTGTAATAATAAACCCTTAACATTGTGGGTGCTTTGATTATTTCTCTAATTTTAATGGGACTTAAAATAATTAAAATCATTAATGATCTTCATCTCTGTCCCTTTATGCTCTGTTGTTACAAGGTGTAAGCCTTTCTCTACCACTTGTATGATAATGTTTCCAATAAATGTAGTTGGTACTTGTAAAAGGTGGGTATTAAACCCCTGGTTTTCGATGTATTTGTTATAAGTCAACTTAATTATAATTATTTGTATTTATTTAAAAAAATAAAACAAAACCAAAATTACATCAATTCCTATCTTACATGGCTTTAAAGTTGAATCTTTTAAAACCAGATATTGTATCTTCATTTTATGGAAGTGTAAAGATACTGTCAAATTTCTGGCATAGACATTTAAAAAAGACCAAAAAAATTACACTCTTATTTCTACCATGGATGAAGCAGCTTTAAAGTCTTTCTTCCAATTGTGCTCAAGTTGAGACTGAGATTGGAGCGTGGGCCAATTATTTGCCTCATGATGTTTTGGAAGAAACAAACTTTGGAACTAGACATTCCAGGGTTTAAATTCTGCTCTGTCACTTAGTAGCCATGTGGCCTGGGACAAACTGAACCCAAGTTTGCTCAGTTGTGTGATGGGAAAAATAGAAAACATTTCTGTAGGATGATTGATTCTGATGAGAATCAGAAATAATTTACCTAATGAGGTTTGCAGCTGGATACTGGGTGTATGCCTGCAAACAGTATAAACCTTGCTGTTAGCAGGTAGGTACTGTTCTTGAAACTTCAGGGAGAAAAAATATAAAATCTAAGAAAATTACAAAAGTTATAAAATGAGAACAATTAAACACTTGGGAAAATTAGAAGCTGTGGCAAATTGTTCTGAAGCTTGCAATGCCCAGATTAAGGCTAGATGTGTGGTATAAAGGATTTATCCATAAAACCTTCCTCATGGTCAGAAGCGCTAGCTCGTAGAAGTTTATACTTATTGGAAAAGTGAGAGTATAGTGGCATAAATGCATATTTTAAATCAGATCTGAAAGGAAACTCCAAAGAGTTTTCAATTATAGATTGCTTCCAAATGCTAAAATAATGCTAATTGTGTTTCTGTGACTTACTTTCCCTGAGTACTTAAAAGCCCATACATTATGGAAGTTTTAAAATTCAAGAAAATAGAATTGAGTGAGTGTAATAATAGAATACAGATCCCTACCCAAAATCCTTACGGTCAGATGCACCTTTAATGCCAGAACTTTTTGGAGTTTAGAAAAAAAGTATATTGCATATTTCCTATATTACCCAATATCTCTGTGGGGTCAGAGACAGCACCCTTTAATTAAACACATCACGGTTCTACAGTAAAACAAATGAATAGTCCCATTAAGTAGATTAAATGAAAGATAAACGTATTTTTCTGTCAGGTTAGGTTTCGCTGCTTCATTTTTGTTTTGTTTGTTTGTTTGTTTTAAAAGAAAAACCTTTTACTTTGCAAGTAAAGTGTTATGAACCTGTATATCTTATATATCAGGATCAAATTCAGTCATTGAATGCAATATAGTGTATTTTAGAGAATCTTTTATTGTTTTTAGCTGCTGAGCAGAAATGAACCATGATTACTTGAAATCATTTCTTTATGAATCTGAATGTCTGAGGGTTGATTTCAGTTTCTACAAAAAGTTTTGGCCTATCAAAAAGCTCAAAGTCAGGGGCCATTGGAGCCCAGACTGTTAACTGATCCTGGAGTTGATGGGGCTGAAATATCCTGTGCTATCCTAGCAAGTGTTTATCCATTCTGATATTCCCTTCAGGCTCCTGGTTGTAAAAGATTCTTCTGTGCAGAATCTGCTCTGAAATATTTTAGAAGGATTTAAGGAAAGTAAAACTCCTCTTTAAAGTCAATCCCATTAGTTTTTGGCTTCCTAGAAATTTGTCATCTTGGAAGTTCCACAAGTTGATGTCAACATATGTACAAAAAAATGTGAGCACACAATTAGCCTAAAGTTGCACTGCCCAGTAATTTAACTGTAACCTTCATTCATCCCTTCACTCATCAAATATGTATCCAAAACTTAAGAGTACCCAAACCTGTGGTAGATGTTTAGAATAGAATGATGAATAAATCATGGGTCCTATCCTCAAGGAGCTCACAGCCCAGTGGGGATGATGGTAAGTAAGCAAATTGAAGTTGGCCTCCTCTTTCAAGCTTAGCTCCTTCTGATCCTTCAGGTCTCACTGAAATACCACTTCTGGAATGGGCTGGCCCTGAGCACGAAGATCTAAAATCACCATCCCGCCCCTCCTTGTTGACATTATCTATTATCTTGTTATCTTATTTATTTTTTCATATTCCTTCACTAGGACCTAAGCTCCATTGCAGCTATTTTGTGTGTGTGTGTGTGTGTGTGTGTGTGTGTGTGTGTGTGTGTGTGTTGCTGAAAGCCGTGGAGTATCATTGTAAGGTTTTAAGCACAATCATAACATCTTAGAATGATTATTCTGCCTACATGTGAAAGGTTTTGAAGGGAGGATGAGATTAGAAAAAGACTAGTTAGAAGGCTGTTGCAGACAAGAGATTATGGTGATCTGGGCTAAGCTATGTGTGATGGGTTTGAGGAGAAGCTGATGAATTCAGGACATAATAAACAGGAAGAGTCTAAAGGATTTACGATGAATTGGATGTCGAGGAGAGGGCCGGGGATGATCCCCAATGCTGTTTAGATATCTGATTTAGGCACAGATGAATGGAGATGCTGTTCATGGAGAAAGAAATATGGTAAGAAACTCAGATTTGGATTCAGCGTTAGGAAGGGTAGATATATTGAATATGAGTCACTGTGGGAGACAGGAGTAAAAATGTCCAGAGGGACGTTTGATAAAAGTGTCTAGAGTTGAGAAGAGACGGAGAATTATTTATTCCAAAGGTAGTAGGGAGCCATTGAGATATCCAGTAGGAAAGGGATGTCATCTAACTTGTATGGTAGAACGATCTGTGTGTCAGGCATATGGGATGATTTGGAGGAGTAAAACTAGAGGTTTGGAAATTGGCGGAGATGTTTTTGAAATAATTCAGGTAAGAAAATACAAATGTTGGTAGCAATAGGTATGTGGAAGTGACAGATTCAAATTATATTTAGAGGATGGGAAGAGTTATAAATAGTTGTGGAGCTGGAAGGAGGGAGTCATCTTTCCAGGCTATGGCTAAGGGGATCTATTGACCAAGGGAGTGCAGGCGAAGGAAAAGCAGATTTCAGAGGAGATGGGAGAAGGTGGTGACTTCAGCCAGATACATTTTTTGTGCCTATTGGAAATATCAGGAGGGTTGAGGTTCAAGACTTGTCTAGACTGGAGATATGTTTTACAGCTGTCAATGTATGTACATGGTAGTCATGGAAGTCATGGGAGTAAATGAGGTTGTCTCCAATGGATAAAAACAGAAGAACATAAGGGATTTAAAGGGTAATGGAGAAATAAGAGTTAGGGCAGGATGAGGAACTGAAAAGAAGTCTAAGAAGTGAAAGAGGTAGGAAAACTTGGAGAGCAGTACAATGAGAGCCAATGAAAGAGAAGGTTTCAAGGAGGGAATGCTGATTAGTATTAGATGTTTCTTAGAGCTCAAGAAACAGGGGAGGTTGTCAAAATAGGTGGACTGGTAGTGTTGGGGATCACCTGAGGTAGTACCAGTTCTTTTGGTCTTATGAATTACTCTTCTACCTTATAGCTAGAAGGTAGCATAAAGCTTAGAAAGCAGACAATGGAATTGATATCCTGAGCTGAGTTTTTTTTTTCCAGGAAGGCAGCAAATAAAGTCAAGAGAACAGAAGGGTTACAATTTTGAAAAGACAGGTTGAAATAAAAGATTGTATAATCTCATATGAATAGTTTTGATTGATGTATTAGGACAAGTCAACCAAGTAACAAACAACCCCAGAGTTTCAGTAGCTTAATACAGTAACAGTTTAATTGACCCTGCTGTAACAATCCACTGAAGGTCATTGAGATGCTGGTGGTGAGAGTAAGGGGCATCCATCCCTGGTTTACATGGTCAGTCATGGACTTTAGAATCTTCTTTATCCTTCTAACAGATGGGAAAGAGAAAGAAGCCTGAGTGAGGGAAGATTTAAGGACCAGCCTGAAAATGTCACACATTTGTTTGCATTTCCATTCCATTGATTGACCAGAACTGAGTGATTTGGCCTCACCTAACTGCAGGGGAAACAGAAAAATATAATCTGAACTTGCGCCCAGGATAAAGAAAAGAGGAGAGATGGTGTTGACTGAAAATTGAAAGGAAATGGGCAAGCCAGAGCACTTGGGGGGTGGGGGGGAGGAGGTTTACTGAAATTGGAGAAAATGTGTACAGTAGTCCCCTTTTATCTATGGGGGATACATTCTAAGACCCCCAGTGAATGCCTGAAATTGTGGATAGTACCAAGCCCTACATATGTGTCTTTTTCTATACATACATGTGTACATACATACATACCTGTGATAAAATTTAATTTATAAATTAGTCATAGCAAGAGATTAACAATAATAGCTAATAATAAAATAGAACCATTATGGCAATATACTGTAATAAAAGTTATGTGAGTGTGACCTCTCTAAAAATATCTTATTGTACTCATCCTTCTTGTGACGATGGGAGATGATAAAATGCCTACATGATAAGATGAAGTGTGGTGAACAACACAGGCATTGTGGCATAGCGTTTGGCTACTGACCTTGTGATGATAACTCAGGAGGATCATCTGCTTCTGGGCTGCAGTGAACATCGGGTAACTGAAACCACAGAAAGTGAAACCTTAGATAAGGGAGGACTAACACACCAGGATTAAGGGGAAAAGGTGGTAGGTTGATGGTTGAAGTCTGTGAGTGGGATGCTGTATCTCAAGGTGGGCAAGAGAATGGTACCTGAAAGAAAGTCAGAGATGTTATTGGAATAAGAAAGAACAGACACTGGAAGAAGGGAAGAACAAATGATAACTACAGATATTTGTAGAGCATTGTTTGTCTTCAGAGGGTGTGGGCAGCTGAAGAGAAATGGAGACGAAATTTCCTAGATTTAAGGTCTAGGATATATTGAAGCCAGGAGGATCACATGATTGTTAATCCATTCCTTTAGTTATAAGAATCTGGGACAGGAAGGCACAGCTGACATGCTCATTGGTCCAGACTGCACCCAACTGTGATTGTACAATTAGAAGGAATTTTTCCTTAGGCAGGAAGCAAGGCAGCTACTTACAGGGGCTTGCATGTCAGGGCACTTTCTGGTCCTGGGCTTATTGTTTTGTTTTCCACCAATGTGCCTTCTATTGCTTTAGATTGGAGTATGAAATTTAGCTTTCCCAAACCTACAAGGCTCTGGATAACTGGATTCGCAAACTTCTTGAATTGTTGGCCACAAGCAGAAAAGACCTTTCTCCTCAGAACAGATGATGATCTCATCCCTCCCTACTTTCTTGAAAGCTAGCTTCTTTTCTGTAGGTCTCAAAAAATTATCGACATACCCTCTACAGGTCTCAAAAAATTACCCACACACCCCAACATCCTGAAATTTGCCTACTAAGTCCCCTAGTTATTCAGCTGCTATAAGTACATGGTTTGAGACCAATGTTACAAGAGGTGAGAGTTTACTCAGCTATTTTATAATGGTTAAGAAAGATTGACAACTCCTAGGCTACAGTAGAGGGCGCTGCACAGCCCCTCCTCCTCATCCCTCCATTCAGCTTATTCTACCTTTCTGGGTCTGCTGCTCAACTCCCACCGTCACCTTCCCACCGTCACCTGACTTCCCAGGTACTATTATCTATATCAGGATTCTTTCAGGTGTAAATTTCGGAAAAAATTAACTTACACGACCTTGGGGAAAAAATGAATTAATTCGTTTACATGTTTGAATATTTCAGAAATAAAGTTAAGTACTCTTTAACCCATGGTTCAAACAGTGTCAGAATGAACTAGATGAACTCTTTCCATTTTTTGGTTCTGTTTCTTTGCTGTTGGCTCTACTCTTAGAGTCCAGAGGACTGCAACATAACAGCTGTCAGCCCCTGGGGGATTTCCTTCCTACTTTGAATCCAGCAGAAATAAATTAATCTTCCTCCCGGAGGTTTCAAAAAAACTCCTGAGGTTCACTCTGATTGAATAGGCTTGGATCTGTGCTTATTCCTGAGCCAGTCACTATGGCCAGAGAATGAAGTGTACTGATTGCCTTAGGCCAGACCACCTGGGCTTCTTCTGGGTGTGGGCTCTTCACCTCAAAGAGCTGTTGTTGGAAGAAGAGAAAATAGACCCTGGAGGTTGTGTATCAGAGATGATGGCTACAGGTGCTTGTTGAGCATTGTTTGTCTTCACAAAAGTTTAATTTGGATAATAGGATTCTTAATGTATGTTGTCTTCTTAAAGGAATATAAAATGGTTAATACCGCTTTATTAAAACCCTAAGGTTCATTTACTGATTAATGATTTTTTTTCCAGTTCATCCTTTGACTTTCTCCCCCCACTTCACCTTCCTCTTCCTTTCTTTTGAAAATACATTTCTGGGAACTATATTAAGATGAGAGGTGGTGCAGTGGTTTTTCAGAGCTGGAGCTCTGAGAAGCCACTGTGTGGCCAGGAGCAAATTATTTAATTTCCTGTTCCTTAGGTATCTAAAGAAGCTGATAAAAAATGGTAACTGCTTCATGAAATTTTTGTAAGTATTAAATGAGATAATACAAGTTAAGTACCTACAACAGGGCCTGGCTGATAATAAGTCCTATATAAAGTGCTTGCTATTATAATGGTTGTTGTTGTATATCTATATTATTTTGTTAGTCTTCAAGAAAGATAGTAAAATAATTGTTTTTATTTTCTAATTGATCCTTTTCCTCCCTTGGAAGTGGGAAGACTGCTACAAAACAACAATGAATTCTGTATATCCAGTAACGATTCATGGATTAATTTTTGAGGATAGATTTCTGAGTACAGAACAAAGAAAAAACTCCCTACCCCAATATTCTAATAAGCAGTTAAATGTATTTTTAAATAGATATTATAATTTTTTAAACCAGTCAACACTTCTTTATCAAATTGTCATTAAAAGTACTAAAAAAACATTTGTAGGAAGAATTGAATTTTTGTTCTACCTCTCTATTGATCTTCAAGGTGGCCAGTTTTAGTGAAAACTCTGTCAGTGCTATAACTAGTGCTTTGTTGTTATTCTTGTTGTTTTTATAGAAATAACTGAATAATTAAAAATTATCAAATATTTGTAGGAAGGTAGAATATATACCTTTAAGAATGTATGATGCATACCTGTATTCATTATGCATTACATAGATGCCCCTGTCAGCAAAGAAATATTAATGTGATTTTTACTAAGTATACTGGATTGCATTTTAGGAAACATTTTTAAAATTGTGCAATTCAAGTCATTTGGGAATATAATTTGTTATGCCAATACACGCATATATCACAACTGCTTTCGCATGTATCATATGTGTAAAATGAGATCTGTTGTTCCTAGCTGTGTTTCTTTCCTGTTAGGAGAATACAGCATTGTTTGTTGCCACTTAGTGTGACATTTAAATCTTCAAGTTTATAAATGAATTCTGAGACTGCCATTTTCTGTGATGTGTTAGTTTCCTGGGGCTGTCATAACAAAGTACCACAAACAGAGTGGCTTAAAACAAGAGAAATACATTCTCTCACAGTTCTGGAGGGCTACAAGTCTGAAAAGTGTCTTTAGGTCATATTCCCTGTGAAAGTTCTAGGGAGGAACCTTTCTTGCCTCTTTCTGGCTGTTCATGGCTCTGCATTCCTTGGCTTGTGGCAGCTTGACTTTAATCTGCACCTCCGTCTTTTCATGGCTGCTTATGCTCTGTATGCGTCTGCTTCTGTGCGGACGCCAGTCATTGGATGTGGAGCCCACTCTAATTCAGTATGACCTCATCTTAACTAATTACATCTACAAAGATCCTATTTCCAAATAGAGTCACATTCTGTGGTTCCAGATGGAAGTGAATTTTGGGAGACTGGATTCAAGTCACTACACCTTGGCCACTTGTAGATTTTTTCTTTTTCTTTCCTTTTTTAAAAAATGGCTTACTATAATAAGACTTTATCTGGAGTTTAGCTATATGGTATGCTGATGTACTTTAATGGTTTATTAAACTAAGAATTTATAAATTGGACCATTGGAGCTTTAAAAGATATTTTCTTTATTCTGTTTGGAGAAAAGACTAATACCTTCTGTTATTGACATAAAGTGGTGCTATTCTTCTGCATGGTACCATTAAAATCTTTTGATTAGTTGCTGTTTTTTTTTTTTTTAGGATTGCTTCTTGAGAATTTATCTGTTTCTCTAAAGTTTGTAGCACACAGATAATACATCATGAGGAAAAAAAAGGAAACACTGAACACTTTTAAGTGATAATACACAAACTCCCTTTTTCCTCATTCATGTTCTGCCTCATCTAGTCTTCTCTCCAGTCTTACCCCCTCAAGAGAGGGAAGAAGTTGGGGGAGGAGAGGTAGAGAGAGAGAACCAAGAGTCAGACAGACAAATATGGTGTGGAGCCATAAATCCATCTTTAGATTTGGGAATTTGCATTTTCAAAACCTACCAAGAAGAAAGTTTTTATCAAGTATTTACTTAAAAAAATAAATAAATGGATAAAGGGACGAATGGCTGTCCACTCCCATCGGTTCTATAGAAATCCTAACAGTTAACATTGATTACTTACAGTGTTTCAGGTACTTCATACATTAACTCATTAACTCCTCCCAAGAACCCTGTGAGATAGGTGCCCTTAGTATCTCAGTTTTACAGATAAGGAAACTGAGGCATGGATAGGCCTAGTAATGTGTCCAGTCTTACAGTTTATACATGACAGCATCAGGATTCAAATCCAGGCAATTTGATTCTAATCTTTGTTCTCTTAATTACACTGTTAAACCACGGCTTCTAATAGTTTGTAAATTGCGTCAAGAATCTCAGTCTCAGTTGTGGCAAATCACATTACTTAAATCCATTCACTGTCATTTTTATTTATTACTTAAATTGTTTCTTAATCTAAATCTGATTGATCCTGAATAGAATGAACTTAGGTTTGTATAAATCAATCTGATTGTGGCAGTCAGTTTGGGCTGCTGTAACAAAATACTGTAGATTGGGTGACTTAAACAACAGACATTTATTTCTCACGATTCTGGAAGCTAGAAGTCTGAGACCAGGGTGCCATTGTGGTCAAGTTCTTGGTGAGGGCCCTCTTCCTGGTTATATTCTTACATGCCCTTCCTTGGTGCAGGAAAAGAGAGAGGGAGAGATCCTGTGTCATCTCTTAGTTATGTATGTATGTATTTTCAAAGGAGACCCCAGGCCCAATGTGGGGCTTGAACTCATGACCCTGAGATCAAGAGTCACATGTTCTACTAACTGAGTCAGTCAGGTGCCCCTCTTCTCTCTCTCTTTTTTTTTTTTTAGTTTATTTTTAAGAGAGTGTGGCCCCAGGTGTGCACGGGTGAGGGACAGGGGGAGAGAGAGAGAAAAAGAGAGAGAGAGAGAGAGAGAGAGAGAGAGAGAGAGAGAGAGAGAGAGAGAATCCCAAGTAGGCTGGAATCTCACAAACCAGAACCAAACTGTGAGATCATGACCTGAGCTGAAATCAAGAATTGGGTACTTAACTGACTGAGCCACTCAGGCGCCCTTCTCCTCCTCTCTTTCTAAGGGTATTAATACCATCATGGGGATTCCACCTGCATGACCTCATGTAACCCTGATTGTCTCTCAAAGGCCCCACCTCTTAATAGCATCCCATCAGAGATTAGAGTTTCAATGTATATATATTTGGGGGGAATAATAATGTTCACGTCATGGCACTGATTAACAATGAAAAACTGTAATAGCTGTTAGAACGTGTTTCCTTTTTTCCCTCAATTCCATGGAAATATCTCCAGAGAGGCCAATCAACAGCTTATAAAATACAACAATCTTTATTTTAATAAAATAGAGGATGGAATCTGTGAAAGCCACACTTAGCAAAATGTATGGCCTTCTAAATTGTTCTGTATCTTTTAAAATCTCGACTTCTATTTGGAATAGCACTTAATGTATGCCTCATGATTTTTTCCAGAACATACACAGAGGTGCTTACTATATTTTTATGGCCAAGTTGCATTTTAATTGAAGGTATAGGGCTTAATATCAGTGAGGAGCAAATCCTATCTACTCAAAATTACCTTGAAAAATGCCTTCAGTGGACAGAATCTAGCCCTGCATTTCAGCTGTGGTCTTTTAAGAATTTTATTTATTTATTTATTTTTTAACATTTATTCATTTTTGAGAGACAGAGTGAACAGGAAACGGGCAGAGAGAGAGGGAGACACAGAATCCGAAGCAGGTTACAGGCTTTGAGCTGTCAGCACAGAGCCCTACATGGGGCTCAAACCCGATCATGACCTGAGCCGATGTTGGACGTTTAACCGACTGAGCCACCCAGGCAGCCCATCAGCTATGGTTTTTTTCTTGGGGCAGAAGAGGCCTGGTTTTGTTTTTCCAGGGAAAAGGGTACCTGGGAGAACTAAGGACTTCTCCTTCCTCTCTCCTACTAGCTAGCTCACAGCTACCCCTTTCCTCCCTGCTTCCTTCTTTTCCTCCCTCTGCCTCTTTTTTTCCTCTTTCTCCTGTTTTATTGCAAAGCATGATGTGTTTGATTCCAGGTAAGTTCAGTGCCTGGGTGAGTTGAATTCTCTGGAATTTTTGTAACATTTAAACATTTTGTTTTCTCTCACTATTATTTTATCAACCACCATAATTTCAGATCTGAATGTTCCCCTGAACTAACAGATAAATGACATCTTAGAGTCTTTCCATCTATGACTAATTTCAGTATTTATGGACATTGGGGTTGTATCATTTCCCGGGTTCTCAACAAGTAGCTCTCACTGTTTTAATTTCTACTTCTTTAATCTCCATTCCACATCTCAGAGAAGTTTCCACTTTATTCCTACATACAGGCTTGTGATGGATGCACACTGGTTGCCCTGCCCTCCTACACACACCCCTTCCTGCTCCTGGTGTCTCGCCCACATCTGCTGCAGCTTCAGGTTGCTCTCGTTTCCATTCCTCACCAGTTAGATCATCATCTAGTCCCTTGGCCACAGACACTTTTTAAGTAGTTTGTCAGGATAGAGTTGTAACTCTAAAAAGGCAGAGGGGTGCCTGGGTGGCTTAGTCTGTTGAGCGTCTGACTCCTGATTTCGGTTTGGGTCATGATCTAATGAGTCATGAGTTCGAGTCCTGCATCGGGCTCTGCAGTGTCAGTGTGGAGCCTGCTTGGGATTTTCTCTCTCTCCCTCTCTTTGCCCCTCCCCTGCTCATGCTCTCTCTCTCTCAAAGTAAATAAACAAAAAAAAAAAACTTTTAAAAAAAGTAAAAAATAAATAAAAAGGCAGAAATGGCTCCTGAAGTGTTTTTTTTTTTTATTTTTTGCTTCAAGCCTTCCCTTGTGTGCACTACATAGCTAATTTGTAAAAGTTTCAATGTAGTGTTTGATTTTGAAGTTATAATGTTCATTTGTTACATAAGAAATATAGGAACACATTTTCATTGTGAAGAAATTACATAGTGCTGAACAAGTAGATATATGCTTGACTCTCACCCCATCCCACTCACTTCCATAGATATAACCTCTCTTGTCATTTTAGAGTACATATACATGCATACACGCACACCCAAACACATGCACGCACACACACACACACACACACATACATGGTTTGGGATTTTAAAAAATAAAAGTGGTCGCAAATATTGTACGTTTTTTACACTGTAGTTACAAGCTCCACAAAGGCAAGGACTTTTTGTCTGTTTTGTTCATTGATAGATCCGTAGCACTTAGAACCTAGTGTATGGTAGACGCTTAGTCGATTTTTTTTTGAAGTAACTTTAGCCACTTAATGATGTCTTAGAGATTTTTCCATGTAAACACACAGAAGACAACTAAACTTCTTTAACTGGTATATAGTATTACTGTATATTGCACAGTGTAGATGTGCCATTGTTAATTTAATGATTCCCCTGAGGATAGGATTGTTTTATTTCCAGTGTTTCCTAAAAAAATACAACAGCTGAACCAGTTTATAGACCCCTACAACTATATATTCAAGTACCTGAATTCCCAACACTGGATAATTATATTTTATATAATTTTGGATAATTTGATGGGAACAATAATGTATTATTTTGATTTTCATTTCACTTATTGAAGCTTGTAAGGCATCCTTTAAGATATTTAAGAGATATTTATATCCCATCTCCAATGAAATGTCTGATTGTGTCTCTGCCCATTTTGAAGGGACTGTTATGTTATTTTCTTATTGTGCAAGTATTTTCTGAGTGTTATTTGATTTTATTATACATTATGAAACAAAAATTGTAATTTTGATCTGGACAAATTTTTCAATTTTTTGCAGCATTTATATTTAACTTGCTTATATTTTCTTCTGATGGTTATATGAAAATGAAATTATTTTCTTACCGCTCACATACTTCTATCCTTTAAACCTTAATCATTTATGTCTATAATTTACTAGTGAGAGAAATATTTTTCATGTGTTAACCACTAGTATTCTTTTTTGTAATTAGCTGTTCATGCCTTTGCTAACATTCTTTTTTAAAGTTTTTATACTTTTTGATTCATAACAAATTTTATATAAAATGACATTGATAATTTGTGGTATTGATTAGCAAGTATTTTTGTCATTAACTCTTGTATGTTTTAATTTTACTTACAAAGTTTTTGAGGTAAAGTTTAAAAACATGTTTTGTAGTAATACCTATTGCTCTTTTTTTTTCTCTTTTTTCTACTGCATTTATGTTTAGGAAGGTAGTGTCCACCTCAAGAGAAGCTAAATATTTACCCATGTATTTGTAGCATTTTTATGAAGTCTTTATTGTAATTTGTCCCTGTAATTCACTTGGGATTTATCATAGTAGGAAGTAAGGCAGGGGATGCCTGGGTGGCTCATTCGGTTAGTGTCTGACTTCGGCTCAGGTCATGACCTCGCGGTTTGTGAGTTCAAGCCCTACATCGGGCTCTGTGCTGACAGCTCAGAGCCTGGAGCCTGTTTCAGGTTCTGTGTCTCCCTCTCTCTCTGCCCCTCCCCTCCCCTCCCCCCCCCCCCCCCCCCCACACACACACACACTCTGTCTATCTCTCTAAAAAATAAGCATTAAGAACAGGGTGCCTGGGTGGCTCAGTTGGTTAAGTGTGTGACTTCGGCCCAGGTCATGATCTCACGGTCCGTGAGTTCGAGCCCCGCATCGGGCTCTGTGCTGACAGCCCAGAGCCTGGAGCCTGCTTTGGATTCTGTGTCTCCCTCTCTCTCTGTCCCTCCCCTGCTCATGCTCTGTCCCTCTCTGTCTCAAAAATAAATAAGACATTAAAAAATATTTTTTAAATAAACATTAAAAAAATTTATTTTTTTAATTAAAAAATGTTTTTTTAACGTTTATTTATTATCGAAAGACGAGAGAGTCAGAGCGTGAGCAGGGGAGGGGCAGAGGGAGAGGGAGACGTAGAATCCGAAGCAGGCTCCAGGCTCCGGGCTGTCAGCACAGAGCCCAACATGGGGCTCGAACTCACAAACCTCGAGGTCATGACCTGAGCCGAAGTCAGACACTTAACTGACTGAGCCACCCAGGTCCCCCCCAAAAAAAATTTTTTTAAAAGAAAGTAAGGCACTAACTTGGGGAGCAGAGTGTAGGTGTTAAAAGCATGATGGATTCTGAAGCCTGATTGTCAGGCTTCAATATTTGGCTCTGCTACTTGCCAGCCATGGGCAAGTTACGTAACAGCTCTGTGCCTTAGTTTCCCCATTTGCAAAAGGGATGTGATTATTGTATCTACCTCTTAGAATTAATGTGATTAAACGGATTTGTGTATGTAAAGCACTGAGTACTGTGCTTTATACATTATTATTATTGACAGTGACAATAATAATATAATAATTATTGTTAAAATTTTATTCCAGAGTAGCAGATGTCCAAATATAATTGAATGATCTATCTCATCACTGTTGATTTGCAACACTTCCTTAATCATATAATAATGTCAATAATAATAGGGATAATCATAGCAGCTCATAGTTCTTGAGAGCTTCCTCTATGGCTACGTATTGCACTAAGTGCAATCCTTACATTTCTACAGCACCTTATAAAGTAGGTTGCATTGTTTCTTCTGTCTATAAATGATGTAACTCAAGCTTAGAAAAGTTAACTAGTCCACTCTAGGTCATACAGTGGATAAATGGCAGAATTCTGGCCCCAGTCCAGGTCATAGATGAGCTCTTATCCTAGGATCTGTATCTGGGTTTTGTATCCTGTCCCGCCATTTGTTGATTTTCGTACAGTGACCCACTTTTAAATTATTGCAGCTGTCTAATACATTTTAATATCTGCTAGGTCATTTCCTTTCATTACTCCTCTTTTTAAAAACTGTATTTTCCTTTTGTACATTACTCATTCTTTCAGTTGAAGATTAAAATCTTGTCATGTTCCAACTACAATTCTATTTGAATTTTGATAAGATATTTGTAAAGCCTATAAATTACTATGAGAAGAAGTCCTGTTGTTTCACATTCTTTTATCCCATCCAATCAGATGGTGATTTCTTCAGTTAATTATTATAATTTCCTGTTTTTTCCCTTAATGTAGGTAAATTCACATTTATTGTTAAAATATAAAATAATGTAGAAATACCCTTATGCTGTGATTATGAAGGAAATGTTTTTTAAGTATACTAATTATTTATTGCTATGTGATACTATTGATTTTTAAGCACTTATTGTGTATCAGTGGGAATTGACTGGATTCTCTAATAATTTTTCATTTAATTATAATTTTTATCTTACCTGTTTGTAATGGAAATGTTTTATTTAATAGGAATGAATGTTTGTTATCATTTGATGTTAGCTTATAGTTTAAAATAGATTTATTGTGATAAAGAAATGAATTCATCTTTTTCTCTGTATCTGACATTCTCTTTCAGAAATGAGCATTTAATTGAGATTATTATGCTCTTACATATTGAACAAGTTATGTAATTTATTATATTGATAGATTTACTAACCATCCTTGCTTTTCTAGCATAAACATGATTTCATCATTAGGAGGTGATTCTTTTGCCACTGAATTAGTTTTCCTGCTATTTAATTAAAGATTAGTATATTTTGCCTATGACATAAAGTTATCCTTTATAAAAAATAAATGAATATGTTTAGAAATTAATGAAAAAGATGAATGAATATGCAATACTATTGAAATTCCTACTAAAAGATGTCACAGAAATTCCTACTGAAACAGAAATGTCACAGAAATTGAGGAGAAAGGTTGTTATACCTTATTCTTGATCATCTCAATTTGCTTGATAAAACAGGAAGCTGGGGTGGTTGTTAACTGCCTGGGGAGTGGGAGTTACTTGGGAGCTTTAAGAAGATGGTGAAATTCAGTACAGTTACCAAGTGAATTGTTAAGAGGAGCAAAAGGGCTTATATCCTTTGGCCAGCGCACATGCTGAAACTCTAGTGTAGAGACGCTAATTTCTGTATTTGTTATAGTGAGAGAGCCCCATTTCCTTCATTTTAGCCAATTAAGGTTAGCAAAGGACAAATTAGAAAACTTCACTGATTACCAAGTTGTCATGGGATATTCTGTTAGTGATGATGGCCATGTTCTATACCTGAAGGTCTTTTTTGTTTTTTGTTTTTTTTTTTTGTTGTTGTTGTTTTTTGTGATGCAACATGCCCAAGTTCTTATAGATCTTTTTTTTCCAATATATGAAATTTATTGTCAAATTGGTTTCCATACAATACCCAGTGCTCATCCCAAAAGGTGCCCTCCTCAATACCCATCACCTACCCCCCCCCTCCCACCCCCCATCAACCCTCAGTTTGTTCTCAGTTTTTAAGACAGAGCTTTGGCTCTCTCCCACTCTAACCTCTTTTTTTTTCCTTTCCCTCCCCCATGGGTTTCTGTTAAGTTTCTCAGGATCCACATAAGAGTGAAAACATATGGTATCTGTCTTTCTCTGTATGGCTTATTTCACTTAGCATAACAGTCTCCAGTTCCATCCACGTTGCTACAAAGGGCCATATTTCATTCTTTCTCATTGCCACGTAGTACTCCATTGTATATATAAACCACAATTTCTTTATCCATTCATCAGTTGATGGACATTTAGGCTCTTTCCACAATTTGGCTATTGTTGAGAGTGCTGCTATAAACATTGGGGTACAAGTGCCCCTATGCATCAGCGCTCCTGTATCCCTTGGGTAAATTCCTAGCAGTGCTATTGCTGGGTCATAGGGTAGGTCTATTTTTAATTTTCTGAGGAACCTCCACACTGTTTTCCAGAGTGGCTGCACCAGTTTGCATTCCTGCCAACAGTGCAAGAGGGTTCCCATTTCTCCACATCCTCTCCAGCATCTATAGTCTCCTGATTTGTTCATTTTGGCCACTCTGACTGGCGTGAGGTGATATCTGAGTGTGGTTTTGATTTGTATTTCCCTGATGAGGAGTGACGTTGAGCATCTTTTCATGTGCCTGTTGGCCATCTGGATGTCTCCTTTAGAGAAGTGTCTATTCATGTTTTCTGCCCATTTCCCGGAAGGTCTTTTTGAAAGGATGTCACTGGTTCGCTATCACAGTGAAAATAGAAAAAGAAGTTGAGAAATTTTTGTATATATTTCCAATAGAGCTCTTTTGTTGTTTTCGTTCATTGCCTCCCATATTGAAATCAAATCCGCTCAACATAAGTGTGCTCCCAATTCACCATGACCAAGACAAATTGTAGTTTCTGTCCCTGAAGCACGAATCTTTTCATACTCAGTGCAATAACATTATAGAACTTTTCCTTAGTTAGTGTTTAGCCCAAGATCCTCAAAATACAGAGACATCCTTACATTCTCAAGATATTTCACCAAGAGAATGCTGAGGAATGCTGAGAATGCTCCTAGGAAAGAAAGCTGATGTTGACCATGTCAGTTTAGATACGGGAGGATCTGTGATCAGCCTGTGGGCTCCTTTCTAGGCATCAGTACAGACTTGCTCTATCTTGAACCTCTGTCAAGCTACCTAAATGTCAGAGCATTAATCCCAGCATTAGTGTAAATTGCTGGGACATTTTATTGTAATTTTTTAAAAAATGTTGTTTTGTCATGGGATAATCCCATGTGAGAACAATTTTACTTTTTTCTCAAAAAAGTAGATGAATGGATAAAGAAGATGTGGTTCTTTGGAATATTACTTGGCAATGAGAAAGAATGAAATCATGCCATTTGTGGCAACATGGATGGAACTGGAAGGTATGCTGAGTGAAATTAGTCAGTCAGAGAAAGACAGATATCATATGTTTTCACTCATATGTGGATCTTGAGAAACTTAACAGAAGACCATGGAGAAAGGGAAGGGGAAAAAGTAGTTACAAACAGAGAGAGAGGGAGGCAAACCACAAGAGACCCTTAAATACAGAGAACAAACTGAGGGTGGATGGGGGGTGTTGGGGGAGAGGGAAAATGGGTGATGAGTATTGAGGAGGGCACTTCCTGGGATGAGCACTGGGTATTTTATGTAAGTCAATTTGACAATAAATTATATTTTTTAAAAAGTATATATCTTCTGATCTTAGGGTCTCAGATTTCCCAGATTATAGCTATACACGTCAGTTCAAAATTCTACTTGCCGTAAATCCCTTATCCCTTTATGGATTCCCTCCTTTTCTTCTCTCTCCAGACATTTCAATGAGCAGGTCTCTTAAAGCTTCTGTGGAATCATATTAACTTTCCCTTGGGAGTAGTTTGCATGGTGATTGTAATTTTTTTTAATATTGAAATTTCATCTTTATATAAAGTCAGTGGACATAGGTTTAATAGCATACATTGGTCTCTCATGTTAGTTTGTATTATGTGAAAGGCCAGAGCAATTCTAAACACTAATGTGGCATAACTTTGTTTGTTTGTTTGTTTGTTTGTTTGTTTGTCTGTTTAAAGACCAGGAGGTGTTTCAGTTCAGTGTCTTCTAATGATGCTAATGTTTAGCATCTATTGAGTGCTTTTAGGGGCCAAGCATTAAAACCAAGGCTTCTATGTTGAAATACCAAAGTATTCTTGTTGAATACTTTCAAGAGCTTTATGAAAGTTTGGTTATCATTGTCCCCATTGATTGATGAAGAACGTAGAGTCGCAGTCTTAAAGTGACTTTCTTAAGGTTACTTCATTGCAAATGATAGGGCTGGGTCTTTACTCTGACATGACATTATGAAAATTGCCAAATATACAGAAGAGCTAGAAGGATAGTTCTGTGAATGTCCATATATACTTACTATCTAGATTTAGCAGAGGTTAACTCTTGGTCATGTTTGCTGTGTGTGTGTGTGTGTGTGTGTGTGTGTGTGTGTGTGTGTGTACTATTTGTAAGTAAGTGGCAGGCATCATGACAATTCATCTCCAAATACTCCAGCCCCCACATTTCTTAAGAAAAAAAGTCATTCTGCTTTATGTCCAAACCACTATTTTCTCACCTAAGAAAATTAATAGTAATTCCTAATACACTCTTTCATCCTTGTGATTTAATTGCAGTGGTCCTAACAGCTTGAAAGACTTAATGCTGGGCTCAGATTTATCTGAAAAATCCTGGAAAGATCAATGTGGTTTATTTGTTTAGCAGTATATATTTCCTAATTATATAAGTATATAATTATGTAAGACTTTTCAGAGGTGGTCTCTTAACCAAATTGTAAACATATAGAATCTTAGCAAAACTAAGAAATAAAATGTCTTACCCCTAAAGTTCCTATGAAATCTTTCTGACTCAACAACCAACCCATTCCTGTCCTTAGTAGGGAGTTCTGTTAGGCTGAATTCTACAGGGTGAATGTTCCCTCTTCACGAAATGAGTGTCCTAGTTTCATAAATGAATCTGAATTCCTTGAAGCTTTGCACTGTGCGTTTGCCTCACCAAATAATTGGCCGAAGTTTTGGTCCTGACTCTGGTGAGGTTATTTACACTGTTAGTGCGTGATGGATTATTCCTGTGGGTAGATTTTTTGATGCACTGCCTTTTCTATTGCTTGAATGGAGCACTGCTTGGGAAGAGTGTACATAAATAAAAATGAGCTTGGGAAATGCAAATATGAATCTGAAATGATGTCGTCATCATAATTTAAGTCATTTCTAATACCTATGGTTATTCTTGGTCTACAATGCAATATGAAATCTTTATATATGGACTTCTACCACCTCCAGCTCCTTTTCTAAGTTTTAATTCAAGTCCTTATTGACTTTTCATAAATGTCTTTTATGAGTAAGCACTAACATAAATAAAACCTTAGTATAATAGTAACTCACTTTCTTGTTTCCTGCCCCAGTCTACTAAAAATGATCTTCTTAATTAAGGTAAGAAAGTGTTAGCAAAATTTGTATTCTCAGTTTTTTTCTCTTCAAAAGTTTTTAACTTCTCCAGCAACTCTGGTCTTCCTGTTGACCTGCTGTAACGAGGAGGAGGGGAAAGGAAAAGGAGGATTTGTTTTTGAGAACTCAACTATCTATAAATGACTTCCTCTTGTTTGGTACATCCACTTGCAGGGTTTCATTTTCAAATGCCTGGTTGCAGGATCCACGTCCTAGAGGAAGGAACCGTGTCATCCTTCAGTTATCCTGTGCACATAGCTCGACCACTGCTCCGAATATTATCTCCTATCACTTCTGGTATTTCTTGTACTTCTCCTCTTCCTGAAGTTCATAATTCATGTCACCGACTTCCGGTGCATACGGAGTCAGGTTTAGAAATATGAGACAATTTTTAAATTACACATGCAAAGCCTAGCTGTTTGAGCCAACATCTGCAACTAGTTTACGGGATTAAGCAAAATAGCTGCTCTGGATGACTGATATTTACCAGGGCCTCTCCATTTCCCATCAGAAATCAAAATGCCTGTTACTTATATGTTCTTTGGTTTTCAGTAGAAATCAGCATTTCATCTGTTAGATGAAGCTCACTTTATTAAGTTCTCTCACAGAGTATCTTCAGTTACAGCCAATTTTCAATTTGCCATGTTTAAGGAGATCAGGAATAATATGAGTTAATTAAAATCCACAAATAATTATAATTAAAACACTTTAACCAGAATCCAACACTCTCCTAAAACTTTTTGCTGAAATGACAAACGAGTAAAACATCAGATGTTGTTTTGCTTTGTTTTGTTTTGTTTTGGTGCAAACAAAAAAAACATCTGAAAATGTCACACCCTTGCTTACAACCACTCAAAAGTACTTTTTCTTTACTTTTAGGATAAAGTCCAAACTTTAGCATCCATTTTTCTATCCCTTGACTACTTCTAGCTCCTTCTCTTGCCACTAGCATTCCCGAATTCTGTGCTGCAGCAACAGTGACCTTCAGTCAGTGCCCTCAGTGGTTCTGACTGTATCCCAGGTGGGGCTTTAGATGTGCTTTTTTTCTGTACTTGGAACATCTTTTCCATTTTTTGCCTGAATAATATCTTCTTATTTTCCTTAGTTTAAACATCGCTCCCTTAGGAGTAACTTGCCTGACTTCGGCACTATTTTCAGTTCTCTCCTATATGTTTCCATAAGAACATGTATTTTTCTCACCCAGTGTCTGTACTTTTCTTTGTTTAATCTTCTCCCTCACTTGCCCTTAAAACCTGAGATCAGGGGCTGTAGTTGCCATTTTCTTTGCTAAATTCTCTGTGTCTCACTTAGAGACTGCTCATTATAGGTATCCAAAAAATGTTGAATGAAAGAAAAAGTTACATGTTTTAAAATCTAGAAGTAAATGGTCAGGGATGTAAATTACCTATAAAATAATGACATAAACGGTGAGGTTGACATGCAGAAGAGAACATGTAGAATATATTAAAGCTCACTAATTTTAATTTTTTGCTAACATTTATTTATTTTTGAGAGACAGAGTGAGACAGACCATGAGCAGGAGAGGGGCAAAGAGGGGGGCCACAGAATCCAAAGCAGGCTCCAGGCTCTGAGCTGTCAACACAGAGCCCGATGCGGGGCTTGAACCCACAGACAATGAGATCATGATTTGAGCCAAAGTCAGACACTTAACCAACTAAGCCACCTAGGCGCCCCCAAACTGCTCATTAATTTTAAACATCACTTTTTGTCATCCCGACGGGGAAAATGGATCTTAAGAATGTAGTTGTTACTCACAGTTGTCACTTCAGGCTTGCCTACAATGACCATTCAAGTTTCCCACCTAAATATGCCACCAGAAAAATAATGCATGATTTAAATTTGATTAACATTTAGAGCTAATCACCCAATTATGGATTGTGTTTAGACTCCAGCAGGTGCTATTGTCATTTTAGATGGAAGAGCTCTTCATTTATCATTCTTGACCTTTATTTAGTAGATGTCTCCCAGACTGCACTGTCTACCTGTTATGTGTTTACAAAAAGCCCTTGGTGTTGGGTTTGCCCCTGGTTTAGAGCTATTGTACCAATGATTTATTAACTAACCTATGATCTGAGGAAAGTATAAGTATTCCAAAGGAGCATAAAGCAAAATTATGTTACTGGGTCAGCCAAAGTGGGTGTTCTCCTTGGTGAACTATAGATATAGACATAGACTATATGAGGTGAATTTACCTCCCAAGAGTACTTTAATTCTACAAACAAGGTAATCATGGGGAATCATGGCCAAAGCCATAACTCCCCCAACAGGGGAAAGCAGGGTCTTTTTATTAGGGTTTGGGCTCAACATCCAGAGGGGGATTTTATTATAATAAGTCTGAAATAACTGTTGGGCACTTCTGGCACCTCCTGATTCATCTGCACAGGTGTCATCCTCAAATATTTCTTTTTCTATTATAGCAGTTAATTTGTTTCTAAAAGGTGAGGTTGAAGCTTCTACTTAGAAGTTTCCTGAATTCTGGGGGTCAGGCCAGTGACAATCTCTACTTCACAATGATATCTACCATTTATTGAACATTTATCAGATCCCAGACATTTTACTGATTGCTTTATGTATATTCATCTAGTACTCACAGTACCTACTTGAGTTAGGACTCTTAGCTCCAACTTTCAGATGAAAAAAAAGATTTGTTAGAGTAAGTACGTGGCCCAGGTCCATGCAGCTAGTAGACAGCAGAATTGACACACAAACCCAGAACATCCATGCTTTCAGCCAAGCTGTAATCTAACTGGGAAAATGGAAGCAAGGTAAACACGATCGCAAGTAATTCAAGACAAGATGCTATAAGTGCTAAATTCAGATAATGAACAAAATAAATGTCCAGGGAAGAAGAGATTCTAATAGAACTTCTTTATTATTCACTAAAATAGTATCATAGATTGACTGCTTTTTATTTTTCTCTTAAAGTTTATTTATTTTGAGGGAGAGAGAGAGCATGAAATCAGGGGAGGGGCAGAGAGAGAGGAGAGAGAGAATCCCAAGCAGGATTCCATACTGTCAGCATGGAGCCCAATGAGGGGCTCGATCCCACAGACCATGAGATCATGACCTGAGCCAAAATCAAGAGTCAGATGCTTAACCAACTGAGCCACCCAGGCACCCCCTGATTTCTTTTTCTTAGAGTGTTATATTACCCAGGAATTGTTATACTTCTACCTATCACTCTCTGGCATATTTTTTTATAATCTTATTATAATAATAGCTAACACTTTTTGAATGGCTGTTTTGTATAAGGCAGTGTGTCAGGGGCTTTGTTCTTCAAAACACTTTGGCCTGACTGGTTGAATAAAATCCATCTTGTTGCTTCTCTTTATGAGAAAATTTCCAGGAGGTTTTTTTGTAATTTTAAAAAATGTTTTATTATTTATTTTTGAGAGAAAGAAAGAGAGACAGAGGAGGGCAGGGGAGGGGCAGAGAGAGAGGGAGACACAGAATCCAAAGCAGGCTCCAAGCTCTGAGCTGTCAGCACAGAGCCCGACGTGGAGCCTGAACTCATGAACTGTGAGATCATGACCTGAGCTGAAGTCAGACGCTTAACCGACTGAGCCACCTAGGCACCCCACCAGGAGCTTTTTAATATATCTCTTTGATAATATGTTTTCTTCGTTGGACAATTCTTTTTTTTTTTTTAATTTTGGAACAATGTTTTTCTGCATTTAGAAGATGTTGTAAAGGTATGATTTATCAATATGAAATCAGGGTTGCCTGGGAGACTTTCTACTCCATCACTCATGCATTTCAGTCTGGCAGCTTCCCCTCTCCCCCAAGCCACACAAACAATGCTGGGTAAGGTTGTGCAGCCAGCATGTGTTTATTAGTGGAACCACAGTGGTTGTTCAAATATTGAAAGCTTTTATACCAGTTATTTCGCTGCTTGCTCCCCCAAGTGCCTGTCTATTATCAGAGACACTGAGGCTTCTTTCTCAGAATCCCCCAACTTTCCTCTTTATTTAGAAATTAGAGGGGCGCCTGGGTGGCGCAGTCGGTTAAGCGTCCGACTTCAGCCAGGTCACGATCTCGCGGTCCGTGAGTTCGAGCCCCGCGTCAGGCTCTGGGCTGATGGCTCGGAGCCTGGAGCCTGTTTCCGACTCTGTGTCTCCCTCTCTCTCTGCCCCTCCCCCGTTCATGCTCTGTCTCGCTCTGTCCCAAAAATAAATAAAAAACGTTGAAAAAAAAAAATTAAAAAAAAAAAAAAAAAAAGAAATTAGAGGCAAAGATCAGGTACAGAAGGAGGTCTCCAGTGTTGTGCTCCAGCACTGTGACCCCCACACCTTTTCACATTGGTCAGAATGATCCCATACTGGTTGTTAAATATTTTGAGTATTATCTCTTCAGTAACCTCCACGTTACCCAAATCAATTTTGGGGGGTATTTTCTGAGTATTTTAAAAATTTTGAATCTCACTTTCTCTCACAGTGGCATTTGACCTTTTCCATCCGTTTGTCATATTAAATCATTCATTTGATTTCTGTGGGTGCAGTATCCCCTATTTTGTTCTCCCAGCTTCTAGCCACTGTCTCCTTGGTGGGTTCATCTTCCCCTCCCAGACTTTACATGTTGGTTTTCCTCAAGCCTCAGTCCAGGGTCCTCTTCTTTTCTTACTCAAACTTACACTTTATGTCATTTTTTCATACCTATAGCTTCAATCACACCCACAGTCAACAATTACAACTCTGTGTATCTGATCAAGACTTCTCTATAGCAAATGGTTTATTTTACATGTTCACATTTTGACATGCCCACACTGAACCCATGACTTATTTCCTCCATAAAGATGGCTCTTTTACTCTCTCTCAGTGAACCTGCCTCCACAGGCTGTCCAGTTTCAGAAACTTAAACCTTGGGTGTCGTCCTCGACACCTTATTCTCTCCCTTGACACCTTATTCTCTTTCATCTTCCATCTCCAGTTTATCATTGTCACATTGCCTTTTCCTCCTATATATTCCTCAAATCTGCCCACTTGTCTTTATGCCCATTTCTGCCACTGTCATCAAAGTTACCATTGTCTAGAACTTAGGATTCTATCCACTTTCCTTGCCTCCTTTCTCCTCGCTCTAATCTCTTCGCCAAACCAGAGCTAGAAGGGAAATTTTCATGATGCAAATCTTATGTTGCTGCCCTACTTGAAACACTTCAAAGGCTTCCCGTTCCTCTCAGAATAAAGACCAAATCTCTTCACATAAATCACACAACCATGCATGGTCTGCCTCCTTTCCAGGCTTGTTTTGCAAGGGCCCGCTCTTGCTTTCTGTGCTGTGACCACCTGATCCCATGCTCCCACCCCAAACTCTTCAGATTTTAGTGTAAGTTTTAAAATTTTCAAGTTCATCTCCTCGCATACCCCGTGAAGGTCAGGGCTCTTAAAGTACTGAACCAATTCCTGGCAGCACCAACCACAGCTGTGATTGTACATGTGCCCGTACGAGTCTTCGCTTAGTGTCTATTCTCCCATTTGTGTATAAGCTCCATGAAGTTCAGGGACTGTGCCTATTTTTATTTTTATATTGGGGGTGGGCTTATCCTTATATTTTCAGTGTGCTGACACATATAAATTACTCAGTAACTTTCTATTAAATGACCCAGTATTTACTAAGGTGATTTCTTCTTTTCTCTCTTAAAGAAGCTCTCTGAATTATTTTTAGTAAAATATCCCTAATTCTACTCAGACCTTGCTAATTATGAGGTATCTTTTCCTTTATGTGTGTATATTTTTGTCCTTGAATGGGAGAAATAGATGACGAGCTTAGTTCCCATTCTGTTTTGTATCATTTGGAATCTTTTCCACATGGAGGGCTCCTATTAACTTCAAAGGAGGCTCTGCACATGGAAAAAATACGCAGGAAAAAAGTGAAAAAAGTAGTGCCCTGATTTTCATCATGGTTAATGGCTTAGATCTTGTAGAGCTCTGTTTAGGTGAGTAAACTCTGAGAATAAACAGCTGATTCTTAGTGAACTCTTCAGAAATAGTAGTGCATGTTGCAGAAACAATGCATAAACAGGAAACTGAGAAAATCCAGGGATATGATGAGAAGAGAAGAAATTCTTCATGAGTAATTTTGAGAATCAAGAAGGTACAGTAGCATGCTGAGCCACAAAAGCATGAAAAATGCAGTCATTATGTGAGCAAAGGCTAATGTTCTGGAAGTGAGACTCAGTGAGAAGAAGTTTAAGGTGCTTTAATGGGGTGAGATGAATGGAAGATTCATGGAGGCCATCCAATGGAGGCACCGTAGAAGTAGTCCTTGTAGGTTTGGGGGGTCCAGAAACAAAATGGAAAGGGGGATCGTCAAGGTTATCTTTGTGAGCTTATTTCATAAAACAATAACTTGGAGTTCAGCTTAACTTAAAAAAAGATTTTTTTTTTTACGTGGTTAAAATTCAAACTCATGCCAGTTTTGTTAGGTAAAGGTTGGATTTTACAGAGAAACCAGAAAGTCATTATCTTTTTGACACCTTTATCTTCATATAAAAGAGGGATTTGATACAGATATTAAATGACATTTCCTTATTTTCAATCAGTTTTATTGTACACTACTAATATGTTCTTAATCAAATCAGTTCCTTATTGAAAATAGTCAAGCTTCCTTCATCATGGTGATTTCCCATATAATATTCCAGAATTACTTCTTTTTAAGTTGTGCTATAGTTATTTCACTACGCACTTGTTTATCATCTGCCTCAGTTTTCCAACATTAAAGGGAATCTCAAGAAATTGCCTCTTTTAAGCAAGCAACATGTGATGGCAACTTGCATCTTTACTATATTTGTTTAAGTGTATTTATTTTGAGAGAGACAGAGACAGTGGAAGCGGGGAGGGGCAGAGAGAAAGAGGAAGAAAGAGAATCCCAAGCACACTTCGTGCTGCCAGCGCAGAGCCCAATGTGGGACTCGAACCCACGAAAGTGTGAGATCATGACTTGAGCCAAAATGGGGAACTGGACACTTAACTGAGCCACCCAGGCACCCCTGCAACTTGCATTTTTAATAGCATGAATACTGTAGGAACAAATGGAGAATATAGGAAGACTGAAGGAGGAAATAAATATAACTTTATATCTTACCACTAATTTTCAATCACAGTTAACATATGGTATATATAAGTCTTTTTTCTGTCCTTACATTAACAAATATAAATGAAATAATACACATATAATAATATTAGTAGGTACTGATCTAAGTCCTTTACATTTGTTAACTCATAATTCTCACAAAAACTGTGTTACGGTTGTTATTATAATCCCATGTTACATGTGAGGAAGTTGAGGCAGAGATTCGCACAATGTTACCTGGCCAGCAGGTGTTGGAGCCTGAAGACAATCCTGAACAGTATGACTATACAGAGTCCTGTCTCATATGAGCACTCTTTGACGAAACTATTTTCTCATGTCTTGCATTCAGTGTTTTTGCTCAGCTTATTTTTTTTTAACCATAAGAAATCTTGAGAATTTATTAAATTCCTAAAACAATGGAGGATAGAAAAACTTCAAATATCATCTTATCTGGTTTTAATTAACACCTAGAGTAAGTGCAAAAAATATTGCTATTACTATAATTACTATATATTACTATATAGTATATATAGTATAATACTATATACTATATATACAGTACATATATATGTGTGTACTACATATACATATACTATATGTATATATATGTATATATATATTACTATTATTATTATTATTTTGTAATGTGACTAACCAGGGTTGGGTACATTCTGCAACCACAGAACAGAATGATGAAGCCATTGGTTGAAATAGGGACTGAACCTTTGACCTTGACCCTATTCCTATTTTTTTTTTTAGTATAGTCATCACACAATATTACATTGCTTTTAGGTGTACAACTTAGTGATTTGACAAGTTTATACATTATGCTACCATCTGTCCTATTACATTGTTATTACAGTATCATTGACTATACTCCCAATGCTGCAACTTTTATCCCCAGGACTTATCCATTCCATAACTGGAAGCATATATCTCCCATTCCCCTCCACCCATTTTGCCCAGTTCCCTCAGTTTAACATCAGATGTTTAGATCATACTCTAGTAGCCAGTTTCAATTTAGGCAAATAGGTTGTTTCCGTTTGCCTGCTGTTAGAAACAACTGCCAGTCAACATCCCTGTATACGTTGTGGGTTAAAGGCTGGGGCTCTGAGATCAGACCACCAGAGAGACTTTCTTTTATGCAAACATTAAGAGGCTGAATCAAGTGGAGCAAAATAGACAATAGTGCCTAAGCTCCTATGAGGAAGGCCTGTTGGCTACAAGGAGGGGCTTGGCAGTAAAACAGGAGCCTGAGTGCAGTTTCCTCATCGGTCATATAAGGAAAATACTACCTTCCTCAAAGGATTATTCTGTGGATTAAAAGAAATAATAAGCGTGATACTTTTAGCACAGTGCCTGGCTGTGTTTAGTAAATGTTATTATTGTTATTATCCTGGAGTTCCAAGAAATGGAGTCAAATTGTATTCCTAATTTTGCCTATTTTAGATACTTGTGAAATGCTGTTCTGATTTCCTAGAAAGTTAAAACCATGAAAGGAACATCCAAACATACAAATGTCACTAAACAATTTATCGTAAAATATTTGATAATTTCATGTCTCAGTTTGATTATTCTTTCAGTATGCTCCACCTTATTTGCTTGTTTCACAGCTTCTTTATCCCAGTCATGAGATTAGTTCACCGGATGTGAAAATCAGTTTGTTACATTGTCAGCCCATGGTAAGACACATCTGGCATAGTCACCGTGGTCCTCATTTGTGATCATGGGGGCAGGGCACCTAGCACAGTGCCTGGGCCATCAAAGGTATTCAGTAAATACCACTTGACTGACTTATGGAGTGTCTTAGGTGAGAAAGACCTTTGAACATGGTTCCTGACTTAAACTTCCTCTTAAAACTACAAGCATAAGCCCCTTCTTTTTCTCTCTTAGGTGTGTGTTGTCTGTGGGCTGGTTAGCTCCCAAGATGAATAGGGGAGAGAGTGGGAGAGAGAACAGTCCTGACTACACTTCCCTATTTGTCCTTCTAGATTAAGCAATCTGAGAAGTCACTTTACTCCTGTGTGTGTGGGAGGGGGGGGATGGAGATGAGTGAGTAGACAACAGGAGGGCCACCCTACCCCCTACTCTGCAGTATTCTTTAGCTTTCTTCATCTTCTGTTCCATTGGGTTAAAGGGGTAGGTCAGTGGTTAACCAGGAGTGTGGCTAGCCCCCTTTGTGGGAAGAGATCAACAGTCTACTAGTCCTGCTCCTGCTTCTTAAAGCCAGTCCTCCCACACTAACCATGACTCCTTTGGCGTCCTCCAAGCACCTCTAGTGGATAGAAGGCTCTGAAATGGGTCAAAACAGTACATCAGTAAAATTCAATCCTGGACCAGTGTGTACTTAAATGTTTCTTCCTCATCTTGTTTTCTGTTTCAAATTACATCCAGTCATATTGTAGCCTATAGAGATTCTGCCGTGATCATATAGCATCTTAATGTATTATAATGTATTAACACTCAGTAATAAAACATCAACAAAATAGACATGTCCTTAATGCAAATATGAACTCGCTCCTGCTATGAAGTTGTCAGAAATTAAAGTCCACAGATTACATCACTGCAAGAGTTTGTAAAGTCTAAGGGACTTGTGGAACATCAAGTTCAAGTACATCCCCAGTGCATACTCTCTGGGCTTCACACTAGGAGGGTCTTGCCCCAGTGGAGTTGGGGTTCCTCCAGAAGCTACACTCTGAGCCAGCCTCCACAAAAATGGGTTGTTCTTACTGGGCTTCTGAAGCTGAAATCATCTCTTGTGGCCCTTACTTCAGAGATAGAGCAAAGGTGGGCCATGAAAGATAATCACAGCACTAGCTCCAAATCAACCAGATTTATTAAGACAAATAGATTCCTTGGTCTAAAGCAGTTATCCCAGGCTATATTTATGTTCCTCTACCCTTTCTTTTCTTTTTGGTTTGAAGCTGCTAAGTACTTCATATTTTTTATTTTAGTATCATTAACATATAGTGTTATATCAGTTTGAGATGTACAATATAGTGATTCAACAACTCTACATATTATTCAGTGATAGTGATTCATGATAATTATACTCTCAATCCCCATCACCTATTCCACCCATCCTCCCTGTCTGCTCTGGTAACCACCAGTTTGTTCTCTATAGTTGAGTCTTGTTGTTTTCTCCTCTCTCTATTTTTTTTTATTTGTTCTTTTGTTTCTCAAATACCACAGATGAGTGAAATCATGTGATATTTGTCTTTCTCTGACTGACTTATTTCACTTAGCATTTATCCTTCTAGATTCATCCATCTTGTTGCAAATAACAAGATTTCATTCTTTTTTATGACTGGGCAATATTTCTTTGTGTGTGTGTGTGTGTGTGTGTGTGTATAGATGAATGGATAAAGAAGATGTGGTGTGTATATATATATATATATACACATATATATACGTATATTTATATACATATATACACATATATATACGTATATTTATATACATATATACACATATATATATACGTATATTTATATACATATATATACATAGGTATATATATATATATATATATACCTATGTATATATATACACCACATCTTCTTTATCCATTCATCTATGAGTGGACACTTGAATTGCTTCCATATTTTGGCTATTATAAATAATGATGCTATAAACATACAGAGTGTATATCTTTTTGAATTAGTGTTTTTGTTTTAATTTGTGTTTTGTTAGTTTTGCACCCAGTAGTGCAATTATTTGACCATACAGTAATTCTACTTTAAATTTTTTGCGGAACCTCCATACTGTCACAGTGGTTGCATGAGTTTGCATTCCTACCAACAGTGCATGAGATTTCCTTTTTCTCCACATTATCACCAACACTTGTTTCTTTAATATTTGATTTGAGCCATTCTGACAGGTGTGAAGTGTTAGCTCATTTTGGTTCTGATTTGCATTTCCCTGGTGATGAGTGATATTGAGCATCTTTGCACGTGTCTGTTGGCCATTTGAAGGTTCATGTCTTCTGCCCATTTTTAATGGGATTATTTGTGGTTTTTGGTATTGTGGTGTAAGTTCAAAATATATAATTTTGAATACTAACCTCTTGTCAGATATACCATTTGCAAATATCTTCTCCCATTCAGTAGGTTGTCTTGTTTTGTTGATTGTTTCTTTTGCTCTGCAGAAGCTTTTTGATTATGGCATAGTCCCAATAGTTTATTTTTGCTTTTGTTTCCCTTGGCTTAGGAGACATACCTAGAAAAATGTTGCTATGGCTAATGTTAGAGAAATTACTACCTGTGCTATCTTCTGGGATTTTTATGGTTTCAGGTCTTACATTTTGGTCTTTAATTCATTTTTTAAATATTTATTTATTTTTGAGAGAGAGAGAGAGAGAGAGAGAGAGAGAGAGAGAGAGAGAAAACAGGGGAAAGGCAGAGAGAAAGGGAGACACAGAATCTGAAGCAGGCTCCAGGCCCTGAGCTGTCAGCGCAGAGCCTGATGCAGGGCTTGAATTTATGAACCCCGAGGTCATGACCTGGGCCTAAGTTGGAGGCTTAACTGACTGAGCCACCCAGGCACCCCGGTCTTTGAGTTTATTTTTGCATATGGTTTAAGAAAGTGGTCCAGTTTCATTCTTTTGTATGTTGCTGTCTAGTTTTCCCAACACCGTTTTTTGAAGAGACTGTCTTTTTCCAATTGGTATTCTTCCTTCTTTGTCGTAGATTAATTGACCATAAAAGTATTGGTTTATTTCTGGGCTCTCTTCTATTCCACTGATCTGTGTGTCTATTTTTGTTTCAGTACCATACTGTTTTGATTACTACTTCCTGTACCCTTTTGTAGCTGTGGCCATTAACTACAACAGACATTTAGGGGTATCGGGAAGAGAGAGGGTAGACAGAGGAAACCTTTCTGGTTTCAGCCCTACCAGGCTGTCAAACAGTTTTTTTTCTAGTTGTTTGTGAACCTATAAATTTACTGGGGGTAGATTCTCTCCCTAAGAAGTTATTCTTGCCACTGTGCACTTAGCCACCAAGGGCAAAGCCATCTGTGCATGTAGTCTGAGAAAAGGGCACTGAAACATTGCTGTCTGTTGCAGTGTTCAGGACTCTGCAGTGGTGGCAACCCTAGTCCCCAGGTCTTAGTTGAGTTCCCTCCCTCTACTGTGCAGTGTATTCAAAACCTCAGAATTTTTCCTATGCCTTTGTGTTTCCCTTCCTGCCTCTTGTTACATCATTTCTTGATATCAAAGCCCCGGCCTTGTAAGGAGACTTTCTCCTCCCTGTATAATTAATCCAGAGCAGGCTTGTGAACTTGTGCTGCCATGAAGGGTGACCCTTGAGTCTGTAAATAAGCCACACGAGTCAAGGTTAGTTCTCTACAGTTTGCCCTGACCTCAGATAAAGAATGGCATTGAGGGAAGCTCATTGAACACTTCCTACCTCCCACCTGGGGCCTGAACCTGGTAAATTAAAGCTAGAACCTCAAGAGGGCTCTGTGATACACATGGGCCTCAGCTGCCTTACAGTTTAGAAGTAGTAAATTGAATTCTCCCTCTTCAGGCCTATTAAGGCCTATATGCAGAAAGACTCTTTTCCCTAATATTGAATCCTTGCCTCAGGCACACCTGCTTAGAAAAATCTCTGCCAGCCAAATTCAGGAAGACTATATCCTGAAGATGCCTGTGCTTGCAAAGGCATGTCTCTTCCAGCCAGCTGAGCAACTGGCCTGGCCTGTGCCTTTGCTGGGCCCATGCGTTTGTGCAGCATTTACCCAGATAGGCCCTGCGGTGTATATACACTACCCTTACAGAAGCAGCTACTCCTCTGTGGGTAAAGCCTATATATAAGCTTTTATAATCTGCCAACATCAAAATATGGAACAGTTGATGATATGCAAACTTTTCTTAGGCTGCAACAGTTAAAAGCCAGCTGCAGAGCTGAGAAAAACTTGTATGGTTTACCATAAGCCAAGGCCAAGGTTAAAATGCCCTGCTCACAAAAGTTCAAGGCCCAAAGCCTTGGCCACATTAGAAGTTTTCCACATGTACTTTTTTTTCTCCCCATAATTTTATTCCTTGTCTGTGTATTAATTTTATGATCCAGGGTGCTGGTCAGATGCTGAGGTCCGAACTCATTCCTGACATACAAGTTTTGCCATCCCTGACAAAGCCTGAGTTCTTATAGCATGGAGGGGACTGGCTAGAGTAGGAACTCTCTAGAGTAGGCTTGCCGCTAAGAGAGGGCCTGGGCTGTTCTTCTCTCCCCATTGCTGGTCTTGCAGTTGCTTTCACAGTTTCTGTGTTTGGCAAAAGGAGCTTGGGTGATATTTTACGGCAACAATTTTTTTAAATGGTTGAATTCAAGCCTTACAAATATGAACACGCCCTTTCAGCTCTGAAGGTCCCTTCTAGTCATGTAATTATGAGCCTTCTTGCTCTTGTTTACTTGGACGCTCAAAACAGAATTTGATGTTCAAACACCAAGAGGCTGAAAATGGTTACTCTACTGAATGTTGGTAGATTTTTTTTTTGTAATTTTAAATTTGAATGCAAAATTAACGTATCTTTCTCTATGAAAATAATCTACAATCAACCCCATTTGTCTTGTCATTCGGTTCAAATGTTATTATTTTATTTAGTCTTTGTCTTCTTTTTCTCCCATATTTTCCTTTGTCTTGTTCTTTTAATTTCCCCTCACATTCTTACCTCTTATATTCTGACCATTTTTCCTGAATGCTTGCCTTTTCCTATCTTTTTCTGCTGCTTTACCTTGATTTCATGATTTCTCTCACCCCTCAATTCTTTTGTGAAAGAGTACTTTAGGAATTGCCTTTCCTTGATTCTTATTTTGAACTGTCATTGGGAAGACAAAAAGCCCATTTGTGGAAAATATGCTTCCTTTTCCAGAAAGGGCTGGAATTGGGCCAGAGCTTCTTAAATATTTTATGACAGCAACTTAACTTGCTGACAGCATTCGGTACTGACACACTTCCATGGGTGCCTGTGAAAGGATGTGGGCCATGTGCATTCACAACATGCTAGCTGTCATTCTCTCTTTTTTTTTTTCTCCAAATGAGAAAGCCTATTGCAATGCAATGACTGTCATTTCATAGAATGTAATATCTAATTATTTTTGTCAATTCTTTGCAAATTTCATTTTAACTGTGATTAGTAACTCATAATATCCATATAGCACAATTGAATATATCCACTGGACCAAATCATGTTTTCTAAGTATCCTATTTAGCTATAACATTCAGCACTTCTAGAAATAGTGGTGCATCCTTGAGAGATTAGTCCAATGGTGCCAGTAGGATCAGGCCAGTTATTACTTCACATCATCTTAAGTCCCCAAAACTCCATTCTTGTCTTCACTTACATGGTGTGCACATTTTTTTAAACCTCCTTAGCACCTCCAGTCTCTTCATCTTTCCATTTTCTACCTTTCTATTAGGCCTCTCCTGGTCTCATTTCTCTGCCTGGCCTGGATTGAATGGATGATCACCTGAAGTAGTCCTTTGCCCCAAATCTTCAACATCTTTACACCCATGTACTTAGATTACGTGGACCTAGAAATTCAGAACACTAGATCAATTTCCATTTATCTTCTCTTTTTCTACTTCTAGTGTGTAGAGCACTGCTGGCGACGATAATACAACTATGCACATTGTATCCCTGCAATCTATGGCCTTCATTCTCAGCTTTCCACCATTTGTTTTAAAGAATTTATTTTTTTATTTTTATTTTTAAAATTTTTAATGTTTATTTATTTATTTTTTATTTTAATTTTTTTAAGTTTATTTATTCTGAGAGTGAGAGTGAGTGGGATACGGGTGCAGAGAGAGAGAGAGAGAGAGAGAGAGGGGAGAGAGCGAGGATCCCAAGTAGGCTCTGCACTGTCAGTGCAGAGCCTGATGTGGGGCCCAAACTGACAAACCATGAGACCACAGCTTGAGCCAAAATCAAGAGTCGGATGCCTAATTGGCTGAGCCACCCAGGCGCCCCAAGAATTTGTGTTTTTAGAGAACTTTTAGGTTTACAACAAAATGGAGTCAAGGTACAGAGATTCTTCATACACCCTCTGCCTCCACGTATCCGTAGCCTCCCCTATTACCATATAACTCATCAGATTTTTTTTTTTAACCAGGGATGAATGTACATCCTCACGCAACATACATAGTTACCTTAGGGTTCACTCTCAGAGTTGTACATTGTATGGGTTTGGAAAAAGGTATAATGATATATATATCCTTCATTATAATAGCACACAAATTCGTCTTAACCCTAAAAATCCTCTGTGCTCTGCCTATTCATCACTTCCCCCACCCTTACCCTCATCCCTGACAATAGCTGATTTTTTTTTATTGTCTCCATAGTTTTGCCTTTTCTAGAATATTCCATTGTTGAAATCATATACTCTATAGCCTTTTAATTTATTTTATTATTTTATTTTTTTAACATGTTTTTTTTTAATATGAAATTTGTTGTCAAATTGGTTTCCACTCAACACCCAGTGCTCATCCCAACAGGTGCCCTCCTCAGTGCCCATCACCCACTTTCCCCTCCCTCCCACCCCCCATCAACCCTCAGTTTATTCTCAGTCTTTAAGAGTCTCTTATGGTTTGGCTCCCCCCTCTCTAACTTTTTTTTTCCTTCCCCCTTACCCTGCCATGGTCTTCTGTTAAGTTTCTCAGGATCCACATAAGAGTAAAAACATACGGTATCTGTCTTTCTCTGGATGACTTATTTCACTTAGCATAACACTCTCCACTTCCATCCACGTTGCTACAAAAGGCCAGATCTCATTCTTTCTCATTGCCACATAGTATTCCATTGTGTATATAAACCACAATTTCTTTATCCATTCATCAGTTGATGGACATTTAGGCTCTTTCCATAATTTGGCTGTTGTTGAAAGTGCTGCTATAAACATTGGGATACAAGTGCCCCCATGCACCAGCACTCCTGTATCCCTTGGGAAAATTCCTGCCAGTGTCTATAGCTTTTGTAGATTGGCTTATTTTACCTAGTAAAACGCATCTCGATTTCCTTTATGTCTTTTCATGGCATGATAGCTCATTCTTTTTAGTGCTGAATAAAATTCCACGATCTAGATGTACCATGGTGTGTTTATCCACTCATCTACTGAAGGACATCTCAATTACTTCCAAATTTTGGCAATTACGAACAAAGCTGCTATAAACATGCATGTGTGTCCATAAGTTTTTAACTCCTTTTGGTGAATACTAAGGATCACGATTTCTGGATCACATGGTAAGAATATATTTAGTTTCATAAGAGACTGCCAAACTGTCTTCCAAAGTGGCTGTACCATTTTGCATTCCTGCCAGCAAAGGTATGGGAATTCCTGGTGTTCCACATCCTGCATTTGTGGTTGTTAGTTTTCTGGATTTGGGGCATTTTTATTAGGTGTGTAGTGGTATCTCATTGTTTGAATTTGCATTTCCCTGATGGCATACGATATGGAGGATCTTTCTGTATGCTTATTTGCCATTTGTATGAGGCATCTGTTAAAGTCTTTGGCCCATTTTTTAATCAGGTTATGTGTTTTCTTATTATTGAGTTTTAATATTTGAGTTTTGTATATTTTAGATAACTGTCCTTTATCACATAGGTTTTTTGCAAATATTTTCTCCCAATCTGTGACTTGCCTTCTAATTCTCTTGAAATTGTCTTTTGCAGAGCAGATGTTTTTTAATTTTAATGATTCCAGCTTATCAGTTATTTACTTCATGGGTTATGTCTTTGGTGCTGTATCTAGAAAGGCATCACTATACCCAAAATCATCTAGATTTTTTCTCCTATGTTATCTTTTATGAGTTCTGTAGTGCTGTGTTTTGTCAGCCATATTTTACTAACTCTTGTTATGTTCACTCTCTTTCAATTACTGAGGAATTGTTTCATGCTCTCATTAAGCCTTCTTTCCAACTTCTCACCCTCACTCTCCTGCAGATAATTTAGTCTCTGCTCTTATCAAGAGAAATGGGAAGATCAAATATAACCTTCCCAAACTTTCTACTCTTTTCCTTACAAAGGACACACATCTGCCCTTACTCTCCCAACCTCTCCAGGTTCACAAGATGAGGTAGTCCCATTTCTGTTCAAGGACAGTCCCTTTCTGTACTCTTTATGCTTCATTCCTCTTCTTTATCTTTATATTATTTTTTTTATATCACCAATCTCTTATTCTGTACTGTTATTTCTCTTCAATCAATAAATATGCTCAGTACTTGACTATCCTTAAAAAAAAAAAAAAAAAAAAGAATCCAAAACAACAATAAAATAGCAGCAGCAGCAGCAACAATGCCACCACCTCCTTTGCTCCTGTGTCTGATTTTAACTGTCTTTCATCCTCCTCTGGACAGAGCTCTTTTCAATTATTGTCTCCATTTTTTACTTCCCATTCACCTTTCAATCCAATGAACTCTGATTTATCCTGTCACAGCACTGCAGCCGGCATGGCTGAAGACACTATGATGTCTGCATTGCACTTTACACATCCCTGTCTGTGTTGAATTTGACACTTCCAACTACACTGTCCTTGAAGTTCTCCTTGCCTTTGGCCTCCATGACCTTATTGCTATTATTTCTCTGACATTCCTTTTCAGGCTCTTTTCTGACCTCTTCTTAATTGTTGGTATTTCTCCAGGATTCCACTGTGAGCCACTGCTATTTCACTCAAAGTTTTAACTGACATATCTATATCTATCTATATCTGCCTATATCTATATCTATATCATCTATCTATGTCTATATCTATATATCTGTATTTATATCCAGATGTAGGACTTGCAAGTCTTCATTTCTAGTCCTAACATTGCCATTTTGCTTCAGAGGTCGGGTCCCTTCTATGTGTGTTTTCTAGAGGTACGTCAAATTCAACATGACCTTGGCAGAATTTATCCTCAACTCCTCTACTTTCCAACACTTGGTTCTTCTCCTCTGTTCCTTATAGGTTGGTAGCCCCAAGAGTTTCAAAATCATTTTAGAACAGCACAACATCCAATAAAAATATAATGTAAACCATATATGTAATTTAAACTTTTCTGACAGCCACATTAAAAAATAAAATGAGGGGTGCCTGGGTGGCTAAGTCAGTTAAGTATCTAACTTCAGCTCAGGCCATGATCTCATGGTTCATGAGTTGGAAGCCCGTGCCAGTCTCTGTGCTGACAGCTCAGAGCCTGGAGCCTGCCTCAGATTCTGTGTCTCCTTCTCTCTCTGCCCCTCCCCAACTCACGCCGTGTGTCTATCTCTCAAAAAATGATAAACATTGAAAAAACTTTTTTAAATAAACTGAAACAGTGGAATGAATACTAAAAACCAATTTCATTTAACCTAATGTATTCAACATAATATTATTTCAATATATGATAAATCTTAAAACAGTTACGAGGTTTTTGTTTTTGTTTTTGATACTAAGTTCTCAAAATCTAGGTTGCATTTTACACTTCTTGAACACCTGAATTGAAACTAGTCACTAGGGCCCAATGACCATGTGTGGCTACTGTAAAGTACGGTTCTAGAGTCTTTACATTCACTAATCTCTCTCTCATCTAGTTATAATTCCTGTTGATTTTATTTCATGGGTATTTCGCCAGTAAGTTTATTTATTTTCATCCTTACTACATCATGGCTTTAGTTCACACCTTGGTCATTTCTCATTTGAGTTATTGCAATAGCTTACATAATCTAGTTTCTCTGTCTTGGAGAGAGTGCACATCCACTAGAATGAAGGAGGATATAGTAGAATAACTCCTTATATGTACTTTTATCTAGAAAATAAGAAAGCAATTCGGACCTATTAATATTTAATATACATATTGATGCCAGCACCCTTGCTCTGTATTTTTGAGAAGTAATAATAAAATGGAAAGGTAAGACATAAAGTACATTTTCCCCACAAAATAAAAAACTTTTAGTATGGTTGATTTTATCTTCATGCAGACTTTCAAATTTCTCTGTATATTTCTATATGATGTACATAATTTATTAATACAATGGTTACATATAATTTAAAAATAAATTTATATATGTACTTGAAATTTATTTTAGTACTGCCAGGAGGAGTGAGATCAGTAAAATTTAGAGTCTCATGGAACTGGATCCACTCTGACTTTACCCTACCTGCCTCCCCGACCTCAACTTCTTCATCCCCACCACACATTTTCTGTATTAAGTGGCTCTTTCATATTTTGTTCCTGTTTGTTCTTCATACAGATAAACAAATCCAGTAAAACCTTGGTTTGTGAGTATAATTCATTCTGGAAACATGCTTGTAATCCAAAGCGCTTATGTATCAAAGCGAATTTCCCCATAAGAAATAATGGAAATCCAGGTAATTCGTTTCACAACCCAAAAGTATTTACATAAAAATTATTACAATACCATAATATAATACAAAATAATAAAGAAAATACAAAATGTAAAGAAAAATAAACAAGTTAACCTGTGCTTACCTTTGAAAACCTTCATGGCTGGTGTGAGGGAGACAAGAGAGAGGAGGGTTATTGTGTAGGACAACTTTCACTATCACTAACAGATCAGTGCTATCTGTTGGTTCAATGGAGTCTTTTTCTTTTCGTGCAGCTTTAACAAGGAGCCTATCCAATGACACTTGCTCTTGCCTCCTTTAGAGGATTTCACGGAAATGTGACATTGCATTGTCATTAAACGGGTTCATCGCTCGCACTGCTCCAACTTTATTTGGGTGGTGCTTTTCTACAAAATTTTGCACCGTTCCCCACATTTTACACATCTCCCTAATCTCATTTGAAGTGAGGGATTCCTCCATCTTTTTCTCCTCTTCCTCTGCAGACGAGATGCAGATGTAGACTTCTTATAAAATCTTGCAATTTTAGCCACTCACACACCTCATTTGTACTGCTCAATGATTTACTTAACTTCCACTGTAATCATCTTCTTACCGCCTTTCTTTTCCACCTTTTCCTGCATGGAGGCCATTGCATACGTTTGCATGGATGTTGACTACAGTACAGTATTAATAAACTCTTGTCATATATTGTATTTAATGTAACTGGCAATAAGGCAGCAGAGGAAAGGGTCTATGTCTGCAGGCAACCTGACCTAGAATGAAGCAAAGTACCCCTAAGCTTACTCTTGTATGGAAAAGCAAAGGACCTTCTATAGGTCCTTTGAAGTGACAAAAAATACACTAGTGCCAATTGTGGGCACCTTCTAATGTTCTGAAAAATCACTGATTTCTGCCAAACACCATGGCCTGAGACCGAGCATCTGAGCATGGGAGACGATCACCCACAATTCCACAACAAGAGAGAGAGAGAAGCAGCGTTGGCTCAGTTATGATCATGTGACATTCAGCATCACGTACTACTTGTATTGCAAGACACTGCTCTTTATCAAGTTAAAATTTATTAGAAATGTTTGCTCATCTTGCAGAATACTTGCTGGACGAGTTACTTGCAATCCAAGGTTTTACTGTACTCCCTGACCTGGCATTCTGTTTCTCTTCCAGGCTCTTCTGAGATACCATTTCTTCAAAGAAAGCCTATGACAACTTCCTAAATTGTGTCAAGTGCCCCTTCCCTTGCTTGACATACATTTCTTATTATACTATTAGATTGAAATTAAATCTTTATGGATCTGCCTTCTCTACTAAGCTGTAAGATTCGTGAGGCAAGGATTGTGGGCATCATCATATTTTTTCATCTTGACATATGATAGGTTCTTTAGAAATGTTCACTGAACTACTTTCATGCCTTTCCTTGTTGGTTCCAGCCTGTCCTACCAGGAGTGAAATAGCGATTTGCTCATTGCAATTTATGGAGTAACTGAAAGACTTCCATTCTATCCAAAGATGCACGAAAACATACTTTCATTTTAGTCCTGCGATTAGTATGCTATTTGTAAGAACCTCATAGGGTCGATAACACTGTTAGTGTGAAATAATTTGACCACTTGCTTCTTACTAGAAATTAGATGAGATTACTTGCTGTAGGAGAGTGAAGTTTTGACTGTATGTGTACAAGCAGTGGCCATCAAACTTCACTATGAATAATAATCACCCTGGACACATGTTTAAGTGTAGACTTCTGGGGTTTCATATGTACATATTCTGATTCATTTGGACTGGGGATGGCCCAAGAATCTGTGTTTTAGAAAAGCATCCCGATGGTTATAATATAGTCGGTAGAAACCATACTTTGAGAAGTATTGTTTCCTTCTTTCTGAAGTAGAGAGTAAGAGGCAGGAGTAATTTTGAACAATTGAGAGAACTGCCTTAGTCAGAGATGGAGTGAGGTTCTGTGTAGAGGTTTACAGAAGTTACAGAGCATTAGAAAGGAGAATGGACACCTGGGAAAGCTGAAGCAGGGAATCAAGGGTGGCAAGGACTGAGGGTGTGGAGAGAGTCTTGAAGATCAAGAATAACAACTTTGGCTTATTTCACAATTTTCCCTAGGATTGGCTTTTCTTCTTTAGCAAGAAAACTTATTATCAATAATTTTAAAAAATCTATTCAGGTAATTCATCTTCATTTAGGAACTGACACTCAGTAGTCATTAAATAAGTAAATTTTTTGCTATTTCAGTGTCTCTAGGATATTGATTAATTTAGGTATAGGATGATTATTGATATTTAGAACAGTGTCATGTAACTCCATACAGTATTTCATTTTTGGTTCTATGACAACAAAAACTATCTGGCAGAGGGGAGATGGTTATCTGTGCCCTGTGAAAAAGCAGAATTTAACTTTGCAACTCTGAGAAAAAGTTAGATTTTCACTTAAAAGCCATTTATGAATAATTTCTATCAGAGCTATAATCTAAGTTATTAATATGTTTTAAAATTTAAAAGCTGTTTATAGATTTTTATGAGGATGCTACATGCTTTTTAGCATGACAAATAACAACCAGAAGTAGATGGATAAATCTAGACCATTAAGAAGCTCCAAACTTTTAGTTTTTGCTTATTGTTTCAGCTTTCTTGAACCTCATTCAGTTTTATTTAGAGTGGTGAACTGTTAACAAGGAACTAATTGGTTGACTTGAGTTTCTTCCTTTTACCATTTGGTGGCCAGTCTCTGGTGAAAATCCTAATGAGATGCAAACCAGACAAACAAATGGACCAATGGACTGGGAGGGGGGAGAGAGGCAGTGGGCCTGGAGAGTTTATTATTGTTCACCCAATCAACTAAATATGTTTTAATTATAGCAGCAATGCCATAAATAGGCTGAGCACAAGCCTATTAGTCTGCCTCATTCAATTCTTTTCTGTTTCAGTTGCTTTGCTTCCACCATCCATATAAGTCTGCAATTTCAGTTTTGTCCATTTGATGGGAGAGATTTCCCTCTGGTTATCTGTAGTTTGGGAAGATAAATTGTCTTAAATAGCTCAATAGAGGGTGAGCCTTGGGGAAACAATGTTGCTCTTAGTGCAATTTATATCTTGTTTTTAACTCCACTTAGTACAAGACCTATGCTCTCCATTGGTTCACATTAAATTCAACATCTCTGCCAATCTGTGCTGTCTTGTAGGTGATTCGTAAGGGATGGTTAACCATCAGCAACATTGGCATCATGAAAGGAGGCTCTAAGGGATACTGGTTCGTCCTTACTGCTGAAAGCTTGTCCTGGTACAAAGATGATGAGGTAAGTCACAGAGAATCACAATTATTTTATTAAAGTGTTTCCAATTTCCAATTAATTGATATTATTGTGATGTACAGTTCCAAGACATGAGTGATTCTCTTTCAGTAAGACATAGCTTGGGGTGTTTGAAGAAGCATTGTTTTTTCTTCATAGATTCTTAATTTATAATATTCCCCTCAAATTTCTTTTATTGCTCTGGTATAGTCACATGTTTGCTAACCCGAAGAAATGGAGTTAGGGGTCAGTAGTTGGAAATTTCCTTCTTTGTAATAATGATGAGATACTGATATAGGGACAATTTTCATTAAATAATGTATTGAAAAAACCCAGGGACATAGAGCATCTTAAGAATGAAATTAATAGCACTGATGCAGAGTTAATAAAGAATTTTGGAATTGTTGGCTGTGACATCTGTTTCAAATGGCAGGCTTTTGAAAATGTCCAAATCAATAGTCTTCAAGCAAGCCCCAGGTAATTGTTTATATGAATTTTGTTGTTTGAAAATTTGATCTATGTAAAAGCCTGAATTATGATAATTATGTTCTCTGGCTCATGTTAGATGTTAATCATTTTGGCCCTGTGACTTACTACTCATTTTAATCTGGTAGCTTTAAAAGTGCAAAAAGTCCTATCAATCTTGTGGACCCATTAGAGTGCTATCAAGTGATACTGCTAAATTTGGGAGGTCATGGATGAAATTAAACTATGTTTTGGAAATTTTAAGAGCTCTGGTCTGACCTGAGCTATTTTTGGTGCTTATAATGCAGTCCACAAACATTAGATAAGAATACTTTGTGATTTAGAAAGCTATTTACAGGTAAGATTGCCTCAATTTTGTTTGGCTGTAAAGGGTATGTATTTCAGAGTTAAAAGTCCTTCTAATCCTGGCTTGATATTCTTTTTGAAAGTCCTACAAGGTGCCTTTGTCAGTTGTTAGAGTTCAAGTTTCATGTCTTGCATAGTTCTTTCTGCTTCCTAAGTACTTTGTGAACAATAGTATGTTAATCAGATGATCAGTTGATGGCCACTAAGTTTTCTTCAGTAAGGGAAATAGAATATTATAGAAATGTACAGAGACAATTTTACACAAAAGCTTTACAATATTTTTTTTATGTCATATATTTCACTGACTTCAGTCAAACATGGAGTGGTTGTTGTAAGAGTCTGAGAATTAGCAATGGTTTCTTTCCTTTGCTGGCTGCTCAGATAGCCCTGTCATTCCGTGGGAAGCTCCAGTCTTCAAAGACCACAGCTTCGGGAGCTCTGAGATGCCTGTCTAGATAGAAAAATCAGTAAATAGAGTGTCTTCTTCTTTTGTGTTCATTTGTCTTAAGAGATCTTCTCTTAGATACATTTTGTTTCCAAGGACTTAGAGGATTATTTATGTACATTTAAATTCATAAGCAAAATTTAAAAGCAAAAGATTTTGCTGAGGATTCATAATAATAATAGCTGGTGTTTTTTTATAAGTTAAAACACCTATATATGGTCCTATATGGACTCATTCAGTCCACATTGTAACCCTAAGGATAAGTGCTGTTGTTATCCCCATTTTTCAGAGAAAAGTAAACAAACAAAAAAAAAACCCCAACTATTCAAAAAGTCCTTTCTGTAGGACTCAGTTTCCCTTATTGCAGAATACTTGGTGTTTGTGAGCATAACTAATTTCCCAAGGTCACATAGCTAGTTGGTGGCAAAGCAGAAATTCAAACTCAGGCTATCTGGCTTCTGAGCTCATGTCTTCAATCACAAGTGTATGCAAGAATCCCAGAGATGCTGCAGTTGTCCAAGTCAACCTTATCCCACAGAGGTTTTATTTAGACAAGTTCCAGGCATATTGGCATTGACCTTTTTGTGGGTGTTAGTATGAGGGGCTCTGAAGATAATAGGAGTAGCTACTGTTATTGGAATATGGCTTTGGGGTTCTCTTGTCTGGCTATGTGGGCACTGAAACAAGGCCATTGGAAGGCACGTGATGCCCCCTGTAGGGAAGAAGAATCTTTGAGAGCTTTGTAAGTTAATGATCAGTAGTCATCCCTTCCATTCCTCTAGAAACTCAAGATAACTTTTTACAAAATCTCTGCTGCTGAAGCTCCCTCATGAGCATTTGCTTACAACAAATAGAAAATACATGTGTGCAATTATAATACTAACTGAGTGCTGGAGACATTTTATTAAAGTTATATGTTGGAGGGTATTTGGGCATGGGGCGGTGGGATGGGAATGACTCTTGAAATATGATGGAGTGATCTGGATGAAGAAAGTTTAGGAAAGGGTTGTTTTCTTAGTTTAGTCGATTGCAAAAAAGAGAAAGTGACAAAGTTGCTGCTTTGTGGAATGAACAAATAGACTAATAATGCAATGGTAAGTGCTCTGAAGAAAATAAAATGGGGTAGTGAGCTAGAAAGTGATGGGGGAGGAAGTAACATCGAATTAGAGGCTGGGATGATGAGCTGTGTAGAAGATTTTATCGAAGAAAATTCCAGCAAGAGGGCATCATAAGTAAACCCCCACCCCACCCCAGGGTGGCAGCCAGCAGGAATACTGTGGCTGGAATGTGATAGCATGGGAGAGAGAGGTAGGAAATAAAATCAGAGGTACCAGTGGGTGGGGTCTTATCAGACCCCATGCACTAATTTGGATTAAAAATTTTTTTTAATGTTTATTTATTTTTGAGAGAGAGAGAGAGAGGGAGGGAGGGAAACAGGGCATGAGCAGAGGAGGGGCAGAGAGAGAGGGAGACACAGAATCTGAAGCAGGCTCCAGGCTCTGAGCTGTTAGCACAGAACCTGACGTGGGGTTCGAATCCATGAACCACGAGATCATGACCTGAGCCTAAGTCGGATACTTAACTGAATGAGCCACCCAGGAACCCCCTAATTTGGATTTTATTTCAAGGATAATTGAAAACTATTGGCTTGTTCCAACAGGATGTGACATAATTGGATTTATGTTTTAGAAAGACCACTCTGGCTGCTGGGTTGGGCATAATGCGTGGGATGGAATGTGTATGTGGAAGGAGGGGAGTGGTAAGAATGGAAGACAGGAGACCAGCTAGCTAGGAGACTGTAGCAATGGTCCACGTAAGAGAAGATGGTGGCTTATACTGGGTGGCTTGAGAAGAGCTCTTGAATTCAGGGTGGCAAATTGATGGGCCACATACTGCAGCCATTAGCTACTGTTACTCATTAGAACTCTGCTCCAGAAACAACATAAAATGTTTTCAAAATATTAATGCCTGACTCACAAATGGCCTCTATCTTTAAATTGTTTGTGTCAGTGGGGCAGAGCGTTTTTCCACTGGAGCCATCCTCATTCATCCCCACCTCACCGTTCCTTGACCATCACCACTGTCATCCTCTACTCTGCTTTATTTCTCTTGCGAGAGTTTCCTACCATTGCAGACCACCTTTGAGCTTGCTGTCAGGGTTAAAGGGAGAGTACAGCACTGTTCCTTGATTTCTGCTTGTATTCAACAAATAGTTATTAGTGTCAGCTGGAAGCAGAAGCTGGAAGGGAGGGTGTGGGGAAAGGAGGCCAAGAAGAAACATCAGGAGGGTTGGGCTTAGAAGTAGTGACGAGTCTCTGGCCTCTTGACTTTGTACCGTCTTTTAGCAGCAGTGTTTTAAATGATACTTAGATTCCAAAGAAGTCTTACTGCCATCCTTCAAATTTAACATGATTCTTTGGGCAACCTCGAAAACCCCAATTTAGAATATTGCTTTGTGAAAATAAGCCTAAATTCTAACTCAACTTTTGGAGTCAATTTGTTGGTAAATTAAATGCTCGTTCTTTATTCCCGTGGTATCCCTCTATACCCACATCAGCCTCTGCATACTTGTAAATCCTGTTATATGACAATTTATCTTTCTTAGTCAAGCAAGTGTGACACAGTAAATATCATTAAGTTAGTTATAGATTCATTCATTTATTCAATGACAAATTTACATTCAAATTTTCATAGAGGATTATCATTGTTTTTTCCGTGTTCTGCCATCTTCCTACTTTCTTGTGTAATTAGACTAGTATGTTTTCATTATATCTAATTGGCTGTTGAATAAATAGCATATTATGCCATATGCTATAGGTATGATTTTATTTAAGCCATGACAAGTTTGTAATAATATAAATGACTTATGAAATACATTTGAGATGAAGAAAAATGACTCCAACTTTTTCCAGGATCACGTTAATTGAACAAAAGACCCTATAGACTGTATGCTTGGTACAACAAAAGCAGTGAGGTTTGAAGGACATGGATTTGCAATGGCTAATGCCAGTGTTGGAACAAGTCCGTCTTCTCTGGGCCTCTGCTTTTCTTTTCACTTGTTGCATGGGGACCTTTGCCGAGCAAACCACCTGAAAGAGATTTTCTAGGGTTCTAAGAAATCATTTATTAATACATACTTTTATAAACTTTTAGCTATCACATTTATATATTTATGCTTGCCATTGCAAGTAACAACGGTGCCCTCCCCTGTAAAGCCATTCTTTGACTCACGTGTCTTCTAATTTCCAATTTTTTTGTCATTTCATATTGTGAGATAGGATGTATAATATTGGATTTTGTTGTTGTTGTGTGTATGTATGTATGCATGCATGTATTTATTTATTTTAGCAGAGAATGGTAAGGTTTGGATTCTTAGAGGGAACTCATATCCCATTTCTTCAGTGAGACTTGGTATACTGCCTGCCCCCTAGCCTATGGATTCTCTTACACCTCAGCCAAGAATTGGAGCTGATGATACAAAACCATGTGATTTCCTATCCAAGCTGGCAGAGGCAATAGCATAATGACCCTGTGTAATAATTTTAAGCTAGAGTTGGCATGACTGTAATGGTAAGTCCCCAGTATTTTTCTTACTTTCTTCCTATGCTGAACAGATTTATTCACCCTACCCTTGAATTTTAGATGGATCACGAACACTCTCAAGCATCTGTGGACTGCACTTTTTGAACCATTACTCTATATTATAATAATGTTATTTGCAATGTTACTGATAGATGAGCTTAACAGAGAGGTTTCCACCTGTGTCCCAGGCAGTGTTTTTTCCCACATGTTACCTTCAAAGAGTCTTTACAATACAATGTGGTTATAGTAGGCATGATTAATCTATGTATATGACTGTATGTTATCCTCTAACATTACTCTAAGATTGGGGCTTTCTGTAACACAAAAAGAAATAAACCATCTTCATACAGGGTTAGACAGTTTATAACTAATCACCAAGGGGATTTGCTCAAACCTGGCTGTCCTTCTAGATCATGTTCTAAAAGGACAGTACCCTAGACTTGGAAGTTTCTGATACAGGTGGTCCTGAGCTCTTTTCTAGGGGGCTCATAGGCCTTTTCCTGGTTTCATCCTCCCCAGGGCATTCTGCCAATGTGTGTAACACATCAAGAAAGATCTGTTTATGGGGGTAAGGATAGTTTGGGCATGCAGGCTTGTATGTCCACATATATTCCCTTGTATTTGGGATGGATGATACTTAGATCCTTTGATTTCTATCAAAATAACAACATAAGGATATATTTAGTACTTTACTAAGGATTTAGGGAAGCAATACAACAATTCAGACAGCCTCAAATGCCTCTGTACAACAGTTTTTATCCAGTGGACACACACACGGGTATGTTACTGGCTGCTCTAACCCTGTGCTGGCCTAGCCCAATGACAATACATTGGCTTCTCTCTTTCAGTCTCGCCTCCTATTTCTTCCCTCAATGCTGTTAATATGGATTGCCCCAAAATCAAGGCACTTCTCCCTCTGTTATATACATCCATTCAGCTCTTCTTAGAATCTAGTTCAGCCTTTGCTCCAGCCTCATTTTTGTATATCCAAACTAGTCAAAATGCTGAACCAAACCAAATGGACTTCCAATTAGCAAGATGCTCCCTGGTTTGACAGTAATTGTGGTTGTAAATTGTATTCCACTATTTATTCTCCCTGTTTAAAGTCATGAAGGCCAGCTTTCAATCTGAATGATAATCTTGATGATGATCATTGTCATCATAATGGTTAACATTTATTGAGTATATATAGTTTCCCAAGCACTGAGCTAAGTCAGTATTTTATTTACATTCCCCATTTTATTTTTATTTTATTTTTAATTTTTTTTTACATTCCCCATTTTAGAGATGAAGACTGAGACACAAAGAGAATGAGTAATTTAGCAAGCTACTCAATATTGGTGCTATGCTCTTAATTGCCTGAACACTTCCTAACAAACATTTTCTGGACACCTGTTATGCACTAGACTCTATCCTTTAGTCACTAAGGATAAAATGGTTAGCAAGGAATTCATGGTACCTGCCCTCATGAAGGATATTTACCAATAAAGAAAACATATAAACAAAACAAAACAGGGAACCCTATCAGATGTAGATTACAAGCTATGAAAAAAATAAATCCAGTGATATGTTTGACTTAAAAGGTGTCTGGGATGGGGATTACATCACTGGGGGGACATTGAATTGGGTGGTCAGAGGTTTATGTTAATGCTTTGAGGCAAGATTGAGCCTGCTGAATTTAAGAAACTGAATTAAGGCCAGTGTAACTGGAGCAAAGAGAGAAAAGAACTCTATAAAAGATTAAGGATTTTGACCCTAAGAATGATGAGAAGCCTTGGAAGTTTGTAAGCTGGAGAGTCACATAATAAGATCTGACTTTTTTACAAATCCTTTTGGTTGCTTTGTAGAAAAATGGATTGGAGGAGTACAAAACTGGTTTGGGGGTTTGTTAGGAAGGTATGGCTATGGACTATCTAAGAGATAATAGCTTGGGTTGGGGTGGGTTGATGGAAATTGATAGAAGTAGATAGATTTAAGAGATTATTTCAGGTGGTGAAAATTGACAACTCCTCACCCATGATATGTAGTGGTTCAGTGTTTAAGTTCCTGCTAAATTGTAAGCCTCTTGAGACCAGGAGCCATTGTCTTATTTACTGTTCTACCACCATGAACATGGCACTGGCAGGTGACAGTAAATATCGGTTGAGTGAAGATGTGATTAAGCAAATAAATAATATTTATTTAGTACAGCCTAATAATTCATCTTGTCCTCTTATCTCAGGTACCTAAACTAAATTATTTAATTACAGAGTAAACTTAGAATTTGAGGTTGTCTTAAAATTTTCTTAATTTTCATCATTGAAGGTTAATGGACTTTTTTTCCTCCTCTGACTATATAGCTTCCTGAACTGAAATCATTTAAGCAGAAAGTAAATTTCCTAATGTTATTTTAAAACATTATAAATATATTTTGTACAATTCTTAGAAATGATTTAGAAAAGGGCTAGGTGTAGAATTAAAATAGAAAGTGGGACGCTGGGGTGGCTCAGTCAGATAAGTGTCCAGCTCTTGGTTTCTGTTCAGGTGATGATCTCACATTTAGTGGGTTCGAGCCCTGTGTGGAGCTCTGCGCTGGCAGTATGGAGCCTGCTTGGGATTCTCTCTCTTCCTCTTTCTCTGCCCCTCTCCTGCTCATGCTCTCTCTCAAAATAAATAAATAAATCAACATTAAAAAATTTTTACATGGAAACTTTCATTTCAAAAAGGATTTTGGGTTTAGATAGTTTTATATTAATACTTTAAAACCAGGGGCACCTGGGTAGCGCGGTTGGTTAAGCATCCAACTTCAACTCAGGACATGAACTAATAGTCCATGGGTTCGAGCCCTGTGTCAGGCTCTGTAATGACAGCTCAGAACCTGGAGGCTGCTTCAGAATCTGTCTCCCTCTCTCTCTGCCCCTCCCCCACTCACACACACACTCTCTCTCTCTCTCTCAAAAATAAATAAATGTTAAAAAATTTTTTTAAATAATTAAAAGAATACTTTAAAATCAGATCTGGAAAAAGAGGGTGGCTTTTATTTAAAATATGTATAAAATATGAATTTTAGAAGAATAGAGTCTGATAAAGGGAGAAAAAAGCCATTTTTCTCTTAATGTCAATGAGAAATATATGAATGATAGTTAAAATCTCTGAAGGGGATTGCTAGTTTATGTAGAATGGTAGTGTGTAGCCAATATTTATTCCATTTTTATCATCCAACATGAAGATTAAAATCATAACGGAATACTCAGAGGAAGCTAGGGTAATTGAACAGAAGTGTTCCCAATGAAAATGTGCTAACCTTATACTATTGAAGAAAATCCAAACTCTGCATTGAAATAAGAACATTCTTTGGACTCTTAAAAAATTACAGGCCTCACTTTTGTGGGTTGAAGTATTTGGATTGCTTGATAAAGAGATTACATAATTCCTTTATAGGGATAATTACTTAGTATTGTTTTTATTATGTAGCTGTAACAGATGACAAGTGTAACTTAGGTAATAGAAAACAAAATGACAGCTATATCCCTGGATGGCCAAAGTTGTGAGACCAAGAAGTCACAGAAATCTTCAGCTATTTCCATTTTCACTTAGACTTTCAAGATTCCGCCTGTTTCCTCTACGTCTGCATGATCCTCGCGATGAGGAGGTCAGGATTAACCCTGTGAACACTATTTACACTCCTTGCTGAGTTGTTTTAGTTAGCTAAAACTTAGATATTTTTTACCAAAAAAAGAAGTCGAATAAATATTGAACTTTAAAACATTTATGTTACTTAAAATTCTTCATGATTTTAGTTGTGTTTTTTCACATATGTAGATTTTTAACGTAGGATTATTTCATACAAACATTTCCACATTTTGGCATTATCCAAAGATTTATAATTTTGAAAAATATATACAACAACCCATAATGGCAAATGCTATTTCAAATTTATTAAGTATATTTAATAGACCCAAACCCACTCCCCTAAATGTATTTTTTATCTGACTTAAAAGTTTATTCTAGAAGAACAATATTACTCTTTACCAGAAGAGTGCAATTTTTAAATGTGCTTCATTTAATGAATTTAAATAAATATAACCTTCTTTCATTATTTCAGGCATTTTTTGAAAGCCTGAAATGTAAAACTAAAATGTTAACCTCAAAGTTTAAGGGAATATTATTTGAAATGTTTTCCTGGAGTGGCTCACTTAAGGATGACTCCACTGGCCTCCTAGCTTTCCCTTTGGAGTTTGCTGGAATGGAACAGTCTTCTTTATGTTCTGACCTAATATCATTTCATCTGGAGAGGTCCCAAGCCCTGTCCTGGGATTGCCTTGCAAGGGTCCAGTAGAGTGATCCAGATGTGGAGTCCTCTCGCCATTTGCTGCTTGTCATATCAAACATTTAAAATTGGGCGGTAATATGTAAATATCTTGTGAGACATTTTTCTGTCGTCTTCCTGTTTATATTTTACATTTTGTGAACTATTGGTTAGTACTTTATTTGCTAGTAATAGGACTTTCATTTAAGGTAAAAACCTTCATTGCTCAGTGTGTTTAGCATAAGTATATTTTGCAGATGACCTATTTCCTAAGGCCCGTTGCATTTAGCCTTAATTATATTTTTACTTCATAGTTTTGCCCACTTTTTTCTTTTCTTTTTAAAGAAACTATAGTGTCATGTTTAGTAAAATAGCACAAAATCCTGTAAATTTTTAACCTCATGAGATTTTTAGCCTTAAGACTAAGTCTTTTATTTTAAAAATGAAATAGCTGAATAAAAATAGTTTTTTAAACTGAGAACAAACTGAGGGTTGATGGGGGGTGGGAGGGAGGGGAAGGTGGGTGATGGGTATTGAGGAGGGCACCTTTTGGGATGAGCACTGGGTGTTGTATGGAAACCAATTTGACAATAAACTTCATATATTGAAAAAAAAAATAGTTTTTTAGTCCAAAATATATCCCTGAAATATTTAGTTAAATTTTTTAAAAATTTTATGTAGCCTGGTGCCACATTTTAAAAAGTTTGACCAGAATCTAAGGAAAATAAAATTAATTTTAAATACTGAAGTTAAAAACATTTAAGTGAACCAAATCAAAGTTAACAATTTTCTAATTTTATCTATCTCCCACCATTTTGCCCAGCAGTGTTTGAAACATTCATATACATAAGACAACCCTGATCATTTCACTGCAGTTCACAGTATGTAAACTGAAGTTTTGGCATTTCCTCAAAAGACATGGTAAAATATTGTTATCACCATTAATCCCTTTGCTTGCTCTTTTTGAAAATAATTGAATTGCCTGAACATCTCAAGAGTTTCAGAGTTTACAGTGAATGGGAGCATGTATTCCAAGTGAATGTGTTGGTCTGGTAAATTCCACCTTTCGAACTGTAGTGTAATCTCCTTCTTAATTAAACAATAACACAGTAATAAATCTTGATGTGCCATGACACCTGGGAATATCAGAGCTTCAATTTCAATTTTCAATATATCGGCAGAGGAGAAGCAACTCTTATGTTGGAAATACTCTTTTCACTATGTTTTGCCCAGACCCAAACTGGTAGTTTATTAACTCAAAATACATGATTCCCTAGAACATTCTGTCTTCCCTCTTCTTCTTTTTCTTTTCTCCTTCTCTCTCTTAAAAAGTCATGATATAGAAAACTAAACTTAGTTCTTGGAGTAGGATTATTAGAATCATTTGCTCTCTGTCAAGCATCGGACTGAAGTTATATTGTTTTGTCATATTGATTATGGGGTGCTGCAAAGCTGTGTACAATAAATGTCAAGGGTAGTAAGTGACTGACAACAGTTAGGAAAAGAGAACTATAGAAAGCAAAGGAACATTTTCAAAAATGGGTTTTATTATATTTCATAGGCACCACTCACTTTACTTTTGGTGGGTTTCAATATTTGAATCAAAATATAATAATAATAATAATACATACGAATTAAGTATTAAACCAACAGATTAAAACCCCAGGCCCCCGCGCCCCTCATTTTGGTTGTAGTTCTTGGTGTAGATGCTATGGTGTGAGGGCTGCTTTCTTTCAATGGCTGGTTGTCATTCAGGCTGGGTTGTCGTGTGACTGCCTGTCTGTGCCTGCTGTACAGGTGAGCGGATGTTCTGCACAGCAAGTGTAGACAGGCAGTCACATGACAACTCCGTCCAGCCAGGCCCTTGGTTCCTTCGGGCTTCCTTTGCTCATGGGCAGATACAATCAGTCTGTTTTCCAGATTTGGTGATTTTGGAGGGTCAGGGGAAAGGGAGAGAAACACACAATAGAATTAAACATTAAAACATTATGGAACTAAAACAAGTTAGACTTTTGACTTTATTCAGAATGTACATTTTTACATTTGTTCCAAATGTGCTAACATGGATAATTGACGTGACAGAAAACTCACATCGAAATTTTAAGGAAAAACAAAACAAAAGATTAAATATAAGGTTTATTCTTAAATCCAATTCATATTATTATTACTGGCCCACATGCAGTCAGAGTTCAGAGTAATTGAACCAGATGTTTTTCCTCTTCACAAAAACTCTGCATATTTTAATACTGAAGTTAAAGATAAAGACTATGTTTATACATGTTTCTTGTAGTAGATAAGTACCATAGCCCATGAAAAAGAAACTTGTCATTTACATGGAAACGGCAGCCATTTTCAAAATAATTTATGAGCCTAATGTATCTGGCAGTTCAACCAGCCAACTTTGGTATCTGATGCTTTGAGAGTGGGATTTTACATGGGAATGTATTTTTGCCAATACTCCATAAAGCAACAGGAACTTATTTAAATTTCTCATATTCTTTTTAATGTAAAGTTTTTAAGTATGGATGTGAAAACCAGATAAAAAGCCATTGTGAGCTTACGTGCTTCTCCTAATTAACTACAGCGCCATGCCATGAATCAAAAGGGTATAAACTAAAAGTTGTTACACACAGTGATGCTCAGAATGTGTTGTGGACATTGATGGTACCATACAGTTACAAAATAATACCTTAAACACAGAAAAGGAAACTTCATTTCATATCCAAAAAGTAGAACCAAACCCTTTGGAAAATTTTCTTATAATTTGTGTAAGAAAGAGTTAATGGTGTTAAACAGAGAAATGTAATTCTGATGACTCAAGAATAATTCTGGCTATTTTAATATAAATGATCAATTCACATTCATAGAGGTATTTAACAAGTTCCCCTGCCCTTTAAAAACCAAAATATTTAGATAGTCAAAATTCCAGTAAGTGGGATTTCTTCAAAAACAAAACAAAACCTTATTGTCAAGGAGTATGTGCCTTGGAGTTTTTTTCAAAGAATTTTAAAGAAAACACATAGTTTGTTATTTCCCTTTAATGATAAAATTATGAGAAAATAGCAAGTAGAAGCTTTATGGAGAGGAAGATGTTTGTAGAGACTTAAAAAAAAAATCACAGTTTCTACACATCTGAACTTTTATGCATTAATTAGATATGGTACAATTAGTTGATAAGTGAAATTTTCCATTTATTTGATTTAAAGAAAATAAATGTCTGATTCTGTTTCTGGTCATCATTCTGAGTAGAGAATTTTTTTTTTCTGATAGAATCGAAAATGTCAGTAAACTTGGCTGCTATTTAGATAATTACAAGGTCAGAGTATGCAAAAACAAATACCTTAAGAAACTATTTTGTTATTGTTGCTTCATTCAGTGTAACAGAAAATATTTAGAGTGATTCACTTACAAAGAATATATTGGTGGAAATTAAAAATTACTGTAATTCTGTATAGCTTTCCCTCTCTCTCCCATAAATAATTTGATCCAGTTAACTCTGCTCAATTAAAGGAATGATGCATGCAACCTGAAAAAATAGAAAGAAATATTTGTGAGTTTATATGCTATATTTTAATATGAAACAGTTCTATTAAACCAAGATATCCAAAATATTTGAGCCTGAAAAACCGTAACTATTTTTCAAGGAGAAAAAAAATCTTGCTGAAAAATATGTACTCTATTCATAAGACTTTTAGATAATTCATGTTTCTAATAGATTTTTAAACTATAATTGTAGTAAGTATGTTGCATATGCACACTTTATAGTGCTATTGGACCTGTCTTTAACCTTGTTAAAAACATGAAAGGCTGAAAAAAACATTTAAGACTTTTTTCCAATCTTCCAAATAGAGTGAATATCAATCCACTATCACGTAAAATACTAGCTAAAATATAAAAGCGCTATTTACATTATTATCATAACATGTAATTTTTAATATGGTTATTACACCTCATTTTCTTTTGTCTTCTATTTATTATCTTAAGGGAAAAAAATGCATTGAAAGAATTATCTTCTAAGTCCTTTACAGCAAAATTCAGCCAAAGCAGCTTCAGGAAACTGGCTGTCACGATAGGTCAGGAAATTCAAAATGAATATTTAATTATTTTCTTTAATTTACCTCATCATCTCTATTTATTAAAACTGATAACGCTTGTTAATAAGAAACTTTCAAAAATGGATAAATATTTCTATCTACATAGTTTGTAGCACATTAAGGTAAAAAGATAGAAGAAACCAAGTAAGAAAGTTTCTGTCTTCACTGAAGACAATTTCCTGTCTCCTCTCAGGTTAAAGCCTGACCTTCTAATTATTTTAAGTTGAGATTTCTGAGTGATGGTCGCTTAGTTATTATTTGGACATTATTGTGATGGGTGGGATATTCTCTTTAGAAAAGAGGAAAAGGGTTGTTTTTATAGAGAAAAATCTCTTGTAGAGTAATTGAAAGCTTTGGCTTCTCTTTACTAAGGATAGACACTGGTGGATGAGTGAACTTCTTCTCATTATCAAGTTGTAGTTTTTTTAAATTTCCTTAAGAACAAAAAAGGAAAAATTCTTTCATTAGAAGTTTTATGCCTAAACTTTTTCCCACGGCGTGAAAAACTTGGGTGGTCTGTAAGGCGAGAGGTGGGGGTAGACAGTATATTTTGGTCTTTTAAAAACATAAACACATTATCTGGGCCGAAAGACAGAAATGCCAAGCAGGAAGGATGTTAAACCTATTGACTAATTGCAAGAAAGTGATCAGTGTGAAATTTGGTCCCATTGTAAACAAACTTTCTTTGATTTTGAGATCTTTGGCTTAAAAAAGGGAGTGAGGTTTTGAAAATATAAACTTTTATATTGATCCTCTTTCACTTAGGAATTGATGGTATTGAGTCTAAAGCCCTTAATTTCCTTTCTCTTAGATACTAGAAAAAGTTTTCCTTTTAACCCAGTACCTAGCCTAACTTACCAGTCATCCACGCACTAAAACGAAAAACAACTACTCAGCTTTAATGAACTGCAGTTCGGACAGACCCCTGAAAACATTTTTCTCTTTCTGACAATGTACAGTGTTTAATTTTAATACTCACCATCATATCCAGGGGTAGTTTTACTTGAAGATGTCACTGTTGGTTAGTTTCCTCTGGAATAGATCCCATGACCTCTAAAATATTTGTATATCTCCTTATAAAGTAATATCAAAATAAAGTTAAACATTGTTCTAATTACCCTGGAAATAGACACGGTTATTTTATGATATGTGTGTATACGTGCTAGTATATATACCACTGCTTAAACTACCATCCTTGCCTTCAGTCAGCAGGACTTTATAAAGTGAGTTTTACTTTGGATCTTTAATTTAGCTCATGCAATTTAAAAGTAAGTGTGATTCCTTTTCATTTGTTTAAAGCTTGCATCAAAAATGGGTCCTCAGGAGTCCACCAAGCACTTGCAGGCACTCCTCGGCTACCCCCTTACAAATTAATTCTTATGTTCCTATTCCTGTATTTATGCCAAGGACACAATCGAGTCCCCTCTGTCTCCAGACTAAAAGTCATCCTAGGGAGAAATTTGGTGGGCGACCAATTGTGGTTGGTTTCTTAGAAACAAAAAGGCGATTTAAGATGAAGACAGACATTTAAATTGAATATACGTGAATGAAGGCAAGTTATGAAATTCTGTCATTTCTACAGAGTAAAAAAACGAAAACCGAAAACCAAAAAAAAGCCCGTTATAGCTATCTTTCTTCTTTAGTAACTGCTTCAGTTAGTAAAAATATATATCGGAGAAAATAAGCTTCTGTATTTACCTAATAGGATTTTTTTTTGTTTTCTTATGTAAAAGAAACTATATAGATTTTAAATATCTCTTGTTCTATTAAAAATAATTAATATGGAAGCCTCTAAGTCACAATAGAAAAAACAAAGGAAGACTTTACTATATCATCTAAGTGGAGAAGATAACTAAATTTATCCATGCTTTTTATATTTTAACTAAAAACCATGAATAAAAGGTTATATGTACTTTACACCAGTTTGAGGATGATCAAAAGGGTCATTTAAAAAAGTAGATTGTTTTCACGAAAGATAACTTGGGGAACCTTGTTTAATAAAATGGGTCGCAAGAGAGAACTTGTGATAATTTTGAATTGTTGCAAAATGTGTAATTTAGAAAAGGATTTGTTCAGAAATCACTGTAATTTTAAAAAATTTAAAGGAGGACAAAAAGGGATCACATCCACTTTTTCATAAAAAACTATAGAACAGATGTTTTCATTATATAGAATTGTTTGGGAGTAGATATAAATGGGGGTTGAGGGAATTAGGGGTGAGGCAGTAACATTTTTCCAGAACTTTCTTTAAGAGACCCACCTTTAAAGTTCAGCAAGGATCATATTGCAACCCAGACTTTCTCTATTATTCTCTCTATTGGGATTTCATTCAGCTTAAGGGTTTTCCTCCCTCCCACCTTCCCCACCCATCCCCCTTCACCTCCAGGACAGCTGGAAACTGACCAAAGAAAACTTTGCCTTCGTTTACAAATTCCTTTTTTATCAGTGGGTTTCTAGACAAAGTACCTTATCATTTTAAATGCTCAGAGAAATAGAAGCATTGTAAAATATAGGCATGAGGTCTCAGCTGACCAGCAATTATCAACCATTTTTTGATTTAAAAAAAAAATGTGACACAGATGTATATTGGGATATCCGAAGACAGAGGTTTCTTCTATTCTGTGACTTAATCAGTTGCTGACTCACTAGGTTCTGGGTTGGCGCTCTTTTCTGGGTCAGTCCCATTTGTATTGTCTGGTGGGCAAGAACTTGGCAGCGTCTTCTTGTATTGTTAGATATTATCATGTACGTAAATTTTCAAAAAAAAGCACTCTTCAGATAGCATTGTAAAAATAGCCAATATTCTTTACTTTGAAGCAAAATGGATTCAGTCCCGGGGAGGTTAAAAGTTCTACTACAGCCCTTATTCAAGTAAGTTTTTAGGTCTTTGTATTATTAATTTCAACAATTAACAACTAGCCTCATTAAGTTATTCTTAAGTGTCTGGAGTCTTTTCATATTTCATTTTAAAGGAAGAAAAACTTTAAACTTAAAAATATACTTGACTTCTAGATCTTCAGAAATCAACTAACATACAGTAAATCGCTATATACCACATATTGTTACTCTTTCAAAACTAAATGCATTGCTTCGCATGACACATATACCTCTGTTTCTCTCGCATGTGAACGCAAATCATTGGCTCCCCACCTCGGCTCTCCTGGGCACAGACCAGGTGAGCAGTCAAGGAGGCCTTACCCACAGGTCTTCTTTCCAACAGTCCTTTCTCAGCGGTGTCCCCGAGGGCTTCTTGGTCCCTAGTGTGCAAAACCTGTGAAGAAAAACACTGGGTATGAGATTTGAAAAAGCAAACAGAAGTCTTCTCCTTGGAAACAGCAACTTCTGTCCCCAGCCGTCCGTGGCGTTGCGCTCCCCTGCCCAGTCTAACCAATGTGCAGACTACTGTACAACGGCATTGTCCTGAACAGGTAGTCTGAACACTGGGGCGACGGAGCAGGATCTCCAGAAGCTTCCATCTGTGTACTTAAAATCCTGTCCCGGTCTTTGGGAAAAGCCTCCCTTCCTGCACCAGGGGTTGCATTCGGCTATCCCCCCTGAATTCTGCTGCACTGACTGAGACACACTCAAGGGCTGTGATTTCCAGTCTTGACGTGGCACATTTGCTGCAGACTGGGGAACTGGCAATGAATTTAGGACCAGGAAAAGGGGGAGGGCTGGGCTGGAGAGTCCATATATGGGATGATGTCACCCTGGGGAGGTTTGGGTATGCGCGGTGCCGCTGGAGAGACCGCTAGAATCGCCTGCTCTCAGACATGGGTCTGTGCATAAAATGGTACCAGATGTTTTAGTGTAATGTTAAGCAGTCATTTCATCTTCAGGCCAGATTTTTTTCCTCAACTGGGCAGGAAGTGGGCCTCAGTATGGAAAAGCTGTAAAAAAAGAGTCGAGATGTACAGTTCTGCTGTGGCCAACTGAAAGTGAGCTAGTGGAGAAGTACAAATCTGCTGTCCGATCCAGACTAGAAAAGTAATTTGAAGATAGAGGGTAGATTAAAAAAAAAAAAAAAAAAAAAAAAAAAGTAAACAGAAAGTTGAGCACTGGAAGGGAGGGCTCATTTGCAAACTTTTTTGAGCTGCCCTGTGGCACTTTATTTTCTGGTATTTCACTCGTCAAAAAGGGCAGATAAGTTCATTTTTTTTCTCTCTCTCTCTCTTTCCCTCCTCCTCCTCGTCTGTTGGATCTGTCAGCGGCTTGCAGGCTGCTCTAGACTTGAACAGTAATTATAGCAACTTCCTGAAAGTGAAGCCCCCATGAAAAGTCTGGAGAAATGTTCTTTGTCATGGCCTCTACATGAGTAATTAGTTCCACATGTGGCCTTCCTCGTTTCCCTCAGCGATTTTGGCTGGCTCTCGGAATGCCGTGCTATATAGTCCGACCTAAAGAAACTTTAAAGTTTTGATTTCAAACCTCCGCTATGAAATAACAGCTTCAGTCTCCTAACAAATTGCCTCTGGTAGATCCATCCTCTGAGGTCCAGCATTCTTTTTCACTGGGAATTCTTGATTCTGTGTTAATACTTTTGTTTTAATGGTATGCTATTGCTCAGTTTTATCTCTGGTTAACTAAGTCTGTTGAAATTTGCCAAGTACCGCTTGACCAAAGGTTATAACGTATCAGCCCACTGGCATCTACTTCTCTTTTCTTGTTGTTGCTGTTTTCAATTATATATACTGTTGAATATTCCGGGTATATAGCCCTGTGACTTTCCCTCCATAGAATTCTGATTAAAGTTTGAGTTACTTCAAACAAGAGCTTGATTAATTGCCCTTCCAGAGATCAAAATGTGAGAAAATTCCTAGGTAGCTTCCAAATATAATTTGAGTAGCCAAACTATGAAACTTAGTAATCTTTAAAGAATTACTACTAAAGCAATTCATTTCTACTGGACTTATGCAATACTTTTTAGAGGCAGAAAAATCTACCTCTTTTTTAAATAGATTGCGTTAAATATTTTAAGAAGCTTCAAGTGAGAGAGAACTGCCTTAAAGCCTTCGCTTATCGTGAAATGTCTTCTCGTGAATTAACATACCATTAATGGGATCTACAGTTATGACAAGCCCTGGTCACCTGGGGAGGAAGATTAAATAAGATAAAAAAGGAATTATCCAGCAGGTTAGGATGGAACAGAGAGATTAGCATTGGGTACATCATTCATAGAGGGATTGAAACTATCAGTGGACATCAGAGGGATTGCTTCCTATCCCTGTACTTGTACTTCCAAACTGGTGTCTCCAGGGCCTCTCCTGTAGTGTTTGAGCAAGTCCAGGATGCCTCAACTCCTTTTCCCCCCGTCACTGCTTGTAGAATACTGGAAACAGGCAAGCGTGACTTCATGCAACCTAATAGTCTCATTACATGTGGATGCCAACTCTGCCATTGTTCAGTGTCCATATGTTTGTTCACAAGTCATCATAGAGGAGTCACGAGCCAATGGGACAATAGTCAGCCAGGAATCCAGCATTCCAGGTGTGGGTTTGTTTCTGCCACATACAGTGAAAGCCTTTCCTCTGCCTTCTTCTATTTATATCGATGACACACGCCTTGGAAATTTTAGGTAAGGCGGAGGAAAGGTGGTTCTGATCGTACTGCTCCATGATTTCATCTTAGTTCGCACATCTATAGTTTCTCAAATATAAGAGAGATCCTCTCTTGAATAGGGGATTTTATGAAGTTTTACTCAAGGAACTCAAATTTATAACTGTCTTTACAGCTTTTGAAGCATTTTAAATGATCTCTTGTGGAATACAACTATACAGGTCTTGCCCTTCTTCGCACATGTACCTGTCTCATTGGGCTTCCAGTTGACTAACACGCTTTAGAGTTCTCTTTCCTTCAAATAGCTCAACAAATATATATTATTGCCGACTCATATGCTGGTCACAATGCCAGGGACTGGGCATATAAGGGTTAAGAAGATATGATTCCTGCCCTCAAAGAGCTCACACTTACTTACAATATTAAGAATGCTAATCTGTTCCTTTCCAGGAAAAAAAAAAAAAAAAAAAGAATGCTAATCTATTATCAAACTCAATCTAAAAAAAAAATCTTTCATGCCTTTGTGGAGAGTCTGTTGGTATTCATTTGGAAATGGCCTGAGGACTTTTTCTATGTCTGTGAAGTTATCAGTTAAATACCTGAAATATGATGGGCTCTAGAAAGCACAGTTACGCACAACAAAGACTCGCCTTTGAGAATTAATGTTATTTAACTTGCTATTTCAAAGCACATGGACCAAAGTGATTGTTTGAATCAGTGGATAGTTTGGGGTGACTATAAAATTTGTTCTATCTTAAAATGTCATGAAAGGAAACACTATTTCAGTTGGTTATCATTCCCAAGCTTGGCAAATTTTTATGACTTTAGAAATTCTCAAATTGAAACCAGGACTTGTTTTGTTTCTTTGTACTTACAGACGAACGGGGTTACTAGTGTTTACAATAGAGTATTTTGTGACATCCAGATATGGTGTCACAGATAGTATTTATACTCTCTACTTCAGATAGTATTTATATAGCTTTAATTTTTGTGTTACAAAATTAGTGCCATGGGCACTATAAAAGTTCAATCAATAGAAAGTATGTAAAGAAAAAGTTAATCATGTTCCCTTCCAACCTCCTAACGTTTCTGCTCTCCCAAATTAATGGTAACAGTTTTGGGTGATTCTTTTTACCACCTTCCTCAATGGCCATTTATGGCTTCTTTAAAGATTACAAAATCTTTTCACATACAATGTGTCAGTTACTTATAATAATCCTATGGGGCAGATACTATCATCATTCCCATTTTATTGATGATGAAATTGAGGCTCGAAGTTAAGCATGTTACTTTGTGGAATTACAGTTAAGTGACAGAACGCATCTTTTTTCTAATTCAAACACCTGTGCCCCGAAGCATATTGTCAGCCCTCAGAGACCATTTTTTCCCCTACAGAATTCTTATAGCACTTATATTGCCTGTGATTCATTTGTTAATTATCTGCTGCCTTCTCTTCGTTTTGTACTGAAATGTTACCAAATATTTCACATATATGGATTTTTCCCCAAATAGAATATAAGCTGATTGAAGGCAGGGACGGTATCTTTATACTTCAATTTGCCTGTGGTAGGCCATTCAAGAAACTGTTGAATGAATAAAAGCTACATAGTATTCAGGTGGTTTCTGATCAAACATTTATCCGGACAATAATTCAAGAATTACAGCATCTTATTTCCTAAATTTAAATGGAAAATATGGATGCAATTGTAACATTTCTATTGGTGTACTGCAGCTGTGTATCCGATAGCGCTATTCTTTTATAAATAAATGTGAACATTGGGCCAGCCATATTTCCTTGCTTATTTTTGGCCTTGTAATCTTCTGGAAGCATCCTGTGTAGCTATCGGTCATATAATCTTGTGTGAAAAGCAGGATCTAACCAAGTTGTGGCGTTTCCTTTCTTGTTGTTTTCTCCTTCTCAGTTTGTATTTGAGATAAAAATCTAGTTGACCCCAGCTCGTTGCAAATTAGACAAGATAGCCCCACTTAGTTTGGCTTTATGTGATGTGGATTAGCACTTGTTTTTTGTTTTGTTTTGTTTTGTTTTGTTTTGTTTTATTGGAGGCAATGCAATCCCCTAATTGCCAGTATTTCCTATTTTGTTAGGGCCCAAAAGGACTGGGAGATTTGTTGTAGCAAAGCTTTCCCCTTTCTGTCCTTCCCTGACTCTCAAATGGCTGCCTTCAGATCACTGCAGTGAAGTGCCCTTTTAGGCAGAGAGATGCAAATCAGAGGCTGTGAAATAGAGGAGAAATAGTTCAGAAGAGTTCACAGATTTTCCTTCAACAACCGAAAAAGAAGTGAAATTAGAACAGCTATAAATCATAAATTTAATGCAACTGACTTTACAATCTTCAAAAAGCTTACGAAAGGCGAAGACTGTGAGAGAGTTGATTTTAAAGCGTACATTTACTAATGCATGTTTTGTTTTGCCTGTCTCTAGAATTTCCATTGCTGAGTCTGTTTATTTAGAAATCAGCGTCTAACCAAAAGCAGTATATATTTTATGAACATTCTTTCCTCAAATCAATTGAGAAAGATAATGTTACGCCTTTGAGTTTTACTAACCACTGGCGTGCACAGCAGCCATTTCTATATTTCAGTAACATAATACATCCGGCAGACAAACCTTAAAAACTCTGGCTCTCTTGAAAACCAGTCGCAGGAAGGTAAATATATGATTTATGACTCTAGTAAAATTTGAAGCACTGTCTTGAAATCTTCAGGGGAAGGCAAGATAAAGGGATTGGAAAATTGGTGCTGGCCTTTCTAGGCAGATTTTAAGTGAGAGCGTCCTAGGAATGCAGTCTGCTGCCTGCTTCAACCCCCAAAAGCTGATGAGCATCATCTGAATGCTATGTGCTATCTATTGAAGCGTTCTATTGAATTCCACGTTACAATCAGACTTTAAAATGAGAGCTAGCTCACTTGGACCAGAGAAATATGGTGTCCTAGGGTCACTGACAATTTTAGAATATTGCCTCCTGATGTCTTTTGGCATCACCAATATTTTATTTCCTTAGTATGACTCAGAAACGAGCATGTATGATATCAAAAAGGAAAAAAAATCTCTGTATACATCACATAAAGACTTAGAAACCACTTTTTTGCAGGTGTAGAGAGAGTGTCCTTTCTGTGGCCAGAGGGTCTAGTGAAGCATATTGGCTACAAGGAAGCATGTGTGTGAAAGGAAACTTTCTCCTTTACCCCAAATACCTGCAATTATGTAGTAGGTCGTTTTAGAAGCTCCACGTTTTTAAGTGATGATAGGCATACTTGGGTAATGTAGGACACTGTGTCTTTATTTTAGGATTTATAATCCTCTGGTATATTCAAAAGGGGAAATACAAATTATATGAATTGCTAAAAGGGTTTGATCCAACATAAATCTGTTTAGTTGAGTATATTGTAAAATCGCTAGCTTCTTGATTCTGTTCAGACTCCAGAGAATTTATTCAAGCGACATATGAGCCCATATTAAAATACTTCTATTCATGCCACCATGGGAATGTGCTTTACTTTTACAGGCCCTCTCCCCACCCCACCCCCCCTACCAAAGCACTTAGTGTATAAATTAGTTCATGTTGAAAGGTTATTTACATGTTGCCAATGAGTATTAATCGCATATGTTTATAAACACTTATATTATTTGCATAGTAAACAACCAAAAATGGCTTCAGTTTGCCTTACAGAATCAGATTATGTAACTTCACTGACATCCAGGCCTATAGTGGAAAAGCTGTAGAGAAAGGGAAGTATACCATTTTCCATTTTTAAAGGTTTGTTTTGTTTCTTTAATACCTATTTTGAGCACTTATTTTATCCCAGGCACCCTGTGCTGGGGTTTTTCACATGTAATATAATATAATCCAACAACCCTGATGGTAGGATTTCTCCATGGTCACAGATGAGGAAGTGGGAGCTCCAGGAGGCAATGCAGCGTGAGGGTTCCAGAGCTACACCATGTGTGTTTGAATCCTGGCTTCACAACTTGTTATGTGAGCTCAGCAATTATTTAACTGTTCTGGGCTCTGGTCTCCTTATCTGTAAGATAGGGTTTCTTTTAGGACTAAAAAGGCTAACGTGTGATAAAAGCTTGGAACAGGGCCTGGCCCAGAGGTGGGCCTCATTCAGGTTGGGTGCTGCTGTGAGGGCAAGCCAGGCCCCCACGTGGCTTCAGTTACTGACCCCTGATTCCAAGTCAGGTACCATGACTCCAAAGCCCAAGCAACAGCAAGTACTGTTCAGAAACAAAGTGTATTATTTTCCTCAAGGTGTTTATAATCTCGCTAGGTTATTAAACCATGTACATGTAGAACTAGTAAAAAACAGAACTAAATACTTGATTCTAATAGAAAGATGATAGGATTGTTTTGAAAACACTGCAGTGGTAGCTGGCTCCTTAAGATAGCCTGTTGGAGAATCTTTTTGAAAAACCCATAAGTTTATCCACTTTTATTATAGTTCTGTATGTGTATGTTAAAACACACATATGTATCTAAATGTGCATGGATGTGTGGGTACAGATGTGTGTGTGTGTGTGTGTGTGTTTAAACTAAACCAGATTTTATGAGAATTACCAACATCAGAATCACTTCTTTCCCTTTTTAAAGAAACCTATTCTTTTCAAGGCTAGAGCATGTTCAATTTTTTTTTGTAATCCTAGACATTAGTTTTAGTGTGTGCACGTTTCAGTCATTTTTTAAAAATTGTGCCCATCAGAGCTTTACAGGAATAATTGAAGGTTAACAAGTGTAAATTAGATGGGAAATGCATTCATAATTTTGCAAATGCAGTGTTTTAAGGGGACTGATTTCTGCAGAGGCGCAGCTATTGCTGCTTGTATTTGAAAACTGCACACCCACTTTGTGTACTCCTGGTTCAGTTTTGTTAGGGAGAAGTCTACCCCCAACCTCTGCTTTGTAACAGAATGTATTCCTCTGGTCCAGTTTATTTCCTTTCCGTTTCACCTTGGTTTTTTCAAGAGAGAACTAGTCTTGGATTTCATTGGCCAGAGTGGATGATGATTGCTTTTGAAATGCTGGCTTGTTTTGCTGGAGAACTAGTAGAATTTTAAATAGTTTTCTGGTTTTTTTTCTTTTTTCTCTAAGAGATCTGGACCCCACTGAAAATGTTCGGGGGTGGCCTTAGGTGCTACCTGGCCCAGTGTTTGTGTCACCTACTGGAACGAATGCCTAGAATTCAACTTGCATTTTCAGGGCCTACTGAAATTCTATTATTGAGAAGTTTACTAAAGAAGTTCAAGTCTTCTGAACAGAGAAAACAACAGGAGCCATAATAAGTGGCCTGAGAAGAACCTTTTGACTTTTGTAGAATTGCCTTTGTCAGTAGTGAAGCCAGATTGAGGATAGTGGACTTCCCTCCCTTTTTTCGTGATTCCAGACCATGAAATTTTCAGCACCACATTTCAATTGGTTAATTTTTGGGAAGTTTAGTCCCTCATTTTTTTTTTTAACCTTTAACAGTACAAGAAAGCTAGTGGGAGGTGATTTTCCACTAAATTTTGTCCTATCTGTTTTCTAAATCAGCCTTAATTTTAGTTCCATCTTTGCCTTCACATCATAAAATAATCAGTGTTGGTCACGCAGTAATGCTAATACTGGTTAGGTTGAATCTAATTTGTTGATGTTGATTCTAACTGTGTTTTATTATTGTTTAATTTGATTTTGTTTAGATTGTATGTTGTACATTCAGACTTATTTAGATGAAGAGCCATTTCTGTGGCATCCCTCTACTGGATCATTTTCAGTGTGTTTCTCTGTGTCTTATACATAGGCAGGATTTCCTGAGTGTATAAATGTTCTCCACTTAAAACTACCATTCCCACGGTACATGATACATACCTCCTTCACATTCAATGTGGGAGAGTTTCGGTGAATTTTTGTGTATGTGCGTGCTGATGGAAACTGGAAAGGCCATGCTGAAGACTGTTTTAACAGTGTACGATAATTTTCACAGTACGGTTCCCTTGTTTACCGCTGTATACCGTGACCATGAAATAGAGGTTTTGAATTAACATTCACAGTGAAAACACTAAAGCCAAGTCACTCAGTGCCTAGGGCAGAAGATGTTTGGTGATTTAACCTTTGTACAGATTTAATTAATTGCATTTGATTTCAAAATTTCATCTTTTTGGAAGAGATTTCACTTCTTTGAAGTTAAACCTTTTTTAAAAGAGGTTTTGTTTTAATTCCAGTTACTTAACATACAGTGTTATATTAGTTTCAGGTGTACAATATAGTTAGATCTTTGTATTGTTGGATACAACTGAGGTATAAGAGAAGGAGCACCAGAATTGATTGGGTCTAGCTCAGTTCTGCTATTTTCTTATTTGTCAAATGAGGCATGGTTGGGAGGAGGTTATTGGGAGAAGGCCTGAATTAAATGATATGGATAAAACAAACTGAGATACTTTTGAAAACATTCTGCAATAATTCATATGGCAATGGTTTGGAGAGTTGTCATGGTGGTACCTTGGGGCAGGTGGTTACAGTGCTCTAGCAGAACTGTTTCTACCTGATGACTTATGTGGTGGCCCTGCATGTTTAAAAGGAGGAAATTCAACTAGTCATTGTGTCAAAAGGCAGTGATAGGTGTCAATGTCCCTCCATGATTACGTGCCAGTGTATCTCCACCAAGTGATCAAAAGGCATTCAGTAAAATAGGCTTACTGCTCATTTTTATTCATTTCTTCTCCTCCTCGTTTCTACTTTTCCATCTTCCCTCTCCACCCCACTTTTGCTCAGTGTGAGACTTTCTCTTGCTCTCCCCTCTTCTCTCCAGCCTCGACTCTTCCTGCTTTTTCTTCAGAACAAGGGATTGGAATTGAGCAACCAGTGAAAATATGTATTCAACTATTTTAAAAGATTTTGTTTTTTCTCTTTAATTTTTCAATCAGATGAATTTAACCCTCTGTATGCATTGCTTAAAACAAGTAATTCCTAAACTAAATTACATTGCCTTTATACTTCCTTGTGGCCTTTAAAATAATTGTCTTATGAGCCAGTGACTTTTCATTTAAAACAAAATAAAACAAAACATTAAATGCCTTTGGAATGGAAGAGAGAGAATGTTAGAGCTTTAGATAGATCATACTGTTATACTTTAAATCAGCTTTCTCATGGCTCCAAAGAATATTGCATGCCAAATATTTTCAGATAACCATACAGACTTTATTGTGCAGTCAATTCATTCTTTCATCCATTTGCTGATTCTTCTCAGACTGTTGTTTCGCTTGTTCTGATATTTATATTTCTCCTTTCACACTTGATTCTAAGCTCCTTGAAGGCAGGGGCTACAACTGTAGATTCTGTCGGCTGCACAATGGCTTCTCATATTCAATCAGGTCAATAAATACATAGTGATCAATCTGAGTTTATCCTGAATGTGAAGAGTCAAAAAAGGGGATTCCTTCTTAAGTAAGAATCAAGACCACTAAATATCTTCTTCCTAATTTACATACATAGCATTTCTATTTACCTTTATGCCTTTAGACTTTAACCCACAATTAGAATGCTATAATACATAGGCCATTCGTAGTACATTTGAGAGTGTGCTTAGAATGTGCTACAAATGCTACAGATGCCATCTTACTTAAAAATCACAAGGAGGAATTTTTTAGTTGAATGTCTGCTGGGAAACTACTGCCAGGAGAAATGTGGAAACCACATGAAATTCACTACATAAAGAAATCTGGTTTCCATTTCTGCACTGCATTTTGTGCTAGCAGGAAGAAGATAAACAAGCTGTTTGAAACTAAAGTGAATGGCAAAGGGATTAAAATTTTAAAATCCCGTATCGTAAATGTATTCTGGAATTTGTGAAATTTAATCCCATCACATAGGATCCTTTAAGAAGGGAGAAAATGTGTTGAGTCTTTTACTTTTAGATATCTCAGTGGAATGGATGAGTAATTTTGCTTCCTGTTGATGAGTAGTAATACAGCCATAACATTTGCTTCAGTTGAGATTAAAACGAAAGTCTCATGCTAGTCTTTAGTAGGCAGACATTATTTTCAGAGTGAGAAAAGGGAAGGAAGCAGGAAAACTCCCTTTTTCGGGGTTGGTTTTAAATCATCCCTTCTAGAGATGGCAGAATTTTACTCTAACGTTTTAAGTTAGCTATTTTTAAAACTCTATATGAAAAGGTATATGTGTGGGGCAGATCAAAGGGGAAGGATTGAACTGTTTATTTTCAGAAAAATAGTCTGGAGATTCTTTTTTTATTTTTCTTATTAGTGGCCCTCATACAATTTAAATATGTTTTGAAGTTGGTATTTAAAAAGGAATAAACTCGATTAAGATAAAATGGATTGTGAATAATAAAAATGTTGGCATTTAAAACATAAAGACCAATCATTCCAATTGTGATTTCCCTTTAATAAACGTAACCAGATTGTGCTTTCCCATGTTTGGGAGTAACAGACATGTATTTCTAAATTCAGGGGGGCCTTGTGCTTTGAAAAAACCCGTGAGATCAAGATTATAACATTAAGTTCATCATATATTTGAGTGGATTAAAACTTTTCCTCACACAGCTCAATTCCTACTTTATGGTAGAAAAGGAAGGCAGAATTATTAAGGTTTATTTTGATTACTTTTGTTTAACATGGTGGTTTTGTTTGTTTGTTTGTGGCTGCTGTTTTACCATTTTAACTTCCAATCTGCAAACTTTTAGCTGGCTTCTCTTAATAACTAATACATAATTTGTCTAAGCCTGCATTCATAACCAAGGTGTCCTGTGTGTTTGGAAAGTGCCATTTTTCAGATCACACATAAAAAATAAACTTCTGGCCACTCCATTCATTTGTTCACCCATTCACTCATTCATTCCTAAACGTTTGTCAGACTCCTACCATGTCACAGACACTGTGCTAGAGGCGGAAATAATGCAAAACGCATGCCTTCAAGAAGTTTGTTTGGGATGACTTAAGGGGCAAAAACTATTGTTGAGAAGAATGAGTTGGATAAATGTATACTTGTATAGATGCTCAGGTTCATCTAACAGTAATAGACTAGGGAGCTAGAAGGCCTGGGTGTGTGTCTGGTTCTACCATTTTGCTGTGTGGCCTTGGGAGCATTACTTGTCACCCTTGTGATTTGGGTGTGGTTATGAGGATTGCATGAATTAACTTGTGGAAGCTCTCAGCATGGTGCCTGGCATTTATTAAGTGCTTTATAAATGTTAGCTTCAGGGATGATTTTCAAGATACTTCACAATAAGTACAGTAGGGGCACCAACCAATTAGAACTGCTATTGGCTGTAAAAATCTGATCAGTGTATGGTCTGAATGTCAGTTCAGTTAGCCTCATTGGTATTATTGTTTCTACTTAAAATTTCTGAACCAAGCTTTATGCCTCACTCCTACCTCATCCTGTGAGCCGGGCTCTGTGGCACTCATAGACCTGGGTGCCTGCAATTTGTATTTTTGAAATCTTTTTAAGTAGCTAGACTTAGTATGGACCTTTTTGTGTGTTCCAGATCATTCAGGATGTTTTTCTTAACTAATACCTTCTAGAAGACACTAGAGCCAAACCCTGGGTTCTCAATTTCTTTCCCCTAATGTTGGTTGGTAATTGTGATAGTAAAGATAGTAAACAATTTCTTCATTTGTTTTCTTCTTTCTCTCCTCTTCTCCCTCCCATCCCTCCTTGTCCTCTTCCTGCTTATAAGAAAATAATATCTAAAGCTAATTGCCTCACATTCTTTTTTAGAAAGAGATGTATACCATACATAAATTCACTCTTTACAGTAAGCGGTCAGCAGTTTGTGGTAAGGATAGAACCTATATAAGAGCATTTGGAGGAAGTTAAAAAACATGTGAGGTGTGAAAGAGTTTTGTTCTTTTGTAGTCAGAACACCTGAGTCCCAGTGCGACTACTTACTAATCACTTACCTACATAGCTAATTTACTTGACTGTGTGTTCCATTTTTCCATCTGTAAACTTGGGATGATAACAGAACCTTTCGCATAGGGTATTGGGAGGATTAAATAACATATTACTTATTAAGCACTAAGAACATAAATTTCAATGAATTTATTTAATTTGTATACTTAAGCTCTTAGGATGTAATTGGCATGAATTTATTCAGCAGATATTTAAAGCACTTATATGTGCCAAACACTATTATAGGCACTGGGGATACAACAGTGAATAACAAGACAAAAACTCTTGTCTTCGTGACTGTCCAGTTCAATGAAAAAAAATTAAAGCAAGAAAAGAGAGTAGGGAATCTGAAGTTGCAATGTTAAATAGGGTGGTTAGGAAACAAGAGGTTTGAGCAAGTATTTGCAAGTGGTAAGGATATGAACATGTAGACTGCTGGCTAAAGAACCTTTCCAGAAAGGGAGAATAGTATATGCAAAGGCCCTGAGGCTAGCGTATGCCGGGAGGCCAGTGGGGCTGGGATAGGGTGATAGGAAGAATAGGAGAAGGTAAGATTGGTGCCAGAGACCTGCTTAAGATCCAAGTGATACAATGACAGACACAGAGAGGGATATCAGGGACCAACCGATGAAGGCTTATTAGAGGAGAAGGTGGACCTTGAAAGTGCACAGGCTATGAAGAAACACATAGAAAAAGGAGAACATTCCTGTTAAGGAGAACAACAACATGCACAAAAGGAACAGACAGTGGAAGAGGTGGGCTTGGAACATATCCAGGATAGCTTGTCCAGAACAGAGAGAGAGCAGTGGGGGAGGGAGGGACACAAGATTGGATAGAGTGGGGTTGGGTGACATCCTTCCTCGAGAGCCAGGGAGAGGACTTTTCATTTCTGCTGATTTAAAAAAAAAAAAAAAATTCTAGTCAGTGGAAGCAAATCAATGGTAAGATATTACAGTCCGAATTTAAAATCCAGGGATACACTATGTACATAAAATTCTGTGAGGTTTGTTTTCAGAGATAGATAAAAAATATAAAATGTAAATGAGAGTTTTGATGTATAATAAAGAAAAAAATATTTTTCTTTTAAAAAGTGCCGACTAGAAAATAAAAGATTTCCTAGCATTCAACCATGTGAGGTACAGTTATAAGTATCATGATTTGATAAACTAAATATTGTTTTAAATACTAAAATCATAATCCTTTGAATGAATAATCTTGGTGTTGATAGAAACCAGGGATCTCGTCCTAAAGGTTCTCTTCTTTATGCCCCTGATCAAGTTTTAAACAGAAGGGTTGTTTTGCGGGCTGCTATGTGTACACAATGACATGCTCACAAACACGGTACAGAAATAAAGGAGACAAGTGACTCAAGTCATTTCAGCGGTCGCACACTGCCTGTGGAAAATTATCTTGCAGTTTGAGATGTACCGGCACTAGTTTTTCATTCATTTCTGCCCTTTTTAGCATTCTGTTCCCTGTCAAGCTGCACACAGAGGTAGTAGGATGGGGCAAAAGGAAAGAACAAGCACCCTGCTAGAGTCATCAGACTCTCACGTGTCCGCGTTGGCGCATGCTGTGTTCAACGTAATCTCTTCAAAAGACGAGCTCTTACTTGAAAATAAGTTTCCATCATCAAATGACTTCTGTTGCTGTGTTTCTGCCAGACAGCTCCTCTCACAGCGAGGTACAGCCCAAGACTGCCGTGCTGACTATAGCCTGTCTCACATGGAACTAAACTTATTTTTCACGTGAATTCATCCTCTTCAGAAATTGAGCAATATGTACAAATAAACATGTTTCTTTACCTTCAAACATGAACAAGATTCAGTTTTAAGTTGATGTTCATGAGATCTATTTTAAGAAATAGATGATGTACTCATCACTTGAGTGATACAGCCCAGAATACTATTAGGAAACTTGAGACTCTATTTCTGACTTCACCATTCTCCTGCAGCAGGAATTTGGCTCCCTGTTGATGAGTTTCCTGAGTGTCTCTGTGAAACAGATGCAAAATATCAGCTAATGCACCCAGTAGAATTTCGCTGAGGGATGATACAAAGTAATTGGTCTGGTATTTGCTATAAAATGTGAATTACTTTTAAAAATCTTAGCAATTCTTCTATTAATAGGTTGAAACACTCTGTTTAAAACAGTATGAATGTATTAAGTTTGGTTTGGGGACTGGATTGTTTACTCTTTTCATCAGTGATTTTGATGACAGACTCCAGAATAAGTTCATTAGTTTTGGATGACACTAAATTAGGCGGTGATGTTAACCTCCCTGTATGATCCAAATACAAAGTGGCACTTGCTGTGCAGTCAAACAATGAATAAAAAGTAGAATACAGCTCAGGAAGAACAAATGAATGGTACGGGGCTAAAGAGAACAAACCAAGACCTGAATGTTAACCATGACCCATTTCTCAACTTAACTTCAGTATTGTAGGACTCTTATTAAGAATTTAAAAAAAAAATTTTTTTTTCACATTCGAATAAAAAAATAGAGATGTGAAGTAAGTCAAGAGTGTTGCTGGAATGTGAGGGGAAGACACAATAAGTATCACCTGAGAATAATGTTTCCCCCGTGCTTGGCGTTAGTCATATCTATTTAAGGAGACATGTTCAGATTCTATGAAAGATATGAAAAAGTAAAGGAGGGCACGATAGATGAGCAACTAAAATGATTCGGGGTTGGAATGTGGCAGTATGGTGGGCAGGAAGAGGGGGATTGAGTTTAAGAAAGAAGGTGGTATTTTGACAGAGGAAGAAGCTTAAAATCAACTTAACTGTCTTTAAGTAAATTAGATTTCAGTGGAAGAAGGATGTTCAGCCACACTTCATCTTCCAAGGGAAAGTAAACAAGATAAATTAGTGTAAATTGCTACCAGAGACCTAGATCGAGCAAAAGAGAGTACTGTGTGGAATTGATTGCTGTTAAACTCCAGGGGGTACTACCATGATAGCTTGTGGATTTTCTCTCAGTGATTATTTTATAAAAATGGGATTTATCCACTTTGTTTGGATGATTGGTTATCTTATTTCCTAAAAGCATGATTCTCTAAGGCAATCTTTTGGTTTAAGTATATTTGCAAAGGAATTGAAAAATTAGTTTTGTCTGTCTCCATCATTTTGTGAAATTTCTTGCTATTCATGTACTTCAAAGAATTTACTCAACAAATATATATATAGGGCATGGGCTTATGTTAGTAAATGTTTTTATAATGGTAGGAAACAGCAACATATGCTATCATTGTCACTGAAAACAATGCATAATTTCTTGCCTAACCTCTGCTTTTGATTATTTACATGGAGTTTTATATAAAGAACATACTTCAAAACTGGTATAATACAATGGCATATCTGTTGTTGCTTGATTATCAGCTTTGAGATTTCCCTTAGAGAATTCATGATTTTTAAGCTCAAAAAGTATCATTCCAAACATTTAGCAATAAATTCTGATCTGATTAATGTTAAGTAGCTTAATATAAGATGTTGTCATGGTGACAACTACTCAGAAACATAAATGAACATGCAGGACAAGAAAACAAAAGAGAAAGAGAGAGATGACTTTCTAATGTATTTCTCTTGCTTTAAAAATATTCCAGCCAACGGTGAGAAAGAGACTTTTTCCTCAAACACCTTTTTATATTTTTTGAATTTTGAACTATGTGAGAATGTATTGAAACCATTATAAATGTTACCTTAGAATACTAAACCTTTTTTTTTTTTTTTTTTTTTTTTGGAACAGAAAAAAAAGAAAGTCAGGTTTCCCAGAATAATTTACTTCAGTCTTTTAAAGCTAGTCTGAGATCATTAGATGAGAATGTTTAGTTACTCTTTTCATTGTTTTCAGGGCTTCAAGTAAGGAGACCTTGAGTAATGGATGCAGAGGGTGTTTTGAGAATGAATCCCTGTCTAATCTTTTAAATATTCCTTTGATACAGAAGCATGAATCTTTTTTAAAGCACTTAACATAAGCAAGTATTTGGTAAGATTCTGCCTTTTCACACAAACAGGTATCCTTGAGACTTCATATTGAATTAACTACTTTTTCAAGTAAGAAAAGAAAATACAATTAGAAACAACTGAATAGTAGCTCCCTACTTTCTGTTATCTTGATGCAGGGATCAAAGGAGAGAATTAGCTTTTTTGTTTTGTTTTGTTTTGTTTTGGTGCTACTATGTACCAATATAATAAAATGCAAGTTAAAGCAATAGCCAGTGTTAAGGGTTGTGATTAGCTTAGGGTGCTGTTAAGTATTATGGCCAGAGGACCAGAAATACCCATATCCTCTGGAGACTAGAGCAACCACTCTCCTCGTGGTTTCTGAAGAAGGAATAATGGCAAAGAAAAGGAAAATAGCACCTCATTATTTGCTGGGGATTTGGCCCCACACCCCAGTGCAAAGAACTCTAGCTGCCTGGGCCGGACCACCTATATGCAGCAGTCACTTCTCCTGAGGTGATGAGGCCCAGATAGTTTCAAACCAAAGGGGCCTCTTCTATACTCACATCCATACCTACGATTTTTCCTTCTTATCTCACTCCTACCACATGTAACAAAGACTCAAGTTAGAGTGACGTGTTTGGGGATGGGAGAAATGAGCCTTGGCTCTGGAAATGCCAAGCATAGGGAAGACATAAACCAGAGGAGGAGCCACACCTGTGCATGCTGCTGGATCCCTATCCATCACTTAGCAAGGGTGGCCCAATCTACCGAACCACAACAATTCTTCCTCCCGGGGTGAGGATGGTGTGTGAGGAAGATTGTGGGTAGATGGTCTTTGAAGGGCGCTTTCTGCCGAGGACCACCGACAGGTCAGCGCCGACCCACGGTGGAAAGTGGATGAGCCACACTGAAGCTCTGCTCTGCTTTGGTTTCAAAGCCCAGGGCATGTGTCCCTTGTGGGTATGATGAGGGCACATGCAACTCTTTGTCCAGAGGCTGAGGACTTGGCACAGAGGCAAGCGAGTCATTTCAACCAAGTTTATAATGTAGGTTCATGATCTAGTTTCGGCAGTTGGCCATTTTTAGTCTATCCAAAGAAGCAATCTTAGTAAATCGGGTTATATGTATCTATGTGTTAAAGACCTAACTGGTCCTTAACCCAATTAATCTTTCAAAGATACAGCTTTATTGGGTGAAGGGTAGATGGGAAGGAACTCTGTACTGTCTTCCCAACTCTTTGGTAACTCAAACGTTATGTCAAAGTAAAAAGTTTTTTAAAAAGTAGAAAACAAAAGGGGTGCCTGGGTGGCTCAGTTGGTTAAGCATCCGACTTTGGCTCAGGCCATGATCTCACAGTTTGTGAGTTCGAAGCCCTCATTGGGCTCTGTGCTGACAGCTCAGAGCCTGGAGCCTGCTTCCGATTCTGTGTGTCCCTCTCTCTCTGCCTCTTCCCTGCTCACGCTCTGTCTCTCTCTCTTTCAAAAATAAACATTAAAAAAAAAAAACTTCAAAAAAAGTAGAAAACAAAAGACCTAAGACTATAATGCATTTCAGAAAAGAAATAAGTTAAAGTGTATGTTTGTAAGGGAATAAAGATATTTCAATATGTTTAATATATAAAAATATGTATAGCTTTTATGTTACCATGCTACTCAAAGGCTTTTGGTGGTTTCCTATAATTTATAGGATACAGTTCAAATACTTGAGCCTTAGTATGTAAAATCTCTTAAATCCAGTCCTGGTCTATAAGTTATGTTATCTGCCCCATTCCAAATCTCTAGCTAAACTGGTATCCTCACGGACCTTCAAAAGTGATTTCCCTACAGGATGCCCACCATTCTTCTATCTCATGAAATTTAGAGCAATCCTGCAAGGCTCCTTGTTTCTTCCACGAAGCCTTTCCTAACCACTGCCAGGCCAGGGTAGTGTGCCTTAAAGCAAATATTGCATGTAAACCTTCAGTGCTTTTATTTAGTAAAACCCCTATTTTTAATATTAATTTTATATGTCTTTGTAGCATTTCTCAACTAAAATTTTTTTCTCTACTAAAATTTTTAATCTGCTCCAAGCCAGCATTTATATATTTGTGATTTCTTCCCATTGCTAAGAATATTTATTTATTCCACAAACTTTTATCAGTTACATTGTATGTGCTAGGCACATTTTATGTGCTGCGTACTTGGAATATGGAACAAAATCAAATGATTTTTTTTTAAGTTTATGTATTTATTTTGAGAGAGAGAGAAAGAGAGAGAGAGTGCACAGGAGGGACAGAGAGAAAGGGAGAGAATCCCAAGCAGGCTCCTTGCTGTCAGCACAGAGCCTGATACAGGGCTCGATCTCATAAACCCCTAGATCACGGCCTGAGCCATATTCTGCTGTATTGTTTGTTGGATTGTGTGTCAGATTCCTCCTTAAGGATGGGCATTCAGTCTTTTTTCATCAGATCTCCAGTAATCAGAATAGTGTTCGATATATGTGCGCCGAATGAGACAAATGCTAAAATACTGCAGCTGAAGATTATGGTTGATTGGTGGGACAATTATGACTGAGGCCGTCACTTAGAGAGGTCTTTAGCTGCCTGAGAATCACATTCTTGTGATTTTGTTGTTGTTGTTCTTTTTCTTCTCCACTTGATACTTTTAATCATGCTGTATGTATGAATCATCACACATGTTATAACAAAGGATTTGTGTGTACTGTCTGCTATCATAGTAATTATTTCACATACAGAATCTACAGATACACATATAGAAAGTTTTTTGAGTTCCAGGAATATGTGCTGCCAACTCTGTAATCTCTAGCAACAGGTATCAAGTCAGCATTAGACCTGAATACCTTCAAAGTTTTGACCCATCTTTGTATTTCAAGTGTCTGGAACAAGCAAGGTACCTAGGACAGAGTATATGCTTAAAATATGTTTGTGAAATTAATAATAGGAATAATCACGCTTCTTCTCCCCACCCAGCATCTTTTTTTGCGAGCCATTTTTAATCTCTTACAGTTTTATCAGAGCTGCTTAAAAAATAGAACTCACTGATTTGAATTTCTTTTTAACTTTCCCCTACCTTCATGCTCTACAATCCTGACATGGCTAACAGTGGGAGCTCTGAGACCAAAAAGGAACAAGAAAGATTTATGTCATCTAGAAGTTCATTTTCAGGTCCATGAATGGCAGAGAATTGATTTCATACAGAATTTTAAACTGAAAACTGCTCATTACTTACTCAGAAAGAAAACCTCATGATTCTTTTACGTAACTGAGATCCTCAATTATATTACACAGAACAAACAGGCACAGAGTTTACCTTCAAAGAATTTATCAAAATCAGCATACTGAAACTTTGAAGCCAGTTAGTTATTCAGCTCACATTTTTCCAAAATATCTCATAAGAAGTTCAAGTAGAGAGACTCTAAAGTTTTGAAACTTGTCTTGATAACTTATATTACCACAATAAGACTTTTTTTTTAAGTGCAATTTCCTGCAAAGTGGAGATTAATTCCTGATGCTCTGAGAGTTTGGGTTCTTTAGATAAAAGACTACAAAGGGAAAACATGAACATACCATCTCCGGGAGTAATTATACTTGTTAGATTTCATGGGTGTTACGTAGTTTTCCTGAACATTAGCACAGCTTTGCTCTATTTCAGAATAAAAAAAAAATCCTTATGGTTTTAACTACCTATATTATAATTTACTTTACAATAGTTTGGAGTGGGTGGAGGTGAATCCTTGTTAAATGAATGAATGTCTTTTCCATTAGTTGTTCCATGTAGTCTCCCTCTCATTGTATCAGCGTTTTTTTGAAAGGTTAACTGCACAATAATGGGAAAATATGGAAGCACATCTATTTCTTCATTATGGTCCATTACTTCTTCCTGTACGAGTTAACACAGAGGGTAGAAGGAACCTTGCATATTTTAACAAAAGGTTCAATGGTGATGGCAGGATAGACGCTTTAAACAGGACTGAGTATACAGTTGTTCTGTTATCAAGACATTGCCTGATTGAGAACAGCTCTCTGGAAACATTCCAAGTATGTGTCTGGAGTACCACAGGGTGCTGGAGTGATTAGAGTTGCTCATGAGCAACCAAATGCCCTGGCTTGTCTCCACAAAGCAATTGAAGTATATGGGATCCCTGAGAGACATGGCTTAGTTGAAAGTATTCTCTTCCTGTTCTAGCCTTCTTTCCCTCATTGGAAGTATTAAATGCACAGCAGATCTCTGCACAGGAAGCCCTAATGCAGACATTAAATTTGCAAGGTGTCCCTGGCCGACTCCACATGACATAGGCCCCTCCCACAGTCTTATTGCTTGTCAAAACCTGTATTGATGACATTTTATCTTTTAAATATTTATGCATTTATTTTTGAGAGAGAGAGAGCACAAGCAGGGGAGGGGCAGAAAGAGGGGGGAAGAGAGAGACTCCCAAGCAGCCCCATGCCATCAGCGGATCACAGAGCCCAATGCAGGGCTTGATCTTCTGAATTGTGAGATCATGACCTGAGCTGAAATAAAGAGTCAGATGCTCAACCTATTGAGCCACCCATGTGCCCCACTTCTTAGACATTTTAAAATTAGGTATAGATTATCAAGTCCTGCAGGCCAAATTGCAATAATGATAGGTGGATGGATCCACAAAGAAGGGGTTTACACTATTGCTTCAAGAGATGAAAATTGGCATACATTTTTGGGATGAATATGGTTCTTTTGCATTTAAATTTTCATAGGTCTAGTGGTGTAAATGTTTATTAGTGATTGATAAAGTCAGGGATTGTGAAAATTGTACTAGTCTTTGGATATATTCATTAGCTTTTTCTTTTAAACAATTATTCACATAGTTCAGGTTTCACCATAGTTTGTTTTAGTTACTGTCACCATCCAACTCCTGTTACAAGGCAGATTCCTTCTCTGTTTCTGCATGTTGTCTGGGTAGTATTCTGTATTGAGTGGCATTTTCCTTCACTCCAGAAACTTCTTAGTAGAAAAGTGTCTTCCAGTTTTCCAGCAACCAGAGTGGGCTAAGATTAGGCACTCCCAGAGCTTGAATGGGTTCAAATACTCCTTCCTCTATGTGTCATCTGGATTCTGGGGCTACTCAAAGTCCAGTCTTCCTAGCTACATTTCTGTGACTGCTGCTTCTCAGAAGAAAAATAGTAATTGTGTTATTTTCATTAAGCCCTGAAGAATCATATAATCCTTTCATCCTCTCTTCTGGGCTTTAGGTTTCAGGAAAAACAACTTTTTGCCTAAGGGTATTTAGTTTTCAAATGGTTGAGCCATCCACTGACTTTCTGGCTTGTTAAGCTCTCTAAATGTGACCACTAATGGCCAATGAGTCTTGACCAAGTAGTCTTTTTAAACTATTCTGGTAAAAAATATTTTGGTAGCTTGAGTCTTAGGAACAGGAAATTAACTTGGAGATAGTTAACTTGAACTTAGGGATAGGAAGAAACCTTAGAAAGATCTTAGGTGATTTAAAAGAAAACTTCCCAAGCAAACTTGACTTGTTAGAAAGTGTCTTTGCAGCTATGGACGTGGACTCATATTCCATTTTCTGGCCGGATGACATTGGATTAGTTATTTGATATGAACATCAGTTTCTGTAACCGGGAAACAGTTTGTTGTGATATTTAAATGAAATACCCATTATCTTGTTTCTTTTTTTTTTTCTTTTGCAGAAATTTGACTTCCAGTTTTAGTAGCATCATCAAAGAACTGAGAGCAAAACTCATAGCAAAATGTTGGGTTTTGCAGTATGTGAAAAAAAAATCCCTTGCAGCTCTGTTTATAAACTTAGCTGCATTTTTTCTGAGTATGTTTAAGAAGCAAGTTTGGAAGGAGCTAGAAATCTATGCACTATAAAAGCAAATTAGCTTTTACATAAATGTTTTTGAGGGAAAGGATCACACAATAGAAGAATATCACATGAAGAGAAATCAGAGTTTTTGGTTTTGTTCTCGTTAAGCTTTAAATTCACATACTTTAAGTATGAGATCTATGTTAAATGCACTGTTTTTTACATCTTCACAACAACCTTTTCAAGTAGGAGTACCATTAATATTCTTCTTTGATAGATGAGGAAGCAGGCTTGGGAGGTCAGGTACCTTGCTTCACATCTCACAGCTAATAAATGCCAAAGCTGCTATTTGAACACAGGTGTGTTGGACTCAAGCTTTTAACAACCAACTGGGAGGGCTGTAGTGAATGGGGGAGACTCTAGAGCTAGGCTGCCCCTTATTAGCTGTGAGACCTGGGGCCTTAATCTCTCTCTGCCTCCTCAGTGAATGAAAATAGGATTAAATGAATTCATATCTATAAAGCTCATAACATAGCACCTGGAATATGGTAAGGACTTCAGTGTTAATTGGTGTTGTCATTGTCAGTATATTATTATAATTCTTTTCTAAAGATGGTCGCTTGGGCTAATTTTCTTAGAGTTTATGGATGGTACATCAGAGTATGTTTAGTTTTAGTTTTGTTTTTTTGTTTGTTTGTTTGTTTTCTGGCTGCAAGAGCCAGGGAACATTTGGGTCTGTCTTCTCTATGTCTGACCTCCTCTAGTCTGGCTAACTACCCTGACATGAATTCTTAGAGTCCATGTTTGAAGAAAGCTGGTGCATTGTACCTTTTGGTAACCAAATCATAAGGAAGGAAAATTGAGGGGCACCTGGGTGGCTCCGTCCGTTAAGCATCCGACTGCAGCTCAGGTCATGATCTCGTGGTCTGTGGGTTCGAGCCCCATGGGTTCTGTGCTGACAGCTCGGAGCTTGGAGCCTGCTTTGGGTTCTGTGTCTCCTCTCTCTCTCCCTCTACCCTGCTCATACTCTGTATCTTTCTCTCTCAAAAATAAACTTAAAACAAAATTTTTTTCTCAAAAGAAGGAAAATTGAATTTGTGAGTTTGTAGGGATCATGTCAGCCCTGTCTTCATTTATGTTAAACTAAAAATAGAAAAAAAAAAATCTAACCAAGGTGATGTTTCCACATTGTTTGGATAGTGATACTATTTTTCTTCAGCCTGAATTTTAACTTCTGTCCATCACTGAATTCACAATCTCTTTCTATATCCTGGTTCCTTTTCAACATAACTTCTATCAAATAGGGATTAGTTTTGTACTTCAAAGGTCATACCTCCAATTGTTCTAATAACTCCAAAACAAACTGTGAGGAATAGCACATAATTTCAAGCAGAGGAGAGTTTGTAACTGGTATGAATTAACTAGTGATATTGACTATTTCCCCCACCATACTTATTCTATATTGTCTTCCTTATTCATCTTCAGCTCTTTTGATTTGGGATTTTGTTTGGGAACAAATAAGTATAGAATGGTTTCTCTTTAGTCACCATGAGCATGTTAGTGAGTAATTTATTACATTTAAAAAAAATAGAATTTGGGGCGCCTGGGTGGCTCAGTTGTTTAGGTGACTGACTTCAGCTCAGGTCATGATCTCACAGTTCGTGAGTTCGAGCCCCACGTTGGGCTCTGTGCCGACAGCTCAGAGCCTGGAGCCTGCTTCAGATTCTGTGTCTTCCCCTGTCTCTGCCCCTCCGCTACTCACACTCTGTGTCTGTCTGTCTCTCAATAATAAATAAATGTTAAAAAAATTAAAAAAATAAATAAATAGAATTTAATGTCATATGATAAAAGTATAAGAGGAGAATATAAGAATGAGATTACTTGAGTCATAATTTACCTCCTGGGGAGGTATGAATTCACAGAAGGAAGGGAAGTAGATCAGATGTGTATTTTGTCTGAAATTCTTATTTACTTCTTATTTTCCATTTAAAATAATCAAGTAGTAGAGCTGTATACTGTCTACCCTGTTCTGCAAGACCTCAGGGCCAGCTTCTCCTTGGTGGTGAGTGAGGGGATACAAACATTCTTTGCAAAATGTGCTGATTTCAACCTTAGACAGAAGAGTTAGGCTGATGACAATATTGAACTGTGTTTGTCAAATTGACTTAACTAATATTTATTGTATAGTCATCTTGGGTTGTGCTGATTTCTGTATCCAGATGATAGATATAAATAAATAGAACAGTGCCAAAAAAAAAAAAAAAAAAAAAAAAAAGAAAAAAACCCAACTCTGTAAATAACAGTCCTTGAATTTTTATTCACTCTGTTGTTGAGGGAGATCTAGAAGAGGGGATGTGGAATTGTATTCCAGACACAAGAAATGTCAAGTATAGAGGCTTGAAAGCATGAAAGAGTGATGTATTTAGGGAACTTTTACATGTGACCAGAGAACAGCACCTGGTGAATAAGAGGTACTTACTATCTATGAATGAATAAATATTTGTTGAAGGAATAAACAGGGTCCTTGAGAAGAATGATGGGAAATGTGTGTGGAATGTAAAAGGGCGCAGATCAGGGAGACTGCTAAGGAGCTGAAACTTGGTCCTTCTGGTAAGTGGTTCATAATTGGGATATTGCTGCTGCCTTGTAAGGAAGACCAAGCCCTTCACAGGCAGGCTTCCAAGATTTCACTGTTTCATTTTTGTTACATCTGTCCATGCATGCTGTCTGCTGATACCTGTCACCGTTAGGCTGAGTTTTAGGTTTATATGATGCAATATAGAGAAGAGTACAGCTATGTACAGAGAAAGATGGTGAGCTATGGTTATAGGTGGTGGAGAGTTCTTGAAGGCAATGGGCTTGTGTGTTAGAGACATTATTCTAGTAGAGGTGTGAAGGGTGGCTTAAAATGAGGAAAACTGTGAAGGATGATGGATGCCAGAACTAAGGCACTGGCAGTGAAGACGGAGAGAAAGTGGAAGAAGGAAGACGGTAAAGTGGTAATCTTGACAAACTTTTGATTGAGCAGTTTGATGAGAGAATTGAGAGAGGGGGATGATCCCAAGGTTTTTGTTTAAGCAAGTGGGCAGAATGACAGTATCAATAACCAGACAAGGGATCCAGGAGAAGGTGCAGGTAATAGGAATGTTAGGGATAATAATCATTTCAGTTTGGGATACAGTGAAATTCACAAGTATGTGAGCCATGCAGACAAAGATGTCTAATTGAAAATATAGGACTTGATCTCAAAAGAGACCTTTTTAATCCTGAAGTTAACCAGGGAGAAGTCTATACCAAGAATGATTTCAGGATAAATTAAAATGGAATAAAACTATGGCTAGATTTACTTGTATTTAAAAGTAGTAAAGTTTAGGGTTAACAGTTAAGATGATTATAGCATTTATGTTTATCTGTCACAGGTTTAGCATGCATTAATTTTGCTAGGTTTCCAGTTTTATGTACAAAATGAGTATCAAGGTGGATTCATGCTTAAGTGAAGGTACCTGCAGACTAAGTTTTCTGGATCTTATGGCCAGGACCAAGCTAGCACAACAGTATTTAGAGTCCACATACCTAAGAGGAAATGAGCATCTTAAATGCTGAATTTGAAATCATGATGAGGCAATAGTGGCGCCCGTAAGCTATGTTCTGAGAAAAACCTAATCTGTTGATTTAACTGACTAAAAATATTGAAAGTGATACAATTCCTTATAGCATATGCTTCATGGGAAGTGAAGGGAGACTATTATAATTTCAAATATTAGAGAATATTTGTCACAAGTACTATAGTTGAAACTTAAATATATTTAATGATTGAATATAGGATGAGTTTTTTTTCTTTTTTCCTGGGCTTGAGTCCATCAACTCAGGAAGGAAATATAAATTAATGGAGCGTAAGTTTAAGTTTTAAATACAAGGTTTTAAGACCTTTCCTGCTTAACTGTGGGTCCATTGTCAAGTGACTATGCTCTGTTTTGAAATAAATGTGTCCATAAGTGAATAGAGAAGATTTGAGACCAAAAACACTTTTTTCCTTGGCAGCATCTGAGACTTGGACACCAACTCTTGATTTTTACTGTTTGGTTTAGAAGGGCCTGACAAGTTACACCTTGGTAATTTATCTTCCTTGGCTGACATTTTTGAACAAATACCTTAGTGTTTTACTTAGAGCTGGTGTCGTACTTAGTATTTCCTTTTTTTACTGTTTAATATAACTTGTTAATGTACCTTATATCAGAGAAAGGCCGCTAAAGTTTCTGGTAAGAGCAGTGTCTAATGAGGAAAGGTTGGTAGACTATCCTATGGATGGCACGTAGACTGCAAATAGATAATTTATTTTATTGTTTTGTGTTTTCATAAATGGCGAAGGATATAGCTGTGCTTCAGGTTTATTTTCTAATATTAAAGGTACCTAAAATAAGCATTCATTATCAATATTAAGAAGCATTTTCTGAATGAGATATCACAAGAAGTCTCAGGAAGGTGCCATTTGTCTAAATTGCTTTATATCTTTTAAGAAGAGACATACAGAGTGCCTGGGTGGCTCAGTCAATTAAGCGTCCAACTTTGGCTCAGGTCGTGATCTCACGGTTTGTGAGTTTGAGCTCCACGTCGGGCTCTGTGCTAACAGCCCAGAGCCTGGAGCCTGCTTCAGATTCCGTGTCTCCCTCTCTCTCTGCCCCTCCCCTGCTCATACTCTGTCTCCCTCTCTCTCTCAAAAATAAATAAACATTAAAAATTTTTTTGTATAAAAAAAGACACTTACACAGTAAGATCATCATTAATTTGTGGAAGTACTAGTTCTTAAAAAATTATCTTCTCCTATATGGAGTAAATTTAGTTAATTAAAGCATGCTGTGTTCTGATAAGACAAGTACTGGGGAATTATATTTACTTATAATAACAGTTGATCTGTTTCATTGCTACACACTCTCTCCTGTCTTTGCTCAGGTATCTTCCAAATTGTTGTCATTGTTTGCACAGGAGACAGGGTAAAGAGCATGACTGGATCGGCACAAATATATTTCCACTTTTGGAATAATAATAGACTGGCTGTAAATCAGTACTATCTTTATTTGCAAACAACAACTCTCTTACCCATGTGGGTGCACCTTGATTTTTGTCTTTAATTTTTAAAAGTGATTACAAGTAAACTGATGTAGGAGGGAAATCTTATATTTCACTGACTCAAAACTCATTGATAATGATTTATTCATTAATAGTTATTGAGTACTTATTGGTTGTGTCTTGAGAAAAATTGAGTAAAGATGTAAGGTATAGTCCTCATTTCCTGAAGATCTAACAGTATCATATGGAAGTCTCCATTCATATATTTAATTTCAGTGACATTAGAAAAGTCATATTATTTGAAACCAAATGAGTAATGTACATAATAAGTATGAATAAGAGACTGAAGGAAAGAGAATCCTCTGACAACTAATAGAACTATTTCATGAAGCTAAGGCTTCATTTTCTCCCATTTTATTTTGAAAAGCATTTGAAAAGGTGAAAGAAATTTACAGTGAATAGTAGGATAAATGTTATCCTTTGTAACAACAATTGACCTTTTACTATACTTGCTTTATCATGTATAAGTAAAACTTGGACAGGTCCAGCTAAAAGGATCAAAGCGTGCTCAAGATTGGGACAATGTGAAAGATAGGTTTTGTGGTAGCCAGCCCCCAAAAATATCTCTCCACGGATCCTTGTATAATCCCTCCCTAACATTGTACCAGGGTTGGTTTGTGTGACTGGTAAATTCAATAAGTGCCCCACTCCCTTAACACAAAGATGTGCATGTCCTGATCCCCAGAACCTGTAAATATGTTATATGTCAGAAGGGACTTTGAGTGTGTGATCTGTGAATAAATTCGAGATTTTGAGATAGGAAGATTATCTTGGATTCTCTGGGCGAACCCAACGTAATCACATGTCCCTATAGAGGGACATAGTAGATTTAACATTAGAAAAAATCTATAAGATTGGAAGCAAACATCAGAGAGGAGAGAAGATGTTACCCTACTAGCTTTGGAGGAAAATAGAGGAAGGGACCACAGGCTAAGGAATGCAGGTGGCCTCTAGAAGCTGGGAAAGAAAGGAAATGGATTCTCCCTAGAGCCTCCAAAAGGAATGCAGCACCTCCAACCCATATTAGACATCTAATCTCTAGAGCTATAAGATAATAAATTTGTGTTGCTTTAAGCCACCAAGTTTGTGGTAACTTGTTATAGCAGCAATAGGAAACCAGCACAGTGACCAGCAGACTATGGCAGAAATGAAGGTTTGCCACTTCTGAGGCAATTACATTATAAAAGACTGTAGCTTCTCTGTTCGACTCTTTCCTTCTTAGGTCATTCACTGTGGCAGAGGCCAGCTGCCATGTCATAAGGATACACAGGCAACCTAGGGAAAGGCCCGTGTGGCAAGGTACTGTGGTTTCCAGCTGATGGCCAGCAAAGAAATGAGACATGTCAGTCACCGTGTAAGCAAACTTAAAAGCAGATCTCCCCCTTGGATGAGGCTTCAGATGACTGCAGATCCACCTGGGAGCTTGATTGCAACTCATGGGGGACCCTGAGCCAGAATCACCTGGCTAAGCCAATCACAGATTCCTGGCCCACAGAAACTGTGAGATAATAAGTGTGTACTGTTTTGGGGGGGCCATTTGTTATACAGCAAAAGATGACTAAAACAGAGTTGAAATGGTAGTTTTAGAGGAGATTGTAGAAGGTTTGAAAGCTAAACTAATTCACCTCTCAGTAGGGAACCCTTGACAGTTTTGATCTGGGAAGTAACCAACTCAAAATAATAACAAGTTTTATTTGTTTTGATATGTTAGAGAACAGGGAGATTGGAGGGAAGGAAAGCAAATGTAATATTAGGGATAGTAAAATTAGATATAGCACTGAAAACCTGCTCTAGGTCTGTGAATATAGAGAGGGACAGCAGAGGATATACGTAAAACTACAAAAGAAACTCAACAGGACCAGGTGACCAAATGGACTCAAGGGAAAGGGTAATTGAAAAGTGGAAGCTGGTGTTTTGAGTTTGAAAGAAAAATGGTATAGTTCTGAAAATGGGACATTTACAATAAGAACAAGTTTTCAAAAATTTCTTATACTCTCTGAAATTTAGTTGCATAAGTGAAAATGTTCAAAACAAATTTAGGATAAAAGACTTCATTATCTTCCTTGTGGACACTTAGAAATATAAGTGAGGGATGAAATTGGGACGTGGGGCAATAAGAGTATGAGATGTGATGTTACAGGATACATAATTGTGTGTATAGAGCCCTGTACACTTTGGCTCTAAGCGTCCTCACAGAGGAAATGCTGACAATAACATGGCTTCAGTACCAGTAAGACTAAAACATGTCTTCCTAGTGTCTTAAGTACACACATTCTCAGCATTACCCTATGGTGAGTACTATAATTTTAATGAGAAGAGGTAAAAATAGGCCACTGGGTTTTATTATTAACTGATCATCAGTGATATTTAGGATTTCACTGTCGATATGATGGTAAGGATATAAGCAAGATTGCAGGAGGTTGATTTCTCTGGAGATAAAGTGGAACCAGCAGAATCTAAGTTATTCTTCAAGCTCACTGGGGCAATATCACTCTATATCTCAGTCCATAAAGTAGAGCAAAAATAGTGATCTTTTTTTAGCCTAAAATATAAAGAGTGCTTTAAGCTGCTGGTTAAGAATTCAGTGTAAACCCAGGATGTTAACAGCAGTTATCAGTATGTAATATGAATGAAATTGAATTTGAGGGTTGATGGCCAACATGGTTAGTTTATGGAGCCTACTTTCAGATTGTCACCTCTAATTTTGTATTTATAGAAAGCATCCCCTATCTGGACTGGAATTCAAAATTTTCGCTTATTGCTAGTGGTGCCTGATTGTCATTTGTGACCTTTGGTTTATATGTGAGGAGGTAGAATTTGGTAAATGGTGGTCTCCCAAAACTTTTCTGACCAGCCCTGCTGGGTCTCAGTTTTGACAAGTTGTTTCTCCCAGTAGGTTTTAATCAGATGTAGAATGTAAGGTGATGTTAGTACTCTTAACAGTGTCATTCAGAAAACCAAAATAAAATGATAGATATGAAGATGCCTTGAAAAGTTAAAGGAACATGTAAGTAGTAAGTATATTTATCATCATTATTAAGATGATTGGAACTGTTATTATATTAAAATAATACTACAACTTCTGAATTCAACATTAAAAAGAGAGGGAGAAATATTTTGCTATGGTTTATTTCAGCTTCTGTATAACTTCCTGTGAGCTTTCTGAGAAAAATATGTGCACAGGCAATATATATAAATATACATGTGTTTTAATGATGCTATACTTAAATCACTTGGATTGTTTATAGCCTTATTTAACTCTGGGCTTATTTTACCAGCATAGTTTTGGAAATATGAATTCAATAATTCTTAAGATATATCCAGTAAAAACAGGATCACCAGTATGTGAGAAATACTTCTTCATATCTCTTAATCTTCACAAAAACCATGTCAGGAGGTATTATTATCTTTTTATGTAAAAGGAAACTATGGCTCTGAGATATTATTAGCTTTTTGCCCATAGTGTGCGTAGCAAGGATTTGAGTAAATAGCTAGAGCACCACAGTTAGATATAAGCTCAGCAATGAAAATAAATTTGCTTAGATAAAATATAATTGCATTTATAAGTACTGTGTCAATATTCATATTATGTCTCTGAGTCAAATTTACATTGTTTTCAAAGCAGCCATTGCCTTCTGTTAACAGGCCTCTCTCATGTTATGTTAGCATGAACCCACGAGTTTGCCAGGTAGAAATCTATGCAAATGTGTTACCAGTTTGTCTTGAGTTTGGTAACCTAATTTATATAAAGCATAAGCTGTGATGTATTTTGGGTTTTCAGTGTTGAGCCGTCAATAGGATAGAAGATGGTGAATAATGTTTTATGGAGTCCAACATTTGTTTGAACTTCATGGTTTGCTGATTGCTTAGTCATTCTTTATCTTACCCATTTGATCCTCACCATCACCTTGCACAGTAGATAGGGCTCATGTTATTCACCTCATTTTTCAGGAGAAGAAATCAAGGTCAAAGGCGAGTGTGTAATTTTTTTCAGCAAACTTCAAATATTATCGATGTAAAAAAGATTCTGATAAATAGTCTAAGGGCAAGCGGGTCCAACGCAATAACCGCAGTACATCTTGCTGCTTATGTAATGAGGAGTTTACTGCTAGGTTATAGTTTGATTTAGGTAAAACTTCCCATCGTATGGCATATTTGGAGATAAATAGGTGGATACAAATTTTCCTTCTGTCTTCTTCTGCGGGGATATCACACCACTTATTTTAGCCCCCGTTGTTACGCGGAGGAGTGCTGTACGCTTCTCCACTGGCTGTGTGTTTTTGTGGAGAGTTAAAGAAGCTCCCCATATCCTTCCCACAGCGATATTGCCCATCCTAGAATCTTGACCCGGAACAATCTGCTGGGTTATGTATATGGAAATTTGCCTTGTGGTGGCTTGTGGTGTTTACTTGTGAAAAAGCCACAACATCTGATAGGTTTGTTTCCTAGTCACGTATGTAATGCAAGATTATGTCAAACAAGAATAAGTTGTCTCATTACCAACATTTAACAATAGTTCTTTCATCGCTACCCAGCGTTTATCAAGCCCTTACCTAGCGCAGCTGCAGTGCCAAGCTCTGAAGAACACAGCTCTTCACTCGGCTCATAATCTAGATTGTCAGGTCCAAACATCAAGGCAAGGAGTTTCCAGTTTCATTTTTCATATATAGCAGTTGTCTTAGTGTGTTTGGTCTGCTAGAACAAAAACAATAGACTGGATGGCTTATAAACATCAGAAATTTATTTCTCACAGTTCTGGAGGTTGGAAGTCCAAGATCGGGGCCTAGCAGATTCACTGTCTGGTGAAGGTCTGTTTCCTGGTTCATAGATTACCATCCCTCTGTATCATTACATGGCAGAAGGGCTATGGAAGTTCTCTGGGGTCTCTTTGATAAGGGCACTGGTCCCATTCTGGAGGACTTCACCCTCATGACCTAATCAGTTCCCAAAGGCCCCGCCTTTTAATACTATAACATGGGGATTAGGTTTTAATATATAAATTTTAGAGGACACAAACATTTTATTTAAAACAGTAGTTTGGAAAGCATGTGAGTCTTCTCAAAGTATAAATAATTTTAAAAAATGCTTTTATACCATGTCTGAGATAAATTTGTTCTTTGGCAAAGGTGATTTTAATTGTTGGCACTTTCTAGGACAAGGAAAACAATCTATTGACGCGCCTCTCAGAGTGATCAGATGAAAACAAGAAACACATATGCCCAGCCACACGAACTCTCCATTGTACTCTTGATGAATCCTTTCTTATGTTTATAGCTGTTGAGTTTATATATATATATATATATATATATATATATATATATATATATATATATATATATATATATATATCTTGAGAGCAGGGCAATTCTCTAAAAGAGTACACTACTTTCTTTATGTACAATGTCAGTGCCACAATATTAAACAGAAATGAAATATGTGGCTGTGCTTTTCAAAAAATGTGAATATATTTCTCTATAGAGTTGTTTTGTAGCTATATTGCTATTAAAGTAGTGCCCAACTCCAGGCCTGGAGACTGCTGACACACAATTAATCTCACAAATTTATGAATGCCAAAGCATGGAGCAAAATGAAAACAACTGGGGGAATGTTTAAGGGAAATAATTGGACTGTAGCCAGATGTGCATGTGTAAAACATCACCCCTTAACTCCTCCCCCATATCCTGTCTGAAGACAGGATTTTTTTTTCCTCAAAAATAAATGGGTTATTTGAAAGAAGCAGTGGACTCTGACTGAAACTGAATAGGCAAAGCCAGACTGAACATAATTGTATATGTTCTTGGTGTCTTTGTTTTTTAATTAACTCATTGGGTGCTGCTGAATCAATCTGCCTTATGGCTGTTCTTGATGGCTCTCGCCACAACGTTACACACTCCACTTGAAGATAATATAGAAGGGTTTTCAAGAATGTCAATTTTCTTGAGTTTTGGGCTGTCATGAACTGTAAAGTTTTACTATTAGAAATGGACATTAAACTGTCCGGTGTGGAGGAAGTTAAAATGAGAAGTGAGGTCCGGTTAAGAGGGAGAAGAAAAGTGTGAGAGCATTTGTTTGTTTGTTTAATTAGTCTAAGATAGCTACAGGTGCTAAAAAGAAAAAAAAAAAAAAAGAATTTCTCCTAGGATGCTTAGCTCACTAGGTAAAACCTAAAAATCAAGGTAATATTGACCTTGCATGTATAAAGTTAATTTGGACCTGGCATCATTGGGATATGAGAAACTAGAGGTCTGGGTGCTGAATAAGAACCTTCCATGTTGGTGTCGAACCATCACAAATATTTAAAATTTTTTTTACATTTATTTATTTTTGAGACAGAGAGAGATAGAGCATGAATGGGGGAGGGTCAGAGAGAGGGAGACACAGAATCTGAAACAGGCTCCAGGCTCTGAGCTGTCAGCACAGAGCCCGACGTGGGGCTCGAACTCATGGACCGCGAGATCATGACCTGAGCTGAAGTCGGCCGCTTAACCGACTGAGCCACCCAGGTGCCCCCAACCATCACAAATATCTTAAATGTACCAGAGAAGAAACAGTAAGGCACATTATTTACTTAAATGTCAAGAAGTACTTCCTTGAAAACAAGGTAACCAAGTCCAGCGATAACATCCAAATAATTTCAACAAAGGAGTTTTCTCCATAGACTTGCTTTTCTCTTGCTCTGCATAAAACAAAAAATAAAGATGAAATTAAATTTTAATGAACCAGCTTAGAAATACTCAAGACCTCTTGCCCCACACGCCCCTCCCTTTATGCTGCTTGTGCAGTTACAGAGACTTTCCCTGGGATTAGAATTCTGAGCCTTATTAGGCAAAGTCTCAAGATTGGATTTCTGTTTTTATGCTGGGGGAGAAACAAAAGTAGAAACATTTTAAATGCCCAATCTTTTATCCCACTTAAGGAAGGATTAAAGACACCAATTCTTTTTTTTTTTTTTTTGATTTAAAAAAAATTTTTTTTACACTTTTTTTTTTTTTAGAGAGAGAGATAGAGCACAAGTTGGGGGGGCAGAGAGAGAGAGATAGACACACACACACACACACACACACACACACACACACACAGAATCCAAAGCAGGCTTCAGGCTCTGAGCTGTCAGTACCGAGCCCAATGCAGGGCTCAGACTCACAAACCGTGAAATCATGACTTGAACCAAAGTCGGATGCTTAACCCACTGAGCCACCCAGGTGCCCCAAGGACACCAATTCTTGATGTTCCTACAGTTGGTGGCAAATTGCACTCTTCTAACTGTGAAGATAATTACTCAATTTAAAGCCTAATTTTAGTACCATAATTGTTGGACATAATTCCCACAAAAAAAAGGAATTAGTCTATTTTCCCAATTCCTTTTCCAAAGGGAACTGGGTGGAGAGAGGCATTTTCCTGTGCCAGATGCCAGGGTATTAATGAGAAGTGATGAATGCAGAGAAGGATAGCCAATGAGAAGATCACTTGTTTTATAAATATATATACACAGATAGCAGTGTCTCTGTGCGATGGCTGGTATTCCCTTCCTTATTTGTCTCCATATAATGCCCAATAGAATTGTATTTCAATTAGCCAGTTCTAATTTCAAGTGCAAATCACTTCTGAGAAAGTTATATATTGGTTTTTACCCACTTATGAATATATAATTTCATGATGTTGGAAATAATCTATATTATCCAAAGTTTAAAAAAGTTAAATTAACATAAATTAAACCTTGATGTCTTAAGCAAAAACTTGGTAAACAAATACTCTAGAATTATTTGTGTGGTCATTTAAGGAAGATACAGTGATTCTGGATTTCAAGGCATAAATACAGTAAACATTATCGACTTTTTTAGTAAAGGGTGTGCTTGGTCCAACAGATGATAAAATCCTTAATTACTAGAATGTCAAAATTCATCAGTTGCTTAAAATTATTTGGTAATAGATTTGTTTTCTTGCTAGAAAATGAAAGCCATGTAGTAGGAATTTCTAGACTAGCACTTAAAACAATAGTGACCACAACAAGGTCATTGTGAAGGTCATTACATTCCTGCAGTGCTCCCTCCTCCTCCCCACTACTCTCTTGCAAACCAGCTCTTTCTCTAATCTTATCCATCTGGAAAAGACCACCTTTATCTACCTTTTTATTTAAGTCAGAAAGCTAGGAATAGTCTTCCATCCTCCCCTCATCATAGCCTTTCCAATCCATCTCCAATTCTTGCTAATTCCATCTCAAAATAGATCTCTAGGGGCACCTGGGTGGCTCAGCCAGTTAGGCGTCCGACTTTAGCTCAGGTCATGATCTCACAGTCTGTGAGTTCAAGCCCTGCATCCGGCTATGTGCTGACAGCACAGAGCCTGGAGCCTACTTTGGCTTCTGTGTCTCCCTCTCTCTCTGCTCCTCCCCTGCTCATGCTCTGTCTCTCTCTGTCTCAAAAATAATAAAATAAAAACATTAAAAAAAATTCAAAATAGATCTCTAACCTGACTCCTTCTCTTTAGTCCCATGGCCACTTGCCGGTCTAAGCCAGCATCATAGCCAATCCAGATGGCCATAATGCACTGCTACCTGGCGCCTTCCTATCTCTTTGCCTTCATTCCCTTCTTTGCTCCTCCCCCTCCCCACGCTGAGGACTCCCCTCTTGCCACACTGTTCCTTTTTCTACTATTCCTTTGAGGAGGGCTCCTTCCAGTCAGGGCCTGTATCCTTTCAGCCTTAGGATTCAACATAAATGTGACCTTTTTCAGAGACACTTTCTCTGACTTCCCTTTCTAGTCTAAATTACCTTCCCTTGTCATACTTGGTAATGGCATCTTCTTCTTTTTCCTTGGAGCATTTATTCTAATATATAGTTACATATTTATTTCTATATCTGTTCCCTAATATAAGACTCAGGAGGCCAGGAGCCGTATTGCTATTGTTCACTGCTGAATCTAGAAGATAAACATATTTCCTTGGCATATAGAAAGCTCTTGAATGGCACTTTACCAAATTTTGATAATGTGAAGTTAATTTTGCCACAGTCCCTAGCCTCAAGTTGCTTACAGTCACTTTATTAGAAAGATGAACAAAAATTCTATAGCGCTCTCTCTCTCTCTCTATATATATATATATGATTTTTTTAAGTTTATTTATTTTGAGAGAGAGAAAGAGCATGCGTGGGGGAGTGGCAGAGAGAGAGAAAGAACCCCAAGCAGGCTCCATACCACCAGCACAGAGCCTGATGTGGGGCTTGAACTCAGGAATGGTGAGATCATGACCTGAGCCAAAACTAGGAGTCAAACACCTAACTGATTGAGCCACTTAGACGCTTCCAGAGAGATTTTTTTTAAATGACTTTTAAGATCAGGGAAAAGAATTTGTAGTTGAAGTGATCATACAGAAGCATTCTCCTAACTTAGAATTCTTTAGGTTGGCAGGGGCGTTAACACTTCAGGTTATTAATGGGTTGCTACTGCTATAGACAGGAGCTTCATTATATATTTAGAGTGGAATCTACAATTAAACCAGAAATTTTGGTAGTTTGTATTAAGAATTTCTGGATATTTATTCATTTTTTACATGTACATTTATATATGTATCCACTGTGTATAAAATTTCTATCTAGAATGGTCCGTCCTGTGAGAGGGAAAACATCCTTTTTGGTGAATGTTTCTCTGGCTTCCAGAATCTCTGCAGAGTACCAAAGGGGAATGCAGAGATAAGGGGAGATATTGCAATCTCATATGGATATAGAAATAGATAGAAGGAATAGATTAAAGGGTCATCTCTTCCAATATAGAGTATGTATAGAGGGAAGTGGGCAAAGCTATGCAGATCTTTGAAACCGTTTACATTATCTTCCCATTAAAGGATGTTAAGAATGTCTAAGCACCCAAATGCTTCTAACCACACGGATGAGGGAGTTAGATATGCAGTCCAAATTTAGCATGAAATAACATGAATTATTTAAAAAAATTTTTTTTAATGTTTATTTACTTTTGAAGGAGAGAGAGACAGAGTGTGAGTGGGGGAGGGGCAGAAAGAGAGGGAGACACAGAATCCAAAGCAGGTTTCAGGCTCTGAGCCGCCAGCACAGAGCCTCACGCGGGCCTCGAACCCACAAACCGCGAGATCATGACCTGAGCCAAAGTCGGACGCTCAACTGACTGAGCCATCAAGGCGCCCCAACCTGAATTATTAATAAAGAAAATGGTCCCAAAACAAGTATGACAAATACCATTACATTTGTAACAGTTTAAATTGCAAAGCTTTTCTAAAACATACCTACCACATAAAATAAAACCCAATGGCAGGTGTGCAGCAGTTTTTGCCACAATTTGGAAGCTGGTCAATGAAAAATAGGAATTTATAATTAATTTTGTTTAGAAGTGGAGAAATTTTGAAATGTTTATTCTCCCTTCTAAAGATTACCCTCAACACAGTATTGAGCAGCATGTTTGGGAGAACATGGCAATACCCCAGGACACCCCCCCAGGCGAGGTGCTGAGGGCTTAAACTCCCTCTTTTAGAAATTCATTGTTCTCTTGGTTAAACCTTGCTCTCTTCATATGGTCCACTTTAAAAGACAAACCCTTCAGGGAGGTGTTAAGTCTGGACATAGGAAAGGAGGAGAAAGCATATTAGAATTCACTGAATCTGGGTCAGGGACTTGGTATGTGCATTCTCCTTACAGTCCTGTGTTTTCCTTGTTTCACAGATGCAGAAAGCAAGTCTCAGAGAAGTTTAGTAACTCTCCTTTATGTGAATGAATTGTAGAGCTGAGATCTGACCTCCCAGTTGGTCTACCCGTAAACCCACGTTCTTTCCTTAACGTGATCTGCATCTTACAGTCATTAATTAACGTGATGCTTTTCTCGTAAAGGCTGCGGATCAGAAGCATAAAAGTGTGCTAAGAATCTGGAGGAGAAGTGGTGATAAAAGAGAGGACAAGAGAGCAGGAAAAGGAGGCTGGAGAGCTCCTCAGGCAGTACTTAGGGAGTAGCTTCTCTGGGCCTCGCTTATCCATAGATTTGCTTCCTGCCTCAAGAGGTTTGGAGGGACTGGGAACCAAAGCCAAAGTGATATTGAAGGAAGCTCCTAATGCATCCTTCTTTATTTGCATCAGCAACGAAGTCCACAGGCCCCTTCGGTATGTGAACACCTGAAATTAAAAGACTACAAATATGCATTTAGACTGTTTACTTTAGGTTTCCTGTTTACATTTGTTCCAATTTTATTCTCTCACTGGGAAGTAAAATTGGCATAAAGGGGGAAAAGGCGAGCAGATGCAAGAGGGAAGCGAAACCCAGTTTTGAGAGTAGAACCATTTTTACATTAAGTTAAACTGTGGGTTTAAAACACTCAGCTCTCTATTGGAAACCATTGTGGGTGGAGAGCATTTGCAACAGAGCTTCACCTAATTCATTCTATATGCTTGGCAAAGGAAAGGCTGAAATAAGAGCCAAATTCCAAAGGTCTCTGAGGGAAGCAAGGTCACACTGCATTCAGAATTATATAGCAACCTGGCCTGAACAGAGGATTTTTAATGTGTTTGTACACTTAGGAATCATTCTTCTAGAATATTGTAATTGTTTAGCCATTTTGTGAGGTTCTGTTAGAAATGTATTACCAACACTGCTTCACAGCTAGATAAAAAAGACTGTCAAATAATTTAATCAAGTTAAGTCAGTTGATTTTCTAGCTACTTTTGAAACTGAAAATAAAATAATGTGGAAGGACTTAACTGATTAGTCCACTATCATAATCAATTTGTAGAAATGTCTAAGAAACCATATTTTGCTTTTTTTCTTTTTTTGGTCTGAGGAATTTGGCCCATCCTCATATAAAAATTATGCTTTAATTCCAAGGCATCTTATTATGAACAGTTGTTGAATTTTACATTGTTTTATAATTAGTTCTGCTCTTTAATAAAGCTCATTTGCGAGGTAAAAGGGCAAAATGTAAGAAGCAAGGAAACCAAAAGTTGTTCATCAGCAATTACAATAAAAATAGGAATAAGCAGAAATGTCATTTTAACTCACTTTCTGGGAAGACATTCCAGAGTTTGGGGGTTGACAGAACATCTTTTGGGTGCTTAGGGTCCAAAAGGGAGTAAGGACTTCAGACTTTTGAAGTTGTTTTTGCTTACAACCAAATTTACCTCAAAGTGCAGAGTGCATAAGAGTTCATTTAAATGTCGGTTACAAATTCCAAGAAATGTGGAGATATAAACCAGAAAGACAACATGACCTGAACAGGGGTTTGGGAATGTGGACTCTGATGTTGACCTTGTGTCATTTTTTTTGTTTGTTTTTGTTTTTAACTTTGTAGTGATGAAATACAGCTTCTATTCTGTTGACCCCCTTAAGGTAGTACCAAACACAGATAAAAATGGAGCATACTTACTTCTCTTTTCCTGGGGAATCATATGGAAGGACAATTCCTCCCTCTTCTGAAGATGATATGGGCTTAGAGCAAAGTTTCAGCCATTTCTGAGAGCCCAGGTCCAGGCATCTGGGTCTTTTGATACAAATGTTGCTACTTCCCACCTCTCCAAGGGACTTCTTGCCCTCTAGTCATGGTCAAGCCAGCTGAAGGAATCAGAATCAGTTGTTGATAAAAGTTTTCAGGGCAGCTTTTGCCAACCTTGAAATGTACTCTGTCTATACCAGTGGTTCTTAAACTTTTGGAGTCATAAACCCATGTAAGAACATGGTAGAGTTATTGACCTCTTCTAGAAGTATTGCACACATTCACAAAATGGCTTACAAAAGTTCTCCAGTCCAGAGGCCCAGTCATGGACCATGGGTTACAAACCCTAGCTCTGCAGGGTTAGTTTCCCTAAGTTCTGAAAACATTACGGTCCAAGTTGTCCTCTCTAAGCAAGGAGCTACTCCTTTTGGCCATTAAGTCACTGTATGGAGAGAGCAAACATCAGTCCAGTGTAATCTATTCTCTTCATATCCTACCCATCTTAGAGAAGAGCTCTGAGGTGACAGAAGACCTGTACCTAGGGACCTAACTATTTTATGTCACTGTCTTTTCCAGTGTCCAGTTTTAAGTTTGAGCAGATCTTTTCTTCTTCCTTTCTTTACATCAGAATCCTACCCATCCTCATAACCTGCTCTACTCTCCTCTCCCACCTGCCTTCCCTCACCAGCAGCCCGGAGTGACCACCCTCCTAGTGATTTCTAATACCACTTACACTTGGTACCAGCCATATAATGTTCATTATTCTCTTTCTGCTTATTTTTAAATCCTTTTTTACTATGAAATATTTCTAATGTACACCTGTGAATGGAGAATAGAAATACTACCTGTTTTAACAAAATCTTAGCCTCATGACAAACTTGCATCAGATCCTTAAAAATAATAATTGTAGTTGTAATGAAAATCTTCCACACTGCCTTGGAACCCCTTTCTCTTCTTCTCTCCCAGCAGGAACCACTGTCACTTTCAGGCATGGTACTTTACTATTAAAAAAATTTTCCCCCTCAGTGTAGATCTGATTCCTCCAATGAGACCATAATTCCTTGAGAACAGATAATAAATAGCCGTATTCTTCTTTTGGTTTGTCCCACAGTGTTTGACTCAGTGCTCCAGGAATCCTTAAAAACTGACTCTAGAGGGGCACCTGGGTGGTTCAGTCGGTTAAGCATCCAACTTTGGCTCAGGTCATGATCTTGCGGTTTGTGAGTTTGAGCCCTGCGTTGGGCTCTATGCTGATAGCTCAGAGCCTGGAGCCTGCTTCGGATTCTGTGTGTCCCTGTCACTCTGCCCCTTGTACTCACTCTCTCTCTCTCTCTCTCTCTCAAAAATAAATAAACATTAAAAAAATTTTTTTAAAAAGGGACTAGGGGCGCCTGGGTGGCTCAGTCGGTTGAGCGTCCGACTTCAGCTCAGGTCACGATCTCACAGTTCGTGAGTTTGAGCCCCGCGTCAGGCTCTGGGCTGATGGCTCAGAGCCTGGAGCCTGCTTCCAATTCTGTGTCTCCCTCTCTCTCTGCCCCTCCCCCATTCATGCTCTGTCTCTCTCTGTCTCAAAAATAAATAAACATTAAAAAAATTAAAAATAAAATAAAATAAAATAAAAAAGGGACTCTAGATGCATGCATGTGGGGTTACTTGCATTTTGGTACTTTTTGACTTTAAAGTTCTCCTCCATCTTCTTGTCCCTCAAAGATCCTTTGTATCTTTTCTCCAAAATGCAGAAGACCATTTACTCTCATTTTCTATTTTTTCTCTTCTTTCCATGGAAGAAAACTCAGAATTATATTAAATTTTATGTTCCTTTAAATATTCTGTTGCTCTTCATTTCTCCCATTTCCTTATAACAGAAACAATTCTTAGTCCTTGTGTCTCAGTTCATTTATTTGTAGGTTTGAGGAAATACTCTTGCTTTAGATAACCTTGAACTTTATTCAGGTAGTATAAAATATATGTGTAATATGTGAGTAAAAGGCAAATTCGTTTTCCCCCCAAATGTTGTCATTTGATGTATTTATACACTTGAAAGATTCATCACTTTGTCCATCTTAGCAGTCCTGATATCACCCTCTGTTTCACAGGTAAGGAAACCAGGGCTAGGAAGACCAAACAGCATTTCAGGTCGCAGAGCTAGGGCAAAGGGCTCTAGATTTCCATTCTTTTCACCTCACCATTATGCATTATTATCGTATGATTTTAAGAATAGCAGCTATGGGGCACCTGGGTGGCGCAGTCGGTTAAGCGTCCGACTTCAGCTCAGGTCACGATCTCGCGGTCCGTGAGTTCGAGCCCCGCGTCGGGCTCTGGGCTGATGGCTCAGAGCCTGGAGCCTGTTTCCGATTCTGTGTCTCCCTCTCTCTCTGCCCCTCCCCGTGCATGCTCTGTCTCTCTCTGTCTCAAAAATAAATAAACGTTAAAAAAAAATTTAAAAAAAAGAATAGCAGCTATTAATCTTATTGGATGATTGGACATTTTTTGGGTCACTTTACACTTCCACTAATTCTTATAATCAACTTAAGTTAGGTGGTTTATTGTCCTGTATTACAGTTACCCAAACTGAGGCTCAGAAAGGTAAAAGGAATTCTTTTAAAGTCAAGCTAGTAATTACTCCTGGTAATAATGACAATAATAGCTCACACTTTTTTAGCACTTATCAGGTACCAAGCTCTGGTCTAAGCACTTTATGTAAATTAACTCATGATTACATTTTGGGGCACAAACTCTATATCTTCACTCCATAGATAAAGAAAGTGAGACTGAAAGAGGTTAAGTAACTTGGTTAAAATCACTCAGCTAGGAAATATCGGAGGGAACTTAAAAGCCCAGTAGCCCGGTGCCAGAATCCATGTGTTTCCTCCCACCAGCAGAAACAGGATTCACATCTCCTAAGTGGGTGTGCTTTTCATTATGCTTCCAAACTCTTCTGCAGTATAATTCTTCTAATTTGTTATAAATGTAGAAATATTTACTCCAATTTAGAGTCCAGTTTCTTATTCTTTTGACCTGGAATGTCCTTTACCAAATGAATAGCAAAATCCAGTTCGCCCTTCAAAATCCTGCTCAGCAGTCTGTTCTCTTTCTTCCCTCTCCCAAAGAGTTAAACACTCTGGTAGAGATTCTGCCTCTGAACCATGTTTTGACATTAAAAAAAAAAAATAGACTTTTAAAAATAGTTTTATATCTATAGAAAAAGTGGAGCAGATTATACAGAGTTCCCATATACCCACTTTCCCTGCTCATAGTTTCCCATATTTTTAACATCTTGCATTAGTGTGGTACATTTGTTACAGCTGATGAACCAATATTGATTTATTATTATCAGCTATATATTTTTAAAATTTTTTTTAATGTTTACTTATTTTGGGGACAATGAGAGAGACAGAGTGCAAGCGGCAGAGGGGCAGACAGAGGGAGACACAGAATCCAAAGCAGGCTCCAGGTTCCGAGCTGTCAGCACAGAGCCCGACGCGGGGCTCAAACTCACGAACCGTGAAATCAAGACCTGAGCCGAAGTCGGATGCTCAACCAACTGAGCCACTTAGGCGCCACATTATCAGCTATATTATTAACAACTATTATTATTAACTACAGTCCATAGTTTACATTATGGTTCATTCTTGGTGTTATGCCATTCTGTGGTTTTGACAAATGCATAATGCTTTGTATTCACCATTAAAATATCATATAAAATAGTTTCATGGCCCTAAAAATCCCTGTGCTTCACCAGTTTACCCTTCCTCCACCTCCTTCCTCTAAACCCTCAACAACCACTAATCTTTTTGCTACTTTTACAGTTTTGTATTTCCAGAATGTCATATGTTTGGAATCATACAGTATGTAGCCTTTTCAGACAGGCTTCTTTCACTTAATATGCATTTAAATTTTCACATGTCTTTTTGTGGCTTAATTAAAAGTTTCTTTTTATCGTTTAATAGTATTTTGTTGTATGGATGCACCACAGTAGGTTTTCCAGTTCACTTATAGGAGAACATCTCGGATGTTTCCTGTTTTGGCAATTATGAAAAAAACTTCTATGAACACTGTGTGCAGGTTTTAGTGTGAACATAAGTTTTCAACTCATTAGGGTAAATGCAAAGAAGCATGATTGCTGGATCATATGGTAAGAGTATGTTTAGTTTTGTAAGAAATCACCAAGGTAGCTGTTCCATTTTACATTCCCACCAGCAATGAGAGTTCCTGTTGTTCCTCATCCTCACAACTATTTGTTATTGTCGGTTTTTGTTTTGTTTTGCTTTGTTTGGATGTTTGCTATTCTATTAGTGTGTAGTGGTATTTCACTGTTATTTTAGTTTGTGATTCTCTAACGACATATGATGTGGAGCTCTTTTCAGATGCTGATTTGCCAAGTGTATTATCTTCTTCGGTGAGGTGTCTGTTCATGTCTTTTACCCATTTTTAAATTGGGTTGTTTTCTTCTTGGTAAGTTTTAAGAGGTATTTGTATATTTTGGATACTAATCCTTTATCAGATTTGTGGCTTGCAAATATTGTCTTCCGGCCTGTGACTCATCAATTCTCTTAACAGTGTCTTTTCACATAGCAGACGTCTTTAACTTAATTTAAAAAACTCATCAGCCAACCCAAGGTCACTAGATTTTCTCCTATCTTATTTTCTAAATGTTTTACAGTTTTATGTTTTTCTTTCAAATTTATGACCCATTTGGAGTCAAATTTTGTGAAATGTGTAAGATCAGTGTATAGATGCATTTTTTCTCATCATGTGCATGTCCACTCATTTCGGCATTTCAGCACCATTTGTTGAAAAGATTATTCTTTCTCCATTGGATTGCCCTTGCTCCCAGTTAGCTATATTCTGGGTTTTCCATATGTTCCTCTGATCTGTTTATCTGCCTATTCTTTCACAAATACCACACTTACTTGATTACAGTAGCTTTATAGTATTTTGAAGTTGAATAGTGTCAGACCTATAACTTTGCTCTCCTTCAGTATTGTGTTGGCTATTCTGGGTCTTTTGCTTTTCCATATAAATTTAAGAATCAGTTTTGCAGTGTCCACAAAATAACCTAATGGTATTTTGATTGAGATTGCATTGAATATATAAATCAAATTGAGAATGGACATCTTAATGAGTCTGATTTTTTCTGTGTGTGAACATGGAATATCTTCCCATTTATTTAGATGATCTTTGATTTATTTTATCAGTTTTCTAGTTTCTCTCATAAAGATCTTGCACCTATCTTGTTAGATATATAACTCAGTATTTCTCTCTCTTTTTGGTGTTAATGTAAATGGTTTTGTCTTTTTAATTTCAAACTCCAATTATTCATTGCTGGTGTATAAGAACACAACTAACTGTTGTATACTAACCTCCTATCTTGCAACTTTGCTCTAGTCACTTATTAGTTCCAGAAGTTTTTTTGGGTTAGTTCTTTGGCATTCTCTACACAATCATGTTATCTGCAAAGATAGTTTTATTTCTTCTTCTACAATCTGTATGCCTTTTCTTTCTTTTCGTCTCTTATTGCATTATCTAGGACTTCTAGCATTATAATGAATAAGGAGTAATAAGAGGGGACGTTTTGCCTGGTTCTGATCTTAGGAGAAGGCATCTAGTTTCTCATTTCTAAATATGATGTTAGCTCTAGGTTTTTTTAAAGTTTTTTGTAGGTGCATGTTACCAAGTTGAAGAAATTTTCCCTCTATGCCTAGTTGGCTGAGAGTTTTTATCATGAATGGGTGTTAGATTTTTGTCAAATATTTTTCTGCATCTATTTATATAATAACATGATTTTTGTTGTTGTTGTTCTTTAACCTGTTGATGTGAAGGATCATATTACTTGATTTTGAGAAGTAAACCAACCTTGTATACCTAGAATAAATCCCACTTGGTCATGGTGCACATTTTTTGAAATCCATTCTTAGATTTGATTTGCTAACATTTTGTTGTGGATTTTGTATCTATGTTAGTGAGTGATATTGATGTTTTGTTTTCCTTTCTTGTAATGGCTTTATCTGGTTTTTATTTTAGAATAATGCTGTCCTGATAGAATGAGTTAGGAAGTGTTCCCTCTGCCTCTATTTTCTGCAAGAGATTTTAGAACTAATATCATTATTAACTTAAACCTTTGGTGGAATTCACCAATAAAACCATCAAGGTCTAGTATTTTAATTTTTTTGGAAGGTTATTCATTATTGACTCATTTGATTTAACAGAAATAGGCCTATCAGATTATCTCTTTGTGTGAGTTTTTCTAGATAGTGTCTTTCAAAACATTGGTTCATCATTCTTTTACATGTTCTGTTTCCAAACCATACATCTACTTTTATGTGGCATATTTCATAATTTATTTGTGTGTGTTTTCTTCTACTAAATGGTGGAGTTTTTGAGAGGATAGACCATGTTTTAAAATTTCGCATTATTAAGACTTTGCACAGTGACTGGGATATTTCATGGAAGTTGAATGATAGGACCTGAAGTTGTTCAGAATATCAGATGGATATATTTATGGCAACATCAAAGCTATAGGAAGAACATGAGATTTTTTATAAATGTTATATAAACTTTTTTACTTTACAAAGGACTAATCCACCTAGTCCTTTTAACTGGTTTGGTTCTTTGGTGAATTTTAATGTTGAACTATAAGCACTTTACTGTTTGAGAGAAGGCTGACCAATCGTGAGTCAGAGAAATCTGAAGTTAAAGGATTTTAACCTAAAATGATGACATTTGTCATTGGAGAAAGTATTAATAGAATTATAAGAATGTGATTTATCCCTTTTCCTATTTCTAGAAATTATCTGGTGCATAAGACAGAACACACCTGACTAAAGACAATAACCATATAACCTGAGCCCCACTCGGGAGAACTGATCATTAAAAATTACAAAACAGGAAGTTAGACTTGTAATTTAAACTTCTGCTTAGTCTTCGGCTATGATTAAATATTATGTTCAGGACAAAGAATGAGCTGGAGGGTCTCTTTAATCTCTGCTCTGATCTGCTAACTGCTATTGTGTAACTGAGGTACCTCGTGTTCCCCAAAGGGTGAGCCACAGGCCACTTTCTTCAGACCCCATGTTTAGATTGCTTGCAAGCCCTCAAGTGCTACATCCGCTGAGATTCCGTGTTGCATTTCATTGATGTGTTCAGGCTCTTTTGGTCAGTGAAACCGAAGCATAAACATTGTGCTGACAAGTCCGGGTCATGGAGCGGTTTTGGTCGCTGAACTGCCCAAGCAGGTTATTAGGGAACAACAGTGTAGCAGCAGCAGCAAGTTGTTTATATGATATCTGATCTCAGACGTTTTGCACGTATTTAACACTATATGAATCTGTTTTTGAGATTTTTGATGATTATGGTAAACAATCAGATTTCCTGGTGAAGTTGACTCTTGTGTTATTTCTAATAGAATTTACCACATTATTTATCTGTATTTCTTCTCTATAGTCTGAGAAGTTTGCTTTTGTATAACAGCGGGTTATTTTTAATAATCCGTGCATGTTAAAAAATGTTTACTTCCAGTGATTTATTAAATAATAGGGATCTCTATGGGTTTGGTATCAGAATAAAATGTGTTCAGTTCCTCAGTTGCAAGACTGTGTGATTTAATGGATAAATTATGATATAAGTTTGATTACTAACTTGGTTATTTATGTGGTGTGTGATATTTGCAAGGCTGCTTGACCAATTTGATTCTTGATTTCCATCACTATAAACTGGATAAAATATTCTGCCACATTTTTAATGGTCACAGAGACCTTTGATATTTTTCAACAAAATGCCTGTGCCAAGGGTTTTGTTGCCATCAAACATGCATTTAGTAATAATAAATAAGTTTGACATGAGGCTTTTAAAAATAAATTAATTGAATTGGGGCTTGTGTGCCAAATTTTGAATGCTTATAAATTTAACATCTCTCCACTCAGATGTTATGGGCATTTGTGTCCTTTCTCCTTAGATCTCTACAAAAAATGAGCATAGCACTTTCCTACAGTTGTATCATAAAGTATTTATATCCTTTTGCATGCTGAGGTTTTATTGTCATGAAAAAGATTTTCTTAGCAGTATGTAACATCTCCCAGTGCTATGGCACATGTTGACAGGGACCATATGCGCTGCCTTTTTTTTTTTTTTTTTGGTATAATGAGCTATGTTGAGGAAACTTCACAACATAATGGCCTTTGCAAATTTATTTTGAAACTTAAAACTGGCATATGTTTTTAAATTTTTGTTTTTAGTGACAGTGTGTCTTCTGGGATCATAGTTACTTTTCATAAATTTATACAGTGTATTATTTGTACTCATAAAGAATACACCTGATGGTGTTAATGCAGGACTGAAAGGACTAACACAGTGCCCCTGAAATGGCAGTATGGAAACCTAAGGTCAATTATTTTTATATTTTCAGACTTGAATCCTTTCCATTTCAATGGCATCAAATTTCTGTTCCCTTCTTGGACATCACTACTTGAATGAACTTGAAATCCAGCCCATCTTAAATTCGATTTATTTATTTCTGCCTTCACCTCTATGCCCTGAAAACCTGTTATTCTCCTGCATGTTGGATCTTACTTACTAGCCTCAGCAGCTGCACAATTCTCCCAAATTACAAACTTCCTCAGAGTCATCATGGATATATCTTCTTATATAAGCCCTATATCATCTTGTCTTCAAATCCTAATAGTCATTTTTCTCCCAAATATTGTCCCTCCTCTCAATCCTCTGGCTAAGGTCATATCCTTACCATAACTCTCCTGGACAATTACAACAGCCTCCTGAATGTTTCACCCTCCACGCCACATTGTGATTCTAAAAGCACAAATGTGATCATGTCACTTCCCTTGACAAAACATCTGTTGCCCCTTGATTCTCCATTACACAGAACAGTACTTTAAACATTACAGGTTGCAAGCTATTAACAAGTAGTATATTCAAATTAGTGACTTGCACTGAACTTTTAAAAGTTTAATAGAAAATAAAATAGAGTACATCACAGTTTGTAAAGGTATTGTTTTGTGAAGGTCTGCTCTGGTTATATTTATCTATAAAACATAGATGTGTTTGGGTACCGTTTTATGTAAAATGTATGTCTGCCCATGGGTTATGGTCATGAAAGTTTGAAAACCATTGGTATAAAGGATAAAGTTCAAACTTTTTCAGGGCATGGAGTTTCATTTATAATCTGCCTGGTTAAACTTCTTACCATCCTCTCTCACCAACTCTTCAGAGAAGCCTATGCTGATTTCCACTTCAGGAACTCACCATATTTCTCTTGCATGATCTTTGCTCTTATACTAACTAGTTCTTTTAAACAAAGTAGTAGTTCTCAGACTTCTGGTCTCAGGATCCTTTTAAATTCTGAAGGAAGTATTGAATACTTCCAAAAAGCCTTTATTTATATGGACTATAGACTATACATATTGATATATAATACACTAGTAATATATGTATATATAAAATACTATAATATACAATTAAAAATGGAGAATTTAAAAATATATGTATTAATTTATTTAAAATTATAACGAACCCATTATATGTTGTCCTAAGTAATATATTTTTGTGAGAAATAACTGTATTTTCCCAAACAAATAAAATTAGAAGAGTGACATTGTTTTGCAATTTTTCAGATCTCTTTAATGTTTGGCTTGATTGAAAAAAGATTCTTGTATCTGCTTCTATGATCTGTTGTGATGTGCTATTTAGTTGAAGGATTTGAAGAAAATCCAGACTCTAACAGAGATGTAGTTGGAAAGGATTGAGTATTTTTTTTTTAATTTTTTTTTTTAACGTTTATTTTTGAGACAGAGACAGAACATGAATGGGGGAGGGTCAGAGAGAGGGAGACACAGAATCTGAAACAGGCTCCAGGCTCTGAGCTGTCAGCACAGAGCCTGACATGGGGCTTGAACTCACTGACCATGAGATCATGACCTGAGCCGAAGTCGGCCGCTTAACTGACTGAGCCACCCAGGCGCCCCAGGATTGAGTATTTTAATAAACTTTTCAGATAATTGTGTATATATTCTCCTTTAATACTACACCAAAAGTCAACAAGTAGAAATTTCTTAAAGATTGGTTACAATGTAGATCTGAAATCATACCAATTAAGTTTTAATAATCTATAACATTAAAATTCATGTTCTGTCTTATTTGCACTTTGGATAGATCTTTTACCCATGCATGATTTTGCAATATCATGCACTGGCCATTTGGGAAATATTGGTTCTTTGAATGTAGTGTAGATCTTCCAAATGTTTATCAATGTCATCAAATAATATTTAAAACTACATTGCTTAATATTGGCATGGATTGCATCAAATAAATCTATAAGCATTGGGAAGCTGGCAAGTTTTCCAAAATTTTAATTTTCACATAAAAGCTCTAATTTTATGATTGGCAGCTAATCTGGTGGTTGGTTGTTTTCCTGAATCAGAGTTCTGTGGAACTGTAGCCTCACAGCATTCGATACATTAGAATTTCTATAGTTTGTCTGTGATTCTTTCAAGTAAAAATGGGGTTCCATGAAATAAGCACAGCTCCAACATTACATCAGTGCTTTTCCTTGAAACAGCCATTGAATTATAGGATATAGAAAAAGTGTTTTATGTGTACTTCTCCATTTCATCATATACAGTATTTAAAAAACAATGTTTTTAGGGGCACCTGGGTGACTCAGTCAGTTGAGCATCCAACTTCAGCTCAGGTCATGATCCTATGGTTCATGGGTTCAAATCCTACATCAGCCTCTGTGTTGATAGCTCAGAGCCTGGAACCTGCTTCAGATTGTGTCTCCCTCCCTCTCTCTGCCCCTCTCCTGCTTTCTCTCTGTCTCTCTCTCTCTCAAAAATAAGTAAACATTAAAAGAAAATTTTTAAGGCAATTTTTAAAAAAATTAATAATTTTTATTCCTTTATCAAGGATATTCTTAAGCAAATCTGACTTTTTTTTTCTTTAACTGCAACAGCTTGGCATCGAAGAATATAACTACTACTGCAGTTTAGTGCCCTTGCCTTGATTTGTGCTAAGGCACCAGCAGATTTACTACCATTACTTCTGAATCATCAGTGCAAATGTCAACATAGTGAAAAAGACAAATATTGCATTACTGTTATTATAAAAATAATTTTGACCACATGTATCTATCATGTGGGCCCTCTGCAAAGGTACTGCTGACTCCCAGGGGAACATGGTCCACATTTTGGGAACTGCTGACTTGAAATCTTCCCTAAGCTCATTTTCTGCTTGGAAAATTTATATTCAAATCTTAAGATCAAGCTCAAAAGTCATGTATGGTTTTTTTAGATTAAATTAAATTAAATTAAATTAAATTTAATTAATTTATTTACTTATTTTTTTGTGACGCCTTCCAAAGTACCCCAGGCTAACTTGTCACTTTTCTGGGTTCCTGTGATAGCCTGTGTCATATTTACCTTTGTCCATGAAGTCTTACTGGTAGGTGTGGAGTCTTATTTCTTCACCATCCTACAATCACTGGTAGACCTCAGGATTTATTAATGAGCAGCAAGCATGTTCACCCGGTTACATATATTGGTTTTTGTCACACATGCACACACTACACACACACACACACACACACACACACACACATACTTTATTGGTTTTGTTTTCATAGGGAACCCTGACTGATGTAACTGACTCGATCACATTTTTGCAAGCTTATGCTCATAGAAGTCATAATAATGTAACATTTTCATATCACCATATAGGTTTCAAAGCACCTGCACATTTGTGCCTAATTAACTGTTTCTCTAGAAGTACTCAGAAGCAATGAGCACTATGGATCCATGGGGAAAAGAAAATATGTTGAACTACATAGATCCTGGTAGAAAGGAAGTAACTGGTGGGAGAAATAACCAGGAGAGAAGGCCCTATTATGAGATGAGTTGTGTCCCTCCCAACCCCACCAAAATCTTGAAGCCCTAGCCCTCAGTAACTCCAAGTATGACTATATATGAATATAGGGTCTTTAAAGAGGTGATTAATTTAAAATGAGGCCATTAGGGCAGACCCTAATCCAATACAAGTGTTGTCTTTATAAGAAGAGGAAATTTGAACATACAAAGGTACACTAGGGATACATGCAGAGGAAAGACCATGTGAGGACACAGAGAGAAGGTGGCCATCTGCAAGTCAAGGAGAGAGCCTCAGGAGAAATCAAACCTGATGATACCTTGATCTTGAACTTGGACTTGGACTTGGACTCCAGAACTGTGAGAAAATGAATTTCTATTATTTGAAGCACCCCGTCTGTGGTATTTTGTTATGGCAGCTCTGGCAAACTAATACAGGTACCAAGGGTGAGCAGTGATGACTTTTCAACTCTGCCTGGGGCTGGACATGATTGTGGTACATTAGACATTTCTGTTCATCCAGAAGCCAAGGCAGTGGATCTGTAGAACTGCCTTGGATATGCTGGACTCATTCATCTTTTACTGGCTTAAGAGAGGCCAGTGTATTGTTGCTATTTGCATTAAAGCAAGGAGGAGACCCTGACACCCCTTTCAAGAGCCCCACAGTAGCCTAATGCTATATTTGCAGTGCTCTTGCCTGAGTCCTTGCCTGAAATTCCAGAAAAGTCTTGCCATCTTAGGCAACAGCATCTCATACAGCCTAGTGATTTTTTTCATCCTAATGTTTCTAAGGCTGTTTTTCATCACCTGGAAAATGCATTTACTGAAGTCTGTTTTAAATAGCTAAATAGATTTATGAAATAACGTTTTTTAAAATGTTACTAATCATGAGATGGTATATGACACAACCATCAAAAATGCACTAGTAAGACTACTTATTTGTCTGATGCTTTGCAGTTTTAATAATAATTATATAATAATAATATTGTAGCTAACACTTATATAGTATTTACCATGCACCAAACACCATTCTGAGCTCTTTACAGATGTTACCTTAGAAGTATTTTGACATAGACTATCTCATTTGGCTCTTGTAATAAAGCTCTGAGTTAGGCAACAAGGTATATTATTCCCATTTTGTAAATGAAAAAATTGAAACTTAGGGAAGTTCAGTGATTTTCTCAAGGTCACCCTGCTGATAAATGGCAAAGTTTGAAGCATAACCCAATTCTTCAATTCCTAAATTAGTGCTTTTTTCAAAACCACCTCTCTTGTAAATGGCATAAAATATTTTACATTGTATTATATATATATATATATAAAATGTAATATTTATGTAATTTTATGTAATATTTATGTAAAATATATGTAAATATTTTACACTGTATTTTATATTACAATGTAAAATATTTATATCATGGGCAAGCAAGCATGCTTTTCTTTGCCTGTTTAGGTTCCAAACAAATAAATGTAAGAATCAGTAAGATAGGGAAAATGACAGTTGCCTCCCTAAAGGACCACTGACTTTTAGCCCCTTGCAGGAATGATTGGAATTGAAGAATGGAGTCCAAGAAGCACCTGTTTCTCACACCAGGAGCTGTATGGATTGGAGAACAGAGTAAAATTGAGCTGGAACTTAAGCAAAAAGGGAATATTAAGCCACTATAAAAATAACAAAGTTTTAAAGTTGCATCTGAGCAAATCAGGAAGCTATAAAGGGAACCATGATATAACATGAAACAAAAAGACAAGGAAAACTTTTTCTTTCATGTATTTATTTCATTGGTAAGATGAATTCAGTTTATAGGAGGCACAAAATGTGCCCCTCCCCCCCGCTCCCCGCAAAGTTATATTTTTGAGACAGAGAAGAAAGAGGGTAATATATGTCTATGGAAAATGTTTGGCTGTAGCATATATCAATATGTCCTTTCATATATAAACTATGTCAGTTTCTATACTCGGATTTCATTTCTAGACACAGGAAAAACCCCTCATGAGGGAAGAGTTTAAATCTAAACACGACAGAGAAATAAGTGGTTAAAGAGGGCTTGTTAAATCCAGTGATTTCCTCCCTTAAGGCATAACTCCCGAGCAAATTTAAGATTGCTCATATAGCAAAAGGGCAGTAAAGAGGGATACATCTCATTGTTTATTTCTAAAAATTAGAAAATATTATCATAATATCCTTTGGTGATTTCAGTATCTGGGATGGGATAGACTCTACCCTGCGCGTAAAGACACTTAGGAAGCAAATTTGTATTATTGCTTAACCAAAACCATGATTAACTAATTAAAGCTGCAGACAAAAAAAGACGGGGGGCACTTTTCTGATTATCGTCACTCTATAATTACTAGTATTTTCCATAACCTAGGCAACTCGGCTGTCTAAGAAACAAAATCCAGCTGAAACTGAACCTTCAAAAGTTTTCCTTCTACAGTTTTTTTCAAGGCCCAGAGCAGGATCTCTGTCATACTAAAGTTCCTCCTGGATGTCTGGAAAAAGTCTTAGAGTCTGGGAGACATTCCAAAATATGTGCAGTGACCATTGCCACAGGCGCGAACTGCTTAATGCATTTTGCAGAAATCTCCACCACAATGCAACTGATTACTGTCTGAAGGGATTTTTTTTTCCTTTTTCAAAATAGCAAGCTGCTAAAATGTGCTTTTTTATATTTTATTACATCCTTAAGTATCTCATGTGGACTGAATATGACTGGAGGAGAAAGTTGCTGCTCTGAGTTTGACACACAATGTCCAGTTTAAACAATTTTTTTTTTTTAATGGATGGGTTAGGTGACTGAAAAAAGGAAAAACTCTGGACCTATGGAGACTACACATACAAAGTTGTATACTCATTACTGAAACTTGAGTTTCTGTCCAATTCTGTCTATTTCAGTAGATACTGAAATAAGGTCAGAGGATTAACGTGAAAAAAGGGCTTTTTAACGAACAGGTGGAAATTGAAAAGAAAATGGAATCTGGAGTTTTATGAGTGTCTCTGCCTTATGGGGATGGTATTTTTGAGGCTAGGGATGGGGGTTGGAGGACTTGTAGTAATATTTCTACATAATTGAGATCAAATTGTTCACATTCTTTAATTCTGTTTATTCATTGTAGTGAAGCAAAGGAGTGAACTTGTAGTTAACAAGCAGCAGTTTGGTTTTGGTTCATCTCATGCAAACTATTGCAGCAGGGTTCTTGCCAGGCTGTTTCTAATGTCACATAGAAAAAGTCTGATGAATCAGAGAAGGGAAAGTGCAGGGAAGATATTGGAATCATAATAAAGAAAGGACAGAAGGGACATCACTTACGAGATTTCTACTTCTTGTTCTCATGGCAGTTTCTATATTCTTGCTTGAAGGTGAAAGGTTGCTCTGATCCTGATATCAATCCTATCTCATCCAGACAGCAAACTGAGGCTAGTCACTACTGCTGGAAGATTTCTTGCTGACAGTGATTCATGTGAGCCAATTTTCAGAGGTTTTGATGTTCTTAAAGAGAAGCCAGTGTGTGTCTTTTTCTGTTGCATAGTCACTGAAGATATTTCGTAGCTTTCCGAAAAAAATTTATTTGCGCCATATATTTGAACAAGGCCCGCCTCAGAAGTTATCTAGTCATTCACAGGCATCACATTTTGAGCATTTCATGTTTCATGTATATGTGTGGTGAAATTCCTATTCTTGTGGTACACAGGTTACCACAGGAAGAGGTGTGAGATGCTATTTAAGAAGCCCAAACCTTTTACTTTGTATTGTCATGGGAGACTGAAAAAGAAACAGTAGACTTGTGGATTTAACTTATGTATGGTCTTAGGAATTATTTATTAACATCATAAATTACATAAGAGGGGATAATAAAATGATTCTAGGAACAGGAAAGTAAAGGACAGACAGATCGGTCCTGATGGAGAGAGAGCATACTCACTTCTTTACCTTCTGATGGGTTTATACCTCATCTGTGCATCCAAGCCTCCTTCCATATGAAATCATAACATTTTTTGCTTTGGAACAAAACCTAGAGACCACATAGTCAAACATCTTTTCTGGTAGATAAAGGAAACAAAAGTCTAGAAAAGTTAGCTAGGTTGCTCTAGGTCAAATAACTGTTTGGAGGAAGAAAGTCTGAATCTCAAGAAGTTGGTTTTGCCGCCTACCAAGGCCAATGTTCTTTTCTCTTTTCCCACACAGTGTCCCTTCACCTAGCTCTTCTTCCCCTGAACGACAAGAGAGCAAAAGCTGATGACTCAACGGTCAACCAGGCAGGACAGTGTTCACTTGTAGAGGCAGCCCGTTGCGTACAAAATAGCTATGCTTCAGGCCAACAGAACTAGAAATGGCAGGCTAGTCCTGGTTCAGTCTATACCTGCTCCAGTATTGCTTTTTGTAGAAACCACTTTGACTTGGTGAATTAAAAGGCATCATTAGATGAGGGCACAAGGAGGGGGGGCTTTTGGGGTGCTTGATGATGACGTTTCTCCATCTGGTGCTGGTTACCTGGGAATGTCGAGTTTGTGAAGATTCTGTGAGCTGTGCATTTTGGGATACTTCAGAAAAGTTTTAAAATTTTTACAGAACAATTAAAAATTCATTGTTAAGGAAAGCGTGTTGGCATCAAAGAAATTAAGTACCTCTAGGAATTATTTTGCAAGTTTATTTTTAAAATTTAAAACAAACTATTAAACAAAAACAGTCATTGTTTGGCATGACCAGTTTTTATTGTAAAGCAAATTTAATCTCCTCCTTTAGGTAGAAAGTTTTTCTGGATCCTGGGTCTTTTCCTTCACATTGCGTAACTACTTAAAAGAATCCTTTAAAAAAAAAAAAAAAGACTATGAGATGGAGCACCTGTGTGGCTCAGTCAGCTAAGCGTCTGACTTTGGCTCAGGTCATGATCTCACAGTTTGTGAGTTCGAGTCCTGCGTGGGGCTCTGTGCTGACAGCTCAGAGCCTGGAGCTTGCTTCTGATTCTGTGTCTCCCTCTCTCTCTCTGTCCCTCCCCTGCTTGTGCTCTCTCTCTTTCTCTCAAAAATAAGTAAACATTAAACAAAAATTTTAAAAAACAAAGGCTATTGGATGCTTACCATGTCTTCACGCTATGGGAATTATTCTAAATTAGAGTTAAAGCTTTTCTTCATTCAAATTTGTAATGGTCTTCATTTGAAGTTGTAAAAGAGCATATTCAGTAACTGCTTTATATGGTTGGTACATGTGATTGTGTGTGTGTATGTGTGTGTGTGTGTGTGTGTGTGTGTGTGTGTGTATACGTTTGCCCAAGGGGTTAAGTTCCATTTATAAAAAAGAAACATTTATTGACAGGAATTAATCATCTTTCTCTAATTTGACCTTGAGCACCTCTGAGTAACTTTAACCTCTGAATTTAGAGACCAAGAAGATAAACTTTCAGCTTCAGATATAGTCTGATGAGATGAAGCCTTTGTCTGTCACCATGGTTATACTCAGATTTCAAGTCCAGGCTAAGCCAACTTTCCCATCTAAATATTTTCCGTCTGTAATTAGATATGTAATTAGATATAGCAGTGGATTCTAAAGATGACATTAAAATGTCATTTCGCTATTAAAAAGCCATAATTTATTTTTTTTTCATCAGCTCATTTCCAAGATTCACAAGAATCTCACTTTATTAACCGAGGTGACACATCTATGATTATTTGTTCCAGCAGAAATGGACTCCTTCTAAGAAAAACAATGTTTGGATTAGGATTGCAGTCCGTAAGCACTCTCGCCCGTATGGTGATACTTCTAGATGTTCTGATGCCAGCATCCTTACACCCATTCTTGAAACATCACCACTGAAATATGGAGAGGGAGAGATTTATTTCTAAGCTTGAGAGCTTCCACTGACCCTTCCTTTGCTGCTGCTACTCTGTCTTACAGGAGCAGCGTTGCTGAATATCCGCAGCCAGTGTGATTGGTGGGAAACCACGTGTTTGGTGCGGTTGGGGCCTGCCAACCAATGGTGCACAGTCCTTTACTCTCTGAGATATTTGAAAGCTCTGGTGGCTCCTGGGTGTAGAAGCCAGTGCAGGTTCAATAGGACAGAGCTTTAAATATGCTGGAGACCTCATTCTATGACAGAGGGGTTGCCTGATTGAATCTGGGCTTCACACTTTATTTTCCTCTGCTTCCTGCCTATTACACATCACTTGTTGGTTTTGTTTTCATTCTTTCTTTTCCTTCTCCTGACTAATTTTGTTTCGGAAAATTCAATTCAATTATTTTAGAATATACTGTATACCCAGCAGTATTCTATTCTTCCCTTGCTTTTTTCCCCCATAGCCTATCAATCAAACTTTATTCTGTTGCTGACTCTTCCTTGAGAAAAATTCTGAGGGAAAGAAACAACTGTTTTTAAAAGAAATTGTGAGGTGGTGGCGGTGCGGGGATGGGGGATGAGCTCACAGTACTGCATTGGAAAAATACACAAACTACCTGTCTTCAGATGAGTTTTTTTTGTCATATTTTAAATTAGAATAGTCAACAGCTATATATTGCTTGAACTATAATAAGGTAGTTATTTAGTGAATAGTGTTTTATATTTGTTCAGCATCTTTTAGGTATTGGGCTGGGGAAAATCTCTAGAGTATTTTTATTATGCCTGAGACACATTGTGAACTATAATTATAACATCTGGTTGTCTGCTTGATTGAAATTGAAATGATTCCTTTATGTTTGAGGGCATCATAGGTATCCTTTAACCTCTGAAAGTTTCTTTGTATTCTGTAGACACAATCACAGTGGCATACCATTACAGAGGTCCTTAGTGAACAATCAAGTAGGAGGAGGGTAAAAAAAAAAAAAAAAAGGACAATAGCATATGGGGCCAGCTCTTACTTAAGAGAGCAATTAAAAAGAGAACAGTGGTATAGCCCAATCAGAATTAAATAGCAAGATTGATAGAAGATAAATAATTGGATATTTTGGCTTTGGATTAAGTACATGAAAAAGTTTAAAAAGTGAGAGAACTGAATTTTGTTACTCTTGTAATATTTATTAATCTGAATAAGGGTAAGGAGGACTGAGCAATTGATGTAAACTTTGCATTCATTATAACAAGCTGAAGAACACAAATTTCAGCAAATTTTTTGTTGGCAAAACCTGATTTGCACTAATACGAAGTTATTTCTAATCTTTATATATTCCACGTAATGTGACTGTTTTCATAATTAACTGTGGAAACACTCATGTGTGGGTTTGCAGCCTATAATATATACGCAATTTTACTTTTGTAAATTCTGAAAAAAAATCAATTCTGAGACATATGTGCTTCCAAGGACTTCCAGAATTGTGAGCTTGCACAACCCTCAAGCACTGGGAGAACTATAAGGGAGATTATGAGTGAGCTAAAGCCTCCTTTAATAAGAAGAGTTGGTACCTACTTTGTAAAGTTTGTAAAGTGGTTAAATCAAGAGGTAAAACTCTAAGCATATTATATAGGGTTATGCACCAGAAGATCTATATTAGAAATTCAAAGAAATTTTTTCTTCAAGTGGAGAGGGATGTGGTTTTCATCACATGCTCTTCAAAACTCTTTGAACTGTTATCACATGCATATATTACTCTGGTTTAAATAAACTAAATTAATTATTTCAACAAACTTCCTTTGAGTTTACAGTGTGCTAGGTACTGTATATGGAAATATAAAAATTAAAACGTTTATGAATTGTAATATAGAAAATAGACTGTGAACAACAAAGCATAATGCAAGAAAAAAAGTGATAATTCATCTATTCAAGCAGAGAATAGAGTGTCTACTCTTTTCTAGAACTAAGAGAGAGCATAAGTAGATGTAAATGACTGTGTGTGTCTATGTGTATATGGAGGTGATGGGCCTCAAATGAGAAAAATCCTCTCACAGTGGTGCTGTCTCTGGTCAAAACCCAATGGCCTCAATCCAAGAGAAATAAGAGGGAGATAGGAATGGAGGCGAAGATACAGAAGAGTTCATAACAAAACACTTTTCTGTGCCCTCCCTGTTGTCAGGGAAAACCAACCTGCAGCTCCTTAATTTTGGCCTATTTTCCCTGGCAAAGAGGAAGCTGTTCAGATAGTTTTGTTTTGGTTTTTGTTCTTTTTTTTTTTTTTTTTTCCTAGGGGGTAAGGGTGGAGGGGGAAGAAGGTACATTTTATGTGAAAAACCTATGTCTTAATCTTACTCTCGAAATAGAAGACCCTGAGAAAATACACATGAGCCAGAAATTTTTTCTAGAAATTCAGCATAAAGTTAACTTTTTCGAGATTACAAATTAGATGTATGGAGTAAGTAGAACATGGCTCATCTGACCAGGATCCTAAAGTAGATGGGCTAACTAAATCTCGCAGGTGGTCTTTAAGGATATCCCTAAACCCAGAATTCATTGCACTAATCCAGCCTAATTATTTTAAGGGCGTGAACAAATATGATGAGGTCATTGAAGAGAAAGGATTGTTTGCTTCCATACTCATCTTGGCAGCTATAGCAGCTGTGGTAACTCTTCAAATACCCAGATTATAGGTTAAACCCTAAAGTTGAGCCTTTGAGTTTTAGGACTAGATAGAAGTTTCTTGAAATACCCAGTTGGCAGCAGAAATGATGTCATAGGAGCTGTATGCAAAATGATGACAATGGGGAGTAATCAGATACATTGTGAATAAATGCAATATACAAAGACTTACGAGGAAAAAAAAATAGAGAATGAGGAAAAAAAAATAGAGAATGAGGAGAACTCTCCAAAGAGAGCTCAACAAGAGAAGTTGGTATAGAGTTAAGAGTGCACATGGGAAAGGCAGTGAGGCCTCTGACAGGTGGCAGGGGAAGTACGTTGACAGATGAGCTTTACATTTCTTGAAAACTTTGTCTTTATCTCAGAGTTCACAGAGATGGATGGGAAAGGAACAGATGTCAGAAACAGCAGTGCTTCTCAGGGAAGATTAAATGGTAGAGGAAATGGAGATCGCATTACCAAATAAGACGAGAAAGGAAAGTAGTATGTCTAAGTGGGACTGGATGGAATGGCCAGGTGGAATTTGGATCTGAAGTTTGAGGAGATATCATATTAAAACATCAAGCTATCACAGTATAGCTGGTTGAGATTCCATTAATTGATGACAATGATGGATGTTTCCTTTATTTGTTATTAAACTAGTGCCATAGAGAAGACAAAAATGAACATTTTAATTTTGGGATATGTGATCGGTCCATTTCAGAATTTTGGTGAGAAATTGAAAGTATTGTTACAACGTATTGGAAAGAACTAGGATTTAGAAAGATTTGGGTATATGTGAAAGATGGTTGGATTACATGATGTTACTTTTCATCCATTTTTTCTCTCCCTCCCTCCACTTCTCTTTTCTCCCTTTATTTCATCATCTTTTCTCTTTGTTGGCACATGTGGAAGTGTGGGAACTCACAAGCAGTATTTACTGTTAAGGATATTGCCCCCATTAGTCTGAGTACTTATTCACTAATAAAACATTTATATGAAAAATGTAATTTGAAAAAAAATGTAATTGTTTAGATTTCTGGTTCACATATTAAAGATCTTTTCAGCTGAAAGAACTTAAGGCTGGAGTTTAGAAGGCCTGAGTTTTAGCTCCAGCCTACTCGTAATTAGCACTCTGACATGAGGCAAGTCATATGCTCTCCTCTACCTCAGTTTCTTCAGCTGTAGAGAGGACATTAGATCATATCAAGAATGAATGTTCTTGGTGGTTGTCTTAAGTGGTGATTCTAATTAAAGCACACGACATTTACTATAGTAACAGGAAGAGAAGGGATGGTTCCAAGACAGAAAATCACTTTGGTAGAGCACTTCCTACATGTTCATTCGTTCATTCTACTAATGCTGATTACACATCTACTGTGATTTCCTGTGTCTGGAAATGCTTTTCTTTCAGGTATCGACATTGCTCATTTCCTTGTGCCCTTTAGGTCTTCACTCAATCATCTTTTTATCAGGTTTTTTGTCTCCCCCCCCCCCCCTTTTTTTAATGTTTTATTTATTCTTGAGAGAAAGAGAGACAGAGCATGAATGAGGGAGGGGCACAGCGAGAGAGGGACACAGAATCCGAAGCAGGCTCCAGGCTCTGCGCTGTCAGCACAGAGCCCGATATGGGCCTCGGACTCAACAAACCGTTAGATCATGACCTGAGCTGAAGTCAGACGCTCAACCGACTGAGCCACCCAGGCGCCCCTGTCTTCCCTTTTTAAAATTGTGCTCGCTCTCTCTCTCTCTCTCTCAACCTCACTCTCTCTCTCTCTCTCTCTCTCTCTCTTCTCTGGAATTCTCTATTCTCCATTTCCTGCTTTATTTCTCTCCATGACAGTCATTATTTTCTAATACTCTAAAAATTTTACTTATTTATTTACCTTGAAGAGTGCTTGGTAAATAGATCTAGGCTAACAAAGTATTTCCTACTAGAAGTCCTCAACGTGCATGCTAGGAAGAATATCAGTTGTTTAGAATGGCACTTTCAACATACTGGAAGATTATTTGAAGACATTTAATCTCTTTCCTATATCTTATATATCTCTTCACTTTGCCTAGAAAATACTTTCTTTAGAGAATAAATCAAAAGTAAACTTTTCCCTGGCCCTTTATTAATGTTGTTCCATTATACTATGTGTTATTTTCCACTAATTTAACAAACTCCATTTTCTTTGGAACTTCTAAGAGAAAAACAGATTTAAATACAACTTATTTATTTTGTTATTTATATTCTCCACTTAGAAAGTAAGGCGAGGCAAGAATTTTGTTTTGTTCAGTGTTGTATACTTAACACATAAAATAGGCCTTATCACATATTTGGCCCTCAATCAAGCTCAGTTATTTATTTACTTATTTATTTATTCATATTTTTTAGAGAGAGTATGTGAGCAGGGGGGAGGGGCAGAGGGAGAGAGAAAGAGAGAGAGAGAGAGAGAGAGAGAGAGAAATCTCAAGCAGGCTCCATGCTCAGCATGGAACCCAACGCAGGACTCAGTCCCACTACCCTGGGATCATGACCCGAGCCAAAATCAAGAATCGAATGCTCAACCAACTAAGCCACCCAGGTGCCCCAAAACTCAATTCTTAATCATCAAGTAGCTGAGGGATTCTAGTCTGGTTGTGAGTGTATTGTCGATGTGGGAATGGATAAGGAGACTGGGAAAGTCGGAAGTGGTAATGGATCCATGACCACAATTTTCAAGTGTTTTGAGCAATGTGTTGCTTCAGATGAAAATACATAGAAGCCTCATATGAAAAGAATAAAGCTCAGACCTAATGCGCATATAGCAGTTGAAAAGAACATGGCTCAGCCTGCTTTTTTCCTGCATCTTTAAGATAGTCCCTGAAGAGGCTCTACACAGATTTTCTCAAATTTACCTACTCTCACAAATTACTTGGGACACTTATTAAAAATACAGATTCCCTGGCTTCTTACTTGGGAAGGAATGAGAATCTAGTAGACAGTTAGTGAAGGGACAGAGGTTTGTAAAAAAGGAAATTGACAATAGATATTAAGGAAGGGCAAGGATTTGGAAGGCACAGTGGAGAGATAGGTTAGCAAAAGGTCAGCAGGGTCTAGTGAGTAAAGTAATTTTAATGGTAGTCAGTCACTTACACTTGTCTCCCACATGAGAAGAAAAACTTGGAATTTGGTTTGGGCTGAGAATCAGATATGTTTAAAAAGAGAAAAACAAAGCCATATTTAGGGTTTTGTTTTGTTGAATTTTATTATTGACAATGGCGCCAAAGAACCAACATATAACCACTTGAACTAAATAGAACATTAACAGAGTTCTAAACATTCAAACATGTGATGGGGAGAAAATTCCACTCGTCAAAGATCTCAGAAGAGACATAACTCACTCATTCATTAAGCACTAGTAAACAAACAAGATCTAGAAAAAGACCTATTCATATTCTGTGGAGGGTTTTTTTTTTCATATTAAGTATCAATTTCTTTTTCTAACAGCCAGAGTAAAATCAAATTATCTAATTTAAATTGTGTCTCTCCAGACACCTCTGCAGGCCACACTGTATACCTATTCTTTTGTGAAAAATTACCATATATTCTATAATTTTAACCCATTAATTCTTACAGTTCTTTGTATTCATTGAAATCTAACTTTCTGGGGCACCTAGGTGGCTCAGTTGGTTGAGAATCCAACTCTTGATTTCAGCTCAGGTCATGATCTCACCATTTGTGAGTTCGAGTTCCACATGCCCTCTCTCTCTCTTTCTCAAAAATAAATAAACATTTTTTAAAAAATCTAACTTTCCTCTGAGAAAACCATATCTCAAATAGAGAACACTCTTTTCCCCATTACCCTAGCTCCTTTTGGATGTCTCAGATTCCTCAGTATCAGAATACCCAAAATGGAATTCACAGTTTCTCTGAACCTATGAATCATCTCCGTCTATTGTTCCCTATCTCAGTGAATATCATCTCCATGTCCAATCCATCACTAAATCCCCATTAGTTTTACCTGTAGATAGTTTTCAGAAATGCATGCTCTTCTCCTTCCACTTTCTAACTACCTTAGTCCAAGCTCCCAGTTGTCTTCTTCCTTGACTCTAAAAATTGCTTCCTACCTGTTCTACCATGTACATCTGGCCATTCTCCAAGTTCTTGGAAGTCTGCTCTAGGTGTCGCTCCCTTAATCACTTTCTTGATATTTCCACTGCCATCATCCTATTTCATCGCCTTTTTATCAGGATAGTGAAGCACCCAGCATCCTAGTTCCCTTCTCAGTTTTTAGTGTCTGCCTCCTTCTGTTTACACTCGGTTCTAATACCAGCTTAATCTTAATAAAACATACATGTTCACCAACTGTCACATTGCTTATTGAGTTAATTCCAAACTTCTTCATCTAGCGTTCTCTTAACTAGAAATTACCGTGTCCTCATACTTATGCCTATCAAAATCCTGCCCACCTTTTAAGACTCTGAAAACATTTCCTGACATCCCTTCCACCGATGAGGCACTTCTTTCCTTTGAAGTCACATAGCTCTGATGCTCTTCCCAGAGAATCTAGATTTGAGAGCAGGGTCGGTCTTTCTATCACCAGATACACCTTGCACTGTCCATTGCATATAGTAAAAACTCAATATGTTTAATGAATTTTAGTTTATTTTAATTGAGTGGTTTTTTAGACTCTGAGTCTCTGAAAAGAGCTAGATTACTTTATTCATTTTAGTATTCTGGAGTTCCATAATAATCAGATGGAAAACACCCTGCATTTGAAAGCATAGCTGCACTCTATTTGTTTTATTTCAAAGTGAACCAGGTCCTTTTACCACCAGAGAGGAAGAAAGGGGATTAAGCTGAAATTAATGTTTTGATGAAGATGAGGCAGATGGTAAATTGACCCGAGGGAAGCAAAAAAAAAAAAAAAAAAAATCAACTTGCCACATGTTAGCAACAGAGGCTCTTCATGATTGATGTTCAGTGACTTGGAAATTCTCTTCAGGGCAAACTGCATTTTCACTGCTTACTTACATACATTGTGAAGGATAGATTAATTTCAAAACAAGAACTTAAAGCTATAAGGAACCTCAGACATCAGCTTTAGTTTGTGGTTTTCAAACTTTTCTCTCTTCTTTTTTGTTTCTAAGCATTATAACTCTTTATTCAATCAAAAGCTTCCTTGAAATCCCGTTAGATAAAATGAAGAAAAATGGAGTTGTTTTAGTGAAAGCAGGGTGGGAGCCCAGGATCCAGCCCTCTTGCCTCGGGGCCCTCCAGCTTCTGTGGACCCCTGAAACACATCCGGAAAAGCCCTAGAATGCTGGTGACCTAAGTTTGAAAACCAAGGATCACATCTTACCTTTAGTTTCTTACATGAATAAACATAACATGCCCAGAATTATAGTACTGGCCAGTGACGGAGCCAGAACTAGAACCTGGGTTTCTTGCCGTCTAGTCTAGTGTTCTCCTGCCATTATATATATCATGCCATTTTCTTTGGTTTCACATACCTCCTTCTAGTCACCTCAGCTTAGTGTTTCTTTTTCTCTAGTGCATCACGTTATGAACAAAAAGGCTTTCTGAACTTCTTTGAGTGTTTTGATAGCTTCTACTCTCAACTCTAACTAGCAACTATTACTAAATGGCCATATCACTGTATTTTCACATAAAAATGCATTAACAAGTTGGTAGCATGTTGACTGGCAATTCTAAGATTTCTGCTTCATCCCACATTTAGGGAACCTTGGGATAATAAAGGTAAATAAGTGTAAAGGGCTAAGAAATCTATTTTGAAGCCTAAATATAGAGGTTTAAAAAGAGGGGAGATATATAGGACTTGTATAGGAGAATCAAATGGAACTTAGAAAAAGCCTTATTAGCTTTTCATTTCTCAAAATGAAAAATACTTCATTTTTTAGGTTTGCTTTTATTGCAGTAAGAACACCTAACATCTAGCCTTTTTACACATTTTATGAGTACAATATTGTTAACTCTAGGCACAACGTTGTATAGCAGATCTCTAGAATTTATTCATCTTGTATAATGTCTATTGATTAGCAATTTCCATATCCTTCGCTGCCCAACCTCTGGCACTGATCATTTTACTCTAATTCTATGACTTGGACTATTTTACATTCCTTATATAGGTGGATCCAGTAATCCTATTTCTGGGTGTGTACCCAAAAGAATTGAAGTCAAGATGTCAAAGAGATATTAGCACCCCAATATTTAGTGAGTTACTATTCACAATAGCCAAGATGTGGAAATAACCCAAACGTCCATTGACATATAAATGGAAAAGAAAATGTGGTATACATACAGTGCAATGTTATTCAGCCTTAAAAAAGAAGGAAATCCAGTATCCAATATCATGGATGAGCTTGAATATATTATGCTAAGTGAAATAGAGGGACAGATAGTGGATGACTACACCTATATGAGGCACCTAATTTCTTCATTTGAAGAGCAATTTTTTGTAAAAAGTTAAAGAATAGGAAGTTTTTTAAAAATCCAATATCTCACTTTTAAGAAAAAACCACTGTTAACCCTTCCTTTAGATATCTCTCTTTTGAATGTAAAATATATGAATTTTATATCATTTAATATGAATATAATTATACCATGCATGCTATTCTACAACTTGATTCTTTCAATCAAGAAAAACCTTAGTCCCTTTTTCACTGAATTTAGATGTGTCCCTTTATTTATAGTCACACTGTTCTTTTGTATGGATTTATCATACACACTCATTTTTAAACTGTGATGAGTAAGTTCATAATATTGGGAGGATTAAATGACTAAATATATGATAAAATGCTTAGAAAAATAAGCACCTGATAAATATTAGCTATTACTAATAGGTACCATAACTTTTTAGTTAGTCTTCAGTTGATGGGCAGTTCAGTTTTTCAACAATAATGAAGCAAGTAACATTTCATACATGTACACTTGTGCAAGTGTTTTTTTAGGCTATATTCCTAAAAAAGGAAATGGAATTACTTTAGTCAAAGGTTGGACATATTTAAAATTTTGATATTTTAAAATTTGATATTTTCACATTCCCCAACTCTGTGCTGATTAACATTCCAGTCAAGAATGTGTAAAGTATCTATTTCTCCATATATGATCAATATGGGATACTTATGTGCAAATATTCACACACATGCAATTTGAGTGTGCATTCCTCTTGATTATTAGTGAAGTTTGCTGTCTTATGTTTTATTGTCTCTTATTATCTGAGAACTGCTAAAACTGCACTTCTCTATTAGTGTTGATTTGTATTTTTAAGCAGAGTTTCAAAAAGCTCTCTAGATATTATGGTTATTAATGTTTAGCCATGTATTCTGCCAGCAGTTTTTCTCCACTTGCCATCTGTTTCCCAGTTTTGTCCATTATTTTGTGGTGAAGCATCTCATATCCATGAGATTTTTATAGCTGTAAGTTTTTATGTGAAATGTCAAAAGTTTTTTTTAACCCCAATATTACCAAAACTATCACCTAAATTATAGTTTGGGATTTTGAGTTTTGACCCACCTAAAATCGATTTTGGGGGGGGAGGAGGGATGGAAGACAATTCTCCTAAAATTATTTATTCAAAAGTATGATTTGTAATGCTACCTTTATCACAAACTAAATTCTCATTTTTTGTTTCATTATTTCTATGCTGTTTTCTATTCAACAGATCTGTCAGTGGACTTTTACAACAGGCTTCTGATGTGTCATTTTTATAATATTACATTTAAATTTTTTAATCTTTCTGATTACATAGGTCATTGTGGTTTATTTTCTTGGCTACTCTCACCTGCTTGTTCTGTTAAATAAAATTTAGGATTATTTTGTCAAGTTACCTCTCATAAAATTTTATTGAAAAATTTCCCTGAGATTATATTATAGTCATTTAATCTTAGGAGAATTTACAGCTTTAAAGAGTGGGTTTCTTATTCAAGATCTGTTTCTCAGTTTAGCTTTGTCCTTAGCCTAATTTTATAAATTTATTCATATAGGCACTGCACATTTCCTGTTAGTTTATTCCCAAGTATTTTCTATTGAATCCCCTAAATTCATTTAATGATTGATTTGGAGTACAATCCCATAACTTGAGCGTGCAATGTGAATATAAATTTTGAATATTTCCCATCAACAGCTGTCACTGAAGATCTCTCCCTTTGCCAATAGCTGATATGGAGCACAGTTTTTATTTTTTTTTTTTATTTTTTTTTCCAATATATGAAATTTATTGTCAAATTGGTTTCCATACAACACCCAGTGCTCATCCCAAAAGGTGCCCTCCTCAATACCCATCCCCCACCCTCCCCTCCCTCCCACCCCCATCAACCCTCAGTTTGTTCTCAGTTTTTAACAGTCTCTTATGCTTTGGCTTTCTCCCACTCTAACCTCTTTTTTTTTTTTTTTTCCCTTCCCCTCCCCCATGGGTTTCTGTTAAGTTTCTCAGGATCCACATAAGAGTGAAACCATATGGTATCTGTCTTTCTCTGTATGGCTTATTTCACTTGGCATCACACTCTCCAGTTCCATCCACGTTGCTACAAAAGGCCATATTTCATTCTTTCTCATTGCCACGTAGTATTCCATTGTGTATATAAACCACAATTTCTTTATCCATTCATCAGTTGATGGACATTTAGGCTCTTTCCATAATTTGGCTATTGTTGAGAGTGGAGCACAGTTTTTAAACACAGCTCAAACTGTACCTCAGAATCCTTTAAAATACAGACCATCTCTGAATAACATCTCTCACCTTTATGCAGTTTCCATAAAAAGTTTGTTTGGCCAAGATTTTACTATAAATTACTCAAAGAGCAAGTTTTTTTTTATTATTTTTCTTGTCTTAACCTAAAGAAGGGAATCACTTAATTTGAAGTCTAGGAGTATACAAACTCACCAGGGTTAATAAATACTCCAAATTCAAACAACCATTATGCTTAATTCTCATTCATTCAGCAAACAATTATTGAGCCCTATTATGTTCAAAGTTCTAGAAGTAGACACATTTCCCTATTCACCAGTGACAATATTATTATCTATAGGAAAGATATGTTTGAATAAAATAATTGAAATACATGTTCTAAAACAATTAAATCTGACAAAAGCAATAAAAGCTCACAATCAAATGGCAATTAAACACCTAATGAGTGTGTGTGTATCTGTCTGTCCGTCTGTCTGTGTCAACCTGCATCAGTAACACTCTTTTGTAATGAATAGCACAGTTACACAGAAATATGTCTGGCTAAGGCAGGTTTCTATAAGGTGTGATTGTTAACTCTTCTGTCTATGTACAAAAATGTTGTCAGTAATAATCAGGTTACGCCTATGATATTTATTAAGTTCTAACTCTAGCACTAACTTTTGGAGTTTTAAAACTTAAGTGATTAATGAAAATATTATAGGAGAATGATTGAGTCCATGGTATGGAATAAGAAATATATCCTTTTTTATTACATACACATATATGTATATTACAGCAGGGTATAATAAACACACTCCAGCATGCATGTTTGAGTTCTTAGGTAAACTTCCAGCTTCTCCTCACTAAGAAACTAGTAAGGAGAATGCTTCTTTCACTGTCCAAGTTGTGTGGATTCTTTTTTGTGTGTGCCTCAGTGTTCTTATCCTATACTTGTCTGTGCTAGGACATCATATTCTTGTACAGAAAATTCTTATACTTGTTTTTGCACTGTTCAAAGCTCCCTCTCTGGGTTATTAGAGGTTTGTTTTGCCCTTTAATTCCTTCACTGGGGGAGTAAAAACTGTTATCCTGCTTAACCTGTAACCCTGGTGATGGCTCTACCATGTTGTGATGTTTCTTGGTTGGTCTCTGTTCTGAGAATATTGTGTTTCCTGAGCTCTGCCCCCATGTGACAATGAGCCAGATTTTTTGTTGGGACCAAAGCTCTTGATTGGGATACAAGCTAAAAATACACCTTTCCTTCATTGGACAAAATTGTGCATGTGATAACATGCCTGTAAAATTCCATTAAATTATAGTCTCCACTATAGAAAATATAGTCAGTGGTATTGTAATAACATTGTATAGTGACAGATGGTAACTACACTTGTGGTAAGCATAGTGTAATGTAAAGTTGTTGAATCACTATGTTGTGCAACTGAAATTAATGTAACATAGTGTGTCAGCTATGACACAATTCAATTAAAAAAAGAAGAAGAAGAATTATAGTCCCTTCTTCTTCACCATAGCAGGAGCTCACGGTATATTGTTTCAGGAAACTGATTGCTTTTCATGGAGCCCCTGGTGCTGTGTTGACTCCAGGAAAGGACCCTTCGTTTAACCGCTTCACCCCCACTATCCTCTAGAACACGTGCTATTTGAAAAGTGGGAAAAATACACGTGCTAACAGAGTGTTTTAACAGTTTGAATGTTTTTTTCAGTGAATATTATTTGCTTAGTACAGTTTCTTTTTTATTACAGCTCGAGGGTTTAATGTTCTGTGGGAATATCTCTTCTTGGCATGTCTATAGTAATTCCTCATTCTCTCTTTAACCCACTTCAACATACTTCAAGAGGCTCTGTTCTCTCCCTCCACCAAAACAGTGCTTATGATGGTTATCTATTTCCTATACCTTGACACATGTGATGGTTACTCCTATATCCACATCATCCTGTATTTCTTAGAAGTAGTAGATATAATTGACCTCTCCCTCCATCCTGGAATACATTTTTACCCTCCTTAGTCTCCTCTGGTTCTTTCTCTTCTCTTTTACCTCTAAACATTAGAGTGGCCTGGGCCTTCTCCTCTTCTGTCTACACGCATATTCTGTAGCTGAACTCATCTATAGTTCTTTGACTTTAAATACCATCTGTATGCCCTATGTCTATGACAACCACAATTATATCTCCAACTCTGAACTGCAGACTTAGATATCCAGTGACCTGAACCTATATATTTAAATGTCTAATTGGCATCTCAAATTTAACTTTCCAAGACAGAACTCAACCTATATGTCCATAGTTTTCTTTATCTTAGTAACAGGCACTACCATTACATTCAAAATATGAAAGCCCACCTTTGATTCCTTTTTTTTTTTCTCACCAGCCCCCTCACACCCAGTTCAGTTGCCCCAACTGTCATTGTAATACCCAGATTTCTTTCTCTATTGTTGGCTTTTCATAATGCTCCATTGCAAAGTTTTTCTTTTCATTCGGTCCTTTTTCTAATCATTCCCCCAAAGAGATGGATTTCAAAATGCTTATAGTTCCTAACATTTTAAATATAAGTAAATCAAGATAAAATATAAGTTTTTGTAAGAGGAACTTATAATTGAAGTTTACTGTAATATCAATATACGGGGTTGTAGGGAGGAACAGGTGGGTTGCAAAAATGGTTTATAAACTCTTATACACTAAAAAACAGTGATTATAATTTTGTATTTATTAAGAAGTTGATGTTACTAGCACCACTGAAAATGAATTTAACGTATCATCTATTCAATCATATCCAATAGTTATGGAGCATGTGTCTTGTACAAAGCTGGGTGCCATAAATACTGAGAAAAATTAGAGCTACTCAAGGAATTCACTGCCAAGGAGGGGAGGCAGGCATATAGAGGTAAATAAGTGTGATAGTGAAAGAAATACAACAACAAAGCATGAATAAGATAAAGTGGAGGTACCCAAGAAGGTATGATTGGCTGAAAAGAGAGGCCATGTCTATCACACAGCTGCTTGAGCTAAAAACACAGGTACTTTCCCTCATTCTTGTCTTCCCCTCATCCCTCCCTCCAGCCAGTTTGATTTCACCATCTGCTGACTCTACTCCAAGGAGTTGTCAAACTTTTTCTGTAAGGATCAGATAGTGAATAGTTTAGGCTTTGAGGGGCCATGTACAATTTCTTTCACTTATTCTTCTTTTCTCGTTCTTTTTTCATCATCCTTTAAAAGAGTAAAAACTATTCTTAGCAATATGAGCCAGGAACACATAAACGAAGGCCAGAGTTCGCCCCCAGAACGATAGTTTGCTAACCACTGCTCTCCTCCAAAGCCTGTTCCTGAGCCAATCACTTCTCTCCCCAACTACCATCCTAGGTGGAATGACCACTGTCTCTTTCCTGCATTACTGCATTCGACTCCTGTTGGGTTCCTGCTCCTACTCCTGGCCTTCCCTGATTCACACTCCACACTGTGGCCAGGTGATCTTTTAAATCATATATATCACTCCTTATATCAAGGAAGGTTCCCCTGATGAACCCACAAAATATAGTATCTTGCAACACATCTGTTACACTTAAAAAACTGAGGTTGGGAGCCGCCGGGAGGGCTGATGCTCTTGGAAGGCCAGTATGGTTCTCACCATTCTGGTTTTATTTTAAATACACGCTATTACTTGCTAATGCGGGCAGTTAACATAAAAATGGAATCTGAGAATTATCATTTTATATAATTGTGACGGCTTTCATATTGAAATCTAATTATTCTGAATAATGAAACAGGAATTGATTAAATTTAATTGTAAGTTGTTTAAGCTTATGGAGTGTAAGAAAAGGAGGAAGGGGAGAGGAAAGAGGACAGTATAAGCTCTGTCATCTGAAATGGGATAAAGCTCAATATTTACATTTATATTGTTTATCTCTTTGAGCTGCTCTGGCTCTTAACTGGCGAAGCACTGGGGACCTCACTGGATCCTATGTTCAACTTTTTCTGTGTCATTAGCCAGATCTGGGTGTGAAAATCTCCCACTATCCCTACTTCCTTGCTATTCTTTTCCATCAGCTTCATGATATTTTTTCTTCCCATTGGCACAGCCTTTTTCTGCAGCTCTCCCTTTTCTGTTTCATCTTTTGTTCAGGGCCCAACCTTACTGTGTTTTATCCCATGTATCCGTCATTCTTCCACAGCTCCATTTTTGAACCACACAACTCAGCATTTTACCACCCTGGCTTCTTAAAGGAAGTAGATAATTTGCAGCAAAAATTAAACATAGGTTCAATTACACATGTCAGTATGAATTAGACACATATTGTTGAGATATTTTCAAGAGTTCCCCCTTTAAATAGACCTTCTTTTCCTCAAAAGATGAAAATGCTTTTCCATCTATTGCTTCTTTATTCCTGTAAAGTTAAGTTTATTTTTTTTTCATTTTTCAATTTAAGGATTGAGTTTGGGTATTATTATCCCTGCTTTACATATGGTGAAACTGAAGCACTGAGCAGGAAAACAGTCCCCCCCAAGGACACTCGATGTATGCTCCAGCCATGACTGGGCCTCCCAGGTGCTGAGGGCCAGGCCTGTGCTTTTTCTCCTGGTCTTGCTGAGGGCAATTAGAAGTTGAAGCAATTTCTAAGCTCTCCTCCAAATTATTTATAAGTCAAGGTCATTTGTTTTTACCTACTTTGACTATGTCAACCGTTTCAAATTCCAGATACACTTTTTCTATACCAATGTTTCTCAAACCCAGATAATATGCAAACAACCTTTAAAGGAAAAGGATCCTCATCAATTATGAGCACATGCAAACTATTTTAATTCATAATAGTACTTAAATATGTAGAAACAGAAAATTGTTATATTTAACATAACTACAAATATGTAAACACGTCATACTGTTGTCATTCTACATAAAAAAAAAGTCAAAGTCAAACAAATTTGTACTACCAAAAACTTCAACTGATCAACATTAATGTGAAAGATGATGTCCTTTAAGGAAACATAATTGACTAGTCAACAGGAAAATATATTCTGGCTCCCAAGCATAGGATCTTTTGAGATTGGCATGGCTGGGCTAACTGTGCTGTAAGACCTCACCATCCTCCTTCCACTTTTATCCTATTGGAATGAAACACCCATCCACCCAGGGCACTGTGATGTCATTAGAGGAGAGTACATAACTGATGCGTTGATGTCTCTTTCTCTGCTCAGTCTGCCATGAACAGAGTACTACTACTCAGTGCAAACACAAACATGGGCACTAAAAGTTTTGACTGCCAGTGCTTACTTATAAAGTGGTTCCCCAGACAACTCAGAAAATCCCTTATACTAATTTTATTAAATACTACACAAAATTTCTTTTTCTCGTATTTATTTGTCTGTTTATTTATTTTGAGAGACAGAGACAGTACGAGCAGGAGAAGGGCAGAGAGAGAGGGAGGGAAAGAGAGAGAATCCCCAGCAGGCTTCCCACTGTCAGTACAGAGCCTGACACAGGGCTTGAACCCAACGAAATCACAAGGTCATGACCTGAGGTGAAACCAAGAGTTGGATGCTCAATCGACTGAGCCACCCAGGCGCCCCCCAATTTTTTTTTAATTCTCACAAGACCTTGCAAACTCTGGGAATAAGGGGACTCCAAACTTACTTCTTTAAGACTTGGAGAAGCAGTCAGAGTTTTCAAGTCCAGCTTTGGACTAGATACCTGTTGGAATGATTTAAGGGCAACCTGAGGATCTCACACCTACCAGTTTGCTAAAGCAGGAGGGTGACTCGGTCAATTCAGGCAGAAGGATTGAAGGACCTGATTTAAATGCAAATATATTACCTGAGGACAATAATTAACAACAATTGATTCTCTTGCTGACATTAATTTATTATAAACATAATCATGCATGAAGACAAAGCCTAGCAGAATGGGACATAGCATAGGTAAGTTTGATATCATCATAAGTCATCATGTATTAAATGCCTACTAGTCGGGGCGCCTGGGTCGCTCAGGCAGTTAGCATCCAACTTCGGCTCAGGTCATGATCTCAGGGCTCGTGGGTTCAAGCCCCTCATTGGGCTCTGTGCTGGCAGCTCGGAGCCTGGGGCCTGCTTTTGTGTCTCCCTCTCTTTCTTTGCCCCTCCCCCTCTCACATTCTGTCTCTCTCCGTCTCTCAAAAGTAAACATTACAAAAAAAATTTTTAAATGCCTACTAGTATCAGACATCTGTACAGGTAAACAGAGTCCCCATTCTTGGTTTTTAAAACACAGCTGGTAATACAGAACGAATGGAGCGAGAAGGGGAGCTTTCCTTGGATACAGTAGAGGGAGAAACTTACAAACCAGGCAGTGGCAAAAGCCGCCAACTCAAGGCCATCTTGGTTTGGAGCCAGCAGAAAAGCGGAACTGCCCGAATGGAAGAGGTTTGGAGAAGGAAAACAAACTTTCTCTGCCTTTTAGTTTTTTAGCCAGTCTTGAGACTCTGGCTTATTTTTTAAAAGTATAAAAACATATCTATAATAAAAAGTAGATGATTCTTTAATTATGGAGTTTTCATTTGTATATTTCTTTCAAAACTTTATCTCTCCTTAAATACTTTCCTTGAGGTTATTCTGTGCAATCCACTGTGGGAGTGAGGCAGAGGAATTAATACCACCTCTTAGCCCGTCACATTTCCTCTCTCTCTTTCCATGGCTATGGACACAGTTCCACAATTCTGGAGTTCTTACAAATCTCCCTTGAATAGGAAGCCATAGTTTAAAGTTGTTTATATTGTTTCATTGCTTGCCACCCTCCCGGCTTGATATTGTTCATGTTTAATGTGTGTTTATCTGGTGGGCATGTAATTAACTTCCTATTTTCCCCTCATAGCTCTATAGCTTACAAGTATAAAAGCTTACTGTTATAATTATGTTGAAGAGAGAACACCTTACTGTGTTTATGGGTGGGAAGTAGATGGTTAAAAAAGGTTTTCCCCAAGGAAAAGCAAAGGAACACTTATCAGAAGTCTCTGAATGCACAGCCCTCTCATTTAAGAAGAATGCACATAATCTCATTTAATCCAATACCCCCTAAGAGTCATGAATTATTACTTTATACCAAGATAAGGTAAGACTCAGAGAAATCAGGTAACTCACCTGGGTTCACACAGCTGGTGTCAGAGCTCATATATGAACCCATGTCTTAACCCCAAACTACATGTCCTTTCCCCTTACCACACTACCTGTCCTGGGAGTCTCCTCACAGTGATCTCTGTCTCCAGGAGACTGGGATAGGGCCACCTGAACTTGCAATGAAAGCAGAGGGTACTTTTAGTGTGGTAGCTGTAGTTCTTTCCCCCTTATAGATAGGTCACTTCACTCCTTTCTGTCTTTCTCTATCCCCTCCTTTATCCTTTCCTGTGCTATTTTTTTTCTTCTTCACCCTTTCCACAGAAAGCAGTCAGCAGACATGATTAGGATTGATGGAGAACTATTCCAGGTCTTTTTCCCTTATCCAAAGCCCTGTTTCTGTGTGAACCTGCATTTGAGCCAATAACGGTACACAGACCACCAGCTGTGCTTAGAGCAATTCAGCCAAATGTCATCTCAAGTCCAGGGCTGCGTCCCAGAAGGTGCATGGAAGGGGCCCCTTTTTCCCTATTCCATCTTGAGTCCGTGTTCTTTGGAACACAAGGAGAAGGGCGCTGACTCAAGTACAAAGGGCATGGTACTCAGCTCTCCTTTGCAAATACTACAGCGGTCTCAGAAAGACCCTCACTGAATTATGTTACTATCGTGGTGGGGAGCGGGGGAGGTGGCTAGCTTACTAGTCAATGCAAACTAATTTGTTTGAATGCTCAGTCTTGTTGCTTTTCTTCATAGTGCTGCCTCTTTTTGAGTGTTCCTTCACTGAAATGATAGGAGAGAGAGGGGAAAATTCAGCTTTGATTTTTATTCCTAGCTTTGTGACAAATGATGGGAGTAAAATTTAAAACTGTTCATCTGCTGAATTCTGGGAATTGCCAGAGGATTTTGTTTGTACATGCCTTGCTGACCCCCATTTTCTCAGATAAGTAAAAATTATGTTGCATTTGTAAACAAGGTACTTTTATTGAGTTGAACTTTTACAAATGCATGGTATACTTAGCCAAAATAACACTTTTATTTCACACAAGTACACTCAAAGGGCTATGCGTGTAGAATTTTGTGTGATTAATATGCACTTGAAAGCTGTTACAAAGTAAGCATAATTTCAGAGTTTGTGGGGTCTCTTAAATTCACTTTGTAATTTAATGTGCAGCCACCGAAGCCAGAGTTGAGGGATATTACTACCAGAAATCTGTATCCTATCACACACCTTTTCAAGTAAACCAGTCACTCTTCCAAACTTGAAAGGTTCTCTTTTTAAAAAAAAAATATAAGTTGTGTTGCCTTGGAACACAGAAAGAAATGAGGAAATGAGACCATTAAACATTTGAAATATGCTCATTTTAAAGTGCTTGCCGTATGTTTTGCCGTGCTGAGTAAATTTTTTCCTGCTTTAGTAACTAAGAAAGTATAAAACACAAAGTCCCTGTGCTTTGCTTACTAGTAGAGAAAATTTAACCCATGAAATACACTGCTATTACCGTGGTAGCTTATAATAGTCTCTGAACATATATGCCACTGGAATTAATTCTGTTTTATTCACATGTTGCCTTATTTTGTTTCTTGCAAAGCCACTCAAATTCTATCCTTCTTACCTACCCTTTTAAAATTTCTTAGGTATAAAATTTTTTGTTCTGGTTAAAGACTGTTTCCTTAAGTGCAAAGTCCAGGAAATTCATAACTGCACAAACCATCTCCCCCCAACCCGCTCACTCGCTTGCTCTCTCTCTCTCTCTCTCTCTCTCTCTCTCTCTCTCTCACACACACACACACACACACACATGCTAATAAGCAGTTCATTTTTTAAAATGATGAATTACTGAGAAATGCTATTGTTCTGCTTTACTGACGATTCATTTTTTCTGAGACACAATAATATATAATGACCAGATACAGCTACTGTATTTTCTGAGTTCTTAGTTGTCAACAACAGAATCTACTGTAGCTGCTTTAAGTAGAAAACATTTACTGAGGGGTATAAATTGCTCGAAGAACCATTGGGAGGGCAAAATTACAGAATTAGGCTGGCTTCCCTGGACTGGTTCTCCAAATGAAGTTTAGAATTGGGGTTGCCAGGGAGCTGCTGACTCCACCAGACTGGAGGCTGCAGTCAGGAAGCCACCCCACATTCTAGCCTCTGGATCCAGGGCCAAGAAAACAGGTGCCACATCCTCTGCAGCTCAGCGATGGGACTCACTTCCGAACCAAAGTCTGGTATGGATATGAATACATCGGATTGGCTGAAACTATATCTCATCTGGAGCCCTAGCTACAAAAGCAAGATTGGGCAGGGAAAGAGAGTTTTGAATTGAACTCAAACATTATAAGGAGTTGGGACTGGTCATAGAGATAGCCCATTCTCAGAATCCACTTAATAGCTGTGATATTTCTAATCTATTAAGAGCCTGTACCATTCAGCTACTTGGAAACTCTATGTATGTGTGAAGCTTGCTGAATATAGGACCTCTCTGTAAGGTGAACAGGTAGCAAGCTTCTCTTTTCATTGAAAGGTTAGAATATAGGGCATTTTCTCTGAAACTATTTAGCTCCCCAGAGAAGAGCAGTCCAATATCCTGCTTGGTGGGGGCCGAGAAATACATCTGGTTGTTAGCCCTCTGGAGTAAGGCTGCGAAAGTGGCCGAGGGACATTTCCATATGAAGACTTTTACTAAGTTTTCTTCTTTTTGTCCCACTTTTGCTGTTCAACCTGCTCGTATCTCTGGGCCCCCAAACTTCTCGTGTATAATTTCTTTCTAGGGAAAAAGTCTCTGATCTCCTGCTGGGGGTAGGAATGGGCTGCTCTGCGTCAAGGAGGTGACCCTGTGTCATTATTTGTTCTTTGTACTTGTGTATACACACTATCTGATCCTGCTGTCTTAGCCCCCAAATTACCCCCTTCAGGTGCCTCCAAAGAACAGGACAGGATGCAGTTGGGTGGCTTCTCCTCCATTCTCTCCCGCTGTAGGAATTTGGGGAAATAACTCCTTTCTGTATGCTAAGTCAATGAATGCTTTTCTGTCTGCCTTCTCTCTTTGAAAGCTTTCAGGAAATTCTTGTCTACTGTTTTCTCCCTTCTCATTTTCTTTGTCCTTGTGGATCAATATCATTTTATTCTTTTACTATTATCAAATGGGTTTGGGGGAGGGAAAAGAGAAAAGTATTTACATAGAGATTAAATATTTAAAAATTGAGATATAGTGTTTAGTTTTCTCACTTTACAATTACAAAAGTCCTTTTTTGGGGAGGAGAGGGAGTCCACATTTGAGGATATTAGAGGTACCTGGAGCTGTAGGACAATATATACTTTTTTGCCTCCTCTTTAATCAAGGCTTTTTAACATGGAACATATTTCTTTAATGAAGTGGAAAGTTTCCAGTCCACTGAAATGTAAACTACCATACATACAATACCTGGCAGGAAAAAACAAAACAGCAAGTTAACCCAATCCCTGTAATGGCCATGCCCTTATTCGTAGATGTTTCCTCCATCTACCAAATGTGTTCTGCTGGATACGGAGCTCAGCATGGCTTCTGGGGTCACACTTAGCTGAGGCTGCAGTCCACAGAGCACTCATCTGGCTGGGCCATGGTACTGTTGGCTCTGCTCAAGCAAAGCAGTCACCAGCACATTCAAACAGTGAATCTCAAAGTGAGAAACAAGAAGGCAACATAATAACGATATCAGAAAGATGTTAGCAAGTGCAAAAGAAAAAAAGAAGTGGTATTGCCCAGGAATGACAAGAGAATGGAGGAGGGAGCCCTCCAGTGGGCTCTTATGGCCAGGCAGGCTTCCTGGAGGAGGTGGAAATTGAATTGGACTCTGAAGAGACAGAAGGGGCCAGGAAGAGTAGGGTCTCCAGTTGGGTAATGGCGAGCATTACTATTTTTCTCTTACCTAGTGGGGATATGCCAATATATAGCTCCCTTTACGGATCTGAGTGAGTGCAGAGGGGGCAGCCATGAAGCCAGTGGCATAGCCATCGGGTTTTCTTGGGCCTACTCTGACAGCCCATCAAAGTCTACATACACATAGGCAGTTTCCTCAGTGTCCAAGGGAAAAATATAAAGAAGTACTTTTTACTAGCAGCCTCCTGGCTCACAGATGCTGTTTACTACTCAAAATGTAATTCTGATTAAAGCCGGGAATTAGAGCTCAAATGAAAAGATGGGTAGTTTGTATTATGAGTTTCATACGTGTACATCTCTCTAGTTATAACATCTTAATAGCAATAAACACCAGACTCTTCAAAAGCATGTGGAACTAGTATTCTGGTATTTTCAATATTTTTATAGCTTTTTCTTTTTTTCTTTGATATTTTGATTATTTTATAAGTCAATCATCATCTCTGAATCCCCAATCTAAGTAAAGCACTCTGCTAGGCCATAAGGGGATTCAATCATATGTTCATTAAATACTGTGTGTGATGAATGTCAACTATGCAACTAAAGCTAAGAAGGAAACAATTGCTTCCCTCAAAGAGCTGATGCATTGACAGGGAAGTCAGGAAATAGTTACAGAGTAGCAGAAGAGCAAGACACACACAATGATGAACAACCACAGAAATGATGGCAATAGTAGCAGGTTTGTTCTTTCCCTGGGCACTTACCTTGTAGTTGGAAAGGCAGGGTCTAGGCACACTTAGGTGAAACAGTCAGGAAACTTATTTTTTCCTCTTGGAAAATAAGAGGGAAAGTAAACCAAGCACACAAGTGCTGTCAAGCGATCAGACTGGGGGCAGAGAAATTCTGGTAATGGTTGAAGACTCCTGAGTGCTATGCCTGGCCACAGCAGGGATTTCTGATGGCTGGAGAGCACTGTATCCTTGAGTGAATTTCTGGGCACATCACAGTGCCCAGTTAGTCAGACAAGGGTATGACAGTGGTTTGAACTGGAAGGATTTGCTAAATCATATCCATGGTTCTGAGAGATCTGTTTACTGAGTTAGAAGTCACAGGGAGCTTGGGGCGCCAAGTGGCTCAGTCGGTTAAGCGTCTGACTTCGGCTCAGGTCATGATCTCATGGTTCATGAGTTCGAGCCCCGGGTCGGGCTCTGGGTGGACAACTCGGAGCCTGGAGCCCGCTTTGGATTCTGTGTCTCCCTCTGTCTCCCCCTCCGCTGCTTGTACTGTCTCTCGCATTGTCTCAAAAGTAAATAAACATTAAAAAAAAAAAAAAACTTTTTAAAAAGTCACAGGGAGCTAGATAGAGCTACTTGGTGTAGGAGACTTAGACAGATGAGGCCCATCGAGTTCCAGACAAACTGGGGTGAGAGCAGAGCTATGGGAACACCAGGAGAGCAAGGAGATCCAGGCCTGTGTACCAGAGCCCTTAGGTGTTCAACTGCAATTCATAGAGGTGACATCAGAGCTAGAAGATGAGTCTAATGGGCAGGTTTTCTCATAGCCCCATTCTGACCTTAATCAGAGGAACTTCACTTTTTAATCTACCCAATAGAATTAGCTTTGGTGTCAGATTTTTTTTTAAGGATCCCACTGATTTAAAAATAATAAGTCTGCAAGTGGGATGGAGAAGGAAAAGAAGACAGAAAAAATGAGACCTGTAATACTTTAAGAAAAAAAAAATGTGCACTAGGTCTGAACTAGGTGGAATAATCTTTTGCAGGAATTTTGTGAGGAAGAGAAGCAGAATGGCAAGTAGGCAAAGGTATTTCTAGTGGAAGAAATAGTACAGAAAAAAAAAACCCAAGGAGATATGATTAGATGTGTTCTGTATGGAAAATAAAAATGCATTGATTTTCCTGGAAAGCAGGAGTCCTGAGGTTGGCGCAGTGGGCATGTTGAGAAATTTGAATTTACTCTGAATGGCAGTACCGTTCATCTTGGAGAATGAGGTGGGGGTGAGAAGCATGATGAATATGTATGCTTACATAACTCTTGTGTAAGTTACTCAAAGGATGAAAGGTTAGCATTAATTTACGGGAGCATCATATTTTTCTTGGCCCAGGTACCCACCCCCAAACCCAGGATAATGTCCTTAGTTTCCCTGTTTATAAACATTCTGGCCTGGTCTAGGTTAGTAAAGCTTCACCCTATATGCTATAGCAAATTCATTCAAAATCAATCTTTCAGCCATTAAAAATAAGTGTTTAATATCACATCTGTTTAATTTTTAACATAATAGTATCGACATTAGTAGACATAATAGGTAGACACGGTAGCAAAACAGTATACATACAACATAGTTGTAGAATTTCATCATGTTGGCATTTTGTTTCTGCTGCATCCTTAAGTCAAAAGTGTATTAAACAGCACGTGTATATGCAGCAGTGTGTTACTATTAAGTGTAAACACAAAAGGATTTTAACATAAACCTTGCCCTCAAGGAGTGTCCAACTTATTTGAAGAGGCATCTGAGCATAAATAAGAAACGGCATCCTATGTAGCCTAGGACAAAAATCATGGAAAATGTGGGCGCTCTCAGAAAAAGACATGTATGACATACCATAATCAGGGTAGGCTTCGTGGAAGAGATGGCACTTGACCTAAATTTCAAGGCCACGAATATGTGCCTTCTTGCAGAAAAGAAGACATTCCTAACAGGTAGCAGCCATACAAGCAGAGGCAGAGAGAGTAAAAAACGTGGCAATCAATCTAAACTTTGTAAACATTTAATGATTGAAAGCAGTGCTGGGGCACCTGGGTGGCTCAGTCAGGTAAGCGTCTGACTCAGGTCATGATCTTATGCTTCATGAGTTCAAGCTCCATGTCGGGCTCTGCACTGAGAGCACGGAACCTGCTTAGGATTCTCTCTCTCCCTCTCTCTCTGCCCCTCCCCTGCTTGCACCCATGCATGTTCTCTCTCTCAAAATAAATAAACATTAAAAAAAGGAAAGAAAAGCAGTGCCAATCAGTCAAGCATCTTTTACAGGTTTTTTTCTTTCCCACAGAATTTTTATTTGATTCTCAAATATATGTGACTATCACATATTTTACTCAACATTTGGCTTTGGTTATCAGACATTTTCGAGTTAATTCAACAAGTATTTATAATATGTGTATAAATTTCAATGGCCAACACTCTACTAGGCACTGTAATGCATACAAATGAAGAAGTCGTTGTCTTATCCTTGAACATTTTGTTGCCTTGCTAGTGAGAAAATGTATGTACAAATAAGATTCAAGGTAGTTCGTCAACCCAAGGCCACACAAAGATTCCCCAAGTTATGAAACTCCCTACATATAAACCACCAGTGTATAAAGACTTTGTAATGCTGTGCATCCTCAGGAGATATTCCTCCCCATGCCCAACCTTCTCCTCATACCCACTGTAGCTCCTTCTAGCAACCGAGTTATATTGGTGGTGCTCTGCCAGCTAGATCCCCATCAATGGCCCCATCTGTCCCTCATCGATCCTTTCATTTCCTTTCAAGGCCAGTGAACATATCATGTAGCCATCATATAATTACCACCTCCTTCTACCTTAATTCATCTGCCTTTTACCACTCACAGCTCACAGTTCAGTTATTTCCACCTCATACAACACTTTTTCACATATTTAATGCATCCTTTTGGGGGTCTGTCTTATTTCTCCTTCTTCTAATACTTGTCAAGTTACTGCAAGGAAAAAACACATCGTCTCTCATGTCCCCTCTTTGAACAAAGAATTCCCGGATGCCTCCCATACAAGTAGTGCTGGTAACCATTTTGTATGGAGGAGAGCAAAGTTACCATGTTTAAAAAGGAAAAAAATGTATGTTGAATTAGTGACATCAGCTTCTAAAGCTTTTTTTGCAGAAGTTTCTTTCTGACTCTCCATGGGAAAAACCTTTCTCTAAAATTTTACAGGTGCTTCCTCCAAAAATGTCTATTAAGATAAAATGTTTAAAGTATCAAATTACATCTTATTTACAAATGTTGCAAAACATTTTCTGCTTTTTATTTTTCTTTGTAAACGTAACCTACTTGAACAATAGAATTGATTGAACGTTCCAAATTCCAAATGAATAACCTTCACACAGATTTCTTATGTAATATGCATTTATAAGATGAGCATACCTTATATAACATATAACTCAAAATGAGTAGAGGGCACCTGGGTGGCTCAGTCAGTTGAGTGTCCGACTTTGACTCAGTTCATGATCTCATGGTTCATGAGTTCAAGCCCCACAGCACGCTCACTGCTGTCAATTCAGAGCCTGCTTTGGATCCTCTGTCCCTCTCTCTTTGCCGCTCCTCTGCTCATGCTCTCTCTGAAAAATGAGTACACATTTAAGAGTCTCATGCTCTACCGACTGAGCTAGCTGGGCGACTGAGTACACATTTAAAAAAAGAAACAAAAAACCCAAGATGAATAGAATAAACAATACCTATTATATGAATTGAAAGGAGAGAGGTTGGGGAGTGAGAAAGAGATAGTCATAAACTTTGGAAAACTTTTTGCGCAGAACGTTGAACTTGAACTTGACTCTAAATAAACTGATGTGTTTGGGAGAAGTTGAAAGTGTATCTCAAGTTGGGAAAAGACTGTTGACAAAGGTGTGTTTGGTTGAAATGGAGACTTTTATGGAAGCATAAAAGAAATATTCACAAATCAGGATTGGACCAATTTGTAGGTGTTTCATGTGACAAAAATGACCAATGTCACGTTAAGGAGTTTCATGGACTTTCTCCCATAAATGATAGAGAGATGTGAGCATTTGGAAGGACTGTAATGAATTAGACAGAGTAGTTTTATAAAATTGGTGATATTTGAGGAATTAGAAAGCAAGGGGACTGGATAGGAGACCATGTAAAACCACATGCTTGTGAAATGTCGGAGACCTGGACTAATGTGATGGGAATGTCATATAAGTGGAGCTCTGACAAATGCTTCAAACAGAATGCAACATAGTCTTGATGTAATAAAGGGGGTGAAGGAAAACAATATGTCAGAAATGATAGTGAGGTTTCAGATTGGGTGATGGGGAGAATGAAAAATATACCTAATGGCAGAACCAGGGAGGTTAGAGGAGAAAAATTGGGTGGATGAGAGGAAGGAAAGTGATGATAAGTATATGGGGCTCAATGCCATCAATAGAAAGTTAATATTAGCCACATATATCATTTTAAATAGTCTAGCAGCCATATGCAAAACACTAAAACAGATAAAATTGCATTTAATAATATTTTATTTGCCCTAATATATTCAAAGTATTATCATTTCAACATATAATCAATATATTTTTAAGCAGTCTCTACACCCCAAGTGGAGCTTAAACTTACAGCCCTGAGACCAAGATTTGCATGCTCTATCGACTGAGCCAGCCATGTTCTATCAACTAAGCCAGCCGCCCCAACATATACCAGTATGAACATTGCTGAGGGGGCATCTGGGGTGGCTTAGTCAGCTGAACATCTGACTCTTGATTTTGGCTCAGATCATGATCTCATGGTTCGTGGGATCGAATGCTTGGAATTCTCTCTCTCTGCCCCTCCTCTGGATGCATGTGCGCACTCTCTCTTTCTCTCTCTCTCTTTCAAAATAAGTAAATAAACATTAAAAAAATATTGATGAGATCATTTACATTCTTTTTCTCACACTAAGTCTTTGAAATCTGGCATGTGTTTAATGCTTAGAGCATATCCCAATTTAACTAGCTACATTTAAAGTGTTCGACAGTGACCTGTAACTGGTGGCTACCATATTGCACAGTGTATTATTAGACAGTTTAATAGAACTAACAAAGATTACGTAGCAAATGTCTCAATTAGGCTAAGTGCTAAGACTCACTGTATTTTGGCACTCACAGTGCTAAGACTCACTGTATTTTGGAAATTATAATTCTGTTTATTCTTTCTCCCCCTCAATTCCTTTTGTTTGTTTTAGCTGCTTCGTATTAAAGATGTTCTTTTAACAGAACATCATTCTTTCCCCAGAGCACCAAGAATTTTAGAAATATCCATGAGAGAGAGTTTTTCATGGCTGTAGTTCTTCACCTGACTTACAACTTTAATTGAACAAATCAGTCTGAATCTTCTTTTTCATCTCCCTTTGTCAGTCTTAAAACTCTTGATTATGAAATAATTTAGCAATATGTCCTCAAAAACCATGGATAAATGACACTTAGTATTTTGGAAATGAAGCTACATTTTTCATGTCCCCCTGTCTGCATATGTGTGTATTTCTCCAGCATTTAATGTCTGACGTAAACTTGCTGGATTTTTGGTCTTCACTATAGGCTAAAGAACGCAATATGAAAGGGAGCCTACTTCTATAGAAAACACGCCAAGGACATTGTGTTCCTTCTTTACAATGAAATGCAGATTTCCCATTAAAAGGCGAATCCATCATTTCAAAAGGTTGAATAGGATGGTGCGTTAAAAAAGTCCAGCTGCTTAAATTTAGGGCATTGAAAAACATCCAATAAAAAAATGTTCCCTGGGTTTCAAGCATTTTCATTTGATTATGTATTGGATAGCTTTTCATTCAATCTGTGATCTTGCCTGTTAGAATTCTATCCTAAAATAGTCTGACAAGTGTTTCAAAGAAGTTAGACTCAACTATGATACTTCAGTAACTTAAATTATGTATTTTGCTATTTAGAATATACTTGTGTTTGCTGAAATATTATTAATTTTTGTACAAGATATGTTGGAATTTTCTTTCAGCGCTTTGCTTTTTCATGTTTATTCTTAGGCTTCTCTCACTTCCATTTAGTTTCTTTTATGTTTTTTTGATCTTCTTTGAAGACATGACATTGTCTGCCAGGACAGCCATTTTGTTCTCCAACAAGCTTCCTTCAACTGATTTAGTCATCTATTTCTCTCTGCCTCACTAATCTGATGTGTTCTGCCCAGATTTTCTCTAATTAATTTGAGAGTAATGAGTGGCAAAGCTGATTCTCCTGGCAATAACTCTCTGTGGGGTCTGCAGACAACATGGCTACCACAAGCTGGCTAGAGAGCATGTGCAAGCACACACACACACACACACACACACACACAGACATACACACACACACAGACACACACACACACACACAGAGTTCTTCTCCACACTACAGAGCCTAGTGCTGTAGGAACCAAAAGACTTATGTCAAACATGTTTGTACAGCACATATACTTTTCGACAGGAAATACAGTTAATAGTTGTTTATTAAAAGTTGTGAGTAAGTCTCTATGCTTCCCTCCTCTGGAGTCTAGTCCTGCTTTTTCTTAGGACCAGCACAAGAGATATAGGCTGGGGCCATACACAGGGCTACTGTTGAACAAGGACTGTGCTAGAATACCCCTGGTAATAGGTATTGACTAGGTTTCTTCAGCTGAGTGTTTGGCTCTCTCCTCCTAGACTGATCATTAGGCATTTATACATATGATAATATTGCCCCTGGGCCAATCCCTAAATGTAAATGTTTCTCATAATTCTTTAGCATCCAGTATGTTTCACTAAGACCAGTTTGGCCCCATTTGCAGACCTTCCTCCCCACCCAATGTCCATTTTCTTCCTAAAGAATTGTTAATTTTAAAAGAGAATTTATTCTAGTTAATATCAGTTTACTTCTAATGGGTTCTTTCGTTTCTCAAAGAGGTCGACAATTTAATGGAATCACTTTTTTCTGGACCCACATTTTATTGTAGACCCAAATGAAGGAAATATTTTGCTGTGCTTTATCTAGTTTATAGGGGGTATTTCATACTGGGGTCCTGTGCTTCCCGTCCCTGCCAGCACTGGCTATCAAAACTGCTTAGGCTGCAAATAAAATATGAAATGAAATCCATCTGGCATTTCTCATTGAATTAGGACCAGAACATTTTTGCTAAATATTAACAGATGGCTAAATTCTTAATATCAAACTAACATTTTAAAACATCTAAGGGGACCCACATGAGGAAGAAAGGGTGGAGGACCATGTGTTCTCTCTATCACTGAGGCCTTCCTTCCTCCACACTTTTCCTCCCCTCATCCTTGCAACCCGTGTGTTGAGAATCATTGGAGTCTCTTTTCTCAGATAGCTTTTATTCCTTGGTAGCTGGTATCAAAATATTGTAATCAAATGTTGGACAACTCAGGTGATGAGTTGCCCTTGGCAGCCTTCAGGATCTTTTATTAAAGCCAATTCTCTCTCCATCTCTTTCTCTCTCAATAGGAAAAAGAAAAGAAGTATATGCTTCCCTTGGACAACCTGAAAGTTCGGGATGTGGAAAAAAGCTTTATGTCTAGCAAGCACATCTTTGCACTTTTTAATACAGAACAAAGGTAAGAAAATGAAGCAGCTTCTGTCTTTAGATTTTTTTTTACTTGAATTTCTGTGTCACCTAGAGACCATGTTTACAAGAGTTCCTTTGGACCCACCTGGAAACTTGTTAACTCTTTAGTTTTCCTTTTATTTTGTATGTTTAGCTTTCACCATAGGTTATGGGTTCACAGGATTAAAACTTAGAATAAGAAGGATCTTCAAGTATTCCCTGTTCTTCTAGCAGGCACCCAAATCATGCTGCTTTCATTCTTAAAGTACATTTTATTATTTTAAAGTCTTTCTTGTCCTCAATTTATTGCATACATACTTGCAAATTACTCAGTTAAAACTTTTGATAGTGTCTGTCCAGCATGGATGGATATTACTCAAGACCTTATATATTTTGGGAGGGCATTTTTGCATTGGTGAATAGAATGATTCACTTAATGTAAATACAGATATGTAGTACTTCCCAGTTTTTCAAAGCACTGTGCATGTTCATTGTTTGATTTTTTTAAAAACAGTTTCTTATAAGGTAGAAAGATAGAGTAGTGTGGTTACCATTTCATAAAGTAGAACTGTAGTTCAGAGAGGTTAACTGACTTTCTTGAGATCATAAAATTAGTATATGAGAAAGCTTAAAACTGAAGTAGGACTACTGTGTCTAAATCCACTTTTCCTTCCACTTGTGTCTTATTATTGTTGTTTTTTACTGCCACTCACCTACAACATCGAAACTTAATTTGGGGCTGATTATCATGGAGTGCCACGGTTACTCACTGAAGTTAAGCAGTAAAATTAAATATAAACAAATGGAGAGGTAACAGAGGATGGAATAGAGAGATGTAAAAGGGCTACAAAGAGACAAGGATAACAAGGAGATCTTTTCCAAATGGCAATGTTATAGGAAAAAGCTAATTAATTTCTATGAGTCAGTTATTAAGAGACTGAGTCATTAGGTGGCAGGGTCTAATTTTAACCTATCTCTTCAGGCCTTTTATCTTTATTTAGCAATGAATGAAGTTCCTTGATTGGGTTCAATGACCGTCCCAGGGTCAATCACACAGTACATTAAAATAGCAAAAGAAGTCTTCTTCCTACATTCCCAGTCAGTTGCTCAGAGTGACTCATTATACAAAAATACCTAGAAAAACCACAAGAGCTAGTCATTTAAAGGATCAAGGGGAAAGAAAATTAAATATAACTCCCCTACCAAATACTGAGATGGGAGTTTTTAAAGACCTAGTATTATTTGAGAGTAGCTTATGAAAAAAAACACTGTGATGATAAAGAATAAAAAGATTTCCTGGAGAGAGCAGTAGGGTGTCCTCATACTAGGGCCAAACAGTACTGTTTACATACTTTGCTCACAGTGGGTAGCTGGGAGGTCCTGAAGGAATCTTTACAGAAGTGCTCGGCCTTCCTGCCTGGATGCAGAGTCGAAGTGTGACTACTATATAGGAGGTCAATTTGAGGTCTTCATCAACCTGGAAAGTGCAGGTTATAAAAGGGCTTGGTACAAAATTAAAAAAAAAAAAATCAGACAATGGTAGAGTAGCTTTTTTAGATGAAATGCAACTTATATTTTAAAGAGAGCAAAAGACACCAAAATAAGATAACTCTGGACCTCTAAAATTCTGGGTATTCTGGAATCCTAGGGTTCTTGGAAGGTATTAAATTCTTCAGCCACTTCTCAGAGACCTCTGTGAGTACGAGGATGTCCCATCTACAGGCATATTTGCTGTTGTCTTATGGCCTGAAATCTTGATTATTTTCAATTAGTTTTGTACTGGCCAGGACCTCCAGTACAATGTTGAATACAATTGGGCATCCTTGGTTTGTTTCGTATTTTAGGGAAAGTTATTTCATAATTTTATAATTAAGTACTTTCTGATAGGTAACTGATATCAGGTAAAGAAGACCCCTTGGGTTCCTAGTCGCTAAGGTTTTGGTTTCTGTTTCTGTTTTTATCATGAATGGATGTTGAATTTTATCAAGCGCTTTTTCTGTCTCTACAGAGATTGTATGATTTTCTTCTTTATCTGTTCATGTAATGAAATATACTAATAGGCCTTCTAATATACTTAAACCATTCTAGGGGCGCCTGGGTGGCTCAGTCGGTTAAGCGGCCGACTTTGGCTCAGGTCATGATCTCGCGGTCCGTGAGTTTGAGCCCCGCGTTGGGCTCTGTGCTGACAGCTCGGAGCCTGGAGCCTACTTCGGATTCTGTGTCTCCCTCTCTCTGACCCTCCCCTGTTCATGCTCTGTCTCTCCCTGTCTCAAAAATAAATAAAACGTTAAAAAAAATTTAAAAAAAAAAAAACCATCCTGATCTCCTGAGATTAAACTAGCTAAATCACGAAGTAGTGTTCTTTATGATATGTTCCTGGCTTGTTTGCTAGCATTTGCAACTATGGTTGTAAGTGATATTGGCCTGTAAATGTCCTTTTTTGTGCTGTCCCTGCCTGGTTTCATATCAAGTTTGTGTTAGCTTTGTAATTGAAGTGGGATGAAGTTCTCATTGTTCTTAGGAACATTCTGTATAAGATAGGGATTAACTGTTAATGGATTATGTGGTAGAACTCGCCCATAAAATCATCAGGGCCTAGTGGACAGTTTTGGTAAGTAAGCTTTAAACTAGTGATTTAACGTATTTAATACTTATGGGTTTGTTAGGTTTTCTATTTTTATCATGGGTCAGTTTGGACAAACTGTATTTTTCCTAGCAAATCATCCATTCTGTTCATTTTTCAGTCCATTAGCCTCAAGTATTTCTTAAGGTTCTATTTTTTCAAATTTCTGCTGTATCTGAAATTTGACCCCTTTTTACTTCTAATATTAAGTCTTTTTTAACATGATCATTCTCGCCAGACTTTTACTTTTTCAAAGAAGCAGCTTTTGACTCTTTTGATCCTTTATTGTGTATATTTTTTCTATACACATAGATTTTTTTCCATACACAGAGATTTCTATAATCTCTGCTCCTTTCTTCAATATTTTCTTCCTTGTATTTATGTTTATTTTGTAGTATTTTTTCCTAACTTCTTAATTTAGATGTGTAGCTCATCAATTTTTGTCCTTTCTTTTTCTTATATATGTATGTAAATCTATAGATCTTCCTCTAGGTAGTCTTTAGCTGCTTACCACAAATTTTGTGGTATAATATTTTTTATTATCATTAAGTTCTGTTTTCTTCAATCTTCTGTTTCTTCTTTATGATTTCTTCTCTGAATCATTTAGAAATATGTTTACATTTTATAGTGCATGGACTTTTATTGGTTTGCCGTTGTTGATTTCTAACTTAATTGTATTGTGGTCAGAGAATACAGTTAGCACATGGTGAATTTTCATAAATATTCCATGTGTGCTTGAGAAGAATGTATTGATTTGGGAGTGTGGGGTTCCATGAGAGTCTACTGGATTATGCTTGTTAATTACATTATTCAATCTCTATAGTTACTATCTTTTTTTCATATTAATTAAAACACTCAGCAAGTTTATATTTGGCAGCCATTATGTGCCAGATACTTTTCTATGTACTTAAAATACATTGCAAATAAAATAGACAAAAAAGATGGTACACTGTAGATTATGTTCCAGAGAAGGGTGTTGGCAGGGAGACAGATAAAAGAAAGCCATAAAGAATCTCACTTTATCAGAGGGGTATTAAAAATCTCACTTTGTGATTATGAGCTTGATTATTTTCGTAGTCTGTCAATTTTTGTTTTATGTATTTTGAGGCCAATCTATGTTAGTGGTTCTTGCAAGTTTAGAATTGTGTTATCTTCCTGATGTCTCTCTCTCTCTCTTTATATATACATATATATGTATGTATGTGTATATAATATATATATATTGTGTATATATACTGTATATATATACTATGTATATAATTTTGTGACAACCCTCTTTATTCCTAACAGTGCTATTTGCCTTAACATTTATTTTGTCTACTCTTAATATAACTATACTACCTTTATTTTAGTTAATATTTTCTTGGTTTATCCTTTTTTTGAAAAAAATGTTTATCAATTTTTTCAGAGAGAGGGAGAGCATGTGAGAGAGCATGTGGGGACAGAGGATCCCAGGCAGGCTCTGCATTGCACGTCTTGAACTTACGAACCATGGGATCATGACATGAGACAAAGTCAGATGTTTAACTGACTGAGCCACCCAAGCACCCCAGCTTGGTTTATCTTTTTTACCTTTTTGCCACCAACCATTTTGTATTTTTATTAAGTCTTCTCTTATACTAGCATGTATCTGTATTTGTTTGTTTTTAATCTCATGTAAGATCTTTTTCTTTTAACTAGTGAATTTAGTCCATTTATATCTTTATAACTGACTCATTGAATTTATTTGAACATCTTATTTTAGTCTTTCTCTTATCCTGCCTTTTCTATACTTGTTTTCCACCCTCCCCACTTTTTTTTCCTGACTTCTTCTTTATTTTTTTAAGTTTATTTGTTAAGAGAGAGAGAGAGAGAGAGAGAGAGAGAAAGAACATGTGTGTGTGGGTGAGCAGAGGAGGAGCAAAGAGAAAGGGAGAGAGAGAGAATCCCAAGCAGACTTCAGTGCTGTCAGTGCAGAGCATGACTCAGGGCTTGAACTCACAAATCATGAGATCATGACCTGAGCCAAAATCAAGAGTGGGTCACTTAACTGACTGAGCCACCCAAGTGCGCCCTGACGTCTTTTTCTTTAAATTCAGGTTAATTTATTTTTCTCCTTGCCTACCTTAGTAGTTATATTCTTTATTTTAATTCTTTGTTTATACCTCATTTTTATTTGAGTTTGAAGTTAGTCTTTTCTACTCTTTTTCCAAAATGACCTTGAAACTCTTTAAGTCCACTAACTCTCCTGATTTCCACATTATTGTTACCCAGTATTTGAATTCCATCTTACTTTCTTACCACCTTTTTAAAATTGGTTCATATAGGAAATGTTTGTTTAGATATATTAACACAATTGTCAATTCCTTTGTTCACTTTTCTTCTTGCATCCTAGCGTTTGATTTTGGTTCATTCTCCTTCACGCCAAAGTACATCCTTTAGAAATCCCTTCAGTGTGTGCCACTTGCTTATAACTCTCAGGTGTTTATTTTCCTGAAAATGTTTTTATTTTGCTCTCATTTTTGAATAATACTTCTGTTGGATATTAAATTGTATATTCATGGTTCTTATCTCATAACTTTGAAGTCATTTTCCCCCTGTATTCTGGCTTCAGCTTTTAAGAAATAATCTAACTGTTGCTCCTTTTTATAGTTAATCTGTATTTTCTCACTGAATGATTTCAATATCCCTTTTGCCTTTGGTATACTGAAGTTTCAGTATGATGTGTTTATATGTGTTTTGCTTTATATCTTCTGCTTGAGATTTGTTGTGTTTCCCAATGAGGATTCATAATTTTCATAAAGTTTGAAAAACTGTATATCATTCTCTTTTGTCTGTTCTCTGCTCCTTTTTGTTATTCCAAAAATACCTATTAGACATATACTAAGCCACTTTATCCTATTCTTTCATACATATATGTCTCTTTGTACCTCATTTTGGGTCATTTCTTTAGTGCCATCTTCCAGTTCACTCTTCATCTGTGACCAGGCCAAAACAACTTGTCTGTCATCTTTGCTAATGGACAGATTTTGTTTTCTCAGTCCATTCTTTTTCTGAGAATGTGGCCTTTGGAGAGTGCTGGCTGTCACATAAATCCCAAGATCTTGTTTCCCATTCTTTTGGGCTACCATAGTCCAAGCCTTTTGGTTACTGAAAATGAGACCACCTAGCGTCAAAAGTGACAGTCTTTGTTTCCTCTTAAGGACTTCTTTCATTTCAGAAATAGGTTACGCACTTAAAATAATGTTTTTCAGCAATATTTGATTTCTTGTAGGAAAGAGTTTTAAAATTTCGTATTCTGCCATTTTGGTTAAAATGACATGGCCTTTCATTACCATTACATTGAAACACAAAACTATGTTTCTGAATCCCTCAAGAAGTAAAGATTATGATAAAAGTGAACCTGGAAGAATTCCCTGTGTTTACAAACATGAATGTTTTTACAAACCAATTAGAGAAAAGCAGCTGTTATTCTCCTGTTCTCCTGTTTATCTCTCAATAAAAAAATACCTGTTCTTTTATTCACTCCAAAGTGTTTATTAGGCATTTCCACATTATCAGCTATACATGTCAGTATTGGTATTTTAAATGAAATACAAGATGGATCTTGTTTTGCATGACATTTGTAATCACCAATGAGTGTCATACAACATTCATTTTTCACTAATCTTTTTTTTTAATTTTTTTAATTTTTATTTATTTTTGAGAAACAGAAACAGAGCATGAGTGGGGGAGGGGCAGAGAAAGAGGGAGATACAGAATCTGAAGCAGGTTTCAGGCTCTGAGCTGTCAGCACAAAGCCTGACAGAGGGCTCAGACCCACGAACCATAAGATCATGACCTGAGCCAAGGTTGGACACTTAACCGACTGAGCCACCCAGGCACCCCTCACTTTTCACTAATCTTAAGACAGAAAATTTAAGAATCAATGAAGAAGTAAAAAAAAAAGAGGGGGGGGGGAGGAAGAAAAGGTAGTCTAGTTGAAAGAATATTATACATGAAACAAATGGGTTATAGTGTGTAAGGAAACATTTAACCAGATCTATGAAAGCATATTTCATTCTAGTACTGAAGTCCCACAAGCAGTAGTTAGCAGCATGGCAGGTGACTCCTATTGGGTCTTGGCATGAATTGATGGAGAGGAAATTGAACAGAGTATCCCAAAGAGGAAATAGTATTAGTCAAAGCAAATGGTTGGGAAATGTTGCTTAATCTGTTGCCAGACTGTTCTGGAGGAGAAGAAGCTAATTTCAAAGGCAAGATGAGCCCTAGTTTAAAAAATAAAAACATTCTTTTTTTTCCCTCCACGGAGTTTATTGAACTGGACTTTCCCATGTAAGTTTATGTATTTTAATATTTTATGTAGATGGAAAACTCTGCATCTCTCAAAAGCCCATATGCTTAGCATAATTCTATCAGCTATACTTAAACGATATTCTTTTCACCACTGAGGGTGATTCTGAGGTTATGTTCCTATTTTTTTCTTTCTTCTGAGACATGATCTTGTAAGGAAAGTTCTATTCTTGCTTTTGGTAATTTATCCATTTCAGAAGAGATGTACAAGAGATTTTAGAAGAGATTTTGTAAATGCTTCTGTTGATTTGTATGCTTCATCTCTGTCTTCCACTGCAGTGTTTTGGATCAATTTATTCAGCCATTCAGCAGACCCATGGGAGATGTATTGGCTTGGAGCTAAGAGCTCCTGTGTGAACACTGGGGTTATCACCAATGTAATTATAAAATGTCGTGGATTTCTAGGGTTCTCTGAGACCTTAGAGATAATCTTGTCTGTCCTCATCTCACAGGTTAAAGAGTTGACACCCTTAACAGTTAAATGCCTTCCCCGTGTCACAGAAGCCGTTAATGACAGAGACAGAACCGGAACCCAGGCCAGGTGTCTCCTGACCCAGGGCTCTTTCTGATACCACAGTTTGATATTAACTATGGAACAGGAATTCTACCTAATATTTTAATTGGAATTGTTCCCAAAAGAGCAGGGATGAAGAGATTTTTAACTTCTCGTGGAGGTATTTCAATTTGTTCTTAGGTCTTACAAATTTCCATGGAATGCTTTTTAGTCTCATTTGCAAAGCCCAACATAGACCTGACCAGTACCCTTGCTATAGTTCTTAAAAAACTATATTAGTCATTGCTACTTGTACCACAGCATTATTCCTAAGAGCTCATTCAGTTGCTATTTCAATTTTCCACTATAAAGTTTTAAAACAGTTATTCTGTAATTCCCAGTCATCAGGTGTGTAAGAATTGATACATTTAACATCCTTCTTTAAAAAGCCTTCAGTGTCCTGGTGAATTAATATGATCTTTATGAGTCTGGTGACCAGATTTTTGAGCCATTCTAAACAGTGTTTTAGTGCTTAGATTTTTATAAATGGAAGGAATTGTTACTAGTTGCAGTGACTTCAGCGCTTGAGGAGAGTGAATTTCACACCTAGACTGATTTAGCCTCCAAAAACTCCAGGTAAGAGTGTGCAGCCCCCAGCCCTCCTCTGGGGCTTTCAAAGAGCATATCCCAGATACCTGGGAAGACTGATAAGTTATAATACTTTGTTCTCACATTCATCACATCGCCAAATCATTTTGAAATCTAAGTCATAAGATTCCTAAACTTCTTTGTGGCAGGATCTAAACTAAGATTGGAATGTTCCCCCCAGGTTTTTGTTCCATTTGATTCTGTTAGAAATGTCATGTTTTCTCTGGTAGAAGCATGTCTAGATAATGACTTCACTGTGCTGGTCTTTGCTCTCCCCAGGCAGACCTTCACTTTTAAGGTCATGCTAAGGCCCATTTGGTCCAAGGTATGTCAGCTCCGGTAACCAGCAGAGATCTGTGTCTGTCCAGGGGGCTTGTAGGGCAGCCACATGGTATTTTCTGAGTACCCCTTGGGGTTGTCCAGCTCTGTTTTCTTTTAACATAAGGCATTTTTTTACTTGGCGCTGCTTTGCAGCTTCATTTCAGGATATGGTTTATCAACATTGCCAAGTGTTCCAATTCACCTCCTCCCCCGTTTTCCTGCAGAAAGTGATTTTAGGATGTCTCACTGCTCCACTTAGTCTCCAGCACGTTGCTGACACTCAATAAACGTCACCGTAGCTAGTGTATGCACTTTAGGCATTCTGTAAAGAATGGCTCTTTATTCTCATTGTTGAGTGGTACATTTTTCCACTTGTTAGCTGGAAAGGAATTGGAGTCAGGTTTTCCATTTATATACCTTTATAGCTATGTTTCTATATTAAGATGTGCTTGGAGTTTAAGTTGTTTCAAAAAGTACTTAATTAGACAAATACGCTGGGCACAATGTGGTACACAATGCCTTGTCTAAGAGGTCATGTCTCACTTGGATGTGGTGGAGTGTCACATCTATGTTAAAAGGCAAACAATTACTCTTCTGTAAATAGGGATGGCAGAGACTCAAATTTATTGGAAATTCAGTAGAGTAAAAATATGCAGTGTTTCATAATGGGAAATAAAGTATTGCATAAGGAATACAGTGCAATGAAGCTTGTCTTTGGGACATAAGCCTGACACCCGAAGAAGTTACTTTATTTCATTTTACCCCACAGTTGTCAAAAGAATGTTCCAGGCATTTCTTCTTGCCTCATAGAATACTAAGTGAGAATTGTTTATCTTCTGAATATTCTGATTCAAGAAAATTTTTGTTTGTCAGGTGAAGATTCAGTCAGTTAGTAACCAGTCTTCCAGTCCAAGCTGGGTAATGAAATGTGTGTTATCCTACCTTTCCCCATGCAGTGTTGGTGGGTCATCTTTGTGTGTAGGTGTGTTTGTAATACCCTCTATGAGTACCTGATAGATTTTAAAAAAATCAATTTGATACTTAAAAACTCTTTATCACTTTCACTTATCTTAGCCAGTTGATTGCATTCTCTCTGTAACTTCAGGTAGGATATAAACGTGTGATTTTCCCCATACTGTATTCTTAGTATCAAAACAATGCCACTCGATATGAGACTAACTGAAGTCTGATGCATTGTCTTGAGAAGCACATAGAGCAAACTGGTATGAATCAGATGTCAGTGATATTGCTGTGAGAACACTTAAATAATGTGTTTAAGTAATGGAATGTGCTAAGTCAACATTTTAACACTTTATACTACTTTCTCATTTTAACACAATGACAAATAAATTTATTAATTTAAATGTAATCATGTGACTGATACTTGTCTCCACTGCTGGACTGCTTTCTCCTTTTTTTTAAATAATTTATTTATTTTTTAATTTACATCCAAGTTAGCATATGGCGCAACAATGATTTCAGGAGTAGATTCCTTAATGCCCCTTACCCACTTAGCCCATCCCCCCTCCCACAACCCCTCCAGCAACCCTCTGTTTGTTCTCCATATTTAAAAGTCTCTTATGTTTTGTCCCCCTCCCAGTTTTTAATATTATTTTTGCTTCCCTTCCCTTATGTTCATCTGTTTTGTATCTTAAAGTCCTCATGATTGTGAAGTCATATAATATTTGCCTTTCTTTAATTAATTTTGTTTAGCATAATACCCTCTAGTTCCATCCATGTAGCTGCAAATGGCAAGATTTCATTCTTTTTGATTGCCACATTATACTCCATTGTGTGTGTGTGTGTGTGCGTGTGCGTGTGTGTGTGTGTGTGTGTATACATCTTCTTTATCCATTCACCCATTGATGGACATTTGGGCTCTTTCCATACTTTGGCTATTGTCGATAGTGCTGCTATAAACATTGGGGTGCATGTGCCCCTTCGAAACAGCATACTTGTATCCTTTGGGTAAATACCTAGTAGTGCAATTGCTGGGTCGTAGGGTAGTTCTATTTTTAATTTTTTGAGGAACCTCCGTACTGTTTTCCAGAGTGGCTGCAGCAGTTTGCATTCCGGCCAACAGTGCAAAAGGTTTCCCCTTCCTCAGCATCCTTGCCAACATCTATTGTTGCCCAAGTTGTTAACGGTAGCCATTCTGTCAGGTGTGAGGTGGTATCTCATTGTGGTTTTGATTTGTATTTCCCTGATGATGAGTGATGTGGAATATTTTTTCATGTGTCGGTTGGACATCTGGATGTCTTCTTGGGAGAAGTGTCTATTTGTGTCTTTTGCCCATTTATTCACTGGATTATTTGTTTTTTGGGTGTTGAGTTTGATAAGTTCTCTGTAGATTTTGGATACTAACCCTTTATCTGATATGTGCTAGACTGCTTTCTATGAGGGAGAGATGCTGTTTGCCTTGTTCATTGTTTTATCCCCAGGGCCTATTAGGGTACCTGGTAATTATGGGAGCTGAATAACATGAGTGAATGAATAAATGTGTGGATATTAAACTTTTCTTCTCTGTTATATGGAGAAGATATAAATAACACCAATTGCCAATAAAAAGTATTCTGTAGTTAAGCCCTAGAAGCCTAGCACCTTAGATCTGGGTGGGCTGAAAATGGAAATATGAAGGAAAACTCCTAGAGAAAATGAACACAAATCTTTCATTTAAAAAGTAAGAACCAGGGGCGCCTGGGTGGCTCAGTTGGTTAAGTATCAGACTCTTGATTTCTGCTCAGGTTGTGATCTCACCCTTGTAGAGTGCCGAGTCGGGCTCCACACTGTCAGCATGGAGCCTGCTGCTTGGGATTCTCTCTCTCTTCCATTCTCTCAAAAAAAAAAACAAAAAAAAAAAACAAAAAAAACAAAAACAAAAACAAAATAAAACAAAACAAAAAAAAACCCTGAGAATTTGCAGTTTTATACAAACTATATAAATAAGTTTTGTTTGAATTTAGTAGAACAATATTCCATGTCATTGTACTGTAAGAAAAAAATAGAATACATGTCTTATTGTAAATTCTTTGTTCCCGTGTTACCTTTATTATTCAGGGATGTTTTGTAGATATCTACATTTGGCCTTATAAATTTTCACTTCTTTAGCTGGAGCAAGGTCTTAACAAATTCCAGGTCTTCTATTATGTATAGAACTTTGGAAAGTAAAGAAGGTAGAGAGCCAGAAGATAGGATTTTAGTTTTCTATTGATAGGTTTTTGGTCCTTCTTGGTTCTGCTAGATCTATTAAGTTCACATGGGTCACACAGAGATTTGAGGCCTTTTGCAGAGTTACTGATTGCGAGTTCATAAATGACAGTAATGTTTATTTCCCACTACAAATCTAAAAAGGTAAACCCTATGCTTTCCTTGTCAAGGAGTTGAATAGAAATACATGTTTAGCAAGTCAATAAAAGGAAACTTTATATCTTGAAAGCTGTTAAATGCAAATCTTTGAATCAGAGAACTCTGTTTTTGTGTCTGCTCTCTTCCTTTGTTCCAGTCTCTCACTGCAAAGATATTTGTTGTCATATGGTTCTGATCCTGCATATTACAATAGTTTCCCAGTTCTTGCTACTGCATCTTTTCCCTTTTTGAGTGTCTCTCTGGTTGTGAAATAGCATTGTTAGGAAATCCTAGGTACACCAGAGGGGAGTGGTGAAAATGTTTTCAAAGGGGGAGTCTGGGGAGAGTTGGATTAGAGAACTAACATTGTCTGCCCATTTGATTTGATTCACCGACTACACCAAGACAGAAATCAAATATGATTTAGTAATATTTTTGTGAACTAAGTCTGTGACAATTGATTTCACAGCTAAGATAAATTCTCATGAAAGCCAACATAATTGCTTGGGTATGAAATGTCTGTGGCTTGAAGCAATCAATTTAAATTCGTCTCTTATTGGTTTTCAAATTAAACTCTCAAGTGAAATAGAAGTATGATGCCCTACTTGGATGACTGTTTTTGCCTTTTCTGAGGGAGAAAAATAACAAGTTGGTGCTTTTTAGCTTTTTCAAATGTCATTAAAAGGCTTTGGAGACATTCTTCATGCTTAAAACACCTGTGTGTAATCCATATCCATTTTTCTAGGGGAATTAGACTTTGTGCTCCCTTTGAGTATTTCAAACAAAGGGACTGATAGGATAAAATCAGCAAACTTCCATTCAGTTCCTTTCTTCCCAAGGATTTAAACTGGGGTTGTATTTTAAGCCATTAGTAGCGCCAGCAGGGATCTTGCTCAGTGTTTGAGGCATTCATGTTCTGGAGGTTTGTGTCCAAGGGCACTCGTGATGAATGAGCCCACTACGGCTGTGTAAAGTTCAAGAACAAAAAGAAATTATGTCCTTCACTGCAAGTTTACTTTTCTTCTAGGATTTCAGAACAAATACATTGCCTGCTCCCCACCTACTTCCTGGAATAACTATTTGCTGATGGGCAATCCCCTCCCCCCTCCCACCCCTTCACACAAACACTGTGGCTTGGGACAGCCTCCATTTGGGGACCATAAAATGGCCCCAGCTGTGTTCATTAATGATAGGGAACAATCACTGGTTACAAACATGCTACAGAAAAATATGTGCTCTGTTCTATGCTACAGTCTTTAAATGAGACGCTGTAGTGTTTAGGTTGCAAGAGAAAGTCTGACAGATCATCGTTAAAAGAGATTGGTACTAATGATCCAATATCTTTAAACATGTGATTGTTTATAAATAAGATTGTATTGCTAGTCTTGGCTGAAAAATTAGCTTTTCTTTTTGAAAACTAATTAGTCATTCTAAATCACCGTATTCAAGATATTGACTGGTTTGTCTCAAGCTTTTATTTTAAAGAGTGAGTTTACAGTTTCATTTTTTGTGGTAAGAATAAAATTAAAGTGAGTTGTGTGCTATGGGTTAAACTGCAAAGTGGTGATTCTGTGACAGCATACCGCCCCCCCCCCCCAAAGTGGAAGCCAGCAGGGAGAGAGCCAAGAGTGCCGGTCTTTCAGTCAGCAACCTGCCGGGAAGAGCTCTTAGGAAATGAATAAGCAGGGGTGTGAAAATTTCCCTCCCTGGGTCGAGCCTGAGGGAAATTTCTAAACACCTAAATTTCACTTGGCAGTCTTAGAGGCCTCCGAAGAACAAAAATAAAGAAAATTAAGGGTATGTTTTACTAACTATTGGAATAATCAGGTTTTTAGAGATGACTTATAGAATATTGTAAAACAATCTGCATGTTGACACAAAAAAACCCTATGTGAAATAGGAGAATAAATAGAAATAAGTCCAAAGAGGGTTATTAGTCAAATCTGTTGCTGTTTAAATCCAGTTATACTGAAGAATCTATCCATGGCACTCTCTGGCAGGCACAGTGTTTTCCATTATTACCAATGTCACCATGTACTATCCTGATTTATTACTAAAGCAGTAACACCTTGTCTCAGAGTTCTTGAGTCTGAAAAAAAAAAGCCTTTAAATCAAACTAACACAGAGATATATAAAGCTTTATGAAGATCACTGAACTCCCTCAAATCATGCACTCAAGAATATTAATTACAAGCCTGGCTTTTTACAATATCAATTTACAAATCAGGAGTCTTTGGGGGACCCAATGTTGCATGTGTGACATATTTTTATTTTTCCTCAGTTGATTTACTGTGCAACCAACTTACCCATAAAGAATGTCCTTAGTGACTGTACCTGCTGAGAGAAAATATTATGAAGGTTTTAATTATATACCTTGCATATAAGTTATGAATTATATTATTCTGCTTCTATTTGCTGCATTCAGAGGGAAACTATTTACTGGCATGTGTAATTAATTTTAATTAACACATGCAGCATCAGTAAAGAGAACTGACACGGCACAAGTTTGGTAGAAAATGTTAGTCACACTCTGCAACTAACTCTGAGCAGATGCATGGTTTCATAAAGAAAATATTTGCAGAGACTAACTGGAGCGAGTTTTTCCTTTTCTTTTCTTTTTCTAATTTTGAAACTGCCTATGTTTATTTCTTAGAATCTGAGGAAAATACTGTTCATAAAAAGGTACAGTCCCAAAAAAATGCGATTGCAGAGAGTAGTTTGGACTACTCAAACACAGTATCTGCCTTTGCTGCCAGTGTGTTTGTTACACCCATACCTCACTCCATACCTATAAATCTCTTATAGGCCAAAGTATGAGTTCTAGAGATACTAGCGTGTACTTGTTTTAATATCATAGGATGATTTTGCTTTGGAAATTGGTAAATGCTTTGCAACTGTTGGTTGCACAGTAAATCAATTGATAAATGCTTTGGAAATTGGTAAATGCTGTTCTATCAGCGCAATAAGGTAGTTAAAATATTTCTGTGATTTGATGGTTATATTGTGAATTTCAAAATAAATTGGCCACATAAGATCCATACCCAGTGGCTCTCAACTTTTTTGGTTTGAGGACCTCTTTCTACTCTTAAAAGTTGTTGAAACCTTTAAAGAGCTTTTGTTTATGTGGATTGTGTGCATTATATCAGAAATTCTGTGAGCTAGTTGGCTTCACATTCTTGCTTAAAATTGGCTAGTGAGAGATAGTTATTCCATGGAAATTGACAAATTCTACAAACCATGTTTTTTTTTTCCTGGATAGCTAGTTGTTAAATATTTATTAGCATACTGCCAATTATATCCATTGTCAGAAATTTAAAATGAGAAATTTTAAAAAATACTTATTTATTAAATCATTTAAAGTAATAGTAAATCTATTTCATGTTAACATAAATAGTATGTTTTTATGGGGAAAATATACATTTTAAAATATCAGTGAGAAGTGTGGCTCTTTTTTTATATATATATAACTTTGCAGAACTCTTTAATGTGTGGTTTAATGGAAGACAGCTGGATTCTCATATCTGTTTCTGCTTTTAATCTGTTGCAATATGTTTTGGTTGAAGTATATGAAGAAAATCTGGTCTCACACAGACATGTAATTAGAAAGGAAAGAGTATTTTAATAGTATTTTCAGATAATTATAGATTTTCTTCTTTGATACCTCACCAAAACTTGACAAGTGATAGTTTCCAAAAAGTTAGTTGCAGTATGGAATTTGAAATCATAGGAATTAACTTTTCATATTCTGCTGCATTAATCCATTGGTCTTCCAAGCATTTTTTGTAGTTTTTTTTTTTTAAGTGTATTTATTTTGACAGAGGAGGGGGGAGGAAGGACAGAGAGAGGGAGAGAGAGAATCCTAAGCAGGCCCCATGCTGTCAGTGTGGAGTCCAATGTGGGCTCGATCTCACAAACCATGAGATCGTGACCTGAGCTGAAATCAAAAGTTGGATGCTTGACAGACTGAGCCACCCAGGTGCCCTTTTCATGCAATTCAAGGGGATCTTTTACTTATGAGTGATTTCGCAGCATCATGCATTTGTCATTTGAAAATATTGGTTCACTGATCTTCTCAATGTGTACACATTTTATTATATACTATTTAAAAATTGCATTCCTAATATTACCACCAATATCATCAGAAAGGGGGAAGCTTTCAAACCCATGGTGGAAATACACAGTTTCCAGAATTCTAAGTCCGAATTTCATCATGGGTCATAAACACTGTCAGTTGTCTTCCTTTAAGTGACAGGCTCATTTTGTCCATTTTTGAGAAGATTTCTGCCAAAAACTCAGGCTTCCATAAGCATAGATGGACTATCAGTCAGACTTTCAAGTAGAATAGCATCCCATGTAAAAAAATTGACTCTAACTTGCAGTTGAATGGCCCAAGTGCCTTCACTCAGGACAGTCACCTCAGTAGGCAGCACAAGTGCGAATGTGTACTTACCGCTTTGTGACATAGAACATTCAAAAGATGCATGTACTCAGCCTCTAGGTTTAATAACATTGATATTTATACTGCTTCATCAAGATACCCTTAAGTGAAGGTGGCTTTTCGAAAAACTGTGAGTACATAGCAATGAAGAATACAATGACTATCAATCCAGCTTTATGACTTTGTCTTGATTGATGCTAAGACACTTTTACTTCTGCACCATCAGTGCAAATGTTAACACATTTGCTGCAAGAGAAACTGTGAAACTAAAAAAAAATTATTCTACACTTTGACTATTTTAGCAACACTTGTTTGTTGGTAAGCATTCGTTTAAGTGAAGGTCTTTGAGGATTACTTAGTACTGATACTGGACAAATATAATCAAGACAAGTATGGTAATTCTTTAGATTTGTCCCATCTTAAGGCAAGAGTGTAATTCTGCAGACGAGATTTTTAACTCATGCTTCATGTCGACAGCTAAATCTTTAATTAGACAAGTTACTCTATCATGGGAAAATGACAGTGTAATTTCTTTTTACTGACTTTTTATCCAACAGGTATTCATTACTGTGAAGTGTAAAATGTCTTTATTTATTAATCTCTTAGCTACAGGGCACTTCTCCAGCCATTGGCATACAAAGACTTATCCCATAAAATGCTTCAAGGGTTTTTTCATTTCTGTTTTGGAAAGCTCTAACAAAGAGTACTTGGCTTCCAAAGAATGCATTATAATTACGTTTAAGACATATGATTCCTTTTTCTTTAAGTGTTCAATGAACATTCTCAAAGGGTGGTGTGATTAGCTGGCATTATAATGCTACTCAAAAGTATTCAGTTGCACTAGAAAAGAAGGTAAATTATAAACATAAGTAAAGCCAAGAGAAAGGAAGACCTTTCATCCTAGTTTTGTTTCATATTTGTAGCTCTGTCCTGTTTCTTTGCATCAGGTTCCTTCCTTCCAGGAGTCAGAGTGCTCTGTGAAGTGTGAGTCTTCATCTTTTTTAGCATCTTTAGATGTAGCTGTTGCAGATAAAGGTTGAGAAACTTAATCTTCAAATGTCTCCCTTTTTTAAGCCAATGAGCCATCCTTAAACATAAGAAAAGTATGTTACAAATACATTTTCTATTTTAGAAAAAAATCATTAAACTCTAAAATAGTATTTTAGATAAAAAATCTTAAATTTAGAAAAAGTCTTTTTTTTTTTTGAGTGAGGTATTGCAAAACAAGACAAAAATGTATGCCTATACATTTGTTTGTCTCCACGTGAGCAGAGGTAAACTTCAGGATTTCAAGTAGCGATTTATTAGATGATGATGAGGTTACAGAAATGATGGCAGCAGGTACAAATGAAAATAGTTATTGGGAGCACAGTAGAAATACTAAGAATGAATGAGTTAATCTCTGAAAATGTACAAGCCGCCTTTGAAAACTCCAGGAAACATGACAGTGCACAAGCTCACTTTCCATTAACTGCCTAAGTGATGATAGCTACATGTAATGTAACTTCTAGAAAGCTCCTCTGTAGACTCATAACAGAATGAAAGCTAAATGAGCAAACTAATATTATTACGAAAATAGTTTGACTTTGAGAACCGCCTGAAAGGGTTTCGAGGATTCCAGGAGTCCCTAGACAATGATTTGAGAACTGTAGCAGTTAGGCAACACATGATGTGCTGATTTATTGGTGTGGCATCAGTTTAAGGTTTATTTTCATGCAATGATGGAGATACTTGTTGCACCAGTAAGTCTATTGGTTGCATCTCTTGGTTTTGAAGAACCAAGAATCTACTGATTACCATATTAGATTTTTATATGTTCTACACACTGTCTTAAAGTAGAAGGTGCAAACAGAACACATCTGGAAAGACAGACTCATCTGGGGGCACGATAGATTTATTCTAGCAATAAAAGCCGTGTCATTCTGTCCTGTACTAATTACACCTAGAATAAAATCTAAAACAGTTATGGAATTTCCCAAGCATTTGTTTACCCACCTTATCTTTTATTATTCTTTTATCATTGATGATGCTATTGTAGATGGGTGTCAGCAAGAGAAATCATCAAATAGCTTAGAGTTGGAAAAGAGATGAAAACTTTGGAAATGTGTTGATTTCCAAAAAGCAAGTATGGAAATGCAGATGTGACTAAAGAGAGCAACCCTATTTCACCAACAAAGGGGAAAGGATACAGAGTCTCAATCTCAAATGGGAGACCTTCCCTTTAATAGTTTGGGGAAAAGATATATGCATTTCTTCTACCTTCCCCTCCACTGTGATAGGCTTGGGAAGTGATGAAAGACAGGAACTCCTGAACTATGTTAGATGGGTTTTTACTAAATGGAAAGGGTTATTTGGTCAATAGCCTTCATCTTGAATCAAAACAGAAGTTTAAAGTGGAGAATTTTCTCCTCAAGCACTGCTTTTCAAACTGTTATGGTAAAGATTTTTTTTTTAATTTTTCAAATTGTTCAATGTTTCAAATTTTTCAAATTTTTCAATTGTTTCAATCCCTTGTGCAACCAGTATATGACCTGAGCCACACGTGACTCACCTTACGAGTTCAACACCACCTAAACTGGTCCAAACCCTATTCATTAGACTGGTATCTCATGGCTTCGATGTCATACAGTGTCAGACTGCTATAAAAGCTTCCAGCGGCTTCTGTCAGTTTCTATACCTACATACTTGTAGACTGGTAACGAGCAGTTCTCAGACCTCAAGTACTGCTCTGATGTTGGCCATTACAAACATAGGGTTGAATTTGTCAAACACACTTCCCAGCAGTGGGTAATTGTTCCTAGACAACTATGGCCTGTCATTTGTGTAGCTGTTGCCAGATGCCACAGTGGAGCTGGTTACAGTTGTGTGGGCTCAACAGGTCGAATCATTTACATCTCAGATTAGTACCCAGGGTCCAGATACTGATTTTGGCCTTTCCTATAAAATACAGAAGGATATTAAATTCTTAGCTAGATCACATGCATGGCAATTAACTCCATCTCCATTTTAACAAAGAAACTATCATCTGAATGAGTATTTATTAAACAAGAGTATACAGACCCTATAACATGTAATCACTACCATTAATTCTTTTCAAAGTAATTAATTAATTTTAATTAATTTCTTCTGCTACCTGGAAAATATCTGAATTTTACTGCAGTGCGGAATCTCTACCCTTTTTGTATGGCTTCTTCTTATACCTGAATTGCTGAGGAGAAAACCTGAGAAAGAAGCAGTGACTGATATTTCAACTATCTAGTTCTTTTTTTTTTTTTTTTTTTTCTTAATGTTTTTAATTTATTTTTGAGAGAGAGAGAGACAGAGTGTGAGCAGGGGAAGGGCAGAGAGAGAGGGAGACACAGAATCTGAAGCAGGCTCCAGGCTCTGAGCTGACAGCACAGAGCCTGACATGGGGCTCGAACTCACAAACCATGAGATCATGACCTTAGCCAAAGTCGATGCTTAACCGACTGAGCCACCCAGGCATCCCTCTAGTTCTTTTCAAACCACTTTACCCTGCTGATTTCTTTTGCCTCTCTCTACAGAGCAGTTTTTTTTTCTTCCATGTGACTTGGCTGGTATAAAATTATGAAAATATATATTGGTTTCCAACCCATGGAAACCCAGATAGTGCACTTGAGTGAGAGACCTGAGAAAGGCAATGATCAGCTGCTGTTATTTCTTTAGAGCTCTCATGAAAACACCTGTAACATAGTTCCCTAAAAATCATCTATTATTGTATCATAATATTTATTCTCCTACACACTTCTTCTCAAAGAGTGTTTCCTTACTGAGCCATTTTATGTTGAACTATTTATGTTTAAGGAAGGCATGGCAGTTGTCTTATGGAGTTGAAGGACTCACATTCTGTAGTGTCTTTACAGAGGATCAAATTAGTAATGGGTACAAGGGACTCAAAAAGATGGAAGCTCATCATCAGAATGAGTTTTTAAGATTTTATATTTTAATGATTCTGTATTTCCACTCTGTCTTTTCAAAACTAGAATGGGCAACTTGTGGGTTATGGAGCCACTCCATCAGCCAGAGCACTTTGAGCAGAAGCTAGATATCATTGTATTGACAGGGTAATCATGACTTGTCATTTACTCTTGAGGATAAAAGGGGGCCACTGTTAATGATTATGCTGATACACTTGACAATAAACAGAGATGATCCAGGCAAAAAAGGATGAATTTTACCTGCTAGTGATGATAGAGGAGAGTCCTGCTGAGGGGAATTTGGCTTGGGTGACCTCTATGGTACCTCCCAACTTAACCAAATAAAACCTGTTTTATGCACAACTATTTCTTTATACTTTTTTATGATTACTTATTTTGTTAATATTCCCCAAATAGGGTGAAGTCTGAAGTGCATTATTAAGCATTAGAGTTTAAATTTTGTTTGGCAAGATTCACAATATGTAAATTGTATTATAATTTTTTAATGTTGTAAACACAAATTACACATACACTCAAACACACACATTCTAATTTATACATAAACTAAATTGCTTAACATAACATCCCATTCCCCAACTGTCCTTGAGTGAGAGTTTGTGTTATTTACAAAGACAGTCTCAAATGTGATACTACTATTTATTATTGACACTTTCAACTTGTCTCTGGGATTCTTCTTATGAATTGGAGGATCAGCATATTTCCAGAAATATTTCCAGAAACCTTTGGGAGGTTGAATATATGGCAATAGAGAATAATCAATGGATATCTACATATTTAAGTTTTCAAATTTCCATTAGCAGAATTTTACCATGAAGTTAATAGAATTGAGTTTCTTTTTTAATGTAGTTAGGATGCTCTCTCCAAGAAAGCAGGTAGAGGGTAGAAATTATCCAACTTGTAAGTATTTTATTGAAAACTTATTATGTGCTTGTGTCTGCGATAGAGCTAGTCTGCATTACGATTTTCATAGTATAGAGATAGAAAGAGATGGGCATTTCTGTCAATGGTATAGTATAATAAATGAGATTTCCTAGCATCTTATTTTCCTAAATACCCAATGCACAAAGTAGTCTTAACATCTGTGTAAATAATCCGAAATACATTACAAAAACTCATACTTTGAAGGTCTGTCTCCTTTGGGCAGGGAAAAGACAATCTTCAGAACACTTCACAGGTCTTTTAGTAGCAAGTAATTGCAATGTGGAAAAACATAAGGTGTCATATATTTAGAGGAAAATGGTCCAAACTCTATTGAAAACTGAGAATCTGGGGGCACCTGGGCGGCCCAGTTGGTTGAGCTTCCGACTTCAGCTCAGGTCATGATCTCACGGTTCATGAGTTCGGGCCCCACATCAGGCTTGCTGCTGTCCGTGAGGAGCCTGCTTTGGATCCTCTGTCCCCTTCTCTCTCTGCCCCTTCCTCACTCACTCTCTCTCTAAAAAATAAATGTTAAATAAAAAGACTCAGAATCTGCTTAAGTGCACTGAGTGAAAAGGATCTCAGGGTCTCTGTATACTAGAGTTGAAGTGTACAGTTGAAAGTATCTACCCAGTGTGTTGATGTGGTCAAGTGGACATATCAAGAATAGAAAACATCGTGCTTTTATACAAAATCCTGCCTGGTGTTTTATCACCTAGAACATTACATTAAAAACCCCTCAGTCAATTGCAAGAAGAGGCATAATATGACCAGAGCAGATTCTGAAGGTGAAAATTAAAACAACTGATATGGTAAGAGAATTACCTTGCATGATCGTAGAAAAAGGATTAGGATATTTCATTATGAAAAAAAATGAGAGATGCTTTTGAAGTGTTAATGTCATTTGATTATGTAACTATGATTTTGCCCCATGAACTTTTAAACTGCTAGAATGAGGAGGGACCCTTGGATAAAAATAGAGGATGCACTGCAGTTTTGTCAACTACAGACTTTAATAGCCTACATTAACCTTGAGAGGTGGTGCAGATCTTCCTCAAGCTATCTATATGAAATTAGCATATACCTGAAGGAAAGCATCTCTGAGCTCAGAGACTGATTGCAAGGAAGACCTCTTTTCCTTTGTTCATGTGTTTCCTGCTTTCTCTCTCACATACGGAATACTGTTGTGATGGATCCTAAGATTTGACCCAACATTATACTTTTTTTTTTTTACCCTGTTGAAAGTAAAATAGAATTAAAACAGCAAAGTGCTCTCAAAAAAGTGCTCTGTAGTCTGTTTTCCTTAGATATATAAATGGCTCTGTTCTTTGCTAAGGGTGAATATTTCCTAAATTTTTATCACAGTTCATGATTTATAGCCATTTTGCATGGGTGCCTGTTGACATTAGTGTTTTATAAGAGGTAGCAAATACAGCTGCCTTCAGGGAGATGTTCACTACTCATTCTTTGACATGCCATGGAAGAGAAGCCATGTTTCTGTGATTCATTATCCTTTTCCTCATAAACACCCCTGCTTTGTCCTGCCTTCTGTTAAAAATCAGGAGTATCAGCATGTGACTTATTGCATAAGTATACAAACAGCCTGTGTCACATTGCACCATTGACTTCATTGCCTTTAACGCTCTCCCGTGTTTCCGTAGTAAACCCCAGCACATGCTGACTGGCTTAGAACCCCAGCAGACTGTAGTGACTGATTTAATTTGGAGGTTAAAATGTTCTTTCTCTGGTAGTTTCTGCTATCACTGTGACTTTTCCTAAGCTATGAGATCAGTCTCCCCGTGCTTAACCCAGGGAGGTGGTGCAGTTTTCTTATGGCTGAAATTTGCTTTGCTTATTTTCACTAGCAATCTGGTTTTATAAACATAATCCTGCCAGACTGTATGTCATTTTTCTCCCTTTGGGGTAGGAAATGAATGAATGTGTGTGTGTGCAGGAAAGGACTGATGCTTTGTCACCTTTGAAGGATGCAATTCAGTTATGAGAAAGCTTGAACATAATCATTTTATATTGGCTTGAAAAAAATTAGGAGCATCTTTAATTCCTTTTACTACACTGATGTGTATACTAAGATACACACACTTTAAATACACACGCTTATAAAATATTTGAGTAACTTTGGATAGTAGACTAGTGTAATAAATACTCAGTGCAGGGCCTTTTCTGTCACCACATATGCACAGTTTAGCGTGTGGGTATTTGTACTCGAATAATTCCCAAATCAGCACAAAACCGTTAGCAAACTTATTACCTTGGCCCATTCCTATTGCTGTTGTCAGATCAGGCTCCATCTTCAGTGAGACCCTGAATACCTTGATCACCACTATCACCACGTGAAAATACTAAGAGAGTGCCCTTGCTCCATCTATATGCTGGGGATCCCAAGTGTACACATCCAACTCTACTCTTTGTCCTGGGCTTCAGATTTGTATCCAGTCTACCTACCTACCCCAAGTTAGAACTGAATTCCAGATCTCCCCTCCTCCAATCTCCCAGCTGCTCGTGCCAGATACTTCAGAATCACCCTTGGTTCCTTTCTTACTGTCACTTTCTGTGACCAGTTCCTCAGAAAAATATGATTGCCCGTGCTCGGAAGAGAGCTATATATTTAGAATTCAACCTCTTCCTGCTGCCTCCACCTCCCCGGGCTGGGGGCCCTTTCTGTTCCTGCTACACTACATGCTACTGTGAGTGTGCTCTCCACACAGGAACCAGACAACTATTTCAAAAGAAGTAAATCGGATCCTATTACACACCTCTGCTTAACCTGCTTCGGTGTCTTTCCAGCACACTCAGGACAAAGTCCAAACTTATTCTGTCATATAGGCCCTCCATTACCTGGTTTCCAGCTACTCATTTCTGACAACTCTTCATTGTTCACCCTGCTCCAGTGATATTGGCTTCCTTACTGTTTCTTAAATATGTTGACCTTATTCCTATCCGAGGGCCTTTTTATTTGCCAGAAATGTCCTTCCTCCAGAAATTTTCATGAATCATCTCTGTCTTCATTTCATGTCTCTTTTCAAATGTCACCACTTCATCTTCTGACTGTTCCCTCTAAAGAGGCACTTCTGCCATTCTGTCCCCTACTCCTGTTCAGTTTTGTTCGTAACACTTATTACTTCCTGATATGTTTGTTTATTTTTTGTTTGTTTTCTCTCTTGCCTGTTTAAGTATAAGTTCTGTGAAGGCAACTTAATCTCATTTGTTCAGCGCTTGGCATATAGGAGCTATTCAGGAATGAGTGAGTGAAAAAAGTGAGTGAATGAGTGAATGAATTTTGGCATGGCTTATTAATATCCTTGAGCTTGCTGCTTGATGGATTTTCTTCCTCAGGCTCAAGCTTACTCAACATTTACTTAATGGTAACTGCATGTTCTGTAAGGATATAAAAAATGGTACTGAACAATCATATAGAACTTCATACAGTAGTCCCCCCTTATCCATGGTTTTACTTTCCATGGTTTCAGTTACCCACGGTCAACTGCGATCTGGAAACAGATGACGCTCCTTCTGATGTATCATTAGAAGGTTAATAGTAACCTAAGGCTAGGTCACAATGCCTGCATCCTTCACCTCATTTCATCTCATCACAAAGGGATTTTATCATCTCACATCATCACAAGAAGAGTGAGTATAGTACTGTATTTTGAAAGAGAGACTGAGAGACTGACTATATTCACATAACTTTTATCATCGTATATTGTTATAATTGTTCTATTTCATTATGTTATTGTGGTTGTATCTTACCGTGTTTAATTTATCAAACTTTATCATAGGCATGCATGTATAGGAGAAAACATAGTATATCTGGGGTTCCGTGCTCTCTGTGGTTTTACACATCCGCTGGGGGTCTTGAAACATATGCCTTCCACAGGGCATATGAAGTGGAGAGACTACTGTACTTTACAGTTCATTTTTACATATATTATCTTCCTGTGTTAAACATTTAGGAAGCCATCCAAAAGAAATTCCAGGTTAATATTAGGAGGGAACAAGAAAAACATTCATGAAAGCTTATAAGGACAGCCACTAAACTCAAAATTATGGAAATTAATAGTATCCAAGTTTTACACACACACACACACACACACACACACACACACAGAATGAGACAAGAGGAGTAGTTCAATCCAAGCTGCATTAATTAAGCTCTCCTGAAATACTGTTGTGAATGGGCTGAAAGGACATGAAAGTGTTATTCCACATACGAAGACTGGAATACTGGACGTCATAGTCAAAGACAGAAAATTGTGTTCAAAAATTGCAAGTTTTTTTTTCTCTGGACAGAGGTGATTGATACGTAGAAGTTCTGAAAACTTAGTATTTTCTCTGTGTGTGGTGATGGAAAGGGAGAATGTTTTAGCAGAAGTAAGTAATGGGAATTTTTGAAGCTGATCTGAAGAGTTTTGGAGCTAGGGAGCAAGGAACTCCTCCAGATTTTTAGAAGGGAGCTGGCAATCGTATGGAGAGGAATTTATCTATAATGAACCACAATGGGACCAAAAGGAGGTGAGGTGAGATACACAGAAAGGAGCCGGGGAGGTTATAGAAATGTTCAGAGAAGATAAAATGACAGGGTCCCAGATGAACCATCCACTTGAAGTTGGGTTTCTTTTCTCTGTGGTCCACAAATAGCAAATCTCAAGAGGACAGTCACCAGGAAAATGGTACCCAATTTGAGATTCGGTAAGCCCCCTAATGTTAGTCAACATCCCCATTTTCCTTAATGTAAGCATGCTTAAAACATGCCAAGCTAGAAGGTGACACATTCCCTGGGTCAGCTCTTTGCTCCCACAAAGTGGTTTGGAGCCCAAAATGTTGGTGCATATTGTTTAGCACTGTAAATTAATTTGTAGACAGCTATTGTCTTTAATATAAGCAATTATTATTGATTTTTTAAATGTTTATTTATTTTGAGAGAGGGAGCACAAGCAGGGAAGGGACAGAGAGAGAAGGAGAGAGAATCCCAAGCAAGTTCCACACAGCGCAAAGCCCAATATGGGGCTTAATCTCTCAACCATGGATCATGACCTGAGCCAAAAGTCATCAAGGGCATCAAGAGTCAGATGCTCAACCCACTGAGCTACGCAGTGCCCCACAATTACTATTCATCTTAAACATACATTAACAAGTTTCATCATAGTATCTTATGAGTCAAGCTGGTTTGCAGACCCAACTCCATAATTTACAGTTCTGTTCTTAAATGTTAGCTTTTTTTGTTTGGCAGTATTGTGCTTGTTTCTTCCTCACTGATACTTTGAAAATCTAATGTGCTTTTTGATCATCCCATTTCCTTGCTCTGAAATTTTAGAATTACATAATGTTGGAATTGAAAGGGACCAAGAGATATCATATTTCACCTCTACGCAAAACTATATCTAAAATATATTAGCAAGATGAGAATCTGTTTTACTTGCCTCCATGACTATTTATCCCAGGGTTTTTACCAAGCTCAGGGCACAGAGATGGAGAAGCAGGAGTTTGTGATTGATCCTGTCCATTGTTCATCCTCATTGCTTAAATTCTGTTCACCTCCTTCTTACTTACTTTCTCAGTTACATCATGGGGAAATTGCTTTGTGAGCTAGTAACTTTCTCCAGGAACATTTGCATTTGAATAGTAATTCCTACCCAGCAGGATGCTAAATGCTCTGCATATATCAAATCCCTAAATACCCTCTCAGGTAGTACTCCCCTTATTTATCAACAAGTAAATTGAGGCTCTGAGAACTTGAGTAATTTGGCCAAGTCACAAAACTAAAACATAATTAACAAATTCCAGAGTTTGAATTTCTCTGATTCCAAAATCTATGCTCTTTCTGTCACATCGTGCAGATTCTTGTAGAAACCTAAAGCTCTCAAGACTCCAAAGAATGAAACTGCCAGAAACATTGACTGGTAAAAGTTTTGAGAAGGGATAAGGATATTATGGGTAGGACATAGCTGCTAACTTACTCCACATATTAAAAGTCTCTCTGAATTTATTGGGAAGCATCTTTTGTTAGACCGCTGGGGTGCTAGGCTTAACTCTACTTGGAGATAGTCTCAGATGCCTTATTTATAAATACAGTTCATCCTTCTTATCTGGTAACTTCACCCCCAGTGGAAACCGATATGTGTCCCTCAAATGGAGGGAGAAGAAAAGTATAGTCCTCCAGCCCCTGTACCCCAAGAGCTTCTGCGGCTGTCTCAGGCTTTAGCCTTCACCTTTGGGTCAGACCTGTTTTTATGCCTACTCAGCTCCAGCAGCATGGCATCATCCTGCATCGGTTTACTCCAGACTTGCTTCTTTCCCAGGTACTAGCCACCTTAGATCCTTGGTAGCCACCTAGGGAGATCTGATTATCAGAGGTTTGTTTGAATTACCGGAAAATTCTTCCTCATGTCTCTGGGCCTTGTTGTTAGTTTCCTTTCATTTTTTTCCCTCAGTGGCAATGGCTAAAAGGAAGGGGCTTTTGGCCAACAGTGCTTTGCCTATTAGGTTCATCTTCCCTGGCCTTTTAACTTCATCTGCCTCTCTTTTAGTTACTTCGGAGGCTCCCCCCAGCTCCTTCATGAATGGGCCACATCTCTTTAGTTGGATTCCAGAATTGGGCACAGTGGTTGGCAAGACTTGACCAGTAAAGAGTACAAGGCAGCACCTACTTATATTCTTCATAACCAATTCCCTCTTGCTACTTCCTGAAGCCATTTTAGTTTATACTTTCTATTCTTCTAGGAAACCAGGTTCACCTTGTTTTTATTGAGACGGAGGGGGTCATTTTCTGAGTTTAGCAAAGAAAGAGGTAAATTTCACTGAGAAAGAGCTAAGCTGTCTTCTTTGCCAGCTAAAAAGAGATCTGGGGTTGCCTTTGTGTTCCTGTAGTTAAAAAAAAAGCACAGTTGCTTGTTTTGCAATAGGTTTTGTTCTGTGTTGCATGCAATTTTCTCTTTTTTATCTCTTTTTCCCCCTTAAAATTAAATCCAGTAAAATGTGAAAGAAAGAGAAGTGCAATAATCTCCACAGCTGCTGAGTTTTCCTGGAAGGCAAAGACATCTCAATTTTAAAGTTAGTCTTAGAACATGAAATCATGGTTCTTTGAAACAGCTGTCTGGTCAAAAACTTCTTTGTAGTGTACATTTTTAAAGAGCAATTTTTTAAAAACCACTAGGAGCTTTGTAAAGATTTCCTTTATCTGGGTTATGAATTATTTTTGGTCTTTTGAGTAATTGTTAAAGTGATGACACTGACTAGAATAAAACAGATGTCTGTTTTTTGTTTTGTTGTTCAGGGGGAAGAGGGAAATGCCGTCGGGACATTAGGATTTACTTGATACCTTGACAGTGGAGTCTAAATAATTGATTGCTAGTGTCTTTGCATTCTGTTCACTATCAACTTTTATACATAGTGCCAGAATACAAGCAAGGGAACTTGTCCATCTTAATCATCATGTGTCCTTCAGGGCCTAGCACGATTCCTGGCACATAGCTTCTCAACAAAGGTTCATTAAGTCAATCAATAAATGAATACTATAAGTACCATTATATAGAATGACATGTCGTGCAACCAGATACATAATTCACCCATGCTTCTGTTATCTTTTATGGAGATACCTGGAAAGGAAGTTTTCCTTAATACAGACTTTGAGGTTGAAAGGTGTATTTTAAAGTCTCTCTGGGGCGCTTGGGTGGCTCAGTTGGTGAAGGGTCCGACTCTTGATTTCGACTCAGATGATGATCTCATGATTTGTGAGTTCAAGCCCCAAACTGGGCTCTGCGCTGAGGATGTGGAGCCTGCTTAGGGTCCCCTCTCTGTCTCTCTCTCTCCCTCTCTCTCTGTTTCTCTCAAAATAAATACATAAACTTAAAAACTTTTTAAAAAATCTCTCCTGTTATTATCAGTCCGTTATGGATCTTTCACCCATGTTGTGATATAAATCACCTCTGACATTGTTTATATTTTTGCCAACTCTTGGGAGTAATAACTTTCATAAATAGAAGGCAGTTATAGTTCAAATCAAAGGATGGATAAGTAGGGCATTATGGGAGCACAAAGGAGAGAGTAATGTCAGCAATTAATGCTACCTGGGAGAAGACTCAGAGGAGGGAACGTATGAGTCAAGGCTGCAAAGATGGGGGAAGTTCTCCAAATGGCGATGAAGCCAAGGGGGCAGTGGTAACATGCGTGGGAAGGCCCGAAGGGTGAAATGGCATGCGATGAACCCCTGGCCATAGAACCATTGCCATCACCTTCATCACTGTTGGCAAAATTATCATCACCACTACTTTCTGCTTAAACGTTACTCTTTCACTCAAGATACAGGTTGCCATTGAAGTGCTAGATTTTTTCCAGTCTGATTTATTTTCTTTGAAGAGTCACTTCTATCCATTATGCTGAGTGTACCTAAAATGGCATCCACAAACAAGTCACTGAATAGCCAAGCTTCCTGCAGACCAGATCTTTACAAACTGTTTGCAATAAGAAGACTGACGTGTGTGAATGGATTTGGGGACTTAAACAATTGTATTTGATTTTCACTGTACACTGCTCACCCCAATCCTGGTCTCACTGAGGGGGAACCAGTGAGGTGCTGCTGAGCCAGAATGTGGGCAGTGCTGATAGCCTGGGGAGGGCCGGGGTGTCAGAGCCCATCTCCCGTGGCCCTGTTCACAGAGCAGCCCAAACTTCCCCAGTGCACCAGGACATCTTTTTTTAGACTCAGACAGAACAGAGGCCTGAAAACCTTTTTTTTTTTTTTACATGATAAAGATACATATAAAACTTTCCAAAATAACTTCAAGGAACTGACTTTGATAGAACTTGACATCATCATCACCATCATCATCATCATCATATCAACAAATAGTCATTTAAAAATAATTTGAAAGGCTAACTTTGTGGAGAGCCATTGTGTAAAACGTTATTCATACCACAACCATGCCAGCCCCTTTCATTTTTTTAAAAATTCCTTCTACCCTGTTCACTTTCGCAGTATCCCCATACTGATAAATTTACACCAATATCCTCAGCCTAATCCTAGGTTTTAAGAATTCTCATCAAACTCTCTCTAGGTGTTACAGGGCTAACATGAATTCAGAACTCCATATTATCTCCTAGTTGTTGGGGTTGTTTGGTTTTTGGTTTTTGGTTTTTGGGGGTTTTTTTGGTTTTTTGGTTTTTGTTTTTTTGGCTTATTGATCAACACTCTGCCTTCTGGAATCGGGTGTCACTTCTCCTGTGTTGTTGGTTCCTCATAAATCTTACTCTTTAGGTCTTTCAAAATGAGTTCTTAAAAAATTCATATAATAATAATTATTATTAGTTATTCAGTAACTCAAATGAAAGGTCCCACAGGGGGTGACTCTCAAATAACAAATGCTGAAGGGAATGAGTCCAGGCTAATGTAGACTGGGCAGCAATCTTTCCTAGCGCATGATAAGGCATGGCGTGGAGGGGTCAATAGCCACTCTATACTTATTCCTCAGATTTTAGAAATGCTGAGCTTAAGCAGATCATTACCACAACCTCTTCTGACCTAATAAATGAGACAGACTGAGAATAATTGTGGTTCTCTCTCTGCTTTCTTCACCAGTTGCCTTTTATTCCCTTCTAAAGTCTTTCGTTGCTCTGGGCTAAATGAAGTTTGGATTGCAACAACAATTTTTTTTTTCAATGATATTGTAATACTGGCTCATTTGCCTGCTATTGGTTATGCCCAAGTGGACACAGGACCTGTGGCTGTTTGGTTGTTCTCCTATGGGAAAAGGCTTAACGAAGCTAATAAGCTGTATTAAAATAAAATAAACAAACTCACATGGCACCCAGCATCACAGCCACATGTAGTATGCTTAGTATTCATTATCCCGAGACACCAGTTCCACATCCCCAACTGCCTACTGGGCATTTTCACTCCTAAGGCCTTCTGTCACTTCCTGTTTAACCCATCCGAAACCAAATCCAGTACCCTTTCTTCAAAGCCACTCCTCACTGTTGGAATTTTAAGGGGTCAATAAACCGCACACTTTTCTTGCCCTTTCTAGTTAAAATGTGCTGTTGTTGCTGTTCTCAGAGGCCCAGGAAACAAACAGATAAGGCATGAACAAACGGCTGGAGATCTGTGGCCACATGTCTTGCTCATAGTTCAGCCCCCAGCGATCACAGCCCCAGCGGAGCAACCACAGGCCTCCACCACAGGGCAGCACTCAGCACAGCTTCTTGGAACGGGAGAGAAATGTATGTGTCCTGCGGGCGCAAGCTTGCTCAATTTCTCTTTTATAACTCACTAATCAAATCAGTCAGTTCTCCTCCTCTTTTGGGGAGGAAACAATGAAGTCTGGAGAAAAGAGGCCAGGAGCCAAAAGCCCTACAAGAAGCCAGGAGATCAAGTTCCCACTAACGCGTCACTGCAAACCTTCCTATTTTTACTTTGAATACCTTCTTAATTTATGTTACATCAGCATTACATTAGCATCTGGGTGTGAGGAAGAATATTTAGGTATTAAATATTCTGCATCGTAAGAATTTCCACCACTTAAATTGTAATCTGCCTTCTTTATGATCTTTTTCATCATAAATAAGACCCCACACTTACAACCAAAACTCACACATTTAGCTCTTCGCTCATGACTGTGATTAACGCTGACACAGACCTGGCGCTGTGGCCATTGGCAGCCAGAGAAAGTCAGGACTGGTGGTGACTCAGCTGATTCTGCAGCTGCACTTACAGTAAATGTGTTTTGCAACGCTCTTATGTGTTAAAATATTTTTTTCCTTAAAAACTAAAACAAAATTTTTTTTCAAATTTTAATTAATTAATTAGCTCTTTACTACGTCAAGAAAAGGAAGTATCGAAAGACTATCAAGTCAAGTCAGGCTAAAGGAACTTGTCCCCTTGGCAATGAATCATAACACTTTGAGTCAATAGACAACAGCCAAACTCCAATTTAAAATTGTTGCATTGAGGGGCGTCTGGGTGGCTCAGTCCGTTAAGCCTCCGACTCTTGGTATTGGCTTAGGTCATGATCTCAACCTTGTGAGCTCAAGCTCTGCATTAACAGTGGGGAGTCTGCTTGAGATTCTCTGCCTCCCTGTTTCTGATCTTCGAGGTTGATCTTGAAAGCCAAAGACAAATATGTTTTATTTTATTTTTTTGGAATTCTCTCAAGTAATTTATTTTTATTTTTATTTTTCAATATATGAAATTTATAAGACAAATATATTTTAAGGAAATGAAGGGCTCTAAGCTGTTCAGTCATTGGTGGTTGCTTCAGTCATTCATTCCTTCATGCATTCACAATTATTTACTGAGCATATTCTATGTACTGGGTGCTATACTTAAGTTCTGTGAACAAGAGAAATATGTTCTCTGCTCTCTTGGAATTTACAGTACAAGGAAGGAGACTGATAGCAAATAATTACTTACTTACAACTGTTAATGACAACTGCTGTGAGAATTTATAATAGAGTGACCCCAGCGTTTGGGGAATTTAGGAGTGGTTAAAGCTAACACTAGAAGACTAAAAATAGAGACTAGGTGAAGGGAGAAGGGACGATTGTTCCAGGCAGAGTAAACAGTATATACCAAGACCCCGAAGTAGGAAGAAGCTTTGTGTTGCTCATGTAACTGACAGCTAGAGTCTAACATGCAAGAGGTCCAGGTCATTTACCACCCTATAGGCCATTTTGAGGTTGGTGGTCTTTATCCTAATGCAGTGAGGAGCCACTGATGAGGTCATGTTTGACTGTAGAATGGAGACGAGGAATGGAGCAAATACATAAGTTAGGAGGTTTTGCAGCCATCCAGGTGAAAGGTGATGGTCACCTGGACGTATACAGAGGTAGTGGAGATGGAGTAAAGGAGGTTTATTAGGGGGTGCACTGACAGAAATGATTGCTTGGAAATGAGGTGGGAAAGAAAGAGGTGTCAGAAACGACACCTAGGTATCCAGCACATGCACCTAGGTGGGAAGAGATACCATTTACTAATACCAGGAAACTTTAGAGGAAAAGATCTAAGAGAAAACCAAGATCCGGAAATAGAAATATCCAGAATGCAACTATAGCTTAGAAGGGAACTCTGGGATTTGTGGGTGGTCAGCTTATACATGGTGCTGAATGCAAGTGGTCTCTTGATAGAACTCCTTATAGAACATTTTTTTAGGAAAAACCCTACATAGTCGTGGTAGCTGGATTTTTGTTCTTTTGAGGTATAATTGACATATAACGTTACATTAGTTTCAAGTGTATAACATAATTATTTGATATTATGTAACAAAGCAATCATAAGTTTAGTTAACATCTGTCACCATATATAGTTACAAAATATTTTTTCTTGTGTTGACAACTTTTAAGATTTACTTTCTTAGCAACTTGCCAATATGCAATATAATATTATAACTATAGTCACCATGATGTGCATTACATCCCCATGACTTGTTTATTTCATAACTGAAAGTTTGTATCTTTTGTCCCCCCTACACCCATTCCCTGTGCAGAGGAATATATGCTTCCATATCTTGGCTATTCTAAATAATGCTACATTGAACACGGAAGTGCATATATCTTTTTTGAGTTAGTGTCTTCATTTTCTTTGCATCAATTCCAGAAGTGAAATTTCTGGATCATATGATAGTTCTATTTTTAATTTTTTGAGCAATTTCCATACTGTCTTCCATAGTGGCTGCAACAATTTGCATTCCCACCAGCAATACGCAGAGGTTGTCTCTTCTCCAAACCCTTGCCAACACTTATTTCTTGTCTTTTTGATAATAGCCATTCTAACAGATGTGAATCGTTACCTCCTTGTGGTTTTTATTTGCATTTCCCTGATAATTAATGATGTTGAGCACTTTTTCATGTGCCTACTGGCCATCTGTATGTCTACTTTGGAAAATAATTCAGATCTTCTGATCATTTTTTTTAATGTTTATTTTTGAGAGAGAGAGAGAGACAGAGTGCAAGCAGGGGAGGGGCAGAAAGCAGGGGAGACACAAAATCCAAAGCAGGCTCCAGGCTCTGAGCTTTCAGCACAGAGCCCTGTGTGGGGCTCTAACCTATGAACCACGAGATCATGACCTGAGCTGAAGTCGGATGCTTAACCAACTGAGCCACCCAGGTACTCCTCTTCTGGTCATTTTTTAATCAGATTATCATTTTGTTTTATTGCCATTGAGTTTTATCAGTTCTTTGTATATTTTGGACATTAATCCCATACCAGATATATGATTTGTGAATATTTTCTTCCATTCAGTAGGTTGCTTTTTCATTTTGTTGATGGTTACCTTTGTGCAGAAGTTTTTTAGTTTGATACAGTTTTGTTGTCAAATCCAAAAAATCCTTGCCAAAACCAGTGTCAAATAGCTACCTACAACCTATATTTTCTTCTAGAGTTTTAGGTCTTACATTCAAGTGTTAATCCATTCAGAGTAATTTTTGTGTGTAATGCAAGATAGTGGTCCAGTTTCATTCTTTTGTATGCAGCTGTCCAGTTTTACCCACACCATTTAGTTAAGTCCTTTCTCCTCATTGTATATTCTTAGCTCCTTTGCCATAAACTAATTGACCATATATATGTGGGCTTATTTCTGGGATCTCAGTTCCTCTGTTCCATTGATTTCTGTTATCTTTAGGCCAATGCCATAGTGTTCTGATTGCTGCAGCTTTTTAATATAGCTTTGATCAGGGAGCGTGATGCCTCTAGCTTTGTTCTTCTTTCTCAAGATTGTTTTGGCTATTCAAGTTCATATTTTTAAAAATTTTGTGACATTCGATTTCCAAATATATTTTTTAAAAGATTTATATTTTCATTTATAAGTGAGATTGGCTTATAGGAACATATCCCAAAATTTGGTCTTACATATGATAAATTCAAAGAAAAAAGGATCCTAGGGTCAAGTGAGTTTGGTGAGTCATGCATAACAGGTTTATTTCTTGGAGATTTATAATGTGTACTGGTCTGTTAATATTTCTGACATGACCTTCATAAAAGTATCTTTCTCTTAAAATTTGGAAAGAAAGACCAATAAAACTCTCTGAGATCAGAACTATTTTGAATAAAAGTTTTAATTTTGTTTCCAATTTATCCTGTGGATATTGGTCAGGTAAGCTTTTATAATTATGATTTCATATTGTTTTAGAAATTATATCCAACATTGATACTTTATAAATCCACTATCATAAAAGTATACTCAACATCTCTAAAAAGTTTAATCTTCTCTTTGTTAAATCATATGTATCATCTCTAATTTTGATTATTTTTATCTTATATTTACTATATATGACAGAGCTGTTTCATTGATTAATCAAAGAATAGACTCTTAAATTTATCAATGATAGTTTAATTTTCCATAATTAGGTCCTAACTTAACTATATCCTGTATTCTGCTTTGATTAGTTTTCCAATTTTCTAACTCCTTAAAGTCAATGCTATGTATTTTTGTCTTTTTTTAAAAATAATAAAACATACATGACCGTGATTTTGCCTCTGAATAAAAGTTTGGCTGCATGTTCTGAGTTTCAATCCAGTGAGTAATGTTATTTTGTGTGTTTAGTAAATAATGTCTATTATAATTTTGAGTTCCAATTTGACACAAGTTTTGGGGGAAGCTTTACTTTATTTTAAGTGGTTTTGTGGTTTAACTTTTATCATAATTTCTACTTTAACTGGAAATTTTATCATAATTTAACTTTTATCATAATTTCTAGTTTTAGTGCAGCACTTTTTTATCTTCAGTACAAGAAATCAGGAATATTTTCTGTAAGATATAAAAATAATTCTGAGCCCTAGTTTATTAAACTAGTATTATTGAATTTACAGGTTTAATTATTAATTTATGATAATATACCATCTTGGTATCATTAATTCATTGTCAACAGTCTTTGAAGTATTTTGGATGTTGACAAAAGGCCTAAATAGTAGCCAGTCAGCCAACAAATGTTATTAAGTACCTACTGTATGATGTAAGTGCCAGAAATACACTGATGAACGTTTAAAGTCCCATTATTGAACTTATATTGTAGTTGGAGGAACATAAACAAGGGAAGATGAGGGTTGGAAAGATAAATCAGTGGTTAAAAGTTTGAATTTTTTCCTACTTACAGTGCACAGTCATTGGAGGATTTTAAACAGGGTGGGGATATAATATATGATCATGGTGGCTTCTGTGTGGAGAGTGGAGCAAGAAAGATATCAAAGAGATGTCATCCAAATGAGAGAAGATGGTGGCTTAGATATAGGAGTCTGTAAAGATCTGGAGTTATCTTCATGTCAATAGTATTTAAGGTTCCCAGATAGGGAAGATCACCTTGGCAAAAGCACAGATTGAGGGAAGTAGACCACTGAAGGAGATTGGGGCACTCCAGAATTTAAAAGTGTAACAAAAGAAGAGGAGACATCAGAAGAGATTAAGAAGCTATAGTCAGTGATGTAGAAGTATGGAAGTCAGGAAAGTGTGGTATTACAGAAGTCTTGAGAAGAAAATGACTGAAGACAGAGGGAGTGGTCAATATATCAGCTGCTGCAAGGTAACATGAAGATAGGGAATTGAACATTTGCTGTGGGAAGATGTAGATCACATGACCTTGAAAAGACCTGTATCTATAAAGTAGTAGGATCACAAATCTCACTGGGGGGAATTGAGGGGGAAATGAGAAAGGAGAGAATAGAGAAAATGATTCAAGATAACTCAAGGAGTTTTGCTGTAAAAGCAAATAGAAATGGGGGCAATTCTTAGGGTGTGGAAAGGGTCAAGAGAAAGTGTGTGTGTGTTTTAAGATGTTTGCTATGCCATATGAATGATCCAATAGTAGAAAAGAGGCAATTGTGGAAGTAAAAGAAAAAGGGAATGATTGTAGGATGTTCATAAAGACATTAGAAGAGAGGGAACTCAGTATATAAGTTGAGGTTTTGGCTTTTCCTTGTACAAGAGAAAGACAGAGTCTGTGGTTGCAAATGCAGGTAGTCGGATGTATTTGGTGGAAAGAATATAGATCATTCTCATCAGATTGTATATGTTTTTCCTATGAAGTATGAAGCAAGATTATCAGCCAAGTGTTAGTGGCAAAGGGCATATTATAGATTTAATGGAAGAAAAGTTATGTAGTAATTATCTAGTATAGTGATAAACCATTTTGACTACAGAATTATAGTAGGGAGGTCTGGGAAAGTTAGGTGCCCGTTTGATATTTGTAGTTATAAATTTGGAGTGCAATAAGCACAACTGTATAGTTTTTCTCTTGCATTATTTAGAAACCTGGATGTAGGAACTCAGTAAGGAAATAATTCAGTCAGAGTTTTATTAGGTAAGTAAAATGGTGAAGGGAAAAACAGGAAAGGGAGTTACAGGTTTGCAAGATAGTAGTTATAGTACTGAACTGCGTCTGCACAGAAGACATAAGGAACATGATGATGAGTGGGAACATGATAGATCAGTGGGTCAGTAAAAGCCCACAATGGAGGTGGTTTTTCAGATTTTCAAAAAGGATGACCAAATGGAAATTTTGATCGATGAGTTTGTCATCAGTGCCCTGCTCTGTAAGTTGATAATTAATTGTAAAATTGATAGTTAAATATTTAGAAAGGAAATCAGTGATCAGTAGGAACTTGCTTCGAATCTTAAAAAACAAGTTGAGCCAAACTGACTTCAATTTTTTAATAGAATTTAGCAGATATGTAATTAGATCTTGGTATACTCTTTTGGAATATACATGAGAGAAAATAGAGGGACATGACTTGGTAGTGTAGTACAAATATGATGGATTTGTGATTGTGTCATTTTACTGTTGATACCAATGGGTACCAGTTAGCAGAACATTAACTCTGGCATGGGATCTTTTGAGGTCTGTTTAGTTCTATAGTATATCTTTGATAATGACATGGGAATATTATGTTATTATAAATATACAGATAATACAAAACCGGAAGAATTGTGAGTCTGATAGTTGCCAGAATTGTAATTCAGAACATCTGAGCAAATTGGGAAATGTGCCAGACTAACCAAATGAAATGTAATAATGCCAAATATAAATTATACTTTATGGTTTTTTTTTTTTTAAAGTCTGTACGTATTCAGTACAGGAGAAGTCTGGTTTTATAGGAGGTCAAGCCCAAAGGACCTAAAGGCCGTGAGAATAATGAATAATAGTAGTTTTTGTATTGTGTATATTTTGCTTGCATATTTACCTGATTCTGGGCACTGTGTAAATAAGCATGTCACACTTGTAACCTTATTTTATTATCATTATAAGCCTGATATAGATGCTATCTTCCCCATTTTATAGATGAGTACATTAAAACTTAGAGAGGTTACCTTACCCAGTGTCGTATAGGATAATTAATGGCACAGTCTGGATTTCAGCAGGTGTTTTCATGGTCTTTACTATATTCTACTACATGCTATTTGCTTACATTAGTAAAAGTTTACTGTCCAGAAAGTAGGGGAAAATTCCACCAAATTTCTTCCTTCCATCTGGATAATATTGTATCAGGAGATTTGTGATCAGTTGTGGGCACATCATTTTCAGAAAATCCTTTTTAAATAGAGCAAATCCACAGAAGGGTAATAAGAGTGTTGTGTTATCTAGAAATGTCTTCATATGAGAAACATTTGAAAAAATTGGCAGAAAGGTCAGCTTGGAGACTTAGAAGACTTGAGGGACAGATAATATCTGGTCCCAGATGTTTAAAGAGCTGCCATAGGTAAACAAATTAAACTTTATATTTTTAATACCTAAAGACATTCTTAGGACATGTAAATGAAAGTTATACATCTAATCAAAACACGGACCCATCATGTGGTCATGTTCTCTTCAGTGTAGCACTTAAAAACCTTTTACCTATGGGATAAAATTTCTCATGCTCATTTTTAATGTTGAGGTAACTTTTATTTTTCAAACTATAAAACACATAGTTAAGCTTGATTTCATAGCGAAATCATTCAGAAGCTCATATCTGCATGATGGTAGTTGAAATAGACTAAACAAAAAAATTCAGTCAGTACAAATTGCTGTGGGTTATCTATACAGCTACAGCATGTGGTGAGAACCTGGAAGCTACATCCACAGAATTTATGAGACTTCCAGTAAATCAGCTCCGTTCAGTGTTTTAGACCTGTATCCAACTCTTCTTGGATGTCTAGACACAGCCTAACATGAGGCTTCAAAAATGGGTAAAAATGAAGCAGCCAAAGCCACCAGAAGCCTTTGACCCTCTTCTAATGTTTCAACCAGATAATTATTTTCCCTCTCAAGAATTTGGCTATCCTTTGAGGGAAAAAAAAAAAATCAAGATTTTTCCATGTGAAGAGCCCCTGAAAGAAAATACTCTGGAGAAAGGTCAATGACAATGGGCCAAAGCTGAATTCTTCAGATCTGCTTAGAGAATGTGGAAAGTCTGCACCCTTGCTACTTTCTGTGCTTTCCAGCTGGCCAGGAACCCCCATGGCATTTGTCCAGATTTGCCTTCCCCATACCTTTTACATCTTAAAGGGAGTCATACTGTACAGTTGAAATGCCTCAAATGGAAACTTAAGTAGTAGCTTAAAAGCTATGGTAGAGGTAATTAGAAAATTAAAAACTGGTGAATTTTGATTTCTATCAAGATAATCTATTACCCTTTCTGCCCTGTAGCAAAGATACGACCTTTCAAATTTTTCAACAATAAACCTTCGTACTTGGAGACTATATTTCCTTTAAATATGTCCCACTTTTAATTAAAAGTACTCATTCTGCTGGTTGTGCTTTGTCCCTTCAAAGTTTTTTATCTTAGGTTTTCTGTGGAAAGGTAAGGATTCTATCAAACATAAAAAAGTTAGTTTTAAAGATAAGCACAGTCCAAGTTCATTCCATCGTTCATTTGTTCATTCATTCATTCATTTATTCATTCATTCCATTCATTTGACAAATATTTGTTTTGCGGAGGCCATATGCCAAGGACTGTGGTTGGCCCACATTGTGCCTTTTGTATGCTATGTGATCTTGACTTAATCTCTTTGAATCTCAGTTTCCTAACTGTAAAACAGCTCTGTTACCAACTTTGCAGGGGCTAATGGAGTTTAAATGAGATGACTTCTCTTTTTAAGACAGTGAAAAATTAGAAGCTTCTCTTTTACCCTTCTCCATCCATTGCTATATCCAAAAGATCATATACAACGGAGATGGAAAGTAGCAATGTTAATCAACTATTTGCAAAACTCATGGGAGCAAACTGGATTGAAATGTTATGAGTAACCACTGCATGCTTTACCTTGATTAAGAAAAATGGAGCTAAACAGGAAGATAACGAAAAGAAACTTCTATTCTCCTTACTGAATCAATGAAAGAAATGTGGATACTGTGCCAACACAAAATCCAAATAGCCAACTCTACTTTGAAGCCAATTCAAAAGTGAATCCAAGTAAGAATTTACAAATGGGGAAGTCCAGGTGGAAAATGCCTGACGATAAATATTTATTCAAGTTAAACATATAGAGCTCCATTTAAATAATTGCTTAAGTGTAACAAAATAAAATACTAAAACAAAAACAAAAAGATTCTTAAAGAGATGTGAAAACAATAATTCAGAAATAATATTCTAGGTCAGTATTTCTAGGTAGATTAGCAAATGCAGGAGATAAAGTGGCAGGAAGTAAATACTTCTAAATTCCTCAAAAAGGAATTTATATATATTATATATATTTATTTATATTTATATTTATTTATATATTAATATTAATATTTATATATTTATATATTATATATAATTTATATATATTATATATATATATATAATTGAACTCAGGAATGATTTGGAAGACCTAAAGATAATTATTTTCCAAAGAAAGAAAGAAAGAAAGAAAGAAAGAAAGAAAGAAAGAAAATAATCATTTACTTGTAGAAATGAAAGCCACTAAAAAAATATAGAAGCCAAAAAGACAGTTCATTAATCAACATATGCAACGGAAATAGTAAGGACCATTTATCAAAATGACAAAACTAAAACCAAGCATACAACAATGGCAAGAAATAAACATGATTCAAACTTTCCTAATCGTAGGCAGTGCTTTTCAGATTGGGATGAAAAATAAAACCCAACTATACTGTTGGCATTTATAACCAATATATCTTTTTTAACAGTAAAGCAAATAGATAAAAGTAAAAGAAGGGGCAAAGATATGTCAGGTAAATGGAAATTAAAAGTGAGAAATCATTCCAATAATATACAAAAAAATGTCTTAATGAAATCAGAACAAAGAATATCACTGGCATAAATGTGTAAAAATGCCCACCCCCTTGCAAAAATATTAAACCTTGATGGAAAATCACTTTTATATTATAAAATTTGTAAAGGTATTTTAAGGATGATGGTCAGTATTTTTATAGGTGTGATGATACTCATTATTCAATAAATACTAATTGAATACCTACTAGCACTGGTCACTTTGTAAGACCTAACAACATAGAGTAATCAAAACAATACAGTCAAATATGACTTTCCATTTATGAAGATCTTATTTTATGTTATTCATTAAGATTTTTCCATTTTCTTAATTTAAAAAATGTATTCCTATGTTTTCTATAGGCTTTCTCCTAACATGAATGGAATATTCTCCCATATCTAAGTTATTGGAAGTATAGCCTAGTAGTGTTTTGTAAAAGCCACTTGGGTTTTGAGTTAATTTTGGTAATTTATATTTTTTAGAGTATTATTAGTTTCCTTTAGGCTCTTACTTTTGCCATAGGTTTTTTGCATATAATATTTGATTTTTTCCATCTCCTCAATTATTTGTGATTATGTATCCTATCCTTTCTTATTTGTGATCTTGTATACTTTTGTTTTCTCCCTTAATTAGTGTTATATTATCTATTTCTAAGGGGAAAATTCTTGTGGATGTCTTTATCCTTTATGTTATTTTTATATTTTCTATTAATTTTGGTTTTAATCTATGTTAATTCCTCTTCTTGGCTTATTTTTTTATCGTAACTTTATAATCCCCGTAGATGAATATCAACTCTTTTTTGAATATTGACTTTTTTTCCTCCTCTCTCTGATGAAAATATTTAAGGCCTTAAGTTTTCCTGTAGCCTTCACTGTGTTCCATTGGTTGCATACAATGCGTTTATATTTTTTATTGCTTTCTAAATAATTTGTAATTTTAATTTTGGTTTCTTCTGTAATACAAGGATTATCTAAGAATATGTTTTAAGGGGTTTTTTTTGGTCTCTTTTTTTAGAAATTCTTTTTTTTCTTTTTCTTTTTTTTTATTTTTTGATTAAAGAATGTGATCTATATAATCTCTCTTTTTAAAAGTTTCTTAAGGTTGGTATTGTGTATGTGTGTAGGTACAAGTGTAAGAGTGATTTTTGTAAATGTTTTATGGCTAATGAAAAATCTTTATCTTCTATCTGCTTACTTACTTTGGTCCATTACATTTGCACAACTTGAAAAGAGTCATATTAGTTTTTTTTTCTATATTTATATTTTAACTAATTGTATACATATAATAACTACAAGTTCATCTTGCAATTTTAATAGCATTTGCTTCCTTTCCTTACCTACTATGTAACTTGGTGCAAAAAAGGTTTATGAGTATTTTCCAGTCTTCACAAATTGTATTTTATACTATTGTATAATAATATTTCTATTAATTCTGTTTAGTGCTTTTAAACTACTTATCCTGTTCAGTACTTTTAAATTCCATCTTGTCTGTTATTAATATTGCCATTCTTGAATTTGTATTTCTTTGTTTTGTGCCTGGTTTCTTTTTGCCTGTTTCTTTATTTTTCCAAATAATATGTAACTTTTATAAACCTAATTTAACTGACTAGCTGAAAGAATTCAGTCTGTCATTAATTTCGTAATTAATATACTTAAATTTATTCCTGCCATCTTATTAAAATTTCTTATTTTGTTACTTCTTTTTTTTTAAATTTTTTTTACTTGATCAAAAGGCTATTAATTTCTCCTTTTTTTCTGTACTTTTTATTTCATTAACATTTACATTCATCACCAGTGCATAGTCCTATTATTCCATGAGGTAAATTACCAAATATTTCTCCTCCAAACCCTTCCTTCTCCTACTTCCCCCCACACCCACTTTTAACAATGAGACCCCTGGGACCCCTTTGCTGCCCTACTCTCTGAGCCTGCACCCATCAGAGAAGACCTGGGGAGCATTTTTGATTTCCTCCTACCCTCCCCCAACCTTTAGACTATTTGAATTCCTGTTGCAATGTGTCTCTTTTACTTTAAGAGTCTTTCGTTAGCCCTTACACTGCATATTCTCAGATGGGCTATCATTATTTATTTTTATTTGACTCTGTGGATGTCGCCAGTGCTGTTGCTCACCACTGTTTTTCTCCTCTTTGTCTTCCCTCATCTTGAACATGCTCTGCGAGTTCATTTGGTGCTGTTGTAACTTCATCCCTGCTTAGGCAACTCCCACAGGTGAGGTGTGTGGTGATAGCCCAGCCGGTTGTAGGTCTCTGCAGCCTCTTAAGAGTCCATGAGTGTTACTTCATTGCCTTCTACCTTTTGAGCGTTCAGTCAGTGCCAGTCTAATTCTTTCTTCTTTCTAAGCAACTTGCTGTCTCTTTACAGAAGACTTGAACATGTTTTCTTTATCTCAGAGCTCAAGAATTGTATTAACATATGTCCATGTGGTATCTTTGCTCATCAAGTATACATGAAACAGCCCTTAAAATGTGTAGATTCAGATCTTTCTAAAAACCAGGATAAGATTCTTTTATAAACAGTAGTTTCTTTTTCTAATTATTTTTCTCCCCTCACCTTCCTTTTCTTTTTCTGAATCTCCTTTTATTTACAGGTTAGATGTTCTGGGTCTTTCCTCCACACTTTCACAACTTCTCTCTCTTTTCAGTTTTTAAAATTCTCCTACTAGATCGTGAACTCTACCAGTTCTGGTTTCAACATTCATTATCCTCTCCTCCATCTACTAAATATTTTAACTTAAAATCTTTTGTCTAGTTCCAGGAAGTTTTTTCTTAATGTTGTACTTCTACCTCTTCAAATACTATTCTTCTGCTTCCCCTGACAGTTCTGTATTGATATACTGTTCTGATTTCTCTCTTCATTCATGATTTCTCTGGCTATTATACCTCCTTATTAGATGTCCTTTTATTTTCCTTTGTTCATTGTGGCACAGGTCCAACTGCTGGATACTTCAAGTGGACTGGTCCTATGAAGGTGGGAGGGCACAGACATCTCAGTCATCATGGCCCAAAATATGCAAGTTGCCAGTTACCCATTGAGACACCAGGAGGTAGCCTTTCTTCTACATTAGGGTAGAGAAAACTCAGGCACACCCAGGATCCTGTGATCATTGAAGGACAGCCCTACCAAAGAGCTCCTACGTGCTGGTCCTTGCCTTAGACTTTTCTTGCTGTGGCCCCACAGCTTTGTTCAGCACAGAGCAAGAAAGTACAACTATCTAGTTCACACCCTCTACCTGAGTACCAGTCCTGATATCTGCTCGACTTAAGAAAAAAGGATGTGTTTGACCTAAGTTAGAAGTGGAGAGGAAGCAGAGCACAATTAAGTCATCATCTTTCCAGAATCCCCTGGGAATAAAATAATAAACATGAAAATGATACATTCCCTGTCCTAATGTTGCTTGTGGGCTAGTTGGAAAGATAGACAATAAATAAATAAATAAATAAATAAATAAATAAATAAATAAATAAGAAACTCCTATAATTCTGAATTCACAACTGTAATTAATGCTATGAAGGAAAGGTGAATAGAAATATGATCTGAGATTCCAAGAAAGAATAAGCTTTAACGTGCAAGGAGGGAAGAAAAAAAGAACTACAGGCAGAGAGCAGTGTATTCAAAGACCTTGGGAGTAGGCATGGCACATTTGAGGAAGCCAAAGACAGTCAGCATGGCTGGAGCAGAAAAAGCAAAGGAGAGCAGAGTGTGAAAAGAAGCTGGAAAGGAAGGTAATAGTAAGGGGCCAGACTGCAGGGTTTTATAGGCCATGATAGAGTATAGTCCTTCCCTAAAAGCAGGTGACTAATGGAGCGTTTTACTCCATGGGTAAAAATATCTGATTCACATTTTCAGGAGATCACGAGGATTCAGTGTGGGGAGCACTCCACACTGTTTTGTTTTTTGAGAGAGAAAAGGAGAGACAGAGCACAAGTGGGGGAGGGACAGCGAGGGGGGAGACACAGAATCCGAAGCAGGCTCCAGGCTCTGAGCTGTCAGCACAGAGCCCAACTCAGGCTTGAACCCGCGAACTGTGAGATCATGACCTGAGCTAAAGTCTGACACTTAAACTTAACTGACTGAGTCCCCCCAGGCACCCCAAGTGTGGAGAGCAAATTTAAAGGAGCCATGTGAGGAGGCTACTGTAATGTTTGAGGGAGGGTGGCAGTGAGATGGTGGTCAGCGTACAGGAAGTACACTTTTAGGTGGTTTATGAAAGAGGATATAAGAGTGTGGAAGGTAGGGAAGTCAAGTTAAAATCACCAATTCAGGGGCGCCTGGGTGGCGCAGTCGGTTAAGCGTCCGACTTCAGCCAGGTCACGATCTCGCGGTCCGTGAGTTCGAGCCCCGCGTCAGGCTCTGGGCTGATGGCTCAGAGCCTGGAGCCTGTTTCCGATTCTGTGTCTCCCTCTCTCTCTGCCCCTCCCCCGTTCATGCTCTGTCTCTCTCTGTCCCAAAAATAAAAGAAAAAAAAAAAGAAAAAAACGTTGAAAAAAATAAAATCACCAATTCAGTCATTCATGTCAATGTGCCCTTGAGTGCCCTTGAGATACTCAAGTGGAGGAGTCAGTAAACACTGTGAATCTAGGGCAGTCCTGGGCAAAAGAGATAAATTTGTTAGCTATCTGGGTTTCAGTATAAACTAACGCTCTTAGGCATAAGTGAGAATACCTTGGGATAGAATAAGAAGAAGAGAAAAAGACTTTAAATTTTTGTATACCACTAATATCCATGTAAATTGGATGATCTCTGCTGGAAAGGTGATTGATAATGCATATGAGTATCTTAAAAAATGACTGTAATTTTGATCCTGTAACTTTTTTATAGGAATCCATCCTCAGAAAATAATATTAGTAGATGTGAAAGGCTTATGGATAAAAATACTCACTTAAGCATTATTTATGATTATAAAAAAAGAAATTACTTAATTATCTAATATTTAAAGAGGTTAAGTAGATTATCATACATTTATATTAATGAATATTATACCATTCTAATTTGATGTTTATGAAGATGTAATGGCATAAGTAAATGGCCATAATGTAATAATAGTAATAAGGACACAAAATTGAGAGAGAGAGAGAAAGGGAGACAGAAGTGGGTAGGGGAGACCTCAACTGTGTGAAACATTGATAGAACAAGAGTATAAAGAAATGTTTATCTATCAACAGTGGAAAATGGATGATTGTCACCATTTTTAGACTTTTATCCAGTTTCCAAATCTTTCTAAATGGGCATGTATTTCATCTTATGTATCCTTTTATTGTTAGGAAAAGAAAGAAAATTACAGGATTGTCCCAGTTGTAAATATGCACTTTATAGGCATTTCAGTCTGTTAAATACTGATTGATGTTTTGTTTTTTCTTTTCACAGTATCGATGAGCCTTTCTGTTTTGAATCAAATTTAGTGTTTTAAGTTTGTAAGATTATTGCCATACCTTTTACAGTGTTATGAGCCATTTAGACTTATAAAATAGTTTGAGAAAATCGATTAATCACTAGGCAACAGCAAATCCATTCCCCTGGAACACCTCTCACTTGGCATCCAGTGTGTCATATTGAGAGCATTTGCGCTTCCTTCACTGCTTATTGCTTAGCAGTACAAGGGGCTCTGAATTCCTTAAAGTTTAAAAAGGATTATATAATAATATAGGAATGTGCTAATTATTTTAAACACAGTGAATTGCTTTTGTTTTCCTCCAGTGACTGTCAGAGAAGTATCCACGTGGACTGTCATTTGTATCATCGTTGTCTGTAGCGGTATAAAATCATTTTGAATTTGGTTCAGAACTCAAAGTATGATTTTTTTTTAATTCCAGGAATGTATACAAAGACTATCGCTTCCTTGAGCTGGCATGTGACTCACAGGAGGATGTGGACAGCTGGAAGGCATCTCTACTAAGAGCTGGGGTTTATCCTGATAAATCTTTAGTAAGTTGCATATAACTATTATTTTACAATTATTAACCATGTTTAAGAAGACATAATTCTACATACTATATACTGGAGAAACTAGTTCTCTTTTGACTTAATTCGCTTAATATTTCTTTTTCTCCCTTAGGTTCTATTTTAAGAAGTTTATCAGTATACTTGTTAGAGAAAATGTCCTACTCTGCCATAAAACATAATATATCCAATCTCAGACAAAGAGAGTTTCTCTGTTTTAATTTAAAATTTTATTTTCCTTATATGGCTTTTTTATGGTTTTCCACAGTTGTCCCAGTAGTCATACAGTGGATTATAACATTCTTCATATAGCCATGGCATATATATCATGCCATAACACTATTTCATAGCCTTAAAAATATACTTATTTTTATAAAATTCCTTTCAATATGTCTATAGTACCTGAATCCAAAATTATATCTGCATTCAAATTCTGATTAATGGCATTTGGAGTGTGAAAGAAGAAAAACATTATATTGCAATTCCTACTTATCTTTATAAATACACTTCAAGTATTTGAAGTCACTTCTCTTGTTCAAGTTAATAAACAGAATTTGTTTGGAAAACGTCTGGATTTAAATTTCAAAAGTCCCACCCAACATATGTACACACACCATTAAGCAGACTCTGCGAATGAGTGGCTCTCACTGCTTACTCACTGTTCCCCTTGAGATGCTGCACTATCCAGGTGTCTGCTCAGAACAAAAGTTCAGAGACTCAGCCTTGGGGATTTAGTCCAGCTTGACCTTTTGGTGCTTACTTGGCTCTAGATCAGTTTATAGGACAAGTCAGGTCATTTCTAGGCCCCAAATACGAAGAGTCTTCTCAGGAGAGCCTGAAATATGGGCACCGGTGCCGGGGGGGGGGGGGGGGCGGAAATGAGGCGTCTCTGGGGGAACTTTAGACTTGACCACATCCCTGAGGTTACATTGGAATTTAACCAAGTTCCAGAGGTAAGTGATTGAGGATTTATGCCAAAATGTTCTTCTCATTGATGTTATTTAGCTCACACATAGACCTCTTAACCCTATCCCAACCTACCTTTGTCTGATTAGCACCTAAAACAATGACCCCTCCCCCACACTAACCCTATGCTCTCCCATGTGAAGTGCAACAAGCCCCTTTCCTAGTGATATCCAAGTACAGAGGTATCTATATGATTTCCATAATTGTCCAAATTTTATCAGTTGTGTACGTACATATTTACATAGCTATATGCTACTCTAAAAACTGCACATGAGAAATCATTTGTAAAATCAGAGTACCACTTCTACTTTTGTTGTTAATTCTGATCATTTCTTATTACTCTTCCCTATCCATTGATGGTAGTGTGTTCAATTTCACAAACATTCTGTATTAAAAATGGACATATACTTAATTTTTAATTCATTCATTCCACAAAAGCGTATTGAGCACACGCTTTTTGCCAGGCACCACTCTAGGCAGTAGGGCAACAGAGGTGAACAGTAAGGTCGTACCCCCAAGGAGCACACATTAAACAAGTGAATGGATAACTGTATAACTATATAGTGGGATTTTAAGAGCACGATACAGTCTGTAAAAAAAATAAAGAATATTAAAGGGACAAACAGTGAGAAAAGGGCAGGCAAGCTTTATTTTAGTAAAGATGATTAGAGAAGGCCCCATGTGAAGAGTTGAGTAAATGAAATGGAAGTCTGAAGAAGAATATTTGTGGAGAGGACTAACAAGTGCAAAGCCAGCTCAGTGTCTTAGAGGAGCAGCAAAAAATCAGTGAGTCCGGAACACAATGAGGGAGGACAGAAGTGGTTGATAGTTTCCAAGAGGGTGGTCAAGGGCAGATTGTATTGGCCTTGAAGGAAGTGGTGAGCATTTGATTCTATTTTGAGTGAGATGGGAAGCCATTAGAGGGTTTCAAGCCAGTTACTGACATAAGATTTACATTTTTAAAAGTCTTATAAGGCTGGGTATTATGAGAAGGTGTAGAGCATGTGTGTTCAAGCACAGGCTTTAGGGTCAAACTACCTAGACTGAAATTCCAGAAATTCACATAGAAGCTGTGAGATCTTAGGAAGGTTACCTAGCTTTTTTAGGTTTCAAAACTCCCATTTCTAAAATGGAAATAGCAAGAGTCCCCTATAGCTTGTTGACAGGATAAAGTGAGAGAATGCAGGGAAAGCACTGAATATGGTGGACACAAGCAAGCACTCTTTTTTTATTTATAATAATAATGATGGTGGGGCACATGGGTGGCTCAGTTGGTTAAGTGTTAGACTCTTGAGATTGGGCTCTGTGCTAACAGCATGGAGCCTGCTTGAGATTCTCTCTCTCCCTCTCTCTCTCTCTCTGCCCCTCCCTCTTCTTAAAATAAATAAGTGTATATTTATAATGATGATGATAATTATCATTTTCATCACAGCCTACTAAGATGAGAGCTAAAACACTGTAAATATTATAATGTATCCCAGTGAGATCATAAATAGTTTATGCTATTTTCTATCTACCAAATAATAGAAAATTGGTTATATAAAATATTATATTGGTTATATAATATATTAGTGGTGTGTGTGTGTGTGTGTGTGTGTGTGTCTTCCTACCATGCAATTGTAATGTTTGTGAAAATGTTTTCTTCAGTCATGATTTTGCCAAACTTATCTTAAATATACTAGACAATTTTGGTATTTAAAGAAATTATGCAATACATCTCTTATGAGGGAAAACTGTCTTGCAAAGCAAAATTACCTATCCCTGGTGAATTGTTTTTATAAATTGGGATTTTCATGTATCCATAGCTCTACAGAAAGAAGATGCTCAATGAAACATTTGCTATTTTTTATCAGAATGCTCAATTTTAAGCAAAGCTAGGGTTGTCCCACATGATCTGTTTGATTGTTTTAATATCATTTCTGTTTATAAGTATACTTTTGGTACAGTTGCTTGGACGATCAAGACAAAGGGGTTTTTTACTGTATGCCAAAGACATGACAGGAAATTAAACTTGGCAGCGTGCCATGAACATTGCTTTTCTCAGTTTTCATCATAAACAACATTTGCATTTCTTACGCACCATGTAGTTGTAGAGGTTATATTACACGATTGCTTGACTTTCAGATGTTTAAATGGCAGCTAACTACTGAAAGCAATCTAAGTAGAATGCTTATGTAAACATTCATTTTGTGAACATGCTTAGATTTGGAGGGACGGATACTTTTAGCTACAGTTATTCCTAACTTAGAAAGATTTGATGAAAAAGTCAGATTAACCTAGTAACAGATGTCTCTCTGTAAGTAAATTTTTAGGACTTCTGGAGGGTCATTTGGGTTTTGTATCAATAAACCATTGAGTTGACAGCAAATCAATCTCTATTCTAATAATGAAACATTTGTCATACATGGACATAAATCAAGACTCAAAACTTTCTGCTTTTTATACAAGATTTTTATTGGAAAAAATCTACAAAGATTATTTTTAAAAATTGTGTAATTTCAGCCTCATTTAGATAAACAGCCATCCTCCACATTTTGTTTTTGGACACATTTTTTTTTCCAACTAAGATTGCACACTTTTTTATTACACGCTTTTCCCCATCATATCTTTTCTATCATGTCCACATGAAGAATATTTTTATGTCATTCATATCATAATGTTCTATTACCTGTTTTTTTTCTTTTGGAGTTTTCTACAGATTTTTTTTCTTTCTTTCTTCCTCTTCCACTCTCTTCTCTCCCTTCTTCCTTCCCTTCATCCATCACCATTATGGTGGTCTCTAGAAATTCGAATATAAAAAACATGCAGTTCTTACTTTATAAGAGTTTCAAGTCTAGTGGAAATGGGGGATGCAACTAAATAATTACAATGTGGTAGAAACTATAGCGAATGTATAAAATGCAACAGCCCATCTATATTCCCATGTGGATTTTCTAATTACCTTTTGCCCCTTAATCGTTCTGGATCCAAAGCAAAATGTAGACTTCTTATTTGAACAGTATAATATGTGACCCTCAATGAGGCATCCTGGATTCAGTTTCCCAATATGACACTGAACTTACACATAACCTCTCTGAGCCACAAATTTAGCATTCTACCAGTCACCTGATCTTTTTGAGAAGCCACAATACTTTAAAGATATATGTAAATCTGAATTTGGATTTAGCGGAATTTTATTTCTTTAACTTCTATTTCCTTTGGCCATTAAATTGAAATTATAACCACTATAAAATTTTATATTGTTAAATAATTAAATTGTTCTACAATTTCAAATTAAAGATGTTTCTAATGGAATTAGTTAATAGTATTTTGGTTTGGTTTCTTTTTTTTAAACTGATGAAACAGATAAAAAGTGTGTGTATATCAGTATTGTAGGCTACAATTAAAGAACTTTTAAAAGTTATTTTATAGTAAAAATTTATGTGCATGCATCAGTAAGTGTGAATACAAATAAATGGAAATTTGATTAAAATCTAAAGAACAAGGTATAAAAAATGACTGATCTTTTGGCACAGTTTTGTCAGCTAATAGTAGGACTTAAAGTATATATAAACATTAAAGGATTCCAAATTCTTTGGAACATTTTGTGTGCAGTGAAATGAAGTAGATTTTAAGTCAGATCTATCTCATATTTGAATCCCAGTCCTTCTATTTATTAGCCCTGTGGTTCAGGCAAATTACTTAACTCGTCAGTTGTGTATTCTTTTTTAAACTCAAAATAACGATACCTTCCTCTGCGTGATTTTATAGGATTGAATGAGAACTATTGCATATAACATCTAGCTTGGTGCCTGCAACTGAGTGAATGTGTTCAATGCCACGTAGCCTTTATTATTATTGCTGAAAATCATTAATGGTCCATGAAGCTGCACTCCCCAGTTTAGTAGTTACTTTTTCTTTGCAAAGGATTAGTGGGACTTAGGCAAATGAGGGAGAATTTCCTTACCTGTTGGTTAAGGAAGCAGAGTTGTTGTCCACAGGGGTCATGTTGCCCTGTGGACAGGCTGGCTTAGAAATCTGTCAGTCAGGAGTGAGCCCGAGGGGCTGTCAGGGAAAGTGAGAATTCACAAGCCTGCCCTCAGATAGTGGCCAGCTGGCTATCTGAAAGCAGCCAACTGTAGAGTAGTGGATGCCCTGGAAATAAATTTGGTGCAAATTCAGTATTGCCTATTTGTTAAATTAAATACTGCAGAGCTTCTTAAGAGACTTCCATTGACTGTATAGATAGATGGTCCTCCCCTAGAGGATATGATTTCTGTTCATTTTTTTAAATGTTTTCTAACATTTATTCATTTTTTGAAAGACAGAGAGAGAGAGAGAGAGAGAGAGAGAGAGACAGAGTGTGAGTGGGGGAGGGGCAGAGAGACAGGGAGACCCAGAATCCGAAGCAGGCTCCAGGCTCTGAGCTGTCAGCCCAGAGCCCAATGCGGGGCTCAAACCCACGGACCACGAGATCATGACCTGAGCCACCCAGGTGCCCCTCTGTTCTTTCTTTAAAGTTTATTCATTTATTCTGAAAGAGAGAAAGCACAAGTGGGGCAGGGGCAGAGAGAAAGGAGAGAGCAAGTATCCCAAGCAGGCTCTGCACCATCAGCACGGACCCTACGCCGGACGCAGGGCTCAAACTCACAAACCGTGAGATCATGACCTGAGCCCAAGTCAGAAGCTTAACCAACTAAGCCACCCAGGCTCCTGTAGGGTATGATTTCTTAAGTGATGAAAAATGGCAGTAGAAAGTGAAACACCTGAAACTTCATATACCCCTGAATTCAAGACTTTCCCAGTTATAATTAATAGGACTGCTCTGGAAGTTGAAAGCATTCAATAAATGAAGTCTTTGGGGACTTCAGAAATTCCTTTTGGATAGACTCTAAAACTAACTTTTCTCTGTGGCAAATAACAACTGGGGGGAGGGTCTCTGTGTCATTCTAGGGAGAGAAGAGGAATGCCTCCAGACCTCCGTAAATATTTATTAGTACGGGATGACCACTCCTATGCATTTATTTATTCAGCCATCTAATAACACAAGACTGACGATGCCCGTGCTGAGTCCGACTACACATCACTTTATTCTTAGCTTATTCAGCAGTGCTTCCCACAGAACATCGAGCGGCCACATGACCAATTCTGAAGAGTTTAGTTTTTCTTCAGTGGAGGTACTTGCCGTGATCTAAACATAAACTGCTGCCACACAGTGTAGTGGAAGGAATTATAAAACATTTATGGTTCACCATTCATGACTGTTATGCCTCTCTCAGAATAGACAATTGGGAAATGATTGAAGGAAACAAGAAATGGCAAAGCCACACCATGTCCTCCACTTGGATGTTTCTCATATTTAAGGATCAAGGCCCCCTACTCTGTGACATCACTGTTGCCACCACAAACAGAACCATCTGCCATCGAGCAGAGAAGCCAGTCATTCCCTAATGTGCAAAAATACTTGGTTGAACTCCTGAAACTTATTTGGTAGATCAAAAGCTGCACTGCTGTGGAATTCAATAAACTCCATCTGTTTGAGGTATTTTCAGCAATATTGCACTTCTTTGGAGAACCGGGGTCTTGTTATTCTCTAAAATAGTATTTTATTCCTGATAAAACTCCCTGTGGGGATCTTTACTGTATTATTGAACGGTTGGCAGATTCCTTACAGACTCTTTTCTCCCCCCTTCATTCATTCTTATACCGTTATTTATGTCTCGTAGAAGCCAGTGATGTTAACAGTTATATCATGGCAACTCACAATGCCAAGAAGCTTCTCTACACTATTGTATCGGTGTCTTTAAACTGATATCATTGTTAAATATGATGGCCGTGATGGTCCGTGGATTAGACATTTCCCCAGGGTCACCAGTTGGCATTGCCCTCTCCCGAAAATTTCTGTGTGGAGTATTTCTCCCTCCACATCCTCTTTTAAAAGTAAATGCCAGATCTCCAGCCCAACCTGTTACTGCACCCTGTGTTAAGCCTCCTCCACAGATGCACACACTTTACTACCAGCTCTCTTCAACTCCGCATCTCAGCGAGAAATTCCTTTTGGGCCCCTTGTGAGACGAATTCAGATCTGTTCCCTGCCCATATCCCATCATGTCTTCCCCACAGGATCTGACCCTGCAAGGACTCGGCTGCCCTGGGAGTAATGAATCACCATTTTATTTTTTTAAGCCATATGTGCGTTAAATTGTTTGATATAAATCATACTCTTGCAGCTCCGGTTTGAAACAGGAGACCCATTTGCCCGCCGCCTGTCGCTGGCTGCTCTCTGTGTCTCTATCCAGAGTGTCTCTTTTAGAAACGACTACATTTTTTGTAACTAACCTTTCCAGACCCATTTTCTTGAATGTGGACCAGTGTTTATTTTGGCCACATCCCCACTATACAGCTTTCACTTCCCATGCCAACCCAAGACAAAACGCATAATTTATGAAGTAGAGGAATGGTACAGATGGAGGTCGTAACTTGGTCTGCTTACCCTGTCTCCCCAGAACCACCCACTCCTTTCCTCTGCTCTCTTTTCCTTTCTTTTTCCACCTTCTTTGAAACCAAGGATGCAGTGTTTGTTTAAAAATGCATTGGCTGATGAAATTTTCCACTGCTTGGCATGTTGGAGGAGGGGCTGTCAGGAAAGGGCAAGCTGACATACTATTTTGCCGTTCATGCTAACAGTTCACTTATTACCAATTCAAACCAGTGCTTTTTGGCCAGGTCCCCATACTCCAAGGATTCCGAGCAGAAAGAAGGGAGGAAATCTCTGTCATAATTTTCTGCTGTTATAAATACATGATTTCATTTAATATAAGTGGATTCTTTGACTTGTCCATGAGCTCGGGGTGCTGTGTGTGTGTCTGGGATGTCAGTGAATAGTTAAATTATTTGTTTTGATTTTGCTCTAGCATGAAAAACCTTACAATTTTTAAATAAGTTTATGTTTAACGTATTTCTTTTTTGTTTTTTTCCTTGCGGCTACGTGCACAGGGGAACAACAAAGTAAGTTCTTTGTCCTATCGCAGCTTCTCTTTCTCTCCAACCCCGCCTCCCCCGCTGCATGTATCTTGGCCAGAGCGTTTCTGTGCACATTGAAATGACTGCTGTCTGCGACAGTGCACAAATGATACAGGGTGTGCAAAGGAGAAAACATGCATAATGGCGGTTCCGTTTTGACCTTTTGGAAGGGAAACGTTACGCTCTTTAGGGTTGGTTATTGAATGGTAGTTCAGAAAGGTTGATGGTATGAGGAAAGAGGTCGACATCGAGAGCAAAGATTATGAAGATTTAATAATAAGGACTCTTCTGCAGAAAGGGTACAACAGTCTGATGAAACCCAGTGCAGCTGAAGTTGCTGACCAAAAATCAAAGCTCTCATGTTAATGTGCAGTTATAAAAACCCCAAACTGGAGTCTTAAATAGCAGGATGGCTGGCTTTGCTGGTGAAACTGAACTAGATCAGTACTCTGGCTTTGAAGGTGCCTTAAAATGGATGGAGGAGGGTGGGGTTCACATTTGACTTGGCTTCTGCACCCTGATGTATTCCAGCTGGACGGAAGTGGGAGGGTGTGGGGGATGGAGGAGGAGACTGAGTGTGCATGATAGATTTGTGAGACCAGGCAACACACACCAATGGTGAAAATTATCTTAATGTTGTTATTGTAATTAGATAAACGAGCAATTGAGTGATTCATAAGGTTGCTGGCTTGTTTAAATTTAAATTCAGTTCTTCCAAAGGATTAGAACTCCTTCTCACTTATATTAGTTATATGATACTAACATAGTCAGGGAAGATGGTCTTAAGTTTAGCCGGGTGATTTGTTTTTCATTTTTTCTGTGGAGAATTATTAGTGTTTTATCCTACCAGGTGGCCCACTTAATAAAATGGGCCTCATTGAATACAATAAGAATTGAAAAGATCTGTTCTATAAGGGGCTGCCTGCATATCTAAAGCAGCTGGAATTCATCAAAATTGCTATTCATAAGCCATACATATAGAATGTAAAACAAATGTGGGAAATCTTGCAGCTTAATTTGATGGAATGTGCTGTTATGGAATACGTTGAAGTAAATGGTTGGTACTGAAAATGTGTCACTTTATAAATTTATATCTGGATATAACTACTTATGGCCCAAGTAATAATATTTAATAAAGTTAAAAATAATACAAGCAAAGTACAAGATAGACATTTGTGAAGAAGCAAGGTGGTGAACTCAGCTCACTAATAGGTCACTTTTTAAATATAGCAGGTAGCTTACGAAATTAATTAGAGATTTCTTACACAAAGTTAAGGATAATATTCTACCTAATACTACCACTACTAGAAAAAAACCTTTGGACAAAATATAAAACCCCCCAGTTTAGTGTTTATACCATATAATGTATTTCAGCTCTTGAGTAATAACCATGTCTGGTCTGGTCTGTTCACTTACATTGAGTCTCTATCTAGAATTTCATATGCTGCATTTCTTGTTTGTTTGTTAAGTACCACGAGCTAATTGTGAGTGCACGAATACCCAGCCTGTGCATGCTGAAGATCAGGGAACCAGCTGCTGACATTTGGGGGGAGGTGCTAACCCTTAGACCACTGGAAAAGCATTTATGATTTGCCTCTTTCACTAGTGACTCACTGATGACTTAAAGGCATTTGTAAAATTCCCCAAAGAAAACACTTCTCCATAGCAGGAGTTCTCCGTTTATTGTGTCTTGCTTGGTCAAGTTCTTCTGGGCAGTGTTCAGTTTAATTGAGTTTACTGATTTTCAAATAATTATAATGCAGTGAGCACTAAAACCCCCAAATTGTAAGGCTGCTGCTCATAAGGGAGCTTCTAGGAGGAAGCCGCCTTCATCCTAGAGGGTCTTCAGGCACCTGGAGCCACCACCTGCATCATGAAAACCTGGTCTAATGCTGAGGGAGTATCTTCAGGTGCCAGAGTGTCAGTTGAAGAGCATTAAAGATGCAAGCCCTGACTGTTTTGATTTTTAATTGAAGAGTGGCTACATTGGAGGTGCTGGTATTTATTGCCCTTAGGCCTTAATTTTTCATTGTTTATGTTAGGAATAAGTGATAGTTTGTGAAAAAATGTAATGCTAATACTTTTAAAATATGATCATTATACTGACCATGTACTCTGGCACGAAAGAGCCTCCTCGAATCACAAACAGCACATCTGCATGCTATTTTCCTTTAGCTTAGAGTTTCAGTATAAATGGAAAACACTGGAATACAAGCTGTGCTGTCTCCAGAGTATAGGTCTGGAGTCTTCAAAAGGAGAATATGAGATTCTTTTTTCCCTCTAATTCTGGAATGCTTATTCTGAATTGTCCCCAAGGCAACATACCTAACTTGTTGCCTGCCATATACGTGAGCCAGCTGCAAAAGGTGACTCATTTTAGACTCACAATAGCTAATTGTTTATTTATGGAATGGCATTTTATTATTTATCATATTAACCAGACTCTGAAGAGAATGAAGTCTGCTAAATTAATGTTTCTTTAGATGAACAGGATGAATGGATTCATCCTCCCACGTACATTAGATGTAATGCACACACATCCACACATGTATATTCTGAGGTGTATGGAACAACTTTACTATTCATTTTCTCAATAACAACTAGACTGATCTGCTTTAGCCACGTTTAGATTATGCTTAGAATTTGGGAGCTAAACCTGTAAACTCCAGGGAAACAAACTTTTATAATAGATGCACATTTAGATTTATATCATGATGGAATGAAACACCAAGGTTCACATTTCTCTTTGAACAGTTATATGTATTTTGTTATTTTTCCTTAAAAAGCAAAGCAAATTTTCCTTTCGTGAGGAGATCACAGTTGCTAAAAAAAATTTCCTTCCAGGCCCATTACTTATTTTTCCTTTCGAAAATGTTTTCCTGTTGGCATAGTGATACTCTACATTGGTTAGGGTAGAGTCTGTCTCCTCCTTAGAGGGGTTTCCCTGAACCATGGATTCCAAGCCCATGTCTTCATGAGGGAGACAAGAGTCTAGGATTTCCTGAGTCAGTTTTGGGAATGTGAAGAAATACATACATTAACGGGGGTCGTTTTTTGTTCTTTTTCTTAATTTGTTGTACACAAATGTAAGTCAGAATGTCATTTGCAGAACAGAGGCCTTCAGGTAAAAAGTAATCTCCATGGTTTGTCCTAGAGAGTAGACATTTAATTTCCTTCTTTAATTTGATGCGCTGTCTTGGCAGGCATTTCAAGGAATTTAAGAGACTTAAATTTTATTTCTGTATTAAAAACTTTGTTAAATATCTATGATATTAGGCAAATTGAAGGTAGAGAAATAATAAAGAATAAAATTGTATAACAAAAGCTTTCAAGTTTTTTAATGATGTTGGTACAGAAGCATAAATGAAAACTAATCAAAAGAATCCTAAGTTCAGCAATGAATGCTTCAAAAAATTTTAAGTTATGTGGAGAAACTGTATTTAATCTCTTCTCTTATGAATATTTTATTACCTTTGAAAGAGAAATTTACTCCCATTTTACTTCAGTCTTCTTAAAGTAAAGGATTCTTAAATTTCTCCGAGCATAAGTATTAAGTTGACTGCCTTGACTAGAGAGAAGGAGTATTTGAAAAGGAGAAATAGAACCAAACATGCTAAAACAATTTTTTAAAAACTCTTTATTAACTCCTGGTTAGGTTAAATGCAATAATGTTGTACACATTGGAGGGCTTTGCTATATAAGAAGAGAAGAAAGAAAAATCAGATTTAAACTCTTGTTTTACATTTAAGTACTTTGTCTAGTGATTTCCTAAACATTCAGAAGACAAGTAGACAATGTCTAGACATTGTTGGTCTCCATTAATGGGAAAAGTAGTTACTACCTAGAGTATTTCTTTTGGTGATCCACTGGATTTTAGCAGTCATTTACAAAGATAGAGTGTGCCAGATCAAATGTCACCAAAATATATCACACTGAAGAACATAGATATTAAATCCAAGATAATTTGTCTCGTCTCCTGTGCCAACCTTCAACTCCTAAATTTTTGCCATAGGTCATATGTGAGAGACCGTAGATAGGCACTGAAAACCCATTACCAAACCTGTAAAGAAGCAAACAGTACAGTATCATAATGTACATTTCCTTTCTAATATTTAAAATGCATAAGTGCAAATCAGAACACTCTAAGTGTAGATATAGTCAGCTCAATTAGGGCTATTTATTTTCTTTGAAAAATGTATATGCTTTCCTTGATTTTCTTAGAGAAGCTGATTAGCGAATGTATTTCCCTAGGATTTAAGGAGAGCCCATCAAATTTGCTTACTTTATGCATAACCCAATTAAGAATATTATTAAAATGAAAAGAACAAATGAAAACTCACTAGCCTCAAAGTGTTAATTTCAGTTCCATATGCATCTAAAAATGAATTGTCTGTTTCAACCTTCGCAACACAAATAAACTTTTGGTTCTTTTTGACAAACCTGTCTTAAAAGAGCATTGCTTAATGCTTAGTTTTTGAACTCTATGACTTTAATCTTAATCCATTGGATAAAAGGGCAGTTCAGTTGGAGGCAGAAGACTTTGAAAGTGAGTTGGAATCTATGTTATGTTCCCAAATTTATTAATTTTGCCAAATAGACTCACAGAAAAGCAAGAATTGTTCCGTTGCTCAGAAAGCTCACAGATAGAACAGGGACTTCTGAAGTGTTATTGGGGCTTATTTATATATTTTATTTCCTCTGTTGTGTCCAAAATAAGTGATTTCACTCTAGTTAATGAGGAATGAGAATAATTTTGTCTTCACAGCTTTGACATATTTTCTCTCACAGTATTTTATTTTTTTTTAATTTAATTCCAGTGTAGTTAATATACAGTGTTATATTCATTTCAGGTGTATAGTATAGAGATCCAATATAGTGATTCAGCAGTTCCATATATTACTCAGTGCTCATCAATTTAAGTGTATACTTAATCCCCTTTACCTATTTCACCCATCCCTCTACCTGCCTCCCCTCTACTAACTATTTGTTCTCTTATAGTTAGGAGTTTGTTTCTTGGTTTCATTTTGTTTGCTGTTTTGTTTCTCATTCTTTTTATGGCTGAATTCCGATGTGCGATATTTATATATATATCTCACATCTATATCCATTTATCTATCAGTGGGTACTTGGGCTGCCTCCATAGTTTGGCTATTGTAAATAATGCTGCAATAAACATAGGGGTGCATATATCCCTTCAAATTAGTGTTTTCATGTTCTTTTAGTAAATACCCAATAATGCGATTACTGGATTGTAGGCTAATTCTGTCTTTAATTTTTCGAGAAACCTTCATACTGTCTGGCACAGTGACTACACCAGTTTGCATTCCCACCAACAGTGCACAAGAATTCCTTGTTCTCCACATCCTCATAAACACTTGTTGTTTCTTGAGTTTTTGAGTTTAGCCATTCTGACAGGCATGAGATGATATCTCATCATGGTTTTGATTTACATTTCCCTGATGATGAATGATGTTGAGCATCATTTCATGTGTCTGTTGGCCATCTGTATGTCTTCTTCCATTCAGTAGGTTGTTTTTTACTTTGGTTGGTTTTTCTTTGATGCACAGAAACTTTTTATTTTGATGTAGTCTTAAGAGTTTATTTTTGCTTTTGTTTCCCTTGTTCTGGAGACGTATCTAGAAAGATATTGCTAGGGCCAAGGTCAGAGAAACTACTGCCTGTCCTCTCTTCTAGGATTTTTATGGTTTCAGGTCTTACATTTAGGTCCTTTATCCATTCTGAATTTATTTTTATGTACAGTGTAAGAAAGTGGTCCAGTTTCATTATTTTGCATGTAGCTATCCAGGTTTCTCAACACCATTTGTTGAAGAGACAGTCTTTTTCCCCCATTGCATATTCTCGCACATTATTTTTTTTTTATTTTTTTAATATATGAAATTTACTGTCAAATTGGTTTCCATACAACACCCAGTGCTCATCCCAAAAGGTGCCCTCCTCAATACCCATCACCCACCCTCCCCTCCCTCCCACCCCCCATCAACCCTCAGTTTGTTCTCAGTTTTTAACTGTCTCTTATGCTTTGGCTCTCTCCCACTCTAACCTCTTTTTTTTTTTTCCTTCCCCTCCCCCATGGGTTTCTGTTACGTTTCTCAGGATCCACATAAGAGTGAAACCATATGGTATCTGTCTTTCTCTGTATGGCTTATTTCACTTAGCATCACACTCTCCAGTTCCATCCACGTTGCTACAGAAGGCCATATTTCATTTTTTCTCATTGCCACGTAGTATTCCATTGTGTATATAAACCACAATTTCTTTATCCATTCATCAGTTGATGGACATTTAGGCTCTTTCCATAATTTGGCTATTGTTGAGAGTGCTGCTATAAACATGGGGGTACAAGTGCCCCTATGCATCAGTACTCCTGTATCCCTTGGATAAATTCCTAGCAGTGCTATTGCTGGGTCATAGGGTAGGTCTATTTTTAATTTTCTGAGGAACCTCCACACTGCTTTCCAGAGCGGCTGCACCAATTTGCATTCCCACCAACAGTGCAAGAGGGTTCCCGTTTCTCCACATCCTCTCCAGCATCTATAGTCTCCTGATTTGTTCATTTTGGCCACTCTGACTGGCGTGAGGTGATATCTGAGTGTGGTTTTGATTTGTATTTCCCTGATGAGGAGTGAGGTTAAGCATCTTTTCATGTGCCTGTTGGCCATCCGGATGTCTTCTTTAGAGAAGTGTCTATTCATGTTTTCTGCCCATTTCTTCACTGGGTTATTTGTTTTTCGGGTGTGGAGTTTGGTGAGCTCTTTATAGATTTTGGATACTAGCCCTTTGTCCGATATGTCATTTGCAAATATCTTTTCCCATTCTGTTGGTTGCCTTTTAGTTTTGTTGGTTGTTTCCTTTGCTGTGCAGAAGCTTTTTATCTTCATAAGGTCCCAGTAATTCACTTTTGCTTTTAATTCCCTTGCCTTTGGGGATGTGCCGAGTAAGAGATTGCTATGGCTGAGGTCAGAGAGGTCTTTTCCTGCTTTCTCCTCTACGGTTTTGATGGTTTCCTATCTCACATTCAGGTCCTTTATCCATTTTGAGTTTATTTTTGTGAATGGTGTGAGAAAGTGGTCTAGTTTCAACCTTCTGCATGTTGCTGTCCAGTTCTCCCAGCACCATTTGTTAAAGAGACTGTCTTTTTTCCATTGGATGTTCTTTCCTGCTTTGTCAAAGATGAGTTGGCCATACGTTTGTGGGTCTAGTTCTGGGGTTTCTATTCTATTCCATTGGTCTATGTGTCTGTTTTTATGCCAATACCATGCTGTCTTGATGATTACAGCTTTGTAGTAGAGGCTAAAGTCTGGGATTGTGATGCTTCCTGCTTTGGTCTTCTTCTTCAAAATTACGTTGGCTATTCGGGGCCTTTTGTGGTTCCATATGAACTTTAGGATTGCTTGTTCTAGTTTCGAGAAGAATGCTGGTGCAATTTTGATTGGGATTGCGTTGTATGTGTAGATAGCTTTGGGTAGTATTGACATTTTGACAATATTTATTCTTCCAATCCATGAACAGGGAATGTCTTTCCATTTCTTTATATCTTCTTCAATTACCTTCATAAGCTTTCTATAGTTTTCAGCATACAGATCTTTTACATCTTTGGTTAGATTTATTCCTAGGTATTTTATGCTTCTTGGTGCAACTGTGAATGGGATCAGTTTCTTAATTTGTCTTTCTGTTGCTTCATTGTTAGTGTATAAGAATGCAACTGATTTCTGTACATTGATTTTGTATCCTGCAACTTTGCTGAATTCATGTATCAGTTCTAGCAGACTTTTGGTGGATTCCATCGGATTTTCCATGTATAATATCATGTCATCTGCAAAAAGCAAAAGCTTGACTTCATCTTTGCCAATTTTGATGCTAGAACTTCCAGCACTATGTTAAACAACAGCGGTGAGAGTGGGCATCCCTGTCGTGTTCCTGATCTCAGGGAAAAAGCTCTCAGTTTTTCCCCGTTGAGGATGATGTTAGCTGTGGGCTTTTCATAAATGGCTTTTATGATGTGTAAGTATGTTCCTTCTATCCCGACTTTCTCAAGGGTTTTTATTAAGAAAGGGTGCTGGATTTTGTCAAAGGCCTTTTCTGCATCGATTGACAGGATCATATGGTTCTTCTCTTTTTTTTTATTAATGTGATGTATCATGTTGATTGATTTGCGAATGTTGAACCAGCCCTGCATCCCAGGAATGAATCCCACTTGATCATGGTGAATAACTCTTTTTATATGCTGTTGAATTCGATTTGCTAGTATCTTGTTGAGAATTTTTGCATCCATATTCATCAGGGATATTGGCCTGTAGTTCTCTTTTTTTACTGGGTCTCTGTCTGGTTTAGGAATCAAAGTAATACTGGCTTCATAGAATGAGTCTGGAAGTTTTCCTTCCCTTTCTATTTCTTGGAATAGCTTGAGAAGGATAGGTATTATCTCTGCTTTAAATGTCTGGTAGAATTCCCCTGGGAAGCCATCTGGTCCTGAACTCTTAATTTGTTGGGAGATTTTTGATAACCGATTCAATTTCTTCGCTGGTTATGGGTCTGTTCAAGCTTTCTGTTTCCTCCTGATTGAGTTTTGGAAGAGTGTGGGTGTTTAGGAATTTGTCCATTTCTTCCAGGTTGTCCAATTTGTTGGCATATAATTTTTCATAGTATTCCCTGATAATTGCTTGTATCTCTGAGGGATTGGTTGTAATAATTCCATTTTCATTCATGATTTTATGTATTTGGGTCATCTCCCTTTTCTTTTTGAGAAGCCTGGCTAGAGGTTTGTCAATTTTGTTTATTTTTTTCAAAAAACCAACTCTTGGTTTCGTTGATCTGCTCTACCGTTTTTTTAGATTCTATATTGTTTATTTCTGCTCTGATCTTTATTATTTCTCTTCTTCTGCTGGGTTTAGGCTGCCTTTGCTGTTCTGCTTCTATTTCCTTTAGGTGTGCTGTTAGATTTTGTATTTGGGATTTTTCTTGTTTCTTGAGATAGGCCTGGATTGCGATGTATTTTCCTCTCAGGACTGCCTTTGCTGCATCCCAAAGCGTCTGGATTTTTGTATTTTCATTTTCGTTTGTTTCCATATATTTTTTAATTTCTTCTCTAATTGCCTGGTTGACCCACTCATTCTTTAGTAGGGTGTTCTTTAACCTCCATGCTTTTGGAAGTTTTCCAGACTTTTTCCTGTGGTTGATTTCAAGCTTCATAGCATTGTGGTCTGAAAGTATGCATGGTATAATTTCAATTCTTGTAAACTTATGAAGGGCCGTTTTGTGACCCAGTATATGATCTATCTTGGAGAATGTTCCATGTACACTCGAGAAGAAAGTATATTCTGTTGCTCTGGGATGCAGAGTTCTAAATATATCTGTCAAGTCCATCTGATCCAATGTATCATTCAGGGCCCTTGTTTCTTTATTGACCATGTGTCTAGATGATCTATCCATTTCTGTAAGTGGGGTGTTAAAGTCCCCTGCAATGACCACATTCTTATCAATAAGGTGGCTTATGTTTATGAGTAATTGTTTTATATATTTGGGGGTTCCGGTATTCGGCACATAGACATTTATAATTGTTAGCTCTTCCTGATGGATAGACCCTGTAATTATTATATAATGCCCTTCTTCATCTCGTGTTACAACCTTTAATTTAAAGTCTAGTTTGTCTGATAGAAGTATGGCTACTCCAGCTTTCTTTTGGCTTCCAGTAGCATGATAAATAGTTCTCCATCCCCTCACTCTCAATCTAAAGGTGTCCTCAGATCTAAAATGAGTCTCTTGTAGACAGCAAATAGATGGGTCTTGTTTTTTTATCCATTCTGATACCCTATGTCTTTTGGTTGGCGCATTTAATCCATTTACATTCAGTGTTATTATAGAAAGATACGGGTTTAGAGTCATTGTGATGTCTGTATGTTTTATGCTTGTAGTGATGTCTCTGGTACTTTGTCTCACAGGATCCACCTTAGGATCTCTTGTAGGGCTGGTTTAGTGGTGACAAATTCCTTCAGTTTTTGTTTGTTTGGGAAGATCTTTATCTCTCCTTCTATTCTAAATGACAGACTTGCTGGATAAAGGATTCTCGGCTGCATATTTTTTCTGTTTAGCACACTGAAGATCTCGTACCAATCCTTTCTGGCCTGCCAAGTTTCAAAAGAGAGATCAGTCACGAGTCTTATAAGTCTCCCTTTATATGTGAGGGCACGTTTATCCCTTGCTGCTTTCAGAATTTTCTCTTTATCCTTGTATTTTGCCAGTTTCACTATGATATGTCGTGCAGAAGATCGATTCAAGTTACGTCTGAAGGGAGTTCTCTGTGCCTCTTGGATTTCAATGCCTTTTTCCTTCCCCAGTTCAGGGAAGTTCTCAGCTATAATTTCTTCAAGTACCCCTTCAGCACCTTTCCCTCTCTCATCCTCCTCTGGGATACCAATTATGCGTATATTATTTCTTTTTATGTATCACTTAGTTCTCTAATTTTCCCCTCATACTCCTGGATTTTTTTTATCTCTCTTTTTCTCAGCTTCCTCTTTTTCCATAACTTCATCTTCTAGTTCACCTATTCTCTCCTCTGCCTCTTCAATCCGAGCCGTCGTCGTTTCCATTTTGTTTTGCATTTTGTTTAAAGCGCTTTTCAGGTCCTCGTGACTGTTCCTTAGTCCCTTGATCTCTGTAGCAAGAGATTCTCTGCTGTCCTGTATACTGTTTTCAAGCCCAGCGATTAATTTTATGACTATTATTCTAAATTCACTTTCTGTTATATTATTTAAATCCTTTTTGATCAGTTCATTAGCTGTTGTTATTTCCTGGAGATTCTTCTGAGGGGAATTCTTCATTTGGTCATTTTGGATAGTCCCTGGAGTGGTGAGGACCTGCAGGGCACTTCCCCTGTGCTGTGGTGTATAACTGGAGTTGGTGGGCGGGGCCGCAGTCCGACCTGATGTCTGCCCCCAGCCCACCACTGGGGCCACAGTCAGACTGGTGTGTGCCTTCTCTTCCCCTCTCCTAGGGGCGGGATTCACTGTGGGGTGGGGTGGCCCGTCTGGGCTACTTGCACACTGCCAGGCTTGTGGTGCTGGGGATCTGGCGTATTAGCTGGGGTGGGTAGGCAAGGTGCACGGGGGCAGGAGGGGCAGGCTTAGCTCGCTTCTCCTTAGGTGATCCACTTCAGGAGGGGCCCTGTGGCAGCGGGAGGGAGTCAGATCCGCTGCCAGAGGTTTGGCTCCGCAGAAGCACAGAGTTGGGTGTTTGCGCTGAGCGAGCAAGTTCCCTGGCAGGAACTGGTTCTCTTTGGGATTTTGGCTGGGGGATGGACGGGGGAGATGGCGCTGGCGAGCGCCTTTGTTCCCCGCCAAGCTGAGCTCTGCCGTCCGGGGGCTCAGCAGCTCTCCCTCCCCTTGTCCTCCAGCCTTCCCGCTTTCTGAGCAGAGCTGTTAACTTATGACCTCCCAGACGCTAAGTCGTGCTTGCTGTCGGAACACAGTCCGTCCGGCCCCTCCGCTTTTGCCAGCCAGACTCGGGGGCTCCGCTTGGCCGGCGAGCCGCCCCTCCGCCCCGGCTCCCTCCCGCCAGTCCGTGGAGCGCGCACCGCCTCGCCGCCCTTCCTACCCTCTTCCGTGGGCCTCTCGTCTGCGCTTGGCTCCGGAGACTCCGTTCTGCTTATCCTCTGGCGGTTTTCTGGGTTATTTAGGCAGGCGTAGGTGGAATCTAAGTGATCAGCAGGACGCGCAGTGAGCCCAGCATCCTCCTACGCCGCCATCTTCCCTCCTGTCTCTCTCGCACATTATTGAAGGTTAATTGAAGAGTATTGAAGAGTATTGAAGATTAATTGACCATATAGTTGTGGGTTTATTTCTGGGCTTTCTGTTCTGCTCTATTGATCTATGTGTCTATTTTTGTGCCAGTACCATACTGTTTGGATTACTGCAGCTATAATTTTGTAATATAACTTGAAGTCTCGTGTTGTGATACATCCAGTTTTGTTTTTCTTTTTCAATATTGCTTTGACTATTCCATGTCTTTTGTGGTTCCATACGAATTTTAGGATTGTTTGCTCTAGTCTGTAAAAAATGTTGTTGGTGTTTTGATAAGGGTTGCATTAGATGTGTAGATTGCTTTGGGCAGTATAGACATTGTAACCATATTTGTTCATCCAATCTATGATCATGGAATACCTTTTAATTTTTTTGTGTCATCTTCCATTTCTTTTATCAGTGTTTTGTAGTTTTCAGAGTACAGGTCTTTCACCCTTTAGTTAAGTTTATTCCTAGGTATTTTATTATTTTTGGTGCAACTATATGTGGGATTTTTTTCTTAATTTCTCTTTCTGAAGCTTCATTATTAGTGTATAGAAATGGAGAAGATATTTATACATTGACTTTGTATCCTGCAACTTTACTGAATTCATTTGTCCATTCTACTAGTTTTTTGGCAGAGCCTTTAAGTTTTCCCTCTATAGTGTCATGTCATCTGCAAATAGTGGAAGTTTTATTTCTTCCTTACCAATTTGGATGTTTTTTATTTCTTTTTGTTGTCTGGTTGCTGTAGGTAGGAGGTATAGTACTATGTTGGATGAAAGTGGAAAGAGTGGGCATCCTTGTCTTTTTCCTGACATTAGGGGAAAAGTTCTCATTTTTTCATCATTGAGTATGATGTTAGCTGTGGCTTTTCATATATGGCCTTTAGTATGTTGAGATACGTTCCTTCTAAACCTACTTTCTTGAGAGTTTTTATCAAGTATGGATATTGTACTTTGTCAAATGCTTTATCTGCATCTATTGAAATGATCATATGGTTTTTATCCTTTCTCTTAGTGATGTAATGTATCGCATCGATTGATTTATGAATATTGAATTACCCTTGCATCCCAGGAATAAATCCCACTTGATCCTGATGAATGCTTGTTTTAATGTATTGTTGGATTTGGTTTGCCAATATTTTCTTGAGGATTTTTCCATCTATATTCATTAGGGATATTGGCCTGTAGTTTACTTTTTTGTGTGGTACCTTTATCTGGTTTTGTTATCAGGGTAAGTCTGGCCTCATAGAATAAATTTGGAAGTTTTTCTTCCTCTTCTATTTTTGGAAAAGTTTGAGAAGAATAAGTATTAACTCCTCTTTATGTGTTTGGTATAATTCACCTGTGAAGCCATCTGGTCCTGGACTTTCATGTGTTGGCAGTTTTTTCATTACTGATTCAATTTCACTGCTGGTAATCGGTCTGTTCAAATTTTCTACTTCTTCCTGCTTCAGTTTTGGTAGGTTATGTTTCAAGAAATTTATCCATTTCTTCTAGTTGGCCAATTTGTTGGCATATAATTTTTCATAATATTATCTTACAATCCTTTCTGTGGTGTTGGTTGTTATTTCTCTTCTTTCATTTGTAATTTTATTTATTTAAGTCCTTTCTCTCCTTCTCCCTCCTCCCCCCCCCCTTTTATTTTGATGAGACTGGCTAGTAGTTTGTCAGTTTTGTTAGTCTTTGCAAAGATCCAGCTCCTGGTTTCATCAGTGTGTTCTATTGTTTCTTTTACTTTCTGTATCATTTATTTCTACTCTAATCTTTATTATTTCCTTCATTCTGCTGATGTGGGGTTTTGTTTGTTCTTCTTTTTCTAGCTCCTTTACATGTAAGATTAGGTTGTATATTTCAGATTATTCTATTTCTTGAGGTAGACCTGTATTGCTATAAACTTCCCTCTTAAAACTGCTGTTGGTGCATCCCAGAAATTTTGTACCATTGTGTTTTCATTTTCATTTTTCTCCATGTAATTAAAAAAAAATTTAAAGTGATCTCTACACCCAATGTGGGTGGGGCTCAAACTTATGACCCCAAGATGAAGGGTCAGATGTTCTACTGACTGAGCCAACTAGGCACCCCTCCATGTAATTTTTTATTTCTTCTCTGATTTCTTGGTTGACCCATTCATTGTTCACTAACATGTTTAACCTCCATGTATTTGGGCTCTTTCCAGACTTTCTTGATTTCTAGTTTCATAGCGTGGTCAGAAAAGATGAATGGTATGACGTCATTCTTTTTAAATTTGTTGAGACTTGTTTTGTGGCCCAATATGTGATCTCTTCTGGAAAATGTTACTTGAAATGAAAGTGTATTCTGCTCTTTTAGAATGAAATGTTGTGGATTTGTCTGGGGTTTTTTTTTTATGTTTATTTATTTTTGAGAGAGAGAGAGAGAGAGAGACAGAGCAGGAGTGGGGGAGGGGCAGAGAGAGAAAGAGACACAGAATCTGAAGCAGGCTTCAGACTCTGAGCTGTCAGCACAGCTCAAACCCACGAACTGTGAGATCATGACCTGAGCCAAAGTCAGACGCTTAACCAGCTGAGCCACCCAGGCGGCAGTGAATGTATCTGTTAAATCCATTCGGTCTAATGTGTCATCCAAAGTTACTATTTCCTTGTTGATACTCTGTTTGGATGATCTGTCCATTGATGTAAGTGGGGTGTTAAAGTCCCCTACTGTTATTGTATTACTATCAGTTAGTATCTTTATGCCTGTTAACTGTTTTTTGTATTTGGGCACACCCATTTTGGGGCATATTTACAATTGTTACATCTTCTTATTGGATTCTCCCTTTTATTATTACATGGTGTCCTTTGTCTCTTGTTACAGTCTTTGTTTTAAAATCTATTTTGTCCGATGTAAGTATTGCTACCTGGCTTTCTTTTGATATCTATTTGCATAATAAGTGTTTCTTTATCCCCTCACTTTCAGTCTGCATGTGTCCTTAAGTCTGAAATGAGTCTCTTGTAGGCAGCATGTAGATGGGTGTTGTTTTTTTAATCCATTTTGTCACCCCATGTCTTTTGATTGGAGTATTCAGTCCATTTACATTCAAAGTAGTTAAGTATATATTTATTGCCATTTTGTTACTTGTTTTGTGAATGTTTTTGTAGTTCTCTGATCCTTCTCTTGCTCTCTTTCATGGTTTGTTGGCTTTCTTTAATGATATACTTGGATTCTTTTCTCTCTTTACTTTGCATATCTATTACTGGTTTTTGATTTGTAGTTACAATTAGGTTTGTATATAACATCTTCTGCATATACCTGTCTATTAAGTTGATGGTCACTTAAGTTTGTGCCCATTCTTTACTCCTCTCCCCACCACATTTTTGGTATATGGTGTCATAATTTACATCCTTTTATTTTATAATTCCCTTGACTTATTTTTACAGATGTACTTATTTTTACTACTTTGGTACTTCCTACTTTTTTTTACTTTTACTTGTGGTCTTTCCTTTCCACTCAGAGTCCCCTTTAATAGTGCTTGTAGAGCTAGTTTAATGGTCATTAATGCCTTTTGCTTTTGTTTGTCGGGGAAACTGTCTCTCCTTCTATTCTGACTAATAGTTTTGCTAGTTAGAGTATTCTTGGTTGCAGATTTTTCCTTTTAGCACTTTGAAAAGTCTGCTGATAGCCTTATGGAGTTTCCCTTATATGTAACTGTCTTCTTTTCACCTACTTCTTTTAAAATTCTCTCTTTATTGCTACTTTTGGCCATTTTAATTACTATGTGCCTTGGTTGATTTGGGGTTGATTTTGTTGGTGGATCTCTGTGCCTCCTGTGTCTGGATATCGGTTTCCTTCCCCAGATTAGGGAGGTTTTCAGCTATTATTTCTTCTATTATTTCAGTTTCTATTATTTATATTATTATTTATTTCTTCAAATAAATTTTCTGTCCCTTTTTCTCTTCCTTCTTCTTCGGGGATCCCTATAATGGAAATGTTATAATGCTTGATGGAGTTGCTGAGTTCCCTAAGTCTCTTCTCATTGTGCATAATTTTTCCTCTCTCACCTGCTCAGCGTGATTACTTCCCATTACTCTGTCCTCCAGGTCACTAATTCATTCCTCTGCTTCTTCTCGTCTGCTATTTATTACATCTAGTGTATTTTTAGTTTCATTTATTTTGTTCTTCATCTGTTTCTTTTTTACATTTTCTGTCTCTTTGTTAAAGGTCTCACTGATGCCCTCCACTCTTTTCTTAAATCCAGTAAATATCTGTATGATCATTACTTTAAATTCTCTATCAGGCATATTATTTTTGCTTTGGTCTCTTACTGTGGTTTTGTTCTTTCAGTTGGGTCATACTCTTCTGTCTCATTTTGTCTAACTCCTGTGTCAGTTACTGTGTGTTAGGAGAGTCAGATACATTTTCTGCTCTTGAAAGTAATGGTCTTATGAAGGAGTCCTGTAGTGCCCCTCAGTGCAATGTCCCCCTATTCACCAGAACCTCATGCTTTAGAGGTGTCTCCTATGTGTGTTGCCTGTTCCCTACTGTTGTGTCCTAGCCACTTTTTCCTTCAGTCCAGTCATCTGCAGAGGCTTTCTTTGCCTGTGTGGTCAGTGTTTGGTCCCCAGGCCATGTGGGGCATGTAGTTTTAACAAGGTACGACCTGGCCTGTTTTCAAAATGAGACCTGTAGTTGCTGCTGCAGGGACTGGGGCTATGTGGGAAAGGCAAGCAATTTTAACAAGTTACACCCTTCTGTAGGGCCTACAGCCACCACAGCTGCTTCCAGGACCAAGGGCCCTGTAAAATACACTGGTCAGGTCTTGGTTTGGCAAGATTTGCACCAGTCTTTAGGGGGAGGGGACCGTGCAGTCCAAATTGAGACAAAGGTGACTGAGAAGAGCCGATCTGCCGAAAGTGCAGTGGGGCAGGGCTTGGTGTAAGCAAGTTAGATAGTGAGGTGGCTGAGTGTTTATGCTCGGGTGTTTGTGCTGGGGTTATGCTGGGTGGGGGAAGAAAATGGCACCTTCCAGTTCCCTTGTTCCTAGAGGGTTCTCCCTGCAATTCCTGCCTCTCTGGGACAAGCTCTGAGGTGAGTAAATAATTCTCTCTCCCATATGCACCAAGCATTTTTCAAACTGCTGCTTCCATGCTGTATCCCTACAAGCTATTTGTTGTCCTGTCTCTTTAAGGGTGGGGACTCAGACAGCTTCCTATCACCAGTCTGGGCTCTCCCAAAGCCAAGCACTCTGATTTTTAAAATTCCAGGATTTATGGCTCACTGGTTTTAAGAACTCATGAAATTCAGCCGCTCTAGTTTTCAAAGCCAAATTTCTTGGTGATTCATCTTCTCTGTGTGGGCTCCCTGGTGTGATAATCCATTTCTCTCCCTTTTCCACTATTGATTGAGGCTCCCTCCTGCCCACAGAAGGTCCCATTGCAGTCCATCTAGCTCCCTACCACATGTCCATCCTTACTACTCTCTTTGATAGGGCTTCAACTCTACCTTTAGTTGTTGAGTTTGTTCTGCCAGTCTTCAGGTCATTTTCTGGGTTATTTGCACCAATGTGAGTGTTACCTAGTTGTATATATGGGGTGAGGTGATCCTAGGGCCCTGTTACTGTGCCACCGTGCCCCCCCCCCAATAGTGTCTCTCACAGTGTTTTAAATATCTTCTCATATGAATGGAATTGATTTAACACTGCCCCAAAATAAAAGAAAGTTTTTATGCCTCTCTTTTGAAAACATGTTATGATCAAGTATGATTTTAGAAGTTCCAATGTGGTTAGTTTTATTTTGAAATTTAAGACCTTACAGAAGCATTTTTATCAAAAAGTACAAATTAATTTTTTATTTATCTTTATGTGATTATCATATTGGACAGTGAAATCATACCAGAATCATTGTAGTTCTAAGAGTTTAAAATTTTTCTCCCTATCCTTGGCAGATCAACTGGACAAAAACTAAAATTACAAAGAATATGATTACTGTAAGAAATAAGATTGATTCAAAAGATATGTGTGTGTGTGTATTTTTTAAATATATAAATATTTGCTATCTAATAGGTTACAGAAAACTATGTATACATAGCAAATTGTAAATAATTTTTTTAATGCTTATTTATTTTTGAGAGAGTAACACAGAGTGTGAGCAGGGGAGGGCACCTGAGCCAAAGTTGGATGCTTAACTGACTGAGCCACCCAGGCACCCCCGTAGCAAACTTTAAATGTAAAAGCTGATCTTTTTGGGAATAAGAAAATACACTCCAAAATGGATCCAAATGGAAATAAATACTTAATTAACAGACTATTTGGAATATAATAACAATGAAAACACTAAACAGGAAACATTATAAGGTATACCCAATGCTATACACAGAGAAAAATTAGTAACTTTAAATGGATTTATTATTTTTAATGGAAGTGAATTAATTTAAAAGTTTGGAAAGAGATTGGGCATCTAGATGGTACAGTTGGTTGAGTGTCAGACTCTTGATTTTTGCTCAGGTCATGATCCCAGGGTTGTGGGAACAAGCCGGCATAAAAAAAATACTCTTTCTCCCGCTTCCTCTACCCCTCCCCCACTCTCTCTCCATTAAAAAAAAAATTAGAAAGTGAGCAACACAAAATCTAAAGAAAGAAAGAATTAATGATTAAAGTAAAAATTAATGAACTTGAAAATAATGAAAGAATAATATGAAAGCTTAAGCTACCTACAAATTTAAACTTTGTGTGGAATAGAAGACAGTAAACAATTAAAAGTTAGTAAAATATTTCAGCATGTATGACATTGAAGGGATTAAATATCTTCAAAATAGAACTGTTTCTATTTGATTCACTTAAAACACAACAAAAACCTAAGAAGAAAGAAAGCTGGCCAAATCAATAGACATTGATTTAATACCCAAAAAGAAAAAAAAAAAAAAAAAAAGACTGCTATAAAGTCCAGTTTCACTAGCAACCAAGAATTGTAAATTCACATAGCCAGCCATACATCATTTTTGACCCTTTAGATTATGAGAAATGTGAAAGAATGGTCATGATATGTAGTGTTGAGGAAGCTGTCCTTGTGCACTACACGTGGCAGAGTGTATACACGGCCCTCCTGGAAGATGGCCAGTTTGGTGTTATGTATCAAATGCTTTGGTTATGCGCCAACCTTCTGACCAAGAAAGTTTGCTCTTAAAAATGTATTTTTGTCAAATAATTCAATAATTGTACAAAGGTATCTGTTCATAATTCATTTCAAAACACTGTTCATAATTACGTATTTAAAAACAGCATCAATATCTGTCATAAATAATTGGTTTAGTAGAGTATGGTATATCAGTGAAATGCTTTGAAGCACATTTTTAAAAAGTATATATCAACTGCATTGGAAATTTTCATGATAAATTAGCGGGAAAAAAACCCACCATGGATAACATAATCCCATTTTTGCTTTAAAAAACTTATACAGGATGATATTTATATTTATATATTTGCACATAGAAATCCTGATAAGATACACACCAAAATGTTAATAGTATGGGCAATTTTAAATTTTGTTCCTGTATCATTTTCTCATTTTCCTTGATAACTGTCTTCTGTGCAATTTTCAAAAAAAGGTTTTAAACACACCGTAATCTACTATAACACTGTATGTCTACTATTTCAATAAAATATTTTTAATGAGAAAGAGATTTTAAATGGAGGATGGTGAGAAAGAAACAAATACAAAATATTGAAAATAATATTCAGAAGGAAAAATACTGAATATAAATGGATTAAACTTTATAGGAAAGTCAAAGATAATATAAATGATGGAAATTAAGCATCTGAAACTCTACAAATGTGGTATAATTATGTAATCCTGTCTGTTATTATATTTGCAATGTTATTTTTTTCACTAAATTACATATTGCTGAAGGACCATGCTGTGAGTCTCTGATACATTCCCTCATTGCCTGCGACCCTCAATCATGTCTTTCTTTCAGATGTTCAAATTCCATGGTACCCACCCTCCCCCATCTTTCTGGACCAATCTTTTTTCCTTCAATTCCATGTTTATACCTGTCAGCACCATTGCCCACTGTGACTATGCTGTGTGTAATGTACAAAAATATATAATATCCGAGGATTGTCAGGGAGTCATTTCATGGCCTAATTTCTAACCCTTTATCTTCTACTATTTTAGGAATCTAATTGAGGTTTAAAAATGATAATATATAATATTAAGCTAATGAAAAGAATTCTGTAAAACTTAAATTTAAAAGTTGATTCATTTGCCTTGAATTTATTCATTTATGCAACAAAATGTATAATCTGAAAATTGAAAAGCAGGATGACAGTTGAAGTACTGAGATCAGAATTAGAGTCTCAAGAAATACTCCTCTTGGGGAGAAAATACTCCTCTTGGGTTTCAGAGAGTCATGTTGACTATTGAACAGTAATGTGTTTACTAGTTAGTCTACTGGGCACTCTAATCTGATTAAGGCTAATGGCAATTAAAACCAGTGACTTAATCTGACTCTGAAGACTGAGCCAGATTTATATTTAAAAAGTTAAAATTGAAAATGACATTTATATAATACCTATCACAGACAGAGTTAATATCTTATTTGCCAAAGTTTAAAGCGTTTTTACAAATTAATAGTAAAAGACAATAATAAAAACAAAAAATGGGAGTGGGGTTTATAAGGAAGGTCAGGAGGCTGCTGTGTTGGTTCAGAGAGATATGATGGCTTGGGTTAGGGTCACAGCAATGGAGATACTGACAATCAGTTGAATTTGGGATGTACTTTGGTGGTAAAGCCAATCCTTTAAGATTTACTGATGGATTAGACATGGAAAGTGACAGAAAGAGTAAAATAAAAAAGGTGATTGAGTCTTACAAAACAGATACATATGTTAGTGCCATTTAAAAAGATGAGCAAGGGGCACCTGGGTGGCTCAGTCGGTTAAGTGGCCGACTTTGGCTCAGGTCATGATCTCAGGTCTGTGAGTTCGAGCCCCACTTCAGGTTCTGTGCTGACAGCTCAGAGCCTGGAGCTTGTTTCGGATTCTGTGTCTCCCTCTCTCTGACCCTTCCCGGTTCATGCTGTCTTTCTCTGTCTCAAAAATAAATAAACGTTAAAAAAAATTTTTTTTAATAAAAAAAATAAAATAAAAAGATGAGCAATATGGGAAAAGGAGAAAATGAGATGGGTCATTTGTTTTGACCATGTTTAATTTAGGATGCCTCAGACATATCAGTGTTTAGTCAGGATAGATTAAGTTATACTGCTGCAAAAAACAATCCTCAAAGTCTGGTGGCTTCAGACTACAAGATTTATTTCTTCATCATGCTATATACCCATCTCAAGTTGTCTGGGCCTCCACTCCTCGTTATTCTCACTTTAGCACTCAGGTTGGTCATATTATTGCTGATCACAGGAAAAGAATGAGTGGAGATTCACACACTAGCTGTTAATGCTTCTGTCTAAATGTGATATGTCATTTCCATACCCTTTTTATTATCCAAAGTGAACCACATGGCCACATCTAAGCTCAAATGGGCAGGAAAGTACCATGTTACCAAGTCCTTGGAGGAGAACTGGATATTTGAATGACTATCTCAGCATCCAATTAGAGATATCTTCTAGGCAGTTAAATATGTAAATCTAAGTTGAGAGGAGAGAGCTTCAGACAGAGATTTGAAAGTTGTTAGATATTTAAAATTTGGCAGGTAGGGATTAAATGGAGAAACCAAAAAGAAGATTGCTGAGGACAGAATTATCTGTCCTTTTAAAAGAATAGTAGAGGAAGAGAAACCGTTTGCGGAGACTGAGAAAGATGAGCCTTGTGTATGTGCACGTGTTTCTGCATGCGTTTATCTGAGCACAATGAAAGGTGTAGGAAATGGACTTGAAGAAAAGTTATAGGTTATTTGTAACCTTTTTAGACACCCATGTATTAATTGATTTGTTAATGTACTCATATTATTTTTATAAACTTGGAAATCCAATAAGGTAAGGAAGATACTTATACAAAAACTGTGTGTTGAAGTTGGGGGAGGTGCAATAACATTTAAGTAGGCTGAACAAGCAGGTATACGGCCCTTTATGGGAAGCTAGAAGGCCATGTGAGTGGATGCCTGAACCCAGTTGGTAATGATAATTGTTACATAGAAGCCATACACTTGTATTTAAAAATTAAATAATCTGAATAGATAGAGCCAGTAGATAAGTATCCCAGAACAAAACCTAAAATAAGTTACTTATTTAGGACTCTTTTTTTTTTTTTTTAAAGAAACTGCACAGGGGGACTAGAATATTTTAATTTATAATTGTTCTTTTCTAAAGCATATTCATTGTGTTTGTCCCAATTTGATGCATATTATTTTAGTCCAGAGTGAGGAATGGATTTCTCTTAATTATTAGGATAAGCAAAATCTAATATACAAAGTTCTAAAAAGAAAACAGAATAGTATTTAAATAAGGCTTTAGGAAATGTTTTTAGTTGTATACTAACTGAATTAGTTGCATACAAACTGAATCAGCCCTAAATTCGAAGACTAATATTACTTAGGAATATCTAATTGTATAACAAAATAGGATATTAAATACCAACTTTACATAAAAACAACACATATTCTGCAGCACAATTATTGTTATTGACCAAGTTTTAAGTGAAGAAAAGTTCTGATTGGGACATTTTCATTTTCCTCTTTGAAGTAATTAGCCATTAGTCTCATAATTTTTTTTTTTTAATTTTGTGTCACATGGCTTCAAAGAATTGGTGACACTTCAAGGAATTACGCAAAACAAACAAAAAAAGACAATCTTATGCAAAGAACATAATATACCTTTAAAAAAAGGCTTAACCTGTTGAAGTCCTTCTATCACTGTAATTATTCCCTCAAATAAAAAACCGGAAAAAAAGTATTATTTCCACTTAGATCATTGGTTCTCAAATAGGGATGATTTTGCTCCCCAGGAAACATTTGGCAATATTTAGAGACCTTCTTGATTGTCAGATTGGAGAGGTAGTACTGGCATCTAGTGGGTAGAAACCAACAGCCTATTATTTATAGGACAGCCTCCATAATAAAGAATTTTCCAGTCAAATGTGTCAATAATGTCAAGGTTGATAAACCCTGACCTATCTTGAAATAAGTATGCAAGATCCCCCTATAATAAAATCTAACCTGTGAAGATTTGAACTTATGATCTTCAACTGAGCCCAGTTTACTTAGGATTGGTTGAAGAACTGGAGTCTGTTCAGACTGCAAACTCTGAACGTACGCAGTCCACACTTGCCATTATGCCTCTGCAGTATCTGCTTCATGTGAAGAATATTCCCTGTCCTTTGATTTGCTGGTTTGCCTTAGAAAGTATGACAAAAACTGAAGAGATTTTCATACTTAGACTTGCATACTTGGTCAAGAGGTTCAGGGTCAAGGATTGTGAGTGTTACAAAGAATTGCCTTTCCTAACTTTTTTTTTTGGTGAATGTATGTCTTTCATTAAATAAGTAAAACCCAATTTTTATAAAGTTGGGTAACTATGTGTTTCCACTAAAATCCAATTTCAAAATTAGAATTCCATGAAAACAGAAAAGTTAAAGTATTTCTATATTTAAGCATTATAAGATATAAAAATAAGATATAAAAATGAGCCTTTATTAAAAAAAAAAAACCCCTTTCTAATGTTCCAACCTAAACATCATCATTCGTCCCTTTCCACGTGGTCCAATGTTTCAACTCACACATTGTCAAAGAGAAAACTTTCTTGACCAAAGTATGGAATGTATTGTGTATTGTCTTCCAATCAAGATTTTTTTAAAAGTCACTTTAAGGTGGCCAGTACACCTAAACCCGAAGATAAAGCCACCCACATCTATTTTCTCAGCCCATTTAGAAGTAGAGTTTTTCAGTCATTGATAAATAAACTTGGATACTTTGATTTTCTTCAAATGTGACAAAATTACTGAAGTCAGTTGTTGAAGCCAAGTCTTATGAAGGCTAGTAACAATTTTATACTTCTAGTTCATGGGAAGTGCTGAGAGGGTTATAATTATATATTATATAAAATTATATAAGTAAAATTATGAAAGTATTAAAGTATACAATTTATAGTATTATATAGATTTATAGAATACAAGTATCACATCAGGGAGTGGTGGATGTCTAAATTTCAGCTTGGATTCTGTAAAATGGCATAGTGGTTGTGGTCCCAGAAAAGATCTTTAACAAACACATTGTATTACAACTGCTTAACAAATAGGAAGGCCTCCCAAATGGTGAAAAAGCAGTATTTAAGTTTTTAGTACTAGATAGGAAACATTAATCCACCGACACTTGTTATTTCATATCTTTTTTATGCTAGCCATTCTAATGGGTGTGAGGTGATGCCTCATTGTTGTTTTTGATTTGCTCTTGGATTTCATTCTGTCTCCTACTGGCTTTATCTCCTTTGCTTATACACACACACACACACACACACACACACACACACACACACACACTCTTAATGGCTTTCTCATTCAATACTGTTTATTTCTCTCTTTCACCATCAAGTATCTTTAAATTAGCTCATTGAATCCTCACAACAATTCTGGAAGATAGTGATTCTCAACTAGGGACATTTTGCAATATCTGGAGACATTTTTGACTGTCACAACTGGGTTGAGGGGTGCTACTGGGATCTAGTGGGTAGAGGTCAGGGATGCTACTAAAAATCCTATTAAGGCTCAGAATTAAATGTCTAAATGTCAAGATTCCTGCTGTTGAGAATCCCTGCTATAAAGTAAACATTATCTTCTCCATTCTGGAGATGGAGAATATGAGGCTTAGTAAAGTTAGCAAGGTAGCCAAAGATCACACATTTAATACGTGAAGGCATCGGGATTTAATTCAAACCTAGTGGTGAATCTAGAGTTGGTGAACTTTCTAATATATGCTCAATTCCAACAAATTTTTTGTTATATGCAGATTTATAGTAAACATCTTTGTGCGTGATTATTCCTATGCACTTCTGATTATTTCCTTAAAGTAGGTTTATAGAAGTAGAATTGGTATCAAATAGAATGAATAGAGTTTTTGATTTATGCCACCAGAGTACATTCCTTAAAGCCAGAGCAATTCACATCTCCCCTAACCATGAGGAACAATGAGCGTTACAGTTTTCAATTAGCTTCTCTAATCCTTGCCAGTTTGCCTTTCCTAAGGGGGGGAAAATATATCTAGATAGATAGATAGATAGATAGATAGATAGATAGATTTTATAGAGATATATAGATATATATTTTATATAGATATAGATATATCGATATATCTATATATACATAGATATAGATATATCGATATATCTATATCTATATAGATATATCGATATATATATCTGCTGCTCAGGTTGTCTCCTTTAGCTGCAAACCTATTAACCGTTCTGATTAGAGGGAGTTGCAGAGTTTTAAAACTCCAGTCTGAATTCAAATCCCAGTTCTGCCACTTAATTAGCTGGGTGACTTTGTGCAAGTTACTCTGAGTCTCTCTCTTCATTTGTGAAATAATAATCTCTACCTCACAAAGACTAAATGAGGCAATCCTTGTGATGTATGTAGAATAGTGCCAGGAACAAAGTCGATTCTCAAAAGGTGTTGGCTGTCTTCACTATCATTATTTTCTGTATTGGCATGGTCTTTTAAGCTTTGTTAAAGTGCCATGTTTCTGGACCCCAGAGTTGCTCTGATTCCCAATTATCATCCTCATTCCCCAAATATCATCTCTTTTCCAAGCTCAGTGTTTACCAAGGGCCTTACCACTTGCCAACAGTCTGAAAGGCATCAATTAAGCTACCTATTGCTGAGCCACTGCTTGGCTTTTACATTCAGGATTTGTGTATAGCCTGGCATCTTTGCTCCAGAGCATTCTTAGGTACCCATGTCAATCTAGGTATTATTATCCTCCTCAGTAGTTCTCTGCTTTTATATTTTGTGGCATAAAAGTTCTAGATAGAAATATTTCCAAAGTATGCTCAGCCTATTTAAATAAGAAGATTCAATTATCAGAAATGTTTGGGTTCCATTGTACTCTGTATCTCCCTTCTGGTTAGACACAGCACATTAGCCTTTTTTAAAATTTGAGAGTACTGGAATGTGAATGTGTTTGACACTGCAATTCTTGAATTTATTTTCTCAAATAATAACACCTCCCCCTGCCTTATTTTTTAAACAATCTCTGTCACCATCTAGTAGTATCAGTGTTCAGTGGGAAACATTCTTGCAGGATGGGCAAAAGAAGGGGAGCAGCCTCTAGCTCTGGGTTTCTCAGTATGGTCCATTTGACCTGCACGAGACACACCCAGGTTGCTTGTTAAAAATGCAAACTCCTGGTCCATCCCCAAGTCTTCTAAATTAGAATATCCTGGGAATATTCATTTCAAGTAAGCTGCCAGGGTAATTTTGATAACCTGAAGGATTTGTAACTACTACTCTCGGTACTAACAGTAGCCATAGAATAAGGTACAAAAACTATTAATGTATCCATTCTGTCACCATTGAGGGAGAGTTTACACCTGTAGCCATGGACTGTACTGTGAGATAGACTGAGGGAATGCTAAGAATCTTGCCTTAGGTCTGGGTTTACTAGAATTCAGCTTTCTAACCATCCCCCCTTCTCAAGTCCCTGTCAACCATGATCAATAGCAAATCATTTTGCTGGTAGTGAGGGAGACTGTGAATGGACTCAGCTTGCAACTCTGACACTAGTGGTGGGGAATTATTCTCCTTCCTCATTGAAAACAACTGTCGGCGGTCCCCAGGCTGGAAGGATGATCTAGAGAGGCCTAATACATTTCTTCATGGCACAGGATGAGAGCAGCCACAGGCCACCGGGTGTGCCCTGAGAGCTCAAACCAACTCACTTTTTTCTGTATATTTGTTTGTTCTGGGAAGTCATTACCATATCTCTTTGTACTTTTGTGCTAAGAAGCTCTGAAAACTTCCATGGAGTGTTTCAGATGAGCCTCAGTGTATAGCCAGTACTTTATTTTGGTTTTAAATCCAGAGTGAAAGTAGATCTGAACTTGACACATATAAATGGTAGAAGGTTTATTTGTACAGGTTTATAGTTTTAGGGGTTTTTTTTCCATCTTTTTTGCTTTTTAGAACTATTCTGCTTTATAATATTAACTTGTTAAAAGGTATATTCACATTTTCCTTGTTTGGTGATTTTCTTACGTTGTACTCTGCCAAGTTTGACCATGGTGTTCATTGACATTTGTCTTTCTAAATAGAAAATAAAGTTTGGTTGCTTTTAAAGGAGAGTTGAGGGTAATCTCTGGCTGTGAAATATTTTGGTGTTAAGTTGTTCCCTTTCACTGTGTAAGAGACTACTTCATTCTTGGGACTATTTTAGAGTCTACCTTTAACTAAATTTCCTTCCTGACTTGTGACAGTATTGAAAATTTGCATTTGCGACCCTTGGGCAATAGGGAAAGGGTAAAGATGCTGTTCTTGAACATTTTTACCCAAACCATATTATCTATTTCCATCTGTTTTGCCACCATTCTGTTTCTAGAACATTTGCATTGGTTCATACTGCCTTGGAAACCTCATCTCCGTCAATCACCCTTGCCCGTTCCCTATTTGCAGCATTAGTCATCTGCTCAGAAACCAATGACGACCTGGCCTGGCAGCTTACCTGCTCAATCAAAATACTGTGGTTTGATTATGCCATGCCGTGCTTATAGGCCAAAGCACCCAGAGGTACAACAAACACTTGATGTTCAGCAACATTTTAGGGCAACAGCTTCCTGAATCTTCCCCCACTTTAGGGAGCCATTCTACTTTCCTGGATTTTCCCAGGCAACCTCCCAGTCTCTGATAGGTGAATGCAATCTGTGAGACCGACTTCTTTCATACATTATTCCTGCTTGTCCTGTCTGTTGGAGTTTGATGTTCTTTATTGTTTCTCTCATTTCACTTCAGTGCAGTTCAACAAGCCTTTATTAAGCACTTGCTAGGTACCAAAAATGCAAAAATTACTAAGTGATCCATGATTTCTGTTTTTAAAGAGCTCACTATCTAACAGAAGCTTATAATAGAGGGTGATAAGAGGTATGTTCAGGGTTCAGTGGCTCAAAAGGAGCACCTGGCTGCCTGTGGGTGGGTGAGGAAGGCATCCTAATGGGTAACACCTGATTTGTTTAGATCAGACATGGTGGGACTTCTACCTAATCAGGCAAGGGATAGGTCACCGAGGATGATATACTTCATCCTATGCCATCAAAACACTATGAAAGATCAGAGCAGTGTTTTAGACTGTTTAGTCTAGCAGCATGTGAAGGATGAATTTAACGGGAGGCCAGAAGACCTGTCAAGAGATTCTCATGGTAGTTAAGGAGAAAGGTGGCAAGGGCCTGAACAAAGGAGAGTTTTAAGGAATAGATGATGATATAAATGAAAAATGTGCCCCTTTCAAATCTTTTGGGTTAGATTCGTCCTGGGGATTTAGTGTGTGATCAGAACGAGATGTAGGTTGACACAATCACTTGCATTATAAGTCATGGGTTGCCAGCTTCTCCTCCACAGGAGAAGCACCTCTCTGTCCCCATTTCTGGTCCCAACTTCTGTTTGTTCCTGGCTCCCAGATGGTGTCCTGCCTAGCATCACCAGGCTGCCCTATAGCTATGACCATCAGGGATTATGTTGTCCATTTTAATGCACTTTCCCTAATTACAGTCACTGACAGACATTGAACACTTAATGGGCTTACCATCCATATGACAGAAAGTGACAAATAAATTAGAGGAAATTGTTTTAACCAATTTTTGATGAATTTTTGGTGGGATTTTTCCTCAATAAATCAATGAATTGGAGCATTTCTGTAGTTTAAAAAACAACAACAACAACAAAAAGCAAGCATGGAGAAGTTGCGATCTATCAGTCGTGTTCTGTGTCTTATCTATTGTCTCAGTAAGCTGCCCCCCCCCCCACCAGCCCATGTAAGCCAGTTCCTTTGTTCCCTTCCTTTTACATTTCTTCTCTTTTTTCTTACCTTTTTGGGGTATCAGGAGAGAGTGTTTTAAAACGGGAAATTCTTTAAGAAACCTGCAAAATGTAATTTCTCCATTGAGTTAAAAAAAACTCCATAGCAATAAACTTAGTTTAATGTGGTCAGTTTTATCACAGATCAGGCCTGCCCAAGGCAAGGGAGCTCAGCCAGTAATTTGGGAAGGCTTTGAAGCCACATGAACATGTATACATTAACCTCTGAAACTAACCATAATTTTAATTAACATAAAATAATCTAAAGACATGCTGATTAGGCACCGTGTGGCTTGAACAAAGCATTCTGGGCAGGGGACTGGAGAATAGAGAACTCTGACCATTCCTATCCCCAACAAACAGGGCTTTCTTTAATCATTTAGAAGCACATTTCATTTTGCTCAACTTTTTTTTCTTCCATGATGTTCTTGGAGACCAAAACAACAAAATTCCAAAAGCTTTTGCTAATTAAAATGAGAGGAACTGAAACTGTTGTAGATTATGTCAGTTAAACCCCAAATTAGAAAAAAAAAAAACGTTCAGACTCCAGATCTCTTTGAAAGTATATGATTTACACCATATTCCAGTAAATTGATGCAGGCCGAAAACTTTTCATTCATTTCTCTTGTGTGTCATGTGGGGCACACTTAGAGCGGTTGGTTCTCCTAGGGATAAAGCAGGAAGAATTAACCGAGCCAGTGTTGCTTTTTATGATATGTGGTTTTGAGTTTCAGAAGAGTGGAGTGCAGTGTGAATCATGGAAGCACCCGGCTGAAAAATCCTCAACTCTGTAACAAAAAGCAGATTTTTTTCCACATTTCTTCCAAGTTTTTATTTCACATGCGAGTCTGAGATACAAAATATTCTGTAAAACTGTAAGGAAGCCACAGTAGTTCTTGCTGTTTGGGGGTTTCCCAGAGAGAATCGTGTTCAGAATGTTCCTTTTTTTGCCAAATGGTTTATTATGTGGACTGAACGGCCCAACAAAACAGACAACACCATCTCCATTTTATTATACATGTTATTTACTGGGGTTTCCCTGAAGAAAGCTTAAGAATTCTTTCCCCATGAGTCACTGACCAAGTGATTGTTTTTTTAAAATATAAACTTTCCTTCAGCTGGTCAATTTGGAACACAGTCTTCTCATCTTCTGTTCATTTCGGGGCTGCTTCGCCTTCATCTGTAAATGATCATGTCTATAGCCAAATCGAGTGGCTTAAATGTAGCCAATTTCTTTCCATTTAACACTGAAGTTTAAGAAATCAACAGCCTGGTCAGGCAAGATTCAGAGGACACTATCTTCTGAATGTGACCTACATAATTATATTTTCATTGCTTTGGCAAAATGCCTCTCCTCGGTTTAATTTGTGCTGAAATTAATGGGATGGGAAAGGTCACCCTTTCTTACCAAGAATTGGTGGTGGGTTACCCTTTTACCTTTGTGAGTGAGTTAGAAGGTGTTGTCCTCTACTTGTTTTCTTATTAAATAAAAATCTGTAATAATCGTCTTTGCTGGTAGTCGAACTTTCCAATTAAATATTGACACCTTAACAAATGTGTCGATGTGAATGTTAATCAAAATCAACTTTTCTTTCATGAAAATAGCTCTATAATTGCAATCGTCCATTCTAAAGGAACAATGTTATTTTAGAGAATATTTCTGAACCCCTTCCCACCCACTTTCCCAGTGGCTATAAGAAGCCTGCTGTTGCCAACTGAGTGGTCTAGAGTCCCTGCTAATTACCTCCTTCCACAGCTTTTGATTTTGAGCCCAACTGATGGCGCCAGAGGCTGAACCACAGTCAGATCTACAGGCCTCTGATTTGCCAGATGGAATCTATGCAGTTTGTTTCCTTTCTCACAGTGTTGTTATGATGGACTCAGCTCAAACTGGAAATAGAATAGGAATTACTTCAAAATATTAATGGCTGATGGTTTAAATTTTGAAACAAAATAGCCATGGAATTCTAATTTTGTTGCCCGTGTGTGTGAGCCCACAAAAGGATACATGTAAACATACCACAAAATGTGTTTTTCCAAAGATGTTAGCATTCTTTTCATTATATTCCACCAAAAGCCTTCAGATTACTTCACATTTTATATCCTTATAAAGGCTTTATTCCATTGTCTATTGATGACTAATGTGTAGGGTCTCATGTCCAAATCAGATGTGTCTAGAATGTTTGCTAAACTGGCATCCTTTAAAAACCTGAACACAAAGGTTTAGTTTCATCAAGTTTAAAAATGTTTGTTTCTCAAAAAGTAATTTCTCAGCTAAATCTTGCTTTCTTATTTGAGGTTCCTTCAGAAAGAGAAATTGATTATGCTAGAGAAAATAATGTTTGTGGACAAAACCATCTCAGACAACTGTGAGTTGAAGGCTTTCTAAGTGAATTACTTTTCTCCCTATTAATCTGGTTCCAAAAGCATTTGGGGGTGGGCGGGGGGAATGGTAGTAAGTTAAGCATTTCAAAATCTATAGGGCACAGTGAATGGAAATTTAGCCCTCAGTTTTCTTTATCAATGGGAAGTCAGAAAATCGTGTATAATTTTAGAGAGCAGATCATCTAAACCACGCATCACACATAACGTGTGTGTGCATGCACACACACACACACACACACACACACACACACACACACAGGCTGTTAATCATTAGAATAAGTCTTCCTTGTCAAAGTTACCAAACTTTTAAGTGTAGTTGTGCCCACTTAATTCACTTATTATTCTGCAGACATTTAATTAGCACCTTCTTTGTGCTAATTAAGCACTATGCTTAATGCTAGGTATATAGCAGGAAAGAGTCCCTGTCCTCAAAGAGGTCCCAATCTAGTAGGGGAGACTTATAAGAAAGTCATTTATCATCACCATGTATGATAATTACTATAATAATTATGTTAGGAAGTAAAGATGAGAGGTATCTAATTATTTTTTTGACAAGCAAGAATGGAGATCAGAAAATGCTTTGGAAAGGAAGTGACTTTTGAGGTAAATGTTAAGGGTAGAAGTAAAAATCTGGGAGAAGGCTGGGGAAAGGGAAGCGGATCCCAGGCAAAGGAACGATATATGTAAAAATTCAGAGGAATGACGGTGTATTGAAGTAACTGAAGGTGAATGAGGGTGACTACATAAAGTTTGTTTGAAGACGTGTAGGGGAGGCTGAGGGAAACAGGGTGTTAGACAGGTGGTATATCTTGCTGAGCTCTACACCACAGGCGATTAACTAATTAGCAATATAAGTGAGAGAGATTGTATATTGCTTACTCTTTTTTATGAAATTAAAAATAAAAGATAAAATAACTCTTTAAAACTACATATAGATGCAATAAAACAATAATAGAAGGAAAGTAAGGTAATGATGTTTATTCTCACTGATCCTTACCTCAGGTGGTGGCAAAGGCAGGGAGATGACGAGTTGATTGGTGTAAGGTACCATACGAATAGACGCAGCGTATTTTAAAAGTCCTAGCTTTGGGGTTTGATAATGCATTCACTGGTGCTTATCTCATTCTAAAAATAACTAGTGTTAAAAATCTAAATAATAAATAAGTAAATAAAATTGGTCTGTACATTGACCAATGTTGAAAGTGTGACATGAACCAAGGGTTATGGTTCATCCAATTCTGTATACTAGAAGTACCCTGGGGGGAGACAAGGCAGGCTGAGAATTTTTTTAAATTGTTCAAGTCCACTGATTCTTGAATTCAGGAAACATAACAAGTCCTAAATAAGATTAAATAATAAACAAATACATACCTAGGCATATCATAGTGAAATCATGGTACACCAAGGAGAAAGAGATCTGAAAAGAAACCAGGATGGATCCCCTACAAAGGAAGTAAAATTAGTCTATTGATCAGTTAACCTGTAAGTATCATTGTATAAATAAATGGTAAAGCCAGGACTCAGGTTCATATCTTCTGATTATTATTCTCATGTTTTATCATGTTTTATCAAATTTATCACACATCCTTGTATAGAATATTTTGTTCACTGTAATTAATGCAAACCAGAAAAATAACAAAATCAAGGAACTCAAAAATTTTAAAAGCTGGGAAAAAAATTAGTCATCTGTTTAACATATGAAAATTTCAGTAAAACTTAACTAAGTACAGAAGAGGGAAGCAACATTTGCTTAATGCCTCAATATGTGCCAAGCATTGTGCTAGTGTTTTTAAAATGTCGTCAGTCCTCACAATGTATTTATGATATCACAACAGATATGTGGTGTCAGAGATCATGGCTGGGAGAGGTGAAACAACTTACCCGAATTCACAGCACTCGTAAATGCTAAATTCAAACTCTGGAGAGGTACCATCAGCCCTGCCCAACCCTCCCATCTTCTCAGTAGCATTTTTAATAAATGAATAATGCCATTTATGTTAACTGTTTGGTGTCTCCAAACAGAACACTTTCTGGCTAGCCCTCCAATACTACCACTCCCAATATTGGGGGTCCTCACCCTGCACACACACCAAGGGATATCATTTCTTCCTTTGCCCTTCTCTACACCTTTCCCCTTGGACACTTCACCAGTTCCTCCACCACATGTTTGGTTATCCATCTAAAGTAGACTGGCTATTTTCTAGTGGTGCAAAGGTTTTGACTGCTGGCTCTTAACACTTTCTGGACAAATTACCAAATACATTTGAACCTCAATTTCCTCATATGCAAATGGGGAAATGACACACACCCCTCGAGGATTACTGTGATGATTGAATGAGAAAATAAAATCAGTAAGGCCCTTAGTTCCATCTCTGGCACTTAGAAGTTCTCTGTAAATGATTGCTGCTGCCAACCTTAGATCTGTTACAGGTACAGTGAGAGCTTGTACAAGCTCAGTCATTTCATTTTCCCTTCCTCATTTGCCTAAGAGTAAGTGACCCGTCTTTATTCAGTCTGCTGATTGTGTTCTGATTTCGTCTCGAACCTAGTTGTTATTAATTGTAGATCATTTTAACAAGAAAATAATCATAAAATATTCTGTTTTGAATTTCATATAAAGGTAATATAGATAGATATAGTAGTAATACATTACTAAATACCCATTTTCTAAATTGAGATGAAAAAAAAAATTCCCAAACATTCATCTTCTGAGTCAAATCCAGTAGAATGGAATAAATGAAGACAGTGTTCATTAAACTTCTAAAGAATACACATGTGGGGCGCCTGGGTGGCTCAGTTGCTTAAGCGTCTGACTTTAGCTCAGGTCATGATCTCAGGGCTCTTGAGTTCGAGCCGCGTGTCAGGCTCTGTGCTGACAGCTTGGAGCCTGGGGCCTGCTTCAGATTCTGTGTCTCCCTCTCTCTCTGCCCCTACCCCACTCATGCGTGTGCGTGCTCTCTCTCTCTCTCTCTCTTTCAAAAATAGAATAAACATTAGAAAATAAATTTTTAAAAAAAGAATACACATGTGATTTAGGGCATTTTGGCCAAAGAGTATTTCTGCATTCAGGATTTATTATACTGAATTAAGTGATTGTGCACAATCATTTTAATGGTAGAGTGATATGTTAAGAGGAGTACTATAGTGTCAGCAGTTAGAAACACAAAGCACCAAATCCACATGTATGTAGACAACTTGTCCTGAGGCCAGAAGAGAGAGGAGAAGAGGCAGAAAAAACACTGTACTAAATCAGTAAACATGTACATCGGGTGATGCATGTACATGATACATACAAAATGCTAAATTGGTATAGATTTCTGAAAATAAAAAGGCCTGTTGTTTTCTCAGATGGTCCAAATGATAACCCTAGTGGATATTTTTATATTTTACATTACAAATAATCACTCCATCATTTTTTTTCAAACAAAGAAGATAAATAAAAGCTGTTATAGAATATCTTTTTTCTTCTGCATGTTGAGTGGCCATTGACTTGGCCTTTCCATTCTTATGGCTTTCTGGTATGGTGGTAACATTGTAAAGTTGCTCACATTTTTCACACCCTTCCATTTTTTTCCTCAGTGTATTTCTTGTAGGTGGAATATTCCTCTTGCTAATGACTTAATATGCTCATGAATCTAGATGGGTGGATTTTTTTTTTTTACTTTGAAAAACAACACATTCTGTGCCACTTAATTATTTATGCAGCATTCAGACATTTAGAAGATTGCTAACTACCATGGCGTAACTAGAAAGGAAGAAAGGAAGTGCTTAGCTTTGGAGAAAAAAAATGTAAAAACAGTTTTCCAAGGGGCACAGCAATGCGGTAAAGTGTCTAGATTGTGTATTAGACTGTCAGAGATGAGAGTTTGCTAGAGACCAACAGGGGAAGAAAAAAATTGCAGTTCTTACTCATGTTATACTTACTTTGTAAAAAGGATTTTGCTCTCTTTTACACAAGACACAATTCATAAGATCTTTTTATATCAGCGGGGAACTCTTCCATCTGCATATCCATGGAACTTGCCAGCTGTTAACAGCATAGCATAACACTGCTGAACAGTTCAGGATGCAGGGATAAGGAATATCATTCTCCCATTCCCAACTGAAACAACATCAGCAAATGCAGGCAAGCTAAATAGAATTCTCCAAAATGGAGCCTGTCTGAAATTCCAAGTCTCCCAGAGACAAAAGTACTATTCACCTCTTCTTCCTTCTTATGGCTGAAATTCATTTGCATCCACTGATGTCCTTTAAAATATTACCCTCCTGGGACAGTCCGAACCCCCTGTAGAATACTTATAAACATTCAGTTGCTTCTGATCAGACGTATGTAGTTTATAGTTTGAGTCCTCTGACTCATATTTGAAAATACCAGGAAAGAAAAATCACTGCCACAAATTTAGCAGATGTTTACCATCTAGATTCTCTTGGTTTCGGGGACTTCTTGCAGCAGTTTTAAAATTTTCTGTATCTACTTTATGCTTTAAAGGTCATAATTTCTGAAGCCTGGCTCTTATCTGGCCCTTTAGAATGATGAATATAGAATTTCTTGTGCCCAAAGAAAATGCAAAATAAGAACTAACAAGTTCCAAAATTTAGCGACAGAGTAATTCATTGATGGCTTTCTCCAAATATCTGTTAAAATATTAATATAATAAATCATAGGATTTTTTTTAAAATAAAATTATTTAGCAACAAGAATTTAGCACTTTCAAAGCAGCCACATGGGCTGTTGCCCAGAACTCCCTTAAAGATTGCTTTGCTGAGGCTGTTCGACATCTGTCAGCGTTTTCAGCATAAACCATCGGCTCAAAAAAATTCTTCAGGCTGAAACTTGATATATCAGGTCTCAGCTCAGGAGTTTTTATGTGTATTCAGGAAAATAACTTCAGCTGTTTTTAGGTTAGAGCTATAGAAAAAAATGTAACATCAAGACACACAATTAGTTTAGACATAAGTAAAAAGAAAATGGACGTCTACCAACTAAAAATGAATGGAAAACATCCAAACCATTTGATAGCTGTGAAGTTTTCTTTACACCGTATTGCTGAAACAGGATGTCTTTATTGGAGCTATAGTGACCACATTCTTAGTAGGATAGTGTATGGAACTCTGCCCAACTTTAATTCCAGAGGTCAGAATGTGCCCACCTCTTGGCAGCTGAGGATGAATGGCTTAAGTGACAAATTCCAGTCGTTCAGCTTTCCAGATCATTGTACAGCCAGAGACTAACACAATAAACAGCATTTGCCAAAAGGCATCGTGATCCACTGGTGGGTTGTGGTTTTGCACAGCTTCGACATACATTATCTTGACGTCTAAAATTACTTCTCAGAGTACAGCTGTGTATGTGATACTGGACTTCATTCCACTGGATGATCCCATGTAGTCTAGTTACAAGAATGCACTTTTGAACCGAAAACTGTCACTACAAATCTCACTGAGAGTGCAAGAATTCATGAAGAGTCCCAGTTTACTGGTTTGTAAGGATTTGCCTATGAAGGTACAGAGACAGTGTCTGAAAATTGTTATTGCATTCAAAATGAAAAAGTCATTTTAATGAGTGAACTACTGATTTTTTTATGTGAATGTTAATTGGAAATCGAAAGGCAGGGAATGAGCAGGCCGTTAGCATACCAGTCCTCTGTACCAGTATCTCTGTTGTAGAACTTCTTTGAACTAAACATTTCCTAAATCACTATAGCATTCCTGAGGGTTACCTCAGGGGAGAAAAAAAAACACCTCAAAAACATATAAACGATTAAAACTGAACTAAAATGGAACCATGTTTTACAAATGTATATCCATGTGGCCCCCCGACCTAGTCCCAGAGTCCTCTGTTCCAATAGGATTTTCTTCCCCATAGAGATTGGGAAATGCCCCAGTTTTTCTGATTGATCTGTGCTGATCACACTGAACTTAGAGCTTTGAAAACTGACTTTCTATTCTACCTCTTCAACTTATATTGTATGGCCTTGGAAAAAATCATGCATCTGTTTTGACTCTTGGTTTCTGAAAAAGGAAATAAGTCTAAGTAAGTCTGTCTATGTGAAAACTCAAAACCTTGGGGTGCCTGGGCGGCTTACTCGGTTAAGTGTCCAACTCTTGCTTTCAGCTCAGGTCATGATCTCAGGGTTGCAAGATTAAGCCTCACGTCAGGCTTTGTGCTGAGTGTGGAGCCTGCTTAGGATTCTCTCTCTCTCAAAAAAAAAAAAAAAAAAACAACTCAAAACCAGTTATATAAGTAAAACAATTTGAAAATTGTATACCTCTACTCTATACAAAGTATATATTCATATTAATAGGAATAGTACACAGGATTGTTGCTAGCATCAAATGAATCTAGGGGTCTAAAGTACTTGGAACCCAAGTAAAATTTGGCAAAAAAAAAATTGGTGGTTAGGATGTAAATTCCTCTGAGTATCAACCTCTGATTCCACTTATTCATGGTTTACAAAGTGTTTTGCAAGTCTCAGTAGCTATTCTGAATAGCTAATAATAGTGTCAGCACATCGTAGTACTTAATGTATAGTGTGTCGATGGGTGTGTGTGTGTCTGTCTGTGGGATATAAATGTTTTGCTATAGAATATTTTGAAGTAAAAGAAAAGACTTAGCACCAATCAGAGTTCTCAAATCTTTATAATTCTAAATTTTTCTAAGCTTAGGAAAGGATCTTTTTTACAGGCATGTGGACTTTGATTTCAGCAGTTTTTAGACTAGCTGTCTTGACTTCAAAACATCTAGAAATTTTGAGGACAGTGTGAGAAGTGCTCTTTTAAATTTCTAATTGAGCGCACTAGAAAGATGAGAAAACACTGTGGTGGCCAAAATAAAGAGGGAACAGGAAAGTAGAGGGTTAAGACTATGGTGAGGCCACAGCTGCCCTTGGGGTGTTTGCCATCACTGTACTCAAGAGCTTTTGGGTTTACACAGTCGTATGGGGATAGGGGAAAAGACGTCAGCCAGAACAAGTCGGAAAATTGAAAACAAGGCTTCTGCAGTAAGCAGGACCCTCCAAGATATACCCCTGCTAGAAGAATCTACCTGCCAGGAATGGAAGAAAACAAAGTTATTTATCTCACCCTAAATTCTGGGTAAACAAACATCTTTGAGAATCCATTGTTAGAGAATCCATATGATTTGGGGGTCAAGTTTGTACCACTTAAGTGGTCAAGCAGAATGAAAACTGAGATATTAACGTAAAGTGGCCCTGAGTGGAAGCCATTCTGGGAGCCCACAGAAACATAAATACTCTCTGAAGGTACACAGCCTCACACCAGTCCTAATAGGATTCACACAAATAAAGCCCAGTTGAACCTAAATACACAATCCAGCATTTAAAAGTACTCGGAAGGAAGGAAGGAAGGAAGGAAGGAAGGAAGGAAGGAAGAAAAAGAAGGGAAGAAAAGAAAAGAAAAAAAACAAGACAAGACAAAAGAGAAAAAGAAACCATCATGAGTGAGTCAAGAGAATAACAAACTGGAGTGCCTGGGTGGCCTAGTCGGTTAAGTGTTTGACTTCAGCTCAGGTAATAATCTCACGTTTCATGAGTTCAAGCCCCACATTAGGCTCTGTGCTGAAGCACGGAGCCTGAGATTCCCTCTCTCCCTCCCTCTCTCCCTCCCTCTCTCCCTCCCTCTCCCTCCCTCTCCCTCTCCCTCTCTGCCCCTCCTATGCTCTTTCTCAAAATAAATAAACTTTAAAAAATCTATTAAAATAAGAGAGAATAACAAACAATAGAAAAGAGTTTGGATTATGTTTAAATGTTTAAATAGAGCAAATCACAAACTTGAGGAAAGAACAACTTTTTTTTTTTTTTTTTAATTTTTTTTTCAACGTTTTTTATTTATTTTTGGGACAGAGAGAGAGCATGAACGGGGGAGGGGCAGAGAGAGAGGGAGACACAGAATCGGAAACAGGCTCCAGGCTCCGAGCCATCAGCCCAGAGCCTGACGCGGGGCTCGAACTCACGGACCGTGAGATCGTGACCTGGCTGAAGTCGGACGCTTAACCGACTGCGCCACCCAGGCGCCCCAAGAACAACTTTTAAAAAAAGACAGTGTAGGGGCGCTTGGGTGGCTCAGTTGGTTAAGCATCCAATCTCGGCTCAGGTCATGATCTCATGGTCTGGGAGTTCGAGCCCCGCGTCGGGCTCTGTGCTAACAGCTCAGAGCCTGGAGCCTGTTTCAAATTCTGTGTCTCCCTCTCTCTATGACCCTCCCTGTTCATGCTCTCTCTCTGTCTCAAAAATAAATAAAATGTTAAAAAATTAAAAAAAAAAAGACAATGTATATTTTTTGAAGAACCAAATAGAACTTTTAGAAATGAAAAATGGTGATTGAAGTTAAAACTTCACAGGTAGATTAAACAGCTCAAGAGAGACTAAGTGAAATAGATTGTATACAGTAGCATGCTGATAAATGTTTAATAATTATTTCTCCAGGGAAGTAGAAAAAAGTCCCTGTAATTTAACATTGCCAGTTTCTATTCTGTGTCTACTCCTACAATGGCCAATTTAAATCACCAGTGTGATGACAGTGAATGCAGAATTGGGAATAGATGCTGTCAATTGGTTCCCATATGCTGGCACATGCTAGTTCCTACACACGACTGGCTGCATAACTGAATAAATCACCCAGAATGCAGCATAGAGAGACAGAGAGATAGGAAAGATATGAGACATGAAAGATAGCATGAGAAAGTCTAACACATGTTTAATCGTCATTCTACAAGAGAATGGGAGAGTAACTAAAATTTTTCCAAAATTGATATAAGTCGTGAATTCTAAGATCTAGGAAAACCACAGATAACATACAGCTATATGTTGTAATGAAACTGCCAAACACCAAAGACAAAGAGACGATCTTAAAAGCATCCAGAGAAAAAGGAGAGATAAACTTCCAGGGAACAAAAATGAAGGCTTCTTAAGAGCAACAATGGAAACCAGAAATATTGGAATAATTTTCAAAGTATAGAGAGAAGAATATTGTTAACCTAGAATTGAATAACCTAATTAAAGCATTATTTTAAAGTGAGGGTATAATAAAGACATTTTAAACAACAAAACAGCATTTACCACCAACATATGCACACGAAAAGAACTTCTTAAAGAAGTATTTTAGGAAGAAGGATAATGATCCATAAGAAATATGGACAAAATGGGGTGCCTGGGTGACTCAGTCAGTTAAGTGTCCAACTCTTGATTTCAGCTCAGATCATGATCTCACGATTCATGGATTCCAGCCCTGTGTTGGGTTCTGTACTGATGGTGTGGAACCTGTTTGGTATTCTCTCTCCCTCCCTTTCTCTACTTGGGATTCTCTCCTCTGTCTCTGCCCTTCCCCTACTCACTCGCTCACATATACTTTCTCTCTGTCAAAAATAACTAATTGTTAAAAAAAAGAAAATATGGACAAAGAAATGGATAAACATTTAGGTAAATCTAAGCCAACATGAAAACAATAATAATAATAATGTCTGGTAATTAAAAGCCATGTGAATAGTGAGTTTTATTTCCCCACAAAACTAAACAGTTTATTATGTACTTAATTATATTACCACTTAGTTTTAATTGTCTTTTGTTCACCTGTGCCTTGTAAAACAATCAGAAAAACAATGTTAAAGCACTTTAGTAACAGATTTACTTGTTTTAGTCCAAATTATACCGTGGTAAGCATAACAAAAGTTGGGGTGGGTTTTTAGTTTACAATGAAATATCCATAAGTATCTCTAAGAAGAAAACACACTCCTCTGTGCATGTCCTCTACTCTCACACAACTCTGCTGCACATCACTGCATCTGAAACTAGATGTGTGCAATTTCCACCCATTAAGCAATTCTGTGACACCAGATTGGTCCTACAATTTAACTCAATTCTGACACTATCTACCAGAGGATGGCATGTCAGACCTCACAGATTAAGGGTTCGGTTCCCTAAGAGTGCTCCACTCTCTCACCCAACTTCAGACACCAATCAAAAGTTCAGGTTGTCACCTGTGCTTCTGACCAACCTGCCAAATAATTCAGAAGTCCCTACAACCCCCTGTTATGGTTTGATAATTTGCTAGAGCAGCTCAGATAACTCAGAAAACAGTTTACTTACCAGATTAGTGGTTTACTATAAAAGGACTTAACTCAGGAGTAGCCAGATGGAAGACATGCACAGGGCAAGGTATGTGGGAGGACACCAAGTGTCCTTGCCCTCTCTGGGCATGCCCCTTTCCCAGTACCTGCACGTATTCACCAACCTGGAAAGTCTCCAAACCCCACCCCCTTTTTTTATGGAGGTTTCATTACAGAGGCACAATTGATTAAATCATTGGCCGTTGGCTATTGGCGATGAACGCAATCTCCAGCACCCCCCGCTTCCCCGGAGGTGAGGGGGATGAAGCTGAAAGTTCCAACCCTGTAATCAATCACGGTTCGTTCCACTGGTAACCAGCCCCCATCCTTAGGTGCTTTCCAAAAGCCTCCTCATTAATATAAACACAGGTGTGGTTGAAAGGGGCTTGTTGTCAATAACAAAGGACACTTTTGTGTCTAACTCTTATCCCTTAGAAAATTCTAAGGGTTTTGGGAGCTCTGTGCCAAGAACAAGACCAAGACCAAACGTATATTTTTTATTAGAAATCACAATTTCACAATACTTCCGATTTCAAAAAATATATATCTTGTTGATCCTGAGCATTCAGTTATGTGAGTTCTATTATTTACCAGGGATTTCCAATTTAGGGTGAAGTGGGAAAGACATATTTTATTGCAGTTTATAGTTGTGAAAATTTTATCCCCCAAAACACTGGAAGTTCAGAGCCTTTGTTTCTCCCAACCCACATGGTGGTGACTTTTTACCACTAGGAGACTTATGGACTCACTCTGACTGACAAGCAAAGGTAGAATTATTTTATACTATTAAAAAAAATTTTTTTCAATGTTTATTTTTGAGAGAGAGGAGACAGAGCATGAGCGGAGAGGGGCAGAGAGAGAGAGGGAGACACAGAATCTGAAGCAGGCTCCAGACTCCAAGCTGTAAGAATAGAGCCCAAAGTGGGGCTTGAACTCATGGACTGCAAGATCATGACCTGAACTGAAACCGGACGCTTAACCGACTAAGCCACCCAGGCACCCCTATCCTATTTTCCCATTAAAGGAACTGACAGCTTCTTGGAGAAATTCAGGACTGGAGAAAGTACAAAAAGTCCACAGGATACCTTATGTTGTCAGAAAGTAAAGAAGTACTCAAAAAATGATGGGAACATATTTAAGGATACAGGAGACAACTTGAGGGAGGCTTCTAGTGACTAAATCCGGGACAATGTCGGCAACAAAAATTATGACCGTAATGGATTATAACCCGTAGAATAAAATAAGAAACTATACTTCTGTAAATCAATAACTGAATAACTAAATGAAGAAGGGAAAGCTCTTCCTTACGTATAATTCCAAGTGATACTATTAGAAGAGAAGCTAGAAAATCCCCATTTGCAAAACACCGTAGTAGTAATTGTTTCTCTCAAGACTCATCAATGGATGCTAACATTAGTAGGTGAAAGTATGATGAGAAACAGGATAGTTACATACTCTCGAAGTAGCATGCAAATAATACTTCTTAATTCTAGAAAGGAAAAGAATGGAAATGTTACAATGGAGAAACCTGGTATACACCATCTTAACTATCACTAGCAACAGGACAGACTGATATCACGTGTCTCCTGATGTAATGCATTGAGAAGGATACATCATTTATGTGGCTTTAGTAGGGAAAAAAAATGCATAACCTAAGTTTAATTATGAGGAAACATCAGATAAACTTGAACTGAGAGACCCCATAAAATAACTGGCCAATACTTCTCAAAATTTCCTGACTGACCATGATTGTGTGGTTTCAGACGATGTTAACGTTTAAGGAATCTGGGTCAAGAGTATACAGGAATTCTTTGTATTAGTTTTGCAACCTTTTTGTAAAACAAATTCTTTCAAGATGAAATTTATTTTAAAAAATCAAAGATAGGGTTGTGATAGTTTTCCTAGGCCTCTCCATCCTCCCTCATTCTCAGAAAGGCCATTTATTAGTTACCTCCTCTGTCCAGAGATATCAGTGTATGGCTTCAGTAGAAGAGGGCCAAGTGCAAGGCTTAAAAGGAAGGAAACAGTTGGAGTCTGAAGCACAAGGTCCCTACTGTGTTGAATCCGTGTAGTAGAGGCTATTAAAGTGCCTCCCTCCCACCCCCTCTCCCTCTACCTCCATACTCCACTCCCCAGACTGCTTTTAATCCTATTGGGAGGATATACAGGGAGAAAGGAAGAAAAAATAATGAATGGCTGTATTCCTTGGCACATGAAGAACAGTTTCCCTTTCGGGGTTTCAAGAATAAAAAATGAGAGGCTTTAAATCTTGCTAACTTGTGCAAGAATGCGTGTGTGTGTGTGTGTGTGTGTGTGTGTGTGTGTGTGTGTGTAGGTAAAATGTAAACTACCACTGTGGAAAGGATAATGCTGATTTTCAAAATCTACCCAAGCAAAGGAAAGCGTCATTCCAGAATAAGGTATGTTAGAGGCCAGTGGGAAAAAAGAGAGCAGATGATTTTGTTTAGCATGGGGTGAATTAGGAAATACCCTTTTCATAGCTAACTCTGAAGAGATGAGCTGTTGTTGCCAAGATGTGTTTATCAAATGTCTAGGCTATCTCACAGGATGTGAGAGTTGGTTTAGCTGCATAAAATAGTTCTGTATTTTTATTTTAGCCAAGGCTCTCAGTCAGCTCCCTCCCCACCAAAGTGAAAAGGCGCAGCGGCGGCAGCAGCGAGGAGGACAACAACAAAACCTGATTGAATGTTGGCAGGAAGCCTGTTGCAATCCAGCCTTGCTTTTTAAAAGGAATCTCTCAGTTTGATGCGTCTTGTCTCACCAGTGAGCTGCAGACTTCTTTTCTTAAGATAGATTGGAGTGAAAAAAAGAGTATTGCCATTGGTAATTCCTTCTACTTCAAAAAAACAAAAACAAAAAACAAAAACAGAAAATGAGTGGGCAGAACATCCATGCTGTTGTTGACTCCCTCCCGGGAGCATCAGGCTATGGAAATGGTGCAAGGAAAAGCCACAGATAGAGCAGTAGGGTGTGAATTCAGACCACATGCCTCACTACTGATGCTGCTTTCTGGAGCGGTTTTGTTTTCGGTAAGCTGGCCTCCTTCCGGTTGATCCCTTGACATGCTGGGATTGCACCAGGTCGCCCCTCTGTGACTCAGACAGGGAAGAGGGCATCGCCGAATTTACATTAAAAATAAGATACGTGTCTGGACACCCCACCCCCCACCCCGACACACACTTCATCAGCATCAAGTTGTGCCGTTCCCTCTGTAAGTGATGGGCACTGCTGGCAGTCGGTGTTGTTTTTGGCTTGAGGCCTTACAGACCGGCCAGCCGTTGTGTAAGCACGGTCTGTCTGAATTGCTCTGGGGCTAACTGCCTTCTTAGAAGTTCTCTTGCTGCTCATTATTCTGCCGGCAAGACATTACCATTATTAATTTAAATTCCTCCATCTACGTTTTCTGTACTAGAAGATAATGAACTATAGAGAATTCTAGCTCTGTAAATCTTCAAGATTCTTTTGGTCTTCATTTCTATAATTTGGGATTGGGGTTTTAAACCAGTGTAGAACTTGTAAATTTGCTAAATTTAAACCAGAATTTGGGGGTGGGGTTAATAACTAAACTATTCTGCTAATGCTGTTTTTAAAACTTCTGGTGTGTGTGCCTTTTTATTTTTTGCTCATCATATGGTCTATTCAGAAAATTAAAAAAAAAAAAAACACTAAGTAGCTCTTGGCAGAAGGTCAAAACCAGCATTGCAGGGAAGGTATTTAAAAGTCTTTTAAGTGTGGCTATTTGTATAAGCAATAACTGAACATTTCTTATGACTAGGGAGGACTATTTTCACAGTCTTTCATGGAAATATTTCTAGATGATTTCTGTGGCTCTTTTCCTTGAGCTCATTTATTTGCTTTTGCTTCAGAACAGAGCATTTTAATGAGCAGTTTTATGAGCCTAACCTGCGTTCTGCAAGCTTTACATGACTGGATTCCTGTTACACATAACCTTTGCCCTATTTTCCATTAAAACACAAAACTTTCCTTTAATCAACTTCGTACTAAGACCTTGGAGGAAAAAATGCAACAGATAGTTTGGTTTACTATTCGGCCCACTAAAATTAATATGTTTTTTAAATACTTGTTGTTTCCTTATAGTTCCAAAAATTACACATATTAATATTTTAACCACAAATTCCTTTATTTTCTAAGGTGCTTATTTCCTAAGCATCTTAGGTAAATAACTCAGTTAGCTGTCTTTAAAATCCGTTGAGGCAAGTGCAAAGACAAGATGAGCCCCAAATCACTCTGGAAATAGGAATTTTTAAGAAATGCATAGTTTTCTCAGTCCTACATATAACTGCCAGTGTCGGGAGCTTCCTTCTCATGGCAAAGCTGAGCGACCATCTGATGCGTGCCGGTTCCTTCTCTTTGTGTTTTAACTCAAAGGTAGAACAACTATTTTCCATTTTATACATCATATCCTAGATCCGTTTGTATGGAACAGTTTTCTTTTCTCTAACCGGAAAAATCCACATTTGTTGAATTTTTCTTTCTTTTCCAGTGATTTAATCAGTATTATTGATATCTGCTAAACATTCAAGTTCTCCCTTTCATTTGAGCAGTGGTGCCCCAAACAGGATGCAGAGCCCCTGGAAGGGTCTAGGGGGTTCTGAGAACAATGGAGCCATTGTTGTGTGGCACACTCAGCTCCCCTCTTGGTCACGCATTCCAGCCATGTTTGTCTTTTAAAACTATACTTCGGATTTAAGGTAGTCTGTGGTTCCTTATAACACCTAGCTCTTTTTCTGCCCTGCTTACTTCAGCCAATCTGTCCTCATCTTATAATCCTGTTTACTTTTTCTTTTTAGGACAAGGAGGGCACTCTTTAAAACACAGTGAAGTAAGTTTAGGGAAAATGAAAGGAAATCTACTTCACACAGCAGGTTATAAACTTATGGAGCTCTTTGGTCCCAAAAGGTGGTGCTGGCAGGAAATGTAAATGAATTCAAAAACCTCTTAACCAAATTTATGAATGAGAGCCATAAATGGCTACTAAGAAAACCAGGGCTAAGCCTGATTTCTACAGTTGGAGTCAGAGAGGTGCTCCAAGGCCTCCCACAGGAGGTCTCTTGTGATCAGCTGAAATGACTGACCTTGGGTCTGGCCAAGATGAGATTTCCTGAGCATCCTGTGTCCTCTCGGCACTTGTCTCTCCTCTGTCGCACTTGGCCTCAGAAAGACCCTGCAAGTCTGTTGTGGGGTAGGCAACTTTCTTTTTGAAATAACTTTTTTTCTTGTAAAGTTTCTTTTACCGTTCAACCATCTGCCTACCACAGTGCCAATTATGACTGTCAGGGAATAATGACGTCTGTCCAGTGGAAACTAGCTGAGATCACATTTGGATCCTAAAACATAGATACTTTCTTTTATGTAAAGTCAGATCCTTCTTTTTCCTGGGAATTTTCAGACCTGAGACCATAAATAGCATTTTTACTTCATCCTGTACTCTATCCTCAGTAGAACCTTCAGTCCCCTAACCCCTTCTGCTTTTCCCCATCTGTATCTCCTTACTGCAGGGTTGCTCACCTGGGGACACTTTTAAAAACACAGATGCTCCAGGCCTCAGCCCAGATCAATTAAATCACAGTCTCTGTGGGCCGGACCCAGGCATCAGTATCCTTCAAAATCATACCAGGCTATTCTTGGCAACCGAACTGAGAACCTGGCCTGACAGCTTGTGTTAGTTTCTTTCCTCAACCTGAACGCCGGCTCATCATCTCAGTGTCCTCTGAGGCATCATTGTGCCACACCCCCACCCTCCCATGTTAAATGTTTGTTACTGAATATGGTAACGCTCATAGGCATTGTGGACTGGCATTGTGGACTGGTCTTTATGCTGTCTTCTTTCTCTGTCCTTCCAACTATGAACTCCTACTAAAAGAAAATTTGCTGCAAAAACCTGGTCCTTACAAATTTATGGTACCCAACATTTAAAGGAACTTTTCCTCCTCTTACCTCTTTTTGACTCACCTGGCACCTGCTCCAAATCCGATCTTCCCTTCACATCCATCCCTCACTTTCCTTCTAGGCAGGCATGTCGCCTCTTTCTCTGGGAGAGCACTGAGGTGAACCGGATGAAGCTGCCAATACCCTTATCTTCATTCTTCCCCATTCTCTTCTTGACCTTCCCTTAAGCCTTCAAGAAGAAAGATGCCGCTTTCATTTATCGAGCACTGTAGAATAGTAACTGCAGTGCATTAAAATACAGTGGAAAAAGCCTAGTAGAAAGCAATCAATAATATTCATGGGGAAAAATGTGAATTTTTAAGAAGAAGAAACATTTAAATAAGCTATGAATATGTAGGAAGGAGAGATCAATTTTAATTAATTTCTCTAGGGAAGGTTATATCACACAGGCGGTGACATATAGACCAGACCTTGAATAATAGAAAGATTTTAGCAGTCAGATTTTGGGCAAAAGGGCATTCACATTCAAGGGGCAGCATGGCCAAAGGCACCAGGTTGTGGCGTGCGTGGTTTGATCTGGAAATAGTGAATGGCTAGGTATAGCTGGAATATGATATAGAAGGAAGATCTTTCTAAATATTCCTCCTTTACCAATACACTAAATCTCATTTGCTTTTGACACCATCTAAAATCTCATGTACACAACTGCCTTCTCTGGTATCTTTCACCTTTTGTCTACTGGCTCCCTTTTTTAACTTCATGTTAAACACATGTCTTTCCTCCCCTATAAGAAACATTTTGTGACCAGGTACCTGGATATATACCATGCCATTTCTACCGTAGACCGTAATTGGCCTCCCTGCTTCCAGTCCTTCCCTCCTTACATAAATGTAGCCTGAAAACAGCCGCCATAGTAATCTTCCTAAAACACCATTTGATCATATCCTTTCTGGTGACATTGCATGCCCACCATGTCGCATCTCCTCTCTTCGGCCTAACTTGAACTCTCCACAACAGGCCACTCATTTCACAATTCAAATATGTCTCCTTCCACGCAACATGCTTTTACCATGCACTCCCAAATATTTCCCCAAATATATCAAGCTAATGTCTACCTCCATTCCTTTTGTTCCCCTTGCCTGCATGTCTTCTGGATGTCTGCATGTCCCAATACAACCAGGCCAAGTCTCACATGCTTTCTCTCTGTCTGGCTCCTGAAAATTCTAGAATAATCACTCTTTTCTTGGAAAACTGATTACACTAAGAGGCTTTATCCTAGCACTTAGCATTTATTGCACGCTGTGATTACGACACCTTGTGTCTTGCCTATTAATCTGTTCCTCCCCAAATAGATGGTAAACTTCTTAAGAGAACAAATTGTGTTGTGTTCCTCCCTTTAACTTCTCAGGGCACCTAGTACATTTCTCATCCTATGTTATATGCTTAATATATAGCATAGATTAAGTGTAACAGTTATCTATTTAATAAACCAGTTTAGACCAAGATAAATACTCTACAAAGAGGACAACAGGAAATAGTGTTTATGCTGTGTATAAGGGGCTCATTTTCTACTCTACAATATTAGTATCTAGTCTGCATATCAATTTTGATGTAGTTGCCTCTCCCTAACTCAAAAAGAGTCACTTAAAAAGTAATAATTGAGTAGGGGTGCCTGAGTGGCTCAGTCAGTTAAGCGTCCGACTTAAGCTCAGGTCATCATCTCATGACTCATGAGTTCAAGCCCTGCATCAGACTCTATGCTGACAGCTCAGAGCCTGGAGCCTGTTTCTGATTCTGTGTCTCCCTCTCTCTCTCTCTCCCCTCCCCCCACTCACACTCTGTCTCTCTCAAAAATAAATAAACATTAAAAAAACTTCTTAAAAAAGTAATAATTGAGTCTAGAGATCAAAGTACCACATTATAGGAAATACAGGGGGTAGAAGAACCCATGAAATGATATCCAGGTGGATTAAATATGTCAAATCCAAACCGGGAAGTTGAGTGGAATCTACAGGACAAATGACCTACTCCCGCTCCTCCCGCCTTTTTGAACAAAAACAATAGATTTCAAGGCAAAAAGAAAGAGAATGAGTTAGAGGAGAAGCCTATAGATTAAAATAAACCTAAGAGATATATCTATCCCTCATAGTATATGGACTTATTTGGATTCCAGTTCCAACACATAAACTTTAAATCAGTTTTTTCAAAGACAGTTGGGGAAGTATACTGTGAACACCAAATACAGTTGGCCCTTGAACAAAGTGGGGCTTAGGGGAACCATGCACCCTGTGCAGTATAACTCTCGACTCCTTAGAAACTTAACTACTAATAACCTGTTGAGTAGAAGCCTTATCAATAGTATAAACCATCAATTAACACATATTTTGTATGTTCTGTGTATTATATACTTTATTCTTACAACAAAGTAAGGTAGAGAAAAGAAAATATTATTTATAAGGAAGAGAAAATACATTTACAGTATTCTATACTGTGTTTATAAAAAAAATGTGTATAAATGGACCCACATGGTTCAAACCAGTGTTGTTCAAGGGTCAACTATGTTCGTAAAGTTAAGAAATGATTAATATTTTTCAGTGTGATAATAGTATTGTGGTTATGTTTTCTAAGGGTCCGTTTCTTTTAGGAATGCATACTGAAATATTTACAGATAAAATGACACGATGTTGGAGTTTACCTCAGAGTAGTTGGGGAATATAGAGGGAGCAAGGACAGCCATGTGGCTCATTGTTGAAGCTGAGTAATGAGCACCTAGAAGTTAATTTCTGTTATTCTCTTTACTTTCTCTACTTTTACATAAATTTAAATTTTCCCAAATCAAAGGTTTAAAAAGTAGTCACTGATGTTAAATGATTCTTGTTAAATATTTTTTGTGTGGCAATGGTATTAAGGTTGTTTTTTGAAAAGGAGTCCTTATCTTTTAGAAATACCAACAGAAGGCCTGCCTGGGGGGTTCAGTCAGTTAAGCGTCCAACTTTGGCTCAGGTCATGATCTCAGGGTTCATGAGTTCAAGCCCGTGTTGGGCTCTATGCTGACAGCTCAGAACCTGGAGCCTGCTTCGGATTCTGTGTCTCCTTCTCTCTCTGCTCCTCCCCCACTCATGCTCTGTCTCTCTCTCTCTGCCTCTCAATAATAAATAAACATTTAAAAAATTTTTTTTGTTTTAATAAAAATAAATTTAAAAAATACTAACTGAAATATCAATGTGTGAAATGATAGAAATATATTCATAAGTTACTGTGGTTTTTAAAAAATATAGTAAACAAAAACACAAAATGTTTACATTGTCATTGAAAAAAATTTCTTTTTTATTTATTTTTTTAAATTTTTTAATGTTTATTTATTTTTGAGAGAGAGAGACAGAGCATGAGTGGAGGAGGAGCAGAGAGAGAGGGAGACACAGAATCCGAAGCAGGCTCCAGGCTCTGAGCTGTCAGTACAGAGCCTGACGAGGGGCTTGAACCCGTGAACCGTGAGATCATGACCTGAGTCAAAGTCAGATGCTTAACTGACTGAGCCACCCAGGTGCCCCTTGAAAAAATTTCTTATCCCCAGGAACACATCCCTAAACCCCAAAAGTCAAGAAACAATAATCCTTTAGGTTATATAAGGCCTGTCCTGTTTTTACCTAAAGATTACCTATTTCCAAATAAAACTATGAGTTATGCATCCTGTAGATGAGTACATACAGAAGAGTAAAAACAACCAAACACTGGGTTGCGAGTACTCATAGTCCTTAAAGGTACAGGATTTGTCACAAGAGTAGTGGCTTTCAAAACCATTTGGTTTTTTTCCAGTTAACAGCAGCCCTCAATGGCTGTGCATCGAGACATGCGTAAACAGTCCTACGGTTTTTAAAACCTTCAAGCTTTCCCCAATACCAGTTCATCCTTAGCCCTCTGACAAAATTTTCAATGAACCGTGCATTATTAGCAAACTTATCTGATTTGGGGAAGAAGGAGATCTTGTCTCTGTGATTAAGATACTCATGAGCAACAAAATGATCATTAAGCTAATATCAGATCCCAGCTGAAGGTCTGGAAAATCTATAAGTTAGAAGAATCCTTTGTGCAGGGAGAAGAATGACGTGTGCTACCAACACCATCGTCATTTCAGGTGGATTCCTGTAGAGCATATAACTCTATCTTCTTGTCATCCTAAAGTCATAAATGTTCACTGAAGTTTGTCCTTATACTGACAATATCTCAGTCAAAATTAAAATTCTCTGTACAACCTATTAATGAGATCATTTTATGGTCTCTCAATATCTCATTTGATGCCAAGACCAAAGGAAAATACAAATCTGAACACTTACCTAGGAAACATAGGATTTATCAGGTAGCCATTCTGAGAATATGAATCTAATGTAAACATTTTTATCAGAATGAATCAGCAATATTGTTTTAGCAGTGGAATTGGAACTTAAGAATAAGATTGTTAAGTAATCATTCATAAAGTTTTTAAACATAAACATGTATTTTTTTAGAACTTAAAAAACCATTTTATGTAAAAGATATAATATCATGTTGCTACTCCGTACTTACACTGTCCAGGGCAATAGCCACTAGCTACAGATGGTTACTAAACCCTTGAAGCATGGATGGTCCATGTTGAGATGTGCTTTAAGTACCTATTTGATTTCAGTACTCTGTACCAAAAAAAAAAAAAAAAAAAAAAAGAATGTATCACATCAGTGACTTTTATATTAATTATATGTTGCATTTGTGTGCTAGAGCTGCTGTAACAAAATACCACAAAGTGGCTTCAACAACAGAAATTTATTTTCTCACAATTCTGGAAGCTAGAAACCTGAGATCAAAGCAAAATGTCAGCAGGGATGGTTTCATCTGAGGCCTCCATCCTTGGTTTGTAGATGGCTAACTTCTTTCTGTGTCATCACATGGCCTTCCCTCTGTGTACGCCTGTGTCCAAATAAGGACACCAGTCATAGTGGATTATGGCCTACCCTACTGGTCTCATTTTAATTTAATTACCTCTTAAAAGATCATATTTCGTAATATAGTCCCATTCTGAGGGACTTGGAGTTAGGATTCTAACAAATTTGGGGTGGATACAACTCAGCCCTTAAATATGTCAAAAAGGGGCACCTGGGTGTCTCCGTTGGTTAAGTGTCAGCTCAGATCATGATCTCGCGGTTTTTGAGTTCGAGCCCCACGTCAAGTTCTGTGCTGACAGCTTGGAACCTGGAACCTGCTTCAGATTCTGTGTCTCCCTCTCTCTCTGCCCCTTCCCCTGCTCGTGCTTTGTCTCTCTGTCTCTCTCTCTCTCAAAAGTAAATGAATATTTAAAAAAATAAACATTATAAAAATGCATTTCACTTGCTTGTTTTACTTTTTTTTATCACGGCTACAGAAATGTGACTTGCGCGTTATTTCTACTGGACAGTGCTGTATTTTATCTCTTTGGGATGTTAAAACACTATCATTACCTGTTGGAGGAGTAAGAAAAAGTTCTAATTTTTAAAAATTTCTCACTTTATCTTTAATTTCACTTTTAGTACTCAGTTTCACTGAGAAATTGTTAATGAACAAAAGCAGTGAGGTGGTGTATAAACAGCAGAAAATGTACACAGGGGAAGTTAGGACAGGGTTCTGTTTCAGTCTTACTGTCTTTATTATCTTTAGGCACATCCTTTCCCCTCTCTGTATTTTCATTCCTTCTTCCTAAAGAAAAATAATAGTAATGGCTGACATTTATTGAGTGTTTATTATGTGCCAGGCACTCTTCTGAATTTCTACACTGGCAATTTATTTAATCCACTCAATACTCCTTGAGAGGAAATAATTATAATGGGTACAATTATTACTCTATCTGACAGAAAACTGAAGTACACAGAGATTAATCAACCTATCCAAGTTCCCAGGGTTAACAAGTAATGGAACCGAGTGGTCTCTGTCACATCCTTTATTCCCTCATATGCTTCTATTTCTGTAAGATTCTTTTGAGGACCAGTTGAGATGGTGTGTGCGAGCACATTTAAAAATTATTGGCCATTAATTGTTTTGCCTTTTCATGGAAATATTACAGAAAAAGCTATTGTTTTTCTCTTTTGACTAGCAGATCTACTTATCTTCTTTGACTGCCTGATAATTTTAGAGCTAAAAGAAGTGACTGTGTCTGTGTTTTTGACACATTATTGAATCACAGAATCTTTGGAAGGATTCTCAAAAGTCATCCATTCTAGTTCACCTTGCTCATTGTAGCTCTGATTTTTTCCAGCATGCCCAGAAGAGTTTGCTCGAATTTTTGTAGTTAATAGGTGCTCCCCAGTCACATGACATTTCTGAATGGCTCTGACTGCTTATATTAAGCTTACGTGCACCTTTCTTTCCTTATGGTCACAGAATGTTAGAGCTGAAAGGGCTTCCAGAGAGGAAGTCAGTGATTCTCATACTCAGGTAGGCAGTGAAGGACCTGGCGCATTTAGTCTAATAAGCCGATAAATATTTATTGGTAAGATTGTAGCCCAGTTTCTCTCTCTGTTTTAGAAAACACTCTCAAAGAAAGAGTTTGCAGGGCAATTTTTGAATTTTTTAAAAAAATTTTATGTTTATTTATTGATTGAGAGAGAGAGAGAGAGAGAGCACGAGCAGGGGTGGGGCAGAGAGAAAGGGAGAGAGAGAAAGAATCCCAAGCAGGCCTCACACTGCCAGCACAGAGTCCAATGTGGGGCTCGATCTCATGAACCGTGAGATCATGACCTGAGCCAAAATCGAGAGTCAGACATTCAACCAACTGAGTCACCCAGGCACCCCTGCATTTTTTTAACCAAGCTCATATTTATGAATTTTGTAACCTCATGTAAGTAATTTATGTCATTTACATCAATTATCTCAAGTTACACACTTAATTTCTGTTGAGCACTTAACTGTATGTCAGGCACCATGCTTAAGTACCTTTTCTATGTTACGTTATTTGGTCTCTACACCTGCTCTGCCCTATAAAATGTGTTTGATGCTAATATTACCCCCTCTCATGGAACAGAAATTAAGGCCTAGAGAGGATGACTAACTTCTTAACTTTAATTTTACCGAAGTCACAAAGCTAATTAGTGACAAAATCAAGATATGAATAAGGGCATCTGATTCCATAGTTTATAGTCTTAATTGCGATTCTAAATCATTGCTCAAACGGAAGTGGTTTGGAAACGGGGTAATCTACGAGAGTCAGGTAGATTTTTTTAAACTTGTATTTGAGGAATGCTACAAACATGTGTTTGATCCAGATATTTTTCTTGTGGTTCCTTTGATTTGGGAGTTCTATAGACTTGGTAGAATGTGTTACTTACAGTCACATGGAAACTATGGTTAAATCAGAAAAAAAGTTTTGTTGAAATGGCAGGAATTATTATTCAGAATTATTTCATTTATTTTAATGCCCTTTAAATCTTAATCACACATATCATCTTGATGTTGTGTAAAGCTATCTTTAGATGCTACCTTAAGCCATGTGCATTCAGTTTTTCGCCCTCCAAAAATTGGTATCATGCCTTTTCCATTTTATACATATTCCCAGATATTTTATAAGCAATTGTGGAATATTGCTAGAAATTGTATTGAATCAGATGGATAATGTTGCCACATCTCTTTTTGATGCCTTTGGCCACCAGTGTAGTATGAAATTTCATGATGATAATTTCAAAGAGGTTTTACTCTTTAATTCAGAAATCATTATACCTATTTTAATTTGAAAGAATTTCTGTGGATTGAGTAGACATAAACAATTGCCAGGGACAGTATTATAGTCCTCACTAATAATAACATTTCTAGGAATTTTGAAGCCATGGTTAGGAAAAAAGAAATTTGGGGGAAATTGTGAATACATGCAGTAATATGTTTTCTTAACAATATTTACATATTCAATCTAAAGTTACCTTGTTATTCTATACAGGAACATCTTGATCTCGTCATAAAAAGCATTATTTGAAATTATAATCTCATCAGTGTTTAGTAGTGGTTATAGTCTGATTTCTGCATCTAAACTACTTTAAAAACAGTCTAGAGGAAGAAAGTTTTTAAGAAACCACGTCAACTTTTTCTCTTATACCTCGAGTCATATTTACAAATTTTATTAACACAGCCCTCAGTACAGTCTTATGTATATAAATTTTAAAATACTACAGATTTTCTTCTAATAATAATTGCACCTACCAAGGTTACCTTAGAGTACTTTTGATTTTTATTATAAATGCTGCCATAAGTTGCTGGTCTTTAAGCAATCTTGCCTTTGTTAATTTTTACCACATTGTGAGAAGTGGGCATAATTTGAAGCAATATATATATATTTGTTTTCTATATATTACATCCTCCATATTGTTAAACAGGCAATACACACACACACACATACACACCCCACATACATACACACACAATTTCAAGAAAAGAATAGAAAGAAGTAAAAAAATAAACTCCAGACCCAATGGTTATTACTTCCAGCATGTAGATCTCTGTCCTATCAATCTTATTTTCAAAACTCATCTTCAGTATATTTTGATCTTACCATCTTCATGAATTTCTATTTTCTGCAAACTAAAAGTTTGCCTATAGTGAAACAAATTCCTTTACATTTTAGTTTCTCTCTTAATTGGGAATGAGTATTATGAAGACAGAAATTCTATTTCTGGCAGCTTTGGAAGTACATTTCCAGTTCTGGGGCATATCCATGCTGGCTGTTTGGTGACCCAGAACAGATGTGGTCCAGTGCTATCACCAGAAATATTCTCTCTTTGAATATTAGAAATAAGAGGTTGAATATTCTAAACAAGAGGTTTAGAAACAACAGCTCAACCTGGCAAATTTGTTCCGATTTTACATTAATCTTTCTTATTAACAGAAATGAACCTAAATTTTCTAAAACAGTTTTTATATTTTTTATCTGGATCATCTGGTAAGGCCATTGGGCCCTGGAAAGCCTGACAAAGGTGTACTCACGAATTCATGTATAGGGATGGCTGAAAAAGTTATTTTGAGAATTACTTGGGGAATTCTGCAGTTGAATCCAGATGACAGCTTTGTCAACTACAGTGCTCAGAGGACCTTGGAAAAATTAAAACCCTTGAATATAGCTGCTTATTTAAAAGCTTCATTTTGTTTCTCTACTCATGAAACAAGTAATGATTCTACCCACAGAGTTTTACCCTTGTGTGTTTTTAAGCCATTGCATTCTTTTGTTTTTTACTAAGAAGTTTTGGCATGCAAAGCAAGTGATACTGTATTTGCACCGAACTTTGAAGGATTATCTACCTCAAGAGCCTTTCGTTTTTGTTAGGGAAATGGACATGTGTACACCTAATTACGATGCAAGACAAAGGAAACGTTCAGATGCAGGAAGAACAGGGGCTGTATTTTAGCTGCGGCATCCAAAGTTGTGCTCCATGCACTAAACCAGGAAGGACGAACAGATGGAGTTGGAAAAAAGTTTTCGGTTGCAAGAACGTCCTGAATAAATGATTTATTCATTTGAGCTCTTTAGGATAGCGGCAACAGAAATTAAATTCAAGCCAACCCAACTTTTAGAAACAACGGAAAACAGTTTACTGGCTGGTGTAACTGCACGAGCCAGAGGCAGAGACGTCTGCACAGCCAGATGCACGCGCTCGAATGCATCTTTGGTGACTTCATTTGCACACAGGTTTGACTCCTCTTCATTTTGAGACAAGCCTGCACTCAGGCCTACTTAGAAAGTTTTCATTCCTAAATGAAGCTTCTCCTTCCTAAGAATTCTGACAAATGTGCTGTGATTGGCTTTGCTTGGTCACGTGCCATCTGTGTCATCACAGAGATTAGCCTGGGTGGGTGGATAGATCAGCCTGATCTCTGAAGCTCCATCTAACCAACAGGGCTGAGAGTGGGGGAGAGGAGGCTGTCTAAATGTGTCTTCCCCCTACCCACAGGGGAAGCATAGCAAGACCTTGTGATAGAATAAGGAGAGTAAAGATGGATTCTCTTTTGACTCACCTCTCTCTCCTTTAGAGAATGCTGTGAAGTAAAGGTAAATAATTAGAGTAGGACCAGTGTTACTCTCCATCACAGCCCTTCCTGATCCTCTGCTTCTCTGAACTCTTACAGCACCTGTGAACTCCACTAAGCAATGTAACATTGAATCACATACTGCTTTATGATCTATAGAGGGGCTGTGTATTTATTAGTCAGGCTTCTCCAGAAAAGCAGAATCAATAGGGTGTGTGTGTGTGTGTGTGTGTGTGTGTGTGTGTGTGTGTGTGTCTGTGTGTGTGTGTGTCTGTGTGTATAGACAGATACATAGATAACATAGGTAATGATTTTTTATATGTAATTGCCTCACATAATAATGGAGGTTGGCAAGCCCAAAATCTGCAGGTGGGCTGACAGGCTGCAGACCCAGGAGAGCTGAACATTCCAGTTTAAGTCCAAAGGCAGTCTTCTGTAGAATAAGAAAGAGCCACATTGCAGATGAAGTCCAAAAACAGTCTGAAAGAGAATTCTCTCTTGCTGGGGAGAGCCAGTCTTCTTGTTCGTCAAGCCTTCACCTGATTGGATAAGGCCCACCCACACTATGGACAGCAATCTGCTTTACTCAAAGCCCACCAATTTAAGTATTAATCTCATCCAAATATACTCTCACAGAAATACCTAGAACAATGTTTGCACCAAATATCTCGGTACTCTATGGCCCAGTCAAGTTGACACATAAAATTAACCATCACAAGTTGTTTTTATATTTATCCTTATTTTATTTGATCCTATTTTCTGGAAATTTTTTCTCTGGAAATATTCTATTGCTTGTTTTGCTACTCCAAAGAAATGTTGTGATTTTTTCCCACTAAAAAGGACATTTGTATCAGTTGATTCTAATTATAGTTCTTTTTAGAAAAGGGGTTTTCTTTTTATTTTAATTAACAAAGTTAAATTTTAAACAAATATTTTTGCCAGTAGTCAATACTTGCAAAATAATTTTGGCCCTTTCAAAATTACTAATATTATCTGAAACCAAAAACTGTGGTGAGGCAAGTGGTTATTTTTAAAGAAACCCATTTAATTGTTCTGCTTAGCCCATCTATTGTTTACACAAAAGGTTGTTATGCAAAACTCAGTATACAAAGATGGAAATTTGTCTTTTTTAAATTTTTTTCTTAACGTTTATTTATTTTTGAGACAGAGAGAGACAGAGCATGAATAGGGGAGGGTCAGAGAGAGGGAGACACAGAATCTGAAACAGGCTCCAGGCTCTGAGCTGTCAGCACAGAGCCCGATGCGGGGCTCGAACTCACGGACCGCGAGATCATGACCTGAGCCGAAGTCGGCCGCTTAACCGACTGAGCCACCCAGGCGCCCCAAGATGGAAATTTTTCAAAAATAAATATTCATAAATCTAGAAAAAATTCTCAGTTAAGATTGTTTAAATAGCAATATTCAATAATGTATTTAAAATATATGAATATTTAATATTCATGAACTTATCTGCTAGCAGGCAGTACAGGCCTTTAGATAGATTACAAACTAGATTGGAGTTACTATAACTTCTAGGAGGACATCAGGACAGAGTACATAAGTTTTCAGATTTCTCTAAGAATCTTCATATCCACATTTGTTTTTACAGTTGCAGATAAAAGCTCTTGTTTCAGTGCATCTTAAATGCAAATTCAGTGCCTGTCAGTTATAGGAGAGGCACTTCCTCTTATTCCTCCAGATCCCAGTTATTCTTTGCTGTTATCATCCAAGTTGTTTATTGGAGATGTGGACATACACTGGTACCACACAGAAATATACTATTCGCAGCTATTGGGCTAAATGAGAGTTAGAAACATCAGAATTAAGATAGGGTTGTTATTGTTGTTGGTTATCAAGTAAGTATCTTTCAAATCCTGTGTGTGTGTGTTTTTTTCTTAATGGCTGTTTAATTTTGCAATATTACATAGTTTTGTAATTTATTATGATGTCATGTAGAGATGAAAGGAGAGTAAAAGCTGTAGGGAGAATAAAAAGTTAGTAACAGGTAAAGGAGAAGAGGGAAGGAAGAAAAAAAATGAAAATAACCTAAGCACACAAAGTTGGGTCCTGCCTGCTTTGGCTAGTGGATCACCACTAACTGGATCAGATGAGGTTCACTGTTGTTTTGTTTGGTGGGTTGGTTTTTTGTTTGTTTTAAAACGTTTATTTAGTGTTAGAGAGAGAGAGAGAGAGAGAGAGAGAGAGAGAGAGAGCATGAGTAGGGAGAGGCAGAAAAAGAGGGAGACGGGATCCGAAGCAAGCTCTGCACTATCAGCATACAGAGCCCATGTGGGGATCAAACACACGAACCGTGAGATTATGACCTGAGCCGAAGTCTGTCCCTTAACCGACTGAGCCACCCAGGCGCCCCAAGCTTCAGTGTTTCGTCCTGTATTATGGATATTTCTTACAGAGTGCAGATGTAAATAGATGCCAGCATTTGATTACAATCACAGCTCCAATCTGTAGACATCCTTCGACAGAGTCATCAACATCTTTATAGCAACTAAAATCATTCTGGATACAGATAGTCATTTATCCTGCCCAGACCAAGAAGCTCTACATGGAGAACTCAGTTCTAGGAATCCAAGCAATTATTCACATTCACCATACAGCAACACCTCAGTGACCTGGAGCTCAGTCTCTTAGGTTCTTTCAAAACAGAAACCTAATCCCTCAGGAGGTGGCCTGGGTTAGTTTTTTCTTCATTAATTCCACAATATTTACAAAGCTCCTGCTATAAGTAGGGCACTGTGCTAAGTACTAAGGATAGAACAATGAGCATATCCCCTCAGTCTCAGTCAGAAATCTCACCCAACATTTACGGTTCGTCTCTACTGTGACCATCTGACCATCCCTGAGGACTCCCCATGAAGCCCACCGCCCTTGAACTCATCCTTTGACTTACCAACGCATCTTACACTGGATCCTCCCCATCAGAGGATAAGCTCACAGGCAAGCCCTGTGTTTTTAGACTTCCTTTGTACCTCGCACAGTTCGCCTGAGACACTAAACAAGTATTTGTTGAACTAATTAATGAAATACCTGTCACCAGGCACCAAACTGCAATCTGTACTACTCTCAAAGGCTTTCCAGAGCATGCTTCTCCCATAGATACTTTTTTTTTTTTAACAAGTTTGGTTGCCTGGCTCTGCAAATTAGCCTCTAATTAGCCTCTGCAAATGAGAAGAAGTGCATGACTGGAAGTGGGGAAAGGTTTTCAGTGAGACATTCTTCATAATGTGAGGCTGGAAAATTCAAAGCTGCATTACCATGGTAACCCTATTTTCATAATGATGACCTGATTCACTATGAAAAAGTTAAACGATATTTTCTACTGTTTGTTTAAGGTAGTAGAGAATTGTACAACAAAAGTAAGATGCTTAGAAAGGGGCAAGCATTGCTTACCTGTAAAAATCGCTTGTGTAGATCTGTAGCATTGTACAATGCTCTCCGTTGGCGAGAAGAGATTGAGCAATTAGCCAGTATGTTTATGTGCATATTTTTGCCAGGATAATGTGCGTTTCTGTCGTTCCACTTTAAAGAGTTGCAGTCACCTTAAGAAAATAATCTTATATGGATGGTTTCAGTGATCTTCCAAGGAACCTATCACATAATTCAGTAAGAAATTTAAGGAAAGGAAAGAGACAAAAACAAAACACATGAAAAATAAATATCCCCTTAAAGCCATAAAGCCCAGATCTTCTATAATGGCTGCTTTAAGGTATGGTGGGAATTATTTCCAATTCAACTATTTCTAGTCCTCTCACCTGTTAAAGTAGGAAGTCTTTAGGAAAAAGCTTTTAAATTAAAATTTTGTAAAACAGACTTTTTTTGAATACTGTGCAAGTAGTTTCATAAGAAAGAAAATTACAGTATTGTTTATAAACAATTTACAGTGCTGAGTTGCTATTTTTTTATTGTTTAAGTTGCATTAGATTTCACAAAAGCTATTTGGAAAAAAAATTGTAATAGGAAGGCCTGTCCATTGTATTTTTCAGAAGAAAGCTGGTTTTCACAATATTATTCACATTTTGTAAACAGCATCAATGAACCTGCACATAAAAGGTTAAATGTTTGCAGACCATTCTTTTTTGCCTCAAAGATCAGAGACAAATTACTATTTTTATTTTACATTCCCTTGATGAGGATAATGATAAACAGCTGTCACTTCAGTGCTTGGACTGCAAAGAATCCTATTGCAATCCTATAATTTAAACAAAGAGAAAAGCCATAGTCATACTCAGTATACATACAGAAAAGAGCACAACAGAGAATTTGATTAGAACTGGGTCAGGGAAGAGGGAGTATTTGCTGTCTGAAATTACTCAGTTAGAAGAGAAAGGCCATGTATGCACATTTTCCCCATTTATCTTAGACATATTAGAGAGGGTAAGTGTTTCTTCTTTCTTTCTAAACTCAGGAAAGAAATTCAGTTTGCCTTGTGAATTTCGTGACTCCCATCATGTCCGTGGTATTATCAGAGAAGTTCAGGTTTGCATGTGACCGCATGTTTTTCCAAAAGCAAAAGAGAATTTCAAATTGTTTTATGGGTTTTCTGGAATACTTCTCTCTCTCTTTTTTTTTTTTTTTCCCGTGTTGAGAATTAAACCATTCAGTGTTCTCCATTCACTCCGACACTTTCCCTTATTAAGTGCATCTGGTTTGAAAAAGTGAAAGTGAACGTCTTGTGCATATTTTGATGTGTAAAGAGTAAAGTAAAGCTAAATGTTAAAAAAAAGTGTGAAATGGGAAAATTCAGTGTTTCTATATAAAAGTATGGATGATGTTGAGCACTGGGTGTTGTATGAAAACCAATTTGACAGTAAATTTCATATATTAAAAAAAAAAGTATGGATGATGATGTAACTTTCTTAGTGTTTCATATTTCTGCAGGTTCTTCTAAAAATACTACTTATTCTACTTTCCTCTTTTGTTTCAATAATTTGGTTTTTAATAAATATCACTACTTCACTGACACCTTTTTTCCTAGAAACTCTTTTTTACATTTATTATTTTATCTATGAAACTAAGTTGATGTACTATGGATGTTTCACTGTTTCATAATACTTCTTGATTTTTTTATACTTAAGGAAAAAAAAGAAATTTGTTAAAATTGAATGCCTCTGACATTTATTGAACAAATTTCAGCTCTCAGAGACTCACCATGCTCTTCTATAGGTTGACAATAACAATGGCCCCTCCCTCCTAAGGTAGCAGTGTGGGTCTTCTATATAAAGTGCTTAGCATAGTACCTAGAACACAGCAAGTGCTCAATAAATGTTCTTGGGAGAGGTGGAATATTGAGGCTAGAATGTCATCACCTCTGACTGTTAAATACCATAACAAAATCCCAGTATACTTCAGATCAGAGAGACAAACTGAATTGTATTTTATCCATTATGGAGGTTTGTATTGTTTTGTATAAAAGGTATTTTCCTCACAAGGCTGTTGGTCATCTGTTCTCATATATATATATATATATATATATATATATATATATATATATTTATATACAATTATATATATTTATATAATATATAATTATAGTATATATTATATATAACATATAGTATATATTATATTATAATTATATTTTTTTCATAATCATTTTATCATTCTCACTGTTATCAAGTCATAATGGATCCCAGCTCATCACCCTGGGGTTTCTCTGGTCTCCAATTCCTCTGACACATGGGCAGGCACACTTGGATACCCTGAAATGCACCAGAGCAGCCTCCTTGGTTTCGGTGAACCCTTTTGCAGTTGTTAACTCCTCCTCCCATGCATCAGGCTCTGTGCCGGGTGCTGAGAAGAGAAAGATGAATAAGACCCCAGAGCCCAGTAGGGGGAGGAGCATAAAACTAGGCTGGATATTAAATAGTAAAAGTGAATACAAGACACAGAGGAAGCACAGAGCAGGGGAGTGTTGGGGGTCTGGGGGCCATCAGGAGCTTGTCCGGAAGAGGTGATGATGGAGCAAGGCTCTGAAAGATGAAAGTTCTTCACAGGTGGCAGGGAGGGTTCCAGGCAAAGGGCACTAGCTTGCAGAACACATGGAGGTGTAAAAGAAAAATACATTTTCCATTTTTATATTGCTTGAATTGAAAATGTTTTATGCTCAAATTTTTCACCTTGAATTTTCATAACGTATGTTGAGAGTCCAGCAGCTCTCTAACTCTATTCCATGAATATTGAGAAAAGAAAGAAAGAAGCTGACATTCGTTGAGGCCCTTGGCTAGGTCATCTCATATGTGTTATCTCTTTTAGCTTCCACAAGTTTTCCAGGGATGTGGGTCCCCATTTTAAAGACAGGGAGGAAGCCAGGTTTTAATTACATCAAGTAACTGAAGTGTGACCACACAACCTGTACACAACAGAGCCTGAATTTGAACCTACAGTTTTCACTTTCACATACAATATCCTTAACATGACATTGCAGTTACCACTGACTCTGACAGTTTGAGCTCAGCATGGAGCACATTTGCAGTGGTTTTTATACCCTAGAAAGAAGTTTGGGAACATGACTGTTTTTTCACTGCCATGGCTAACCTTCCCTCTATCGGCCCTCTATCACTTTATGGCCTTTTTTTGCCTATTTATCCCAGATCCTATTGTGCTTGCATATCGCAAATTAATAATAAAAATAACTACATAAGACTTGATTTAGTTCTTTCTTTCATTGATCAAAGACCATTTAAAACAACTGTCCATTTTGAAACTTCCTCTACCTTGTTGTAGTAGAGTCGGATGCCTCAAAAATGTCCTCAAACTATCACCCGGAAGCATGGGGTCATACTCTCAGGACTGGAAAAATGACTGTTGTGTTTTAGACTGAGTACATTATTTTAATAATTTTTAAAAGTACTGGATATTTCTGAGCCAGAGAAGCCTATATAAATGATTAGAACCAATTTCTATCTTTGTTATTGTTGACTTTGTAGTGTACAAATATGCCTTTCACACATGCTTATTGATTCAAAAATAAAGTTTGTCATTTATACATCCATTTAAGCCATTTAGCACAGTGCTTTGCGTAGAACTGATTGGATGATTGAAAACCTGGCAGATCAAAGTATGTACATTTCCAAAGAAAAGTACTTCGTGTCTACAATGGAAGCAATAAATTATCCCCCCCCCTTTTTTTTGCATTTGTAATTAAATCTTTCCAAATGTTAGAAAGTACCCAGACCACTAACAATATTTGTATCATGTTCTGGGGCTTAGATGCTCCAACCTGACTTGAAATGGAGACCATTTGTTCTAAATTGATTTCAATGCCAAGCCAATAGGTCAGCCCTTAATGATGAAGATGCCATTTCAGCCCAGCCTCTGGTGGATAAGCCAAAATTAATTAACTCAAGTCCCATAGTATAGAAAACAGATGCTTCTCTCATGTTGCACAAGTAAATTCTTTGTGTATAGATGTGTTCTGTTTTATTCAAAGAATAACAAGTTGGAAGTTAAAATTGTAAGTTTTCCACAATGGAGCCAGCCTTTAGTAGTGATGACAGAAGCATGAATTTACAGAACAAATTCCAGCAAGTGCATGGAAAAATGAATTATTCTCTATATCTCTTACTTTGGCCCCGGGCCAGGCTTAGGAGATTTAGTTTTAAAACCTGGGCCGATCCAAATGCTGATCCATCCCAGAACAGACCTAGGAGTTCCAGAACAACACCAAGGTTATTTCTAATCTATTGAATCCCTAAGAGACCGCTCCCAGAGGTTTACATCCGCATCATTCACTTGGATTCAGTTCTTTGGCCAGCTTGCAAATGGCTGAAGATTAGATTGTTCTCTAGAGGTATGTTGTTAGGTGCACTGTTTATCTGGTTATTCATCTCAGTATTCACTCAGAACTAGAATAGTTGCTTTTCCTAGGCTGTGGCTCGCCGAAAGTAGAATAATAACTTCCTGGTTCTGATCTTTTTTCGGAATTAATGGGTATGTTTAAGATAAAGATGTTACCATCTAGTAATATAACTCCAAATATAGTCATCAGAAATTGATCATCTGATAATGTATGGTATTTTTTTCTTCTGAACGAATGTGAAACAATCCATGTTTTCTTTCCTTTCTGTTAGACTGAAAATGATGAGAATGGCCAGGCAGAAAACTTTTCCATGGACCCACAGTTGGAGAGGCAAGTGGAGACCATTCGCAACCTCGTAGACTCCTACATGTCTATCATCAACAAATGTATCCGAGATCTAATTCCAAAAACAATAATGCACCTTATGATCAACAATGTAAGTGACTATAAACTGTCTCATTTTAACTTCTAACCTATCTTAGTATGGAAACTGCTCATAGTCTCATCAGTTTCTTTATGCTATTTTCTGGATGGTTGAAATACCTATTACCCGGGTTCATCATTTTCTATTACAATTGGTTAAGTGACTACCCAGAGAAAGAGGATTCAGGAAAGCAAACATGAAACTTCTAGCCACAGTGCTGTGGTATTTCCTACTGCCTATCTCTTGAAAAGTATGCATTTGCTCACAGTAAAGCCGAGCAAGAATACTGTAGCTATAGTCGGGTGTAAGATAATTGCAAAGGCAACAATAAAACCAGATGCCCCGGCTCCTAGATTTTGAGATTAAAGGCAAAAGATATTTATTTTTTTCTACACACATAGACATAAAATATATTAACATGGTTATTTTTTCACCTTCTAAAAGCTATGGAATGCTATTTTAACCTGGGAAATGGCTTTTTGCCCTATCCCCTTGGATTAAAAGTCAGTCAACTTTTCTAAAGTAATGATGATATTGCCACAGATCTTAAAGTGCCTGCTACACTAGCCCTCGATCGATCTGTATCATGTAGAATCTCTCCTTTTTCATGGTTATTTTTATAGTAGTCAGGATATGATACTTAAATTATGGTCTAGTTTGGTTTTCTGGGTAGCTAGTTTATTAAAGTACAAGTTATATCCCAAGTTATTTGAGAAATTATCTTTTAGATAAGATAGGCTGTAATGGGGTGCCTTATAACAGGCTTTTCTGACTCTTGAAAAGGAGATACCAGCATTTTTAGTTCTAGCAATCTTCTAGGGGCACCTTTTTATTTAAATCAATGATATATTATGAGCATTTGCTTGTAACAAATAAAAATTAGCTGGCAAAGGTACTAAAGAGAACCCCGTGCTAGAACTTAGGAGAAACCTGTATTCTAAGCCTGGCTCTGCTACGAACTCTATTGACCTAAAGACAAATCAGTTAACTTCTTTGCATCTAGGTCCTCCATATGTAAAACACTAATCATAGAAAAAGTACCCGGCTTAGGGCTTTATTCCAGAAGATAATATATATGGAAATACGATGAAAAATATACTTGTAAGAAAGCAGTGTGGCTGGCTGCCTATATAAGAACTATAAAAAGCCTTTATCCATATTTCAGGATTTATTTCAAAATTGTGTTTGTAAATATGACCTTCTGTTGTTGTTCATGGTCTATTCATTCCTTGAATAAAGGTTTCCTTGAAGAAACCCCTTGAAGGAAACCCTTCTTGAAGAAACCCTAAGCACCCATGGTTTTTACCTAACTCCATTCCCAGACACATTTTTGCATATTCAACCAAGGTTAGTAGGATACTTGGAAGTATCAGCAGTTGGTAAGCAATATATTGGAAATTTGCAAACTATGAATTGTATTCTTCAGCTTAGTCAGCAGCCTACTGTGTGACCTGAAGCAAATTATTTGGGCCCACTGAACTGAAGTCAGTCACTTCTAAAATTACGGTAAGAACAAGGAGCTGCCTCACTGTATTGTCAGAGAACATAATAAATGCAACTATATGCCATTTTGAAAAATATAAAGTAGTAAACAAATAGTCTGTGTATTTTTAAAATTACCCTCTTAACTTTGCTTAAATGAGTTCAGGTTGTTTTGCCGTGGTATATCCAGGCACTTGCTTATTTAAACATTTTCCTGATTAAGTATCATTTATCTTTTCACGATTTTATCGTAAGTCATTAGTGCTGCCATCAGTTCAAACGCTAGGTTGCTCTGCGCTATATTAAATCATCAGCACAGGAAATAGCACTTCCTGTCTAGAGCTGTAAGGAGTAGCCTGACACTAATTAGTTAAAAGGAGGAAAAAAAATGACTCTCTCACAAATCCATCCTACTTTCACCTTCTCAAGAAACACACACACACATACACAAAGAAATGTGGGAGTAATTGCCCTCACCCCTCACCGGTGTGCTTGTTGGCTTTAATGAAATGGCTAACCCCCCACCTCCAGGGCATAATCCATGGAGGCAGAGCTCTTGGAACTGTCTTGAGAGAGACCTTCAGAATGATGAGAACGAAGACTTCAATTCCGACCTGATCGGCACGGTCAGACCTTGACATGGAGATTAAATAGGAATGCGGAGAAAACGGAAACATCATGTAATGCCAGATTCTTACGAAATTATGGTTATCTTTCTTTGAAATTTAACTTTTTGTATCTGTCAGAAAATAGTTTTACGTATCTCAGATGACCACTTTTCCTTGAGTATTATTTTATCTATGTTTTTACTGTGTATATAAGAATATATAGTTTTTTATATATTTGATCATTATATATGTAAAAATGTAAAAAATGGCTATTTTTAAGTGCCATATTCTCATAGCATCTTTTTGTGCAGAATGTCTGAGCCCTTTTTGTTCATTCTGGAAGTGTTCTATTGAGTACAGGGAAGAGAAACATGGTGGACGCCCAGCACCGTGTCGTGCACATGTGTTGATTTTTTATTCACTTTAAGGTGCAGAGGTCTTCAAGGTAGAGAATTAATCATAGAATCACAGCTAGAAAACAAATACCTTGACTGCTCATTCTAAATTCCATTCACTTAACCCTGCTGTTTCTGGAAATGGCTCTGGGTAGACGCTCCAGAACCGATAAATGCCTGAAACGGGGTCCTCTGCCTGTGGACAGTCACCATGGAAGGTGGTGCTGTGGCCTTTCCTCTTTGAAATGCGAATGGCTGCTCTGCCTTCTGAAAAAGAATATGTTTCAGCCAACTTTTATAAAGTTCAGAATTTGGTGGGCAGTTTCCTTTGAAAGTTTACATTAAGTGTTCTGCCACTCAAGTCTCCATATGGAATTATTTAAGAAGTTTAAAGCCAGCAATAAATGCCTTGCCTCAGACATACTGTAAGCCTTTGTCTATTGAAGGGCAGCAGCTGTTTCATTGCTTAAGCATACTAGGTAACAGCGGCACAAAGAAATAGCACGTTTATGACAGCCGGTCCTTCTGGTCAGGCTACAGTCGAAGCAGCAGACTTTTGTTCAGGACACACATTAACACCCCATGGCAAGCACAGTTTGATGGCCTCTCCTCCGCAGCTCACTCCACCGGAAGATTCGTCATCAGAAAATCAAGAAAGGGGATCCAGCTTGATTGTAAAAGTGTGACTGGCAAAGTGGTCCACAATTCTGTGTTGGGACCCATAGGACAGCCACCCACTGGGTACCCATTATTTTGCCCAGATTATAAATGAAGAAACTGAGCCTCCGAGAGGTTAAGTGACTTTCCCAGGGTCACACAGCTGGGGCTGGCAGGGTCCAGATGAAAATCCAGATCCTCCCATTTGCAGTCTGAGGGTCTGTCCATTTTAACGTCCGTTAATGCATATGGCGAGGTTAGGAAAACTAAATACAGCTCAACCTTCTCAAACTGGGGGACTCCTATCCCCACAGCACATACCTGGTGTATCTTCCCAGAAGGTTCATTTACTCAAAGATTTCATTAGGTTGTTTGCATATGAGAAGCAATGTTTTACATATTAACTAGAAATTCAAGCAAACCCAGATAATACAAAATAGAACATAAAGTTTTTATGAAACTTTTTAAGAACCAAATATGAAGCCTAGAGGCGTTTCACACTTGGAGTGTGTGCTGCTCCTGGACCCCCGGAGATCCACATCCACTCTCCTTGGCCATTGGCACTTTGCTGGAAAATTAGTAACATGTGCCCTAGTTTCAGAACTCACTGTAACTTTCGTGTGTATGAAGTAGAGTGTTATTTCAAATGTTCATTATTTGAGGTGAAAGTACACCTTAAATACCAGGACACTGAGTTTGTTTCTGTGGGTCAAGAACTCAGCATCCTGCTCAAGAAACAGATCGGGACCAGGGTCCAGAAGTCCCCCTCGTGTTTCCCCTCCCCCCCACCCCCACACATCCCCCCCCCGCCCAAGGGTAACTCTCCTGATTTTTTACAGCATAGCAGGGTGCTGCCTGTTCTCGAACTATGGAACCATAGTTCCATAGAACTATGGAATCATATATAGTGCGTGCTTGTTGGTGTCTAACTTCTTCTGCTTGACGTTATGTTTGTGAGTCAAAGGATGTTGCTTTTTAAAGAAGGGAAACGTCATTGGTCTCTAGCAGAACTAAATCCCTGAGAAATGGAAAGGGAGCTAAAGCAGACGTGAAAGAACTGTGAGAGCTTAAAAAATCACAAGCTTGTCACCAAGCCCTTTTCCCAAAGTAAGCACGTTTACACTTCTCAGTTACGTTTTTTACATACTTACCCGTGTGACCGCGAGCAGTCACAGACTGCAGCCCTCCCGTCTAGAGACGGAGAGACCTTAAGGAAACGGTCTTCTTAGTAACAGAATTGTGTGACAATTCTGGGAATGTCCCTTCCATTTGTGAAGGCCTTAAAATGGTCTTAGTTATGAAGACAAAAAAAGGTCTAAGTTGCAAACCTATCACAGGTTGATAGAGAAGGGTTAAAGTAAGAAAGAGGGGAAAACATGTGGAAGGTTTTTAATGACCTCACATTCCTCTACACTGAGCAGAACGACATGGCACAGTCATGCCTGTTTATCTAGCATGTGGAGTCTGAGCTGCAGTGAGGTTTTGCGTATGAGGATTTTTTTTGTGGACCGTGCCAAGATGTATAGGTTATAAGGTGTTACAATTAATTAAAAACATAAATATTATTTCAAGTCTTACATCCAAGTATAATTCGTCTATGTCACCTTCCGTGAGGTACATTCCAAATGCCATCATCTCAAAGAGATCTACTTGGCCTCAATTGTCGTGCAGAATCCTTGATTTACATATTTGTACCAGGGACACACGGACTGCTCAGAAAGTCCCTGAAGTGTCTGGAAATTCCCTGAAGTCCCCCCTACCTTTGTTCCAGTTGTAGCATCACCGCGCTAAGCTAGCACATGAGTAGAGGCTAAAGTTTTGTTCCAGTGCAAAATAAAATGTTCACCTGCATACGCTCTGTATTGAACTCTGTATGTCACTTGATGCCTGCACTATTGCGATAGCTTGCTCTTTTGTTCTTGCGTGTCTGCTCACCTAACGCCAGTCTGGCCTATGTGCTTTAGCAAGAATAGCTTTTGTGTGCTGAGCACTAACGAAATGCGAGGCATTGTGCGAGGCAGTTTATGATCCTCAGGACAGCCCTTGACGCAGCTACAACCGCTGCCCTCATTCTGCAGATCAGGAACCTGAGACTGACAGAGGTTGCTATTTGCCCAAGAACGGGAAGCGTGGGAGCTGGGACTCGGATTCAGAGCTGTTTGCTCCCAGAGCCTGAGCTCTTGACCACTGTGCTGCACCGCCGTTTTCTCCCATGCTAATCATACTCCTATGAATTCAGAGCTTTTGCCAAATCTTTGGGACAGTAGGCAAGTTTTGGTGTGTAACATTTGATGTGGAAGAGTTGATTCAAGGCAGATCTTTTATCAGAATGCTGAAACAAGCCCTTATTATTTTATTTCGTGGTTTGACAGCCGCTTCTTACTTCAGACCTGCTTTAAATCTATTCTTGGAAGGACCTTCTTTTAAATTACGTTTAATAGATTCTAAGTGATGCTCCAGTTAGAGGTAAAGCTTCAGACTAGCTGAACTCGACTGCTGTTCAATGCCAGGAAAATTGTCTGGTTTTGAGTTCTGAGCTGCGCCATGTATCTGAGTGCACACACACACCCAACCGTGGAAGATTTGTGTGAATGTCCCTGACTCCTTGGGTACTCCTTGGGACTCCTGCAAGTGTGCTGAAAAGTGAATAATTCTCCAAAAAAGGGGGAATGAAATATTCCCGAAGCTAACTTTACTGTCTTTCCTCGAAGTCTAACTTTCCTTCCTGACTTTGGATTTTCTGCTCTTCGACTCACCCAAACCTCAGTGGTTGAGGTGTCCTTGTTCCTTTCGTTCTTGCCCTGTCACATCAAAACACCACCAAGTCGAGTTGGCTTTTCCTTTATAATGTAATTTAGCTGTGCCCATCTTTTCTATTCCACTGCAATCTTGCTAGATTAAACCCTCACCATCTCATAAATGATCTATTAGTCTTATAACAGATTTCTTTATCGCTGTTACCACCCTTACAAATTCTTTTCCAATCACAGACTAATTTCCCTAATCTCTCTTTTATCATTTCACTTACTTGCTTACAAGTTTTCTGTGGCTTCCCATTACCAAGTGGATAAGGTTCAAATAGTTTTCTTTGGCATTCAAGGCTTTCACATCTGGCCCTAGGTGACCTGGCCACATTTACCTTCCACAACTATCACACATAAACCTACCCTACTAGACAGTTGTCCAAATACATCCTGTCTACTAGATTACTTCCATATTTGAGTCACTCTTGGTTTACAAAATATGTGCAAAGAATACTTTTTATTTCACCACAGTGAAGCTGTGATTTACCTGAATTTTCTAAACTATTTACATAGTTTGATACCTTTAAAAAATAATAAAGCTATGTGTTTTAGACTCTTATCTCTTGGTTATGTATTTAACCACAACCCAGGAATTTTGAGCATCTGACAGCTATTCCGTTGTCTGCCTGAATTTGTAACAATTAAATATACTGGCCTTTGCTCTTTCTTAGAAAGACCCAGTGACTCTAGATAAGGGTTAGTTTCATTTAACAGAGAAACTGAAAAATCCAGGTTGGTTTATTTTTCTAGGCTTAAGTCAATTAGCATACTTCCTTGCCACTCTAAAATAATGATGCTTAAACATAAATTGTCTTTTTTTTTTAATTTTTTTTAATCTTTATATTTGAGAGAGAGAGAGTGTGAGTGGGGGCGGGACACAGAGAGAGGGGGACACAGAATCCGAAGCAGGCTCCAGGCTCTGAGCTGTCAGCACAGAGCCCGACTCGGGGCCCAAACTCATGAACCGTGAAATCACAACCTGAGCTGAAGTCAGACGCCCAACCGACTGTGCCACCCAGGCACCCCCCAAATTGTCTTTTCTAAGCACTCAAAGTGGGGAAGACGGTAATGGAAAGAGCACCAGACCTTTAGTCAAAAGATTTGGGATTCAACCTAATGTTATGTGATTTTGGGCAACGTACTTAAACTCTGAACTTCAATTGCTTTATCTGTAAAATTGGGATCATAGGGGCCCCTGGGTGGCTCGGTCAGTTGAGCATCCAGCTCTTGATTTCAGCTCAGGTCATGATCTCACAGTTGGTGAGTTCGAGCCCCATATCGGGCACTGTGCTGACAGGCGTGAGCCTGCTTGGGATTCTCTCTCTGCCTCTCTCTGCCCTCCCTGCTCGTGCGCTCGCTCTCTCTCTGTCTCTCTCTGTCTCAAAAATAAATAAACATTAAAAAAATTGGGATCATAATACATTTCCTAAGTGTGTGGTGAGAATTAAATCAGAAGACTTCTGAAGGCACTTGGGACACACCATATTCCACCGATCCTCACATTCACTTCACATTTAATATTTCTGACGCCGAAGATGCATGTCACACTCAATGGCATCTTGGCATTCTGTCATAGTTTACTTGATGGTGTGTTCTCTTTGTGGCCCAGAAAATTATAGTGTCTTCAAATTACTGGTATCTTAGACTTGGAGAAATATGGTGGCCAGTGCTCTCTCCCGCAGGGTGGTGCAGTATATGCATCCTCTCCATTCTCGTTCTGCTACAAAATGCCACTCCCCTAAGACTCATACGTATTGTTGGGACTTAAGTCTTTTTTCATGTATCTGCTAACCATGGAGACTCATGCCAGTTCTCATTACTGTTAAGTAGCTTCTATTGGAAACTTCTAGAAAGCGGAGACTCTCACTTTTTTTTGGTAAATCAACTTGCATAATTATAGAAGGTTCTGTGTTTAATAAAAATTCACTTATTGGTCCTAATTCCACTTTTGAGATGACACTGCATCCTGGGATCTTGCTAGTGTTTCAGTGATTTTGGTAAGAGCTAGGAATACCAAGGAGTGGATGGCTTGTGGTATTATATAGGTTTCTTACATCAGTGTTTTCTGTTGAAAACACTGCTTCTTCCCTCCTGGTACCTGCCTCGTCTCTAAGCCAAGCAGCCTCAGACAACATAGTGGAAATGCTTACGTAGCCAACAGGCCCTGCTCTGGCGATGGCAGGGTTTAGCCCTCTTTTCAACTAATGTAGGTTTTCCTTTAGTCCACAGCCATGAGACAGAGGGAAAAACTGTTCCTGCACTGGTGCTGAGAACTGGGAGGACAGGAGGAAACTAGGAGTAAATAGATGCATACACACTGTACATCTTGCATACCTCACGCATCATGCACCTTTTCCCAGAGTGGGCTGTTGTAGACTTTGTCCACAGCCTCTGAGCCAGTTTATGCCATCTGACCGCACGTGTGTTCCCATTTTTATTTTTCTGTGGTGACCTGACAGGTTAAAGATTTCATCAATTCGGAGCTCCTAGCACAGTTATATTCTTCGGAGGACCAGAACACTCTGATGGAGGAATCTGCTGAACAGGCGCAGCGCCGGGATGAGATGCTCCGAATGTACCAAGCCCTTAAAGAGGCCCTCGTGATCATTGGTGACATCAACACCGCCACCACTTTCACCCCTGCACCGCCTCCTGTGGATGACTCCTGGATACAGCACTCCCGCAGGTAGGAAAATGGCCCCATGTCACCGGAGGCCTGCCAAGCTCATCCGGTATCATTTTCTGAGTTTGCTTCCCTAAACCAATATGAACCTGAAGAAAAAGGATAATGTAAGTCCAGGAGTGAAAGAGGAGGTCAGATTTTCCCAACCCCCTTCAAAAACAAGCACAAAACATCCCTACAGTGGAATGTTATGTGGTCATTAAAAAGAATAAGTTCTATACTGAAATGAAAAGATAGTCAAATTAATGTGAAGCTTTAAAAAAAAAAAAGTAAGTTGTAGAATGTTGTGTTCTAATATGTACAAAAAAGGAATTTAGAGAGAGAGAGAGAGAGAGAACATTGCATTATATGGCACTGTATTTTATTGTGTTGTATTATAGAAGGTATTTGAAAAGGATACACAAGAAACAGCTACTGGTTGTCTCCACAGAGTGCACGGTTGGAAGGAGGGAACCTCCTCTCCACCATTGACTCCTTGTATACCTTTTCTTTTTTTAAGTTTTTTTTAAAGTAATCTCGACACCCAGCATGGGGATCCGACCCAGGACCCTAAGCTCAAGAGCGGCATAGTCTTCCCACCAAGCCAGCAAGCAGTCAAAGTGTAATTTTTACAAAGCAACCAGGAAGCTATAAAATACTCTCTTAAAGATGAATTCAGACAGAAACTGCTCTGTCTCTCCCCAGGTCACCCCCTCCGAGCCCCACCACCCAGAGGCGGCTGACCCTGAGCGGTCCCCTCACGCGGCCCGCTTCCGGCAGAGGGCCCGCACCGGCCATTCCCTCTCCCGGACCCCACTCGGGGGCGCCCCCCGTGCCCTTCCGGCCCGGCCCGCTGCCCCCCTTCCCCAGCAGCAGCAGCGACTGGTCCGGAGCGCCCCCGCAAGTGCCCTCCCGGCCTACCAGGGCCCCGCCCAGTGTCCCCAGGTGAGTGCTCTGCGCGCAGCGCAAGCCGGTGTGTGCTCTTCGGTTCTCTTCTCATAGCATGACAGACAGAGTTTATTTGGAAAAGAAAATCGCAAAGATATTATCCTACACATTTGCGATTTTCACCCGGGAAGGGTATTGTGGGCAAATGGTGGAGCCTGTGACACCATTTAAAAACCAATATGTGGTCCAAACCTCTCCTTTACCAACTGGCACACACTTAATGAGACCACAGAAAACTGGGTCCAAATGAATGACATTTGGGCAGCTGTTCGTAGAATCTGAGAGAGCACTTTGAAAGGCAAGAAAGAGCTGTGGCGGGGTTATTGCAAGCTGTGTGCGCCATAGGTCCCGAGAGTATCAGGAGCTAAGGCCTTGCCTTCTCTATTACCAAAGGAGTTCTAGAAAACCACTAACTTCAAGGAATATTATCCATCTGCCCTCTGAACTATAACCCTTAAGCCCAATATTATTAACTTTAATGTAGCCTGAGTAAAAACCGGACTGATTAGTTTGCAACCTTTTTTTTTTTTAACTACGCATAGAAATTTTAACACGCACATGATGATTGCTGTGTGCAGTCACTAACCATACATGAGATGGAACTTTGTACATTTGAATAATACACCTTGGCATGTGTAAGCAGATTTTTCAGGCTTGTGAAACAAAATACTGAATAAGTAAACGAAACTTGAAACGTATACAGTTGAAGCTATATTCTCACTTTTGTGCATTTACAGTCAAATATGTACAATATGTATAATTAGAGATTTTATTGTTTTTTTAATTTTTTTTAATGTTTATTTTTTTTTTTGAGACAGAGAGAGACAGAGCATGAATGGGGGAGGGTCAGAGAGAGGGAGACACAGAATCTGAAACAGGCTCCAGGCTCTGAGCTGTCAGCACAGAGCCCGACGCGGGGCTTGAACTCACGGACCCCGAGATCATGACCTGAGCCGAAGTCGGCCGCTCAACCGACTGAGCCACCCAGGCGCCCCATAGAGATTTTAAAAATAGAAGGAATTAGGAGGTTTTGTCCTCAACATCATAAATTTTCAAAGGAAAGAACATTAGCCCATACAGAAATTTAATTTTTTTTTTAATTCAATTCAGAGGATTAAAATATTTGTATGCTTAATGAAGGAAAACCTTACTATGCATGTACCATAAAACAGAAGTGACTTCCTCCGGCCCACGAAGCCTGAGTCACCTCACCCTCTGATTGCGGGCCTTACATTTATTCTGATCTTCATACTTTTGGGTGAAATGAAGAGAAGGGGCAACTTAAACATGTAAACAACGGGTGGTGTAGCAGGAATGGCAGAGGATGTGAAATCAGAAAACCTTGTTTGTCACAGACCTCGCACAACTCATTAAACTCTGAGCTAGGGGTTCCCCATCAATGAAAGAGGAACGATTTCACCAAGGTCGTTGCCCACGTCATATGAAATGAGGTGTTTGAAAGAGCCTGATAAACTGCAAGGCACTGTGGTTGTTAGGGTTATCATCACTTTGGTCCCAATCAGAAAGGATATATGTACTCTCAAACCTATTTTTTTTTCTTAAAAATAGGTTCAGTTTATAACTCATTTGGAACACAGCTAAATTTCTAGTAATAATAGTAAAAGTGATAGCTAATATTTATTGTGCTCTCACTGTATGCTAGGCACTGTCCTAAGTGCTTTGCAGGTACATTTTTGTTTACTGCGCACAGCAACCCAAAAGGATAGGTTATTATCCACTTTACAGATGAGGCACAGAGTTCTAAACAACTTGCCCAAGGCTGCTCGACCAGATCCGAATGGAGCTGGGCTTTAATCCCAAGCAGTCTGACTCCAGAGCCCAGTCTCCTGACCACAATACCAGGGTTTCTCAACCTCGGCACTGCTGGCATTTTCCTTGTGGGGGGCTGTCCCACGCACTTCAGTATGTTTTGCAGTATCGGAGCCTCTACCCAGTGGATGTCAAGTCGTACTCCTCCCCTCCCCCCCCAGTTGCAACTATAAAAATGGCAACATTGCCAGCGTGTTTGGGGAGGTGGGGAGTGGGGTGTAAAATCCCCCTCTCCTTGAGAACCACTGCACTACGGTATTTCAGAGATTTTTCCCTTCCGTGTAAAAAATAAATTTAAAAGATCATTGTTGAGTCTCACTGCAAGTCAGATTAAATTACTGTTTTAGGAAACTTCAGACTGACTGGGAAAGTGTCTGCCATTGTGCCAGGAAGGTATGGAGGCCACTGGGCAAGGGCGTTGAGAGTGGGAAGACAGGAGTCCCATAAAGAGTCGGCTGTTTTGTCTGTTTTGCTATAAGAAGGAACCAGAGCAACCTGGTGGTGCCTTTCCTCAGGAATGAACATGCATGTCTTTGTTTGCTTGCTTGGCTTTTTTACCTCTTTGTTTCAGATAAGCTGGCTTGCCAATACCCTTCAGAGATTCTGTTGAATGCTGAATCGGTTTGTTAAGTGGGATGGAGTCGCCCTTGGTATTCCCAAGCTCCTGCGCACAAGGTAGCAGGCAGGAATTGGTAGCTTGCGCTAGAGAAGGGGAATCACCAGCTTTAATGCATCTGTGTTGGGGAATTTATAGGACAGCAGTTATGTTATTCAAAATTTCTAGAATATTCTCAGCTTGGAGCCAGATCTAACTTGCCCTGGCCTTGAAAAGAGTCTCAAATGTAAAACAGAAATGAGAGTTCAGAGTAAAAGAGGAAAGTTGGTTTTTGTGCTGAGCCTTCAAGTTTCAGCGCCAGTTCAGCACAACGGGAGGGAAACCCCTCTGGGGGGGGGTGGGGGGGGTCACCTGAGAGGGAGCAAGAAAGACTCTGTCAGGATCTTTATGCCTATTAAAGTTTAGCTTTAGATGAAGAATTCTGACCACATAAAGTCTGTTTTTAATAAAAGCCAGAGCAGGAATCCTACCAAATGCAAGCCAGAAATGGGGTTTAAGATTTCAAAAAAAAAAAAAAAAAAAAAGGAAAGAAAGAGAAAAAGAGACGACAAAGATGGAAAAAGAAAGAAAAAAGTTGAGGAAGCTTTTGTTGAAACTTCACCTTGTTCTGTTTATTTATATATTCTGATTTCCCTCTATGAGTTGCCTCCATTTTCTCTATTAAAAACTTAAAAAAAAAAAAAATGAAATGCCATTATCCATCATCTCCAGGAAAACAACCCTTAGCTTTCCGAGAAGGAAGTTTGATTTTTTTTTTCCCTAGCTCTTTACTTTCTTAAGGGCCCTTTCTCTTCCTTTATCTGAAACCAGAAACTCATAACGTGACAAGACAGTACAAACCATGTCCCGCCGGCTCCCTGTTGGGCATTAATATTACAGAGGCAGTAACTGAACTTTTAGAGGCAAAATATTCCGCCATTCGGCATGTGCCTGCACGTAGCTTTCTTCTGGATAATTTGCAACTTCATTAGCAAGTTATGATTTTGACTTTTAAGAGCATATATACTTTTAACCCTATTCAAAGGTAATGAAAGCACTTGCAGTTGGACAGAAACCATGAGCGTTCTGCTTTTTTTTTTTTTTTAATTATTATATATTTCCATTCCAATGTAAAGGAAGAGGAAGGAGAGAGGCGGGTGGAGTCATTTTTGGCCCCACTTTTCTCAGCTGCTCAAGCTGTTCTGGTTTATGTGCGTGGAGGCTTTCGGTGAGGAAGCTGGAAATACTGCGAGCTACATGCCTGTTTTAATTACTTCCACCTGAGCTGGGGGGGCATCTCTGTCCCAAAGAGACTCACCAGTAGGGATGCTCCTGTCATTAGTAAGTTCAGTGTACACAAATCTGATTTGTGGAACATTTTCTACCGCCAGAATATCTGACGTGCCCCTCCCCTCTCGCCCCACTCAACTCCTCTGAAGGGGCTAAAGCCCAGTTTGAAAATCCCAGCCAGTTTTGTTCTTGTTTAGCAAGATGATCTTAAGCAGACATCACCACCTCTTTAGGGGCCCTATTCTCTTACTTGAAGATCCCAATCTTCATCAAATACTAACGTTGGGGCTGATGTAGCTATTTTCAGTCACAGCTTCTTAAAATTAGTTAATTGGGAATCACAGCCTTTGACATTAACAGAACAAATTAACTGAAGCAGAGCGTGTTTTTCCTGGCAACAGCTGATTCTGGCATTATTTTACTCATTTGTCTTCTCCCCTCTCCTTGGACTAAGCTATTTTGCAACAGTCAAAAGGGGATAAGGGTGGGAGGAAGGGTCTGTATCCAAGGAAAAGCAAACTTCATTTGCCTCGTCACTCAATCCTCTCTTTAAAAAAATATATATTGAAAAACTGAAGTATGTTCTTTTAACTACCCTTGTCACCAAGTCTGATGGTGTCTTTTAAAAATGGCAAAACTGAATCATAGGAAAGGATTTGGCTTTTACCCCAACTCCTCCACATGACAGAAACACAAGATGGAAACCAAGAAACGCTCCATCGGAGGACTCTCTGATGAGTGCCATCGCAAAGCTGGCACCCTGCTCTGCGTGCGCAGCCCCGGAGGGGCATCAGCACTGCCACAGGGTTTCCCACTCGGACCCATTCCGTGACTTATTCATTTCCCCCGACTTGACATGGCACCCTTGTGCTATGGCACCTTCCGGTCCCCCATTCTCCATAATTTACTGCTAAACCAACCATGGCAAAAGATACATAAATCCCTCCACACAAGGAGATAATTGTTGCACTCGTGGTCTTTTCTTTAAGGAAGTAAAATCCATTTGGTTCTCTTTACAATTTAATCTTGTTTCAGACATTTGACGTTGATACCCTGCTGTGCTATATCTCTTTTACATATTTTATATGTTGATTTAATTGACAGTTGACACGGAACCCCTTTCACTTAGGGAGAAGGTCTCCTTGTTTTGTTTTGTTTTGTTTTGTTTTTCAGCCAGTCCCCCAAATTTTGAGTAAGGACAAACCCACGATTCTTATAAGTGTGTCTTTGCATCCCTAACATGAAGGTTTGGTGCCATGAAGGATGAAGCTGCTGAGAATTGAAGTCATGGGCTCAGGGTACATGGACAATTAAGCGACTTTGGGGACTAGCCTGTGTCCGACTCTCCCGCAATCATGTCCTGGAAACATCCTGATTTGCTCCCTCTTCAAGAGCCCTCTAAAAGTATGACTTCTCTTAGCAGCTGAGTGTCATTTGGACAAATGATGAATTCTCCTTGTGATTTCTGATTTCAGCCATGAGGTTTCTTTTTTTTCCTTACTGTCCTTCCCCTTTAAAGAACAAATAAATAAATTTATGATTAGGTAGTCTGATTTTTCAGGGAACAGTTTTTATTTTTAGCGACTGGATTTAAAAGTTAAGCAAAAAAATTTTTTTAAGTATAAATGCCAAGAATAGAAACAACTTTGAGGTATTCTTTCCGATTCTTAATACTTAATGCATTTCATGAGGCTGCTGTGTCACAAAATTTGTTACTGAAATCCCAAATGTAATTAATAATTTGTTGCAGGTTTAACATGAGTTGTCATGATGCTTCATATATTTTAATGAAAACAGAAATGCGGCCATAAACTGTTCACTAAATAAAATATTCAATTTAATTTAAGCCCCTCAATTAACTATCCCATCAAAATCATTCAAATTCCACAACGATTCTGGTCGTAACATAATATTGCACTGAGGTGAATCGATGGTTAATGGCAAAGTTTTTCATTCTTCAGTCTCGGTTTCAATCTGGTTTAAGTGAAGGTAAAATTAGTCTGGTGGTTTCCTTCTTGGGTCTAGCAAACTTGAGTCTCCTTTACACAAACATCTCCATCCTGCCACAGTGCGAATGACGGGCAGCGTGTGTAGGTGAGGCCCGGGAACAGAACTGCAAGGGTTCTGAAGGTCAGAATCTGGGAGTTTTGCAGAGGTGTCGAGGCGGACTTCAGATTGCCTTTCTGTTTTCGATGTGTCCCCTATCTTACTTTTCCAAACATCCGATGTGGCAGGAGGATAGAAGAAAAAAGAAAAGAAGGAACGATCTACATCAAACTAAGTACAGGCAACATAAATGCAGACAGGCTGCAGGCAGTGGTAAATATAACAATATGCCGCTGTTAGCCCAGTGGTAACTGGCATTAAGTTAACGGAATACAACTGTTTCCACGTCCCGTGACAAATAATAGCAAATAGCTCTGTCATTGTTCTCTCTGGGGTTCTAAGTTGCTAAGCTTCAGCCATTGCAGGGAAAGCCCTTCTGAGTTTCAAGATACCCAGCCCTGCCCTGGGCTTCACCTGATTGATAGAGGAAGACAGCCAAGACGGGAGTCTGGCACAAGAGCCACTGACCAGTGAAAACTGCACAGTAAATGATGATTATTCTTCCTGTGGCCAGTCGGCAGCAAACTGTCACCGGTTGGAATCTGCTGAATGTTCCTCTATACAAGTTGATGTCAGCTCAAAAAAGAAAAGAACAGAGCAGAAGAGCGAAGGAAAAGAAAAGCGAACTGCACCCGGTGTAAGCAGACGGGCGCACACAAGCTAGTACTGCTCTTTCATCGTGCCCTCTTTTGTCTCCTTCGCTGTGAGAGAAGAGTGGTTTTCCAGGGAAATCCTTCACACGCAGACAGTTCTGGTTAGATGGCATGTTTTTCAGTGACTTCAGAGATCCATAGCACGAACAGCTCATTCTCGGAGTGTGCTGCTCGGATAAAATTTAGAGGTGAGAGAGCCACAATTCATGGCCCTGAGCTGCCGGGTGCTTCTTCCTCCCCTCTGACTTATCAGCTACTGTGAAAGACTAGAGGCGAAATTTAGCTTACAAGAGTTGCTTTAGCTGATAAACAGCCAGGAAATTAAACATGAAATTGTAAACACTGCATCTTTCACTCAGAATGTGCCTTAAATGCTTACCTCCAGCAGTATGAGAAAGGGAGTTGAGGACTTAGCTGAGGGTTTGATGGCTTTTGTCTGCCTGACATAACTTTATTGCTGCTTAAACACAGAATTTTTAAATGCCCAACACCGAAATCCTTTAGCTCACTAGAGCCAACATACTGTAACCATTGTCTGGGGGAACCTCTGAAGCTAAACACGTATTTCCACCCTTTAGTTGCCAAATGAAATCCATCTGGCTTACTAAATGCTGTTGCCAAAAGAATATTACACTTTTGGTCTGGCCGGTATTTTTAAGTGTGGGGGGAGGGGGACAGTGTTGGGAGGGCATTGGCTTGAGAGAATCTGTATGTGTACTGATGCCCTATTACCTGTACGTGGATGAAGCTGAGATCACTTGGCAACTCTGATCAAAAATAGAAGAATTCCTACCTAGGGCAAAGTCTAAAGCCACAAGGTATTTAGGCAGCCTCATCATGGCATGGTACTTTCTTTTCCTTCTGGCTGCTTTTTAGGCATCAGAGCCACGTGATAAGCAAACCCACAAATAGCGGGTACCCTAATTTCTGGAATTATTTTTTTAATGATTCCCATAAACACTAGGAAATGTGTTCCTAGTGTTCCAGCCAAAATGATCAGCTCACATGAACTGTAGAGAGAACACATTCCATCCAAGGATCAGAAAAAAAAAAAATGGTTAATCAAAATGGCAAATGGCAAAATTCTCAATCACTCATGGTCAATGTCAAGGCTGGGCCTTCTTGACTTACTTCAATTGCTCAGACATAAGGAGAGTTCCAAACCTTCATCAAGTCAATGTTTTCCCCCATTGGAATTAGTTTCACATCAAAAATTAGGAAACAGTGTAAATACTGGGAACCCAGTAAATGTGCAAGTTAATATAAAATTTAGAAATAAGCTCCATTCCCGGGGCGCCTGGGTGGCTCATTTGGCTAAGCATCCGACTCTTGATTTCAGCTGAGGTCGTGATCTCACAGTTCGTGAGTTGGAGCCCCGCACTGAGCTCTGCACTAACAGTGTGGAGCCTGCTTGGGATTCCCTCCCTCTCTCTCTCTTTCTCTCTCTCTCCTTCCCCCTCCCCCCCCCCCCCGCGTGCACTCTCTCTCTCTCAAAGTAAACAAATAAACTTTAAATAAAAATAAACAGAAATAAGCTCCATTCCTCCCCTGCTTCCTTTGCGGAAGGGCTGACAACCCAGCGGAGAGGGAGACTAACGAGACCTGGGACAAAGTAGCCGCACCGCCACACAAGAGTCCCCAGGCTTCCGTGGCAGGTCTGAGAACCAAGAGGAAGTGAGACTGTGTGAGAAGAAGGCTTCAGGTGGTTTTGAATATGATCTGGGAAGTGATTTTATTTTATGGTCAAATATAGCAGTTGTCTCCACCATGTAAATATTACCTATATTTGGTTTCAGATTTCCATGAGGCAGCATTATCTAAATTTATTTTAGTCAGTATATATGACATTGATCTAGAATGAGACCTCTTGTGAGAGTAGATGAGAAAAGACTTTCAAAGGTATTTTGCAGCCCAGAAAGTCTAAAATGAAATTATTTCACTTGGGCATGGATGCTTATATAAGATATATTCTGTACCATGTGTATTTTTTTAAGGTTATATTAGGATTGTTCTCAAAGCCAATTTTAAGAGTGAATGAAATTTTTCCCTCAAATAAATCTACCCTTAGCATCATGCTCAAGGGACTTTGCCAGAAAGTCTATACACTGCTCCACCTTTAGACCACCATTCACGGAGGAAAAGCTATAAAACCTGAGGAAAATGTCTACTTATTTTTAAAACAACTAGAATTTCTTTTTTGCTTCTTGGTAGTGTTGGAAAATATTTTAGTAACTAAAATAATAAAACTTCATGTGAGGCAAATTCTACCTTAATTATTGCCTCTTGGGGTGGAAAATTAAGGAAACATTAGTAAATGTGTTAACTAGAGAAACCACCACAGTAATTTCCCTCCACATATCTGAGTCTAAGGTCAAAATAAAACCCATGCCACACATATTATTTGAAAGAAAGCAAACGTCTAGTTTTAGCTCGACAATAGCAGTGTCAGAGTACTCAGGATTGAAACTAATGGACCACAAAAATCCCTGTGACTCATCATTAGACACTGATTAACTTACTTAAATGCCCTATTGTTCAGTGTAGGAATCTGTAACAAGGCATGTTGATATGATTACTTGATTTTTTTTAATATTCCAGACACTCTAAATTATCCCATTACCATCTTAATACTTGAAAACTCATTTTAAAGCACAGTATCTTTGAATAGACATGTTGAAATAGTGCCTCTCCTTTTTGCTTAAAACTTTGGTGTATAATTGACTGCATCTTATAAATTTCCTTCTTTTCTTTTTTTTTTTTTTTTTTTTTTTTTTTACCATACTTGCCTCCTCCAACCCAGGACCTTTTCTCCATATGTAGCTATTTGATGTATGTTGTTCATTCACCGTCCTCTAGGTGACTGAACGACACATGGGGCACTCGTGCCAATAGCCACTGTTACTGTACTGTTCCAAAGTCCCCTTCCCTGTTGAGCAAGAAGAAAATATTTGTGAGCGTCACAAGGAGTCCTTGCAACTTGTAAATACTTTCATAATCTCCATAGACTGTTCAGCTTTCAGTTAAAGTGTTGTTCTTTTTATGAGTAAAGCTTGCTTTTCTATACTTTTTCCTACGGAGTTCATGCTGCTTATTAAGTGTGCATTTTGAGAGGTAAAAATACGAAGCCAGAACAATGAAGGTAGCACTGACCACTGTCTCCAGTTGAGAAAGCAATATTAAATCAGAAAAGCGAGGTCTTAGAACCTTTCTCTTTGCTGCATTCTCATTGCACTCTTGCTTTGTACCCCAATCCTGAGTTCCCTTGTCCCTCAGGTGAGCCCTACAGCCAACAAGACAGTCTTCCTTTAGTTACTTATGTCGGACACCTGCCTTCTAGCTTCTAGTGTTTGGCAGGCCAGCAGGATGAGGTAATAATCAGAAGAAAATGTTCTGGTTCTTTGGCCTCATCCACGTACAACATTATCCAAAACAGTTTTCTGTGAGTGAGAACAGAGTGGCTTTGAGATCCCTTGGCCTAACAGGTTCTGTAGGAGTGTGGAGGAACAAACTAACTCTTTTGATCCCTTCTAAGATAATGGAAATATAAATTATATCTTCCTTTGCCTGTCCTTTCCATGATGTTTACAGACAGATGTATGTAGAAATGAGAGCCTTTCACTTGTAAACATGTTGGCTTCACTTTCTCCAAGTCAAGCCGTCTTCTTAAGCACAGCTCCGTGGTCATTACAGCAGTGTTTTCCTAAAAGCATATTTTGTGAACTATTCCTCCAGGATGATGGCAGTTTTCGTAAGACAGATGCCTAAAAGACATATGGTTTTCATAGATTTTTCCGTCTAGACTAGCTTTATTTAGTGACTTTTGGTCTGAATTGGTCTAGTTAAAGTTTCTGTAGAAGCTTGTATAAAAATTTTAAATGTGGGCATACCATTAAGGTGTAAAACAAAAAGTTTGACTTCTTATTGGCAATAGATTAAAAGGGATTGGTTGAAAGTTTCCTTCAGGTTAAGTAATTCTGACCATCCTCTATGCCCACTCGTCCACTCCACTCCCACAACACTGTCCAGAATGGAAAGGCTTACCCCTCAAATCCTATAACTGTTAAATTCATATACTTTTCAGTTTTCTTGAGTAAATTCTTTGTGTTCCAGTTGATGTGTGTGCGTGTGTTAGAAAGCTATAATTCTTTCTGCAGACTCTTTACATGGCCCAGGGGACATATGATTCCTTGCCCTTTTAGCACCAATTTTTACAAACACAGCATTTCCCTCATTTAAAAAAAAATAAAAGTAAAAAAAAAATAAAAGCACCCATCAAGCCGTCGAGTAAAGGAGATGGAACATTTGGGAGTTTTTGTAGTACCTTCAGCCACTGATAAAAATTCTGTTTTTAAATGCAGTTTTTGAGCCAGCATCAAAGACTCGTTTAGAAACAGTATGACACTTTAAGAGGAAAATAATTACTTGTAGACTTGCCTAGAAATCGGCCTTTTGCTCCCTCTTTTGTGAGAGCTAACGCCATGGCTCAATCCCAGTCTAGCTGTATCAGAACAAGGAGACTCGTGGAAGGGGGAATGTTGGCCACTCTGTCTCCACCAGGATCATCACCTGGCTATGCACTAAGCATTTAATTGGACTTAGTCACATATTTGTTCACTCACATGGCAGCTTGTGAGGCACACTGCCTCTCTGTTTTCCTGTTTGCTTTAAACTTTTTTGTTTTTAAAACTTGAGCTCTAAGGCATGTTAGAGCTCCTCCTGCTGGATTTTTTTTTTTTTTTTTTTTTTAAATCATCACTGGGATTGTAATTAGTAAACCGGTAACTCTTTGTCTCCATTTCTGCCACTTGGACTTATAGGTGTAAGTGGCCAGAAAAAATATCACGTGGTGCTTTTAAAACTGGCCTTTTAATTCACCAGGTATCACGGTCAGGCAGAAGTGAAACACTGGTGCAACATAAATCTTCCCTAAGTCTTCAAATTCCTTGATCTCTGTTTTTTTGTTACTAAAATAAAAGGAATTAGAAAGTTAACTTTTCCATCAATATTTCTAGTCACATATTTGCCCTGTCTGAGGTAAGGCCCCAAGTCAGATACTCATGGCTGCAAGGCTCTTGCCCTCTATCAGAGAGGGACAAAAAGCCTTTTCTGTCTTTCCAAACCAGGAACGAATATTCCAGTTCTATGTAGAGATTCAAAGGGGAGCCTTTTTCCTCCCCATCCCTGCTTCTTTTTCCTCTTCTCACTAACTTGAGATGACAAAGGAATGTGCATCTCCTCTCCCAGTAGCTGGTTCTTAGCACCTCCTTCCCAACCTCTCCTCCTTCCCCCAAATGGCGGAGTTGGCCAACCCCTTCCCCTGGTGCCTGGGGTGGGAGTGAGGGGGAGGGCAGGGAGAAGAGGACAGAAGAAGATGAAGAGGGTTAGACATAGTTGTGCCCCAGCAACATCAATGGGACTAGGTTTCTACATCATGTAAGTTCTTGGAGATCTCTTTGGGGATTTCTCAAAAGAGAGAGAGAGGAGGAGGGAGGGATGGAGGGAGGGAGGGAGAAAAGAGGAGAGAGAAAGGGAGAGAAATGGAAGAAAATCATCGGAAGGGACACTGCCTAACTTCATTCAATAGCCATGTGCGTGTAAAACTCTTTTCAAACCACATCCTTTCTTTTACCACTGTATCCCTCTCACCTTCTGCTTCTTTGCGGATCTTTGAGTCTTTCCCTCCACCCAGCTTTTCTGTTGTCAGTGATAACAGTCCAGAGGCTAAACCATGGGTTTTTTTTAATCTCAAAAATAATGCTGTTAAGGAATCATATTGTAATACAACCCCAAACCCTCTAAGTTCTCCGTTTTATGAATTAGGACTCAGAGCAAAACAAGGAATTTTGACACTTGTGATAAAGAACAAGACAACATTTTGTTTCTCAAACTGACAGTGCTTTTTTTTTTTTCTAGCTTTCCTTCCTTCACACATACTATTTCCTATTTCTTGGGCTGCCAGTCCCCTCAACTTCCCTTGCTTTCTGGAAGTCCTTCTAACCCCCTAACCTTCCAATCCCAGGCTAAGACTCCAGGTGTCCCTGAAACTCCTGAGGCACAGCCCTGTCAGAGCACTTACACTGTTGCCCCATCTCGAATAGAAACTCCTAGGCAGTGATTATGTTTCCGTACCTCTGACTTAACACAGCACGTAGCACATAAACAGGGCTTACTGGGAAATGAAAGAATACAAAATGAGTTGATGTGCAGCACTTAATCGAAATTTATTTCGGAATTAACCCAATATTTAGTGTACTGTAGGAAACAATTTAGGGGCTCCTGGGTGGCTCAGTAGGTTAAGCATCCGACTTTGTCTCAGGTCATGATCTCGTGGGTTCGAGCCCCACATCGGGCTCCGTGCTAAAGCCCAGAACCTGGAGCCTGCTTCAGATTCTGTGTCTCCTTCTCTGTCTGCCCCTCCCTCGCTGGCATTCTGTCTGTCTGTCTGTCTCTCTCTCTCTCTCTCTCTCTCTCTCTCAAAAGTAAATAAATATTTTTAAAAAAATTTTTTTAAGAATTGAAACACAAATACTTTCTCTCTTGTTCTGTTCTATTCAAACGCTTGCCTGCCTGAATGCTATTTTAAAATTATTTTGTACAAATCACAAAGTGAGCAGAGTTAATGTGGGCAAATCATCCTTTAAGCTACTTTTTTGCTGGAGTCACGGAAGTGGGTATATCTGTACTGTCCCTATGAATGAAATCCATGTGGGGAGGGAAATTAAAATTACCATTTATCTCAGGGACTAATTTATACAGGATATTAGATGTTTATATCATCAAATAACAGTTGTGGACTATTTTTCCCCTTATGTTCTTACTTCAGATTCCATCAACTGATTCATACTTTCCCAATGACATATGTTATAAAATCATGGGTTCATTTTCACAGGGGAAAGAAACTGGCTCTAATATGTAGCACGAATCATATTAGAGAATTCTTAAACCCTTTAAGTGGACTCCAAGTTCTCTGTTCTTTCCAACATCTACTGTAAACTATTCTTGGACAGTATTGGCTCATTGTGTTACTAACGCTGAAAAGGCCAAAAATATGCTGGATAGCAGCCTATATTATTTTTTATAATAAATTACAAACTACTATCTTCCATGTGGTCAATATCCTGACCGTCATAGCATTTTTTAAAACAGCCTCATAGCTTATAGATATGCAAAAATCTGTTTTGTTAATAAATGCTCAAAATAAGAAGCAAAGCACAAATGCAACTGTGTTCAAAATACTGTCTCATAAGCTGGTAGAGCAGACATTTGCAAGAGGAAGGTCTTAGTTAGTTGCTGTTCCATTTCACCCAGAGGTGCTCTCCTGATTTGTCCTTGGCATATTCATTCATTCCCATCCACTGAACTACTGGTTGGGACACTGCCCTCTGCAGGTGCTGTGGAGGACTGTCAGCAGGATAAAGAATAATCTTGGAAAAAAAAAAAAATAATAATCTTGGTTCACTGGAAGTTTATTAATGTCATTCAGATGATGAACTATGTATAAACTATATATACATGCCTTAAACTGTGAAAAACAATGCAAGGATGACATAATTCAGGAGGACCATGGAGAGACAAGGCATTACAGTTCCCAAGGGAGAGAGACTATGGGCACCCCCGACTCGGCTGATCCACCAGGGCCATGTTTGCCTGGGGCTGCTTTCGAGACAAGCCCAGCAGAGCCCACTGTGGGAGGTGCTCTTTATGATTTTAGAAAACTCAGAAGCAGTTTTTGTTTTAGTTCTATTTTGTTCTGTTTTCTAAGAAATTCCCCAGATGTAGCCTTACTTCTTATGGTTCAGTACACAAAACCCTTCATTTAAAAAAGGGTGTTTTTGTTTTTGTTTTGTTTTTTACCTGTTTCATCAATAAGATAAACAAGTTGGGCAAGTTGGTATCAGATCCTGAGACTCCTAGAAACTGGGATGTGTAACTCTACCATCATCCTGATGTAATTCTATGTAAATTGAATTTTTGAGACAGAAGTATTTTAAAGCCTCAATTATCTTTAATAAGGAGAACTTGTGGTATAAAGAAGCCTGTTGCATATCCTTTTCTAGGCAAATACTACCCTGGTAGGTATATCTCATTCCTCTAGATGTGTTAATGTTTGTATATCTTTTTTGAGTGTTTCCTTTTCTTTTTTTTTGGGGGGGGGGGAGGGTGGTTCACCTAGCTAATTCAGGTTGGATTTCAGTCTTAACCCTCTCCAAAGATGACAATTTGGAATGCATGTTCATAGATACTTACTTTCTGTACTTACTGACATTATCGTAAGCAAATACAAGCTTCCCTAAGCAAGTATATTCTTCTGGTGATGACTAACAAGAAAACTACCAGAGATATATAGTATCTTGGTCTTTACAAAATAAACCTAACACCTCTCTGACCCATCTTACATCTAATTCTCAAACGTGTCAAAGTATTTCTATAATCATTTCTTCATCCTTCTTAAGAGTTTTTTTTTCGGTACTTTCTCTTTTTGCTCATACTTTATCTGCAAGTGAATTGAATTGCTAATAAAGTAAGACCAAAATCACTTATTATACCTTAGAACAATGGTTTTCAGAGCCTGGTCCCAGGACCAGCAGCATCGGCAGCATCTAGGAACTTGCTAGAAATGTCTCACCACATTAGAAACACTGTGTGGTGCCCAGCAATCTCAGTTTTCACAAGCCCACCTGGGAATTCTGACTTATGGTCCAATTTGAGAACCATTGCCTTAGCACATGCTAATGTAACTGTCCAGTAGAAAGAATCCTGGCCTGGGAGTCAGGAAATCTTAGTTTAAACATAGAGGAGGAAGGAAACTGAGCTGCGTAGACTCAGTCTGGCTCATACATTTACCAGTCTCATAATTCCCACTTCCCACCCAACAAGGAATAAAGGCAGGGGCAGAAAGACCAAGCCATTTCAACAATCAGTGTTATGGTACCTGGCGGCAAGAAACTAGAGGAACAGTCATTTATTTCCACCACCACCCCACACTAAAGCAATTTGCCCTATAGAATTCTCCCCCAACCCCTGTTAAGATAGGCCTCACATCATGAATACTCAAAACCAGCTAACTCAAAGCAGAGCAGATGAAATTTTAGTTCTTCCCTTCTTAGAAGAGAACTGAAAGAGACAGTAAGACAAATAATGCATTTTTCTCTTATCAGTAAAGCCAGTCCCCACCCCACCCCCGCCCTCAATGCCACCCACCCTGCATGAGCATTGGACTTTCTTACAAAAATTGTCATTGTCCAAAAGACTGTAAAAGGTTCATCCCTGCAGCTACAAATGCAACTGCAAGTATTACATCTTTCCCTTTGATTTGGAAGCAGAAACATGGCTCTTCTATCATAACCATAAACCGCCCACACACAACACAGTGTTTCAATAAACACTAAGTGATGCAAGATGCTCCAGTTCCATGTAATGGGTTACTTAATGAAGCCCATCACTAAACAAAGCAACTGAGCAAAATTTGGTACAAAACAATTTTGCTTTGCCCAAAACAAACTGTCTTATGAGGTGAATGTCTTTGGAAACTCTTTGAATGGTTAGGAAGTAGACCAATGAAATGGTCTTAACAGTAAACCTTAAATGCATTTCTGGTCTTCAAGTTGGCAAACAGCATCGCTTATTAAGAAAATCACACTGAACAACTTAATGCTCCTCCTGAATTGCTTCCTAGTAGAGTTTTCTTGTTTTAGAAACAAAATGATGCCTATTCCTTCTAGGAGGGTGGGGAGGGGGATCTTTCAGGATTTTTAATTACTAAGCATATATATATATGGGTTACTTTAACCTGAAATGGCGCATATTTTAAAGATGTCACAATTATTTTGAAAGTACATGATGGAAATTTTGTCCTTTATCCTTTTAGTCATTGATTCACCACGCAGGTATGCAGTGCCTATTTAATGCAAGGCCCTAAGGGACGCTTTTAAAGAGCTCATAATGGAGAGATTCTCCTGATTTCTTTATTAAAAACCATGCCACGAGCCAAAGATCTTGCAAGTTTGACAAGAAAAGACAAAAGTGCCAGCACAGAGCAGACAGTTACGTTCCCCTAGTGTCCTGCCTTGCTTCCTTTCTGCACTTGCCCATTACCGTTGTCTTTTTCTTGGTCCATCAGCATGATCCAAAACTGGGGACGAGATTAATGAGCAGCAGTTGGGCCATCAGAACATTTAAATCTCTCCCTTCTCTATCCCCATGATTGACCTCCTCCCTCCCATCCTCATCACATAATTTCTAATTTCTTATAACCTCATTATAGACCTACATTCTCTTACATCTTCCAAGTTTTATATATTGCAGTTGAAATCATATTTGCCCCTGCTTTTTCCACTTGAAATGAGGTGCGATAGTAAAAACCACTTGCATACTTGTCTATCCTGCTCATCTTCCACTCTGAATAGATTCTGAGTTTTTAAAAATCATGCATCATAATGCAGTTCACATAGTAGACGCTCAATAAATTTTGCATGCAACGTATAACTAGAAAGCATGTTATAGATCATCTAGTCTGAGTCTCCTATGCCTGTGATGGGGAAACTCAGGAAGTTCTCTAAAGAACTTCCGGTGGTTAGTGAAGGTACAAATTGGCAGTTGGAGCTAGAATTCATGTCTCCTGACTCCAGATCTAGTACTCTATCAGCGGAAACTCGCAGATAAACACCTCAAAACTATTCTTGGCCCCATTGGATCTGTCCCCTCTGATCTGGCCTGTACTCTAACCTAGCCAAACATCTTTGTTTAGACACTTTTCAGTCATTCATTTGTACATTATTTAATAAATTTTTATTCACTGCCTTCTTTTATTCACTGCATAATCACATTATGCTAAATGCTGAATATACATAATAAATACACAATATGTATGTGGTCTCTGCTCTTAAGGAATTTATCAGAAACTATAGGCAATAATCTAGTGAATAAATAATAATTACAAACAGGATTAAGTGCTATGAAATACACAAATACCATGAAGTGACTGGGGGCAGGGTGGTTGGAAACTATAGGATGGTCAGGAAGCACTGGGGAATGACATTTCAGCCAAGAACAAAAGGATCAGAAGAGAACTTAGTTTGTATTCGTTTCTCCCTTTGCTACAATCCTTGGTGCAAGCTATCATGCATGCAGGAAACAGCTACCAACCCACCATGCCATGTTGTATCCTGCCTCTCACTGAATTTGTAATTTAATATCCACTTAAAAAAAATCCCCTAATTAAGTCCAACCCATTATTGAATCTTCTGGTAGAGTTTCCTTCCTTCAAGTTCAAATTCTGGCCAACTCCCTCCTCACCTCCCAGAACTGCTTAATTGCTAAGAATACATTTCTATGGGTTATGTGACTATTTATCAAACTCGCTGAGGACAGGAGGCCTATTATTTAATACTTACTCCAAACATCTATTAAAAAATTGAGTATGTATGTTATAGGTAACATTTCCAAAGGTCAAAATCCTACATGTCACTGTAGCTTTTTTTTTCTTTCTGCAGCAGCAATGATTGACTAACAAATATCTTTATGTAATGTAAAGATCAGTGAATACTCACCAATTGCTTCTCTTTTTACTTTTTTTATTATTTAGTTTATTTATTTTAAGAGAGAAAGAGACACAGAGTGCAAGCAGGAGGAGGGGCAGAGAGAGAGGGAGACCCAGAATTCAAAGCAGGCTCTAGACTCTGAGCTGTCAGCACAGATCCCCACGTGGGGCTTGAACCCACACGCTGTGAGATCATGACCTGAGCTGAAGTTGGATGCTTAACCAACTGAGCCACCTGGGCACCCTGTATTCATCAATTGCTTCTTACTTCTGGGGATAACTTTAATTTGTTCAATTGTCAGTGGTCAGTTGTTCAGTGGCTGAATGATAAGCACACCCTGTAAGAATAGGAAGATGAGTAAGATACAGCCCGTTTCTCATCAGTGGAGGTAAACATACAAACCTAATTAGGATTCAGTGTGATGGTTGTAATAGAAATATGCTGAGATGCTTTCGAAGCAACTGTATCAAGATGGGGGAAGTAGGTCAGAGAAGACATCACAGAGGTGAGTCTTGAAGGATGGAGAGCAGGCCTAGCAGATGAACAAAACAGCACTGAGGACGTAATTGCATGTAATATCACGCTCAACACTGTATGAGGCCAGTTAAGTGGATGTGACCTCTGGCCTCTAGAAACTTCACATCAAAGGAGAAAATGATTCAGGTTCAAGATTCAGGACATAAGCTAAATAAATATGGTCCTTTTAAATGAAAACGAGCAGTATGGTGGTGGAAAGGCAGGTGCTTTCGCATGGTTTGGGAGGACTTTTCCTAGCAGGGAATACTCAAAACATTTCAGGTGGTCATGGTAGCCAGTAGCCTTTCTGGAAAAAAGAGGACTTATTTGTTTACTCAAATTAAACAACTAGTATTGAACGGTTTAATTTGGTTACTGTGCCTGTAAGGAATCTCCAGTTACACTTTAAAAAACTGAGTCCCTGGGGACACCGGGGTGGCTCGGTCAGTTAAGTGTCCAACTTCCGCTCAGGTCATGATCTCACAGTTCATGGGTTTGAGCCCCGCATCTGCACTGGTGGCGCGGAGCCTGTTCGGGATTCTCTGTCTGCCCCTCCCCATCTCTCTCTCTCTCTCTCTCTCTCTCTCTCTCTCTCAAAATAAATAAACAATAAAATAAAATAAATAAATAAAATAGAGTGCCTGCCTAATGATAAGACCAGCATAAGAGGTTAAATTGGAGTGCACCTTCCCAAGGAAATCTTTCCTCTAAAGCCTCTTGGACATTTTTCAGGTGCAGGGACCATAGATATCTGCCAATATCTATGGGTTTGTGCCTAAATGGTATTTATACCACTGGTCAACAATATCTCTTCTGCTTTTATTTTTTCCTTGACCGTCTAGTTTTGTTTTATAGCTTTGTGATTTTTAAACATTTTATGATTGTTTTCTTTAATTTTTTTATCTTCACTTCTTCATACCTGAGAAGGGATGTTTGATTTAATCATGCTAGTGTTTCCAATGCGGAAACAACTGCAAGACATGACTATACTTCAGAAGGAATCTTTCTGAAAAAATCAATGGGAGAGTTTTATCAAGAAGAAAGGTTTAGCTTTGGAGAATTTGTTGAATTTTGCTGGTTACAAAAACTACTCCCCAAGATACTACATACAAAATCAAGTCCACACGAAGTTTACTAATACACTTAGGAAGTAAATGTAGGGGTTCAGAAAATAAAGAATATTACATGGTAAATTTGAGATTCTCACGTACAGTAATAGTTCATTCTCTGGAGTTCATTCAGCAACCTCAGCTGACCTCAGAAACACCGTTACTGACCAGAAACTGAGTGATACTCATCCTGAGCCTGTTTACACTTATTGTAGAGAACTCGAAAACCTTGATTCTCTGGTTTTCTAGGTCCCTGCAAATTAGAAGTAAAAGAATAAATTGGAGAATTCTACTGCTAAAGGCAATGAGAAGTGATAACTAACATTCTGACAGTGAGAAAAAGGAGGAAGAATATTGTTTAAAGGGAAATAAAAATTCAAAACCCAGCCTGAAGCCTAGTATATCTTATACGTTCCCGGAGTCGGCATAACCTAACAGAGTTCACCCTATGTAATCATTCTCTATTGGCGAAGACATGTGCAGTATATTTCAGATAGCTTTTAAATGATTTAATTATTATTTGAGTATTGGGAGGGACAGCCTCAGTTTTGAGAAAGATTTGCATATGAAAAAATTAGCTTATTTTTGCTTAAAAATGCTCGATGACTGAGGTGACACTGTTAAAATCATTACAGATGGCAACCACTCCTGCTGGCCTGTCTGTGCATGAGCATGTGTGCCATGACTCTCTCAGTGTCTTTGGGACAGCCTTCTGCTAGATATTCTACTTGTTTCTTTACCTTTCTCTTTCTCTCTTTCTAGCCGGAGACCACCCCCATCACCAACTCGTCCCACTATAATCCGTCCACTAGAATCCTCCCTGTTAGACTAAATGAAGTGTCTGGCATGGCAATTAATTACTAATGAATTATGCGAAAGCAACATATTTGATCAGTAAATCATGAGTAGTCGCATGTGTGGACATCAGTAGGCAAGTAACCAGTTTTACTAATGCATTATTGCTCATCTTCTTTGCTCATGGTGTATCGGACCTTTGGAGTTTGACTCTTGAAAACTGCTAACCCTTCGAGGCTTTATATGTCGTATATTGACCAAGGGTAGGTTTGTATAGCAGCCCAGTAGTGGGAGACCATTTGCCTACCCTGGCATATATCGAAATTGCTTTGGACAAGTTCCCAGGTTATCCACCAGGTAGCCCATTAAGTATAATTCTTAAGAGCTATGAGATGGTGGGCTTAGACCTAAGCCATACATACTTATTTTCCCACATTCTGTTTGGCTGACAAAAATTATGTTGTCTATTATTAATGTTTCCTCCTACTCTATAATTACCCATTATAGATCTATCCTCTTTCCTTTTGCTTTATTTCATAGGACTGCTAGGAAGTGTTGTTTTTTTGTTTTTTTTTTTTTAATTAGGACTCCTTAAGAATAAAACTTTTCCAGAAGCACAAGGTAGTTTGCAAAGGAAAAGTTAATGCATTGCTTGCTCTAGAGAGCTTTTCCTCATACCACTGTGTTTTGCTTCATGCTAGAAGCATATTCAACAGTGAATCGAAGCTTAATTTTTTGGTAGTCAGTGAGTAGATTTGGCTAGTTTCAGAGTTCAAGGAAGAAGCAAAATTTCACATCTCTAGAAGTGTCTGGAAATATGTAATTTTTTCATTCACTAATATATTCACCTCTTTATAGATTACAGTGAAGGTTGACATGGAAAATATTTAATTTTTGTACTGATCTCATTTTAGGCATGGCTAACTACACTTTGACACTAACTCCAGTTTGTTTATTTATTTACTTGGTTGGAGCAAAAATTTCTCTTTCCATACTAATTTGTAATTCCCCCGTGTAAGAATTTATCCTACTTTTAAAACCTGTTTAATGTAACTTCCTATCCATTCTAGGCTTTCTCAATAGATCTTGAGATATGGTTATCTGGGATAACCATTTTTAAAGGGAGCCCTAGAATGAAAATAGAAGTCATTTAGTAAGAGATGCCATGGTTTAAGAGCAGAGCTCACACTTTTACAGTTGTACAACTTCAGAGTCTCTATACCAGTCATTCTAAAAAAAAATTTTTTTCAAATGGTATTAAGACATTGAAATCTAAAGCAACTTGGCAAATGCTAATAACATTTCTAAAATTTACAAAATCAGTTTAGCTTGGGGGTTAATAGTTCAGTCTTGAGGCTGAGTTTTGGACCATGTAGGACCAGATGATTAGCATGTAGGAAACAGCCAGAAGCCAAGTGGAATTCTGTCTGCTAACTGTTCCCAGACAGCAGAGCAAGTACTCACTGAATAGTGGCGTCCCATGACACTATTTCATATTCTACAGAAGTAAATCAGATTTCACCAACTGAAATGTCTCCCTTTGAAAGCAGCAAACATGATTTGTATGTTAACTTAACTTTAATTTCCTGTGTAGTTTATACCCAAAGCAGACACCCATAAACTATGAAGTAAAAACTTTCAACCATTATTAAAAAGAGAACTTGCCAAGTTGAATGGCATTGTTCTGAGGTTATTCTAAAGGGTTACAGCTAGCCCACTTACAATAGGGAAAAATCAGAGAATACAAGATTTACAAAAAGAACATTTCAACTTTTAAGTTACAAGTGATTGTATAAAGAACACCACCCTAAATCTTCTGACATCTTTTTTTTTCTCTTTTGAAAAAAATCTTAACTCTTTAACTCTTTTGTGAATGGAACAGATGTGCAAGATACATAATGTATTTTTAAAATAGCTGCAGCTAAATGGAAATGTGTTAAGTAAATGTCCACAGTAAAACAAATTATCTACAGTGAGGTCTTTTCATAAAATTCCCTCTTTTTAGGATTTCCTTTGCTTCTTCCTTTGAATTCTCTAAAATAGGCAGCTAACGGATTATATACTTCAGGGTTTGGCTTTGTGCTAAATGTGGTTTTGCATTTTGCTGTATTTCAAAAATTTCCTTCTGTTAAAGGAAAATATTGTGGATAACCACTGGTGTGTTCTTAGATCAGCACAAACCATGTCAAAGAAAATTGGAGATGTTTTTCCAAGTTTCTTTCCACTGATCTTATATAGTCATAAACAATGGCATTTGTCGCCTTTGGCTTTTGCTCCCAGATTATAATCCTACAGTTTCACTGTCCCAATTGTCTCTCTTTGTAGGCACATTTTTGTTCTTTTACTTGTGAGTTATTTCTAACAGAACCCAGCTTCCCTTGGAATTTCAGAAGTCATGTTGGAGAATACTTTCAGTTTGCTGCAGTACTGTGTCATACAATTAGTATGAATACCATGTCCCCAAGGTTTGCATCCTGCTAAAAGGAGATGTCAGTGTGAATGAAGTCGGAAGCTCTAAGAGGTGGGGAAAGTGCACTGATACCAGGCCTTAAGGTGGGAATGTAGCCTAATGAGCTTTCTGAGAGTTTTCCGTAGCACCCCTCATCTTTTGTGTAGCTTCCTCCTAACTGATTGCTCTGATGTTGTCTACACAGTAGATGCCTAGCATAATCAGATAAAACATAACAGTATTTTTAGGATTTGGAAAAGTGAACTGTGTATGTTTGTTTGATAGGTCTATCACTTCTTGTCACACGCTAAACATTGCATGCTTATTGACTCATTGGAATAACCGTTTACTCAATTGTGGACAGATTATTGAAATAGTATTGATTTAGGACAGATACATTGCATTTCCAGAAGTCGTCTACCAAGATTACTCTTCTGAATATTAATCTTAGCTGTCATTTATAACACAGAAGAGCAAGTAGGGTCTGTTATTAGCAAATTGCCTACCTGTTCAGATACAAACTTGTTCTATTCCAAAACATTCTAAGGAAACCAGTTCCTGTGATATAACTGTACGCCTTCTAAACTTAGAATTGAAAAGTAGTCATGTAGATTAATTTTATGACTTTTTAGTATAGACTGTAGCCATAATTCTCAAATATGAAATGGGACCTAATACCAGTATGTGATAAATGTTGATGTTTTCTGTGTACAAACGTATTTTCTATGCATGTGTCTCTGTGTGTACAGTATATACATGGTAGATTCACTTCTGTAAGTACATGTGTCTTGTGCCCCTTTGGGTGGGTAGGTTTAAGAGCACTTGTTAAAATGCCACAAGCATGTGTGTGGTTGTTTGTGCATTGTGTATATATGCTATGTATGGGTGTAAATATGTGTACACGTGCTTTGTGTGTGTGGGTACGAATATATTTTTTAAACTGTGTTAATACAAGAGCTCGCTTTGGAGGGTCTGCCGTAATATGTGATGACAGCGGTTCATATAACTGTGATAACATACATGAGGTCTACAAAATTTTGTCCAGGAGAGGCACAAAGCTCAGAATTACTGTGATAACACGGTAGAGTAATATCCACAGACATTTGGACCTAAGTCCACAGCACTGCTATCTAAGAAGAAATTACTTTTGCCAAATGCAGTGTAAGATCTGGAAACCCACTTTTAAAGTCTGATTGAAATTATAAATTTATTCTTGGATTGCTGAGCTGAACCTTAAAAAAAGCTAAATTGGTCTACACAGTCATTTTTTCTCTATAGTAAATGTCAAAAAATAAAGTGGAGGGACAGCAATATAATAAAAATAATGGACTTTTCTGAGTAAATTTTCTAGAAATGCAGGGAAGAAGTTAATACTTCAGAGATAGGTCATCCACCCCCTCTTTCAGGTAAACATTTCTCATTTGGTAAACGAGATAAGTATTTGAAATTGACAGTAATGTCCTTACCACTGAAAATAAAGCCTAAATAGTAGGTCTCTGAACTGAGGAACCCAGTGAAAGGAGATAATATATGAGACTCAAGCCTAGTGTTTTAAATCATTCCACCAAGAGGACTGCTACCTGTGAGCTCAGAGTTTAATGTGAATAAAACTAGATGATTGTAGAGAAACGATAATTAGTTTGCTAGATCACTCATTCCTTTCTTAAAAGCTCAAATATGTCTTCTAGATAATCTTAAGTCATCCTGTCTAGTTGGTATGCTTAAAATTGCGTGGTGCTCTGTATCGTGAAACTTGAAGAATATTTTGAAACATACGTAGTATATGCTTTGCTATCTGTATATATGTGTAAGAATGTGCATATGTATGAGAGCAAGAGAGAGGGAACTCAAACAAGAGTCTCCTGTTTGTCGTAAGACCTGTTCATACTGGTATACTGGTGAGACTTCTCACCTCTCTGGTCTGGAGTTTCACACATGGCTCAGCTCAAGGCATTCATTTTTTTTTTTTTTAATTTTTACCCTTGGAATTCCTTAAACTTTGCTCATTGTGTAATGTTTTAAAAATTATGGTAAAAATTACTTGTCAACCTCTTGCATTGTCTGCTGCCTGTTTGATAAAAAAAAAAAAATTATTATTCTTGTCCAGAAATTTCACCATTACTTGATGTATGTTTAATTTCCTATGTATAGCCTTTGTTTTGCTTGTCTGTTTCTTTTCTCTCCCTCTTCTGAATCAAATTCCTCTTTTGCTTTTTTATGAAGAAGCAGTGTATAGAAGCAAAATCTTAACCTTCTCTACTGATTCTTTAATTAATTTGAGCCAGAATACTTTCCACTGTCTTCTTGGCACTTTCAGGATTTCTTAATGCTGATATATGGATGGACTCTGTGAATGGAATTTTTGAAGCAAGTTTCTCAAGCCTGTATCATTCTTGAAGGTCATATGTACCTGTTGTGAAAATGTGAAGCTGTTATTTCTGAACCTGAAATAAATGATAACATTTGAAGGACTCCCCCCTTCCTCATTCTTGTATAATATATTTGAGTCATATCCATGCAAATCAGTAAAATGTGAGGCTTCTAAATACTTATAACCCTTTTGGTCAAATTGGCCCAAAATTAACAAAATGGAGAATAGCATTTGGCATTACTGTCAGTAATTTGGGGAAGGACAAGATTTTTAAAGAGAGCAAATTGGACAAATCAAAGGCAGGAGAGTAAGAGACATTTTATTTCTGATTCAAAGTCAGTGTTGAACTAGGTTAAAAAAGGACACAAGGCTTAGACAGTTGGAGGATGCAATGTGACCGTTGACAAGAGGCACCATCTTATTTTGCTAATCAAAAGGAAATGTTCATGAAAAACCCTGGGATGCAGAAGGAAAGAAAATATTCTGCCCAAATGTTAGGTCCACAGAAGGCATTTCTTACCAGAAAAAAAAATGAGCTCTTGACTCAACAGTTGGCCTCCATTGTTTATTCATTGGGCATTGAGAGGAGAAGTTACCCCTTAAGTTTCCTTAATATTAAGAAAATGGAATAGGAGAGTACTAAACAGTAGTTACTAAACTCATCCTCATCTTCAGTTTCCAGAGCATAGAGACTCTTTGTTACAGAGTTTTGATGATATGTCCTGTATCAACGTACATAGTCCCAGATTGAACCATCCGCCCAAAAACAGAAGACAAGAAGGGAATGGGAGAAGAGGAATGTTGGTTTATTTCCTCTCTGTGTTCAGGATACATTCATTGTGAAAAGATGAATTGCAAAAGCTGTTGTATTAATTCATGCTTTCCTGTTGTAATTTCTTTTTCATATCTGTACATCTTGCATGAATGGAGACATTAGTGCCTTCAAAGGAAACTCTTTACTGGAAAAGAGAGGATGAGAATCATGCTGTACACTTGTGGTGTGTGCGTGTGTGTGTGTGTTACTGCATGATTCTTTATTCCGAATCATTTCTAACTGGAAATTATCAAAACCAAAGGACCTGATTTAGCGAACTACTTATTTGGTAACTATTTGGCAAATTACCATTTGTAGTCTTAAAATAGCTCTGGCACAGGGGCGCCTGGGTGGCTCAGTCAGTTAAGTGTCCGACTTTGGTTCAGATCGTGGTCTCGCAATTCATGGGATCAAGCCCCATGTCGGGCTCTGTGCTGACAGCTCAGGGCCTGGAGTCTGCTTCTGATTCTGTGTCTCCCTCTCTCTCTGTCCCTCCCCTGCTCCTGCTCTGTCTCTCTCTGTCCCTCAAAGGTGAATAAATGTTAAAAAAAAAATTTTTTTAAATAGCTCTGGCATCAGTGTAAATAACTCCTCAGTTTTCAAGATTGTTTTTCTGCTTATTAGCAGAATCTTTAAATTTCATACTGAGAAACCTATCTGGTATTTGGGTTGGATCTCATACCCTACTTCCTAGTACTTCAACACATACCTGGCATTGCCACTTTTAAGACCGTTTGTTGATGTTCTTTGACACTGTGGCAGCCTAATAATTAGAGTACATACAAGAGATGTTGACTAAAACTACAGTCTTAATTCAGAGCTTCCCAAAGTTCATTCCGTGGGATTTTAGTAGGCATTACACAAACACAAGGGTTTCTTGGTTAAATATACTTGGGAAATGATGATTAAAAATTAAATGTTTCTTTACTAAGATTTTACAGAAGCTTTAGTATCAGATTGCATTGTGAATCTCTAAGAGTGTCAGTGTCTACAGGTTTCTCAGGCTTATCTGACCATCAATGCTTTGTTCATAAAGCACCTCACAGGACTAGTGTTGTGAGGACTGTTTCAGGGGCTTTAGGTGAGAGAGAAAAGGCACTGAGTGAGATTAGTCCAGTACAGACTGTCACTAACACAAAGTCAGGTGGTAAAATCAAATGTAAGAGCAACCAGAGTTCCCAACCCATGACCACCTTTCTGGACTTGGTCAGAGCAGTACACTGGACCCAAAGAGGAAGGTCCCATCAGATCAGGAGGCGTGAAGGCAGATTGGAGACATACATGGAACAAGTCTTGGTAAGCCTGTGGAGGACGCAGCTAACTTTCCATATCAGCTTTTTTTTCTCTTTCACTCTCCAAAAAAGAGCTCCTTTAAATTAATTACATTACCCCATTATATTCTTATAAAGGAATGGATCCAGGTTGATTTAAAATTAAAGATTAAAGAAAAATAGGAATGGCTGTCCTTCTTGACTTTCCTGTCTTACTTTCCCAAGGCTTCAGACTCACCCACTGATCTCAGATACGAGGTTTATCTAAATGACAGGCAAAGAAAGCAAGCAGAGAATGTTTGGTGAGATTGTAACAGAAATGAAAAAAGTCATTAAGACCTTCCCAGGAACCCCGCCAGAGGAATGTCACCCTAGGAAAGGATTGTAGGGTTGAGGTAGGTGGATCCAAGAGGATGTGGGTAATTCATCACTCTTATTGATAATTGAGTCTTTCATATATGAATTATGCCCATGTTTCATACATACTTTCCTGCCTCCTTACCCTCCTGTTCCTTCAATTCTTTGAAGTTATTTTTCAGAAAACGTAAAGTATAACCTGAGACTACAATCTCAGGCAGATTTGCTTGTATGGTGACTAGTAGCATGTTGACCTTTAAAATTTGTTAGCTACACAGTATTTCAGCTCCGTGTTCCAATTCAGTATTCGAACGTCCATGTCAGAAGCAGCAGCAGTGTGAGGTACTATGTTTAAAGCTCTTCATATAAAAAGCCCAAATACGTTCAGCGCTTGCCTTCAGGCACTTCAGCATTGTGTAAGTAATATAGACAATTCTGGAAAGGTAGTGAAAACCCAAACCGCCACGATCCGTGATAGAACTCACTGAGCCACCGCATCTGTCATCATTGACAGTGCATTTTTGGCAATGAGAGGGAAGTTGGTCCTGGAAAGTAAAGAGGAAAAGAAAGGAGCTGCCTGAGGGAATAAATGCCACTCTGATGTTGGAAGCCAACATCCTAGCTGTCAGGTGAAATATATTCCAAGACATAGAGTTTCTGATCCTGTTTCTGGATTAGAACACCAAACGAGCTCAAACAGGAAAGTGCTTTGGCATATGTTAACAGAATGGCTCTTGAGCACTATGGACTTGCTGTTCAGGTTAATGGCTCACCTCCCCACCCTGCTGAGGTAATTAAAGTGTTCTAAAGCCCCTTCGGAACTCAAAAATAGTTTCTGTTTGCTGGGCGGGTGATAAATCTCATTGAGCCTGACAGGAATTTAATTACACTTTCTTCATGAAAACACCAGGGATACCCATTACCTGGATCTCTAAAGCTAAAGGCTTGCAGACCCCCCGCAGTTGAAAGGTTACCAAAAACAAGTTCTTCATCATTTAAATGGATGAGAGGCCTCCTTAGCGTAGCCCGCTTAAATTGGACCAAAGAAAAATTGGTCTCAGACTTCAGGGAAGGTAAGATTTTTTACCACTGCTCAGAAATAGAACAGTTTTGCTCCATTAACATTTCATAGGAGATGAAAAAGAAGTTTTTGTTTTTGTTTTTGTTTTTTGTAGAATTCATTGCTCCACTCACTGAAGTCTTATGAGAGTAAGAGGGAAGTGTGCGTGTTGTCCGACACCTGGATGAATAGCCAGAGAGAAGTCCCACAGCGGGTAGGGTACGGAGCTCACCTCACAGGTCCATGACTTGCCGGAATGTTGAGTTCATTACCAATTTGGTTAGAAAGAGGAAATTAAAGTACAGATTTCTGCTGGAAACCAGTGGGAAAGTTTCATTTGGCCTGCTGTTTTCCTACTTACAGGGCTGTTCAGTGCAACGTAGAGTTTACTTTCTAGCAGCAAATCATCCAGAGAGGCTGATGTCAAAATGAAGCACAACTCTGGATCCTTATTTCACAACCGCAGGCCTGACAAGATGCAAGTCAGGCTAGGGATATGGAGAAAGATCTGGCAAACTCCATCTCATTTACCCTGGACCCAGTTCAGAATAAATCAGAACTTCAGTTGTATACAACTCTGAGACGGAATCCCAGGGTCCCATGGACCAGGCCCAGCCTTGTAGTTTCCCTTCGCCTGGAAAGGCTATCATACCAGGATATTCACCGGGAGCAGATTCTTACTTACAAGTTCAACCCCTGACATTTTCTGCATTATGATTACATGGCTCATTTGATCTTGTGACTCCTTCTAATTTCCCTCATCTTAAAATTTTTTTTTTTTTTTTTTTTTTTTTTTTTACCTATCGTATTTCTATACCAACTCTGCTCTCCCTATGGAGATTTTATAACATTTACCGAAATCTTTAGAAGGAACCAAATGTCACAAAATCAGGGCTCAGAAACAAAATACTCAAGGTTATAAAGGTATTTGGCTCTGGTACTATTTCCAGTTCTCCTGAATATGATTGCATGGGTTTATCATCCCATGGTACAGAATCATCAGATTTGGGGGTGGGCTCAAATGTTTCGTACCTAGCACAATGTCAAGAGCCAGGAAAAGTCCTGGGAACCGCGAACTCTGCCGTGTGGTGTTTTCTCATTTCCCCTGCACGTCTGCATGTTTTTTGTCTGACTTGAATTTGACTTTTGTGGGATAATTTTGCATGCTCTTATTTGGATTTCTTTTTAATTTAAACATTGTTTTCTTCCTCTGCATCTGTTTGTTGTTGTTGTTGTTATTTTGTTTTGTTTTGTTTTGTTTTCACTAGGCGACCCCCTCCTGCCGTTCCAGGACGACCATCCTAACCCCCATGATTCATCTCCTTTTGTTTCCAACAACATATCTATCTGTGGTATTTAAAAGCCTTTCATTTGCACTACATGTCATATGTACATAAAAACTTTTATTTTTGATCCATGTCTATAATAAAAACAAAGTGTATTCTATATAAAAATGAAATGTGTTCTGTTTCATTTTCTAAAGAAGACCCAGATGAAAATAATTTTCAACTAAAACCAGGTAAGGTGAAAATATGTAGTTTGATCTTGTAAGGAACTTAAACTGAAAAATACTTATGTTTAAGTTCTTAAAGCATGGTTATTTAAGATGCTATTTGGTGGAGAATAATTATCTTCAATTGAAATGTCTGTCCAATGAAAGCATGAAAAGGTAGACACAAGTGTTGGCGAGGATGTGGAGAAGAAGGAACCCTTGTGCACTGTTGGTGGGAATGCAAACTGGTGCAGCCACTGTGGAAAAAGTATGGAGGTTCCTTAAAAGGCTAAACATAGAACTGCCCTATGACTCAGTGATTGCACTACTGAATATCTACCTAAAGAATATGAAGACACTAATTTGAAAAGATATATGCACCCCTGTTTATTGTAGCAGTATTTACAATAGCCAAACTATGGAAGCAGCCCAAGTGTCCGTTAACAGATAAAGAAATATGGTATATACATACATACTATGGAATATTACTCAGCCATAGCAAAGAAGGACATCTTGCCATTTGCGACAACATGGATGGACCTAGAGGGTATGATGCTAAGTGAAATAAGTCAGAGGAAGACAAATACCATATGATTTCACTCATGTGGAATTTAAGAAACAAAACAAATGGACAAAGAAAAAAGACAAACCAAGAAACCAACTCTTAACTCTAAAGAGCAAACTGGTGGTTACCAGAGGGGAGGTGGGCAGGCGGTGGGTGAAATATGGGATGGGGATTGAGGAACGCACTTGTGATGAGCAACTGAGTAAGGTAGAGAATTGTTGAATCACTATATTGTACATCTGAAATTAATACAACACTGTATGCTAACTATACTGTATTTTTTTTAAGTGCAAAAAAATGAAGTAAAACTTCTAGAAATCTAGAAAAGACACAGAAGACATAATTGCAACCTGCCTCCAGGTATCTCATTAATAATTGTTATTCACCAAAACATTTTTTCCTGTTTTTATTATTTTTCTAAACACTCTTTGTAGGAGATAAATTATGTAAGATCATGGAAAATTTTATAGGTCTGAAGCACAAAAATCTCAAACATTCTAGTCAGCAAATTCAGGGAAAAAATATATTCTTCAGAATAAAAGTGCAAGGAAATGTTGCCACCTTGAGAAGAAAGATTTCTTAATGTGTCAGTAAAGTACTGGAAGAATGGAATCTGTATGAGTTTGGAGGAACAGAACTTTTTTTATATATTAATCCTCAAATAGTGATTCCAACACTGAAATTTTAAGCTACATTAAAAAAAATTATCCAAATAAAGTGTTTGTTATTAAGGTAATAAATACATCTGCCAAATTTGTGATCTCAGATTTTAAAAAAAGATTTAAGATTTAATTCAGAATTTTCTCTTCGAAGATTTATATGTTCTAAATTACAATTTACAACTATCTCCTACTAGGTGAGATCACTTCTGTAGATGTCTCACTTTACCATATTAAGACAGAAAAATGCAGGACAGGAAAGTAAAAAATTATTCGTCAGGAATGGGGGTTTCCGTGTACTTTGTGTCTGACCTAGGCAGGCCCCAGCGAGGACAGGCAAAGTAGATGTGGACAGGACCCTCCAATTAGAAAATGGAGACCCCTCACTCACAGTGCTCTCCCTCTGGACCGTGAAAATCTTTTATAAGCACGATGCGCTCCACTCAAAAATGCGAAACTAGTTTCTCTGATTAAAATTGCACAAAGCACATTCCATCAATTTTTACTGATACGCCAGGTCCAGTGACTGTGAGTTAGAAGCACTGGCAACTAAGAAACTTCCAAGGCCCCCACACAGGGAATCAACTGAGGCTCAAGTATTCCTGGGGGTGACTGGGTTGCTGCAGAATGAAGCACAGTGTGCAGCCCTTGGCCTTGCCTCCACTCCAGCCTCCACCTCCAGCCCAGCCATTTGAGTTTTTAAATAATATTGGCCAGCATCCCCATCCCAACAGAGACAATGTTCCCTGATTATTTCATATCACCTCCTCAAACAAACAAAAAAGAGGTTGGCAACGGGAAGGTTTTTCACCAATTCATCTTTTTTAGGTTATTTGGTACTTTTCCACTTTGTCCTAAGCATGATCTTACTTTTATGTACAGTGTTACACAGTTTAGATGTTTAAAGCTTAAGTTGACCTGATGAACAATGAGAAAGGAAAACCCAAATTACAGAATAAAATGATTCCCTAGGAATCTTGCACAGTCTCAACAAAAGTGCAGTCCCTTCCTCACATTGAATAGGCAAGAAAAAAGGGGGTGAGTAGAGGGTAGGGCTGGGGGCAGAAGCAGCCTGCAGTAACATTAAACTGTGGTAAGGTTTGTTCATATTTATTTACTATCCTTAGTGTTTCTGTGTTTCATGATGTACCCTTCCCCAACTCTCCCGGCCCCCACCACCACCCTCAATATTTGATAGGGTTTAAAAAGTACTGCGTTCTTCAGAGTTGAACATAACTCGGGATCATCATGAGAAGACGTTTTACCTTTTACAAACATACCATCTCTTAAATGTTCTCGTCCCAATATTTATGTGTCAAACATTCCTTGGATTCATAATAGTGTCCTATTAAGTGGTCTGGGAGCACCCAGCGAAGTAACAGGATAAAAGCAGCTTACAAAATAGCAGTAAGCTATTACTGCATGGTGCTATGACAGGAGAAAATGTGAGTCATTTTCCCAGGGAGAACTGTTACTGACTTCAGTGCTGAAGAAGCCACTTAGGTTCTAGAACCGAAATTATCCAGTGCAAGCTAACATTCCAGAACATGGTGACTCTGACCTCTGACAAAGAAAGGAACAACAGAACTCATTTCGGCCAATCAGAAACCAAAGTTTTCATTTCTAAGTGTTGGCTGAGGAGAGGCCAGTGGAATTGAAACTGAAGTAGTCCGTGCCCTTTGCCTTGGCTTCTGACAGAAAGGCTTTAGAATCAGAAGGCAGCACCCTTACTGGAAGCAGTGAGGGAGGTCCCCCCAGTCTCCAGCTAGAAGAATCCAGGACATCTGAGAGATGGAGAAAAGAGAACTGAAGGTAGGAAAAAATAAAACTTGCAATCCTTCCCTTGGGGAGTTTCACTGGTAAATAAATGCAGACCACATATACACGGAGGGGTATTTCACCAAATGGCCTTGACACTAGAAGCCGAAAGGACATGACGAAATAACGTCTACTCTTCCTTTACAGACACGGATACTTTCGGTGGGCTTGGAGCAGGATACATTTTGATCCTCTTTTAACACAGAGTTTGAAAATTGTTTTAACATCTGTTTCATAACTCGGCATGAAGTAGGATTAAAAAAAAAAATAAAACCCTCAACTGATACTGGGGTCTCTCATCCAGCTCCATGAGATTCTGAAGTAAACCTTTACAACTGCGAGTCCGTTTTAAAAACATGAACCTCACCCACCGGAAGATAAAGATTGCTGGAAAAAAAAAAATAGTAACTTCTGTATCCCTTTATAATACTACAGCGTCTCAATCTGCATAAATCAAATGGAGCTGGTAACACTTCACTACCAGACGCCCCCGTTTACAGGACACGTTAGCCAGCATACTAGACCCACAGTTTTGGTTTATTATACTATAAGATACTATTGAAGCGGATTAGATGGCTGGCTGTGGGATGAGCCGAGACTAATCTGCTACTCCCGTACTGTTTCTAATCAAATCGAATTTCACAGTACTTTATACCAGATCCCGATTTCTAGCCCCAGTCTACATCGTCAGTGAACCTCAGGAACAAGAGCCCTGGGCAGGCAGAGAGCAAACAAAGCCTTAGCAAACTCCCCGGGGCGTCAATGAGACTTAAGGATCCTCAAGACAGTAATGGGGAAGACACTGATGTGGGTTTTCTCTCTCAAAACAGTTGCTAACAAAGTATATTTTTGAAGCTTCATATGACACTTGAAAAACCAGGCGTTCTGGCTCTTCGGGTCTGTATCTTCTCCCAGCTCCTGTCTCTGCTGCGGGTGCGTTTCAGAAGGCATCGAGAGCAAGTCAGAGCCAAGGAGACAGCTCCTTCTGCCTGCGCCTTTTTCTCTTTTAAAGACAAAAATACTCTCAGCTTGCATACACAAAAGCCGCCCGGGGCCTGAAGATCTGTTTATTTTGCAATTTACAAAGAGTGGGAGGCCCACAGTGTTCTCAGTGAGCAGAGTCCAAATGTTACTTGGGCTCCGCACAAGGCCACAGGGCCGGCCCGGAGTGGGGACCGGGGAGCCCGCAGAGCTTGGGAAAGCAGAGGCAGCCACCGAGCCAGCTTTTTACGGGGACCCGAGGGACCACAGTTTCCGTCGACCTCGGCATTGGCAAAATCAATCCGTTCCATTGTCCCGGCAACATATGGTCAAGGGATTGTAGAGCGAGTCTGTGTAGGGCACAGGACCTCAGGCTGATCCTGGGTGTCATTTGAACCCAGGTGCCAATTGGTGCCACATGGTGGCAGGAAAAACCACTTGCCCGTGTGAGCCCCTTCCCCGGGCACTTTTGCCCCTGTGTCACCTGATGGGAGTGAGGGGCACCACGGTGGTCCCAGGCCCCTGGTGCTGAGCAGATGCCGGGCATTTGGGAAACAGATGCTTCCTAACTACCTCATCTCTGGGGGATCCCTCGTCAATCACAGTGATGTATCTGGGAAGGAAATGGTATTTTGGTTTGGTTGGTGATTGCTGTGGTCTCCCAAGGTAAACAAACCACCATTAATCACACCTGTGAGCTGGCAAAGAAAAAAAACACCGGCCAGAAGCATGAGCCTGGTGGAAGCTAGCTGCTCCTACAGGTGTTCAGTGGTTTCTGCTCCGCCTCTGCCCCGCTGCTCAGCTGTCCAGAGCCCTCCCTGTGGTCACAGCAGGGTGCCTCCTCAGGCCCGACTGTCCACAGGACCTTGATCAAACTCTGGCTCTCATCTACGCTCTGCTCACTTTACCCAAAATCAAACTTACTTTTTTTTTTTTTTTAACGTTTTATTTATTTTTGAGACAGGGAGAGACAGAGCATGAACAGGGGAGGGTCAGAGAGAGGGAGACACAGAATAGGAAGCAGGCTCCAGGCTCTGAGCCATCAGCCCAGAGCCCGACGCGGGGCTCGAACCCACGGACCGCGAGATCGTGACCTGAGCCGAAGTCGGCCGCTTAACCGACTGAGCCACCCAGGCGCCCCAAAATCAAACTTTCTAGAACACTACAAATGGCACCGCCCCACCGTCGGAAGTTGACCCAGTTCTCAGGAGGTTCGTGTCATTACCCCCAAAAGGCTCTTGCTAAAATGTGCCATTACCTGGAGAATTTGCACATTAACTCCATTAGCAAGCAATACTAACATATTCACGATGACATGAGGAAGCCTGTGCACTAAGACCGCACCCCATTCAAGGTAAACAGGAGCCCCCACCCCCAACACATGCATTCTCCACACCATCTGTCTTGAACCCACGAGGACTCTCATTATGGGTCCTTTACCCAGCCTACATCAGTCTTCCAAGACGGCCAGGTCACCCCCCTCCCCAGCACTCTCAACACAGTTCCGTACACACCCATCCTGTGCTGCCCTCTCGCCCTCCTCAACTTCGGAAACCCTTACACCGTGCCCTCTGTAATCTGCTTGCCACGGTCAGCAAAATCCCCTGTATCTTCAACCTGTTGTGTGGATGTGCCTTCCATCTCCTTGCTCTAACACAACCAGAATCTCTTCTCAGGGCACGGCTCCCCCTGCAGCCCTCTCGTCTCCCACAGCCCCTCACACTGCTGAACCCGAGTGGGGTAGGCACTCCTGTTGTCCACTTTTTCTTTCACCATCTTCCTCCCTCCTCCCTAAAACCCTCAGCTTTGAACCTCATGGCATCAGACTATCGCACATACTACCCTTCACTGTTCCTCTGACCCACCAGCCCCTAGTTCGCTTTCCCCGATTCCCTGAGGATTTTAACTCCTGTTGCCCTGCCACTGTCTCCAGTACTCTTCCTGTCTTCATTCTTGGGGATTTCACATGTGTGTAAATTATCCTTGCAACATCCCACCCCATCCATCCCGCCTTTTCTCTTGGTCTTAATTTCTCCATTGATATTGTCCTTCACTCTACCTCAGCTACTCACTCCCAAAGTTAAAACCTTGTCTTTATTCTCTGATCTTCACTTCCTATCCTTCTAGCTGCTTGAACCTCCAATTCATCGACCTTCCCCGTCCCTCCTCAGGGACGAGTGTCCTTCGCCCCTGTTAAGGTTCACTCTCCTTCTTACCCAACTAAAATGCCACGGTCAATCGTTATAATCGTGCCCATGCACATATACTTTTCTCCCTTGTCCTTCTCTCAATTTGATAAAACCACCACCCCAGAGACATTCAACTCTCCATCCACTCTGGTTTGCACATGGTCTGGAAAACACACACAACACCCTAACTGGTTTCACTTTAAAGTCATGATCTCCATGCTCAAGTGAGCCTTTAATCCTGCTGAGCAATGACACTAGCCATCCCTAGTTCATTCACTGCCCCGAAGTACTAAACTATTTCCTACCTTCTCTCTCCTCACTCCCCCATCATTTCATCCCTCGTTCTCACTCTCAGCTGATTCTGTCTCCTACTTCTTAGGAAAATTGAAGCACTCAGAAAAGAACTTCTGGAAATCCCCATCACCTCCTCTACCCACTTAGCAGCCACCCTTCCACAAGCGTCTGTATCTTATGTACTCTGCCGCCCACCTGTTACCATAGTAACTATCTTGTCCTCTGTCTGAAGCCAGCCCCCCAACTGGTGCACTAGACCCCTTCTCCTCTCAAATGCTCACTCGTAATCCTACCTTTCCCACATCAACTACTACTTCCTGTTGTTTCACTTCCATCAGCCTACAGACATGGTATCATTCCCCCCCCCCCCCCCCCCCCCCCCCCCCCCCCCCCGTCTTTCCCCCGGAAACAAAGTTTCTTGTCCTCACCTCTTGCTTTCAATTTGTCTGGTTTCCTGGCTCCCCTTTGAAGCAAAACTTCCAGAAAGTTGCCTATACTTGCCTCTGCAACTCTCCTTCTCCTTTCTCACTTAACCCCACCCGAAATAGGTTCTTATGCCCCCCACTCCACCAAAAACTGTTCAAGGATACCAATGGCTGCTTCCTCGCTGAATCCAACTGTAAATTCTCAGCCCTTATCTTACTTGATCTACCAGATTTTCTTTCTTTTTTTATTTATTTATTTTGAGAGAAAGAACACAAGAGGAAGAGGAGCTGAGAGAGAGGGAGAGAGAGAACCCACAAATGCGAACGCAGGGCTCAATCTCACGAACTGTGGTATCGTGACCTGAGTCGAAATCAAGAGTCAGATGCTTAACCAACTGAAGCACCCAGGCTCCCCTGATTGACCAGATTTTCATCTGATCACAGTTGACCACCTCCCCCCCATCCCGAGTCCTCTGCACTTGGTTCCCAGAACTCCCAACTCTTGATTTTCCTCCTGCCTCAATGGCCGTGCCTTCCAAATCTTTTTGCTTCTTCTTCTCTCCAACCTTTTAATTTGGAGTTCTCCGTCCTCTTGGTTTATATCAACTTCTTGGATGATCTCATCCAGTCTCATACCATTTAAATACCAGTGATTACCAAATTTACATTCCCATCCCATACATTGCTCCTAAAATCCTAACTCCCCTCTCTGACCCCCTGCTCAACATTTCAGCCCGGATATCCACAAAGCATTTCATAGCCTATATGCCTCAAACTGATTTTCTTCCCCCAAATCTCCACCTATATCCCCTTTGCACCCAACTCAATTGATGGCATCTCTATCTTTCAATTTGCTCAGGTCAAAACCCTGAAGAGTCATTTGTGATTCTTCTCTTGTTTTCATATCCCACGTCTGATATGTCAAGAAGCCCTTGACTAAACTTTCAAATTATATCCAGAATGTGACTATTTTCCACCACTTCTGCTATCACTCTGTTCTGAACACCATCATTCCCTGCTTGGATTATCACAAGAGCTTCTGAATGCTTTTTTTTTTCTTTCTTTCTTTTTTTTTTTTTTTTTTTTCTGAATGCTTTTTTCTGCTCTGGTCTTGCCCCACAGCAACTACAATGAGCCTTTCAAAGGGTATGTCAAATCATGCCCCTCTTTTTCTCCAAGCCCCTCTAATGGCTCCCATCTCAGAGTAAAAGCCAGAGTCCTTCTAATAGCCTGTAATGTCACACATGATCCAGCTCCCACATAACCTCTTTGGCCTCATCTTCTGTTCTCCTTGGTCACTTCAGCCACTTCTTGCGACACCCCAAACATGCCAGGCAGTTTGGGGTCTTCTGCTTGGACTTTTACAGCAGCTCTTGCCTCTGCCTAGAATGGTTTCCCCCTGGGAAATCTGGATTATTCATTTACCTCCTTCAAGTCTTTGGTCAAATGCTCCTTTTTCCATGAGACCTACCCTGACCCCCTTATTTAATATCATTGCTACTTTTTTTCTTTTTTCCCATAGCGTTTACTTCCACTTATGTTGTCTGTCTCCTCCTGCTAGAAGGTAAGCTCTACTAGGTCAAAGAACTTTGTCCACTTTGTTCATAGACATATTTCAAATATATGGAACACTATGTCCTATAGTTAGTGCTCAATGAATATTTGCTGAATGAATAAATTCCTGAGGCCAAACATCATAAAATGTGAATGGTAGAGACTAGAGATCAGCCTGGGTGGACAATAAATATTTTGCTAGATGTTGGGGGTAGGAATAAGGGATAAAAGAGATAATGAGGGATATGAGAAAGCATTAAAAGCAACTGCTTACCAGTTAGCCTTTGGCCCTGGATCCAGTTCGGCTGTCAGAAAAGCAAACCATCAGCCCAAACTGGCAATACAGCATGAGGCAAGTTCCTGACTCACTATGAGTCTCAGTCACCTCAACTGTAAAATGAAAATAATACCTGAATTACAGGATTGTTATAAGAAGTAAATAAGATAGTGTATATAAAGTGCCTAACACAGTGCCTGGTACACACTGGGTGCTTGAAAATGTAGCAATTATAATTTATCAAATCCCAATGTACTATTTGTGTCCTGAATTTATGGGGACTTCAAACGGTGTGGTTATTTCTCAAACCACAACTCATCAAGAATTCCAAGACTTTGTTGAATTTCATCACAAAAAGGAGTATCGATAACTTCCACAGGACGGCACTGTGTTCCAGCCCTGTTTCCCTGCGTTCGATGGGTTTGAAATATTGTAAAATTGTGTGACTGATGCCCTCTGCTGGCTTTTGTTTTTCTTGACCTTGGGCCTTTGGCTTAGAAGATGTTTAATGGCTCCATGCTTCCTTGAAAATGCTCAGCATGGATTCTTATATCCACAATTTAAGCCAGCTGCCCAAAGCCTCACTCAAAAGTTTATAGTACCGACACAGCATGCAGGCATCCCACTGACACCAATCTGGCCACCACACAGAACCAATGTGCTGCTGTCCTCAGATCCCTGCACAGCCTTCTAGCTGCCTGCCAATCACCCAGAAGCCACATCAGGCCACAAAACAAAGCACACCTGCTGCTCTACAGCTCTACCTCTCCCTGATCCCTTCCATTCCCAACTACAATCCCTGGCACCATTTTGGAAGGACAGGCAAAGCTGCCTCCCCATTCCTCCTTCTTTGCCCTCACTTACCACCACCACCCACTGTCCAGCATATCTACTGAAAGGAAGATTGACAGGAAGCAGAGCCGGGAGGAAGGGGTGCAGAGTGAGGAGGGCTGACAGTTTCCTACACAAACGAGATTTTGTTTGGGATTTTAATTCCAATGCTACTGTAATGCCTTTTCCTTCCATTTCCCCCTTCCCTTCCCACACACACATCATAGTATTCTCTAAAAGTCTAAATCATTAACATTCTGCTTGCACACTTTGTGTTGTTTAAATTTCAGAGACTGACCGCATCACGTTACTTAAGTGATGAGTAACTTTCCCAACAACTGTCACACAGGTCATACCAATCATTATCTAGGCCTGCCTCCCTATGCCGCCAGCAGTAACTCAAAGCAGCGTGCCGTAAGTAAGCCTCATCATCCCGCAGTGAGCTCTTAGTACCACTTAAAAGCTTGGAGTTTCTTAACATTTTCTTACAAAATATTTATGGCTTTTTTATTTGCATTTTACCCCAAAACTTTTTGGAATCCATTTACATTCTCGGTCTGTGAAACTTCTTGGAGTTACTGCAGAAAGTGTATAAAATTGTATTTTCATTTGTCTTAAACTTGCCTTGCTCAAATTTCAAAGGGTGTCTTTTGTAACTCATGACTTGGTAAACAAATCAAGATTCACTTCGACCCTTTATAGTTTTATAGGTGATGATGTTGTATCTCTGTTGAGCCTTCCTTCCGGGCTGTGGTGTTCTATTCTCTAATCTGTTTTCATAGGGCCAGTCTTTCCCTTTGGTTCTTACCATTTTGATTTTTTAATTATCTTTCTGTGATCCATTTCTAATTCCACTATGTTCCTGGTTATGAGGCAACCAATTCTGTACAAAGAATTCCAAGTGCAAAAGCACTAGATTCTGTTTAGATCTCAATACCCTTCCAGATTACGCCCAGAATTTAGAACCAACGTCCTCCAGATACTACAATTGGAACACTTAGCCTGAGTGCACCATCTCAGGCACCTCAAACTTTATGTGTCCCATTCTTATTTTCTTATCTACTTCACCTCCAAACCTGTTCTCACTTCTGTCTTTTCATGGTACACAAATCCACTCAAGGCAGAAGCCGGTCATCCTCCAGTCCCTTCCATTTCCCAACATGAGTCTACCAAGTTCTCTGACAGCCTCTCTAATCAGGCCTCTCATCTCCACACCCATCGGCCTCACACCCTTAGTCCAGACGTTCACTCTTCACTATTGCCACAGAGCTCCCCAGGCTCAGCCCGAAAACTGGTGCCAGAATTGTATTTATATATATACATATATATGCACATACATAGATATACACACTCATGAAAGTGTGTGTGGTGGAAATCTTGTCTCCCTTTTCAAAACCTCAATTTACATTGACACTGACTACAGGATACGAGAATTCAAAGTACTCAGCACTCTCAGACCCCATACCCTCTCCCTGCAGCCCATCTATCCTGTGCTTCTGTCCACTGCCAGGATAAATCAGGTCCCCGTGCACTTTGAACATACTGTTCACTCTGGTTGGAATATCCTTCTCACCATCTTTCCACCTGAACTGAGTTGGCAGCCCCACTCTACATCATCCAACCCTCAACTCTCTGTCCCCCTCCCATTTCCACACCAAACTTCTACAACCACCAAACCAAATATGGTCAGGTCTTGGGGGGGCTCCAAATACTATACACAGTGTGACAGAGAAGAGCTGAAAAATGACAGCACAGGCACATTAATTCGTCCCACTGAAACTGTTTTTGCAAGTGGCTCAAATTTGGGGAACTTTCTGCTCATTGACACAGATGTTGCTGCTTACGTGAGTTCCCTAAAGCTGATAATCACATACCTATTCAAATAGGGCAAATGTACTAAAACACTAAAAAAAAAAAAGCACAATCATATACAATTCTTTACTACCTCCGACCACTGTTGCTCTGTTCCTGATGTGAACTATACAGTAACTATGAGCCAGTTCTGCCCACTCACGAGGGGTGAAATGGCCACACCCAATGCAGGATCGATGCTTTGAGCTCCACAAGTCAGTTTCCAAGATCCTTCTCTCCCCTCTGGCCAGTGTCCTTGGGACTAGGAAAGCAATCTAATTGGCCCTAAGGAAAACTACCCATCCTAATGAAACACTGTTCTTATCAGTCCAAAGAGCTGAAGACACTAGTTCACAGTCCTGTTCAAGACATTTTTTGAGAAATCTATGTTCAGAGAAATACAAGCATTACTTAGTTTCTGACTTGAAATTAATTTCTAGTGAGAAGGGATGGTGCAGGGACTTGCCCCAAATGAGTTATGTCATGAGTTACCAGATATTCTGGGAGGCACCCGATGCATCTTATACTTCATCTCTGTCCCTCTTCAAGTCGTCCTAGAGATCAACCTGATACAGCAGTAACCGCAAACATTACCGTTCCTCTGCTACGCGCCCAGAGTTCCTCAAAGCACTCATACATCTCATCTAATTATCACAATTCTAGAGGTAAATACTTCCATTCCCACTTTACAGATGGAAAAACTGAAACACAGAGCAGTTGGATAACCCAAGATCCAAGCATTTGCTCCCTCCTTAGATAAACTGGATTGCTCCCAATGACCTGTGGTTAAAGCCCAAATTCCTGAACATTCACACCCCTACTTGTTACTCAAACCTTCCTTTCCAACTTTCCCTCAAACCCCCAGAACCCTGATCTCCCATGAAACACCTTCCCACTTTTGTGCTTGTCCTAAAAAACAGACGTGGCCCAAAGGCAGCCACATGTTGCATGCAAGTGTGGCTTTTGTCCAGATTTAAATTTGGCAGAATTTACAAGTCAGATTTCACATTAAAAATCACAATTACAGCTCCTGAGACTTCATTTAGAAATCATTAGATGTCATCAGAAATCTGCAGCTCTGCAGCCAGGCCTACATTCTGATTAGAAACACTCAGCTGGAGCAGAGTAGTGATGGCCCTCCCTGGTCGGGGCCAAGCTCCATCCAGTTTTCAGCTGCCATTAGCCACACAAAGTATGACTCGTGTGACTTGTATGCCTTGCTCATATTACTGACCTGATTCCTAAAGGCCTTTGCCACCTTGCCCTAAAAGCATCTTTTACTTACTGAAATCTCACCTAACCACCAAGACCAAGCTCAAATGCCATCTCCTCTAATAACTATTTCCTAGTTTCTCCAATTCAGTTTGGCCTCCAGCCTCTGAATTCCCTCAGCATTCTGATTATGTATTGCGACACATCACATCCGGGTCCCAGGCAGTGTGCACGTGCCTCACTAAGAACTATGTAGAAACTCTGAGGTAAGGTTAAATAACCAATTCTGTGATCTTAGGCGACAAACTGTCACAGCATCTAGGATTCGAGCTCCAGATAACCAAAGGAGAGAAGTGACTTGAACACACACACATACTTTCATTCTCTTCATGCCCCTTCTGTCAGCCTTCTGCTTACAGAAAAATCATGGGACAACTTAATGGATGTGTTGTTATTTTTTTAATAGAAACCACATCACTTCCTTTGTTACAGCAATAATGAGGCAGTAATTCAAGAGGGTCCCAGAAAGCTTTTTCATCCACAGAGTAACAGAAAGAAAAACACCTTCACCACTCACGCCCTTGGTTAGCTTTTTCTTTTGATCTCTGTTCCCCTACCCACAATAGTATGTTGCTTCCAGAATGGGATTCTGCCTTCAAATCTTGTATGAGCCGGGAGATTAGTCTATCAGCTTCCCTTAAGAACCGAATGGAAGTCCCTAACTCAGCTGAGAAACCTGGACAAATCTTCTTTGATTTCAGCCTCATCCCAAGGCCCATGAATGTTTTCTTTAAAAAGCTGCAGGCGAATGAGGTAGAAAGGGCAGAGACAAGAGATGGAAAACAGCAGAAGGGCAAAGAGGATGGCTCCCACAGCACTAATGGACAGCAGGCCTCCCAAGGCTGAAAATGCAAAAAGCAGCGTGACACCCACATAGCTACGGGGAGTACATGCCTTCAGTTTCTTCTGCAACATGGGCCACAGGGCAAATATCTGGATGGCAAAAGTCACCATGATGAAGGCATGCAGGGAACGGGGCAGGCGCGAGGCAAGGCAGACAGAAGCAAAGATGGCCATGTTCAAGGACAGCGTGCTGGATACAATGGCAGCATTGGCGCCATAGTCGAAGAAAATGAGGTGGCCCAAAAGCATGAAGACTGACATGGCATAGATGGTGTCAGTGCTGACAGACTCCGTCAGGGTCTTCAGCACTGGGGAAAAACCGTAGGTGAAAGTAACGAAAACCAGGGCGCTCTTCAAGTCAGCCCACCGGGTCCGCCCACTCTTCTTCCGTCCTTCACCTCCGTCAATGAGATCGAACAAAACATAGCCAATCAGTGAAGAGGCCAGGCCGGTCCCAAAGAGCCACTGGGGGGCCAGAAGGCCCTCATCCATATACCACCAGATGACCACAAACACACAGACGCTGCACAGCTGCTGTATCACCACGCTCGACTCGAACACCACGGCCCAGTACTGGTACTTCCGGGCGTGGATGTTTTTCCGGAGCTCTTCCAGGAAACGCCGGTCCACGTAGTTATCGGGAAACGGCTGTCGCTCGTACAGGACCTTCTGCCACTTGGCCTCCTCAGTGTCAGCTACAGGCTGGGTCCCCATGATCCTCTCCCTCAAGCTCAGGCCAGCTCAGTCTCCCTCGCAGAAGTCCACGTGGTTCTCGTTCCTTACAAAGTTCTGAAATAAGACCTCTCTGGAAATCCCATGCCGGGTGGTGGCTGACACTGCACCGACCTGCCTCGCTTGCAAAGGCGGCAACCCAGGCTAGGCCAAGTTCCTGGAAAAAGACACACCATGAACCTCGGAAAGCTGTGAACCGTCCGGGAAGAATAGGGTTAAAGTCAAAGCAACCCAGTTTATTAGAAGTCTGAGCAACATGTGTGCGGTGGCCATTTAATAACCGTGGACATTCAACCTCTGTTTCAGATTTTAAGTTATAATCCCACGGATGATAACAGACATCTGGTAGCTAGTACGTACTGAGTGTCTACTCCGCGTCAAGTGCCTTCTGGAGCTTCTTTCATTTAATCCCCGCATGCTTTCAAGTTAGCATTAGCTCCACTTTAGTTAGTAAACAAGAAAAAACCCGAGATTCGAAGTGCTTAAAGTAACTTTAGCCCAAGTTAACAGTGATAAACACTGGAGCCAGATTCAAACCAATGTCTGACCCCAAAGCCTGGGCCTCACATCACGTCTCCCTCTAAACCAGTTAGCTCAGGGGTTCACATATCCCTGAGGCTTCACCCAAAGCCCTCCCTGTCGCTGTATGCTTGTAGCTGCACTTGGTGCAAATTTCTAGGGATAGGATCCAGAGCTTTTATTTACGGAGTTCTCAAAGGCATGTGTAGAACGAAAGAGCGAAAGAAAGAACGAACGAACGAAAGAAAGAAAGAAAGAAAGAAAGAAGAAGGAAGGAAGGAAGGAAGGAAGGAAAGAAAGAGAGGAAGGAAGGAAGGAAGGAAAGAGAGAGAGGAAGAAAGAAAGAAAAAGAAAAGAAAAGAAAAGAAAAGAAAAAAGAAAAAAGAAAGAAGGTACCAGTCTAACGACAACTGCACAAAACAAAACGGTATGGGCTCCAAGGTTCATTCAACCAAAACCAAGGACTCAAAGATTCTTAATCCATTAACTGAGCGTAACATCCTTTAAAAAGTTATCACTCCACTTATAACGGAAAAACTCTTGGGAGGTTCGAACACAGCGACCCCTTTTTCACAATGAAAATTTAAGAGAAATACCAGGGTCATGCTGCAAGTCTGCGAAGAAAATTCTTATTGCCGACCTTATTTCTTCCATAGAGCCCGCGCTAGGTTTTGCTTCACAAGCGAGACGAGACACCCTGGGAGCCCCTCTCACTGCAGCAAGGACCCCGGCCCAAGGAGCTCACTGCTTCGCCCCGGCTGGAGGATCCGCGGCGCCGGAAAGGGCAACGCCCCTCCGTGGGGCCGGGGGTCGGGCAGGTGTCCCCGGGGGCGCCCCACTCCCCCTCCGGGGCCTCCCGCGCCCGTCGCCGGTGAGGATGACGGAGGAGAAAGAGGCCCGCAAACACGGACTCCCGCTCGGAACCCACCTGCCCGCAATTCCTAGGGCTGCGCGGCCGGGAAGGGCGGCCGCCCGCCTCCTTCCCCATCCGGGGCGCCGGGGGTCGCGACGGCGGCCGAGCGCTTCCGGGTCCTCCACAGCCTCCGCGGCAAGAGCGCCCTTCCCCGGCTAGAGAGACTGCGAGGTCGCTGCTGCCCCCTCCTGGCTGCTCAAGGACCTCCCGGCTCCCCTCTGAGGACGCACCGCTCAGAGTCCAGGAAAAAGCCAGTCCCCAACAGAAAGACAGGATTTGGCGTCCGAACAACGCCAGGGGTAGAGGCTGGGCTGGTAACGAGAGATTACAAAGCCTACTTTTACTGAGCTCCGGTTACTAAGTCCCTCAACTAGAGACTTCCCATGCATCCGTGAATTCACTGGACACATACAGGTACTGTATTAGGTGCTCCTGATACAACAGTGAATGAAGACGACAAAAATCCCTGCTCTCCTGGAGCTTTGTGTCTTGTGCATTGACCTGTAAAGTGATGATAGATCTCCTCACAGAGGACAAAATTGAGGCTCAGAGAGGTTGTGATGCGTCCAAAGCCACACAGCTGAAAAACGGGTTCGTCAAGATTAACATCCAGTTGTCTGTAGCTTCCAAGTGTGGTTCTCTCCTCTTTGCTGCCTAGAAGGAATTGGGGTGGAGGACACTGTGGCTGAAAACAGCCGGAGACTGAAGAGGAGGTTGCTGATTTTCAGCTGACTTCGTAGAACTCTCAGAGGATGCATAAACAGATGGAAGTAATAAAACAGCAAAGGGATAGAGATAGTAGAATACAAGATATAGGGGGCACCAAAGTCAGAAAACCCGAATCCACTTACTAGCTGTGTGACTTGGCAAATCATAATGCCTGAGCTCTGATTTTCTTCATCTGTAAAGTGGAGATAACACTATTTACTCTTGGAGACTTTACGGGAGACTCAAAAGACTCAAATATAAATCATAAAAAATGTTTTGGAAAGTGCTGGCATTTGTAGAGCTGCCATTAGCCGACTTTGGTCCTGGTTTTGATGGCAATGCTCGAACGCAATAAATTCTGCAAACCGATCTCTTTCCATTTCCCTCCAGGTTTCTGTGCCAAAATTTGACAAGATCCCTTGGCTTAGTGAGGCCAGCCGCAGCAACAAGCCACTGGTGCTCAGCCTTCCCAAAAGGTAACAGCCCAGCCCCTGAGGGCGAAGGTTTCAACAAAGTCCTCACGGAAGGTGATTGCTGGGGCAGTTCTCAGAGGGGCAAATCTGAGAAACCCAAGATGAGAGCTCTAAAACCAGAAATGGCCTGGGTTTCTCGGACAAAAGTGGGCACTGAGGATAGTCTTGGCAGGGGGACGAGCTCTTAATTAACCTCCCTCTCTGCAACCATCACGCAGCAACACGGAAGAATTTTGCCCGTGGATAGCGTTCTCCACACACTTCCCTCCCCCTCGGCATCTTACTTTTTCTCCTCAGCTTTCGTTTGGAATTTTCTAATTTTAACCACCAAAACTCTAGAACCATACATTCCTGTCTTTGTAGAGTAGCAGCTGCCTGTGTAGAACTTTGAGACACTCTCCAATCTCACCAAGCCTGACACGTCCCAACAAACTGCTATGGAACATGTTTCTCTTTTTCGAAATAGGAGGTGCCTGTGTGTTAGCAGCATCTCAGTGCCGACACGCGGAATGAGCGGGCTTCCTCACTCCTCCTGCATTTTTGGTCCCTGGGTGTGGTGATATACCCAGCTCTGGGGAGGGGAAGGGGGAGCGTGAGGTAATGTGGGGCTGAATAGTGAACGGGAGCGATCAGAGGGAGAGTAAGGAGAGAGCAGGTCAGGAGGCAACTTCGAAAGCACTTCGTAGGTGAAGAGGGCCGGCTCTCTGGCACGTGCGACAGTTGGCTAGGAAGGTTGGAGTCTCGAAAGGAGTTTTTCCTCCTGTTGGTAAGGGTCACATACCTTCCGGCCCAGAGATAAGCGACCGCCATGAGGGACATTCTCCCCACATCCCCTGTTCAATAACATGTACCTTTGCTTTATCTGCTGCCCTTTTTCAAAGCCACAGTCTCCGCAAAGAGACAGATGTGTGTGTTTTCAGAGCACCTATGAAGTGCTTGTTCCGATCTGCTATTTTTACTTTGTATCTAAACTCTAGCTCGTGTCTTGCTCATGTGAAATGGCCCGTGTTTGACACCTGATTAGGGTAGCAGTCCACCATTTCCATCCCACCCTCCTCCTTGTTCTCATTAGACCTGCCCCTGCAGCCAGAAGTAAAGCCTCCCTGGCGGGGCTCTGTCACCCCAGCTGTCTTAGTCCTTGACTGTACAGTTTGGGGTACCTACAGGGGTAGGGGACAGGAAGGGGGCTTGAAAAAGGCAGACCCAGAATACAGCTGTGTACCCCCCCAGGGCCTATTCCCTTTCACAGCCGGGTCCTGGAGTGTCAGAAGGGCCAGACTATTGGCAGCCAGCTGGGAAGGGAAGGGTCAGTTTTCCCTCTGGCCAGCTAACCTCAAGCTAGTCACAGGGAAAAATGACCTAAGCGGTCAGCGAAGCTCTACTCATTTCTAAACTGGGAGTATTTGGGCAGCAATCTCAGCCCTTTGGAAGAGAAATGATGCTTCCCCACCTCCAAAGACGCTGACTGGACAACAGCGGTGTGGTGCCCTGAGCCTTCAGGAAGACAACAGGAATACAAAGTCTTTGAAAGAATGGTTGGTTTGAGTAGCACCAAACAATTCTTCAAGATCAGCAACTCTTTCTCTGGCTAAAGCCCTGGGTTCCAAGCTGTTTATTTCCAGCAAAACCCTCTTCTAAGATCTCGGTAAGAAAGTTACACATGTGCTTTAAGTATTAACCTACTTTGGGACGAGCAGTTCTAACATGGAACAGCCTAAAAAAGAGGCAGAAACAGCTAGCAAAATGTACTCAGCGCACCCCCATCCGCAAACTCCTGAAACGCACCTGCAGGGCTGCAGCGGGTGAGGCCCGGCTCCCCGCACCAGTGCCTGACCTGAAGCCAAACTCATCGTCAGTCTCGAGAGCCCTCAGGTCACACTGAGCCCCTACTTCTTTGAGATTGAGTGCTAAAGCAGTTCTAAGGTGTCTCTTGGTCAGCATTTGCGTGTCAAGCTCAAGCCAGGCTGTTCACAAATCAAACAAAAGGCAGCAAAGGAGCTGGGTCAGACCCACCTCCCCTGCTCTCCCAGGGCCCAGGGAAATGGTGAGGAGAAATGAAACCATAAATGCCTCGGGGACCCCAAACTCCTTTCACGTGCCCATGTTGTAAATGAACAATGAACAATGAAATCTTTCCTCATTAGAGAGGAGAGGTGTTCCTGGCATTCCGAGTTTCCATTTCTGGAATGCCAGGGGCATGCACAGCGCTGCATACACAGGCAGTTTATGATGTGCAGGCCCCCTGCTGGCCTTGGCCTCTTACACTGTAATAAAATGAACCACAACAGCCGCAAGGCAGGTCACACCTGTGAAGAGAACAGATACTATCCCTGCAGCTTCACGGCTTCACCCCCTGACTAGAAAGAAAGAATGTTCCAGAGCGGTTGATGGAAGAATATGTTCCACGGGAAGAAATGAGTGGATTCAGCATCCAGGGACACAGACTCCAAGGAAGCAGTCCAGGCATGAAAAAACCCTGCACTTACTTCTCATGAATAACTTCTCCATAGGTCTTTTCAGGAAGGAGATCTGGGGGCATTTCACCCATTACACATCTGCTTTGATGAACAATTTTTTAAAGCATTTTGTTTCATTTCATAGAGCAAGTGTGAGTGAGGGAAAGGGGTAGAGGGAGAGAGAGAGAAAATCTTAAGCAGTCTTCATGCCCAGAGCAGAGCCGATGCAGGGCAGGATCCCAGAACCCATGACCTGAGCCTAAATCCACAATTGGACACTTGGGACGCCTGGGTGGCTCAGTCGGTTAAGCGTCCAACTTCGGCTTAGGTAATGATGGGTCTGTGGGTTGAAGCCTCACGTCAGGCTCTGTGCTGACAGCTCGGAGCCTGGAGCCTGCTTCAGATTCTGTGTCTCCCTCTCCCTCTGCCCCTCTACCACTTGCGCTCTGTCTCTCTCTCAAATATAAATAAACATTAAAAAAATTTTTTTAAAGAATTGGACACCCAACTGACTGAGCTACCCAGATGCCCTGAACAATTTTTTTTCTGCCTTAATTTGTACACTGTCTCTGACAGTCCACAAGTGGCATTGGTTAGTTCAATACAAACGGGACAGAGAAGCCAGAGTGACTTAAAAGGGCAAAGCCATCTTTTAAAAGCTGCCAACTGGCCTGCACCCTTTAGGACTGGGATGGAAAACAACTTCTCAGGGAGTCCCTTGGTTTATCTCAGTTGGAAAGGAAAAAAGTGTCCTTTATTCTTCAAGTTTCTTCTGGCTGGTCTGAGACTCCAATTGACATAAGACATATTAACAAGAGAAAATCAAACTTAATTTTTTACATTCAGGAACCCACATGAGATTCCAAAGACAGTCACGCCAAATGAGGTATATATGTCATCCTGAACCAAGGAGAAGGAGGCAGGGGTTGGGGATTTCAAAGGGAAGGAAGACAATTCATAGGAAGAATGGAAAGAGTAAATGTTTAGTAAACAAATGTTTGAGGGGCCGTCCAGAAACCATGAGACACGGAGACGAATTTTAACAGACTTTGCCAAGTTCCTGCCTGTCTGCCTCCCTTAGTTCATATTATACTGTAGGTATCTATGGTGACTGTGCTCTTCCTGGAGCAGGGTCTCTATCTAAACTCTTTTAGGCGCTTAGGGGGAAAGTCAAAGTTTCTTCCTGAGTCTTTTGGGCCTTGACTGTTAACAGCTCAAAATAATCTACGTGCCAAAGTGGCACATTTTGGGCTGCTCATTTGGACCCCGGCATCTCTGAAACAACCAACAGCTTGACTCTTCAAACCAGAGACTATGATCTAACTAGCTCTTGTTTTGATTACTTCAGGTCTCCTCACGCCTCTGCATTTCTGGTTTCATCTAAGAAGGATACGCATTTGCCTATTTTGTTTCAAGTTCCAGATGTCTTATCTAAGGTACTCAATTTTTTTTTAATTGAAAAGAAACCGTTAGTGGCTCTAGGATGACATAGAATGTAAATGTAAAGGCATTTCCTGTGTCCTTAGCAGATCGTAAGCCTGGAATGTCATCACTGTCCCATAGATATTCGCCGAATGAAACAAATAAGCACCACCCACTCGCCCCACCTTAAGTGAACCAGCACTGAGAATAAAGGTTACAATCATCAAAAAGCGGCGGCGGGGGGGGGGGGGGGGGACGGGGGGCGGGGCAAATCCTATTGAGAAATATGCCCCAACGCCTTCAGGACTTCTCAGCTGGTGTCCAGAGCCAGTCCCAGTGTCTGGAGCCTCTGACACTGTCCCATCACCGCCCTGGATCCCTCATGTGTCCCACCTACAACAACCTACACCCGTGAACTTTCATATTGTCCTCATGTCCCCTCCACCTCACAGAAATCAACTATGACCGGCTGCCAGGCGACACTCCTATATGCCACCGCCCAGAGGGTTCCTATCTTAAAGATGCGGGTGAAGTCCGCGGCGCCCTGAGACCCAGGGAGAGAGCTCCCCTGGCGTCCCAACAGTTTCTCAGCTGAAAAGTACACGTACCCACGGGGCGGCTGCTAGCGTGCCAGGGCGGGATTCCTGAGCACTTGGCACAGTGCCCCACTCGTGGTGACGCCCACCGTGGTGACAGCTCCGCTCTGCGAGCCACCATTGGGTCGGCCCTCGTGTCAAGAGGTAGACAGCCGCTTACGGAGCCCTTCTGTGGTTGAGCGCAGATAGGGAGAGGAGTGAATCAGATACGGCCTCCGCGAACGGTGCGTGGACCGCACAGGTGCACGGCCGCCAGCAGAGGCGGGCAAAGTCCCCGAGAGGCGAGGCGGTGGGAGGGAAAGGAGGGGTGAGCCGACAGCGCCAGGGAGTGGTTCCAGAGGAAGTGGCGTCCGCATGCGATCTGGAAGGTACTTCCACAGTGGAGGGAAGCGCCCGGGGAGCAAAGACGCGGGGCCTGAGCGTGCAGGAAGGGCTTGTAAACGTCAAGGAATCAGGCCGCAGCGGCGGGCTTGCAGGGAAGGGAACCAAGCAGACGGGTGGGTCCAGCGGGAGGGCAGCGGGGCCCAGGGCGAGGAACAGCGAGGAGACGTTGCAGGTTTTCGGCGCGTGACCGACAGGGACAGGGCTGTGCTTGAGAGTCACGGCACTAATCCCCCAATACGCTGGACAGGCATGTAGGTACGAGTGACCCCATGACATGCGCCGGGGGTTCTGAGCGGGGACAGGATCCACCTGACAATTGCTGCAGAACCGGCAAAAAGCCTTTCAGTCACTGTCTCTTTGGACCTCTGATGTAGACAGCCTTTCTCCGGCCACCGAGCGCCTCCTCATCCCTCGTTTGCTCTGAGCCTCTTCCGAGGCTTTAAGACTCTAAGCCCCAGACCCGCTGGCCGGGAAAGGCGGGAGAGGAAGGCGTTGATAACGACCGGGGCAGGTGGGAGGCCAATCTTCCGCAGGGCTTAGAATTCGTGCCTGCAGTACTCAGAAGTGGCCACTAGGAGGCAGGCAAGAGCAGGCTGAGCCAAGAAGGCCGGTCTCAGGCAGCCCTGGGGGATCACAAATCCATCACTCCTGCGGTGAAAGCAAAACGCCCCCGCTGCTCCCGCTCTCCTCCTGTGTCTGCGTGTGAAACACAGTTGCCAGTTGCCCCTACAGATTAGAAAGGCAAGTAGGTGTAGGGAAGACAAATTGGACCTTTTGCCGTCTTAGGGGTTTTGGCTGCGCCTGAGAGTTAAGTTGATAGGAGAAAAACATATAAATCTATTTAATATACGTTTTACGTGAAACAGGAGACCTCACAAGGAAATGAAGACCCAAAGAAGTGGCAAAACCTGAATGTCTTGTGCTGTGTTGAACAGAGAGAGCCAAACGCGGGAAAGTACCTAAAATAGACGGGGAGGCTAAAGGAAGATAAAAATTATTTCAACGAGGTCTGTGTGCACAGGATTGTACAGAGTTGGCCACCACCACGGGGGGGGGGGGGGGAGGGGCCAGCACGTGTCCCCTGTGAGGTGAACCTGGGCTCAGCCCGCAGCTGCTCCTTTCTGGAAAGAAAGTATCTGGTGGGAGTGGAATGCCCTGTGGACACTCTATGGCTTCTTTTATCCTCTAAATCAGGGACCCGCCAGGAGGCTGCGGTGGCCTTACAGCCAGCTAGGGGCCCTGGCCTCTGGGCACAGGTGCAAAGGTCCTGCCAACTGGCTCCCTTCCTCTTCCAGTCACAGGTCAAAGGGCAGAACCCTGAACATCCACACTCCAAGTGGCCCTCCTGCCCTGCCCAGGGGCAGTCCTGGAGCAGATGCCGTGGTCTGTGTGTCTGGAGCAGTTCTCACTAAAGAGAGACAGAAAGGAAACAGAGGCTCAGAGAGTGAAAGACCCGGGAAGAGGAAGACAAACAGCAAAACAGAAACAGAGGTAGGGAGGGGGACAAAATACCAGAAAAAGGAACCACAAGAGGAGAGGCAGAGCTAATAAAGAAGAAAAGTAGAAAATGAACACAAAGAAAGCAGCCTCCACACGGCCCCATGTAAACATCCTCCTTGGAGCGGGGTCTTTACAAGGCACGACTTTCACCTGCCATTTGCAGGCATCCACTCGTGACTTCTCCAGGTGCCGTGGGCAGCCAAGGGTATTCCAGTAGCTGGACAACTGAGGCCGAGAGGTCCTTGCTCAGAGCTCCCTGCAAGGCAGAGCAGACGGATCGGGCCATCTGGGGACTCCAGCTGGGGTCCCCCTGGGACCCCTTGGCCTACTTGCTGGGCTGGGTGTCACCGAGCTCAAGTTCTTGGTTACCAATGGAGCAGAAAATGCCACCCCAGTCTCTCCGTGCCTGCCCCCCACTCCCTGTCTCCTCTCTTTGATCTGGGTTTGCTGTTCTAGCCTAATGAGTCCGAGTCCAGACAAGAGCAGTACCTCTTTTGCTTTTAGCGGACCTGTGACAAAAAGCCCCCGTTAAAGACACTGTAGCAGCAGAGACTCAGCTGGGAGAATGTATAGGAGGGCAACTTACGGTTTTCTTACCACCAAGGACTCGTTTGAGTGTTTCTTTCTCACTGAATCTTAAATTTTGAAAGCTTGTGATCACCACAGAAACTACTTTGCATACTCCTAGGTCCTTTTCCTCTTTATATTGATCAAGCACATGTAACAACAAAAAATGATTTTAAAAATGACACCACTGACCTGAAATAAAACCCAAAATTAGTAAGTCTGGACAGTAGGTGCACAGTTGTTGACAATGTTTCATGTATGTTTGAAATGTTTCCTAGTCAACCATATGAGTGTTTTAAAAACCATATTCAGCTTTATTTTGGGGGCGCCTGGGTGGCTCAGTCAGTTGAGCGTCCAACTTCGGCTCAGGTCATGATCTCGCAGTCTGTGAGTTCAAGCCCCGTGTCGGGCTCTGTGCTGACAGCTCAGAGCCTGGAGCCTGCTTCGGATTCTTTGTCTCCCTCTCTCTCTGACCCTCTCCCGCTCATGCTCTGTCTCTCTCTCTGTCAAAAATAAACAAACATTTAAAAAAATTTTTAAAAACCATATTCAGCTTTATTCTCTAATTGAGATGGCTGTTATTATCAGATAGCAGGAAAATGTGTAATTATCATAGGTTTTTTTTTAATATTGAAAATACCTCTCTGATCACCACCTTTTTCAAAGAGATGTAGGAATCATTATGCCTTCATATGGGTCCTAAGAGTCCACTTTGTCCCTGAGGAAAGATGGTCTTCATTTGACCCTTTATCTAAGGAAATTCTGACTTACTGAAACTAAATACATGGGCTGACAAGTCTCTTAACCCTTCTGGACCACAATTTCCTCACTGCATCCATTGAAAGAGTTGAACTAGAGGTGACCAATGAGGTGTCTCTCATTTAAGGCAAGAGCAGAAAGGAGAAAAGGAACAGAGGTGTCAAAAGGCAGGAAGGTTGGAGGCAAATTTGTCAGTGCTCCTCAGACATGCTTCTGATAGCTGTTTCTAAAATGACCATCGGGTGCTTACATTTTTGGTTTTTGTTATGTGGAGAGGTGTGTGTGTGTGTGTGTGTGTGTGTGTGTGTGTGTGTGTGACACACACAGAGAGAGGGAGAGAGAGAGAGAGGTGGAGAGAGGGAGAGGAAGGGAAACATACTTTTCTGTTTTTTTATCAAAGATTCAAGGAGGCCAAGGACTTGGGGGATGAGCCAGAGCTTAGGAAACTCACCAGATATTAACCTCCAATATCAGGATGTGTCCGGTTGTGAAATGGGAAGCGGGGCTTCTGGGCCCCAGCCCAAGGGTGCTTCATTCCTCAGCCGGGCTACAGAAGGTTTCTCTCACTTTCTCATCACAGCTTCCATCTGCTATCCTGGGGCAGCTGCCTGGAAAATGAGAACCCCATTAACATTTCAGAGCTGCTTTTCTTGGTGGCTCTGACTCCACAGATGACATAACCAGGGGCTTGTGCTCCGAACCACCAGACAATTCACTCTCCAGTCCTGCTACTGCTGCTGAGCTGGCCTTAAGGAGACCAAGAGTGAGAAGCAGATGCTACAGAAGTTTCCAGGGCTAGGAAGGAAAGCACGGCAGGAAGGAGGAAGCTGGGGCCTACAGGGCATGGAATCCCAAATTGTTTGCATCGACTTCCTTGTACACACATGTGTGTATGTATAGGTGATACTTTAAAACGCTTACAGTGATTCATCCATTCAGCCATCCTGTGTTGAATGCCTACTGTGTGCCAGATTCTGTGATGGGCTCTAGGGATGCAAAGATCTTTGACACATGTTTTTGCTTTTCAAGAACTCTCAGTCTGGTGGAGGAAATAAGCCTATTTAAAAAAAGAAGAAGCAGCAGAAAGAAAGAAAGAAAGAAAGAAAGAAAGAAAGAAAGACTAACAGCACAAAATGCAACAAAAAGCAAATATGCACCCAACTCGGAGTGCATGGGTGGCTCAGTCAGTTGAGTGTCCAACTCTTAATTTCGGCTCAGGTCATGATCTTACGGTTTGTGAGATCAAGTCCCACGTCAGGCTCTGCACTGACAGTATGGAGCCTTCTTGGGATTCTCTCTCTCAAAATAAATTTAAAAACATTAAAAAAAAAAAGCTATATCAAGTCTGTGATGGAATCAGAAAGGCAGGCACCCAACTCAGATTAGGGTATGCAAAATGGTAAGAGGGTCAGGAGAAAGACTTTCTGAGAAAGTAACACCGAAGCTATGTCTTAATGGATGAGGAGCTAACAAGGCTGGGCAGGACAATATATAAACCATTTTGTCTTCAGATTCTAGGGGATGGCAGTCATCATGGTTATGGAACTCTGCAGTCACATCTGCAGTCGTCATTAACCTGGCAAGACCCTGCTATGCACCTTTGAGATCTCTCAAATATGTTTGTTGCTTGATTTGCGATGAACTCTAATGTAGAAGCCAGAAGTCTGGAAAAGGGGAAGGAATGTCCTGTGGGAAAGACAAGAGTCTGCTTATAACGCCACCAAAAACAAACCTGCCCAAGGATTCTCCCTTTCCCATGCCCACCTGTGCATACTTCCCTAACCCTTTAAGTGCAAATGCCACTTCTTGAAGCCTTTCCCCATTCCTGCTGTGGGACATGGTCTCTCTTTTCTGAAGGCCCAGGAGTATCATCACTGCTTCTGTGATATCTAGTGCGTCCAACCTTGGATCACAGCTTCAGAGATGCATCTTAGTCTCAGAGCTCACAGATGGGAGGGAGGGAAGGAGGAGCCCCCAGAGGTACCACCCCCAGGGTCTCAGGGAAGATCTGGCAGAAGGTGGAATCTGCCAGAAGCCCAGAAGTCTCTGTGTCTCTGGCCTCTCTCACTCCCCACTCCCCATACCAGACAACAGTCCACTCTCAGCTAGCCTCAGTTCTCCGAACCAATCTGATGGGTCCTTCTTCCCTGCTGTTGTGGCGTTTCCTGGGTTGGAATGCCCTCCCCACACCTTGTTCACCCACCAACACCTACCCCAGAATTGCCTGCTCCTTTAGCCCGTCTCAGCCATTCCCTCTATGCCCCACCCCACCCCCATCCAGGTGAGCTCTATGGCTTTTTTCAGTTTCACGGTGGCCTCAACATATTTGTCACCACACCCTCCACACCGTGTGCTTCCTCGAACACAGTCTGCCAAGTGGTAAGCCCCTTGAGGTCAGAAGCTGTGTGTTATTTGCTTCAGGGACCCCGGTACCTAATGAATGGACAAATGAATGAATTTGTATTTTTCCCTGGCCTTCCTTAGGGCCAGAAAATGTCTTATTCATCTTTGTGGCCCCAGCCCAGCACCCTCCACAGGGTGGCCTCACAATAAATGCCTGTTGTTGAATGAATGAGTCGAGTTGTTCACACTCATGCTTTAACATACCAACCCACAACATTGTAATACTCAGTTGATTCTTTTTAAATGGCCTATAAAAATGAAATGTATTTTAAATATTTGTCAAAAGAATCCAACTTTGTACCTAGTTTTCAGTCCTCAAACCTTCAGTAATAATGCCTTGTCCAAACGCTTTATGTCTCTCAGAGGACGAAGCCACTTGTGGACCAGTCCACTGAGGGTCTTAGGAGCGCACCCCAGGTACCCCCCTATGCTGCATAGGTGTATTCCTCCTCTTCCCATTTCCTATCCCTCCCGGCAGCAGGAAGGGGTCAGGGCACGGTGTACACACACGTACTAACAGGTCAACAGACAATCAAATGACAGGAAAGGGTGTTAATTCATAGTCATTTTCTGTTTGTCCCTGTGACCCCTCTCCCCCATATTATACACGTTCTATGAACCTGCCTCGTGACTCTGAGGTCAGTGTGAGTGAAAAAGGGTAAGCTGTGCCTGTACTACTGTATGCAGGGGTCCTGAGGTCACTGACTAGTCTGTGGCTCATCCCCCTGCCTCAACTCTTTCTGAACCTACCAGCTGCAGCCAAGCCTGGACTCTGTGTCCACCCGGGATGGGGCTGAGACCAGAGGCTCCCTCTCTGTTTTATGGAAGGAATAACTATTACCTCTCTTACTCCTCCACCCCTTTCCCCTTCTTTGCTGCCCCAGGTACCCCCACCATTTCCTTACCTCTCTCTGTTTCTCTCTCTCCTCAGGCCGGGAGGGACAAGAGTAACCCCATGCTGATCAGAAGCAAGCAGCTATGCTCCACATGTCAAGAAATAAAAATGGTAGGTCAGTGGGATGACAGAAGGAGCTGGGGCATCCCAGGGCACAGCAATACCCCTTCCCCACCAGAGCCCAGTGATGCGAGACCATGCTTTCTGCAGGGAAGGGCTTGATAAGGGCTGCAAATAAGTACCTGTTGGCCCTGGGGGCACTATTACCTGACACGATATGATAAACCCTCCCCATTTTCAACAAACCAAAAGATAAATTAAGGCAGATGAGTCAGAGGGAAAGAGATGAGATGAGTCACTTTACTTTGAGATCCTAAGGTAACCTCATACCTATAGTGGTTCAGGAGATTATGGAACTTCTCCCCCCTCAAATTTCCCCAACACAACACAACATAACACAACACAACACACACACATACACAATCTGCCTCTACCATTACAGTCATGAAACAAGCAGCTTAATCTTTGGGTCTATCAGTTCAACCAGCACCTCAGCATAAAGGCTAAGGAGAGATTCTATAGTACTTTCTAGCTAGTGGGAGGTGTCTGTAACTGGGGATGCAGAATGGTGGGGAATGAAGGAGTATTAAGAAAAGAAAGAGGAGGGGCACCTGGGTGGCTCAGTCCATTAAGCATCTGACTCTTGATTTCGGCTCAGGTCATGATCTCATGGTGCGTGAGTTCCAGGCCTGAGTCAGGCTACTCGCTGACAGTGCGGATCCTGCTTGGGATTCTCCCTCTCCCTCTCTCTCTGCCCCTCCCCCCCCAACAAAAATAAACTTAAAAAATCTTTTTAATTAAAAAGAAAAGAAAGAGGACAGCAAGGGGAAATGGAGGACACAAGGACAAAGCCCTACCATCTGTCAGAGCTGCCGCAGAAAGAGGCCTGTGTCCGCACCGTGTCCGCACGGATGCCATACAGGTCAGAGTTAGGACTTGGGTCGGTTTAAGGGTTACGGTTAGGGCCAGTCCGGCTTGGGTCAAAGGTTAATTTCACTAAATGGTTAGGTTTAGGGTAGGAGTTGAGCAGGGTCTCTACCATTCTGATATCCGATGATTCTCCTTTGACTCTGGGCTGATGTGCAACAAGAGGAAGGGCCAGGAGTGGAAGACAAACAGGTGACAGGCTCCTTCGACATGTTAATGGCGAAAGTGCTTTGACTACTGGGATATGAAAGAGACCTGCAGTTTTGTGAAATTTTTGTGTGGGATTCGGAAATGTAACTGAGCTACCAACAGAAGTGTATCTGAATGTTACAATCTGTGTTCATGTTCTACTTCATGAGGATCACAGTGTTCAATGTTAGCACCACCAGAATCTGGGAGACTGGGATTGGGACTTCTCCTGGTCTTATTCCTGGAATCACTGTGTCCACATTTAGAATGCACTGACCCTGGGGCCCCAGCCGGCTTGGCCAGCTGGCTCACTTGGGACTTCGGCACTGTTCTCTTTCTCAAGACCTCTTTGACCTTTGCCCTTGCCCGGACCTGACTGGAGTAGAACCACACGCTGTGGTTTTACCATTTGCTGCAGATCCCCAAAAGAAGGACCTCAAACACGAAAGTCAGAACCAGTGCACGCACATCTGGTAGGAAACTATAGAAAGTTAGAAAATGAGCATGAAATATCCCTGCTTCACTATGTGCAATAGAGCCTCAAGCTCCTCCTGGGGTTGGGGGTACTGCACAGCTGCTGGAGTCACTGAGACCCCCACCCTCCTTTCTCAGGAGGGGGTTGGACATAGATGCTGGGGTAGATAGAGAAAGAGTCCTAGAAATAGAAGCAACTTCCTTGACCTGATAAAGTGCATCTCTGGAACACCCACAGCTAACGTCATACTCCATGAAGAAAGACTGGGTAGTTTCCCCTTAGATCAGGAACAAGACCAGGATGTCCGCTCTTGCTACTTCTGTTTAACGTGTATTGCATGTTCCAGTTAAGGCAGTTAAGACAAGAAAAAAAATAAATAAATAAAGGGCAACCAGACTAGAAAGGAAGACATAAAACTATATTTGCAAATGACATAATTTTATATACATAAAGTCCTAAGGGACCCACAAAAAACAATTAAAACTAATACATGAGTATAGCAGAGTTACAGGATGTAAGATAGTATACAAAAATCAATTCTATTTCTATATATTAGCAATGAACAATTCAAAAATGAAATTAAGAAAACAATTCCATTTACAATAGCATCACAAAATTAAAATACTTAGGAATAGATTTAACAAAATAAATGCAAGACTTGTACATCAGAAGCTATAAAATATCATATAAAGAAATTTTAAAAGACCTAAACAAATGGAAAAAAAAACCATAATTACAGATTGGAATGCTTGGCATTGTTAAGCTGGCAATACTCCCAAATTGGTCTACACGTTCAGTACAATCGTTCTCAAAATCTCATATGAGTTTTTTGAAGAAACCGACAAGCAGATCTTAAAATTCATATGGAAATGCAATAGATGCAGTATAATTAAGACAATCTTGAAAAAGAAGAACAAAGTTACAGGACTCACACTTCCTGATTTCAAAACTTACTATAAAGCTACAGTAATCAGGACTTTGTGGTACTGGCCTAAGGATAAACATATAGATCATGGGGACAGAATTGAGAGTCCAGAAATAGAACCTTACATTTTTGAACAGTTAAAAAAATTAACAGGAGAAAATCAAATTTAATTACATACATCCGGGGTCTCCAGAAGAATTAGAATAAGAGGTCCCAAACAGCTAATTTTTAACAAAGGTGTCAAGACAATTTAATATAAACGTAATTTACATTTACATAAATTAATGTAAATGGTACCTAGACAACTCTATATTCACATGCACAACAGTGAAGCTGTGCCCTTCCTCACATCATATACAAAAAATAACTACAAAGGGATCAAAGACCTAATTGTAAGTGCTGGAACATAAACCTTCTAGAGGAAAACGGGTAAATCTTCATGACCTTGAATAAGGCAATGGTTTCTTAGATATGTTACCAAAAGCACAAATAACAACAAAAATACATAAATTCAACTTCATCAAGCTTAAAAACTTTTTTGCTGCAAAGAACACCATGAAGGACATGAAAACACAATGCACAGAATGGGAAAAAAAATGAATCCAAAATATACCCCAAAAAACCCTATTTACAACTCAACAATAAAAAACAAACATCCCGATTTCAAATTGGACAAGAAATTTCAAAAAACATTTCTCCAAAGAAGATATATAAATGGCCAATGAACACATGAAAAGATCCATAACATCATTAGCCTTTAGGAAAATGCAATCAAAACCATAATGAGATATTATTTTCTATCCACAAGAACAGCTGTAATTTAAAAAAGTGGACAACAACAAGTGTTGACAAGGATATGGAGAAACTGGGACCCCCACACATGGCAGGAATGTAAAAGAATGCAGCTGCTTTAGGAAACAGTTTGGCAATTCCTCAAACTGTAGAGTCACCGTATGACCCACCAATTCCATCCTAGATATATACACAAGAGAACTGACAACATATGTCCATACACAAACTTGTACAAGGATGTTCATAGCAGCGTTATTCATAATAGCCAAAAAATGAAAATACCTCAATGGTCTATCAACTGATAAATGCTTAAACAAAATGTGATTCAATCCATACAATGGAATATTATTCAGCCATGAAAAGAAAGTACTTCTATATGCTACAACCTGGATAAAGCTTGAAAACATTTCGTTATGTACAAGAAACCACGCAGTAAAGGCCACGTGTTATATTAATTTCATTATATGAAATGTCCAGCATTGGCAAATCTATAGAAATAGAAAACGGGTAATGGTTGCCAAGGACTTGAAGAATGAGTGCTAATGAGGACAGAGTTTCTGGGCTGATGAAAATCTTCTGGAAGTAGATAGTGGCAATGGTTGTCCGACTTTGTGACACTACTAAAAACTACTGAGTTGTACGCTGAGATGGTGAATCTTATGGTGTCTGGATTTACAAAAAGATTAGCACTAGAAAAATATTTAAAAAAATAAAAGCATAAAGTGGATGAATACCGAAAACAGAAAAATCCTAAACAGGACCTGGCATGTATAAACTACTAATATACCTGCATGAGTACCCCACACCAGGAGCTCAACTATTTAGTGTGGAAGTAATGCCTACTGAAAGTTATGGTTGTGAGTCACCAGGGGTATCCGCCTAACTTTTATGTAAACTGTCTCTTGCCACTTCTCTGCTCCAAACAGCTGAGCTTCCCCTTAAAACATCTATTTTGTAGTCCTTCTGTTATCTGCGTTGTTCTCTAATACACACTTTCAAGCCCCTTCAGAGTAGGATGTCAAGGTGAACATACTGTAGGAAGTTAGAGGCATTCTCTAACATATGTAAATTAACTGGTTTCAAAAGTCTATGTAATTCAGTTCATTGAAACAAATATGTATTGATTGCTTACCATGGGCCAGGTGCTTAGGCTATGAAGGCAAAATAAGTAAATAAAAGAATAAGACATAAGCCTTGCCTTTAAGGAGCCAACAGATAAACAAATAATGACAATAAAATGATGAATAGAAACAGAAATGGACCCGGTGGGCCGAGCATGGAAAGTGGATATCCAGGAAGTCTTCCAAGAAGACCATGCAGGGTTTTCAAGACTGAATAGGAGTTGACCACATGACGCACTTCTTCTCAGGGACAAAATGGTAGCTTTGTTCTGGGGGAGCCCCTGTAGCCCAGTCATGCATACAGTAGTACTAGCTGGATTTAGGGGCTTTTGAAAAGGGGTCATGCTAATCAGGAGAAGGTAGAGAGTTTCCCCCATATTTCTTTGGAACGGAGCCAACTTCAGAAGAAACTTGGAAAAAAGCAGTGTGTCTCCTTCATTCTCATCCCTTCTATGTATCTAGAAACCTCTTCTCAGGTTCTCACCGAAGTCTTTGCTGCCCTCACCCCTCCCAGATGCTCCTGTTACCAGATCATTCCTTCTTACCCCTCCCCTCACTTTCCCTCAACTAAAGAGTTACAACAATCTGCTTAAATACAGTAGGTGCTTGGCATTTCTATAGATTTAATATTCAGATTTTTCTCTATTTGCAAGCACTTCTGAAGGTCCTTAATTTGCAGTTTTGTTGTGTCATAAGTTTATTTATTTTTTTAGTTTTGAGAGAGAGAACGAACACAAGCAGGGGAGGTGCAGAGAGAGAGGGAGACACAAAACTGAAGCAGGCTCCAGGCTCTGGGCTGTCAGCACAGAGCCAGACATGGGGCTTGAACTCACAGACCTTGAGATCATGACCTGAGCCGAAGGTGGATGCTTAACCACTTTACCACTTAATCGCTTAACTGACTGAGCCACCAGGCACCCTTGCTCTGTCATGAATTTAAATCGCAAGTCACTCAATGAGTAGCCCAGCTGAACATCTGCACTCACATTTTGTTACTGTCTTTTCATTGTCATGGCTACAATACCTTTTGAGAAATAAGGGGGGAATATGATTCTCAGTGAAAGCCTGAGCCCCCAAAGAAAACCAATGTCTAGTGCTAGTAACAAACCTGGAAAAGTTCAAGAAAATAATGTCTTAATCGGGAATACTGTAACCGTATAATTTATTTTAGTCCTATGTGAAGGACACACTTAAAACTTTCCAGTGTGCTTCAAAGGGGGTTCATTCATTCACAAATTTGATCAATAAATACTTCTTAAACAGTCACTGTGTTAGAACCTGGAAGTACAAAAACAGAGACATGGTCTCTGCCCTGGTGAGGCTGAAAGTCTATGAGGGAAACCAGACATCAAGCAAGTAAATACAATAAAAACCTTAGGAATATTCTGATAGAGGAAGCCTAGGGAACAGTGAGAATGGAAGGTAGAGGACTACCTAACAGTGGTCCGGGAGTCAGTGGTGTCTGTGAGGGGCTGTGAGGGGCTGACAGGTGCTCTGAGACCTGAAGGATATTGGAGGTGAGCTCCACGAAGAGAATGGGAGGGTTTACCAATCTTGAGGTTTCTAACCTTAAAATCTGATAACCTGGGAAGAGCATAGACCTTATGAGTTGTGGGTAGGTGATCCCCTCTGGTTCATTCATGTCACAAAAGAATATGTGAATGATTCTAATACTAGATACAACTTGAGTTCGCTAAGGTGGTGGATTATTTATTTAAATTGGAATACAGGTTGGGGCACTGCTCTAAATGAGACTTTCTTCCTCAGGTACAACCAAGAACTTTGATAATCCCTCATAATCTGAAGCTATCCTTTGAGAATTTAATGAGTCATAGGTAAGTCTAAGATTTCAATGTGGACATCATTTTAATTCTTATTACATCAGTTTGGGGACACAGGACAGTGGATTGAGAAACATAGGAAGTAGAATGTTCAGGGAATGCTTAGAGAATAGGCTTCTTGACCGGTTTCATTTCCTGTTTAAACAAGATAGTTAGACCAAAATCGTTGTTTTCATCCTTTTGCTTGAACAACTATTGAAATTATGGTGGAAAGTATAATCTGCCTTTCCACCTCCCCAAGAACAGTACGAGGGGGAGGAAAGAAGATTCCTTTGGTAACTCAGGCAGAACTGAGTACACATTCTCCATGCAGATGACTTCTGTGTTGAGAAGGTATGGGAGATCCCACGTAATCTGTTCTCAGTCCAGGACATCCTCTGCTACTTTTTACTAAAAAAAAAAAAAAAAATTGCTGTCATCAGTTTGTGTGGTGGTCATTTGTTGCTTTCTTAACAAGGTCAAGTACATAAAAAATAAAATCCAGTCAGACTTTTGATGAGTTGGATTTCAGGATGTTTTTTTTTATTCTGTATTCAGCTGTCAGAAAGGGAAGAAAGACTCCGTTTTTACTTCATTAAAAAACTCAAACTGCAAACTCATCCTGGATAAGGCACCAATATAGGTAGACTTCCTTTACAGTCATAGTCAGATTTAATGTGACTAATCAAAAAAGTTATATGTGATCTAATGACAATCTTCAACTTTTTTTCCCCATATAGAGGGAAATAATATGGGAAAACAAATAGTTGTGGGTTTTTTTGGGTTTTTTGTTTGTTTGTTTTTGGTAACCCTATGTTGGACAGCAGTAGATGCTATGATTCCTTTTATGAAATTCACTCCAAGCTGAGATGTGGACTCAGAGGCACGAAGCCCATGTCCTGGGTGCCTGGCCCCAAGAGATATGGTCAGGGAGGAAATGGGTAGTGTATTTGAACTCGACAGGCTCCAGCACTGATAACATTGACCTACACTGACTCCATACTTTTAAAAGGCTCCTATGAGACCATAATAAAAGGAATTCGACTAAATATTATTTATCAACTTTAAATGGAAAACTGAAATATCTAAAGTCTGAGATTTCTGAGCAAAAGTTTCACGCTCCAATGAAAGAATTTTTGAAATTTGTTGCCCCAGTTTATTTATCTTGCAAGTTTGGTATTTTAAATAAAGTCCCAAATTCCAGAATCATTAGTTGATTTTAAACAATTAGCCGATTTATTCTTTTTGAGCTAGACTAAGGGTTGAGCCAACCCTAAAATCATGTCAACACTAACCTGAAGTATTATTAGGTTGGTCATTTTTTTTTTCAATGTATTGAAGGAAAACAGACCACTTCTGTTTGAGATTTAGCTAGTGTGACTATAAAGTAAGATCCTGGTTCTGTCTGTAGCTTATTAAATTGGTCCTCACAGTTTATGAGTCTCAGGTAGAATTGTACTTACTGAAAAAATAGTTTTTAAAAAGTGACTTTAGGGTGCCTGGGTGGCTCAGTTGTTAAGCATCTGACTTTGGCTCAGGCCATGATCTCACAGTTCATGAGTTCAAGTCCCACATGGGATGAGCTTGAGTCCTGCTTTGAGTGAGCCCCGCTTCTCTCACTCTCTCTCTCTCTCTCTCTCTCTCTCTCTCTCATTCTCAAAACAAAAGTGACTTAAATTGTAACCATTGTAAAAATTAAAGGATGTGTGTAAAATGGAAGGAATGAAGGAAAGGAATGAAAGAAAGAAGGAAGAGAGGGAAAAAGAAAGACAGAGAGGAAATATTAGTGGAGGGATATATATTTGTTGAATTATAGTGCAAACAAACCTTAAATTATTCAGTCTGACAAATACCACCTTCTGGTTTGCTCAACATGGGTGATAGAAGGGATTTTTTTTCTTAGTCCCACTGAATCCTCTAATGACAGTTGAGTAAAATAAACTGGCCAGATGGGCCATATTTTTGGTAACAAAGTAAAAATAATCTTGGAAAATCTTTGTAGAAATAGAAACCATGAAATGAGTGTAGAGACTTAGATATCCCATCAAAGTTTACAGATTTGTCAGCCTTTAGAAATTAAGCAATTTAATATAGAAATGGTTTGGGCTCATATGAGTTTTGGTCGAGGGTCACTTCCACAGCCTTAGCTGCCGGGAGAAATAGGATGTGGTGAAGACATTTTCTGTAAAATTGGAGGGTGAAATAGGGGATGAGGATTAAAGAATGCATTTGTTGTGATGAGCACCAGGTGATTAAAATAAGAACTTTAAAAAAAACCTAAAAAAACTGTAAAAATCTGTATAAAATTTTACTTAATCGAAGTTGGATTAACAACAAAGTGTTTCCAAATGGTTTCTGTTTTGCTTTAGTAACACTCAAAAGTAGAGAAATTAGTCAAACAGAATTATATTGATGGGAATAAAAAGGGATTTTTAAAGCAAAAATACATGAAATGAAATGAGATGAGATGGGATGAGATGAGATGAGATGAGATGAGATGAGATGAGATGAGATGAGATGAGATGAGATGAAATACGAAGGTTCTAACCAAAATATTCTGTTTTGCACTTGGAGGGTAGATTACTGATCTGGAAGAGTTGTTATGTTTTTCTGGACACTGGAGGATTCTTGGTTCCTTCTGTTTTTAGACCATACATGTTCTGACAGTGAATAAGATATTTTCTTCAATGAAGTTTTTATCAAAATCCATAAAGCAAGAAGAACCTGAGATGCAGCAGCCTCTGGTCCAGTCATCTCGCACTGCGGCCAAGTGGTCTAAGCGCCAGGTTAACAGGTGCCAGACTCAAGACAGCATCTGTGTTTTAAAATGTGTAAAGGTACATTCCTTTCCACTGAGCTTTGGTCACATAACTAATGTGTTTTCTTGCTTCTTCCGAACAGAATGATGAGTCTTCCTCCACCAAAAGCCAAGACTGAATCCAAACATTCCTGTAATGACATCTCAACAGGTTTGCATTTTTTTTTTTAAATTTTTTTTTTTAACATTTTTTATTTTATTTTTGAGACAGGGAGAGACAGAGCATGAATAGGGGAGGGGCAGAGAGAGAGGGAGACACAGAATTTGAAACAGGCTCCAGGCTCTGAGCTGTCAGCACAGAGCCCGACGCGGGGCTCGAACTCACGGACCGCGAGATCATGACCTGTGCCGAAGTCGGACGCTTAACCGACTGAGCCACCCAGGCGCCCCAGGTTTGCATTTTTAGAGTACTTGTATTGGGGGACATACAACCCCCACAGTAGTAGGATGAAAAGTTTAATCCCTAAAATAGGTTCTAAATTATCTGAACACGTTCCCACTGTCTGCCCCTTTCTCTTTTCACATGCTGCTTATGGCCTTGACATGCTCCCTTCACACCAGCCCACCTGTCCCCTCCCCAGGCTTCACTGGCTTTATCTATGCCATTTTCCTTCCTGGGTCCTCTCCATGCCATACGGCCCTGCCTCATTCTTTCTAAAGAGCCCCGTAATCTACTTGCTGAAGAATCTTCATGGAAATGGGGCACAAAGTAGATCATCCCATCTCAGGCAGTCCTAACAGTACCAGTTAATGTGGGGAAGGAGTTGCATGCCCACAACCCTGGAATGGCCTCGCCGAAGGCCTGAACCTTCCACCCCACAGGCTTCCTAAACCACCTGCCTTCTCCTGGCAGCAGCCCTGCGTTATTCTTATGTCCACTTGCTATTAATAGAAAAAAAAGGATACCATCTAACTCCAGCTTCAGTGTTGACCTGTGTCTCATCTTCTAGAGAAGCCAACACTGGGTTGGTGAAGGTGGGGGTGGGTCATTCCTTGGGGTGGTACAACTCAGGGGTTTAGTGCAGCATAGGCTATCATTTTAGCGACTTTATCCATCGTCTCACATGCTCCCGTATTAACTGAAGCCACCTCCAATTTTTCTTTCATTTGATACACACAGTAAGGCGAATCAGGATCACTTTCTTTGCTTATTCAAATGGAAAAGTCTGAGCTCCATCTTGGGAGGCTTCAGGGGCACTAGAGCCAGAACTGCCTGAGAAGGCATCCAGAGCCGAAATGTGAAGATAGAAGGGGTATCCTGCTGGGATGGTAAAAGGTAAACAGCTGAGGTTTGGAGACATTCATGTGAGTGCAGCCAAAGGCTGCCAAGTCCCAGTGAACCCCTTCTTAGGTAGCCACAAATACCGGCCTTGGTCATGGCTCTCATTTAGCCTCAGGGTCTGAAGAGCCTCGAGCTAAGAGCATCCACCCAAGGAAAGAGCACACTCTGCTGTTCACCGGTTCGCAACCACGTCGTTTTCTTGAAGCCAGAAGAACACTGGGTGACCGACATGTGCGTCCGGTCACAGTGTTCTCTGTTCCAGTCACACACTCGTTCTGAGTTTACCCTGAACCTGGACTTTTTCAGGCCTGCCTCACAAAGGAGTAATACACACACACACACACACACACACACTTACATGCCCTTCCCTCAGCAAGAATGTTTATTTTGTAATTCTATAGGGCAGTGCGATAAGATGCCTTTCATCAATTTATTAATGCTGGGAGTGTATTTCAATTACCGATGTAAGAGCCAGACTTTGTGTACATAACATGAGCACATTATGTTCTTGGACGTATTATGGCTCTTGCCCCTAGAGTCCATCCAAGGGCAGCAGTCTTGGAGGAGGATTTCAGGGAGAGTGCTTACGGAGCTGGCTATGAGCTAAAGCCTGGTGGACCTACTGTGACATCTCTAAGCTTCACTTCGGTTATTCTAACCTTCCCCGAGGTGTTTGTAAAAGCACCAGCCTAGAAGCAACGAGGCCTGGCTTCAGAGCCTCGGCTTGCTGTACAGGACTGGCCAAATTGTTTAAACGGTCTGGGCCTCCGTGTTCCCACCTGTAAAACCAGAGAAGCGTTCTGCCTGCCCACCACCTCGCCCCCGCGCCTGAGAGTCAGACACTCAGTACAAGCAGCCTTCACCTTTGATCAGCCCAGAACAACTGCTGACAGGGCTCTGGCCCCAGCGGTTTGTAAAGCTGAGATGCGTCCCTGCCAAAGCGCTTGCTGCTTGCTGCCGAAGCTGCCGCCCGCCTGTGTGACACCGCCTGTGGAAACGCTCCAAGTGCCAGACGGCTGACTCATCCCCGTGAACGTTCCTGCCGGTCACTGCCTGACTCTTCTCATCGATGACAACCGCGACTTCTAGTATTTTTCTGGAGTCAGCTAACCTTTATGTGTTATCAGTAATTATTGGTAAGAACCAAGTAAACGGAAAGAGCCTATCTCTGGAAGTGATGGGGATTTCTTCTAGATTCACTTACATTGACTCTGGCGTTTCATGACACAGGCTCTTGTTGTCGGTAAACATCGGTAGAGATGCAAACCCCCTGAGTTGGCCGACCACCTGGCCAGTGAGGGGACACTGAGCTAGGATTAAAGAGAGCTGGATTCTGGTCCTCAGTCCATCAGTGCCTGTGACCCTGGACCTCTGTTTCCTCATTCCAGTGACGAGACTGAACCGGATCCTAGGTCTGTGGTCTTGTGACATCTCTTAGCTCTCACTCAGCTGGAGCGAGGAGCTTTCCAGAGAATTCAGGACTCCCAAGTCCCTTACATTCAGTGACTTCCAATAGAAAGATGTTATTTCATGCACTAATTTACTCTCCTTCAAGCAATGTGTCTTTTGGAAAAGTTGAAGATTAACCAACTTTTTTGTAACTAGAATCACGTTTGAAGAAGAGGCCAGGATGATGAGGAATTTAAGGAACGCTAAATTAAATCATTTCATAAAATGAAGGTTCGTTTTGACATGCAAGTACTATTGCAACTTTTTGTAAGATCATGTGAGTCTGTTTGTTTGAAGACAGAACCATATAAGTGTCCCTGAAAAGTCTTCTAAGCATCGAATCCTCTTTTCCCTTTGACTCACATTACCACTGCAGACACATTTTATATTCACTTTGTATTTAATTGGCCACGACTTTTAATACTTGAGTTTTGCTTCTAGGTACTCTTTTCTGACCTCCTTGACAAGATTTGTAGAAGCCTAAAGATGGTTCTCCTAAAAGGAATTCTTATGTGAACTTTGAATCTGTTTTATAAGGTTGAACAAAAGCCTTTGGTGACCTTTAGATACTTTGAATTTCTTTAAAAATAGATTCTAAGAAGCCCTTGCTTTTCCTTCTTCTTGCACCATCCCCCAGAGAGCATTCACTACAGACTGCCCATTCTGGGCCCCAGGACAGCTGTCTTCCACGGACTGTTGGCAGATACCTACAAATCTCTGCGGGAGACACAGCTCTCTTCCTTGCCCGGAAAGGAGCCGGTAGGCAAGACAATGAGGCAATGAGTGGCTGGAGCTCATCCTCTTCCAGACTCACCAAGAGAAAACAAGTTAACCAAGCCTGTTTCTGACGCTAGCGCATTCTCATAAATACCCACCTGTCGCCAAAAAGGTGACTCACTTTTGCCTTCCTGGGAGTTGCTAGAATTCTAGCTCTTGACAATCTTCTTCTCACTTTTCCTAAAGACAAGTGGTCTCATTTACAAGATGATAAAGACTTGCTGATTCAAGTGGAACATTTCAAGAGTCATTAATTTTATTTTTTTAGGATTCATAATTGTGGTGTCATAGACAACACCCTTCTGTTTCTAAGACGTGAATTTCCTGTGAAAATTATTTCAGCTCTTCTTCAGAGCAGACGGCTGGAGATGGCTCTGGGAAGTCCCTCAGGGGGTTAACCTATTATGAATACATAATGAAAGGGAAATGGAGGTCACCTTTCTGTCCTTATCTCTGTCAGTTAACTGGCAGATGACAAGAGGATACTGTGATGCAATGGGGAAAATGGCAAGTGGTTAGTGGTTGCAACCGTCAAGGACAGGAACCGTGCCTTGCCCCGCTCACGTGATGTCATTTAGCGCCCTGTGTGTAATCAGATATTCATCTAATCTTCGCTCCATCGTATCTAAACCATGTGCTTGTATTTTGTCATTTTGTTACTTTGGTTTGAGAATGTACACCTTCAGCTCTGTCTTGGTCCATGTGTCAGCAGTGTGAGGGAGACAGAAGAAAACTCTAGGCTTACAAATATTGTATTTATAGGCACAAGTGGTCCATACCCACCTTCAGGCTCATATATAAAAGGTCCCTTCCCTTCTTTAGGGTGCAATAGCCTTGTAGAATCCCCAAATCCTGGCTAAATGGACGCTGGGCCAACATGCGAGAACCAACCTCTGTGCTGACTGTATTTGAAGAACAGGCTTCAGGAATCTTTAACAAATGGCCTGGTACCTAAATTGACCTCATTTCTTATACACACACACAAACCCCCCCAAAACCAGTAAAACTTGATCGATTGCCCTATGTTTCTGGTAGGCTATGATTCTTGGTTTCAGTTCAGTTAGGGGTCAGTAATTCCGGAAGTAATACGCACTTCCTCTCAGAGCACACATGAATCATGATTCCACTTCAGATCATTGCCAAAGGACAGACAAACCATGGATAAAAATGTTTCTTTCTTCTTTTTTGCTTTGCAAATGAACATATCCAGTAAAAGGATTTGGGGTATCTGTACCCCTGAATTAGGGAGAAATACATGTCCCAAGCACAATTATTTGGAGTTTTTGAGGTAATTTGAATATTATATGCTTAGTCAGATAGACTGCTTCCTAAGTCTCAAGAAGTCCCCATCTGGAGTACAAGGGTGTTTCCAAAATCTCATCAAGAAGAATAACGTTCTGGTGTTTGCCAGTGTTCTAGTGTGGTGACTGAGAACAATAGTCTATATCAGTGGTTCTCAAACTTTTTCATCGTAGGAAACTTTTACACTCTTAAAGACTGAGAGCCCTAAGTACAATCCCTGTTTCATACATGTAATTCTTGTCTCTCTAGAAAAATGTATCACTTAATGAGGATGAGAATGATATCTCATACTAACAGCATATCCCCACAGGAGCCTCCCAGATGCATAGTTGAAAGATATTTACAAGAAAAGTCCATTCCCAGTTGCCAAGCAATATGAGAAAATAGGAGCTTGAGTTCCCTGAATTGGGGGCAGTGGTATTAGGTATTAGGAACTTGTTTCCATTGGAGAAATAACACAGAGAGACATAAATGAAGAGCATGTGGATGGGCCAATATGTAAATAAGCATGAGTTACTGTCCACTATAAATCCCCAGTGATACCAACAATAGTATATGACACATAATATGGTGCTCCATAGCACCAGCCGCCCAGCTCTCTGGACAAGAACAAAGATGCAATTGTATAACTTTGCCGGAAAAGTTGGTCAGAGAAGAAATAGCCATATTTACCCCCACAGATGTTATCTTTCCCTTGCAAAGTCTTTGGCGAGGCATTTCACTTCCTGGCCAGTAAACTGCAGAATAGTGGAGTTAGGCATTTGCTGGTGTTTGCTGTTTCAGGGAATACTTGTTCCTAAATCCCTTGGGATTGGCTTCTACTTGGTCCTGTGTAACAGAAAGCATCTTATGGGTCACATAGCCAAAGAGTCAGGAAACCCTTGCTTCCTAGACTCTCACATTGAGAAAATTAGGTAAAGAGCAAGGCATGCATGCAACAACAAGATTTTGGCTAACATTAGTTGGCTCTGAGGAGTGGGACTGTATGGCTGGAGCACAGAAATTGGCAGAGGGAGGAGATATTTCATAGTATTCCTTTATTCTTTGAATAAATAATTTTATTTTTATTTTTTAAATTTCATTTCTCAGGTTATTTATTTTAAGAGAGAGAAAGCATGAGCAGGGAAGGGTCAGAGAGAGAGAGAGAGTAAGAGAGAAAATCCCAAGCAGGCTCCACACTGTCTAGCCCAACATAGGGCTAGAATTCAAGAACCGTGAGATCACGACCTGAGCTAAAATCAAGAGTCAGACACTTAACTGACTGAGCCACCCAGGCGCCCCTATTCTTTGAATTTTAAACCACATGAATGTTTCACTGACTCAAAAACAAAACAAGATGGAACAAGCAAACAAATAAAAACTTTGAAAAGTGACCAGGGCTATCTAGCTTTGGATAAACTATCAATGTAATTATTTGTCTTCGTGAACATGGACAACACCGTGCTTGCAAACGGCAAACGTTAGGCAAGCATCCAGCGCAAAGATAAATTTTATCTCCAGCCCTTGGAAATTTTGCTATCAAAATGCTAGTACCGGCAAATAGAAACCTTGCTTCAGCTTATGTAGCGTTTCAAACTTCTGAAGAACTTTGTCTTGTTTTTCCTCTCTCTTTGTCTCAAATTTACCATTGTTCTCTTAGCGTAAAAGGAGAGCGATGAACGATGAACGGTGCACACAATGCTCTCCATTTAGCAAAGGCAGTCCTTCCCTGGCATCTTTACAAAAAGTCTTCATTTTAGTGTAACAAGTGTACCTGGTTCTTTTTTATGAAGCTGCCTACACAGGGCTAGTCCGTCTTGCACAAAACCCATGAAATATTTGATGGCGCCACCCATGTTCCTCTTAGTCTTTTTTAAACTTCTGATCCTGAGGTTCTTTGGCCAATATGACACGACCCGGTCAACCTCTCTGGACCCACACAGGGCCACTCAAAACAAGGCTCTCAGAGTGGAATCTCAAACTCCAGATACACCTGGCCCGATGTGCCTGAGGGACTCTCAACCCCCCTCGTTCTGGATTATCTGCTTCCAGAAATGCAGACTGACCTGAAATTCATTTTCCTGGCAGCTGTGTGACTTCATTCTCACAATGACTTGCCACCAACTAACGCTTTTTTGCCCTTTTGGTGAAAATTGCTGTTCTAACAGCTTTTCTCAGGCTGTTCATTTTTTCAAGCCCGTACACACGACCCTACCTTCTTCTTCTTAAGGTTCCTTTAGCCAGATTCCAGCCAGTGACCATCTTGCCAAACCTAGGTTTCAGTGAGTGTTAGTCCTCCCAGTCTTTGTAAGGAACAGGGCCAGGAACCAAGCCCCGTGGAACAATTCTAGAGCCCTCCCTTTGGATCAGAGCTTCCCAAGGGCCTCTTCTTTCATATGTAATTTATTCTGAGGATATTCAAGCAGACAGAGAAATAGAATAATACCACAAAGAACACCTATATATCCTCCACCTAGAGTCTGCAGTGGTCAATATTTTTCCACATTCCCTCTATCTACAAATCGCTTTACTGAACCATTTTAAAATAAAGACATCATGACATTTTACCACTGAATAGTTCAGCATGTAGCTCCAAAGTAAAAGAATTTTTTAAAAAAATTATTTTTTTAATTAAAGAAAATTCTCCTTTAAAGGACAGTTTCTGTTATCACACACAACGAAAAGTGAATAATAATTCCTTATTTTTATCTCCACTCAGTCCATATTCAAGTTCCCCAGTTTGTTCCCAACATGTCTATTATGGCTGGTCTTCTCAAAGCCAAAAAAAATCAGGGAGGACACTTTGCAATTTTGCTTGTTTTAATCTAAGCGAACTGTACCCCAACTTTCTTTTTCATGACATTGACCTGCTGCAAAGGCCAAGATAATTGTTTTATAAAAAAACCAAAACCTCTTTAAATACCACCCCTCTTCACGTTGTTCGTTTCAACTGCTGCTATCAAGTAAAGGCCATTTACTGAGTAATTATTATTTTTTCTTTTTTGTTCATCAAATTTGTATGTAACTACCTATTAGACCTTCTGATAAGTATGAGATAACATCCTTACCATATTGGGTTGATGCAATTGCAGAGATAAACCCAGAATTGTGATATTTTATAACTGTATAATTTTGGTCAAGTTACTTAACTTCTTTGAGTCCTGGTTTCCTGTGCCACATAATGAGGATAAACGTATCCCCGTCTTAGTAAAAGCAGCACATGTGCTAAAATTAGAAGGACAGAGAGAAGATTAGCGTGGTTCCTGCATGAGAATGACATGCAAATTTGTGAAGTGTCCCATATTTTTTAAGCTAAGCTCATATGTACATTTATTGGAAATTGAAAAATGTCCCTGCATAAGAGTTTTCTAATTTCTATTACCACTACAAATGCATGCATGTGCCTATTACTCTCAGCCTCAACAACGACTGTAATAATTTTTATTTTAAAACTAATTTTAGAGATGAAAAATATCTCTGTGTCATTGAAATTTTTAGTTCTCTAATTATGAGACTGAACTTGTTTTCATATGCTTAACAGTCCTCATATATATTTTTTTGTGATTGTTTAGCTTTTAAACCCATTTTCTATCATGACCCATTAGTTTTTAAAGAATAAGATGTTTAATTATTCAGATGGCAAAAAAAAAAAAATCTTATAAGAAATGATACAATTGTGCTCAAGGTTTCCACTTAGAGTCTCTGACCACAGGAGCAAACACGTGTTTTCATTTAACATTTGGAAATCTGATAAACTAACATTTACCAACCTCATACTGGATGCTGATAAAGAGGGTAATCAGATAAGTTTTTACTGTGTTCTCTACTACATGGTCAACACTGTTAGTGAGTTCACATTTTATCTTTACAATAACCCTTCAGAATGGTTAGGGTTATTATCTCCAAATATGAGTGAAGAAATTGGGTCTCACAAAGGCTAAATAACTCACACTTTGGAACTTGAACTTGGTCTTTCTGAGTATGTAGTCGGAAATTGAACTTGGGTCTTTCTGAGCACATATCGGAAGCTCCTTCCTCTATCCTACTCTGCCTCTGATTGTGAACAGTGTCCATCTCTTGGTCAACACAATATCTAAGATTTCCTATCAACCGATCACCTCAACCTTGTTAGAATTATGTTCAAAATAGCAGTTCTCTCCATGGAATCCTCTACCATCTGAGGGATAAAACTGGCTTCAAACCAAACAAAACCCAGCCTCATCGTGTTGGGTTTTCCCAGAGTGGGAAATGACACGTGCTGGCATCAGAGGCCTTTCTTCTTTTAGCCTGTTAGACATTCGAGGTTACTGGATTGTGTCATGTCTGTGGACTGATAGCGCAGAGAGGAGCCAGAGGAGGTAGGTCCTGGTGTGAAGCTTGCCCACCGGGATAGACAAGGCTTCCAAGGTGGGTGGTAGAGGGTAGGAAGGCAGACTAGACCCAAGAGAGTGGCAAAGGCAGTGAACAAGTCTTATACCTGTCAGCCCTAGAGTTTTGGTCAGCAATTGGAGTCCTAACAAAGTGGAGTGCAGCAGTAGAGAGGGAGGCAGAGATGTGTGTGGAGATGGGGAAAGAGATACTTGGAAATGTCAAGAGCAGGAGTTCAGTATCTTGGAAGTCTGGTCATCTGTGGTAAAGCCCAGTCACGAGACGAGATCCAAGGGGCTGCCTGAGGAAGGGGCTGACCAGAGCAAAACTGGGAAACCCAGGAATTCTCAGTGGGGCCATATCATGATCTCTGGGGGTAGGGAGGTGCATTTAGAAGTTGCATTCAGGGCACCTGGATGGCTTAGTCGGTTCAATGTTTGACTTCAGCTCAGTTCATGATCTCACAGTTGGTGAGGTTGAGCCCCACATCAGGCTCTCCACTCTCAGTGCAGAGTCTGCTTTGAATCCTCTGTCTCCCTCTCTCTCTGCCCCTCCCCCCTCTCAAAAATAAACATTGATTTATTTATTTTAATATGAAATTTATTGTCAAATTGGTTTCCATACAACACCCAGTGCTCATCCCAACAGGTGCCCTCCTCAATACCCATCACCCACCCTCCCCTCCCTCCCACCCCCCCATCAACCCTCAGTTTGTTCTCAGTTTTTAAGAGTCTCTCATGGTTTGGCTCCCTCCCTCTCTAACCTTTTTTTTTTCTTCCCCTCCCCATGGACTTCTGTTAAGTTTCTCAGGATCCACATAGGAGTGAAAACATATGGTATCTGTATTTCTCTGTATGGCTTATTTCACTTAGCATAACACTCTCCAGTTCCATCCATGTTGCTACAAAAGGTCATATTTCATTCTTTCTCATTGCCACGTAGTATTCCGCTGTGTATATAAACCACAATTTCTTTATCCATTCATCAGTTGATGGACATTTATTTAGGCCCTTTCCATAATTTGGCTACTGTTGAAAGTAGGCATAAGTGCCCCTATGCATCAACACTCTTGTATCCCTTGGGTAAATTCCTAGCAGTGCTATTGCTGGGTCATAGGGTAGATCTATTTTTAATATTCAAAAATACACATTTAAAAAATTTTTTTTGAAGAAGTTGCATTCAATATTGAAATATTTTGCATATATACACATGCATTTAAAACAAACATAACTACGTTAATAGTAGAAAATAATGAAAGTCAATCTGAATAAAGTCTTTTTAGCTGGTGAGGATGTGCAGAAACTGGACTGTAGCTAAAAACTATTATCTTTTCCATATTAGTGATTATCAGAGGGGCTGTAAAATTTTTATGTTAAAGAGGGCATCAGTTTCAGTATTGAGAAACAGAAGAGAAATAGAAGGTGTCCAGTTCTGGGAGCAGGCCTCTGTGCCCCCTAGGGCCATCAGTTAGCTTAGGGCTTTTCTCCATTTGATTTACTTTAATTCAATAAATATTTGCTGAAAACATACCAAGCAACAGGCATCACGTTGGGTGCTGTAGATACAACAATTAATATAATCATTTTTTGTCCTTGACAAGTTTGTGATCTAACTGGACAGTAGAGGTAGGCTGACAGATAATCACAATGACATGTTAGAAGTGCTGTGATGGAGGTATGCACAGGAGAGAGGAAGGAGTCTCTAGCCTGAGCTACAGGGTTTCCTAGAACAATTGTCCATAAGCTAATTTTAAAGAGCCGTTGCTACTGTCTTTAGTGCAAAGGGGCAGCCTCTACGGGGGATGAACCATAGCGGATACAAGCATGGGCACTGCGCTCATGTTGGCGGAGTTCCCTTGGGATGGTACTTCCATCTTGGTACATGATGGTACCAGGGCACAAGAATGGATAAGACGGTACGTCCATCAAGATGGTGCTAGTATACCTACCACATAGGGTTGCCGTGAGGATTAAGTGGAGTGATTATGTACAGCACCTGAGCACATAGCTCTCAGTAAATATTAGTTATTAACTAGCTGTAAACGTAGTATGACCTGACGGATCTGAAACTGTGCTTGGAATGCTTTTAGTTAGGGTTCTTTCTATGCTTAGAGATTCCCTTCCAAAGCTGGTCTAAGGTTTTCTGTGTCTCCACTTGTAGAATATTACACAAGAGTCAATAGGGATAATGTATTAAGGAGCTGACAAAGAAGTAAGAAATGTGGCAGTGTTGGTTTTAAAAGGAGTTAATGTTTAACAAGAAGGGATCTCAGCCCAACCCAACATTTGCTTTCATTCATTAACTATTTCATTCATTCTCTGAGTTCCTAAAACATACCAGACTCTATGCTTCATGGAAGCTTTACAAAGATGATTTATAGATAATAGTTTTTAGTTAGAACTCACAGTCTAATGAGAGAGACAGATATGCAAACAAAGCATTACAACACCATATGATAGGTGTAATCATAAAGGCACGTACAAAATACCAGCTATGATATTATGTGGATGTGCAATACTTACTCAGCAGGCTGAAGAAAAACATGACCAGAACTGGGTTTGAGAAACAAACAGCTGAGTGGAAGGAGGAAAGACCAGTTGGAGGGAGACCAGGTAGAGGCTTTTGCAAAAATCCAGGCAAGGTTGGTAAATCTTTTTAACTTCTAGCTGAATATACAGTTGGACCCTATGAAGAGAGACTAGACTGGAGGTTCATTTCTAGGAGTCAACAGTCTGATGGTGGTATTTGAAGCTAATGATATCAATGAGATAATTCAAGGAGACGGTGTTGTGCTGCAGTGTGTAAAGAGAGGGACCCAAGTGGGTAGGCTTGGAGAATGTCAACAAAGGATTAGAAAGAGAAGGTTGACAATTAAACTGAGAAGAAACCAGGAGAAAGTGTCCCAGAGACCAAGGGCAGAGTTTTAGGAAATAGGAGGTTCCCAGGGGGTGCCAGATAACACAGGGAAGTCCAACAGGAAAGGAGGGAAAAAGAGTTACCAGATATAATTAAGATGCTAGTAAGCCAGTCACAGCACTGGGGGCTCCAGAAGAATTGGGATTGCAATGAGTTGCAGAAAGAAGGAAGTTTGGTGATGAGGAGCAGAGGCGAGGATGAGGAATAGATACCTCTGATGTGGGAGAGAAAAGAGTGTAGGTGGAGCCAAGCCCATGGGCACCTGAGCATTCTACTGCTTTGTCTCTGAGTTGCTTTTACTATAAGACATTTTGTAAAAAAAAAAAAAAAAAAAAAAAAAATTATGGTTTAGGAATTTCATGGGCAGCATCTTAAAAATGTATCTTCTTGTGTTGCCTGCAACCTGGCTACTCGCCCCGTGCTCGCTTTTCTCCCTGGCCTCAGCACACCCACACCAGAGGCTCAGGGCCCACAAGGAAGACTGAAGAGAAGCCTGCTCTCTAGCTCAGGGCACTCCTCCAGTATCCTTTCCTCTGCCTGCTCTACTCCGCCTCACACATCAGCTCCTCTCCTTTCTGACCCACTTGGCTTCACATCTTGGCTCCTACTTCTAGTGTCTCTGTACCTCTGCCTGTTTGCTTTGGGTCTGTCACTGTGAACGCAGGCCTGAGCCCCTGCATCACCTCTAGCAGGTGCCAACAGTGACCTATATTTGTTAAGCCCCGGGTATAAGTCAGAGACGTGTCTAGGCATTGGAAGACACTGATGTAGAAGAAAGCCAAAGTGCCTGCCCTTGCTGGAATTTACAGATAGTAGGGAGATAAAGAATAAATAAATGATGGGCAAGGGCTCCCAGTCACCTTTCTTTCAGAAAAAGAACTTGCCGCCCCCCCCCCCCAACCCAATGAACCATAAGAGTGTAAACTCTTGGATCCCCTCTCCTAGCTGTGCTTGGGACTCTGATGTGCTACCCTAAGGTCCAAGGTCTCACTGGTGTCATAGCACATCCTCAGGCACTCAGGCCCCAAATGGTAGCCAATAATCACAGTGCTTTATTAGTGAAGTCAGATTCTGATTCTTCTCTGAGCGTAGATGATGAATTAGTCTCTTTGTTTGTTCCCATGTCCCTTTTCAGTGGCTTTCTCCCTCTGTGCCACCCTCATTCCACATACCCATCTTGCATTTTATTCCCAAAGTTCTAGGCTTTCTAATTAATTACTAGATGCTACTCAATCTAGAATGCCATCAATTAAAAATGTGCCATTATTTTATGCACTAATTAAGAAAAAAATGTCCAGGATGAGGAATCAAATGGGGGGACCCCTACATAAAGCTGAGACATCTAAGGGCTATGCCTTCAGGGGTACCTGGGTGGCTCAGTTGGTTAAGTGCCCAACTCTTGATGTCGGCTCAGGTCATGATCTCACAGTTCATGAGTTCAATCCCCACATCGGGCTGCATGCTGACGGTGCAGAGCCTGCTTGGGATTCTTTCTCTCTCCCTCTTTCTCTGCCCCTCCTGTGCTCTCTCTCTCTCTCTCTCTCTCTCTCTGTCAAAATAAATAAATATACTTTTTTAAAAGGGGGGCTATACCTTCACTATAGAGGTAAACGAGAAATAAACTCGCCAAACAGGGAGAGACAGCAAAAACAATCTGGCATGTTTCTGTCGTGGCACTGGTGGAGAAAGGGTGAGAAACATCTCATCTGAGAAGTTAAACTACAAGCTGGCACTCACACAAGTGGTCGAAGTTCACACGACTAGTGTGGCTCAAATGTTCTCAATCTGAGAATTTAATCTGAAGTGGTATCAGGGTGACTGGCGGAAGCAAAAGTAAATCTTCAGAACCAAGGTTCACAATGCCCGTGTGACGGCCCACCTATTCTAGCATTAGTCAAAGTCAGTACATTTCTAATGTGACCAAAGGACACCAGGCATCTGGTATACTTCATTGCATAGGAATTTGGCCTCTGATCTCTTTCTTATGAATTTAAATTATAAAGACAATATTGTGTATACTGTGACCATTTCGAAAGTACAGATGGAGAGGGGCGCCTGGGTGGCTCAGTCGGTTAAGCATCCTACTTCGGCTCAGGTCATGATCTCACAGTCCGTGATTTTAAGTCCCACGTCGGGCTCTGTGCTGACCGCTCAGAGCCTGGAGCCTGCTTCGAATTCTGTGTCTCCCTTTCTCTAACCCTCCCCCGTTCATGCTCTATCTCTCTCTGTCTCAAAAATAAATAAACATTAAAAAAATTTTTTAAAAAATTACAGATGGAGAAATTAAGGTTTACATAGCATATTAACCATGGCACCAGGATGCTATCTAGTGCTCCCCAAAACCATTTCTTTTTCCCTGAAAGATCAGAACTTGTCTCTGTCTGGCATCTTGGGCTCTTTCTGAAATGAGGGAGGGCTAGATGGTATCATAAGCCGCTGGGGCCAGGAGTCCTAATTATTGACAGAACCTCCCTAGGGACTAACCCTGGGCTCTACAACCAGAAGTTATGCATGTTGGCAAAGGTTTTGAGAGGAAACATAAAAACTGTTGTAAAAGAGAAACTAGGCGGAGAGGGTAGAATTCTAAGTGTTTCTGCTGAAAGGAACCCCAGAGACCATCCAGTCCAATTCCTTGGGCCATCTGGCAGGGCTGCTATCACATTAGATCTTTGCATGGCTCAACCTTTTGTGTAACTCAGGTCTCTGTTTAAATGCCACCTCCTCAGAGAAGACCCCTTGCTTATCTCATCATCTATAATAGCCTACCTACAACCCAGGATGCTTAATCCTTTATTCTGCTCCTTTTAGTCATAACAATTATCACTATCCATCATCATCTGAAATAATTAGTTAATTGTGCATTTGCTTGCTTTCTGTCCTCCCACCAGAATATAGAAACATTGTTCGACTTCATAAACCCAGAGCCAGGACAGTACCCAGCCCCGAATAGAAACTCAAACCTGTGTGCTGAATGACTGAACAGTGAATCAATGAAGAAAATAAGGACAATAGCTGTAATAATTTCAATCTCAGACAAATGAAATTCTATTATCAGGTTTCGACTAGACTTTAAGTAATTTCTTTCCACGAGGGATCTAGTTGTGATATTTCTATAGTGCCTGCTTTATACAAGGTTCTCAGTAAATGTCTGCTGGATGGAACAGTGTACATCATATGTCTCTTAATGATGAGCTGCTTGAATTCTCTGGAAAAGGGAGAAGGCTAGTCATCAGGGGACAATGATAAATGTGATATTATTAACCAAAAAAAAAAAGTTTGGGAAATCAAATAGATTTTAGATGGTATGAAAAATTGAAAGAGATGAAAGAATTAAAGATTTAAAATAATAGCTTAAAAATGAGAAGTGGAAAATCGTCAAGACTAGGAATGGAATACAGGAATTTAAGGGAAAAGGAGATGTTCAAGGTGTCACGATTATCCACGTTCTTCTCATCTGCTTTATTAAATCATCAAGGGAGGTTATAAAATCTTCTTCCAGGGGGCTTTAAAACCAAGAGCACTTTCTCCCTGGCTGTGGTGCCTGTGAATTGGCACCCAGAATGAGGGACAAACCAAAGGGCCTTTCTAACATCTTCAAGTCTTATGGCGTTCTGAATTTGGAGTCTGAAAATCTGCACATTCATCACTCAGCAAACATTTACAGAGTGCTGCTAAATTCCAGGGAATAGTCAAGATCCTTTTGATTGCAGGTGACAAAAACTCAATGTATACCTTAAGAGAAAATGGAAGCACACTCGAAGGATCCTGGGCTTTCTCCCAGAGCAACCAAACCACAAAAAGGCCAGAGATGCAGCAGACCTCAGGAACCATTGAAGGGAGGGACCTAATACGGTGTGGATTCTTTCTCCATCTCTTTCTTCCTGGGTCTCTCGCCCTCTGCTGTTGCAGACCATCTATTTCCATGTGGTGGAAATCTTTTACCACTACATGCGTAATGGTATAATAATAACTACACGCATCTTCTAATATTTACCTTCACAGTTGTTAGCCACTGTAATTCCAAGCCCCAAAATCCAGGACAAGGCACCTAACCAAACTTGGAAAGGAATCTTATCATCAAGCAATCAGTTATGACCACTGGGGTAAGATTAAATAAGAACTCCATAAAGATAAAGCGGTGGGAGGAGAGAGACACAGTTTTCAAAGGCTGGGTGGGGCTCAGTAGGCAATACCATACTCGCTCATCAGGTCCTGTCACTGTATTAGGTCCTGGTTAGCCGCTTGTGAAACAAAGGTGACTAAACTCTGATACCTGTAAAAGCTGGTGTCCTCAACTGCTGCACTGCACAAAGATGCCGTCAATGATCTCCTCAGAGAGTCTGAATGAAATGCTGTGTCTAGGAGCAGCGGAAACTGGCATCTCTTTGACAAGGCTGCCCTCGTTTTCTTTGCACAAGGCACATGCTGTCTGTACAGTTCAGAAGGCTCACCTGTCACTTACAGTTAGTGATGACTGTGGAAGTGAAGGCGATACTTGGGGAACTGGTTTGTCAACCCTTGGGCGTCTGGAAAAGAGGTCAATATGACACTGCCTGGGGATGGCCAGGATGAAGTAGGAAATAAGCAGAGTAGATGGACGAAGGAAAGAAAGAAAAGAAAGAGAAAACAGGAGAAGAGTGCTGTTAATGGAGTTAATGAAAAATTAATGTAAAATGAATTTGAAAGTTCACTTCCTCTCAGCTCTCCATGTCTTCCGCCATTCACAAATGAGAACGATAGGCTCTCCCCAAAAATACTGAGAGATAAAGATTTCTGATCCGGGACTCTCCGATCGCACACTGTCCCTTTTGCTCTGCGGCTGTCTGCCCAGCATATCCCCCAGAGCAGTGCCTGGTGTGAAAGGGGGTACGAGACTGAATGAGTTATTCATGCCCTAGCTTTGTTTCCATGACGACTGATCCTCAGGCATTGCATTTAGGCCCTTAAAACTTACAATTTCCCAAGGAGAAATTTGTATGTTTCGGAAAGGGATGGAATGGATTTATGATCACATAGCTGGGCTTTTCAGAGATTTTCCAAAGGGCTGACATTTCTTCTAGAGATATTTCCATGTTCGGTGCTTAAAGTAATAGTGATTCTTCCCTGATGACTTGAAATCAAAACTCTTCACCTTTCCCTTTAGAAAATAGCCACAGCCCAAGGCATCTGGCTGGCTCAGCTGGAAGAGCATGTGACTTTTGATCGTTGGATCGGGAGTTTGAGCCCCATGTTAGGTGTAGAGATTACTAAAAAAAATAAATTAAATAAACTTAAAAAAAGAAAGAAAGAAAATGACCATAGCCCAACAACTCCCAAATAGGCCTTAACATCACAGGCTAGAGTGTGCCTAGTCATTTGTTAGTCAAATGGGAAAGTTAAGTAATGCATTGGTGAGAACTGGTTTAGTCAGATGACCCACATCAGGAGCCATCTCTCATCTCCCTGGACCAGAGTAGCTGCGTAGAATTGGACCATTTCAGGGGAAGATGTGTTTTAGGATGTCCTACAAGTCAAAAGATGCATGTGGCAAGAATCACGGAGGAGATGGAGGTATTCAGGGAAATGAAGACAATAAACACCCACATTGTACGAGTATCAGTGACTGACTTTGGGCAACTCTATTAGGCACGAAGGAGGAAACCATGACTTAACCATCTCTGTATAGCTAGCCAGCATGGTGTCTGGCACATAGCAGGTACTTGGTAATTTGGGTTGATGACGGAATAAAAGTGACGTTTGATTATTTGCAAGCATATCTAAGGTGCTGTGCATAATCTGGGCCTTCCTAAAGATACGAGGTTGGCCCTCTAGGAATGAAAGAAATCCTTTTTGCTTTTTTTTAACTATCCCTCATTTAACTCTGATTTGATTTTTCTTAATTGTGCTCCTCGTTAACAAGGAATTTGGTTCTAAAAAAACTGGCCCCAAGTGAAATAGAGAAAAGGAGGAGTAACTTATTCTGGGATCTAGAAACTGAGCGTAGGCTAGGGATTCCTGGGGATTCCCAGCAAAACTTGCGATTGAAACAATGGAAAAATGTCTTGCAGAGTTATCTTCACTGAGGAACTATGTGATCACCATAGAAGGGCAAAAAGTCTAGTCAATGTGGACTTCTCTGTGCATTCCTTCCAATTTGTAAACTCCCTAGGCCTTATGTAATAGAAATCTGGGGTTTCTCAAAAGGAGAGACCCCTTGCATATGCATGGGGATTGCTGGGGTAAACTGGCTTCAAGTTGAAAAACAAGAAGAAGATAAACAATGAGAATTACATTGCATTTGTGACTGAAAAAAAGCAATATAAGATATGTTTGTGGCTTGGCAGCTGAAAACAGAGTCTCTGGTGGTGTTCTGGCTGGATTTGTATCTTGACACTACACCTTACTGCTGCCATGTGGCTTTGAGCCAAGACTGTTGTGGCACTGACATGCGTCACATCAAGAAAAATACCCCAAATTTGCCTGGCACATTATAAGTGCTCAGCAACTATCAATGAATCTTATTATTCTTATTTTAAAATGCTTTCTAAGTCACAGCTGTAATAAGGCTAAATACTGCTAAAATACTTCACTGGTTTCTCGTTATTCCCCTAGCTAAATTGCAAGTCCTTTAGCATGTCCTACAGAACATTCCAGGGCTGGCCTCTACTTACTCATCTCCTACCACTCCTCCCTGATCAAACCCTAAGCTCCAGTTTTACTTAGAGCTCCTCGAAGTATTTTGTTCCTTTACATCTCTACACATTTTCTCTCTCTTCTGCTCGAAATATTGTTTCTCCATTCACTTGTCTGGATCGTGTCTATTTGTCTCTAAATTAGCCCCGATCCCATCTCTTCCAGGGAGCTCCCCCACTACCATGACTAGGGTGGCTTAGGGACCCCTCCCACAATCCCTGAGTTCTAGTGCATCACGTTTCCATCTTGGCTTCTCTTCCCCACCTCCCCTGCTCCCCCCCCCCCAACCAAGGATTGTGTGCTCCTTGTTGGGGAAGAAACGACATCTTGTTCTTCAGAGTATCTCCAGCATGTATCCCAGAGAAGGTATTCCAAAAAATGCTCAGTATCTTTATAATAGAGGAGGCTTACAAATGAAATATCCTAGAAAGATCAGCAGAGATAAAGAACTGAAGCCACGAGAGATGGAAATCGAGAAGACAAAATTATGTAATGCCCTTACCTCTCACCCCACTTCTGTACCCTCACACGCGAGGGCCCAGGATTCTCCTTTATTGTTTTCCATTCTCAAGTTCCCCTTAAGGGAATGTTGTCAGGAGTCACATTCTCCGTGACCCAGGTCTTTGAGGCTGTTACCTGACCCTGCTTCATTTCCTGGGAGCAACCACAGCGTCAGCGCCGATCCTCAACAGGAAATTCTGAGCACTCACAGCTTCAAGCCTTTTTAAGCTGATTATGGTTCTAAGAAGTAAGGGATCCAAGGCTTTCCATAATCTAGACAATGCAGAGTCTGTCTTTTAAACTATCCAGTACTGGATAAGTAAGAATTAATTGCCTTTACCTTTTCTAAAAAGCCTCGGGGGCCACAGCTAATCCTTTAAATGTTCCTGTGGTTAGAAATGCCATCCTGTTGCACACTTATTGGGAAAGTGATAGCTCAAGGTCATTCAGCAGAACCAAGGGGTCATACCAGCTCCAGCCACAGGTGAACTAGGCTGTCGTAACTCAAGTCAGTCTATTTTTTCCTGGCATTTTTCATTCTGGACACAACCATGGAATTCAACTGAAACAGGAGGCAAGATAATGATGAGAAAATCATATATTTGAACAAGATTTAAAAAATAAACAAAAGATTAGTAGCATTTATGAAATCTCTGTGAACCTGTTCCCAGAAATCCAGAAGGTTCTAGCAAAAGCAAAATGCCTTGCACTACCCAAGGGAATTTCTGTACTATGTTCCTTTCTTTGGCGTGAAACCCCCCAAGGATGCAGGGTAAAAGTTAGGAAAAGAGATAGAGGAAGAAAAGTATTTCTAAAGAGATAAGGACTTGATTTTTTCTGTCATTTAGTAAAGATTTCATTTTCAGATGAATTGCTTACAAGCTTCTGAAATACCTTTGTTAGGATGTTTGATCATGGCAAATGGGAGAGATTTCAGAATACTTCAATCTTGGATCTCCTGGGTGGCTCAGTCAGTTGAGTGTCCAACTGATTTTGGCTCAGGTCATGATCTCATGGTTTGTGAGTTCAAGCCCTGCCTCGGGCTCTCCTCTCCTTCTCCTTCTCTCCTTCTCCTCTCTCTCTCCTTCTCTCTCTGCCCCTCCCCTGCTTGTTCTCTCTCCCTCTCTCTCTCCCTCTCTCTCTCTCAAAATAAATAAATAAGGTTAAAAAAAATTATTTCAATCTCAAGTGCAGATAGACCCAAAGCTTCTCATCTGTCTTAGCAGTAAGTAGGATGGTCAGGAAGTGGTTCAATGAGGTCTCTCTGATCCAGAGATCATGTATCACCTATCATTAGGGCTCTTATAACTACTACAAGATCTGTTGTTTAGTAGGTGTTCACCAACTTTAGCTGAAAAAAAATTGTGAATGCATGGCATGTCCAGAGAAGGAATCATGGTCTCTTATTTTCAGTTCTCAAAGGGAAAAAAATTATTGTAGAATTTGCCAATGGTGTAAATACTCCGCACATGACCATTTTATTCTTAAAACTTTTTAAAGTTTATTTATTTTGTGTGAGAGAGAAAAAGCATGAGGCGGGAGAGGCAGAGAGAGAGGGAAAGAGAGAGAATCCCAAGCAGGCCCCCCACTGTCAGTGCAGAGCCCAATGTGGGGCTGGAACCCACAAATTGCGAGATCATGACCTGAGCCAAAGTCAGACGCTAAACTGACTGAGCCACCCAGGCACCTCACACATGGCCATTTAAAAATCATTTTTTTTTAACGTATATTTATTTTTGAGGGTGGGGATTGGGGGAGGGGCAGAAAGAGAGGGAGACACAGAAAGCAAAACAGGCTCCAGGCTCTGAGCTGTCAGCCCAGAGCCCGATGCGGGGCTCAAACCCACGCACTGAGATTATGACCTGATCTGAAGTTGGATGCACAACCAATTGAGCCACCCAGGTGCCTCACACATGGCCATTTTAAAGCTTAACAACAAGCTTATCAATTTTCTAAAAATTTAACCATCAGCTTTCATGACCAATAGGAGTTGTTTCCGGCACACTTGGGGCAGTACGCTCTTGGCTCTCTTTGTACACACAGGCAGGGCAGTACTGAGTGTTTTCAATGTATTTGGCTCTCAGAGGGGAAAAAGAGGGTCCTGGATTAAGTTGGGGGTGGCTTGCAAACAGAAATTCTGCAATATGATGATGCATCTTGCATAGAAAAGCACATCGGTGGTGTCCTGTGGAAATTGCCAGGGGTCAGAATAGTTTTCTGTCTCGACCTACTAGGAAAAATTGAAGAAGTGCTTATCGACCCCTACTCTGCACGCTGCCTGCCTCCTCCTCTAAGCAAAGAAGAAAGGAACCTGAGAATTCACAAACCCTCTTCAACAGGGCTAAGGTTCATGCGAACAAGTAAGAAACCCTCATCCAGGTATGAGTGTGCTCAAATCACAGTCACCAACTTAAAATGTCTTTGTAATGTGGAGGATAGACCAAAGAGGGTTGTTTCTTATTACTTAAACAGTGTATCAATACCAGGAATACTTTCCTTTCCTCTTTGGTAATAAACATTCTTCGTTAAGACAAATAGATCATTATTTCCATTCTCCCACAATTTACATCACTCATAGAGTTTTTGTTAAAAGTTTTTCCATTTCCCATGTTGCTAAATTAATAGGTCTCCTTGCTTGTGAGTGCTTAGGATGGGTGTTCTGTGGGATGTGTTTGTTAGAGACACACATAGTCAGCCACTGTGAGTCCTTTCAGCCAATACATCTTCTCCACTGCCCACTGGATGGATCTGGAGCCTGATGCAGGGGTTTTGGTTATGGAGTGCACAAATGCCCCTGGGCCCACGTTCCACCTGCAGCACGTGTACTTCCTCCCCAGTTCTGTCCTGTCTGGGAGGTGGGAGCCCTGGATGGGGTGGGAAAGGTGAGAGCCAAGCCAGCAAGGCTCTCTAAGGCACATACCTTCCCTACCACACAAATAAGCATCATGTAAAAGACGGGTCTCATGTCAACTATGCTTCAGTTGAAACAAAAGAAAATAAAACTGGACAGGTCTCAGACTACTTTTCTCTTTACAGATTCTCTTCTACATCCCTCATCTCAATCAACTTTTTGCATGTCACTTGATCCCTGGAGATCTACCCTTGGTTTTCCTAGACTTCACTTTACTAATTGTTCCCTTTCATTTTTACCGAAGATCATTCTTTGGAATCCCCCTGCCACGTTTGGGTTGGCTCTTCTCAGTTTGGCAAAAGAGATAACAGAAGGATCTGAGAAGTCAAGGGGTATGGGTTTGGCCCTTGACCCTTTCACTTGCCAGCTGTGTGACTTTGAGCAAGCGACTTGACCTCTCTAAGCCTCAGCTTCCTCATCTGCAAAACAAGGTCGCTATGAGCCCTTTTCTTACAAGTGGTGCTAAGCAAAAGTGAGAACACATGTGCCAAACTCCTAGCAACTATCTCTGTGGCAGATACTTAAATATGTCAGCCCTTCATGATGTTACCTCTGTCCTTGACACTATTGTTCTCATTGGTAGAAGTGGAGTTTTCATGGCACAACGTTGCCTCGAGTGTCTTGGGTGAGACCCACACCCCAGCCCTAGCCTGGCTCTACCTCCAGAGATTCCCATGGCTCACATCCCCGAGCTTGTAGAATGGAGGCCAAGTGTACCTCCAAGCACAGAGCTGTGTGATAATCTGTCCCTTGAGATGTTCTGCGAGTTTATTTTAGATACGAAAATCCTTAATGATCCTTTTATTTTGTTTGCCCTGTGCTCTGTTATTGCTGATATGAAAGTATGTCTAGAAAATAGAAGCCTTTTCTTCAATTTATACTTGAGAAACACTGACTTCTTTTTCTATTGTTATTATTTCTAATGTTTATTTATTTTTGAGAGAGAGAGAGAGAGTGTGTGGGCAAGGGGTAGAGAGACAAGGAGACACAGAATCCGAAGCAGGATCCACGCTCCGAGCTGTCAGCACAGAGCCCCATGTGGGGCTCAAACTCATGAACCGTGAGATCATGACCTGAGCCAAAGTCTGACGCTTAACTGACTGAGCCACCCAGGCACCCCTCTATTTTTTTTTAATGTTTTATTTATTGTTGAGAGAGAGAGACAGAGACAGAGACAGAGCATGAGCTGGGGAAGGGCAGAGAGACAGGGAAACACAGAATCTGAAGCAGGCTCCAGGCTCTGAGCTGTCAGCACAGAGCCTGACTCAGGGCTCGAACTCACAAGCTATGAGATCATGACCTGAGCTGAAGTCGGACGCTTCACTGACTGAGCCACCCAGGCAGCCCCCCTTTTTTTAGTTTATTTATGTATTTTGAGAGAGAGAGAGAGAGAGAGAGAGAAAGAGAGAGTAAGAGAGAGTGTGTGTACAGTGGGGAAGGGGCAGAGAGGGGGGGGGAGAGAGAGAGAGAGAGAGAGAGAGAGAGAATCCCAAGCAGGCTCCTCACTGCCAGTGCAGAGCCTGATGTGGGGCTCGATCCCACAAACCATGACATCATGACCTGAGTCGAAATCAAGAGTTGGACACCTAACCAAGCCACCCAGGCGCCCCAATAAACACTGACTACTTGGACTTTAAAATGAATGATGGCCATTATAACAATGACAATAATGAATGTTTTTATTATTTGTTTCCCCTGTAAGAAGCTGAATTAGGGATAGGCGAGATGGCCTCTTATACTTCTTGTAATTAAAGGAGTCTAGAGCCCTGCTGGAAAGCCCTACCTGTTTTACTTTTCTCCATTTGTTCTGGGGAAATAGCCAAGCTCCTAAAATAGGACAGATGCTGCCTGGATTTGTCAGATCTGGATGCCCTTGAACACTGCAGCCGGACTCATCTGTCAGGAGCAGAGTTTTGAGCTTACCTTCAAGATCGAAAATGCCCTTGGATTTTCCAAGTACATGAAAAGAGATTCCATGTACGCAGTCGTGTATAGCCCTGTATGTCAGGAATGAAACCATACGTTCTAGGTACTCTGACAACAGACTCGAGAGGCATTTGAGAGACTGGAGAAGGCAGGGGACAGCCAGGAAGAAAGGCCAACAGGAACACCTGAGGTTTTCCAATGGCAGGAAAGGTCACTGCCCAGGTCACCAGTGTGAGGGCTCCCAGCAGTCCCTGCAGCACTGTGAACTTTTCATTGCTCTCAGCCCGCAGCCTATCTCCTCCCTGTCCCACACCCAGCCCTTCCTCTAAGTCATGACCCTTCCTCAATCTCCTGACACTCTGTTCTCTTCAGTACCAAATGGGGGAAGGAGTACACTTGGCAAAGGGTTCCCACAGGCTTGACACAGGGTCTGTGGTCCATTTCTCTCTGATATTTCTTTGGTCACATGTTGGGATCTGCCTGTTGCTATAAGGGCTGCTCAGAGCTGGTCCAATATTCCCATGGCCAAGTCTTAAGTCCTCCACCTGACCCTCCAGCAGCGAATGTGTATTTCACTGTTTCAAATTCAGCTTTATGGTATCGCCTTAAGGAGTATGAGCTGGAAACACAAACGGTAAGATCTGAGAGATGGAAGATTCTCCGAAGTCATTTTGCCCAGTGCCAGAAACTATGGCCCATTTACAGTATTCCCTATGGAGAGTTGTTTGGCCTTTGGTCAAATACCAGGTAAGAGAGGTTGCCTCTTCAGAAGAAAAAAGAAACGGGGTGCCTGGGTGGCTCAGTCGGTTAAGCGACCGACTTCTGCTCAGGTCATGATCTCACAGTTTGTGCACAGTTTGTGAGTTCCAGCCCCGCATCAGTCTCTGAGCTGACAGCTCGGAGCCTGGAACCTGCTTCAGATTCTGTGTCTCCCTCTCTCTCTGCCCCTCCCCTGCTCGAGCTCTGTCTCTCTCTCTCTCAAAAATAAGTAAGCCAAAAAAGAAGAAGAAGAAGGAGAAGAAGAAGAAGAAAGGAATGTCTGGGAAACGGGGAAGAAGGAGACTAACACTCATATAGTTTTACTCATTTTGAATTCCATCCTGTGGCATTTATTACCTGTTCAAAAAAGTATTAAATATTTCAAAAATGCCTCATTACCCCACAAAGCAGCCCATTCCATTTTAGATGGCTGGGATTTGTAGAAATTGGCCTTCCCGCTGAGCTGAAATCGCTCTCCATGAGGCTTCTGCCTCTTAACCCTCCTGCACAGTAAGTAGGGCAGGACAAGTCCACCCCTCTCCAGTATCTTTTTTTTTTTTTCAGATGTTTCAAGACAACCGACTTCTTTTCCTTCAGTCATTTCTTCTTGAATGCCAGATAGGTCATTTGCTATGTCAGGTGTCTCAGCTTGAAGAGCTGGAGGAAAAGCAAAGTAATTTTAGTGTTTGTGGAAAAAAGGAAGTGTTCCCGGGGATGAGTTTGCCTTGTGCTAGCTTGCTGAATCTGGCTGGCTTCCACTGCTCAGGGAAGGGTGCTGATTGGTAGAGCCAAATTTCACTCCAAAATGAAGAAGTAGATCCGACCTTGGTTAAGTTTGTCACCTGAGGGGAGGGAAAAGGGGGCTCCCCTCAGCGGATGCCTGAGCTCCCTAGCAGCCTCTGAGAAGCTTCACCAGTTTCCTTAATAGACTGCAACACATTTTTTGCTAGGGCTCGTTTCCATATTATAGAAGTTTGACACAGGCTTGTGTCTCGAAGTTTATAAAATCAGGGGACTAAATTTAGGAGCATTGCTTTTGGATTGGAAATATGATGGATAGACCAGGGGTTTTGTGTCCAATGCCTTTCTTGATTTTTATTGTATTTCAGTAAGTACTGTCTCTCCTCCTCCCTCTCTCCCAAGTCCCCAGAACTGTGCTAAAGCACCAGAACCTGTACCTGCCCTCAATGAACATGTATTCATCCTAATGAAGTAAGAATGCAAAACTGATTAGACAGAGAGTCAAAAACGATTGGACAGTCACGAGGGGCAGTGCTAAAGACTACAGAGTCCTTCTGTAGCAAGTGCACACATTGGACCCCTCCGCAGACTATCTGCCTTCCCAACAAGAGGGCCCTACTGACTTATTAGGAGATGACCTTAGAGGTATCTGTCCAGTTGCAAAGACGTGTACCCCACCCACCCAAATACCTTTTTAATCTTGATTCCCCTTATGACCAAGGGTTAATATTTGGGACCAAACAACTGGAAGAGGAAATAAAGTCTGCAATTATGGGTTTTGAGAAGTGGGTCCAGAGATCTCTGTCTGCCAAGGATATCTTTAGACCAGCCCCTACAAGATGGCAAGTCCTATAGTGCCTTGCTTAGCCAGCCTGTGGCACTCCTAACCGCTTCATCATGGTGAAGGCTCTCTGGAAGGCTGGTCTTATTAGATTTGGGAGCACAAGAGAAACTAGGTATCTAGAAGGCCATCAAACTGGACAGTGAGGCCTGCTGTGTGACCTTGCATTCTCTCGTCTCAGCTCAGACACGTTCTCGGTCATCTGTCCACTTAGGAAAGGTTCACACACTGGGCAGGTGCCTCTTGTTTGCTCAACTCAACCAATTCTCCCTCGGTCCAGGCTGGTGCACGTCAAACATGTTTCCACCTCAGTGTTTACCGCTAACCAAACTGGATTAGTCAGAGATCGTTTCCTGCCTTTCATTGTTCTCTCAGAGTGAAGAAATCAATCCTTCCCCTTGCACTTAGCACGGCAAGGAGAGGGTGGGTGTGCACAAAATATTTAAATATTTAAATGAGTAAATATTTAATGGTTATCTATTACAGCTTGGTGCTGTGCACGGCACTGGGAAATCGAAGCGAGTGAGATGCACGTGTCTTTGTGTTGAGGGAAGGAGGCAGACAAGTCAGGGAGCTGTAGGGCAATAATGGGATAAGAGGTGGGTCTGTGACAAGGCTGAGAGTGGGCACTGCATCCAGCTTGGGCCAGGGTGGTGCCTGGGAAAGGGAATCAGGAACCATCCAGGAGAGGCGACATGGCAAGAGTTGAGCGGGCCTGAGCTGCTCCAGAGACAGGCCAGAGTGTGAGGTCAGAGGGGAGGCTCAGTAACCCGTGTAACTACTGGGAGGCATAGATCACGGGTTAGAACTAAATGATGAGAACTTGTATCTCAGAATATTTTCTCGTTGCTGGAAAGTTCCAAAGGTTTAATCATCACCTGTCCCTTCATTTCACAATGATGATTAATACCAATTCGTATTCATATTCGGCCTAGGTTTAATGAAAACCCTCTGTCCTGACCTGTGAAAAGAAAGCTTAAAATGTGTTGAGGTCAGGAAAAGCAACGGCCCAGTCTCTGTCCCCTCCCCTCCAGCTCTGGTGCGAAAACAAAGGCCACTAGCAAGTGTCAATCATGCTGGAATGTGCTGGTGCAGCTCAGGAGCTTGGGGCGTTCTCTCTCTTCTCTCTTGCTCTCCTCTTTTGGTCTGGTGAGCTTGCAAACTGTCTGCATTCCCGAGAGCCATCCCTGTCAGATCTCATACGGGACTCCCTGCTTACCCAGGCGCACACACACCATTGCTTTCACGTAGACTTCCTCCTCACTGCCCCCCTCATTCCCACTTCTCCACCCACGCATGCCCTGGGGCCCTTAGGACTGGGGCAGCTCTCAGGAGACAGACAGTCTGCAAGCATGGAGCACGATCTCCTATGGGAAAACCTCAAGGTGGGATAGGTTGACGGATATGATTGTCTTGGGCAAATCCTTAAAACTCTCAAAAGGAGAGGACCTTCAGATCCTTGCTTCCATAATAAAAGTAACTAACATTCTTCGATGTTCAAATGACAGTTTGACATGAATTATCTCACTGAATGCAAATAATAATCTCATGAGGCATTTACTATTATTATCCCTCTTTGTGCCTTAACTTACTCATCTGTAAATTGGGGATAATAGTAACACCCCATAGTCTTATAAGAATTTAAATAAATAGTGAATACATTAGAACCGTGCCTGGCACGTAGTAAGCTCTCAGGAAATATTAGTAGTTGACCTTGAACAACACAGATTTGAGCTGCACGGGCCGGTCTATATGTGGATTTTTGACAATACCATACAATGAATGTATTTTCTCTCCCTTATGCTTTTCTTTTTAAAAATCTTTTTTATGTTTATTTATTTGTTTTGAGAGAGAGAGAGAGAGAGAGAGAGAGAGAGAGAGAACACAAGCAGGGTAGGGGCAGAGAGAGAGGGAGAGAGAATCCCAAGCAGGCTCTGCACCATCAGCAGACTCACGAACCATCAGATCATCACCTGAGCCAAAATCAAGAGTCAGACGCTTAGCAGACTGAGCCACCCAGGCGCCCCACCTTATGATTTCCTTAATAACGTTTTTCTTTTCTCTAGCTTACTTTATTGTAAGGATACAGTACATAATATATGTAACACACAAAATATGTGTTGTTTATGTTACCAATAAGACTTCTGGTCAACAGTAGGATATTAGTATTAAGTTTGGGGATTTATACCTGGATTTTCAACTGTGTGGGGGGTCAGCAACCCTAGCCCCTGCATTGTTCGAGCATCGGCTGTATTTACTACTGGGAGGAATCTAGGGTCCAGAGGTTAAGTGATTTGACCAGGATTACACAACCTATAAACGGCGGCCGAGAATCAAACCCAGGCAGCCTGACCTCCTCCTAATGGCGGCACTATCCACCCAGCCTCTCAGCTCTGCAGAGGAATGAAGTAGTGGCAAGGAACCAGTGACTCTGGGTTGCTAGAGAGAAGCTGGAGAATCCCTTTGGTTTGGAGAAACCAGTGGGTCTCAGAGCAGCATCCTCAGCATTTCCCAGGAATGGAAAGGAATATTCTCAGGGCCACTCCAGTCCTCCCGAAGCTGCAACTCTGTGATGAGACCCAGCATACTGTTAGCAGGAGCCGTCTAAGTGATTCCGAGGTACCCTAAGATCCCAGGAGCACCAGCATTGGCTCTCAGCTCTCATTATTTCTTGGCTACCATGTGCTCAGGCTCCACAGATAAATATGATTTGCAGGTTGTTTTCACCACATTATGATGTTCTTCAACCCCTCTCTCACACAACTTGGGGAGGGAGGTTTAGAAAAGAATTAGGAGAGGGCCTCCTGGCTGCCCTCAACGTTTTTTCTGGGAGCAGATGGGACTTTCTGGGGTCTCACCTTCTCTAATATTCCCTCCACTGGTTAAAGAAACAATCCTCTGAAGAAACAGACATGTAAAAATGGAAGTGATTCAGCCTCATGGCTACATTATTTGGAGACCTCAGTTTTTGAAAACACTAGGTCATGCATGGATAGAAAAAATAGATTTGGTACCTGGGTTTTGGTGGTGGTTAATGGTCCCCACCTACCCACCCAAAATCCACCGAAAATAGAGTTTAAGGGCCAGAAAAGCTAAAAAGCAATCAAATGAATTTTGCCCTTTAGAGTGTGTATCTGTGAGGTGTGGGGGTTGTCAAGGTACATATCAGGTCACCATAGCCTTAAGTGCTGGGTCAAGTAGGAGATCTGCAAGGTCAGAGAACAATTCTGAGGGTTCATAAAGGTAGTTACAAAAGTAACACAATTTCCCCCAAGGATCACCAAGCGGAAAGAATGGCACGTGGGTGGGGACGGGGAACGGGACTGAATAACATATTTTAGCAATTTAATGTTTGTTAATGCCTTCTCCCTGGCTCAGTCTGTGGCAGCAACTTTCCAGAGGCCTTACAGGAACCTTCCTGTGGCCACTAAGTACCGTCGTACTGTCATTTATGGAGCACTATGCCAGACCCTATTCCTTTTGCGTGTGTTAACTCTTAATTCTCATAGGTTTTGGAGTTCATATCATTTCGCCATCCTTCTATTATAGATGGATTTAAGGATATTGAAGCACAAAGAAATTAAGCAATTTGCCTAGGGACAAAGAGCTACCCAGTGGTGGACCCGGGGTTAGAACCCTGGCTTTGTTGGAACAGAGCAAGTCTCGTGATGCATTCTGCCTCTTTGTCAGGGGTTAAGTCCATGGCACAAGAGAAAGAAAAAAGGAAGAGTAGGGAGGACGTTGTCAGAAACACAAGGCTCTCGGCTCATTCTGGAGCCAGATCCTCTCAGCCCAACTCTGCTCTATCAGTCTTCTGGCCCGGAGGGTGACACCCACAGCCTGTTTATCAGAGCCAAGCAGCGATGACACATCCAGGCCTTTGCCAGGCAGCATCCTGATATAGGTATCAAAGTCCAGCCCTCCAGCGCTGTGTTGCATAGACCCAGCTGAGACCAGAGCTCCAGAAGACACCAGCAGGGTTTCCCTGGCCATGGAGAGTTTGGCTCAGGACCTGCCTGCCTCTCTGCTCAGTAGGCAACGGGCTCTGAGCAGGCATCCCGGCCCGAGGGATGGGCTGGTTGTTCCTTGACGCCTATTTCAGCTAAGGAGGCTGGGTCGACAGGTGTAACCGGGTTTTCCCCCAGTGCCCACCCTTTCCTAGCAGACAATCAGAGGGAGAGAAGACCACATTTTGGATTTCTCTGGGGGAAGGAAATTAAAAGCCAACAGGTCTCTCTCCCTGGGAGAGTGGAGGCACCCGCCAGGGTTCCCAGGAAACTGCCAGCTCAGCCTACCTGACAAATAACCTCTCCTGACAAGTGGCCAATTGACTCAAAACAGCAGCGCCGCTGACGAAAAGTAAGTTGCCTCTTTTTGAAAAGCACAAGGTATTTCATATGTGGGATCCGATCTCCTTCCCTCTGCAGATGCAGGAATATGATGAGTTGGGTCACCCCTTCACAGTGGAGCTGACTCACTTTTACCCCCATGCGAATGCCCGAGGGAATTGGCAGCTTGAGGTGGGCACAGGACCTGTGGTGACTGTTGATGCTTCTGCACGTGGGAATACCTATGATGGATCAGCTCCACAGTTGGGCAGGGCCCAGGCTTGTAACTCCTGGCCTCTGAACAGAGTGTGTTTTGTTGCCTTGTTTGAGGCCAGCTTTAAACTTAAACGTATGTAGGAGAAAAAAAAAGATCATGTTTTTCCCTATTAGACAATCTAAAAAAACCTGGCAAGGATACAAAGAACCCTTGTTCCCTAGACCAGGATCTGAGGAAAGATTCCATACCCACAAGAGGACTCTGGAATACAACTGTCCCTTTGACCAGGGCTGACGTGGTCGCCTCTGAGAGCTTCAGGAACAGATTACTAGGAGCTGAGGGCTCCACACAACCAGTGAGGCCTTCCAAAGTTGTCAAGTCCAACTAGGGGCTTTGTCCTCCCACCAAAACCATTCTGGGTCAATTGGCCTAAAATCTGTTATAATTCCCCTCTCCTGCCTCCTTGTGAGAGGATATTTTCCTCAGTCAGTCCTCAGTCTCTGCCTTTAATTCTTGTGAGCTTGCTTTTCACCTGGGTGTTAAAGAACGCCCATTTGCCCATTGGAGAAGGAGGTGGTCAGGCTTTTCTTCACAGGCTGCGAGGCCTGATTCCCAGCCTACACCTGGAAGGACCCTCGGTTAACCCTGAAGCTGCAGGTGCACTCATTCATTGAGCAAATCTTGAGGGAGTGCCTTCTATCGACCAGGCCTGATTTAGGTCCTGGAGATAAACTAGTGAGCCAGACAATAATCCCTGCTCTCAGGAAACCTGCCTGTATCCTAACACGTATAAATAAATAAAATACAAATTTTAAATATGACATTTTGGGAAGTGATAATTGCTATGGGGAAAAAAAAAAGCGAAACAAAGGGAGGAGACAACCAAGAAGGCTGATAGAGATGTGAGGACCCAAAGGGACGCAAATCAGGAGAAGGTCACTGGGTAGGGTTGCCTTCTCCTTTTTTTAATTTAATGTTTATTTCTTTATTTTGAGGGGGGTGGGCAGAGCAAGAGAGAGAATCCCAAACAGGCCCCGTGCTGTCAGCCCGGAGCCTGACCCCACTAAACGTGAGGTCTTGACCTGAGCTGAAGTCAGGAGTTGGATGCTTAACCAACTGTGCCACCCAGGTGCCCTGGGTAGGGTTGTCTTCTGATGGGAACACCACTGCTCCCCTCATGCCCAGCCTCTACACTTTGACCAAGAGCTCCTTCTAATGCCCACTTCTCTTCTTTTGATCCTTCTGTTCCTCTCACTCCTTCTAACACCAAAAACTGTGTCTCTTCCTCTGTCCTTCACATTCTCCTGATTTTTGAGGTCCAGCTCAAGTCAGCCTTTTCCCGGGTCCTCTGAGGTATACAGAGCTCTTTCTCCTCTGAGCGCCATAGAAACATTAGACCATACAAGTGCTCACTGATCTTATCTCCCGTAGCATTCTGAACAGACCTAGACCTCAACAGAGGAGGCTTGAGGTCTCAGCATGCGGCTCTGAATCTAGGATGCCAGTATTCATACCAGGCAATCACACCGGCAACCTTCAGTGCTGTTTGGTAAGAGCTGATTCCTTGGTTCCAGGAAGTTCCAGGAAGCTGCAGCTTTTTCTTCTTGAGCCATGAACCACCTCCCCTCCCCATTCTCTCAGTAGAAACCTTGTTAGGATCCATCTGAAATGAATTTTCTCATTTTTATCTCTTATCACTTCAAAATGTAATGAATATTTTCCCCATCTCCCTCCTACTTTAGAAGAATTCATGCTAACTCTTGTCCAAAACACACTTGCTCATCATGGCCACTCACAGGCTCTCAGATCCTGGGGTGGTTTGTTTTTGTTTTGTTTTTTTTTTTTTTGGAAATTTTCAGAAATTCTTGTTTATTCTCTGAAGGTCTTGGCTTCCTCTTCTTAGCACCCAATCAAGTTGAAGTCTTCTCCATTAAAAATAAGAAAAAGTCCTGATGCTTCTTCCTCAAGCTACTACCAAACCATTCCAAAAAAGAAATAAGTGAGTTAGAATAAGGACTTTTGAACCAGATTGCCTACAGCTTTTTTGTTTTGTTTTGTTTTGTTTTTATTTATTTTTTTTTTAATTTTTTTTCAACGTTTTTTATTTATTTTTGGGACAGAGAGAGACAGAGCATGAACGGGGGAGGGGCAGAGAGAGAGGGAGACACAGAATCCGAAACAGGCTCCAGGCTCCGAGCCATCAGCCCAGAGCCCGACACGGGGCTCGAACTCACGGACCGCGAGATCGTGACCTGGCTGAAGTCGGACGCTTAACCGACTGCGCCACCCAGGCGCCCCTGTTTTGTTTTGTTTTTAATGTCAAGGATTCCTTCAGGAAATATTTACTTTTAATTTTTTTTAAGATTTTTATTTTTATGTAAACTCTACACCCAACATGAGTCTTGAACTCAAGAGTCACATACTCTACTGACTGAGCCAGCCAGGTGCCATAGATTGCCTGTAGTTTGAATGCCAGTTCTGCTGTTGTTAACAGTGGCTGTGGACAACTTACTGAACCACTCTATGCTTCAGTTTCCTCATGTGTAAAAGTGGAGATAATAATAATAACTATCTCATCACGTAGAGTTGAAAAATTAAATAAGTGCATTTTTGTAAGCCACTTAGGACAGTGCCTGACACATAAATGCTATGGAAGTGTTTGTTAATTAAAATGAATAATGTTAAGAATTATCTATTATTATTTCTTTCATTCCCTTGGTCCTGTTCCTTCTTAGAGCTACTGATCTGTCTGTTGTCCTTCGTCACCAAACTTGTCACATGGATGGTTTCCAATGCACATTCTCCATTACTTGCCTCTATTTCCTCATGTCTCTTTCGTCCTTCAACCTGCTACTGAAACCACCCCCTTCAAAGCTGTCAGTGGCCTATTAAGCTGCCGACACAAAGTTTCTTCTCATTTCATTTGGCTCCTGGTATCTGCCTTGGAATTTCTTCCTCCCTTTGGCTTTCCTGCCAGTCCAGCTTCTCCTCAGCTGTCTTCTCTCCATGGACTCCACATGGACCTTCATGTAGACCTTCCATAGAAGGTCTTCCATAGAAGACCTTCCATAGGTTTTTCTTGGCCTCTTCTCATGCTATACCCACTCCCTGGCAGTGTCATCCATGGTCCTTCCTTCAACTATTGCCTCCATGCCATTGACTCTCACACTCATTAAGCCTGGCATTTTCCTCTAAGCACCAGCCCAAAAGTCCAACTGACCAGACAACTATCTTATCAAATATTCAGTTACAACACATAAATCTTCCCTCTCTCATGCATTGTTTCAAGTCTCTGTTTTGGCACTCAGTCACAAAAGCTAGAAGCTATAGTCTCTGCTGTTCTATACCTGTATGTGTCTTTGCATTTTACAAATCAGTCGTCACATCCCTTAGTTTAATCTGCTCCTCACAATGACCTGGAGAGCATTATTTGATTAAGTGATTTATAAGTCTTCATTTGGATGAGTCTTCTTTTCCTAGACTGACAAAATATGCCAATCCTTTTAAGAAAGGGTGATACAACTCTTTTTATAAAGGAAGAAAACGCGGCTTATGGAGATTAAGTAATTTATCTAAGGTGTTGGAAGAGTCAAATGAGATAGCATGTGACTCAAAATGAGATAGCATTGACTCAAAACAGCAGCGCTAACTCATTGTTAATGAGTTAATGAGCTTCAGAGACCATAAAAGATTATGTAAATGCAAGGTTTTCATACTTACTAATAAATTATGAAATTTTTGGTGACACAACAAATTTGGTAAATGTCATAAGAGTAGTACTAAGTGTATAGAAATACAAAGGAGAGGAAAATCCGTTTAGTTAAGAATAATAAAGATCTTGGGAGAAGCATAGGATTTTAAAAGATGGACCACCCTCTCAATGTCTCATTCTTGTCCCCCATCTTTGCATTTGTCCTGTGGGCTTGAATGATCCTTTCTTAGCACCTCCATGTAACGGCTGGAGATTTCCTCCAAAAGTGACAGATAGATGGGAAGCACCTTTCAAAATGACATTTGGGTACAAAGTCAAAAGGTCACCTTCTTCAGGGGCAATAAAAAAGTCATCTAAGACTGACAAAAGCTCACACCACACTGCCTGCCACGTGGACAGCAAAAAACACGAAAGAGCATAGGACAGTGAATTGTAGAAGCTTCAGTGGCATTTGGGCAAAGCCCAAGTGTTTCTGAGTTGTGAAACCAGAACCAACAATAAATTCCTCAATGGGTGGTATGATGACAGTTAGCTCAGGCTCATGTTTCTGGAGCATGCTGTTTGGGAATCACCTTGCATGCTGCAGTCGATGTGGTGTTGAATGGGTCTTAAGGAAATATGAGGATGTTTTCTTTTTTTTTTTTTTTTTCAATGTTTTTTATTTATTTTTGGGACAGAGAGAGACAGAGCATGAACGGGGGAGGGGCAGAGAGAGAGGGAGACACAGAATCGGAAACAGGCTCCAGGCTCCGAGCCATCAGCCCAGAGCCTGACGCGGGGCTCGAACTCACGGACCGCGAGATCGTGACCTGGCTGAAGTCGGACGCTTAACCGACTGCGCCACCCAGGCGCCCCGATGTTTTCTTTTTTTTAGGAAGCCCATGGCTATTAAACTGGAAAGCCATCTTTGAGAAAAGAAGGAATAGAATAGAGGCTTTTAGCCCACTGATGTCAAATCACTCTATTTCCCATAAGTCTAAGTTGAGATTTAGTTGGATTGGGCTAAATCAGGCCCTTGCAGACTTCTTGGGTACAATAAATCAGGGTATTGTCCAACGTCAGGAAGAAGGTAGCTCAGATGGTTTCTCTACTCTGTAGCAGCCATTACCTGTACCTAAAAGATCAGCCATTCTTCTGAAGCTTGGCTTCCCCAAAGCCACCCCACTACTATCACAATGGTACACACAGTATATGTAGTTTCTATTCTGACCCTTCCATGGAGATAGAAAGACAGAGGTTGTAATTCTCCATCAAAATTAAGTGAATAATGTATAAGTTAGATTTCAGTTGGATGGTCTTCTAAATGACCAGAGGCCATGTCTAGAGGTTGCCAACTTGATTGGGCCTAGAGAGGATGTACTCACAGACTCGGTCTCTGTCTCCTTGGTTTCCCAAGTGCCACACTGTCACTAATGGTGCCTTACTATTATTTGACTGATTGAGTCAGTCTTAATTTACAAGTCTCCTATTCCCAGACTGGCAAAATGGGCTTATCGCCAATTCTTTCCCAGAACTGTTGTGAGGATTAATGAGATTTTGCTTGTACAGGGCTTGAGTTTCTGCTAAGTGGAACACTGGACAAACAGAGTATAGTAATTATTTAACTCAACTGAAATTTCTTTTCACTGTTACTCATGAGCAGTGATATCATGAGAACCAGTCCCGAAACTGGAACCGCTATGAGCTATCGAGCCATGAAAGTCAGTGGGTGCTCCTTTACCTAAAAATGTGATCACAGACGTAGATCTTGCCAATCTGCTCTGACAGTTATGAATAAGCTATGTCACGTCTAAGTTCAGATCACTAAGAGGTCCTGTTTCCAGTGGATAGGGAGAGGCCATCAGAGGGTGTCCAGGCAGTGACCCAGCCTGGGAAGTTCTGTCCCAAGATGATGGAAAAGACTAGAAGCAATAGAACTGATCCCAGCTCCCAGGAACTTCACAACCTGTTGAAGATGTAAGAAAGCTTTATTGCACAAAGTGCAGTGTTTCAATTAAAATGTGATGAGAGGCCTCTTCAAGGTCCCTAAATTGGCCATGTAGGCTGCCGTGGAAATAAGGGACTGGGGATGGAGGGAGGAAACTGAGTCACTAATAGGGAATAATTCATTTGAGTCTCTGGGTTTGAGGCTATAAAGATCCAGCATCTTTGTGTAGGACCTGCTGGTGTCAGCAGTTTTTCTCAGGTGTCTTCTGTTCCATGCTTCTTTGAGCACTAACTCCCTTTCCCCACCTCACATCTAAGGAACACTAACCTGGAACAACAGGGTCAGAAGAAACCCCTAATGCTTCTCCCAGGGTGGGGTGGCTAGAGAGTGAAGGGCCAGCTGGAGAGGGCCTCATCTCTACAGCCAAAGTGGGGTATGAGGGAGGAATCTGCAACAAAGTATAGCTGGAAAATGACAGATACTTGCCTTAAATTTGTTTACCACTTGCTTCCAGTTGAAAAGGGAAACCTAGCCTATGATATCAAAACTAACATCACTCATAACTGTGTAGGGAGCATCATTGACCGACAACCCCAGCTGCTGCCCATCTGGATCCCCCACCATGTTCATACTGAGGCTGCACTCCCTACAGACTGTTGCTAGCCACTGAGGAAGCACAGACCTATTCCTGCAAGATTTGGGACTCGCCCAATAGGTGGCTCTGGCTCAAGGACACCCTATCAGCTTGGCCAAACTTCCCTGGAATTGTGTTGCAGTCAGATCTGCATCATGGCCTGAAAGCTCTCCCCACCTTCTCCTGCACCTCCCCCTTTATCCTTCATAGGCATTGACCCCGACACAGTTCTTGCACATATAATTCATCCTTGGATCTGCTTCTAAGAGGACCTGCACTAGCATAATCATTAGCAAAAGCAATATGTTCTTCTCAGTAACAAGAATAGATCTATTGCATTCTCTGTGGAGGGTACTATACAAAGGTTGAGGGACAGAGGAAGCATACAAAGAGATATAGGCCACAGTCCCTACTGGAATAGGTAATGTGAGTCTCATAGATACAATGGCAAACAATAAAAAGTATATGCTTCTAACACAATACTGTAATTATTTATTTATATGACTATTTCCTCTTCTATATCTCAGTGGGACTAGTGTTACTTAAACTGTGAGTCAAGACTCATTAGGAATGTTAAAATCATAGCAGTGGGTCACAACCAGCATCATTTAAGACAAAATAGAAGATATTAGAAGGCAGCATACATAGACATTGTATTGTGAAACGTGTGTGTGTGTGTGTGTGTGTGTGCGCGTGTGTGTGTATAAAGACACAAATATACAATTGTGTGATGGATTATGTTGTAAAATATATTTCTTACCTCAAGAAATTTTGAAACTGAGGGAGACCAGGAGCTTCCCGAGGACAGTGGCAGTGTCCTTTCTTAGGGCTACATCCTCAGTGCCTAGAGAGTTACCTACTTACATGTAGGGACTCAATAAGTGTTTATTGACGATGTGCGCTTTAGACGGTTATTATTACATGTCAGCTTGACTGGACTAAGAATGCTAGATGGTTTGTAAAATATTTCTGGGTATTTCTGTGAGGGTGTTTCCAAAAGTCATTAGCATTTGAATCGGTTGACTAAGTAAAGATCTCCATCACTAGTGTGGATGAGCATCATCCAATCCATTCAGAGCCTTAATAGAACTAAAGGAGTGGAGGAGTTATAAATTTGGTCTCTGCTTGAACTGGGATATCCATTTTCTCCTGTCCTCAGACACTGGCATCTCTGGTTCTCGGGCCTTCATACTCAGACCTGGACCTACACCATTGGCTCCCTTGGTTTACTGTCACAGACTATGAGTCTGGAGTTCTCTCTTGTCCAGCAAGAGAGTGGACACAGAATTGAATACGAGAGAGGCTAATGTCTGGGAGGAGACAAAATCCCTGAACAGGGGTTTCTTCTCCATATTTATTGAGCTCTCAAGATATTACCCACATGGTGAATGTAAAGAAAACAAGATCTTACACATGTGAACATGGCAAAAACAATCAGACAGTAATCATTAACTTGTGTGTATAAGAAGCAAAGGGTCTGGGGGGCAAGTGGAGTTTGTGATCAAGGTACATTGGCACAAGATGGAAAGTAATTTCCTGCAGGTGATATAACAAGTAACTCATGATCCCATTACAATATCTCACTAGCTAACCTCAGACGCTTTCACCTTGTGGTGGCAGCTTTCTGCCCTAAGCTTTTTTCCAACCCATTTATGTAACTAGAACCTATTTCCCCACAGTTTGCAGGCCTTTGGGTTTGGACTAGAACTCCACCACTGGATTTCCAGCTTTGTAACAGTAGGCTGTGGGCTTTCTCAGTCTCTGTAATCACATGAGCGAGTCCCTTGTAATAGATCTCTTTCTATATACTTTGTATATCCTATTGGTGCTCTTCTCTAGAGAAGCCTAACTAACATGGTGCTGAATAAGAAAAAGAGACAGTCATGAAACAGAAGAGAGGAAACCTGAGTTAGACTTTGAAAGGAGTGTTTCAGAAAAATGGAGAGGAACAGAAAGAAAATTCAGAAGGCACAACGTGAGCAGAGAATCAAAGGTTAGGATCCTCGTGATATATTAGAGAGGTTGAGTAGACCAGTTAGATTGGCTTAATGTCCATCAGCATGGAAAGAAATCAGGGAGGAAGATGAACTCAGCCATAAATTGATGTCAAATGGCCAACACAATTCTCTAAGCATGACTTTCTGCAGTGATAAGGTAATAATGATAATGACAAAATCATGTCCAGTACGTACAAAAGGCATCTTTCAAAGACCTCAAAGTATGTTAATATGCTGCATTGTTCATATTTTTGATAATTCTATGAGGCAGCTTCAGGGAAGCTATCATCATCTCCATTATATAGGTAGGAAAACCAAAATAGAGGGAGTGAGAGTGTCTTAATTCCACATCCCACTAGTGAACTAGCTGGAATTCTCTACCTCAGCTATCTCTTCTAGAGCCAATCCTTGTTGTTAACATCTGCCCCAATTCCCATTCTGTGTAAGTCTGTACATGTTTATCACTTTCAGGGAACTAACTGGATTTCAAACTACTTCACCTTTTTCCTTGGTAAGATGGACCAGTTATATCTGCCCTTTTAGTGTTACACAAATATTTCTCACTGATGCCTGAAATGAAATCTTTGTGTCTAAAGGTAGCAGAGCCAAATGACAAGTGGCTCTTAAAGTGAATTTCTAGTCTAATATAAGTTCATTCCATTTGTCTATTGGATTCTTCTGCCTTCAGATTCCATCAATTTCTCTCTTTATTCTGTTCCTCTCCCCACCACATGCACCAATAAGACACGATGTATAGTCCCAGATAATGATTACTGAAGGCAACTGAATAGTTCACAAACCTCCTCAACTACTACTATTTCCTTTTGTTCTTCATGGCCCACTGTAACAGACTGATCTCCTGCCCCAGAGCTCCTTAGGGATCATTTTACTTACCCTGAAGGCAGATGCAAGGGTCAGTTATGGTTTCAACTGATTTTCCCAGAGCTCAGTTGACTAGCAGCTTATGCTTTGACTTCTTCAAGGTCGCCTGGGCTTGTTAAGCATTTCCAGGTCACATTGTACTTCTTCCTCCTTTCCAAGGCCAATCAATATTTCTTCCAATGATTGGATGTAGATGTCTATTGTGTCAGGCTCATTCAGGTTCAGATCTGCAAAATCATGATTGTCCATGGCTTGTACTTTACTTCCTAGCTCTCTCTGAGCTAAATTGGCTGTGTTTAGTGCCAAAAGGGCAGCATAATGTATAAGAAACAGCATAGACTCTGGAGTTCTACAGACCTGGGTTTCCAGTTCTGCTGTGCCTGCTTGCTTATAACCATGGACTTGGCCTTTAGGTAATCCTTTTGAGTCTCAGTACACTGCTTTAGTCTTTCCAGTGCCTAGTAGAGTCCTAGACAAAAAGTAAATGCTAAGTTAGTGCCCGTTGACTTCATTTGACTGAACTTGCCCATAGGACATTTTATTAAGATTAAAACCCATCCCTCTAAGCTATATCTAGGTCAAAGCCATCACTGATGGAAAGATACTGGCCATAGGAATGGCTTCTGCAGTAGCCGGATACTGTTGATACTTCTTTCTTCTTACTGTTCTCCCAGACGTAAAGACTTCCTCCTAAATCTGGAGTTGAATGAACTTATAGGCTGCTCTGGTATTGGAAGGTGGGTCACATCTCTTAGGGAAACCCCTGAAGATTATATCAGAGCTCTGATCCTCCCTTATGACACCTACATTGACCTAGGAAGCATAGGAAGAAATGGAAAGCTGAAAAAACAAACAAAAAAACAAACCAAACCAAACCAAAACAACAACAACAACAACAACAACAAAACACCCATACCTCTAAAGCCTAAAGCCAAATGAAATGGTCTTTTGGGACCACCTGGTATGTAGGTGGGGAGCAAGGGCCTGTGGCAACTGCAAGGGTGACAGCAAGGTCCCTCTCTTCTCACCACTCTCCCACCACTTCCCTACATATATTCCAAAGTCCACACATAACAGAACTATTTGCAGTTTCCTGAAGTGCCTGCCTTTTTTCTTTTTTTTTTTTTTCTGCCTCTAGGCTTGTATAGATGCTAATACTCTGTCTTCCTAGAATGTCTTCCCCTGCCCGATCTCCTGCTACTTATCCTGGGGGCTCAGCTTGGTATCAGTTCCTCTCTTTTCATGAGTCTTCTTCCTCATCACTGGCCCAGATATTGCTTTATAGTACCTTCTCCCTATCCTCATATGTCACATGTGATACTGTAATTGCTAATTTACTTGACAGTCCCCAGGATGGTGATGACAATGACAATACAGATGCCATCTATTGAATGCTTCCTATGTTCCAGCTTTATGTCATTAATTATTACACCAACCATGTGAAGTAGTATGATTCCCATTTTATAGATGTGAAAAATGAAGCTCAGAAAGACTTTATTCACATTTATGCAATTAATAAGAGGCAGAGTCAGGATCAGAACACAGGTCTATTGACTCGAAATCTGATTTTTCACCCCTACACCAAAATTTTCACCATGACCCAGTGTGAAGGCACGGGTCACACTTTCCATCTCTGTATCCTGTGTCTAGCACAATGCCTGGAATGATGTAGTTCTGTGTAGTTGCCGTTAAATAACAAAAATTCAACTGAGTAATTTTAAAGATCAAGTTGGCTTTTTTCCAACACTTCATGAATCAGGAAGCCTCCCTAGCAAAAGGAAGAAGTTTTACAAAGCTGTAGAGAAGGAAAGGTTTTTAAAGGCAGAAAGGAGGTGGGAAAAGGAAATTATTAGCACACAGTGCATTGTTTCAGGTAAAGTTGCCTTCCTACAGGAACAGAAGGGGTCTATCGGGTGGATTATCTCACTAGGGTTGACCAAGTCTTTCCATGTGGACTGATTATAGGTTACATTTGGGCGTGGGGATTGAAACTGCACTTAGGTTAGGTACTGAGTCTTGATTTGCAAACATGCGATTTAGCACAAGTGACTCCATTACAGGCCTATTGTCTCCTTTGTAACAGTGCTCAATAACATGTTTGCTAAATCAATGAATGGAGGCAGTCAGCCTTAACTTGTTCCTGATAATCTCAATATTTACTTCCTGGCCCTGGATATTCATTTGAGAGAGTCAGTTAAGTTTGAAGTAAAAAGATATTTCAAGGACAGCAGCAAGAGAATTTTTTGTAACTTGGCTATGAATATATTAGACATGATTGGACTGCATGAGTTACTGGGATAGATAGTTATATAAAGCAGGTCAAGCATGCAGTGATGAAATGGCTACAAATAAATTGTATTTATCCCCAAAACTCCCACAAAGGGCTTAACAGAGTTTAGCGTTCTGCTGAGGCAAGGCCTTGGGCAAATACCTTGGCCTTATTTGCACAATAAACAAGTGGTCCCCAGTACAAGGTAACCTCAGCCAGGCAAGCTGCTTGGAAAGCGGTTTGGGGCTCAGAACAAGTTTGAAGCAGTTTCTCTGTTGGAGTAGGAAGAAAGAATAGGTCACTTTCTTCAAAAAACCTGCAAACAGGCCTAGAAAGGCTTTGTCCACATTTATACAGTTATTAGGACTCAGGGTCAGGATTAGAACACAGGTCTGATTTTCTCCACTACATCATGCAGCCGTCCCAGGTTAAACCATCCCTGGCCACCAAAAGATTAATGGCAGAGTCTGTACTAGAACCTTCCACATTCTCCTTGCTTCACACAATGGTTCTCCTCTGTAGAGAGCAGACCTCAAGGAACAAGATCTTTGAACTTCCTTGTTGAGCAAATAAGAGATTGTTTCTTCTTGTTCCTTGGGGAAATTCTTCCTATACAAGAGAAATATACCATTATTGACTCTTCATTGAATTTGAATTTCCATCCTGGCTGGGTCCTGAGCCTCCTTTTACCACTGACTTCCATCAAAATTAAGCACAAGGAGGTCTTTAAAAAATTTTTTTTTAATGTTTTATTTAGTTTCGAGAGAGAGAGAGACAGAGCATGAGCAGGGGAGGGGCAGAGAGAGAGGGAGACACAGAATCCGAAACAGCCTCCAGGCTCTGAGCTGTCAGCACGGAGCCTGATGCGGGGTTCGAACTCACAAACCGCGAGATCATGACCTGAGCCAAAGTCGGGTGCTTGACCGACTGAGCCACCCAGGCACCCCTAAGCACAAGTAGGTCTTTACAAAACTCACAAAAGTGCAATCTTCCCCACTTGGGCAAAATAAGAGGTGATGTACTAAAACTACCTAATTCTTCTTGAGCAGAAAATACACACCAATCTCAGAGCATACCAATTGCTATGGTGCTTGTCTTCTCTTTCCAATTTTCTCTATCGGCAGAATTCTTCCCTTGGTGCTCTTTGGTTTTAGATACATTACATGTTTTCTAGTCATAGCTGAGCCTACGTGTATTTGCGACTATGGTCTTTGTTAGAGATTAAATCTATCTTGATGTTCTAATCTATTACCCCCCTAAGTTTGCCATTGTATTGCTCTTAGATTTTCCTTACTGAATTATAATTATTTACATAGGGGTTCCAAAATTACAGGCAATTATAAAACCCCAAGCTTGGAAGTTAGGAGGTAGTTAACTGGTGGATCTGGAAGTGAACTTCTATAGATGATAACTAAAATTATGAATTCATTCATTCATTTCAATATTTATTGAGTATATAGTATATGCCAGGCAGAGTGCTACAGGGCTGAGTATATAGGTAAATAAAACATTTCTCTGCCCTTAAGGGGTTGTAGCTGATGAGGAAACATAAGGGAAGCTGATAGGCCACAAACATCCCTGCTCCCACTCCCAGGTGGGATATGTGTGATATTCCTAGGGCACTCCCAAGAACAAAAGAAAGGGGAAAACAAAGGGTTAACTGATCATAGTCCTGCAGGACCTGAGTCTCCATCTATTTGAAAATATCATAGTAAATCACAAGAAAAAGGCAATCCTGGAGCTGCGACATCCCCCCATCCACAGTAATGTGGGAAACAAAGGCAGAAAGAAATGGCAAAAAGAACTAAGTTTCTTTATAAACCTGCAGCCCAGTGACAAATACTTGAGGCTGGCAGAGTAAAACGTTTCTCCGGGAACTCCCTACTGTCTTAATGTTAATGCTTTGCTAGAGGGAAAAACAACCTTAGCTTGACAATAGCTAGGCCTCCACTATCCTGGGAGTCCCTTTTAGCATATGAAAATCTCACTGGAAACTTCCCCTGGACCTTACCTGCCTCAACTGCATAGTACATAACCAGTCTCTCCTCATGATCCCGAGGCAGCTCTTTCTGCCCACGGTTCCTGTCCCCATGCTTTAATAAAATCACCTTTTGCACCAAAGACGTCTTCAAGAATTCTTTCTTGGTCGTCAGCTCTGGACCCCACAAACCCCACTGTCACCCCAGAAACCTCATCAGTAGCCTACTGGAAACTTTAGTGGAGTTTCTTCAAATGTCATTTGGTGCTTACCAGGGGCAGGGGAGTGGGGAAATTGGGGAGATGTTGTTTAAGGGTACAAACCTACAACCAATAGATGAGTCTTGGAGATCTATTGCACAGCATAGAGATTGTAGACTGCAGTGCAATTTTTTTTAATGTTTATCTATTTTTGAAAGAGAGAGAGCACACGCGTGCATGAGCCGGGAGAGGGGCAGAAAGAAAGGGAAATACAGAATTTGAAGCAGGCTCCAGACTCTGAGCTGTCAGCACAGAGTCCGACGCCAGCCTTGAACTCACAGACTGCGAGATCATGACCTGAGCCAAAGTCAGACGCTTAACTGACTGAGCCACCCAGGAGCCCCTACAGTGCAATTTTTTAAACTTCAAAGTTGCTAAAAATCTGTATCTTAATTTTTCCCACCACAAAAAAGAAAAGAAATAATTATGTGACATAATAGAGGTGTTAGGTAACCTAAGGTGGTAATCATATTGCAATATATAAATGCATCAGATCAAGACATTGTATATTTTAAACTTACACAGTGTAATATCAATCATATTTCAATTTAATAATTCACTTGAGGGGCATCTGAGCGGCTCAGTCAGTTAAGCTCCAACTTTGGCTCAGGTAATGATCTCATGGTTTGTGAGTTTGAGTTCTGCTGACAGCTCAGAGCCTGGAGCCTGCTTTGGATTCTTTGGGTTCTGTGTCTCCCTCTTGCTCTCTGCCCCTACCCCACTCATGCGTGCACACTCTCTCAAAAATTAACATTTAAAAATTTTTTTAAAAAAAGTAATTTGATTTCGTTTTAAATCAAAATACATCCAAGGACTGAGGTTGCCTACTTGGACGATCAAATTCCTGCTGTGAGGTTTGGATACAAATACATTTATTTTCATAAAAGAAGTTCCCCTAAAATCTTAGGGAAAGTATAAAGCAATTACTGAGATACAGAATGAATACATCAGGTAAGCTTTAGTTACATCTTTCTACTTACTAGAAAGAACTGGTGGAGTTGGTGCATGGAATCTTGGTGGTTCATTTCTGTATTGACAGCAGATAATATTTACGAAAGTGCCTTTACATTTGTAAAGGGAAAGCATAGCTGTTGTTACACACTGACCTCTAAAGATCTATGGCCATGAGAATTTCATGTGATTGGATAGGAGTCTGGAGGCCGACTATACAGCCACTAGAAATAGCTTGTGGAATTTTCTTGACTGTCTTAAGCTTTAGACTTTTGCTTGTGAAATGGGGTTAGATCTAATCTCTCTACCTCACTGAGTGGTAGAGATGACCAAATGAGATAATGAGAATTGACAATGTAGACGCTATCTTTCCCCCCTTACCCCATAATCAGTGTCCCCATCTCCCAGTTCACAGAAAGTATGTTTAGAGGGAGGGAAGCGAGGTGAGGGAGACTGCTTTCCTCTGGTGAGTCCTGTGAAGAAAGAGGAAGAAGTGGTAGGTAATGTGGTGTCACTGGCTCAGCATCCCACTAAATACGAGCTCGGTGGTTACAAAGGTGGGTTTTTAAAGAAGCCCCATAGCATATTCCCCTGCCTCTGTCCAGAACATCAGACATGTATTAGGTAATTATCTCATGAAAGACATTGGGCTTCAGCCTGGGTGGCTCAGTTGGTTAAGCGTCTGACTTCAGCTCAGGTCATGACCTCATGGTTTGTGGATTTGAGGTCCCCATTGGGATCTCTGCTCTGAGCATGGAATCCACTTCAGAACCTCTGTCTTCCTCTCTCTCTGCTCCTCCCCTGCTCACTCTCTTTCTCTCTCAAAAATGAATAAACATTAAAAAAAAATTTTTTTAAGATGAAAAAAGCATAGTCCTGGGGCACCTTGTTGGCTCAGTCGGTTGAGCATGTAGCTCTCGATCTCGGGGTTGTGAGTTTGAACCCCAGGTTGGGTGTAGAGATTATTTAAAGAAAGAAAGAAAGAAAGAAAGAAAGAAAGAAAGAAAGAAAGAAAGAAAGAAAGAAAGAAAGAAATAAATATTTATAAAAAAAGTACAGTCCCTACTCTCAAGGAAAACTGCAGAGAAGTGACCCCTTTCAGAGGTTTCAAGGAGAAAACAGTTCACAAGACGGACAATGAAGGAAGAGAGATCTTTATTAGTTAATTGTATCAGGATGAAGAAACTTTAGATGACAAGTTTAAACAAAGGCTGAATAATTATTCCCATCACTCAACGACGTGTGTGAGGCCTCATTTCTTGTAGAGTGAAACAATAGATCACCCAGAATAAAGGAGCTCCTTGCTCACGTTGGAGATGTCTTGAATTTCATTCCCAAACTTTCTTAGATGTGAGGTTCCAAGAATAATTGAGTTTGCAGTAAGACATAGAAAAAAAAAAGAAAATTTTAGGGGTGCCTGGGTGGCTCAGTTGGTTAAGCGTCCAACTTCAGCTCAGGTCATGATCTCATGGTTCATGAGTTTGAGCCCCATGTCAGGCTCTATGCTGACAGCTCAGACAGCCTGGAACCTGCTTTCGATTCTGTGTCTCCCTCTTTCTCTCCCCCTACCCTGCTCAGACTCTGTCTCTCTCTCTCAAAAATTAACAAATATTTAAAAAAAAGAAAAAAGAAAATAGAAAATTTTAGAGAGACACTGGAAAATAACAGAAATGGATGTACAACTTCAGGAGGATTTGTAATGGAAGACATATGGCAGATCAACAAATGAGGACTCGACTAAATAAATAACCTAGGTATTCATTCTACAGCAATTATGTTACTAATCAGGGTAAAGGTAATCTAAACAAAAAAATCTAAAAAGCTAACATCTAGATGGATCTCAAGTTTTTGACCATTGTGTTATTAAGTTTATTTAAATCTTCTTTTATAATATCTAGTTATAATTTGGCCAAGATTAAGTCTGGTGATATTAAACGCTGAATGGATGAAGCCTTGTCTGTTACATTCTTCTATGACCCTTGTAGCCCTTTGCTCCACTATATCTTTGAGCACCAAACAAAATCTGCCTATCTTGGTGAGAGAAATCTGTGGTCTGAAAACCTGCCCAACACATGCCTTTAGCACTTGGGTTCTGGCTCCAGTTTCAACATGGCCCTGCTTTCCACTGATGAAGAGGACCAATGAATCAACAGCAGTAAAGCCTCCATTAGAGAAGAAAATGAAGCTTGTCAAGAAACAGAGAAGAATTTAAGAGCTAGGAAGAGAGCCAGAGAGGCTAAAGGAGGAGTGAGATGCCAACAGGAGATGGTGAACCAGGAGGCCAAATGCTGAAGAGAGGTCTGTGACAGCTGAGAAGAACTGGGTTCAGGGATTAGAACCGGTGGGCAGAGCAGACTGGGAGGAGAAAAGACACAGGGCAGCATGTTAAGGGGAAAAAGAAGCCTGGGAAGAAATGGAGACCAGGTTATGATAATACTGATGACAACCAATGTTTATTGGGGAGTGTAGCTGTGCATTTAGAATTCTGTGAAACACTTGGCCTGTCTTACCTCCTTGCACAGACCCTATTAAGTAGGTAGTATTATTATCCCCATTTTACAGATGAGCAAATTGCAACAGAGACTGGACAGTTGTAATTTGTACACATTAATTTGCTATGTCACATTACTGATAATCTGAAACTGATAAAACTCCGATCAAACTTAGATCTGTTCAGGTTATTGTGCCTCTTACTCTAGGTTTGTTTGATTCAGCGGAAAGAAATAGTTTTTATCTGTATCTCAGGAAGAGAATGTGGGTAGGGGGAGCTTTTATTAAGGCAGGGAAGGCATAAGGACACCGGGAGCAGAGGGCAAGGGAGCAGTGGAAATGGAGGCAGAATATAGAAACAATGAATCTAACGGATGGAAACTTGCAAGTAATGGGGTAAAATTTCCCAAGGAACAGAAAGGGCTCTATAGACACAGCTGGACAAGTTAACTTGAGACATAAGAGAAGGAAGAAAACAGTCACTGGGTTCAATGGTTGGGAAATAATTTTGTTTGAAGTAATTTAAAATTTTTGGATTTTGCAGAGGAAGTCGGTTGTTAACAAATATTCGGTTCTTTCTCTTATGAGTTGTGCACCCTGTCAAATAGAGTCAGCAACAGCATTGCTTGTCATTTCTAATTACTTTCAAGAAATGGATTATAATGCTGAAAAAAATTATCTATCAGTGCTCCATCATGTAAAATATATACATTGCTCCTTTCGCCTGAGGAATTCTTCAGGTTGTCTCTGGATACATAAAGCAGGTAAATTGGAATTCTTTTGATTTCAAGAGTCAGAAACCCAACTTGAACTACTTAGGTAAGAGAAGATTGCCTTGTCTCACACAGACAGACCTCAGGAAGGAGAGAGATGTAACCACCTTGGGAAAACTGGAACCCCCAGTCTTGACTTGATAGGATTTTCTCTTACCTCTTCTTCTGTCTGCTGCTGACTTCATTTGCTCCTACTCCAGGCTACAAGCAGCCCTATGTCAGTCTCCGTCCCTTTTTTACCACACACACACACGCACACACACACACGCACACACACACACACAGAACTTCTCCCAAACTCCAGTTTGAAAATCCCAGGGAAAGACTCAGAAAGCACCAACTGGGTCCTGTGCCCACACATGGGATCAATCACTCCCAAGGAGGATGTGGTCAGCTTGCACTTGGGGCAAGGTGGGGGGTTTCAGTTTCCTGACAAGGGAATGCTATTTCGGAGGAAGAGGGACTGATGGTCAGAAACAAATAAGAGTCTACGTAAGTGCAGTCAGTTCTTTTACAGATGGGGAAAGTGAGACACAGAGACATTAGATGAACTCAGTCTGTGTGAGTCAGAACTAATAGAGTCGGTTCTATTACCAATCTTGGTACTAAATTATTCTAGTTACCGTGTTAAGAATTGGATTTGGTTTCTGGTGTAATTATTGCTGTTCTGCAATTTTGTTCTTTGTAGACAAACCAATAGCAGTTTGAGACGAGGGGTGTTCCAGGTACACGCGCAAGACGCAGCTTCTCCTCCCCACACAAAGTGGTAGGGAAATACTCAGAACAAATTTACCTTGGAGCAGCAAGACTGTGCTTGCTTCAGCCCTGTCTTCACCTGGATTACTCATGGTGATCGCGGGAGGCCCTGCCTGCAGAGTCATGGTGAGTGAGCTGAGGAACGGGAAGCTTGAGCTCCAACTGGTTGGCTGACACAGCCTTTGAGCTATCATTTCATCTTCCACGGCTCATTGAAAGTGAGGACCTGCTTCCTCCCCAGCCCTGAGAATGGGGACATCTAGACATCCTAAAACATAGACATCATATGTCTAACTGGTATCTCTCAACTTTAAATATTTTAAAGGAATTAGCACATTTCCCCCAGGTTAAGGATATTTTTCTCATTAATGAAAGGAATTTGCAAAAGTAGTCGTTGAATGTTTAGAAGTAAAGCAGAACATAAGGATGATCACACAGGCAATGTTCTTGGAAGTACATGTACATGGAAGGAAGGCAACATGAACTTAAAGAATAATGCTTGTGTCTGATTTATTGTGTGCAAATCTTAGCTGGAATGCCAAAAAGATTCAATGGAAAAAGCTCAGCAATTCATTGTTTTATTGTTGAGAAAATGAAGGGACTTGACTAGTCACCTCCAGATTAGTAAGTACAACACACAAAACATGTTCCTCAGCTAACAGAAATGCTCTTAGGATTAAAAATAGTCCTGATGGGTGTTTTGTGTTCTTTCCCACTCACTGGTTCAGAATCAGATTCAACTAATGTTCACGAGTGCCTGCCCTGTGCTGGACACTTTGCTGACTGTTCCTATTACTTCATTTGATTCCTGCTTCTCCTTCAGAAGAGTCTAACTGGTCTCATTTTACAGACACCTGGAGAAACGAAGAGCCTTACCTACGACCTCCTAAGTGTTGAGTGAGGAGCTGGGTTTCTGGCGTGGTCGTCTGGGTTTCTTTTCTGATATCACGGCCTGTGTTGCTTCTACCGACCCTTGTCTCCATGTTATCAGAGTCAGTGAAACCCACCAACACTTAGATGTTAAGTAGCAATGAGGGTAAGAAAAAAAATACTCTTCTTTGCTAACTTCAATTTGATAAACAAAAAGCAGGCAGTTGCATACAGATAATAGAGAACAGAGCAACCCATAATTTGAGTAGTCATGAATCATGATCTTGTTTAAACCCATGTCTTTATGTGTGTGTGTGTGTGTGTGTGTGTGTGTATGTGTGTGTGTGTTCAATTTTTTACAGTGTAAACAAGATCTCCATGCTATAGAAAGGTGTGAAAGGTGAACACAGCAGATTTGAATTACAGAGTATATAGGTGTGGGCTGTCCCCCAGCTCATGGGATTTCATCGAAAGTCCTATGTAGCATGTGTCCAAAGACAACAGTGTCTCGGCAGAAGCCACGTCACATTGGTGATATCAGGGAGTCACGCACCCACGTGGGACCTAAAGATAAGAAATATTCCCGCATAGTCTGTCCCAGTCAATACAATATGTGCCAGCTTCACATGAAATGTCCTTTTGGCAAATACAAAGGTTCTCTTAGGGAAACATAGGATAGACCCATGCTGTTATTTTTATCTAACATTAAAATAGTCAAGTGCATTATTAAAGAACAAAAATCAATTATCCCTAATACATCACCCTACTAATAAGGCTAATTTCACTTTTGTGTAGACCTTCCTGAGGACATCACTGTCTTTAGAATGCATCATTTTGGCTCCTGTGGTCTCTTGGCAAGTGGCAATTTGCAAGAGTTGGAATAACCTCGTTTTGCATTTTATTTTGCAAGACTGTGGCCCTCAGGAGCATGATTGCATGGTGTTTGTCTGTCCTTTTGTGTACTCCCTGATGGTGTTTGGGTGTTCAAACAAACATACTAAGAACAAAGTAAGTGTGCCAAGGAAGACCATCTCTCCGCCGCCTGGCTCACCCCAGTCATTTCTGGTACAGAAGGAAGAACCCAGGGAATGCTTCCTGATTATACATTTTCAGTTTCTTAAGCAACTGCAAGAGGAAGGCTGGGACTAGGCCTTATTTCCTCCGATGCAGTGTGTTTATCAGCCCACTGCCCCTATCACAACTCAGCTTCTAGTTTTTCCATTTTTAATAAATTCCTCTTTTCTTAAAAAAAAAAAAGTCACACCAAAAACTGCACATTCAATGCTGCCAGTAAAATCAGTGAGAAAGGAGAAAGATAGAGGATCTCTTCCACCATTCTTGGGGCTTCCTTTACTATAGGTCAACCCTTCAAATGTGGCTTTTCTTGGCCCATGAGGGAGGACAGAGACGTGGCTTCAAGGGGTCAGCACGATGACCGTAAAGCAGCAGGACTTGTCATGTTCCTCTATCACTCCCTCCTCTTCTCCAGCAATTCCTTCTCTCCTCTTTCTCTCTCCTTGCCCCTTGCTCTTACTCTCCCTCCACCCCTTTTATCTGGACAGGTTTTTAAGGTGGTGAGAATATTATGTTTAAGGAAATCATATCTGAGTGTGGTTCGTTGGCTTTCCTAGTTCTCTGATGACTAATTTCTTCTCTGGGAGGAAACCATTCGTCAGTCAGGCAAATTAGCTCTCCTCCAGTGCAGTGACCATCTGCTGGTCTTCGAGACGTAAGAGACTCATGAGGTGCTTTTTTCAAGATGAAGGCTGAGAATCTGTGTCGGCTCCTCTCTGGAAGGAAATAGAAGCATCTCTGCCCAGGGCGCTGCTCCTGGACAAGGAGAGAGCGGGACGAGTGTGGGGAGCTGACAGGGCAGTCAAGGCCTTCTTTACGCTGCCCCAAATTGCCTTTTCAGCCTTGTCTTCTAAAACTCCCTGACCTGTATGTAGCCTTCTCTCAAGGTAAATTGATCTTTCTTCTCTGTTCGTAAAAGGGCATGCCTCAGACCTTAGCTTGTTTGCCCTTCCCATGGCCTACAGCACCATCCCACACCTGAACCACGATTGGCACACAAGGGAGGGTCAGCTGCCCCCTGCTGCCGCCTCCTGTGTGAGAAAAATGCATCTGTCCTTTAGTGGTCCAGGCCCAGGCCCGTCCTTCCTCTGCTTCCCTTGAGGAGTTCGGGTTGTTCCATCCCTCCCTTTCTCCTCCCGACACCTATAGGAGTCAGGCAAGAATTAATCTCCATCACAAAAACACGCTGGAGGGGCGTCTGGGTGGCACAGTTGGTGGAGCATCAGACTCTTGGTTTGGGCTCAGGTCCTGATCTCGTGGGTGGTGGGTTTGAGCCCCGTGCCCAGCTCCATGCTGGCAGCACAGAGCCTGCTTGGGATTCTTTCTCTCATCCCCTCATCCCTCCTCTCTCTCTCTCTCTCTCTCTGCCCCCTCGTGTGCATGTGTGCACACTCTTTCTCTCTCTCTCAAAATAAATAAACTTAAAAAAAAGAAAACAAAAAAGAGAAAACACACTGGAGCTGAAACTGGATATGATGCTTTTGATAAAATTTACCAGGCTTTGAAAAAGCGTGTGTGTGTGTGTGTGTATGTGTGTATGTGTTTGTGTCTTAGAGAGCTAAAGGCAGATAACATGGCTGAGAGGGTGGTGAACAGAGGTGATAAACACAGAGAGGGGCGCCTGGGTGGCTCAGTCGGTTAAGTGTCTGACTTCGGTTCAGGTCATGATCCCACGGTTCGTGGGTTTGAGCCCCTCCCCTGCTTTCACTCCCCATAAATAAACATTAAAAAATTTTTTTAAAAACCACGGAGAGAATAATTAAGTGAGGTGATGAACATAAAATATCACCTTCTGGTCCTAATCACATATCCTACAGAACCCATTTCCACGAGCTTTCTCACACAGCTGTGTTAATTTTCCACTCTCTCCACTTTGGCCTTCATCCTGTAACTGTCAGTCTTATAAAGGCTAGATACACACCAAGACTTCCCAAACTCCAGTTCAATATTTAAAAAACATCTCTTCAATTTGGAGAGATCACCACCTCTCTCTCTCTCTCTTTCTCCCCAAAATGACAAAATGTCCCCTAAATTGCATTTAACCTCCTAAGTGTTGCTTTGGGCTCCTCCTGTATGCTCTTGACCAAAACAAAAAACTGAATAGTTTATAATCTCCCTTCCCTTCTCCAGCCCTTTCCTGAAAGTTCTAACTTGGTATGAAAACAATTTCAGACAGTCTCCATCTCATCCTGCAGTTTGCATGTACACCAAAACCTTTGACACAGCAAACAAAGCCTCCAAGAACCTTCACTTTCTAATCACGTATGTGCATACTCTTAGAATGTTGTAATAAAATACTCTGTAAATAAAATGTGGGCATTAAAAAAGCAATTGTGAATACCTGAGTTGGCATCTATAATAAAGGCATATTTGTGAAAGATAATGGAAAAATTGTGGACCTTGTAATACCTTTTCCAGATAAAATCTGAGAGATATGAATATATATATATATGTATATATATATATATATATACACACACATAGGCATACACATGTCAAATATATGACAATAACTAGTGTTATTTTGAGATGAAAGAATTTTGAAATAAATTGAAAGTATTAGAAATAAAACCTTCCTCCTCTTTTCTCTCAATAAATATTTAGTGTCTGGTAAGTATATATTTAATGGTGTAGGGACTAGAAAGATTAAAAAAGTGGCCTCTGCCCTGAAGTCACTTTCAATTTAATTAGGGAGATAAGGTATAATGGAATAGATTATATGAATGATAACAGACATGTAAAGATACATACATACAATTTAATGAGGCAATATGTGATTATACAGCAATAAGTGCTGGCAATTAGTGCTACAATTTTGAGGTAGACATCTCTGTGGGTTGGGTGGTCCTGGAAGGCTTCCCAGGGGAGGAGGATCTCCAGCTGTGCAGGAAAGAGAAGCACAGGGCCCTTCTGACGGAAGGAACTAAGCTAAGAAGAGGATGAAAAGACTGTATATGTTATTAAAATTTTGCATCAGTAATGGAATCTTGATCATGTTTAAAACCAGATGCTTAGAGAAAGAAAAGAAATACAGAAAAAAATTCGCTGTGGATGGTTTTGAGCAGTGGAATTATTGTTTTCTTGGTGTTTGTATTTTCCAAATTAAGTATCGCTAATTTTAAAAAATAGTGTTTAATAAAACTTGAAATAATGTATCAATTTCCTATCAGCATTTGGCTCATAAACCTTCTGACGGGAAGACAGGATTATCTCTCCTAGCTTATGCTTACAACACAGCACTGGATTATTATTTTTGTTTTTCTCACAGAAATGTGGGGGCATATTTCCATGATTAATACTTTGTTCGGCAAAGGTTAGGTAACCTTTGTATTCTGTTCCTTTTATCAAATTAGCCACTGTTCCCATTACCTTCTGTATGATAAAATTATCCGAAAACTTTGTTGTGTAAAACAATTATGCTTAAGGGTTTTGTGGGTCAGGTGTACAGAGGGCACAGGGGGATGGTTTGTCTTTGCTCCATAATGTCTGAGCCCTCAGCTGGAAGATTAAAAGGTTTGGGGTAACTTGACAGCTGGAGGCCAGAATTATCTGAAGGCTCATTCCCTCACCTCTGGCAGGAGATGATGGCTGTTGACTGGAACAGAAACTGAGGCTGTCAGTCAGAATATGTACATGTGCCCTTTCCATATCACCTGGGCTCACTTATAATATGGAGGCCATTTTTGAAGGGTGAGTGTCCAAGAAAGAGACATATCCAGGCAGAGCCGTATCTCCTTTTATGATCTTTTATGACTGAGCTTTGGAAATCACACAACCTTTCAACACATTCTATTTGTCAAAGGAGTCACAAAGCCCATGCTGCCCCTCCTCTAGTTTCAAGGGGAGGAGAGACAGACTGTCTCTTGATGGGGAAGTGACAAGGTTCCAGAAGAGCATATGGGACTGGAAAAATTTTGGTGAGAATTTTCGGACAACACAATCTACCACAGCCATTGTCACACTTTCTCTTGCAACTAGGCCAGTTGCACCCAGTGATTGCCGGAAAGGCCAGATGAGCCACAAATCTTCAGGCCCAGAGCTGTTTCAGATGGCAAGAGACCTCTTGGTTCAGTGACACCCAGTATCTGCTGCAAGTTGCTTTCCCACTAGAGAATGACATGTCCCACCTTCATCATTGAAATGGTTTGGTTTATAGATTGAGAAATACTGTTTATTTTATTAATATGCTGACCAAGACAAGAAAGTTTTGCTGAGAGAGTGACTGTCTCATTGAAGTTGACATTCTATATTGGTAAATAAAGCCATTACTTGGGTGTGAGAGGACAAAACAGACTCAACAGAAGGAGATTGGGGGAAAAAAGCAGGAGAGAAGGAATGCATGAGGGAGAGAGGACTGATGGCAAGAGCTTTTCTAGTATTTTCCATTCACCTTTACCAAGTGGGAAATCTTGGATGATAGTAGTTGGGTCTTGGTGGGCAGAAGATAGCAGAGTGACCTTCACGCAACAACAAAATGAATTCAGCCAACATAATTATCATTAGCTTCCTGCTTTGTCAATAATATACAATTTGATTTATTTTTGACTCAAGAAATACGTATTTCACACTTACTATGTGCCTATGTTAGGTCTGTGAGGAGCACGGGTGAAATAAAAAAATGATACTCTGCTCTCACAAAGTTTCCTTGTTGTGTTGAGGGAGTCAGAAGAGATCCATATATATAATACATTTCATTTTTTCACCCTAAAACGTGAATGTGAGTTGTCAATCAGAGCAGTGGTGCAGAATAGTGTTTACTGAACTTTCCTGTAGCCACACTTTTAGTACAGAACAATGGAGATGTTTTATTTAGTCTTGTGAAAATATTGTCTCAAGGAGACCAGAGGAATGTTTCAGAACAGTATTTCCTAACTCATCTGACCATAAAAGTCACCTGTTAAGTAAAGATTTCCCAGTCTCCTGAAGATTCTGATTCTGTGGATCTAGGGTGGGGTTAGGAAACTATACTTTTACAGAGGATTCTACTATAAGGAAAATATGGGAAATTGAGATTTAGGAGAAATTGCAATTGACCACGGTGGAGCAAAAGCCCAAAGAACTACTCGTGCAGGTAAAAGAAAAGAAATAGGTAATTAGCTATTAGCTAATAGTTAATTAGGTATTTTGTGCACCTTTCACAGATTAAATCTACACTGGCCACATTGCAATGTAAAAAAAGAAATTAATAAAATTAATAAAAAAGAAACTACTTTAAAATATTCTGTCCATCTATTAAGGGTTTTTTTCCCAGCAAGCATGAGTTTCTGACTGAAGAGTAGATATAGTTTATTGTAATTGTGCAGATAAATGCATCACATTAAATTTTTAGCTTATTAGTAGGTTCTGAAAAAAGGTGAAATTAGAAATATGTGATGTTTAGGGGCGCTTGACTGGCTTAGTTGGTAGAGCATCTGACTGTTGATCTCAGGGTGGTGAGTTTAAGCCCCATGTTGGGTGCAGAGATCACTTTAAAAAAAATAAAAGCGTGCAATGTTTAAGGTTAAACAAAATTATCTTAAAGGATGTAAAATTTAAATTCTACTTATAGTGATCACAAATCACTTCTTCCCCATCCTTATTCTTCAAAATAAGCATTTGTTTTTCCTTTCAAACTCCTTAGGCTGTAATTTTTCTTTCCCATTGCATCTTGGGAGATTGGACTATAACTACTGACAATCCTGATAAAGTCCAATTAGGGCTGAATGTTTCTAAGCATTCAAATACGTCAGACTTCAATATCCCATCTCACAAGTTATATAACAAGGATTGCAGGGCTCAATTCTAGACTTGGGGTTTTTTGGTTTTAGTTTTGAATGAAAGAATGCACATAAAAGCTTTAATTCTGTGTAGAAGATGCTCAAAACACTTAAATATCCCGTCTCTTGAATCATCGCCATCACGATCATGATCATCCTCGCAGTTACATTTGATTGAATGGCTCCTTTGTGCCAAGAATAATGCCAAATGCTGTGGAGGATACAGAGATGAAAGAAGATACATTTCCTGTCCCTCCAGGGGAGGACACACTAACCGTAGTGCAAGCGAGAAGATAATAATCCATGCTCCGGAAGTTCACAAAAAGGAGGGGTTGCAAAGGAGGGTTCTGCAACAGGATCAGACTTCATAGGGAAGTCTGACTTTCGAGACTGACTTTCGAGTTAGCTTACACAAAGTTTCTGTATTCTATATTCTCAACAGGTTCTTAACCTTCCCTAGAAACGTCACTGTTACCCTTCATTAATTATTTGGTGATGTGAAATGATTAATGTTTAATGCTTTCCTATGGGATGGACTTTCCCAAAGTGTTCAATTGTTTGCGTGATTTCAGTGTAAGGAACTGAAAGTTGCACAATGGAAGGAAACAGCAGAGGCTCTTTGATAGCAGTTTACCTAAAATCTCAGTCATGCAGGTCCTTTGACGGTTTCCAGACTGATACACTTTAATATCACATTCTCTCCCTGTGCAAAATGAAGGGTAAAAATGACTTGATCCATATATTCACAGTTCAAGCCCCAAAACAGGATATTGACTGAACAATTGGAGGCAAAGTAAGTGTTCCTCAACTATCCAGATAATTGCTTCACTTTATAGAATGATTAGAAAGATGATTTTAAAATAGATGTAAATAACAGAGGGAAGAAGAAAATATCAGGCAACGAAAAGATTACATATTAAACATTAAATAGGTGGTTCTGAAGGCAGGGGCAGCAAAGAAAGTTCTAGAAACTCTCTTATTCTGAAAGAGACAAGTAATCCTTAGAGAAGTGTCCATTTGCCCCACATCTCCACATTTTATTCACTTCTCACATTCTCTTCCAATTTTCAAGTCTAGTGACTGAATGGAACAACTGGAAAATGGAAACATCATAGCAGACTTGTGTCCTCTGTTCCATATATTCAGTATAGATGGACAGAATGGAAAAATATTAAAACATTTTAAAAAGGAACTTATTTCTCTATTTCTTAATTTGCAACCCCTTCCCCACTACCACCATCAACAAACACATACACCTTTAACCTCACTTCCAGTGGTACTTGGTGCTATCATTTCCCAAATTAGCTTTTTGGGGATTCTATATCACAAGTTGGGTCAGTTTTTGTCATTTCCTATTGCTAAATTAGGACTCAGTTTTCTCATGTCTTCTGTGTTGAGAATGATTATATTATTTATTGTTCAAACCAGAACACATTTGAAAGTAAAAGCTGATACTATTATTAATTATTCCAGGACTATTAATACGGGTAAACCAGGATTGTTCTTGGAAGATGAACATATGACTACTTTAGGAAGTCGTTTCCTATCTGCTTTCCAGCTTCAAAGCCTTGTTCTTCTAGTCCCTTCATCTGCTTGGCCCTGTTCTTATGGCTTTATCTGCAAACAAACAAACCTTTTCCTGTTGTTTTATGAGCGTTTTGAAAGTAAAAATAATGGCTCACTTGCATTATCTCTACCCAAGTTAATTATCTTAAACTCACTTGCACTCTGTACTTGCACCATACTTTGTTATTTTAATGTTCTTCGATGCCTTGACTTCTCTTTAAAATCATCACATGACCTAAAGTGAGGCATTTTATATGAGTTTAACAAATATCTATTTATTTGATTTGATTAGAGCTCACCATCATTGTTTATATCATACAAAATACCAAGTAAGTGTCAAGCAAAGCAAAAATAGAGGGTATATGGAGCGCCTGGGTGGCTCAGTTGGTTGAGCATCTGACATTGGCACAGGTCATGATCTCGCAGTTTGTGAGTTCAAGTCCTGCATCGGGTTTGTTGCTGTCAGTGCAGAGCCTGCTTTGGATCTTCTGCTCCCCTCTCTATTTCTGTCCCTCCCCACCCATACCCTCACACCCAAAAACAAATAAAACATTAGAAAAATTAAAAAAAAAGAAGACATATGATGATTGTTAAGATAGTTTTTAATTAGATTCTAGGATGTATTGTTCTCCATACTTGAGATAGCTTCTCATATATCTGTGAAAATTCTAGTCGTCTGTCATGGTCCACCTCAAATCTTCCTTCTCCTTCAAGTCCCTCTTATAATTTCCTCAAAAGAAAAAAAAAAGGAGTTTTCTTTTCCCCTAAAATCTTGTGACACTCACAATTTATATTATAAACAATTTATATTATACACACATATATATATATCATTGAAGCAAGAGTACCTGAAAAAATACTTCCTCTTACTGAGACACACTCTGATATTTTTTAAATTATTGTCTTTTACTTTTTAAAAAGTACTGATGGGCTTCCTAAAAATTGATTGCTTTACTCTCTAATGAATTGTGAACTACAATTTAAAATACATTGCCCTAAGGGCCCCTGGGTGGCTTAATGGATTAAGTGTCTAACTTCAGTTCAGGTCATGATCTCGCGGTCTGTGAGTTCAAGCCCCACATCCAGCTCTGTGCTGACAGCTCTCTCTGCCCCTCCCCTGCTTGCACTCTGTCTCTCTGTCTCTGTCCTCTCAAAAATAAACAGTAAAAATTTTTTTTAATTAAAACAAAAACAAAAACTTTGCCCTAGTGGAGTGCTTCCCAACCTGGGATCCATGTATACAATTCACTGGTCCATGAACTTGGGTGGAAAAATAATTACATCTTTATTTTCAGTGACTTCTTGCTGAAATTTAGAATTTCCTCTTACAAATATATAAGATAAGTAATCTTAACAGTATTAACAATATCTATAGCTTTGTCACTAATAAAAACTCACATATTTTCATATCACATTATACATATTATAGGACGCTTGAAATATCTTTTATACTCATCAGTGTTTTGGAATTATTGAAGTTACTAGACCTGCCGCCAGGTCTTGTTATTTAGCATTTTTAAAAAGCATCATTGTTGCCATGTCACAAATTTGTTTTGTAATATTTTGATAATTATATTTCACTATAATTGGTTTCATTTGTAATCTATTATTTTATTTTACATCTTTATAAGCATTCTGAAAAGGAATCCATGGGCATCACCAGAAGGTTAAGAAACCTGCTAAGGTACTGTGAATTTCCTGGAGGCAAAAACTGTTGCAGTACCTTTCACAAGAGAAAGGCTCAATAAATATTTGTTGAACACATTATTTCTCCAGGTTATTCAGGGGGTAATTTAAACCTGAAAAATTCTAGCCCCATACAAATCAAACAGTGTTATGCTAAAAAAATAACTTGGCTATTTGTAGTGGAAGAGATAGTTGGCTAGGGGCTAGTTTGTTACATAGTTGCCTCAACCTTCCCATCCTAGGGGCTTGCTATTCACAGGAATTCCAACTACAGGGCAAATTGTAATTCAGTATGAGTAGACACACGAAGTAATAGAAGTTAAAACGTATTTCTTGGGCTCCTGTAATAAAACAAAAATCGTTGTGTTTTATGTATATATAACACATGACCTCTTGCATAAGGAATTTATACACTGTTCAGAGAGACAGAACGTCATGAGAACAGAGAACACAGGTGTTTCAGGAGATGGCAAGCAGTAGACTTTGGTGAGAAGGTTGAGACACAAAAGGAAATAGTGGGGGATAAGTCTTGAACCCTCAGCTGAGTTGGATTATGGAAAGCTTCAAATGCCAGGCCAAGAAGGCAAGACTTTATTCAACAGATATTTAAGATCTAAGGGAGATTTTTGTTATCAAAACAAGGACCTGATGTAGGTAATGTTTTAGGAAGCTTCATCTGAGACGTATTCAGCAGGTACTGAAGGACACAGCAGTGAGAGCCCCCAATATGTTGTCTTCAGTTGCTGCTTTTCTCTCCCTCTTTGGAATCTTGTATTTGTAAACTCTTTTTTTTTTTTAATGTTTATTTATTATTGAGAGACAGAGACAGAGCGCAAGCGTGGGAGGGGTGGAGAAAGAGGGAGACACAGAATCTGAAGCAGGCTCCAGGCTCTGAGCTGTCAGCACAGAGCCAGACGCAGGGCTTGAACCCACAGACGGCGAGATCATGACCGAAGTCGGACACTTAACCGACTGAGCCACCCAGGCGCCCCTTGTATTTGTAAACTCTTGCTAAATACTGTACCAGAACTCCAAATGTTCAATACTAAACTACCAAACTAAACTTCCCTGCAAACCTGCAACTCCCCACTTTCCTATTTATGTGAAGACCGCACTCTGTCCTAGAAACCATCTTTGATTTCTTCCTTTCTATCACCGACTTCCTGAGTTATCCTTCCTCTGGCTGATTCCATTATTAGCCTACTGAAACTCATGTACCCTCAAAATAGACACATATTAGCCAGTGATAGAAGATTAAATTTGGGATCATAAAGTAGAATATTTTTTAAAGGGAAATGTTATATTCTGTTGCTTGCAGTATAAACAGAAGTGAACAAGCCAACATTGCAGTTTTTGATTCCTCTGTCTGTTAAGGGACTGAGTTCTCAGGCTGTCCTAGAGAAGGAGTTTATTTAGTTTATCTTCCTCCTAGTTCTACCTTTACCTCCTGAAGCGGCCACATTGTCAGTGCTTTGTTAAGATAGATTTGACAAAATAGTTTAGGCTCTCTTTAAATAAGGAGTAACTAAATAAAACAGGTATAAGGTATTTTGTGCTCATGGCTACACACACTCAAAGAAAGCAGCAACAAATGGAGTGGGGACAAACAGGGAGAAAATTCTGTACTGTATCTACATGTAGTTAACATCTTAAGTGCTGATTGCCACATTCATAGTTCTTTTCAACTGGTTTAGTCCCCCTTATTGCCTATTCGTCTTTTCTCAAATCCCTGACCTTTCTTTCACTGATTTCAAGGGGACTTTTGTCCTAACTGGCTTTCACTCTGGAAGCAGCTGATATCATTGAGCCTCACCTGTTCCTCTTAGAGATACATAGTATCTCAGCATTGAAAGAGGCAGACAGCATTTCAATTCAAAATATGCCATGGCTCCCCTATCGAATGTCACCAACTTAAACTGGACAAATATCTTTTCTCAGGGGCTTCTTAAATATGATTTACATGTGAATAATGGTAAAGGGAGATGGCCAGAGGTGTTGGCTCCTTTTCTGAGATCTGCTTGTTCTTTCTCACTATCAGCAGAGTATCTGATCTTTTATCAGGGCAGAGACTTGAGCTGTCCAGAGTTTTTCCGACCATGTTTAGGAATGAAGAACTCATGTTCATCAGGCAGTTTAGTCCTTGGTGACTTCTGGAATAATCCTAGGATCTGCCGTGCACATGCGTGGTCAGTTAGTTACAGGCTTTATTGACTTGGGAGATTCTGTTATGGCAGAGTTTCCTCAAGCTTTGCACTTTTGACTTTCTGGGCCAAATAATTTTTTGTCTTGTGCATTGTAGGATGTAGCATCTCTGATTTCTATCCGCTAGATGTGGCACTTCCTCCCTTGTAACAACCAAAAATGTCTCTAAATGTTGCCATTCCCCCACACCCACCCCAAGGGGAAAAATTGCCCCTGGTTGAGTACCCTTGTGGTATAGTTAAGAGGTGGTAGATGGTGGTTACTTAGCCCACGACTTAAAGATTACATACATGTTTTCTATATTCTTTGCCATTCTTTGGCATATGTTGTGCTTTAAATATGGTAGCATTTTTCTATACTAAATTCATTTTGTAATTCAAGTTAATTTTCTTGTTATATTTATCTATTGAGTCATAACATATTTTTTTCCTTTATTTAACAACCATGTAGAAAACATCCAGGTTTTCAAAGTTCACCTCCATGGAACTTCACTTATTCTCACTATCTGCAGTCTTAAAACAAGGACAAACTATCATAAATAGAAAGTCAGGTGAAGAACCTAATTTATGGGGAAGATGAGTTCTATTTTACTGAGGGAAATTTGCAGTTATGGTAGAATATCTAAATGTCATGTCAAGCAACTACTTGAAGAGAGGTTGGCTATAGACCTGGGAGTCAATAGTATAGCTAATAACTGGAATTATGAAGTATCCAAAAAAAGAAAAAGCTCAGAGAACTGAAGACTACGCCTTACCACAGAGCTATGGAAATGAAACAGGCAGAAAGAAAAAATAATATTTATTGATTGAAATAAAGCTAATGATTGAATAGGTGAAAGGCAACCCTACCACAGGGGTATCAATAAAGCCCAACAGTAGGAATAGGAAGAAAGAAGGAAGGAAGGAAGGAACAAAGGAAGGAAGGAAGGAAAGAAGGGGAGGAGAATTCTGTCTACCAGCTGTATATTTTAGAAGATCATTCTAGGGGGGGTGCCTGGGTGGCTCAGTTAAGCATCTGACTTCGGCTCAGGTCACAATCTCACAGTCGTGAGAGTTGGAGCCCCATTTTGGGCTCTGTGCTGACAGCTCAGAGCCTGGAGCCTGCTTCAGATTCTGTGCCTCCCTCTCTCTCTCTACCCCTCCTTTACTCACACTTTGTGTGTGTGTGTGTTTGTGTGTGTGTGTGTCTCAAAAAAAATTAATGAATAAAAACATTTAAAAAAAAGAGGAAAAAAAAAAAAAAAGAAAAGATCATTGTAGGGACCTGTGGAAAAGTAGTGGGTGGGCTTGTGGTTTGGAGAAAGGGGATTGAAAAGGTGCCTGATAACTTGCCAGCCTTGAGATAAGCATCTATTCTTTTTTTTTTTTAATGTTTATTTATTTTTGAGAGAGAGAGAGAGACAGAGCATGAACAGGGGAGCGGCAGAGAGAGAGGGAGACACAGAATCTGAGGCAGGCTCCAGGCTCTGAGCTGTCAGAACAGAGCCTTATGCAGGGCTCGAACTCACAAACCGCGAGACCATGACCTGAGCGGAAGTCGGATGCTCAACCGACTAAGCCACCCAGGCGCCCCAAGATAAGCATGTATTCTCATAGGACTTCCTTGGCTGTACTCTACTGAGGATCACCTGAAGAGCAACTGTTCCTTATCCTGAATAAAGTAATTCCTGGAACGAAAGGAAAAGGGTGCCTAACATGGTAAAGAATGTCAAATAATCCCCATCTTTCTGTTGTCCCTATCTTCTTTTTAACTTTCATATCATCATTTGCTACTGCTCTTGAGCAAATAAATGCACACCTATTGTAAGGAGAAATAGAGACGAAAGGATCTTATTGTTATATACTAAGAGTGGTATCAATAGATCATTGGAACTGCCACCTAATTATTGCCAGGAAAATTAGTTTAGGGTAAACTCCTCTGGAAGCAAATCACCATTTATAGAATTTTTTAAATACATCCAGTTGACTTATTTCGTCTCTTAGAATGGGTTAAATCATTCAGGTCCCTGGAATACAATTAACAACAATTCAACTTAAAAGGTTTATAAGGAAATTTCGTGGCTCAAATTTAAGCATCAGAAGGGCATTTTACTAAGGTGTTTCATGTTTTCCCCTACGACACATGGCAATATGTGTGGCCCATGTTTTAATAATATCTGCTTTAAGGGGCACCTCTGTGGTTCAGTCAGTTAAGCATCCGACTCTATTTCGACTCCTCTCTGTTTCTGCTCAGGTCATGATCTCACCGTTTGTGGGTTGGAGGCCTGCCTCAAGCTCGGCAGTGTCAGTGTGCAGAGCCCACTCAGAATTCTCTGTCTCCCTCTCTCTGCCCCTCCCCCTCCTCAAAATAAATAAGTAAACAAACATTAAAAAGTAATATCTGCTTCAAACATTTTTTTTTTTACACTAAACCTTATGCCATGATCCACAGCACAGACAGAGCATTTGTCTGGGTGCTTTCTGGGGAAAACAGTTTTGAGTCTTCTGACAGCCAAAACAATAAAAAGGAAAACACTACTGAGTTATACTTTTATGTCTTTATCTAATAAAAGAAGTATCCCTCAGTAGAGACTAACTTCCTGTCAGTGTCAGTCTGAAAGGAATATATCACCTGAGAGATGAAGGAACACATTAGGCCAGCGGCCAAACATCGTCTTCTCCCCTTTGCAGAAGCTAATACCTCTTCCTCTATACTCTCTGCCATGTAAGAGAAGAGAGCTACAAGAGGGTCTTGAGACGAAAGGCGGTCAAGCATTTTGAAGTTTCAGGCAGAAACCAGCTACCGAGAGATCTTTAGGGACCCCAGTGGCATAAAAATCCAGGGTGGCCACACTGCTCCCTACTAAAGATTGAGAACCAGACACTTTTTTGCTCCGCACAGTAGCAATACGCGTGTGTACGTGACCGCCTTCCTCGCTTTCGGTGAATTCCAACTCCCTCAACAGGAGCCCACGTTTTCCTTTCAGGCTCCTTCGTTGTGCACCCGAAGCACGAATCCAACAGAATGCATTACCAACCCCACCGGCCCCAAAAGAGGAATCCAGGACGGTGAAATTTCCCTGAGGCATAGAAGAAGCGAGAGACTTTCCGCCCAACCAATCAGGTGAGAGGGGATCTGGGCACACCCCTTTCTTCCTACCAATCAGCACCTAACTCGATGGGCTGGGCCCATCGACACCGGGAAAACACCTTTTAAATTTTATTAGTATAGCTTTTTTTCCCCTCCGTCATTCTAGGCCATCCCACGAACTGTGCTCAAAAGAGGAAAACTGAGTGTAACAATTCCAAAGCTGGTCATTCTGGCGGTGAGAAGTGAAACTATAGACCTCTCCATCAAAACTGTGATTCTATGAGGACTAGAGAATGGGAAAGGAGCGTTCCAGAGGACAAACTACAACTCCCAAGGCGCCTTGCGCGGACTCGGCACGCCCTGGGCGAAGGGGCGGACCAAGGCGAAAAAGACAGCTGAGGGTCACGAGGGTCCTCTCCGACTTCCTGAATGTGAGCCACTGACCGCGCGGACTTTGAGGTGGGCGGGGCGGCGGCAACACCGGCTCTCGCGCTGTGTGCCCTCCCCGCTCCGGCTGCTCCGCCTGAGACGTCGGAGGGGGCGTGGCCCGCGCGGAGGCTGGTGGGGGCGCGAGCGCCGCGGGACGTGGGTGACGCGTCTTCTTCCAGCTCAGCGGTGTGTGAGGTGGCGCGGCCCCGCCGGCGATTGGCTGTTGGGAGACGAGTACGCTGCGGCCGTTGGTCGCCGGCAGCACGGAGGGAGAGCCGGGGCGGGCGGGGGGGATATGGGGCGGCAGTGGCGGCGGCGGCGGCTGCAGGAGGCGGGCGCGGACGAGCCGGCGGCTGCGGCAGCAGCGGCGGTCCCAGGAGTCCTCCTGTGAAGCGCCCCTGTCGGCGCCGCCGTGGGCCCCTCGGAGAGGGCGGCCAGTACGCGAGCCGCTGAGGAGCCGCTCCCCGAGCGCCGCAGCCCTAAGGACTCTCGGTCCCATCCTCGCGCTCCTGCTCCGGCTCCTCCATCTTGGCCTCGGCAGTGGCGGCTGCCGGGAGGATGTGCCGCCTTCTGGCAGGGGGAAGAAGGAGGAGAAGATGAAGAAGTACCGGCGGGCCTTGGCCCTGGTCTCCTGCCTGTCTCTGTGCTCCCTGATCTGGTGAGTTGCCGCGACGATATGGGAGTTTCCCGTGAGGGGCGAGGGGAGCAGCCCGGGTCACACCCCCCCCCTCCCCCCCAATCGTCTTGGCTGTTAGGGTGCGGGTCTCCAAGGCCCTTACGGAGCGACACACGGATTACTTCGCGACTCTCCCGCTGGCCGGCCTGGCTGTGCTCTGGGAGATGTTCACGGTGTGTTTTAGAATGTGCAAAGTGGGGGAGAAAGGTGCCTGAGCAGAATGGACCACCTGAGTGCCTTTGTACTCAGTGACGGTGCCGCTGGGAGACGGTGGGGCGTTTGGGCAGTTCTCAGACAGACGCCAGGTAAGTTGCTCGGCTTTCCTGCCAGCCACTCGCCTTCGTAGTGTGAGAAGGGCAGAAAGCGTGTCGGATGTGGTGTGTTCCCGACGAGCGATTTTAAAACAACGTGATTGTCACGAGGGTGAGAGTAATGTACAAGCAGTAGTTTGGGCCGTTTCTTGCTGTCTTTGGCCTCGGGTGCACTTCGGGCTGCTGTTCTGGAAACTTTGGGGGACATTATGAAGCACTTTGTCAAGAGGTAGATGATGGAAAGCCGTTGGTTCAGTAGAGTGTCTTAGGTGTCGTGTGTACGGCAGTTTCTGCTGATGTCCCCTCGTAATGGGACGATAAGCCCTGTGTTTTGAAGGCGGGAAGGGTGCTTTGTTCCTGAAGTTTGTGGAGTTTCTGTTGATCCTTGGCGTATTGGGGCGTCTTTGAGGCGCGAAGAGCGTGTCAGTAAAAGGGTTGCTGTCATCGTACTGGGAAAAGACATTTCCCCCCTCCGACGGAATTTCTTCAGAGATGTGTGACGTTAGCTGACTGGAAAGATGCTTCTTCAGTCAGTGGTTTGCTGTTTATTATATTAAAGTCGAGATAAACTAAGTTCCTTGTGTTGTTTATTTCTGGAAAACACCAACAATGTCTTCATTTTTACCGGTGCCCAATGGATTCCAAAGTTTCTGAAGTTGGAGAGTTGTTGCTCACATCAAAAAACAAATAAGAGGAAAAGGAAAGCCCTTGCCTGGCTGAGGAATTTTGATTGGAAGGTTGATAGAAGTTTTACAGAATAAAACATTTGGCCTTTTGACTTTAATTCCAAACCCTTTTAACAGGAGCACTGTCCTTCCCTCTTTCTGCTTGTTAGTATCATGTTGGGTATGAAGAAGTGCACGCAGGAGATGAGTCCACTCACCGCATTTTAAGTTTAAATTTGCAGGTGAGATACCAAGCCCTTTTGCTCCTATCCACCTTTTCCTGGGGGCTGCTTGGTAGTGTATGGGTTATACGTCGTTTCTTTCCTCTTTGTCCTTGATTTTGCCCATCTTTATACCATGTTATTCTTCGCCAGCACTTTCTGAAAAGGCTCCTAGGACAAAGGGTATGCTTTTCATTCAAGTTTAAAAATGTATCAGTATCTGTGATTTTTTTAAATTCAAACATATTTGACATGTAGCATTGTGTAAAGGTGTACGTTTGTATATTGTCATTTGATTGCCATTGTAGTGATAGTTACTACATTTATCCTGTCCTGTAAAATGATCATTTCTTTTTTGTGGTCAGAGTAGTTAAGACCTAGTCTCAGAGTAAGTTTAATGATTGTCATACAGTATCATTGTCTACATGCACTATATCCCACACCAAATCTTCAGGACTTAGTTATCTATTAGTTGCAAGTTTGTATCCTTAAACATGATTTTTTTTTCTTCAATTTTAATGGATGGTAGAGATGAGATCAAACATTACAATGTATTTTCTAAAGTCGTTTGTGTATTTAAATTAACAATGCTTCTGTTACTTGGTGTAACTTCTGGCTGTCTTTTGTTTAGGCTTACTTAAGTATGGTTTCTCAGCTTTATTCATTAGCAGTACTGAGAATATCATGACCTGTCAGGGGGGAAAAAAATCAGTCAGCTTAGTATTGAAAGTAGTAGTCATAAAGTTCTGTAAAGTGTGTTGACTCTCACAGTGAAGAATAGATGTTGAGGGTTTCAATAAAGAGTGAAAAGTTTAAGAAACTTTAGGTTAAGAAACAATTGAGGTAGTATATTTTGAGATTAGTTTGGACTGCCAAATTTAGGGATATTTTAATTATTCTTTACTGAAGCCATTAAAAGGGCATTGAAAAGAGGACATTTAGACTTGAGATTTTCTTGGTAGGGTGATGATGCGATTGGAGAAGAGCAGTGGTACATGGTAGCGATGGGCAGAGGGTATGTTGTCTTTGAGACATAATGAAATATTGAAATTATTGCACTGATTCAACTGAAGGTCTAATTCTTGCTACCATGTGGTCTGTATGTCATTTCCCAACATCTCTATTCCCCCTTTACCAGTAATAGATATGGTAAGCCATTGTGGTGTTCAACAGATGTTTACAGAAGAGTTAAGCTCCTCTTAGTAGCCATTTTTGTCTTCTTTGTCATTCATAAATTGTCTCAAATTCTGTGATTCGTTTCGTTTTTACATTGTATCGTTTTGTAATTTATGAATGCTATGTGCTCATACTACAGTACTCTAGTTTCTAAGGTTCTCCTCCCTTCTCCAATATAACTGAATTTTGTTATCTCCTTGTTTATACTCTCACATTTTTATAGGTCTCGATTATGTCGCCCTTCTCCTTTTGTCTTTTCAGCCTGGAGTCCTAACCTTAGAGTACTTTCACACGAAAGCCATCCTTCCATCTTACCATTCATTCTGGTTGCTCTTTTTTTACTTTTGCATATATTATGTGGTTCTTTATCAAGTACTACAGAGTATTTTAGGTATAAATGCACTGTACCTGCAGTACAGAGTTATAATGATAGCTGATATTTATTGTCCTCTATCTCTGTGTCTAGTTTATGATGTGTACTTTACACATTTTAGCACATTCACTCTTCACAGCAACCCTATGAGGTAAGTATTATTGTAAACCTCATTTTTCATTTTATAGTTAAGGAAGTAGGAAAGTTAAGTAATTTGGCAAAGTTTAGGAGCTTAGATTGGAATCCAGGCAGCCTGACTCGCGGTAGAGGATCCTGACTGTTGTCAAAGGTCAGAAGGCCTGTATTCCAGGTATGGCTCCATTGCTTACTAGATATGTGTCCTTACACATTGTATGTAATTTATTTGAACCTTAATTCGTATATCCTAAAAGTAGGAAAATAATTCATTCACGCCTCATGGGATTGTTAGAAGGATGAAATGAGATCATATGTATGACAGATCTTTATAAAATAGTAAGGGTATATTATCTATATATTTCATCATAAAATATTCAACAAAGATTTTTCTCATGCTCATTATGTATCATACATTGTTATGGGCATTGAAAACCTCAAAATAGGGTAACCAACTTAATCCTGGTTTTCTCAAAGTCCTATGTCCCAGGAATTCCCTGTATGATTTCCTACTGCTGCTGTGACAAGTTGTCAAAAATTTAGTGCCTTAAAACAGCATACATTTATTATCTTACAGTTCTGGGGTTAGAAGTCCAAATTAAGTCTTTTTTTTAATATTAAAATTTTTTTTTAATGTTTATTCATTTTTGACAGAGAGAGAGAGAGAATATGAGTGGGGTAGGGGCAGAGAGAGAGGGAGACACAGAATCCAAAGCAGGCTCCAGGCTCCGAACTGTCAGCACAGAACCCGACGCGGGGCTCGAAATTATGGACTGCTAGATCATGACCTGAGCTGAGGTCAGATGCTCAACCGACTGAGCCACCCAGGCACCCCAGAAGTCCAAAATAAGGCTTAACTGGGCTTAAGTCAAGGTGTCAACAGAGTTGGTTCCTTCTTAAGTCTTTGAGATAAAGAATCTGTTTCTTGGGGCGCCTGGGTGGCTCAGTGGGTTAAGCGTCCGACTTCGGTTCAGGTCATGATCTCACTATTTGTGAGTTTGAGGCCTGTGTTGGGCTCTGTGCTGACAGCTCAGAGCCTGGAGCCTGCTTCAGATTCTGTGTCTCCCTCTCTTCTCTGTTCTTCCTCTGCTCGCAGTGTCTCTCTGTCTCTCTCTCAAAAATAAAGAATAAAAAAAATTAAAAAGAAAAGAAAAGAATCTGTTTCTTGAACCTTTTCAGCTTCCAGGGCTACCTGTGTTCTATGACTCCTTCCTCATATCATCCTAACCTCTAGCTTCAGTCCTCACATCTGTTGTGGACTGATCCTCCTGCCTCCTTTTTCAAGCATTTTTGTGATTACATTGGGCCCACCCAGACAATCCAGGATTATATCCCCATCTCAAAATCCTTAATTTAATCACATCTGCAAAGACTATTTTAGCACGTAAAGTAACATATTCAGGGATTAGGACTGGAATATCTCTGGGAGGCATCTTGCAGCCTAATATACTGGGCCTGGCAAACTGAAGATTGATCATTGTCCTATAGGGGAAAAAGATTTAATCTGTGCTTTAAGCAGTGGATATTCAAAATTTTTTTAGTGTGCCCCTCTCCCAGTGAAACCATGTGCATGCACCTTTAATATGTGCTTGAATGTTTATAAGTTACATGCGTGTGCCAGTATGATATTAGTATAATAGAATACTAATAAGTTACATAAATTAGATGTTTAAAAAAGATGAGAAAAATGAACAATCTTAATATTTTCTGTTAATAGTACTTTTTTATTCTCAAGTAATAATTTCTGGTCAGAGCGTTGTGATTGACTGACTAGATTATTTTACATTGTGATGTGGTTGAAGAATAGCTTGTACTAGTTAAGAGTCTTAGCCCTGCAATTTGTTGGCTTGTACTTGTGTAGTTATTATCGTTGCAGTCTTTGCAGGAATTTTTTTAAAGCTACTTCTCCATGTTGTGAGAGTCAGTTTAGTTAAAACTAAATAATATAATCCCTAACTGTACTTAATTGGGCACATGTAAACACCAGTGCATCACAGTGTGTTGGAAGTAAACCCCACTGTTTGTGGAACTTCTGTTTTTTCCTTAGGTTTCTGACTACATAATCCTTGCTGCTATTGATGTGTGACCAGCTGACCTTCAGAACAAGTGTGAATCCTTATATTAAACTTAGTAAATCTTGATTAATTAAAAAAACCACTATTTTATAGAACCATTTTATGTTCACAGCAAAATTGAAATTGAGTAGAAGTTACAGAGATTTCCTATATACTCTGTCCCCACCCATGCATAGCCTCTTCCATTAATCAACATCCCTTACCAGAATGGTTTATTTTATTTTATTTTATTTTATTTTATTTTATTTTACTTATTATTTTAGAGAGAGTGTGTGTGTGTGAGCAAGGGAGAGGGGCACAGGGGGAGAGAGAGAGAGAGAGAGAGAGAGAGAGAGAGAGAAAGAGAGAAAGAGGGAGAAAGAGAAAGAGAGAGAGAAAGAATCTTAAGCAGGCTCCATGCTCAGCACAGAGCAGAACACAGGGCTCGATCCCACAGCCCTGGGGGGTCATGACCTGAACCAAATTCAAGAGTCAGACACTTAACCAACTGAGCCACCTAGGCACCCCTGATTTATTTTTAAGACTAAAAAAAAAAAAAAAAAAAAAAAAATCTATTCTTGCACCCAATAGGATCTTCTTGGAGAAGTTCATATTTAGTGCTAATGAGAAAAATCTGACATTTTAACATGCATCTAACATATATAATAGTTACAAAAAATAGTTACAAAGGTCTTTAGGAACACCAAGGGTAGAATTTGTATTCTAGATATGGTTCTATCACTAGCTGTATGTCGTTGGACAAGTTATTTCTGTGAGTCTCAGTTCACCTGTAAAAATGGTTTGCGAGATGGATAGTTCAAGATGGGAGTATTTTGTTTCAGGCAGAGGGAAGATTCCTACAGTATATGTGGGGCCAGATGGGAAGGGAAGCTAGGCCAGGTTTTGGTGGGATTTGATTATTGTGTAGATGAACTTACTGTTAAACTGGCTAAGAGGATGAGCCAGTGTAGTAATTTAAACAAGAGCAGGAGGTCAGATTGATCTTTTAATTAGATCGCTGTGGAGATAGAGTAGATTGGACGTGACAGACTGTGGAGACTGGGAGCCCTAATGTGGCAGTCACACTGGAGAGACTTGATAAATATTTAAATCAAGGTTGTCTGTTTCGGTGGCTTTTTTGGACTTAGTAGAAATATTTCTGAGTGTGTCATCCAGTTTTCATAGACTTTAGAGGTGATATTTCTTGGTTTGTGATTTTCTGTACCTCTTATCTTGCTTTTTCTCTGATAATTTTGCTGGTTTCTTGCTCATTTGTTAATATGCATAAGTGAGCAGAAATACAAGAAACAAGAAAAATATATAATCAGTTTTATCATTTTTAGGATAATGATTACAAATACCCTTGAAAATCACAACTCTGTCTTTCATCTAGAGAAATTATTTTCTTGTTTTGTTTCTGTAACTTTTTTTTAAGACCATAAGTCTTTTCTGAATAAAATAATAAATATTCAAAATAAATAATAAAAACTCCCTGTTTAAATCATTTGATGACATTTTTTTTAATAGTCTTTCTTGCTTGTGACTCTAAGTAATGATACTCTATATCCTAAAGCTGCTAAGAGAATAGGTCTTAAAAGTTATCACACACACACACACACAAAATTGTAACTGTGTTTTGTGGGTGTACTTTGTGATGATCATATCACAGTCTATACAAATATTGAATCACTTACTATATTGTATACCTGAAGCAAACATAATATGATATGCCAGCTGTATCTCAATTTTTAAATAAGTCTCTCTTGTGGTAAACTTTGGGAAGTAAAGTTTATCTTTGCTCTGGGATATACATTCCAAAGAAAGTGTCTGGCACTTAAAAGAGGTATTGGGTTATTAAAAGCAGTGTCAGATCTTTTCAGACAAGTTTTTAGATGAATCCAGATTGCCTAAGGGAAAAAATCTGTGAAAGAAGATGTGACAGGGAGGCACAACACCTTTGTGTAAAACTCCAACACTTGTGTCCAATAAAAAATGGCAAATACTTTATTTATAATATCCTTTGAATTAGTTTTAAAAGAGATGGATGCATTTTATAACAACTTCTTTAGATTGTTAAATATTTGAGGATATATTGGAATGGATGCAGGTAGTTGAGTTGGCTGGCAGTGAAAACAAGCAAAAGATACACCTAACTTATCTTTGGACATTGGTTATTTCATTTTTCCATTGTTCATGAACTCCTAAATTATTCTTTCCCCTTTTTAACTGTCTGAATAGAGAAATAGGTCAATACATAGAGCTAACATTCTAGTGCACGTAATGAAAGGGGAGAGAACATTTTATAAAAAATTTTAGTGCTTTATTCTTTCAAGCCTTCTTCAAGTAGAAACATGTATGGGATACTTCAGTAGTTTATACATAACTGGAACTCTTTATTTGAAACATAATACGTTGCAGATTACACTTTAGTGCCAATTGTATGTTATTTGTTTTGTTTTTCAAGGCCATATTTTAAAGTAGTTTCAAAAAATAAAATTGTTCATGTTACAGAGAAATGAGAAATTACTTTTGAGTGTTTGCAGTATCAGAATGTTAATCCCTTGGGATAAACTTACTTCATAAATGCAAATTCTTTTGAAAGAAAGTTTGATTTTATTTTAGGACTTTATTTTGTAATGAATCATGGTTAATGGTTTTATACTTTACATAGAAGTAACTTTATACTTTACATAGAAATGTTTTATGGCTCATAGGTAATAAGCTAGTTTTGTATTTCTTGTTATAGGATATTTGTAATCTAACAGGAGAAAATATGTAAAGTGCTTAAAACAGTGGCTTGCTCATAGTAAGCACTGTTATAGGAGTTCTTATTATTCATTCTGTCTGGGTGCTTTGGTACAGTTAGAAGGGCAGAGGTGTCAGGGTTCAGAAATAGGAATCCATAAATTCATTCAAAGTGTTATTTGGTTACCAACAGTGTATATGGTGTGGTGGGGAATACTGAAGAGGCAGGAGACCTGAGCTCTGCCCTCGGGAGTTTACAAGCTGGTTGTCAAAATACACGTACATACATACATACTAGTGTAGTGGAGAGGGAATAAAACTAACTTAGACCTCAGTTGTAATACTTTTTTGCATTATTAATAGTGAGTCTTTTTTGGGTGTTTATTTCTGTTCTAAGTGTTTAATATCCACTAACTTATTTTATCCTTATTACAACTCTTTTAAGATAGACACGCCATTTTAAACATGAAGAAAGAGAGGCACAAAAAAGTTAACCAACTTGCCCAAGTTCTCACAGCTCTTAAGCAATGAGCCAAAGCCTGAGTAGGCGGAGTCTGAGCCTGTGTTTTTACCACTACACTGTGCTGCAGGTAGTCTGGTAGATGGACTTAAGTAAGTTTCTCTACCTTTTCTTTGTGTGTTAGTTTTCTTATCTGAAAATGGGCTGACTGGATTGCCTCAACTAGGAATGGACATTAGAATTATTCATGAAGCTTAAAAAAAATACACATGCCTAGGATTCTTACCTTGGGGATTCTGTCTCAGTAGGTTTGGGATATTTTTGTTCATTCCAGTCATTATTGCTAGATTAGATGAATTCCGAGATTGTTTTGTACTTTTAACATTCTGAGATATCTGATTTGAACATTTGCGAACAATACATAAAGCTGAATTGTTCGGTTGGTGCTTAAAGAAGGGAAAAATTAGGCCTGGAGTTGTCAGGAAAGACTTGAGTTGGGTTTAAGAGAATATGATGTGTGGCTTATAAACTTTGCTTCTGTCAAATGTAGGTGGTTCATGAACTGAAATAAGAAGTACTCGTGCTGCTAATATGAATTATGGTCTTTTCCGTGTGTGTGTGTGTGTGTGTGTGTGGTGGGTAGATACTACTTAATTGTCAAGGAGAAAGAGAATAAATGAGATAATGTACTTGATATAGGTGGGCATGATAGTAAGCAGACAAACCTGAGTAGAAACTAAAAGCTATATTTCGGAGATTGTGATAGGTTTTACAAGCCAACCCAAGGAGTTTGACACTAAAGATTCAGCAAGAGAAATGGAGTTCCAAGAATGGTATTTCGACATCATTGTGCTAGATATATTTCAGAGAAGAGTGAGTTGGAGGGATGAATACTGAAAACAAGCAGTTAGAGTAATTGAAGTTTGTCACAACAGGGACTTGGTAGTAAAAACGAAGAGGGTGCATTGAGCAGAATTTTTGAGAAAGTAAATCATCTGGTTTGGTGGTAGATTGGCCATTGGCAGTGCAGTTTAGTAGAAATAGCATTGGTCTAGGATTCAGAAGAGAACTGGGTTTTAGTTTGCCTCTAACAAGCTCTTGTTCTTCAGTACCCCCTTTCTGTCATCCTTAGTGTCAAGAGATAAGTTTACTGAGGCTTCTATGTGGTGAGTTCTGTGCAGGATTCTGGTGGATAATACAAAGTAGCTGCTTTCTTAGAGCATACTGTAGTTGAGAGAATAAATGCTAGGATCTCAAATTACAAATCTGTGCAATAAAATTCAAAGAGAGAAGAAAAGTTATTGATTTTTTTAAACTGGGGCAACGAGAATAATTGGACATGGTCAAAAAGAAATGGAAGAGTTGCAAAAGATTTGATAGGAGAAGGAACTGTTGAGACAGAGTGGAATAATCCAAGTGGAGACATTGTATAGGCACTTAAAAATGTAGACTTGAGTGCGGATAAGGTTTGGGCTGGAGCTGTCCTCATAGAGGGGATCATTATTGAAACAGCACAGTTGACTAAACATGGAGTTCTGCAGATACTCAGAATAAAGAAAACTGCCAAGCAAAGTAAAGCTCCTCCTTTCTCTTTAGAGCTTTACTTTGAAATGAAAGATGGAAAGAGGTTTAAGGAGGTCATTCGAGTGGTCAGCAATATAAAATGTCTCAGATAAGGCTGAAAAGCTTGAAAACTAAGAAAAGGGTCTTGTTTTCAAAAGAGGGAAGTAATTGGTAAAAGTTTATGGGAGTGAAAATAAAAGACATTTGGAGAGGTGGTAGGCGTGAGTTCTCAACGCGTTTGTTTGGCAGCCAGGGAGATAGGCTAGAGTAGTCTCATGCTTGTATGCTTCACCCCATTCTACACAGAGCCACTAGATTCATCTTACTAACACACAACTTTGATTATGTTAGTCTCTTGCTAAAACATCTTTCAAAGGCTCCCGTTTTCCTGAAGAGTAAAACATTGAAATGTTAACCCTTACATGAAAGGCCTGAAGTCTGACCCAAATCTACTTTTGTAGTTTTATTTTTCACTGTTCTTAGATAGGCTTTCTGTTATAGCGTGGCTGACCTGTTAGCTTTGTAGTAATTTCTGTGGCAACTGTCTTTGTAGTTTTGAGTTGAAAATTAAGGTAGCAAAGGTATTGTGACTTGGTTTTATAGGCTAAATACATACCCGATGAAAGTTTCTTAAAATATATCATTATCAAGTACGTTTAGTATATGATTATTTTCAGCAGCTTTGAGGACAGTTGCACTGGCTGAATTTCTAATGGTATGTTAAGATGTAAAAAGAGGACATACTATATTGTTTAATAAGTGCTATCCCATGCTGGATCCATGAAAGTACAGGCAATTTTAGTGAAACAGTCCTCTAATAGATTTTGATACATGGGATAATTAAGCTAAGAGAATACAAGACCAATCCTACATCAGAATGAAGATTAAAGATCAGAACTTTTGAAATTCAAAGGTTTGATGAGAAGCAAACATAGAGTTTTCTTCAGCTAAGCTCTATAGTTCCATGTGATATGATTGGAGATTGCTGCGGTAGCCAAATAGAATAAAAATTGGGAGGAGAAAGGGGCACACACAGTTTGACTTCTTCCTATCAGCAGGTAGACCTAGCAGAAGAGAAGCAACCTTAAAAGAACTCCCAAGCTGATAACAGATTAAGAAGAATATCTGTCTTTTAATACGTTGTAATTGAAAGAAAGTATGAGGCTTATTAAGCAAAAGCACTGGAGGCCCAGTGATCTTTTGGTCTTTTTGGATTCTGATCAAAATGGCTTCTATAATATTTACCCATTGCCCACAAGTCTCCCTGTATTTAGAATTTCAAATTTCCGGGCAGTAATGTCCAAAAACCACAATTTTCACTGTTGCCTGAAAGTTAAGTTCTACTTTCCCACCTATTTGTTTCATAGGTATCTTTCCTGGAATGCCTTTTTGGTTTGTTTGTGAAGGAGGATGTGGGCAGGGCATTACTTTAACCACACTGCCATAATTGAATGGCTGGCACTATGTTTTCATACTAGGGATTAAATACATACTTCTGTATTTAAGAAGCAATTCTTCATTGCCCAGTTCTGTTTTTTCTTTCACCATAAATTCTGTGATTACTGGGCTCTCTCCCTTTTCTAAGCTCTTATCAAAAGCTGTTCCAATCCACGGTCAAAGGAAGAGCTCAGTAGATTGCTGTGCTGAGAACAAGGCAGTAAGTTCTCTGTCCTGAGGTGCTCGGTGTCATGTGAGGAATAGAAATGTAAACAGTTAATTTCAGTTCAGGGCTGTAGAAAGTGCTCAGACAGAGATACGCCAAAGGGTTGTGGCCAAACCCTAGATTGACGAAGGCACGAACGTGTCCTAATCCAATCCCTAACTTGTTCCTGCCCCCAGAAAAGAGAATAAGAATTTAGTCAGGTTTTGGATGGTGAGGAGTGGGCGAAGGGGCTGAACAGTATTAGAAGAGGGAGCAGCATGAGCCAGAGACTTGGAAGCATGAGGCAGCATGGCATGTGTTCAAGGAACAACTACTAGTAGTTCTGTATCACTGAAGCATGATGTGGGAGGCAAGGAGTGGCAGAAAGTATGAAGCTGAAGACTTAGGCAATAGAAGAATTTTAGATATTTAAAAATAAGCAGGGAAGCTTGAATTTTGTCATGGAGAGTCAATAAAAGATCTTAAGCAGGAGAACAGTAGTCTGACAACTTAGTGTTAGGTTCTTGGCATTCTGAAGGGTTGATTTGCAGAGGTGGTAAGATCGGAGTTAGGGAACTCTGTTAGGAGGTTGCTCTAAGTAAGACATGAGGGCTTGAGCTGAAGGCAGTCATAACGGATGGAGGAATGGATTATAGAAATTTGAGGTAAAATTAACTGGGGATAGTGGAGTCAGGGTGAAGGAAAAGGAGTAGTATAGATGTTTTTCAGGTTTTTTTTTTTTTAATGTTTATTTATTTTGAGAGAGAGAGAGAGTGCACATGAGTAGGAGAGGGGCAGAGAGAGTGAGAGAATCCCAAACAAGCTCCACATTCAGCACAGAGCCTGGTGTGGGTCTCATTGCCACGACTGCAAGATCATAACCTGAGCTGAAATCAAAGGTCAGATGCTCAAGTCGACTGAGCCACCCAGGCACCCCTGTTTTTCAGGTTCCTAACTTGAGAACTGGGTGGATAGCAGTATCACATGATGAAATTAAGGATATATGAAGGGGAGATTTGGAAGAGGAAGATTTTTGTGTTCAAGTTTGGATTTAGTTGTTTTGGAGATGTCTTGGAACATGAAGGGGGAGAGATTCAATTTTTAAATGAAGTTAATTTTTTTGCAACATTAATATAGGCATCATTGAAGGGTTTTTAAGAAAAGGACCAGTTTGAAGAAGATAATAAGGGCTCAAGATAAAAGTAGCCATTAGCCAAAAACTATGAGAGTAAATGCAATATCCCTAGAAATGAAGTAGAGTATAAAGGGAAGAGTGAGAACGGAACCCTGGAAGCACCAGACTTTAATCTGTAGTCAGCAGAAGCAGCATATCAGCAGTCTTCAGAGAGGGATGAGAAGCAGACGTGTAATTTGACAAACCAGAGGAGAAGAGGGTTTCAATGGAAGCAGCAGAGAAATCAAAAAAGGTAAATTCTGCTGCTACCATACTCATTTCAGTAGTTTAATGAAGGCAGAAACTAGAATTCACCTGGCCGAGGGCTAAGTAGAAGGTAAAGAAATTGAGACTACAAGTATAAACGACTCTGGAATTTGATAAGTAAAAGAAGATAGATAGGACAGGAGCACAATAGCTGATAACAGTAGCTAACATTTGAGTGCATATTTTATGCCAGGCTAAGCATAGCACATGCATCATTTAATTTTCCTCGTAATAACTCCATTTTAGAGTATCAGTATTGAGGCGCGCAGGTTGTATAATTTGCCAAAGAACATACAACTAATAAATGGAGGACCTGGGAATAACACTTGGGGATCTTGACTCTTAAGTCCATGTACTAGTCACTGTGCTGCAAAACTTCATATTTATCTCCTGTTGGCAAGAGAAGTAAACATTATTCCTCTTCTGGGATAGTTCTTATATTTTTGTTATGCTATAACTGACCTTGACTAATACCATCAATTGTTGAGTGAATAGATTGTTATCTCACTTTTCTTTTATCTGTTGACCAGAGAATATGAAATATGAAATACAGCAGTAAAGAAAGATGATAGGCTTTGGAGAGGGAGAAATCGAGATTTGCAGTGACAAATTGAATAACTGGGCAGCTTAACTGCTGAGCTTTAGCTTCTTTATTTGTAAAAATTAGACTACTACTTTCACCTAAAAGTCTGAACAAACAACAAAACAAAACAAAACCCAGGGATGCTTGCGTGGCTCAGTCACTTGAGTATCTGACTCTTGATTTTGGCTCAGGTCATGATTCCAGGATCGTGAGATTGAGCCCCACATCAGTCTCCGCACTGAGTGTGGAGCCTGCTTAAGATTCTCTCTCTCTCTCTGTCTCTCTCTCTCTCTCTGTCTCTCTCTCTCTCTCTCTCTCTCTCTCCCTCCCTCCCTCTCCTGCCCCTCGCCTGCCCCATTCACGCATACACGCTCTCATAAATAAATAAACAAATGCATGAGTTTTTTCTCGAGACATCAGGTGCTTAGGATTGGATTGCTTATACTCTGTTTATACAGAGTTCTGCATGGATCCCTTTTTTACTCTATTTTACATGATTACTCCTTCAGTTTCATTCCTCTTTCCCCCCATTTTAGCCATTTACCTTAGAGTATATATGATGTCTTTCCAGTCAGCCTTCATGTATTTGATATGTTTTCTTCCAAAATAGTCTTGTTTTGCTTGTATATTATAAAATTCACACAGATTTTGGTATGGTATGATACCAAATGGTATGGTATGATGCTGTTAATCTCATTCTTTTTTCTACTTGTCCTTTAACACTTTTATTTTTACTTGCTTTAGTTCTTAGAGTCATCATTAAAATGAATTCTAAGTAGTTAATGTTGTGGCAGATGTCCTCAGGAAAGCCTGTTACCATTCATTCATTGTGCATTTTGTGTGTAGACTTCTAAAGAGAGACTATATATCAACAAATGCATTTAGGAGTATTCTGTTCCAGTTGCCTGTCTTTTGTTATCCTAGTACTGTAGTCTAATTAAAGTGGTTTTGTAATAAATTTAATTATCTGGCAGGGTGAACCACATGTCTTTGCTTTTTTTGTTAATTTAGCTATTCTTGGGCCAGTTGTTTTCCATATCATATTTAGAGCAATAGGATCCTCACGTATTTTGGTAGGAGTCATATTTGAGTGATGAATTACTATCTTTACATTGCTGTCCCCAGCATTCCATTTATGAACATATTGGATCCTCATGTATTTATGATCATTACTAGAGTTAAACATTTTTATCTGTAAATGATTGTGTATTTTCTTCAGTTAATTTCTAAATTGTTTTATAATATTTGTTCTTGCTAATAGCTTATTTTCTGTTTGGTTTTTGCTGGGAGGAAAATACAGACTTTTTTGTTTCTTAAATTTTTAAAAAAAGTGTATTGAGAGAGAGAGAGAGCACACTTGTGTGTGAGCTAAGGAGGGGCAGAGAGAGAGGGAGAGAATCCCAAGCAGGCTCCACACTGTGAGCATGGAGCCTAATGCAGGGCTCAAACTCATGAAGTGTGGGCTCATGACTTGAGCTGAAATCAAGAGTCAGACACTTAACCAACTGAGCCACCCAAGTGCCCCTGTTTCTTAAATTTTTAAGTTAAGATAATTTACATTGAAATGCACATATATTATGTGAAATTCACATAATTTATAGTGAAATGCACATATATTAACTCTGTATATAGTTGGATCAGTTTTGACAAATCCAGATATTAGTGTAACTCGCACCCCATCAAAATGTAGAACATTTGTATCACCTCAGAATGTTCTCCATGTCCTTTTCTAGCGAATCAGCTGAAGCAACCAGTGATTTGATTTCTGTCACTGTGGATTAGTTTTGCTAATTCTGGAACTTCATCTACATGGAGTTATACAGTATGTTCTTGTGTCTGGCTTCTTTCACTCAGCAAGCATAATGTTTCCAAGATCTATCCATGTTGTTTCATTAATCAGTAACTCTTAGATTTTTATTAGGAGTGCATTGTATTAATATACTACAGTTTGTTTATTTCACTGCTTTTGGACATCTGGGCTGATTCCAGTTTTTGGCTATTAGAAATAAAAGCTACTGGGGACATTTTTGTATAATGCTTTTTGTGGATGTAGTTTTCATTTCTCTTGAAGTACCTAAAAGTGGAATTGCAAGTGCTGAAACAGATGGGTATCGTATGCTTCTGGAAAGACACAACATCACTTATTATGGAGGATTCTGGCCTGGAATACATAACCTGAATCTGGTCATGAAGAAACATCAGACAAACCTCAAATAAGGACCCTATTATTTAAAAATAAAAGGATTGTGTTCATCAAAAATGTCAGTGCCACATAAGGTAAAGGCCAAGAACTATTCCAGGGTAAAGGAGACTCTGAAGACACATGATAAGTGCAGGACATGATCCTAGACTCAATTCTGTACTTCGGTGTAATACAGGGGAAATGCTATAAGGACATTATTAGATTAATTGACACAATTGCAAATATGGATGATAGGTTAAAGTATTATGTCAATGTAACATTTGTTGAAATTAACAACTGCACTGTGTTTATGTAAGAGAATATCCTTATTCTGTGGAAATACATACTAAGGTATTTAGAGATAAATTACATGGAGAGAGAGAAAGGAGAGTGTGGGAAGGAGGTTGTGAGAGTATGCCATGAGCAAGTGACAAATGATGGAAGAAATGGGGCAAAATGTTACCAATAGTTTGATATGGGTAATGAGTTTGTGGATGTTCTTTGTACTGTGCTGACAATTCTTTGGAAGCCTTGAAATTATTTCCAAATAAAAAGTGAAAAAAAAAAAAAAGAAGAAGAAAACAACCCTGGGTTGGGATTTTTCCCTTTCCTATGTGCAGTATTGGTTTATCCACTCAAATTTCCTTAATTATCATTAGTTTATTACAATTATTACTTTGTGCCAATTTTGCTGTTTTTCTAGAAATATCTATTTCTTGTAAATTTTAAAATATATAGGTATTTATATAGTTTGTAATATTTTACAGTTTAAAAAATCTGTTTTGTCTGTGGTATTTCATGTTTTTGTGCCATGTTAATTCACATCACCAACTCTCCTTGATTGGTTTTGCCAGAAATTCATCTTTCTAACATTTTCTTCAAAGAAGTAAGTTTTGTTTTTCTTAATCTTTGCCTTTGGTCTTTATTTCATTGATTTCTGTCCTTATAGCCTTCTTTCTTTCTTTTTTTTTTTTTTTTGTAATTTTTTTTTTTCCGATTTACATTATTATCTCTTTGAGTTGAAAGATTAGCTCTTGTTTTGAAACTAGCTCTTCTTTGGAAATAAAGTTTTCCTGCCGTTGTCTTATCTGCATCCCACCAATTTGTCTTATCTGCATCTCATCCTACCAATAGTAGTCTTCCACTATAATATTTCCTAAAGTTTCTCATTGTTTCCTCTTTAATGGAAGGATGATTCTGCTGCATAATTTTTGTTTCCAGGCTTAGGATGTTGTTGGGAATCTTTTTGTTACTTCAAAAATTGTTGCAGGGTAGTTGGAGAGTATAGTTTATTAGATCTTCAGCCTTTGGAATTTGAGTCTTCTTTTGAAGTTTTAGTGTATGGTTAGTATTTGGGAGATATCCCATGTGTGCTTGAAAAAGAATGTTTATTTTGTATTTGTTATAAAGTTATATATATTTGGTCAAGCTTGTTTCTTATATATAATGTAAATCTCATGTTTTCTTAGATTTTGTCCGTGTATTATTTTGTAAGAGATAATTTAAAATAGGCTACCATAATTTTTGATTATTCTGTTTCCACATGCAGGTTTGGGGGTTTTATATATTTCAAAATGATATTTTTGGGTGCATATATGTTTATAATCATTGTATCTTTTTACTAAAATAAATAATAAATCTGTTAGTGACATGTTTATCAATTTAATTCAGTTTTGTCTGCTTTGTTTTTTTTTAATGTTTTCTCAATGTATCTTTACTGAAATTTTTAATGAGTTGAAAATTATACCTAACATTTTCTAATAAGCTTCTGTATCTAACATAATATCTGGTATGTATTGGTAGTCTTAAGTGCTTATATAGTTTCTTCAGTATAACTCAGAGGGAAACGACATGAACTCATTTGAAAGTTTAATAGACTTCAGTTTAGTTTTGTCCTTACCTCTGCAATTATTAGGCTTGGCTCATTTGCATATTAGCATATTCTTTATTGCACATTAATGTGTCCTGGAATTCATTATTACATTATTTTGCTAGATTTCTTTGATAAGATTATAAAAAGTAATTGTAAAGGTAGCTAGTTCAGTATTTCTAAACTAGGCAGTTGTAAAACAAGCTTCAAGGCTTAATTTAGTTGCTGTATCCTACAGAAAAAAATTCCTGAGTCCTCCACCTGTTCCCTTTGTTAAGAGTTAATTGATGTTCCTTTACCCTAACATTTAAATCTTAACAATTGTTTTTTGAAATCTATAGTTGTAACATACCCTTGAAAATAGTACAGTGCCTGGCAGCATTAAACTGTAGGTTCCCACTGCAAGAAAAACTTCACCCACTGCATATTCAGGTTGAATCTGTCCATTAAGAAAAGACTATGTACTGTCATCTGGATGCAGACATTCATTCCTTCTGTATTGTGGTACTTTTTTTTTTTAATCTATAACCATTAAGACCATATCTAAAAGAGCTTTTGTGGAAATTATAGGCAAATAACAAATATTTGTCATTAAAATAGATGGATATATGTTTAATCTATTAATATATGGTCAGCCTATTTTTGAGAGTGAACAAAAAAAGATACACATATTAATGATGTAAATAAGAAACTAAAATGGAGTGCTCAACAATTTGTAATGTTTCTGTTGCTTTTGAGCTCTATACAGCTTATAATTTATGCATATGATTTTTGTCCACTTTGAAGAATTTTATTCTGGTAACTATACCCAGGCAGGTATTACAATAATATATGTTGCAAATAGATACAACATTGAATTATTTTTTTCTTCCTGTTTAAAAGTGGGCAGAATTCCGAAACTTGTTCTCATGGGAATTTAAAGACATCAAATCGTAGAAAGGAGTGCAATAGGCAGGCACCTGTTGCCTAGCTTCAATAATGATCAATCTCTTGTCATTCTTGTTTTATTTCTCTCTGCTCCACTTCTTAAAATAGCTTTTTCAGGGGCATAATTGGTATACAATATACTACATAAATTGGACAATTTGATACCTTTTGGTATATGTATACATCCATGAAACTCTCACCAAAAGCAACTTAGCAAACATATCCTTTACCCTCAGGAATTTTCTCATGTCCCTTTGTAATCCCTGCCTTCTGGCCTCCTTCCTGCAGGCAGCCACTGATTTGCATTCTGTAGCTGTAGTTTAGTTTGCATTTTTTGTATTATATAAATGCATTATATTTTGTATTATATAAATTCCATTGTATAAATGGAATCATGCATTATATACTTTTTTTTTTGGTTTGACTTCTTTCACAGAAAATAATTATTTGGAGAGTTGTCCAGGATGTTGTGTTTCAGATTAATATCTTTTTATTGCTGAATAGTATTACATTACATGTCTATAGTATAAATTGTTTATCTATGTACCTGTTCATGGATATTTGAGGTTGTTTTTTTTCCCCCAGTTCTTGACTATTACAAATAGAGCTGCTGTGACCTTTTGTGTCTTTCTCTTGAGTGAATACTTAAGGGTGGAATGGCTGGATTATTTGGGTCTGTTTCACTTTTAAGGCAGTGCCAAATTGTTTTCCAAAGTGGTTGTACCGTTTTAGATTCCCACCATATAAGAGTGCTTCTATATTGTTTGCAACACTTAGTATGTTCAGTCTCTTAAATGTTAAGCCATTTTATTAGGTATGTAGTGGTATCTCATTGTGGTTTTGATTTGCATTTCTCTAAGAATAACGATGATGTTAAGCATCTTTCACGTGTTTATTTGCCATTCCTAGGTTTCCTTTGGTGATATGACTATCAAAATCTTTTGCCTGTTTTTTAAAAATTTGGTTGTTTCTTAATTGAGTTTTGAGAGTTCTTTACACTGGATACAAATTCTTTATCAAGTATATGCTTTGTAAATATTGTTTCCTAGTCTGTAACTTGCCTTCTCATTTCATAAGTGTGTTTTACAGAAGTTTTTAATTTTGATGGTCAGTTTATCAATTACTTCTTTCATGGATTGTGCTTATTTTTAAGAGAAACTTATATTTTGGAATTATTCTAAATTTATAGACAATATGCAAAGGTAGTACAGAGAGTTAACCACATACACTTCACCTAACTTCCCTGAATATTAACATCACATGTAATCATGTTACATTTGTCGAAAGAAATTAGTACAGCACATGGACCATGCTTTTTACATCACACATAAAAGTTCTTTGCCTAGCAATTTTTTGTGGGGAGGATCAAGTAGTGGAATAGTATTAAACTAAAATGTTCTACAATTGTACTTATAAATACTTCAATAAAAGCGAACACATTTTTTTGAAGGCAGTTGTGTGGAGGTATTTCCATATGCAGGATGCCAGCCTAATTGCACACTGATTTAAATTCCTCAGTGTAATTCTGTTCATGTTGGTTAGAACCCAGCATTTAGGGGCGCCTGGGTGACTCAGTCCATTAAACATCTACTTCGGCTCAGGTCATAATCTCACAGTCGGTGAATTTGAGCCCATGTCGGGCTCCACACGAGCAGTGCAGAGCCTGCTTGGGATGTTCTCTCCCCCTCTCTCTAGCCCATTGTGAGCACGCTCTCTCTCTCTCCCTCTCTCTCTTTCAGAATAAATAAACCTAACAAAAAAAGAACCCACCATTTAACAACATAATCAAGTGAACTGACCAAGAAATCATGTGCAGATAGATAAAAAATCTCCAAAGTGTTTTTTTGACAATTTTTTAAAGTTTATTTATTCTGAGAGAGAGAGAGGGAGAGAGAGAGAGAGAGAGAGAGAGAGAGAGAAGCAAGCATGGGAGGGGCAGAGAGAGGGAGAGAGAGAGAATCCCAAGCACTGTCAGCATAGAGCCAGCCCAACACAGGGCTTGAACTTACAAACTGTAAGATCATGACCTGAACCGAAATCAAGAGTTGGATGCTTAACAGGCTGAGCCATTCAGGTACCCCAAAGGGTTTTTTTTTTAATTAACTATTTATTCAAGGTTATAGAACTTAGAAGATAGGATAAATTTTGAGTGTCAAAGACATTTTGTAATAATTTTATATCTGATCAGCTGTGGGCAAGAGATGAAAGAACATGTTAGGGATAGTTCAAAAGTAAAAATTGACATTCTACATCAGTTTGTTATTGTTACTGAACCATGTTCCAACCCCAAAATACCTGTTTTTATTCTCTTAGAATTAAAATATTTTTTGTTTTAGTAAGCATAATGCCTAATATTGTGTTTACTATGTGCTGTCACAGTTCTAAGGGCTTTAAGCTAGCTCATCAAATCCTTATAACAGTCCCCTCAAATAGGTAATACTATTTTGAGGAAATAGGCACAGAGAAATAAATGTTTATTTAATGAGCTTGCCCAAGATCATACAGGCTGTGTGACTCTGGACCTCATTCTTTTAACCATTATGCTAGGCCAACTAGCGAATTGTCACAGTCGAATGTATCTTGTAATATTATGCACCTCTGCACATCTTTGCTGTATACCTCCATTATCATGACCTCCTGAAGGAATGGAAAGATTTCCATTACTACATCCCTTCTATGAAATTTTATTTTTTTTTTCTCCACTAATAGTTATAATGAGTATTAAATTCAACATTGGTGGTCATGACTTGAAACCTTGCCTGTAACTTATAGTAGTAATTGTAATTTTACACCATAACATAACTGATGTAGTGGAGATCTTTCAATCTATTGCTCTATCTATCTATCTATCTATCAAGGCTATGACTTTTTTAGGCCCTTTACCAGGAAGTTATTTTTTAAGTTCATTTTATTTATTTTGAGAAAGAGTGCAAACATGAGCAGGGTAGGAGCAGAGGGGGTGGGGAGAGAATCCCAAGCTGGCTCCACAGTGTCAACACAGAGCCCGAAGCGAGGCTTGATCTCACGAACCTTGAGATCATGACCTGAGCCAAAATCAAGAGTTGGATGCTTAACTGACTGAGCTGCCCCCGGAAGTACTTTAATAAAAGAAGGTCCATGAAAGATAGCCACACACACACTAGGCATGTTCTTAACAGGAATGCTATCCCAACTTAAATTTTATTTCTATTATTTTTCACCTCCCATCAGACCCTAATAATTATTTGCTGAAGTCCAGAGCTTTTGAATTCTTTGATGTTTAAAGGTCTTGAGGAAATTATGTGGCAATTTCAGCTCTTAAATAAAATTTTAAAAATTAGGTCATTCTAACTATCAGCTGAAATTTGATCTCATTTTGGTTTTGACTAAATTTTTATGAAATTTGTTGATTGATTTAATGGTTCCTGTAAGTTTTTCTTCATGTTTTAAGTTTTGGAGAATAGTACTAATCTTTGGTAATTTGGTCCCCTGTTTGCAAAACTTTTTTTTTTTTTAATGTACAGTTACTTGTATAGATAAAACTGATTTGTTATATTTCTTAGTTCTTGAGAAGCTGTTTGGGTTTGTGCGTGTGTGTGTGTGTGTAGTTCTCTGTTAAAGATAACCTAAAGCTAGAGAACACAAAGCTAGATTTGGGGTATTTTTACCCCTCCCACCCTCACCCTCAAAATTCCTACCCAGAAAATGATTTGTTTTCCATAAGAATATTCTACATATTCAGTGTATATGTGTGTGTGTGTGTATATATATGTATGTATATATGTATACATATATATATACACACACACACATACATATGTGTATGTATATATATATGTGAACATATTCATACACATATTTTTAGTTGAAAATGGTTTTTAAAAAGTTTGGAAGAAGAAATCACTTGAGTATTTATTGACTATTTGCCATATGCCTTTGCTAGGTTTTCTAAGTATATTGATTGGTTGTATCATTTAGATTAGAACATCAACTACATGTAAAAGGAAATGACAGTTTGATTGGCAGAACATTTGTGATACTACCATAATGATAAGATAATAAGTACATAAAGTTACCAAAAAAATTCCTTTTCCAAGTTTGCGTAAAGAAAAATTTTAAATTTAAAATCTGCTTAACGTAAGTTTTCTTTTAAAGATGATTTTTTGGTGGGGCGCCTGGGTGGCGCAGTCGGTTAAGCGTCCGACTTCAGCCAGGTCACGATCTCGTGGTCCGTGAGTTCGAGCCCCGCGTCAGGCTCTGGGCTGATGGCTCGGAGCCTGGAGCCTGTTTCCGATTCTGTGTCTCCCTCTCTCTCTGCCCCTCCCCCGTTCATGCTCTGTCTTTCTCTGTCCCAAAAATAAATAAAAAACGTTGAAAAAAAAATTTAAAAAAAAAAAAAAAGATGATTTTTCGGGGCGCCTGGGTGGCTCAGTCGGTTAAGCGTCCGACTTCAGCTCAGGTCATGATCTCGTGGTTCGTGAGTTCAAGCCCCGCGTCAGGCTCTGTGCTGATGGCTCAGAGCCTGGAGCCTGTTTCAGATTCTGTGTCTCCCTCTCTCTCTGACCCTCCCCCATTCATGCTCTGTCTCTCTCTGTCTCAAAAATAAATAAAGGTTAAAAAAAAAATTAAAAAAAAAAGATGATTTTTCAGCCATGTAGATTCTACTTTGGTTGATTTTGTTATAGATTTACTGTTTTTAATCCTTTAAACATTTTTCTTGCTCAAGATGTCAGATGGTCATTTTTCTTTGAAAAGCATGCACACACACATACTTTATAACTACTGGTACTTGTGACTAGTAAGGCTTTCAGACTGGATGTTAGTATTTTCTGTAAGCATAATAACTAGCATGTATGATACTCTTGTTTCACTAAAGTGTGTAAAGCTTGGTATCCTAAATGGCACTCAAATGTGATTTTTGTTTAATCATACAGTTAATACCTTTCTTTATGAATGGCAAATCCATGCCACATTGGTAGGGAGAAGCTGACAAAAAAGGATAAATATCCTCTTAGTCTCCAGACTCTCTTTTTTTGAGTTTATGTGTGTGATGAAGTGGTGGGTGGATGAGTTTGGGGAGTGGTAGTGGTGAGGTGACATGGTGATGGGAGAGGAATAAAAAATGACTGAATTTCCCTCTGGTGTGTGCTACAAAACAGTTCTCCACAGACCTTTCATTCATTTAACAAATATTTATTAAGCACCTTATATTTGCAAGTTTTGGCTTTGTGGGGTGAGGTTAAAGTGGTTAGGAATTGGTTCTCAAGGAATTTATGTTTTAAATGTTTATTTTTGAGAGAGAAAGAGTGCTCATGTGTTTGCGCTCAAGTGGGGGAGGGGCATAGAGAAGGAGAGAGAATCTCAAGCAGGCTTAGAGCTGTCAGCGCAGAGCCCTACTCAGGGCTCAGTCTTACCAACTGTAAGATCACATGACCTGAGCAAAAATCAATGCTTAACTGACTGAGCCATCCAGGCACCCTTTATGTTTCTATTTAATTACAAACTGTCTGCCAGTTACATAAATCTGTAGTTAAGATTTTCAAAGACCTGTCAGGTATGCTGTCAGTTTCATCCTCTGAAAGAAGGTTCTTCTAAGAGTTTCTCATTACCTCCAATTTAGACAGATTGCCCTCTGTTCTCTGTGTATAGCTGTCATCCTATGATTTCTATTTCCAGTCACCCTGGGGATTCCCTTTCCCCCTCTAATCTCAGTACCATATTGTTGTAACCATTGTGGTTTCACAGACATCTAGTTTCCTCAAATTAAAATCTTCTTGACTATTCTTAACTGTTTATATAAATTTTAGAGTCAGCCTGTCTCCTTAAAAACATCTTTAGCTCTTAAATATCTTTCAAATCTTCTGTATATACTAACTTGAATCATATAATTTGACTTTTCCATGTCAGAGAATTGTCAAATATTGGCAATTTGAAGCAGTTCTACTTAATAGAACATTTCTTGCTAAGTTTATATTTTATTTTATTTATTTTTAAATTTACTAAATCCAAGTTAGTTAACATACAGTGTAATGTTTCAAGAGTAGAATTTAGTGATTCATCACTTACAGATATCACCCAGTGCTCATCCCAAGTGTCCTCCTTAGTGCCCATCACCCATTTAGCCCATCCCCCCACCCAGTACCCCTCCAAAAACCCTTAGTTTGTTCTCTGTACTTAACAGTCTCTTATGGTTTGCCTCCCTCTCTGTTTTTATCTTATTTTTCTTTCGCTTCCCCTATGTTCATCTCTTTTGTTTCTTAAATGCCACATATGAGTGAAATCATATATTTATCTTTCTCTATTTTGCTTAGCATAATACATTCTAGTTCCATCCACATTGTTGCAAATGGCAAGATTTCATTCTTTTTGATTGCCAAGTAATATTCCAGTGTGTGTGTGTGTGTGTGTGTGTGTGTGTGTGTGTGTGTGTGTGTGTGTGTATACACATCTTTTTAATCCATTCATCAGTCAATGGACATTTGGGCTCTTTCCATAATTTGGCTATTGTTGATAGTGTGGCTGTAAACATTGGGGTGCATGTACCCCTTCATATCAGCATTTTTGTATCCTTTGGATAAATACCTAGTAGTGCAATTGCTGGGTCATAGGGTAGCTCTATTTTTAATTTTTTGAGGAACCTCCATACTGTTTTCCAGGGTGGCTGCACCAGTTTGCATTCCCACCAGCAGTGTAAAAGTGTTCCCCTTTCTCTGCATCTGCTTATCACCAACATCTGTTGTTTCCTGAGTTGTTAATTTTAGCCATTCTGACAGGTGTGTGGTGGTATCTCATTGTGGTTTTGATTTGTAGCTAAGTGTATATTTTAGTATTGTTTCTTTACAAATGGGTATTTTTCTTCTATTTCATCTTGTAACTGGTTGTGATGGTTTTAGTAGAGTTGAGTTGATTCTGTTTGTTTGTTTGTTTATTTTATTTATTTGAGAGAGTAAGCATGTGAGCAGGGGAGAGGGACTGAGGGAGAATCTTAAGCAGGCTCCATGCTCAGTGCAGAGCCTGATGCAGGGCTAGATCCCACGACACTGGGATCTTTACCTGAGCTGAAATCAAGACTTGGATGCTCAACTTACTGAGCCACTCAGGCACCCCCGATTCTTAATTTTATACCTAAGAATATAATTTTTATACCCAAGATATCTTTTAATAGGTGGTTCTTTTTAATTTTCCACCTGTATAAACTCATTATCTGCAATTAATGATGATTTTATTGTCTCTTTTACCATTTTTATATCCTTTATCATATTATGTAATACTAGCAATAATGGACATTCTTGTCTTGTTTCAGATCTCAATAGGGTTATTTTTTATTTTTTATTTTTTTAACATTTATTTATCTTTGAGACAGAGAGAGACAGAGCATGAACAGGGGAGGGGCAGAGAGAGAGGGAGACACAGAATCTGAAACAGGCTCCAGGCTCTGAGCTGTCAGCACAGAGCCCGACGCGGGGCTCGAACTCACAGACCGTGAGATCATGACCTGAGCCGAAGTCGGACGCTTAACCGACCAAGCCACGCAGGCGCCCCATAAATAGGGTTATTTTTAAGTTGCTTCACTAAGTTTGGTACTGACTTTCAGGCTTGTATATTATGAATATATGTTTCCATGGTAAACATCTGCTTTTTCCTATTTAAAAAAATCTTGATGGATGTGTAAGTTTATCAGATGTCTTTCAGTGACTATGAAGATAATCGTATTTTTCCTTGATATTTTTTTGCATGGTAAACTAAATAAACAGATTCTATTATTTTGACCACTTTTGACTATCAGAGCTAAACTCTACTTGATCATAACAATGGTATTTCTTTGGTATGTCCTTAAAGACTATTTTTTTTTTATTGTTTCATTTAGACTTTTCGTGTCCTATTTCCTAAGTTGTATTAACCTGTAGTATTCACTTGTGTGTGCTCTTTCTCTTAAGTTTGGATATCACTACCATGTTCCTGTATAAAAATATTTTGGAAGCTGTACTTCTGTGCTTTGAAATAGTTTAGGTAGCTTAGAGTTATCTCTTCTTAAGTATTTAGTAAAATTTCAAATATTATTGGCATCTGGTACTTTCTGAGGGTGTTAGCCCTTTGACAACTTTTTCTGTTCCTTTTGTGATAATTTTCAGACACTCCTTTTATGAAGGCTTTACTGTTTCACCTTTATGAAATTCATAATGCCTTAATTTGGGATGCTGATAACACACTGTTTATGGTTTTTGTTTTCAGGGCATTAAATAAAAACCCTCGTCTTATGTATATTTGTCTTCATTAAATTGTTAAGTTCTTTAGGGCATTAGTGTAAGAGCCATCTATTTGTTTATTGCCTCAAATTCTAGCCCATGGTAGGGAATGTGTTGGCTTAACAACTTTTCCTTCTTTCTTTCTTTTGGTGGTGGTGGATGTTTTACAGGCTTCCCAGTTGGCGTGTATGTTGTAAAGAGAGTTCTTCAGCTTCATCATATTACTCTCAAGATGACAATTGTGCACTAGAAAATGAAGATGTACAATTCCAGAAAAAGGTACCTTAAATAAAGTTGACAATGTAATTTGTGTGTCAGCTTTCTAAGACTTCCTCAAAATATTCGGAATAAAAGTAATTTCAGAAATACTATGTCATAATTTTTGGTGATTTGTAATTCTCACTGTAATCTGAAGAGTTACTCAGGTAATTATGAAAGTAAGCTATCTCTGAAATATTTATATATTTATTCTTTTTGCTTATGTTTAGAATGTTCTAACATCCTTAGTCCTAGAGTAAGGAGGAAAATAATACCTATTCAGAAAACTGAAAACCAGTGGCTCACTTTTGAATGCTCTAATTAGTTAAAGGTTTCAAAAGAAACACCAGTTTTATTATAAGAACTTAGAAATCAGGATTATAGGGAGAGTCTGCAGTCAGTGGTTATGTAGTTTTTTATATAATTTGATGGAGTGAATAGAGAGTCCAAAAAACCAGACCAGATCTTTAAATCATTTATTATTATATCATTTTAAATGATAAAAGGTGAGTATTGACTAGATTTGGCTTCCCCCTATCAATATATATGTATTTTAAAACACAGTTGACCCTTGAATGACATGGGCTTGAGTTGTGTGTGTCCATACTAATATGCAGATTTTTTATGGTACAGTACTGTAAATGTATTTTCTCTTATGATTTTCTTAACATTTTCTTTTCTCTAGCTTCTTTAAGTTTTTCTTTCTTTCTTTCTTCTTTCTTTCTTTCTTTCTTTCTTTCTCTTTCCTTCTCTTTCTTTCCTTTCTTTTCTTTCTTTCTTTCTTTCTTTCTTTCTTTCTTTCTTTCTTTCTCTTTCTTTCCTTTCTTTTCTTTCTTTCTTTCTTTCTTTCTTTCTTTCTTTCTTTCTTTCTTTCTTTCTTTCAGCATGCTTGTGTGTGAGTGGGGAAGGGGCAGAGGGAGAGAGAGAATCCCAAGCAGGCTCCGAGATGACAGTGTGGAACCCCACATGGGGCTCAAACTCACAAACTGTGAGATGATGACCTCTGAGCCAAAATCAAGAGTCGGATGCTTAACCGAATGAGCCACCCAGGCACCCCTTCTCTAGCTTTTACTTCATTGTAAAAATGTATACTGTGTATAATATGCGAAATATGTGCTAATTTACTGCTTATATTATTGGTACAGCTTTGGTAAACAACAAGCTATGAGAAGTTAAGTTTTGGGGGAGTCAAAAGTTATAGAGAGATTTTTGACTGTGCTAGGGCTTGGTATCCCTAACCCCTGCATTGTTTAAGGATCAACTGTATAGAAGTCATTTATACCAACTATAAAATATTTATGTTTATATTCTATTTTCCTCTCCAAAGGAGCCATAATTTACTGTTTCTTGTGAAAAGATTGAGACAGTTTTTTTTGTAGTTATCTATATGCCATTATATGGCACACAGATTAATATTTTTATTTTCCATGAAATGTCACATTATAAATATTCTACAAATTGACTTTTCCCTCTGCCCCAGTAATATCTCATGGACTCCTTTTTATGTTATATTCTTATGATGGCTACATTTTTATTCATTCATATAGATATTTCATAATTTATTAAATATTTCTTTATTGACAAACTTTTGCATTGTTTCTCAGCTATGTATATGCACATGTGCTTGTGTATGCGTGTGTGTGTGGAAATACAGATTTATAATTACATGCCTGGATGGTTGGCATGACATTTAGAGTGGATTATGCAAATTTTGGAGTTAACGAGGATATATTTCTGTGGTGGAGCGTTTAAAATTCTGAAGACTGCTGCTGAATCTCTCTCTATTTTTTTTTTAAATTGTAAATGTTTTTATTTTGAATGCTGTTAGTCCCTCCAGTTAACTAGAGGGGTAAGAGGAGAGCTCTGGAGGAGATAGATGTATTTACAAGAGTGTCTGGCCACACAGTCACTGTTCCCTGTGAATTGGATATTAAAGACATGCTTGTTTTATTTCATATTCTCATGTTTAGTCATTTTTCTAATGATTCTTAAAGATAACTTTAATCTGAGCCCACGAATGAGAGTCCATTCTCCCCGTCCAAGTTGGCATTTCACACTTGTTGCTCCATAGTCCCACGGTATTTTCCTGTATTGGAGCCTATATTCACCCAAGAATGATCAGTCTCCTCTCTGAAGACTACCTTTTATAGGGCCAAGCAACCTTTTAAGATACTAAAAACAAAAATTCTTATTACATACTCATCCAGAGTAATGAATGCCCTTTTTCATACATTGGTATAACCAAAAAGACCTCTCAACAGAGCCACTGGAGGACAAAGGGAGTCATTTTTCCTTAAAAAAAATTTTTTTTTAACATTTTATTTATTTTTGAGACAGGGAGAGACAGAGCATGAACAGGGGAGGGTCAGAGAGAGGGAGACACAGAATCTGAAACAGGCTCCAGGCTCTGAGCTGTCAGCACAGAGCCTGACACGGGGCTCGAACTCCCGGACCGTGAGATCATGACCTGAGCCGAAGTCGGACGCTTAACCGACCAAGCCACCCAGGCGCCCCAAATTAAAATAATAATGCTAATATTCCCTTATTTCTCTCTGTAATAAATAAAAATAAAATTGAGGCAAAATTATTTTTTATGTGTGTTTTCTGAGTCTAGTAGCAATTATTAGGAAAAAATGGAACTAAAATTTTGTAGAAGAAAAAGGAGATGATTTTTCATAGAGGAATAAGAGGTAAAGTAGCTGAAGTTAACTAAAAACATACCTTGGACTTCTGTGTCCAAATATCCTGTTCTGTGTGAGAGAGTGTGTGTCTGTGTGTGTGTGATGGAGTGATGTTTGAGAACGCTATATCAGAATGTTATACGCCTTTTAATAGATGAAGTTATAATTGTCAAAGATTTATGAAAAACAACTATTTACCAGTCCTCATTTTCAATTCTTCTGTATTAAGCTGAATATGTCAAATGATGAGTATCTCTTTAAGAAGAGTATAATTTCATACTTTCACCCACAGTCTATGAGACTTCGATCTAATCTCTGACAAGAAATTTGAAGACTTAAATGTTGTGAGAGTAAATATAAGCAAAACATTTAGGGGGGAAACATAACTCAGCAAACGTTTAGGTACCTGGTATATATTGTTTAGATAAACAAAGAATATGAACTTTGCTTTTATGAAATGTATAGCTAGAAAATATATTTGAACCTGAAATCCTAACTTGAAAGTAAGTGTCAAAAGAGATGGCACAAAGAGCTGTATGTACTTTCACTTATTAGAGATCCTGCCACATACATAGTGCTGGGTGGTAGGACTAAAGTGCTTATTAAGAAATCAAATGAGGGTCTTGAATTCATTTAGTGTACGTTTTCACTGTGGTGGCAAGGAAGGGGATGCAGGAAGATGGACAATAACTGTGTAAACAAATAAAAGTAATTACAGTCAAGCGCATACAAGACAGTGTTGTGGTTGTAAAGTATATAATATTGCTTAGGACTGTTTTGTGAAACAATTTTATCAGTTAGCCTTTTTTCTTTGTTGCGATATAGGATGAAAGAGAGGGACCTATCAATGCCGAATTATCGGAAAAAGTGGGTTCAAACTTACCTATTCCTCCAGAAGAACATAAATTGAAAGATGACTCTGCTGTGGATGTACAAGTAAGCTATGTTGCTTTGATTTTTGATGATGTGTCTTTTAAAACTACTTTGCAAGGTAGAAAACTTCTGTTTGGTCATCATATTGTGAATTTTTATTTTTTCTTTCTGAACTGTTGTGCTGTTGGCCTTAATACTGTTCACCTGCTAAGAGTACTGCTTTTGAGAAAATGCAAAATTGCAGATTTAATAATAAATGTGACCATTTTCTTTGTAGTAAAAGTTTGGGAATAAGTTCTCATTTCTTTTTAGGTTCCATTTTGGCTCACTGTAATGTATCTTTGTCTCTTTAGATTTTTAGATGTCAGGAAATTGTTTTCTAACTTAAAAGGAAGTATTTGTATATAAAACAAAGAATGTTTTTATACCAAACTTTTGTCACTCAGTGTGGAATATGAATTAATTATAGGTTAAAATATGTTTTCCCTTTTCCTTTTATATTACATCATGAATATTATTTTCTATTTTATATGCCAGATTTTATGAAAGATATGAAAAACTAGACAAGAATATAAGCTGACTGGAATGCTGAAGCATCTGGAACCCATTTAATATCAGGAATAGCTGAAGGAACTAGGGATATTTGATCTGGAGGAAGAAAGACTAAGGAAAAACTAAGTATCTCAAGTAGTAACAAAAGCAAACTTCAGCTCAAAATGAGGGAGAATTCTTTTTTTTAAAAATACAGTTAGAGTTATTTTTTGACTTAATTGGACTAAGTACAAATAGTGTTTCATTTTATTGGATTCTGGAAGATGTTTGTACAATAGAGTAAGAAAGTGTTCTCTGTTACCCTTCTGGTTATATGACTATTCCTGAACAGTCCTGCCATTGTTCATTCTCTAGAATTTTTATCATGGTGTAATCATGTTCAAATACTTTGAAGTGCTTACTGCGTCTTATAGACCTGTGTTGTTCAGTATAGTAGCCACTAGCTACACGTGGCTCTTGAGCACTGGAAATGCAACCAGTCCAAATAGAGACTTGTTATAAATACATATTGGATTTTGGAGACTTAATTAAAAAAAAAAAAAGTATAAACTATCTCATTGATTTTTTTTTTTACATTGAATACATATTAAAATGATAATGTTAATATTCCTTTTCTCAAGGCCTCCACCATAAAATACAAACTATTTGTATTCCTTTGTGAATTTTTCATTTCAGTGTAAATAATTCCCCAAATGATCATATTTTGTATTCTTTGGACTCTATACCGTTTGTTTCCTTTCTGCTCCCATATTGGTCCTCTTTTTCTTTACAGTCCTCTTTCTTCTAGTCTGTAATAGTCCATAGTTTCTGTTTTCTTTGAACTGAGCTTGAGTACCTCTCACTTGACACTTAATAAGCATTAAATGTCTACTGTGTGCTATGGAACATGAAGATCAAGAGAACACAGTTCTTACTCAAGATGTTTATAGTATACTTGAAGAAGAAGAGACATAAATAAGGCAATTGAGGTGTTTGAGGTGCTGTATAGAAGAGAATAGTGGAGGCATAGAGGAAAGGGAAAGGCTAATTCTATTTAGTATTGGTTGTGGGAGAGAATGTGCTGATAGAGGTTTCAAATATGAGTGGTATTAGGTACATTTCAGATTGTGTTTTGGAGGGGTGAATGGCCCAGAGCATCATTGCTCACTGAAGGAGCAGTGAGAATCATGTATTGCATTGTAATTGTACTTGTGTACTTGTGTGTACATGCTCTGTGTTGTTCTTTATTTATGCACGTTATCTTTTTTTTTTTATATGAAATTTATTGTCAGATTGGTTTCCATACAACACCCAGTGCTCATTCCAAAAGGTGCCCTCCTCAGTACCCATCACCCACCCTCCCTTCCCTTCCATCCCCCATCAACCTTCAGTTTGTTCTCAGTTTTTAAGAGTCTCTTATGCTTTGGCTCTCTCCCTCTCTAACCTCTTTTTTTTTTTTTTCTTCCCCTCCCCCATGGACTTCTGTTAAGTTTCTCAGGATCCACATAAGAGTGAAAACATATGGTATCTGTCTTTCTCTGTATGACTTATTTCACTTATATGCACGTTATCTTCTAAACTGCTGTAGGGCAAGAAGTATGTATTGTACTATTTTTCATATTTACATATGATTTCTGTGTTGCTGCTAGCATTAATTACAGTAAGAGGGAAATATATGTGGGTCCTGATAGAAAATAGGAAAGAAGGAAGACAGGTTTCTTTGTCCTAGTTTGTGAAATGCCAGGAAAAATGGCTAGAGCTTGTATTTTAATATGAAATGTATTCCTTGGGGGGTAATGTTAGAAGAAAGGATTTTTATAAAAGTACATTCTTGGTACTGTCACTTTTGAGACATAATTTTATAAAATCCCGTATAGCTAAAGAGATAATTTATTAACCTCCACATTTAATGTAACTTTTTTTTTTTTAAACAGAATGCAGAGTCAGAAGAGTTAAGTCCATCTGTGATTGAGACACTCCCTCCAGTTGATCTACATGAAGATTCTTCCAGTGTAACTGTGGGCAGTGAAAACATTGAAAATATTTCCAGCTCATCTACCTCAGAGATCACTCCAATCTCAAAGCTTGAGTAAGTCATTACAAAGAAAAAAAGAGACTCTCATTAGATTAATGATGGAAAAATGTCTTTATCACATAAGGCAGCTTGAAATTCAGATTTGAAGTTTAGGCTATGTAGCAGACCTAAGTTATGATGCCTTGTTTTGCATAATAATTTTATTTTAATGTAATGGTCTTATGATATAACCAGTGTTTATTCTGCTTCCAAACTCAGTGAAGTAGATCCTAGCTATGAAATCTATAGCCCATAAAGTGAGGTTCTACTTGTTTAAGTAACTGCTTATTTGAGTAATCTTCCTTATAATTATCAAAGATTCAAATGTCAGATTATTCACTTCCATCAAGTATTACTGCAGCATTCCATTGGTAGGTCTGTCTTTTTGCGAATAGCTCCCTTGTTCAAACTTGATTGTAAATACTCAGAATTTGTAGATCTAAGGTTTCTTTAATTTAGAAAATCGATTATGTACTCTTCTAGCTCCTTACAGCAACACTACAAAGCACAAATTCCCTTCATACTGCATTAATCATTTCCTATATCAAATGAATTAATATATATTTAAAAATTGGATAGGGTAGTATCTGGTACATAGTAAAAATATGTGTGTCAGTTAATATTATTATCATTACTTTTTTTTTAACTACAAGTAATTTTATTTTTATTTTTTTATTAAAAATATTAAAATTTTTAAAAATGTTTATTTATATAAATAAGGCTCTAGGCTGCGAGCTATCAGCACAGAGCCCATCATGGGGCTCGAATCCACGAGCAGTGAAATTATAACCTGAGCCAAAGTAGGACGCTCAACTGACTGAGCCACAGGTTCCCCCCCCCCACCAAATTTTTATTACTGTTTATTTACTCTTGAGAGAAAGAGAGAGAGGGAGGGAGTGGGGGAGGGGCAGAGAGAGAGAGGGAGATAAAGAATCTGAAGCAGGCTCCAGGTTCTGAGCTGTCAGCACAGAGCCTGACATGGGGCTTGAACTCACAAACTGCGAGATCATGACCTGAGCCAAAGTCGGACTCTTAACAGACTGAGCCACCCAAGTGCCCTATCACAAGTACTTTTAAAAGCACTTATTCTTCTCAAGAACTTAGGGGGCTGGGGTGAAGGAGTTTTACTTAAAGATGTTAGAGTTTTCATTTAGGTGTTTATCCTAGGTAAGGAAGAAATAAACAGAAGACAGGCTTAGAAATAATGGACAGTATTTAATAATACTTATTCCAGAAAGAATTTAAGGCTAAATATTATATATATAGACAGTACATCTTATTTTCCCTTTATCCTGAACATGACTGCTTCGTGAATTGGAAGTGAGTAGCAGAACATATTAGGGTATGTGTTTTTTAAGTGAAATTCTAAAAGTGTCTTAAGAACTTCAGTTGAAATGTTAATAGAGATAATAGATTATTTTTTGATACTATAGGCAACAACTAATATTGGTAGAATATACTAACCTGGAAAGGACCCATTAGGAAGATGCAGTTAAAATAAATAATTTTAAAATCTTATTTTTTATGAGACCAAACACTAATGTATGATATTTTGTTTTAAAACTTAGCAGTTAGCTATTTAAAGGCCAAGGGCATTAACAGATCAAGAGTCAGCAGTTGACTTTATGTGATTTGAAATAAGTGAACTCTTGAAAACAGCCTGCCAAACTGTAAAGAATTCTCCTGTCTTAGATTATGTTTTGAAAATCACTAATACCATTTTTAACTTATGCCACATTATGTTCATTGAATTGCCAGATTGTATTTTTTGTTTCTATTTTTAGTGAAATAGAAAAGTCTGGTACTATTCCTATAACCAAGCCGAGTGAAACTGAGCAGTCTGAAACTGATTGCGATGTTGGTGAGGTTCTTGATGCAAATACTCCAGTTGACCAGCCTTCCTTTGTTAGTCCACCTGAAAGGTGGGTGTGAGCCATTGTTTTCCCTTTTATAATTCTGTAATAATAGCAGTGTCATGTTTGAATGGACTTTGGTGCGTACTTAATTCCACTTTATGATTGAGAGAAAGCTAATCCCTTTGTGCTCCTTTCTTGGTTTACTTTGTACATGATAGTTGTAACAGATTAGATTGCATAAACTTGTTATTCAGCTGAAATGTTTTAATATGTCTTTTTGGTTTCAAATAGCCTTGTTGGCCAGCATATAGAAAATGTGTCATCTTCACATGGCAAAGGAAAAATAACAAAATCAGAATTTGAATCAAAGGTTTCAGCAAGTGAGCAGGGTAGTGGTGATCCAAAATCTGCATTGAATGCTTCAGATAATTTAAAAAATGAGGTAGGTATATAACTTGCACTATTTCCTACTTTATTATATGTATTTTCATTTTGTGTTAATCTTGCAATTTGCTAACCATATTTGCCATAAAAACAGGGATTATGTAGTTAATGAGGAATATGGAACTGAGGAGTGAGCTGTGCTTTCTGAGAGCAAGTGGTCTTCAGTATATTGTTCATACATGAAGTTGTTCCAAATGTGAAATGTCTTTGGTATTTTATAATTAAGTGGTTTTCTGCTACCATCAGCTGTTTGATACCAGCTATATAAAGCCCTCATTTAAGCATTTTCTTGGAGAGCTATATAGAAGAAGGTATGATTGTTAAATTCGAGTATCTTCAGTATATAAGCTTAACTCCATATACAGTGTTAAATTTAGGCTCTTCAATGAGAATTATCAAAAAAAATTTGTTTTTAATATTTATTTACTTTTTAAGAGAGAGAGCGAGTGCACGTGTATGTGCATGAGCGGGGGAGGGGTAGAAACAGAGTGCAAGCGGGGAAGAGACAGAGAGGGAGACACAGAATCCGAAGCAGGCTCCAGGCTCTGAGCTGTTAGCACAGAACCTGAGGTGGGGCTTGAACTCACAAACCGTGAGATCATGACCTGAGCCGAAGTTGGACGCTTAACCGATAAAAGGCTGTAATTTTTAACTGTATTAATTACCTCCTAAATAAATTAATATCCTGGAAAAAAGTGTCTCAGCTAGGTACATTTTTATAAATTGTGTTCATAGTAGGTTTTTATTTAATTTTTAAATTAAATTAGTGGTAATACTTTTCTGCTATATATATTTTTAATAGCCACATACTTTATTAGTCAGTTAGTTTGTTCTGCAAAACACTCCAACACAGAGGTTGTATGGGAACCAATTTGCTAACTCTTCCTTAGTATTTGCAATATATGCAACCGGTAAGGATTACTGTCAACTACAAAGACTACCTACAAATCAGTAATGGAGGAGAGGAACAATATATTCAGCAAAGAAAATATCTAAAATAATCAAGAGATTATGGGTATTTGTATTTGTGTAATTCTAATATACTAGTGTCAGTCCTTAAAAGTTGGCTTTAATATAGTGAGTATTCGTATTAGGGAAAATGTGCCCTATACCATATAGCACATGTGTACTATATGAGACTTGTGCTATTTGGCAGAGTAAGCTGTCTAAATAAATATTGTGCACTTCTCTAGGAACTGTTTGTAAATATGTTATGCATTGTTTTAGGAATACAGAAATAAATAATGGAATAAACATTCTTGCATACATTATTCAGCTTACAGAAAAAAATTACAAATTGAATTTTTGCCTTTCCCCAGTTATATTTCTTCCCTTCAGATAGAACACGTATCTAAAATTCAGTGTGTGTGTGTGTGTGTGTGTGTGTTTAAGAATGTGTTTTTAAACTTTTTCCAAAACTGTATTATTATAAACAATACATACTATTAGTTGGCATATTTTGAAGCAGTATAAAATGGTCTCATTCTTAACTATTATATGACTCAACATTGTTTTTGAGATTTGTCTGTTAATTGTTTTCACTGTTGTATTTCACTACCACAATTTATCTGTTCTTCAGGTTTTTTCTAATTTAGGTTGTTTCTAATTTCTGGATATTATAAACAGTGCTGCCATAAGCATTCCTGCATACTTTCTTAGTCACATGCGCATGTTTTCACTGATACTAATATATAGGAGTGGAATTACTGGCTCATAGAGTAGGCACATCTTCAGTTAATATTGCTAAAAATTTTTTTAAGTTTACTTATTTATTTAAGTAATCTCTACATCCAACGTGGCGCTCTTAACTCATGACTCCGAGATCAAGGGTCACATACTCTTCCAACTGAGTCAGCCACGTGCCCTCAGTACTGCTAAATTTAGAACTCCCTTCAGCAGTCTAATAGGTGTCTTATGGTTCAACAGACATGCCACACTTGAACCTCCATCAGATTGGTATAATTTATTGTCTCTGCTTTTCATTTGCATTCCTTGATTATCGATTATTTTATATTTTTTCTTTGCTGTATTTATTGTTCCTCTCCTCCATTATTGATTTGTAGGTAGTTTTTATAGTTGGTAGTAATCCTTTATTGGTTGCATATATTGCAAATACTTCTTCCAGCTTATTGTACCATGTAGTTTATGGTTTTGTGATACGTTTAATTTAAAAATTTTAATCCAGCCAAATGTATCAGCCTTTTTTTAATGATTTATTCTTTCTTCATCTTGTTAAATCCTTTTTTATATGAAGATTTTTCTATAGTTTCTTTAAAAAGCTTTGTTTTTCTTTAGATTTTTGTGTGTTTCTTTGTTTTTAAATCCACCTTAAAATTTTTATAAAAGTGGTAATTCCTGTTAAGGAATTTTTAGAAACAACATGCTATATCTAAAATTAGTTAGCTTTCTTTAATGCATATATTATTTTAACTTAGATTTTAAGGTGGATGCATTACAACTATAGTACTTACTAATTTGTATGGTTTATGTAGAAGTAATTGTTTGCTTAGGGTATATTATAAAGTTTTTTACAGCCTAGCTTATATTGCAAATGTGAAGAATATATTTTGTGATGCTTTGGTAAAAGATTTCAATTTTTTCAAGAGAAACTCAACTTTTAAGTAAACCAAACCTTTTCTTTTTACATTTTTGATTTTTTTGAAATACTGTCTATCAAATATAAAATTGGACTTTAATTTCACAAAAACATTTGTATATTCTTTTATGACTTACTGTTTTTTGTGTATTCTTTTGCATTTTTTTTCAGAGTTCTGATTATACAAAACCAGGGGAAATTGACCATACATCTGTAACAAGTCCCAAAGACCCAGAAGATATACCAACATTTGATGAATGGAAGAAGAAAGTTATGGAAGTAGAAAAAGAAAAAAGTATGGAAGCGTTGTGATTCTCTTTCTTTTTTTTTTTTTTTTGAAGGGGGAGGACTGATTTAAATGTGCATTTCTGTCTACAGTTGTTAAAATAAAGCTTTTGAAAGCCTTTTAAAGGTGAAACTTACCAAGATACTGTTGGTTTCACATATATAATTTACCTGTGTATAATTATATAATTTTAATCTTAATTAAAACCCATTCTTGTAAATTACTAAATGAGGATAAAATAAGATAAAGTGGGCAGAGCAGTGGTGTTATTTCAATTTATAAGGAAATTTGAGGCATGGAAACTTTTGAGTTATAAAGCTTTAAACTGTAAATGGAGTTGGACTAAGATATTACACTTTCTTTTGGCTATTTCAGAGTTAAAAATTCTTAATGTTAGAGATAGAAGGACAACATTCATCCTTAATAAAATATGTATGCACAGTATTTTGATTCTCATGGATAAGTTTCATTTTGAGAGTAGACATAAATCAAGTAATGTGGATTTTTGTAATTTGTTTTTTAGAAATATTTTAAAGTATTAAAGCAGTTTGAATTGCTTAGTGGGTTTTGAAAATATTCTCTTAAGCATTAAAACCTGGTCTTCACTAGACAGCAACTTACTGCTTTTGTGATCATTGTTTCCTGGGAGTATTTTTAATCATAATCATCATATATATATGTTTATAATAAGGTTTGTCTGCAGGTCAGTCAATGCATCCATCTTCTAATGGAGGTCTACATGCGACAAAAAAAGTCCAGAAAAATCGAAATAATTATGCCTCAGTAGAATGTGGTGCCAAAATTTTGGCAGCTAATCCAGAAGCCAAGGTACTTAACTATAAATTTCTTATATATGTATATATAAGAAACTACTAACTTGATTAAATAAAGGCAACTGTTTGCTCAGAAATATCTATCTATATCTATATTATTTTGCTGAGAACTATATTTTAACATGAGCTATTTTTCTGATTCACTAATAAATGCAGGATTATGCTTTTAGAGACATTTTCTTGTATGAATTCTTCTGTTGGTTGATACATTGTACTTTTTTTTTCTTTCAAAGACTTTATTTTCTTAGAGCAGTTATAGATTCACAGCAAAATGGAAAGAACGGTAGAGATTTCTCATATACCCCTTACACCCACACATGTTTAGTCTCCTCCATTATCAACATACCTCCCACCAGAGTGAAACATTTGCTACAGTTGATTAACTTACACTGACACATTATTATCAGCTGAAGTCCATAGTTTGCCTTAGAGTTCATCTTACCATATGGTTTTTGGGTTTGGGCAAATGTGTAATGACATGTACCCACCATTATAGTATCATGTAGGGTACTTTTACTGCCCTAAAAATCCTCTGTGCTCCACCTATCATTCCTCCTCCCCTTGACTCCTGGCAACCACCAGTCTGTTTAGTATCTTCATAGTTTTGTCTTTTCCAGAATGTCACATAGTTGGAATCATACCATATGTAACCTTTTCAGATTGACTTCACATTTTTAGCACTGAATAATATTCTGTTGTCTGGATGTGCCACAGTTTCTGTTCATCTACTGAAGGGCATTCATCTTATTTTTAACTTTTAAACCTGTTTGAGATTTTAAAAAGGAAATAGCTAATAGAAAATCATTTTTCCTTTATGGTAACAGACATTTAATTTTAAACATTTTGTCATAAGGCTAACTTAACACTTACAGACATAACTGGTAAACTTCAGCCATTTTTATGCCTTCTTCTCAAATGAATGTTTTAGAGTCTTAGTATTTGAAGATCTAAAAATGTAGAAATCCTAGAAGTCTTTAGAGTTGAAATAAATATTTTTCCATAAGTAATTTATTCCCTTCCCCCCTTTTAAAACAGAGCACATCTGCTATTCTTATAGAAAATATGGATCTTTATATGTTGAATCCTTGCAGCACTAAAATTTGGTAAGTAATATAAAATTTAATAAATTATGTACTTTAATCTATGTATGTACATATATTATGGTAAGCTTTTATTTAGGATTAATTTGTTCATGTAGTCACTTAAAAAGCATTTATGATTGACAGGTGCTGGTAGTATAATTACATTAGGTCCTGGGATACAGAATTGAAGATAAAATGCCTTTCCTTTTAAGGTCACACCCACACACAAAAATAAGTCTAGTTAAACAATTATGAAATAGTGTAAGAAGTATTGCTGAAAGATTATTGTAGGAACAGAGATGATATATACCTGTGAGAGAGGATGAGAGGGTTTCCTAGAAGAGGTAATTCCTGAGCTGAATCTTGAAGGATTCATAAGAAGTCACAAATGAGGAAGGCAAAGGCATTCAGGAACTGTAAGAATAAGGAGACATGCTAAAAGGAGCATATTTCTTTTTTCTTCTTCTTCTTCTTCTTTTTTTTTTTTTTTTTTTTTTTGAGAGAGAGAGAGAGCACAAGTGTGTGTGAGGGGCAGAGGGAGAGAGAGAGAATCTTAAGCAGGCTTCACGCTGACTGTAGAGCCCAACACGGGTCTTGATCCCACGACCCTGGCCGGGATCATGACCTGAGATAACATCAACAGTCGGATGCTCAACCGAGACACCCAGGAGCCCCTTAGCTTAAAATTTTTTGAAGTTTATTAAAGACCACAGAGGTCAGTGTTTGTTTTAAGTAAGGAAGTAACGTGAGATCAGTGGTGTCTTAAGAAGGCTTGTCCTCAAAGGATGGCCTACAGCAGAATGCAGTTGGGAGCATGGAAACCAGTTAGGAACCTGCTTTAATTAAGGCATTGGCAGTTTAGATACAGAAGAGAGGGGGATATGAAAAATATAGCAGATAAAATTGGCAGCTCCTGGTTAGTAACTGGATGTGGAGAGAGTTATCTCGGAAATCTCCCAGGATTTTGACTATTACTTGGTTCTATAATTCTGCTGTTAACTAAGAACATAGGCAAAGGAACAGATTTATGGGGGGAAATAAGGTGTGCTCTACCAATAGTTTCATTAGATTTTTTTATTTAATTGCTCAAAAGCAGCTGTTCAAAAAAGAATTGAGTAAATCACCATCATACTGATTTACTAAAAATATATTCTTTTTTTTCTTATTTTAAGGAAAAACTCTTTAAACTTTAAAGAGAGTGCTTATTTTCTACTGTCGGCCTTTGCTCCTTTTGGTACATTTAGGTTCATTTTGAAAATGAACACCAGATTATTAAAGTGTTTTAAGGGATAATTTTAAAAGCTCATTTTTCCTTATGTCATATATTAAATTTGAGGAAATGATTGTCTGCAATTGTAATTAAAATGTTATTTGGGGGTTTTGTTTTTATTTGTAAGAGCCTCTGTAGTCAGTAACAGACAGCTTAAGTGTTTATACTCCAAAATTTTGAATTTCAAGCAAAGACATGTTGGGATGAAGTTGTATGAAGTAGTCATAGCTACCCATTTGTATTTTAATGTTTCTGCCAAACAGCATGTATTGAGGTATATGTGTTTATTGCATATTTTGTGTTTGCTCATTCACGTATGTGTCTTTTCATGTAACTTTAGAACACCTTTAACTGATTTCACCTGATTGTAAGTAGGTTACTCCTCCTAAGGTATATTAAGACCACACAGTCTCACTGTAGTTTTAGAAGTCTTAATATCTGGTAGAATAAGCTTATACCTCCATTTATAGAGGTTATACCTTACTATTCTTGTCTCTCTTTTTTTTTTTATTTTAAAATTTAGAGTCATCTTCTTGAGTTCTGTGAAAAATGCTGGCATTTTTATTGGTTGTATCAAATCTATAGATGAATTAAAGGATAATTGACATTCTAGGATTTTGAGTCTTTATTCATTTGTTCATTCGATTACTGAGCATGTTAGGTTGAACATGTTAAGTGATGCTGCTGGTGCTGGAATAACATTGTTTCACAAAATAGACTGAGATCTCTGCCATTGTGGAGTTTTTATCCAGAAAGATGTCAGTCCCTGATCACCAGTGAGATTGAGCATATTTTCATGTACCCGTTTTTCCTCTCCTCTGAAATGCTTATTTTATCCTATGTTTTCTATTGATAAGCTTTGTTTTTTTAACTGGTTAGTAGAAGTCTAATTTAGCAGTTGTTTATCTTAGAAAATGGATACAATGTAACATTTTATCTTAGCTCTGGATGGAACATATAAATTATATATGTTGCACATCTTTTCTCTAGTTTGTGAATTATCCTTTCAGTTTCTTATCAGTGTCTTTTGATGAATAGAAACTATTAATTTTAATGTAGTTGTACTTACCTGTCATACAATTTTGGATTTGTTATATGTCAGATTTCTTTGGCATAAAAAAAAAGATAACTCAAATTTTAAAATTCTGCAAAATATTTGCCTTTCACATTTAGGTTTTTAATCCCAGTTGGATTTTTTTTTAATATAGTATGGAGAAGGGACTCATTCTTCCCTCACCATTTTGCTCTTTAGATAATTGTTTATTCTGTAGTTCACACTTTCCCCTCTGATTTACAATGTACCTTTATCACAAAGTTTCCTTCTAAGCATGGGTTTGTTTCTCTATTCCCTGTTCTGTTCTTTTGGCCAGTTGATCGATGCCTGTAGCAACACCACACTTCCTTTTGCTTTATGGATCTCAGTACCTGGTAGAGTAAGTTTTTGCCTCATATTCTTCAGGACTGACTTGGCTATTCTTCTGCTCTGCTTTTGCCTATAAATCTTGGACTTATCCTGTTGAGTTCCCCAAATGTCATGTCAAATTTTGTTTGGAATTTTATTGAATCTTTAGATGACTCAGATTTTGAGTTTTCTTATCCATAAATAGGACGTATTTTTCATTGTCTCTTAATGTCTTTCAGTAAGATTATTTTAAAAAATTTTCATGGTTGTATATCTTTTATTAAGTTCATTTCTGGGAAGCTATTTTTTGTTGCTATTGTAAATATATCTTAAAAATTATATTTTGTTGTGTATAGATGTCCAGTTTTTTATATGTGGATCTTACACCCAGCTACCTTTTTATATTCTGTTTTTTTAATAATATGTGGATTATTCTTTAGGATTTCTGTATAGAAAATTGTAGCTTCTCTGCAAATTTTTCTTCTTTAAAATTTTTTTAATCCTTTTCATTGTATTTTACTTTCTTTTTGTCATCTCATGCTGGCAAGTTCCTTGAGAAAATTGTGAATAGAAAGATAGTAGGCAGTATCCTCTTACTCCTTATTTTGAAGGCATTGCATCTAACCTTGTACCATTGGATATATTATACATTTGGAACTCAACTATAAACTCATCTGGGCCTATGGGAAGATACTAATTTTCTTTCAAGCATGTGATTTGAAAACTAAGTAATACATTCACATGGTTCAAACCCAAAAAGGATAAAGGAGTTACAATGAGAAATATCCTTCCAACCTCTGTCATCCATCTTCTTATTCAATGTTAAATTTTTAGATATCTTTTCAGTTTCTTTATGCAAATATAGACAAATATATACAAATATAGATTTTTATACATCTTTTCACAGAACATAGTATATTATGCACACTATTTTTCACCTTGAGTTAAGTTTTAACTTAGTATATGGTCATCTTTCAATTTTGTTCATAGAAAACGTTTTCATTCTTTTTGATAGCTGTATAAAATTTCATTATATGGTTGTACCATGACTTAACTAGTCTTCTGATGTTGGATATATGGGTTGTTTATAATCTTTTGCCATTGCAGTGTTACTGTAAATAAACTTGTGCATGTACAATTTTGTACTGGTGTGAGTAGATGGCATGTAGTTTAAATGTTTAAACTACATTTAAAACAAATAGTTATATGACTAGGTTTTCTATTTATTCTTAAATTAGTTTTGGTAAATTATACTTTTCTAGGAATTGGTTTAATACATTTTTAAAGTTTTTATAATAAAGTTATTTGTAGTATACTGCTTTAAAATTTTTTTTTAAATCCTAATATTTTAATTTATCCCTCCTATTTAATCCCCACAGTCTACTTTTACTTCTATCTTACCTTTTTATTTTTTCCTATTTTATGGATTTCTGTTTGAAACTTTATTATTTTATATTTTCTTTAAGTTTAATCTATTGAACTAAATTCTTTTGAGATATGCACATTTAAGTTTATAAAACTTCCTTCTTAATTATATCAACTAAATCTTGATACATGGTGTTTTATCACACTGCTTTTGTGTTTAGATGTCTGATCTTTTTTTTTTTTAATTTTTCTTTTTTAGATCTCAGATCTTTTAAAATTCCTGACCTATAAATAATTACAAGAAGCATGTTGAAATTAGATTTGTCAACTTTTATATGTAGTTCTGTTAATTTGTGCAGAATATTCTCTGCTTCTAAGAAAACATAAAAGATGAGGCAGAAAAATGAAAAAGCATTTTAAAATCAACTGAGGAGTACTTACAACCTATTTACATTTTATGTATCATGTGGCTATTTATTAGGTGCATACACATGTTAGAATTGTTAAATCTTCTTGGTGAATTTACTTTTTTTTTTTTTTTTTTTTAACATTTATTTATTTTTGAAGGAGAGAAAGAGCGTGAGTGGGGGAGGAGACGAGAGAGAGGGAGACCCAGAATCTGTAGCAGGCTCCAGTCCCTGAGCCGTCAGCGCGGAGCCTGATGAGGGGCTCGAACTCACAAACTCACAAACTCACAAACATGTGAGATCATGACCTGAGCTGAAGTCGGATGCTTACCTGGCTGAGCCACTTAGGCACCCCTTTTAAAACTTTTTTTTTTTTATTGTTTATTTATTTTTGAAGAAGAGAAAAGACAGAGCGTGAGTGGGGGAGGAGCAGAGAGAGAGAGGGGGAGACACAGAATCCAAAGCAGTGAATTTACTTTTTATACCTGGTAATATATTTGTTTGAAAGCTTATTTTTTCTGATATTAATATATAGCTCATGTCTTCTCAGAAGTGGAGAACATTGTATATAAAAGAAAGAAGTGGGGAGAATTAACTTTTTATTTTCTTCTTAATAGTCTTTCAGAGTATTGTCATTGTAAATAACAAGTAAAGTCTCAGTTTGATTTTCTTTAGTTCCCTCTCCCAAGGTTGTTTTGGTGGTATGGGAAATGTTTAGGCTTTGGAAGCAGGTGGATTTGGATTTTGACTTTTAGCTTCACTGCTTGTTGGCTGCATGACTGTTAGGGCTTTTGATTCTGCTGCTTTAACAGAGACCGTGGAACTGTGGTTTAAATAAGAGATTTAATTTTCTTTGATGTAAAAGCTCGAGCTGGTAGGTAGTACAGGAGTGTAAAAGAACAATGGAAGGACCCACACACCTTCTGTCATGTTCCTTTTCCTCCCCTGCAGGTGTTGACCCTGCCTGGGTTGCTGAAATGATTTATTCCTCCCACATTCTCATTACAGCCTATAAGGCAGTAGAAAGCAATCGGAGAAGTAGCAGCTCCCATTTAAAGGCTTGACCTGAAAATTGCCCTTGACACTTCTGCTCACAGCCCATCCTCCACAACTAAGCAGTATGGCCAAGACTGAGAAATACAGTGGCCGTAAGAGCTCAGCTACATCTTGGAGGAGAGGTTTCTTATTAAAAGATAGAAGAGAAGAATGTGAAGTAACCAATTAGTGTTTATTGAATTGTTTTATAAAATGGAGATGATATTCTTTGCAGTGTGGTTGTAAGAATTAAAGGATGGTTGTAAATCCTCTAACATAGTATCTGACCCAGAGTAAGCATTTAGCAAGTTAGTTTGCTTCTCTTCATGAGCTTTTCTCTAAAACCTGATTGCTTTTGCCATCTCTTAGAACTTGGCTCTGTTGCTCTGTCATAAATTAAACACAATATGTTAATTTTAATGTTTTTGATTTATTTCACTGTCAATATATATAATAACATTTGGTATAGTTACTACATTATAGTAATATAGTAATTATAGTATAGTAATTAGTATTGATTAGAGTGTAGATGTCATGAGTATTTCTCTTCCCCAAATGCCATACTGTATGCAGTTTTATTTTACACACATGACACCATACTTTTAATTTTTCCTAAGAAGCAGTATTTTATGGGATTCTTCCATGTTTATAAGTACAGGTCACTAGCATCATTTTTAAAGAATAGTTTTATTGAGACGTAATTGACATAAAAATATATATACACATGTAAAATAAACTGCAACATGTCAAAATATGCAATATGATAATTTTTGACATTTATACATCTGTGAAATTATCACCACAATAAAGATAATGCACATATCCACCTTCCTAAAAAGGTTTCTCATGCTCCTTTGTAACTTTTCCTTCCTAAACCCTGCCCCCACAATAATTAAAGATCAGTTTTCTATCACTATAGTTTACATTTCCTAGATTTTTATATAAATGGTATGTATAGTTTCTAGTATCATTTTTTTTTTAACGTTTATTTATTTTTGAGACAGAGAGAGAGCATGAACAGGGGAGGGTCAGAGAAAGAGGGAGACACAGAATCCGAAACAGGCTCCAGGCTCTGAGCTATCAGCACAGAGCCTGACACGGGGCTCGAACCCACAGACCACGAGATCATGACCTGAGCCGAAGTCGGATGCTCAACTGACTGAGCCACCCAGGCGCCCCTCTAGTATCATTTTTAATGCCTGTTGGTATCTGATTGTTTGGGTGGACCATACTTGAATCCTCTATGCTAAACATCTAGGTTGACTTTTTCCCCTTGTTCTTATAAACTGTGCCTTTATGTTACACTGTATATACGTACAGGGGTGAATGTTTGGATCTATGTGTCCTTAGGATAGGTTTCTAAAAGTGTATTGCTAGATCAAAGGCTGTGTTACCCTTTGAAGCCACGTATATGCCAAACTGCCATCTAGACTAGTCAGTTGACACTATTACTAACTGTCCTTTGTGAAGTCATTCCTTCTCCAAGAATGTGCTTTGTCATTGAAATATTGTTATCAATGTCTTGTGTTATTTATAGTCAATATAAATATCTTGTGTTATTTATAGTTACCCCACCCCCCCAACTAATGATATGCTAGAGAAATAATGAGTAACTTAGTGAAAGTCTATTTTATGCAAACTCTTTATGTTTCATATGAACTGTTATTTTGGTTGGTTTATCTCAATAATTGTCTTGTGTTCTTTTTAAAGGTTTGTTATTGAACTTTGTGAACCAATTCAAGTAAAACAGCTTGATATTGCAAATTATGAATTGTTTTCTTCTACTCCGAAAGACTTTCTGGTTTCTATCAGTGACAGGTAAATTCTAAAGCTGCCTTCTACAGAGTTTATGTTAGATCTCCAGAATAAAAATTTTTAAATGAGTCACTTTTTAAAAAACTTTAATTTTCTTTCTTTTATTTTAATGTATCAGTTTGTAAGAACAATAATACTACTACCGTAGTATTAGGCACTTGTGAATCAGGTTACTTTCATTAACTCATATAGTTTTTATAATCATCCTATGATCTTATTTATAATCATCCTATGATCTTATTCCTTTATAAGATGAGGTTAAGTAGTTTGCCTAGGTCAGGTGACTTATTCCAACCTAGATGTGTATGACTTCAAGGTCCTTTTTTTTTTTTTTTTAATTTATTTATTTTGAGTGAGAGAGAAAGAGAGAGAGAGTGAGCATGAGAGGCGGAGGGGCAGAGAGAGAGAGTGAGTGAGTGAGTCCCTAGCAGGCTCCACTGTCACAGTGCAGAGCCAAACAAGGGGCTCGAACCCAGGAACCTTGAAATTATGACCTGAGCTGAAATCAAGAGTCAGATGCTTAACCAACTGAGCCACCATGTGCCCCCAGAGCCCTTATTTTTAATTTTAACCTGTTGCTGCCAAACATTTCTTTAAAAAGTTATTAAAAACATTCATGAGTGCTTCATTTTTTATCATGAAATGTATTTTTGTTAAAGTATATTTTAAAAACTTTGTGTTGTGTGTGTGATTATAAAAGAATAAACATGTATTATAAGGAATTTGGTAAAGAACCACAATCCAATCAACCAGAGATAACTTATTAGCATTTTAATTTATTCTTTCCAGTCTTTTCTATATATTTATATATTTACTAATTGTATTAAAAAATGAGTTTTTACTGCTTACATCCTGATAAATATCCTTGTCTTTTAAAGACACCATTTAAACTTCTTGATTGAGGGGCGCCTGGGTGGCGCAGTCGGTTAAGCGTCCGACTTCAGCCAGGTCACGATCTCGCGGTCTGTGAGTTCGAGCCCCGCGTCGGGCTCTGGGCTGATGGCTCGGAGCCTGGAGCCTGTTTCCGATTCTGTGTCTCCCTCTCTCTCTGCCCCTCCCCCGTTCATGCTCTGTCTCTCTCTGTCCCAAAAATAAATAAAAAAAATTGAAAAAAGAAAATTTTAAAGTTCTTGATTGATTGATTGATTGATTGATTAAGGTATAATTAACATACAATGTTGTATTAGTTTCAGGTGTGCAACATATTGATTCAATAATTCTATACATTAAATATACCATTTTTAATGAATAGTTTAAATTTTCCCCCCCCAGGGGTATTTGTTAATTCCATAAATACTTTGAGTGTCCCCAATGTGACATGTAGAATGCTATTCATTTAAACATTCTTCTGTAGTTGATCATTAGTGGTTTTATTTTCCATGCTGTTTCTTCTCCCATCTCACACTCAGCACTGCATATATACAGTTATTGAAGTTAATTCTCAAGACCTTTTGAATTCCAACCATTTTTCATATAATAACCTTGCTCTGATCCCTTCTTTTTCTCTAAGCTGTAATTTTAAGAGCATTCATTACTTGGAGGGATTTTTAAAATGCTGTAATAATAAAAAATAATACCTGTAGGCTTTTATGTTAGATTTCCTTTTAAAGAGGGGGAACAGCTATGTAAGATCTGTGAAATTCCAATCTAATGGTAAAGGATTTTTTCTGATTCCCTTTCCACCAGTACTTTTACTTAGACTTTATATCATCACATACGTTTCAGTACATGAAGAGTAGAACCTCCTTCTTCCAAAATAATCTCTTGGTTACTCTTTATTTTAAAACCTCCATTGTACTTGGATAGAAGCCCAACAAACAGTTTTGGTTCTACCTTGTCTTCTCCTTTTCTTGCTTTCTGTTTGATAATGGTGTGATTTTCAAGATACTCTTCCCTTGTAAAGAGGAATCTGTCAGAGTTTAGTTGGAAAAGGAAATGTATTTATTCAACCCAATATTTTACTCATATTTAAACTATGTTAAGTGAGATGTTCACCCAGAGAGGGGACAAAAAGCCAAACAGGATGTATTTTGAAGATGTGATGGAACTCTCAATATGTGGTTTATGATTTTTTTTTTTTAAATGTTTCTATTTCCTAGATATCCCACAAATAAGTGGATTAAGCTGGGTACTTTCCATGGAAGAGATGAGAGGAATGTCCAGAGTTTCCCTTTGGATGAACAGATGTATGCAAAATATGTGAAGGTAAAGTTTATACATACAGGACTATGTTTTTTAATGAAAACATACCTATTACTTATACTTCTTTGTTCCTCACCCCACCTTTTTAGAAATCATAAAACTTAAGAGGAAATTTAATGCAATATTCTTTTTGATAAAATTCTTACATGGATGTTATTTTATGAGACAAATATTAATACATTCCCTTTTGTATACCTGGAAACTTAGGCCAATTTTTTGATATTTGCAGCTTTGATGAAATTTAAAATTGTATCAGTATTTTTTTTGAGTCTTTATGTAAAATGTCATCTTCATAGTATCATATCTTTATTTTTGAGAGTGTGTGTGTGTGAGAGAGAGGGAGATACAGAATCCAAAGTAGGCTCCAGGCTCTGAGCTGTCCACACAGAGCCTGATGTGGGGCTTGAACTCACGAACTGTGAGATCATGACCTGAGCCGAAGTTGGATGCTTAACCAGGCACCCTATAGTATCATATCTTTATTTCAAAGCCCAGATTATTGTTAGTCACTGAAGTCTTTAAGCAGGTCTGATTTTCTTTTTTAGAATCTGATTCTTAGATTATTTTAATTTTAATATTATAACTTTTGCCTGTTCTATTGTATATTCAAGTGAACTATTTTGTGTCCAAATGTCAATTTTAAATAAACTTTTAAAAACACTTATATTCAGTATTCCTGCTGCTTCTTCCACAATGTAGAGGTGGAAATCTCTACCAAATAGAATTCTCACTCTTGAATTGGATTTTAGGCAAACCTATGGGAATTTCTTATACCTCTCTTCCTCTCTTTTTTTTCCTTAAAATAATAGCACACCTTAAAGTACCATTGTGTTTGTAATATGACCTTTTGGAATGACAGCAGCTCTAATTTCTGTCTTTTCTTCTTTAAATGTGTATCTTTTTTAAGCATGTATTAAATTGGCTTCTATGAATGGGTAAACTTGTAGTATTCCTAGTCTCAATCTAAAAATGCTAAATTCTATTTTTAAAATATAGTTAATAAATAGTTAAACAGTGTTCAGAAAAATGAAGGTATATTTTCAGTTTCTTTTAAAGTGAATTCTGAAATAATTGTTTAATGGCCTTTTCCTATAGCAGTTTTTATACTAGGAAAAGGAAAAATTGTAAGAATTATTTGGCAGGTGATACAATTGCATTTAATTTTATAATTAAGACAATGCACATGTTATGAAATAGTTCCAAGAATCATTCTTCATACCAACTACTTTATTAATAATGGCAGAACATTTTATTGGTGGCAAAAAAATGCCAGCCCCTACTTTGTGTTTTTTATGGTGGGACACTATGGAGCATTTTGATGATTAGCTGTCTAAAATGCTCTTTTTGGTAGTATTCTAAAAGCAAAAAACATTTAATTCTAAGTCCAATGTTAACAAATATTATGTAAGTTTACCTGGGTTTTCCTTATCCCCAAATAAACCCAGATGTACAAACTGCTTTTTAATAGTTTGTATTTTAACAGTGGGTTATACATATCTTTTAGTTCTGTAAGTTATACTTGAAATAACATAGCATGTGAAAAATTCATGCTTTCCCTAAAAAAATTTGTATACGGTATTATATAAGAATAAATATTATTTTGTATTTACTAATATTTTTATCATTATGTATGTATATGTGTATATCCACATATGTATCAGTATATAAATAATATATAGATACATATATGATACGTATCTATAATTTTGAATTAATATAAGACACAGGCTGTTTCTAGATCCTCTTTATTTTATGTATTTTTTAAAATTTATTTATTTTTGAGAGAGAGATAGAGGGAAGGAGAGAAGGAGGGAGGGAGGGGGAGAGAGAGAGAGAGAGAGTGAGAGAGAGAGAGAGAGAGAGAGAGAGAGAGAGAGAGAATCTCAAACAGGCTCCATGCTATCAGCGCAGAGTGCCATGTGGGGCTGGATCCCACAAACTATGAAATCATGACCTGAGCCTTATTCAAGAGTTGGATACTTAACCAGTTTGAGCCACCCAGACTCCTCTCTTTATTACTTTTAGAATGCTTTTATTTCTGACAGATAAATAAAACAACAGCAATGAATTTTAGCTTAAGCAACATAACCTTAAAGTTAATTTAGTTCATTACAGTTCAATTATACTTTCTAGTCGTGATGGTAAGAATTTAAATCATTGATTTGATTTCTGCAGAGAAATAAGAGTACTACAATGTTATCCATCACAGTACATTGCTTTCTATACTTTAATTATACAGTATAATTTACAAATATTAAATGTTGCTTATGGCATGTTATCCAGACTTTGGAACTGATTTCTTTTTCTTTTCCTTTCTCTTGCTTCAGATGTTCATCAAGTACATAAAGGTTAGCAACCTTCTCTTTTGCAATATTGAATAACAAGGCATGGCATATTACTGCATGGCAAAAAAGCAAAATTTTACCATTATTGATTTTTGGGGAAATGAGGACTTTATTTTTAGAAATGTTATAATGAAAGAAACTGAATACATTGCTAGATAATCTCACATGCACTGTGCTTTTATTCTTTAGGTGGAGTTGGTATCACATTTTGGATCAGAGCACTTTTGTCCATTAAGCCTTATAAGGTATTAAAGAACAACATACATTTACTAAGTGATTAAAAAAAGAAAGTGATACACAAAAATCCCAGTATATTTAGAGTGAAGAAATAATTTCCTATCTTATGAAGTTAATACTATAGAAATATAAGCTGTTAAACCTTTCTTGTTCCTAAATCCATTTTAGAAAAATGTAAAAATTTGCTCTGAGAAAAAATAACTATTATATGCGTCTGGCTTAGCTTGCTTGCTATTTTGCTATGATGATAATATATGGAAAATCTTAGACTGATATCAAAACTGTTGATTACATTTATAAATGTCTTAAAAGCATTTTAATGGACACAGTGGATGGATGACTACAGTGTAAGAAACAGCCATTATTTTGAAGTCTAAAAGCTAATGACCCTCAAAAAATGACCAAAGTTAATGTATTTTGTCATTTGTAATGAAGAGATGAGTCTTAACTCTGTTTTGTTTTGAAAGTCTTTAATGAAATTGTTGTTAATAGGGTATTTGGCACCAGCATGGTGGAAGAATATGAAGAGATTGCCGATTCCCAGTATCAGTCAGAACGTCAAGAACTGTTTGATGAAGACTATGGTAAGTGGCTTTAAGACATGTGACTATTATATATGGTTTTTTTGTTTGTTTGTTTTTTAAAATCTAATAACCTGAAGGGGTAGGACAAGGTTTTATGACACCCTCCATTTCTACTTTATCAAGTCCTTGTGTTTTGGTTTTTTCTTTTTTTTATGTTTATTTTAGAGAGAGAGAGTGCAAGCAAGGGAAAGGCAGAGAGAGAGGGAGACACAGAATCCAAAGCGGGCTCCAGGCTCTGAGCTGTGAGCCGACGCAAGGCTCAAACTCATGAACTGCAAGGTCATGACCTGAGCTGAAGTCGATGCTTAACCAACTGAGCCACCCAGGAGCCCCAAGTCCTTGTTTTAAGATGTCTTAAACCATAGTCTGAAAAACTGAATTTTTCCCTTCCCTAATTTTCCTATAAGCAAAATGAAAACATTTACTAAGGGTTGGTAAAGTACATGGAAAGCTTGAATAAAAAGTCTTATAAATGTGATTAAAATTTTGGTAAGCATTGGAATTATTTTCCTTAGTTTACATCTGTTTGATAAACAGCTTCTGAATCTCATAAACTTTTTGTGAATATATTTTAGATTATAGTGAATATTTATAATAAAATATGCTTTAAATGTCAGCTGACTTTGATAGGGATAGTTTTAGTTAATGACCTTCATTTTCTCTTTGAACAGATTATCCACTGGATTATAATACTGGGGAGGATAAATCCACAAAAAATCTTTTTGGTTCTGCTACAAGTGAGTATTTGGGGATTTTCCTAGACACTACTAAAGTATTTCCCAACTTTTTTTTCCCCTGAAATATGTGGATATTTTGTTGTGGTATAGTTTAGGAAGCTCCTAGTCCCAATATTGAACTTGAGTTGAAATCAAAGATACTGCCTTTGAAATATATTTCCATAGAAATAAAATAAACGTGGACGAAAAGAAAGAGAAGAGAAAAAAAATGCAAGCACAAGTTGTTTCTTCTACCCTAAGTGCTTATGTTGATAAGCGGATTCCTTGGAAGAATGGGCTGTGAATTTATGGGGGGAAAGAATTATTAAAGAGATCCTAGACCATATGCGTAGAAGCATCTGGATAGTCATGCTAGATGGGAAGGGAATTCGAATGGTAGTTGCAGAGGTAGTATGTATGAGTGAAATCCTAGCAAACAAGGGTTTATCTATCTATGGATATAGTTTCTGATGTAATTACAAAATGTAAAAGCTGTTCTTATTCATAATAATAAAGATTCTCAAGCAGTAACAATAATAGTAATAATAATATACTCTTTGTAAACTGAAGAAATAATGACTAATACTAGTGCTTCAGTTTTTGTCATGCCTGCCTAGTGGTAGGCTGGCTAAGGAGACTCTTGGAAAGACCATTACCAACTGACACTTTATTTTTACTGTTATAATGCAGGTAGGTATACTTTAATGCTTGTTATTTTTGGTTATTCCTAAAGAATATAAAATACTGGAAGGAGTTTTCTTTTTATTTGGAGATTAATATGGTAAAAGTAAATCTTAGCAGAATAGATGACTAGTTTCTTGTGCATTTCCCTTGTTGCTCTTAGTAAGTAGAGTTCCTTGCATCCCAATCTTATGGTGTATGTTGTCTTTATACCTTTTGGGATACTCAACCAGTAATTTATATACTTAAGTAGATATTTTGTAAGCTCCAGTATAGGAAGCTAGGAGTCACGTCGGTTTTTTTGTTTTGTTTTTATCTTTTTTCTTCTCCCTTCTTCCCCTTATGCTCTCCATAGAAAACTGTAGTCTTCAGTAGACTTTTTAAGGCATAGGAAGAAGAATGTTAAAAATACTTGCATAAGAGGAATCCTTTTATGTAGCATTTAACTTTGTTGCATATTAACTCAATATACTTTTTTCACTCTACTGCTAGTCAATTGACTTTCTAGATATTAGAAACTACTTTTAAGTAGAAAACTTAGCTATCTAGTTGATGATGGAATTAAAAATAGGTGCTTCATTCACTGCTGTGGGACATAGTTTTTTAGGAGTGAAAAACATGATGCTGTTTTATCTATGTGGATATTCATACTCATGTCCTTAAATTCATATGAAAAATTCTGATATGTAGTAATCATCATAGCTCAGTGATGCTATATTAGCTATGAGGCAGCGTTATTATTTTATAGAGTCAGAAAATAGCCCCAGACTGAAAGATCTCTCACTTCTGATGGTTATTGGAAAGGAAAGGGGCACCTTAGGGTACCTTACCATAGTATTAGATAAAGGAAATCTTGTTGATATTCTTGGTTTCTTTTTCTGTATTCTTAGGGGATTAACTGCTAGACACCATTAAAGCCCAGTTATATCTCAATGGAGGACATTTCCCTATTTGTAATCACTTCTCTGACCAAGGTATTATTTGAATTAATTAGATACAGAATCTTCTTTATTTATATCCTACTTTGGGATCTTCTTCCTTGAAGATGTGTTACTTGGTAACATATTTAGTTTTCTTTTTATGGATCTCTGGAAAGGTAGTCTATTTACCTTCCCGTGTTCTAGTGTTGAAAGAATTTGTTTAGTGAGACAAGATGGGTGGGAGGATGTCAGCTAAGCCTAAACATAGAAAATGGAGTTTAAAAAGATGTCCATCTCTTGATGTTTCAGAAAAAAGAGAGGCAATAGTACCTGACTGATAAGACTTTGGTGTCATAAAGCTTATAGACATGACCTAACACTGCTGTCGTCTATACCTGTTCTTCCTAGTTTTCTGTGAAGAGTCTGGGACTATTTCTGAGCCTGACTTTGCTACTACCTCCAAGGTGGTATAACATTTAAGGAGTAAATAACAGAATGGAATCAGGCCAAAGAGCTAGTCTCTGGCACTAGAATATCTGAATTTAACTGTTCTCATCACACGTTGTGAATTAGCTTGAAGTTGGCCTGACTTACTTTTTATATTTACATAGCGTCTCCAAAACAGAATTCTGTGGCTTTAATCTTAATAGAAACTCCTTTTTCCTTTTGGTATTGAACAGTTAGTTAGTAGTTACAGGAAATACATGTCACCAGAGTACATTGCTTCTATTAGGACTTGGTTATCAAAGAACATACATACCATATATTTGGACATTCTTGATATAATTTTCTTAATTGCCAAAAAGGGAGAAACTACTATGTTAGAGCAACATTCTTGATTTTGTGTATATGCCGGCTAGGCAGCTCTTCTGCCTGATTCTTTTATTTACATTTTTGAACCAGAGCATTTAAATATTTTACATCAACAAAAATTCTTCACATTACTCTGCTTTTTTTGTATTTTGTCACATGACCTTTCCAGACCACTCTCTACTTTAATATTCTTGCAAGTCTGCCTTTACTCCTAAATACGGTCTGCATTTTGTTAGAATCACTTAAAGGCCAGGTTTCTGTGTGTATGTTTAAGATAGTATACAGTTTTTGGTTTCTTTTACATCAAAGTATTTTTATGAATGTATATATTTTAAGGACCTAGCAAGAGAAGAGAGAACGAAGGTGGACATGCAGCAGAGGTATCTGAATTCACATGGGAGGAAATAGTTATTTTGTTGGTTTGTCTTGTTATGTGGTATCATAGGTAGTTTGTTTCCTGCATCCAAAAGAGCCAGAGTGTGCTGGAGACTAAGGATAACATGTTGATGATCCCTGGGAGAATTTCATTCCTGAGGGAATGAGATTGGATGAATAGTGCCCAGCTCAAAGATAAAGGAGTTGGCTAATCTGGGAGAAATTAAGGACAGGTATCTAGTTTGGTACTGTATTCCAAATTATTACTTTAGCCTATTCTGAAGGATTTTTAGTGGTCAGATTATCATTGTGACAAGCTGTCACGTGTTTGGATACAAATTGGGAGTGGTCAGAATTGAATATTCACAAAGCTGCTTTCTCTCAAAAGACAAAGTAAGACTACATTTGGCAGTGTTCTGTGAATGTAGCAAAATTATTTCTTATGGTTGGATGGGCTGAGAATGTAGAAATTTGCCAAATTTTGCTTTTGTTAATGAATTCTGTAACAATAAATGCCCCCAGATTTCAGTGCCCCCAAAATTTTGTATCTGAGTTAAGATTGATTTTAGAGTATAGATTTGACTCCAAAATTTGGAATGTGTGAAGCAGTCAGTTTTAACTGAACTTTGGCTGGCAGACCAAGTAGAAGATCAGATACTATTGCAATATTGGTTGATGTTAAAAGTGGGTTTATGAGGAAATAACAAGAGTTTCCATTGCTCCTTTATCTTGGTGTGTGAGGAAATGTGGTGTTTCCATTCCTGGGTGTTTTTTTTTTTTTTAAGTTTTTATTTAAATTCCAGTTACTATACAGTGTAATTAGTTTCAGGTGTACAATATAGTGATTCAGTACTCCCATACAACACCTGGTGCTCATTACAACAAGTGTACCTAATCCCCGTCACCTATTTTACCCATCCCCCCCATGCACCTCCCCTCTGGTTACCATCAGTTTGTTCTCTATAGTTAAGAGTCTCTTTCTTGGTTTGCTTCCCTCTCTCTTTTTTCCTCCCTTTGCTCATTTGTTTCTTAAATTCCACATATGAGTGAAATCATATGGTATTTGTCTTTGTCTGACTTTTTTTCGCTTAGCATAATACTTTGTAGCTCCATCCATGTTGTTGCAAATGGCAAGATGTCATTCTTTTTTATGGGTCAGTAGTGTTCCATTGTGTGTGTGTGTGTGTGTGTGTGTGTGTGTGTGTGTGTGTGTGTACTTCATCTTTATCCATTCATCAGTCGATCGACACTTGGGCTGTTTCCATAATTTGGCTATTATAGATAATGCTGTTACAAACATTGGGGTGCATGTATCTCCTTGATGGTAGTATTTTTGTATTTTGAGAGTAAATACCCAATAGTGTGATTACTGGATCATAGGGTATTTCTATTTTTAGCTTTTTGAGGAACCTCCATATTGTTTTCCTGAGTAGCTGCACCAATTTGTTTTCTCACCAGTTTGCAAGAGGGTTCCCCTTTCTCCACATCCTCACCAATACGTATTGTTTCTTGTGTTGATTTTAGCCATTCTGACAGGTGTGAGGGGATATCTCATTGCAGTTTTGATTTGTATTTCCCTGAGGATCAGTGATGTTGCACATCTTCATGTGGTCTGTTGGCCATCTGTAGGTCTTCTTTGGAAAAAGGCCTATTTCAAATCCTCTGCCAGCGTTTTAATTGGATTTTTAATTTTTGCTGTTGAGCGATAGTTCTTTACGTATTTTGGATATTAACCCCTAATCAGATATATGATTTGCAAATCTTTTCTACTGTTGGAATATTGGTTGATGTTAAAAGTGGGTTTATGGGAAATAACAGAATTTCCATTGCTACTTTACCTTCGTTTGTGAGGAAATACGGTTTTTTCATTCCTGTTTTTTCCCATGCGTTAGCCTAAGAATCAACCCTGCTTCTTTGTTTACCAATGTGTCAGGTCGAAGGGCAAGGGCAACCTATAATCCTAGACATGTATGAAGCAAGTACAAAGCTTTTGTGTGTTATACTAATGATTGGAAACAAAGTACCACTCCTTTATGGTCTTTCATATATAGAACCATAATTATGTAAAGTTCAAAATTTATGACTGTCTACTAGTCATCACTTTTCAAACTGTCTGAAATTTCCTACTACTTTCTCCTGCCTTAAAACATGTATCTACATAGGATCAGCTCCAGATGACAGTGCTTGGCTTCTTCTCAACTTTCTAGATCGTGTGCCAGCTTTCTTCCCTTACAGCCTTTCCTGCTTACATCTGTGGTTTTCGCTGAAAGTGTGATGAAAACCCTTTGCATCTCTTAGGAAAGGAAACCAAGGCAGAAATAACTGATGAGTCTTAATATGTAGCCCTTGCAGATCTTAATATTTTAATAGGAGAAATACCTGATACTGGTGAATTAACTTCTAGTGGAATATCCAAGATTAGATTGGTAATGGAAGTTAATGTTCCTTAAAATTACATCATAGAAGGAAGCCACCTGTTCTCAGCACCAGCTTTTTATGGAGTTAGGTATTTTGTGGTACACCTGTACCTTTGGCTGCTTATTCAGGTACTAAGGTTTGTACCACTTTACTCATCATCCAAATATCCTCTTTAGAAAGAGAGGCAGAATTGGCAGGTATGCAGATTGCTTTATGTATAATGCTGAAGGTGTTGTGACTTTGACTTCACCTGCCAATTCCCATACCCACCCAATTCACAAAAGAATTGGTACCATTTATTATCTATTATTAAAAGTTATCAAAGACACTTGTTTCAAAGCAGTCATGTTGGGATTTAACCATATTATCAATAGATATGTTCATAGTTGAAAATAAAATTTTTCTGCTGTCCTTCAGATAATAATCTTCCCATTTTGTTTATTTATACCTGTAAAAATCACCTGTTGAGGGAAACTGCTTCTTCACGCTTTTTTTTTTTGTTTTTGTTCTAAACTGTAAAAGCCTTTAAAAAAGTAAGTTTTTCTGTACAATATTAATTTTGGTTGTCACATTTTTTTCCCTGTCCAAATCCAGGCTGTATGTTGAATTTTACTTGAATTTTGTAATATGCTAAAGATAGTGTTTTGGCAGAAGTTTCGGGGAAGCTTTACCAAAAAAGTATAATTAAGTTTCTGAACATAAAAATTCAGATTTATACTTTCTGGCTGAAATTTGTGTCCTATATTGGACTTCTATAGTAAGCTGGACAAAAAGGTAATTAGTCCAGAAAATGCAAAAAGACCATTAAAAATGGTTTTTTGACTATCTGATATTAAGCTTTATAAGAATATTTAGGTGTATTGGTATTTTTTCTGATTGAATTTTGTTTTAGATGCCATTCTAAATATGGTGAATATTGCTGCTAATATTCTGGGAGCAAAAACTGAAGACCTGACAGAAGGTACCTCATCATTTTATGGGTCTTTTAAATCTCTGATACTCAAGGGGTCATTCTCGTTACGAAAATTAATTAATAAGCCAAGCAGTGTGATTTTTCATTTAGAAATAAAGAGATGATGCAAAGGAACTTACCAGTCTTCTGTTATTCATTGTTTATATGAGTTTCACAAATTCTTACAATAAGGATCCTCCTGTCTATATGAAATTCATGAATTTATTTTTTGACTCTTCCCTGCTGTAGAAGTAATAATTTTACCACTTATTTCTTTCCTGAGGTTTTGATGGCCCAGTGGTACTTCATGCATGCTTTTCTTTTATTTATCAAACAACTACCCAATTTAGAAGGTGATTTTTTTTCCCCTACAGAATGCCAAGTAAGAATGTCAGTAACAAGGAGAAACCATCTTGCTTTTTTTTTGCTCTTAGAAAGTACTTAGTTCCAAGTGCAAACTTAAAATGACCCATACGTTTCTTTTCATTCTCTTTCGTAACTCCTTTAGGTGTCTAGAAGTCATGTTAATCATATAAGATTACATGAAATTAATAGTCATTTGACTTGCATTAATTATCTGAGAAGTTGAGAAAGAATATGCATTATTTGTAGCTCTGACTTTGTATGATCATTTCTTTCTAAAAGAACTTTGATGGAAGAAAATAAAGTCTGCAGTAGCAAACCTGTTTGACTTTTTTTTTTTTCTTCCCCGGAAACTAAAGTTCTTTACTTGTTATAGTGAAATATCTTCATGGTATAGCTTTTTTAAACTCAACGTGGGTATCTTTCTTAAAATAGGAAATAAAAGTATATCTGAGAATGCCACTGCCACAGCTGCACCTAAAATGCCTGACTTAGCTCCTGTTTCAACTCCTGTTCCATCACCTGAGTAAGTTCTATTGTGATATTAGAGTTCTGTTAAAATGGAGAGCTAAGTATACATAGAAAGATACTTTGGATTTGTGTGTGAAATGATAATCTATAGAAAGCTCTGAATCAGAGGGCAGGCATTCCACAACCACTTAAAATATCTGTGAGTTGCCTTTTGGGTACTAGGAATGCACTTTACCCCAGACCACATGTTTGTTGTTTTGAAATTATGTATTACTTTTATTATTCACAACACTAAATCTTTTCCTTATTACAAATAATTGGCCTAATTCCACAGGTATAGGTTTGAGGACAAATTTTAAAAGCTTGCTTTTATTAAGTTCAAATTTAAAAACATTGATTAAGTATATGTGTTGTGCCTAGAAAGCTATAAAGGGTACCCTGAAATACCTAGAGCGTGATTCTTAAATTACGTGTTTGTCACACAGCAAACTCTTAAGAGTGTTTAGTTTCTTAAATTGAATTTGATAGAGGTCTTTCCCCAGGTTGCAGTGGGGCACCTTGGGCAGGAATATCTGTCATGTAGTTAACATAAAATATCCTCATTTTTTTAGTCTTTTCTACCAAAGATGATTAAGGGTTTTTGCCACCTCTGCTTCTTATCTGTAACAGATAGGCTCATAATGACTGGATAATTGGGCATTGTTTCTGTAAATTTTGTATATTTCAGTAGATGTACTCTCTCAGAACTCTGCTTAACGGGATAAGATTTTTGAACAGGAATTATGTAATGAAACCTGCAGTGCGTATGGTTTGAGCTGTAATTCCTAAACACCATACTGATACAGAAATGAGATTTTTTGTGCTTTGAAGGGCACAGTGACAAATTTGTATCCTGTGTTCATTCTGAAAGAGACTAAATATATTTATTTATTGGATGACTAGAGAGAAAATATAGCCTTACTTGTCATTGATTCCTAGAAGATACTAAGAAATCTACTGTGATTGCTAGTTCTAATTTTGTAACTAGACTTCTTCAGTTAATAACATATAGTATGTCTTTATTTTTCAAAACTAAATGAAACCGATTTCATTTTATATATGTACACACACAGACACACACACACATGAATGTTGAAAGATACCACATCACACTAATGTAGTAGTTTTTACTTTTCTATATTAGAGTTTGATTTTAATAGATTTTTTTGTATAAAATCTATTTGCTTTTAAATGTTTTTTTTATTTGTTTTAAATTCTTTTTGATGATTATATGGCAATTTCTTTGAAGAAAATAAATGAAAATGAAAGAATCCATGATAGGGTGTCATTGTTGAGTTACTATGAAAAGACGACTGATTTTCTTTTTCCAGGTTTGAGTTTTTTAAAGTATAGCTCCGATTAGAGCATGTACAGATGGTATATAATTTAATTTGTACCAAATTAATTCACTTTAGTTTTTCTTCCTCCCCTTCTTCAGATTCTGCTCATTTTCACTGTCATAATTTATATGGTACATAGTAAGCAGTAGAAGATGTTTAGAGATTATATATCTATATATCGTCTATTTAAAGGAACATAATCTAATTTACTGTTTCACTGTCAACAAGATGAAAATCTAGCTTTTTAGGTACTGTTTCATTCCTACCTTTGCTATTGTGATATTAGTCTTTATTCAAAAACATTTCCTGTCATTCTTAGTAATTTTTCAAAGTAGGAAGATTGTATATGAAAATGTTTCTTTGGTATTCAAATTGCGTTATTTGAAAAAAAGATTGTACCTTTTGTGCTGTAAGGGCTACACCTGGAAATTCATTATTTTTTTCCTGGAATGAACCACAGAGATTATAATTTACAACACTGTTCCCACCCGTTCCACCCCACACACTCCCCTGCCTTACATACATACTCTAGGGCTTAGAGATGGGATTGAGTTACAGATGGGGCACTATTATTATTAGCCAGGATTTTCATTAGAGTGATTAAGTATTTGCCTTTAAGTAATAGATAATTAGCCCAGATGATATTAAGATCATTTTGGGGAGTTGGGGAGGGAAGGATGCAGATAATCGTGTGTGTGTGTGTATGTATGTATGTGTGTGTGTAATGCTACCTTAGAAATCCCCTAATCATCCACAGAAAAATTTTCTTTGAGAAATCTAGCTACCTTTCAAAAGTATGATACCTAAACACAAAGTGCGTTCATAAGTATTTAGAACCTTGGATTCTAGTTCTAGAATCCACGTACAAGCAATTCTTAAATAGATATTTTTAAAAAGTAAGTTTCATTTAGTAAGTATGGTCATTTCAGTCATCTGGCTGATCTCTGATAAATGAATGGCCTTTCTGTCACCATTTGTGAGTAATACTTCTTTTTATAATGAAAATGATTTGTAGGGAAAAATTCATCCAAAAAAGTTTTTGGTTTCTTCTGTATTTTCAGCCTTCCTTTTATTTTATGTATGAAACATTGATTTTTTAATGCAGTTTTAACTTTAGATTTCTAATTAAAGTGATGTGTAATTATGATACATATTTCTAGGTTTGTAACCACTGAAGGACACATACACGATACAGAGCTATCATCACCAGAGACTCCAAAAGAGAGTCCCATTGTACAGCTAGTTCAAGAGGAAGAAGAAGAGGCAAGTCCATCTACAGTGACCCTTCTGGGTAGTGGTGAACAGGAGGATGAATCATCACCCTGGTTTGAGTCAGAGACACAAATATTTTGCAGTGAACTATCTACAATTTGTTGTATTTCTAGTTTTTCTGAATATATATATAAATGGTGTTCAGTTAGAGTTGCTCTTTATCGGCAACGTAGCAGAACTGCTGTAAAGAAAGAAAAAGATCATCTTGTGTCAGCTCAGCCATTACTGCTACCTGCAGAATCAGTGGATGTTTTAGTCTTGCCACCTCCAAGTGGAGAAATGGACAGCAAGAATAATGAAAAGGAAGCTGAAACTATTGTTCCAGGTGACTTAAGTAGTATGCACAAAGGTGATTTGATTAATCACAGTGCAGATGCAATTGAACTTGAACCAAGCCATCCTCAAACTCTTTCTCAATCTCTTCTCTTAGATGTTACTCCAGAAATCAATTCATTATCTAAAATAGAAGTATCTGAGCCTATTAAATTTGAGACAGGACCTACACCATCTCAAGTGATCCCCCTGGAGAGTTCTGTTGAGCTTGTTAATAAAACAGAAAAAAAGTCTGAGAGTTTTAGTTCTATAGAGAAGCCAACTGTGATCTATGAAACAAATAAACTTAATGAAGTAATGGATAATATTGTAAAAGAAGATATAAACTCCATGCACATTATCACAAAGCTATCTGAAACAATAGTGCCACCTGTAAACACTGCTACTATGCCAGACGGTGAAGATGGGGAAGCCAAAATGAACATAGCTGACACACCAAAGCAAATTTTGACTCCCGTTACGGATTCTTCTTCATTACCTGAAGTGAAAGAGGAAGAACAATCTCCGGAAGATGCCCTTTTAAGAGGGTTACAGAGGACGGCTACAGACTTTTATGCTGAACTGCAAAATTCCACAGATCTAGGATACACTAATGGAAATCTTGTACATGGATCAAACCAAAAGGAGTCAGTATTTATGAGACTTAATAATCGTATAAAAGCCTTAGAAGTTAACATGTCTCTCAGTGGTCGCTATCTGGAGGAGCTTAGCCAAAGGTAAGCTTTATCATAATTAGCACAGTCCACTTTGCACTGTGAGGTAAGAGGCATAGTATGATCTGTGACTAGAGGAGGAGAGGATTAATTATCTCATGATATAATAGTAGTCAGTGCCATTTTAGCTGGAGAAAGAAAGTTATTTGGATATTGATCAAGAACTTAAAGAATTGATTTTTAGAAGTACTAAGTGATGTAATATCTATATCTATATCTATATCTATATCTATATCATCTATATCTATCTATCTATATATATATATTAGGGTGACAACAAGTTTGAATTTAATCAGTTTCTCCTTTCTTCTGTTTAACTTCAGCCACTTTTACTGTTTGGTTCCCACAGTACTCATGGGGACATTATAGTATTCTATAACATGTGTATCTATACTGTATATGTAATACCTATATAAACTATGGATGTTGCAGTTCTTAGTGAAACTAGATAAGATGTCATTTAAGAGTTTAAATAAGTGAAGACTAAAGTGGACTGAACTGGATGATTAGGCAACATTTGCAGTCTTTCATATGTCTTAGAATCTTAGTTCTAGTTGTGATAATTTATGCTCTTGTGCTCATAAGTGCCAGTGTGCTTATGCAGTGATTAGAACCCCAGTCATAGTTCTCCCTTTTCCCTGTACTTGTTTGCTCTTTTTTATCCCTTAAGTTGTCTGGTTTTCTCAGGACTTCTTTTCCAACATTTTATAAACACCTAGGCAATAAATGTCCAGAGTATCTGAAACACCACCTTTCCCTACTCCTTTTAAATCAAGATGCCTCTAATGAGATGTCACTGAGGTCATCATTCTGTCCCAGTGTGTTTCCTCCTAATCCATATATACAATTTATTGGCAAATTGTTTGTGCATGTGCATGCATGCCCACATAGGTAGGTACCTCACACCTGCTTCTCCCTGACCCATCAGCTGCCTTAAGGGAACCACAGAAATTACTAATAATTTTTTTGTTTTTAATTGAGATATAATTAACATTAATTTCAGGTATACAATGTAATGTTTTAATACAATGTACATTTAATACAATGTAATGTTGTATATATTGTGAAATGACCACACATTAAGTCTAGTTACCGTTCACTTACTACATAGTTAACAAGATTTTCTTTCTTTGTGATAAGGGCTTTTAAGATCTGTTCTTAGCAACTTTCAGATATACGGTAGAGTATTATTAACTGTAGTCATCATGCTCTTCATTACATCCCTATTACTTACTCATTTTATAACTGGAAATTTGTACCTTTTGACCCACTTTATCCATTTCTCCCATCCCCCATCTCCTACCTCTGGCAACCACCAGTTTGTTCTCTTGTATCTATGTGGGTTTTTTTTTTGTTGTTTTTTTTTTTTGTATCTATGTGTTTGAGGGTACTGTTATTATTAGATTACACATATAAGTGAGATCATACAATATTCTTCTTCTGATTCATTTCACTTAGCACAATGCCGTCAAGTTCCATCCTTTCATTTGTGCAAGTGGAAAGATTTCCTTTTTTTATGGCTGAAAAATACATTGTATACAGATACCACATTTACTTTATCCATTTATCCTTTGGTGAACACTTAAGTTGCTTCCATGTCTTGGCTATTGTCCATAATGCTGCAGTGAACATGGGAGTGCAGATATCTTTTCAGGTTAGTGTTTTTCATTTTCTTCAGATAAATACTCAGAAGTGGAGTTACTGGATCATATAGTAGTTCTATTTTTAATTTCTGAGGAACCTCCCTACTATTTTCTGGAGTGGCTGTACCAATTTACATTTCCACCAACTGTGCACGGGGGTTCCCTTTTCTCTACATCCTCACTAGCACATGTTATTTCTTATATTTTTGGTAATAGCCATACTGATAGATATGAGGTGATCTCTCATTGTGATTTTGATTTGCATTTCCATGATGATTAGTGATTTTGAGCATCTTTTCATGTACTTGTTGTCCACCTGTATTTCTTCTTTGGAAAAAGGCCTATTCAGATCCTCTGCCAGTGTTTTAATTGGGTTGTTTAATTTTTTGCTATTTAAGTGGTAGAAGTTCTTTATGTATTTTGGATATTAACCCCTAATCAGATACATTATTTCCAAATTTTTTATCCCACTTGGCAGGTTGCCTTTTCATTTTGTTGATGGGGTTTTTTGCTGTGCAGAAGCTTTTTAGTTTGATGTGGACTCCACGTGTTTATTTTTGCTTTTGTTGTCTTTGTTTTTGTTGTCAAAGCCGAAAAACCATCACCAAGATCAGTGTCAAGGAGCTTACCACCGTGTTTTCTTCTGAGTTTTATGATCTCAGGTCTTACATTCAAGTCTTTAATCCATTTGAGTTACTTTTTGTAGATGGTGTAAGAGTGTGGTCCACTTTCATTCCTTTGCCTGTGGGTGTCCAGTTTTCCCAACACCATTTATTGAAGAGACTGTTCTTTCCCCATGGTATATTCTTGGTTCCTTTGTCATAAATTAATTGAACAAAAACGTGACTAATCTTGGATAGCAGTGAGATGCATAGAACTGATGTTAAGGTAGCAAATAGCTCAAGGAGCTTCTTTATTTTACTTTTATAAGTGTTTCAGGCCTCAACAAAGTCATTTTCAAAAAAGTAGATTTATCTCAAATATTGAAATCAGAAGTGTGTTTGCAGTAATAAATTAATAAATAAGAAATTAAAGCTAATTTAAATCATTTCTTACTCCACAGGTACCGAAAACAAATGGAAGAAATGCAGAAGGCTTTCAATAAAACAATAGTAAAACTTCAGAATACTTCGAGAATAGCAGAGGAGCAGGTTGGTCATCTTCAAGCCTTATTTACTTTTTATATAAATTTCTTCCGAATTCTGTAGGCCCTTGCTGGTAAGAAGAATAAGTAGTATTTGTTCATTTCTTCCCCTGATAGGTGATGATTAAGCCTGTTAGAGGATGTCATGTTTGGGAAATTACCTAGCTATTAGCATCTGCATCTCTCTCCTATAGAGAGAATTTTCTTGAGCATTGTTCCTATTACATTTCAAAATTTGTGTGTGTGTATGTGGTAGAAGTGCAGTGGACTTTGTTAAACTCAAATCTTCTGTGGTTTTCTACACAGTCTGACTGATTGCAGATGAGAACAGCTGTGTTGCTTCTTTTTAATCCTCATATCTTTTCATTTCTTTTTTTCTCTATCTCTTGCCTGGAGCTATGCATTGATGCCATAGAATAGTGGCCATTGCCTTGTCATGTTGATTTTAAGGAAACAGTTTCAGTATTGCAGTATTCAAATGTTTATTAAATGTTTTTACAGTGTGTTACTACAATGAAGAAACACTATACTTTTCTAAAGTTTATCCCGGACTAGGGGATGATGAGATGAGGTGAGGAGGCCTGAGGTTTCAGAATTGAGTAGCATCTTACTCTCAGTTCCTGACACATTACAATTGTGGTTCCATACAAATTTCCTCCTTTAGCGGTTTTTTTTCATTGAAGTTTGAGTTATTTACGTATTTTGAATACAAGTCCTTTATTAGAGATAGGCTTTGCAAATATTTTCTCTCAGTTCATTATTTGTTTTGTCATTTCTCTTAAAAGTATCTTTTGAAGAGCAGAAGTTTTTAATTTGTTGAAGCCTATTTACCCATTTTGTCTTTGCTCTATAAAATCTTACCTTAACCCAGAGTCATAAAGATTTTTTTCCTCTCTTTTCTTCTAAAAGTTTTATAGCTTTTGTTTTACATTAGGTTTATGATTGATTTTAACTTTTACGTGTTGGAAAGTAAGGATCAAAGTTATTTTTTGGTGGGGATGGGGATGGAAAAACATGAATATTCCTTTATTCCTTTATTCCTTTATTTTGTTCTGTTCATCTGTCCTTATGCTGATACCAGACTGTTAACTATTCCTGTATCTTTATAGGAACTTTTGAAGTCACATAGCGTGAATCTTCCAACTTTGTTCATCTCTTCCAAAATTGTTTTGGCTAATACAGATTTTAGAATCAGCTTGTCAATTTCTACAAAAACAACATGTTTACATTTTAACTGGGATTTTGTTGGAATTTATAGATCAGTTTGGAGAATCGACATCTTAACATACTGTCTTCTGACCCATGAACACAGTATTTATTTAGTTGTTCATTGATTTTAATGGTTGAAATGATTTCCCATCTGTATTTTCTCTTTACAATATATATAATATCTGTGCCTTATGTCTCAAAGACTTATTTAAATACTTGTAAATAATTTGTGTATTATTAACAGTATTAAAGATCAGTCTTGATGAGAAGTGTTAATCAACTTACTAAATTTCAAAGTTTTTTTTTCTTTAAATGTTTGTAACTGTCAGGAATTTATCAGTATTTGTCAAATGTGAGTCAGAAGATACAGTTTAATGAATTACCTTTAGCATCTTAAGAAGATGGAAGTAGGATAGAAAGTATCAGTGTATCACAGTAAGGGAAGTGAAACTTTTTGTTGCAGTTGTATACATCCATCTCCCCCAAGCAACCCCCACTGCCCCCCAACGCAGTTGAGATTTAAAATTTATTTAAATCTAATTTTTTATTGTTTTATTTTTTTGAGAGAGAGACAGAGACAGAGCACAAGCAGGGGAGGGGCAGAGAGAGAGGGAGACACAGAATCCGAAGCAGGTTCCGGGCTCTGAGGTGTCAGCACAGAGCCCAACGGAGGGCGCGAACCCACGAGCTGTGAGATCATGACCTGAACCGAAGTCAGATGCTTAACTGACTGAGCCACCCAGGTGCCTCGAAAAATTTATTTAAATCTAAATTCGAGAAACTTACTCTGGAATGATAAATGGTTATATGGCTATTTCATACAGCATCCTACAGAGTGTTAGATTTCTTTTACTTTCTGTCCTGTTTTCCTCTTCCCCAAATTCATTAGTAACTTGAAATTTTCAGTACAGTGTCCCTAATATAGGTTCCTGACCATGAGTATGATGCATATTTCCCTAAAATATACATGCAAATGATATTTTAAATAAAGACATGTTTGTTGATTATCTAAGCTGGAAAGATGGTGTTTTGATTGATTTATTTTCATTGGGGATTAGTTTAGCATTGACTAGCTCATCAGTTGTGGCTTTTTGATTATGTGACATCCTAAGTTCCATCCTAATGTGCAATAAAATAGAACTTTTAAAAGCTTTCTGTGAGCCTGCTTTATATACAAAAACATTTTTCAAAAAATTTTCAACATGTTTTTGTGCTTTGGTTGAAAAGCAAAGCAAAAACACGTATTTGACAAAATGTTTTGCATATAGCTGAGTATATGCTGGTTTATACATATGGAGCCCAAATTAACTTGAAAAGTATTTTATTAACTTCTATTAGACAGTATTCTACATGGTAGCAGTAAATGGCAACATGATTTCTTGGAGGGAGAGGGGAAGGAGGGTTCAACAGTCTCAGATTCTTTTTTTGTTTTGTTTTGTTTTTTAAATTTCTGGTTACACTTTACCATATTCATTCATTAAGAGCTTGCTATTAATATGTTTTTTTTTTTTAATTCTTGAGGAACTTAGTAATTTTTCCAGGTGTTTTTACTTGAATTTACAGCATATTTAAAGTACAGATGAGACTTGCACACACTCAAAAATAATACTTATTTCTTTCTTTATCATAGGATCAGCGGCAAACTGAAGCCATCCAGTTACTACAGGCACAATTGACCAACATGACACAGCTTGTTTCAAACCTATCGACAACAGTAGCAGAATTACAACGTGAGGTAATTGTTATTGCTGGTGTTGTAAGACAAACTGCATATGTAGAGGTTGTCATAAAGACAAGATTCTTAAGAATGTAGTGTCTAAGATCTTTAACCAAACAAAATTGTCATTTATAGAGAACTTGTTCACAACACCAGAATGTGGCATTTTATAAAAATTTTTTTTTAATATTTATTTTGAGAGAGAGAGTACAAGCACAGGTGGGGCAGAGAGAGAAGGAGACCCAGAATCCGAAGCAGGCTCTAGGCTCTGAGCTGTCAGCACAGAGCCCGACATGGGGCTCAAACCCACGAACCTCAAGATCATGACCTGAGCTAAAGTTGGATGCTTAACCGACTGAGCCACCCAGGGGCCCCCAGGATGTGGCATTTTAAAGTTTATATATTAATAATGATAATCTTTTGGAAAACAAGGCATTCATAGTTTAGGTCTTACCTAAAATACGGTTATAAGTCAATTCTGTTAGGCCTTTTTCAGACCACCGATACTTCATTTTCAGCTCAAAAAGTCTTCTTCAGTTGCTTAACAAAGCAAAAATTTTGTTGAATTGTTAAGTATTTATTGAACATCCAGTGCATATGAAGTGTGAGCTGTGTAGTCCTCGGGGCATACAGCAGTGAGTAGTCCCTGGCCACATAAGTGCCTCTCTCCTGGGGGAGAGAGAGAATATATATAGTAAATACATGTTAGGGACAGTAGGATAGAAATGAAATGTGTGTGTGTGGAGTGGCATGGTAAGGGTTGCTCCTTTAGCTAGAGTGATTTTGGAAGGCTTATTTATCTGAGGCGGTGGTGTTAGAACTTGAGTACTCAAGAAGACTTAGCAGCCACATGGGCCTAGGGTCCGAACAAACCTGTTACTAGCAGAACTAGGGCAAAGGACCCACGATTAGAAATAGTGTAATGTGACTCCGTTGATCAAGTGTCTGACTCTTGATTTCGACTCAGGTCATGATCTCATGGTTCGTGGGTTCAAGCCCTGCTTTGGGCTCTGTATTGACAGTGCAAAGCCTGTGTGAGATCCTCTCTGCCTCTCTCTCTGTTCCTCCCCTAATCAGTCTCTCTCTCTCAAAAAAATAAACTAAAATTAAAAAAAGAAAGAAATAGTGTAATGTGTCTGAGGGTAGAAGGAAAGTTGGCATGGTTGGAGCGGAGTGAATGAGGGGAAGGAGGGTCAGGGATCCAGTCATGTAGGCCTTAGTAGGCAATGTAGAGTTTAAATTTTATTCTGATCATTGCAAGTCATTGGAAAGAATTAAGAAGTGACATGGGTCGTCTCACTGACAACACTTTGAGAAGCTCCCCATTTGTTGTCCTGTGGAGAATTGCCTCTTGGGGAACAGCAAGAGCAGAAGTGAGGAGGAAACCAGTCAGGATGCAGTTTCAGTAACCTGAGTGAGGTGATGTTGGTTTGGACTGAGCTGTTGGAAGTGGATAACAGTGTGAAGTTGTGTTCAGGAAATATTTAAGAGAATGACAAGCCTTACTGAAAGATTGGATGTGTGGGATGAGCAACTAAGGATGATCCCCACGTTTTTGGCTTAAATAACTGGGTGATTGCTGGTTCAGTATTGTAAGACGGCAAAGACTGGGCAGGAGCAAGATTTTTTTTTCCCTCCCTGAGGAAATAGTACAGATGGAAAGACACAGCAGATGTGGCAAAATGTTAACTTTGGTGAACATAAAGTGAAAGGCATGAATATGTTCATTGTGCTAATTTTTAAAGTTTTCGTTAGGTTTGAAAACGTTCAAAGAATTGGGGGGGAAAAAGAAGAAAAAGACGTTGCCTCACAGTAGTACGTTTTCTAAGAACATGCCCTACGTTTTATCATTTGGAAATACATTTTAAAAATGTTAAAAATGATTTGTCTTTTGATTTTTATATGCCACTATATTTTTTCCTAGTATAATTTTTATACTATAATAATAATATAACAAAATTTAATGCTAATATAATATTTAATATATAAACTATGTAATAATTATTAAATCCTTTTCCATCAGGTTTCAGATCGACAGAGCTATCTTGTCATATCTTTGGTTCTCTGTGTTGTCTTGGGACTGATGCTTTGTATGCAGCGCTGTCGAAACCCCTCTCAATTTGATGGAGATTATATTTCAAAACTTCCTAAAAGTAATCAATATCCAAGCCCTAAAAGGTAATATCAGCATCTTATTTCACATTTTTTACTGTGTTTTTTACATTTTTGAGAAATTTGACAGAATAAAGGAATACTGAGATAATTTTTCCCCCATATGATTGTCTTACAACTGCAGTGTTAAAACATCATTGGAACTAGAGAGATGGTCCTATACCTGGAAGGTTCTGTAGCCCGGATTAAAGAGAAAACACTAATAGGAAGTGCATACCCTTGAAATGTTTTGGTTGTAAAGGATGCTCGAATGTGGAATTCAAAGGGAGAGGATAATAGATATTTTAATATAGCACCTTTTAGAGAATGACCTTTAAAGTTTGTTTGTTTTTTTTTACACATAATAAACAATAACTGGAGTGTTACACTAGAGATCAGCATTCTGGGGCGTGTTTAATTCTCAATAGCTTCCATCAAGCCCCAACCGCAAAGTAAATTATATGTAGTTTACCCTGTTCTCAGTGTTGGTTTTTCTTCATGTTTTAGGTGTTTCTCTTCCTATGATGATATGAATTTGAAAAGGAGAACCTCATTCCCACTCATCAGATCCAAGTCTCTACAGTTAACTGGCAAAGAAGGTAGATTTTTGTGTAATACGTATACATACACATGAATGTGGTTTACTTCTGGCGTAAGTATAATGTCAGTGTTGTGTTCGAAACCATCTGCAACAGAATAGTGGGTACAAGTAACCTTTGTGTTTGTGCTGTGTCAAAGCTGCCTTATCATTTTCACACTTTATATATATATATATATATCTTTATTCCTAAAAGCCTAGAGGGTGGGGAAGGGGGGCTTAGTTTAATTAGCCATTGGTAGCTTTATTTGCACCTGCTCCTGTTTAGAAGTATTTCTTTTTAGAAAGAGATGTTTGAGAAAGTTCAACAGATTTGGAAAACCTGAATGTGCTCCCATAGCATCCTGTGCTTATCTGCCTCCTCTTCTTGTACAGGTAGGACCCCTTTTGTCTCTAGTTTAGGACCATGAGGCACTTTCTGAAAAAAAATCTAGTCTACCTCTTATTTATAGGCCAGGGTCTATAATAGCGTTCCATTGTCTGACACTCAATACTTAAATTCAAATGAATGAATATGTACTGAGTGGCTGTTTTTCTGTATCCGTTCTTTTGTAATTTGTACTTATTTTTTGTAATTAGTAGTTATTAAGAGACATATTTATAGCAGTATTAAAATAGCCAAATTAATTATATATTTCAGTTAGGAATGCTTTCTTAATTATTGGCTCCCCTTTCTTTAGGACTTAGTATGCAGCAGCATGTTTCAGCTGACTAACTCATTTGAGTGATCATTGCTGAGCATCACTGGTTTTACTGTTATCACAAAGCTTTACTGATTTAACCCATTACATATGTGCTTACTTACGATTAGTAAACCTCTTCTTTCTTCCTGCCTTTTTCTCTTTTTCTTCTGTTGGCTGATTTTTTACTATAACTGAAAAAAAATTTTTAATTTATTTTTAAGTTTATTTACTTATTCTGAGAGACAGAGAGAGAGAGAGTGTGTGTGTGTGTGCAAGCAGGGGAGGGACACAGGGAGAGGGAGAGAATCCTAAGCAGGCTCTGCACTGACCGTGTGCAGCCCAATGTTGGCCTTGAACTCACAAACCCATGAGATCATGACCTGAGCCGAGATCAAGAGTCGGACACTTAACTGACTGAACCACCCAGGCACCCCTATAACTGAAATTTTTTATTGAAGTGTTACATGTAAGAAAATGTAATTACATGTAAAGCTTGGTGAATTTTCTTTTTTTTTTAATTATTTTACTTTATTTTTTTAAAATTTACATCCAAGTTAGCATATAGCGCAATAATGATTTCCGGAGTATAATCCAGTGATTCATCTCCTATATATAATACCCAGTGCTCATCCCAAATGCCTTCCTTAATGCCTCTTGCCCATTTAGCCCATCCCCCACCAAAAACCCCTTCAGCAACCCTCAGTTTATTCTCTGTATTTAAGAGTCTCTTATGTTTTGTCCCTCTCCCAGTTTTTATATTATTTTTGCTTCCTTTCCCTTACGTTCATCTGTTTTGTATCTTAAATTCCGTATGAGTGAAGTCATGTGATACTTGTCTTTCTCTGATTAATTTTGTTTAGCATAATACAGTCTAGTTCCATCCACGTAGTTCCAAATGGCAAGATTTCATTCTTTTTGATTGCCGAGTAATACTCCACTGTGTATATATACCACATCTTCTTTATCCATTCATCAGTCAATGGACATTTGGGCTCTTTCCATATGGCTATTGTCCATAGCACTGCTATAAACATTAGGGTGCATGTGCCCCTTTGAAACAGCACACCTGTATCCTTTGGATAAATACCTAGTAGTGTAATTGCTGGATTGTAGGGTAGTTCTATTTTTAATTTTTTGAGGAACCTCCACACTTTTCCAGAGTAGCTGCACCAGCTTGCGTTCCCACCAGCGGTGCAAAAGCGTTCCTCTTTCTCCGCATGCTCACCAACATCTGTTGTTGCCTGAATTGTTAATTTTAGCCATTGTGACAGGGGGGAGGTGGTATTTCATTGTGGTGTTGATTTGTATTTCCCTGATGATGAGTGCTGTTGAACATGTTTTCATGTGTCTGTTAGCCAAAGCTTGATGAATTTTCATAAACCAAATGAACACACCTGTATGACAATACCCAGATTAAGATGGAGAACTTAGGGTGCCGGATGAATTTTATTACTTTATGTACCTCATGGAAATATATTAATCATAAAGTATTTGTTTTTCTGTGACTGGTTTTTTTCACTGAACATCATGTCCTCTGGGTTCATCCACGTACATGCGACCAAATTTCCTTCCTTTCTAAAACTCAGTAATATTCTGTTTTCAGATACACCACAATTTGTTTATTTCATCTGTTGATAGGCATTTAGATTGTTTCCAGCTCTTGGCTATTGTGAATATTGCTGATACGAACATGAGTGTGCAAATATCTCTTTAAGACCTTGCTTTCAGTTCTTCTGTATGTATACTCAGACATTGGATTGCTATATCATCTGGTAGTTTTATTTTTTTATTTTTTATTAAAAATATTTATTTTAATGCTTATTTTTAAGAGAGGAAAACAGAGAGCACAAGTAGGGGAGGGGCAGAGAGAGATGGAGACACAGAATCGGAAACAGGCTCCAGGCTTGGAGCCGTCAGCACAGAGCCTGACTCGGGGCTCGAACTCACAACCGTGAGATCGTGACTTGAGCTGAAGTCAGACACTTAATCGACTGAGCCATCCAGGTGCCCTGGTAGTTTTATTTTTTGAGGAAACTTTCCACTGTTTTCTATAGTGGCTGCCTATTATACAATCCCTCTAGCAGTATACGAGGGTTACAATTTTCTCCACATCCTCACCAACACTTGTTTTTGTTTGTTTGTTTGTTTTTGTTTTTTGGATAGTAGTCATCCTAATGGGTGTGGTGAATTCTCATTGTGGTTTTCATTTGCATTTCTCAGATAGAAATGTTGAGCGTCTTTTCATGTGCTTGGTGGACATTTGTAAATCATCTTTGGAGAACTATCCTTTGCCCAGTTAAAAAACTTTTTTATTTGATATTTTTCTTTTTTAACTTTATTTAAATCCAAGTTAGTTAACATATAGTGTAATCATGGTTTCAGAAACAGAATTTAGTGATTCATCACTTATATGTAACACCCAGTACTTATCCCAGCAAGTGCCCTCCTTAATGCCCATCGCCCATTTAGCCCATCCCACCTCCCCTCCAGCAAGCCTCAGTTTGTTCTCTGTATTTAAGAGTCTAGGGGCACCTGTGTGGCTCAGTCGGTTAAGTGGCCGATTTCGTCTCAGGTCATGATCTCACAGTTCATGGGTTCGATCCCTGTGTTGGGCTCTGGGCTGACAGCTCAGAGTCTGGAGCCTGCTTCAGATTCTGTGTCTCCCTCTCTCTGCCCCACCCCAGCTTGCTCTCTCTCTCTCTCTCTCTCTCTCTCTCAAAAATAAATAAACTTTAAGAAAAAAAAAGAGTCTCTTATGGTTTGCCTCCCTCTCTGTTTTTATTTTATTTTTCCTTCTATTTGGATTTTTTGTTAATTTCTTTATATATTCTGGATATTAATCCCTTATGAGATACATGATTTGCAAATGTATTTTCCCATTCCTTGGATCATTTTTTCACTCTCGATTTTGTTCTTTGATGGACAAATGTTTTTAAGTTTGACGAGGTCTCATTTGTCTATTTCTGCTTTTGTTGCCTATACTTTAGATGTCATATCCAAGAAATCATTGCCAAGTCTTGTGTCATGAAGTTTCCCCTGTGTTTTCTTATAGGAAGTTTATAATTTTACACCTTAGATCTTTAATCCATTTTCAGTTAACTTTTATATATTGTGTAAGGTAAGGTCCAACTTCATTCTTTTGCATGTCAGTATCCAGTTTTCCCAGTACCATTTGTTGAAGAAACTGTTTTTTCCCCCATTGACTGGTCTTGTTACTTTTGTTGAAGATTATTTGACCATATGTGTAAGAGTTTATTTCTGCGTTCTTTATTCCATTGGTCTACTTATCTCTCTTAGTGCCACACCGTTTTGACTGTAGCTTTGTAACACATTTTGAAATCAGGGGCGTGAGCCCTCAAACTCCATTCATCTTTTTCAAAATGGCTTTTTCTATCTGAGGTTCCTTGAGATTCAATATAAATTTTAGGATGTATTTTTCTATTTCAACAACAAAAAAATATTGTTGGGATTTTGGTGGGGATTAGGCTGAATCTGTAGATTATTTTGGTAGTTTGTTTAGTATGGACAGTATTAAGTGTTCCAGTCATGAACGTGAGATGTCTTCTCATTTGTTTGTATCTTCCTTAATTTCTTCCATCAATATTTTGTACTTTTCTTACACATTCTTAGGCTTATTCCTAAGTAGTTTATTCTTTTTGATACTTTTATCAATGGAATTGTTTTCTTAATTTCCTTTTTGGATTGTTCATCATTAAAGTATAGAAATACAGCTGATTTTTGTGTTGATTTTGTATCCTGCAACTTTGCTAAATCCATTTATTAATTCTAATTTTTTTTTTTTTATTCTTTATTTTGAGGGAGGGAGGGAGAGAGAGAAAACACAAGTGGGGGAGGGGCAGAGAGAAGGAGATTCATATACATGATTGCATCCCATTTCAATATTGTATAGTATTTCAGTAACTGACCAGTTCACAGTGTATTTATCCATTCTACTGCTACTTACAGTTGGGGCTATTATAGGTAATGCTGCTGTAAACATTCCTTTGTATACTGGAACATAGTTGTATGAGTTTCTCTAGGAATATTACTTATATTTAACACTGCTGGGTTGTAGGTCATGTTTATCTGCAAGTGAACAGATAATGGTAGACTTTTCCAAAGTGGTCATAACAGAGTATGCTTCTACTAGTGCCTTGAGAATTTCCATTATTCTACATTCTTGCCAACAAACACCGGATTCCCAGGTTGTAAAGTGTTCGTTAATCTTATCACAGTTATAATTTGCATTTGCCTGATTACTAATGAAGTTGAACAACTTTACTTATGCCTTTTAGTCATTTGGCTTTCCTGGACAACTGTAAGTTTTTTGCCTGTTCTTCTGTTAGATTGTTTATCTCTTTTGTACTGGTTTATAATTTTTAAGGTTGTAATCATACTCATTGGTTGGTTAAATATGTTGCAGATATTTTATTTCACTTTGAGATTTGTCTTGTAATTGGAGTCTTTTAAATAAGAGAAGCTCCTCTTGATTTCAATGTAATCAAATATATGGGTTTTGCCCCCCATTCCTCAAAAAATGGTGGTTAGTGCTTTTTATCTCCTATTAAACAGAATTTTTTTCTCCAGGTTTATGGATGATACTGTTATAATTTTCTTTTAAATGTTTACTTCAGTTTTTATTTTTAGTTCTTTAATCTACTTAGAATTGATTTTTTTGTATGTGACCTTCGGTAGGAATTCCAATGTAAAATTTTATATAAATATATTCATTTATTTTGGGTTTCTTGGCCATTATTGACTGTTTATGTTTTCATATAAATTCAGAATTATCTATTAAATGTTTCATCACAAACAAAATTTAATTGAGATTACAGTAACTGAATATCAGTTTGGGAAGGATATAAGCATTATCTCTGTTTACTCTAAAAAGGTCAAACTTTTGGGAGCTTTATTCCTAGAGTATTTTTTGATGCTGGTAAATGCTATCGTGTGTGTGTGTGTGTGTGTGTGTGTGTGTGTGTGTGTGTGTGTGTGTGTGTTTATTGCTGGTATGTAGAAATACAATAGATTTTGGTATTATTGAGATTAGCTGTGTGCTTATTCATTTTCCCTGGATCTGTCCATTTCTGATAGATAGGTATTAAAGCCTCTACCTATATCCTCTTGCAGTATTAACCTCTTTATCATTATGAAATGCTGGTCTTTATCCCTGATAATTACCTTTTTCTGAAATCTGCTCGGTCTGAAATTAATATACCTAAGTCTGCTTTTTTTTTATTTGTGTTAGCATGGTATATCTTTCTTTATCCCTATACTTTTAATCTATACCTTTATATTTAAAATGGGTTTCTTGTGAAAATAATCCCATTTACAATTGCACCAAAAATAATAAAATACATAAGAATAAACTGAACCAAGGAGCTAAAAGACCTGTACTCTGAAAACTATAAAACACTGATGAAAGAAATTGAAGATGGCACAAACAAATGGAAAGATATTCCATGCTCATGGGTTGGAAGAACCAATATTGTAAAAGTGTCCATACTACCCAAAGCAATCTATAGATTTAATGCAATCCCTATCAAAATACCAACAACAATTTTCACAGAACTGGAACAAATAATACTAACATTTGTATGGAACCACAAGGATCCGAAATAGCTAAAGCAATCTTGAAAAAGAGGAACAAAGCTGGAAGTATCACAATCCCAGATTTCAAGATATACCACAAAGCCATAGTAATCAAAACAGTATAGTTATGGCACAAAAATAGACACATGTCAATGGAACAGAGTAGAGAGCCCAGAAATAAATCCATGCCTATATGGTCAGTTAATATATGACAAAGGAGGCAAGAATATACCGTGGGGAAAAGACAGTCTTTTCAACAAATGGTGCTAGGAAAACCAGACAACTACATGCAGAAGAATGGAGGTGGACTACTTTCTTACACCATCCACAAAAATAAACTGAAAATAAAGTTCTAAAATGTGAGATCTGAAACCATAAAACTCCTAAAAAATATATTTTAAAAGAACATAGGCAGTAATTTCTTTGACATTGGCCATAGAAACATTTTTCTAGATAGATAGTCTAGATAGGCAAGGGAAACAAAAGCAAAATTAAAGTATTGGGACTACACCAAAATAAAAAGCTATTGTACAGCAAAGAAAACCATGAACAAAATGATAAGGCAACCTACTGAATGTGAGAAGATATTTCCAAGTGATCATTAATTTGCAAAATATATAAAGATTTTATACAACTCAACACCATGAAACCCAAATAATGCAATTAAAATTGGGCAGAGAACTTGAATAGACATTTTCCCTTAGAAGACCTACAGATAGCCAACAAACACATGAAAAAATGTTTAACATCACTAATCATCAGAGAAACACAAATCAAAACCATAATGAGATAACTGCCTCATACCTGTCAGAATGACTAAAATCAAAAGCACAAGAAACAACAAGTGCTGGCAAGGATATGGAGAAAAAGGAACCCTCATGCACTGTTGGTGGGAATGCAAACTGGTGTAACCACTGTGGAAACAGTATGAAGGTTCCTCAAAAAATTAAAAACAGAATTACCATATGATCCAGTAATTCCACTACTGGATATTTACTCAAAGAAAATGAAAACACTAATTTGAAAAGATATATGCATCCTTATGTTTATTGCAGCATTATTTACAATTGCCAAGATATGGGAAAAAACCTGTGTCTATCCATAGATGAATGAATAAAGATGTGGAGTATATATATATATATACATGGAATGTTACTCAGCTGTAAGAAAGCATGAGATCTTGCCATTTGCAACAACCTGAATGGACCTGAAGAATATGATGCTAAGTGAAATAAATCAGACAGAGAAAGACAAATGCCTATGATTTTACTCATGTGGAATTTAAGAAACAGAAAGAAAAAAGAGACTCTTAAATATACAGAACAAACTGGTGGTTGTCAGAGGGAAGATGGGTATGGGGGATGAGTATAATAGGTAAAGAGGATAAAGAGTATACCTGATGAACACGGAGTAATGTATTCAATTGTTGAATCATTATACTGTACACCTGAAACTTATATAACACTGTATATAAATGTTTTAAAAAATTAAACCAGGTTCTTGAAAACAACATATAGTTGCATCTTGTGTTTTGATCAGCTCTTACAATCTTTGTCTTTAAATTGGTGTATTTAGACTGTTGATGTTTAAAGTGATTGTTGATATAGTTGGATTAATATTTACCATGTTTATTATTTGTTGTCCTTATTCTTTGTTCCAATTTTGTCTTTCTGAATTTTTAAAAAAATGTTTATTTTTGAGAGAGAGAGATAGCATGAGCAGGGGAGGAGCAAAGAGAGAGAGATACACAGAATCCGAAGCAGGCTCCAGGCTTTGAGCTGTCAGCACAGAGCCCAGTGTGGGGCTCGAACTCACAAACCGTGAGACCATGACCTGAGCCGAAGTCGGACGCTTAAACTGAGCCACCCAGGTGCCCCCCCACCAGTTTTGTCTTTCGTACTTTCTCTGCCTTTTGTGCTTTTAATTCAGCGTTGTACATAATCCCATATTTTCTCGGTTCTATTACTTTTCCTAGTGGTTGCCTTAGAGTTTGCAATATACATTTACAACTCATTCAAGTCTACTTTCAAATAACACTATACCACTTCATGGGTAGTACAACTATTTTATAATAACAAAATATTTTTTTTCTCTTTTTCTTTTTTTGTCAAAATATTTGTAATTTCTCCCATCCATCCCTTGCTGTCATTCATTTCACTTCCATGGAAGCATATATATACATAAGCATATTCAAGTACATTTTTGCTATTACTGTTTTGAACAAACTGTTATCTGTTAGATCAATTAAGATTAAGAAAAAGGTTGATTTTTACCTTTAATTATTCCATCTTTGAAGCTCTTCCTTTCTTTATGTAGATAGCAGTTTCTGACCTATATTGTTCTCTAACTTTCTGAAGAACTAATTTTAACATTTTTTTTTAAGGCAGGTTTATTGCAACAAATTCCCTCAATTTTTTGCTTGTCTGAGAAGGCATTCCTCCCTCACTTGTGAAGGATAATTTCATAGGATATAGAATTCTAGATTGGTTTGTTTTTTCTCTCAATACTTTAAATATTTCGTTCCACTCTCTTGCATGATTTCTGAGGAAAAATCAGATGTAACGTGTCTTTGCTCTTCTAGTGAGGTGTGTTTTTCTTCTGACTTTTCAGGAGTTTTTCTGTATCTTTGATTTTTTTGAAGTTTGTATGTGATATGCCTAGGTGTAGTGTTTTGGCATTTTTTCTGCCTTGTGTTGTCTGAGCTTCCTAGATCTGTGTTTTGGTGTCTGGCATTAATTTGGGGGAAATTCTCATTCTTTATTACTTCAGATCTTTCTTTTCCTTTCTCTTATTCTTGTCCTTCTGGTATTCTCATTACACACATGTTACACATTTTGTAGTTGTCCTGCACTTTTTGGATATTCAATTCTAGGGGTTTTTTTCTGTCTTTTTTTTCTTTGCTTTTTGTGTTTGTGTGTGTGGTTTCTTTTTCCAGGATTTTATTTAAATTCAAGTTAGTTAATATACAGTGTAGTGTTGGTTTCAGGAGTAGAATTCAGTGATTCATCACTTACATGTGACATCCAGTGCTCATCCCAGCAAGTGGCCTCCTTAATGCCCATCGTCCATTTAGCCCATCCCCCCACCCAACACCCCTCCAGTAACCCTTAGTTTGTTCTGTGTATTTAAGAGTCTCTTATGGTTTGCCTCCCTCTCTGTTTTTATCTTATTTTTCCTTCTCTTCTCCTGTGTTCATCTGTTGTGTATCTTAAATTCCACATAGGAGCAAAGTCATATGGTATTTGCCTTTCTCCAACTAATTTTGCTTAGCATAATACACTCTAGTTCCATCCATATTGTTGCAAATGGCAAGATTTCATTCTTTTTTGATTGCCAAGTATTATTCCATTGTATGTATACACCACATGTTCTTTATCCATTCATCAGTTGATGGACATTTGGGCTCTTAACACACTTTGGTTGTTGTCAGTAGTGCTGCTATAAACGTTTGGGTGCATGTGTTCCTTTGAAATAGCACACTTGTATCCTTTGGATAAGTACCTAGTAGTGCAATTGCTGGGTCGTAGGGTGGTTTTATTTTTAATTTTTTGAGGACCCTCCATGCTGTTTTCCAGAGCCGCACCAGTTTGCATTCCCACCAGCAGTGCAAAAATTCCCACCAGCAGTGCAAAAGAAATCCTCTTTCTCCGCATCCTTGCCAACATCTGTTGTTGCCTGAGTTATTAATTTTGTTTATTTATTTTTTTTAAATTTTTTTTTTTTTCAACGTTTTTTATTTATTTTTGGGACAGAGAGAGACAGAGCATGAACGGGGGAGGGGCAGAGAGAGAGGGAGACACAGAATCGGAAACAGGCTCCAGGCTCCGAGCCATCAGCCCGGAGCCCGACGCGGGGCTCGAACTCACGGACCGCGAGATCGTGACCTGGCTGAAGTCGGATGCTTAACCGACTGTGCCACCCAGGCGCCCCTGTTTATTTATTTTTAAAATGCCGTGTAATTATTTGTTGAAAGGTGGGATATAACATAGTGGTGAGGTGTGGTGGTAAAGGAAGCATTCTGTAGTCCTGTGATTAGGCCTCAGGCTTTTGGTGAGCTTTTGTTCCTGACTGTAAACTTCACCAGTGCTTCTCAGCCTTCCCCTTTCCCTTAGGCAGGTTAGGCTCCAATAAAACACCAGTAGGTGCGACTCTACTGAAATAGATCTCCTAAAGTCAGACCTTGTTAAGAAAAACAGATGGGGTGCCTGGGTGGCTCAGTCGGTTAAGTGTCCGACTTTGGCTCAGGTCATGATCTCACAGTTCATGAGTTCTGGCCCTATGTTGGGCTGTGTGCTGACAGCTCGGAGCCTGGAGCCTACTTCAGGTTCTGTGTCTCCTTTTCTGCCCCACTCGTGTTCTGTTTGGCTCGCTTTCAAAAATAAATAAACATTAAAAAATTAAAAACCTCACAAAACTGTTAGGGCTCCCCTCTTGGAGTCCCCCTTGGACTTTCTTTTTTTTTAATTTTTTTTTTTTAATCTTTATTTTTGAGAGAGAGAGAGAGAGAGAGAGTACAAGCAGGGGAGGAACAGAGAGAGAGGGAGACACAGAATACGAAGCAGGCGCCAGGCTCCAAGCTGACATCAGAGAGCCTGATGTGGGCTCGAACTCACAGACTGAGAAATCATGACCTGAGCCAAAGTCAGAAGCTTGGCCAATTGAGTCACCCAGGTGCCATCCCCCCTGGGACTTCTTAACTTACAGATATATCCACACTGAACATCCAGCAATTTATCAATTGTAGTTCAGGTTTTCCTACCTGGGCACTGTTCCCACAGAGGTTTCTGCCCAGGCAATTTGTGATTGTCTGTATCTGCCTATCTCCAGGTTTTGTGACAGTAGTTTTCCTTGTGACCTCATTTCTCTGAAGTATCTAAGAAGAGTTATTTTTCAGTTTGTTCAGTCTTATACTTGTTGTTATGACAGAGTGGCAACTTCTGTGAATACAGGCACACCTTTTGAGACTAAAGAGAATTTTGTTTCTTCCTTTCCAATCCGTATAGTTTTTATTTCCTTTGTTTCCCTAACTGCAGTGGCTGGCATTTTTAAAATGTTGAATAGAAGTGGTTGGTAGGCACCTTTGTCTTGTTCCCATTCTTAAAGGGAAAACTCTTAGTGTTAAGGATTATGTGTGTCATAGGTGTTTTGTAGATACCTATCATCTAAGGAAGTTCCTCTCTCCTGTTTTTTTTTAAAGTTTATTTTAGAGAGAGAGAGAGAGCGCGAGCACAAGTTGGGGAGGGGCAGAGAGAGAGGCAGAGAGAGAATCCCAAGCAGGCTCTGCTGTCAGCGTAGAGTCTGATGTGGGGCTCGATCCCATGAAACTCTGAGACCATGACCTGAGCTGATATCAAGCGGCAGAGGCTTAATGAACTGAGGCACCCAGGCACCTCCCTCTCTCTTTTCTTAGTTTGCTGATAGTTCCTCTCCCCCATGAATCTCTGTTTAATTTTACCAAATACTTTTTCAGCTTCTTTTAAGATGATCGTTTCTAATCTCTTATTAAAATTAATTATACTAATTGATTTTCTGGAGTCATACTCTTATTACATTCTTAATAAATACAAGTTGGCATGATATGTTATTTACATGTGTGTTTTTTGTGTCTGTATTGTTAATTTCATGTAATTCTGTTTGATACTACTTAGGAATTTTGCTGTCTATTGTTCATGAATAAGATTAGTATATAATTTTTTATTTCTCAGACTGTTGGGTTTTGTTGTGTATAAAGCTTATATTATAAAACCAGATGGCCAGTGCTCTCTTATTTTCTCAGGAAGAGTTTAAAATTATAATTATTTCTTTTTTGAATTATTAGTCACATAGGTCCAGTCCAGAATCTTCTTTGTAAAAGGCTTTTAATTCAGGTTATAGGAACCTGACTTTTTTTGTCAATTTAAATTAAAAATTTCCATGAACTTTTCCATTTCGTCTAAATGTTAAAATTTATTAGCATAAAGGTATTCATGTATCTTTTATCTAGTGACTTTTTATTATTCCTCCCTCTCCTTGAAACTTTTTGTTGGAGAAGAAGGACGTTCTTTTTTGCTATCAGTAGAATAGAAGTTGTGCATTATTTTTAACATTTTCTGGTACCTTAGAATTTACAAGTACTCATCGAAGTCTGCAGTTAACCCGTTCTTTTACCTTTTCTTGGATAATACAAAGATCTTTTATCCCCAGCTTGATATATATGTTACTGTTTTGTGTATTTAAATTCTATTTGTTTTGCTTGGTATACAATTATTATTTTTTACACTAGCGTTCATTTACATTTATCCACAGATACACTGATTTCTTAGTTCTTCAGTTCTTTGAATCTCTCATTCAGTATCTTTTATCAATAGTGGGAAAATTGTTGTTATTGTTGTTTTTTGAGAGAGAGTATGCTCCTGTGCTTGTGTGCGAGTTGGCGGTGGGGGCGGGGGGCAGTGGGGAGAGAGAATCTTAAGCAGGCTCCATGCCCAGCACGGAGCCCAACAAAGGGCTCAATCTCACCACTGTGAGGTCATGACCTGAGCTGAAATTGAGTTAGAAGCTTAACCAGCTGAGCCACCCAGACACCCCAATACTGGAAAATTCTTAACCACTTCCCCCCAAAATATTACCTCTACCTCATTCTCTTTTAGAGTCTCCATTTAATTAAATCCTTCTCAGTTTATCCCCCTTGTCTCCTAAACTCTGTTCTTTTTGCCATTCTGTGCTATATTTGGATGATTTCTTCTGATCTCTTTTCCAGGCCACACATTCTTCAGCTATCTGTAGTCTGCTGTTAAATTCTTCCATTGAGGTTTTAATTTCAGTTATTACATTTTCCATTTCTAGGAATTCTTTTAGTATTTTTTTGAACATCTAGGTCCCTTTTGTGTTTCCTGCAGATATTTTCAAGCTTGTTTTTTATTTAAACATAGTAAGTATAACTGCCTTTGTGGTCTGTGTTTGATAATTCTAATATCTTAAATCTTTGTGAGTCTGTTCATTAATTGTCTCTGCAGCCTCTTGCTCAGGTGCTTAGTGTCTTTCTGTGCTTTGTGTTGGTCCTTCTCTTTGAAAAATTATTTGTAGGGATAATTTGAGAGCTAAAAGGTAGATCTTTATTCCAGAGAGAATTTATGTTTGCTTTACATTCACAATACTTTATGTTTATGCCATGAGGTTACTTGGACCACCAGGTGGTCCCTGCATCGCATGGGTTAATTCTTTCTCTGAGGGTATATAGTTCTTTAGAGGCCCAGCTTACTGTGAGGAGAGTCAGGGTATCTTACTAGACTGTTACTTTGGGTGGGCCCTAAGGTTTGATTTCTGATTCATTACCTTGATACCATTAGACCTGAAGTTCACATACTCTTGCATTGGCAAATGCCGTCAGGACAGAAGTGACTTTTGTGTTCCACTTGACTATCGGGATTCCTATTTTTCATTCACATTTGGGATGGAGATTACCTACTTGATCTTGGCCGCTCTTCAGAGCTTTTAGTGATTTTTGTTTTTTAAAATCCATATTTTAGCTGCATTGAGCAGAGAAGGTGATCTGAGTAACAGTTAACAACCATTTCTAGAAGTAGGTGTCATTTTTTTAAAAAAATTGACTTGAGTAAGATTAGTAATCTGATAGAAATGACTAAAGAGGAATGTCTTTATACTTTTGGTATATTTTTATGAATTTGATATAGTTTATATGTTTTGATACTTTTATGTGTTTGATGACTTTGTCAACAGATTTCTAAGACATAATGTAAAAAAACGAATTGGTTGAATCATGTCATTAGTTAATTTGCAGTATATGAAGTTTTATAGGGAATTTTGCAACTTACAAACTTCTGGCTCTGTCAGACCATACATTGTTTACTTTTAATGGGATGAATGAGTCTGAAATCTCATTTATCTTGTCAGTCAAATGTCTTGTCAAGATGTGTATCTTGTCAGTGTCAGAATGGTATACAGCTGTCTTGAATGTGCTTAAAGTAATGAAATCTTAGAAACCTAAAATGAATATTTCTAATTTACTCACCTTGCCAGAAGTATTTATTCATTATTGTTTATGATTATATTCATTATTATAATTATAATTATGTATTCATTATTGCTTATAATTTATATTGCATGCTTAAGCTATTTTTAGATTTTGGAGTTCATAGTTTCAGTCACAGTAAAATACAAGTGGAAAAAGCGTCTTAAATCTGTTTTTTGTGTGTATGCTCTTTTAACTGGCTTTCATACCTGGTCACAACTGCTTGTTGTACATGATTAACCCACATTTGTGACACAGTGTAGTTTAGTCTTTTAGGGAAATACTCAAATGATCTGTAGGTTTGTTATTAGCTTACCTGGTGATGTTATACTTCTCATCAGGTAAGAGGTTAGGGCTGGGCCCAGGGAAGGATCCTTATTGTGTTGGCTGATAGCTAGCTGTCTGTCAGTTAGAAACTTAGGGAAGTTATTTGAAGGTGACCAGTCAAGCCCAAAATAAGAATGGTACCATCTCCCACCTTGTTACTTTTCACTAATTTAAAATGCATAAATATATGCTTAATCTGGTATAATTATAAATTCATTGGATCTGTTAGGAAAGTAATCACTAAAGGATAATATATAATATTTTATAGTGTTTATCATGCATAATCTACATTTTAAATCTTTTTTTAAAATTTTTTCTTATAGTAGACCCAAATGATTTGTACATCGTAGAACCCCTCAAGTTCTCTCCAGAAAAAAAGGTAATATTTTGATCCTTTTTAAGTATATTGTATTGCTTGGTACTAGATGAGGAAATAGCTTGAAAGGTTTGATATAACTGGTCCTTAAATTCTACTGTTTATTTTCAGTTATAGTAATAACACAAATAAATGTCACAAAGGTCAGCAAACTATGACTCACAAGCTGTATCTGGCCTGTGGCCTGTTTTGTATGGGCCTGGAGCCATCTTTAAAGGGTTGTAAAATAAAAAAAGAATATGCAAGAGAGACAGTATGTGAAATACAAAGCCTAAAATACTTACTGCCTGGCCCTTTACAGAAAAGGTTTGCTTTTCTGTGAAGCAAGTTTATGTGAGAAAGCAAGTTATGTGAGAAAACTGAAACTCGGAGATTTTGTCGTCTTGGAATGATCCATTAAATGAGTAGCAAAACTCAAAATAATACTATGATTTTTTCTGTTTTGCCTCTCAAAGTAAGTTGTACTCTTTTTGATTAGAGGTGATGGTCTCTAGGTGAAAGAACTTGGACTTGAGAGACAAATAAACCCAGGATTCAATCCCAACCTGGCCACTTGCTGTGTTGTAACTTGAGCAGAGAACCAAACCTGTGGACCTTGGTTTTCTCATTTAGTAACCAGGGATAAAGTGCCCCCTTCTCAGGGTTGGTAAGGAAGATACACCTGAAAGCAACTTGTGTGGTACCTGGGGCTTAGTAGGTACACAGCTGTTAGTTATCACCCCCTAAATCTATTGTCAGAGGTGGCAGCTAAGAGGGTTTTTTTTTTTTTAATGTTGTGTTTAGTTTTTGAGAGCCTGCGCGAGTGTGTGCTAGTGGGGGAGGAGCAGAGAAAGAGGGGGACAGAAAATCTGAAGCATGACAGGGTGACAGCAGCGAGCCCAGTGCAGAGCTCGAGCTCACAAACCGTGAGCTCATGACCTGAACCGAAGTCGGACGCTCAACTGACTAAGCCACTCCGGCACCCCAAAAGAGTTTTGACTGAGTATATTTACAAAATGAGAAGGTGATGGTGGTATCTATGCAGAACATAACAGGGCGTCACGCTGTTCATAATGCTGTTTCACTTTTCACTGGGAGCTGGCACTTTCCTCCATTAGTTCAGCTCTCTAGGTGTTTTGAGAGGTTAACTATTGGAAGTCTAATAACTACCCTTTTTAAAAATTTGTGTTCTAGAAAAAACGCTGCAAGTACAAAACTGAAAAAATTGAAACCATAAAGCCGGCAGACCCACTGCACCCGGTAGCCAATGGAGACCTAAGAGGAAGGAAGCCCTTTATGAACCAGAGAGACTTTTCTAATATGGGCGAAGTTTATCACTCTTCTTATAAGGGCCCTCCATCTGAAGGAAGCTCAGAAACATCATCACAGTCTGAAGAGTCTTATTTTTGTGGCATTTCAGCTTGCACAAGTCTGTGCAATGGACAGTCCCAAAAGACAAAAACTGAGAAGAGGGCTTTAAAACGAAGGCGATCTAAAGTCCAAGACCAAGGAAAACTGATAAAAACTCTAATACAGACTAAGTCAGGATCATTGCCGAGCCTGCATGACATAATCAAAGGAAACAAAGAGATCACCGTGGGAACATTTGGTGTCACAGCAGTCTCGGGACATATCTAAAATGAAGAGAACTTTTCATACTGGAGACTTTTTGTTGTTGTTCTTTGAAGAACAGTCTGTGGTATTTGAAGGGTTTGCGGGAGGGAGAAAATATTAATGGGAAAAGTATTCCGAAATTATGGTTTCTGCCTTTTTAAAACAGTAGGTGGGATTGTGTCAATCTTGGTTAATGAGCTGCAGTTTTACAAGGCTGATCACTTCCTACAGGGACAATGGTAGACATTTTATAAAGATGTTTTTTCACAGATTAATTACTGGGACAAACATAATTTGGAAGCCCAGTTCCTTTGGGTGGGATAGGAATGAAAGCCTAAACCTCTTCCTTTAGCTTTGTTCCTATTTCTTGCACCTTCCCATATTTATGTGCCTTTCGTCTATTTATAACGCCACTGGAAGAGGAGGGAGAACTTTTTCTGTCGTTTGATTTCTTTTATAACTTTGTTAGTTTTTTGAAGCTGCAAACACTACAAGGCTTTAAGGTGATCTGTGCCTGAAGTTCAGTAATGTGGGTCAGACAGTGTAAAGTCCTACAGACTTGCCGACTAGACTTCTGTTTAGCAAACTCACTGGAAACAAAAAAATTGCTGGAATTTTTAAGTCTTACTCTTTTCGGTAAATGGCGATACTGGTATTTTCATTTAACTTATTCACACTAGTTTTTCTCTAGTTACTAAATGAGAAAAAAGCCTACAAGATCTTTTCTTGCAAGTGACTGGTATTTGCAAATAAATTTTTTATAAATTCACCTTTTAGACACATTTAACCATTTGTAAAGGATTTCTTTAGCTACATTACATTTTAAACATTCACAATAAGCACTAATCCTCCAGACTTTCTGGTCAGTGTTTCCTGTTACTGCAGATGGAACATTTGAAGGTTTGTCAAATGAGCCCAGGTCTCATGTGATATAATCACTGCCTATGTCCATATACCCGGAACCAGTTAGTGAGTTTGTCAAACCTTGTCTAATTGGTCAAGTCTAAAGGGATTATTATTCCTTGATGTTTGCTTTGTATTGGCTACAGATGTGCAGAGGTATACATGTGCGATGTCAATGTGTCTGTCTTCATTTTGTCTTTTTTTTCTTTAAAAATAATTGGCAGCGACTGTATTTGAAGAAAATGATTTCTTAGTGTGTGTTTGTACAGTAATGAGTGAAAGTGGAAAGTTTCTTTTTGAAAGGGAGCGAATTGACCATTTTGTGTTGTAAGATTTAAGTTATAACTTATTGAGCACTTTTAGTAATAACTGTTTTTAAATCTGTCTAATACCTTTCTGGGGGTATTGTTTGTAATGTGACCTATTTAAAGCCTTTTTTGTTTGTTTAAGTTGCTGCTTTTAGGTTAACAGTATGTTTTAGATGATTTAAATTTTTTTCCAGTCTGTACAATTAGCCATTCAGAGCAAGAGGGCCTGATTGTATAGAAACTCACTGAAAAGAGGTCCAGAGGGGAGCGGAGCGAGGGCGGGAAGTTCCACATCCGTGTCAGCACCCAGTGTTGTGGAAAGATGACTTTCAATATGTAACTACAGAGCTGTAGTGCCATTAGAAACTGTGAATTTCCAAATAAATCCGAACACTTGTCTTTATTAATTACTGGCTCTTCTGTTCTTTGAAGGAGAACTTACAAATGTATTCACTCTGAACACAGATTGAAGTTTTGCCGCTTTGAAAACTAAATACACCAACATCCCATTACATAATTGATCACATTTAAGGCAACTCTAAACTGACTGAACTTACACATAAACATTTTGTTCCCTGTACAATCAAAATTTCACCATTTGAAACACAAAAAGGACAGTTTTGATCTTTATTCAGGGGAATACATGTCTGTGTTTTCCTCTTACCAGGTGCCATCTTGAGGACGATTAATTTTTCGTTGTTCCCACATTTTGCAATTTGGGGTTTATTTTTCCTCTCTGAGGTTAGGCCCACATGAGGAGAAAAAAAAGTTCTTGCCATTTGTAGATTTGCACCTGGTAAGAAGCAGTGTATACATAATATGCTCTCAGAGGTCGTTGAGAGTCAACCTCATTCTATTTTATTTCTTGTAACATTAGGCATTAAAACAGCATACAATGAAAGGAAACTGGGGGATTTTAAGAGCAAAGATGCCAAGTAAAGCGGTTCCTTTAACTGGATTTTTAAAAACACTGTGTTACACATACATACAATTTGAGGAATTAGTTTTTTGTAAGTCTTGTATGGGAAAACAGCGGTTCTCTACTCTCTGCCACTACACCCACCCCCACCCCCACCCCACCACTGCCTTTCCCCACCAAGGATTGTTTGCTTTGCAACAGCATCCTTTTCGGCTCTTGTCTTATTTTCCCACTTAATGGTTTTCCAGTTTAAGAGGTGTTCTCAGTTTGAATATATAAGCTTACATACATGAATATGAAGTAGATCTATTTGTTAACCTACTTGGACAAACCTACGTAAGATTGCAGTATATGAAGTAACATGTCAATTTAGAAATACTGCTTTTCTAAAATCTGTATTTTCATAGGGGGTGCCTGAGTGGCTCAGTCAAGTGTCCAATTCTGGATCTCAGGGTCTTGAGTTCAAGCCTTCCATTGGGCTCCACGCTGGGTATGGAGCCTACTTAAAAAGGAATGAATGAATGAATCTGCATTTCATAGAACAAATTTATTAAAAACCTCATGCTTTTCCCCAGCTTTTTAATTTGAAAATTTTAAAATCCATAGAAAAGTTGAATATCCAGCAGTTAACATTTACCCAGATCTAGCAGTTAACATTTTTAGTTTGTTTTTTCTGTGCGTGTGTCTGTGTGTGTGTCTATTTGCATACACAGCCATGCACAAAACATTATTTTGGGTGAGCCATTTGAAAGTCGGGACACTATGACCCTTCACCCCTAAATGCTTAAGCATGTGTTTCCTAACAATAAGGACATTCAGCTAGGTAGCCACAATACTAGTATCATGCCTAAGAAAGTTAATAATTCCAGAATCTAATACACAGTCTGTAGTCAGATTTTTCCAGTTGTCTTCTGTGGACACTTTTGTTTTTTTGGTCCAAGGTCCAGTCAAGGTTCATTTGGTTGTATTGTCTGTTTAGGTCTTTTTTTTTTTTTTAATTAAAGTTTATTTTATTTTTGAGAGACAAAGAGCACAAGCAGGGGAAGGGCAGAGACAGAGGGTGTGAGAGAGAGAATCCCAAGCAGGCTGTGCACTGCCAGGGCAGAGCCCAACACGGGGCTCAAACCCACAAACCGCAAGATCATGACCTGAGCCTTAAAGTCAAGAGTTGGACACTTAACTGACTGAGCCACCCAAGTGCCCCTATTTAGGTTCTTTTAAGTAAATACAGATGGCTTTATGACTTTGCATGTCTTCCTTGTGCTTATTTTCTCTGAATCATTCCAGTTTTAGTGTATGGGCTACCAAAGTGGGCACTAAGAGCTTTTCAAGTGATGTGTTCATACTGTTGCTAAATTTTATCCCAACCCACAAGTATCCGTTTGTATAACATTAAGACATTAAAAAATATCTTACGGGAACATGTATTCATGACCACTGCATCATACCCCACTTAATAGGTTACTTTCAAAATTAATCTTTAGATTGTTTCCAACAGAGTTCATCACTTGTGTGATGTACTCTAAAGTACAATCACTTGTGTGATGACTGTAAAGTCATACACCCTAGACTACCAACTGAGTGTTACATTTTTTAATAAAGCATGTATTAAAACCCACCAAATGCCAATTGTTAACATATATAAAGTAGGTAAATCTGAGCAAACATAAGCATTTGTGATTTTTATTATTCTCCCCTTTTTAAAATGTTTTTTATAATTTTATTTTTTTAATTTACATCCACATTAGTTAGCATATGATTCCAATAGTAGATTCCTTAATGCCCCTTACCCATTTAGCCCATCCTCCCTCCCACAACCCCTCCAGCAACCCTCTGTTCTCCATATTTAAGAGTCTCTTACGTTTCATCCCCCTCCATTTTTATATTATTTTTTTTTCCCTTCCCTTATGTTCATCTGTTTTGTCTCTTAAAGTCCTCATATGAGTGAAGTCATATGATTTTTGTCTTTCTCTAATTTCACTTACCATAATACCCTCCAGTTCCATCCACGTGGTTGTAAATGGCAAGATTTCATTATTTTTGATTGCCGAGTAATACTCCATTGTATATATATATACCACATCTTCTTTATCCATTCATCCATCGATGGACATTTGGGCTCTTTCCATACTTTAGCTATTGTTGATAGTGCTGCTATAAACATGGGGGTGCACGTGTCCCTTCGAAATAGCACACCTGTATCCCTTGGATAAATACCTAGTAGTGCAATTGCTGGGTTGTAGTTCTATTTTTAATGTTTTGAGGAACCTCCATACTGTTTTCCAGAGTGGCTGCATCAGTGTGCATTCCCACCAGCAATGCAAAGGAGATCCTCTTTCTCCGCATCCTTGCCGACATCTGTTTGTTGGCTGAGTTGTTAATGTTAGACATTCTGACAGGGGTGAGGTGGTATCTCATTGTGGTTTTGATTTGTATTTCCCTGATGATGAGTGATGTTGAGCATTTTTTCATGTGTCGGCCATCTGGATGTCTTCTTTGGAGAAGTGTCTATTCGTGTCTTTTGCCCATTTCTTCCCTGTATTATTTGTTTTTTTGGGTGTTGAGTTTGATAAGTTCTTTATAGATTTTGGATACTAACCCTCTATCTGATATGTCGTTTGCAAATATCTTCTCCCATTCTGTCAGTTGCCTTTTAGTTTTGCTGATTGTTTCCTTCACTGTGCAGAAGCTTTTTATTTTGATGAGGTCCCAATAGTTCATTTTTGCTTTTGTTTCCCTTGCCTCTGGAGACATGTTGAGTAAGAAGTCGCCACGGCCAAGATCAAGGAGGTTTTTGCCTGCTTTCTCCTCGAGAATTTTGATGGCTTTCTGTCTTACATTTAGGTCTTTCATCCATTTTTAGTTTATTTTTGTGTAGGGTGTAAGAAAGTGGTCCAGGTTCATTTTTCTGCATGTCACTGTCCAGTTTTCCCAGCACAACTTGCCGAAGAGACTGTCTTTATTCCATTGGATAGTCTTTCCTGCTTTGTCAAAGATTAGTTGGCCATACTTTTGTGGGTCCATTTCTGGGTTCTCTATTCTATTCCATTGATCTGAGTGTCTGTTCTTGTGCCAGTACCATACTGTCTTGATGATTACAGCTTTGTAATACAGCTTGAAGTCTGGGATTGTGATGCCTCCTGCTTTGGTTTTCTTTTTCAAGATCGCTTTGGCTATTCGGGGTCTTTTCTGGTTCCATACAATTTTTAGGATTGTTTATTCTAGCTCTGTGAAGAATGCTGGTGTTACTTTGATAGGGATTGCATTGAATATGTGGATTTCTTTGGGTAGTATTGATTTTTTAACAATATTTGTTCTTCCTATCCAGCAGCATGAAATCTTTTTCCATTTTTTTTTTTTGTCTTCTTCAATTTCTTTCATAAGATTTCTACAATTTTCAGTGCATAGATTTTTCACCTCTTTGGTTAGATTTATTCCTAGGCATTTTATGGTTTTTGGTGCAATTGTAAATGGGATCGATTCCTTGATTTCTCTTCCTCTTGCTTCATTGTTGGTGTATAGGAATGCAACCAATTTCTGTGCATTGGTTTTATATCCTGCAACTTTGCTGAATTCATGAATCAGTTCTAGGAGTTTTTTGGTAGAATCTTTTGGGTTTTCCATACAGAGTATCATGTCATCTGCAAAGAGTGAAAGTTTGACTTCTTCCTGGACAATTTGGATGTCTTTTATTTGTGTTATCTGATTGAAGAGACTAAGACTTCCAATACTGTGTTGAATAACAGTGGTGATAGTGGGCATCACTGTCTTGTTCCTGACCTTAGGGGGAAAGCTCTCAATTTTTCCCCATTGAGGATGATATTAGCATTGGGTCACTCATATATGGCTTTTATGATCTTGAGGTATGATCCTTCTATCCCTACTTTCTTGAGGGTTTTTATCAAGAAAGGATGCTGTATTTTGTCAAATTCTTTCTCTGCATCTATTGAGAGATCATATGGTTCTTGTCCTTTTTTTTTTATTGATGTGATGAATCACATTGATTGTTTTGCGGATATCGAACCAGCCCTGCATCCCAGGTATAAATCCCACTTGGCCGTGGTGAATATTTTTTTTAATGTATTGTTGGATCTGGTTGGCTAATATCTTGTTGAGGATTTTTGCATCCATGTTCATCAAGGAAATTGGTCTATAATTCTCCTTTTTAGTGGGGTCTCTGGTTTTGGAATCAAGGTAATGCTGGCTTCATAAAAAGAGTGTGGAAGTTTTCCTTCCACTTCTATTTTTTGAAACAGCTTCAAAAGAATAGGTGTTAACTCTTCCTTAAATGTTTGGTAGAATTCCCCTGGAAAGCCATCTGGCCCTGGACTCTTGTGTTTTGGAAGATTTTTGATTACTAATTCGGTTTCTTTCATTTATATATATATAATTTATTGTCAAACTGGTTTCCATACAACACCCATTGCTCATTCCAACAGGTGCCCTCCTCAATGCCCATCACCCACTTTCCCCTCTCCCCCAGCCCCCATTAACCCTCAGTTTGTTCTCAGTATTTAAGAGTCTCTTATGATTTGCCTTCCTCCCTCTCTGTAACTTTTTCCCCCCTTCTCCTTCCCCCTGGTCTTGTGTTAAGTTTCTCAAGATCCACATATGTGTGAAAACATATGGTATCTGTCTTTCTCTGCCTGACTTATTTCACTTAGCATAATACTCTCCACTTCCACCTACGTTTCTACAAATGGCCAGATTTCATTCTTTCTCATTGCCAAGTAGTATTCCATTGTATATACAAACCACATCTTCTTTATCCATTCGTCAGTTGATGGACATTTAGGCTCTTTCCATAATTTTGCTATTGTTGAAAGTGCTGCTATAAACATTGGGGTACAATGCCCCTATGCATCATCCCTCCTGTATCCCTTGGGTAAATTCTTAGCAGTGCTATTGGTGGGTCATAGGGTAGATCTATTTTTAATTTTCTGAGGAACCTCCACACTGTTTTCCAGAGTGGCTGCACCAGTTTTCATTCCCACCAACAGTGCAAGAGGGTCCCTGTTTCTCCACATCCACTCCAGCATCTATAGTCTCCTGATTCAATTTCTTTACTGGTTATGGGTCTGTTCAAATTTTCTTTCTTCCTGGTTAAGTTTTGATAGTTTTTATGTTTCTAGGAATTTGTCCATTTCTTCCAGATTGCCCATTTTATTGGCATATACTTGCTCATAATATTCTCTTATTATTGTTTTTATTTCTGCTGTGTTGGTTGTGATCTCTCCTCTTTCATTCTTGATTTTATTCATTTGGGTCCTTTCTTTTGTCTTTTTGATCAAACTGGCTAGTGGTTTATCAATTTTGTTAATTCTTTCAAAGAACCAGCTTCTGGTTTCATTGATTCGTTCTACTGTTTTTTTGGTTTCAATAGCATTAATTTCTGCTCTAATCTTTATTATTTCCTGTCTCCTGCTGGCTTTGGATTTTATTTGCTGTTCTTTTTCCAGCTCTTTAAGGCATAAGATTAGCTTCTGTATAGGAAATCTTTCTTCCTTCTTTAGGAAGGCCTGAATTGCTATATACTTTCCTCTTATGACCGCCTTCCTGCGTCCCAGAGGTTTGGGGTTGTGGTGTTATCATTTTCATTGGCTTCCATGAACTTTTTAATTTCCTCTTTAACTTCTTGGTTAGCCCATTCATTCTTTAGTAGGATGCTCTTTAGTCTCCCAAGTATTTGTTACCTTTCCAAATTTTTTCTTGTGGTTGATTTTGAGTTTCATAGCATTGTGGTCTGAAAATATGCACGGTATGATCTCGATCTTTTTGTTCTTGTTGAGGGCTGATTTGTGTCCCAGTATGTGGTCTATTCTGGAGAACGTTCCATGTGCACTGGAGAAGAATGTATATTCCACTGCTTTAGGATGAAATGTTCTGAATATATCTGTTAAGTCCCTCTGGTCCAGTGTGTCATTCAAAGCCATTGTTTCCTTGTTGATTTTTTGATTAGATGATCTGTCCGTTGCTGTGAGTGGGGTGTTGAAGTCCCCTACTATTATGGTATTACTGTCAATGAGTTTCTTTATGTTTGTGATTGATTTATATTTTTGGGTGTTCCACATTTGGCGCATAGACGTTTATATTTGTTAGGTCTTCTTGGTGGGTAGACGCCTTACTTATGATATAAAGCCCTTCTTCATCTCTTGATACAGTCTTTATTTTAAAGTCCAGATTGTCTGATATAAGTATGGCTATTTCAGCTTTCTTTTGTTGACCATTAGCATGATAGATGGTTCTCCATCCCCTTACTTTCAATCTGAAGGTGTCTTTAGGTCTAAAGTGGGTCTCTTGTAAACAGCACGTAGATGGGTCTTGTTTCTTATCCATTCTGTTACTCTATGTCTTTTGATTGGAGCATTGAGTCCATTGACGTTTAGAGTGAGTACTGAAAGATATGAATTTATTGCCATTATGTTGCTTGTAGAGTTGGAATTTCTGGTGGTGTTCTCCAGTCCTTTCTAGTCTTTGTTGCTTTTGGTCTTTATTTATTTGTTTGTTTTTTCTCATCTTTTCTCCCCTCAGAGAGTCCCCCTTAAAATTTTTTGCAGGGCTGGTTTAGTGGTCACAAACTCCTTTAATTTTTGTCTGGGAAAGTTTTTATCTCTCCTTCTATTTTGAATGACACCCTTGCTGGATAAAGAATTCTTGGCTGCATATTTTTCTGATTCAGCACATTGAATACATCCTGCCACTCCTCTCTGGCCTGCCAAGTTTCTGTGGATAGGTCTGCTGCAAACCTGATCTGTCTCCCCTTGTAGGTTAGGGACTTTTTTTCCCTTTCTGCTTTCATGGTTCTCTCCTTGCCTGAGTATTTTGTGAATTTGACTATGATATGCCTTGTTGATGGTCGGTTTTTGTTGAATCTAATGGGAGTCCTCTGTGCTTCCTGGATTTTGATGTCTGTGTCTTTCCCCAGGTTAGGAAAGTTTTCTGCTATGATTTGCTCACATAACCCTTCTACCCCTATGTCTCTATCTTCCTCTTCTGGGACCCCTATGATTCTAATGTTCCTTTTTAATGAGTCATTGATTTCTCTAATTCTTAAATTGTGCTCTTTCACCTTAACTTCCCTCTTTTTTTCTGCTTCGTTATTCTCCATAAGTTTGTTCTCTATATCTGATTCTCTGTTCTGCCTCATCCATCCTTGCCACTGTGACATCCATTCAAGATTGCAGCTCAGTTATAGCATTTTTTATTTCATCCTGACTAGCTTTTACTTCTTTTATCTCTGCAGAAAGGGATTCTATTTTCAACTCCAGCTAGTATTCTTATTATTGTGATTCTAAATTCTGCCTCTTGCTTGGTTAATTCCCTGGCTGTCGTTTCTTCCTGCTCTTTCTTTTGGGATGAATTCCTTCATTTGGTCATTTTGAAGGGAGAAAAGGAATTAATGAGGTAAAAAAATTAAAATTGAAAAAATATTAAAATTAAAAAATTAAAAACAAGCACACACACACACACACACATACAAAGTCTAATAAATGTTGTTAGATCCTAGGTGTGTTTTGGTCTGGGTGTTGAAAGGGGCTTGATTAGAGAAAAAGGGGGAAAGAAAAAAAAAGGAAAGAAATCATTTGAAAATTTGACACTAAAGTAGACTAAAATGAAATGATGGAAGTAAAATAGAATTTGAAAAAAATTTACACAAAAGTAGAAAATATAGTAGAAAAAAATTAAAGAAAAATAGTTTTAATAAAAATTGAAAATAAAAATGAATTTTTTCTCTTTCCGTATTCAAGAAAATGAAAAGAAATGAAAAAGAGAAAAAAGAAAAAGAAAGAAAGAAAATTGAATAGATGGTCCAGTGAACAGATTGAAATATAACTGAAATTACTTGGTTTTCCCCTAGAAGTCAAACTATGAAGCCTTTTATAGTCCATAAACTAAGCAGGTGGAGACTTGTGTTCTTGAAGAGCGAGGTTGGCCCAGTTGGGTGGGGCTTAGTGTAATGGCTCTGTACCCCACTAGATGGTGCTGCTACCCTCCTGGGGCAGATTGTTGTGGCGCTCGTAGGTGCGTGTGCGCGCGCGTGGGAGTGGTGAAAATGGTGTCACCCAGCTACCCAGTCTCTAGTATCTGAACTCTGTTCTCCCTCATTAGCAATCGTGCACCCATCCTTTGTCTTCAGCTTCCTTCCACTCCTCGCTTTTACACAGTCCATGACCAAGCCCTAGGTAGAACCTTCCTCCTGAGTTTTGTCTCAGATGAGGCTGTGCTTCTCGACCCCTTACTTCTGAGGGATTGTGGCTTTGACCCTTTCTGCCCCTCTGTGGAAGGTCTCACTGAGCAATGGCCGGGTGCTGGCTGCACCCAGGAACGTTCGTGGGACTGTGCTGCTGCTGACACCCAGAGACTGCGGCTGGGTGCCAGCCCATCCCAGAAAAAGTTTGCACAATTGTGTAGCAGCAGCATTTCAGGGAATATGGAAAATCACATCACACATCTGGCACCAGGCTTCACCCTCAGTGACCTCGTTCCAGCACCAGCAAATGTGGTTTTCTCCTGGGTCCACTGGGGTCTTTGCCTGTGCAGGGGCCACACAGCCTCTACCACGTGTCCTCCCAGCAAGGGAACCGCCTCTCCCTGTGTGGCCTGAAGACCCCTGGACTCCACTCTACTCCTGGGGATTCACCCTTCCCACCAGAGCGCCACCGGCTATTGAGCTGCAGAGTTTCAGCCTCTGTGCTCCCCTGTTTATAGTCTTAATGGAATTTAAACCCTCTCCTTTCTCCTTTCTCCCTCTTTAGTTCAGTCCCTGTGGCTGTTTCCACTTTCTCTCCAGCTGCTTTGGTGGGGGGGATACTTTTCCTGTATTCTTCCCCCCCATCTCAGCCCTCTCTCCTCATGCAAAAGTGGCTCCCTGCCCTCCATGGCTTGTCTCTCCCCCAGTTCACCTTTCCACACCACGTACCTGCTGAGTTCTGTGGTTCAGGTTGTGAAGATTATTGTGTTAATCCTCAGATACGTTTTCTAGGTGTGCAGGATGGTTTAGTGTTGGTCTGGCTGTATTTCATGGACATGAGACACACAAAAAACTTCCATGTTGTTCTGCCATCTTGGCTCCTCCCTATTTCCCCCTTTTTTATTGAAGCATACTTGACACACAATGTTATGTCAGTTTCAGGTATGCAACATGGTGATTGGATAACTCCATGTACTGTGCTCCCCACAAGTGTAGCTGCCATCTGTCACCACACAGCACTATTACAGCACCATTGACTACATCCCCTGTGTGGTACTTTTCATCCCTGTGACTACTCATTTCGTAACTGGAAGCCTGTGTCTCCCACTCCCTTCATCCATTTCGCCAATCCCTAACCCCCAGCTCCTCTGGCAGCCATCAGTTTGTTGTCTTTATTTATCAGTCTTAATTTATAGGTTTCTGCCTATTTGTTTTGGTTTTTAGATTTCATATATAAGTGAAATCATAGTATTTGTTTTTACCTGACTTATTTTACTTAGTGCCATACCCTTTAGGTACCCAACCATGTTGTTGCAAATGGCAAGATCTCACTCTTTTTTTTATAACTAATATTCCATTGTATGTATATGTATCTATCTGTCTACCTGTCTGCCTGCCTATCTATCTATCTCTCATCCTTCATCTGTCCCACATCTTCTTTATCCATTCATCTCTATTGATGGACATGTAGGTTGCTTGCATATCTTTGTGTTAATAACATAATAGTTATAGGGGTGCATGGTATCTTTTTGAATGAGCATTTTTTTGTTTTTTGTTTTGGTAAATACTGCATTTGTGATTTTTAAATGAATAAGGGATAAAAAATAAATTTTAAACCCAGGATGGCTTAAAAAGTTCCCCAGGTAAGTGAGGCAGTTTAAGAGCAGACTGTCTGGTTTCATATTTGCTCTCCATCTCTCACGATGGCACTGGACAGATCACAATAAGTTGCAATCTCATTAAGCATCAGAATTCTCACCTGTTAATAGGTATATAGCACTTCCCTGAGAGGATCATTCTGAGGATCAAGTGTGCTAATACATGTAAAACTATCATGTACCCAGTATATACTACATACTCAATGTTAGCTATTAACGTCTGGATGTTCAAAGTTCTATCTCTTCCCTGGTGTCTGAGTATCTACCAGCAGGTCAAGAGAGGAGCTTATGCTTGGTTAAAATTACCATCTCCAGCCTCAGTCTACACCACCTAATGGTGTAATGCAGGATCAGCAGGGAACTTTAAGCCCAATGTGCTTGGAGTAACGCCCTCAATGCTTTCATCACAGGGGTCAGTAAGCCACTCCAGACTCTGCAGGACTCTTGGAAAGGCCTTGTCACCTGTTTCTACCTCTTGGTATAAAGCCTTGCCACAACTTTCTTCCTCAAAACCATTAAGGCTAATTTCACATGCCCTTGACTCCTGTTAATTTTATCACTGCAAGAAGCCCTATAAAGGTGTCTGGGTGGCTCAGTCGGTTAACTGTGTGACTCTTGATTTTGGCTCAGGTCATGATCTCACGGTTTGTGGGTTCAAGCCTCCTCACTGACAGTGCAGAGCCTGCTTGGGATTCTCTCTCTCCCTCTCTCTCTCTCTCTCTCTCTGTGCCCCTCCTCTGCTCATGCTCACACATACTCTCTCTCTCTCTCTTTCTCAAAATAAATAATAAATAAATCACCTTTGGAAAAAAAATCTCCATATCGCTTTTCACATTCTTCCTTCTGGAATATTCTTCCATATTCCCTCACCCACTCCCAATCATTTCCACTATGCCCTCTGGACTCAAAATCAATCAACAATAAAATTTCCTAAATCTTTAACTTGTTTCCACCTTTCTTTCACCTCCTTGTTCTAGCCAAAACTACTTCCCTTGAATCCTTTCCAGGTCAGTTTTCTCTTGCACCCCTCACACAGCTCAGCCTGGAGAGAGACTAGACAGTCCCCTTAATCTTCCATGCCCTAAAAGTCACTCTCTGAATCTTACATCAACAAACCATATCATCCACTATTTCTCCTGGTTGCAAATGAACCCGTTTTCACTTGCCCTCTCTCATCTTTACTCTTGGGGTTCCTGTCATTCCAGGACTGCTTCTGTCACAGTTTGTGAGGATTTCAATGTCCACTTTACATTATTTTTTTCTAGTTTCTCAGGTCCTTGCCTTCTTTCTCCAATGATCTTGTTCTCCAGCCTATATCGGCCACTTATTTCCACTTAAACCCTAAGAGTTGTTTGTTTTAAAGATTTTTTTAAGTGTATTTATTTATTTTGAGAGAGAAAACATGAGTTGGGTAGGGGCAGAGAGATTGGGGGAGGGAGAGAATCCTAACACTGGGCTAAAACTACAAACTGTGAGATCATGACTTGAGCCAAAGTTGGAAGCTTAACAAACTGAACCATCCAGATGCCCCTCAATCCTAGTTTTTGACATTACCAATATCCATAATCCTGGGTACCAATTTTAAGCATCCAGCTCTGACCCGCATTGACTACTCTCCCAGCTCATTCCTCTCACACCCTAACTCTATTCTTTGCAGGCCTTTTGGAGAGCGTCCAACCCAACCTCACCAGATGGCGGTCATGTGTGGTTCATATTTTGTCCCCAGAAAACATGCCTCAGCCACAAACCCTGGGAATGCTGTTGTATCCTAACAGGTCACGGACACTTTGCACACACCGTCAGAGCCCTTAGCAAGCCAGTTTCTCAACTTTTTAATTTTCTAGGTGGGATTCAGTCACAAGTCTTTTGTGCTCCTTCCCCCAACTTCAGGGGCACATACTCCTGGGGGAAGTGATCTTATTCCCAGATTAGAGGTAAATCTTGGTTAGTGTGAATCAATCATGGCAAACCCATTCTCCTCACTAGCAACTGGTGTAGGTAAATGAAGTCTGCCAAGAGAGGGGCTTCTTTGCTGTTAAAAATCAAGTTGTAGTAAAAGCAGGACATTTTCTCTCTGGGCAATCTCTTGTCTGGATGATATACGTAAATTTCTCATACACGATGGCAGCCTGAGGAAAATCTGACATGCTGAAGAGTAGAAAAAAGAAGTTGCTCCTGATATCACTCTAAGTCACTGAATCAACCAGTCCTGGAGCCATCCTATCTGGGGATTCCTTGTTAATTGAAAGAATAAATCCTCATGTTTAAGCCATTCTCAACTGGTTTTTGTGTTACATCTTGCCAAAAGTCTCCCATGTGATAGGAGTTGTTCTTACTGGGTGCCAACACCAGATCCTGTATACATATCCTCTTCTTTAACAATCTGTAAGTACTGTTATTGTGCCAGTTTTAAAATGAGTAAACTGAGGCACAGGTCACAAAGTCAGTAAGTGGGAGAGCAGGGTTCAAGCCCATCAGTCTGTAGGACTTCAAGGCCTAGGCTCTTAACCACCACACTGCAGCGCCTCCTGGTGGAGACAGGGGGACACTACCTGAGGAACCCTCTGAGGAACCCAGAAGGTGGGGACCACTCACTGAAGCACCCCTTTCTGGCACCAGGCTGGTTGGACTTGTCCTGTAAAGTTCTTATTTTGTACTCACAGCCTGGTGAGACCTAAGACTCAGAAACGCATTAACTTTATACTCTCTACACCTATTTGGGACAGAATGTCACATTTAGTATCTGTCTCAGTATTACTTTAAATAAAAAAAAGTTAGTTATCATAAAAGTTCCAAAGTTATGTTTTCCAGTAGTTCTTGGGGGGAATCAAACCCATAATACTCTTTGAAAAAATTATGGGTACCAAATTTCTTATGGAAAAGTGGTAAAAATTTTGATTTCTTATAACTATGAAAGGTGACAGACTATTAATTAGACATATTGTGGTGTTCATTTGCAAGCATAAAAATATCAAATCATCATGCTGTACATCTGAAAGTAATATGGTGTTGTGTGTAAATTATACCTCGGTTTAAAAAAAGTTTTGGTTTAGTCTGGGGAATGGGGAGCCTGAAGTATGTTCTTTAAAAGAAAAGGTCCAGTGTAGAAAAAAATGTGCCAGAAATATGTGTAGCAGGTAGTTATCAGATAAAAATATGTTAATCCTTCTTTCAAAGATGTGTTTTGGGGGCACCAGGGTGGCTCAGTCAGTTAAGCATCCGACTCTCGGTTTCAGCTCAGGTCATGATCTGTGGCTTTGTGAGTTTGAGCCCTGCATCAGGCTCTGTGCTGATGGTGTGGAGCCTGCTTAGGATTCTCTCTCTCTCTCTCTCTCTCTCTCTCTCTCTCTTTGCCTCTCCCCTGCTCACACTGTCTCTGTCTCTCTCAAAAATAAACTTAAAAAAAAAAAACCAAAGAGGTGCTTTGTTCAGTGAGGTAAAATAAATATTTTATGAACACTATTGATTAGGTGGGAATGGCCACAGCCCTTAACCTCAAGGGGTCAGGAAGTCTACACAATCCAGTTCCAAGAACCAGGGGGCAATGAGGAGAAACAAGGAGTATTTGTATCATTGGTATAGAAATTTTGTGTTCTCCAAGAGCAGGCAATCAGTATTTTTATTTATTGGGGTTTAAGGAACTTTAAAAGAGGAAGTATAAAAATGACTCAAAATCCCCACATGAAAAAGAATATTGATTTGAGGGAGCATGACATGCTAATGTACAGCACATCAAAGAGGCTCTGTTTTAAGAATAACAACTACTAGCACAGCAGAGAACGGAAGCTGTGGCTCTCCTCTTCCCCCAAGACTCTAAGATCTCCCCCCACTGCCCCAGAACACCCTTCACATGATCCCCACCCCGGCCTCATGAGCTCTGATCGGTTTGTCTCTGTATCCCAGAGCCACTCGGCTCATTGAGTTGCTCAGAAATACCTGAAATATTTACCAAGGGCCATATTGCCTATCCAAGGCTCACTCTGGCACATTGCTGTTTGCCTAATTATAGTTACATCAAATAAATAATGCTGGGCATTTTAGAATGTTTATTATGGTCTACACCATAGTGTAGATCAGTTTAGAGCTGTCTCCACTGGCTACTTGATTGAAAAGATGAGTGAGCCTCTTTGGATGTTATCAGGAGTGACAGTCCAAGCCAGTCAGTCCTATGGTGACTATATTGATTCATAAACTTTTATTTATGACAAATTAATCGTCAGCCCATCTTTGAAAACCGATTATGGTTTGTATTTCCATTCTGCAATATTTGTGAAAGGGAAGTCACGTAACTAAAAGACAATTCAATGAAATTTAAGGAAATAATTCCTCATTCTCAAGATTTCCACTGAGGGACATTATTGCTAATCTATTTTGGACCTCCTATAAGAGGAATTACAGGGGCATCTTGGTGGTTTGGTCAGTTAAACATCTGACTTTGGCTCAGGTCATGATCTCACGGTTTGTGGGTTGGAGACCCATGTTGGGCTCTGTGCTGACAGCTCAGAGCCTGGAGCCCGCTTCGGATTCTGTGTCTCCCTATCTTGGCCCCTTCTGCATTCATGTTATGTCTCTTTCTTTCTCAAGAATAAGTAAACATGAAAAAAAATGAAATCTAAATGAATCCGGGTTATGATCTTGACTTGGCTATTTACAAACTGTTTGGAAGTACCTGCTGTTTGTACCTACTGCTTGATAGTAGGCAAATTATTTTTCATTTCTAAGCCTGTTTCCTTTTATTTACTTTATCTATCTCTATTATTTATCATTACTGTCACCTATCATTTCTATCTATCCATGTATCCATCTATGGTAGACATTAAAGTATTCATTAATATCTATTTCCTTTTACTTCTAGGCATTTAGGATGATCATGCGTGTGTGTGCGTGCTCACACACACACACACACACAGCTACACATGACCTGCTATGGTCAATGAAATAGGAGAGAAGTAGTGACTTGTATCTTCCAGCATTTAAGACAGGGTGTCAATTTTCCATCTTTCCTCCTCCCTGCTGCTGTGATTGGCAATGTGAATGGTGTGCCTCAGCTGGAAGAATCTCTGAATGAAGGCTCTATGGAGTCCAGCCACTAAGGGCTGTTGTGAATAAGAAATACACTATTATTGTGATAAGTGAATGTGATTTGGGGATTGTTACTTAACCTAACTTAACCTGACCAATACATCATCTTCCCTTTTCCCAAAAAGAAGTTAAAGTAGCTGAAAGAGATGTATTGTACAGTAGGATAAACAAGTGTCTGAGTAAGTTAAAGATAACATATAATAACATTTGCCTTACAGAATCATTGGGAGAAAACATATATATCCACCAGTGTGATTGATAATCAGTAGATAGAACAATATGAGCTTCCAGCTGTTTTTTATGTTTGGATCCTTCTATATGATGGTCCTTCCCCACCCCAGAGTTCTTTGCTCACTTTCCACCATGCTCAGGGAGGCCTTCTTTTGACCTACTTACTTACAATTACAATCTAGTTTCTCCCATGCCACACTCATTACCTTTCTTAACTTTTTTTCCATTGTACGTATCACCATCTGCCATACTATATATTTTACTTACTTATTTGTTTGGTATGTGTCCCTCGACACTAGAATGGAAGTTCCATGAGGAAAGGGGTCTTTATCTGTTTTGTTCACTGCTGTATTCCCAGATCACCTAGAACAGTGCCTGACACAGTCAGTGCTCAATAAATATTTTTGAATGAGTTTGGATTAATGAATTGTGATTTGATAGGACTCACCAGAATCCTTAGTACAGACACCAAAATGAAATAAATAGCCAACTGCCTGGTGTTTCAGAGTTTGGGATATCAAAATATACACACCACCCTGTCTTCTACATGTATACCCTCCTTGACTGTCATCTGTCCATCAGTAACTTCCCTGCCTCCGCTCCCTTTTTGGCATGCTGGTTTTGAGAGATAACTACCCACCATAGAGTCTTCAACAACAATACTGATGAGAACTGAAACAAAATAATGATTAACATTTATTAAGCACCATGACATGCTAGCTTCAAGGCTAAGTACATTCCATTCATGATCGAATTTGAATTTCAAACAACTCTGAAGCAGTACTATTATCACCATTATTTTAAAGATGAAAAAAATTGAGACTTAATGATGCTAAATAATTTGCCCCAAGCCACATCCCTAGTAAGTGGTAAGTAATGTAGATATTTAGTTCTCTATTGCTGTGTAACAAGCCACCCCAAACATGGTGGCTAAAAATAATTTGTTATTGTTTGTCATGATTTTGTGGGTCAAATGGGCTCAGCTGGATGGCTCTCTTGGAGTCTCTCATATGACTGTATATTGTTGCAGGTAGGTGACAGCTGACCTGGGTGTCCCAGATGGCTTTCACATGTCTGGCATCTCAGAAGGGATGCCTGAAACACTTGGGGACTGCCCAGTCTTCTCTCTGTCTATACAGCCTCTCCACACTGTTAGTTTAGGGTTGCTTCCAGCATGGTGGCCTTGGCATACTCAGACTCCTGACTGTGGTGACTGGCGTCTTATGAACTGGCCTTGGAAGTCACACAGTGTCACTTCCCTCACATTCTATTAGCTATACAGGACCAGCTCAGATTCACTGTGGAGGACATAAATAATGGAAGGCGTGTCTCATTGGGGGATTATTTTGGAGACTCACTATCATGGTGGGATTTTTAAAAATATTTATTTTTGAGAGAGACAGAGAGCGCAGGGGAAGGGCAGAGAGAGAGGGACACAGAATCTCAAGCAGGGTCCGCACTGTCAGCACAGAGCCCTATGTGGGGCTCAAACTCATGGAACTGTGAGATCATTACCTGAGCCGAAATCAAAAGTCAGACACTTAACTGACTGAACCATCCAGGTGTCCCTATCATGATATGATTTTTATCCAGATATTCTGAACCTAAGCTAGTGGTTGTGATGTGGAGATGTTGGGATTCAGAGCCAACGGCCAAGAAAGAATTCTTGAGACATCCTTGGTGCGAAAAAGGTAGTTTTATTAAAGCACGGGGACAGGATCCAGCGGTAGAAAGAGCTGCACTGGGACTGTGAGGGGTAACTGATTACATAAAACTTTGGTTTGCGAGCATAATTAATTCCAGATATGGAATGAAATGGAATGAAATTCATTCCATTCAAAGCACTCATATATCAAAGTGAATTTCAAGAACCATTGGCTTGGTTGTGATCATGTGACATTCGGTGTCACATACTACTCACATTGCAAGACATCACTCATTTATCAAGTTAAAATGTATTAGAAATGTTTGCTTGTCTTGCAGAACAAATTCCTTGTAATCCAAGGTTTTACAGTATATACTTTCAGGTTGGGAGGGGGTCAGAGACTGCACAAGCCTCCAAGGTATTTGGAAACAAGGTTTCTAGGACCCTGAGGGGGCTAGCTATTGTTAGGAAAATGTCATTTATTACTGTTCAATAAACCCTCAGTCATAAGATCCTTCAGATGTGTATCGGTGGGCCATATGCTTAGAGGATGATTGCTAACATATATCTTGGGATGAAGAGATAAAGGAAATTTCCAAAGGAATTTCTATATTTTAGAGTAGACTCACAGGATCCTGGGATGTCAGGATAATGTTAAGCTAAAATGGCCTTTTGCCTTGCAAAGTGTCAACCTCAAGGAAGCTGAGCTCTCAGAGGAAGGTCACTCTGCCTGCTTCAAGGACTTGTTAATGGGCTGTATGTTATAGGGACATTTAATTTTTTTTTTTGCCTTTGTTTCCCACATCAGTTTGCAAACCCATTTATCTAAATGGAGGAGGCAGGTGACATATGAGGAAGGAAGCCCTGATGCAAGACAGGTGCTGGAGGAGAAGATGAGGTGAACAAGACAGCACAGGTCTTATTTAAAGGACCATGTGCTGTCGGCACTAGCAACTTTGTCTTTCAAGACTTCAGGTCCCAAATTTCTGCATTTTAAGGGAAGCCAGATATATTTATAAAATATCCTTTTTTTTTTTTTTTTTTTTGAGAGAGAAAGAAAGAGCATGCTTGTGCAAGTAGGGGAGGGGCAGAGAGAGAGAGAGAGAGAGAGAGAGAGAGATGGAGGCAGAAGATCCAAAGAGGGCTCTGCACTGCCAGCAGAGAACATGATGTGGGGCTTGAACTTATGAACAGTGAGATCGTGACCTGAGCTGAAGCCAGATGCTTAACAGAATGAGCCACCCAGGCACCCCAAAATATCCCAATTTTCAAACCACAGTACACAGTCAAGCAAAACACGCATGTGTTTTGTCTGTGTGCTGCCAGGTTGTAAACCCTGTCTGTGCTGGATCTCCAAGGTAATGGTCACACTCGCAAGCGTAACACACAAGGCCCCAGTGTTCGTGGGGGCCACTTTACCTGAACTTCCCAGCTTCGTTTCTCACTCCTCTCCAGCATGCATGCACTCAGCAACATCTATTGATTCGTACTACATGTTAAGCAAGTTCTAGATGCTGGGGATATATAGCAGAGAACAAAACAAAGTCCTGCCCTCAGGGGACTATTCTATATTCTAGTTGGCAGAGACAGCCAATACACATATAAAAGTATAAAATGTCAGATGGCACTGAGTGTCATAGAGAAAAATAAAGCAGGGTGAGCTCCAGCATGGTTGGTTACAGGACATGCCTTTGCTTTCCTGTCATGCTCTTCTGTCTGCCTTGAATGACTCTCCCTCCCTTGTAGCCTAGTTGCTTCCTACCTCTCACTGGAGACTTAGCTTGAGCATTACAACCTTGCAATATTTTCTCTGTGCCATAAGACTGGTGACCCTCCTCCTGGCTCCCAGGGCACTTGTGCCTGCTCTTACTGTGAGGTTATAACTGTTTCTTAAGTTGGTATTTACTTTTCAGTATCTCCCACCAGACAGTGAGTAAATTGGGGGGGTTCTGTATTTCTTTACATTTTCTATAAATCTTTGTTGATCAATGGAACATCCTCTTTGTGAAGATCTTTCCTGAGGAAGCTGCTGGGGGGGGGAGGCAAATGCTCCTGACTTGTTTTCTTCTTTCCCTTTCCAGTAAGAAAAGTGCTTCCCTCTGCTGTTGAAGCACAGAACTGTGCTTTGGTGACTTGGAAAATGAAGAAGGTAAAGGATGTTGTTTATGTCCTTTGGTTTAGGGACAGGTTATTAATGAGTGTGAAATACTGTCTTAGATTATCAGTGAGTCAAGGAGCCAAAGCTAACTTCAAAGCTTACTTTACTTGGTCGTGAGAAGATGCTGATATACTTTCTATTTGCATATTCATATATGCACATTTGCGTATTCATGCACACATTCATGCACGCAAGATGAAGAATATATCCCCTGTGTGTACAGACTTAACCACGTGCACTTGCTCTAGGCAACTTAGGCAAACAGGATGCACACTCACAATTGACAAGCATCAAACACCAGAAGCTGCTCCTGGCACAGCCTGATCACAGACCAGCATCTCTGACTTTTCTGTTTGCAGGGCTTCCTTCTGGCTCCTGATGCCTGCGTTTTCAGGGGTGTTTCGCTTCCATTAAGATTCTGAGGACACCAGCGGCCTGGAGGCTGGCTCGGTTTTCTAGAAGACCCATGGCTGGGGCTCCCTCTATGCCCCTGCGGCCGCCCTGTGGAATAAGGTGAGGGCTGTCACTGGCGGGGGGGCGGTGGTTGGGGAGCGCACATGTTCCACTGCGCTCGGAACACGCAAGATCTCAGCCCAGCCCGCACAGGGCCGTGTGGGCACAGCAGCCTCTGATGTGTCTCAACTCTGGAAACCATGACTTTTCAGGCTGTGTCAGAGCCTCCCCCAAACAAAGTGACCAGGCTTGCAGCCGCGCCAGGAGACAAAAGCCCCAGGCAGCAGGCAGCTGCTGGGGAGTGTGTTCCCGGATGGAGCAGCCCTGGGGGTCGCTTGGAGGAGGAGGACAGTGGGGCTTGGGCTCAGGGACAATTCTGGGGGTGGGGTGGGGTGGAGGGGGTACTCTGAGCACACTGAGCAGCGGAGATTCAGTCACACACCTGATGACAACTTCTTGCTAATTGCTTGCTAGCTTCATTCAAATGATCTTTCCATGGAATGGGCCCAAAGGTTTTGCTTGCTTGTTTTTTTTTTTAATATGAAACTTATTGTCAGATTGGTTTCCATACAATACCCAGTGCTCATCCCCAAAGGTGCCCTTCTCAATACCCATCACCCACCTTCCCACCCCCCATCAACCCTCAGTTTGTTCTCAGTTTTTAAGAGTCTCTTATGCTTTGGCTCTCTCCCTCTCTAACCTCTTTTTTTTTTTTTTTCTTCTCCTCCCCCATAGACTTCTGTTAAGTTTCTCAGGATCCACATAAGAGTGAAAACATATGGTATCTGTATTTCTCTGTATGACTTATTTCACTTAGCATAACACTCTCCAGTTCCATCCACGTTGCTACAAAAGGCCATATTTCATTCTTTCTCATTGCCATGTAGTATTCCATTGTGTATATAAACCACAATTTCTTTATCCATTCATCCGTTGATGGACATTTAGGCTCTTTCCATAATTTGGCTATTGTTGAAAGTGCTGCTATAAACATTGGGGTCCAAGTGCCCCTATGCATCAGCACTCCTGTATCCCTTGGGTAAATTCCTAACAGTGCTATTGCTGGGTCATAGGGTAGGTCTATTTTTAATTTTTTGAGTAAACTCCACACTGTTTTCCAGAGTGGCTGCACCAGTTTGCATTCCCGCCAACAGTGCAAGAGGGTTCCCGTTTTTCCTCATCCTCGCCAGCATCTATAGTCTCCTGATTTGTTCACTTTAGCCACTCTGGCGTGAGGTGATATCTGAATGTGGTTTTGATTTGTATTTCCCTGATGAGGAGTGAGGTTAAGCATCTTTTCATGTGCCTGTTGGCCATCTGGATGTCTTCTTTAGAGAAGTATCTATTCATGTTTTCTTCCCATTTCTTCACTGGATTATTTGTTTTTTGGGTGTGGAGTTTGGTGAGCTCTTTATAGATTTTGGATACTAGCCCTTTGTCCGATATGTCATTTGCAAATATCTTTTCCCATTCCATTGGTTGCCTTTTAGTTTTGTTGATTGTTTCCTTTGCTGTGCAGAAGCTTTTAATCTTCGTGAGGTCCCAATAGTTCATTTTTGCTTTTAATTCCCTTGACTTCGGGGAATAAACCTAACCAAAGATGTAAAAGATCTGTATGCTGAAAACTATAGAAAGCTTATGAAGGAAATTGAAGAAGATATAAAGAAATGGAAAAATATTCCGTGCTCATGGATTGGAAGAATAAATATTGTTAAAATGTCAATACTACCCAAAGCTATCTACACATTCAATGCAATCCCAATCAAAATTGCACCAGCATTCTTCTCGAAGCTAGAACAAGCAATCCTAAAATTTGTATGGAACCACAAAAGGCCCTGAATAGCCAAAGTAATTTTGAAGAAGACCAAAGCGGGAGGCATCACAATCCTAGACATTAGCCTCTACTACAAAGCTGTCATCATCAAGACAGCATGGTATTGGCACAAAAACAGACACATAGACCAATGGAATAGAATAGAAACCCCACAACTAGAGCCACAAAAGTATGGCCAACTCATCTTTGACAAAGCAGGAAAGAACATCCAATGGAAAAAAAGACAGTCTCTTTAACAAATGGTGCTGGGAGAACTGGACAGCAACATGCAGAAGGATGAAACTAGACCTCTTTCTCACACCATTCACAAAAACAAACTCAAAATGGATAAAGGACCTGAATGTGAGACAGGAAACCATCAAAACCCTAGAGGAGAAAACAGGAAAAAACCTCTCTGACCTCAGCCGCAGCAATTTCTTACTTGTTTGTTTTTAAACATAGAGTTGAAATAAACAAGAAGAGCTAAATTTTTCAATCCCCCTCTCTGTCCATTCCCCCAACCTCACTCAAATAGGACTTCTCTCCCTTTCACCCCAGGGCTAATTTGGAGGCATCTAGAGTGCTTGCCATCCTTGGTCTTGCAAATCAGTTACAGTCACGTGATCACTCCGTTGCTTCAGTGCCCTGTTCTGATTGGGCCACCTGCTCTGAGGTCTGGAGGCAGCACAGAGCTTGGCCCCAAGGGTCTCAAAGATCAAATGTAGAACCAAGGACGCCTACACTCGCACCTTCCCCTTGCCCACTCCCAGTGACTGGCGACCTGCATTGGTCACACTCTGGGAAGGGAATTTTGCCAGATCTTGTAAATGTGTTTTGAATAGATGAGGCCAGATAGGTAGAACACACAGCATGGCATGGGCTTCAAAGAGGTGTTGTGTCTCTAGCCTGCCCATTTTGCAATGTGAGAGCTAGAAATAAGTTCCCCTCTGATGGTTTGCTGGGTAAAATCCTTGAGGGCAGGGGATATGGTGTGTTCCACTGTATCTCGCAGTGGTGTGTGGTGCCTGATGATCAGCAGAGGTTGGTAGAATGACTGATTAGCTCATGGCTGTGTGGTGGCACATTAGTCTGTAACGTACCTACTCTTTCCGACTCTAGATGGGAAGGAAGGATCAGCAGGAAATGTACCAGGAAAGGCAACAAGAAATCAAAGCATCTACTCAAAAGGTAGGATTTGCAGTAAGTCATGAAGGTCTAATACTGCACTTTTGTTAAAGGGCCGATGTCCACCCTATTTGTGCCGGGCGAACACGGGGAGGGACAGCAGTCACAGAGAAAGAAGGACTTTGGGATAGATGTCTATTATAAATGGAGGAAGCTTGGGTTTCAGCAATAGAAAAAAGTGTGGCTGATGATGAACTCTAGTTTGGGCATCTTTGGGTGCCTCTAAATGAAAAATTATATTCTGGGGACCCGGAAAGCACTGTAGGAGTCAGAGTGGGTGAAACCTCATCAAAAGCAGTTTCATATTCTCACCCTGAATCTCACTGGAAGGTTAGGTGGGTGGAGGACTAGATGTCAGCTCAGGATGAGCTCTGCTATCTTGGTGAGCTGTGCTGTGGCACCAGGGCACCTCCTTAGGGCCTGCACCACACCCCCATTTGGGTGGTGCTGAATTTTCCTTCTTTCAGGAGCTAGCAGGATTCAGGCCAGGTGCCCAAAATATTGTCACTACCCTTTCACTGAAGCTCTCATTCTCTTTGAGCACCCACTCAGTGTCCTTGCTGTGGGTTCATTAGGTAGGTCTCTTTTGGTTCCAAGTGACAGAAATCCAGCTCAAATGGGCTTATACTGAGAGAGAGAGAGAGAGAGAGAGAGAGAGAGAAGGGAAGGGAAGGGAAGGGAAGGGAAGGGAAGGGAAGGGAAGGGAAGGGAAGGGAAGGGAAGGAAATGTTATGGCTTCCATAACTTGTAAAACATAGGAGTAGGACTCCAAGATTAAGGCCCTGCTGGATTCAGATACTCAGATGATGATATCACCAAGAATCTGTCTTGGCCCATCTCTCAGCTCCAATCACTGGGGCCAGTGGGATTCATGGTTTTAATGACTGGTTAGGAGGGCATCTAGGTGGGATCAGCTGCAACTGAACCACTTGGACAGAGAGGGAGGGCAGGTGGTCCCTCGAAGAAAATTGGATTGTTGTTACCAACTATGGGGCAGTGGGGGGGGGGGCAAGTTTAGATTTCAGTGGGCAAGTACAGTCACTCTATAAGGATTTTTGCATCCTTCCTACATGTAAGTGTTCCTATAGAAACCCTTCTTTCTGCCTAAGCCTTAAGGGCTGGGCTCCTAAATTGGGTCTCTTCATTTCCACTCCCTTCACGGTTCCATTATAAGAGCTGGGTGTTGGTGGTTTTTGTTTTGTTTTGTCTTTTGTTAGAAATTTGGATATTTTCTCGTGGAGGGAAATCATCCAGAGGGCAAATACCATTTCACTTTTTCCAGTCCAGCAAAATAATCAAGAAATCCAATCTCTACTCCTAGATGGGGACACATGTAAAGTTGCTAAAACCAATTACCTTGGGGACAAAAAAACATGATAGATTTGTCTGAATTGAACTAAAATGTCACACGGTTTGAGCCACATCGCCAGAGAGGTCAGGGTGTTCTCAGCCTGCTGTGGGACACAGCTGACCTTGACTGATATAGGGAGAATAGAGGTTTTGGCCCTGGCTCTGCCACTAGCAACCTGAAGGAGGCTAACTCACTTTTTTCCCTGGTTCTCAGTGTTCTCCTTAGGTTTGGGGCAAGGTGTTTTCTCTCTGGTATAGTCCATTCCCTTCGTAGCAGCTGATTTTTAGCTGATAGTTCAAATCCTTAATAATATGGGTTGTACCTTCCCCAAGTTTTAGGTGGCAGAATTTAGGATTAAAATAAAACTAAGAAGCTTTCTGCCTGATTCAAGAGGAGTGTCAGAGTGACAATAACATTTAACCTTCCTTTCAGGATGAGAGGTGCCGCATGGCACATGGATATCTTTAGCGTGGCCTGGACTTAGTTTCTTGGGACACAATCAACTATCAGGTGTCCACTGACTTTGTGCACGAAGCTGCCTACCAATGCAAGAAGATGCCCCCCGCGTGCCTGAAGCGTCGAGAACATGAGGCAGGGAAGGAGACATCCATGCACGAGAAACCTGTGACTATAACATTTTTAATATGTAATTGCTCTGTGAGATTTTATTTTTGGAAATGCTATGCCGCCAGCCAAGAGATGCTCAGTGTGGCTCGGGAAGGTCTTTCTCCTCAGATTTCCAGCTGGACAGACAATGAGGAGGTCATGCTGCATGGTCACACTGTGTGAAGCCCAAGGGCAGGGTCTGTGCCAAGGGCACATGGTGGATGCCGAGTGAACACATGAACACGTGGGCGAGCAGAGAGCTGAGTGCTAAGAGGTATTCCAGCTCCCATGACTGTAAACACAGGGATCTCCCACCTGGAAGGAAAACTCTACACAGGTATAGGAGGATCTGAAAAAATGGACAACACAGAAAATGTGCGTCTGTAAACCGGAGACAGGGGCTGTGGGGCAGGAGAGATTTTGGATGGAGATGTCACGAGGCTTCGCTTCTGCCCTGGAGGCCTTGTGTGAAAGGAAGCGCTCTCTGCTGCCCTCTGACCACTTCCTCAGGACCTGCTTCACCCTGTGGAGCTGCAGCTGGAAGTGAATCAACCCAGGGAGTGCTGGGAAAACGAAGCTGCTTTAGTGACCACAGGTACCGGCTCATCGGCGTCTTTCTTCTCTGCGCCTGTCCCCACAGGTTCCCCCCTGCCCTGCGTGGTGCAGCGGTTAACCGGAGCGCATCCGGGCAAGAGGTTACACACACACACACACACACACACACACACACACACACAATGCGCACATGGCAGGCTGCAGGTGTGGGAGGAGCACTCACCTCACAGCCATGAGGAAGGTGCAGAGCTGTGAGGTAAGGGAATTCAGAGCTGCACAGTGAAAGGCCTTTAATCCCGCAGCTGAAATCCATCCCCCGCCCCCACTTAGAGGATCAGAGTCCGAGGAGGGCCAGACCCAGGGCTGAGATCTCCCTTTCTTTACAGTCAAGTAACCGTGGTAAGGGAGCCATGCAAGTGTAAGCTCAGTGTAGGGCGGAGGGCGCTCCTGGGTTCGATTACAGCGAAGAAGCTGATTCAGCCATCTGTCAGTCGCTGCCTGGGGATGCATTCAGGTCTCAGTGTGTGTTCAAACCAGCTCTGTGGGGGGAAGGACCGAAGAGATGTGGACAGCAAGATGCAAAGGTTAACCTCTGTAGTGGTGATGGGGGCGGGTTTCTGAAGCTGGCAATCAAAGGGCAGGCAGGCCCGCCCCCACAGCAGTGAGACGGCGGGCAGGAGACAGCTGGGAGGTGCCTGGGTAGGCTCGCCGGCACCTGTCCTCCGGCTGCCTCAGGGGCTCAGGCACAGGTGCCAGGGCATGACACAGGGAGGAGAGCCTGGGGCAGGTGAGTGAGACTTAGAAGACAGGAGTGTGCAAACCAGGGCCTGAGCGGAAGAGGAGGGGACATGTGGGCAGGGATTCTGGGATAGGGGATAGGGGAACAAGTCTCCATTCCTGGATGGCACTGGGTCATGGGCGCTGGAACTGGTTTAAATCTGGAACTGGGGTGGGGAGGGGGGGGCACCTGGGTGGCTCAGTTGGTTAAGCATCTGACTTTGACTTCGGCTCAGGTCATGATCTCACTGTTTCTGAGTTTGAGCCCCATATTGGGCTCTGCACTGACAGTGTGGAGCCTGCTTGGGATTCTGTCTTTCCCTCTTTCTCTCTACCCCTTCTCCCCAGCCTCTCAAAAAATAAGTAAGTAAATAAATAAACTTTAGATCCAGGCTCTGCCACTTAATAGTTGTGTGTGTAATTTTGGAAAAATTATTTAACCTTTCTGAGCTTTAGTTTCCTTATCTACCAGTGATGATATTTATTGGCTTATTTTGAGGAGTCAGCATGAGAATCCACATAAGGGTCTGCTTCAGTGTCTGGACATAATGGGTACTCTATAAACATGACTACTCAGATACTTTGTAAACGGTCCTGGGGCACCAGGTAGCTGTGTGTTGGTAAGAACAGGGAATGAAGGTAGAGCAGGATCTGCAGCGGAAGTCACATGAGTACAGGTCTCCTGTTATTTCATGTCTGGCAGGTGGACTGGTCCCAGAGCTCAGCCTACGGTTCACCGCCTGTCATGTGCAATATGTTTTGGGAAAGGGATGGGTTCTGAAGCCAGTGGTCACTAGAGCTGGGGGTGGGTTGCCCTCTGCAAATTCTGTTGTACCGGGCCTGGTGCTCCTGGCGTGTCGACTCAGGGTTGGCCAGGCTGCAGCACGTCAAGAGGAGCCGGATGGCACTGGGCAGTAAGGGCTTTCCCTGTGTTCCTGTATGGCTTGGTTTTTGTCAATTGCAACTGATTTTCTAGGATTCAGGTTCCTGTTTCGGTGGAATGGGCATGAAATCCATTTCTGGCTGATTTCTTGTCGCAGTGGCTTTCAGCATGTCAGCTTTAACATTCTCTACGACTCCTGCCTCTGGACTAGCAGGGGTCTCATGCAGCTGGTCATGATGGTGTGCAAGCACTTCCCTGTGGCTAATGAGCCCCCACTCTCTTACGTTGTTCTTCCATCCAATCTTTCCAATCTCCTCCCTTTCACCAGTGTTCAGCCTCCCTTTCCTCACGGACCCTTTATTTTCCACCTTTGTGCCTCTTTCTCTTCCATTCCTCTGCGTCTACTTTTCCTGTCCGTCTTTTGATCTATAAACCAACCTCTTGCTCACCATGGAAGCATCGTCTTTGGGGCTAAAAGGGAGCTCAGAAATACCTTGTGCAGCTGCCTGACCCAAATCTCTGTCAAGGCATCAGTGACTCTGTTAAGGCATCCAGTGCTTAGACATCCCCTGGAATGGGGAACTGATCATAGCCTGGGGTGGCTCATTCTGCATTTGTAGCACTTGGACTGTTGGCACAGTGGCAATCCACTGATGGAAGAAGTTGTCTCCCTGCCCTTGAGGAACCTGGAGTCTAGTGGAGCAGAACCTTCCACTGTTTGGTTCTAGTTCTACCCCATCAGGTATATATAGACAAGCAATACTCAGGAAATATTTACTGAACATTTCCTGTGCATCAGTCTCTAGGCTAGAGATTGCAGATTGCAAAACTGACAAAGAAAAAAGTGTCCCATTAGTGAAGATACTTGAGTCTAGGAAATAGGAGAGATTCCCAGTGACTTTCTGTGTTGTGTTACAATAGACAGGCTGTGGGTACCTTGAGGATGGAGGGATTCATTGTACCCAGGGAAGGCTTTCACAAACTGGCTATTGTCTGAACTGACTTTGGAAGGAAGAGTTCACCAGGAAGACAAAAGGACATTGCGGGCAGAGGATATTCCCAGGTGTAATTTGGAAATATTGGGCTAAGCTAAGCAGCTAGAATAAGATAAAATAGGATTAGCTGTGAATGAAAGGGAACAACCCAAGCAACATGATATGGGAACCACACACAGTGTGGTGCAGTGAGGTCTGGCAGCAGGAACCCTGAAGAGTGGAGGTGTGGGCTGGGCAGGGAAATCCTCCTGGAAGGACAGCCTTGTTGGGCTCTCATGTCCTCTTCTGTCAATAGAGGAGTTGACAATACCTGGGCTGCCTGTCTGGAGGTGAGGTTGAGGAGAAGGGGAAAGTGGGGTCTGGGAAGCCTCAGTGCCTGGAATACAGTGCCTTGCGGGGGCAGGGGGTATAGCTAATGGTTGAGAGTGTGGCTTCACAGGAAAGTAGATGTTATAAAAACAGGAGGGGCATGGAAGGGTGGGGTGGGTGGTAGTGTGGAGATTGAGAAGTGAGAAGGAAGACCTTCAGCTTAGAATCCAGGTTCCCTAGAATGACAAGGCAGGATTTTGGTGTTATGTTCTGGGGGAGGGGAACTTTCTTGTCAAAGGTTCTTAAGGCGTGTGAGCATCTGAGGGGACCGGAGGATGGCTCAGGGAAGAAGAGAAGGCTAAAGAGTGACAGTGTGGTGTGGTGGAAGGACCTGAATTCAAATCTAAGCTCAGCCACTTCCTGGGTCCATCAACTTTTCTTAATCATTTGGAAATGGAAGTAACGGTACTTATCTTAGAAGGTGGCTTGAGAGGCAAATATGAGAATGTATAGAGTGCCTGGAATATAGTAGTCTCGAGATGAATGTTCCTTTCCTTCTCCTCTTCCCCACCAGCCATCCCAACACAACAGTGGGTCAGCATTTTGACTACGAGGGCCAGGAAAGGCTGGTGGGGATTTGAGGGCATATGAAGACAGCAGGGACATCCCACCCACCGAGGCGCTCCTTAAGGAACTGTGCCACGGTCACAGGTATGTCTATGCACCCTCCATGGTGCTTTGCATGAACTGGTGCTCAGGAATGTAGAGATAGAATTGGACAGAAATAAATGCTGTTTTTTCCTGTCCAGGTATTTACAACATGGTGGGGCAGTGGTCAGGAGACAAGACAGGTTTGCACCCTCATTCTTCCATGCACTGGCTATAGTCTCGGGAGAATCCTCTCACCTCTGGAGCTCAGGCCCACATCAGTGAAATAAAGGGCATAGCAGGATGACCGCCACATTATTCAAGCCATGCGATTTGAGAGCCGTGTAAAGGCTTGGGGTTGGTACGACAGTATTGCAGCTGGTTTGCAAACAAGGCTCAGAGGTGAGAGCCTCATTTGTAGATTGACACACTGGTCCTGAACTCAGGGCTCTTCACTCACTGGACTGAGGTTGACCTCTTCCTGTTGTCCGAAGGCCCAGGCAGCAAACATATTACAGACTCAGAGGCTGTGTGCCAAAGGTTGCCCCTCATGAGACCCTGAGGATGGAAGGCTCTCGAGGCATCCAGCTGCACAGCCCTCCCCAACATCTGCTAGACACTCAAAGGAAGCAGTGGGTGACAAAAACAACGACTTTGACATTTGAGTCAGTCTTTGGTGCATCTGCCTTTCCCACAAACCCACCATGACATGTGTTTTTGTGATGAAGCTTTTCAAACATCAATAAGGGGTTCATAAAAGAACCCACAAGACCCAGGCATTTCCAATTTTTTTTAAAAAATATTTTTAAAAATATTTATTTTTGAGACACACACACACACACACACACACACACACACACACACAGAGTGTGAGTGGGGGAGGGGCAGAGAGAGAGGGAGACACAGAATCCGAAGCAGGCTCCAGGCTCTGAACTGTCCTCACAGAGGCTGATTCGGGGCTCAAACTCATGAACCGTGAGATCATGACCTGAGCCCAAGTCAGTCCCTTAACAAACTGAGCCACCCAGGCATCGGACGGTGTTTTTAATCTTAATAGATGTTGTTTAGGGTGTGTCCCACACCCTGTCCCACCTCCTCACTGCCCTAGAGGCAGCTGGCTCCCAGCCCTATGCACCTGGGGGCGCTACTCATGGAGTAGTCTCAAGCATTCTTGTTTCCTAATCACTTTCACATTTTGCAATTTTGGGGTTAGAATTTTGGCTCAAATACCAATAGCTGTGTGACCTTAGGCAAGTCACTTAATTTATTTGTGTTAGTTTTTAATCTCATCAACAGTTATTTATTGAGTGCCTTTAATACCAGGTTCTATTCTAGATTCTACATTAGCCATTTCCTTTTCCAATGGTCAGAAACCCAGGCAATTTAGTCACTCATATGATTTAGTAACCAATATTTCCAGTGGTTCCAATGTATTATTGCGCTTGCATACAAGGACTCAGAAGAAAAGATGGTCAGTCTGCTTATACTACAAAGCTGTAGTAATCAAAACAGTATGGTACTGGCACAAAAATAAACACATAGATCAATAGAACAAAATATAGAGTCCATAAATAAACCCACACTTTTATGGTCAATCTACAACAAAGGAGGGAAGAATATACAGTAGGGAAAAGGCAGTCTCTTCAATAAATGGTAAAATTGGACAGCTACCTACAAAAGAATGAAAATGGACAACCACTTTCTCACACCATACCCAAATATAAACTCAAAATGGATTAAAGACCTAAATGTGAGACCAAGAAAATAAATAATCCAATTAAAAATGGGCAGAGGACCTGAATAGACATTTTCCAAAGAAGACATACCAATGGCCAACATACACATGAAAAGGTACTTAATATCATCAGGGAAATGCAAATTAAAATTATAACGAGATATCACCCCACACCAGTCACAATGGCTAGAATAAAAAAGACAAGAAATAATAAGTGTTGGTGAGGATGTAGAGAAAAAGGAACCCTCATGCACTGTTAGTAGGAATGCAAATTTATGCAGCCACTGTGGAAAACAGGAAGGAGGTCCTCAAAAAGTTAAAAATAGAAATACCACATGGTCCAGTAATTCCACTACTGGTTACCCAAATAAAATGAAAACACTAATTTGAAAAGATACATGCTCCCGTGTGTGTGTGTATGTGTGTGTGTGTGTGTGTGTGTGTGTGTGTGTTGGAATATTAGTCAGCCATGAAAAGGATGAGATCTTGCCATTTGTGACAATATGGATGAACCTAGAGGATATTATACTAAGTAAAATAAATTTGACAGAGAAAGATAAATACTGTATGATTTCACTTACACAGGAAATCTAAAAGACAAAACAAATGAACAACAAAGAGCAAAAAAAGACCCGTAAATACAGAGAACAAACCGATGGTTGCCAGAGGAGAGGGGATGGGGGGATGGGCAAAATGGGTGAAGGGGAGAGGGAGGCATAGGCTTCCAGTTGTGGAATGAATAAGTCACCAGAATAAAAGGTACAGCATAGAGAATATAGTCAGTAGTATTGTAACAACATTATATGGTCACAGAGGGTAGCCACACTTGTAGGGAGCACAGCATAACATATAAAGAAGTTGAATCACTATGCTCTACACCTGAAACTAATGTAACACTGTGTGTCAACTACCCTTTAATAAAACTATAAAAAAAAAAAAAGATGGTCAATCTGCTGAGCCGCCACCTAAACTTTATCATGTCAGGGTTAACAGGGTTCTAACTGCACGCAACTTGGTAAGTCTCTTGAAAGAAACAGTGACTGCACTGGATGGTATTAAAACTTTTGAGTCAGGAGGGAAGACAGACTTTCCCTGCCTTCTTGGGACATGATTTGGGTGGCAAGGAAGTCATCTGGAGGCAGAAAAGACCAACGGCTGCTCTGAGATCCAGTTGGATTATTAACAGGATGGATGGCTTTGGTGTAAGCCTGTGTGGTTTTTTTCTAATGCCTTCTGACTTGTCTCAGGGTTTAAGAGCCAAAATTTGATGAGAAATTGAGAAAGTGAATGAGTTGTAATTTGAGAGTGCTATCAACTATCGTAGGGGGTGTCTGGTAAGAATTGTTTCAACGTTTATTTATGGCATGCACATTAGTCATCAGGCACCATGCTGGGCTAGATATACAATAGAGTGCAGAAGATAGACATGACTCTGTACCTGTATCTATTTATGAAAATGGGATAAGTACCAAAAAAGTTTAAAAAGCCCAGAGTATTATAAGAGAGAATACTACTGGGATTCTCTCATTTAAATGGAATGACCAGTGAAAACCTTTCTGAAGAAGTAATATTCAGTTTAGAACTGAAGGATCCTGGGAGCTGGTCATATAAAAGTAGGGCAGAAGTGGGCTGCCTGCGTGGCTGATTCCGGCTCATGTCACGATCTCACAGTTTGCGAGTTCAAGCCCCAAGTTGGGCTATGTGCTGACAGCACGGAGCCTGCTTGGGATTCTCTCCCTATTTCCCCTCTCTCTCTCTGCCCCTTCCCTGTGCTCTCTAAATGAATGAATGAGTGAATAAATAAATAAATAAATAAAGTAGGGCAGAGGTGGGGTCAAGAACATTCCAGCCAATGGCAGCATCTCAGGCAAAGGCCCTGAGGTGGGCAAGAACTTTTAATGAACTGAAAGGCCTGTGTGGCCACAGTGTGTCATGAGAGGAAGAGAGTAGAGAGTTGCAGAGGAAGGAAGAGCCCAGATAACGAGGGGATTGGAAGTCAATCTAAAGATACCGGACTTTATTCTAACGACAATGGGAAGCCACTGAAGTATTATTTTACTATTATTTTTTATTTTTTTTAATGTTTACTTATCTTGCAAAAGAGTAAGAGAGCACAGGGGAGGGGCAGAGAGAATCCCAAGTAGGCCCCACACTCAGCAGGGAGTCCCACTTGGGGCTCAATTCCACGACCTTGAGATCATGACCTGAACTGAAGCCAAGAGTCGACTGCCCAACAGACTGAGCCATCCAGGCTCAGTCTTATTTTATTTATTTATTTATTTATTATTATTTATTTATTTATAAATATTTATTTATTTTTGAGACAGAGAGAAAGCACAAGTGGGGAGGGACAGAGAGAGAGAACAGAGGATCCAAAGCGAGCCCTGTGCTGACAGCAGAATGCCTGTTGTGGTGCTCGAAATGAGATCAAGACTGGAACTGAAGTCCCATGTTTGACGACTGAGCCACCCAGGCACCCCCTGAAGTGTTATTTTAAAAACAGACGGACACAATCTGAATTACATTTCCATCAATGGCAACTGAAGGAGTGACATGGCTGGCCTCAGAGAAAGGAGGGGAAAGGACAATGTTGCTGTGCTCCCCCATGTCAACAGCAGGCCAACCACACCTGAAGAGTATCATCAGGAGAAGGAACACACAGCATCACTGAGTGAGGTTCCAGAAGAATCTTAATTCCCACAGGAGTCCTGTTTCTGACTTCAGACTCTTCTGTATTTATTAGCTCAGCGAACATATGTTTCTTGAGTTTTCACCCAGTGATAGTGAACAGTATAGACCGTGTACCACATGTAATTTGTTAGTACTCAGTTATCCCTGTCTTTTTAGTCTTTTCCCTGTCCCCAGGGAAGAGTTAGCTGCTGTCCACCATGGAGCTCTCTGGGCTACTGCTGAGTCACGTCTAGAGCTTCAGGCCACAGTCCACTGAGTCAGCTCTCTGGCTTAAACACTGGAAGGCCAGAAAGAAGGGTCCCTTCTGCTTCCTGTTCTGTCCTCTTAACCTCCATGTAGCTAACATGGCACACTGGGGAAAGATCATTGGAATTCTTTTACTAAAGAGTCAGGACAATTTCTGAAGAGAATTACAACGCTAGAGGGACCATCATTAAAAATAATTTGAATTTCATCTAATGAGGTAAGATGCCTATAAAATTCTAACAACTTGTACAAGGAGCGTTCTCTGATTTGATTCTGCACTTAAACTTGCTCTCAAGTTTCACCCACGTCCCATTAAATCTCTACAACTGGCAATTTTACCTTTTTCTGAAAGAAATCCCAGTTCTGAATCTTTCTGCCCCGTCCATCCTCAAGGAACCCTGGTTCCAGAATCAGAGATGCTGCCAGAGGAAGTAGGAGGGATAAGGTGAGGATGAGAAAGTTCCTCAATTAGTTTCCCACACATGGGAGCTGCCAGCATGCTGGCCCCTTGATTTATTTATTCAGTGCACCTTTTGTTTTTTAAGTTTATTTATTTAGTAATCTCTACACCCGACATGGGGCTCAAACTCACAAACCTTGAGATCAAGAGCTGCATGCTGTAACGACTCAGCCAGCCAGGCATCCCTCCAGTGCTTTTCTTCCTTCCTTCCTTCCTTCCTTTTTATTTATTTATTTAATTTAATTTTAGTGTTTATTTTTGAGAGACAGAGAGAGAGCGCGCGCGAGAGAGCACGCACACGCACAAGCGGGGGAGGGGAAGAGAGAGGAGACGCAAGCAGGCTCCAGGCTCCTAGCTGTCAGCACAGAAACCGACTCGGGGCTCAAACTCATGAACCGTGAGATCATGGCTTGAGCTGAAGTCGGATGCTTAACACACTGAGCCACCCAGGCGCCCTCAGTGCATCTTTCAAACGCAAATATATATGTCTCCCCCCCCCCCCGCCCCAGCAATCTGGTTTGAAAAGATTGTTTCTGCTAATTAGCAAGGTTCTAATAGTATTCCCTGTGATGAGTCCCTATTCTTGTTTTTTATGGTTTTTATTTCTCCATGATTTTGCGGACATACGATGTTTGGTGGCATTATCAAAGAGCAATAGTGGTGTTTAAAGACTGCTCTCGGCCTCTATTTCTGTTCAGGTTCTCCCAGGATTAGGGGTCATTGGGTGGGTCGGGGGCAGATATTATGATTTTTATTCCTCCTCCGATTACAGAATGAATCAAGAAGCAGGGCAGAGGGAGATGTGAAAGTATAGCATAATTCTGATAGAAGAATGCTAGAAGTTTCTGTGGGAGTTTGAGAGAGAAGAGCAAGGGGGATCTTAGTCTGAAACAGAGGGTTCCATCAGTCCATCAGTCAGTCCACCGGTAGAATATCCAGATACTGATTGTTGGGCATCGACTTGTGCTTTTCCCTGCAACCTGTCTCCACCTTCTTTTATCTTTAGTGGAAGACCATCAGTTTCTTAAGTCTACAGATGAATTACATGTGGGAAGATTTCCTACATTTACAACAATAATATTTGATAAGAGCTTACTTTGCTGCTAGGGACTATTTTAAGCATATCAAATGCTTTGGCTCATTTAGTGCCCACAATGCCCTATGAAATAAGTACTGTTGTGATCATGCCCAATTTTTTCAGTGTTTATTTATTTTGAGAAAGACAGACAGCGTGAGTGGGGGAGGGGCAGAAAGGGAGAGAGGGAAAGAGAGAATCCCAAATAGGCTGTCAGCATGGTGTCCAACTCAGTGCTCAATCTCCTGAACCGTGAGATCATGACCTGAGCCAAAACCAAGAGTTGGATGCTTAACTGACCGAGCCACCTGGGCACACCTGATCATGCCCCTTTTTTTTTAATTCTACTTTTTTTAAATTTACATCCAAATTAGGTAGCATATAGTGCAACAATGATTTCAGGAGTAGATTCCTTAATGTCCCTTACCCATTTAGCCCATCTCCCCCCCACACCCCCTCTAGTAACCCTCTGTTTGTTCTCCATATTTATGAGTCTCTTATGTTTTGTCCTCCTCCCTGTTTTTATGTTATTTTTGATTCCCTTCCCTTATGTTCATCTGTTTTGTCTCTTAAAGTCCTCATATGAGTGAAGTCATATGATATTTGTCTTTCTCTGACTAATTTCACTTAGCATAATACCCTCCAATTCCATCCACGTAGTTGCAGGTGGCAAGATTTCATTCTTTTTGATTGCTGAGTAATACTCCTTTGTGTGTGTGTATATATATATATATATATATATATATATATATACCACATCTTCTTTATCCATTCATCCATTGATGGACATTTGGGCTCTTTCCATACTTTGGCTATTGTTGATAGTGCTGCTATAAACATGGGGGTGCATGTGTCTCTTCGAAACAGCACACCTGTATCCCTTGGATAAATGCCTAGTAGTGCCATTGCTGGGTTGTAGGGTAGTTCTATTTTTAATGTTTTGAGGAAACTCCATACTGTTTTCCAGAGTGGCTGCACCAGCTTGCTGACCATGCCTATTTTTATGATGAGAAAATTGTGGCACAGAGGAGGGACAGTGACCTGTCCAGTTCACACAGCTAATAAGTGGAAGAGCTGGAATTTGAACCCAGGTAGAACTACAAAGCTCTAAGCATCATGCAACACTTTCTGTCCTCCCCAGAGGACAGAAAAATAAGTGTGTTTTTTCACTTATTTGAATCTTTGCCATTTTCAGTAAAATTTTTACAGTTTAAAAATATGACTCTACAATTTTTTTGTTTGAGTTATTTCAGGATACTTTCAACATTTTTGTTTGTTGGGTTTTTTGTTGTATACGGTGGAGTTCTTAAAATGATATATTTTGATGATTATGAACTTTAAACTTGCCATTTTTAATGACTATGAATAAAGCCATATGTGAGTTTGAAAGCACATTAACCCTACCCACCTCTGAAAGATAGTGAGAACCTTGTGCGGTCAATTCTGCTCTTACCTGTCACACTGTCTCGTGGGCAGAGAGTAGGATGTGGGCAGAAGTGTCTGGGGAAGAGGCAGTGCCAGCTGTTGGAGTCTAACTGGAAAGGGTCCATGCATGTGTCACGCTAGGGAATCTGGACGACTTCTGGTATCAAACCTTCCAACAGAAGGTTTTAAGCAAGAAAGTGAGATAATTGAGTTTGTTGTCACAAGCATGATTCTTGCCTCAGTTTTCAGGGTGATATGTGCTTGGGACAGCTGGTGGGAGGGAGAGCAGTCAGGGTGCCCTTGCACTATTGCAGGTGAGAGATAATAAGAGTGTGACCTAAGGCAATGACAGGAAGAATACAGGACAGGGTGTGCCCATGTGAGAAGGAGGTTGGGGGGAAAATCAATAGTCCTGGCTTAAACGTTGCAGAAGAGAAAGAGAGAGGAGTTGAAGTTGTCACCAGAAAGACAACTTCAAGTGAAACAAGTTGAAACAAGTTTCAAGTGAAACAGGTAGTATGGGAACCCAGGTGGGTGGGCAGAATGTGGCCGGGAAATAAGTTTGGTATTGGTTTGGCACAGGTGGAGAGTCAGAATAGCCACAGCAATGTCAAAGCATGATATAAATGCTAATGAGATCTGAAACGTGGAGCCTTCTGGTAAAATGGAAAATGGGTTTTGTGAGAGGTTTTTATGGGTTATATGGGAACATGATTGTGACTGGAGCCAAGCACTTGGGAGTTACTGGCATTTCAAGAGTCTTTGAAGGGGTGCCTGGGTGGCTCAATCGGTTAAGCATCTGACTCTTGACTTTGGCTCAGGTCATGATCTCACGGTTTATGAGTTCAAGCCCTGCATTGGGCTCTGTGCTGACAGTGCAAAGCCTGCTTGGGATTCTCTCTCTTCCTCTCTCTCTGCCCCTCCCCTGCTCTCTCTCTCTCTCTCTCTCTCTCTCTCTCAAAACTAAATGAATAAACTTTAAAATATATATTAAAAAATAATAAATAAATAGTATTTGAAGCCAGAGAAAAGGGTGATGTCAGTCCAGGTAGAGTTCCCATCTTTAGTAAAAAAACATACAGGACAATTGGTTAAATTTGAATGTCAGATAAACAGAAAATAATTTTTTGTGTGTGTTGCCCACATTGTGTATGGACATACTGATCCTAAAAATTATTTATGTGAAATTCAAATTTATCTGGGCACCAAGTACTACATCTGACAACCATAACACAGGCTGCAAACACATGCCTGCAGGGGCCAGGAAGGCCATTTCACAGGGCGAGGGGGGTGTGAAGCATGGTGGGGAGGGGAGCAGGTGGCCAGCCTAGAGCAGCTCTGTCTGTTCTGAGAGGACCGCAGCAGTGCAGGTCTGGATGCCAGTATTGTAATGTTTCAAAACATAATAATAAAAAAATGTAGATTTTAATGTGGAATATCCAATTTTATTTCATATTTTTTGATGTTTTTATTTTTGAGACAGAGAGAAAGCACAAGCTGGGGAGGGGCAGAGAGAGAGGGAGATAGGAACCGAAGCGGGCTTTGCACTGACCACACAAAGCCTGATGCAGGGCTCAAATCCATGGGCCTGGAGATCATGACCTGAGCCGAGGTGGGTTGCTCAGTCAAATGAGCCACACAGGTGTCCCTGGAATATCCCAGGTTTTAAAAGGGGACAACAGTGAAAAGAAACAAAAAACATTTTGAGGCATGAACAAAGCAGGTCAATGGGGTCCAAAAGGCATATCAGCCACTGGGTTGCCACCTGGGGTCTAATCTCTAGGGAGGGGGTGGGGCAGACTTTTACCCCATGAGTTACAGTGCTTTGCAGTGTGAGTACTTGGGTGTGGGGAAAGGACAGCAGCAAGGGAGTGAGTCCCTCATGCGAAAGGTAAGATGTGCAAGCAATTCCTCTGGCTGAGGCTCCACAGTCTTGCCCTTGGGGGCCTGGACAGACCCCACTGGCTACTCTCCCTGGTGCTGGGCAGTGGACAAAGCCCATGGGGCTACACCCAGTACCACCTGCTCTCGCAGGGCCCAAGGAAGACAAGGCTCTTCTACAGGCATCTCAGGGAACACAGCAGCAGCTGCTGGGGCCTTGCAGGCTTTCACCAGAAAATTGTGGGCGGAAACTTCCCGGGGTTTGCTCTGAGCCGGTTTGAGGCTTCTCAGCTTCAGACGCAAAGTGAGTGGGTGTCTCTTTGAGAAGCAGAAAGACAGAAGGAAAGAGAGAACGAGAGAGGTGTTTCCCTTGCCTATGGAAACTCTATAAAGACAGAGCCGGCTTTTCTTCCCTGGAGCATTCAGAAACAGCGGTCCTGGCCTTGACATCTTCACTGGGGGCCAGCCCGAGGAACAGGCTGCCATGCAGCAGCCCCTGAATTACCCATACCCCCAAATCTACTGGGTGGACAGCAGGGCCAGCTCTCCCTGGGGCCCTCCTGGGTCGGTCCTCCCGTGTCCATCCTCTGTGCCAGGAAGGCCTGGACAAAGGAGGCCGCCACCGCCACCACCACCAACACTACCACCACCGCCACCACCACCGCCACCACCGCTGCCCCCACTGCCATTGCCACCTCTGAAGACGAGGAGGGACCACAACACAGGGCTGTGTCTTCTTGTGATGTTTTTCATGGTTCTGGTGGCCCTGGTTGGACTGGGGCTGGGGATGTTTCAGCTCTTCCACCTCCAGAAGGAGCTGGCTGAACTCAGAGAGGTAAGCTGCTGTGTGGATGGCTGTGCCCTGAAGCCACGGGGCAGGGGTGGGGGGGACTACAGGGGCCCACAGGGATCATGGTCTCACTTGCAAAGTATTTAAAAAAAATTTTTTTAAGTTTATTTATTTATTTTGAGAGAGAGAGAAAGTATGAGCAGGGGAGGGGCAGAGAGAGAATCCCAAGCAGACCCTGTGCTGTCAGCACAGAGCCCAATGCAGGGCTTGAACTCATGAACCCTGAGATCACGACCTGAGCCAAAAACCAAGAGGAAGGCGCTTGACCTAGTGAGACACCTAGGTGCCCCGCGAAGTAGTTTTTAATCCTTTTTTCTTGTCTTAGAAATGGATCATTCTAGGGGTGCCTCAGTGGCTCAGTTAACTGTCCAACTTGATTTCGGCTCAGGTCAGGATGTCACAGTTCGTGAGTTCAAGCCCCATGTCAGGTTCTGTGTTGAAAGTGCAGAGCGTGCTTGGGATTATGTCTCTCCTCTCTGCCCCTCCCCTGCTTGTGCATGCTCTCTCTCTCTCTCTTTCTCTCAAAATAAATAAATAAACTTAAAAAAAAAAAAAAGAAATGGATCATTCCAGTGATTCTATTCTGTAGGCAGAGAAATGGAAGCTCCAACGAGTGAAAGGAATACTTTCTATATTGGAAAGGATCGGGGCCAAAATAGGACTGGCAGTTCTGGTTCTTTCTTTCTCAGTGGGCAAGTCAGTCTGCTGAACCCCTCCCTCCCTAGAGCTTAGTGATTTGAAAAAGAAAAGGAACTTTGAGGTCTTGCTTAGAAGTGAATTCGTTTAAATGACCAAACTAAATTTCCTTGAAAATACCTAAAAATATTAGAACTATTCCAAATCACACACATACACACACACAAATGGAGGCATGGTAAGAACAATTGCATGGCCAAAGTCTGAGTTAGGAAAGGTTCTGAGGTGTTTAGATTCCCTTCTCAGGTTTATTTGGTTTATTTGACAATTTTGCCTCCTTAAGCATAAAGAACTTCATATTTATTATATATCTTTTCTCTTTCTCTCTCTTTTGCCAGTCCACCAGCCAAAAGCACGTAGCATCATCTTTGGAGAAACAAATAGGTGAGTTCTTTCATGCATGTATGTTGAGTTTCTAAAGACAGCCCTCACTGCTGAACCACGTTGGTGGAATGCCTTGAATTCCATCTCATTCTTGGATAATTGTATACTACAAAAGGAATCCTGGCTAATTCTGAATCTCTAGTCATTTTGGTTCCTTGAGCTGCCCTAAACATGAAGTGAATTTAATCATTCAAAACCAATATAACTGAATATTGCACACAATTCAAAATAATTTCCATTTGGCTTTGGAAAGAGACACACATATACAACTTTTGTCCCCTAAGCAGCTGGCTCCAGGCCTGTCCCCTTCCTCAGGGCTCCTGCTTTCCATGAACAGGGCAGTGGCTATAACTCGTAGAGAGAGGGGGGCAGGGTGGGGGAACAGACAGATGTTTCTGGGAAAAGTCTTCTCCTCTTTAAATTCTCTAAGAGTTTACTCAAGAGTCAAGCTTTATTTAAAAAAATTTTGGGGATATATTTTATAGGATATATATAGGATATACATTTTATAGGATATATTATATAATTAAGCTTTTATTTTTATTTTTATTTTTATTTTAGTTTTTAGAGAGAGAGAGTGTGAGCAGGGGAAAGGGGCAGAGGGAGAGAGAGAGAATCCTAAGCAGGTTCCACACTCAGCATGGAGCCGACTTAGGGCTTGGTCTCATGACCCTGGGATCATGACCTGAGCCAACATGAAGAGCCGGATACTCAACCAACTGAGCCACCCAGGCGCCCTTAAGTTTTTTAAAAAGTAGGCAATTAATTATCCACATTGGGGTTGATCTTTTGCATTCACTGGCAAACTTGGGGAAAGACTTTAGGCATTTTTCTAAGGCTAGTCCAACTTCCCCCACAAAGGCAATCATGAGCTACCTTCAATAATAAAGGAAAGTCCTTTATGTGAGATTCAGAGCAAGGGAGAAGATGAAAATGTTGAACACTGACCTTGTGAAGTTTTGGGATATAGTTTGGAAACTATGGACAGGTAGATTTAGGATGCTCTGGTTTATTAAACCAAGTTCACTGAACTTTGGATTTGGTAAGAGTTGGAAGGGAGCTTGGAGCAAATCTAGTCCAGTCATCTCACTTCTCAGAAAAGAAACAACATACCAGACAGATTAGGGGATATGCCCAAAACCACAGGTGTAGAACTGGGGTTGAAGGAAAGGAACACAGGCTCCTGATGCTTTGTCAACTACAGGGCTTTCCAGTATATAGACTGGTGCCTTAGGAAATAGGGAAACTTCCATCTGTCTATGATGGCCATGGAATGAGAAATAAAGATGAGAAGCAAGATGTGTCTGCAAAGACAATAGGTAAATCTCATCCTTAGAAATTGGGAAGCAAACAGAAGACAGCACTGGCCATCCAATGAGGGGAGGCTGTTTCCAAATTTTATGTGCCTATCGTAGGTGACCCAAGTCATCCTACTGCTCCAGAATGCAGGCTCTTTAGGAGCCATCCTTTGGATGCTCTGGTCTCTAGTTCTAGGTCCAAGTCCCTAAGTGTTAGAAAGTCCAGGTGTATTCAAGCAGAGTAGAAATATTTGTTAGAAAAATGAAACCTTGGGAGGATTTCTAAAATAAAATAGCTTTGAAAATCAGTGGAATGTGGCTGGTGAAACAGGTCCCTAATTACTCATCTTTCACCCACTCTCTGGGATCATTTTAGTAACTAAAAGTTAAGTGAACAGATGAGTCAGGTCTACCTTTTCCAGTAAACAAGTATCTTCTTTACATCAACCCAGATGGGCCAGAGATTGGTGAATTATCCCATGGAAATCAAATTAGCAACTTTATTAATAAGATAAGAGATGCAAATTAAAACAAGAGGATACCCATTTTCATCCATCCAATTAGTAAAGATAAAAAAAAAAAACCAGATTGGCAAAATGTGAGAGAAAGTTTGCTTAAACATTAGTTGACAGCCAGGGAACAGGTAAATTGCTATACCTTATCTGAAGAGCAGTTGGAAAAATGTACCAAAAATTTAAAAGTGTTCATTTGCCATGCAACCTCATCACTAAGAATTTATCTTGAGGGGCGCCTGGGTGGCTCAGTCGGCTAAGTGTCCGACTTTGGCTCAGGTCATGATCTTGCAGTCCGTGAGTTCGAGCCCCGCTTCGGGCTCTGTGCTGACAGCTCAGAGCCTGGAGCCTGTTTCGGATTCTGTGTCTCACTCTCTCTCTGATCCTCCCCCGTTCATGCTCTGTCTCTCTTGTCTCAAAAGCAAATAAATGTTAAAAAAAAAAATTAAAAAAAAAAAGAATTTATCTTGATAAAATAATCAGAGATATTACCTAAAATCTCATAGATAAGGATGTTCATCACTTCCTTATTAGGCTATTTATAATAAACAAGTCAGAAGAAACTTAAATGCCTCTTAACAGGAGATTAAATACATTATGGTGTATTCAGAGGTCCTAATACGCAGCAACTAAAATCCATATATTAGAAGGACATTTAATGTCATGGAGACTGTGCATTCTATGTTAGAAAAACAAGTTATAAAACAGCATGCTTAGGTTAATATTGGCTATATAAGTGCATATGCATATTTTTTATTCTTAGTAAAGAACTAGAAGGACTAGTTATTTAAACATTCTTATTTGCTCCTTTTTCACTTTCCATTTTCCCACAGTTAACTCATTAAGTCTTTTATTCATTCACAAATGTTCCTGGAGTGCTTCTTATGTGCCAGGTTGGGTGCTGGGTGTTGGGTGATGATTGAGAACAAGAGAGACAAGGGTCCTGCCTGCACAGAGCTTTCAGCAAGCTGGAAAGGATAAACAAAAGCAAGCAAGCCACGGCATAATTTCAAATTGTACTAAGTGCAACATAAGATAGAGTGGTCTGGAAAGTCCCCTCTAAGGAGGCGTTGTGTCTGTGTGTGTGCATGTGTATGTATGAGTGTGCATGTGTGTCGGGTGCAGTGGGAGGATAGAGGAAAACATTCCAGCAGTGAGAATGGCATGTGCAAAGACCCTGGGGGCAGGAAACATTCATCACTGAAGCGTAGGACATATTTCCAGTTTATTTCAATATTTATCCAGAAGATACTTTTATTGAGTACCCTTTATGAGAATAACACTGTACAAGGCTCTGTGAGGGATATAAAGATACGCAACATGTGGTTCTCTGTTCCATTTCCTGTCAGCACTTGGCTGAATGTCAGACGAGTTGCACAGATGGTTTGTGGTATAGGAATGTAGAGGAGACTCAGTTTTGCCTTTCCTGTTCACTAACACCTCATTCATTGTGGGTGGTCTTGGGTGGCTAGAGAGGTAATGATTAGTCAAGTAACATTCTGAGTTGACTGGGGCATTCTCATGCCATATGTGAGTCTTACAGGCTAATCACAAGGAACTTGATGTGGATGAGTGCCTTTCTATGAATCTTTCTTGAATGCCTTAGCTGAATTCATTAGCTAAGTGGTAGCTCAGTTTGATGAAAATACCTGAAGTCAGAGACACAATGTCTACTTTGGGAACTATTGTCTATTTTAACTCCTCCAATTAAATTTAACAAATATTTACTGGCTATATGCCCTGTGTCAGAAAATGAGCTAAGTACTCTGGTAGATTAAATATATAGTAAGAAATTTGCCCTTTATCTGAGGGGAATAAGACAAGTTACACAGGCACCTCAGAAACGGGGAGTCACAACTGACAAGAGAGGTAAAGACAGAGTGATTCTAGGTTTCAAAGGAGGGAGAAATATTTGATTAAAAAGGCCTAGGATGGTTTCCCAAAGAAAGAGGTGTTGTAGGTGGTATTTAGAGGATTGATAGGAATTTTCCAGAAGGATCTGTTTGGAGGGCGTTTTGAGCAGACGGAACAGCATGAGCAAAGGCACAGGGGCTGGAAGCTGGGTGTGTTCAGGTTATATCAGAACTCGTGTTGTGCAGCCTTGGCCAATGTGAGCAAGTAGAGGAGATGAGGCTGGTCAGACAGGCAGAGATCGTGTGGCTGGGGAAACTTTTACACAATTATATATTCAATGAGGAGCTATTCAAGGCATTTGAGATCTGAAGATGATTAATTTGGGCAGACTGTCAAATGCCACCTGGGGGGAGACCTAATGGCCAGGAGGTGAAATCACAGTCTTCGTTGGCCTCTGTCCTGAGGAGTGCTACAGACAGCAGAACCAGAGTAGAAAAATCCTAATTTGGAGTCAGGAGACCTGAGTGTCTATCCTTCTCTGATATTGAGTAGCTGGGTCAGTGCCACCCAAGTTCTAAGCTCATTTAGCCATCTATAAGGTGGAACAATAACGTCTGCTTCAAAGGGTTGTGGCAAGTTCAAATGCAGTAACTGATCTGATAGCTCTTTATAAATCAACCTTTTTATTGTTTTATTGTGACATTATAACTATGCACATGTCTATTTCAATTTGGTTTATTTTTGACCTCTTTGTTTCTGAAATACAGGTTCCTGTGAGTTCTATGGTTTCGATTTGCATGATTAGTATATGTCAGACTGTTGTCACTTATGTTTTTTAAAAAATCACTTTTATTTAAATGATCTGTTCAGAGTCCCAACAAAAGAATGGTTGGTGTCTCATTTTTACATGTATTTTTCATCTGTCTATGATACAGGTCAACTCAATCCACCCTCTGAAAAAAAGGAGCTGAGAAAAGTGGCCCATTTAACAGGTCTGTATCTGGAAGGTACATGGGGTTTGGGAAAGCCTTTGACAGAAAGCTGGATAGCTGGTTGGGTACTGTGCTCTGAGGGAGTTGTTACTTTCTGGTGACAGTATTGACACCCAAGAATGGTCCTATGTTTCTAGTCAAGTCAACCTCACACGCAGACTGAACCCCTACCGCGGTCTAGGCCATATTCTGAACTAGAGAAATGGAGCTCAACCAGGAGCCCACTCTTCAATAATTCCAAAGAACTGTATGAGATTTGGGGCATGGGCATAAGAGGTGAGATCTGGGAAGGTGGGGAGTAAGTGCTTTTCTGGTTTTCTGGAAGAGCCTCACCCTGCTTTCTGCAAGAGTAGAACTGGGAATGAAGAGAAAGGCCCAGTCCTGGCACTGCGGGACTTCCTGCATGTGGTCACGTAGTGGAGTGAAGTGATTTGATAACAGTGTGGTATGGGCATTTCCAGGGTATAGTCCACTAACATCTGAAAGTGGAAAAGTATCACAGAAACTGATGTGCCACTGCCCCTGGAATTATTTAGGCAGAGGCTGTAGAATGATCCAGTTTGGACCAACAGATATTCATTGAACACATGTTGTGTGCCAAGTCTTGGGGACATGTAGATGAATAACACATGGTGTCTGCCTTCAAGGAACTTAAGGTCTAATAGAGAAAGACAGGTACATAAGCAGTAATTTAAGTACTGGGGAGTGTTCTCTGGTGAAGGTATGTATATACAGCTGTGGGGACATAAAAGAAAGGGAATTTTAGCCCAAAGTAGGGGACTGAAGACTCCTTAGTGTAGGCAAGGAGTTGGACCTGGTGATCCCTAAAGATTCTTCCCAACTTTAGGATTTCAGAGTTCCTTGGGTTTGGCTTTCCTCCTCACTGGGGGGACCTCGAAGCCTAGAAGTTTTGGTGTTAGTTCTGACGACTATAGAATCTTTGTTCCAGAGAGCTAAAATAATCTCAATAATGTCCCATTGTAATTGACTAGCATATATATTATTGTCCCAGTTGTATAGATGATAAGCTGAGGCAAGCAATTTAATGGAGGTGTTGAAGGAATTCAGTAATGGATCAAGTCTGACCCATTGGCCTGTTCTATATGGGCTATATCACTTTGGTCATATGCTCAAGGAAAGGCCCACAGTTTTTGCCTTGGAAGCTTCTTTTGTTGGATACATGAGCATTCCTGGCTGAACACTCCTCTCTGATTTGATTTCAGGCAAGCCCAACTCAAGATCCATCCCTCTGGAATGGGAAGACACATATGGAATTGCCCTTGTCTCTGGGGTGAAGTATAAGAAGGGTGGCCTTGTGATCAATGACACTGGGATGTACTTTGTATATTCCAAAGTGAACTTCAGGGGTCAGTCCTGCAACAACCAACCCCTGAACCACAAGGTCTATATGAGGAACTCTAAGTATCCCCAGGACCTGGTGCTGATGGAAGGGAAGATCATGAACTACTGCACTACTGGCCAGATGTGGGCCCGCAGCAGCTACCTGGGGGCAGTATTCAATCTCACCAGTGCTGACCATTTATATGTCAATGTATCTGAATTATCTCTGGTCAGTTTTGAGGAATCTAAGACATTTTTTGGCTTATATAAGCTCTAAGAAAAGCACTTTGGGATTCTCTCCATATGGTTCCTTGTTACAGGCACTGAGAATATGATCTTGAATGAGAGTCTTCTTAAGCCCACTTGAGGTCAAGTGAGAAGACATGAGCCAAGTAGACCTTGAGACTACAGGGTCCAGCAGGTCTACAGTTCCTCATCTCACTGTAGATGTCCATCTGTCTGGTCCATGTGCCAGACAGGAGGGGGAATATGACTGAAGAACGTGAGACTCTCGCTGCCATGTGAAGATGCAGAGGCAGGGAGAAGCAGCTACCAAGGTGTTCTACACTCATCTTAAGTGGCCAAAAGCATTTTGGCCCATTGGAAAGGACAATTAACTCACCTCTTGGCGTGAGTTTACTGTCTACCTCAGGGGAGGCCGCCTTTCAGATATATGGATGTGACATGAGTGTATAAGGGATGGAAAAAGAAGACTAGGCTTGCATGATAAGCTAAAGAGACGAAAAGGCCAATGTCCCATTGGCAGCATCTTTATTTCTTTTTTTTTTTTTTTTTCAAATTTTTTGGTAACGTTTATTTATTTTTGAGACAGAGAGAGACAGAGCATGAACGGGGGAGGGGCAGAGAGAGAGGGAGACACAGAATCGAAAGCAGGCTCCAGGCCCTGAGCCATCAGCCCAGAGCCCAACGCGGGGCTTGAACTCATGGACCGCGAGATTGTGACCTGAGCTGAAGCCGGACGCTTAACCGACTGAGCCACCCAGGCACCCCAGCGGCATCTTTATTTCTAAATGCATAGCCTGAGCTACCAGGTGATGCTAACAGAGTAGAAAGGGGGATCTTTTGGGAAGTTGGTCCTTTCCCTACACAGCATGTACATTTTCAGTGCAATTGTAGAGGTGTGTATGTGTGCACACGTGTGTGCGTGCGTGTGTGCGTGCATGCATGTGCACATGTTCACATGCATGTGACTAGAAGAGTTACCTAAGTAGGGACAATGTGGAGATTGGGAAGGATATGTTAGGAAAACATGGGTCGCATTCAGTGGTAGATTTTGAGTACTTCTCGGCAACGAACTCAGCTGTCCTCAAAATAGTCCTCAAGACTCTTTGATTGTCAGCTGTTGATGCTGTTTTCCTATAATATAATCAGTATTTATATACATTTTGTGTATTTTAATGAAAAGAATACATGTAATAAAAATTACATTTTAGAATACAGGTAAACATTATGAATGTGCTTTTTGGAAATCACTAAGATTTGGATTTTTTCCTTATTATTTCTCTCCTCCATGGCTTCCTCACTTATTTTGACTTAAGGCCAAGTTAAGAAGAACTCACTGGGGTGAGAAGAACTGTGGAGCAAATCTGTCATTGCCAGACATCCCTCTCCCTCAGCCTCTTTCCCATTATCCAAAGTTTTCATTACCTATGCTATTGCCAGTATTAAGCTCATCCAACTTGCAATAGATTTGATGACAATTTCCCCCCACCCCCCAAGGGGCAGAGCCATACCAGAGTGGAAGGGGCAAGACTTTGGACTGAAAAACCTGAACTTCAATCTTTGTTCCTCTACTTACTGTGTAATCACTAGGCGAGTCACTTGACCTCTCTTGGACAAAAATGGCTGATATGTACATAAAGTATTGATACATGGCATCTGTCTAAACAATGGCATCTATCTTTATTAATAAGCCACTCTGTGAGAGGCACTTCATGCTCCAGAAGAAGCCATTGACCTGAGGGATCCATCCAAACCCCTGGTCTCTTACACTGTTCTGTTCTTCACTCACAATGACTTTTCCCTATTTTTTTTTCAACTATTCACTACCATGGCTTCTCCTTAGACTTTGTTATTGTTAAAAATTATGGTATTTCTTGGAGTGCCTGGGTGGCTCAGTCAGTTAGGCGTGCGACTTCGGCTCAGGTCATGATCTTGTGGTCGCAAGTTCGAGCCCTGCGTCAGGCTCTGTGCTGACCGCTCAGAGCCTGGAGCCTGTTTCAGATTCTGTGTCTCCCTCTCTCTGACCCTCCCCCTGTTCGTGCTCTGTTTCTCTCTGTCTGAAAAATAAATAAACATTAAAAAAAACCCACTTTTAAAAATAAAAAAAAAATCATGGTTTTCCTTTACAATTTGATTTCTTATTTTCACAATATCACCTCTTACTATTACAGCTCAACTGCTTCAACGTTTTCTCTCCTAAAATATGTATATTTTTACCATATTGAGACCTCCAATAAACTATCATTCCTTACATATCCATCAGCTCCTTCTTTATCTTTACTCCTCTCTCTGATAAGCTTAGATTCTACCCTTATCAGGACAATCATTATCTTGGAAAAATTTTCAACTCCAGAATATTCTGCTTCCTTCACTGTATTCTCCTTGCAAAAATCCCATTTTCTTTAAGCTGGCATCCTAAAAGCTGAACATTGCTGGAGAAAAATTACCCAAACAGACAGATTGGTTTATTTTTTATCTATTGTCTACTTAAATAGATTACTCTTTATCACTGATTTATTTCTATCTTTTGATTGATTTGAATAAGCAATACATGGATATAATATAAATGTTAAAAGGCACACAAGGGTATAAGAATGGAAGTAAACCCTCTTTTCATTGTGCCCCATGGTCCCATTTCTGCCCACAGAGTGTATCACTGTCTCCTTCTGTAGCTTTCTGGAGATGGTCTATATGTAAGTATGACATCACTTTATTATCTGGGTTTCCCAACCTTGGTTCTATTGACATTCTGAGCTGGATAATTCTTTGTTGTGGGGGTTTTCCTGTGCACTGTAGTATGTTTAGCAGTATCCATGCCCTCTATCCACTAGATGCTAGTAGCATTGCTCCCTCCTCCATGTGTGATAACAAGAATATGTCCAGACAATGCCAAATGTTCCCAAGCTGGGGGTGGGAAGACATAATCAGCTCTACTTGATTGAGAACACTGCTTTGTATTAGTGGTCACATATCATTTAATCCTACCTAGAACTTTTTCTTCTGTTCCCTGCCAAGCACATTTTTCCACTGTTTGAAACAATTATGTCTTATCTTTTCCTCTTGCAAACCTGCCATATCACCTTCTCCCACTATGGAACCTCACTTATACCACCAGAACACAAATCACCCACATCTGCATGATCTCTTTCTTTTATCCTTATAGTGGAGGAAGAGGGCCATCTTTTCATTTGTGCACTAGACCCTTTTCCTCTCCCCTACTTTGCCTCTTTAAAATTGTTCTTTCTTCTGGATTCTCAAACCATCACTGTCTATGAAATGGTTTCCATCAGCATGTACATATGTTCAAGTATCCTTTTTCAATAAAAGACAGCCCAACCCAAACTAAAAAGATCCCAAACCTTTCTTTACCTTTCCTCTTCTCCAGTGATGGCTGCATTTCTCATTTTCCTGGTAGAGACAAACATCTGAGAAGGTTGTCTCCACATACATGGGCTCCATTTCCTTAGCCAGGAATGGCCTTCTTCAGGCTCTTCATGTAACTGACTTCTTATCGTTCAGGCCTTAGTTTAAATGTCACCTCCTCAGACCATTTCTAGAGCCTCATCTTTTTCTCATTATTTTATTGCTCTCTAGTTCCTTCTTAGTAACTAGCATAACTTGTGGTTATGTTCTTTATTTGACAACTTTCAAAATATCTGTTTTTTCCAGTAGAATAAAAGTTCCAAAAGCAAGACCTTTTCTGCTTTGTTTACCACTGTAACCTCATCACCAAACCCAGTGCCTGGCATATATTAAGAGCTCAATAGATAGCTGTTGACTCAATAACCTTAATTATAAAGCAAATATTTCTCAGTTTGGGGCATATGTGTATGTTTCTCAGCCTAATGAATATATTCACTACTAGTCGTAGTATTGTCTCATGAATGTATGTGAGTGTTTATCCAGCTTTGAGTAGGTTATCTAATGGGAATTTGAGGCTACAGATGGAAGAAATCGTGCATCCTAATTCTTAGCACTGGAAAATGAGAAAAACCTATTTGGTGTGTGGCATTACCAGGAGTTATTCAGGAGACTGTTGAGGGAAAACTGCTGGGTAACTAGAGCTGAACTTGTCCCTTAGAAGATATTCAATAAATATTTGTTGAATAAATTAATGAACAAAACCAAAGATGCATGCTGAAGTGTGTCACCTGCTCTCCTTAAAACTCTTCTGTTGAGGGGCACCTGGGTGGCGCAGTCGGTTAAGCGTCCGACTTCAGCCAGGTCACGATCTCGCGGTCCGTGAGTTCGAGCCCCGCGTCAGGCTCTGGGCTGATGGCTCAGAGCCTGGAGCCTGTTTCCGATTCTGTGTCTCCCTCTATCTCTGCCCCTCCCCCGTTCATGCTCTGTCTCTCTCTGTCCCAAAAATAAATAAAAAATGTTGAAAAAAAAATTAAAAAAAAAAAACAAAAAAACAAAACTCTTCTGTTGATTCATCTGCTTCCTGACCAGTATGTCATGGAGAAAGTCAGGGAGGTATATATTCACCCTTCTTTTGGCTGCTTGTCTGTATTCCTAGCCTTCATGATGAAACCCTCCTTATCCCTTTTCTCCTCTTTTGGCTCCAAACATCAAGTACACCAGTTCTAAGCGTAATGGGAAATTTACTGGACCTTTTTTTTTTTTGAAATCAATGGACCCTTCTAGATAATGGTACCAGAGCAAAAAGGAAGTAGGAATGGCACTGGGGCATCCTGAGAAAACATAAGGCCATCAGCTAGTAGTGGTATTACTGGCACTTTTATCCCTCCAAGTCTAAGCTCTATTAGGATGCCTTTGGGATTTTCTGAAGATAAAGCCATAACTTACCATGGTTTAAGTACTTGTTCCAGGAAAGAGATGCTAACAGTTCCTTCAGGAATCTTGAGTTATTTTTCTTTACCTCTGTAGGAACATAAGAATGCCAATATATATATATGTGTGTGTGTGTGTGTATATATATGCATATATACACACACACACATATATATATATATATATATATATATATTTTATTAGCTCACTAAAATGGGATCTGCCATTGTTACTTTGTGAAATGATAGACTCAAAGTAGAACACTTAAAAAAAAAAGGAGAAGATGAAGATTACTTCTGGTTCAGTAGTTTGAGGTTTTCTTTCTTTTCAAACAACCAAAACCACACAAAACCCGTGTTTTTCCTTAGCCCCCCAGAGTGGTGACCTTGTATTCTCTGAAGTAGGTTTTGACTTACCACAGCTTAGTAGGAAAATAGCTCTACCAGGGACCATCATTTTTAGTGTGGCTCATTTGAACTGATAGATCATTGGAAGAAGAGCACTAGAGAGAGAATCCTGACTCCTTCGAGCCAGACTGTAAGATTTCCGTAGGGTTAAGCCACAGATATTTGCAGGTCCTTATCTGAAAGTGTGCCAGTTGTATGTTAAATTACATTTTACTAAGGGGTCTGTTTTAGTTCTGGTATTAGTAGAGATAAATTTTTTACTTTCTGGTTTTCTGTTTTGTTTTGTTTTATTTTCCCCTTTGCCAGGGTTTTGAGTCATCCAGACAGAATGAGGTGATCCTAGGAAAGTAGAATTAGAACCCCATTCTTTAGGGTCTTCAGACTGAGAAATGAACCTTACACAGAAATATATTTTTTAATTTTTAAAAAGTTTTATTTATTTATTTATTTATTTATTTATTTATTTTGAGAGAGAGAGAGAGAGTGCACAAGCAGGGGAGGGGGGAGAGAGAGAGAAAGAGAGAGAGAGAGAGAGAGAGAGAGAATCCCAAGCAGGCTCCATGCTGTCAGCACAGAGCCCAACGCAAGGCTGGATTCCAGGACCCTGGGATCATGACCTGAGCTGAAATCAGGAGTCAGACTCTTGGGGCGCCTGGGTGGCTCAGTGGGTTAAGCATCTGACTCTTGATTCTGGCTCAGGTCATGATCTTGTGGTTTGTGAGTTCAAGCCCCATATTGGGCTTGGAACCTGTTTGGGATTCTCTCTTTCCCTCTCTCTTTGCCCCTCCCCTGCTCACAAGTGCTTGCTCTCTCTCTCTCTCTCTCTCTCAAAATAAATAAATAAACATTAAAATAATAATAAAAAAAGAGTTGGCCACTTAACTGACTGAGCCACCTAAGCACCCCCAGAAATATTTACACTATTGATGGTAGCCAGGAGCCTTTGGGATTCACCTAAGGGCCAACCAGTTTTGGAAATACAGACGTCTAAGTGGGTATTCTGCTCCTTACAGCTCACCCAGAAGATAGGAAAGCATCGCCTCAGTGATGACTTTCTCACTGTTGCCAAAACTTCCTCCTTCCAACTGTTTATCTTCAGAGAGAAACACAAGGCAGATATCTCTTCTATCCCATTTGGAAGCTCCTTCAGCTCTATGGGATCATCTTTTCTTCTACATCTCAATTGAATAACATGAAGTCAATATCACATTCTGTGGGAAGTCAAATCTTCTCTCCAAGTTTTCCGAGAATTTCAGGGAGGCATTGTCTTGGGCAGCCCACATTATAAAAAGTCTTTTACGAATAATATAAAGCAACTGCTCTTTCAAGGCAGAAGCTTTCATAGCCACATTTCCAACAGGTGGAACACATTTCTAACACATCCTTAATTTGAAAACTTCCTGGTAAGGGGCTTGCTGAAATGTAAGGGAGCCTATAACTGCACTGGACTATACTACATTTTAGAAAGTTCTTTTTCAGATTTAGTTGAAATCCTCTGCATTGTAAGTTCCCCACATTGGTCACAGTTCTTTCCTGCTTAATATTCCTATAGTATTTTATAACATAAAGTTTCTCATGTACCTTATCTTGTTTCGTTTTCATTACAACTTCAGAAGGTAGATAGTTGTCTTCATTTTATACATAAGAACAACTGAGACACTGAAAAGTTATGAGCCTTGCTTAATGTGACATGACCAATTAGTGGTGGAGCTGAGACTAAATCCCAGTCATCTAAAACCTTACATCTTACGTTCTTTCCACATGCAGAGAGATTTCTTAGCACTGATCATGGCACCCAAGATGAGTCTTATTAATTTTCAGTGACTCCTTATCACTTTGCATTTTAGTTTAAATCTCACTTTGGTTAATGCCCACATTCTGCATAATATAATAAATATAATATAAAACATCTTTGATACCACAACCCTAAAGAGGTCATAGTTGAAATTGTTCTTAGATTCTTTTTCTTTCATTTCTTCTCTCTACTGTCTTTTATCTGAATCACCCTTATTGCTCATCTGCCATCAGTGGCCTCAGTTTTAACAAAGTGAGAAGGAAAGAGATTGAACTTGGAGTCAGAAGGCCTGGGTTTGAGTCCAGCCTCTGCTACTCAACTAGCTATGTGTGTGACCTTGAGTAAGTGACAGGGAATATCTTGAGATTCAGTTGTGTCCTCTTAAAATGAGGACACCAATTCCTATTCTTATGATTTTATAGGAATATTGTTAATGCTAAATGGAATGAAGCCACTTTGTGAGGAATGGTACTTCTGAAAATAGGTCAGTGGAGTTGTTATATTCCTCAGCAACTCTCCTGATAAACTCTTTACCTTTTGTTTTGTTTTGTTTTTAAAGTAGGCTCCATGCCCAATGTAGGGCTTGAATTCATGACCCTGAGATCAGAGTCGCATGCTGTGCTGAGTGAGCCAGTCAGCCATCCCCTGATAAAGTCACTGTTAAAAAAAAAAAAATTCTTACTTGCTGTTTTAGTTTGTACAAAATCAATCACCCATAATCCTATAATATTATGTATGAATGCCATCAAACATAAAAACGCCAGTTAGAAACAACAGATAACGATTCTGAGGTATAAAAATAAAAGTATATCTTACATTTTCATAGCTTTTAAAACTTTTCTCACATGACTTTTGCTTTTATTTTTTTTAAACATATAATGTAATACACATGAAAGCAGTTGGCATGTGTCAGCTTCTCTAGAAATGTTAACTAAATATATTGAATACCTTCTGTGCTCATTATATTTACAGCCTTGTGTGATGCCATTTTGGTGCCTATGTTTTAAATCATGACATATAATTAAATAGGGTACTGTTTAAACATTTGCCTGGGGAGAGAGAATACTTTATGTTCTTTGTTGTCCTTATATATAGTTAAAACCCCCAGCTTAACCTGGGCTTGTCTTGGGAGATATGAGCTGCTTAGGGAATCCCCCCTCCTCCAGCTGCTCATTACAGAAGGGATAGAACTTCTTGGTTCTCATGTCATAGCCTTGGCTTTCTGTGGGTAAACCACTTCAAAGAGTGTGAGTTAGTAAGAGGCACCCTTGATGTTATCGAACTCTGAAAGTGTCCACACATGTAAGGCACCATATACTAGATAAGCACCTTTGCAAAGGAGACTGGAGAGTCAGATGGGCATCTATTGTTATCTCGAATACTTCTCTGGGTAAGGATCTTTTAGTTTCACTTGGTTTAGGTCTTAGTTTTCTCACACACACAACCCTAACACCACACCCGCACCACTTCCAGTCTGTGGAAGGGAACTTGGTGCACATTTTCTGGAAGGGAAGGTTCTAGAACTTGTTCCTGATTGGAAGAGAAGGCAGGTGGAAGATTCAGGAAGTTACAAAGGTCTCTGGCTTTAAATAAATGAACTACGATTCTAGAGCTTCATAACAGAGATTAAAGATTGCAGACTGAAGAAATTGGAGGTTCCAGTAACATGAAATGTGTTCTATTCTCCTCACTGTGTCTTCATTGAGAAGAAAAAACAGCTTTGACTCAGTAATGAGCAAGAGACACAGAAGTGTTAAACAGAACTCTAAGGTGTGAGCTGCAAGGGAAGATATTTCAAACCTCAGCATCCTCTTTGCATCGTTTGGGTGGGTTGTGTTCTGGTCTCTAAGAAAGTCTGGAGGCTGCTGCAGAGTTCTGGGAAGGTGGCAAAGAAAAGACTGCAATGCAGGGAACTTTAGCACTCTGTTCTTGGGTTACTTGATCGTGTTGACTGGTATAGCAAATTGGCTCTTTCTAACTTTCCAGAAGAATGTGAAAAGACTTCTCTGCTCTGGGAAGTGAGTGGAGGTGCAGTCAGTAGAGGAGGTGGCTGGATCCACATTTGAAAGGAAGGTGAACTTGGGGTATGTTTTTTTCTGCCCTACCTCCAAGCCTACGTTGCCATACTTTATGGCTTACAAAATGGGTAAGAATATCAACTTATTTTAAAAAAACGGGACATTTATTACAGGACTTATTCCTGCCCTAAGCCAATCCATGAAGTCAATAAATAACAATAATAGTTGCAATTTATTGACTCCCTTTTTGTAAGGATTATGCAAAGCATCTTAGATTTATTTTTACTAATCTTCAGAACTCTGTAAGTCAAGTGTTACTAACTCCATTTGGTAAGTGAAAAAACTGATTTAGGTTCAGAGAAGTTAAGTAACTTTCCCCAGGTCACAGGGTAGCAGAAACAGAATTCAATACCAGGCTTTTTCTGAACCAAGGAAACTTACCTAAATCAGGTTCATACTCCCCCATTATAATGTCAATATTCTTTTTTTTTTAAGACTCTGTAATTGAATCAATGCATTTTTTATTTCATAGGAAAAAGTGACTATCTTTCATGAATAGGTACCAAGATCATGAATTCAGTACTGTTATTCTTTTTTTAAAAGTTTATTTATTTATATTTGGAGAGAGAGAGAGAGAGGCCAGGGATGGGGCAAAGACAAAGAGAGAGAATCAAAAGCAGACTCCCCACTGTCAGCATGAAGCCTGATGCAGGGCTAGAACTCATGAACCCTGAGATCATGACTTTGAGTTGAAACCAAGAGTTGGGTGCTTAACCAACTGAGCCACCCAGTTGCCCAGTACTGTTATCCTTTTTTTTCCTGATAAAAGCTTGAGATGGATATTAGACACTTCACAATTTATGATGATTAATTCTATAACAATAACTTGTCTTACTCCCATTTGTGTTTTTAATTTTCTATAAATATATATGCTTATATAGCAATGTTTAAAAAAATAATAGGCAACTATCACAAACTGTATGCCTGTTTTTCAGCAGGTGGAGAATTCTGTTCTGACAGAACTGATAATGTCAATATTCTTCATTCATTCTACAAATTTTTATTATCTTATCGAGAAAGAGAGAGAGCACATGAGCAGGCGAGAGGGGCAGAGGCAGAGAGAGAAAGAGAATCTCATGCAGGCTCCACACTCAGTGTGGAGCCCTACTGGGGGCTGGATCTCAGGACCCTGGGATCATGATCTGTGCCAAAATCAGGAGTCTACTGCTCAACCAACTGAGCCACCCAGGCGCCCCTCTACAAACATTTACTAAGCACCCACTAGGTGCCATGCTTTGTTTAGGGGATACAGTGGTGTACAAGACAGGTAAGTTCCCTGTTCCTTTAAACTTATGTCCTAGTTAGGGGCAGGGATGGTGGTGGTAGTGGAGAAAATTAAAAAAAAAAAAAAAAAACAAGCAAAAAAATACACAAATTATCATTTGATAAACACAATGTAGGGTATTAAAATAAGTTATTGAGATAGAGACTAGATAACTACATTAGAGGGAAGGCCTCTCTGAGGGGGTGCCATTTAATATGACAAGAGACACAAGAGGTGCCATTTAAAGTGACTCTCGATCTCTGTGGTGAGTTTGAGCTCCACCTTGGGCATACAGATTACCTAAAAAAAAAAAAAAAATTAAAAAAAATATAAAAATATATGAAATGACAAGAGCCAGGAATACAAAGATTAGGCTAAGAAGGTCTCGGGCAGCGATGACAGCCTGTTCATGTTATTTTGGACAAAACAATGCATAATGCATTATTGTGCAGGACTGTAATGCACATAGCAATATGCATAGCAGTTTTAAGTGCTTAAGGGCCGTTAAGTTCCCTCATTACTGAGACAACTGTCAACCCAACTGAACAGGTAAACTCACACAAATTCAAGTCTGCAGAAATACAGTTGATTGCAGAGCTGCAGAGCAATGGCTATTGTCAAAGGCGTGCCGCACCAAGCTCCAAGCGGTCCTTTCAGAGTTTGAGTCAGGCTGCATTTATGGGGCAGAGTGCAAAGAGCGGGAAGTCCAGTCAGAGTCCAAGCAGTACGTTCATTGGCTTAAGGATGGGGAGAGATTCTGGGCGGATGCTCATTGGTCAAGAAGTAAGCGTCAGTCTGCTACAAATCACGCATCTACGAACCTCAGTCTCGCGTGGTCTTAGCCGCCTCCTGAGGGCTCATGCTTGAGATTCCGTGTTTTTCTATTCTTCGGTTCAATTTGACTTCGAAGTCCTCTCGGGCTGAAATCCTTTGAGGCAGCCGGATGTGTCCCACATACATTTCCAAACTTGCCACTGAGGGTGGCTCTTTCATCCCTCCGTGTTGAAAGCCCCCAGGCAGGCGCCGACCTCCAAGCAGGAGCCAGTTCGTGTAGCACAGAAGGAGCGACGGCCTGTGAGGCAGAGCGTGGCGGGAGAGCTGCTGGAGATGTAGACTGAGCCCGAATCAGGTAGGGTTCTCTGAACTGGGCTGGGGGCTGTGGAGTTTCTGGTCAGTACTATGAGAAGCCACTGAAAAGCATCATACAGGGGAATTGGAGGGAAGTGGAAACATTTGATCTACACGTTGGTAGTAAGAATTTTCAGGCCTGTTGATTGGGTGTTGGGTGCATGGAAAAGAGATGAATCAAGGATTACACCCACTGTTTTCTACTGTTTCCTTTACAGCATCTATTGTAATTATTTCCTAGTCTTTTTTTTCTTCCTTTGTGTATTTTTCCAGTTAGATCCATGTCTACTTTTTCTTCTGGTGCTTAATAAACATGTGTTGAGTAAATGATTGAACAGAGCGCAATGAACACTCCCTTCACCCCGTAACACAGTCCTACCTCTTGCTCTCTAGTGGCTGTGTACATAGACCCATCACCACATTGCTGAAGTCATTTTTCTACTAAGGGACATGTAGTTCCTTCCCAGAGTTTTGCTATTTCAAAAAAATGCTGGAAGGTCATGTTTATATATGTGTCTGTGCATTTCTGCTAGTATTTTTCTCCAGGATCGAAAAGTAGAATTGGAAAAAGTGTTGGAATTGATTGAAATTACATACAATTTATTATAGTTTAATTGGGGGGAAATTTGACCACTTTACACTACGTAGTCTACCCTTATAAGAAAATATGGTATGGCTCAGCACTTACTGATTCTTTTATATTCCTTCAGGAAAGTTACAGTTTTCTTTTTTTTTTCTCTCACGTATTTGACATGTCATATTGTGTAAATTTCAGGTGTAGAACAGGTTAATTTGAGATATTTACTTATTTTATTGAAGTGTAGCTGACATACAGTATTATATTATTTTAATGTGTACAATGTAGTGATTCAGTGTTTAGTATATATATTATGAAGTGATCACCACTACCATGTTACTATATAAAGTTGTTACAATATCATAAACTATATTCCTTATGCTGTACATTGCATCCGTATGTCTTACTTATTTTATAACTGGAAGTTTGTACCTTTAAATCCCCTTCCCACATTTTGCCCATCTCCCCACCCACCTCTGGCAACACCAGATTCTCTCTGTCTATGAGTCTGTTTCTGTTTTGTTTGGTTTTTTATATTCCATATATAAGTGAAATCATGCAGTATTTGTCTTTCTTTGACTTATGTCCCTTAGCATAATAACCTCTAGGTCCATCCTTGTTGCCACAAATGGCAAGATTTCATTCTTTTTTATAGCTGAATAATATTCCATTGTATATTGGAATTGTACATGTATATGTATACCATACGTGTATACCACATATGTATATGTATATCACAACTTCTTTATGCATTACTCTAACAGTGGACACTTCGGTTGCTTCCATATCTTGGCTATTGTAAATAATGGTGCAGTGAATATAGGGGTGCATATATCTTTCAAGTTGGTGTTTTTGTTTTGTTTGGGTAATTACCCAGTCATGGAATTACTGGATTGGTTGGTAGTTCTATTCTTAATTTTTTTGAGGAAGCTCCATACTGTTTTCCATAGTGGTTGCATTGTTGTGCTTTCTTTCCTACCAGCAGGGCACGAGGGTTCCCTTTTCTCTTCATCCTCACCAACACTTGTTATTTCTTGTCTTTTTAATAAGAGCCATTATGACAGGTGTGAGGTGATATCTCATTGTGGTTTTGATTTGCATTTCCCTGATGATGAGTGATGTTGAGTGCCTCTTCATGTGTCTGTTGTCTATCTGTGTGTCTTTGGAGAAATGTCTGTTGAGGTCCTCTGTCCGTTTTTTAATTGGATTGTTTGTTATTGTTTTTATGTTGAGTTGTATACAGATATGTTTATGTCTTATAATTACTGCAGGTTTTTTATATAGGCTTGTGCATTTCTCAACTTTCTTCTATATGTTTTATAGTTTTATATCCAGCTACGTTATTGAAACCTTAGTTCCCAATGGGCTAGACTTAAAACAATTAGTTTTTTTTTCTCTTACTCTTTGATGCTTTTATCTCCTTTAGCCGCAACCACCCAATACTGCTTTGTCAAAGCTAGAACCATCCAATACTGCTTTCTGAAAGGTTCTGCTCTCAGGCTGTTATCCAGAAACACATAATAAAATATTAGCCGTTAACTAAGGTGTTGGCTGATAATTGGGAAGTTAGATAATGGCATTCATTTCTTACCCTATTTGCCCTCGTGCTGAGTGCTCATTTCCTCTGCTTTGCCTTGACCCTTTCAGGCTGCATTGCCCAGGCTTCTGGGGCACTGGTGAGAGACTGGAGGGAGGGCTGAGGAAGGAAGAAGTCATTATGGGTTACTTGTTTTTACCTGTGATGCTACTGCAGTCCTCGTGAAGGAGTCCATCTCCCGATTTTGTCATAGTTTTGCTTTAACAGACACCTTCCCTTTCCTATCTCTATTTGTCCATTTCCTAAACCATTGCAATGATTTTCTTTTTAATTTCAACCTACATTAAATTTTTACATGGAAAATATGTTAATTTTAAAAGCTACATATCATTCAACAGATCTGCTTTGAGCATCTACAGTGTGTTAGGCATGAAGATACAGAAATAAAAGAAACTGCCCTTGTTCTCAAGGGGTTCACAGGTTAATGATGAGGTGCTAAAATTAAAATCCAGCACCTAGCTAATTCCTTGGGACAAATGCTGGGAAAGGAGTAAACACAAATACTGTAGCAGCACCAGTAAAGGGCCCCTAACTTAGTCGTAGTGGGCAGGGAAGGCTTAATAGGGAGGTCCAGTTGAAGCTACTTAAAAAGTTGCTTGGGAAAGAAAGGGTAAAAACATGAAGAGGTAAGAGAGCATGACCCATTGTGGTTATTGTCAGCACTGTGTAAGGCTGGAGTATAGAATATTTGTGGGGGTAAACAGAAGGTAGTCTAGAAGTAGGGTATCTCATGAAGGGCTTTACATAGTATAGTGAGATAGCATTTAGTTACACATTAACTGATGTGCTACCTTCCCCCCTTTCTAGAGCCTAGGAACCATCCTTCCATGCTACAATCATCTAGGATTGTCTATGTTTACTGCCCTAGGACAGGCTGTTCTAGAAACAGGAAAATAAGTTTCCACCAGACTCTAATCTCTTTAAGGAAAGGACTTATCTCCAGGTGTCCCCAAAGCCTGCAATAGTTCCTATTTGTACTTAATCAGTGATTGTTGAATTGATGAAGAAAAGAATCAGATTCTTGGTGGTTGTGTTTCAAGAGCTTATTTTGAGTTCTAAGGACCCATGTTCTGAAGTTTCAATAGCTCATGTCCCAAAGGCACAGGTCATCAAGTTAAAGACAAATATTCTAGATTTGGAAAAGCAGAAGTCAGTTAGAGATAGTTTTTTGTATACCAGACTAGATGATTGTTTTACCTTTGAGGAAATGATGTACCCTGATGGAAAGCAGTGATGTTCACTGGAACACTAAATGCTGATATGTGTTTGTGAAAAGGGACCTTTTCCATACCCCTCTTCAGGCACAGTCTGGAGATGGGAGGAACATATGATAAGAATCTTATATGAAGTCAGGGGGGTCAGAGAGCAGATGATAACTGTGCTTATAATCTCAATGGAGCCAGGAGTAGTGACAGTTTTATAGAAGTTTCCCTCCACTCTGCATAGTATGGGTGTAGTGGAGTAGACAGGACCATGTGCAATAGTTAAGCAGAAAGACCGTGTAGAATTTCCTTTTGCCCCATAAAGCATGTGAAACAACTACATATGTTCTGGATGTAGCAGAGAGAGAGAGAGAGAGAGAGAGAGAGAGAGAGAGAGAGATACTGACAGACAGATGGACACCAACCTGAGGAGACATAATCGGTAGGGCAAGGAGAATGTAGCTGTGTCCTATTATAGCCCAGCAACTATAAATTAGTTGGAATTGATGGTGTCTGAGCTGATGCTAAAGGACCCAAGTGAACACCAAGGGCCAGGTTTTTCTCCTTCGCTTACCCTTGCCTTGGTACACTTTACAACCTGAGATACTTAGATGTATCCAGGTGGAAGGGTGGGAAAAGAAATCTGGAATTAACTAAGAAAACCCTGAGTTAAATTAAAACTAAATTTCCTGCAGCACTGGAATGAGGACACAAAATAAACATTGAAATGAATGATAAAATAAAGGTGTATTTGCACACTCCTGCATTTTTAGGCTATTTTTATCATTATTATGTTATTAAATATGGACTTACTTATGCACAAGATGGTGGCTATCATTCCTTCATTCAGCTTTTACTAGGTACCACATGTAGAGAGTGAGGTGAGGTACAAATATGAATAAGACAGACTCCCTGACCTCAAGGGTTGCACAGTAAAGTTGGGGAGAATAGCATGAATAGAGTTACAGGGGGATATAATGGGATCTTGCAAGAGTGGAGCAGAGTATAAACTTCATGGGAGCTTTAGATAGTGTTTAAATCTATTCGAGGGATTCAGTGGTGGCTCTTTGGAGGAAAGAGCTTTTAGCCAAAACATAAGAGATGAGTAGGAGCTGGGCAGGTGAACATTTAGGTGGAGTGACTAGCATGTGCAAAGGCACTGAGGCGCGAGAGAGTATTGGTTGTTGAGAGATGTACAAATGTTTTAGTGTTGTCTGAATGAAGATGTTGTGGTGGTAGCACAGGGTGGGGAATGTGTAAAGACAATACAGGGCAGGTCATAAATGAACTTGTTAATCACGCAAAGGAATTTCATTTCGTTAGATAGAAATCAATGAAAAAATTTCAGCAAGGGGGCAACACAGCACCGTAACCAGATCTACCTGTTGAAATAATCACTTTGGTAAGGTAAACCAGACTTGAAATTAAAGGCAGTGAGATCAGCAGGGAAGGCTTTTGGACCCCTAGTACTTACAGCCATGTTGCAGATTGCTGTCATTTATGAACTTCTACCTTTTTGTCAGGCACCTTACACATTTGTTCCATTTTTTTCCTCATACCAGCCTTATGGGGTGGCTAGACCTACGAGTCAGATGACCAACAAGTTTCCAAAATTGTTATCCTTTCCACTCAAATATTCGTCTCCACTGTCAGCCCAGGAAAAGGATGCTGAAGGCCTGGATGAGAGTAGTAGTGGAGAAGGACATGAGAAGCCTGACGTGGGAGATATTTAGGATTCAGTGATTAATTGGATGTGGGGATAAAGGGAGAGTTAAAGCCTGGGCATATAGCCACATTTCCTGTTAGGGCAGTGGGTGGGTGGTAGAGACATTTGACAGGAGATAAAAACCAGGAGAGGAGCAGGGTCTCTGGGGACGGTGTTGAGTTTTAGATATGTGCTTTTTGGTGTCATTCATGACATAAAGAATGGGGTGATTAGAAGTCTGCGTAAATTTGGTGGAAGGATAACTGCAAGGGGAGATGGAGATGCTGGGAAATTATGCCCCAGGCCACTAGACCCCTACAGTCTTTACTGATGAGATCTGTCTTCATGAGATACCTCTCCCACCCTCTGGAGTGCATGTATCTTACCAAGGCTTCCAAAATACTTGCCGTTTCTTGGCTGATTAACTTGGTGCCATCTGTAGAATAGACTAAAGTGATATTCTGTGGTGTGCTCAGGTGTGCCAGCCCATTCAGAGTATATTATGACAGAGGGAGAGTTATAGCTTTGGGGCAAGGCCATACACAAAGACTGTTGTCCCTTCCATATGTGAATGTGAACTGTGTCTGATCTGTTGTCTTGATTAGACAGAAAAGAACTCATTGCCCAGATCAACAGCTTGTACTTTGTAGCTGAGACAGCACTAACCTGCTCTAACAAAGCTGTGGTGACCTCACATTTGTCACCACAGCTGCACTTAGAGGTAGTATTGATGGAGTTTATAGCAGTCCATTGTCATCCTCCAGGATCCACATGGTTCCTTCAAGAGTCAGACTGGTGAATTAAATGGAGATATGATGAGGACTGCCACTCCTGCCATTGTTCCCAGCATGCAGTAATGTTTCTGATTTACTATCTTGGCTGAAGGGTGATTGGTGGTGGAGTTTGGCCTTCCCCACTATAATGTGTTAGGTTGCGAATGACCCTAGTTATCTGTCAGGTGGCTAGGAGGGAGGTGGAAGTAAATTTTGATATTTGCAAGTGTTTTCTTGCAAAGCAGAGGCCTCTGTGTCATCTTCAAGCAAGGGGAATGTTAACTTTTAATAAGGAGGAGTAGGCCTCTTTTAGGCCCAGAACGGGCCTGGGAATCTGGTGTTTTGAGGTTTTTGAATGCCTTAACCCAAGTGTCCCATTTCCCAGTCTCAGGGTGCCATTTTTTTCCAACCTGGGTCCTTGCTCTGGCATAGTGGATTTGCCAGAGTTGAGATTAAATTTCTCTGGAGCCTGTTAACTTAGACCTGATGTTCAGATGGCTCTGTCCTCCAACTTTAGGGGTTAGAGTCTCTTTGATGCTGCCAAGAGGCCTCCTGACTTTCTCACTCTTCAGCACTATTAATATTTTGGACACGATCCGTCTTTGTTGGGGGTGGTGTTGTCTTGTGCACTGTTGGATGATTAGTAGCATCACTAGCATGTACATACCAGAGCCAGTAGCACCCCATCTTCTCCCCAGTTGTGGCAACCAAAAGTATCTCCAGAGATTACCAAATGATTGCTCATGAGGGCAAAGTTGACCCTGTGGAGAACCACTGCATGAGATAAAAGGTTGTTAGGGTGGAGCAAGGTGTTATGTGCTTCAACTGTCCTGATGTCATATGCCCTCCGCCCTCTCCCCTAATACAAAAAAAAAAAAAAAGTGAACCTGATTCTGTTCAAACCTTAGAACACATTTAACAGGTGTAGTGGGTAATGTAGTGCACTGCCCACATTTCCCTTCAGGACTGAGGTAATCATTTCCCAGCATCTGAAAATGTTGGCCACGGAGGGTTCACAGCTGAAGAAGATTGCCCTCAGCTGAAGGAAGCTGCCTTGTGCAGGGTTTCACACCCTCTTTGTAGGCACCTGCATCTAGTGACCGCTTAATAGGATAGTATGCTGTCTCTTTGCCACAACAACTTTAAAGGGCCATCCTATCTCCAGAGCTCCCGCGGGATAGGCAGTGGCCTTTGCTGCAACTTCACTGCAGTTCACTTTCTCTCTGTGTAGAGTCTAGCTTCTTTCACTCAAGTGTTCTTCCTGAGAGCAAACCCCAATAAATAGATCTTCCACACGTCTCTCTCTTAATGTCTATTCCCAGTGAACTCAACATAAGAGAGTCGGTCTGAGGAAGCAGACTATAAAGTAGAATTTTAGAGTGGAATAGCTCACCAGCCAGCTGGCACTAAGGATCCCATGACCAGTGGGAGGGGAGTTCTAAGACCTGGCATGTCATAGTAGTGCAGTTGTTAAATCTTTTGCTGGTGGGGAACTGGGATGGAAAGCAGTTGAAGGGAATGTGTTGGCAGGTGCAGTATCTCAAGCATTTGAAATGTTCAAGGGATGTGAAATCATTAGGATGATGGACTTAGATGGCCGAGTGCTGAAGAAAGACAGTTAAGTCTGATGATGCAAAATGTTAGTAATGCTGAGGTTTAGAAGCCCTGATCTGATGAGTTCAAATATTTATGAATTAACTGTTTCATTAGGGTGTACACATTCTATAATTGTGTCCACATTTATTAGCTGGAGTTCTGTTTTTAATAAAGGAACTTTTTTTAAGTTTGTCATTATCTAGGTTTCCTTGATTATTCTAACATTTTCATTTTAGGGTAATAGAATAACTAGCTATGGAAAGGGTCAGTAGGAGGTCAGGGAATCATTACAATTTTTTCTGCAGGCCTAAATTAAGTATAGATAATTGCATAATTTAGGAATGAGAACCAATAAGATTTGGCAATAAAGAGTTACTGAGGGCACGCAGAAGTTAGAATGACTCTTGGTTTTCTCACTGGGTAGATGACAATGCCAGTCATTTAAAAGAGAAAAACAAGGCAGATGAGAGATTTGGAGACATTGAGTTTGAGAAGTGTAGTAGATGAAGTGATCATTCAGCAGGTCTGCACTTCCTCTTTCTTAGCTTCTATGAGAAAACTACTTCTCTGAGCCTTTGGTGTTGTGCTTGGCTGCATGATGTGCTTTCACTAACAGAATACGGATAAAAATGATAGTGTGCCCTTTCAAAGGCTAAGCCATAAGAGGAACTCTGTGTTTCTACTCAGGGAAGGAGCATCCAATCCCTACCATGAAAATAAAAGGTCCCTTCAGTCTGGGACTCAGAACAAACACATACGGAGTGGATCTGAGCCAAAACCACAGCTTAGAGCAGAGCTGCCTAGTCGAGCCCAGTCTAGGTTGGCTGAATTGCAGTCAATCTGCAAATTCATGAGCATGAGAATCAGTGTTTTTTGCCATTGAATGTGTTATGTGTTATTGAATGGTAGTGTGTTATTTGGGAGTAGGATGGAAACAAAAACCCTGAGGGTCACACAAATGAAAATATGTAGTAGGGAGTTGTTATGTGCAATTCTCAAAATTAAGTGAAGATCACAAAGGGAAAATGAATAAGGGCCAAAGACAGAACCTTAGGTAAATATTCACATACTGACCATTTGTCATTTGGACATGCTCAGTTCTGAGTATTGAAGGTATTTCTTTATTCTGTGATATTATGTACTTTAGGATATAAATGAGGGTATGTATTACTATAATAATTCCCTGTATATGCCACCCAATCACTTAGAGCTATAATATGCACATGGATTCTCTGGATTACCTAGAGAAGATAAAATAGCAATCTGTACATTTCTTCCTGAATAAAACACTTTCCCTCCCAGGGTAGGTCTTTCATTTGATTTTGTAGGGAAATGGATCCTAATTCTCTTGGTTTTCCATTCTAGCTTGTTTTCTTGGCGGGGTTCTGCTTCCACAGCAAAACATCTCTTCAGACTTGTAGGTCTATTTCCATCAGAAACCATTCTGTATGTCAGTCTTAGAGACTGATTAGTCAGTTTCTATCCATCTTTCCTCAATAGCCAGTTGAGAAAATTTTATTTTTTTCCTTTATGGCATTGAAAAGTCAGTTGTATTCTTCAAGGGTTAGTTTCCATTTTTATGTTAGTGCTCTCTTTTCCCCTCTCCCGCTTCCCCACTCCCTCTTCTCTCCTTTTCTTCTCCTTAAGCCCTTACCCTCTCACCCCCCAACTCTGCCATTCGCTGCCATTGGTAATGACATTTTCTGATTCCTTCAGGTACTATGAAGAGGATTAACTGTTGTTTTTACTCTTGTGTACCAACTCTACAGGTACATAGATTTTGTTTGTTTGTTGTTATTGTTTGCCAGTAATATAATGTTCCCCTTCCTTTTAAATACCACAGTTCCTGTTAACTGCTACAACCACCGTAGCATCACTGACCACAAAAATGCTTTTATTCTGGTGGGGCCTGGAGCCTCTGCTCCAAGTCTTGATGGAGACAGACACAGAATTATATTTAAACCAACCTCATGAAGTGGGTTGCAGATGCTCTTTCTCCCAGACAACCCTTCAGAGCAACTTCCTGTTCTCATGAGGAACAAACCCGAATGAATTACTTTATGCAGAAAAGACAGAAAAAAGAGAGTGTCATTTCCTCTGCTGAGATTATGACTTGACACTCATTCATTTAAGTCAGACGTTTAATAGAAAGGGGGAAGTTCGGACAGACAGCTAATTATGGAGAAGATGATGCGTTTAATTTTAGAAACACTGAATTTCAGTATCTATGGAGGTCAACTAGTATTGGGATGCATGGTATTAGTTTGTCTTTTAGCATGCTGAATTTGAGGTCTGGGGGGACTTTTATGTAGAGGTGTCCAGTTGACAGGACTGACACACAGGGGAGACGTCAGGGTCACCGTTACAGATTTGGGTGTTATTCTTGTTTTTAAAGCTCTGAGAGGTGGTAGAGAAACACATGGACTGATAAAAGCAAAGGCTGAGGATTGAGCCTTGGGTTGTACCCAATTTAGCAGAAGGAAGGAGGAAGTAAAACCAATGAAAGAGTAAGATGAGCATGTGTAGTAGGGAAATTGTGGCAATACAGTCTCTTGCCTGCTAAGGCGGATAGAATTCTGCGAGTGTAGGCGTAGTTGTGAGTGTCTCTGGCTAATGAGAGACTGGGAGCATGAAAGCTGAGCAAAAGCCATCTGACTTGGTGACCAGGAACCACTGGGGACAATTGAGAAGCTAGTTTCAGTGGACTGGCATGAACTGGAACTGAGTGCCTGTGATTAGGGAGAGATTTAGTAGTGAGTAAATGGGGGAGAGGGAAACAGACAACCTTTCAAAAAATGCAGGGAGGAAATGAAGAAAGAAAAAGAACTCCAGGATTAAAGTCATTGTTACCAAACTCCGGTGAAACGACTTCAGGGCTCCTCACTGCTCTGGCCCTGGGATGCCTTGGATTTTGTGATATTTATTGGCTAAGTAGGCTCCACACCCAGTGTGGAGCCCAGTGCGGGGCTTGAACTCAAAACCCTGACTGAGATCAAGACCTGAACTGAGATCAAGAGTCGGAGGCTTAACCAACTGAGCCACCCAGGCACCTCTGATATTTATCAGCTTTTAAAAAATGTGCTGTTTGTTATGATTTCTCATTCTAAAGAAGTGTTCACTTTAGTACCGTATTTCATGTTTGTCAGTTTATATTCTTTTTCCTAAAAGATGCTACTCATATCGCCTAAGCTTCTGGTCCTCTGGAAGCTTTGGGTCCTTCCCACCTTTGAATCCTTCCCGGCAAGAATCTATGTTCATGTAACAGATTCTTCAGTAAGGGGATTGATTTCTTTTCTCTTGTCTTCTTGGGTCCAAGAACAGTTTTGGTAGAGATGACTTCTAACTTATGTTAGAACATGTTAATATGGTGGTCGTGAGCAAGCACAGCAGTTAAGTTGTCCTGAATGTTGAAAGCATACTTTAGTTTGGCTCCTCTCCATGTTGGCCTTTCTTCTTTTCCTTTAACCTCCTATTAGCACAGACTGGTTGAGCAGGTTAGTTACTAATACTTTGGAAGATATCTTAATGGGTGTGATTGAATGAACCTTTGTCATCTTGAAGTTCTGTATTTGTTGCAAAGAATAGGACTTCAAGGATAAGGGAGGCAGGGCTGGAAGAATCAATTAGTATCTGGGACAAGGCAGGGGAAGTGGCGGCAGAGAGAGAATGGCCATGGAGAGGAGGTGAGTAGCTCTAAGGAAGAATAAGTGAGCCAGCCATCATAGAGGTTTTGTCCAGGTAAGGGGTCTGGAGTGGGGGTGGCTGGATTTTCTGGGATTGGCCAAGGACACGGGCCCAGACTCACAGGACAAGGGAAGAGTTGAAGTTATACGGAAGAATACACAAGAGAGAGACAGAAGTGCAGAAAGTGAGGTGATGTCAGAGGTGAGTGTGGCTGCCTCAGAGACACCTCCAGAGCACCCCGCTCACAGGAAGAGCTTGTTTGATAACTGACTCATTGTGGGCCTGCTCTTCCTGTGCTTTAGTTTCCCCTTCTGTAAGATGAGAAGCACCACAAAGGGCTGTGCGGAGGAAAAGCTAAGAAAAATAGACCCAAAACACTAGTGGTAGATACATTCTCCTATGGTTTCTATGGCAATAATCTTGGGCTGAAGTTTAAAAAAACCATATAAAGTGAGTAAAATACTTGTCTTCTTGTTAGTAAAGTGCATTTCAGATTGAGATTTTTCTCTTACGAGGGGTTGTCGCTAAAAGAGATAGTTTTCCTCAAGAAAACCCCCAGTCTCAGGGTCTCTACTTTGTCATTGAAATGCAGAAGCTGAATTTGGCACATATATTTTGCTGTAATGAAATAGATGGTAAACAAATATTAGTTCTCTCATGTCAAATAATATCTATTGAGTACCTACCATGTGCCACCATGCCAGCATTGTAATTCTATCTCTGGTGAGACTGCAGATAGAAAGGGTAGATTCAGCCTTAAATAAGTGTAGCAAGGGGTACCGCTAATTACAGTCACATGAGACTAAGGCTCTGTGTATTCCACAGGTATGCTCTGACAGATCAGACAAGGAATGGGAACGCAGGGTACAGATGTCAGACAAGTTCCACAAAGGAGCTGACACATGAACTGGGCCATGGAAATGTTCAGTGAGGAGGGGCTCAGGGAGTGAAATGAAGGGCAGGAAGACTTGGGAGGAGGATTTTCCACTTTGGCATTACATGTCAAGTCAGATTATTAGAATGATAATTTCTTAGAAGCTGACACCATATCTGATTCATCTTTGCATGTCCCAGTGACTTTTCCTAGACCTTTGCCCCCAGTGGAGCCACAACAATTCACTCTCTGGTCTAAAAATGATTCAGTAGCCTTCCATTGATTATGAATAAAATCCAGCGCTTTCTTCTGGACTTTGAAGCCCTGCATGAAATGTGTCAATTTTGAACTGCTCTTTCCTTCTTGCCATGTGACTCTAACACTTGTTTTGTGATTGGCTGTTCTCCCTCTCCAGGTTTCCATGTTTCCTCAGAGGGGTCTTGTTTGACCAGCTTATTTAGGTAGGCTCCTCATCCTCTATCATGATTTTCTTTATTGTTGTATCCTATTACTAAAATATTTATTGAATAAGTTAAATGTTGATTCAAATAACAATAATGATATTAGCAAAAGGTAATATTTGTTGAGTGCTTATTAGATACTGGACATTATGCTTTTTTTTAATTTTTAATTTTTTTGTAACTTTTTTTGCGGCAAGGATACTTTAGATCTATTTTTAGCAAATTCCAAGTATATATTATTAAGTATAGTACCATGTGGTACATTAGATCTCTAGAATTTTCTCATATTGCAACAGAAAGTTTGTATGTATGCTGTATGCTTATTTTATTATAGATATTACCCCATTTAGTCCCCAGAGTAAACTCATGAGGTAAGTAGTATTATTATTTCTATTTTACACAAGAGGAAACTAAAACTTGAGAGGCCAGGAAACACAACTAATGATATAGTGACAGTTTAGAAATCAGGAAGTCTGACCTCAGAGCCTGTGCTCTTAAACATATTTACTTAATACTTTTAAATACTACTTCTTGAAAGTGTATAACTGCACAAAGCATTAGCAAATGATTACCATATATTTATTTCAGAGCAGCCTTGTATTCTGTGAATTTTTGTTATTCAAAAATTGTTTTAAATGTTTATTTATTTATTTTGTTTATTTATTTTTGCGCACACACACACACACACACACACACACACACACACACACGCAAGAGTGGGGGAGGGGCAGAGAGGGGACAAGATGATCTGAGGCAGGCTGTGTGCTGGCAGGAGGGAGGCTGATGCAGGGCTCAAACCCATGAACCATGAGATCATGAGCTGAGTCAGACGCTTAACTGACTGAGCCACCCAAGTACCCTTGTATTCTGTGAATTTTTAAATGATCAAGGATATTAGTTTAGAATATTTTGCTACAATTTCTATTATCATCCATGGCATCAAATAATATTCTTTGTTCATTAGCAAAAAGAAAAATGAACTGAATTCTCTCCTCTTTACTTCTCACATTTTCCTTGCCCACAATTTATGTGATGCTAATGGGCTTGTATTCAGTGGAGAGTTCCCAAGCAAATGCATCTCAAACATTTCTGTGCATAAGAATTACCTGGGGATCTTATTAAAATGCAGTTTTTGATTCATTAGGCCCTGATAGGGTCTGAGAGTCTGCATTTCTAATAAGCTCCCAGGTGAGCTGATGCTGTTAGTTGGGGGTCCATACTTGAGCAGCAGGGTTCTAAGGAATGAGTATAACATCAAATACTTGGGTTTTTTTTTTTCTCTCCTCATCAGGGGAAATAAGTTCTGATAATTGGGCATCTGGGTACAGATGTTGGTAAGGACTGAGGATTAGGATACATAATTATACTAGAATTTAATCTCCAGGAGATCAGGGTTCTTTTCTGTCTTCTTCACCAATATGTTCTGAGTTCCTGGCACAGAGAGCTCCATAATTGTTGAAAGAAGAGAATTTGTCCTTGCTTGGGGAGAGTAGATAAGAATTTATAGCCTCATTCTCCCATTCCTTCCCAGTTTTGTGGTTGAATGGAATCTACATACCTTTTCATTTTTTTTAGGAAAGTGAAAATCCCTTCCTATATAGCTACTCACCTGAAGAGAGGCATAGGAGACCTATGTGGGAGAAGGAGAGAGAAAATGGGATCCTAAGACTTGAACTTCTACTTTGATTAGTAGTCAAGTCCCTTTTGGATTTGTCTTTTTTCATTTAAAGCCATGTGCAGAGATGGTTCCCTAATGCTCTGGAATTGAGAGGGTTCCTGAACACATTCATTCATTATGTATGTGAAAGCACCATTCTAGGGACTTGAGATGCGTTGGTGAACACACAAAGAAAACTTCTATCCTCATGGAACTTTTATTGTAGCTAGTGGAGACAAATAATAAATGAATAAGTATATGTGATAAGGAGATAAATGAATAGGTGATAAGGGGAGATATCGATCAGGGTAGACAAAAAGACAAAAGGACAAAGGAAGTGTAGATCAAGGTAGGAGAGTTAGTTATAAGAGTATGAGGTGGAGGGAGGTCATAGTATTAAATAGGGTGGTCAGAGTAAGTCTCATTGAAAAAAATGACATTTGGGTAGAGACTTGGGGAGAGTAAGGGAGATTTTAGGGCTTTGTCTGTTACCAAGCTGAGGTGACAACTGGTGCAAAGGGACCTGAGGTAGCAGAGTTGCTGGCATATTCTCAGGATAGCAAGGAATTCAGTGTCGAAAGTGAACTGAAGAATGAGGAGAATTATAGGAAGTAAGTCCCTCATCTACTCCCCTTTCTTTAAACTGTCCTGGTGATTCAGGATGATGGTGCCTGTTCTTTCGCAGATTTATTTGGAACTGATGGCCAAATAGTTTCCCCTTACAAATATGGGATTCTGATTGGTTGTTCTTGGTAAGGGAGTACAAGGGTAGAGAAGGAATCAATTCATTTAACAGCTTGTAATTTTTTTTTTAGTTTATTTATTTTGGGAGAGAGAGAGAGCGAGTGAGCAAGTGGGACAGGGGCAGAGAGAAAGAGAGAGAGAGAGAGAGAGAGAGAGAGAGAGAATATCCCAAGCAGGCTCTGCACTGTTAATGCAGTGCCTGATACGGGGCTTGAATTCATGAACCAGGAAATCATGACCTGAGCAGAAGTTGGATGCTTAACTGACTGAACCAGCCAGGTGCCTCAATCATTCAACAGTTTAGAGTAAAGACATGGATTAGTAGTGGGGGGATGAGGCTTAAGATTAAGTTCTGGTTGACACTGTAACCTTGGCAAAACACCTCACTTTTACCTTTTATTTGTAAAAGGAGATGACTGGATTTGATAATCTCTAAAGATCTTTTCTCATAGTGACATTTACTTCTAAGGGTTACCAAAAGCCCTCTATTAGCACAGTCAGCACTGTGCTAGGTGCTTCAAGCACCTTCAGGAAGTTTGTAGCCAACTTGGTAAGACAGGATCTATATATAAAAGTGAAAGTTTCCATGGGCACCTGGGTGGCTCAGTCGGTTAAGTGTCTGACTTCAGCTCAGGGCATGATCTCACAGCTTGTGAATTCGAGCCCCGCGTTGGACTCGGTGCTGATGCCTCAGAGCCTGTATCCTGCTTCAGCTTCTGTGCCTCCTTCTGTCTCTTCCCCTCCCCAACTTGCTCTCTCTCTCTCTCAAAAATAAATAAACATTAAAAAAATTAAAAAAAGTGGAAGTTCCAGATCAGCCCTGTGAGATGAGGTGGTAAAAACCATTTCTAGAAAAATATCTGGGTCCAGAGCTGGATTCACATCCCTTTAGAGATGGGCAAGTGGAGCTGGCAGAGAGACATAGACAAAGGCGAGGAATGGTAATGTTATTGGTGTTCTCACTATAGCTGAGCAGATGTTTCATAGGGGAAAGTTAGGAAACAAGTTAATGGATGGGGCCTGTACATCTTTTTAGTATCTTATTTTAGTCCATAGCTGTGATACCCCCCTCTCAACAAACTATAATTTTGAGTCATTGAGAAGAAACAAAACTAAAAAATTATTCATCCTTTTGGAGGTAGCCACCCTACCTCTTCCCTGCTCTGGGTGGTACTTACAAAGAGGGTACACCCAGAGATGGGCAGAGAGAAAGAGAGTATGAAGCACTGTTTAGATAGACAGGGTCAGACTTCAAGGAGAGTGCTCCTTGGCCCTGTGCCGTGGCTTACGTGTCTTCCCTGTGCAGGGGGAAGGCATTTTTTGTAGTATTCACTTGGATAAGTCCCCTTATTAATTAAGATATCCATAGCATATGCAATATGTACATCTTCTCTCCACTTCTATAACTTTATACCTTGCATCCTAAGGAGAAGGAATACAAGAGGAGCTTGCTGGCTTACCCAGCTCAGAGCCACCCAGACAACTCACAGGTGAAATGCTTGTTTCCTGGGAGAATCTATAGGAACAAGCACGTGTGCATGTGGAGGGCTGCTGAACAAAGGGGCCATGGCATAATGTACTGAATGAAAAATGCAAAGAGAGCGCCTTGGCTGTGCCCTCTTCCTCAGCCGCTTTCCCAATCTACATGACATTCTTTCAGTGATGTGCTTATGCCCTGCATCCTGGCTCCTTCCAAGTACACTTTGTTACCTTCCACGACTTCACTTCAGGAGACTGGCCTGGGCTTGTCTAATGTTAGGGTGAGCCAGTTGTTAAAACCAGTCCTTCAGCTCCTGACCTTTCATTCTCCTAGCTTTACCTGTCTGAGCTCTCATTCCAAGACACCAAAAACCCCTTTCCTTCCAGAAGAAAAGAAAATTGCTTTTGTGTGAGTCCCGTTGTGTGAAAGAAAACGCACTTCCTGGCAGGGTGCTGTGGTCTGATCTGAAGATGGCTTTGGTTGAGGTTTCAAGAATTTTCATAACGAACAAGGGCTATAAGTAGATGAGCCTTAGACCAGAGTTGCTTTTGGTAACTTCTGTTAACTCCTAAACAGACATTTAGGGGGATGGATGATTCATCTCAACATGTCCTGGTGACGTTTTACCATAATTGCAAGAGGCTATACAAAAAGAGGAAAGCAGTGATGATTATTGGAGAAATCAATCATAGTCAGACAGTCTTTCCTGTCTTAAAATGCTGTGGTTATAGCCACTGGACAGAAACAGTTTGTTTTGTTTGTTTTTCATTTGATAGACTTCTTCCATGAAGCCAGCTCCTCCTTATCCAGTCCAAAGGGTGGGGAGAAAGGAAAAAAGAAGAACACAAAACCCAAAACTGCCCTCCCTCCCCACCATGACTACCACGTTAAACATCCAATTATATTCTAAATTTTATATGCCATAAATAAAGGACACTCCCTTTAGATGACTTGGTTAGAGGAGTCTGTAATAATTTAACATGATTATTGGTTGTTTTCAATCTTTTTCTTCTCAAGGAAAACATAACTCAGGTCATTTGCTTGTACCTGTACCTTATATATAGTGATTAATAGTTATTAAGTATAGATATAGCAGCAAATATAAATGAAATAGGTTCTCCCTGATTGAGAGTATAGACATGTTATTTAATTGTGCCAGTGAATAAAGTCCTCTATCTGGACCATATTAGGGCCAATGAGGATCACATGTTGAAATGGCCTACAGTGCCCCGTTGGGAGCAGAATAAACAATGATTGCCAAGATGGCATGACCTTAATGGAGGATTACCTGCATTGACGTGAGGAGCACAGGCAGTGGGATAGAAGCCTTTTTTCAGTTCAGTTTTATTTTTGTGACCTCATCGAAGATCACCTCTAGTAATCTCAACAGTACATTGTGGTCATTTTATGGGCTTCAGGAAAGAGGAGAAAAGTGCAACATTATATGGGTCCCCACACCCAAGTAGGAGTTTAGGGTAGTTCACCCAGCTGGAAAACCACAAGGGTCAGGTGTGTGTGTTGGTCTTAAGCCCTCAGTTGTGTGTATAACTATCTCAAGTATCTAAACTCAGTGTTGTAAATTAGGTCCCAAGATTTCTGAGCCCACTTAAATCTGATCAATGTATTTTTTCTACAGGGAGAGTAAACTTTGCTCTCTCTCATGTACCTCAAAATGAACGTTCCTCAAACTAAACTCATGGTCCTCCTCTCCCTCCCTACCACCAATTCTACTTTCCTTGTCCTGAATTTCAGTAAATGGCATTGTCCTCCACCCCTCTGTGTAGGTCAGAGATCTTTGGGTCCTTTCTGATTTCACTTCTCCTTCACCCCTATATCCAACCCATAGTTAGGTCTACCACTAAAATTCTCTCCATCCTCTCAGATGTCTTCCCATCCTCATTCTTTTTCACCTGTTATTCTGGCCACACTCTTGAACTCCAATAACTCATTTGTCACCCTAATATTGGAATGTTCTTTTAAAATCACATGATTGTGCCACTCATTCCTTTGCTATGGGTTTTCATTGACTTAGTTTAGCCTCAGATTCTTAACACAGCTTACCCCTACTGAACCTCAGTTGAACCTCAGTTACCCCTCCTGAGTTGAACCTCAGCTGAACCTCCTGAACCTCCTGCTTGCTCTGCTCCAGCTTTACCTCATGTTTTTCAGTTCCTCAGATATAGCAGATGACACATAGTCTCCTGCTACCTCCAGGCTGTCCCTTTACCTGGAAACTACCAACCATTCCTCCCTCCTTTTTCCCTCCTCCTCAGCCACACATTTATACACACACATGTTTGGCTTAAATAACCTTCATTCACTACTCAGCTTAAATATCACTTTATTCAGGAAGGTCGTCTCGGGTCCCCCAGACTTTATTAGGTCTCCTAGTTATAAGCTCTCATAGTCTCCAATGTTCTCACACTAGAAATTTCTTAATTATTTGTGTTCATGTATTTCATGTGTGTCTTCCCCACTGGGTTTTGCACTCCATAAGGGAGACTTCTTTTTCTTTTCACCACAGTGGACTCAAGTGCCTTGTGTTGTGCTTGGCACATAGGAGACACCCAAAAGACATTTTCTGCTTAATGCTGATTCCCTGTGTCAGGATGGTTTTGCCAGCAAGTAGCAAAATTCCCAGACTCAAATATGCCTTGAAGATAAGGTTTGGAATTCTTTCACTTCTCTGAAAGCTCAGAGGCAGGACAATACTTCTTGGTTAGTATGGATTTAGCAGCCCAGTGGAGTCCTGCAGCCCTGCAGTCCTGCAGGGTCCTCTGCTTTCTACTGTGCTGGCTTCTTGACTCACTTTCCCTGTGTGGTCATCAGATAGCTCCCAGGATCTGCTGCACTGCCCAGCCAGGCTGAGAAGGAAGTGACTACATTCATGGACATGTTACAGGGAATCTAGGTTTAGGGTCTCCAGAACTAAAACAGCCCCAAGCGTGGGCTGTGGCATTCCCCGCCTCCTGGTACTACTAATTCAGCACTTTTAAAGACCCCCAAGATTCCATGAAAACCAGCACTTAGGTGATTTATTCACTTAAGATATTTTAAATAAAATGTTGGCTGTTGATTAATTAACTGGCCTCTGTATACAGAGAGTAAGGAGAGACCAAAGAAAGAGGCAGGCCACTTTTTATTGGGGAGTGGTGAGGAGCCTACAGTGACCTGGGTCCCTCCAGAGGGTCAGCCAGTGGTCATGTCCTCTTAACGACCTCCTCCAACATTGGCCTGCTTCACCTTTTCTGAAATAGCTATGAAGGCATCTTGAATGTTTGGCTGTTCTAGTACCTTTTGAAATACTACCTTATTTTCATTTTGGAATAACATGGAGATGCTTAGGTTCTGAAGCTAAACAAGCAGTCCTCATGTATGTATTCTCCTTTAGGTAATAGGCTTGAAGTATACTGAGTTTTAACTTCATGGTTAATTAAAAAGAGTCTAAATACCCTTCCAGGAGTCTGTTGGAACCAATTGTTAACCTTCAGATCCTTTACTTTAACACAGCATTTAAACTCATATATATGGAGAGAAAGAGAGTAGTGGGGGGGAGAGAGTATAGATTTTGAGAGTAAAGAAATCAGGAGTTGACTTTTGGGAGTAAAAGAGTGGCAAGTACTGTGGCCAGGGCTTAATTCATGTTGAGTGAAGAACTCTTGGACAGTTGAAATAAATCAAGGTCCTTGGTTGGCTTCTTTTTTATTATTATTATTATTTATTTTGAGATAGAGCATGCACACACGTGAGATAGAGAGCGAGCGAATGAGCATGTATGGGCATGTGCACTGGAGTGGGGGAGGGGGCGTGTGGAGGATCCCAAGCAGGCTCGAGGCTACCAGCTCGGAGCCCAATGTGGGGCTCAATCTCACGAACTGTGAGATCCTGACCTGAGCCCAAATCAAGAGTCACACACCCAACTGACTGAGTCACCCAGGTACCCCTGGTTGGCAGCTCCTGGCCAGAGGCATGACAATGAGGTTCCAGTGTATCTATATTAGAGCTCATTCTCTGTGATATGTCTATTATTTTTCTGCTTATGACTTGATTAGACCCCATCGTGGTTCTTTTTTACCTGTATTTATTTTGTTGCTCTTAAAGCTACTTAGCACTTTAAAGATATTGGGGAAATTTGTGTTTTTTTCAAGTAAAAGTTTGCTCTCCGAGTGGGAGGAGGGGGCGGGGGTCACTGTGGGTATTCCCTCTCCTACTGATTTCTGAGTGAGAAGACACCTACTTTAGCTGACAGGCTGAAAACAAACTAAACAGCTGGAGCTTGTTCTTTTGATCTCTGCGATGTAGTATTTCCCCATCGCGTGTTTGCTGAGCATTGATTTCCACGGCAGATATAAGATGTCTGAGCATGTCAGTCACTCTTTCCCTTTGTTTGTCAACTTTTACTTTTTGTTTAATCAGGCAACCCCATGTGGGTGGAATCTTATTCATTGTTCCAAGTTGTGCATAATCAGACCACTTCAGGGTGTTTGCAGAGTTTTTGGTGCATAAAGAAATCCTGTCTCTGGGGGCTCCTCAGCTGCTGATCTGATGGGTATTTTCCACGTTAGCTTTGCAGGCTGAGCTATCTCCTTTGTGAGGTTGGGAGACAAGGTCTGGGGGAAGACATGAGAAAACTGCTTTTCTTTCTGCTAACCTAAGCATTTGTCTGTAAGATAGCTGCAGAAAGCCTGAGGGCTAATGTGGGCATTAATTTGGAGTTGACCCAGCAGACTGGCTGATTGCGATAACTTCTTCCTTTATCTTTGCTTTGTGTATGTCCTTTCTGAAGTTTCAGTATCAACAGAAGAGGTTTCATTTCTTAAATTTTATTTATTTATGAGAGAGAGAGAGAGACCAAGAGGGAGCTAGTGAGTGAGCAGGGAGGGGCAGAGAGAGAGAGGGAGAGAGAATCCTAAGAAGGCTCCACCCTGTCAGTGCAGGGACTGACTCGGGGCTCCATCCACAAACTGTGAGATCATGACCTGAGCCGAAATGAAGAGTCGGGTGCTTAATTAACTGACTAAGCTCCCCAGGTGCCCAAAGGCTGAATTTCTTAATGAATGAGCTCCATTCAGTAGTCAAGAGTATTTGAGTACTTTCAGGTTGAAGAATGAAAGATTCAGAAAAAGGCAAACTCATTTCATTGAGTAGAGAATGACTCTTCTTTTACACTTGCCACTTATGCCCAAAAGATTGATATGATAGAGTAAAATTACTTTATACACTTGAAAAACTAAATTCAATCTGAAAGGGTTTAATAATGGCTTTTAAGAGAGAATCTGGTTTACTTAGCTCATGTGTTCCTCCAGTTCTATCCCAGAAGCCAAATTGATCTTTAAAACACATAAATTAGATGACACGATTTCCTCGTATTAAACCCTTCAATACCTTTCTATTGCTCTGAAGATAAAATCTTAACATGGCCTTTCTGACCTATATTGTCTGACCTCTGCCTTCCCCTTCCAGCCTCATCTCATGCTAGCTTCCCCATCACCTACTATGTTCTTTTTTTTTTTAATTTCAACCTTTTTATTTTTATTTTTTTTCAATATATGAAGTTTATTGTCAAATTGGTTTCCATACAACACCCAGTGCTCATCCCAAAAGGTGCCCTCCTCAATACCCATCACCCACCCCCCCCTCCCTCCCACCCCCCATCAACCCTCAGTTTGTTCTCAGTGTTTAACAGTCTCTTATGCTTTGGCTCTCTCCCACTCTAACCTCTTTTTTTTTTTCCTTCCCCTCCCCCATGGGTTTCTGTTACATTTCTCAGGATCCACATAAGAGTGAAACCATATGGTATCTGTCTTTCTCTGTATGGCTTATTTCACTTAGCATCACACTCTCCAGTTCCATCCACGTTGCTACAAAGGGCCATATTTCATTCTTTCTCATTGCCATGTAGTATTCCATTGTGCATATAAACCACAATTTCTTTATCCATTCATCAGTTGATGGACATTTAGGCTCTTTCCATAATTTGGCTATTGTTGAGAGTGCTGCTATAAACATTGGGGTACAAGGGCCCCTATGCATCAGTACTCCTGTATCCCTTGGGTAAATACCTAGCAGTGCTATTGCTGGGTCATAGGGTAGGTCTATTTTTAATTTTCTGAGGAACCTCCACACTGCTTTCCAGAGCGGCTGCACCAATTTGCATTCCCACCAACAGTGCAAGAGGGTTCCCGTTTCTCCACATCCTCTCCAGCATCTATAGTCTCCTGATTTGTTCATTTTGGCCACTCTGACTGGTGTGAGGTGATATCTGAGTGTGGTTTTGATTTGTATTTCCCTGATAAGGAGCGACGTTGAACATCTTTTCATGTGCCTGTTGGCCATCCGGATGTCTTCTTTAGAGAAGTGTCTATTCATGTTTTCTGCCCATTTCTTCACTGGGTTATTTGTTTTTCGGGTGTGGAGTTTGGTGAGCTCTTTATAGATTTTGGATACTAGCCCTTTGTCCCATATGTCATTTGCAAATATCTTTTCCCATTCCGTTGGTTGCCTTTTAGTTTTGTTGGTTGTTTCCTTTGCTGTGCAGAAGCTTTTTATCTTCATAAGGTCCCAGTAATTCATTTTTGCTTTTAATTCCCTTGCCTTTGGGGATGTGTCGAGTAAGAGATTGCTACGGCTGAGGTCAGAGAGGTCTTTTCCTGCTTTCTCCTCTACGGTTTTGATGGTTTCCTGTCTCACATTCAGGTCCTTTATCCATTTTGAATTTATTTTTGTGAATGGTGTGAGAAAGTGGTCTAGTTTCAACCTTCTGCATGTTGCTGTCCAGTTCTCCCAGCACCATTTGTTAAAGAGACTGTCTTTTTTCCATTGGATGTTCTTTCCTGCTTTGTCAAAGATTAGTTGGCCATACGTTTGTGGGTCTAGTTGTGGGGTTTCTATTCTATTCCATTGGTCTATGTGTCTGTTTTTGTGCCAATACCATGCTGTCTTGATGATTACAGCTTTGTAGTAGAGGCTAAAGTCTGGGATTGTGATGCCTCCTGCTTTGGTCTTCTTCAAAATTAGTTTGGCTATTCGGGGCCTTTTGTGGTTCCATATGAATTTTAGGATTGCTTGTTCTAGCTTTGAGAAGAATGCTGGTGCAATTTTGATTGGGATTGCATTGAATGTGTAGATAGCTTTGGGTAGTATTGACATTTTGACAATATTTATTCTTCCAATCCATGAGCAGGGAATGTCTTTCCATTTCTTTATATCTTCTTCAATTACCTTCATAAGCTTTCTATAGTTTTCAGCATACAGATCTTTTACATCTTTGGTTAGATTTATTCCTAGGTATTTTATGCGTCTTGGTGCAATTGTGAATGGGATCAGTTTCTTTATTTGTCTTTCTGTTGCTTTATTGTTAGTGTATAAGAGCAACTGATTTCTGTACATTGATTTTGTATCCTGCAACTTTGCTGAATTCATGTATCAGTTCTAGCAGACTTTTGGTGGAGTCTATCGGATTTTCCATGTATAATATCAAGTCATCCGCAAAAAGCGAAAGCTTGACTTCATCTTTGCCAATTTTGATGCCTTTGATTTCCTTTTGTTGTCTGATTGCTGATGCTAGAACTTCCAGCACTATGTTAAACAACAGCGGTGAGAGTGGGCATCCCTGTCGTGTTCCTGATCTCAGGGAAAAAGCTCTCAGTTTTTCCCCGTTGAGGATGATGTTATCTGTGGGCTTTTCATAAATGGCTTTTATGATGTGTAAATATGTTCCTTCTATCCCGACTTTCTCAAGGGTTTTTATTAAGAAAGGGTGCTGGATTTTGTCAAAGGCCTTTTCTGCATCGATTGACAGGATCATATGGTTCTTCTCTTTTTTTTTATTAATGTGATGTATCATGTTGATTGATTTGCGAATGTTGAACCAGCCCTGCATCCCAGGAATGAATCCCACTTGATCATGGTGAATAATTCTTTTTATATGCTGTTGAATTCGATTTGCTAGTATCTTGTTGAGAATTTTTGCATCCATATTCATCAGGGATATTGGCCTGTAGTTCTCTTTTTTTACTGGGTCTCTGTCTGGTTTAGGAATCAAAGTAATACTGGCTTCATAGAATGAGTCTGGAAGTTTTCCTTCCCTTTCTATTTCTTGGAATAGGTTGAGAAGGATAGGTATTATCTCTGCTTTAAACATCTGGTAGAACTCTCCTGGGAAGCCATCTGGTCCTGGACTCTTATTTGTTGGGAGATTTTTGATAACCGATTCAATTTCTTCGCTGGTTATGGGTCTGTTCAAGCTTTCTATTTCCTCCTGATTGAGTTTTGGAAGAGTGTGGGTGTTTAGGAATTTGTCCATTTCTTCCAGGTTGTCCAATTTGTTGGCATATAATTTTTCATAGTATTCCCTGATAATTGCTTGTATCTCTGAGGGATTGGTTGTAATAATTCTATTTTCATTCATGATTTTATGTATTTGGGTCATCTCCCTTTTCTTTTTGAGAAGCCTGGCTAGAGGTTTGTCAATTTTATTTTTTCAAAAAACCAACTCTTGGTTTCGTTGATCTGCTCTACCATTTTTTTAGATTCTATATTGTTTATTTCTGCTCTGATCTTTATTATTTCTCTTCTTCTGCTGGGTTTAGGCTGCCTTTGCTGTTCTGCTTCTATTTCCTTTAGGTGTGCTGTTAGATTTTGTATTTGGGATTTTTCTTGTTTCTTGAGATAGGCCTGGATTGCGATGTATTTTCCTCTCAGGACTGCCTTTGCTGCATCCCAAAGCGTCTGGATTGTTGTATTTTCATTTTCGTTTGTTTCCATATATTTTTTAATTTCTTCTCTAATTGCCTCGTTGACCCACTCATTCTTTAGTAGGGTGTTCTTTAACCTCCATGCTTTTGGAAGTTTTCCAGACTTTTTCCTGTGGTTGATTTCAAGCTTCATAGCATTGTGGTCTGAAAGTATGCATGGTATAATTTCAATTCTTGTAAACTTATGAAGGGCTGTTTTGTGACCCAGTATATGATCTATCTTGGAGAATGTTCCATGTACACTCGAGAAGAAAGTGTATTCTGTTGCTCTGGGATGCAGAGTTCTAAATATATCTGTCAAGTCCATCTGATCCAATGTATCATTCAGGGCCCTTGTTTCTTTATTGACCATGTGTCTAGATGATCTATCCATTTCTGTAAGTAGGGTGTTAAAGTCCCCTGAAATTACCACATTCTTATCAATAAGGTGGCTTATGTTTATGAGTAATTGTTTTATATATTTGGGGGTTCCGGTATTCGGCACATAGACATTTATAATTGTTAGCTCTTCCTGATGGATAGACCCTGTAATTATTATACAATGCCCTTCTTCATCTCTTGTTACAGCCTTTAATTTAAAGTCTAGTTTGTCTGATATAAGTATGGCTACTCCAGCTTTCTTTTGGCTTCCAGTAGCATGATAAATAGTTCTCCATTCCCTCACTCTCAATCTAAAGGTGTCCTCAGATCTAAAATGAGTCTCTTGTAGACAGCAGATAGATGGGTCTTGTTTTTTTATCCATTCTGATACCCTATGTCTTTTGGTTGGTGCATTTAATCCATTTACATTTAGTGTTATTATAGAAAGATATGGGTTTAGAGTCATTGTGATGTCTGTATGTTTTATGCTTGTAGTGATGTCTCTGGTACTTTGTCTCACAGGATCCCCCTTAGGATCTCTTGTAGGGCTGGTTTCGTGGTGACAAATTCCTTCAGTTTTTGTTTGTTTGGGAAGACCTTTATCTCTCCTTCTATTCTAAATGACAGACTTGCTGGATAAAGGATTCTCGGCTGCATATTTTTTCTGTTTAGCACACTGAAGATATCGTGCCAATCCTTTCTGGCCTGCCAAGTTTCAAAAGAGAGATCAGTCACGAGTCTTATAGGTCTCCCTTTATATGTGAGGGCACGTTTATCCCTTGCTGCTTTCAGAATTTTCTCTTTATCCTTGTGTTTTGCCAGTTTCACTATGATATGTCGTGCAGAAGATCGATTCAAGTTACGTCTGAAGGGAGTTCTCTGTGCCTCTTGGATTTCAATGCCTTTTTCCTTCCCCAGTTCAGGGAAGTTCTCAGCTATAATTTCTTCAAGTACCCCTTCAGCACCTTTCCCTCTCTCTTCCTCCTCTGGGATACCAATTATGCGTATATTATTTCTTTTTATGTATCACTTAGTTCTCTACTTTTCCCCTCATACTCCTGGATTTTTTTTATCTCTCTTTTTCTCAGCTTCCTCTTTTTCCATAACTTTATCTTCTAGTTCACCTATTCTCTCCTCTGCCTCTTCAATCCGAGCTGTCGTCGTTTCCATTTTGTTTTGCATTTTGTTTAAAGCGTTTTTCAGGTCCTCGTGACTGTTCCTTAGTCCCTTGATCTCTGTAGCAAGAGATTCTCTGCTGTCCTCTATACTGTTTTCAAGCCCAGCGATTAATTTTATGACTATTATTCTAAATTCACTTTCTGTTATATTATTTAAATCCTTTTTGATCAGTTCATTAGCTGTTGTTATTTCCTGGAGATTCTTCTGAGGGGAATTCTTCCGTTTGGTCATTTTGGATAGTCCCTGGAGTGGTGAGGACCTGCAGGGCACTTCCCCTGTGCTGTGGTGTATAACTGGAGTTGGTGGGCGGGGCCGCAGTCCGACCTGATGTCTGCCCCCAGCCCACCGCTGGGGCCACAGTCAGACTGGTGTGTGCCTTCTCTTCCCCTCTCCTAGGGGCGGGATTCACTGTGGGGTGGCGTGGCCCGTCTGGGCTACTTGCACACTGCCAGGCTTGTGGTGCTGGGGATCTGGCGTATTAGCTGGGGTGGGTAGGCAAGGTGCACGGGGGCAGGAGGGGCAGGCTTAGCTCGCTTCTCCTTAGGTGATCCACTTCAGGAAGGGCCCTGTGGCAGCAGGAGGGAGTCAGATCCGCTGCCAGAGGTTTGGCTCCGCAGAAGCACAGAGTTGGGTGTTTGCGCGGAGCGAGCAAGTTCCCTGGCAGGAACTGGTTCCCTTTGGGATTTTGGCTGGGGGATGGGCGGGGGAGATGGCGCTGGCGAGCGCCTTTGTTCCCCACCAAACTGAGCTCTGTCGTCCGGGGCTCAGCAGCTCTCCCTCCCTTTGTCCTCCAGCCTTCCTGCTTTCTGAGCAGAGCTGTTAACTTAATGACCTCCCAGACGCTAAGTCGAGCTTGCTGTCGGAACACACTCCTTCCAGCCCCTCCGCTTTTGCCAGCCAGACTCGGGGGCTCTGCTTGGCCGGCAGGCTGCCCCTCCGCCCCGGCTCCCTCCCGCCAGTCCGTGGAGCGCGCACCGCCTCGCCGCCCTTCCTACCCTCTTCCGTGGGCCTCTGGTCTGCGCTTGGCTCTGGAGACTCCGTTCTGCTAATCCTCTGGCGGTTCTGGGTTATTTAGGCAGGTGTAGGTGGAATCTAAGTGATCAGCAGGACGCGGTGAGCCCAGCATCCTCCTATGCCGCCATCTTCCCCAAAGCCCTCACCTACTGTGTTCAAGTCACACTGCCCCTTCAGTTCCTGGAACCACCACACTTACCTCAGGGTCTTTGCACACACAGTTTGTTCTTCTCAAAATGCTTCTCTTTACTTGTGGGTTCTTTACATGGCTGTTTCTTTTCACCATTTGACTCTTAGGCCATCTTCTCAGAAAGGCCTTCTACAACCACACAATAGGACACCTCCATTATTTTCTATTACTGCACCACAAGAACTGTGATTCACAAGGACTGTGCTTGTTATTTTCTTCTTTTCTCTCTCTCTTTTGAGAATAAGCAGATGATCTAGAAGAAATAATTATAGATTATTTAAAAATTATGGTAGAATTTACATAAAATAAGGAGGAAATACTTGAAATGTTCAGTTTGATGAGTTTTGACAATATGTATGCCCACGTCATCACCACTTATAATGACATATGGAATATTTTCATCATCTGTGAAAGTTCCTTCATGCTCCTCTCTGATTGATTCCTCACCAGAGGTAACCACTTGCTGACATATGTTATCATACATTTAGTTAGCCTGTCCAAGAACAGGCAACATAATGCCTGAGATTCATTCATGTTTTTGTAGATATCAAAAACTTATTCCCTTTTATTGCTGAGTAACAATCCATTGCATGAATACACTAAAAAATTGGTCCTCCATTTTCTTATTGCTGATATTTTCAGTTATTTCCAGTTTTTGGCATTATGGGTAAGGCCATTATGAACATTCTTTTTTCAAACACTTTTTATTATTGAAGTATAGCTGACATACATATAATGAACATTCTTGTACAAGTACAGTAAAACCTTGGTTTGCGAGCATAATTCATCCCAGAAACATGCTTGTAATTCAAAGCACTTTTATATCAAAGCGAATTTCAAGAACCATTGGCAGTCACTTGTGATTATGTGATGTTCAGTGTCACGTACTACTCCTATTGCAAGACATTGCCTGTTTGTCAAGTTGAAATGTATTAGAAATGTTAGCTTGTCTTGCAGAACACTAGTAGAACAAGTTACTGGCAATCCAAGATTTTACTGTATTTTTATGTACATATGTGTTCATTTCCTATGGACAAGTACCTAGAGATAGGGTTGCTGAGTCAAAGGTTGGATGTATGTTTAACTTTCTCAAAAAAGACCAAAAAGCTGTCCATGTTTGTTTTATTCACTAAAGTATGCCCGATTTCTATTTCAAGGCCTGACCCATAGTAGTTATTTACTATCTCTTTATTGAATGATTTAATGCTGTTTTTAGTGTTCTGATTTCCTGAGAAGTATCTGTCCATTTCTCAAGGATGGCATTTTTATCGTGAAATTATGATTCTAGTGTAAACTGAAATCATCATTGTGATTAAACAGACTTTGGCAAAGGACAGTGTGTAAGATCAGTTTTGAAATTTCAGCCTCAGCCTCAGCATTTTGTTTTGTTTTCTTTTGCCTTCTCTTCCTTCCCCTCTTCCTTCTCCTCCTTCTTTTCAGTTGACCACTACTCCCTAAGCAGAAAACCATTCTTTGCTAGCAGAAGTCAAGCCCTTGTGTAGGTTGTGGTTATAGTTTTTCCTCTCAAGAGATCAGAGTACTTTCTAAGGAGTAATTCAATCATTAGCGCCTGTTGAGAAACCAGTGGGTAAAATATGCCTAGGGTCTCCAGAAGATCAAAGGCAGAACTGAAGTTAGACCACTTAGCTCTCCTTATTCTTTATCAGAAACTCAGTAAGAAAACTCATTACTTCCTCTCAATAGCAGTGAGTCAGGCCAAAATCAACATTTAGTGGGTGGAGACAATGGGTGCTTCATTCAGAGTAAAGTTTCAAGGAGTCTCATTCCGGATTTAAAGTGACCTACGTGGGTGGGTTCACTCTTCTCTCTCAGAACGTTTATTCCTTTGATTTTCCTGGAAGACTTTGGGAAGCCTTGGGAAGCTTCTGGGAGTTTCCGTGACGTGAGTGTACCTGGATTGTGGGGGGACGGGCATAAGGATGAAAGAGGGAGGAATAGTGTGGTGGGTGGGTGGGTGGCAATTGCATTGATTAAAAAAATCAGATGCTGGTTTGGTGAGTAGCTTCTTAAAAGGCAAAGTCCCTCTGCAGTTCATGAATATTTGCATAACCGCTCATTAATGCTTGGGAGAACTGAATCACTGGGATGTTATGGGACAGCTTATTTCTATTAAGGCTGGCGGAATCTTTCTGTGGTGGGCATGACCTGCCTGGGCCCCCATAACAGCTTATAACATCCGGTGCAGAAACTCCTTCATTTCTAGTAGTTGATTAGGGTTGTAGGGCTCATGAACACTAATGACTCAGAAAGCTTCTAGAAGTTAGATGGGGGAAATAAAGATCCTATCTCCCAAGATAGGAGAGATAAAGGAGATAAAGGAGATAAAGATCTCCCAAGATAGGAGAGAACAATATCTAGACAATATTTAGTCTAAAGGACTTTAGTATTCTTCAAAGCCATTAAGAAATACCTCTTCATAATTCCCACTCTTCCTACTTCAAAAAATGTTTTATATCAACTTGTAATTAAAAAAAACCCTATAGCACAGGGTAGCTAAAACATATATCAGAAACTATTTTAAGGGAAGGGAAGGTAAACAGTTTTTTTTTTATGTTTATTTATTTTTGACAGAGAGAGAGAGAGAGAGAGAGAGAGAGAAAGAGGCAGAGCACGAGTGGTAGAGGGGCAAAGAGAGAGGGAGACAGAGAATCCGAAGCAGGCTCCAGGCTCTGAGCTGTCAGCACGGAGCCTGACGCAGGGCTTGAACTCATGGACCCTGAGATCATGACCTGAGCTGAAGTCAGATGCTTAACTGACTGAGCCACCCAGGCGCCCCAGGAAGGGAAACAGTTTTACACCAAAACTGGGATGATATTGTCAGTAATATCAGATACTACGTTTAGCTCTGATCCTCCTGGCAGCCTTAGCAAACCAACAACTAAGAACACACACAAACAGAGACATAGTTCTTAGTATTTAATAAAGAAAATCATAAAAATCTATTTGTAGTATATTTTTGTGACATTGAATTCTGAAGAGAAATTAGTGGGTTTCCTTATAAAGGATGATGAGTAAAGAAACGGGCATACCTGCAGAGACATCCTATGGGTAAATGTCTTTTACTTTCATGATCATTCAGAATTCAAGGGCTTATTAAGCTGTGGTCACTGAACATATTCATATGGAGACCTAAGCTAGTATATTGTGTTTAAAGATTATTTAATTTGACACAGAATTAGGGTATTGAGAATTTATTGGAGTTCTTACCTTTCTTATGCTGTGGACCTCTTTTTTAAAATATTTGACAGGGGCGCCTGGGTGGCTCAGTTTGTTGAGCGTCTGACTTAGACTCAGGTCATGATCTTACGGTTGGTGAGTTTAGGCCTCGCATTGGGCTCTGTGCTGACAGCTCAGAGCCTGGAACCTGCTTCAGATTCTGTGTCTCCCTTTCTCTCTGCCCCTCCCCTGCTCTCTCTCTTTCTCTCTCTCAAAAAAATAAACATTAAAAAAAAATATTTGACATACAGGAAACAAAGTACATAAGGTTATAAATAAGGAAATTGATTAATTTTTTTTTTCAACGTTTTTTATTTATTTTTGGGACAGAGAGAGACAGAGCATGAACGGGGGAGGGGCAGAGAGAGAGGGAGACACAGAATTGGAAACAGGCTCCAGGCTCCGAGCCATCAGCCCAGAGCCTGACGCGGGGCTCGAACTCACGGACCGCGAGATCATGACCTGGCTGAAGTCGGACGCTTAACCGACTGCACCACCCAGGCGCCCCAGGAAATCGATTATATTGAAGTACAGATACCAATATATTTGAACAATTATAATAGATTAATATATATTAACACATTAAATAAGATATATCAGCTGGTCTACAAGCTATCATAGTTTAATATAGCAATGAATGTAAATGCTATTTTAACATATTTTTACAACTGTAATGTAATAAGAAAAATATCTGTGATTGTTATCAGCAGTCACAAATACTGCTAGTATTACTGTAGTTTATTTATGACATTCATAAAAGAAAAATATGTTACATACCAGATTGAAGTTAGTGAAAATCAATATGCATTTTTTCCCCCCATCCAAGTTCTTGGAGCCTCTTGGGATCTTGGGACACTAAGTTAATAACCAAGGATTTACAGAAAGGAAAATAGGTAAACTAACACATCTTCATTTGTTTTTATTGAAAACTTGAAGATTGAGTGACCTAAGTAAAGATATCCTTTGTGAATGAAGGGAGATCCATTAGCTTTAGAAACAAAGCTTTAGAAACAAAGTTGATGTCATATTATGAAAATATATTTCAGTCTTCTATTTGATTTTCTTTGATTTCTTGATTTTTAATTGTTTTTGGAACAAGTGTTCAACAATGAAAACTATGTTTTATTTAATTTTTATCTCATGCTCTGGAAAAAAGATAAAATAGTTGTTGATGTTAGAATAAATGGAAAAATGAGTGAGCAAATTTGTTCTTGATATTCTTGTTCTCTAGCCTTTGTTCTTCTGGTGAGTCTCTGAGCTGCTAACAAGTAATAAATAAAATAGGTTAGACTCAATTTCCTTTCCTTTTACCTCTCCAGTTGTTCCCTTGTGTGGATTCCAAAGCATTCAGTAATAGAAAAAGAAAAGAGAAGTTGTGGATCTGTAAAATAAGGAAGTTGTATCATCAATACCTGACTCATGGAAAATTCTTGAATTTAAGAAGGCCACTAACATGTGATAGTCAGTGCTCAGAAAATCAAGACAAGTAAACCCTTTTCTTCTGCTACCTTTTCTTCTTTACACTTTCTTCTGCCTGTCCATGATTCATAGGTGAAAATGCAAAGACAGAGGGGAAGGAAACGGTAAAAAAGGGGAAAGCAGAAAGTGTGGTGAGGAGGAGAAGTAATACCCAGAGGAGGGGTGGGGGAAGAAGAAAAGGGAAAATAATACTTATTTGTGCTGGAATTTTATTTCATCACTCACATGAGTTATTTGGAGCTATTCTATGTGTATCAGTGGGAGGTGGGTGGGGTTTCTAGAATGGGCTGTCTCAAAGTGTGGACCCAGGACCACCTATGGTGTTTGTTTCATATGCAGTTTTCAGGGCCTCTCTCAATCCATTCAGTCAAAATCCTGTGGGACCCAGGATTGTGCATTTTAGCTAGCTTTCCAAGTGGTTCCAATGCCCCTTAAAGTTGGAGAACCAGTGATTTTTATGAGAGCGAAAAACCTGGTTGACTCTTGCTAATCAAATTAAATCTAATTCTGTTTACCCCAACTTCCCCCTCAGGCAGGAAAGAAAATCTGTTCCTTAACTCACAAATATTCACACTGCACTGGTATTTGGGGGTTTTGCCATTTGGCCAAGCAACAGGTTAAGTGTTCTCTTCATTTTATTATTAGGTGATTGTTAGCAAGGAAACATGGTAGACAGCACACTTGAGTTAATTTGTAGAGGCCTCATGCCATCCTCTTCAGCTTGTAAGAAAGAGAAGCAATAGAAGCAAGTTCGCCTACTGATCCTGAGTGTATGTGTTGGGGGGGAGATTTTTACCCATGGGTATCTATTGATCATTCTTGAGTGATAGGGAGTAGAGGCAGAAGTCTATATTTTAGAATACACTTATATTACCCAGAGAGAAAGAGCTACAAAACCAACTCCCAAATAATTTATATTGGTTTTCAAAAGTCTCTAGCATATTACTGTTTTTTTTTTTCCCCAGCAAGATTTACTTTCACCAATATAAAAATCTATTTTTCCATTTCATGAAGACATTCTGTGAGACATGAACTAAGTATTATGGAACAGCCTCGCTCACCACAGAAATTTTCTAGAGCACTTTTCCATGCTATTTTTAGTCAACATATTTCTGTTAATTCCTACGTCATCCCAAACTACACAAAAAGGATCTCTCCCTATCCAGCCATCTCTCTGGTCACATTCCAAATACCATGATCAGAAACAATGCATACCTTAAATGTAAATTTAGGTCGATATGACACTCTTTGAACACACAATGAAATTCACAAGACAGAAATAAACTATCTGAACTTCCCACTAGTAACAAATAAGATTTAAAAACACAACACTAGACTTTGAAAAAATTTTTTTTCCTTGAAAACAAAATACTTGACAGTTTTAGAGTTCCTCTTTGATCTCTTTCACCTACAAAGTGAGCATTTAAAACCACACGGAGCTGGAGCTGGACTTTCCCACCACCATTAAGCTTATCTTACTGTTAGACACAATGCTATGGACTTGTCACATGAAAAACATTTTTGTTGACATTTCAGTAATTTAAAAACTGGCTAAGGCCTAAATCCTGGAGAAGCTATCTATTTCAGGACAATGATAGTTCCATTCTGTCATCTGAATGGTCTACTTTCATATTTTTTCAGGGTAGATGCTTGATTCTAAGAATTAGTTGATCCACATTACCTTGTAAATTTTTGTTATTTTGTTGGTTTAATGTTACAGCATCACTTCAAAGTCTTGAAGTGTGACTTACAAATTTAGTATCTGTAAACTGGCTGGAAGGGACATTGAGAAGTCTACCAACATCCATCCTTTTATACACACTGCCTGGATCATGCTTAGAGACGGATATCTGTTTTTATTTTAATAAATCCCCAGAAGCTGATAGCCTCACTCTTACTTACTTCTTGTATTTCATGATGTTCACAGTTTATTTGAGAAACGACTTCATTAATCAACTGCCTAATAGGAGCAACTTTTAAACCACACAAAAGTGATGAGCATCTATCTTAAGGACTATTGACTGCCTTCTACTTTTTTCTTATGATCTCCATAGACTGCCAGTTCTGCTTGCTTATCTGGATTTAGTTGGTCTAGAATTGGAATATTTCCAAAGACAATTGAATATTAGTCCAGTGGATTATAAATTTAAGTATTTTTACCCTTTTGGGGGTAAACACTGGAGAGAAGGTAGAAAGAGCAGTTGTATATTGCTGACCTAAATGTGGTTCAAGGGGCTGCTCTGTTGACTAGAATAAGGGAGATGATCTCCTTTCTGTAGTCGTTAGACTATACTTGGAGCTCCCAAGTTAGTTCATTAAGTCCCATATGGGAGTGTGTCCTGGACAAACTGGCATGTCCAGTGCAGAATGATCAGAATGCATGATGAGATTTGAAACCCTCAGGTATGTAGAGTGTTTGAAAGAACTAGAGTATACATACAATCTGGAGAAGAGTAGAGTAATGGGAGACATAAATATCTTCAAGTAACTACAGGGACCATGGCATAAGAAGGTTTCTCTTTGCCCCATGTGACCCCAGTGCAAAACTAGGGCCCATGAAAGTTTCAAGGAGCCAGATTTCTCTTTGGTGTAAGGAAGAATTTTTTTTTTTTTTTTTTTTTTTATCCAATTCAAACTCTCTGTATACAGAATATTTTGCTTTGTGGGCATAATAAGTTTGCCATCACTGAGATTATTCAAGCACAAATAGGACAGCAATTAAAAGTTATGTTATAGAAGAGATTCCAATAAGGGAGGTTTGATTAATTGACCCCAAGTTCTTTTATGAACCTTGAGATTATGTTTTAGGAAATTTAGTCTTGTAATCTGATTTGTAAAGATTTGTGAAAACTGATGAAAAGAAGCAAAGCATGGTGGGAAAAAAGTGGTTCTGTTCCTTGGTCTTTAATATACTGGGGTTGTGACCTTACTCATGTAACTTTACCCTTTGGGTCAACTGGAAAGTAAGCCTTTTGAACTAAATGACTTCCAAGCCTGCTCAGCATTAACACTGTGATTGTAAGAAGGTGTCCACCCCTGTCTTTCTCTCTGTGTGAAGTCTGTCTCCCTAGGACCACCTCTTCATTGGTCATCTAGGGGCTTAGAGGCTAAGCAACAGTGACTTCTCCTGATGGTTTCCTTTGTATACCTCCAGGGAGACACCTCAGCAGCAGGTCTAAAACATTAGTTGGTTGCTGCTTCAGCAGAGTAGGGCTCTACAGAGAGCTAGGAGGGTCAGAATAGTCCTGAAGGTCTTTCAGGAGACACAACCTACTTCCAGTGTTTGTTACTAAAAGTTTTTTTTTTTTTTTTTAAGTTTATTTTGAGAGAGAGAGCGTGAGCAAGAGAGAGCATGTAAGTGGGGGGAGGGGCAGAGAGAGAGGAGAAAGCGAATCCAAAGCAGGCACCATGCTGTCAGCACAGACCCTGAGGTGGGGCTTGATCCCACGAACTGTGAGATCGTGACCTGAGCCAAAATCAAGAATCTGATGCTTAACTGACTAAACCATCCAGGTGCCCCTACAGAAGTTTTTCTTCAAGTCAACTGATGCCCATTATTCAGCAGTTGTACTTAATATGCTATAGTAACTATTCTTCATAGGGTATCAGTCTATGTGAGAATTAAGTCACTGATTTGTAGACTTTTGGACTTAACACCTAGAGACTTTCCCCTCCCTGCCGAAAGGCATGATTTCTTTCCCTTTTGGTATTAACTGTGTTGGGGCCACTTAGAGCTTTATTTTTCAGTCTTCATCTGCTTGTGCCTCTGCAGGGTTTCCTGCCCTTGCTCCTCCTCTCCTTCCCTGTGACTTAATTTGCTGTAATGTGGTAGAAAAATGCAGAGAGACTCATCGTGTTTTGCCGTGGTCTGAGGAGACCTATTCTCAAGTACAAACAGAATTCCAAATGTAATGATTGAAAAAATAGTTGAAATTATTTTGAATAGTCAATGAAAAAAGCCCAGCAGTTGGGGTATACCTTTCAAATTCCATTAATTGCAGAGGCCATGTATAGCAAGCGGGGTCATGAGGTGGAGACATGTTTAAAGGAAGATAGAAAAGGTCAGAGTAATAGTGAAGAACAACAACAACAGAAAAAAGTAATGTGAATAACAAGTTTGAAATAGTGAGACTATTTCCATCACAGAGACTAAAGAGCTTAGCTTCCAAGAGGCATGCATGAACTCTTATAGTCATGTTACTTTGTGAGAAGATATTTTTGGAAAGTCTTTCTGGTGGCTCTCACTGGAAAGTCACTGCGAAGTATTTGGATGATTTTCCCTTCCTCCATCTCTCCCTCCCGTGGTGTTTTTTTGTTTGTTTGTTTTTTAGAATTATTAAATTAAATCCTGCAGTTCCACCTGGGTGATTTCATAGGTTTGATTAAGTGGGCAAAGAGCTATCTGAGCACAGTTGGGACTGGGAACATTTGGGAATCTTCTCCAGGTGGAATCTGAGTGGAGGCAGAAATTCAAAAATGGCATTACATAGGTGGTCCAGTGATACTATGGGTTTATTTGTGATCAACCTGTCACCCTCTTGGCAAGTGTACTATGAGCAGTATGTTTACAAGGCCACATTGTCACATATTTTGCTTGGACTCTGCTCTGCCTGGCAATGTCAATGACTAGACAGATATTTCTGTGATGTCACCAGAGATCTGGAAATGATTGCATCTAGGTAAAGGGAACAGTTGAAAATCCTCATTGAAGATATGTGATCAGTTTCTAGGCTGGGAGTCATTATAGTATCTCACCTCTGAAATCAGATAGAACCATCCTGTTTGCTTCTGTGAGCTCATATGGCCAATCTAGTCATATCTTAGTTCTTCAAGTGTGCATTTAGATGAGGAGATATAGAAAGTGTGATGATTAAGGGACAGAATTTAGCAAGCTCCAAGCTAAAGCCAGAGGGCAAGAGGCATTTTCCTCCCTTTGGAATGTTGGTGTGTGAAGGCTAGGATTTGTGATTAATAGCTAAGGTTTTGCAGCCGGGGAGTTCTGGGTCAAATTTTCTTACAAATGGGCAACTTTCTAAGTCCCCATTTTCTTACATTTAAGACAGAGATAATACTAGTACTTCTACATATCAGTTTAGATGCCTTTGGTTGTAAAGAACAGAAAACTCAAGCTAGCTTAAGGGAAATGTATTGACATGTGTATCTGGAGTCTTCAAGTAGGTTTGACTTCAAATGTTTGATGTAGACACTTAGAATGTCATCAGGCCTCTAGTTTCATTTCTTTAGGGTTCTCTTGCCTGGTCTTCCTTCTTTTATGAGCTATGCCCTCAGGCTGTCTTGCCTCAGGGAAGCAACAATGGTTGCAGTAGTTCTAGATTTAACACCTTTATATTCCATTATCCCAAAGTGGGAAGCTTTTCTTCTGGTAGTTTCCATGGAAGAAAGAAGAACCTTTCCAAAAAGTCCTTAGCAAATGTCTTCTTATGCCCTCAAAAGCCTGAATTAGCTTGTGTTTATACTCTGAACAATCCCTGGGCCAGAGGGGTGGCATGATAAACATAAGGATCACTTCTAAGAGGTGAGGGTGGGTCAAACCCATATCAACCACCATGCAAAGAGTATAGGAGAGGCAATTCCCCAAAGGAAAAAAATGCATGTTGTTCCAGAAAGAAGAGGAAAAACGATGCTAGGTGACCAACAACAGTACCCCGTAGAGTGGTTCTAAGTGTCTTAGCAGAGTGCCCAACCGTTGGAAGGAGCAGATAAACAGAAGTGATGATTATTATGTTAGTCACTGTTATTATAGAGTCACTGTTTCTGCCTCGAAGTGCTACTTCACTTTTTCTTCTTTCATCTGAAATGCTGGCCTCTCCTCTGTAGCAAGTCTGGAGAACTGGATTTCCACCTTAGCTCTGTGTCTGACTTGCTGGGTGGACCCTGCCAGACTTGCTTCCTGTCAGGCGGATGTGAAGTTTGGATGAAAAATTGGCTGAGGCACCTTCCTAGAAATAAAGAGTTTTTTTTCTTTCTTTGGCCCCCCAAAAAACCTCACATAAAGTTCTAGTCATGATTCAGGGACCCTGTCTGCCAGTTTCATGTTTTAATTTAAAGACAAAAGGCTTTGACAGCAGATCTGGATTTGATTCTTAGCTCAACTAGTGCTATGCTTGTGGGGAACTTCATTCTTTGAGCTTCAACCCTCTTTGCTATACAAGGGAAGGGGTGCTAAATAATACCTGATTTTCAAGCTTGACTTACATGAATGTGAGAGTTGGAAGGAAGCACGGGTTGAAATTTATACAGTGGTAGAGCAGTAGAGCAGGGACTTGCATTCAGAAATGTATGTTGATAATTTCATCTGCCCTCATTTTTAATGTCTCATCACTTGTCTGATGACTACATATATTTCCTTCTCAGGGATATAGAGACATTAAGTTGAGGGCTCAGAAAGTTAAATTATGAGGATATGTGTGGGTGTATCAGAATATGAAATTAGAGGGCGCATTTCTCTCTCCCCTGTCAGGCTGATACTCATCTCATATAGAGCTGCTATGAAGAATAAGTAAATATTCAGGTAATGTTGGTTCTATCCATTCCTCCTGTTTCTTTTCATTTTTTTCCGCTCCTGTGTACACTCTTGGCTCACTGGTGCTACCTAGTGGCAGCTGTAGGTAGTGTAGTCTCCCCTTATCCGTGGTTTTGCTTCTGTGATTTCAGTTAGACCAGGTCAACCATGGTCCAGAAGCACATAATCCTCCTCCTGACAGATGGTCAGAAGGTCACTAGTAGACTAATGCTACATTATAATGCCTGTCTTCATCTCATCTTGTAGGCATTTTATCATCTCACATCATCATTACAAGAAGGGTGAGTACAGTACAATAAGATATTTTGAGAACACATTCACATAACTTTTATTATAATGTATTGTTATCACTGTTCTATTTTAGCATTGATTATTGTTGTTAATCTCTTATTGTACCTCATTTATAAGTTAAACTTATAGATATTTATAGGAAAAACACGATATATAGGGTTCAGTACTATTCTTGGTTTCAGGCATCCACTGGGGGTTTTGGAATGTATCCCTGCAAGATAAGGAGGGACTACTGTATTCTTTAAGCTTTATAGTGACATTAGTCTTTTTTTTTAATACTTTATTGAGGTATGATAAAAAGCTGTACATTTTTAATATACATAGTCTGATGAATTTGGAGATAAGATTATACCCATGAGATCGTCACCAAAATCAATGCCATAAACATGTCCATCACTTCTAAAAGTTTCCTCCTATTCTCCTTATTTATTTTTTATTTTTTGTGATGATACTTAACATAAGATCTACCCTCTTAGCAAATTGTTAAGTATACAATATGGTATTGTTAACTGTAGGCACTATGCTACTCAGAAGATCTCTAGGACTTACTCATCTTGTATAACTGAAACTTTATACTCTAATACTTCTCAGTTTCCCTGTCCTTCCAGCCCCTGGCAACCACCATTTATTCTCTGCTTCTTACATAAAGTTTGACTAACTTACATAAAGTTTGACTATTTTAGATTTCTCATGTAAGTAGGATCATGTAGTATTTGTCCTTCTGTGTCTGTCTCATTTCACTTAGAGTAATATTCTCTGTTTCACCTGTGTTTTCCCAAATGGCAGTATTTCCTTTTTAATTTTTATTTATTTTTATTTTATGTTTAAATTATTTTATTTTATTTTATGTATTTATTTTTTTTAAATTTTTTTAATGTTTATTTATTTCTGAGAGAGAGACAGAGCATGAGTGGGGAAGGAGCAGAGAATCCAAAGCAGGTTCCAGGCTCTGAGCTGTCAGCACAGAGCCCAATGTGGGGCTCGAACTCACAGACCGCGAGATCGTGACCTGAGCCGGAGTCGGACGCTCAGCCGACTGAGCCACCCAGGCGCCCCTGTTTAAATTGTTTTAAATGTTTTATTTATTTTTGAGACAGAGACAGAATACGAGCGGGGGAGGGGCAGAGAGAGAGGGAGACACAGAATCTGAAGCAGGCTCCAGGCTCCAAGCTTGACGTGGGGCTCAAATTCACGAGCCGCAAGATCATGACCTGAACCGAAGTCAGATGCTTAACTGACTGAGCCCCCCAGGAACCCCTATGTTTATTTTATGTTTAGAGAGAGAGAGAGAGAGAGAGAGAGACAGAGAGAGAAAGTGCATGTGGGGGAGGAGGCAGAGGGAGAGAGAGAATCCCAGGCAGGCTCCCCACTCAGCACAGAGTCTGACGGGGGGCTCGATCCCACGACCCCATGACCCCAGGATCATGACCTGAGCTGAAATCAAGAGTCAGATGCTCAACCAAGTGAGCTACCCAGGAGCTCCAGGATTTCCTTTTTTTAATACTGAATAATATTCCATTGTATGTAAATGTCATCTTTATCCATTCATCTGTCAATGGACATTTAGGTTGCTTTCCTGGTTGGCTATTGTAAATAATGCTGCGGTGAACATGGGAATGCAGATATCTCTTTGAGATGATTTTGTTTCCTTTGGATATATACTCACTAGTTGGATAATTAGGAATAAAGTTGATCAAGGAGGTGAAAAAGACTGTACACTGAAAACTATAAAACATTGAAGGAAATTTAAAAAGATACAAATAAATGGAAACTCATCCCATGTTTATGGCTTGGAAGAATCATTTTTCACATACCCAAAATGACCTATAGGTTCACTGCAATCCCTATCAAAATCTGAATAGTATTTTTTTTTTTACAGAAATTAAAAAATTTAAATTCATATAGAATCTCAAAGGATCTCAGACAGACCAAGCAATTTTGAGCAAGAACAAAGATGGAGGCATCACACTTCCTGATTCCAAAATATATTCCAAAGCTACAGTAATCAAAATGGTGTGGCAGCAGTCTTTAAAAGAAGTGTCTGATCCCTGAAGCCAGAGTTCTGAAAGTTGAGATTTTACCTTCTTCCAGCTCCAGAGCATCAGAAATGAGACTCAATGCTGAGGGAGGCAGAAGAACCCTAAATTCCTAGCCTCTTGGAAGCTTCGTGGGCAAAACCAGATTCTGGGGACTGGAATTTTGTAACAAATTAGTAATTTTTACCTTACACTAAGATGATCTGTTGAAGAGGAGTCTGAGAAAGTGAGGGGAGCATAAGATAGAAAGCAGGGGTTACTGAGCTGGTAGATGAGATTGACAGGATAGCTCCCTAGCTCCTGCAGAACAGGGACATTATCAGGTTCTCAGATGCAACCATGTGTCTGAAAGAAATACCTCAATACTTTGCATGAATGTAAACATTCAGTAACAGAAGGAACCTCTGAAGACTGAAATAGTACCTGTTTATGGCATTCCTATCACTTTTAGGAACAGGAATAAATCCTTCCCAAGTCCAGGAACTTCAAGCACTCCTCTGAGGGTGCAGGATTGCTCTTGTTTTCAAAGACAGCACTTGTTTTTGCACCCTAGAGGGCAAATACAACAGAGGGAAGCGTGCAGTGAGGGTTAATTCCTTCTGAGCTGGAATCAGCCTGAGCTGTCATGCTGCAGTTCCTGCATGGCATGAAGCATATTGATTACTGGTGTTGCTCTGAGGAGTTTTGGGGCAGGTTGTACTGGCCTGTTAGCATTTGATAAGAGTGGGACTGATGATTTGCACCTGGTTTTAGTGAGATTTTTGGATGGCTGTGCTGTTGTGGTTACATAGCAGGAATATATGCCCAGGCGATCAGCAAAATATAAAAAAAACCTCAGTTGAGATTCCATTTTGGACTTTCTAGTTCCAAGTTCTGTGCATTTGCCATCAGAGGGAGGACAGTAGGAGGCTGTACCTGACCTCTCCAGACTACTTCCTGTGAGAATCTATAGCAGTGATGTAGATCCCTTCAGTAAAACTGTCACAACAGTGTATCCTTTGTGCAAGCACTGTCATTTTGGGTCCTATAAATTTTCTTTAGCAATCCAGTCTAACTGCCACTGTTAGTGAAGAAGCAATATTTTTCTATTGTTGTACAAAAAGGCTGGGATTTGAGATAGTGCTACTAGTTATTAGCTTTGTAACCTTGGGTAAGTTATCCAATTTCTGTAGCTTAGGGTTTTAAGGCTGTGAAACCAAGAATGTAATATTATCTGTTATATTTATTTAACATAGTTATTCTAAGAATCAGGTGAGATATGTGTTAACTTTAAAGCTTAATGTAATTATTTTCACAACTATTCTTAAAAGTATTAGTAGTAGTAGTCTCAGTAGTAATACTTGGAAGTGATTGCAGAATGATTAGCTGGGGTGCAGAGTATAAAAAATACCTCGAATTGAGGTGCATGGTCAAGAAAAGTCACCTGTTGAAAAAGAAAATAACAAAAAAATAACTATACCAAAAGGATGTGATGAGAGTGATAATAAACTTATCAGCAACACATATGCTTTGGGAAAACATTTGAAGAGAGTGTTTATTCTTCCTGAAGGGGGTTAAGGAAGACTTTATAGAAAGTCTTCTCATGTATACAATGATGATCATTTTCAGAACTCCGGTATATTACAGGGAAAGCTCCCAGGAGTCTTACTAGTATGGTGACCCATGGTGGATGACAAATGTAAAGAGACCTTGGTTCTGAGCGCCTGGGTGTCTCAGTTGGTTAAGCATCCAACTCTTGATTTCAGCTCAGGTCATGATTTCACAGTTGGTGAGTTTGAGCCCCAGGTCAGGCTTTGCACCAACAGCATGGAGCCTGCTTGGGATTCTCTTTCTCTCTCTCTCTCTACCCCTGCCCCCATTCCTGCTTTCCCATGTACTCTCACTGTCTCTCTCTCTCTCTCTCTCTCTCTCAAAATAAATAAATAAAATAAATAAATAAATAAATAAATAATTTTTTAAAAAGAGACCTTGGTTCTTGGGATATTGCAATGGAAATCCTCAAAAACAGAATTGAGACAAAGGCTATCTCTGTAGGGTAGTAGCAAATTCCTCAGGGTGGTAAGTAAATTACCCTAAGGATGTATAGAGAGAAGACATGGGTTTTGTCTTGGGATACCTGTTCTCTGTTAGTAAGCAGTGCCTTTCAGGATGGTTCTAGGGGGTCACTTGAATCTCTTTCAGCCTCAAACCCAGGAATTTAAAATTCTTCCACATACTAGGTTCTATCAGGTAGGAACTGAAAAGAAGAAATGCCGTAGGAAGGAAAGTAACATTTATTGTGGCCATGTATTGTGCCAGATTCTTTATATATGCTATCTTACTTATTTGTCACAAAGCTTGAGGTAAAGTTAAGTCTGGTTTTACTGGAATTCCAGCCTTCCTTAAATTCCTTTTCACCATTTACTCATTTTATGAATGCTTTTGTGTGTGCTTCTCTAATTCCTCTTCCTGAACTAGAACTTTGTTAAGAACCTTTAGGAAACTCTTCCTCAGCCAGAATCTTAACTTAAGAAGTTAGAAATGACCTATATGTCTATCAATAGAGAAATGACTGGTAAATTATGAAATACTGAGGGCTATCAAAAATAAATACTGACCTGGAAAACTAACTATGATATATTTTTAGCAATTTCAGTCCAATATGCATAACATAATCTCATTAAAAAACTTTATGTGCATCTTTCTCTAAAGTTATACAACTGTTAACCATGGTTTCTTTAGGGGATTAACTTGGATCAAATAGGGTTGGGGCAGTCTAAAAGGGTGTCAGGAATGGGAGAGCCTTCATTTAATTATATAATTTTCTTGTGATGAAATTATTAGTGGCTTTTACTTTCCTGTTGTGTACTTTTCAATTAAAGTTATAGAAGTCCCCTTCATCCTCATTTTGTTCCTTGGGTTTCAAATCAGAATCCTTTGTACTCTCTGTGTAATAGAGATTTGGGGGAAATGATTTATCTATCTGTCTATCTGTCTATTTATTTATTTATATTTTTAGCCCTCTCTTTAATGTTTATTTTTGAGAGAGAGAGACAGAGTGTGAGCGGGGTAGGGCCAGAGAGAGAGGGAGACACAAAATCGGAAGCAGGCTCCAGGCTCTGAGATGTCAGCACAGAGCTGGATGCGGGGCTCAAACCATGAACCGTGAGAACATGACCTGAGCCAAAGTTGGATACTTAATCGAATGAGCCACCCAGGCGCCCCAATTTAGCCCTCTCTTTATTAGAGCCCTCCTCTCACTGACTGTGGCATGACTGGTCACCTGATAAACAGACACACATTTCTGTCTCTCCAATCTTCCTGCCTCTGGACTAGGCTCAGGCAGATGGACCCATTTTGTCTTTGGATAACTTCCTTGCCTTGTATTTGAGGTTACTCAGTGGATTCTATGGATGTACTCAGACAAAACTGATTTTCAGGATGAATGCAACAAAGGCTATTAATGTGTGACCTCAGTATGGGTAAATGGATAAAACAAGAGTTAAAGTGGAATAAGATGGGTCATACAAAACCTTATTTTTGATCATTTTAGTGTTTATTTAAGTTCTAGGTGATTTTGTCTGAGTTATATTTATGACAATGAATAGGGGCAATTGTTAAATATTGTTGCTGATTTGACTTTAAAATAAAAGATTAAGACTAATAAGATTTTAAGTGCCTTGATCAATTTAATTGAAGTGATTCTGAGATTTTAATGTGAGTTGTTAAAATGTGCAGCTGCTCCTCTGTCTGATTTGGTTTCTAAAGTTCTGGCTTCATCAATGTGTGAGTTGTGTAAGTTTGACAAGGCAGTTATTTGTCTTCTCTGGGCTTCATTTTCTGATCTGTAAATTGAAACCTTTGAACCAGATAATCATCAATTTCTTTTTTTCCCTCAGTAGGCTGTCTTTTTATTTGCTCAACAGTGTCTTTTGCATAGCAAATGTTTTTAGTTTTGATGCAATCAAATTTATCCATTTTTTATCTTTTTTGGTCATGCTTCTGGTGCTACATCTATGAACTCTTTGCCTAACGTCAGGTCACAAAAATTTTCTCCTAAATTTCTTCTAGGAGTTTTATGGTTTTATATTATACTTTTAGGTCTTTGATCTATTTTGAGTTAACTTTTTTTTTTAAGATCTAGACAAGGTTTATTTATAAGAAATGGCCAGTTGTTTTCCAAAGTGGCTATACCATTTTGCTTTCTGACCAGAAATATATGAAGAGTTTCAACACATGGTATCGTCAATTATTATTTTTTAAACTTAGGATTCTAATAGGTTGATAGTGGTATTTTGTTTGCCTAATGACTTACAATACAGAGCATCTTTTCATGTACTTATTTGCTATCCTTAGAAATTCTTTGGTGGAGTGTCATCAAATATTTACAAAAATTGATGGTGGTTGAATTTTACCTGCAGGTGATAGTTTGCTGACCCTTGATCTACTTTGATGAATGCTCCATGTGCACTTGAAAAAAATGTGTATTCTCCTGTTGTTGCATAGAAATATCTTTGCTTTCCTGTAATAAGGCTTTCTTGTTTATGGTATATTATCCTTTTTATATGTTTCTGGATTTGATTTGATTATATTTTGTTGAGAGTTTTTGTGTCCATGTTCATGAAAGATACTGATACTGGGCTGTAGTTTTTCTCTCTTATAATATCCTTTTCTGGTTTTGGTATCAGGGTAATGCTGGCATCATAAAATAAGTTAGAAAGTTTTCCTCCCTCTTCTATTTTATGGACAAGATTATATAGATTTGGTTTTATTTCTTCCTGAAATGCTTGGTTGAGTTTAGCAGTGAAGTCCTCTGGGCCTGTGCTTTTCTTTGTTAGAAAGTTTTAAACTACAAATTCAATTTCTTGAATAGAATAGAATAGAAATTAATAGAATAGAATAGAATATTCAGGTTAATTCTTCTTAATTCTTCTTGAGTGATTTTCAACACTAAAAAACACTAAAAAACATTTTAGTTTTCAACACTAAAAAACATTTTGTGTTTTGTTCACTAATAATGAAAACACAAAGTGAATAGGAGATTAGTAGCATTTACTTCTTTATTGTATACTTTTCAATTAAAGTTATAAAGCCCCCTTCATCCTCATTTTGGTCCATGGGTTTTGAATCAGAATCCTTTGTACTGTCTCTATAATTGCAGAGATTTGGGGAAAATGATTGATTTTTTTTTAAGCCTTTCTTTATTTGACCCCTCCTCTCATACATAGACTGTGGCCTGACTGGTCACCTGACAGACAGGCACACAGTTCTGTCTAATCTTCTGCCCTTGTTTAATTTGCTCTTATTTTTTTGGTTTCATAATATGCAAGCTTAGAATATAATTTGAGATCGTTTTCCTTTTCTAATATAAGCACTATTGCTATAAATTTTCCTGTAAGTACTTCTCTAGTTATATCCTCCCAGAAAATTTTAATATATTTGCATATTTATATAGACTACAATATTTTCTAATTGTCTCAAGAGCTCCACTTTGGCCAGTGGGTTATTTAGAAGGATGCTGTTTAATTTCCAAAAATTTGGGAAATTTTAAAATATCTTTATTATCAGTTCCTAATTTAATTCCATTATGGTCAGAGAATTGCTTTGTGTGTTTTCCATTCTTTTAAATTTGTCCTAGACTCTGGGTCTAAAGTTCTTTCTTGTCTAAGTGGGACGCAGGAGTAAAATTCGAGAGATGGCTAATGTCCAGGAAAAGACAAGAGCCCCGATTAAGGGTCCTTGCTCCATTTTTATTAGGATCAGAAGGCTTACAAACATGGTGATGGACATGCACAAAGAGACAGTAAATCTGTGAGCATTAACTCATGGGCGTGAGGGAAAGGGGGTTCTGTGGATATCGTTGTTAGGGGTTTAGGTCAATATAAAACAAAATCCTGGCATAGGGCAGATGGATGTTAAGAGCAGACATGAGGCAGACAGAAGCACCAGTGTCTTTTTATCTTAGCCAGTCTAGGGGATAAGACAGATAAAGCATGCTGCCTCAGGGTCAACAAGGCACCTTTCTTTTGCTAATTAGTTCCACTTTGGGCAGCTTCACCCCACAGGGGTCTGTAGCCCCATTTATCTGTTTACCTAATTTGGTCCTTCCTTCCTGTGAAAGCAGCTTTCTGCTATAGTACTAAATAGGGGGGTGTTTTCGCCCTGGGTACCTGATTTTGTTTACCTCCTACACCATTGTATTGGGGCCTTGGCCCTACCCTCTCTATCCTGGGGCCTTTGCCCCACCCTCCCTATCCTTATTTACCTAATCTTGTTTACCCAAACTTGGGTGTGAGCATCCTATGGCTTTGTAATTCTTTATGCCTTGTTAACCCATCGGGTACAAGCCCAGGGAATTCCTAAGTTTATTCCCCACATAAATTCACTGTATTTCCTTATTATTCAGAACCAAAGGTAGGTAGCTTTTTTGTAAAGTGTCAAATAGTAAATACTTTTTGCATTTAGGGCCATATAGCCTCTCTTGCAACTACTTATCTCTGTCTTTGTTGCACAAAAATAGCCACAGACAATATGCAAAAAAATGGGCATAGGTGTGTTCCAATAAGAGTTAATGATGGTGGGCTGAACTTGGCCTCCAGGTGATAGTTTGCTGACCCCTGATCTACTCTATGTGTATTTGAATGCTCCATGTGTACTTGAAAAGAGTGTGTTTTCTCCTGTTGTTGGGTGGAATACTTTATTAGTTAGGTCAACTTTATTGATGATGTTGTTCAAGCCTTCTCAGTCCTTGTTGATTTTCTGCTGTTCTATTGACTAATGAGAGGTGTTTTGATGTCTCTAAGTATAATTGTGGATTTGTGTTTTTTTCCTTTTAGTTCTGTCAGTTTTTTGTTCATGTATTTTGAAGCTGTGTTGTTTTTTACATACATATCTGGAATGTTATGTGTTCTTAATGTTGATCCCTCTTTCTCCCTGGTAATAGTCCTTGTTCTGACATCTACTTTGATATTAACATAGTCATTCTCGGTTTCTTTTGGTTAGTGTGATTTCATGGTTTATCATTTTCCATTCTTTTACATTAATCTAATATCATTATATTTAAAGTGAATTCTTGTAGACAGCATATAGTTGAGCCTTTTTGTTTTTTCAGTCTGACCATTTCTGGCTTTTGGTTGGTGTTATTGAGGCCATTTACTTAAAAAAAATATTTTTAATGTTTATTTCTTTTTCAGAGAGACAGAGAGACAGAGCATGAGCAGGGAAGGGGGAGTGGTAGAGACAGAGGGAGACACAGAATCTGAAGCAGGCTCCAGGCTCTGAGTTGTCAGCACAGAGTTCGACACAGGGCTTGACCTCACAAATTGTGAGATCATGACCTGAGCCAAAGTTGGACGCTTAACCAACTGAGCTGCCCAGGCACCCCTAGAGATCACTTACTTTTAAATGGAATTATATATATGGCTGGATTTAGGTCTACTCTTTAATTATGCATTTTAGATTTTCCTCTCTCTGGTTTTGATTCCTTTACTTACCATTTTCTGCCATGTGTTAGATTATTCTAGTATTTTTATATTTATGTTTTATCTCTTGGCTTTATATCTTTTTTTTTTCTTTTTTAGTGGCTGTTCTAGGAATTATAATATACATACCTAGCCTTTCATAGTTTACTTAGAGTTAATATTTTACTACCTAAAGTAAGGGTATAGGTTTTAACCATGTAGTTTCCTTTATCTTCCCCTCCCCTTACGTTAAAATTGTCATATGTATAACATTTACGTGCATTAAAAAAATCCCATCAGTGTTATAATTTTATTTTCAATAGTCATACCTACATTAATGAACCCAAGAGGAAAAAAATAACCTATTATATGTATCCATTATCATTTATTATGTCATTGTTTTCCCTTAAATCCTGAAGTTCCAGATCTCCCTTTTGTATCATTTTCAGCTAGCCTGAAAAGCTTACTTTAGCATTTTTCTTAGAGCAGTTTTGCTGATGAGTTACCTTAGCTTTTCTTTATCTTAAAATGTTCTCTTTTCACCATAATTCTTGATAGATATTTTGGTAGGCATAGGATTCTGGGTTGACAGTCATTTTATTACAGCACTTTAAAGATGTTCCATTGTCTTCTGGCCTCCGTGGTTTTGATAAGAAATTCATAGTCATTTGAATCATTCTGTATGGAATGTATCACTTTTCTCTGACTACCTTCAAGACTTTTTCTTTATCTTTGATATTCTGAAAATTCATTATGATGTATCTGGGTATGGTTTTCTTTGAATTTATCTTGTTTGGTGTTTTCTGAGCTTCTTGAATTTATAAATATATTTCTTTCACCAAATTGGGAAGTTTTTAGCCATCATTTCTTGAGATAGTTTTTCTGTGCCAATATCTTTTTCATATTTTTCTGGGATTCCAATTACACGAACATTAGACCTTTGATATTTTCCTATAGGTTCCTGGGGTTCTGTTTTTTATTTTTTTTATTTAAAAAAAAAATTTTTTTTTTTCTTAATGTTTTTTATTTATTTTTGAGACAGAGAGAGACAGAGCATGAGCGGGGAAGGGACAGAGAGAGAGGGAGACACAGAATCCAAAACAGGCTCCAGGCTCTGAGCCGTCAGCACAGAGCCCGATGCGGGGCTTGAACTCACAGAGTGTGAGATCATGACCTGAGCCGAAGTTGGACGCTCAACCGACTGAGCCACCCAGGCGCCCTGGGTTCTGTTTTTTAAATTTTTTTTCCAACATTTTTCCTCTGTGTCTTTCAGATTGAATAGTTTTATTGATCTGTACTTGTTTGCTAACTCTTCCTTCTATCATATCCCTTGAGTAATTTAGTTGAATTTTGTATTTTAGATATTTTTCTGTTCTAAAATTTACTTTCTTTTATTCATTTATTTATTTATTTTTTGTAGTTTCCATTTTTCTGCTGAGAGCTTCTATCTTTCATTCATTTCAAGAGTGTTTGCTTCTAGAAATCTGGTATAATAGCTGTTGTAAAGCTTTTGTGTGATTCTTATATCTGGCTCATCTCAAGTTTGACATCTGTTAATTGTCTTTTCCCTTAAGAAGTGATCTGATTTTCCTGGTTCTTATTGGTCACATAATTTTGGACTTTATCCAGACATTTTGGATATTATATTCAAAGACTCTAGGCCCTACTAAAATTCTGTGGAGAATGCTGATTTTTGTTGTTATTTTTTAAGTTTTGGCGGTAATCGTTCATATTAAGTTCAGACTGCAACTTTTGTTTTACTTTCTCTGGATGGTGGTTCCAACTTAATTAAGTTTTCAAGGTCTTTGCTAAGCTGCATTGGGTCTGTCCTGTGCATTTGCACTCAGAGGTGAATTCACATATTTTATCTGCAGAATTAGGACATCTCTTTCAGGTCTTTCCTCCCCACATTTCTACCAAACCCTTTGGCTTTCAGGCACTCCTTTTCCTGGTCATGTGACTAGAAGGATAAAGTTTAACTTGAAGTTCTAGTGAACACATTACATGTAATTCTGTATGACTGGGGCAACCCTCAAAACAAAATGGTAAGAGAAAAGAGAGAGAGGGAAAAATAAAAGTGATTCCTCCATTCTTTCTGAATCACAAGATTCCCCTCTTCTGGTTCCTCTGGCCAGATATAGGTTTTTTTACCCTCAAAGTTGTAGGTGTTGGAACTGTTCTTGCAATATGGTGACCACATGGCAGGTTCATGATTTGGGGCACCTTTAGTGCAGAACTGGAAATAAAAATAGAAAAAAAACAACACAATTTCTTGGGTCAAAGTGGGAAAACAAAAGAATAAGAATACCAAAGAAATTCATGCTTTTATAGGTTTTTCCAGTTTAGTTTTTCCTCCTTAATCTGCTTGTTATTCTTAACTTTTCAGAGTTCTCAGATAGTTGCTTTTGTTGTTCATAGTTTTTAAATAATCAGGAAGTATAGGCTGTAGTGGGCTTGTTCCATCATGGCTGACAATGGGAGTCCTCTATGTCTAATCACATTTGTATTGATTCTTTTATTAAGTTTTTCTCTTAATTCCCGTGTAGTTAACATACAGTGTTATATTAGTTCAGGTGTACAATATAGTGATCCAACACTTCTTTCTGTTACTCAGTGCTCATCTTCACAAGTGTACTCCTTAATCCCCATCACCTACTTCACTCATCCCCCCAACCACCTTCTCTCTGCCAACCATCAGTTCTCTGTAGTTAAGAGTCTGTTTCTTGGTTTGTTTCTCTCTCCTTTTTTCCCTTCTTTGCCTGTTTGTTTTGTTTCTTAATTCTACATATGAGTGAAATCATATGTATTTGCCTTTATCTGACTGGCTTAGTTTGCTCAGCATTATACTCTTCTAGCTCCATCCAAGTTGATGCAGATGGCAAGATTTCATTCTTTTCTATGGCTGAGTAATAGTCCATTGTGGGTGTGTGTGTGTGTGTGTGTGTGTGTGTGTGTGCGTATACACACACACACACACACACACACACACCCCACTGCTTCTTTATCCATTCATCTATCGATGGACACTTGAGCTGCTTTCATAATTTGACTATTGTAAATAATTCTGTTATAAGCATAAGGATGCATGTATCCCTTTGAATTAGTGTTTTGGTATTTTTTGGGTCAATATCCAGTAGTGCAATTACTAGATCATAGGGTAGTCCCATTTTTAACTTTATGAGGAACCTTCATACTGTTTTCCAGAGTGATTGCATCAGTTTGCATTCCCACCAAGAGGGCGTGAGGGTTCCTGTTTCTCCACATCCTCTCCAATACTTGTTTCTTGTGTTGTTGATTTTAGTCATTCTGACAGGTGTGAGGTGATATCTCATTGTAGTTTTGATTTGCATCTCCCTGATGATGAGTGATGTTGAGCATCTATTCATGTGTTGACCATCTGGATGGCTTCTTTGGTGAAATGTCTGTTCATATGTTCTTCCCATTTTTAATTGGATTATCTGGTTTTTTGAGTGTTGAGTTGTTTAAGTTCTTTATATATTTTGGATACTAACCCTTCTTCAGTGATGTCATTTGCAAATATCTTCTCCTATTTAATAGGTTGGTTGTCTTTTAGTTTTGTTGATTGTTTGCTTTGCTGTGCAAAAGCTTTTTATTTTGATGTAGTCCCAGTAGTTTATTTTTGCTTTTATTTCCCTTGCTTCAGGAGACATATCTAGAAAAAAGTTGCCCTGTTCGATGTTGGAGAAATTACTGTCTGTGCTCTCTTCTATAATTTTTATATTTTAGGTCTCTCATTTCAGTCCTTAATCCATTTTGAATTCATCTTTGTGTATGGTATAAGCCAGTGGTCCAGTTTCATTGTTTTGCATGTATCTGTCCAGGTTTCCCAATACTAATTGTTAAAGGGGAATTCTTTTTTCTATTGCATATTCTTTTCTCCTTTGTCAAAGATTTTATCTTCAGTGCACCTTCATCAATAGATGAATGGATAATTGACCATATAAATGGGGTTTATTTCTGGGCTTTCTATTCTGTTGATTTACATGCCTATTTTTGTGCCAGTACTATACTGTTTTGATTACTACAACTTTGTGGTATTGAAATCTGGGATTGTGATACCTCCAGCTTTGTTTTTTTTGTTTTTTGTCTTTTTCAAGACTGTTTTGGCTATTCATAGTCTTCTGTGGTTCCATAACAATTTTAATTGTTAATTAATTAGGTCTGTGAAAACTGTTGTTGGTATTTTAATAGGGATTGCATTAAATCTGTAGATTGCTTTGGGTACTATGGACATTTTAACAATATTTGTATTCTAATCCACAATCACGGAATATCTTTCCATTTGTTTTTGTCATCTTCAGTATCATTCATTCATTCATTCATTTATTTTTGAGAGACAGAGAACAAGTGGGGGAGGGGCAAAGAGAGAAGGAGACACAGAATCCAAAGCAGGCTCCAGGCTCTGAGCTGTCAGTACAGAGCCCGACGCGGGGCTCGAACCCACAAACTGCGAGATCATGACCTGAGCCGAAGTCTGACGCTCAACCTACTGAGCCACCCAGGCGCCCCCATCTTCAATGTCTTTTATCAGCAGCGTTTTATAGTTTTCAGAGTATAGATCTTTCACTTCCTTGTAGGTTCATTCCTAGGTATTTTATTATCTTTGGTGCAGTTGTAGATAGGATTGCTTTCTTTTTCTTTTCTTTTCTTTTCTTTTTTTTTTAGAGAGAGAAAGGGGGAGAGAGAGAGAGAGAGAGAGAGAGCACAAGCAGGGGAGAGGGGCAGAGGGAGAGAGAGAGAATCCCAAGCCGGCTCCATCCACACTCAGCACAGAACCCAATGCAACTTGAGGCTTGATCCCATGACCCTGGGATCATGACCTGAGCCAAAACCAAAAGTTGGATGTTCAGCCAACTGAGCCACCCAGGTGCCCCATGGTTTTTTTAAATTTTGTTTTATTTTTCCAATGAACTTGCTTCATTAATTTCTTTTTCTGTTGTTTCATTATTAGTATATAAAAATGCCTTGGTATTCTATATGGTGATTTTGTATCCTGCTACTTTACTGAATTCATTGATCAGTTCTAGTAGTTTTTTGGTGTAGTTTTTAGGGTTTTCTCTATATACTATCATGTCATCTGCAAATAGTGAAAGTTTTACTTCTTTCTTACCAATTTTGCTTAACCGACTGAGCCACCCAGGCATTCCTGTCTTTCTTACCAATTTTGATGCCTTTAATCCTTCCTCTTATCTGATTGCTATGACTAGGACTTCCAGTACTATGTTAAATAATAGTGGTGAGAGTGGACATCCCTGTCTTGTTCCTGACCTTGGGGGAAATGCTCTCAGTTTTCCCCCATTGAGTATGATGTTAGCTGTGGGTTTTTCATATAGGTTTTCTAGCCTTTATTATGTTGAAATATGTTCCCTCTAATCCTACTTTGTTGAGGGTTTTCATCATGAATGGATGTTGTCTTTTGTCAAATACTTTTTCTGCACCTATTGAAATAATCATGTGTTTTTTTATCCCTTCTTTTATTGATGTGATGTATCACATTGATTGACTTACAAATGTTGAGCCACCTTTTCATCCCAGAGGTAAATCCCACTTGATCATGATGAATGATTTTTTTAATGTATTGTTGAATTTGGTTTGCTTGTATTTTGTTAAGGATTTTTACATCCATGTTCATCAGAGATATTGGTCTGTAGTTCTCTGTTTTCATAGTGTCTTTCTGTTTTTGATATGAGGGGGTAATGCTGGCTTCATAGAATGAATTATGAACTTTTACTTCCTCTTCTATTTTTGGGAATAGTTTGAGAATAGGTATTAATTCTTCTTTAAATGTTTGGTAGAATTCACCTGTGAAGCCTTCTAGCCCTGGACTTTTGTTTGTTGACAGTTTTTTACTGTCCACTGATCCAATTTTACTACTGGTAATCATTCTGTTCAAATTTTCTGTTTCTTCCTGCTTCAGTTTTGGTAGGTTATATGTTTCTAGGAATTTATCCATTTCTTCTAGGTTGTCCAATTTTTTGGCATATAATTTTTCATAATGTTCTTACAATATTTTGTATTTCTGTGGTGTCATTTGTTATTTCTTCCCTTTCATTTCTTTCTTTTAAATTAAATTTTTTTAAAATGTTTATTTATTCTTGAGAGAGAGAGAGGGAGGGAGAGAGGGGCAGAGCACGAGCTGGAGAGGGCAGAGAGAGAGAGAGAGAGGGAGACACAGAATCCTAAACAGGCTCTAGGCTCTGAGCTGTCTGCACAGAGCCCAACGTGAAGCTCAAACACACAGATTGTGAGATCATGACCTGAGCCAAAATTGGACACTTCACCGACTGAACCACCCAGGTACCCTTTTTGTTTTGTTTTGTTTTTTTAAATTTTAAATGTTTATTTATTTATTGAGAGAGAGAGTGGTCGGGGGAGGGACAGAGAGAGGAGAGAGAGAATCCCAAGCAAGCTCTATGTTGTGCAGAGCCTGATGGGCTCAGTCCCACAAGCCATGAAATCATGACCTGAGCCAAAAGCAAGAATCAGACACTTAACTGACTGAGCCATCCAGGCCATCTTCTTCCCTTTCAATTCTGATATTTTCCCTCTCTCTCTCTCTCTCTCTCTCTCTCTCTCTGTGTGTGTGTGTGTCAGAGTCTGGCTAAAGGTTTATCAATTTTCTTGATGGTTTTAAAAGAACCAGCTCCTGGTTTCATTGATCCTTTTCTATTGTTGTTTTCTTTTTTAGTTTCTATTTTGTTGATTTCTGCTATAATATTTATTATTTCCTTCCTTCTGCAGGTTTTATGTTTAGTTTATTGTTCTTTTTCTAGTTCCTTTAGATGTAAGGTTAAGTTGCTTATTTAGGATTTTTCTTGCTTCTTGTTGTAGGCCTATATTGCTATAAACTTCCCACTTAGCTTTTCCTGTATCCCAAAGATTTTAGACCAGTGTATTTTTTTTTTCACTTGTTTCCATGTATTTTTCAATTTTGTCTTTGATTTCTTGGCTGATACATTCATTGTTTAGTAGCATGTTATTTAACGCCCATGTATTTGTGTGCTTCCCAGATTGTGTGTGTGTGTGTGTGTGTGTGTGTGTGTGTGTGTGTGTGGTTAATTTCTAGTTTCATAGCATTTTGGTCAGAAAAGATGCATGGTATGTCTTCAATATTTTTTAATTTGTTGATACTTGTTTTGTTGCCCAATATGTAATCTGTTCTGGAGAAAGTCCCATGTGCACTTGAAAAGAATGTGTATTCTGCTGTTTTAGGATGGAATGTTCTGAATATATCGGTTATATCCATCTGAACCAATGTAGTCAGTCTTGGGATCATTCTCCAGTTTACACAGATGTGAGTGATATCTGGTTGTATAAATGTGGGCAGGGTGAACTGAGGGTCCTCTTACTCTGCCATCTTCCCAAGCTCCTATCCACACTTGTACTGATTCTTAACTGCTCATAGTGTCTGTCACCTAGATGATGATCAAAAATTATTTGTTGAATGAAAGATAAATAAGCAAAGGAAGGGAATGAGAAAAGGAAAGGAGAAAAAGGAAGGATGGAAGGAGAAATAAAGGAAAGAAAGAAAATGGGTAGATGGATTTGGAATGTTTGTGGTTCTTACATGATGGCACTGTCTTTAGGCATATGCTACATTATGGTCACTAGATGGCAGTAGGAGTCAGTGCCCACTCAGTGATTTTTATTTTATTTTACTTTATTTAAAAATTTTTAATGTTTGTTTATTTTTGAGAGAGACAGAGCTTGGGTGGAGGAGGGGCAGTGAGAGAGAGGGAGACACAGAATCTGAAGCAGGCTTCAGGCTCTGAGCTCTGAGCTGTCAGCACACCAACTGAGCCACCCAGTCATCCTGATTTTATTTTATATTTAAATTGAGGTGTAGGTGATGGCCATGTTATATTAGTTTCATGGTGTACAAATAGTGATTCAACAACTTAGGACATTTATGCCTTTCTCACAAGTGTAGCTATCATGTCATCATATAATGCTGTTACAATACCATAGACTTCTGTATATAGTATATATACTGTACCGTTTATTCTTGTGACTTATTCCTGGAATAAGTGTAGGAAACCTGTACTTCCCACTACCCTTCACCCATTTTGATTGTATTCCTGCCCCCCTCCCCTCTGGCAACCACCAGTTCTCTGTGTTTATGGGTCTGTTTCTGCTTTTATTTTGTTTTTGTTTTGTTTCTTTTTTAGATTCCATATATAAGTGAAATCATATGGTATTTGTCTTTCTCTGACTGACTTATTTCACTTAGCATAATTCTCTCTAGGTCCATGTATGTTGTTGCAAATGGCAAGATCTCATCCTTTTCTATGGCTGAATACTGTTCCACTATGTGTGTATATATGTATATATTATATATATACATACACCATATCTTTGATTTTTAAAAAATATATTCAACAATTATTGACAATCTGCTCTTGGTAGGGTACTTTGTTAGGAACTAAGGAGTGTGAGTGGAGAGGGAGTGGGGTCCAAAGATAGTAAGAGGCAATTTCTGTCTTTCAGGAGCTCACAAGTGGACACAAATGGTAGACTAATGGTATATAAGTCAGACTGTGGTAATCCCACAGTAGGCATATAAAGTAATACTACAGTGAGACATGAGGGAGGGATTAGTTCTGACTATAGAAATTGAAGGCTTCACAGAGGCAGAGTTTGAGCTAGACCTCAAAGCATGGGTATAGGTTGGACACATGGAGTAGCTGAGGGTACAGAGGAGGCATTCCAAATAGAGGGTGCAAATCTGGGAATAATATTCAGAAAATAGTAAATATTGAGATGTGGCTGCAGTGTAGGCTATATAAGGGAAGTAATGGGAAATTATGTTGGGAAGCTAAGTTGAGATCAAATTGTAGGAGTTCTTAAATGGGGAGAAGGGCCATAGCCCTGGTGTTATTTCTGATTTCTGTGGTTATGCCCTTGTTTCTGGGCTGGGTTGCTAGATAGGCTGGTAGTTTTTAGTATGTACTATTCTGTCTGGTGGAGCGGCTGTCCCAGGGCCCTAGGCAGCAAGTACTGGATCAGCAGCCAAAGACTCAGTTGCTTCTAGGGTCCCAGAGAGAAGCTATGTGAGTGCCTTGGTGGGGTGGGCACATTGCCAGACATGGTACTCTGAAGGGCCTGGATGAACTCATATGGGAAAGTAGGCTCAGTATTACTAGATCTTTCAATTCTTAAAGATCAGTTGGAAATACAAATTTATGTGTGATTTCCTGATTTTCAGATGCTAGCACTGATTCATAATTTAGAAAGCACTGAGTAAGCCAGTCAAAACACATTTGTGGGCTGGAATGGGCCCTGAGAAGCCAGTTTGATCTCTATTCCAGAGTCATCAATGGGTTTCTTTCCTGGTCTCTGCCATGGCTAAGACCTAGACCGTGACCTTCTAGGGAATTCCTCCTTTCTGAATTCCCCCTTCTATGTTTACAAAGGTTCGCCTGGGAGTATCTCTCAGAGAAACACTTCCCAGCCCTTCTTTCCAGTAAGCTGTCCCATCCACCTCTTCTCTGGATAGGAACCAGCAAGCTGACCACTCAGAGGAGGTGGCTAGGATGCTAGCACTCCATTCCTGGGGTCCTTCATATGTCTCAGATGTATCCATGTGAAGTTTTTGATGACCCTGATTTATCTGTGCACAGAAAGCATTGTTCAGAAGTTACTTTGGTTTTTGAAATTAATTTTCTTTTTAAATATGTTATTTTTTTATACTTTCAGGTTACATTATATTCTGCTGACACACCTAAATCTATATTTTAATAATAATCATTGTTATTTCTTCTTAGTTAGAACTGGGGGAGAATTTGGATTTTGTGTTTTTCTTGCTGATTCCTTATTACAGCTATCTGGATCACCCACCCCCCTCCTCCCCAAACACACACACACACACACACACACACACACACACACACACACACACACACTGGTATTCTAGAGGCCATGGAAGCTGGGAATCTGGTCCAAGGGCTCTAGGGTTCCTGAGAAAAGGATGATGGAGAGGCACAGGAGGAAGGCTCAGGGAGAGGACAGGAAGTTTCTTTCCTTCCCTTTTTCTCTTCTTCAGGGACCAGTGTTCCAGGTGGCATAGAAAGAGTCAGAAAAACATAGCAGTTAAAGGGCAGATTCTGAAGCCATACTGTCTGAAGTTTAGTCTCAAGTCTTCCTCTAACTAGCGAGGTGACTTTGGGCACATTGCTTAGCCTCTCTCTCTGCCTTAATTGCCTCATCTGTGAAGTGGGGATGTTAATATGTTATCTTGAAGAGCTATTTTGAAGATTAAATAAAATGTCTAGCCCAGTATAAACAGAGGAAAATAAATGGTTATTTGTTTCTTTTTTTCTTTTCTTTTTAAAAAACATATGAATGTTACCATAACATTTCTTACTTTTTTAAAAAGTTTATTTATTTATTTATTTGTTTGTTTGTTTGTTTGTTTTGAGAGACAGAGAGAGAGAGAGAGAATGAACTAGGAGAGGGGCAGAGAGAGAGAGAGGGAGACAGAGGATCTAAAGCAGACCCTGTGCTGACAGCAGAGAGCCTGATGTGAGGTTTGACCTCACAAACCATGAGATCATGATCTGAGCCAAAGTCAGACCCTTAACTGAATGAGCCACCCAAGTGCCCAATAGCATTTATTTCTTAAGACCAAAGACAAAACTGTGAAGAATCAACAAGATATCCTTAGGAATTCCAGCTGTGCTTACCCCAGAGGGCTGACTGTGGACTCTTTATAGGCCCAGACTCTTTCTGTTCTGACTTCCTTTCTAGTCTCAGTGTGGACTCTTAGCAGAGAACTAGATTCTTCTTAGTTGGCAGTTTTCCTCTTACAGTACTGGGGCTCAAGAGAGAGGAGGGGTAAGGGTTTGTCTTGGAAATCCTAGTGGACAGGTCTTTTCTGGGAGCATTGGATGCCCAAGGGGGTTTAGGGCTGACAAAAGTGTCTGCTTCCTTGGGTTATATGAGGGTGAGTAGAGGTAGTCAGTGGCAATTCTAGGGGCTTGTTTGATTATGAATTTTTCACTAGGTGGCAGCAGAGTATTATGAAGAGAATTCATGAGACCAGTGTCCTGCTCCGCCCGCAGAGTAGCTGAAAGGCAAGCAAAGAGGGTGGCTTGTTCAGGACAGTCGTTTTCATTCTGAAATCAACTTATTAGGGTTGGCAGGTCAAGTTCCAATATGAATTCAAAAATAGCATCTCCAAATAAAAACTTAGCACGGACAGGCCAGCCAGATGAGAAGAGATTTTGTGTGAGAGGAGAGACTGCCAGAGCTGTGGATGGCCTTGGGAAATCAACAGTGGGACTACATGAATGAACCTCATTGAATTAGTTAACCTCAAAGTTCAGTTGTAGGGATGAAATGCAGGTCCAGCTCTGTATGTTGGCAGAGGAGCCAGCTGCCTATTTGATTTAACTGGAGAAGTCCTAAATGTACTCTGTTCCACAGTTTAGTAGTCTCACCATTATGGTTTATCAGGGGTCTGCTTTATCTCTAACAGATCACTACTATGATACAAGTACAAGACACCCCTCCAACCACTCTGGGACAAAATTTTAACTCTTGTTAATGGAGATTAATTCTGTTTATGACACTTTGAAAGAGTGAATTGTCTGAAGGAGGAAATGGGAAACAGAACAGTTTTAAGCAAAAGGTGGGGGAAGGATATAAGTCTATATTGCAGAATTGGGATTGATTGATTGATTGATTAGTGCTTATTTTTGAGAGAGAGAGACACACACAGAATGTGAGTGGGGGAGGGGCAGAGAGGGAGGGAGACACAGAATCTGAAGCAGGCTTCAGGCTCTGAGCTGTCAGCACAGCTGAGATCATGACCTGAGCTGAAGTCAGACGCTTACGACTAAGTCACCCGGGGGGCTCCTGGATTGGGATTTAAAGCAGAGCAGCCCCTGATAGCCAGGAGCAGGCTTGGCTCTATCAGCTGGGCCGTGGTGTTGTGGGGGCTGGCCTTGCACTCTAGTCATGACTAGGCCTTGCTGTTTGTTGAACAGAAACAATTTCACAGAACTCTAACATCTGACAGAACAACTCTGGGATCACAATGGGGCAAGGCAAAAACAATACCACTTCATAATCATGTCTGAACATAGACAAAAGCAAGAGTATTATCCAAAGCCACCACAAAAATGACCAAACGTGCCTCTGTTCTGATTAATGTGAGTGATTGCTGATCCCCAATTAAAGCCTTGGCCATGTTCCATTTCTCATACCTTTTAGGTAAGAATTATTAGAGTACTCAGTCATAGAGTCCTGCCAGAATACCACCCAGGGTGAGGGCCTTTAAGCACTCCCCCAAATCACCTAACACAAAGTTTGTCAAGAGAGCACTGGATGCTTAGGAAGAGGAGTGAAAACTCAGAGAAGAATATGCCAAAGGAAAGGGAAAGAAGAACAAAGCCAACCTCACAGCTTCACAACAAGGCCTTGGAAGTCATTGTGTTTAGTAATAGAGCCAGTGACCGTGACAGCACTTGCTGCTGGCATCTGTCATCTGCCCCAGGTATCTGTTTAGCTAGGAGCCTGCAGGTCCTCTGGAAGGCGGGCCATCTGGAATGGGGGGTGAGTTTATTCAGCCCATTGCCTCTTCTCCTTCCTAAGCAGCTGACTTCTTCTGATGTGGTTTTGTGGTTATACAGTAGGCAGCACTGCTCATGTGGACATGATGTACTTTCAGTTTCTGAAAGTGAGTCATGTTGACTTTCCTCTTGGGAGTAAGAGTGACCCTTGCACAAAAGGACTGTATGACTAGAAAGAAGAAATAGCAGAGGCCACCAATGCCAGAGTGTTTACCAACGTAGGTAGTTACTAGTTTCTGGGAGTAGTATGTGTCATCTGTTTGAGCAAGGTAAACTAGGAAGAGGCATTTGGTTTTGGATCTTTGAATATTTGCCAGTGTTTGAAGTCTTCCTTATTATCAGGAGCAATGATGCTGGCTAAAGAACTCAGGATCTACAGAAGGACTCAAATAAATTTACATTTAGTCAGCTGGTACATCATGGGAGAGTTTCCAAGAGGATTATTGGCTATTATCACATCTTTAATTCTTATGTCTACTAATGAGCTCATGAAATTGGACCACTCATCCAGGCTGAGAAATCTCAGCAGGCCTGTTGAGAATCAAAATTGGGTTCATAAAGACTCAGCCAATAGAAGAGTCTTTCTTCTCATCTACCTTGCTTTGTGGTCCCATTTGGGTAATTTTCCATGAAAATATATAGAACTAGGATGGAAGATAGCTAGCACTCATGTCACCATTTTTGTGCCCTTGACAAGTGTTGTTAATTAACTGTGGCATTGTTTCATGCTGAGCTAAGAGGGAGCTTCAAGACACTTTCATCACTGCTCCAGGCATCCACTACCACTAGATCCCAGTGGGCATGTGAGATGAAACCTATTTGGCCTGTTTGTTGTAGAATCTCAATTTAACCTTGCCCTTGAACATACAAGTCATGGGAGTGCTGCATTAAGGTGATTGCTTTTCTTTCTTCAATAAGTAAATCCTCTTGGGTTGAAGGATGAGGAAACAATTATTCTTGAATTCTGCATCACTGATCCATCAGTCACTATCTATTGTGTTACCAAGTCATTTGGGCACTGGTAAGAGAATAATAAGAAAATACTGGTAGTGGAAAAAGATACATTAAATCATTAGTCAAGTATTCAAGACAGTTTATATAAGTATATAAAAATTGCTACCACTCATGGGGCTGACTTTTCAAGACAATTCCATTTTCAATTCTTTTTGGGTACTAGGCCTGTCTGTCATTTGCTGGTTGCTATAAGGTAGATGGCAGCATCTATTAGGGCAGATTCAGTAAGGAGACTTACTAAACTGGTAATATTTTAGAGTTAGCCCATTATGGCTATTTATACTTTTTGTATAAAATATACTTATTAAAATCACAATATACAAATACCAATTAAATACTGTGCTAGCTGAGAGTCTTGATTGCACTTAACAGGTATGAACTCTAGGTTACATAAGCAGGAAAGGGACTTACTAGAAGGATCTGGGATAGCTCAGAGAAGTAACTAGAAGGTTGGAAACCAAATTTCTATCAAAAGACAGTCTCCACACTTAATGCCAGGTTGGTATAGAAGCTGTGTGCTTGTCTGACTTCTCTTAGATGTGAAATTCTTAATCTTCTGAAAACTTTTGGCCACTGGGTGAAGCCTATGAACCTCTTTTTAGAATGATTTAAAATTTATAAAACAGTGTACATAGGATTACAAAACAAACCAATGATACTGAAATATGGTTATCAAAATATAAAAGAAAACTTCCAAATATATGTTGTAGTGATATATGTGCTTCTTTATTGATACAGTAAATACAATTAACTGGTGGGTTTGTTTACTCATGTACTTTCAAATGTTTATTTATTTCTGAGACAGAGAGAGACAGAGCATGAGTGAGGGAGGGGCAGAGAGAGAGGGAGACATAGAATCCGAAGCAGGCTTCAGGCTCTGAGCTGTCAGCACAGAGCCCGACGCGGGGCCCAAACTCACAAACTGTGGAATCGTGACCTGATCCGAAGTTGGTTGCTCAACTGACTGAGCCACCCAGGCGCCCCACTAATGTACTTTCAGTAGTGGCAAGCATAAATGGCTCTTGGGTATGTACTAGGTCAGTAGCTTACAACATCTGCAATGACTGTAAAGAAGGTGGAAATAATGGTGATTTCAGTTGTTGACAAGGTCACAATTACTGTTAATGCTATTGAGGTTTAGTTTATTGCCTACACTCATAATTGAAGAAAATGCTAAATTTTAGTTAGAAGCTAGTGAAAATAATAATATTTTTTTGATTAGATTTAATGGATTTCCTTTAATTTTATTTATGAACTCTGGGTTAAGAACTCTTGTTTTAGACTGAACTCTTTGAAGGAAGGATTTGCACCTTATTCAGCTTTAAGTGTGTGTTTTCTCCATTTGTGTAAGTTCTGCATGTGTTCCTCTAAGTGGTTAGGTTCTTTGACCATAATAATATTTGTTTTTCCAAGCACTTATGGAAATAGCTGAAAAATGGAGCAACAGATCTCAAAATTGTATACATCATCATTCAGTATTGATTCTTAGGTTCCTTTTGTATGGGAAAACCAAGTCTGCTACTTCTGCAATCATTATTCCTTTTCCCAGTCACATCAGTTAGGCTCTTCCATGGGGTAGTCTCTCCTGTGGGCCCACCTCAGGACCTGGCTGCCCGCCTGGACTGTATGGGTAATAATACTCTAATATTGTCCTCTGGAAGGGGATGGTCTGCCTAACCCCATCTGAAGAAAGGAAATTAACTCCTTTCCAGGCAGTTGCCATTATTGTCTCTCTCATTGTATTTCTGTGATTTTCCTTGATTTATCAGAAGGTTTCTTTCTATTCCCTGTTGGTCCATCTTCAACGATTCAGCCTACCTGCTGCCTATTATTTCTTGTTTTATAATCCTCTTAAATTTTAATTGAGCAACTTGTACTTGGTAAGAGTTGTGCAACAGTCTATTGCGATGTTATTAAAGGGTTTTTTTTTGATGAATTAAAGTATTGCTTGTGCCTTTAATAACCCAAACATTTGTTACTTATGTGGACCCTTATATCTTCGTCTGTGATGCTTTTGCTCTAATGTCCTTTCTTACAATTTAGTGACCTCATATAATAGGAGGAAATGAGAACTAGAAATGCCTTTCAGACTGACCATCTCTTTTCTGTTTACCTCCTTCCTACCATCGTCCTGTCAGTCATGAAATATGGAAAGAAAAGTGTCAAATATAAAACGTGTCATAGGGGAAAAGTCCTTAAAATATGATGTTCATGAAAACAATAGCAACAACAAAAAGGTCTCACAATGACTTGAGCTTTGAAAAGCTATTGGGAATTGCTGAATACTTTTCATCTCATTGAGCAAAACGCCTTCCTAGAAGAATAGGTTGCTTCAGACTCAGAAAGTTAATGCAGGGGCGCCTGGGTGGCTCAGTCGGTTAAGCGTCCCACTTCAGCTCAGGTCACGATCTCACGGTCTGTGAGTTCGAGCCCCGCGTCAGGCTCTGGGCTGATGGCTCAGAGCCTGGAGCATGCTTCCGATTCTGTGTCTCCCTCTCTCTCTGCCCCTCCCCCGTTCATGCTCTGTCTCTCTCTGTCTCAAAAATAAATAAACGTTAAAAAAAAAAATAAAAAAAAAATTTAATGCATAAAATTCATTCAATCCCACCCATTCCTTTATTCCACATTTTTAAATTGTCTATATTCTGAGAACTGTTGTTAGAGAACACTTAAGAGGTTAAATTTGAGAAGCGGGTCACAAATTGTGACCTGGAATTACAACAACCCAGAGATATTTCAGAGATTATTCTCCCACTTGGAGAGATAAGGAAACTGAAGCACAGAAAACTGATTTAGTTAAAGTCACCCATCTGGTCTTTGTCAACAACAGAACTAGAATTCTAAATTCCTGAACTTCTGTTCATTTTTCTTTCAGAGGAGCAGGCATGAGCCCATATTCATTGTAACTTTTGAAGATCACTCTTCTGTGGTCCCCTTTTAAAAACTTTTTTTTTTTCAATTCTGCTAAAAACCAGCTGTCTGTTTACTGTGAGTTCATTTTTCCTGGAAAGACCACTACCCTGCAGTTCTCACATGGAGAGCTGATCTCAGCCTTGCCCTCAGTCATTCTGGAGCAGTTGGTATGTATATATGTATGTGTGTGTGTGTGTGTGTGTGTGTGTATGTGTGTATACACATATATATACACACATATATGTGTATTTTCCTCAAGTGAAAATATGATTCACTTCAGCATAATTGTCTGTTTCTTCAAGGCATTCTTGTGTAACTTTGGTAAGTATATATTGAGCAAGTACTGTATGTAGAGTCTTATACTTCTTTTCACTTGGAGGACTGGGAGGCATATCTTAGGCCATTCCTAAGAGCTTTTCAGGAAAAGTCTTTTCTTGCCTTCAGGAAAGGCAGCCTCATCTTGTATCTGGGGAGGGAACTACAGAACTCCCAGATACAGTGATCAGAGGTGTTTCTAGGACATAAATTCTTTCAGAGTATGGCCTCATAGGAACAAAAGGTGACTACCTTTTCCTCCCTGTTGTGTGAAAGTCTATTTTGGTTCATTCCAGTAACTATTTACATGAGCCCAAGATAAACTGAATTCTTATAACCTAGAAATAATTGTTTGAATATAAGATTAAAGAAGTATTTTCCCTTTTCTTCCTTTTTCCCTTTCTCCCTTCCCATTCTTTTCTCTCATTATTTTATTTTTTCCAAGAAATATATTGAGTTTAGAACCAGTTAAGAATGGAGATATCATGTGAATAAAACATGCCTTTTTCCTCAAGAAGATAGGCATGTTATGAATTTCACTGTAATGTGTTTTTCTGTAATGAAGATATCTATAAAATTCAACTGCTACACAATGTATGAGCATCTAGCCACTGGAGGTAGTTAGAGGAGGCTTTATAGTGTGAGTGAAACCTAAACAGCGTCCTGAAGAATGAGTATAAGTCTGACATGTGGATTATTTTTACTTATAAATTAAAACCAGTGTACTCCAAGAAATGAATGGTGGAAGTCACATAGACTAAACTATTTGTCTGATTACCATAATGAGACTTAGAGGAAAAGAAAACTTAGGCTGAGAACCAGAAAACAATAGAGAACTCAGACTCCAACTCTTAAGACGTGGCCTTTAAGAAAGTGGCCAGAGACTCTGAGGCGCCAACAGTTCTACCAGAGCATTTCCTGCTTCTTGGTGATCTGAGGGTTCTGGTGGGAGGTCTTCAGAGCTGGTGCCTGGAAGATTCTGTCTACCAAATATCACTTTTCTAGCTCTCAGTTCTTGGGGGCCCCAGCAACTCAAAACTGAAATTGTTAGTTAAACCACAGCTGTGACTACTCAGCCCCCCAAGTCTCCAGTCATACTTGTCAATTACCCCTACTCCCACACAGACCTGCCTTTTTTTGCTGGGTGATGCCAGTAAACTTACCTCTGACTAGGATCGGACTGTATAGGAGGCTTAAAGCCCTATGGGATTTTCAAAACGTTTAATAGGGTGTCAAAACATCTATCGGGGACAGCCCATGGAGGTTTGTGCCAGTTGGTCTCTACTCATCCCCACTCATGTATTCATGTACACACACACGTACACATACACACATGGCAGCTTTCTTCTAAAGTTCATTTGCAATAAATGCTTATGAATAAGTTTACAACTTAAAAGAATTATCTACTAACTCATTTTTGGAGACATTTAGCTTTTAAGAGAAAAAGCCAAATGACAAAATTAAACTTCCAGAGGAATAATCCAGATTCAGTTCAGTTTCCTAAACCTTCTATTCCTATACATATATATGTTCAGTGTATATGATTATAAATGTTCAGACTGCTAACCTGAAAAAATTGATTATTGATTGTTTTAAATTAAACAATTATTGATTGTTTTAAAAAGAGTTTATTTATTTTGAGAAAGAGAGAGACAGCACGAACAGGGGAGGGGCAGAGAGGGAGAGAGAGAATCTTAAGCAGGCTCTCTGCTGTCAGTGCAGAGCCTGATGCAGGGCTCAATCCCATGAACCACGAATGAGATCATGAACTGAGCTGAAATCAAAAGTCAGTCGCTTAACCAACTGAGCCACCCAGGCACCCCAGTATTTAACCAGTGGCTTTAAACAGGGTTGAAAATCTGAATCACTGTGGAACTTTAAAAAAATTACACTCCTCTCTTTACCCCCTGCCATTTAAAAAACTTAAATAAAAAATTTTTTTAAAACTTTTAGTTGACATTAACCCCTACCTTTTTTATTCACTGGATCTGAGGTGATGTCTGTACCTATTCATTTTAAAGATGCTTTCAAAGTGGTTTTTATGCTTTTCCAGTTTGAGAACTACTAGTTTAGTTTATTATCTTTTGAGTCCTTGCATTCTCTATTTTAACTCATCCCAATTTGCTGCTTCATATTTATTGAATAACTTTTCTTTCTTTGTAAACCTGATTGCTTCATATCTTATTTCAAAATGAACACAAAGAATTCAGAGATGATGCCTGGCAGTACCTAGTCATCTAGTAGATCCCAGTCAGCTGGCTAGAATACAGTTAGGAGGAGAAAATGGAGAAAGCTTAGGTACCCAGAGACCCAAGAATGAGGTGGGTAAGCTGACTACCTTATGGGGCTGCAAGAGCTGAGTCAAGGGCATTACTGAGAGGCTGAGAAGGAAGGCCAGTTGTTACCTAGCACCTCCTGTTCACAGGGACCATGTAGAGGATTAGGATTCTTAGGGTGGAGCTCTTGATATTTCTTTTTTTTTTATATTAAAAAAACTTTTATTATTTTTTTTTATTTTTGAGAGAGAGAGAGAGACAGAGCGTGAGCAGGGGAGGGGCAGAGAGAGAGTGGGAGACACAGAATCCAAAGCAGGCTCCAGGCTCTGAGCTGTCAGCACAGAGCCCAATGTGGGTCTTGAACCCACAAACCATAAGATCGTGATCTGAGCTGAAGTCGGATGCTCAATCAGCTGAGCCACTCAGGTGCCCTGGAACTCTCGATATTTCTTTGATGGTTTCACAGGGGCCTGGTAGAATGAATCAGAACTCTGAAAGGGTTTGCCAGTCCCCGTTCAAATGGTCTCACAAAGCCTTAACTGTGATTGGAATATTGAATTGTAATCTCTCCATCTTCATCACTTGCTCCATACAACTGAGAGCAACACAATGAAATAGGAACTAAACATCTATCATTAGTGGAAAACTGGCCAAAGAAGTGAATTGATGAAAGAGAGGACTTTTGAACACAAGTATTTTACTCTCATACCAGCACTCTTTTTAGCTTCTACCTTCAACTTCTAACCTGGATGTACCGTAAACCATGGCTTTGAAATCTGATGTTTGTCTCAGTTTTCTGCTTTCCAGCCTAAGAGGAATTTCCCCAGCGTCCCGGTGCCCCTTGAGTTTCTCTCCTCACTTGGGCTGAGCTTTCCAGGAGTTATTTGCTTCCTCTTCTTTCTTCCCCGTTTTTACAAACACGGTGGCACAATGACTGTCCCTCGCCTTTTATGAAACCACATAAAGTCATAACAAGCAATGATCACTCTCCAGCATGAACATCAGAGTTGTTTTCTTTTTTGTGTGTCTTGGGAGAGGGTATAGTGGAATTTGTCTTGAATTTACTATATTTCTAGTTGGAGCTATGTAATCACTAGTCATTTTCTCATTTTTCTTTTGGTCTTGGTGTTACAAAGGTAATTCGTCCCTGGAGCTTAAGAAGAAAGGTGGTGGATAAGGATGAAATGAGAGTAGTATTCCTAAAAGAGGGATTTCTGTTTTAAACAAAAACAAAACAAATCCATCCTTTAGAGGGGAACTCCCCTTTATTCTCATGATTATGAAACATAGTGTGACGTGTTTCTTAAAACAACTTGAAACATTGGCATTAAATTTCCACCAATTTAGAGTAAGAGAAAAGTTGTTTTGGTAGATTCATTATATGTAAAAAAAAGAACAATATTCATTAAAAACAGAATTTTCAAATGACAAGGAGCTTTAAGACTTGTGTCAGATGTAAAACAGCCTCAGAGGACAAAGTAAAATTAAAATTTGGCCAAACTTACCAAAATCCTCATCAAGTACATATGTCTATAGGTTTAATTTTCACACCATTAGCTATTGAGTCTAATAGACACACATGTTTTGGTACCATCTTTTTTTTTTTCTTTCCTTGTTTTTAATTAGCAAAGTTTATTTTCAGTACAATTATAAGTTTACAGAAAAATTGAGCAGGAAGTACAGAAAGTTCCTGTATTAACTCCCAACTACATACATATACATACCCAGTTTTCCCTATCATTAATATCTTGCATTGGTGTGATAATATTCATTACAAGTGATGAACCTTTGCCTTTTTCCAGAATGTCCTGTAGTTGGAATGATAAGTATGTAGCCTTTTCAGACTGGCTTCTTTCACTTAGAAATGTGCATTGAAGTTTCATTTCTTTTTATTGCTGAATAATATTCCATTTTATGAATTTACCAAAGTTTCTTTATCCATTCACCTAATGATGGACATCTTGGTTGTTTCCAATTCTTATCAATTACAAATAAAACTGCTATAAATATTTATGTGCAGGGTTTTGTGTGGACATGATTTCAATTCATTTGGGTAAATACCAAGGAGCACAGTTGCTGGATCATATTGTAAAACTATGTTTAACGGTCAAGAAACTGCCAAGCTGTCTTCCAAAGTGGCTATATGAGTTTGCATTCCTACCAGCAATGAGTGAGAGTTCCTGTTGCTCCGCATCCTAATTAGCATTTGATGTTGTCAGTGTTTTGGGTTTTTGCCATTCTAATTATTGTGTAGTGGTATCTCATTCTTTTAATTTGTAATTCTCTAATGACATATGATGTCGAGCATCTTTTCATATACTTATTTGCCATCTGTGTATCTTCTTTAGTAGAGTGTCTGGTCACAGCTTTTGCCCATTTTTAAATTTTTTTTTTCTTATTGTTGAAATTTGAAGTCTTTATACATTTTGGGTATAATTCCTTTGGCAAATATTTTCTTCCCATCTGTGCCTTGATTTTTCAGTCTCTTAGGAGATTATCTTTTTAAAAATAGATGTGTTAAACAAATAACCAGTTTTCTTGGTTTCTTGGGAGTGTCCAGTTACAATGTTATGAAAGAGGAAGACAGGGAAATTTCATTTTAGTGAGAAAAGTTAAGTTCTCTTAACTGTGAGAACTTAAAGAGAATTATCACAGGGACCAGGAGGAACAAAAAATTTGAACTATCAAATTTTGTGGATTAAAGTGGACATGAGGTGATTGGTGCCTTTAAAGAAGTAACCCCATCCTGATCAGACATGTATGTTTTTGTATAGGCCTGGTGTTCATGATTTTTCATCCTGAAACTTCTACCTTGAACATCTTGTACTTCACCCCATTTTTTTAATATCCTTCTCTTTTAGCTTATTGATCTCCCACTATTTGCATTTCTGTCTGAACCCCTCACACATACTGCCCAGTGTGCAGTATTGAATCATGGGCTTGGGCTTTCCTATCACACGGGTTAGGCCTCAGCTCTCAGCTTCATTATTTACAAATTGTGTGAGTTTAGGAAGTTGTTGAGTTGTTGCAGCCTGTTTCCCTGTGTGCCTACCTCACAGGTTTGTTGAGAAGATTAAATAATATGTGTCTGGCAGTGGCACTCAGCAAATGTGTGTTTTCTTCTCATTCTTTTTATTTTTTCCTGTGTGTTCTTCCTACTTAATATAGCCTATGACTGTTTTTGACTGCCAGTTTTTCTTGTTTGAGTCTCAGTATTTCTCCAAATAGCATTGTGAGCAATAATCTCCTTCCTTCCTCCTGCTGAATTCCTCTCTTTTAAGTGTCCTGTGGTCAGCGCCCATGTGGTTTATTTCTGGTCTCACGGTAAAGCTCCCACACAGACAAAATTAACTGAGGTTATTTCTTGGACCTGTGGCTTCCCTTTATCCTTAGGCTGTTGCTATTTCTAATTTTTCTGCCCTTTTAGAGGCACTGAATTCAGTTATATCAGTAAGTATTTATGATGAACTGCTATATCCCTAGCATTGTGACCTATTTGAGAGGCTCACCAAAGTAAAAGATATGAATCTTCCCTTCAAATTGATGGTTCACCTGGAGAGACAAGATGTATACATAAGACAGATCCTGATGTTAGGATGTGACAGAAGGTTAGGTACAGTCAGAAAGTGAGCTGGTGGTTTCATAGGATTCACTGGAATGTCATGCATGTGACCACTTCCTGGGTTTAAACTCCTGGCTCTGACCAAGAGGGATACCTCCTGGCTAACCGATTTCAGAGAAATGAGCACAGGGTTAATAATGAGGGGCAGTGAAGACAGGGAGCAATTCAGTGTGTAAATGGAGCCACTAGTTGGGCATCGTTGGAGGATTACAGAAATCAGCTGCTTTGAGGAGTCAGGGAGAACCTGACCATGAGACATAGGCTCCTACAACAGGAGAACCTTCTCTTCTTCCTCCCTCGGTTTATTCCTGTCAGTTTACCATTAGTTTTATGGCCATAGACATGTCTAGTAAGAACTGTGATTTGTAGGACTTTTATTATGAAACAAAATTATTAAATTCAGTGTCAGGTTTTGCGACTGTTCTTAATTCAACATTTATTTTTTAAAATACTCTACCTTGGTACAAAGAGGATTTAAGAAAGCTTACAGAGCTTACAAAGTGAAAACAAAAAAAGTAAACAAATAAGACAAATGAGGCATTGGAAAACTCAGGGTGGGGACCTTAAGTGGAGCCAGGAGTGAAGTTAGAACATAAATTTCATTCACTACATTTGTTGGAGATGGGCCAGGCCAGGAATCAATAAGAAAAGTAAACATAATTCTTTACAAAATTTCTAGGATTCCTTAGGTAACAATCAGTCTGTGGGTGGGTGGTGGAAGTACAAAGGCCACAGAAAGCTTTTACCTCAGGGTCTTCATAGATCAAACATTCAGAATTTTAAAACTCGATTTTGACTTTGTAAGAACTTTATTGTGAAAAGTAAGGCAGACAATGCTTATTAACTAGACACCATTGTGCTCCGTTTCCTTACATCAAATTATAGTTTCTTTTCTTCTTGAATGTATTCAAGACCCTTCCAAAATTTCTTTGGGATCCACAGGGGAGGAAGGGACCTTGTGACACTCAGAAAGGGAAGATGAAACATGCTGACACTTAGTCACAAAAATGATTCCCTCTCCTCCCTCACTTTCTGTTATGGGCTGAATTGTCTCTCCCTCCCCTCCTCCACCCCCCATCCTAGCCTATATGTTGAAGTCCTAGCGCCTGGCACCTCAGAATGTGACTGTATTTGGAGAAAAGCCTTTAAAAAATTAGTAAGTTAAAATGAGGTAATTAGGGTGAGCCCTAATCCAGTAGGGCTGGTTTCCTAGTGAGAGGAGATTAAGAGACAGACACTCATTACATGCACCCACAGAGACGACCATGTAAGGACACAGTGCCAAGGTGGCCATCTGCAAGCTAAAGAGAGAGGCCTGAAAACAAACCAAATCTGCCCAAACTTTGAGCTTGATCTTCTAGACTCCAGAACTCCGAAAAAATAAATTTCTGTTGTGTAAGCCACAAATTTGTTTGTACTTTGTTATGGCAGCCCTGGCAGAAGAATTCACCTTCCAATTGACCTTATATGCCACTGTAAGAATTACTTTAAGTTCATTTTAATCATATCAATATTCTTTTAGGAAACTACAGGCTTAAACCTCTTATTCTGGTATTCATGATCTTCAAAATTCTGACCCCAATTTGTATTTTCCCACATCACCCACATAACACCTTTAAGCAAAATGCTCAATATGTTACCCCCTCCCCCCAAGGGTGCTTTGTACATATGTCTTTGTTTATTCTGTCTGGAATATTGTAATTTCCATCCTTTGTGATCTTACCCATTTCTCAGTGTTCATCTCAAATAATCACTAATCTACAAAGTCTTTGGTTATCTTAACTAGTGTTTTTCTTCTTCTGAATTACTGTGACATTTTGTCATTGTTTGTTTACAAGTCTTATTCCTCCTGTTTGAAGGTAAGATCCTGGAAGCACAAGCATATTTTTAAACCTACATATAAAATTCCTTGCACAACACCTTTTAAGGAGAAGGTGCTTCATTCATTCATCCACTCATCCATATGTTGCTATAAGCCACATATTGTATTAATTTGTAGGGTTTATAACAGAGAACAAAAAAATTGTGGTCTCTGTCCCATGGGGCTTATATTCTATTGGAGGCACAGATAAATGAGTACTCAATAGAGAATAACATCATGACCTATATCAGAAAGTGTGCTTAGAGAGGGTCTCCTAGGGAAGTGCCATTGAAGCCAAGATATTTAAAGAAGAAATTAGCCCAGTGAAGAGGGATAAGCAAGTGGCAAGCTCCTGTGGCAAGGATGAGTTTGATGTGCTCCAGCTAGTGTACTAAGAACACAGGGAACAAGAGGGGGAGCCACAGGAGGTGAGGTCAGAGAGGAGGATGAGGACTAGGTCCTGCAGGGCCTTGGGAAAGGGTTTACATTTTATTGGGACACCTCCAAAGGAATTTTAAGCAGGGAGGTCATGACGTGTCTTTAAAATCTCGCCTGGGGTGCCTGGGTGACTCAGTCGGTTAAGCATCCAACTCTAGGTTTTGGCTCAGGTCATGATCTCACAGTTCAGCACTGGGCTCTGCACTGACAGTGCGACAGTGTGGAGCTGGCTTGGGTTTCTGTCTCCCTCTCTATCTGCCTTTCCCCTGCTTGCTCTTTCTCTCTCATAATAAATAAAAATAAACTTTAAAAAACAAAAGAAATCTCTCTTCTATGAAGAGAGTGAATTGTAGAAGTGAAAGCATGGAGACCCATTACAAGGCTGTTATATCTGAGTTAGAAGTGGTGGGTCATAAGCCAGAGGGTAGCAGCAGAGGAAAAGGGAAGCGCAAGGGGATGTGATGTTTTGGAGACGGAGCTTATCAGTAGATAGGATGTGGGGAAACAGAGAAGGATTAGCTCCGGATTTCTGTTTTCATTAATAATGTTTTTTATCTTTTTAAATTGCAAAGTAATTTATTATTAAATTATTATTGATTGTCTTTTACAACACACACACATACACACACACACACACACACAGTCCACATACATGTACACACACACACTCTGTAGAAAAAGAAAGGCTCCCAGCTTTGCTAAATTCCATTTTTCAGGGATGATCTCTTTAATAGTTGAATGAATATATATACATATATATGTATATACATATATATATGTATATATATATTTTTTTTAAGGAGAATGAGGTATGTACATATACACACACACATACATATACTTCAGTGCTTGTCTATGTGTGGTGAAAAAGAAAAAGAATGTCATTTGAAACAAAACCAACTATAGCTGTTTTTGCTTTCCCTGGTCATAGCATAAACCCATCTTAGGTAAACAGTGTTTTGCTTAGAAAAATCACTTTGCTGGGTCTTTTTGGTAAGTGTCCTATGGAGAGAGGGGAAAACAAAGGAAGAGGTGAATTACCCTGCATAAGAAGGTGAGAGGACTACCCAGGTAGCCTGGGAGAGAGGTTCAGAATATGAAAGATAGGAGGATATCCATGGAGGAGGCACCCAATAGGGCACCTAAGGAAGTCCTTGACAAGTAGGATGTTACTTGTGGTGGGGGTGGTCAAGGAATTTTAGGTCAGCAAAGACCAATATTTCTATATGTTTCTCAGCTATGCTTACTTCTTTCTATATTTTCATGAAACTTTTTTTTTTTAATTTTAAGTAGGCTCTATGCCCAACACGGGCCTTGAATTCACAACCCTGAGATCAACAGTCACATGCTCTACTGACTGAGCCAGCCCAGCGCCCCTAAATTTTCATTAAACTTCTGTTACACACACACTTTCAAGTTAGTGGGGCTTTAGAGAATAAAAAGAAGATTGGTAATCACTGTGGGCAAGGCATTGCTAGGAGAGCAGGCCCAAGAATTGAGAGTCAGGCAGTTATGGAGAATCAGGCTGCTGAGTGGGCTAATAGAGAGAGTAGACATCATCCATTTCCCAGTCCTGTGGGCAAGGAATTTCCTCCATGTGGAACTTGGGTACTTGCACCACTTTATTTGAGTAGTTAAGAAACTTTTACTCCAAAAAGGTGGAATGCTTAGGGATATCCAAGCACCAGAATCTGAATGTGTGTGTGTGTGTGTGTGTGTGTGTGTGTGTGTGTGTGTGTGTACGTGCGCGCATGTGGATACATATGCCATTTGTGAAATATGTTCAGCTGTGGATACAGCTATCTACAGGTAAGGTATCTGGAGATATAGGAGAAGGCTAGATGTATATCTGTATCTGTCTGTCTGATCTAATGTATCCTCTGTCATCTGACACTTATTTAATCTGTCATCTCTCTATCATCTATCATCTATCAGTCTATCTCTGTAGCTGAACATGCTTCTGGAACATTCCTTGCTGAATTTCTAAAGACAGAATAAAATTCTTATGAGAAATTTTGGGGCTGTGAGTCAGTTCTTACATTATTTAAAGTGCATCAGCATCCCTGACAAGGTATAGCAATGCTGGGAGGAGGGCAGGAACCACTAAAATTTCAGGGTCTTGTATGCCCCCAGAATAAGAGTTGGCAAAATTGTTGAATGACTTTTGAATTTAGGTTTTTTGATTATAACAAATTCAGCATTTAATTATTCTGTATTTGAAAGGTCACTAGAAACCAAGAATTTAAAAAAAATAGTGTTGAAACTGGAAAAAAAAGTTTAATCAATTTCCATTCAAACCAAGATCCCTTCTTGCATTTTTTCCCTTTGGGGAGGTTATGGGGTAGAGAGAGGTTGTGGGGAACAAGACGGTTATTGTTTTTGTGAAACTCTTTGGTTTTGACTCTGACCTTTATCTTATAATAGAAAGGAGAGTGTTCTGTATTAAATGGAAGAAACCTGTGGTAAGGGGGTACAGAAACTGTAATTGGGGAAGCTAAGATATAGCCTCACAGAGACCCCATATTGTCTAGGGAGAATCACTTATTAGCAATGTATAAACTGTCAACTCTGAATAGGATAATAATAGTGACGGGCAGTTGAATCCCAGAGATCAGTAATTCAGGGATATTCATAAGTCTGAGAAGTCTATTTATTTTGCGAGCCTTGATCAATACCACTCTCTCTCCTCCTGCTGTATCTATAACTTCTCTTGCTTCCCATTTGGTTTAGGAAAACACTGGCATATTCAGACGCCTTCAGGAAAAACCAAAAACCAGAAACCAAACCAAACCAAAACAAAACAAAAGCCCTTAGGGGTACTCAGGTTCATCCATAGCCACATAATTCCAAACATGCCTATTTCCAGAAGACCCACATCTTATGAAAAGGGGAGGAATAAAGGAAGACATGGGAAAAGTTTTAGGTCAAGTTCACCCGTTAGTATTCCCCGGGTTTATAATATGCATAAATTATAAAAGTGAGGTTCTCTTCTTGGTTCTGCAGTTGACCTTGGGAAATTTCTGAAGAACCTAGGTGTTTTTTGCAATAAAGTACCTAGGGGCTTTGTGAGGACTAAATTACTTTAAAGCTTTTCTGGTCTATTAATATATATTTATTGCTTTCACCCTTTATAGTTTATTTTTCTAGGTTAAGTACTAGCATGCTGATACAATGTGATTACTTCAGCTTGGTTTTCCTGAGGATGCTTGTTTTGTTTGCAGTTATATTTGTCACCCTCCAGGGAGCAACACAGAAAACATAGTTGCTTTGGGATAACAGATTCTTCATAAAAGCAATGATCTGGCAACTTGTCAGAAGGGAAAACCAAAAACCAGATGAACAATCTGTTTTTCCCTTTCCTTCAAGCTCAATGAAAAGAATCCAGAATTAGGTGCTACCCCTAATACCAGCTGGGGAATTCCTTGGTTCTTTCCAATAATTATGGTTTACCAAGAACTGTTCTTCGTGCTATAATTTAGAGCATCTGTAACACTGCACTTGCTCAAGAAGTTGCCAGCTTACTGGCTTGTGTGCCTACCAAATTTAGGCAAGAGTAATACAGAACTAGAGAGCTCTTTTAGGACAGGGATTGTCCCTTATTCATCTGTTCATCCCGAGGGCTTAGTACTATGCCTGGCACAATGTAAAGGAATACTATTTACTGTGGTGCCAGGAGGATCACTTTTGTTAATCTCAGGAGAATGTTACTCGAGTGCATTCTGGCCTAGTCTTAGAGAACATTTCCCTGGTTCTGTGGTAAAGAATGCTGTGAATTAAAATACCGGGCCTTCTTTGGAGATTGATTCAGAGCTGGGGCAGAAAATCTGCAGTGGCAGGGGAAAGGAAGTAGGAGTCAATGGCAAAGCTTGCTGCTGGTCTGTTAGGTCTGGTGGGAGCAAGGGCCCACTGCCAAGTGGTCTCACGTGTTGAACAGAGTTAACAACTGAGAATAGAGCCCACAGTGAGAGAGGTTGGAATCCATTCAGTGGAGCAGGAGACCCTGGGATACCAGAAAAAGTATAAGATTTGGGGGCTTGGAGCCCATGTTAGTAAAGTTCAGGGACTGAGGAGATCAAGGACATTGTAACTGCTACCCAGCATGGGCAGAGGGGAGCCTGGGTTAAACCAGATGAGCATGATAATCACAGACCCCTTGGGTCAAACAGTTGATCTGATGAACAGACTGTGAGATAGTGGTCAGCTTTTGTTTTTTAACAAGTTCATGATTCCACCCTTTTAGTGAGAGCAAATAATTTGATAGTTCCCGAGGGAAAATTAGGCTTTTTGAGCAGAGATGCCATTTTCCCATGAGGGAGGTTTGTTTGAGCGAGTGTGTTCTCTATATGAAAGGCCTCTGTAGATTAGATCAGATGTGCAGTTGGGGTTTGCGTAGGGGCAACCCACAGGTGAGAGGTACCTCTCTTAGGTTTGTGTGTGAGTGGGCTGAGCCAATGGGGGAGGTCGCAAGGAGCACAGTGGGCTTCAGAATGTCAGTTCTGGTCCTGTTGTTTGAGTGGTTGGTTGGCTGGCGGCCCACCTGCTGCTCCTCTGTCTCTAGGGGAGCTCCACATTCAGCCTTTGAAAATGTTCTCACATGTAGATCCTGTTTATGTAAGAAGTTGATCAAACACCCCCACAGTTGCACAGTACTTTAATTACGTACTGGAAGGGTATCCTTCCACCTCCACCCATGACTCAATACACAGAGCAGAAATTATGCTCTGTTCTCTGGGCCCTGAATTTCCTGAGTGGAATCACCTCACACAGAGCTGTCCATTTCTCAGAGGGTGGTGCTCTGGCCAGGTGATCTGTCTGTCTTACCCTGCTATGGGGCCAGGGATTATTGATTAAAATAAAAGTAATTTAAATGCATTGCTTACTTTTTTTCATGTTAGATTTCTTCCATTCTGAAGCTCTCCTTCCTGTCCTCTATTCATACTGTCTTTCTCTTCAGTTAATGAGAATGAATTGCTCAACAAACATTATTTAAACATGAGACATCTTTGCTTTTTTAATTATTTGCTTGAACTGCTACCTATTTTATTGGCAAGGAGACCAAGATTTCTCTTTTAAAGTTTTCCTTCTTAAGTTGACTAGGAGCTTCAGGCTTTACTTGGTGCAAAGGACTCAGCCTGTTTCCAGTGCTAGCTATGGAGAGGACTGGGGTCTGGTCAGTCTCTTGCCCACCACCGCTCAGGATTGCTGCTGAAACCCAGCCCTGCACATGGCTTCAGCAGTGCTTGTCCACTGTAGCAGTGATGCTCTTGGTGTTCCAGACTCCCATTTTTCAGCAACACTTCTTCATCTACACTTGGTCCCTATGGATATGGCTTCAGCACAGAGCTCTTCTGGCTCACATACACAAATGTCCCAGGGCATAAGCTGACCCACATTGACAGGTTTGGTTGGGTTCCAATAACTGTTACCTACCTCAAAGACCAGAGGCAACATTCTCCATCTTTCCTGATGATCTTACCACCCAAATGTCACACAATTTTTCAAAGTCACTCAAAATCCAATGTATTTTGGACCCTTTTCCTATAAAAATACTCCTTTATTATGGCAGAAGAAGTTGTAACTGTTCATAAAATCATTCTGTTTTTCTCCTTGTCACATAGGAGGGCTTCATCTTCCAGCTTCCTTGTGTGTGGGTGGGACCTGTGATGAGATCTAATAGAGAACTTGGGCCTATGTGCCACACCTTCGTTCCTAGGCCATAAAACTTTTCTTGTGAGATCTTCTGTGTGTTCTTTCCCTGTATCTGTGTGACTGGAAGTAAAGGATTCCAAGACTGTAGAGCCACAAGTTAGAGACAGCCTGAGCCCTGAGCTACCACTTAGAGGAGAGCCATCTGGGAGAGCAGCCAGCCTGCACTGGAGCATGAGAAATAACGGTTTAGGGGCAGCTGGGTGGCTCAGTCGGTTAAGTTTCCCACTCGTGATTTTGGCTCAGGTTGTGAGTCCTGCATTGGGGTTCTGTGTTGACAGCACGGCAGCCCAACAGCACGGAACCTGCTTGGGATTCTCTCCCTCTCTCTCCGCTCCTCCCCCAATCACACCTTTTCTCTCTCTCTCAAAATAAATAAATAATCTTAAAAAAAAGGAAGAAAGAAGTTTTAATTTTGTGAGTTCTTGAGATTTGGTTGGGAGGGCGTCTATCTGTTATTGTAGAAGAGCCTATCCTCCCTTAACTAATAACATTTATACACACACACACACAATGGAATATTACTCGGCAATCAAAAAGAACGAAATCTTGCCATTTGCAAGTACGTGGATGGAACTAAAGGGTATTACGCTAAGCGAAGTTAGTCAAAGAAAGACAAATATCATATGACTTCAATCATGTGAGGATTTTAAGACACAAAACAGATGAACACAAGGGGAGGGAAGCAAAGTTAATATAAAAACAGGGAGGGGGACAAAACAGACTCTTAAATATGGAGAACAAACAGAGGGTTGCTGGAGGGGTTGTGGGAGGGGGGATGGGCTAAATGGGTCAGGGACATTAAGGAATCTACTCCTGAAATCATTGTTGCACTATATGCCAACTAACTTGGATGTAAATTAAAAAAATAAATTAAAAAAGTTGTGTAAAAGGATATTCAGCCACCCTCTGCTCCTTCCCTAGTCAGCTTCTCTGTTTGTTAGCCCCATCATGTAATAACTTTCTTGGGCTGTGTTAGTTTTCTGTTGTTGCTGTGACAAATTGCTACAAATTCAGCAGCTTAAAACCATACTCATTTATTATCTCATGCTTGAGTAGCTCAGAGGTCCAGTCACGGCATCCCAGACTGCTTGGAGTCTTAACCAGGGCTGATGAAACCAGGGCCTTGGCCTGTATCTGAAGACTCTGTACCCAAGCCTGTTTGCAGGCTCATTCAGGATTTTGGCCTAATTTACTTGCATGGGGTTTTTGGACTGAGGTATCTGTTTCCTTGTTGGCACTTGGTCAGAGGTGGTTTTAGTTTCTGGAGGCCACCTGAACTTCCTGATTCACTGTCCCCTTTCTCCATCTTCAGAGTTTTTCTCACACTTCACATCTCTGTGACTTTCCCCTTCTGCCTCATCTCCCTCTGCTTACCTCTTCTGCCACATCTCTGTGACTCTTCTGCCTTCACTCCTGCTTTTAAGGGCTTCTTGATTACATTGGGCCTACCCAGCTAATCCAGGAAATTCTTCCTATGTTAAGGTCAGCTGATTAGTAACCTTAGTTTCATCTGCAAAATCTCTTCACAGCAATACATAGATTAGTTAGTGTTGAATAGCCAAGGGATGGGAACCTTGTGGGGGTTCTTTAAAATTCTCTAGAATTCTGCCTACCATGTGGGTTTTATCTGTGCACCAGATAATTATTTGGAAAATTACCCTAAACCTTTTCATCTCTTACAGGCTAGTAGGTATGCCGTTATAAACATCTACTGTCCAGATGAGAAAACTGTATAAACAAGACAAGTCCTGGGAACAGCAGTTTCCCCAACTGGACCTTAAAGCTGGGGACAGCACTTTATACTCTGTTCCTCCAGGCACCCCACAACTTGTGCCCAGTAGATGGTCCATAGATGGTTACTGCTCTTGCTGCTGCTATTCCTATTGTGGCTATGGCTGCTGAGGAAAAAAATAGGCCTGAGTCTGTGTAAGTTCTGAGAAAATTCAAAGGGCCTGTGATATACTATGTGTAACAGAGTCTTTTATTAGTCAGGTCCATATCACCTAACTAATAGAAATGGTTTTCCAGGATGGATTCCCAATGTTTTCAGCCATCAGCCTCAGCCTATCATGCAACCTCAGCTTTGCTGAGAAATAGGGTGAATCTGTTTGCATGTTATTTACTAGTAAGAAACCTGAAAGTGTGATGATTTCTGAAATTAATAACAGAAAATTTAGGTGGATTCTAGAGGAAGACTCTTTTCTTCCCCACTCCATATTCCTCTGTGGCCCATATGGAAAGGAAGTCCCACCAACCTTTCTATCCTTTCTGGGAAGTACCTGAGGGGTGGTTTCTGTGTGTCTATTTCTTACATGTTCTCTCCAAAGAAACAGGAGTAACTAATCTCATGGGTAAGAGTCTGCTGCCCTCTGGGGTGAGTCCAGTGTCTTAGAAGTTAGGATTTACTTTGTAAGCAGGAAATAGACTTCACACTTTCTCTCCTGCACGGACTACGACATGGGAAGGTAAGGCAGCATGCTCCTTCCTCTTCTTACTTTTGTGCAAGAGTTGCAGCTGGGTCAGGGCTGGAGCTTTCTTTCTGGATCTGGCCCCGCCTATTTCTCTGACCTCATATCCTGTCACTTTTTCCTTCTGTCCTTCTTTTTTCCTTTCTTCCCTAGAATGTGCTAGGCAGGTCCCTGTCCCTGGGCATTTGTCCTTGCTAACACATTTCTCTGTCTTATTTCCTTCAAAGCACTTTTCACCATCTAAAATTTTCTTAAAAAAATTGGTTTACGTGACATACTGGCTTGCTAGGGCTGCCAAAACACAGTGCCAGAGATTGGGTGACTTAACAGAAATTTATTTTCTCACAATTCTGGAGGCTAGAAGCCCAAGGTCAAAGTGTCTCAGTAGTGTTGGTTTCTTCTGAGGCCTCTCTCCTTGACTTGTAGATAGCCATCTTTTCCATGTGTCTTCACATGGTCTCCTCTCTGTACATGTGTGTCCTGATCTCTTTTCTTTTTTAATGTTTATTTGAGAGAGAGAGAGCAAGTGGGGGTGAGGCAGAAAGAGAGGGGGCAGAGGATCTAAAGCAGGCTCTGTGTTGACAGCAGAGAGTCTAGTGCAGGGCTCGAACCCACAAACCATGAGATCATTACCTGAGCTGAAGTCAGATGCCCAACCAACTGAGCCACCCAGGTGCCCCTAATCTCTTTTCTTATAAGGATACCAGTCAGATTAGGGCCCATGCTATTGACTTCATTTTCACTGAATTACCTCCTTAAAGGGTCTATCTCCAAATACAGTCATGTTCTGAGATATTGGGGATTAAGACTTCCACATACGAATTTTGTGGGAGACACATTCAGGCTATAACACGTGTATATGGTTTATCTTCTCCCTACAAATGTAAGTCTCATGGTAGAAGGGATCTTATCTGTTTGATGCTATATCCAAAGCACTTAGACTGGTACATGGTGTATAGTTAGTACTCAATAAATACGTGATCGGTAAATGAAGAAACTTGGGTAGTTTAGGTATATAGGTTAGATAGGTAGTTTAGTTAGGTACTTATGGTATTTATATAGTTTGGATAACTGTAGGATTTGTGACTGATAATATGTGGAGGGAAGGCGGGAAAAAGTCTTGGGTGATTTCTAGCTTAAATGATTGAATGGATAGTGGTCTTCCTCAGCATGATAGGAAACACAAAAAAAGGATCAGGGTTTCAAGAAAAAGCTTTGGACATGTTGAGTTAGAGATATTTGGAATATATTTAAGTGGGAAAGTTAACAAGATCTTAGATATATGGTCTGAAATGCGGTGGAGCGATCTTGGCCAAACACATGGATTTAGGAATCAGTAGTTCATAGCAAGTAGTAAAATAAGGATGGCAAATGAGGTTATTAAAAAAACGCTCAGGGGCGCCTGGTTGGCGCAGTCGGTTAAGCGTCCGACTTCAGCCAGGTCACGATCTCGTGGTCCGTGAGTTCGAGCCCCGCGTCAGGCTCTGGGCTGATGGCTCAGAGCCTGGAGCCTGTTTCCGATTCTGTGTCTCCCTCTCTCTCTGCCTCTCCCCCGTTCATGCTCTGTCTCTCTCTGTCCCAAAAATAAATAAAAAACGTTGAAAAAAAAATTTAAAAAAACGCTCAGAGGAAGAGATCTAATATAGAAGCAAGCAAAATACTAATGTTTAAAGGTCGGATAGAAAAAGCAAAGTTTGAGAAGTGGAAGGATATAGTAGGAGAGCAAAAAATGAGGTATCAGAATTAAAGGAGGAAAAATGTCTAAACAAATGATCAGTTATGTCAAAGGATAAGGAGGAGTGTTTCTCCGGGACTATTCCAAGGAATAATCCTCCCATGAAATACTATTTGCAAAATTATTTTGTGGTCAGCCAAGCTGAGAAATGCTGAAATCTACATACTTCTCTTGCAGAATCACAAAAAAATATGTACATATTAGTGTTTCTCAGAAGTCTTGCTGCAAAGAAACCCATACATTTTAATTTCCAAAGTAAACTTCCATCAGCTAATTTGACCATGAATCTCCCCTTTCCTCTTACATAACTACTATTAATAATAGCACACAGAACTGGGGTCTTTGGGAAACACTCTTTGGGAAACAGTGCAATAGTGTAATCAATTAGGTAAACATTGAAATATTCCTTTGTATGTGATAATTAAGGGGTTTTGTGGACCTTGCTGGAGTTGTTTCTGTAGAGTGGTAGGGCCTGAAGGGTTGGAATTGGAGCAGTATCTTGGATGGATGGATGGTGTTTTAAGGTCAGATATGTATGCTTTGAAAGGGAAAGATGTGACCAAGTTTTAATAGACAATAGAGAGATTGAGGAATAGTAGCAAGAGGAGTTGAATAATCAACAGAACAAGATCTACAAGGAAATGGGAGAAACTGAGAAACAGGAGAAGGTTCTCCCCTTTCCCAGAGACTGGAGGAAAGGAAAGGAGAGGATGCAGTTTAGACGTAGGATAAGGAGATTGAGAAAGCCAATGATAACCTCAGTTCCTCAGATAAGGACATGTGCTCAGTTGTCTTTGGTGCTGAAACAAAAGATGCTTTACTCCAAATCCCCCTCCCTAAAAACGCTCATGTCTGATCTTGCTCACATAAAAGCCCTTTCCATATGTTACCATTATCACCACTGTGGTCAGGGAGTCCCTTCTACTTGGGACTCCTATGTAGACATCATTGTCTTATACCTTTAATCATCTGGTTTCCTTCAGGTCTCTGCCTCTGGGACTGAGACTTATCTTATGAATTTCTGTCTCCCCATTACCTTTCACAAAGTGGGGTGCTGTAAACATTGTGGGATAGTTAGTGGGTCACGGGTAGCATCGCAGTTTGCCCACAATTGTGAATTCAGTGAATTGCATTATTATAGCTTGAAGAATCTTAGTACTTGGGCATAGTTACACAATTGAGGTTTCTTTTTTTCCACAATTGAGGTTTTTTACTTTTAGTGGTAAGTATTATATTTAAAATTCTCCAGATGTGACTTCTCTCCATCCAGTTCTCATTTTCCATGCCCAGTTCACTTGATTTCATCTCTGCTTTCTTTGCCTGATTGTCCCGAAGTGTGTCATCTTTGTAGTTCTACATTTAAAGCATTTATTAGAGTGAAATCCATATAACTAAAGTTTAGTAAATGAATAATTATGATAGATTCAACCCCCAACCAAGGAGAGCTTCATTATCAAGGATGCAAAGTTCTATATTTATTAATTACCTAGGTACTGTTCTAATTCTTGACCTTCTCATTTTCTTTCACATATCTTTTTTCTTATTAACTATTTAGTATTCCCTACCTTAATTTTTTTCGCCACCAAATAAATCTCTCTCTCACCCTCTCTCTTTTAGAGAGAGGGGGAGGGAGGAGAGGGGAAGAGAGAGAGAGAGAGAGGGAGGGAGAGGGGGAGAGAGAGAGAGAGAGAGAGAGAGAGAGAATCTCAAGCAGGCTCAGTGGAGCCTGATGTGGGGCTCAATCTCACGACCCTGGGATCATGACTTGAGCCAAAATCAAGAACCAGATGTTCAACCAACTGAACCACCCAGGCGCCCCTCACCACAAAATCTCTTATTTATACCCATGTATTTAGTATCTGCTGAATATATATATTTATACTTTGACTTTTTTCCTCCCTAGTATTATTCTTATCTCTCATCTTTTTTTTTAATTTTAAGCTGTTAAAAGTCCAAAATAATATCGTTATATTCATTTCTCCTCCAGCCATCAATCACCAACTAGAAGCCCGAGAGCCATCTTTATTTTTTTTTCCATATATTTAACAAATATATATTTGTTGGGCACTTACTATGCACCAGCTACTGTTCCAGGCACTGAAGATACAAACGTGGTAAATAAAAATATCACTGTCTTTATGAAGCTCATAGTGAAGGACTCAGGCAATGAATAAGTAAAGATCAGGTGATTAATAAACTTACAAACCTTGGTTTCTTAAATGGGTCATCAGACAGTAAAAAAGAAACTTATAGGAAATGTGTGGCTTAGGCTGAATGAGCAGAAACTATTCCATGAGCAATTTTGGGCAAGCTGTATCTAAAATGCCAGACTAAAGAGATTAAGGAAGTTTAGCAGGTCATATAATAGATCAAGTCTGTCAGGATTCATAATGGGAAGACCCAAAATGTAGTTAACCAGACCATGTGTAGATGACAGTGGATAGCTTTCAGAGTTGCAACTGCTTTTGGTTAATTCTATCATTACTGTCTGAAAGCAGCCCTACTAAAAAGTTATTGTTGATAACTGTCTAAGGGATCTGAGTCTATGCTTTCTCAAGGTAGCAGTAGCAGGGGAAGGCATGTATGAGGCATACTTTATGATTTGGATTTTCTGTTTAGATTATTAAACAGGTAGGTAGTTGTCATGGCATAGATGAAAGAAGTTCTCTCTCTAATGGATGCCAGAACCTTACTCCATTTTAGGAGAACAAATCTACTGGGAAAATAATTGGTTTAGTTATGGAGAGGTTGATTTTTTGGTGTCTGTGAAATCTTCAGTGAGGAAGGGTCTGTTAGTTTAATGTATCAACCTTTAAGGAAAGTATCTGGGCTAGAGACAAGATTTGATACTATATGACCCAGTAGGAATGGGTGAGGTTCCTTAGGAATGATGTGCTGCATTTTTTAATATTTAGAGCAGAGTGCCAACTAGGGAAGGAAGTGGGACCAAAAGGGCTAATTGGGAGAAGGTGGAGAGGGTCATTGGATTGATGGATCTGGTTCAGATAAAAAGCAGGTGTAGGGAAGGTAACTGAGTGAGAGAAATGCAAGAGTGAAAGGCATTCAGAGAGTGGGAGCGTTCAGAGAGTGGCTGCATTCAGTCTTTTAAATCTGGAGTGATTCTGAGTGACACATTTGTGGATGTGCTAGGGGGTGACTGAAAGTATGGGAAAGGTTGTTAGGGAAGATGCAAGGGAGAAGAAGCACAGAACAGTGATAATGATGAAGATATAGAAATTAAATCATGGAGGCAAGAGAGGATGCCATAAATGTAAGTATGGGGAAGACCAATTGGCCCCAGCTGCCCTCTGGAGATATAACTGTGGGGTAAAGGAGCTTGGGTTCCTCTAGAGTCAATCACAGCTTGGGACAGGTTGCATTTTTGATGGAATATGAGTTGTTCAGGATGTAGCAACTCAGATTTCTGTGGGCCTCTCCATTGCATTGGTTCTTGGGTCAGAGTTACTGGGTGTGTGAACTTACACTAAAGCTATTAGGTGGAGATCCTCGTTAGACATAAGGTGTCTGTACTACAGGAGTAGTACCCAGTGACATTTCAAGGAATCCATTCTGGTTATTAGCCATGAATCCCTTCAAGTGTAGCATCCATCCTATGGGGTTTTCTGCAAGCGCAGACTAGAGGAGGGAAACAAGGCTACATCTAACTCATTTCTGAGTGCCCTAAGGAGTGAATGGAGACAAGGAGTTGGAGATGGAGAATGGGAACTATTTGGGGCATCATGTGTTAAGCTGAAGAATTAAGCAGAGAGTGAATGAGTACCAGAAACAAAGTCAGACCTGGGTGAGGGGCAGAAGTCACTTCCAAAATCACTAACCCAACATGGTAAAATGAGAGGATTAGCAAGTCATATGTATTCCAGACATAAGAGAGAATGGGTTGGATATGGAGTGGGTGAAAAATGAAGTCTAGTTATTAGGGTGAAAGAAAAAGGAGTCTGGTTATATGCTATACAGTAGATGGTTGGTGTGCTTTAACATCCAGCCTCCTTATTTTGCAGAAGCAATACAATTAAAAAATAAACCAGAAAATTGCTGCATTGGAGAATTAACTCTTAGCAGCACATAACCAGCAAGGTGATCTTGAATAATCTCTTAAAGTATATGGCACTCTATCTTATCTGTAAAAATTAAGCAATTGGATCAGATGATCTCTGAAGTTTCTGGTAGCTCTGTGATTCTACAGCCTTTATTCTTCCCTCATTCACATCCCTCCTATCCTCACCCAATCTCCAGCATCCCCTTTTGGGTCCCAAATTATACTGAAGGGATCCACTGCTTTCCTGCAGGGCCAAGCCCACACTTTTGTCTCTCTCTAACATTTAAGATTGAAGTAATAGCATACATTTGGAGATAACTCACATCCTGATGGAATTCAGCGAATGATCCAACTTCTCTAAAAAGGAGCATGACTGTATTGTTTGTATTTTGTTTTTGTTTTGTTACCAGGCAGTCCATGTGAACTCCATTGAAATATGGTGTGTAAAATGAGTATTGTGCTCAGCACATCAGCAGAGTGAGCAGTGTGATGGCTGCTTTGGTCAGTGGAGGAAGTTGAAACGAAGACAGAGTGAAGATGGAGAAACAAGATGGAAGTGGTAGAGAGAACCAAGAGAGAAGGCTAAGGTGGCTCTGAGAAGGAATAGAGAACTTTTCTTCCCGTTAAGGGCAGCAGAGGGAAGAATCCAGCTGACAACTCACTATTCACAGCCATCTGGCTCCAGGAACAACAGATTGATGGTGTATGTGCCCAACTCTTTCAAAATGGTGAGCTTTGTGAACATTCTTGTTTATCTGGCGTGGACACTGAGTATCCAGCAGATGTACTCTGTGAGCATTTCTTGGTGGAAGCAGGTCTATTCAAGTGAGGTATTCCAACATAGTCTTTGAGAAGAGGGGGGGTACATGAGGACTCTATGCTTTTATTCGAGAAGCTGACAGGAGGATTTGGATGAGGTATTGAAAGTTGCTTTCTTTGTTTTACTTTTGAAATATGAGGGCTGACTGGGACTAGGCAAACTGCTTTCTTCTCATTTCTTTTTTTTTTTTTAACCACACTTTCAGCATGTGTTAGCAGGCTGCTTTTCTTTCATTGACTGGCTTTGATGTAGGAATAGTGTCCCATAGGAAGAGGAAGCAAGCAGATCGATAAGCAATCTTAAAACATTACTTAAGGCCTGATGTCTCTTTTTAATTAAAAAAATACTTTTTTGAGAGAGAGAGAGAGCACAAGCAGGGGAGAGGGGCAGGGAGAGAGAGGGAATCTTATTGAAGCCCCACACTTAGCATGGAGTGAGACACAGGGCTCAATCCCACAACCTTGGGATCATGACCTGAGCTGAAATCAAGAGTTGAGTGCTTAACTGACTGAGCCACCCAGATGCTGCAGACCTGATATCTCTTGGTAGTCATCTTTTTTTTTTATTTAAAAAAAATTTTTTTTAACGTTTATTTATTTTTGAGACAGAGACAGAGCATGAACGGGGGAGGGTCAGAGAGAGGGAGACACAGAATCTGAAACAGGCTCCAGGCTCTGAGCTGTCAGCACAGAGCCCGACGCGGGGCTTGAACTCACAGATCGTGAGGTCATGACCCGAGCCGAAGTCGGCCACTTAACTGACTGAGCCACCCAGGCGCCCCTTAGTAGTCATCTTATACTAGATATTTCTCTATGGGGCACACACACATCCAACCCTTCCTCCATTCAGTACCTGGTGGTAACTCACTCCATGTAAGAAGATTATGGATTTGCTCCCTCTCTTCCCTTTACCCCATTCCCTTCCTTCTAATAAGCTGAATTTGGGTGTGAGGGTAGTCAGAGGGAGTCTAGCTTCACCCTAATTTGCCACCTCTAAATCACACCTTACAAATGAAAAAAATTCACATCCTGAATTTATACTTGTAGCAACAAATAGCTTTCACTGCTACCTTTTTTTTTAATTAAAAAAATTTTTTTTAATGTTTATTCACTTTTGAGAGACAGAGAGAGAGCGAGCACATGTGAGGGAGGGGCCAAGAGAGAGGGAAACACAGAATCCGAAGCATGCTCCAAGCCTGATGTGGGGCTCCAAACCACAAACCGTGAGATCATGACCTGAGCCGAAGTTGGACGCCCAACCAACTGAGCCACCCGGGCTCCCCTCACTGCTACCTTTATATGCACCATGGAAGCAGACACAATGTCAGAGGTCCCTTCTGACTCTAAAATTCTTAGAGTCTGTGACTCTTGGGATTTTTAACAGGAAGTGGCTATGGAAGTGAAGTGACTCAGAAGTGGCCATAATATGCAGACAAATCTGAGAAATGATGCCATGTTGACATAACAGTCCTCGAAGGTGTGATAATGCGGTAAAGAGACAGTTTTGGAGTGTAGCTTGAGTTGGATCTTTCAGAATCTTGTATCTCCTCTCCAATTTTATTTTTTTATGTCTATTTGGCACTGTGTCTAAGAAATCATTAATATTCAGTAATGCTTTCTATCATTAAAAATAATCAGAAAAGGGGCACCTGGGTGGCTCAGTCAGTTAAGTATCTGACTTTGGCTCAGGTCATGATCTCATGGTTCATGAGTTCAAACCCCGCATCGGGCTCTGTGCGGACAGTTCAGAGCCTGGAGACTGCTTCCGATTCTGTGTCTCCTTCTCTCTCTGCCCCTCCCCTCTTCTCTCTCTCTCTCTCTCTCTCTCTCTCTCTCTCTCAAAAATAAACATTAAAAAATGTAAAAAAAAAAGCCAGAATAAAACCATTTTTTTTTTATATGGAAATACTTAAAGAAATGGAAGGACTTAGGGACAATTATACCATAAATGATTCTCAGTCAAGTTTGGCTACTTGACAGCATATCAAAGAAGGCTTCAGAGAGCTTCATTTAACTTCCATGTGTACCCATCAGAGGGTGGGAAGAATTTCTTAATTATAGGTAAATTCGTTACAGGTCTACAAGTATATGATGATCTAAATTGCATGTTGACAGTAAATTTCATATATTAAAAAATTAAAAAATAAAAAAAATAAATAAATTGCATGTTGTGTAAATACTTTTCCGTTTAAGAATTGATACCATTCATGATGGGTACACCAGGTTAGAAGTGAAGAGATCTGGAATTTGAGGCAGTCAGAGAGATAGAAACTACTCAGGTGTCTAGAACTATCATGAAGAAAGTTTTTAAGAAAATTGCGTGTTATCTTTAATTCAACTGCTTAGAAACCATTACTGTTCTCAAACTTCAAAGAAATCCCTTCTTCTGTTTTTCTTCCCATCCCACTCTTTTTCTTCCCTTTCCTTGTGTCTGTACCTAAAATTGTTCAGTGACGACTTGGGCAATAGTCTGTTTGCATCTTCCTGGGCACAAAAGAATCATGTCCTCATGTGTGGAAGCCAGTCCTGGTGCAGTGGGAAGGGATTTCATATTGGGTCTCAGATCCTGAGGAAGTCCCAGATTTGCCTCTTACTGGCTGTGTGACTTTAAGTGAATAATTTAAATTTTCTGAGCTTTGTTTTACCATCTGTAAAATCAAGGGATTACTACTTACCCCATGAAGTTCTTATGCGGGTTATAGAAGTTGTTTGTGAAAAATACGCTACCCTGTAGATTGCTACTGTGTTCTTAATTAATTAGACTTAGAAAATGGAACAGATGTGTGGTCAGTTATGTAAGGTCACACTTACATATTTTCCTGAAATGTCTTGGATTATATTACATGGCAAAGTTCTTTTATGTCTAAGTGCTACCTCTGGGTGTAATCGCTTATTAGCGTATGGTTACTTTCTTTGTTTCTATTTCCTGATTAATTTTGGGAGAGAAAAGTTATCTGCCTTCTGGCAGCACTTTTCTCTTATTTTGATACTTTTTGTTAGATACCTTTCTCCCTAAGCGCTAACATTTATGTTAGTGTGGCATTAAGAGATTGCAGTAAAATTAGATCTTCACGAGGAATAAATAAGCATGTCTTCAAAAGGACATCTGCATAGGTTCTAGAAAAGAAAAATTAAAAGATTTTCAGCTGGTTATGTTATTATTAGAAGTATTATGTTATTATTATATGCTGTTATTCCAAAAGTATTCCTAATAGCAAAGAGGCTTTACCTGAGGATCTATAGGTGATGTAGGATTAAACCTAACTAATTAAAAACATAACAAGACAATATTTCCCAAGAGTATAAATTATCTGTGACTGGTACTAGGAACAACTAAATTTATTGCTCCATGTTATCCTTTAGGATCTCAGATGTCAAAAAAAGATCAAGGTCAGAAACACAGATGGTGCTCATACTAGTCAGCTCTAGCACTAGAATCAGCTAATAGGTATAAAGAAAGCTTTGCCCAGGTTGGAGCAGGTCAAGCTATTTTACTTAGAGTCAAACATTTTAAGGATGATTTTGCTAAGCTCATTGTTGAGTTTATTCTATTGTGAGTTTGTCTTCAAACAGTATTGCACTTGGGTTTGCTGTAAGTAGCTACTAGTAATTCTTTGACCTTGACCTTAGCTTCTCTCACCATTTGAAGATGAAGTCTGAGAATGGGCAAATTTCTGCTCATGGGTCATAAAACAGCATTGACTGTCATCATGTAAGGCATTTAGAATTTGTTCTAGTTCTGGAAAAGTTTTCTTTTTTTTCTTTAAAAATTTTTTTGTTTAATGTTTAATTATTTTTGAGAGAGACAGAGACAGAGTGTGAACAGGGGAGGGGCAGAGAGAGGGAGACACAGAATCTGAAACAGGCTCCAGGCTCTGAGCTGTCAGCCTAGAGCCCGACACGGGGCTTGAACTCACAAGCCATGAGATCGTGACCTGAGCCGAGGTCGGACGCCCAACCGACTGAGCCACCCAGGCGCCCCTGGAAAGTTTTCTTTATACCTATTAGTGTTACCAGACAAAAATCTATTACCTGATGTGCAGCAAGCCAAGCACTGACACTGGTTTTTGTGGCTAGGAACAGTGTTTTATTGCAGGGTGCCAAGCAAGGATAGGGGAGAAAATTTCTCAAATCTGTCTCCTTGAAGGGCTGGGTTGAATATATTTAAGAATAAGAGGTCAGGATGTCACAGGGTAGTTAGGTTGAATGGAATATGCTAATTGTATATACAGAAAAAGGGAGGTACTCTCCCTTCTGAGCACAAACATTCAGGAATCCCATCTCTTTATGGGACCACATGTTCATTAAATGGCAGTGTAAACATGAGTGGAGGAGTAAGATCTAGGGTGTGTTGTCACAGAGGTTACTTTTGTTCATGCTTCGCCCCTCCTGTGCAACTGGAAGAATTTTTCTCCGTTTGTTCCCATCTCAGCTAGTCTTATCAGTGGTTGGTCAACATGAGCAAAACAAACTCATAAACCAGTCAGGTTGACTAGAGTGTCCTTAGAGTAGAATGGTCAAGCATCTGTTAACTCAGTGTGTTGGTTTCATTAGCTCATGCCATAACTTCCTTCTCTGACAAGTATGAGACCATCTGGATTCCTAATATTGGACTTTTTTTGTCACTAAGATCAACCTTCAGAGCAAGAAATGCTACCTGGAAACGTGTGCATGTATGTGTGTGTATGTGTGTATGTATCAAGGGAAAGTGGTATGATTCTGAGATGCATTCCATATTTTTTCTCAGAAAGTCCTCATCAGGGATCTCTCCCTGTTGCCCACACTGATAACTCACCTGTTAACATCTCCTTTATTGGCTCTTCTCTCCTTGTCTTATTTTCCTTGCTTTCTCTGGGATTACTTCCCAAATAAATTGCCTGTAAACAGTACTTCTGTTTTTGTGTAACCCAAAGTAAGACAACCATTAAAAAAAGAAATCCTTGGGAGATGAAAATCCAATATAAAAATTTATTCATCCCATTTGAAAACAAAAAACATTCACATTTTTGTAAGAAGAAAAATTGTAAATAAGCCAAATACCAAATAAACAGACCTTAGTTGTCAAATCACACACACATGAACACACCCATACACATACCTCCCACACTCAGATTGGTCTAAGCAAGTGGACAATAACTTGAATGGGCAATAACTTCAGCAAGGAACTTGCTGAAATATAAAGCCAGAAAATAGAAATTGTGACTAAGGTGTAGATGACAAATTAGAAGTTGTGAACTATAGTCAAGAATAAAACTGAAGAAAAGAAATAAGATGCATTGGAATTTGGGTAGATTAATATGAACAGAATGAACTAACACAATTAGACTTTGGTATGTATGATGATATAATTTCTGTATGTGATTTGTAAACTTCATTGAAATTCATATTCAAGGCATTCTTGTCAACAACTGGAATAAAAGGATGGTTGCCAAGAAAGTAGATGACCAAGGAAGAATAATACTGCACTAGAAGCCCTTTGTGTTTTTTTTTTGTTTTTGTTTTTGTTTTTGTCTTAGTTTCCCTGAACTTTCTGACATTTGGCAAGTCAATTTCTCTGAGTGTGTATTTCCCTGCCCTGGGGGTCAATATGAGCTCAGATTTTATAATGAATATGTAAAGACTTTGAAAATTTAAGAGTTTATTATTTTAAAAAAAGATGTAGGGTGTGAGAGCTAATGTTTGCTACTCTTAAATTTGTTTGGGCCTCAAGGATGTACAGTACACATAGCTTACTTTATTGATATAATTTTTGTATAGTTAAATGTCTGAATTGAAGAACCTAATGTAGATTTTCTTTTCTTATAGTAAGCCCCAAACACAAGAATTGTTCCCATCTCAGGATAGCTTGACAAACTAATAGCTTGTACCCTGGAAATCTGAAATATTTCTGATTTATCCGGAGTGCTCCAAGGAAGCACTCTTGGAAGTATCTTGGAAGTATCGAGGAAGTATCTCTTGGATACTCAACTACTCTATTATATCCTTGATTGTGAATTCCTATAGTATGCTCAGAACCATGAAATGTGAAATGGACCATGCAACAGAATTGTCAGAGAGTTCCTTCCTTCATGGAGCTTATAGTCTAGCTGGGGCAAAAGTGCATCCAGGAAATTAGTACAAACAAATACAAGTCAGTACTAATTCAGATATCTATTGAGAACCTTCTGTAGGCATTCTCCAGACGTTTTGGAGGAAAATCCAACTTGTCTTTGAATTCTGTGTCATGGCAATTCAGTCCATTCTGGGGGTCAGAACTGTTAATATTATTGATCAGTGTCCTTTGAAATTATCATAACAAGTCATCTAGTAGAGTGGGAAGGCGAATGTCACAAGTAATTCCCCTTCTTCATTCTTCTTTTTCCTCTACACCCCATCAGGGAAAAACCCCTTCTATCTCTAGAACTTGCATGAAAAACCAGTGAAATAATCCAGTGATACTGCTAAGATTAGTGACCCAACTCCTCCTCAATGGGTGCATTTCTAAACCACATATGTCAAAGTCGTCACTACATATAGGTCAGTGTGTGGTTTCCTACACTGTGGCCACTCTGGGGAGAGAAAGCAGGACTGTTTTCTTATGAAATAAAAGGGTCCTCACCTGCCCAGAAAAAGACTGGGCAGATAATGGTGGGCTAAGAAAACACAGGAAGACCTGAAAGTCATCGAATTTATTCATCTGGAAATTCTCCCATTGGCCACTGTTCATCCCTCTTAGGTCACAGCTAGTGTTCAGAGTGAGCTGGTTCTATTCTAGCTGGGAGGCCCCAGGCCAGAGGAAGGACAGTGTGGCTTGATGGGGGTTGGTGAGGAGATAGCCATCAATATATGTGGGCTAGATGCCTGTTTCCTCATGTCTCTTAGATTAGGAGATTCAAGAATTGCTGCTAAGAAACCCTTGAAAACTGAGGGAGAAGGAAAGAAGGCATGTCTTCATGGAATGGTACAGGGATTGTGGAGAAGGCAGGCGATAAGGACATGGTGACTGCTATGGGGATGTATAATAATTGTCAGTCCTTGAGTACGGAGTCCTGGGAAACGTATCAGGGCATTCTCATGTCAGAATATTGTATTCCTTAGTCAGTTTAGGAGAATGGCTAATTTTCAAGAAATAACCTGGTAGTTTTTCCACACTGGTTTATGCTTAGAAGAAATCTTGGATTATGCTCTATTCGGTAATTTTTCCTACACTGAAACAGAATGAAGTCATGGGTAAAAGGTCAGACTCTAGAGCCAGATAGTATGATATAAAAATCCATTCCCAACCCTTTCTAGTAGAGTGACCTTGGGCGATTTGCTTAACTTTTTTGCCCCTTAGTTTCCTTGTTTCTATAATGGAGATAATAAAAGTATCCATGTCAGAAGAGTATTGCAAGGATTAAGTGAATTCATAGATAAGAAATGCTTGGCACGTAGTCAGCATTCAGTAGTTGTTTCCAATGGAGGTTATATGCAAACCACCCTCAACCCAGGCTGCAAAGGCCAGAGTTGGAACACATGGGTTTTGCAGTTAGATTGGATCTAGAGTCAATACAGTTGTGCCCTTGCTTGCTATGTGATCTAGGGCAAGTTATTTAATCTTTCTAAGCGTCATTTTCTCCATCCATAAGTGTGGATAATAGTAGCATTTACCTCAGTTTGTTCTGAGGAACGAATGAGATGGTTTATATAAAGTTCTTGATGCAAGATCTGGAGCACAGTGAATGCTACTTGGTTAACACACACACACACACACACACACACACACACACACTCACACACTATATTTTGCATCTTACACAATTGACTCTTTTTTCCTTGAAAAGAAAACCTGAAAAACCTTCATCTTCCCTAGTGAAGTAAGAATAATGACCCTAAACTGATTACTTATATACTTGGGAAAAATATATCCTTCTCAACTCTCCCTTATTTTTTCCTTGCCGTCTCCTATATGAGGAGCAGACCAGGGAAATCTGTTGCAAAACAGGAGGGGAGGAAGAAGAGGACCAAAGCTGACTTAACACATGTCCCTCTTCTCACAGGTATCAGCCAGCAAGGACTGGCTTTATAATTTTGGGGGCTCAGTGCAGAATGGTAGTGTAAGGCTCTAGTTAAGAAGTCATTAAGAATTTCAAGACAGTGACATGAGAGCATTAAACCAAGTAAATGGCTTTCTGCAACTGTGCAGTCCACCTATCCGTAAAGCCGGTCCTGCAGCCAGCCCTAGGGCAGCAAGAGGAATGAGCAGTTGAAACTCCTAATGTTGTTGGTTTGAAGTTCACTTTTCCATTCTTTGCATCCCTGAGCCTGATTTAGCCATGTGAGTTCATTCCCAGGGCTCACTAGGAGCCTGGAGACTAGGAATATGAGGTGTCAGAGATACCTCACTCCTACTTCTGAAGGGAGTTGGAGAGACACTGGGTTAGAACTGTCTTACCCAATCGGTGTGATTAGTTCTTAGGAAATCCTCATAAGTGTAGGAGGAAAGGTCATCTACTGCAAACAACTCGTCTAGTCATTGGAGAATATTTGAGCTTGTGTGTGTGTGTCCTGTAATAATGCAAAGTGTTCACTTTCATGGTCTAAGTATCAGTTCATTTCTTATGCTTAACCAAGTTTTAACCTCTTGGAAGGACTTACCACTCCTCAAAGAGGTGAAAGCTTGACTTTTCTTCTCCTTTGTTAGATATCACTCACACTAGCTTGAGGGTGTTAAGAAGAAGATGAGACATGTGCAGGGAATAAAGATGCTTCAGTCTTCAGAAGCCAACAATGCATATTAAAGAGCTACTTGTTAGTTTTATCTGTTAAATACTCTGTAGGGAAATTTGGTGATGGACTTTAATTCTTTGGGAGACCATCACATGGCTCAAATCACCTATCCTTGTTTTATGGCCAGGTTTGGGAGGTAGGGCCCTGGGGATGCAGCAGCAGAGATACTGGAGGGGATGTGGGGATAAATACGGGAGAGAAGGGGGTTTTGAGGAAAGCTGCTTGAGTTAGAGGAAGGAGAAAGGTGTTTAGGGTGAGGAGTAGGACAGAAGAGGAGAATGTAACAGGGGGTTGGAGAGAGAAGAAGAGGACAACCAGGAAAAAGGAAGTCTAGTTTGAAAGGTTCTAAAGTTAACCTGTGGGTTAGGAAGTCCCTGGGAAGGAAGAGAACCCCTGGAGTTTAGTTCCTATAGCATGTCCTTTCCCTTCATGGGTGAATAGAAAGCCCCAAAGGGCCTTAGAGAGAACACTGCTCATTGTAGATCCCCTGGCACTATCACACACCTTAACTCAGTGAGTTGGTTACTTCTCCTGGTGGTGATTCAGAGTCGTCATATGCAAAGCAGGGGGGTGTGGCAGAGGGCCTTACAGATTTCAGTCTGAGCCAGACCACGAATTCCAAGCAAGTGAATGAATGTGAGAAGAAGAGAAAAGGTCAGAGAGAGGAAGGAAACACATCCTGTTGCCTGTTAAACATTTCCTAATGGTTTTCAATAACAGTTTTAATAAGATTATTTACATATCATAAAATTCTCCCTTTTAAACTGTGCAACTCAGTGCTTTTTGGTATATTTACAGAATTGTGCAACAACCATCACTATCTAATTCCAGAACATTTTCATCACCCCAAAAGAAACTACCCATTAGCAGTCACTCTCCATTCTCCTCTTGCACCCTGTCTCCTGAAAGCATACACCTGCTTTCTGTCCCTATGGATTTGCCTATTGTAGACATTTCATATAAGTGGATTCATACATATGTAATCTTTTGTGACTGGCTTCTGTCACTTACCATTATGTTCTTAAGGTTTATCCATGTTATAGCATGCATCAATACTTCATTTCTCTTTAATTGCTGAATTATATTCCATTGTATAAATATATCACATTTTGTTTATTCATCAAGTAAGAAACATTTGGGTTGTTTCTACTTTGGGGCTATGATAAATAATGTTGGAGAACATTCTCTTACAAGTTTATTTGTTTGTTTATTTATTTATTTATTTATTTATTTATTTATTAATGTTTATTTCTGAGAGAGAGAGAGAGAGAGAGACAGAGAGCAAGCAGGGGAGGGGCAGAGAGAGAGAGGGAGACAAAGAATCAGAAGCAGACTCCAGGCTCTGAGCTGTCATCCCAGAGCCCGACACAGGGCTCGAACCCACAGAACACGAGATCATGACCTGAGCCAAAGTCAGACGCTTAACAGACAGAGCCACCCAGGTGCCCCTCTCTTACAATTTTTGTATGAACATGTTTTCATTTTTCTTGGATGTATACTTAGGAGTAGAATTGCCGGGCCACATGGTACTCTATATTTAATATTTTGAGGAACCACCAGACAGTTTTCCAGAATAACTGAACCATTTTACATTCTTATTAGTGTTGAGTGAAAGTCCAGTTTCTCCACATCCTTGCCAACACTTGTTATTTTCTATATTTTTGCTTTTAGTTATCCTAGTGGGAATGAAATGGTATCTCATTATGGTATTAATTTGCATTTCCGTAACAACTAATGTTGAGAATCATCTAATATGCTTATTGGCCATTTGTATATTTTCTTTGGAGAAATATCTACTTGTATGGTTTTGACTGTGGTGTCTTTTTATTGTTGAGTTGTAGAAGCTCTGTATACATTCATTCTAGATATAGGTTCCTTATCAAATAATGACTCAAAAATATTTTTCCACATTTTATGTTGTCTTTTCACTCTCTTGATGGTGTCTTTTGATGTATGAATGTTTTAAATTTTGATGAAGTCCACTTAATCTATTTTTTTCTTTTGTTCATGTTTTTAGAGTCATATCTAAGAATCCATTGCCCAATCCAGTGTCATAAGGGTTTACCATTTTATTTTCTTCTCAGAGTTTTATGATTAAAACTATTACTTTTAGGTCTGTGATCCACTTTGAATTAATTTTTTGTGTAAAGATCCACTGTAATTCTTTTGCATGTGGATATCCATTTATCCCAAAATCATTTGTTGAGAAAACTATTCTTTCCCTACCTTTATCAAAAATCAGTTGACCATAAATGTAAAAATTTATTTCTATACTCTCAAGTCTGTCCTATTGATCCATATGTCTATCTGAATGTCAGTACATTATCTTGGTTTCTGTAGCTTTATAGTAAGTTTTGAAATGTAAATTGTGAGTCCTACAACTTGGTTCTTTTTATTGTCTTATGTTTGATGATTGTTTAGGTATTTTATTTCATTTTTATTTACACATTAATTTCTTGAATCAGTTTGCAAATGTCTGCATAAAAACACTGTTTTTGATAGGCATTGTGTTGGATGTATAGGACAATTTGGGAACTATTGTCATTTTAAAACAACATTAAGTCTTAAAACATTAAAACGTTAAGTCTTCTGATCCATGAACATGGGCTGTTTTTCCCCTTTTGTCTTTTTAAATGTCTTTCAACAATGTTTTATAATTTCAAGGTATAAGACTTAACATTTTTTGTTAAACATATTCCTAATATTTTATTACTTTTTGATACTGTTATAAATTGTATTATTTCTTAATTTCTTTTCCAGGTTGTTCGTTGTTAGTGTATAGAAATGCAATTGATATTTGTATATTTATCTGTATCCTGCAGATTTTCTAAAGTTGTTTATCAGTTTTAATAGCTTTTTTCTGGGTTTCTTTAGCCAGATTATGTCATCTGCAAATAGAGATAGCTTTCTTTCTTTCTTTCTAATCTGATTTCCTATCATTTCTTATTCTTTCCCAATTGCCTTGATAGAACCTCTGGTGTACTGTAGGATAGAAGTGGTGAGAGGAGATATCTTTGTTTTGTTCCTGATCTAAGGGGTAAAACATTAATTATGATGTTACTTGTGGATTTTTCATAGGTGGCCTTTACCAGACTGAGGAAAATATGTTCTGTTCATAGTGTATTGAATGTTTGGAGTATGAATGGGTTTGGATTTTGTCAAATGCTTTTTATGCATCAGATGAGATCAACCTCTAGTTTTTGACTTACACTTTATCAATGTGATGTATTACATTGATTGGTTTTATAGGCTAAACCAGCCTTAGATTCCTGGGATAAATTCCACTTTGTTATGGTATGTAATTCTTTTTATTTGTTGCTAGATTTGGTTTGCTAGTATTATGTTGAGTATTTTTGATTTTATATTGCTGAGGGATATTGGCCTGTATTCTTTTCTTATAATGTCTTTGTGTGATTTTGGTTTCTGGATAACGTAGAATGAATTGGAAAGTGTTCTTTCCTTTTCTTTTTTCTTTTTTTTTTAATGTTTACTCATTTATTTTGAGGGAGAGGGGGAATGAGAGGGGGAGGGGCAGAGAGAGAGGAGAAAGAGAATCCCAAGCAGGCTCTGACTGTCAGCACAGAGCCCAACGTGGGGCTCAAACTCACAAACCATGAGATCATGACCTGAGCCCAAATCAAGAATTGGACGCTTAATCAACTGAGCCACCCAGGAGCCCCTCATTTTCTATATTTTGGAAGAGTTTGTGAGTGATTGGTATTAATTATTCCTTAAACCTTTCATAGATTTCACCAGTAAAGCCAGTTGGGCTTGGGTTTTTTTGGAGGGAAGTTTTTAAATGACTAATTTAATACCTTTGCTTGTTATAATCATTCAGATTTTCAATTTCTTCTTGAGTCAGTTTCTTTCAATGTGCTTTTTTTTTTAATTTTTTTTTTTTTTAATTTTTGAGAGATAGAGAGTGTGAGCTGGGGAGGGGTAGAGAGAGAGGGAGACACAGAATCTGAAGCAGCCTCCAGGCTCTGAGCTGTCAGCATAGAGCCAGATACAGGGCTTGAACTCACAAACTGTGAGATCATGACCTGAGCTGAAGTTGGATGCTTAACCAACTGAGCCACCCAGGTGCCCCTTGAGTCAGTTTCGATAGTTTATATCATCCTAAGAATTTGTTTACTTCATTTAAGTTATCTAATGTGTGGACATGCAGTTGTTCCCAGTATTCTGTGATTATCCTTTTATTTCTGTAAAGTTGTAGTGGTGTTTTAGCTTTATTTTTATTAATGTTTCCTTGCTTGTTTGTTTGTTTGTTTGTTTAGAAAGGGGAAGGGACAGAGGGAGGGAGAGAGACCAAGCAAGCTTCATGCTTACAACAGAGCCCAATGTGGGGCTCAATCCCATGAACGTGAGATCATGATCATGACCTGGGCCAAACTCAAGAGTTGGCGCTTAACCATCTGAGCCACCTGGGTGCCCCTAATTCCTAATTTCAGTAATTTGAGTCTTATGTCATTTTCTTTGTTAGTCTAGATAAATGTTTGTTAATTTTGTTGATCTTTTCAAAGAGACAGTTACTGGTTTCATTGAGCTTTCTAAGTTTTTCATTTTTTATTTCATTTGTTTCCTTACTAATCTTCACTGTTTTCTTTTGTGTCCTTTGCATTTAATTTGCTCTTCGTTTACTAGTTTCTTAAGGTGGAAGGTTAGATTATTGATGCCTTCTTCCTTGATACAGGCATTTTTAGCTATAAATTCCTCCCAGGCACTGCTTCAGCTGCATCACATAAATGCTCGTATGTTGTGGGTTTTTTTTTATTCCATCTCAAAATATTCTCTAATTACCTTTGTGATTTCTTTTTTGACCCATTAGTTATTTAGGAAAGCATTAATTTCTGTGTGTTGTCATTTTCTCAAATTTCCTTTTGTTTATTGATCCCTAATTCCACTATAGTCTGAAAATGTACTTTGTTATGATTTCAGTCTGTTAAATTTAGTGAGACTTGTTTGTGACCTATTTTATGGTGTACCCTGTGGACTCTTCCATGTGGACTTAGAAAAATACGTGTTCTGCTGTTGATGGTGGAGCGGATGGGAGTATATAGATGTTTTGATAGGCATACTTGGTTTATAGTTTTATTCATCCTGTAATTTCTTGTTGTTCTTCTGTCTTGTTGCTATATCCATTACTGAAAGGGATTATTGAAGCCTTCAACTACTGTTGTTGAATTTTCTATTTCTCTCTTCAGTTCTGTCAGTTTTTGTGCATTATATTTTATACATTGTATTCTGTCATTAGATGCATCAGTGTTTATAATTGTCATACCTTCTTGATGGATTGACCCTTATCATCATAAAAGGTCCTTCTTTGTCTCTAGTAAATTTCTTACAGAGTATATTTTGTCTGATAGTAGTATAGCACATTAGCTCTCTTTTGGTTACTGCTTGCATAATATATCTTTTTCCATTCCTCTATTTTTAACACACTTGTGTGTTTTAATTTAAAATGTATCTTTTGTCCACCACAGATAATTGGGTCATATTTTTGTTTGTTTCTTTGTTTTTAACCAATTCTTCCAGTATCTACCTTTCAATTGGAATATTTAATCCATTTACATTTAATGTAACTATTAATAAGGTAGTATTATGTCTTCCTTTTTGCTATCTTTTAAAACATTTTAATATTATTTATTCACCCATAATATTTTTTTAAAAAATTGTGGTAAAATTTACCTTTTTAAAATTTTTATTTTTTAAATTTACATCCAAGTTAGTTAGCATATAGTGCAACAATGATTTCAGGAGTAGATTCCTTAATACCCCTTATCCATTTACCCCATCCCCCCTCCAACAACCCTTCTAGTAACCCTCTTGTTTGTTCTCCATATTTAAGAGTCTCTTATGTTTTGTCCCCCTCCCTGTTTTTATATTATTTTTGCTTCCCTTCCCTTATGTTCATGTTTTGTATTTTAAAGTCTTCATATGAGTGAAGTCATGATATTTGTCTTTCTCTGACTGACTAATTTTGCTTAGCATAATACCTTCTAGTTCCATCCATGTAGTTGCAAATGGCAAGATTTCATTCTTTTTGATTGCCGAGTAATACTCAAGTGTGTGTGTGTGTGTGTGTGTGTGTGTATACACATATACCATATCTTCTTTATCCATTCATCCATTGATGGACATTTAGGGTCTTTCCATACTTTGGCTACTGTTGATAGCGCTGCTATAAACATGGGGGTGCATGTGTCCCTTCGAAACAGCATACCAGTATCTGTTGGATAAATACCTAGTAGTGCAATTGCTGGGTTGTAGGGTAGTTTTATTTTTAATTTTTTGAGGAACCTCCATACTGTTTTCCAGAGTGGCTGCAGCAGTTTGCATTCCCACCAGCAGTGCTAAAGAGATCCTCTTTCTCCGCATCCTCGCCAACGTCTATTGTTGCCTGCGTTATTAATGTTGGCCATTCTGACAGGGGTGAGGTGGTATCTCATTGTGGTTTTGATTTGTATTTCCCTGATGATGAGTGATGTTGAGAATTTTTTCATGTGTCGGTTGGCCATCTGGATGTCTTCTTTGGAGAAGTGTTTATTCGTGTCTTTTGCCCATTTCTTCACTGGATTATTTGTTTTCTTCGGTGTTGAGTTTGATAAGTTCTTTATAGATTTTGGATACTAACCCTTATCTGTTATATCGTTTGCAAATATCTTCTCCCATTCTGTCAGTTGCTTTATAGTTTTGCTGATTCTTTCCTTTGCTGTGCAGACACTTTTTATTTTGATGAGGTCCCAATAGTTCATTTTTGCTTTTGTTTCCCTTGCCTCTGGAGATGTGTTGAGTAAGAAGTTGTTGTGGCCAAGGCCAAAGGGGTTTTTGCCTGCTTTCTCCTCAAGGATTTTGATGGCTTTCTGTCTTACGTTTAGTCCTTTCATCTATTTTGAGTTTATTTTTGTGTAGGGTGTAAGAAAGTGGTCCAGTTTCATTTTTCTGCATGTCGCTGTCCAGTTTTCCCAGCACCACTTGCTGAAGAGACTGTCTTTATTCCATTGGCTATTCTTTCCTGCTTTGTCAAAGATTAGTTGGCCATACTTTTGTGGGTCCATTTCTGGGTTCTCTATTCTGTTCCATTGATCTGAGTGTCTGTTCTTGTGCCAGTACCATACTGTCTTGATGATTACAGCTTTGTAATACAGCTTGAAGTCTGGGATTGTGATGCCTCCTGCTTTGGTTTTCTTTTTCAAGATCACTTTGGCTATTCGGGGTCTTTTCTAGTTCCATACGAAATTTAGGAATGTTTGTTCTAGCTCTGTGAAGAATGCTGGTGTTATTTTGATAGGGATTGCATTGAATATGTGGATTTCTTTGGGTAGTATTGATTTTTTAACAATATTTGTTCTTCCTATCCAGCAGCATGAAATCTTTTTCCATTTTTTTGTGATTTCTTCAATTTCTTTCATAAACTTTCTATAGTTTTCAGTGTATAGATTTTTCACCTCTTTGGTTAGATTTATTCCTAGGTATTTTATGGGTTTTGGTGTGATTGTAAATGGGATTGATTCCTTGATTTTTCTTTCTCTTGCTTCATTGTTGGTGTATTGGAATGCAACCGATTTCCGTGCATTGGTTTTATGTCCTGCAACTTTGCTGAATTCATGGATCAGTTCTAGGAGTTGTTTGGTGGAATCTTTTGGGTTTTCCATACAGAGTATCATGTTATCTGCAAAGAGTGACAGTTTGACCTCCTCCTGGCCGATTTGGATGTCTTTTATTTCTTTGTGTTGTCTGATTGCTGAGGCTAAGACTTCCAACTGTTGTGTGTGTGTGTGTGTGTGTGTGTGTGTGTGTGTGTATTATTTTCTAGTGTACCATTTTAATTCCTTTCTTTTTTATTCAATCATATATTTTCAAGTTGTTTTCTTAGAGGTTTCCCTGGGGCTTACAGTTAATATCTTAACTTAATTTGTTAAAACTTGCTCCACTATCACTCCAGTCTTTTCACTCTCCTTTGTGCTATTATTGTCATACAAATTATGTCATTGTATATCATAAGCCCATCAGCATAGTTTTATAATTATCACTTTACACAATTGTCTTTTAAAGCAGGTAAGAGAAAAAATTACAAACAAAAATACATTTATACTGTCATTTATATTTTACTGATGCACTTAACTTTACTTATGCTCTTTACTTCTTTTTGTGGATCCAAGTTACTATCCAGTATCCTTTAACTGAGTCTGAGGGACTCCTTTGACTATTATTTGTAGTGTAGGTCTGATAGCAATTAATTCTCTCAGTTTTTGCTTTCCGAAATTATCTTATGTTCTTTATTTTTGAGGGAAAGTTTCCTGGATACGGATTTCTTGCTTGAGAGTCCTTCCAGCACTTTGAGTATGTTTTCTTTTTGACTTTTTGACTTCCATAGTTTCTGATGAAAAGTGAGCTGTTAATCTCATTGCAGTTTCTTTTATGTGATGAGTTTTTTTTTTCTTGTGGCTTTTGAGATTCTCTCTTTGTCTTTTTACAGTATGACTATGGTGTGATTAGGTGTGTTTCTCTAACAGTTTTTCCTGGTTGGATTTTATTAAAGATTTTTTGGTGCATTGATTAATGTTTTTCATCAAATTCAGGAAAATTTCAGCCATAAGTTCATTTTCTCTCTATCCCATCTTTATGGGTCCCCCATTATGTATATGTTTATATACTTTATACTGTCCCACAGAACTCTTAGACTGTGTCCATTTTATCTTTATGCTTTTTTTTCTGTCTGTTCTTTAGACTGGGTATCTCAATCTTGATCTCAATTTACCTTCATTTTGTAGATTCTTTCTGCTGTCAGTTAAAATTTGTCAACTCCCTCTACTAAATATTTTATTTTTGTTATTGTACTTTTTTGTTATTATACTTTTAATCTCTTGAATTTCTATTTGATTCTCTTCCCTTTCCCATAATTTCTGTATCTTTATTGATATTTTTAATTTCCTTAATTAATTAATTTCTTATACTTTTTTAATTCTTCATATATGATTTCCATTATTTTTGAATGGACTTATAATAGCTTATTTAAAGTCTTCGTCTACTAAGTCCCAACATCTCGGCTTTATTAAGGAGATTTTCTAATGGCTGCTGTATTTGAGCCATCCTTTCTGGGTTTTTTTTTGCATGTATTTTAATATTTTGGTTAATATTGGACACTTACAGTAATGTAATGTGGCAGTTTTGAAAATCAGACTTCCCTCTCCCATAGTTTTGTTGTTGTTGTTCTTGCTTGTTTTCATTGCTGCTGTTTGCTTATTAGCTTTGTGGACATAATTCTATGAAGTCTGTATTCTTTGTTGTGTAAAGTTATTGATGTCTCTGTTTACTTAGCTTAATGATCAACTAAGATTTGGGTGGAAATTTCCTTAAATTCCTTGAATCAGTAAGTCTCCTTTTTACTGCGAGTGTTGGGGCAGGCCTTCAACACTCTGGAAGTTCACAACTTTGCCTTACCTCTTGCTTTCTGCTTGTGGAAAGCTTCTAGCTCAGATAGAGTTGAGGGATTAGAGCCTTTTCGTATCTTGTTTTTAGTCATGCACAGATGCTCAAATGTGAGGATCAGTTGGAGGAACATGTTGGAGCTTTTTAAAACCCACTATAGAGATCTTATTCTCCATATTGTCTAACTAGCTTCTTGTTTGGCCCTGTGATATCACTGCCATGGGTGAATGCAGATATTAAACAATTATCAGATGGTTTTCAGCAAGTGTCCTGAAGGTAGGTCTTTTGTTTTAGAGTGAGCTCTGCATCAGATCAGATAACAACAAACCTTTTGAATAGGCTTTTTTCAGGAAACTGCCATACAGACCAAACAGTGATGATTCTTTGAGCCTGGGGCTTCCGGGGGAGCTTCAAAACCATTCTGCTTCTGCCAGTGGTTGCTAGGATGCTGGTTTTCACAGCTACCATAGTTCTAAGGTTGTTGGATTTCAAGGCTAGCTTAGAGTTGAGGAGAGGTTAATGGGAGTGGGATAAATTAAAATGCCACAGAGTTTACTGCTCATACTGAGATTCAGCTGTTTTTCTTGAATAAATGCAAGACTTTGATTAATTTCCAAAATTCTAAAAAAATGGATTTTGACAGTTCCCCCCCACCCCCCAATTTGTCATTGCTTTTATGGAGACACTACTTTTTGCCCTTACATCGTCATTCTGGAGAGATTTTCCTAATCTTTTAAAATTTTTTTTCCTGATTATAGAAGGAAATTTAGAAAATGTGTAAGAATAGAGCTACCCCATGATCCAGCAGTAGCACTGCTAGGAATTTACCCAAGGGTTACAGGCGTACTGATGCATAGGGGCACTTATACCCCAACGTTTATAGCAGCACTTTCAACAATAACCAAATTATGGAAAGAGCCTAAATGTCCATCAACTGATGAATGGATAAAGAAACTGTGGTTTATATACACAATGGAATACTACGTGGCAATGAGAAAGAATGAAATATGGCCTTTTGTAGCAACATGGATGGAACTGGAGAGTGTTATGCTAAGTGAAATAAGTCATACAAACAAGGACAGATTCCATATGTTTTCACTTCTGTGTGGATCCTGAGAAACTTAACAGAAGACCATGGGGGAAGGGAAGAAAAAAAATGGTTAGAGAGGGAGGGAGCCAAAACATAAGAGACTCCTAAAAACTGAGAACAAACTGAGGATTTATGGGGGGGTGGGAGGGAGGGGAGGGTGGGTGATGGGTATTGAGGAGGGCACCTGTTGGGATGAGCACTGGGTGTTGTATGGAAACCAATTTGACAATAAATTTCATTAAAAAAAAAAGAAAGAAAATGTGTAAGAGTATGCAGAAATAAAAAAGAAAAATCTATAAATATTAAGTTCATCCCCTTTTTAAGCGTCTTTACTCCTGGATTTTATTTTATACCTTTCACATTTATTGGTTTTTTCTGACAGTAGTAATCATGCAGGGTGAGGAGTAGAACAAGAGATTTGGAGAGGAGGATATTTTACTTGGGAGCTGGAGAGTAGATGGACTTGAGAAAGAAATTAAGTCCAAGTTAAAAAATGTAGAATAAGGTAAGGAAAATAATTTAAAAACTACTAATAATTTTACTCTCCAAAAATAAATATTAGTGATACATTAGGGTGTTTTCTTTTTTGTTTTTCCTGTGACTATATCTGCATAATATATATTCTTGTAGTTAGCTACTCAAACAATACACACATATATGTGGACACACAAACGTATGTCTGTGTGTGAGCGTATTTTTAAACAAATTGCTATCATATGGTGGGTTTATGCTTTTTCCTTATATAATGGTTGTGGCTGCCCTTGATATTCATTCAAATGAGATCAAGTATTTTTTTTTTTAATCCTTGGCACATAGGGATGCTTGGTAATGTTGCCTGTGTGTAAAAGTACAAAAGAGCTTCATGGTGTGACTTTTTACCACCTCTGTGGTCTCAGCTGGCCGCCTCCCTCTTCAGCCTTGACTGAAAGAGACCCAACTGTAAGAGATTTGTTTTCTCTGACATTTGCTATTTGTTGCTGGCTCACCGTTTCGATGGGGGAGGTGTTATGCTAAAGTTTGTAGGGGCAGTAGACCATGCACATTTTGACACTATTACTCATCTCTCTCATGGAGAATGTCACCCCATGTCACTTCCCCCAATTTTTTTTCTTTTGTATATTGGAGCTGCCCAAGTCCATGGTGTCACTCATGTGGCAAGTGGCAGACTTGACAGCCTCAGGGAAAGTGGGGGAGGAGGTGTCTCACCTTCTCTCCTCCCTTCCCCTTTCCTCTCAGTGTTTCTGTGTTGACGTGAGCCCTTTAACTTGCTGTGTCCATTGTGGGATATGGTAGGCTGGTTTCATCCTCCAGTTTTGTGGTGGGAAACCTCTTGTTCATTTTAGATCATTTGAGAACATTGCTGGATCATAGGGTTCCAGAACGTGAACTTGTTAACAGAAATGTTTGTTGGTTTCAGTTTCTGCCCATTACTCCGTGAAACCAAGGCATAGAGTAAAATTTCTCAGTTTTGTTTTCTTGTGTTCTAAGGCCTATCTGTACAACCGCCCTAACATTTCAGTGCATGAGAGGGCTTTCTTTCTAAACACAGATTTGAGCTTAAGTTGAAGCTATGTTTTCTCATTAGATTGAAAGAAATCTTGAAGACACTGTCCATTTCCTCCCTGTGTGCAGCGGCATGCCTCAGCACCACAGACCCACTTTTCCTACATGGTAGGTGGCTTCTGTGGTCAACTGCACATATGGAGCACTGAACTGAACCAGGCTGCACAGTTTTCTGTACAAGTCAGTCAGCACTTATGCATTATTGAGTCTTCCTGGATACTGCACACTGGATCGACTCTGCAGACATGGGGCCTCTCATGCCTGTAAGGGACACCAATTTTTCTTTTACTGTATAGCCTCTTTTGGGCCTAGGCTGCTAGAAGCACACTTTGGGAAAGACTGTCTGGCTCAAAGAAGTTCTAATATATTATTTTAAAACTTAATAGGGTGATTCTGCTGTGTCTTATATTCTGTTTATGGTGGGTTGTTGTCTAAGAATTTATGTCTAATTTATGTAGTATTCAGGTTAGATTTGCTTGGTGAGGCAGCATGATCAAATGCAGATGAAGGGAGCTACCTAGTCCTGGACCTGCCACTCTGTACATGTCTGTTTCCTCCTTATGACCCATGTTTCCACTAGTCTCTCTGGGATCTGGGAACAAATCTGAGAGGTAGAGAGCAGTGTGGAGACTAAGAGTGCCAGTGACAGAAACAAACACCTGGCCACAATTCTGGCTACCCCTAATCTACTGACAGCTCTGTGTCACTGAGCAAATAACTTACCTCTGTCAGCCTCAGTTTGGCCTTATAAGGATTATTTACAAGGATTATATGTGCTAAAGTATTTTAAAAATTAGCCCTCTGCTTAGCATATAGACAATGCTCTATAAATAATAGTTACTGTTATTGAAGAGTGTCACATTCCTAAGAATAGCCCAAATGTTGCAGCCCATTACTCCACTCATCTGCTTATTTGGGACCTTGATCTCTTTGTACATTCCCTTTGTCCTTTCCTCCTCCTCTTCAACATTACAATCATAGTTTAACAAGCATTTAGTATATCTTGAGTGATATGTAGTTAGACCATTTTTTTACATTGTGTCATGTAATCCTTACCTCACTCTTGTAAGTCTTTGCTCAATTGTTTTCTTTTCATTGAATCCTGTTTTAGCCTGTTATGTAAAATTGCTAACTGCAACACCACCCCCCCCACCCCGCCCCATCGCCCAAACTTTTAATCCTCTGTTCTCCCTCATAGGACTTATCTTTTTTTTTTTTTTAATGTTTATTTATTTATTTTGAGAGAGAGAGTAAGGGAGGGGCAGACAGAGAGGGTGAGAAAGAATTCTAAGCAGGCTCTACACTGTCAGGACTTGGAGCCTGATTCAGGGCTTAATCTCATGAACTGTAAGAGTGTAACCTGTGTGGAAATCAAGAACTGGTTGCTCAACCCACTGAGCCACCCAGGTACCCCAGAACTCATGTTCTAATATAATGCATATTTACCATGTTTATTTGTTATTTATATCCTCCTTTAGAATACAGGTTCCATAAGGACAGGGAATTTTTATAAATCTCCCTTTCTTTTCTTAACTGATGCATTTTATATGCCAATACAGCACCTGGCATATAATAAATGCATCATCAGTATTTGTTCAACAAATGTGTGAATGGTATTGATGGAACAAAAAATTGTGTGACCATAACAACTCTTATTTTACAGATAAAGGTAATGAATTCTGATAAATTACATAAACTGACTGATAGCCAACAGGGTTTGGAGTCTGGGTTTGAATTCATCTGAAAGCCTGATCTCTTGACCATTTTTCTCTACTACTTCTGTCACCTAAGTACACTTGGGGGGTTTATAAGGGATGTTTCCTATATGCTCCCACAAAAAAGTCATTTTCTTTTCAGATAACACAGCTAGTATCCTGAAGTTAGGTGGCAGAGCTGGGTGGTCTGTATTGATGTGGAGAATGCCTCTTTTTGTGTTCCTCTCCTTTAGAAGCACTCTGGAGAGGTGTTGTTTGTAAACCCGTATTTCCCAGGTCAGCTAGTCTTTGGTGTGACTTAGAGCCATGAGTGCATGGACTGGACCAGGCGGGCTCCAAGCAGGAGCCACCATCCTGCATTCATGCATGTCTTCATCTGCCTGTGACAGCTAAGGTTTACAGTTCACCACAGGTATGTGAATCCTATATACTGGATAGCTTTTGGAAAGCTGAGTGATAAGCATAAATCTGTTTGTGTATAGAAAGTGCAGTTGTGCCAATATCATGTTGCTCCCAGGAAATGATAAGCTGAAAAGAACTTCTGGATCATAGTTTGCTATTAATTTTCTGAGAGTTTATAAAATCCTCTTGGGGAAGTTAATGGGAAAGACTGTGAGTGGGAAACATAGGAGTCAGTCACCACAGTTGGGATATTTGGCAGGGCTGTAGTGTGGACCAGGCTTTGGGCATGTGATAGAAATGTGGTCAAATGGAGGGGCTGTTTTCTATTTTCTGCTGCTTTATTTTTCTTAATGTTTGTTTATTTATTTTTGAGAGAGACAAAGACAGAGAGGGGGGAGCAGAGAAGGGGCAGAGAGAGAGGGAGGAAGGATCACAAGCAGGCTCCACATTGACAGTGCAGATGCAGGGCTTGAACTCATGACCATAAGATCATGACATGAGCGGAAATCAAGAGTTAGATGCTTAACCGACTGAGCCACACAGGCGCCTTTCTATTTTCTGCTTCTTATGTCACCACCTACATGCAGCCTTCAAGAGTAGGGAAAGCTGTGTGAAAGAAGTGTCCTCAGCTAGCCTGAGTTGAAGGGTATACAGGAGAGCACATAGACTTTAATCAGCACAACAGGGTTTGGGCAGGAGGCTTACCACCTAAACATTAGTTGGGTGAAATAGGGTCATTTCTTAGCAACACTTCGTTTGTAAAATCTGGTTGCCAAGATGATGAAGTGAGAGATTTTATAAAGCACTTATAGGAGTTTCATAAATTGTTACCATCACTGTTACTAATACTACTCCTATTAATGTTGCATTCAGAAGGAGACCATTGCTTTGATTTGAAACATTTCAAAGCTTAGTATTCTAGTTTTGTTGATTTGGGGTGTTCCCTTTCCAAATATTCTAGAATTCAGCAGAAACATCTTTGGAATGGCAGATAAAAAGATGCAGGCAGAAGCCAACACACTAAGGATTGTTAGAAATAATTAAGGACAATGGTAACAAGCAAGTGAGTGGCCTGGCTAAAGATGCTACCTTTGCACAAAGGTTGCCCAAACCTTGTCAGCTTTTAACTGTTTGACATTTGTTTAAAGTCTCTGAGTTGGTGACTTCTATAAATATGAGAAATCTTTTTTTTTTTTAATTCTCAGCTAAATTCATGGGGTGAATAAAATGTCTAATTTGATATCTTTAACTTAAAGCATTTAGAAGGGGTTGAAAATGCCAGAATCTTAAGGAAGATTATTTTGGGGTTGTGGGATTTTGAGTGATTTTTTTAAAAAATATTTTTTAAATTTATTTTTGAGAAAGAGAGAGAGAGAGAGAGAGAGAGAGAGAGAGAACGAGCAAGCAGGGGAGGGGCAGAGAGAGAGGGAGACACAGAATCTGCAGCAGGCCCCAGGCTCTGAGCTGTCAGCATAGAGCCCGACGCAGGGCCCGAACTCATGAACCGTGAGATCATGACCTGAGCTGAAGTTGGACACTCAACCGACTAAGCCACCCAGGTGCCCCTTGAGTGATTTTAATGCTCCCTCCGCCCCAGAAATCTCCAGGTTTTCTTTATGACATCTGTTACTTTTCTTACCAGACAAAAAATTATAAAGAGAAATGCAAAATGATAATATGGAACTGATTTTTTATCTTAAGATTCACATTCTAATAACCATTCCAGATTTGATCCTCAGTAGGCATGTTTCACATTTTACCATTCATTTTGAGCTCGTGTACATTTTTAAAATATAACTTGAAATGGCTCACTTTATATAAAATAGCATGCTAACCTTGTGTCAGTATGGCTGTTACTAAACATTTGTTGGGTAACAAGGATCTGTGTGGGTTTTTGCATTTCACCAACTTGTTGGACTTAAAGCAGAGAGTCTAATAGGGATGCTACCCTGAGCTTTGAATGAAGACTTACAGATTGTGTATATGTTTTTTGCTGTCTGCGTTTATCTACGGATAATCATTTATTTAGGCATAGGACATCAATGTGTGAGTTAAAATAAAAAGACATTTTGAAAAATTAAGCAAGTCTTCATGTGTACAATAAGGAGAGGGTCTCTGAGGTCTCTTCCAGCTGCAGAATTCTTTTGTTTGTTTGTATTTCAACCCAGAATCTACCTGTGGAGAGTTGAGAAAAATGCTATTCTTAAGGCTGGCCATATGGGGGTGCAGTGACTCCTCATAGAAAAGATTCTCGATTAGCCTGAAAGCAAAATGATTCCACTCCAGAATTGAGTTATTCCAGGAGACGCCTAAGCAGTTTATTATGCTTCTGGTTCCTGGCAAGAGCAGAAACTTCGTAATATTCCATAATTTAGACATAGATGTGTTTTGAACTGTGACAAAGGCAGTGTCAGTGCATGCGACTTTATTTCTTTTCTGTTCTTATGACTGAAAGAGGTACTTGCGTGCTGAACTGTGTATGGCTTTCTTTTGTTCTCTTTAAAGCCATGAGTCAAAGAGCAACACTAGTTCACTGTGTGCCTCTGTAATCACTTTTCCTTGAGCCTTAGTTAGCTTTCTCTTGGTCCTTCATCCTCTCTACGTGTGCCCTAATTCTCCTCCTTTTCCTTTCAGCTAAGTTATGTCTCATGATTCCATTTCATCCACTCTTCAACTCCTCACAATTTAGAGCCCACGCTCATTTCTAGGTCACTGGCAAATTTGATATTGCCAAACCCAAGGATGTCAGTCCTTATCTTAAACACCATCTTAAAACTCTCTGGATTTTATTTTCTTGACTCCAAACTGTCCTGGCAGGCTTGCTTCTTAAGTATTAACTATTCTTCTCTTGTCTTTATGGACTCTTCCTTTTCTGTGTATCCATTAACCACTTACTGGTAAGTCCCAGGGTTCTAAAGTCTTCATTTCTCTCTTTACATGCTTTGCTTGGGGGATCTCATACCTATCATCATTTTATCTTGCAGTGGAATGATGATCAATGCCAAATTTTTATTTTTATCTTTGACTTCATATGTGATCTTTAGTATGTATCCTCTAGGAATCACAGACTCAGCATATCCAAAATTGTCCTCATTGTCACTCTGCTCACCACCTCTAGTCCTCACCATCAATCCCTCCGACAGTGTACTGTGGTTCCTTGATTTCTAGCTGAATTACTGGCACCACCATCCAGTTGCACAAACAAGACTCAACAGAGGCTTAGGAACCATGTAAAACTTCTCATTTCCCTGAACCTTCTATGTCTAGCCAATCAACAGAACCTAATAGTTTTAGCTCTTAAATATTTTTTTTCAAATCTGTATCTTTAACCCCATCCCTGATACCAACATCCCTTATCCTGTCTTGCCTGGAGCATTGCAATATGTGGTCTCCTGTCTTTTGGCTTTCTTTCCTTAAATTTGGTCTCTAGAGAGTAAAGAGACATTGGCAAAACCCAATCATTTAACCTTCTTGTTTAAACATTTTTTTAGTGGCTCCTCACCATTTATAGATCAGAGTGCAAAGTTCTTAATATAGTTTACAAACCCCTACATGCCTGGCTCACTTTCTCTGGTTGCTTCTTGTCTTTATCCCTCACCAGTTCTCGGTCACAACATTACAATCTAATGATACTGCTTCTAGCTCCTCACTCGCCTCCTACTGATTATGTCTCTGGCTATATTTATTTTGTTCCCTTTGTCTCAAAAGCCTTCTCACCTTTCTTTGTCTTAATAGCTCTTACTTTTTGTATTCTTTGTACATGGATCTCTTCTTGGAAGCTTTCCTGAACCTGTAGTTGGATTAAAGACTTCTTTTTTTCATTCACACAGCACTGTGTTTACCTCCAACCTAGGACTCCACTTATTTGAATGAAATGACATGTGTACCCGTCCCTTCCAATGGGCACTACTCCCTGAAAGGAGAGATCACATCTATTCATTTTTCTTATGCCCAGTTCCTGTCCCAGAGTTTTGTGCATAGTGAGTGTTCAATAGATTGTTGTTGAACAGAATTTGAGATTTCTGAAGCTCAGAGTTCTTGAGGGTATTCTGTGAGATCTGCTCCAGTTCTAAGAAAACTAAGTGATGGTTTTAGTTGGAGCCAGCTTCCTGGAAGAGAGAAGACTTGAGCTGAGCTGTGAAGAGATGGCTGTATGGAGTTTGGACAGTTAGAAGTGAGGGATATAGTCAGAATTGGTGAGCAAAGGTGAGAAGTCTTATGTGGAGGACAGTGCAGAAATGACGCTAAGCAAACATTGTGTTTCTGATGTGGAGTAGAGGGAGATGAGTTAGGATAGGTAGAATCAGCTTATCACAAACTTCTAATGAGGGACTGGTGGATTTCAGGATTATTTCCATAGGCAGAAGGAAGCACTTGAGATTCTTGAACAGCGAAATGACATATTGAGAGCCATACTGCAATAAGAATAATCCAGCATAAGTTACAAAACAAATTGAAGTGGGAAACAGATGGGAATCAGTGAGGCTACTAGGAAATTAGGGCAGTTCAGCAGCTGCCAGATGATGAGTTCTTGGACCAAAATGGCAGCAGTGTGAAAAAAAGAAAAAAGTTAATTTTTGAGCCATTAGAGGAAAAATTAGAAGAGATTCATTGCATGTGGTAACAACAGAGAGCAAAGAATTATGACATTCTTGGTGTCTGTTTAAAATAGCAGAAAGTTGGGGATACAATTAACAAAAAGAAAAATTGGGAGAGAAGGATAGTTTGTGGGGCAGCAGGTGACTTTGCTTTGAAATCTTTGAATTTGAGGTATTAAAGCTTCACAAGGCTTCTGTTTACTAGGTATACTTAAGAGAGGTACTGTATGAATTTGAGTGAGTGAATGAACAAAGGAAATCTTAATGAAAGGGTTCATCAGGTGTATGAAACCATACTACTGGCTTACAATGCAGACTGAATCGAGGGCAGTTGTATAGATTAAGGAATTGTGAGCTTAGAGTTGTTAAAACCACCAGAGTGAATGGGCTTATGAAGGAAGAGGCATGGGGAGAGAAAGGCAGAGGGCCCAGGTATAAGCCTTGGGAGACTTTTGTTTTTGGAGAGCCAGTGAAAGCCAGTGAGTGTGGAAGGTCAGCTAGGTACAGAGTTGCTCTGAGCCTAAACAGATTATAACTCAGTTGCATGCCTCTCAAATAGACCAGAGTTGTCTGAACCAACCAGAAGGCAAATTTCCAATCATGAAGAATATTTTTTAACATATATGGCATATAAGTGGCAAGAATATATGAAAGTTTTTATTGGTCAATTAGAGAAAAATGAATATTCCAGTAGAAAAATGGATAAGAGGCATCAGGAAATTTTAAAAACAAATAGAAAAATTTAAGAAACATGCAAAAGACTATTCAACTGCACTGGAAATAATAGATAAATCACAATAATATTATAAGATTTTATTACTTAGCACACTGGAAAATTTTTAATTAAAAACCAAACTCCAGAGTTGGCAGTGATATGGGAAATAGGCACTTGGTAGAAAAATAAACTTATGCAGACCTTCTGGATGATGATTTGGTGATCATATTTGACCCAGTGATTTGGTTCAGTGAGCCCTTGAAACTTAAAAAATAATTGTTTGGCACCAAAATATAAGTGTAAAAGTGTTAATCTCAAGTTTTCTTATTAGTTATACAAAGCATACCATAAATTCTTTCTAGCTGATCTCAATAGTTATTAAAATTATTATATGCACTGAATTATTTTTAACTTTTACCCTGAGTATCTTATATTGCTGTTCTCATCATTCTAACTTATTTCATATGTTATGCTCTCACCTACTGATTCTTTCCATCTGCTATTTCTCTTGATTAATTTATGGTATTTAGCTCTCTTCATTTACAGTTGCCCTTCCCTGCCTTCAAAATTGTCCGCCAGTGGGGCGCCTGGGTGGCTCAGTCGGTTAAGCGGCCGACTTCGGCTCAGGTCATGATCTCGCGGTCCGTGAGTTCGAGCCCCACGTTGGGTTCTGTGCTGACAGCTCAGAACCTGGAGCCTGCTTCAGATTCTGTGTCTCCCTCTCTCTGATCCTCCCCCATTCATGCTTTGTCTCTCTCTGTCTGAAAAATAAATAAATGTTAAAAAAAAAAATTGTCCACCAGCTTCAGTTTTGCTGAGTCTCATCTTGATGTGGTAGACTCTTTGGTCTCCCCTTGATGTGTCATGAACCTGTCTTTCACATTTCATCAGAGTGTCTTGCACTCCAATTGGTTGCACATACGTCAATCATTTTTAAGTCTTTAAACTCTTAAATCTTTGAAAAGGTAAACAGTGGTTCAGAAGTGCATAAAACACTTCAAACTGTCAGAAATACACTCAAATTCAACAAACCTTATACTCTGGATTAAGTAAAAATGGGTGACCTGTTTTATTTCCCATTTTGTGGAAATTCTGCATCTAGCTTCTAAAAAAAAAAAATATTAACAAAATAACTCCTTAGAGGCTTATACAGTTCTTCATGAACAGCGAATAAGCTCATCAACTGCATCATCAATGTTTGTAAAGAAATTGGTTATCACTGAATGGTAACATTTTCATTTGCTGGGGTGGTCATGTACAAACCACTCCCTCATGACCCTCAGGAAGTTATTGTAAGTGTTTCCTACATAATAATAAACTTAGAGACATAGATGGCAAATATTTGGGAACTTTGGGAGATTGGTTAAATAAATTATGAATACACAATAAAATATTTTGCTTTTTTAGCAAACATAGAATGCAGTTATTAGTTATTGCCTGTTTGAACATTCTTTATTTGTTGTTGCCAAGACCCAGGAGGGAAAAAGAAGCTCAGTTATGAGTCACTAGACATGTGTGAACTGGCTGAGTATATAGGTTCAGTTTAAGGTTTACCCTGAAGTCTCACTACTGCTCATTTTTTACTAAACTGGTTTTCTCTCCCTAGGGCAATGACATTTATTTAGCATATTGCTACATGCTTCTTAATCATGAGCAGCACAACTTCATTTTTTAGTACTGGAGGGAAGGGAAACGTAATTTTTTACAAATCTCATTTGACGTGTGACTCTAACTTAATGGAAATGTATTGTTTCTCAGAGGTGTGCTGGGCAGAGAAAAGATTGTAAAGGACTGATCTAATGTCACAAGAACAGATCACTCGACAATTCTAGTCATTTATAGCAGAAGACTACAAAGGTTATAGGAGACACCTTAGTGAACTTGTTACAGGCCCATTTTGTCCCTCTCATGGTGATTAGGGTAAAGATTTCCATTCCACAGTTTACCACTTTTCTTATCTGTGAAATGATAGGCGATTTCTGCTGTGTTTGGCATGTGTATAATGCTAGTATTTGGCCAGAGATCCAGGGTTGCAAATCTGAGTTTTGCATGGCCACGGCCATTTCCTGGGATCGTCCCAAGAGAAATATACCCACAGAGGTCCAGGTAAGGGAAAGCACATTCTGTATCTCTGTAGAATTCTCAGCCCAAACCCCAGTGGAGTTACTTTTTGAGTTAATCAGATACCTCTTTGCCTAAGCCCCCACCAAAGTGAACTCTGTCCTCTGCTCCTTCCCTAGTCCTCTCCAGCCTTGGCTTCTGTACCATTCTAATCTCAAGACTGGGAGAAACAAATTCAAGGAGCTGTAAGGTAGAGAATGTCTTCTTAAGATCTAGCATATCTGTATTTAACCTACAAGCTCCAGGGGAGCATCCTCACCCACATAGGGGAAAGAGTCACCCACTGAGTCTTGGTGCTTTAATCTCCTGGTTATATCAAGAGCTCCAGTTCCTGGTACTTTTGGTCTACCAATGTTTTTGAAGTTAATCCAAGAAGGATGGGTAGGGGAAGTAGAGAGGAAGAGGCCACTATGTGACAACTGTTGAGAGACAGAAGGGAGGCAGTATAACACAATGATCAAGAGAGCAGGTTCTGGTGCCAGACTGCCTGGGTTAAAATCATTTTTTGTCACTTTATAACTTAGTAAAGTTACTTAATGATTTTGTGCCTCTGTTTTCTCACCCATACAATGGGGATAACAGTACATGACTTATGAGAATTAAATTCCTTAATAGAGGAAAAGTTCTTTTGGAATATACCATTTAATAAATGTTTGTTATTATCCCAACATATCATGTGGCCATTCCACCATAACCCCACATGGCTGTGTTTTTAGGAAGTGGTCATCAATGTTCAGAAAAACAAAATTTATTTGTGTATTCATAGTGGACTTAGGGAGATTTGTTTGTCCTGACCACATTCATAATCAACTGATTTTGATGTTAGGCAGCCAACATATTAAGTAATAATAGAAGGTACAATTGCCAGTGATCTAGAATGTTTTGGTCTGATTGGTCAAGTTCTTCTCCATGTACAAAAACTACATGAAATGGGAAGCCAAATTATAATCAGTGGGTTGAATGGAAAACATAAAATTAGATTATGAGAATAATATATGGAGCACTCAACCTCGATGATCAAATGTACCCTACATCTCTCAGAGCAGATATATGGATTGGTAGGTCACAGTGCCATCTTTTTCAAATAGTGCAGAAGACATAGGGAAAACATTTTATTGGGATTTGCTTTTCTAGATTCCAAGCAATCTGTCTCCCTTTCCATTGATGGGTTCCACTTTCGGAACACACTGTGAATAATACACTAAAAGGGTTATGTTTTCAGATTTATTAGTTGAAGTCATATCCTAGACTTGTTTTCCCTTATTTACATGCTGTTTTGTCTGGTTCAATTTAGAGGTTCCCAAATCTCAGGCATGCAATTGTAAATACTCTCAGAGAGCAAAGCTTCTTTTCTTAAAAATTTTTTAAATGTTTATTTATTTTTGAGAGACAGAGAGAGAGAGAGAGAGAGAGAGAGAGAGAGAGGGCTAGGGAAGGGCAGAGAGAGAGGCGGAGGGAGACACAGAATTTGAAGCAGGCCCCAGGTTCCGAGCTGTCAGCACAGAACCCAATGGCGGGGCTCGAAATCATGAACTGCGAGATCATGACCTGAGCCAAAGTCGGATGCTTAACCAGCTGAGCCACCCAGGTGCCCCAAGAGCAAAGCTTCTTAAATGTTATGTGCATAGGAAGCACGTGGGTATGTTATTGAAATACAAAATCTGACTCAGTAGGTCTAAGGTGGGTTCTGGGCGTCTGCATTTCTTTTAAAAAATTTTTTTTTTAATGTTTATTTATTTTTGAAGGAGAGAGAGACAAAGTGTGAGTGGGGGTGTGGGGCAGAGAGAGAAGGAGACACAGAATCTGAAGCAGGCTCCAGGCTCCCAGCTGTCAGCACAGAGCCGGATGCAGGGCTCGAACCCACAAACTGCAAGATCATGACCTGAGCCGAAGTTGGACGCTTAACCGACTGAGCCACCCAGGTGCCCCTGGGCATCTGAATTTCTAACAAGCATCAGGTAATGTCAGTGCCTTTGGCCTCTAATTTTTTATGGTTTTGAACCTGTTAGGAAAAATATAATCTCTAAGTTCTGGAAGTAGTATGTGAAGTGGGTAGGGGCAGTCATTTGCTGTTGTACACAGGGAACTTTCTTCTCTTCTGTTACTGACAGCATTCAGTTTCCCTAATCACTTCATATGACTTTTGTTAGAATATTAGAGTGCTTTGTAAACTGTAAAGAGCTATACAAACTAAGTCATTACCTTTTAATAAATAAATCCTCCTGGCTACGTACATTGTCCATGTACGAAGAAACTGCATAGTAAAGCAGTGCCTCTAATTTATATCCTCTGCCCTTGTATTTCAGTATGGGCTCTCATTAGAATTCATTGTTTTTTGTCTGTGATGTCTAAGCATACAGAGTGCCACTCCCAGTGAGCACATATTTTTGTTCTTGTTTCCAGTTTATGCGGGGATGACTCCTTATCCCTTTGAACAAACTGCCAGAGTGTACTTTTTTTTAAAATGCAATTTCTGGTTTTAAGTCAGGTTTCAAATGATCTGCTCCATATGTGGTGAAAATCTGTTTTCACTTGATGGAGTAATAAATAGATAATACTTGCTTTGTTTATAGACATTACTTTTAGACATTGTTGTTGAATTATCATCCTAATAACTACTAATTTTTGAGTTCCGAACATATGTCTTTGTACCATAAATTGTTATATACTTTGCATACAAGTATTTTTTCTCAGTCATTGAAATAAAGCTGGGAAGTGAGGATTTTGTGTTGAGGTCATGTTCAACTAAGCTGTAGTGACACATTACCCTCCAAATGATGTAACAAAACAAACATTAATTACCCAGTCATGGAAACACCAGTGCTGGTCAGGAAGGATGCTTCATCTTATGAGGCCATCATCTTGATTTGTGCTTAGGTCTTAATCTATAAAGGTTAAGACCTTTATAGATCTCTCCATATCATGGAGATATGGAGAGATCAATGTTATTGAAAGAAAAGTATATTGCTATTCATAGTTCCCCTGGAAACAAGAGGTATGGCTACCATGTAAGGCTCCATGGAGAAGTGTCATAGTTGGTTAGAGGGCAGAGGCAAGAGCAAGGGGAGAGCCCAGGGCTATTAATTGTGTTTTCTGTGGGGAAGACAGGAATGGGGAAACAGCTTAGGATTGGCCAGTTTGAATAATGTTTGTGGGTTCCGGACTATAAAGGTGATGTCTCTAGTTTTTGTCTGGTATCTGGCCCTGGATGATTTAGGGCAGGAGAAATACTGGCTTGGTATGTGAGGATTAGAAAAAGAAGGTAGTTGGGGATATGAACTTGGGATTGGTTGGGGGGTTTGTAATGATTTTCATGTACTTCTCATTCTCAGGAAAGCTGAATGGCAGAGGAGATGTAAACAACTTTGGCCATTAGTTTGTTCTGGATTAGTTTGGTTAATGGATGCAACATAGACAGATATGGAATCTAAGAAAACAATGCATCTCAACACATGGCCTCTGAGTTTACCATATTAGAGAGAAAGAGAGAGAGAGAGAGGGAGAGAGAGAGGGAGAGGTCCTAAGGGGATTTATTTAAAGGTCAGATCTCCCTGTCCACAGTCCAATTCTAATGGCCCCAAGCTCCCTGTTGGGAAAGCTGAGAATGTAATCTTTCTGTTGATTAAGAAGAGGAGGATAAGATAGGATTTGGCAAATACATATATATTGACTCTGCCATACTATAATTACCTCCAGTTTACAAAAGAGTAAACTGAGGTTCTGGTGGATTGTGATTTATCCAAAATAACCATCTTACAAATAGGAAAAACAGGGCTTGAATTCAGGCATCCTAAAGTCATATTGCCCTTTATCACATAATCTCTGAATTGAATATAATAATCCTGACCTTGATAGAATAGGCTGATGGACCACATTTTACATGATTATAATTGAGAGGGTGCTGGAGTTATAATTATTGTGAAAGCTGTAATAGTTGAACTCAGAATTTAGGAACCAGCTGAATCTTAGGTGCCATTCAGAGCATTTACTATAGCAGTATAGCACAAGGAAGGTGCCTGACTTTTCCGTTGTATTATCATATTTTGAAGATCAACAGCCAGGGGGATTAAATCAGCCTGGTGAATAACAGCAAAGGCCTTTAATTTTTCTCTGAAGAGAGAGGTATTAAGAGCAAAATCTTATCACTAGCTAGCAGGTACTTTCTGGTGAAGTAGATTGCTGAGAGTCTGACCCACCAGACCCAAGGTCCCCACACCACATTCTTGCCAGTGCTACCTTGATAACACAACTGGAGAGTCATCTTCAACATTGTTGATGGTGAGGTCAGGGAGGGTACAGTCCAACATACTGGTGCAGAAAGTCCCAGTTTTCACCACAATGAGTTCCTGGAAACTATGTCATAAGACAGACATAAAGCATATGAAGTGGATTACATTTTGTCAAATAAACAATGCTCCATGTCAGGTGATGGTTGTCCTACTGATCAAGAACTAACTATCAGTTAAGTTCAAACATGTGACCGGACCATTTTTGAGAACAGGGGTATATGAAGTTCTATTATAATTTAAAAATAGTAATGTCACATTCTTATAAAATGAACCCAAATTAGAGGTCACATTGAATCTGAAGAGGATTATAATAGAGTATACATTGTGTCTATAACACATAAATTATATTTTTACTGTTCTGTAAAATTTGATCCAAAACAGTCTGCTAGCTATAATGATTAATAATTTTATTTCAATTTTATAATGTAAAGTTTTATTGAGATTTTCCAGGGGACTCAAGTCTCTTTAAGAACCCATCTAAGGAAATGTGAAGTGAAATTTTATAGAAACATATTTTTCCCTCTATAAATATTAAGTATACATTTTCAGAATCCTTCCATGGACTTATTGGATAGAAGGAGAGGTGTACTAGGGAAACATGGAGCAGTCTACAGTAGGGAAATGATAAGGATTGGCTGGCCATGTACTCAAAGTCAGTCCAACAAATATTGATAAACTTCTCTCTTAGGCTTGGCAAAATTTATTTCAGACAGATATTACTTCAATTAGTGTGTCCCATTTTCCAAATAAATCATAACAGATACCCTGCTAACTAAAATATTTCCATATTAAAATCTCATCTGCCAATTATCCAGCCATTCCACTCTTAGATATTTATACAAGAGAAGTCAAAACTTACGTCTTCACAAAAATGTGTTCATGAATGTTCATGTTAGCATTATTAATAATAGTCAACAGGTGGAAATAACTCAACTGTCATCTGCTATTGGATGGATAACGAAATGTGCTGTACCCACACATTGGAATATCATTCATTTGACCATAAAAAGGAATGAAGTACTGATACATGCTACCACATGAACAAACCTTGAAGACATTATGCTAAGTGAAAGAAACCAAACACAGAAGACTGCATATTCGAGTGGGCAAATCTTTGGAGACAGAAAGTAGACTAGTAGTTGCCAGGGGCTTATGATTGGTGTGGAAATGGAGGTGATGGCTAAGGGATGTGGAGTTACTTTTTGGGGTGATGAGAATGTTCTCAAATTTATTGGGGTTGATGGTTGCACAGGTGGTGAGCTACTGAATTGTACACTTCTAATGAGTGAGTCACATGGTATGTGAATTATAGCTCAGTAAAAGTAATAACATGACACTGCATCTGCCGGACAGTTCGCCACCCCAAGAAGCGGTACAAAAATCCTTTTAAATGTTACATGTTCTGATTTCGGGATCAAAAATAGGGCTTTTGTAACAACATTCCTGGCACTCTGGTGTCGGGGAGGCAAAATGAATGATACAGTCCCAGCTCCTAAAGAGTTTAAAATAATGTTGGGAGGTAAATCTTACATCAAGGCACACTTAGAGAAATCCTTTGTTATCATCTTTATGACTTTTCTTTTGGGAGGGGAGATGTTTTTGTTAGGTCAGAATTTTTTCTGTTCAGTGTGATGTACTTTTTGATATATTCATTCCACAGATATTTATAAGTGCCTGCTACATTCTAGATACTGTGCTTATAAAGGAGGACCACTGGGCTGCCTGGGTGGCTCAGTTGGTTAAGCGCCCGACTCTTGGTTTTGGCTTAGGTCATAATCTCACAGTTTGTGAATTTGAGCGCCACATTGGCTCTGTGCTAATAGCGCAGAGCCTGCTTGGGATTTTGTCTCCCTCTCTCTCTGCCCCTCCCCTGCTCGCTCACCGTCTCTCTCTCTCTCTCAAAAATAAATAAACATTAAAAACATTTTTTAAATTTTTTTTCAACGTTTTTTATTTATTTTTGGGACAGAGAGAGACAGAGCATGAACAGGGGAGGGGCAGAGAGAGAGGGAGACACAGAATCGGAAACAGGCTCCAGGCTCCGAGCCATCAGCCCAGAGCCTGACGCGGGGCTCGAACTCACGGACCGCGAGATCGTGACCTGGCTGAAGTCGGACGCTTAACCGACTGCGCCACCCAGGCGCCCCAACATTTTTTAAATTAAAAAAAAAAAAGAACCACTGTTTCATTTTCTAGCTCTTCTCAGAATGCTGTGATCCAGGGGAATAAAGATTATGAATGCTAGGACTGCCACTTTCAGAGGTGTTGTGGATGCTTGGAAGGGATCTCTCGTGAGGCTCTGGGGACCCTGACACAGATGAGCATGACTGTTCATTGGCTTTTTTGTCCTGAGCCAGCCATTTATCTTTAAACTATAGTTTTCTTCTTCTGTAGAAAGAGGAGGCTGGATTCTCTCAGGTTCCTTCCAACTCTGTATCTTGGATATGTTTTGGGGGATGTTGATCTAGGTCATTTAAGAAAAAGTTTTCCCCTTTGTGCTGCTTTTAAGGAAAGAAAATGTTCAAAAACACTTTGAAAGAGAAACTAATTTTATAGTTTGTTTCATAAATAATGTACATTTTCCAGGGTGACCTAAAACACTGAGGTTTTATGTTGAAGAGTTATTACCTCACCTCTTACATATAGTGTGAGTACATCCCACATGTAGCTAAAAAGGACAGCTTCTCTCTACTCCCAGAAGGTATTGGGATTGTATCCTTTGCCTATTGTACTGCATTTATTTACAATTTTAGGAAGAAGAAAATTAATAATGAAACTTAAATAATCACCCATAATGTTACTGGTTTCCATTTACCCCATTATTGAAGACTCATTTATTTATCTCTTGCCATCTGTTGGCATTTGATCAAAAACCAAAAGATGCAAAAATGAGTCATGGCTTCGTGTGTCTTACTCTCTCTCTGTACCCTTTACTTTATGGCTGTGAGTGAGAGAGAAGGTGTGTCATACCCAAACCACTGATAGCCAGTAATGGAGGAAATGAAGGGAACTCTACAAAGCTCAGGGCGAGAATGTGTGTTTGTTGTGGTGACTAGCTTGGAAAATGAAAGTTTGCTGTTGTTTTTCTGTGATAATTATTTTGACCTTCCAATGTTATAGTCCTAAGAGAGGAAGAAAAGCATGAAACAAAGAGAAGTTTGTATAGTACACATTCCCTGAGATAATGAATATTCCATGTGTTTTTGTGAATGTTGAGTTCTGGAGCCATTGGGCAAAAACATTATTATGGGCTAAATGTTTGAGTCCCTCAAAATTCGTATGGTGGAGTTATAAACCCCAATGCGATGGCATCTGGAGGTGAGCTTTTGGGAAATAATTAGGTGTAGATTAGGTCACGAGGGTAGGACCCTCATGCCCTTATAAGAAGACAAAGAGAGATGATGTTCTCCATGTGCATGCACGGAAGTAAGGCCATGGGAGCATAGAGTGAAAAGCCTACGATGGAGGAAGAGGGCCTTCACCAAGAACTGAATCTGCTGGTATCTTGATCTAGACTTCCCAACCTCCAGAACTGTGAGAAAGTACTGTCTGTAACTTAAGCCACCAAGTCTATGGTATTTTGTTGTAGCAGCTGCTGAAGATTGTGTTTGCTGTTTGTGAATGAGCTGATTTGGTGTCTTAAATTTCCCAGGATACATAGATTCATAGTGAACAATATTACTTTCTGCCTCTGGGACTGGTATAACCATATTATCTCTCTTCTTATCATACACTTGCTGTGCTAGCAAGAATCTGCTAGCAGTAGAGCTAAGATAGACACTTTGTATTGAATGGAGCATGCTGGTCACAAAGACAAAATCATGGATCTTTTCCTTCTGTAAGGGGCTCCGACCTAGAACAACCAATAGGACTTCTCTTGTGGAACCAGGACCTAGGTGCTGTTTTAGGAGATGGAGCTGTCTGTCCCACAGCACATGTGAATAGTGTCACAAAAGCATTTTTAAAATCTTGTATCCTAGCTACCCAAGTGTGGAGGAGACCTAGTGGTCATATAGTGCAGTCCTTTGTTATATAGATGAATAGGCCCAAAAAAGGTTAAGTGACTTCTCCAGGGTCCCACAAGCCATGAACAGAGTTAGGTTCAGCACCTGGATCTTGTGAAGCTCATTCTGTTGTTTTTTTCAGAGTCTTATTTGGAATAGGTCATACAGTTCCTCATACAAACATATGGTGATTGTTTGTTTTTATTTAAGAATTTGAAATACCAATTTGTTATATTCTTCACATGAATATGTAATATCTTAAAGAAAATAGGTATTATACAGCACATATTATCTGTATAGTTCTTTCTTTTAAAAAATTTTTTTCATGTTTATTTTTGAGAGAAAGGGAGACAGAGCATGAGTGGGGGAGGGGCAGTGAGAGAGGGAGGCAAAGAATCTGAAGCAGGCTCCAGGCTCTGAGCTGTCAGCACAGAGCCCGACGTGGGGCTCAACTTGTGAACCATGAGATCATGACCTGAGCCGAAGTCGGGCGCTTAACCAACTGAGCCACCCAGGTGCCCCTATAGTTCATTCTTTTTAATGAAATGTCTTTTTTTCTATTGTGGTAAGAACACTTCATGTGAGGTCTACCCTCTTAAATTCTTAAGCGCAGAGTACAGTATGGTTAACTGTAGTCACAGTATTGCACAGCAGAGCTCTAGAACACATTAATCCTGTAGAACCGAGACTTTATACCTGTTGAACAGCAATTCTCCACCTCCCTGTCCTCCCCAGCACCTGGCAACCACCATTCTACTCTTTCTGTGAGATTGACGGTTCTAGATACTGTGTGTACATGGATGCAGACAGTATTTGCTTTTTTGTGGCTGACCTCTTTCCCATAGCACAGTGTCCTCCAGATTCATCCATATTGTTGCATATGGCAACACTTCCTTCTTTTTTAAAGACTAACATTGAATAGTATGTATTATACCACATTTTCTTTCATCATTCGTTTGTTAATGTACTTTATGGTTTCTTTTTTTTTCTTTCTTTCTATTTTTCAAGTAATTTTCCCACATAGAACAAGAAACTGGGGGTTTTTGTTCCTCATTTTCCCTCTTGCAGTGGTGAACACAGTATGCTACACATGATTGTTACTCGATAATCTATTCACTGTTTCACTCTGTAAAACATAGTTAGGAAAGATATTAACTATCCCAACTTAACCAGTTTTGAAATTAAGGCAGAGACCTGTCTGGGTTTACCAACAATCTGCCTCAGTAGGCTTAGCCGATGTCTGGAGATGATAGTACCCCTGCCTCAGAGGATTATTATGTCAGATTAAACCACAAACTCTTTGTCACTTCTCCCATTAAGAACTGGCATTTATTTCTCCTCCCCTTAAATCTGGGCCCGGCTGTGATTGCTATCATCAGTAGAGTAAACCGGAAGTCAGCTCTGAGCCTAGCCATTAAGACATCTGGCACCTTCCTCCTTGGTCTCTTAGAGCCCTGAGCTTTGGTGTGGAAAGTTCTGCTACTCTCTGGAGACACTACATGGGGAGAGAGAAGGGAAAGGCGCAGCAGAGCCCAGGCTTCCAACCATCACTGCCAAGGCCTCAGGCATGTGAGCAAGGCTGTCTCAGCTTTTCCAACAACCAGTTCACCAGTTGAATACTCTCAAGCCTCTGCTGTGCAGGAGGTCCTGCTGAGCCCTGTGCAGGAGGTCCTGCTGAGCCCTACCCAATCTCTTGACCTACATTATTGTGAGATATAACTAAATGCTTTTTGTTTTAAGCCACTAAGTTTAGAGGTAGTTAATTATGCTGCAGTGGATAGCAGAGTAGTTGTTATAGGAAGTCATTGAGTTTATACATAAAAAGCATATAGAGCAAGGCCTGATTAATAAATGTTAAGCATTTTTTCCCCCTCATCCCTCTCTCCTTCTGCTTCTTCCTCTACTTCTTCTTCTTCTTATTTCCTATGGTTTCTAAGATAAATCAGTGACTGAGCTAAGTCCTGAAGCTCTAGATCTTCAAAATCATTTTACCTCGTGTCCCATGACACTGTACCACACGTTCTGGAAGGGATCTGTGACACTGCTGTATTTCCTACGTTTTCACTTTTTTTGTTATGCTATATTATAACCTGAGGCAGCCACAAGCCACTTGGGCACATGCGATTTCAATTTGGCATATTATTTATAAATTTCTACTCCTCATTCATTCATTCAACACATATTTATTAAGCATCAACTCTGTACCAGGATCTGTGTTAATTGCTGGAAAAGCAGGAATGAATAAGGGAGATCAGCATCCTGTCTGCTTATAGCTTAGTGAGGAAATTTGTTAATAAGTGAACAGATAAAAATATTTTCAAGGAGAGTGCTGTGGAGGAAATACATGTGGTGTTCTGAGAGGGAAAAGCAGAGGGAAGCTTTTTGGATATGCCAGTCAGGGAGGACCTATCTGAGATAATAGCAGTTAGTTGAGGCCTAGAGGGGTGAGAGGAGCCTGTCGTGTGAAGAGTGTGGGGAATATCATTCCAGGCAGAGAGGAGCAAGCACAAAGTCCCTAAGGAGGGAAAGATCTGGAATGGAAGGGAAGCCGGGGGCCTGGTGTGGATGAGGTGGGAGAGCTGAGTGGAGGCCAGATCATTCAGGGCTCTGTGTGCTCAATCTTGGTAGGAAGTTTACTGTAGGTGAAGTGGGAAACACTAGAAAGGTTTCAACAAAGAGTGGCATAAGCTGATTAATATTTTAGAGAGATCACCCAGGATGATGTAGGGAGAATGGATTCACAAGGGGGAAAAGTGGAAGCAAGAAGAGCTTTTGAGGCCATTGGAAGTCCAAGCAGAAGATGAGGGTGGCTTCTTCCAGAGTAAAGGAGATGATTTAAAGAGAGGTCAGGGCTCTGAGTGGTGGGGACAGAATGGCATTGAGATTGAGGTGCAGGTTCTGGAATCAAACTCCCTGGGCTCCTCATCCCAATTTTAGCACAGATGATGGGACCTTTGAAGGTCCTCCCTCAGCAACATGGTTCATTGTCCTCAGTTTCTCTCTTTGTAAAATCAGACTGATGATATTTACTTGTAGAAATATTGTAATATACTTATAAAGCACTTTAAAAAGTTGCTGGTGCATAGTAAACCCTCAGTAAGTGTTCTCTATTGTTAAAGTTTAGAGGTGGTACCTGTAGGACTTGCTGATGAACTGGATTTGTGGGGTGAAGAAAAAGGATGAAGCAAAGACTTATGTCTGCCTGCAGGTGGACTCTATAATTCCCAAGCTGAAATAATAATTTTCCATCTCTGTGCAGTATCTTGGTACTGGTTTTTTTTTTTTTTTTTTTTTTTTGGCATGACATGATCTTATCTTACACCCAGTATTATATTATATTTTATATGTGTATGTAAGTCTGTGTGTGTGTGTGTGTGTGTGTGTGTGTGTGTGTGTGTAACTGATGATTTTTTCGTAAGCTTCTTGAGGATTGGAGCTGTGTCTAATTTACAGAGTCTAAGACAGCAATTCCCAGCTAGGACAGTAGAGGGGAAGGCCAGTGAAGATTGTGGGTCTTCTCCCAGTTACAATCTTACCCTGCCCCTTCCCCCATATGCCCAGAAGATTCTGAAACAGTCAGCAAAATGAGCCATTATTGCTGATGGGGCTGCATTTTTTTCCCTATGGTGTTTTGGGGCAGGAAAAGTACTGGGAACCCCATATGCTAAACAGTAACATTGCACATATGTTGAATTGAGAATGGCTGTCTTCTCTATGGTATTTCAAAATTGCAGATAAAGAATTACCCATGTGAAATGATGATAATGTTAACTGTGTCAATACTTGGAAATAATGAAGAATAATGTCAAGGAAGAAACCTAGTTTAAAATAGTATATGCAATGAATTATAATTATGTAAAATAGTAAGGATCAGAGGACAGAACTAAATAATAGCTTTTGATTAAAGTTTTATTGGCTGTTTTTCATACAAAGTTAATTAAAAATGAACCTAAATATTCCCGAGTGTCTTTTGTACAGCATTAACTTTTCAGATGCCTCTAGCAAACAGGATTCCTTTATCAGATAAGCTTATGAGTAGCTTTAGTAGAGATTTCCCTCCCAGAAATACACAGAACATAATATCCTATGGGCAATAAAGTTTTTCACTTTGTATTTTTAAGTTTTCTTCTAATTTAACCTCCAAACGCCTTTCTCTGAGGGACACCAATTAACATTTCCTGGAACTTAATGCCTGCAGAACGGTCTTAGGAAAACACAGGTCCTGGCACACCTTACTTCCCAAAGTGCAGAAGCCTCTGTGATTCTACCAGGAGCTACTCCCACTTGATCACAGGACAGGGAGCCTTTTATTGTGTATGATACTAAAATCTTATTTCTTTACCTTTAAAATTACTTAAGAGGAATTTGATTTTCATATCTGATGACATTTCAATAGGTAGTTCTGTTTCAAGCTACCAGCCAAATAATTAATATAAAAATCAGACTAAATGCTAGTGGAAATTTGTCATTTAAATAAACCAACTTGTGGGGTGCCTGGGTGGCTAAGTCTGTTAAGCATCTGACTCTTGATTTCAGCTCAGATCATGATCTCACGGTTTGTGAGTTCGAGCCCCACATCGGGCTCTGCACTGACAGCACAAAACCTGCTTAGGATTCTGTCTCTCTCCCTCTCTCTTCCCCTCCCCTGTGTGCTCTATCTCTCTCAAAATAAATAAAAATAAAATTTAAAAAAATTTAAATAAACCAACTTGTAATGGAGTCATTTATTTTATTAAAAAAATTTTTTTTAACGTTTATTTTTGAGACAGAGAGAGACAGTATGAACAGGGGAGGATCAGAGAGAGAGGGAGACACAGAATCTGAAACAGGCTCCAGGCTCTGAGCTGTCAGCACAGAGCCCAATGCAGGACTTTAACTCACAGACCACGAGATCATGACCTGAGCTGAAGTCAGACGCTTAACCAACTGAGCCACCCAGGCGCCCCTGTAATGGATTCATTTTTAATGGGGGAATATTTCTGGCATGAAGATAGCCTTCTCTGATTTATTGATTTAAAAAAAATAATAATTTGGGGCACCTGAGTGGCTCAGTTGGTTAAGCGTCCCACTCTAGATCTTGGCTCAGGTCATGATCTCACAGGTATGTGAGATCGAGCCCTTCCTCAGGCTCTGTGCCAACAGTGCAGAGCCTACTTGGGATTCTTCCTGTGCCCCTTCCTTGTTCATGCTCTCTCTCTCAAAATAAATAAAAAAAATAATTTTAAAACTCAGTAGATTGAATTTTCTTGGACAGTTTAATGGGAAATTTTATCCTATGTCTGGAACCTTCCATTAGGGAGAGCACAAGTGAAGACAGGATATTGGCAAGAAGTCCTGGGGCATGCTGAGGAAGCTTTGGAAATTGCTGGTCCTCTCAGCTTTTTCAAATTTTGAAACTGTCATAAACAATGATATTTCTATTTTTTTCTATTTATTTTTTCTTGAAATGTTTTTGTTAAAATGGGATGGCTAAATCATAAGCTATGACAAATCCTCTAGCCCTTGTTATATACTGTCTGATTGAACCAATTCATTACTTTGTCATATAATGCATTTAAAGAATTAATTCAGTAAATATGCAATAGGGCCTCATACTTGTTTTAAATTGTATTTCTTTATTACAAAGCCTGCACCTTTCCCACATGTTTTGTCACTGTGTTTCCTAATCTGTAAACTACTTATATCATTTTAATTCTTGTTAAGCTTAGCCATTTTTATGGCAAGTTAGGAATATACTTGGGATATAGAAATAAAAACTGAGTATGAACCACTCAGTTTCTTCTTCTTTGGGACAAGAGAGTCAAGTGCAGTTTATTGAACCAGATAGCCTCCCCCTCCTCCACTGCCCCATTTCCTTCACTGTAGAATTGGAGCTCCATGAAGCAAGGACCATCTGTCATGTTCATGTACTATGTACTTTGGAACACAATTGGTATTTAGTAATGGGAAGATAGAGGAAGGAAAGAAGGCAGGAGGGCAGGCAGACAGACAGGAAGGAAGGGAAGGAGGGAGGGAGGCTGGCTTTTTACTTCTCAGAAATGTCCTAATAATAAACAGCATGATCCTTTAACTTATTTATCATTTAACAATAGAAAATATGCTTTGGTTCTCATTGTCATACTTCCTCAATCAAGTCCTGTGAATTCACTGGTCCTATTTTATGAGAGGCCTGTAAGGAGGTTCTCTAGGGTTTCATCTAGTCTTAAATGATGCTGTGATCCAGTATATTCCATGCAGAACTTCAGTCCACACTCAGCTAGAGATTATATGTATATATAGAAAATTCTGTCTCCTCTTTTTAAATATATTTTTTTAATGTTGATTTATTTCTGAGAGAGAGAAAGCGTGAGCAGGGGAGGGGCAGAGAGATAGAGGGGGACACAGATTCCGAAGCAGGATCCAGTCTCTGAGCTGTCAGCACAGAGCCCTATGTGGGGCTTGAACTCACTCATGGAACCCGGAGATCATGACCTGAACTGAAGACAGATGCTTAACTGACTCAGTCACCCAGGCACCCCCAATTCTGTCTCCTTTCATTTCCTGGTACAAACATGAGTGCCCCTTATTGGTCCCCCTGCCCTTGCATGAATGAGTGTATGCTGACACTCACATGCTCATTCCTGCCTTGGAGTCTTAGGATATTTCCCCTCCTAAAATACCCTCTCTTTTCCTCTCCACTTGTCTACATCCTTCCCACCCTTCAAAGTTCTACTTAAGTCATATTTGAAGCCATAAAATCATAGAGCTGCTTCAGTGCTTCATCTTTGCTTTCTGTATTTCCCCGTATAAGCTCCTTCACCATTCCAGGGAGCCCCTGCAGACCCCTTGAGTGCAGAGAGTATCCTCTTGCCATCTGCCCTGTGGGGCTGTGTTGCTGCCTACTTCTGGTGACATTCTCAAACCTTGGACAGGTCCCTGGCTGTCCCCTGGGGCAATCCCCCCTGCCTGAGGCTGACGTGGTTTGAACTCCTACGCACAGCTCCTCTTCTGCCCTACTTCTGGATTTTACTGTAATTCGCTTAGCAGCCTGAGCTGCTGAAGGTGCAGAAAGGCCCTGTGGGTTTGCTTTTGATAATGTTCAAATTGTTTCCAAAAATGTTCAGCATTTCCTGCCCTTGTTAATAGGCTCCTGGCGCTCTTTTCTTTCTTTCTTTTTTTTTTCTTTCTTTCCCTTTCTTTCTTTCTTTCTTCCTTTCTTTCTTCCTCTTTCTCTTTCTTTTCTTTCTCTTTCTTTCTTTTCTTTCTTTCTTTCTTTCTTTCTTGGCCCTCTTCCCTTATTTTTTATTATCCATTTTGATTATGCACAGTCCTCTCTTTGCAGTGTTTCTCATCAGCAAGCTGCCATTTTCCCCATTGTTCATCTTTGTTTCCCTTACCCCATACTGCCCCTCCCCGAGACACCCAGCTCTCCCCAGTCAGTCCTTCTTCTTATGTCATAGCTGCCACATTTTCACTCTGGCATCCAGTTATTGGCATTGCCCCTTCTATCACTTAAGTAACAAGCTTCTTAGGGACAAAGTTTCCAAGCCATTTAGTGGAAGTTTTCATATCAGACTGATCTCAGTTCAAATGTGACTTATGACCCTAGTTATTTGACGTTTGGCGAATTACCTCAACTGTTTTGAGACTCGGGTTTTTGGTTTTTTTTTTAAGTTTATTTATTTTGAAAGAGAAAGCGGGGGAGGAGCAGAGAGAGAGGGAGAGAGTGTGTGTTCAAAGAGAGAAAGAGAGAGAGCAGGGGATGAGCAGAGAGAAAGGGAAAGAGAATCCCAAGCAGGCTCCACGCTGTCAGCCCAGAGCCCGATGCAGGGCTAGAACCCTGAACTGTGAGATCATGACCTGAGCTGAACTCAAGAGTCTGATGTTTAACCAACTGAGCCACCCAGGTCCTCAGAGTCTCAGTTTTATCCTCTCTTAAAGAGGGATGATGAATTCCAACTTCCACATATTGTGAGGGTTCAGTGAGGTGATTTATAGACAGTGCTTGATGTCACAATGAGTAATACTCTTCTTCCATTTCTTTGTCTTACCTTTTCATGAGGAAGCTATTCCAATTCTAATAGGATTTGTTAGCTTTCTACTTGTTCATTTATCTAGTAAATATTTGAGCACTGAGCACATGGCAGGCACTGAGGTTGCATTGGAAATACAGGGATAAGACATGCTAGACAATGTCACTGCCATCACAGGGCTTATAGTCTAGTGGGAGATTCAGACAGGTAAGCTGGCATCTCATGCTACATTTTTCTCCCCCTCACATAGGAAAAGCACAGTGAGCATGTGCTTCCAATATGCTTCCACTGTGCTTCGTGTTAGTGTCCCCAGCAAGTTCCCCTTACCCTCAAGGAGCTGCAGCTGTAAAATTGGCTTATATGTCAGGGAGAATGATAATTCAGAGAAAGAACTGACCATTTACAGAGGGGATGGGGGAAAGAAGCAGTCACTGAGGAGTTGGGTTGGGAAGGGGCTGCTGGTTGTTTTCAGGGAGGTGAGGAGAGTTCCAGAACGAGCCAAGCCACATAGCTGCAAAATGACAATATGAAATTATATCCCTCCTCTGAGCAGTTAGAGAGCTGCAAGGGATTTAGTTCTGGTTGTGTATAAGCAGCCAGGGGGAAAATGGTAAGAAATGTGCTGGTGGATGGTCATGAAGGGCCTTGAACGCCATGGCTGAGGCTTTGTTTTTTTGAAAGTGCACGAGAGCCGTTGAAGTACATACAGAAATACATTTGAGAAATCTAACTGCTGGTTCTGTGAAGGAGTGGGAAGGAACAGTTGGGATGCAGAGGGCCTAGCAACTAGGATGCCATCTGCCTTTAACAAATGAGGAAACTAAGGCAGAGAAAGGTTGTAAAGGAGTAGAGCTGGCATATAGACCTAGGTAGTCTGACTCCAGAGCCTACATTCTAGCAATATTTGGTTGTCTGATTTAGTAGGTCTGATTTACATCTCTGTTGAGTTCCCAGGTAATATAGAAACTTTAGGAGTTGAGAAGACAGTAAAACCATGGAGCATGGGAAGGCTCAAGAAGGGAGAGCAATATGGTAATAAAAACAGGCCCTGATGCAAAAGTTGTCCATGACTAGGGGGTAGGTACCTTAGAATCAGGGCGACTCAACTTCTGTAGCCTTGTAAACTGCCATAAGACACATGGGTACTGAAGGCAGCTGAGGAACAAGTTCATCAGGAAATTCCTAAGACGAGTGAGGGATGTATTCCAAGCAGGGGAGGGGTTGTGAGCAGGGCTTGGCTGTGAGAATGTGCCAGGAAATTAAGGACTTAGAGGAGGTTTCATGTTGGGAATACATGGAAGATAAGTGACCACATAGATTCAAGAACAATTCTAGAGGGTCTTATATGTCCAGCTCTTGAGCTTTAGATCTTACTGTAATTGAAAAATTTAGTGGAATTGGTTTATTCAGAGCATTCATTTGAGGGTAGTATGAATTATCAGTTGGAGAAAGGAGATCCCGCAGTCCTCCACTCCCTGTCCCCCATTGCCTGAGCAGAAGTCAGGCTCAAATGACTTCCTCAGACCCTCACATATGACAATTGCAGCTGGCTCCCTCTTTCTCCTTCATCTGTATTTCTGAACTTAACACTGTGTATTCTCATTTACTTCTCAATTTTGTCTCTGACTTTTTTTTTTTAAATGTAATTGCTTTGTTAATCTTCCATTTTGGTTAATTTTCAGGTCTATTTTTTTCTCACCTTTTAAATAAATATCTTACATCATAGATGGAAAGTAGAATTTAAAACATGTTTATTTTTGAGAGAGAGCGAGCGAGCGAGCGAGCATATAGACACACAAGTGGGAAAGGGCAGAGAAAGAGGGAGACAGAATCCCAAGCAGGCTCTGCACTGTCAGCACAAAGCCTGAACTCACTCGTCTACATCCTTCCTATCCTTCAAAGCTCTACTTAAGTCATATTTGAAGGCATAAAATCCTAGAGCTGCTTCTGTACTTCATCTTTGCTTTCTGTATTTCCCCGGACAAGCTCCTTCACCATTCCAGGGAGCCCCTCCAGACCCCTTAGGTGCCATCTGCCCTGTGGGGACTATTGCCCTGCCTACTTTTGGTGACATTAAAAATAGGGAGGGTACCTGGGTGGCTCAGTCAGGTAAGCATCCAACTTTGGCTCAGGTCATGATCTCACAGTCTGTGAGTTCGAGCCCTGCATTGGGCTCCATGCTGACAGCCCAGAGCTTGGAGCCTCCTGTGGATTCTGTGTGTACCTCTCTCTCTGCCCCTCCTCTGCTTGCATTCTCTCTCTCTCTCTCTCTCTCTCTCTCAAAAATAAAACATTAAAAAAAATAGTGGTCATGTCCTCTAAATTGACTTCTCAATTCACTAATTTTTAATTTTAAAACTCTACCTTTTTAAAAGCCCTGATCAAGGAAATGAATGTAAGTGGAGAAGAAAAGAGGTTTGAGGACCGAGTCACGGTGCCCAACTAGCGTTTAGAGTTTCGGAAGTAGAAAGGAGGCAGCACAGGCGCATGAGAAGGGGTAGCCAGGGAATTAGGAGAAGCAGCACTCCTGGCTACCCTGTGGTGTATTCCCGCTCCCAAACCCTGGCTCTGGCCCTCTGTCACCTTCTCTGGCTCTCTCCCACTTCATACCATGTATGTGATGTGATCTGAAGTGGAGTTTATGAGACGTTTGCAGTGCAAAAAGGTGTTTTTATTATAGCACAGGGACAGGACCCATGGGCAGGAAGAGCCACACTGAGATTGTGAAGAGCAATTGATTATAGACTTTGGAGTTGGGGAAGTAAAGACAAAGGAAGTTTCCAAAAGGATTTTCATTTTCATATGTTAAAGAAGACTTACAGGACCCTGGAGGCCTGGCGATTGTCCAGCTATGGTTCCTTTTGCCTCCAACAAGACATTAACATTAAGATTGGGAGTTCCTGGAGGAATGTCCTATTCTGCCAGGCTCAAGTATTTGTCAAAGGGCTGCAAGTTATAAGGAAATTTGATTTCTTTTAATGTTTATTTATTTTTGAGAGGGAGGGGAGGGGCAGACAGAGAAGGAGACACAGAATCTGAAGCAGGCTCCAGGTTCTGAGCTGTCAGCACAGACCCCAATGCGGGGCTCAAACTGTGAAATCGTGACCTGAGCTGAGTCAGACGCTTAACCTACCAAGCCACCCAGGCGCCCCAGGCAATTTAATTTTATCGACATTTCTTTGCCTTTGTTCTACACATTTGATGGATGTGGATGCATCCCCTTCACTGCCCAAAGGTCAGTGTGTTTCATGGACCTAAATTGTATGTTTGGGAATATCCCAGTGGGGTCATGACACAATGTAAAGTGATGAAATTTGAAGAGGGCTTTGCGAGCAAACGGCTAAGAAAGAATTCTTGAGACATCTTTGATGTAAAAAGGTGATTTTATTAAAGCACTGGGACAGGACCTGTGGGCAGAAACAGCTACCCTGGGGCTGTGAAGAGTGGCTGCTTGTATACTTTTTGGTTGGGGGTGGGTAGAGATAGAGTTAGTTTTTAAGGAATTTCAGTATGCGGAAAGCAGGGTCTCACAGGACCCTGAAGATTTAGTTATTGTCAAGATAACATTGCATTTAGTTTTTAAGGAAGTGTAAACATTAAGGCACTAAGGCAGCCATAAACATCCTGGGGAGTGTTACACAGTGGAGGTCTCTGACATCTATCAATGGGCTGCAGGCTGTAAGGGAATTTAATTTAAACTGCATTTTTCTTGCCTTTATTTCCCTCATCAGAAGCAAGATACAGTTCAGTATTGTGCATTTTCTTTTCTTAATGTTCCTTAACAATCCACAGCACAGCTTATTTCTCACTTCATCATTTTTTTTTAAGTTTATTTATTTATTTTGAGAGAGAGAGAAGAGACAGAATGCACAATTGGGGAGGCAGAGAGAGAAGGAATGGGAGAGAATCCCAAGCAGACTCCACACTGTTAGCGCAGAGCCTGATGCAGAGCTTAAACCCATGAACCATGAGATCATGACCTGAGGTAAAGTCAAAAGCCAGACGCTTAGCCCAGTGAGCTACTCAGATGCCCCAACTCACTTTATTTTTAGGCTTAGGCCTCAGGTGATTTCACAACACAATTTTTCTCTGGTCTGCCCACCCGCTTTTCCCTTAGGCCTTGTTTTAGTCCCCTTTTCCAAGAGCCTCACTGGGAGAGAATGCCGAAATTCTGTTTCTCTATTAAACAGAGAAATTTAGCTTCCCTTTGAGCTGTCTTTCTCTTTTAGATTAAACATGGGGTCCATATTTACATAAGTAATGGCTTATTAAAATATTTCTTCAAACGAAAATGTTTTATTCCCCCAAATAGCTTTGTACTCCTCTTAAAGAAACCACCTTATTACTTATAGCTTTACAAAACTCCATATGCCCCACTCCTGGCTTCATGTCTATTCTATGTGCAACACAGTGCTTTTCCAGTCAGTGTACCTGTTAAAGAACAAAAATTCAACTGAGTAAATTTGAAGATCTAATTGGCTTTATTAAGCAATTCATTAATGGGGCAGCATCCCAGCTAGCAAGTAGAAGGAACTCTGAGTAGGGGTATAAAATGGAAGGGTTTCAATTTTTAGGGTTTTTTTTTTTATTAAATTTTTTTTAATCTTTGTTTTTGAGAAAGAGAGAGACAGAGTGCGAGCAGGGAAGGGGCTTAGAGAGATGGAGACACAGAATCTGAAGCAGGCTCCAGGCTCCGAGCTTGTCAGCACAGAGCCCGACATGGGGCTCAAACTCATGAAACGTGAGTTTGTGACCTGAGCCAAAGTCGGACGCTCAACCGACTGAGCCACCCAGGTGCCCCTAATTTTTAGGTTTTTGAATTTATTTTGAGAGAGAGAGAGAGAGAGCGTGCACACACGAGCAAGCTGGTAAAGGGCACAGAGAGTGGGGAGAGAATCCCAAGCAGGCTCTGGTCTGTCATCATAAAGCCTGACATGGGGCTCCATCTCAGAGACCATGAGATGATGATGACCTGAGCCAAGATCAAGAGTCCAACGCTTAACTGACTGAGCCACCCAGTTGCCCCCAAAATGGAAGGTTTTTATAGGAAAGATGGGAGTCAAGAAGTTAATTAGCAAAAGAAAGGATTGTTTTAGGCCAAGTCACTTTGCTTTAGGGGGAAAGAGCAGAGGGTCTTATCCTGCAGATTACCTCCTCTTTTTTCCCAGGATGGAGAGGACTCCTGAGACAGATTACTTCATTGGTGTTCGCTGTTAAAATTACATTTTAAAGGAAGTTGAAACTGCAGTTATGTTAAATATTAAGCCCCTGTTTAGTGTCTTGGCCTAAATGGCTCCATTTTGGAGTCCATTTGTGACTTTCTTTTTAAATACCCAAGAATGTAGTAAAAAGAAAAAGAGTCCTAGAAATTGCATCAGTTTGATGGATTGCCACAGTTGATAATAATAATTCTGTTTCTATGGTACTTGGTAATTTTCATTTTGAAATTACTAATTATGCAATTTTATTTTAGTACCAAAGTAAGTAATAAACAAAGTGTACTTATAACCAAATATTAAAAAATACACTTTAAAAAGATGCAAACCCACTTAAACTTTAAAAATCCAATGTAATAAATTATATTTAAAGCAGGAAATCTGACATCATGTCAATATTAAATTAAAGAAACACAAGTTCGATTTCAAAGATACAGTTCCCAGTATTAAAATAAAAAAACTTGGTCTAAAAGTTTCTTTTATAAATGATTATAAGGTGATTGTTATAGAGCTTGTGCCAAAAGAATCAGTGATTGCACAGTACATTAAGAAATAAAGGCAAAGTTTAGGTCTTCAGTTTGTACATCTAAGCCAGTTTCCAAAAAGTGAAGTGATTGTGGAAACTTCTTGTTTAGAAGAGGGGTTTGTCTGGCCTGCTGCCTGTTTTATAAATATTTATTGGAACACAGCCATACCCACTTATCTAGTATTATTTATGACTTTATAATAGCAGATTTGAGTAGTTGTCACAGAAACCATATGGCTCGCCCACTGCTTCTCAGGACTAAAATACTTATTATTTGCCCCTTTATAGACAGAGCTCACTGACTTTGCTTTAGAAGGTCAAAACTGTTGCTACAAAGTTTCGGTTTCACCATTATGGTATTTTAACCCAGCTACAAATATAAAAAGTTAATTCTAGCCTTAATAAGATATTTTGATGGAATAGTTGCAATTATTGTGAAAGTCTTGAAGTTGATGTTGTTTCAGGTGTGATTTGAGCAAGGTATATGATCTTTTTCTTTTTCTACAAAGTAGCATACTTGCTAAGTTATTTTGGCAAACCATGGAGACACAAAATGTATGATTTAAAAAAACCCTTTTTGTAAATTACTGGGAAACTAAGAGTAACTACTAGGTATGGTTAAATGAGATACATTTGTAATAATTTAGTTTACATATTTTGATAGTTCACTTGTGATGTAAATTAAAATAATTAGTTTTTACATAGTATGAGAATACATAAAAATAATTATATAATAATTTACCAAAAATAGATAAATAAATTTGTTCTTGTTTCCAATACAAGATTTCTGAGATCAATGCCAACTTTCTAAAGAATATTAATAAACTTGGGGCACCTGGGTGGCTCAGTCAATTAAGTGTTCAACTCTTGATCTCAGCTCAGGTCTTGATCTCAGGGTCAAGTTCAAGCCCTACATTGGGCTTTGTTTAGCGTGTGAAGCCTACTTTAAAAAAAAAGAATATTAATAAACTTAACATACCTCTATTTTATTTTTTTTCTTTTCCTTTATTTAATTATTTATTTTTAAATATAATTTATTGTCAAACTGGTTTCCATACAACACCCAGTGCTCATTCCAACAAGTGCCCTCCTCCATGCCCATCACCCACTTCCCCCTCTCCCCCACCCCCCATCAGCCCTCAGTTTGTTCTCAGTCCTTAAGCATCTCTTATGGTTTGCCTCCCTCCCTCTCTGTAACTTTTTTCCCTCTCTTCCCCTCCCCATGGTCTTCTGTTAAGTTTCTCAAGATCCACATATGAGTGAAAACTTATGGTATCTGTCTTTCTCTGCCTGACTTATTTCACTTAGCATAATGTCCTCCAGTTCCTACCATTATTTTAAAGAGATATTTTAGAAACTCTTAGCTCAGAAATTCAATATGGTGTTTTTAGCATCTACTATGAGTCAGTATTGGAGGAAAATGTCAGGAATCCTTCAACTTTTTTCCCATACTTTATAGAGTTCTCCTCTCCTGTCTCAGGAAATGGTTAATCGTCTCCAAGGCTAAACTCCTACCTGTGATTCTCCTTCATCCCTTCTGTTTCTGCTGAGGTCTTGCACATTCATCAAGCCCCCAGTAGTTTCCAGTAGTTGTTTCTGTTTACTGAACCTTATTAATCTGATTTCTAATCACTATTCTGCTGAAATTGCTGTTGATAACTAATATTCTACTGATCGCCAAATCCAGGGTTCTGTTTTCAGTTTCATACTGTTGACGATTATCTTCTTGAAAGTCCTTTGGCTTCTATGACTCCCATTTCTCCCCAATTCTCTGATGTTTTGTTTTGTTTTGTTTTGTTGTTTCTCAGTCTCTCTCTCTCTCTCTCTCTCTCTCTCTCTCTCTCTCTCTCTTTTTTCCTGAACCTGCCTCTGGCTGCTTCTTGAATTTCGATGCTCTTCAGGATTTTCTATTTGTTCTTCACCACTTTCCCTTTCCCTTAATGTCCTTCAACTTTTTATGGGTCCCTTTCACTTTGTGTTTCTAAACTTTAGTGAGATTCCAACATCCAGACCCTTAAGAATTCCTGTTCTCTAATTCTATCTCCTTTTCTATTTGGCCTAGACCCCAGGATGCATCTCTCTCTTTTTTTAAATGTTTATTTAATTTTGAGAGAGAGAAAGAGAGAGAGAAAAAACACAAGCGGGGGAGGGGCAGAGAGAGCTGGAGACACAAAATCCAAAGCACAGAACTGCGAGATCATAACCTGAGCCCAAGTCAGACGCTTACCCGTCTGAGCCACCGAGGCACCCCCAGGATGCATCTCTCATTGCCTGAGCTTCTCTTCCCTTTCTTAAAATACCTTGACACTGGATCTATCCAACAGACTACCTTTTTCACATTTTCCTATGGGCTCTTGTGTTCATCTGCAGAAAATCACAACTGGGTGATCTTCAAACTGAGCTGAATGTTGCTTAAAATCCTTTTCTGTGGACTTGCTCTCCTTCTTCTTGGATTGCTTCAAAGGAGTTTATTTTCCATCTTTTCCGGTTAAAACCTCCTTAGCCCTCATCATCATTCTTACAGCAGATAGGCTTGCCTATAAGAAAGTGAAAACTTGATGTTAATCCATTTTGTTGTCCCTTTACCTTGAGACTTCATTATGTGTACATATATCTTTGATTCCATTCCTGCTACTCTGAGTAGGAGGTATCTGTCTAAAAAATTGCCCATTGATACATTTGCTACTTACACTCCAGATTTCCTCTTTTGTCTCTTGTAGGACTGGGATATTTTTCTTCATCAGGCACTTCCTCCCCATCTTGTATTTTTTTTGAGAGAGAGAGTGTGTGCCTGAGCGGGGGAGGGGCACAGGGAGAGAGAATCTTAAGCAGGCCCCATGCCCAGTGCAGAGCCCAACTTGGGGCTCGATATCATGATGGTAACATCATGACCTGAGCTGAAATCCAGAGTTGGATGCTTAACTGACAGCGCTATCCAGGCCTGTATTTTCCTCCCATCTTGTATTTTTAACCACTCCTTCTCCGAGTCAAGTCTTTAAAGCCTACAAACATATTCAAATTTCTCCCATATTTAGGGAGCTACTATAACTACAAACACAATCAACACTCACTACATTAAAACGGTCCTCTTATAAGTGGTTGTACCACCTTTCTAGAGAGAAACTTAAAATACTCACGTTTTTTAGCCCCCAATTTTCTCTACTTATAAATATAACTTTGGTGGGGGGAAATTCGAAGATTTACAGTTAAATAAAATTGCATCTCTTTTCAAAGCTTAAATGTCAATGTGTGATTTTTTTTTAAAAGAATGATAGTAAGCTGTATTTAAGGAGAGATTTTCAGTCAGCTAGAGAAAGTAAAGTCAGATGGAAATGGCTTATCCAAATTCTCCCTAAGTCATTAATCTCAGGTATTGTTGTATCATTTGGGACAGAAAACCCAACTCAAATTTGCTTAAAAATTTGAAGGGATTTATTTGTTTGTGTAACTGGAAGCATCAAAACTGTGTTTGGTTTCAGCTGATGTCCAATATAGTGGCTCACATTATATCTCAGTAGACTTTGTTTCTTTCTGTTGTTGTTGTTGTTGTTGTTCTGCCTTTTATGGCAATTGGCTGTGGTGGCATTGTTTTCAGGCCTCTGAGCAGTTCCCCACCCAGCATAACCATAGTGGTGTAAATCTCCCATCTGTGTACTGCACAGCCAGAGGACAGGAAGAAGTTGTTTCAGTAGCTACTTTAAAAATTCTGAATTAATTCCTTGGCTTAAGGAGATTATATGCTGATTGGCTTAGCTCCCACTTCTGGAACTGGATTGGGATCAATCCTAGCCAAACAACATGCCTAAGAATGAGGAGGGCTGAATTCTCCAAAGAGAATGAGGATATTTTTTGAGAAAAGTGAGAGGACAGATGAACAGATGTCCATTCTTGCCATCTGCCTGAGCCAATATCAAATTGAACATAGGCTTTTTTTAAAAAGCAAGAGTTCTGGGGTGCCTGGGTGGCTCAGTTGGTTAAGCATCTGACTTTGGCTCAACTCATGATCTCATGGTTTGTGAGTTCAAGCCTCACATCAGACTCTGTGCTGACCACTCAAAGTCTGGAGCCTGCTTCAGATTCTGTGTCTCCCTCTCTCTCTGCCCCTCCCCACTTGTGGGCTGTCTCTCAAAAATAGAATAAACATTAAAAACATTTTTTAAAAAGGGTAAGAGTTCTATGTGTTGAGTGTGATGAAACAAAGAAAGAAGCAATGGTACTGAAAGCCTATCATCTACAATACCCTTTCTTTGGTTCCAGAGTAGGAAGGTCTTCTGGTTTGGATCATTATCTTTTGGGATAATGGCTAATTATTATTGGATGTGACTAATGCCACATATGATGTTAGTGACCTTTCTTGCACTATAGTCTCCCTAAAAATTCATGTTCCTGACAATATCAGAGTTCATATGTATCTCAACTCAGTGTCAGAACAGGAAGGACATATACTTCAGCAGTCCAACCTTACTTATGACCAGAGCTTGATTTTCTCATAGTATCTCCCCTCCCCACCCCCTTCCCGCCATTAAAGACCAGAGCCCATCTCCCCCAACATTATTACATTAAAATAAGAGGTGATTTTTTTAAATTTTGTTTTCATCTTGGTTAACTTACTCATTGAGATCAAAGGTCTAATGATTATTCATTCAATTACTTTATCTCATTTAATAGCACAGGCAATAAATCTCCAGTCTAATAGGCAAAATTACGATTATTGTTGTCTTATAATTGTTCCTGTAGTTCATCAATGATCTTCATACATAGTCACCTTGCCTTATCTCCTTAGATGAAGAAATTCATAAAATGAACCTAAAATAAAATTAGATACATAATACTACATAATGAAATCTGTGACATTAAAAAATAATATTCCAGAATAATATTTAAAAGTTAGAATGCATTTTTATGATGCCTAAAAATTTTTCAAAAGTGGTAGACACAACTATATAGGAAATTTGATCCCAAATTGCAAATACATTCATACACAGATTTATAAAGGAATATAAAGAAATACACCAGAATGCTAAGAGTGCTGGTAATATGGGGGAGTGGTTATATTTTTATCTTCATATTTTTGTATGTGAAATGGGCACAAATCTCAGTCTGTAACTAAGGTAAGATAAAAGCCACAACTTTTCCTCAGCTTTTCTACAGCTAAACCTAAGTTCTATTTTCAGCCTTCAGTTCTGCTGGGAGGTAGAAATTTACTGTTAGTGTCCTGGAGCTATGACTAAATTCCAGGAGTATGCAGCAAGTCAAGACTGTGGGGTCTGGGGACCAAGCTCTCCGCCATCAGAGACAGCTGTCTGTATTGGAAGAAGGTCAGATGTCATTTCCTCTCTGGGCTCTAATCTCAGACCATTCATCTCATGACTCTGCTTTCTTGTCTTGCTGTAAGGCCTCTCTGAGTCTGGTTTTCTCTCAGTTAATTCTGTGTCCTTACTGGGTACTTCTGCGTCACCCAGAGTATGAGAAATTTGATAAGGTTGTATAAATCTCAAGTGTCCATGGTACAGTCATGTTCTTGTATCATGCTAGGTATGGAGAATTCCACAAAACTTGATATGTTGCCCCAGGTTACTCAGAGAAAATCAGATAAGGTTTTCTCTTCTCTGGGATCTCTCAAATTCACCTGTATTTTCTGTCATGTCCTCTGCTCCCTATTTTGACCTGGACGGAGCTCCTGGGGAAAGCCCTGTCTCAGGGATATATCAATATGACAAGTTCCTTAATTTTTCCTTTCCTTTCTCCAAGTCTGGAGGCTTATCTGTCTGAGATGGGAAAACTAATTCTTCTATATTTTTCCAATTTTTTTAGTTATGGCACAAGGTAGATTCATTGAGTTTTATAGGGTAAAATGTTCATGAATCTTAAAATATGAGGCTCTTATGAATAAAAAATCTTTGGTTTTGAAACCCAAAATAATTATTTTCCCATTTCTAAACTATTCTTCTTCCTTGAAAAAAATGTGCATATTTCCTTTTAGTTTAAATGAGGAAGAAGACATGGTTAAAAAGGAATGGAAATGAAAAATATATTGATAATATATCAAAATATGATTTCTGCATTTCTTTGCAGCATTTCTTTATAAAGTATATTTTACTTTTGTAATCAGAAAAAAACACACATTAAGTGAACACACAAATAGCCCACGTTTGACTCTTTTCCCATGTGGCTTCTGCCCTATCTCCTGCCTTTTGTCACAGTCATTCTCTTTAACAGAATGTTCTACACTTAACTTCCCGTTATTTTTAAACCACTCCTGCCAAATATAGTGGACTCTTTAGTGTTTGTTTTACTTACTTCCTTGCAACTCACATTGACGTTGATTCCTTTCATGTTGACACTGTTCTTTCTCCTGGTCTCAGAGACACACTGTCTTTTGCTATCTGCATCTCTTTGTCTCTTTACACTGTCCTATGCAGCGCCTCTTTCTCCTTCTCCTCGTGAATGCTGGCATTCTCCAGGGTTGAGTTGTTGACTTTCTTACCCTGACCAGTTTTTTTTGTCAGCCTTGGCTTCACTTACCTCCCATTGATACTTTGCTCCTTGGCAAATGTAGATCCATGGCTGTAATCTTTTTTCTGGGCTTTAGCACTTAGCCTTTCATGGCTGTTATATCCAAGACTGATCTCCATATCAGTGAGGACTTCAATCTCTTCTACCTCCTCCTGGCTGTCTCCAGAGTGATCTTTTGTATTTAAGTTTTCAAAAATAAATTTATTTTTATGTTACTCAAAGTTACACATTCACATGGAAGATGTCTCATAAGATAAAGTAGGCTCCGCTACCCCTTCTCTATCTAACACCATCCCTACATCCAATAGGCTGTTCCTTTTGCATTTACCTTCATGTTTCTAAATAGCCTTAAATATGGCTATGTCTTGATTTGTTTCAGTTTCAGGCATTATCTGTTGACTTTCCACTGAGATGAGGATTTAATACTTTTTTACTGCCCTCCCACCCCAAAACACATGAGCTCTCTCTGCCCCCCCCCACACTTTCTCTTTCAATTTATGTTATAATTCTATTGTAATTTCAGTAAGATGGATATTTAATTTACATCACTACAATTGTATAAAAATTCTTCAAAGCCAAGCCATGCCTGTGGTGGTTTCTCCTCCCTAACACCAGCCAAATCTGACACCAATTCCTGGAATTCAGTTGGACTCCACAGGTTTAAGGGCTCAGTACCACAGCACTGTCCTCAGTTCAGACAGTCATAAGTATCAGGTCCTCAGGTTATCTCTTCTTCTGTCCAGCTCAGCTATAAATCCAGGGGTTCCTACAACGCCTTTTTCAGTTTTGATAACTGGCTAGAATAACTCACTGAATCAGGAAAGTGCTTTACTTACCCTTGCTGGTTTATTATATAGGATACAACACAACACAGCCAAGTGGAAGAGATATATAGGGCAAGGTAGGTAGGGGGGAGGCGAGGCACAGAGCTTGTATGCCCTCTCTTCCGTGTTCTCCCAGCACCTGACTATTTCAGCAACCCAGAAGCTCTCGGAACCCTGTTCAGGGGATTTTTATGGAAATTTCATTACCTAGGCACGAATGATTAAATCATTGGCCGTTGTTGATTGATCTCAACCTCCAGCCCCTTCTTCTCCTTGGAGGTTGGGAGGTGGAGTTAAAAATTCCAACCTTGTAATCACAAGGTTGGATCCTCTGGCTACCAGTCCCCATCCTGAAACTATTTGGGAGCCCACTAATAGTCACCTCATTAGCATAAACGCAGGTATGCTTAAAAGGGGATTGTAGTGTAATAGAAGACACTCCTATCACTAAGGAAATTCCAAGGGTACTCTGTGCCAGGAACAAGGGACAAAGATCAAATATATTTCTTATTATACCATGCCATGTAGGAAACTACAATTACATACAAGTCTTTTTTTGTACAACTGTTTGTTTTCTCTTTTCCCTAGAATTAATAATTGTCTTTCTTTGGTATGTTTGTTTAGTTTTCTAAGATTCTCCACCATAAATGTAAATGTTTCCAGTAATTTTCAACTATCACATGCTCTGTTAGTTTTAGCTTCTTGGAAATCTTTCTTGGAGTACTCTGAATGCCTGCTCAAATCTGGACTGGCTGTTCTTTAGGTCTCCTGTACACCTGCAACCCTGGGATCTCCCTTCTCCATTACAGTGGGGATTTCCTTCACCTCTCTTCTGCATTGACTCCTGATTACCATTAATGTCTTCATTTCCTTATTCTGTTGGAGTATCTCTGCCCTGTATATCCCAGACTTGGAACCGAAGAAGGCAACAACCTGGAAATGCTAAGGAGCACAAACAAAAAAGCCTGTTAAATGATAAAAATTAAACTTAGTAAATTTTAAGGATCTAAGTGGCTTTACTCAATGATTCATGAGTTGGGGGCATAGCATCTAACAAGTAGAGGGGGGCTCTGAGGAGTTGTACAAAAGGGAAGATGTGTATAGAAGGAGGGTAGGGCAAGAAACGTATCAGCAGAAGAAAAGAATTGTTTCAGGTAAGACTGCTTTTCCTTTGGAGGAAAAGCAAAGGGTCTTATCATTACCTCAGATACCTCATCTCATCCATTACCACAGATTACCTCATGTCTCTTTGGGGCTGGAGGACCCAAATGGCAGACTTACTGAGCAGCTTGAGTGTCAACAGAGGCCATGTGACCAACCAGGACTTATATCCCTCCCTGGCAGTGAAGATATGGTATATTCCTCTTCCGCTGTCAGACTAGTGTCAGTGGAAAGCCAACTACGCCAGATTTAAATAAGATTCAGAATCTTACAATACTCAACTGTCCATGTTTATAAAAAATCAGTCATCATACCAAGAATCAGGAAAATCTCAAACTAAATAAAAAAAATCAATAGATGCAAACACAGAGATTACAGAGCTATTAGAATTATCTGACAAAGTTTTAAAACATCCATCATAAAAATGCTTCAGCAAGCAATTATAAACATGCTTGAAACATGTGAAAAAATAGAACGTTTCAGCAAAATATAGAAAGTCTCAACAAATATTTATAAGATATAAAGAAGAGCCAAATGGAAATTTTAGAACCTAAAAATATTATAATCAAAATAAAAAAGTCAGTGGATGAGCTAAATAGCATAAAGTAAGGAACGGAGGAAAGAGTCAGTGAATTTGCAAAAGATTTTACATAGAAATTACCCAAATCTGAAAACAGGGAGGAAGAAAAAACTGAAAAAATAAACCAAACCTTGGATAACTGTAAGATTGTAACAAAATATCTAATATCCATGTCATCAGAGTCCCAGGAGAAGAAAAGAAAGAGTACTCAAAGATTAGATTCAAGAAATTAAGAAAATCCCCAGTAGATCAACCCCCAAAAATCCACATCAAGACTCCTCATAGTCAAATTTCTGAACACTGAAGATATAAAAAAATCTTAAAAGCAAGAAGAAACACCTTACCTTTGGGGGAAGAACAGTTTGAATGACAGTGGATTTCTCATTAGAAATCACATAGGTCCAGAAATAAGTGGTACAATGTTTTTCAGGTGGTAATAGAAAAGAACTATCAACCCAGAATCCTACATCCACTAAAAATATTCTTCAGGAGTGAAGAGGTAATCAAGACATTCACAGATGAAGAAAAATTAAGAGAATTTGTTTTCAATAGATCTACCATATAAGAAAGGTTAGGAAATCATTTCACAAAATGTATGTGTATCAAATCATCATGTTGTACATTTAAAATATATTGTAGTATATTATTATCATATATATCAGTATGCAATATTTAAATATACTGTATTTTTCAATTATACCTCAGTAAGGCTGAAAAAATTATAAACCTCAGGAAAAAAAAGAGGCTAAGTGGAGTTCTTTATTTTTTATTAAAAAATTTTTTTTAATATATGAAATTTATTGTCAGATTGGTTTCCATACAACACCCAGTGCTCATCCCAAAAGATGCCCTCTTCAATACCCATCACCTACCTACCCTCCCTCCCACCCCCCATCAACCCTCAGTTTGTTCTCAGTTTTTAAGCGTTTCTTATGCTTTGGCTCCCTCCCACTCTAACCTCTTTTTTCTTTTTTCCTTCCCCTCCCCCATGGGTTTCTGTTAAGTTTCTCAAGATCCACATAACAGTGAAAACATATGGTATCTGTCTTTCTCTGTATGGCTTATTTCACTTAGCATCACACTCTCCAGTTCCATCCACGTTGCTACAAAGGGCCATATTTCATTCTTTCTCATTGCCACGTAGTACTCCATTGTGTATATAAACCACAATTTCTTTATCCATTCATCAGTTGATGGACATTTAGGCTCTTTCCACAATTTGGCTATTGTTGAGAGTGCTGCTATAAACATTGGGGTACAAGTGCCCCTATGCATCAGTACTCCTGTATCCCTTGGGTAAATTCCTAGCAGTGCTACTGCTGAGTCATAGGGTAATTCTATTTTTATTAAAATTTTTTTTAATGTTTATTTGTTTTTGAGAGAGAGAGAGACAGATAGACAGCCCAAGGAGGGGAGGGGCAGAGAGAGAGGAAGGCACAGAATCTGCAGTAGGCTCCAGGCTCTCAGAACCTGACATGGGGCTCAAACTCACGAACCATGAGATTATGACCTGAGCCCAAGTCAAGATGCTTAACTGACTGAGCCACCCAGGCACCACCATGGGAGTTCTTTAAACATACAAGAGTATAAAGAGAAATCTTGAAATATCAAGAAGGAAGCAATAACACTGTGAACAAAAACATGAGTAAATACATTAGACATCCGTTCTCCTTTTGAGTTTTGTAAATTTTATTTGATTATTGAAGCTAAAAATGTAACCATTTCTAATTGGTTCTGAGTGTATTTTGAGGAAATATTTAAGATAATTATACTATAAAGGGTAAAAGAACATAATGGGAAATAAGGATTGTGATGGTTAATTCCATGTGTCAATTTGAAGGGCTATGGTATGGTAAAGCATTATTATCTAGTAAAACATTATTTCTGGGTGTGCATATGAGGCTATTTCTCAAAGAAATTAGTTTCTCTTCTATTAGACTAAGTAAAGAGATACACTAATGTGGGCAGACATCATCCAATCTGTTGAGGGCTCAAATAGAACAAAAAGGTAAAGGAAGGGCAATTCTTCTCTCTTCCTTAAGCTGGGACATTCATCTTTTCCCGCCCTTGGGCGTCTAAACTCCTGGTTCTTGGGCCTTTGGATTCTGGGACTTACACCAGTGGCCCCCTCTTGGCCTTCAGACTCAGACTGAATTATACTACCAGCTTTCGTGGTTCTTCAGTTTACAGGTGATAGAACTTCTTGGACTCCATAACTGCATAAGCCAATTGCTATAATAAATCTTCTGATATATCTATATATCCTATTTCTCTGGAAAACTAATATAAGGATTCATTTGAACTGGTAAAATGACTACACTAGCAAACTTTGATAAATTATGTATATATAAAATAATATCTAGAACAACTACTAAAAAAGCTATACAAAATCCACAATGAAAAACTATAGATGATCAAAATTGAAATGTAAAAAATTCTGAAGCAATCCTAAATAAGATGGGAAAAAGAAATCAGATTAAGTAAAACACATAGAGAAAAGCAGAAAACAAAAATTAAAATGTTAGATTTAAGCCCTAACATGTAAATAATTATTTTAAATATAAATGGTCTAAATATACTAATTAAACATCACAGATTGCCAGAGTGTATTAAAAATTATAGCCCAACTATTTTCTGTCTAGAAGAAACTCAAATACAAGAAATTTAAATATATTGATATAGGCAAGTTGAAAATAAAAGGATGAAAATAATAACTTGTATGTATTAATCAAAAGAAAGCAAGAGTGGCTATATTAATATCAGATAAATTAGACTTGCAAGCAAAGAAAATTACCAGAGAGGGAGGGGATATAATGACAGAGTCAATCCACCAATAAGTAACAATATGTATACACCAAACAACAGAGCTACAAAATATGTATAGCAAAATAAAAATAGCGACAACTGATAGAACTGAAAGGAAAAATAGACAAATCCATACCTGAAAGTTAGAAACTTCAAAAACTCTCTCTCAAGAAATTTACGCAACAGAGGCACCTAGGTGGCTCAATCGATTAAGCGTCTATCTTCAGCTGGGGTCATAATCTCAGGCTCCTGAGTTTGAGCCCCTCATCAGGCTGTCTGCTGTCAGCACAGAGCCCACTTCGGATCCTCTGTTCCCCTCTTTCTGCCCCTCCTCCATTCATGAGCATATGATCTCTCTCTGTCTCTCAGAAATAAAGAAACATTAAAAAAATTTTATTGTAACACCTAAGCAGAAAATCAGCAAAGGTAGAGTTGAACTCCATTAGCCAATAGGTTATAATGGATATTTATAGAATAATTTACTCAACATAGCAGAATTTATTACAGGTGCCCAAGAAAAATATCCTGGACCAGAAAACCAATCTCAACACATTTGAAAGAACTGAAATGATATGAAATGTGTTCTCTGATCACCATGCAAGCAAACTAGAAATTAATAACAGAAAGGTAATGAGAAAGTCACTTACTTAGCAAGTAAACATCACATTTCCAAATAATCCCTGGATCAAAAAGGAAATCTCAAATAAAAGAAATAAAAAAATACCCTAAAGTGAGTGAAAACAAAAATACAACCTACCAAATTTGTAGGGCATGACCAAAGCAGTGCAGAGAGAAACATTCGTAACACTAAATAAATACATTAGGAAAGAGGAAAAGACTCAAATAAATAAGCTCCCACTTTGTGGGAGGCAAAATAATGGCCCCAGAACCTGTGAATATATTACCTTAGGAGGCACAAGTAACTTTGCAGATGTGATTAAAAATATTGAGATTGGGAGGGGCTCCTGGGTCCTCGGTCAGTTAAACATCTGACTCTTGATTTTGGCTCAGGTCATGATCTCCTGTTTCATGAGTTCGAGCCCTGAGTCGGGCTCTGCTCTGACAGTGCAGAGCTGCTTGGGATTCTGTCTCTCTCCCTCTCTTTCTCCGCCCCTCCCCTCCTTGTGTGCTATCTCCACCCCCCCCCCTCCCGCCCAAGAAAAGAATACTGAGATGGGGAGATTATCCTGATAGTTCCAGTGTAATCATAAGGGGCCTTAGAGAGTCAGAAATTAAGAGTGAGAAAGATTAGAAAATACCAGCTGTTGGCTTTGAAGATGGAAGAAGGTGTCATGAGCCAAGGAGTGTAAGCAACCTCTGGACACTGGAAGAGGCAAGGAAATATGTTTTCTCCTAGAGCCTCCAAAAGAAAGCAGCCTTATTGACTCTTGGATTTTAGCCCACAAAACTTCCGATCTACAGAACAGTAAGATAAAAGTTGTGTTGTTTTGGGGTGCCCGAGTGGCTCGGTCAGTTGAGCGTCTGACTTCGGCTCAGGTTACGGTTATGATCTCACGGTTCGTGAGTTCGAGCCCCACATCGGGCTCTGTGCTGACAGCTCAGAGTCTGGAGCCTGCTTCGGATTCTGTGTGTGTCTCTCTCTCTGCCCCATCCCCAGTCATGCTCTGTCTCTCTCTGTCTTAAAAATAAATTTAAAAAAACATTAAAAAATTTTAAACAACAACAAAAAAGTTACGTTGTTTTAAGTCATTAAGTCTGTGGTAATTTGTTACAGCAGTAATAGAAAACTAAGACAGATTTTGATACCAAGACTGGGGTCCTGCTGTAACAAATACCTAAAAATGCAGAAGTATTTGGTGTTGGGCAGTTATCAGAGGATGGAAGAACTTTGAGAGGCATAATAGAGAAAGCCTATAATGCTTTGAACAGACTCGTTAGTAGAAACATGGATGTGAATGATTCTGCTAGTGAGGACTCAGGAAGAAGTAAGGAGCATAGTAGAGAAAACATATATTGTCTTAGAGAATACATAAATCATCATGAACAGACTTTTAGTAGAAGCACCAGGAGTGCTGCTGGTAAGGGCTACGTGAAAATGAGGACCATGTTATTGAAGACTGGAGGGAAGGCTGATCCTTGTTAAATAATGACAGAAAGCTTAGTTGAATTGTGTCCTGCAGTTTTGTGGAAAGCAGCATTTGTAGGTGATGAACTTGGAGATTTAGTTGAGATTTTCTAGCACTGTTGAAAATATAGCCTGTTTTCTACTGGCTTCTTATAACTAAAATGTGTGAAGACAGATAAACTTTGGGAAGATGGTTAGTTGAAAAGGAAACAAGATTTCATGAATTGGGAAATTCTCAGTCTATCCAGACTGCAGAATATGCTAAAATTAGATTCAGTGTTAAGAAAACGAACTCTGGTGATAAAGGCCAGGGTGTGGCTAGACAGCTTTTTGCTGGTGACTTGAAAGGAACCAAATATCATAGTATTCAGTCATACAGGGGACTCTTTGAAGAGATTAGATGTGTGATTAGATTAGAGACTCATGGAGCCCCACCACCTACCTCAGCAGAAGCCAAAATTAAAAATAGAATTATCTAGGGATGACCTATGCAGGTCTCTCTTGTGTGATGTAGTAAATCCCTGTGGCATACACAGGAGATCCACAAGTTTCCAGAAAATTTTATGCCAACAGAAACACTGTCAGCTTGGACTGAAATGGATAGAAAGAGGATGAAATAAATGAAAGACTGTTGGACTCCCAAAATTCTACAGGCAGGAGACAGACTGATTAAACGACTTAGCTGCAAGCACGTGATACTTCTTGAGAAAGGAAGGGTGACTCCATTGGCAGAGCCTCAAGGCCAGAGGGCAGAATTTCCAACCCACTGAGGATTATTCCCAGGCCAGGAAGCCTAATATTGTTTTTCCAGCTAGATGAATAAAACTCAGTCACCCCTTAAATAGTAATGGGAGAAACAGACAAATTATGGTCTTTTTCAAATGAAATAATAGAACTAAAAGGAAGCTGTGACTTCTGTGAATGACATATAAAGTAAATAGGTGTTTGTTTTTTTTAAATCGTAGGATGTTTTGCTATGAAGGTTTATACAACTGAATAAAAGACCAAAAAGAGAGTAGAATAATCTCAATTTAAGTAAGCCACTTGTCAACAAAATTTCCTCAAGTTCTAAAACCAATTACTAAATATGCCATTCAGGTAGCCTCATCACCACAACATAAATTCTTATAGATTCATAGGAAAATAATGTTTTATTCAACAAGAAACTTTCAAATAGTCTGAACAAAAATAACCTCCACAAAGCCATTTAAATATATCTGGCTCTGGTAGGGCTCACCACAGTTTCAAAGAGCTATTAAAATGAGCTTTTATAATTAAAATATGATTTGTAATGTTATAAGTGACAAAGCTTAAAGTGCTTTTATTAACAGGCTTTATAGGCATCATTAAAAAACTATCAATATTCAACACTGTTTCACATATTTAAAGGACCTACATTTTTGTATTGGTTAGTTAATATCTAAATTCCAGGTACTCTCCAAATAAGCCTGCCCATCTCTAGACATCAACACAAATCTTGGTATTGCACATGGGACTATGTCACCAAGGCCAACACCCTTGAACATTGTTGAATCAGGAGAAAAATCCCCCAGGAGTTTCTGTCTTCCACTTTCCCATTGTTCAAGGGATTACAAGCTGACCAACCACACACATAAGCAGAGAACTTTGGAACATTCCCCATATCTCAGAGCACCCCTAGTTTCACCATGAGAAGACAAAGACTTTAAACTCCATTTGCTGTTTTAAGAGAACAAAATTTATAGGTGGCTGACCCAGCTCTGGGTTTACCAGACACCCTTTGTATCTCGGTCTTTGCTAATACAGGGCTTCATAACCTAGACATCTTCAGTTATTTCCATAAAGGACCTTCCTTATTCTTGATACAATCTATGCTTTTTCCCTAGAGCCTCAATGTACCCCTTGCAGAATTTCCTCACATCCTCAGGAAACTCCACGCTACGAAAATAGAGTTCCTTCCCTCCTCAATTAATTTTTTTTTTAAATTAGGAACTCATCAGCATTTATTTCCATAGATGGGAATTATTTGCAGAACAACTTGTGTGAGGTTTGAGTGTACCTTCTGTGTAATACTCCCATCTCCGCATATCTGTACACAGCTCAATGTGTGATAAAACCTAGGTAAGCAGAACTCATGCCTGATGAAGCATTTTCTTGCTAGGTTGATAGGCTAGCCTTGAGGACCAGTTTTAAAATGTTGTCTCTGGAAGAAATATACTGCTTACCGACTTACTATCAAAAACCACTTTGCAGTGGCAATTTATTAGGTAAGGGGCTAGCAGCATCCAAATGAATAAAATAAAAATAATCCTGTTTGAGAGACCTCAGTTATTTGAGGCATGCATTTGGCTTCTCGTGACACTTTAAAATTAAGCATTCATTCAGAGCACCAGAGACTACTTTTATAGGAAAGATGCTCAAAGTTGTTTCTGTGCTTTGATACTAAACTCAGTCTAGCACTCACTCATTTGAGGACCAGAACCAGCACAATCCATGTCTTATTTGTTTTATTTGGAATACATAGACTGGAGCTTGAATAATAAATGAATAACAGTAGATTAATCAAAGATTGCTCAATTTGTCAGAACTGACCCAAAGCTGCTATACCCACAGGGCCTATTGCAACCTATCTCAGCAGAGAAGTAAATAAAACAATTTAGGGTCTTAAATATTCCCAGCACCACATCCTGAGGATTCTTTTCTTAAAGTTTATTTATTCATTTTGAGGAGGGAGGGGGAGAGAGAGAATCTCAAGCAGGCTCCATGACCAGCCCAAGGCCAGGCTCAATGCCATGACTGTGATGATCATGATGACCTGAGCCGAAATCAAGAGTTGGACACTTAACCAGCTGAGCCCCCCAGGGACCCCTAGAGCACAGATTCTAATGTCAGCAGCTTGAAATAGCACCGCTGCTGCAGGGCGTCCTCGGTTACTTTGATTATATGATTTCTCCACTTATTCCCTTGACTGAAACCAGGAATGCCTCTCCCTCTCCACCATCATGTCTTAGGGAAACTGCTTGTTCCTCTATATCTGAAAAATTCAGCCCTATCGAAATCTCATTATAAGATGCTTCCAGAGTGGTGGTTTGGAAAGAGTGGTCCCCAAACCTGAGAACTTGTTAGGAATGCAAGGTTTGTGAAAACACACATTGCTGGGCCCTGCCCCCAGAGCTGAAGCAGAAGCTCTAGGGACAGGGCCCAGCAATGTGTGTTTTCACAAACCTTCCAGGTGAGACTTGAGTACAGTTAAGTTTGAGAATCACTGTTCCAGAATCACTGTTTATAGACTTTCATCATTCTCAATTCATGCCACTTTGTTACATTGTCCTCTGCCTGTCCTAGACAGTGTCATCTACCATTTGTATTGTCATTTATCCACATCCAAGGGTTGCACCTCAACTCTTAAGTCATACTTATTTTTGGGTTATCTTGGTGTTTAGGGGACAGAGCACCGAATGCCCCAGCCTCAGAGTACCTTGGCATTATCTACTCAACAACCATGACCCACACCATGCTTTCTCAAATGACACCTACGGTCACATACCAAACATTGTCATCATTTGGAAATGTTCTACCTCTGAAATCTTAAAGTCCTCAGTTTTAACCTTGATTAACATTAAAAAAAATTTTTTTAATGTTTATTTCTGAGAGAGAGAGAGAGAGAGAGAGAGAGAGACAGAGCATGAGTGGGGGAGGGGCAGAGAGAGAGGGAGACACAGAATCAGAAGCAGGCTCCAGACTGGGCTGTCAGCACAGAGCCCGATGCGGGGCTCGAACTCACAAATCGTGAGATCATGACCTGAGCCAAAGTCGGACGCTCAACCTACGTGAGCCACCCAGGCACCCAACCTTGATTAACATTTAGACCATCTCAGTTAACATCCTGACATTCCTTCTCTCAACATTATTCACTATTTCATCCAAAAAGACCTCAGATTTTCAGCTGCTTTTTTTTCCCACCTACTCCATTACCCTCCCAACTTCATTCTTGTACTTTCTAGTCCAGACCTTATGGTACACTGCTTAAATTCTTCTCTTTCAAACAATCTCCCCTATGCCTGCTCTACTAATTTTCAACTGGGGTCAGTCCTACGTGATCAAATCTGAACTTTTTTCCATGTTACCCACTTTTTATACTGTTACATTTCAGCTGCTGGAAGTCACAGGAGTGACAAGTTAATGCCACCAACTGCCTTGTAACCGTTAGTGGGTTTTTCCTGCAATTCCATCAGTGGCAATGCCAAGCCTTTACCAATGTAAAACTTACAGGTTTCCCATATCAAAGGTAATATCAGAGTGAGCAGATACAATACTAACTTTCTCAGCTTCTCACCTCCATATCTGCAGACTCACTATTTGTTGTCATCTTTGCCCATCTCCATTCGTTGCATGGATGGGATGTTCTTCTCTGTATACAGTCTTTTCCTGCCCCCAGTAGCGTCTCGGTCCGGCAATTGTCCCCTCTCAGGTTTATTTTCCAGTTTCTCCTTCCCTTGAAGTAAAGTAATATATTCAGGCCTTTCCTGTTTATAAAAGTAACATGGCACCCACCTCACTCAAATCCTCTGAAACCAGCTTTTGCACCATCTTATTCCTTTCATTAATAGTCTCGGTTCTGGAAAAATTATCCATGTTTTTTTTTTTTTTTTCCGGAACACACTTCCTCAGCTTCCATTTTTCTCAATAAAATAATTTATCGCTATAACTTCACTGAAACTGTTCTCTCTACTAACAGAACACTTCTCAATATCAGATTAGTCATGAAGGCATCTTGTTTCTGTCTCTCTGGCCATTGGTGCTTGGTCTCTTTCACTGGGTATTGTTTTTTTTACTTGTTTGTTATATGTTATTGTTCCACAAGACTTCATCTTTTATCCTCTCCTCACTCTGAATACTCTCTGTAGATGATCTCATTCCTGCCTATCTCTTTCACTACTGCCAGATCTCTAGTGCAGATTCTCCTGAGTTCCAAACCTAGATGTTTTGCTGCCTGTGGATATTCCCATCAAAATGTCTGTCAGGCACTACAAACTTAACAGAACCACAACTGTGCTCGTGGTCTTCTCCCTCACATCTGCTTCCTCTGTTCTTGAGCTCAGTAAATGGGACCACTTAGTCACCCCAGTAAGGAACCCAAAAGTAATTCCTCTGTACCTTACTTAGACTCTTAAATTCTGCTTACTTGACTTTCTTCACTCACTTTCATATATGCCTTTTCTTAGTTTATCTCACACATAATCATTGCAATAGTTCCATAACTTTCCTCCTTGTCTCCTTTCTAACCTGCCTGTAATTAACTTAGCCTTCCTACTACTTTTGTTTGGTCCCTATTCTAGTTGGGCAAGTCCAAGAAAGGAGCTATGTTCAAGAGGCCAAGATTAAACTGGATGTTGTCATGTAAGGCAGAGCTTTTTACCCCAGAATTGCATTGCATCATGCTAACTGGTAAATGCCAGTATTATACTCAGAAGGGTAAAAGGTCTACAATAGTATCATCAGTGAATGGTGAGACTCAGAAGGTGGAACATGGAACCAAAGGAGGCAAAGAGCCCCTGACATCTGATGGAGGAGTTTTGGAGTATGTGATGGGCATGGATGGATGAGCTGCAAGGTAGAGTGCAGGTGTCCTTTTTATGTGGTTTCTCTGACAAGTAACATGGGTCAACTGAAGCCTTTAAAAGATCAAATAGGACAGAGAATTGCTAGAACCATATTCTGGAAGGAAAATAAGATTATGCTAATTTCTTGCTTAAACTACTCCATTTTCTACATAATGAAGTCTAAAATTCTTACTGTGGTTCACAAGACTCATTGTGATTTGACCCTTGCCTTAACTATATTCTCACCACTCAGCCACAGTGAACTACTTGGAAGTTCCTGAATGTGGTAAGCCACTTGGTATCAATGTACGTAGTTTTCTCTGCCTGAAATGCCTGTTTTCTTGCCCAGTCTGCCATTCTCCTGTTTATTCTTTAAGACCAAACTTGAATAACTCCTTCTCATGGACTCTGAAAACAGAGTGAGTCAAACCTCCCGTCCCTCCCCAGCAAACTTTAGGCTGTCAATGTTCCTTGATCACATCTCTTTGAGAATTACAATAGTTTTGTTTCCCTCATTAACCTATAAGTTCTTTGAGTAAAGGGTATTATTTATCTTTGTAAACCCAAGGACTTTCAGATAGGTGATCAACGGAGGTTTGTTAAATGAATTAATATGTATAGAAAAAAAAAGTTAAGTTTTAACAATAAATAGGCCCAGCACTAAGCAAAGCTTTACAGATGAAAATCAGCACAGATAATTTGTTTCTTCAAAGATGGTGCCTTAGTACATCATTGCTTCACTCCGAGCTCCACCCCAAGAACATCCTCTTAGCCAAGGGGCTTCAGAGATCAGTCAGCAGATGAGAACCAAAGGATGGAAGCTTGACTATGCTTTTTCCCTGATGGCCATGTTAGAGAGTTGTTATTTTCTCCTTTTAGTAATAAAAACTATGTGCTTTTGAGCAGATCTGTGACATGACAAAAGATGTGTTTTAGAAAATTAAATCTGTTGCTGCAAAGAAAAGACAGGAGGCAGAAAGCCTAGTAATACCTGCAATAATCATGGAATGAAGTGATGAGGGTGGTGAGGGTAGAGGCATATATGGAACAAACCAGCCAGTGCAATTGCCAGAGGGCTTCTTAGGATTGTGATGAAATTAGAGCCACTATTTGAAGAACATCTGTCTACTCTGGTTTACTGTATTTTCCCTCACTCAGTGTCTGAATGACAAAGTCATTTTAAGAACTACAGTTGATCTTGAGCACTCTTGATTTTGGCCACCCTCACCTCACATAATGCCAAGCATATTAAATTGTTTCCTTACCCAACGTTAAATGTACTAAAGACTAAGTAATTTAAAGTTAACTATTGAAAAATGTTACATTTTATTAATATTGACAGCAAACATTGATTATATTTTTTGTGGTATTTTTTTCCTTTTTTTTTTTCTGGGCAAAAAGAAATAAACATTCATAGACCATAATCACTGTGGGAAAAAAGAAAAATCTTGTAATGAGATATTATTTCTCTGCTACCAAGGATTAGAGAACTGGTTAAAATTGGATTCCAGGTGTTTTTCAATAATAACAAGATTTATTAATGCTAAATGATTGTTTGCATCCTCCATAGGCTTGGCTTTTATTTTTCTTTTCTTCCTGTATTCAACCTTATATAATGAAAACATTATATACCAGTACAGATTTCCAAAAAAATTAATAACTTTAAGCAAAAAGTTAATGATCTTTAGGCCAATAGGAATTTTTAACAAAAAAGAACATTTTCATTGGTTCCTCCCAGGTACTCTGCTGGGGCTGAGCCTATGTAGAACTTATGAAAAGATTCCCAAGCCATGCTTATTTCTTTTGGCCCTGATTGAGTGGAATAGTTCAAATATTTAGTTAGGCTCTAATATCCATTTAATGGAGCATTCAGCAGAGAATGATAGAAAAGTATGACTCATGAAACAATTGTCCACAGTGATTGAAGTTCCTTTACTGCTCTTTAACTTCTCCAGCTACCAAAGCTGTAAGGTCAAAGGAGATTTACTTAGAGTTGCAAGAAAAAGAAAAACAAACCTGACCACTTTCATGTCTGAAACCAAAGTACATCTACAAGAAAACCAGGGCTTCCTTTTTTTTTGTTCTTCTCTGAGAAAAAACAGATTGCGTTTCTTGTGGGAAGTTCTTAGAGGCACCTGCACGTTGTCAGCCACTTTCTGAAATCACAAAACAAGATCAAACAACATGCTGCAAAACCCTAAATGTAGTGAAAGAAAAACTCCTGTCTCTCTCTCTTAGGGAGTTCCCCAGGCAGGAGAAACCTGGCCTGCCTGTCTCACTTCTACAACGAGATGAAGGGTGTCATTTGTAGAGATTTCTCAATATTTCAGTGTAATTGGAAATGACATGTTCTTTTTAGTGGATTTTCCATTTAAGCACTTACTCTTTTAAGCACCATACTTTGTTTTTACTACTCTTAATTAATTAAAAGATTTCTTTAAAAAGCATATACTGTTTTGCCTTACTAAACGGTACACTAGATATCACTTAATACTCTCTAAATGACTTTGGGTTATCATTATGATATACATTACTAAATTTTCATTCCTTGAAAGGATTTTGAAATATATAAAGCCATTTGTCATCACATTAAAGTGCCTTAGATAGTTCTAAATCCTGTGGCTTTGTTGTGTGTATCTTAACTGTCAGTTATTACTGGTTCATCTTTAAGAAACACTTCATTCTCAGAGAAATTAAAGAGACGTAAATAAGACATTTCATGTTCATGGATCAGAAACATAATCTTTTTAAGATATCAGTTATCTAAAAATTGATATATAGATTCAATATAATCTCAATCAAAATCTTATCAGCCTTTTTGGTAGAAAGATAAGCTGGTTATAAATTTGCATGTATATGCAAAAGAAGTGTTGTAGAGAGCAAGATGGAGTCACTCATGTCAAGCAGGGGCCTGTATTAAGCAATGAGGCAAATGGTTAAGAGTACTGCAGCTATGAGACATCGCCAAGACTAGCATCAGCTGACACCCCAAAACTGATAACCAGCAGAAGCAGAGGAGGTCTTCAGGGGCCCGATAATGTAAATCCCATTAAAATGGAAGGACTTTTGCAGCAAACTATCAGACACTTCAGACATGACCCCTCTGTCTGACCACTTGAAAAAGGCAGCTGCTGCTGAAGGTCTGCCTGACTGAACTCAGAACAGAACTGAGATCCTTCACTGCTTGAACAGAAGCAGTAAGTGCCTAGACCTGATCTGGACCAGACTGAGGCCTTATCTCAACTGAGCATCCATAGACTGACTTAGCATTTGGTTCGTTAACTTCCTATGCCTCTGGTATCTTTTTCTTTTTTAATTTAATTTAATTTAATTTAATTTTTTATTTTTTTAAATTTACATCCAAATTAGTTAGCATATAGTGCAACAATGATTTCAGGAGTAGATTTCTTAATGCCACTTACCCATGTAGCCCATCCCCCCTCCCACAACCCCTCTAGTAACCCTCAGTTTGTTCTCCATATTTATGAGTCTCTTCTGTTTTGTCCCTGTACATGTTTTTATTTTTGTTTCCCTTCCCTATGTCCATCTGTTTTGTCTCTTAAAGTCCTTATATGAGTGAAGCCATATGATTTTTGTCTTTCTCTGACTGACTAATTTCACTTAGCATAATACCCTCCAGTTCCATCCACGTAGTTGCAAATGGCAAGATTTCATTCTTTTTGATTGCCAAGTAATACTCCATTTATATATATACCACATCTTCTTTATCCATTCATCCATCGATGGACATTTGGGCTCTTTCCATACTTTGGCTACTGTTGATAGTGCTGCTATAAACATGGGGGTGCATGTGTCCCTTCACAACAGCACACCTGTATCCCGTGGATGAATGCCTAGTAGTGCAATTGCTGGGTCATAGGGTAGTTCTATTTTTAGCTTTTTGAGGAGCCTCCATACTGTTTTCCAGAGTGGCTGCACCAGCTTGCATTCCCACTCTGTTACCTTGTTTGTTTTGTGAAATGTCTTCTGTTCTGCTCTGTGTGCCCTGTAAGAAGCCAAGTTAATCCACATGGTGAAATGTCATTGAGTTTAGAATCCTGAACATGCTTGACCTTGCTTTATGACTGAGTAAAGCTGACATTGTGGAAAGACACAACTCGTGTGTGTGCTTTCATAGAGTGCTTATGACACCTATAATAGCTAAGACAATTTTTAAAAAGAAGAACAAAGTTGGAATAATTGCACTTTCTGATTTTAAAAATTATATAGCTATAAGGCTATAATCATAAGGTTACAGCAATGAAGACAGTTGAGTATTGAGCTAAAGAGACACTTAAAAATTAGTGGAACAGACAAGAGAGCTGAGAAATATACCCATCTATACGTAGTCAATTTATTTTAAACAAAAGGTGCCAAGGCAATTTAATAAGAGAAGGATAGTCTTTTTAACAAGAAGTCCTAGAACAATTGGGTATTCTTATGCAAAAAATGAAGCATGACCCTTTAGTTCATACAATACATAGAAATTAACTTAAAATGTACCATAAAGCTAAATGGAAGAGATAAAACTATAAAACTCTAAAGGAAAATATAAGAAAAAATCTGTAAGATCTTTGATTTGGCAGTAAGTTTTATATATGACACAAAAAGCATAATCTGTAACAGAAAAAGTTAATAAATTTAAACTTTATCAGAAGTAAAACCTTTGCTTTCTGATGATTTATGCAATAGCCTGGATTAATCTTAAGTGCGTTTTTCTTTAAAAAAATTTTTTTTAACATTTATTCATTTTTGAGAGAGAGAGAGCACAAGCAGGGCTAGGGCAGAGAGAGAGGGAGACAGGGAATCTAAAGCAGGCTCCAGGCTCTGAGCTGTCAGCACAGAACCCGACGCAGGGCTCAAACTAACTGTGAGACCATGACCTGAGCCGAAGTCAGACGCTTAACCAACTGAGCCACCCAGGAGCCCCTTAAATGTATTTTTCTAAGTAAAAGAAGCTAAACCCCAAAGGCTATTTATTGTATGATTCCATTTATATGACATTCTATAAAGGTAAAATTATAGAGACAGAAAACAGATCATTTCCTGCTAAGGGTTTGAGGAAGTAGGAAGGCTGGACTATAAATGGGCTGCACAAGGGAATTTTTGGGGTGATGAAACTGGTCTGAATGGTACTGTGGTGATGGATATATCACTCTGTGCTTTTGTTAAACCTATAGAAGTGTACGTCACAAAGAGTAAACTTCACTGTATGCAAATTTTTAAAAAGTCAACCAAAATATTGGAAAGGTCTCAGGATGGAATGCAGAATGTGTCAAATAAATCAAACCGCATTACAAATGCATGACATAACCTTCCTGAAGAGGATGGGGAAGAAAGGAACCATCACAGACCAGAGAGGACTAAGGAGAAATGACAATAAAATGTCCTATGGCATCCTAGATCTCCTCCTAGAACAACAAAAGACATTAATAGGAAAACTAGTGAAATCCAAAAAAAATTTTGAAACTTAATTAACTTAATAACCTATTAACAGTGATGTGTCAATGTTAGTTTCTTAGTTTTGGCAAGTATACAATAGTAATATAAGCTGATACATTAGGGGAAACAGAAGCAAAGGGTTAGTATCCAAAATATATAAAGAACTTATACAACCCCAAAAACAGATAATTTGATGAAAGTGGGCAGAAGACATAAACAGACATTTCTCCAAAGAAGACATACATTTAGATGGCTAAAAGACACATGAAAAGATGCTCAACATCACTCATCATCAAGGAAATGCAAATCAAAACCACAATGAGATACCACCTCACACTTGTCAGAATGGCTGAAATCAAAAATATAAGAAATAATTGTTGGTGAGGATGCAGAAAAATGGGCAGCCTCATACACCATTGGGAGGAATGCAAGCTGGTGCAGCCACTCTGGAAAACACTATGGAGGTTCCTCAAAAATTTAAACATAGAATTACCATATTATTTGGTAATTCTGCTACTGGGTATTTACCCAAAGAATACAAAAACGCTAATTCTAAAAGACATATGCATCCCTGTGTTCATTGCAGCATTATTCACAATAGCCAAATTATGGAATTAGCTCAAGTGTCCATTGATAGATGGATATATACACACGTATATCCATGCATGTTGTCACAGCTGGCAAGATCTCATACTTTTTTTTTAATGCCTGGTTAATATTCCATTGTGTGTTTATATCTATATCTGTATCACATCTTCTTCATTCATCTATTGATAGACACTTGGGACTTCTTCCATACCTTGGCTATTGTAAATAATGCTGCAGTAAACATAGGGGTGCACATATCTTTTCAAATTAGTGTTTTCATTTTCTTTGGGTAAATACACCATATTGGAATTACTGGATCATATGATATTTGATTTTTATATCTCATTGTGGTTTTGTTTTCATTTCCCTGATGGTAAGTCATGTTGAACATCTTTTCATGTGTCTGTTGGCCATCTCGTCTCTCTCTTCTTTGGAAAAATGCCTATTCAGGTCCTTCGTCCATTTTTCAATCAGATTGTTTGGTGGTGAGTTGCATAAGTTCTTTATATATTTTGCATATTAACCCTTCATTGGACATATTATTTGCAAATACTTTCTCCCATTTGGTAGGTTTGAGAGCTTTAATTTTTAACAGTGTGAATTAAAATCTTGGTTCTGCTCTTTTTTAGGTATGTAACTTGGACGAGTTGTTTAACTCTCCCAAGTCTAAGTTTTCTTATCTGTAAAATGGGAATCATATAGCTCATAGGTTTTGTGAGGATTGGATAATGTACATTATCTAGTGTATAATAACTTCTCAGTAGATTTAGCTATTTTTATTAAAAAATATTACCATGGCTTTCTTTAGACCAGCATAATTTAATTTCTATCTAAATAGCTAAATATAAATAAATATAAATAGATAAAAAATAAATCTCATTTTATTAAAACTTTAACCTACAACTGTGAGAAAATGCATTTTGGAACTATCATAACCTTTGCCATTAGCAAAGGAGACCTTAACATAGCTGTTTGAGCTTGGGGGACGGTTGGGTTTTATGTGAGGCAGGGGCTGCAAAGAAATGCTTAGTGGATCATGGCTTGGATGGTAAAATTTCCTGCTAAATATTTAGAGCACGAGTGACACAAGCTGACATGGTAGTGCTCTCAGTCATGCTATTTTTTATGCTTCCTTTTTAGATTTTGCTACCTATTCCCTTCAGAAAGGAAAAACAGGCAAGGTGATTCATGATAAGTCTCTCTCAGTTATTCCTCACCCTCTCACCTGGGAGAAGGCACACATTGTTCCAAATAGAGTAATATAAGGAGTGGTGAAGCCAAACGTGCCACGCTAAGAACCTGAAAATTGTGATTGCACCGAGATGACATCATGGATATAGTGAGAGTGGATGCAGTCCATGAAACCCTGTATTCTCAGTCTGAGATTGGTAGTTCTGTGAGTATTTGTGTCTGAGTGAGTATTAATTGTTCACATGGTTAAAACCAACAAAACCAATGTTATTCCCCTGATGTTAGCTAAAACCTCATTTTCCTGTTCTTTCTGTTAACTGTATTTGCATATACACACCTTACATATGAGGTTTTGCCATGGGCACAATTATTTCACAGGCAGCGTGTTTAAGGTTTTATTATTATTATTTAGGTTTTAAGGTATTTAAGGATATTTTAAGGATTTATTATTATTATTTAAGGCTTTAAAATTGAGGTCCTGTGGGTGATTGAATACTCAGCAGTTTTCCTCCTCTTCTTTCTCCAGTGCCTCCCGCTTTTCCTAATCCTTCTTTTCTACTTAGAGCTGTGTCATTTGCTGCCTAGAATTGCCTTATTTCCACAGTTTCATAATTTGATGATAGCATTTAGCATTTACCTAGTACTTACTAAGTACTAGGCACTATTCTAAGTATCAACTCTTAATCCTCCAACAATTTCATGAGGTAAGAATCTTACGTTATTTGTACAAACAGGTGAGGAAGCTAGATGGCAGACCCAGTGAGGCTTAGTTTGAGAATGGTCACCTTTCTCGTAGCCATCATCCATCATACTGCTTCCCTCCCCATCCCCATACTGTGCTTCAGGCTGGGACTCATCTGTAATAGGGCTTAATTAGCTCACTTGGACATGTATGTTTTGACATCAACATACCATCTTTAAAAACATTCTCCTTTAGGGGCACCTGGATGGCTCAAGCCAGGTGAGTGACTGACTCTTGATTTTGCCTCAGGTCATGATCCCAGGGTCATGGGATTGAGCCCTGTGTCAGCCTTTGCCCTGAGTGTGGAGCCTGCTTGAGATTTTCTCTTTCTCTCTCTCTCTCTTTCTCTCTCTCTCTCTCTCTCACTCTCTGTTTATCAATCCCCCTCTCCTCCACTCATGCTCTCTCTCTCTCTCAAAAATAATAAAGTAAAATAAAGTAAAATAAAATAAAATAAAATAAAATAAAATATTCTCCTTTAAGATGAAAACACTTCCTAGAAGTATTAGTAATTCAACTGGAGTACAAGCTTTTTGAGGGTGGAGACTTTGTGCTCTGTACCTTCTAGATTGTTCCTACAGGCTTAGCACATGGTAAGGCAATTGAGATATGTGATTGAGGAACATGTTTTCCTCTGCTGACTCAACAACTAGAATTTTGGTAAAGAGATGAGAGAGGTATTTCCAAGTGGTCAAGACAGAGTAATGCAGTGGGCTGTTGAGAACACGAGATTGCAGGTAAGTTCAGAAGGCTACACGCGAGGAAAAGGAAAGTAGAGGAAGGGAACCAAAAGTAACCTCATCTACTTCTTAACTTTGCCTCATGTAAGCTCTGATGCGGACCTAGCATGTAATGCTAGCATATACACAGCAGCACTTCACAAAGACTTTTTATACATATCTCATTTAATGCTCGTAGCAACCACTGAGGTAGGAAGGAAGGGTTCTCAGAGAGGCCAAGGTCAAACCACGTTTTAACTTTCCAAATTCAGGGTTGTTCCTCTCGCATCCCATTACTAGATGCTCACCTGCAATGGGAATGGGCTCAAGAGGGAAGGGCTTTTTTTTTTTTAATCATTTTTACTGAAAAGATCAGAGGAAGCTCATTTTACCAGATGACTCAGAATGAGAAAGCACTGCCCTACACAAAGATCAAGACATGTCTGCTATGAAGACACACATATGTGTCATTCCCTTGGTCGCTGGGTGGGTTAGGGTATGCTGTCCCATAGTGTTGTGTGCTCTCCTACTGAGTCACTCTGGAGAGACTTCACTTAAGGCCTTTGTCAGACCCCTGACAGCCCCTCACACGTGGTATGACTATTTTACCATTTTAAAATTCTGAAACTATCTCAAACTTACATAGAAGTTATAATATTCAAATGTGAGAGTAAATTACTCATTTGAAAGTAAGTCACTGGCAGGATGCTCTTTTATACCTAAAAACTTGTATTCCTAACAAAGAAGGACATTCTCCTCTATAACCACACGTAACAACCAGCAAAATCAGGAAATTTTATTTACATTGACACATTTCCACCACACTGTTTTATCTTCCCACTGACGTTTTAGCTGTTGTCCCTATTAATGTCCTTCATAAGAAAAGGATCCAGTTCACAATCACACATTGCCTTTAGTTGTGTCTTTTTAGTTTGCTTCCATCTTTAGTTATCTTTCTTTGACTTTTCATGACTTTGGCACTTTTGAAAATCACAGATTTGTTACTTTATAGAGTGTCCTTCAGTTTGATTTTCTCTGATGTTTCATCATGATCAGATTTCAGGTTATTTGGCAGGCAACAGCACAGAAGTGATGTTGTGTTCTTCTCCTTGCATCGTATCGGGTAGCATACAATTTTGATTTGTCATATTGATGGTGCTAATTTGATCATTTTATTAAGGTGATATCACCCACTCTAGCCCACTGCAAAGTTACTGTTTTCCCCTTTATAAGTCATATGTGTTTGGGGAAGGGGATGCTTTGAGACTAAGTAAATATGTCATTTCAAATAAAACTTTGTTTTTTCACTTATTTATATTAACATAGTCTTGCAGATTCCCATTTTACTCAGAAGATTAAAATGCATTGCTACCATTATTTATTTTAGATGTTGAAATTGCCTGTAGTTTGGCCAGTAGGAGCCTCTTCAATCTGGATTTGGATTCTGTGTTTGTTGATACACCCTGATTATTCTCTGAGCACTTTCTTACTTTCTGGCATAGCAAGACATTCCAGACTCATTTTGTATTTTTCCTACCCCAGATGTGGAGGCAGGCATTTCTCTAAGGAGTTCTGGTCCCGTTTAGTGGACAATATTTAGAAACCATGATCTGAAAGCTAGATGTGCTCATTATTCTTGGGTTGTCACTGCTCCCAGGCCCTCTCAGAACAGACCAAGTGAGGAATATACGTATTTGTGTGTGTGTCTTTGTGTGTCTGTTTCTATAATTCACATTTTCATCTGTATTTCCTTATCTATATATATTAAAATCCACAGTTTCATGCCAGTATTTCTAATTCCAATCCAACACCACATAATTTATTCCAATTTTCTTCCTTTCTAAATTTGTAACTCTCTTTTCCAATAATGAGAAAACAGGCTTCTGTTATGCTGAATATGCTTCTTATTTGACCAACCTCCCTGTTTGTAACTAATCTCCTATTGTTACTGCCCTAATTCCTAAATGGACCTTAGACACCACTTGAGCTCAAATATCCTGTATTGACTGCATTCTCAGGCTAACGCCCTCTGGTGCTTTACAGGCTTAAATGCTCCCCAAAAGGCTGCTCTGCTCTTCTCACCTTGCTCAGGTTACATTTGACACTGGACTGCCACTCTTCATCCCACTTGGACACAGACAACTTGTGTAGTTCTACCCATCTATGTGGATGCCCTTATCAGTCTACTTAGACTCTGATATCTCGCCAGGCTGCCTTCCCATACAGATAGCCTCAACACCCTAGATTGCACTCCCTTCTATGTTGATGGCCTCTGTATCTTTCTTGGACTCAGACACATCATGTCTTCTTCGCAGCACCCTACAAGAATGACCAGTTTGTACACTCAAGTTAGCATCCTTCTCACTTTCACCAGCCACTTCGGGCCTCCCTCCATTGTGGAAATCTTACTAACCTTGGTCAGGCTCTCCCACCCATGCCAAGCTATCCTTATTCATGGACTCCCTACTCACTTTACTTGGGTTATGACTTCTGTGTAGACATCACCCTTACTATTTATGGGCTGCAACACCTTATATCAAGATATTCCTCCTACACCCCATGTCTTAATGCCTGTCAGGCTCAGTCCTACCTAATGTCTTTGAACTACATTGCTCATGAAGATCAGGGAAAGTGAAAGAGGAAGAGGACCATTTTATTTTGAGATTTTAGTTTTGCTGTTTCTTCTTTCATGATTCTTAGGACTGCACAAAGAGTGGTACCTAAGCATAAAATCAAAGTAAATTTGTTATTAGGGTTTTTAAATAATTGTGAAGGAAAGCAGAATTGAGGTAAAGCTTAAGATAAAATGACCTTTGAAAATTCCTTAAGAGATTTCAAGTTTCTAGGATTTTGTAAGAAGGGCAAGCCCAATTTATTTGGCCAAGCTCCTTACGATATACTGATGCCTGTACTCTGCCATTCAAAATAGTTTACGTTTCCAAAATAAGTTGAGGCTCCATGTTTTCCAGAAAAACCTGCTTAATAAATTTTGGCTCCTGTACCTCTTTATCCTAGCTACTCAAAGCAAGAATTCTGAATCATTTGATTATAACTAACCTTTGCTAATAAAATGCCCTATGTTATTTTCCAGTTGTTTTCCATGTATAATAATAGATTGATTCACAACTTGGGGAAAATTTTTTTGTAACCCCACCACAGGGTCTAACAGAGGGGTAAGTTCATTAAGCTGGGTTTGATGCAAAATGATACTTTAGAGAAGAGAAAAAAAAAAAAGCTGTGCCCAGAGTCAAGAAGGGGGTTTCCCTTCATATCACTCTTTCTCTCTCTCCCTTTTACCACCCTGACCTCATCCCTACCTCCAACCTCCACCTTCACCTAGATTCATTTGTGTTGTTATTGTCTGAACCATAAAGGAGGCCCAAACTGTTTATTTACTGAAGGTATTGTGTGCTGAGTAATACCTGGAGAAATACATGGGTTTCTGACACAGTCACCAGGGAACTAGCAGCTTCTACCACAGTTGATGTGCTCATCTTTGGTCAGTGACACAGGAGAACATCGGAATTTCCCTGTGCTTCTGAGAGGAATGGAAGAAGTTAAAGACAGGCTGAGAGGAGAAAATGCATTTTAGGGGTACAAATTCAAGGCTGCTTTAAGAAAGCCAGAGATGCCAGCTTTGTTTTTTTTTTCCTTTCAGTTCTGTCTTAATAAAGAAATTCTTATTTTATTGGCTACAGATGTCCCCAAAAGAGATTTGTCTTTTCCAGTATCACTGCCTGCTATGGCCTTATTGATAGCCTTGAATCTTTGTTAGAAATACCTGTGAATAGATCTTGAGGTGTAACTCTTTGTATATTCCATTTCTTCTAAAATCAATAAAGGAAATGTATATTCAATCTCTTTGAATGAATGCTGCCTTCACAGAAAGCATGGCCTTCTTAATAGAATATTATTTATTATTATTATTACTTTCATATATTACATCCATTCTTATATACTAAATTGTACCTTGTTTTTGGTTGCTAATAGTGTCACTAAGTTATTTAGGGAACTTTTTCCCTCTGACAGAATAAATGACATTTGTATTTTTTAGTTATTTTTTTTAAACCATTTTATTTAGGTATGATTGACATACAAAAATTGTACACATTTAATGTGTACCTTTGGTGAATTTGGAGATAAGTATATACCCAAGAAACCATCACCTTAGTCAATGCCATAAACATACCCATCACTTCTAAAAGCTTCCTCCCACTTTTATTTATTAATATTCTTTGTGATAGGAACACCTAACATAAGACCCTTTTAGCACATTTTTAAGTATATTGTATAGTATTGTTAACCATAGGCACTATGCTGTACAGTAGATCTCTAGGATTTGTTCATTTTGCATAACTGAAACTTTGTACCCTTTGACCGATATCTCCCTATTTCCCCCTCCCCTCAACTACCCTTCTACTGTCTGCTTCTATGAGCTTAACTATTTTAGATTCCTCATAAATGTGAGATTGTGTAGTATTTGTCCTTTTGTGTTTAGCTTACTTTATTTGTCATGTTGTCCTCCAGTTTCATCCATGTTGTCACAAATGGCAGGATATCCTTCTTTTTTAGGCTTGAATAATATTCCATTATTGCCACATTGTCTTCATCCATTCATTCACTGATGGACGTTTAGGCTGCTTTCATGTCTTGGTTATTGTAAATAATGATGCAGTGAACATGGGAATGTAGATATCTCTAATTTTGATTTACCTTCCTTTAATATATACCCAGAAGTGGGATTGCTTGATCAAATATTATTTCTGTTTTTAATTTACTGAGGAACTTTCATCCTGGTTTCCATAGTAGCTAAATCATTTACATTCCCAACAACAGTGTGCAAAGATTCCTTTTTCTGCACATCTTCAACAATACCTATCTTTTGATTTTTAATAATAGCCATTTTAACAGATATGAAGTGAGCTCTCATTGTGCTTTTGATTTGTGTATCTCTGATATTTAGTGATGTTGAGCACCTTTTCATATATCTGTTGGCATTTGCATATAATCTTTGGAGAAATGTTTATTTGAGTCATTTGACCATTTATAATCAGATTATTGTTATTATTGCTATTGAGTTGTAGGAGTTTTTAAATATATTTTGGATATTAACCCTTGATCAGTTATAGGGTTTGCAAATATCTTCTACTATTCCATAAGTTGCCTTTTTCTTCTGTTGATTGTTTACTGTGCAGAAGCTTTTTAGTTTAAGTAGTCCCCCTTGTCAATTTTTGTTTTTGTTGCCTGTGACCAAATTTTTTTTTGTTTATTTTTTTGTTTTCCTGTGAAGTTGCAGTGTTTAGAGTAAATCTGGTGTAGTATAGAATATGGAATTTGGGCATAACTTTGCTTTAGGGGCCTCACAATTTAAACTTGTTTTTAAAATAAGGACATTTCCCAGATGAATATATATAATTTGTAAATAGAGGCTGGTTAAAGTACAGGCAAGAGGGCTAGTTAGGGGAGTGTTGCGTTTGTCCAGGTAAGGAGTAGTAATGTGAGTCTGAATTAAGGTAATAATGGGGTAAAATAGGTAGACTGAAGAGATTTAAGGAGGTAAAAGCTAGAGAGCCAAAAGGGAAGTTGGGCTGTGAGGTTGAGGAGAATTCTAGCAGGGTACTTCATGGTTGGCCTTGAGCAAATAGAAACCCAAGGTGTTATGCATTAGGGTAGGAAATGGAGAATAAAGAAAAGAAGGTTTGGGGAAAAATGCCAAATTTAAGATTTGACATGCTGAGTTTGGAGGTGCTTATGGGCTATAGTTCTACAACCATAAATGGAGACTTGGTGAACACTCACATTTAAGAGTGGAAAAGAAGGGTCTATGAAGGAGAAGAAAGAAGAAAATTAATAGCATGATGTTCACTTCAGAAGTGAAGAAGGTCAAACATTCATAAATGTGTCGGTGAGCAACAGTATCTGATTTCGTGAGGACAAATGAGAAAAGAACAGCAGCCTGCATGGAGCTTGTTGGAGACTTTAGAGAGAAGCATGGTGGAGGCAAGAGCTAGCTTCCTCTGAGTTGAGAGGTGACGAGATGTGCAACTGAAAGGAAGAGGAGTGGCAGTTTTCTTGTAGAAGCCTGGATTCCTGGAACAAACTGTTGCCATCAACTTTGTGTTGCAGGGTGATGCTTAAATATGTATCTGCAGATGTGGCTGTACAGTTGCCATGCCCACAACAGCCTCCCTAACCTGAAGTTTGCTCTCTTCTCTAAAGAGAGGATGAGACCTGATGGCAGGAATGGAGCTTGCAGAGGGCAGTAAATGCAAAGAAATGTTTTGCTGCAGGCAGAATAAAGTACAAGAAATGGGCAAATGGACCTTATTTAAGCAGTTGGTTCACACCAAGGAGCAACAATCTTAAGGAGTGGGTAGAGAGAGGGCTCCAGAAACAGAAATATTAGCAGAACTAAACCAAAAAGATTTCAAAGCTTTTGAGATTAAATGCTAGTTCATGTTTGAGTAACACAAAACCAATAGACTGTGGCTTGAGAACCGCAGCACCATTTTTTATGTAGGAATTCTGGGAAAAGCCCCAGAGGTTATCTTTCTGAGACTTCTCACAGGCTTGCAAAATAGTAATAACTATGTTTGACTTTCTACACATTCATTAAAATATAAGCTTCTGGATGCCAGGAAACTTGAGAGGCTGGGTTTGATTTTTCAAAAGTAATCATCATGTTTTTGATAACTGAAGATATAGGCCGACTGGAAAAGAAAAATTACCGTAATGTGTAGAAAGCGAAAGTTTCCCATAATCAACCACCCCCATAACCACTCTTAATCAGTAGATCTATAAAATTGTGTTTTTACAAAAATGGGATAATGCTATTGAGAGTGTCTTTTATGTTGGTATATGGAGACAGTTTTCAGCCTTTATCTTCTTCCTTAAGAAGCCAACAAAAACAAAACTTGTATTTCATAGGGTGCAGATTAATAAAATTCTTTTTAACAAATTTTTGTCAGTGGGTATGTGGGTTCACCATTTCAGACAGACTGTAATAAGCATTTGTGTGTGTGTGTGTGTGTGTGTGTGTGTGTGTGCATGGCCACTTCTGTTGGGTATATATATATAGGAATCAAATCACATCCATTTCTAAAAATACATATATAAAAGTTATGGAATAGCTGTTGAAGGCGCCAGAAGCAGTACCTGTAGCAGAAGTTCTTATCTTGGATTGCATCAACTGTGGATATGATTGTGTCTTTGAACTGCAATGGGAAAAAATTAGCATCTTCATCTTCTCTAACCTCTAACTAGAATTTAGCTTTCCCTTCAATTATTAGTGATGACCATCACAGTATTAGCGGTAGCTGTAATTTTGCTAAAAGAAATCACAAATATTTTCATTGTTGCTAATATCTTGAACTATTGTTTAGCTTTTCATGACTTAAAAGTTTGGTGGTTATGAGTTCTGCCAGCATGTCTTATTATTTAATGTGTTTAAAAAGAAGATATATTTCTATATCACAGTTTTTAAAAATTTTAATAAATATATTTCAATATATTTGCTTCCTTTGTAATATTATCTTGTTTATTTTATGTTTTTAAAAGCGTTATTGTGAGGAATGGTCCATAGGCTTCACCAGACTGTCAGATTCTGTGGCAAAAGAGGTTTAAATCCCCATCACTTAGAAGCACAGTATGAGAAATGAGAATGATAATAGTAATAATAGAAAATACTGATAGTGCTATGACATGCTAGACATTGTTTTAAGCATATTACTTAAATTAACTCAGTTAATCTTTACAGCAACCCAATTTGGGAAGTAATCTATTTTTCTTTTATAAGCAAAGAAACTGAAGCACAGAGAGTCTGTTTGTATACGGTCACACAAGTAAGCCACCCTATGTAGACAGACTATGGCCTCAGCAGTGCCCTTTAGGGTCTGTATGCTTACCTACTTGGATAAGCTGGATTTCAGAGAAATGTATCCAAATATGTGATATTGTAAAGTCCATTACTTTACCTGATTACCCTGAATTCACAGTCTGACTTGAGAAATTTGATTCCATATGTGCACCTCTGTGTACTCTGTTTATGAGAATGTAGGGGTAGGATACATAAAGGAGCTAACCTAGGGCTTACAGACTCTCCATTTCTGAATATAGTTGCTATCTTCTTACCTGCAGAAATTCCCATATATTCGTAAGTTCATTCATTCCACAAATATTTTGAGTCCCTAGTGTACTGGGAACTTTCCCAGGCACTGGAGATGTAGCAGTGAGTCAGAAAGATGGTATTCCTGCCTTTTTGGACCTTACACTTTGTTCAGGAAAGTAAGACACAAAACAAACCCACAGAAACAAATAAACAGGATCACTTCGTAGAGAGAGAGTTGCAAAGATGATAAAACAGGGTAACAGAATAGAGAGTGACACAGGCAGGGATGAGAGATGCAACTTAGGCTGGGTGTGTGAAGAAATTCTACTGCAGGACGACACGGGGCAATGACAGTTGTGTTTTGGAGGAGCCACACTCTATGGATATCCGAGGGACAGAGAGCATGCCATGGGCAAGTATCTGGCTGTGTGAAGTAAGTTGTCAGGACAGGACAGAGTCACAGGGAGGAAGGAGTGGGTAGTGAGAATGGGCCACCTTCAATCCATTTGGAGTTCATTTTTGTATCTGGTGTGAGAAAGTGATCCAGTTCAATAGTTTTGCGTGTGGCCGTCCAGTTTTCCCAGCACCATTTATTGAAGAGACTTTTTCCCATTGCATATTCTTGCTTCCTTTATCATAGATTAATTGACCAGATAAGCGTGGTTTTATTTGTGGGGGTCCCTATTCTATCTATTCTATTCTATTCTATTCTATTCTATTCTATTCTATTCTATTCTATTCTATTCTATTGATCTATGTGTCTATTTTTGTGACAGATGGCAGCTACACTTGTGGGGAGCATAGCATAATGTATAAACTTGCCCAGTCACTGTGTTGTACACCTGAAGCTAATGTAACATTGTGTGTTAACTCTGCTCAAATAAAAAAAATAAAATAAAGCAAATATTGGTGTTAGGGCTCAACCAAGGAACTATAACATTAGCATAAAGAATTCCCTGTGCCATGTTAATTGTTAAAATTGAAAATACAGAGGGGCACCTGGGTGGCTCATCAGCTGAGCATCCAACTCTTGATTTTGGGTCAGGTCATAATCTCAGAGTTCATGAGTCAGAGCCCCACATTGGGCTCTGCACTGGCAGTGTGAATCCTACTTGAGATTCTCTCTCTCCCTGTCTCTCTCTGCCCCTCCCATGCTCTCTCTCTCTCTCACTCAATATAAATAAATGGTCTTATAAAATTAAATTAAATATATGATACAAAAGATAGTTGAGCAAGAAATCTTTTTTGTTAAATTAAGTCTTTTATAGTTAAAGAAAAAAAATGGGCCACCTTCTGGAGAAGATGTCTTCCCAGGAATAAGCAGAAGAATTTGCTTTGGGGGCGCCTGGGTGGCCCAGTCGGCTCAGGTCATGATCTCGCGGTTCATGGCTTCAAGCCCCACATTGGGCTCTGTGCTGACAGCTCAGAGCCTGGAGCCTGCTTCAGATTCTGTGTCTCCCTCTCTCTGCCCCTCCCCTGCTTGCACTCTGTCTCGCTCTCTCTCAAAAATAGATAAGTATTAAAAAATTTTTTTATAAAAAAGAAGAGTTTGCTTTGAACCTTTCTCTCATATTCCCTCAGCAGAAATTTCTCAGTGCCAGGGCCAGCTCCTACGAATCCCTGGCATTCAGAGTGCCCTTGGTGAAAGGCCAGTCACGCCTCTCCTCCATTAGCACTCTGCTTTAACCACTGATCCTTTCCCACCAGAATGTATATGCCTGTACAGGTTTTCAGGTTGGGCTCCTTGCACCCCCCCACCCCCCCGGGACTGAGGGAGAAAATACCGGGAAGGAAATCAATTCTGCCAGTTACAGAGTACTGACAACACATTGTCACCCCAAATAGGCAGACTCATCTCCAGAAAAGTGAGTCTGTCCACAGTTTCAAGTTTCAGTTCTGTTATATTGTCTCACCACTGACCAATTTTAAGCCAATAGAGAGTGGATTGGCTTTAGTGAGTACTTCTGTTGTAAATCTAAGAAAATCAAAAAGTACAGGGGAAAAAATGATTGCAGTGCAGCACTGAGGAGGTAAATAAAACCAGGGTGGCAGGGGCGTGGGCTTGAACTCACAAAGTCATTAGCTTGCTTTTAATTTTGTGGAAAGTCTGCAGGTGCTGAGGGAAGAGGTGCTAAGTAGCTTCTCAGGAGAACACATTTTCATGAAGGGGTTCACTCCTTTCCCAGGAGTGCCCTGAATACACTGGCTGTGGAGACCCAGACTGTCTGTGATTCTTTTTAATTTTTTTTTAATGTTTATTTTTGACAGAGAGAGAGAGACAGAGCATGAGCGGGAGGGAGAGGCAGAGAGAGAGGGAGACACAGAATCTGAAGCAGGCTCCAGGCTCTGAGCTGTCAGCACAGAGCCGGATGTGGGGCTCAAACTCACAGACCGCAAGATCATGACCTGAGCCGAAGTCAGATGCTCGACCGACTGAGCCATCCAGGCGCCCCAAGACTGTCTGTGATTCTTAAAAGCCCTAAGGCAGCTTTTGAAAGGGAAGGGAGTTCTATGCAGAGTCTTAAACTAACGTGAACTGGGCTGACAGAACATTTTCTGCCTTTTTAACAGAGTCAATTTTGCTTTATGAAATTTGTCTTAATGAAATGATTGTGCACAACCCAAGCCAGTTTTATGACTGGCAGTGTGGCCTTTGAGAGCATAGCATTCCTGGCCATTTGCTCCAGCTTCAGAATCACATAGGACAGTTAAGGTGTGGGAAAACTTTAATAAAATCCCCCTTCCCACCGCCTGCTCCTCAGATTGTCTCTTGACTGCTGCTTGAAATTCTTTGGAGGATGAGGTTGGAGTGGTAGACAGGTTCACTTATAATTAAGAGTGAAACTTAATATACAAAAATTGCTGGAGGGAGAACACCAGGTTACATGATGTCAGTGAACTATATATATATATATATATTTTTTTTTTTTTTAAATGAGGAACAGGCTTTGAGGAAGGAGAGAGAAGAGAGGACAGAATAACTCAAATAGTTAAATAGGCCCTACTGAGCAGGAGGAGGAGGGGCCTCTGGATGGGGGGGACAAAGAATTCTAGAGAAGCTCCCAGTCTACCCATTTCAGGATTTTACCTGTTTTTAAAAGTCCTTTCTAGCTATGCAGAAAGAGCACTCTCAGCCCCCCCTTCCCATTTATTTTTGTGTTGTCAAATCCTCCCTTAATGATGTAAACCAGTCTTGCTCTCTTTAGAAAAGTTTGAAAAATACATATGATGAAGTACAAAACACTGGGTCCGTACAGAGCTTGATGCGCACACTTAGTGGTACCTAATAAACACTTATTTACTCATGAAAACCAAGGAAAAGATTTGAGTACAGGTGTTGAGACTATTAGCAACTGTTTTAGGGTTTTGAATTAAATACTTGTCAGCAGCTATACTCTGCCTATCTTCCTGGAAGCATATTGATGCCCAAGTGATATTTTGATTGTATGTTGTACCACATTATCTAGGTAATAAATGTATACATATCACACCACTGATTAAAAAAAAGAAATTCAAACTTTCTGACCTTTGAATGAAATTAGTGAGCATATGGCTAGTAAAGTCCAGATGCTAGAGGTTCTTTAGGTAATCGATCAAGTACATTTCTTTACAAGTGTCTGTTGGCAGCATGGGGCCTCATCTGTGGCCTGATTAGATTCCCCAGTATCTCACCTTTTCTCTTGCTGGCTGTGCCAATTCAGAACTCCTTGGTCCTGTCTTCTTGATTATCTGAAGTTAACAAGGCAACCTCTCAGCCTTTTCTGTCTTTGCCAAGATGTTGGCAGAAAGTATCTACCATCCTAAATTGCCTCCCATTTTACTCCTGTATTTCAGGAAATAGAAATGTAACAAGATCAGTGACATTGAATACCTTTCTGTGGAGCTAGAGAATAACTTCTTTCCTAAGGAAAGCCATCAGATACGAATTTGCCAGTCTACACTAAGATGCTGAGCGAAAATTGTTACCTGGAAAATAATCAGTTTTGACACTGCAAGTGGATCTTTCATCCAGTATGCAACTCACAAACCATTCTTAGACTGCCCAAAGTGCCATGAAGGGGTCCTTTTGAAGGGGTCCATGAAAAACATAAATGTTCAAGAGGTCACCGATGAAACTCTAAATATGTAAAGCCAGAGAAGGAAGTTTTAAAAATGAACCAGTGCTTCATACAGGGAGGGAAGAGAATATTCAAACATGCAAGAGAATGCTACTTTTAAAAGTAAGGGATGATTAGAAGGGGAACAAGACAACACAAAAAAATAGTAACTGGTGAGTCTGTGTTACAATAATGAAGTTTAAAACAGCAAATCTAAGATGGTCTAGAATCATACAACATGACAAGAAAACAGGCTGAGTGAGCTTCACCTGTTTTTTAAAGGCACAGAGGGAAATAGAAAAGCTAGTTAGGACACTTGCTAACTAAGAGCCATAGGATGAAAGACTAGAAAAGACCTTGGAGATATTTATCCCAATCTTTTTACTTTGTTGATGAGGAAGTGGAGGTCTTGGGAATTTGAATGACTTACTGAAGTTACACAGGAACTTTATGACAGACCCCGCATAAGAATCTGGTCCCTTAACTCCAGCCCAAGTTCCTTACTGAATAAATATATCACTGCATTTCTGCTTGTCCTTTCCTTTCATTATCTGGCTGTAAGTTTCCCACTGAGCACTTCTTTAACTGCATTCCATTTTTGGGCACAGTGTTTTCATTTTAATTCTTGAAGATATTTTCTAATTTTCCCTGTTATTTTCTTCTTTGACTCATTTATTCAGGAGTTTTAATTTAAAAAAATATTTGTGAATTTCCATTTTCTTTGTTATTGACTTCTAATTTAATTTAATTTAATTTTGGTCTGAGAATATTCTTTGTACAACTTCACTCATTTTAAATGTATTGAAACTTGTTTTATGATCTATACTGGAGAATGTTCCATGTGCACTGGAAATGAATGCGTCTTATGCTGTGACTGGGTGGAATGTTGTACAGATGTCTGTTAGATCTATTTGTTTTATAGCCTTGTTCATTCCTTGTTGATGTTCTGCCTAGTTGTGTTGTCTATTATTTAAACGGAGTATTGAAGTATTCAACTATTTTTGTTAAATTACCTCTTTCTCCCATATATTCTTCTAGATTTGGCCTCATGTATTTTGGGGCTCAGTTGTTAGGAGAATGTATGTTTACAGTTATTATATATTCTTCATGGACTGACCTGATCATCATTATGCAATTTTTCTGTTATTTCTAGTAACATTTTTTTGTTTGTTTTAAAGTGTATTTTATCTGATAAGTAAAACTACCCAAGCTCTCTTTTGAAATATATTTTTCTATCCTTTTACTTTCAACCTATTTGTATCTTTGAATCTAAATTGTGTCTTCTACAGCCAGTTTGAGTGATTAATCTGCAATGCTGGCTAAACAGAATGTCTTGGTCAAAATGAAGGCAATGAGATGAGTTTGTATGAGGGTTAACAAGTTTAGCTAATGTTTCATTTTCTTATAAACCCATGGCTTTATTTTTTTATCATTAAATATAATTTGTTGTCAAATTGGTTTCCATACAATACTCAGTACTCATCCCAACAGGTGCCCTCCTCAATGCCCATCACCCACTTTCCCCTCTCCCCCAACCCCATCAACCCTCAGTTTGTTCTCAGTATTTAAGAGTCTCTTATGGTTTGCCTTCTTCCCTCTCTGTAACTCCCCCCCCCCTTACTCTCCCCCCTGGTCTTCTGTTAAGTTTCTCAGGATCCACATAAGAGTGAAAACATATGATATCTGTCTTTCTCTGACTGATTAATTTCACTTAGCATAATACTCTCCAGTTCCATCCACGTTGTTACAAACAGCCAGATTTCATTCTTTCTCATTGCCACGTAGTACTCCATTGTGTATATAAACCACAATGTCTTTATCCATTCATCAGATGATGGACACTTAGGCTCTTTCCATAATTTGGCTATTGTTGAAAGTGTTGCTATAAACATTGGGGTACAAGGGCCCCTATACATAAGCACTCCTGTGTCCCTTGGGTAAATTCCTAGCAGTGCTATTGCTGAGTCATAGGGTAGATCTATTTTGAATTGTTTGAGGAACCTCCACACTGTTTTCCAGAGTGGCTGCACCAGTTTGCATTCCCACCAACAGTGCAAGAGGGTTCCTGTTTCTCCACGTCCTCTCCAGCCTCTATAGTCTCCTGATTTGTTCATTTTAGCCACTCTGACCGGCATAAGGTGGTATCTCAGTGTGGTTTTGATTTGTAATTCCCTGATGAGGAGTGAGGTTGAGCATCTTTTTATGTGCCTATTGGCCATCTGGATGTCTTCTTTGGAAAAGTGTCTATTCATGTCTTCTGCCCATTTCTTCACTGGATTATTTGTTTTTTGGGTGTGGAGTTTGGTGAGCTCTATATAGATTTTGGATACTAGCCCTTTGTCCGATATGTCATTTGCAAATATCTTTTCCCATTCCGTTGGTTGCCTTTTAGTTTTGTTGATTGTTTCCTTTGCAGTACAGAAGCTTTTTATCTTGATGAGGTCCCGGTAGTTCATTTTTGCTTTTAATTCTCTTGCCTTTGGAGATGTGTCAAGTAAGAAATTGCTGTGGCTGAGGTCAGAGAGGTTTTTTTTCCTGCTTTCTCCCCTAGGGTTTTGATGGTTTCCTGTCTCGCATTCAGGTCTTTCATCCATTTTGAGTTTATTTTTGTGAATGGTGTAAGAAAATGGTCTAGTTTCATTCTTCTGCATGTTGCTGTCCAGTTCTGTCAGCACCATTTGTTAAAGGGACTGTCTTTTTTCCACTGGATATCCTTTCCTGCTTTGTCAAAGATTAGTTGGCCATACTTTTGTGGGTCCAATTCTGGAGTCTCTATTCTATTTCATTGGTCTATGTGTCTGTTTTTGTGCCAATACCATGCTGTCTTGATGATTACAGCTTTGTAGTAGAGGGTAAAGTCTGGGATTGTGAAACCTCCCGCTTTGGTCTTCTTCAATATTACTTTGGCTATTCGGGGCCTTTTGTGGTTCCATATGAATTTTAGGATTGCTTGTTCTAGCTTCAAGAAGAATGCTGGTGCAGTTTTGATTGGGATTGCATTGAATGTGTAGATAGCTTTGGGTAGTATTGACATTTTAACAATATTTATTCTTCCTTTCCATGAGCATGGAATGTTTTTCCATTTCTTTGTATCTTCTTCAGTTTCCTTCATAAGCTTTCTATAGTTTTCAGCATACGATCTTTTACATCTTTGGTTAGATTTATTCCTAGGTATTTTATGCTTCTTGATGCAATTGTGAATGGGATCAGTTTCTTTATTTGTCTTTCTGTTGCTTCATTATTGGTGTACAAAAATGCAACTGATTTCTGCACTTAATTTGTGTCCTGCGACTTTGCTGAATTCATGTATCAGTTCTAGCAGACTTTTGGTGGAATCTGTTGGGTTTTCCACCTAGAGTATCATGTCATCTACAAAAAGTGAAAGCTTGACTTAATTTTTGCCAGTTTTGATGCCTTTGATTTCCTTTTGTTGTCTGATTGCTGATGCTAGGACTTCCAACACTATGTTAAACAACAGCGGTGAGTGAACATCCCTGTCGTGTTCCTGATCTCAGGGGGAAAGCTCTCAGTTTTTCCCCATTGAGGATGATATTAGCTGTGGGCTTTTCATAAATGGCTTTTACGATGTTTAAGTATGTTCCTTCTATCCCGACTGTCTCAAGGGCTTTTATTAAGAAAGGATGCTGTATTTTGTCAAATGCTTTTTCTGCATCGATGGACAGGATCATATGGTTCTTATCTTTTCTTTTATTAATGTGATGTATCACATTGATTGATTTGCGAATATTGAACCAGCCCTGCAGCACAGGAATGAATCCCACTTAATCACGCTGAATAATTCTTTTTATATGCTGTTGAATTTGATTTGCTAGTATCTTGTTGAGAATTTTTGCATCCATATTCATCAGGGATATTGGCCTGTAGTTCTCTTTTTTGCCTGGGTCTCTGTCTGGTTTGGGAATCAATGTAATGCTGGCTTCATAGAATGAGTCTGGAAGTTTTCCTTTCGTTTCTGTTTTTTGGAACAGCTTGAGAAGGATAGGTATTATCTCTGCTTTAAATGTCTGGTAGAATTCCCCAGGGAAGCCATCTGGTCCTGGACTATTATTTGTTGGGAGATTTTTGATAACTGATTCAGTTTCTTCACTAGTTATGGGTCTGTTCAAATTTTCTATTTCTTCCCATTTGAGTTTTGGAAGTGTGTGGGTGTTTAGGAATTTGTCCATTTCTTCCAGGTTGTCCAGTTTTTGGCATATAATTTTTTATAGTATTCCCTGATAATTGCTTGTATTTCTGAGGGATTGGTTGTAATAATTCTATTTTCATTCCTGATTTTATCTATTTGGGTCATCTCCCTTTTCTTTTTGAGGAGCCTGGCTAGAGGTTTATCAATTTTGTTTATTTTTTCAAAAAACCAACTCTTGGTGTCATTGATCTGCTCTACAGTTTTTTTAGATTTTATATTGTTTATTTCTGCTCTGATCTTTATTATTTTTCTTCTGCTGGGTTTGGGGTGTCTTTGCTGTTCTGCTTCTGTTTCCTTTAGGTGTGCTATTAGATTTTGTATTTGGGATTTTTCTTGTTTCTTGAGATAGGCCTGGACTGCAATGTATTTTCCTCTTAGGACTGCCTTTGCTGCATCCCAAAGCGTTTGGATTGTTGTATTTTCATTTTCATTTGTTTCCATATTTTTTAAATTTCTTCTCTAATTTCCTGGGTGACCCATTCATTCTTTAGTAGAGTGTTCTTTAACCTCCATGCTTTTGGAGGTTTTCCAAACTTTTTCCTGTGGTTGATTTCAAGTTTCATAGCATTGTGATCTGAAAGTGTGCATGGTAGGATCTCAGTTCTTATTTAAAAAAATTTTTTTAAATGTTTATTTATTTTTGACAGAGCGAGAGACAGAGCATGAGCAGGGGAGGGGCAAAGAGAGAGGGAGACACAGAATCTGAAGCAAGCTCCAAGCTCTGAGCTGTCAGCACAGAGCCTGACACAGGGCTCGAACTCACAGACTGCGAGATCATGACCTGAGCCGAAGTCAGACACTCAACCTACTGAGCCACCCAGGTGCTCCAGTTCTTTTATACTTATTAAGGTCTGTTTTGTGACCCAGTATGTGATCTATCTTGGAGAATGTTCCATGCACACTCGAGAAGAAAGTGTATTCCATTGCTTTGGGATGCAGAGTTCTAAATAATATCTGTCAAGTCCATCTGATCCAATGTATCATTCAGGGCCCTTGTTTTCTTTATTGATTCTCTGTCTAGATGATCTATCCATTGTTGTAAGTGGACTATTAAAATTCCCTGCAATTACCACATTCTTATCAATAAGGTTGCTTATGTTTGTGATTAATCATTTTATATATTTGGGGGTCTCTGAATTCGGTGCATAGACATTTATAATTGTTAGCTCTTCCTGATGGATAGACCCTGTAATTACTATATAATAGCCTTCTTCATCTCTTGTTACAGCCTTTATTTTAAAGTCTAATTTGTCTGGTATAAGTATGGCTACTCCAGCTTTCTTTGGACTTCCAGTAGCATACTAGATAGTTCTCCATCCCCTCACTTTCAATCTGAAGGTATCCTCAGGTCTAAAGTGAGTCTCTTGTAGACAGCAAATAGATGGGTCTTGTTTTTTTATACATTTTGATACCCTGTGTCTTTTGGTTGGAGCATTTAGTCCATTTACATTCAGTGTTATTATTGAAAGATACGGGTTTAGAGTCATTATGTTATCTGTAGGTTTCATGCTTATAGTGATGTCTCTGGTACTTTGTGGTCCTTGCAACATTTCACTTACACAGTCCCCCTTAGGATCTCTTGTAGGGCTGGTTTAGTGGTGATGAATTCCTTCAGCTTTTGTTTGGGAAAACCTTTATTTCTCCTTCTATTTTGAATGCCCGACTTGCTGGGTATAAGATTCTTTGCTGCATATTTTTCCTGTTCATCACATTGAAATTTCCTGCCATTCCTTTCTGGCCTGCCATGTTTCAGTAGATAGATCTGCTACTACCCTTATGTGTCTACCTTTGTATGCTAAGGCCCATTTATCCCTAGCTGCTTTCAGAATTCTCTCTTTATCCTTGTATTTTGCCAGTTTCACTATGATATATTGTGCAGAAGATCGATTCAAGTTACGTCTGAAGGGAGTTCTCTGTGCCTCTTGGATTTCAATGCCTGTTTCCTTCCCCAGATCAGGGAAGTTCTCAGCTATGATTTTTTCAAGTACACCTTCAGCCCCTTTCCCTCTCTCTTCTTCTTCTTCTGGAATTCCTATAATATGGATATTGTTCCATTTGATTGCATCACTTAGTTCTCTAATTAATTGTCCCTTCGTAATCCTGGATTTTTTTTAATCTCTCTTTTTCTCAGCTTCTTCTTTTTCCATAATTTTATCTTCTAATTCACTTATTCTCCCCTCTGCCTCTTCAATCCACACTCTGGCTGCCTCCATTTTATTTTGCACCCCATTTATAGCATTTTTTAATTCATCATGACTATTTTTTAGTCCCTTGATCTCTGTAGCAATAGATTCTCTGCTGTCCTCTATGCTTTTTTTCAAGCCCAGCAATTAATTTTATGACTATTATTCTAAATTCTTAGTTATATTGCTTAAATTGGTTTTGATCAATTCATTAGTTGTTGCTACTTCTTGGAATTTCTTTTGAGGAGAATTCTTCTGTTTCATCATTTTGGCTAGTTTTCCATCCCTTATATGTTTTAAAAGCTTGTTGTGTGCTCTGTACCTGGGAGCACTGCTATATTAAAGGAGGGTCATACACTCTCCAGGGCCTGGCCTTTCAGGAGGTGTTTTTCCAGAGATTGTTACTTGCTCTCTGTTGTGAGTTTGGTTATTTTATTACCCTACTCTTAGTGGTATTTTGGACCCTCCACCAGGTGTGCTTTGATTTGTTCCTTGGAGTAGCCCTTCAGGGTAGATCCAGGAATCTTACTTGTAGAAACATCCCAAGTGATTTTCATGCATAGCCAGATTGGAGTATTGTTGTTTACTTGAATAAGAGCCTTTGATGATATAAATTTAACTCCTTAAGAAAACAGAAGACCAAAGCAGTCATTAGTAAACAGGTCTTCAGACTGGAGATTCACTGCTCTTTGCTTTGGGTGATGGCCGATTGTCCTGAAGGGCATCTGGTAAATTCATGGCTTTAAAGACATTGACTGGGCAATGTCCTCCTTATCATGGACAGTCATAGTCATAGTATTTTAACTTACTTGAAGATAAAATATCTTATTCATCTCTAAAAACCCTAATCCCTAGCACAGATGTAGCAGACACTATTGACTGTCTACCCAGATCCCTTCTCTCCTTCTCCCTTGCCCATAGACACCCAATTGTGTTTAGTAATTAGAATGCCATCTGCTTTCAGAGACACTGAGCTTCTCTCCAGCCCTGAGGGAGAGGGTGAATCTTTATTAATGTCTGTAAGCCAGTAGTGGCAATCTCAACCTCTTTGTCAATGATAAATCAGGAATGAGCATATGATATGATACTGGTTTATGAGAACTTGTTTTTTTCTAATCCCATCTGATAAATCATGCCTTTTGATTGGATGATTTAATCCACTTGCATTTAATGTTGTTAATATGATTGTTGATATATCTGCCATTTTACCTTTTTTCTGTTTTATTTTACCCCTCTTTGTTTCTCCTTTACTATCTTCTTTTTGTAGTAAGGGAATATTTTCTAGTAATACATTTTAAAACCTAAAATAATTTTTAAAATAATATTTTATTAAAAATTATTTTTTAAATATTATTTTAAAAATTATTTTCTTTATGGTTACTCTAGAACTTGCAATATACTTTTTTTTAATACGAAATTTATTGTCAAATTGGTTTCCATAAAACACCCAGTGCTCATCCCAACAGGTTCCTGTCTCAATATACTCTTACCTTACCAAAATTACTTTAGATTTATACTGATTTTAATTTCAATGAAACATAGAAATTTGGCTTTTATAAAGCTCCATTTTTCCTATCATTGTGTGCTATTATTGTTACATATATTATTCCTACATAAGTTACAAATCCAAAAATATATTCCTATAATTACTACTTAATGTAATCTTATATCTATTTTTTTTTTAACATTTATTTATTTTTGAGACAGAGAGAGACAGAGCATGAACAGGGGAGGGGCAGACAGAGAGGGAGACACAGAATCTGAAACGGGCTCCAGGCTCTGAGCGGTCAGCACAGAGCCTGACACGGGGCTCGAACTCACGTATCATGAGATCATGACCTGAGCTGAAGTCGGACACTTAACTGACTGAGCCACCCAGGCGCCCCGTTATATCTATTTTTAAAAGCTGAAGAGAACAAGTATATATTTATAGACTTTGTTATATTAATCTTCTTTACCATCTCTGGCTTTCTCCATTTATTTTTGTGGATTCAAGTTACCATTTGGTGTTATTTTCTCACTCAGTATGGTTTTTTTCTATTTAACACCCTTTATGTAGTTATTTTCAAATATTATATTTCTATATGTTTTAGGTTACAGAATACAACTGTGTATACATTGTATCATACAGTTAATTTTTAAATCAGTTAAGATTAGAAATAAGAAATATGCCATTATACTTTCTTTTATAGTTGCCTACATAATTATCTCTACCATAGCTTTTTGTTTTTTCACATGGATTTGAATTACTACCTGATAGCATTTGATTTCAGACTGTGAACTTCTTTTTTTTTTTAAGAATTTATTTTCAATTTTTAAGTAATCTCTACACCCAATGTGGGGCTCAGACTCACAACCCCAAGATCAAGAGCCCCATACTCTTTCAACTGAGCCAGCCAGGTGCCCCAGCCTGTGAACTTCTTTATAGCATTTCTAGTAAGTCAGGTTTGCTAGCAAATTGCTGAAATTCTCTCAGATTTTTTTTCCTTTAATCGCAGAATATCTTTCATTTTTTAAAGATAGTTTTGCTCCATTTAAAATTTTTGGCGGAGGATTTTTTTTTACTTTCAGCAATTTAAATATGTCATCCCTCTGCCTTCCTGACCTCCATTGTTTCTGGTGAGATATCAGCTATCATTGTTGTTCTCTTCTACATTATGCGTTGTATTAATCTTACTATTTTCAGGATTTTCTTTTTATTCCTAGATTTCAACATTTTACTATGATGTGTCCAGGTGTGGATTTCTGTGTTTATACTACTCAGAGTCGATAGAGCTTCTTGGATGTGTAGAATGTATTTTTTTTTTTATCAAATTTGAGAAATTAAACATTTTTGAGTCATTATTTCTTTGAGTATTTTTTCTGTCCATTTCTATTTATCCTCTTCTGATATTCTCATTATACATATGTCAGTGTTCTTAATGGTGTCCCAAATTTGCCTGAGACTTTACTTTTCTTTATTCTTTTATCACTGTTACTCAGGTTGTACGATCTCTGTTGATCTCTTTTTAAGTTTACTGATTGTTTCTTTAGGTGGCTCAAATTTACTGTTGATACCCTCTAGTAAATCTTTCGTTTTGCTTATCATACTTTTAAACTCAATAATGTTTACTTGATCTGTTATAATTTCTATCTTTTTTTTCCTCCGATGAGGTGTCATTATTTTATCTTTAAATAAAGACTTAAATCTTTATTTAAATCTTTAGAAATAGTTTCCTTTAGTGTTTGAAAATATTTATGATGGCAACTTTGAAGTCATCATCTGCTAGGTATACCATCTGGGACCCTTCAGGACAGTTTCTTTTACCTGCTTTTTTCCCCTATGTATGTATCATAATTTCCTGTTTCTTCCCCCTCATGATTTTTGGTTATAAACTGGGCATTTTAAGTAACATAATGTAACGACTCTGGACTTTGATGCCCACTCCCCACCGCCAGGGGCTTGATCTTGTCATTGTTTGCTTGGGCATTTGTTTGTCTAGTGACTTAGCTGTCCTTACTCTTTGAAGTCTACTTCCCTCCACAGTGGGCAGCAACCTCTGATGTCCTGCTCAAAATTTTTTTCTTGTTTTTATCTTTTAGCCTGGCTAAAAGGATTGCCCATATTTCAGTATAAGCCATTTATTGGTCAAAAATTGTGCTTAAGCCTTCTTGGCCAGTTAGATTTTTACTTTTCTTTTTTAAAAAAAATTTTTTTTAATGCTTGTTTATTTTTGAGAGAGACAGAGACAGAATGTGAGGGGGGAGGGGCAGAAAGAAAGGGAGACAGAATCTGAAGCAGGCTCCAGGCTCTGAGCAAGCTGTCAGCACAGTGCCTGACACGGGACTCCAACTCACAAACTATGAGATCATGACCTGAGCCGAAGTGGGCCGCTTAACCGACTGAGCCACCCAGGCGCCCCAGATTTTTACTTTTTATCACTAGCTATATGTATGGCTTCAAAGTTGCTATAACCATTCAGGGAGTTTACATTTTTGCCCCTACCTTCATCTACAGACTAGTAGCTTAGATTTTTCCTCTCCCATTACTCCCAAAGGGCATGGCCTTGGGTGTGCACATAGTCTTCCACACTGTTGGAGATGTATATGATTTTATTTGTAGGCCTGGTTTCCTAGGAGTTGCCTTTGGGTCAGAGTAGCTTATTGTTCAGTCAGTATTTGGTTGGAGGTTATATTTATGCCCTTAGTACCAGTGAGATGTCTGCCTGTTGTTGGTTGATTTGTGAGCAGCTTGGGGGAATGTTTTTAAGTGTGCCTCATGTCCTGCTCTGATTGTTCCTGGGTGGGTGCAGCCTAGTACATGTGCACAATCTTTCTGAAGCCCAGAGTTGACTATAATCCTAGGAGGGCTCTTCTTGGTTGTTTATGTCTCTGGTTCGTCCTGTTAGATTTCTGATTTTTCTGCCATTTTGCTTATTTATACTATTAAGAAGATATAATGTCCATTCATTTCCTCTCCATTGGTATCCCTTGTTTTTTACAGTGCCCTGAGTCATGACATTTTCCATACAGTATTACAAATACTGTCAGTTTCCTCAGGCAGAGCTGTGGAGTTTTGTCCCGATAATGTACCTCTCCCCACTGAGCAGAGCTTCCTCACTGATGAACCAGAGCTGGAGGTGCCCCTTTTCCTTTTGAAGTGATACCCCTCTTCTACAAGCAGCTACTGGAGGGAGATTATAGTCCCTGGTCTTATCTGCTTGCTCCTCCTGGGGCAACAACTCTTCTAAAGGCACATTGGTTCAAGGATAGTGGAGTCCCCCAATTTTTGGCCTGCTGTGCCTGGAGTAGAGATTCTACTCAGTGCGTGGGGGCTTTGGTGGGGGGAAGGGAGCCCTAGCCCTCTTGGACCCATATGCCTGGAACAGAGCTTTTGCCACATGAGATTGAGGGGGATGAGAAATATAGCAGCCTGCCTCTCTCTTAGGATAGAACTTCTATAACATAGAGAGAGCTGAGGGGTAGGGACAGCAATAGAGTGAGTCCCAGCTTAAATGCTATAGTCTCTTGCTGTTTTTAGTAAGATGTAATGGATTTTTTTTAAGGAATATTTCTCCATTTGCTGGATGCCCTTGGAACAATTTGCAGAGATTTTAAATGATTACTATATTTACTTATATTTTTAATAATTTTACCTAGTTACATGCTTTTGTTGTTGTTGTTGGGGAGAGTTTGCTGTGCCCCTCACGCTATCATTCTGGAAGTTGGCCCTGGTCTTTTTTTTTTTTAATTGAATAAATGTGCTTTTTAACCCTTTGTAATTTATAGTAACATCCATGGGTGACTTCTCTGTGCCTCTTTTGAATGGCAGTTTTGTTTATTTATGCAAGGTAATCTGTGTTATCTAGGAAAAAAAAAAACCAAACTGATAAAATGTGTACCAGTTTAAAAGTGATGGAATAGCAGTGAAGAAATATTCAATTTCTTAGACCTGTGAAATTCTGTAGACTCAGATATTTGAATTAGTGCTTTCCTCTGTAGCCCTTGGCAAATCACATAACCTATTGGGTGCCTCATTCATTCAAGTGGGGATGATAATCCTAAACTACTCACAATATAATTACGAAAACAGACTAATTTGGGAGTTAATGTAAGGTCGTTGAAAAATGGTGGAATCCAGTCAGATGGAGTTAGGTTCAAAACCTGGACTCTTATCACTTACTGTAAGAATTACATTAAGTTACTAATCCTTTTGAGGCTTCAGTTTGCTTATATGTAAAATGAGAGTAATAGAAGCTATCTCAATCAGTTATTTGGTATTAAATTGAAATAATTGATACAAGTGCCCAGTACATTGTTTTCCACAGAGTAAAATAAAGGTTGTAACTTATTACTATTTTTGTTATTGTTCGGTACTACTACTACTAAAAGCTATTTAGGTAATTAATCATACAAATACCCCAGTTCTATTAACTAGGATGCTTTAGTTGCAAGTAACAGAAAAATCAGCTCAAAAGTTTCTTTCTTACAAGAAGTCTAGAGGGAGAGGAGTTTCAGGGTTGGTTAAGTTAATGACTCAAAGGTGTCATCAGGGAGCCAGATTTATTCACTTTCAGGTCTGCCATCCTCAGAGTTTTCCTTATGGTCTTGGGTTGATTCTTTTCAAGATGGAAGATGGCAGCTACAATTCTAGGCATAATCAAATGCAGGTTGCAGTGTTCATAGGCTAAAAAAAGAATGTCTTTGTCTTTGGTTCCCTTTTAAGAATACTGTCAGTGCTCCCAAAAAGTCCCTAAGAGGTTTCCCCTCAGTTCTCATAAGCCAGAATTGTGTCACATGCTCATTCCTAATTTGTCATGGACAGAGGGGTTAAGATTACCACTATTGGTTTACAGAGACAAATAAAGGTTCACCCCTCTCTTTCAGAGCTGGAGAGAGGCTCAGTGTCTCTGAAAGCAGATGGCATTCTAATTACTAAACAAAATTGGGTGTCTATGGGCAAGGGAGAAGGGGAGAAGGGATTTGGGTAGATAGTCAGTAGTATCTACTACATCTGTGCTAGGGATTAGGGTTTTTAGAGATGAATAAGATACTTTATCTTCAAGGAAGTTATAGTTTATTAATACTATGACTATGATTGTCCATGATAAGGAGGACATTGCCCAGTCAATGTCTTTAAAGCCATGGGTTTTTAAGAAAATGAAACATGAGCTAAACTTGTTGACCCTCATACAAACTCATCTCATTCCCTTCATTTTGACCAAGACGTTCTGTGTAGCCAGAATTGCAGATTTAATCAATCAAACTAGCTAAAAACAATAAAGGGAAATTTGAAAAGTATCCCCCAACGATGGGATGATATCACCAATACCTGGAAAAGTTATGTTTTATCTTATCTGTAAAGAAACTAATTCATGTTGACTTGAAGAATTATCAGTTGATATTCTAGACTGTTTTGAAGGTAACACTCAGAGTTTTGTCTTAGTAGCCCAGATATTCTGAATTTCTACCCACAGAGGAATACATTGTCAGGTAGGTATTTTAGAGTTTTGCAGAAAAGAATGATGGAGATACAGTTTTATTGTAAATGAATACCTAAGAAAAAAGTCTATTCTTGGCTAGAGTTGAGGGTAGAAAATACAATTGAAAGTGGTTTTAATTTTAGGATCTCATACTTGGGAGTAGAGTGGAGGGAGAAGTACCAATGTCTATATTTATTAAGTACATATTATTTGTTCTATTTCCTATGTTTGTTCATTCAAAAAATTACACACCTAAGTGTTTAATATATGTTGTATGTTTTGGTAGGAAATGATGAACCCACAAAGGAAAAACTCCCAAGGATCTTAATAGAACATATTGCCTAATACAAAACAGCAAATGATAAGGACTTCTGCAGAAGGAAAGCAATCAAACAAAACAAAGAAGGGAAGAAACAAAGAAAGATAATGACAGGTACAAACATAATAATGGTATATATAACACACTGACAAGATTTCAAGAGAAAGAACATACTCAAAGTACAACAAACAAAACAAAAACAAAAATGCTAATGATTTTGAATAATAATGGCAAATGCATGCATAGGGGTTATTGTGTGCCAGGAACTGCTCTAAACACTATACATATGTTAACTCATTTAAATTTATAAACCCCATTAACGTCATTTAAAATGATTATCCCCATATCACTGAGAGGAAACAGAAGCAGGGAAATAATTTGGTCAAGTTTGCATATCCAGGAAGTACAGGAGCTGGGAGAATAGTCCTGGCAATCTGGCTCCAGAGTCCGTGTTGTACATGGTGACTTATAATTGTGTATAAGGTAACTTCCCAGACAAGACACAGAATTTGACCTAATCAGGAAAATATAAAGAAAATACAGTAAGACTTCAGAGAAATGTTGTTTCTCTGAAGACTTCAGAGAATCTTGTTTCTAGCTAGAGGGATAAAATAAACCTTTCTGGGAGAGAAATGTTTGGAATATATGGAAGATTTAGGCAGGGACAGCTGCTCGGGAAGAACAAGACCGTTGGAACAGCATGAGCTTTTAGGAGAATGAAGGCTTTTCCAGTTTAGTTGGAAGATAGTTGGGCATAGAAGACTAACAGAAGGTAACAGTGGAAAAGAATGCTAAGCTGTTAGAGCTGGCAGATGCCTTAACCATCCTTTAATCTAGCTCTTTAATTTACTGGCCAAGAAAATGAAACCTAGAGAGAGAAGGTGACTGGAGCATGAAGCCAGTGGGGCTGAGACTGGCATATCCAGCACTGGAGCTCTGTTCTTTTGACTCCGTGGCCAGGGGTCTTCATTTCCATCAAATTGTATCATCAGCTCATGGAGAGACTTTATTTTTAAGGAACAGGAAACTACTAAGAATTTTGAGCAGAAAAGGAAAGCCTGAATTTGAATCCCCCTGCTCCTTAACCTGTCAGTTGTATGACTTGGCAAGATTTCACTTGACCTCTTTAAATTCAGTCTGTTCATCTGTAAAATGAGGATAATAAAATGCCTGTGTCATAGGGATGCTATGAGAAGTGGATGAGGTGCTTTACACATAGTAGATGTGAAGTAAATTATGAAATCAGATTTTCTTCTCCCTCCTTCCCCCTTTATTTTTTTCTTTTTCTTTTTTGTAAACTTTCTTTCCTTCTCATTCTCCCTCTTACTTTTTATTCCTTTATCAAATACAAGGATGGGGAAAGGTAGACATTCACCCACCCTGCACTCACCCGCAGTGTGTTCCTGCCCAGGACCTCACTTGGCCTGAAGGTTGCCTTGGCCTGAAGGTTGCCTTGGGAAGGATGCTCTGCCCAACTGCATGACAGGTCACAGCACCAGAATGCCTACAACCTCCCAGGGCAGCCCTCAAAGGAATTTGGTGTATAAATTCCTCAGCTCCTTCTTGACACACTGGCAAGATTCCTCTGAGGTACCTGCTCCATATTGTCACCCTGGGTAACAGAATCACAGAATTGATCTCCAGTCCCCTCCAGAAAAAACATCCTTTGTTGGCTGCCTTCCCTTCCCTGTCTTGTTTCTCCACTCCCCTTTCAACCTTTCAGCTAAACTACTGGCACGTGAGTCTTTATCTCCTTTTGGGGGATTCCACACGAAAATGGTGTGGGATCATAAATGATGGAACTGGGTCCTCAATCGGGGAGGAAGGCAGATAGAAGCATAGATTGAGGGACTATATAGGGAAGGCAAAAGGTTGTCTTACAGAGTTAGAACTAACAGTCTACTGATTGCCAAGCTAGCTCTCTTACCTTTGTCATCCTGCCCTGTCATGTTTCTTGACATTCCAGGCCTGAGAACGTAATCCCAGAAGTGTCATTATAGTATCTACTGGGAAAATCCTGAATAGCCTGGCTTTTGGGCTGACCTTTCCTTTCCAAAGCTGATAACCTCTTTGCTTCTTGATAGTAGAATGAGGAGGAGGAAGCCACCAGTGCTAACAAGCACCATGATTCTGGGAACAAGGGTATTCCCAAAACACAGACACCAATAACTGTCATTTTCAGAATTACTGTGGGTGGTGCTGGTGATGAAGGCAGACAAGCGTAGTTGCCTCCTGAGTTTTCTGGAACTATGGAGATGGGCCTGGGCCAGGAAGAGACTTTTCTCTGAGAGTGTGTGAGTTTTGCCAACAAAAAAAGAGAACCCTTACAGCTTAGCCTTACTCTTACACCCAGGAGAGTGCTGCCTCGAATAGCTCATCTTTGGCTCCCTGCCTAGTGTCTCCAGTTTCATGCATCCATTTTCTAATTAGAACTTCTTTGTGCTACCAGGCAGAATCTCAGAGGCGGTGCTGTATACCAGGTGGACAGGAGGAAAGAATACCTTTAGCAGACTCCCATAAAAAGATCTTTTAAAACTCTAGAGCAGTGGGCAAATGCAACCAACCGATGTTCAGAAAGACCTCCTAATGTTCCAGAGAAACAGACATTCAAGTTTCAGGGGTGGTTGAAGCTAGATTTTCTGATGATTATCACTAATACAGTCTTTGTGACCAGCTGACAATGAAACCCCTTTTATACAGTAAACACCTAGACTACATGAATAACGTGAGAAATAGTTTTCTAACACTTTGAGGTTTGGAATGTAATTTTTGTGTTTGAAATTAAAAAAAAATTTTTTTAAGTGTATTTATTTACTTAGAGAGCAAACACAAGCAGGGGAGGAGCAGAGAGGATAGACAGAATCCCAAGCTGGCTCTGTGCCATCAGCACACAGTCTGATGTGGGGCTGAAACTCACGAACTGTGAGATCATGACCTGAGCTGAGATCAGGAGTTGGACACGTAACCGACTTTGCCACCAGCGTGCCCCAAGTATGTTTGAAATTTAAAATGAGAGTATTAATATGGGCAAATTGAAGGTAGATGGTTTTCTACAAATCAACTGGTTGGAAACAATTGTTAAAATTAGGATATTGGTCAAAAATGGATATTTCCAATCTCTGCAGCTTTTCACCCAGTGATGCTTACCATTTTATTACAAAAATCATTTGTTTACAAAAGGGGATAGCAGTAATCATGTATTTGAGGATTTAGGGTGAATGGTATAATAAAGTCTATGAAACTAAAAAAAAAAGATCTAGAAAATATTTCCAGTTTCTTTATTTCTTAGTCTAATTTCAAAGCAACATTCTAAACCATGATGCTCTTTCAAAAATATTTGACAAAAGAAAAGAAAAGAAAACCAGACGTTCATTTGTTCTTTTTGAAAAGTTTTACTTTTCTTTATCAAGAATGATTTGTAGATAAAAAGAATGATTTATGACAGTACCTTCTGTTAAAAAAATTTAGGAAAACATAGTTAAATATCATAGAAAGTGGACAAAGTAACTTTTAAAGCATGTTTTTAAAAGCTTAAAATAAGATTGCTTAAAAATTGATGCCAAATGAGCAACTGGGTAGGCACTCTAAATACTTACTGATTCATTTTGGGTAATTTATTTAGAGAAATATTATTTTATAATTCCTAAAAATATTAACCAGTGACTTTAAAGTAATTTTATAAGATTTGAAAAGTAGAAATACTAAAATATAAATGAACGTTTTTAAATTTTTTTTTTAACGTTTATTTATTTTTGAGACAGAGAGAGACAGAGCATGAATGGGGGAGGGTCAGAGAGAGAGGGAGACACAGAATCGGAAGCAGGCTCCAGGCTCTGAGCTGTCAGCACAGAGCCCGACGCGGGGCTCGAACTCACAGACCGTGAGATCATGACCTGAGCCGAAGTCGGACGCTTAACTGACCAAGCCACCCAGGCGCCCCTAAATGAACATTTTTAAACAAGTGCAACAAAAATGATGCCTAAACCACTTTCTGAAGAAAATACTTAAATTGTAGCATAAAATAATTATAAAATGGTCTCATGATACACAGAAATTACATGTGTATAAAATTATACAATAATATATATAATGTTCTATAAATAATATATAAAATAATATATATTATTAACATAATATAGTAATCAATATAATACTAATAATCTACATTATATATAGTTGACAAGCAGTGATGGGAAACATTTTTGTTTTCAGCCAATTTATGATTTTAACCAAACTGTTTTAGAACAATTCACATAGATGGAGAAATTTTTTTTTAAATTTTTTTAACATTTATTTTCAAGAGACTGAGAGAGACAGAGTGCGAGTGGGGGAGGGGCAGAGAGAGAGAGAGGGAGACACAGAATCAGAAGCAGGCTCCAGGCTCTGAGCCGTCAGCACAGAGCCCAAGATGTCAGTGCAGAGCTGTCAGTGCAGATCCCACCAACCATGAGATCATGACCTGAGCTGAAGTTGGACGCCTAACCAATTGAGCCACCCAGGCGTCCCCAATTTTTTTTTTAATTTACTTCCAAGTTAGTTAGCATATAGTGCAACAATGATTTCAGGAGTAGATTCCTTAATGCCCCTTACCCATTTATCCCATCCCCCCCTCCCACAGCCCCTCCAGTAACCCTCAGTTTGTTCTCCATATTTAAGAGTCTTTTAGGTTTTGTCCCCCTCCCTGTTTTTATATTATTTTTGTTTCCCTTCCCTTATGTTCATCTGTTTTGTGTTTTAAAGTCCTCATATGAGTGAAGTCATGATATTTGTCTTTCTCTGACTGGCTAATTTTGTTTAGCATAATACCCTCCAGTTCTATCCACATAGTTGCAAATGGCAAGATTTCATTCTTTTTGATTGCTGAGTAATATTCCAGTGTGTGTGTGTCATATATATATATATATATATATATATATATATATATACCACATATTCTTTATCCATTCATCCATCGGTGGACATTTGGGTTCTATCCATACTTTGGCTATTGTTGATAGTGCTGCTATAAACATTGGAGGGCATGTGCCCCTTTGAAACAGCATGCCTATATCCCTTGGATAAATACCTAGTAGTGCAATTGGTGGGTTGTAGGGTAGTTCTATTCTTAATTTTTTGAGGCACCTCCTTACTGTTTTCCAGAGTGGCTGCAGCAGTTTGCATTCCCACCAGCAGTGCAAAAGAGATCCTCTGTCTCTGCATCCTCACCAACATCTGTTGTTGCCTCAATTGTTAATGTTAGCCATTCTGACTGGTGTGAGGTGGTATCTCATTATGGTTTTGATTTGTATTTCCCTGATGATGAGTGATGATGAGCATTTTTTCATGTGTTTGCCATCTGGATGTCTTCTTTGGAGAAGTGTCTATTCATGTCTTCTGCTCATTTCTTCACTGGATTATTTGTTTTTTGGGTGTTGATAGATGGAGAAATTTTAATCATAAAATCTATGCGGGACAGTCACTCATTTTACCAGAAGTTGGTACAAGATCAGGTGACTTTCATGTGCATGCTTTCCAAATGACAGTAAAATCTAGGAATAAAGAACTTAAGGGGCACCCTTAAGATTCTGCTTCAGATTCTGTGTCTCCTTCTCTCTCTCCCCCTCCCCAGCTCACACTCTGTCTCTGTCTCTCAAAAATGAATAAACGTTTTTAAAAAAAAAAGAACTGAGGGTGATGACTGACTGGTGGACGGGAGTCCTCACTCTCTTATCTGATGTACCATGCCTTTGGATGTCCCTGTGTTTTAGGGTAGCATATACAGTATCGTAGTATGTGATTACTTGGCTATTGGGCAGAAAGGGCCTGAGATATGGGTGTTAATGTGGTGGAAAGATGTTCTTCAAAGGGAAGCTCTTCAACATGACAGACAATGCAAAGGGCAACCCTCTTACATAGTTTAGTACAAAAGCTCTTGGTATTATAGTCTGGAGGAGAGTAGTAAGGTCAGTCATAATAAAGCACTCTAGTGAACAAAATAGGGTCTGTACAAACTGCAGAACAGAACTGGGTGTGTCATAAACACTATCGTATGATTTGTATCCCAGATTCCCTTGGTGGAGACAGAAGTGCAAAGATACTTACTTTAAAGAGACAGAGACCTGAGGCATTTTTATAGATCATTATGATATTAGTTTCCCCAGACTCGATAACACCAAAACTAGGAAAGGACACCCGGTCAAATTCTTTGCAAATTCTGAGTCATAAAAAACTTGTGACTAGTACTGTACATTTCATATTACTAACTTAGAGCCCAAGGGAGGTTTTATATGACTGGTTCTTGGCCAAAAGATCAGAGAATGTCCTTTCATCTGTCAGTGTTAACTGAAAAGGCAGTAGATTTTTTATAAGCGAAGGTAACGGGCTGAGCATATGTATTTCCTGAAGGGTGCATTTGACATTTGAAAGTGAAACTCAGTATTAGAAGCCTAGATATATCCACTGAAAAGCAATCTGTGAGCTGTGAAACTGCAAAACAATTTTGTGGATCATGCAGTGAAGTTATTTCTTGGTCTGGTCTCCTTCAATAATGCTACGCGATTGACAAAATTGCATTATTTGGGTGTTTTCTATTTTCTATTAGTTTAAATGCTAATGATTAAGGTTTCCATAAAATAAAACTTGTGCTGATAAGATTGGAATCATCATAAGCTTTTAAAATTTACTACTTTTTTCTACTTAAAATATTTATGAGGGTAATGAGTGCTTTATGTAGTTGTCAAGCAAATACAGGTGAATAAAATATGGTTTCCTTTGCTGATCCTCCCTGAAAAAGTGGATAATATTATCAGTTTACTACGTATCCTTCCACACCTTTCTTGAATATACTGATTTGCAAAAATGGTGAAACATTCTTCTCATCCCTGTGTGCTCTCCTTTTTGCAGTGTGACTTCATAGCTCCTTCCATGAAGTAGTGTCTGTTTCTCTGTGCTTTGCATGTGGGCTTGGCAGGGTGAATTCCTTTGGTTGTTGGGATGTGACAAACGTGACATTGAGATAGCAAACATGATGAAAAGCTCTTGTCATTGGGGCTTGTCCTAAGCACCATGTGAATTTTATCACATCTATCATTATTCCTAGAGTCCATTGAAATTAGGAAACAAAAGTAGTACATAAATAAAGGATTTCTGAAGTCTTTGGTTTAATGAGATAGGTTTTTTATCAAGCAGTGTATGACCTTGGGATTTATATGTAATACAATTTCTTAATCTTCTATCTATGCGTGTATAAATATATGCTTTATTTTAAAGAGGGCAAGCATATGAGAATACATGACCCCTTTTTTGGAAAAGCCTTTGAATAAAGCAGAAAAGACAAAGGCGTTATAGCTGCATCTTCAGTTCAGCCAGTGCTTGTCTCCTTGAAAATTCCTGAATGTTCCATGTTTGCTTGGTCTTCCTACCCTGTAGGGATCTTGAAGGAGAGTGATCTGATAAATTAGTTTACACCAACATGACAGGAGTTTATTGGTTATCCTTTTGATGTGGGTATTTGCCTTTTTGAAGAAACCTAGAGAGAGAGATCAATCAGAGCTTACTCCAAAAGCTTGAATTGGAAATGGAATTCTAGGCCAGAAATATTTGAGGAAGTCCACACACAGCCTCTTCTACCTCATTCAGCCTACTTCTAATACCTTCTCAGATAAAACACTATTGTTTCTTACCCCAGGGTTCAATAGTATGTAATTGGAGATAGAATGTTTTTCCATTTTATCAACAGAGGTGATAAAGGATTAGAAAGAATTGCAGTAGTATGTTTATGAATAGAATCAGGATACTGATCAGTGATGTAGTCAGAAGAATTTTTCTCTCGTAAGTGGCAGGGGAGGGAAAAGGCCAATATGTGATTCAGCTAAAATTGTGTACAAACATCTTAGTATATTAAAGCATTAGAATCAATCATGTCATTTTTCAAGATGTATGAAAAATTACAGTAGTATCTACCCATCAGTAACAACACTCACAAGCCAGTTACTTCATTGCAAAGAATCTTTAGCATGTCCACCTATTATACATGTATAAACAGTTATGGACCGATAGTGTTAAGATAAACATGATAGAGATTAGGTAGACAAATAGGCAGATAGGTAGATAGAGAGAGACATGGATAGAGATCTAAATTTGTCTTACGAGAAATCTTTCTATATAACTCGGTTCAGTATAGAATCGTTTTCTGCTTTTATCTGTTGTCTTCCTGTTATGCCTGGCTCATAGTGTTCTCCCATATGCCCACCTTGCTGTCATTCTTGGTGAATTCACTATGTACATAGGAAGACCGTATAACACCCTGGCCTCTCAAGTTCTTGGTCTTTTCCACTCCAGTGACCTTTATGTATATTCCACATAAGCCACATACTCCAGTGATCACACACTGGATCTTGACATCATTCACCCATACTCTCCTTTAAAATCTTAAATTCAGATACTCTGATCCCATGTCATAGACTCTCATCTTCTCGTCCTCCAATTCTATCACTTGATTACTTTTACTCTCTATTCTCATACCTCAACAGGATCACCAGTCTCTTGATCCCTCCTAATCCCCAAGCAGTCAGCCCCTCCCTGTCCTTTTCCTTTTCCATGTAGCTTAAACTACATAATACATCACTTTTATTAATATTATTTAATAATTAATTGGATCAACACCTTTGGCTGTTGACCCTCCATTCTACCAGTTTGATAAGACCCAAACTATTCATCATATATGTCAATCCAACTGTTTTCTCTCTCTTTTTATGTCCAGCCTACTGAGCTAAATTGGACTCATGATAAAAACATGGTGCTAAATCTTAACTGCTAAACAGCCAAGTATTTCATCAGTTCTAGCTCCCATTTCTAATAATGACTATTGAAGAGCTTATCTGCTGTCCTCAAACCTCTTACCTGTCCTATCTCTTACATTGTCCCACAGGCTCAACACGTTACCTCTCTCCCCTTCTACTATGCCAAAAAAGTAAAAATCTATAGGTAGGAACTGCCCATCTTCATGAAATGCCATCTGCAAGCTTACCTGCATCTGCGCTGTATCTTTGCCTTTTCCCTTTGGATTCCAGGGAGATAACCTGCTTCTTTTTGCGTAACCAGCATTTCCACCCGTGTTTCCCCTCCGATTCCACTCCTGGATCTTCAGGGAACTTGTACCATCAACTTTCTTTCTCTCTTTATCTTCAAATTTGCCTTGTCTCCATGTTGTTTGCGGCTAGTATGCTTTTTCTTTATGGTTAGTGCTTTTAGTAACCTCATTAATTCTTTCTTTACTCCAAAGTCATGAATATATCTGGAATTGATTTTTTTCTGTACAGGGTGAAGAAGTAGGGTCAAGTTTCACATTTTTCCTATAGACATTTAATTGTCCCAACACTATTTATTTTTAAAAAATATGTTTTCCCGCACTGGGTATAAATCAAGTGTCCATCTATGCATCTGTTCCCCTATAATTCTCCACTGCCTTGTTAACTCTCTGATACCATCAAGGAGATTTACTTTTTGAGGCAGTAGGACAAGTCCAGTTTTCTGGTTGTCCTCAATGTTGTAGGATTTTTTATAGAGCTCTTTTCAAATTTGCTACTTTAAAAAAATGTAATCCCTAGTCCCTGCTGAAATCTCCATATTATCTTTTATCTCCCTGAAAATAACAAGCAGATTTATTCTAAAATTGTATCTGATAACCATAGTATTTGGAGCTCTTATGGGTCTATTTCTGTATCTGTTGTTTGTGCTGGTTTTCACCTATGTTACCTTGTCTCCCCATGTGTATGACTTTTACTATCTGATAGATTTTGCATTTGAAAAATTTCATTATTTGAAACGGTTTTTGAGGACTAGGATAATGTCATCATTCTCCAGAGAAATTTTCTTCCTTCAGACCCTATATAATTAACAACCTGGCTCCACTGAAATCCAGTGTCAGGCATTGATCTGGTTTGAATCTGGGCTACATGCTCTGTAAGGACAGGTCTACCTCTGCCTCACTCATACTCCCAGAGTACACTTTCAAATCAGGGATTTTACAGGCACTAGTCTCTTTGTGAGCCCTGGACTATTAGTTAGACTTGAAAATCTGTGCTCTTTTCAGAGAAATAACATTCCTCCACAACACAACCTTTGAAAGAAAGAGAAGAAGAGAGAGAGAGAGAGAGAGAGAACGAAAGAAAGGAAAGAAAAGAAAAGAAAAAAAGGAAAGAAAAGAAATGAGAAAAGGAAAGAAAAGAAAAGAAAAGAAAGATAGATAAAGGAAAGAAAATCTAATTATAGAAATACCAAAGGGGGAGCCTGGGTGGCTCAGTCGGTTGAGCATCTGACTTCGGCTCAGGTCATGATCTTGCAGTTGACGAGTTCAAGCCCCGTGTCAGGCTCTGTGCTGACAGCTCAGAGCCTGGAGCCTGCTTCAGATTCTGTGTCTCCCTCTCTATCTACCCCTCCGCGACTCATGCTCTGTCTCTCTCTGTCTCAAAAATAAATATAAACATTAAAAGAAAAAGAAATACCAACTATAAGTAGATAAAAGCAATAGTGCTCTGTTGAAATTAGACAGTAGAGCCTCAACATGGAATTACATCTCCTAGTCTTGGCTTCTCTGATGGTTTCTAAATCACCTCCAATGAATTTATCTTTTCTGGAACATCTTTCAAAAACCATGGAATTTTAGAAAGAAACACATCTATTTTTATAAAGCTAGGTTGGCTCAAGAAGAGGCTTAAGCAATGTACATAAGCCCCTTGTGTCTAATTAACTTTATTTACATCTATAGTCACAGGCTGTATCTTTAAACTTAAGCTTTTGTGAATAAACTTTGAGCCAACGGCAATAAAACTAGAGGGTGCAGTTGGCTCAGTATAAACCAGTAGTAGTCAAATGACCCCAAACCTCCTGTTCATTATAGATGGATAAAATATTTCAATTACTTAACTCATTCATTTATGAAATACTTCAGGAGTACTTATAATGCTCTAGAATTTAAAGATGCTATAATTTTAAAAAGCAATGTATTTTCTATCTTCTAGTCCTCTGCTTAAATTATGTAGGAAGGCTGTTTTTGTATTATGCTTTAATATTATGCACAGACACCAAACTCTTGGTAAGTCTATGTTTTTATCCCTTCAATAACACCTATCCTGAAATCTCTCCCATTTCCACCTTTTATCTATATTCTTTATTCACCTGTCTTCTCAGTAATACCACTTCCTTTAAAACCTCCTTAGGTAGAAGCACTGATTCTCTTGTAGCTCCTTCTCTTGGGCCTGGGAGGCTGGGTCTGCTTTCTTTGCTCACCTTCAAATTCTTCCCAATTATGCCCTTAGCTCAACAGCCTGTACTCCACTGAAAGTCATGCCATTTAACTCTGCAATACTCTTTTCTCACGAGAGTCATGTGGCTGAAGTTTCATACCCTATGTGATTTAACTAACATATTATTAATTGCAATTAAATTTTCCCCCTTTTGTCACTCTCTTTGTAGTCATTTGTCCAACTGAAGGCTACTCCCCATACCTGATGCATAATTTAATAACTGGGACACAGTTGGTCTTCAACATCCCATTCTATTCTTTATGCTGATGGTTTATCTAACATCCTCATAGTAACTTTATCTTTCTTCTCCAATTATCTCATCCTCTCTACTCAGCAACACACTTATATGGATATGCTTTGGACTGGGTCAGCACCTGGAAGAGTGTGACCTTTCAAGTCTTGCACTCTGAAATTTCCCTTTTGACCACAACCTCTTATCCTTCTATATATCTCTCCCTCATTCTCAGTAAAGCTCATCATTAAAATAAATTTGAATTCTAGCTCCCTTGATCTGATTTATTAGATCTATTTCCCCATGTCCCTAATTGCCTTCACTTTCCTTCCAAGTACATCATCTCTGTATCTCATACAGCTTTTCTTATCTCCCCATTATGCTGCTAACTGAAAACATTGAGCTTGAGACTTAGTGTTGTGATTATTCTGGCTCTGATTTAGGTCTGCTGTAACCTCCTGGAGAAAAAGTGCATGATTCATTTCATGACAGATGTATCATCCCTAATCTCAGTCTACCTTGCTGAACAGTTCTTTATTCTTCCCAAGTAGCTTCTGTTCCTGTTCCTCACAGAAAACACACCAAACTTTTCCACTCTGCTCAGAGCCTCAGCAGGTGACCCAGTTTCCTGCTTCATTGAAAAAAGAAACACTATTGGGTAAAAATGTTCTTATACTATACCCATATTTTCACTCACTGTTTCCCCTTATTGAAGTGGAGGAGATACTTCTGAATTGCTAGGTGAATTCTTCCACCTAAATTGTTGGTCCCATTCCCTCTTGCATCCTTAGGAATTGTGTCTCGTCAGTTCACTCCATTCTTTGCATCTCCATTTCCCTCCCTCCCCCCCACTTCTCTCTCTCCCTCCCTCCATAAGTTCCAAACATTCAACCCACAGATATGTTTATTATTTCCCCTTTCTGAAAACTCTACACCATCCCTTAACCACCATTTATTTTCTTTCCTACCCGGTTTATTGATATAGGACTTACTTGCCATCTCTACATTTTTACCTTTCATGCATTATTACTCACTGAAATTTGACTTCTGCCCCTTCTGATCTGACCTTCTCAAAGGTCACTGGTGAAAAAATCCTATTTCCCAAATCCAGTGGCTTCTTTGCCATTCTCATTCTTTGAATTTGGCTATGGTATTTAACATTATTGACCACTTCTTCTTTCTTGAAAGTCTTCCTCCTTCAACTTCAAGATAGATTCTGTTTCTTCTTCTTCTCTTCCTCTCTACTACTCTTTTGACTCTTCTTCTGTCTCTTATTATTTATCAGCATTCCATGTTCTGTTCTCTTCTTGCCCTTCGCTCTTACTTGGAGTGTTTCCAACAGTTCTCTCTTCAGCTCTAACCTGTATGCCCTAAAACATGTCTTTTACCCTTACCCTAAACTTCCCTTGAACTAGAGATTCACATTTATAACTGATTCCTAGAAATTTCTTCCATTGTCTTCCTCCTGCAGATTACCTCAGGTCTAATTTAGAATTTATTATCTCTTCTCTACATGTCACCACCATAGAGAAACCTAAAATGCCCTGTTCTTCTTGCATTGTCTTTCCCTATTACTAATCCCCTTATTTCCTCCATTATCTGAGTTGAAAATTCTGGAATCATCCAGACTTCTCCTCTTCCTTCACCCCGTTAAATCAACTGGTCAGGTCCTCTCAATTTTACCTCAAAAGCATCTTTCTACTTAACATTGCTCCCTATTTCCCCTCTGACCGTCTTCATCAAGGCATCCCTGACTCTTTCACAGACTTGTAGGTGGCCTCTGAGTCCTGGCTCTCTTCACCTGAGAACTCTCTACTCCTTTTCCCAACTTACACTTTTCCACAATACAACCCAAATGATGCTCAGTTACTATGTGCTGGAAGGAATGTTTAACTAAACAAGAAGTATTCCCTCCCACTTATAAATGAGTTACTAATGTGTAGGTGACACTTGCTTTTATTAGAATTATTACCTTTCAGAATATTTTTTAGACCTCTGGAATTAGTGGAGGATCCATCAACACTCTGATGTCTGCTTTTTCCAATCACTTAAAAAAGGAAAGAAATGCAAGAGAACTGTGCATACCACAAACCAGATGACTAAGAACTAACTCTTTTGAATTGTTTCTGTTGAAAGCTTTTAGAATCTTTGCTCTTCTCTTCCTGGTTTAGAGATTTTTAGACTTGTATCCTTGATCATGAAAACCTTAGAGAGGAAAGTGTAAAGTGAATAGAAAAGATCAAAGTTAGTCAATTTTGCTACTTATTAGAAGTTCTGATAGAAACACATTGTTGAGAAGGGGGTGTAATAAATAAAGCAAAGGACTTTGGATTTTAAGTAGATGCTAATTATAAATAAATTATATAATATATATTTGTATATGTTATATATTTTTTTCATTCACTATTAGTGTCAATGACTGAGAGTTGACAGTTGTAATTCTGAAGTTTTTATTTTGATATATAGTCAGCATAGATAAAGCAAAGCACTGAAGGTGTAGTGCTGCCAAATTTCTCTGAAAGTTCATTTCCAAAGGTAAAACACCCCCAAACAAAACTGTTTAACAATGCATGAATTAATTATGGAATCAGAATAAAATTTGATTCCTTTCACTTTGAATTTTCTGTTGAATCTTGTAACAGTCAGCATGCTATAATATTGCCTTACCTTAGATTATAATAAAATTGAGGAAAAGAACATAGTGAAAAGAGGGTTCTATTTTCAATGAGATTTAACAACTATGCCTGAAACTGACTGTGTCAACTTGGTTATATTCATCAATGTGTGTGTGTATGTGTGTGTGTGTATTATAAAGTATGGATATCCCAAGTTAGTTAAAGTGATTTAAAATGACTTTTAAAATACAAATAAGTATTTTCATGATTCTTTGAAATTTTGAACTGGTTTTGTTAGGATTGTAATGTAGATAACTGATGTCTTCTCTAAAATATATGTTTGACATTCTTCAGCCTAGGAATAAATAATTTCTGGACAGGCCAGAAGCTGCTACCAGCATGCTGAGCTCAAAACTCAGCTCATTTAGTTTCTCTTGTATGAAAATTAAATGTCATGATGAAAACATGGTGCGGTATTGACCTTAGCAAAGGCTTGAAAATATTGTCCCTGTGGTAAAATTAAACAAACTTCTTATGTTTCAAGTGGGTTTCAGAATGTGCATTAACCAGTTTTAAGATTCAGTGACTAAAACTGTTATTAGTTTATGTCTACCAGTGTCATCATTAGTCATTGAGTATTTGGATATGTCAATGAAGAACGAGTAGAGCAGCTGTAAAATATTCGTAAAACCACATGTGGCAATACCAGTATGTAACACAAAGCTTTTTCATGATTTAATGTTTTGTATGATTCTCCTAATTATTCATAGCAGACTGAACCAGTATAAATGCCAGGTCATTTTCTAACTGTGTAAGCTTGTTTTTAACTAGGTAGTGGATCAGTTGTGATTTTTATAGGTTATATTTCATTACAAATGAGATAGAAGGTACCTTAGAAAATAATCAGACATATAAAAATTTCATGGGATTCATTGAAGACAAAAATGTCTAAAGATACTTCATACTCAATTTTTCTGAGGGTCATATAACAATATTTGAGGTTTGAAGATAATACAACTTCACTGGCTCAGAACCTTCATGAAGTTAGCCCAAATTTAAAAATACTGGTTGGTGCATTAATATTTGGAATAGAATTGAAAACTTGATTTAGAGTTTTGTAAAAGTAATATCATGTACAAACATATGTAATATCACATATGTTTATAATATGTTTCTACTGAGAGAAGGTGGTGACTGCCTTTTGACCCAACTGTGATATTAGGCTGGCACTGGTAAGTAGCTTGAGCCAGAGAATATACAATGAAGTCATATTTTTATGGGCTGATATAATTATTTTAGGGCATCTTTAAGACTTTTAATTAAACTTCTGAAAATTTCTTCATATACTCCTAAGAAGTAAGAGTTAAGGATAGGTCAAAGTATATAACTAATTAGAAAAGAATGCACTCTCTCTTGGCCATTGTGAAATGAACATATCATTTCCCTTCATAAAGGGATTTAAGTTTACTTTTGTGGGTTTCATAAGAATCCTTGCAGATCATTACCTTCCTTCCCCAATCCTTTAAATCTATATACCTTCATCTTCAGTTAGGGAAAATTTATTTATTAAAACTGAAATGGGGTGTAAGAAATTTAGTCACAACAAATGAGTCTTTGCATGGAGAAAAATCTGGAGGGAAATTCACCATTAATTTTTAGGCTAGTCAAGTCATAACTCTTTTAACCCATGGGAATTCCATTATTACTCTTTAGAAGTTTTTACCCAGTCCAATGCCATGCCTTCATTGAGCATTGGTAGTCTGGGTTTTCTTCTTCCTAAATGCCACTCTACTTTTAGTCTTTCTAAATGAACTATTGGCTATATATCCTTACCTGAAAGCATAATTTTTCCTTTTCTTTCTGAAATGTTGAGCAGGTAACAAGTGAGACAGTAAAGTGATATTCAATCTTCATGAACTGGAAGTAGGGTTTTTCCCCCTATGTCCTCAAGGTGATCCACACTAAAAGTGGTGCTTCCAGTCCTTAGGGTTTCAGAGCTGAAAGACCAACCTAGGATTTCAGAGCACCCCTGAGATCAAGAGGAGGTAAACTTCTGCTCCCTCCAATGGAATTTCTAATCACAGTGTTTCTAAATAATGCAAAAATAGTTTGAGTTGAAATTAAAATATAAGTGCTCATGGTTATTTATCTAAATGACTGAATTGCATAAGCCTAATGTCTGAATTACCCCCAGATGAAAGTTAGATTGTTTATTGTTGTGTATCTTAGGAAAGTTTTGAATCAAAGAATTTGGAATTCTTAACACCAAAAGACGAATCCTTTTGAGAGATTTTCTTAATAGTTGGTAAAAACTAGTTTCTCTCTTAAATTGAAGAATGTTTTCCTACTGCTTCAAGGGCTTTGTATATGCTGATCTGTTGTAGAATGCTCTTTCCTGTCCGTTGCCCAGTTAACTTTTCTGATACTGCAGATTCAGCTTACACACTCCTACTTTGAGGATGCCAACCCATGACCCTTTAGCCTAAGTCTGGATTCTTGTTATGTGCTCTCATAGATCTTTGCAGATATTGTTCAAGGCACTTAACAAAGGCAATGCTTACCCATTTTTTTGTACATGTGATTAGTTTTTAGTGTGCCTTCTCCACTAAACTCTAAGCTCTATTGGTTTTGCTAACTACAAGTGCCTAGCAGAGTGTTTTGTATGTATTGTAGATATTCAGTGTATATTTGTGACTAAAATATTAGATAAGTATGGGAATGGAATACTTTCCCCCAGGAATTAATCTGTTTTCCTGATTGTAAACTATGAATTTCTAATGGCTGTTTTTCTACAGATCTCTCTATAATCCAGTATGGATTTGTTCTAATCTATGAAGGCCATATTTATGTATATGTAGTGACCTAATCACTGTCAAATTCAGAATAGCTTAAATACCATTTTAACCTTTTAATCCCCATATAGCTTTGTGTACAGCAAACTACCATCAATATCCTTTTTAATGTTGGCTTCTCTTGCGTGACAGTCTGCACTGAAATTCTCTATTTCTGGTAACCCTTACCTCTAATCATGTTAAAGGCTATCTTAGGTTGGAAATCTCAGATCTCAGTAAGAGACTGAGGAAAATAAGAGAGAGAGGGGACTGAGTCAAGAAAGAATACCATTTCAGGCAAAGTGCCCTACAGAGTAGCTTCAGTATGATCCTAAAGGAAACTACAGGTTATGAGTTATGTAAGAGAGCTGGGCTTTCATATTCTGGCACTACTCAGTCATCAGCTAACAACGGTGGTGGGGGGGGTGGTGGAATACACTTTCTAAGACTTCTTTGGCTTCCTACCCTTTTAGGAAAAACAGCTCTGGTAGCTAGGAGAGTACCTGTGGGGAGTCTTAGGTGGGAGCACTAGAAGAAAAAGCACACAGAAGTTGGTGAGGATACACAGAAACATGAGAAAAGATTAGAGGGGATCTGGGAAGAGTACCAGTGGTATCTGCCATAGGGGCTCAACCTGAAACCTCATCTCTATCAATATAGATGACCATTTCTGTGCTCAATTTGTATTCTATAATTTTGGATCCAACTACCATGTATTCACAAAAGACATGTAAATCTACTTAATCATCCTGAACATTACTGATTCTAATACAGTTCTTTAAGTATAAGCTGGAGGTGCCTAGCAGGTGATCCGCACAAGTGAGAAATGTAAAAAATAATGATAAGTCAGAAAAGACCCAGCATCAAAAACAATGAACTACATTAAGTGGCCCTATTATGCCTGTTGCCTCACCCTGTCCACCTCATTAGATACCCACGAAGCTATCAAGCAATTTGGCCTCTGAGGAAACTGTTTGGATCTTGAGAAAGAGAGGCCAAAAAATTCAGGAGTATTTGGTGGGCCTGTGCCTGATTTATTGAGTTAGCCCATTAGAATTTTATATTTGTCAAGGAGAAAAGAACACAGACATAAGTATGGCATTTGACAAACAATACAAAATAGTCCCAAAACCTAGGAAATAGAGACCTTAGAGGAATCTTGTAGGAAAATGTCAAGTGTCAGGGTGCAGGTAAGCTGTAGCTTTCTAGAAAGGTAGCTAATTAGAATTCTACAAAACATTAAGGAAGAGTTAACACCCATTCTCTTGAAGGTTTTCCAAAAGATAGAAATGGAAGGAAAACTTCCAAACTCTTTCTATGAAGCCAGCATTACCTTGATTCCAAAACCAGACAGAGACCCCACCAAAAAGGAGAACTATAGACCAATTTCCCTGATGAACATGGATGCAAAAATCCTCAAGAAAATATTAGCCAGCCAGATTCAACAATACATTAAAAAAATTATTCACCATGACCAACCAGCATTTATACCTGGGATGCAGGGCTGGTTCAATATCCACAAAACAATTAACGTGATTCATCACATCAGTAAAGGAAAGGACAAGAACCATATGATCCTCTCAATAGATGCAGAGAAAGAATTTGACAAAATACAGCATCCTTTCTTGATAAAACCCCAAGAAAGTAGGGAAAGAAGGAGCATACCTCGAGATAATAAAAGCCATATATGAAAGACCCACTGCTAATATCATCCTTGATGGGGAAAAACTGAGAGCTTTTTCCCTAAGGTCAGGAACAAGACAGGGGTGTCCACTCTCGCCACTGTTATTCAACATAGTATTGGAAGTCTTAGCCTCAGCCATCAGACAACACGAAGAAATAAAAGGCATCCAAATTGGCTAGGAGGAGGTCAAACTTTCACTCTTTGCAGATGACATGGTACTCTATATGGAAAACCCAAAAGATTCCACCAAAAAACTGCTAGAATTGATTTATGAATTCAGCAAAGTTGCTGGATATAAAATCAATGCTCAGAAATCGGTTGCATTCCTATCCACAAACAATGAAGCAACAGAAAGAGAAATCAAGGAATCGATCCCATTTACAGTTGCACCAAAAACCATAAAATACCTAGGAATAAATTTAACCAAAGAGGTGAAAAATCTATACGCTAAAAACTATAGAAAGCTTATGAAAGAAATTGAAGAAGACACAAAAAAAAGGAAAAATATTCCATGGTCCTGGATAGGAAGAACAAATATTGTTAAAATGTTGATACTACCCAAAGCAATCTCCATGTTCAATGCAATCCCTATCAAAATAACACCAGCATTCTTCACAGAGCTAGAACAAACAATCCTAAGATTTGTATGGAACCAGAAAAGACCATGAATAGCCAACGTGATCTTGAAAAAGAAAACCAAAGCAGGAGGCATCACAATCCCGGACTTCAAGCTATACTACAAAGCTGTAATCATCAAGACAGTATGGTACTGGCACAAGAACAGACACTCAGATCAATGGAACAGAATAGAGAACCCAGAAATGGACACACAAAAGTATGGCCAACTAATCTTTGACAATGCAGGAAAGAATATCCAATGGAATAAAGACAGTCTCTTCAGCAAGTGGTGCTGGGAAAACTGGACAGCGACATGCAGAAAAATGAAACTGGACCACTTTCTTACACCCTACACAAAAATAAACTCAAAATAGATGAAAGGACTTAACGTAAGACAGGAAGCCATCAAAATCCTCGAGGAGAAAGCAGGCAACTTCTTTCTCAACACGTCTCAAAATGGATGAAAGACCTAAACGTAAGACAGGAAGCCATCAAAATCCTCTTGGCCACAGCAACTTCTTATTCAACACGTCTCCGGAGGCAAGGGAAACAAAAGCAAAAATGAACTACTGGGACCTCATCAAAATAAAAAACTTCTGCACAGCGAAGGAAACAATCAGCAAAACTAAAGGGCAACTGACAGAATGGGAGAAGATATTTGCAAATGACATATCAGGTAAAGGGTTAGTATCCAAAATCTATAAAGAACTTATCAAACTCAACACCCAAAAAAGAAATAATCCAGTGAAGAAATTGGCAAAAGACATGAATACACATGTCTCCAAAGAAATCCAGATGGCCAAACCGACACATGAAAAAATGCTCAACATCACTCATCATCAGGGAAATACAAATCAAAACCACAATGAGATACCACCTTACACCTGTCAGAATGGCTAACATTAACAACTTAGGCAACAACAGATGTTGGCAAGGATGCAGAGAAAGAAGATCTCTTTTGCATTGTTGGTGGGAATGCAAGCTGGTGCAGCCACTCTGGAAAACAGTATGGAGGTTCCTCAAAAAACTAAAAATAAAACTACCCTACAACCCAGAAATTGCACTACTAGGCATTCATCCACGGGATACAGGTGTGCTGTTTTGAAGGGATACATGCACCCCCATGTTTATAGCAGCACTATCAACAATAGCCAAAGTATGGAAAGAGCCCAAATGACCATCGATGGATGAATGGATAAAGAAGATGTGGCATATATATAAATGGAGTATTACTTGGCAATCAAAAAGAATGAAATCTTGCCATTTGCAACTACGTGGATGGAACTGGAGGGTATTATGCTAAGTGAAATTAGAGAAAGACAAAAATCATATGCCTTCACTCATATGAGGACTTTCAGAGACAAAACAGATGAACATAAGGGAAGGGAAACAAAACTACAAAAACAGGGACAGGGACAAAACAGAAGAGACTCATAAATATGGAGAACAAACAGAGGGTTACTGGAGGGGTTGTGGGAGGGGGGATGGGCTAAATGGGTAAGGGGCACTAAGGAATCTACTCCTGAAATCATTGTTGCACTATATGCTAACTAATTTGGATGTAAATTTTAAAAAATAAAAAAGTATTCAGAGTGGATGGGACAGTTGCAAACAAAGGAATCTAAAACCTTGATAACATTTATCTTGGCTCAGGTATCTTAATTATCATCAAATAAAATTGTGTTTTATAAATTTACATTGGTTAAGATGCAAATTGGAAGTAAAGAAAATGCTAAAATTATGTAAAGGACTGTTTTCATGTATGACATTTTTAGAGGGGATTTTTTTTGACATGTCAAAACAGGTCAAGACATATAGAAATGTAGATAGTGATGGAGGGTGGCAAATTCAGCAATGAGTAAGATCACCAGGGCATTCTGTGGGATAGCATCTCCATTTACACGGACTAGACACCATGACAATGGAAAAACACATACATAATTGCACACTCTTGAATCCTCAAGGCTCTGGTGAGCAAGCTAGCTATAGCCTTAAGGCTCAGATGAGATAGGTGAACATTATGGCCACTGAATGTGCTGAGTTCACTGTCTTAGCTCTTATGTGCCCACTCATCTCAGAGCTCCACACCACCATTGCCCAACCATGTGGAAAGAGCAAGTGTTGACTCTGTCTTCTGCCTTAGGGTGAGTTCCTATTGGCAAGGGCCAAAGTGGTTTTTTTGTTTTTTTTGTTTTTTTTTGTTTTTTTTGTTTTTTTTTTTTTTCTACATTTAGAAACCATCATTTCCTTTTCTGCCTACAAGGCCTCATAATCACTTTGGGAACTATTGCTTCCTTCCTGTGTATTCATCATACATCCTGCTCTCACATGTGACTCTGAAAGCTTGCTGAGAACCTGCCTCCAATATTTCCCTCTTGATTTTCATATGGGAAATCTCTGGAACAAGTTGGCTATGTCTTTCAATGGAGGGGTAAGGAGCTAGGTAAATTACTTACACCTAAGTTAAAAAGCCTTCAAATTTTTTAACTGTACTTCTGCCCTTGAGAGATAAAAATGTTCTCATTGAATTTAACAAAACAACTTATATCATTGAGGTTTTTTTTTTATATTTGCCAAATCACTATCCTTTGGGTAGTTAGAAAAATGTGTCCGTTGTGGCTCAGTAGATCTCCAGAATTTTCCTGTGACGTTTCTTTTCTGGCTTTCATCTGGTGGGAATTGATTGCCACAGAACGGGGCTTTCATCTCAAACCTAGATTGCAAAAGTGTATGTAGAGCCAGGAGATGGTGGGTGTGCCAGTGCAGGGGTGAGATGATACAGCAGATAGAAGGGGGGACTTGATAGTCTTGCTTCATCACCTCATTTGGAGTGTGAATTTAATGGGTTTATTACCAGTGGTACCAAAAAAGAGGTTCCATTGATGACAAAAGTCTTGAAGCTATAATTCGTTGAGGATTAGCAAAAATTTTAATTCAAGCCAGGAGTGGTTCCTCATAAAGATGAATTTGTTCTGACTTGATCTAGTGGTGTTGGAAGGGCCAAGACTCAGGAGCCCAGACTTGATTATTTTCATTCAGAATAGGTACAAATATCATGCATCCCAATAAAAGGAAAAGTGGGAGATAAAAATGGGTGTGTGTTCCTCTGGCCCTTTGGGGTTGTAGATAGTAACTAACCATGGCCTCTGCCACAGGAACCTAGAGAGATATTAAAACACCCACAACTGAGTTCAACTGCCAGAGACACAAGCAAGTTTGCATGGTTTATGCCAAAACCTCAAATACAACATCTCCCACCCTGAACTTCCATGGAAACTCCCTCGTATCAATCTTGGTCCTTGTTTTATGCATCCACATGTTGAAAACTTCACTTAAGAGGGCAAAGGACAGAAACAGTTCCCCACTCATTTCATATTTTCCTGGCTGACTAAGTTCTCTTTCAGTACCAGAGAGAATGTTTATTCCAAAGCTGCCTGTGGTATTAAGTGGCTCCAGGATATTCCACCTACATCTGTGTAAAGGGTAATGAGCTGACCAGCTGGTGGGAGTGTGGCAGTAGCTTCATTGGAAAACACCAAGAGGAGTGCCTGTTCTACTGAGTCCTGCTTCTGCTGTTACCCCACAGGTTATCATCAGCCTGGCCTCGGATCTGTGCTTGGAGAAACCTGCTGCCACTGATAGTGCTCATAAAGTACAACACCTATTGCTGTTTTTAGTATTTTGGTATGAAGTGTAACCAAATCATTTACCTAATGGAGGCCACATATTGTCAGTTCTAGTCTAGACGTGTACCTATTCAGCTGCATCATGGTTAACTTCATCCAAATACCAGGATCACCATACTGATATGCTCGGGAGGAGCAGATGTGCTTCTGAGTGAGCCTCAGTCAAAACAAAAGTGAACCATTTAATGACTCAAGCTTTCCATTTGTTTCCTGAGGTGCTCTTTTGTTTCTCCTCTGTTGCCCTTATACCTTATACTCAATCATTTTATTCATCTTCTTGGCATTGTTTCTTCTGTTTTTCTTGCTTTCATGACTGCCTCCTTCACTCAGTTTCTATTACAAATTAATCCAGATCCAATTTAACTTCCAAGCTCATCATACCTCTACTTAGTTTGTGGCGATTTGTTTCTTGGTGTTGATGAATTTTTAAACATCTTAATTTTTAGATTTTTTTTTTTATTCAGGTTTCTGGATTGGATTCTGTTTAGAAAGCAAGGCCTGTTCATATGATAAAATTAAGTTTTTATTTTCTTCTACATCAAGAATCTATTTTGATATAAGGGGTGAGATAGTAATCTAGTTTTATTTGCTTTTTTTGTTTCTCTAAATGGCTAGCTAGGGGCACCTGGGTGGCTCAGTCAGTTAAGCGGCTGACTTCGGCTCAGGTCATGATCTCGCGGTCCGTGAGTTTGAGCCCCGCGTCGGGCTCTGTGCTGACAGCTCAGAGCCTGGAGCCTGTTTCAGATTCTGTGTCTCCCTCTCTCTGACCCTCCCCTGTTCATGCTCTGTCTCTGTCTCAAAAATAAATAAACGTTAAAAAAAATTAAAAAAAAATAAATAAATGGCTAGCTATTTATCAAAGCATCATTTATTGAGTAATCCATCTTTCTTTACTGATTCAGGTACCATCTTTATCTTATGCTGATTTCCCACATAGATTTGGGGTTGTCTCTAGATTCTCTTTTGTGAGTCCATAGATCTCTCTACCTCTACCAGCGCAAAGTGGTTTTCATCATTCTGGCTTCAATTCATTCTTTTATGCCTTTGCCCAACAACATATTTATTGAGGGCCAACTATGTGACTGGCATTCTTCTTTGTTTAGATAGTTCTGCATATTTTTTATTGTCTGTTTCTTGGTATTTCCTTTTTTAAAAAAAACTGTAGATGATATCTTTCCCCCACTATATTTTGTCACTCATTTTTGTATTGGAGGACTATTGATTGTTGTGAATTAATTTTTAGCTAGTCACTATGCTGATACATCTTGTTGTTGGTAGTTTTTTAATTGACCCTAAGGCTTTCAAATCTAGGTATATGTATCTATTATTTGCGGAAAAAATGTAATTTTACCTCGTCTTTTATGGGTTTGGTTTTCTTTCTCTTGCCTAGTCATGGGAGTTAGTAATTCCAGAATAATCTTGAGTAATGATGTTGATAATGGTTATTTTAATGCAGTGTCTGATCATAAGGGGAATACTTGCAGTACCTCACCGTGACAGTGGGTCTTGATCTAAGCTGTAAAACTTTTTTTCACACAAGGAACAAATCTGTCAATTTTTATTTTGAGTTTTATTACCATGAAGTTGATTTAATTATTGACCTCCTTGACTATGACTATAATAAAGTATATTTATAGATTTCTTGTGCAAACCATCTTGTCCCCTTTCATTTAACATATATTTTGTGGTGGAGGGGTGCCTGGGTGGCTCAGTCTTGATTTCAGTCCAGGTCACGGTCTCAAGGTTGGTGAGATAAAGCCCTGCATTGAGCTCTATGCTGTCAGCATGGAATCTGCTGAGATTCTCTCTCTCCCTCTCTCTTTGCTCCTCCCCTGCTTGTGCACTTTCTCAAAATAAATAAACCTAAAAGATATATATTTTAGGTTAAATCATGAGGAAGTAAGTTAGGTAGATGATTATCACTACTCCTATTTTGGGTTTTCAAAAACTGAGTCCAGAGCATTGGCCACAGATCCTTAATATCTCTCCCTCTCCTCACTTCCTTTGTCTAAATGAGAAACAAGCAAAAACTATGTGTGTGTACATATATTCTTAAAATGGCAATAAATTAAAAGTTAAAAGTCACAGTGAAAGATGTGACATGTATAAGCTTGCCAGTTTAAAAGATCTTATTAGAATTCTACAGAATATCTGCCTCAGCTTTGACTCACCTATAACTAAGACTCAGTAACTGAACAAAAACATTTCAAATGTGTGTTTGCCCTCCTGAGCTTACCTCAGAAATAAACCTGGTTTGAATGATTATTTAATCAGTGTAAAAGCTCAGACCAGCTGTCCTTTCCATCATGCTGGCCTTAAACCACATCACTATAAAGGGCCACTTAAAAAGAATCCTCACCTGGTGCCCCCAAGTGTTGACAATCTTACATAGAGCTTTACTGGGGTGTAGGAGGCCACAGAGACTTTCTGTACAGGACACCATACAGCAAACCCCCTGAAATCTTTCTTGGTCATCTCTTTCTGTCCTCCCCCCACATTACTCATGGTGGTTATTAAAAGTCCCTTTCTCCAAATCCCCTTCTCTCCAGTGTCTTCAGAGTGGTACTGTTTTCCACTTGCTTCCTCCTCACCAGTCTGACCCAGCAGCCCCTCTGCTGCCCTCTCCTATAAACCTGGAAGAGTCTGAGTTTCTGAAGAGGGGTAGTGTTCCTGCCATAATTCTAGCAAATAAGGTCTTTCATTGCTTTAAAATTATATGACTGCTATCACAGCCATACTTCTCAGGGCTTAATGATGAAACAGAGGTGAATTTCCACCTCACAGGAGGGAGTCATCAGAGAAAAAGAAATATACTGCGAACCATTAAGGAAGGAGGAATTTCATACCAGCACCTACTCATGCTCCTTCCTTCTTGGGGACACAAAATTTTTTATAGGTTATTTGTATAGAAATTATACTGATCACATGAAAGAATTGCTTCTATGGTCTGTCCATGGAGGCACAGATATAGCTTTAGAATATAGAATTCTTTTCAGTGATGTTTTCTCAACTAGTTGATGAATCTCTTGCAAATCAATGTTACTTTGATGCAAATCAATATAGGATTGCCCTTACTTTTATGCACAGCCTATTTGGAAATTCCTAGTGGAATCCTCTGAATTTTAAATGGAAGGTGTAGTTTGTGAGATCATTTGAACCCTTGGGCAGTTGCAGAAGAGAGCCAGCTTGGGGTTTTTTTAGATCCTATCCTATCCAAGCAGAAGCAGGCAAAAAGAAAAGAGAATTTTTCTACCAACATTTCTTCAAATGAGGGTTTTCTGCTGCAGAGCAGAAAGGATAACTGAGCTGAGGAAAATACAGACTAGTAAGAACTTGGGCTATGGGTGGGGGGGAGTTTATTTCAGTAGTGGAGCTCACCTCTTACCCATTTTAGAAAAGCAATTTCCCTTTTCACTGGAGTTTGGTTTCTAAGGAGGGCTTCCTAAGCAAATAGTTCACTTATCCCTCCCCATGAGAGTGATTTCATGATAGGAAAGTCTTCCATTACACCATGCTGGGATTATCAGTCAAAGCAGTGACAAGAAATGGCTTATTACAGCAAAACAAAAACTGAGGTATTAAGAAGTGGAGATGGGGACCTCTGAGTTCCAACTTGGCTTTTATCCCAGACATGCTGTTTATTCCTCAGTTGGGAAGCATCTATTTCTGTAGCTCCATTAAGGAAGTGGGAGTAAGGTTTTACTCCAAATACTGCTGTTCTTATGTTAGCCAGGTTTAAAAATAGAATCCTAGGAATTGAAAGGACTTCCAGGTTTTTTTCCAGTCGTTCCGCATTTCACAGTGGCCTTTCCTAAATTCTTCCCCAAGTGTCTTCTGTTTGCCAAGATCCTGAAGAAGAGATGTCCCACAGTCTATTTCAGAGTTTAATATTGTCCAGGTCAGAAAATTGCTTTCCAGACAGTCCAAGTGCATTCAACCCAAGTCTGTGTTTTTTCTACCTCAGTGGCATATTTAAGAATTAATAAATTAATCTTAAATCATTAAATCTTAGAATAAGAAGAGATTCTCAAAGGTCATCTAATAAGACAGTAATTCCCAACCAGAATGGTAAAATGATGGATTTCCATCACTGACACTAACACACAGGTTTTGTGGGAGAGAGCAAGAGATGATGAGAATTCACCAAGTGGTCAGAAAATAGTCTTTAGACCAGTGGTTCACATACTCCAGGTAGAGTGCTAGTGCCTGGATAGCTGCCCATTAGATCACTTGGGCAGCTTGTTAAAAGTCCAGATTACTAGGCTCCCCTTCTCTTACCCTAGATCCTAATTCAATAGGTCTGTATTGCTAGAATGCTCCCCTGATTTCAGCATCTGTGCTAAACTAACTCTCCCCTACCCTGGCAGGTGTAGGAGGCCATCCTGTATATCTAGCCCAGCTCTGCTTAAATGCTTCTAGTGATGGGGAGGGACTGCAGGGGTGAGGCTGGGGGTCCCTTACCTAACAAACAATCTCTTTTTCAAGCAGTTTTAATTATTACAGAAATTCTTCCATGTACTAAATTGAAATCTACCTCTCCTTGACTCTTATTCATTCCTTTTAGTTCTGCATTGTAGATCGACAGACAACAAATGTTTTAAGTGTGAACTCTTTGAGTGTTTGTTGATCAGATGTCATGTTTCCTTTTTTAAAACAAAACATAACAAAATAAACCATGATTCTCTGAAATCCAGGAAAAGGGCCCAGAGTACTCAACCAGGACTTTTAAACCCCACATCTTGATCCATGTGTCAGTTAAATAGCCAACTGTAATTCATTTTTGAATGAAAACTTCCTTGATCAAAATGCTTCCCCTGTCCCACCCTTACTGTGTGATAAAAATCTGGGAAGCCTCAGATGGTATGCCCCATCATATCTATGCCCTAGTTTGCTACTTGTCAAACCACTTGTGTAAAACCAAGAGGGAACTTCCTGAGAGGTTTTGTGGCTGTTAATGATGCAAAATCATCATTGTCCCTACTCTGCCTATGCAAGAAACTCAGGGGGGAATCTAGGAAAAAATAAGGACACTGCTTAGACTGACAGCTGAAGAAGGGGAGTGGCCCAGTTACATCCTTCACAAAGACTTAATCATTTCATTGCTCCAAAATCTAGAGTGTGCTTTTCGATGTTAATGCCATCTTCATAAATATCTAATCAACTGTCAGGGGACACACCTGGGTGATCAGATCTCACTAAGCTGATTCAAAAAAAAAAAAAGAAGAAGAAGAAGAAGAACTCAGCTGAGATAACAAGCATCTAAATGAGTGCTATTACTTTAAAGAAGTCACTTTCTGGGGGCTCTGTACTTATTTTAAAAAGATACTGTTTCTGAGAGCGTATTAGGAGCCTTTTTTTTTTTTTTTTGGATGGTCTTCAGAGACAGCTTATAATAAAAGAGTGTTTATCTTATCACTTCACAGTGCAAACCTTGTTTTGGATTTAAAAAAACTCTTCTAGACTATTCACCACTTTGTTGATCACTTTGGGTTCCAAATGACTTTTAGCTGCTTTCAGTAATTACCTTCATAGGCCAAAGGTCTGTCACTTTGGGAGATACTCAAAATAATATTTCACAAATTTGGACCACCTTACTAGACCTTGTTAGTCTTCACCCACTAAATTCCCTGCCTCTTCTTGCCAGGCTCTTCCCTTGTGCTCTGTACTACAACACACTGTCTGCCTCGACATGTGGCATTTGCTGTACTTGGAATGTTCATCTTTATTCTCTTACTTACTAACTTCATTCCCTTTTAGGTCCTGGCCTCAGTGTCAGTTTTGAAGGGAAGAATTTTACCATATGGTTCCAGCTTTCATCACTAAACTTTCATTTCAGATTATCTTCTGAAAACATTTATATCACCCCACCCTCCCCCACCATTACTAGCCTCACTGCTTTGGGCCAGAGTAGTAGCTGCAAGAGATCCCTTGCTCCTGCAGAAACCACTGGGAACTGAACCGAGGTGCAAACCCAGTAGTTGTGGGTTTTACCCAGGAATGAATAGCACATCCTTGTTTTCTATCAACATTCGTCTTCTCCTTTGTCCTTTGCCTTTTACTCCTTTTCCATCTCAGCATGGGTATCCCCTCCTCAAAGACTCTTATGCTGATTCACCTACCCTATCATGTTTCCCCATAGTATCTGTGTTAATTCTATCACAACAGCTGCCAGGTAACATGGAAATGGCCCATGTAGTTGTCTGGTGTTTGTTACTACATTATGAATTAGCTCCTCAAGAAGAGGAACTGTGTCTTATTGACTGGTGAACCCCAGTGAGATAACTGATAACCGCTCAGTCAGTGATTGCTAAGTAAATAACTAAATGGACAAATAGATGGATGGATGGACTGGTCTAAAGAGAAGCTTGAAGAATTCTGGGTGAACAGAATTTGCCTTGCCCCTTTTACCTTTTGGGTGGTTTATTAGTTTTTTCTCAAAATGGTTACATTAGAAATCTCTAGTCTTGCTGAGAAGTGGTGTTAATTGCTCTTATTTTTGTTTAAAAATTTCCTCTAGGCCAGGAGACTCCCAGGGAATACTGGCAGTAAAGTCCCTGAGCTGAGGAGGGAAAGGGACATCATTGATGCAGTTAGCTTCTCACCCTCGAGAGCGAAAGTTGCCCTATTTTCCAATTGGTAGGTTGGCTAGGAAATTTTAAAAACTTATCCAAACCTCACTCTTGGCATTCCTGGCCTTAACATGAAATTTACAAGACTGCTTTCTCTTGGGGCAGTGAATTCACTGGAAACAGCATCACTTCTTGTGATGGAGTTTGAGATGCACCATTCATTCCTTCCTCTTGCATTGCCTAAAAAAATCCGGAATTGCATAAAAAATATGGTATTTTCTCATTGGCAAGTACTCTCCTGTCAGCCATGCTCTTCCCATGGATCACATTCTTCTTTTTTGAGTTTGGCATTCTTTCCCTCATGTTCAACTGCTGAGTCATAGGGACCCAACATAGTACAAAGGGAATATACAGACTTGAAGTTGAGCATATGGTCCTAAATACCTGTATTTACATTTTATAGTGTGACTAACCAAGCTCAGGGCACATTCCAGCAGAAGGCACTTCAACATTCCATTATGGGCAACTTTGCACCGCCTCCACCCAGAAAAATGAAATGGAGCATGGGTCTTTCCCATTTGCTCATACCCAGTATCTCTTCCAAATTGGCTTCCATACATTTTCTCATATTTAAATGACAGTGCTTGGTAAATTACAGCTTAAAATTAACTCAAGAGAAGGACTGCATACCCGCAAGAAAATGACATATATTGAGAGATTATGATTATTAAGTAATGAGTAATTTCTTGAGTGGCTTTTGAGCATCAGCCTCATGATTTCAGTCTCACCTCCATCAGTCTCATAAGTTAATTCAGAAAATAAGAAAACCTTAGTATACATCTCCTGTTTTACTTCCTATCTCTCCTTTTGGAGCTAGGAACTGTCCGTCTTCCACTAAACTGTAAATTCCAGAACAGAAGCCATACTTGTTTACCCCGGGTCTAGAACAGTGCCCTGTACATTGTAGGCACCCATAAATAATTGATAAGTGAATAAAGCCAATTATTATTTAGCATCTACTTGATTGAAAACAAGCCCATAGAGTTTCTTTTGAACCCCTATAGTTGTTCCATGGCAGGATTAAAGGGAGACCCACAGAGCTCTGCACACTTCTGTTGGGACCCTCTCCAGGCTCCAAGCTCTGCTCACTATTCCTTTTTACCTCACCACTTCAAACTGCTTGGGGACTAAATGCAGGAAGGCAGTGTGGTCAGAGCTGAGCTCACCTTCATGGTATCCCACCTCTCTTTACCTCACACTGCTCCATATATTCCTTAGTTGGGCTCCATCACCCATCTTTTCCCGGTCAGATCCCCTAAACCCTTCTTCTGGTCTTTGTTCTCACAGTCAAGTCTAAGGAAAGTCTCCTAAATACACAAACTTTTCCTCCATTACTGTCTTCATTAGCTTGTCCTAACTGAAATCCAAATCTCCTTTGTAGGCACCACTTCTCCCACAACCCTTTCAAGTGAACGATTTTTTTCTCTCACAACCCTTGTACCATGGTACCCGGGGTGAGATGTGTGTCTTTGATTCTCATTGCTTTTTCCAAATACTATTAACCTCCCCATTAAAAATTCTCAGAAAGGGGTGCCTGGTTGGCTCAGTTGGTAGAGCATGAGACTCTTGATGTCAGGGTTGTGAGTTCGAGCCAACATTGGGTATAGGGATTACTTAAAAAAAAAAATCTTTAAAAATAAATAAATAAATAAAACAAAAATTCTCAGAAAACACCTGCTTGGCTTCTATGTATATCACCCACACGTCTTTAATGTCTAGGTCTCCCCTATTTTTTTCAGTAAAAAGTTTAGCCACTAACTCCCTGTGTTTTTCCCCACCCACTACTCTTGCCAGACTGCTTTATATCCCCAGAGATCATCCATCCTAGAATCTAGGAGAGAAGACAACAAAAAAAGGAAGCAAGGAATTGCATAGAATGTAAGAGAATGTAAACTTAGTACAGTGTTGGTGCAGGCGTGGGGGAAGTTGAGAAAGTGCATAGAAGAGAGGGTACTTGAGTTTGGGGGACACAACACCTCATTGTAGCCAGAGGATTGATGTGACGGAGAATAAAGAGGAGAAACAACCAGAAAGGTAGATGGGGACCCAATCTTGGAGGATGTTAAATGTTGTACCAAACAGTTTAGGCTTTATCCTGCATACAGTAAGGAGATTTTGTGAAGTTTTTGAAGCACTGAAGTTTATAGTTTAGACCGTTCTCTCTGCCAGGGAGACTATTTAAGAAATCCAGAGAGACAGATGAGGTCCTAAACTTAAGCAATGGCCCAGGGAGAGGAAATGGGAGTCATTAAGTAGGTGTTAAGGAGGATGAATTGTTAGGTATTAGTGACTAGTTGGAAGGAGTAGTTACCATGACTCATCTGAATCAGGACCTCTAAAATGTTTAATTGGTAGTATTAATTGGAAGGAGTAATATCTAATGTTTACTTAGCATGTATAATGTGCTAAAATTCTTTAAAATTCTTTAAATTTAATACTGCTAACAACTGTATTAAATAGATATTATTGGCCCTGTTTTACAGATGAGAAAACTGAGGCACAAAAGGGTTGAGTAACTTGTCCATGTTTTCACTAGTAGGTGGTAGAGCTGGTCCTCAAACCCAGGTGATTGGCTCCAAAAGCTAGTACATTTAACCACTAGGCTAACAAGCTATCAGTATTATTCCTGTCTTAATACAACTAGATTTTTGGGGTCAGTTTCTAGACATATTTTGGGGCCCTGAGAGTAAGGGGCACAGGACGGATGGGGGTTTGGTGTTTTTTATTTATTTACTTGTTTGTTTGTTGGAGGGAAATTAGGTAAATGCTATAGAGTACAAGTCTGAGTGGGGTCTTGCAGCGAGGGCTGTGGAGAAATGAAAGCACAATGACTGAAGGCATTGAGTCTCGGGAAGGGAAGACCAGGACTCAGAAACAGGGAAGGCAGACTTCAAAGAGAAAAAAGATAGGACTTTATTATAATGGCTTTCCATCTGTCTCTGCAGGAATTTGGTGGGCAAAGCAAAGAATTGGTCCATTTGGTTGTGATAGATGTTAAGTACCCTATGCATCTAGGTGTATATGGAGACGTAGAGGAACATCTATAGTTCCGGTCACTTTATTCACTGTACATATACTTATTGATTGCATCCTCCAGAGATGGACAGTAGCATGCTAAAGATGTGCAGAAATGATCAGGTTATAAATGCTTTAGATCATAAAGTATGATCATTACAGCACGTTGCTGGGTTAGGAATGTTTTAGTCTTCGTTTCACACTGTTTTCCATTATTCTTGCCAGTAGCAGGCTTAGTATAAGGAAAGAAGGACCTAGATGGATTAGACCATGTACCGCTTTGGAATGAATATTGGAAAACATGGACCTCAGTGCATGCCTTGGAGATCAGAAAATCAGTACTTGTTAGAACAAGAGCAGAAGGGAATTCCCAAGGTCTTAACAGAAAATACATGTGACCATCCGGAACTACAAGTCTGGTGCTTGCAGCATTATAGTTCACCCTGTATTAAACTACAGATATTACGTGGAAGGAAAAGAAAGGATAAGCAGAATAATTAGCACCCAAACTAGGGAAACTTGTGAGTTAGCATCTGAGATTATACCTGGAAAAAAGCAAAGATCTGAGAAGCTGCTCTCAGGTTCACTGCGTTTTGCTCCTGGAAACCTTTCTGAGAGGCAGAACCTTATAAACAGGTTTGCTGATGAAGAACCATCAATCAGAGCCAGAAAATCAGAATGAGGTTTAAATTTTAAAATAAATCCTACAACCCACATGGAAAGTATTAAGTAAGAGGGAATTCTTTTGTTGTTTGTTTGTTTTTTGGGGGGTTTTTTTGTTTGTTTTCTTGGGGGGGGGAGGGGCACAGCTATTTCTTTTTTCTTTTTTTTCCTTTTAATTCCAGTATAGTTAACATGCAGTGTTATATTAGTTTCAGGTATACAATATAGTGATTCAACAAGTCTATATATTACTCAGTGCTTATCGTGATTAAGTGTACTCTTCTTTTTTTTTTTTTTTTTTTTTTTTTTTTTTTTTAATTTTTTTTTCAACGTTTTTTATTTATTTTTGGGACAGAGAGAGACAGAGCATGAACGGGGGAGGGACAGAGAGAGAGGGAGACACAGAATCGGAAACGGGCTCCAGGCTCCGAGCCATCAGCCCAGAGCCTGACGCGGGGCTCGAACTCACGGACCGCGAGATCGTGACCTGGCTGAAGTCGGACGCTTAACCGACTGCGCCACCCAGGCGCCCCAAGTGTACTCTTCTTAATCCCCATGTCCTATTTCACCCATCTCTACCCCAGCCCCCCCTTCCCCCCCCACCCCACCCTGTAACCATCAGTTTGTTCTCTGTAGTTAAGAGTGTTTTTGGTTTGTCTTTTTTTTTCTTTGTCTGTTTATTTTGTTTCTCAAATACCACACATGGGTGAAATCATATGGTATTTATCTTTCTGTGACTGACTTATTTTGCTTAGCATTATACCCTCTAGATCCATCTATGTTGTTGCAAATGGGAAGATCTCATTCTTTTCAAATAAGAGGGAATTCTTGCCTATAAGCTAACTATACTGAAAACGTCAAAAGCCTAGGATCTGAAGTTAACACCATACTTCTCTTGCTGTTGTATGCCCTCACATAATACCTGGCAAAGGATTTAGAACATCACTAAAGTGACATAATCTTTTTTTAAAGTTTATTTATTTTGAGATAGAGTGCAGGGGAGGGGGAGAGAGAGAGAGAGAGAGAGAGAGAGAGAGAGAATGAATGAATCCCAAGCAGGCCCTGCACTGTCATCTCAGGTCCCAATGTGGGGCTCAAACTCAGGAACTGTGAGATCACGACCTGAACTGAAATCAAGAGTCAGGCACTTAACTGACTGAGCCACCCAGATGGCCCCTAAAATGACAGAATCTTAATCCATGTCTTCTAAATATGAGTCAACTGTGAAAAACACTAACTCCATCTTAGTCTGGCCACAGAATGAAGAGAAGAATGTCTATGGTAATGTACTGTGAAGCCATTGAGCTTCTTGTTACTATTGTGTTTACCTCTGAAGTTTATGTCTTAAGACACACTGATAAATTGGAGCACATACAAAGGAAAATAACAGAATGATCAGGGACTTGGAAACAATTTACAAAGGAAACAATGAAAGACAGAAAATTTGGCCTCAAAAGAGAAAAAGGAAGAATTGATGTGCTTCCATGTTTGAAGAAATATCATGTGAAAAAAGGAACAGACTCACTTTGTGTAACAGACTCATGTTGTGTTGGTCTGTATGGGGAGATGTATGGTGGAAGTTTTACTTTTTTTTTTTTCAGTATATGAAATTTATTGTCAAATTGGTTTCCATACAACACCCAGTGCTCATCCCAAAAGATGCCCTCTTCAATACCACCCATCACCTACCCTACCCTCCCTCCCACCCCCCATCAACCCTCAGTTTGTTCTCAGTTTTTAAGCGTCTCTTATGCTTTGGCTCTCTCCCACTCTAACCTCTTTTTTTTTTTTTTTCCTTTCCCTCCCCCATGGGTTTCTGTTAAGTTTCTCAGGATCCACATAAGAGTGAAAACATATGGTATCTGTCTTTCTCTGTATGGCTTATTTCACTTAGCATCACACTCTCCAGTTCCATCCACGTTGCTACAAAGGGCCATATTTCATTCTTTCTCATTGCCACGTAGTACTCCATTGTGTATATAAACCACAATTTCTTTTTTTTTTTTTTTTTTTTTAATTTTTTTTTTTTCAACATTTATTTATTTTTGGGACAGAGAGAGACAGAGCATGAACGGGGGAGGGGCAGAGAGAGAGGGAGACACAGAATCGGAAACAGGCTCCAGGCTCTGAGCCATCAGCCCAGAGCCTGACGCGGGGCTCGAACTCACGGAGTGCGAGATCGTGACCTGGCTGAAGTCGGACGCCCAACCGACTGCGCCACCCAGGCGCCCCTAAACCACAATTTCTTTATCCATTCATCAGTTGATGGACATTTAGGCTCTTTCCATAATTTGGCTATTGTTGAGAGTGCTGCTATAAACATTGGGGTACAAGTGCCCCTATGCATCAGTACTCCTGTATCCCTTGGGTAAATTCCTAGCAGTGCTATTGCTGGGTCATAGGGTAGGTCTATTTTTAATTTTTTGAGGAACCTCCACACTGTTTTCTGTATGGTGGAAGTTTTAGAGAGGCAGATTTAAACACATGATTGGAAAGAGTAGTAATTCAAACTTTTCAGTTGTGGAATGTGTTGTCTTATGAGGTAGTAGAACTGGAAATGATCAAGGAAAAGCTGTCATGGATGTTATAGAGCACGAGTGGAGCTTCTGCACTGAGTGCAAATTCCGGTGCATGATTTATACAGTTCTGGATCTCAGATTTGGAAAAATTTTCCCTCAAACCACTTAACTCTGGCATAGTACTCAGTAAAGAAGAGTATGACTTTAACTTTGTAGGGATTGCTGATGTAGAGCAGGTGCTCCTATTTCCTGGAGAAGATAAGATTTGACTTGCAACCTGAATGACTAAAAGGGGGGGTCAGCCATGTGAAAATAGGGAGAGAGCCCTTCTAGGCAAGAGAAGAACAAGTGCAAAGACCCTATGCTAAGAAGGAAAAAAAATAACTCATCGAGGAGCAGTAAGACTGTAGGGACCAGAGCCTAGTGAGTGTGGTAGAAGAATGTAGTAGTGGAGAAGGTAGGAAAGTGTGGGGGCCAGATCATGAAGACTCTTATGGGCTATAAAGAAAAATATAAAATATAAAAAATATAAAAAGAAATTTATATTTTGTGTCCAGTGCATTTGATGTCACTGGAGAGTTTTAAGGAAGGAAGTAATACAATGGGATTGCCTTTTTGAAAGAATCTTTGGCTTCTGTGTAGCAAATGGATTGGAAGGAAGCAGGTAAAGCCAGGGAAAGGGTTGTAGGCAGTTGCTAGACACAGACATGTAAAAATAAAAATAAATCAAAATAGCCCACTGAACATGTTAGGCCAGTTGTTAACAAGATCTCCCATAACACTGTACTCATAGAATAAATAAATAATTGCTGATGAATTAAGTGTGTGGAACTGAAGCCAAGTTCCTTTGTTTTCCCCACAAACAGTCTTATTTTTATTTGGCTCTTGGATAATGAAATTGTGAGCACTATGTACACATTCATATTTTGGAAGACTTGACAGAGAATCACTGTCTTGTGAGAGAAGTAGTGTTCAAAATAGGGATATGTGTATCCCCCATAGGTTGCTGTTCAACTAAAAGAAAATCCACAGAGGAGACAGAAGACGTTGGTAGGAAATAGCAGAAAGAGACTCAGGGGTTATGGTCTCTTAAGTCCCCTGCTACTAATGCTGCTTATATTGGTATAATTATTTGATGCAAAGGAGGCTTCTGTGTTTTATCCCAACATTGCCTCCAGGTCCTCTGCACCCCTTCTGAGAGTTCTGTACTTCTGGTTGGCTTTGAGCTGCATAGCAGAAGGCACAAACTGCTATCCCATGGATGCCCAGAGCAGTGCTTCTCAGTCTTTAGCATGCACCAGAACCATCTGAACGCTTGTTCGAACACAGATTGCTGGACTCCATCCCCATCGTTTCTCACTCAGTAGGTGGAAGCCACACATCGTTTATATGTATTCCCAGATGATGCTGATTCCTCAGGCATGGGAACAATGCTTTGAGATCACTGACGTATAGAAATAGAGTGACAGATGAGGAATGGGAGAGGAGATGGTAGTGATTAAAGTAAACACCTGCCCGCTGCACTCATGCAATAGGTATATCAAGATAAAACCAAGTTAACACAAACTTCAAGACATCTTAAATAGGGAAAAAGTCAAAAAGGAATAATTACAGCTGAAAGAATGGAATAGCAGAGAGGACAATAGATTTGAGGTTCTAGGATAATTGCATGGAATCAAATTTCTTACGATTTTGAGTTTCAGATGTCAGGAGCATCTTTCTCTTTCTTCTAGTCCAGTATTTCTCAATCTTGGCTGTTCACAGCATGGAGCCACTCTCAGAGTTTAAAAAAATACTGATTCTTGGGTCCCATGTCCAGAGATTTCTGATTAGATTGGTCAGCGACGTGGCTGGGCATCAGTCAGTGTTTAAGTGCTTTCCAGGTCATTGTGCTGCCAGTGCTGTAGCCTCTGCTTCATTCTGGTTGTAATCACTAGTTTTCTTTACCCTGAGGCCAGTTCTTCATTTTCCAGTGTGGAGTGTGGTGGGCTGAGTAAAAGGGACAAAGGGGGATTTCTCAGGACTGCTATTGGTATTCATTGTTTGTCAGCCTGAGAACAGGAAAAACAACCAGGAAGATAAACCCAGGTGCAACTAGACAGCTGGACCAGAAGTGACTCCTAGTTAGTGGCTGTAGAAAGTAAGATATTTTTTTTGATATTGGGGAAAGGAGATCATTTTTTTAATGCTGCAAATTAAGAAAAATGGTTTTCATTCTTTCTCATAGCACTGGGTGTTGTATAGAAACCAATTTGGCAATAAATTTCATAATAAAAAATTTAAAAAAAATTTTTAAATGTTTTTAAATGTTTATTTATTTATTTTGAGAGAGGCGGGGAGGGACAGAGAGGGAGAGGGAGAGAGAGAATCCCAAGTAGACTCCACACTCAGCTTGGAGCCCAACACCAGGCTTGATCTCATGACCAGGAGATCATGACATGAACCAATATCAAGAGTCAGACGCTTAACTGACTGAGCCACCCAGGCGTCCCTGCCAATTAAAAATGTAAAGAAACCCTTATTATTTGGTAAAAATGATAATAGCTTATGATTATTTTCAAATTAATTAGTTTTTGGTCTTGATAAAGATTATTTTTTTAAAAAGTTTCATTCTTTCTCATTGCCAAGTAGTATTCCGTTGTATTTATAAACCACATCTTCTTTATCCATTCATCAATTTGGATGGAACTGGAAGGTATTATGCTGAGTGAAATAAGTCAGTCAGAGAAGGATAGATACCATATTTTTTCACTCATATGTGGATCCTGAGAAACTTAGCAGAAGACCATGGGGGAAGGGAAGGGGAAAAAAAAAGTTACAAACAGGGAGGGAGGCAAACCACAAGAGACTCTTAAATACAGAGAACAAACTGAGGGTTGATGGGGGTGGGGATGAGGGGAAAGTGGGTAATGGGCCTGGAGGAGGGCACTTGTTGGGATGAGCACTGGGTGTTGTATGTAAGCCAATTTGACAATAAATTATATTTAAAAAAATCTTCTTGGGGGAAAAAAATTTTCAGTTGCTTTCAGAGGCCGTGTTTTCAGATTGATTCTTACCTTCCTATAGAAACAGGTTTGGCCTATGTGCTTGATTTTCGTTTCCCCTGTGACATCACTTTTTCCAGCCACCCATTTGGAACATTTATATTTTGTTAGCCTGTCCTTGTCAGATCTCAGGCTGCCTGAGAGAAGGAGGGGAGGGGAGAAGGGGAATTGTGAATATCTAGCCATACTCATGGGCTCAGGCTACAGTTAGGGTACTTGCTAGAAACACACCAGGGAATAGCGGGTGAGTCATAGCCATGCTAAGACATGTTAGCCAGATAACCACCAGAAGTATTTCCTGTTTGCCTCTGAGAGACACAGATAATGTTTTTTTTTTTCCTGTGATTTTTCCCATTTGTGTTGCAAATGACTCCATAGATGGTATATACTTTGACCCATGTCAGAATGCTCTTGCTCTGTTCATCCCAATGCAGAAGGAGAGATAGTCCTCAGGGTACTTGAGTGAATCTGTTTCTCACTGGGTGAGTTTGACACAAGAGACATTTCCCTTAAGTAGAGAGAATTGCCAAGCCTTCCACATGGAGTACTTGGAACGGGGAAGACTGCTTTGTGCACTTCCCCTAGTACTGAAGTATCTAGGTAGTCAGTGACAGACTAGATGCTCTCCCCCAGTGATTTTGATACACTTTGAAAAACACTGCCTTGGATAATGTTTACTTCTGGACTTAGTCACTGAACATATTACTAAAATATAGAAATGTAGTGGCGCCTGGATGGCTCAATCAGTTGACCGTCTGACTTCAGCTCAGGTCATGATCTTGTGGTTCGTGGGTTTGAGCCCCACATTGGGCTCTGTGCTGACAGCTCAGAGCCTGAAGCCTGCTTCAAATTCTGTGTCTCCCTCTCTGTCTGGCCTTCCCTCACTTGCACTCTGTCTCTCTCTTTCTCAAAAGTAAACATTAAAAAAATTTAAAAAATAGATGGGGCACCTGAGTGGCTCAGTCGGTTAAGTGTCTGACTTCAGCTCAGGTCACGGTCTCACAGTTCATGAGTTCAAGCCCCATGTCAGGCTCTATGCTGACAGCTCAGAGCCTAGAGCCTGCTTCAGATTCTGTGTTTCCCTCTTTTCTGCCCCTCCCCTGCTCATGCTCTGTCTCTCAAAAATAAATAAACATTAAAAAAAATTTTGATACAAAAATAAATAAATAAAATAGAGAAATGCAGAGCTAAAATTTACACTAGGAATGACTTGTATATATAGTAGAGGACAAATTTGTGGATAGGAAGAAAAGAAGAGAGAAGATGTACACTGAGATCAACAGAAGAATAATTTTAAGGTAGCCGGAGAACACAAGCATTCTGAGATCCACAGATTAGCATGCCATGAAGCTTCAAATCACTGATCTGTCTCTGTCCAACAGGTTTCAGACATACAACAGATATATTGTTCTATTGTGGAAAAACTAGATGATTTAGCTGCTCTTGATTTTTTAAATGAGAATCATATGCCATAAAAATCAGTTTTAAAGTGTGCAATTAAATAGTGTTTAGTATATTCACAAAGTTGTGTAAATATCGGCACTACAATTCTAGAATATTTTTCTTACTGAAATATAATTGATGTACAATATCTATTAGCTTCAAGTGTGCATCATAGTGATTCAGTATTTTTATATATTATGAAATAATTCCCATGATAAGTCTAGTTACCATCTATCACCATAGAAAGTTATTATAATATTATTGACTATATTCCCTGTGCTGTATATTACATCCCATGTCTCATTTATTTTATAACTAGAAGTTTTTACCTCCTTATTCTCTTCACCTGTTTCATGTACTCCCAGCCCTTCCCTCTGGTAACCAATAGTTTGTTTCCTGCATCTATGAGCCTGTCTCTATTTGTCGTATTTTTTTTTTATTTGTTGAGTTTTTAGATTACACATGTCCATGAAATCACGTGGTATTTGCCTTTCTCTGGGTTGTCTTACTTAGCAGAATACCCTCTAGGTCCACCCACGTTGTCACAAGTGGCAAGATCTCATTCTTTTTTATGGCTGAGTAATATTCCATTGTGTATGTATACTACATCTTCTTTACCCATTCATTGATTGATGGACACTTAGGTGGCTTCCATATCTTAGCTGTTGTAAATAATTCTGCAATGAGCATAAGGATACATTTATCTCTTCAAATTGGTGTTTTTGTTTTCCTTGGATAAATACCCAGAAGTAATTAAATTCCAGAATGTTTTTTATTGCCCCTTTAAAAATCCCCTACACATTAGTAGTCACTCTAGAATTCTCTGTGTAACTCCAGAATTCTCTCCTCCCAAAATTCCCTGGAAAGCACTAATCTACATTCTGTCTCTGTGGATTTGCTTACTGTGGAAATGTCATATAAACAGAACTGCACACATGTGAACTTTTGTAACTGATTTCTTTCACTTAAGCATGTTTTCAAGGATCATCCATGTTACAGGGTGTATCAATACTTCATTCCTTCTTACGGCTAATATTTCACCGTAGGGATATACCACATCTTGTTTATTCATTCATCAGTTGATGGACATTTGGCTTGTTTCTACTTTTATCTATTATGAATAATTCTGCTATGAATATTTGCACACACACATATTTTGGGGTGGATATATGTTTTTATTTCTCTTTGGCATATACTACAAGTAGAATTGCAGGATCATATGGTCTTTATTGAAACTTATTGAGGAACTGTTTTCCAAAGTAGCTGCACCTTTTTCACCAGTGATGTGTGAGACTTCCAGTTTTTCCACATCCTTGCAAACTTTTGTCAATGTCTGTCTTTTTTATTATGGCCATCCTAATGGATGTGAACTAGCAGAAAATTATCGTTTTGACTTGCATTTCTCTAATGATAATTGATGTTGATCTCATTGGCCATTTCTACATCTTGTCTAGAGAAATGTCTGTTCAAATTCTTTGTCCATTTTAAAATTGGGTTATATGTCTTTTTATTGTTGTGTTGTGTTCTTTATATATTCTGGATACAGGTCCCTTACCATATCTTATTTGCAAGTATTTTCTCTCATTTTGTGGGTTGTACTTTCAATTTCTTGATAGTAATATTGGTAGCCCAAAGGCTTTTAAGTTTGTTGCAATTCATTTTTCTTCTCTTTTTTCTTTTGTCCCTTGTGATTTTAATATTATATCTAAGAAACTACTGCCTAACCCAAAGTCATGACAATTTACTGTTATTTTTCTTCTAAGAGTTTTATCATTTTATCTCTTACATGTGACTCTGTGATCCACTTTAATTTTTAATGTATAATGTGAATTAGAAGCTCAACCTCATTCTTTTACATGTGAATATCTAGTTGTCCCAGCCCTATTTGTTGGAAAGACTGTTATCTCCCCACTCAGTTGTCATGGCAAACACTTGTTGAAAATCAATCGACCATAAATGTATAGACTTATGTTCGGGTCCTTTGCATTTCCATGTAAATTTTAGGATCATATTGTCATTTTATGCATAAAAAGGAAGCTGGAATTTTAATAACTCTTTGTTTTCCTGTTTACTTCCACATCTCCTTGATGCTTTTAAAATGATTTTTTTGTTACGTATCTAACTTTTCCTAATTGTTACCATGGAGGTTTTATCCTGCCTTGACATACTACATCCTTCCTGGAAGTAAGAGTTCTCAGCTCATTTTTGGGGATTAATTGGTAGCTCTTATGTGCAGTGATCCATGGTTTAGGAAGATTTGCATTTAAAATATAAATATGTCCTATATTTAAGTCATGTGTCTTCATCTAGGATGTGAAAAATGTGTCTTTTCTTCATTTTTCCTTTGTAGGCAAGCTTCTTGTCTTAGCGTTTTTTTTTTTTCTGAGAGATATATGCATGACTGATATCCACCCTTAAAGATATTTATTCAGTCCTCATTTTTGTGTTCTTTGGGTCATAAAATTCATATCCATTTGGCTCTCTGAAAATGATCAATTTTTCTCAGTAGGAGAAAGAAGCTAGAGGAAATGAATTTTTGAAAGAGGAGCAGTTACCAGTTTCAGACTTTGAATATCATTTTCATTTTGAGTGTAAGATTTCTCATTCCCTAGGTTTCCTTCTGTTTTTTCCCCTATAAGAAAATCACAATTAAACAGCAAACTTTGTATTTTGCCATTTAACGTGTAGAGAGTATAAAGTATGCCTGGTATCAGAGAGTGCTTCTATCCATCTGATCACCTTCAAACATTTTTAAGAAGGCTAAATTCTGGAAAACCTCACAAAAAAAACCAATCTCCTGGTTATTTTCTACTGTAATTTTTATTTGAGCTTCACTTTGGAGTTCAGGCATTTTCCCCACAAGTTCCCTAATAATATCAAATACAGATAATATATTTCATCAATGGAATGATTAATTTATTAAATTATTTTCAAATTCATTCATTTATTAAGTGATACATGCATGCTTTATTTCAAAAAATGTTTATTGAGTTCCAGACTAAGCTAGACACTTGTGATGCAAAGATAAAATTTAGATTATATCTTAAGGAGTTCAAAATCTATTTGGGGATAGGAGGAATAGACACAAAAACATGCAATTTAAAAATAATGTAATCTGAGTAATATATGGAATTGTTGAAGCATTATGTTGTACACCTGAAACTAATTTAAAACTGTGTGTTAATTTTACTGGAATTAAAAAAACCTAGAGAATATTTTCAAACTTAAAAAAATGTAATGAAGTCAGTAATAGTACAATGTGTTGTGGATCACTGATGAGAGAGAGGCAGGAGAAAAATAGAACCATAAGGCAATAGGACATTGGAATTATAACTTTTGATGTAGATTAAGGGAATAGAAGCAAGAGAGAAAGGGCCAGAATAGTCTTTGAGGTAGAACTGAAGGGCAGGTGAGTTCTGTTGTCATTGGATGCCTGGTGAAGTCTAGGTAATAGGGAAATAGGTAATAGGGAAAAGATTCATGCATCATTTTGTCACCAGCTTCGTAGAGTTGTCCTGGACCCATTCAATGGTCAGGTTTCCCTTTTACTTTGACCACATCTTTCCCAATGCAGTTACAAATTCTCTAATGCAGGGTATTTCCTATCTGTAGCAATGCTTAGCTTATGATTAGTAATTATTATATTCAAAAAGAAGGAAGAAAAGAAGCCTCTTCTCTTTGTGGAATGAAGCATTCTTATATTGTTCTCCTCAATGGGTGTTATTTCCTTCCTGCCACTAGAGGGAAATGACAACACTTTTTTATTTTTTATTTTTTATTTTTTTTAATTTAATTTTATTTTTTAATATATGAAATTTACTGTCAAATTGGTTTCCATACAACACCCAGTGCTCATCCCAAAAGGTGCCCTCCTCAATACCCATCCCCCACCCTGCCCTCCCTCCCACCCCCCATCAACCCTCAGTTTGTTCTCAGTTTTTAACAGTCTCTTATGCTTTGGCTCTCTCCCACTCTAACCTCTTTTTTTTTTTTTTTTCCTTCCCCTCCCCCATGGGTTTCTGTTACGTTTCTCAGGATCCACATAAGAGTGAAACCATATGGTATCTGTCTTTCTCTGTATGGCTTATTTCACTTAGCATCACACTCTCCAGTTCCATCCATGTTGCTACAAAAGGCCATATTTCATTTTTTCTCATTGCCACGTAGTATTCCATTGTGTATATAAACCACAATTTCTTTATCCATTCATCAGTTGATGGACATTTAGGCTCTTTCCATAATTTGGCTATTGTTGAGAGTGCTGCTATAAACATTGGGGTACAAGTGCCCCTATGCATCAGTACTCCTGTATCCCTTGGGTAAATTCCTAGCAGTGCTATTGCTGGGTCATAGGGTAGGTCTATTTTTAATTTTCTGAGGAACCTCCACACTGTTTTCCAGAGTGGCTGCACCAATTTGCATTCCCACCAACAGTGCAAGAGGGTTCCTGTTTCTCCACATCCTCTCCAGCATCTATAGTCTCCTGATATCTTCATTTTGGCCACTCTGACTGGCGTGAGGTGGTATCTGAGTGTGGTTTTGATTTGTATTTCCCTGATGAGGAGCGACGTTGACAACAATTTTTAAACCAGAGGTAATCTTTTTAAAGAAAAAGCCCTGCCCCCATCCATCTAGAGACTGTTTCTCCTGAAGAGCATTTAGCATGAATCATATTTTCACACTTCACCCAGCTAGGCCCTTGAATAAATAATGCAGTATCTTACTACCATGTGAAATTGCATAAAATAACTTAGCTCTGTTTTGACAGTTATCATTATTTTCTCTTTAATCCTTAGAAACCAAATCCTATTATAGCTGCTTCTCGTACTCAAATGCTCACACACACACACACACACACACACACACACACACCATATCATAGACCAGCACAAAGGCATTTTCTTCCTTTGTGCTTTAGTCTGATTTCAAATACAAGGCCGGGAACTCTAAGGAAAAGAATGACCATATTCATTACCATATTTATTTAAAACGAACAGATTTTAAAATATGTCAACTTAAGTTTTGAGATTGCATTAGTCAGCATTCTCTAGAGAGAAATGGAAACAAAAGGAGATGTGTGCATGTGCGTGCATGCACAGGTATACATAAAATAAGAAATGGGCTCACCTGATTATGGAGGCTGAAAAGCCCCAAAAAAACTGCAGTTGACAAGCTGGAGACCCAGGAGAGCCAATGGTAAAAGTTTCAGTCCAAAAGCTGGCAGGCTCAAAACTCAAGAAGAAGGATATTTCAGTTGGAGTCCAAAAGGTGGAAAAGACAACTGTCCCAGTTCAAAGCAGTCAGGCAGGAGAAGTTCCCAGCTACTCATGGGAGGGTCAGCCTTTTCATTGTATTCAGACCTTCAACTGACTGAATGAAGGATACCAACATTAGAGAGGGCAGTCTTGTTGGTCAACACACACATGAAAAGATGCTCAACATCACTCGTCATCAGGGAAATACAAATCAAAACTACAATGAGATATCACCCCACACCTGTCGGAATGGCTAAAATCAAAAACACAAGAAACAGCAGGTGTCAGCGAGGATGTGGAGAAAGGGGAACCATCTTGCACTATTGGTGGGAATGCAAACTTATACATCCACTCTGGGAAAACACTATGGAGGTTACTTAAAACGTTAAAAATAGAACTATCCCTATGATCCAGTGATCACACTACTGTGTATTTACACCAAAAATACAATAACACTAATTCAAAGGGATGCATGTACTCTTATGTTTATAGCAGCATTATTTACAATAGCCAAATTATGGAAGCACCCCAAGTGTCTATTGATAGATGAATGGATAAAGAAGATTATATATATAATGGAATATTTTTCAGCCACAAAAAAGAATGAGATCTTGCCTTTTGTGACAACATGGATGGACCTAGATGGTATTATGCTAAAGTGAAATAAGCCTGTCAGATAAAGACAAATACTGTATGATTTCACTCATTTGTGGAATTTAAGAAACAAAGCAAATGAGAAAAGAAAAGGTAAGAGAGAGAGAGAGAGAAAGAGGGAGAAACCCAGAAACAGACTTGTAACTATAGAAAACAAACTGATGGCTACCAGAGAGAAGGTGGGGGAGGGGGGCGATGAAACAGGTAATGGGGATTAAAGAGTGCAGTTGTAGTGATGAGCACTGGTAATGTATGGAATTGCTGAATCACTGTATTGTATACCTGAAACTAATATAACACTGTATGTTAAGTATACTGGAATTAAAAACTTAATAATTTTTTTTAAGTTAGAGTAGAATAAAAAAGGGCAATCGGTTTTACTGAATCTACAGATTCATATGTTAATCTTGTTCCAAGACCCTCATGGATACACCCAGAATAATGTTTAACCAATATGGGCACCCATGGCCCAGTCAAGTCAAAAAATTAACCATCACAGAATTAAATTCCATAAAAATTGTCTTCTGCTGTGTCTGGGGCAGTATTTTCAGGAAGGATAGGAAAAGAAATCCTTTTTCTCAAGCAAAGGAATTCCCTGATGTTTGAAATTCAGTTTTATCACCTGGGCATTCTCCCCAACCTTAGTATTGCCCTCCAGGGCAACATTAGCTGTGGCCTTTCAGTATAGTCACTTGGGTCCAGTGGGATACCATAGCCCTAGGCAGAATTGTTGGGTGACCAGACGTCCCAGGGCAAGACAGGCTTGGAGGACCCCTCCTGGTAAAATAGATAGTCCCAAATAAGTATTTTAGAAATGATTGTCTTGGAGGTATACTGCAGATGTCTCATCACTTCATGTTATCTATTGTGTATTAAGAGGAACATGTGGTCAGTTTATATACAATACTGAGTAATAGTAAATGAAACATCGATTAAGCAATGAGGAACTATTACCTTAGTAGAAACCTGGAATCTAAAGGGAGGTAGAAAAAAAAGATTAGATTGGTGGTAAGTCAACATTAGAGACTTAAGGAAGGCAATGCCAGAAAGGTCTACATGTTCACTTTTTTTCTACCATTAATGAACACTTACAATTTCCTTTACATTTATCTAAGTATATACACATTATTTTAATCTTTTTTAAAGTTTATTTATTTATTTTGAGAGAGACAGAAAAAGTGGGGGAGGGACAGACAGAGAGGGACAGAGAGAATCCCAAGCAGGCTGCTTGCCATCAGCATGGAGTCCAATGTGGGGCTTGATCTCACAAACCATGAGTTCATCACCTGAGCTGAAACTAGGAGTTGGATGCTTAACTGACTGAGCCACCCAGGCCCCTCCACATTATTTTAATCTTAACAACCACCCCATTAAGTAAGTACTAGTTATCCCTTGGGGACTGAGTCTCAGCTATATTAAGGAAGTAACATAGCTAGTAATTTGGAAACCTAAGATCTGAACTCAGTTTACTTGACCACAGTAGCTATGTTCCTGTCTCAATGGCATATTGCCTTCTATTTATAAAGAAAGTTTCTGGACCTAAGTCACAGGGATCTCTGACTGTACTGTCAATGTGTTCCCAACTGAATCCTTTGGAGAGGCATTCTCTTTATGCTGAGGGGTAAAAGTAGGGAATAGGGAGGTCAGGCCCTTATTTCCAGTGTCCTTCCATCCTATAGCTTCCTTGTCAAACTCTTAGTCTTGGCCTATGATATAGGAAAGCAATCAGTCACTTAAGTTCTGGGCCTCAGTTTTCTACTCCATAGACTGGGTCAGGTGCAAATTATACAATTTAAGTAAAATTTTATATAGTTTCTTTCTCTACTATTCCATATGTCCCACAGTATATACTCCTTCAGTCAAACTACATTAGACAGTCTCCAAGTAGGTTGTATAGAATTCCCATGGCACCCAATCAAAACTCGGGTTTCTGAGAGTCCATTCAAGAGCCCAGGGGTCTCCATTGGGGTTTAAGTGCTTCCCAGGAAAGGAACTCAGTAAATAGCAAACACTAGAAAACTAAAAACTGGGATAGAATCCTACTTGTCTCTTAACCTGGTTTTGTCCTTCCCTAACTATCCTGCCTACTGTTTGGTGTCTCACAACTACAGGGTCCTTCATTTTATACGTTTTGGTGGTGATTTCTTTCAGGATCTAGTTTTCAAGGTGGAAATTCCGAATTTTAAAGGTGTCATAATTTCCTACTACTGCTGCTTTCCTTTTGCAGTGCCCTGAATCTTTATACGCAAAATTAATTTAAACTTATCTAAAAATTACATCTTTGAAAACTTGATGGCAACCTGCCTCCATTTCTGAAAATGCCTTAGTGTATTACAACACTGTTGGAATCCATAGCTTCAAGAATTTCAACCAAAGATTGTCTCTCACTATTCTGCATAGTGAAGTGATGGCTAACTTGTAGTAATTAAGACAAATACATGTCAAAAATTAATTATTAATTAGACTCTTGGGGCGCGTGGGTAGCTTAGTCACTTAAGCATCTGACTCTTGATTTCGGCTCAGGTAGTAATCTCATGGTTTATGAGTTTGAGCCCCGCATTGGGCTCTGTGCTGACAGCAGAGTCTGAGATTCTCTCTCCCTCTCTCTCTGACTCTCCCCTGCTTGCTCTCTCAAAATAAATAAAAATAAACTTAAAAAAAAATAGACTCTTGGGGCACCTGGGTGGCTCAGTCAGTTAGGCATCCAACTTCGGCTCGGGTCATGATCTCATAGTTTGTGAATTTGAGCCTGCGTCAGGCTCTGTGCTGACAGCTCAGAGCCTGGAGCCTGCTTCAGATTCCGTGTCTCCTTTCTCTGCTCTTCCCTCCGCTCATGCTCTGCCTCTCTCTCCTTCAAAAATAAATAAACATTAAAAAAATAGACTCTTAATCATAGGCAATAAATAGAATGGCTGATGTTTCAGATGAAGTAAATATGTATAGAGTCAGCTTTTCTTTTATTAATGATCAAGGGAATTTCTTATTTTTCTGATGTTACTTTCATGGGAGTATTTTCCTGTCTTGTTCTTTCCCTTTTCCTTATTTGATCTAGAAGTGAGAATTGGACTTCTTACTAGGTTATTTCTGCTAGGAATCTATGGGGAAATCTATATTTGGTGGGGGCGGGATTAGCATTATGTATTTGTTGACCTGAATGGAGTTGCTGTATTTTGATCTGAGGGTATATCTGGCAAATCCACAGCATAATGAATTTCTAATGGGGGGTGGTGGTGCATGTCAGATGATGGACTTGAACAGGGCTCAGATGTAGAGGTGTTAAAGAGCCCTGGGTTTGTCAAACAACAGCAGAGTATTTGAAACCACTTGGTCCTTGTAGTGGGAACCAGATGGATCTACTAAAGTGATAAGTGTCTTAGGGTCAAATTCCCTAGAAGCAGACCCTGAGACAGATTCTTATGAAAGCAATTTACTGAAGATGCTCTCAAGAGAAGGGAAGGGAGGAGAGTGGTTTAGGGAATGGAAAGAAAGTAAGGATATGACCTTAGCTGGAACTAGTTGCAGACTGTGTCCCACGAGGAATTCTAGAGGTGGATTGTATCATAGGTAGTCTAACTTTGAGAAAGAGAGGCAGTGCTGTACATTCACTGTCTGCCAGTCATTGGTGGCTAACTGCTTGAGGGGAGATGTCTTCTCTTAGAGGGAGGTTCTCTGGAGAAGGGGAAGCTGTATGCCCTGGGTGTTGATGCTCAATTCTGTTGGGGATGTGTATACCCACTCAGTGAAAAGGATCTGAGCAGGGTAGCAACAATATCTGCTATAGTAAGTAATGTCTTCCTCTTTTCACTTCATCTTCAGAGTTTAAAAAAAGGGGGGGGTGGGGGGAGCCTGATTGCTCAGTCAGTTAAGCATCCAACTTTGGCTCAGGTTATGATCTCATGGTTGGTGGGTTCAAGCCCCACATCAGGTCTCTGCTGTCAGATCCTCTTCAGATCCTCTGTCCCTCTCTCTCTCTGCCCCTCTCCCCTCCTCTCTTTCTCAAAAATAAATAAACAATAAAAAAAAGTTAAAAAAAAAAAAGCAGGTCAGCTTTCTTGCTTTCATTTAAAGAATTAAAATGAGGGGAACTGGAAGATGGTGGCATAGGGGGACACTGGGCTCACCTCATCCTGCTGATCACTTAGATTCCACCCACATCTGCCTAAATAACCCAGAAAACTGCCAGAAGACTAGCAGAACGGACTCTCTGGAGCCCAAGTGTAGACAAGAGGCCCACAGAAGAGGGTAGGAAGGGTAGAGAGGTGGTGCATGCTACACGGACTGGTGGGAGGGAGCTGGGGCGGTGGAGGGGCAGTCCCCCCTGCAAGGCAGAGCCCCTGAGCCTGGCTTGCAAAATCAGAGGGGGCAGACTGCTTGAGTTCTGACAGCCATCAGGACTTAGCATCTGGAATGTTAAAAGTCAACAGCTCTGCTCTCAGAGAGTGGGGAGGGTGAGAGGGCATTGGGAGGGAGAGTTGCTGAGCCTTAGAAGACAGAGCTCAGCTCAGCAGGGAACAAAGGTGCTGGTAAGCACCATATCCCTCTCCCATCCCCCAGCCGAAATCCCAAAGGGAACAAGTTCCCATCACCGAACTTGCTTGCACCTCACAAACACCCAATGCTGTGCTTCTGTGGATCCATCCCTCCTGACGGGTCTGCCTGCCTCCCTCCTGGTGCCGCAAGACCCTCCCGCAGGGGACCGCCAACAGCAAAGCGAACTGAGCCTGCCTCTCCCGCCCATGTGCACCTTGCGGATCCACCCAGGCTAATACACCAGATCGCATCGAAGTAGCACCACAAGCCTGGCAGTGTGCAAGTAGCCCAGACAGGGACCACACCACACCACAGTGAGTCCTGCCCCTGGGAGAGGGGAAGATAAGGTACACACCAGTCTGACTGTGGCCCCAGCGGTTGGCTGGGGACAAACATCGGGTCTGACTGTGGCCCCGCCCACCAACACAAGTTACTCCAGACAGCACAGGGGAAGAGCCCTGCAGTTCCGCACCATTCAAGGGACTATCCAAAATGATGAGACAGAAGAATTCTCCTCAAAAGAAACTCCAGGAAGTAGCGACAGCTAACAAACTGATCAAAAGCGATTTAAACAATATAATGGAACAATAATTTAGAATAATTGTCATAAAATTAATCGTTGGGCTTGAAAAAAGTATAGAGGACTGAAGAGAATCTATTACTACAGAGATCAAGGGACTAAGAAACAGTCAGGAGGAGCTAAAAAATGCTATAAATGAGCTGAAAAATAAAATGGAGGCGACCACAGCTCAGATTGAAGAGGCAGAGGAGAGTAGGTGAATTAGAAGATAAAATTATGGAAAAAGAGGAAGCTGAGAAAAAGAGAGACAAAAAAATCCAGGACTATGAGGGAAGAATTAGAGAACTAAGTGAAACAATTAAACGTAGTAACATATGCATAATTGGGATTCCAGAGGAAGAAGAGAGAGGGAAAGATGCTGAAGGTGTACTTGAAGAAATCATAGCTGAGAACTTCCCTGATCTGGGGAAGGAAAAAGGCACTGAAATCCAAGAGGCACAGAGAACTCCCTTCAGACTTAACTTGAATTGATCTTCTGCACAACATATCATAGTGAAACTGGCAAAATACAAGGATAAAGAGAAAATTCTGAAAGCAGCTAGGGATAAATATGCTCTAACATATAAAGGGAGACCGATAAGACTAATGACGGATTTATCTACTGAAACTTGGCAGGCCAGAAAGGAATGGCAGGAAATCTTCAATGTGATGAACAGGACAAATATGCAGCCGAGAATACTTTATCCAGCAAGTCTGTCATTTAGAATAGAAGGAGAGATAAAGGTCTTCCCAAACAAACAAAAACTGGAGGAATTCATCACCACTAAACCAGCCCTACAAGAGATCCTAAGGGGGATCCTGTGAGACAGGATACCAGAGACATCACTACAAGCATGAAATCTACAGACATCACGATGACTCTAAACCCATATCTTTCTATAATAACACTGAATGTAAATGGACTAAATGCGCCAACCAAAACACATAGGGTATCAGAATGGATAAAAAAACAAGACCCATCTATTTGCTGTCTACAAGAGACTCATTTTAGACCTGAGGACATCTTCAGATTGAAAGTGAGGGGATGGAGAACTGTCTATCATGCTACTGGAAGTCCAAAGAAAGCTGGAGTAGCCATACTTATATCAGACAAACTAGACTTTAAATTAAAGGTTGTAACAAGAGATGAAGAAGGGCATTATATACTAATTACAAGGTCTATCCATCAGGAAGAGCTAACAATTATAAATTTCTATGCACTGAATATGGGAGCCCCCAAACATATAAAACAATCACAAACATAAGCAACCTTATTGATAAGAATGTGGTAACTGCAGGGGACTTTAATACTCCACTTACAACAATGGATAGATCATCTAGACACAGGATCATTAAGAAACGAGGGCCCTGAATGATACATTGGAACAGATGGACTTGACAGATATATTTAGAACTCTGCATCCCAGAGCAACAGAATACACTTTCTTCTCGAGTGTGCATGGAACATTCTCCAAGATAGATCACATACTGGGTCACAAAACAGCCCTTCATAAGTATACAAGAATTGAAATCATACCATGCATACTTTCAGACCACAATGCTCTGAAGCTTGAAATCAACCACAGGAAAAAATCTGGAAAACCTCCAAAAGCATGGAGGTTAAAGAACACCCTACTAAAGAATGAATGGGTCACCCAGGAAATTAGAGAAGAAATTTAAAAAATATGGAAACAAATGAAAATGAAAATACAACAATCCAAACGCTTTGGGATGCAGCAAAGGCAGTCCTAAGAGGAAAATACATTGCAATCCAGGCCTATCTCAAGAAACAAGAAAAATCCCAAATACAAAATACAAAATACAAAAATTAGCACACCTAAAGGAAATAGAAGCAGAACAGCAAAGACACCCCAAACCCAGCAGAAGAAGAGAAATAATAAAGATCAGAGCAGAAATAAACAATATAAAATCTAAAAAAACTGTAGAGCAGATCAACGAAACCAAGAGTTGGTTTTTTGAAAAAAAAAACAAAATTGATAAACCTCTAGCCAGGCTTCTCAAAAAGAAAAGGGAGATGACCCAAATAGATAAAATCAGGAATGAAAATGGAATTATTACAACCAATCCCTTAGAAATACAAGCAATTATCAGGGAATACTATAAAAAATTATATGCCAAAAACTGGACAACCTGGAAGAAATGGACAAATTCCTAAACACCCACACACTCCCAAAACTCAAACAGGAGGAAATAGAAAGCTTGAACAGACCCATAACCAGCAAAGAAATTGTATCACTTATCAAAAATCTCCCAACAAATAACAGTCCAGGACAAGATGGCTTCCCAGGGGAATTCTACCGGACATTTAAAGTAGAAATAATACCTATCCTTCTCAAGCTATTCCAAAAAATAGAAAGGGAAGGAAAACTTCCAGACTCATTCGATGAAGCCAGCATTACTTTGATTCCTAAACCATACAGAGACCCAGTAAAAAAAGAGAACTACAGGCCAATATCCCTGATGAATATGGATGCAAAAATTCTCAACAAGATACTAGCAAATCGAATTCAACAGCATATAAAAAGAATTATTCAGCGTGATCAAGTGGGATTCATTCCTGGGATGCAGGGCTGGTTCAACATTCGCAAATCAATCAATGTGATACATCACATTAATAAAAGAAAAGATAAGAACCATATGATCCTGTCCATCGATGCAGAAAAAGCATTTGACAAAATTCAGCATCCTTTCTTAATAAAAATCTTTGAGAAAGTCGGGATAGAAGGAACATACTTAAACATCATAAAAGCCATTTATGAAAAGCCATTTATGAAAAGCTAATATCATCCTCAATGGGGAAAAACTAAGAGTTTTCCCCCTGAGATCAGGAACACAACAGGGATGTCCACTCTCACCACTGTTGTTTAACATAGTGTTGGAAGTGGTAGCATCAGCAATCAGACAACAAAAGGAAATCAAAGGCATCAAAATTGGCAAAGATGAAGTTAAGCTTTCACTTTTTGCAGATGACATGATATTGTACATGGAAAGTCCAACAAACTCCACCAAAAGTCTGCTAGAACTGATACATGAATTCAGCAAAGTCGCAGGATAAAAAATCAATGTACAGAAATCAGTTGCATTCTTATACACTAATAATGAAGCAACAGAAAGACAAAGAAACTGATCCCATTCACAACTGCACCAAGAAGCATAAAATACCTAGGAATAAACCTAACCAAAGATGTACAAGATCTGTATGCTGAAAACTATAGAAAGCTTATGAAGGAAACTGAAGAAGATATAAAGAAATGGAAAAACATTCCATGCTCATGGATTGGAAGAATAAATATTGTTAAAATGTCAATACTACCCAAAGCTATCTACACATTCAATGCAATCCCAATCAAAGCTGCACCAGCATTCTTCTTGAAGCTAGAACAAGCAACCCCAAAATTTGAATGGAATCTCAAAAGACGCCGAATAGCCAAAGTAATATTGAGGAAGACCAAAGCGGGAGGCATCACAATCCCAGACTTTAGCCTCTACTACAAAGCTGTAATCATCAAGACAGCATGGTGTTGGCACAAAAACAGACACATAGACCAATGGAATAGAATAGAGACTCCAGAATTGGACCCACAAAAGTATGGCCAACTCATCTTTGACAAAGCAGGAAGGAACATCCAATGGAAAAAAGACAGTCTCTTTAACAAATGGTGCTGGGGGAACTGGACAGCAACATGCAGAAGAATGAAACTAGACCACTTTCTCACACCATTCACAGAAATAAACTCAAAACGTATAAAGGACCTGAATGTGAGACAGGAAACCATCAAAACCCCAGAGGAGAAAGCAGGCAAAAATCTCTCTGGCCTCAGCCACAGCAATTTCTTACTTGACACATCTCCAAGGGCAAGGGAATTAAAAGCAAAAATGAACTATTGGGGCCTCATCAAGATAAAAAGCTTCTGCGCAGCAAAGGAAACAATCAACAAAACTAAAAGGCAGCAAATGGAATGGGAAAAGGTATTTGCAAATGACATATTGGACAAAGGGCTAGTATCCAAAATCTATAAAGAACTCACCAGACTCCACACCCAAAAGACAAATAATCCAGTGAAGAAATGGGCAGAAAACATGAATAGACACTTCTCTAAAGAAGACATCCAGATGGCCAACAGGTGCATGAAAAGATGCTCAACGTCACTCCTCATCAGGGAAATACAAATCAAAACCACACTCAGATACCACCTCATGCCGGTCAGAGTGGCTAAAATGAACAGATCAGGAGACTATTGATGCTGTCAAGGATGTGGAGAAACAGGAACCCTCTTGCAGGAACTATGTGATGGGTCCTGGCCAACTAGAAGTGCTTGGTGATGCAAATACATCTTTGTGTCAGCTTCATGGGCACAGGCAGGCAGGAGGTCAGGAGGCACTGCCACTTAGCAGGCCCTAATTGAGCATGAGGCCAAGGCCACCTGACTGCTACTCTTGTGCCTTCCTGAAAATGTGCTTACTGCCTTCCTTTTTTGATTTCTCACTGGCTTCCCACCACTCTCATGCTATAAGCCTAGATTCCTAGCATGACATATAAGACCTGCCCATCTGAAAAGGCTGCTGATTCACCTCTGACGTGTCATCTCTTCTCCTCTCATCTTTCACCGTAGGTACCACTCAAATGAGCACTTCTCTGAACTATCATTGTTCTATTAACTTCATGACCCTGTATATTCTGTTTCTTCTGCTCTCAGAGCCTTTCTTTCCTTCCACCACACCTACTAACAGGCTAACTAGAGCTTATCACTCAAAAATCTCTTCTGCTATTACTTCCATTTGATAAATTTACCCTAATTAGAACTCCCCTCTACTGTATCTGCTTCTCTCACAGATATTAAAATTAATCATATTTTTGTTTTATTTTAACCACACAGCATGTCACTATCTTCTCCATGCCTGTTTATCTAGACAGATATACTGGAAATTGCTAGAGGGTAAGAATACTATATTTTATGCCTATATTTCCAGCTCTAGCACAGTGATCCTAGCTCAATTGTGTTTCTTCCTAAATGTTGGTAAATGACTAATGGTATAGCATTCACAATTTTTCAACCAATCATTTAATGAATATTTGAGTATTATTAAATGCAAAGCTCCCTCTTATGCATGATACAAGGATAAATAAAACACAGGCTTTTCATTTTAGGAACTTAAAGTCTAGTAGCAATGTGCATGCGTACAGAACCTCCAAAGGAAGACTTGGGGCTATGTTGGCCTCTACAGAGTACCTTACACAGTATTTTAAATTTGAATTTATTCCAACATTTTTAAATTGGTTTATTTGTATTAAAAAAACACAAATTTCCATCTTCTCTTGAAAAACTGGAAACCGGTGTCAGTGCTTTGTGTTGTCTCATGGCAACATAGACTAAAGCTGAAAGACAGCTTCCCCCTTAGATGGGCAGTTGACCACATAGCCGATCATTCTCTGAGTATATGTTGCTAGTTAGTATATCACTCCAGGTCAATTTCACCCCTTGGCTATTTCCTGGCCACTCTGAACCAAGCTTTTATGAAAATAACATGCTGCTAATATGAGTGAGAAATAAATGATCATGAGTGAAATGTGCAGATTGGATCCACAGAAGCACAGCATTGGGTCTATACTTGAATTTAAAAAAAAAGAAAAAAAAAACCCCTGTACTATCTTGTAACACTAGGCCTGCTTTAATGTTTTAATTCATTGTCTGCCATGCTTAAAACACCACTTCAGCTGTAAAGCTGGGTGTTCTTTTTTTTTTTTTTTTAATGTTTATTTATTTTTGAGAGAAGAGACAGAGCATGAGCAAGGGAGGGGCAGAGAGGGAGACACAGAATCCGAGGCAGGCTCCCGGCTCTGAGCTGTCAGCACAGAGCTCAATGCGGGGCTCGAACTCACAAACTGTGAGATCATGACCTGAACTGAAGTCAGACACTTAACCGACTGAGCCACCCAAGCTCCCCCCACCTTTTTTTTTAAGTTTATTTATTTTGAGAGAGAGAGAGAGCGCTCAAGCCAGGGAGACGCAGAGAGAGGGAGAGAGAGAATCCCAAGCAGGCTCCATGTTTGGCACAGAGCCCAACACAGGGCTCCATCATGACTGTGAGATCATGACTCAAGCTGAAATCAAGAGTCAGATGATTATCTGACTGAGCCACCCAGGCACCCTAAGCTGGGTGTTCTTATAGCAGCTACAGAGGGACACTGGCATGATTCCTCGGTTGTATGGACACCTAGAAAGAAATAAAAATGTGTGTAAGTAATACATAAAAACTGAAATTCTAACCTTCTTACAGAATTTCTCATAACGTAGAATGTTACTGACATGAGAATATTTGCCATTCCCAAATTCAGTTTTCCTGTATATAACTCCTTGTTCATCAACCATTTTTTTTTTTTGGATTGTAAGCTTTGTTCAGGGTTAATTTGAATTAGAGACCAAACAAAATAAAACCTAACCCTGTTCTAAAAACAAAACAAAACAAAACAAAACAAAAAACCTCAAATATGCTTATATAATTAATAGGCAAAAAAAAATGTGTGTCTGAGACAACAAAATATAACTTGAGGCACCAATATGAATATGAGAATTATACAGGTAAAGGACTTTGTCAAGTGAAATGGCATAACTTGTCATAGGGGCTTAATTTATGACTAAATTATATGTTGTTGTGAAATGCAGCCATGTATTAAGAAAATTTTTCCTGGAATCAGAAGTGCTTACAGATGACAGTTTTTATAAACATATGCCAATTGTCTAGGCATAAATGACGTGTCCTGGTCAGGAATAATCACTTGCAAATGGAAGTCTAACCAGACATAATTTTCCTTATTATTTTGAAGACATAGATGAGAAACTACAGGACAAGTTTTATAAAAAAGTAAAATCATTCGGAGTATTTTTTTATTGCAACTAATAGGAACACAGATTTAATTAATATAACATTTTTGTGGTGTTGATGAATATCTTACTATTACTAAGTAACATTTGGAAGAGACACAGGAGTCCCAGAAGAGACACCACCCCTGAAAATGACTTTTTAATGTGTTCACAGTTAGTCTTAAGATTAAATGCAGATTACTCAATAGTACTGTGATTTTAGATGGTACTCTTGTGAGTACAATTGGTTCTTGGTAACATTAAATTATCGGGAAATAAATCCACGTATTCTTTTACAAAGATCTGGAACTCTAAAATCTGCCTACTACATTGCTTATAGAAATTATTTGGGTTAGAAAATTTAAGTTTTTTTTTAATGTTTATTTTTGAGAGACAGATTGTGAGCAGGTGAGGGGCATAGAGAGAGCAAGACACATGGTCTAATGCAGGCTGCAGGCCCTGAGCTACCAGCACAGAGCCCAACACGGGGCTCGAACTCACAAACCATGAGATCATGACCTGAGTTGAAGTCAGATGCTTAACTGACTGAACCACCCAGGCACTCCTCGGTTAGAAAGTTTAAAACCTACCCATTGTGGATGTGATTATTAGCTCCGTGACCTGGTCATGCTGCTGTGCTAGAGCTATAGACACTACAGTCTGTTACTTAGATGAACAAAAAAGGTCAATACCTGATCTGCTGCAGAGCATACACATAGGGTGGCTTGGTCATTTACTACATGGTGCTGGAGACATTTTTTGATTTGTTGGAGAAAAAATTGACTTGTCCATGTTAATCGAAGGGAAATTCTAGAAATAACTTATGAGAGAGGTTAGACCAAAACTTGGCCCTTTTGATTGTTATTGCAAACCATGTAAATATGTTACAAATCTTCCCACAGGGGCATTTGTTAATGGTGTGCAAATGCATAATTTCATTTGCTCTTTCCTAACAAAATTATGTCTCTGGGAAACTCAAGGAAGAGTATAATTCATATACTGGACTTGGTCTCTGCCTCCTCTAAATGAAAGCAGGGGCCAACCCTACTGTTTCAGAAATAGGGATTTGAACCCTTTATTTCAAAAGTGGTTTTCTGATATCAAACTTTTTAAAAATGAACTAAGATTGTCCAACTTATTATTCACAATTTATGTTATTGGTGTGAGTGCAGAATGGAGGAACAGTGCCCTGCATATAAAAACCAGTGTGAAAATTCTCTCTGTTTGGAAGAACCTATGTTTGTACTCAGCTGTTATTATAATGAATAAAATGAAACATCCTTCCCAGTTAAAAAACATGAAGCTGAATGCTGTATACACGCATATCATGGAGGTGTGGTGTGTTCGGTTCCGGACTGCCACAATAAAGCAAATACCGCAATAGAGTGAGTCAAATGAATTTTTGGTTTCCTAGTCCACATACAAGTTATGTTTACACTATATTGTTGTCTATTAAGTGTGTAATAACATTATGCCTTAAAAGAATCTTAATTTAAAAATACTTTATTGCTAAAAAATGCTAACCATTCTTTGAGTTTTTAGCGAGTCATATTCTTTTTGCTAGTAGAGGGTCCTGCCTCAATATTGTTGGCTGTTGACTGATGAGGGTGCTGGTTACTGAAGGCTGGGATGGCCTTGGCAGTCTTGAAATAAGACAACGGTGAAGTTTGCCACATCCACCAACTTCCTTTCCTGACAGTTTCTCTGTAGCATGTGATGCTGTTCCATAGCATTTTACCCACATAATAACTTCTTCCAAGATTGCAGTCCAGCCCTGCTGCTGCTCTGTCAACTAGGCTCATGTCATATACTAAATCCTTTGTTGTCATTTCAACAGTCTTCACCAGGAGTAGATTCCATCTCAAGAAACCACTTTCTTTGTTCACCATAAGAAGCAACACCTCATCTGTTAAAGTTTCATCCTGAGATTGTAGCAATTCAGCCCCATCTTCAGGCTCCACTTCTCTTTCTAGTTCCTAATCTGGTTCCTAATCAAAGAACTCAGTTACAAGATTTAAGACGCAATAATTTAAAATTTCATACATGCATACACGTATGTGCATATAAGTGTGTATACATATGCACATACACACTCAATCTTAAAATGGGTGTTCAACATCATGGAACACACATTTTAGGTCAGTAAAACTGATACAATTTAGGCAAAGAATTTGGCTTACTCTGATGTGCTTTATTTATTTGTGTTGGCTGCCTCTTGGCTTCTGAAGTAGCAATGTCTGGTTCAACTCATGTATCTATTATGGTAGCACCAAGATTCTTCAATTGGTCATATATACTTATAAACTGCCTTAGGTTTTTTCTGGAAAGATATGGAAGGTGGAATAGGATGGGTGGATGGATAGAAAGACAGTAAGAGAAATAGCAAAGTGGATTTCAGTCCACACTTACATATACAGAATATACAAATTATTTATACTTTTATATCTCTATTGTGTTGAGCTCATGATTACACCATAGAAAGTAAAACTTAAGCTCAGTCAATTTAAGATCTCTTCCCCTTTTCTGCACTGCTGTGGCTGAGTTCTGAGGAACTTACACAGAACCAGACATGGGATTGTAAGCACACATCATTCATCCCCACAGGTTTTTACTGAGACTCCATGGTTCATTCAATATGGTTCTCAGTTATTAGTCCGTTCAAGTTGCTGCTGAACTGTCACTTTCTCTTAGGTAAAGGCTAGTGAATCTCCTGACAAATTCTGGGTCCCATCGTGAATCATGGGGACTATTTTTCTGCTGCCAGATCATCTTGGACATGGTGATTTTGTTAATTGTCTGTGACCCTCTCTTGTCTTGATCTGCCATACAGTCAGTTCTTCTCTCTGGCTCTGTTCTGTCTTTTGGGTGTAGGTTCTCTCTATTCTCCTAAAGCTCTCAGAGTCTTGCCACTTCTCTGGGACTCTTCCCAGAAAACAAGAGTATAATTCTTCTCTCTGAAGTCTACCCACTTATTTACTCTGTTCATATCTGCCGTTTCTCTGCATCTTCCCCACCCTGAAGAAACTTTAGTCATAGAGGGAATGTTCTCCTTTGGTATTGTTTTTTATACCTTTTACTCTTTGTTTTACATGTTTATTTATTGAGAGAGAGAGAGAGAGAGAGAGAGAGAGAGAGAGAGAGAGAAGGGGGAGGGAGGGAGGGAGAATCCCAAGCAGGATCCATGCTCAGTGCAGAGCCCTGTGCTGGGCTTGATCCCACGAACCATGAGATCATGACCTGAGCCCAAATCAAGAGTTGGTCACTCAGCCAACTGAGTTACCCAGGTGCCCCTGTTCTCCATACATTTTAGATGAGCCCACAACTATTTATTTATTTCACAGAGCTAAGAATTTTAGAACCAAAGAAAAGAAGTAGCCCTCAGGAGATTTTGACTTTCTCACCCTGTCCCATTCATCCACCAAGGCACAAAACACACAGATAATAATTGGGTGAAGAGGGTTCATGTGTGAGGAGGCAGGAAAGGGTGGGGAGAAGAAGGAGAGAGAAACATACGACTTGTAGATCATAAGAAAAAGAAAGTTGAGAACCACTGTTCGGGAAGTTGGTATTTAAAAATTACTCCAGGGCGCCTAGATGGCTCAGTCAGTTGTGTCCAACTCTTGATTTTGGCTCAGGTCATGATCTTGGCTCAGGTCATGATCTCACAGTTCACGGGTTTGAGCCCTGCATCGGGCTCTGCACTGACAGTACAAAGCCTGCTTGGACTCTCTCTCTCTCTCTCTCTCTCCCTCTCTCTCTGCCCCTCCTGAGCTCTCTCTCAGAATAAATAAATAAACTTTAAAAATTGTTTAAAAAATTATTCCAGATGGTTTGAATAATTAACTAGTCAAAGGGCAGATTTGCCAGATATCTGGGTGGTGATCCTCATCGGCCTTTTCTGATTTCTCATTCTACAACATTGTTACAGTCAAAAGTGCAAGGCTACAGATGCCCTCGCTCATGACTCACCTTCCTTGAAAACAAATTTCTGCAATCTGTAAGAGCTTGTGCATAAGATTATTCATTTGATTACCTACATACATCCTTTAGTTGGTTTACCCAAGATGTCTCATGGAAATTAACTCTTCTCAGGATTATTTCCTTCCATTGCCAAGTTAATGTTAAGCATTCCATCACCAGTTTTGAAATGCTTAACCATGGTGAGTGTGATGATTTTCTCCATCTGTCTATCCATTCACCCATTCAGCATTTGATGGGCATCTACTATATGCAGGGGAGTGGGGGTACAAATAAGGATAGAATACTGTCGCTGCCTCCAAGCATTCGGTCTACTGAGAATGGAAGATCTCTACATAGACAGTTACAATACAGTGTGACAAGGGCTCTAGTAGAAGTAGGCAGGAATTTTAAGGGATCACTGAGAAGCTGTACCTACCTGAAAGATACCAGAAGTGTCAAATAGAGGGGCATGTGGGTGGCTCAGTCGGTTGAGCATCTGACTTTGGCTCAGGTCATGATCTCTCGGTCCGTGAGTTTGAGCCACACGTTGGGCTCTGTGCTGACAGCTCAGAGCCAGGAGCCTGCTTTGGATTCTGTGTCGCCCTCTCTGTCTGCACCTCCCCAGCTCACACTTTGTCTATCCCTCTCAAAAATAAATGAACATTAAAAAAAATTTAAAAACAACAACAAAAAAGAAGTGTCAAATAGCTAGCTATTCTAGCTCTAGCCACCAGTAGGGTTCCTATGCTCTTTTGCTCAGGCAGTCACAGCCATCCTAAGGATATTTTATTCTGACAAACTATCTAACATCTTCATTTATTTAATTTTGAACTTCAGATGCAAGGGATTGAGTTAATCATGCCCCTCGCTTCATGGGTCATTAAGCAGTTCATCAGTCCACTCCCTAGTTACTTGTGAGGCGAGGCCCAGCAAGCTAGCAGGAGCCAGGGACACACAGATATTGGAAGAGTGACTCTAAATGAAAAGGTCTTTTCTTAACCTCTTCTTTTGCCCATTGCTTACTTGCTTGATTTACCACTGTATTCGCCAAAGGACTGGAGGCAGGTGAGAGTAAGTTAAATCCTGCACTCACCAAGTTTAATAGTAATCCTTCCTGGATTGTCTATTTGCCTTAATTTGAAACATTTGAAAAGAACACATACCTCACAAACAGCAAGGATGTTAAACTGCTTTTGGCAGAAACTTCAATTTCTGAAAATCTGAAATATGTCTAAGCAGAAAAGTATTATCAGCTTCATTCAGAACACTTAAAAGTTAAATAGCTCTCCTTTCTTTCTAGATTTGCGTTCTCTCTCCCAACCCCTTTTCAGTGTCACCTCACCCTCAGAAATTTGCCAGCTTTTTGGACCATGTTATGTCACCATGATTTCTTCCATTTGAAGGACTATCCCACATGAGTTAATTTGGTGACATCAATTCAGGAAATAAATATTTCTTTAGAAAGCAATGTTGCTTCCTTTTTTGACATGTCATAAAAAGTATAACTAAATGAAAATGAAAAGTAATGAGACAGCTTTCAATTCATGATCATCTGTTATAGTTACTTTTTTACATATCTGTCAGCCTTGTGAACCTTGGGGAAGAAATGTGGATTTTGGCATCAAGTAGCTTTACTTTACTTTTTTCTTTTTTAATTCTCAAGAAGAAAGAAAAGAAAGCCAAAGAGGCAGGCTTAGAACAAACTTTTTTTTCTACCAGTTTTCTGGTTCAGGACTCTTCTTTCTATACTCTTGATCTTTCAGCAGTAAAATAGACCTCCCAGTAAAATAGACCTCCCAGGCACTTTTTAGAAAGTCCATTGTGAATTCTCTGTCCATTTATCTAGTTCTACTTTGAAAGAAAAAAAAAAGAGGTAAAAATACTATTGGATACTGCTATTCCACCAGGGAGATGAGCCTTCTGACTCATCCTGGCCATTTTCCACTAGACCAGGAGAATTATGAGTTTTCCTCCAACAACTAAGATCAACATTGCTGTTACTGCCAAATGCCAATATTGGACAATGTTGGACCATCAGGCAAACACAAGATCCAAGTTGAAACTCAGGTCTTTTCACTGCTGTTCACCTCAAGCAAAAACCTCCAAATCACTGCTGACACTTCAGCTAATGCTGTTTCCTCTTCCCAACACTGTAACTAGGCCCTGGAGTGATCTAAAATGGTCATCCAGAAGCTCCCTCCATTTCCAAACCCTTTCCTAGACTAGAAACAACTTGTTCACTCTGGCTTTGCATCTGGTCCTATTCTGCTTCTGTCTGGGACTGTCTTGTATCATTGGCTTGGAAAATCGAGTGTTCTCTTTGAGTCAGCATTTCTCACAATGCCTAACTTACAGACAGTGCTCATGAATGTTTTTTTGGATTGCATTGAAAAGGATGTCATCACTCCATTACCTCCAGATATGTAGTTATCTTTCATTCTGCTTATCATCAACAAACTAATCATTTGTTTCATTTTTACATTTTGTCAGCATATACTTTCTCTAAATTATTTATATTTTTGTCATGGGGTGTGTGCAGCCAGGGTCTAATTTATTTCTTCCTCAGAGATCTAGGAACCTATTAAGAGCATAGCATTATCCTATGTATATTTACCAGTTGCTACAAATGCTGCGTTTTCTGCCATGAGCTCTCACTCTAATATTTTGTCTAAGCTTTATATGCATTCTTTTAAAAAAAATCCAAGTTAGTTAAAATACAGTGTAGTCTTGGCTTCAGGAGGAGATCCCAGCGATTCATCTCTTACATATGACACCCAGTGCTCATCCCGAAAAGTGCCCTCCTTATTTATAGGTTCTACTTTGAGGTTTAGAAAATAAGGTTCTCAGAATATGATCCCAGCTTTTAAGGAACTGTCCATTTTATGGTTCTATGTAGAACCACAAAACAAAAACTAGAAGACTATAAATAGAAAGTGTCAGACTGATTAATACAGATAAGAGTATTCTATCATTGCAGAGCAGTTTGGTGTCAGGAAGGCACAGATGTCTCTCCAAAGTGGTATCACAGGTCATGGCCTTAGCAGAGTATTCCACCCATTCACATTTTTAAAGTTATAAACTTGTTAACACCTTAAAAGTTACGTTTCCTTGGAGTTGGGGGGACTTGAAGGACCTGGAGGAGGATGTTCTCAGCACAGTGAGTCTACTTTCTGTAGGCCTGCAGGCTGGTGTGGATCATTATGGCCCACATGGGGCTGCACAGAGCATCATCAGTAGGGTATCATGTTCCTCCAGCTCACAGCGAGCCTGGTGTGAAACAGAAGCATTGACAGAAGTGGCAAAGCCTCTAAGATGGCTTCCTCATTGGGAGGGTAAATCCAAGGTCAGTCAGCTTCCTTTATTCCAACACCCCTGTCCCCACTTGCTCTTGGCTAATAAATCACATAGCAGGCATAGCTTGAGTAGAGAAAAGACAGAACACTAGAGAGGAGGTTAAAAGACCCAGATTCTCATTCTGCTTTTCATGTGCACTGAAGTTCCTGGGCAATACATTTGCCTCACTGCACCTTTACTAGTGGCTTTTTATGCTCTTTAAAAATTGGTAGTAGTCTTTTATCAATAAAAGGCATATAAAAGAGTCAAAACAGAGCCACATTTGAAGTGGGCAGAGAAGGCTTATTTGGCCTCTCCACAGAGCCTGAGGGTGCTATATAACAGAGCCTGAAACTGCTGGCCTACACATGTCCAAGGTGACTTCCAGCTCAGACATTCTGTGAGGAAAAAAAGCCCCCTCCCCCCTTTTTAACAAGGAAATGTAATTTCATTCTGCTTGCCTAATGTGAATGAAAGGAAAAGAGTATGGACTAGGCTATGGTCATGTGTTAAGTAACTTCACTTTGTTCTTCTGGCTTCATGAGGTTATGAAAGCAGAGGAAGTAAAAAGGAGTCCTGTACCTCAAAGTGGTCATCCCTCTACTCCTCCATTAAGCAACAAGCAAAAAAAAATGAACATAAAGAAGATAACAGTGTTTCCTGGCAAAACACCATTCCCTTTCCCCCCATCCTCACCTCCATTAAAGAGTCAAGGGAGTCCATGAGCTCCTCTTTATACCCCATTCCTAAACCCTGGAAATATTAAGGCAGAAGATTGAAGTATGATCCAGAGGACAGAAGGAAGAAGAAATGTGAGAAAGGGCATTTCCAAGATGGCAGGCCTGGGTGTTGACTTTGGAAGGTCAGCCTCTTCATCCTTAGACATCTTCCTTAGTGGCAGGCCTCTGTCATCCTTCCCACTATAAGAGGTATAATATTAGAATTAATAAAATAATCCCTGGGCTTACCCAGATTCCAGGCTGTTTATGCCACAAAGTATGTGATGTCCTACAAATTGCTACTTCTCACAGGCCTGTAAATAAGGAATCTGTTATCTTCTTCACAGAAAGTGAAGCCTGACATGGGGCTCAATCCCACAGAACATGAGATCATTACCTGAGCCAAAGTCAGAAGCTCAACCTACTGAGCCACCCAGGCACCCCTTTTCTGGAAGTTTTTAAGCATTAGACCAAATGTAAAGCATAAATGTTACTTAGTTCAGAGAGCTAAGTCAACTTAGCTAACGAAAACATGAAGTCAGGATATGTTGTGTTTGTTCAACTCAATTCTAAGGAATGCATGTAGCCTCACCCTGAATCCAACCTAAAAAGAAAGGAATGTCTTATTTAGTGCTGAGTTAATTTGTTTAATCTGGGAAACTCTACCAGAAGGCTCTTATTACAATGAGGTATCTGTTGCAGAAATTAGACCATGATGTACAAAAAGCTAATAGGAATTGGCTCTTATTTTAAAAACAGATAATTAACCATTAAAAAAGGAGTATAAACTCAAAAAAGAATTTTAGAGGGAAAGGAAGCTTAGGTGTGTAGCAAACTATGTCAAACCTAGTGGCTTAAAACAGCAATCATTTATGTAACTCATGAATCTGCAATTAGACAACCCTTGGTGGGGAAGGCTTGTCTTTGCTCCATGTGGGATCGGCTAAGTCTGATTTCTTGGTGTTGGAGGATCCACTTCCAAGGTGGCTCACTTACATGACTGGTAATTTGGTGCTGGCTGTTGGCTCAGAGCTCAGTGGGGGCTTAAGGCTTTGGGGATCTCTATTTCTTTCTACCTGGGCTGCTCTGTGGGCTGAATAGTGGCTGGGTTCCAAAAGTCAGAATCCTAAGATATAAGAAGAGAAACAGCCAGTTTCATGAAGTCTGGATCTAGAAACAGCCAAAGCCTCATGTCCACTGAAGCCCATTGGTCAAGCATTCTCAGAAACCAGATTAATGGGAAGGATATAGACCTGACCTCTCAATGAGAGAAATATCAAAGAATTTTTGGAACTGTATTCTAAAACCACCATAACGTGAGATAAAGTTGTGTGTGGTGGGGGGATATGTTTGAGGAGGGATAATAAGATGTGAAAGCAACATCGTGGAGATGTGGGGCCATGTACTCCACCTTCATGCCCAGTGGTATAAAAGCTACAAGACCTAAGCTAGCCACCACTTGAGCGGACTACAGGGGAAGCAGTGTCCTCAGGGTGAGTCAGAGTCCCCTTAAGAAGATGAAAGGAGAATTCAGAGAAGAGTTATGAATATAAGGAATTTTATTGATCATGACCATAAATTGCATAAGGCACAGAGGAAGTTTGTTTTAAGATTGGGGAGGCATAAGATGAAGAGACAGATTAGATGATATTGAGGACTTTATAGGGATTAGAAAACAGGAAAAGTGGAGTGATGGTGTTTGTGTTAGCAGCACCTATGAGCATAATGAGATTTAACTCCATGGATTCAAGGCAAGTAGCAGTGGAAAGATGTATGACAAGCATTATCTATTAGATGTGTTATATAGTATATGGGGACTAAAGACCAAATGTATAAAGGACTATTATAGATCAGCACAAAAGAGAATACTCAAAAGGAAAACTGACAAAAGATGGTGATGCACAGGGAATCCACAATGAAGAATGTCTCAGTGGCCAATAAACTTAAGATGCTCTATCTTACCAGAAATTAAGAAAATACAAATTAAAACCACAGAAAAGTATTATATTACTTATATCATATAGGAAAAAAATCTAAGGGCCTGATAATATCAAGTATTGGCAAGAGAGTGAAGCAAATAATAACCTTCATATTTTCCTGGTGGAAGTGTAAATTGACACACAGTTTAATGATATGCTCTGTGACTGGGCAATTTCAACTCCAGGTATATTGCCCTAGAGAAATTCTTACACATATGCAAGAGCATATATATATACCAGGATATTCCTTGACAATATTTTTGTGATAGTGAAAAATTACAAATTACCACAGGGTTGGGAATAGGAGAATAGGTAAGTATAATGTGGAGTAACCATATAATATAATACTGTGTGCAGCTTACATGAATGAATGAGAGCTGTGCATATTAACACAAACACATCTCAAAAATGTAGTAAGTTACAAGGCGAATTATGAAGTACACATTCAGCGTGACACCTTTTATGTAACGTTAAAAACACAAACATCTCTCTATATATTTTTAAAGAATCTGGCTCTCCAACTTGTGACTTAATCAAGTTTTGGTTTCCTCATCAGTAAAATGGAAATGATATTGATACCTATCTACTCATAAGATCATGAGTGAATACACAGAAGTTATCAGAATGTATTGGGCCCATTTTAAGCATTGCATGTGTTATTACTATTGCTACTATTACTATTGTTGATATGTATAAAAATTTGCACAGAAATAATAAAATCCTATCAATCTATCTCATGGTTGTGATTACCATTAGAGTGCACTGCACAGAAAATTTCACCTTTCTCTACAGTATTTATTTCTTTTAAAAAAAATGTTTGAACCTACCATGGTAAATCCCAGCAGAGGGATACATGGATGTTGTGGATACATATACTCCTGGAAGTCCATGCTAACTAACACTAACTAACTAACTAACACCCTCCAGTGTTGCAAAAGACAGAAGCCAACTGCCCAGGACTTGCCCTATTTTCTTAAGATGTGTTCCTAAATAACTTCACTTACTTTCTAGGAATAGGAGGAACAATATGTTTGACTTACCAGTGAATAAGGAACCAGGGACTGTTTTCAGTGACAGACTTCCAATGTGGTGGAAGTTATAAAATTGACCTAAAACACCCCCCCAAAAAAGTATAAAATTCATAGAGACTATAAGTCACCCTATAATTAAAGGAACCTTTTCTAAACTCCATTCCTAGGCCTCATTCCTAGGGACAGATGTTGAATATATGGTGGTCCAGGTAGCACTGTTCAGAAGTGGATATTGTGAGGTGCCAAAGTGACAGAGAAATGCCACCCCAAGCTGAGACCATCTCTGAGGAAGTCTATAGTACTTCAGTTAGAGTGAGAATCCTTTTAGTTAAGAGTGTTGAAGCTCCTCTTGTGTGGGATTGAAACATTGATTGAAACATTGAAATGTCACAAGGAAGGTGAACTTTAATAGTTTGATGAGAGAGATTTGATAGAATACTAAACATTTGAGCTTAATTCCTCACCTACTGAGTCGGTAACAGGTATACTCCACATTCTCCTCAGAACTGAAAAGAATGTGCCTTATTTGTAGAGGAGAGTCTTAGGATTGAAGAGATGAAGGCCCTGAGGAACAGGCCAAAGCTTGGGAAGCAGAAGAGTCAACAGAAGCAGACTCCTCATTTTGTACTTATGTGCCAGGCTTGTTCTCTGCCCAGCTCACCCTTGAGTCCTGATCAGCTGACCAGCATCAGTCACTAATCCAGCCACACTGACGGGATCACTGCTGTCCCCAGACAGATGGTTGGTTCTCGAGTGGGCCAGCTTTGTGACCATTCCAGAACCCTTTAGAAAGGGCCCACAGATATCCTGTTGTTTTACTATCTTAAGTGGGAGCCTGCACCTATGCAGAGAAAGAGAAACTGGTACAACTGAGAGAGGCTTCCTACACAGTTTCCCCTCCCACACTAGCTCCAGTCTCCTCCACATGGCATGATTCATTTCCGCTCCTTCCCACCTGAGGGAGTGGAAGAGACTCTCTCCATGTAGCTGTTACCCAGAGGCACTCCTGCTTAATTGCAGCAAAAGGCCTATCATTAGGTTCACTCCAAGCAAAAGTGTGCTCTGTATTCCCAGCATCAGTTTTCATCCTCCCAAGAACACTGTAAATTTAGCCTTTATTGAGCACTTGAACAAGTACTTTATATATTTAGTTCACTTAGTCCTCACAATAATCCTGTGTGGTAGGAATTATTATTATTATTATTATTATTATTTCTATTTTAAAGATTGGAGATTAAGTCTTAGATTAAGTTCCAGAGTTACACAGTGTGTGGCAGAATGAATGAGTATTTGAAGTTGAGTCTGTTAGTCTAATTCCAAAACTTGTGCTTTTAGTGGTTGTATAACATTCTTTGGACCCACTCATTGTGTGAAGCTTTTTTGTTTGCTTATTTATTTATTTTGAGAGAGAAAGTGTTAACAGGGTAGGAGCAGAGAGGAGAGATTGAGAATCCCAAGCAGACTCCCCACTGCCAGTGCAGAGCCTGATGTGGGGCTCGAACTCAAAAACCATGAGATCATGACACAAGCTGAAGTTGGTTGCTCAACTAACTGAGCCACCCAGGCGCCCCACTATGAAGCTTTTCTAGTTACTCCAAGGAGTGGAAATTACAAAAAGCATGATCAGAGGAAGATACCTCATAAGCAGATTACTAAGCACATTCCATTTAATGTCATGCAGAGAATCCACAGGGAAAAAATTATTATCAGAAGCTATAAATCTTGTCAGGGAGAGGTGAATAGAAAAGTGATCAAGATCAGAGGACAAGCTAAGGCCTACTCTAGTTCCTCAGGGTTCCTAAGGTATTTTTGTAAGTGTTGTTTCCCAATCTTCTCAACAATGTGTTACCACTCATTTGCCCTGATCGTCTGTCAAGATGGGTCTTCCAAGCAATCACCAAGGAATGGACTGATTGGGAGGAGCATGTGGCTAGAATAACCACAGAAATAAACATGCCAGTCACCCAGAAAATTATTCAGGAACGTGAGAGAATTGATGATGCCAAAGCTGAGTCTTCAAAGACAACTAAGAGCAAGATGCAAGGTGAAGAGCACTCAAGACTTGGTGAATGGCATGAACAAAGAGATGGAAAGAAAGAAACAGCATGGAATTAGGGCTAACTACAAATAATTTGGTTTTCCTATGGCCTGAAAAACAAGGTAGGAAATGAAAAATTGAAGCTGTAAAAACAGGCAGAGTCCAGAAGATGGAGTCCGTGTGGAGCATGTTAAGGCATTTGGGCTTTTCGCCTGTGGAGAGTGGGAAACCATCAAATGGTCTCAAGCAGATAAGGGATAGTATCACATTTGCATTTTTAGGCACTGGACTCTGAGAGTGAGGTAAGACTTTGGTGGTAGAAACCCAGTAAAGAGACTGTTGTAATTGTCCTAGCAAGAGATGAGGAGGGACTGACTCAAATCAATGAGAATGAAATTGAAAGCAGGGAAGGGTACAGGAGATACTTGGAAGTTGTAATCAAAAAGTCTTGATGCCTGACAGGATATAAGAATTCTACAAGAGAAAGAGAATGGTTTGGGTCACATTCTAGGGATTTCAATATTAATTCCTTCAAAGACAGAGAACTGCCTTTTCCCTTCCTCTCTTTGTCAAGCACCAGGGCTAACCCACTGCATCTTCTGTCTTTATGTTCATGGCAACTATTTAGGGCTCTTGTCCCCCTTCTTTGCCACAGGACCTGTGTGGGGAACTATTCTGGCTGACCCTAGCAGATCTTCCTAACTCAAAATCTCAAGAACAGGAGTCAGAGTAATTTACCGTTTCCTGCATAAAAGGAATCTTTGGGAATCTTTAGGCAAATTGCCTCGTCTTCTACCTAGAGCTCTGTATCCCATGAGACTATACAGCTTCAATAATTCAGTAAAATGTGGCATGACATCTTTCCCCACGATAGGAAACTGTCTACTGTGTATCTTTGGACCCAAAAAGAAACACAAGATGACATTTTAACTGCCATCCCAAACACTGTACTTTACTAAAGAAAGGGGGGAAACCTACATTGGCTACACCATTCTCTGAGTAAACAGTTAAAACCATGGAAGTAGATGAGATCATGCATTGAGAAATGTAGAATGAGAAAAGTGGCTTGAAGTGGATTTTAGGGAAACACCAGCTTTTGAAATATGTGTGGACAAGATGGCTAAGATTGAGACTGAACTAACAGGAATGTCCACAGAATATTTTACTGTAAAAACCCAGGGGCAGAGCATTTGAAAGAAGGAAATAGTAATGAATTGTCAAAAGTTCAAATAAGATAAGTTCAATGTGAAGTGTCCATTGGAATAGGTTGCTGATGGACTTAACAAGAACTGCTTCAGTAGATTTATTGGGGTAGCAGATTACTAGTTGAGGTTTGAATGGCAGGTGAGGAAAAGACTGCGGTAAGCAGGGGGAGAAATTCTGTATAAGCATAGGTATCCACTGAAGGAAAGGAACCAATGGAGAGGGCAGACTAAAGAAAAAGAGAGAGACAATGACTGTGATGGAGCTGTGTCCTGCAGGAGACAGGAGGCTCTGGAATCCAGAGCACAGAGGAGTATGTTTGCTCAGAACCAGAGAAATGGCAATTCATTTTGCTCTGTAAATGAAGAAAGGGGGCCACTAGTATGAATGTAGGTATTTATAGAGAGACAGGAAGTTCAAGTATTCATGCCTGATTGCCTCAAATAAAAGAGTCAGTATTTGGTGCTGTCTCACACTGATGTTATAAATTAGCATTATAATGACCCTAACCCACAGGGTTGGGTGATTCTCCCCAGTGGAACCCAAACCCCTGCTTCAGGAACAAGGGTTACCTAGACCCTTGATCCAGAGTTGGTTGAGCAGGTGTGGCAACTGATGTGTGTACACTGTAGCTTTGGATTGCATTAAGTTGCTCGAATCTGTACCATCAAGTCACATGGTGGCTCATCACTTAGACTATTTGTTCTACATTCGCTCCATACATCAGTATTTTTATTTGCATGTTGCTTTTCTCTGCATGGAAAAAGAACCAGAGGGTGTTGTTGTTGTTGTCCTCCTCTCCTCCTCCTCCTCCTCCTCCTCCTCCTCCTCCTCCTTCTTATTGAGGTATAAAAAGAAAATACAGCTCTTTTGACAAGTTATTTTCTTTTGACAAGTTGATCTAAAGCCAATTCCATATATTATGTTTGTTAATGTTTCCTTGAAATTTGTGGTTTTCAAGATTCATTGTCAGATTATTTCAGAGGCTAGATGTCACCATTTTATACATGGCCAATTCAAATAAAATGGATTATGATCAACTTAGTAAAAGGTACTATAATTGATTGAATGCATATCCCTTTCTACAGAATTAGGAGCTTCTGTGGAAGTTCTTGATATGGGAGTTCATGATATGGGAAAGAGAGACAAATTAGACCAGCTTGTTAATGAAGAGGCTAAAGTTTTTTGTTTTTTTTGTTTTTTAAATTTTTTTAACGTTTATTAATTTTTGAGACAGAGAGAGACAGAGCATGAATGGGGGAGGGTCAGAGAGAGGGAGACACAGAATCTGAAACAGGCTCCAGGCTCTGAGCTGTCAGCACAGAGCCCGACGCGGGGCTCAAACCCAGGGACCGCGAGATCATGACCCGAGCCGAAGTCGTCTGCTCAACCGACTGAGCCACCCAGGCGCCCTTAGAAGCTAAAGTTTTTGATGCCACTGGATAAACCTGTTTAGTTTTGGGGCTGGAAACAGGTTGTATAAAAGAGAAAATGGGAACTAAAACATTATGGAAACTTAGTTCTTGACCTCAAGTAATTTTCTTGAAAATTGGGAAAGCAAAACATATTCCTTTTTATATACTGAGCAGTCAACAAACACTTTTTAATAGAATCCTTAGTCTGTTCTAATTGTCAAACAGAAGTCTGGCTACAAATTTATAAAACTAGAGTTAGACGTGCATTTAAGGCAGAGTTGGCCTCTGAATGGAAAATACCTTTGCTTACATGAATTTTAAGGAATTTGAGAAATGTTGTAGAACTGAACTGTAAAGCTAGGAAAGTTGCATTAGCTCTATGAGGGAATAATTTTGTGTAAATACTTCAAGGCTTAATCTATGAGGGTATGTGCCTAGGTGTCAGGTTAGGGAAAAATCAGTTTCAGTGGAATTCAAATTGAGCCAGGCTTCTGTAGGTGAAGTGGAAAATGCTAAAAGCCATAAAGAGGCCAGTAAGCTGGATTAAGAGTTAGTTTCCTGTCTTTCTGGGGTGAAGCTGTCTCTGTCTCTGTGCCCCCCCCCCCCCAGGGATACAATCTAGCAGATCTGAAGAACCAGTGCATGTGAACTATCAGGGCAAAGGGAACACACACGAAACTGCTCTCACTTCCCTGCCCTGACTTATACTGCCCTCAAAGCAGCAGCTTTCCCTGACACTGACTCCTCCACACAGCTGCAACTAAATTCATTTTCACAGCCTTGACTGTGCTCTCATTCTCTCCTCCAGCCTTCCTTTCCACAGCATACATTCAAGTCATTTCCCTTGGGTCCACTTTCCTTGGGCTCTCTGGAACATGATCTTGCCAGGGGAAAACCCTAAACAAATGCTTCATTATAGAAAAAATCCATCAGGGTTTTTTTTTTTTTTTTTTTTAATCAATTAAAAGGGGCACCTGCCTGGCCCACTCTCCAGGTGGAGAGTGCAACTCTTGATCTTGGGATTATAGGTTTGAGCTCATGTTGGGTGTAGAGATTACTTAAAAGTAAAATCTTTAAAAAAACTCAATTAAAATATGCATTCATAAAACCATATCTCAGTAAGTCTGATTCTTCTCAACCAAAATAAATCCCACGGAGTTTCTTTCTTTCTTCAGAGTTAATGATTTACATCTCCCCGACTCTCCTTTTATTCCAACAATGATGGCAAGTTTCCCTTGCCAAGTCACCAGAGAGCTTGGGAGCATCATCAGAGCCACCTGTTGATTTTCAGCTTTGATAATTCTCAGGGCAGATTCTCAGGAGAAATTATTATTGTTAAAAACAAATTGAAGAGAATTATGTGTGAATCTAAGAATTCCCTGTAATAAAGAGAGCAAGAACCCAATATCATTCCCACTTGGATAACAGGAACCCTACTAACTCACTTAAGACAATAGAAGAGGATATACTTTTTTTGAGGGAAGTCTCTCTGAGCATTGATTTCACATTAGGTGTGCACCTCACATAAGTGATTATGAACATACACAGATCAATGAAGGCATAACCAATACAAATTAAATACATGGGTATCTGTAAAGTTATAGCATTTAAATTTTTTTTAAGTTTATTTATTTTGAGAGAGACAGAGATGGCACAAGTGGGGGAGGGGCAGAGAGAGAGGGAAAGAGAGAATCCCAAGCAGGCTCTGTGGTGCCAGCTCAGAGCCCGACGTGAGGCTTGAACCCATGACACCATGAGATCATGACCTGAACTGAAACCAAGAGTCAGATGCTTAACCAACTGAGCCACCTGGATGCCCCAAGTTATAGCATTTTGCTCCCAGAAAAAATCATTATCGATATCATGAAAATAAATTTCAATTTTAGTTTTCCTCTGCTCTGTAAAGGTTTTATGTCTTGAAACTTTGCTTTTTAAAAATATAAAAATTTTGGTTTAACTAGGATTTAAGAATTGAAGATTTCTATGAATGTATGTAAGGAAAATTCAGTGAAATTTGAATTATTATTATTATTAATACTGTTGACATGAAGAAATATGGGTTATATCAGGGCCCACAACTTAGTAACTGACACTGAGTGAAAGATCATCAAAAGCAGCCCAAGTTGGAAATAAGTGAAATATGGGTATGCAGCTTTTTTTGTTGTGATGACCTGGGACTCTAGAAGCCAGTAAACTGCTTACTGCTATATTTGTCTTTCCTTCCTTCCATCTTTAAAGTGGGCTTAGTTGGGATACATGGCACCCTGATATTTATAGCAGCATTATAAAAAATAGCCAAATACGGAAAAAACCCAAATTTCAATCAACTGATGAATGGATAAAGATATGTGTGTGTGTGTGTGTGTGTGTGTGTGTGTGTGTGTGTTGCTTTTCAGATATATGGTAGAATATTACTCAGCCATAAAAAAGAATGCAATCTTGACATTTGCAACAACATGGTTGGAGCTAAAGAGTATTATGCTAAATGAAATAAGTCAGTCAGAGAAAGACAAATGCCATATGATTTCACTCATGTGGAATTTAAGAAACAAAACAGATGAACATAGGGGGGACAAAAGAGAAGCAAACCAGAAAACAGACTCTTTAAAAAAATTTTTTTTGTTTATTTGAGAGACAGAGAGAAAGAGCACATGAGTGGAGGAGAGGGCTAGAAGGGTGGAGAGAGGAGAGAGAGAGAGAGACAGAGAGAGAGAGAGAGAGAGAGAGAAAGAGAGAATCTTAAGCAGGCTCCACACTCAGTGCAGAGCCTGATGCAGGGCTCAATCTCACAACCCTGGGATCATGACCTGAGCCAAAATCAAGTGTCAGACCCTCAACCTACTGAGCCATCCAGGCGCCCCCAGAAAACAGACTCTTAACTATAGAGAACAAACTGAGGGTTACCAGAGTGGAGGTGGGCAGGGGGATGGGTCAAATGGGGATTCAGGAGGGCACTTGTTGTGAGTGTTGAATGTAAGTGGTGAATCACTAACTCTACTCCTGAAGCTAATATTACATTGTATGTTAACTAACTGGAATTTAAATAAAAACTTGAAAAAAAAAAAAAAGAGACTGACTCCAAAAAAATAAATAAATAAAGTGGGCTAGTTGTAAGACCATTTATTAAGTTTATTTGGATGAAATTTATTGCTTATTGTTAAATTTTCTTTCTTTGGGGATAGGTGCTGGATGAAAAAGTTATATCAAATATTATATATTATAGAAAGACATGATTTGAGATACTGAAGTTTTAACTTGGCTTAGCAGGGCCAGATGTGAACACTAAATGATACCTAGATACCGTGTGAGCTCTACAGCACACCCCCGGAGTCAAATTCTGGCTCTAAATATCCTATGACCATAGACAGGTTGTTTAACTTCTTTAAGCCTTAATATACTTATCTTTAAAGCTAAATAACACTAGTACCTGCCTCTTAAGGTTGTTTTGGGTCTTGCTGCATATAAGCACTAAAAGCAGAGAGCATGTTCAAAAATGCTAGCTATATATACTCCTTCCTCAATTTCCTAGGAAATTCAGAATTCTCTTAAGTTCTCTAGATAATTGTGGCTAGTTAGATGTGAATACAGACTATAGGAAAAAGGAGAGCCATGCAAAGAAGTGAGAGTCTGGAGAGAATGATATTCTCAGGATTGCTTTGTAGATTCTTTGTTGTAGGTGGTACAGAGATTTTAAAAGCAACACAAGTCTTTTGGGCCAAGGTAAAGGGCTTGGTTTGGACCAGCTGTTGGTCTTTTTAATGAAAGGGACTTCCATGGCAAAGAGCATTCACTGAATGCCTGCCAAAGTTGAGAACAGCACTGACTGCAGAATTCCCCTGAGTAGAAGTAGCAGGACTTTGCTATGAGGTAGGCCCCCCTTCAAGGCACACAAATGCCGTCTTCTCAATGCTTCCTTGACCACCATTTTCTTGAATTGCAGTTCTTACCTCCTCCAATCACTTCCTTCATCATCAATGCCTCATTCCTTGTTATATTTTTTTTCTCATAGAACTTATCTTCTAACTTATTATATACTTTTCTTACCTGGGTGTTCATTATTTAAAGTCAGTCTTTCTTCATGTGAAGTTAAGTTACACAGGGCAGAGAAGTATGTCTGGTTTTGTTCCCTAGTGTATCTCTAGAGCCTAGAACAGTGCCTGATACATAGTAGGAGCTCCTTAAATATTTGTTGATGAATGAATGAATGATTCATCGGGTGGCTGGAACATGGGGAAGTAGAATGGTTTAACATGGTTCCTCACTTTTCAGTTCCTTAGACCACTCAGGCTTTCGAGGCCCACCCTGACAGAGTAGTTCAGAGAGAGAGAGAGAAAGGAAAGGACTGAAATAAACAGAAGAGCAAGTTGAAGTTCTACTCTATAATGCTTTTAGTCTCATTTGAAAGCTGCTGGTTGAACTTGGGCTCTGAAGGAAAAGCCTTTGCTTCTCAGATTTCCCCTTCTCCAGTCCCTGGGCCAAGCAGTATAAGAAGGACTGTGGAAAATCTCTGTATCTGTTTGTGGCCAGCACCCAAAGAAGTGTACGAGAGTCTGTGGGAAGCAGACCTGAGGGCAAATTCCTTTCGGTCACACCTCTTTCTTTGTGTGAGGATTGGTGTACATAGTGTTAGGCTTTATAGCTCCTTGAACAGAGATGTGTGGGCACTTCTACGGACCTGTTCAGATTCTCAGAGTCCTGTCTTAGCATGCTTTATTCATTGACTGTATCAACCTATCAGTAGGTTTCAACTGAAGTTTCATTTGTAGTAAGTGCTGATGACAAAGCCTAGGATAGTTCATCTAGTTGTTTCCAGAAGATGGGGTATACCCACCACTGACCAGTGGAAAACCCATAGCCAGGAAACAGTTCTTTTTAAGGTATGTGGTTCTAAAGTAACCAGCTAGCTGACTAAGTCTTCATCTATCTAGCTAGATGACTAATAAATAAACCACTTATGATAGCCAGAATAGAGCTGTAGATGGTAACAATTTATACATACATATATGAATGTTATTAACCCAAGAGATATATACGAATTAGCCCCCGATGATCTCTGCAGCCCTATTTCCTAGACTCTAGATCACTGCCAACACACACACACACACACACACACACACACACACACACACACACACACGCAGCAGTCTGTCTCTGCCTTTCATTGTTTTAACCTCTGCCTAAAATGCCTTCTTTTCCTGTCAGCCTATCTAACAACTCTTGATATTTTTATGACCTAGCTTAACTCCTCCCTAATACATGGTTTCATTCTGGTAACTTTGGTGTCTCATACTTTACATTCCTCTGTTTATTTTTCTTTCTCTGCTTTATTTATTTATATTTGAGAGAGAGGGAGAGAGAGAAGGAGGGACAGACAGAGAGGAGAGAGAGAGAGAGGAGAAAGAAAATCTCCCAACGGACTCCACGCTGTCAGCCCAGAGCCTGATGTGGAGCTCGATCTCACAACCACAAGATCACAACCTGAACCGATATCAGGAATCAGACTCTTAACTGACCGAGCCACAGGTGCCCTTACCTTCCCCTGAACAACACTTATGCCCACATCCCAGAACCTTAAACTCAAGAGTCTTGCCCTGCTCCAGGTGTGCAGAAATGGTATGATGCCTGGCTGACCCGTGATGTTGGACTGATCACTGTACTTCTCTCAATGACTTTTCTTTATTTCTCCTCCTTGGTGTCAGTTTCCTCCATTTCAGCCCTACACTAGAATAATTGTGTGGAAAAAATAGAAGTGATCATGCCATTCCTTATCTTAAAACGCTTCTGTCCCCACCCCAACCCCACCCCTTTGCCTCTGAGATAGAATCCAGTTTTAGCTAAGCAGTCAGGACTCTTCAAAATCGCATCCCAACCCACATTTTCCTATTTCCCCCAATAGCCTCTTATATTTTGCTCTTTGAAATACCACTTTTTTCTCTGCAGTTCCCTTTTCCTGTGATATCCTACCCAGAATCTTTACCTATTTGTCTTTTAGAGCTTCAGTTCAAAGGTTGCCTCCTCAGTATTTATACCATTTTGTTCATATGACTAATAACAGTTAACAAGTACCTCTCTGAAAAAAAAAAAACACAAGTACCTCTTTCACAGCACTTAACACACACTTCATTAACTTATCAGACATTTATTGGACATCTGTTATGTTTCAAAGATCAGCACTAGGTACTAAAAACACTGATATGAAAAATATCTCAAAAAACTCAAAGAACTTTCAGTTTAGTAGAGAAAAGTGACAATGAATAATTACGATGCCTTGAGATAAAAGCAATGCTGTACATATGCCTAGAATGCTATAGGAACACAGAGGAAGGCAGCAAGCTGATTTTGAATGCAAATGAGGAAGTTAGGAAAGTTTTCGTGCATGAAATGATAATTGTTAACGTATATGTTTCCCAATTCAATAAGGGCAGATACCATATCTTAATCAGTTTTTGTCCCTCATGACTAGCAGGTTACCTGAAACATGGGCCTATTGAATGAATAGATGAACAGATTAATTGTAAATAAAGGAGGCTGGATTAAAGGAACTTGATGTAACTTTCAAAGACTAAAACGTAAAAGCTATCTTTGTGGAAGTCACTAATATATTACAGAGATAATGTTAAACTTGAGGGGATTAAAATAAAATACTACCAGTTAATGAAAATGAGGCTTCTAGAACATATTTTCCCTCCATCTTCAAAGCAGGCCTGAAAATGAGGGCAGTATGGCTCTAACCCAGTGCTGCGGAATTGAAGGGCAGAATAGACCTGGAGGAGACCAGCAGGCTTGGAAGTAACTTGCTGAGAAAGGTAAAGGAGAGAGAGAGGAAAAATGATGTCATCTAGCAAAACTTAAGTTCTTTTCCACTTCTTTTTCCTTTTAAGGGAACAGGGTGACATGATACCTGGGGGTTATATATAGTCCTAACTTTCAGGTTACAAGAAATATAGGATCGAGCAATAAGTTGAAACATCACCACAAGGAAACAACAGACAAATCCAGAATGTGGTACATTCTGTAAGTCAATTTACCTCATCCCATCTGAAATTCAATTTCATAAAAACAAACAAACCAACAACAGCAACAAAAAACACTGAAATAGTGTGGGATTGTTCTAAATTTGAAGAGATTAAATTCTAGTCAAAGGAAATTCTAGACACAACTGGGGCAGTTTGGATATTGATGAGATAGAAGATACTAGGGAATTACAGTTAATGTTTTAGGTGTCCTCATGCTATTGTTAATGTAGGAGAATGTTCTTATTTTTAGGAAATACCGGCAGAGTATGTTAGGAGAAGTGTCATGATGAATTTACTTTCAAATGGATAAAGGAGGCAGAGAGACAGAGACAGAGAAAGACAGCAGATAAGGAGATTTTCCAACATGTGAACTATTGTTGTATCTAACACTGTTTACTGACCTAGTTTATCATCTTATTGGTTTATTTGAAAATTTGTCATAATTGAAATATGAGGGAAAATGAAAAAATTAATAAAGGAAATTTCTTAATGCAAAAAAAAAAAAAAAGGAAAGAAAAGAAAAGAAAAATCAAGTAGTCAGCCCATAGCCCCAGACTAATCCTTTGAGTTTTAGAGCACAGCAACTCTGCTGGCCAAAGTTCAAGCCTCTTGCGGCTTCTTTTGGCACCAAGTAGAAATGATAATTTTATGGTAGGGACTATGCTGAGGAAGTCTTGTGGAATTTCAAGGACATAAACTGTGAGGCCTGAATTACAAAGATACACACATCTCTGATTCTGACTTACGGGAAAGGTAAATAGGTTTTGCAGGCAAAGGTTAATGAGAGCGCCCAAAGTATGTATGTGTAGGTTTCCACAAACTGCATGTGGAATATACGTGTTATACAGTATTTCCTATTAATTAAACTTGTTAATACAACTTTGTGAGAGTGTTTATCCTAACATTTAGAAATTCCTAGTAGTCCTGAGAAATTAGGGAGGCAAGATAAACCAATCAGCAGCATTCTTGAGAAAACAATTACCTTGAAAAAGTTGCAGAAGTGTGCTTGAAAGCTGTTTAATCTGTGCTCCCAGAACAGATTTTTTAATTTTTCCTAAGAAAAATTAAGTACACTTAATGGGAATTAAGTGGTGGGCCCTAAAATTCTTTTTCTATATTCTTTCATTTGTTTTTTGTTTTCCCTTGAGAAGGCTAATTGTGTGTGTTGGCAAAGCATGTGTACGCTTGTGATTTCTTACCCTGGGAATGAAGAGTTAGGAGTATGAACTTCCCATTGTTCCTGGTTGCCTGCTAGAAGATGTTCCACCCTGGAATACTCCTCCATTTGACTCTGCAACTGGCTTTGCTAAGATGGGTATTGGAAACTTCACTGCTACAGGAAGCCATCCAGACCCACTGTGCACTGGACATATTCTCCAGAACTGAGGCTTTTTAGGTCTGCCCTAAAAAGTTCAGTCAGTGTTTCAGCCAGCCAGGGAACATACACTCCATTTGGAAAAAATTACCATGGAGGTTTTTCTCACACAAAAACACATATGGTCCCTAACTACCATTCTATCTTGAGAAAGTAGAAGATCAATACATACCTTTGAAATTAGAATGTTCAGGAAAGAGATTAATACCCACACAAGCTAATCCATTAACCCAGGAAGTTAGTCCTCTCCCATGTAAATTAATCTCCCTTCCATTTCCAATTTACTATCCAGGTCAAATGTTTGGAATTCTATATACATAGAAAAGTCAAATACATACGCTTCTAGTATGGCTGCTGCACATTTCAAACAGCTAATTTATCCTTAGTTCCTAGAATAGGGAACAGACCCTGTGGAAAAACCGCGTGTCCAGCATACTTATGCAACATAACATAGTAACACATAACAACATAACGTTATGATGGTTTTTAGTCTGGTCTTGCCATTTGTCTCCGATAGCCAGCTCCCTAATTTGAAATTGGAGAGCTGACCCAGAAGCTGACCAGATTTGAGTTCTTCCAAGAACTTCCCTGGGGCTCAAGGCAAAGGAGATAATATCCCTAATTTGCAAATCGCTTTGTTTGAACACACAGTGGCTGAGTAAGAACAATGGCTACCACGGAGGCTCTTCAGCTTCTCTGTTCAGAAAGGAAGAGGTGAATAACCACATGGAGGTCACTGAAGGTTTGTCCTCCAAAACATAATGTTTTTGAATTCTGCCTCATGCCCAAACCTCTGCCAGATCCCAATTCACTACCTGTGAGCAACCCAGAGTGTCTTTATTCATTTTCATGACTTTCTTTAATTCCTTTACTCATTCTCTTTTCCTGCTTCCCAGGGGAGAGATCGAGTTTTCTTCTACTACTTTCAATGCTATATATTTTACTTTTTTCTTATAAAATCCACATTTATGTTCATATGCCCTTATTGGTTGCTTATTGATACCAATACTTTCATCATCAGACCCAGAATCTATGACATTGCCTTAAAAAAACACTTTACTATCTGTTGTTTCCATATTCATGCATACATGCTGCTTAGTTTTAGTTCTTGGTTAGATACTTCCCTTTTGCATTTATTTGGTTCTAGCTTTTTAAAAAAGGGAATAAACTTCACCAAGGTTTCTGATCACCCCTATATTCTCATCTCTTATAGCAGTTCCTGGGTGTGTTTCTCTTATTTAGAACTTTCCCTAAGAGTATATTCAATATAGTATCTTCATGAGGTGTACCTGAGGCTGTGCATGCCTAAGAATATTTTTTATTAAGCCATTTTTGAATGAAAATGTAACTCGATACAAAATTCTCGGTCCAAAGTTCCTTGCCTTCAATACGTTAAAAATAGAATTTTATCTTTTTGCATCCACTGTTGCTGTTAACAAGCCTGACCACTAATGCTCTTCCCTTAGAGCATGATATGTTCAGAGGCTCCTTGTCCCCCCAAATGGATTGGGCTGCCAGTATGATCCATGTTATTAGCTACTTAGGACAAAGCTTTGCTCTCACACAAATCCTTCCACACGTGTTAAATGCCTATTTTGTCTTGAGCTGAATACTGTTTGAGACTCTTAGTATGTGAAAGTTTAAGCTTGTCAAAACAAGTTCAAGTGAGAGAAATTGATGAGCAGAGCTTGCTAATATGATGCCAGAAAGCAGTAAATGGTTCATGTCCAATTCACAGAGTCATAGCCAAGAAAAACACTTGGCTTCTAGTTGAGTTTTCTCCCTCAGGCTGGTCTCAAGATGCAGGCTGTGGTGATACACAAGAGACATAACTACTTTTCCAAAAGTTTTGTCTTCCTTCCTGTAAGATTATATGGACTTCGAACAAGGAATGTAGATTGTGTGTTGCAAGTCAATGACTACTGTCAACAACTTCAATACTAGGAAGTGCTAGCAATATAGTCAAAGTACTCTTCACTCATTCATCTACTCATCCATTCATCTGCTCATTAAAAGTATTCTTAAGCCCTTGCTACATGTCAAGCTCTGTGTTGACTGTGTATCAGGGATATGAACAAGAGATTGCCCTTGTGGAGCCAACCAAATGGAGGAACTAGGTATTAGTCCTATACTATGCCTATAAGTATCATCTCCCAGATAAATGCAAGATCACACACAAGAGGAGAGAGTTTCGAAGGAGAGATTATTGTGCTCTTCAAACATATAAAAGAGGGGTGTGACATGGTCAGGGAGTTCAGGGAAGGTTGCTTTGTGGAGATGATGACTGAACTGAGATTTGAAAGATGATCAGGAGGTAAATAGACAAAGACAAGGAGGGAAGAATGTTCTAGGCAGGGGGTACAGCATGTGGAAAGAATATGGGTGGGGTAGCTTGGAGTTCATGAGACACAAAGGAGGCTAATGTGGCCCAAGCACAGAACTCACCAGACAATGTCATATGACACAAGGATGGGGAAGTGGGTTGGGGTCACAATGTGTGGGACCTCCTCAGCCTTGTTGGGGATTTTGGTCTTTAGCTTGTGGGCAAGGGGAAGCTCTGAGGTTTTTAAGCCTGGGTGTGGAGGTGGTGTGATCAGTGTTGCGTGTGGAAAATTTTCCTTTGGCCGTAACATGGAGGATATGTTACTGTGGGAAAGGATCCTCAATTGTAGCAGCTGAATAACGCTTCCAGGAATTGGCAATGTGTAATCACGTGTTTAAGTAGAAGCAAACTTTCTCACATGTGTCCATTTAGCCTGCTTTGGAATATTACTGCCTGTGTGCACCAGAACAGAGACAGTTTCCTTTCCCTACTTATTTTGTACAGTTTTGGAAATTTGTAATTATGTTGACTTCTAGAATAGATCAGTCAATCTACTATCATATAGAGCTCTGAGCAGATCTTTTAATTTTTTTTTAACATTTATTCATTTTTGAGAGAGAGAGAGACAGAGCACAAGCAGGGGAGGGGCAGAAAGAGAGAGAGACACAGAATCTGAAGCAGGCTCCAGGCTCTGAGCTGTCAGCACAGAGCCCAATGTGAGGCTCGAACCCACGAACTATGAAATCATGACCTGAGCTGAAGTCATACGCTTAACTGACTGAGCCACCCAGGCGCCCCTCTGAGCAGATCTTTTAAAAACAGGCTTCCTGAGGTTGATCATTCGAAAAGTGATGGCATTGTTTCTGGTGATTCCCTGACGCAGTGTTTCTTATAGTTCAGCTTGCATCATAACTACCTGGAGGATTTGCTAAGACCTATTCCTGGGCCCCACTCTCAGAGTTTTCAATTCAGTTTCTGGGGTGGGGGACCAATAATTTGCCTTTTTAAATTAGATTCCAGGTGATGCTGATGATGCTGATCCAAGAACCACATTTTGAGAACCACTGCCCCAATCAATGCACGAGACCCAACTGTGGCCGCACATTAAAATCCCCTGGAGAACTTTAGCAATACCAACTCAAGAGGCCCCCCCAGACCAAATAAGTCTGACTATCTGAGGTGATTGTGACATCTACAAATTAGACTATGAAACACTGATCTGGTGCCTTAGACATTTAATAGTAAGCCTCAAGTTGCATTAACTTTGTCTCCCTTTTCCCTTTATTTCCAGCTGACTCATTAAGGCCTAGCCATAAAGAAATGTGGAGATTTTCAACAGAAATAACTTTGAGATGCATACATTTATAAAATATTTATCTGATTTCCTCATGTGTGTGCAATTATTCACACATTTATTTACAAAATAGGATCCTACTATTCACAGTGTATTTTGATATGTTTTTAAATATGTTTTTCTCACTCATCAATATACCTTAAACAGATTCCCATATTTCCATATCAGTGAATATGCTTTTAAAAAATCACTTTTAATGCTAATGTATTATCTCATTGTGTGAATAGCACAATTTCTGAAAACAGTTCCAATGATATCCTTAAAAATTCCTAGAATCAGAATTACTGGATAAGTGAAATTCATGTTTTAAGACTTTCAGTACAAGTTACCAAATTCCTCTACAGAAAAGTGTATACAAATTTGTGTTCTCAAATATGAGTTTCCATTTCCCCAGACTTTAACCAATTTTTGTCAGCATTATTTTTTAACTCAGTACTTAGAAATTGTATTAAAAAAATTTTTAAGTGTACCTCAGTTTACCTTTAAAAGGCCTACTAGCCAGGGGCACCTGGGTGGCTCAGTCGGTTGGGTGTCTGACTTGGGCTCAGGTCATGATCTCGTGGTTTGTGAGTTCGGGCCCTGCGTCGGGCTCTATGTTGTCAGTTCAGAGCCTGGAGCCTGCTTTGAATTCTGTGTCTCCCTCTATCTCTGCCTCTCCCCCACTCACACTCTGTCTCTGTCTCTAAAAAAATGAATAAATGTTAAAAAAAATCTTTAAAAGTCCTACTAGCCAACGTTCATTTTTTTTTCTCAATCAGCATAGTTAACGAAAACCTAGATGCTGCATGTGAGCATCATTTGGATCTTTAAATTACCATTTTTTGTGCACATCCTGTGACACTGGTGGGTGTTGAAGGCTAGATACTCTTTTAGTTGTCTCTATCATTTTCCCATCTTCTACTATCAAAATGGATGTCTTCAAATTCATGGTCCCCAAAAGATATTGTCATCTAGACTGGTGTGTGTGTGTGTGTGTGTGTGTGTGTGTGTGTGTGACTCATGTCCTTGGAAGTGAACAGCATTGGCTTCAGTAACCTAGGTGCTGATGAAACCCCAGTTACATAATTTCCTACAGCATGCATCGAGGTCAACAGGGCAGGGTTTCTCCTCTCTACTCCCCATTCCAACTTCTTCCCACAAAACCAACAGCTTTTTCCCTGCCATGCTAGAAGCTCCCACAACCAGTTTCCATCCCCTTTGAATCTGTGCCTGCTATGTAGGGGAGAGAACACTTCCTTTCCTGTATGGCCTTGGCATCCCCAAGAGGGAAGGCAGGCAGAAGATTCCCTCTAGTTCAGCAGCCTTCTTCTCCCAATTTATGAGCTCCAGTCTGTACTGCTGTTGCTACATCAAGGTTTTGAGGACCTTGCAAAGTAGCTTCACATGGCCCAGAGGGTGTTCTTTGGCAAGAAAGGCGTAGCTCTGGAAGTTGGCTTGGCTTCAAGAGAAAGAGGGCTTGGTCTAATAATAACTGCATCATTAGTTATTTCCAAATCAAGATAAAGGGAAAGACTCCTCTCTGGGACAAGCTGAAATGCAGCCTCAGAACAAGTTGAGTGACTCAGTTGAGTGTATGACATTACCTTGAGCATTCTTGTGTGTGTTATCTTTATACCAGCTCAACTAAAAACATTTAAATGATGACATTCAAGGGGCACCTGGGTGGCTTAGTTGGTTAAGCATCCAACTGCGGCTCAGATCATAATCTCATGGTTCGTGGGTTCAAGCCCTGCATCAGGCTCTATGCTGACAGCTTGGAGCTTGGAGCTTGTTTCAGATTCTGTGTCTCCCTCCCTCTCTCTCTCTGCTCCTCCCCTCCTCATGCTCTGTCTCTCTCTCTCTCTCTCTCTCAAAAATAAATAAAAACATTAAACATTTTTTTAAAAATAAATGATGACATTCAAGCCAAAAATGATTTATATATATGTAAATATATATAAATGTTTAAAAATATAAATATGTAAAATATATTTATATATTAAATATGTAAAATAAAATATATAAAATAAAATTTATATATAGGTATAAGTAAATATAAATATATATAAATATATATATTTATATACATATATATGTATATATAAAACATTTTTGGCTTGAATGTCATCATTTAAATGTTCATACATGGAGAAACTCTCAGGTTGAAATAATCCAGAATTTGTGTTGGCATACCCCTTGTCTTCTACTAGAAATATGCCTTCTCAACTCAGAGATGGGACTTCTTTTCATAAAATATCAGGGAGGAGTTGGTCAACATTTCTCATCTCCACATGGAACCCATGTTTCAGTGTCTTTAATTCTTAAGGGAGTCAGTCCTTAAATTTACCACAGATCTGTTTTGCTGTATTTTATCTCTTGGCTGCCACACCACCATGATTGAAAAAGTCAACCAAAATTATATGAAGACATCTAGAAAAGTGATCAATATCCATAGGCACATATCCAGACTCCAGTCTGCAGGAAAGTGTCATGATTCACAGACTCCTGGGGAAGGAGTTTGGACAGGATAGTCTTTCAACCCTTACTATTCTAAGATTCTGTGTCCTTAGAACTTCATGTTAGTATTGTGGGAAGAAATGAAAAAATTGTCCCTACTCTCTTCCCAAATTTACTTCTAAATCCCTTTTTTACTGATGTCTGACTAACATACAATGAAGTGCACAGATCTTAATTATATAGCCCTTAAGCATGACTCCGATTATGATTAGAAGAATACCAGTCCTCAAGAGAGCCCCTTTTTAGTCACAGTCTCCCCAAAGGTAAAATCTATTTTCTACTCTGTCATGAATGTTATATTAATGGAACCATGTAGTATACATTCTTTTGTGTCTAGCTTTTTTAATGCAATATTTTGTCTGTGAGATTATATTGTTGAGTGTAGCAATAGTTCATGTTTTTCATTTCTTACATTCCATTGTGCAAACATATCACGGTTTATTTGTCCATTCTAGGAATGGATACTTGGGTTGTTTCCAGTTTTTTTACTGTCATGAATAAAGCAGCTATAAATATTCTTATATGTGTTTTATTGCACATAAGCACCCATTTCTATTGGGCATATATAGCCAGGAGTGGAATTGTTGTGTCATAGGGCCATGTTTAGCTCAGAAGATACTGCCAGTTAATTTTCCAAAGTGGTTTTACCAATTTACATAGCCACCAACAATGTATATCTCTATACTCTTACTCTATACTCCTTTTAATTTAATCCGATCTGGTGTGATGTACTGGCATCTCATTATGATGTTTATCTGCATTTTCTACTAATGGTTGAACCTTTCCATATGCTTCTTTTTCTTTCTTTCTTTCTCTCTCCCTCTCTCCCCCTTCTTCCTTCCTTCCTTCCTCCTCCCCTCCTTCCTCCCTTCCTTTCTTCAGTGTATTAGCTACAGTGTATCAGCTACCAACCTGGACTAAACGCCAGGTCATATAATGAAAGTAGTTGGTAAGCTTAGACTAAAATCTCTGTGTCCAGAGAAGACATTCAAACTGAAAATTAGCACAAGAAAATGGCAAAGTCAGCAGGTTTGGTAGTTTTTGTCACAAAAAGCAAAGATCTCTGGGCTTTGGCCCAGGGAAGAGCAAGGGAGTGGACAAATAGGTGAGAGATGCAGATTCATGACAGGTCAGTAATAAAATGGAAGGCACACAGAGTATTTGGGAGTACTTTCTATTCATTTTACATTCTGGGATCTATAGCCTGGATCCCTTAAAGGCATTTGTGGTATCAGGTGCCATGTTGGCTGGATACTACCCACAGAAGCATATTTCTAAATTTTCACCAGAGACCTAAATTTGAAGACCAAGAACAGAATAAAGTGATATGGAAGGCTTTACTGTAAGAGCTGGAGACTGTATACAAAATCAGCTGAATTTCTTCTTCAGATTCTTGGCCACTGGACAAATTTTTCAAAGACAGTAGATGTTGGCTGGCAATCCAAACCCTCTTCCTCTAACAAAAAAGACATGTTGGCCAATAAACCACTACATGAATATTTCTATTCTTGAGTTGCTGACTGCATTTTCCCTTAATTGATAATATGTCCTTTTATTCTTCCTTCTAGGTTATAATTATAAGGAGAATAAAGTCTATAGTTTACTCATCTCTAAATCCTCTCTCCTACCACTACTTCTGCCTACCTACTCCAGTGTCTTGCACATGGCAGGAACTCAATAAATACTGTTGAATTGAATGTAAATTCCCTCAAATGTGTGAGAAGTCATATTACCCTATGGCATATTGCAAGTCTCCTACAATGTGATTTTCTCCTTTCTACTACCAGCACAACTGGATCAAACTGGTTTTCCCACACTTCCTGCCTGGGTAACTAGAGGTGAGCCTTTTGCTGATTTTAAGTATTTGTCATAATCTCATATGATAAGATCCCTACATTTTCATTCTCTGCAGGATTAATAAGATAAAACAAATGTGGGTTTATTGACGATTGATAATTGAGTTTGGAAATATTTGGGTAGTAAACATGGCCAGAGTATGTTCTGTGAACCCAAAACATCTCTCTACAAACATTAACAATATTCTGCTTTGAAAATAAACATGAAGATGCTTTCTGGTATTTGGTAATGGCTCACTGCATTTAGTTTGGATTAGTCAACTCCTTCCAAAGTCACTGAGGAGAAAACAACTGTAAGTCACCATGCAATGGAGCTGAACTGGAGCTCTCACTTCTCCAGTCATTTCTCAGCTGTGAGTCAGTAGTACTGAGTTCATGGCCTGTTTGAGAAGAAGACATTGTGTAGAAGCCTGGAGTATGACTTTATTGTCCCTTTCTACTCCAGCAGTAATTACCAACAAGCAGGATGACTGATACTGTCCAGTGGAATATGGTTTCCTTTCTACTTATAATCTCTCTTCTTTCTTAAAGATGATTACATTTCTTTTTTAATGCTTACACCTGTATTTCATCAGGGATCTTTGAAAAGAAGAAAGTGGCAAAGAAGGAGGAATAAATAGAAAGGAAGCTTGGGGTGTTAAGAAAACTCCGTAAAATAGTGGAGTCTCACCTTGTCAGGAAATGATTGAAGGAAATTATGTGGGATGATTTTGTCTTTGGAATTTTAATAACTGAGGTTATTAGGGGTTAATTTTTCTGTTGTATAGAATCAACAAAACCATATTTATTAAACTCTAAGGATAGGGATGTCTGGGTGGCTCAGTCCACTAAGAATTGGATTCTTGATTTCAGCTCAGGTCATGATCTCATGGGTTCATGGGTTTGAGCCCCACGTCGGGCTCTTTGCACTGACTGTGTGGAACCTGCTTGGGATTCTCCCTCTCCTCTTTCTCTGCCCCTCTCCCACTTTGCTCTCTGTCTCTCTCAAAATAAAATGAACTTAAAAAAAAAAAACAACTCTGAGGATAAACACAGAGATGGTTAACTTTATGTGTCAACATGGGTTTGTCACAGTGCCTAAGTATTTGGCTAGACACCAGTCAAGGTGTCCTAGTGAACCTATGTTTTAGATGAGATTAATATTTAAATCAATAGACTTTGAGGAAAGCAGATTATCCTCTATAATGTGAATGGGCCTCATCAAATCAGTTGAAGTCCTTGAGAGAAAAAGTCTGACCTCTCCCAAGAAAGAAGGAATTCTGCCTCCAGACTGTCTTTTGACTTGGGCTGCAACATCAACTCTTCTCTGGGTCTCCAGCCTACTGTCCTACCTGGCTAGCTTCTAAAATCAAACTTGATAGCCTCTGTAATTGCATGAACCAGTTTCATAAAATACATTTCTCAGATAAATGGATATAGAGTTATAGAGATATAGAGATACACACACACATACATATTTTATTAGTTATATTTCTGTGGGGAATACTAATACAAAAATATACTAAAAATGTTAGCATTGAGCTTCTTGGGGCCAACAGTACACTTGTTCAATATGAATCAAAGACTGAATAAACTTCAGTTTGCTCAGAAGCCATTGCCTTGATTCTGAAAGGAAATGCTAGTCTGTTGAGTATTATTTCCTGAAATGACATTTTCCCTGAAGAAGATTCTCCTGCGCACTCACTGCTTCACTTAACAGGGGGAGGTCACTTGTGATGATCTCTGATCCTAGCCCCCTTTTGGTATATGGCTCTCATCTCTCATCTGATCTCTGAGATGCTTTTGCACTCTGCGTCTTCCATTTGGGCATTTTATTTCATATGACCTATATTTTTAATCAAGATATTAAACAAATACCAAAGGAAATTTTTTTTAATTATGTGGGAAGGGTGTTTGTTTTTCCTGTTTATGTAACATTTTCCCAAAGAAACCAATCCATCTGCTTGATAATGGATGTCTACTCACGTCAGAAGCAGCTGCTATTTTCTTTTAAAATCCATTAGCTGAACACTTTATTTGCCTTGTCTAGAATTTTAAATTACTGAAAAGTCACTTTTCTTTGCTTGGCTACCCAAAATGGGAAAACAGATGCAATTTACATGAAACAAAGCATAAGATTACATTCTGCTAGAAATTTTCAAACCTTCTCCAAACTGGGAATCAGGAACATACCACAGCATTTTGAGGATCTTTCTACCTGATAACAAGACCTTCCATTAACTCAATTGAAATTCAGTCTGCCTTGCTATGTTTAGTCTGTCTGGCTATGTTTAGTCTTAGCAATGATCACCAAAAAGTGTGATTGTACTTAGATTGAACTAACAGATTTGCCTGGAAATTGTGTTGTTTTGTGGATGTGGCAAATTTATAACTTAGTTTTGCACTTGGTTTTATATTTTATTTTCATAACTGAGATTCTCTTATGCAATAATTTGCAATAAGATTCTCTTATTCTCTTATTCTCAATGAGATTCTCTTATTGCAATAATATGCAATAATGGTTAAATCTGTTTGTATTCCTTTATTCTCTTTTGGTTTTCTCTTCTTTTAGAATTGACATATACTCTCAGTTTAGGAACTAGAGTTTGACGAAAAGTTTCCTAGAAGGCGAAAATTTATAAAGTTCAATCTTGAACATCCCCTTCCAACAAGAACATTCTGTGATTCTATTCTGTGCTTCTACCTGGCGGTGGAAATTTCCCATGTCTCTATTTTGATGAGAGAGAGAGAGAGAGAGAGAGAGGAGAGAGGAGAGAGGAGAGAAAGATAAGTGGGTGGATGGGTAGATGGATAGATATAGATACATAGGTAGTAATCATACTCCTCTGAATGCACACTATTGTTATAGATCATACTAGTCTCTTCTTTCATTTTTTCATTCCTTTTTATTCCTTTTCTACTCCTTCTCTCTGACCCTGCACACCATATCAAGTATTCTGTGTTTAACATGTATCCTTTTATATGTATTTGTTCTTACAAAATATTCATTTTATGTGCATGAATTTTAAATTTGTGAAAATGGAATCATTTATAGATTTCATTCCTGTTTATGTTTTTTCTTTCTTTTTAAAAAGTCAGCCATAAATTTTTTAGCATTCATACATGGAGCTGTGGACGTATGTAGTCTGTTATTTCTTTCCCTGTATAGTTCTTTGTGGTGGAAAGTCTTCATTTTCAACCTATCTTTTCCCCAGGATTGGGACACCAGGATTTCCTCTAATTTTTATCACCAAAAACAAGGCTGTGATGAGTTTCCTTAAAATATTTTCCCTTAAAGAACTGTGTAAGAATGTATAGATTATTCAGAAGTATACAGTTGCTGGGCCATAAAGTATGGGGATATTTATTTGAACTAAGTATTGCTGAAGAGTTCTCTGTACCAGTCTTAACTCTCTAAGAAAGATATCCCCATATCTCTATCAACACTTGGCAATGTCCAGCTTTCTCTCTCTCTGTTTTTTTTGCCAGTTAAACAAACATAAAATGACGTATTATTGTTGACTGATTTGCATTTCTCTGATTACTAGAGTATTTGAGCAGTTTTTCATATACTTGTTAGCCCTTTGGATTTCCTCTTTGTAAATTGGCCAGTCATGTGCTTAGCTCATCTTTTGACTGGGGATTCCTATCTTGTTGTTGATTTTCTTGTGTTGCTTATATTAAACATTAGCTTTTTGTGGTTTTAGACATTGAAACATCTCCTGATGCTGTAACCTGTCTGTAAATTTTACTCATGATGCCCTTTATTGAACAGAAAGACTTGATTATGATATAATCAAATTCATTAATTATTTTAGTAATAATTTGTGGTATTATTTTAGGGAGAAGCATTATTTCAGAATACTTTCTCCCACCTTGACATTACAAGAGTATCCCTTTACATTTTCTGATATAAACTTTATAAGATTTGGTTTTAACGTTTGGTTCTGAATCCGTCTGCAATCTGCCATTGCATTTACTATTTAAAAAAAGGACCCAGTTTTACTGTCCCACATATTGCAAGCCTGTTTTCTTAACACTATTCACAAAACCATTTGCTCTTTCCCCACTGGTTTGCAGAACTATCTATCTATATCTATATCTATATCTATATCTATATCTATATCTATCCATCTCTCTGGGCTTTATGATCTTGAAACTGTTTTTATTACTGAATCTTTGGTATTCTTCATGACTGATCAGGTATGTCTTCTCTCTATAATCTTTTTCTGACTTTTTCTTTTAAGTCTTCATGTACAAGGTAATATAACCCCTCTCTAATTGTTAAGGTGGTCTTCTAGAAATGTTGTCTTTTCTTGGGTAACCTAATTCTTTTTTTTGGTTTTTAAAAAATGTAATAATTAGGGGCGCCTGGGTGGCGCAGTCGGTTAAGCGTCCAACTTCAGCCAGGTCACGATCTCGCGGTCCATGAGTTCGAGCCCCGCGTCGGGCTCTGGGCTGATGGCTCGGAGCCTGGAGCCTGTTTCCGATTCTGTGTCTCCCTCTCTCTCTGCCCCTCCCCCGTTCATGCTCTGTCTCTCTCTGTCCCAAAAATAAATAAAAAACGTTGAAAAAAAAAATTAAAAAAAAAATGTAATAATTAAAATGTTTATTACCAAATTGTGCTTTTAAAGTAGAACAGATAAAGAAAATAAAAATACAAGTTTTAATTACCTTAATACCAGACCAAAATGCATTTGCATTCATTCTGATAACTTTCTTGTTTTTATATATAACTGATATATGTATGTATTGATTGATACATGTATGTATCAATTGATATATGTATGTACATATATGTATGTACATATATGATATATGTATGTACATATATATGTATGTACATAATTGATACATGTATGTATGATATATATATCAGTTACATATAACTGATATATGTATGTATTGCATTTTCTGTTTGAGTACTACTGGTGAAGGAATGTGTTCTTATTGCAAAGTAACATTGAATCCAGCAAACACATTGAACTCTTAATAGTTCAAAGAGTTAATATGTACCTCTGTTGTTTTTTTAGGTAAAGAATTATATCACATAAAATTTATCTCTTTTCTTCTAATCCTTGAATTTATTTCGTTTTCTTTCCAGGTAACATTCATCAGCATATCTAGTATTGTGTGAAATAGTACCAGTGTATCCTTATATTATTCCCTGTCTTTAAAGGAAGGAATCTAAGTTTTCTTCATTAACCACAATGTTTATTCTAGGTTTTTTGTTTTGTTTTGTTTTGTTTTATGTAACTTTTACCAAACTAAGGGATTTCCTGGCTATTCCTAGTTTTCTAAGGTTTGGTTGTTGTTGTTGTTATTTTTTCAATTATAAATAAGTGTTGAATTATCCGTATTTGCTTTTGGAATCAAGACTACCCTAAGTTCATAAAATAATTTGGACAGTGGTGCTCCTTTCCTGTTATCTGGGAGAGCGTAAGTAAGTTAGAAATTAAATAGAAAATCAGCGTTATTTTCTAATATAGGCAGTCTGTGCTTTCAGGAAATACACAGACTATTACATTTCCAGCTAGAAAATATTTGCCTTGTTCAAATTCAGCACTGGTTCTTGTTGGTGTCTTCTACCTTGGTAGGAAGATGCCTGGTCTTTTTAGCCATTGCTTTGCATAAACCGTAATTCCAAGGAGGAATTTGCTTCTATTTTTCAAACGTAGTTTCAGTTCTAAATGAGCAAAAGCAGTAGAGAGGGATTCTAAAACCATCTCTTGTGAGGTAATTATTTTTGTTTCTTTTTTGTCCATGAGCTTAATTACCCCAAGCACCAAGAGGTGAGCATGTAAGAAAAAGGAGTGTTAAGTTGTACCTGGCAAAATGCCATCACTGAGGCAGATATGGCTTTAATGTTTCCTTCAGCTTGACTGAACTTTAGACAGGCTTCCTCCTAACTCTAGGCTCTGATCTCTTTCTTAGAGATTTTACTTTAAAAAACTTGTAATTGTAAATTCTTTCTATGACCCTTTGAGATGTAAATCTTTTTGAATGCCTCTTGATAGTTTTATAACCAAGAATATCTTTCTCAAGAACCTGGGAGCAATCCCTTTGAAATATAATCATCAAGGGAGATATCACCATATGTCTGTGGAAGAGTATCTGTGGGAGAGTAGGAGCCTAATAGTAGGTGACTTGTCCAAGTTACAGAATTACCTCCTGTCATAACATACAAGTAATATGACTTTCGCCTAATGTCCTTGAGCCCATCTAGTGCATAAAAATCCTCCTGCCCTTTGTTTCACTGGACTTGAGTTCAGACTGAGTTCTGTCATCTCCCCCACTATTTTAATAGCCTTGAATGAAGTCTTCCTTGTCTAACTTTGCCTGGTGTAGTTTGTGTTTTAAAAGAAACAAAGATGGTTGAATGAAAATTTTTGGATGGGAAATGTGGAAGTGTTTGGAGTTAGGCTTTCTGCATTGGCCAGTCTTTCATTGAGACCAGGAAGACATAGTAGCAGGGTCTCATGAAGAACAAAGGATACTTAATTGACTATGATGATTGAGTTTCAAGTCAGGTTGTCCCTCTGCTGAACAGTCTAATCAACTAAAGATTCATGTCAGCCTCACACAGAGCCCCTGAATTATATTAAAAAGGAAAACTCCAACTCCCCCCCCCCCCCCACTGCCAGTGGACTGGGAAGGAAGCTTGGAACTTTGGGATAGTAATTGTAGCTATGTGGTGATCAAATAACAGCCTTTGACTTCTCTCTAATGATAGGTATTCTCTTGGAAAAGATGTTTCAAAATTAATATGTCCTCTGCCAACCATAAAAATATCTTGGAAAAGAGGTTTTATATAGGAGAGCATGTGCATGAAAAAGAAAAATGGAGGTATCTTCAACCTTCCATCAGCCTGGAATATTGTCATCCGACCCCTGGATACCCCACTTCCCAGCCACTAGGGAAATCCCTAACCATCTTTCCAAAATTAGTTCAAACATTTTCTCTTCTATAAAGCCTTCCTAGAAACCCTACATCTGACTTTAATCCACCCTGTGTATACCTCTGTCACAGCATTGCCTACCATATTGCAGTTATTTCTTTGTATGTCTGTCTCCATGAAGTCAGGGACTATCTCTTATTTAGCTCTGTAGCCTGAGCACCTGCCATACTACTTGACACTCAGTAAATATTGTTGAGTGATAGATTTGTTTCATATTCTCCTTTTCAACCTAAGGGGTAGTAAGTTTTGTGGTATGTGCTCAGGATTTCATAATTAGGCTTGTGTTACAAAGTTACATACCTATTACTATTGCTCTGACCAGCAGAAGGTACTAACACAGTTTAACATTATCTGTGGAACTCTACCACTACACCTTACTAGCCTTTTTGACACCAGAGAAGACTGCTCCAGCTCAGCAGTTAGTGGGAAGCTGGGATTAATGATACATGATCTTAGCCAAAAGGCCGAGAACCAGAAAGGCTGAGTAATGAGTTCTGAGTGGCCCTCCAGTCACTTAAAACCAAAAAATCAAAATATGACCAATTATTGAACAATTGTCTAGGTGAAGGCAAAAGTCAGAGACATTTCACTTGTTGGGTGCCATTCTCTTTCTCCCATCGTTTCTCACAGGAAATGCCAAGAACTAGCTAGCTCACATGAATTTTACCATGGCATTCACAAGTCCCAAATAGAGATTTAGGATGTTTTAGAAGTTTTGTTTTGTTTTTGTTTCCTGTCTGCTCTCAGTCCACTGCTACATCAGGAATTCTCATCATCATTGAGTATTTGCTAAATTAGCACCTACAGACTCAGGCATTAATAACACAAAGAGCACAACATGATCTCTGCCCCGTCAAAGCTGAGAAATCCATAAGAAAGCAGAACATGCTGTTCTCTACTTCTAGAGATGCTGATCTTCCAGGTTTCTTCTTCTGATAATATTCATGATCCAGTGTGCAAGAATTTCCAGATTCCTCTTTGTGATACAGAGGTTGCAGAGAGAAATCCCAAAGGTAGTTAGGATTTCAGCAGTTCTGAAGATAAAGCTCAACATTTAGATTCTAGCTTCAAAAGGGCATGGTAAAGCATGTTAAATCCCTGTGGCCACCTAAATCTGCCCCCTATACATGATAAAATGAAGCAAAATCATTTCTTTTTAGCATTTGTGAATTGAGGCTGTCTCTCCCATGTGGCAATCTAAAGCTAGATACGGGCTGCATGCTGATTGACAGTAATGTTGAGGTGAATTTGGGAATGCCTAACTATAGCTCAGAACTGCCATGTGATCTCCAGATACTTTCTCTACTTAAGTTTACCTCCACCCCTTTCTTCTCTGACTTCTACCCTCCAGGTAACACCATTTACACCACAACGGAAGTTGTGAAGGCAAGGGTGAGGCTGAAGAAAGAGTTTCTTTAGGTCATTACCAGCCCTGCTGAGGCAATACGTCAGGGTATGTTTCTTAATCCCCAAAGGATCTGATTGCCAGTTGCCCACACTTGTCTCAAGTGGCTAGACCAGTGGATGGAACCTGGCATCATTCCTTGAAATGGCTCAATGTTCCCTGAGCACAAGAGAGACAAAAAATGGGATAGAGGAGATCAGTCCTTGGCAAGAGGGAACAACAACCAAATATGCATGTTTAAATACCGTGCCTATCAAATTCCCATAGCCTTTTGTTTCAGTGAGTTTCAATGAGAAGGTGTATGTAAAAGAACTTAGACAAATATCAAGCCTATAAGTGAAAGATAATGTTACTTTTATCGTGTGTTTATTTAGCAATCCTCCATTGTCATTAATTCTGTTATAGAATTGTCTTTGCTCCACATCATAGGTGGGAAAGAGAGAAAAGTTAAACTTAATAACACACTAAAGGTCAAATATGTGACAATTTCCTTCTCATTCCTCATCTGACTCCCAGACTCATTCATGTACTCATTCAACAAATATTTTGTGAGCCACAATTCAGTACACCTATATCTTAAAAAAAAAAAGTGTATATTTGTCAGTTGAATCTGATCTTGTGGCACATGATGATTTTTTTTCTCCCCACCCCCAACAGTCCTCTCAGACACTTCCAAACAGAAGGCTAAGAAATGTTTTCCCACAGTTACAGCAAGTCAGGAAAGACTTGAAATGTGACCCTGCCCCCTTGTCTCCCCCCCCCCCCCCCCCCAGCTGCTGGACCAGGTCACAGCGCTGCTTATTGTGATTTTAGATCATCAAAACCCTTTTTCTCTTCTAACAAGTGCATCCATCTTACCATATTCAGCTGTCCTGTTTTGGGGTTTTTTTTCTTCCTCTTTCTTCCATCCCTTCGTTTTTTTCCTCCTTTTCCTTTCAGGTAAAACAAATTTGTATGTCATCAAGCCAAATTAAGAAAAATCCTCATTTATCCAATTCACAAGCTTAACAGAGAAATCTAATAAATTTACTTACAGCCTTGTTATTGCGCCTTTAGCAACCAGTTGTTGAAAATTAATATAAAGCAGAAACTTAAACTTTAAAAAGTGGCAGTTTGCATTTTCTTCAACATCATTCTGTGGAGGAGTTGTAACCATTCTCTAATATTAGTGACTCACTGTTGTACATATTGCACTTAACACATTACAAAATACTTTTAGACACGTCCCATTTGAAATTTCATATAACCCTTGGAAGGTGAAAGCCAAAGAAAGATTAATGCTATTTTGCAGGAGATTAACAGATGTGGTAAGTTTAGTGACTAATGACATAAGGTCATACAAGTTATATTTGGCAAATCCAAGTTTTCTTGTGTGGCTAATGCCTTTTTCAAGAACTTTAGTTGAGACAGAAGTTTAGTTGTAATAATCAAAACCAAATTTGTTTGTATGTCACACAAAGCAGAGCCATGTAATACAGACACTAGTAGCTTTGTATACCATTTTCTCATCAGTGATACAGACTTGGCCAGCCATGAGCAAAAATGAAATGTCCAATAAGCTTGTCATTTGGGATCCTATTATTCTCCATCTTTTCCCCTCCATCTGGCTTCCCCTTCTCCCTCCAGACACCCTTTGGCCTTCTGCTTTCTTCATACTTCTCCATTCATCCAAAAAGAAAAAAGCATTTCAAAGATCAACGTGTTATCTTTCTGGTTGTGGAAGGGGCATAATGCTACCAACAGTAAGGACAACCCCTGTGTGATCCTAAGGAGGTAGCTCTCTTTTTCCCTTATCTGTGTGTGCATATGTTAAGAGGTAGGTTGAAGGAATAGACGGGTGAGTTGAAGAGCGTTTCTGACACCGAGGAGAAATTATAAGCTTCATACATTTCTGCCACTAAAAAACACAGTCATTCATGTATTCATTCACTCATCACTTATTAATGCAACAATTTATTGAATACCTACTCTGCATCTATTCTATGCTTTAGAGATCTAGTAGTACTTTCCCAGGCTATTGGTCTAGACATGAGTGAAGAAAGAAAAACAAAAACATAATAATGTTGGTAAGTACTATGTATAATAGTGGCATTAAGGAGGAAGTAATCAATTTGTGATACAGAGGTCAGCAAAGCCCTCTCAAAGAAGATATTTTAGCTGGAGTTGTAAAGAGAAATAAAACTTAGCCCTCCAGGCATTCTAGGCAGAGAAAATAGTATTTGCAAAGGCATGAAGGCCTGAAATGGACTAGTACATTCAAGAGACTATAAGTAGTCTAGGGATGGAAAGGAGTAGAGACAGGAGAGACTGACAGTAATCAAGATCATGGAGAGATAACTACACCTCCCATGACATGCATAAGTTATTTTTGCTGGATCACCATCTCTTCGCCTTTCAAGTGATAGCAGCACCCTGATACTCTTTGGGGAACCACATTTCCTTGTGCTCTTGGGCTTTCATGGCAACCTTCTGGAGACAATGACAAGCCACCCAGTCAATCTTCCTTGGCTACAATGATTAGTTCAAGGCACATGACCCAGGCTAGGCCAATAAGAACGTTTCCTAAGATTAGATGTTTGGAAATTGGGATAGAGGGTCTTATCTCTCTTCCTTTGGAATCTTGCACCATATAGAACATGCAAGCCTGAAGTTATATTGTAAGTAGCTTCCTTCTCTGCCTGCCTACAAGTTGTTTGCCAAATGAATCAAACACACAGAGGAAAGCAGAATCCAGGGACAGAAAGAGGGAAGGGAGAGGCAAGAATGGAACCCTGGTAATATCACTTGAACCATGTGCTTGAAGCTTTTGATCGATTCCTGGACATTCTCATTACATAGGTTCTATTTGGGCCACTTTAAATTGGATTTCAGTAACTTATGACCAAAAAACGTTCTGAATATTAAACTGTATTAAGGACTTTGGACTTTACTATAGGAGCAGTGAAGGATGTTTGAAAATTTTGGTGCACTGAATGGATTTGTATTTTAGAAACCTATGCTGGCAACAGTTTAGAGAATGGGTGGGAATAAAGGAGGGATTGTCAGGGACCCCGCTATGAAGCTAGTATGACAATCTAGATAAGAGACCAGAAAAGCCTAAACTAAGGTGGTGGCAATAGGTATGAAAAGAAAGAATCTATTTTGAAGAAGATTTCAGAGGTAATCAACTAGGTAAGGGGAATGGTGGGGAGGAAGGACTCACAGGTCCCTCTCCTGGGACCCTATTATTTTTATCTCACTCAACTCCGTGAAACCACTAGTGTGTACTGTGATAGAAAGCCCTACACTAAGCCACAGATTGTTGAGAAATCCTCAGCCTAGTCAGGCACTGGTGAGTATTCCCTGTGGGATGCTCAGGAAATGAAGGAGGATTTATAGAATGTCTTCCCCCACCTTATCCAATTATGGTTTTATTTCTTGTCAAAGAATAAAATGTCTTTTCACATGCAGACATCCGCAACTTTGATATATTATCCAAGGCGAATCATAGCAGCAGCTTTTTTCCAGATGTGAACTCCTACTTGGGTAGCTGTCTGCATTTTTTTGATTCTTGAGGCTAGAAAAAAAGCTCCAGAAATAATTTTATGATGCACTAACAATTCTAAGCTCATTTCCTGTCTCAGGTAGGTCCAGAGCATTCCAGTAAGTACACAAGTGCGGTACAGACTGTAGAAACATAGAAAACATGTTCCATTGATTTGTGTCTCACCAAGATCTATGTGAAAATGAAGTACTCTGGCCTCATGCTTTCGTGCAAAATATTATAGATACCAGCCAGAGCTAATAAAGGCAAAGGGTGGAATGGGCCATCCAAAGACTGAGCTGGCAAATGCTGACAGCATGTTTGGCATCTAGCATGTCTTTGACTGAGAACCTTGAAGATCATCCATGCTTATTTATCCTTCCTGTGATACATACACACTTGTAGCTTCCCAGTTGCTCTCTGAGTCTTCTACCTATCACGGCCATCATCTTATTTGTGTTTGCAGCTTCCTTTGGTCCTGAGTCTTTACTCCTTTACCCATTCTAGCCGGCTACAGTACAGACTGCCACAGAGTCAATCAAGCAAGCATCTCTCTATAGGCCCACTTATGGGCCAAGTGCTGTGTATTTTCCATTGTGTACATAAAGGAATTCTGTGACTTAGTCCCTTTCTATGAAGTTTGAAAGACAAAGTGAGCACATCCAAAGCAATTAAAATGCTATAAAGTATCTAAATCATAATGCATACCTCCCAGATAGGTGTCCTGAAGGAAGGGAATTCCAGGTTTGCTTTAGTTGTGTGATGGAAACGACCTGAGGAAGAGGAATTCAGCTGAGCCTCAGAGGACTAGCAGGTTAGAGAAGGAAGGCAGAGAAGGGTGTTCTAAACAGTGGGAACTAAAAACACAAAAGCCAAACTGTGCAAAGAGAGTGTGTGGGACTGTGACAGGGAAGTGAGGGACAGGGAGAGACCAAATGATGGAGCAGAAAGTTTTAGGAAATTTAATTGCCCTCCTTGGATTTTAGCCATCCTTCTTTATGCTTTGAAGACTGTTTATGAATCCTAGGCCTTCCTTTGAAAGAGGAAACTGAGAAAACAGTGTTGTTCAGGGAGTTGCATAAAGTCAGGGTGAGCTAGATGCTATGTTTTCCTTCTTGTTAGGGCTACTGTGAGGGACTGGCACAGAAGGCTCTCATTTTCCCATTCTCCTTTCTCTCACTCCTACCCCACATCAGCACCACCATCGGTCATCAAGAAGAGCTATTCATACCAAGAAACCCAGCATGGTGTTAACCAGGAACAAAGCTGACTCCTAAACACCCTGTTAAGGCCATGGCCTCTGTCACACTGGCCTGGGACTCCAAGAGGGCCCCAACTGCTTTCTAGAGTTTTTACCACTTGCTTTTCTGCTTCCTGATTGTAAAACCAGAACTTTTGGCATGATTTTTGTTCTTGCAACACTTGCCAAGTGAAAGAATGCAAAGGAGAGAATTCTCTTTCTCATTATTCCCTGAGGAACATTCCCTCAGGAACACAGGACTTTTTCCCTTCACCACGCCAGAATACAAGTCCTTACCTGATTCTGGGTCCTGATACAATCTAGAAGTGGGGTTTATATGTACATTTCTTTGGCTGGACTGTGAGTCCTCTGAGGATAGGACACTGTGCCACACGTGCCACATTCACCTGTGCACCCCAATGCTTAACAGAGTGGCTAATGCCTAGAAAATGTTCAGTAATGGAAAAGGAAGAAAGACCCCAAAAGAGGATCTAGCCATCATCCTGGAATTCTTTCTAGAACAAAGCAGATCATAAATGAATGAATGTTTACTCCATCTAACACAGTGCCTTTTAAACTCTTTAAGTTTAGGTTAATGCTTCCTTTAAATTGAAAAATACTAGATGTCCCCATTAAATCATCAGGTCTTTTTCATAGTGGCAGCTATAGTGGCAGCTAGCTATAAACAAGATCTTATGATCACACAGGGTAATTTTGCTACAGAGGAGGAGAGTGGAGGTTAGGATATCTGATTTCAGGTATTTATTGGGAAAGTAGAATATGGTGATGCCACACAATGAAAGCTTTATGTGTCTTGTGTGATGGAGGGAAGGGCCCAGGTTATGGGAAAGGTGCCAATGAGGGGCATAAAAGGATACAAAAGACTGCATTACGTCTTCATTTGACCTATAGTTAGTTGACTTCAACAATTTTTGCCACATTTGTGGAGGAGACCTGTTATTATTCCTAGAAAACCATTCTTTCCCTCAAAATATAGAAATCAGCAATTTTTCCAGAAGTTTTCCTGCACATCAGGTTGAAGTCTTTTTTCTCTCTCCAAAAACTTTTCTATAGAGAAGAGACAACAATGAGCATTTTGAAACCAAATGGAAAACTAGAGGAGGAAAAGAACAAGACACTACATGGGCTTGCTAAGAAAATATGTGTCACAAATAAGTGGTCAAGAAACAGCAGTGCTGTCTTTGAAGAAATTTCTTCAAGGTCCCTGAAATGTAGCCAGGGTAAAGCTGGCAAATTGGTGCCCTTTTCTAGGTCTGCCTGTGAAGATACTGAGAAAAATACCCCCATGGATCTTGCATGGCTTTCTCCAACAGGGTCATTACCTTACTTTTCGTGGGACCTTAGTACTTTTTATCACCAACTCAGGAGGTAACTGAAAATAATTTATCTTGTTCAAACTTGTCCCAGTGTTTAAAAGGACACACCATCCAGTGGCATCATAGTTTGGTCAATTTGCAATTCTGCCAAGAAAAGGGCATAGAAGTGGAATACTACAGTCACACTGGCAAGAGAATATTCCGAAAGCTGGAGACCACAGATGTCCCCTTTGACTATCATACCACAGCAGAGCCCTGAATCCCATGCTTTTTAATACTCATTAGCTCCACCCCTACCACACACACACAGTGCACTCATACACCCTCATCTCTACTTCCTCCTGGCTACCCAACTCTCACTCATTGCTCCTTTCTGTAAACACCTGTCAGTGATAATACCCACTTTGCATTTAATTATCTGGGTCTTCTAGTGTTTTATAGAAGTACTTTCTGTCTCTAATAAAACTGCAAAGTCCTTGAGGATCAGGGACTGTGCTTAAATAATGCTCCTCTTGAGACCCTCACATGGACCTTGTATTGTGTTAAAATTGTCCTAAGCACTGAGAAACTAATGGTTGATGAATTGTTCTGTGTGGAACCTCTCCTCCTGCAGGTCTGTTTAGCATCCCTGTTTTCTGCAAAAAATTTTCAAACATAATGACTTCCAGAGTTACTAAGAGAAAAAGGATAGTAAAAGTTATCATTTTTTCTAACACAGCAAAAGAAAAAGTGACTAAACAAATTAAACACAGGGGCAACTGTAAGGGGTTTTCTCATCTGGTTTTATTTCCCTCACTGGATTGTACCTCCTATGTTATGGAATGACTGTGTCAGTGAGACTCAAAGGGCCACAAACTTACCCCAGAACTTCAGAAAGAAAAGCAAACAGAAAACAGATATTCTTCCTCAAAAACTCTGGTGTTAACCCCCTAGGGGGAAGCCTTGATGTCAGAAATCATGTAGAAACTCCATTTCCTGGTAATTACAGACATGTTCCATCAGTGGCAGATTTCCAAAGGAAACATCCCCTCCTTGATATTGCCGGTCTTGCCCTCCGGTTACAGCTCCTTCAGGCCAATACTCAGTTCCCATTCTTCTGCAACTTCCTCAGTTTCTCTCCAAGGTTTGTTATGTGGCACTCAATAAATCCTTGATTCAATAATGCCTTTAGTTGTGGTTTTTATTTCAGTTACCATTATGTGTCATAATAGTTACTCTCCTCCCACCAACATGGTATCTTAAAAGAATTTCATGCCTTAACTGAGGTTTATGATCTGGATTGATGAATGAGCTAACAGGGAAGAATGGTCAGGTGTTCATTCTCAAACTCAAACTGCCTGAGCTTGTAGCCTGGCTTTGCTGCTTATTTCTTATGTGAACTTGAACAAGTTTTTTATCTTCTCTACATCTCAGTTCCCTTACCTGGCATGGATTTGTTATGAGGATTAGGTGAGATGATCCACATAAGGTGGTACGCTACACCTGGTACACTAAATGTAAATGCAAATGTATTAGTTATTTTTCTTGTCTAGCCCCAGACAGTATGTCAGCCACCTGGAGTTCTGGACACATCCTGTCTGTGCTCTGACTTTGGGGCCTCCACGCTATAACAGACTCATACCCACTTTATGGGAGGGCTGCTCCCTCCCACATGGTCAGATGTGAAAGAACAGGGAACGCCCTGCTGCACTATGGAGCTGGAGCAGGAAGCATTGAGCGTAGGCCAGAGCAGCCAACTTGCCAGAGTTCAAATGAACATCGATGAGCCAAGACATTCCATGACAGCAGTTTCTGTTTCCTCTTTCCTTGCTTCTTCCTTTTCAGTAAAACACTAGTACAAACCAGACCACTGTACAAGAAAGAAATTTCCAGGCCCTCAGACAAATGATCTGTTTCTTAAATGTTACCTGATCAGACCAAAGTCCAGTACAAATACTTGGAATTGGATAGTACTTTGGAGTGTGTTATGATCAACATCAGTTGTAAGCTGATGAGAACAGCTTAGTAATTAACTTCTTCAAGTGGGTGTCAAAAGATTATCTTATTTCTAATTCTGAGACTGCACTCTCGAGAGCTTCCTTCTTGGATTACTTCCTTCTTGGATTTGGATTTTCCTCAACATAATCTCTGAAAAATAATATTTATTCCTACTCTACTGTCAGAGGATATCTAAAAGCACTGCAAGAATTCTCCCCCAAACAGTAGGTCAAGGTGAAGAAATAAAAACTCTTCCTGGTTTGGTAATTTCTCAAACCTATCTCTGTGTTTCCATGATAAGCCAACGAACAAAGAAGTTGGACAATTTTTTTGCATCAAAAACAAAATTCAGAAAGAGTATCCTACTATATGAGGAAGGACATTGTTTAATATGGATTAATTTTCAGGGTAGAATACCTTTAGGTAGGAATTATTTTGTTGAAATTTTTCTGTGGTCTGAGTTAAGATTGCAAAGTGCAAAACTTAAATTATCCTGACACACTTTGCAAGGTGTCAGTAATTTTACAACTCTCATCCAAATCCTCTTGATTCTTTGGTTAATCAGAATAACACAAATACGTCAGATCTCAGAAGTCCCCAAGAATTCCAATACAAATATTTCTTTCTTTAATTGAAATATATTTGAAAAATAATATTGTGTAAATTTGAGATGTACAATGTTAATTTTATATATTTACACATTGTAGTATGATTGCCAGTGTCCTGCTAATTAACATCTCTATCTTGTTACATAATTAATTATGCTTTCCTTTAAGTGGGTGGAATAATTAAGGTCTAGTCTTTTATCAAGTTTGGTGATTATAATACAATATTTGTTATCTGTATTCACCAAACCATGCATTAGACCTCTGGGGCCTATTTGCCACTCGTTGCAAGTTTGTACCCTTAAACAACATCTGTCCTAATACAAATATTTCTGAAGTCATTCTTCACCACAGAAGACAAAGTCTTGTTAATGAGGAAACGATAATAATAGCAAGTGGCATCTTTCCATATCATTTTATATTTTATAAATAAGGCATTTAATATATATTACCCCATTTAATCCTCACACTACTGTGAAATAGTTATAAGAGATGTCATTATCCCAATTTTTATATATGAGAGGACGGAAAAAAAGAAGAGGAATCAGTAGAGATGACAGAGAATGGATTGCCACTCATTCATTTATCCATACATTCTTTCAACAATCACTAGGGACTAACTACATGTTTCAAACTATGAGAGGATATAGCAATAAACCAAGTATTTACAAAACTGATAGCTTAATGAAAGCTAGTGACAGTTAAAGATATAATAAAATAAGATAAATGTTGTGATATGGGTCTCTGAGATCAGAGAGCAGAGACCTCTACCTTAAAGGTTGCAGAACTTACATTTTAAGGAACTTACATTTCAGCTGAGATATAAGAGATGAATAAGGAGTTAGATGAAATGGAAGTAGGGATGAATATTCCTAGAGGAGGGAACATCATGTCCCAAGGACCAGAGTTGAGTGAAGACAAATAACACTTTTCATGGAACCAAAAGAATTCTAGCATGATGACAAAATGCAAAATGGAAAAGGAACAAGATGAGGCTAGAGAGTTAGAAAAAGGACCAAAGCCAGATAGAGCCGTATCATTTATTTTAAGGGAAATGACAAATCAAAAAATTGGACAGCATAAAATACTAGGATAATAAGATATTTTGGAGGTCAAGGACCAAGAAGAGTTTTAGGAATTCAGTCAATGACATCCTTCAAAGAAGTCAAGGAATAAGAGAACTGAGAAGAGGCCCCTTGAGACGTCATGAATGATATTAACATTTTCAGTTGGGTGATAGAGGAGGAACACAAGCTCCATGTGTGTAGAAACAAGGAAGTAGAAACAAAGAGTATGTAGACTATGGTTTGAAAAATTCAGTTCCCCTACTGCTAAGTTAGTAGCAGGGTCAAAGAAAGTTTATCAAGACAGAAAAACTTATACATGTTTGAAGACACAGGGAAAAGTTTGAGGATAAAGGTATAAATTAAAGATGTCATTAAGTCATTGAAGATTATGGAAGGGGTAATATACAACATGGTGACTATAGTTAATATTGTATTGCATATTTGGAAGTTGCTAATAGAGTAGATCATAAAATTTCTCATAACAAAGAAGAAGAGCATTGTAACTATATATAGTGACAGATGTTAACTACACCTCTTGTGATCATTTTGCAATATATACAAATATTGACTCATTATTGTACGCCTGAAACTAATATGCTTTGTTAGTTATGTGAATTTAGAAAATTAAGGAAGTGGGATATATGGGAAGTGTTAAAATGAAATACTCAGGTGAGCAAGAAGACTGAGAAAAAAATCTGTGTGTATATTTTTAAAGCCCAAGTACCAAAGCCAATCCTACCCATTGCCCTCTCCCTGGCTACCTAATCTGTAACATTCCTGAAAAGCTTTTTATTTTAATCATGTGGTCTGTCTGTAGTGGGACACTTTCTTGTTGGACCCAATTCGCTTACCTTCATCTTTGAGATGATGTTAGGATGATGTTAAGAATTGTTACATCACATATCCTTGGAACATGGAAAGACAACTTAGAATATAAATTCTGGCAAATGAGGATATTCTTCTCCATTCCCATGCAAAGGGGAAGTGTTCATATGCAATAAATGGAAAGGTCCTCAGAATCTGAAGTGAGATGAGTCAGGCTGTTGTCTTTCATCATTGCTGTAACCAAAATGGAAAGTTCTCAGATCATCATCTTCCACTAGGGCATTGTCAATCTTTCATCAAAAAGGAAAGACCTCTCACAAGCATTTGCAAGAAAAATAAGCCACCTAATAACTCTTCTCCATGCTACCAATGCCCCCACCCCTGCCCAACTCACACACACATCAAAATGCCAATAATGGGGCTTTTCTTAGATGTTTCAAAGGATTATGGAGTTAGATACCTTGGAGGATCACATCTCAAAAGTATTTCAGGACCTCCTACATCTATAGGTACAGATCCTTCTAACTCTGCAATGGAAAAGTAGAGGACAAACCTATTCCTAATGCAGGCTAGAATCAAAGGATATTGAAAAGAAAATTGATGTGTTTGTGGATGCCGCAAAGCTGGATAGTAGAACTCATCCAGAAGATTCACTCAATATTCTAAATATCCTCAGCATACTGAAGCATTGCGCCAGGACCAACAGTGTGAAATTTAACTGACATAAAGATTAATTCCTGCAACTAGGTTCATATGCAATACCATAATTGCATGTGAACAAAGTAGAGGCAACCTGCGAAAAAGATCTAGATGTTTTAGTTGATCACAGGTTTAAGATGCTAGTACAGCTACTAGCAACATCTAAAGCCACTTAAGACCTACTAAAGATAGTGTTCTTGTTGAGAGAGCAAATTATCTCCCTATAACCTTCACAGATAAGCCCCATTCTTTATTCCAGTTTAACAACTGGACTGTGAGCAGGGGCAGGACAGCCACGATCACATTTACATACCAATTCATAGCATGCAGGTCTTTAACACATTCTCTGATATTGATTTTGATCCCTATAGTGATCCTATGAGATAAATGTTATTATATGCACTTTTATAGATGGCAGTACTGAAGTTGAAAGGCATTAGTGCCTTGACCAAGGTAGTAAGTGGCAGAGCCAGGTCAATGGCTCTTAGACCTCTGGTCTTTCATCTGTACCATTCTATAACAACTGTGATATTTTGCCTGGGGAGAGAAGACTTAGTGGTTCATGTTAACACTCTTCAAACATTGGAAGGAGCATTATATGAGATAGTGGGTAGATGTTAAGAGAACTGGATATCAGTAAAGGCTAAATGACTGTCACTGGAGGAGTACAAAGCTGAAGAAGGAGAGTGAAAGACAAAGATAATATAACTAAAAGGAGTCAGTGGACTAAACTGTATTCCCTAATAAAAGGGTTTAAAAAAATTTTTTTATTAAAAAAATTTAACCTTTATTTATTTTTAAGAGACAGAAAGAGACAGAGCATGAGCAGGAGAGGGGTAGATAGAGAGGGAGACACAGAATCAGAAGCAGGCTCCAGGCTCTGAGCTGTCGGCACAGATCTCACGAACTATGAGATCATGACCTGAGCCGAAATCGGACACTTAACTGAGTGAGCCACCCAGGGGTCCCAGTTTTGTTTTTTTTTAAAGCCTCAAAGAAACTCTGAACAAGAGTTTATGCAAAATTTTCCTTAACTCTCATTCTCTCTATAAATTTCTATTTTTATTATAAAAGCAGAAGTGAAAAAAAATAGGAGGGAGGATGCATTAAAAATGACTCCAGAAAAGCGATCAATGATGGTGCCACCTGCCTATACTTTAGGATTACATCAGTAAAGCCTTTTATGAAACATACCAATTATTCCCATTCCACGTAAAGGAAGACAGGCAGTAAAGGATGAGAGGCTCAACTTTTTCCAAGACAGTCTTTATTGTATAGGGTAAGATAGTGGGAAAAGAACTGGGCTAGGATTTGGACCATCCAGATTCCAATTCCGGCATTACTTCTTACCTTCTCTGTGTCTCCGTTTTCCCATTTGTAAGTTAGAAATGTGGGATGACTTACAGACGGTCCCTGACTCAGGATGGTTTGACTTACGATTTGTCGACTTTACAATGTACAAAAGCGATACACGTTCAGCAGAAACTCTACTTCGAATTTTGATCTTCTTTGATCCTGGGCTAGTGATATGTAGGACGATCGTGCCTCATGATGGTAGGCAGGGGCAGTGACCTGCAGTTCCCAGTCAGCCAGGCAATCAGGAGGGTAAACAACCAATACCCTCAATAGCCATTCTGTACCCTACAACCATGGTTTCTCACTTTCAGTACAGTATTCAATAAATTACACGAGATACTCAACACTTTATTATAAAATAGGCCTTGTGATCACTTTGTCCAATGGTAGGCTAATGTAAGTGTTCTGCCAGCAGAACTGAACTAATCAATTCCTACACGTCAACCTAAGCACATGATAAGCTTATCAATGCTGTTTAAAGTTTCTCAAGGAGTTTGAACCTGATTTATGTTAACTAAAGACACCTGACTGGTCAAGCCGAGTGACAGCTGTAGCTTGTTTCTTTTTTCCCCCCTGCTTCTCCCCTCTTTAAAAACTCCTGCCTACATGAGCAGGGAAGGTGGTTTTTAACAGACATTAATTTGCCATCTTCTCAGGTGACTTTTTCAAATGAAGTTGCTCTCCCTGCCCCAACACCTTGTCTCTCAACTTACTGGCCTGTCACAGGGTGAGCAGATGAGACTTGAGTTTGATAACAATGTTGGTGAGCCAACCAGGAGAGGTGCTGCTCATGGTTAGCTACCCCAGTGCAGGAAAGACTTTGGGGATGGTCTGTAACAAGTGCCAGAACTGCTTTCAAGGGGGGACCCTCCCTTTGTTTCTGAGGTCAGCGCAGGTGGCCCCAGCTTCCTGTGGGAGCAAGGAGTCAACCTGTGGATGAGTTCATGGACTCCAGTACAGGGTGAGTTGCAGCTCCAGTGTGTACAGCCAGTGTGTCTCTGTGCCCAATTTGGTTTTGGTTTGTTGGGAGAGCAGCTCTTTTGTGATTGTATTTGATAGTCATGGGGAATTTAATGTTTATTCTACCTGACAGCCTGTTCAGGTGCATTTTGAAGAAATAGTCCGATTTTAGTTATTCATCTATGTTCATGAAAGTGATTTTTTTTATTGTGACACAGCATGGCCACAATATACATTGGGATCTGTGAATGATGGACTTTAAATAGCTCTTTGAATTACCATACTGCTTTGTAGTTGGAGTTGTATTGTCAGAGAGCTGGCAAAGATGATGAAATTCCCCTATGTGCAAGCTTTCGTGCTCCTCTATCAGGAGGAGATTAAAAGGGAGAGGTCTAGGCTGATGGTACAGAGACCAGAAAAGAAGGCTGTGCTCTGGGTACTACAAGAAGATGGGAGCAATTTAAGGGAGGAAGAAGACAGGACGATGTTACAAACTCTAAATCCTTCACCTGCCCTTCCATTCCTGCCCCTTGTGGCCAATTTTCCATCTCCTTGGGCTGAAATGCTTGATTCTCTGGAACCTTGTAGGGCTTCAGCTCCTCCTCAATAGGATTCCAGGGAAGCACCAGGGCCTGGAGTAGTCTCCCCTTATAAGACTCAGGGAGGGAATCAATTTGGCCAGAAAGCAATTCCAGCCAGACCAGAGCAGTTTCCTACTGGAGGTTTAAACCAGCATGGACACCTGGGCTGGCCCTTTTCTACTTCAGCTCTGTTGCATTGGAAGAACAATAATTCCTCCTGCCAGGATGATCCCCTTGAAATGATTAAGCTATTTACCTCAATATTTGCAACTCACTGACTCTCTTGGGAAGGTATTCAAACTCTTAAATATGCTTCTCATGGTTGATGGAAATGGTTAGTGATAGAAAAGGCTTGTGTAGAGGCATCAGTCTCCATTACAGAGGAGCCAAAGACACTCCCAAGGTGGATGTTGTGGTTTCCTTAGTGGAACCAAATTGGGATCCCAATGACAGGGGCATGCCTGCACTTGATTACTACCAGAAGTGCATTTTGGTTGGTCTCAGGGGGTTTCTAAACAAAAGAAGTCTGAATAAAATACAGGAATTGCAACAAAAATCTAATGATCACTTTGTGTTCTTGGAGCACGTTTACCAAACACACCGCAAATATACAGATGCTGATCCTGAGGCACTCAAAAATGTTCAGATGGTTAAATGACCTTTGTCACACAGAGTGCTCCTGACACTAAAAGAAAACTGCAAAAGTTGGATGAAGCATTAGAGATGAATCTATCACAGCTGGTGGATATAGCATTCAAAGTGTACGATGGCAGAGAACAGACACCAAAAAAAAAAAGATGCAAAGAGACAGACACCATCTTTGTGGAAGTCCTATGTGGCTCTCACAAATTCAGGGCTCCTAAGAAAAATAAGGGAGGTCCTTTAGTTGAAAACCAATTTGCATCCTGTAAGAAAGAAGGACATTGGAAGAAAAGCGTCCCTAAGTTAAAAAATAAAAAGGTTAAGGAGGGGAAGGAAAGGAAGTCTCAAATGATCCAACAAGATGCAGACTCTGATAAAGAATGAAGGGGCCCAGGGACTCCCACTGATCTAGCTAAGGCAATAGTAATTTCCACATAGGGGCCCTGGAGAAAATTGACATTAGAAAATCAATTAATGAACTTTTAGCAGACACTGGAGCCATCTCTTCAGTTATCAATACTGAAATAGCAAAAATTTCCAGTAGAAAAGTCTCCATAATGTAGATTACTGGATAACTACAACAGAAAGCCTTTCTGCAACCTATGAAATGTAAGTTGGGAGATCAGAAACTACAACAGTTTTTGTACCTTCCTGAGTATCCCATCACCTTAGTTGATGGAGACTTGCTCTGTAAATTGAATGCTCAAGTCACTTTTTCTCCAGGAAAAAAAAGCATTTGAGACTCTAAATGCCTCCTTACCAAGCTTTAAGACTGCAGATGATTCTGCTGGGAGATGAGGCTTCGACTGCTGACCTATCCCCACCTGAGATCTGTGAACACATGAGTGAGTAAAGCTGTAGGGGTAGATGGGAAACCAGGTAAGGCTAACAATGTAGAACCCATTTCTGTTACATTGCAAGAAGATGCTAAATAAAACCACCTCTGATACGTCATATAGATCTCTCCAGTTATCCCCAGTATACTGTGAGAGATGAAGAACAAGCTAAAGAATGGAGATTTAGTAATACAGAGACTACATTCCTTCTGGAAGCCTCAATGTACAGGAAAGCCTGAGAAAAATGATTCACACCTTGAAAAAAATACTATAGCCAAAATTTGTGAAGAGACTAGCTTAACTTGGGATAAAACACTGCCTTTGTACTACTCAGGATAAGGGTAGCTCCATGAAGCAGGCTAAAACTAAGCCCTTTATAAATTGTGTATGGAATACCTTTCTAGGCTACAGTTTTGACCTCCCTGTCCTCTGAAATCAATCATGAATTAAATGTTATAAGATAGGTTCAAAATTTAAATATTAAACAGTATGCATGGGTTTGTTTCCACTAGATTGTTACCCACCCAATGAACCACTGCACCCCTCGTCTCTGGGATTGCATGCTACTCAAGACCTGGAGGGAAGAGGAACCTGATTACCAACTTGCTGAGATATGGACAGAGACAGAGCCACATACTATTTTCGTGACCACTTAATCATGTCTAGGTCAACTGTGGTGCAACCTTGGGTATATCACAGCCAGGTGAAAGGAGCCCCACTTGAGAGATCAGAAACACAACCTGAGGCTTCTCCATGGACATGTGAGTCAGTGGAAAATGTATTCCACAAACTTCCTTAAACTTCCTATGCTATTCATTTTACTACTAAAATGGGGCTTAATAATATTTATACTAGGAGTTGGCATGTATATGTTTGTCAAGTTGATTATGATTTGCATAGTGAAGGGATGCTCTAAACTGGAGAAAACTGCTGAGATACAGTGCCCAGTTTTTAAGTCCTCACTTAATAAGGGTAGTAAGAGTAATTTTCTAAAACAAGTCCAGTTGTTTCACTTCCATGACCTCCCTCCGACGTCCCAGTTGAGTAGGAACTAGTTAGACTCTAGATGACGTCCTTTTCTTTTAGTTCTGTAATGTGACAGAAGGAAACCGCTGACGAGGGAGATTTGTAGCAGGACTTAGCTATAATCAGCACATTCCTGCATATCAACCCCTAAGCACATTGTAAAGTTCATAGCAATCAATTGTTTAAAGTTTCTCCGGGAACTTGGAAGAAACTGGCCTACATTAACTGAAGACACCTGACTGATTGCTCAGGCCCAAGTGGCAGCTGAAGCTGGTTTCTTTTGTCCCCCCAATTTTCTCCCCCTTTTAAAATCCTCTGCCTGCACTAAGATGGGAAAATGGTTTTTTGGGACATTAGTCTGACACCTTCTCGGTTAGCTGGATTTCTCAAATAAAGTCCCTTTCTCTGCTCCAATACCTTGTCTCTCAACTTATTAGCTTGTTGTGCAGTGAACATATTGGACCTGAGTTCAATACTGTTCTCAGCATGTTTAAGGTAGGCTAGGTGAAGCTGTGATGTTTGGTAGGCTAGATGTATGAAATGCATTCTCAACTTTTATTTTCAATTTATGGGTTTATTGGGATGTAAGTCGAGGAAGATCTGTATCTTTATATAAGATATCTTTTAGCTCTATAATTCTGTGATTTGAATTCATCTGTCTTACTAGCTGTAGCTTCTTAAATCACCATACCTTATAAGTCTTCACATTGTCTATAGCACCTAATGGCACTTTGTACCTAGGAGAACTGTGATAAATATTTGTGGAGTAAAGGAGAGAGGTTCCTGGGTGGCTCAGTCAGCTAAGCATCCAGCTCTTGATCTGAGCTCAGGTTGGTGAGTTCAAGCCCCGTGGAACCCACTTTAAAAAGGTGGGGGGCACCTGGGTGGCTCAGGCAGTTAAGCATCTGACTTCAGCTCAGGTCATGATATCGTGGTTCATGGGTTTGAGCCTGTGTCAGACTGTGTGCTGACAGCCTGCTTCAGATTCTCTCTCTCTCTCCTTCTCCCTCTCCCTCCCCTGCTCATAATCTGTCTCTCTCAAAAATAAACTTAAAAATATTTTTTAAAATTAAAATATATATATATATATTTATATACATATTTATATACATATATATATATATATAATTTGTGGAATAAAGGAATGAATGAGTGAATGAATAACTAAGGTATATAAAATTGAGTCACCATTATGTATGTAATTTAAATACTGTATTTAAAGTATATCTTCCATGTAACTATGGTTCTAGAAAAGATCTAGAAAAGACAACTAATCACAAGCTAGAGAGATTTAAGTTTATTTTAATATTCATCATTCCAAACACAGTGCAAATATATAAGTATGAAGAGGCTGAATATATACTTGGTTGCTAGAAGGAATTCATTAAAGCTTAAAAAAATGAATTTAAGATAGAGAAAAGGCTACCTACCTAATATAGCTAGTTGTAAGCTGATAATAATACAAAAATAATTGGCATCTATTGAACTTTCTCTTGCCAGAAACTGAAACCATACTGTGTAGCATGAATAATTTTCCTTACTTTGTAGATGAAAACACCTCCCTCCAGAGAAGTTATGCAAAGTGCTCAAGCTCACGTGAAGTGCAATTGGCAGTCAAGATTTAAATTGAGGCCTATCTAAATCTAAATGCATCTCCTAACCACAGCACTTAATTTCCTCTCCTGAGATGATACAGCCTAGAAAATAATAGGTGTTCTCAAACATTTCAAAAAGACCTCTTAGAGTTGATGGACCTTGTTTGGTTGAAGGGAAGGAGACCCATTTACACTAGCTCATGGAGAAAGGGTGTTTGTTAAGGTGATCTATAAGTTCTAGAACAGGAACTGAAATTGTGTCAAAAACCACATCTCTGGGCATTGACTGTTTGTAACTTTTTGTTTGCAACAAGTTGTATGATCTCTGCTTTCTCTTCTATTCATATGGCAGCATCTGCTTCTTCTCTTACATCAGCTCTATTCTTCCTGCACATTAGCAGCTCCATGACATCATTTAACTTTTCTACTGCTAAATGATAGGTTTTCCTTTTATGTTCTAGATCAAATTCCTAAGAAAGGAAATTGGATTTTCTCAGTTCAAGTTTTTTGTGTAAGCCTGTCTTATACTGTGTGTCTCCTGAACATCCAACGTTAATACCTGGTCTGCTTGCTGGGTAGATGCCTCTCTCTCTCCTTTGGCCTTGAGATTACCAACTCTCTACCATTCCACAACTCTTTTCACAACCAAGTTTTTACAATGACTAGTGTAACTCATTGTCTCACCTTCCATTTATTCCACACCTGACAAACTGTGCTTCTCATGTGTTCCTCCGTCCTGGAAATCTGGATTCTTCCACCATTCTGCCACTGTAAATGATCTTGCTGACGTCACCAGCAATTATCTACCAGCAAAATCCAATGAGCAATCTTCAATCTTCATAGTGTTTGATTTCTTGGAGCCTGTAAAATTGTTGACTACTCCCTCATTTCTTAATCACTCATGGCCTTTTTCTGTGTACTCTCTCCTCCAGTTGACCTCATTTGCCCATGGTTGCTACTCTATAGGATTCCTTTTCTATGTCTGTCCTCCAATCTTTGTACTCCCAGTTATCAGTCACTGGCTCCCTTTTCATTCTAAACCCTCTCTGGTGTGATTCCATTCACAACAGTGACTTTACCCTCAAGGCTGTTGACTTCCATGTGTTCATCCCATCCCATGTGATTCTGCCTGAGTTCTAACTGTATACTACATATGCCAATTGGATATTCTACAAACATCTCAAACTACACACTTATAAAACTGAACTCAGTGTCTTATCCACTCCAAACTTTCTCTAGATTCTCCTTCCTTTCCCCTACTGTGAAAACATCACCATCTCCTCAGTATACCAAGAAGGTCCTTCCTTCTTTATCTCAAGTCTTAACTTCATTAGTTAAGACTGATTCCAATTAATAGAAACCTACTAAAGCTATCTAAGTGTGGGGAAAGAGGAATTTGTCACAAAGGTACAGTGATTTTCATATAATCCAAGGACAAGAACATAGCTGAGCCCTATGGGTCAATAATTCAATGGAGTTTCTTCCTATCTTTCATTGTTGCTTCTATCTGCATATTTCTTTCATTTGTCTGTCTCAGCCAGATAAGCTTACTCTGCTCCTCACAGAAAACCATAGGGAATATGGGCTACCCAATAGATCTACATTTTTATCTTGTCCAGTCAAGAGACCATCCCAGGGTAGTTAATCCTGGACAAGTCAACTTCAACTAAGAGAACAGGCTTACATGGTAAAAATGAAGCTGCTGAAATCTACTCCTCTGGATAAGAAAGTCTGATAAGGAAACCACTATGAACTTGGCAGAAACCCCAGTGGTATCTACCACAATCACTTAGGTCTGATGATTCTATGACATAAATTTTTCTCACAGTCTGTTCCCTATCCCCATCACCAATGCCATTGTCTTTGTTCAGGTTCTCCTCCATCTCCATTGTAGACTTATTTACTTCCATGAGTGTTATTTATCATATATACAGTTCTCTGATCATTTGTGCATATACCTGTTTTTTTGCTAAATTCTAAACTGCTTGAGGACAGGCAGTATATCTTTATATTTTTGTATCCCCTCTGGTACTTAGCAATAATATCTGAGATATAATTGGCCTCAGGAAATACTTATTCAGTGAATAAAAGATGTATTTGGTATCCTATGCCATTATTCAGTTGGATCCTCTATGTGACCACCCTGGCTTGTAAATTATGCCTGCCAATAGCCTTCTGGTTTTAATTTGAATTCCCATTCAGTGCTCCCTAGGGAGAGAATGTGCTAATTAACTTCAACCTTAATTTATATCTCTTCTCTTATGAGTTTGGTTATATAGTGTCTGAGATATTTATAAACTCTAATACCTAGATGAAATTCCATTTCTGTACCTATAAATCTGAAGATTGGACTTTAGACATGGTAACTTCACCATTCTGAAATAACCATTAGCAAAAGCCTTGTTGAAAAAGCAGCTTCTGTCAACATCTGTGCTCAGGAACTACAGTTTGTGTTTATGAAAATATTCACTTGGAGTAAGTAATAACAAATTTAAGTTTCTAAAGACTGACAGTGCTTTTGAAGAAGTAATATGTACACATTGCAAAACCTCACATATTTCTGAATGTTTTAATTTCTCTATAAAAAATATGTGAGGAAAAAAAATCCCTTAGAGATATGAATGATTTCAAGTTCATGAGAGATCAGTTTTCCTGAATGTCTTTGCCATAAAGAGTGATCAGTAACATGGGACTCATGGGGGGCTCAGTCAGTTGAGCAACTGACTTGATTTTGGCTTGGGTCATGATCCCAGAGTTGTGGGATTGAGCCCCACATCAGGCTTGGCATTGAGCATGGAGCCTGCTTGGGATTCTCTCTCTTCCCTACTCGTGCTTGCACACGCACTCTCTCACTGTCTTTCTCTCTCTCTCTCAAATAAATAAAATTAAAATATTTTTACAAAGAATGATAAGTAACATAATAAACATTGTTTCAAGAACCATTTTTGAAGATACCTATGGATGTTTCTAAATATAAATTTTCAATAAAAGCTAAAGGCACAAACTTAACTTAAAATTTGGTGAAAACATTCCTGTGGTAAAGCAAGCTAATGTGTTCCAGAATACTGCTTCCTAGGGAAATGAGGATAATGAAATGATGCCTATCATGATGGTGGTAGTGATAGGAGTGCAATGGTGATAGCAGCCAACTTTTAGTGAGCACTTGTTATGTATGTACTTTGAATTTGTAGTGCATTACTTAAAGGTTTAAAAAACCTAGAGTAATCCCCACCCAAAAAAAAAGGAGGAGGCAGGGGGTGATACCTGGGTGGCTCAGTCGGTTAAGCATCTGACTCTTGACTTCGGCTCAGGTTGTGGTCTCACAGTTGTGAGACTGAACCCTGTGTCGAGCTCTGTGCTGAGTGTGGAGTCTGCTTAGGATTCTCTCTCTCTCTCTCTCTCTCTCTCTCTCTCTCTCTTTCTCTCAAAAAATAAATAAAAGATAGATAGATAGATAACCTAGAGGAATGGAAATGAGCATAGCATTTAATGGGTTGTTTGCCACATTATGTATCTTATATCTTGCTGGTCATTCTAACCAAGAACCAGAGTCCCATCTTTTTTGCCCATTCATTTCAGTATGTCTTGAGCTCTTTTAATGTTCCAAGCACTATCTCAGGTGCTAGTGATACCACATTAAACAAATCCTGGCACTTAATTTATCTTGGGGAGGAGAAAGAATAAGAAAGATGTTAAATAAATATCTCAGCTTGAGAAATGACAAAGTTCAGAAACTTAAGAATAAATCCAAATCTGTAATAAAAATTTATGGCAGCCACCATTTTAGTGCCTACTCTGTATCAGGAATTTTACATAAATTAGTTGGTATGTTAAACCTATTTAAAGTTTATTTGATCCAACAAATATTTATTAAGCCCAACTATGTGTTATGGATTGGGTAAATAACAAGAAGCAAAATAAACAAGAAATTAAGCTCCAAAAAGGGCAAGTAATTTGTCCAAGATCCAAATAAGTAGTAAATGGCAAAACTGGGACTTGAAAACAAGTTTGTCTGATTAGAAGGGTAGAAGTTATTAAGCTATTGAAATGGTCTTGGTGGCACAGACAAGAGTCCTAGCAAAAAGGAGGTCAGATTTTCTCTGAAGGTAAAGACAACAGAATTTCCTAATAGTAAATGTATGAAAGACAGGAGTCAAGAATGACTTCATGACTCAGAGGTTTTTTCCCTATGCAATATAATTGAAATGAGGAAGGCTTCAAGAAAAGCTGATTTGGGGCAACATTTTGGATATGTTGGATTCGAGATATCTGCTCTACCTCCAAGGTGAAATTGCTGAGCAAACAGTTGCATTTACAAATCTGAAGTAAAGGAGAGCAACTCGGGCAAAAGATGAATATTTGAGTTGACAGCATACAGGCAGATAATGTAGTGTTGATGGTGGCAAGACTCAGATGCCTTAGATTGCTGGTGTTCAAGTGGCAACGTTGCCATTAGGTTATGAAAAGTGAAGACCCCAACCTTTTTTCAGACTTGGAGGCTAGAAAGCCATTTGCTTTTGTGAGGAGAGATGGATTATGGTAAGTCCCATGCGCAGCACCAGCATTGGTTTTGTTGTTGCTCTTGCTTTTGTCTTGCTTTTTTATTTTATTGTTTTGTTTAGAAGCTTTGACTCTTTTTAAATACTGGAGAAATCTTCAGCTGAGATTCATTATATGCCATAAATATAAAGTTGTTTGATACTGTAAAGATAGTTGCTTCTTGGTACATCTGGCCCTCAAAGCTTAAAACAAATAGGATTTTGTCCTGTTTTAGTGATGCAACACAAGGTAGCTTACTGGCTATTTTCCCTTAGTGCAAGTGAATTTATAAGTTTCTTTACCTTATTTACATTAACGGTGTAGGGAAGGAGGAGAGCACTTGAGATGATTAGGTGATGGGATGGGAGACTGTAGGAACAGGTACTGAAGGCTTTCCCCATTGGACTGCATTATCCAGAGAGCATACAATAATGCTAAGTTCTCACCAATGCTCAAGTAAATTTATGATTTATTTGTTCAGTCAATAGACAATAAGGACTATTAGTCAGGCACTGTGTCAGATCCTGGACACTTGAACATCAGATTCTTCTCAGAGAGTATGCCATTGGGTAAGAGATACAACCCATAAGCAGGGAAAGGAGGTAAGAAGCTCTGTCTTCCATTCTGCAAAACTTAAACTCACCAATTCACCCCAGTCCAGCTCAAATTCTGCATGTTTAGGACCCAGTGTGAGGAACATGCTACCCCTGTAGTGTCCCTGGAAAACACCAAAGCTGGGTGGAAACAATCACCCTGGACACTAAAATCAGAGGTTCCCATTCTGATTATGCAATTGAAGCAATGAGGAAGTTGGCTTAATTCTAATGATTCTGTTCATTGAATTTCCATATTCTTATTCCCAAATACTTCTTGAGTTCTTTGAAACATGTCCTATAAACCCTCCAGCCTACTTTCCCAAATAGTATAATGGGATTCATCAATACTGTTGTAGGTCTTGGAGTGATAGCCCAACTAAGCTGTTTTCAAGTCCTTAAACTAGCTAACTGCTAGCAGAATCCAGTACATGCAAATAAATCGAAAGTCTGCATTTTACTATCTAGAGCATTCATTGTGGATCTGGAGAGTCTGCTAGAGCTCAGTGCTCAGTGCTGGAGAGAAGTTTCTTGGCTTTTTTTTTTTTTTTGAAAGAGAGAGAAAGTGAGAGAGAGAGAGAATGAGAATCTTACACAAGCTCTATACTTAGCTCAGTCAGACACAGGGCTTGATCCCATGATGCTGGGATTATGACCTGAGCCAAAATCAAGAGTCAGATGCTCAACCTACTGAGCCATCCAGGCGCCCTGAAAGTTTCTTCTTCCTAATAAAACAGTGTGTATTAAAACAGTATTTTTAGATAAGACAATTTTATTTCCTTCATGCTTCTCTATTTTCCTTGATTTTCAAGAAATTAAAAGCATTGTTTTAAGTTCATTTGTAACAATGTTCTTAAGCCTAACTTTTCTGAACAATAATTTTCCTCTCCCTCTGCCTTTGTATGAAACTCTTATTGCTCCTGTGGTGAGAGTTTGGGGCTTTTTGTATTTTTGCATATTATCATAGGTCTCTCAGATCCCTTTTGGACATCTAAGAGTATAACTGGATATTAAAGTGGGACTCTACCTGATTCAGTTTCAACTCAAGCATAATATTATTGGCACTAAGATATCAAAGTGAGGGTAAGACCATTGCCCTCACCAATATGGCAAAATTTACAAAGGAATGAAGGTGAGCCCCTTTCCCCCACTACTCTTTGACACATTGGCTGGATTAAGGACCTAAAATGAGGCCAGAGTGGTAAAAAGGAGAGCTTGAGATACAATTTATAAAGAAAAACCTGGGGCCATGCTGTGAGTCCTCACCCACTCCATTTGCAGGAGGAATGGGATGCAATGAAACTTTCTAATGTTAAACCTGGTAGGAGGACTTCAAGGGAACCCCTGAAAGAGCTTTATTTCTTGCAATTGGGAGATAACAGAGAACTAGTGCCTGACTTCCACCTGAAAAAGCAAAAGTTGACAGTGAGCTAGAGTTTGACCCCACCCAGTAAATCTGTCAGGAAGATAAAAACCAACTCCTTGGGAGTAGAGACAGGAGAATCTTGCTGCAGTCGTACTCCGAGTTTGTAGGCACAAAGTGTGTGTACTGGTCTCTTGTGGATAAATGTGGGACTCACAGGAGAGTCATGACCTGTAGAGTGACTTTGCCAGGGTCACAAATGACCCCCAAAGTAGAGATGCATCCATTCAGATCAAGAAAAGTGTAGGTACCAAGGTATCCTTTATAACTTATACTTGAAGGTAATCCTCAGACTCCTTGCCCATAAATCAATCAGGTTTTTTCTTCTTCTCTCTAATAAAAAATATCCTCTCACCTCCACCAATGAAATTGCTTCTTTGAGATCAAACACAAAAAGACAGGAATTTCATCTCCAAGATAAACAGATACATTTAAGGAGTTAGTTTGCCCCCATCAAATGCACAAAAGTGCGTTGCTTTCCAGTCAACTGCTATCTTCAGGAGGCACTCAACCCATAGTGCTGTAACACACTCTAGGTCAGTTTTGATGGGCAAGAGTGAAGGTAAAAAACAGTATGAAAGGGGTTGGTGACGGCTTTGTTAGTGAGGATGGCTGAGGTGGAGTTGAGGGGAGGGACAGAAGTCAGAATGTGAAACTGTCTGACTAACCCATCAAATATTGGAACAGCTATAACCAAAAGCTGATTGCATCCAGCTCTCACTTTTGCCTAACACTAGCCAAGCAGTGTTTCATTTGGGCAAGGATTTCTCTGATGCACCCTCAAGTTCTCAATATCACTGATGCTAAACTGATAATCCACGGGTAAGTTAGCTACAGCCCACTTACCAACAGAACATTTATATAGGTTTCATCTATTTGAAGAAACAAGGAAATAGTATACGTTGAAAACAAAGGCTGAAATTACAACACCAGGAAAATTCAAAGATCGTCTGTTGGTAGCCTTCACTCTCCCTGCAGCTGCTGAGCTCATCCTTGCCCTGAGAAATCATTACCATGGGGGGCTCTTCCTGGGAGTATGATAATTTCACTCTCTCTCTTGCCTACCTTGATTGTCCCAGGAATAAGGCAGGAGCAGAGAGAAGTCATTAAGGAGTGTTTTACAAATAGCCGTGTGCTGGTTAACAGGCTCTCCACAAGGAAAATCCCTAATTTGTGTTTGCCAGTTCCCATGGTATAAATAGTCCCACCATGGCCAATTTCAAGAATGACTCATAACCAGGTTGCAAAATTTTGAAAATGTAACAATCAGCTATGATGAGCTTAGTGCTAGCTCACTCCAGCACTCCAGCACACTGCTGCTTATAACTCAACAACAATCAATACCAGTGGGCTTCTATAAATATGTGATATAACTTTAATTTCCTGAGAAGATATGCAAATACAAGAGAAACAAGGTATCCAGGTTTAGGCCATACAGCTACTCAGCAGATTTTTTTTTTTTGCCTCAGGCTTAGCCTGAGCAATTTTTTTTTGTAAACAATACAAATATTTTTAAGTTAGCTTTATATGTAATAGTATTAATTAACAATGTAGCTTTTTACAAATATCCATAAATATTTTAAATTGGGTTATCATATAGTCATATTACATACCTTTCAACAAGAATCCACAAGCAGCTAATTAATTTAACAGAGTCTAAAATTTTAGCAGGCTGTTACTGAATTGAGTGCTATTCATTATTTTCAGAAGTTAACACATTTGACCAAGGCAGCAAGGGGATTTGTTTGAAGGAGGCCCTGAGCAATACCCTTGTGTTGCCTGCTATAAGCAGGGAAAGGAAAAGTCTGCTAAGAAAGGAGAGATGTGTTGTAGCTTTATTCTACCCACCTTGGGCTGAAAGGGAATGTATCTCCTGATAATTAAAGCTGCTAAACTTTATAAACTATAACACGAAAGCTGAAATATCAACTCTTAAGCTAAGGCAGTACGAGACAGTGGGGAAGCCCACTGTTAATCTCTAGTTCTATGGGTTGAGGCAAATTACTGATGTTCTCTCTGCCTTTATATTCTCATTGTTTAAATTGTGCCCAAACACCTGCCCGTTAGCTTCCTGGAGTTGCCCTGTGATCTATTGAAAGCACTTGGCAAACTGTGAAGAGCCAGCTAAAAACAGGAAACTATTACATGACATAATACAGTACTGATGATACCAATTAATTTTTATGATTACTCTTTCTTTACCACTGACAACATGTAGACACAATAAACAAGTTCCCAGGAGCCCTCTGTGAAGGTTCAGGATGAGTCCTTTGACCAACTGGTTTTATAAAGCACTCTGCATCCTGAATATGATGAAATCCAGGGACTTTCCCAAGTAAAGTGCATCTATTCCATGCCACCTGTGCCTCTGTCCCAATAGACGATAGTGTTCCCTATCATCTAACATCATCACATCTAAAGTGGGGTGTTGTTGGCATGTTTGTGGCCACCCTCCCAGTCTGACCACTTTTCATAGGAGGGCCTCAAAAGACAGGAGTATGGGAAGAATAAGGTGAAGCAGCCCAAAAATATGAGAACAAAGCCAGACCATTGCCCTGGATCTTTTTTAGCATACCAGTTAAGATTCCCAGGGATATAAGACAATTTTCTCACCCAAGGATTTAAGAATTAGACAAAGACTCTTTGAGAAGCTTCTGTCCTCGAGCTACCCATAGTCCTTTATCATGGATTAGTAAAGTGTTTTTGTCAACCCAATGTCGGGGGTAATCAAATGTCTCTGGCCTGTCTTCAGTTAAGCTTGAGAGATGAAAACTCACATGCAGACAAGAGTTCTGTTTATGCTGATTTGTGCACGCAGGCAAACTGTGTGTGTTGAAAATCTGCCTCCCTCAACCCACCCATCAGCCTCTCTGCATGTGCTAAAGATGATGAGGAGACCAAATTGAGTCTCTAGGAGATAAATTGGGGATTTGTTAGCAATAAGATCCCCCAGTAGGTATTATTTTTAAGAACCTGATGTTCATCGTTGAATTTCAAATGAAGCGTATCTCCAGCATCCAGTTCATAAGTCCCTCCTACATTTTGAATTGTAGAGTTGTTTGTTAGAGTTTGTATGACGTCTTTGTTTTTACATAGCCGCACCTCAAAGGGAGCTGGTTCCTTGTAGGTTGTATTTGGAGCTACTTGACCATAAATTAAATACAAGCCATTCCGAAGTATCTTCAGGTTCCAATCAGCTGTATTATTCACACAAGGAAGCTTAGGAGATGTCATATGCCATTTTGAAGGAAGTGGTCCTATAAGAAATTTACAAAAGAGAAAAAAGAGGGCATAGTTACTTCATTCCTTTCCTGACTATAGTTCTTTCCCACCTAACAAGTTGTTTCTTTACCTAGTCCACATTAGTTCTCTCCAACCACAATTTTAATATTTTAAATATCCACTCCTTGTTTAGAGATATTACAAATCCTAAGTGTATCTCTTGCTTGGGGAGTTCTAAAGAAATGGATTTGGAACAGAAAGATGTGTTAAGTTTTAGGTGACATTTGTATCTCTTGTCAATAAGTATTTGTGAAAAGAAAGAGAAGAGGAGGAAGGGAGAGTAGAATCACACACCAGGATTGTGATAACCAATTGGCAGTCCAGGATGCATATTCATGCTTTGCTTTTTTTTTTTTAATGGTTGTTTATTTTGAGAGAGGGAGTGCACATGTGTGCACATGTGGGGAAGTGGCAGAGAGAGAGAATCCCAAGCACACTCTTCACTGTCAGCTCACAGCACAACGTGGGGCTCAGTCCCACGAACCATGAAATCATGACCTGAGCCAAAATCAGGAGTCCCAACACTCAATCAACTGAGCCACCTGGGCACCCCACATATTCATGCTTTTCTATGTAAATACTATCATACTACGTATCACTTTATCAATGAGATCTTCCTCATCAATCTATATAAAAGAGTGCTCTCCTGTCATTCTCTCTCTTCATCCTGCTTTAGTTTTCTTCACAGAAGGTACATCACCATCTAATGTATTATGAATTAAGTTCCTCATTTGTTTATTGTCTATCTTATACCCGCTTGAAGATAACATCTTTGAAAATAAGTACTTCTCTATTTTGTTCATTGCTATATCTTCACCTAAAAGAGTTCCTAGGACCTAGTATGTGCTCAATAAATATTTACTGATTGAATGATACATCCATGTTCCTGAATTAGGTGCATTGTGTCTAAATTATGGCTCTTCTCTTTAGTTTAGGGTATATACCCAAGATCTACATAGGATATCATTATCCAACTCTTCAAAAACAGCTACTGGTAAATTCATTAGTTTATAAATGAAAATTATTTGTTTAAATTTTTTTTCAACGTTTTTTATTTATTTTTGGGACAGAGAGAGACAGAGCATGAACGGGGGAGGGGCAGAGAGAGAGGGAGACACAGAATCGGAAACAGGCTCCAGGCTCCGAGCCATCAGCCCAGAGCCTGACGCGGGGCTCGAACTCACGGACCGCGAGATCGTGACCTGGCTGAAGTCGGACGCTTAACTGACTGCGCCACCCAGGCGCCCCGAAAATTATTTGTTTAAATGTAAGTATTCCTAGTTTAATATTGTCACGGGTGGAGGGTGGGGAAGAGTCTACACTAGATCACGTATTTTCATAGGTATAAGTAGAATTTACATATTTTCTTAATGTTAATTGTTTTAGCACAGTAGTGTGATTTCAGAGCCCCAGGATGTGTTTTGATCATTCAAAATACTTATTTGGCCTAGTCCCTAATTCTCCATAACTTATTTTTTATGAGGGCGAAGCCTTTATCTCATAATTAGAAAGACACCTTGATAAGAAAGCACTCTGGGAGAGATCACACATTGACTTAAATTCTTATTTATATAAATGATTGCTATAAGGCTCTGAGGGCAGATTCTAAAGGAGAATAAAGGAGAGCTATTAGAACAAGAAGCAAAGCCTCTGTATCTCCAGTGAGTCCAAAGCCTAGTAAATTTCTTCCTGCTGTGTAGGACCCTGTAATATGCAATAGACAATAGGCAAGTCACTGCAAAAAGGTGCCCCTGGTTCTCTTGTTCTGTTACAGGGGCCACTAGCCCTGAGGCCACCTATTAGCAGCATGTGATATTCTTAACATTTTATCACATCAAGAAGGAATTTCAAACATATCGTTATTTCCTCTCCATTCACTAGAAAAACAAAAACAGGGGCGCCTAGGTGGCTCAGTCAGTTAAACATCCAGCTTCGCCTCCGGTCATGATCTCACAGTTCACAAGTTTGAGCCCCGCATCAGGCTCTGTGCTAACAGTTCAGAGTCTAGAGCCTGCTTTGGATTCTGTATCTCCCTCTCTCTCTGTCCTCCCCTCCCCCTCAAAAATAAATAAACATTAAAAAAAATAAAAACAAATTACAAAGGCAGAGACAAGTAGAGCTTCCCTAACTCTCACAAACCAGGGAAGGCTGGCAATTTGAACTGTATAGGAAAACAAGGATTACAGTTAACACTAGAAATGTTCTGCTCTCAGCCGAAAATATGTATTTGGCTTGAAATATGTAAATAATCCAAATGTACTTACTTTCAATTTTGTATGTAGGCTAAGAAATACCCTAAGGCTCAGTGTAACTATAAACTGTAATGTGTTTTCTTAGCAAATCCCAGGTCTCTATAAGGGAAAGTGGCTTGGAAGCTGAAAGGTGAGGAGAAGGGCACAAGGGGAGTGGCCATTTCCCTAGTTTCCATCCCTTCTCTGTACATTCAGAAACAAAAATGGCACCCTACACACACTCTACGAGGCACTGGCAATATGTGGTATGTGAGCAGAACTTTGAGTTTGTCACAGGGAAAAGTTATAGAAATACGAAACTTATGCTTATTAAAACACAGAAATTTTTAGGAAAAAAAGTTTCTTGAAAAACCACAGAATTAAAAGTAGATTCCTGGATTTCATGTTTCTGGGCCTGTAAGAGTGATGTACATTCCTGCCCAGAGATGTGGCCTTGAATGTCAGCTTCATCAAGGCATGGACTTGTCTGCCTAGTTAATCTCTGAAGTCTCAGCAACTAGACAACTGCTTGGCACTTGATAAGCAGCTATAAATAGCTGAAAAATGAATAAAATAGAATACAGGCTTCCTTCTTGTATCAAATATTAAGAAAAGTAAAACAGAGGTACACAAGACAGGTTACTCACCGAACTTAGCTACGCAGGGCTCACTGGCAGTCTGTACAGGAAGAAAAAGAGGAATTTGTCAGGACAATGACCATATCATGGCTTTACTGGTTGGTTTATTTAGAGCTTCAGATCCTAAAGCCAACTTCATTCCCCTAGCCATATAAAAAATCCTTTCCTCCACTTTGTCTCTCCTGTCCTCAGCTTCCCTTTGTAGATGGCCGGTTCTGTCCTTTCCCTTCCATTACCTAGCTGCCCTCTTGGGTCTTCTCGGCAAAAGTTGAGGTCTCATTCCATCCACCTAACCTATGCCCACAGGACAACTATCTGCTCTTGGACTCTCCTCCTCTTGGGCTACAGAAATTGTCTGTAAACACTAGTCTTCACACTCCAGTCACTGTACCAGGTGGCCCATTGACATGGGAGAAGAAAATAATAAAATTCCTAGTTGTGTTTATTTTTATCTTTAATAAACCATAGAAATATTCACAATGCAGATTTGTAAAACCACCTTCATTTAATATTCAGACAATCACGCCATTTACGGTTACTGAGATACCATGAGGAGACTTCAGTTTCAAACTGTGGCAGCATACCACAGTTTACTTGCTACAAGAACCCATCAGTGTGGTTAATTCTATAAATACTGGTATTTAAATGCTAAAGCCCTTAAAATACTCAAGAGAAAAATAAGGTATAACCACAAAAAAATTTTTTTTTGTACCATGTAAAGTTCATTGGTTTCCTTGTGGCAAAGTGCTTAAGAGTCAACTCAAAGATAATTGGACGTGTTTCTTTTGTGGGATTTCTCTGGCTGCTATGGTAGGAATAAAGCAAAGAGAGGCTGGGATAAAAGCAGTGAGGCCAGTTAAGAGATCATTGTAATCATCTAGGCAAGAAAGCATGGTGCCTCTGACCAAGGTGCTAGCTATCCTGACATGGATATGGGATGAGATAATGAGAAGAAAACAGATAACTCCAAGATACTGGGCATGAGTAACTGAAAAGATAAAGCTGCTAATCACTGGAATGAGCAAGATTTAAGAGAAAGAAACAAAGGAAGGACTCATGAGTTCATTTTTGGACACATGAAGTTTGTGATGCTTATCACATATCCAGGTAGGAGTGTCAGGTAGGCATTTGGACCTATGAGAATGGAATTTAAGGAGTTCTGATGATATAAATTCAGGAATCTTCAGCTTCTAGGTGATGCTTTAAGACGTGAGACTGTGTAAGATTGTCGAGGCAGTGAGTATAGATAGAGAGGAACATTGGAGCACTGCAATGCTTGGAGGTCAGGGAATGAGGAAGAACCAGCAAAGGAGACTAAGAAGGAAAGACCAGTGAGTCAGAAGGGAAACCTGGAAAGTGTGATGTTGGAAACTAAGAGAAGAAAGTATTTTAGGGAGAAGTGATCAGCTGTATCAAATGCTGCTGATGGGCCAAGTGAGAAGAGGATAGGCAATTAACTGATGGATTTACCAACATAGTAGTCATTGGGGTTCTTGGCAAAAGTAGTTTCTGCAATGTGATGAGGACAGAAACTTAATTAAAGTGGATTTAAGTCTAAATGAGAAAAGAGAAATTGAGAAGAATTTTCTTGTGAGGGAGAAGAGAAAAATTGAGTGGAGCCTAGGTGGGGATGAGAGATTATTGTTTTTTTCTTGTCTTTGGTTTTGTTTTAACATGAAGGAACTGACAACATGGTTATCTGTTGCCATTTGATGGGAATGTTCCAGTGAAGTGGCAAGAGGTAGAATGTAAGAGCTAGGAAATAATTGTTAGAGCAATGTCTTTGAGTAGGTAAGAGGGGACAGAATCTGGATCAGAGGTGGCCTTAGATAGGCACATGAACAGTTCATATGCAGTGCCATGAGGGAAGCACACTCTACATGGGAAAAAAATACAGGTAAGTGGTAGGTACGATGGGAAGTTTTGGAACTTCCTTCCCGCCTACTTCAATTTTCTTATAGAACCTGGAGACAGGTTTTCAGGTTTTCAGGTGAGAGAGAGAAGGGGGAGGACATTGGTTGTTTAAAGAGAAGTCAAAGGAATGAAATAGTCCAGGTGAGGAGAGTGCGGAACTATAGGTTATGACAGTCAAAATCATGAATCAAGGTAAATTAACTTAGAATATAACCTTCAAATTATTATGTCGCAAAACATTTTAAACTAAGATTAAGAAAATAAAAGAAACACATTTATCAAATTACTCTGTTAAAATATTGTTTCAATTACTTTAGAAATGTTTATATTATATTAAGATATTAAATATAATATTTTGACAAAAGCAAAACAGTTTTGCACTGTGAAGAAACTATATAAAGCATGTTATTCAGTTCATTCTTATGAGTTTCCATTTTGTGCATCTTTTTATTATACATAGAATTAGTATTTATATATAACATAATAAATTAGCATATATGTTGGGATTATACTCAAAAACATTTTGTTTTGTTGCTAAGGAGATGCAATCAAAAAGTTTTGATTCCTGGGGTGCCTGGGTGGCTCAATCGGTTAAGCCTCTGACTTCGGCTCAGGTCATGATCTCGTGGTTCATGAGTTCGAGTCCCATGTCGGGCTCTGTGCTGACAGCTCAGAGCCTGGAGCCTGCTTAGGATTCTGTGTCTCCCTCTCTCTCTGCCCCTCCCCCACTCACACTCTGTCTCTCTCAAAAATAAGTAAACATCAAAAAAAAATTTTTTTTTAAGTTTGGACTCCTACAATTATGTTTGCTCTTGCAATTATTCCATCCTCCTTTTGGTGTTTCTTAGAAACAAAATGCTGAGGGGCGCCTGGGTGGCTCAGTCGGTTAAGCGTCCGACTTCAGCTCAGGTTATGATCTCACGGTCTGTGAGTTCGAGCCCTGCGTTGGGCTCTGCTGACAGCTCAGAGCCTGGAGCCTGTTTCAGATTCCGTGTCTCCCTCTCTCTGACCCTCCCCCGTTCATGCTCTGTCTCTCTCTGTCTCAAAAGTAAATAAACGTTAAAAAAAATTTTTTTTTAAAAAAAGAAAAAAAATGCTGAAATCCAGCTTCTTTTGATCCATGATAGGCATGTGATAGGGATTCCCTTATCTTCAATTTTCTCATTTATAAAATGGAAACAATAGCACCTAGCTTACTGAGAGTGTTTATGGGTTTAAATATAATAATTGTTATGAAGGGCTTTGCCCAGACAGACCTGGTCCTGCTCATTAAATATTAGCTATTTTGATAATGATGTTGATTGTAATGAAAAAATTGAATGAAATATTGAATTGCCTATATTCCCAGCTAGCATTGTCAGCAAGGGAACCATGTAACTTATAGTCCTTGCCTCTTAGGAAATTTATAATCTTTCTAGAAAGACAGGATTACACACATGAGGCAATTGGGTAGCAATCTAAATATAAATGAGTGCCAAAATATGTGGCACAGATCATATCTGTGGTGTCTACTGTCATGCATAATGAGTGTGTGGAGAAACCTAAGGCCACAGACAAATTAATTGCCAGAAACTGAAATCCTGGATACTCTACTTGGACCGCTTTAATGTCTACTCAGTACTACAGAAACCATCACTGATATTCCCTATTGCCACAAATGAAAATCTGTCTAATCACAAAAATCATCTGTTTGGCAACAAGGTATAGTCTTTAGATGAAGAAACTAAATAGATGAGCAAGGAATATCCATTTTGTTAAAAGTCTTTTTAAATTTATCTTCCTTAGAATGTCAATAATAAGGATGCAGATATTAATCACTACAATCTATTCAGAGCCTACTATGGGTCCGGCACTATACTGTCCCATTTATCCTTACTGCAAGTCTATGGGATAAGAAGTAGCATGCTCATTTGCAGATGAGGAAGTATGTCTGAGAGGGATTAAGTAACACTAGCCCAAAGTCATGCTGCTGATAAGAAGCTATGCTGAGTTCCAAACAACCTGTCTAATTCAAAAGTCTCACCCCCAGTACTCTGTGGGGTAGTTTCTATTTGTAATTCTGGTTTAGAAGGGGTAAATATCCATTTATAAGAAGCATATGGGACTTTCCATTGAGTTAAATTCGTTTTTGCTTAGAAGGATCAATTGCTCTTGTAATCTCATTTTGATTTAAGCCCAGATTTAAATGCTTGGGTTCAAATGGCCAAAATAATAATTCTTTCTATAAGCCAACCACAACCAGATTATCATTTGGAAATAGAATCTATTCTGCTTTTAAGTACAAGCGCAATTTCCCCTTTTGGAAGCTTCCTTCATTTCATTGAAAGAAAGGGTGGGGGGAGAAAAAAAAAGTTCTTCCAAGGAAACCTCTGTTGGTCTAAAAGGAGCAAATCTTCCTGTCTAACACTTTTTGGATTAGTGCCTAGAGAAGTTGGAAAGTGGGATTTTGTATATAAAAACTAGAGTGGAGACCAAAAATACACTCCAGGGTTCATGCGTATTGTGAAGAGGTGAAAGCAGCCACCTCATAATGACTCATCATCCGCTAGCCACTCAGACCTCCTTTCCTAAGATACTTATTTGTGGCCAGTTGGGAAAGGGAAGCACAGGCAAGCGGAAAGTGGAATACTTGAGTTAATATCATTGCACTGTCAGCTAGGCCATTGGCTTTTCCTATAGGAAATAAGCCTTTATGGCATCCAATCAGGACAATATCCTAAAAACCTTTTAAATTTTCCAAAATTTGAAATAAATTCTGGACTATTTCATTACAGGCAGAACCTTTCATTGAGAAGATGCATGTTGTCTAGGATAGAGAATCAGAGCTTAAATACATGGGATTGGTCAAGTTCAGTTCTGGAAAGAGGTGTCCTAGGTGCTGCTGGCATTTTTAGACTTCCTCTTAGTCTTTGCAAGAGCCAGCATTGGTTCTCCAGTTACATGCAGGAACGGATGACACCTATAACATATCCTGTGTTTTTCAGGGTCCTCTGGCTAAAATTTGAGGTGGTTTCTAGAGGGATAAAGTGTTTCCAAAGTTAAGCTATTGCTATTCACACCCTTCCCCTTCTTCAGAAATAACACTCAGGATTCCTGACAGTTCTTTTCTTTCAGCTCATAGCTTCACTGCTCCAGAAAGTTCAGGCTTCTCCTTGATACATTTCTGGAGAAGGTAGCGATGTCATTAGAAAGCCTCTGTTGCATACCCTTGTGTACAGTTAGGGAATACAGATTAAAGGACTACTGTGTAAAAATTTGGCCAAAGCTACACTTGTCCTAACTAAATTAACAACAGCAACTACCATGTACTGCTTCCTCCTGCATCTTTTCTCAATTGCTTTCAAATATTTTAAACAGTAGAACCTTATCTCTGAAATCTTCACTGGCCAATCTCCTTAGAAAAATGTTTCCACTGGCACTAATTTCATATCCTAGCCCTTTCTTAGATAGGCATATACTACCTTATTCTCTCCAGGGCCCAGAATCTTCAGATATACCCAGAAATGGGTTAAATCCTAAATTAAATAAAGAATTTATTATTTTCTTTTTGGTCAGTGCTATGTAGTCAACAGTCAGTAAAACTGCTAAGAAGAACCTAATATATCTCCATTTCCTTTAGTAGACCAACAACTTGGACTGGAGCTCAATGGGAAATTTCTGATAAACATCAGGGGCTTCCCAAACAGCAATGTGCTTTCTCCTTCCCCCATGAAACTTTTCCTGATCACCCTAGCCCAAAATCGTTGTCCCCTATTTTGAATTCCTAAAGCATTTATGTTCTATACTACCCTTAGGTAAATTATTAATCACTGTATTTTATAGCTAGAAGGGGCATTGTAATGAACAAATCCATTCTCCTACCACCAATTTTCAGATGAAGAAACTGAGAACTGGAAAGATTAAATGTCTTTCTTAAATTCATAGAGTTAGGGAGGCTTAGAACCGGAATCCAGATCTTACTCCTAGTTCAGTGCCATTTCCTTCCATAAAGATGCACTGGCCACCTGTCACTTACCTTGTTCTGTCTTCCATTGTCTTATGTCTTTCCCCTCATTAAGGCTATAGCTTGCATCCCATTCCTTGAAAGCAAGCATTTGTTTTTTCCTTTATTCCACCAAGAGGGCTTAGCAGAGTTCCAGAAAAGGAGAAAATATTCCAAGGCATCTGTCAATTGACTGATTTAATTGATTCTATCTAACTCAGTAATGCAGCTAACATTTAGCATTTTCTAAACCTTTCATTTCAAAATATTTAGGTAAACCTCAAAAGCCATATGACATGACAAAATTGAAATTCTGTTTACATTATCTATACCCACATGTCTCTTTCTTCCAACTAGCTCTAACAATACTGAATGACAATAACTAGACTTGCCAAAAAAAAAAAAAAAAAGCAACCTTAGGTACTATTGTCTCCTTACCTTGAGTGGAAGAAAAGTAAGAATTAGTGTACTGAAGGAGCAGAGAAACAGCAAAATAACTATGGCTGAGTAGAGGAACCATTGCTTCCAGGATGGTCTGTGTGTTCCTTGAGGGCCTGAATGGCTTAAAGGCATGTCTTCCATGTGGCTCAAACTCATTCTCTGCAGGAATGAGAGCTCTGGAAAGCAGATATTCACAAGTGATGGGCCAGTGATGCAACTAGTCAGTTTTGTGGTATGGTAATTAGTAGTGGGTGTAAGAGGCGGGGTTTTCCTTCTGATTCTGTGTGCTGGAAAATGATACTTTTGGGCTAAGTGCTGACTCTCGTTTGGCACCAGACCAAATGCACTGAAAGGAACAGAAGGCTTAAAGCCAACACAGGCAGGATGAAAAAACCAACACAAGGAACATTCAGAGGAAAAAAATTCTTTCCTAAAGCATGAGGAAGTACAGTGCTGTACAGCATTACAAATTATTTTCAGATAGGAAAATTACTTTTATAAGAAGAAATAAAGTTCAAGATCAAGTCCTATCATGTTCTAGATACTATGTATGTGTAAGGCAGGAGTTGGGGAGCTAGGGAGGCTAGGATACATGGTTTGGAAAAAATAAAGAATTTTATCAATTTCTTACACATAAAATATGTTCATTTTGAAATAGTCTCTGGTAAACAACTGAAGTACTAGAATTTCTTTTTTCTTTTTTTTTTTTTTTTGCAGTTAGCTAAAATATACCTTTATGTGACTTTTGTATTTTTTTCAACTGTGACAAAGTAAACTCTTTTTTTTTTAAAGGCTCTTTGTATAACATAAGAAATCAGTTAGCATATCCTGAGACAAGTTCTACAAGCAGAACAAAGGTAGCTTACAACTAGTTGTTTTGTAAGTGTGATTTTTGGAAAGCCCAGTGTTTATTTCAGCTTTGCACATGCTGTGAAATAATAGAGTATATCTGGAACCTTACACATTTAGAGACCATAATTATAGCAATGCTGCACTTCACTCCCTTATTTGAGTTGAAAACTAAAGCTAAGCAGAGTCAGAGTCTATCAGTTTATTCTACAAATTTATCCCAGTTAGAGAACAATTAAGAATTAAAACAACAGATGGGGGGTGGGAGGGAGGGCAGGGTGGGAGGGAGGGCAGGGTGGGTGATGGGTATTGAGGAGGGCACCTTTTGGGATGAGCACTGGGTGTTGTATGGAAACCAATTTGACAGTAAATTTCATATATTAAAAAAAAAAAAAAAAAAGAATTAAAACAACATAATGCCTTTAAAAAATATAAATACAACAAGCTCAGCTCTCTCAAATTTCATCATTTTAAAACCCTGAAAATTCAATGCTGGCATCAAAGTTATCATACAACAAAATATTTTCCTACACCCTGTGATGTGAACTTACACTCTACTCCAAAATATTTGAGTTTCTTCCTGGCACCAGAAATGCTGATTACTATGAAACCTAGGAAGTCCCTGGTTCTCAGTAACTCAGTCTTTCCATCTGTTAAATGGAATACCTACCTTTTTTACAGAATGCCGGCACCAACCTAGTACTAGAAAGAACATGGATTTTTAAATCAAACCTGGGAGGGGAGCCTGGAGCTTCCCAGCCCTTACCTGGCCTGCAGCATGCCATATGGCCTGTGTTCTTACATTTAAAAGTGGAGAAAATTTCCATTTCATAAGGCTTGAGAATGAAATAAATATGAAAAATTTGGCTCATATGAGATGTCCTTTAACAGTTTCTCTCTTTTCTCCCCCTCTTAGAGATTTTCAAGACTGAGTCCATCATAAAATCCTAGAAAAGAATGATTTAAAAGAAATATTTATGAGGGGGTTAATTCAACTGATATTCATTTAAATAAAAGGAGTTTAAAGGAAAGTATTTTGGAGAAATGTTTTTTAATATGAGGAATCAAAGATTTTTTTTTCAAGTGAGGGGGGAAAGGGTAGAGATTTAAGATCCTCATTTTTGAAAGAGGAAGCTGAGTGAGGATAATAGAGGTTGAGTGGTGGATCACACCACCAATGGCTGGGTCCAGTGGAAAGAGAACCTGAGCTCAGGGAAACTGTTATGTCACCTAACCTTCTTTTAGTACCTTCTTTTTGTAACAAGATTTCCCACTATGTTGTCACATTTTTAACTTGGTCCTCTGTTTTACCTCGATCAATAAACTGTCTCTGGAGAAGTCCAGAGTCACACAGGAACAATTTTTCAGTACAAGTGTTTCTGTGACTGTACTAGATGTTGAGATGCAGAGATGGATAATGACCCTAGAAGAAGAACGGTACATTGTACCTAGAACTCCTATACTGTTTTGTCTGTAATGCACAGGCACGGAGTTTAAAATTGACTCCTGAAAATGTAGCCTCCTGCCTCTCTGAACTTCCCCTTCTCCTGTCTACTCTCCAAGTTTTAGATGGAAATGCCTCTGCTTACTCACTTCAGTAAACATTTATTCAAATAAGGAACTGCTCCAAATAAAATCCAGTTCCTTCTTCTGCCCTCAGCCAAGGTTGGGCTCTGCTATATCCTCAATAATTATTTTAACCTAATGAAATTATCTCAAGAAAGGTAACATGCTTATCTCAAGAAGAATACATTCCAAGGCTTCTTTTCATGAAACAGGGTTCAGAAATGAAGGAATTTCAAGTTAGGACAAGTGATAGTAGGGAAGGCCTTTTGAAATTTTGGAGCAATGAGTCACCATTGGTACCTTTTTGGTGTCAACTATAAGAATTCACATCTCAGATGTGACATCTTAGGATCTGACAAGAGGTACAAGAGCACCAAACTCAAGCTTTTGTATTCATAACTTGCCACTGGCTCACATACTTAGAATAAGATTTTTTTTTAGCTAAGTACCAGCAACAAAAGCATGTTGAACATTTACTGTCAGCCTGTTACTGTGCTAAGAACTTTGGGGGATACAAAAAGTCACAGGTGTTGAGGGATTTTGCCACCCAACTAAATTAAAACCTTAAATGTAGGAAAGCAGGTGCCCGGATGAATACTAGAGGACAGAGCCTCAGAGAACAGAAAATCTAGATAAAATAGCTGAGGAGCCAGGTTGGAAATGGATTGAGAGAAGAAAAGAGGGAGATTTTTCCTGAGTGAGCCGTAAAACCTGATGAATATTCAGAGGTGTAAACATCAGCAAAAGTTAGAAAACTTTTTAAAAGCTCAATATGAACAAAGGCAAAATACCAAATTTTTGAATGGATCTAATAGCACTTATTCAAGAGCTGCAAAGTGAGGAATTTCAGAAAAACTTATAAAAGAAAATCTTCTTCCTACATTTTTCAGATTTAAAAAAAAGCATGCAAGATATGCTTTATTAAGCTATTTTAACTGTCTTCATGGTTTTGAATTCAAATGAATTACATATTTGGAAAGTTGGCTCTGGTTCTGTTATTGACCACATTATACCAAAATGAATTGGGAACCTATTATGTATCTTCTGTGTGCACAAATGATTGCATTTGAATGTCAAGCAGCCCTGTATGGACATCTCCATATGTAAGAATGAAGAGACTGGCATTCCAGAGGATAAATCACTTGCCCATCCTGATAGAGCAGGGATTGAATCCCCATCTTTTGGATTCCAAAACTCATATTTTCCTACCTCTCTATGCCAAAATATATGCCAGGTGGTTGCTGTGTGGAGTAAATAGAGTGGGATGTGTATTAAAATCTGTGAGAAAATATTAAATGGACATCAGATTCCCTCCAAAACCCTGTATTACTTGGGTCTGCAGTCCTCATCACGTTCCTTTATACACTATTTACCATGACTTTATCCTCGTGATAGTGTATGGTGTAGCATTTTTAGTCAGAAATGTTCAATATATCAGAACTCAGTGAGGAATACTGCACAACTGATTTTGCCTACTCTAGATATCAGATTATCCATCTAATGACAAATAGGGCACATTTGGCTTGAAGTTACATAGATGGTACGTAGGTAGTTAGGTAGGTAGGTAGGTAGGTAGAAAATAGACATGATACATAAATAGGGTCTTAAACTTAGAATTTTTAAAAAGTAGCAACAGCATCTGTTAAGATTAATAAACACTTTGTAAAGAGAATTATGTACAGTTCATTATACATAAATATATATAACACATATTTATACATTTGTATATTGTATGTACAATAAATACTAAAATATATACAGAGACTTCTCATATGTATCTCCAGATCATCCTAAGGAACTAAAAACAATCCTAATTAGGATGGTCTAGAAAATTGTTTAAATTCGAATTATGTTTTCCTTCTTTCACTATTTGCAGATGACATGATACTGTATAGAGAAAATCCTAAAGACTCCGCCAAAAAACTACTGGAACTGATAAATGAATTCAGTAAAGTCACAGGGTACAAAATCAATGTACAGGAATCTGTTGCATCCCTATACACTAATGAAGCAGCAGAAAGTGAAACCACGTGAAAGTGACCGTTAAGAAAACCATCCAATTTGCAGTTGCACCAAAAACAATAAAATCTTTATCTAGGAATAAACTTAACCAAAGAGGTAAAAGATCTGTACTCTGAAAACTATAAAACATTGATGAAAGAAATTCAAGACTATAAAAGGAATGGAAAGACATTCCGTGCTCACAGGTTGGAAGAACAAATAATGTTAAAATATCTATACCACCAAAAGCAAGATTAGCAAGAAAGCCGATTTAATGCAATCCTATCAGTGTACCAACAACATTTCCACAGAACTAGAACAAACAGTCCTAAAATTTGTATGGAACCACAAAAGACCCCAAATAGCCAAAGCAATCTTGAAAAAGAAAAATAAAACTTCAAGTATCACAATTCCAGACTTCAAGTTGTATTACAAAGCTACAGTAATCAAAACAGTATGGTACTGGCACAAAAACAAATATATAGATGACTAGAACAGAATAGAAAACCCAGAAATAAACCCACAAATATATGGTTAATTAATATTCGACAAGGGAGGAATGAACATCCAGTGGAAAAAAATGGTGTTGACAACAAATGGTTCAACAAACTGGACAGCTACATGCAAAAAAATGAAACTGGACCATTTTCTTATACCATACACAAACTCAAAGTGGATTAAAGACCTACATGTGAGACCTGAAACAATAAAAATCTTAGAAGTGAGCACAGGCAGTAATTTCTTTGACACTGGCCATAGCAGCAGTTTTCTAGATATGTATCCTGAGGCAAGAGACATAAAAGCAAACATAAACTATTGGGACTACATCAAAATAAAAACCTTCTGCACAGTGAAAGAAACAATCAACAAAACTAAAAGGCAACCTATGGAATGGGAAAAGGTATTTACAAATGACATATCTGATAAAAGGTTAGTATCCAAAATACATAAAGAACTTATAAAACTCAACACCCAAAAAACAAATAATCTAATTAAAAAAATAGGGCAGAAGACATGAACAGACATTTCTCCAAAGAAGACATACAGATGTCTAACAGACATGTGAAAAGATGCTCAACATCATTCATCATCAGGGAAATGCAAGTCCAAACTATAATGAGATATCACCTCACACCTGTCAGAATGGCTAAAGTCAAAAATAAGAAACAAGTGTTGGTGAGGATATGGAGAAAAAGGAATCCTTGTGCACTATTGATGGGAATGTGAACGGCTGCAGCCACTGTGGAAATACTTTTCCATCAGTTATCAAGTTCTTAACATTGTACTTGGTACATAGAAGGCATTCAATAATGTTTTCTAAATGAAAAGGAGGGAAAAATATGTCCTTTTGTTATATTTTAGAATCATTTCATATTAGAAAAGCCATGAACTTTCTTTATTCATTTAGGTTCCCATTGCCAAAACCAACAAATCTAGCCATGAACCACAACATCTAAATTGAATCATGTAAGGTCAGTGATAAAAATGGAAAACCAGAAGATAAAGTGCCATGTAGATTTCTGTATGAATGCATGTCACAGTTGGATGTTTAATGCAGTAAACATAATGACCATTCTCTGCTGGTGGAACTGGCATGTAGTAGTTTGTCAAATGGGGAGACCAAGTAGAAAAGTAAAGGGAAGAATATATCCTCTTTGCCAGAGCTAACCAAAGAAATCCAGGAGGTTTGAGGAATGCTTAGTCTCAGAAACATTAAGACCCTCTTATTTCAGTTAGGTTGATAGGTATGCAAACTTCATGCTTCTCTGGTGATCTATGTGATCTTTTGGGCAAGATATGATTTAACAGCAATGTTCATTCATTATGGCTTCTAAGGCGATGTTTGATGGTTTTAAATAGGAACTGATGTGCCATTTTGCATAATGGAAATCTGTTTTCAGTCAAGATTCCAAGTAGGAAGTAATTCTTCAAATTTTGTATTGCTTTTTCATCTGGATTGACTTACATTTTACAGGTGCCTCGGGAAAAAGACAAATATACAAGGCCATTGCAGAAAAAAAGTTTGATAGTAGGATGAGAACAAAATATCTGACCTTATTGAGGGTAAGGGGAAGTTTATAAAAGGGAGGCAATATCTGGGCTGAGATACATACCTGAAAAGAGAGAGGTTGACCAGATGAAAAAAACCTCATACCATTCTCCTAAGTTAAATAATTACACTTCAGTAAATATATTAATATATAATATGAGTGGGTTTTGATATATATTCATAGTTTTTGAAACAGCATGATATATAAATGTGTATTATAGTATAATGTATAAATGTATACTGAATGTATGTGCAAGTGTGTGTGTGTGTGTGTGTGTGTGCGTGTGTCGTGCATGCGTGTGTGTGCGTGTGTCGTGCATGCGTGTGTGTGTAGTCTTACAGCTTCTCAGGCACTTTACTTGGCAGTGGAGACATCAGAAGTAAAACAGGATCTCTTATCTTAAGAAATCTGTTGTCTGGTAATTGCTGATTTTTTTTTACATTTGATCCTTTCCAACTTGGCATGGAACATATGTTTCCATTTCAAGATAATTTTCACTTTTTTTGTGTGATTTTACATAACTTCCCCAGAGTTACCAGTTAATTCAGGTGAGAACTGGCAAAGCATCTAGAGTTGTTCAGGCCAAGGGACTCGTCTATCCGGTTTGGTGACGCTAACCATGAATACAGTGGGATGTCCTACCATAAAGAGGAAATCTCAGGCTGGTGTGCCAATGGAAAAAACACTGGATCACAAACAACACTGTGGAATGTTGCTTGATGAAATGGCGCCAACTGAAGGTATCAGGCAGTTTCCATTTGCTAAATAAAGAACAAACAACCCTGAGGAGTTAGCTATGAATATTATACTAAGATAAGGCCCAAATCACTTCAGAGTTTTTGTCACCCAGTAAAGCCTAAAGGAAGTATTTTTGGCTGAAAATAAGGATATTCTCCCCCCACACGTACAGAGCCTCTTACATCCTCTTCTGGTCCCTCATCCTGTGCATTCACAGATCATGTCAGACACCACCCTCTCTGATTGCAACATCACTGAGTGCTGATTTCAAATGTAAACCATAGAAAAAGAAGATAGAAAGTTATGAAGAGTGAAAACAAGGAAACAGATATGTATTAAAAGCCTGCTCTCTTCTAGGCACTGTGTTTAAAGAGTAAACTCTCACATGCATTGTTAGATTCCTTCAATCCTCACAACAGCATTACATAGGAGCCCATGTTAGTCACATTCTGTGAATGAGAACATTGAGGTTAAGAGATGTTAACAACTTAACCACTGTCACAAAACTACAAATTCAAATCCAGGTCCGTTTAACTCCTTTGGTAGGAGAAGGATTTTAAACTCAGAAACAATTAACAATGTTAAGGATGCAGATCCTGTTAAGGATGTTCAGAAGTGCTCGACTTCTGAATATGACATCTAATATACCTTTTGAAGGGAAAGCTCTTAGTAAATAATTAGTAAATAATAATATCTTTTTAAACAGACATTATTTTTGCTGTGTATTCAATTTCATATTCTTTCTTTTATTTCTTCTTACCTCAAAATGACTCAGGTTTGCAGATGGAACCAAATGCAAATCAAATTTTAAATTAGGATAAAGATACTCATTGTGGTGGGAATATCACAAGTATTTCCAGTCATGTACTTTACCCATGGTGTTCAGTTTTTCTTAGCAGAAAATGATGTCAATTGAGAAAAGAAAATCTCTTTACATTCTAACACTGTATGTATAGCATGCATCTGTTTTAAATTTTACCCTTCATTTAAGGATGAGAGTAATAATAATAAAGTTTATGGGCAAACACAGAGCCAGAGGGAGTATTAATTAAAAAAGAAACTTAGAGCCTGGTAGAATTGTAGGTTAGTTGTGGTAGTTTCAATGTAGAAGAAAATAGAGGTCTCAGAAGGTTCAAAGAGAAGACAGTAGGACAATTACTGTGGAAAAGATGACAGATTATCTCAACAACTGTTAGAGTCATTCATAAATGTGCTGAAAGCACAAAGACTCGTATGAAGATCCTACTGATAGTAATATTGACAGAAATCACAACAGCAATAACAGCTAACATTTACTGAGGACTTTCTGTCTTTTAAATAGGAGTTGAGTAGCTCATAATAAGGACTCAACCATACTGATTTGAAGTCAACCTATGGGTAAGACTATCTCAGGTTCAAGGTAGGGAATATGTAAATTCACCACCAATTGTATTTCTATGAACCCATAAAGCATGTGGTTTGCCAGTGAGTGGAGGGATAAGAAAACTAAATGGCATGGACTTCTGAAGTGAATCAGCTGAGGAAAGGAGAAATGGCTCTGGCTCCTTCTTTTCCCTTCTCCAAGTCCTGCTGCAATTTATCCACCTCAGTCTTGCATAGTGGCTGGAGCTGGGGGACATGGGGAAGCCAGACCTTCCCAGCTAGTGTTGTTCTGCTGTGTTATGAGATAGGAGAAAGAGCTTCAAGAAAGCACTTTGATAAGTATAAAGAACCCAAACAAGAGGTCAAGAATTCCAGATTCTAGGTCTGAAAACTCTAAAACCTTATACAAATGTGAGATGTTTAGGATGCTTTCCTGCCTTTGAAATTGAATTCACCAGACCACTTCATACTTAGTATTTATTTTATTTTATTCTCTGTTTCAAAGAGGTTTCTGTTTGTTTCATGCACACTCACATACACACACACACCACACACATTAATTTATGATGGGAAATGAATAGAACCATAAAGTAGCCAAGTTGGTAAACTATTTATTTAGTTGCTGTGTTCACATACCTAAATGACATAGCAGAGAATTTAGATACTTTTGAGTCTAGTATGTGAGTGTACAGATGGGATCCTTAGGATGTTCTTTTGTCATCTTGCAAGCCTAGAATGTAAAAGCTGGAAATGATTACTTTAACTCCCTCATTTTTCCAATAAGGGAACTGTGGACACTACTTAAAACTCTTGATGAACTACTAGTATTTCTCTAAGTAATTAAATACTTACTTTTAAAGTGTTCAGTGCTAGTCAAGAAAGTGACATAGGAGGCTCCTGAACTTACCTCCTCCCCCATACACATCAAGTGCACAGCTACACATAAAGCAATTCCCTCTGAAAGAAATCTGGAAGCTATCTGAGCAACTTCTACACATTAAATATTGATTACCATATTGAAACTGGCGGGAAAAGCTGAGACATACTGTCATCATAAGCCCCATCCCTACGATAGGAATATACAATTGGGACAGAACGCTCAACTCCCAGCTCTTCCATGAGGAGTGAAGGGTTTGGACTCCACGTTTAGCACCCCAAATTTGACGACTCCCACCCAGGGATGGTCCTTCAAAACACCTCACTTTGAAGCCACTGGGGCTTGCATCCAGAGACCCACAAGACCAATACCAAAAAAGAAACAATTGTTAACAGGCTCTAGAGGACTCCTACAGCTATACCACAGGGCTTAGCAGAAGCAAAGAAATGTCCACCTCTCAGTCTTTCTCTGAGAAGAGTCTATTAATAATAAAAGGCACTGCTTGAGGGTCAGGCTTCTTTTTTAGTACACATCTAGAAGTTGACTGCCATCCTCTTCAGAGACCAGGGAAGCCAGTGGAGGTATCCCCACCTTATTCCTCTTGCCTCCTTCAAATCACCAGTATCTCCCAGGAAGGGGCTAATACACATACCTTCGTCTCAGCTTTAACTGCTACCACCTAACTCTGGAGTACCTGGCTCTGATAACCAGTGGGTCTTCAATTCACAATTCCCACAGAACTCTAGCAAACAAAGAAACAGTTCTCAACCAGCTATCCCCACAGAGCTCAGTGCAGAGTGAGCAGATAAAAATGCCCACCTCCCAGCCTTGCCCTGAGAAAGGTCGATTTCAATACTTTAAAAGCTGCTGCCCGAGGATCAATTGTCTAATTTAGCATGCTGCTAAGAGCTCACTGAGATCTGTCCCTGAGACCAGGGAAACTTATGAACACATCTCCTGCCCTCTCCCTCTTGTTCATGCGAAATATCTCCTGAATCTCTGGTATCTCCCTGAATAAAGCTTGTACACATGACTGGTGCCCCACCTTTTGTGCCTGCTGCCCAAGGGATGAGCTTCTGGATCACCCTGCTCTCATAGCCAGTGGAACTTGCATTCATGAATCCCATAAGACTGTGGCAAACAAGGCATTCTTAATGGACACAGAAGCACCCCCATTGACTTTCACCTGGGCCAGATGCAGAGAGAGCAGGCAAAAATGCCCATCTCCCAATTTCCCTAGAAGGAAGGTGTAACTGAGCTCAAGGGGCTTACTGCTTAGGGTGCATTATGTTAAACACAACCCAAAGAAGTGTGAAAGCAAAAAATTTTTTATTACTTGTTACAAGTAAGGAGACAGAAGATAGCTCTCAAAGCACTGTCTCCCCATGGAGTTAGTACAGTAAGCTATTATTCAGTGAATTAGGAAGTGGGGGCAGAGAGCTTGCATTATATGGTAAGGAACTTATACAAATTTTTAGGCAATTTGATTATTGCACATACCTAGCAAATCAATGTGCTAGTGAATACATTGTATGTTCAAAAATGGCAGAAAACCCCACCCGTAGGAGGAGATCTTAGTATTATAATGAGCTACAGATAACCTCAGGATAATGGGGCAGGAGTGTGAAGGGCGTCTATATAGGTTCTCAGTTCTACATAGCTCACATAAGGTGCTCCCAGGTGAAACACTTAGCAAGAGCCTATCAGATGAAATATCTAGCTGGGCATGTCCTTGGTGGGAACCGCTGTTTCTGCAGAACAAAACACATTCTTTTCCTACTTTTGTCCTTCCCTCTCCTCCTTTCTACTGATAACTTTCTGCCTTCTGATTTGAGTATCTCCCTTTGCATTTTAGCTAACAATGGGGCCTAACTACATATTTTCCCAGCTGCTGCCTAAGGGTCCAGCTTCCAATTGACTTGAACCTAGGTTGGTATAGGCATATCTTCAAATACAGGGAGTCGCCAAGAACCCTTTTGTATTGGGAACTCACAAATATTTGAGAGACAACCAAGAACTAAGCTGGGCTGATTAACAAGGTTCCTCCCCTACATGAGACCACTCTGTCAAGAATGGGAGAGGTGGTTTTTGTATCAGATGTGCAGAAACCAACACAGAGAGCCAAGGAAAATGAAGAAACAACGGAATATGTTTCAAACAAAAGAACAAGACAAAACTCCAGAAATAGATCTTAATGAAATAAAGGTAAGTGAGTTAAATCATAGAACGTTCAAAATAATGGTCATAAATATGCTAAACAAGGTCAGGAGAACAATCCATAAACAAGGTGAGAATCTCAACAAAGAGAAACTGTAAGAAAATATCAAGCAGAAATCACACAACTAAAGTATACAATAACTGCATTGAAAAATTCAATAGAGGGTATAACAGTAGACTATATCAAGAAGAGGAAAGGATCAACAAACTAAAGATGGGGCAGTGGAATTCATCCAATCAGAGAATCAAAATGAAAAACAATGATGGAACTTATGGGACAACATGAAGCATAACAATATACACATTATGGAGGGCCCTGAAGAGGAAGAGAGAAAGAAGGAGAGAAAGCTTATTCAAAGGAAAAGTGGCTGAAAATTTCCCTAACCCAGGAAAAGAAACAAACATCCAGAAGCAGGAAGCCCAGAGACTTCCAAACAAGGTGACTTCAAAGAGATCCACAGGAAACACATTATAATTAAATTGTCAGAAGTTAACGACAAGGAGAACGTCTTAAAAGCAATAAAAAGCAACTTGTTACATATAAGGAAACCCCCAAAATACTATAAGCAGATTTTTCAACAGAAACTTTGCAGGCCAGAAATAAGTGGCATGATATATTCAAAGTGCTGAAAGAAAAACAAACAAAACAAAAAACCCAGCCAACCAAGGATAGTATACCTGGCAAAATTGTCCTTCAGAATTGAAGGACAGATAAAGTTTGACAGACAAGTAAAGCCAGAGGATTTCATCACAATAGACCAGCCTTACAAGAAATTTCAGAGGTAGTTCTTCAAGACCAAACAAAAAAACATGAATTCACAGCAAGAAAACATATCAAATTGTAAAGGTAAATATATAGATAAATTCGGAATAATCTAATGTCATAATAATAGTGGGTAAATCACTTATGATTCTAGTATGAAGGTTAACAAAAATAGTAAAAGTGATAACTATAATAACTTATTAATGAATACACAATGTACAAAGATGTAAATTGTGTCATCAAACATAAAATGGTGGGGAGGTAGTGTATAAATGTAGAGCTGTTGTGTATGTTCAAAGTTGTTATATCTTTTGAAAGACTGTTATAAATATCAGACGTTTTATGTAAACCCAGTGGAACATATTAAGCAAAAGCCTTTAGCACATATATCAAGAAAAAGAGAAATCTGAGCATACCACTAAAGAGAGTCATCAAACCACAAAGGAAGAGAGGAAGCAAGGAACAAAAGAATTACAAAGCAACTAGAAAAAAAGTTAACAAAATGGGAATAGTAAGTCCATACCTAAAAATAACTTCTTAAAATATATTAGATGAATGGATAAAGAAATTGTGGTTTATATACACAATGGAGTACTATGTGGCAATGAGAAAGAATGAAATATGTCCCTTTGTAGCAATGTGGACGGAACTGGAGAGTGTTATGCTAAGTGAAATAAGCCATACAGAGAAAGACAGATACCATATGTTTTCAGTCTTATGTGGATCCTGAGAAACTTAACAGAAACCCATGGGGGAGGGGAAGGAAAAAAAAAAAGAGGTTAGAGTGGGAGAGAGCCAAAGCATAAGAGACTCTTAAAAACTGAGAACAAACTGAGGGCTGATGAGGGGTGGGAGGGAGGGGAGGGTGGGTGATGGGTATTGAGGAGGGCACCTTTTGGGATGAGCACTGGGTGTTGTATGGAAACCAATTTGACAATAAATTTCATATATTTAATAAATAAATAAATGTACTCAATTCTCCAATTAAAACACATAGACTTGAACAGATTAAAAAACAAGACTCATCTATATGCTGTTTACAAGAGACTCACTTCATGTTGGCAAACATGTGGAGAAAAGAAACCCTCATGCACTGTTGGTGGGAATGCAAACTGGTGCAGCCACTGTGGAGAACAGAATGGAGTTTGCTCAAAAAAGCAAAAATAGAATTACCATGTGACTCAGTAATTCCACTGCTGAATACTTACCCAAAGAATACGAAAACACTAATTCAAAAAGATATATGCACCTCTGTGTTTATTGCAGCATTATTTACAATAGCCAAATTGTGGAAGCATCCCAAGTGTCTATTAAATAAATAGATAAAGGATATATGGTATATATGTACAATGAAATATTACTCAGCAATAAAAAAAGAATGAAATCTTGCCACTTGCAACTACATGCATTGAGCTACAGAGTATAAGACTAAGCAAAATAAGTCAGAGAAAGACACATACCATATGATTTCACTCATACATGGAATTTAAGAAACAAATGAACAAAGGAAAAAAAGAGACAGAAAGACTATTAAATATAAAGAACAAACAAGTGGTTACCAGAGGGGAGTTGGGGAGGGATGGGTGAAAGAGGTGAAGGGGATTAAGAGTACAGTTATCACGAAGATCACTGAATAATGTATAGAATTATTGAATCACTATATTGTACACCCAAAACTAATATTACACTGTATGTTAACTATACTGCAATTAAAATTAAAAAAAAATAGAAACTCACTTAAGTTTTAAACACATACACAGAATGAAAGTGAAGGGGTGGAAAAAGATATTCCATAGAGATGAAAGCCAAAAGAAAGCAGAATAAAATACTTTTATTTTTATTATTTTAATAAAATAAATATTAAGCCAAACATTGTAATAGGAGATAATGAAGGTCATTATATAATGGTAAAAGGCCAATTCATCAAAAGGATAGATTTATAAGTTTTTGTGTACCCAACATGAAACACCTAAAATATATGAAGCAAATACTAACAGACATGAAGAGAGAAGTAAACAGTGACAAAATAATAGCAAGGGACTTCAGTACTCTGCTTTCAACAATGGATAGATCATCTCAACAGAAAATCAACAAGGAAACATCAGTCTTAAACTACACATTAGACCAGATGGACCTAATAGACATTTACAGAACATTCAGCAGCACTAGGTTACACATTCTTCTCAAGCAAACATGGGACATTCTCAAGATCATCTGGTAGGCCACAGAAAGAGTCTTAATACATTTAAGAAGGTTAAAACTGTATCAAGTATCTCTTCTGACTACAATGTTAAGAAACCAGACATAGAGAACTAGAAAATTCAAAAGTCATAGAGATTAAACAACATGCTCCTGAACAACCAGTGGAACATACATACCGAGAAAAAAGAAAGCTCTCAATAAACAACCTAATTTTGCACCTTAAATAACTTGAAAGAGAACAAAGTAAGCCCAAATTTAGCAGGAGGAAAAAATTACAGGAGGAGCAATTACAATGAAAATAAGATAAAACAGACAAACAAAACAGAAAACTTTTAGTTGGACTAACCAGGAAAAGAAGAGAGAGAACTCAGATAAGTAGAAATATAAATGGACACCATAAAAAATACAAAGGATCCTAAGAAACAACTACAAACAATTGGTAACAAATTGTACAATCTAAAAGAAATGGACAAATTTTTCTAAACATACAATATACCAAGACTGAATAATGAAGAAATAAAATATCTGAAAAGACCAATTACTAGTAAGGAGATTGAATACAAAACCTTCCAACAAAGGGATGTTCAAGACCAGATAGCTTTACTGTTGCATTCTACCAAACATTTAAAGAATTAATATCAATCATTCTCAAACTCCTTTAAAAAATAGATGAGGAGGAGGGGCACCTGGGTGGCTCATTTGGTTAAGCATCCGACTTCGGCTCAGGTCATGATCTCACCGTCTGTGGCTTCGAGCCCTTGCGTCGGACTCTGTGCTGACAGCTCAGGGCCTTGAACCTGCTTCAGATTCTGTGTCTCCTTCTCTCTCTGCCTCTCCTCCACTTGCACTCTGTCTCTCTCTCAAAAAAGTAAATAAACATTAGAAATTAAAAAAAAAATAGATGAGGAGGAAACACTTCCAAGCTCATTTTACAGCCAGCATTGTTACCTTGATGCCAAAACTAGACAATAACACTACAAGAAAAGAGTATTTTAGGCAATATTCCTGATGAACGTAGATGAAAAAATCCTCAAAAATATTAGCAAACCAAATTCAACAGTACATTAAAAGGATCACACACCATGGTCACATGGGCTTTATTCCAGAGCTGTAAGGATGGTTCAAAATCTACAATCAGTTAATGTGCTACACCATATTGGGTAGCGCAGTCAGTTGAGCATCTGACTCTTGATTTTGGCTCAGGTTATGATTTCACGGTTTGTGGGATCCAGCACCATGGTGGGCTCCACACTGACAGCATGAAGACTGCTTACAATTCTCTTTTCTCTCTCCCAGTCCCTCCCCCAGCTCATACTCACTCTCCCAAAATAAACAAACTTAAAAATAATAATAATAAATTTTAAAAAGGACCACATTAGCAAAATGAAAAATGAAAATCTTATAATCATCTCAGTAGATCCAGAGAAAGCATTTGACAAAATTTAACATTCTTTAATAATAAAAAAAAAATACTCTCAACAAACTGAGTATAATACGAAGGAACATACCTCAACATGGTAAAGGCCATTTATTCCAAGCCACAGATAATATACTGAATGGTGAAAAGCTAAAAGCTTTTCTTCTAAGATAATAAATAAGAAGAGGATGTCCACTCTCACCACCTTTATTCAATATAGTTCTAGAAGTCTTAGAACAGTTAGGCATACATACACACATCCACACATACATAAATGGCATCCAAATTGAAAAGAAAGAAGTAAAGTTGTCTTTACTTGCAGATGACATGATATTCTGTATAGAAAATCCTAAAGAATCCATCAGAAAAACCATTAGAATAAATGAGTTCAGTAAAGTTATGGTATAAAAAATCAATATACAAAAATCAATTGTGTTTCTAAACACCAACAATGAACTATCAGAAAAGAAATTAAGAAAACAATGGTATTTACAATTGCATCAAAAATAACAAAATACTTAAGAATAAATTTAACCAAGGATATGAAAGATCTGTATGCTGAAAACTGTATTGATGAAGAAAATTGAAGAAGACACTAATAAATAGAAAAATATCCCATGCTCATGGTTTGAAAGTATTAATATTGTTAAAACGTTCATACTGCTCAAAGTAATCTACGGATTCAATAATACCTCTCAAAATTTCAATGGCATCTTTAGCAGAAATTTTTAAAAATCCTAAAATTTCTATATAATCACAAAGACCCCAAATAGCCAGAGCAATCTTAAGAAAGAACAACAAAGCTAGAGGCATCACACTAAAACAAACGAAACAAAACAAAACAAAAAAACACTTCCTGATTTCAAACTATATTATGAAGCTTTAGCAATCAAAACAGTATGAAATTAGCATAAAAACATACACATAAATCAATGGAACATAATAGAGAACCCAGAAATAAACCCACTCACACACATATGGTCAATTAGTGTACAACAAAGAAGCCAAGAATATACAGTGGAGAAAGAACAGTCTCTTCAATAAACAGTGTTGGGAAAACTGGACAGCCACATGCAAAAGAATAAAATTGGACCACTATCTTACAATACACACAAAAATAAACTCACAGTGGATTGAAGACTTGAATGTAAGACCGGAAACCATAAAACTTCTAGAAGAAAGCACTAGGGAGTAAGCTACTTGACATCAGTCTTGGAAATGAGTTTTGTTGTTGCAGATGCAACAAAAACAAAATAACAAGTGAAACTACATCAAATAAAATTATCTGTACAGCAAAGGAAGCCATCAACACAATGAAAAGACAGCCTACAGAATTGTAGAAAATATTTGAATCATATATCTGACAAGGATTAAATACCCAAAATATATAAAGAAGTCACACAACTCCATAGCAAAAAACCTGATTAAAAAATGGGCAGAGGAACTGTATAGACAATTTTCCAAAGAAGATGCAAAAGTGGCCAACAGGTTCATGAAAAGTTGTTAGCATCATTATTCATCAAGGAAATGCAAATCAAAACTACAATGAGATATCACCTCACACCTTCATCAAGAAGACAAGAAATAACAAGTGTTGGGGAGGATGTGAGAATGGAAATCCTTCTGCACTGATGGTAGGAATATAAATTTGTACAGCCACTATGGAAAACAGTATGGAGGTTCCTGAAAAAAATTGGAACTATTATACCAGCATTCCCATTTCTGGGTATATACCCAAAGAAAATTAAAACAAGATCTCAAAGAGATGTCTGCACTCCCATGTCCTTTCAGCATTATTCACAATAGCCAAAATATGGAAACAACATAAGTGTCCATTAAAAGAAGAATGAGTAAAAATAAGCAGTACTATATATATATATATATATATATATATATATATATATAATAGTATTTGGCCATGAGAAAGAAGGAAGTCCTGTCATGTGTGACAATATGGATGACCTTGAGTGAATTATGCTAAGAAAGACAGTATCACATATACGTGGAATCTAAAAAAGCCGAACTCATAGAAACGGAGACTAAAATGGTGGTTACCAGGGGTTGGGTGGTGTGGAAAAAGGGAAAATTTTGGTCAAAGAGGATAAACTCCCAATTACAAGATGAGTAATTCTGGGGATCTAAAAGCACAACATAATGATTATAGTTAAAAATAGGGTATTACATTTTACAAAGTTGTTAAAAGAGTAGATCTTAAATGTTCTCAACACACACAAATACTAATTAGGTAACATGATTTAGGTGTTAACTAACATGGTAATCATTTTGCATATATGTATATCAAATCAATGCTTGTACACCTTAAACTTACACAGTGCTGTATGTCAAGTATATCTCAATAAAACTGAGGGATAAAGAAAATAAATGTACCCCCAAAGCAGGTTTATCTCCCATCACACAGTTTTTTGGGGGTAAGTAGCCACTCCTTGCCTGTTACTCCCTCCATGACATGGCCTAGGTTCATGTTAAATCAGTGTCATGTATGCCTCACTCTGCAGAGATGGGAGGCAGGAGCGGGATGTGAAAAGGAACTGTGGCCTCCTACATACTGGGCGACTGTGTAAAGGCTTGTCCTCACAGATGTTCTCCTAATATTTTCCCTTTCTGCAAATTATTTTCCCCAACTCTAGCCATTTTATCTGTATAGGAAAAGGGAAGTTGCTATATAACATTTGGTGAATTGACCTTTGTGAAATCTGCAAGTTTTTTGAACTTAGAAGCTTAATCTTAGAACATAACATCCATTTGTGCATTCTTGACTGTGAGCTGTTTCTTACAGCAATACCTGTGCCAGTCACCAAGGGGTAAGACATGGAAGGGGAAGGAAATGGATACTTTGTTACATATGCAAATTTAAAATCATACATTTTGTATATTTACATAGTTGCTTTTTATACTTAAGTATAGCATACCTAGCATCGCCTTTAAGTAATCCACCAAATAATATTTAATGGATGCATGGTATCCATATTGAATGGGTATAGCAGTAATTGATTGTTGGAATTTTTTTTAATATAGAGGAATATGAAGAATATTATGTAATCAAGTTCTTTCACATTAACATTTTTTCTTTCTTATGTACTAAACAATGTTAAAAAAAAAAATCAACAGAAAGTGTCCAGGTAGGCTCCAACCACTAGAAACATTATTAGGAATTGTGGCCTATATTCTCAAGCTTATTACCTAAGGTCAAAACTGGACAAAATGGTTATTCAAGTGTGAGTTGAGGATTTGTTTAGAGTAGATATGTAAGCTGTAACAAGTGTTCCTTCTGATACCTACAAGTCTCTTCAGCTAAGAGACAGTCTTAGGGTTATATGAAGAGGTTCAGTGCTGTTCTGATACTAAAAGTGTCCAGCCATTACAAATAACAGCCTTCTTTGTACTTGAGAAGGGTTCTTAGCATGTTTCTTCTCCTGGTTTCCTGCTCAGGGAAAGCTCTTACCCCAAAATAGGCTAATAAGGGTCCTAGCTTATGGCAGAGATCTGCACTCTAAAAGTACCAGTATCAGAGAGGCCAGTATTAGACAAAACCACCCTCCAGTTTTTTCCCCTTAATAATCTGCTGGCCAATTCTTGTCATCCTCTAACATTCCACTAGGCACTACTTTCTAGAGAAACCATCCCTTGACCTTTTCATCTTAGTTAAGTGCTTCTTCCATTTGCTCTCAAACATCATCATAGTTATCATTTAGCATTTACCATCCCACAGTATAATCATCTGCTTACTTATACATCTAGTGGTGATTTTTTTTTTCTAACCTCTTTACGCCCGTAACATATCTAAAGCCTGGTCCATAGGTGATTCTCCGTGAACACTGGATGGATGGATGGATGGATGACTTATTACATTAGATCATCACACAGCAACACCCAGACCAGATTCAGCTCCTAAGGCTTGAGTTTACAAGTACTATATGTTCATCCCATTTTACTTGCTCTAATCAGAATCAGCTATCACCAGAGCCAAGTCTATGTTGAATTTTTTGCTTCATATTTAACTTCATGATTGATTTTCACCTAGGCATCATAACACTGATAACATTTATTATTATTATACAGCAATGATCTGGTGGTCTCGTAGCTGCCTATCATGCTCCAGCCTCTCTCTCCTGTGAGATTCTGACTGCTGAGGACTTTGAGGTAACACCAAAGAAAGAAAGCAGAGCAGTGTTTGTGCTCATCATGTTGCCTAAACCCTATAGTATAAACAGCATGACTCATATTAGTCTTGTCCAAACTGGAGGCCCAGTAACACCCTGCCAGTGATTTATAATTACCACGCTTTTACTAGATACCCTGTAGGTACTGAGTGATTACCCTGTATGTTTGTTTCCTGATGTATGTCATACTATGCTGTAACATAAACTATGCCATAAACCACATCCTGTTAACTAAATACAGTGAGTAGATTCTTACCAAGAGGAATAATCATGATCAGCTCATCTAAAATGGACTGAGCAACTGGCCTGCCTTCCAAGCAACTCTTGAGTTTGTTGTCAGTCTAATTGTGCTCTCTTTCACTCACCTTGGTGCATTTTACCTATCTCCATAATAGTATTTGTGTCTGTATATTAAACTGCAAGCCTCTGAAGGACTAGGACTGTGTTTATATCCACTATACCTCACATAGTATGGGTGCTTAATAAATTTGTAGGGGAGAGTGAATGAGTAAGTGAAAGAATATATTGATCCTTCTTAAGTCAAATGTTACATATAATTTGAATTATCTTTCCAAGTAGGAATGAGCTTACCTATCACCATTCACACATTTTGTCCTATATTTTATAAGTTTATAAGCCAAAAACATACATTGAGGAGACTAAGGACATTCTCTGGCCTTGGATCAAAACAAAGTTAACTGGCTCCTACTGTAGTCAGACTCAACATATTGATCTCCTTAGGATCATTTCTTTGCTTGTTTCTTAAAATTGTGAGTGATAAGATATGTAAAGATAATTTACACGTTTGGGTTTAGATGAGAAAGCTGAAAATACGATATTGTCAAAGTAGAAATTCCTTATGCTCTTAAAGTGCAGGATATGTAAAGATAAATTTATACATTTGGGTTTAGATGAGAAAGCTTAAAATATGATATTGTCAAAGTAGAAATTCCTTATGCCCTTAAAGTGCAGGATGGTATGCAAAAGGAAGTTCAGAAAATAAGGATAGTTAAATGGAATTAATATGATGAAGAAAGGGAGACTTTGGCCTTCCAATTTTTAGTCATAAAAAGCATCCCTGGAAACAGCAGCAGTAAACAAGTGGTGACACATGATCAGAAGATATGTGTTTTAAGAAATGGAGAAAGTCAAATAGAAGACAACATTTTGGCTAGAATTGTTTTGGTGAGAGGTTTTCTGTTTAGATGTACAAGTATGTTTTCATGAAGCCTTAATATTTCAGGCCTTTGCTAAAGACTCTTGAATGAAATATCATTCAACCTTCATTGTTTAGATACCCATGGTGATTATTCTATGCAGCTGCTCTGCTCAGGTGGACTCTGTCCATTGCTACATACCTACTGCTTCTACCCCCATCATTCTACAATACCAAATATAATTGTCTTGTCTCAGTCATTATTTTATTTGACCTGTTTTTAGGTTTTTAACATTATTAACTAAACACTTCTTGGAAACCTTTCTCAGCTTAGTTTCCAGCCTACCATTCTCTTCTGGTTCTCTCTCTGCCTTTTTGTCTCATCTTTATGCATCTCTATGAATTCTTTCTTGATTTCTGTTTAATACTATGTCTATTGGAGTTCAGTCCTTAGTTCTCATCTCAGATTACAAAATGTCTCTGGAGAAGGTGATGTCAGCAAGATGCCAGACTCAAAAACTCTACATCCCCATTTCTCTGTGGAAACACTAAGTAAACAACAACATATTGATCAAAATAATTTTGGGGGGGGGGGCTAGAAACTAGTCAAAGGAGTTGGAAAACTTACATCCACTCAAAAGCCTGCACACAGATGTTTATAACAGTTTTATTTATCATTGTCAAAACTTAGAAGCAACCAAGATGTCCTTCAGGTTGAATGGATAAACCATGATACATCCAGACAATGCAATTCTTTTCAGCACTAAAAAGAAATTAACTATCATGCCATAAAAAGCAATGGAAAACTTAAATGCATATTGCCAAGTGAAAGAAACCAATTTGAAAAGGCTACATACTATATGATTTCAACTAAATGACATTCTAGAAAAGGCAAAACTATGAAGACAATAAAAAGATCAGTGGTTTCCAGGGGGAAAGTGCAGGGGAGAGATAAATAGGCAGAGCACAGAGGATTTATATGGCAGTGAAAATAATATACATTATAATGATGGATATATGCCACTATGCATTTGTCCAAACCCATACAGTATACAACACCAAGAGTGAACCCTATGGTAAACTATAGACTTTGGGTGATTATGATGTGTCAGTGTAGGTTCATCCTTTGTAAAATAAATAAATAAATAAATAAATAAATAAATAAATAAATAAATAAGTCATTCTGGTGAGTGACATTGATAATAGGGGAATCTGTGCATGTTTGGGTGCAGGGGGCATATGGGAAATCTCTGTGCCTCTCTTTTAATTTTATTATAAACCTAAAAATATTATTAAAAAGTCTCTCTGAAAGTATTAGCTCTGTAGAGAAAAAAGAGTAAAGAAAAGTGAAGAGAGCCTAAGATACTTGTGAGACACTATCAAGTCGATGAATATATGCATTATGGGAGAAGAAGGAGGAGGTGGAGGGAGGAAGGAAGACAGGGAATGAGCAGAGAGCTAATTTAAAGAAATAATGGTGCATAACTTCCCAAATTTGAGGAAGATATTGATACATAAATAAAAGAAGCTCAATACATTCCTAATAAGATAAACTCAACCTACACCAAAGCATGTTATAATAAAATTGTCAAAAATAAAAGTGAAAAAGAGAATATTGAAAGCTGCAAGAGAAAAATAACTCATCATTTACAGTGGATCCTCAATAAGATTATCAGTGGGTTTCTCAGAAGAAACCTTGTGTGTCAAAAGGCATTGAGATGATATATTTAAAATACTGAGAGAAAGAAACTGTCAACAGACAATTCTATGTCCAGCAAAACTGTCCTTTAAAAATAAAGAAAAAATTAAGTCATTTCTAGGTAAGTGAAATCGGAAAGAGTTCATTACCACTATATCTTCCACACATGAAATGCTAAAGGAAGCCCTTCAAGTTGAAACAGAAGGATGTTAGACAGTAAATTAAACTATATGAAAAAATAAAGTTGTTCCATAAAGATAAATACATGGATAAATATAAAAACCTGTATTATTATAATTTTGCCTCATAGTTCCTACCTTTAATTCCTTTATAGAATTTAAAAGATAAAGCATTAAAAAATAATTATAAATCTATGTTAATTGATATCACAGTGTATGAATATAATTTGTGACATCAGTAACAAAGTGGAGAAGGCTAGAACTATAAGGGAGTAGAATTTTTATATGTGGTTGAAGTTAAGTTATCAGTTTAAAATGGATTGTTATGACTTTAGAATGTTTATGTGATGTCCATTAAAACCACAAAGAAAATATTTATAGAATGTACACAAAGAAAATGAGAAGGAAACCAAACTATGTTATTACCAACTATACACAAAGGAAGGCAGTAAGGGAGAAAATAAGGGACATATAAGCTGTAAGACATTCAGATTAACAAGTAACAAAATGGCAATAGTAAGTTCTATTGGTAATTATTTAAAGTATTTTAATTGTAATGACCTAAACTCCCCAATCACAAGACATAGATTGGCAGAATGGATATAAAAACAAGATCCAACTATATGCTGTGTACAGCAGACTCACTTTACACATAAGGACACACACAGGTTCAAAATGGAAGAATGGAAAAATATGTTCCATGCAAAGTAACCAAAAGAGAGCAGGAGTGCTTAATATTAGACAAAATAGACTTTTAAGTTAAAAACTGTTACCAGATAATAAGGTGAATTCACCAAGAAGAGCAATTATAAACATATTTGCACCAAACATCAGAGCTCCTAAATAAGCAAACATTGACAGAATTAAAGAGAGAAATAACTTCATAATAGGAGTACAAGACTTTAGTACCCCACTTTGAGTAATGGAAGAACAATGATTGACCAATTAGGAAACAAAGGACTTGAAAAACATTATAGACCAATTGAACCTAACAAATATACACAGAACAATTCCACCCAACAACAGTATAATGCATATTTCTCTCATGTGCACATAGCTCATAATATACATTTTAAGCCACAAAACAAGTCAGTAAATTTTAATAGATTGAAATCATGCAAAATATCTTTTCCAGTCACAATGGAATGAAATGGGAAATCAATAGCAGAAGGAAAACTGGAAAATTTATAAATATGTGGAAATTAAACAACACACTCAAACAATCAATGGGCCAAAGAAGAAATCACAAGGGAGATTAGAAAACATCTTGAGAAAAAAATAAAATGAAGTTACAACATGCAGAAAAAGCAGTGCTAAAGGAACACTTAATCTGTAAATGATAACATTAAAAAGAAGATTCCCAAATCAACCACTTAAATTTACACCTTAAAGAACTACAAGAAGAACAAAGTAAACCCAAGACTAGTAGAAACAAGGAAATAATAAAGATTAGAGCAGAGATTAAATAAAATAAAGAATAAAAAATAATAGAGAAAATCAGTGAAACCATGAGTTGATTTTTTTTTAAAAAAAATCAACCAAATTGACAAACTTTTATCTAAATTGACTAAGAAAAAAGAGAAGACTCAAATAACTAAAATTAGAAATGCAAGAGGGAACATTACTAACATTTTATAGAAATAAAAAGGATTATAAGAGAGTACTATGAATAATTGTACACAAATTGAATTACCTAGATGAAATGGACAAATTTCTAGAAACACATAACCTGCTAAACTTAAATCATAAGGAAATAGAAAATCTAAACAGACCTGTAACTAGTAAGAAAATTGAATCAGTAGTCAAAAACCTCCCCAAAAGAAAAGCTAAGGCCAAATTTTTTCGCTGATAGTCCCTTCAACAAATGATGCTGGGAAGACTAGATATGTACATGCAAAAAAAAAAAAAAAAAAAAAAAAAAAAGTTGGATTCTTACCTTACACCATATATGAAAATTAACTCAAAGGGATCAAAATGTAAGCATAAGAGCTAAATTATAAAACTCTTATAAGAAAATAGAAGGGACAATCTTCATGACATTGGATTGGATTTGACAGTGATTCTTGGATGTGACATCACATCAAAAGCCCAAGGAAAAGAAAAAAAAAATAGATAAATTGGATTTCATTAAAATTAAAACCTTTTGTGTATCAAAGGACCCTATAAACAGAATGAAAAGTTAACCTACAGAACAGGAGAAAATATTTGCAAATCATATATCTGATAAGAGATTGATATCCAGAGTATATAAGGAACTCCTTCAGTTCAAAACAAAACAAAAAAACCAACAAAAATAGGTAAAGGACTTGGACTGGCATTTCTCTAAAGTTATACAGATGGCAAATAAGCACTGAAAAGATGCTAATATGAATAATCTTTAAAGAAGTGCAAATCACAAACCACAGTGGAATATGATGTTCTCTCCATTAAGATGGCTATTTAACTAATTAACAAAATAACAAGTGTTGGTGAGGATGTGGAGAAATTGGAACTCTTGTATGTTGCTGGTGGGAATATAAAATGGTACAGCCACTGAGAAACAGTATGGCAGTTCCTAAAAAACTAAACATGATCCAGCCATTTCGCTTCTGGGTATACATCCAAGAGAATTGAAAGCAAGGACTTGAACAATTATTTGTACCCTCGTGTTCACTGCAGTGTTATTTACAATAGCCAAGAAGATGGAAGCAACCCAAGTATCCATTGACAAATTAATGGGTAAACAAAATGTATATTACGAACTGAATGTGTCCCTGCAAAATGCCTATGTTGAAGGCCTCACTCCCATTGTAGCTCTATTTACTAAGGAAGCCTCTGATCTTAAATGAAGTCATAAGGGTGGAGCTCTGATATGATAGGATTAGTATATTTATAAAAGGACACACCAGGGGATAAGCTCCTTCACACTGGTCCTAGGAATGATGTTTTGGATTTGGCACCATAAACAAAGTCAATAAAAGCAAAATAATCAAGTAGGACTACATCAAACTAAAAAAGCTTCAGCATAGAAAAGGATGTCATTAACAAAATGAAAAAACAACCTATGGCATGGGGGAAAATATTTGCAAACCACATATCCAAAAGGATTTAATATCCAAAATATACAAGGAACTCATACAACTCAGTAACAAAAAATAAATCCCCAATTAAAAAATGGGCAAAGAGGGGTGCCTGGGTGGCTCAGTCGGTTAAGCGTCCAACTTCGGCTCAGGTCACGATCTCGTGGTCCGTGAGTTCGAGCCCCGCGTCAGGCTCTGGGCTGATGGCTCAGAGCCTGGAGCCTGTTTCCGATTCTGTGTCTCCCTCTCTCTCTGCCCCTCCCCCGTTCATGCTCTGTCTCTCTCTGTCTCAAAAATAAATAAACGTTAAAAAAAAAATTTAAAAAAAAATGGGCAAAGAAACTGAATAGACATTTCTCCAAAGAAGACATACAGAAAAAAAACAAAACAAAACAAACAACGACAACAAAATAACCCCAGAAAATAAGTGTAGGTGAAGATATGGAGTAGTTCGAACTCTTGTGCCCTGCTCATCAGACTGTAAAATGGTACAGCTGCTGCAGAAAACAGTATGACAGTTCTTCAAAAAGTTAAAAAAAGAATTACTGTATGATCCAGCAACTCCACTTCTGGATATACACCCAAAAGAATATACAGCGGGGTCTCAGATATTTGTACAGCCATGTTCATAGCAGCATGATAAACAATAGCTAAAATGTGAAATAGCTAAAAACAGCTCCTCAAACTTTACCTGTTCGAACTATGTATTTTTTTTTTTTCACTAACCTACTTCTATATTCAGGATTGGTCATTGGCTCTACTACCCATCTAATTCCCCAATTTGACACCTTGGAATCCACTTTAATCCTCTCTCCCTTGGCCCTAAGATCCTGTCAGTTTACAAATTATGCACATTTAGCCTGTAAGTCCTACCCTGCCTCTTAGTTCAAGCCCTCTTTTTATCTTTCCTTGCTTATAAGCAGCAGCCCATTTCACCACTTTCTCCTACTCCACCAGCAATATATTCCTGAAAAATGGATCAAAGCGTTGCCTTCTGTTGCCTTCTCAGTGCCTAGAAGAGGAGTCTGGGCTCCTTCTTGAATAGCTTCCTATAGTCAACTGTTATTATAGCTTCCTTCCTGCCACCAGTCTACACATTTCCTTGGCCCACAGATCACTGAGTATCTCTGTTTCCCTCGCAGATTTGCACTCAGGCCTTCACGTTCTTCTCTCTGCCTGGAAATGTTCTCCCTTCTCCATCTAGAAAATACCAATGATTCCTTTAAACCCAGATTAAAAAATTTCCTTATTTTGAAGCCCTCCCTGGTGTTCCTAGTAAAATGTAGACACTTTCTACCCTGTATTCCTATTACTGCTTGCTTTGTGTCTTTTACATCTTTAAAAAATTTATTCCATGGCTAGAGGCAATCTTGATTTTCCCAGTAGCCATTTTGAAAAGATTTCTATAATTATAGTGTAAATCAGAGAGGAAAGCATGTGGAATAGGCCACATGAATTACTGTCATATTCTAGAAAAGAACTATATAAGACATGCCTAGGTTTTTAAGTGACAACAAAGGGGTGCCAAGTGAATTTAGTTCTTCCATCCTAACTCCGGCCAGCTGGTGGTGGTTTCTTGGAGCAGTACATTGAACAGCTTTGAAAAGCCATGTTCTGCTGCAAATGAGTTCAGATAAAAGTCAATTTTCAAATTATGAAGAATACTATAAACAACTTTCAGTCTTCCATAGGCTTTCTTTCTCTTCATATGAAGGGTCATTCAACTCTAGATGAAAAGATGCTCTTTCCAGTCAGCATCCCACCACGAACAGATTTAAACTCAGCAAAGTATTTAAGAATATAACTCCAGGTGGCCCATTTTTTTAAAAAGAAAACTAACTTATCTTTAGTTTTTACTGAAGGCTACAACACAGATTTTCACTTAATTCTCACAACTTGATGAAAGGAGGATATGTTTATCCATTTTGCAAATAAGGAAACTGAGGCACAGAGATCTAGTGGCTTCATGCCAGTAGCAAGAGGCAGAGCTGCGATTCAGACTCTGGTATGACTGTGGACAAAAGCCATCCTGTATCCAGTATAGGAGCCATTAGAATACCAAACAGAAAGGATGGGCATTATCAGGTAAAAGACCAACTACTTTATGGTATTTCAACAATATACTTGGCTCTGGAGTCTCTGACAGATATTGCAGAAAGGAAGCAAATGTGATAAGTAATGAAGTTTTTTGTTTTTGTTTTTGTTTTTTTTAAGCACCAAATTATCTGCAGAAAAAAGTAAAGTCTTTTCTGGATCTGTGTATCTCTATAAGTGACATGTAGGTAATATCTGATAATATTTTCTACTATGATTTTGCATAAGATTTAAAAAGGCTGTCCAAATGTACCAAGTAACTCCATATAAAGGCACAAGAATAATGTGTGAAATGTCAGGTGAAACCCATTCTGTAGAAGCTGTAAAGGGACCCAGACAAGCTAGTTCTTGGGGGTGAGTAGGCAGAAATGAAAGAAAATACACTGTCATAAAAGCCAGAAAATTAGAAGACCTCCCTGTGCTGGCAAACTGTATTAGGTCATTTTGTAGATAAATATTACCCAATGGTGAGTGAGAAATGTAAAAGGAGAATTACATTTTATTCATCTTCTTGCATCTGAGGAACAATGAGTTAGGCAAACAAATATGTTGTAATGTAGTCTTGTGATCATTTCTAACTTTTATCCCAGATTGGATTTCTCAGCACAATTTGAAAGTTAATGGACACTATATCTGTTTGAAGATAGACTTTGAGCTAATTCACTATGGAATTACGGCTACCATCTTCTAGAGAACCCAACAAGCTGGGATCTATGTCCTTTTGGGAGGAGGGGGGAGTAGAAGTATGGCCACCAAAGCCACACATTTTGAAGTTGGCTTTTAAGTGTCTTTCTGGATAAAAATTATCTCAAATGGAAAAAAAAAAGAAGTATATAATTTCCAAGCACTCACAAGCCTGAGCAAATGAATTTCACACTAAAGGAAGTGAAAGCTTTTTTAATTCCTGTTTTTAACTACAAGAAGTGTTTTCCCAATGTATTTTTCTTTTCTGAGTTGATGGATACCTAATTTCCAGAACTGTGGCAAGATTGGTTAGAGTCAGCTGACTCAGAGTGCTACTGAATCCAAGTGGAAAGTCTTCTGTGGACCACAGAATCAAACATTCTTGAATCCTTTATGTGACACCAATCAACCTTTGCAGTATATAACCTAAGAGTTATACCCCTTACAACACACACCAGTGCCCAATTTCCTGTATTTATTAACAAATAATAAATTATTTAAGTGTTTAATTGCCTTAGGGAATAAGAGGTTTCACCCAGGGCCCTAAAGGGGAGTTAAAGGAAAAGGGGAAAAGTCACTTTTCTCTGAATCATACATTATTTCCCATGTAATGAGATGGCATACCAAAAAAATAGTTGCTGACATATTTATCTGTACAAAGGACTCAGCTTCAGATTTTCTGAAGTATTTTTGAAGTATTTTTTAAGTATTTAAAACTAATAAATTAGTTTTTCTTCACAGAGTAAAACAATGTGCTATCAGAAGAGAATGGACTTAAAATTTTTGGTGAGGTTGGGAGGGATGTGTGCTCTTAGTCAAGAAGTATTTATTGAGCACAAACTTCACACTCAACAATGGCACAAGCTTATAACCAAATTGAGGAAACATAACTGACAGGAGCATCATTTCTAGAACATGTCTCTGAGCTTTGACATTAAATACTCTTATCTTGGTTTCTCTGTCCTACTTTCCATTTCTCTGTTCCCTCCCCTTTATCTTTATGGTGTATTCCTCTTTCCTAGTTCATTTCTAAAATATTGGTATTCATGGTCTATTATCTTTTTCTCATGTGGCCACTCTAAGTAGGTAATTTATCTACTCCAGGGGCATCAATTACCACCTGTCTGATGATGAGTCCCAACTCTGTACCTCAAGATAGATATCACTGGAGTTCCAAATATACATTTTTACTGGTCAACTCCATTTGGACATCTTATTATTCAACATGTCCAAAATTGAATTCATCAGATTCCCTTTTAACTATTTCCTTCCCTTTGGATTGCCTAACCTAGTGAATCCATCACTCTACCCATAATCCATCCAATTCTTTATACCTCTTCCTTCCTCACTGCCTCCCCCTGCTTCATCCAAATCTTTAACAACTCTTGAATCTATCCCACTTTTCTCTGGACCCACTACAAATTATTATAGCACTTTTGCTCTCCTCTAATTTATACTCTGTAATGCTGGCACCATGATCTTTCAGAAAGAGAGAGAGAGAGAGAGAGAGAGAGAGAGAGAGAGAGAGAAGCAGGAGGAGGGAGGGGAGAAAAGGTGGAGGAGGGAGAAAACCTTGATTACAATAGTCCTCCTATAAAACTTTTTTATAGTCCTTCACTGCCTTCAGGTAAATTCTGATTCCTTAGTCTGGCTGCCAAGAGGCTGCCCACTTTTCCTCATCTCTTGTCACTCTTTTTACTAATCTTTAATCTCTAATAACACAAAATTATATTTGGGTTCTTAAATGGGTATTCTTTCACCCCTGGGCTTTGTCATTCTCTTCATCTCCTTTCCCTGGCTCAGTCTTCCTTATCCTAAGATGTGAGCTGTCCTTAAGAGTTGTCAGCTCTGTTGGCCATTCCCTCCACCACCCATGCAGTATAGGTTATAGATGCACATCCTGTGTGCTCCAACTGCAGATTGTGCTCTTCCTCTGAGACAGTGTAGATAGAAAAACCACCTATTTGAAACAAGAATTGATGAATTGACTGTATCAACCTTCGTGTACTAGGACAGTGGTAAAATTTATAGTAGGTGAAGTAATTACTCTTTGTCAAAGAAAATGTTTTGAAATTTCTTGGCTATGAAGCATGCTCTTTGCCCACCCATAAGGAGTAGAGAGCAACACAAAGAGCCAAACTGCACTTCATTGGAAAGCCAACAAGATTTGAGGGTTTGGAGACTTCCACTTGACAAAAAGCATATTTCAAAAGAATAAAGACCAGAGCACTGGACATCAAGCTGGAGCTAAGTATTCCTCAGGCCTGCAAAATCAGCTGATAGGCTTTTGAGACAATAACGTCTAACATTTGGTGAAGTTAATGCTTGCACTGTTCTGCAGACGCCTCCTCCAATCAATTCCCAAACCTTTAGTAAAACTTAACTGCAAATATATTTTCTAAATAGTCCTGGGGCAGAGGACTGGGGCAAGGGGATTGCAGGGAGAAAAAGGATCCATTTAGTATTTCATGCCAAAATTGATATGGGCAGAAAAGACAGCCATGTCCAGAATTAGGTTTAGAGTAGGGAAGTTTGCTGCAGTAATGACTGACCAAGACAATATAGACTGGCCCACTTCTTCTTAGTCCTAGAGACATTTCGGGGGGGTGGGGTCTGGCTTTTATTGAATAGAGGAAGTACCAGCGAGGCTGATTTAGAAACAAAATAATGAGAGTACTGTCAAAGCTATAGAATTGCCAACTCCCCTGCTCCCACCTCATTCTTCTCTCATTTTCACCTAAACTCAGCAAAAGCAGGTCTGTCTTTACTCCACTCAGCAAATCTCCATTTTACTTCTCTCTGAATTCCAGCTTTAAAAAAAGAGCAAAACTTGCCCTCATTTTCCCCTCAGCCCTAATTGTGTTTCCTGCCAAAAGGTGGTCCAGTATTCCCAATGACTTTTTAATTGGAGAAAGTATACCAGACTTCCTAAAAGCTTCTGGAGAAAGCTGAAGAACATGGAGCATTTGAATTGCATAGGACTTATCCTCACATACCACTATTGTCTATTTATAAACAAGTAAAGGGAGTGATTAAGTCTGTGGTCTTGTGGGCTCCAGAGTCATGCCGCTGGTATTCAAACCCTGGCTCTGCCACTTACTGTTTGTGTGGCTCTGGGCCAGTTATTTAACCTCTGTGCACCTTGACTTTATCGTTATCTAATATGGGGACAAAAATAGCACTTACTCCCCTCTCAAAGGGTTATTGTGACATGTATATTGTATACATCATACACTTTGCACAGTGCCTGGCAAATTTAAGGATGACATCTGCTTTGTGTAATATTATATCCTTAATGCCTAGTATAGTGTTGAGCACATAGTAGATGCTCTGTGGATGTGTACTGAGTCCATTAATAAGTGAGTACATTGTATATCATTCCCTCTGCTTAATATGTGTTCTCCAACTTTTTCTTACATGAGAAAATCTTTCCCCATCTTTTGCTTTGTTTTGGGACTCAGATATATCATCATTAGTCCCTGAAAAGCCCTCTTTCTCTCCCTCTTTTTAAAATTTATGGTCCCCATTCCCATCCCCAGTGTCCCCACAGGGACTCACTGTAATATGTCCAAAATATGTCTCTGTACCTTTCAAAGGCATACATATATAAATTTTGTAATTACATATTTATAAAATGTAGGCATTATGAATATAATAAATATATTTATATAAATATATGTATATATATGATAAAATATAGTGTTGCTTCAGGTATGTATATGTTTTAAATTTACTTACATAAATCTCCACCCAAATTTATCTCTTTTCTGTAATTAGGGTAAAGTATGCAATACCTCCCAAGATAGATACATTTGTAAGATTGTGGCAGAGTGTTAAATTCCCAATTAGGAAGGCAAAAAGAGAAAAGTTTTCTGCAAAGATGTTCAAAGGATATGAATGGTACAGCATCGATCCTAGGTTGGAGAGAGACCATAAGGCATAGAGAAATATCTACCAATGGGCCTAAAGCTCTAAAAAAATATGTATGGATATATACTTAGACATAAAATGTTCTACTCAGGGGCACCTGGGTGGCTCAGTTGGTTGGGTGTTCATCTTCCACCCAGGTCATAATCTCACAGTTAGTGGGTTCGAGTCCCTTGTTTTTTTTTAATGTTCTACTCAAAGTGTTAAACATTGTTCCCAACTTCTCTGATATTCAACACTTGCAAATGGTAACTAAATAATGCAAGAATCTACCTGGAGTAGACAAATTGCTTCTTCTACTGGAACAAAGACTTAAAGACTCTGCTTTACTATTTCCTGTTTTTGTTTCTCAAGAAAAACTTTGCAAGTCTGAAGGCCCTTTCACTCTTGAAATAGAGTTTTGCTAACCACATATGCCTCTTTGGAATGTTCACATCAGTTCCAAAGATAATGCTGCAGGTATTTCTTGGGATGATGCTCATTTATAGACCAGGAATCAACTACACACAAAAACAAATATAGAATATTGCTCTGCCCATTTCCTATCTTCCTTTCCTGCCAGAACAGCAAACCTTCTGCCACACTTTCCATCCAAAATGAATTTTGAATTTCAAACCAATGGGATAGCTTCCACTCAAGCAGATGGTAGCTGACATTAAGGCCACCAGGCCAATCTAGATGCCCCATTGTCTAGGATTGGTTTGCCATCAACTCTTAAATTATGCTCTATTAACCTCACTAATCCCTCTTAAAAGAATCATCAATGACTAATAGGGGATAAGTTTTGCCTTCAGGTTTATTTCTCATAGTTTGCATATATAAATCAATTAATGATGTTATAGGGCTCTGGCCTTTTGGAAAAATAACAAACTACCCAAGAAATGTATAGAGGGGAATCCAGAAGCGGAATTAAAGTTTATGCATTAAAATGAAAATATGGGGTCTTAAGATACTTAAATACTGACATAACTGAAAATCCCTGAAAAGAAATATGACTAACAGATGGACCAGGCAAGAATATGACTCTAGAGCAGTGCCTCAGAGATCTGAGCCTCAGCAAGAAGGCATTTTAGAATCAGGCTTCCTACACTGAAGGAAGCATGAAAAGCGGAAGATGTTGCATGAGAGTAAAGGGGCTGTGGGAAGAGGCTGCTCACAGACCCAGGAGGAGAGTCAGTGAAGGTGAGAAAACAAGATTCCTCATGATAGGGCCACACCAGCTGCGTTGTGTGACTCTGTGCTTATGATAGCATCTTTGGGTATAATTTGGCCCTGAATCCTTTTGTACGAAATTTTGCAGATACTATGTTCCTTAGAATATAATAAGGGCAAAAGCCTATTTCTAAGAAAGAATAGGGAATGGTCATGACTTAAAAAGAAAATTTCCCCCTTTATATTAACCCCTCAGGTGGTATCTGTGGAACAGTGACTAAAAGCTGGGAGAAGAAAGAGATTTTAGTTCCTCTAGAGTCAGGAGAACATGTGGGGAGAGATCCTGGTATACCTTAGTCTGGGAGAAGGAACAAAAATCCTGTGGAACAAGAAGACAGGCAAGGTAGGACAACCCTACGTGCTCCCACCTCTTCTTTCCAAGGCACAAATTCTTCTCTGAAAGGCATAAGGATTACTTAACTACTCTGAGTTTGTCAGCTGAGGCTATTTAGGGGGTGGGTGGAAGGGAGTGTTTTGTTTAGTTTAGTTTTGTTTTTGGCAATGCTATAGGTCTGTGCATTGTTGTTAACCCGTAGTCCCAAGACCAGAAGCAAGTTCTAAATCAACTCAAATGAAATGATGACCTGACCTCGTGAAAATGGTTCTTTCTTGACCCTGTGACCTTTTGATTGCTTGTTATTGTCATTATTATTGTTACCATTTTTTTCATGAGTGAAAAAGAGTTGCCTCACTCTACAGGTGTGGCTTTATCTTATCAGGTCACTGAGAGAAATGTAAACTCACACAGAGGCTAAAAAAGAATTTGAAAGAGTATCAAAGAGGCTTGTGGGTGTGAAATTGAGCCTGTTGGAAGTTTGCTCTCCCTGCTGCTTCCTCAGTGCTTCCTTCTTTGGAGTCTCAGGAACTGTCAACTCAGGCAAAGGAGCATCTACCATTTCATTTTTAAGATTGCTGTATTCGCTATGGTACTCTAGGGGTACCCTCATTTGTCCATGATGTGCCCAGTGTTTTTCCAGACTCAGTTTAAATGTTTATTTATTTTTATTTTTGAGAGAGACTGAAACAGCATGAGTGGGGGAGGGGCAGAGAAAGAGGGAGAGAGAGAATCCCAACCAGGCTCCGCGCTGTCAACACAGAGCCAGATGCAGGGCTGGAACTCAGGAAACTGTAAGATCATGACCTGGGCCAAAACCAAGAGTTGAATGCTCAACTGGCTGAGACACCCAGGCATCCCTTCCAGACTCAATTTTGTTTTAATTTTTTTTAAATGTTTACTTATTTGAGGGGGGGAGGGGCAGAGAGAGAAGGAGACCCAGGACCCAAAGCAGGCTCCAGGCTCTGAGCTGTCAGCACAGAGCCCAACGCAGGGCTCAAACTCACAAATGAACTGTAAGATCATGACCTGGGCCAAAGTCAGATACTTAACTGAGTGAGCCACCCAGGTGCTCCCAGACTCAGTTTAAATGTACAACTTGAGGGGGTGCCTGAGTGGCTTAGTTGGTTAAGCATCCGACTTTGGCTCAGTTCATGATTTCACAGTTCATAGGTTCGAGCCCCATGTTGGGCTCTGTGCTGACAGCTCGGAGCCTGGAGCCTGCTTCGGATTCTGTGTCTCCCTCTGTCTCTGCCCCTACCCTGCTAGTGCTCTGTCTCTCTCTGTCTCTCAAAAAATAAACAAACATTTAAAAAAATTAAAATTAGACAGAACTTTTAAAAATATAAATAAATAAATAAATAAATAAATAAATAAATACACAACTTGTGATGTCTTCTTAGAAACTTCCTGGAAGAACCAGTCATTCCAGTATATCAGTTGTTCACACCATTACTATACCATTTGTCATGCTGAATTGGAATTGTTTACATGCATTATCTCTCCTAGGAAAGTGTGAGCACTTCTAGAGAAAAAGACTTTGTCTTATTTCCTTTTGAGAAATTTCCCTCTTCTCACCTAAAGAGCATAAAGTTTGGTTTATTTTGCAGAATAAATAAATGAATGAGTAATGATGTTTAACATAGGTTCGGGTAACTGTTCTGAAGTCTGTATAGTCAGAATAATAAATACTTCTCTTTGAAGGAACAGGGTAGGATAAGAGAAATTAAGACAAAGCGCAGTCTTTAGCTTTATACATACATAGTTGACCAGATTTACTGACCACAGAATCTTTTTTTTTTTTTTTAAGGAGAATCTTCATAAGGATCAGCATTCAGAGAAAATACTTTAAAAATGATCCATATCCATGAAGCCATTACCTAGAATGAGTAGTCTAAGTTAGTGATAAAATACAGAAAAAGTTGCTCTTTCTTTTATTAGTGTAACAGTAATACATTTCAACTAACTGTGGGAATTTGAGACTTGAAATTTAAAATGTGTTAGGTCAGGAAAAGTCCCCATCTTTCTTGGAAAGAGTAGTGGTAGAACCTTTCCCAAATCAGTTGTTTTGATGCTGGATATATGGAAGAATACTTAAATCCAGAAGAGCATCTAAATACTGCAACCACCACAAAATCTATTGAAGTTAACTTGAATAGGAGAGGATGCACATGTTGCATGGTTTGGGGCAGATGATTTTGTACATTACCTTCAGTCTAGGAGTCTATCTTATCAGAGGACATTTGCTTATGATGTTACAGCCTACAATGGCTTTCATGATTGATTTAGGATTAAAAAAAGGCAGTGAGGCAATTAGGCAAGGAAAAAGAAATAAAAGGCATTCATATTGGAAAGGGAAAAAGTAAAATTATCCCTGTTCACAGATGAAGTGTTCTTATATGTAGAAAACTCTAAAGATAACACACACACACACACACACACACACACACACACACACACATTTGTTAATGCTAATAAATGAATTCAGGAAAGTTCCAGGATATAAAACCAACACATAAAAATTAGTTGTATTTCTGTACATTAACAATAACCAACACAAAAAAGGAAATTAAGAAAAACGGTTCCATTCACAATAGCATCAAAATAAATAAAATATTTATGAGTGAATTTAACCAATGAGACAAAAGATTTGTGCACTGAAAACTGTAAAACTCATTGAGAGAATTTAAAGAATACATAAGCAAATGGAAAGATAACCCATGTTTATGGATTGGAGGACATAATTTTGCTAAGATGACAGTACAACACAAGTGACCAATCCAATACCTGTCAAAATCCCAGTTGTGTTTTTTTTTTTTCAGAAATAGAATAACCTATCTTAAAGTCCATATGGAATCTCAAGGGACTCAGAATAGCCAAAATAATCTTGAAAATGAAGAAGAAAGTAGAAGAACTCACATTTCCTGATCTCAAAACTTACCACAAAACTTTCATCATCAAAATTGTGTGATACTGGCCTAAGGACAGATATAGACAAATGAAACAGAGTAAAGAATCCAAAAATAAATGCTCGCATATATAGTCTTTTGTTTTAACAAGCATGCCAAGATCATTCAATGGGAAAAGGATGATCTTTTTTAATGAATGGTGCTAGGAAAACTAGATATCCACATGCAAAACAAACAATGAAGTTAGATACTTACCTTATACCTTATATACCTTATGCTGTATATAAACGTTAACTCAAATGGATCAAATACTTAAGCTTAAGAAATAAAACTCTTAGAAAAAAGCATGGGCAGAAAATCTTCATTCACTGGAAATTTCAGTGGTTTCTTGGATATGACACCAAAGGCCCAGGCAAGAAGAGAAAAAAGTAGAAAACTCAGACTTCATTAAAATTATAAACTGTTGTATATCAAAGGATGCTATCAACAGAGTGAACAGGTAACCCATGGAATAGGAGAAAATGTTTGCAAAGCATATATTTAATAAAGAATTAATCTCCAGAATATATAAAGAATTCCTACTACCTAACAACAAATAATCAAATAATCCAGTCAAAACATGGCAAAAGACTTGACCAGACATTTTGCCAAAGAAGATATACAAATAATCAATAAAACACATGAAAAGATGTTCAGCATCACTAGCCATAGGGAAATGTAAATCAAAACAACAATGAAATACAACTTCATACCTACTAGGATACCTATTATCAAAAAGAAAAGGAAAAAATAAAAAGTATTGGTGAGGACATGGAGAAGTTGAAACGCTTGTGCATTGCTGGTGGGGACGTAAAATGGTGCAGCTGTTTCCCAGAGGAAACAGTTTGGCAGTTTCTCAAAAAGTTAAACATAGAATTACCATGTGATCCGGAAATTCTATTCCTTGATATATACCCAAAAGAGTTGAAAGCAGATACTCAAACAGATACTTGTAAGCCAGTTTTCATGGCAGCATTATTCACAAAACCAGAAAATAGAAACCACCCAAATGTTCATCAACAGATGAATGGATAAACAAAATGTGGTATATACATGCAATGGAGTATTATTCAGCTTTAAAAAGGCATGAAATTCTAATATATGCTAAAATATGGATGAACCTTGAAATATCATGCTAAGTGAAATAAACCAGACATAAAGGCCACAGATTGTATATTTCCATTCATATGAAATTAGACTTTATTAGAGAAAAGTGTGTGGGTGTAAAGGGGATAATTTAATAGGAATTAGTGGAAAAGTCATGATATTTGATATTGTCTTTCAGGATAATTTGTTTACTTTAAAATTTGCTCTGGCCTTTATTTTATCTAGCCCAGCCTACTGTATCTTAGTTCCTAGTAGCTTACTGTCACTTGAATACATTTTTTAAAGAGGGGATTTATAATTCTTTATAATTTCCTTACTAGGAAATTAAAAGAGAAAATTTACAATTCCTTACACTCAAATATCTCAGATAGTGTCTTAATTTAGCATATATATCATCTATAGTATTCTAACTGCATTTGGCTTTGTCAATTTGTATATAACAGCAAAGATCTGGAAAAATGGATCACCAAAAATGTTCACAAATATTTTGACTGCTCACATCTTGTGTTTTCTTTCCAATCCTCACTTTTAATCAGGCCATCACATCCTACTCCTTAAAGGTTCAGTTTCCAAAGTTCCTTTTGAGAACATCAAGTACTAAAAATACAATTTATGCATGATTCAGGATGCTGCTTCCCCCCTCCCTCACCCCGTCTTTTAGCATTTCCAATAGAATTTTAATACGTATAAATGTAGACCCCTATTTGACACAGTGTATTCTTTTTCAAAAATTTATTTATCTATTTATTTATTTATTTTGAGGGGTGGGGGAGAGGCAGAGAGAGGGGAGAGAGAATCTCCCAAGCAGGCTCTGTACTGTCAGTGCAGAGCCTGATGCCGGTTTCGGGCTTGGACTCAAGAACCGTGAGATCATGACCTGAGCCAAAATCAAGAATCAGATGCTTAACCAACTGAGCCACCCAGGCACCCTGACAAAGTGTATTCTGTAGCATGTTAATGGATATTTCTTGAAAAGTTGTTCTATAAGCAAATAAACTGAGAAATAATTAAAATATATTTCTCTGTGTAACATTAGAATGCAAACTCCAATAGATGTACAGCAGTGCCGACACTAAGGAAGCACAGAATGAATATTTTTTGAGTGAGTGAATAGCTTTTCAGAGCTTTTATTTATTTGTTTATTTTAATATAATTTATTGTCAAATTGGCTAGCATACAGTGTGTAAAGTGTGCTCTTGGTTTTTAGGGTAGATTCCCCTGGTTCATTGCTTACATACAACACCCCAGTTTTCATCCCAACAAGTGCCCTCCTCAATGCCCATCACCCACTTTCCCTTCTCCCCCACCTCCCATTAACCCTGTTTGTTCTCTGTATTTAAGAGTCTCTATGGTTTGCCTCCCTCCCTCTCTGTTTGTAACTATTTGTTCCCCTTCCCTTTCCCCATGGTCTTCTGTTAAGTTTCTCAGGATCCACATATGAGTGAAAACATACGATATCTGTCTTTCTCTGACTGATTAATTTCACTCCGCATAATACCTTCCAGTTCCATCCACATTGCTGCAAATGGGAGGATTTCATTATTTCTCATTGCCAAGTAGTATTCTATTGTAGGTAAAAACCACATCTTCTGTATCCATTCATCAGTTTATGGCCATTTAGGCTCTTTCCATAATTTGGCTATTGTTGAAAGTACTGCTATAAACATTGGGTACATGTGCCCCTATGAATCATCCCTCCTGTGTCCTTTGGATAAGTTCCCAGTAGTGCTATTGATGGGTCGTAAGGTAGTTTTATTTTAACTTTTTGAGGAACCTTCACACTGTTTTCTAGAGCGGCTGCACCAGTTTGCATTCCTACCAACAGTGCAAGAGGGTTCCCATTTCTCCACATCCTTGCCAGCATCTGTAGTTTCCTGAGTGTTCATTTTAGCCACTCTGACAGGCGTAAGGTGGTATCTCAGTGTGGTTTTGATTTGTATTTCCCTGATGATGAGTGACGTTGAACATCTTTTCATGTGTCTGTTGGCCATCTTGATGTCTTCTTTGGAAAAGTGTCTATTCATGTCTTCTGCACATTTCTTCCCTGGATTATTTGTTTTTTGAGTGTGGAGTTTGGTAAGTTCTTTATAGATTTTGGATACTAACCCTTTGTCTGATATGTCATTTGCAAATATGTTTTCCCATTCCATTGGTTGCCTTTCAGTTTTGTTAATTGTTTCCTTTGCCGTGCAAAAGCTTTTTATCTTGATGAAGTCCCAATAGTTCATTTTGCTTTTAATTCCCTTGCCTTTGGAGATAGCAAGATATTACTGTGGCTGAGGTCAAAGAGGTTGCTGCCTGCTTTCTCCTCTAGGGTTTTGATGGTTTCCTGTCTCACATTTAGGTCTTTCATCCATTGTGAGTTTATTTTTGTGAATGATGTAAGAAAGTGGTCTAGTTTAAGTCTTCTGCATGTTGCTGTCCAGTTCTCCCAGCACCAGTTGCTAAAGAGACTGTCTTTTTTTCCATTGGATACTCTTTCCTGCTTTGTCAAAGATTAGTTGGCCATACTTTTGTGGGTCCAATTCTGGGTTCTCTATTCTATTACATTGGTCTATGTGTCTGTTTCTGTGCCAATACCATCCTGTCTTGATGATTACAGTTGTGTAGTAGAGGCTGAAGTCTTGGATTGTGATACCTCCCACTTTGGTTTTCTTTTTCAGTATTACTTTGGCCATTAAGAGTATTTTGTGGTTCTATACAAATGTTAGGATTGTTTGTTCTAGCTGGTGCTAGAGAATGCTGGTGCAATTTTGATTGGGATTGCGTTGAATGTGTAGATTGCTTTGGGTAGTATTGACATTTTAACAATATTTATTCTTCCAGTCTGTGAGCATGGGATGTTTTTCCATTTCTTTGCATCTTTTTCAGCTTCCTTCATAAGTTTTCTATAGTTTTCAGCATACAGATCTTTTATATCTGTGGTTAGGTTAGGTTTATTCCTAGGTATTTTATGGTTCTTGGTGCAATTGTAAATGGGATCAATTTCTTGATTTCTCTTTCTGTTGCTTCATTATTGGTGTATAGAAATGCAACCGATTTCTGTATATTGATTTTGTACCCTGCGACTTTGTTGAATTCATGTATCAGTTCTAGCAGCCTTTTGTTGGAGTCTTTCAGGTTTTCCATGTAAAATATCATGTCGTCTACGAAGAGTGAAAGTTTGACTTCTTCTTTGCCAATTTTGATGCCTTTGATTTCCTTTTGTTGTCTGATTGCTGATGCTAGGACTTCCAACACTATGTTAAACAACTGTGGTGAGAGTGGACATCCTTGTCATATTCCTGATCTCAGGGGAAAGCTATCAGTTTTTCCCCATTGGGATGATATTAGCTGTGGGCTTTCCATATATGGTTTTTATGATATTTAGGTATGTTTCTTCTATCCCAACTTTCTTGAAGGTTTTTATTAAGAAAGGATGCCTTATTTTGTCAGATGCTTTTTCTACATCTATTAACAGGATCATATTGTTCTTATCCTATTTTTTTTTTTTTTTACTAATGTGATGTATCACATTGATTGATTTACTAATATTAAACCAGCCCTGCAGCCAAGGAATGAATCACACTTGATCATGGTGAATAATTCTTTTTATATGCTGTTGAATTTGATTTGCTAATATCTTGTTGAGAATTTTTGCATACATGTTCATCAGGGGTGTTGGCCTGTAATTCTCCTTTTGTGTGGGGTCTCTGTCTGGCTTGGGAATCAAGGTAATGCTGACTTCATAGAATGAGTCTGGAAGTTTTCCTTCCATTTCTATTTTTTGGAACAGCTGGAGAGGGATAGGTATTAATTCTGCTTTAAATGTCTGGTAGATTCCCCTGGGAAACCATCTGGCCCAGGACTCTTATTTGTTGGGAGATTTTTGATAACTGATTCAATTTCTTCACTAGTGATGGGTCTGTTCAAGTTTTCTATTTATTCCCATTTGAGTTTTGGTAGTGTGTGGGTGCTTAGGAATTTGTCCATTTTTTCCAGGTTGTCCAGTTTTTTGGCATATAATTTTTCATAGTATTCTCTGATAATTGCTTGTATTCTGAGGGATTGGTTGTAATAAATCCATTTTCATTCATGATTTTACCTCTTTGGGTCCTATCCCTTTTCTTTTTTGAGAAGTCTGGCTAGGGGCTTATCAATTTTGTTTATTTTTTCAAAAAACCAGCTCTTCATTTCATTGATCTGTTCTGTTTTCTGGATTCTATATTGTTTCTGTTCAGAGCTTTTAATAGCTTCATGTCCATTATCAATTTCCAAGAAAGGAATGTTGTGCAAAACTTCCTAAACATTTTTGACTGTGAAACTCTCTTTTTTTCCCTAAAACACACTAGAGAAGCTAATGTTACTTGACACACATTTAGGAAAATATTGTTGAAAGACTTCCTAAGTCAGTTATTTGTGCTTCCTGTTATAATTCTTATAAAATATTTTGATGGAGAAGAAATTAAAATTTTCTTGGACCATTAATGATAATTGTCTTTCTGGACAAATATAGGTCATTTTGACCTATATAAAAGTACTTTTACATGTGTAAAATACCACCCATAGTCTGTATGGTTGAGCTTAATAGTTTAAATTAGTGCTTAGAAATACAGAAATCTGGGTAAATCTGGACTTTTAAATGGGCATTAGCAAGGGAACTAGTATATAAGTGATTTTCCAAAAGCACAGAGCCATGCTCTTTGAAATGATGAATCTGATATTTCCTGCCTCTCTTAACTTACCCATCACATTTTTTTGTGGTGCTCTCTTTCTCTTCTTTTTAATAACTTTATTGATATAGTTCACACACCATAAAATGCATTCATTTAAAGTATGAAGCTCAGTAGTTTTTAGTATATTCACAGAATTATATAACCACCTCCAAAATATCATTTTATAACATTGTCATCCCACCAAACAAAAACTTCAAGCCCAGCAATTACTCTCCCTCTCCCCACCCCCTGTCAAACCACAAATAAACTTTATGTCACTGTAGATTTGCCTGTTATGAACATTTCATACTGGTGGCATTATAGAATATGTGGCCTTTCATGACTGGCTTCTGTCACTTAGTATTTGAGGTTCATTCATTTTATAACATCTTTCAATACTTTATTCCTTTTTATGGGTGAATATTACATAGATATACCACATTTGTTTATCCATTCATCAGTTGATGGACATTAGAGTTGTTTCCATTTTTTGGCTATTTATAAACACTCATAAACATGTTTATGTGAGGACATGTTTTCAGTTATCTTGGGTACAGACCTAGGAATAAAATTGCTGGGTTATATGGTAACTCTGTGATTAACAACATGAGGAATTGCCAAATTGTTCTTACAAAGTGGACGCACAATTTTACATTCTCTTAAGCAATGTATGAGGGATTCTAATTTTTCCATATCTTTGCCAACACTTGTTATTATTGTCTTTTTTATTTTACTACCTTGGTGGGTATGAAGTGATTATAGTTTTGATTGGTATTTACCTATGACTAGTGACGTCAGGCATCTTTTCATGTGCTTGTTAGCTATTTGTATATTTATATTGAAGAAATGTCTATCCAAATCCATTGCTCTTTTTTTAATTGGCTTGCCTTTTTGTTAAAAGACTTTTTAAAGGTTTTTTAAAAAACATATATATATACATATATATATATATATATATATGTATATATATATGTGTGTGTGTGTGTGTGTGTGTATATATATATATATACATATACATATATATATACATATATATATATGTATATGTATATATATATATATACACACACACACACACACACACACTCTGGATATAACCCTGTATCAGATATATGATTCACAAATATTTTCTCTAAGTCTGTGTGTGGGTTGTCTTTATTTTCTTGATAGTGTCCTTTGAAGTACAAATATTTTTAATTTTAATGAAATTTCATTTATTGTCTTTTCTCTTTTGCTATTTGTGCTTCTGGTGTCATACCTAAGAAACTGTAGCCTAACCCAAAGTCACAAGTATTTAGTTGTAAGTTTTCTTCTATGAGATTTATAGTTTAGCTCATATTAATCATCTATTTTGAGTTCATTTCCATATACCTTGTGAGGTAGGGATCTGACTTCATACTAATCCAAATATTCAAATGTCCCAGTACCAATTGTTTAAAAGACTGTCTTTCCCACTGAATTATCTTGGTACCTTTTTTTGAAAACCAATTGACCATAAATATAAGAGCTTATATCTGGACTCTCCATTATATTCCACTATCTATATTTCTATCCTTATGCCAGTACCACACTGTCTTGATTACTATAACTTTGTAGTAAGTTTTGAAATAGGGAAGTATGAGTTTTCCAACTTTGTTCTTTTTTTCCCAGGATTCTTTTGGAAATTCTGAATCCCTTTCATTTCCATAAAATGTTAGGATCAGCTTGTCAATTTATGCAAAAGGGAATTTGGGTTGTTGATAGTGCAATGAATCTGCAGATCAATATGGAGAATATTGCCATTTAAAGAATAACTAGTCCAATGCATGAACAGAGGATGTCTTTCCATTTATTTAAGTCTTTATTTTTTTCAACAGGGTTTTATAGTTTTTCATGTACAGGTCGTATACTTCTTTTGTTACATTTATTCCTAAGTATTTTATTCTTTTTGATGCTAGTATAAATGGAATTATTTCTTTTATTTCAGTTTTGGATTATTAATGGCCAACATATAGAAGTAGAATTGATTTCTGTATATTGACTTTGTATTCTGTAACCTTTTGAATTCATTCATTAGTTCTAATAGGTGTGTGTGTGTGTGTGTGTGCACGCGCACGTGCATGCTGCTTGGGATTTTCTGTATTCAAGATCATTTGATATTTGACTAGAGATTATTTTACTTCTTTTCTAATCTCATCCCTTTAATTTTTTTCTTGCCTAATCATGCTGGCTAGAATCTTTAGCAGAAAGTCTAGAATTGAATAAAGTTGGTATAAGAGTCTTTTTCTTGATTTTTAGGGAGAAAACATTTAGTCTTTTACCATTAAATTTGAAATTAGAAGTGGGATTTTTGTAGCTTCCCTCTGTAAGGTTGAGGAAGTTTCCTTTTGTTCCTATTGTGTTGAGTGTTTTCATCATAAAAGAGTTTTGGATTTTGTCTAATGCTTTTTGTATTAATTGAGATTATTGTATTTTTTGTCCTTTATTAATATACTATATTACATTTACTGGTTTTCACATGTTAATATAACCTTGCATTCCTGGGTTAAATTTCTCTTAATCATTGTGCATAATCCTTCTCATGTGTTGCTAGATTCATTTTTCTAGTATTTTGTTGAAGATTTTTACATTTACATCCATTAGGGATATTCGTCTGCATTTTCTTTGTGATATCCTTGTCTGATTTTCAAATCAGGATTTTGCTGGCCTTATAGAATGACTGGAAAGTGTTTCTTTCTCTCCTCCCCCTGATGTTGCTGCTTCTGCTTCTGCTGCCACTTCAAATAGTCTAGTTGGTGAAAGATTGGTATTAATTTTTCTTTAAATGTTTGGTAGAATTCACCAATGAAGCCATCTGGACTTGGATTTTTATTTAAGAAATGTTTTTAAATTGCTAATTCAATCTCTTAATACATACAGATCTATCTGGATTTCTTATTTCTGCTGGAGTCCATTTTGGCAGTTTGTGTCCTAGGAATTTGTCCATTTCACCAAGTTATAAAACCTGTAATACAGTTTTTCATATTCCCTTATGATCTTCTCTAAGTTTGCTAGTGATGTCCCTCTTTCATTCCTTATATTAGTCTTGTAATTTGAGTCTTCTCTCTTTTTTTCTCGGTAGTATAGCTAAAGATGGCAATTGTATTGAACTTTTCCAAAAAAAAAAAAAATTTCAGCTTTGATTTATTACTATTGTCCTATTCTCTACTTCATTTATTTCCACTCTAATCTTTTTTATTTCTTTCATCCTGTTTGCTTTAGGTTTGGTTTTCACTTTTTTTCTGAATTTATTAAGGTAAAGGATTCAATTATTGATTTGAGATCATTCTTTTTTTAATATAAGCATTTATTTACAGCTATCAATTTCCCTTTAGGAACTACTTTAGCTGCATTCTGTAAATTTTACTATACTTGCTTTTTTCATTTGAATACTTGTCAAAGTATTTTCTAAATTATTTCATGATTTCTTCTTTGATCCACTGATTATTTAAGAGCATGTCTAATTTCTACATATTTGTGAATTTCCCAAAATTTTTTCTCATTGTTGATTTCTAATATAATTCCAATGATATCAAAGAAAATAATTGTTATGGTTTCAAGTCTTTGAAATTTACTGATGCCTTTTTTATGGTTTAACATATAATTTATCCTGGCAAAATTTTTGTGCACTTAAGAAAAATATATATTCTACTATTCTTAAGTGGGACATTTTATTTCTTTTATTTTTTTTTAATTTTTTTTAACGTTTATTTATTTTTGACACAGAGAGACAGAGCATGAATGGGGGAGGATCAGAGAGAGAGGGAGACACAGAACCCGAAGCAGGCTCCAGGCTCTGAGCCGTCAGCACAGAGCCCGACACGGGGCTCGAACTCACGGGCCGCGAGATCATGACCTGAGCCGAAGTCGGCCACTTAACCGACTGAGCCACCCAGGCGCCCCTTAAGTGGAACATTTTATAGATGTCAGATCAAGCTGATTAGTTTTGTTAAGGTCTTCTATTTCTTTGTTGAACTTTTGGGTTTGAGCCCTCTTATACTATTTGGTTTTCTAGTTTTCCCTTTAATTCTGTTAGTTTTTGCTTTATGTATTTGGGGACTCTATTGTTGGGTGAATATATGTATATAATTCCATGTCTTCCTGATGGATTATCATTACAAAATGTTATTTTTTTAGTATCAATTTTGTCTTATAATTGTACTTGTCTGATATTGTGTAACCATCCCAGTGCTCTTTTGGTCACTCTTTGTTTTGTGTATTGTATTCCATTCTTTTACTTTCACCCTATTTATGTCTTTGAGTCTAAAGCATGTTTCTTGTAGACAAAATATAAATGGATCATATAATGTTTTCTTATATTCTGCCAACCTATGCCTGTTGAGTGGAGTGTTTAATTCACTTATATTTATTGTAATTGCTGATAAGGTAGGATTTAGGTCTGTCATTTTGCTATTTGTTTTGTATATATGGGTTATGTCTTTTTGTTCCTCTATTTTTCTGTTACTGCATTCTTGTGTGTTAAATTCATATTTTTTACTGTACCAATTGGATTCCTTGTTGCCTTGTTGTTTCTGCTATTATTTTTTAAAGTTATTTTAAGGGCACCTGGGTGGCTCAGTCAGTTGGGCATCGGACATCAGCTCAGGTCATGATCTCATGGTTTGTGAGTTCGAGCCCCGCATCAGGCTTTGTGCTGACAGTGCGGAGCCTGGAGCCTGGAGTCTGCTTCGGATTCTGTGTCTCATTCTCTCTCTGCCCCTCCCCCACTTGTGCTCTGTCTCTCTCTTTGTCTTTCAAAAATAAATAAATGTAAAATAAATTTTTTTAGTAAAGTTATTTTAATAGTGGCTGCCTTAGAGATTCAATTAGCATTTTAATTTAAAACAGTTTGGTTCAAGTTAATACTAATTTTGCTTCAATATACCTCTGCTCCCTCCCCCTTTTTTGTGTTATTACTTTCACACAGATTATGTATTTATACATTCCAAGCACAAAGCCTTGCCTTATGTAGCTGTCTTTTAAATCAGATAAAAGAATACAAAAGAGTTAGAAACAAAAATATGTTTATACTGCCTTATATTTATCTACGTACTCCCCTTTTCCAGTGCTCTTTATTTATTCATGTGTGTTTGGGTCACCATGCAGTGTCTTTTCTTTTTAGTCTGTAGGGTTTCCTTTACTATTTCTTCTTGGATAACTCTGCTAGTGACAGATTGTGTCAGCATTCATTTATCTGAAAATATCTTAATTTCTCCTTTATTTGTGAAGGTTGATTTTACTGGATATTCTTGGTTGACAGTCTCTTTCATAATACTTCAATTATGTCATCCCACTTCCTTCTGTCCTCCATGGTTCTGATGAGGATCCTTTGTATGTGATGAGTTACTTCTCTTGTTGCTTTCAAGATTCTGTCTTTGTCTTTCTAATGTTTGCTTATTAAGTAGATCTTGGTGTAGATCTCTTTGAATTTATCTTACAGTTTATTGAGCTTTTAGAATACATAGATTAATGCTTTTCATCAAATTTTGGAAGTTTGGGGTTATTATTTTTTCAAGTATTCTTTCTGCCCCTTCTCTTTTCTTTCCTTCTGAGACATTCATTTTGGATATGCTTATATGTTTGATTGTGTCCACAGGTCTCTGAGGTGCTGTTCATTTTTTTTCATTCTTTTTTCTTTCTATTTCTAGGACTAGACAATCTTAATTGGCCTATCTTAAATTCACTGATTCTTCTGCAAGCTCAAATTCCTTTTAGCACCTCTAGGGAACTTTTTAATTTCAATTATTGTACTTTGCAACTCTAGAATGTCTTCTGAGTTTTTTTTAAATTCTTTCTTTTTGTTGATATTCTTGAACCGGTGAATTATTACTGTCATATTTTCTTTAATTCTTTTGTTATCTTAATATATTTATAATAGCTGCTTTAAAGTCTTTGTCTATTAAGTCCGTGATTGGTTCCCCCTCAGGGGCATTTTCCCTTGGTTCTCCTTTTGTCCTGTATATGTGTCATATTTTCATTTTTCTATACATGTTTCATAATTTCTGTTGAAACTGGATAATTTAGATAATATATTATATATTGTAATCACTCTGGTATCAGATCCTTATCCCCTCCAAAGTTTATTATTGTTGCTGCTATTCTGTAATATGTGGTCACTGAGTTCTCTGCTAGGTTTTGGGGGTTTTTGTGTGTTTTTTGTAAGTTCTTGTTTTTATTTTCAAGCTGGATTCCTTAGGGTCATCCTTGAGCCAGTATTATTTAGTGGCAGCCAGCAGTCTTTCAGATTTCCTTAAATGCTTTGCCAGTATGTGTTTCCCCCTTTGCCAATGAGATCCATGTGTGAAGACATGCCTTCAACCCTCAGGCAATTTATAAAACAGTCTTAGCTTTCATTTCCTGCTTATGCAGGACCTGTGTCAGCCAAACATGGACTGACGTGATGAGAACCTTCTTTTTTTCCAGATCAAGTCTTGTACCCACACTGTCTTCTAGATTCCCAGAAATGTATCAGGCCTTTTTGAAGTTCCCTAGTTTTAGTTGTCTAGCTCTCTGTGACTTCCTTTTAAATTTTTAATCATGCTATTTTTTTTTCTTCAGTTGAAATCAAATCCTTGGACCAACAGCTATGATGCCAGCAGATTACTGGCAGTGTTAGTTAATATCCTGGGGATAAAGCTTTTTTATTGTTGTTGAGCTAAGCTCTGTGTCAAATCAATAGCCCCAGTATCCTGGGAATGGAAGTTTGTCAGGTCACTACTCATTCAGGCAAAATGTTTATTGCACTATATGGATGGGGCTTTTAGTCAAGTTTCAGAAATTGTCAGTCCTCTCCATTGACTAGAGAGAGAAGGGGGATGGGAATAGCCCATGTTAAAATGATATAGATACTGCTACTGACAGAGATTTAATATTTTCTCTTGAGTAGACAATTTTCAGTTTGTTCTGTGGCTTTTGCTAATTTCCAGAGTTCCAGAATGGTTGATTTTAGTTATTATTTAGTTATAATTTTCTATTTTTGTGAGAGAACAATTTCACTGACTCTCTCTGCCATTCCAGAATACTTGTAATTAGAATAATATGTAGGGACATTAAACCAGTGTTCCCTTGTCTTTTATTGAGCCAGCCCCAACCAACTCAGATTTTAGAGTTTCTTTTCAGATTATAGTTTCTCCTATAATATGAAAATGATTCTCCTTCTTCTGTTAAGAAGAAAGAAAGAGGAGATGATGTAAGGGAAATCTATGCCAGGAAGGGAGAAGTAGATCAGTTGCCCATTCTGCCATGATGGCTGAGAAAGAAAGACAGCTGATTATGGAGAGGTCTTTCTTCATTTCTTCTACTCAAATGAATGGGAAGAAGGGACTCAGTGGAAACATCCAGATGCCACATACCTGGGAATCCTGAGGAATAGTGCCCAGAAAGGTGATCCTGAGGTATATTTGCTTGTTTCTCAAGGCCTGTGCATAGCACTCAAACATGTGGCCAAATGTTGAGGTGCTGATAGGAGCAGCAGACTGGTTAAGACCCAGTATCTGAATGAAGTGGTTGTCACATTTAAAATATCATATAAATGCTATAGACTGTAGATTCTAGATGCTTACATGTCCTCCAAAAGATCAAGTGAAGCCAGCTGCACCTGAAAGGTCACCAGTTCAGGGAACATATCTGAGTGGCTGTCCTATGACAGAAACCAGAGGAGACCAGTAAGGTTCTATCTAAAGAATGCCACATGCATTCCAATCACTTGTCTTCCCTGTTGCCATGAGGTTATGCTTAGAGAAAAGCAAGAAAGGCATGCAGGAGTAGAGATGGGGAAAAGAAATCTGAAAAGCATTTACCCAAAAGAGACGAAGTCATTCGAAATGCATTACTCAAACTGGAAGAGCCTGGAATGCAAGAAATAGAACATTGAAAGTTCCTGCCCTCCCCTCCCAAGAGATGTGAGAGGATTGTAAGGAAGATCAAATGTGTACTAGAAAACAAAGAAGCTAATTTTCTTTGTACGTCTAAGTATAGCTCAAGTCCATTTGTGATCCAGCTGCATTCTCCTTTTTCTAGTCAGGCAGAAATATGCTACTTTCTACCTTCTAATTGAATATGGGTTTACTCTCTTCAGTGATTCTCTTGTGCTCCCCTTGTCTTTCTCTTTTCCTCTCTGATACATACTTGGCAGAAGAAAATTTCTGTGCTTGTTCTCACCACTGGAAATCTCTGTGTAAGAAGAAACATGACTATGTTCCCATTAAGATAGAGGACTTCATTGCTTCTGTTTCCTCTGTCTTGAATGCCCTCCACCTCTACCCCTTCTCCACCTGACTGGCTACCTGTCCTTAATTAATTAATTTTAACATCTGTCTCCTAGTCTCCAGTCTGAGTTGAAGACCAGTCCTCTGATTCCCACAGTACCTTACCCATCTCCATCTTCCTCCCACCAACAATATTGCACATATTCACTTCCCTGTTTCCTGCTGAACTGTGAGCTCCCAGATGCCTGTTCTGTTTCATTTGCCTTTTGTCAGTGTCTAGTCTAGTACCCGGGAAAAAAAAAAGAAGTTATTCATTCCAGTATTGGCTATTTATTATTTTTTATTGTTTCTTAAATATTACTACTTTGTACCTTTCATTCAGTCAAATTATTGAGCACCTACCATAGGTTTAGAACTAAGTAAAATCTAGTCCTGAGAATCTTATAATTCTTTGGGGCAGATAAATACACCTTCAAAATTCAATGTATTGAGTACTTTAAGAAAAAAAGTTGTGGGAGAAGAATAGACAAAGCCCTAACTTTCATGAGAGATCAAGATAGACTTCATATAGAAGGATATGTTTTATTTGAACCTCAAAGAAAGAGTTCAATTCTACAAGAAAAGTATGGGTGAGGTGGGAAGAATCATTGAACAGTATGTGAAAAACAAGGAAAGATAATTCAAGTTTACATGCTTAACATTTACTATTCCATCCAACAATTGAAAAGACGGATATAGGTTGACTAAAAGCTTCAACTGTATTTACTGGATGGAACCTAGGAGATATTTGAATTACAACTTTATGTCATAAACCTGAGTTTTCAGCATAAACTTGATTTCTAAATTTTTTTTTAACATTTATTTATTTTTGAGACAGAGAGAGACAGAGCATGAATGTGGGAGGGTCAGAGAGAGAGGGAGACACAGAATTGGAACAGGCTCCATCCAGGCTCTGAGCTGTCAGCACAGAGGCTGACGCGGGGCTCAAACTCACGGACCATGAGATCATGACCTGAGCTGAGGTCAGACGCTCAACCGACTGAGCCACCCAGGTGCCACATAAACTTAATTTCTAAATAAAACTATAGACTTAATCATTATACTTAGATTGCCAATGGCTTTCATTTACCCATGCCATCATAGAGTGGGAAAGGATTTTCAGTGTAATCTCTTCCAGCTTCCCTGACAATGTAGAATTCTTCCTGAAGTAGTCATGTCAGGAGTTCATCCCATAGTCTGGCCCATATTCTGGCCATGTTTTCTCTAGAGTGAAATGTTCAAGAGAGACATGTAGTGCTTGAGCCTGAATGCCTTCTTTACTCAAAATCAGAGACATTAAAATGTATGAAGATTAAATCAGAAGCATATCTGGAATTCCTAACAGTTGATTTGGTGTGAAGAAATAAATAAATAAAGGAGAAATAATTGAGATTTTCAGTGTGTGAAATTCTTGAATATTTATGTGCAGTACATCAGAACAACATCTTTCTCTCTCTCTCTCCCTCTCTCTCTCTGTCTCTTTCTCTCTCTTTCTCTATTTGTGTACACTATATTCTACTATTCCTCTTTCTCTGGCTGAGTAAATTTCTGCCTATTACATGCTCTGATGTGTTAGCCTTTCATTCAGTCGCTAGTTACCCATTCAGTAAATATTCATTGAGCATCTATAACGAGATCTTAACTATAAAAGTAAAACATACACAGTAACAATATAGAGAACTGACAACATACCACGGCAAGGTTGAATCACTGTGTTGTACACCTGACATAATACAACGTTGTGTGTCAACTATACTCAAAAAATGTTAAAAATGAAATAAGAATAGACATCAAAATATCTACTTAAACATAAAAACACCTACAGTGAAGGCAAAATAATATAAAAAATACAAGCATATCATAAATACAATTTTATAAAGCACATAATATTTTCTTTGAGATGCTGTGGCTGACTAGAGGCTAAATGAATGCTAAAGAGAATATGTGCTTTAAAGATCAGAGAAAGAGGGCTGTATGGGGTCAGAAGAAAGATCACAGAGGTGAGATAGAGTGTGAGGGGATCATGGCTTGATATGAGAACAGGTGAAAATGTGGGGTGAGTGAGTCGAGAGGGTATGATTAAGGGAATGCCGAGGACTTCTGGGGAGCCAGCAAAGTCCTAGTTTTTTAATTAGATGGTAAATACATGAATGCTCTTTTCACAGTCTTTCTTGGGCCCTTCATTTGTTTTATGAAATTTTCTGTGTGTGTTAAATTTTGTAATAAAATAGTTCAGAAAAGAGATTGATGGGTGGGAAAAGTCTGCATCAGTTAAATATAAAGTGTTCCTAAAGCCTCTGCTCTAACACTGGGAAGTCAAAGCTGATTAAGACAAAGCTGCTAGCTTCATGGCTGTTCAGAGGCTCCCATTCCACACACAGGAAGGAGGGGAGATAACTGGAGATGAGTCTGGAACGGTAGACCTGGACAAGATCACAAACACTGTGACCTTTGCCTTCTTCCAGTAAGTAATAGAGAACCACTAAAGGGCTTTAAGCAGATTTATGTGATGAAACTTTCATTTTAGAAAGATAACTCTGGTTATAACAGAAAATATGGATTGGGGAAATGAGGTAAAGCTGAGGGTACAATATCTGACAAAGCCTCACATTGTTTTAACTTTCTCAGATTCATGTTTTCCTTCCCCAGTAGTTTTGAGCTTCTGACCAGTTGTGTCACAATCTTATATTGTCCAGAATAGGGTAAACAATCCTTGTGAGTGAACTCCATAACTTTAATTTAGCTGCTTTAATCATTTTTGTTAGAGTAGAAAAAAATGAAATAGAAATATTAGTTGAATTAATGGACTGATGAATTATCTTAATGTCTTGATACTTTTTAAAACCTGTTGAGTTGTGCCCAAATTTATAAACATTATTTGGTTAGCTTCTAAAGTTCGATATGCTCCTGACTGCATGTAGCCCATCTCTATCTCCTTCAATCCCCTTCACCGTTCCAGGAAAATTTGAAGAGCTATTTATAGAACATAAGCCCCAGTGAGTGTATATGTATATAAAATACAAGCCCAAATTTAAAGGGAGCCGTAGCTCTAAGCTTTTCTTGTAGGCATCTGGGAGTGCTTGTTTACAAGGTTGCACTCAAGAGTCACTGACCACAACCCAGGTTTGAGAAAACATTGATGGGAAAGAGCAAAGGACCAGAAATAATGTTATTGGTGTCAGCAGTTCCTCAATTGGATAATGTTTGCAACATAAGTGTAGGGAAATTGAGAATACGAGTTATTTTTAGAATTTTATTTTTCCATATTCTGACAAGAACTCTTCCCTTTTTCTTTTATCTTAGTTTCTGTTTCTTTGTTTTCTTTTAAATCAGTGGCTTTGAGTGGAAAATGCCCTAGAGCAGTAAGAGGAGGAAGGAAGCTCCAGAAAACCTCAGTGAATTTTTCCAGTTTTTAAAGGAATCTTGTGTGGCTGTGTACATGTGTGTGGATGTTTTGAGGTTGGAGTGGGAAAAAATGGGTGAAATGAAGACAGTTTTATCCTTCTCTGCTAATTCTCAACACACCCAGGACAGGGGAAAACTTCAGGAAGGACCTAAGAAAACACAGAACCAATACAAGTTGAGGCCCAATTTGAAAAGCAATATAGGACCCCCTTACCTCAAACCAGCAAGGTAGTAAAGATAGCCAGTGGTTGTGTTTGAAAGTCTCTACCACCTCAGTAGAATGTAGGATGGAAACTTTACCAGGTCTTATCCAGGAGGAAGAGAAGTGTATCTTATGGTGGAAACATATTTCTAAGCAGAACTACAATAATATTCTCAGGTCCAAGTGTGACAAAATAAAGGAAGAGCCACGTACCATATCCTAAATATTTGAAAGTTCCAGACTCCAGAAGTGTCAGAACTTAATTTCTGTTGTTTATGAGTCATTCTGTCTATGGGATTCTGTTATAGCAGCCTCAGACAAATCCAGGAAGAAACAAAACAAAACATCCACTCACTCCAACCAGTTGGTGCCCCACCCACTCCTACCAGTTTCTGTATAATAATTGCTAATAGTTTTTGAGCATTAACTATGTTCTAGATACTTGTGTACTTACTTTATATAGAGAATATATATATTTTATAGATGTATATATTACATAACTTATTGCATATGATATACTTTATCCCTATTTCAGTGATTGGCCATAAAAAGAGGTTAAAGAAAATCCCAGAAGGCACACAGATAGATAGTACTTGGTGGGGCCAGTATTTGAACCCTTGTCGGATTCTCTAGAACACACTCTTAAGCACTGGGCCTCACTATCTTCTGGATCCTGACTGGGCATGGAAAGAAAAAGCTGCATCCTAGTTCCAGCTACTAGTCTTGCCATCCTGGGCTAATGTATTTAATCTCTCTGTATTTTGTAAAACAGAGAAAATAACATCGCTCTCTGAGGACTGTTCTGGGGCTGGGGGAATTCAGCTATGGGAAGTGCCTATGAAAGCATAATGCTAGGCATTCAATAAGTGCTGGTTCCTCCCTTCCCTCTTTCCTTCCTTCCTTCCTTCCTTTCTTCCTTCCTTCCTTCCTTCCTTCCTTCCTTCCTTCCTTCCTTCCTTTCTTCAGCTGGTTGGCTATTTTCTTTGACTACTTTCTTTTGACTTCCCGAGTGTGCAATTCACAGTAATGATACTGATTTTCCTTTTGGCATCTTTATTAACTAAACACTTCCCTTTACCTGTCTTAGGTCTTTTGTTTCTACTGTTGATCACATTGTTGCTCCTTTTGTTTTAGTAATAGGCCACCCCAAGTCTTTTTTTCTCTGGAGAGGAGATGACAGGGTGTAATTTACAAATTAAGTCTATGAAAGTGGGAGGCCTTGTGGGCCCTCATGACTCTGTCATCACTCCTGGAAATGATCTTGTAAAGCGCATATCCTTTCCCTAAAGTCGGCAGTTCTGTTTTGACACAGAAGGACAGAGAAGCCTCCTGAGAAAGTCTGTTCTTCAGTTCCTGCACATACAGTTTAGGGGCAGGCATTAATTTAGTTTGGGCTTCCTTCTACTTCCTGTAACTATGAGCCTCTCGAGAACTGCAGCTTCCTGATTTTCAGGGTGGTTCACAAATACCGTATGTGAAATTAAGGTGCTGGAACAGACCTGGAGGATCAATTTCCCTTCCTGAGGAGAACAAACTATTCTATTCTTTGCTTAAGGTGGTCAAAAGCCCGACCCTCCTATAAAAAAACAAAACAACAACAACAACAACAAAAAACTCCTTGAAGTCAGAGGAGCTGAGTGATCAGGAACATGGATTTTATCCCCACAACTGAGTCTCCAGTCATGGGGTGGATTGGAGAAAACAAAAGTTTGAGTTGCTTGCTCCTCCCACTGGGCAGGGATGCCAATTTTTAGCCTAACCAAAAGAAAATCCCCCCTGTCTGTTCCACCCACCAGAGATTCCTCCTGGGCTGGCCCAAGCCATTTGCATCACCACTGCTTGCACCAGAAGTGTTGCATCACTGAGAAGCGGAAGCCCTGGAGGGATCCCATCCCTGCCAGTTTCTCTAAATTGTTATTACTTTTAAAAGTGAAACCAACCATCTGTTTCCTCCACTTAGCACATTCCTGAGGAGCTGCAGCCACATGCTGGATTAGCCAGGCAAGGGAGGGAGCCTTGGGCTCAGGAGTGAGGGCCAGCTTCCTCCTTTCATGATTCAGAGGCCAGTTACAGCTCAAACCTGTTAACCTGCCTTTAATCCTTTAATTCTCCCAACCGCCAGGTTCTTTAGAGATCCAACAGGTCCTGCCTTCCTAATACCCAAATAAGGAGATTGAGGCTGGGACCTGCTCTTGGAAAGAAGGAGGAGGGGCTTGGAGTGGACTGGGCCCCAGATTCAGTGCCAAGATGACCCTGGCACCCAAGGATTTGGAATAAGGATTCTTCTAGAAATTGTGCCAAGTATGCACGTGAGACACTGAGAAGGACCTAATTAAGGCAGCTTTATAGGTACCAATAGTTTACTCCCCTCCCTTTTTCTGAGCTTGTTATCTAAAGCCTAAGAAGGTTCTTTTGGTTTTGGGTTTTTTGAATAAAGAAAGGCTAATGAGGGAAACCCAACATGTTCTCCTTCATCTTTGGTGTACCTGTAGGTTGAGGGGGACTCCAGTTGGAAGACCTGGCTATAAACATCCTATTGCATGGATCAGGTGCCCCAGCTCCTCGCCTCTGTACCTTTACCCACTTCTCTGTCTGGCTTTGAATTTGCTGAACTACTGGTGCCCTTCTTAGCTGCAGTCTGTGGAGCTACGTCATGGGCTTCCTCTGGTGGCTGGCATTGTGCAGGCTGCTCAGTCACAGCCTGCCCAGACGTGGAGAGAGCTGAGCCAGCTTCTTATGAATGAAAGGGAAGGAATCATCCCAGGCACACCCCGCTGCATCTTTTCCAAACCGGCTTCCCAGGTATTAACTTGTACAAACAAAGAAAGGGAAATTTCTTAGGTATAAATTTCCACACTTCAAGCTCAATCAGCACCAACTTGCTAGATCCTGAAGCCTCAAAGGAATGTTTTGCAGATAATCTGTGTGTTCTAACTTAATTCTTTAGATTCCTTCTTGAATTCCAAACATTGCTGGCCTTGATTTGTACTTAAGAGACAATTTGCAGAAGGAAAAATATTTAACAAGGCATGTTTTTTCCATTCAATCCTCCAAATGTATTACCTTTATCAAATTCAGATTAGCAGATATTTTCACAAAGCTCAGGATTCTGTCTTAATTGCTGAGAATTGGCCTCAAAAAAAAAGGTTTTATAAATTAAAAGATAAAATAAAAGCCTCAAAAAAAAAAAAAAAACCTTATTGGGCACTTTCTTTGAGTTAAGGACAAAGCTAGAAATAACTGGATGTCTCCCTTCCTTCACAGTACATGCTGTTCCAAGTAGACAAAGTGAAGAGAATGCTCTTGATAGCATGCTCTGTATGGCACCCTCACTGGAGACCAGAAACTCATTCCCTTATTTTTGTGTAATGTCTCACAAGCAACTGTTAAGGATAAGGAGGCATCAGCCAGGTCAACAATGTAATAAAACCCAGTTGGAACCAGGGACTCAATGCCACGAAGACTCTTTTAGTCTTTTTCTCATTTATCTGCATCTGGGCCTCATCCTCTCTCACTGCCGAGTGGTTTTCTACACATTTGGGTAAAACATGATCACCAACAACTCTTGAGTTTGACCTCTGGCAATTCTACCAGCTGAGATGGTATCTCTCCACCCACCCTCAATTTCTCTCTCTCTTCTCAAATCCAAAAGTCCTTTGGCAAGAGAGTTCATTGATTCAATTTGGGAGACACAGAAAATGGCTGACTCTGACCAGAGATTTGGAACAGTGAGATATGATCACGGAAAACCAAAATGTTTCAAATGGCTCTCAAGTCGGGTAGCAGCTAATGGCTAAGATCATGAATGGCCTTCTATAACATATTTGGGTTTTACTTGAAGGTAATGAAAGAGTCATTGAAGGATTTTTAAACAGGGTAGTGGCAGGATAAGAGTGTATTTTAATAAGCACACTGTAACGTGGGAAGAGAAGACTTGGAGGGTATTAGTCAGTGCAGCCATACATCAGCACCTGCGAACTAGTGTCTCCTTTCTGCACATCTGTGCCTCATGCAAGATTCAATCCCAGAGTGGCAATGACCTGGGCCCTGCCTTTAGCCTTTAGCCAGACCAGCAGCCAGGATGCCTTGCCCCTTTTAATTGGATTGGCAGAATCTAATGGGACACACTCAGTCCTGACCCAGGATAAAGAGAGAATATTTGTGGGGTCTACTCTCAAGGAACCTCTCTTACCACACTCTCTCTTCCCCCGCTTGCTATGAGAGAATTCATCTGAGGGAGTGTGGTAATAGGAAATAGCTTTCGTTTCTCTTCCTGGAGTCATTACAGCCCTCAAGGAAGGGAAAAAAGTTATTTTTAAGTGCATGTTTGGGAACTACAGTAGGCGCATGCCTACTTAAGTGTAGGGGAAGAAAAAAATTTTTCAACCCTCTTGAGGTTCCTGGCTGGGCCTGAAAATTAAACTGACAAAGACAGCACAAAAATAGATACATAGATACACAAAACAGAAAAAGAGCCCAGATATAAATTCATAATTGTATGGTCAATTTATGACAAAGGAGACAAAAATATACAATGGGAAAAACGACAGTCTCTCCAACAAATGGTGTTGGTAAAACTGGGCAGCTACATGCAAAAGAATGAAACTGGGTGATTTTTTTACACCATACATAAAAATAAACTCAAAATGGATGAAAGATCTAAATGTGTGACATGAAACTATAAAAATCCCAGAAAAGAGTACAGGTAGGAGTTAATGGAAAGAAAGAAAGTAATGGTGAATCTTCAGAGGCCAAAAACCAAGAGAAAGTGGGAACCTGAAAGACAGGCAACATTTAAGTATGTAATGGCTGAGAATTTTCCAGAATTACTAAAAATTTACTCTCAGGTTCAGGAATCCCCAAACAAGGTAAATGAAAGGAAACCTACATCTAGACACATTGTGCTGACTCAGCACATGACATCAGTTTCTAACCCCTTTCTATGGTTTGGTCGGGTCGGGATGGGTTGGGTTGGGTTGGGTTCCATTGTGTTCTGTCCAGTTTGGTTGTTTATTGGGAATGCTTCAGACTACATTTCCCAGACTGCACAGCTGAGGTCCTAGATGTGACTTACTTATCTTCTGCTTCTGTTCTCCTGTGAAAGTTGAAAGACAAAAGGGACACAAGACCATCTCCCTGCCACAGCTCTGTCTGATGAGTACGGTCCTGAGATATGAGTGTTTCAAAGCAGTAGCAACAACCGGACTCGGTGATCCAGAGCCTGACAGGCACAAGTGTGGCGAATCCACCAGCATCTGAGGCATTTGGGCCTCTGGACACAGCATTCCTCTGTTGGGTCACCCACTTTGTAGAGCTTAGTGACTTCTAATCTGCAGCCACATCCATGATTTCTGGACCCAGGAGTGAGGACAGAAACTGCCTCCCATATCCCATATTAAATTTTACCTGTTTCCTGTGTTAAGTCTCACTCTCCTTACTCCTAACCTGAGAAGGACTGTGTGGGTCTCCCATGATCCAGACCATCAAAACTAGCAGAGAAGAGAGGAAAAAGATAGAAAATCATCACTCCTAAATGCTCTGGGTTCGCTCTGAGGAGCAGCCACCACTCCTCTGTCCCTGTCTCTGTCTCTGTATCAGGTCTCCCTATTCCTGGTGACTAACTGAGAAGGGTCCTTGATTGGAAAGAAGGCAAGAAACTTTGCTTCTGCTGCTGCCATCTGATTACCTGGGGCATCTGCTGCAATGCTGAAACTCTGCCATCATACCCTCTGATCAATTTCCTCTCTCTTGTTTTAGAGAACCCTTGCTAATACTATCTTCTATGGTGTTTTTCCTCCTTTTCATCTTCATTTATTTTTTCCTTTATAAAACTGCAGTCTTATAAGAGTAAAGATAGCTCTTGAGTTTGTTAGTTCTATTGTAACATTTTTTGCTTACCAATTTATTTTTTTCCGAATTTTGTTTTATTTCATTTCTAATTTTCTTAGGACTTTCAATGTGTTTTTTCCTCCTACATAATCAAATTAAGTGCTTTATTTGTTTATTTTCTCATTATTTTTAACAGTAAAAGCGTTGAAGACTAAGAATTGACCTCTGAGTATTTCTGTGACTGTCCCAAAGGTTTTCTGAAAAATGAGGAGCTCTAATTTTTGTTATTTCATCCAAAGTCTGTTATTAACTCATTGCCTTATGCCTTATGCCTTATTTGTTTGGATCCAAGGAAAATAATTCTACTCATTATAAATTCTTGATGCTTGTTTTATTGATATTTGCTGATGTCCTCAAACAACTTATGTAGATACCTAAAGTCAAACAAAGTATGCAGATGTCTGAAGCCATGAGCTTCCCAAAGGTCACTTGAAGTGCATCCACAAGATAAAACATCACAATCTAAAGGAAACTCCCCCATCAATGAACTGAATTCCTAGCCTAGTCTTCCCTCTCAATTTCAAATTTTCCCATATTTTCCTGTTAACCTCATACATCCAGACATTTTCTGTTGAGTTAATGTGGTTTTTTTTCTCTGAAAAATATCATTACTCATTCTTTAAATCTACTCCCTGGCCACACCATTTCAGCAGACTAGCTTACACCATCATTTCCATCTGACACACGCCTTTCTGTAATTACTTGTTTGCAATTATAAATCTGCTACACAGGGAGGAAGTACCATTTTTTGTTTATTTTTGCATCTCCAGAGCCTAACTCACTACTCACTGCATGCATGTTTGCTGAATTCGGTTTATCAAATATTAAAAGCATTTTGTTTTAACAAAACACATATCTGTCCTTTATCTCTATAACAAGATTTTAGGAAGAGATGCCTGCCCCCTTCATCTCACTCATAGGAGGAGTGTGGCTTTCCACGGGACTACTGAAAAAAGCTTAATTTGTGAGTACTATATGTCATAAAGGTTTGAGGTCTAATATTCACCCAAAGAATCTCAACTCAAATATGACCCAACTGCTCCAGTGGCAAGGAAACAGAACATGCTATTATATTGAGATTGGCCAACACTGCTAGAGTTTGTCAAGGCAAAGGATGCTGATGGGAACCAAGTATGCGGGCTTCCCATGGGTGTTTGTCCTATATTATAGCCACCTAGAGAGGCAGTGGAACCCCAGCAGCAAAAACCTGGAAATAAATGCCTACAGATAGCACAGACGCTACAGAAGGCACAAATAACCATCTAGATTAGAGAAGTATCTGCTCGGGACAAGGAAACTGAAGTCTGAGAGACTTGATCCTACCTTCCAAAGAGCCACCAAAGTGCTTCATGAAAGACTCTAAACACCTGTCGTGTTAAGCTGACTTTATTTGGTCAGTTCAATTGATGCTTTTTCTATTCTTTATATTCCCACATGAGCAAGGTGAAAAAAAACAAAAATACAGGGAAGAAGTTAACCATACCCCCCTTTCCCACTAGAAACTTCCAGGCTGATCCAGAGATAGGAGGACATAAGCCATTAAATCACATTTTGAGGTCTTTTTAATATCTTCTCCTGGATATTGTAATTACTGACTTCAGACTGTGTTCTTTACTTAAAGTGACCATACCTCCTGAATAGAAAAGTCCTGGGATCTACCAGGGTTTACAGAGTAGGGAAAGATTATTTCTTCTGAGTAGACATTAAAGCGTTGGAGGGAGACAATGAAATTATACTCTGTTTATATCATGAATTACACGTGGTCACTCTACTGCTTAGACTTCATGTGATCCATTCAGTATCCAGGGAGGGATATAGGGAGGTTCTAAAGCCAAGAGCTACAAATGCTATATAGAGCCAATACAATGTCAGCTAGTCCTCTTAGTTCCAAAAAAGAGAACTTACTCTGGCAACTTTAAGCAGAAAAGGAATTTATTAAGGCATTAGGTAGCTCAAGGGGCTGGAGAAATAAACTTATGGCTGAGTTTCCAGAAACTCCTCCCAGAACCTCACCACAGAACAGTGTATCTACCAATGACCCCAGAACCAAGCCGCAGCCACCTGCACATAACCTTTTTTCTGACATGACTCACTCTGAATTGCATGTATTGGTAGAATCTATATGACCTGCCAGCACCATTCTACCCAACAAAGGTGGAAATCATGATAGGGGAACAATCAAAATATAGAGTCTTTTCAAAAGACGTTGAACAGCCACATGCAACAGATGACCTGAACTCATGGCATAAATACTTAGTATGCCCTTCATTCTAGTTTCTCATCCTGTTCATTGCACTGTGGAATATTCTTGCCTTTTTTCCAAATCCTGGAGGAATGACTAGGTTTCATAGCTCTTTTTGGTCATAGGAGGTTTATGCCTGTTTAAGATCCACAAAGATTACAAGTCACGGGGCCAACAGCCTAACATTTTTCCTTTTCTGCTACTTAATCTTAACATTCAGCCATGGACCACCACATCCATGCAAACCTCTCAAGGAGTTCCAATGCATAAGGACTTCTTTTTCTAATACAATAGCAGCCTATGTCTGTCCCACTCATCTGCACTTGTAATATCTTTCAATATCTTTTTATTTAACTATTATCTTATTTGTAAAGGCAGCTGGAATGGACTGAAGAGAACTCCATCAGGGGTTATTTCTTACAGGCATTCATACATGGTACATGACAAATGTTCAGCAAATATTTGTATTATTGTCACATTTAGAAGTCAGGATACCACTGGATAGTAAGCTCCTGAAAAATAACCCAAAGTCATGTGATCAAAGTTTTGCCACATTCTCAGCATGCATCCACCTTTACCTGTGGCTTATCAGGAGCCCACCCACACAGTGTGCCCAATTCAGTGCTTGCTTACCACTCCCACATCCCAGTGTTTCTGCCTGCTTGGATCCCAGAAGCATGGCTGGCTTCCAAGTTATTCTTCACAATTCTCTGAAGAAAGTTTCTGTAATACCAGTGTGAATAATGAGGACATGTCATAAGTAAGCTATATGGCTCATGATGTACACTACACCGTAGGTGAGTAGCTTCCTGAAGATCTTCTGCAGTGTAGGTAAGCCCTCACAAACAACTTGGTTTGGACTAGCATCAAATGACCCCCTCCTCTGAAAACCAGCCCCTTATTCCTCATATGAACTTCTTCTAACACTGTTTTTTAACCGGAGGGAAGAGTTCTGGTTTTTAATTTTGCTGCCTCTTTTTCATGGTGCAGTCTTTCTTTAAGTGTTTGAAAGTCTTTAAACTGGGGAACCTTGTATGGGGCCTGCTTATTCTGGTCATTGTGGGAGGGGAGCAGGGCACGAAGTTGGACCTTAGGCTTACCCTCTGCTTTTAGCACACACATGTACCACTGTCTGCTGCACAGCACAACAGACAAATTACTCCAGATATAGTGACTCAATTCATTTCCCTGATGAAGGCTCCAAGGTCTCCTCCTACATCTTGTATCTGTGGACTCTAGGCTTTAAAGCCCTTCAGTCACTTCTACCTCCACCATTATTTTCTCCTGCTTGTGATTAGTATATAATTTTGGAGGACTGATTTCTCTGTAGATTGGCTCTAGTTTGATTCGTATCCATTCAGTATTCTCAAAATTTCACACTCACTGATGTAGTAATGATCTAGGGTCTATCTGGCAGCTGTTTATTACAAATCAACAAACCCTTAATAGTAGGTTTTCATAACACTTTATAACTGACAAAACTTCTGATCATCTCATTTAATTCTCATGACTTTGTCATGACATTTTACAAATGAAGACAGAGCAATTCAGAGTTTAGTGACTTGTGCAAAGTTATACAACCATAAATGAAGGAAATTGGATCTATGTACTCTATACTGTACAAGTAGTCAAAGGATGCTCGGTTTTCCCACACCATGTTTCCTCCACATCCCCTCTCCCCATTGGAACAGCTCTCCAACCTGTAGGACTCACATCCCAACTCAGTCCCTTAATTATGTTAACTGGAACTCCTAATTTAGGCCCATCTCCATGGTTAGCTTTTCACTACTTTTTAAGTACCTCCAACACTTACATTTTTAATATTTTAGTTACAAAGAACTCTTCTTTCTGTTACTAATGCCAATCAATTTTAGTATCTACCTGAAAAACCAGGTTAACAAAAATAATGATGCTAAACCAGGCCTAACAGAAGAGAATGTCTAGGTCAGTTAGCAATGTCTGTCATGCAGGGGAGGAGATGTTGACAGCCTCTGAGACACACCTACAATTTCCTCACTTATTCTGCCTCCATCTCTCCTTACTATCACCTCCTTTTTCTACTGGCCACGTTTCCTTTAGTGGCTATGGAACTCAAGTATATTATTATATATTTATATCAAGCTAATTTTTTTAAATTAAAGCCTCTTCTTCAACTTGGCATGTCAAGAGTATCTACCTATTTATTTCATAGCAACTTTTAAAGGATTTGGTTGACTTTGACCAAATTTATTAGTTACAAAAAGAATCCAGATACACAGTAAATTTCATTTGTGTTTCAATCTATTCTGACATTGACCAAGAAGGTAGGAGTAGGTAACTGTTGATAAGATTTTTCAATATGTATAAGTAATTTCAGTAAGTAATTTTTAAACAAACACAAACACAAGTTGATACATAAGTCTCAAAAACGCAGCTTCTCTGGTTCTTGGCCCCAAACCTCCTTTTTAGAGTTTTAGAACTTCATCTGAGTACCTTAAAAGGAAGAAGTTTAGAAAGCATTCCCTTATTCAGTGACAGAACATTAAGCCAAGGGAATTAAAGAACTGTTTTTCAAACTCTTGAAACTCAGCTACTTTATTTGCCCAGTCTTTAAGGGTGGATGTTTCATTACTTGTCCAATCGTAAGAATTATTGGAAATCCCAGATAAGGCGTCTATTTTAAGTGACATTAAAAACAATTTTTTTTACTTATTTTTGAGAGAGTGCAAGCAGGGGAGGGGCAAAAAGAGGAGGACAAAGGATCTGAAGCAGGCTCTGTGCTGACAGCAGCAAGCTCAGTATGGGGCTTGAACTCATGAACTGCAAGATCATGACTGAATCAAAATCAGACACTCAAGTGACTGAGCCACCCAGGTGCCCCTTAAGTAACATTTTTATGTTAGGTATCTTAAACTCACAGAATCATCCAAGTAAATCATAAGCAGTGTAATTCACTCTTGGCCAACAAACATTTCTAGCCAAATTTCAGTCTCTCCATAGACACAGACCCCCAAGATAAACTAACTTTTGACACATTATTTCTTCAGAAAGGGAACAAAGAACATGTAAGTGTGAGTAATGATAAAAACTGGAAAATAAAGTCAAATTTACGTCAAGAGTTGATGGTATCAGTAGCATCTGGCATATGTCAACACACTTGTCCAAATCTATGACTCAATCTGAAAAGAGCCAGATTGATTCCTTGGATTTTGTATGGTTTAAATTAGAGATGCTGTTTTCTCTGAAGAAGCATTCATCTTTGACTGAATTTTCTTCTAAGCCATGGTGTGTGGGAAGGGAGGAGGAGGAGAAGGGAGAGTGAGGCATGTATATGTTAATAATGGCAAATGATAGACAAAAGTGGAAATCTTCCATCTTCTCCTTCTGTGGAGCAGGAAGCCTATGTCATGTGATATCAGGAGAACAAAAAGGACCACCCATCTCTCTCATAGGAGCTACACCCTGAACTCTTTTTTGTAGGCAAAATAACCCTGTTATCAGCTCATTTGGATAAATCTGTAATTTTTACTTTGGTATGAGTTTATCCACCTATTTATTCATTATTCATTCACTAGTCACCATACATTTACTAACTGGCTCTAAGATGCCTGAATTGCTGCTAGATGTTAGAGATAAAACTGTAGATATGACATAGCTATTGCTTTCACTGAACCTAGGTTTTAGTAAAGGAAGTATACAAGCAATTTATCAATTATAGTTGATAAAAGACAAGACAGAAATATAGGATTTAATGAATGAAGAGGAAGTCTTCCTGGAACCAGTGATAATTAAGACCAGAGAAGGTAGATATTAAAAGTAGTCAAAGAGAGAGAAGAAAATATTTCGTGCAGAATAGAGCAACAATTTTAAGGAACCAAAAATAATTTATTCTGTTTGAGATGTAGGTATTTGATAATCGAAGGCAAAATTAGGTGGGCATGCTATATAAGACTGAAGAGACAGGTAGACACCAGACCTTAAAGTTATACATATATTATTTAGAAATTGTGTATGGCTATAAGAGATGGAAGTCACCAAACAATGGTTTAAATAAGACATGGGGTTATTTTTCTCTCATGTACAACAAATCCAGGTATAGGCAGTCCAAATTATCTTCATGATGGAGGAAACATTAAAGATCTCAGCTTATTCTTGCTTTCAATTCTTTCATATTTAGTGCAGGACTTCTTTCTATAAGACCATTTCAATGCCTCAAGATGGCCACTTTAGTTTGTACCACTATTCTTCCAGTCAAGGAGATTGAAAGAGAAAAAAAAATAACAACAGGTAACATTCCCCCAATTAAGTTCTCTTTTTGATGAAACTTTTCTAAATGCTACATTTGAAACTTTGGCTTTTATTCCATTGGCCAGAACTTAGTCATAATAACCATTCCTATAGCCAAGGGATGCTAGGAAATATGGTTTCTTAGCTGAGCATGGTTGCTCTCCCTAACAAAGTCAGGAAAAAGGAGAAAAAATATTAAAGGCAACTAGTAATCTTTGCTATGCCACACCATCTTAATTCTACCCTGTAGGCAATGGAGTCATCCAAGAGTTTCAAGCCAAGAAGTAACATGGTCAAACTTGACCTTAATTTTTTAAAAAGTTAAAAAAATTATTGAAAAATCTATTCTTATTACATATGCAGTCTATTTATATAATTTTCCATAAATTCATAAATAGGACTTCATAAATCATGTTTTTGGTGAAATATTTGATGCATGCAAAATAATATATATGTATGTGAACATTATGGAAGACAATAATAAAACAAATACTCATTACCCACTGTAAAACTTAATAATCAGAATATTAGGGGTGCCTGGGTGCCTCAGTCGGTTAAGCACCTGACTCTTGATTTTGGCTTAGGTCATGATCTCACTGTTCGTGGAATCAAGCCCCACATCGGGCTCTGCACTGAGTGCAGAGCCTGCTTGGGATTTTCTCTCTCCTCTCTTTCTCTGCCCCACCCTGCTCTGCTTTAATGTTTTTTAATAAACATTTAAAAAAAAGAATCAGAATATTAGAAATACTTCCCCATGTTTAAAAGCCATCACCCACATAGTGTCAAAATACCCACACTTTTCAGCTGCGTATGACCATGCTTTTTGTAGACACATAGATAAGGAAAGGTGATAACAATATGAGGCCTCAGTGGCCTCATATTTTCCCCAGTGTCATGACTCATTCTAAAACCATACCAATAATAGCTACTACATAATTAGTGCTTATTATGTTCCAGGCATTCTTCTAAATGCTTTACACATATGAAATAACAATTCCATCAGTGATTCTGTGAAGTAAATATTATCCTCATTTCTGTTTTACAAACTGAGGCATGGAGTAGTTTAGTATCTTTCCCAAAGTTACACAGCTAGTGAATGGTAAACCAGGATTCACACAAGTCATCTGGCTGATGATGATGATGATAGTGGTTGGTGCTAGTTGCAGTCCTGGTGTTACCTTTTTCCCTTAAATATGGCTGCTTCTCTACTAGAATGTTAGTATAATCTCTAAAATTTCACCTGTCTCTAACATTCTAGTCTGATTCCTTGATGTTCTGAGGTTTTAAACTTGGCTTTGTGATTCTATCTATAGTCAATTTCTTATTTTCTCCAAGTGTTTTAGTTGAGCAATCCTACTTACTGTAAAAGAAAAATCCCTAAATCTCAATGACATAAAATACTGGAAATTTCTTGCTATGTAGATAAAATAGGTGTTTCTCATTAGTGACAAGAGTGGGGAAAGAGGCTCTATTCCAAGCAGTTGGTTACAAGCCCAGGCTGAAGAAGGCTTCAGAATTTCCCTGGGGTTTAATATTCACCAGTAGATAAGAGAACATGGATGACTGCAAGTGGGAGGGGCTCTAACTCACATTTCCTTGGGTAGAACTCAGTCACATGACCACCACTAACTGCAAGGGAGTCTGGGAGTCCCAGAAAGAAGAGGAAATAGCTTTGTTGATTAACTAGTAGTCTCTGCTACTGTAAACCTTACTTTTCTTACTTTTCTCACCTCAATGCTAAGGCTGACTATTTTTTTTAAGTTTTTTAAGCCTGTAGAATTTTCAGTAATGAAAACCTACAGCCTTACCACTTCACACAAATCAAAAAGTCTTCACCATTTGCTGATCATCCAAAATACTCCACTTATATTACTCATCTTTCTTGCAACCCCATATAAATTTGTCTTTACTTCTTTTAGAGGCTCTTATGTCTTTGGTTTATGTGAATTAAGATCCCGCAGGACAGGAGATGTGGTTTCTACAGGTGGCAACTAAAAATTATTAAACATCTTTAAAATGTCATGAACTGCATCACTTAATCCTCTCAACAATCTAACGTAATAAGTTTAATTATCCCTATCTGTATGATGGTGGAGCAAGGAAGGCAATAAGTAGGGGACCTACAAGTAAGTTGTCAGCCAAAATATACAGCTGCTAGATGATGGTAAAGTCTCAACTTCAACTCAAGCCTCCATTGATTCCAAGTATTGGATTTATACCAGTTGTATTATTCTGCTACCTTTCTACTTCTTTCAGATTCCCCAGAACACCTAGCACAATGTCAGTCACCTTGTGAAAACAAAAATTGAACAAATACTTGTTCAAGTAAATTGAATTGAATTTTATATGTCCTCAAATTTAATATACCTTTAGTGGAAACCTATGCTCTTGAAGGAAAGTCATATCATCCCTTCCTTGATTTCTTGTCCTTTTCATTCCTGCTTTATTTTTCCTTTTCCTTCACTTACATTCCATCAGTCCTTTTGTTGATGCTTGTAAGGTCTATGTCAGCCTCTGCAACCCCCCACCTCACCCTGAGAAGGAAGCTTTTATTTAGGAAGTTATGGCACACATTGTGCTGTCACTTAGCCACTTGAAAATTTCTGGCAAAAATCTTATGAAGAGCATAACTTACTATACTTTGAAAAATGTTCCTGTTTTATTTAACTTTATGGGGGAAAAAACAATTCAGACCTTCCTATGAAATGTGATTCTAGACACAATTGTCTACATGTATGCACTTAGCTCAGGACACTATTCTTTCTCCACGCTCCTCAGCTAGATTTTATTCCTCTTCCAGACAGACTCCTATCGGGTGGTATATGAGTTATCTTTTCAATTGACACTAAATTACTGGACAATCTGCCAAGCTAGAAGAAGAAAGGCATACTTTTTTTTTTCATCTAACACCAGCTGGCTAAAGCCTCCTCTTACAATTGTCTTCTGCTCGTAAGCATATTGCTGGGCTAGAGACTCAGAATGAATGCTACAGCATCCTTATATCTTGTACAAGGTACCTTGTTTAAGGAAATTGTAAGCAGGTAATTAGTAATGGTGTAATTGCTTTTTTGTGTATATGTAATTATGGTTTATGATGTTTGTCTAATAAATTATATCCATAGGAAGTAAATACTTTTAGAAAACAGTAAAATTGTGGCTCCTTGGGGAGCTATTTCCATACTACTAATCTAGACCAAGCAACACAAAACAAAAACATTTACTGGGGGGCAGGACCTGTATTTGTAGAAGGAACTTTTCACTATTTAATGACAAGACATTATTAATGAAGATACTTTATCCTTCAGATATTACATCACTTTGGGGAAAAAAGAAATGTGGACCCAGGATGAGAATTTTATTAGCAATATCAGTGTTTTATCTCTGTACCTGCTAAATTTCTTCAGGGTAAATCATTTATTTATTCACACAAAAAATATTTACTGGCCAACTTTATATGCTTAGCACTATGCTAAGTACAGAAATTCATAATTTTGAAAATAATAAGGTCATAAAAGAATTATATAATATATAATGGGAATTCAGAGAAAGGAAAAGCTTTCTTCTGCCTACTGGAATTTAAAAAAGCCTTATAGAGGAATTTTTTTCAAGCTGAGCCTTGAATGATTATTATACATTTACTTTATTCCACATTATACACAACAGTCTGAGAATAGCAATTCTAATATATAACTGCCATCAATAATGCAATTAGTAAGAACAGCTTAAAACATATTTTTAATAATCCTCCTCATTCTTCCCTTCCCATTTTAAAGTTATAATATACTTACATGTCAGAGGATATAGCCATTATATACCATAGTCTCTTCCTTTTAAGCCTTATGTTTGTAAAAACCAGGTGTTTCATGATCACAAGTTCTTAGGTCAGTGTCTGTCTAGTTATTTTAGTTCTCTGGAGCTCATTTTCTAATAGATTCTTCATGAAGGGCTCACAGGAACAAACAATATTTTCTGAGTTCTTTTTTTTTTTTTTAACGTTTATTTATTTTTGAGACAGATAGAGACAGAGCATGAATGGGGGAGGGTCAGAGAGAGGGAGACACAGAATCTGAAACAGGCTCCAGACTCTGAGCTGTCAGCACAGAGCCCGACGCGGGGCTCGAACTCACGGACCGTGAGATCATGACCTGAGCCGAAGCCCGCCGCTCAACCGACTGAACCACCCAGGCGCCCCTTTTCTGAGTTCTTAAAAGTTGAAAACAACTTATCCATGCCAAACTATACTTGAATGTCAGTTTTGCTGGATATAAAATCCTTTGGCTCATATTTTTTCCGTTGGGTCTTTTAAATATATTTTCTCCTTTCTTCTGGTTAAAGTGTTTGTGGCAGGCTGCATAATGCCCCCACCCCAAAGATATCCATGTTCTAATACCTGGAACCCGTGAATATTACCTTACATGGCAAAAAGCACAGTGCAGATGTGATTAAATTAAGGATCTTCAGATAGGGACATTATCCTAGATTATCCAAATGGGCCCTAAATGTAATCACAAGTATCCTTATGAGAGGGAGGCAGAGGCAGGTAGGGAGGTAAAGGCAGAAAACAATGTAATGGTTGAAGCAAGGAGAGAAAATGTGAGGTGATATGGGGCTATTAACCAAGGAATGAGAATAGACTCTAGAAGCTGACAAAGAATTAGATTCTTCCTGAGAGCTTCCAGGAGGATCTAGCCTCTTTTACATTTTTATTTTAGCCCTGTAAGACTCTTTACAGACTTGCAGACTCTAAAACTGTAAAAGAATAAATTTCTGTTATTTTAAGCCAGTTAGTTTGTGGCAATTTGTTAGAGCAGACAGAAAAATAATAGTGTTAGTGAGTCTGGTGATAATATTTTTGTGAAGACACTTAGGGAATTTTTCATTTTCTTAAGTTCAGTAATTTTTAAAATTCAGTCATTCAGGGTCAGTATTCCTAAGGTATGTACATTGCATTTCAATTTGTGTTTTCAAATCTTTTTCTATTTCAGAAGTTTTTTAAATTATAGTTTTAGTATTTCTCCTGTTTTCTGTATTAGTTTTCTTCTTCAAGGACTACCGTTACCTTACATATTGGGTCTTCTTTGCCTCGTCTCAATACTGTCACTTTCTCTTGAACACCGTACCCATACAAACAAGCTGGAACCCACATCTGTCTGTAGGTACCACCAACTTTGAGGACACGGGTGACGGCAGGGAAAATTAGATCCCACAGAGCTGCATAAATGCCTGGCTTGGGACTTGGAGAAGCTATAGAAGATCTGCAAGGAGCTAGATAAGCTGTGGGTCCAGGTGTTGCCCCACAGAAACATAGTGAGCTGGCAGATCCACAACAATGACTGTGAGCTGCCACAGTACCTGGCACTGTACTCTAGCCTTTCAAGTATAAAGATGGCCGCTCCTTCATTTCCACCTTCCAGATCTCATGCAGACTTCTCCCTGTAACTCTATAGGGAAAATAATTCTAGGAATTATTCTTCCATGTTCACTAACTTGTGCTAGTACAAACACACCACAGTTCACCCCTTGTCAACAGGGCATCCTTTAATCATAATTTATTTCCAAATAAATATGATATCAAAATGATGGTTCCACCCAGTGATGCAGCTGTCCCTTGTACAATATTCTAGCTCTTCCCCAAATAAGATCCAAAGTTCATTCATCCATCTGTGGATGATGTTCCTTATTTTTTGCAGCTGAGTCATACTCCCTCTTTGATATTCTGTTACTTAAAATACAAGATGTAAAGTTAACTACTATTAACAGAGGACAAAGGAATGGAGAGTTGGAAGGAAAACATTGGTTAGTATATACATCAATGTAGTCATATCAGAATTAGGAAGGAATACAACTAGTAGATTCCTCATTTCTAAAACTGGTCACGTGGTCATAGATAGTATTTTTAACTTCCTTTTCCCACTACTCACCCCCAACTCATTGGCCCCTGTCAGCATTTTGGTTTCAAGCAGCTGGTTTCTCCCAATTTTCACATCTTGAGTTAAATGTCATCTTTTCAATGAAGTCTCTTCCCAATTTAAAGTGGATAAGCCCTTTTTGTTTCTTCTAGCACTCTGATTTGTTCTTTCCTTGTTTTTATTTGTTGTTTCTTATTTCTTCCAGACTCTCAAAACAATAATGGTTTTAATGAATGAACACATTAATCTCTCCCTTTATCTACCACCTAAACCCTACCAATCATTAGGTCCAATTTTTTGCTTTACAGATCCATTTTTTGCTTTACAGACATCAACACTTGGTTTCTTATTTGGTAGCCTGGCTTCTAGCTTCTTCCCACTCAGTTAAGACCACATACTATGGTAAATACCTAGTGAAAAGAAACTATTTCATATTTGTATTTAGATTTCTAGTATCCAGCACAGTAGGCACATGGTAACATACAGTAGAAATTCAATAATTATCTGTGGATGAATGGTTAAAATATTATTAATTATATAAGGGATGTCATATAAGAAATCTACTGATTCTCATGCTGGTCTCCTTATCTTAGGAATTCAGTACTCTAAGAATGAAAATTCATAGGGAAAATTCTTTTGGACTTGCACATGTCTGCTTTTTTAAAAAATGTGTATTTGATGAGTAATAAAAATGAGATTTAACTGTAAATGGAATGAGAATTGTTTATTACCAAAAAGAAGTGTTTTGCATCAATTTTTAAGAGTTTAAAATAGTAGGAACATGATTAAGGGTACATAAATGGTATTCATGAAAAAATATAAAAATCACGTGGCACATTTTATCCACGTATGTTAGGGGCAGAATGGATGATAGACATGATAACAGCAAGTATTGGGGGCTTAAGAATAAAAGAAGATTAAGAATAACAGCTCATTTTCATTTCTAATGAGGAAAAAAAATATCACAAAATGCCTAGCACAATGCCTGATGTAAAATAGGAGTAGAACAAATTTAGGTTGACTGCTTGACTATTGCTTGATTCATAATAATGAAGATATTTTACAAATTAAAAGATTCAAGTTGCCTTAAAGAATGGTCATAGGACTATAGAATGTTACCTCTTAAAATTCATTATAAGGGGAAGATATAGATTGTCATATCCTAAAAATCTCTAAGGTAACATATTTTCTTATTAATAAATAGTGTACCCTAAATAAAAGTAGACAGCTGGACTGAAATGACCTTTAGAGATTACTTCCTGCTTATATTTCTACAATATCAAGTCTTGTTGATTACTTTTTTATTTTGTTATTGTTCTTCTTTTAACCTCAAACCTCAAAAACCAAAGGTCAAGACAGCATAATCAGTAGGAAAATGAAAGGTCTTTTATATACATCAGCAATAAAGAGAATGTATATGAAAGTAAAAGTATTTTCTCAGCTTTAACATGACTCCAAGGAAACCCAAATGCTGAAATTCTGTGCTTCAGCTCTTAGAATCCCTCTGTTTTCTACCACAGATGGGCCATGAAAAGATAAACAAAGTCAACCAGTTCCATTAACCAAAGTGCTGGTCGGGACCATGTTTAACTGTGCTCATGCACAATGGCTTCAGATATCTCAAGGACTGTGGCAGAAAGCTGAAATACCCTGGATGCTTAGCATCCTCTTCCTATGTCAACTCCCTGCCAGCTTCCAGATAGAATGCTACCTTAATTGTCCCCCCAGACACAGTCAGAACTAAAGGTCCTTACATGCCATGCCTTCAAGATTAAAAAGAACCATCCAACCAGCTTTTGTTGGAGGGGGGAGGGGAGTGGTGGTGGTAAAGCATTAATAGGCTTCATGTGTCAGTTCTCCTCAGTAATAATTACATTTAAATTTTACCCATATCCTTTCATGTCTTGATCCCATGGATCACAGATTGAATGAGTGGCTATGACAGCCACCATGGCTAGTTACTAGGAACTCTAGAGAGAGGTTCCAAGCCACCCACATACTCTGTGAGTGAGGCTACTGCCAGTGAAAGAAAATTATAGATAGATAGATGGATAGATAGATAGATAGACAGACAGAAGTAGGCAATTTCAAAGCACTGCCAAAAATTTAATTTTAGAAACAGGTTATATTTAAGGCAAAAACAAATAAATGTGCAGAGAGATTGAAATCCCCAGGGATTATTTTTTAGTGCTCATAACATCTCAGGTTGATATTTTTTTAAATACTACTTTTTAGAAAATTGTAATATTTTAAAAATGACCCAGTATAATCTTTATTACACATTTACTTTGAATTTAATAAGAAAACTTCTATATGTCTTTTTCTGAAAGTATTAAAAATGTGGCTATCATGAAATTTCTTTTTCTCATTTTTTCTAGTTAAAGTAATTTGAAGCTTTTGTTAAACTGACAGAAAGTAATATTCTCCTATGAATTGGGTCAAAATGAAAAAGTGACATTGACAAGAACTTAGACTTTTTCCAAAACCGTGATAAATTCTTCTCAAAAACCTGTGTTTCCTTTTGTAAGACACGATCCAAAATTCTCAGCTTTGTCTTTACACCTCCAGTATTTTATCCTTTAACTACCCATTAATCCTATCTCCCACAATGACCAAACACAAATTCCTGTCTTGGAAAAATAGAATATGCTCAAACAAAGAAATGAGTGAATGAGTGCCATAACCATAGTGGTAGCTCCTTGTCCCCAGAAAACACCATGAGAAGTCCTACCCCTTTGCCTTTGTACATACTGTTCTTCCCCAGCTATGTTCTCCTTCCTTCTTCTCCAGTCTGAATCCTACAAGGCTCTTCCATTATGCTTCAGTGATCTCTCATACTAAACCCCCATAGTTCTTTTATTCCTTTGGCACTTAAAGTGACTTTTGTAAATTAATAGTTATTAGGTATTGAGACCAACCATGTTTCAGACAATATGTTGGGTACTCTCAGGGTCACAAAACTCCAGAAGGTATGTATTAATATCCCCATTTTACAGATAAGGAGAGTAATAAGGTTTAGGATGTAATTACTACTAAAGAGAAGGGACATAATACTCAAAGAGATCATCCCAGGTTTAGAAATGAGGCAAGAATTCCTGAGAGAAAGAAGAACAGTACATAGTAGAATTGTATTTGAATCAGTCTCATGAACAAGAAGAGGAGCCCTAAGGACTTCTAGTGAATATCTTTTCAAAAGCAAAGATGGAATTTGGATAGTTGTATCCCCGGACATAGTTCCGATGGCTGAAATTGGAAGCAGTTAGGAAACTGGAACACGTGCCCCATCCTTCCCTCATCAAGGAATTAGCTGATCATAACAAAGAAAGGAAGAGAAGGATAAACAAAAACTGCAGCACTTTAGCCAGTAGTGAATTCTGAAATCTTTTATTTGTTTCCATGTAAATATCAATATTATTATTAGCTATATTATTAATATCAATATTAATACTTCCTGAGAGCCAGAAAAGCACTAACTACAAAATTATGTCTTAAAATAGGGGACCTGCCCAGTATGCTTAAGAACGAATTATGATTTTGGATCAAGATTGGAATCCCTTAAGCCATCCCCTAAACAGAAAGTTACTAAGTAATGATTGCAGCTGCTTTTTGGAAGAATCCTCAAGAAGGCTGAGTGAAGATGTTAGTTTGTCTAAGAAAAAAAAATCCAAGGCTATACATCTTGACTCACAGCAACCAGTATGTAGACATTTAGTATGTACATTCACAGTTAGCACTATAAGATTCTAAAATGATCATTTAACAGGAGAGGAAAACAGGATCCAAAAATGGGAAGTTACTTGCTTAAGGTCACATAGCTAGTTACTGACTGAATCAAATTAGGTTTTCAATCTCCTGACTTTTCATTCAGCTCTCTTTCCACAAAACTTTGTTGTCTCCGAAGAAGGGTTAATTATCTTTCTGAAGGAATGACTTAAAGAGGACAAACATATTTTGATGGGTAGAAGTGGGAGAGGGGGTGAAGCTGGCGCATGGCAAAATAAAATCCCTGCATGGCCAAAGGAGGCCAGCATGGGAAGAGCAAGCCACGTGTACCCAAAGGGAGTGGGCATCTGTGAGGAAGGACCATGACACCAAAGACAGTTAACCCACAGAACAATTATGCTTAGGCCTGGAATGTGCATGTCCAGGAGAAATATAGTTAGACATTTCAAACTTTAAAAAGTAAATATATATATTCTTAAATATTATCTAAGTCATAAACATTTACTTATTAGATATCACCCATTGAGTAACTTCAACTTTGCAGACCATAGTCAATAACAAAGAAATACACATACACGCACGCACACACACACACACACACACACACACACACCCTACACACACTGACACACACAGATTTAAATTCTCTGAGTAGTTAAGACAAATGTCATAGAGTATCTTGCTCAGAACAATTCATGTAAAGCATTTAGCCCAATGCCTGGTCCACAGCAGACCCTCCACTGTTTACCTATGATTATGCTCATGGTCATGATCATGATCATGAGTATGTGAGTGCCTTGGCAGCCACTCAGAGCTTGGTTACTCTTATGCACAATTTCTCTTATTTAGCTTCTTTTTATGATGCATCTTTGTTTAGCTTCTCTCCATAACAGATTAAAATAGAGGGTGCAGGAACATAGGTGGACATAGATAAAACACATGGAAAACTGTGTTAAATAGATAGGAAAAAGTCAAAACGTAATTGAGGCCATTTAGTGTAGGGGCACACTGTCTTCCACCTTTCTGGGGATCCTGAAGATATCACTGTACAATCACTGTGATGACACAGAACCATCCAGAAAGATTCTATGTTATGTTATACACTCTATTTAAAATGGGAGAAAAACATTTGCTGCCATTTAAAAATTTTATCAAAAATTTGAGTTCTTACAAATCATCTGGAAGTTTGTCCACAGTGCCATAAGCCTGATGCATCAAGAGGGATGTTTAAATTAAAAATAAGTGGATCTTTTCCCCTATTGGTATTGGCTGATTATTGGTCATTCTAGTCTCAATTATCAATGTGAGATCATATATGATATGATGGTGTTTGTAGACAGATGTCAGTATTTTTCATATAATAGCTTCTCAGTGTCTCGTCAGTATTTTTCATATAATAGCTTCTCAGTGTCTCAACATAAATTTGTGTTTAAGAAAAGAATTGCTTCATTTTTTAAACTAGCAATGTGGTATACATGTACAAGAAATGGAGCTGATTGTATATTCAGCATAAGCAGGAGAATGCACATGGGTTGCTTTGCCTCCTGCTTATGTCTTTTCCTTCCCAGACTATTTAAATTCTTACTGACTTTTACCCTGAGATGTCCAGTTTCACTGCTCTCCTATGCGATAAAGATAACCCTCACAATAAATTATCTTGCTCTCCCGAGTTTGGAAAAATCTCTTACAGTTTTCCTGAAATTTCTGATTACATTTTTCATAGCATCTTTGAAGGGAAATCTCTATTAATTACATTGGAGGCTGGAAAAGCAAAGTGGCAAAGAAAAAAAAAAAAAAGCCCAGAGCACAGAGTATTCTTTAGCTGGCTGTCTTCAAGTCCTGGCAGCTGTTCTCAAGATGATTTTCCTTTTGAACTCCACCAAATGAGAGAAGTATTTAGGTACTATGCAAATAGCAACTAATTTCATCTTGGAGAGATACCACCTTTGACAGATTCATGTCCCCTTCCTTTGTCCTCTTCATTTTGATAAAGCCAGATGTCAAATTTCCAGCAAAGGGTAGTCAAGTGTCTTTTTCAATAAAGAAAGTTTATTATGACAATTTCCTGATCAATAGAAATAATGTGCCTTAAGGAAGGGGCACCTATTTTCTCATTTTTGTAGAGGTAACTAGTAAGCTTGAGGCAACCATCAGGGATGAGGGATAGGTGATTTAGAAGATGTGAAGATAAATAAAGTTAATTCGTATGTAAAATAAGTTTTAAATATCCCTGAGTTAGGGGATCTGCTTCAGGTCACATCCCGTGTGGCCATATATGGGGGCTAAGCTAGGACGACTTCTCCACTCCCACAGAAGAATCAGAGTCCTGTCCAACCCCAGTTCAGTGTTCTTGCTGGTGCCAGGCTTAGGTGCAGCCCTCAGGTCCTCAGTAGGCACAGAATCCACCAGGAGTTTGAAGAATGACAATCAATTCCCCACCATTCACCTGGATGTCTTTGTAGGCGGTATTGTGAGTGGTCACGTTAAAGTAGACTTTGTCCTTAAAAGCCAGATGGGCCACTCCAATGGAGTCGACAGATTTGACATTGCTCAGGGAGAAGAGAGGTTTCCGACCCTTCCGGTAATAAAGGCTGAGGCTGAGCTCCTCAGAGAAGTAGCCCTTCAGGGAGATGAGATAAAACCCATCACAGTTGATGATGATTGAGTTGTCTTGCACCTTCATGGTTTCATCCTTGTTTGGCGATGTGATGATGCAACCTGTCCCATTCCCACACTCTAAGGAGGGGAGGGCAAGAAGAAAAAAAAAAAAAAAAGAATGATTTCTTAGCACAGCATTGGGCAACAATCTTCCAGTACATCTAAAAACATATGAAGAGAACATGATCGGGAAAGATTTTTGAAAAGAATAAAAGAAGGAGAGCATTGTGTTTCCACATGAGGGTTGGAGTCTGCTTTACCTGGGGAATGGAAGAAGAGGCAAAGCTAATACTAGTGGCCAAGAGGATTTCAGAATGGAGCTGGATGCAAAAACTAACAGGTTAGAACAATTGGCAGTGGTCGCAACAGACCAGTGGCAGGAAATGGCACTTCGAAGTTTCTCTGATTTTTCAAAACCAGGAGGTGTTGCCACTTCTTCCTTTTTCTTCTCCTTCCTTTTTCAATGAATAGACAAGGGCAAAGGGTAGCAGGAGTGCCCCTGCCCAGGGCCTGCACACCCCGTTCACACAAAGCAATTGCTCTTAATGCTGCCCTATCCTCTCTCCACCTGACTGTGAAGTGCAAGTTTGCCACATGCCCTGGGCACTGGACTTATCAACAGCATTTACTGTAATCTAGTTTTATTTGCTTTTTTGTTTCTCTAAATGGCTAGCTAGGGGCGCCTGGGTGGCTCAGTCGGTTAAGCGGCCGGCTTCGGCTCAGGTCATGATCTCACGGTCCGTGAGTTCGAGCCCCGCGTCGGGCTCTGTGCTGACAGCTCAGAGTCTGGAGCCTGTCATTAAGCCTGTCATTGTCACTACCATGATCATCCCATGATGATTTTTATCAGTTACCAATCCCAGCTTTCAGCAGAATACAGGTTGAGGATTATTTAGGCTCATGCAAATGAGGCTAAGAGCTTCTTTGCTAGCAGTCACTTAAGTTCGATAATGCTGCCATGCCCAGAATGTCTGTGGGCTCAGTTCTGCTCGATACAATGTAGGTGGAAGAGTTCAAGAACACAGACCTGCTTCTCCATTTTACCTTTTTATTGCTAGTTTTTCCTGGAAAGTGCTTTGGGGAAAGTTACTACCACAGGAGAGAGAAGATAAAGGATGGGGGAGGACACAGATTGATAGCTTTGGTAGCTTTGTGTAGGGCCATTCCAAGTGTAAGGCAAAAAGACTAAATTTCTTTTATTTCTACCTCAGCCACAATATCATTGTGAATGGCCAAGCAACCACATCTCAGATTACCCACTCTGGCCCATGTCCCTTAGTCATAGGAAAGAATAGTCCCCACTCTTGGGCACAATTCAGTTAATTCTTGATTTGCATCAGGCCCAGGTGGCATAGTTTAAATTGAAAATGAAGACCACTTTTGGAGGGCAAGATATACTTCCCTTCAGGCAAATGAAGGGAATGAATGAAACAAATGAATATCCATATAGAAACTACTGGTGATTGTCCTAATACTAATCATGGATCCAAATAATGCTCTCCTAATAGTGGATCACCTTGCCTTCATATTTGGGACCTCCCAACTCTCATTAAGACAGAATATTGTCCTATAATCAACTTAGTGGGAAATGATGTGTCAGAAAGTCATCCTTTAGTTTTCTTACCTACGAAAAATGAGAATAATTCCTATTCAGAGGTTTCCTGAGAGACATATAAAGTGATTAATAGTGACAAGCATATATTTGGTAACTAATTACTCCCTTTTATTCTTTATACATTTTCTTTGTCCCTAATGAAAACAGCATGCAGGCTCTAACAATTGCAGGATTTCATACTTCCCAAAGAATAGGAAGAGATCCTGTTTGGGGGAAGAAATTAAGAGACTAGAAAGAAGATTCATTTAAAAGCGTGAATCAGGGGCACCTGGGTGGCTCAGTCGGTTAAGCATCCAACTCTTGATTTCAGCTCAGGTCATGATCTCAAAGTTTGTAAGATTGAGCCCCACATAGGGCTCCATGCTGGCAGTGTGGAACCTGTTTGAGATTCTCTGTCTCCTTCTCTCTGTGTCCCTCCCCTGCTCACTCTCTCTCTCAGAATGAATGGATAAACATTTTTTTTTAAAGAAAAACATGAATCAATTGAACAATACTTACTGGTAAATTGTACTTTGATACTTTGAATTGGAGGATACTGAGGTGGCACCTGATGGAGGAAAAAGGATATATTTTTAGGAAAAAAGGTGAACAAATGAAATTGACAAGTCATATCCTATGAAGCAGAAATGCAGGAGCTATAGAAGGAATGACTTGATGAGAGACCATTTTTTCTATGAAGATTAGACCCAGACTTGTACCTGCTCCCTTGCTTTTCTATAACATTTCCTAAGATGAGCCAGGAGTATTCTGTCATGCAAGCATCTAAGATCTGTCCTCACCTCTGCCAAACCCATCTCTAGTATATTGTTTTGTCTCTCTGAGCCCCCCTTTCCCATTTTGGATAACAGAGCATTTAATAGTCATCTTGAGAAATCCATTGAGTCATAGAGATCCCCTCATGCAGAAGGCTGTGACCAGTCATTCCACCATGGCCACAAACTCCCAGGATGCACTGAATTCTGGAAGCTTCCTGGCTACTTTTTCTTTCACTGCAACACAGGAGTAAGACTATTCTGTCTTCAGATCATACGGGCCATAGAAACTGGTCTAATCCTTCAGAATTCAGTGATTTGAGTGCATATATTTCTAACATTGGCTCTTTCTCTTTTGTTTAATGGCTTGAAAAACCTAACTTGAACCAAGCGAGTACTCAACAGCAAGAGAGGTAAAATAATGAAGAAAGGAAGCCTGAATAAATGAAATGTCTATAGTAATATGATGGTTAAAAGAACAAAGCAGTTCAATATGGAGCAATCTCCAAAATATATGAAGTGAAAAAAAGGGGGCAGAATCATGTATAAAATATATTACCATTCATGTTAAAAAATATTAATAATGCTTGTATGGGCATTAAATATATCTGAAGGAATTCTCAGAAAACGGATCATAAATATTGCCTCTGGAAAATGGAATTGGAAGCCTGAGGTCAGGAATGGGGGGACACTTACTTTTCATGGTCTACTTTTTTTATATTTTTAAAATTTTGTACCATATGCTTGTATTACCTACTAAAAAAGGAAATTAAAAAGAAAAACAAAAAGCACCACCTATTGCTCCTGCCTGGAACAACATCTCTTCTCACAGATTATTTTTGGCAAGACATTTTGCTCAAAGGCATGGTGAGGGATTTGTTTTCATACCCTGGGGTGTGGAATCCCTGCTTCCCACTCTCCTGGCACACCAGTGGCTGCAGTCAAGCGGATTCCACTGGGGACTGCCCACACACGAGGAATCCCCTACTTCCCTTCTAAGCCTTCTCATCACAAGCCTTACCAAGCTGAAACCAACAGGCAGCGTAGGAAGAAGGGAGAGACTTTCTGAGAGCTGCCAGTGGTAAGCACATGGAGAGAGCTGTTGATTTAGGATGATTTGAGAGTCTGTCCCCTCCATGAACTGTTTGTGACAGCTAAATTAGTATCCTTCATGCTTAAGGCAATGTTCTGGAAGAGGGCCTCTCAAAGGGCATATTACATTATCACCATAATCCCCTGGGTAAATAAGTGCTCCCAATGCTCTCTAGCTGGTTGGTCCCAGCATGAATGGCCACATTTCAGCATGTAGCAATTGGTTTTAATGTCAGCGGGGCAGGTACAGTGTCATCCCAGGCAAGTTTCATAACTTTCCTAGAAGTCAGTTTTTTCATCTTTAAAAATTACCAGAAGATCACAGGCATTTCTTCCAGCATTAACTGTCCATGATTTGGATTTTAAAAGTTGCAGTGCTAAGTCAATTTTAATAAAAGAGAAAAACATGAAGGCTCTTCGTCCAAGTTTACATCAAGCTCTGAGATCTAAAAGCCCTCATGACTTAATTATTTGACTGATTCTCCAAACGCTCCCTGCAAATCAAAGGAAGTTCTGAATGTTTTGAAGTACCCTTACGAAGTAGGGGTGGTTATAACCAAGAGGACATTCTCTGAGACCAAGGAAAGCCAACGTGACTTCCTCTCTAGGGTAGATCTAACAGAACTCCAGGCTCAGGTTTCCTGTTTCTTCTCCTGAAGATTGACCAGTATTAGACATTTATATATTCTCAGAAGTTTTCTTACTGGCATCAATACCATTAAGTCTAGGAAATGTTGTAAAATAAAATAAGATTCTCCTTCTTTCCTCTTCTTCTGTGCGCTTCCACTTTTCCCTTCGTCCTCCATATTTGATTCTTCACACTCACTACCCCACTGCCCTGAACCACCCTCCCAACAGACCCTCCATAGCCTGGCTCCAACCTCCTTGTCAAGCTTTATTGCCACACATATCCTTTCCATGTCATACGCTCTAGCCAACCATTTTCTCCAATCTTTTTGCCCTTGACTAGAGCCTGGTAGGATGAGACAGAGAGCACAGACTTGGGAGTCAGATTCAGTTCAAATTGTGACTTATCTAGCTCTGTGTATTTGGAGATATTATATACTATTTCTGAGCATTAGTCTTCATCTGTGTGAAACTATGGCATAATAATTGCTATTGGAATGTTCCAGATGACTGTGAAGTTTAAGTAAGATAACATGTGAAAGCACCCAGCAATCAGGCTGGTGAGCATTTGAAATATATTTGCCTCCTTTGTTCTCTCTGCCAAAAATGTCCCTCCATCTGTGTCCATCCATCAAAATATCACCACCTTCAAGGCCTAAATCAGGAAATGATTTTTGGCTTCTGCCCTCGCACAGTGAGTGTTTAAAGTCACTCTGTTCACATGAATGTTTATAGCAGCTTTGTTCATTATTGTCAAAACTTGGAAGCAGCTAAGATGTTCTTCAGTAAGTTAATGTATAAATACACTGTGATATATCCAGACATTGGACTCTTAGTGCTGAAAAGAAATGAGCTATGAAGCCATGAAAAGACATGGAGGAACCTTAAATGCATATTACTAAGTGAAAGAAGCCAATCTGAGAAGGCCACATACTGTATGATTCTGAATACAGAACATTCTGAAAAAAGACAAAACCATAGAGACAGTTAAAGATCAGTGGTTGCCAGGTGTTAGGGAGCAGGGGGAGATGAGTAGGTAAGTACAGAAGTTTCAGAGTAGTAAGACTATTCTGTATGACACTGTAATGGTGGGCACGTGCCATTATTCATTTGTTAAAACCTATAAAATGTGCAACACGAAGAGTGGATCCTAAGGTAAAAAACAAAATAAAACAAAAACTCTCTATTGACTTCCACTCTACCACCATACGTCTCATCTGCTCTACAAGACTATTTAGCTGTATGACCTTGGGAAATTGGTACTAACTTGCTGAATTTCAGTTTTTTCACCTATAAAATGGAAATAATAAAATCTATATCTTAGAGTGAAAGAAGATTAAATAATACAATGTTTGTGAATTTTCACCATATGGCCTGGAATATTGTAGCAGTCGACAAATGTCAGCTGTTATTTTCGGATGCACATGGAAGACAAGATCCATGTCATGTTCTTAATTTATTCAGCACAACACTACTCAAGCCTTATATATGAGTATGAAATGAAGGAATTATTAAAATAGTGAATAAAGACTATCAAAGTCCCTGAAATATTAGCTCTTTGGCTCTCGTAGCCCAAAGAAACAGTACAAAAGCATCTGGGCCTAATGAGAAAGAATTACCAGAAAACAATCAGAAGATATTTATTTTACCCACATACAAACAAACATGGTCTTTTTTACCATGATGAAAAGCAAAATCCTCAGATCCTTTCCAGATACTAAAAGAAAAGGGAAAATATCAAAGGTCTCAGAGAGCTTCCATGTAAGAACAAGCTATAGAACAAAGCTTCTTCAATCTGGAAAGTCTGAAGAACCCACATCATTCTCAAAGGTGAAATCCAAACTCATGTAGGTCAAGCACATCAGAAAAAGTATAGTCCTGATGTTGGAATGAAGTGGTCTCAGAAGCATAAGTATAAAGGAAATCGTTTCCTTGATGCGAACAAGAAATGTTTGTTCTACTGAATTATTTGGTAGTTGATTGAATAATATGATTGTCATATTATTTGGTGGTTTGAAACAGCATCAACAATTACTGAGTATCTGCTGTGTGGCAGGCATTCATTCAACTCTGGGAACACAAAGGAATAGAATACACAATTCTTATTTTTGACAAACATATGCCAGCTGAGGAAATAAAACCGTCCCTCTACATAAAACCTTTGGGAATCATCAATAGACAGTGTATGCGAAAAAGTTCCAGAGAACAAAAAAATCACTGCAGGCTTTGGCAGCTCAAGGAGAAAAAAATAGGACAGAGGCCTTGAAAGAGAGAAAGGGACCAGATAAGCAAAAGACATTCTATGGAAGAAAGGTCTAGAAATGAGACCATTCTTGGTATTCAAGAAAAAAAAATAAAAATTCACTAAGAACTTACAACATGCCATGCATTAGGTTGTTCTTTCTCAGAATCATTACCTCATTTGCTGCTCAAAATAATCCTATTAACTATGAATAATAACAACCCATGTTTTGCAGATAGGAAAATGAGAATCAATGCTCTTAAGAACTTGCTCACAAATAAACAGGTATTAACTTGAATTTGGTTGAACTCCAGTCCCTGATAATAACTTTTCACTTTATCCTATATTATCTTAAGAGTAAAAAACAAACAAACAAACAAACGGAAAACACAAAACCTATGAAAACATTTGTCAGAGGGTCAAAGATTAATTTGAATTATTTTCATCATAATACTAATGAGGAATAAATATTAGGTTTTACACAGTTGTCAAAATATTCATATATATCTCAAAATATCCAGAAGTTCTCCAGAAACAAAGCTCTTCAGACAACTCTACAAGGTCGTCTGTATTGTACAGGTTGGCAAAATTTCTAGTGAGGCTCTGATTAGGTTCAGTTGTCCTGGCATGGAGCAGCAGGCCCGTGAACAAGTACAAAGTAGGTGGCAAGCAGGTGCTGCAAACAAGAGCCAGAATTAGGTCCATTCCTGGCCTCTCTTAGCATCTTGAGCACTGAACTGTCCAAGAACATGGTTGGGACATGTCTGATGACTAGAGTTTACCTAGCAGTCTGTACCGAGTTCCCAAAAATGTGATGCTTCATTCAAGGGCTCATCTTGGGAGAGTGTGAGTTTCTAATTCTGACTCACTGGGATGTGGCAGGAGGCTGCCACCTTTATACTCATTTGGCGTTTGTCCTGGAGAGGGGCATCTGTGGCAGGAGGGAATGATAGTCATCAAATATGAAAGCAGGAAGTGGGCTCCACACTTACTATGTGGGCCTTGCCCTTCCTCACTTGATGTCAGGCTACAGTGTCAGGATCCTACGTGGGAGTGCGCTGGGATGTAAATCAGTGTTGGATGGTGGGGAAAGCGATCTCTAAGGGGGACTCCCCAGTTGACCATGCCATCTCGCACTGAATGTGAGCCTCATCCACCTTGGGCTGCATGTCAGTAGAGAACTGAGAGATCATGAAAGCACAACCTCACAAGCTGTTGGTGTATGTCTCAAGGAGCCTCTGAAAAGAAAGATGGAATTTTCCATACTTAACTCATTACAGTAGGCTGGGGAGGTATACTCTCATCCTGCTGCATGTGTGTGTGCACTCGGTGGAAACAGCCTCCTTGCAAAGGGAAGGGCCCGCCTCTGATCGGGGAAGTTCACGAGCCCACTCAGAAAGGAATGAGAAGAATGGGCAAAAACTGGTACTTTGGCCAGGGAGGCTTCTGTATTCATAAAACCATATCCCCAAAGGTACATTTCTTAGAGATGAAGAGGTGTGGCCTTGAAAACCTCTTCTAATAAAGAGTCTTTTGTGGGGGATTTAATGAACATAAAGAAGAGCCGTTTTAATTGTCGTCCAAACACTTTCTCTTGCTCCTCCCCACCTTTCACCGTGACTGCTGGCACCTTTTTGCTGTAATTTTTCTCCTACTATTTATTCTCTTCCCAACTATACAACCCATGTGAAATCCTAATGTAGCCTGCTTTCTCTAACCACTTCCACTCTTCCTGCCAAACTTACTTAGTAATGGAGATCTCTCAAAGAGCCATTTACTGAACCTCTCGTAGCTCAGAGAACAAGAACTGTGGTTCCATTGTCCTCAGTGCTTAGCAATTAACAGATTCCTAAGAGAAATCCAGGTGTTCAGGTAAACAACCAAATGAAGCATAAGCATCCAGGTGACATGAACATACCTTCAAAATTATATGACTGACCTAAGACAACCAATTATATCCCCAAGGGAAGGGTATTCTTGTATCTGGGTTTCCCTTTCCAGATTAACTGGGGAAGTCCTTAAAGTACATTGGCAGAGGAGTCTACCAAAACGTTTCTAAGAACACCCTTCTTCACCCCAATGATTAAGTCTCCACCATAATATCCTTGTAGAAGCTTAGTCTCTAAGCAACTGGAAGGTTCTGTTAACAATGTACCCACTGTATGATTATGAGTCTTACAATGCATCAAACATAATGGCATTCAGTAAATAATGTTTGCTGAGCTAAGGTGGAACTTAGCCCCTTAGACTATGCCCAGACCTTAGCTAGTGGCTACATAATCACATAATCACATAGAGCTGACACTGGCTGTAGCCAACATTATACACTGCTCAAGGTTTTTTTAAATTGCCTCATTCTTCCTTGAGTACAAAGGGAATAGCAAAATTATCACAAGCAATATATTTCTATTTGAAGTCACTCATTCCCCATTTCACTTGCTATACAAAAAGGAGGGATTGTTGCCTTGGGAGGGCAACTTAGTAGAACCGGACAAGGCATTCGTCTGGGAATAGGAACACCTGGGTCTGGTTTGAAGCCATCTATAAGTCCCTTCTCTTTCTCAGTTTCTAATTTCCTCATCTTGATGTCCAACCTCAGTTAAACTGATGGAAGAAGCAGTAAGAAGTGCTTATTCACACTGTGGAATAAACAATGCCCATGAACTCTTCCATGTCAGAGATTCAGCAAATCACAACATTCAAGAGAAACCCTGGGAGATTGGGTGATAAGAAGACCTTTGAACAGATCTTTTCAACACAATAAATCCCTCTTCCTTAATAAAAGCAGTAGGTCTCCTTCTCAAGTGACTCCTTCTGATGGTTAGTGAACAATCAAAGATATCTCTAGTGTTCTTTGTGCAGTGAAGCTCTTAGCCTCATTTGCATGAGCCTAAATAATCCTCAACCTGTATTCTGCTGAAAGCTGGGATTGGTAACTGATAAAAATCCTCATGGGATGATCATGGTGGTGACAATGACATCTTAAACTAAAGCCTTTCCTAATAGGTATAAAGATAGGTAGGTAGGTAGAGATATAGATATAGATATAGATATAGATATAGATATAGATATAGATACAGATATAGATAGTGGAATATTATACAGCCATAAAAAGGGTAAGATCTTGCCATTTACAACAATATGGATGGACCTAGAGGGTACAATGCTAAGTGAAATAAATCACACAGAGAAAGGCAAATATTGTATGTTTTCACTCATATATGGAATCTAAAAAACAAAATGAATAAATAAATAAAAGCAGAATCAGATCTATAAATACAGAGAACAAATTGATGGATGTAGGGGGTTCAGAAAAATGGGTTAAGGGGAATAGAAGACAGGGGCTTCCAGTTATGGAATGAATAAGTCATGGGAGTAAAAAGTACAGGAATATATGGAGATAGGTGGTGAACACAGCAAATGTATAGAGAGGTTGAATCACTCTGTTGTACACCTGAAACTAATGTAACATTTTATGTCAACAAAACTTGAAAAGTTTTTTTAAAAAAAACTAAAGCCTTTCTTTTAAGGAATGGAAGAGAAGTAAAGCATCTAATGCAAAAGAGGAGTGTGCTCACTTTATACTCCCAGTCAAGAAACCAGGTACTGACATAGGTAGATAGCTTTCTGTGAAGCTTCTTACTGAAGTTTCTCACTGTACCCTATGTGGTTATCCAGTACGTCTCACACACTGTTATTGCTTCTTTAACCATATTGTTTCCCCACTGTGTTGGAAACTCTGGGAGGGCAAAGAAGACCATATCTCACTCACCACTGTTTCCTCAGTGTCTGACAGGAAAATAATAACCATAGATATTGTTAAACAAGTAAATGAATAAGAGGTTTGTAGGGGTTTGAATAGTGTCACACACACACACCCCCCCCCCCACCTTTCATGTCCATCTGGAAGCTCAGTTTGTGACTTCCTTTGGAAATAGGGCCTTTGCAGATGTAATTAGTTAAGTTAGCATGGGACCAACTAGATTAGGGTGGGCCCTAAATCCAATATGACTGGTGTCCTTAAAGCAAAAGGAGAGGACACAGTGGTACACACATGGAGATGGTGAGGTGAAGACGGTGACAGAGCTTGGGGTAATGCAACTACAAGCCAAGGAAGATCAAGGACTCCCGGGAGTCACCAGAAGCCAGAAAGAGGCAGGGAAGGACTCTTCTCTAGGGCCTTCAGAGGAAAGACTTCTCTATGGCCCTGGAAAGACTTTGACTTTGAACTTCTACCATCCAGCACTGTGAGAAAATACATGTTTGCTGTTTTAAGACACCTAGTTTATGGTAATTTATCATGGCAGCTCTAAAAAACTAACACATTATTGAATAGGTATTTACAAGTAGTGGCAAATCACACTTTCACATTAAAGTAAATCTTTGAATCAGAGTCTGACGGAATTACAAAGGCCTAGGGAGATTATGTAGTCTAATCTCCTTATAATTTAAAATAATAATAATAATAATAATAATAATAAAAGAGAGAAAATCGGGCTCAGAAAAGAAAAGATGAGCTAGTACCCAAATTGAGGTCCCCTTTCTCATCTATGAATATACCAGACATGCAATATTCCATCTTATAAAAACAACCATAAGGTATTATGCAACTGTTAAAGCTTCATTGATCGTGTTACCTACGTTGGCATAAATAGATTTAACTCTCTTTTAGAAAAGAATCTTCCTCCTCCATAGTAGGTCATAAATCTTTCCCTCAATTTCTCCTCAAAAACTACGAATGCCAGAAAAGGAAACAAATTTTAAAACAGCCTGACAAAATTTGTAAAGCCAAGAGTCATGGAGTCTTAGCCAAGTGTAATGGAAAGAGACAGGACTAGAATTTAGACCTCGTCTTAATTTCTAACCCTGACTTTTCTATGTAAACCTAAGCAAGTCTCTCAAGCCTCACATTTTCTCATTGAAAAACTGGACACAAATATGTGTGTAACTGCCTTCAAGGTAGTAGTGAATTAGTGAGGACAAAAGTACAGAAAAGATCTGCAAAAACAAGGGGCTGTTATTGGAAATAGCAGTAGGAGTGACAGCCCTCAGTTATCCCTCCAAAAAGATCTTGGCGTTCCCAGTCTTCATTGTACCGTATACAGGGCCAGGTTAGGAACTTTTGGGGAGTTTGAAGCTAAAAACACTAAGCACCCAACACATGAGTATTTCAAAATTTATTTTATATACAAAACATACATTTATAAATTTATAAAATATATAAATATAAAATATATATATTTTATATATACTTAACTGTACAGTATGTGTTTTACAACTTATTTTATAACCCATCAGGTTTTTATATTTGCCCTTAATGACTGTTTTTGCTGCTTGCTTTCAATTTTTTATGACACTCTCATCTTCATCCAGATCTTTGATGGTTTCTCTGGCTCTGCCATAGCTATACCTACAGGAAAGCCCAGCCCTGAGGGTACACCATTTAAACTCACTGGACTCTCACTCCCCACATATACAGTTTGCATTTAGGGAATGAAGGAAGCATTACTATCATATATAATGCTCACTACATTAGTGTTGGGAGAATTAAAATTGAGTCTACTGTCCATTTTTCTATCGGTCAGAGTATGTTCTTAAATAGCATTTACATGTTACCAAAGCTAGACAAATTTATACAATTAACAAGCCACCTAAGCTATATCTTAGAATGAAAGGTCTGTGGAAAGCAAATTTGATTATGCTAGCCCTATCCCCAATGTTTCCGGTATCATGAAAAAGATGGCATGCTTTTTCTAGACGTAATTTTCGACTCTATTTGGCAACCAAGTCATTGAAGAATTGGATAAAATATACCAAACTGGGGGGGAGATGGAATAGGCATGTTCTAAGTGTGTCATTTTAGATCTCTGAACCACTTTCGGATGCTAACCTGATAACACTGTTATGCCTTCATAAATTTCTCCCCTTTGCTCTTCTTTTCTCCCACCCAGTCGTGGGCTCTCACTTAGAAATCTATGTTCAGAAATGCTAGCATTATTACAAGGGTTTTGGGACTTGTTTTTAAACCTAAAAATTACAGTAGCAAAGTCAGTGTTCATGAAGCTAAGGTTAACCTTAACTCTGATACGCTTTCTGAGGTCACGGGGTGTGCATACATGTGTATACATGCCACAAAGTAAACATTTTAGTGGCCCTAGCCTTATGGAAGCATGTTCATGAATAATAATAATAATAATAATAATCTTAGCATTTACAAAGCTCTGCAACACAACATTTGCTCCTCACAACAACCAAATTCTGATTTTGGAAATGATTAAACTGATGCTCTGGGAATTTTACAGAATTTACCCAGGGTCATGAAGTTAAAAGGCTGGACTGAACCAGTCATCTAGTTTCTGGTCCAGCACACTCTCTCCTGTATACCAACAGCTCCTCCAAAAGTTTGCGATGTTTTGTAATTTCATGTAAGGAAGTGTTTTGATTCCTTCATCTGGAAAGATACGGACATCAAAAGTATGGATGGTTACAAACAAAACACACAAGCTATAGGGTGTCAGGACCATCTATTTCACCTGGGACTGGGAAATAACCTTTCTACTTTGCAGTTCAGTTGTTTATTTTCACTCACCAAACATAACATAAAAACAATATTGCAGGGGCGCCTGGGTGGCTCAGTCGATTGAGCATCCGACTTTGGCTCAGGTCATGATCTCACGGTTCGTGGGTTCGAGCCCCGCGTCAGGCTCAGTGCTGACAGCTCAGAGCCTGGAGCCTGCTTCGGATTCTGTGTCTCCCTCTCCCTCTCCCTCTCCCTCTCCCTCTCCCTCTCCCTCTGCCCCTCGCCTGCTCACATTCTGTCTCTCAATAATAAATAAACATTAAAAAAATTAAAAAAAAGAAAACAATATTGCACATGGCTTCTCTAACCTAGATGTCTCCAGAAGATTAATGTTCATTTTCTATGAATGAAGAATCCCTGAAGAGTGGAAAGCTGCAGTTTCTGTAAGAGTGAAGGGCACAGAAGTAATTGCTACTAAAAGAAATAGAATTGGAAGGGCAGGATGGTCAGCCCTGGGCAAGGCTGGGTTTACTTGGTGCTGGTAGTTAGGGGCTGACATCAGAGAAAAGGAATCAGGAGATTATACTCTTGGGTCTATACCAAGCTTTCCAGATCTCCCATGCATGTGTGAATATGTTTGTTTCTGTATCTGTATATGTATGTGACATTTTCCAACCATGATCTCTCCAAATTACTCTGTCCTATTTTGAATATGTGGGTGAGAACATGTAGCTAAAATTTTCATTTAGGAAATATCATCACTGTGTAGAACATATATCTAAGTTTTTCACTGAGAAACTATCATCACTGTGTAAATAGTCAACAATATTAGGCCCCCGGTACTGTTCATCCTCTTACACATGGATCAGCACTTAGCTTCCTGAGAAATAGGCTCTTTAAAAATAAATAAATAAATCTGAGAATGGTTAGTTTTACTGTGGTGCCCCCTAGTGCCATATGAGATTTGATTCTATTTCTGTATTTGCCAATAAGTAGGCCACACAGTAGAGAAGCGAAATTTGGAGAAGCAACAATTTTAGTAATGTTTCCTGTATTTTCTTTTAATAAATAAATGTGCCCCTTGGCAAGAGTGACAAGACCCTTTGTGATCTGCCCCCGCCTAAGTTTTCAGCCTCATCTGCCACTTTTCCCTATGAACACTTCAACCATTCTGAACAAGGAAGCCTTCTGCCCCTACCCAACACCGTCTCTCTTGTCTGTTTAAAGAATTTCCCCTCTTTCTTCTAATATCAGCTGAAGCATTACCTGATCCCTGAGCTTCTACCGTCTCTGAGTTTATGGGGTTTTATCTCTAGATAGGCTATGTCTAATGCCTGCTCAAAAATCCAAAGATTCTGTATGTTTTTATCAGTACCTCCCCTAAAAACCTGAGAAATATTTAATGACAAATCAGTTCAATCCTTCAGATGTTTCTTTTCAATTCTCACAGAATTGTTTATGAAATGCAAACTCAGTTGTATCAGAAATCACTTATTTGCATGTTATTAAAAAAAAAGAATTTCTAAAAACTTGTTAGGTTGCATGGGGACGCATTTAAATTGAACTAATCTGAGACAAGATTTTTCAGGCAAAAACACCTCTTTTTCTTCCTAAATGATACAAATAAACGTCCAAGTTATAGCCTGACATTTCATCAATAAACTGTGAATTCTAATCCTGAGCATTGTTGGTACAGAAGAGGTCAATTCACTTTCCAAGCATCTCCACTTTTGTTCTTCCCACCAGTAAAAGTGGAAGGAATGTAAAACTTTCACTGGGGGGGTTGCTGAAGAATCATCACTAAAAAAGGGCACCTGGGTGGCTCAGTCAGTTAAATGTCGGACTCTTGATTTCAGCTCAGGTCAAGATTGAGCTCGGTGTCAGTCTCCGCTAAGTGTGGAGCCTGCTCAAGATGTTAAGATGATCTGTCTCCCTCTTTCTCTGCCCCTTCCCTGCTCACACATGCAATTTTGCATGTGCGCTCTCTCTCTCTCTCTCTCTTTCTTTCTCTCTCTCTCTCTTCTTCTATCTCAAAACAAAATTATCACTAAAAGCCCTCACCTATATAGAGTGCTATAGTGAAGGTGGTATAAATCTCATAAGAGCCCTGGCTTCAAAAGCCCTGAGACACATGGATATAATTTACACAAACTCCATGCTTCAAGGGTCAACTTTTTTCTGCCATTGTTCCCAGATGAAACTACAGATACAATTGGGAGCCTGATATTTTAAATGGTAGTCCCAATAAATATCTAAAAATGTCTATTGGCTTTAGTGACAGAAGCACTCAATTTTATAACTTGTGTCATGAATATTCTTCTAAGGCATCCACTTCTTTCCCCTTTCTAAATAAGGCATTTAGCTAACCCATATTAAGTTATCTGATATGTGTATGATATGTGAATAAGTACAAGTTACAAATATATGTGCAAATTTGATTTCCCCCAGTCCCTTCTTAAGAAGCATAAATCCATAAGCTTAGACACAAAAACCTGTTTACTTATATTTTGTATTTCTCAAATCCTCATACCCATTCTACAAATATATATATGAACTACATACTCACAGGATATCGAGCTGTAAGAGATCTTTCTGTTCATGTGATCCAACTGCCTTGTGTTAAAATGAGTAAATCAAGGCCCAAAGAGGGAAGTTACAGAAGGAGTGGGTAAGATCTATCTTTCTTTCTCGCATCTCAAAAACTCAAACTTCTGCTTTTCACGTAAGTAAATAAAACTCAACAGAGTGGTGAGAAAACAAAAGGTTATTAAATAAACTTGATTGAAGAGAAAGCCCACTGTCAAATGAAGTTTAATAGCTATATCTGTATTTTTTTTACAGACCTATACATGTAGGCAGTTATTTTATAAAGCTAAAAGTTAAATCTAGGAAATGAAGAAAAATCATGATTATGTTCCAAATATGTTTTCCTGCAATAAAATAGATCCAGTTTAACTGGAAAAATGATCAGCATTTCAGCTCAATTTCACCCTTTAAACACATCACTGGCATATCATGTGGTTTTTTTGTTTTTTATTTTATTTTAGTGAAAGAGTGTGTGTGAGTGGGGGAGAGGAGGAGGAGGAGGAGAGAGAGAGAGAGAGAGAGAGAGAGAGAGAGAGAGAGAGAGAATCCTAAGCAGGCTTCACGCTCAGCATGGAGCCCAATACAGGGCTTGACCCCATGACCCTGGGATCACGACCTGAGCCTAAATCAAGAGTCAGACACTCAACTGACTGAGCCACCCAGACACCCCTGAAATACCATGTTTTATAAAAGTAGGGGTTTGATTTACATCACCACCAACCCCATCCTTCAACCCCATTTCAACCAAAATTCCAAATAGTCTTATCAATGAGTTTAGGAAGGCTACCAGTCTATGTCCCTTTTTCAACAGCTACTCTATACCCTTCTCTCCTCTCTCTCTCTCTTTCTTACATGCACACTCACACACACACTGCCGCCACAACCATTTGATCAAATTCCAGGGAGAATACACATGACCCATCTATGCTATCCTTCCCCCTAATAGACTAAATGAGATTAAATGTAAGGACCCATTATGCTGCCCTTGGTCCTACAACAGTACAAGAAATTATGTTAGCTAAGACAGTCTAGCTAAGAAATAAGAAAAAAAATTAAAGGTAATGTCAAGTGAAGAATTTCAAATATCTGTGCCAGAAAAAATTTTGTATCCTGAGTATATGAGAGCACATTTCTTGAGAAAACAGCTCTAACATACCTCCTGGGTCTTTGCTTCCATTTCTGTGCCAGGACCACAGAAAGCTAATTCTCTCCTAGCGATGGGCTCACTGTGAATTCGAGCATCCTAGAAACTCGTGCTTATGTTTCCTTCCAAGCTCTGTTCACCTAGTCACTGGGTGATTTGCCAGAAAGGACCCCTCTCCTTCTCAGCATCTCCTAGGTATTGACAGTCCAGGGTGGCCCTGCCACCAGCTGGCTATAGACCTGTTTCACCTTTTTCTCTTTCCTGCTCAGAGCCCTGGTGCAATTGTTGAGCCTTGACTGGGGCCATCTGTCTTGTCTTTTTATCATCCCACGGTGTAAGGAAATATGTAACACTGTGGTTGTTTGAAAAGCACTCTCAGGGCTCCTAGACCTGGTGAATGCACTCAGCTGTTCTATTTTTGGTCATTCTCTTTGTTTTCTTCTCAGAAAAGCCTAATTCCGGTCTATGTCTTAGGCATCCTGCCATGGACACGTTGCTCCTCCCCCAGCCCTCCCCTCTAATCGCCTACTCTAATTTCACGCAAGGGGCTCTGCACAGAGAAGGAAATGTGTGGCAGGATGAAGAGAGGACTGGCACCTTGTGCTCGCTGGTCTGCAGACCTGACATGACACCAGCTACGCTTCTGGAATTTAGGAACATGAGCCCTCTCTGCGGTACAGTGATCACAACCGCACTCCCGCCGGCCTCTATACACCAAAAACCCCTACTTCCGGTAGACAAAGACAAGCCCAGGCATTGGCTAGGACTCTGCTTATCTTCTCCTGGTCTAATTTAAAGTACCCAGTCTCTGACATGGCCATCAGAAATGAAAGCTCCTACTGTCTCACCTTTCCCAGGGAGAGGCTTTTCCAACCCAAAGCAGCCTGCCAAGGAAACAAGAATGATCAGACTGGCCCCAACAAGGAACCATGGGAAGATTATACATTTATTTCCTTTTCAGTGGAATCTCTTGTAGTCAAGAGCATCCTTAAAGACCTAATAATGTTTGTAGTTATAAACAAGTAAATGTAAAAAATAATGTAAAATGGATCAGAACAAAGAGAAGGAAAAAGGGAAAGAATATCTGCATTAAGTGGGGGAAATACTTAGAAAGGTGATCACCCACTACACAATGCATTGGACAAAGTGGGAAGAAGACAAAGTGATGTCTGTAGGTTGTGACTGGCAGAGAATAGCTGAAATACAATCTCTGATTAAGTTGGTGGGGTCATCATTTGGCCATGCATGCATATGCATGTGAACATGCACATCTCCGCCCTTAAAAAACACAGGTTAGCTATTTAAAGGAACTTAATGTTGGTACCTTCAGCATTCTTCAAAAAGCAAATCACCTATGGGGTTTATGAATGCAGTGGAAAGGTGGAACTGGTCCCTTTCTTATTTCCTTTTTATATTAATCCCCTGATCAGATGCTTACTAGCAGAATGGGTAAAGCAAGTATAGCAGTGGCTCCATGCTTCAAAGCGACAGCTCATAAAGGAATGTCAGGATTCTTGCACTGCGAGGAAAAGAAGAATCCAGAAGCAGTGCCCATGCCCTACCTCCACTGAGCCCCACCACTGCCACTACTGAAAAGAAGGAAGGAAAAGAAAGACAGGAGGGTGTTTGACCACACTTTACAATCACTGAGGGGCAGGTCGGGGGGCAATCAGGAATTTTGACATCAGACTATTTCCAAATGACTGTAGCTGCTGGAGCTACCATCATCACAAGCTGGAGGAAACAAAGGGCCCAGTGGAGCATCTTACCTGGGAAGCATAGAAGTGCAGGCAGATGTAGGTGAAACACAGGAGCAGCCCCAGCCCCTGAATTACAGCCGCCACCAGCAATAGCTTGTTGCTCTGGAATCTTCGCCCTGGTGCGTTTCCCACATTCTCATCCAGGGGTTGGACCCCTTCCATCTTCACAATCGGGATGCAGGGAAGATGAAAACTGTAACAAAGGGGAGCCTGATGGAGGACTGACCTCTTCCTCACAAAGAAGGAGGGGAAGGGAAAACAAAGCTTATCAATCAGAAAATACACAGAGGTCCTGGGACCAGAGATAAGAGGCAATTGAAAGAACAGAGCACACTCTCTCAGTTTTAACACTGCAGCTTCTGCAGGCAGGCGGGGGAACTTCTTTGTGACTAATCTGAATTTCCCCTTTACTTTCTTTCTTTTTTTTCTCTGGGCTAACAGGGAGTTGTTTTTGTGGCATTCCAGTTCTGATTTGAGTGACTGCGAAATGACAGTCATAAAAGTGTGCTAATTTCTTAATTTCTCATTGCACCAGTAACCAAATTGTGGGTCACTTGACAGAGATAAAAATCATGATCCGTTGATGGAGGAGTTCCTCTATCCCTTCCCTGAGATGTCTTAAATTGTAGAAGAGATTTAAGGAAAATGTTGGACGTAATTTCTCATCTGCACTTCATTGGGTAACTAAGCATTGAACCATCGTACAAATATATATATATGATATTTTTAAATAATTATATATATTATATATATTATGTATACATATATTTTTTAAAAATCACACACAGACCATTCTTTAAGTGAAAGAGAGAAAAGAAGAAAATAGGCTGGTGGATCATGTAGCAATAAAGGAGGGAGATCCTCTGATTTTAGTACGTTATATTATAATAAATAAACTAGTATATATCAAGCATCCACTATTGTCAGACACTGCGCTAGACAGCCTTACAGTCTTTTTGTCACTGGATCCCTTGAGGCAAAGTTAGAAAAAGCTTATATGATTAATTTTAAGTATAACAGAAAAGAGGCAGAAGAGTATCCTGACGTTTTCCTCTTCCTTCCACTTTTCATTTTCCCCCTACATAATTTTTGCATGAACGAAGAAATTAATTGATTCAAATAGGCTTTGAGGATTGTTCCTTCCTTTGAGGTTAGGGGTGGGACTCAGAATTTGGAAAGTAAGAGTATCCTACCAATAGACGGGCACTACTTACCCTTTAGTGCTGAGATAAATGATAAAAGGAAATAAGTCATGTAATGATTTAGAATGTCAAGTCCAAACTGACAGATATTTCCTGAGTACTTAGTAAACCCAGTGCTGTACTGGAGGACAGGGGTATGCTGGGGAGGGGATGTTTAAGGCACAATTCTGTCTCTTCTCTGAGCAAGCAGGTCTCTCTAAGCTCCCGATGAACCATTCAACAGATACTTAAAGAAAGAAGGGAGGGGGACTATTTTGATATTAACAATGTAAGATGCCATATCAATTTAATTTTAGAGAAAGTGGATATGAGGGAAATGGAAAATAAATTCATGGGTACAGCATTATTTGAGGAAAGTATGGATTAATATCCTCAATATAATAATTATGCCTTGCACTTGGAGAACATTTTGGTCTTCAAGTTTTGTCTGAAAGATAAGGTAACAGACACTTTGTCATAGACTCCAAGCCAAAATTAGAAAGCAAGTTCCATTGAAACTTATCTCTAGCTAGTTATTCCTATGCGCAAAGTATATATAACATACAGGGTATGGAGGAAGGAAAAATGAAAGAAATAATTGTGTGTAGAGCCCAATTCTTGTGTAATAGTTGATAGTCATAAGTAGACATTAGACTCTACCTATTTACTCATTTACTGTCAAAGCCTAACTAACAGAATCAAAGGAGAAAAGCCTAAAATACTGTCTGAAACTATAAAGACTAACTGACCAAGATTGTACAAAAACTATTAATGCTGAAATCACAGAAAATGTTTTTAAATGACTGTCAAAAATCATGGAAAAAATGAACATTTAGAATATGTACTTGCGCCCTAAGCCACATCTCTTCTCCCTGTTATCATGGTTTCTGTGAAGAAAAACTACCATTGCTGGTTTTCATGAATGAGGACTGTGCGACAGAATCAGTTTCCTTTTTTTATTTTTAATGTTTATTTATTTTTGAGAGAGAGAGAGAGCAGGGCAGGGGCAGAGAGAGAGGGAGACACAGAATCCGAAGCAGGCTCCAGGCTCTGAGCTGTCAGTGCAGAGCCCAACGTGGGGCTCAAATCCATGAACTGCTAGATCATTACCTGAGTCGAAGTTGGATGCTTAACTGACTGAGCCACCCAGGCACCCCATAATTTTCCATGTTTTTTGTTGTCCCAAGAGAGTGCAGGGTTGGCCATTGCAGTGTTGGGGCCAGCACAACTGTGGCACCCCTCTCACCTCCCTGTGGCAGTCTTCCACTGCCATATTTTGCCTCCTTGTGATTTTTTTGTTGAAGTCTAAGTGATGGCGTACATTCAATCATTTCTTCTTTCATTGACCACATTCTGACAGCTTCTTCACATTCTCTGTGGGAAGCAGAGGAATACAACCGGAAAAGTAAGTCTAACTTGGCCTGGAAGTTCCATGCAAGGAGACCCTTTGACAGACCACATAAGAAAGTTGGGCTGGTCTGGCATTTGGAACGAGGTCTCACTGATGGCGTTCCGTCTCAGGCAGCTGAGCAGAGTCCTCCATCTTCTCAGCTGACATGGTCAATGATGTCAATTATGTTACCTGAATCTAGGGGCCATTTTGTAAAGCTCCTCACAGAGACTCACACACACAGACACACCGGAGCAAGCCAGCCTTGGACTTCACTCCAAGCAATTATCTTCCCATAAATCTTTGACCTCTGAATGAATAACCATTTCAAGACTATGGAAAAGAATGGAAGAGAAAAGGCTTTGATAGCTGACAGGATACCTCATGTTTAGAAAGCAGCAAAACCTTTTTTTTTTTTTTTTAATTTTTTGGTTGCGGGGGATCTGTTTTGTGTTGTTCTGTTTTGGTTTGCTTGTTTGTTGGGAGGGCGTGGGGGCAAAACCTGGTCTGTCATTGGTTTCTAAGTCATGTGGCCATTTAGCAAGTATGAGCCAGGAGCCCGCGCGCTCGTGCAGGGGAAATAACATGAGCAAAATAGGTTCTCAGTCCTCAAGGAGGTCCTAGACGGGAAGGCAGGATGATCACAGCCAAGAAGGGAAGAGCAGCACTAGCCAGGCAGAGGGTGAGGGAAATGCAGCCAGTGAAGCCACTTGTGCCTCGCCCATTTGGGAAATGCAACTGGAGAGGGGGACTGGGAAGGATGCTGAGAGGCTCTCACAAATGGCCTTTTGTTCTAAGTTAAGAACTTTGAACTTTATCCTGAAGACCCTGGGGTAACAAGGAAAGGTTTGAAGCAGACTGTGATATGATTACATTTTAGAAAAATATCTCTTTGGGTGAAACAGAAATGACCGGGTGGGATCAAGGGGACCAGCTGGGCGACTTTTCCAGGGCTCCTTGTGCCTGCTGAGGAGAAGAGTGCAGTCTAAACCCACCTCTGCCCTGAGCTGTCCATATCCATCCTTGAGCGAGAGGCTTCTCCCTACAGGAAGGGCAGCCTTTATCTTCCCACAAAGGTGTGTGCGGCTTCCCAAGCCCTGAACAAAGGGCTGCAGATAAAAGCCCCCCTTTTTAATTCATAAAGTCCCCCCTTTTTAATTCATAAAGTCAGAGAGGGCACTTTGTTCTAATTCACACAAACTATGAGCTGGGGTGGAACCCTGGGCTTGCATTATTTAAGTGAGAAATAATAAGGTCCTATACTGAAGCTGAGAGGGGAAAGAGAGAAGATATTTAGTGACTATTAATTCACCAAACATTTTGAGGCCCTATTCTGTGCCAGCCTCTGAGAATATAAAGGAAATCATAACTAAGCTCTGTCCTGGGACAGGTGACAGAGTAAGATAGATGGTGATAGAAACAAATGCATTTCAAATGTCAAAAGCCTGATTTGGCATCTGCCTTCTCAACCTGCCCTTGATCCTAATGTCCTCAATCTGGTTAATGTTTCAGCCCTTCAGAATCTCAAAACCCCAGAATCAGCTTTGACTCTTCCTCAACCCTAATTGGTCAAGCTTTGTAGGGCTGTCCCTGTAACACAGCTCATACTTTCTTCCACTTTGCCTTTCTTACCTCTGAACTCCTGAATGAAACTTAAAGCTGTTCTCCCTACTTCCATTCTCTTCAATCTCCAATCCATTCTGCTTTGGCAGACTGTTTAAACCTAGTGATGACCAAAATCCTATCAATGGCCTCCATCTCAAAGAGGATGTGGCTGAAATTCATCGCTTGACATTCAAATCACCCCATAATGGAACCCCAGGTTTCCTCTCCAAACTTACCTTCCCCTGTTTCCTGATTTCTGATAGTTGCTGTGCCTCAAATATCCTTACTCTCCATCTCTGACAATCGAAACCTTCACTCTACATACATACTTTCCATGAGGGGCTGGCTGCCTTCATGACAGTAAGCTTGCTGTGCTCCAAAAAGGCTAAACAAAAACCCTGAGGGAATCCTGTTCAGGGAACACTAGCATCGAGTGATGCCTAGTTGATCATCAGAATCACTAGGATAGCTTTTAAAAGATTCAGATTCCTGATCCCCTTACTCTAGAAATTCTGATTTGAGACATTGGAGTAATGCCTTGTGAATCTGTATTTCTAAACTTTTGGTAAGAGCCATATTTGTGATTTTCCCCAAATGACCACTTAAGATCTCTTTTGCTGTTACATTTCTATGATGAGACTTCCCTGAGCCTCCCAGAAGAATGCAGTTGTTTCCACGCCCTGTTTTGAGAGCATTTATCATGGTCTGTCTTGTCTTACAATGATTTAAATCTGTGTCAGTCTCTTCCATGAAAGATGTTGTGTGATGATAAGGCTAAGAGTCTTAGGCTGCACTCACTCTCAAGGGCCAAAATAAATAGTCTTTCTTCAAAGAATGTACCAAATTAAATTGAATTTGTTTGCAATAGATCTGAAGCGTGCTATTTTCAAGACCAGAAAAGAATGAGAGTCTAAACAAAACTGAAAATGGCACTATTAAATACAGAAGTTTCCTGATAGCTGGACTTGAGTCTTACATGTGAAAGATTAGCAAACCTGAAATGTGTACTTTTCATTGAAACCGGATGTACACCATTATTTCAAATGCAAATATAAACTCTTCTAGTGATATTTCGTTTGGGTTTCAGACTCATTAGCCCCCTCCACTTGTCAACCCCTTTTCTTCCGATGCTGATTTTCCCTTTCATTCTTCATATTTGCTACTTTTCTTTATCTTGAGTTGAACATTGGCAGTTATTTTAGAGCGTGATGATAGATTCTAAAACTTAGTGGCACTAAATAGCCACAGAAATGTTTCTCTCTGTGGCTGAAGTATTACACTGTTAGGAAAAGAAAATATCTAGACATGACATTACTTTTGAAATTGTGTTTGCAAAATATGTGTGCAGCACCAAGAATATATAAAAATTTGTAAGTAGATCTTTCAATACATAACCAAAATAGGCAATTTTCTTTTTTAAAAATAAACTGTATTGAAATGTGACTACAGACAAAAAAAAAAAAACTTAAAGTTAAAAATTAGATGAGTTTTGACAGTATGTACTCTGAAACCACCATCATATACAGAACCTTTATTCACACCCAAAAGATAATTCTCTTTAAATAATAATCGTGCCAAAAGCAAATCTAAACAGAGTACATGAGAAATTCCCTCCTGTTTCCAAAATACATTTAATTGAGCTAAATTGGAATTCATGTACATCAGTGATTCTCAACAGGAGGTGGTTTGACTCCCCAGCGGTAGTCATTTGGCAATGTCTGGAGACAATTTTGGCTGTTGGGATTTGGGGTGTTACTGGTATCTAGAGAGGAGAGCACAAGGATACTGACACGAGGCACAGACCAGCCCCCACTACAACAAAGGGTTAATGGTTTAAAATGTCAGTTAGTGAGGTTGACAAACCTGGTACAGATCCATTTCCATAATTGATCATGAATGAAGCAATACATTACTCATTCTCTGAATATTGCCTTTGCCTTTTGTTCTGTCTGAAACGCCTCTCCACTGCCCAGCAACCGTGAGAAGGGTACTATTTTTCTACTCATTTTACAGTTGAGAGAAACTGAGGCTTGGTGACCTGAATTAACTTTGCCAAGGTCACATGGTGTTCTTAAGCTCTATGTGATGCTGTTAATTTTTTAAATGAAAATGAACAAGCTCTGTGGCTGGCCCGCGCACTTAGTAAGCAATCAGTACATCTAAGCAGATGTTAACATTGCCAAATGCTCACAGTCACTAATTCAGTAACAAAGTAACTTCTTCTTATAACTGGATCTGATTGTTCCCCCAAATTACTGGTGAATGGGATACATTCTCATGTTTCTTGTATGCCTCCTGTGTGCCAGGAAAAAAGCCTCCCTTCATTCAATTCTTCTGGGAACACTGTGCGTGGTTACTACAAACCACATCTTTAAGATGAGGAACCAGAATCTCAGAGTAACGTAACCACAACAGTGTTGGGATTTAAACCATTATCTGGGTTTGTCTGTTTGTTTAACTGTGCCAAACCTTTAATAACTGGTGTTGTAGACCGAAAACTTGTGTCCCTCCAAAATTCACCGTTGAAGCCCTAATCCCCAAGTGACAGTATTTGAAGATGAAGGGTAATTAGATCATAAAGGCAGACCCTTGTCTGATAGGGTAAATGCCCTTATAAGAGGCACTAGATATCGTGCTCTCTCTTTTTACCGGCCAGGTAAGGGATACAGTGAGAAGTCAGCCAGAAGACAGGAAGAGACCTCTCACAGAATCCATGTTGATCCCTTGATCATGGCCTTTCAGCCTCCAAACTGTGAAAAATAAATTTCTGTTGTTTAAACACCCAATCCATGGTATTTTATTATGGCAGCCCAAACAGACTGGACAGCTGGAAATTATAAAAACTGTACCAAAAGAGCATTGTTTCTTCAACCCTCTCTTGTTTCAACCTTCAGATGCCTCCACTGAAGAGTTTTATCCTGTCATCTTCCATGTACTTATAGGGAACTCATTTCTGAATGTACTTGTAGTTCAGAACTAGACTAAAAGAATCTGTAGAATACATGGATGGCAAGGGCTCCTGGGTGGCTCAGTTGGTTGAGCATCTGACCCTTGATTTCGGCTCAGGTCATGATCTTGTGATTTATGGGATCGAGCCCCACATCAGGCTCGGCACTGACAGCATGGGGCCTGCTTGGGATTCTCTCCCTCCCTCTCTGTCTTCCCCTCTGCCACTCTCTCTTGCTCTCTCTCCCTCTCTCTCTCAAATAAATAAATAAACTTAAAAAAAAAAAAAAAAGAATACACCACATAATGTATCTAGGCATAGTAGGCCTTCAGCAGATGTTGTTGTATATTTTTTTGTTTAACCTGTAAGGGCATTGAAGCACTTCTTCCACTCAGACATATGTTCATTAACCACCTCTTAAAGCTTTTCTGTAGGTCCAATAAGCAGTCTGTCTCTTTTTGAAGGTAGTTTCCCCTTATCTCCCTACCCTCACTGTATATGGTTTGTTCACTCATTTCCACCTCCCTCAGCTGTACTAGTAAGTCCTAGGGGTATGTCTTTTCTGCAAGAATCACACACACACACACACACACACACACACACACAAAACCCTGCAATGTTATGCAAATTGCTTTAGGGAAGTCCTCTAGGCCTCTCCTGCCTACTTTCGGCTGTGTTCCTTGGTGCTTTCTGCAGTTCCTATCCCTTTCCTTCCTGTCTTAGCTCAAACTTCTCAACTTGTCTTGGTTAAACTCAGATCCCGGATGTCAACTTCCTGTTTCATCACTTACCCAGAAGTCCCAATGGATGCCCTGCTAGGAATTCCTCAGGCTCCACTTTCCAAAATTGCTCTGCCCCAATGTGGTATTCCCCCACAGCACCTTCCTTCTGTGCTAGGCTCAATTTGGGGAAGCTGGATTAGGCTCCTCTTTTACCACTGATTACAGTCTACCCTGTGTCAGAGTTCTGCCTGGATGTACCTATCACCCCCCAGGGAAGAGAGTAGAAGTCCTAGCCATTGTCATATGCCCCTGCTCCCCCCAACACCAGTCCATGGTTGTGCTCAATATAGGGACTGCATTCAATTGGATGGAGGGCCATAGTTTTACTCTAGTTCTTTGGAGCTTCTATTGTTCTATCTTTCTACCCTTTTAGCTCCATTATTCCCCGCCCTTCTTTGAATCCCACTTTGCTTTTATTCTTGACATTCTGTGAAGAAATCAAAAGACCTATATGCAAATAAAAGCTTTACTACTTCCTATTGGACAAGTAATTTAACATCCCAGCCTTCACTTAGTTATCTATAATCAGTAAGTAGTAGGTAGGTAGGTAGATAGATAGATAGATAATAGCCTTATAATTAGAATCCTGTATCAGTCCTTAAAAAAGGAGAAAACACTGCAGTATGAAGAGATTTACAAATGATTGAAATATACAAGCTATATCAGATTTAAGAGACAACTTGAAATGGCGTTGCTTTTTTTCCTTATAGAAATGCTATTTGCTTAACAAAAAAGAACAAAGTACATTGCTAAAAGAGAAAGTGACACATGGTAGCATTCCATAATTGTTAGTTGTCATTATCAGTAACATTATTGTAGCTTGAAATTGACCATAGTTGGAGTATTTACATCATGGAAATTGGTAAACACTACAAATTGGGACTTTTTTTTGAGAGAGCTGCTTTACCGGCATACTACTAGACTAGTGCTGTATATTGAAATGATATTTTGCATCTAAATGCAGCATTATTACAATTAACTTCACTATTTGCTTTTTTTGTGTGGCTACTAAAAATTTTTAGATTACACTGTGATATTTCCATTGGATAGTTGGGCTAGATAGATCCTAACCCACGTGGAAGACTGACCATATCACACCCCGCAATATGGTCCCAAGTATTTCTGAGCATCCCAGGGAGAGCTCATATGCTCCACAAATCAGTCTAGATCGGTGCTTATCATTTTTGTGGGAAGTTATTTCTTTGAACCACTGTTCCCCTTGGATCTTTAGGCCCTTTACATGGTCTAATCACCTTGACACTCCAGACTGATCTCTCTAGATCCCTGTACCCACTAGATGTACGTGAGGTCCCCTCCATAGCTACTAGTAATGTCTACTGATAGCACCCAAGAACCCAATATATTTATCTACCTGAGATGAAGGACCCTTACCCTCTTTATTTCAGTTTCCAGGTGGCAAGGGCAGGGCCAATTCCATGCCCATCGATGGATAAATTCTAAGGCTCCTTATGTACAATAGCCCCTCTTCATTGACACTCTCAGTCTCTCTTTCTAGTTACTAAGATCTCATCTTCTATTCCTGGCCCAGACAAGGGGAACAAAATTCCCCTAACATACAAAAAACTACCTTTGATGATTCCTAGCTGCCCCCACCTCTAACCTTCACATTACATTAAAGCTCCTTCATAATGTGTAAAATGTGGGATTCTGTTATTACAAGGTTATTAAAAAATATTTTTCATTGGTATTTTAGTTAATGCTTAGGAAAAAAAAGAGTGAAAGTTTTATTGATTTTCTTTTTCTACTTGTATAGGAGATGAATTAATACTAACAACTTATATAAGCAGTAGGACACAGTAATCCTGGCAAGATGAGTACTAGGGTTGCTGCAGTAGAGATTTTGCTAAATGATCAGAATTTGTGATGTATTTTGGAGATTGGGCAATACGACTTACTGGATTAGATATATATGGTAAGTGAAGGAATCAAAAGTGACTTCTGGGCAACTTGACTGAGTCACTATGTAGTGGTGCCATTGACTGAGTTAAGAGGAAGACTGCAGAGGAACAGATCAGGGAAATAGTTTGCAAATCAAGAGAACTGTTTTGGACAGCTCCTCGTTTAAGCATCATAGAGGTGCTTAAGATGACTCCCAGAGTCATTTTATTCTTCCTATTTTACAGAGGGGAAACTAAAGCATAGGGAGGTTATGTAACGAGGCTAAGGTCATTTGGCTGACTCACTCCATGGGATATTTTCCCTGACACAGCATAGGGGTTAAGATGTCTGGATCCTAACCCCAGAACCACATTTTGTTAGCTATGTGACTCTTTGACAAGGCCCTTAAGTTTTCTAAGCCTTGATTTTGTCCTCTGGAATGGAAAGTTTCCTGCACAGGGTTTGTTTGAGGGCTAAATGCAGCAAGATAGGCAATTTGCATGACATTATATGTATTAAATGTGTGGTGTTGACTAATATTATAGTTGGCCATCTCCAAACCTTGGAATATTATAGCATTATGATCCTGGGTTACTCCAACTAAAAGAACTCATCTTAGGAGGTATATTTTCTCCCTCCAATTGGCTTTCTCCTCCCTAGTTTTGTTTCTCATTGTTAAGACTACATTAAAGAATGAGAACCCAATTGCCTATGATAGATGCTTTCTGACATCTAAAGATTAGGGTGAGGGAAAAGTAAGTGAGACCTGAAATAAAGCCTGATTAAATAAAGGAAACATCAGAGGCAAAAGACAAGATACAAAAACTCCACTGAAAGGGTCTGAAATGACCAAAGAGAAAAAGTCCCAGTCTTAATCAGGGAAAGTTAGTTGTCTCAGTGAAAAAAAAAAAAAAATAACCACACACGATATCATCAAGCAGTAGAGATCTTGATCCCGGAAAGCTAGAGGTGAAGAGTATTCAAGAGCATTTCCCCCACGCTGACCTCACAGGAAGAACTGGTCCGAAATTAGCAAAATTGAGAGGTTTAGCTTAAATGCCTGGAAAAGTCCTTCCCTGAGCCCACCCAGCTGCTGTGGGCCTCCTCCACAGTCCCACGGTACTCCCTAACATCAGAATGGCCTGTGTGACACTGTCACTTCTCCCTCAGGGCACTCTGTCTGCTAAGAATAAATAGCAGTGGAAAATCAGTGCCAACTGAGGTGGCAGAGGGGAAGGGGAACAAGGGTGATCCTTCTGAACAATCACCACATGATGCCTTTTCAATAACCTGTATTTTTTTGTTTGATTGATTTTATTTAAATCCAAGTTAGTTACCATATAGTGTAGTATTGGTTTCAGGAGTAGAATTTAGTGATTCATCACTTACATATAACACCCAGTGTTCATCCCAACAAGTGCCCTCCTTCATGCCCATCACCCATTTAGCCCATCCCATCCCCCACACTCCACCCCCCCCATCAACCCTCAGTTTGTTTTCTGTATTTAAGAGTCTCATAGTTTGTCTCCCTCTCTGTTTTGATCTTATTTTTCCTTCCTTTCGCCTATGTTCATCTGTCTCATTTCTTTTAAAGGTAAAATTGAGGATAGGATCATTAAGACCGGTATGAAAAGCTGTTTGAGAAAACAGGGCAAAGCAGGACCACTGAGAGACAAGTAGAAATGGGTAGACTGTCGAGTTTTTTCTCAGAAGTGTAGGGCCTACCCCACTGCAAATTCAGCCCCACACCAGGCAGGCTGTCTCCAGGTTGGGTCCTAGTTACACATCTAGGATGGGGTCTCTGGCTATAAGGATTAAGAGCAAGTGCTTTGGAGATTGACTGCCTAAGTCTGAATCACAGCTTGCCTCAATCTTTTCAGTAACAATGGAAGAATTATTGGAGTAATTGGGCAAGCTACTTAACCTTCTGAAGGCTTCGTTTCCTCGTTGATTAACATGGGGAAAATATAATGATTGTATAATAAAAGTGGGAAAAAGTATAACAGGGTTGCTGGGAGAGGTCAGTGAGGTAATGCTTGTGAATCACCTGACACATAGCTTTCACTAAGCATTTACACTAATTCCATCCTTGTGTGGAGTTTCATTCTGATTAGATGATTTCTCAGGGAATGGGCCTTTTCAGAAATAACAGCAACAGCAGTGCTCTTGTTACAGCACAGTCAGGAATTTGTTCCTTTTCAGTCCATTTATTTGCTTGCCACTATTCTAGAAAATAATATTTATTGGGCACACCATAAGTGCCAGAAATAAATTGCTAAAGAAAATACTGGGGACACTGTTTCATAAAGTCCCAAGAATAAAAAAAAAATCGAGACAGGAAGATTAGACAAAGGTGAATTTCAGAAGTTCACTGGAAGAGATGAATCAGTGAGGAGGGCTAAGAAAGGCCAACTTTCATATGCTTACAAAGGTTAGGGGGGCGCCTGGGTGGCTCAGTGGGTTAAACATCTGACTGTTGATTTCGGCTCAGGTCACGATCTCACGGCTGGTGAGTTTGAGCCCCACATCGGGCTCTGTACTGTCAGAGCACAGAGCCTGCTAGGGATTCTCTGTCTCCTCTCTCTCTGCCCCTCCTCTGCTCGTGCTCTCTCTCTCTCTCTCTCAAAAATAAATAAACTTCAAAAAAAAGAAAAGGTTAGGGGGCATTTCTAATATTGTGCCAACTTTGAGTTGTGATTTCTTCCTATACATTATTTTGATCCCCCTTCTTTCTTTTCCCAAACATATCATAGAATCTCAGGCAGAAAAACTGTGGTGGCTGGAAACAAACAGGAAAGGAGAGGGGAGAAACTCTACTGTATGTCTGTATCTTATTCCAGTAAGATCTCCAGGGAAAGAATATGTGGTGGTCAGATGCAGCTGGCCAGGTAATCCTGGGGACCCCCAAACAGTGAAGAAGATACAAATAAGGGGGTTGCCTGGGGAGATGCCTGTCAGCTCTGCAGCAACTCTGGCGGGATATGCCCCAGCCCAAAGCCCCCAGGTGATTTCCTCTTCAGAAAAGGCAGCCTACGGTCATGGCTAGCGTGCTGGACAGGAGGGCAGAAAGCCAAAGGTAGCACTAGGGTAATCAGTTGCCAAACTGGGACACTTTGTAAGTGAAAGGGAAGACTATTGAAGACTATTCAGAGTAATGTTGGGTCCGCAGCACATACCAGGACTGCCCAGGCAAGCCAAGACATGACCACCCTAGTCCATTGTCCTAGTCAATGCACAAACACAAAACTAGGAGGCTACAACATGTATGCTGGGGGAACAAAGGAAAAAAAAAGTGGACAAGTGATGGGGAAGAAAGCAGACATTTTTTAAAGCCCTGTGCCATAGCAGGCCTGTGTGGAGCACTTTATGTTCATGATCTCATTTATTCCCGACAGAGCGGGAATTCGAGAAAAGTGATGGAGCAGCAGTGTGAGCTCAGGACTGTCTGGGGCTGCGCTTCACCCTTTCCTGCCCCCTGTTCCCAGCGCTCTTCACCTCAACCGAAGGTCATAGCGATGATTGCTGTCTTATTGAGTATCTGAAAACTCCACAAGATACTTTATATGCGGTAGCTTATGACAATAATCAGAAAACCTACAAGGCAGTGAGGAAACTGAGGTTCAGAGAGGTTAAGTAACTTCCCCAAGCTCACACACCAGTGAGTATTGGGGTCAGAATTCAAACCCAGGTCTGTCTGGCTGCAGAGGCGGTGTTCTCATTCACCAGGGCTATAGAAACAGTAACACAATCAAACCGAATGCAGGAGTGGCCTTGCAGCTGTGCAGCGTGAGCAGCGAAGAGAGGTCATCACCACAGAAGCAAACCTTCCCACCCAGATCTAGGCTCCAGCTAGGCCTGTCCCAGACCTACACCCTCGACCCACCACGCTCCTTGCCGCCCCTTTGCAATTAATTGATCACACTGTTCTCCCATCTTGTAATCATCTCCCCTACCCCTCTGCCTATCTATAAGCTAGCCTTCAGGGTCTCGCGCTGTATTTCCGCCACACTGTTTTATTTTAGCGCGGTTCTGTTTCCCGCCTGTCTTGGCTGTCATTTGTCCTTCCGAGGAGACTCTAAGTGACTTTCAGAACCGTGGTTCTTCCTCGCTTCACTATCCCACAGCAGTTAGGAAGCTACAGTCATGTGCTAAAAGGTGGGCTGAATACCACTGTCTTCGGTTGAATGTTTACAGAGCTCTTAACCCCTGACCTCAACATTGAAAGAGAAATTCCCCAGGAGAAACAGAAATCACTCTTTCTTACACACACATATCTTCTCTAAGTCTTTTCTGACTTCCAAATGCCACCAACTCTCAATTTTCATAGATCATGATGGAATAAAAAATTCATTGAAAACGAGATTTCCACTTAGCCATTAACTTTCTTCCTCCTCACTTTGAACCGGTCTTTTAAATTAACTTCTCTCTCTAACATGTGTGCATGGTTGGCCTTGCTTTTTTTTTCTTTAGCAATGCCCCAAATTTTGGGAGCAATGGGAAAGGGTTGAAGTGTTTCTCAGTGCCTGGCCCATGTATGTGTTTAAAGTACTTTTTGAATGAATGTAAGCCCAGATGGATGATGGCTGGCCCAGCAAATGCCAGGTTAGACAGAGCCCCAGTAATTTCTGGGTGCCAGAATTTAGGTGCAGCCAGAGTCAAAAGAGGAACTATGAAGTGAAATTAAATTGCCACTGCTTAGACCAGAATACATGGAGGTTAAAAATAGAAACATAGAAATTAGGTTTGTTACAATTCTAGAACACAGAGATTGCGGATCAAGAACTGTATCAACTACCAATGTGGAGGAGAAATAAGAGTTTTCTAGCCATTTTACTAGAAAATAAAAAAATAAAAAAAAAAAAAAAACAAGGGGCGCCTTGGTGGCTCAGTCAGTTAAGCAGCTGACTTGACCTCAGCTTAAGTCACAATCTCACGGTTTGTGAGTTCGAGCTCCACGTCAGGCTCTGCGCTGACAACACAGAGCCTGCTTAAAATTCTCTCTCCCTCTCTTTCTGCCCCTACCCCATTGGTGCCATGAGCATGTTCTCTCTCTCTCTCTCTGTCTCCCCCCAAAAAATAAATGAACTTTAAAAATTAAAAAAAAAGAAAAAACAAAACAAGGGTTATTAAGCACCTAGTCTAATAAACCCTTGCTTATTTTTTTAATAAGTTTATTTTATCTGACTCACAAAATATGAGTAATAATGATATGGTGACTTTTTAAGTTAAAGAATTAATCAGGTATTGATTTGGATGGGCATAATTTATCAGACATAATTATCATACATCACTGTACAGACAGTGCAACATTAGTTTATGGGTTTTTTTCAGAACATGATCACAGAGTCAGCTTTACACAAATATTCATGGGCAGATTACCAGTGGTCCCCAAAAATCTGATCTCCTCTTATGCTCGACCCTTTGTCATCCACGTAGAGACTACACTTCTCAGCTTCACGAGCAGCTGTAGCTCACGTGACTTAGTTATCTCCAGTGGAATGTGAGAGGAAGTGATATATACATATATATAATATATATAATATATATATTATATATAACATAATATATTATATAATATATATATTATATATAATATATATATATATATATATATCTTCTGTATAACTTGCTTAAAAGGAAATTGCTTGTTCTAGACTTCCTCTCTTTTCCCTTCCTTTTAACTGAAACATAGATATGTCACATGATTTACCTTTGACTAAACAAATGAGCGTCATTCCCTAGGACAAGGCAGAGCAACAAGACAGAAGGACCCCACACCCCAACTGACCTCATAGAACTAGACTATTATATGAAAGGGACATAACTTCTATCTTAAGTCACTGTATTTTCGGGTCCCTTTTTTAGCATCTTAGCTTTTTCCATAATCAATACAATTAAAGAGAGATTCATCAGTTTCCTCAAAGGCTCAAGGGCTTTATGTACCAAAATCACTCTCTGAATCACCCAATTGGCCTACCATTTTTGTTGATTCCCTCTTCTTCAGTTGTTAACTGATTGGAACATGCCTGGGCCTCCTTTCTCAAAAGCTTTATGTGTGATTCTCCAATTGTACTTTCACAGACTCTTTAATATCTCAACTCTCTTGACAGATTTGCAGTTTTACTCATCACTCAATTTACTTTGCATTCAAATGTTCGCAACCACAGACTTAGAAAAGACAGAGAACAATATCTATGTGGGGACTGATTTCATTATTAGGCAGTTCATTAGTGAATATGTTGTAAAACCTTTTCCTTCTCTTTACAACCTAACTGCAGGGCCTTGGATAAATGCTACCTAAGTGCCAAATCATCATACCTGAGACGATTTTCAAAAGGTGTTTTGGAAGAGGAGAACTTTTTGTCTACCTTTTAGTGATTAACCTTGATTTTTTAAAATGCATACTTAACAAATTCTAAATTTCATATTCTTAGCCTCCTCTTAAATACTACACAGATCTTAGAATGTTTTAACTCTAATCAACGAAACTCCCTGAACTTAAATGCTATTGTTGTCTCATATTTTGGTTCTGTCTTATTTTGATTTGTCCTACCAGTTAGGTATTATCACTGCTGTTATTATTTTATACAGTCAGTGTTTGTTTCTATTTAACCACATCTTTAATCACATAGTTGTCCACCATTTCTTTTTTGCAGTTCAGACTTTCCATTCATGCTCAAACCCCAGAGAGGACTGGCTTATGGTTATAAATTCTCAGGGGAGATTTTTTTTTTTCCTCCACTCAAACCAAGGTCAACCCAGGCAGTTTCCTTGTTGTCCCCTTCTACAGGGAAGATTTAAGTTTAACCTTCAACCGAGACCATAGCCGTGTGGTACCCCAGCTTCATTTGTGAGTTTTCTCACGAGATTTCACTTTAGTCCACCCTGGGGCTTACTCCCTTGTCTTCTAAGTCCTGTGCACCTATCGAAACAAAACATCAGGATCACCACAGTTTGTCAGATAACCCCAAATGAAATCTGCTTTGATGTTCATTTGCCCTCAAGCTTCCCACTGGCACTGAGTTTTCAACCTCTGTGGATGTCTTCCTTTCTTGCTGGCTCAGAGATGTAGTTTTTAAATGTTCTTTATATTCTTGCCATTTCTTTTGGTTGTTTCCAACTAGAGGGTAATTCAGGATACCTAACCTCTTTGCTGCTGAAACTGAAAGTCCGAAGTTCCTCGTTTTAAACAATTAACATTTTCCTAAATAGGGACTCTGCCACAGTCTAATAATAATAATAATTGTGGTGTCTGGGTGGCTCAGTCGGTTGAGCATCCGACTTCAGCTCAGGTCATGACCTCACAGTTCATGAGTTCGAGCCCCGCATCGGGCTCTGTACTGATGGCTCAGAGCCTGGAGCCCACTTCAGATTCCGTGTCTCCCTCTCTCTCTGCTCTTCTCCCACTCATGCTCTGTCTCTCTCTCTCTCCTTCCAAAATAAATAAAAACATTAAAAATAAGAAGGAGGAGGAGGAGAAGGAGAAGGAAGAAAAAAGAAGAAAAGGATGATGATGATAATAGCTATTATTCCCTGAGCATTACTATAAGGTGGGTACAGTTAAGTGTGTATCATTTATATTAATTAAATCATCTAATGTTCACAACACCACTAGAGAGTCACACCCAGATAATTGGACTCCAGAGCCCATGCTACTAACTACGGTATATTTGTCTACGGGACATGGATGACAAAAGAGGGTTCCATTTCTTATGTACGGGAGGAAAAATATATAGACATATAGATCTTTTCCTAATTAATACATCCAGTGAAAATACCACAGACATGTCAGGAGTTGCTTTTCTAGTACCGGGAATGAGTCACATCCACCTCAGGATGGGCTCTGAGAGACCCACACCTGCTGCCCAGTAATAAGGTTCATCACACATGCCGCATCTGTTAGGCAGGGCCAGGCCTCCAGGCTGTCTCTAAGCTCAATGAGAAAGAGGGTTTTAACTGATTCCCGGTGTCTGCCATGGACCAGGATGCAGAAGCACCATCTCTGGAAAACCCCTCAACTGAGAACCCGGAACAGGGCACAACCCAGTCACTGAGGCAGATCTTCCTGCCACCTATCCTGGCAACAGAGCCAACCCACCCTAGATTGCCAGGTTCTTCCTGAGATCTCTCCTTTTCCTAGCTCGCAGAAAGGGAAAAGCCTCACCCAGGTATGTCTGTGGTCACCCTCTCTCCACAGTCCCTTCCTCTGGGCTGTGCTCGACCTAACTTTACAAGTGCAGCTTTGCATATAAACTGGCCTGTCCTCAAAACTTAGAAGGAGGTGAGGTGAATAAAATAAAAAGTGGGCATAAAAAAATTCTATCGTAAGTGGGGAAGGGAGGGTAGAGAGACTGTCCTGATTTTTCTGAGCCTTCTAAATCCAGAAATGCTAGGAGGCACTTTTAGTGGTGACAAGTGTAAATTCCAGAATCATTCTGCTGCAGTTTGAATCTTAGCTGTACAGCCCGCAAGCTGTTTGATCATAGAGTATATATGGGCCGGCAATTCTCAAAATGTATCTCAGAACCTCTTTATACTCTTAAAAATTATTGAGGACCCATAAGAATTTTTATTTATGTGTGCTATATCTATCAATATTTACTACAGCAACATTAAAACTGAGAATATTTTAAATATTTATTCATTTAAAAATTAACCCTACTACATGCTAACATCAACAAATTTTTATAGAAAAAAAACTATTTTCAAAAAAAATAAGAATAATTTATGTTTTGTATATTTTTTAAAAATCTCTGGCTTAATGAAAGGCAACTGAATTCACCTATCTGCTGCAGTCTGTTGTGACCTGCTGCTTTGGTTGATGTGTATGAAGAAAATCTAGCAAAACTACAAATGTGCATTGGAAATGAGAGAAGTGTTTTCATATTCTTCTCAGGAAATTGTGGACATCATCACTGGATTACATACCAGAACTTAACAAGTGGTAGTTTCTTAAAACTTAGTTGCCACGTAGGGGCGCCAGGGTGGCTCAGTCCTTTAAGCGTCTGATTTTGGCTCAGGTCATGATCTCGCAGTCCGTGAGTTCGAGCCCTGCGTCGGGCTCCGTGCTGAGGGCTCAGAGCCAGGATCCTGCTTCCGATCCTGTGTCTCCCTCTCTCTACCCCTCCCCTGCTCATACTCTGTCTCTCTCTGAAAAATAAACATTTTAAAAAAGTTAGTTGCCATGTAAATCAAAAATTGTATCAATGCATTCATACTGTTACTTTAAGATCCATTGGGATATCTTGCATTTTGAAAGGATCTTTCACCTTGAATCACGGATCTTTCATCCGTGAATTTGTAACATGATTCGTTGGTCATTTAAATACTGGCTCAGTGAATTATACAGATCTTCCTAACACTGACCCATTACATTATTCAACAGCCAAAAAAAACAAACAAACAAACAAAAACAATCACATTCATTAATGTCACCACTGTGGTCACCAGAAAAGTCTTTTAAGTATTAGAAAGCTGTCACTCTCAAAGTGGTAGATGCAACTTTTTGAAAAGCTTTCACTTGAAAGCTTGAATTTTATCATTGGCAAAATATATTGCCAAATATTTTTCTTGAAGTAACAGGCTCATTTCTTTTATTTAAAAGAAAAATATCTGCCACAGAGTGCCTGGGTGACTCAGTTGGTTAGGCATCCAACTTCAGCTCAGTTCATCTCACGGTTCATGAGTTCGAGCCCCGGATTGGGCTCTCTGCTCTCAGTGCAAAGCCTGCTTAGGATCCTCTCTCCCTCTCTCTCTGCCCCTGCCCCCACTTGTGTTCACATGCACTCTCTCTTTCTCTCTCAAAAACAAATAAACATTTTTTGTTTTAATATGTATTTAATTATAAATAATTGTAAAGCGTAAATGAGGTTTAAACAGTTTTATGTATTTTGGGATCTTATGAATTACTATTTCACTACATTTTATCTAGTTATCCACAGCCATTTGTCTTATCCAGACAACCTTCTCCAAAGGGTAATCAGTGTGGTTTCCAGGGTTTGTTTGATTATAATTTATTTATTTATTTTTAAATATAATTTATTGACAAATTAGTTTCCATACAACACCCAATGCTCATCCCAACAAGTGCCCTCAAAAATTTAAAAAAAAAATAAATAAATAAATAAAATAAATATAAGAAAAATATCTGCCAAATACTCATCTGAAAAATCAAAAAGACTGTTTCTCAGTATTTTTTCCCCAAGTAAAAATTGTGTTTTGTGAAAAAGCAGCTCTTAAACTCCCAACCCAATCACATATGGACATTCTCTTCAGTCTGCAGCACAAGCCCCACGATATGTCCCATTTCATCACTCAGAGTATTAAAAAGATGGATACTATAGGAGTCCAGGTTCGATAAAATTAATGTCCTCACTGGGACATTCTTAAGTGAAACTGACTTTTTTGTGTATTGTGAGTATTTTAGAGAATATGGTGACTATTAAAGAGTGGCACCAGCACCTTAACTGATACCAAAGTGATGGCAGTTTTATCCACCATCAGTGCAAATGCCCTCGCGGTAAAAAAGGCAAATATGTGACAGTATTGTCATGAAATAGTTTTGACCTCACAGACCTCTTAAGGCATGCCAGGATCCACAGACACTTGAAAACTACTATTGGGAGACCAGGTATCAGCAAACTTTTTCTGTAAAGGGCCAGATGGTAACATCCTCCACTTTGCAGGCCAGACAGCCAGCTATGCTTCACCTACTGACCTTTGTCACTGAAGCACAATAGGAGCCGCAGGCCGTACGTAACAAATAAATATGACTGTGTTCCTATCAAACTCTCTCTAAAAACAAGCAGCAGATAGGAGTTGGCCCTATGCCATAGGATGTTCACCCTTGATATAGACCAAATGAGTTGAAGAATATTCCACTAATAGGTATTTACCCCAAATGAAAACACCAATTCAAAAAGATATATGCATCCCTATGTTTATTGCAGCATTATTTACAATAGCCAAGACATGGAAGCAGCCCAAGTCCATCCATAGATGAATGGATAAAGGAGTTGTCACACACACACACACACACACACGCACACACACAATGGAATATTAGCTATTAAAAAAGGATTAAATCTTGCCATTTGCAACAATATGGATGGATCCAGAGAGTATTATGCCAAGTGAAATAAGTCAGTCAGAGAAAGACAAATACCATACGATTTCACTTATATGTGGAATTTAGGAAACAAAACAAATGAACAAAGAAAAAAGACAAACAAAAACAGACTCTTAAGTATAGAGAACAAACTGGTGGTGACAGAGGGGAAGAGGGTAGGGGGATGGGTGAAATAGGTGAAGGAGATTAAGACTACACTTATGATGAGCACTGAGTAATGTGTGGAATTGCTGAATCATTATCTTGTACACGTGAAACTAATATAACACTGTGTTAATTATACTTGAATAAAAAAAGTGCTTAGCACAATACATGGTGTATGGTTTAATTATATCAGTTGCTCAGCCAATGGTAGCTATGATGGCAAGACTTCATAGCTCTGCACCACAAACACACACACACACGATACACATACACATGTATACCACAGCAAGACTGATGTCTTAGCAATACAATACTGCCTATGTTTCCTGCCTTTTATCATAAATTGAATAATCAAGTTAACTCAACTGATTGCTGAAATGATAGATTCAAATCAGTTAAAGAAATAAATAATGAGGTTTTAACAGAAGTTAAGCAGAAGGGTGTGAAGAGTTTTAGGCATATGCAAAGGCACTTCACAACAAGACATGGTTTACTGAACCAGTATAGGTCCACCTATATGGAATTCTGAGTCCTAGTTACAGATCTGTCCTTAACAGTTTGTAACCTTAGACTTCTCTGGGCCTCAATCTCCATGTGTTCAAAATGGAAGACGTTGAATTAGTGTATCAATTTCCTATTGTTACAATAACATCGTGTAACAAACAACCACCAAGTATCAGTGGTACATAACAATAGCATTTAATGAGCTCATGAATTTGTGTGTCAGCTGGGGGGTCAGCTGACTGGGTGTGTGGTTCTGCTCCATGTGTCTCTCATTCTCTTTCTGGGACCCCCAGAAAAGTCTGGGCATTTTCTTCTCGTGGCAATGGTGGAGGTACAAGAATGCAAAACGGAATCGTACAAGGTCTCTTAGGTCCCAGGCTTGGAAGTGGCATACCATCTGCCTCATTCTACTGGCCGAAGCAAGTCATGTAGCCAAAACAAAGTGGAAGAGTGGGGAAATATACCTCCACCCTTTCAAGGAATAGAAATTCACAGTCACATGGCAGGGTGTGGTTACAGGGAAGAACTGGGGCCATTCATGCAATTTACTACAATTTGTATCTAAGATCGCCACCTCTAATAAAAAAGTATAGCATATTTTAAATTAAAAGGCTTGCCTCTGGTTTTTCATGATCTTTACTGAGGATTTCTTCAAATTAGCTTGGGCCAATAAAAGAAAAGAAAGATGGACAAAGAGGGGTAGTAAGAAAATTATAGGAATGGGAAAGATATCATGGGGGAAAAATGAAGGGGAAAAGAGGTGAAAGGATGAGAGGGACGGGGGGGGGGGGGGGGGGGGGTAGGAGGAGACTGAGAGAGGAGGACATGAGGAGGGCATGTGTGAGGGAAACCACTAATGACTAAGCCCCATCAAAATGTAACCTGAACCAGCAAAGTTGTTAGGAGCCCATTAGAAACAAATTTAGCTCACTTTTTAGGAACTACCTTTTTAAAAGGTATCGATTCTGATTCCACCCAGAATAAGCTAGATGGAAACTGTGGTTGTCTAATGTACACTTTATTTTCAATGTTTTTGTAAAGCTAATTTAGCATAAATCATGTCTGCTTTAAACTAAATTTTTAAAGCCTTTATTGCAGACAAATTAAATGTCACAGAAAACTGCCCATGTCTAAAAAATTGGAAGTGACATTTTAAATCATACTTTTTATTATTATTATTATTGAGTTTATTTTCTACGACAGTTTCAGATCATGTTCATAACTTTATCTCATCATTTCACACCATCATTTTACCGATTGGTGTTAGCGCTTTCAGACCATAAGTCTCTGTTTTGATACTAAATTTGATCTTAAAATATTTTCAGCATTATATTCTCTTATTTTCATTCTTGCATGCATGTAGTAAATTGCATGACTTATTGACTTCTTTCAACTATTTTCTACAATATAATTGCAGGCCTACAAACAAAGAAAACTTTGAAGAGGTCACCTGATCTAGTAAGAGAAAAAATAATCTTTATTGTTATTAAGGTGCTTATTGTGACGAAGGCTGAGACATGTTTATAACTAAAGAGTTAGAACACTGGAATCAGCCAAGAATCTGAAACCATAATGATTAATATTTTCCATCTGTAGAGTCTCTCAACTCTGAAACTAGTTTGAACCAATTCTGTTTTAGAGGCAAGTGAAGTGTAGGAGGCAGGAGCACAGGGCAAGTCTCAAGCCTCCGGGTTCCAGACTTTGCTGCCAGTACCTGGCAAATGACCCAGCCTCCCTGTACCATTATTGTCTTAGCCGTAGCAGAAGGAAATCAGAAAACCAAAGACCTCAAAGTTTCCTCCCAGCAACGATGTCTTGTAAAATGTCCTTGTCACTTTTCATTTTTCTCTTCCTGTGTGTTGTCAGATAACCCATCGAAAGCATTGAGATTTTTGTTTGGGTTTTTTGTTTTTTGTTTTGTCCTTTGGGCATCTAATACCAATGTAATCATCTCTCAGTGGTGCAGATCCTTAGGTATTCATTAGGTAAACATTATAAGGGAATCATTTTTTGCCGGGGAAAGAAAAAGCGAGAAGTCCTGAATGCATTTGATGTGACAGACACCGGGCGAAGTATGTTGCATCATGTTATTTAGTCTTTACCGCTATCCTTTGAGTGATATTTAATAATCCTTGTTTAACAGAAAAAAGAGACTGAGGCTCACAGAAAGTTACTAAATTGCCCAAGGTCCCTAATTGACTCATTTAGTCGTCCATTTACTAAATGCGTATTGAGCGTGTGCTCTAAGGAAGATACTATTTTTTAATGTTGATTCATTTTTAAATGTTTAAATGCAGACATTTAGCTTGGTGAGCTCACCAAGAAAAGTAATCAGTCTCTTTGTAAATACCAAATTGCGTTCCTTTTACGAACTTAATATGAATAAACTCATTTTGAAACATGAAGAAAAAAAAAAAAAAGGAAGGTAGAGAAGGAAATAAGCCAGGGTGGAAGGGTGGTTAAGAGAATATCCCGTAAGGTTTCTTGGCACTTGCAATGTCCACAGGCCTGGGGGAGAAGAGCTTGCCCGAGGTCCTGAGGATTCCTGAGAATCATTCTCGGCGTCCAGTGGGGAAGGACTCATAGTTCTTGCACCCAGAGGCATCCTCTTTACCTCTGTGAATTTTGATTAACTAGTTTTGTTTTTAACCTTCTGAGAGATTAGAGAATTAAAAGGTTGTCATATCATTGAAACTCAGTGAATACATAACATCTTTTCCAATATTTTCCAACTGTAGGATATGTGAATCCAAAGAAACACCTGGGACAATCAGATCCAGGGACACTTCTAAGTATAATAATGTGACCAAGGTCAAACTAAAACGAGAATCAGTAAAGAACTGAAAGGAGAATGTTTAGAGGTTTGGGGGAGATCATAACAGTACTGAAACACAGTAGTCACCCTTCTTCTACAGGAAATACATTCCAAGACCCCCAGTGGATGCCTACAATATATACACACGTACAATAAAGTCTAATTTATAAATTAGGCACAGTAATAAATTAACAACAATAAGGAATAATAAAATAGGACAAATATAACAATATACTGTATTTTTTAAAAATAATCTCCCTTAGATTTGGTTTTTGGCCCCTCACTCTTCCAGGGGGTCAAGGACCCAGGCACATTCAGGACAGAGGAAACTTAGTTCCACTCTCCTTCTCTCAACTACACTCATCTGTCTACCCCCAGTCTTACAACAGATACATCATCTGATATTTATGCAAAGCTGACACTTTCTGCCACAGTTTCCCCTAATTTCATCCTCACAAGGACCCTGCAGGGCACACAGAGCAGGTCCATCTAACAGAGATACCTGTGACCTACCAAAGATTATTCAACGAGCTTGTGACAAAGAAGAAAGAGAGGTGGAAAGAAAGAGAGGTCTCTTGTCTTGAACTCCAAGTTCCTGCCTGCTTGACCAGGATGCCTTCCTATTTTTCCTCACTAGGAATCCAAGGTGCCTACAGCAGAATTGTTCAGTGGTTGGAAATGCACTCCCTAGAAGTCAGGGTCCCACAGTCTGCACTCTCACACACATTCTGCCCCTTCCTTGCTTCTTCCCTTCTTCCTTCTTTCCCCCATTTCTTCCTTCTTTCCTATTTCTTTGGAATCAGGTACACAGAGCCAACTTACTCAGAGCCACCATGTGTGGTATATTATCGTTGTCAGTTAGAATTATGTTCCTTCATTTGTGGTTTCTTACTTTATTAGTTTTTCATCTTCATCTCCCATCCACAATCCCGTGGCCCTCCCCCATTCCATAGTCAAACACTTTCTTTCTAATCCATTTTTCACTTACTTAAAGACACATGTATTTTTAAAAGAAAATTTTTTAACATTTATCTATTATTGAGAGACAGAGCATGAGCAGGGGAGGGGCAGAGAGAGAGGGAGACAGAATCTGAAGCAGGCTTCAGGCTCTGAGCTGTCAGCACAGAGCCCGACATGGGGTTCAAACCCACAAACTACGAGATCATGACCTGAGCTGAAGTCGGACACTTAAACGACCGAGCTACCCAGGCGCCCCAAGACATGTGTATTTTTAAAGCATATGGCATGTTTTGTGCTTGGGTTTTAGTTTCAATAAAAGGGACTGGATATAAGTGTCATCCTGTTTCTTGAGTTATTTTTTATTCAATAATTTTTTTTTTGAGATCTATCAATGTCACTACATGTAAATCTAAATGATTGGTTTGGGCTGATGCTGAGAATCTGATCTTCTCATCACATTTTATTTGTCCATTGCCTTGGACATCAATGCTCACCTAGTTCCCAATTCTTTGCTATCATAAATACCACTCGGGTGAACACCCTCATACACATCTCCTTTGAGGGCATCTCTGGGATATATGCCTGGAAGCAAAGGTGCTAGTCAGAGGCTATCTAGGCTTGCTCAACTTCACTATTTATGTCAGATTGTGATCTTTAGCTAGCATACCAGCAGTGCATGAGGTTTCCTCACATCCTTACCAGCCCTTGATAGTATCTGACTTTCGAATTTTTGCCAAACTATGAGTGCAAAGTAGTATTTTTAATTTGCATTTCCTTGATTACTGGTGAGATCTGGCTTCTCTTTAAATATTTATTAACTGTCAGTGTTTTCATTTCTGTCAACTACCTAGCCACATCTTTATCTATTTTCTTCTATTAAATTTTCTATCTTGGTGATTTGTGGGAGTTTTTTTTATATTCTAGATATCAATTTAAGTTTAGATCTTACTATTGCACACATATTTCCTATTTCTACAAAAGTCAAGACAAAAAGTTTTCATGAAAAAGTAAGATGGAATGTGGTCTTCTGTTGCCAAGAACCTCTTACTCCCGAACATACTTCAGTGTTCATTAATTTGGTGTTTGAAAGGTCATGACAATTCCAAAAAAGCTAGTGAGCTGCATGTGAAACCAATTTTCTTATGTACTATGCCACATTCCAGCAGTGTTACTGGAACCCCCTGGAAAAATCCCAGGAATGCATAATAGCATCATATATTGACCTTTTTTCCCTTTTGCATGAGGAAGACTGGATCCGTGGTTCCTTTAAGGGACTTGACCATTCACGTGTCTTTTTCAGTGCATAGACCAAACACTTCACAACAAGGAAAGCAAACATGTTCTGATCACTTCTTATTCATACCGTTGGTGAAGGGGGAGTTTCCCACCCTAAACAGACAAGGTGGCACAACACATGACCCCTGACACTGGACAGATGAGATTGTCAACAATGTCATATACTCACCATCCAGGGAGTTGCGTATACCACATGAGATGCAGGGCCACATGAGGATGGCATTCAGGAACAGAGTGAACCAGCAGGGGCTGTGGGAGACAAGCTTTGGAGTAATGAGAGAAGGGGGTGACCCTTGGTTTCTGTGGGAGAATATGATTTGCTTGTTTGAATAACTGTATGGGCCGGCAGGAAGGCAAAGCCCATTGGGTTGAGGACTAGGTAGTTTCAGCAAGTCTGGCTGTTGTGGGAACTAGCCAGTTGCGAGCCTTTCCACTGGGCTGGGGGCATATCTGGCAAGAGCAGGAGAACTCATGGTGAGACTTTTTGGGTCTTGTGAGGCTCCGAGATGTCAAAGCATCACTTAACATTTTAGGTCTTACACTATGCCATGCTTATAGTTTCACCATTAAAGGTCCTTTTTCTCTACTAATTATGCTTGCTTGCTTTTAAACTTAAGAAAAGAAAAAAAATGTAGCCCTCACAGTCAAAAATGAGAAATGACTGTTGTATTTGGATAGCGCTACAGGCAACTATATTGCCCCTGAGGAAAGAATGAAAATGGTTGAAATAGTCTTTCTCTTTTTTGGAATGATGTGGTTATATTGGCAGAAGACTGCTTGCTAGTCACACTTCTGCTTTGTAATAGAGCCTCCAGATGCCAAGAACTCAGCCAGGCCACTATACAGATGTCTAGAGACTGACAGATTACAGCTGTCTGAGCATTGCTTGACAATGACTTTTACAGGAAACAGAGAGAGAATACAATTCCTTTGGCTCATATTAATGTCCCTGTTTCATTCTGAATAAAAGCTTTAGAGTGGGCTAGAGAGTAGGCAGAAGAATGACCTAAGAATGTTACCTTCATAGCAAAAGGGGCTTTGCAGGTATGATTAAATCAAGGTCTTTGAGAGAGTATAATGAATTATCTAGGTGAATCCAATTTAATCATGTGCGTTCGTAAAAGCAGAGGAACTTTCCAGGGACGCCTGGGTGGCTCAATTGGTTAAGTGTCCAACTTCGGCTCAGGTCATGATCTCGCAGTTTGTGGGTTCGAGCCCCGTGTTCGGTTCTGTGCTGACAGCTCAGAGCCTGGAGCCTGCCTCAGATTCTGCGCCTCCCTCTCTCTCTGCCCCTCCCCCACTCGCTCTCTGTCTCTCTCTGCCTCTCAAGAACAAACAGAGTAATAAAAAAAATCTTTTTAATAAAAAAAAAAAGAGGAACTTTCCAGAGTGAGATGTGACTATGGAAGAATGGTCAGAGAGGTACGATGTTGCTGGCCTTGAAGATGGCAGAAGAGGGTCATGAGCCAACGAAGGTGGGCAGCCTCTAGAAGCTGGAAAAGGCAAGGAAGTGAATTCTCTCCTAGAATTCAAGGAGTATCGTCCTACTGACACCTTGATTTTGGCCTAGTGAGACCCATGTCAGACTTCCAATCTACAGCATTGTAAAACAATAAAATTGTGTTATTTTAAGTCACTACGTTTGGGCGAATTCATCACACCAGCCATAGAAAACTAACACACATTTCTAATTTTGGCAAGTCTGAAAATAAAAGGCACATAGCCATCTCCAAAACAGAACATGAAAAGTCAAAGATAAAAATCTTTCCATTTCCTTATGACTTCCCCTTTTATATCGTCACCCTCCTGCCTGCTCTCTCCCACCACATTCTCACATCTCACGTATCAGCTCATCACGATGGCATCTCCGTCTCTTTACCCCTTTGACTCCATGTTCCAGGACACACACAGACCTGTCCATGTTTCCCATCCGTGCCTTCACCATTCCACTAGTTTTCTATATTTGAGATAGTTAACAGACAGTGTGATATGGTTTCGGAAGTAGAATTCAGTGAAGTATCACATACAACACCCAGTGCTCATCGCAAGCGCCCTCCTTGATTCCCATCACCTATCTAGCCCATCCCCCCAACCGCCTCCCTCCATCAACTCTCAGTTTCTTCTCTATCATTAAGAATCTCTACAGTACCCTCTCGCATGTCTCTACTTTTAGGTTTGTCCCTTCTATTCCACAACACTTTTAATTGTCTCTTTCTCCTTATAGTAGACAGGGCAAAATTTGTCTTTGTCACCGCAAGTTTTCCAGAACTGGGAGTGGTCACCTACAATTCCAAAATTACGTCTGTGCACTAATCTTTTTACAAGCCCTGTCAAAATCACTCTTTCTTCCACTGATCACACAAGCGTTTACATATTAAGGGAGAACTACTAAACATTTAAATCATAAGGCTCAAACTATAAAAAGGATGTAATTGACAGAATAAAGTTAAGCCTGTCATTTCACAGGTTGTGATACTAGAATCAAATAAAGACATTTCAAATAAAGTGGAGTATTTATTATGTCTTAGGTATTTATTTAGGTATTATGTCTTATGTATTTATTATGTCTATGAGTCTCATGTCTGGTGTGACATGGTAGGAAGGAGGGAAACTATCAGCTAGACAGTGCAATGGTTCTTAAATCTAGCTAATCCCACTGAAGCAAGAGCTTTGAAATAGAGATATCAGCAGCTCTGAAATCAGTAGAAATCTTGAGGAGCATATGAAATTTTCCATAAGGGTCAAGGTGACCCCCATCTGTCCAGGTGATACTTGGATATGTGTACACAACATGTCTGTTGCTTTGTACTATGATAGCATGCTCTGATATCTTTTGCAGGTGTGTCTATATCACATGTGTGTATATGTGTGTGTGTAAGGAATACATGCTTATAGAATGTTCCTGTGTGACTGGATATTTTCTTGCCTGTGCTACTTTAGAAGGGCATCTGATATAATAAGATAAAACTGGCATGATCTTAATTTTACGTGCTTGATGATGGTTTATATCAGATCAGTAGTTTTCAAACTAACTTCCAAAGAGCCCTCAATTCATACAGAGGAGAGGAATTAAAAACAAGTAGACAGAACTTAGAGGGTCCCACCTAACTTCAATAAAGCAGATTTGCTTTTAAGTTTCTATTTAGTTTTGGCATGAGAGTATTTCATTTAAAAAGCAAAAACAGAAACAGATCAGCTTTCTTTTGAAAAGTTTTGAAGCCACTGGGTTAGGTGAAGAGTAAGATTCTCATCCATAGTGTTGATGATGACAGTATTTTTTATTTTTTATTGTTTTGCATAATATTTCATTTGGAAAGATTATTCTGGATTTACTTGCTCTTCTCATCATTCATAATGTTCAGTTTATTACAAACAAAATATCAAATTCTACTTTTAATTTTAATTCCAATTAGTTAACATACGGTGTAATATTCGTTTCCGGTATAAAATATAGTGATTCAACACTTCCATGCATCACCGGGTTCCATCTCAGCAAGTACACTCCTTAATCCCCATCACCTATTTCCCCCTTCCCCCAACCCCCTCCCCTCTAGTAGCCATCAGTCTATTCTCTATAGGTAAGAGTGTGTTTCTTGTTTGTCTTTCTCTCTCTCTCTCTTTTTTTCCTTTGCTTATTTGTCTTGTTTCTTAAATTCTACATAGAAGTGAAATTGTATGGTATTTGTCTTTCTCTGACTGACTTATTTCACTTAGCATTATACTGTCTAGCTCCATCCATGTTGTTGCTAATGGTAAGATTTTATTCTTTTTATGGTTAAATTATACTCCATTGTGTATACATACCAAATCTTCTTTATCCATTCATCAATTGATGGACATTAGGGCTGCTGCATTCATGGTTTAGCTATTGTAAATAATGCTGCGATAAACAGAGGTGCGTGTATCCCCTTGATTTAGTGTTTTCATACTTTAGGGCTAAATACCCAGTAGGGCAATTACTAGATCAAACAGTAGTTCCATTTTTAACTTTCTGAGGAACTTCCATACTGTTTTCCACAGTGGCTGCACCAGTTTGCATCCCCACCAACAGTGAAGAAGGGTTCCCCTTTCTCCACATCCTTGCCAACAATTACTGTTTCTTGTGTTGTTGATTTTAGCCATTCTGACAGGTGTGAGGTGGTATCTCATTGTGGTTTTGATTTGCATTTTCCTGATAATGAGTGATGTTGCGCATCTTTTCACGTGTCTGCTGGTCATCTATCTTCTTGGGGGAAATATGTGTTCATGTCTTCTGCCCATTTTTTAATTGTATTCCTTGTTTTGGGGATGTTGAGTTGGACAAGTCTGTTGTATATTTTGGATACTAATCCTTTATTAGATTTGTCATTTGCAAATATCTTCCCCCATTCCATCAGTTGCCTTTTAGTTTTGTTGATTATTTCCTTCACCGTGTAGAAGCTTTTTTATTTTGATAAAACAGTGTCCCAATAGTGTATTTTTGCTTTTATTTCCCTTGCCTCAGGAGACACATTTAGAAAAATATTACTACAGCTAATGTCAGAGAAATTACTACCTGTGTTCTCTTCTGGGACTTCCATATTTCAGGTCCCACATTTAGGCCTTTAATCCATTTTGAGGTTTTTTTTTTAATTTTTTAATGTTTGTTTATTTTTGAGAGAGAGACAGAGCGTGAGCAGGGGAGGGGCAGAGAGAGAGGGAGACACAGAATCCAGAGCAGTCTCCAGGCTCTGAGCTGTCAGCACAGAGCCTGATGTGGGGCTCGAACCCACAAGCCATGAGTTCATGACCTGAGCTGGAGTTGGACGCTTAACCAACTGAGCTACCCAGCCCCATTTTGAGTTTATTTTTGTGATGGTGTAAGAAAGTGGTTCAGTTTCATTCTTTTGCATGTGGCTGTCCAGTTTTCCCAACATCATTTGTTGAAGAGACTGTCTTTTTCCCATTGGATATTTTTTCCTGCTTTGTCAAAGATTAATTAATCATATAATTGTGGGTTTATTTCTGGGATTTCTATTCTGTTCCATTGACCTATGTGCAAAATGACAAATTCTTAAGAATTTCTTAAGAAAAGTGGAACATAAATTTGCTGAATATATTTAGCAATACCATTGACATAAAATATTTTAATCCATTTTGTGAACACAAATATTGAAGTATTAAATTGCAAAAATCCTTTTTACTCTCCCAAAACCTAATTGCCACCTATGATAAAGTATGTGCAAATAATAATAATTAATAATACAACTTTGCAACCTCTATTTCCCAGTACCTTAAATATTATCTCCTCTTATTTTGTACAAAGTCTGATCTCAGAAAAAGATGGATAAACTCCTTCAAAGTTTACACTGACAATGAACCCACATGTCTCCTCCCTTCCAGGCATGACTCCTCCCTTCCAGGCATGTCTCCTCCCTCCCTTGCACAGGGGCTTCCGACCAATTAGTACCATCTGTATGGATAGCCTTCAGAGGTTGGGAGTTCCTTGTCACTGAGTATTTTTGCCACTGGTTGTGGATAACTCAACATGGAAACGAAAAGCAGGAATTAAAGTATAAGTTAGTTAGGTAGACTAGATATTGGCTGAGGTTTCTTCCCATGATTCAATGGATCCATGATAAAACAGAATATAGAGTGTGTTCTGGAGGAGAACGGAGGGAAAGGATGCAGCTGAGGTGAATTTTAGTGGGATTTTTCAAATATTAATAGGAAAAAATGCAAATTCTAGGGGAAACTGAGCCTACCAAGATTCTCAGGTGAGAGAATTGAGCAGAAGGTAACAAAACTGGAACCTCAGCCACGTGACAGTAGGGACCACTAAATTCATTTTTTCTTCATTTCACAGTTTTACCTAGAGATAAACCAAGGCTTCAGACACCTCTGACTCCATTGGGAATTTTTTTGCTTTTGTGTTTTTAAAACCAATAAGAAAAGCAAAGGGTGATAGAAAACCAAAGGTAAAAATACTATATATATGTTTTCAGTGAGGTACTTAGGAAGGTACAAGACTATACAATACTTGCCCCTACTTAAGTCTTTCATTAAATCAATTAATGAAATAGCTATTTATTTTGCCCCTGCTATATGCCAAGCCCTGTGATACATTTATGAAAAACTCATGTGGTTCTTGCCATCTCTGAGCCTACAGGCTAGCAGACAAGGTAGACTATTAAACAAGAACTTATAATAAAGTGAACAAGTGTTTTGTTAGAGAAGTTCAAGATATATATAGTATCCATATCTTCCTTAATGTGGAAGAGTAAAAAGCTTCCTGGAGAAAGGATTATTTAAGTTGATGTCAGAAGTGTGAATAGGAATTGAAGGGAAAGTGTTTCAGATAGAGAAAACAGCATATAAAAGGCCCAGACAGGTGATAGTATGTGGCCCTCTCAAGAAGCAAAAACAAATTCATCATGGTTGGTGTCTAAGTGGTCAGAGACAAACAGGAGAGGTAGGTAGAGGCCAGTCGTGGAGCATTTTGTAAGCCACATTACAAAATTTGGAGCTTATATTAATAGCAGTGGAAAGCTGTTGTAGGGTGTTTAAGGGAGAACATGACATAATAATTGCAGTTTTAGAAGAATCACTTTGACAACGACATTAATAAAAGATGAGAGAGTAGCAAACAAGAAGGAAAGAAGGCAAGAATGGTAGATTGGTGGGAAGAGTCTTTCAGGAAGTAGACTTGATTAATTGGACCGGGATGAAGGACTGACTGGGAGGAAACCAGAATGAAGGATAGGTTTCTGGTTTGGACAGTCGTGTGCATGACAGGGCCCTTCCTCAAGGTGTTAAACACTGGAGAGGCGTGGCACATATTTGCAGGGGCTGGAAGATGGTTAAGTTCAGTTTTGGACATACCAAAATTGAGATGCATTTTAAAGCAGCAAGAAGACTTGTGAGTACTGAAATTTTATCTACATATCAAGGAAAGGGTCTTTGTTAATCTCTAAGGACATCCCTCACATTATCAAAATGCAAGGTTGAGGGAACTATCCAAAGATAAAATTGTCCATTCAATTTCTCCAAAATGGCATACCATACTCTTGGTGCCTTTGGATGGACTGTGTGTCCTGTTCCTTGTGATATTACTCTTGTAGCAATGCCACATCCTTCCTGCACGACACAAGAAAAGGGCAAAGCTCAGCTGGGTTTTAAAGTCAGTGGGAGGACTTGGGCAGAGCACTCGTGACTTCTGGGAAGTAGCCTGTCTACCCACTCATTTCACAATACACCCCCTCCCCTGAAGTCAAAGCTTGTGCACCTGGACACCAAAGCTTCCTTCCCTTGGCAATAACATCAACAGTTAGTACCAACGCTTAGTGCTAAATATTCTTAAGCCTTAGAATGGAGATAATAATAGTACCTGCTTCACAGATTTTGGGAGGGGCAAGAGATAATGCGTAATTAGCACTAAGTACAGTGTTTGACACACACTAAGTACCCAGTAAATGTTGGGTGGTGGTGGCAGTGGTGGCAGTGGTCATACTAATGACTCATAGGCATTATGGGATCCTGAAACTCCTACATCATCAAATCATCCAATTCTTGTATATTAAAAAAAATAAAATTTGTGCAGTGTCCTTAATTATATTCTAAGCATTCAAAATTTAATGATCCATATATGGCAATTCCCTTTTCATCAATACGGATGATAACCATTCAATATCTATTCTATGTATATGGCATCTGAGGGCTAAGTTGAGATCACTATTTCAATTTGCTTGATAGATATTTTGTATTTCTTTGTCTTATGAAAACTTTAAAGGATTTAACTAATTTTGACCATTTTAGCACATTATTCAAACTTAATGATTTTTAAATTTAATTTTTATTTAGTTGATCATCTTGAAACAAACAGTAAACATTAGAGAGAATATGCTTATTTAAAACGTTTGATGGGGGCGCCTGGGTGGCTCAGTCGGTTAAGCGTCTGACTTCGGCTCAGGTCATGATTTCACGGTACGTGAGTTCGAGCCCTGCGTCAGGCTCTGTGCTGACAGCTCAGAGCCTGGAGCCTGCTTCAGATTCTGTGTCTCCCCCTCTCTCTGCCCCTCCCCTGCTCATGCTCTGTGTCTCTCTGTCTCAGAAATAAATAAAAACATTTTTGAAAAAAGTTTGATGGGTTACAACTGAAAGTAAATATGGAGATAGAGGTTAAGAGATAGAAATTTTTGTCTTATATATACAAAGTAGTTTTGTATATAAACAAAGACCCCAACCACAGGGTCTTATTCACTTCAGCATCTCCAGTTTCTTAACAAAGATCTCTATAAACATCTTTGAAGAATGGAAGAGAGAAAAGTAGATTAAGATCAATGTCTGTTGAGAGACTAAACTCAGGGATACCACCGGATAGAATTATTTCATAACATAATAAGAAGACTAAAATTATGCCTAGATGATCCAACAGGTTTTCAGAGTATGATCCCTATACCAGCATCATCCATATCACCAGGTAACTTTTCAGAAATGCAAATTCTGAGGTTCCCCCAAAGACTCACTGAATCAGAAACTCGGGGGTGGAGATTGGTGTTAAGCATTCTGTTTTAACTGTTTTAACAAGCTCAGGTTTGGAAACCATTGAGAGGGAAGGCACAAAGTGGGTCCAAGACTTTATAGAGCTGCTGGGTGTTTAAAATGGCAAATACTAACCAGATGTGTAAGTCTTGATCAAAATACAAGCAGATCTGCTCCCAGAATTCTACATTCACCTAGCATACTTCACACCATGTAAGTTAACTGCAGATTCCTTACAGGCATCTGAGTTTCCACTTGCATTTAATTGCTCAACAAGAGATCTGAAGAGGAATTTTGTTATAGAACACAGTGGGGATAAATTGAATTAATCTACGAACTCCTTGAAGGCAGAGACAGATGTTGTTCATTATTGGACCCCCATTTTCTACAAAAATGCCTGTCATGTAGAAGGTACTCAATACCTAATTATAGAATTAATGGGATATTACACATGTGGGAAAGCCTGACCCAGGTTGTTCCTCAAGATGGTCTAAATGGGAAGTTGATAATAAACACCTGGTCTTGAGTCACAGTTCCAGCTCTTACAGCTGTGTGACGTGCACTAATTACTTAATCTTTCTAAGCTTTATTGTCCTTATACTTACAACAAAGATGAGAATAGTCTCTATCCCATGGCATTATTTTGAAGATTAAAACAGAAACTAGGGGGCACCTGGGTGGCTCACTTGGTTTTGAGCATCTGACTCTTGATTTCGGCTCAAGTCATGATCTCACAGTTCGTGGGATGGAGCCCCATGTCAGGCTTTGCACTGATAGCACAGAGCCTGTTTGGGATCCTCTCTCCCTCTCTCTCTGCCCCTCCCCCACTTGTGCTCTGTCTCTCTCTCAAAATAAACAAACATTTAAAAAAGAGAGAGAAAAAAAATACATGTAAAGTACATAGCAGAGTGTCCAAGACATAAGAAATAATCAATTAATGTTAGCTCTTTTGGTTATAATTTATTATTTTTGTTGTTATTAAAGTAGTACTACTTTGAAAGAATCAATGATTAGGGATAAGGTCCCTGTCTTGTCCAATTTACATTAAAAGGACTTAAGCCTACCCCATCTGGCAACGTGTTTTCCCTGGAAAGAAGCATAGGAACCTTTCCGTTATTGAAGTCCTTTCTAGAAGGTGGAGAATTACAACCAGAGAACAAAATAAATGCCTTATTATTGTGTGACTCTTGAATTTTAGACAGATTTCTGTTGGCTAGCAAGGTCAAGATTTTTAATGTTTATAGAGGCATCTCTGCCAAAGTTCAGTTTTGGCTACTTTCTGTGATACTTTCAGTCCTTAGCTCTGATGATAGAAAAGAAATATTCAAAAGAATAAGAGGGAGGGATGGAGGAAGGAAGATAAAGAAGAAATAAAAAGGTCTCTGAAGTCCTGTCTTAAAGGATGATAAATCCAGTTGTTCATCATGTTGGAGGAATGCTAGCCTAAGGTTCCAACAGCTTCATTATGGATCTCTTGATATATCCTCATACAGTCTTCACAGAAATCTAATTAGAGGTTTGAAGTTGAGATTGTTGAAATTATTAAAATATAAAATTGCTCATTGAAATTAAATATAAGTAATTACTTAAGGAGCCTTTCCAGTGTGGAACTTTCCATTTTTCTCTTCTTTTTGGGATAATTATCTATATAATACCTAGCACTAAATGGTTAAAAACACACTGCACCCCTTCCCTGGGTCTAAGTTGAAAGAATGATTATTTGTCTTGCACAGGAAGTATCTCAACTTCTGTATTTCTGTGTACCGCAAGACGGCCTGGACCCAATCAGGAAGCATCACTTCCCACCAGGGTAGGGTGCACGCTCCATCACTGTGAGCAGACCAGCAATGAACACTGAGAGAAAGCGGCAACTCAGGCACCAGAGAGAACCCTGATCAGAACAAGACCAAGACAGAATTCCCCAGTTTAACAACCGGGACTTCATAGAACACTTCAGAAGTACAAAACCTCCACTGAAATTTTTGATAGAGGTTTGGCTTAAAACGTATGTTAGAAGTTGCAGATGAAATGATCACCAGCTCACCTCCAGCAGGATAAGTTTCTGAACTTCCTAGGAATCGTTCAAGCTTCTCTTCTGTGGCTTTAACCATGGGCAACTTTAAGACTCCCATCCCCTACACTTCCTTACATTTGGAAATATGTCCAAGTTTTTTCTCTTGAACCCACTCACTCTGTCTTGCTAGTTTTTTTTTTTTGTTTGTTTGTTTTTTTAACCAACCCTTCAATTTTAACCAATGTCTTGCTGTTTCCTTGCTCACATGGACCTTATATTTCCTATCTCCCCTCACATCCAGATCTTCCTCGGTGTTCATCTATCAGACCTTTTTTTTTTTTAATTGAAGTTCTACACCTGTACAGTCGTCATATCCATTCCAAATATAAGAGCTCAGCCCAGCGATCTCCACTTGTCCGAGAAAGAGGTCAAGAGCAAGGATCCTGAAACATGAGTAAACGAATTCACTTACAAAAGAATGGAATAAGAAGGGCATATGAAAGAAGACTATCAGCAGAAGCCAGAATAATAGGGATCCATAGCTGATCAGTTACTACCTTTCACCATGCTGGCAAAAGGTTCTCATAGGATACTTAGGAGCATGAGTATTCAAAAAATTAAAGTTGAGGCTTGGAGAGGGGGAGGAATGAGGAGGACTCGGGCCCTGCAATTTGGCCTATCTAGTACAAACATAAATTTCAGTGAAAACATCAGGACCTCGCAACTGCTTCCCATCTCGTTCTTGTCTGGTAAGAGAGAGCTGGATGAAGTCTCTGCTGGATGAAGTGATGAAGCCAAGATGCGTCAGCTTCTGGTTTTGCCCTCGACCTGTCCTGGGAAGACAATTAGACAAGCTTCTCTGGCATTATGGGGTTTTCCTGTTTAAGCCGAATCAAGCACATAAGCTAAAGTAAGCTGAGTTTTCTCAAAAGCTTCCAAATTACTCTTTGTGGGTCATGGCTAAACATTAGTTGTAGGAGAAAGTGGATGCAGTAGCCAACAAATCAGTATGTAGTCATCAGTTCCATTTTCCTAGCTGTTTTGAAAATGACATATAAAACAGGACATGGAGGCTTTAGGGTTTAGATGTTTGGATGACTTCCTGCATTAGACCTCTTTGATGTTTAAAGCATCAAGTTCTAAATGAGTGTAATGCAAAGGCAACTCTAAGACAAAGTATGATGAGTGCAGGAAAATCATCAACATTCAAATTCTTTATGTGAGGCCATGTGCCTGGATATAGATTTCTACCTTATTTCTCATAAACAAGGTCCATGGTCCTGGAGGAGTAGGAATTACCAGATCAAGACTGATGGGGCAAACCTAGAATATCTTGAGTTTATTAAATGCAGTTGAAGCATCTTTTGAACAGAGGTTGAAAGGAAATATTCAAGAGGAAAATAAGATTGATAAAATTAAAATAAAAAGAAGATCAAAAGAGGAACTGCCAGCAACAAAATGGAACCACAGAAAATGAAAACATAAAATATAAAAGAAGAAGAAACACGGGGCTCAGAAAGAAGAAAGTAGGTTTGACCAGCACATGTATACCCCAGTATACTGATTCTCAAACTTGGCTGCACATTAGAATCCCCTGAGAAATGTTTTTAAGTACTAATGCCTAGGTCCCGCCTCTAGAAATTCTGATTAATTGGTCTGAGGGGAGGTTGGGAAGGGAAGTAAGATTAGCATTTCTCGTTTTCAAGCAACTCGTGTGGTCATGTCTGATTGATATTGCTGATTAAGATCGATTGGACCTCAATACTCATGTCCACAACAGGAGGCTTGTAACAAGTATAAAAAAGAACGGACTAAAGCCCCAGTGTTTCTTCGTCCCTTTTTTAGTCCCTGTGCTATCTATATGCTTTCTTTTCAATCTGTTGATTACCATAATGTCCCTCAAATTCTTGAACAGAGTTTGGCAATATGATGGATGCGGGGAAGTTTAGCTATATGAGAAAGCAAGAGTCAATTTGTAACAGAAAACCTACTTTACAGGAATGTTATTGCTAACCTCTAGGGGGAGCTGCACTCGCCTTCTCTTACCTCCTTTCTTTCGCGACCCCAAGGAGAATCGCTTGGGTTTAAGTTTAGGATTTTACTGGTTATTTGATATGAGATGGCACCACATTGCCAAGTTAATACTGTTATAATGTGGGTGTGGCCTATTTTGGCTTCTCTTCCTTGGAAAGCGAGGCGGAAAGAGAGTAAGACCTGCACTTGGGGTTTTTTTTGGAGGAGACAAGTAATTTCTACTGTTGGCTAAATGTGCACATATTAGCAGAGCAAAGAGGAGTCCTTCATGGCTCCATTGAAACCGCTTGGAGTTTTGCACTAGGCTTAGGACTTAACCTAATGTTTCTTTGCCTTATGTTGCTCCACCTTGATCATCTATCAGGTCTTATCTGCCTCCTAGGTCCCCATCCTCACATTGAGGGGGAAGGTTGTTGTTATTGTTGTTTTTAAGTTTATTTGTTTATTTTGAGAGAGAGAGTGCGCAAAGGAGGGGCAGAGAGAGAGAGAAGGAGAGAGAGAAATTGCCAAGCAGCCTCCGTACTGTCCGTGCAGAGCCCCATGCGGGTCTCAAACTCAAGAACCATGGGATCATGACCCGAGCCAAAACCAAGAGTCAGTCCCTTAACCAACTGAGCCCCCCGGGCAGTATTGTTTTGTTTTGTTTTGTTTTGTTTTGTTTAAGAGAGAAGAAATTGGAAACAGGACAGATGTTTGCCATTCAGCCTTGAAAAAGATAAGGGAAGTTAAGCCAAAAATATCAAGGCTGAACTTCTGAGTTTAAATAATAGAAAAATAATAGTGCCTGACTTTGCCTTAATTGCCTATCAGCATATCTATGACTGAGAAGCACACAAACTTAAAAATACTAATATTTAATAAAAGATGCTGAGCAGATGCTGAGCAAAATTGCTATAAACCATTGTCTCAGTTTGCTTGGGCTGCTATAACAAAATACCATAGACTGGCTGGCTTAAACAACAGAAATTTAGTCTCGTAGTTCTGGAGACTGGGGAGTTCATGATCAAGGTGCTGGCCAATTCAGTTTCTGGTAGGAGCCCTCTTCCTGGCTTATAGACAGCAGCCTTCTTACTGTGTCCTCACATGGCAGGGAGAGAACACCGTGTGTCTTTTCCTCTCTTATAAGGGCACTGATCCCATCTAAGGGCCCACCCTCATGATTTCATCTAAACCTAATTGTCTCCCAGAGGCCTCATCTTGAAATACCATCATGTTGGGAGTTAGAGCTTCAACATATGCACTTTAGGGGAACACAGTTATGTCCATAGAAGAGAGAGGGTCAAATTGAGAAACACAATTCTGTCCATAGAACAGAGAGGGTCAAATTGAGAAACCTCATACCCTTTAAATCCTGACCTTGGAAAGAATACTAAACTTGGAGAAAATGAAGAAAGGATGTGGCTTCCATCTTTTACTGCATTAGCCTGTCATTCTACCAAAAAACTTTCCTTATCTATCAGGGAAGACCCTTTGAAGTGGGTGGACAGGCCATTCCTCCTGCTCTATTTTTAGCCACATACTTTCCTCTAAAGGGCACTCAAGTGTTTAAACACATTCCTTACTCTTGAGTTCATAGCCCTTCAAAGTAGTATTCTGATACATTTCAAATATAAACAGATTCCAAATGTAATTTTAGGTAACATTGAAGCTTTTGGTGGATAAGGAAAAGAGATTAAAATCATCTTCTTGGATGCTTGTTCTTTAGATCGCTTTTGAACTCATTGATGATGTGACTGATGTGATAAGATAAGCCCAGATTTTCCTCTCCCCTGGAGAAGGCACTGTCTGAACTTTCTGCTTTAGACACCTGAGAAAGAACTATCTCCCAAAGGTATTGATCCAGTCTAATTGAACCTATGCACTGATTACCCCACTTTAACTTCAGCATAAGTAAATTCATAAAACTCCAAATGCTGCATGGTAGGGGTTCTGATGTTAATCTAGTCCCTCATGATTCACTCCCATTTTCAGCATAATTGTAGTTTTAGACATTCAGCATCTACATTGAGAGGAATTTTAGATAATAATTTATTAATATTCTTAACCAGGATTAATTTGGGGGGTGGGGAGAGCATTGCAATGACTTCTGTCATCAACTACCTGGAGTTGGGTCAGACTTCTCAGGTAAAGGACACCATCACTCACAAGAATGCCCTCATTTCAGACAGTGGCTGCAAGTTGCGGTGATCCCCAGGCCTCCCTCACTTCTGACCAACACTCTAAAAATTTGGGGGTTCCCACTATCCACTTAGGTTCAATAATTCACTATAACAATTCAAAGAACTTCAGAAAGCCAGTATATTTGTTATTAAAGTATTATTTTAGCAAAAGGATACAAATCATAAAGTGAGGTCTGGGAGGGTTCTAAACTCAAATCTTCCATTGCCCTCTCTTCGTGGAGTCAAGAAGCATTACCCTCCTTACACATCAACAGAACACTGCCAACAAGGGAGGCACACTCAAGCTTTGGTGTCCAAAATTTTATGGGGTTTTCATTACTTAGGCATCATTGTTAGAATCATCTGTTGAATTCAATTTCTAGCCCCACCCTCCCTCTCTGGAGACCTAGCTAATATCACTGTGGCTCAAAACTCCAGCCCTCTAATCACATGTCCAGACTCCCATCCTGAGTCATCTCAACAACACAGACAACAGGGGCCCACCCAGAGTCAGCCTGTTAAACTATCAGGGCTGACCATAAATAGCAAAGACACTTTCCTATCACTCAGGAAATTCCAAGTATTTTGAGGCTGTGTCTCAGGAACCAGAGAGAAAAGTCAACCAAGTTCTTTATTATACTTGCCACCCACTGGTCTTTGGCCATGGTTCTCTTTATATGTGTAACATCTAGAATAGCCAATGTGCGGTAGGTACAGGAGGCTTTTGACTCAATGTCACGGTACTTTTGACCACCAGTATCAGTATTAGCTTGCCAATGATTCAGTGTTACACCATAAATATGGTACATATAACTCAAAAAATAAGAGTAAAAAGATACTGACATGTTATTGGAGTCCCACTAAGTAGTTATGTAGCTGAACCAATGTGAGTTAATTCCTTGGTGAGTCACAGATATACCAGGTGGACTTGTCACACCAAGTAAACTTTATTGGCAGCAACAAAGGAGATCACAGGGAATAACTTCCAAAGCCATGATTCCCCGAGCAAGGGTGGATGGATTCCTTTTATTTAGGGTTAGGAAGAATACCTAGGGAAGCCTTGTAATCATATGTAGAGGTGGGCATAAGGCTGTGAATATGCATATGCCTTATGTAAACATGCCTATGCACACATTTTATGTTATGTAAATGAGGCTTGTGCTCATTTTAGTATTGTATATTAAAATGAGGTAAAGGTAGTTGTGATTCATTCTAGAGGTCACTGCATGGTCCATCTGTGCAGGCGCAAGTCAGGGATTTAACTCAAACCGGTCTAAATGGTCTGGGCAAGTGGGAGGTCTTGTCAGGGCAGTTGCTATTGCTAGACTGGTGGTTTCAGTTTCCACTTCCCTGAGTTAAGAGATAAGCTGAAAAAAAGAGCTTAAGGAAAGACTTGGGACAGAGGTCGGTGAGTACAAGCAGGTGGGCAGTAAAGGTCAGGTCTTAGCGCCTAACTGGTGACAATTAGCAATTAGCCCATTCATCATCATATCAAATAACCAAAATGTCTCTCTGGGCAAGGCCACTCGGGTTTGCTGGCTTCCATGTTACTGTCTCATTTTCAAAAAATAGAAGTAGTCTAAGAAATATATGGCATCACCCTTTTAGGCATCTGGTATCAGAGCTAGAAGAGTATCATCCCTTGTTCTGAGCCTCGTTCCAAGTGTTAATGTAATACATTGGAATTCCCTCATCGTGTAACCTGTTCATTCATTTTCCCTTAGCAATTATCTCTCCTTCTCTCCATTTATACCCGAAATGTTTAGCATGTGTAAGGAATGTTAGTTTCAGCTACTGGACTGGTTTAGGTTGCCAGATATACTCCTTTATCAAGTACCTCCCCTCAGTCTACTCCAATCCATTTAAGGTAGGATTACAGAAGTAAAGAATGAATGAACTACCACTAGGTAGTACAGCTGCATTAACTGTCAGCATCATTTTGCCAGATGTGGTTAAGGCACAATCCACCCCATCAAGCCCTTAGGAATTCTGACCCAAAGGTTTAAAGATACAGTTTCTTGCTTACAAATCATCCGTGTTTCCAACACGTGCGGTGGTATCCCTCATCCTAGGGTCACTGCGTGAGTAGGGAAAGGAAAAGTTGAGATGATGTGGGAAAGAAAGAAAAAATATAGTCACTGTCATACCATCCTTCTCCTCCTCCTCCTTTTCCCCAGATACACCAGAAAAGGAGAATAATTTGTGTAGTAGGAACCCTCCCTTGGCCCCCTTCATATTGAATGAGAGCACGCACTCATGAAGGTATGTAAGCCAGCCCTTTATGTCTATATCTCCTCCCATTGGTTTTAGACAACCACTGTTCCAGCTACCCATTCCAATTCTCTTTTATTTTTTTAATGTTTATTTATTTATTTTGAGAGAAAGAGAGGGGAGGTGAAGGGCAGAGAGAGAGAGAAAGAAAGAGGGAGAGAGAGAATCCTGATCAGGCTCCATGCTGTCAGCACAGAGCCTGACTCAGGGGTCTCATGAACCATAAGATCATGACCTGAGCCAAAATCAAGAGTGGGAGTTGGATGCTTAACTGATTGAGCCACGCAGGCACCCCTCCCATACTCTTTTATGAGGAAGAGCTCTCTCTGCCATTGTTGGACAATATGGACTGTGAAATGTTCCTTAGTCTGAAGAATTGTGACTCAGTGGTCCAAATTGTTGCAACATTTTCTGTTGTGGTCATTTTTTGTACTTTTAGCATTTACATCTACTATCAGGTATGCAAAGCTTAGTCCAGACTGTCTGTTCCTGCCTGGACCCATTTTTAGCCTTTTGGGGTTACTGGAGTCAGTCCATTTTGCCAGATACATGCAGGGCCTTCCCCCAGGGAGTCTTCCTCATGGCCCTCTGCCTTCTTTGCCCCTCTCTCTGGCAGACAGAACAGTTCTAATGGAGATAGCAGTGCCCAGAAGAGTTCCATAATAAAACAGAAATAGTTTATTTCTGCAACATACTACAAGGGGATTGCAAGGAGGTACCTATGAGCAGGGAGCCTCTTTCCCCTAGGGCTGTCTTTGAAGCCACCTTAAAAGCTGCCAGACCCTATCACCACTTGGATAGTACCTTATAAACAGCCATCAAATGACCAACAAATAGCTGTTTGGTTTATGGATGGCAGTTCCAAAGCAAATGGCCAGCGTTTTGTTTGGAAGGTCATCACTCTGATCAAAGAAGGTAAAACAAATCAGTGTAGTGGGCTGAAGGGCACACTGTTTGCCCCTGTGTTGGGGATCTTATTGCCTCTCAAACAGTAACCAAATATGTGGCTATATGGTCAGGCAGAAGAGCAATGGTAAAGTTGGCTACTAAGGGCTGAAAATATGGGGTGAAATTACTGTGGTAATTTGGAGGGTACTTTAAAGTAGGGTATGTCAATACCCATCAGAAGAACCACCTTCCAGGACTAGAAGGTGATCAGAATCAATGAGTAGGTTTTCTGGTGCACTCATTTAAGGCAGCTATCTGGGTCCATTAAATGAGTGGATCTTGGGGGACCACAGCAATGAAGAGATGAGCTAAATCTAGACATACTCCTCCTGTACCCTCTGAAGCGCAAAACATTATTATCTGTTGTGAGGTAACAGTAGTGCAACTCTCATTTCCACCCCTTGATTCTTGGACTGTGAAGCTTGGCTGTGGGAGAAACAGTACCATGTATTAGACACTGATTCATAACATATAAGTCTTTTAGAGAACCTTGCCCTGTCTGGCAAGGCACTGTCACCTGGCTAGCACTGTAACTGGTTCTTTGAAAAACCATTCTACTATTCTGTCAAGCTAGCTGCTTCAGGATGGTGGGAAACATGATAAAACTACCAAATTCCATGAGCATGAGCCCATTGCCACACTTCATTTGCTGTGAAAATAAGTTGTTTGATCAGACGTAATGCTGTGTGGACTCCCATGACAGAATATTTTCCTTTATGAGTTTTGCATTTATGTTCTGCTTAGGGAAGTCTTCACTATTCCAAGATTATGTGAATAGTTTGTATTGTTTTCTTCTAATACTTTCATGATTTCAGATTTTTTGTGTGTGGTAAAAAAACTCTATCTTTAATTCTTCTAGAATATTCTAATTATGAAGGGAGTGAAATAGAGGTTAAAATCCATTTTCCCTCCAATGACTAATTAGTTGTCTCACCAATCTCCATTGGTTTCAATTGCCACTTTCATTGCATGCTGTGTTCTTTTATATGTTTGAATCTGCTTTTCAGTTTTCTATTTAGTTCTGTATGCCAGTACCTGTATTTTATTTTCATGTTAATTTTTTAATATGTGATAGTTTGAGTCTGTGTTTTTCTTTTCAAAACTTCATTGATTACTATTTATTCCTCCAAATGTAGATTCATATTGTCAAGTTCAAAAAACTCTGCTGTAATTTGCTTTATGATATCACCAATTTTATAATGTAATTTACAAAAAAATTTTAAATGTAATTGACATCTTTACTATTGAGATTCTCTAATTAGAAATATGGTGTATTTTGTCGGATGGTCATGTCTTCCTTGTTTTCTTTGGATAGTTTTCTAGGTATTTGATACTTTTTGTTTCAACTGGGAATGAGGGTTTTTTCCACTAAATTTTCTTGCTTGTTCCTTTTCTATTACTCTTCATTGTTTTAATTTACTTTTGTGGTAATAGTCTCCTTTCTGTCCCTAATACCTTCTCCTCTACTCCATCCTCTCTATTGCAGAAGTCATCTTTCTAAATGGCAAATGTAATTATAAAACTCTCCTCCTCTAAACCTTAACTCCTCAGTGCCTTTGGGATAATATGCAAGCCGTTTAACCCGGTAGACAAGGCCCCCTTCTCCTACCACTTCTTCTAGCTTTATCCCTCATGGGTGTTCCTCTTCTCTCTCATTCTTCATTGATATACTGAACTAGCTTTAGTTCTCCAGATGCCCAACTGGCTATTCATGCTTTTGAACATGATATTTGCTTCAACTGAACCATCTTTGTCTGCTTTGTCCCTCCAGAAAACTCTTAATTTTCCTTCAGGAACCAATTCAACTGTTAACCTCCTGCTTAAAACTTTCTAAGAACCCCACAGAACTGATCAGCTTTTACCTTGTGCTACTACAAAACTTTGATATAATCTTTATAGCTCTTGCCTAGAATATATTGTATATTTGTTTCTCCTGCTAAATTGTGGGCTTTTGATGTCAGTTATGTTGCTTTCTCATTTTTTTATTCTTAGTGGCCAGTTGTGCTTGGCATATAGTAGGTCTTAACAATTGTTTGTTGGATTCATAAAATAGAATAATAATAAAGCCATCCTAGTAAGACATAAACTCTAGTTTCCAAAAGCTAAAACTATACTGGAATACACACGCACACACACACACACACACACACACACATATATATATATAATACATAATATATAATATATACATACATATATACATATATAATACATATGTAAAATACATATATAATATATAATACATAATATATAAATACATAATATATATAGTTATATATATACATATATAATATATGTATATATATAATATATATAAATGAAAAAAAGAGTATGCAGGAGTAGGAGGAATATGGAAAGATAATATCTAATTTGAGCTAGGATAATGGGAAATTCTTCTAAGATGGAAGTGATACAAGTTGAGTATTTGAAAGACAGGTATGAATTAGTCCAATGCATGATTTAGTAAAGAGTATTGAAGAGAGCAGGAATAGCTTTTGCAAAACTACAGCTTAAGAAAACAAGGCCAATTACTGCAAGGAGGGTATACATATTTCACCAGGAAAATATAGCCCAACTTTGTAGAAAAATACTGTGGCCTCCTACCTGGTGGGAGTCTTGGTTGTGTATCTCAAAATAGAATGGGCACCTGCTTGTCTGGCTTCTAAAGTATATGGAGTACATGAATCAGCCCTCAACCAAAAATAACAGTTTCTATTATCACTCTTCTTTTAATATTCTGTTCAAATATCTTTCCTAGGGGAGAGCTTTCTCAGCCCCATCTAAATTGAACTGGATGCTTTTCTTTGTTCCTCTAGCATGGCAATCCCTCGGCATTTATGTGATCAATTTGTGTGCCTTACTCCCTTTTCTAGACTCAAATCTCTGTGAGTGTCATATTTATTTTTGCATTCCTAGTATCTATCACAATGCAAAACATTTGGGGAACACTCAAAAATAATATAATCAGAACTACTATTTGTTGTCTACCCCATGTGTCTGGTGAGTGTTTCTTAAATTAGAGGGATCCAGGAACTACTTAATGGTAGTTCACATCATATGGAATCAGTGAAACTGACATTACTTATTACCACTGTGACATTAAGAAATGTTTTCAATTCAGCTGTTATTTTAAAAACTCAACCGGGCACTTTTACTTTCCATATCTAATGTTCCTGATGTAGAGCAGTTTTACATGCACATGCTATCCATTTATTTACACAGCACTGAAAAGGTACACATTCAGTGACTGTTATCTATTGCATACACAGTTTTCAATATTTCCTTTAACATAAATTAAGATCAAGAGTCATAATATTGATCAACTATTCTCTGCAAAAAATATAAGGTGTGGAGTAGAACTTGGACCTAATCTCCTTTATTTAGCAGGGCAACACCTACTCTTGTTACAAACCCAGTAGGTATCCTGGAATTACATATTCTGATGCACCTCTCCCAGGCTATATTATGGTTTATGAAATCATCCAAAACTAACAAAAACATAACTTCTCCATAACAAGATACTTCAGTGATGAATAAAAGAAAAAGTTATTGTGCACTTTTCCCTCAAATAGGTACAGCACCTATGGCAAATGATGATTCCTGCTCCACATACCAGTAGGTCCATCCAATTATGGAAATGAAATATCTACTAGATTGTAAATGTAATAATAATTGCTCATCCACACTGTGGGACATGCTCTAATTAATGGGATTTTGTGTCAGTCAGAGCTACCAATGCAGTAGAATGGAATTTTCAGAAATATATACAAGAATTTAATATATCATAAAAGTGGCATTTCTAATCATTGAGAATAGTTATTTGATTAATGTTATGGGGATAATAGTCAACCAATTACAAAAAACATAGATGTTGATTAATCCACTATCAACAGAAAAGGATCTAAGTTATTCATGTTAAAAATGCTATAGATAATTCATAATTTATTCAACCTGTCTCCTTTTGTTGAAGAATGAGTTTCCAACTTGGGGTCATTGCAAACGATGTAATAAATATCTTTGGCCTTTTATCCTATAGGTTGATGTACTTATTTGTAAAAAGTGGAGTTATAAAAGTAGGAATGCAGAATTAAAATGTATATGCATGTTTCATTACAAAAGATAGTGCCAGATTACTTTCCCAAATTACAGTAACTACAGTAGGAAGATTTGTAGGATGACCTCCTCCTCCTCCTCACCACATACACCCTGTAATAATCCCCAGTACTCAGAATATTGTAGATTTCCTGATTATGTCAACCTGTGGCTGACAGCCAGCAAAGAAATGGGGGGCCTCAGTCCCCATAACTGCAGGGAAACAAATTCTGCCAACAACCAGTGAGATGGAAGGAGGCCCAGATAAGAGCTGTGGCCCTAGCAGATATTTTGATTTCAACCTTGTGTGATTCTGAGCAGAGAATCCAAGCACACCCTCCCTGGATTTCTGACACTGTGAGCTAACACACTTGTGTTGTTTTGATGGTAATGTTACACAGCAATAGAAAATTAATACAGTAAGAACTCACCCTTCCAATGACAATGTACAAGATAACATTTTCCTCATCTTACCAGCATCAAAACTAACTATAAATATTGTTTAATTGAGTAGATTTGATAAGTAAAAGAAAATGGTATCTCATTATTGATACATTTTCAATAAAGAATATCTTTATTTTTTATTTGTTTAGATTTCTCCTTCTGTGAGTTGCCTATTCATATACTTTGACCATTTTGTCCTTGAGTCATTTGTCCAACCCTTGTCAAGGACTTCAGCAACCCCAAGCAGTTGTGCACATGCTGAACTGAACTATTGCACTTTCAAAGTCTAGTGGGGATGGAAACAGTAACCCAAAGGGTTTAGATAGTTTGTACTTATGGCACAGAGGGCAGCATGTACTCCATGTTCACATCTGCACCCCTTGTTCCCAAGGCCATGTGGGGAGGGACAGGGCTTGTGTGGACAGCCACGTAACTGGGTGCTGTCACAGCTGAGGAACCCCAACCTTAGGAAACTTCTAATCTTTTAAGGGGCTACAAGCAGTTCTGTCCAAGCTTTGCACCACACAGAGATTCCATCTTTGTTATGCTGGACCAGAAGCAAATCTGCCCTCTGACCCTGAGAAAGACACTATTTCTAGTTTTGAAGGCTATGTGCTACATGATCCTAGAAAAAATATTCTAGAACAAAAGCTGACACAAGATGTGTGAAAACACCATGGAGAATTGCCTCCAAACAAACCCACCTCTTGTTTCCACACTTCTCTGAATATACCATTCTGTTGGCCATTCTCATCTGACTGATGAGATTAAGACCACATCTGTTCAATTGTAAACACTTGCAGATCTCTTATTACCAGTGTTTTCTAGGAGAGAGGAGAGAATTATGCACAAGAATTACAATTCCAAGGGCACACGTTGTGTTCCTGAAAAAAAGCACTTTCAATTGTTGGGAAAAAAGTGATTTTGATTGTTGTGGACCCTCCTTTTCCACTGGGACATGCATCAGCCATTGGGCACAGGTTAACAGTGCCTCCTGGGCTTAATTCCAGGAATGTAAGGATGGATCTGTAATTTATTAAGGTAGCAGAGCACATAGTTATAAGACCTTTATACACACACACACACACACACACACACACACATTCAAATCTTACAACAGTGTGGTTGATAATAATATCATCATATTGAATAAGTAAAACAATAAAAGCATCTCAATTGGTTGTAAAAAAATTGATAAAATCAAACAGTTTTGTGATTTCCTTTTTAACTGAAATACAATTGACACACAAATTTCACATTACCTGTACCCATTACATTAGTTTCAGATGTACAACATAGTGATTCAACTCTATGTGTTATGCTAGTTCACCACAAGTGTCACTACAATCTGTTTCCATACAACACTGTTACAGTACCATTGATTATATTCCTTATGTTGAACCTGTCATCTCCATGACTTATTCCTTCCATAACTGGAACCCTGTATCTCCCACTCCCCGGTACCCATTTTGCCCATCCCCCCATTCCCTCCCCTCTGGCAAACATCCATTTGTTCTCTGTACTTATGGGTCTGTTTCTATTTTTTGTTTATTCATCTTTTTTTTAGATCCCACACATAAGTGAACTCAAATGATATTTCTCTTTCTCAGTCAGACTTATTTTTTCTTACATAATACCCTCTAACTCCATCCATGTCCCAAATGGCAAGATCTCATTCTTTTATATGGCTAAGTAATATTTCATTGTATGTGTATGTGTGTATCTATCTCTCTCTATATATATATATTACATTGTATATAATGTATGTATAATAAAGTATATTATTTATACTTCTTTATTCATCTATCAGTGGACACTTAGGTTGCTTTTGTAAGAGTTCTTTTTAAGCCAAGATATAGTGTAAAATAGAACACTTTTTCTTGATTTTAAAAGAACTCTTTGAAAATTTGTAATATGTTCCTATTTCCTTAAGATGATAAAGAACAATTTCAAGCCAATAATCAACACCAACATCATACCTAAGAATTAAAAACTAAAGATAACTGTGTTAATCCCATGACAAAGAGAAAGGACAGAGGTCAGTGACAATTGTTTTTTGTAAAAAAAATTTCAGTACAGATTGACAGAAAGATTAATCCACATCTACCATGTCTCTCTAACTCTGCTATCCAGTGAGTGAAATTTTTCCTTAGGAAGACACCCTCTAAGCTATAGGCTCCACACTTTCCCCCACCTGTCTTCCTCCTCCTCTCCTTGCCTTAACTACTAATATAGCCTCAAAGTGTACACAGTTGTTCCCAATTTCCCATATTTGGAAAAGACTGAAGCACCAGTTCAGCCCCCTGTAATTTTGCTCAAGGGAAAAGCACATGAAGGTGGAAGTGAATGAAGGAGCAGAGAGTATGAAAAGAGAGGACGCACTGAATCTGCAAGCCACAGGAAAGAAGCTGACCTCTAGCCCAGGTGCATCCCTGGTTAGCTCCCATGACCATCATTAATTTATGGACTGCACTTGGTAAAGATTTCCTATTTTACCTTCCAAATTTACAAAAATGTTGGCACTCACCTGCTTTTTAGAAAGGGAGATTAAAACAGGTGACTCGAAAGCAGGATTACAGGAGGAACTTGCTCATCTGTGAGCCAAGAACCAGGCTCCTGGGTCCCTCAGCCTCCCCAGGGCATTCAGCACTGCTGCTTTATTTTCTGCAACTGGATGTTAAGTCAAACCTCTGTATGTGATGCTGTGATAAATCTCTGATTTCTGAAGACAGAATTTCTCTCCCTTTCATCCAAGAACATACAGTTACAGTCCCTCAAAATAAGAACCCTAATTTTTCAGAACAAGTCAGCTATAATCATAATGCTTCAAACGTTCCAGGTGTTTGTAAGACCATCAGTTAGAGTGAAACCTTTTCTTTGAACCCATTCAACCAGAGTGAAACTCTGCCTGTGGTAAAAAAGAAAGCAGCACATGGTTTTATGGTACTCGCCCCACCACCTTCCACGGTGGTGAGACAGAAACCTGTCTGGAGTGAAGAACACGGGGGAATTTGTAGCAGTTATTATCTGTCATAAATGTAACTGCTCCAGATGTGTTCTGTCCAGTCAACATCTGATGTCTTGATCATGAGAATAACCAGAAACAGGCCCAAATACAGACCTAAAGGAAAGTGGGGTCTTAAACCTGGGAATCAGAAATCGGCCATGGTCTGTGTAGCCCTTTTAGGCTACTGACTCCAATTTTTAGGAATGCTCTATTTCTAGGCCTCCCGGGAATTTCAACAGTAGGAACAAAAAATGAGGGGTGAGAGGTGATAAGAAGAAAGAGATACTGTCAACTCACATGTAAGTTACTTAGCATAAAGCTGGGATATATTAAGTACTTAATAAATGAACTGAGCACAATTCCAATAATGATGGCTACTAAGTATGAATCAGATGTAATGCTCAAGGCTTTGGGTAATCATTGAATTACGTCTTCACAATAGTCTTATGAACTAAATATAGTTATTGCCCCATATAATGGACGGGAAACTGAATTTCAAAGCCAGTGAGTATTCTAACTAGTGATAACATAGCTCATCAATGACAAACTGGAACTAGAGACCCACTCAGTCTGATTCCAGGCTCACGGTCTTAACCACTGTGTTATACAATCAAGCTAAGAGGAAAGGTTCTTGACAGAAATAGCATGATGAGCATAAGAGAGAGGATTACACTCAGGGGGAGAATGACTCCACAAAGATTTCCAGGCAGTATACCCAATTAATGGGTAATCTGTGTGATCTGCCCATCTAGAAACATATCATTCCTATCCTCTCAGATAAGACCCCAAGTCTCATGTTCACTTTCCCTCGACTTTCTAGACAATCTGAAATTCCTATGTTCCTATGTTCCTCTATTACATGCATCCAGAGATTTTGATTATCTTCTTAACTACTATACACCAGCACCTTGCACAATGCTTGCTATGGAATAGATGATCAATTAATTGTTTAAACTAATGACTGAATCAATAAGTGAATTTATATATCTCTTATACTCTTCCTCCTGATCCTTCAAAATGATGCATTTCTGGTTATCTCTAGTCTCCTTGAGATTAGCAGAAATTTTTTTTATTTTATTTTACTCCCATTTATTTCAGATTCCAGCTTGGATGGAATACTTTGATAACACTTATCTTTGTCTTTATTTATTTATTTTTTTTATTTTACTTTAGAGAGAGAGAGACAATGGGGAAGGGACAAAGGGAGAGAGAGAAAGAATCTTGAGCCCCAGTGTGAGGCTCAATCCCACAACCCTGGGATCATGACCTGAGCTAAAATCAAGAGTCAAACGCTCAACTGACTGAGCCACCCAGATGCCCCTGTCTTTGTCTTTATTAAGTAACTACCACCATCTATATGTCATTTCCACATCAGCATGAAAACTCTAAGAAGAGGAGCTCTAGGGAACTGTCACTGGAATATAAAGTTCTCAAACAATTACCCTTAACATCTTAACAAATCAAATATGATCCCAGAGCACAGTTAGTATATAAGTGATTGTATAAATCTGGAGAAACCATCTTTCCACGCAAAAGATATTTCAATTCTAGTTGGGAAAATGGCAGGCACAAAAAGCAGAAGAGATCTCCAGGATACACGACCCAGCTACCAAAGCATCCTTGAAATAGATTGATATAATGATATAGCTTGGCCAATTAATTAGGGAGGAAGGCAAGACCAGAACTCCCAGTAAAAGCCCTAGAAACCCTGTAAGTTGTAAGATCAGCCACAGTGACTGCATACAAAATAGATTAGGTTGCCCACTGTCAACAGAAAACATCTTGAGGAACATCACTTCTGTAATTCTCTGTATTTGAAGAGAAATTCATATTAGCACACAAGAAACATAGGAGCTACCTTTCTTGTCTAGTGAGCATAAGTTGTTCTTGCCAGAAATTCTCTTTTCTCCTGGCCACTGACTCAGTTATCACTTGGTGATTCTCAGGAATTAGCCAGCTAGTTTCCTATAACAAAATTTAGGTCAAAACTACAACTTCTGTTTTTTTTTAAAAAAGGAGTGGTAATCAAAGGCACCCCCACATTTCAAAATCAAATATATATCTACCTTTCTCATCTCTCTTTTATTCTCTCAGTGACATTCAACGCTGCACTCTTCCTTTGTAAAAATTTCTCTCCTGGTTTGAGGTTGTGCTCTCTCCTGGTTTTTCTTTTAAGTTTATTTATTTATTTTGAGAGACAGAGAGAGAATCCCAAGTGGGCTCCACTGTTGATTTCATGAACTGTGAGATCATGACCTGAGCCAAAGCCAAGAGTTGGATGTTGAATGGACTGAGCCATGTAGGTGCCACTCTCCTGGTTTTTCTTCTGGTTCCTTGGACACTATTTCTTGTTATGGAAGAGTCAAAATATACAAGGATACATTATATTCTACATGGAAACATCTCATGCTTAAATCCTGGATGCTTTGGTATAGAATCCTGGATTTGACTCTATGACCTTAGACACATTATTCCATGCATCTAAGCTTCAATATTTTCATCCTCAGCAAAGACATGGGAATCTGGCAGAGTGGTAGATACACACTAAATTTCATTTATATATCATCATCAGAAATTGAATAAGCATTGACACTGGACTGCATTTCACAGGGAGTTATTATATACCCCCCTTTAATAATTAAATAATTATTGAATAATAATTATTATTATTAAAATCAGTTTACACAACAATGCTAAAATTACTCCATTTTTTAAAGATAGCAGTTTGACAATTTCTGGTGGCTCAAGGTGAACCAACATATGATTGGTTCTCTGTGTTAGTTTTTGGCTGTAGGTAGAGGGATGGGTTGATCACAACATCTACAGAGGACAGTTATTGTACTCATTATCCAGGAGATACTTGCTGAAAGATTTACATATCTTATCTCATTTAACACTCACAACAATCCTGTAAATGAGATACTAAAATATTCCTGTTTCACAGAAGAGTAAACTAAGGCACAGAAAGAATGAGAATCTGCCCAGTCACACATCACTAAGTGGCAGAGCCAGGTATGTCTGATGTCAAACCGTCTCCTGCTCACTCTCCACCCCAAACTTCTTATCAAAAATCTGCTTTTTCTTTGTGGTTCTAGAGTCAATTTTTGGATCTTAGCCTAGACATTTAAACCCCCTGCTTCTGAATAATATGTATGTAGATATTTACAATAAAACTGTTAAATTCTATAAAGTCTGATGTTCCTTTTAGCTTGGACATGTGATGATTCTTTGATTTTATACATATAATAAATTCTTATTAAGGTAAAAGTGAAAAGTGACTGATAAAAATTTTGGTATGTCACCTGCACTGACCAGCTGAGGCGCAACTTGCCATTTATTAAGTAATAAGAGCTTTCATTACAAAAAAAAACTCATTTTGAAAGAGAATTGCAGGCATCAACTACAAGCCAATGGCAGCAACATCATTCAGCAGCAAATCTGTCCCAGATCTATCAAGACATACTATACTGATAACTACCTTCTCTATGTCAAAAGTGAGTTATTCGTTCAACAAATAGTTGTGACAGACGCTGGATTCAGCTGAACATGGTTCTTAAAGACTATTTTTTGCCTATATGGTGGACTACACTCTCTGCAGGACCCTTCTCCTCCTGTTTCCTGGATGAAACACACCTAAATGCATTTCTGGGATATCTGTGAAGGCTCCAACCAACAACAGCCCCAGAAAACCAAGTCCTCCCTCCCCCACCAAAAAAGAGTGAGTTGAAATCAGAGTAGGAATCCATGAGGAATAAGCAAGAGAAAAATGTAAGATTTTCTGCAGGTCATTTGATCAGAACTGCAGCTAAACGAGGAACTAAGCCTCAGATTAGGCAACCTACATCAAAGACTCCCACGGAAAGTCAGAAACCTAGAAAGAGGTGAAAGTGGTCCCAGTTTGGTAGTGCCTCCTGGATGCTGGTAGAAACAACTGGAAATCCTCTACTAACTGAAACTACTTCCAGTTTATGGCCTCAGGATCCTCATAGATTAACTTCAACCAGCTAGGAACTCAAAGAAAAATTGCTTAATTTCCCAGTCACCAAAAGCACCTGAGAGGGTATTTCCCTGACTGAGTTTCCCTGACTGAGAGGGAAAACAAAACAAAACAACAGTAAATTTAGAGAACAAATTACTAAAACTCTGGAATTAGCTGATACCTAATATAAAATAATTATGTATGAAATGCTTCTAGAGATGGAGTCACAAAAATGAGCAATAATCAAAAGACTATCATAAATGGACAGGCAGGTGTGAAATTAAAAAGTATAGTTGTCGAGGAGGAGTTTTGAAAACCAGAGAGAAAAGGCAGATCACCTACAAAGGAATAAAAAATTAGATTAAACTGGCAGCTGACTTTTCAACTATAACAATGGAAGCCAAGCTAGTGTTTTTAAGGTGTTGAAAGGAAATAACTGTCAACCAAAAATTGTGTGCTATTAAGACTACCTTTCAAAAATTAAGTTTAATAAAGACATTTCCAGATAAATAAAACTAGTAGTCACCACCAACAGACATCCCTAAAGAGACTTCTAAGAATATATTTCAGGCAATAAGGAAGATGTTCCCTGAAAGAAGTCTAAGCTGGACTTAGAAGCTGAAAAAAATTATGAGCAAAGAAAATGGTAAATATATGGGTGAATTTAAACATTTTATTTATAGGAAAACCATAATAATAAAGACTGATCAATGGGTTAAAAAAGAAAGAACCTAAGAATGTGTATGACAGTAATAGTATATAAGCTAATACAAAAGTGAATGAAAATAAAGTATTCTAGATCCTTATCTTATTCAGTAAAGTTAGACTTTGATATTTGATGTTTGATATTTGATGGCAAAGTCGCAAGAGTAATTACTGAAAGCAATAGAAATAAAAATGAAAAACTAGAGGGGAAATAAATAAAAATTTAATTAATAGAAAGACAAGAGAAAAGCATGAAAAAGTAGAACAAATACAAAGCAACAGTAAGATGGAGTGGGAAAAAAAGTCAATATATATGAGAATAAATTTTTTTAACTGTGATGAACTAAAGTCAACAATTTAAAAGGTATAGACTGTTCACTTAGATTTTTAAAAATTGAGTTATATCCTATTCACAAGAGAGCCAGTTAAAGCCTATTTACAAGAGAATTGTCTAAGGCTGTCAGCAAACTATGGCCTATAAGCAAAAATTATGCTCACTGCCTGTTTTTATGAAGTTCTATTGGAACAAGACATGCCCATTTGTTTACATATTGTCTATGGCTGCTTTCACTTTGCAACAGCAGAGTTGTATCATTGAAGAGAGTATGCACTGCAAACCTGGAAATATTTATTCTGGAACTTTACAGAAGAAAGTTTGCTGATGCCTGACCTAAAATAAACATGTGGCAAGGTTAAAAGATTCAGTTAATCTAGAAGACATATTTTTTTAATTAACTCTTTGCAACTAAGAAAGTAACAAAACCTTGACAAGACAATTTAAAGACAACATAACTAGGGGTGCCTGGGTGGCTCAGTCGGTTAGGTGTCCAACTCGAATTCAGCTCAGGTCATGATTTCACAGTTCATGGGATCCAGCCCTGCATCGGGCTCCACACTGACAATGCAGAGCCTGCTTGAGATTCTCTCTCTCCCTCTTTCTGTGCCCCTTCTCCACTCTCTATCTCTTCTCTCTCTCTCAAAATAAACATTAAAAAAAAAAAAAAACGACATAAGTAAATAGAACAGTATACTATGCTCATGGATTACAAAACTTAAAATTGGTGAGATGTCATTTCACCCCAAATTGTTCTATAGATTCAGTTCAATCTCAATCTAAATTCCCAGCAGAGGTTTGTTTTGTTTTGTTTTGGATTTTAAAAGCTTATTCTAAAATTTATATGGAAATGTAAAGAACCTAGAATAGCCAAGGCAGTCTTGTAGAAGAATAAAGGTGGACAACTTACACTATCTGACATCAAGACATTATGAAACTGAGGAAATTAAGACAATATTACATTGGCACAAAAATAGAGCAACAGTAAAGAATAGAGAGCCATAAAAAACCCCACACATATACAGTTACCTGATTTGTGTCAAAGATGCCAATTCAGTAGGAAAAGGATAATCAATTCAAAAACTAGTGACAGATCAATTGGATATCCAATTTTAAAAATTAACCTTAATTCCAACTTTATAGAACATCTAAAAATCTGTTCCGAATAGATCGTAAGCCTAAATATGAAAGCTAAAGCAGTAAAAATTCTCATAGAAAAAAATAGAAGAATATTTTCTTGAACTTGGAGAAGAGAAAGGTCTTTTAAACAGGACACAGAAAGCACTAACCTTAAAGAAAAGATTGATATATTGGACTTCCTTAAAACCAAAAGTAACTATTAAGATAATAAAAGCCAAGCCACACAGAGATTTTTTTAATACATACATTTGACAAAGACTTATTATCTATATCTTTAAAATTCTATAAATCAATTAGGGAAGGACAGACAAACTAGTGGGGGTGAAATGAGTAAAAATCCAAATACTTACTTAAGGAAAAAAAAGAGAGAGCGTGAGATCCAAATGGCCAAAAAGCATATGAAACTGTGCTCAACATCATTAGTCATCATAGAAATGCAAATTAAAAACCACAATGACATACCAGTACACACCCACCAGAATTAATAAAATTAAAATACAGACAATACCAAGTGTTTGCAAGGATGTAGAGCAACTGGAATTCTCATGCTAATAGTACTAATAGGAGAGGAAATTGGTGTGCTTCAGCTTACAAAACTATTTGGCAATATTTACTAAGATGATATACATACTTAATTTATGACTTAGCCGTTCTACTCCTGGGCATTTACCAATAAATGTGAATGTTTATTCCCTCCACAGAAGGCATGTACAACGTTTGTAGAAAGGTTATTTATCATAGCTCCACTGTAGAAACAACCTAAATGATTAGGGAAGGTAGATTGGGGACATATTCACACAATGGAGTTCTTCAGGACAATTTTTTTTTAATTTTTTAATGTTTTTATTTATTTATTTTGAGAGAGAGGGAGGGAGAGAGAGAATCCCAAGCAGGTCCCATGCTGTCAGAGCAGAGACCGATGTGGGACTCAGTCTCACAAACAGGGAGATCATGACCTGAGCCTAAATCAAGAGTCAGATACTTAACCAACTGAGCCACCCAGGCATCGCTCAGAACAACTTTAAAAAACAAATCTACAGGGGTGCCTGGGTGGCTCAGTCGGTTAAGCTTCAGACTTTGGCTCAGGTCGTGATCTCAGGGCTCGTGAGTTTGAGCCATGTGTTGGGCTCTGTGCTGACAGCTCAGAACCTGGAGCCTGCTTTGGATTCTGTGTCTCCCTCTCTCTCTCTGCCCCTCCCCTGCTCTCTCTCTCTCTCTCTCTCAACAATAAATAAGCATTAAAAAATTTAAATAAGGGCTCGTGGGTGGCTCAGTTGGTTAAGTGTCTAACTTCAGCTCAGGTCGTGATCTCATGGTTCACGAGTTTGAGCCCCACATCGGGCTCTGTGCTGACAGCTCAGAGCCTGGAGCCTGCTTCAGATTCTGTGTCTCCCCCTCTCTGCTCCTGCCCCACTTGTGCTCTGTCTCTGTCTCTTAAAAATAAACAAATATTTTAAAAATTTAAATAAAAAAATAAAAAATAAAATAAAAGATAAATCTGATACACAAAACAATATAAATTTCAAAATCATAATACTAACAAAAAGGTACAAAAAATACACGTTGTAGATTTGTATGAAATTAGCCATATTAACAGATTTAAAAAATATATAATTTCAATAGATGAAGAAAAAGCACACAGAATTCAACACACTTTTATGATAAAACCTCCCAGCAAACTTGAAGTGAACCAACTTCTTCAACCCGAGAATGAGCATCTGTAAGAAACCCACAGCTAGTAGCACAATTAATATTGAAAGACTAAATGTTTTCCCCTAAGACTAAAAAGAAGGCAATATATAAAGAAGTCTTACACTGAATGCTTAAGAAGATAATCAATTTTTTAAATGGGTAAAATATTTAAATAGTCATACCACAAAAGTTACACAAATGTCTGATGAGCACATGAAATGATGTTCAACATCATTAGTCATCAGGGAACTGCAACACAAAACCACAGTTAGATAACTACACACATTAGAATGTCTAAAATTTGAAAGACTGACAATAGCAAGTATTGATGAGGATGTGGAGAAACTGAAATTCTCATATATTCCTGGTGAAAATCGAAAATGATACAAGCATTTTTTTTAACGCTTGAGCCATTTCTTATAAAGTTAAACTTACGTGTACCATATGTCCCAACAATCCCACACCTAAGTAATTACCCAAGAAAAATGAAAATATGTCTCCACACCAAAACCTGTACATGTACATTCAAGGCAGCTTTATTCATAATAGCTGAAAGCTGAAAACAACCCAAACATTCATCAAGAAATAAATCGATAAGCAAAGTGTGATCTATCCATCTCATAGAATACCAATCTGTAATAAGAAGGAAATAATTATTGTTACATACATCAACACAGATAACTCTCAAAAACATTCTGCTGAAATAAAGAAACAGAGACAAAGAGTAGATGATAATTGTTTCAATTTACTTGAAATTCTACAAAAGGCAAAAGACATTTCTAGTAAAAATAGGTTAATGGGAGAGAGAATGACTGCAAAGGGTCATGAAGGTACATTTGGGGAAGATGGGAAAAGTCATATTTTAATTGTGGCGGTGGTTTCATAGGTGTATACATCCACTGAAACTCATCTAACTTTATTCTTAAAAAGGGTGCACTTTATTGTTGCTAGAACTGCTGTAAATGTCCAGCAACTGAGGGGTGCCTGGGTGGCTCAGTCGGTTGAGCAACCGAATCTTGATCTTGGCTCAGATCATGATCTCACAGTTTAGTGAGTTTGAGCCCCTCATCGAGTACAGAGAATTCTCCCTCTCTCTCTCTGTCCCTCCCCTGCCTCCCCTGCTCAAACTCTCTCTGTCTCTTTCAAAATAAATAAATAAACTTTTTTTAAAATGTCCATTAAAAAAAATAATAAATAAAATAAAAAAATTAAAAAATGTCCATTGACTGATGAATGGATAAAGAAGATGTGGTGTGTGTGTATGTATGTATGTGTGTATGTGTGTGTAATGAAACATTACTTGGCAATCAAAAAGAATGAAATCTTGCCACTTGCAACAATGATAGAACTAAAGTGTATTATGTTAGGTGAAATAGTCAATCAGAGAAAAACAAATATTATATGATTTTACTCATATGTGGAATTGAAGGGGAAAAAATGAACATAGGGGAAGGGAGGGAAAAATAAGAAAAACAGAGAGGGAGGCAAACCATAAGAGACTCTGAAATTCAGAGAACAAACTGAGGATTGCTGGAGGGAAGGTGGAGGGGGATGGGCTAAATAGGTGATGGGCAATAAGGAGGGCACTTGTTGGGATGAGCACTGGGTTAATTATATGTAAGTGATGAATCACTGGGTTCTACTCTTGAAACCAATACTACACTGTATGTTAACTAACTTTAATTTAAATAAATAAAATTTTAAAGTTTGCACTTTAATGTGTGTAAATTAAATCTCAATAAAGTTTATTTAAAATACTATAGGGGTGCCTGGGTGGCTCAGTCAGTTGAGCATCAGACTTTGGCTCAGGTCATGATCTCGCGGTTTGTGAGTTCGAGCCCGGCGTCGGGCTCTATGCTGACAGCTTGGAGCCTGGAGCCTGCTTCGGATTCTGTGTCTCCCTCGCTCTCTGCCCCTCCCCCACTCATGCTCTGTCCTCTCTCTCTCTCCCTCTCTCTCAAAAATAAATCAACATTAAAAAAATAAAATACTATAGATTAGGGGTGCGTGGGTGGCTCAGTTGGTTAAGAGTACAACTTTGGCTCAGGTCATGACTCCTGGTTGGTGATTTTGAGTGCTGCATCGGTGTCCACGCTGACAGTGGGGAGCCTGCTTGAGATTCTCTCCCTCACCCTCACCCTCTACCCCTCCCCCATTCTCTCTCTCTTTCAAAATAAATAAACTTTAAAAAATAAAATACTATAGATTAAATTAATTACTATAGATTAAAAGACTATAGACTAATAAAGCAACACTTTGAGGAAGATGTACAGCTTTGCATGCATACATTAGAAAGAAGTGTTAAAATTAATGATAATAAGCTTCCAAGCTAGGAAGTTAGAAAAAGAACAAGAAAAAAAAAAGCAAAGAAAGTAGCAGACGAGGGGCGACTGGGTCGCTCAGTCAGTTAAGCGTCCAACGTTGGCTCAGGTCATGATCTCGTGGTCCGTGGTTTCGAGCCCCGCCTCGGGCTCTGTGCTGACAGTCAGAGCCTGGAGCCTGCTTCAGATTCTGTGTCTCCTTTCTCTCTCCTCCCCCACTCATGCTCTGTCTCTCTCTTCTCAAAAATAAACGTTAAAAAAAAAAAAAAGAAAGAAAGAAAATAGGAGACGATAAAGATTAGAGCAGAACTGATTGAAACAGAACAGAAAGAAACAAAATAAAGAATCAACAATGCTAAAAGTTCTTTGGAAAGAATAACAGACAAGTTTCTAACAGTACTGCTTAATACTGCAACCATTAGTGATCTGTGGCTATTTAAATTTAAATATAGATGAATTGAAGTTAAATACCATTAATGTAGTTCCTCATTATGCTAGCTTCAAGGGCTCAATAGCCACATCTGGCTAGTGGCTACCTCATTGGACAGAGCAGAAAAGAGCATTCCCCCCTCACTGAAAGTTTTCTTGGATAGCTTTGCTCAAACAAGTCAGATCATAAAAAAAGAGGAGGCCTATACAAGGTCCCTGCCCTCAGGAAATGTTTGGCCTCATGAGAGAAAAAGACAAATTACACAGGCAACTACAACATGATAGAATTATTCTCATGCACTCCGATGATACTGAGAAGTTAAGGGTTCTATGCAACCACATAGGAGGAACATCTAGCCCAAGTCTGCATCACCCTAGAGGGTTTCTCAGAGGAAGATATTTTTTTAAGGTAAGTATGAGGTAGCCAGAGAGCTAGGAAGAGAATGTACTTGGCTAGAAGCCCTGACCCCTCGGAGACAAAAGGTGACGGTATCGAGTACATCTATCCATCACGACCTAGATGTCTAACACTGTAAATTTCAATTTCACCCAACAAATATTGACTAGAGTCCTGATGCAGAGAAGGCATCTGTTCTACTCATTGGGGTAAGAGAGTGTGAGAAAGAGCCATACTTTCGAGGAGCTCATAACACAGTGGGGAGATAGACCTTAAAGACAAAAAATCATGCAGAGGTTGCATAGTATCCCTATCAGCTTTAGAAGCCACCTAAGCCATACACTAGTGATCATTTACTCTAAGGTGTATAAGATATGGTGGGTTTTTTAACTGACAGAAGAGAAGACTGGAAGAGAATTTAGGGAGAAGTAGGGAGAAAGAAGAAGGAAAGAACAGAGGCTTGGCAAGGATCTTGACAGCATGGATACACTGCTAAGCACATATCTCCCTACCATATTAATGGAGGTGGGTAGGCAGGAAGAAAAAGGCACTTATTAGCAGCTTGTTATATCCTCCTGATCACCTTTATCCATTGCCAGCCATGTTCCCCCTGCCCTGCATGGAGAAGACTGTGCTTGCCAAGATCTAGGTACAGCAAGGAGGATGGTGTGGATGGACAGAAAACATCGAGAGACAGAGTCACATGTAAGAAGCCAATATCCTCTTACCCTCAGCACTGCCTCTTAATGGGCCACAGAGCCCTGGGTTGATGGCACCCAGAAAAGCAAAATAGATATTGCTATTTTTCTTCCTTCTCAGAAAACTGGAAGACGATCTACACTTTCCAAAGTTCAGTTAATTCAGGAACAAATACATATTGACACTTCTGTGTTCCAAACTCTAGAGAATCAATGATGAACAAGAGGGTTGTTTTGTTTTGTTTTGTTTTGTTTTGTTAATTATTGCATGGGGGCTTGTAGAAGAGAAAGATACAAAAAACACAAGGGAAAGTACATGGTGCCATTAGAGTACATAGGAAGGGTACCCAGTCTACCCTTGGGTGGTGGTGGGGTTGGGGATCATGGCAGGCTTCCATGAGAAAGATGGTTCCATCTAATGATATACCATCTAATGATATGTGACACTTTGTTTCCTTTAAACCCCAGGGCATAGGTTCAGGGGTTAAGGGAGGAGATATCTGGCTACACAGGAAAAAGAGCAGTGGTATGGAGGCCAGATCTACTACAACCCAAGTAAAGTCAGCTTTCCCAGTCATTGGTGTGGTCTCCTTCTAGGGCACCTTATGAATAACAACAAACATGTTGTTTCCAAGGCCAGGGTTCAGTGCCAGGTTAATCTAATCCCTAAGTCTTGAAATAACAGGAAGCACAAAGCAGACCTGACCCCAACTGGCCCTGCTGCTTTGTTGAAAGCCAATCACCTGCTGCTTTGCTAGCCAATCACCAGCTCCCAGAGCTGGAGGCCATGCCAGAAAAAATGTGGGTCCCAGGAGCAAGGTGTTGAAGTTGAAGGCAGAATTCATCCACATCTCGCCCCAGACAGGAGGTTGCAAAAGGGAATTCTGAAATATGAAATATGTAATGCAACCAACGCTGGCATCTTAACCAGATGGGAGGGAGATGGAGGGATGGATGCATGGATGCATGGATGTGTGGATGGATGATTAGAAGAAAGAGTAGAGGGAGGAGCAGAATGTGCAGCAGAAAGCCTCTGGGGTAGAAGGGAAAACTAGTGTCATGTGGCCAACCAGTCGGGAAATGCCTCTGGTTAGAAATAAGCCAACTACACCTCCCTGGAGTTGACCACATGACATTTTTCTCTAGTTTTCGGCCAAAACCAAGTTTGTGCCATCAGTGCTGAAAGGCTTAAAATTCAAAGGAAACATTTCCACCGCTGCGGGTAGTGTCTGGGGAAGTCCGTGTTAGTTAGCTCTACCCTGACCTGAAGGATGATCACTTACTTTCAGGACAGGGACTAAGAGAGAGTTGTCACCAGGAAAGATTAAAAATGAGACCAAAGCAACCACGACCACAACAAAAAGAGAGAGAGAGAGAGATAAAGAGAGACTTAGAAAATGAACACCTACTTGCTTTCGGATGAACAAGTTGAGTCAAAGTGGTGTTGAGGTGATAGATCCTATATTATATGTAGCCAAGAACCCCCCAGAACTAAACAAATACAGTGGTTTTCCTTTCCCCCCAAAAATATGATTGTTGCAGCCTCTACTGGTGGGGAGAAGGTGAGAAACACATTCTAAAATGCATAAAGATTTACTTAATGTATATAATTCAATTGACTGTTTTGTCTTGTCTCTTTTGTGTTTTGTTCTATTTTGTTTCGAATTTACTTCTGTTGAGCCAGCCTGAGTTGCAGTGGTGAAGCAGCAAGAGATGGTTTTCTTACTTCAGGAAAATGCCACCTTTCTTCCTCACCCCTTCCCTTTGCAGTCGCCTCCCACCCCCCACCTGTTCCTCTCTGTCTGTACATCTGCACTACCCTCAGCATCCAGGGCTCCTCATGCCAAGGCTTTGACAAGCATCCTTTGTATTATTGTGCACTACAGCCCTGTGGAGAGGCCAGCCAAAGTATCATTTTTGCCATTTTACAGATGCGAACACTGAGAACAAAGAAGTATAATGACTTGTACTGTAGTAAATGGCAGAGTTCTAATAAGAACCCAGGCCTTTCAACCCAAGTCTCAGACTTTCTTCAAGCAGATCATACTGGATAAGTGAAGTTAATTATATGTCAAACCAAATTTGTGCTCACACAAATTTGTATGAGCTATATCATGGGTAGCTATATCACGGATCCCTAAAAGTGATGCTTCTGAACTAACAGCTATGCATGATACATCCTCAGTTGGTTAAAATATTCCTCTTACATATATGACATCAAAAACACCAGTCACTTAGAGAAATGGCTGAACTATAATGTCTCTTATTTAAGAATATTTTTTAGTGGTGCCTGGGTCACTCAGTCACTTAAGCGTCCAACTCTTGGTTGTGGCTCAGGTCATGATCTCACAGCTTCATGGGTTTAAGCCCCATGTTGGGCTCTGCCGCTGGCAGTGTGGAGCCTGCTTGGGATTCTCTCTCCCTCTCTCTCTGCCCCTCCCGCACCTGCACTCTCTCTGTCTCTCTCAAAATAAATAAATAAACTTAAAAAAAAAAAAGAATATTTTTTGAGTACTGTAGTGGATGCTATGGCATTACCACCCAGATCCCTGCATCCAGAATTAAATAAAGCACACTCATTATTCCCTTAGCTTTGGAGAGTTTGGGCAGCAGCTGACAACTCTAGGTGAGTTATTTCCTGGGAACTGCCCTCTGGCCCGTGAAAGCTGCCTTTCTTGAGGCCTCCACTGGGAGAGCCAACCTTCATCCCATGACTAGCAGATGAGTAATGAAAGCCCACTTCACTTGCCTCAAGAGGGCAGGGTTCTGAAGGGGTCATTCCAGCTTTAGAGTTACCCAAGGTATTGATGGGATCTCATGAGGTTTTCCATTTCGACTCTTTCCTCTACCCATCCTACTGCCTTCATTCCCTCTCAGGTGTGAGAATATCCCCGCACACAAATCCCTGTCTCATGTAGATGTTTTCCTGTGGAATTCTATCAAAGACAAGCACAGTGAGATAGGCACTGTAAGCTGCCTTTAAAGAAGTTGGCCTGGTGGGGGAGGCAAAGAAGCAAAGGAGTAATCACAGTATAGGATGGCATGTCTACAGTGGAGCTATAAACCCCAGGGGGGAGCTGGGGTGGCAGGGTGTAAATTCCAGTCACAGAAAATAGTGTATCCCTTGATAGTCTTTTGTTATAAAATGTAGATGTCCTTGGTTCCTCTCTCATAACACTGATTTCAATGGCCAAGAAGGCTGTGATGATCCATTCGGGTATGAGAAGAAAAGGCCAAAGGACTAGCTCAACCAAGATTGTGACGTTTACATTTCGGAGAAATGAGGATTTTTTTTTTCTGCCCTTTTCCTTGAGATATCTTTCTACTGGTTAAGGATAGCCTAACTTCTAAAATTCAACATGTTTTATCTAAAGATTTGCAGCAGGTAATTCATAAATGTTTTTGTAGTGACTGATTTGTAACCCTGAGATTAAGACTTTTTCTGGGAATGCTGCAAAACAGTGACTTTGCAGAAATAATCAAATGTGTAATCATGAATGTAGAGTTCATCTGCTCCTCAATCTATAATGACTAGATAAATTAGAATTCCAGCATGCCCCTGTAGCGGATGTGTGTGGAGCATGATGGATGGGGGGTACAGTGTCAGGGCTCAGGGGCTCCTCAACTCCAAGGACTAAGTGATATTTAAACCCATCCTCAAATGGCCTCACATGGCTAAAATTACTTTGGGCCTGGCTTCTCCAATCTCTGGAAGCCATGTTTTATTAACTTAATCCCTAGGCTCTATTGGTTGGTTGATAGCTGTTCATTATAATCCCCCAACTCCTCTAAAATAGATAATGATATATAGGTAGATGATGATGATGAGATGATAGATAGATAGATAGATAGATAGATAAAATAAAAGCTGAAGTTGATCTTTAAAGCAGCCCCTGGGGAAGACCAAGCAGCCCCAGAGTCCTTTCTCTTTAGCCCACCCATATTGGGGGTTTCTCCAGCCAGGAACTTCCTATGAGGAAGAGGAGGAGAAAAGACTATCAGAGGCCAAAATCCTCAGTCATTCAGAGAAGACATGAAAGATAGTATCGGCCACTGGTGTTTAGATTGCACTTTATCAGCCCTTAGAGAATCTCAAAGGTCCCTGGGACACTTTGTCATCATGGAGGGATTTTCTTAAGGTAGGGGTTTCCCCAAGAGTCTCTGACAAGTTTCCCTGTCTGTAGTTGCCCAGAGCCCTCTGTCTCACTGTCCAAATGACCGGATTTTGTTGATCATCGGATGTGTGATGCTACACATATTAACTGAGATATAAATAACTGGAATTTTTTTCGACCCTTTGCTTTCTTTTGGGGTGGAGATAAGTTTGCTGCAACCTTCAAAGTGAACAAAAGTAACATAAATTCCAGTGTCCTGGGACAAGTAAACTGTCAATCCAAACTGTTATAATTCTCACAACCAGTCTCTAAAATATTTTTACTATTAGTCTATCCTATTTAAGGAGAGGCAGCATGGTATATTGGAGGAGTGTATCTGACTTCAAATCCCAGGTCTACCAGTTAGAGTTAATGTCACATTGAGCAAGTTACTTAGGCCCCTAAGCCTCAGGTGTGTCTATCAGTAAAGTGGGTGTTCTAACGACATGTCATTGCAGTTCTTATGAAGAGGAAAGGAATTGTTAGTGAAACACAGGACTTGTGTGCTTACCAAATGGTAGCCATTCTTTTGTATTTTTTTTTTTAATATTAAACATGCGATGCTAGTTTCTGCTGTGCTTCTGGGTTGTTTTTTTTTTATGTTTATTTATTTTGAGAGAGAGAAAAAGTATGAGCAGAGGAGAGGCAGAGAGAAAGAGAGAGAGAGAGAGAGAGAGAGAATCCCCAGCAGTCTCCCCCTCAGCATGGAGCCCAATGAGAGGCTTGATCTCACAACCTTGAGATCATGACCTGAGCCAAAATCAAGCATCAGACACTTAACCAACTGAGCCACCCAGGCGCCCCTCATGACCATTCTTGGTATAGTTTTACCCACTATAAATACTCACTACAAAAATTCACTGTCATTAAAGACAAAAAAAAAAAAAAAGAGTTTCATTTAATTTCTTGATGCCTAAGTATCTTTATGCATAAAAAAAATACTATAGGACTGGCTGAATTCTGCAGTTTCTTTCAACTCAGACTTTCTACAGTTCAGTTATAACTAACATGAATGAAACAGATAGAGAAACCATTATTTTTTTAAGTTTCTTTTTTTTAATGTTTTATTTATTTTTGAGAGAGAGAGCAAGCACAAGCGGGGGCAGGGGCAGAGAGAGAGGGCAACAGAGGATCTGAAGCAGGCCCCCTGCTGACAGCAGAGAACCTGATGCCAGGCTTGAACCTGCGAGCTGCGAGATCTTTACATGAGCTGAAGTTAAACACTTAATCGACTGAGCCACCCAGGCACCCGAAACTATTATTTTTATATAGAACTTTAACAAATGTGTTCGATAGAAAATTAGATGAATCAGAACACCACCTTTCCTAGCATTTTGACTAATTAAAATGTGACAGTTGTTGTTTTTAAAGCATTTCAGATTAAAAGGAATAACAAGAACATTCAAGAGTCTATAACATAAAATTCCATTCCCTGTACCACAAATGTCATTATAGCCCTTACCTGAAAAACCGGGTAGTAATGTAATTAATTCTTTGAATTGTGAGGATTCAGGTTTTAAAGAAATGCAAATCATTAAGCCTAATTGCCCGGCACATAATAAGAGCAAAACAAGAGCAGCTATTTGTATTAGCTGGTATAACAAAAGCATTTCCAAACACTCCTGGATCTCTGCAGGAATGGCTCCTCCACTCACTGATTCATTCATTCAACCAATATCTACCGAACACACATTGTTTACAAGGCACTGGTCTAGTCACTGGCAATGGGGACGCGAGGGTGAAGAGAGGGCTCTCTCTGAGCCCATCGCCTTTGAGAATCTTTCTCTGACCACTCGAGCCTGGGTCACACCCCATCCAACACACCACCCTGTCACCCCTGCAGGTCACTACGATTTGATTCAGAAGTGCTTATCACTACCCAAAATTATCTTTTTCATGTATTTGTTGACTCACTTATTTTCAGTTCGCTCACTCCAGCCCAACCCCCCCAGGACACACATTCCACGGAGGCAGGAACTGTGTCTTCTCACTTACCACTGTATTCCCTGCACGGTACAGGCTTAGGCTGACTCAGGGCTCACATAATTCAACCTCACTTTCATAGCAAAACTCCAGAGAAGAAAATCATCAGAAAAATTCATTTGCTTTTCTTTGTTGGTTATGTTGATGTGTGGAATTAATGAAAGAAAAGCTGAAAAGAGGTGAGATCATTTAATTCACAGAAGCAAACACCCATGAACAATGGCCTTCAATTATCCGGAAGTCTGGGTTCTAATGCTGTGAGACTGTGTGCAACACAGCCTCCCCAACCACATCCTGATCTATAAAATAGAAAGGACGATGTCCTCTCTGACAAACCCGCTTGTAGAGCCATCATAGGGCAAAAACATACAAATACACAAATGTAGCTGCCATTCAGACCCTATTCCTTACCACATTCTTCACACGCATTTGCCCAGCTGGATCTTACACAAGCGAGCCTTTGAAGTACAGAAGAGCAGGGATCATTTTCATTCTGTTTTCCAGAAAAGGATACTGATACGTACAGAGTTCTTCGGACTGTGGTAAGAAAAGAGCAAGGAGAGAAGGGGGAAGGAGGAAGCAAAGGGTCAAGCAGCATATTTGCAAGATGCTATTGTTCATCCACACTCACTTTCATCATTTCCTGTGACCCTCTCAGTCACCCTCGTCCCACTTTATAAATGAGGAAACTGAAGTCCAGAGAGTTTAAGGGAATGGCTTTCCCACAGGGAGCCTACTGGTAAATGGAGACAACAGGCTCCACCCATTTCAAACCCCACACACTTCATTTTCACCCTGTTGCTTCCAAGAAATGATCAAGGGCAAGAAATTTGGGAGGAGACAAACATGCTATGAAAAAGAAAATTTTTAATTACTCAATAATTTTTTAAATAAAGGAGAATTATCAACTCTTTATTTTTTTTCCCAGTTGAACTCTGGGGGGAAATGTATGTGGAGCAACATGAGGTTCGCCACGGGGAAGACTTTAATAACAGATACAGTGTTTTCGTCACTAATGAGCTAATGAAAGATACCTTTGGAAAGGGTTCCAAGATGTGTGTAAACCCTGACACCAGGGCGCCTGGATGGCTTAGTTGGTCGAGTGTCCAACTTCAGCTCAGGTCAGGATCTCGCAGTTTGTGGGTTCCAGCCCCGCGTTGGGCTCTGTGCTGACAGCTCAGAGCCTGGAGCCTGCTTCGGATTCTATGTCTCCCTCTCTCTGCCCCTCCCCTGCTCACGCTCTGTCTCTTTCTCTCAAAACTAAATAAACATACATACATACATACATACATACATAAAAATTCTGACATCAAACCTTTCATCATTCTAGGAGGATTTGAATGAGAGTCTATGTGAAGACAAAGATGTTAACTTAAAGTTTCTAGTTGTGATCTTTGATCTTTATAAAACAGAACTGTCTTTTTAAATTATAAAAGGATACATTTTTACACACTTTTAAAAATTCAGAAGTGAATAATATAGACAGTACCCCCACAAACTCGCCTCATAATCCAGAGACAATCATCATTAACAGCTTGACATAGTTACTGTCTACACTGTATTTGTTTATGCATGCATAAACTTTTACCTGCTTGTGACCATTCTGTACATACTGTTCTCTAACCATTTTTTCTCACTCTTTATGATAGACAGTGTCTCAAGTCAATAAGATAGATCTACCTTTTTCTTTTCAATAGCTACGTAGTGGATATACCATAAGTATTATTTCCTTTGTCTTTGTTTAGGAATTTAATACAATCTTTTCAGAGATGGAACATATTGTTCCACCAGTTTTTTTTTTTTTTTTTCATTCTCCTGTCCAGTTTGAAGTTCCCACACAGTTTTAGTAGGTCCTACTATATAGGTGTGAAAACAGTCATTTCTTTCTTTCCCAGAAGCTTTGGCCACTTGGTCCACTAATTCCGTGTATGTAAGAAATACTGACCAAAAAAATAAGCATTCATTTCTAGAACAAAAAAGGTCTTCAGGTAAAGGTTACGGAGTCTTCTGCTTCATACAGAACTTGTGAAAAATAAAATCTTTATTGCATGAGGCTCAAAGTCAATATCCCATGGCCGGAGAAGTGACCACAATCTCACATCGTGGAAGTACTTAGAATGCTTATAAACCACGTAAAGGACTTTGGACTTCATCCTGGAGGCAGTAGGAGTCGGTGGGATATGGATGTGTTCTTTAACTGGAGGACAGCATGATCAGATAAATGATATAGAAAGATCTCGTGGGCTGAAGATAACGGTTTAAAATGAGGAAAACCCAAGGGTGAGAAGACCCAGTTGCTCATGAATGAAAAGTTTCTTTTAAAGATTTAAGTATTATACTTTATTAATACTTTATTTTTCTAAAGCTACTGCTCTATATACTTTATTAAGGTATTAAGTATCGTTGGGGAAAATTGGCTCTAAGCCTGGGTATAATCACGCTGACAGAACTATAAATACAAACTCTGACCTTACCTTCACCTTCTAAAATGTCCCTTGCTCTTGGTAAATTGCCAAAGAACTGACTTTCACTTCCAAGCTTCTATTCCTTACCACATCAACCTCTCTCTCTAGAGGGCTACTCAAGGATCCTCCCAACATGGGAGCTACTCCCTCCACAGCAAGAGAAAGGGCAAGGAGGAAGCCTAATTAGCCTTATGACCTAATCTCAGAAGTCACACAATGTCACATCCACCACATGTATTTCATTAGAAGTAAGTCATTTAGTCCAAATCACACTTAAGGGGAGAGGAACTAAGTATCATCTCTTGAAGAGGGGAGGGTCAGAGAATTCATTGACATATTTTAAAACCACCACAGGAATCCAGTTTCAAATCCAGACGGATGCCCATGAGAACCAGAGCCTGAGGGGACTGTGAGACATAATTCTCCAGGAACTGATGAAAGCAAAAGGAAATTCTTCGGACTTCTACAGACCTTAGAAGTGGGTGGTTTAGTTTATCTAGACAGCTGAGGCGTGGGGAGGCCAGATGATATTTTAGTAATACTATGAACCTCCACATATTATCAGCTCTGTTAATGAGAGCATAACATCTAACTCTTTCCTGTCATTCCTCGTGAACTATGAGAACATCTCAAGTATTTCATCATTTCTATGTATTCCAAATTTTAACTCCAACCAAGAAAATTTAGCACAAACACTAGTGTTCAGGGAGTGTGTTCTTCTCTTCTGGAGCAGGATTAGACATATTTCATTTGGAGAATGTGAACCTTAAAACAAGCCTTCAAGTACCTGGATACTCTTTTCTGTTCAGGCTTCTGTGAAAGACAACTTTAGCTCATGTGTGTTTGTGTGCTAGAAATTAGATTGAGAAATTACATTCTTAAACCAGGTTATTGAGCCAGTCGGACACTGTAGGGTACAGGCAGGAATAAACTTTACTTTTTATCACCACTGTCCCCCTTTGAATCCTGCATAATTAATTCATTTACCCTCCCCTAAATGAAATCTCAAGCAGACCTCATAGTTTTTCCAATCACTCTCAAACAGTAAAATACTACTATATTTTATCTGGCCTAAAATGAGCATACCTTTCCATTTTAACATCTCCTCTCTGAGTCTTAATGTCATCGTATAATCACAATTGGAGGGGTTGTTTTTTTTCCTTTCTTAGTTGTATATGAAATAATGGAGCATCTTATCATCAATAGCATCTTAGAGTCAATGAAACATAGTATCTCTTCTTCTACTATTAAAAAAATCTATTTAAGCATAGTAACCAAAATTCTATTCTCATCAAATTTAAAACTTCTTCCTTCTGGGGGCTCTGGCCTACTGCAGGCTTGGAAGCTGGTAATGAAAAACAAAAGGGGGGTGCTTAGATTCGTATCTACCTCTTATTCTACCGTCTCCTTCACTCCCTAGCTGAGGCCTTGGGACCTCTCAGGGATTGGAATAAAGTGAGTGAAAAGAAGTCAGGGTAAATAAAAGTACAGTTACAGTACAGCTAGTTATACTCTGGCAGAGATAACCTCTCTGTGAGGGATGTTCTAAATGTCAATTCTTTCTTTCTTGGAGTGGTTTTGTGGCTTTTTCAGAGACAACTTCCATCACTGGAAATCTCTCGCCTACAGTTCCTTTGACGTACACCATGCCTCCTCCAGCTGGCCACTTACAACTTCCTCTTTAGCCACTGGTTTCTTATAGCCCACCCCTCCATTGGGTCAGTCCCTTTGTGTGGAGTCCCATTCGGAACAACCCAGTAGGATTCCCTCCTGTGGGGCCTCACGGGTTCATGGGGAGTTCAAGCATCCCTTGTCACACCAGCGGCTAGAAGTTGTGGTGGATTCCAGGAGGGCCACCTTCCCTTGTTCTGCTACAAGTCAGTGGAGCTCAGGCCAGTGACGCTCACCTTTAGACTCTGTGGTTGTGGGTCAGCTGCTAGTCCCTGCATCCCTCCGACTTGAAGGAACACACGAAAACCCTCCAGATGTCTCCATGAAGCATCCTCACTGGGTCTGAGGACACCATCTTATTACTTGCCGCTTGGAATGGTCAGTCTTGAGCAACCTGACTTCTGTTTTACATTTCATCGTCAACTTTGAGACAAACACACTCACACATAAAATGCTAAGTAAATCAAATTTTGTTTATTAAATCAATTCCTGGACTACTTTTTCAAAAAAAAAAAGTTGAGAAATTCTTTGTCATAAAAAATATGAGTAAGGTGAGATATAGTAACTATTTACTTTATGCTAGGTCAAATTATATACTGTTGAGGTATTGAGGACAAAACCTCAACAATGTGGTTATGTCTGCTAAGACTGCATAACCTAAATCTAATCATGAGGAAATGGCAGATAAAGACTCCAAATACAGAAATCAAATCAAATTATCAGCTTTCATACTGACAAAGATAATTGGGGGAATTTAGAGGCCAAATGCTAATGCCTGCTAGTATCTCACTCCTGAATTAATCAGACTTCACACGGGTCCCCCCCCTCCCCCCCCCGCCCAGTTCTGTGCATAAACCATAGGCCTCTTAATTCAGGGGACAATGTCTCCCCTAGGAGAAAAGGACCCTAAAATACATGCGGGGCTCTGGGGTAGGCAGATCTAAAAGAGAAAAGAACCCAGAAAGGGCTGAAATACACATCCTCACAAGGCCCCCAGCAAAATTACAAAGATGAGCTTTGTAGATAGTTCCCCTTCCTAGGGGGGGATCTAGACCCTCAGGCACAGGGCTTGAAGACTCCACAACATCTTAGCTGGAATTAACACTTTCCTCCAGGTGAGATATACTCCAGGTAAGCCTAGCTTTCTTCCAAGGCACAAGTCCTGAAAGTTAGCTCAGGAATTAAAAAAATAATAATAATAAAGAAAGAAATTCCTTTTTTTTTTTTAATGTTTATTTTTGAGAGACAAAGATAGACAGAGTGTGAGTGGGGGAGGGGCAGAGAGAGGAGACACAGAATCCAAAGCAGGCTCCAGGCTCTGAGCTGTCAGCACAGAGCCTGACACAGGCTGGTACTTACGAACCATGAGTTTCAGCCCCCAATCACCAGCAGAGTCAGCCTGTGTAAGTGGTACCCCTTCATGATCAATTCCTTCTCTTAATCTCAATCTCACTGAAGCTTTGAGTAGGACAGATTTTAGGGTGGAAATTCTCTTCCTTTTCTACCACATGGTTGAAAATTCTACTTTGATGGCCCGTGCAGGGATTCTGTGAAGAAGAGAAAGTGGATCCCTCTACATGAGAGAGCTGAATACTTTAGCGGTGTCCGTTTGCTGTCTATTATACAGGTTTTTTTTTTTCCTTCTGGTTTATCATTTGCCTTCAATTTTTTTGACATTGGCCGAAAGACAACTTTTTATGACTTTTATGTGCAGAAAACTCAACAGCGTCCACTTAGCCCAGTTTGGTGACCTTTAGCCTTTGCCTTCTCCGACTTGGCAATGCGAGCTACTGACTTTGGACCCTGATGTTGCCTCCCCAGTGACAGGCTATCTCATCATATCTGTCATTGTCACTGGCCCTGCTGGCTTCCACCAGCTTAGCCAGAACCCTTTTGTCTTCTGAGTTAATTTGTGTGAAGGTGACAGTGGTGCAGGTCTTCCAGTGAACCAGATGCCCCAGCCTAGTCTTCCCCTGTATGATGCCACAGGGAACCCCCATATTACGACACAGGGCAAGCAGGAAGACAGCCAGCTCAATGGGATCCACACCATATGCAATCACCACCAGCTGAGCCTTCTTGTTTTCCATCAAGGTGGTGACAGCGTTAACCACAGCTTGAAGGGCAGGAGGCCTCTTAGTGGGGACATCCCCTTTGCTGGCAGCTTTCTTCTCAGCCCAGGCCAACGATCTCTGCTTCTTCTCTTCCTTTTTCTCTGGTCTCTTCCTGTGGGCCAGCTTAAGCAGCTGAGAGATGTTTGGTGGTCCAAGAACTGGGTGAACTTGTTAATCTGGGAGGCAGACACTGATAGAGAATAGCCCTTTGCCACTGCAGCCGGAGGTAGTGGGGCCATTTGACAGAGCAGGTAAGGTCCCTTTTGGGCTGGATGTCCTGTCTAATGCCAAAATTCTTGGGCCTTTTCTCAAACAGGGGATTGACCACCTTCTTGGCCTCCTGCTTCTTCACAACAGCAGGGGCCAGGGCCACCTTCTTCCCCTTAGCCTTCTTTCCTTTTGGCATCTTCGATGGGCGGAGGAGAGAGCCATTGCCTTCAATTTTATGTGATTTCCTAAATACAGATATTTTGAATACTTAGCATGTTAATAGAAAATTCAAAGACAATAAAGAATTCATTAGGAACACAAGATAAAACCTTTTAACATTTTTAGTTATTAGCAACTCACTCATTCATCGGAAAATTGAGTTTTGTTTTCAACTATGTGTGTACCATGCCCACTTTACTTCAGAATCACTTTGGAACATCAGATCTCATGCAAAAATACCTCTAATTTTGTGTCTCTGAAGCAGTAACACGTTCATTGAGACAGCATATTTTAGCATCTCTCTCATAGATCTTAAGTTTTCTAAGAAGGTACAAGACTGATCTGATTTTCAAGAAGTTATCTCACTTTTGATCTTCTCTGGGTTTTTCTTTCTTTTAAAAGACCATACTCCCTTTAGATAATCTCTCCTAGAATTCAGCACATTTTTATAGACTATCAATACTTCTCTTGAAAACTTGTCAATTTTCATTAATCACAGAAAGCATATCTTTTCTCTTCACATATTACACACACTTTTTAGCGTGGAAGCTAAATGTCCTTATTCTGAACTATCTGGTCATTCAGGTTTAAGTGTATCTGTAGTATGTAAATAGCAATATTTGGATTTTGCGTTTGAAGGCCAGCCTAGGAGTCTTAGTCTTATAATAGGGACATTTGGAGCACTCATATTAATTATTGTAAGCAATGTGCTTAGTATATCATCTTGTATGCTTTCTATTTTTATACTTCTTGCTATTTCCCTTCTTTATAATCTTATCTTTTGCTGCATTGACTTGTATTAGCTTTTTCTTGTTTTCTAGAACTTACTGGTCATAAGCCCTATTTATACTATTGTCATCTTGACATAATAGTTATCATAATAAATACATCTGAACCCATATTTCTGTATAAAAATCAATCATGATTTCCCCCTGTGAAATATGACAACCTCTCCCCTACCTATCTTACTAGTTTTAACTGAGCTCTCTGATCCAAACAATTATTCTGTTTTTTCTTACTTTATATATCTTATCTTCTAAGAAATATTGTTTACATTTTCATTGTGTTATAATCTTAGTAACAACTCTAAAATTTACTGGCCTGTCTGCTTACTGATTTTTGCTTTACATCCTTCTTCCCATTCTTGAGCTCTTAATTTTGATTCATTTCTCAGACTGTTGAACCAAAAGAACACTTGCTAAGTCTCCATTAGGCTGTATATGCTATTGCCCCCACCTACACTTTCCTCAGCCTTAATGCCCACCATTTGATTGTATCCAACTTTCTACTCTGTGTTCCCACAGCACGTCCATTGTGCATACTTCTGATATAGAACTTATTTCATTCTGTGCATGCACTACTGGAATTTAAGCTCCTTGAGAAAGTGAAAATTAGTAGTAGGAAACCTCATTAAAATGGAGTCAGGAAGTTTCAGCAGGGGGAGCTCTCATGAACTACAATCATAGTCAATTACAGACCCAACAGGAAGAGCCAAATTTGACCTTGCCCAGACTTGACCTTGTACATGGATACAACTCTACTATTCCAGCCAGAAGAAGAGATACTTTCCTCATTCCCTACTCCACCACCCACCCCCATCTCCCCACCCCTACAACAGCTCAGTCAATGAGAAGCCACCACACTTCAAACTCTTAGTTTACAGCAATGGACTTTTAGTTCATAACAGCCTTCTCAACATGCCCCCTTTCTTCTTAAAAAAGCGTATCTCTCCTTTGTCCGCCAGACTTGCCTACAGTTTTATGACAGCCTGTTTGTCCCAGATTGCAATTCTCTTTCATTCCTGAATAAACCCATCTTTTGCTGTTAAAATAACTGGCAGTTTTAATTTTAATTTTAACAAGAGAAATTGTGGGGTTTTTTCCCCTCTGTCATTTCTGCTTTGTTTCAAGTTAGCTACAAAGAGTCTGGGAAGCAAAAAATAGAGACTCTGTCACTATTGAAAGAAGAAAATCATTAGCTGAATTATTTAATATTTGATCACTGGGAACATTTCAGTATTCCATGTGCCATGCTGTAATGCTGAATTTGTAGACAGAAACATGGAAGAGAGAGAGCTGAAAGACATCATTCCCTTCTAGGAGCCATTCATCTGATAGTCAAAGCCACACTCTCCCACGTGAGGTACAATCAAGAAGAAGGCTGAGCACCAGACATGAGCTACGCCCACACTTAAGTGACAGGAGAACGGAGCGGGGCAGGTGGTGATGAGGAGAAGCAGGTAGCAGATTGAATCAACCCAGTGCCGACAGAAGTGGTCAACAGTATCTAACAATGGAGAAAGATCATGAAAGATGAGGGATGAGAACAAAAACAAGGTCGTTAGAGGTTGATGATCTTGTTTTCCATCTTTTATATATGATTAAGTCATCTCTGTGCCTTTCAGTTGTTATTTAAAACCGTGAATATTTAGATAAACAAAACCTCTGGCCAGCCTGGGTACTTGCTGAAATGGGTCAATTAGCATATTTGAAAATTCAATATACTGTAGTCACATGCATGGAAATAAATGGTAAAAAGATTTTAAAAATTAATGTGGCATTTCAATCCCTCTCTATCTCAATCCCCATAAAAGTTGCTTTAATAAATTAAATGTTCCATTCATATTTCTTATAGCATAAAAGTCTAATCACCTTTAGGGGCGCCTGGGTGGCTCAGTCGGTTGAGCGTCCAACTTCAGCTCAGGTCACGATCTCACGGTTCGTGAGTTAGAGCCCCGCATCAGGCTCTGGGCTGATGGCTCAGAGCCTGGGGCCTGCTTCCGATTCTGTCTCCCTCTCTCTCTGCCCCTCCCCCATTCATGCTCTGTCTCTCTCTGTCTCAAAAATAAATAAACATTAAAAAAAAATTTTTTTTTAAAAAAAGTCTAATCACCTTTAAATGTAAACTTTATTTTTTTTTTATTTATTTTTGAGACAGAGAGAGACAGAGTATGAACGGGGGAGGGTAAGAGAGAGAGGGAGACACAGAATCCAAAGCAGACTCAGGCTCTGAGCTGTCAGCACACAGCCCGACGCGGGGCTCGAACTCACAGACCATGAGATCATGACCTGAGCCGAAGTCGGATGCTTAACCGACTGAGCCACCCAGGCGCCCCAAATGTAAACTTTAAATGTAAAAAGTCTTGTCATCAAGAAAAAAAGAATATCAAATAAAAAATATCATGGCAGAGTTATTCACCTATTTGCATTTAACCACAGTCTATTGCTTTAGGAAAAGATTACTAAGGATTTGGAAAACTCCATGAAATCATATTCACATATGTGAAGGCAAAAAAATGTGTATATATATATATATATATATATGTATCACCCAAGTGTACTGTACATTGTACAGGCTCATGATGAAAGAGAATCTGCTTTTGGCGTTCACACTGATTCTTTGGCAATTTTCAAGGGCAAGGGCAAGAAGGTACTTCTACTTAAACATATAGTTTGTCACTGAATAGCTTATCAAGATTGTATCAGTTTTCTCTAAAAATCTTTGCACTCAGAGGAATTTCTTCATTACCACACATAACATGAGACGTTTCAGAACAGAGGGCTTTTTCAAATGAGAAATTCAATATCTAGAAGGAAACTTATCGTTTATGGCCAAAACCACATGATGATTAATTTATTTGTTGAAATAAGTGTGTGTCAAGAACTTAACTATATTTAAGTGTGGTGTACATCTGTGTTTCTCATACCATCTGTGGCAAAGGACCTTTTTTCCCTAGCCCATCATGATCTAATACCTTTGAAAAATATAATAAAAATAAGTTACTAAACAAAATAACTTAAAAAACAGCCCAACTTCTTATTATTACTTTCCACAGAATAAAATTACTCTCTCAAATTGCCCTTATAATGTTCTAAATATTCTCATTTTCTGTTCTTATTTGTTGGCTACTGATAGTGGTGGCCCAGCCCCAGTCCATGGACCACTTTTGAGATATGATATTCACCATAAACTGATACTCATGGGGCACCTGGGTGGCTCAGTCGGTTAAGCGTCCAACTTCGGCTCAGGTCATGATCTCATGGTTCAGGAGTTCGAGCCCCGCTTTGGGCTCTGTGCTGCCTGGAGCCTGCTTCGGATTCTTTGTCTCCCTTTCTCTCTGCCCCCACCCCCACTCGTGCTGTCTCTTTCTCTCAAATATAAATAAAAATATTTTTAAAAACCTGATATTCATGACATTATATCCATCACAAAATGGTTAAATTGTACAGTGACATCTCTATCCTGATTCTTATGCAGGGCTAGTGACAAGGAGAGAGTATGTTTAATGCTTTAACCAACACGGGCGTTTGTGTCTCAACTCAATGGAGGCTTCCTTTGCTGCTTTGACTCTAATTAGGAAATGATTCTTTCAGTGAAAACAAATTCTGAAACCCTCCTCCTACTGGCACAACTAAGAGCAGACCAATTACAGAAGAGAACAGATACACAGAAAGAGAACTTGCATGGAAACTACACAATCAGGCTTCTTTTATAATCTGATCTAGGGGTGCCTGGGTGGCTCAGTCGGTTGAGCGTCCGACTTCAGCTCAGGTCATGATCTCACAGTCTGTGAGTTTGAGCCACGCGTCGGGCTCTGTGCTGACAGCTCAGAGCATGGAGCCTGCTTCAGATTCTGTGTCTCCCTCTCTCTCTGCACCTCCTCTGCTCGCGCTCTGTCTCTCTCTCTCTCAAAAATAAACATTAAAAAAAATTTTAAAAAAAAGAAGAAATAATCTGATTTAAAAATGGGCAGAGGACCTGAAGAGACATTTTTCCATAGAAGATGTGCAGATGCTCAACAGACACATGAAAAGATGCTCAATGTCATTCATTGTCAGGGAAATACAAGTCAAAACTACAATGAGATATCACAACTGTCAGAATGGCTAAAATAAAAAAGATAAGAAATAACAAGTTTTGGCAAGGATGTGGGGGAAAGGCAACCCTCATGAACTGTTGGTGCAGCCACTGTGGAAAACAGTATGGAGTCTCCTCAAAATATTAAAAAAAGAAATACCTTTTGATCCAGTAATTCCAGTACTGGGTATGTACCCAAAGAAAATGAAAACACTAATTTGAAAAAACATTTGCACCCCTATATTTATAGCAGCATTATTTACAATAGCCAAGACATGGAAGCACTCTAAGTGTCTATCAATAGATGAATGGGTAAAGGGGCACCTGGGTGGGTCAGTCAGTTGAGCATCCGACTTTGGCTCAGGTCATGATCTCACAATTCATGAGTTTGAGCCCCACATCGGGCTCTGTGCTGACAGCTCAGAGCCTGGAGCCTGCTTTGGATTCTGTGTCTCCCTCTTTCTCTGCCCCTCCTCCACTCACACTCTCTCTCTCTCTCTCTCTCTCAAAAATAAATAAACATTAAAAAAAATTAAAAATAGATGAATGGGTAAAGAATATGTGATACACACGCACACACACACACACACACACACACACATGCACACACACAGGAACATCATGCAGCCATGAAAAAGGATGAGATCTTGCCATTTGGGACACCACCAATGGGCCTAGAAGGTATAATGCTAATTGAAGTAAGTCAGATTGAGAAATACAAATACCATATGACTTTCCCCATATTCAGAGTCTAAAAAACAAAATGCAGAATCAGACCTAAAAATACAGAGAACAAACTGATGGTTGTCAGAGGGAAGGGAGTGTTGGGGAATGGGCAAAATGGGTGAAGGGGAGTGGGAGATAAAGACTTCCAGTTATGGAATGAATAAATCACAGGAATAAAAATACAGCATAGGGAATATAGTCAATGATATTGTAATAGCATTGTATGGTGACATGACAGCTATACTTGTAGTAAGCACAGCATAATGTACAACATAATCACTATGTTGTACACCTGAAACTAATGTAACATTGTGTGTCAACTAAAAAAATTTTTTTTTAAATTTTTTTTTTTAACGTTTATTTATTTTTGAGACAGAGAGACAGAGCATGAACGGGGGAGGGTCAGAGAGAGGGAGACACAGAATCTGAAACAGGCTCCAGGCTCTGGGCTGTGAGCACAGAGCCTGACGCGGGGCTCGACCCCACGGACCGCGAGATCATGACCTGAGCCGAAGTCGGCCGCTTAACTGACTGAGCCACCCAGGCACCCCAAAAAATTTTTAATAAAAATATAAAGCATTGATTATCAAATTAATGATTAATTATAAGTTAAATTATTTTACTAATTATTAAATTTAGTGTTGATTAAAAAAATTTTTTTAGAGATACAGAGAGAGGTGGAGAGGGGCATAGGGACAGAGAAAGAGAATCCTAAACAGGCTGTATGCTCAGCACATAGCCTGACACATGGCTCAATCCCATGACCCTGGGATCGTGCCCTGAGCCGAAATCAAGAGTTGGACACTCAGCTGATTGAGCCACCCAGGTGCCCCAAATTTAGTGTTGATTTTAAAATCATTATATTTGAGGGGCACCTGAGTGGCTCAGTTGGTTGAGTGTCCAACTCTTAATTTCAGCTCAGGTCATGATCTCACTGTCATGAGATCAAGCCCCATATCAGGCTCTGCACTGAGCGCGGAGCCTGCTTGAGATTCTCTCTCTCCCACTCTGCTCTTCTCCCCCATTATCTCTCTCTCTCTCTCTCAAAAATAAATAAAATAAATAAAATACTTTAAAAAGTCATATTTGAAATCTACTTTTAAGTTACATTTTATCACTTCCCAATATTGGCAAGAAATCACACCCTGTGGTATTTTAAGGAAGTTACTTGCAGCTAAGTTATTTAGAAAGCAAAAAAATCCTTTCAAAAAAATTTATAGCAAAAAAAATGTTATATGGCTATGAAAACATTTTAATAAATCTGAAATGACATAGGGCTTCCAAAATTGTTTTAAGAGCCCTGCTCACGGTGAATAAACACACTGGCTTTGTTAGGTGAAGGAGTGAATTCAGAGGGCCCAGCTTGGAAAGATTTGGGGAGCAGTACTAGAACACAGATACTTCCAGGTTGACATATCATGCAAACAGGTGCATTGTGCGGGGCTTGGTGGAAGGAGCCACATTTCTAAGCAGAGAATGGAGATGGGTCTAGCAAGGAATCACATGTTCCTAACATCCACGGTAGGGAACATTAAAAACATGACAGGAAGAAAGGAATGAGCAGAATCCAAATCCAAATCGGGCAAAGAAAACAGGACCATACACTAGATCAGACCAGGCTGGAGGCTCTCTCCCTAACCACACTGAAGATCGTTCCTCTCAGACTTTCAGAGAGGGAGATTGGGAGTTTATAGCAAACTTGCGAATGATCTTTATTGTTGTTACATTTACTCATTAAAGTATTTCTAAACATACAAAATTTCTTAAATTTCATATTGTGAATCCAATCTTTTAATGGGCCTCTCCAGGTATGATTATTGTCTTGGTCGATTCAGGCTGGCGTAACAAAATACCACAGACTGGATGCCTTATAAATGACAGAAATTTATTGCTCACAGTTCTGGAGGCTGAAAGTCCAAGATCATGGTGCAAAGATGAGTGTCCTCTTCTGGATCACAGAATTCTCTAGTAAGCTCGCATGGTGGAAAGACAAGCTAGCTTTCTGGGGCCACTTTTATAAGGGAACTAATCTCCTTCATGAGAGATCTGTCCTTGCCACCTAATCACCTCCCAAAGACCCTGTCTCCTAATACCATTACCTGGAGTATTAGGTTTTCAACATATGAGTTTTGGAGGGACCATATATTCAGACCATAGCAGTTATGAACGGGTATGTAGACAGACTGGAAACATCCTGTGTCTTAGAGCATTTGCATAGTACATGCCTTTTTTCAGTTAAGCTTTTACTTGAAAATTTTTAACTTTTTTATTGATGTATGTAGAGAAAAGGGCACAAACTTTATATGCAGAGCTCAACGTATGAGTGTTCCCCAACAGATCATAACACAGGATAATTGCACCAACTCAGATGGTTCCCTCCCAGTCAATATACCCCAGATGGAATCATTATTCTGATTTGTCACCATGATTAATTTTGCCTTTATTGAGCTCCCCATAATGGAATCTTACAGTATGTGCTTTTTTGTTCTTGGCTTCGTTTGCTCACCATTAAATCTATAATGTTCATCTACCTTGTCATATGGTAGCTATAATTTGTTCTATTTTTATTAGTATTATAACAAAAATTGCATTAATATACCACAATTAATTTATAATTTTACTGTCGATGGACATCTGGGTTGTTTCCCAATTTTTTTAATAAAGGTCATATACTGTGAACATTGTTACATTTTCTTGGTGAGCATATGCATTTATTATTGATGAGTATACCTCTGAGAGTGGATTTTCTAGGTCACGAGATATGCATATGTTCATTTTTTGTAAGTGGATGTATCAGTTTACAATTCTGTCAGCAGTGTGTAAGAATTCTAATTGCCTCACATCCTTGTTAACACTTGGAATTGTCAATCCTTTTAGTATTAGCCATTCTGGTGGGTGGATTTGTGGTTTTAATTTGCATTTACCCAATAACTAGTGATGTTGAGCACATTTTCATATTCTTATGGCCATTTATATATCCTGTTTAAGTCACCTTTAACCAACATTGTATGGAATTATCTGTCTTATTGATTGAGTAGTTCTAATGCTTTCTGTGTTAAGAAATCTTTCCCTACTCCTAAGGTCATACAGATTTTTCTCCCATGCTTTCTCCTAAAAAGCCTTGTTTTATATTTCACCTTTAGGTCTATGATCCACCTAGAATGATAAAGATGGCCCAAATTCTTTGCTGAACTTCTCATTGAGAGGCCAAGTCTAGATGCCACCCCTGTGATTCTGGGCTAGCCTTAGTGACTTACATGACCAATAGAATGTGGCATACATATCATTCTGAGACTTCTGAGGCTGGTTAGAAAAAGCCTTACAGCTTTAATCTTGGCCTCTTGGAACACTCAGGAAGCTTTGGGCTGCCACCTTATAGGCCCAATTATTTGAGAACACCATGCTGGAGAAGACAAGTATATGTTTTAATTAATAGTCCCAGCTGAGCCTAGATTTCCAACCTATCAGAACCCACTGAGGGGCCAGATAGGTGAGTAAAGTCATCATGGACCCTCCGGATCATTCCATCCACCAGCTGAATACCACCAATATTAACACCACATTGAGCAGAAGAATTACCCAAATAAACCTTACCCAAATTCCTGGCACACAAAATTGAATTATGATAAAATAACTGTTGTTTTAGGCCACTACAGTTTGGGGTGTTTATTATGCAGTGACAGATAAGCAGAACATGATGTGAAGTAGAGGGTCCAGGTTTTTCAATTGCACCATTTAAGTAAAAGATCATCATTTCTTCATGTCACTGTAGTAGTACTCTTCCTAAATCAGATGACTGCATGAGGGTCTGTTTCTAGATCCTATATTCTATTCTATATATCAATTTGTCTATTATTTTAGTTACTATAGCTTTATTAATAAGTCTTGATGCCTAGCAGTTAAAGTCCCCCAAATTTGGTCTTTGTCAAGATTGTCTTAGCTCTTCTCAGCATTTTTGCATTTCCATATGAGTTTGAGAATCAAGTTATCAAAATTCATTTCAAATCTTACTAGGGGCACCTCGGTGTCTCAGTTGGTTGAGCATACGGCTTGAGCTCAGGTCATGATCTCGCAGTTTGTGAGTTTGAGCCCTGCATCAGGCTCTGTGCTGATGGCTCAGAGCCTGGAGCCTGCTTCCGATTCTGTGTCTCCCTCTGTCTCTGCCCCTCCTCTGTTCACACTCTGTCCCTCTCCCTCTCAAAAAATAAGTAAACATTTATAAATAAATAAATAAATGGAATCTAACTAAAAAAATCTGTTTCAATTGCATTGAATCTGTAAATCAATCTGGGAAGAACTGCATTTTAACAATATTAAGTCCTCTAGTTCATGACCATGGTATATTTTTTCATTTATTGCCTTCTTTAATTTCAATCAAGGGGCGCCTGGGTGGCTCAGTCGGTTGAGCGCCCGACTTCATCTCAGGTCACGATCTCGCGGTCCGCAAGTTCGAGCCCCGCATCGGGCTCTGGGCTGATGGCTCAGAGCCTGGATCCTGCTTCCGATTCTGTGTCTCCCTCTCTCTCTGCCCCTCCCCCGTTCATGCTGTGTCTCTCTCTGGCTCAAAAATAAATAAACGTTAAAAAAAAAATTTAATTTCAATCAAGAATGTTATTTCTAGGCATTTGTTATTGTTGTTACTTTTGTTGTTTGATGTCACTACAAATAGTATTTTTAAAGTTTTATGTCCTAAAGTTTTATGTCCTAGCATATACAATTTTAATTTACTTTTGTATCCATAAAGTTTGCTAAATTTGTACATTTTAAATATATAAATGGCAAGTTTATCTGTAGGTTCTTTTGAGACAAGGCAATTTTATATTTTCTGAGAAAAAGTTCCACTTCTTCCTTTCTAATCCTTATGCCTTTTATTTATCTTTTGTTATTGCATTGCTAGGACCTTCAACCTCTCAAGGCTGCTCAAGCAGTACCCAGTATAAAGAGAGGCTGTGGAATAGTTAATATGACCTCTGAAATCACACTGAAGAGAGTTCCCAGACAGCCTCAATCACATTCTAGCTGTGTGAATTTGGATAACTTACTTAATTTTCCTGTTCCTCAGCTTTCTTGGTTTTTAAACAAAAATGACAATGGTGGGGTGCCTGGGTGGCTCAGGTGATTAAGTGTCTGACTCAATTTCAGCTCAGGTCATGGTCTCACAGTCGTGATGGGAGAGATAGAGCCCCACATCAGGCTCTGCACTAAGTGTGAATCCTGCTTGAAATTCTCTCTCCTCTCTCTCTGCCTCTCCCCTGCTCTCTTGCTCTCTAAACAAACAAACAAACAAACAAACAAACATTTAAAAACATACAGTGACGCCTACTTCATAAAAGTTGTCATGAAGGGCACCTGGGTGGCTCAGTCAAGTGCCTGACTCTTGATCTCAGCTCAGGTCTTGATCTCACAGTCATGAGTTCAAGCCTGGAGTCATGATTTCATGCACCAAACATGAAGCCTACTTTAAAAAAGGAAAAAAAAAGGGGTGTCTGGGTGGCTAGGTTGGTTAAGCATCCAAATTCGGCTCAGGTCATGATCTCAGTGAGTTTAAGCCCCGCATTGGGCTCTCTGCTGACATCTCAGAGCCTGGAGCCCACTTCAGATTCTGTGTCTCCCTCTCTCTCTGCCCCACCCCAGCTCATGCTCTGTCTCTCTCCCTCTCCTTCAAAAATAAACATTTAAAAAAACTTTTTTTTAAAGAGAGAGAAAAAAAGTCCTGAAACTTAAATGAGTACACATAAAACACAGGGAACAATATCTGCCTCATATTAAACACACATTAGCTATTTTCATTGCTTTAAATCCTACACATGAATACCTTTTTAAAGTTTTTTTTTTTAATTTATTTATTTTGACAGAGAGAGAGAGAGAGAGAGAGCATGAGCAGGGGAGGGGCAGAGAGAGAGAGAGGGAGAGAGAGAATCCCAAGCAGGCTCCACACTGGCAAAATGGAGCCCAACACAGGGCTTGAACTCATGAACTGAGATCATGACCTGAGCTGAAACCAGGAGTCAGATACTTAACCAACTGAGCCACCTAGGCGCCCCAATCCTACACATGAATACTTTAAAAAAATTTTTTTTAATATAATTTATTGTCAAGTTGGCTAACATATAGTATATACAGTGTGCTTTTGGTTTTGGGAGTAGATTCCCATGATTCATCACTTACATAAAACACCCAGTGCTCATCTTAACAAGTGCCCTCCTCAATGCCCATAACCCATTTTCTCCTCTCCCCACCCCCCCATTAACCCTCAGTTTGGTCTCTGTATTTAAGAGTCTCTATGGTTTGCCTCCCTGTTTGAAACTATTTTTTCCCCTTCCCTTCCCCCATGGTCTTCTGTTAAGTTTCTCAAGTTACACATACAAGTGAAAACATATGATATCTCTCTTTGACTAACTTATTTCACTTAGCATAATACCTTCCAGTTCCATCCACATTGCTACAAATGGAAGGATTTCATTCTTTCTCATTGTCAAGTAGTATTCCATTGTATATATAAACCACATCTTCTCTATCCATTCATCAGTTGATGGACATTTAGGCTCTTTCCATAATTTGGCTATTGTTGAAAGTGCTGCTATAAACATTGGGATACATGTGCCCCTATGAATCAGCACTCCTGAATCCTTTGGATAAATTCCCAGTAGTGCAATTGCTGGGTCATAGGATAGTTCTATTCTTTATTTTTTGAGGAACCTCCACACTGTTTTCCAGAGTGGCCGCACCAGTTTGCATTCCCACCAACAGTGCAGGAGGGTTTCCATTTCTCCACATCCTTGCCAGCATCTGTTGTTTCCTGAGTTTTTCATTTTAGCCATTCTTACTGGTGTGAGGTGGTATCTCAGTGTAGTTTTGATTTGTATTTCCCTGACGATGAGTGATGTTGAGCATCTTTTCATGTATCTGTTGGCCATCTGGATGTCTTTGGAAAAGTATCTATTCATGTCTTCTGCTTGGGATTCTCTCTCCTCTCTCTCTGCCTCTCCCTTGCTCTCTTGCTCTTTAAATAAATAAACAAACATTTTAAAAAATGACAATGATGCCTCCCTCATACAAGTTGTCATGAGGGGCACCTGGGTGGCTCAGTCAGTTAAGTGCCTGACTTTTGATCTCAGCTCCGGTCTTGAACTCATGGTCATGAGTTTAAACCTGAGTTGAGCTCTGCACTGAGCATGAAAGTCAAAATAGTAAAAATTTTAAAAGAAAAAATAGAATATTTTCAGGACTTTATAGTCATGAGGGCCTTTTTAAAAAGATATAAAAAGCAAAATTCAAAAAGTAGATAAACTTGACTAAATTCAAATTAAAACCTGTATGGTAAAAGTTACCATAAACAAAAAATTTACAGACAAAAGATCCAGAGTACATAAGAACCATAATATAATAAGAAAATGTGAGGGGTGCCCAGGTGGCTCAGTCGGTTGAGCGTCCGACTTTGGCTCAGGTCATGATCTCACAGTTCGTGAGTTTGAGCCCCACGTCGGGCTCTGTACTGACAGCTCAGAGCCTGGAGCCTGCTTTGGATTCTGTGTCTCCCTCTCTCTCTGCCCCATCCCCACTCATGCTCTGCCTCTCTCTGTCTTAAAAATAAAAACATTTTTAAAAATTAAAAAAAAAAAAGAAAAGATGAACATACCAAGTGAAAAACGCGTCCAGGATATGAATAGGCAAGTCATAGAAGAAGAAATACAAACAGTAAACAGGTAAAGATGTTCAATTTTCACTGATAGCCAAAAATTTTAAATAGACTAATTAAAACAACAATATGATTGCTATGTCACCTACCAGATTAGCCACAATTGATTTGTTTGATATTCTTAAGTGTTATCAGTGGTATGAAGAAATGGGTAATCTTATATACACTACTGGCTACTTTGGAGAATAATTTGGCACATCTATGAATGTGTTTAAATGTACATTCTGTGATCCAGGAAGACTCCTTCAAAGGATGTATCTATAGAAACCACTCTACCTGTGCAAAAGAGGGCTGTACCTGAAGGCTCCTTGGGGTGTTTTAAAATAACAAAACTTGGAAGCAAACTAACCTCCACACACAGGAAAATGACAAAGTAAATCACAACCTATCTGCTAAGCAGTTTAAAAGAATGAGGTAGTTTCTAAGTATTGGCATAGAAAAGTCTCCAAGAGAAATCATGGAGAAAAAAGAGTAAGTGACTGGATGATACAGTATAATATATTTTGTTACACACAAGTTTACACAAAACGATATTATATATGTTCCCCACGGACATGTATATGATGTAAATGCATAGGAAAATCCATGGATGATATCTGTATGATAGCATCACACCAAAATATGATCCAGGTTGAACCTGTGTGGCCATCTGGTAACTCTGTACCTCTGCTGCAGGTGCTAGGATCAAAGATGATCATGGGGACTTTTTAGCCTTATGCAGAATAACACTTTATTTTTTCTAGGAGATGTAGTTAATAATTACATATGTAATTAAAATATAATCTTTAAAAGTAAGCAACTAGAATGGAAGAAAGTATTCCATCCATAATAGCAACAAAATACAAGAAATATTTAAGCATATCTTTTTTTCAAAACTGATTTTATTTTCTTTTTAAAGTGTGTGTGTGTGTGTGTGTGTGAGAGAGAGAGAGAGAGAGAGAGAGAGAATGAGTGAGGAAGGGCAGAGAGAGAGGGAGAGAGAAAGAATCTTGGGCAGGCTTCACACTGTTAGCAACAGAGCCCAAAGCTGGGCTCAATCTCACAAACTGTGAGATCCTCATGACGTGAGCTGAAACCAAGAGTCGGACACCTATTTGACTGAGCCACCCAGGGGCCGAACACACACAGTTTTTTTAATGAAGGATCACAAATCACTGGAAAAGAAAAAGATTACTCCAATACATGGTAGTTGGAGAATTGGTTGGCTATTTGTTAAATACAGATTTTCATAAATTTCAATTTTCAAATCAGACATGTAAAACATATTACAATGGTTTAAAGAGTCATTCTAAAATGTATCAATCACTAAGACTAGAAGCATCAATATGAGGTTGATTACTCATTTTAAAACAATGGAAAGCCATTCCCCTTCCTCCTCCCTTTCCCTTCCTTCCTGAACAATTCAGTCCTAAAGCTGTTAGGTCACTGTAGGGCAGAGCAAAGCAGTCATTCTCAAGTTCAGAGAAGCAGAAGAGAATAGAAAATTCACAGATGGGACACCTGGCTCAGTTGGTTGAGCATCTGACTCTTGATTTCAGCTTAGGTCATGATCCCAGGGTTGTGGAATCAAGCCCCCTCATCAGGTTCCACACTAATCTTGGAGCCTCCTTAAGATTCTCTCCCTGTCTGTCTCTCTCTCTCTCTCCCTCTGCCCCCCTCCTCTGCTCTCTCTCTCTCAAAATAATAATAATAATAAATTAAATTAAAATGAAAAAAAAATTCACAGAGAAATTCAATAACTAACAAAATATATTTTTCACATTTCAGCCTCATCAGTATCTAAAAATATGTATATTAAATATTGAGATATATTTTGACATATCAAAAAACTTTAATGGGAATATCCAATTCTGGCAAGGGTAAGGAAACAAGAATTTGTATACAAAGCTGTTAAAAACCTTTCAGAAACCAATCTGGCTATATGAATGAAGAGACTTAAAATATTTTGTGCCTTAGGGGTGCCTGAATGGCTCAGGTGATTGAGCGTCTGACTTCAGCTCAGGTCATGATCACTCCCAGTTCGTGAGTTGAAGTCCGTGAGTTTGAGTCCCACATTGGGCCCTGTGCTGACAGCTCAGAGCCTGGAGCCCACTCCAGGATTCTGTGTCTCCCTTTCTCCCTGCCCCTCCCCAGCTCACACTCTCTCTCTCTCTCTCTCAAAAATAAATAAACATTAATATATGTGCCTTAGTATTAAATATTAATATTAAATATTAATATTTATTAAATATGTCTTGTGCCCTTTGACTTAGTAATTACATGTACAGAAAGCTATTTTTGAGGAAAGACTGTGAAATACCAAAAAGAAAAATGCCTTAGATGTAAAGATGTTCACCAGAACATTTTTATAGCAATTAAAATATTGGAAAACAACATAAGTGTCTAATAACAGGTAAACAGTTGTATAAAGTATAGGCTATTTACTAAAGGAACTATTATGCATCCTAAAACTATGCTTAAAAAAAACTACAAAAAATGCTTATGCTATAACAGTTTTAAAAAGCACAGTGAAAATAGAGTCTGATGCCATCATAACAATGTATAAAATGCAAAAACAATAGAAAAATGAAACAAAGTTAAATAAAATTGTCTTTTAAAGTATAACTTTGGGGGATTTTTCCCCTTTCAAACAAGTGAAAAATCAAATTTCACAGCTGTAGCAAATTTGATGTAATTTGAGCAACTCGTTTAGTTCAACAAGCAAGTATTGGGACCAATGCCAAGCAGTACCCTAGGACCTATTATCTGGAAAGCAGCATTCTGTATTACTACTAAGAAATTTCAAAAGGAAAACATGTGTTTTCACCATGAGGCATTTGTCTTTACAGAAGGAGAAAGAAAGAAGAAAGAAAGAAAGAAAGAAAGAGAGAAGGAGAGAGAGGGAGAAGGAGGGAGGAAAAGAGGAAGGAAGGAAAGAAGGGAAGAAAGAAAAGAGAGAGAGGGAGGGAGTGTGGGAGGGGGAAGGAGAAAGCAAGCTAGTAGGAGCATTTTGCTGAACTATCCCAGACTTACAAGTTAGTTCTGCACTTCCTCAAAAATGCCATCATCATGTGCAAGCCAGATAGCTTTCCCAAAACAAGTGTAACCAGTGTTGCACACATTCTATTCATCATCTTTTAATGACATTTATTTCACATCTACACATTGCCCCCGTCCATGGGATTTGTTTAGGATATAGAAGAATAAGACTAGCACTTTCAAAAATGAAACTGTCAAAATAAAAATACAAAATAAATAAATAAATAAATAAACCAAATTTGGAGAAAATTATGGAAACCCTGAAACACCAACCCACCTTGTTGATCAGGAATATTCATAACTGTTCAAAACCAATTCAGCATACCTAAAAATAATTATCAATTATAATAATAATCAATCATTAATACTGATGTTAATTATTCTTTCACATGATTTTCATTTTGCATCACATGATGTTAATATGTGGTATTAATTAACAATATCAATCACATATTATTATGTAATTTGTAAAATGTGATCAAAAATTATCAACATTAAATACTAATTGAACACGAACTAAGCTTTTACACAATTTTTTTCATTTAGTCTTCACAAAAGCTGATGTCATTAACCAAAATACAAGAGTTGATATTATTACCTCATTTTACAAATGAGGAAGCTGAGGCTCAAAGAGGCTACCTAATTTGCATAAGGTCAACCGTCTAGAAAAGGCCAAGGCATTTTCACACATAGAGAAAAGCCAGATTGTGACAGACCTTCGAGCCATGCTCTGTGCCTCAGCACACTGCCTCCCTTTGAAAGTCGAGCTCCTGGAACAGTGGCGGTGAAAAGTAAACCCTGACTAATCATAATGATCACTGATTACAACATGCTTTCAATATGGTGAGTTAAAGTCTGGTACCTAGTCATAGTTGAATTGTATTTCCAAGGCGAAGAATTTAACTAAAATCTTAAGTTTAGATCTACTCTTACCCCTACCTAGCAGATTCAGGCTCTTTCCTTTCACACCCCACTTTAAAAAGACACACTACATTTTCTCTTTTCAAAACCCAGAGGGCAAAATAATTAACAGAGTCTCAGAAATGGGTTGCCTTTCAGATGCTTATTTTAGTACTTCTAGTTTTCCAATCTAGTCTCAATAACAATTAGCACAAACTTCTGTTCTGAAGGGCAGTACTGTATTTTGGGTTTCCTGGAAACCACCACTGCCAAGGCAGCACACACAATGTTATCACGATGACGCATCTTCAAGAGGAAGTGAACAAGTATTATTAGGACCTTACCTCTCCTCTTAAAAGGTTTGGAAGTTTTGGAAATCCTGCAGTCAAAAATAAAACTAGCTCCTTATGAAAGGAAATCTAAACGTCTTCCCTTTCAAAAGGGCAAACTGAAAGGTCACCAAATAAAATTAAGAAACGGGTTCTGAAAATAGCAAAGTGGTTAATGGTATCCCTTTGTCGAAACTTGTAATTTAATAAGGATTTTCATTCTTCAGCTCAAAAATGACATCTCCTCCAGGGTGGGGTCAATTTACTCTCTCCTTTCGTCATTCATTCCTAGTGGTCTTTCTTATCTCCCTTGGAGATATAAAAGAGAAAGACCTGTAAGCTTGAAGTCAGAAGATGTGAGTTCTATTTCTTTTCCTGCCATTAGACGAACTGTGTAAAATAGGTAAGAGGGGTGCCTGGGTGGCTCAGCTGGTTGAGTGTCCGACTTCAGCCCAGGTCATGATCTCAAGATTCATGGATTTGAGCCCCGCCTCAGGCTCTGTGCTGACAGCTCTAAGCCTGAAGCCTGCTTCAGATTCTGTGTCTCTCTGCCCCTCCCCAGCTCGCGCTCTCTCTCTCTCTCAAAAATAAACTTTAAAAAACAACATTAAAAAAATAGATAAAAGAACAAGTTCCTTCCTGATTCACAATGTGATCACATCGGTGAATTTTCTTTGTGAAAAAACAAAGCCCGAGATCAGTGGTTCTCAAATGCTTTTGCTCCCCAGGGTACATTTGCCAATATCTGGAGACATTTTTGATTGTCACAACTAAGTGTGCAGATGCTACCTGGCATCTAGCAGGTCAAGGCCAAAGATACTGCCAAACATCCTACAATATACAGGACAGCCCCTCACACCAGAAAATTATCTATCTGGCCCAAAAGCCAATAGTGCTGAGGTTGAGAAACCCTGCTCTAGACAAATGCAAGCTACCCTCAGCTTCCCCAACCAATGCCTTGGATGCAGGCAAATCTCCTAGATGTGCCAGAATGACTGTGACCTGCAAGGGAGCCTCTCAGATCCAGCTCTTCTCACCCAGCAAGAGTGAAGAAGCAAAGCCAGAGTCTTCCCTAGCCCAGAGCCCCAGGGTGAGGACCTGCACAAGGCTGAGGGAAGGGCTGAGATCCCCTTGTCAGTCTCAAGCTTACCAACAGTCACCTTCCCCAGCTGCTCTCCTAGGATCCAAGTGGTCTGAAACATGTTCTCCAACTGGATTAATGTGGAGCACTAAACAGTATTTACTGAGTGCCCACCCGCATGCTGTTAAGAAAGATACAGAAGATTAATCCTGTTTAATAAATAAATCCTTGCCATCATCATGTAGAAGTTTAGAATCTAGTAGATGAAAGGGCACAAATAACAAGTGAAGAATCCCAGACACTTTTGCTCCTTTAAAATTACATGTGACAGGGGTGCACCTGATTCACAGTCAGTGAAGCGCCTGATTTTGGCTCAGGTCATGATCTTGTGGTGAGTTCGAGCCCCGCATTGGGCTCTGTGCTGACAGATTACAATACTGAGATTACAATACTCTCACAGAACTGTCATGAGATATAAATGATATGCATTAGTGGTATGTCATAAGCGTTAGACAAATCCCAGGTACATAGTAAGTGCCCCATTAATGTTATTTTCCTTCCTTCTCTGTTGGTGTGGGCTCCAATTTGTCCCTATGACATAAAATTTCTCCATATTCCATCGTAGAAGTGCCCTCACAATTCCCTGCCCCCAAATTCCTCAGGTCCTGGATCCTATCGATGTTCTCTCACCCCTCCTGGAAGTCTCCGTAGCTCTAGGATTACCCCTAAAATTCCTGCTCCTCCCCTGACCTGATTTCTTATATTCCTATTCTGCTTATCTAAAGTCTGATTATAGCACACTAGTGGACATTCTGCTAAATTCAAGTTTGTGGTCTGAAAAAAAATCTCACTGTTGAAGTTTAGGGGAGTGTGATGAAGGCGGGAACCAGGGCATTTGGTCTCCAGCAGCCTCTTCTACCACCAGAGGGAAGGGATCTACAAGCATGGATGTTCCCTCAGGAGGGCTTGCCTGGTCATTGGCAGGGCTCCCACAAGGAACCTTTGGCTAATCTCAACCTCAATGTTGGGGCACCTGGGTGGCTCAGTCTGTTAGGCATCTGACTCTTGATTTCGGCTCAGGTCATGATCTCACAGTTAGTTCAAGCTCCACATTGGGTTCTGCACTGACAGTGCAGATCCTGCTTGGGATTCTCTCTCTCTCCCTCTCTCTCTGCCCCTCCCCTGCTCATGTTCTCTCTCTCTCTCTCTCTCTCTCTCTCTCTCAAAATAAATAAACTTAAAAAAAAAAATCTCAACCTCAGTGTTAATCTCACCAGGATTAGGAAATGGCCTGCCTTCCAGAAGACCCAGGGTTCTTATCCTCTTCCTTATATATCTGCTGGACATCTGATCCTTTGATAAAATGATTAGTCTGCCTTGTGGGGCTTTACTCCCTGCAGTGGTTCCTATCATTTGAGGACAATAAGATCCCCACAGGCAAATAACAACACATTATTACTTCTCACTTGTTAGTTTCCTAACAATGAGAATTTGTGTTCCTTCTTCCTTTTTAAGGAAACCACAGCACTAATGATGCAAAAAAAAATACACATCAAAGATATTTCCCAACACTTCATTCTGCTCAAGATATCTCTTTTCTGTCATCAGCCAGATTTCCCAATCCAATGGGTGGCAGTTCCAAATGTTATCTCCACTCTGTCTCCACCTTCTCTCACCAGATGGTCTAGCCTCCTACACACCAAGGAAACGGAGGCCATTAGTCAAAAACTCCAACATTCCTAATGTCCACCTCCTAATGTCTATACTAGGGCAATAAACAGTAACCAGGAAATCTGTAGCTGTATGGAAGAATCCCATATTTTGGTCAAAGATGAGTGACTCTGGGTGGTGATGAAAGCTTAAAACAACATTATCTAAGAGAGAGGGGGAAATTTAGTCATTACCACCAACCAAAATGAAATGTTCCTTTCCCTTTAGCAAAATCAGTGCTCCTCAAGAGTCTAAGGAGGGAGATACCACACTACTGAATCCTTGACTCTAGCAATTCAATCAGGGGTCTCCAAATGAATCAGGCCAAATTAGAGTTTTGGCCTTTTCTTACAATTTCTTCCAGACTTGCTTTTATATTTCCTGTTTTCCAGCCTTCCGTTTATTCATTTAACCCATATTTATTTATTAAGACTTTTCACTTAAAATCAATTGTGTCTTCACTACCAGCACTCATGAGGGTAGTGAAGACAGAATTGATTAAAAAATTTTTTTAATGTTTATTTATTATTGAAACACAGAGAGAGACAGAGCATGAGCAGGGGAGGGGCAGAGAGAGGAGGAGACACAGAATCTGAAGCAGGCTCCAAGCTCTGAGCTGTCAGCACAGAGCCCGACGCGGGGCTCGAACTCACAAACCACGAGATCATGACCTGAGCCGAAGTTGGACGCTCAACCGACTGAGCCACCCAGGTGCCCCAGACAGAATTGATTGTAAAAGACTCAAGGGGCCCCTAGGTGGCTCAGTGGTTTAAGTGTCCAACTCTTGATTTTGGCTCCCACATCAGGCTCTGAGCCTGCTTGGGATTCTCTTCTCTCCCTCTCTCTCTGCCCCTCCCCCCTCTCAAAATAAATAAACATTTTTAAAAAATAAAAGACTCAAAGACCACTGTTTTCATGAAGATTGTGTTCTTTGGGGAGTAAATGAAATAAGTAAATGTATGATCAAAGGTGCTATTTTCTAGGCCAAAAAAAAGGGGGGGGGGGGAGAGTTCCAGTGAGGAGGTGAATGGATATAACTACAAATAAGATAATCGGGGAAGCCCTGTGCAATAACATGAGTAAGTCTTGCAGGAAGTGAGGGAGTTAGCCATGCAAACATCTGTGAGATGACCGTTGCACACAGAGGGAAGAATGAGTGCAAAGGCTCCAAGACAGGCAGCAGCCTGATGCATTCAAGAAACAACAAGGATCCCAGTGTGACTGAAGAGAACAGTAGGGAGAGAAGAGGTCAGAGGACTAACAGAAGCCACACCACAGTAGTTTGGGCAACCACTGTGATTATTTTGGCTTTTATTGAGGGCGAGAAGGAAAGTCATTGGATAACTCTGAGAAGAGATATGGCAGGTAAACTACATGTTATGCCAGATATTACAAACTTCTATGGAGAAAAATCGAAACAAGGGCAAATAAATGATGAGGCAACAGGGGAGGGACCCTATGGTTATTATTTTGCACTTCCCCATTCTCTTCTTCTTTCTAACTCAACTGATTCTTCAAGGCTCAGCTCACATTGACATCTCCTCCAAGAAGAATTCTCTGAATTGTCCTCCCTGAACTGGGTAAGAGTGACCCTTTTCTGTATTCTCATAGCACCCTAAACAATCCTTTCTTGAACATTTATCACACTGTTTTGGGATAGTCTGTTTATTGTATCTTTAGTAAGAACTCACAAAACATTTGTTGAAGAAACGAAAAAATGGATGATGGATGGATGGATGGATGAAACAGAGTAAAACAGAGAGAGTGAATGGAAGTAGAGAAGATAGTTCTCTACTTCCTGAGGCTAGCTGGAATAGAGGTGATGGCAATGGGAATAAAGAGGAGGAAACAGGTGTTAGAGACATTGTAAATGCAAAATGAAATATCTGATAATTTTATGAATGTTAAAGTGGGCATGGAAAAAGAGTTCCTCAAGTGATCTCATAGGTTCTAAAAACTGCAAGGCTTAAGAAAAATAGAACTTTTTAAAGTTTTATTTATTTAAGTAATCTCTTTATCACGTGTGGGGCTCTAACTTACAGCCCCCACATCAAGAGTTGTACATTCCTCCAACTGAGCCAGCCAGGCTTAGCCCCAAGAAATGGGAATTCGTAAAAGAAGAGCTCTTTTGGAAAGGTTTTTTAGGATGGCCATGTCTAATTCATTCATCCATTTTATTTATTTGTTTATTTGTTTGTTTATTTATTTATTTATTTATTTATTTATTTATTTTTGAGAGAGAGAGAGAGCACAAATGCATACGCATGCATGTCGGGAAGAGGCAGAGACAGAGAGAAGAGAGAATCTTAAGCAGGGTCCATGCCGGGCGTGGAGCCTGATGTGGGGTTCAATCTCATGACTGTGAGATCGTGACCTGAGCCAAAATCAAGAGTGAGACCCCTAACCGACTGAGCCACCCAGGCGCCCCTTCTTTCATTATTTTAATAGCCTTATATTGAGCTTTTCCTAAATGTCTTTCCTTATGCTCAGAGCTGGTAAGAAAAAGCTAGATATGTCATGATCTCTGGCCTCAAAGGCATGTCGGTATGAAACCGTAAAGAAGCAAGTCCCTAGTACCTTTGTCCTGAAGCAACATTGTAGGGTACGACTATAGAACTGGGCATGCAGGACTTTCAGGTGTGGGACAGTTCAAGGGCTTCTAAGTCAAGTGTTCTTGGGTTTTGCACCTAAATATCTGGAAGCCTGAGAAAACTACCTAAACTCTCTAAGCTTGACTCTCTTCATTTGCAAGAGAGAGAGAGAGAGAGAGAGAGAGAGAAGAGAAGAGAAGAGAAAACCTACCTGGCAAGGTTGTCAAGAAAATGTAATAGGATAAAATGTGGGAAAACATCTACAGTTCTCCCTTGGAATACTTGGTGCTTTAACATCACTGGGCTTCCTTCTCTCTCAGTCCCAAGTTCAACATAAGCCAGGGTTGCATCAGGGGTCCCAGGAATTTAAATTCGCATTAGCCTCAGTTTCAGGCATGCATTAATATCTTCCCTATGTTAACCCACACTGACTCCTTTATTTTCCATTAAAAAAATATCTCACTTCAACATCTGGAGACCAAATGTATTATGAGAAGACAGGAAGGAAGACAATGGATATTGAATTACTTTATATTCCACTTACACAAAATAAAAATAGTTTTGAAAGTTCTGTACATATTTTCAACATTTACTCAGACAGGACTTATCACAATCACAGGGTGTTTTCATCAAATCATTGGCAAAGCTATATATAGAAAAAAGATATCTGTTCAAAAAGTTGGGGTAATCTCTCTCATTGGAACATTTCTGTCTCTCACACTGCAAGTATATTTTCCAATACTGAATATTTATATGGTAGCTGAAATTTCAACCACATCTGTCATAGGAGAAATTTGGGGTCAGAGAGAGAAAGACGCTATTTTTTTTGTTTTTATTTATTTTGAGAGACAGAGAGAGAGTAGGGGAAGAGGAGAGAGAGAGGGAGAGAGAATTCTAAGCAGGCTCCTCACCGTCTGCACAGAGTCCAATGCAGGGCTCAAACTCACAAACTGTGAGATCATGACCTGAGCTGAAACCAAGAGCAGGACACTCAACCAACCCGAGCCCACCCAGGCGCCCCAAAAGAGGCACTATTTGAATATAGAGCTCTTTGATCCAAAAAGCTAGGCAGAAGCAATCTCAGTTAATCCAGGAACACTTTGTAATGAAAATTAGGTGAGAAGAAAAAAAAATGTGCCTGTAACATAACAACACCGGGATCAGTTTTGTTTTGTTTTCATGAGAAGTAGGGTCTCGTGAAGAACACACATACTTCACACAGAATAGACCAAAATTTTTCTGGAAAAAATTACTCCAATAGAGAAGTGTGTTTGTCATCAAGTTCTCTGGGAGAAAAACTGGTTTTAGCGTTGCCAACAGAGAGAGAGAACCAAAGTTAAAGCAGCTACCATCACCAGTGACCCTCGCCCCAGGGAAATCATCAAGCAGCCAGCAGAAGAAGACCCCAGTGTTAACTGACTGGTGCCTGAGATGCCTGAGTTGTGAAGCCTAGGAAGGGTCTGAACATGTTGTTTCATTATGTTGAAGGAAGAGCAAGAGTGATCCTGAGGGCAAGGGCCAGGGACTTCAGGTGAGGAGGACCTAAGGGAAGAACAACCTAAGGGAGGACTGATGGGAGAAAATGGGTAGGACTGGAAGAAAAAGAGAGTGAAGGAATGAGGAAGCCTTGTGGTGGTTCACCTTCTTGAGGACATAAGATGAAGCCATATCCACCCCTCATGAGCCCCCACCTAACTCTACCCCCCACCATGAGTAATCTAGCTCAAAGGCACAACGTTTCACCTCCCTCTGACCCTCTCACCTCCACCTCAACTCTGTGCAGCTGTAGGACACTTACTCAAACCATTCAGGAAGGGAGTTGTTTAAACATCTTAAATCAGATTATGTGTCCTATCCACAGAAAAGACACGAGTCCTCAGAAAGGAGCAGATTGTAGAAAAAAATACCCGCACACTCCACTGTGGATCGCTGGACCACAGTACCAACCATGATGACCACCTCCCCTAAGAAAATAAAAAATCAGGGGCACCTGGGTGGCTCAGTCAGTTAAGCATCCAATTTCAGCTCAGGTCATGATCTCACAGCTCATGGGTTGGAGCCCCACATCAGTTCTGTGATGACACTTGGAGCCTGGAGCCTGCTTCAGATTCTCTGTTTCCCTCTCTCTCTGCCCCTCCCCTGCTTGTGCTCTGTGTGTATCTCTCTCTCGAAAATAAAAAACATTAAAAACCATTTTTTTTAAAGAAAAGAAAAATCCCTCTGGTTTCTGCCCCGCTCCCACTAAGGAGCCATCTAAAACACATCTACTAGAAGGAGTGAAAGAAGAGTCCATTTGTGTATTAAACTGTTCATTCCCTACCTTGAAATTGAGTTTGCATACACTCTCCAGACAATTACAGAAGCTCCTAGATGGTGTGGGAGAAGGGAATTGATGGAACATGGTCTCCCTCAGATTCAGAAGCACTGATGTGCCTGAGACAAGTACCAAGGGAGACAGAAAGGTGAGGACAGGGTGCTGGTTTCAATAAGAACAAATGCAGAGGAGCATCTTTTAAATTACAAACCCACCTCCCCGACATAGCCAGAGACCATGGGTGTCCTGCCAACTCAGAAAAACTCACCACAAAAGTACCAGAGAAAGAAAACAGCCCTCTTACTGAGTAAACATTAAACCAGAAGGTGATCCACATCACAGATAATCCACTGAAGAGATCGCAAGGCGGAAAAGAAATCTCATCCCTTTCTGTAGTCAAGCAGATACAACCCGTTTCATTGTTCTCAAGACAAACAATAACTAGTCCTCAAGGAAGAGCATTTGACGACACCATTTGCTGCGTATAGTTCCTCCCAAATTTACCTGATAAAATCACCGTGTTTACTAATGTGCCTTTATCCAAAGGAAATATACATTGCTTATTTACTTGAGACAAGAAGGAAAATAGCAACTTGGGGTCACACACTACCAAAGTTGGGCTCCTCCCTATTCCCAGAGACTGGGAAATAGAGGTGCTATCTTCCTCAATTACATTTCAAAAGGATGGCTCCCAAGTTCTTGAAAAAGATCCCTACTTACAAAACTGGCTAGAGGCAACTGGGTGGCTCAATTGGTTAAGCATCTGATTCTTGGTTTCAGCCCAGGTCATGATTTCACAGCTCATGAGTTCAAGCCCTGCGTCAGGCTCTGTGCTGGCAGCATGGAGCCTGCTTGGGATTCTCTGTCTCTGTCTCTGTCTCTGTCTCTCTGCCCCTTCCCCGCTTGCACGCTGTCTCTCAAAATAAATAAACATTTTTAAAAAACTGTCTAGAGGCTTATTTACCTTTTACAAAGGTTTATAGACATCTCAAACGGGCAAAGAAAGAACTCAAAATTACAGTTTTCTTTAAGTAAATACTCTAAGGAAAGGGGGAGGAGGAGTCTCCCTTCTTGCACCAGGGATAATTCAATATTTTCTTGTTTACATTTATATTTCCCCTAACACAACATCTGCCTTATTTACCTCAAACTGGAAATAACGCTCATTCAGATGCAACAATGCATCAGCCATGCAACAAATATTAACTCATTCAACCATTGAGCATTATTCTAGATATTGGGAAAAGGACAGTGAGCAAAATAGACAGGAGTTTTCTATTCTAATGGGGGAGGCAAGCAAGAAGAAATAAACATTCCATATGTATGGCCATACATGGTATTTATAATACATCATATGATAACATGCATAATGTGCTATGAGGGAAAATACAACAGTAGAGATTATATAGCATGATGCAGAACTACATGTATAGTGTGATTAGGGGTAGCATCTTGGGAATCCTAAAGTAGTAAAGAAACAAGCCATGTGGAGGGCATTATGGGGTTGGGGGTCAGGGGGGCAAGTACATTTATGGGTAATAAGTAGATCTAAACCCACAAGGTTTCTCAGCCTCAGCACTATTGACATTCTGAGCCACATAATTCTTTGTTATGAGGAGCTGTCCTGTATATTGAAGAATTTTGAGCAACAGCCCTCACCTCTACTCACTAGATGCTGGTAGCTCCCCTCTCCTAGATGTGACAACCAAACTGTCTCCAGACATTGCCAAACGTTCCTGAGGGCAGGGGGTGGGGGCAGTAAAATCACCCCAGTTAAAAACCACTCATCACTAGCATAAACTTGAGACCGAGTCTTAGGCAATGATTCTTAAATTTGGGAGGTGCAGCTAAAGGAGTCCTTAGATTGAAACATAGCTTCAAATACATAGAAAAGAAGAACGACAAAAGATCAGTAATCTAAGTACCTATTTTTAAAAGCTAGGAAAACAAAGGCATACCAAACCCGTATCAAGTTAAAGAATGAAATAATGAAGATAAAAACAAAGATCAACAAATATAAACATACAATAGAGAAAGATAAATGCACAATAGAGAAAAATCAACAAAGCCAAAAGCTAGTTCTTTGACAATTTTAATAAAATTTATATAGCCCTATCAAGAACAATAAAGAAACAAGGCACAAATTACTAGTGTCAAGCATGAAGAATAGACAGCACTACAAATCCTACAAACATTATCATAAGGAGATGTTAGGAACAATGTTATGGAAATGAATTTGAAAATTTGGATGAAAATGTCAAGTGTCCTATAAATACAGAGAACACACTGCTGGTTGCCAGAGAGGAGCGGGTGGGGGGATGGGCAAAATGAGTGAAGGGGAGTAAGAGAAACAGGCTTCCAGTTATGAAATAAAGAAATCACAGGATAAAAGATACAGCATAAGGAATATAGTCAATGATATTGTAATAGCATTGTATGATAAGAGATTATAGCTACACTTGTGGTGAGCATAGCATAAGGTATACACTTGTAGAATCATTATTTATACACCTGAAACTAATGTAACATTGTTTGTCAACTACATACTCCAAAATTTTGTTTTAAAAAAGAAAGGACAGGGGTGCCTGGGTGGCTCAGTCAGTTAAGTGTTCAACTCTTGATTTCAGCTCAGGTCATGATCTCACAGTGGTGAGATCAAGTCCTGCATCGGGCTCTGTGCTGGGCAAAAGCCTACTTAAGATTCTCTCTTCCTCTGCCCCTCCCCTGCTCCCTCTCTCGAAAGAAAGAAAGAAAGAAAGAGAAAAAGAAAAAGAAACAAGACAAGTCTTAGAAAAATGCAAAATATCAAAACTGAAACAAAATAAAATAGAAAATCTGAATAGTAATACAGTAAAACCTTGGATTGCAAGTAACTTGTTGTACAAGTGTTCCACAAGATGAGCAAACATTTCTAATACATTTTAACTTTATAAACAAGCAATATCTTGCAATACGAGTAGTATGTGACATCAACTGTCAGATGACCACAACTGAGCCAATGGTTCTCTCCCCCTCTCTCTCTCATTGCAGGATTATGGGTGATCATTTCCCATGCTCGGATGCTTGTTCCCAGGCTGCGGTGTTTGGCAGAAATCAGTGATTTTTCAGAACATTGAAAGGTGCCCACAGCTGGCATTGGTGTATTTTTTGTCACTTCAAAGAACCTATGGACAGTCCTTTGCTTTTCCATACAAGAGTAATCTTAGGGATACTTTGCTTCATTCTAGGTCAGGCTGCCTGCAGACATAGACCCTTTCCTCTGCTGCCTTATTGCCAGTTACATTAAATACAGTATATGACAAGAGTTTATTAATACTTTATTGTAGTCAACATACGTTAGTGATAGTGAAAGTCATCTTACACATAACTCTCCTCTCTCTTGTCTCCCTCACACCAGCCAGGAAGGTTTTCAAAGGTAAGTGCAGGTTATTTATTTTTCTTTATATTTTGTATTTTCTTTATTATTTTGTATTATATTACAGTATTGTAATCATTTTTACATGAATATTTTTGGGTTGTGGAATGAATCATCTGAGTTTCCATTATTTTTTTAAATATTTATTTATTTGTGTGGGAGAGAGAGTACAAGCAGGGAAGGGGCAGAGAGAGAGGGAACACAGAATCTGAAGCAGGCTCCAGGCTCTGAGCTGTCAGCCCAGAGCCCAGTGCAGGATTCAAACTCATGAGCCATGAGACCATGACCTGAGCTGAAGTTGGATGCTTAACCAACTGAACTACCCAAGTGTGCCTCCATTATTTCTTATGGGGAAATTTTCTTTGATATGCAAGTGCTTTGGATTACAAGCATATTTCCAGAATGAATTAACCAAGGTTTTACTGTATATATTTAAATAAATTGAATCTATAATTTAAAACATCTCCACAAAGAAATCTTCAGGTCTACACACCTACGCGAATAAATTCTTCCAAATATTTAAGGAAGAAATAATACTAATATACTCAAACCCTTACAGAGAATTGGAAAAAATAAAAACACTTCTCAACTGATTTTATAAAGTCAGCATAATCTTATTACCAAAAACGAGGTAAGGATATCACAAGGGGGAGAGGGAGTAATTACAATCTTTTCATGAATATCAATTCAAAAACTCTAAACAATATGTGACCAAAATGAATTGAGACATATAAAAAATAATGCATTATCAACAAGTTGAATTTATTCTAGGAACACAACGTTTAATATTCAAAACTAGCATGATAATATCAATGAATCCATAAAAAGCATGTGATAAAATTCAACACTCATTCATGATTTTTTAAAAAATGTTTTAAAACTAGAAAGAACGTCCTTAATGTAATTAAGAATACTTAACAAAAATCCTGTAGCAAATATAACTTAGAGGGAAATATTGAAAGCTTTGCCCCTAAGACTGGAAATGAGGCTAAGATACCCATTCACCATTTCAACTCAACATCATATTAGAGATACTAGCCAATGAAATAAACCAATAAAAAGAAATAAAAGGCATTTTTAAAACAGCCATTAGCCAAAAATTATGTTTGGAAAAATCCAAAAGAAACTAGATGTCCATTTAGAATTCCTAATGAATTTAGACCAATATACAAAAAAAAAAAAAAAAAAAAAAAAAAGTATTTCTACCAACTAGAAAAAAATTTTTAAACGGTTTTAAAGTACCATTGGGATGGGCTTGTAGCTATGACACCATGAAGCAGTCAGCAAATCCCCTCTGCAAAACAACAACAACCAAAAAGGATAAAACTGGCCACATCATTCTTCATGACTTCATCTTTCATGAAGAGGGGCGTTACAATATTGAGACTGATAAAGCTTTGCTCCCCATCTAAGGGGGCAGCTCTGTCCTCTGGAAAGTTGGCCTACAAGGAAGTTCTTCATTGTCTGGTGAGTACCGATCAGGGGTCTTAAAAGAATCTTCACAGGGACTCTACCTTCCAGTTCCTTCTCAGTTCCACATACTACCTCATTCAATTCTCCTACAGGTGAAAAAGTGAAAGTATGAGACGGGTAAGATGCCCCTCCTTGACCTACAAGTTGGAAGGAGCCAAAAATAAAACCTCTCACTTTATACCCCAGTGAACACATACTTTTTGAACATTTGCCACTGTACATGCTGATGTGCGTACGAGGTCCCCACTCTGTGAAGTTATAGGTCCCTCAGGAGACCCACTGTATGGAAGCCACAGTTCCCACACTCTTGCCTTACTACATAAGGCAGAGAACGCAGATGTGTGAAGAAGCAAGTGTGAGACAGGAAGGAGTGGTGATTATGTCGAGCTGGAGAGTTTCTGCCTAAAAACATTCAGATTCAAAAATTGGTGTATATTCCCCTGTGGGCCAAAGAAATGAGCCTGCAACTTTAAAGGTCAGCACCCCACTCATCCATCACCCACAGGGGAGCCATCCCAAAGGGAAAAGAAAAGATAAAACAATTTCAGCTATCAATACGTCATGTGTGGAAAATAAAACAGGCTTATGTGAGGGCAAATACGGAAGGAGAGGGATGTGTTAACTCTTCAGGGAAGATAGCCCATTCCAGAGCCCTGCCTGCCTGTCTGTGTCTCCACCAAGAGTTTCCAGTGAGGAACTCAGTTCTCAAGAGGCTTATTCTCTGACCTGTGCTTATGAAATGAAGTAATCCAAAATTCCACTCTGATGAGGCGAGCTATTAGAATAATCAGGAAGATGATCTCTTCTTTGGAAAGTCTTACCCAAAGATCGTTGAAAGAGTTAGGTTTTAACAAGTCTGGGCAGATTCTGAAAAGGAACGATTGTCTTACTAGAAAATCGGCCTGTCACTCTTCATGCATTCCAGAAACCACATATTATAGACAATTTGATTATTTGAGTATTCTGAGGTTTGCCTAGCACTGGACTTTGCTCCTGGTGAGCAACTTATGTCTCTCCATGTTGTTGTTGTTGTTGTTGTTGTTGTTGTTATTGTTTTGAGTTTGTTTTGTTTTTTACATTATATTCTTTCCAGTAGTTCACATCCTTGTCTCGCAGTCTTTTCATGGTCCAAGCTGTATGTCTTTAATGTTTTGCACCTACTCTCAGTAAGGTGTTTCACATGTGTCATTGCCAGTTGTTTTTGAGAGAATTCTTCCTGGCTTAGGAGTCTGGCAACAAACAGTATAGCTTGTTGCAGTGTTCTCTGTATACTAGGAAGGGGGAAAAAAAAGGACATGAGCTTTCAAATGTAAGTGTAAGTATAGGGTATGTGTCGGTACAGTTATAGACATAGGTGTAGGTATAGGTGTTGGGGTCGATGTAACTACAGGTGCTACAGGAGTAAGTGTGAGTACAAATTATCAGCACAAGTACAGTCTGGTCATGCTTGGAGTCTTGGCCATGGTGGCAGAACTTCTGTGTGGGCAGCTCTCATTCATACCTAACTGACAAATGACGTGGGAGACCTTTCAGGTCTTCTATGTCTCTTTTTGCCCCTAACTGCTCACTTCAAAGGAAAGGCATGGAAATAGGAAATACTAACTAGCCAAGTTAATAGGTCTAGGAAAAAACTGGAGGGGGGGGTGGAGAAAATATATGAAAAAGAAAGGGAATCAATTGACTCTGGGTATCCAATAACCCATGATGAGGCTAGTTGAGTTTTAGCTGTGTATGTGTTTTCACAGCTTAGGCCACAGACCTTTGAGATGATCTTGTTCAGGGAGAGGAAATAGATCTTATTTCAGTGTCACTTCTGGCTCCCTGGCAGTGGCTATGTGAAGACGTCATCCCTGTTATAGGTGTAGGAGGAAAGGTTGACAGTATGCTGCTCCCCAGGTATTTCCCTCCGTGATGTAGTCCGAAAACCTCATTTCATAAATTAAAAAGCAAAAACCAAGAGAATTTAAGTGACTTGTCCAAGGCCTCATAGCTACTTAGAAGCAGTTCTGGGACTCAGGTGTGGTAACTCCAAAGCAGTTCCTTCCATCACACCGTTATGCATAGTACCTGGCAAACATAAGTAAGAATAATTCACACTGTAGATAGGTGGGGTGAAAACATGAGTAGGCCGAATAAGGACTTGCCAAAAGATGTGCATCCTGATCCCAGGAATTTGGTTGTTTCAACAAACATTATTCAATAGGCACTGCGTTAGTTGTTTGGGATAAAAAGATTTATTAAAACACAGAACCGTGGGGAACCTGGGTGGCTCAATCAGTTGAGCGTCTGACTTCAGTTCAGATCATGATCTCACGGTTTATGAGTTTGAGCCCCACATCAGGCTCTGTGCTGACAGCTCAGAGCCTGGAGCCTGCTACAGATTCTGTGTCTCCCTCTCTCTCTCTGTCTCTGCCCCTCCTCTGCTCACATTCCATCTCTCTCTCTCTCTCTCAAAAATAAATAAACACTAAAATTTAAAAATTAATAAATAAATAAAACAGAACCTATTCTCAAGAAGTTCATAGTTTAAGGAAACATATAAACATAAGCAAATTCCATTCACAGTCTCAGAGTTATTTTTAATTTTTTTTTAACGTTTATTCATTTTCGAGAGACAGAGAGAGTGTGAGTGGGGAAGAGCAGAGAGAGAGGGAGACACAGAATCCCAAGCAAGCTCCAGGCTCTGAGCTGTCAGCCCAGAGCCCAATGCGGGCTCGAACCCACAAACCACGAGATCATGACGTGAGCCTTAGTCAGATGTTTAACCAACCGAGCCACCCAGGCACCCCCTCAGAGTTATTTTTAAAAAGGAAAATTCAAGGACTTGCTTTTTCCATCTTACAAAGCTCAAATCACTGCCTCTGCTGCCTTCCTTAACCATCCGATCACCTTGCCCTCTCTCCTCACTATTATCCTTATAATGTAGTAAGTTAACCTTATAACTCATTCTCTGTACATGAGTATCCAGAGCATATTGGATGGGAAGCTCGTTGATCTGAAAACATGGGTCAGACCATTTAACCAGAGTCAATGATTCCTTTATCATACTGTCCACTCCACTCCGGCTATGATGACCACACAGACCAGCAGCCATAGATACTAACTACATAACCACTAACCTTGGCTTCTCCCCAATCCTATTAGCCTGGCTGCTAACACAGATTCAGTTCTGTAAAGACCCATACTCATATATAACCATGAAATAAACACCTTTTCTCTAAAGTCTTTCCCAATTTCCCATTTCAAAGCCTGTGCCTTAACAAATGAGGGCTGTCAAGATCAAAGCTGCACCTCAGAAGTTGTTTGCCTGACTCTGGCAGAAAGGCCTAGCAAGTACTTAAACATTTCCTCCCACCACACTGCAATAGCTAAACAGAATGATAAAATAAATATTTCTCCCAATAGGTAGGTTGCCTTTTCATTTAGTTAATGATTTCCTTTGCTGTGCTTTTTTTTTTTTTTTAATTTACATCCAAGTTAGTTAGCATATAATACAATAATGATTTCAGGAGCAGAATCCAGTGATTCATCCCCTACATATAACACCCAGTGCTCATCCCAACAAGTGCCCTCCTCAATGCCCCTTGTCCACTTAGCCCATCTCCCCACCCAAAACCCCTCCAGCAACCCTCAGTTTGTTCTCTATATTTAAGAGTCTCTTATGTTTTGTCCCCCTCCCTGTTTTTATATTATTTTTGCTTCCCTTCCCTTACGTTCATCTGTTTTGTATCTTAAATGCCACATATGAGTGAAATCATATGATATTTGTCTTTCTGACTGAACAATTTCTCTGAGCATAATACAGTCCAGTTCTATCCACGTAGTTGCAAATGGCAAGATTTCATTATTTTTGATCACCAAGTAATATTCCGTTGTGTATATATACCACATCTTCTATCCATTCATCTGTTGATGGACATTTGGGCTCTTTCCATACTTTGGCTATTGTTGATAGTGCTGCTATAAACATTGGGATGCATGTGGCCCTTCGAAACAGCACACCTGTATCCCTTGGATAAATACCTAGTAGTGCTAGGATCTTTACCCTATGATTGCTAGATTGTAGGGTAGCTCTATTTTTAATTTTTTGAGGACCCTCCATACTGTTTTCCAGAGTGGCTGCACCAGTTTACATTCCCACCTGCAATCCAAAAGGGTTTCTCTTTCTCCTCCTTTGCAGTGCCTTTTAGTTTGATGCAGCCCCTCTTGTTTATTTTTGTTTCTGTTATCTTTGCTTTTGGTGACAAATTGAAAAAAATCAAGTGCCAAGACCAACATTTGTTATCTCTTATCATGCCACTCTAACAGATGTGAAATGATATCTCATTGTAGTTTTTTTCCTTATTAAAATTTTGTTTTTATGGGTCTCAAATTCTGTGACAGATTTTTGGTCAAGTTGTTTCCATTAAAAAGTACTGCTTTTAAAAACTAGTAACTTAAAACTGCCATATACACAAAAACCCAAATGGTCCACAAAACATTCTCCTTTCCTTCTGAAGGTTTTACAATGCATTGTTATCAGTAACCAGTCTTTTACTATTAAACTTAAAAGGCCAGTTGACACAAACAGTTCTGAGACCGTTCTTCCACCACTGATTAAGACTGGGGTGGCAAGTATTGGGGGTAATATTCATTTAGACTTCTGAGCTTTCTGGGCAGACCTGGTGACCTTGCCAGCTCCAGCTGCCTTATTGGCCCACTGCTTTGATGACACCCACAGCAACTGTCTGTCTCATGTCACAAACAGCAAAAAGGCTCTCAACACAGAAAAGCTTGCCAGCGACCATATCAACAATGGCAACAGCACCAGATTTCAAGAACTTGGGGCCATCTTGCAGCTTTTCTCAAGAACGACAATAAATCTTCAGCTCAGCACACTTGCAAATAATGTGAGCTGTGTGACAATCTACCACAGTGCATATCTGGCACTGATTTGGCCTGGATGGTCCAGGATAATCACCTGAGCCATAAAGCCATCTGCTTCCATTAGTAGGTCGTTTTTGCGGTCATCAGCCACATTGCCACGATGAACATCTTTGACAGATACATACCTGACATTGAAGCCTACGTTGTCCCCAGGAAGAACCTCACTCAAAGCTCCATGGTATATTTCAACAGACTTTACTTCAGTTGTAAAATTGACTGGAGCAAAGGTGACCACCATGCTGGGTGTAAGCACCAGTCTTGGGTGTCTGGGTGGCTCAGTTAGTTGAGCGTCTGACTTTGGCTCAGGTCATGATCTCACAGTCTATGGGTTTGAGCCTCACATCAGGCTTGTGCTGACAGCTCAGAGCCTGGAGCCTGCTTCTGATTCTGTGTCCCCCCTCTCTCTCTGCCCCTCCCCTACTCACATTCTATCTCTCTCTGTCTCTCTCTGTCTCTGTGTCTCTCTCAAAAATAAAAATATACATTAAAAAGATTAAAAAAAAAAAAAAAGAACACCAGTCTCTACCTGGCCCACAGGGACAGTACCAATATCACCAATTTTGTAGACATCCTGGAGGGGCAGACACAAGGGTCAGCTGGATGAGCGGGTAGCCAAATGCAGAACCAGAACTTTAAGCAGTGTGGTTCCACTGTCATTGCCATCTTTACATGTGACTTTCCATCCCTTGAATCAAGGCATGTTAGCACTTGGCTCCGGCAGGTTGTCACCATTCCAACCAGAAACTGGCATAAATGCTACTGTGCTGGGCCTGTACCCAGTTTTCTTAATGTAGGTGCTGACTTCCTTAACGATTTCCTCATATCTCTTCTGGCTGTAGGTAGGGTGGCTCAGTGGAATCCATTTTGTTAACACCAACAATTAGCTGTTTCTCACTGTGGTTTTGGTTTGCATTTCCCTGCTGCTTAGTGATGTTGAGCATCTTTTCATAAATCTTTTGGTAATTTGTAGGCCTTCTTTGTAGAAATGCCTGGTCAAGTTATTCTGCCCAGTTTTAAATGGAATTGTTCTTTTTTTCCTATTGAGTTGTAGGAGTCCTTCATAGTTTGGGGATAGCAACTCCTTATCAGATATATGATATGCAGACATTTTCTACTATTCCATAGGTTGTCTTTTCATTTCGGTGCTTGTTTCTTTTGTTCTGCAGAAGCTTTTTAGTTCAATGTGGCCCCACTCATTTATTTTGTGTTTGTTGTTTGTGCTTTTGGTGTCAAATAAAAAAAGAACTGTTGCCAAGATCAATATCAAAGAGATTTTTCTTCATGTTTTATTCTAGGAGCTTATGGTTTCAAGTTATGCTTAAGTCCTTAGTCTATTTTGAGTTAATTTTTGTAGGTGGTTTAGGATAAGGGTCCCATTTCATTCTTCTGTGTATGGTTATCCAGTTCTCCCAGCACCATTTATTAAAGAGACTGTTCTTTCCCCATTGCATATTCTTGGCTCCTTTGTTGTAAATTGATTGACCGTATATGTTGTGTTTATTTCTGGGACCTCTATTTTGTTCCATTAATTAGAACCTATGTGTCTGTTTTTATGCCAATACCATAGTGTTTGGATCATCATCAGTTTGAAGCTTTGTTCTTCTTTCTCAGAATTGTTTTGGTTAGTTGGGTTCTTGTGATTTCATGCACATTTAGAATGGCTATCACTGAAAACATAAGAGATAACAAGTATTTGTGAGGATGTGTAGTATTTGTGCACTGTTGGAGGGAATATAAATTGGTGCAACCACTATGGAAAATAGTATGGAGATTACTGAAAAAATTTAAAAATAGAACTACCATACGATCCAGAAATCCCACTTCTGGGAATTTATCAAAAAAAAAAAAAAAAATGAAAACACTAACTCAAAAAGGAATCTGCACTCCCATGTTCTTTGCTGCAATAGTCACAATAGCCACAGGGAAACAACCTAAGTATTCATCAGTGGATGACTGGATAAAGAAAATGTGGTATAGTGGAATACTATTCAGCCATTAAAAAAGAAGAAAATCCTGCTATTTGTGACAACATGGATAGAAATTGAGGGTATTATGCTAATTGAGGGTATTAGTTAGAAAAGACAAATGCTGAATGATCTCGTTTATATGTAGAATCTAAAAACATCAAACTCACAGAAACAGAGAGTAGAATGGTGATTACTAGGGGGTGGGGTGGGGAAAGTGGGGAGACATGGTCAAAGGGAACAACCTTTCAGACATAAGATGGTAAGTTCTGAAGAATCTAAGGTACAGCATGGGGACTATAGCTAACAATACTGTATTATAAACTTGAAAGTTGTTAAGGGAATAAATCTCAAATGTTCTCACCACAAAAAATAAATTGTAATTAGATGATGTGACAGAAGTATTAGCTAACACTAGGGTGGTAATCGTTTTGCAAAATATTAGTGTATCAAATCAAAACATTGTATACCTTAATCTTACATAATGTTCCATGTCAATTGTATCTCAATAAAGTTAAAAAATAAAGCCAATCATAATGATTGTCAGCTTGCTGTACTTATGTGACTTTAAGACAGTATTGCCAAAGAATATGGCCAAATAGTTATACAGGGATTAAAATTGAACCATGATTTTGGGTTGTTTAAATAACATGAATTGTTTAAAATGCAAATATATGTGAAAAGCTGTTGTAATTCTCAAATTTTTAGTCATAAAAAAACACTTTTTATGGCAAGTAAAGAGCAGAGGTTCTTAATGACTAACAGGAAATAGACAAAAATAGCAATACATGCTTATACTGAAGTAGAAAGAAATTACATGTGAGAAGAATCTTCCTGAAGGTATATTTATTACTGACCAAATATTAAAAGTTTGTCATTCACTATTTAAAGATATCTTTCTTTTATAACAATTTGCAATTTACAGAAAAGTTACAAGAACATACACAGAATTCCTTCACCAAAACTGTCTTGTCCCGTTATTAACATATCTATGGTCCATTTGTCAAACTTAAGAACATTGGTATAATAATAATAATATTAACTAAACTAAAGACTTTATTCACAGCAGCATTATTGACCATAGCTAAAATGTGGAAGCAACCAAAGTGTTTATCGATGGAGGAAGTGATAAGCAAAATGTGATAGATGCCTACAATGTAAAATTATTCAGCTTTTAAAAATGAGGTAATTTTGTGCTCACTTCAGCAGCACATATATTAAAATAAAAAGGAAGAAATTCTGATATAAGCTACAACATGGATGAATCTTGAAGACACCTTGCTATGTGAAAAAGACTAATACTATGTAATTCCATTTATAGAGTAGTCAAAATTGTACAGACAGAAAGAATGGTAGTTGCCAGGGTCTGGAGGAAGGGTGGAAAGAACAGTTATCTTTTCATGGGTATAGAGTTTCAGTTTCACAAGATGAAAAGAATTACGGAAATGGATAGTGGTGATAGTTGCACATTATGAAAGTATTTAATACTACTGAACGATACACTCAAAAGGGGTTAAGATGGTAAATTTTATGTTATGTGTATTTTACCACAATTTTAAACACTAAAAGAAGAAAAAAGACAACCATTTAGACTCTAGTTTTTGAAAGCGATGTGCTTTGGAGTTGGACGTAGCAAAATCCTAATGGCTGCATGATCTCGGACCCATGATTGAACTTCTCTAAGTCCCAGTCTGTCCTTAATAAAGTGAAGAAAATAATAGCACCTTTCTCATATGGTTCAGGAAAAGATTAAATTATATAAGGCAGGTAAAATTCTTGACACACTGTCCAGTACATAATAAGCACCCAATAAATACTAGATATAATAGCTATATATTCGCTTTTCCTTTCTAAAAGCATTATCAAAACTGTGACACGGTTGTTTCACAGAAACCTCCAGTTACCTTTCTTTTTGCATTCCAGAAAGATCAGAAGAGAGCCTTGAAAGGTGTACATTTATACATGCATATGCATGTATGGATATTTGCATGTATGTAAGTTGGGATGTATTGTGACTTGCTAATCCATGCACATGGTATAGAATTCAAACAGATTTTATACAGAAGCAATTCTGAAAGTGCAATCCAAGGTTCTTGAGATCCTTTGCATAGGTCTGTGAGATGAAAACTATTTTCATAATGGTACTAAGATATTGTTTCCCTTTCTCACTCTGATTCTCTCTCAAGGGTACAGTGCTGCTCTCCAGAATCTCCATGATGTGTAAGATCGCAAACACTGAATACAGCAGCTAATGTAAGAATCCAGCTGTCTCTTAAGCCAGACACTAGAAAAATTTGCAGGAAGAAAAAAAAAAAGCCAATGCCATTCTTCTCACTAAATTCTATTTTAGAAAATATAGTTATTTTTTATTTATTATTTTATTTTATTTATTTACTTTATTATTTATTTTATTTATTATTCAAGGCTCTTTTTATTTTTTATTTAACAAGATATTATTTATGTTAACAAATCATGGGTTTATTTTTACTTTTAAGTGAATTATTTAAAAAAAAATTTTTTTTTTAACGTTTATTTTATTTTTGAGACAGAGAGAGACAGAGCATGAACGGGGGAGGGTCAGAGAGAGAGGGAGATACAGAATCCGAAACAGGCTCCAGGCTCTGAGCTGTCAGCACAGAGCCCGACACGGGGCTCGAACTCACGGACCGTGAGATCATGACCTGAGCCGAAGTCGGATGCTCAACCGACCAAGCCACCCAGATGCCCCTTAAGTGAATTATTAAATAGATCTTTTTAAGATTTCTGTTTTAACTTCTAGTACAGTAAATATTGATGAACATATTACTCATATAAACAAAAACACTTGGGGAACTTCAATAATTTTTAAGACCAAAAGGGGTCCTGGGGTGCCTGGGTGGCTCAATCAGTTAAGCGTCCAACTCAGGTCATTATCTCATGGTTCATGAATTTGAGCTCCGCATCAGGTTCTGTCTGACAGCTCAGAAACTGGAGCCTGCTTTGGATTCTGTGTCTCCCTCTCTCTCTGTCCCTCCTCCACTTCTCTCTCTCTCTCTCTCTCTCAAAACTAAATAAACGTTTAAAAAAAGTTTAAGTAAATACATAAACATTAAAAAAAATTTAAAAGACCAAAAGGGGTCCTAAGACTAGAAAAGTTTGAGAACTGTGAGAAATAAGTCTCTCTCCCATACCTATCCCCCTAGGTACACAATTCCCCTCACCAGAGGCAGCCTTCGTTACCAGTTTCCTGTGTATTGCATGCATATATGTAAAATAAATATTATGTAAGACATATTATTTTTATTTTTACAAATGGTAGTATGTTATGCACATTGAGAATTTTGAAATAAGAAAAAGTGATCATTATTTCATCACACTTTCCAACTCTTCCCTCTAGAAGAGCCCTTGGAGGATGCTGTGTTTACTATCCCAGCTGTTACTGAGGCATTCAATGACACCCACTTTTCCTTGGTTGTTCACCTGCCAATGACAGAGTAAGAGAAATTTGTATCATGTTTATGACCATAGGAAAATTTCCATTTTTAATTTTTTGACATCACCTTCTCTTTAAGCTAATAAGATAGTTGTAAAGACTTCAGAGTGCTAACTCATTTTCTTCTCTTTGCGAGTCTTGTCACAGCTCCTAAGCCAACATAACTATAATTATAATGTAACCCAAAGAGATGTATGAATCTAGCCAAAGAAGGAATCCCTCTTTATTTTTGGTGCATTCATGATTATTTCTGTATTTCTTACTGATTCTCACTTAAACTGCTTCTAATCTGCAACTAACCCTTCCACGGAGTTTCTAATGTCGATTGCTATAATTGTTCCAGAAGTTCTATCTGGTTCTTTTTTCTAATACTTACTACTGTAAAACCTTGGTTTGTTAGCATAATTCATTCCAGAAACATACTTACAGTCCAAAGCACTTACATATCAAAGCGAATTTCAAGAACCTTTGATTCAGTTGTGATCATGTGACATTCAGCACCAAGTACTACCCTTATTGTAAGACATCACTCGCTCGTCTTGCAGAACTCAGAACAAGTTACTCACAACTCAAGGTTTTACTGTATCTTCTGTTCGTAAGGTTTTGTTTCTCTGTTATGATTGTTATTCCCTCATTTGTTTAGTTATTTATTCACTTGAACATACTTAAAGACATGAATAATTCCAAAATCTGAAGACCCTGGGGATTAATCCTATCGTTTGTTTTGCAAAGGCCTGGACTGAGAGCATGCTCTTCTAGATGTGGCACGTGCTTCTGGCAGGTGTCCAAGGATGCACTGTTATGGTAAGTTTTTGATTGAATGTTATTAGAGCATGTGGACAAAATAAATTTGGATGCCTAAACCATGTGAGAATAGTCCTGCAGTTACCATTCATCAGGAAACGCTTTTTTTGGTCAGCGACTAGCCGAAAGTAGTTGTTTTCTAGTCCACCTTGTTCATCATTGTTGCTGCCACTGCAAGTCCCATCAATTTCTTACCCAATGGACCTAAAACCTGACTTCCGTCCTTGTGACGCCATTAAAATCCAAGTATATTGGTTATTGAGACCTACAAACCCTTCCAATTTTTCATTTGACTCTCAAGTTTTGGCCCTGGTGTTTCCCCTTCTTTCTTATAAATTCAGCTATGCACCAAAAAGGATGCCCGTTGTAATTTGTCTAGCATTTTTAAGTGTTTTGCGTTGGAAGAGGTAACAGATAACTTAGTCTGCCATATCGCTGGAAACAGAAGTCCTCGTTACTCTTTATTGTTCAAGTTTAGGTCACCTAAAGACAAAACCAAATTTATCCTCCAAATTGTTTCTCTTCTCAAACCTAAATCACTGCATTTCTCCAATTTCATATGAGAGTGGAAAGGCAAAATCCTTTATCAACGCTCTTATTACCAACATAATTTTGACATTCTTCTGTTAAGAGAAACTATAAATCACAGAACTGGTTGTGTTCTGTTGCTTCGACTGCTGAAGAGTATATAAACACAGCAGACGTGTTAAAAATCTACATTTAATATTTCTATTATCAGCCTTCCAGGCAGTTTTGCCATCAGAGGATTCTTGCTCTGGCCCCTCCCAATGCAGTACCTGGTCTCATGGGCTCTTTTTTCACACTCCCTGTTGATGTATCCCCATCCTCAGCTTCAGATTTCCCTCTCTCTCTCTCTCTCTCTCTCTCTCTCTCTCTCTCTCTCTCCCTCCCTCCAGTACACACCAGATTGGCTCTCTCTCTCTCTCTGGTTCCTTTCTCAAATGAACACACATCTCATCAAAATGTTTGACATCTAAGGCTTTCCCACTAGCATAGTCCATCTTCCTTGGAAAGAAAAGAAAAAAGAAAAAAATGTACTCCTAGATCATCTCAGCCTTATTTACCCAGAACTGATGTTTAAACAAGGGTTTAAACAAACCTCTAGGGGCGCCTGGGTGGCGCAGTCGGTTAAGCGTCTGACTTCAGCCAGGTCACGATCTCGCGGTCTGTGAGTTCCAGCCCCGCGTCAGGCTCTGGGCTGATGGCTCGGAGCCTGGAGCCTGTTTCCGATTCTGTGTCTCCCTCTCTCTCTGCCCTTCCCCTGTTCATGCTCTGTCTCTCTCTGTCCCAAAAATGAAAAAAAAACAAAAAACAAAAAAAAACCTCTAAAAAAGAATGGGCATGATTGGCAATTACCATGAAATATTTATAGCAATTAGTGGCCTGACACTTGGAGATTTCTAACTCTGGTTTGTAGAGCATGGAGCCTCCAAGCACAAAAATTGAGAGGTTTTGAGTGTCTTTTATTACAAAAATAAAATAAAAGCAGGACTTTACAAGCAAATATTTTACAGAAGCCAGACTGTTCAAACATCAGGACCTTGAAATTTCATAACTTTACCCAAATGAGCCTGCAGCCATTTACCTAAAAAATACCCACCAAATCTTTGGGAAATGTTGGCTACAAACTCTTGAGTTGAATACGAATTCCTAGGGCCTGTAACACCACTCTAAAATAGGCCAGTCTGAGCAAGGGCATATGGGAATCAGGTGATAAACGTAATCCAGTGTCACCTCACAGCAGTCCCCAGGAAGTTCACATATCCTTAACTATTTCTCCCATTTTTAAAAAATTTGTTGAACGCATTTATTTTATTTTATTTTTTTATTTCAGCTCCAGCGTGGGGCCCGACACAGGGCTCAATACCATGACCTTGGGATCATGACCTGAGGCGAAATCAAGAGTCGGGCGCTCAACGGACTGAACTACCCAGGCACCCCAAGAATTTGCATTTCTGACGAGCATCATGTGATGCTAATGCCGCCCGTCCATAAACCACACTTTGAGAACCCACCCTGGATTAAGACAAAGGACAACAAAGTGTTTGTCCTGCATTGCCTGCCCCATTTTTTGTCCTGGAAATGCCATCTCTTATCTAGCAGCCTGACGCTACTGCTCATCAAAGCCCAAAGCTCATGAATCATCTTATGCTCCAGGATCTTCACATGATATTTAGCAACATAAAAAAGTTTGAAAATGTAAATATCCGGTATCTCTTCTGGGAGCTCCCTGATTTGTAGGACAATTTATGTCCCCATGCTTTATACAAACGCAGGAAACTAGGGACGGTCGGTCCCACGTTGGCATTATCTGACAGACTTACAGGTAGTGGTTACGATTTGAAACGGTACCCAACAAATTCAAGCACTGACTGTTCTTGCAACGGTTTTGGTTTTTTGTTTGTTTAGTGCCTGATTCTGAAGGGGAAAACAAAAATGAGTAAGACGTGGTCCCTGCACAAAGACACCTGAAAGTTTACTGGAAGAAATAAGCCGTGTAAAAATAGGTTTATTGCAGGACGAGGAGCGCAGAGCAGGAACAGAACACCAGACCTGGAAGCAAAACACCCCATGCCTATCGAAGCTTTGCTGCTGACTAATTGTGTGACGGTAGGGCAAGTCCCTGCGCCTGTATGTGCCGACAGACTCCGGGATCCGTATCTGATAAGTACACAGACCACAGGTATGATACCTCCCGAGCTCATGATTCTCCAGGATGGCTCTGCCCCTGAGAGCTAAGCCCCAGGGATGAAAGCTAATCCTGGGATAGATAAAGCTAAGATATCAAGACCCCGAGTACTTAGGAGAGCCTTTCTCTGCTATAGTGAGCGCCTACCAAGAGGCACTCAGTACATCCGCCCACGGCAGAGAGGAAAGGAGCGTCTACAGCTAGCTCGTTCTAAAAAAGAACTCTTTTTTTTTTTTTTTGAGAATTTACCATTTGCCAGGCGCTATTTTTAGTTAAATACATGAACTCAATCTACACAACAACCGTATGAGGAGCTGCTGTTATCCCTTCTGCCTCCAATGCTTTTCCCCAGACACCCATGTGGCTCACTTCCTCACCCTTTTCAAGTCTTTGCTCAGGTACCACCTTTTTAACGAGGTCTACCCTGATTGCTGTCTTCCAAAGTGTAACATCCTCCCCCCACCAAAAAAAGAAAATCCTTATTCCCTTTACCCTCCTCTACATCTTTTCTTCTCATCACATTTATCACATCCTAATAATACTATATATAATGTACTTATGCTTACTGTTTCCTGTCTTCCCGTATTTGAATGTAAGTTTTCTGAGGGCAGGGTGTTGGTTTGCAACTTTGGGAGTTCTCCGGCTGAAATTCAAACCTGGTCCCCCTACACAGAGGGCAAGGAGAGACCAAAGAAAGAAGCAGGCCAGTCCAGATTGGTAGGTCATCATACCTACCTGCCAGAATCTTAAAAGTTTATATAGAGCGCTTAACAGGGTTCAGTCCCATATACAATCCAAATGGTCTCAACAACACATTTCTTTTTTAAGGTTGTGCCCTTGAAACAGCTCTGGCTACGGGAATGATGCTCAGAATGTACATTCCGATGATGGGGAGGGACTAAGAAGCCTCCTGTCACCTGGGTCTAGCTCTCGGATCAGCTGGTAGTCACGCCCTCTTGATGACTTCCCCCAACACAGAGATCTCTGTTTTGTTCACTGATGTGTCTCTAGTACCTCAAACCCAGGAAGGCAAACTTTTGTGTACAGTTTCAGATAGCAGATATTTCTGGCTTTGGTCTCTGTTCCAACAGTCTCTGTTCCAACTAAACTCTGCCCTTCATCATTCAAAAGCAGCCACAAATAATACATAAGCAAATGGATATAGCTGAGTTGAATAAAACTTTACTTATGGACGTCGAAGCTTGAATTTACTGCAATTTTCACATATCACAGAATATTCTTTTTATTTTTTTCAACCACTTAAAAATGTTAAAAAAAAAAAAATCTTAGTTTACAGGCCATAAAAAAACAGGGAGAAGGCTGGATGCAACCCCAGGCCACAGTTTGCCAACAGCTGACCTAGAAATAATAAAGGTTCAAATGGAATATTTTATGCCAAAGTATTTGAGGGTACTTGAAAGTGTTATTTTAAGTATATTGAGCATTCCTTATACAATCATGTCTATGTTATTATTGTGCTTCCCAAGTGCTTTTCATAGTCAGCACAGAGGAAAATTTAACTTTATCACGTCTCTGAATTACGACTCATTTGAGTTAGTTAGATTGGAAATCAGAAATTTCTCAATAAAGATGGTAGATGGTCAACAGTTCTGGCCCCAAATATCTCATCCGTCTCCCATTGTACGTCATCAATAAAACAAGCTCTCAACGTGACTTTAGATTTGATTTTATGATTGTTTAAAAAGCAACGGACAGCACTAGAGCTACAGCAGTTATGACAAAGTGTATGTTTTTGACAGTGACTCATGCTGAGAAAAGATGAAGTTGGCTCGTGTCAAAGGTATAGAAAAGGCTGCATGAGCGGGGATGTGTAGAACTGGAACTGGAGGATTAGCTCAGCGTGTTTCCGACGTGTGGGGCTCGTGGACGACAGTGCTGTGCTGGAGAGGTTAGTTCAGGATTTTGTTCTTATAGACACAGCCTGCTCTCCTAAGACCGAGCTGGACATTCCACAATCCCATACTGACACACAAAGGAAGCACTTCCTATTGTAGGGAGCCAATAAGTATTTGAATTAATGGATGAATATACAGATAGCTTTGAACTACTGGGGGCAAAGAAAACACTCATTCTAGTAAACAGGCCATCAACAAATATGATGATTTTTTTTTTTCTGCTCTATTCTTTTCTGCCATGGGAAAAACAAGAAACATAAGCCCTAACACTTGGCCACTTATTCATTCATTTATTTCACATTTATCGAGTATATGCTATGTTCCAGAAACTCTACAAGGAACTAGACTTATAAAACTAATCAAGGCCGCAGGACTGCACTGCAGCTTTCAAGGGGAATAGACACTTTCCTTCCTCCATAACAATTAATTAAACATTTGGGTCATGGTGGGCAGTGAGATGGCATCTGCCCGCAGGGTTGTTCAGGCACATACTCCATTAATAAGGTTTCCTGACAGGGGGTGCCTGGGTGGCTCATTCAGTTGAGCATCTGACTCTTGATTTGGGCTCAGCTCAAGATCCCAGGGTCATGGGATGGAGCCCTGTGTCTGGCTCCACACTAAGTGTAGTGCCTGCTTGGGGTTCTCCCTCTCTACCCCTTTCCCCTGCTCACACGTGCTCTCCCCCCGCCTCTCTCTCTCTCAAAAATTAAATTAAATTAAATTAAATAATAAAATTTAATTTAATTTAATTTAATTTAATTTAATTTAATTTAATTTAATTTAAAAAATAAGGCTCCCCGACAGAAGAGACAATACTAAACCAAACGTGTCAGAAGTTTTGAGACCAGCAGGACGATGATCTCGCTCTCATTCAATTTCACAGCATCCTGAGGGAAGTAAATCACCAGACTGGCTGATGCACCAGGGTCCACCACCCACTGCAGAAATAATAAAAACGTTACCTCAGAAATCCAGCAAGAAACTTGTGTCTCAAGAAGAAATCAAATTTATACAAACATGGAGGTCCAGAATAAGCACTGTTTGGCATCAGACACACGAATAATAGTCTTTAATATAAAGGACTTCCAAAATGGCACATGAGAAGTTATACATTAAACAACTTGAATAAGTATTTTGTAAAAAAAAAAAAATGAAATATAAAAAATTTAGATGAACACATATTGCTTAATGTGTGTATCCCAGTCAGCTTCTCCTAATTAGTCAAGTTTACCTAATTATTCATATATTTATCAAAGTATACATTTTTAAATGTTAGCCTATTTACAATTATCAAGTTTTTTATTTTTTTAATGTTTGTTTATTTTTTTAATAATTTTTTTAATGTTTATTTATCTTTAAGAGAAAGAGACACAGAGTGCAAGTGGGGAAGGGGCAGAGAGAGAGAGGGAGACACAGAATCTGAAGCAGGCTCCAGGCTCCAAGCTGTCAGTACAGAGCCCGATGGGGGGCTCAAACCCACAATTCAATGCTTAACTCACTGAGCCACCAGGTGCCCCAGGGGTGGTAAATTGTATTCATTGATTTCATTTACTGTTTTCATTGTCATCATGTGTGCAAATTATGATAACCACTAACTTTTTCAAACTTAATGTCTGAAAACCTCATAAAATCAACCTAAATATTTACCTTATTAGCACAATTTACAAAACTTTAATAAGGTCTTACAGTGCCAAGGGTATGTATTATTGTGAAAGTAAAGTTTCACAAAGCTAAATAAATTGCCTTCCATACCTTAAAAAAAAGTAAACATTTTATTTTGTCTTGATATAAAAATAAATATAATTCAGCCCGGATTCATTATTATGTTCATTGTTTTTTTCTGAATTTAAAATAAATTAAAATTACAACATTGTTGTGGGCCCCTACAAGTGTCATAGGCCTTGGGCACTGTGTCTATGTGCCTAATGGAGATGTTGGCCCTGTGACAGCCTCTGCCTTCCTGCCTTTCATCCTCCATAATTCAATAACGTGTTTTTTTCATGTTTATTTATTTTGAAAGAGAGAGAGAGAGAGAGTGTGTGTGTGTGTGTGTGTGTGTGTACTCATGCATGATCAGGGGAGGGACAGAGAGAGAAGGAGACAGAGAATTCCAAGGATGCTGCATGCTGTCAGTGCAGAACCAGATGTGGGGCTCAATCTCACAAACCGTGAGATCATGACCTGAGCCGAAATCAAAAGTCAGAGGCTTAACTGACCGAGCCACCCAGGCGCCCCAATCCTGCATAATTCAAAAGTTACTCAAAGGGGCTGATAGGTGGGGATGACAGGTAGAATTCCAGGGTGTGGGAGTCTTGAAGGGTAATTATGAAGAGTTTCCAAATTGGGGAAGAGAGGGCTGTGGCAATGGGGTAAAGAGGATGACTGTGTGGAGACAGTGACAGCAGCTTAGTGAGGGATGTTAGGTTCTGAGCAGGGCGAAGAGAGGATCTAGCTGTGGGTTGGGCAAATGGTAAGGGTGGTAAGGTGAGATCATAGAGCAAGAGATGAGGAGAGTGACCTCACAGCTTAGTGCAGGCTGTCAGAAGCCTGAGTGGAATGCGTGTGTATGTGTGCCTTAGCGCCAGTCACTGAGAAAAGCTGGGAGCAGTGACGTTCCAGTAACAATAAACATACCTAGCTCCACATTTTGATTTCTAAACATCATTCTCCTTTAAAAGGAAGTAGGACTGGAGCACCTGAGTGTCTCAGTCAGTTGGGCATCTGATTCTTGGTTTTGGCTCAGGTCATGTTCTCACAGTTTGTGGGTTCAAGCCCCACATCAGGCTCTGTGCTGACAGTGCAGAGCCTGCTTGGAATTCTCTCTCTCTCTCTCCCTCTCTCTGCCCCTCCCCCTGCAAAATAAATAAATAAACTTTTTTTTTTTAAGTAAAAATAAAAGGAAGTAGGACTCTCAGAAGAAATCACAGGAAAATTACAAATGAGCATAGAATATCTTACTCCAGAAAGTAAGGAAGTACTAAAAAAATGATAGGGACACTGCCAAATTGGGGACAATTTGATAATAGATTTGATAAATAATGATAACAAGAGATTAGAATCCAGTGAATAAAATAAGTATCCATGAGTCCATACCGATATGAATGAGTTAATTAACTAATTGATAAGGAGAAGGGAAATTTTTTTCCTTACAGCAGAATGCCAACTAATAAATATAGAATGAATGATTAGATTAAAAATCACTGTCTGGCAACCATCATAATAATATTGATTCAGATAAAAATAATCACTGGATTGCACAAAGGGCAAGAATAGATATTTTTTTTAAAGAAGACATCCAGATGGCCACCAGACACATGAAAAGATGCTCAACCTCACTCATCTTCAGGGAATGCAAATCAAAACTATAATGAGATATCACCTCACACCTGTCAGAATGGCTAAATCAAAAACACAAGAAATAACGAACATTGACGAGAATGTGGAGGAAAAGGAACCCCTCACGCACTGTTGGTGGGAATGCAAGTTGGTGCAGCCACTGTGGAAAAGAGTATGAAGGTTCCTCAAAAAATTAAAAACAGAATTACCATATGATCCAGTATTTCCACTAGTGGGTATTCACCCAAAATAAATGAAAACATTCAATTGAAAAGATATATGCACCCCTATGTTTATTGCAGCATTATTTACAATAGCCAAGATATGGAAGCAGCCCAAATGCCCATCCATAGATGAATGGATAAAGAAGATGTGGCATATATACAATGGAATATTACTCAGCCATAAAAAAAAAGAATGAAAGATTGCCATTTGCCACAACATGGGTGAATCTAGAGTGTGTAACACTAACTGAAATAAGTCAGAGAAAGACAAATACCATGTGATTTCACTCATATGTGGAGTTTAAGAAACAAAACAAAGATAAAAAGACACACACACACATGCAACCCACCAGACTCTTAACTATAGAGAACAAATTCGTGGTTGCTAGAGGGGAGGTCGATGGGGGATGGGTGAAGCAGGTGAAGGGGAGTAAGAGTATGCTTATCATGATGGGCACTGACTAATGTATAGAATTGTTGAATCACTAAATTGTACACCTGAAACTAATATAACACTGTATGTTCATTATACTTGAATAAAAAAAGAATAACCAATGGATGCTAAAACTCATGAGTGAACATTTGATATAGAATTGGATATTTAAATAGTCTCAAAACACCTCCCACAAAATACTAATTAAAAGGGGAGAGAGAATACTTTTACAGTAAAGGAGACTGGCAGGTACTCTTAATCAAGTGGTCAAAGTGAATGTTACCATTAATAAGACAAATTAAAATTGTGCACCACCTATTGGAGGCAATGAGAAGACCAACCCTTCTGTGACATTCCTGCCAAAAGTAAAAAATAAAAAAGCGTTCTCTAAATATAATTATGAAGAAATATCAGATAAACTCAAATCGAGGTACCTTTCACAAAATAACTGCATAATTTTATAAAGTGTGAAGTTTCTAGAAGAAGTCCAGGGAAGAGTGAAGAACTCTCCTGTTTTGAAGAAGACTAGTAAACGTGGTACATGATTCTGGACTTGTTGACAAAACTTGAACGCTGTCTTCAGACTAGATGGTAATGATGTATCCATGTTATTTTGCTGATTTTGATGGTTGTATTTTCATTATGTAGAAGGACATCTTTTGTGAGAGAACCACACACTAAGACGTTTGGTGGGGGGCGGGGGGCAGTGGTGACAAGGCATCGATGCCAGCAAATTGCCCTCAAATGTTTCGAGAGAAAAATTATTACACTGTTCTTGCAAGTTCTCTCTAAGTTTGAAATCATTTCAATAGAAGAAGATAAAATTAAATTGAAAATCTTCCAACTTTTACAGGACTTTTAGCCAAGGACTACAGAATTTGTTACTGAAGTGTTGTGTGTTCCCTGAAGAACATGTGCTTTCAAAGATTTATAATATTTTTTAAATGAAGTGGGTTTTTTTGTTTTTTGGTTTTTTTGCTGACCTAAAAGTATGGCTCCCACATGCAAAACGAATCTGCGGTTCGAGAAGCGAGGACTTTGGTTCCCGCCGGTGGGAGGAGAAAGAGGAAGTAGTGACTGTAAGAGAGCCAGGAGGAACTTCTGCTGTTTTAGCATTCTGTTTCCTGACCTAGGTGCTGGGTGCATCCTTATGTATTCCCTCGAGCTTCATGCTTAAGCTTTGTGCTCTTTTCTGTCTGTATGTTGTATCAATAAAATTTCAATTTAAGTGAAACAAAAAGAGACATAGTCCCTCATCTTAAAAAAATCCACAAACCACCAGAAACACCAGATGACAACAATTTTGTCAGAGTTACATCTGTCACACTCACAAATCAACAGTGAAGCACACAAAAAAGTAACCTACAATGAAGCTCTCAGTTTGTGGTTCAACAGAAATTCAAGGGAAGGTCACTGCAGAAGGCCACGGTCAAAAAACCACGCTCACTCATCAGCTCTCCACGTCATCTTCTCTTACAGGTATGCTAGATAGCTGTCAGAATCCGATTTTACTACCACTGTGTTCCTGCCTTCCTCTAATAACGTGAGGAGAGATTCTAACATTCAAAGACATTCAAAGATGTTTCCTGTACAGGGACTTGGTCAATCTGAAGACTCCAAGGATGTTTGCACAGTTAGGAGTGTGTCTAAGCGAGGCCCCGTGGTACTGCTGTCTAAATCATACGTGTGGCAGGATTCCCAAGGATGTGAGTAAAAATAAGAAGGAATGTGTCTACTGGGAATGCATCTACTGTGTGATGTGTTGCATGTGCGAAGTGTCCTCCTCACCAAGGGTGTTGTTTTCCCCTAGAAATCCCAACTCCCTGAACCGGGCAAGTACTGCCCTATACAAGCACTTGGACCCCTTTCCTCCACACAGTGGTCCTGCCTCCTCTTACTGCTTCTCAGACTTCAACCTGGTGACCTTGTTAAAATGTGGGTTCAAATGTGGGGCGGCGACTCTGTGTTTCTAATGTGCTTATGCTGGTGCTGGTGCTGCTGTTCGGTGGCCTCTCCTGGTCAGCCAGGTGTTAAAGACCAGCCCTCATGTTTGCTTCCCCTTTGTGAGAAAGAGTTAATCTGTTAAAACCAAGTGGACGATGAATTCATTGAGTTTCTTTACAATGACGCAAACACTCAAAACATAGAACATGAAGCCTGAGAGAAGGGTGTGAATAGTGTCCCCTCTTGCTGCTGTGCTGTGTTTCTGTCAAGGTCACCCTTCTTGGCTATAGAACCCACAGTCCTGTGTTTACACCTCAGCCCTGGTACTTACAAGTTATGTGATTTGGGGAAGATCATGTAACTTCTCTGTCCTCTTTTCTCACCTATAAAATCAAAATGCTAATAACGTTCTTTGTTCTGTTTGTGTTAAGTAAAATTTAGTGTGGGTGGTTTCATATAACTAAGCAACGTTAATATGTCATTTGGGCATAAAAATAAACCATGACAGTGGAGAAAGGAGGTGAAAGAGATGAATCTGGACTAATAATAAATAATAACGATAGTAGCACATAGTATTATGACTCACTGAGCGGCAAGCCCTGTGCTTCAGCTTTACATGCTTCACATTAACTTAGTCTGCATGACAACATCATGAGGTGCATAGTATAGTTAGCCCCCATTTTGCAGACAAGAACACTGAGGGTTCACGAGGCTGTTTGTGTGCAAGAAAATGCAATTGCTAAGGGGTACAGCAGAGGCAGAATTGAAAGCCCCATCTGTCAGAGTCCAAGCTCTAAGTAGCAAAATGATTTTCAGAATCATCGGTTGATCATAATCACCTGGACAGCCTTAAAAACAATCCCAGGTTTCAGGCCCAAGCCATGACCCACAAGGGTAATTCTTACACAGCCTGGCACCAGTCCACTCATCTGATTTTAGGAGCCACTTAGAAAGATGCTGCTTTTCTCTAATTGTGGGAGGAGACATTCAAAATGCAATTGTCTGTTGTCGGAAGAGACCCCAGTGACACTTTGACAGTCATGAGCATGTCTAAGTGAGCTCCTGTGGTGCCGATTGTTACAGTCATGGGCTGAAAGTCAGGAGCTGGGGAGAGGAGGCCAGAAAGGCCTCATGTCCTATCTCACCATGACACTGATCTCCAGTTTATCATTGAATACCAAGGCATCCAAATGTCCATCACTTCCCTCTTGCTGCCAATAAGAAGACCCTGTTGCTCCTTGGAGCTGAGTCTCGGATGAGCACTTGCTTGAAGCATCTAGATTTCAATCCCAGATGCCCAAACTGACCACAGTGGTATGGATCCCAGTGTCCTGGGATAAAACCCAAGGAGTAGCAGTCTCATTAGGGAGCCACTTACCCAGTCTGGAATAGTCCTCGAGGTGTTTTTCTCTTCACAAAGATCTCTAACGCTTCTTTCTTTGACAGGAAGGACCTGGGGGAAGTCCCTCTAATTTCTGCCTGTTGACACTGATCTACTTTGGCCCTCTGACTTGTGTGGGCTTCCTGAAGTCTCTGCCACTGCAGACTAAAGGGGATCTCCCTTCCTATTTGCCCAAGGTCAAAGGAAGAGAGGAAAACCTCCACCTACCTTGGTCTACCATCTACCTTGATGTCCCTGAAACAAAAGGGACATCATTCACCACCACCCCTCATACCTTTCTTTGACAGACTAGTCGGGAGTGGGGGAGGGGAGTTCAATCCAGGAGACTTGGGTTTTAGCTGTGGTTCTGGTTTACCAGTGGCTCTGCTCCAGCTATGATGACAAGAAAATTATTTACCATATTCTAACCTTCTTTTCCAAATCTGGAATATAAGAAAGTGTTTTCAAATAATTTCTGAAATCCTGTAGTTCATAAATTCCATGAGAGCATCAGGATGCAGAATAAGCACTCGGTAAATACTTTATGAAGGACTAGATGAATCTTCACAGAGATCTGGTGCCCTCTTGGACTGCCTTGTGATTTCAGCCAAAGCCATAGTGGACAGCTCCTAGGAGGCTCAGACTGGCCATGTTCTGACAAGGCCTCCCCTTTAAACCCCCCAAGACCACCTGCAAGTCTTGCTGCTTTTTGCCCCCATTTCTAGCTCAGCCTCACCTTCTCACAACTTCAAATTCAACACAAAGGAGCCATTTACCTCTATCTCCCTCAAAGTTGCTAAAGAGTGAGCAAAGATTTCTTAAACAGAGCAAGTTAAAAAGCAGTAACCATAGAAAATACTAATACATTGAACTTATGTCCCTAAAAAGACATCATTAAGGGACTAAGCGTGCAAATCATGGAGTAGGTGAACATGTTTGCAATTTATGTTATCAAGCAAATATCTGTATCTGGATTCAGAAAACACATGTATCGAGAATACATAAAGAATTGCTACAAGTCAAGAAAAAAGAAAAAAGACCAACAATCCAGTGTTCTTCAGAAGTGGGCAAAAGCTTGGACAGCCACTTGACAAAACAAGATACCCAAATGGCCAATATGCATATGAAAGTCTTCAGCACCATTAGTCATCGTGGAAATACAAATTAAAACTACAGTGCGATACTGCGATCCCCAGTCAAAACAGCCACAATTTAGAAGTCCAACAATAAGGATAGGATAGGCAAACATGAATAGCAATGAACTGTAGGTCCCATATATTGCTGGCAAATGTGTAAAGTGGTACAATCGTTTGGGAAACTATTTGGTAATACCTTATGTATTTTTTTCTGTGACCTAGAAACTCCACTCTTGATATATACCCGAAGAAATGAGTGCTTGTATCCGCCAAGATACATACAATAAAGTACATAGCAACATTATTTAATAGCCCCAAACCAGAAACAGCCCAAACGTCCATCAATGGTAAAATGGATAAATTGTGGTAAAATCCATATAATGCGATACCATATAGGTGTGAAAATGAATAAACCAACACTGTAAAACAACTTGGGATGAATCTCACAGACATAATGTTGAGCAAAAAAGCCAGACACCAAAGATTATGTATACCATATGATTCCATTTAAATGGAATCCAAAAAAAGGTAAGATTTCTATCAATGGTAACAAAAGTCAGAATAGGGATTATCTTTGGATGGAGTATTGACAGAGTAACTGAAAGGGAGCCTTCTGAGCTGCTGGAGATGTCCTATAGCTCCATCTTGGTGGTTATTCCACAAGTGTAGAAATACATAAAATTCATTGAGAGCTGTATAAAATTTGTGCACTTTATAACATGCAAGGTATAGTGCAATTTTTAAAAGTGCCCGGCTGTCTTAGGTCATATGTCCATCCTTGGATAGATCACTGTGGCTAATGATTGGCTTGGACCTGGATCATGGGTCTAGATCCTTCCTAGAGCTGGTGATGGAGCCCACCCAGACCATAAATGGACAGAGGAGGGGGCCCCCAAAAGGGAATAGGGAAGTGTGGAAGAAGAGGACACAGACATCCTAGGAGACACAGACAACTAATTTCTAACAGTCAAGAAGGAGGTGGCCCTCACCAGGAGCAAGTGGGTTAGGAACCCAGTCCTCAGGAAGACAGAGAGGGTACAGAGAGACACGGAAAAATCCAGCTTCTGGCTTTCCAGTTTCTGGTTCTTGGTCCTATGAGTGAAGCTACACTCCCTATTTCGGGCTCTGTAAGATTCCCTATCTGTGAGGAAACTTCTCATTCTTGTTGGCCATCCAGCATCTTGAACCTCCTTTTATTGTTTGGGAAAGCTCTCCCACCTTGAGAATCTCAATGAGAGGCAGACCCACCTCCCACTATCAATGGTGAAAATGTCAAATCACTTTTCCAAACTTCCTTGCAGCTAGAATGTAGCAGATGGTAATGTAGTTTCCGCCAAGAAGATAGCACTGCTCCTGAACTACAGGGACCACAGGAACATTCGCTCTGCAAGATGGTCCACCAGTGCCGGTGCAGTCCAGTGCTAGAGACATCAGAGCAGCAGCAGCAGCAGGCGCCCAGTAGTGTGGCTTAGTGGTCCTCTCTCATCCTTCTACAGCTGTGCCTAATGAGGCCCCACACCTGGGACTCCAGTCTTCCTGACTAGATTCAGTATCCCTTTAATAGTTCCTTTTCAGCCTAAGTCAACCAGACTTAGTTTATGCTACTTGAAACCAGGAACCCTAACTGATAACAGCACACTTCCAGAAAATTCCCCGTTTGCTTTATACTAGTTTGTGAAAGTTCTGTTACTTGCAACATGGGGAGACAAAGCCTGAATGCAAAGAAGTGGTTCTGCTGTATGAATATCCCATGCCATCATTCGGTCACAAGAAAGATGTTTGGTGGCAAACAGGCCACAAATCACACAACGGGAAGACAAGGGACTGAGTGAGCTAAAATGTGTGGATTGCTGTAAGGTCCTCAACTTGTGTTATATTAGTTCTCGAAATGAACCCACGAGATGAGCCTGCATTAGTCTGCTTGGGCTGCCATAACAAAATGCCACACACTGGGTGGCTTAAACAAGAGACATTTATTTTCTCACAGTTCTAGAGGCAAGAGGGCCAAGATGAAGGTGCTGTAAACTTCAAGTTTCTGGTGAGCCTCTCTTCCTGGCTTCTAGCCAGCCCCTTCCCACTGTGTCCTCATGGCCTTTCCTCTGTGGTCTCTCTTCCTCTTCTTGGAAGCACACCAATCTTCTCAGATAACGGCTCTACCCTTATGACCTCATTCAACCTTACTTACCTAATCCTTAGAGGCCCTATCTCCAAATAGAATCATGTTGGGAATTAGGGCTTCCATACATGAATTTCAGGGGACACAAGTCAGTTGATAACAGATATGGTCCCAATATTGAAGAAGAGAAACATGAGTTAAAACCTTGGTTAAAACCTTGTTAAAACAAGGTTAAAACCTTGGCCAAGGTTGAAATAAAACCTTTGTGCTTGCCACTCTCGATTGAAGCAGAAAGTATGAAATCCTAGAAATGAAAGCTTGCAAAGCCCTAGAAGAAAGTATGTGGATGTAGTAAGATATTTAAAAAAAGAAAAAAAATGGGAGGAAGCCAGTGTGAATGTCTAAAGGTCAGCCCCGCAGCCAGTGTCTGGAATAGCCCAGATACACCCACTGGTGCCTCACTGAGCTCCATCTGTGTCCATGGCCAGCACATGCTTCCTGACTCTCATCATTCTGGGTCCTATATCTGGGTCCTGACTCTTGCGCTGCTTCAGGAGTACTGACAATAACTCCCTCCTGAAACAAACTTCAGTCAAGCTCTGAACCCTCTTCTCCATCAGACCTCCCCTGGCTGGCTGAGCCCAGTTTTAGCAAAGAATCCTAAGCCTGTCAGTATTGATCAAGCTTAACTTGATAGTCAATCTCCTCTTCCTTCGCCCTTGATAATCAAGTTCCTCTTAGTAATTTTCTACCCATTCCCCAACCCTGCTCATTGGCTACAAATCTCCCCATTGTATAAAAGTGGAGTTCAATAATCTTGAATGAAGTCTTCCTCGCCATTTTTTTACAACTGTCAGAACTATTTTTCTTTGACAGTTGATTAAGGACAAGACCCATGTCTCATATTTCCCTGCACATATCTCCACAACACTTAGCACGTAGTTCCACTGGTACTTTGTCAAAAGGTGAGTGAGTGGCTGGGCAGGTGAATGACAGCAAAGAAACCCATGGATTGGCTACTGAGAAAAGCCCAAGAAACAGCTTGATGCCCGTGAAGAGTGGCAGGTGGGATCAACCCTGGAACAGAAAGCTGGAGAGGGCAAAGAGAAGAAAATGGAGGGAACCCAGCACGCATGTCACAGTCAATTAGAACCACTTTGGGCCACTGCAGGAGAAAAGGGCCCCGACCTCAATGGGCCCCAAGGCCAAGGGGCAGTGTTTGGCAGAGGGACAAATACCGGATAACTGCTCTGACCCTGGCTTCTCTCCCTTTAGTTGTAGGACGTTGAACCCCTCCGATCCTCTGTCTCTCTGTGTGTGAAATGAGATCAACAGCCCCTTCACAGGTGCGAGGAAAGAACTATGTGGATTTTTTTTTTTTTCCTTTTCAGTAGTGTTTGATATCTATCAAAAAGAATGCAAATACTTTTTCCAGGTAGAATTAAGGAGCTGGGGCTGAGGGCCTGGTTGTGTTTCTTTGTTTTACTTCTAGTGTGCTTTAAGTGCACCCTGAAATGTGGGACTGCTAAAATTTCAAAAGAAAAATAACAGCTGCGGAAGATGGATGCACAGGAGGAAGGAATGTCATGATTTGGCCGCCAGGTACACCCGCCTAGAACAGTCTGATGGGGCAGGACGGGATCCCAGGAGCAGGTAGGGAACTAACCAGGCTGAAAGACTGGCCCCGTTGGGGGTTGGTGAGCTACCCAGAGCAATGGCCAGGGAGTTGCAGCCGAGTCCCGCATCTTCTAGGTTGGTCCTTATCTCCAAAGGCCTCCCATCACTGGAATGTGGTAGATGGTGATGGGGTGGCTGCATATTCTCTGGGCCGACATAGGCCTGGCAGTCTGTCGGGTGGTAGCAGTAGGACCATGGGAGGTCTGACCAGTTAGTAACAGAGGCCTGGCCTACAGCTGGAGCTCCAGACACAGTGCTGCAGAGGAGGGTTCTGGGGCTGACCTGACAGGAGGCAGTGCTTCAGAGCAAGGCCCCGCCCCAGCAGTAGACAACTGAGCCACTGTTCATGGAACAAAGGCAAGCATTGCAGGGGGAAGGGGGAGAGAATCAGAGGGTAAAAGGAAGGAAGGGGACCTGAGGGACCAAGGAGGTGGGGGCAGCGTGCAGAGCCCTGCACCCCTAGGGCCAGGGGTTCTCTGGGCTCAAGAACCATCATCCCAGCCAAAACACAGCTTCATTTCATCAAGGTCATTACAAGTGTTATTTTTAAAACACGCACATTCCTCGTGGAAGGGAAGTACCATCAGCATCGATTTTCTGAAACGTGTTTTAATCATCACAGCACTGAGACTATGTTATTATCTCTATTCTACAGGAAGCGCAAGGCCTCTCCCTGGGGCATCATTTCCCAACTTGTGATCCATGGCATCGTAATAATAATGCTAAGAGATGAGGGTCATGCAATTAAAAAACACTTCTGTGGCCAAATATGCTTGAGAAATAATGCAGGGGAGGATCACGTTCACGAGTGTAGACTTAGAAGTCACGCAGACCTGGGTTTGAGACCAGGCTCTGCCAACTATCAGCCACGTGGTTGAACCAAGCAATGGCCTTCATTGACTCATCTGTGAAATGGGAATAATGAAACAGCTGCTTCGGAAGGTTATAAGAATTAATGTTACGAAGTCATAAAGCTCTCGGCACAGAAAGTCCTCAATAAGTGAGAGCTCTTACTGGCATTGCAGCAGGCTAAATATGAACATCTTTTTTTTTTTTTAACGTTTATTTATTTTTGAGACAGAGAGAGACAGAGCATGCACAGGGGAGGGGCAGAGAGAGAGAGGGAGACACAGAACCTGAAGCAGGCTCCAGGCTCTGAGCTGTCAGCACAGAGCCCGACGCGGGGCTCGAACTCACGGACCGTGAGATCATGACCTGAGCCGAAGTCGGACGCTTAACCAACCAAGCCATCCAGGCGCCCCAATATGAACATCTTAAACCAGGTCTTCCAATGCTTTTTAGGGAGAGATTCATTTCACATAGAAAAACACCATGATAAACTGTTCGGAGACTGGGCAGAGAGGAGATTCCGAAGCTATAGGACAGCGAGAGTCAAGACCCAAATCTGGAAAATCAGGTTGAAAAACCAGAGTCCCATAGTGGGTGGGTACCCAGTAAGTGGCTGATTTCTCATTCAGGCTGGCTGTTGTCACAGAGAGAGGCTGTGGCCACAGGGACAAGGAAGGCCTCCCCTAGAGTCTTCACCTCTCTCTTTTGGGCACTACTCCACCCCCTTACACATGCACACCTATGCACACTTTTTTTTTTTTTTTCTTAGAAAGACAAAGGGGCAGAGAGAGAGGGAGAGGAGAATTTCGATCAGGCTCCACACTGTCAGCACAGACCCCAACGCAGGGTTCAAACTCATGAACCGTGAGATCATGACCTGAGCCGAAATCAAGAGTCAGACGCTTACCCAACTGAGCCACCAGGCGCCCCCGCCCCACCCCCCAACACACACACACAACTTCTCAGGAAGACAGCCAGTGTCAACTGAGTAGAAATCCTACTAATCAAGTTTTCTTTCTTCTTCATTCCCTAAACTTTCTAAAGGAACATATTTCTACAGAGTGTAAAGTATTTTCAAGGGGATGTATTACCTTTGTAACTAGATTTTCTTATTCTCCAGAAAAAGGACTTTAAAAAAATTTTTGAAGACTCAGCCCTTTCATTACAAGTCCCAGGAAGCCTTCCCTGGCCACCCCTAAGTTAGGTGCCCCTCTCGTGAGCTCCCAGAATGCCCCCCTTTTACCCATGTTACAGATTGAGATTGTCAGAGCGTTTGTATCTCTTGCCTTAGCCAAGCACCAAGCTCCAGATGCACAGGGGCCCTGAAGTCTCACGCAGGTATTCCCAGCACCTTAACACTTGGCAGACAGGCAGTATCTTGCCACCAGTGGATCTGTGACTGAAATACACATCTCCCCAGAAGAGCCAGCTGGGGTCCGAAATGCTACCCTCCTTCCCTGCAGGACAAGTGCTCAGACAGTGCACCTTCCAAGGCCCAGAGCGGCGTTCTCATTACATCCCGGAAATCCCCTGGTCGGGGGGCTTTTGGGGTGACATCCAGTATGTAAATACGCAGGGTCGGGTCCTGGCAAGCAGTGCCCTATGTGAAAGTTCCACCAGCAGTGGAAGGTGCTTTCATTAGTCATTTCAACGGCACACAGCTGTAAGGAATCTGGCAGAGTTTGATTTGGCTGGGGGGGGGAGTACATTTTCCACTCGTGGGCGTCTTGAAAACTTTCACACTAAAAAAAAAAAAAAAAAAAGTCAAAAAAGGGTCATAGTCCAAAACGGAAAGCCAGAAAAAGACGGCAGAGATGCTAGGGCAGTAAATATAATGGAGAGAGCTCTAGACTTGAAGTCTCACTCTGGTCCTGCCACTTAAAGCTGTGTGATGGCGTTGGGCATGTCAGCCCCTGCTCTTGGGGACACTCCCCCTGCAAATAGAGACATAATGCCTCCCTGGGAGGCAGGAAAGACTCACTGAGCCAGTGGGTGTGAACACAGGGGCGGACTGCCAGGCAGGATTCAAAAGTTAGGCATTATTTGGAGGAACAGGCAGAAGACAGACGGTTCATAGAAAAGAAAGAAGGGTGAAGGCTGGGGAAGAGGCACTGATCCAAGCAGCCCCCATGCTTCTCTGCAGTGCTTGCAAAAGACCCACCGGGGAGAGGAAGAGAGGCCAAAAAGAAACAACTCTTCTTGCCATGGTTGGGTCAGGGTCAGTAGACCAGGACTAGACTCTGCTCCTGTCCCAGCTATAATGGACTTGAGAATTTTTTCAGACTTCTTTTTGAATGGATTTACTATGAGTCCTGCTTTACCCTGGGCTCATGCCTCCTCTGATTTTGACCTTGGTTTGTTCAAGAGTGAGATGAGAAGACAGAATCCAAATCTAATTCAGTTTGCCTGTTCTTTGGCAGAATCACCGTGCTTCCTTTCCCACTGGGTTTTTTCCTTACAATACATTTATGCATTTGAAACATGTTTATTGAATGAGCTGCACACAATGGGATGCAAGTGAAACCCACGATTGTTTCTTTTTTCTTTGTCCCTTAGATGCCACCATCTGGATTTGCACTTTCCCTGCCCTTCGGATGAAAGCTGAGCAACACCATGGATTTTCTAGCCCCTTTTAGCCATGAAATAAAGAGGCTCTTTGTCTTGTCCTTTAAAAGACCAGTCCATTGTAATAATCAGTACTCCACTCAACACAAAGCTTCCTTCTCTGGCTTTTCACTTCAGGCTTGGAAATCCTCAGTAGCAAGGGGGAGGGTATGGACTTCAGCATTTTCACTCTGCCTCCCTTGGCAAGCTGCTCATTCTCAACCTCAAGCCTTGGGAAAGAGGGGAGTGGGGGAAAGAATAGAGTTGTTCATGTCTCTTGTTGTCATGACACATCCTTCGTGCCCTCAGGATTTGGCAAAGTTCGAATGCTGACTTTTCTCTGAGGCTGCTCTTGAAAACATTGCAGTAAGAAGTCATGGCCACCAGGTGTCACTAAAAGCCTTTTTCCTTGAAAGAAGAGCTTAGCAGTTTTAACATGACCACATAATTTTCATAAGATAAAACTAAATATACTTTCCCTCTGTTTAAAAACAAAACAAAGAAAATAAATATCTAAAACCACAAACATATAAACTTGACTAGCATAAACTAAATATAATTTTTAAATGATACTGACAAAGAGTCTTTGACCAAACTTTAGTCAAGTTCCTGAGCCTTCTCCTAGGCCCATCTGTAAACTTTGTAAAATCTAGTTTTAGCAAGAACCCTGCTAAGTCAGTTTAACCAGGACCCCCCTTCTCAATATCTGATCACCATCAATATCTGATCAGGTTACTCATCCTCCAGCATCCCCAAGGTAATGTCTGGTCACCCTGGCATGCTGACCTAACAGCAAGAACACTGTTAGGTCAATTTAGCCAGAATCCCCCTTATCCATGATGTTTCCTCTTGGTAATTCTCCATCCACTAAACCCTACTCAGCTTCTTGGCTTTAAATTCCTCCCTGCTCATGCTATATTTGGAATTGATCCCAATCTCTCTCCCCCTGTAAAACCCCATTGCAATAGTCCCTATAGCTATTGCAATGGTCCTGAATATAGTCTGTCTTACCATCTGTACCAAGTGTCATTGAATAGACAGATATAGATGATATAGATATAGATGATATAGATATAGATATAGACATAGATATAGATATAGGTTACCAGTATCCTACAGAACAAACTTTTAAGGAAAATCTCCCAAGTATTAAATGACATAATTTACTAATTCCCCTCCCTCCTCCCAATTATCATTATGTAATTCTAAATCCTTGATTATAATTCACCTTCCCCTAGATTATAGCAGGAAACTTTTCGCCAAGGACTATCTGTAGGGCAAATTGCCATTTAAAAACATTTAGGGGTGCTGGTGTGCCTTCCTGGACTGTACCTCTGCTGAAGGGGCAAATCTTTCTTTAGCACCTTACTTTGAGAGCAGTGTACTCAGCACAATAGAATGACATTAAGGTGCACAACGTACCGAGACGTTGCTGCCAAGGTCTTGGCCGTTCAGGAAACGCTTTCATGGAGGAGCTGGAATGAGAGAAGGATGTTGAAAGAGTTCTGGTCCAAGAGGGTGACACAGGAGGTTCCTGAACTCACCTTCTCCCACAGGCACACCAAATCTACAGCTACCCTTGGAGCAATTCCCTCTGAAAGAAATCTAGAAACTAGCCAAGTGACTCCTATACATTGAGTGAACAAGAAAATACCCACAGGACTGGTACACCTTCAACTACTGGGACTGACAAAAAACAAAGAAGGTGGCTCAGACAATCACAAAGGTTTAAGAGACAACCAAGAGCATCTATGATCAGGATGAATGATAAAGTTCGTCTTCTACAAGGGGCACCTGGGTGGCTCAGTCGGTTGAGCATCTGACTCTTGATTTCAGCTCAGGTCACGATCCCAGGGTTGTGGGATCGAGCCCTGCATCAGGCTCCACACTGAGCATGGAGCCTGCTTGAGATTCTCTCTTCCTCTTCATCTTCCCCTCCCCACCTTGCTCATGCACTTGCGCTCTCTTTCTAAAATAAAACATAATAATAATAATAACAATAACAATAATAATAATTTCATCTTCTACACAAGACCACTTCATCAACACTTAGAAGGGTGGCTGTTTTATCTAATGCACAGAAACCAATACGGAGAGTGAAGGAAAATTAAGAAACAGAGGACTATGTTCCAAACAAAAGAACAAGAAAACAATCATGAAATAGACCTTAAAGAAAGAAAGATAAGTGATTTACTGGATAGAGTTCAAAATAATAGTCATAAAGCTGCTCACTAAGGTCACAAGAACATGAACCAAGTGAGAATTTCAACAAAGAGATAGATTATATACTTTTAAAGTACAAAACAGAAATCACAGAGTTGAGGGGCACCTGGAGGTTCAGTCAGTTAAGCGTCTGACTTTTGATTTCAGCTTAGGTCATCATCTCATGGTTCGTGAGTTCAAGCCCCATGTCTGGTTCTGTGCTAACAGTGTGAAGCCTGCTTGGGATTCTCTCCCTCTCTCTCTCTCAAAATAAATACATAAAACTTTAAAAATTAAAAAAAAATCACAGAGCTGAGAAATGTAATAACCGAATTGAACTATTCATTACAGGGGTTCAAAAGCAGACTGGATCTGGTGGAAAGAAGAAGGATTAGTGAATTCAAGAACAAGGCAGTGGAATTCATCCAAAGGAGCAGAAAGAAAAAATAATTTAAAATAATTAAGATAACTTAAGGACTTTATGGGGCATTGTGAAACAGACAAATACACACATTATAGAGATCCCAGAAGGAAAAATATTGGGGGGGGGGGGGGTGGAGAGGATAGGGTAAAGGATGTGGAGTGGGGTAGAAGACTTATTCAAATAAATAATGGTTGAATACTTCCCTAACCTGGGGAAAGAGACATCCAGATCCAGGAAACCCAGAAAGTTCCAAATAAAATGAATCCAAATAGACCCACACACTAAGACACATTATACTTAAACTGTCAAAAGTTAAAAGGAGAGAATCTTAAAAGCAGCAAGAGAAAAACAACTTGTTATGTACCAGGGAAACCCCATAAGACTAGTAGCAGATTCTTCAGCAGAAACTTGGCAGGCCGGAAGGGAGTGGCATAATACATGCAAAGTGCTGATCGACAAAAACTGCTGACCAAGCGTATTCTATTCAGCAAAGTTACGCTTCAGAATTGAAGGAGAGATAAAGAATTTTTTAGATAAGCAAAAGCTGCAGGAGTTCATTACCACTAAACTTACAAGAAATGTTAAGGGGAATTTCTCAGGTTGAAACAAAAGGATGCTAATTAGTAACAGGAAAATATATGACAGTATAAATCTCACCATCACCATTAAGGGTAAATATATAGTTAAATTCAGAATATTCTGGTATTGTAATGGTGCTGAGTAAATCACTTATAACTTTAATATGAAGATTAGCTGACAAAAAGCAGTAAGAATAGGTATAACTATAATAATTTGCCAATTGATAAACAAGATTAAAAGATATAAATTGAGATCAAAAACATAAAATGTGTGAGAGAAAGTAAAAATGTAGATTTTGGGGGGCACCTGGGTGGCTCAGTCGGTTAAGCCTCCGACTTTGGCTCAGGTCGTGATCTCACAGTTCATGAGTTCGAGCCCTGCGTCAGGCTCTGTGCTGACAGCTCAGAGCCTGGAGCCTGCTTCAGATTCTGTGTCTTCCTCTCTCTCTGCCCCTCCCCTATTTGTGCTCTTTCTCCCTCTCAAAAATAAACATTAAAAAAAAATTTTTTTTAATGTAGATTTTTTTTTTTTAAGTAGGCTCCACACCCAGTGTGGAACCCATTGCATGGCTTGAACTTATAACCCTGAGATCAAGAGTTGGACGCTCAACCAACTAAGCCACCCAGATGCCCCAAAATGTAGATTTTTAGCATGCATTTGAAGTTAAGTTGTTATCAGCTGAAAATAGACCATTATAAATACAAGCTATTTTATGTAGGCCTCATGGTACCACAAAGCAAATTTTATAGCAGATACACAGGAGATACAGAGAAAGGAAACGAAGCATCCCACTAGAGAAAAATCACCATATTGCAAAGGAGAGCAAGAGAAGAAGAAAGAAACAAAGGAACTGCAAAGCCAGAAAATAATTACAAATTTGTCAATGTGTAATTCATTCTTATCAATAATTACTTCAAATTTAAATGGACTAAAGCTACCTAAAAAGGACTATTTGGCTTCAAGGACATACACAGAGACTGAAGGTGAAAATAATGGGAAAAGGTGAAAGAATGGAAAAAGATATTCTATGCAAATGGACACGAAAGGAAAGCAAGCGTGGCTATACTTGTATCAGACAAAATAGACTTTAAGACAAAGACTTTAATAAAAGAAAATAGAGTCATTATATAAAGATAAAGGAATCAATTCCAAGATGATATAACATTTGTAAATATTTATGCACCCAACCTAGAAGTACCTAAATATTTATAAATTTTTTTAATGTTTATTTATTTTGAGGGAGAGAGAGACAGAGGGCAAGCAGGGAAGAGGCAGAGAAAGAGGGAGATGCAGAATCCGAAGAAGGCTCCAGGCTACGAGCTGTCAGCACAGAGCCCAATGTGAGGCTGAAACTCACGAACTGCAAAATCATGACCTAAGCCTAAGTTGGACACTTAACTGACTGAGCCACCCAGGTGCCCCAGAGTACCTAAATATTTAGAGTAAATACTGAAAGCCCTGAAGGGAGAAACAGACAGCAACACAATGATAGTAGTGACTCTAATATCCCCACTTTCAACAGATTATATTCAATACTGAAAAGCTGAAAGCTTTTTCTCTAAAATCAGGAACAAAGCAAGGTTATCCACTCTCACCACTTTTATTCGACATAGCACTGGAAGTCCTAGCCAGAGCAATCAGGCAAGAAAAAAAAATAAAAGACACCAAATTGGAAGGGAAGAACCAAAACTCTACCATTTGCAGATTATATGATATTATATATAGAAATCCCTAAAGAATCCACCAAAAATCTATAAGAAGTAATAAATGAATTCAGCAAAGTTGCAGAATACAAAATCAATATATAAAATTAGTTGTTTCTATACACTATTAATAAACTATCAGAAGGAAAAAGTAAGACAACAATGACAGTTACAATTGCATAAAAAAAAAAAACCCTAGTAATACATTTAACCAAGGTGGTGAAAGATCTGTACACTGAAAACTATGAAGTTGATGGAAGAAACTGAAAAAGATACAAATAAATGGAAAAATGTTCTGTGCTCAAGGATTGGGAGAATTAATATTGTTAAAATGTCCACACTACCCAAAGTGACATACAGATCCAATGCAATGCATATCAAAATTCCAATGACATTTTTCACAGAAAAAATCCTAAAGTGTGTATGAAATCACAAAAGACAAATATACCCAAGATTGCTTAATAGCCAAAGCAATCTTGAGAAAGAACAAAGCCAAAGACATCACATTTCCCAGTTTCAAAACATACTACAAAGCTATACTAATCAAAAAAAATGTAGTATTGGCATAAAATAGGCACATAGATCAATGGGTCAGAATAGAGGGCCCAGAAATATACCCATGCATCTGTCTGTTATGACAGCAGAGCTAAGAAAATGCAATGGAGAGGGGCGCCTGGGTGGCGCAGTCGGTTAAGCGTCCGACTTCAGCCAGGTCACGATCTCGCGGTCCGTGAGTTCGAGCCCCACGTCAGGCTCTGGGCTGATGGCTCGGAGCCTGGAGCCTGTTTCCGATTCTGTGTCTCCCTCTCTCTCTGCCCCTCCCCCGTTCATGCTCTGTCTCTCTCTGTCCCAAAAATAAATAAAAAACGTTGAAAAAAAAAAATTTAAAAAAAAAAAAAAAAAAAAGAAAATGCAATGGAGAAAGGACCATCTCTTCAGTAAGTGGCGGTGGGAAAACTGGACAGCTACATGCAAAAAAGGACAAAAACTGGACAGCTACATGCACCACTTTCTTACATCATACACAAAAGCTAACTCAAAATGGATTACAGACTTGAATGTAAGACCTGAAACTATAAAACTCCTAGGGAGAAAGCTTAAGGGTAAGCTCCTCGACTTTGGTCTTGGCAATGATTTTTTGGATGTGACACCAAAAGCAAATGCGACAAAACCAAAATCAAATAAGTGGGACTACATTAAACTAAGAAGCTTCTGCACAGCAAAGGAAACCATCAACAAAAGGAAAACCTATGAAATGGGAGAAAATTTTTGCAAAACATGTATCTGATAAGGGGTTAATATCCAAAATATATAAAGAAATCATACAACTCAATAGAAAAAAATCCAACTTAAAAATGGCAGATGACCTAAATAGACATTTTCACAAAGAAGACATACAAAATGGCCAAAGGTTCAAGAAAACGTGCTCAACATCACTAATCATCAAGGAAATGCAAATTAAAACCACAGTGACATATTACCTCACACCTGTTAGAATGGTTATCATCAAAAAAAAGAAAAACACACAAGAAATAACAAGTGTTGGTGAGGATGTGGAGAAAGGAAACCCTTGTGGGAATGTAAATTGGTACAGACACTAGGGAAATAATATGGAGGTTGCTCTGAAAATTAAAACCAGAACTACCATATGACCCAGCAATCTCGCTTCTGGGATAAACCCAAAGGAAATGAAAATGGGAAACCAAAATGATATTTGCACTCCCATGTTATGGCAGCATTATTCACAATAACAAAGATAATGGAAACAAACTAAGTGTCCATCAGTGGATGAATGCATAAATAAGAGGGTTATGCAATGGAATGTTATCTAGCCATAAAAAAAGAACCATTTGCAACGACATGGATGGATCTTGAGGGCAAATAAATGCTAAGTGTAATAAGCCAGACAGAGAAAGACAAATACTGCCGATATCACTAATATGCAGAATCTTAAAAACAAACAAAATCAAATCATAGAAACAGAGAGTAGAAAGTGGTTGTCAGGGGCTAGGGGTGGGGGAATTAGGGGGGATTGGTAAATGGATACAAACTTTCAGTTATAAGATGAATAAGGTCTGAGGAGTTAATGTAAAACACGGTGATTATAATTGATAACACTGCGTTGTGTAACTGAAATTTCCTAAGAAAGTAGAACTTAAATGTTCTCAAAGAAAGAAAAAAATAAATAAATATGTGAGGTGATGGACATGTTAATTAACTAGATGAGGGAGTCCTTTCACAATGCACACAGATATCAATTCACCAGTGTGTACATTTTAAATATTTTATCATTTTGCTTATCAGTTATACCTCAAGAAAGCTGAAATTTTAAAATAAAGACCTTTATTATTATATTAATAACATCCATTTGTTCAGCTTTTGACTATGTACCAGTTACTGTTTTAAGACTTAAGTATGGTATCATTTTATCCTTACAACACCCTTACACGATAATCATTCTTATCACACACCCCACTGACAGATAAAACATAGGATGCCCTGTTGTGATATTGTGATTTATATTAAGCAGTATACATTGGATCTTTATTTCCTGGTTCACAGTTCCCAAAACCTTTGGAATTTCCGAAGTGTGGAGAATAAGAAAGGTGTCTTTTGTTATGTTAATGAGGTGATTTTCAGACTGCTCCTAAGGATGGGGGCTGGTTGTCATGGAGACAACCCTGTGATCTGAGGGCTAGCTCTGGGAAGAGGGGCGAGAGGTTGAATTGATTGCCAATGGCCAATGATTTAATCAATTTTGTCTAGGCCATGAAGCCTCCATAAAAACCCAAAAGGACTGGGTATGGAGAACCTCCAGGTCAATGAATACGGAGGTGCTGTGGGAGAGTGGCACGCCTGGAGAGGGCATGGAAGGTCGGTGCCTTTTCCTCATGCCTTGTCCCATGTATCTTTCACCTGGATGTTCATCTGTATTCTTTTTCATTTCCTTTTATGATAAACTGGTAATCCAGTAAGTAAATTGTTTCTCTGAGTTCTATGAGCTGCTCTAGCAAATTAATCAAACAGAATCCCAGGAAAGGATCATGGGAACTTCCCGGATTTGTAGCCAGTCAGAAGCACTTGCGACTGGTATCTGAAGTGGGGGATATTGGGAACACTCTTGTAGGACTGAGCCTTCAACCTGTAGACTCTGATGCTATCCCTGGGTAGATAGGGTCAGAATTGAGTTGAATGGTAGGATACCTAGCTGGTGTCCAGAGACTTGCTTGGAGGTACCCCCAGGCCCCCACGTACATGTCAGGATTGAATCCAGGAACCCAAAGACCACTTACATTTGAATCTGATGAACGATGAATAATACTTGGGCGTAAATATGTCCTATGCAATACTAAAGACATACTTACTGCATGGGGCATAAATATTTCATGGGACATATTTTATACTAATAATTTCTGTTTATCTGAAATTCAAATTCAACTAGGCATCCTATATTTCTATTTGGTAAAATTGGTAACCTGACCCTTATGGATAAGAAAACCAGCCTTCAGGAAGATAAAGTAACTTGATGGAAGCTAACACCTGGTAAGCAGTGTCGCCAAGCTCTGATCCCCAGACTCACTGAACCCCATCTCTTCCATATTACATTGCCCCCACTTGTCCAGGGAGTTTTCTTCATCTGCCAGCTGCTTCCTTCTGGTAGAATAACCCCACCACCATTCCTAGCCCACTAGAAGAAAAGCTTTCCTTCCCAGCCAAGAAGGATTCTCTGAAAGGTGAATTCTCACGACTAATTTTCCCAAATCTATCTTCCTTGCTAGCTTACCTCTTTTGAAAAAAAGAATGAAAATCTCCCTCATGTTTTTCATGTTCATACTCACATTTCTGTAAATCCCTCAAGCCTATGTCTGTAAACTGAAATTTAAATACAACAGTCCATCCCAACTTGTCCTTCTGGCTTACATTACTTGAAACATAATATAGTAATTTAAAGCTAAATTTAAAGAGGAAAATACCCCCTAGTGTTATTGCACCATAAGGATAGCCTTTTGTTATTGTTGCTTCTAGTCGTATCTTCCGATATTTGAATGATAGTAGATCCAGCTAACTTGTCTCATTACAGCATTTATTGCGGTATGGAGGGACTGTAGTAGTACAGTACAACTCCATTCACAAGGTCAAGGTTAACCTCTACCAGAAGAATTCGACAACAAAGAATGTTTAAAGGAGTTTATCCATGTAAAGTGCTTGAAACAGTGCCAGGCAAACAGTAAGTGCTCAGTAGATGTGAGCTAATGTTATCATTAATTTTAAAACATGGGGACGGTATTGATGGCCAGGTCAGGAAGCGGTTTTGTAACTAATAGGCCATAAACAATGCACAAAAATAGAGAAGAAACTCTATTTTTTCCCTCTGGTGCCCAGAGGGAAAAAGAAGATAAGACTGGGAGAGAATGGAGGAAGTCCACTCGTTCATTTAATAGTCATGTAATAAATGAGTGCTCTGCGCCGGTCTTGACAGGCTGGGGAGTCCAGTGAGAGAGGCAGGTCTTTATGGCACCATGTGATAACTGTGCAATGAGAGAGTGATGCCCAGAGACAAGGGGCACCTGGGACACTCAAGGTGGTCAAAAAGGGGTCAAGGTGACTTCCTAAAGTAACACCTCTAAAGCCGTCCTTTACTGGGGCAGCGAGAGCTGGCCAGGCTAAGCTTCGAATGACTGCACATTCCGGGTAGAAGAGGCAACACTAAGTAAAGGCACAGACTTAAAACAGTGAAATGTGTGCAGGGAAGATGGAAACAATTCAATTCCTCTCTCCCTTGGGAAACCAGCCAATTACTGGGCAATCCATAGCAACTAGCACGACAGATAGCCAATTGTGGTCCCCTGCGGAAGGAAGCCCAAATGCAAGACTTCTTTTTTTTTATTTTTTTTTTTATTTTTTAACGTTTATTTATTTTTAGACAGAGAGAGACAGAGCATGAACAGGGGAGGGGCAGAGAGAGAGGGAGACACAGAATCCGAAACAGGCTCCAGGCTCCGAGCTGTCAGCACAGAGCCCGACGCGGGGCTCGAACTCACAGACCGTGAGATCATGACCTGAGCCGAAGTCGGACGCTTAACCGACCAAGCCACCCAGGCGCCCCCCAAATGCAAGACTTCTAACATCTTCAGCCAACATCAGCCAAGTGGATACCACAAGACAAAAGATTTGGTGACATGGAGAAAAGAGTGTGTCCGCACCATAAACTGACAGGTTTTCAGCGCCATATACTAACCACTGAAAATGTTATTACATGTCACATCTTAATTAACTGCATTAATATCACTTGTAACCAAAACAGTGCTAACCAATACATGGGACTCCCACATTAACTCTCATAACCATCCTCACATTAATTTTATTATCCCCATCTTACATTAGAGGAAACTGATCCCTGATGAGATTAAATGGTTTTTCTCAAGATTGCCAGTAACAGGAAGAGTAGGAATTGAACCTTTCAATATCACACTCAATTTTACTTCCCCTTCCTTTCCACCTCTTTAACTGAAACACAGCCTTCAAGACTCTGCTTGGGTCCCACCCCCTGCAAAGCTTTCTTCGACCTCGCAGCACACAGCACAGCCATTCATTTACCAAATACTCAGTAACAGTTTGATGACTGACAATGATGATCAATGATTTGCTTGTCTACCAGTTACAAATCTGTGTGGGTAAAAAGCAATGACGGTGGCCTGGACTCCAGAGAGAGCTCCTGTAGGAAGGGCTAAGCTTTGAGCCAGATCTTGAAGAAAGTGGTAGCTATGAATTGACAAAAGCATGTGATATAGGAAGCAAAGAAGAAACCATCTGTACAAAGGCACAGAATCAAAGTAAAATAAAACTACACCCCCCCTTCCATGTCTCCGGCTTCAATACTATGTCTTGCCAAATCCCTGATAATTAGAGAGTAATAGACAATTCTGGTTGCAGAATCTCTGTACTTGCTCCTTTAGGCCACACATACTTCTTGAGTGCCTCTAACGGGCAAGGCTCTGTGGGAGGCACAAAGATGCACGAAGCACAGACCTGCCCTCACAGACATGTTCACTAAGAGAATGACCCGTGCACAAATATCTGTAATAAAATGTACAGAGTAGAAACAGTCATAAACAAGGTATGGGCTGCTGTGGGTCATTGGAAAAACCCATCACTTCCAGGTGGGAGTCTTTATGATGGTTTCCTAGAGGCGATGGTGTTGCTGCCAGGCTTGTGAGGAGGATAGCCTTTGCAAAGATGAAGAGATGGATTCTAGGTCATTCTGGAAGGCAAAGGAAACCACACACAAAAAGACATAAAGGTGGAAAAACTCAAGGTCCAGCAAAGAGGAGTGACGAGTTTGGTTTTACTGTAACATTGGAGATAGAAAGCAAAGAGTGGGAAATTAAGTTCCAAACACAGGTAAAACCAGATAATTGGGTGGAAAGAACATGGAACTTTGGAGTCCTAAGATAAAATTCCAATTCTGCATTTACAGTCTGTGTGAACTTGGGCAGATTACTTAAATCTTCTGAACCTCAGTTGCCTCATCTGTAAAATGGGACCAAGACAGGTGGGTCCCCAGGTGTGCAATAATGTACTGTGCCTTCTAGCAGAGATTCTTTATTGACTCGACTTTTTTTTTTTTTTTAAGAGAGGCTGAGCCCTGATTCAGGCAGAGACCCTCTGCCTTTCCTCTACTGTCCCAAGTAATTTCACTGTTCCACCCAGCCAAACATTACTCTGTAGTTAAGCTGAGTCTTCTTTCTCTAAACTAGGTACCAACCTTCCACCAGGAGTTGCTGCTCGATTTCATTTCTAATGATGTCTTGGCACCCCTTACTGGTTGCGACTTTGAACTTCTTCCCCTCTGGCCTGTCCCTTGGCTCAACTCTGCTCACAGAAGGGTTGTAAGGATTAATGAGATTATATATGGAGCATGCTCCATAAGAATGGCCATTATTATCATTGATGGATAAACTGGGAGGAGGAGAAACTGGAGCCACGGAGACTGGTTGGGGGGTAATTTAGGAAGACTATTTCATAACCCAAGAAAAGAATCCGAAGGCCTGAAATAAGAGAATGGCGATGGGGACAGGGAAGAAAGGATAAATTTTAGAATTCTCATGGGAATGGAATCCCTCAGACTTAGCAAACAACTGACATGTGACAAGAGATAAAGGAAGAGGTTGAATTCTGGGCTCTAGAAGGACTTAGTGTCATTAATACAACCAGTGAAGAGGGAAAAGGAGCAAGTTTGGAAGGGAAGTCAGTGACTGTTTGGGATACATTCAGTCTGAAGGACCAGTGGTAGTGCAACCAGACAGAAAAGGGCACGGGGCAGGGACAGATTCTCTCCTTGACAAAACCCTGCTCAGGCTCCCCTGAACTCTCTTCTCAACCAGGCCCTTTTGAGCTTCTGTGTTCATCTCTGCATTGTTCCACTTTAGCAAGAATCCTGCTAAGTCAGTTTAGCCAGAATCCCAACTCCCTCACCCCTAATGTTTCCTCCTAGTAATTTTCCATCCACCGACTTCCCCCCTCCCCACTCTGTCCCTTAGCTATTAACCTCCCTCCACTTGTACTTGCTATGGCCAGCCTTTCTCCTGCTGAAATAGTTTTTCTAAAGGAAATCTTTTTTACCCCTTATGTCCAGCTCTGGTTTTTCCTCCAGCAGTTAGAAATTTAGTCCTGTTCAAGGGAGAAATGAGAGGTGGTAAATCACACACACACACACACACACACACACACACACACACACCCTTCCATGTGTCCATGGAGGCTCTATGAATGAGCAACATGGAGGCCAAGCCTGGGGACTATGACCAAATTATGACTGGTCCTACTTTCTACACACTTTTGTTCTCTTTTCAGTTAGGATCACTCTTTAAATCTGTTGATGAATTTTCCACTCCTTCGGATTCTTTGCCATATGGGTGTGAAAGGCAGAATAATGGCTCTCAAAAGATGTCCAGTCCTAGTCCTTAGAGCCTGTGGCTATGTTACCTTACATGACAAAGGGAACTTCACAACTGTGATTAAGTTAAGGATTTTTAAATGGAGGCCTTATCTGGATTATTCCAGTGGGCTATCACAAGGATTCTTATAAAGGGAATTAAGGAATTCTTATAAAGAGAGACAGAGACAGAGACAGAGAGACAGACAGAGTTGATGTTACTACCTTGCTTGCTTTGAAGATGGAGGAAGGGGCATGAGCCAAGAAATGATGGCAGTTTCTAAAAGCTAGAAGAAGCAAGGGAACAGATTCTGTCTTAAAGCCTCTAGAAGGAGTCCAGCCCTGCTGACAGTTTGATTTTAGCCAAGTAAAGCCCAATTCAGACTTCTGGCCTTGAGAACTATAGGATAATAAATTTGCACTGTTTTAAACACTACCATGTTTGTGGTAACTTGTCATTACCGCAATAGGAAACTAATACAACAGGTGTAGTGGATGGCCAAGGCCTTATGGTCAATTGACTAACACTTGAACATTTAAAGATCGAGAAACACAGTCTTACAGGCTGCAACCAAATTCAGAAACCAATAGCATTATAAAGAATACCAAAGAAAGAACTTATTCTACCACTTAATGAAGACATGTTGACATAAAAATGGAACCTGAATCTGACCCGGCCTCCAGATCCAACTGCTGGTTTACAGAAAACAGAGGGTGGAGGACCTTGTAAAATAGGACCCCAGGGACCCAATCAGCAAAATCTATGGGATGAACTTCTCAGTTTTTCAACACATTACAAGTGTCATAAAAGACAGAGGGATACGATTGGAAATCTATGGAATAAAAGACATTTCAGAGATTTACCAAGTACAATAAGTAGAGATGATTTGGATCTTAATTCAAACAAATAAACTGTAAAATATGCACATATATGCTTATGAGTCAGTTAGAAATTTAAGTAACTGACTAGATGGTTCACCATATTAAAGAATTATTGCTAATTTAGGTGAATGATTATCTTGTGATTACTTTTTCTAAAGGAGTCTCTATCAGAACTACATATTAAAATGTTTACAGATGAAATAATATATCAAATTTGATTCAAAATAATACAGCTGAGGAGCTGTGCATAAAATCATATCAGGACACAAGTTGATAATTGTTGAAGCTGGGCAGAGGGTACATGGGGTTATTATTCTATTCTCTCTACTTTCATGCATGTTTAAATTTTTCCATTCTAAAACATTTTTACAGACAATTATGATAATGTCTATTTCTATGAAAACTTTCTATTCTTCAGCAATAGAGAAAATGGTCTTCTCCCCCTCTCCTGTATTTCCTCTTCTCTCCAGATGATCTGCTTACATTTGCAATGCTTAGAATTGTGCTCCCAACCAAAACAGAAAAGAAAAAAAATACGCAGAATTCTCTTACCATTTGTTAGGTGCCAAAGAAATAAGAAAGCATTCCAATTTAAAGTGTGTGGCATTCACCTGCAAAGGGAGAGATGCTAGCTCTCTGTGGCTCTTGGAAACAGGAGCCCAAGGAGGAATTGATCCTGAAAAGCCTCGCACCAGCCCTGGGCACAGGCTAAGTCACAGTGCCTGCTGGAAAAAAGACCACTAGGCTGTGTCGCCTGTGAATCCCCAGCACCTGGCAGGTGCCTGGCACATGGTGGGTACCCTTCAAGTGTTTCCCAAGGAAGAGAGGGGGGAAGTCGATTCAATGCGTTTAATTCTTAAGTGAGCATGAATTAAATGTCTTACCAAACTTTACCAGTATCTTCAACCCTCCTCCAACAGTCTTGTTGCAGAACTGCCCCAACCATAAAGTGACGTCACGACAGCAGACGTAGGGGCTCTGTGTCTTAGCAAGAACTTTCAGGGCGGTGATGGGCTGAAGCTATCAGCTACGGCTTTGTCAAATAAATCCCACATTTAAATAGGTAGTGCTCAGGAAGCCCACTAAAATGCTGCATGTTATTATTTTTTTTACCTTTACCACAGTCCTCAAGGTGGAGTGCGGATGGCCTGGCCCACAGTTCAACAGCCTCAACCCCCAGCTGTCTCCACCCCTCCTGCTCGGGCCTAGAGGTCTGCCTTGAAGCACAGGGCCTGGAGTTAACAACACCACATCATCATAAACTTACAAACCCGCTAAGAGGGGAGGTCTTAAGCCAAGTGTTCTTATCACAAAAATAATAAATACAAACGGACAGACAGAAAGGAGAGAGGGAGGGAGAGAAGGAAGGAAGGAAGGAAGGAAGGAAGGAAGGAAGGAAGGAAGGAAGGGGAAACTTCTGGAAGAGATGGCTATGTTTATGGCATATACCATGGTGATGGTTTCACAGGTGTGTACTTATCCCCAAACTCATTAAGTTGTACACATTAATTATGTATAGCTTTCTGTAGGTCAATCTCACCTCAGTAAAGTGTTTTGTTTGTTTTTTTTTAAGGAGAAAAAATCCCTTAAAAAAATTAGAAGAGTGAATTGCAGAGCTCGCTATTCAAAGGGCCTCTGGGTCACAGACTTCCGGAAGGGACAGCTGGTGCTCAGGCAGTGCTGAGAAAGAGCTGTGGGGCCAGTTTGCTGGCCTTTATTCACCCAGCCAGGTATCTATCTATCGTGTGCAAATACACTTCATTTCATAACCAGGGAGCAGAATTCACAATTGCTTTCTTAACACACGCCTGTTGGTCATGGACCTTTGTTTACATTTGTATGTTTGCTGTTAAAAACAAGTTGCATAAAGTCTTACACTTTTCCTGTGTCAAGAGCAGAGGTTATGAAACTGGTAGCATAGTTGAGAAAAACATTTAATGGCCTTGCAGGTTCCCAGAGGGAATGCACTTTTGGCAAAGAAAGGGAAAGTGCTACGGGGGAGGAGACGCAACAGGGGTTTCATTACTTCCTTAATGTTGTTTCTCATAAGAATGATTAATTTGACATTCCCATTCCCTACAGATTCTTTCTAAAAGTGTGTGCATGGGAAATAGGATTCCATTTAAATGGTAGTATATTCTGATGAAGAGACTGTGGAGGTGTTCGCTGTAGGCACTAATTTCATACTCTGCACACACAAATAATTGTATTATATCATATGCGATCCCAACATTTATATAATTTGTTAACTAGGTCAGATGTAACTCAGAGGCTATGTACCTAATCTCAGAAAAATCTTACATCTAGACACTCTTCTCCCAATGCCCAAAGATCCCACAAACCCCTATCATTCTCAGGCTCTCAAAACTCTGCTGGGGTTAGTTAGGGTAATTGGTAGCCAAGCCTAGGCCTAAACCAAAGTCTTTTGTAAAATGAAGAATCCAGGTATAACCAGCCTCCCAAGGGACAGTTTGAATTTTGAATTTTCATCTTTCATCTTAGCTAGATTTCTTTTTTTTTTTTTTAATGTTTATTTGAGAGAGAGAACACATATGTGAGCAGAGGAGGGGCACTGAGAGAGGGAGAAAGAGAATCCCAAGCAGGTTCCATACTCTTAGAGCAGAGCCTGACTCAAGGTTTGATCTCACAAACCGTGAGATCATGACCTGAGCTGAAATCAAGAGTTGGACACTTAACCGCCGAGGCCATCCAAGCACCTCTAGTTAGATTTCTTAAAATGTGGTTCAGCCAACAGTGGCTAGATCATTATTTTTCAGTTTTCCCTGTTGCTACCCTCCAAAGGGCTAAAGAGCATGTTATTCATATTGTTAAATTAATATTTATGATTTACAAACATAGAGTGAATAACTGTAGTTGTTTCCAATTTTCTTTGAAGAATACTTTTACATTTTTAATATCATTCAGAACAATCAGTTTTTTAAGAAAACATGTTGGTTTCCTTAAATAATAACCTTCAAATTGGGTTTGAAATTCAGAAATACCGTGGCGCCTTTCAGGTCAAGGTTTTTAAAAGTTTTTATGCTCCATCTTAAGATGCTGGGCAGCAGAGGGCGCTCTCAGCATGTTGGGGCAGGAATTGTTGCCCAGGCAACTGAAGAAGAGCCTTGCCTTGACCCCTGGGCTTTGGGTTCTGCCCAGCCCTCCTGCTAGCCGAAAACACTGCCTTGTTATGCATTTGTTGGCTCTCAGCTACAACTTGCCGATTCATCTGCCTTTCGTGAGCCAACCTCAGCTCTCCCCCTTCCCAGGGGGAAGGCTGGCTGCTAGAAAGATCCTTTTTGCCAATACTACTAATTTCTGAAAAGAATATTTCTCAGTTGACAGATTGCTTTCCCATGCCTTGCCCTGCATGCGTCCTCCACTGGAAATATTCCATGGTCTCAGGACGGATGGGATAAAAAGAGGATCCAGGACCATAACCTGATTCAGATGAAGTTTGGACTTGAGTTTAGATCCCAGCCAAGTGTTTAGCTTGCGGGCAACCTGAGGACATTACCTAACCTGTGAGCACCACTGATCCTCACAGAATGGACTATATGGAAAATAAGTAAGGTGATGTATAAGAAACACCCACTGTTGGGTAAGTACTCAAAGTATGTTAGCTTCCTTTCTCTCCTCTTGTATACAGGGGCCTCGAGGTGAGGACATACAACACCAAGAGGTAGGAAAGCAGGGAAACTTTCTGTGGGAGGCAAGTCTGAAAAGGGAAGCCAGATAAAGGGAAGAGTCTGTCTCCCCAGCCTCCTGCCACCCATGATCCAAGTCATGGAGACAAAGGGAACTGGAAAGAGCCCAGGTTCCCCTCTGTGATGGCTACTAGAGGTCTTCCTGTCAGAAGGGGAGGGCCAAGGTGAGTCATCAGGGCGTGTGCTTATTTCCTCAGCGGACTTGTTCTCCAGCTTCACTTGTGACCAAAGGTGTCTGATGAACAAAGGGCTCTTGTTAAAGCTCAGTATGGACCCCTCTGGTCAGAACGTGTATTTGATGAGAACAGCTAAGAGAAAGAAGCAGAGTGTGGCAATGACCCGAGAGGGCCTGCAGGAAGTGGGGGGAGGAAGCCATGAGGATTGATAACTAACACCAAATCGCTAATGGCTGGCAGGGTGAAGGAAAAAGACCCCTCCATAATGAGCATTTGGTGCATAAATAATGCGAAGCAAGACACAGCTGGTCAGGGTTACAGGTTCTTCCCCACTGAAGGACCCGATCCAAACCCAGAGACCAGCCCTCTCAGACACGCTGCGGAGCCCAAGGCAGCTGGATCTTTGTTAGAAAGTTGCAGTCAAAACCAGAGTGTGATAAACTGAACTGTGTCCCCTGCAAAATTCATATATTGAAGTCCTAACCCCCAAAGTGACTGTATTTGGAGGTAGAGACTTTAAGGAGGTAATTAAGACGGAAGGGGATTATAAGGGTAGGGCCTTAATCCAATAGGTGTCCTATAAGAGGAAGAAGAGAAACCAGAGAGCTCTGTCTGCACAGAGGAAAGGCCATGTGAGGACACGGCATGAAGGGGGCTCTCTGTAAGCCAGGAAGACAGGCTCACCAGGAACGAAGTCTGCTGACACCTTGATCTTGGACTTACTGCCTCCAGAACTCTGAGACAACACACTTCTGTTTAAGCCATGCGTTTGTGGTATTCTGTTATGGCAGCCCTAGAAAACTAATATATAAACAACTTGAATGATTTTACCTCCCTTTACTTTTCTTGCCTTGTGTCTGATTAAGATAATACATGAGCATGATAATTATCATGGTGGTGATGATCTAGTTGCTTTTTGGTCCCTGTTGAACCTCGTATAATTTCCCTTGTGGCATCTTTTCTTCTTTGTATACAAAAGATGATTTAGGGGACCTGGCAGAAAAATTGGTGAGCAAACCAACAAACTGATGTGCAGCAACATAACGGATATTTTGATGTAGCCAATTTGACCACTAACCTTTCACTTTTTTTTAATCACCAAGTGCTGAACCAGTGGAAGATGCTAGTGAGGCTCAGTGTGGGAGTGGGAATAAAATATGGGGCGCAGTAAAATAAACAGTAAGAAAAATTAAGGGGCGTCTGGGTGGCTCAGTCAGTTGAGCGTCTGACTTCGGCTCAGGTCATGATCTCTCTGTTCATGAGTTCGAGCCCCACGTGGGGCTCTGTGCTGACAGCTCAGAGCCTGGAGCCTGCTTTGGCTCCCCACTCTCTCTCTCTCTCTTTCTCTCTCAAAAATAAATAAACATTAAAAAAATTTTTTTTAATGGGGTAGAGCCTGGGTGAGGGCTCATAGATGTGCTGGAGGGAGTGGCAGGGGCGTTCCCACTATTTGGTTGTTTTCTAAAAACTACAATTTAATGTTTGGGAAGTTTTAGGATCATGAAATCGGATGGATATTAAAATGTAGGCATTCAATGTCATAGGGTCTACATGGGGGATGCCAGCAAAGACCCTCCTCTGCAGAGGCTGGCACCCATAATGCCATCTGAGTAATTGATATACAGTGTCTGAAGAGAATGACGAATATAAGCATGGTGACAGATGAGAGCTAAGCATGGTGATTAGCACAAGAGCTAATCTGGCAGACAAAAGAAGGAAATCCAGGGAAATTCTCGGTGTCTGGTGATAAGTGTGCTCTGGGCTAGGAGAGCAACCCAATGCTCCCACAGGAGACATGAAACACTAAATAAACAGAACTGTGCCACATGATGGGAAGCAAGGCTGCATCTTTTGGGGTAATGACATTAAGTTTTGATGGATCCAGAAAGCGATGGAAAACAGCCCTGTGCCTACCAGAGATATCGTTTCTAGATATAACCCGGGGGGCTCAAAATGGCCAAGGCAGAGCAAATAAGAAAGTTCTGGCACTCACTAAATAACTGAGATATTTCTTAATATATGCTACAGGCCTCCCCAAAATTCACATGTTGAGGCCCTTAACCTCTTGGTGTGGCTGTATTTGGAGTAAATAAGTAACTAAGGTTAAATGGGGTCATAAGGGTGGAGCCTTGATCTAATAGAATTAGTATCCTTGTTAGAGGAGATTCCAGAGAGTTTGCTCGCTCTCTCCCCACCATGTGAGGACACAGCAAGAAGGCAGACTTCTACAAGCCAGGAGAGCTCTCACCAGCGACTCACTGGCACTTGATCTTGGACTTCCCAGCCTCCAAAACTGTGAGAAGATAAACTTCTGTTCTCTAAAACAACCCAGTTTATGGTATTGTGTTAATGGCAACCTGAGCAGACTAATATAGTGTACAAGAAAACTAATAATTTCCCATGGACACCTATAGTCAACAAAAGTTAATCTACCTCTGAAGAAAAATTTTGAAAGGTTGTTAGTTGCTGGTGAAGGGAAAATTGCAGTCAATTATTTGTATCCTACCTTAAATACATGAGACACTAGTTTTACCTGTGAAGGATATTATTTATTGTTTTTCTCCTCATTTTGAAAGTAGTTCATTGTTTAAAAAATAAAATCTTGTATGCATCCCAGGCTATTTCTCAGAAACATTTGCAGAATTACTAAATTGAAGACTGTGCACATTTGAAGGCTATTTGATAACTATTTCCAAAGTACCACTGACAAGTTTGAACCAATTTACACTCCGTGATGGAGCAGATGAGAATGTCTGTCCAAACACTCATGCCACCCCTGAATTTTGTTTTAAATTTTGTATTGAGTGTGTCCCAGAAGCAGATCCTGAAACCTCAAATGTAAGAAGTTTGAGTAACGGAGTACAAGGAGAGTACTCCATTGGTAAGTGGTACTCAGAAGGAAAGGCAGCTGATGAAGAGTGTGTTGCTAAGCCAGCCACCACAGTGGACAACTAGAGCTTAATCTTGTAGAGAAACCTTGGGAAAGAGCATGAAATGCCTCAGAACTATCTGACCCGGATGGAACAAGGTAGTTATTACCTCCAAGAGTCGTTATAAGTGGGGCTGCTTGAAGAAGGGGGCAGAGGGCCTTCTGTAGTCAAAACACACACACACACGCACAGTTCTTTAGCAGACAAAGTTCTCAGGCACAGAGATGGAGATACTGGCAGTTAGAAGCCCATGGGGTGTAGTCAAGTGTCTAGGCTAGGTCCCAGCACTGATGGTCTCTGCTATACTTTGTCAACCTGATAGGCCAGAAATGCTTGGTTTCTCTCTATGCAATAAAGAATGAACCTTCCTCAAGGAGAGTTCTGTCCTTTGTGTTTGGACACAGACGGGTGATCTTAGGCCCCTGGAAAGCTCTGCCTGATAAGAGTGGCTTCTTTGCCTGGGGGCCTTGGCCACCAGTCTAATGATGTGATTTATGATGGGGTGTTGAGCCATGCTGTACCAGTTTCAACCCCAGGAGGGACGGGAGACTAAAGGCATTAGTCTGACTTCCTGGAGGGAATGAAGACTGAGCCAGCTGGGCGGACAACATGTGATCCTGCCCCAGTAAAAACTCTGGATGCCAAAAGCTCAGGTGAGCCTCAGTGGTTGGCAATACTCTGTGTGTCACACATCATGACCATGAGGCGATGTCACCCATGACTCCAGGGGGAGAGGTCAACCAGAAACCCCACATTTGGACCCCTCACAGACTCTGCCCCATATGTCTCTTACTTCTGCTGATTTTAGTCTGTTTCCTTTCACTGTAATCATGAGTATAGCACTTTCCGGAGTCCTGTGGTCACTGCAGAGAATTAATGGACCTGAGGGTGGTCATGGACAAGCTCTCTAGGCTCTTTCTTTTTTAAGGACTTAATTTTGTGGTTTTTTTTTTTAATTTTTAAAAAATATTTATTTTTGAGACAGAGTGCAAGCAGGGGAGGGGCAGAGAGAGAGGGAGACAGAATCTGAAGCATCTCCAGGCTCTGAGCTGTCAGCACAGAGCCCAGTGTGGGGCTTGAACCCACAAACTACAAGATCATGACCTGAGCTGAAGTCAGACGCTCAATCGACTGAGCCACCCAGGTGCCTCAACTTTGTGGGGTTTTGTTGTTGTTGTTGCTGTAACTAGTTTGCCTAATAATTTAAATTGTGGTAGTTTTAAATTCTTGTGAACTCAGTTCTATCAATCTTTCCCTTTGTAGTTTTTATTTACTTAAAAAGGCCTTTCTCACTACAAAATCATATAGGCATTCATCTTTATTTTCTAGTTTTTACAGTATCATTTCCTCTCATTTACCTAATTCTGTTTGGGATTTGTTGCTAGGTAAACATCTATGGCTACTTTTTTCCAAATAGTTTCTCAATGGACCCATCTTTGAATAATCATATTTTTCTATATTTTTATCACATGCACAATTCCCACATACACTAGGGTTTGTATGTGATCACTCTATTCTGTTCCATCTACATGGCTGTCTTTTTCTTTCATCACCCCTGTCTTTATTTTCTGTGGCTTTGGAATACATATTAAGATCCCATGGCATAGATCTTTCCTACATATTATTCCAATATAAAATATTCTTGGCTTGCTCTATTTATTCTTCCATGATAAAATGTTCTGCACCCCTTGGAAACGCAGTACTCAGAACATAAAAGAAAGATTTAAATCAGTTTGTCAATTCCGATCAGCCTTCCAAAATAACAACCTACTACAGTTTTTCATTGGAACATAAACTTAAAAAGTAATTTTAGGAAACTGATATGCTATTTGCAAAATGGAATCTTTCCACGCAGAAAAATACACCATCTTTACCATTCCACTGTAAACACAAAAATATTTAAAACATTTTTAATTGATATTCTTCATACAGGTCCAGCAAGTTTCTTGTTAACCTCAAGGAAACAAGAATTTTTATGGCTCTCAATGCACATTGCTAGGTTACCTCCAGAAAGATTCCAATTCAACCGGCATCACATAAGACTGAAAATATCCCCTTGCCAAACTGAGCAAGTAAAAAAAAGAATCTCACTATGCATTTAATGTGTACTTCGTTGACTTTTCATGAGATTGAATGATTCTACATATACTTATTGGCCAGTTGTATTTCCTTCTTTGTGAACTGTTATCTTTTGCCTATTTTCTTTTTTGTTTGTTTTTTCTTAAAGAGAGAGACAGAGAGATAGAAGGGAAGGGGCAGAAAGAGAGAGGGGGACAAAGAAAGAGAGAGAAAGACAGAGAATCTTAAGCAGGCTCTCTGCCCAGCGCAGATCCCAACTTGGGGCTCAGTCTCATGACTGTGGGATCATGACCCGAGCCTAAATCAAGAGTCATAGGCTTTACCAACTGAGCCACCCAGGGACCCCTTGCCTATTTTCTATACTAAGAATTGGGGCACCTGGCTGACTCAGTCAGTGGAGCATGTGATTCTTTATCTCAGGATCATGAATTCAAGCCCCACATTGGGCATGGAGCTTACTTAAAAAAAAAAAATCTACAGGAAGAACACTTTGACTTAGCAGATAGAAATATTTTTCCCAGTATGTCCTTTGCCTCTTAATTTTACTACATTTTCTGCTATACAGATTTTTTAATTTTTCCATCTATGCAAACCTATTCTTTGTGGGGTTTTTTCATTGTATTCAAGAAGTCCTTTAATTCAAAGATCATAGAGGGTTTGTGTACACTTTTTGTAGTCCTATATTTGTTCTTCTATTTCTTTTATAGCTCCTATTTAAATCTCAATTCCCTAATCCACATTGGATTTGTACCAGTGTATGGTATAACTGAAGTAAAGACTGGATTTTGTTTTGAATTTTAAGAGTTGGTTGGTTTGAGTCTATACCTTGACCAATGGGTATCTTCTCTTAGGAAGTTACTCTGTGTCCAAGCTATTTTGTTTGCTTAGTAATTTTTAAGTACAGAATTTCTTGGCACACACCCTTCAGTGGAGTAATAAAATGTTCTCATTATGAAGAAAAATTATAGCAATTACAGCCGAAGCCTTCTTACTAGTGTATGTAACAAGGTACCTTTTAGATTAGGGAATGTGGAATATCATTCGGCTGCCAGTTGCTGCCCTGCTGGGGCTTTTGTGAGCCCTCTGAAAGTCTGCAGAGCTAACCAGGTTATTTTTCCAACAGCATCTGTAAAAATGTGTTGCTACAATTCACTTGGAAGGCTCAATCCCCCAAGGGCACAAGGAATTAATTTACAGTCACAAGTTTGACATTCTTACAAGAAAGCTGCTCTACCACAGGGAAACATGAACCTCTGAGAAGTCAAATGTGTTTGGAGTCCAAGATTTCCAGCAACATACTATCCATACGGCGGAACTAAGAAGCAGGAAAAACCTCTCCTGACAGCAAATATGTTACAGTCTTAAGACCATCAGGTTCAACGTCTGAAAAACCTGGAGTGAAGTCCTTGTTCAATTACCAATGGTTTGACCTTGGGTAAATCACTTAATGGGTTTCAGCTTCCCCTCTTATAAAATGGTGGAGCTCATGGGCTTGTCTCGAGAGCTAAATGGAAAACCTATATGAATGTACTGTGTATACTGTACCGCAGTGGTCAAAGAGTGTAGTCGTTAATTAGCCTATGATTTAACTCATAATCTGCTACTTCTCTTGCTGAGGAGGAGAAGGTGGTACCTGCTGTCCTTGGCCCGTTCAGCCTGTCCTCGGCAAGAACTATCTGGACACCCGCAGCCTCCCCTAGAGTCATGCCCCGCATTTGAACCGCACAAGCTTCCTACCTACAGCACTTCCCAGGGAAGACATGTACCTCGGTTTAGCTTACACGCAGGGCCTTCAACAAATTAAACACTGCATCTAGAGGGGAAAAAGAAGAGTAACAATTACTGAGCACCTACCATGTGCTGAAAAGATAAGCTAGCAAAATAAAGATGGGTAAGACAGTCCTGTCTTTTCTTGTCTTGACTTTTGGGTGCACCAGGTTCATGAGCTCCATAATGACTCAACATCACTGGCCAGAGGGTATTCACAAGCCCGGCCTACATTTCCACCTTGGGCAGTGTTAAGACCCAGAAAGAGAAAGAATGTTAGATGCAAGTTATGTGGAGTGAATGGAATATTTGTACATGATTAAAAAGTTCAGCTGGTTCAAAGGTTTGTGGAGTCTATAAGACTTCAGTGCTTTTTATATGAAGCAATTCCTTCCAGCTCTTTCTAGTCCCCTGGGGAGGCCCTACTTTCATCTTATCTCCCTTCTTTCCATCAGGAGTTTTTCTCCTTCTAGCTTAGAAGGCCATTCTTCAACTGGTTTTTAATTCTTCTTGAAAAAGAAATCAGACGTGTGGCTTTAAAAATTCAAACAGTACATGGGGCGCCTGGGTGGCGCAGTCGGTTGGGCGTCCGACTTCAGCCAGGTCACGATCTCGCGGTCTGTGAGTTCGAGCCCTGCGTCAGGCTCTGGGCTGATGGCTCGGAGCCTGGAGCCTGTTTCCGATTCTGCGTCTCCCTCTCTCTCTGCCCCTCCCCCGTTCATGCTCTGTCTCTCTCTGTCCCAAAAATAAATAAAAAACGTTGAAAAAAAAATTAAAAAAAAAAAAAATTCAAACAGTACAAAAGGCTATACAATAAAATGTAAATCTTCCTTCCCGACTTGGGGTAGCCACTGTATTTTTGTCTTTCCAGAAATTTCCCCTACTTAGATAGGGGTGGCAATTGAGTTTTTAATGTCAGAGGGGATTTTTGCAAACTGAAAGGATCCCTGACAGTTTCCTGTCTTTCAAGTGATACTTAGTTTATCAAAGTCATACATTTAAATTGTTTTTTAAAATTTTTTAATGTTTATTTATTTTTGAAGGAGAGAGAGACAGAGCATGAGGGGGGAGGGGCAGAGAGAGAGGGAGACACAGAATCTGAAGCAGGCTCCAGGCTCCGAGCTATCAGCACAGAGCCCGACACAGGTTCAAACTCACGAACTGCAAGATCATGACCTGAGCCAAAGTCGGACGCTTAAGGACACTTAACCAACTGAGCCTCCCAAAGTCATACATTTTAAAACTTAGTTTAAAAAGATCTTTAAGTTAATGGGGCGCCTGGGTGGCTCAGTTGGTTAAGCGTCCGACTTTGGCTCAGGTCATGATCTCGCCGTTCCCACGTTCAAGCCCCACTTTGGGCTCTGTGCTGTCAGCTCAGAGCCTGGACCCTGCTTCGGATTCTGTGTCTCCCTCTAGCTCTCTGCCCCTCCTTGGCTCACACTCTATCTCTCTCTGTCTCAAAACTAATAAAATAAACATTAAAAAAAAAAAGATCTTTAAGTTAAAACTAGTTTGGTTTTTTTTAATGTTTATTTATTTTTGACAGATAGAGCATGAGCAGGGGAGGGACAGAGGGAAGGAGAGAGAGAATCCCAAGAGGCTCTGCACTGTCATTAGAGAGCCTGATGCGGGGCTCGAACCCATGAGCCATGAGGCCATGACCTGAGCCAAAGTCAGACACTTAACCGACTGAGTCACCCGGGTACCCCTTAGTTAAAACTAGTTTTATTTTTTTTAATTTTTTTTTTTTACTTATTTTTAAGAGAGACAGAGAGGGAGAGAGAGCACAGGCAGAGGAAGGGCAGGGAGAAAGGGGGAGACAGAGAATCCAAGGCAGGCTCCAGTCTCCAAGCTGTCAGCACAGAGCCTGACACGGGGCTTGAACTCACGAACCATGAGATCATGACCTGAGCCGAAGTCGGATGCTTCACCGACTGAGCCACCCAGGTGCCCCAAAACTAGTTTTAAGAGTTTAAAACTTTCCTGGAAAAGACTAGATACAAATTAAAATTGTTATTTTATTTATAAATTGAATAATGTTGGTATAAAAATAAGAGTTATTTTTATTTGTACTTATTTTTTTCTTCCAGTTTTACTGAAATATAATTGATGGGCAACACTGTGTAAATTTATGGTGTACACCATAATGACTTGTCTTACGTGTATTGCAAAATGATTACCACCAGAAGTTTAGTTAACACACATCACCTCATATAGTTCCAAAAAATGAACTTTTATTATTTACTCTCTTAGCAACTTCGAAATACCCATACAGCAGAGTTAACTACAGTCATCGCGCTGTGTGCTACACCCCCAGCACTTACTTACCTTAAAACTGGAAGTGTGTGCCCTTAACCACCCTGCCCCAACTCCTCCTCCCCCACCACTGACAACCACAAATCCATGACTTTGGTTTTTTACGTTCCACAAATAAGTGAGATTATACAGTATTTTTCTTTCTCTGTCTGACTTACTTCACTTAGCATACCGCCCTTAAGGTCCACCCATGTCAAATGGCAGGATTTTCTTCCTTTTGGCGGGGGAAGGAAACAGGATCACCCAAGCAGTGGTGGTGCTGCGGCTGGCTTGTTCTGGCTTGAGAAAGTGGACTGTGCACATATCTTCCCACGGCCACATTTAGTGGCATCAGTTTGGTAGACTGAAATGGGCCATGGTGTGAGTTTTTATACCAAAGAAACTTGCAAAGGCTACAGATCGGGGCTTCCCCACCCTCCCACCCTCCTGACCAGTTTCCCAGCCCACTACTATCAAGAAGGCCTCTACAGTAGACCAGGCAGGAGGGGCAGTGGCTTGAGGTAGGGTGGTGAGAGGCAGGTGAACATACGTGGACGGATTTGGAAAGATACTTGCAGATGGACTTAGCAGGATTTGCGGACAAACTGGATATGGAATGGGGTGGTCAGAGAGAGGGGGGAGATAAGAATATTTCCCAGTCGATGGGTATGTAAGTGTGAGCATCAAAGGCAGTATTTTTAGTTCGAATTTGAGACAGAGAAATGTCCTAGACTCAGACCATTAGGTCACTTTAAAACTACCTACTCCAGTTTTCAGTCACTCAGGACTTGGCCCCAGTCTACTCTCTGAATGCATCCTGGGCCATTCTCTTCCTCTCGGCCCTAGACTCCAGCCTCACCCGCCAACTTGCAGATCTTCATTTAGAAAACTTTTTAGCCAGGCCTTCCTGTTCCTTCAGCCCAGAATGTTTGTTGTTATCTTATCTCTGCCTGGCCAGCTTGTTTTTTGCCGAAGGTCCCTGCTAATAGAGAACACTTCCAACTGCTCGAAATGGGTCTCCCTCCACCTTATATCCTCCGTACTTGTTTTCTTCCTGGCACTTAGCACAATTCCTAATCCTGTATCTATGTCTCCTTGTTTGTGTGCCCTGCCTCCCTCACTGGACTATAAGCTTTTTTAAAATCCATCTCGGGGGGCGCCTGGGTGGCTCAGTCAGTTGAGTGTCCGACTTGGGCTCAGGTCATGATCCCACAGCTCATGAGTTCGAGCCCCGTGTCCGGCTCTGTGCTGTCAGCTGGATGCTGCTTTGGATCTTCCGGCTCCCCTCTCCCCTGCCCCTCCCCCACTAGTGTGCTAGTGCACGTGCATGCGTGCTCTCTCTCTCTCTCTCTCTCAAGAATAAACATTAAAAAAAAAAAAAACACCCCAGCCTTAGAAATAAAAGTAAACAGTCGAGACTTTGCAAGTAGCTTGTCCTCAGAGCAGGGTGTCACAGGCAAGGGCAGGTTCGGGCTTGCGACCAGTCACACCACCTGGGCTGTCTCGCTTTTCCCAAGCCCTGATCCAGCTAAAAAACCAGGAAGTTCTCAGAGTGGAGATGACAGCTGAATAAAGACCTGAAGGACGGGTGTATTACATTTCTGTGGAAGTGCCAGCTCAGGAGAGGAGATGTGTTGGGAACTCTTTCGTTCACCCAGCAAGGCAGGCAGAGCAGAGATCCCTCCTCTCTGTGGAGAGATGCAGAAGCCCAAAGTCTTGCCGGAGCTCCCAGGGCTGACAGGTGTAAAACCGTATCAAAGTTCAGGCTGTCGTGCCTCCAAGTTCAGAGCCCTTTGCACTATGTCCATTTAGCACGAGCTTTTGCGTACCTACTATTTGACAAATAAATGGGAGTGCAAGGGAAATATGACACACAATCCTTGACCTAACAGAGTGAAAAACTTGCGTCTATGAGACAGCTCGAGTCCACTCCACCACCAATACAGGCTGACAGGAGGACCGTCTCTTGTGTTGCATGTAGCCCGACAGAGAGGGGACGCTGTTCCAAAATGCGACTTGAGTTCTGCACCCAAGCCTTGAGACCCTCTCAAGGCAAAGGAGTGCACTTGAGTTCCCTGTGCCCCCTCCGAGCTCACATCCTTGACTTTCACTGATGCAGACATTTCAGAACAAAGAGTCTCTTTTCTAATCAACAGCACGCCTTACACGCAGACATGTGACATTGTTACAGCCAACTGGGCTGTTCCCGCCACAATTATTCTACGCTCCGTCCTGTATCCCCGTGTTTCTTTCTTCCGCTCTGCCATTTTCTACCTACAACATTCAATCCTAGTGACTCAGTGACATGTAACACTTTTCTTCTCCAGATGCCCTCACATCTCAAACTAAGACTGACATTGCCGATCACAGGTGCCTTCCGTCTGGTCACCGACCACCTGCCCTGTGTGCTGACAGGGGCACCCGCAGCCTCTAGGTCCTGGTCTCATCAAAGATCGGATGCTATTCCTGGGCGTCACTCTCGCATGCCGGTTGCCACAGTCACTCATGGAAGTCAGGAGAGAAGAGGCAAGGAAAGGGTGGAGGAAGAGAGGAAAGTTGCATGTATGCAGGGAGAAGTCAAAGGCCACCAATTACAGCTTTCGGTTCCAGTCAATGACAGTCAGGACACAGGCTAAGTTCACTAGAAAAGCTGTGGAATGATTCTGCAGATTTGCTTGTGACCAGGGGGCGGCACGATACCCTGCCCACCCCACCCCCAGCACCAAACATGAGGCTTGTCAATAATTACTCGAACTTACCCTCCTCCTGGGTAGGACCCAGTACTGTTCGTTCTCGATTCCCTCTTGCTTTAAGATGATGCTAGTCTTCCACGCCACAGGAGACAGTGTTGTCCAACAGCAGAAGCTTCAGCCAGAACACAGTGTTCATCTTCATGATGACTGCGTCTCGTCCACATTCTCATTCAGGTAAGACCCAAGCATTTCGTTCAAAGCAGTTAAATAAACAATAAACCTGGGAAGCTTCCTGTGAAAGTGTCTTTTCTCATGTTCTTTGTTCGCATTGTATGTTCTTCATACTAGGTCCTAAAAAGACTGAAAACAGATTTAAAAAAAAAATTATTTATTGGGAGGGGAAGAGGCAAAGAGAGAGGGGGACAATGGATTCAAAGCGGGCTCTGTGCTGACAGCAGAGAGCCCAATGCAGAGCTTGAATTCATGAACGATGAGATCATGACCTGAACCGAGATCAAGAGTTGGATGCTTAACTGATGAAGCCACCCAGTTGCCCCAAGATTTTTTTTTAAGTAGGTTCCACACCTCACATGGAGCCCAACGCAGTGCTCAAACTCACGACCCCGAGATCAAGACCTGAGCGGGGACTGAGAGTCGTCAGACATCTAACCAACTGAGGCACCCAGGCACCCCCAGCTTTATTTTTAAATAAACACTGATTCCAAATGTAATCTCTAGACATGGTGAAATGAGGCATTTTGAATCCCTCTTTAAAATAATATCACCTGTCAGATTTTAAATCCACCAAAGCAAAATACAGGCTACACTTACAAAACCTAAAATAATTTACTAAAATCTTTTTTTTTAATGTTTTTATTTATTTTTGAGACAGAGAGAGACAGAGCATGAGCAGGGGAGGGGCAGAGAGAGAGGGAGACACAGAATTGGAAGCAGGCTCCCGGCTCTGAGCTGCCAGCACAGAGCCTGAAGCGGGGCTCGAACTCACACACCTCAAGATCATGACCTGAGCCGAAGTCGGACGCTCAACCGACTGAGCCACCCAGGCGCCCACTTTACTAAAATCTTAAATTCTAGATAATTTTGCCACAAGGTGAAGATGTTCATGAGAAAATACTCTCATTATCAAGAATAAAAGCTACTTCTCAGATGGTCGCAACCCCCTCAGGGTGCTAGTCAGAGCAGGGGCAATTCTTCTCCTGCCCCTTTGGCCAAGTGGAACCAGAGTCGCCTGACTCCATCCCCCACCCAGCGGGCTCCTATTCATCCCACAATGCACCTCTTCTCACACCTGTCCTCTCCACATATTTCCTTCTCTTCCCATGCCCTTCCTCTGTTCCATACCCTTTCCTCTCCCCTCTCTTTTCTTTTCCCATTTCCTGCCTCAGTCTCAGGTCTTGACCTCTCTTATGCCTCCCACCCCTTGCCATTCAAAGACTATAAAATTAAGTCCAAAGATAAATTGGTATTACTTGTTTTGAGAACTCTGCGTTTTAATTTTTAAAGTAGGTGCTTTGAACATTTTCTCTTTTTCACTCTAAGATAAAAATTTACTGTTCTATGTGTGGGCGCGCATGGATGTGTGTTTCTTTGTGCCCCATGTGTGTTCATCATGTTCCCGTTGGGGATTAGTGGACCTTGAAAGAGAAAAGGGTACCTGCTCTGGGACTGTATTTCTTTGGACCAGCCCCATCAAACCTGCTTGAACTCCATCATCTCTTGTCAATGGACAGATACTAGGTTTGCCGAAACTGGTCCTATCCATCTTCCACATGAAGCAGCTCCAAAACGACAGATCAAGACGCTGGGGTTCCTCATTGCTCCAAAGTAGGGCTGGAGAGTGAATTTTGTGCAGCAGCCTGGTAAACTGAGGAATGACCAATTTCAGGCTACTGAAGTGACATCACTGAATGCTGAGCTGGGGGTAGATACCCAGTAAGCCCACTGTTCATACGATGAGTGTAAATAACATCAAGAGGAACACAGTAGTAAAATGTGGTAAAATTGTTATTTCATTTACAATAAGATTGCAGAGATTAATAAAATGTCAAATTTCTTTGTTTTGGGATAGAATTGAAGTTGGGTTGATGACGCTAGTTACTGCGTATTGAGTTGTGATTTTGATTGGCAGTTACGCCATTGGTTGATGAAACAAAGAAATTAGATAGAAGAACTCATGAATAAAAACAAGAGCCAGTATTTTTGAAAGAAAAGTAAAATAGACAAATCTCTGGCAAATCTGACCCCCCGCAAAGAGAGAGAGAAACACATATATAATGCTATGCCAGACAAGGGAACACAACCACAACATAGAGGAAATTTTTAAAGCATTTTTAAATGTAATGTAAATATTTTTTTAATTTGAAAATGAAAAGCTAGTTAGCAAAGTTACCAAAATTAACTAAAAAGATAAAACAAAAAATATACCAATAACCATAGAAGAAATGGAAATAATTGCCAAAATTATCCAGACCCTGATGGTTTACATATAACCTATCATACCTTCAAGAAAATGATAATACTTAAGTTATTAAAGGTGTTTTACATATATAATAGCAAAGAAACAATTCTTCATTTATTTTACAAATTGAGCATAATGCTAATACCAAAAGTTGAAAAAAATAAGCCCTAAACATCTTGCATTTACAGATACAAAAATCCAACAGAAATATTGATAAACCAAAATCAGTGGTGTATTTCAAGGTCAAATGCACATGACAAGTAGATTTCTTTTTAGGATTGAAAGTGTGGTTCAATATAAGGAAGCCCATTAATATGTGTTACTTTATTGGTAGAGTAACAAAGAAAAATCATACCAACAGCTCAAAAGATGCTAAAAGTGCGTCTGTTAAAATCCAACACCGATCCCTGCTAAAAATACTTGGTGAACTAAGGTTAGAAGACAATTTCCTTAATTTAATAAATATAAATGACTATATGACCAAATTAATGGAATGCTCACTAAAGTCATGAGAAAAGATAAAAGTACCCACCATCGCCACTATGTTTCAACATTGTTCCGCAGGCTGTTTCACAATTCAATGCGATAAGAAAAATTAACAACATTGGAAAGTAGAAAACACGTTTTTTGCATACATTATTATTTCACAATGAGAAAACTCTCAAGAGGGTAAACCGAGAGCCATTAGAGCTAAAAAGAGATTTCACTATGGTAGCAAGCTATGAGATAACTACATACAAATACACAGGCTTCTTGTAAAGCAGAAATAACCAGTTAGAAAACATAACAGGGAACAAATCCCTTTCACAAGAGCAACTAAAAAGAGAGAACAACTTGGAATAACAAGAAATGTGCTATGCCTATCTAAATAAAATTGTGTTCTTTATATATTAAAATATAAAAGTAGTCTTAGAAAAATGGAAAGACCTACCAAGTCTCTAAATGAAAAAGTTTACATTTAAAAGATATCAATCCTTTCCCCAACTTCATTGGTAAGCTTAATGTAGTTCCAATATTAATTTTTGCCAGTTCTTGTGTTTTTTATGTATTTGCTTCTTAAAAGTGCCAAATTGATTCCAAAGTTTATATGGAAGGATCCATAGATAAAAATATAGTTTATATGGAAGATTATATAAGCAAGAAGTCATTTTTAGAAAAATTCCTGAAGGTAGGTCATCCCTAGTAGCTATCAAAACAATTATATTACTAAATCTAAATTACGTTAGAAAAGTTAATAAAACAGTATGGTACTGGTAAAGTAAAAGAAAGACCAATAAAATGGAAAAGAGAGCCTAAAAATAGTTCTAGATTTTGGAGGAAACTTAACATACGGCAAAAGGAGCACTGAAAATTAGAGCAATTAATTCACATTAGGAATTTTTCTACCAGTCAGATCAACAAAGATTAAAAAGTTTGATAACCCCCTTTGTTGGCAAAGAAGTGTGGAAATAAACAGGTTTTCTAACTGGTTATTTCTGCTTTACAAGAAGCCTGGACTAATATAAATTACTCCAACCTTCGTGGAGCAATTAAGCAATATATTTTAAAATTTAAAATACTCATACCCTTTGATACAACAAATTCTATTTCTAGAAATTCCTTCAGAAAAAAAAAAACAGAAAGTCAGCAATGGTGCAACTATAAGAATCCTCATTATTGTTTAAAATATCCAAAAAAATTGAGAATCTAAATATCAATGAAAAAATAGGTTAAACAAATTATCATAAATCTATACAATACCTCCATCGGAATGGATGGAGAAATCTTCCCATTATATGTTTTATGTGAAAAAAAGCAATTTGCAAAATAGTATAGTATGATTCCATTTCTGTTATGTATTGGGGGGGGGCAGATATACAGGCACAGAATTAAATCTATTCAGATATGTACAAACTATTTGTATCTGGGGATTGGATTCTGGGGACTCTCTCTACTTTGTTCATTTCTATAATCCTTGAATCTTGGTACAATCTGCACATATTTCTTTGATTATTAGAAAAAGCCTTTTTAAGTATTTCTATTTTTAGAAGCAGAGGTAATTAATACATGTTTGATTTTTTTTTTAATCTCAAAATACTGGTGCTGTGGGTGCAAAAATCATGAAAGTGTCTTTGATCATGACAAGAATGGATCATTAAGCTTAACTGCTGTGACAACCTTTAGAAGAAGACGTTGAGAATCCTTTCAAATCCAGTACTGCCGGGAACAATCTTTCATCAGAAAAAGTAGGTCACGTTCTGTGGGATTCAAGGGTATCTCAGTGCCCCTGCTCCCCAGCTCCTCTCTACCCTTCTCCCCACCCCACCCCAAACCCAAATACCTTTGCCATATACATAAGAGTTTTAATCATTTGGTTCCAAGACTTCTTTGTTGCCTTTAAAATGAAATTGTTCCTGGGAAGTCTAGTCTATTCAGTTTTATAACATTTATATTTAGAATATATGTCTGTGAGCCCCTTTCCTGACAGTGGGCCTAGAGATGGGCCAGGAGGGAGGGTAGAAATATACGGGCACTATTAGGGCCCATTTTGTTTTTCTTTTTGGGGCAGCACTAGTGGCTGTGGAACTCAAACTGAGAATAGATTTAACATATACAGAAAAGATGTGTAGAAATCAGTAAAACATTTTAAGTGGCACCAAACTAGGTAAAGGGACTCAAATAGGATTCTAAGACTGAAAGTATGGGAGCTCGAACAGTGTTTTGGCTTCCTTTCTTTTTAAAAAACAAGAAAATGCATTATTATTTTACTAATAAATTACCAACAATAAATGAATTGATAATAATACTAACAAGTCAAAAACAACCTAAAAGGTAGAGAATGGTTAAAGTCATTATGACACGTGTATATAACACATGCAATGGAATACAGCCTTAAAATGATAAAAATATCTCTATATTTAACATATCAAGATGTTCAAGGCATATTACTAAGAAAAAAGATTACCGAATAGTACGTGTGGAAGAGTCCCATTTTTGAAATTGAATAGATATAGAAATAAACACATTCACATACTTCTTCAAACTGTTGGCCCCAGGACCCTTCCCCAGTAAAATCACCTCCCATTCTTTTTTAGAGTCTCCATGAGTTTCTTTTATTAACGTGCTCCTCATTTATGCTCTCGCGGCATAAATTATGCTCTCACATTCCTCCACTGCAGCCCTCCTTTGGCTTCTGCCACAGTCCGCCCAGAGTTACTGGGAGAATGTTGGTTCCTGACAAAAGAGGTTGCCTCTTACAGGCCCGGGAAGCTACAGACCGATGCAGCACAAAATGGAGCTGACCTCAGCGTGCACCACTCTGGAGACCGGCCATGCTCTGACTGAAATGTGAAGGAAGCCCCTTCCCATTCCTGTTTCCTTTGTCATCTAAGCCTTTTGCCGATAGTCTCTGTCTCCACAGGCTTAAGATTTACAGAACGGCTGGGTGAGCTTTTGGGGAAAGCAGGTAAAAAAAAAAGAGAGAGAAAGACAAGAAGGCACATAACACACATGATTAAATTCTTTCTATTCCCTACATTTTGCTCCCCAGGAGTTTCCATCTGTTCCAAGTTTCAGCCTTGTCCAAATAACAAAATCAAAAATACTTTATGCATATCGACCTTTGCAAATCAACACCTGCTTTACCCAACCCCTTTCTCCAACACAGCAAAGCTGTGATACCAGTTCAGGCCCAACCAATTGCCCTCCCTAACCAACCAACCCACATAAATGTGTCTGTGTGCGTGCGTGTGTGTGTGTGTGTGTGTGTGTATAAACACACACTGAACTAAAAACAGTATTTACCTCTGGGTGGAATTATGGGGGAGTTTTGTTCCTTTTTGATTATTTACGTTTTCTGTTTTTTCTACACAGGATATGGATAATTTATAAGTTTTTCTAACTCAAATTTTAAATTACACTCAAGGCCACACATATATTCTCTTTGGATGGTCAAACTAATGGGAAATTCTTTTTGTTTTTATGAACAAATGCGTAACAAATGCGTAAATTTTCCAGAATAACCATGATCCCTTTTTAAGTGAAAATGAAAATATAACACTTTACTTTTCTGAGATATTTCATTGTGGATTTTTCTGAGAGATTTAATTGTGGATAGAGACGTGAGGCAAAGGTGGGATTGGTTCTTAGAAGTTAGTGTTGAAATTCTGGTAAAGGATAAGGTCCTTTCAGAAAGAATAAACATGGGTAAGTTTGTTGGGAAAAGAAGTGGACTGGGAGGGGAGCAGAAGAATGAATTAGAGATTGGACAGGTGGATTGGGAAGGAGGAGGAAGACTGATTATGAAGACACAGGAGAGAGGTACCTGGGTGGCTCAGTAGCTTAAGCCTCTGACTCTTGATTTCAGCTCAGGTCATGATCTCACAGTTGTGGGATTGAGCCCCCAGCCCCAGCACAGAACCTGCTTAAGATTTTCTCTCTCTCTTTCCCCCAACATACCCCTGTGCACCGCCCCCCACTCACTCTCTCTCTCAAAAAACAGAAAAACAAAAAAACAAAAAAACAAACAAACAAAAAACACCAGAGAGACAGATGATCCATTGGTGTGGTTGCATACTTGCATTTTAGTGGTAAACTCCACTAGCAATCAGTCAACTTCAAAGTGAAGTTCTTGAATTTTACAACACCTAATAAAGCTTTACCTAGTTAGCCAGGATGTAAAAACCACAAGTAAAACACGAAGTTGAAAGGTATAGTTTTAAAAGGACAGCTGTGGTTTCCGTTCACAGACTGCAAGGATAGGGTAGGAGTCTGTCATTGCACTGTGACAGGGGCAGTTGAGATGGAAGTGAAAAGAGCACAAAGGAAAGTGCAGTCAAGAGGCAGCTCACTAGCGCCTGTCTCTTCTGCTGACGACAGTGACAAATTGCGGATGAAATGCAAAAAACAACAACCTAAAGCATCTGAAAAGTAAAGAAACCCAGTCATAGTTAGGAGGGGAGTCAAAAGCTGGAAAAGCAATTTGTACAGGGATGGAGCTCCCGTTTTTAAAAATTTTTTTAATGCTTATTAATTTTTGAGAGAGGCAGAGAAACAGAGTGTGAGTGAAGAAGGGGCAGAGAGAGAAAGAGACACAGAATCTGAAGCAGGCTCCAGGCTCCGAGCTGTCAGCACAGAGCCCGATGCAGGGCTAGAATCCACAAGCAGCAAGATCGTGACCTGAGCTGAAGTTGGATGCCCAACCAACTGAGCCACCCAGGCGCCCGGGGGGCTCTCATTTCATTTCCTGTTTTTTTTTTCACAGTGATGAACCAAGGGCAGTCATGCAACAGAGCTACAATGGTGGTACCACAGACAGCTAACACCTCAAGAAAGGACCCTGTGTCTGGAAAGACTGGGAAAGGCGGTGCCTTGAGCAAAGAATATGGGAGAGAATCTGGGTTTCTTTTCCTGTGTGTGTGTGTGTGTGTGTGTGTGTGTGTGTGTGTGTGTGAAAGAGAGGGTTACTGAAGGGGTTGTGGGAGGGGGGATGGGCTAAATGGGTAAGGGGCATTAAGGAATCTACTCCTGAAATCATTGCTTCACTATATACTAACAAATTTGGATATAAATTTTAAAAAATAAAGTTAAGTTATACAAAAAAAATTTAAAAAAAAAGAAAAAAGAACTATAGATCAATGAAATAGAATTGAGGGTCCAAAAATACACCCTCTATTTATGGTCAATTGTTCTTTGCTAAAGCTGCCAAGCAGTTCAATGGGGAAAACATGGTATTTTTTAAACAAATAATGCTGAAACATTTGGATATTCAGATGCAGATAAATGCATACACACATAAATGCAAAGATAGGCCTTCATCTATTCCTCACACCTTACACAAAATCAACTTGAAACGGATCATAGGCATAAATGCAAATTAATTTCTAGAAAAAATGTTACTTGCTCTTCTGCATATGAGTCTTTTTTTCCCCCTACAAAAGCCCTGCAATTACCTAACCAGGAGCAGATACCTCACAAAAGAGAGGCCGGCCACGTTCCTTAAAACCTACTCCAATCGCCCTTGTGGCCACTAGACCCATAACTTGGATTACCTTTCAATGTGTTCCAGTGGCCTGTTAGTGACAGCAGGTGCCTCTGCTGAGTCTAGCTTCCCAGATTTGCCCCTTCCTCCAGGGAGTCACTACTTGCTCTGCAGAGCATGTATGGGCCAAGATAATCTAAATAGCATGTCCTCCCTAAATATGAAACAGCCTAAGGTACGCATAGCTTCCATCTCTTGCCTTGTTTATTTTCAGTGGTTGTTTCCTCCTTTGACCCACAGTTTCTGGCTCCAATTTAGGACCTAAGGCTGAAGTACAAAACAAACGCAAGTTTGGAAAGGAAGGTGGAAAAGTTTGTTCTAACAGAATTCGTCCACCTGACCACTGAAATACCCAGCCTAGCTTCTTAGTTTTTATTCACTGCTGTCATTAAATATTTATTAAGTAATGACAACAAACTTACTGGGCAAGTAAAACAGATCACATGTTACGTACCTATAAGAAAATACAAAGCCAAAGCCCCACCCCCCAACCCTCAAGAGTCCATTCTAGATGAAGAGTAAACACATGCCTTTATGTCTTCACAGATTGTGCTTACTGGAGCATTCCCAAACTCTTTTCAGTGGGTGACACACCTCTAGGTGATGGAATTTTCCAGACTCCACGTGGGCAAGGTAGCTGTGCACACAGAATACCCTAAAAGTGCTTCTGAGGGAAGTAGGGGTTATCCTCATGCTGGAGGATGACAAAGGTAGATGATATTTGAAGGAGCAGATGGTTAGAGCATAGCGTCCAGACCCAGGGAATTGATCTCAGTAAGGCAGCTAGCACTGCTTATCACCCCCATGCCTCCAGTTGTCCCACAAGCAGGCATTGTTAGTGACTGATATAAAATGGAGTGTGGCCCATGATGGCTATAAGAACTACCCAAATCTTCCTGATTTGAATTCACTGTTTCTTAATAGGCAGCAAATTATTTTTATTATATGCTTGAATAACCATGTACAAGAGGGGCACATGAGTGGCTCAGTCCATTGAACATCCAACTCTTGATTTAGGCTTAGGTCATAATCCCAGGGTCATGGGATCAAGCCCCCATCCGGCTTCATGCTGAATGTGGAGCCTGCTTAAGATTCTCTCCCTCCCTCTGGCCCTCTTCCCCACTCTTGCACTCAGTCTCTCTCTCTCTCTCTCTCTCTCTCTCTCTCTCTCTCTCTCTCTCTGAAATAAAAATTAAAAAAAAAACATGTAAAAGAAAAAATGGGATAGGACAGAAGAAATGTTTAGAGGAAAAGGATGAAAAAATTGAGAAGTAAGGAAAAAGCATTACACTCTAAGTTCACTGAGGTCTTGTACCAACACCTAGCACTATGGCTTGCACATAGAGAGACAAATGCTTGCTGAATGGACGAACAAGTGAATGAGGAGGGGAAAGGGGAGAGACACTACATGTATGAATAATTTAACTTGGTAACTATTTATAAATATTCAATAAGTCTCTTTAAATAGCAAGTAAATCTGCTTTTATATAAAAAGCCAACACCAATGATATTCCCTTCCAGCTCTTCCAGTCAGAAGTGTGCGCTTCTGGAGGCGCCTGGGTGGCTCAGTCCGTTAGGCGTCCGACTTCCGCCCAGGTCATGATCTCGCAGTTTGTGAGTTCAAGCCCTGCGCTGGGCTCTGTGCTGACAGTTTAGGGCCTGGAACCTGCTTCAGATTCTGTGTCTCCCTCTGTCTGCCCCTCCCCTACTCGCACTCTGTCTTTCTCTCTCTCTGTCAAAAATAAATAAATGTTAAAACATTAAAAAAAAATAAAAAAGAAGTGTGTGTTTCTTACTGGGTAGCCTCTATTTCAAGTGAATCAGCCATATATCCCGCCCAGCTCCCTTTATGATCAAGGTATTGATCCCAGAGATAGGACCATGGAACAAAGTTAACAGGTTCCCAACTAGGCCTGAAGCCATGGTTTGGTTTGCCCTGGAACTGTATTCTTAACTAACATGAGATGGAAATGAAGGCTGAATGCTTATTGACAAGAACTGACTACATACCTAAGTGAGTATGCGAAACAGTAAACTTATCTGTCCACGGGGAGTCCTGGAAGAGGCAGTCACTGATTGAGTAGTACATGTAAAGACTTTGTTGATAAAGCCTTCATTGTCTAGCTCTCTGTGCAATGAAAGAATTTAGCTTAGCGACACTTGAGCTCAGTATCTAAGGACTACGACAAACCCACATTCCTTCTCCGTGGAACATAGAGAGCTTCTCTTTCAATGGCTAAATCCCGGCCATTTGCTAAAGATAACTCAGTGCTCAGAAAGCCCAGGAAGAACAAATGGCAGAGAAAGAGAGCACTGCCTCTGCTAAACACCCCATTCTGTATGTCCAGATTTATGTCTATATGCCACCTACATATCACACAAACAGTCTGAAAGTTAAGGAAGGAGACAAGGCTGACAGGTGTGGGACTGAAAACAGTCACCGTAGATGTGGCTCTTTAGGATGAATTCTTCTATGTAAGAGACTGAAAATTACTTCTCAAATTTAGTTTTTTTAATGTTTATTTATTTTTGAGACAGAGAAAGACAGAGCATGAATGGGGGAGGGTCAGAGAGAGAGGGAGACGCAGAATCTGAAACAGGCTCCAGGCTCTGAGCTGTCAGCACGGAGCCCGACGCGGGGCTCGAACTCACAGACTGAGAGATCGTGACCTGGGCCGAAGTCGGACGCTTAACCTACTGAGCCACCCAGGCGCCCCTCAAATTTAGTTTTCTAAAACCATGGTGTTGAAAGATACTGGTTGAGAATCTTGAGTCTAAGAATTTATTGAGGTTTTCCAGGCCCATACACACTCTGCGGAGCAAGTCGTGACTCTCTGGAACAAGGGGCAAATCTGGGAACCTGGGCTGGGCACCAGTTATATTGAGAGACCCACTGCCGCCACCAGGCCACTAGAGCACGATGAAATTGAACCCCGGCTGTGGGTCTAATAGCAATAAGGGGTATTTGGTATAGGTTTTAAGGAGCATGGGCATCCTCTCTTTTGTGAGGTGTTAGTTCCAGGTGAGGGGATTACAGGGTTTGGGGGAAGGGAAGACTCCTCAGAGACTCAGACTTCATGTGAGTCTCACCAGAACTCCCTATTTAGAGTGTGAGAGTCCTATTCTTTTCGGATATTTTCTGGTTCCCTTCACACTGGAAACTTGGCAAGGCTGTGAATTGAAACTGATGTAATTCTGCAACCAACAAAATTAAGTTTTGCATTTGATTTTTCAACTCTATCAGCCTTGTGGCTATAAGAAATAAAAAATCCTTTTAGGTGGGCCATAGACGCTCTCTGAGTCTCAAACCAAGAACTGAACCAAGAGTTCAGGGACCTGAGATTTTCATTTTTCTGCAACCACTCCACTATACGACCAACCTACACTGTGGCCCTTGTGGTGATCACCACTGCCAAGCGTGGCAGCTCCCGGGGCCCCCAAAGCACATGCTTCAGTTGGGATTTCATCCAAATCAACCATGTGTGATCATCTTATTGTGATGCCATCGAATGTCAGGTGTTATCAGCATTGTATTTCCCACTGGCAAGAGGTTCAGACCAAACCAACCCCAAAAAACAATCGCTGAGTTTTTGTCCTAGGACTATTCCTGGTACCAATTTTTATTTCAGTCAGCCTCCAGTCAAGAGATGGAAACCACCAGCTATTCAAACAGGGAGAGCATAACATAAAGAACTATTCATTTGGTTCAAAAGTGGCTAGCTACTGAAAGTGGTAAAAGAGAAGTTTATGGTGTAATGGAGGTGGCAACCACAGACTACAGCTATCATACTTAGGGCTGAAGGAATGGTAAACAAGGAAGAAACTTCAAAATATAGAGAAGGGATGTACCAGCCTAAGATTCAGGCCTCTCTAGGATGGCTTAGCCGCTAAAGAAACATGCCACCCATCACTGGGATTAAGAAGAAACCTTCCAGAGGACATGTAGTTGCTGGAGCCATGGGAGCAATCCATTACCACAAAGAATACTGTTGGGGCCAGCTGTGTGCTGATCCATTCATAGTCATGTGAAGGGGGGGAAAAAAAAGCAGGAAGAAAATAAGTCCCTTCCAACCTTGAGAATTCCTTCAGCACACCCCCCACCCTTACATGGAGCCTAACATCAACCCTGCTAGCAGAGAAAAACTATAGTTTGCAGAGTACAGGTCCGGGATCACAAAGTAGGTCAAAGAAAGGTGGATTTTTGTCTAAAGGAAAATAAATTAATAACTGAAACACCTAAATCCCAGGGCTGGGTGTAAAGATGGAGGGAGGTGAACAATTACAAGATACACATGAGAGGCAGAATCACTTGGACTTCCTCTTGGGAGGGGAGTAAAAGGAGTCAGGATCACTTTCTTTTGGAGAGAAGGAGAAAACTGGGGATGCTCAGTCTTGTATCAAATGTGTTTTCATGGGGAAGATAGGGAATTAAGAATTATATCTGGGGCAGATGTTGTATGTCTACGACACACTCAGGTCAAGGCGTCAAATGGGCAGATAGGTGGCAATACGAACCTGAGGTCTGGCTGAAGATAAAAATGAGCACTATCAGCATATAGAGGTTACTTAGGGTCACAGGTCTCACTGATATCGCCACCAAAGGAAATGTAGATAGACGAAATGGTCAAGGAATGTGCCCTGAGAAGCTCCAGCTTGTAGAAATCAGAGAAGAGATGAGGTGTCAGTAAAGCAAACAGAGAAGCCAGGAGAGAAGAGGAAAAAACCAGGAGAGTTTGGTATTATGGAAGCAAAGAAATTGGTTTCCCTAAAAAGTGATCAATTTTGTCAAACACATTGAAAGTGAAGACAAGCATCCACTGGATTTAACAAGATGAGTTTTAATGGATAGAGGAAGAGAAAAAGAGAGGATCAGAGAAATGGGTGATAGCAGGAGGAAATGTTGGGACTTCTAAACTGAGCTGTCTAATATGGTAGCTACGTGTCACAGGTGGCTATTGAGCACTTGAAATGTGCCTGTGCAGACTGAGAGGCACTGTAAGTGCAAATTACACACCGGGTTTCAAAGATTTGATACAAAAAATATTAAATATTCATTAATAATTTCTATATTAATTGCATATTAAAATGATTTTTTAATATGTTGCGTTAAGTAAACTACAATACAATTCATTTTACCTCTCTTTTTACTTCTTTAACATGGCTGCCAGAAAATTTTAAATTACAGGGATGGCTCACATTATATTCCTGTTGGAGAGAACTGTACTAGAGCATGCTTGCATGCTAACAGAATGGCCAAAAGAGAAGCCGAGATCGATGATGTAGAAAGAAAAACTGTAAGCAGAAGAGGGAAGACCTTAATAAGCTTAAGTAGTGGGAGGAGGGGTGCAATCAAGGGCAGACAGACAGAAAGACAGGTGTACATAGGTAGATATTTGTCCTATCCTTTAAACAGACACCATCCATTCTTTTTAAGTTGCCACTGAAGGTTAATAAACATTTATCAAAGCCTAGGTTGCAAATAAAATCTTGATATGCTTCTGAAGGTAGAGATCAAATTGCAATAAAATAAGAAATTAATAAGAAAAAGACAGCAAACCCAATCCAATTACATGAATATTACAAAACAGTTTTCTAAATAACTTCTGGGTTAAAATGGAAATCAACACTAAAATACAAAATGTTCAGAAATTAATAAAACCAACTACATTTCAAAACTTATGGGATACCACAAAAACCTTAACTGAAAAGAAAATTCAGAGCTTTTAGTGATCTTACTAATATATATAGAAGACTGAAAATAAATGACCTTAGCATTCAATCAAGACACTTAAAAAAAAATCAAATAAGCCAAGAAAATAGGAAAAAGAAAGTAATAAAAACAAAAGGAGAGATTAATGAACTAGAAAGCATAGCAAAACAAAACTGCATAGGCCCAGTAAATAAAATAATGGGTTGTTTTTTTTTTTGTCTTTGAATGCTATGGCACAAAAACCATTAGCAAGTCTGACCAAGGGGGAAAAGGGCAAGGAAACATAAATATATATAATGAAAAAGGGAATATCACTGAAAATAAGGAGTTTCTTTTTTTGTAATTCTAAGATTTCCAATATATGCCAATAAATAGATGATATTTACTTATTTATTTATTTATTTATTTAAACGTAAGCTCTACGCTCAACATAGGGCTTGAATTCATGACCCAGAGATCAAGAGTCACATGCCTCACCCACTGAACCAGCTAGGCACCCTGAAATAGACAGATTTTTTAAAAAGATAAATTACTAATATTGGTTCACAAAGAGAGAAAATTAGCCAAATAATCGAAGAACTTGAAAGTGTAGCAAGAGATCTAACTTAAAAAAAACACTAGGTTCAAATTACTTTACCAGAAAGTCTAACATATCTTAAAAGACAGCTAATTCCTGAGTTATTTAAGTTATTCAGATAATAAAAATCATGACAAGCTTCCCAATTTACTTTATGAAGAAGTTTAATCCTGATACTGAAAGCTAACAATGCCAGCAAAAATAAAATCTTGGGTCATTTTTACTAATGAATAATCACTTAAAAATCCAAAGTATAATATTAGCAAATCTAATGTATCAGACCATCAGATATGTTTGTGGCAAGTAACAGAAATACTGACTCAAATTCTCTTTAAAAATGAGGATATTTCTTGGGGCGCCTGGGTGGCTCAGTCAGTTGAACAGCCAACTCTTGATTTCAGCTCAGGTCATGATCCCAGGGTTGTGGGACTGAGCCCTGCATTGAGCTCCTCGCTGAGCATGGATCCTGCTTGAGATTCTCTCTCTCTCTCTCTCTCTCTCTCTCTCTCTCTCTCTCTCTGCCCCTCGCCCCTGCTTGCTCTCTCACTCTCTCTCTCAAAAGTAAAAATAAAATTAAAAAATAAGGATATTTCTTGACTCAGCAGGATGTCTAGAGGTAGAATAAGTTTCAGGGCAGGCTGTAGTTCAATGATGCCATAAAGAATCCAGATATTTTCCATCTTTCTGCTCTGCCACCCTTGGTATTCTGTCACTCCTAGGTTTGTAGCACCATAACTGCAATATTTGTAAGTATCCAGGCAAAATGTCCAGAGAAAGATGAAAAAACTGACTTTCTTTGATTTTCACTCAGGATCAAAAACAGTTTTGCCAGAAGTTCTCCTAATGGGTGTTATGTCTCATTAGCAAGAACTGGATTGAATGCCCGTTCTTGAACCGTAAATGGCACGGTACAATTTTAGTCCAGAGCATCAGAATCCCCTGGAAGACCTGGTAAAATACATACCGCTCGGTCCCACCCCCAAAGTTCCTGATTCGGCAGGTCTGGCATGGGGCTTGACAATCCGCATTTCTAATAAATCCTGCACAAAGGTAAATAGGCAGGAGGGAACAGAACTGAGTAGGGTTGTTTGCAGATTTCTCTAGTGCCTTCTCTAAAGTGGTAAGAGTCTGCCTCCAGCAACAGGAGAGCTTAGGCCCTGCCTTGATGAAGAAAAGGAGGTTTTTCTGACTTTGCCACTTCTTCATTGCCTTCAGCTCAAAATAAATTTTATGTCAAAGAGGCGTATTTGGGGGTGACATTCCGTTTCTTTGCACAGGTATGCAGTGATATTAAAGCTGATTTTTTAAACCCTTATAATAAATTCATTTAATTTGGGTCAGCTTGACTACATAAAATAAGATTTCTCTCTCCTTCCTTGTCTTCTTCCCAACTTTCTATATCTATTTAGTTTTTGTCCTTTATCCTCCTTTTTATCTTTTAATTTGGAAACAAACTGTAAATAGCCTCTAAACTAGGACAATATTACTTTCCATTTTCCATAACAAGAGACATCTTCATCCGTTATATTTTTTTTACCAAAAACATATCCTACCTTATTTGCATATTTTGCCTGCAGATTTTTTTTCCTTATTATTTCTAGTACTTTTAGTTACATCTGTTGATTAGAATTTTTAACTCTCAGGAACCCTAATATTAGTGAAAACTAGGAGGCTGCCTATTGTGAAGTGTTTATGATGCACCAATGTTCTGTAGTAGATTGGCAAATGTACAATAAACACATAATTTCATAATTTCTAGGAGCATATGCTTTTTAATAGACAATTTTTTCAGTGTGGCAAGAAGAATGTGTTATTAACAGACCCAAATATCATTTGCCTCTTTAATATAAGAAGCCAAAGTAGATAAATTTATATTTAGCATTTAATGTTTCAGCATTTTATCTGACTGGAAATGATCTAGATATTCAACAAATATCTAGTATGTTAATTTAGTTTAACTTAGTACAACTTTAAAGATACAACTTGCCAAAAAGATTTTGGAAACTATTTTTAAGCAGACATGTTTTATAAAACATAATCATTGTGGAAAAGTTCATTTCTTTTTTTTTTTTTTTAACGTTTATTTACTTTTGGGACAGAGAGAGACAGAGCATGAACGGGGGAGGGTCAGAGAGAGGGAGACACAGAATCTGAAATGGGCTCCAGGCTCTGAGCTATCAGCACAGAGCCCGCCGCGGGGCTTGAACTCACAGACCGTGAGATCATGGCCTGAGCCAAAGTCGGCTGCTTAAATGACTGAGCTACCCAGGCGCCCCAAGGAAAAGTTCATTTCTAAACTTATTCCACTTACATGTGTTTAATTCACGTGTTCTAAAAGATTATGTTTAGATTACTCATGAACATTTCATGACACATTAGACAAAGTTAGCCATAATCTTAAGTTATTTCTCTTGCTGATAATTTTTGTAACATCAAACATCATAGAAGCAAAGCATCTATAAAGTTAAACATGTGGCTTCTCACTCTCTGTCTCCCTCTCTACTTCTGTGCTTAACACACATTAAGCAATTTATTTTTATTACATGTTTTGTTCTTAGGATGATTTCAAACTTTTATAATCTTAAATATCTAATAGAGACAACATAAGCTCGTTTGACTAGTCTTAATTTTTGTAAGTGCCTATTTTTTAAGCCAATTAAATAGAGCCCTTTTACAACTTATTTTTGGTAAAATACCATCTGGAGGTAGAAAAGTATCACATATATATAACATACATATGTAGACATATATAAACATACGGACACAAACAGAAATCTTACAGCTCTGATTTGAACATTTTAGGAATGAGACAAGATAACACAGAAACTCACAAGTAAAAGAACAGTTGGATCTAATTGTGTTTCTGGCAGATGGAACTAGTTAGGTTACCCACTCAGATTGCTAAAACTTTTTTACTATTATTTATGCAGAAGACTTTTAGGATTTGTATTTGCCCTTGATATGTAATCTTATGGAGGCTGTGGACTAAATTTTGGGTAAGGGAGTTTTCATAGTAGTATGTTTTCTTAAAAAGCTTCCCCCTCCCAACCTTTTTTTGTACATGGTGTAAGTTAGGGTCCAACTTCATCCTTTTGCATGTGGGTGGATGTCCAGTTTTCCCAATGTCACTTGTTAAGAGACTGTCTTTCTTCATTGAGTGGCCTCGACACTCTTGCCAAAGATTATTTGACCATGTACGTAAGGGATTATTTCTGGGCTGTCTATTCTGTTTCATTGGTCTATACGTCTGTATTTATGCAGGTACCATACTGTTTTGATAACTATAGCTTTATAATATGTTTGAAATCAGAAAAGTGTCAAGATTTCCAACTTTGAGGGTGCTTGGGTGACTCAGCCGGCTAAGTGTCCAACTTCAGCTCAGGTCATGATCTCGCGGTTCATGAGTTTGAGCCCTGTGTTGGGCTCTGCGCTGACAGCTCAGAGCCTGGAGTCTGCTTCGGATTCTGTTCTCCCTCTCTCTCTGCCCCTCTCCTGCTCGCGCTCTGCCTATCTCTCTCTCAAAAATAAATAAACATTAAAAAAAGTTTTTAACGAAAGACTTCCAACTTTGTTCTTTTTCAAGATAATTTTGAGGCTATTCAGGGTTCCTTGATGTTCCGTATGAATTTTAGGATGGATTTTTCTATTTCTGCAAAAAATAACTTCAGGATTTTGATAGGAATTACACTGCACCTGTAGATTGCTTTGGGTAGTTGACATCTTAATAATATTAAGTCTTCCAATTCATGAATATGGGATATCTTTCCATTAATCTGTGTCTTCTTTAATTTCTTCTAGTAATGTTTTATAGTTTTTGGTGTACATGTGTTTTAAATTTTAAACACAAAACTTTCAAGCAGTCACAGGAAAATAACTTAAGGTCGGTTCCTTTACAATGACTGCGCTAATGTTATTTACTTCAAATCTACTATTTAAATGCAGTAATTATTAAATGCCAGAGTTATTATTAAATGGCAGAAACTGTGCTGGAAGACAGTTTGAACCACAATGAATCTTGAAATAAATGAGGTCCACGTATACAGAGCTGACTATATGATGGAGAGTTCTCCAAATTAACTTGTATGCAGAATACTTTTATTCCCCAAAGAAGAAGTAATTAAAATGTGCTAAGCTGGAACTTATGTATACATTCCTAAAACTCAACAAGAACTGAAGCAATTGTTGACAATTGAGACCAACATCCAGATTTTTCTAGGACTGTTTTATCACCAACATTGCTTAGAAGTGCCAGATTTTGTTAATAATAACAAGCAGACTGATCTTATTACATTTAAATTCCCAGGCGATGCATAACTTGATTCCCTGTCCCTGGGGAGGTCTTCTCCCACCACTGACCTTTAGTTCGCTCCTGGCACTAGGCCTCAGAGAGTTTGCCTTCGGAAGCTAGCAGGCCAGTAGTGACTCCGTGCTTATCTCCCCTCAGCATCAGTCACCTGCCGCTCTGCTTCTAGAGTGCCTGCCACTCTCTGCTCTTCTCAGGCCCGCGTCATGGCTTCTGCTTACTACCCTCCCTGACCATCTCTCAGCTTCTGTCCCGGCCGTGAACTGCTGACTGAATCTGCGCTCTTGCATTCCAGCCACCAAGAGAGGATCCCATAATAAAACACTTTGTGCCAGGCTCCCTCACGGGCTGCTAGCCAGTTTAGAGGTTGAACTGCCTTTGGGCCAGACACCCAGACCTGTGCAATCACCAATGGCCAGAGTGGCAGGACCATGTGGCCGGCTTTCCTGTGGAGGGAGGTCCAGGCAAGGCGGGCAGGCATCCAAACTTGTTCCTCTCCAAACTTCCCTTTCTCCTTGTTTTCCTTCTGTCTCCTCCCCACCAGCTCTTGTGACTTCTGTGCTGTCCGCTTTCTCTCTTTTCTCTCTCTCTTCCCCTTTCCCCTCTTTCCTCTCTATGACAGTTTCTATGGATCTCCAGATACGAAGCTTCACAAATTCATATTCACTGCCTGCTCTGTAACAGTAATAAATTCTTCCCTATATAGCCTCGGGCCCCTTATGCTCAACTAAAAGCAGATGAGAGAACTGGCTACCAAATAAACTTAAGTTGGCATGTGGTCTTTAGTTACCCATGATTGTATGACATCTCTAAACCTAATCCTTTAACCCTTTGTAACAAATACCCCCACCCCACCCCCACCAATCATTATCTGTGAAAACTTACTAAGGAATCTCTTTCAGGGTAAACGGTAAACTTTTAGGGTGCTTTACTTGGGAAAATAAGTGTCAGAACTTACTACTCCAGAGCCCTACTGAGAGTTATTCATCAGTCTAGCATTTTACAAGCTGTCGTCCTTTCATTTTCTCTCCCACATTGGTTTCTTTCCAGAATGCAGATGTCCTATAGCAGATACAGTAGGGGAGAAGCAACTGCGTTACACAAGACAAAGAAGGGCAGTGGAGAGATTAACAGCCCTACTCACTAGCAGGTGGACTGCACTGTCCTGAATAGTAGGAACAGTTTCCTGTGGGCCAGCCTTCTTTCTATTTTTATTTCTGAAAAAGACAATCAGATTTAACACGAGAGCTTATAAGAACTGCTTTTAAAAACCCAAGCCCACCTTCCTAACATTAATTTCAAGTTTTCCGTATCTCCTCCTACACGCATAAGAATTTTTCCCTAGCTACAATTATAACTAGGGACACATTGCTCTTTTATTTCCAGCTGCAGGCAGACAGACTTTGTTGGTGTGGCTGCAGGAGGTAGACAAATGCTTCTCCAACACTTTGTGTAATCTAGCCCAATGCCCACCGCATCTAACGGGTCACAAATGTTTACCAGTAAAAAAATATGGTCAAGCCTTTAGGAGTTCACAACCTAAGGAGAGAACGAGAGAGAGAAACGTAATGCACTATTGATTTTCCAAATGACCATTGTCAATTCCTTCACCTTTTCCTTCACTCTGTCCAAAGCAGTAAAGACAGAAGAGCCTATCAATCAGACAAGAGTCAAAGCCCTCTGAAAATCCCTGCAATCCCCTTCTTCCTGTCACCAGGGAGTTACTTCTAAGGACTTCAAGATTCTCCCCAACCCTGCCAGCAGCCTGACAACTTTTTTTCCCCCTGATATCAGAGCCTCTACCCCCTCTGCAAAGTAAATCCCTCCCTTAGCCTCGTCTCCTTTTTTTCCACATTCTGGCCTCTCCCTGGAATGTCTTCCTTGCCCTGCCTCCCTTCCTCCTTTTTCCGTGGCACTTCTTCCCTCTGGAATGGCCTCAGCCCATGAAGCATCCGCCTTCCATGTAGTATGGAAGTTAGACTAACTCCCTACAAGGGCCAGGTAGGACAGATGGTGTTCTTTCAACTTTGCACATTAAGTATATGGGAATATTCTTTACTTTGACAAAGATATGCTCTATCTTGTTCCTCCTGGAAACGTATGGCCCTTGGTCAACCTTTCATTTTCACAATTTTGATAGAATAGGGATACATTAGGATAGGATCCATTTTCCTCCTAATTCTACTCTAAGAAAAACAACAGTGCAAGAATGGGGTTAAAATGACAATAGGCACTTAACGTCAGTAAGTGGCGAAGGACCTTCTGAATAACAGGGAACATTTGTACCCTTAGAAGGCTTCTCTCCAGCCACTGTTCACCCACATGGAATACGGGTCCAGTGTGGCTAGACCTTCTGCCTTTCCAGGAGACAGAAATCCAGATATTTTTGCAAAAAGAAAGAAAGAAAAAGAAAGAAAGAAAGAAAGAAAGAAAGAAAGAAAGAAAGAAAGAAAGAAAGAAAGAAAAAGATCTATCTTTCAAATGTTGTCAGCTAATTCAAAAGAATTTAAAATGCTACAAAGACAAAGCAAATAAACATGCAGAGTGCATGAGGATTTCCGGGGTGCAGTCTCTGGAGCTATAAATGCTAACAGGCGTTTATCAGATTTTATTATACGTGCATTTGCTTAATTTACAACAGACAGTTCCATGATTATGCTTTTTATAGCGATCAGTAGTCTGTTTTTGTATTCATTCTCCATATTTGTGGTATATCTGTGTTTCCTATGCTATCTCCATGGTGTTATTAATAGTGCATTAAGATAAAATTACCCTCCTTTCCCTCCTCTCTTTCTCCCTCCCCCGCAAAAGGATTTAAGACATAGCACTTTCAAAACCAAAGCCTGGAATCAAATTAGTTGAGATATCAAATTACAGTAGCTTTATGGAGTTCTCTAGAGTGGCTAGAAATTTTACCAATAATCTTACTGTAAATCCTTGTTCAGAGGAGAACTGAGTAAATCCGGTTAGCATACACACACACACACACACACACACGCACGCACGCACCCCACACACAGCACTACGATGCAAACTAAAACTGCAGTATGTGAGTCACTTCTCTTAACACTACCATGTGCCTTCCTAAGGCTAAGGAGCTCCATGCAGAGGATTTTTCCCACTTCTGAACTCCAACCATTTGGCACCCTCTCCCATCAGCATTTACTCCATAATTTTATCAAAACTGCATGTACATCTGCCTTCCCTATAAGAGCAGGGACTGCAGTCACCAGGCCTGGCACAGTGCCATGCACATAGTTGGCAAAGCAAGATGTATTGCATAAGCCATTATCATCAGCCAAATAACAGCTACCATTTCCAGAGCACTTACTATGTGCTAAGTAGTTTACCTACATTATCCTGGAGGCTTTCCCAGACCAGACCATCCAATGCAAAGCAGCACCCCAGTCACCCTGTAGCACATAACCTTATTTTATTTCTCTAAATAGGATTTACTGCTATCTAATGTGTTCTCGTTTAGTTATGTCTCCCCCACTAGAATGAAAGCTCCAAGAGAACAGTCATTTTGTCTATCTACCTCGCACTTGGCACATAGAGAGCAAATAAATGAACCTAAACTTCCCACTTTCAGCTCACCAAACTCTACACCCGAAAAACAAGTAATCCAGTGAAGAAATGGGCAGAAGACATGAATAGACACTTTTCTAAAGAAGACATCCAGATGGCCAACAGGCACATGAAAAGATGCTCAACGTCACTCCTCATCAGGGAAATACAAATCAAAACCACACTGAGATACCACCTCACACTCGTCAGAGTGGCTAAAATGAACAAATCAGGAGACTATAGGTACTGGTGAGGATGTGGCAAAATGGGAACCCTCTTGCACTGCTGGTGAGAATGCAAACTGGTGCAGCCACTCTGGAAAACAGTGTGGAGGTTCCTCAAAAAATTAAAAATAGATCTACCCTATGACCCAGCAATAGCACTGCTAGGAATTTACCCCAGGGATACAGGAGTGCTGATGCATAGGGGCTCTTACACCCCAATGTTTATAGCAGCACTCTCAACAATAGCCAAATTATGGAAAGAGCCTAAATGTCCATCAACTGACGAATGGATAAAGAAGATGTGGTTTATACATATATACAATGGAATCTTGGCAATGAGAAAGAATGAAATCTGGCAGTTTGTAGCAACGTGGATGGAACTGGAGGGTATTATGCTAAGTGAAGTAAGTCAGGCAGAGAAAGACAGATACCATATGTTTTCACTCATATGTAGATCCTGAGAAACTTAACAGAAGACCAGGGGGGAGGGGAGGGGGGAAAAAAAAGTTACATAGAGGGAAGGAGGCGAACCATAAACGACTCTTAAATACTGAGAACTGAGGGTTGATGGGGCGTGGGGGAGAGGGGAAAGTGGGTGATGGGCATTGAAGAGGGCACCTGTTGGGATGAGCACTGGGTGTTGTATGGAAACCAATTTGGCAATAAATTATATATAAAAAAACCTTCCCACTTCCTTGGGTAGTAGAGTTGACTTGCATACAGCAGACCACAAGAAGTATGTTTTAAAATGCATATGTAGATTTCAGGATAATTGTGTTGAATATTTTATGGTTCATAATGAACTCTGGGAGAGGGGAGGGCAATAAAAGTTTAGTCACATTCCCCCAAGCACTGACTGACATATGTGCTGGAATTTTTGCTGCAATACGAAAGCCACTTCCTCTGACATAAGGTCCCTTACACGTCTGGGTCTTGCCACATCCTCTGATATACAGAGTTCGTGATGGCTAGGCTGGCTGGGGCGGTCAGGATTCCAGAAGCTCACACTTAAAGAGGGGTAAGTGGAGGGGTCAGGCGACCAAGAGTGAGCGTACAGGAGGATCGCGGATTCGTCATCCCCCACCCCGATTCTCCGCCTTGGGGCTCCCCTTCTACTGCGACCCGCTTCCTTGCACCACCAAAGCCCAGACGCACTGCACGATCAAACCTTCTCACCCCCAAGCCTTCAGGGGTCACTGAATCCCACGTCACGTGAGTGGAGACAGGCGCCGGCGCCCACAGGTTCCCGGCAGGTTCAGAGGCGGGAGACCAGGACCCAGAACTGACCCGCCCTTGCTCCGCCCCTCGCTCCGCCCCTTGCTCCGGCCTGCCCCGGCCGCCATCCCACCCGCGCCAGCAGCGGCTCTGTCCTTCGGCCGGCGGCCCGGTTCCGCCCCGCCCCTCGCCGTGCCACGGCCCCGCCCCGCTCAGACTCCGCCTCTGGCCCCGCCCACGCCGCTCGCTTCCCGCCCCTCGCGGCCCCACTTACTCTGCGGCCGGCACCCACACCGCCGGAGCCGGCAAGCTGGTGACTGCCGCTGCTGCGCGTCCTCGTCTTCCCGCGTCACTGCTGCCGCCATGCCTGGAGGTCTCCTTCTTGGGGACGAGGCTCCCAACTTCGAGGCCAATACTACCATCGGCCGTATCCGTTTCCACGACTATCTGGGAGACTCGTAAGTGGCCACCTCGTAGCGTCCTCGGGTTACGCCCGGCCTCGGAGGTGCCTTCCCTATTTCTTCTACCTTCCGTCCTCCCAGCTCAGCCCCCTGCTCGCCGCCCGCCTCCTCCCCGCACCGGTTCCTGCACGTGCCTCTGGCCGAGTGGCTCCTGCCCCGCGTCGGCCGAGCGCTGCTGGGGGCCGGCCCCTCGACCCCATTCCGCCGGCGGCCCCCATGTGGCTGAGCCGGCTGCGCGGCGGGAAAGGGGGAGGGGAACGAAATTGGGTTCCAGCAGGTACGGGCACCCGAGGCCGATGCGGAGGGTTTGTTGCCTGTATCACTCGGTTTGGTAAGGGGTGCAAGGAGCGTGGCCGAGTTGAGGCGGCTGGGGCGAGGGCCGGGCTGCATCAGGGGTCACTTCCCGGGACTTGTGCCCAGGGTCGCACTCCCTCCCTCGGTGCTGGAATTTGCTCCCTGGGGGAAGGTGAGTGTCTAAGGCCAGAGTCTGAGGACACTGCTGTGGGCGGAAGGTTCGGGACGGCCCAGCGCGCCGAGGACTTGCTTGCTGCAGTGGTATTTGCAGGCTTCTCGACACAAAATGTAAAAATTTAAACCACCAGCTGCCAAATAAGTGGCTGAAAGACTTTTTGTCCAGAGCCTCCTCCTGTGGCTGGGATATGATTTGATAACAGCTTTGGGAGGAACCAAGAACATTCTGTATGTAGGTGTGTCCTTCATTCCAGAACTTGCAACACTTGAAGTGAAGGGCTTTCTGAGGTTGCTCAGTTGCAATGGCCTGTTCTTGCCGCGGTAGGCCACTGCAGGCTCCTGGACCTCCCCGCTTTTGAGACCCTTTTGTTTCCCAGTCGTGTGCCCCTCACTGCTTCCTCCCCCCACTGCTTTGCTTCCAGCACGTGGCCTTGCCGGCGATAGCCAGATCTGGCCTGGCAGTCAGACCATTATGACTAGGAGTAAATTGGTGTTGCCCAGGTTTTACGTTTTACAGCCCCTGAATCAGCAAGCTTTTAAGTTGCTTGGTTTTAATCTGAAACCTCCCAGATATGTGTCATTATATTATGGCTCTGGAGTTCCAGTGGTCCCACCACACTGGTTTTCCCTTTTTTTTTTTTTTAATTATTGAAGTATAGTTGACACACAGTGTTATATTAGTTTCAGGTGTACAATATAGTGATTAGACAATTCTATACATTACTCAGTGCCCATCACAGTAAGTAGTCACCGTCTGTCACCATGCATTATAATATTATTGAGTGTTTCCCATGCTGTGCTTTTTATCCCCATGACTAATTTATTTTATAACTGCAGTTTGTACCTCTTAATCCCCTTGATCTATTTCACTCATCCCCCCCACCCCCTCTGGCAGCCACCAGTTCTCTGCATTTATGACTCTGCTCCTGGCTTTTTGTTCGTATTTTCTGCAGTGTGGTGTTCTGAGGCTTAACAAATCCTCCATGATTTGTGTCCTTATTTTATTTACAGTGTCCAGATATATATGTGTATAGACAGAGAGAGGGAAGTTTATGACATTCATCAATGACTGGACAGGGCTATGCAGAGAACCTGGGAGGGGTTCTTAGCCACTTAGGCCTCCACAGCCCTTTACACTCTCTTAAGTCTATTTTCCAGCTGCCAATTTAAGGGAAAAGCTAAGCTTTGTGAAAGAGAGGACTAGCCTAGAAAAAAGATGAAAAATGGAACATTCAGACCTTAAAGGCAGGGAGAGATATACAGACTGTGTCCAATCTCGTATTAGTATTTCTCCTAAAGTCCATGGGATTTTTAGAGTATGTTCCTTTCCATTCCTATCTACAGTCCTCATCCCCATAGAACAAAATCTTATCAGAACTCTGATTGTATAAAGATAAATATTGACATAAAACATTTATTATAGCAATAATTATAAATGCCGTCACTATTTAAGCTAACCCTACTTTTTTGGGTTTCTTGCTGTTGTTTATTTGCCCCTGGGTCTATCCTGATTTTATTAAAAGTGGTGCCTTCTCAGGGAGCCACCAGTAGGAAGATGAGAAAAATATCTGCATCTACAAACAAAAATATAACAAGTCTGCCTCAGGTCACGCCTGGGATTGTGTTCCCTCCCCTACCTTGAAAAGAAGTTTGAGCTCTTTTTATAATTATAATACATGGTTTTGCCTAATGCAATTTCCCCAGGGACTCTGTTCTGTGTGTGATCTCAATTCAGAGGTCAGCTTTTGATCTAGGTGTTTTTTGGAGGAAAAAAAAATAATAATTTCAAACATTGCAGGTATCTGCCCTACCCCTGACAACTGGAAACAACTAAGGGGTTTGGGTGCTTCATTTGGTGAGTTTAATGAGCTTTAGCTCTGTTTCTTTGTGTATATGGTAGAAGCAGCTTCTTTACAGTACATCTTCACCAAACAAAACTTGTTTTCCTGGGGTTTTCTGGGGGTTAGTGAGTGAGGACCCTTCCCTTAAAGGAGGAAACCTTTTGTCTTTTGAAAATGAGGAAGGAAGGAAATGGGATAATGTAATTGAACTCCTCTTAAGAGCACACACAGTTAGGGAGACTTAGAGGGGAATGCAGACCATAGTAAGACATCCTCAGACTTACCCTCTTCCTAGCCATGTGGCACACTGGAGTTTGGCCTCTGAGGGGGACAGGATGTGAAGTGGCTTAAACTGAGTTCCTTAGCATGATTCAGCAAAACCTTTTCGATGCACAATGGAAAGAGTGTGTCTGACGCTTCTAATTCATCAACCCTTTAACAACTCGGGAAGAAATGCCCTGTTTTTCTCTCAACTCTTGGAAACTTTCTCGTAAGTCTCATCTGACCCTTAAGCAGATCCTTTACCATAGAATCAAAGGCCTAGATTTTTTACCCATACCTAGATTATTTATATCACAAGATGTATAGCCTTCTTACTGTCCTTTATAAAAAAGTAAACATACCACAAACCTCCAGAATCTTCAAAATATTACCTCTCTCTTCCCTGTCTTGCCATAGGGCCCTCTATCCTCATTGTAGGAAGGCTTTTCCTTTCCTGAAGCCTTGGGAGTTGAGTGGCAGATGTAGGTGGGAGGGAGGTACCCTTGTCTCTGCTTTGTTCTTTGTGCCTCAGGAAACTTGGCAGATTTTGAGAGGTCAAGCTTGGCATCTAGACTGAGTTGAGTTATTTAGTAGTTTAGGATCCTGGTTTAACACAAGTCCAGCGGGGTGTGGAGAACCCGGTGTTAAATTTTCCTTTTCAGTCAGAAGAGTAGTTCTGTTGCCAAGGAGAAGGAAATGGTATTCCAAAAGTTCTTGGTGACTTTTAGCTGGAAATATGCTTAAAAATCTATATAAAGTTTCATCCTAGGTAATGATGATTTAGATATTCATGTTTACCTAAGAATCTGTAGTTGTCAAAATCTGTGTTGTAGGCAGCCAGTTTTCTTGCCTACTTGGACTAAAGCAAAAAGGAAAAGAAACTGCAAAGGAAGAGACAGGTAAAACTCAAAAGTGCGGTAGCTTCGTCAGGGTGCAGAGATTGGGTGTCCTGCTTGGCAGGCTCGGTAGCTTTACAAAAGTTTTTATATCCACTCACTACAAAGAAGCCAAGTGTCAGCTTTAATTTTACATATAAATAGAGGATAGAAGCCTATTTATTTGAGATTATGTAACCTGTTTATTATTGCAGTCAGGCATTTGGTTGGATTGGGGCATATTGGGACATCCATTATTATAGCCTAGAAAAAAAGTAGAAGTGGGTAAGAAGGGGGGAAAAGGTATTTCAGTAAGCTTGTTGGTTTGAGTAGCACAGATTTTATGAGCTGAAAAAGAGTCAGGGTGGCCCTGTAGTTATTTAAGGAGGCAACACCCTTAAATTACAGTCTCCTAAGACATTTATCATGTGGAATTTCATATGTTTGGTTGAATCGGGCTTTCAACATAGGCTTTTCTGGAAGTCAGAAGATCAAAAAGCATTCCTCGACAAAAATTTAAAAGTAATTGTCCTCATAAGCACTTATTTAAAAAGGAAGTCATTTTTGACATAGGATTTGTGATTTCTCATTCTACATGACGGTGATAATCCCTCCAATAAGCTGTGGCTTCCTTTTCCTTCATCTCAGATGGGGCATTCTCTTCTCGCACCCTCGGGATTTCACCCCCGTGTGTACCACGGAGCTCGGCAGAGCCGCAAAGCTGGCACCCGAATTTGCCAAGAAGAACGTGAAAATGATTGCCCTCTCAGTGGATAGTGTTGAAGACCATCTTGCCTGGAGCAAGGTATAGTACCAATTGGCATGTGCTTTGAGGTTATAAATCAAGGTATAAATTATGTAGAGTAGCTTGGGTTTTTTGAGGTAAAGGTACAAGTAACTTCAAGTTCAGACTTCACCTATTATTTGAAAATCTGACTTAAACTGCACAGTGATCTCTACCTTGCTAAATGCAATGCTCGGTTTTTAGCCCTCGTCTTTCCCGGCCCACTAGCAGCCTTCAACCCACTGGTCGTTGTATATCCTGGAACATTTTCCTCTCATGGCTTCCAGACACCACATCTTGAGCTATTCCTGTTTATGGTCAGAGTGAGCTTCCTCACCCCCAACTCCTAGTTATGCTAAAGTTGCCCTGAATTCATTTATTGGACACCGTCTCTTTTTATCTATACCCTTCCCCGTGGTGAGCTCATCCACTCACATCTAAATGCTGTGATTCCCGAATTTCCATCTCTAGGCCAGACACTGCTGGTTCCCAGCCTGCTACGACCACCGCCAACTCCCATCTCCCCTGGGATGTCCTGTCATCTCACACCTAGTATGTCTGACACTGGCTTCCTTTTCTTAATCCGAGATCTTACTCATCTTAGCTAATGGACACTGCGTTTTCATAGTTGGCCAAAATCTAGGCATCATCCTGAATTCCTCTGGTTTTTCCATATCCACGTCTGGTTCATCAGTAAACTTGTCTGCTCTGCCTTTAAAATGATGCAAAATACTATTTGGAAGACTTTCCTCAGGTAGCTTTGTGGCTTGTGCCTTTCCCGCTTTCAAGTCTTGACTCAAATGCTACCTCATCAAGGCCTTCTTCCATGGCCTTCTTATCTAAAATTATAACTCCCCTCCATGTTCCTTATCCCCCTGTCGTTTTTTCTTTAGCATTGTCACCATCTAAAATAAAATGTTCTGCACGTTGCTAGTTTCATTTGTTCATTTGTCCACACCCATCAGGCTCAGCAAGGCAGACTCCTATTTTGTGCTCTGCCAAACAGTGTTTGGCACTCAGTGTATCCTAGGCAGTCAGTCTCTGTGTGTTGAATGCACCAACGGAAGGAATTGTCTACTTTCAACAAACGATTTACTTGGACAATAAATGTGGTGGTCTAAACTTGAGGACATTTTGATGACTTTGCGACGATGTGCCACTAAAAAGTGATGATAGGTAAGCTCTGAAGGATGCTTACAATGTACTAGGCACTCTGTCAAGCACTTGTCATGCAACTGAATAAAAGATGTGGTACTGACTTGTGAGCTGGCCACCTGGGGCTGCAGCCCTTGGCCATTTCCTGCTAGTTAATTCTAACTGCCCGAGATTAGAAGCATCATATACAGGAGAAAAGAGAAGGGGATTTCTCTTGCTTATGGTGGCATTTTTTTCATCCCTTACATTTGGCTGCGACTGGTAAGTGCATTTCTGCACTATGCTCTCATGTTTGCCAGTGAGAATACTTTTCCTCCCACAGAGTTGGAGGGACTTGCTCAGGGTTGGCCGGCTAGGAAAGGATGGCAGTGCAATTGGAACCTCAAACCAATGCTGTCATTGATACTACATGATAGAGAGTAGGAATTCATCTGATTTAGGCTAGAATAAAGCCAAAGCATGTGGTTCTTTGGTGTTCGTGGATATAACGTAATGCCCATCAGGGAAGTGGCAGTGTTGACCGTTTATTACTGTACAGCAGCCATTGAAACTAGAAACCACCAAAGGAAGAGTTGATTGCCTCTTGTAAAACACCTTTTAAAGTAGCAGCATGCCCGGACTCATTTTAGCCTGTGAGCCTCTGCCTTGAATTTTCAGAATTGTGAGAGCACTGAACAGGAAACAAGTCCCACCTATCAGAAGCAGTGGCCAAACTTTGGCACTCAACTGGTTACATAGGAAACTTCAGGACGCCTCTAGCACAAAGCCTTTTGATTATTATTTAGTTGTGATGAGCTGATGGGGGGCCAGTGACAACAGAAAGGAAGTTAAGATAATAAAATTAAGGAACACGTCAAAATGTGTTGTTACCCGTTTCAAAGTTCACCTGTACCACTTCTGTCCTGTCGCATCTCTGCTGAGAAATTGACAGAGGCTCTATATCCGCCATGACCTCAACCCCTATGTTACTTTTAAGGCTCCACATAATAAACAGACCTTATTCCAACCTTAAATCCTCTCTCCCACTGCTTCCTAAAGCTCTACCCAGCTAAGTTACTCACTCTCTTCTCAGTTATTTATGCTCAGACCTGCCTGCATGTTTCATTAATACTGCTCCTCTTCCCTGTGAAAAATCTCATCCATCCTTCAAGGCCCCAGGTAGAATCTCTCCTGAAGTCTTTCCTAACTCAGGAGACCTATCTGTCAGTGGGGACATTAGTATACTTCAGCATTTACAATCTGCCATGTAAATATTAGAGTCTTGCATTTGCTGCTACTTCACAGGGGAATCATCTTAACCAAAGTAGAAGTTTCTTTGAAGGCACGTGCCACGCCTCACTCATCCACATGCACTTGCCCTCGTGCTTACCCCACGGGAAGTGCTATATCATTACTTGATCAAATATGGGAGCTAGATTTTCTTTTTCAAAGGCTTCTAGGGATAGGAAAAGTAGGAATGAATGAGTAAATGAGTGAAGTTTAGTAGGGGAAGAGAGTAGAATGAGGAGGAAAGTACATTATTGTCTTTCAGTTCAGACCTGAAATGCTTTGTTTTCTATGTGGATTTCACCCTAGTGTAAATTTACCTTGGACTTGTCCTTAAAGTATATATTCAACTCTCCATTCTTGGATTTGCTTCAAATTTTATGGGGTTTTTTTTCATTTCTTAATATCTGCTGTATAGTAGCTTAATGTCTGGGTCGGGGTTCTTAGCGGGCAGGGACCAGATCTGTAGAATTATCTTTGCATGTGGCATTACTTTTAGATGTGATGGACTTAATGAACACATTATTTCTGATGGTATTTACTTATTGGGTACTCAGAGGTACCTTAGTTTGGGATCTAACTCTACAGCATTCAACTTTTAAAGCATTTCTTTCTGCTTTCCGTGGGCAGTAAAATCATGCCAAATTTTAAGAGACCTGGGCACGAAAAGGGTCTGTGGTGATAACCTAAGTACTGTACTGTACTGTTATTTCTGTCAGTGAGTGATTGGGATGAGGAGTGTTCATTCATTTTTTTTTTTTTTTTTTTACTAAAATCGCTTAGAGAAAATTATGATTGTGTTCCTCTTCCCTATCTCGCAAGATGTTCATTGATTGAATTCAGAGAATGTGCCTGGTTTAGATTTTTTTTTCCCCTTTCACCTGCATTTCAGGATATCAATGCTTACAATGGTCAGGAGCCCACAGAAAAATTACCTTTCCCCATCATTGATGATAAGAATCGGGACCTTGCCATCCTGTTAGGCATGCTGGACCCAGCAGAGAAGGACGAAAAGGGCATGCCTGTGACAGCTCGTGTGGTGAGTTGTAGAAATCCATTAGTTGTCCTCATGACTGGCCAGGCTCCGTGTACAGCTGAGTGCTTACACCGACTCGAGGAATAGGGGAATATCTCCAGTTATGAAATAATTAGGGGCAATCCCACTGACCATCCGTACTGCTGAAGCAAAGTAAAATTTTCAGCTAAATTTGATAACTTTTGGAAATGTACATAAAATAAGTAGTTGATCATAAGATATCATCTAGAATTGAGGAATCTTTTTCCCAGCTCTCCTAACAGCCCTCTCTTTTAAAGTGGTGGGCCATAATACCCTTCTTCATAAGGCAACTGTGGCTGGGAATTCCTGTTTGTCCTTACCTACTAGAGAACAGACTTAATCCGTCATCTGCAAAACTATACAACTATTTGAAGACCAGTATCAACTCCCATCGGTATATTTTTTTAAAGGTTTTTAATGTTTATTCATTTTTTGAGAGAGAGACAGAGTGCGAGCGGGGGAGGGGCAGAGAGAGAGGGAGACAGAATATGAAGCAGGCTCCAGGCTCTGAACTGTCATCACAGAACCCGACACAGGGCTTGAACTCAGGAACTGTGAGATCATAACCTGAGCCAAAGTCAGACACTTAACCGACTGAGCCATCCAGGTGTCCCCTACCCCCATTAGTATATTTTTAAGGTAATCATCCCTAGTTAACATAGTACCTTCCTGAGGCCTTTCCTGGATTCAATTTGCATATCAGGTTTTCTTATTGAGACACCCAGAACCAAATAGAATTCCCTTCTAAGTTTAGAAAAATAACATGGAGGGGCGCCTGAGTAGCTCAGTTGGTTAAGCCTCCAACTTCAGCTCAGGTCGTATCTCGCAGTTTGTGAGTTCAAGCCCTGCATCGGGCCCTGTGCTGACAGCTGAGAGCCTGGAGCCTGCTTTAGATTCTGTGTCTCCCTCTCTCTGCCCCTCCCCCACTCACACTCTGTCTCTCTCTCCTTCAAAAATAAATCAACGTTAAAAAAAAAAGAAAAGAAAAGAAAAAGAACCTGGAGAAGAAAATTATCTACACTGAAGCCACCCAGATTAACAGTTTGATGTATCCTTCTAGATGTTTGCTGAGGGCAGGGGTGGGGGCAGGGTTTTGGGTTTTGGTTTTTTTCTACACCCTTGAACATTTCTAATAACTAAAGAGCTTTCAAAGAGGCTTTGATATCAAAAACACTTAAAAGAATTATTCCTATTTATGCATCTGTGTGCTTTGCAGGTATTTATCTTTGGTCCTGATAAGAAGCTGAAGCTGTCTATCCTCTACCCAGCAACCACTGGCAGGAACTTTGATGAGATTCTCAGGGTAATTACCTCTCTCCAGCTGACAGCGGAAAAGAGGGTTGCCACCCCCGTTGATTGGAAGGTAAAGACCTTAAAAGGGCAGATACCCAGCTCACCTTCAAGGCCTAAGGGGCCAGTCTCTAAATGGCTATCTTCTGGGTCTTTCTTACTTGGGGCTCTTTTTCTGGCACGCACACACACTGGCAGGACTTTTCCTTATGGCTGAGTTTCAGATTTACTATGAGGCCATTGTCAAGGTCTTCTTTGTATTTTTATATGAAATACAAACTCCCCGTATTGCTTTCTAACTTCCATATCACTTGATCAAATTAATTGGTCAGAATGATTCCTTTTCTTTTTTAAGTTTAGTTATTTATTTTGAGGAAGAGCACGAGCAAGGGAGAGGAGAGGCAGAGAGAGAGAGAGAATCCCTTAGCATGGAGCCTGGGGCGGCCCTCAAACTCACGAAGTGTGCGGTCATGACCTGAGCTGAAACCGAGAATCGGACACTTAACCAACTGAGCCACCCAGAATGATTTCTTAATAAAATAAAATTTTTTTAAAAAACCTTTAACCCTTCCCAAAACGAGCAAAATGTTGGCAAAATATTTATAGCAAAACTTAGATTGGCCACTTGAATCATGGCTATAAAACTATTTGGTGTATGAATGTCTGGAGCATTTCACTTCTCTTAAGCTTCAATTAGCCTTTCAAACCCCATGTAGAATTCTCAGACAGGGATAATATCACAAGGGCATCTTAACATTGCTACCTTTTTAAAATATGCTCACCTGAATACCAGGTTGTGTTGATTTGTTTTTCCTGACAGGCAAATCATTTAAAGTCTATCTGTCCATTGAACATGTGTTTATTGAGCCCAGGCAGTGGGCTCTGGGCTACAGCAATGGTGAACAATATAAATATTAATGTAAATAGGAGTCCCTGCCCTCAGAGAGCTTACATGCCAGTGGGCGGAGACAAACAGTATGCAAGTTTACCGTGTTTTAGGTGGCAATAAGTGTGACTGAGAAAAATCAAGCAGAGGTGGAGACAGTGGGAGCATAGGGGTGGGAGAGTAGGTTTTATAATTGGCTGTCAAAGAAGGCCTTTCTCTGAAGGGAACTTTGGGAAGGACATGAAGAAAGCAAGGGACCAAGTCGTGCTTGTTTATGAGGGAGGAAAACCAGCGTGCCTGGAAGAGCAGGAGCAGGAGGTGGGGCAAGGAGGCACGATTCATTCACACCGGGCAGCGGTAAGGACTTAGAATTTAAATTTTAAAGTGTGGTGCCAAGACGTCACTGGGTTTAAAACAAGACCATTTCTTGTTAAGATGGGGACATTGTTCTCTCAGCAAAGTGTCGAAGATCATCCTGTGAAAACAAAATTCCTCAGAGGGGAGAGAGTGGCCAATACTGGGTTAGTCTCATGAGCACCTGTAGCTACTTTTCTGAAGCTACTTCTTGGCCTTCAGGCTTCACTGTAAGAGTGAATTTCATTATTCTCAATGTCTTTCAATAGGATGGCGATAGCGTGATGGTTCTTCCAACCATCCCTGAAGATGAAGCCAAAAAAATTTTCCCTAAAGGAGTCTTCACCAAAGAGCTCCCGTCTGGCAAGAAGTACCTCCGTTACACGCCCCAGCCGTAGTCCCTCCAGGAGGTGGTTAGCACAGTGAGCCAGGGGGCGCCGGCTGCCAGTCATGTTCTCCTGCACCTGTTCCATAACAACATCCTGGTGTGATCACAGCCAAGGCCTTTAGGTTGCTATACTACTGGCTTATTAAACAAAATGGCACTAAAAATTTCTTGGGATCCTTTCCTCTGTGCCTTCACCAGCATTCTGTTCTGTTCCTGCACCGTAGCACTCTCTGCTGTCTCTGAAATGTAGTCTGTATGTGAGATTCAAGTCTTGGATGTCTACAGGATGTGGGGTCGATGAGGTAGTGTCAGTTGATGGTGGAGAAAGTCTGTTCTGCTCCATCATAGAATGACTGTCAGGTTTTCAGCTGTTCCAATCAAATCCAGAACTTGACGTTCAAATTCCCCTGTAGATACGAGCATATAACCCAAAAACCTGTAGAGATCCAGAAATTCTCCACTCTTCAGGGTTTTGATCGCAGCGGGGGCAACAAACTTTTGAATTCTATACTTTTTCAGTAGATAACTGGAGTGGGATGAGCGGGGGAGGAATCTTTAAATATTTTGCTATAACGAAAATTTTTCGAGAAATTTCTATTAAAAAAGAGAGGCTATAGAAGAGGCTCCACTTGCCTGCCTGCCAGGGAGGTGGGCCAGGAGGTGTGAGCGATGCGACAGTGCCATGTGCCTTTCATGCAGAGTATTTCCATATGTCTGTCTGCTCTACACTGATGGGCGCGAGCAAGAGCACAACTTGGGAAGAAAGGAGGAAATGATTGAAAATGTTTTGTTATAGAACTATTCTTGCAGTGAGGGGATGGGGCTGTTTTCTGAGTTTTGCTTTTTGGGGATCAGCAAATAAATTCTTTGTTAAAACTGGATCAGAGAATTCTGTTGTCACGTTTTGAAGTACTAGTTTAGACTCCTGACCCGAAGGGCAGAGCTTCGCTCGCTAGGATCGGCATCAGTACTTTTCTCCAAAGGCAGATACGTGGAATTTCATGTGACGAAAGTGGAGGAGCAGCTGACGAACAAGCAGATTTCACCACATCTCTTGGCCCACTTCGCTCCTTCCTGTTACTTCCCTGGGTCCTTGGGTTTGTGACCCCCCCTGCTGTAAAGAGCTCTCCTAACATATTATTTTAATTGGATTTACAAGGCTTAAGAATATGAATCTTGAGGAGAGTAGTACACCTGTGCGTTTCTGGAAAGAATACTAACTACTGTGAACTGATGGTCTCTCAGACTTTTGTTAGGCTGTGCTGATAAGTCCTGGGTTTAGAAAGAAGTGTCCCATACCTAGTATATTCCCTTGCATGTAGCCCTCCATATTTCTTTATTGAGTAGAATAATGTAAAACATGATGCCTGGTGCCATATGGTAGATGAGTCATTAAGTCTTTAGTTTCCTTGAATTTTCCACATGTAAAATTTGAGTGACACCAAGAAGGTTGGGAAGGTAGTGAAAATTTCAAGTTACCCAATATCCTGAGGAGTCCTGGTCTGAAAGACCCAAGAGGAATGTGTCTTGCTCTTACCTCTTCGAGTCACAATATACTTTGCCCTTAAAGAACCAATACCTGGTCCTCTTATAGGATATCTCCTAACTAGTCCTTGGATCTTCCGTCTCCTGTCACCTTTCCAACTATTCAGTTCCTTGCTGCTCTCTTTTCTTCCTTTGGCTATTTGATGCCTCTTGTCCTTGTCTCTTGGAGTCTGGCTTCAACTTTCTTTCATGGTGACAATCCAGCATCTAAATCTCCAACGTTAATTTTTCAGTTATTCAACACTTGAGTGTTGATCTTTATTGGCGGATGGAACGTGTGCCATTGGATTTGCAAATTCAAAATCAAATTCATCAACTTCCCCCAATAAATGTATTGCTCCCCTCATCACTCAGGCACCCAAACCCTGGTGTTTTTTTGGCCATCTCTACTCTGTCCACATATATGATGCCAATACAGAGACGCTGAAAAGGTTCAAAGAAAAGGCAGCCAGGTATCCCCAAATGGATTTCTGGCTCTGTCACCATGAAGCCATGAGACTTTGTGAAAAGATTCTTCTCCAGATGTAAAATGTGACATAATACGCATTTCCCGGGTTGAAGTGATCCTAAGTACATCTTCAGTGCCCTAGTGGGCATGGAGAATAGAGTTCCCATCAAGAGTTGCTGCTCTCAATTTTCATGGAAGAACAGAATAAATTGCATTATGTGTTCAAGATTTATTAATTGAAAGTGAATTCACATTTGACAATTGTGATTATGAGAGAAGCATGAGAAGTCCATGGGACTGCCTTCTCAGTCTTCTAAGATTCTCACAGTGGTAAATCTGTGGCCCCCTGTGTGGTCTTGCCACAAGTCTGATCTCGCCTCTCACCTCCACCCTAAGTGTAGGGATCTGCGTTGAGATACTCAGCAAAGGGGCAGGGAGCCAGAATGGCTGTGTCGTTTACTCCCATTTGGCTCCACCCCTTTGGGGCAATGCGAATTGAGGAAATACAACTTTAATTTTATTTTTTTTTAACTTTTTATTTTTGAGAGACACAGAGAGAGACAGAGCATGAATGGGGGAGGAGCAGAGAGAGGGAGACACAGAATCCGAAACAGGCTCCAGGCTCTGAGCTGTCAGCACAGAGCCCGATGCGGGGCTCAAACCCACAAACTGAGATCGTGACCTGAGCTGAAGTTGAACACTTAACCAACTGAGCCACCCGGGCGCCCCTGACAACTTTAATTTTAGCTTAAAGGGTGTATTAACTGGCCAAAAGGTCATTACCACTTTTCTTGGCAGTAACTGGTTCGGAAATGGGCACGTGATTCAATTCTTGAGAATGAGCCACAAACAGGATCATTGGAGTTTCTAGAAGAATTCTATCCTGACAGCAATTGGAGACCTTTTTTTTTCCTTTTTGTCTCACACAAAACATGATTGTTGCTAGCAGCCATCTGACTACCTGTGCACGGGGAACCACAGAATGAGGCTGGTCAACAGCAAAGTGGAGAGAAAAAAAATCTGATCATCATCTTCGCTGAGTCCATCAACCATGAACCCATCTTACCTCTTGACTGACACTACATAAAATAATACATGTCCTTAGGACATAAGCCTTTTTGAGTTGGGTTTAGGCCAAACGCATGCTAACTGATGTATGTGGGAGGAATTATGTCCTAGTTGCATCAGATATGCTAATGAGCCTCTAAGCAAGACTGTAGAGCAGAGTATCTCAAGTTTCAAATGCACTAAATCCCACAGGAGTGTGAAAATGCAGAGCCCAGGGGCCTACCCCCAGGGACTGACTCTGCAGGTGGCCAGCTGGTGTTCATTTGTAACAAGCCATGTGACTGGCGCAGAGCACAGCAGGTACTGCCCTTAACCCAGTATCCACTTACCCCTTACTTTTCACTAAAACCACCCAGATCATTATTAAGGGTGGCAGAGTGAGATGCCAGCCAAAAATTCATCTTAAGGTGAGAGGTTTAGGCACATGACCGTGCTGGCCTGGGATGAGGTCCATTCCTGACTCAAAGGCAAAACCTCGCAAAGAGAAAGCTCCTTGCCCTCCTGGAAAGCAAATAGGATGCCTGGAGGTACAGATGTCACTTTGCCACCCTGGGGATAAGGCACAGGCCGAGGATGAGGAGGCTGCAGCCTAGTCCGTGATAACTTACTTCCTCAACCAGCTGCACCCATCCCTTTCTGCCTATTTCTAGATGTTTTGTTACTATAAGAAAAATGAAGCCTTTAATTAGACTAAGTCACAGGGATGGAAGGTATAGTACAGGGAATATCGTCCATGGCGTTAGAGTAGCATCGTGTGGTGACAGATGGTAGCTATGCTTGTGGTGAGCACGGCGTGACGTCTACACTTGTCCATGTTGTGCCCCTGAAACTAATGTAACCATAGTGCATCAACTGTAATCAAAAAGAGAAAAAATGAAGCCTCTGTGGTTCAGTCACGGTGGCCGGGTTCCTACGTGTGCAGCCACATCCAGTATTTGCTGACACTCAGGTGATCCGCAGTCCACGCTGAAATACTGTCCTGTTATGGCAGGTGTCCAAAAGGTTCTAATAAATAGTTAGGCCTGACTTTTTGTCTTAACGTTTTCTTCTTATTCTTACCTCTCTTAGGGTTTTCCCTAGAGTAGAGCATCAAATATCCTTTCGAAATCTTGTTGAAATGAAAAGGCATAATGGATTCTAAATAATAAACAATCAGACCATAACATTCAACTTTATTTGACTTTTAAAAAGAAACTGAAAAGTGATATCAAAGAGTATTATGCAATGCAAGACTATTAACCTCTCCTAAACTTTGCTTTCAGCAACTAAGGTTAGAGAACATAGTTCCATTTTTCAACATATACTAAATTGGGGAGGGAGGGAATAACTTTTCACTGGAAAATGTTAGGGGGTCATTAACAACAAATCAAATTATATAAGTCGTATGCTTCAGTCAGTAATACATTAAGTGTACAATGCTTCTGATTACTTGAACTCTCATAAATGGCTCTATTTGGTTTCATTTGGTAGGCCATGAATTATATTATCATCCTGAAGAATTTTGAACATCTCAAGTATAATGCAACTGCTTAAAGTTAGAGCTTTTCCAGCAGCTCAATTGCTTGTGAAATAAATACAGCAGTATTTATTAGCCATTTCAGCAACTTCTGAGTAACCTCCTTGCCAGGTGATCCTTCAGCACGTGAGCCAGGATATTAGCTCAGTCTTTTACCTGACTCCACATATCACCTTAGCACCATTAGTATTCCTTTTTAAAATAGGGTCCAGTTTCCAACTATAAAGGAAAGTCAAAAGCAAAATATTAGACTATGAGCATTTCAGGAAAAAACATGAACTATCAAAATGCAATCAGAAAACTTAACTGAAAATTCACATTTTATTATCTGGAACGTTCCCTCTAAAAGATCTTACATATTAAGGGCTTTGAGAGATCAGTTACGAGTAAATACATATGCATCTCTGTGCTATCAAGCATCACCTTGGAAAGAGATACTACATTATTCACTAAGAGTAGTCAAACAAAGGTGCACTTCAGGAAAAGAGAAATGTCAGGAGAGTTGAATTCCGGGTAACTCTGTGACTGATTCCCAGGTAACCGGAAACTTTGTCCCTAAATCACAAGGAGAAACTTTTTAAAATAATGGGGCCTGGAAAAGAACAGTGAAAATGAGGAGTCAATGAAGCCAATTACTTGACCCCCCATTAGGTTTCCCATTTGTGAAACAGGGTCCTTTCCCATTTGTGAAAGAGGGTCCTTTCCCATTTAGGAAGGCTGCCTAAAAAGAACTGAGTTGCTCTCTTTAAAGGAACCACTAATCACACATTCGGTCAATGCAACTTTCCTTCCCCCAACAAACACTCTGCACACCACTCTGACGGTCATAAATGACAGTGCAGGCCCCGAATTTCTGTTAAAAGGGTCTTAGGAGGACTCCTTGGTTGGAGATGTGGTGGCCCAAGGGTCTTCTCTTGAAGCCGCGCTTACACAGCATACCATTTTCCCTTGGAAAACGTATTTACGTGGGGTGACTTCGCAGCTGGGAGACAGAGGGTGCTGGAGGCCGCTGAAGCCCATCCTTGGCCCCATTCGCTGCTCCCTGGCCCACCTCTGCATTCACCTAGTGCCCCGTCGCCCTGTCAGAACAACATTCTCCTCTACTGTGCAGGGGGCTTGGGCCCAAACGACCTCTGTTAGGGGCCCTGACAGCGACTCCTTGAGTAACTAGGCCTACAGACAGGTCCCCCACTCCCCAGACTTCCCTCCATTCTGTCCTGGCCTGATGTGACCAGCCCTCCCCCCTCCCATTCCAGACATGGACTTCTCAAAATTTTCCAAATTAGCCCTGATTGCTGAGGAGAGTAGGAAAAGATGTCAGGGCAAAACCTGAGTGACCCTCCATAATAAAATGGCCTGAAGTCTTCTATTTTATCTTAAAAATTCATGCAAATTTGTCATCCTACTCCATGTGTGTTTTAATATAAAACATTTTAAAGAATCTAATGGTTAAATGAGTTTCCTCTGTTTAAAAGAGCACCAAGTAAAACTGATACTCTAGGAAGATGCCCTGGATCAGCCTGTGGCTGCACATCCCCCGGGCACAGCACCCACATCCTCAGGGAATACACACTCCACACGGAGAGGCACAGGCCTGTGGATGCTAACATCTAGTTTGTGCGCATGGCATGACCCTCCCCATCCTTAACCCGTAGATCCCTACTACTGAGCTACTGGGAAGGAGGTGCACAGGGGGGAAACTGAGCCAGAGGGTGGGGGCAGCCCAGGGCAAAATCACATCTTCCAGAAACATTCTATCATTTTCATCTTTAAATAATTCAGGTGAGGGACACCTGGGTGGCTCAGTCGGTGAAGTGCCCGACTTTGGCTCAGGTCATGATCTCACAGTTTGTGTGTTCAAACCCTGTGCTGACAGCTCGGAGCCTGGAGCCTGCTTCGGTTTCTGTGCCTCCTTCACTCTCTGTCCCTCCCTGCTTGCGCGCTCTCTCTCTCTCTCTCGCTCTCTCTCTCTCTCAAAAATGAATAAACATTCAGGGGCGCCTGGGTGGCTCAGTCGGCTGAGTGTCCGACTTTGGCTCAGGTCGTGATCTCGCGGTTCATGGGTTTGAGCCCCGCATCGGGCTCTGGGCTGACAGCTCAGAGCCTGGATCCTGCTTCGGATTCTGTGTCTCCCTCTCTCTCTGTCCCTCCCCTGCTCACGTTCTGTCTCTCCCTCTCTCTCAAAAATAAATAAATATAAAAATTAAAAAAAAATTTTTAAATGAATAAACATTCAAAAAATATTTTTAATAATCCAGATGAGTTTTATCCCAATTTTTCTAAATTAATGAGCTGCCACTATGAATCTCTTTTCTTACCACCTACATTTTGCTACTTGGCTTCACAATTGATTCCAGCTATGTGGCTTAATATTCACAGTAAGACAAAATCTAATCCATGTGTCAAGTTTCTTACCTCCTTTTTTCTCTTCCAATTATATTCTCTGTGGGTTGTTCGAAGACCAGTGTTGACTGAACCAATCCAAATACATGCATCAGACAGAAAAACTAAATTAGGAATTTAAGAGTAAAGGTAGCAGAAGAATATTCTGAAATGTCAATTTGCTTTCTCTCAGTAGGTCTCCCTTCCCCCCCTTTCATATGAGCTCTTTACTTTCTTCCCTTTCTTCCCTTAAGGGCGTTTGCTCTTAGGGTCCCCAGAACCTAATGGAAGGGCCGACAAACTCAAATGAGAACAGGGAGGTCACATAAAAGAGGAAGCAGGCCATACCTAAGACAAGAGGGTGAGGTGTGGACTGTGGCAAACTGCACATTATCTGCTTCCCCCACAACCAGCTCTGAATGTTGCTACATACAGGAACGAGGCCCAAGCGTTAGCAGACTTTCTGAGTTTTTCAGGAAAAGCTCAAAATCTGGATTTTTTTTATGTGAAATTTGTCAATGTTCATCTTTTGCAACTTATTCTAGATTTTTAAAATTTTTTTTTAACATTTATTCATTTTTGAGAGTGAGAGAGACAGAGTGTGAGGGGGGCAGGGGCAGAGAGAGTGGGAGACACAGAACCAGAAGCAGGCTCCAAGCTCCAAGCTGTCAGCACAGAGCCCGGCGAGGGGCTCAAACTCATGTACCACGAGATCATGACCCGAGCTGAAGTCAGATGCCCAACCGACGTAGCTACCCAGGCACCCCTGCAACTTATTTTAAATTTTTAAAAGAAAACATATATGTGGGCCCAATCCAGTGCACTGACCTACCATTTATGATTCTCGTTCCAAATTCATCGGGAAATAAAGCATGATATATTACCCTCGGTCTAAAAGTGATTGCAGAGAGCCCGAAGAAAGAGAGAGGCCTACAGGCCCAGGAACAGAGGAGGACCTGTACCCTGCTTCTGGCAGTGCTAAGATCTCTGACTCAAAAGCCCTCGGGGTGCCCCAAGGGGGCTGACGCTAGGCTCTGAGCTCCAAAGCCTAGACCCCAGTGCCCCAAGAGTGCTGTGAAAGGCAAACCGAAGACACTGTGAGGGCTAGGGGTAACGACTATCTCAGTGTTAAGCCAGCTTGGACAGGAGAGCTGGGAACACAGAGAACTCCCCCAAATCAAGTGCTGCACGTGACCCAGAACAGGGCCTAGAAAGTAAGCTACAAGAATGCCTGAGGTTGAATTTGCTGCTAGGGCAGAAGTGGAATCACTTATTGAATGTCTGTCTCTCCTCCTCACAAGGGCAGACACCTGGTTTGGCTTGCTCACCGCCTAGCGCTTGGCACAGTGCCCAGCACACGATGGGGCTGCGTCTTACAAGAATCGTGCAAATGAGAAATGAGGTATAAAATATTAATAAAATGCACTTTCTGCACGCAGTTTGAAATCATGTAAGCCCCTCCCCCCGAAGTAACAATTCGTGAAGAACTGCATAACCTCTAAGCTAGCAGATCATGCGGGTCAGAAACACCAGGATGGTGCCAATTAGAGAGGCATATTAAGGCTGCCTGGTTCCGAGCTCGGGCAGTTGGGGAAATGAAAACACTGGGCTTGGCAAGGCAGGGATGCCGAGCACTACGTGAAAGATTTCAGCGCATTTTCTCTAGAGCAAGGCCTTGCTACCTCATCTGCTCAGTAATATTGCTTAGCACCGTGATACATGCAGCGGGGCACTAATACACGTTTAGCGATTGTAATTAGGTTGTAACTATGGAAGCGCACCTCAAGACAGCTGAGTTGTGGCTGTGACTGGTTTGGAGTAGTCAAAGAGCCTGGTTCAGGTTCCATATTCCCCTTGATTGTTGGGAACACACCAGCTCTCCACCCCTGGACGCACTGTGAGAAAGTCTATGCCCGCCCCATTCCTGCTTTACCCCCAGCAGCACGGTGGGTCTCCAGGCCGCCAGGACGGGAACAGAGTACCACACAGAAGCTGCTCTACACCAGCTGTGAGGGAAGGGACGGGAGAGAGAAAGGCTACCTCAGCGTCTGGAGGACTCAGGTGGCCTCCCAGAAGTAACATGGAGGCCAGGGTGGGCCCAAGGATGGAGACTGGTGATAAACCCACGCAATACCCTCAGATCATTTTCTTAGAATTAGATGAATGTTTCATGGTTTTCGTATCACGGAAAGGGCTACTCCTTACCCATGACTTTGGAGTCATTGGTATTTTTGGCAGGCTTGGATGCTTGGATAACCAGCAGCTTGCTTAAATCTGAAGTTCCCTGAATCTAAAGAAGAAAAGAAGTTAGTCAAAAGAGCAGACTTTGATCTCTAAGCTGGCTGCTTCCTAACCTTTTCAAAGAATATAAGAAATAAGCCAAAACTCAGAACTGGGCTTCAACCCTAAGCTCTCTTTTTCATTTCAAATCCCCTCTAACATGGTTTCATGAAGTCTTGGCCCAGAAAATTACCTTTTGCACATTTACAATTATCAGGAAGGAACTTTCCACACCTTACTTGTAACCAGCTGGAAATTCTGTTTGGGAAAACAGGGAAACCCCCAACATACACTCAATTTACTTTTATCCCTACATGGATGTCCAAGGGCTCAGGGCCCTGCCGTCCCAGACAGCAGGACTGTCTTCTTTTCTCAGAACTTTTGCCCTGTGTGTCCTCCAAAATTTGCCCTCCCAGAAGGCAAGTAGGTTGCAAGTAACAATTATAACTATCATTTCTAGATACCAGGTCCCCTCTCCCTGGATCCTCACAAGAACCTTAGGAGATGGCCTAAGGTTATCCTAACTTCACGAATAGGAAACTGAGGGTCAGAAGGCAGGTCACCTATGGCTCCCACACTGGTGGGCACAAGGGCCAGGCTTTCCACCCAAGTATGCCTGATCCCAAACAGCTCCTGCTGTTCCCTGCCTCAAAGCTAAAGCGATTTTCATTTTCTATTAGAAAAGCATTTAAATTACCATCATCCTCGGAATTGCTGAGAGGTACAAAATAATAATGTTGTGAAAGGGACGAATGCACTTTTTAGGAGGTTTACCAACTTCTCCAAGACAGAAATTTTTCATTTAGTTAACAACCTCTCATTTAATAAATGAACCGGCAGAAAGGGTCTCTCCTCAAGAGGAGAAACGTCCTACCCAATTAAGGACAGGTCAGCTCTTCTCACTCCCTCTTCCTCCTCCCCACTCCTGTGCTCCACCTTCCTGCCACCCCATCCTATCACACCCTTGGTGTTCACACTCTTCTCCCTCACAGATCCATGGAATGGTGATATCCAGGGCCCACTGTCAAGGTATGCTCACAGCCCCTCACGTGGCAACAAAGTGATGTGGCCCCTACTCAACTTTCTTCTTACTAACCAGTGCAGACCCCTTCAGAGCCACACTAGCATATGGTGTCATTTCCTCGGTGTGAACTAAGGAAAAATGTCTCCCATCCTTTGGGAAGTACAACCCTACTCCAGGGCAAATGGCTTGGCAAGCGGAGAGTAGGCAGATTCCAGCTCTTGGTTCCCCCCTTGGGCACACTCTTGTGTAGGGCCCAACCCTCACAACTGTACATGGGAAGCCCTCAGCATGCTCTGTTTTGTTAAGGGCGGTAAGAACTACAGGTTAAATTTCTTTTTAGGGTGGTCAGTTGAGTTTTAAAGTCACTTATGGGGCACCATGGAAAGCAAATGACTCTTTAGAAATAACGGTCCTTACCTGCTCACAGGTTTTAGGCAAAATGCAAGGTGCAAGATATTGTACCTCTGTCTTAGTATCAATCACACTGCCATACACAATAATAACGAATTTCATAGTCACATTATCGATGACCATTTCGTTATAGCTTGATAAAGTCTCCACATATGCCAGATTGGACGCCGCACACTTCTGAAACTCTAAGTTCTACAATAAAATGACATTTTTTCTATGAATCATACCAGATGACACATGGAATCAAGAAGAAAGCAAACTCACTGATTTACAGGCTTGTCAAAAAGCATATGGACCCTAAGACCAACAGAAATAATTTATTTAGAGTTCAGAATGGCCTCTGACAAGATTATAACTCAAGAGTTTTTACATCATTACTACTAGTGGCCCTGATTTACAGGCTGGCATGACCTCTCAATCAGCCTCAGCAGGGTGGTCAGCTATGCTTTGTGGATTCAGTTTTACCAAGCAGTAAGCAAACACCCCACTTAACAAGTGAACAAACAATAGCAAAAAGCTAAAACAAAACAAGGCAATATACTGAGTCTGAGTCATACTTCAAAGCTCAGAATTGTAGTCCTCAGAGCTGGAAGGGAGCTATTATGTATGGGTTGACTTGTGTCCCCCAAAAATTTGTATGTTAAAGTTCTGACCCCCGGTACATTAGAAGGTGACTTTGTTGGGGCACCTGGGTGGCTCAGTCACTTGAGCATCTGACTTCAGCTCAGGTCATGATCTCACAGTTCGTGAGTTCAAGCCCTGCATCAGGCTGTGTGCTGACAGCTCGGAGCCTGGAGCCTGTTTTGGATTCTGTGTCTCTCTCTCTCTCTCTCTCTCTGTGCCCCTCCCTGGCTTTCACTGTCTCTCTCTCTCAAAAATAAATAAACATTAAAAAAAATTTTAAATAAATAAAGAATGTGACTTCATTTGGAAATAGGGTCATTGCAGATATAATTGTTTAAGTTCACATGAGGTCATACTGGAGTAGGATGAACAACTAATTCAATATGGCTGATGTCCTTAGGGAGATTTGGGAGCTCCTGGCTGGCTTAGTCAATAGAGCATTCAGCTTTTGATGTCAGGGTCTTGAGTTCAAATCCCACTGTGGTTATAAAGCTTACTTTAAAAAAAAAAAAAGGCCAGGGGGAGATTTGGACACAGGTACACATACAGGGGGACTCCATGTGGGATGAAGACCGCCATCCCCAAGTCAAGGAGGAGGCCTAGACTAGATTCTCCCTCCCTCATACCTCTTAGTAGGAATCAACCCTGCCAACGCCTCGATTTCAGATTTCTCCTCAAGTACTATGAGACAATACATTTCTGTTGTTTAAGCCCCCCAGGTTGTGGTACTTTGTGACAGCAGCCCCAGCAAACTAGTACACCTGCTTAGAGGTCAGTCCCATGGTAGGAATCCCCTGGACAGTGCCCTCACTCCGTGCACAGCTATGTGACCCTTCCCTCAGACCTTGGTCCCTAATGGGCAGACTGAACACTTAACTGCTGAGAGCAGCAGCTCACCTGGGGCATGAAAAGCATAAGAAAATTAGCAAATATCCAAAATTTTACAAGGAGAAAATCTTTAAAAAATAAGCTTTTTGGTTTTTTTTAATGTTTGGTTTTTTTTTAAGTTTATTTATTTTGAGAGACAGAGAGTGTGAGCAGGGAAGGGGCAGAGAGAGAGAGAGAGAGAGAGAATCCCAAGCAGGTTTCACACTGTCAGCGCAGAGCCCAATGCGGAAGTTTGAAGCCACGAACTGTGAGATCATGATCTGAGCCAAGATCAAGGGTTGGATGCTTAACCACCTGAGTCACCCAAGCTCCTTATTTTGGCTGTTAAATGCATGTAAATTTTGAGTTCTATGATTTAGAGGAGGGTTTGCAGCATAAGCTTATCAGTGTTTCTAAACCTCTTTATATAGGTTCTAAAAGTCTTAATTGGCTAGTTCTTTGATGGGAAAAGACTAGAAGGAGATAAGCCAAAGTGTTAGATAGAGATTCTCTGGGGGAGTAAAATCAGGCTAGAAAGTTATTACTATTTTCTTATGTTTTGTATTTGTATTTTCTAATTTAGATAATAAATATGCATGGCTTTCAAATTGTTTTCTTAAAAAATGAAAGGAGGGGCACCTGGGTAGCTCAGTCGGTTAAGGGTCCGACTTCAGCTCAGGTCATGATCTCACAGTCCATGATTTCAAGCTCCGCATTGGGCTCTGTGCTGACACCTCGGAGTCTGGATCCTGCTTCAGATTCTGTCTCCCTCTCTCTCTGCCCCTCCCCCGCTCATGCTCTGTTTCTCTCTCTCAAAAATACATAAACATTAAAAACAAATGAAAGGACATTCACCTTATTATTGAGTCAAATCTGACTCTGTACGCTTTCAACCTATTGGTCTTAATTCTCTCCTCTGGAGTTTCATACTAGACCCTAAATGTGTCCACCTTCTCATGAAGAGGCAAAGCAAAAGGAAAGGAGAAGAATCTAACTCTTTTTGCCCTTCCACTAAAATTTTTCTGAAAATTATTGCCACATAGTAAAGAAACATGACTTCCTTAGCATGACATGCTAATTTTTAAAGAATTTTTTAGAGTGGTTTTAGGTTCACAGCAAAACTGAGAGACAGGTATAAAGATTTCACATATACTCCAGCCTCCACATGTGTATAATTTCCCCCACTATCAATATCCGGCACCAGAGTGGTACATTTATTACCACTGATGAACCTACACTGACACATCATAATCAGCCAAAGTCCATAGTTTTACTTTAGGGTTCACTCTTGGTGTTGTAAATTTTATGCATAAATGTGTAATGACATGTATCCATTGTGACAGTATCATGCAGAGTGGTTTCACTGTCCTAACATCCTCTATTTATTCGTCCTGCCCCAACTCCTAGCAACCGCTGATCTCTTTATTGTGTCCGTAGTTTTGCCTTTTCCAGAATGTCCTACAATTGGAATCGCACAGTGTGTAACCTTTTCTGGTGGCCTCTTTCACTTGGTAATATGCGTCTAGGTTTTTTTTCCATGGCTTTTCACAGCTTGACAGTTCATTTCCTTTTAAAAATGTTTTAAAACTCTTTTAATGTTTATTTTATATCTTGAGAGAGACAGACAGACAGAGAGACAGACAGAGAGAGACAGAGTACAAGCAGGGGAGGCACAGAGATAGAGGGAGTCACAGAATCCAAAGCAGGCTCCAGGCTCTGAGCTGTCAGCACACAGCCTGACACGGGGCTTGAACCCACGAACCGTGAGATTATGACCTGAGCTGAAGTTGGACACTCAACCAACTGAGCCACCCAGGCGCCCCAAGTTCATTCCTTTTTAGCACTGAATAATATTCCATTGTCTGGATGTGCCACAGAGGAATGAATTTATCCATTCATCTACTAAAGGACATTTTTGTTGGTTGTTTCCAAGTTTTGGCAATTACGAATAAAATTGCTATAAATATATGTGTTCAGATTTCTGTGTGAACATAAGTTTTCAACTTCTTTGGGTAAATATCAAGGATACTGATTACTGGATCATATGGTAAGAGTATGTTCAGTTTTATAAGAAACCTCCAGACTGTCTTCCAAAGTAGCTGTACCATTTTGCATTCCTACCAGCAATGAATGAGAGTTCCTGTTGCCCTATATCCCCACCAGCGTTTGGGGCTCTCAGTGTTCCAAATGTTGGCCATTCTAATAGGTGCATAATGGAATCACAATGTTGCATTTTTCTGAGGATATATGATGTAGATAGAACGTGTTTATTTACCATCTGTATATCTTCTTTGGTGAGGGGTCTGTTAAGATCTTTGGCCCATTTTTTAATTGGGTTGTTTGTTTTCCTATTGTTGAGTTTTAAAAGTTATTTGTATATTTTAGGTAACAGTCCTGTATCAGATGTGTCTTTTGCAAATATATATTTTCTCCCACTCTGTGACTTGTCTTCTCATTCTTTTCAGACGTGCGAATCTTTTAACCCAACATTCATATCCAGTCTCATTTTACTGAGATGCAACAAACATTGTTGAACTCTGGTCTGTCACTTTCCCAGTTCCTAACTTATAATAGGGGCTCAAATAATTATTAAATAGGATATAAATATGGATTGTAAATTATGCCAATGCTATTACTTGTTGGAGAAAAAGTTCATAAAAGAGGCTCAGTCACCCCAATAAAGATTTTAAAAAGACAGTAGATTCATATTAACATAGGTAGAGGAGACTATAAGAAACACCACCCCAGGGATGCCTTGGTAGCTCAGTCGGTTAAGCATCCAGCTTCGGCTTGGGTCATGATCTCACAGTTCGTGTGTTCGAGCCCCACGTTGAGCTCTGTGCTGACAGCTCGGAGCCTGGAACCTGCTTCGGATTCTGTTGAGAAGAAAAGCTAATAAAAACAAGATAAAAGGGGCCAGCCAGATGTCGGAAGCTGGATACTCCCCTGCATACTTTTGGCTTCTGCAATCTTGTTTGCCTCCTGTGTCCATGAACTGCCCAGATAGCACCACTGATAAGTGCCCCCTCCCCTTTGTCTTTTGTCTCTCAACCTGCTACCATCCCAGCCATAATAACAGGCTGATGCCAAGGTTCGGGGCTCAGCCTTTGGAGGTGACTCTGCTGGGCCAGGATCAGTGCGCAGTAAACAGTCTTTTCCTGATTCCCTAAGTGTGCGTGGCTTGTCTCTTCCTGGGCACCAAGTATTTGCTGTCACACTGTGTCTCCCTCTCTCTCTGCCCCTGTTTGTGCTCTATCTCTCAAAATAAATAAACACTAAAAAAAAATTTTTTTTAAAAGAAAGAAACACTATGCCAATCAGTCCTCACACAGATCATTCAAAAAGCTGCATAGAACAAGCACCCAGTCCGAAGAGGAAACTCAATTAGCATCTACCTGGGTCTGAGTAGATTGGCTCATAATGCCGGGGATTTCGAGCTTGAAAGCAGAAGTCATTATGTTTCTGTATATTAGTGAAAAGGAACCATTATTTCCTCCAGAAAACTGCTATTCCTCTTGTATTCCCTATTGACAGAGTTTAGAGCAGTGTTCTCATCCCTGGATGCACATTCGAAACACCCGGGGGCTTTTTAAAAAATGCCAAAGTCTGAAAGCACACACAAAATATGAGTTCCTAGTTCTTGGGAATCTGCCTATTTCATATTTGCTGAATCTGTTTTTTTAAGGCATGACTGCAGGTAGCCTGGAAAATCAGCTGTGACAAGAGAACTGAAGATCTGCAGGAAGTCAGAACAAGTGTGGTTAAAATTCTAGAATCTCATTTTAGAATATCAGATACAACCTTCCTTTCTGTCTGTCTCAAAAATATGATATGCATTTCATAAAAAGTAAATAAAAGTCCATTCATATTTTAATCCCATAACTTACCTCATCAATGAGACTTGATTCAAAATACTGATAGGCAATACTGAGTGCAAGCTTTAGCCATATTTTATATTCCAAGGATGGCCAGAAGACATCAAAGCCTTCATACAAATCCTCCAGGGAGATAAAGCAGGCCTGAAACCACAAGATATCGAGCAGCAAGCTTGATTCACAACTAAATTATAAGGCCATCAGGAGACAAGGTGCCTATAGATTTAATCTTCACCTGACCCCTTAGAAAAACCATCAACTCTAGTAAAATTATGACACTCTGCCATTTAAAAGCATTGTACTGTGGAGAAATTGTTTGGTATATATAAGATGATAAAATTTACAGTTCAATTAAAGCATACACTTAGTGATAAGCCAGGAAAATATATACCAGTCAATAGCTATGGTAAAGGATACAGCTCATGAGCCCAAGATTCAGGAAGTAAGCCACATAAACTTATTTATTTTACTGCCACAGTAGGTGAAGTGGGCTCAAAAGAGGACTCCTGCTGCCTCAATTTTGACCTCAGACTTATAGTTGGGTTTTTCTTTCCAGCTTGTCTCTTGGCTCAGGCTGAAGGCCTTGGGGACAAAGCATCCTTAGTTGGGAATGAAACTACCCCCTCAAACAATAGGAACTGCTCTGAGCCAGCAAGACCCCACCTGTGATTAACTCTAAGACAGTGATGGATTTGACCTTCACTGTCCACCTGCTCATACCCATCCACCTTTGCCCCACATTTTCCTTATATAAACCCAGAAGTATTTCAGCACATTGGAGATCATCTTTGAGCTGCTAATCCACTATCTTCCTGGTGTTGGCCTCACTGAAATAATTTTTTTTCTTGATTCACCATCCCTCATGTCTCTCTGCCTTTGGATTTTGTCAGCAGTGGGTGGTGGAACCTGACTTGGGGCCCCACTCTGGGTGCTCTTGTACCCCTGCATGTTGGCTATATACTGATTCACAGGATTTGTTTCCAGAGGCCAACTGCTTACCTGAATATGGAAGACTGCTCTTTAAGAATTCAAGCTACATGGACTTCAGTGACTTCACTTCAACCTTGTGACTAAATTCATGCCTCCTGTCCTCTTCCAGAAACTAAATGGTATGAAACTGATAAAGCAACATTCCCTTCTGTCCCACGCACCCCTAAGACTCTGGACCCTGCCCCTCCCAAAGCTGAAGCTAAAGCAAAGGCTTTGAAGGCCAAGAAAGCAGTGCTGAAAGGCATCCACAGTTATAAAAAAAAGATCTGCACGTCACCTACATTCCGACGGCCCAAGACACTGCATCTCTGAAGGCAGCCCAAATATCCTTGAAAGAGCACCCCCAGAAGAAACAAGCTTGACCACTATGCCATCATCAAGTTCCCCCTGACTACCAAGTCAGCCATGAAGAAAATAGAAGACAACAACACTCTTGTGTTCATTGTGGATGTCAAGGCCAACAAGCACCAGATCAAACAGGCCGTGAAGAAGCTCTATGACATTGATGTGGCCAAGGTCAACACTCTGATCAGGCCCGATGGAGAAAAGAAAGCATATGTTCAACTGGCTCCTGACTATGATGCTTTGGATGTTGCCAACAAAATTGGGATCATCTAAACTGAGTCCAGCTGGCTAAATCTAAATATAAGTTTTTTCAACATAAAAAAAAAATAATAATAATAGTACATAAATAACAATAAAAAAAACAATAGGGGCACCTGGGTGGCTCAGTTAGTTAAGCAGCCAACTTTGGCTCAGGTTATGATCTCACGATTTGTGAGTTCAAGCCCCACATCGGGCTCTGTGCTGACAGCTCAGAACCTGGAGCCTGCTTTGGATTCTGTGTCTCCCTCTCTCTCTGCCCCTCCCCCACTCGTGCTCTGTCTCTCTCTGAAAAATAAATAAACATTAAAAAATTTTAAAAAAAACAAGTATTCTTTAAAAATACTTCTTTCATAATGGTGGCCATTTATTGAGTGTCTATACATGCCATGCACTTAGACATTTTCCTAATCTTCATAACGTCAAAGCTAGACATTCTCTCTTTTAATAAACAAGGATACTAAGACACAAAGAGATTAAAATATCTCACTCCAGGTCCCACAGCCAGGATGTGAGACACTAAATCTTTTCTCAGCTAGTCTACACTGCTTCACAATAGCTGGGTAGGTGGCTGCATAAGATAACGGAACCCAAAGGAAGAAAAGATTCTGGAATTCCTTATTTACTTCAGGAAGAATTAACTAATAGCCCACAATACAGACAGAACCAGTTTCTTACCTGTAAAATAGTTTCACAAATGGCAGTATATTCAATTTCACGCTTAAGCAGACAGCTCAGCTCTCCAATGATGTCTCCACTGGTACAGTATTCTGTAAACATGGTTTTGAACTCTCTATCAGACCTTAGGCTACTGTCTATTCCAAAGGTAGGAGGTGAGCTATGCAACTGCAAAGGGAAATACAAAATTAGAAACCTTTCACCAAACCAAGCCACAGGAGCTCCCACTGTTTCTTTCAATTATTAACAATGGAAGAAAAAAGATTCTTTTTCTAAAATTAATTAATTAATTAAGTTTTTAATTTGCACCCAAGTTAGTTAGCATATAGAGCAACAATGATTTCAGGAGTAGATTCCTTAATGCTCCTTACCCATTTAGTCCATCCCCCCTCCCACCACCCCTCCAGGAAGGAAAAGATTCTTTATTACACTTTCAGGTGTGAAAAAGGAATTAAGGTACCCCCCCCAAAAAAATCACAATTTTCTTTCACATTTCAATTCTCCAAAGGAAGGATCGTTTCTAATCTTTATCTTCACAGATGACCCTATTTACATCTTTCTACTGACTGTTTACACCTTTCTACTGACTTACATCTTCCTTCTATAAAAATCCCACCAAAAGTAGTGATTGCTGTCTGCAACTAACTCAACCAGCCATTTCGAGTCTATTAGAAATTCTTATTATAATGAGCTAGTGCCTCTGGTGGAAGAAGACTAAATCAGACAGCATGAATTAACATGCCTCCAAATCAAGCCATGATTTCAGCACAACCTAGTCGCCCTTTAAAATGGTTAGTAATTTCCATGGGACATCAACAGAACAAGTTTTTAGGGAGAATACAGACAGGGTGACTGAGTCACTTTAAGAAAAGAACTGATAGGCATGGGTGGGGGAAATAAAAAAGCTATCAGATTTCAGGAGGAAGCTGCAGGAACCGACCAGAAGGATTACAGAATTTTCCAGAAAGTTGAGCTGTGCACATCAAAGAGGAAGGCTATTCCCCAATGTTTATAGCGGCACTCTCAACAATAGCCAAATTATGGAAAGAGCCTAAATGTCCATCAACTGATGAATGGATAAAGAAATTGTGGTTTATATACACAATGGAATACTACATGGCAATGAGAAAAAATGAAATATGGCCTTTTGTAGCAACATGGATGGAACTGGAGAGTGTGATGCTAAGTGAAATAAGCCATACAGAGAAAGACAGATACCATATGGTTTCACTCTTATGTGGATCCTGAGAAACATAACAGAAACCCATGGGGGAGGGGAAGGAAAGAAAAAAAAAAAAAAAAGAGGTTAGAGTGGGAGAGAGCCAAAGCATAAGAGACTGTTAAAAACTGAGAACAAACTGAGGGTTGATGGGGGGTGGGAGGGAGGGCAGGGTGGGAGGGAGGGCAGGGTGGGTGATGGGTATTGAGGAGGGCACCTTTTGGGATGAGCACTGGGTGTTGTATGGAAACCAATTTGACAGTAAATTTCATATATTAAAAAATTAAAAAAATAAAATAAAATAAAATCTCTGGCTGCAGAAAAAAAAAAAAAAAAAAACAAAGAGGAAGGCTATTGTTCAGGACACAGGAAACAGGGAATGGAGGGTCACTGAAGAAGTTGCTAGGAAAATGCCCCCTCCGCCAGTAATCACCATTCAAACTTTTAGAGGCATTCATGCTTCCAAAGGACTTTGACATTTTTCTAATTTAATTTTGAATGCAATTCAAAGGCTCTTTGAGCAGTGAACCCTATCTCGGCTTTTTACCAACCAAGAAAAGAAGATAACATCTATAGGCAGAATTTAAAGACGTCCTTCCAAGATTCCTGTCTCTTTGTTATTCAAGCAAACATTGATCTAGGTAGCGCTTGGGAAGGGACTTGGCAGAAGGAACAAAGGTTACTAATCAGCAGACTCTAAAGAGAAAATTCTGGATTATGCTGCTGGGTCAATGTAATCACACAAGCCCTCAAAAGTAGAAAAGGAAGTAGAGTCAATCAGAGAGATGCAGCATCAAGAGAGGGATTGGCTGTACCTCAGCTCTAAGATGGTGGGGGTGGGGGGGGGGCTGCATGCAAAGATGGAAGGGAGGTGTGGGGGCTGGAGGTGGATCCCGCCTGATAGTCTGCAAAGAAGCAGGGACGTCTGTCCTCTAGCCATAAGGAACTGGATTCTACCAACAACCTCAATGAATCTGGAAATTGATTCTGCCCTCAGAGTTTCCAGAAGGGAACACTGCCCTACTGACCCTTTGATATTGGCCTTGTGAGATTCAAGCAGAGAAATCAACTAAGCCCATAGGACTTCTGAACTATGAGATAATCTAAACTGCTAAATTTGTCCTGAGTTGCTATGGCATAGATTAAACACTAATAACATCCCCAGCCCAAATATTGTTGGACTTATACTTTAAGAAGACCTAACTAGCCCAGTCATTGCAGGAAAATTCCTCAAAGGAAAATGTACGTTGCAGCTTTTAAGTGTTTGATTCGACATACTTAATAAATACAGGTAGCAGTGTACTTTTGCTATGATTCTAATAGGAACATGACACATCTACTGGAAGCAGAATAGAATAATGGCTAAGGACTGAGGCCAACTCTATGGGTTCAAAGCCTTTCTCGACCTGTTACTACGTGCCATTGCAGGGGCAAGCGAATTAATTCTCTGTACATCAGCTTTTTTCTATGGAAAAAAAAGGTTATTATAAGGATTAATTGCATAGTATATTGCCATTTTGACCACCCTTTAAAAAATTACAACTAACTTCTTCCTCTCTCAATCACCTCTAACATACTGTATATCTAACGGCTTATTTTGTTCATTATCCCATCCCCTTCTATGCCTCTACTAGAAAGTAAACTCTAAGAAGGCATGGATTTTTGTCTGTTTTGTCAATTCTGTGCCTAGAATGAATAGTGCCACTGTGTGGTGGTAATGAGGTAAATATTTGTTGAATGAATGAATGAATGAATGAATGAATGAAAAGTGCCAGACATTTAATAAGGGCTATATGTGTTAGTTAGTATTATAATATACTTACCATAACAGTTTATTTCCATGATCAGTTTTGATATTTTTAAGGTCTGAAATACCCCTTCCAAAAATAGAGAGCCAGATATAGTATGTGTATTATACTAAGGGTTTGTCACTTGTCACCATCATTTGGGATCTAGGAATGATTTGGGCCATAAGCTGGGGCTCACCCATGTATTCAGCTACCAGCATTCAGATTCTAAAGAACTCTTGTCCCCCTCACTCTACTGACCTCTTTCTCTCTCTGGTCACCAAATGCCTCCTACTGGTCGGGTAAAAGTCATATTTTCAAACCTCATCCTATTTGACCTCAGTAAGGATCTGACATTGTGGTCCATCCCATCATTCTTGACTTTCATTTCCTTGAGATAACTCAACCACTCCAAGTTGTTTATCAGAACATCATGGAAAAGACTGCTTCCTCCCAGAATTGCCACAAGGAATAAGCAAAGACTATAAAAACATTTTGTTAAATGAGGAGCACCTTTCAGATGTTGGGTATTATCATTATCTCTCAGCTGTAGTGTTCACTCTGAGCAGAAATGGTTTCGTTTAGAAATTATGTTAAAAATATGAAACTTTCCTGGTTCCTAAATTTCTCCTTATGTTAAAATCATATATATTTCAAAGTACATTTTTAGTAAACAATGAATAGTCCCTTACAATTGCCATTCCTGAAATAATTAAGTAGATTCCTTGTGGCATTTCACCTTCTTTACAAATGACATCTCCATAGTCGAAGTAGGCAAGTTTGGCTCTTTCCTGAAAGAAAAATAAAAAAGGAGTCAACACAAAATTTCATAGCCTACTTTTCTAAATAGAAATAAGATGTTAAAGCTGAAATGGGTTTCAAGTAGAAAAAAAAGACTCCACAAATTGTATGCTTTGGTTTGTTAATGAATTATAATATGCTGACATGCCTCATCAATTTTATTTTAAAAGAAAGGAACAAGCAAGCAAATTGTAGACTTTGTGATTTGTACCGGGCACAGTGACTGATGGAAACATCCAACAAGTGCTCAGTTGAGTAGATGTTTACAATAAAGTGTGATACTTCTGATAAAGGAGACAGAAACAGGATGCTCTGGAAAAGTCCAGAAAGGCCACAGGACCCAGTATTGGGTGTCCAGGGAAGACTTTAAAGGGGAAAGAACAGCCAAGCTGAGGCCTGAAGGAAGGGTAACAGATAGCCAGGATACAATGAGTTGAACCCCATTCAGGGCAGAGGATTCGGCATATGCAAAGACCCAGAAGCAAATAGAGTATCTACAGTTGGGGTAACTGTAGATTTGGTATTCTGTGGCCACAGCAGGGTGGGGTGGAGACAGGCTTCACTAGGCATAGTGCCTAGGGTTCCCAACACATTAGGGACTCATAACAGTATTTTCATTTATTTTAAAATCAGAAGGGAATAAAAAAACTTTTAGGTGGAAGAAAATGCTTTAATACTAGAACATTTAATACTAATATATTTATCTTTATACTAACACTGTCGTAAAGTATAATTTTTGTTTTATATGGGGGAAGAGGCCGACTAAGGCAAAAGTGCCAGGGCCCATGAAAAGTCATAACACAGCCCCAGTAGAGAAAGGACTGGAGAAGTGAGCCAAAGCCAGGTCTTGAAGAGTCTTGTAGGCACATTAAAGAGTTTGGGCTTTTCCCCAAAACCAGAAAGGAGCCATGGAAGGGTTTGTAACTGGGGAATTAGGGTGACAGATCTGCATTTTATAAAGATATATGGGAAACATATCTCGAAATCATTCATAGTGGTTATCTCTAAATGTGGGGTAAGGAGTGATGAGTTTTCACTTTTTACTTCATGCACTTCATGGATAACTTCACGATTTTTTTAAAAAGGTCACATAAAACCAATTAGCCAGCTTATGTATTATTCAGACCCTTATTTTCTACCATTGACTTCTGGCTTCTCTTTATAGACTATTAGGTTTCTAATTAACCACACTGGCTGGAGAATGAAAGAAGGGAGGAGTAGTTAAAATTAACCATTGTAGCTGTGATGGAAACCACACTTGAAATCACAGTCTACCATAAGGGGTGTTATTTTGTTTACCCTGTGGATTTTAGCTAGTTAGCCACACAATCCCTGGGCTGTGTACTCCCAATTCATCACAATTTTTACCCTGGTAAAATTGGATTGAAATGGCTATCAAGACCCAACATATTAAGGAAAGGGTGCACATAGAGTAACAGAAGTCTGTAAGGGGATAGAGAGGGTCCAACAGCCTTGCAGAGGCATGGTAAGTCAAGGATGGGAAGGAGGTTATGTTGTGGTGACAGATTCACCTCAGGTGTCTATGAATCATTAATCTATAGAGTTAGCTTCTTCTCATTGGTTTTGGCATTCCTCCCCATTCACTGCTGGGTGGTCAGTTAATTACACTTGTGAACATTATTACCTACAAAGAACAAAATTCTAACTGTATCTTAAATTGGATTTTAACAAAACTAAGGAGAATGCAAATTATAAGAAACACTTTAGAGACACCTGCTTCCCAGTCCAAGTCCATCACCCACCTCCCACGCACATTTATTTGCAATCTATTCTTCAAACTACCCACTACAGCCCTTGGCCATCACGTCAGGTTTCTTCCTCCTTATTGCAGCCACACTTGTGCTCCCCAAAGCAGGACATCAGATCCAAGCTAAGCCAGTTGGACTTCTTTCTCAAGAATTGGAACTGAGAGACGAGCCTGGGAATTGAGAACTGAGCCATGATATCCAAGTGCTGGAAGAAGGGTCCACAAATTCCCACCACTGATATTCCTAAACTGGCCTGAATCCCACCCTGCCCATGCTTAGTTAGCTAACTATTTCTTAGTAGCTTCTCTATACCACCACCTTGTCTTTTCAGTCAACTTCCCCTTTGCTTAAACTAATTCAAGTAAGCTATTGTTACTTTTTTTTAATTAAAAAAATTTTTTTTTTAATTTTTGAGAGGCAGAGAGCATGAGCGAGGGAGGGGCAGAGAGAGAGAGAGACACAGAGCCCAAAGCAGGCTCCAGGCTCTGAGCTGTCAGCACAGAGCCCAACACAGGACTAGAAGTCGTAAGCCAAAAGATCATGACCTGAGCCAAAGCTGGGCGCCCAACCGAATGAGCCATCCAGGCTCATCCAGCTACCCCCTAGCTCTTGTTACTTTCAACCAAAGGAGTCTTAATTCAGTACATTTGAAATCAATTCAGAAGAAAAATTCAAAAATTTCTGATAGGAAGAAAACATTGGTATAGCAAAAAAGGAATCAGATATTCAAAGCTCAGTAGAACTTCATTATGATTGCTATCTTTCTAGAAAACAAGGAAAATGTCCTCATTGTGGACAAATAGATGCCTTACATATCTACGTGCCTAGATCACAAAATATGGTACAACCAAATTTATGGTAAAACAAATGCCATTCTTTCTCACAGAGTCTTCCTGATTCTAAAAATCTAACAGAGGGGCGCCTGGGTGGCTCAGTTAGTTAAGCGGCCGACTTCGACTCAGGTCATGATCTCACGGTCCGTGAGTTCGAGCCCCGCGTCGGCCTCTGTGCTGACAGCTCAGAGCCTGGAGCCTGTTTCAGATTCTGTGTCTCCCTCTCTCTGACCCTCCCCCGTTCATGCTTTGTCTCTCTCTGTCTCAAAAATAAATAAACATTAAAAAAAAATTTTTTTTTAAATAAAAAAAATAAAAATAAAAATCTAACAGAGGTTTTAACAGGTTGATGAAAAAGTTATAAATCTTATAATTTATACTATAGCCATTTAAAACTAGAACCACAAACTGGTGGTCTATGGGTCACATCCAATCCAAGGATGTTTTTTGTTTGGCCTGTGGGATATTTTTAAATTTTTAATGTGTGCAAAATTTTTAAAATTTGGAAATTTCGCATAAAAATTCAGATCTAAAAAATCTGACCTCCACATTATTAAATCTAATAGTCAATTTCTAATCTTCTTATTTGATCTCAGCCTCATTTGACATGGTTGCTTACTTTCCCCTTTATGAAATACTTTTTTCACTTGGCTTCTGGAACACCACTCTCTTTTAGTTTTCCTCCCACATGATGGATTACTCCTCAATTCTTCCCCCCCCCCCCGCCCCCAGTTTTATTCAGATGTAATTGACATATAGCCCTGTTCAGGTTTAAGAAATACCACATAATGACTTGACATACATATATTATGAAACGATTACCACAAGTTTAGTTAACATCCATTACCTCATCTAGTTACAAAAACAATTTTTTCCTTGTGATGAGAACTTCTAGGATTTAATCTCTTAGCAACTTTCAAATATACCATGCAGCAATGCTAATAACTATGGTCATCATGTTGTATAGCACATTCCTAGTACTTGTTTATAACTTAGAAGTTTGTACCTTTTGACTAACTTCCTTCAATTTTCCCTGCCCCTATCCTCTGCCTCTGGCAACCACAAATCTCATCTCTTTCCTATCTGTTTTGCTAATTCCTCCTCATTTCCACTCTAAATGTTGGATAGCCCAGAACTCAATCCTTGGATGTCCATAATAATTCCTTAACTTATCTCACCAAGTCTCCATATATTAAATACTATCTCTATGCTGAAAACTCCAAAATACCTATCTCCCGTTTGGCCTGCCACCTGAATTCCAGTCATGTATCTTACCACCTACGCAACATCTCCATTTGGATGTCTCAACACTTTCTCAAATTTAACTCATTCAGAATCAAACTCCTGTGCCCTCCATATAAATCTTCTCTTCTGCACTTAAGTCAACAGGAACTCCATTCCTATTTTCAGACTAAAATCCCAGAAGTCATCCTCTCTAACACTCCTTCCATCAGCACCTATCAGCTCTACCTTCCAAAACACATCAAGAGTCTGACCACTCGTCACTTTCACTAATCCAAACCACCATCACTCTTGCTTCTGGCTTTCCCTTGACCCCTTACCAACCTATTCTCAACATAGCGATAAGGTGGTCTTTTTTTTTAAGTTTATTTATTTGTTTTGAGAGAGAGAAAGAATACACACATGTGTACACACACATGCAAACCAGGGAGGGTCAGAGAGAGGGAGAGAGAGAGAATCCCAAGCAGGCTCCACACAGTCAGTGCATGAGGTCATGACCTGAGCCAAAATCAAGAGTCAGACACTTAACTGACTGAGCCACCCAGACATCCCCAAGGTGGTCATTTTGAAATGTACGTGAGATCATACCACATCTCTGTTCAAAACCTTCTCTTAAGTTTTCATTGAATTCAGAGTAAAAGCCAAACCCCTTACAATGGCCTGCAGAGTTGTACAAACTCAGGCTCCATTACTTCTCCAACTTCATCTGGTCCTGCCATCACTGCTTCTGCCACAGGGGCTCTGGGGATGTTCCTTGAACACACTGAGCACCCTCCGCACCAGGGCACTGCACTTGCCTGGAATGCTCTCCTCCCAGATATCTGCACGGCATGCAGATCCCACTTCAAATGTCACCTTGTTAGAGCAGCTTTCCCTGACCACCTCATATAAAATAGCTCCCCAACTATATTCCCTTTTCTCACTTTTTCTCCATAGCATTGATAGATCTAATAGACTACGTATTTGTGTGTTTATGTGTTTATTGTTTAGCTCTAGGCGTATAGTATAAAGTCCAAGAAGGCAGGGACTTCATTTGCTTTATTCACTGGCATATCCCCAAACCTAGAACCGCCTCTGGCACAGGGAGAAGATTCAATAAATATTTCTTGTAAGAGTCTAAATTTCCATAACAGTTGACTTTAGACAGAGCATGAACTCTGGAATATACCACAGTTCTTGCTGTTCCCTATAATACTATACAGCTTCTTTTACTTTTATATTATCTACCTTGCCTGTATAGTAACTTAAACTTGAAACCCTTGCTCTAAAAAAAAGTAGAAAACTGGAAAACTGGGTTTTGCTGGGCCTCCATTTTGGCTTACGCTTCATTGGCCATCACAGGATTCTTGACTTGGATATACTTTTTGTTAATCTTGCCTTAGGGAGTGGAAAGTAATTATCATCAAAAGTGAACCAGGATAGAAGACAGAATCTTTACCTTGAAGAACTCAATGAGAACATCTTTATTTTCCAGCCAAACAATATTATGAAGATATTTGTCAGGGGTTGGTGGTGGGATTGCCATTGGAAAGTCATTCAGTGCCTTTATTTTCCTAAGAAGTACCTGAAAACAGTCAAAATAATGGTGATCAGATCCTATAGCAGAAAAGAGATTTATGTAAAAATTAAGGAAATCTTTAAACACTATTGTCATGTAAATTTATTTTAATTTTGACTCATACTTTCTCTCACCCTATTTAAATTATCCTCTAACCTTTTTTGTCCCTATTCTTCCCTTAACTCATTGAATCTATGAATTGATATATATTTTTAATGTTTATTTTTTTTTAATTTTTTTTTAACATTTATTTATTTTTGAGACAGAGAGAGACAGAGCACGAATGGGGCGGGGCAGAGAGAGAAGGAGACACAGAATGGGAAGCAGGCTACAGGCTCTGAGCCATCAGCCCAGAGCCTGACACGGGGCTTGAACTCATGGACCGCGAGATCGTGACCTGAGCCGAAGTCGGACGCTCAACCGACTGAGCCACCCAGATGCCCCAAATTTTTGAGAGAGAGACAGAGCATGAGCGGGAGAGGGGAAGAGAGAGAGGGAGACACAGAATCCGAAGTAGGCTCCAGGCTCTGAGCTGTCAGCACAGAGCCTGACGCGGGGCTCGAACTCAGACCATGAGATCATGACCTGAGCGGAAGTCGGACGCTCAACCGACTGAGCCACCCAGGCGCCCCTATGGATTGATATATTAACTCATATTGAATTTATTATCTTTATAATTCAGTTAACACTGTAGTCCACTGTGTTAATTTCAGATCATCTAAACTTCTCAGTTTGGGGCACCTGGATGGTTCAGGCGGGTGAGCATCCAACTCTTGATTTTGGCTCAAGCGATCCTACATGGTATTGAACCCCATGTCAGGCTCCACACTGAGTGTAGAGCCTGCTTGAGGTTTTCTCTCTCTCCCTCTGCCCTGCTTCTCCACTCACACACTCTCTCTCTCTAAAATGAAAAAATAAAATAAACTTCACAGTTGACTACTGTACAATTTAATGCCACATTTCCTCAAATCTTTCTTGTATGTATTATTTGCTTCCCTAAATTCTTCTAATTTTGAAGGATATAGTTTCAGTTTTATGGGCTCTCAGAAACCTTCTCTGGCTTCCCACACCAGGTAAGAGATAATCACTTGACTGACTGAATGAATAAAGGATTAAATCAAAGAACGAGAAAGAGCCAGTGGACTTTGGGGTCATCGTTGTATTAAGTATCCAATCTCCCCAAGAGTCCATAACACATAGTAGGTATTCTACATGTATTTACTCAATTAAATTGAATTAGCTAGGTAATTCCTTATGACTAGCTCCTTATGACTTAGAAGATAATTATATCTCTTTGGCTGACAATTAGGCAATTAATATGCATTCAATAAGTAACTGTTGAATGATTGATTTACCCATTACCTTTCTAAACAAACCTATAGAAAAAAATAGCCTCTCTCCTTATAAGGGCTATTATTTATTTATTTTAATTAATGAATAACAAGAATTCAATTGAATCCTATATAATCTTCAACTGATAAATGAAAAGAATAGAATACAAACCACAGCGTGTGTAGAGGTATATACAACTTGAAGGATACTGTAAAGTAGCCCTTTTCTTCCCTCTGTCAGACACTAAGAAGAAATCATATAACCCATTTTGTCCTTTGCCATAATATTAGCCTAAAGAGATAGAGCCTCAGAAGGGAAAGCTGGCCTGTCCCACACCCATTTCTCTTTGGGAATCATGGAGAGGGGACTATGTCCAGGGAATGACCAGAAGCACAGTGCATGTGACCCTTGGCTGGGAGCTGCCAGTGACAAGGAAAAGCATATGATACCCAGAAGCAGCTTAATCAGTGGTCAACACAGACAGAAGGTAGGACTAGAACTTCCATATTTCTGCTTTCTGTTAGGAAACTGACAGGTTCTTGCAGAGGATAGGAAGAACAATATTTGCACAAATGCACAGTCTAGATGGTGGATGTGATAGAGTGATAGCATTAAATATTAAATATGTTTTTCTGTCATATGTTCCTATTTTTTTTTGCAAATACATTTATCATTTTTCAAAAGTCCATTTATCAGCTAACCAATTATGGTGTCTTCCTGGGTCCTCCTCTCTCAGAACTGCACGCCCAGACTCCCACCAACACACACAAGCACACACACACCCACACACACACACACGCACACACGCAAGCTGATCCTTTCCCTACCATGTTAACGTTATGTGACTCCCACCTCCCTTGTCACAGCTGCCTGGCCTGGGCAGTACACATTCCACCAGTGGATAGACAAGCAGAAAAATCTAATGAGTTTGTAGAGGGAGCCAAAAGAAGAGGCCACAGAGGGCAACCCTCACAGGAAATGGAGAACCCAGAAAGCTTTCCAGGTCCATAGTCAGGTCCCTTCCTCAGGCATGGCCATATGGTCTGGCTACCATGGGTTTGGTTAGGCACTCTTATGTCTTTATAATAAACCCCCCAGCCCCATTTCTTGGCAAGGTCTAGCTCAAGTTGGTTTCTGTTACTTGCAACCAAATAGTTTTGACATGGTGTATACCAGGTCGCACTGGCACTAACTGCCACTGGCATTAACAAAGGCTCCAGGCAAATTACAGCTAACACCCGATTTAATCTCCCTCACTCCTTACATTCTGCTCAAGTAACAATGCAGCCTCGGGTGTTGGGCTCATGGAATCAAGCAACGTGGATAATTGCTTTATTACCTTATTCATCTCGATGCCCTCATGTTTATCAATAATGCCTCTTGACCAAAGGAAGGTGAGGTTTTTCAGAGCTTTAGCAATCACGTTCCGGATTGCCTGCCTAGTCTTCAAAGCAATGACAACATCACGACCCTCGTGCTCTATGAGTCCTGAAGCAAATATAACCGTCAGTAAGCATACAATGCCATAACCATGATAATAACTAATATGTGTGTAATAGTTTGTAAATTCCAAAGTGCTTACACAATATCCTTTTATTCCTGCTTCATACAGAACACGCGAGGCCGGTAGGACTAGAGCTATTTTCATCTGCATTTTATGGATGAGAACATTGAAAACTGGCGTCCCCCACCAGCTAGGAGAGAATCACTCTCTCCTCTTTATTCCCATGGCATGTCCTACATATCTCCATTATGGAACCTACTATAGTGTGGGATTTTGGTCCTTACTTATTTGATCCTTCACATCATATAACTTTTGTTGGGTGAACGCATAAATGGCTTCATGAAAGAGACCCCTGGCTTCAGCTGGTGGGGATTTCTGAGATCAAATGGCATAGCTTTTCCTCTTTAATGAACACAGGAAGTCATGACCTGGACTGGAAGACATGGCGAAAACAGCGTCTCTTTCATCTTTGTCATCCTGACATTAAGCAAAGTGCCTGACATCCGGGGCGCCTGAGTGGTTCAGTCAGTTAAGCATCGGATTTCGGCTCAAGTCATAACCTCACAGTCCGTGAGTTTGAGCCCCGTATCGGGCTCTGTGCTGACAGCTCAGAGCCTGGAGCCTGCTTTGGATTCTGTGTCTCCCTCTCTCTCTCTGCCCCTACCCCACTCTCTCTCCCTCTCTCTCTCTCTCAAAAATAAATATAAAAAAATTTTTTTTAATGCCTGACATCTGGAAGGTACTCAAACTTTTTTTTTAAGTTTATGTATATTTTTTTGAGAGAGAGAGAGAGAGCGCACGCATGCATGAGTTGGGGAAGGGCAGAGAGGGTGGTAGACAGAGAATCCCAAGCTGGCTCTGCGCTGTCAGCGTGGAATCTGACGCAGGGCTGGAACTCCCGAACGGTGAGATCATGACCTGAGCTGAAATTAAGAGTCAGACTCTTAATCCCCTGAGCCACCCAAGGTTGCTGCTCAAACTTTTTTTTGAACGGCCATGAGCTGGCCGCTAAAATGAAGGATAGCGTGATCACGAACAGATTTCAGTGTCAGGTGCACCTGGGCTCGAGATCTAGCTCAGCACTTACCACCCACATGCCTTGAGGCGCATTAAACTTTCTAAACCTCAGCTTCATTATCTATAAAGTGAAGACAGTAATAGTATCTGCCTCTTGGAGTAATTACAAGGATTAAATGAGATAATGCACATAAAGCTGATAACACAGTTCCTGACATAATTAGCATTCAATAATCAGTTGCAGTAACCATGTGGGAACAGGCATTCCCTTTTACAGGACTGAATCAAGAAAACTTTGTAATATTCCATATGAATCTAAAGCATAATATGAGATAGCAGCTCCTACACCCCTAATCTTTAAAAGCACAGAAATAGGGGCACCTGGGTGGCTCAGTTGGCTGAGTGTCCGACTTTGGCTCAGGTCGTGATCTTGCGGTTCATGGGTTTGAGCCCCGCATCGGGCTCTGTGTTGACAGCTCAGAGCCTAGAGCCTGCTTCGGATTCTGTGTCTCCCTCTCTCTCTGCCCCTCCCCCGCTCACGCTCTGTCTATCTCTCAAAAATAAACATTAAAAAATAAGTAAATAAAAGCACAGAAATAAAAATCTATCTCTATATGTAAAGGCAACAATGGGTCCTGGGTTATCTGAGACAGTGCCGAAATATTCTGACCTATTGTCTCCAAATTCACAATGTCATTCATTAGGCCATGTTCTTCTAATTTTGATTTGGAAAGTATGATCCTCATAAATCCATTTGGCATCTTACAATGTGGCTATGAGTACAAAGTGATTTCACTTCATCTCTTTTATAGTAACATCCGTTTATCAAGAACCTACTATATGCCAGGGCTCTCTCCCAGATACTTTGGCACACACTCACAGCCTGCCCCACAGCCCCTTATGAGGAGAGCAGACCCAAGAAGCTTTGTATAAAACCCTGCTTCAACGCAAGCTGTGTGCTTCAACGCAAGCAGAGAGACTAGAAATGTCAAGAGATTGTAGCCCCACATTCCTGAGTATGCTTGTAAGCAAAGTAGAACAAAACAAAGCACCCTTTGTCAAATGTAATCGCCTTGTGTCTTTTTCTGACAGCCTTAAGGAACCTGCCATCTTAAGCCACTCTCCACACCCCTCATTCTTTCCTCTACACTCCCATGGCCAGTACAAGACCTTCTCTAACTTTCTGCAATTATCCATTGATATTCTCATACCTTCCGCCTGGCTCTGCATTTTTGGCATACCTGGACTACTACTGCATTCAGTAAATGCTCACTGGATGAATAAATGAGTAATCGAAGATGAGTATGAACTTGGCTTCCCGTGGCTAAATGATGGGATAATAGCGTGTGATTTCAGGAAATCAGATACTCCAACTACTTACCAAGTTCTTTGATGGCATCTCGTTTGTTGGTTTCCAAAATTTCATATAATTTCTGTAAGAAGTTAAGAAAGACATTAATTTCTTATTATGGCAAGTGCGTGTCTGCCTTTAAAATCTGAGAAGAAGAAATCCCACTTAGTTTGTGACTTGGGGAAGATGTTTAGCTCAAGTCTTCCCTCTGTGCCGAGTCTGCCGCTCTCCCCATGCTCCTCCTCATATTACAACAAATACAATGCAGTCAGTAGCTTACATAGCTACTGGACCTAGCATTTCGCAGAAAAGATTAGTGTGTTTAAATGTTTATTTATTTATTTTTGAGAGAGAGAGAGAGAGCGCGCAAGTGGGGAGAGGGCAGAGAGAGAGAGAGAGAGAGAGAGAGAGAGAATCCCAAGCAGGCTCAGCACTGGCAGCACAAAGTCTGATGTGGGGCTCAAACTCACAAACCGAGAGATCACGACCTGAACGGAAATCAAGAGTCAGATGCTTAAGTGACTGAGCCACCCAGGTGCCCCAGGAAAGGTTGGCGTGTATTCCACTCTGCACCAAGGAGAATTCTCACAGATAGTGCTCCGGTTTGGGATAGCCAACTGAGCAGCTGTTTGGGCAGCCTGTCTATCAGGAGCACAAGACCAAGTAGAATAATGAGAAACTATGGCTTTTGTTAGTTGATGTTTCCTACAGAGAACTCCTGACATACCTAGGAAATAGCTCTACTCCAAGGATTAACCATGGTGTAAGCTCTGTTCAATCATACAATAGGTCTTGGTCAAATGCCTGCCATGTCCCCGCTACTGCTCTTCGTGGAGCTTATTCTCCACCTTTAATCTTTCTGGAGCTTGCACTTGGCCACACAACAGCCCCGGGACCACACAACTGACAATTCCCCAGGATTGTAGGGCATAGATGACTGAAACTCTGTGCCCAAATAACACGTGGCATAGTGCTATTTACAGGGAACGGTAGCTAACACGGTGCTATTTACTGGCTTATTATAAAGTTTAAGTAGCTGAAGTTAAGTTTCGTTGTTGTTGTTGTTTTGGTTTAGAAAAATCACATGTAAGAAATCTCTCATTTTGAATATAAGAACGAGATATACAATTTTTATTAAGTTGTTTCTTCTCACTTGAAAACATTGAATCAATATTGGGAAGGTGACAAATTAATAGCTGGCACCCACAAACCGTGGTCCCGCCCTGCTTGCACAGGTGCACAGCCCCCTTCAAACTGAACTGGCTCCATAGCAACTCTGTAAAAATGCCAGAGAATGACCTGCGCGAGACAGCATAGGAACCGATGCCTACCTACAAATAGAATATAATCACTTAAGGCTGGGCACATGTGACTCCTCTAAACGTGAGCTGTCACTGGTCAGTTTTTGAACCACAACACTTTCAGAATACACACGAGTTTAATATCTAAATATCTCAAAAAATATTTAAGTCAGTACTGAGGTCGCCTTTAAAAATTCTAAAGGAGAATTTGTTTCATCTCTTACACTTCGAGGCCACGGCCCCCAAATCTCTGCCTTCTCCTCAACTCCTCAAAACGCATTACCTCCCACCACTGGCAGCTGTTTTTCTTCTCTCCTATTCCTCTTTCTGAAATCTTTTCTCCTATGAAGAGCTCTATCTTCTTTCTATTATAGATCAATCTAGACTTTCCATAGTTCTTTTAATTGTCTTATCTAATATTCGAAGTAAATCAACAAGGTAGGATTCTATTGCACATTTGATCCAATGCTCAATAATTCTTTGATAAATCTAGATAATAGTTCTCTAGCTTATCTATAAAGATGTCATGAAAGATGTCAGATGCCTTGCTAAAATTCAGCTATTCTAGAGTGTTCCCTGATTATAAAAGAAAATCTTAAATTCTGAAGATATTTAACAACTAATCTTTTTATGTATTTTAGAAATTAAAATTAAAATATTAAGGTAGGTATCTTCACAGCCTATTTTCCTCTCCTGAATTTCATTCAGAAAAAGCCTCTCTTTATTGGCTGAGGGCCTGAGGTAACTAACAGTCATCACAAAAAATTAGGCACAACAAGCAGAAGACATAACCCCCAGGCCATCCCTGATTTTATGTACACACACAGATCATTAGATCTAGGTCCTCAGTAGTTAGGATTTAAATTCATTGTCAGGTTACAAGTCAAGAGTCTCACTTAGGCTGAGAAAATACTACCAAAAGTCACCAAACACTGGGCAGAGGAAAACAGAATGAATGACAAGCACCAAGCATGACAAATATAAGAATGAACCTCAACGAAGCAGAACTACTACAGGAAACAACAGCAACAACAAAATTTAAATAAAGAGATTCAAGGGAATATCACATTTGTTTAAAAAAAATAAAGGAACTAGTTTCAATGAGAAGAAGCAATCACAGTACGTGGAGATAAGAAAGCGTTCAGTCAAGAAAAGAAAGAGAATGTAATAGATGGGCTGAATAGCAGAATAAACATAGCTACAGACTAAATTCGGAACATGGAAAATCAAGCTGGGTGGGGGGTTCTCACTGCAAAGAGGAAAGAGTAGGAAGTTATGAGAAAACATGAAACAAGGACTAAATCCAGAAATTCAAAACTGTGTTTAAAAGGGTGCTGGGCGCCTGGGTGGCTCAGTCGGTTGAACGTCCGACTCTTGATTTCAGCTCAGGGCATGACCCCAGGGTTGTGGGATCGAGCCTGGTGTAGGGCTCCACGCTGAGGATGGAGCCTGCTTGAGATTCCCTTTCTCTCCTTCTGCTCCTCTCCCTGCTCACACTCTCTCTTTCGAAAAAGAAAAAAAAAATTAAATTAATCTTTTAAATAAATAAATTAAGGTTGCTGAAGGAGAAAATAGAAACAGGGGAGGGAACAATCAAAGAGGTGATGGAAGGAAGATGGCAATCTTCTAATTATGAAAACTCCACCAAGTGCTGTGTGGGATCACGTTTTTACATTTATTTTTATTTTTTTACTTTAAAAAAATTTTAAGTGATCTCTACACCCAACATGGGGCTCCAACTCACAACCCCAAGATCAAGAGTCACGTGCTCTTCTGACTGAGCCAGCAGCCAGGCACCTCAATAACTTTTTTTTTAATTACATCTAGACACATTCTGGTGAAATTTCAGAACTCCAAGGAGAAAATCCCAGAAGCCTCTAAACGAAGAGAAAAAAGTCACCTACAAAAGCACAAGTAAAGTCAGACTTGTACCAGCAATGCTAAAGACGGATGGCGATACCTTCAAGAAAATAGCTTTGGAGTCCATAATTCTAAGAGCAAGATACAAAGATTTTTGCACACTGAAGCCCATACATCACCTATGGAAAAAACTATTTATGGGCATAATCTAGCATGATGAAAGGAAAGCAAAAAGGAGGCTCGCATGGGACTCCAGAAAGAGTGGCTAAGGAATCCATAAGCAAAAGAAAAGAGGAAGATAGTTTAAAAAAATTTTTTTTAATTAACCATTTGACTGTTTCACTCAAAAGAGTGTCTTTTAAGTAGTAGATGTTTAATGATATTGATCATATTTCCTTTGTTATGGGTTGAATCCAATGGTAGTTTCTACAATGAATAATATTTATACATAATCATAACAAAGTAAAGGTTGTTTTTTTGGTTTTCCATGTATGGAGTCATTTCTTGAAAAGAATGAAGACTTAATTATACTTACAGAATAGAATGTAAATGCTATAAACCTTTTCTATGTAAAAATAATGGCTCCAAAATTTAAGACAGGGAGAAAAATAAAAGGCTAAAGCAATGTCTTAATCTCCTTATACTTCATGGCAGAGAGTCAATAAAGTCTGTTTAGAGATAATGAATCAAGAGTTAAATACATGTTATATTATTAAAATTATCGTGGCAAGCAGTAGAGGAATTAACACGAGAACGGTTAATACAGGGCGGTCTCTGGGAAGTGGGGCGCAGGGAGGGATACTTGTATTTCTCACATTTTATTATTTTCAAGTTGTAAAATTATGCATGATGATTTTTTACCATCTTTTCTGTGTTTTCTCTTCTCTACACCCACATGCACACCCACACCCATGTACATATACACACACACACACACACACACACACACACACACACATACATATTTCGGTTCAAAGACCTTACCCTTCGGGCCATGCAGAGCCACTGAATACTCTTAAAGCAGAAAGTCACATATGAAACTTGAAATAGTCCTTTAGGAACATTACTCTACTGAATTGCAGAGGGGCCTGGGACAGACGGCTTGGCATGAGGGAACCTAGTTAGCAGGTGATTCACTGCATCTTCAAGTACCTAGTATGCTTACGTCCTCGTCTCCCACTTGGTACTTACGTCACACTGCCTGCAAATAAGGAAGGTCTTGAACAATTACATACGTACATACATACCACAACTCGGCCACTTCTCGGCACCAGCATTTCCAGCTTTCACTGTCAAATCTTTGTTCTCTTGCCCTCTCTCTTCCTCCCCACTTTAGACCTACCCTTTCTTTGAAGGCTCATTCGAGTTTTGATTCCTGCAGGAAGACTTTTCCAACTTGCCCTACCTTTTAGAGAGGGTTACAAAGACAGACGGATCTCAAGTCTGCATTCAGAAAATAAAAACAAAGAGATAGATTGTCTTCTATGAAGATCATAAATGAGCTTGATAAAGATACCTGAAAGGTAAAGAGCAAAGACTGTTCTCTGTGGCACCTCAGCGCCTCGGATAATGTAATAAACCATCGAATGGCCCTTTACTTGCTACAATTTATCCATTGGGTCAAACACTTATAGAAGTAAGAGCACCCCGGTGGCTCAGTCGGTTAAGCTTCTGACTCTTGATTTTGGCTCAGGTCATGATCTCAAGGCTTGTGAGTTCGAGCCCTGCATTGGGCTCTACACTGTCAGTGTGGAGCCTGCTTGAGATTCTCTCTCTCCCTCTGCCCTCCTCAGCTCCCTCTCTCTCTCAAAAAATAAATAAGCTAAAAAAAAATTTAAATACATTCAGAAGTAGTGTTAAAAGACATACACCCAAACGACTGTTTTCCCAAGTGAACAGGGCTTGTCTCTCACCTGATATATTGATTCTCGGCTGGAAATTTGTTTTATTAAAAATTTGGTATCCTCTTGACTTTTGACATAACCTTTTGTAATACTATACATCAAGTGGAGGCGCTTTTTGATCTGCACATCGACAATATTTATCAGTAGTGGTATTATTATCTGGAACAGTGAAGAGAAAAAAAAAAAAAAAAAAAAAAAGCCTGAACATTTGATGAGGAAAAGCACCCTCCACGGTGGGCATTCTCAAAGTGTCATCTGAGGGAGCAGCGGGCACTACCCAGAGTCTTGTCAGAAATGCAAATTCTCAGGCCTTCCTCTAGACCCTCTGAACCAGAAACTCCGGGGCTGGGCTCAGAAATCTGTCCTAACCAGTTCTCCAGGTGAGTCTATCTATGCGCACTCAAGTTTAAGAGCCACTCTTCAAAGGAATGAAAGGTCAATGCATACCTGGTGAGGGAAGTCCTCACCACTGCCTTTACCCCCCATTCTCCACACCCCCAGATTTCAGGAGACAAGCGGTCTCCTAACCTGCATGATAGTCACCGACTAAATCAATCATCCCTCTGCCCCTCAGTTTCTTAACTTGCAAGATAAGGAATAGTGGGTATTAAAGATACTTCTCAGCTCTAAATTTCTCAAATCCTAAGCTGAAACAAGAGAGTGTGGTGATTGAACAGAATGCGTTTTTTGTTTTGTTTTGTTTTTAATGTTTATTGATTTCTGAGAGAGAGAGACACAGAGCATGAGTCGGGGAGGGGCAGAGAGAGAGGGAGACACAGAATCCGAAGCAGGCTCCAGGCTCTAAGCTGTCAGCACAGAGCCTGACACAGGGCTTGAACTCACAGACTGTGAGATCGTGACCTGAGCCGAAGTCAGAGGCTTAACCGAGTGAGCCACCCAAGTGCCCTGAACAGAATGGGGTTTTAAATATAAACCTTCCTAGGCTCAAGGACCAGCTCTACTATTCACCAGCTCTGTGACCTTCAGCAAGTTACTTGCAACCTTGAGGACTCAGTCTCCTCATCTGTAAGATGAGGATAATAATACTTAAGTACCCAAAGTCCAACTGAGCTGCTCCTCAAAAACCAACGCAGTCAAGGGGCTCCTGGAGGGCTCAGTCCGTTGAGCGCACAACTTCGGCTCAGGTCATGATCTCGTGGTTCGTGAGCTCGAGCCCCACGTCAGGTTCTGTGCTGAAAGCTCAGAGCCTGGAGCCTGCTTCAGATTCTCACTCTCTCCCTCTCTGTTCCTCCCGACTTGCGTGCTCTCTCTCAAAAATAAACAAACTTAAAAAAATAAAAGAATGCAGTCAATTACAGAAAGAGTCACATCAGACTGCAGGGCAGATGGTGAGGAACCAAGTAACAAAGGAGGAACATGAGAAGAAGAAAAGAACATCATAGCAAAGGAATTATAAGAGCAGAGAAAGAAGAGACTTTTAGCCACTCTGATAGTTGTGTAACTTTGGGCAGAGGGAGAGATAGAAGAGGATTTTTACAAAGTTTCATTCTGTGATGCACTAATCCCCCCATGAGCTGTTCCTAAGAGGATTTAAAGTAAAAATCTCCATCATTCTTCCAAGCCTTCCAATACAGGTTTCTTTTGAAAGCCACATTGTGCTGAGGACTGGCTATTAGAGCACCTGACTTTATATAGTGGTAACACCTACTTCACGGAGTTATTGCAATCGTTTAATTAGATCACGTACGTACAGTTCTTTGCACACTTCCTGGAACATAGTAAGTGCTCAAGAGAAAAAGTTGATCCTGATTATATTAATTCCTTAAATATACTTCATTGAGATTTGTCAAGTGTGCTGGACAGAAGCAGCAACTGGTTCATACTCTGAATAGATTTGACTTGTACAATAACACATCTTTAAATCTTTACTTCCCTCAGAGAGACATTTCCACAAAGTATTACTTCCACGGTGATTGTTTTACCTTCATCTGCATACAGTCACTGTATAAAAATGGATGACATAAGGAAACTTCTCCCTTCCATTAAAAAAAAATTTTTTTAATATTTATTTTATTTTTGAGAGAGCAAGACAGAGTGTGAACAGGGGAGGGACAGAGAGAGAGGGAGACACAGAATCTGAAGCAGGCTCCAGGCTCTGAGCTGTCAGCACAGAGCCCGACGCGGGCCCTGAACTCAGGAACCATGAGATCATAACCTAAGTTGAAGTTGGACGCTTAACTGACTGAACCACACCCAGCTGCCCCTCTCCCTTCCATTTTAAGACTTGGCCTCATGCTACATATCCTGATTTCTAGAATAGTCTGTGTTCCAGTGGGGTTATACCTTAGGTGGGCACTTGGCTGTAAACTCAGTCATAGAGCAAAATCACGAATAATCAAAATTACCACTTAAAGCAGCTTTTGTATATACAACTCTGTGTAATAACTCTTATGAATGCCGAGGCTTGGTAACATTGACACAGAATCAAGGAAGGAATAGAAAATAAAGTCTACAAGTGCAAGTCTGAGCATTCAAACAATTCTGTCTTTAAGAGGACTACTAAATTTCTTGGAGAATGGGAGCTACATGGAGGAGATTAATGAATGCCTTTTTCACCAGGGTTTACAGCAGGTTTTGAAAAAAAAATTAATCTTTTATAACTTCAGTACATACCAGTAAACTCACTTGACAGGATAAGAATTCAACCACTCAAAAAAAAAAAAAAAAATACAGTGGCAAGCAAAACCATCTAAAGTTCCCAAGTTAAGGGGTGCCTGGGTGGCTCAGTCAGTTAAGCGTCCAACTCTTGATTTCCGCTCAGGTCATGAGTTCATGGTTTGTGGGATCGAGCCCTGTGCCCGGCTCTATGCTCAAAGTGCAGAGCCTACTTGGGATTCTCTCTCTCCCTCTCTCTCTCTCTCTGCTCCTCCCCTGTTCTCTCTTTCTCAAAATTAATTAATTCATTTAAAAAATAAAAAGGTAGGGGCGCCTGGGTGGCGCAGTCGGTTAAGCGTCTGACTTCAGCCAGGTCACGATCTCGCGGTCCGTGAGTTCGAGCCCCGCGTCGGGCTCTGGGCTGATGGCTCGGAGCCTGGAGCCTGTTTCCGATTCTGTGTCTGCCTCTCTCTCTGCCCCTCCCCCGTTCATGCTCTGTCTCTCTCTGTCCCAAAAATAAATTAAAAAAAAAAAAACGTTGAAAAAAAAAATAAAAAAAATAAATAAAATAAAATAAAAAGGTAAAGCTCCCAAGTTAAAAGCTGTATAAGACAACTCCATTGGAAAGAAAGATGGGAGGTTTAGGAGCTGAGACTGGAAATCTGAAAATCTACCTTCAGAATCAAAACCAGAAGCATAGAAAGAAGGACTAATATCTGTTGCAGAGATTGAAGGCCACAGTAAAATCGAATTCCATAGGCGGTATGCTATATAGACATGGGCTGCAGAGAAAATAACTTTCGTGCTTCTGCACAGTTAGGGATCTATGAGCAAATTTTACTAAAGCTTGGAGAATTTGTTTCTGGGTCACCCTGCTTTAAGTGGCACCACCATTTTCATTCATTCACTCAACAAATATCTATTAAGAACTCACTACATGCTAGGTACCATTCTAGAACCGGACGTTACATCAGTGACCAAAATGAAGATCCCTACCTTGTGGAGAGTACACACAACATACAGTACAAAGGTAATGAGTGCTATGAGGAAAAGCTAAACCTTAAGCAGGTACAAGAGCATCAGAAACATGGGGTGGAGAGCTGGCTGGGGTGGGGAGGCAGGATGCCATTTTACACAGACTGGTCAGGGGAGCCTCTGTGAGAAGATGAGAAAGTGAACCATACAGACACCTGTAGAGACAGCATTCCAAGTAAAGAGAGCTCCTTCTCGGGGCGCCTGGGTGGCTTGGTTGGTTAAGCGTCCAACTTCGGCTCAAGTCATGATCTCACGGTCTGTGAGTTCGAGCCCCGCGTCAGGCTCTGTGCTGACCGCTCAGAGCCTGGAGCCTGTTTCAGATTCTGTGTCTCCCTCTCTCTCTGCCCCTCCCCTGTTCATGCTCTGTCTCTCTCTGTCTCAAAAATAAATAAACGTTAAAAAATTAAAAAAAAAAAAAGAGAGAGCTCCATCTCTGTTTCCTTCAAGATAATGAGGTTTGTTAACACATCTAACAAACAGTGTAGGACAAAAACCCCAATATTTAGAAATGTGACATTTTACCTTGATGAGAGGAATAAACCTAAGTATTCTGAAATATCCTAGTATTACTGTAACCTGAATAAGAACAAAATTGTCTTGTCTCAATTTGACAAAGTATATACAAAAGATATCAATGATTCCAAGGAGCATGATAAAAAAGTCCAAAGTATTCCAATATTCACGAAAATATTTCCTTTTCAAAATTATTATCTATTTGGAAAACAAAGAGAATGTATGTTATTTCATAGCACCTATACAGTGATGTATACAGTGATGGATCTTTGACATTAACAGTTAAATCCTCAACTACAAGTGAGTTACATTCCAAAAGTTGAGTTTTAAGTTATTCATTTAGAATTTCAGAAAAATTATTTTTAATCTCCAACATCAGAAATTATAATTTGATTCAAAATATAATCTATAATGAAGTTGAAGTGCCAAAAACAAGCAGTTAAAAACAGCAGTAAACAGAGTTTTTGCAATACTATTAATAATAAAGTATGAAAACACTGGTGCTGACAAATGATCTTTGAAGCATTTATCCTAAAAAATGGTTCTCATCTTATGACAAGGACCTAGCAAACCAAGTTGGGTTTATCCCCTTATTTATTTTTTGCATATGACAAAAATAGATTAAAAATATCTGAATTATTCTTTTTATTGGATACATTTCTATTTTAAACAGTACCTTCAGTGCTGATTGAAATATATATAAAAATACAAAATAGTAGTTTATTGACATAAGTGCCGACACATTTAACTCTCTTGCCATTGGCCATAGATGCACTATCATGGGATAAATGTATATTAATGTTATAACATGTCCTGCATATTCAAATTCTTCTGAAAATACAATGTGATATACAAAAAGCAGAAATTTATTATTTCTGAAAAAAAGAGACCAAATACAATGTTAGGTCACTTTAAAAATATAACAATTAAGATCTGAAGTTCAACATTTGTTTTAACAAATCATTAACATTAACTTGAAGAAGAGTACACAAACATAAAATAAATAAGCAAAAACCTAAAGGATACTTTCTATACACAATAATCATAATAGAAAAAGATAAAAAATATAGTTCTTACTAATTTATATCAGGATGGGGAGGATTTTTTAAAATCAAAGCTAATAGTACATAGGAAACAAGGCAAAGATTCAGACATCAAAAGCAAGAAACAAATAAATTTAGAGAAAAACATCAGCATCATTTAAAATAAGAACAGGAAAAAATATTTTATTCAGTAATTATAATGTCATTTTGTTTTTGTTTTTTTCAATCCATCCTAAGTAGAGCCCAAGAAAAATAGGTTACCTGGATATATGTCAAGACCTTAGGATTTTAATTTCTTATATTTCTCTTCAAACTTAATGGAAAAAATTTTTTTTAATCATCAGAATTTGTTATGAAATGTATGTCAATGCCCACTTAAAATTTAGTAGCATTAATATTTCTGGCATTTCTCATGTTGACATCTTTCGTTAGTAGAAAAACCTGTCTTCCTGCTCTAAAAAGTATGTAAGTTCACAACTTATATACTAAAGGGAAAACTTTACACAAGTTCAGTGAAATCTGTATCTTGTGACTGTTTGGTTACAGCTATTGTTGGTAAATTGGTTACAGCTATTATTAAGGCCATGTTGTGTTTTTCCTAGTAATGGACATCAACAGAGCCACCCCTTGGCACAGATGAAATTGAGAGGAAGTTACAGACCATGAGTTTGCTCTTTCTCTCCCCTGATCACTGTTATACCCAGAAGAATACCAGAAGGATGTGAAAGCAGTCCAGTTTGTAATATGACCTTTAGACATGGCAGTTAACCCTTAAAGAGTCCAAATGTGACCATTCTTTTATTCTTCTCCCTACCTACTCTCTAATGGAGATATCAGCAAAGTTGCCAAAACAGAGTGGGGAAAGAGAAGCAAGAACTCTGCTCCATCACCACTCAATCAATAAGAGTTGACCAGGGGCGCCTGGGTAGCTCAGTCGGTTGAGCGTCCGACTTCGGCTCAGGTCACGATCTCACAGTTTGTGAGTTCGAGCCCCGCGCCGGGCTCTGTGCTGACAGCTCAGAGCCTGGAGCCTGCTTCCGATTCTGTGTCTCCCTCTCTCTCTGCCCCTCCCCCATTTATGCTCTGTCTCTCTCTGTCTCAAAAATAAATAAACATTAAAAAAAAAATTAAAAAAAAAAAAAAGAGTTGACCATACTATTAGTTGATTTTTCTTAATAAGAAAATCAATGTAATCAATGCTGACAATGTAGAAAAGGTTATATGTTTGTCTATCACTATTACGGTTTATAATACTTACCCATATAGAATAAGAAGTGCCTTATCTTTATGATATTCCAAAAAAGTTAACATGTTTTTAAACTTCATAAGCCAACTTCTAGCTCTTACATAAGTTGAAACATCGTAAATACTCATGAATCTAACAGAGAAAAATATACACATATGTTATAATAAAAGTCAAGTGCTGGAGGTACCTGGGTGGCTCAGTTGGTTAAGCACCCAACTGTTGATTTTGGCTCAGGTCATGATCTCATGGTTTGTGAGTTCGAGCCCCATGTGGGGCTCTGGGCTGGCAGTGTAGAACCTGCTTGGGATTCTCTGTCTCCCTCTCTCTCTGCCCCTCCCCTGCTTGTGCTCTCCCTCTCTCTCAAAATAAATAAATAAACTTAAAAATATTTTTTAAATGCACCATCCTGAGCCTCTGTATCCATCCACCTACCCACTCATGGTCACAGTACAGGAAACTCTTCCTGCCTCTGTTCATTGAACCATGCTTGGCTTGAGGTAGCACATAATTAAAGCTTCTCCAGACCAATTTTTTGGGGTCCAGAATCAAGCCCTCCTTTGTCATGCCTTGCCTAACCCAAGCCTCCCCAAGGCCCTGAAGGCTCTACCCTTTCCAAACTTTAGGAACTGATGTTAGATCTCCCAGATAGGTTACCAGACTCCTGAAATGTTAACTATCACCCAGACAGAATTTCCTATCGTTGTTGCCCCCACAAGCTTTGTCTTAGATCATCCATTAGCTAATTTGTACCAGGACTGTGACCAGATATTGACATATCTCTCAGACACCTGAATTTTTCCCACTAGATTTAACTCCATCAGTGGGGTCAGTTCCTTCAAGACTTGCTCCACCTGAGGAAGCAGCCTAATGACAGGCTCCAGGCTTCCCTACCTACCCTACCCAGTAACTTAGCAAATATGATAGAAAGATGGGATAATCATAATAGTATCTGAAACTACATAAGTTCCATTTATGGCTCCCCTAGTCTCTTATCTAATTACACTTCTTCCAGAATCTCCTAATGTCACCAAAGTTATTAACCTTCCGGGGAAAAAAAGGTAAACAAGTAAAATAAGGGGATGGATAGATAGATGGATGGACAGATAGATGAGGATAGGTGAGATAAATTGATCAACCTGGACATTTAACTCTCAGCTTTTAAATTTTATTTATCCATATACCCATTTGATTTTGGAAATAACAATTTAAGAAATATTATACTTACTTTCCTTGGATGGGGCAATAGCTTTTGGTTGCACCGATCAATATCCGGGCTGCCTCTACACTGAGGGTTCCATCATTACACTGTTTTTCAAAGCTACTCTAAACATACAATTTTAAATAAATATTACAAAGGACCAAAACATAAATGTAATATACTCTACTTGACCTTTACATAGCTGTCACTATTATTATTACATTCATTATAGAAAAATATACTTTTAGCAAAAATCTCCTGTAGCAGGAAATAAATTCCATTCAATTTAAATATTTACTAAATATTCATTTTTTGCAAAGTAATATCCTGGATGTAATAAAAGATACAAAGTTTCCTAGCTTCAGAAACTCAAAATCTACACAACTCAAAGAGTTTTCCTCAGTAGTATAAATAGTATCACAGTGTCATCTTTCTACAGCAGGATAGTACAAAGTATTAATTCAAAGGTTAACTAATCATCTCAACCTCTTAAGAAACTACCAGGAGAGAAAAGTGAATTGTGTTCTTTTTTCCCCCTTTTTGCCAGGTTTATTGCAATATAATTGACACATATTGTATAAGTTTAAGGTGCACAATGTAATGATTTGACACATGCATACATATTGCAGAAAATGTTTACCACAATAAGATTAGTTAACACATTCATCCCTCACATAATTACAATTTGTGTGTGTGTGACTGTGTGTGATGTAAGATCCACTCTCTTAGCAACTTTCAAGTATGTAATACAGAATTGTATAGTCACCATCCTGTATATTAGAGCCCCAAAACTTATTCATCTTATAACTGAAAGTGTGTACATTTTAACACCTCCTTCATTTCCCCCACCTTCCAGCCCTGGAAACCACCATTTCACTCTGTTTCTATGAGTTTGGCTTTTTTTTTTTTTTTTTTCAGATTCCACACACAAGTGAAATCATATACTATTTGTCTTTCTCTGTCTATTTTACATAGCATAATGCCTTCAAGGTCCATTCATATATTCACAAATGGCAGGATTTCCTTCTGTTCTATGATTGAATAATATTCCATTAGATATAGATAAATAGATAATATATAGATAGATAAACATTTTCTTTATTCATCCATCAATGGACACTTAGGTTGTTTTCATGTCTTGGCTATTGTAAATAATGCTGAAAGAAACATGAGAGCCCAGAGAGCTCTTTGAGATCCTATTATCATTTCCTTCTGACATATACCCTGAGTGAGGTTGCTGAAATATACAGGACTTATGAATGGCTAAAATCAAAACTACAGTGAGGTTGCTTATCTTAAAAACAAAACAAAACAAAACAAAAAAACAACTCTCAGTTTCATTGATTTTTTTTCTGTTGTCTTTCTTGTCCTATTTCATTTATTTCTGCTTAAATATTTATTATTTCCTTCTTCCTACTAACTTTATGAAAATGGGCCCAAAGAACAAATTCTTCTTTTCCTGATGTGTAAAGTTAGGTTATTTGAGATCTTTCTTTTTTCTTAATGTAGGCATCTATCACTATAAATTTCCCTCTTAGAGCTGCTTTTGCTGCATCCTATAAGGTTTGCTATGTTGTGTTTTCATTTTCATTTGTCTCAAGATATTTTCTGATTTCCCTTTTGATTTCTTCTTTGACCCACTGGTTTTTCAGGAATGTGTTATCTAATTTCCATATTTTTGTGAATTTTTCAGTTTTCTTCCTGTTATTGATTTCTAGTTTTATACCATTTATACTATTTTATACCATTGATTTCTAGTTTTATACCAACTTTATAATGATATAAAGGAAATATACTTGACATAATTTCAATCTTCTTAGATTTGGTAAGGCTTGCTTTGTGACCCAACATATGATCTATCCTGGAGAAATTTCCCAAACAAATTTGAGCATGGAAACTTTTTGTTGTTGTTGTTATGCAGTTCCTATCAACATTCTGTGGATCAGAGCAAATGTTTTTTGGAACTCACTTAGGAAAATGCTGTGGGACCTGATGAGCCATTGTAGGGTTTTAAGCAGGAAGGTGGTATAGTCCTATTTGTCTTTTGGATAAATCCCCGTGATTTGACCGCAGAAAAATTGGAGGTAGAGAGATCAGTTGAAGCTTATTATTCAGGAAAGAGGTTATAATTTCCTAAATTAATAGACACAAGAATGGAAAGGGGCATATTTGACAAATATTTAGAAGGTAAGAATGATAGAGCTTGGAGAGGGAGAGAGAAAGAGGACTGACCTGAGTGATCACATAAGGTAATGAGCCCATTCACTGAGACTAGGAATACAAGAGCCAGTTTGAGATGAGTTCAATGTGGATTTAGGTGCCAGCGATATGTCTAAGAAATGTCTAGCCACAGTTGAACTTATGAGTATAAAGAGATGGTGGTGAGAGTTTGGGAAGGAAGAATATAGATTTGAGGAACATCTGTGGATAGCATTGAAATGAGCGTAGCTAAGGAAAAAGAAGGAGAGATTACAAGGGAAGAATGATGGACAGAGTTAACTGTTCTGAGGAAAACATTAAACATTAATCATGCTCTGAGGAAAACATTAAAGAGATAAAAAGAAAGAGAGGAGCTCATGAAAGAGACCAAAAAGGAAAGGGGTCACAAAAACAGGGAGGAATGCCGCTAGAGGGCACTCTCAGGAAAGCCATTAAAGGACAACATGGAGTGGGCTACTACATGGGATTGTTGGCTTAAAAAAGTAAATGTGGTAGGTCATTACAGAAACAGCCCCAACGTATCCATGCCTTCCTGTGTCCGTGCCCCTTTGCAACTGACGCTACTGCTTCTCCTAAGAGATGGAGTCCACTTCTTCACTCATTGACTCTGGCTAGCTTTGTGATTTGCTTTAACTAATAGAATGGGAGTAAAAATGATGATATTCAAGTTCCAAAACACAGGATTTAGAGGCCTTGCAGCTTCTCCGCTCACCCTGTTGGAACCCAGAGACCACCATGCTGCGAAGAAGCCCAGTCCACTCTACTGCAAGATAGAAAGAAGGCCATATGGAAGACCACCAAAGTGCTCTGAAAGGCAACCAGCATCAACTGCCAAATTGGTGAATGAGGACATTCACAACCCCACTGAACTATGAGATGACCACAGATACATGAGTGCTCCCAGCCAAGATCAATGACAGAATCATCCAGATTGCCAACCCACAGAACTGTGAGAAATAATAAAACATTATTTTAAGCCAGTAAGTTCGGGGGCATTTTGATATACAGAAAAGGCTAGCCAAAACAGAAGTCAGTACCAATTATTCAAAGCCTACATAACAAAGGCTAAAACATTAGCTTTAGGACTTGGGGGTGAGTAGAGTGAGAGAACAGTACAAAAACTGGTATTGGAGGTGGGAGGGAGGAAGCTGTGCTACAAAGAGCACCACAATGGGCAATACTGTCACCTGAGGACACTGCGAAGGTGCAAAATGTGCCCAAATAACTTATGAATCTGGCTGCTAAGAACATTTCTAGACTTCTAACATTCTAGAAATATTAAAACTATCAACTTTTAAATTTTTTTAAATTTTTTTTTATTATTTGAGAGAGAGAGAGAGAGTATGAGCAGAGGAGAGGGGCAGAGGAAGAGAGAAAGAATCTTAAGCTGGCTCGACCCTCAGTGCAGAGCCTGACGCAGGGCTCAATCCCACAACCCTGGGATCGTGACCTGAGCCCAAATCAAGAGTCAGACATTCAACGCACTGAGCTAACCCAGGCACCCCTAAAACTATCAACTTTTAAAGCTACTTATGATAAAGTATGGGAAGAGCTAGGGAAAGCAAAGAGAAACAATTCAATCTGCAGCAGAAATTAGCAAAAAGACTCCACGATTTGCCAGGTTGAAAACTAAATTTGTTTCTCATTGCAGTCTTTTCAGCTGGCAAAAGATCTAAAAGTAAAGATCAAATCTAGTGTGCTGACAGTAAAATATGGCCTCAGGTTCCAGATCAAATCAAGATCAAAGACTCTTTGTTAAGACCACTGAAAGACTAAAAGTTGTTACTCAGTCTATCTTCTCAAGCAGACCAAAGGCTTTCTCCGACTCTTATGACATATGGCCTATCTGAAAAGGAATTGTGGAGTGGAGTGGACTATAATCAGATTGATTGAAAATACACAAGTTTTTAAGTAAATTGTACCAGGTTGGACGAAAAGAGACAGAAACTATTCTAAATGAATAGAAACCTCCCAAGTTTCTACTGACAGAAATCAGACTGAGAAGGCCAGTCAGTTACAAACATAGATTATTTTCTATGGAAATGTAAAGAATGAGGTGCACTGGTTCCTATGCCCAGTGGGATTTCATAATTGCCATGGACCAGTGATTAATCAGTACTTCCTGTTCTTCCCCTTCTTGAACAGAAGTGTCTGTTGATCAGCACTAAATGGAGAGGGGGTGGGGGACAGATAACGTGTTTCTTAGTTCATAGGTCTCTAGATCAAGAGGAATAATACTTAAGGAGATACGACTAAGGAACCTCAGCATACCTAGACCAAATGCAGATCATGAGATACTAGACTTTGAATATAATGCCATAATAAGATGAAGCTTGGTGTAGGGGGTGCAGGGGGGTGTGTCTTAGAAAAGGATGAGTGTATTTTGTTTATAGGAGGCATATGAATATTTGTGGCCAGTGAGCACAGTGTAGTACATTAAATATGGTTATACCCTAATTCTTTTTTCCTTTTCTCCTTTTCTTCTTTTTCTTACAATTATATGAGAAGATGGATGTTAGCTAAACCCATCGTGGTAATCTTTTCACAATATATGTAAATCAAACCATCACAACTCTATGCATTAAACTTATACAGCAATGTATGCCAATTATTACTCAATAAAACTTGGTTGGGGGAAGCATCCAAGAAAAAACAAACAAAAATATGGTCACAATTCTTTGCATCTCCTACCATTGAGAGTTTGAGTCTATTGCCCCCACCCTTTTAAATTAACATTTATTTACAAGTCTGGTAGTAGGGTACTGACTCTTGGCTGTGTGCCTCAGTTTACTTTTATGCAGCCTCTCATTCTTCAGCTCACATGATAATCTCAGGGCAGTATTCAAAGTAGAAGGTGGAAGCTGTAAATCTTCTCAAAGCCTAGGCTCCAGAACATTCCCAAAGTCACTTCTGACATACTTTTGGTCAAAACAGGTCACAAGAACAGCTCAAATTCAATGAGGTGGCGGGGGGGGGGGGGGGGGTGGAGAGGAGGGATATAGGCACCACCTCTTAATAGGAGGCTCTATCAAAAATTTATGACCATACTCTACTGCTCCTGATAAGAAATTTTCAAACTCTGGGAATATTTTAAATTAAGTTCAGAAATGTTTAAAAGAAGAAAAAAAGAATTGTTTAAAAGAAGGAAAATATGGTATCAATTTTTTTGCATTAAGGAGAAGTATGTTCTTCAACAGAAAAAAATAAGAGAAGGAATTTATAGATTAAAAGAGACTTAAAGGACTTATCCATTAATTACAATGTGGGAACTGTACTGGAATTCAATTTAAAAATGTGAACTGTGAAAATACACATTGATCATATTAATGAGAGTTGGAAGTTTGATCAATCACTCAATGTTTGATGTTATTATTAATTTCTAGGTATAATACTAATATTTTGCTATGTTTTTTAAAAGACTTTGAAACTTAGAGATCTGTAATTGAAATATTTACAGATGAAATAATATAATATCTGGGATTTGTTTCAAAATGATACGGAAGGTGGGGTAGTGAATGAGATTGCAGGTGGGGCAAGGTTTCTCATGTTGGTTTTTAAGGCTGGGTCATGGGTACATAGGGATTCATTACACTATTATATCTACTTCTGTATATGTTAGAAATTCTTCATAATAATAAGTTTTAAAATACAAATAAGAAAGATAGACTTGGCTTAACAAATATATGTATATGTTTTTGTGTGCTTGCAATAGTGAATAAAATGTGTCTTATTAGAATATAACCCCAATTTAAAATGTGCAATTTGATAAGTTGATTTAAACTTGATTTTACCTAGTAATCTTCCTTACTTTAAATATAAATAATACATAACATAATAATATATAAATTTAAAGATATAATCTTTCTTATATTAAACCATTTAAAACTTAAATCTTAAATATTTCAAGAGAATTTTTGGCTCACTAGATGTATTTTAATTTATTAAATTTATAAGAGTCAAATAAGCACTTAAGAGAACTTTATATAAAAGAAACTCAAATACATTAAGTTTATAAGAGCAGTTTTAAATATTTGAAGATATTTAGTTAAATAGGTATGTAAATAGCACCAAACATTGTTCAAAGTCCCCTCAAAAGTGAACGGTCAAAAATTACAAGACGTAGAACAGGATAATAAAATTTGTGACTTGAACTTAAAGCCTCAGACATTTATTGTTATTTTTAACGTCTATAAATCAAACAAATTTTAACAACTACTATGCTATCCAAACTGAAAAAATAGGGGCACATGGGTGGCTCAGTCAGTTAAGCATCTGACTTCTGCTCAGGGCATGACCTCACAGTTTGTGAGTTCGAGCCTCACATTGGGCTCTGTGCTGACAGCTCAGAGCCTGGAGCCTGCCCCGGATTCTGTGTCTCCCTCTTTCTCTCCTCCTCCCCCACTCAAGCTTTGTCTCTCTCTGTCTGTCAAAAATGAATAAATGTTTAAAAAAAATTTTTTAACTGAAAAAATATTTTTTCTAGTCACCTGAAAGCCCTGAAAGAGGCATTCTAGTCAACTGAAAGAGGTAAGAATTGAAAGTATTGCAAAAATTAAAAATAAATAAATAAATAAATAAATAAATAAATAGTGGATTATGTGAACTGTACCAACCATTTGTATTATAGCAACATGCAATCTGGCTTCTTCTATTAAAACTTCTTCTGTTGGGGACTCCTCCGTTTCACTACCACGAGAAACGTGGGAAAACTGAACAGTATCAGACTAAGTTTAAAAACATAAAGAGATAAAGTTAAAAATAAGCTAAAATAAGTAGCTAAAACAAGCACTTCACTCAACAAAGATTCTAATAACTTAAATCAGAACGGTTAAAAGGAAGGGCTATGCATAACTGGGTATGCTCTCCACATGAGAAATGTTGCTTTTAATTGTGTGCTTTAAAAGTCATAAATTCGGAGAGATTTATAAGTCAGATTCTCTCCCACACCTGTCTTTGCTCGACTGCTCTCTGAAGCAACCTGTGTTTCCTGCTTTTTGTAGTAATGTGAGGGCAGGTGGCTCAGCTCCTCGAGCTGAAACATCAGCTTGGCAGAGGCCATGTACAGTTAGTCAACCAGCCATGTAAAAACACCAATTCTCCTATGTTGGCAAACAAAGCTAAATTACCAAGACCTTCTCTTTAGAGAGAATTCAAAGAAGTCTTTTCACCCACATAGCAAAGCTAGTAAATATACCCCCGACTCCTCAGTTTTCTGACATTCCATTAGCAGAATAGAGGTTTTTTTTAATATAATAAACTAAAGCAAGAAAGGCAGACCCAGGAAAGAAAGGAGGACTTTTTTTTTTTTTTTTTTTTTTTTTTTTTTTTTTTTTGCCAGGTATCAACTCACAGGAATGGTGTATTCAATCTTTGTTTTTTCTTCTACTAAGGTCCAATTAACATTTGTCAAAATTTTTTCTGTTTTAAATAGCGTTATTGTGTTCTGTATTATCTCCTGAATGTGCTTAATGGCATTCTGCATGGCCATTTGCCTTGGGAGGGAAATAGCACACAAACCTGTGACAAAGAAAAGCAAGGATCTTAATAGAATACAGCAAAGACTCCAAGAGGCAAAACCCTGCAAGATGTAGTGAAATCTTGTTGGTGCAGTCAATCACTCGCATAGCCAAACCGGAGTGCTCAAAGAAAAGCAAGGACCACCTTTGGTCCAAAATTTTCCAAAAAATTACCCAACTCTGTTTCTCCTGGCTGTATAACTCAACTTTATCTGACTCAATTGCTAAGGAATGCTTTCTTCGTTTCCTTTCATTCCCTTTACCTAGAGACATGACTTGCTACTTCAAGGCACCCAATCAGTATTTCTCGAAGTATAGAAAACTACTTGTGTCTTCTACAGAGGAAGGCTGCCTATTAAACTATGCAAATTCCCCGGATCCAACCCATACCCAGAGAATCAATTGGAAATTGCATTTTAACAATTCTCCAACTGATTCTTCTATAAAATTTTAAAAATTTAAAATATTGAGGTCACTGCAACAGAGATCCCTCAAATTTAATATGTATCTGTTTCCTGGCCAGCAGCAAATCCACATGTCTCAAAACTTGTAGCCATTTGTATTTTCTTGAGGTATGGATTTGAAGTTACAGCTATGAGGCTCACTCACTGAAAAGAAGAATTCAATTAGTGAATGAGCTTAACCTGCTCACTTGGAATCCCATCTCAATAAAACTGTTCTCTTTTTGTAACTGCATGTGGAATGTTCCATAAAGAGTCCAAATGAGTTCCAAACGTTTAGTTAACTTTACTGCATTCTTTATGGGACACTGTGTGTAATGACAGTATTTGAAATTTCTGGGATCCCAAAGGTCTGGAGGCATATCCCTCTTGGTTCACTATGGTCCAGAGCAGAGACACATTTGACTGTAGGCTTAAGTTAGAAGTTGTCAGCTTTGGATTCAAAGCTGTATGGCTGAGACCATACAGGAAGAAAATTTTTTTCATTTGCCTAACTACATCCTCCCCATATGATGGAGAAACAAATACTTTCCAGTTGCTCTGGGGAAACATGAGTATATGTGGACCACTTGGTGGCACCAATACATTTGAATGAATTCTCTGTGTTTAAGATGATCCTGGAAGAGTGTGAGGAGGGAATCTGTTAAAGCCTTTGACTAGACAGAAGTAGTTGGTTTGAAACTCTTACTGATAAAACTTGAACTCTGTTAAGTGTTAAATGTGTGCCATGTAGTATTTCTAGAAAGGATGAGCATAGATTCTACAAGAAGAAAGTATTTACCATATACTTTTGTTTTATAATGAAAATTCCGAGGTTTAACTACTACAATAAAAAATTTTGTGGGGCACCTGGGAGGCTTGTTAAGTTGGTTAAGCACCTGACTCTTCATTTCAGCTCAGGTCATGATCTCACGGTTGTGAGATCGAACCCTGTGTTGGGCTCTGCACTGAGTGTGGAGCCTGCTTGACATTCTCTCTCTCCCTTTCTCTCTGCCCCTACCTCTCTCCTGCTTGCACATGTGCATGCTCTCTCTCTCTCTCTCTCTCTCTCAAAATAAATAAATAAACTTTTAAAAAGTTATAAGGGAAGAAAAAGAGGGGAAAAAAATATTACCATAACAGTAAAACCCCTTGTTGATCTTGCCTTTGAGTATCAGAGTAGGAGGAATCACAAGAAAAGAAGCATGGGAGAAATCCAGATGTGATATCCTAAGCAAAGAGAATGGAGTGGGTCTGGATCCCTGAGAGTCAAAAATAAATTGTTGAGAAGGGAGGTGTGAGAAAGCCTTCAAAGATCAAATTAACTTCGGTCACACTCCAGCGTAGGCTTTTGCCGACCAAGCATACATTTCCACTGAGAACAAGAACAGATCCATAACTAGGGGAAAAGAAGAGCTACCAGAAATCTGCCCCACTTAATTAGCCCAGTTCACATATTGGAGCCCTTGGCTTTGAAGGGCACTGTCACAGGAAGTTCTGCTGTAGTGCTGGCGGGGCGCAGTTTTAGAAATGGGCAGGACTGCGAAAAGACACAAGCAAAGAGGTAATGTCTCTCATGGGCAGGATAGGGAAAATTCACCAGGCTATTCCCTGTTTAGAAGAACCCTCCTTCAACATCGTCCTTCCATTGACCTCTCATTAGTTCCATGCTTTCCAAGATACCTTCTGATGACTAGTTTTGTTTATCAAGGAAATTGGTATTTAGAGGTGAATACCCTGAATAATGATCATGATTATTTCAGACATAGAAAGAAATCATCCTCTTTATAAATTAACTAATTGATTTTCTGCTTTATCCACATGCTCCTGTGAGTGCTGTATATCTCCAGCAGTCTGATCAATTTTAGATACCCTGAAAGGATCATCCTCTGCACCAGCTTAGCTGAGGATCAGGCCATGGGATATTGAGAGATACTAAGGCCCTATTCGAAGACTTTGTGTAATCCCATCCAGGCTTCTCCCTCCCCACTTGACTGTACTGCCACCAACTATCTTATCCTAGATTTCTCTATTGACTACGTGTCGATTTGTGATTTTATCAAACTTATGCACTTTATTATCAATGGCCTCAAATGTTTTCTGGAAATAAGCAACTGTGGCAGAGCCTGCTGATTATCCCCCAATATCCATTTTCTTTTCTTTTTTTACAATCTTAAAACCTTTTTTTTCCTTTATATTTATCAAGCCATGAATTCATAGGGAATGGGTTCCAACAGCTCAGGCTCCTTTCTGTTGGTTCTCAGAAAGTGTGCTTCTTTGGGTGGGGCAGACTGGCTCTTCAGTTGAACCCAAGTACCCTTCTCTTTGGCTTTCTTCTTCTTCTGATCATTTTCTTTCACACACTTCAGGAAGCTATCTCGGCTCTTTAAGTGCTTAATATGTTCAATACGTGTATTCATTCTTTTGGCAAGAATCTTGCCCTTAACTTCTTTGTTTACAACAATGCTAATAGGATGCTGGGTAACATTATAGACTCTTCCAGTTTTTCTATGGTAACACTTGTGGGGTATTCCTTTTCAAACAGTCTCCATTCCCTTGATATCTACACTATCACCTTTCTTGTAGATTTGCAAAGAAACTACTCCATGTTTTCTAAAAGGCCTAGAGAACATATAGAGGGTACCTCTCCTCTTTCCCTTTGTGTTGGTCATTTTGGCAAATTACTGGAAGATGGTGGTTCCAGCCAAAGGACTCCCAATATTCATTTTCCCCTTCTTCCTTTGCCATAGAATCTCCAAGTCTTGGCTGAGCACATGGCCAGCCATGGCTCCACCATTATCCCTACATTATCCCAGGTAGGGATAATATTTTATTGCTTCTCTTACCCATGTGTGACCATGTGACTAAATTCTGACCAATGGAATGTGAGTGCTGATGATATATACAATTTCTAGGCTATGCCCTTAAAAGGAAGCTGCTTACTCTCCATTTCCACCCAGCTCCCCATTTTCTCTCTCTAGTTGGCTGGATTGAATATATAGTGGTTATGAGTCAGCTTCTACCCTCAGACAAGAGCAACATTCCAGAGAGGAGCAACAACAAAATACAAGGATCCTGGATCTATGGACAACCCCGTGAAGCAGAACCATCCCACTCTTTTGGACATTTTGATGGAGAGGAAAAGAAAGTTCCCTATCTTGTTTAAGCCACTGAGAATGTGGTTTCTGTTAAACTGGCTAAACCAATATTCCAATTAATTCAGCATCTGTAAATAATGAATGAATGAAAATGAATGATTTCATAATCAATTCCTTGAGCTCCTTAAGAAATGTCCCCATGACTCCCAACAACAATGTGTTTGCATTATTCTCTCCAGTTAATTAATGAAAGATAAATATACTTTACCTAATGTCCTGGCTGAATGAGTCATCATGTATGAATTTATTCCCATAGTCATTAGTGATATTACCTGTACATACAATAAAAACTAAAAAACAAAACATACAAATAGTTAGAGCCAAAAAAAAAAAAAAAACCCAAATGAATAAGTTCTCCAAAGGGAATCATTATTCAATTAACCACCAACAAAATTCTATCTTAATCCACATTTTAAAATCTTGCTTCTGATAGATAAGGCAAAGGGTTGTTTTGTGGACAGTGCTTGAATATAATATACTGGAGCAGAAATTAGTTTTCAATGTGCATGAGAAAAGATTTTGTAATTTTGGGAAGGGATAAGAATACTGGTCAAAGAGCCCTCCACTGTTGCTGCTTTCAGCAGGAGCCACACAAAGCCAGGAGGATGGTAGGCATCACAGACACTGCCATGGAGCCTGCAGGGTTGGGGAGCCACCAGCAGATGGTGAGTAGCAGTGGTGACTGTGGAGACAAGGGAAAGTGTGTCTGCCACCAGCATTTACTATGGCTGCTCAGGAGGCTCGGAGCCTACAGGAGCTGTGGTGGGGTCTGGAGAGACACCTCACAGAAGCGGAAACACAACCACATTTGCTGGTCTTGACTCTACCACTTTAATTAGCCATGTAATTTGGGGTCAGTAGACTTAACCACTCTGAGCCTCAGTGTCCTTCACTAAAAAACGGAGTCAACAGCAGTATGTTCTCTGGAGAGTGTTTCCCAAACTTGACTGATAACAGCACTGAAAGTGCTTCTAAAAGATACTGACTTCAGGTTTCTTCCCTGCAGATTCTGATTGTGTAGGTCTGGGGTGGTGCTAAAGGGATCCATGTAACATCAGACAGATTTGAAAAACACTGTAAGTGATACTCAAATGCTAGTTAGCATTTCGTTGACTTGGTTTTAGGCGAATTCCTTGCACAAAAGAAAATTGAAGGAGCTCAGACGTTGGTTATGATACTTTTCCTTTGGGGCATGAAAGGACCCAAAGTCTGAAAAATTACAGGTTTGTTTGAACTCCAAATTAATTCCCAGATGATGGCCATAGATATAAAGTACAAATTCTCAGGAAAGATGGTGAGGAATATAGTAGTCCATTTTGAAAAAGCACTTCTTCTGGGAGTTAGGGCACCTGAGTTCTTTCCCTAACGTGCTATTCTCTTTGTTCTAATTTCTCTACATGCAAGATGGAGAGGGTGATAACTGATCCTCCAAAGAAGATATTCTAAAAATATTGTCTTCTGGAACAGGGGGGAAATGACAAAGAAGAGAAAATCCTGAGCTGGAAATTAGCCAATATCAAGAAACTCTGTACATTTATCTGCAGATTAAAGTTCCTTGGGAGGTGGGCAGATGTTCTTAATTCACATTATTCAGAAGCAACCCTCCCAGAAGCAGGGTTGGAATTCATCTGACTGGGAGGTGGGGGAGGGGGGTGTCCCAGGGATTTCTAGCAACTTCTCCAGCTAACTCACACAGTACTGTTACAAATAACAAGGGGCCCTAACACTGTCGGCAGATGTACTGGGGTCTTTGGATCTTCCCTGGATTCTCAGTACCACAGACACTGCCACTACCAGATTGGCTTTGAGGGAGAGTTTGTAACATTTATTGAGCATTTGCTAAGTGGCAGACACTTTACTAAGTATCATCTCAATCCTCAACTGGAAATTGAGGTTCCACAAAATCTGGAGAACTTGCCCAAGGTCACCCAGCCTGTGACGAGGGGGCCAGGATTCAACCCCAAGTCCATCTGATTTCCACATCCTACACCATTACTTCACTGTTGGTCCCTTTCAGACTATCAACATAAACAAACTTTCCTCTGAAAGTTCCTTTCTTCTTAAAAGAATGCATTTTTCAAATCTAATTTTAAAAATGGTTAACCTCGGGGCACCTGGGTGGCTCAGTCGGTTGAGCGTCCAACTTCAGCTCAGGCCATGATCTTGCAGTTCGTGAGTTTGAGCCCTGCGTTGGGCTCTGTGCTGACAGCTCAGAGCCTGGAGCCTGCTTCCAGATTCTGTGTCTCCCTTTCTCTCTGTCCCTTCCCTACTCATGCTCTGTCTCTCTCTGTCTCTCAAAAATGAATAAACGTTAAAAAAAAGTTTTTTTTAATTAGGTTCACCTAAGGAGAAGGGAGAAAAGATGGTGGAGGAAGAGGACCCTAGGCTTGTCTCACCCCACGAACATAACTAGGTAACTATCAAATCATTCTAAGACTCCAGAAATCAACCTGAAGACTGACAGAATGAACTCCATAACTAAAACTCTGGAGAGAAGAAGCCACATTGAGGAAGGTAGGAAGTACGGAGATATGGTTTGGAGGAGAAATGGATCACAAGTGCTGTGGAGGGGAGGGAGCCCTGGTCACAGACAAAGGAGAGAGAGAGAGAAAAAGAGAGAGAGAGAGGAGCACACAGGGGAATGCACAAGGAAAACACTTCCCCAAAACCATTGGCTGGGAAAACATAAGGGGCTACTTTTTGTGAGTTCTTGCAATCAGTGGGGCCTGAAGAATGGAGTTTGAAAGATCAGTGGCCTTGACTGGGATTGTGCCCTGAAGATGTTGCCCTACTCCCAGAGAGAAGGCAGGCAAACTAACTGGGGCAGATGATGCAGAAACAGTGATCTGAAAAACGCCTGGAGCAGACAGTGGGGAAATTATTCACTCTTCTCAGTGTGCTTCCCTGAGAGGCAGATATCATGGAGATGCCTCTCTGAGGACAAAGGAGCTGGTTGGAACCATTTCCCTTCCCTGCCCCTCATCTTAAACACAGAGCCACCTGCAGGAAGCAAAGTAGCACCCACAGGGCTGCCTAACTGCTTACACCAAGTCCCACACCTGTGCATTCTGGTGGGACTGCCCTTCTTGATCAAGCTTGCCTCAGTGCCAGCTTAGCCAGCCCCTTCCCCAGAAGACCAGCAGAAACCCCTGCCCACACCATGTCTCCTGATCAGAGAGTTCTACAGGGCTTCGGTTCTACTGGAAGCAGTATCAGGTATTATTTAACAAGCAGACCAGAGCACATGTAGTTAAAACTCACCACACTCTGACCAAGGACCAAAGAGTGGCCACTGCGGGCAAGGAGAGCCTCTGCAGACAGCTGACCCGAAGGATAGAGCAGCCAAAACACAACAGCAGAGCTCACGCAACATGCACCACAGACACCCCGGGAAGTGACAGGTCCTGGACACTATATGACCTCTTCTTCATAAAGCCATTACTCTCAGGAGCAGGAAACTGGCTTTTCTAACACAGAGAAGAAGACAGTGAAATAAAACAGATGTAAGTAACATGCCTGATCGAGAATTCATAGCAACAATCCTAAGTATACTCTTATGAGAAAAGAATGGAAAGACTTCAGGGAGACCCTTACCACAGAGACAAAAGAGTTAAAAAAGAAACTGTCAGAAATGAAAAATTTAATAACTGAGATTGGAAACAGGCTTGATGCAATGAACACAAAGCTGGAAGAAGTAGAGAAACAAATAAGTGATAAAGAAGACAAAATAATGGAAAGCAAGGAAGCTGAACAGAAGAGAGAAAATAGGTAAAATAGGTGATGGGGATTAAGGAGTGCACTTGTGATGAGCCCTGGGAATTGTATGGAAGCGTTGAATCACTAAATTGTACGCCTGAAACTAATATTACACAGTATGTTAACTAACTGGAATTTAAACTAAAAAAATTTGTAAATGGTTAACTTTATTATTGGGTACTATGACAAGTGCTACAAAATAAACAAAATGAATAAATATTATGAGATGATTTTTCCTACCATTTGTGGTGATTCTATTTTTTGATCAGCCAGATTATGAATTTCAGGAGCCAAGAGTAAACTAAAAACTCCTTTAATTCCAGACCATGCTATAACAATTCCCCATCTCCAGTTATAGTCATAATTTATACGCATCAGAAGAGGGCTCACTAACACAATAGTAAGCAACCTGTGGAGAGAAAAACATTTTTTTTTAAGTCACACCTTATGTATTAATGTTATTCATGGTTGACACTACTAAAAACTAAATTTCATAGAAATTTTTTTCAGGAAAGAGAAAATAATTCAGTTTATTGATAAATTGTTCAACTTTTCTGGGATGAACCAAATCTACTGTCTAAGTTTTTCAGATAATACTCAAGTCTCAAAAAACAGTGCTGGAAGTTTTAATATACTATTTGGATTTGGGTAGTGTATTTCTGAGAGAAATTTCTTCAAATAACGTTGACAAGCTCATCTATTCCCTGGAAGACCATGACTAGATCAGAAATGAGGCCAAGAGGACACACAGATGATGGCCGAAAAGTAATTATTATTGTAGGCACATTAATAAACTTAGCTTAATCAAATTTTTCTTGAGCTTCCATGAGAATCATAAATTAAATGTCACATAAATAATTTCAATCGGTGCCTATTTTTCTACAGATCATTTTTCTTTTCTTTTTTTTTTTAATTTGAGAATAGTTGACCCACTATCAACATAGTGATCCAACAACTATTCTTATGCTATGCTCACCACAAGTGTCTACCAATAATTTTTCTATAAGACTCTGTATCAAAAATGTAGAATCTATCTTTAGGGGATCTTCACCAAAAGAATATCAGTACTATCCTTCAAATGAGATTTCAGCAGAAATAAAACTGACATGTTCTTAGACTCAAAAAATATATTGTGTATCAGTTACTCAGCTGGGAATTTCACAAGACAGTTTAGATAATTCCTATCACTGAGAAACAGAAAATCTGCTATTACCATCTATAATGTATATAATGAATTTGGGTAAACCCCTCGGCCTTCCATTCAAGCTTTTTGCAAAGCAATTCTTACCAAACTTTTCAGCCTTACTAAATGATCTTTCTCTGAAATACCATTGAGTCCAGCCAAAATGGAACAACTCATATCACTGCCTGATACCAAAACCAGAAAGGCAGTGTCGCAAAGGCTCTGGAGTCAATCTACCAGGGTTCAAATTTAAGCTTCTTTCACTAACCATGTAAACTTAAGTTCTTTAACCTCTCTAAGCCTCAATTTCATCCTGTAAAGTGGAGATAATCAATAATAATAATTGTACTTGCCTCAAAGGATTATTGTGAAGTTTCAATTACATGGGGCAACATTCATAGGGCTTAGAATGATATTTCAAATGTGGTCAGCACTCAAAACATGTTAGCAATAATTATGTCTTATGTAATTATGTAAGGGGCCTTAGTTTGGCACATCCTCTAAAATGTTTTTCTCAACAAGTCTCTTATGGAAAGCTGACCCATACGTTGAGGTCCCCTTAGGTTGACTCCTTCCATTAAAGCCTTTCCTCTGGGGAGGTGGAACCATAAGTTCCCACAAGATCTCTAGTACTTCCTAGCCACTTGACTTTGGGCAAGGTACTTGGCCTTTGTTGGCCAGTTTCTTCATCTATAAAATTCTCATTTCCTAGTGTTTATGAAATGAAATGAGATGCCAGATGTGCAGCTGAGCCAAACAAAGGTTCAAAAAGCCATTTATCTTTCTTCATTTTCTGTGACCAATCTCAACTTGCACATAAGCCTCCATGGTAGAAAGAAACAAATTGCATACACAGCCTTCCGTGTGAGAGTGACTGAGTGGCGTGCAGTGACCTCAGAGTCAGCAAAAGCAAGGTCCCATGAGAACATCTTACAAAGTAAGCTCGTTGGCCAGGCCTGTCCTGAGTGGGAATGACAATGTTTTCAGAGACACTGTCATGAATTCTTATTGAAGACATGACCATCATGAGTGGGCAATGGTGTTCGAGACAAAATGTGCTACTGGGGGTCAAGTTTAAACCCCAATTCTGCACTTCAAGATGGGCAACTCTAGGCAACTTTTTAACCTCCCTGGGCTTCATCTGTGCAATGATGCAATAACACCTACTTCATAAGGTTGTATTAGTATTAATGGCATAATGTACGTGGTAAGGGCTTAACAAATGGCTTTATCATAGCTATAGGTGATAATAAATGAGGATGAAAGTCAACAAAAATGTTAGGAGCCATTAATAAGGTCCAGTGTTGTTCAACCATTAACAAACATGTTGAAATGGCTTCCTGGATCTCATCTCCAGAGATGCAATTCAGTACATTGAGATGGCCCATGAATTTTCATCTCTATAAAGTTCATGAGTTGTGCTGATACCACAGCCCCTTCTCATTTTCCAGATGGGACCTGGAAAAGTAAACAGACTTCCCCCAATCGCATAGCAAGTTATTGTCTGGGCCTTGACAACAACATGGGTTTTCTGACTCTACATCCAAAGAGTTCTTGTTGCCCTCACCAGTGGGCAATTCTTATTCTGGGCTGAAGAACCTAAGTCCAGTAAGCAAACTTTAAAATATAATTCCTACCTTACAAAATTCACTGTTGTAAATAAAATGAACATGAAAACCATACTGTGAAATCCCAAATACTTGTTTTGTCCACATCCAATTACAATGCCAAAGAAAGTATATATTAAATGTTGGTATACAGTTGAAAACATTATTAGGAACCTAGGATGAATGGAAAACAAATCACGTTTTAAGCCATGTGTTTTTAAGATAGTTGCCTTTGCACATAAAAGCATGTATCACATTCTATGATTCTTGTCTTAGCAGAGGTCCTTGCCTCCATCACTGTTGCAGTCAACATTTAAAAATATTTTGTTGGAATTAAAATACACCTAGCTCCATATTCTCCAATACCCTCATCACACCAATGCCCATGGGCTGCCTCTCATAGGAGAATAGTAAAAGCAAGGCATAATATTAAGAATCTCCACCCCCTCTTCCGGTTGGTGATGGGGCAGTTTTGCCAAGATTAGCCGGCATCATATCAAACTGTTGGGGCTGCCACAGCTGAACCCAGAACCACCTGGTTAACCTTGACTTTTCGATAGCTGACTGGATCACTTCAGTGCCCTCTGCAGGATTTCTCCCTTCATGATTTTCTTGAAAGTCTCTTACCTTGAAAGTCTCTCCAGTCTGCTTTCCCATCTACTGAATTCCTAAAAATCTTGTAAGGCTAATTCGAATCCTGTGTTCTTCATCCTAAGCACTCTCGTTGGAAGTGATCCTCCTTTGAATTCCTACAGTGCCAATTCTCTATACCACCATAGTTCAGAAGCGGACAAGTGACTTAGAATCCCCCTTATTGCTTCCCAAACAGCCACACACCTAGCCCGGCTCCCCAAGATTCTTACTGAGCAGACTAGAACACAGTGGTTAAGGCACAGGCCTGTTCTGGTTCCGTGCGGTAACATGTCTGCATTCAAGCCAGGTTTGACTTCTACAGGCAGATGTCAAGTTCCACTTGCTCTTGGGCCTCCCTCCATTGGGACTTTCCCTTTCAGCTAACTAGGCAAGTGGGTCTGTTCCACAAACCAGTCTCCCTCGAGGTGGGTCTCAAGATCTACACTTGGAAAGAAGCATTAGGAAGCCTCATTTGGGCTGCAGATGGAAACCATGTTCTCTAACACTGCATTTCCCCAATTAAGTAGATGGTCTGATTCTCTCATTCCCAGCTCTTGATTCATCAGATTTAGAACTCAGAGAAAGGAAGGGTATGAGGGGGACCTCTAACCCCAAAGCTTAGTTTTCTGAAATTCAGAAATGATGGAATAACTGAGTAGAAAACTTGTTCAAATGTCTCCATAGAACCTAAAAAACTGCCTTACATATAGTAGGATCCCAATAAATATATAAAATTATTCACGCTTACTAGCTTCTTACAGAAACATGCCCACCACTTAACAATGAGTGCATTCTGAGAAGGGACTCAGTTACAAAGCCTCAAACCTAAGATACAATGTCCAGGTTATGGTAAACATTAAGAAAAGATTGGTTTAATAGGTTCAATAATAAACAATTAAATGAATCATAATGAGTAATTTATAATGATACTGACAGTATGACTGAGCTCAGGAAAATGTCCAAATTCAGACAAAAAGTGTATGTTCTGTGAACTATTTATTCCCAAGCTTCTGGATTCTAAAGACCAGTTAAGTGTCATTCACCTAACACAAAATTAGAAGAGTTACAGGTGCCAATTTTTTTTTTTCCAAGTGAAGTTATTTTTCTAAAAATAAGTACCTTCTTCTATCACTGGGATTTCATAAAAGAATGAACATTTAAACACCAAAAATGTAGGCAAGCCATAATTTCAGAACAATGGATAGTCCTCTACATTTAAAAAAACAAAAGAGAGAGAGAATCTGGGGCACCTGGGTGGCTCAGTCGGGTGAGCATCTGACTGGCTCAGGTCATGATCTCACAGTTTGTGGGTTCGAGTCCCACGTCGGGCTCTGTGCTGACAGCCCAGAGGCTGGAGCTTGCTGCAGATTCTGTGTCTCCCTCTCTCTCTGCCCCTCCCCTGCTCACACTCTCTCTCTCAAAAATAGATATTTAAAAACATTTTTAAAGTTTTTTAAAGAATCTTCATGGGAAAACTCAAAATTATGGCTTATTTTTCTTATTTTAACATTTGCTTTCATTCGATCCACACTAGGCTATGACTTGGTGTGAAATAGCTCTGAAACAATCCTGTAATTTAGCATAGTCTCTCAGAGACAGACTAATTCATTTATCTGAGAAGACAAGCAAATGGTTTTTCCCTCCATCCAGAGATGTTCATATGACACCTTGCATTACCAAATGTAAAAGGCAAGTAAGAGTTTTGCTAGTGTTGCATCTTTCTGCCACTTTTCTTTCCCAGCTCTTCCCATATTAGGATGCTGTCTTTCATGTACCTTATGAAGGAAACAAAGGAATGCAGTCTTTTTTAAACCTCCCACAATCCAAAGTAAATTTTTTTTTTTATCAAAGAGTTATGTATAAAATGACCACAGCTTCTGAGCCACGGATACGTTATTCATAAAAAGAATATCCATCGATGGGAATGCAAGCTGGTGAAGCCACTCTGGAAAATAGTATGGAGGTTCCTCAAAAAAATAAAAATAGAACTCCCCTACGACCCAGCAGTTGCACTCCTAGGTATTTATCCAAGGGATACAGGTGTGCTGTTTCAAAGGGACACATGAACCCCAATGTTTATAGCAGCACTATCAACAATAGCCAAAGTATGGAAAGAGCCCAAATGCCCATCGATGGATGAATGGATAAAGAAGATGTGGTATATATATATATATATATATATATATATATATATACACACAGATGTATACATATATATATATATATATACAGATGTATACATATATATATATACATACACACAATGGAGTATTACTCGGCAATCAAAAAGAATGAAATCTTGCCATTTGCAACTACATGGATGGAACTAGAGGGAATTATGCTAAGTGAAATTAGTCAGTCAGAGAAAGACAAGTATCATATGACTTCACTCATATGAGGGCTTTAAGAGACAAAACAGATGAAAATAAGGGAAGGGAAATAAAAATTATATAAAAACAGGGAGGGGGACAAAGTATAAAAGACTCATAAATATGGAGAACAAACAGAAGGTTACTGGAGGAGGTGTGGGAGGGGGGATGGGTTAAATGGGTCAGGGGCATTAAGGAATCTACTCCTGAAATCATTGTTGCACTATATACTAACTAATTTGGATGTAAATTTTAAAAAATAAAAAATTTTTTAAAAATCTCAGATATAATGTTTGTCTATTTCTCCTTTAAAATTTGCCAATTTTTGCTTCATGCCGTTTGTAGTCTTTTTTGTTAAACGTGTCGATGTCAACAATTGTTGGTACCTTAAGTTCTTTCAAATATAACTGGTAATGAATTTAAAAAGAAAAAGGTGAAAAAAGTTATGAAACGTGTCCAAGAAGGCAGAACCACTTAAGCACTAAACTTCTAAGATATCTATACCAAGTATACAATAGGAGACTTACTTAGTAATTGTTAACTCAATCCTCGGTTTAAAGCTTAAGGAATCTAAATTCAGTCCTACAGTGACTAACGCAATCATTCCTGACATTCCCAAAGATTCCACTGGAGAGAAAAAAGTGAACAAAATTAGTTGCATTCAAATCTGCACACGGAGGTACTTTATCTTGAGAAGAATTGGTGAGAAACTGAAGAGTCCTATTTCTTGGAAAATTGCCTCAAGGGATTGGCCTAATCCTGTAGATTAGGGGTCAGCAAACTTTTTTGTAAAGGACCATATAGTAAATATTTAGTCTTTGTGGACCACATGGTCCCTGTTGCAACTACTCAGTTCAGCGGCTATAGTGCAGAAGCAGCCATAGATAATATGTAAATGAATGGATGCCTGATAAATAATAGACAGAAATTTGAAGCACTTTGGAGCAAGGCAGACCTGACTGCTCTGAGAATGTGACCTCCTTTTCCTCTATTAGCACCCCTGCATCTGTAAAATGGGTTTAAGAGAATAATACCTCATAGAGTTGTTGTGAGGATTAAATTAAATAACATGAAAATTGCTTGGCACCTCTTTAAATAAAAAAAAGTATATATATATGATAGTCACTATTATTATGCCATTGTTTTTATACATCCGCTTTACTGCTTAGTAAATTAATACTGTTTATTTGAAGAGGATTTTATTATTCCTTTGGTGTATCTAATCACTTCAGTCCACTTTAGATTTCTTTTTTTTTTTTAACGTTTATTTTTGAGAGAGAGAGAGAGAGAAAATGAGCGAGGGAGGGGCCCAGAGAGACAGAGACACAGAATCTGAAGCAGGCTCCAGGCTCTGAGCTGTCAGCACAGAGCCCGACACAGGCTCAAAACCCATGAACCACCAGATCATGACCTGAGTCGAAGTCGGATGCTCAACCGACTGAACCACCCAGGCGCCCCAGATTTCTTTTTACCTTCTTATCTAACTGATATAATATGAATAACAAATGACAGTAAAACCAGTAGTGCTCAGAAGTGTGCTGAAAGGGAAATTGTCTCTCAAAATCTTAGTTCCCCTGTCCCATAATTAGTATTACTGTATTTTGTTTTTTATTTTATTTTTAAAAGTTTATTTATTTATTTTGAGAGTGAGAGAGAGAGCATGAGCAAGGGAGGGGCACAGAGAGGGAGAGAGAGAGAATCCCAAGCAAGCTCTGTGCTGACAGACCACGAGGGGCTCAATCCCACGAACCGTGAGATCATGACTTGAGCCAAAACCAACTGAGCCACCCAGGTGCTCCAGTATTACTGGATTTTAAAGCTCATCTTTCTCAGTAATAGACAGTACTTGGAGACAACGTCTGCTATGAGGAAACCAGTAAATGACGTTATTTAAAACTGATGTCATTGGGACGCCTGGGTGGCTCAGTCGGTTGAGTGACCGACTTCGGCTCAGGTCACGATCTCGCAGTTTGTGAGTTCGAGCCCCGCATCGGGCTCTGTGCTGACAGCTCAGAAGCTGGAGCCTGCTTCCGATTCTCTGTCTCCCTCTATCTCTGCCCCTCCCCCGCTCATGCTCTGTCTCTCTCTCAAAAATAAATAAACATGAAAAAAATTTAAAACTGATGTCATCTTATTTCATATAATCCCAATGTTATAGGATTACATGGTATGAATGCATACATTAATATATGTATGTGTGTTTATATGTATTTTTTAAAGGCTGAGGACATATACCAAAATGTATCCATAGTCTAATTTATAACATAGGTTTATTGGTGATTTTTTTTCTTTGACTTTTCATAATTTTTCCAAAATTCTACAATAAACATGCATTACTTTTATAATTAGGTGACATTTTTACAAAATTACAAATGCTATTATATTCAATAATATTCTAAGTGTTCTGAAGGGGGGCAAAATCATGGACCATGTAATAAAGAAAGTAATTTTCATCAGCACGAACCCCAGTAGTCATATGGAACTCAATGTTTTTCTGACTCAATGGAAAAAACTACCACAGAGAACTGACGCTGTGGACAAGTGGCTCTCTCAATCTTTGTCTCTCTCTTCCTCTCTCTGGTTTAGAAAAAGTGAATGTCCCCCTAAAAGGAGAATCAAAGGGAAATTTTTTTTCCCTAAAAGCACCAGGATTCAAGACTGGATGTATTTCTAACTAAAATATATTTGGATGATGACAGAGGGCCTTTATAATCTAGACCAATGACTATACAAAGAGACACTGGAGAGCATCAGCACAGGCAAGAAGGAGATGCATTGTTTGTAGAGAGTTTTGAAACAATGAAACTTTAAATGTTGTCTGCTCTTTATTATCTTCATTCCCCAGAAATTGTGAATAACATCACTTGATATAATATTCCTCATGCTTAGATTAAGCCCCTCTCTTGGTACACCTCTGGCTTTTATAAAACCTACCATGTTTCATGAATTATACACTGACTCTTAAAGTGCCTTTTCTGTCCTAAATTCAAACTTTCTTCCATGGGCTGATATATGAATATTTCCAACTGCACTACCTGTGAACCAACAATGTTCCAGAAGCATTGTGCCTTTTGTGAGGCAATGTCTGTGCCATTTGTTTTGTTTTTTGTTTTGTTTTGTTTCATGGAAAAGAATGAATATTTTTATACAAGTCCAGGTTTCATGAACTGAACACAACAGAGACAAAAATGGAAATTACTGTATGTGCTCAAAGAGGTGACATTGTAACCTCAATCAGAGGCTCCCTGGGCTTTAGCCCGTTGACCGAGTGTACATTAGTGAAGGGGGGGAAAAAAAACAAAATTAGATAACATAACAGAAATGTAACATTGGAGAGTGTGTGCATTAGAATTTTATCTGTGTTTAGCAATGGAATTTCTGGCAATGGAACTTCTCGTGATAACATGTCTATCACTGAAATAATTAAACATAAGAGTAAAGGACCACCCAAAGTGGTTTTTTAATCCCTGAAGCAGAGGAAAGTGCAATGGAGGAGGGAGAATATCGGTTTCCTGGCGCTGCTGAAAAAGAGTTCCACAAACTATCTTAAGCAACAGGAATTTATTGCCTCACAAGTTCCCGAGGCCACAGGTCCAACATCAAGGCTCCGTCAGCAGTGGCTTCTCCTGAGACTGAAAGGGACAATCTAGTCCAGGCCTCCCAAGCACTGACCAGAAGCACCTCCCTCTTTCAGAAGGAAAGTGGAAGGGAACCAACGTTTGTTAGCTGCCCGAACTTGAGTTCAGTGGTGAGCTAGTAAATGTTTAAAAGCAGCTCTCCGGAGGTTAAACGAGTTTTTAAAAGTCCCTGATGGACAGTGTCGGCCAGTTTCCATGGTGTAAATACTCGCAATATGACCAATTTCAACATGATGTCACCTGAACAGAGCTGTGAAAGAGATGTGTACAGTCAGCTCTCGCAAGCGGCTAAGAGCTGTCTCCAGCCTATCAGCATGAGCAAGTCATCGGACATACATTATCTTGTTAGTGCCAAGAGTACCCCTATAGGTTAGGTGTTTCTATATCACTTTTATAGATAAGGAAACTAACTAAAGCTTAGAGAGGTTAAGTAATATTCCAAGGTCAGCAAGCTAATAAATTGTGAAGGTGGGGGTTGAATTCAAGTCTGCCTAACTCCAAAACGCTTCAAGGGCTAGTATCAGTGTATTCAACCAACATGTGTCAAATTACTTTCAGGCATATAGGAAGCACTGGGGTTGGCTGGGAGAACACAGAAAAGAGAATAAATAAAAAGATGAAAAAGAGACAGCTTCCACATCAAGGAACTCATGATCTGGTGGAAGAAATGGAAATACTAATTTTTAAAATTTTTTTCTCCAGATATTTAAGGCATCCATAAAAGTTTCACAGGGAGAAGAAAAAAAATAAAGAAAATTAGGAATCTGAAGGAAATGACCATTCAGTGAATGCCTTCTGTACTTTTACTGATTCAGGGCAGTAAGCAAGTCCCAGGTGGCAATCTACCTAGAGCGGAAGCAGAGCTTTTAGGTAACTGGAGATGACAAGAGTAATTAAGCTTTTGATGCTTGAGGTCTTTCATGGGTGTGAGTTGCCCCACTATGTGGGGTGAGAGCAGAAGCAGGATTTGACTGTTTCGATGCAGTTGCTATGGCTCTTGGGGACTGGTTAGCTCAATCAGGCTGGTAAAAATCCTTAATTGCCAATCTTCTGGACTAAGCTAGCAAATTATTGCAGGTCTACCAGTTAGGCACTTTGACTCCTACGATTATTCTACTTTCCTGCTTCTTTTCCAGATACAGGTATACCTACCTGATTTCTCCCTCTACTCTCCTGCCTCCTAGCCTCTGGTGAGGGCCGCCATTCCTACAGGCCCCTCGTTGTGAAGCCCATGGAATGAAAGGCAGCTGAGCTGCAAAGACCTCAGGAGCATCTCTCCTGGTTCTCTCATTTTAGAGATGGGTTGCTAAGGGTCAGAGCAGGAATCAGCACTGAGCTGATTCCAGGGGACTGCCAATGACTAAATGTAAGGTCAAAAGGTGGAGTTCAAAAAGAACAAGAGAGGGGTGCCTGGGTGGCTCAGGCAATTAAGTGTCCAACTCTCTTGATTTTGGCCCAGTCATGATCTCGTGGTTGGTGGATTTGAGCCCTTAGCTGGGCTCTGCGCTGACAGTGCAGAGCCTGCTTGGGATTCTCTCTCTCTCTGCACCTCCCTTGCTTACTCTCTCTCTCAAAATAAATAAACATTTTTTAATTAAAAAAAAAAGAGCAAGAGAGTAATTACATAGAGAAATAATGCAAAGGGAAGGGACGTGAGGTTGAAATTAAGGAGATGTTAAGAGAGAGTAGGAAAGAGCTAGAAGTAGCAGAAGAATAACATGACAAGATGCACAGAGGGGCTGCAACAAGGGGGAAGCAGTTAGGAAGAAGCAAAGGATTCAAGATCAACGAAGAAGAAAAGTACATAAAATTCACTTTGAGGGCAGCATTTTTTTGTATTTGTTTCTGCCTTACCAACGTAGAAAGTCAGGTACACCATTGAAATGCAAAGAATGACACTAGTTAGTGTATTGCTAAAGAGGTCAGTCAATATAAACTGAATGATTCTTGCACACGAATATCCACATATTATGCTTCCAAAGATGCCCAAGCAGAGGCCCGTGATTACATGTAAGTCTAGAAAAAGAAAGTAAGAAAGAACAGAAGTTGAACTGTAACTTTCGTTTCTTTCATTGATGGCAGATGGGTCTATGTGCTTTGGTTTGCTTTTGAGATTTTGAATGGGGACCTTGTCCTTCAGCAAGTGGGAGTTTCAGGAAAGCCTGGTAAAACAGACTTTCTGGGGACATTTCCCTAATGGTCTGTAGCTTGAGGTTTGCTTATCCAGGAAGAGCAGACTCAAATGTCCTCAGAAGCCAGGCAAGTGAAAAGCCTGTAACAAACTAGAAAGTGAATCTCTGACCAAAAAAACATCCAAATTCAAACTGTTTACACACTATATTAGGGCCAAGCAAATCGTGTCCAGGGTCCCCACCAATCTGAAGTCCATTTGTGACCCCCAGCCCAAGGGCATTTGGGAAATGGAGAAGAGAAATTTTCTGTAGTCACCAAAACTGGGGGCAACAATGGCAGTCAGCGAGCGGGTGTCAGACAATGCCAAGGTCAGTCCTAAATAACAAAGATTGTCCCACCCCAAATGCCTATAGCTCCCCACTGAGAAGCACTGCACACCCCTCTTTATCACCAATATTTCTTTCTCCTTTTAGCACCTCTCTCCTCCTAAAACTATCACATTCTGCCTTCACCCTCAGGCTCAAATCCAGGATCAAGTCCATTTTTTTTTCTTTTTTTAAGTAGGCTCCACACCAACGTGGGGCTTGAATTCATGACCCTGAGATCAAGAGTCAGATGCTCTACCCACTAAGGCACCCAGGTGCCCCTAATCAATTCTTAACATCCACTCACTGAGATCCAGATTGATCCAGGAAAGCAGTTACTTTGCGCCAGATGATGTGTGTGTGGTGGGGAGAGAAACTAAATCATTTTTTTTACCATTCTTTCCCCCATACTGTCCAAGAAAACATATATATGGTAATTATTTTCTTGTTATCTGATATATGCTATTTTAACTGGTCCAAAAGTAAAATATAGAGAATGCAGTAAAGTTAAGACATCTTGAATGTATTTTAACTTTGGTGTGAATTGAAATGCATCATAGAAGAATGATTTTAGAAAATATGCAGAGGAGGGGCACCTGGGTGGCTCAGTCAGTTAAGCGTCCAACTCTTGATTTCAGCTCAGGTCATGACCTCACTGAGACCTTTGAGATCAAGGTCCACGTTGGGCTCTGTGCTGACAATGTGGAAACTGCCTGGGATTCTCTATCTCTCCCTCTCTCTCTCTCTGCCCCTCTCTCTCATGCACACTTACTCTCTCTTTCTCAACATAAATAAATGAACAATTTTTAATAATGCACTCACATCTTAGAAAATATTCACAGGAAAATAAATGCTCTTACCTCTAAGTATGGAAATGTGGAGTAAGTTGTTCCGAAAAAGTCCAAAAAGTATGGATGTGAAGCCACAAATTATCATTGATTCTCCTCTTATGATATCAGTATACATTTTGGAAATGCCTGGAAAAGGAAATATAAAATGTAATTTAATTTGGTACATGAAAATGATGCTCTTGCACAGGAAACACAAAAATAAAAGAGAAGGAATATGCTGACAAAAAGAAAACAGCCATGACTGGGATGGGCCTATAAGGCAACCACCATTTTTAATTTCTCCATGTGCTTTTTTTTATATCTCCAACGACAAGGGAACATGACAAGAGCATTCTCTGAAGTGTCCATGGCCTCAAACCATGCTTGAGTTTTAGAATGAGACAAAGTACTTCTCAGCGTGACACAATATTTAGTTTGAATAAACAGAAGTCATTCGACTCCACAAAAATCACATTTTAGAAATAAGTACAAAGGATGGCCCAGCGATTCTACTTCTAGACATATGCTCAAGAGAATTGAAAACCTACGTCCACACAATTTTACATGAATGTTCATAGCAGCATTATTTGTAATAGTCAATCAAATTATTCAGCCACAGAAAAGAAGGAAGTACTGATTGATACATGTTACAGCATGGATGAACCTTGAAAACATTATAAAAAGGGAAAGAAGACAAACACAAGAAACACATATTGTATGGTTTGACTTGTATGAAATGTCCAGAATAGGCAAATCTATAGACAGAAAGTAGATTCGTGGTTGGTTGCCAGGGGCTTGGAATAGGGGAATTAGATGTGACTGCTAATGGCCAGGAGATTTCTTTGATGGTGATAAAACTGCTCCAGGGGTGTCTGGGTACCTCAGTCAGTTAGGTGTCTGACTCTGGATTTCACCTCACAGTCATGAGATCACACCCAGTGTGGAGCCTGCTTAAGACCGTCTCTCTCTCTCTCTCTCTCTCCCTCGGCCCCTCTCCCCTGCTCGTGTGCTCTCTCTCTCAAAAAAAAAAAAGTTCTAAAATTAGATGGTGATGATGGTTGTATAACTCTGTAAATATATTATAGATCACTGAAGTGTACACTTTAGAAGGATAAATTTTATGGTACATGGATTATATTTCAAAAAAGTTGTTTTTAAAAAATTTTAATTCAGTACAAAATCTTATTGGCACTTAGCATCCACAAGTAGTTAAGTTTAATGGAAAATATAATCAAATTAATTGCTTAGTGATACACAACTTATGAGTAGGGTGATAGTGACTGGTACTCGCCCAACCAGTATCCATCCTCTGTTCTTGGTAACAAAACTGGTTTTATCCAGGGTGGCACTGTGTTCAGCAAAATGACCATTTCCCCTCACATCCTGGGCTTCAAAGAGTAGCCACTGAGATATAAGTGGAAGTTACCAAGTTGGACTCTGGGGAAATTTCTTGGAGGGAGAAGTGACTTGGTTGAAAGAAGCATCTCTCTCTGTCCCTTGCCCTTTTCCTCTTCTTCTTGCCTGAAATGTGCGTGTGATGACTGGAACTTTAGCAGCCAACTTGTGATCCTGAGAGTAGAAGCCACACACAAACAATGGAGGAGCAGAGAAATAAAACCCAAGGTAGATTGCTATCATTGTGGCTTTAAATATTATACTTTAAATAGATTTAAAAATAAGGAAAAAAAGTCAGGGGCACCTGGGTGGCTCAGTCAGTTAAGCGGCCGACTTGGCTCAGGTCATGATCTACAGGTTCGTGAGTTTGAGCCCCACACCAGGCTCTGTGCTGACAGCTCAGAGCCCGGAGCCTGCTTCGGATTCTCTCTCTCTCTCTCTCTCTCTCTCTCTCTCTCTCTCTCTCTCCCTCCCCCACTCATGCTCTGTCTCTCTCTGTCTGTCTCTCAAATAAATGAATAAACATTAGAAAAAAATTTTCTTTTTTTTTTTTTTTTTTAATTTTTTTTTTTTTCAACATTTTTTATTTATTTTTGGGACAGAGAGAGACAGAGCATGAACGGGGGAGGGGCAGAGAGAGAGGGAGACACAGGATCGGAAACAGGCTCCAGGCTCCGAGCCATCAGCCCAGAGCCTGACGCGGGGCTCGAACTCACGGACCGCGAGATCGTGACCTGGCTGAAGTCGGACGCTTAACAGACTGCGCCACCCAGGCGCCCCTAGAAAAAAATTTTCTAATAAAAATAAAAATATGAAAAAAATATTTTCCCATATGTTTACCAATTACAGGGCTTTTCATTCCTTTATGTAGATCCAAATTTCTATTTGGTACCAGTTTCATTCTTCCTGACTTCCTTTATCATCTTTTAATAGTGAGGATCTGCTAATGATAAATTCTTTTAGTTTCAGTATGTTTAAGAAGGTATTTTACCTTTGCTTTTCAAATATATTTCCACTGAGGATTCTAAGTTTTTATTTTAGTACTTTAAAAACATTGTTCCACCATCTTCTCATTTGCATTGTTTCTGAAAAGAAGTCATTATTATTTTTGTTCCTCTGTATATAATGTGTCTCCCCTTCTGTCTGCCTTTAAGATATTTTTAGGAACTTGATTTTTATATGTCGTAGTGTAGTTTTATGTTTCTTGGGTTCCTGTAGGTTGAGCTTCTTGATTCAGAATTTTTCATCCATTATTTCTTCAAGTATTTTTTTGTTTCTCCCACTCTCTCTCCTCTTTTTTGGGGACTTGTATATCAAACCACTTGAAGTTGTCCCACGGTTCACTAATGTTCTTTTCACTTATTTTCTCCATGTGCTTTGTTTTGGATAGTTTCTATTGCTGCCCCTTCAAGTTCACTAATACTTTCTTTTACAGTGTCTAATCTACTTCCATCTAGTGGAATTTTTGCCTTAGGTATTGTGTTTTTCATCTCTAGAAGTTTGATTTAGGTCTTTTTTTATATCTACCAGTGGTATGCTGATAAACCACCTCTCCAAAATTAAAACAAAAACAAAAACACCTGATTTGTAGCATTTGCCAATTCCATGTATAAACACTTCCATCATAGCCAATTTGAAGTTATTGATGGTTTAACAACTGGCTTGCAAAGTTTGTGATTATTTAACAATGGGCTCTCACAAGATGACAGGAGTAAGTTTTACCCCAGCCTTAATCCTTCCTCTAATTTTTTGAATCTACAGAATAGAGTTACAATAACTGCTTTAATGTTTGTATCTAGTAATTCTACCATCTGCCTCATTACTGCATCTGTTTCTACGTATTATTTTGTACTTTTTATGACTCATATTTTCCTGCTCCTTTGCATGCCTGCTAATTTTTTATTACACATGACAGAAGTGTATATTTTACCTTATTAGGTGCTGTATATTTTTGTATTCCTATAAATATTTTTTGTTCTAGATCAGTTATTGCTTGGAAATAGCTTAACCTTTTATAACTTGCTTTTAGGCTTTGCTACAGAGTACCAGAGCAGCCTTTAGTTTAAAGGAAAATTTCCCTGCTACTAAGGCCTCTACTTGATGTCCCATGAATTATGAAGTTTTTCCACTCTGGCTGTGACAAACATGAAAGGGGTTGTTCCCTCTGCTCCTTCAAGAGTTTTCCTTCCCCATATCCACAGGAATATATAAACAGAGAGACCCAGTGTCCCTGATGAGTTTGTGGAGCTGGCATAACCCCCAAATTTAAGAACATATGACACACAATAGTACATTATGCATCCTAATATAATTAAAAATTGATATAGAAAGGATTGCAAAAATACATATTTTCTAAAAGCATCTGTTTAATATAATCCCATTGCATCAAATTCAAAATGATCACAGTGACACTTTTTTAAAAAATCCAGACAGAACTGGATCTGATTAAAATTCTAATTTTTTTCTTTTGGTGTTTTTGAAACACATAATAATTAAATATATATAGCTGGGGTATTATTATTATTTTTTTATTATTATTATTTCTAGAATACTATATGTAGTTTGAAAGAAAGAAAATCTCTGCTTTCCAGTGTTTGATCTGAGGATATGAAACATCAGAATATTCAGATTCTATCCATCTTTCCCAAAGTCTCCTGAATGATAGGATATACAGGATTATACAGAATTTCTAATTAGTCAGTGTCTGCCTGTGGATCAATGTATTCAGGCTGTTTATTTCTGTTCTTCTTGCTTCATTATTGTAGCCAATAAAGAAAGCAAATGGCAAGATAAGTTATAATCCTCTCGTTGTTGGGAACGAAGATATGACTGGCAGTTGACCTGCTGACTTGGACCTGGGTGATTAGAGGCTCCTCAGCCCCTCCTCAGCAAGTGGAATGTGAGCTCCACTTGCCTTTCCTGCTCCCAGAGGCTGATCCAAGGACACGGCCTTGAGACAGTGATGGGTGTTCAGAACCCCCGCACAGCGTACATGACTGGACTCTGTTGAGGCCAATACATACATTTTAAGATGTGGAGTGCAGGGGCAGGGATGCTTTCATCTTGTTGCTACCCAAGACAAGCCTTGTATGTAAGTTTCTTCTGCTTATAAAAACCTACCAACCTGCCTCTTTCTTCAGTCTCTCCCTCCCGTCTGCATATGGGGGTCAGTTTCAAACTGCACCTGGGAAGCTCCCAAGAGGGTTGCTAACCAATATTCAGTTTACTACTTGTTGCTAGCTTTGACTGTGACAGAAGCCACAAAAAAATGCTGGCAAAACAGATTTAGAGATTATTAGCACATTTGATTTAGCTGCTCATGAAATCCTTTTATCCTTCCCTCAAATTCAGGGACCCAACCTGGAACAAGTAAAATGCAAGGTCTGAAGTATGAAGCATTGAATTTGCCTTGTAGTTGTGTTTAATGGCAAAATACCACAAGAATTACTCCCTCATAATGTAGAACTTATATTCACTAATTCACTGAAAAATGTGAAAAAGGAAAGAATAAAACAAAAGCCACCTAACAGTTTCACAGCTCAGATACAACTTTAATGTTGAAGTCTTTTCCTAAGCGTATAAACTTTTCACTCAATTGAGATCATACCAAAACTTTGTGTTTTATTCCTTTACAAGGTCCTATTTCAGATTTGCTTTTTGGGTTTTTAAAAAATATTTCATGTTTTTATTTAAATTTTAGTTAACATATAGTGTATATTAGTTTCAGGAGTAGAATTTAGCAATTCATCACTTGTATATAACACCCAGCGTTCATCCCAACAAATGCCCTCCTTAATACCCATCCCCAATTTGGCTCTTCCCCCCACCCACCTCCGCTCCAGCAACCCTCAGTTTGTTCTCTACGGTTAAGAGTCTCTTATGGGTTGCCTCCCTCTATGTTCTTTCCCCTATGTTCATCCATTTTGTTTCTTAAATTCCACATGAGTAAAATCACATGGTATTTGTCTTTCTCTGACTGACTTATTTCACTTAGCATAATACAGTCTAGCTCCATCCACATTGTTGCAAATGGAAAGATTCTTTCTGGTGGCTGAGTAATGTTCCATGATATCTATATCTTACATCTTTACCTAGTTGATGGACATTTGGGTTCTTTGCATAATTTGGCTATTGTTGATAATGCTGCTATAAACACAGGGTGCATGTGCCCTTTCAAATCAGTATTTTTATATCCTTTGGATAAATACCAAGTAATGGAATTGCTGCATTGTAGGGTGGTTCTATTTTTAACTTTTTGAGAAAACTCCATACTATTTTCCAGAGTGGCTGCACCAGTTTGCATTCCCACTAACAGGACAAAAATGTTCCCTTTTCTCTGCATCCTTTACAATATCTTTTGTGTCCTGTGTTGTAAATTTCCAGATTTGTTTCAAAGTAAAAATTGTTTGAGCCCAATGCATTCTTTTCAAACAGATAATGAACAGACAAGTTCCTTTTCACTTGCATGTGAATGAATATCCACTACTTTTTCCAGTAGGTCAGGCCACCCAGACTGTGCAGGATTTACAGTACCCAAGGGTATCACATCAAAAGAAGCACTATTTGCATTGTAGGAACTAGTTTTGTATATTACGATAATTTTAGGCATATGGCAGAAAATATTTTTCCTTAAAAAATTACTATGACAATTAGAAGTAAACTGTTTTGAAGAAAGAACCATTTATCTAATTCACATATATTGCCTATATGGTGACTCTGCCAAAACCATAAATAAGCAAGAGTGATATTTATTCCCCCCCAAAAAAAATGAGTCAAATTTGTCTTATTAGGAAAAATTGTTATTGGATCCAAAACCCATGCACCACCTTGAGCATTAATGACATAAAGAAAATATTAACTAAGAGCCAAATACCCTCACTAGTTTTTCTTTTTAAAAAATAGAAGACTTTCGGGGCACCTGGGTAGCCCAGTTGATTAAGCATTTGACTCTTGATTTTGGCTCAGATCATGATCTCAAAGTTGTGAGATCGAACCCTGTGTCAGGCTACACACACAGCGTGGAGCCTGCTTGGTATTCTCTCTCTCCTTCTCTCTTCCTACCCCATTTGTGCGTGTGTGTGCTCTCTCTCGCAAAAAATAAAAATAAAAATAAATTATAAAAATTAAAAAAAAAAGAAATAGAAGACTTTCTATTATACTTCTTTTTTGGAAAAAAATTGAATATAGAAACTGCAGTAAATAATTAAAGTTTATAGTTTGTTATAGGCACTTATAGTCAAGAGTTTCAGAAAAGGGAGCAGGGAAAAAATGAGGTGAATAAAACAATTGGGAAATACAAATGGCTGAAAGAGAAAGACAAGTAAAGGAAAAATAGAAAACAAGATTGTACTTAGAAAATAGAGAGAGAAAAAGGAGCGCCTGGGTGGCTTAGCTGGTTAAGAGTCCAGCTTCGGCTCAGGTCATGATCTCAAGGTTCATGAGGTCAAGTCCAGCGTCGGGCTCTGTGCTGACAGCTTGGAGCCTGGAGCCTACTTTGAATTCTGTGTCCCCCTCTCTCTCTGGCCCTCCACTGCTCGTGCTCTGTCTCTCTCTCCCTCTCAAGAAAATAGAGAGAGAGAAAGAAAAGAGGACAGGATCAGACTCTTGGAGAAATATGACAATTTAGGGTATTCCCACCTTAAAAATCGATGTTCTCCCAATAGCAAGTGTAAATGGGTGTAAAATCGGGAATATCACTTATCGGATTGGTTGGAGGTTTCCAGTTCCAATCATAAGGCAATATATTTCCATTAAATATAACCAATACCTTAAAATTGGTTAGGAAAATATTTCTTTGTCAAAAACTGAAACCAGAGCACCTAACCATTTCATGTTTTTTACTGCTGTGTTAATAAAACATTACAACAGGGGGATATTTCCAAGTGAAATCATCTTTTACCAAATAAGAGGGGAAGTACTGAAGGTCCCCAAACCCTCTTGGGAATAAGCTATTACTTTTTTTTTTTTTAAGTTTATTTATTTTGAGAGAGAGAGAGAGAGAGCATGCCAGCAGGAGAGGGTCAGGCTCCACACTGTCCATGCAGAACCCGATGCTGGGGCTCCATCTCACGATTCAGAAGGTCCTGAGCCGAAACCAAGAGTCAGATACTTAACCAACTGAGCCACCCAGGTGCCCCAGGACTAAGCTATTATTGAACATGTTTGCCAAACTATGATCTTACTCATAGTAAGATCTTTTAAATAAACTACACACCCTTCCACTACCTGCTTACCGTTAGCTGGTCCAAAAGGGAGGCAGTTCTAACAACAGACAGTAAGGCCTCAGAAGAGTTTCACTGGGGGTATGGCAGAGTTTCTACCTTGAGGGTTAGAATTCAGTGGAATGGAATAAGAATGCTAATTTTCATCACCTTCTAGAAAGGTTACTTTTCGTCTTGAAAAAAATCCTTTGAGATTACAATTGGTGTATTTATCCCAGATCTTGGATTGTCTTATTTGCATTGCATCTTTCAAGTCCATCAATGCCCCATCGCCAAGAAAAATAGCATAAATATCTACTTGCCAGATGCACAATTTGTGCAAAAAAACAAAAACAAAACAAGATCCAAAGAAAAATAATTTATCCTCATATCTTCAATGTAAATTGACAATAAATTTCATATTTAAAAATTTTTTTTAAATGTAAGAGAGAGAAATAAATCTGACATACCAATAGTTTTCAGTGAATTCACAGAAAAAATAGGATCTGTAATGCCAAGGGTCATGCTAAAGAGTAGGCAAGATTGCAAATCCCATGACTCTTCATTGAATCTCAGAACTACATATCCAATTACGATGAATGCCACAACAAAGCTTATTAATCCTGTTAGGAAGACCTGTGAAACCAATTCATAACACAGTATTAGATTTAACATTTAAAGATGGCACGACTACATTTACTTAGGTAAGAATCAGACCTTGGTTATGCATTTTGTACAGTTACTCTAAAAAATAACTTTGAAAGGTATTCAGGGTTACCTGCCTCAAAGAAACCATCCCTTCCAAACAAAAGAGATTCTACTTTACTGTTACAAGAACAATTCACTAATCTTTCTTGTTGTCATTCCGGCTTAATAGTTCCCAACATCAAAATGTTCTTAAAATGGAATGCAAATGTTTCCTGCTTCTGTGTAAAACATTTCCTGGTTTCCTTGGTGTTGATCTGCAGGGCTCCACGCAGAAAGAAAGGTAAAAACAAAGGACAAAAACCACATGCCAGCTGATTTGGCCCTCTTATTAAGGGCTTTCTAGAAGCCTCATTCAACAAACTTTTGTGCACATTTCATTAGCCACACTATTTTCTGAGGCTACATAGCTACCACTTGCTGAGAAACAGAATATTTCACACTGGGCCCACCACTATACCAAGCAAAATCCAGTAAGTTTCTGTTAATGAGAGAAAGAGAGAATGCATATCAGATGGGCAATTAGCAGTGTCTGCCTCAGAAATAGAAACAATGTAAAACTCTTAAACAAGAAGAAGGAATTAAAGAATAACGAAAACTGACTCAACTTGATTGAGAAGGCTGAAGGAGAAGCAAAGGTGAAGTATGGCAAATGCAAAGTACAAAACTACATGTGAGAAATAAACCCAAATCGATTTCTTTTGATTTTTTAACTTATTTTTAATTCACATGCAGTGAAATTCATTCTTTTGATGTGGAGTTATAGGTGTCTTGACAGATGCATGCAGTCATGTGACCATGACCACAATTAAGAAACAGAACAGATCCATCACCTTAAAAAAAAAAAAATTGTCCTTAGGCTCCTCCTTTGTACTTAATTTCTTTCCCTATCCCCAGTGCCTGGAAACAAATGATCTGTTCTCCAAACATACTCTTTTGGCTTTGCTAGAAGGAAGGTCTATGAATGGAATTATACAATAGGTAGCCTTTTGAGTCTGGTTTCCCTCTCTTGGCTAAGACATTTGAAATTCTATGTTGTGTCTATTAAAGCTCTGTTCCTTTTTCGTTGCTGGGTGATATTCTATGGTAAGATGTATCACGATGTGCTCATTCATTCACTAGCTGAGGAACATTTGAGGTCTTTCTAGACTTTTCAGATTATGAAAAAGGCTGCTACAAAGATTCACACAGAGGTTTTAGTGTAAACATAAGCTTTCATTTCACTTCAGTAAATACACAGAAGTAGAATTACTGGGTCATATGGCAAGTGTATGTTTAACTTGGTAAGAAACTCCCAAACCGTTCTCCAAAGCGGCTGTACCATTTTGCATTTTCATGCATTCTCACCAGCACTTGCTATCATCAAGCTTGTTATTGTTTCTGCTGTTGCCATTCTAATAGGTATGTAGTGGTACCTCACTGTGGTTTTAATTTGTATTTCTCCAATGGCTTAACAGTGTGGAACATATTTCCAAACACTGTTTTCCATCCAATCTTCCTTGGTGCCTCAAATCTGTTAAAATATTTTGCCCTTCTAAATCTATTTTTAATCACAATAAATATTAAGCTAGTTTTAAATTTTTTTTAATATTTATTATTGAGAGAGAGAGACAGAGACAGAGTGCAAGTGGGGAAGGGGCAGAGAAAGTGGGAGACACAGAATCCAAAGCAGGCTCTAGGCTCTGAAGCCGGACACCAGCTTGAACCCACAAACTTTGAGATCATGACCTGAGCCAAGGTCAGACACCAACTGACTGAGTCACCCGGGTGCCTGGTAAAACAGCAGAGATTCTCAACATGGATAAAATAACAAAATCTAAGTATATATTATCAAAAAAAATCTAGACATAAGGACATCAAAATCTTATAAGTGGAAGAATGGGAAAATTATATCAGGAAAATACTAAGCAAAAGAAAGCTGGTATAACTACAGTAATACCAGATGAAATTGATGTAAGGCAAAGAGCATTATTTAGGATAAAAGGGTAGCTAAATAATGGGAAAAAATTAACTAGGAAAATAATAATACTTGTAGGCACTTAAAAACAGAGTTTCTACTTACATAAAGTAAAAACCAGCAGAATTGCAAGCAGAAATTGATAAATCCATAGTTATAATGGAAGCTTGTTATATTAAATTGAAAAACACTGGCAAAGATATAGAAACCAGACTTCATAATAAACAAAATAATCTACTGAACTAATTTAGACCCCTGCACTCAACAATGGGAGAATGTATATTCTTGTAAAGCAAAGAACATTTTGGAAAAGTGAGATACTAGGCCACAAAGCACATCTCCACAAACCACAAGAGTTGATATACAAAACACATTCTCTAGTCATAATGTGATAAAATAAGTAACGATAAAAGACCATATTTGGAAATTTTAAAATAACTTCTAAGTAATTAATGGGTTAAAAACAAATAATCCAATTAAAAATGGGCAGAGGACCTGAATAGATTTTTTTCCAAAGAAGACATATTGATGGCTTGTAACAGACACATGAAAGACAACATAACAAGTCACCAGGGAAATGCAGATCAAAACCACAATAAGCTATCACCTCACACCTGTCAGAATGGCGAGTATCAAAAAGGCAAGAAATGGATAAGTGTTCACAAGGATGTAGAGAAGAGGGAACCCTCTTGTGCTGTTGGTAGGAATGGAAATTGGTGCAGCCACTGTGGAAAACAGTATGGAGATTCCTCAAAAAACTAAAACTAGAAGTACCATAAGATCCAGTAATCCCACTTCTAGGTATTTATCCAAAGAAAACAAAACACTAATTCAAAAAGATATATGCATCCCTCCTTACTGCAGCATTATTTATAAGAGCCAAGATATGCAGGCAACCTAAATGTCCATTGATAGATAAGTTGGATAAAGAAGATGTGGCACTTATATAGAGACACGGCCATAAAACAATGAAATCTTGCCATTTGCAACAACATGGATGCACCTATTACACTAAGTGAAATTAGTCAGAGAAAGACAAATACCATATGATTTCATTTATGTGTGGAATCTAAAAAACAAAGTAAATAAATAAATAAACAAAAACCAGAAATAGACTCAATAACACAGAGAACAAACAGAGGATTACCAGAGGGCTGGAGGATGTGGGCAAAATAGCCGAAGGGGCCAAAGAGGTACAAGCTTTCAGTTATAAAATAAGTAAGTGACAGGGATAAAAATACAGCATAATGAAGATAGTCATTAATATTGTAATAACTTTGTAGAATGACAGATGGTAACTACACTCATCATGGTGAGCATTTCATATGTACGTGATTGTTAACTCACTGTGATATACTGAAATTAATATTGTATGTCAACTACACTTCAATAACAAATAAATAAACAAACAAGTAAAATTCTTCCACACATGAAGGAAAAAAAAATCAACAGGTCAAAGAAAAAAGTATAGTAAAAATTTTAGATAGGTTTGGGATGATAATGAAAACACTAAAAATCAAAACACGTGGGTGAAGCTAAAAGAGTAGTCATAGAAAAATTTTAAACCTTAGACGTACGAAATACAAAAAAAAAGAAACCTAAAAATCAATCAACTAATGTCTACCTCAAGATGTTAGAAAAAGTACAGAATAAAACCAAACAAAATAAAATATTCTTTGAAAGAAAAAATAAACTCGTCTGGAAGCATGATTAAGAAGAAAGAGAAAGCCACAAATAAAACAATTTTAGCAGTGAAAACGGGCAAATCTACAGATATAGTGGAGATGAAGAATTCAGGTTCTGCCATTTATCAGCCTTGTTTGTGACCTCTAAGCCACAATTTGTTGATACATAAAATGGAAATATTTACTCAGTGCCTTATCACACTGGTCACTCAGCAAATACAGATTCCTTCTCCCTTCTCTTCAATTCCCTTTACTTAGTGGTTCCACAGAAGAAGGAGGGTAGAACTAAAAATGTGAGATTTGTGAATTATTAATCTTCTTTATAGACAAAACATATTTTCTGCTAACATAAACAAGCAAGACTGACCATAATTTGTTTTAAGATGTGTTCTTACCTGCCAAAGCATATTCTTGAGTATATAAAAGTCCACATCCAAAGCAGCCATAAATATAATTATAGGTGAAAAATAACAATAAAGTGAAAAGCTTGGTGTTTTCAGAAGAGGGTAGACAATTTCGTGCACCTAAACTAACAAAGATAAATATGAAATTAGCTGGCTGCCATTTTTAGGTATTAGAAATTAGAATTAGGTAATTTGAGGTATTAGAAAGTGATGCTATATCAATCAATATAAGTTTTAGTATATTCCAATATGCAACTAATGAGAGATTATCTACAAGGTCAGTTTTGAGGGTCTTGTAGGTTTCACGATCTGTCCAGATGAGTTATATGTACAGTCCACTGTTCATCAGAGAATTGTGTGAGTTTGGGCTACACAAACACTGCGTGTGGTAAGTACTGCAATGAGTGTTTTCAAAAGTGATACCCCTGCCACTAGTGATCCCTGAGAGCATTTTAGATGTTCACAAGTATTTTTTATTTGACTGTTAGATGTTTATTCTAATTGGCGTTGAGACAGAAAAGAGAACCTTGCACAGTACTTGTGATTTCACAAACATTTGCTTAGGATTTTAAAGTCCTTCGGTGAGGGACAGCTGGGTGGTTCATTTGGTCAAGCATCTGACCCTTGATCTCACAGTTCATGAGACTGAGCCCTGCATTGGGCTCTGTGCAGAGCCTGTTTGGGATTCTCTCTCTCCCTCTCTCTCTGTCCTTCCCCGACTCATTCGCACTCTCTCACTCTCACTCTCTCTCAAAAGTAAACATTAAAAAAGAAATGCTCAGGGCTCCTGGGTGGCTCATTCGGTTAAGTGTCTGACTTCGGCTCAGGTCATGATCTCACAGTTTGTGAGTTCAGGCCCCACGATGGGCTCTATGCTGACAGCTCAAAGCCTGGAGACTGCTTCAGATTCTGTGTCTCCCTCTTTCTCTGCCCCACTAGTGCTCTGTGTGTCTCTCTCTCAAAAATAAATAAACATTAAAAAAAAATAAAAAGAAATGCTCTTGCCTTAAAAAAAAAATAAAGTCCTTTAGTGAGTCAAGTAGAGAAAAATAATACATAGATAATAGCACATATTGTGAATATAAGGCATAAATCATGAAGGTTGTACACAGATGAATGGAAGAGATAGCAACAATGATTGAAAAGCTGGAAATATTCCCTCCTAAAAAGTTTTTGGCTCAACTAATAGTTTAATCTCCATTACTTAACCTCTCTGTGCCTCAGTTTCCTCATCTGTAAAATGGGATACAGTACCTACTTCCACTGGGTTTCTGTGAAGACCAATGAATTAACTCAAGAATTGATGATAAGCTGAGCACAGCATAACACATAGAGAAGTTGAATCACTACGTTGTACACCTGAAACTAAGGTAACACTGTGTGTCAACCATACTTAAATTTTTAAAATTAAAATTTCTCCATATTTCACTGGAAAAAAGGAAATATTACTATTTCTTACTAATTCTACTATTTCTATAACTTATTACTAATAAATTAATAAACACAAAGCACTTAAAAGAGACCCTGGCACATAGCAAACACTCAAAAGACGTTAGTAGTAATGGTGGTGTTTAGAAGAGTAACAGGAGGTTTTTACAATCCTAGAGAGGTACAAGCATCATCTCCATTTTTTAAAAATAAAAGAATGAGTGGAGCCAAATCGTTACTGATCACACTGCTATGCACTTGAAGTCAAGAGTTAATAAATAAAATTTTTCTTGTATCTGCATTATATATTACATGACACATTTTGCATTTAATCTGGCAGTCAGAAAAGAGTAACCATGCTTCATTATGACAGTAACAGCTGCCTTTTATAACTAGAGGCTCCACAGGTATTGAAGACTATTCCACAGGGGTGCCTGGGTGGCTCAGTCGGTTGGGCGACCGACTTCGGCTCAGGTCATGATCTCGACCTTCGGCTTCGGCTCAGGTCCATGAGTTCGAGCCCCGCATCGGGCTCTGTGCTGACAGCTCAGAGCCTGGAGCCTGTTTCAGATTCTGTGTCTCCCTCTCTCTCTGACCCTCCCCCGTTCATGCTCTGTCCCTCTCTGTCTCAAAAATAAATAAATGTAAAAAAAAATAATAATAATGAAGACTATTCCACAGATGAAACCAGTATACAGAGAGGGGAAGGAAACAGGAGTAAGGCTCCAAAGGCAGACGATGAAGAACCCAAGAATGCAGTCGAATTTTCCTTACTTCCATACTAGCATTTTATCTTCTGCTTCTCTAATATGTCTCTTATACTGTATGGTTTTTCATTTTCAAAATTTTTAATGGCAGATGAATTCTTTTCAGTACCTGTTCAATTTTTTAAAAATTCCATACATTCAGGGATAGCGTTGAGAGTGGACCTTGATTTTGGTTTCTGTTCTTTCACTTACTAATTTATTGTACATACATTACCTGAACAAAACTGTGAGCCAGTTGTCCTATCATAAATCCTGACACAGAAAGAATTATCAAAACAATGACTTCAGAATTCCTTAGACAGGTCTTCAAAAATCCTGAAGAAATACATGTATGTGTTATTTATACAAAATGTATAGTTTCAAAACAATTTAATATCCTCTTTCTCTAGGTACTTAATTTCAAACTTCCCGAGTGTCAGGGTGCCTGGGTGGCTCAGTCGGTTGTGTCCAACTTTGGTTCGGGTCATGATCTTCCAGTTCATTAGTTCGAGCCCCACATCGGGCTCTGTGCTGACAGCTCAGAGCCTGCAGCCTGCTTCGAATTCATCTCCCTCTCTCTCTCTCTGCCCCTCCCTTGCTCATGCTGTGTGTGTGTGTGTGTGTGTGTGTGTGTGTGTGTGTCTCAAAAATAAACACTAAAAATTTTTTTTAATAAACTTCCTGAGTATCATATCGCTATGAATAAATAATTGATAGCTGTTACAAATGCTGTCTCTTTAAGACATACAAAATGAAGCATCTCTCACAGGTAAATTTGGAAAATACTGAAATTCCAGCAACCTCCCATTTGCCCACCCAGTGGCCCATTATGATCACTGTACAGGTATCTTATCTGTGGGTCTGATGATGAGAAATTATGAAAAGCCAAACTTCATATCAACCTATTACACCTTTTATTAGTACTCATCCTAAACTACAGCAATATATATTCTATAGTTTTCCTAAAAGCCAGAAATACTTTTAACTGAGCTCTAACTATGGAGAAAACTGGCTTCACCAGACAAGTAACAGAAGACATGTGTTATTCTCTGCCTACATGTATTATCTTGCCTTGAAGCTCTCTCCTCTGTCCAAGATTATTCAGTTCTTATCTCCAGAAGGAATATATAGACTATAATCCAATTAATTTATGCCTAGGGCAAGATTCTGGCATTCCATTCACTGCCTTCCAGCTACAGGTCATGCCAAGTTGGTAGATATTAATTGAATATTTCTTTTGCATAGGGCTAAAGAAATGTTTCTTGAACCATTTCTGTAATGCCCTTTATTGCTAGAGCACTTGTCCCTATGTAATTATCAAGGATCTGGAGCTGTTGAAATTCATGGTCACCAGCGCCTCTTAGTACGACAGGAGACCAATGTCATTAGTGTGTGTTTTAAAGATTCACCCCAGAAAAGGCAATTTTGCTCCCTGATATGATAGGTAAAATTGAAGAAGGTTTTATGAATGTTTGCTTCATTATTTCTTTATACTCTTGCTAATTCAAGAAAGGATTTTAAAACAGCTGACCTTTTTTCCCAAAGAAAAAAATGTTAAAGGGGACTAGAATCTTTTCTCCAATCACTAGTGTTGAATTGTGGAATAAAGTACCTGTGTTTTTTAATATGGTATTTTATCTGCATGAATATCATTAACCATACCTATCGAATTCTTTAAAAAAATTTAAGTTTATGTATTTTTAGAGAGGGAGAGAGCATGTGCATGTGTTGGGGAGGGGCAGAGAGAGGAGAGAATCCCAAGCAGGCTCCGAACTGTCAGCGTGGAGGCTCAAAATCACGACCAGTGAGATCATGACCTGAGCTGAAATCAAGAAGCGGACACTTAAGGGACTGAGCCACCCAGGCGCCCCATACGTATTGAATTCTTAATTATCATTTAAGAGGACTTTCCTTGTGAAGTCTCTCCTAATTGCCCACTAGGGTGTGGGGTGGATGGCATCCTCCCGGAAGGAAAATCACTTCAAAAGCCATGATAGAATGGACAGAAGTGATGACATCAAGTATGCAAATTGTGAAACGTATGTGTGGGTCTTATTTGCCCCAGTCGTCGTCCCCTCATCCCAGATTTATTGGTCAGGTTAAGCCTGGCAGGCAGGCAGCATGAGGCTCTCCTCCACGTTACCAGAGATTCTGGACCACAACTTTACAGTTAAACTAACCACATTGTATTGTAATTATTGTTTGCCTGTCTCCCCCATGAGGGGACTATTTCCGCTTCTGCCTACCATTCTGCTGTGCTCAGCAAATGTCACCGAAGGAAGGGACACAGTATAGATGCTACTTATAATTAAAGGAAACTAGACTGTCAGCATTCACTCACATCTTACAATTTCATTGGACTTCTTCTTTATGGAAGTTGTGATCACTTTCTACACTAAGAAAGGTTCAGAGGGCAGAGGAAAGATGAGATTTAGAAATTACTTCTTACCTCCCAGGACAATCGTGAAACACACAAGCATTGTGAAATGCCCATTTACAATAGTGTAGCCAGCTGTCTTGCCGCAGAGTAATTCTGTCCTGCTGCTGTTACCTTCTCTTTGCACCCAGAAGAAAGAGTTCATTTTTGACACTGCTTTTTCAGTCCTAACTTGATGAATTCAGATGTGAGTTACTACTTTCACTACCACAGACTAACCTGTTATAAGATGCAAAAAGAAGACAATGAGACTTGCCAAGTTCCAGCACATCCACATTCTTCCTACCTAAGATTGTACCACACTCAGCTCTCAGCACATTTCTTCTTGCCACAGGGCACACATTGATACTGACTGTTCTACCTCTTGCTCCAAGAATGTTTCAAATTTTTAATGTTTATTTATTTTTGAGAGAAAGAGAGAGAGCGTGAGCGGGGGAGGGGCAGAGAGCAAGGGAGACACAGAATCGGAAGCAGGCTCCAGGCTCTGAGCTGTCAGCACAGAGCCCGACGCGGGGTTCAAACTCCCAAACCAATCACGAGATCATGACCTGAGCTGAAGTCGGACGCTTCACCAACTGAGCCACCCAGGCACCCCATCCAAGAACATTTTATAGGAACACTAACAGCAGTGTGTTTCTTCCTCACACTTCTACACATGCATGGAGGCGTGACTCCATTGATTTCTGCACTTAACCATCATATGATCTAGTGATGTTATTTGCCTTCCACATTGGACAGTGAGTTTCTCAAGGGCCAGGGCTGAATATTATTTTTCTTACACACAGTACAAGGCACATAATAGGCTCTCTATAATATTTGATGAAATGAACTTTTTGAGGGGGAGCTCTTCCTCCATGGGTATAAATGATTCTGGAATTCCCCTTTACTATTTCAATCCTACATCCCCTTTTTCCTCTCTTGGGCCCTTCCAAATCCAAAATGGTTTCCCATTTTGGGAGGTCAATGTTGAGTCACACCGATAAGGTAAGGCAGGGGAGGAGGGTAAATAACATAAAAACAAAGGAAAAGATTAAATTTGAGGTTTTATCATATGGTGCCTTTAAGTGAATTAGAAAAAGTCCCCCTTCCTGATGACAGGGCACATGGTTTGTGCAGGGATTTCAGCCCCAGTACCTACCCTCAGCTGGTGCCCTTGTGTAGAACATAGCCTACACAAATCTATTTCGTGGTCCTGAGAAGGACTCATTCTGTTTTATTTTTCCTTGCAGTTAACCTTAACCTAAAAATTCCTAGAGATTCCTGAAGTATCCCCAATAATATTTAGAGTTAATCTTTGGTTCTTTGTTTTGCACCTGTCTATAAGCCATATTCTGATGTGAAGCAGAAATGAGATTCAAAATGCTGCATCTTCAAATCACTTCACATGTCCCTCAAATAACCCTCCACATCCCTGGCATTCTCACATCTTGCTATCCCCACCTGTCATTACAGCACCGCTCTCAAATCAAGTTCTTCTCCAAGCTACCAAGACCAGAGATACCATCTTTCAAGACTAAGCTGGTTCAGAGTGGAAATCAAGATGAAGGCTCTTGAAAATCACAAAGAACGAACGACGCTCAGCTCTGCGTCTGTTTGCCAAGGACAGTACTGCCAACTGATATCACACTGAAAGCCATTTCCATACCTAATTCCCATTGGTTGCTTGCCAACTTACTTTCATTCTGATTGGCTACGTATATCATCCCCCACTCCCAATCCAGAAGCAGCTAAGTGATCCAGTTCCAGAGAAGCTTGCATTTCTTAATGCTCTATACCCACAACTGTTTTAACTGATTTTCTTTGCCTGCCATGGTCATACACCATGTAGACAGAACCTCCTCCTACATGTTTTTAAATATATATTCTTGTTTTTCTTTTTCCAGCCCTAATCCTCTTTAACACTGCCTGGTCTCCCTTCTGATTTTTTCATTTATCCTTTTCCATTTTCTCTTTTTCTACCTATCCTTCCTTTTCAATGGGAATTTCTCACTTTTGGTACTTAATTTGAAGAAACAATATTACTCTTCATAGGAGGACAAATGTATCCCAAATTATGCGATGCCAAGCTTAATAGATTTTTGCCTCAAATGTAATCACTAAAAACAAATACAGTATAAATTTAAACAAACATTATTCATCAATTTGTAGTTTATTTCCAAGGAAGTTACTTGTGACAATGAAATTCTACTCTCTCATTCCTTTGTCATTCCAATCTAATCCTCTCCCCCAGGGCATCATGGATACCACCACAGCAGTGAGATTACTAAATTGTCATCCATTTTCTCCATCACTACGTATCAAAGAAGCTTTGACAAATGAAAGTCTCAATTTCTACTTGAAACTTTAAAGAGTTTTAGTCAACAGTTCTATGTCTGGCCCTGATTGCAGCAACCACCATTGGTTGCTGCCCATAAACCATTCTCCAAAATATTTGCATTTTGTTGTTGTCTGGTATGGTTCTTTTAAACCACTCAGCCCATAAATTCCAAGGACCATGTTTTTTTGTTTGTTTTTTTTTTAAATTGTCTTATCACAGGGTCTGAGAGACCCATTCCTTTCTCTTTTCCATGCCCTTACTTAAGTCTCCTAGTTACCAAGTTTACTACCATTTCTCCCATTTTCATCTTTGTGTTATCTATACTGCTTGTTGCCTTGAATTCTCTCAACTGCTTCATATAATTTTGAGTAACATCCTTCCACCTTCCATCTAGTTCCTATCCTGCTGTCCCCTCAGGCTCACTTGGGTCACCTAGACCCTACAGGTAAGTCTCATGAAGCTTTACATTTCAAAATTCAGTTTCTCCATGGTTTTTAGAAAAATCCTCATATCTCAAGAATACTTGGACAAAATTCATAGTTGGCTCTAGGTTACACATAGTTCCTCTAGTGATCGCACATAACTAAAATACAGAGATGATCAAATTCCTTTACATTACAATCTTTCCCATAGAGCTTTAAAGAAAAGCAATAATAGGGGCGCCTGGGTGGCTCGGTTGAGCGTCTGACTCTTGATTTCGGCTCAGGTCATGATCTCACGCCATGAGATGGAGCCCGCACGAGGTGCTGCACTGACAGCACAGAGCCTGCTTGAGATTCTCTTTCTCCCTCTTTTTTTCTCCACACTCCCCCCCCCATGCTTGTGTACATGCACGTTTGCTTGGTCTCTTCCTCTCTAAAAATAATTTTTTTTAATTTAAAAAAGAATAAAAAAAGAAAAGCAATAATAAATCTGTGTGTCACCATTTTTGGCAGAGCCAGCTGAGTAGACTGTGACAGCTTTAGGAGTTGAGGGCTGAGGGGCTGCCCAGGATGTTCTCCCCCAACCCCATATTCTGATAATAGATTATATTATCAGAATCCTTTCTCTTTCCCATATTCTGATAATAGATTATAGTACCTGACTGAGACAAGGTTGGTTAGTCATAACCCTAATGCATCCCCCTAATACAATGATTGGTTCAGGGATGGGCATGGGACTCAGGACCATTTAGATGGTTCCTCAGCTTGGTATATATCACTGTTGAGACAGAGAGAGCTGTTCTCTTTGCATTTGGTTTCTAGCTATGACAATGATTGCCTAGAGCAGCTGGAGGTCATCCACCCAGATGCACTGAGAAAGTCCACCTCAAGTCGGAGCAGTTCCAGAAGGTGCCACCTTAGATACCTCTGAGGTCTTATGACCTCACAATCCCGCCTGAGATTTTATCTTTTCTCAGAATCCATTTCTTATTTTGAGACCTTTTGCCTTCTAGAAAGGCTGGGAATGAGAAACACTTTTATTTTTAAACTCAGTGGGTACTGGCTCCATTATATTTCTTCTAAATTTCATTTGAAAACTGAACTGTTCCTTTTTGGCTCATCTCTCTCCTCTCATGTTGTAGCAGAAGCAGCCAGGTGGCACTTGAACACTATCTAGAAAAATCCTTAGCAGGACCATTGAGTTCATTACTTAGACAACAGTGTGGTCAAATTTACCACCATCACATAACAAGGGCCTCTCTTCTCCAGTTTCTAATAACATTTTCTTCCCCTTCCTATAAACTCCCACTAATAACCTCCCAGAGACCTTTAAAGATTCTGCAGACTTTCACGAACACTCTCCTCTAGGCCCTCTGGGGTTCCAAAAAGGCAATATCACATATTTTAGGTACTTCTGGTACTTAATTTGAAGAAACAATATTACTCTTCATAGTTGGTCAAATGTATCCCAATTATGCGATGCCAAACTTAATAGATTTTTGCCTCAAATACAATCACTAAAAACAAATATAGTATAAATTTAAACAAATGAACATTATTCATCAATTTGTAGTTTATTTTCAAGGAAGTTATCTTGTGACAATGAAATTCTACTCTCTCATTCCTTTGTCATTCCAATCTAATCCTCTCCCCCAGAAGAGGGGTTTGTTATGTCATTTTCTCGCTTCCACAGTCTAAAATGTGTATGTTATACATTACTGCATAACAAAGAGACACAAAACTTAGTAGGTTAAAACAACAACAATCATTTATTTAGCTGACATCTACAATTTTAGCAGGACTCAACAGAGAAGGCTCCATACTGCATTGGCTGTGGTGGCTTGATTGAAGGATCTGCTTCCGAGATGGCTCACTAGCAGTGACTGTTAGCTGAAGCTCAGACAGGGCTGTGGGTTAGGGCCTCAGTTTCTGTCCATATGGGTCTCTCCACACAGACTGGTTTCCAAGACTGAGCATCTCAAATGAACTAGCTGGAAACTGCATCACCTTTTATGATCTATGGAAATCACATAGTATTACTTCCACGATAAGCACAGGCCTGCCCAGATTCAAGAGGAGAGAGTAGAGACCCACCTCTCTATGTGAGGAATGTCATGATTACATTGTAAGAAGAGCATGTAGGACAGGAGATGGGGCCAACTTGGAAAATACAATGTATCACATTTTAGATTAAAAAAAATCAGAGTGTATTGTCAGCCCTTTATAATTTGGGGCATCATGTTCACCTTAATAGCATTCTGCCTGCTTCAACTCAGTCTAGAGCAGTTCTCAAAGGCTGGACCATAGACCAGTGGTGATTCATGACAAAAGTTCCATCATACGTGGCATATATAACAGTTCATAATAAAGCTTAATTTATTCAATTTAAAGGACAGAACCTAACAATGAAATCACACCTTCCCTTCTTTTCTGATGTTAAAATCTTCTCTTTTATTAAATAACAGTGATAGCAGATAGTACTTGTTTTCTTAATGATGTCATATCAATCTCCTCCATTTTTTCACATTTTTCCAATCAAACTACAGAAGTCTCAGGAACCACTGTCTAGCGTTTATCATAGCACTGAATTTAGCCTTTACTTGACCCCTTTCTAAATAATTTAATTTACTAGTCTGCACATTGAAGTTGTAATTACTCTACAGGTGTTCAGAAGAAGTCCTGCACCTACCTGTGTAGCAGCTCAAACTCAAAGCATATGGGCATTTGAACTCTCCTATGAATAAATGTATAATTCAATGCAACAACAGATCACAAGAAGTACTATATCTCTCTAAACTCAGATCCTCACATCAGTGGAATCTTTGACATGGGATCCAGGAATCCTTTGGTAATCACCAGGTTCACATGCCTAAAAACTAGTACAGCATTCAAGATGAAGGTCAGAAAACAGAGGAGAAACTAGATACACAGTCATGACGTTGTACGTGTGTGGGGCCAGAGAAGCGGGAGTCGCAACAGGGCACCAGCACAAAGAAGGTAATGGAGTGAAGGGTTCAGGAGTCATTTTTAGAAAGAACTCTATGAATAAGGTAGCACCAAAAGAGAATTCATTCAACTGTTATTTACTAACTTACTACCTTATGGGCTCTTGAGGTATGAAGAAAAACATGACAAATCCCCTACCCTCAAAAAGCTCATAATCCGCAAGGGAAGACAAATATGTGAACAATTAAATAGAATATATATGTGGCTATTAGCACTACAGATACTCCAGAGAAGGAGGGATTCGTTCTTCCTAACACTGGGGATAAAAAAGGTCACGGGGTGAAGAATTATAGACTGCTTTGCCAAAGGTCAGAATAGGCTTTTTTTTTTTTTTTCATCTTTATTGAGGCATAACTGACATAGAAATGTCTGTAAGACAGACTGACTTTTGAGAAGTTTCCATTGCTGGAGGCAAGATGAAGAATAGGAATTGGCATCTTAGTTCAGGCTGTTACAACAAAAGACCATAGCTGGCTACTTTATAAACAACAAACATTTATTTCTTACAGTTCTGGAGGCTGGGAAGTCCAAGATTATGGTGCCAGAAGATTCAGTGTCTGGTGAGAGCCTACCTCCTATACGGCTCATTTTGCTGTAACCTCACATGGGTGCTAAGGGCAAGGGAACTGTCTGGAGGTCTCTTTTATAAGAACCTAATCCCATTCAAGAGGGTTCTGCCCTCACAACCTATTCACCTCCGAAAGGCTCCACCTCCTAATATTATCACTTTGAGCATTAGATTTTAACATGTGAATTTGCAGGGGGGAGGGGTGGGGGCATGACATACAACACATTCAGACCACAGCAGCTGGTAAAGGAGTTAGAAAAGCAGTAAAGGAACCACAATGACATAAGGGTGCCAGTCAAGGAGTTTTAAAAAGACAGCGTTACTACATACATCAAAAGCTTCAAGAAGTTGGAAGAGAAGAACTAAAAGGCAAATAAAGGAGAGAGAGGTTTATTTTATATTAAGGATCTCCAGAACTGTCTCAGTTTTATCTACGAATCTTTGAAGTAAGATTCAGGAATCATCCCCCTAATCATCAGGACCACATTGCCTGGAAGGTAACGACATACTCAAGATCAAGTCTCAGAAAATACGGCAGAAACAATAAAAATGGCAACTAGCCTTGTCCCAAATTACTGCAGTCCTTAAAGGTAACAGACTTCTCACAATGTACAATAGTAAGAGAGCAGAGCCAACACAGATAGACCTCCTTCCTTGTAGAACTCCACAAACACCCATTGGATCTACCAGAGGGAGTGAGAGTTACTGCCCTATTCTTTTGCTTAAGGCAAAAATGGAATGGAATTGCTGAAATGGAATTGCTCATGCATAAAAAAGATCTCAAAACTTAAAAATCTGTGACACAAATTTAAAGTGTTATCTCAAAACCGTAGTTGAGAAAGTGTCAGCTGATGAGCAATTACTGAATTGCTTTTTTCTTTTCCATCCCCTCTATAATGAAAAACTAGCTTTTAGTGTAGGACAAAAAAGAAAAGGTCTTAAGAACAACACATAAATGTGGTTGTTTTTTTTTAACATGTTGTTTCTATAAAAATTTTCAGGAAAATCAGAGTAGTAGAAGGTTTGGGGGCTTTTAGATAAACTAGGGGAAAAAAAGACATTCCAAACCACTAATATGAAACCAAACCAACACTGATATTTAAAACATAAAAAATAGGGGGTGCCTGGGTGGCTCAGTCGGTTAAGCATCCAACTTCGGCTCAGGTCGTGATCTCACAGTTGGTGAGTTCGAGCCCCACGTCAGGCTCTGTGCTGACAGTTCAGAGCTTGGAGCTCGAAGCCTGGAGCCTGCTTCCAATTCTGTGTCTCTTTCTCTCTCTGCCCCTCCCCGACTTGTGCTCTGTCTCTCTTCATCAAAAATAAATAAATTTAAAAAAAAATTTTAATCATAAAAAATATAAAACAGAACAGAAAGAAAGATAGCATGGAGTCCAGTTAAAATATCTATATTGTCAAACCTACAGAATAAGGGAAATCTAAATATACATGTGTGTGTGGAGAGAGAGAGAGAGAGAGAGGAGGAGGAGGAGGAGGAGGAAGCTAAAGAAATGAGCAGATTTTACTAAAAGACTAAATCCCACCTCACAGGTAAATTTTAATTTGGATATAAAAAGTAATAGTTGTAGGATCGCCTGGGTGGCTTAGTCAGTTAAGCATCGGACTTCGGCTCAGGTCATAATCTCCCAGTTTGTGAGTCCAAGCCCCGCGTCAGGCTCTGTGCTGACAACTCAGCCTGGAGCCTGCTTCAGATTCTGTGTCTCCCTCTCTCTTTGCCCCTTCCCCGCTGGCGCTCTTGCTCTCTCTCTATCTCTCTGTCTCTCTCAAAAATAAACATTAAAAACAAAACAAAAAAAGTAATAGTTGTTTAAGAAGAGGACCCTGAGGGGAGCCTGGGTGGCTCCATCAATTAACTGTCCGACTCTTGATTTCAGCTCAGGTCATGGTATCATGGTTGGCGGGATTGATTCTCATGTTGGGCACAGAGCCTGCTTGGGATTGGGGTTCTCTCTCTCTCCATTTATGTCACTCCACTCCCTTGCTTGAGTGATCTCTCTCAAAATAAATAAATAAACCATATAATTAAAAAAGAAGGAAGAAGGAAGAAGAAGACAAAAACCCCGAGCCAAACCATTCTTAATATATCCTTGCTCCAGAATGTCTTCCCATAGCTTTTCTTTTGAAAGAGGGAGAACAAACTTTTCCTCTGGAAATAGCTAATATGTCTTTTCTAATAGAATTCTTCAGTTAAATGGAAATTTCCTGCCTCTGTCAGAAAACTGTTAGATTCTCTATATAGCTTTTAGAGCTTCCAGAGAGACTTTGTGAGTGATTCACACCCACACTGTCTGGGAGCAGCATGTGGAACTCACACGGAGCCACACTTGAAGCAGAGGCAAGGACAGAGCGTCTGGAATTACACGTGCTGAATAGGGTAGAACAAAAAAAGGGTGATTCATACCTAAACATTCTTATAAAGCCCTACATGTATTTTCTTAACTTCAGTTGGCATGAGTAAGTTTGCTTTTATAAATATTAGAAGAAAGTGTGGTCTTTTACAAAATATATATTCAGTAGAAGGTAAGATCTTGACTTCTTTTCTGACCATGGCTTAGACTACAGATTTGGCACTTTTCACTTGACCTGGAAGGAAGCAGATTTTAAAATTACATTTAATTAGCTTGCCATATAAAACAAAAATGAAGCCAGTTGTCAAATAATTGCCAGTCTGAACCAGTCATTAATCAAGCCTTGGGGTTGGTATGTCAATTCTAGTATTCTCCTCCACCTTTTTTTTTTTTTTTTAATTTAAAGGTATGAGGTCACATTTCCCATATAATTGGTATTATTGTTCCTAATTCTGCCATTGAATAGAATAACTGAATAAACTGCTTAACCTCACCAGTCTTCACTTCCCTCCTTGTAACTTGAGGGGGTCATTTGAGAGGTCCCATCAAGACTAACACTTCCATCATGTGAAGGTATAAGATACTGGGGTGCTTGGAGGGGGTATAGAAGACCTGAGGGGGGCAGAGAGGTGATTCTTCCTTAGCGATGAGAAGGGAAGGAGGGAGAGGTGATGGACCAGGCTAACAGCAGTGGTAGAACAGAGAGAGAGGGTGAGAACCAGATTGTACCACAATGACAGGGAGAGAGGGTGAGAACAAGATTGTACCAGGTCTTAGTCATCTCACTTTTGGACTATGTTGGTCTCACTTCCTCTAGTCTCTTCTCCATCCATTTTATAAGGAAAGCCATATTATTCTCTCCTACTGAATCCTTCTTCTCTGCTTACCCCAAAGCATTTAATGGCAGCCCTCTGCCCCGGATAAAGACCAAACTTCTAAGCTTATAATTCAGTACTTTTAATGAAATGAGCACCAGTTAACTTTTCAACCTTATTTTTCACTGTTCCTCACAGACTTCACTATAATTAGCCAGATGGATCCTGGCCACTTCCCCACTCCCACCTTCAAGCCTTTTGTCATCCTATGGTGCCTTCATTCCAGAACTCCCTTCATATTCCAGCCTGGCTACCCATCCTTTCAGACAATTCCTCTTTCTTCATGATGCTTCCTCCTAATAGCTAGGCTTCTCTGAACATACACAGTACTGAGTTTATCTTTTCTAGTTTGTAGTTTTCACAAACTAGGTAGTAGGCTGCTTAAAGACAAGGACGGTGTAAAGCATCTGTCTCCCTTCAGGGGACCTAGGAGTGTGCTATCTATGCATATGCTCAATAGACGTCTGGTAAAGATGGCAAGGGATACTCTGCCATACTACCTAGATTAGATTGTCTTAACCTTTAAAAAACCATAGCCCCTTTTGATTAAAAAAAAAATCATTGCATACTCGTAATCCAACATTCAAAAGAATGGGTTCACATCATACACAAAAAATAACTTAGATTGGACCATAGAGATAAATGAAAAAAGCTAAAACTACAAAAGTCTTACCAAAAAGCCCATAAGAGTAAATGCTGGTGACCTTGGGTTAGTCAATGTATCCTAGATACGACACTGCACACATAAGCAACGAAAGGAAAACTAAGGTCAACTGGACTTCACACTTAAAGGCTTTTTTGCTTCAAAGGACACAATCAAGAAAATGAAAAGATAATCTACAGAATGGGAGAAAATATTTGCAAATCACATATCAGATAAGGGAATTGAATTCAAAATACATAAAGAACTCTTACAAGTCAACAAGAAAAAGACAACCCAATTTAAAAGTGGGCAAAGGAGTCCAATAGACACGTCTCCAAAGAAAATATACAAATAGCCAGTCAGCACATGAAAAGATGTTTAACATGATTAATAATTAAGGAAATGCAGGGGCGCCTGGGTGGCTCAGTCGGTTAAGCGTCCGACTTCAGCCCGGGTCACGATCTCGTGGTCCGTGAGTTCGAGCCCTGCATCAGGCTCTGGGCTGATGGCTCAGAGCCTGGAGCCTGCTTCCGATTCTGTGTCTCCCTCTCTCTCTGCCCCTCCCCCATTCATGCTCTGTCTCTCTCTGTCCCAAAAATAAATAAACGTTAAAAAAAAAAAAAACTTTAAAAAATATAAAAAAAAATAATTAAGGAAATGCAAATCTGAACTATATTAAGGTATCACTTCACACCCACTAGGATGGCTAAAAGTTTTTTAAAAGACAATGATAGGGGCGCCTGGGTGGCTCAGTCGGTTAAGTGTCTGAGTTCGGCTCAGGTCATTATCTCACAATTTGTGGGTTCGAGCCCCGCATGGGGCTCTGTGCTACCAGCTCAGAGCCTGGAGCCTGCTTCGGATTCTATGTCTCCCTCTCTCTCTGCCCCCTCCCCTGCTCATTGCCTCTCTCTCTCTCTCTCTCTCTCTCAAAAATAAATAATAAAGATTAAAAAAAATTTTTTTTAAAAGGACAATGATAGATGTTGATAATGTTGTGGATAAATTGGAATCTTCATATACCCTGCTTATTGGAAACATTCAGCAGTTCCTCAAATGAAGAGGCAGAGTTACCATACGGCCCAGCAATTCTCCCAAGAGAAATGAAAACATGCAGTCATACAAATTTGTACACAAAAGTTCACAGCAGCATTATTTACAATAGTCAAAAGCATGGAAAGTTAAATATGCATCAACTAATGAATATATAGGTAAGTTGGGGTAAGTTTGAATCCATAGAAGAATATTATTCAGAACAAAAAGGAATACGGATGTTACAACATGTATGGACCTTGAAAACAGCATGCTAAATGAAAGAAGCCAGACACAAAATGGCACAAATTGTATGATTCTATTCATGAAATGTCCACAATGGGCAAATCTTGTCCAGAATGGGTAATTCTATAGAAATACAAAAGATAAATGGTTGTAGGAGCCTTATGGGAAGGAGGGCGGGGGGAAGGGGTTACTGCGAATGGGTATGGTGTTTCCTTTTGGGGTGTTTATGTTCTAAAATTAGATGGTGGTGATGATTATATAACTCTGTGGATATACTGAAAACCAGTGGATTGTGCATTTTTAAATGGTGAATTTTATAGTATAAGAATTAAATCTCAATAAAACTGATATTTTAAAAATTCTTAGGGATGCCTGTCACCAAGTGCAGCTTCCCCATTGACAGGAGACTGTTCCCCCAACAGGATTTTCAAAGCACAGTTATAATACTGAAAGTGCTTTTTCAAATTCTGCCATTCTATCTCCTAGGAGGACTGGCTTTCCTAGTTGAAAATCAAAGGCATAGTAAATTATATAAAATTAATAAATAATGGCAACAATATCAATATTAGACATTCTCTACAGAAATAATAATTGTTACTAATATTGAAGCTAATAATAAATCTAGGGAGTTATATCATACTTGTATCATGAGCTTGTAAAAGGTTAATGAAGATTGTCAAAATCAGAAGTTGTTAACCTCAGAAATAACATTGAACATTGAATATTCATCTTTTCTGACATTCAAACCATTTTTATCCAAAACTTACGCGGTGTTGCCATTTTTGTGAAGATAGGAGTCACAATATCTTCCAATTGTTGTTTCTGCTCCAAAAGCTCGCTGACAGAAGCTTCCAAATGGGTTTCCAACCATTCATTTTTTGTACGGCATGCACTGAGGATGGTATTCTAGAGATAGAAACAGAATTTACTTTCTACTTGTTTATTAAAAAATAAAACTCTATAGTATCTCTGAACTAGCACTGTGCAAGAGAACTTTCTGTGATGGTGGAAATGCTCTATCTGCATCGTCCAATGTAGTCACCATTTGACAGTTATCCACTGAGTGCTAGAAAAGGGACAAGTGTGACTGAGGAACTCGATTTATTTAATTTTTAATCGGTTCTAACTTAAAATAACTACATGCAGCTAGTGGCTGCTATATTGGTCAGTGCAGCTCTAACATTAGTAGAATGTTGTGTAAAATAAAACTCATAATTTACAGTCCTGAAGCCCTGGGCCAGTGTACATCCTCTCCCTAATTCTTTATTTTCATTGAGCCCTGTGACAAAGGGAAGTGTTTGCAAAGGTTGGAGAATAGGTGGATGGTATGAACTGGATGCAACCCAACAGGAAGTTTATTCCCTCTCAGAGGGTTCAGAAGAGAGGAAGTGCCAGAAACGCAAGAAGAGCTCCACCTCACTGAAAACTTCTCAATTTGCATCAAAGCTATCTCGGCACACACGCAGCAAACGGAGGGTGTCTGATTTAAGATGTTTATTGTTCTGTGGTTCATAATAAGAAAGAGAAAAGAATGCATTTTTTGCATGTCCTGTCCCTATTATTAAATAGGCAGTAGTGTATGCAGACATATGTAAAATCAAGTGGATTTGGAAGGATGGCCATAATATATTATTAAAAGAAAAAAAAGCAAATTAAGGATAAATATATAGTTTTATAAAAATATATATATAAATTTGTATTTATATTTATATATTTTATAAATATATAGTTTTATAAAAAACAAAATCTTATAAAACTGTATGTGTGAATACATGTGTTTATATAACTGAAATGGTGAAATTTGTATGGTGAAACTAACACAAGATTGTTATCAGAACCCCAGGACAGTAAGACTGGAAATGGAAGAAAGAAAGCTAGTAAGTTTGCTTTAGGCATTTCAATTTTATTCTAATTATTACTATTTGTATATAATATTTTCTAGCTCAAATAACCAAATATTTAAAAATTGAAATTAAAAGAACTTTTATAGTACCTAGTTGAACAGAGTATTGTCTGTGCCAGGAAATTTTTCTTTCTCAGATTTAATAGCTGCAATAGCTACTCTAATAGAACTTGGCCTATATTTTGTTGGTTTCATAAGAGATTTTGCAAACTGTTTTACAAACCACAAGTGAAATGTGTCATATTCTCAGACTTGGAGCTGTCTTACACTTTTAGCAATAGCTAATTCTTTTTCATCAGAATTAGAAGTCACAGGGAATTCACAGAACATCTTGCACAGAAATGCAAGAGATCTTTTAAAACCAAATCACATTTCTAGTACCTGGAGCGTATCTTTTTATTTTAGTGTACATCCAAAGCAATAAATTAGTCCACATGTAATGCTTAGTATATGGTAAATGTGGCAAGCTGGCTTTAGAATTAGCTGTCTTTATATTTGTGCCTTTGTTTACCATCATGTATAATATGAAACATTAAGAAATATGTAATGTATATATACATATATACTAAAATATGATGTATATGTAAGTTTTAAAGCAAAACTTAATGACATGAGTATCAGTAGAACTCACTAATCAACAGAGTAACCAGAACATGGCCGGTACTATTAACACTATTTCTGTGCTTCTCCCCTAACTTATCCCCCTGCCCTCTTCCAACAGATCATCACAATCTGTGTTTATAACTTTGCTTTTCTTTTCTAATAGTTTTACCCCATATGTAGAAATCCCTAAACAATATAGTTTCATTTTGCTTGGTTTTGAGCTATAAAGCTCAAATTTCATAAGAAAATCTCTACAGTCTTTGGTGATTTTTTCTTCACTTCAACAATACATTTCAAAATGTATTTATGTTGTTGGATGTAATACTTAGTACATGTATCTCTATGTCACTCTTTAATATCATTTCATTTAATTTTTATCATTCTCTTTTCACTAGTTTACTAAGGAAGGAGGGAAGGAAGGAAGGAGTAAGGGTAGATAAGAGGGAGGGAGGAAGCAAGGGAGGGAGAAGACACCAGCAAGGACCACGACCTACCTCTAGAGCATTAGTATAAGAAATTAAAGATAAAAGGCAAAAATCTCAAAACACTTCTGAACAAACAGTAGTCACAATGCAGTACCTTGTCTTCCTTAAAGAGCTTCCCTGGTCCCTTTTCTGTGTCTGTAACAGCTGCAGAGGCCTTTGCAATATATTTTTTCAGAGTCAGCCTTGCATCTGAAGGAACAGGACAATAAATAACACAATAAGACAAAGACTAAAAAATATGCTCAACTATTTCCACTGTACTATTATACATCCAGAGTTTATAAAGACTGTATGTAGGAGATTTGTTGAGGTTGCTTTCACTGAATTTCAAGATAGATAATACTCAACTAGCACAGTGCTTTGGGACACTCACTGTGTTCCTACAATAATTCCTAAAATTTTGAAGACAAATAAACATGTGATACTTAATCCCAACGAGATCATATTCCATTAAAATATCTACTCTGGAAGGGCACCTGGGTGGCTCAGTTGGTTGAGCGCCCAACTCTCGATTTTGGCTCAGGTCACGATCCCAGGGTCATGGGATCAAGCCCCCTGTCATGCTCCACACTAAGTGTGGAGCCTGCTTAAGATTCTCTCTCTTTCCCTCTTTCCCCCTTTCCCTTGCTCACACTCACTCTCTCACTCTAAAAAATAAAAATAAATAAAAATAAACATAAAAATAATCTACTCTGGAGAAAGGAACAAAAACTCATTTCCAATAGACAAACTGTCACTTGCTTTACCCTTCATGATCCTTCAAAATAAATTCCAAAATAGCTTTTCTCTTTAAAAAAAAAAAAGGTGTTTAAAATAATTCCATTCACTACAGCACCCATAGTAATGTCATCACAAAATCTGCAAGACTTGTTCGAATACAATTACACTTTGAGAAAAATAAAAGATTCAAATAAATGAAAAGGCTTACCATATTCCTAGATGGAACAAGTGAATATTTCAAATTGTAGGTAAACTCCAAATTAATTTGGAGGTTGATGTATGTGCTCCCTGTGGCTGCTATACCATATTGCCACAAATTTTTGGTGGCTTACAACAGTACAAATGTATTCTCCCACAGTTCTAGAGGCCAGAAGACTGAAATTGGTATCAGTGGACTAAAGTCAAGCTGTTGGCAAGGCTGAATACTTCAGAGGGCCTTAAGGGGAAAACCCATTTTCTTGCCCTTTTCAACTGCCAGTGGTGGCCTGTGTCCTTGACTGGTGGGGGGGGGGGGTCCTTCCTCCATCTTCAAAGGACCATAGGTCTCACCTGGATAATCTAGAATAATCTCTCCATCTCAAGATCCTTAACTGAAGGATCTACAAAATCCCTTTTGCCATATGAAGAAACATTCACAGGATCCAGGGATAATGACATATATATCTTTGGTAGCCATTTTTTAGCTCATCACAGCCTGCCCTAAAGTTCACATCCATCCCACAAGCAAAATACATTTACTCCATCCCAACATCCAAAAGTTTCAACCCATTACAAAATTAACCCATGTCCAATGCTCATCTAAAATATCATCAGCTCAAAAGTCTCATATCTCATCATCTAAATCATCTAAACAAGCTATGGGTGAAACTTTGGTGTGATCCATAATCCTGGGGTAAGATTCCTCTCCATCTGTATAGACTTGTGAAACTAGAAAACAAGTTCTCTACTTCCAAAATATAATGGTAACAATTGTAGACACTGGCATTCATAAAGGGAGAGAGTGAAAGGAAAACAGGAGCCACCAGTCCCAAGCAACTTTAGAATCCCACAATGCAAATCCTATTAGGTGTCAAAACCTAGCAAGAATCCTCTGTGGCACAAGGCTCCAGCCTGTGTCATCCTTTTTGAGGAATGGTAGCATGTGTTTACAGGTGAATAGTCTCATCAGTCCATTTACTGTCTGTAGGGTTTGGGGAGTCCAACAGCCTTTTTCTGTTTTGTTTTCTCTACTTCCCTCTGTTCAAACTGACAATGTTTCCTACCAGTATGACATTCTCAAAAATGCTGTGAGTCTCCTTGCAGGTCACAGAGACTCGTTTCATTAAACAAGAGGCTCCTCCACAGGTCTTTCTTGGATAATTTCATTTCTATTTCTGACTTCTGCTAAGATGGCTGAGGGGAGCCATGAGTCACACACCCAATCTTCTCAGCACCCACAAAACACTGTCCAACCACACCCATGCCTTTTCTACAAAGCACACTTTCCTAACAGTGAATCTTCTAATTTTAGCACTGTTGCTACCTAGATAGGCTGAGAATTTCCCAAATCATCAAGTCCTGTTTCCCTTTTAACATAACAGTTTTTTCCTCAATTTATCATTCCCCTCTCACATTTTATTATAAACAACAAGAAGAAACCAGGCCATGCCTTCAACACTTTGCTTGGAAATCTCTTCAGCTACATGTCCAAGTTCCCCACTTACAAGTTTTGCTTTCCATATATGGACAGGACACAATTCAGCCAAGCTTTCGGCCATAACCGCCCAGTTTCCAATAACCTCCAGTTTCCAATAACATGCTCATTTCCTTCTGAGCCCTCTCCAGCAGCATCTCTAACATGTTTCTACCAATAATCTGCTCAAAGCAACCTAGGCTTTTCCTATTCTGCACCTCAAAAATCTTCCATCTACTCATTGCCCAATTCCAAAGCCACTTCTACATTTTTAGGTATTAGTTACAGCTGCACCTCACTTCCAGACACTGAAATCTGCATTGGTTCCCTATGGCTGCTCTAACAAATTATCACAGACTTGATGGCTTAAAACATTAATTTATTCTATTATAATTCTAGATGCCAGAAGTCTGAGATTGGTTTCACTGGACTAAAGTCAGGCATGGGTAGGGCTGATTCCTTCTGGAGGCCTGAGGAGAAAACCTATTCCTTGCCTTTTTCACCTTCTAGCAATTTTGTTCCCTCAGATTGTGGCTTCTCCCAATACCTTCAAAGTGCATCACACCAATCTCTGCTTCTAGCATCACTTCACCTCTTCCTCTTCATGTCAAACATCTACTTCCCTCTTACAAGGACACTTGTGATTATATTTAGGGTCCATCAGGAGAATCCAGGATAATGTCTCACTCTCAAAATCCCTAATCATATCTGCAAAGTCCATTTTGCCCTATAACATTCACAGCTTGCACATTCATATAGGGCACATTTTGCCCTATAACATTCACAGCTTGCAGTGATTAGGACCAGATCTTCAGGGGCCATTATCCAGTCTACCATGATCAGCGTACAATTTCATGAAACTCCACGTAAGAGTTTTTGAGAGACTTTAACAAAATCACTATACAGAAGAAAATGGCAACACAGTTGGAGGACGCTACACTTGCCTCATCCCACAAACCCAAATAGACAACTGTCAAATCATCCTAAATACCCCAGAAATGAACCTGAAGACTAACAGAACAATTCCACAACTAAAGGGTGAGAGGAGGCCATATTGAAGAAGAAGACGACGACGACGACGATGACGATGACGACGTCGGCAGCGGCAGAGACTTAGACAAGTCAAAGGAATGCCAAGACAAAGGAATTCATCCCAAATGAAAGAACAAGATAAGATCATGGTCAGAGATCTAATCAAAACAGATATAAGTAACATGCCTGATCAGGAATTTAAAGCAACAGTCATAAGGATATTCATAGGGGTTGAGAAAAGAATGGAAGACTTCAGGGAGACAATTACCACAGAGATAAGAGTTAAAAAAGAATCAGTCAGAGGGTCACCTGGATGGCTCAGTCAGTTAAGCGTCAGATTCTTGGTTTCGGCTCAGATCATGATTTCATGAGTTCAAGCCCTGCCAGTAGAACAAATCAATGAAATCAGGAGCTGATTCTTTGACAAACTTAATACAATTGATAAAGCTCTAGCCAGACTTATCAAACAGAAAAGAGAAAGGACCCAAATAAATAAAATCACAAATAAGAGAGGAAAAATAACAACCAACACCACAAAAATACAAACAATTATAGGAGAATATTATGAAAATCTATATGCCAACAAACTGGACAACCTGAAAGGAACTGGTAAATTCCTAGAAACATACAGACTCTAAAACTGCAACAAAAAATAAAAAACGTTTAACAGACTGATAACCAGCAAAGAAACTGAACCCATAATAAAAAGTCTCCCAACAAACAAAAGTCCAAGGCCAGAATGGCTTCACAGGAGAATTCTACCAAACATCTCAAGAAGAGTTAATACCTATTCTTCTCAAACTGTTACAAAAAATAGAGATGGAAGGAAAACTTCCAGATTCATTCTATGAGGGCAGCATTACCCTAATACCAAAACCAGTCTCCACTAAAAAAGAGAACAACAGGTCAATACCTCTGATGAACATGGATACAAAAATTCTCAATAGAACTAGCAAATGGAATCCAACAGTACATTAAAAGAATCATTCACGACGATCAAGTGGGATTTATTTCTGGGCTGCAAGAGTGGTTCAATATTTGTAAATCAATCATGGTGATACACCACATTAATAAAAAAAAAGAACCATATGACTGTTTCAATAGATGCAGAAAAGCATTTGAGAAAGTACAACATCCATTCATGATAAAAACCCTCAACAAAATAAGAGTTAGAGGGAACATACCTCAACATAATAAAGGCCATAAATGAAAAACACAGCTAATATCATCCTCAGTGGGGGAAAACTGAGAGCTTTTCCTCTACAGTCAGGAATAAGACAGGGATGTCCACTCTCACCACCATTATTTAACATAGTACTGGAAGTCTTATCCAAACAGTCAAACACAAATAAAAGGCATCCAAATTGGCAGGGAAGAAGTCAAAATTTCACTATTTGCAGATGACTTGATACTGTATAAAGAAAACTGAAAAAATTGCTAGAACTGATACACAAATTCAGTAAAGTTGCAGGACACAAAATCAACATACAGAAATCTGTTGCATTTCTATACACCAATAATGAAGCAGCAGTAAGACAAATTAAGGAATCAATCCCATTTACAACTACACCAAAACCCATAATATACCTATGAAAAAACCTAATCAAAGAGGTGAAAGACCTGTACTCTGAAAACTACAAATCACTGATATAAGAAATTAAGGAGGACTCAAATAAATGAAAAGACATTCCATGCTCGTGGACTGGAAGAACAAATATTGTCAAAATGTCTGTATAACCCGAATCCATCTACACATTTAATTCAATCCCTATCAAAATACCACCAGCATTTTCACAGAGCTAGAACAAACAATCCTAAAATTTTGTATGGAACCACAAAATACTCCAAATACCCAAAGCAACCTTGAAAAAGAAAAGCAAAGCTGGAGCATCACAATTCTGGACTTCAAGTTATATTATAAAACTGTAGTGATTCAAAACAGTATGGTACTGGCACAAAAATAGACACATTGATCAGTCAAACAGAACAGAAAACCCAGAAATGAACCTACAGCTATATGGTCAATTAATCTTTGACAAAGCAGGAAAGAATATCCAGTGGGAAAAAGACAGTCTCTTCAACAAATAGTGTTGGGAAAGCGGGACAGCAACATGTGAAAGAATGAAACTGGACGACTTTGTTACACTGTACACAAAAATAAATTCAAAATGGATGAAAGACCTAAATGAGAAACTTAAAACCATTAAAATCCTAGAGCACACAAGCCATAACATCTTTGACACCAGCCACAGTAACTTCTCTCTAGATATGTCTCTGGGGGCAAGGGGAAAAAAAGCAAAAATAAACCATTGGACAAAAATAAATAAATAAATAAATAAATAAATAAATAAATACCATTGGACTAAATAAATAAACAAACTATTGGGACTTCATCAAAACAAAAGGCTTCTGCACAGGGAAGGAAACAATCAATAAAACTAAACGGCAACCTAAGGAATGGGGGCAATATTTGCAAATATCTGATAAAGTGTTAGTATCTAAAATATAAAGAACTTAAAACTCAAAAAACAAATAATCCAATTAAAAAATGGGCAGAATACATGAATAGACATTTTTCAAAAGAAGACATCCAGATGGTCAACAGATACTTGAAAAGATGCTCCATATAATTCATCATCAGGGAAACATAAATCAAAATTACAATGAGATATCACCTCAATGAGATAAGCCCATCAGAATGGCTAAAATCAACAACACAAGAAACAACAGGTGTTGGTGAGGATGTGGAGAAAGGGAACTCTCTTGCATCGTTGGTGGGAATGCAAACTTGTGCAGCCACTATGGAAAATAGTATGCAGGTTCATCAAAAAGTTAAAAATAGAACTACCCTAGGATTTAGCAATTGCACTTTTAGGTATTTACCCAAAGAATACAATAGTACCAATTCAAAGGTATACATGCATCCCAAGGTTTATAGCAGCATTATGTACAATGTGGAAACAGGCCAAGTGTCCATCCACAGACAAATGGGTAAAGATGGTGTGGTATATATATACATACACATATATATACATAATGGAATATTACTCAGCCATAAAAAAAAGAATGAAATCTTGCCATTTGCAAGGACATGGATGGAGCTAGAAAGTATTATGCTAAGTGAAATAAGTCAGTCAGAGAAAGACAAATACCGTATGATTTCATTCATATGTGGAATTTAAGAAACAAAACAAAGGATCAAAGGGGAAAAAAAGAAAGAAACACACCAAGAAACAGAATCTTGGGATGCCTGGGTGGCTCAGTCTGTTAAGCAGCCAACTTTGGCTCAGGTCATGATCTCACGGTCCATGAGTTCGAGCCCCACGTCGGGCTCCGTGCTGACAGCTCAGAGCCTGGAGCCTGTTTCAGATTCTGTGTCTCCCTCTCTACCTGACCCTCCCCCGTTCATGCTCTGTCTCTCTCTGTCTCAAAAATAAATAAACGTTAAAAAAAAATTTTTTAAAATAAATGAAAGGGGGAGGGACTCAATATTTGCTTAGCTATTTGAAGGGAAGGGCATTCCAGAGTGAAAAAATAGAAGCAGATGCTAAATTGTGTGAAATGGTATGGCTATAGCAATTTTTTAAGTAGATATAAAACTGGCATAGTAAAAGAAGGCTTGGAGGAGATACAGGTAAATTATTTCCAAGAAAATCTATTAATACAATTACAGAATTTATTAGCAAGTAAAATATTAGTAAAGTCTTCATTTTTCAGAAAAGTGAAGAGGTTCAACACATTCTGGCAAAAACAAGAAAAAACATCCCTAAGAAACCCAGTAGGGGCACCTGGCTGGCTCAGTCAGCAGAGCACGCAACTCTTGATCTCAGGGCTGTGAGTTTGAGTCCCACACTGGGTGTAGAGATTACTTAAAAATAGAGTCTGAAGAAAAAAAAAAGAAAAGAAAAGAAAAGAAAGAAAGAAACCCAGTGATTGGTTAGGTGACACCTTTTAGTTCCAGTGTGGTTCTTTGTGACATCACTGAATTTAACCCTGAATCACTATAACTGATGATGTTATAATGATCATCAGTGTATGCTGTGCTCACTAGGATCTTAAATGCTTTGAGTAGAGCATATTAACCTCTACTCAGAGCAGTTCTGCTCTGTGACCAATTTTTGACTATAGATTTTTCCCCCCCGATTGAGAAAGATGTCCATTCAAGGACTATCCCTGTCTTTTTCTCTGTTGTTGATCTGCTTCCTTAGGGAGAGCTTCTGCATTTGTGATGGAACTATCTGGACAAAGGTTGGATGGGAGATTTTTCCAGAAGAAATGCATTGTCTGAAAGTTAAGCCTTCTCCATCTCACTGTCTACCTTACCCTCTGGACAAACTATGCTGCAATTTTGCTAATGTGGATATACTGGAGAGTTCTTTACACCTCGTTTATATTTTAGTACAAGCTCTGTTTTTAATCCTGTCTGTTTTATCTGTGCATTACCTGTGGATGAAATGGAAAAAACGCCAAAAACAGGTGAATTAGTGATGAAAATAGTAATAGTTATAAAATATCAAAGCCTTTAAAACAAAAGATTATCAGCTTCTTTGAGGGAAAGTACCATGTCTTATACCTCTTTGTAACATCTCCCTGCCCCCACCACTCATCCCTCAACATGTAGTACAATTTGTTGTCTTGCATGTACTAGGGGCTCGACAAAAGTGTATTGAATTAGGAAGTCCTCAAAACAATGTAGCTCAACCCCTCTCAAGTTACAAAATACATCAAGAAAGTAGTGAGCTAGAATGGATACGAAATGAAATGAGTCGAATGGATAGGAAATGAAACTGGGCCCATAGGTAAGTCATTTGATCTTTCTCAGCTGCCTCAACCATAAAATGAAGCATCTGGACAAGAGATCTGTTAAGTCCCTTCCAGATATATCTAAGAAAGCTAAGTATGTAAAAGTGCACGTGTATTTTTTTTTCTTTTTTAAATAGACCGTAAACTTATTTCTAATGTTAGGATAATTTTCTGGGAAATGGCACTCTTAAACCAATTTCCCACTTGGCACCCCCCCCCCAATGCACCATATTTTGAGGCAATTTTAAAAGCTGACTGACCTTCACAACTATTAGATATTTATAAAATTGCTATGATTTGATTGCATTATACATTACTGTTCAGTAAAGGAAAATATTTTGCTAATATTCAAATAATAGTATTTGCTCTAACCGTAACAAGCTTATATTAAATGCTTGCTGATTGTGATAATGATCACCACAATCTTACATGGGGGCGAACAGAAAAGAGCATCTCTTCTACACTTATTCCTTTTTTCTACAGTAACCTTTCTATTGTGTAGATAAATAATGTATCCTTTTTGGAATTTATATATATCCAGGGGCGCCTGGGTGGCTCAGTTGGTTAGGCGACGGATTTCGGCTCAGGTCATGATCTCACAGTTCGTGAGTTTGAGCCACGCGTCGGGCTCTGTGCTGACAGCTCAGAGCCTGAAGTCTACTTCAGACTCTGTGTCTCCCCTCTCTCTACCCCTCCCCTGCTCACACTCTTTGTCTGTCTCTCAATAATAAATAAATGTTAAAAAAAATTTTTAAGTGTATATATCCAGAAAGCAAATGTAATCTGAACTACAGTAAGAAAAAAATCTATAATATCATCTGTCTTTCTCCCTTTAGCTAAAAAAACCAGCCTCCTCAGATACATTTGGTAATGATCCAGAAAATCAGTCCCTATATGACATTGATCAAATACTCTGCCGGCTGGTGGCCACAACATCAATGATGTCCAAGTACCTGAATCAGGTGTCCTGTCATCCTCCAGCTAAGAAAGTCAAACACCGAAAACTAAAGAGGATGAAGAATGAGGGAGGAGAAGGAGCCAGAGGAAACTAGACCTATCCATATGCAAACATATCTCAGTCCAATATGGAGATTAGAGACAACTCATTCAAGGATAAAAATGTTCTTTGAGAGCCTTTGTAATTTTTTGTTACTTACTTTACCAAGACTTTCCAAACAAGTATGGGTTGAAAAAGTACTTCTATTCAGCTGAAAAGGCACCCAAACTTACTATAGTGCTGAGAAAAAGATTACGTACTATCACTTCTTCGTGTTTAAGTATTTTTTTCTTTTTAGTGTGTTAGATTGCTAATCATTAACCAATATGTAGAACAGAATCTTGCCTTAGTGTTTCAATAAATCTCTGATTTAAATAATATTTGTGCTTTTTCTTACTTTTCTGAGATCTTTGGGCCACATGGAAACTTTTAATTTCCCATCTCATATTGCCAAAATAGTATGGAAATATTAAGAAACAGATTAATTTTCAGAGAGGGAGGCAAACCCTAAGAGACTCTTAAATACAGAGAACAAACTGAGGGTTGATGGCGGGGGGTGGGGAAAATGGGTGACGGACATTAAGGATGGCACTTGTTAGAATGAGCACTGGGTGTTATAAGTAAGTGATGAATCACTGGGTTCTACTCCTGAGGCCAACACCACACTGTAGGTTAACTAACTTGAGAACAAATTTTAAAAATTTAAAAAAGAAACGGATTAATTTTTTAAAGTATAAATTTCTCCATTTTTGTTATGACAAATGAAGTAAGTATCAACATTTAAAAATTTTTAGTCTTTGGTTGATTAAGATTGCTCAATTTTTAAAAAGTATTCCAGACTTTTATTGATCAGCCACCTCATTTTTATAAGTATGGTTACAAATTGGAAGATTTGTCTGAGACTAGGACAGAAGATTTGATTTAAAACCTGTTGAAAACCCCAGAAAAATATGCCAGCTCCATAACATACCTCCCATCAATATAAGGGAGGAAAAAAACTTTTAGAAAACAATTCTTGAGACAGTAACATATAACTCTATAGTCTTTACAAGGCATAGGATGGTGCCTGCCTTGAGTTATTGTGGATTATTAAACGTTTGCTTATGATTCCAGTTTCCAGACTGTCCTTCCTTCCTCTCTCCCGTACCACAACCCTACTCCTACATCTCCAAAAATGATTCTTCCATCCCTTCAGACTTCTGACCTGTCAACCAATTCCCTCTAAAAGAACATGTATACACATTTCTTCTAATGGGGACTCTTGAACACTTGCAAAGTCTCCAAACCTCGAAAACTTTCCAAAGAAATTTCTAACAGTGGAATTTTCAACAGTATAAAGGGAATTCTTTTTAGGGTAGGTATTAGAGTACAAAACTGGGCTTTAACAGGATGCCTGGAGGCCAGCAAAGGGGAGTTGTGGCCAGCTATGGGGTGAGGGAAAGTTACAGACCTGTCCCGAGGGCACTCTAAAACAAAGCTATAAGACACTGGATCAAACCACACAGGCCCAAGGCAAAGAAGGCTGGAAACCCTAACCAGGTAAAGGAATAAATGTGCCAAACCCTGCTCCCAAGAAATTCCCTCTCCAAGTGCTGAATATTCCATCCCCTAGTTAACAATTGTCAGTAAAAGACAGTGACCCAAAACCAGAGCACAAAGTTCTCCCTTGAGCTCACCCCCTCTCACAACTCGAGAGCGTACCCTCACTTTAATAAACTTTCCCACTTGCTTCACTTTAAATTTTTTTTTAACGTTTTTTTATTTATTTTTGAGACAGAGAGAGACAGAGCATGAATGGGGGAGGGTCAGAGAGAGGGAGACACAGAATCTGAAACAGGCTCCGGGCTCTGAGCTGTCAGCACAGGGGCCCGATGCGGGGCTCGAACTCACGGACCGCGAGATCGTGAGCTGAGCCGAAGTCGGCGCTCAACCGACTGAGCCACCCAGGCGCCCCCCACTTGCTTCTCTTGATTGTTGTCTGGTCTGTCCTTGAATTCTTTCTTGGGAGGACGCCAAGAGCCTTCAATGACATCCCTGGACAGGCTAGACAGAGGTCTCAGGGTCCCGGTGCAGGGGGCGGGGGGCAGGGAGTCCTCCCCAGTCCATCTGACAGCATAGGGAGTCCTCTACCCCTTAAACGTCTCCAGGTGACCCCTACTCTAATCACTAGAACAAGAAATAGCAGTGGTTTAAATTCTCATTAAGTCTGAAGCAAACAAATGTTAAATGTTTCTCTGAGTAGTTGGTGTTTCAGACATCCCATACATTACCATGAAGCTCCAGTCCTTACAATTCCATCACTGATCAGAAAACAGAATGCTAGTTTATAGTATTATAGTCTTCTTTTATCTTAATTATTAGGAAATATTAGGTATAATTCCCCCAAGAATGTAAGGACCTGAACGAAGCAGATGCGTATTAGGAAGAAGAAAACCAATGGAAGCTCATACCCAAAAGCCCCAAACTGTTTCTTTTCAGAAAAGTTACAGTAAAATTTGTCCCTGGTTTGTGTTTTTTTAAGTATCATGGGTCATTCTTCAAAAATGGATTTTAAATTACACAATATGAATTTCACCTACAATAGCTATTCATGGGGGATCAATTCTTTGCTATTTGTTTTCTTTTTACTTACAGATCTAACCATGAAATTGAAGGTATTCATAAAAACATTGTCCCTAGAAAACATTAGTACAAGTGGGCAATTATCTATAAAGTAATGCACAAAGTATAACATCTTTTTCTTCCCAAAAGTGCTACCTTGCCTCAATTCCTTATTTCTATTCTCCCAGCTCCCCCTCTCATTTTTCTGATAAGCAAGTTCCTTATTGCTACCAGATGAATCTTCCTAAATATCACTTTCATCTTCTTCCTTTTCTACATACAAACTTTCAATGGCTCCCAGTAGTTACAGAAATGAAATGAAAACACCTTAGCCTGACATTTAAGGGTATAATCTGGCTATAATAATAGCATCAACATTTTTTTTTAATGTTTTTATTTTTTGAGAAAGAGAGAGACAGAGCACAAATAGGGCAGGGCCAGGGATAGACACAGAATACAAAGCAGGCTCCAGGTTCTGACCTGTCAGCACAGAGCCCGACGCGTGGGCTCGAACCCACAAGCAGTAAGATCATGACCTGAGCCAAAGTCAGACGTTCAACCAACTGAGCCACCCAGGTGCTCCAATAGCACCAGCATTTTTCAAGTGCTGATCACACACCAGGCCTTGTGGTAAGTGCTTTATATCATCTCATTTCATTCCTCACAACTAACCCCAAGAGGTAGGAACTATTATTGGCTCCCTTTACTGGAAAATAAAACTGAGGTATAAAGAATTTAAGGATCTCATCTGAGGTCACATAGGTTTCAAGTGGAAACACCAGTATTTAAACTCAAGCAATTTGATTCAAAAGTGCATGTACTTACTCTTTTACAATTCCATCTGTGCAGTAACCCACCCTTGCAAATTATGATTTTCTTTTCCAGTAAGGCAATCTCATCACTGTCCTCCAAAATGCCACTTTCATTCCCAGCCCACAGATTTTGCTCACACCCTGTCTCCTTCTATTGGATTAAAATCCCACTCATTCTCCAAGGCCCAGCTCAACTCCAACATGTTCAGACTTCACGTTCTCTGACAACCCCATAGCATGTACCACCTGCTCTGCTGATTTTAACCCTTACTCATAGTCTTTCTTATGTTGTTACTTATGTCTATAGCTTATCATCCTCCACCTAACAAATGTCCAGAGGGAAGGAACAACCCGTTGTACCTACGACAATGCTACGCTCATAGTGGGCATTTAATAAATCCTCGCTGAAAGCAAAATTGCAGATAACTATGCAAAATGAATGCCATGAACTTCACAAGTACTGGATTTTTTTAACCAGTGTGTATACACATACATAGTTACACAGGTATTATCTCCCTGAAATCTCTAAGCTATGTTCTATAGGGTTGCGAAAATGAATTAAGCAAAATATCACTAAAATTCAAAAGAGCACAGCTTTCTGACCTTTGACTGAAGCATTAACATTCATGCAGAAAAGTGCAAAAATTATAAATGTACAACTCAATGAATTTTCACAAATGAACACACCATGTAACTAGCAGCCAGATTAAGAAAAAAACTACTACATCCTAGAAGTTCCCTCATGCTAGACAGGTAACTGCTATTCTGACTTCTAACACTATAGATTAATTTTGCCTGGAAAATCATTTTAAGTTATTATAACTTTCTACCTGGGAAAGCAAACATATGACTCAAATATGCCATTTAAAAAAAAAGTTGAGGAATGGTCCATTCAACCTAAGTCTCTCAGGAAATGGCCCTCAACATAAACCATATATATATATATTATATATACATATTATATATAATATATATATATTCTTATAGGAAATTATTGTTGAAATTGTTAGAAGTTAGTCAATCAACTAGCTTTCAATATGTACAGTTTCTATTAAGTACAATGTTGGAGGCCAATAGCAAAATAGCAAAAAAAAAAAAAAAAAAAAGGAAGATTTCACACATCACCACCAGTGACTTGTGATTATATCTACAAATAAAACATGGTGGCAAAAGGTGAAAATGCTAATAATCTCTTGCTTTGTTGATGGTATAACCTATCACTCATAAGGAAAAAAAATCCATCACTCAGTCTGTTTGCTACTGTCATTAGCTAGATCCCAAGACCTGACCTTCATTGCCCACTTGCTTGTACTCACCAATCCCTGTTGCACATTTTTCCTTAAGCTCCTTTCTGGCTTATCTCTTAACTCAGGCAAATGGAAACCGAAACCACCCCTCAAGTATAGGAACTGCCCTGAAAGACCACCAGCCCAGACCACGCAGACTAGTTTCAGCATAACCCCTGACTCATGCCTGTGCAGATGCACTGTAGAGTGACCTCCAAAATGACCGACAACTACCTTTACCTTATTATAATACTAAAATCTCCACCCAAGGAGGAGCACGAGCCTCATTTGCATAACATACAACATATGTATAGGCCTGTTTCCTTAAGGTGCATGTGGGATCTTATGTGCACCTCTACAAACCATGACAAGGATCCCCTTGTTAAATATTCATCTTAACCCTAAATTAAAGAAACCCACTCACACTTGCTTGGGGAGTCGCAGCTTTGGAAGTTCTTCCTTGTGATCTCCTAATTTGCTGCAAATAAAGCTTCCTTTTTGCAACAACTCTCCTGGTGTAGTTTCTATCTGTGACTCACCAAGGAACAAACTCATGTTGGTTCAGTTACACCACTACCTTGTAGGCTTCCTTACCTGCCCAGTCCAGGAATTCAACACACTCAGTCTGGGAATACCGAGCAGCAACATCTCGAGCTCTTTCTTCCCGAAAGTTCAGAGCTTCTATATCAACATCCAATTCCACAAGTGCTTTCAAAGTTTCCAAACGACCCCAGGCTGCAGCACAGTGTAAGAGTGTGTAACCTAACAAATAGAATGAAGATGGTCAGGTCAAATAGACTACTACATTGTTTTAGGCCATTTTATTGAACAGAAGATCACAATGGCAATCAAGTATTAAACAATTACTGTGGGCCAGGCACTATTTTAAGTACTTTATATATAGTAAACTCATTTACTTCATAAAAACCCTATGAAGTCAGAACTATTATAATCCCCACTTTAAAGATAAGGAAACTGAGGTCCAGAAACTTGCCTGAGGAACACAGCCAGTAAATGACAGGTGAAAGATACCAACACAGGCAGCCTGAAGTCTAAGCTTTTCAACATTTCTAAGGAAGACAGCAACATCCCTAGCAGTAATTTATTTTGGAGCACAATTAGACCAATGACTTTAGTCTAAGGGATTGTCTGCAAACTCTAATTGCTAACATTATTGTTATTTTTTAAAATTTAAATCCAAGTTAGTTAATATACAGTGTAATAATGATTTCAGGAATAGAATTTAGGGATTTATCACTTACAGATAACACCCAGTGCTCATCTGAACAAGTGCCCCCCTTAATGCTCCTTGCCCATTTAGCCCATCCCCCCACCCAATAGCCCCTCCAGTAACCCTCAGTTTGTTCTCTATATTTAAGAGTCCCTTATAGAGACACCTGGGTGGCTCAGTTGGGTAAGCATCCAACTTCGGCTCAGGTCATGATCTCCAGTCCGCGAGTTTGAGCCCTGAGTCAGGCTCTGTGCTGACAGCTCAGAGCCTGGAGCATACTTTGTATTCTGTGTCTCCCTCTCTCTCTCTCTCTCTCTCTCTCAAAAGTAAATAAACATTAAAAAAAAGTTTTTTTTAAAGAGTGCCTATGGTTTGTCTCACTGATTTTATATTATTTTTGTTTCCCTTCCCTTATTTTCATCTGTTTTGTATCTTAAATACCACATATGAGTGAAATCATATGATATCTTTCTCTGACTGACTTATTTCGCTTAGCATAACACACACTAGTTCCACCCATGTTGTTGCAAATGGCAAGATTTCATTCTTTTTGATTGTCGAGTAATACACACACACACACACACACACACACACACACACTAAGTCTTCTTTATCCATTCATCAGTTGATGGATATTTGGGCTCTTCCCATACTTTGGCTATTGTCAATAGTGCTGCTATAAACATTGAGATGCATGTGCCCCTTTGAAACAGCACACCTGTATCCCTTGGATAAATACCTAGTAGTGCAATTGCTGGGTCATAGAGTAGTTCTATTTTAAATTTTTTGAGGAACCTCCATACTGTTTTCCAGAGTGGCCGCACCAGTTTGCATTCCCACCAGCAGTGCAGAAGAGTTCCTCTTTGCGTCCTCACCAACATCTATTGTTGCCTGAGTTGTTAATTTTAGCCATTCTGACTGGTGTGAGGTGGTATCTCATTGTGGTTTTGATTTGTATTTCCCTGATGATGAGTGATGTGGAGCATCTTTTCATGTGTCTGTTAGCCATCTGGATGTCTTCTTTGGAAAAGTGTCTATTCATGTCTTTTGCCCATTTGTTTACTGGATTATTTGTTTTTTGGGTGTTGAGTTTGATAACTTCTTTATAGATTTTGGATACTAACCCTTTATCTGATATGTCATTTGCAACTATCTTCTCCCATTCTGTTGGGTGCCTTTTAGTTTTGCTGACTGTTTCCTTTGCAGTGCAGAAGATTTTTATCTTGATGAGGTCCCAATAGTTCATTTTTGCTTTTAATTCCCTTGCCTTTGGAGATGTGTCAAACAAGAAATTGCTGCAGCTGAGGCCAAAGAGGTTATTGCCTGTTTTCTCCTCTAGGATTTTGATGGCTTCCTGTCTTACATTTAGGTCTTTCATCCATTTTGAGTTTATTTTTGTGTCTGGTGTAAGAAAGTGGTCCAAGTTCATTCTTCTGCATGTCGCTGTCCAGTTTTCCCAACGCCATTTGCTGAAGAGACTTTTTTCCATTGGATATTCTTTCCTGCTTTGTCAGTTGCCATATATTTGTGGGTCCATTTCTGGGTTCTTTATTCTATTCCATTGATCTATGTGTCTGTTTTTGTGCCAGTACCATACTGTCTTGATTATTACAGCTTTGTAATACAGCTTGAAGTCTGGCATTGTATTGTCTCTAGCTTTGGTTTTCTTTGTCAGGATTGCTTTGGCTATTTGGGGTCTTTTCTGGTTCCATACAAATTTTAGGATTGTTTGTTCTAGCTCTGTGAAGAATGCTGGTGTTATTTTGATAGGGATTGCATGCTAGCATTATTATTAATACAATCATACAAATTATGACAACTATGTGTGCCTTTGGTTTGGAAATTAATCATCTGAATTAAAACTGAAAACATGACCCATCAAATTAGAAAGTTGTTTTTTAGACTAACTGAGGCAACTACTATGGGGGTGAAAAACAGGGAGGCATCATTAAAATGTTTTCACACTGGCTTAAAAAAATCAAGTCACAAGTTCATGGTTTCAACCTACCCACAGGATGTATTTATGACTCATTTAACCGGCCAAAGAGGCATATACTACTACTATAAAAAGAATTGAGCAAAAGAATGAATAGATGTATTGAATCTATTAAGTACTGGGCACTTTATGTACCACTACTTCATTTACACCTTCACTAACCTTCTGAAGTCAGTGTTGTTAGCTCCATTAAAAGATACAGAGGAAAGTGAAGGTTAGAGATGCTATACATTGCCCAAGGCCACACTCGTAGTAAGTAGCCAAAGCAAGATTCAAACCCAGGTCTGTTGCCAAATAAAGGGTTTATAAGTAGTAGAAAACAACACCTAAATGTTTGTCACTGAGTACAGCAGGGAAAGAGAGGCTAATGATTCCTCCACTTTCTTCCAGAAACCTCTCCTTGGCTCCCTACTTGCCATATTCCCACAATTCCAGTTCTGCTTTACATCAAGGTGTAAACTACCTTTGGCTTGAGGATATCATAACCAGAAGGGTTAATAAAGGAATCAAAAATAAGATGAAGTGAACTACTCTGGATCAGCCAAAATTGGAATTACCTCCCCTCTTTGGCCCAACCTTTCTTTTAGTATCACAACAAGTGAGAAATTTCAAAAACCAAGAGATAGACACTGGCCCAAGAACTTCATTTTTCCTTTATCCTCTACAAAATGGGGGGCGTGGGGCAAGAAATACCCTGATACCACCCTTATTCTTGCTTTCTGCATGAAGTCTTCAATGAGCTGAAAAGTCCAGGGCCCCTGATTTGCTGGGGGAGGGAAACACTATCTACAGACAAGATGCTGCTAATATGACCAAGAAGACATTCCAAGTGAGATGTTCTGGCTCCTTATGCTGCTTTTCTCAAGGCTAATGTTACAGGCCACTGGTAACATCTAATTTTTTTTCCTATTTAATATGCATAGTTTAAAAACAAGAAAATATATTTCTAAACAAAAGAGGATTTTAACAAAAAATTTACATGTTTTTAAAACACCTTTACATGTTTTTCCCCTTGTTGAAGATGGCCTCTTTTCTAGAAAGAAACACACAGATGCTTGTAGTACATTAAGCCCATTGCTGTCCCAGAAGAAGAAAAATATTTAAATCAGATTATTTCAAAAGCATCCATATGAGAAAGGGATTTTCCTAACGTCCTCCATAATGTTGTCAATGAGCAATGGATCCCAGGAGAGGGATATAAGGAAGGCCACATGTTAGAAATCCTAGTAGCAAGAAAGGTACCATAAATGGAACTGGGAAGGATTAGGGTTAATTCTTTTTTTTTAATACAAAATTTATTGTCAAATTGGTTTCCATACAACACCAAGTGCTCATCCCAACAGATGCCCTCCTCAATACCCATCACCCACCCTCCTCTCCCTCCCACCCCCATCAACCCTCAGTTTATTCTCAGTTTTTAAGAGTCTCCCATGGTTTGCCTCCTTCCCTCTCTGTAACTTTTTTTTTCCTTCCCCTTCCCCTCCCCCATGGTCTTCTGTTAAGTTTCTCTGGATCCACATGAGAGTGAAAACATATGGTATCTGTCTTTCTCTGTATGACTTATTTCACTCAGCATCACAGTCTCCCGTTCCATCCACGTTGCTACAAAAGGCCATATTTCATTCTTTCTCATTGCCATGTAGTATTCCATTGTGTATATAAACCACAATTTCTTTATCCATTCATCAGTTGATGGACATTTAGGCTCTTTCCATGATTTGGCTATTGTTGAAAGTGCTGCTATACACATTGGCGTACAAGTGCGGATTAGGGTTAATTCTAATTGAAAAATAATCCCTTTGTGGAATACTACTACTTACTAAATAGAAAGGGAGTCAACTGAGCAGGTAGTTCATAGTAAGGCAAAAGATCAGACAAGAAAAGGAATCTTTTCCTCCATACAGGCACTGTTATCCACTCACTACAATCCTATAAAGTAGGCACTAGCATTGTTCTCATTTATAGATAAGAAAACAAAAAAAGAAGATAAGTACTTTTCTCTGGGTTGCTGTAAGTTTTTTTTTAATGTTTACTTATTTTTGAGAGAGAGTGAGAGCAAGTGAGTGAGAAGGGGCGGGGGGGGGGGGGACAGAAGATCGAAAGCGGGCTTTGTCACAAACCATGAGATCATTCATGACCTGAGCTGAAGTCAGACACTGAGTCACCCAGGAGCCCCCAGCATTGCTATAAATTAATGAAGGTATATGGTAAGGTCAAAGTCCAAGAATGGGGATGATGAGTCAAAAACAAAAAATAGGCCATGAAGCAAAATACTCACGTATCCAGAATATTTCTCACAGCCTGCCTACCACCACCACTACCAGACTCTTTGAATTGCCCAAATTATGTTGTTCCATGCCTCTACAACTTTGCATATGCTGGGGTTTTTCTCTACCTGAAATAATAATTACAGTAATGAAATAAAATAATACCAGTATAACTTTAATGCTTACTTAGTATTAATACTGGTGTTTTATAAAATGGAATTCAGAATTCACTCTTTTAAATTAGTGAAACTATTTAATACATTTTAAATATGAAAATGTATAAACACAGGATATCAAAGAAAAGTATAAGTATGAAATCGATATGTTAAGTGTATATTTTCATTATATTAGCAATATAAATTATCAAACTGAAAAAAATAAGGATAAAAAACACTATAAAGAAATGTAATTAATCATGAAAGTTTCAAGTGAAACATTATGTGATTTTTCTAAATGTCCAACAATATCACCAAGATATTTTTGAACAATTTTTTTTTAGCTATTGAAGTTTTTCTCACTCAACATTAGTTGGAAGTGGTTATAAACTAAAACCAAGTATTTTACTTCAAATTATCTCACCTCTAATTTGAAGAGAGAGATCTCTGAATAGCTTTTTGCTCTTTTGCAAACACTGCAATCTTTTTATTAAGAGTAAGCTGTAATTTTTCCCCAGAGAAAATATTGCTGGTTCATATTTGTCTTTTTTAGTTTCTTCATGTAAAAGAGATTCCATTTCAGTTTTCTGATCAAATTCAAAATGATGAGATTCATATGTGACTTAGTTGGGAAGTTTTGGGACTCAGATTATTCTTACAACAGAAATTTTGCAAAGCCACAATATGGGCCATCCAAATTTGTAGACTTCAGTTTGGCTTTTTGTATACATTGAGCAATTAAATCATTTGTTTTTAATCCATACGTGACTCAAATTTCATTTTTTAAATACAAAATAATACTATTATACCTATAAAAAGACCAGTGTTTCAGTTACCTTAAAATAGTGGGTAAATATTCTAGAATATGCACAAGATTGTAATACTAAAATCTGATACTATGATTACTACACTGCCTGCCATGCCTTATCCCTCAACTCTCCTTTGTCTGGTAAATTCTTGGTCATTCTTCAGGATTCAATATAAGTATCGCCTCCTCTGTGAAGCCTTCCCTGACTGTGTCCAATACTTCCAGGTCAAGTTGATTTCTCTCTCCTCTAAGCTATCTCATACCTTATCTCACCATATAGTAATTACTTATATATTTACATATTTGTTTTCTGCTAAACTGTGAACTTGCCCAAGTCTGAGCCCAAGTCTGAATTCATTCATATTTCTATAACCTCAGCTCTGAGCACAAGGCTTGGCTGTTCCTCCACCCTTAATAAATGTTTGCTGATTTTATGTGGAAAGAAATTTTTAAACAATAATTTGTTCTGGCTATGCCTGCTTGAGTACAGTCGGGTTTAGTGACCAAAGCCTGGCCAGAACCAGAGGAGGTTCCATAATCAATAAACAAACTACAGAGATCTGTCCTTGGCCTCATAAGAAAACAAGGCATTTCCCAAAAGACCAGAAGTCAGGAAGATGTAACACAAAAGACCTCAAATAGCCAAAGCAACCTTGTGAAAAACAAAAAACAAAAAACAAAAAAACCCAGTATGGTACTGGCATAAAAATATACACATAGATCCATTGAACAGATAGAAAGCCCAGAAATGAACCCATAACTGTAGCCAATTAATCTTCAACCAAGTAGGAAAGATTATCCAATGGAAAAAAAGACAGACTCTTCAAGAAATGGTGCTGGGAAAACTGGACAGCAACATGCAAAAGAATGAAACTGGGCCACTTTCTTAAACCATACACAAAAATAAATTCAAAATGGATACAAGACCTAAATGTGAGACAGGAAACCATAAATATCTTAGAGGAGAATACACACAGTAACCTCTTTGCTATCAGTAGCAACTTCTTTCTAGATGTTGTCTCTGGAGACAAGGGAAACAAAAGCAAAAATAAATTATTGGGACTTCATCAAAATAAAAAGCTTCTGCACAGGGAAGGAAACAATCAACAAAACTAAAAGGCAACTTATGGCATGGGGGAAGATATTTGCTAATGACATATCTGATAAAGGGTTAGTATCCAAAATATATAAATAACATAAAACTCGACATCCAAAAGATGAATAATCCAATTTAAAAATGGGCAAAAGAAATGGATAGACACTTTTCCAAAGAAGACATACTGATACCTGAAAAGATGCTCCACATCACTCATCATCAGGGAAACAAAAATCAAAACTACAACGAGATATCACCTCACACCCATCAGAATGGCTAAAATCAACCACTCAAGAAACAACAGGTGTTGGTGAGGATGTGGAGAAAGAGGAAACCTCTTGCATCGTTGGTGGAAATGCAAACTAGTGCAGCCACTTTGGAAAACAGTATGGAGGTTCTTCAAAAAGTTAAAAATAGTACTAACTGAGGATCCAGCAATTGCACTAGTAGGTATTTATCAAAAAAAGACTAAAATACCAATTCAAAGTGATACATGCACCCAAATGTTTATAGTAGCATTATCTACAATAGCCAAACTATGGAAACAGCCCAAGTGTTCACTGATGGATGAATAGATAAAGATTTGTCATGTATGTAAGTACATATGCATACATACATACATACATACATACATACATACATACAATGGAATATTACTCAGCCATCAAAAAGAATGAAATCTTGCCATTTGCAATGACATGGATGGAGTTAGGGAGTATTACACTAAGTGAAATAAGTCAGAAAAAGATAAATACCATATGATTTCACTCATATGTGAAATTTAAAAAACAAAACAAACTAACAAAGGGGAGAGAAAGAGAGAGAGGGAGGCAAACCAAGAAAGAGACTCTTAACTATAGAGAACAAACTGATGGTTACCAGAGGGGAGGTGGCGGGGGGAATGGGTTATGGGGATTAAGGAGTGCACTTGCTGAGATGAATGATGTATGGAAGTGTTGAATTGCTATATTTTATACATGAAACTAATATTATACTGTATGTAAACTAACTGGAATTTAAGTAAAAACTTAAAAAAAAACATAAGTAACTTCTGGGACATCCTTAGGAGGGAGAACAAACTTATGATCACAGAGGCAACTGTGGGGCCCATCTCTGTTGGTATAGATGCAAGCCTGGATACTTCGCAGTTCTATGAACAAGGCATTTATTATGATCCAAACTGCAGCAATGAAGACCTGGACATGATATTCCAGTGGTTGGCCATGGTTTTGAAGGAGCAAAATCGGGTAACAATAAATCCTGGATTGTCAAGAACAGCTGGGGTATAGACTAGGGCATAGATGGCTACATAATGATCGCCAAAGACCAGGATAACCACTGTGAAACTGCCTCCGTGGCCAGCTTTCCTACTGTGTGGGATGATGGTAATAAAGAAGCCCTTGATTAGGAAGAGAATATGCAAAAGAGGAATTTTATCTTAACACTGACCATATTTTATTGTGTGGGGTAAAGCAGCTGAACCACTGAAGATCCAAGTGTGATTTGATTCTGTGACATTTTACATTGGTAAATGTTCCTCTCTCATTATCACTGTAAACAGCTTTGTATGAATCTGTCTGATAACTTGTGAATGTTCATGTTTTAAAACAATGTATGAAATCAGCAAAACTAAAAGGCAACCAATGGAATGGGAGAAGATATTTGCAAATAACATATCAGATAAAGGGTTAGTATCCAAAATCTGTAAAGAACTTACCAAACTCAATACTCAAAACACAAATAATCCAGTGAAGAAATGGGCAAAAGACAAGAATAGATGCTTTTCCAAAAAAAAGACATCCAGATGGCTAACAGACACATGGAAAAATGCTCAATATCACTCATCTTCAGGGAAATACAAATCAAAACCACAATGAGATACCACCTCACACCAGTCAGAATGGCTAAAATTAGTAACTCAAGCAACGGCGGATGTTGGTAAGGATGCCGAAGAACCCTTTTGCACCGCTGGTGGAACACAAACTGGTGCAGCCACTCTGGAAAACAGTATGGAAGTTCCTCAAAAATTAAAAATAGAAATACCCTACGACCCAGCAATTGCACTACTAGGTATTTATCCAAAGGATGCAGATGTGCTGTTTCAAAGGGGCACATGCACCCCAATGTTTACAGCAGCACAATCAACAATAGCCAAAGTATGGGAAGAGCCCAAATGTCCATCATTGAATGAATGGATAAAGATGTGGTGTGTGTGCGTGTGTGTGTATATATATATATATATATACACACACACACACAGACACACACAATGGAGTATTACTTGGCAATCAAAAAGAATGAAATCTTGCCATTTGCAACAACATGGATGGAACTAGAGTGTATTATGCTAAGTGAAATTGGTCAGAGAAAGAAAATATCATATGACCTCACTCATAGGTGGAATTTAGGATAAAAAACAGATGAACGTAAGGGAAGGGAAGCAAAAATAATAGAAAAACAGGGAGGGGGCAAAACATAAGAGACTCAAACACAGAGAACAAACTCAAGGTCACTGGAGGAGTTGTGGGTCAGGGGAGGGGCTAAATGGGCAAGAGGCATTAAAGAGGACACTTGGGATGAGCACTGGGTGTTATATGTAGGGGATGAGTCACTGGATTCTACTCCTGAAATCATTATTGCATTATATGCCAACTAACTTGGATGTATAGTAAATAAATAACAAATAAAATAAAACCATGTGTTAAGTTTTACCTTATAAAATAAAACCGTTTGAAAGTGAAAGAAAGAAAGAAAAAGGGAAGGGAAGGAAGGAAAGGACAAAAGAAAGAAGAGAATGGTTGTATGGGCAGAGAATGGCTATAAGTATTGGTTATTTCCCTCATGAGCATATGGCTGACTGGGAGCTGCAGGTTGCTGCCAGGATCACAAAAGTATCACACTGCTTATTGCTAGACTGAGGAAAGATCAAAATTCAAAGTGTGGTTTGTACTGAATGTGTATCAGTTTCACACCATCGTAAAGTTGAAAAATTGTAAGACAAGCCATCATTAAGTCAGGAACTATCTGTGGTCCCCCCTTATCCGCAATTTCACTTTTCACAGTTGTGGGCACCTGCAGCCAACAGCGGTCTGGAAGCAGATGATCCTGCTTCCAATGTACCATCAGAAGGTCAATAGCATCCTATTGCTATGTCACAATGCCTACGTCATTCACTTCATCTCATCACGTAGGCATTTTATCATCTCATATCATCACAAGAAGGGTGAGTGCAGTACAATAAGGTATTTTGAGACACATTTACATAACTTTTATTATAGCATAATTTTTCTGTTTTATTATTAGTTATTATTAATCTCATACTGTGCCTAGTTTATGAGTTAAACTTTATCATAGAATATATATGTATAGAAAAAAAACATAGTATATATAGGGTTTGGTACTATCTGCAGTTTTAAGTAGCCACCAGGGTCTTAGAATGTATGCCCCAGGGATAAGAGGAAACTACTGTACTTGAATAATCACCTTCGTACATGTTTCCTTGTGAGATGTGTGAGATTTTCTCAAAGATATATATCTAGAAATGGGATTCTAGATCATAGGGTACATCTATTTGCAACTTTATATGAATGTTCTTCAAAGTGGTTATACAATTTACACTCCTTCCAGCAGAGTAAAAGAATTCCCACTTCCCCTACCTTCACCAGTACTCAATGCTGTCAGATATTAACATTTTTATCAAGCTACCAGTAGCGGTAGCTCATTGTTGAAATTTGCATTTTAATAGTGAATTTGAGGACATTTTTATATACCTATTGGCCATGAACATTTCTCTTCCGTGAATTGTTTGTTCCTATCTCTTGGGATCCTCTCTCTCTGCCCCTTTCTCTGCTCTGACTCTCACCCAAAATAAATAAATAAACTCTTTAAATAAATAAATAAATAAATAAATAAATAAATAAATAAACAAACAAACATTTTAAAAACATATATATATACACGTATGTTTATATATATGATATATTTTTCCTTTAATAACTTTGTTTTCATGTCTTATTTTAAGATACTGAGTGATATCTCAAGAATATAACAATCCTCCTCTATGTTTCACAAAGTTTGAAGTTTTCTCTTTTCACGTTCATATCTTGCATGAAACTGTAATTGATTTTTGTGCACAGTACAACGTAGGATCGAATTTAATTTTTTTTCAGATGAATAACCACTGTTCTCCACATATTAAATAGCTCATCATTTCCCCACTGAAATTTAGGGTCAGCTTCTCAGTTTGTATTTTTTAAAAACCTTAATGTGATATTAATTAGATTGATAAGTTAATTTGGAAGAAATTGCCTCTTTATGATATTTAATCTCACTGTCTAAAACATATATTTAATCTGGGTATTCTTTGATGTAATTCAATAAAGTTTAAAGTTTTTGCCATAAATGTCTTACAATTCTTTTTTTTTTTTTTTTTTTTTTTATTTTTTTTTTAATATATGAAATTTACTGTCAAATTGGTTTCCATACAACACCCAGTGCTCATCCCAAAAGGTGCCCTCCTCAATACCCATCACCCACCCTAGTCTTACAATTCTTTTATCAGATTTATTCCTAATCTCTGTACAGTTTTGCTGTGAATAAGATTTGTATTTTTATTATAGTATCTGATCATTGATGGTTTATAGAAAGCTACTGATCTGGGATATTGGTCTTATGTTCATATTCTTGCTAAATTGAATTCTATTAGTACTAATAGTACACTCCCTTGGAGGGAGTTTCATTTCTTCCACTCAGATCCTTATATTCAGTAGTTTACTGGTAAATATTTACCAACTAGTTCTCTGGGAAGAAATCCTTGATTTGTACCATTAGCAATTTCCATGATATATATATACTCCTAACATGGCCAACTTCAAGCTACCAATGCGATGTCAACGAATTACAAACCCCCTGAAATTTTAACAATCAGCTTGCAAGAGCAGGTTAAAGCCAGCTCCAGTACAGTACAGTGTTAGGTCTCTTATTTATTTTTCTTGTCTTACTGTACTAGCTAGGACTGCCACTATAATGACAAATAAAAGCCATGATAGTGAATATCATAGTCTTGTTTCTGATTTAATGAATGTTTCTAAAGATTCAGTATCAGGTAACCTTGCTTCAGGTTTTTGATAGAGAGCTTTAAGGAAGGTTTCTTCTATTTCCCTAAGAGCTTTCATGATGAATGAATGCAACATTGTTTTCAAAAAGACTCTTCTACATCTATTGAAATGATCGTGCAATTTTGTTCATTTAGTCTTTTAATGTAGTGAATTACACTAATATTTTGTCTAATGTTAAAATCAACCTTGCATTAATGGGATAAATCCAACCTAGTACAATACATTTTGTAATACACAATCTTAGATTCAATTTGTTAATATTTTACGATGTTTGAATCTTTGTTATTAAATGAAATTGGCCTATAGTTATTCTTTCTACTACTCTCCTTAACTAGTTTTGCTATAAAAGTTCTATCTCTCATAAAATAAATTAAGCAGTTTTCCAACTCTTTATATTCTCTGAACATTGTATAAGCTAGAGATTACCTATTCCCTAAAAGTGCAATAAACCTTACCTTTTAAAATATCTGAGCCTAGAGTAAGGTGGGGGTGGAGAAAGGAGGCCTATTTTTATTACTTACTCATTTTTTTTTCAAAATAACCATTGATCTAGTCAAGATTTCTATTTTTTTTCTTGAATTAATTTTGGTAATTTACACTTTGTAAGAAAATTGTCTATTTCATCCAAGTTTCCAAATGTATTGTTATAGTTATTTATAATATTTTCTAATGATTTTTGAAGTCTTAGCTTTTCCTTTGTGAATGCTCTATTTTTAAAAATTCCAAATATTATTTATGCTCTCGATCTCTCTGATATTATCAAATATCAAAAATCACCCAATATTATCAAAGGTTTTTCAACTCTGTTGAAAGCAGATTTGGGATTTTTGTTGTTGCTGTTGTTTACTTTCTACAGTTTATTTATTTTTTATAATTTACATCCAAGTTAGTTAGCACATGGTGCAATAATGATTTCAGGAGTAGATTCCTTAAGCCCCTTGCCCATTTAGCCCATCCCCCCTCCCACAACCCTTCCAACAACCCTCTGTTTGTTCTCTATATTTAAGAGTCTCTTCTTATGTTTTGTCCCCCTCCTTGTTGTCATATTATTTTTGCTTCCCTTCCCTTATGTTCATCTGTTTTGTGTCTTAAAGTCCTCATATGAGTGAAGTCATATGATATTTGTCTTTCTCTGAGTAATTTCACTTAGCATAATACTCTCTAGTTCCATCCATGTAGTTGCAAATGGCAAGATTTCATTCTTTTTGATTGCCAAGTAATACTCCATTGTATATATACATATATACAATCTTCTTTATCCATTGATCAGTCAGTGGACATTTGGGCTCTTTCCATACTTTAGCTATTGCTGATAGTACTGCTATAAACATTGGGGTACATGTGTCCCTTTGAAACAGCACACCTGTATCCCTTGGATAAATACCTAGTAGTGCAATTGGTGGGTCATAGGGTAGTTCTATTTTTAATTTTTTGAGGAACCTCCATACTGTTTTCCAGAGTGGCTGCACCAGTTTGCATTCCCAAGCAGATTTTGGTTTTGTTGATCCTCTCTATTGTTTCTTTATTTTCAATATCATTACTTCTACTTTTTTCCTACTCTTCTTCTACTTTCTTTGGAAGAAAGTTGTTCTTTTTTTCTAACTCCTTGAGTTAAATGCCTTGCTTATGATTTTCAATGTTTCTTATATTCTATTATATGTATTAAGCTAAAATTTAAATTTTAGTTTTATTCCACAGGCTCTGACATGGACTGATCCTCTTGTCACCTAAATATTTCATAATTTCTAGTGTAACTTCTACGACCAACATATAATTTAAAGAGTGCTTCTGTTTTCCAAATTATAGGGGATTTTCAGTTCTCTTTTCATTACTACTTTCTAATCTTATTTAATTATGTTTAGAGAACAAACACACATGCTCTAGATTCTTTGATATTTGTTGAGACTTCCTTTATGGACTTAATTGTGATCAATTTTTTAAAATGTTCCATGGGAGCATTAAGAAAATACATATTCCTGGGGCGCCTGGGTGGCTCAGTCAGTTAAGCATCCGACTTTGGCTCAGGTCATGATCTCAAGGTTTGTGAGTTCAAGCCCCGCCTCAGGCTCTGGGCTGACAGCTCAAAGCCTGGAGCCTGCTTCGGATTCTGTGTCTCCCTCTCTCTCTGTCCCTCCTCCTCTCACTCTCTGTCTCTCTCTCAAAAATAAATAAATACTTAAGAAAAATTCTTGGCGGGGGCACCTGGGTGGCTCAGTTGGTTAAGCATCCGACTTCAGCTCAGGTCATGACCTTGCAGTTCATGAATTTGAGCCCCTCATCAGGCTCTGTGCTGACAGTTCAGAGCCTGGAGCCTGCTTCAGATTCTGTGACTCCCTCTCTCTGCCCCTCTCCTGTTGATACTCTGTCTCTCTCTGTTTCTCTCTCTCTCAAAATAAATAAACATTAAAAAATATTTTAAAATGTTTTTAAATGTATATTCCGTATTTTCTGGAAGTCATTGTTATTTTTAATTTTCTTCAATGACCATATTTGCAACCTGAAAAAAAAAAAGGTGACTGAATAAAAAGAGATAATTAGATCATGACTACAAAACTAAAAAATCTTCAAAGGAGTGATAATATTATTATTAAGCACTTATTATATATCAACTTAGCATGTGCCAATTACAGTGATAAGATATTTATATTTACTGTCTTTTTTAATCCACACAGCATCCTACAAGGAAAATACAATCATTATCCCCATTTTGCAGATGAAGAAACAGAAGCACCAAAACATTAGGTAACTTGCCCAAGTCACACTGCTAATCACGAGTGAAGTCTACGTACTTATCTACTGAGCTATATCGTCATGTACACAGATACCCACATTTTCATATATATGCATATGTATATAATATATGTAAAATATAAGCAGGCATAGCAAATTCATCCAACTTTAAATATAGTACATAGCATCTTTAGGTAGTCATAAGTAATACTGATGAGAGAAAAAAGACAAAATACCTCTGGTGGTTTTTTCGTTCAGATTCACACCATATTTTGCCAAAGCTCTAATCACATCACTTTGCCCAGCCATGCAAGCTGCATACAACAAATTTCTCCCAATGATGTCTTCTTCCAAGAGTAGCTGCATGGCCTGTTCATGATGAGGGTTCTCAGGATCCTCAAAAATCTTCTGCAAACCTTCTACATCCCCTGTGAGGGCAGGTTGTAAGACAGGATTAAGGGTGCCTGTTTCTTCTGGTTCTTTCGATTCTCCTTCATCATCACCTTCTTCTTCTTCATCATCTTCTTCTTCTTGCTGTGAGGAAAATATTGATCTTTCTGAACTCTCTGACTCTGGAGGTCCGTCTGGCTCCATTAACTCCAAAATTACCTGAGGCCAAAAAAAAAAAAAAAAAGTAATAGAAATCTCTCAAACAAATCAGTATTTGTTTATTCCATTAGTCAGCTGATAATACAGATAGGATGAAAATACTTAACTGGCTGAAAATAATTATAACAGTAAATTCAACAGGAACAGAAGAAGAAACAGATCAATGTGGGCTAGATTCATTAGGAAAAGATTGAAAGAGAAATTGAAAAGAATGTTAAAGAGACTCACCTGCCTAAACAAGGGTCCATGTTGGGGAAAAGTGAGAAATATAGTGGGATTATTGGAGCCAGATTAAAACTTTAAACGTTAGGTACTGACACTGACAGAATTATTCACTCAGTAATGCTTACTGAAAGCTTACTAATATACTACGTGCTATGTAGGCACTAAGTAAATTACAAAGAAGAATCAAATTTATTTCCTGGCCTCAGTGACTATGTCAAAGGAGAAAATATCACATGCACAAAATAAGTGTGATAAAAGGTAACAAGTGTTAAGTATCATAAGACATGAAGTATGCTATGGTAGTTCAGAAGGGATGAGATTAATTCCAGGTACAATTAATCACAGAATTCTTAGTGTTCCCTCTGGCAGAACACATATTAAATTGGTAATGATTCAGAGAACAGTAGCCTTCATATGTATAAGTCCCCTTCATATGTATAAGAATGTTTGTAGGGGCACCTGGGTGGCTCAGTTGGTTAGGCATCATACTCCTGATTTTGGCTCAGGTCATGATCTCGCAGTTCAGGAGACTGAGCCCCAAGTCCGGCTCCATGCTAACAGTATGAAGCCTGCTTAGGATTCTCTCTCCCTCTCTCTCTGCCCCTCCCCTGCTAGCGCTCTCTCTCTCCCCCTCTCTCTCCAAATAAATAAATAAACATTTTTTAAAAATATTAAAAAAAAAAAAAAAGAATGCTTGTAGCATCACTGTTCAAAACAACAAAAATCCCAGGCAGGAAAAAAAACAAAGCCCACGAACAGGAGCATAAACTGTGGCATATTCACACAAAATAATATATAGTAGTTAAATGAATAAATTAGGGTGATACCATGTGGTCAGCTTATAACACAGCTCCCAATGACCCTCACCCTGCCTCCTGGTATTCATACCCTTGTGTAATTCCCTCCCTTTGAATGCAGGCTGGATATAGCAACTCTCTTCTAATGAGAATACACCAACAGTGATGGGATGTTATTTCCATAATTTAGTTATAACAGACTGTGACTTAGGTCTTGTTGGTATTCTCTCCCTGGCTCTTCTCACATAGTATGATGGGCAGGGCCACCTTTCAAGGAACAGAGGGCAACCTCTGGCCAACAGCCAGTAAGGAATGGAAGTCCTGAATCCATTAGCCCATGAGGAACTTAACTCTGACAACAATCATTGATAGAGTTTGGAAGTGGATCTGCCCCAGGTGAACTTTGAGATAACTGTGGTCCCATGTAACACCTTGACTGTAGCCTCATGAGAGACACCAAAGTAAAAGATTTAGCTAAGTTGTGCCCTGATTCATGAGTCAGAGAAACTGGGAGATAAAGAACGTGTGCTGTTTTAAGCTACCAAGTCTGGGGGTAATTTGTCACACAAAAATAAATAGTTGAAGCACACAACGATATGAGTGAATCTTAGCAATACAATATTAGTAGGAAAAAGTAAATCCAAAAGACTATATGTATCAAGATCTATTTTTGTAAAGTTCAAAGCAATTAAAATTAAAGTGGACTTTTTAGGAATGTGAATAGACTCAGTAACACTAGTTTTTAAAAAAGAAGAAAAGCAAGGGGCACCTGGGTGGCTCAGTCAATCAAGTGTCCGACTTCAGCTCAGGTCATGATCTTGCAGTTCATGGGTTCAAGCCCTGCGTCAGGCTCTGTGCTGACAGCTCAGAGCCTGGAGCCTGCTTCAAATTCTGTGTCTCCCTCTCTCTCTGCCCCTCCCCCACTCGCACTCTGTCTCTCTCTCTCTCTCCCTTTCAGAAATAAACATTAAAAAAATTTTTTTTAAAAAAGAAGAAAAGCAAAATTCAACACAAGATTCAGGATCATGTTTATGGTGGGAGGATAGGGGGAAGACACAGGAAATGGGATAAATGGCTTCATATATTTAGTAAAGAATATGGCATTTAAGCTGGGCCATAGAGAATGGGAAAGATTTGGTCATTCAGAAGTCAGAAGGAAGGGAAATCTACTGAGGCAGAATAACATCTCTATCTCACATAGCCCTACACTAATCTCTACCTTCACTAAATGTATATACTTGTAGGCTGTTGAAGTTAGGAATTCTTTGATTACAAATAACAGAAAAATAGTAAGATCAACTTCTAAAAGTAAAAGATTATTCTCTCACATAACAAGAAATTTAAAGGTGGAAATGGTTCATCAGCTAACTCTCCACCCCCAACACACACACACACACACACACACACACACACACACACACACACACACACACATATATTCTTAGATAACCCCAATTGAGAGGATTCTAGTGGAAGATAAGGCTAACGTCCCACCATGAAGGCCAGATACAAGACCCTCCTCCTCTCCATCGCAGCACAAGCTTGGAGGCAAGAACACAAATTAGGCTCGACCAATCAGCTGCTCAGTCCCAGGATCGTGACACTTCTTTTAGTGTTGTTTTTTTGATCGCTGCATTTTTTTACTGACATATAACATTGTATTAGTTTAAGGTATACAACATAATAATCTGATCTGTGTATATATCATAAAATGAATACAAAATGATTATAAAATAAGTTAACATCTATCACCTGACCGAATTACACAACTTTTTTCTCGTGATGCAAACTTTTAAGATTTAATCTCTTAGCAACTTTCAAATACAATGCAGTATTGTATTGAATTCAATACAGTATTGTTAGCTATAGTCACTGTGCTGTACAGAACATTCCCAGAACATACGCATCTTATAACTGTAAGTTTTTACCTTTTGACCCCCTTTACCCATTTCACCGACCCCTAACTCCACCTTTGGCAACCACCCATCTATTCTCTGTGAGTTCAGTTTTTTTAGCTTTCACATGTAAGTGACCAGGATCTTGATTCTGGGACATATGAACATGGGACATATGAACATGAGGCCAGTCATTCGACACAGTGACAACAAGAGTGTACTGATCAAACTTCCTCCTGGGTACCTGCTTTGGTTCTTGCAGTCTGCCCCTCCAGAGCTGCCTTGGTTCCTGCTCATTTCTAGGCTCCTCGTTATCATATGGGCCCCTGATACATTACTCGGACACAGCTGTCTTCTCCCAAATCTGATCTCCCCTTCTTTAGGAATAGAGCCCTGTTCTTTATTCTTTTAATCACACATTAAAAAAAAACAATATTTATATTGGAATACAACTATTTCCCAGTCTCCCTTGCAACATGGTGTGGCCATATGTCCAAAAAGTACACATAAGATGTAAGTAGTGATATAGTATGAAACTTCTAGGAAAGTGTAATTCCTTCTCACTGGATTGCAAGCATGCACACAGCCATTAGCTTGCACAGCTAACTTAGACCAGGAGGTAGGTGTCCTGTCCAAATACATATATATTATTTAATATGTTATATTGTATATAGTATATATAATTTTTTTAAAAAATTGTTTTAATGTTTATTTATTTTTGAGAGAGAGAGAGAGAAGAGAGAGAGAGCAGGAGAGGGGTAGAGAGAGAGGAAGACACAGAATCCAAAGCAGGCTCCAGGCTCTGAGCTGTCAGCACAGAGCCCAACTTGGGGCTCAAACTCACAAACTGGGAGATCATGACCTGAGCCGAAGTCAGATGCTTAACCTGAGCCACTCAGGCGTTCCTAGTACATATAATTTTTATTTGTATTTTATATATATATATATATATATGTTTATATCTCGTTTCAATTTTCCATATGTAAATATATATATAATTTCTATTAATAGGGTAACCAAATAACTTATTGTTCAGTAGTAATGGATACTTTGTCCTGGGAACATTGCATTATGGGGTATACTTGCATGTATGTTATTAACCAAAATACTATTTATTCTTACTACATGTAATATACTGATGTTTTTATTTCCATTATATTTTTTAAGGCTGGGTGTCACCCACCAAATTGATTTCATGACCCACTAATGGGGCACAAACCACACTGTGAAAAAACATTAGTTTTGAATAACCTCTGCGGAACTATAACAGGAAATCAACAAGAGAGAATTTAACAGAAGTTAGACAGCATGTGTTTGTGGTTAATAGCTTGGGTGACATATGCTTCAATGTACCTAGAGCAGTTCCAGTTACATCTGTTCCCCTGCTGTAATTTTCAATTGCGTCTTCTTTTACTCTCAAAGGAATCAATTCCTCTTACACAATTAGTTGTTTTGTCATCCTATTAATAACACTGTGATCTTCTGGAACATATCTGCTATAGATACCCGTATTCAAACCTTAGAGAACAGAGGCAAAATGTGTTTAGAATGCCTTTCCTCACTGGCCTAGTAGGGGCCCTATGAGACCTTGAAGATACTGAGAAAATCCTATTTATAGCTCATATGTATTCCTGTTACTAGGCCTAGAATACTGTTTTTTTTCTCCTCCATTCCTACTAGCCAAATCCTATTTAGGCCAAGCTATAAACCTACTTTCTTCCTAAAACTTTCTTTGACTCCTCTCTAGAATGCACATGGGTCTCTGTCTCCTCTGATCTTTAAAGGCCATTATATATAGTCTGTACCCTACAACTTACCAAATATGGTATTATATTATTTTCTATTTGTTTCAAGTATAGAAGACATCTACTTAATTAGGTTGTAAACTGGGTGGGTACAAGAATCAATCCTTACATTTCTCTTGTGTCATTTTTTAATTTTTTTATTCATTTTATTTTTTTTTAAATATTCATTTATTCTTGAGAGAGAGAGAGAGAGAGAGAGAGAGCGAGCACAAGTGGAGGAGGGGCAGAGAGAGAGGGAGGCACAGAATCTGAGGTGGGCTCCAGGCTCTGAGCTGTCAGCACAGAGCCCAACACGGGACTCGAACCCACGAACCATGAGATCATGACCTGAGCCAAAGTCAGACACTTAACCGACTGAGCCACCCAGGCGCCCCTTGTTATCACTTTTAGACTTTCCACAATTCTTGACGTGTGTGTGCAATAACTCTTAACATCAAGCTTGCAATTCTCATTGCTTTCCTTCACAGCCAAGCCATGGGTTTTGGAGTCAGAAAGACTTGAGTTCACAATCCCGTCCTGCAATTTATTAGCTGCATAACACTGGGTGATTTACCTAACCTCTTGTAGGAATAACACTAGACCTGGTTTATATGATTATTCTGGGAATTAGATGCATATGCCAAGCACATGGTGAGCACTCAGCAAAACTTATCATCATCATTATATTATCATTCCTCCAGCAAAAGCATTCACGAAGCAAAAACAAAGATGGTAATGCTATTATTTCTTCTTTTTCATTAATACACATTTGTCCTATGTAGGGTGTGAGGAAATGGTTTTCTCCTCTACCACCAACAAACACTCAATTACAGACAGATTATTCTGCATCTAGAGATCAGTCTGGTCCCAAGTTAATTCAGAGATTTGTAAATAAACTAGATCAAATCTAGAAATATGATTCAGGCCAGAATACTCAAAGCTCCCCTTGATAAACCCTTGAACGGAGCTTATTTCCAAATCAGCCCACAATTAACATGATTATGGCAACAGTTCTCAAATTTCTTGATATCAACGCTCTTTACACTCTTAAAACTGAAGAACTCCCCAAATTTTTATGTGGGTTATATCTACCAATATTTACCATATTAGAAAAAAGTATTTAGCATATTAGAAATTGAAACTTAAATCTTTAAAATGTTTATTAGTTCATCTTAAAACAATTACACGTTAACATACAAAACATAGCTGATGGAAAATAACTATATTTTACAAGGAAAAGTTGATGAGAAGAGTGGCATTATTTTATATTTTTGCAAATCTCTTTAATGTCTGGCTTAATAGAAAAGCCACGGGTCCACATATCTGCTCCCGCATTCACTGCCATGACATGTGATGTTGTGATATCACAGGTGATGTAGCCTCCAGAAAACCACTGTAACATGTGAGAGAACAAGAGTACAAAGGCAAATAATGTGTAAGAGTTCATATGAAGATAGCTTTACTGGCAAACTCCCTGAAAAACGTCTTAAGGATCCCCAGGGAATCCTCAGACCATACTTTGAGAACCAGTGGATTGGACATACCTAGGACTTAAGCCATTCTGGTTTATAGTCAAAGCCTCAAGACTATTCTAGTATAAATCTAGACTAAACTGCAGTCAGCCTTTCTGAAATAAAAGGACAAAGTGAAGTCTTCCAGGGCATTTATCCTTAAGCCTACCTTTTGAAAGACAACATCTAATCAGGAGAATAAAAGTAAACTCTCCTGTGATACGTTCGATGGTCTACTGATGATTATGTCCATCGTACTGATTTTGAAGACAGAGCAAAGAGTTCTATTTTTTATGATTTTTTTCTTCTTATAACATTGAATTTTTAGACTATTTTACAGCATTTTTATTGTGAATGTAGGTACTAATGGCATGATCATAATAATATAGCTTTTCCTTTCTTCTTTGTATCTATATTCTATTTAACTCAACTTCCTTACTAAAATTTTTGTTTTAGAAAATATTTATTTTCCATGAGAAATATGTAATTTACGTCTAACATATAATGGGTTTATGTTTTTTATTGTTAAAAGAATTTAATAAACATGTTCTTAATTCTCCGTTTTAATTTCTAATTCTTACTATATTTTTAATGCTTACTGTATGGCTGTGTATAACCCACATAAAAGAAAGCTCTTTGGGATCATTAATTTTTTTTAAGTGTACTTACTTATTTTGAGAGATAGAGAATGCAGGGGAGGGGCAGAGAGGGAGAGAGAGAATCCCAAGCACAGGGATTCCCCGTACAGTCAGCACAGAGCCCTACACAAGGCTCCATCCCACTAACCGTATCATGACCTGAGCTGAAACCAAGAGTCAGACACTCAACGGACTGAGCCACCCAAGCGCCCTGGGATCAGTAATTTTTTAAGAGTGAGGGCCGCCTCACTTCTGTGCGTCAGAAGGACGTGCTTTTTAGTCTTTATTTTGGTATTTATTAATTACGTGACTTTTCGGAACTCCCTCTCCTTATTTGTGCAATGAGAGTAGCGCCTGCTCTGCTTTACTTAATTAGTGTTGGGAAACAAGTCCATAACTCTTCCTTTTAACTATAAAGTGTGAACTCTTTTCAAGCTGCCAAAGTACTAATAATAGAAAATCACATAGGCCGTGGTCTCTACCCAATAACTAAGCCATTCCCAGGAAGCCATGAGTAAGTAAACCAGCAAAGACAGAGTGAGATAAGGGATATAATGGAACAGAGCTTTCAGAATAAGAGGCTGGACAGCTAAATTATACTCGGAGACAGGGAGTTCGGAAAAGGCTTCCCAGAAGTCGTGACCCCTCATCATGGAAGAGTAGGAGTCTTAAAATGAGGAGAAAAGGGCAATCCAGGGAAGGAGAAGCATAAACAAAGGGCAAAGAGGCACATAAGCTTGAAGTTATGACAGAGGAATAGATCTTAAGGGCCCTTTAGGCTAACTGAATTTTTTCTTCAAAAAACGTGGTCCCTCGAGGACTTTAAGTCCCAGCTCAAGAAGACACCAAAGGGCAGCCCTGGGCCCCGGGGGTTAAACAAAGAAAGGCCTGAAGAAGAGGAAACAGTGGCAGCCACACCGCGCGTCCCAGCAGGTCCCGCGGGGCGGGCGCCAGTCACTTCTGGACACCCGAGTTCGCCTTCCGGCCTGAACCCCTGAGGGACCCTCTGGGATCCCCGAGGCTGTCCGCGGGGCGAGAGCCGCTACGGAAAGCTCTAGTGAGAGGCAAACCCCGAGGACGCCGCGGCCGAAGCCCGCTCCCCCTGCCGCTCCCGCCCCAGCTGCAGTATGAAGAGACGCCCATTCGTCCCCGGCCCCCACCCAGAGCGCCCACCGCGGCCCTCCAAGCGGGACCCCGACTCACCGCTCGTCAAGCCCCTGGCTTCCGCGGTTACCATGGCGACGGCGCACCCATGCGCCGTAGCGCCGCCCCGAGCGCTGCGGTTCCGGCAGCGCGCGAGGGTCAAGGTTGCCAGCGTGTGGTGAGAGCGCGGGAGAACACCGGTAGGAATACATCCGAGTGAGTTAAATGCGTCCAGATCGGTGGCGTGCGGGTTTTTTTTTTTTTATTTGGTAAGATTTTCTATAATATGGTCTATGTTTAGTGTACAACTTAAAAAATAAAATAAAACTTGGGGCGCCTGGGTGGCTCAGTCGGTTGAGCGTCCGACTTTGGCTCGGGTCATGATCTCGGTGTCTGTGAGTTCGAGCCTCGCGTCGGGCTCTCTAGTGACAACTCAGAGCCTGGAGCCTACTTCGGATTCTGTGTCTCTCTCTCTGCCCCTCCCCGGCTCATGCTCTGTCTCTCTCTTTCTGTCAAAAATAAACATTAAAAAAAAATTTTTTTTAATAAAACTTAAAAATAAGGCGTGCACATTGGTTGCCGGGCGCATCTTAAATCTTCTTTTGGGCCTTTGAACCAAAGAATTTTCCAAAAATATGAGGATGCTTTCTGAAAACTAGCAAAGATTGTAATTATAACACGGACAACTTGCTTAATTTTCTAGTCTGTTGGGGGTCTCTGTCTTATGGTTTGTGGTCATTGTCACCTTGCGTTTCCTGAGAACTCACAAGTGCCAAGTATGTGTGTGAGGGTCTTGGAAATTTACCTATCATTTGCTTGAGGAATTTAAGATCCAAAACAGACAAAGTTTTAATCGGGAATAAGACAAGGGCTGGAACTGGAGCATCAAAAGAAGCCAGCAGAGGGGCGCCTGGGTGGCTCAGTCGGCTAAGCGTCCGACTTCAGCTCAGGTCATGATCTCGCGGTCTGTGAGTTCGAGCCCCGCGTCGGGCTCTGTGCTGACAGCTCAGGGCCTGGAGCCTGTTTCAGATTCTGTGTCTCCCTCTCTCTCTGACCCTCCCCCATTCATGCTCTGTGTCTCTCTGTCTCAAAAGTAAATAAACGTTAAAAAAAAAAAATTGAAGAAAAAAAAAGAAGCCAGCAGAGAAGGGTCACGCTTACCCAGAAATTGTGTAAATGTCCATATTAATCACAGAGCGAAGACTTCGAAGTTTTGGTAGTAAAGACAACTAGTGAAGGAAAACATTCGTTTCTTTACTATTTCTACCAGAAAACCTTTGAGGAGATAATATTTTAGAAGAGCCCAGAACATTTGAGCTGAAGACTGAATAGCCTGTTTTAAAATAAATATTTGTTCTAAGACCCAAGCAAAATATTACTATCATAGATCTGAACTTATAGAATAAAGAATAAAGTTGAAAAAATGTTTAACTATAATTATTAACTTTTTCTTATTCAGAGTAGTTACAATAGTCAAAATATTAAAGTTCAACATTACAGACAGGAACAATAGTCTAGAAGCTTTGTCATCTGTTCTCTGGCTCCTGCCATCACCATGCAGCACCTTTGCTCTGCTTAAGCACCGGTTTCCTCCTGAAGTTGTTGGTGGAACAAGACCTATTTAGGTACACAATGTATTATAATATGTATGTACTATGTGTTTCATAGCCTGGTTGGAGTTTTTTTTTTTTAATATCTGGATGGAAGATGACTTCTGGTGAATGATCGTGCATGAATCTGTTTTTAATTACTCTTCATAGGGTCTGAAGAATTCCCAAATACGACTGCTGATGTAAAGGCTTAAATGGATTTAGATCCTGCAAGTTAAACAGAATTCTTAAAGATTGTTTTTAGTGCTCTGAATGCTAGAAAGGATCGAAAGACTCTAAGTAGGTCCAAGAAACCTAAAAGCAAAGGGCCTTGTTCTCCTCTTAACTCCACGTCAGAAAACAGCTGCATGATTCATTAGGCAAACCAGGTTAGAAACAGCCTTATAAAGGAGAATCCTGGCCTGAGGGTGACCCAGATGCCACAGAAAGACTTCCATGATCCCCTCTGACTCCTATCCCCTGCCCCCCAAGTTTGGCATAAGAATTTTCTTTTATTTTTTTTTTTGTTTTTATTTATTTTCGAGACAGAGAGAGACAGAGCGTGAGCAGGGGAGGGGCAGAGAGAAAGGAAGACACAGAATCTGAAGCAGGGTCCAGGTTCTGAGCTGTCAGCACAGAGCCCGACACGGGGCTCAAACCCACGAACTGTGAGATCATGACCTGAGCCGAAGTCAGACGCTTAACCAACTGAGCCACCCAGGCGCCCCTGGCATAAGAATATTAAAAAAAGCCATTGGATCCGAAGGGGCCAAATGGATGTGCAAGAGACAAATCTTAGCAACAACCTGTGGGTACTAACAACTGTACTAACAATGCAGCTAAGACAGTGAAGTTCTGGTATACAAAAGCTGAAGGAGCAGAGGAGTTAAAAAGTATTCAAGCCCCCTGGAAATTAGGTCTGCTCCAGAAAATTATGGTAGGGGGAGAGGTTTCCAAATTGATTGAAATTATTTTTTTCTACCCTAAGAGAACGGGGCTTCTGAATAGAAATTATGTTAATTATTATTGTATTTCTTGAATTCCATAGTTTATAGCTTAGGAATCATGTTCTTTATACAGTGTTAATTTCTGATGAAATAACAGGATAGAATAACCAGTTGAAAGTTACTCCAAGGTAACTTAATAAGCTAAATTAATAATTATGTTTCATTGATTGATGGCATATCACATGCTAAGTACTACGCTACTATCACTAATTCCCATAGCAACTCTTCGAAGGTGGTATTCTTATTCTTGAAACTGACACGCAGCAAAGTTGAGTCACCTACCTAAAACCATACAACTAGGAAAGGGCTGAACCAGGATTTGAACATAGGGCAGCCTGGTTTAAATCACCACAGATTGCCACTGGTTAGCTATAAACTAATTAAATATTAGGGATGCCTGTCCAAAATGGTAATTTGACTTCAAAATGATCTATTTGGAGCCATTCTTTGGGCCGTAATTAGATACTAATGCCATTCTTGGAGTGTCGCTGAAGAACTACTTCTGCAGATCACTCATCTCCACAGTTGAGAGAACGTCCATTGTTTTTGCCTGTTGTTCAGCTTTCCACCTCTGGTTATAGCACCAGTTTTCCAGGAGGGAGCCTCCTTGGTACACCCTCTGTCCATGTGGTTGGGTGGAGCTAATCCCACTCCAGACTGAGTCCTGGCCAAGCAGTGCTTCCTACACTTGGTTATAACGTAGGATATAACGTCATATATCTTGGTTATAACGATCAGGTCATGAAAAAAATCATAGAACACAAATCAATGCAATTAAGCTAATCCTGAATTTTTGCCAGAGCTGTAAGTAAATGGGCATTCTTTTCTTCAGCAGGGGTTGATGAGGTCAGCCTCAGTTGTTACTGGCCGTCTTGCCACCCTGTGGGGAGAGTTTGACAGAGCAATGGAAGAGCCAAGAAGTGAACAAGAGATTGAAATCCGATGCCATCACTTGAGCCCTGGTGGTAGACATGCCTGAAGCCATTTTTTATTTTCCTTTTTCAGGTATTACAGTCAACTACTTTTTTCAGAGTCATCCAAAAAAGGATTATATTTCTGTAACTTGCAATATCAGTGCCCCATGATGTGGAAGGGGAAAAATACAGTATGGTTTTATTTTAGAAATATTCTATCCTTTGGGGTAAATACATGAAATTTGAGAAGGATAAAATTGCAGTTAGGTGTTTCACTGGTGGATGAACAACTGTGCTTGAATATCACTGGTTAGAGGATCAATGTTAACCTGGAGGCAGGTTTCTAGCAGGATGCTCTGGTGTTCTATCACCCTCTCCATCTCAACATCTTTGTGTCGGTGACTTAATTATAGCCCTATAAGGCATACTTGTGAGATGACCCAAGGCTCAGAATAGTAAATAATGTGATAGAGGATGGCAGAATGAAAATCTAAAATCAAAAGATAAATAGAAATGTAATAGGCAAAGAAGTGGGAAAAGGCATTCCGAAAGAAATTTCTAAAAAGGCATGGAGCCACAAAAGAAATAGCACAATAAATTCATAAGTAGATTGTAACAGGCAGAGAATATGTGGTTGGGAGAGAGGCGAGAGATGTAGTTAAAGGGGTTGGAAGAGGTCAGACGGCAATGTGGAAAACAGTTTGGAGGAAGACAAGACACAAAGAGAAGCCAAGAGTGACTCCCAAGTTTCTATCTTGGATGACCAGATGGCTAGGGGTCTTCTAATTTAGAGATATTGTGATATTTTTAGAGTTAGAATCAGGGTGATGTGTTCAGTCTTCGACAAGTAAGGGCAGCAATTTCATTGTGCCTCTAGCCAACATACATTTGTATCTAAAGCTCAATAGATAAGACTGGGATATAAATTTGGGAGTCATTGGCATATAAATGTTAACTAAAACCTTCAAAGAGGATAGAATCATCCAAGGTGAATGAATAAAAGCATAGAGGGCTCAGGGCAGGCCTGGGGGACAGCCACATTGAGGAGTAGGAATGGGAAGATAGGGAGAGAATGAACAGACCCAGGTGAGTGTAGCAACACAGAAGCCAAGGAAATCATTTCAAAAAAGACTGAAGAAATGACAATGGAATTTGGCACTTAGGGGTAACCTTGATGGGATCAGTTTTAGTGAAGGGTGGTAGGCAAAATCAAGATTGCAGGGGACTGAGGAGCGAATGAAGGAGATCAGGAAGTAGAACCACTAAGAATAGAATATTCTAGCTCTGAAGAAGTAGAATAAAAAGCTTTTTAAGAAAACTAATTGCAGGAAATATATTTATTTTTAATGTAAGATAATTTTGGCATTTGTCAGACGTAACATCAGGGTAATTGATTTCACAACTATATTTGGAAACAAAGTGGTGGCAGTGACTATCTGCTATTCTTTTGAAAAGTTTGAAAAAGATGTAGAAGAAAGAAATTGCTCAGAAGTTAAAGGAATACAAAGTATCAAAGGAGATGTCACTGCAGGGAGAGGATCACAGAAGCCTAAGTGTATCTATAGTGTGACAGCAAGGAACTGTTAGAAAGAGAACATTAGGGGAAGAGGTGACTGATGAAGTAAGATCCTAAAAGAAATTAGAAGGTAAAGGGCTAGAGTATCTATGGAATTATGACCTCAAATAGGAAGAACTTCACTTGGTCTCCTAATTTTGAAGTGAAAAAAGTAACAGTGGCTTGGATACGGATAATTTTTCATCCTATGGGATTTATAGTTGAAGAAAACCAAGCCTGATGACCTTAGACCAAGTATGCTTAAACTGAAGGGGGAAGGGGTTAGGGGGTGGGGGGTGAGAACAGCATGAAGATTTGGCAAAAACAAGTAAAAATTGTGGTGGCGTTGAAGAGGTGATTGAGATTGAAGACCATGAGTTTGAAGTGACCCCAACCTGCACAATCAAGTGATTTTCTCCAGCAATGCTCAGACACCCAGTTTGGTCCGAAGTTGGTATGACAGAAGGGTAGAGGTACATGTGGATGAAAGTGCTGGGGAGAAAATTAACTCTTTCTTGTCCAGAGAAAAGTTGGCCCTTTTCCCTCAGCTTCTGGAAGGTAATTTCTAAGCCCTTGGAATGTCGGGCCTGTCTTTGTTTACCTGGAGCCCTTGAGCCATATACTATGATGGTCTATGCTAACTATGTGGTATGTGGGGCCTTGGGCCATGCAGCATCACTCAACCTATGCATGGGGTGGAGACTAACCATTTCTACAACTCTTATAGAGGGTCCTTCTGCTCTGACCCTCCTGCGCATTATAATAATTGTATCTACCTGACCTATGAGGATTAGGTTATGTCATCTAGCTCGTATTGTGTGTATGGGGGAAGTGGGGCCATCCTGACATCCTTACTGCAATCAGGGAGCCCAGTTGTTTTTTTCTTAATTTAAATACAAGTTAGTTAACATATAGTGTAATAATGATTTCAGGAGTAGAATTTAGTGGTTCATCACTTAACATATAATACCCAGTGCTCATCCCAACAAGTGCTCTCCTCAATGCCCATCACCCATTTAGCCAATCTCCCACCCAACACCCCTCCAGCAACCCTCAGTTTGTTCTCTATATTTAAGAATCTTATGGTTTACCTCCCTCTCTGTTTTTATCTTTTTTCCTTCCTTCCCTGATGTTGGTCTGTTTTGTTTCTTAAATTCATGAGTGATGTCATATATTTGTTTTTCTCTGACTTATTTTGCTTGACACAGTACACTCTAGTTCCAACCACATTGCAAATGGCAAGATTTCATTATTTTTGATTGCTGAGTAATATTCCAGTGTGTGTGTGTGTGTGTGTGTGTGTGTGTGTGTGTGTGTGTGTGTATACCACATCTTCTTTATCCGTTCATCAGTCGATAGACATTTGGGCTCTTTCCATAATTTGACTATTGTTGGTAGTGCTGCTATAAACAGTGGGGTGCATGTGACCCTTCAAATCAGCATTTTTTTTATCCTTTGGCTAAATTGCTAGTAGTGCAATTGCTGGGTCATAGGCTAGTTCTGTTTTTAATTTTTTGAGGAAACTCCATACTGTTTTCCAGAGTGGCTGCACCAGTTTGCATTCCCACTAACAGTGCAAAGTGTTCCCCTTTCTCCACATCCTTGTCAACATCTGTTGTTTCCTGAGTTGTTAATTTTAGCCATTCTGACAGGGGTGAGATGGTATCTCCTTGTGGTTTTGGTTTGTATTTCCCTGATGATGAATGATGTTGAGCATCTTTTCATGTGTTTGTTAGCCATCTGGATGTCTTCTTTGGAAAAGTGTCTATTCATGTCTTTTGCCCATTTCTTCACTGGATTATTTGTTTTTTTGGGTGTTGAGTTTGATAAGTTCTTTGTATTTTGGATACTGACCCTTTATCTGGTATGTCATTTGCAAATATCTTCTCCCATTCCATCAGTTGCCTTTTAGTTTTGCTGATTATTTCCTTTGCTGTACAGAAGCTTTTTATCTTGATGAGGTCCCAGTAGTTCATTTTTGCTTGTCTCTGGAGACATGTCTAGTAAGAAGTTTCTGCAGCCGAGGTCAAAGAGGTTGTTGCCTGTTTTCTGTGTAGGATTTTGATGGTATCCTGTCTCACATTTAGGTCTTTCATCCATTTTGAATATAATTTTGTGTATGGTGTAAGAAAGTGGTCCAGGTTCATTCTTCTGCATGTCACTGTCCAGTTTTTCCAGCACCATTTGCTGAAGAGACTTTATTGCATTGGGTATTATTTTCCTGCTTTGCCAAAGATTAGTTGGCCATATGTTTGTGGGTCCATTTCTCAGTTCTCTATTCTGTTCCATTGATCTATGTGTCTGTTTTTGTGCCAGTACCATACTGTCTTGATGACTATAGCTTTGTTATACAGCTTAAAGTCCAGAATTGTATTGTCTCCAGCTTTGTGTTTTTTTCTTTTTCTTTTTTTTTCCTTTTTTTAACGTTCATTTATTTTTGAGAAAGAGAGAGACCACGCCAGCAGGAGACAGACAGAAAGAGAGGGAGATACAGAATTTGAAGCAGGCTCCAGGCTCTGAGCTGTCAGCACAGAGCCCCAGGTGGGGCTTGAACCCACGGACTTCGAGATCATGACCTGAGCCAAAGTTGGACGCTCAACTGACTGAATCACCCAGGTGCCCCTTGGTTTTCCTTTTCAACATTACTTTGGCTATTCGGGGTCTTTTCTGGTTCCATACAAATTTCAAGATCATTTGTTCCAGCTCTGTGATAAGAATTGCACCGAATGTGTAGATTGCTTTGGGTAATGTAGACATTTTAACAATATTTATTCTTCCGATCTGTGAACATGGAATGTTTTTCCATTTCTTTGTGTTCTTCTTCAATTTCTTTCATAAGCTTTCTATAGTTTCCAGCGTACAGATCTTTTACCTCTTTGGTTAGGTTTATTCCTAGGTATTTTATGGGTTTTGGTGGAATTGTAAATGGGATGGATTCCTTGATGTCTCTTTCTGTTGCTTCATTATTGGTATGTAGAAATGCAACCAATTTCTGTACATCGATTTTATATCCTGCCAATTTGCTGAATTCACGTATCAGTTCTCACAATTTTTGGTAGAGTCTTTTGGGTTTTCCATGTAGAGTATCATGACATCTGTGAAGAGTGAAAGTTTGACTTCCTCTTTGCCAGTTTGTTTTCTGTTTCTTTTTGTTGTCTGAGTGCTAAAGCTAGGGCTTCCAGTACTGTGTTGAACAACAGTGGTGAAAGTGAACATCCCTGTCATTGAACTTTTTAATCTCTTATTCTACTGCTTTCCATGGCAATTCTGGCATCTTTCCTTCATTTAGTATGGACCATCACTTTTCATGCTTATGAAGCCAGTCTACAGCATATTTGCACCATCTCCTGAGAGCCTTGCCAGGTTATTAAATACTGTATCCCAGAAGAGTGCTTCAAAATTAATTAAATTCCCTTATTCAACTTTGTATTCTGTTTCTCTAGATCTAGTGCCCTCAGAATTCAGTCCCATGTATACTAACCCAGACCCTGAGCTCCTGGGATATAGTTCCTTTTACTCCGTCATCATGTGGATTCTCCTAGGATTCTGAGCTCCTTGGGGTAGACATAGCAGTCCTTTTCCTGCATTATCAGACTACCATATCCCTAGCCAGGTTATTTGGTGACTTAATTCTACTTACTAGTCTAGTGGTAAGCCTAGACAAGGGAGAATAGAGCTGATCCTGAAAGGGTTCATGTTGTCCTACAGCAAGGAAGGAGTACTAGTGCAAGGGAGGAGGCAGCCACTTCTTTGGCACAAAGGATTCAAGGATCTTTGCAAATTAAATATTTTGGGGTGCATGAACCCAGATGTCTTCATCTCATATGTCAATTTCCCACTCTTTCCCAACTAGCACCCTGTCCTTGGTATAGCAGACTTGCTGATATTGAGAGTTCAGTCTTCTTTGAGGCTCTGCTACTCTTCTGATCAAGTCCTAGAACTGGTCCTGAGCTTTTTCTGTCCTCCATTTGCAGAACATGAGAACCTCTATATTTGTTACCTAGGAAATGCTTTGGCTTTCATGCATAGTTTTTAAAAATTTTTTTTCAACGTTTTTTATTTATTTTTGGGACAGAGAGAGACAGAGCATGAACGGGGGAGGGTCAGAGAGAGAGGGAGACACAGAATCGGAAACAGGCTCCAGGCTCTGAGCCATCAGCCCAGAGCCTGACGCGGGGCTCGAACTCACGGACCACGAGATCGTGACCTGGCTGAAGTCGGACGCTTAACCGACTGCGCCAACCAGGCGCCCCTATAGTTTTTAATAGCCAGTTAATTACTCTGTATTTTATTAGATAGGATCAAATGAACTTAGCAATAGCCCACTCACATTTCTTCTGTATATTTTTGACACCTGATACATTGCACCCATAGAATGCTTCCCCCCCTAAAATACACAGTTTGCTGATAGTGAAAGTTTTAACAATTGCATTACAGTTGTGTCCAGGACTGTTTATACTTTTTCTACCACCAAAAATGATATATCCTGTCTGCTAGCCTGGCAACAGATGATCCAACACCAAAAATCCTGTCATCCTGACTACTGCTTAAATCACTCCTGGCATACCTAGCACCGGTTGTCATTATTAGGCTACTCTGGAAGCATATTCTGAGATGGAGTTTGGCATGAAGGAAATTTATTACAGACTGCTTTTGGGATCAAGACCGGAAAGAAGGGTAAGGAAACAGGTCAGAGAGAATTTGGGCTACAGTGCAGTCTCAGCAGAGGCCTGTGCAGACCCTCTGGGGAGCTCTGGAGTTGGGATGACTTATTCCAAGATGGGGCAAGGGAGCGGTGCTTTTGTACCCCTGTATCAACCAGTCACTGGCTAAGGCTATCACAGGATGACAGTGAGACCTGGGGCAGGCAGCTCTCTTCTACTGGAGTGCTTCCCAGAAAAGGCTGACAGCTGAGATCTGTCAACAGCACTTCTAGTGACTGATGGATTACGTCCCTCATTTCTGAAGGATGTTTGGCTGGCATGTTACAGGATTCACAATATGCCACCAATTTGACATGTAATTCCACTCATTTCTTTTTCAATATTCAGGCACTGATTTTTTTTTTTTCTTTTTGGGGCACCTGGGTGGCTCAGTCGGTTAAGTGTCTGACTCTCGATTTCAGCTCAGGTCATTGAGCCTCGCATCAGGCTCAGCGCTGATAGCACAGAGCCTGCTTGAGATTCTCTCTCTCTTTCTCTCTCTCTCCCCCTCTCTCTCTTTGACCCTCCCCTGCTCACTCGCTCTGTCTCTCAGAATAAATAAACTTTAAAAAATTGCTGAATTATTTGCTTTTCAGGTGTCAAGTTGGGTTAAGTTCTTTATAGATTTTGGATACTAGCCCTTTATCCAATATGTCATTTGTAAATATCTTTTCCCATTCCGTCGGTTGCCTTTTAGTTTTGTTGATTGTTTCCTTTGCAGTGCAGAAGCTTTTTATCTTGATGAGGTCCCAGTAGTGCTGATTCATAGGGGCACATGTACGCCAATGTTTATAGCAGCGCTTTCAACAATAGCCAAACCATGGAAAGAGCCATAGTGTCCATATACTGATTAATGGATAAAAAAAAGATGTTTTACACACACACACACATGCACACACACAATATGGAATATTACTCAGCCATCAAAAAGAATGAAATCTTGCCATTTGCAATGATGTAGATGGAGCTAGAATTTATTATGCTAAGCGAAATAAGAGAACGACAAATACCATATGATTTCACTCATATGTGTAATTTAGGAAACACAGAGAAGGGCACCTGGGTGGCTCAGTCAGTTAAGTGTCCGACTTCAGCTCAGGTCATGATCTCATGGTTTGTGAGTTTAAGCTCCACGTCAGTATCTGTGCTGACAGCTTAGAGCCTGGAGCCTGCTTCAAATTCTTTGTGTGTGTCTCTCTCTGCCCCTCTCCCACTCAGATTCTGTCTCTCTCTCTCTCAAAGATAAGTAAACATTAAAAGAGAGAGAGGGCAGCAATAGAGAACAAACTGAAGGCTTATGGAGGGAGGTGGGTGGGAGATGAGCAAAATGGGTGATGTATATTAAGGACGGTACTTGTTATGATGAGCACTGGGTGTTATATGTAAGTGATAAATCACTAAGTTCTACTCCTGAAGCCAGTATTACACTATATATTAGCTAACTAGAATTTAAATAAAAATTTGGAAAAATAGGGGCACCTGGGTGGCTCAGTCGATTGAATGCCTTGATTTTGGTTCAGGACATGATTTCATGGTTCGTGGGTTCAGACCCCTTATTGGGCTCTGCACTAACAGCGTGGATCCTGCTTGGGATTCTCTCTCTCTCTCTCTCTCTCTCTCACTCTCTCTCTCTGCCCCTCCTCCCTCTTTCTCTCTCTCTCTCAAAATAAAAAAAAACTTTAAAAATTTTTTGGAAAAAAATATATCTGTTACAGTTAGCCTTCCCCTTTGCTGCTTCTATTTTTAGGCTGTTTCTGGGTATTTTCATTTGTTCTTCCATATGAGCTTTATAATCAATTTATCTAGCTGTCAAAACTCTGATGTTGATTTACTTGGATTGCACTAAATGTATAAATTAATTTATGGAGCACTTGTTACCTTTGTAAAATTGAGTCCTCTTATCCAATGATATGGACTGTCTTTCTATCTGCTCAGGCCTACTTTTGTTTCTTTCAGGAGTATCTTACAGTTTTCCTCATACAGGTTTCATACAACTAATAACTCTTGACTGAGAGTTGTAAAGAATTCAGATTCCATCTTATAGATGAGAAAACTGAGGACCAGAATGACCAAGTGATTGCTTGAGACCACAGAGTTAGCACTGGGACTAGCACTCTCCCATCATAGTGCTCTCCGCTATACCACCCTATCATCCTATGGATGCATTTAGGGAACTAGAAAAATGCCCTGTTGTCTGATTCGTGTTTACTCCTCCTGCTCTGTTCTTGAATTTTCCAAAACAACTTCCCAGTTCACCAGATTTGTCTCATGCTACTCTCTCAAGTGCACTCCTGCCAAGCTACCCTTGCCCTTCTGACTTTAGTGTCTTTGCCTACAACATACCTCCCTCCCTTCTAACTCTGCCACGTAGTAACCCCCATCATCCTTCATGTCCCAGCCTAAGTGGCACTCCCTCAGGGAAGTCTTTATTGCTACATAAAAAGATATCCCCCCCAAAACAAACATGTATTATCTCACAACTTTTGCACGTCAGGAATCCAGGCATGGCTTATCTGGATGCTTCTGCCTCAAGGTCTCTCATGAAGTTGCTGTCAAGCTATAGGCAAAGTCTACAATCTCATCTGAAGGCTCAATCGGGAAAGGATTTGCTTCCAAGCTCACTCATGTTGCTGATGGCAAGATTCAGTTCTTTACGGGCTGTTGGATTGAGGGCTTCAGTTACTTGCTTGTCCTGAGGGAAGTCGGCTGCCATATTATGAGGTGTCGTATGGGGAGGTTCTCATGGCAAGGAACTGATAGAGACTTCTGGCCAACAGGCAGCAAGAGAGGTGAAATTTACATCAGTACCCACAGTCCTTTTGTAAACTAATCTTGGAAGCAACATTTCATCACTTTTACCATGTTCTATTTGTTATTTGCTAGGTGCAGCCTACACTCAAACAAGGAAATTTCACAAAGACATGAATACCATGAGACAGAGAACGTTAGGGGTTATTATAGACTGAATTGTGTTTCCCACTCCCACCCCCAGTTCATAGGTTGAAACTCTAAATCTCATTGTGACTATATTTGGAGATAGGGCCTATGAGGAGGTAATTCAAATTAAATGAGATAATAAGGATAGGGCCCAAATCTGACAGAATTCTTGTTCTTTCTTATAAGAAAAGACTCCAGGGGTGCTTGGGTGGCTCAGTCAGTTGAGCATCTGACTCTTGATATTGGCTCAGGTCATGATCCCAGCATCAGGTCATGATCCCAGCATCATGGGATCGAGCCCTACATTGGGCTCCACACTAAGCATGGAGCCTGCTTGGGATTCTCTTCTCCCTCTGCCCCTTTCCTCTGCTTAAGCTCACACACTCTCTCTCACTAGCTCTCTCTCTCTCCCTCCCTCTAAAAAAGAGAAAGAAAAAGAAAAGACTCCAGAGAGGAGCTCTCTCCCTCTTTCTTCCTTCTCCCCTTACCTTCTCCCCACCCCCATTCTTTCTCTCTCTCTCTCTCTCTCTCTCTCTCTCTCTCTCTCTCTCTCTCTCTCCCTCTCTCTTTCTCTCTCTCTCTGCCTTTTGAGGACACAGTGAGAAGGCAGACATCTACAAGCCAGGAAGAAAACTATCACCAGAAACCAAATTAGCTGACACCTTGATCTTGGACTTCCCAGCCTCCAGAACTGTAAGAAATACATTTCTGTTGTTTAAGCCACTAGTCTGTAGTACTTTGTTATGGCAGCCTGAACTAAGGGGCCATCTCAGAGGCTACCCGTACATCTCCCCATACCCTCTAGACCAGATCTGGGCTCCCTACTACATAGCTTCTTTAGCATGCTACAGGTCTCTTTCAGAAAACTATCCCAACAGTAATTAAACTTCTGCAGTTTGTGGTTTAGTTTTAGAATGTCTGTCTCCTCAAGAATGCAATTTCCATAAAACAAGTAAACACGTGGGTCTTGTTTACTGCTGAATCTCCGGCCCATGAACGGTATTTTATACATGGCAAACAATGTATAATTTCTAACTGAAAGACTGTCAGGTAAACTCAGCAACCCCTGATGAGCTGTTTTGGCTGTTGCTACTGCCTCATACCCAAACCAGATAAAATCTATTTTAGGGATACTTTCAACTAGAAATGCAGGCTCCCTGTGGTCATAGTTTCACTGAGGGTGACAAAAATCCCCCCCTTGTTGAAAATTCCAGGTTTATTGCATTCATATTTCTAGATGGAGTTCTCTAGGCCTTGACATATATAGAAAGGGTTGATTTACACTGACTTGCTCCACTTTGAAAAGAAATAAAGTTAGCAGAAGGACAAACCAGATTGCCATGGGTCGGAGAATGAATCACAGCTTTATAAAATTATGAGGGACTGCTCTTATCCCAAGTAAGAGTTTGAAAATTCAGTCAGTGCTTAGCAGCATTCCCTAACATTTTTATACCTTCCTCAATATCATTTTCTCATGTTACGGAATAAGCTAAGTATCACCTTTGAAGCTATGTTTTACAACAGGCAATTTCTAGAAGAGAAACCTGAATTCCAGCTACACGTATGAAAATATGCCTTGACAGCACCAGTAATCAGATAAAAGCACATCTAAACCACAGTGAATTACCGTTTTGTACCCATCAGATTGGCAAAACAAATTTAAAGTTGGGAAACACCAAGTATAATGATAATGTAGACTAACAAGAACCCTCATAAACTGCTGGTGGGAGAGACAGCATAGCCCTGTGGCTGAAAGCAGATTCTAGAGCCATTTTGCTTGGTCTCAAGTCCTGGCTCTGCCTCTTTGGCTTAGCCTGACTGTGGGCTTGCTGGAAGCCGAGCTGTCCCAGCCTGAGTGGCAGGGCCCGGGCTGTGGACGGATTGGTGACTGCAGGGCGGCCCGCCAACAGTGAAGCTTCTGGGACTCCCGCTTTTAGGTAATTTGGCCATAAAAGTACCTGGGGTATTGTCTGTTGGGGAATTGCCCTCGGCAGGCCCCCTGGGAAAATAACCATTGGGGAAAAAATAAGGTTCCGCAAGAAATTGTGTGGCCTTATGTTTAGCCCTTGCCATTCCCTGTGGAGACTCCTCTACTTGCAGGAAGGATAGCCTCATGCATTTGCCAGCAAGGGCGGCCAACGAAGGAGAGACATGGATCTGAAGGCCCCACTTCGGTAACTAAGGAGTGTATCTATGGACACAGGTCACTCTGACCCCTAGGCCCACTTGGCCCCCAGGAGGCATTCCAGATGATGATTGAACCTAGTCGGTTAAAGTACAGAATGGCTCATTGGTTCCTAGGTGCATTGTCTCTCTGAGAATGTATAAGGCGTGGGTTTCTAAGGCCCTCTTGGCCCCCTTCCTGGCACCTTGGACCCAGACGAACACTTTTGTTCTTCAAAACCACGAATGGTTCAGGGAAACAACTAAGAGGTCATGTCCCTGTAACTGTTCCACTTGAGGTGTTGAGAGATAAATGACCTTTCGTGAAAACAGCAAAACAAATACTTTATAAATTATAGATAAACATAGATACATAATAAAAACAATAAAAGAAATTAATCAATAAGCAAAAGGCAGGAGGGAACGTTATGACAAAACAATCATGTTATTCCTTATTGGGTGATCATACAAAGGAACAATTTTAGAATTGGGTAATGTTAGAAAAACATAGATGACGCATGTTGCAAGGAAATCACTAGTATATATAATGCCACATTTACCGCAATAAATCGGCCAGTTCAACACACTGCTGTTGTCTCTGTCCATTTGTATTTTAGTTCTAGCTTTTTATTTTAGTTTTTTATTTTCCAGTGTTTTATTTTAGTTTTATTTTATTTTCACCGACACCGTTCTTCCTTTGGGAACCCCTGGTTGCTGGAGCTGGTCTCTGGCATGGGCTTAGTTAACATCTTGGTACCATTTGTAAAATTGAGATGATGAGGGGCGCCTGCGTGGCTCAGTCGGTTAAGTGGTCGACTTCGGCTCAGGTCATGGTCTCGCGGTCCGTGAGTTCGAACCCCGCGTTGGACTCTGTGCTGACAGCTCAGAGCCTGGAGCCTGTTTCAGATTCTGTGTCTCCCTCTCTCTGACCCTCCCCTGTTCATGCTCTGTCTCTCTCTGTCTCAAAAATAAATAAACGTTAAAAAAAAATTGAGATGATGATAATAATAGAATAATAGCTCCTACCCTAAGAGGACTAGTGTCAATATAATGAGTTAATATAAGAAAAACAGAACAATGCCTGGCGTATAGTTCATGTTATATAAGTATTTGCTAGTAGCAGCGGCAGCAGCAGGAATGGTTGTAAAACAGCACAACCACTTTAGAGAGCACTTGGGCTAGTGCTGTAAAGTTGAAGATACACATAGCATACAAGTCAGCAAGTTTACTCATACTTCTTATCCTAGAGAAACTCATACATGTGTACACAAGGGAGCATGTGCAAGAATTCACATTGTAGCATTGTAATGGGGAAAACTGAAAATAGTCAAAATATCCATCTAAAAGATAATAGGTTTTTTTTTTTTTTTAAATCTGTGGTATATTCATGCAGTGGAATACCAGCAGTGAAAATAAATAAGAGTGCTGGATCTTAAGCTTTAACATGCATTGTAATCCTGGAGAACTTAAGACACAGGTTACCAGGCCTCATCCCCAGAGTTTCTGATTCAGGACGTCAGTGATAGGGCTCAAGAATTTGAATTTCCTGAGGTGCCTGGGTGGCTCAGTTGGTTAAGCAGCCAACTTCTGATTTCAGCTCAGGTCAGGATCTCGCACTTCGTAAGTTCGAGGCCTGCATTGAGCTCCGTACTGACAGTGTGGAGCCTGCTTGGGATTCTCTCTCTCTCTCATTCTCTCTCTGCCCTTCCCCTGCTCTCTCTCTCTTTCTCAAAATAAATAAATAAACGTAAAAAAAATTACATTTCCTAAGTAATGCTGATACTACTGGTCTAGGACCACACTTTATGAATTACTAAATTGGACCTTCATTGATTAGCATGGATAATCTTAACAAACAGAATGTCCAGTAATAAAAGCAAGTTGCAGAACACATACACTTTGATAGCATTTATGTAAAGTTTAAAACCATACACGCACACACTGCATATTGCATATATAGTCACAATAAATACAAAGAAAATGCGTAGGAATGGTAAGGCAATAACTAACTTTGAAATGATATTTACTTTGTGATGAGAGGAGATAAGACATCAAAGAAGGGTATATAGGATGTTTCAATTGTATTTATGACATTTTATTTCTTGAACTCAATGGTGGGTATAGTGTGTTTATTATAATATTCTCTATACATTTTTATATTTAAAGTGAGTTTCCTGGGGGTGCCTGGCTGGTTCAGTCAGTAAAGCATGTGACTCTAGAGCTCAGGGTTGTGAGTTCAAGCCCCACGTTGGGTATAGAGCTTACTTAATAAAAAAAATTTTTAAATAATAAAGTGAGTTTCTTGTAGGCAAGATACAGTGGAATCTTTTTTTTTAATCCAATCTGATCATCTCTAACTTTTAATTGGAGTGTTTAGTCTATTTATATTTATTGTGATTATTGATATGGTATGGTTTTTACTCCACCATCTTGCTATTTGTTTTTTAATTGTCCCATTTATTCTTCATTTCTCTTTTTCCTTTTTTGTTTTACCTTTTGGATAAATTTAGTATATTATATTTTTCATTTTATCTTTTTTTGCCATATTAGTTATATCATTTTGTTTTGTTGGGGTCTTTTGTGGTTGTTTTATGGTTTATAGTATACATCTTTACTAGAGTCCACTGTGAAATAAAAGTAAAGCCCTTTCATGTCTATATGAGAACCTTACAGGCAGGTAGTCTCCCCTTTGTCTTGCCTGCTGCTCCCTTGCAGTGTATTCAGTAGACTTCTAATCCTTTGTTCTGCTTTGGCTGAATTCTTTCACTGCCTGTGCCACTGGCCTCCACCCAATCAGGCCACCCCGCATTTGGTGGCCCTCATGGGGAACCTCTGCTGCCTCAGGACTTTCCTCAGATTCTCCAGGGAATTTCTTGGGACTTTCCCTTGATAGACCAACTCTAATACTCCTAGGGGAACTGACAACCTCTGGCCAAAGTCATTCTCCAGTGAGGATCTGAAGCCCCAAGGGGAACCAGCCAAACTACCCTTGCCTGAAAGGGTGAAGGATTTCCCCTCTTGCCCTTTGGAAGGATCCTTCTCTCCCTCTCCTTTCTCTATTCAGCCCTTTGGCAGCTAACCCTTGTACTCCTCAGATAACTGAAGGTCTATGGCCAGGGCAGCTCCATGGTCTGAAGGTCTGACAGAGAACAGGTCAGCCTATGCCTGTTGAGCCTGCCTCCTCTCCCACTCTGTCCTTCTGAGGTCTCCATTTCTAACATGGGGCACAACAGGCAGCAGAAGCTTGACTAGGGCAAATCCACATACCTTATGGACTTGGTTGGGACCCTTTCCTGATGCTGGCTGGCTCTCAGCCAGCTTCTTTTGTCCCCACCCCCACCCCCCACCCCCATCTTTTTCTTTGTTCCCACGGATCCAGTCGCCATCTTGATCTACAGGCAAAATACATTCCTACACATCTGAGTGAATCCAATAATTCCATATACAATGGTGATTCAACAAGGATTCCAGCCCATACCATCAGAGGATCCCCTCCCACTAAATCCCATGGATCTGGCCACCAAGGAGTTTCATTCAAATCACCTATCCGCCCATTAATATAATACCATGCTCTGGTGTATAACTGCACAGAACCCCTGATGGACTGACAAGTTTAGGTAGGGACAGCATTCCCTCCCATCCAGCATGAAGCAGCTACTGGAGACAAGACTTCCACCCAAATGCCAAAGGTCTGTCATTGTCGATCTGTCAGGGGAAGATGTAGAAGCTGCTTTTAGGAAACAGGTTTGGGCAATGGAAACCTTAGTAAGGTAAAAGGGCCCACAGTGACCACTGGACTGAATGCAAACAGGCTCATTGGGTGACACACCTCAAAATATCCATAAGCTCTAGCTGGGCCTACTTACCACTGGGCAGTTACCAAAACAGGGAAATTCCATGTATTCCCATACCACCTCACTTCCCCTGCTTAGCTATAGCCCCCACCACTGCCTCCTGCAGACAGTTGTTGGCCTGCCTGCTGGTTCCTTGCAATGTATTCGATAAACTCCTATCTCCTTAAAAAAAAGAAAGGAAGGGAGGAAGGAAGAAAGGAAGGAAAAGGAAGAAAGAAAAAAGAAAGAAAGAAAGAAAGAAAGAAAGAAAGAAAGAAAGAAAGAAAGAAAAGGGAAAAAGAAATTACAACAGTATACTTCCATTTTCCCCCTCCTGGCCTTTATGCTATTTTTGTCATTCATTTCACTTCTGCATGTATTATAACCCAACCAAACATTGTTATTATTTTTTCTTTAAACAGTCATTAATCTCAAAAGAGATTAAATATGAGAAAATATTCTTTTATATTTACTCACATATTTACCATATCTGGTAGTTTTTGTTCCTTTATGTAGGTCCAGATTTCCACAGGGCACCATTTTCTTTCTGTATGTAAGATTTTCTCTGGGGCATCTGGTTGGCTAGTAGGTTAAGCATCCAACTCTTGATTTCGGCTCATGTTATGATCCACACTGGGTGTTGAGCCTGCTTAAGATTCTCTCTCTCCCCCTCTGCCCCTTCCCTGCTTGTGCTTTTTCTCTTAAAATAAAATAAAATAAAATAAAATAAAATAAAATAAAATAAAATAAAATAATAAAACAAAAAGATTTCCTTTAACATTTCTTGTAGTATAAATCTGTTAGTGATGAGTTCCTGCAGCTTTTGTGTGTCTCAGAAAAATCTTTATTTTGCCTTTGGTTTTTGAAATATATTTTTGCTAGTTATAGAATTCTAAGCAGACGGGTTTTTTTCTTCAATACTTTAAAGATATTTTGCCTGTCTTCTGGCTTACATGGTTTCCTATGAAAAAAAATCTGTTGTGATTCTTATTTTTGTTCCTTTGTATATAATGTGCTTCTTTTTTCTGTCTACTTTTAAGATTTCTTCTTTATTACTGGCTTTAAGCAATTTGATGCATTGGTGTTGTTTTCTTCACATATCTTGTATTCAGAGTTTATTGAGCTTTCTGGATCTGTGGAGTTACAGTTTTCATCAAATTTTGAAACGTCTCAATCAGTGTCTCTTCAAATATTTTTTATGCTGCCCCATGCCTACATCTTTTTCCAGGAACTCTAGTTACACATATATTAGGCCACTTTAAATTATTCCACCACTCTTGATGCTTTGTTCATTTTCTTTAGTCTCTTTCTCTCTGTGTTTCATTTTGGATGGTTTCTATTGCTGTATCTTCAGGTTCACTAATCTTTGTTCCTGCAATGTCTAATTTGTTTTTAGTCTCATCCAGTGCCTCTTGCATCTCATACATTTGTGTTTTCATTTCTGGAATTTTGAGTCTTTCTTCATATCCCCTGTGTAGACTACATTTGCCCCACTACTAAAAAAAAAAGTTAAAAAAATTTTCCAATCTTTCCTCTACCTCCTTGAACATATGGAATATAGATTTCATAACTCTTTTAGTATCCTTGTCTCCTAATTTTATCACCTGTGTCATTTCTGTGCCTGTTTCCGTTGATTAATGTTTCTCCTGAGTATGAGCCATATTTTCCTGCTTCTTTGAATGCTTTGTAATTCTTAATTGGGCACCAAACATTGTGACTTTTACTTTGTTCCGTGTCATATAGCTTTTTTTTTTTTAAATTTCTATAAATATTCCTAAACTCTGTTCTGGATTGCAGTTAAATTACTTGGAAACAATTTGATCCTTTCAAGGTTTACGTTTAAGTCTTGTTACATAGTATCAGAGCAGCCTTTAATCTAAAGCTAAAGTTTCCCCACTACTAACACCAATACTCTCCTAAGTACTTTACCCATCTTGTGAACTATGAGAATTTTTCACTTTGGTGTGTGAGAATAATCCCATTATGTGCATTCCACAGATTGTTTCTTCTAATCCTTCCAGATAATATTTTCCCTGGCCTTAGATACTTTCTTCACATGCAGATGCTGATCAGCACTCAGATTAAGACTCAAGGGGGGTACAACCTTAAACTTACACAATGTTATATGTCAATTATATCTCAGTACAGCTGGGAAAAGATTCCAGAGGAATCCTCTGAAGCTCTCTGGAACTCAGTGTAGCTCTTTCCTGTTTGGTACTCTGGGCTGCAAACTCAAGCTGCCATAGTCTTCCCAGACTCCTAACTTCATCTCATCAATTTAAGGCTTTCAGGCTCCACCTCGGTTGTCCTTCCCTGCTCTGTGGCAAAATCTCCATGCAATAACCTGGGGCAATAGTAGGATTCACCTTGTTTGTACCATCTCTCTAAGGGCTCACTGTTCTTTGCCGCCTGAGAGCTTGTCTCTTGTATTTTTCCAGTTTTTAGTTGTTCGTAGTGGGAAGGGAAGTTTTGTTCTTGTTACTCTTTTTTTAATACACATTTTTATATCTTAATTATTTCATAGAAAATTATTCAAGATGACTTCTTCTGTGACCTGAGTCACTGAGTTTTCCATTGAATTTTTCACTTAAAAATTCAGGTAATTGTATTTATTGAGCATCTATGATGTGCCAGAGACTTCTTAAGTACTTTACATGTATTACAACCTTTATTCTTCAAGACAGGAAATAAGATAGCAAGAATATTTCTCACATGTAATTGTCCCTTATACTTTATAAAGAACATCCATATTTTCCTTTTTTCTAATTTTCAAAAGCTTTGAATTTGGGATCAACTGTCAAACCTAAACTGAACTATAATGTCTCCATTTATATAGAGCCTTCCCATAAAATATATAATGAAATCTGAACTTCTTACAGTACCCTACAAGACAATATATGACCTTGCTCTTGTCTGTTTCTCTTATTTCATGTCTGATACCATTTATAGCCACACTGGCCTTCTTTTTTTTTTTTTAATTTTTTTTCAATGTTTATTTATTTTTGAGAGAGACAGAGACAGAATGCGAGTGGGTTAGGGGCAGAGAGAGAGGAAGACACAGAAGCAGAAGCAGGCTCCAGGCTCTGAGCTGTCAGCACAGAGCCCGACGTGGGGCTCGAACTCACGAGCTGTGAGATCATGACCTGAGCTGAAGTCAGTCACCCAACCAACTGAGCCACCCAGGCACCCCCCACACTGGCCTTCTTTATGTTCCTTGAACAAGACAAATATACTTGTGCCTCAGGTCCTTCCCCTTCCTATTCCTTCGACCTGAAACACTCTTCTCCCTGCCTTCCACCTGGATTGCTTCTCTCTCATCTTTCTGATCTCAACCCACCTCTCCAAAGTACTTCCTTCATCATGCAATTTAAAGTAGCCTAGAGGCGCCTGTGTAGCTTAGTCAGTTAAGGGTCGGACTTCCACTCAGGTCAGGATCTCGCAGTTTGTGAGTTCAAGCCCTGTATTGGGCTCTGTACTGATAGCTCAGAGCCTGGAGCCTGCTATGGATTCGGTATCTCCCTCTGTCTCTGCCCCTCTCCTCCTCGCAATCTGTCTGTCTCTCTCTCAAAAATAAATAAACATTAAAAAAAAATTTAAGTAGCCTCTAGGGGTGCCTGGGTGGCTCACTTGGTTAAGCATCTGACTTCAGGCAGAGCTAAGATGGTGGAGAAGTAGGGGGACCCTACTTCCTCATCCCTCAAACACAGCTGTATTGAGGTCAGATCGCTTGGAACACCCAGGAAATCTATCTGCAGAGCGGTAGAAGGATCTCTATAGTTGGAGGCAGACAGCTTGGCAGGATCGAGGTGCATGTATGTGAATTGGGGGAGATAAAATGGCATAGGTACAGAGGGGAGGGAACCCTTTCTGTGCAGAGACAAAAGGGAGAGAAAGAGAGAGGGCTTCTAAAAGTCGGTATCAAGTTAGCACAAGAGGAAAACCTCTCCAGACCATGGACTGGGGAAGGAGAAATACAGAGAGTGCCAGTTTATAGTTTGCAAACAGTCGTAGGAGCTGAAATTCAGCGATTTCAAACGTGCATGACTTTCTCCAGAGCAAAGCTGGGAGCTGTGTGTGTGCTCCTGGGGAGGATGAGCCGGCCCCAGAGCACATATCACGGTGTAGCGATCTCAGGGGCGCAAGGGGAGAGAAAGATCCCTTCCCTCAAGTACTGTGGGAAGAGGGTTTATTGCCTCCCCAAGGACAAAAGACTCTGCAGGTGCCAGCCAAAAGTTCTTTTATCAGCAGGGCAGAGTGGCTCTACATCAGAACAGGGTCCGTGTGGTGCAGGGTCCTTTAAGACATCGGGGTTTGAATCCCAGCAGACACCTAGGCAGCTGGGGAGACTGGAGCAGGGCAAGCTGACTGCCCTTGCTATTCTGAGGGCTGCCTGAACAGCGTGGTTTGAGACACCCAGTCAGGGGAGAGACTGGGATGTGGCCATTTCTTCTCCCCTTCACCGACATGGTGGGACTTCAGGGAGCAGTGCAGTGGCCTCCAAGGGGAGATGACCCACTTACACAAAGCCTTGCCCCTTGGTGCCTGGTAACTGCTTACCTACTGGAGTAAAACTGACTGACCCAACACAACCAGCCTCTCCTCCAGACCAACACAGCCACCCTCCCAGGGACCAACAGACCACTATTTTGGGTCCCCCCCCCCTTTTACTTTTCTTTCTACCATCTTTTTTTTTTTTTTTTTTTGGAATCAAGCTCATAGTTTCTGATTTGATTTTGGTCAATTCTTATTGTGTATGTGTGTGTGTGTGTGTGTGTGTGTGTTTCATCATACATTTAAAAAAATTTTTTTAAACATTTATTTATTTTTGAGAGAAAGAGACAGAGCATGAGAGGGAGAGGGACAGAGAGAGAGGAAGACACAGAATCTGAACCAGGCTCTAGGCTCTGAGCTGTCAGCAGAGAGCCCAATGTGGGATTCGAACTCATGAGCAGTAAAATCATGACCTGAGCTGAAGTCAGACACTTAACCAACTGAGCCATGCAGGCACCCCTAATCAGGTATTTTTATTCTACTCTTTTAACACCTTTTCTATTTCTTCTTCCTCTTTATTTTCCTTTGTCTTTTTTGGATTTAGCCTTATAGTTTTTTGATTCTCTGTTTGGTCTTCTTTTCTCCCCTTTCATTTTTCTCTTTTTATGGGATCAGCCTTCCCCCCACTTTTCCCTTTATTTCCTGGGTTACTTCAACAAACAAATCAAAGCACACCTGGTTGAAGGTCCAAACACTCCACCACTAGAAGCAAGGAGGAACTCTGCAGAGGACCAACCAGTGGGATAGAGGAGCCAAAATGCAACAACACAGTGCATGCAACACACACCAACAACACTTCCTGAAGTGCCAGGCCCTGGATAGTGTATGGCCCTTTTTTAATATAATAGTACTCGCAGGTGCAGGACACATAACAAGCTTTTAAAACATGCCAGAGACAGAAACAGCCAAAATGACAAAATGGAGGAATTCTCCCCAAAAGAAAATTCAGGAAGAAATCACAGCCAGAGAATTGCATGTAACAGATATAAGCAATATATCTGGACAAGAATTTAGAATAACAGTCATAAGACTTATAACTGGGCTCGAAAAAAAAAGCATAGAAAACACCAGAGAATCTCTTGCTGCAGAGATCAAAGACTTGAGAACTAGTCACAATGAGTTTTTAAAATGCTATAACTGAAATGCAAAATAGATACAGACAGCAAGGATGGAAAAAGCAGAGGGGAGAATAGGTGAAATAGAAGATAAAATTATGGAAAATAAAGAAGCTGCAAAATAAGAGGGAAAGAAAATTACTAGATTATGAGGGAGAATTGGAGAACTGAGTAATTCCATGAAATGAAACAATATCCATGTCATAGGAGGTCCAAAAGAAGAAAAATGAAAGAAAGGGGCAGAAGGTTTATTGGAACAAATTATAGCTGAGAACTTCCTAATCTGGGGAAGGAAACAGGCATCCAAGTCCAAGAGGCACAAATAACTCCCTTTAAAATCAATAAAAACCAGTCAACACCACAACATATCATGGTGAAACTGACAAAATACGAAGATAAAGAGAGAATTCTGAAAGTAGCCAAGGACAAAAGGGTAGACACATAAGGTTAGTAACAGACCTGTCCACTGAAACTTGGCAGGCCAGAAGGGAGTAGCAGGAAATATTCTGTGTGCTAATAGGAAAAATATGCAGCCAAAAATCCTTTATTCAACAAGGGTGTCTTAAGAATAGAAGGAGAGAGAAAGATTTTCCCAGACAAACAAAAAGTAAAGAAGTTCATGACCACTAAACTAGCCCTGCAAGAGATCCTAAGGGGAGCTCCATGAGTGGAAAGCAGCAAAGACTACAAAGGACGATTGACATCACAAAAGTGAAATCTACAGATAACACAATGGCATCAAATTCATATCTTTCAATAATCACTCTGAATGTAAATGGACTAAATGCCCCAATAAAAAGACACAGAGTATGAGAATGGATAAAGAAACAAGATTCATCTATATACTGCCTACAAGCTACTCATTTTAGATCTGAGGACACCTGCAGATTGAAAGTGAGGGGATGGAGAACTATCTATCATGCTAATGGACATCAAAAAAAAAAAAAAAAAGCCAGAGTAGCCATACTTATATCAGACAAACTAGATTTTAAAATAAACACTGTAACAAGAGATGAAGAAGGGCATTATGTCATAATTAAGGGGTCTATCCATTAAGAAGAGCTAACAATTGTAAATATTTATGCCCCCAACACACCCAAATATATAAATCTATTAATCACAAACATAAGCAAACTTTTGGATAATAATATCGTAATTGTAGGAGACTTTAATACTCCACTTACAACAATGGACAAATCATCTAGGCAGGAAATCAGTAAGGAAACAGTGGCTCTGAATGACACATTGGGCCAGAAGGACTTAACAGATATATTCAGAACATTTCATCCTAATGCAGCAGAATACACATTCTTCTAGAGTGCACATAGAATGTTCTCCAAGATAGATCACATTTTGGGTCACAAGACAGCCCTCAACAGGTATAAAAAGATTGAGATCATACCATGTATATTTTCAGATAACAACACTATGAAGCTTGAAATCAACCACAAGAAAAAATTTAGAAAGCCCCCAAATATATGGAAGTTCAAGAACATCCTATGAAAGAATGAATGGGTTAGCCAGGAAATTAAAGAAGAAATTTAAAAATACATGGAAGCAAATGAAAATGAAAACATGACAGCCCAAACCCTTTGGGAGGCAGTCATAAGAGGAAAATACATTGCAATTTAGGCCTATCTCAAAAGCAACAAAAGTCCTAAATACACCACCTAACCTTACACCTAAAGGAGCTAGAAGAGGCACAGCAAATAAAGCCCAAAGCCAGAAGAAGAAGAAAAATAAAAAAGATTAGAGCAGAAATAAACAATATAGAATCAAAAACAAAAAACAGTAGAACAGATCAATGAAACTAAGAGCTGGTTTTTTGAAAGAATAAACAAAATTGATAAATCCCTAGCCAGACTTCTCAAAAATAAAAGAGGACCCATACAGATAAAACCATGAATGAAAGAGGAGAGATCACAACCAACACCACAGAAATACAAACAATTATAAGAGAATACTATGAAAAATTATATGCCAACAAACTGGACAATCTGGAAGAAATGAAAAAATTCCTAGACACTCATATCCTAGCAAAACTCAAACAGGAAGAAATAGAAAATTTGAACAGACCCATAACCAGCAAAGCAATTGAATCAGTTACCGAAAATCTCCCAACAAATAAGAGTCCTGGGCCAGATGGCTTCCCAGGGGAAATCTACCAGACATTTAAAGTAAAGTTAATACCTATTCTTCTCGAACTATTCCAAAAAATAGAAATGGAAGGAAAGCCTCCAAACTCATTCTGTGAGGCCAGCATTACCTTGATTCCAAATCCAGACAAAGTCCCCACTAAAAAGGAGAATTGCAAGCCAATATCTCTGATGAACTCAGATGCAAAAATTCTCAATAAGATGCTAGCAAATTGAATTCAACAGTACATTAAAAGAATTATTCACTATGATCAAGTGGGATTCACTCCTGGGCTGCAGGGCTGGTTTAGTACTTGCAAATCAATCAACATGGTACACCACATTAATAGAAGAAAGGATAAGAACCATATGATTCTTAGATGCAGAAAATGCATTTGACAAAAATAGCATCCTTTCTTGATAAAAACCCTCAAGAAAGCTGAGATAGTAGGAACATACCTTAACATCATAAAAGCCACACATCATGAAAGGCCCACAGCTAATATCATCGTTAGTGGGGGAAAACTGAGAGCTTCCCGCATAAGATCAGGAATGAGACAGGGGTGTCCATTCTCAGCACTGTTGTTCAACATAGTATTGGAAGTCCTAGCTTCAGCAATCAGACAACAAAATGAAATAAAAGGCCTCCAAATTGGCAAAGAAGTCAAACTTTCACTCTTTGCAGATGACATGATACTCTGCATGGAAAACCCAAAAGACACCACCAAAAAACTGCGAGAACTGATACATGAATTCAGCCGAGTCGCAAGATATAAAATCAACATATAGAAAGTGGCTGCATTTGTATACACCAATTATGAAGCAACAGAAAGAGATATCAAGGAATCGATACCATTTACAATTGCACCAAGAACCATAAAATACCTAGGAATAAACCTAACCAAAGAGGTAAAAGATCTGTACGCTGAAAAGTATAGAAAGCTTATGAAAGAAATTGAAGACACAAAGAAATGGAAAAACATTCCATGCTCATGGATTGGAAGAACAAATTATCATTAAAATGTTGATACTACCCAAAGTCATCTACACATTCAATGCCATCCCTATCAAAATACCACCAGCATTCTTCACAGAGCTAGAATAAACAATCCTGAAATTTGTATGGAACCATAAAAGACCCTGAATAGCCAAAGCAATCCTAGAAAAGAACACCCAAGCTGGAAGCATCACAATTCTGGACTTCAAGCTGTATTACAAAGCTGTAATCATCAAAACAATATGGTATTGGCACAAAAACAGACACACAGATCAATGGAACAGAATAGAGAACCCAGAAATGAACCCACAAATACATGGCCAACTAATCTTTGACAAAGCAGGAAAGAATATCCAGTGGGAAAAAGACAGTCTCTTTAGCAAATGGTGCTGGGAGAACTGGACAGCGACATGCAGAAGAATGAACCTGGAACCACTTTCTTACATCATACACAAAAATAAAATCAAAATGAATAAAAGACCTAAATTTGAGACAGGAAACCATCAAAATCCTACAGAAGAAAACAGGCAACAACCTCTTTGACCTTGGCCACAGCAACTTCATACTTTACATGTCTCCAAAGGCAAAAGAAATAAAAGCAAAAATGAACTATTGGAACTTCATCAAGATAAAAAACTTCTGTACAGCAAAGGAAACAATCAACAAAACTAAAAGGGAACCAACAGAATGGGAGAAGATATATCAGACATATTGGATAAAGGATTAGTATCCAAAATCTATAAAGAACTTACCAAACTCAACACACAAAAACCAAATAATCCAGTAAAGAAATGGGCAGAAGACATGAATAGACACTTCTCCAAAGAAGACATCCAAATGGCAAGCATACATGAAAAGATGCTCCACATCATTCATCATCAGGGAAATACAAATCAAAACCACAATGAGATACCATCTCACACCTGTCAGAATGGCTGAAATTAACAACTCAGGAAACAGATGTTGGTGAGGATGTGGAGAAAGAGGAACCCTTTTGCACTGTTGGTGGGAATGCAAACTGGTGCAGCTGCTCTGGAAAACAATTTGGAGGTTCCTCAAAAAATTAAAAATAGAACTACCCTATGACCCAGCAATTGCACTACTGGGAATTTATCTAGAGGAGAAAAACTGCTGATTCAAAGGGGCACATGCACCCCACTGCTTATAGCAGTGCTATTGACAATAGCCAAATTATGGAAAGAGCCCAAATGTCCATCAATGAATGGATAAAGAAGATGTGAATGGATAAAGAAGATACACACACACACACACACACACACACACACACACACAATGGAATACCACTTGCATATGTATATGTATACATATACATACAATGGAATACCACTCGGCAATGAAAAAGAATGAAATCTTGCCATTTGCAACAATGTGGGTGGAACTGGAGGGTATTACGCTAACTGAAATAAGTCAGAAATATATGATTTCACTCGTATGTGGGATTTGAGAAATTCAACAGACAAACATAGGGGAAGGGAAGGAAAAATACGATAAAAACCAAGAGGGAGGCAAACCTATAAGACTCTTTAATACAGAGAACAGAGTGAGGGTTGATGGGGGTGGGGGTGGAGGGGCGTGTTAAGTGGGTGACTGGCATTAAGGAGGGCACTTTTTGGAATAAGCACTCGACGTTATATGTAAGAGATGAATCACTGGGTTCTACTTCTGAAGCCAAGACGACACTGTATGTTAACTAACTTGAAAATAAATTAATAATAATTTTTTAAAAAGATCTGACTTTGGCTCAGGTCATCATCTCACCTTTCGTTAGTTCGAGCCCGGCATTAAGCTCTCTGCTATCAGTGCAGAGCCCACTTCCAAGCCTCTGTCTCCCTCTCTGTCTGCCTTTCCCCTGCTCGCGTGTGAGCATACTCTCTCTCACTGTCTCTCAAAAATAAATATTTAAAAATAACAACAACAGAAATAACGTAGCCTCTCCCCATGGATGAACCTTGAGGATTTTATGCTAAATGAAATAAGACCAAGAAAGACAAATACCATATGATTTCACTCATATGTAGAATCTAAAAAACAAAACAAATAAAAAATAAGCAGAATCAGACGTATAAATACAGAGAACAAACTGATGGTTGCCAGAGGGAAGGAGCATGGGGAAATGGGTAAAATGGATGAAGAGGAGTTAGAGATACAGGCAACAATTCTGGAATGAATGTCATGGGAACAAAAGGTACAGCATAGGGAATATAGTCAATGATATTGTAATAGTGATGTAACAGGACAGATAATAGCTACACTTGTAGTAAGCATAGCATAATGTATAGAGATATTGAATTACTATGTTGTACACTGAAAAGTAATGTAACATTGTGTTACCTATTCTCAAATAAAAAATTTTTAATAAAAATAAATAAATAGGGGCGCCTGGGTGGCTCAGTTGGTTAAGCGTGGGACTTCAGCTCAGGTCATGATCTTGCGGTTCGTGGGTTCAAGCCCCGCGTGGGGCTCTGTGCTGACAGCTCAGAGCCTGGAGCTGCTTCGGATTCTGTATCTCCCTCTCTCTCTCTGCTCCTCCCCCACTCTCATTCTGTCTCTCTCTCTCAAAAATAAATAGTAAACATTAAAATTTTTTTAAATAAAAATAAAAAAATAAAGTAGCCTCTCCTTGCCTTAACTAATCACTCTCCCTAACATCACCCTGTTTATCTTCTTCCTTACTAGCATTTGCCACTGACTGGAATTATTTTGCTTATTTACTTGTTTATTGTCTATATCCTTTTACATGAATTAGTATGCTTCTGGCTGCAGGTATTAGAAACCCCCAACTCACTTTAAAATGTGAAATTTATTATCTTACGTGACTAGAAGTCCAACAATAGGGCAGTCTCTGGGCAAGGAAGGATGAGTAGTTTAAAAATGACATTCAAGGACCCAAATTCTTTCAGCCTCTATGTTCTACCATCCTTACTCTCTATCTTCACTCTCCTCTGGCTTCTCTCATGGTTGCAAAATGGTTGTAGTGGTGCCAGTTGTCACATCCAGACACAACAACGGCCAGAGAGAAAAGATGCTATCTCTTATTGCATCTCTTCTAAATTTACTAGGAAGTCCCCAGTCCCCATTAGATTCCCTCTGATTTCTCACTAGTCAGTATTGGGTCATTTGCTTGGAGATGATTTAGATCAACTACTCATAATGGAAAACAACCACCATAACCACAGAAATGATCACTAGAGCTTTAGGATGTTGTCTATCTCATTCATGATTGTATTTCCAAAGCCTAGTGCAGTACTTGGCATGCAACAAAATTGGCATCTGTTGAATACCTACTAAGTGCCAGACACACAACATGATCTTCATTATAATTTCTTTCTCAAAACAACTTTATACAAGAGGCATTATTATTCTTTTACACAAAGAAAACTAATGCTTAGGAGATTAAGAACTTTGACCAAGATCACAAAGTCAGTCACAGCACTAGGATTTCAAAATATGGGGGTCTGGATCTAAAGGTGACACGTTTCCCACTACAACCTAATTAACAGAAGGTATTCTTTCTCTTTCAGAAACAACTGGACAAATATGTCAATCCCATGGGAAGAACAGCTAAAGAAAATCTGGCTAAATTCATGCTTAGCCTACAAGATATCAGGAAAACAGCAACAGTCTTTCACTGATATTACTGAAACTGAGTCCCCGACCTTATCACTTGTATATTGTCTAAATGTGTAGTAAAAAATGAGATGGCTGTGTGGTCTGGTAAAATCGGGCAGAGTACAAATTGAAAAAGAATTTTTCACACAGAGGAAGTGTTTGAAATGTCTGCATAAAGTGTTTGGACAAACACTTTTTGTTTTTCTCCTGCTAATCTGTTTGTCCTTGGTGAAGTGTTTGGATAAAACTCTGGTATCTTGAAAGCTAAACTGTGGGAAATCTGGAAGGTCAGGTCTATTTCTGATTTGGCTGTGTATCCCCAGCAGCTTGCACATTGCAGGAGCCTAAGAGAGATATGTCAGCCCCGCCTACGCACGCGTCAATCATACACTCCACAATGAGGGGCAACATTGTGCCTATACGGTGCAATAGGAGACCTACAAGCTACGGATAAATAAAAACTCCTAGCTTTTTGTGACTACACCCATTTTTCTATTGCCTTCTGGTGGGGAAAACAAAGAAGAAAGAAGGAAACTTCGGTATTCAAATACTGTCAGATCAGCTGTGAACTTGCAAAGTGGTCATCCTCAGGATTGGAGGAAGCGGCTAAGAGGACAGGCAGTCTTTGAGGCGATCCGAATCTCCAGCAAAGGGCGCGGCTACTTCCTGAGCCGCGCCGGAACCTTTTAGCGGGCTGTATGAGTTCCAGAAGGAACGATTTAGGAACAGGACCGCTTCCGCTGCTGAAGAGACGAGAGGGGTGGGGAGGAAATAGTTTGAGGATCTGATCCTGCCTGCGCTAGCGGCGGCAGTGGAGCAGGCAGAGAGGGGGCGGCGGCAGAGAAGAAAGTGACAGAGCCGGTGAGTTAGCCGCCTTAGAGCAGGAGACAGTGGACAGCGCCCAGAACTTGCTTTGCAAATCTGGTCCTAAGTTGCTGAGCTGCCGGGTGGGGTAGGGGGCCGTGCTTCGCCCGCCGCCTGTCAGTGGGCGCCGAAACGGGGCTTTTGGGGCGCTGGGGCTGGGCCTCGCGGGGCACCAGACTGCGCTCTAGCTGGCTGACACCCCTACCCGGGAGCCCTGGGGGACGCTGGGGTTCTTACCCTGCACAGCTTCCCCGGACAAGAGCTGGAATTCGGGGGAAGGAAATGGGTACTGTGCGTCCCATTTAACCCTCGGGACCTACCGAGGTCTTGCCAAGTGGGTGGTGGACATTGTTTCGGGCACTGAACGAAGGGCTTGTAAGGAGAATGTTAGTCTGGAACCGGAGCTCTGCTCCGTTCGTGCTGCCCGACTGTCGGAAGCGGAGTCGAGTCGTTTGTTTTTAAAGGCAAATGCCGCCCCCTGCTCCTGTCACTTCGGGACAAGTTAAAGCTTCAGATCCGTTGTTAAGCCAGCGTGTTCCCTATCCAGTCTATCCTCTTATTACTTCTGTGGGTAAATGTGTTCTGTAGGTATACTTGATAGTGAGGCCAAAAGTTAAATGTCTTCAAGCACTTTTTGAGGAGAGGCCAAAACTAACCTAGCAATCAGGACTGTATAAGCGCGCTTTCCTCACTTTCACTTATAATCGTTTTAGCTTTCCATGTCTATATCCAGACTGAGGATAGTCATCTTAAAGGCACTAAGGTTATGACGGTGCAGATGCAAAAGGCCTGTGGTATAATATGATATAAAGTTTTTTTTTTTTATCACTGAACGAAATGATTATATAGAGATTGTTACTGGAAAGATCAGAAATAGTTTTTTATTAAGTTACTGCTTTTCTGTTGTCTTAGGTTCGGCTGTAGAGTGTGGTGAAGGGTACTTTTCATGGTGCATGGAAGGAAAGCCAATGCGCAGGTAGGCTTTTAGGAAGAAAACCTTCAGTTTCACTGATTGAAATTCAACATGGAATAATTCAGGACTTCATTTAATTTTTTGAAAGGGTTTTCAAACTTTACCAAATTCTGCTGGAACTGATGATTCTTGTTCTAAAATAAATCAAAAGTATTATCTAGAATTAATCACATTTTAAATAAGAGCCCGATATAGTACCTACATGTCTAAAGAACGTTATGAATTTTACGTAGTTGTTAACATTTAAATTTTCCTTCTTGCATGGTAATTTTTGTGATAATCATTAAGTGTGATATGATACTCTCTGAGTTCCTTAGTCTTCAATTCTCTATAGAATGTAGAAGATTCTGTTGCCATTGAAGAATAATGATAATTTGTAATACACTGTACATATACCTAATTATGGTTTGGCCTATTTTATTGGTGATCAATAGTACATTTGTTCTGTTAATTAAAATAGCTGCATTGCAGGAAAGATTCTTGGGGAACTGAAAAAGGTAGTGGACATAATAACTTAACCCATAGAAAAATGGAGCAGAGTGTAAGATTATATAGACAATCATAAGCCCTCCCAATTCTAAAGTTGATAATGTTTTTTCTTAATATTTTCTAACAAATAGATCTAGAGTCATCAAAACAAAATCAGCCCAGTTCTTTTTCTTTGTTCTTTAAACTCATTTCACATTTGTTGAACTGTATGTAATCATTTGTTACTTAGCATCAAAGAGAAATGGCTCTGGCAGAGCCAGAGAAGAGAAGAAAACATTTTAGGAGAAGAAACATTAAATGATGGGGGTATGACTTATGACTTAGGACCAGGAACAAGAATATATATTGTTTTCCAAATCTGTTATTGATTTTTTGATTGACCTTGAACTGTTTACCTTCTCTGTGTCCCAACTATTTTTCTAATGTATCTGACCAGGATATTGGGAACTAATGAATGCTTTCAAATGCTTTGAGATCTCCAGATTAAAGATGATATGATGTAACAAATGTCAGTATCTTATTTGTATCAAACTTCATGTAGGAATAATATTTGACTGCAGAGTACATGAAGAAATTAACATCTATTAAATGCTTTACCACTTTATCCTTTATCATGGTTGCAAAAACCACTGATTGCTTCTCTTCCTCATTGCTTCTGTTCCTCACCTGCCATAAATGTCATATCTTATGTAATTGCTAAAATAAGAGCTTATTATTTTTTAAAAAGAGAAGGCACAGCGTGGGAATGTCTTTGGTTTATCAGTAATTTCTATATAAAATATTCACTTAATCACTCATATCTACATGCTTTTTTTTCTTGCTTTATTATATAATACTGCCAGTTATTCAAAATCATGTTGAGAGAATTCTTGTGCCATTAATTGTCAAACTACAGCTCTTTCTTCATCACCATCACTTGGCCAGAGCCTGGCCTACCCATTGATCTCGGATTTAATTTTACATTTGCTTACCTTTCCCTGCTTGGCTGTCATTCTTGTAGCTGCAGCCCAGAAGGCAGTCTCTGTGCAGTAATGTTGGTTTTATACTTAGCTGCTATTGGAGAAGCTTTGAATAAGAAGTAACTCTATTAAGATTATTTGAATACACGTTTATTCTCCCTACTAGAGAATTTTGAGTCTTCTATACCTTTGCATCCCTGGTGCCTAATGATTCCTGAATAATCATTTAAATGACTAAACAGTACCTGCAGGCTTTTTCCCTGCGTGCTACCTGCCAAAAAATATGAACAAGAAAAGGCTGAAAACAAGTTCGTTAAAGGTATTTTAATGCTTAATTACAAAGTTTTATGAAATTGATTGACATCTTACTAGTAAAGCTTTATTGAATTCATTTAAATAGCCATTATGTGTACAGATACAAAATGTAAAAGATACAATAAGATGGTCAGTGAAAAGTAAGTCTCCCAATGCTGACCCCAGCTCCCAGTTCTCTTTATAGGCAACCACTACAAACAGTTTCTTATTCATTTTTCATAAACATAATGGACATACAAGCATACACAACAACTCTCCTTTTCTAAAAACACTAATGTCAGCATACCACGCACATTCTACTATATCTTTCTTTTTTCACTTCACACATTATCTTGTAGATTATGACAAGTACATATAGACCCACCTTATTCTTTTTGCTAGCTACTTAGTATTTCATTGTCTGTAAGTGCCATATAGTTAACCAGTCCTTTTCGGAGACACTTAAAGCTATTTCAATATTTTGCTATTACAACCAGTCTGCAGTGAATATCCTTGCCAGTTGTTTTTGCCCAAATGTGTATGCATAGAATAAATTCTTAGATGTAGAATTGCCCAAAGAGTATGTGTGTTTTTAAATTTTGGTAAATATTGACAAATTTCCTTCCTTAGAGATTATACCAATCTAGTCTCACCAAAAATATGCTTGTTTCCCAACATATTATTTTTTACTGTTTATTTATTTTTGAGATAGAGAGACAGAACGTGAGCAGGGAAGGGGCAAAGAGAGGAGGAGAGACAGATCCAAAGCAGGCTCCAGGCTCTGAGCTGTCAGCACAGAACCCGATATGGGGCTTGAACCCACAAACTGCAAGATCATGACCTGAGTTGAAGTTGGATGCTTAATGGACTGAGCCACCCAGGCACCCCTAAGATATTATTTTTTAATCATGTATTTCATTTAGAGATACTAAATCATTTTGCAATGTAATTATTTCCTTCCTTAAATATATAAATAGGAAACTGAGCCTGATTTTATTAGGAATTGATTCGTTCACTCGCCAAACATTTCTATAGAACTGATTATATGCCCATATACTGTATATATGCAGATGAAGAGATGGAAAGACATGTGAATAGACACCATACTACAACATGAACAGAATTTTAATAGAGATGTAAACATAGAGAAGGGAACTTCTGCTCTGTGAAGATGAGGAGAGCTTCACAGAGATGGTGATATTTGAGCTGGATCTTATAGAAAGGATAAGGATTTGCTTTAAAGTAAAGAATGTACTTTAAAAGATACGAATTTAAAGAAGGAAGTTAATTAAAGACCCCATAAACAGAAGGAACATCTGTGCTGTGCCCCCACCTCAAAAAAAGACACCAAGACCTGCAAGTATATGACATGAATGGAATGGTGAGTATATCTGCAGTGTAGAGCATGTGGGGGCAGAAAAAGTGAAACAGGGAAAAATCATAGAGAATTAGGCTGCAACCATGGGAAAGAGTTCAGCTTTATCCTCTAGGTATTTAAGAACCAGTGTGCATTGTTATATAGATTAGATTTGTTCTTGGGGCTGATCTTTGGGAGGAAAGGGCATAGACTGGAAAGAGGGAAGAAATGATGGCGAAGAAACTAATTACAGGAGTTGTGGTGGTTTAGGTGAAACCTGACGACGACTGGAAGTAGATCTGTGGCAGTGGGGATTGAGAGAAGAGGATGGAATTAAGACTTTGTCTAATAGTGACCTCAAAAGGATTTGGTGGATATAGAATAAGGAAAAGGTAGCAGCATAAATGACTCCAAGGATTTCAGCTTGGGAAACCAGGTGCTGCCATGATGAGATCAAAAATACAGGAAGAGGCACCAACAGGTTTCAGTAAGCCAGAAATAGTTTCTCTTTCATACGTTTTAAGATTGTTATGTCTAGGAAACCAGCCAACAGAGATAGCCAGCATATAACTGGAATATGGGTTTGGGACACAAGAGAGCAGAAGAGATGCAAAAAATTGCGCATCAGCAGCCCACAGAATGTTCTTGAAGTTGTAGGCGTGAATGAGGGTAGAACAGAAAAGGGGGATGCCAAGGACAGAACCTCAAGATCAGATGAGCTTCTCCTTGCTTCAAACAACAATAACAATCCCATTCAGGTCTCATATCTTTAGAATTTCCTATTTATTTTAATCCGTCTAAAATGCATGTTTAAAAATAGTAGTGTAAAATGTACCTGCTAGTGTAAAATGACTCTTCCTTGGTGTGGCATGCACTGTAGGTTAGCTTGCTGAACAACTGTTCTTCCTTTCCTTTACTATATAGAAACAGGAACATAAAATATTATGCTTGGTATCATCATCTTCTTTGCATTTGAGATGGCCGTATAACACAGTGCTGCCAATGAAATGTCAGCAGAAGCTGCTAAGAGGTATCCTAGGGAGGCCCTGGCTGTCCTGACGTAAAGGGAGGCTAGCTTGTTTGCATGCTCTTCCTCCTTCATGCCTTGATGGCTGGACCAATCCTGATATTCATTTTACCCGATAAGCAGGGATGAGGTATTTTAGGGCTAAAGCATTTATGACCTGTTTTCAGATTAAGGGGTTACAGCCTGGCTTCCTGGTATGGAATCAGGTATGGAATTTATGTAGTGCTAGTGGGTGCCCTCCTGGTAAGCAGAGCTGGCACTTTGGGCTATTATTTCTGTCTTAAGGGTTTTTATACTACTATCTGTAGTTTTCTCTTTTTTCGAGCCTGCTTAGGACTTTAAATAATGGTCAGTTTAGCTGAATCTTTTTTGTTTGTTTGTTTTTTTAAGAGAAGGCTGTTAATTTCCGAATGAACTTTTGAAGTATAAAGGGAGAGATGTTCATTTAGGTAGGGAGCACAATTCCAGGCTAAGAAAAGATTTGCAGGTCTTTGGACTAGGAGACAAAACTTGATTATAAATGCTTTAGAAGCAGAGACTGTGTTTTCTAAACTTTTTATAGAAAATGGCTCTTTCCTCAACTAAGAATATTACTTTTGGAGTAAAAGGTCTAAGGAATGTGTGACATGGTAGCCCTGAAATTTGAGGGTGGCTTACACATTTTGGGTGGGTAGAGGTATCAGTGTTCGTGGAAATTACCCATCTCTTTATCTACCCCACATTTCCTTGACTTCCTAGATTGTTGGGACTTTTAAAACAAACTCTTAACTATAGAGTACAAACATAAATAAATACATTCTTGTGGGGCACTCAGTTGGTTGAGCGTCCAACTTCAGCTCAGGTCATGATCTCACTGTTCCTTAGTTCAAGCCCCACGTCAGGCTCTGTGCTGACAGCTCAGAACCTGGAGCCTGTTTCAGATTCTGTGTCTCCCTCTCTCTCTGCCCCTGCTCATGCTCTGTCTCTGTCTCTGTCTCTCTCTCAGAAATAAACATTAAACATTTTTTTGATAAATAAACAGATACATAGATACATACATACATTCTTATGACTTTCACCTTTACTTATTTTGACTATTCATTCCTATTCACACTGAGAAAAACTTTCTCTCTGGGATAATAAGTCTTCATAACTTGTTTTCTGAGAATAACCTCTGGAATGCCACTCTATCAGTTCAACATGCCTTTGCCCCTACTGCTTCTGCAACCACTTCAACCATTTTCTAGCCATCACGTAACTCCCTAGATTGTGTGGCATCTCCCAACTCTTGATTAGTGCAAGCATTTATATTCCTTGATTTGGACTGCTGATTACTGCTAGAAAAAAGAAGCCATGGGGAATTCATGCTACTTTAATCAGAATCTTTAATATTTGAGCCAGGGGTGCCTGGGTGGCTCAGTCAGCTAAGCATCCAACTCTTGATTTTAGCTCAGGTCATGACCTCACAGCTTATGGGATTGAGCCCTGCATCAGGCTCTGCCCTGACAGCGTGGAGCCTGCTTGGCATTCTCTCTCCCCTTCTCTCTTTACCCCCACCCCCTACTTTCTCTCTCTCCTCTGTCTCTCAGAATGATAAATAAAAAATAAACAATTAAAACATATGTTATTTGAGCCAACAGTGTTATCCAACAGTAAATCTGTAGGTCCCTGGTTAATGCTTACCCATTCCCCAGTTAACGCGTACTCACTGCCTGAAGCAGCTGTGTCACACCTTCATGCATTCTCTCATGACCCTGTCACTACCCCTCTCACTGGCAGCAATGGCCTGCTCCCCCAACTTCACAGAAAAAATAGAGGCCATCAGGTATGAACTTTCCCAAGGCCCTGATACCTCCTTACCACAAAATAAATGTATCTGTTTCCTCATTATTTCCGCCCCCTTACTCCCTTCCTCTGATCTCTTATGTAAGCCTTTCTACCTTTTGTCAAAGAGTCATTCCTCTGTATTTTGGTTCTGTATACTCCCCCTCTTCAAGGATCTCGCACCATCATTTATTCTCTATTATTTTTTTAAATTGCTCCCTGTTTCTCATTCTTCATTTTAGTATATGTCATTTTCTAGTCTTCTTCCACTTTAAACTGACATTAAAGGTCTCTTCTTGTCACAGGCAAACTTCATTTTGGAAATACTCCATACCCAGTATCTCTTTCTTTACCTTCATTAACCACTGCCATTGGAAACTTCAGGTTTTTACTGAAAATTTAGGGATAATGAAGTTTTTTGACTATTCATTATTTTCTTACTGGCTGTCTCCCCTTAGATCACAACCTGCCACCATTTTTATCAGTGCCCCCCTTTCCTTTCCCCTGTGTTATAATTCTCCCTTCTCAATTATTGTTACTTTATTATAGTGAGCAGTTTAGTCTCTTTGTTACAATCCTGATATCTCTAGTAGAAGCAGTTAAAAAACAAAATCTTACATCTTTAGATCATATTGAATGTGTGGCATGGCTTCACATAAGACAGAGTGGTAGGGACTGTGGCGAACTAAGAGTACAAGCCCTCCTGATGGTACTCAAATGCAATTTCAATTTCAAAACAAAACAAAACCTGTAAGCAAAACCCTTCTGATGGTCTTTGTCATTCTAGGGGGACCTCACCTTGCCTTTCATAATTAAAGGGCCTAAATACTTGTTTTCTCAAAAGCAGCATCTGTCTCTGAAATAAATGCTGTTCCTTTCCCCAGAATGTAAAATAACAATAATTGAAAATTTATTATAGCAGTTTTTTTCTTCTCACTATGTAGAGATTCAATTGTAGTAATTATAGTTTCTTAAACTGATTCCATAATATCTGATGTTTGCCTTGTAGAATTGTTTAGATTTATTGACATTTTGGGTAAGTGAATCCTTCTTGTTTAATTTATATGTTTGACAATATGTTTATATGTTTTACTTTTTTTTCCCTTTATAGCTGCATTTTGAATTCTTGCTTTCCCCACTCTGTTAATTTCCCTTCAACTTAGGTCAGTATATTCTTTTTGTAAAAACTGACTTCCACTGAAAAAGAGATTTTTATTTTATTAGATTTTATTAAGTCAGTTATTTATTCACATTTTAATGTGTTTAAAATTACCTGCTTGCTAAATACAGATTCTAGAGTCATATCACCAGAGATTCTGATTCTCTAGCACCTCAGGAACCTGCATTTTTATTAAGCACCCTCATATATCTGGTGTCAAAGAAACACAGTATTTGAAAAGTGAATATAACAGCCTAGTGGGAATTGAACAGTCAGTAAAGAACAGTATCTAGTCTTCTCACATTTTCATTTCATTTGAAAGAAAAGCCACACATTCGGACCATGATCTTAAATCTATCAGTGCCATGTTTAGAAACTATGATAATAATGGAGGAAGACCCTCTGTATACAAGAGTAGTTGGGGGTGCCTGGGTGGCTCAGTTGGTTAAGCGTCTCTTGATTTCAGCTCAGGTCATAATCTCCCAGTTTTTGAGATCAAGCCCCACGAAGCTCTGCTTCAGATTCACTCTCCCCCCACCACCTAGCTCCTCTTCTACTTACACTCTGTCTCTCAAATCAAAGTAAATAAACATTTTTTAAAAATATTTTTTTAAAAAAGACTAATTTACTAGTCAAAGCAAGAGTAAATTTCTAAATTCAAGTTGGTTAGGAAATTTAGAATGCGTGGCTGATTTTACCATTTCACATTTTAACTACCATGTTTTTGGTATCAGAATGCTTTGGGCTGAAAGTCCTGACTCAGACTAGCATAATCAACATGGAAATCTTTTATTTACATAACCAGAAGGCCAGAGGTCGGGGTGGGCTCCAAGACTGGTTGATGCAGTGGCTTGGTAATATCATCTTGGACCCAAGTTCTCTGTCTCTCCAGTGTAGTTTGTGCAGTGTCGGCTTAATCCTGCCCTAAAATTGGTCTCCCATCCCACTACCACCTACCAGTGTAGAATGCTGCATTCTTCCTTGTTAATGCCCTGCAGAAGAAACTCCCTAAATTATGGAATGTAAATCTGTTCCTGTAATTTGATGACCAGCTTAGGTAAGAGAATGCCATCAGTTAATTGATTTGAAAGAAGTCAGGATTCATCCTTAAAAACATGGTCATCTTCCCCTGAAGCACATGGCTAGAGGAGGAACAAAATCAAGATTATGTTAAAATTTGAGAGAGTTGATGGTAAAATATGGTATTAATAGAATTTATCTTGAAGTTATGTTTTTCATCAGTGCTAAAAGAATACAAAATCTGCTAAAGTTATTATTAGCAGATTTTATACCCTTTGGTTTTAGATAAACTGATTCTTTCCCAGAATTGACAGAGTCTTCCGGGGAGAAGGCAAAAGCTCTGTTTGGTCTCCCTAGTTTGTTAAATGTGGATAGAGTCCAGAATAATCCTTTCCACTTGCCTCCTTAAATCTTAAAATACATATAGATTAATCTTGTAAGTTAAGTTAATAAAAATGTTATTTGAGTTCAGTTTCTTTTTTGTGTATATTTGTAATGTCATTTGTTCAATATTGGAATAAAAAGCCACAGATTGAAAAAGCAAATAATTTGAGATCTTCTTGTTTTTCTAGATGAATTTTTACTTGGACAATAAAGCTTGCCGCCCTAAGATTTAATTAAAACCTTTCTTAGGGTTCTGTCTTGGGGAGCAGATCACACCTCAGTTTACCATCCCACCCCCAACTCTTTAGAGTATTTATTTCATCAGACTCCAAACAAAGAAGTTGTGAATATAGATGTGACAAGGTGTGAACACAGTCTATTTCTAGGACCCTTATTATAACTTCCTTTCAAAAGGTGCCCAGAAAAATGTACCAAAAAACTCGCTTTTCTGCCAGTAGAATCCCGTGGTTGTAATAAGAATAATGGAGGATGTGCACTCAGAATTTTAAAAGTACACATTTACAAAAACAAATAGCAGAACCATAGGAGAAATAACTTAGTGTATAGAATTAAATATGGCTTCTAGAATTAAATTGCTAGAATTAAATACAGCTTCTCAGAACATTTAAAATGAGGTAATCCCTGTTGTCATTGCTTCTCATTCTCCTAAAAGGGCAGTGTGGTCCAGCCATGTGGCAATATGCTTGCCTTTTTTTCCCTTCTAAGAATGACAACCACATAAATCAGATTACCAGAGTCATTTCTATTTCAAACACTCAATCCAGTTGCCTAAGATAGTTTGGAATTATAAGGCACTGACTTCAAAGTCAGAGGACCTACATTCAGACAAATCCCAACACTGTCACTCTTTGTGAGGTAAGTGTAATTATCCCTATGTTACAAATAATTAACTTGAGGATCAGGAAGTTAAGCAATTTGCCCAAGATTATACCTAATAAGTAATGGAGGTAAGGTTTGAACCTGGCTACAAGCTTGCCTGGCTACAAACCTGGTTTTGAGAGAATGAGACAAGAGTTCGGAGGGTATAATTTATTTTGGCAGAAAGAAAAGTTGAATTCATTTAACAACAATTTAGTGAACACTAGACCCCGGTATTGGGATATAGCAGTGAGCAAAAGAAAACAAGGGCCTTGTTCTCATTGATCTTATATTCTAATTAGGCGATAAAACCAATATAGTATGTCAGGAGGGAATATATTTATGAAGAAAATTAAAGGGTATAGAGTGGTAGAAATAGGAGATACTATTTCATATAAGGTGGTGTTGGGGAGAAGGAATTTCCTCTGCCCTTCGAGGTCCTTAAAGCTGGACTTAGAATCAAATTAACAATGAGACAATGAGTAAATCAAATTCAATAGCATTTGTAGAGGGAATCCACACAGACATGGAAATCCCAAAGATAGGCAACATTATGCTTATGTGAGCTAAGGCAAGGGGTATTGGACTGAGGGTACAAAGGAGAGAAATACCATTAGAAGGGAAAGATGTTTGGAAAACAAAGGTATCCTATTCTGCAGATTAGTTTCTTAGATAAAGAGAAATCTCTGTCAATAGCTGTCTTCCTGGTAAAGCAGGCAGTTGAAGGGGAGGTGAAGAGCTTTTTCTGAATCTGCTGGGTTTGGATTGCTTTTATTTACACACACACACACACACACATATATATATATATATATATATATTTACATATATATTTACATATATATATTTACATATATATACATATATATGTAAACATATATTTACATATATATTTACATATATATTTACATATATACATATATGTGTATATATATACATATATATGTAAATATATATACATATATATATGTAAATATATAAAATCTATTTTTTTAAGTTTATTTACTAAAAGAGAACAGGGGTGGGGCAGAGAGAGAGAGGGAGACAGAGAATCAATCCCAAGTAGGCTCCACACTGCCAGCACAGAGCCCGATGTGGGTCTTGAACTCATGAACTGAGATCATGACCTGAGCCGAAACCAAGAGTCAGATCCTTAAGCGACTGAGCCACCCAGGTGACCCAGGATTGCTTTTAACTCAATGTTCATGCCAAAGTGTCCCATCTTTAGATGGCCTGCCCTTGGCCCCTACAGTTGTGTGATAAGTTGGCATTTGAGCAGAGATCTGAAAGAAATGACAGAGTGAGCTTCATAAATATTTGGGGGAAGAAACTTTCAGGAAGAAGGAATAAGAGTCTGAAGCAAGAGAAGTCTTGGTATGTCCCAGAAAATATCAAGGTAAGTCTGTGTGACTAGAGAACAGTGGGCAAGAGGAAAGCAATAGGAGATGAATTCAGAGAGTGAGCCAGGGGAAGAGTCATGTCGAAGCTGGTAAACCTTATATTCTTTGTTTGTGACTGAGTATTTAAAGCATTTTAAGCAGAGGAGTGGTGTAATCTGACTTTTCTAAACGATCAGTTAGGTTCTTTAGAGAAGAGAATATAAATTGGCAAAGGTGGAAGCAAGAAGACTATTTATGAGACTATTACAATGTTAAAAAAGGGTGAGAATAGCCTGAATTAGGGTGGGACTGGTGAAGATGTAGAGAAATAGTTGGAATCTAGATATTATTTGGAGCTAGAATGACAGGATTTGCTGATGGATTGGATTTGAGAGTGTGTGGAAGGGAAGAGGCCCAAGATTTTTGGCCTGAGAAACTGGAAGAATAAAATTGCTTTTTATTAATCTGGGGAAGGCTAGAAGAGAGACATGGAGGAAGGTAGAGAATCAAGGAATCAGTTTTAGATATATCATTGAGATATTTTCACTTGTGTGATACAAGACATTCATATGGATCCAAATTCAGAATTTATTCAGACAGAAGATAAGGCCCTTTTAGCCATTCACATATGGATGATAGGAACCATGAGGTTAGATGAGGTCCCCCTAAGAATGTGTATAGAGAGCAGAGAGGACAGACCTTTGGAGAATGACCTCATTTAAGGGAATTCTTAGCAAGTTTGCAAACCAGACCACTGATAAAAGTATAGAAACTACTTGTGTTTTTTTTTTAAATATAATTTGTTGTCAAATTGGCTAACATGTAGTGTGTACAGTGTGCTCTTGGTTTGGGGGGTAGATTCCCAGGGTTCATCACCTACCTACCACACCCAGTGCTCATAGAAATTACCCATTATTAAAAGTCAGAATCTGTACTCATACAATAATTAACAGCACAGGTGTTTTTTTTTTCTTGCTATGGTATACTTTTAAATGAAAAGGCAGAGATGTAGAAATTAGCTTCCTTATTGTATGTAGGTGAAGTAAAAAATTGTTTATATCTAAGTTCAACAGTACTATCTGTATGTACATCATTATGGTTGCAACAAAAATGTTTTCATTTCAACATGCAATGTCAATATTAAAATAGGAAGTTTTGAATTTATCTTGTCTTTAATGTTGGTTCTTTTTGAAAGAAGCTTGATTGCACCTCTGTTAACCATGTGATTTATTTTTTCAGCATCTACCATGTACAAGGCATCATTAAGCATTGTGATTAAAAGCTTCCTTGATTATTTACATGGGTGGCAAAAATTATCCTTTAACTGCTCAGCTTTTTTCAGTCTGTAAATTACCAAGCATAAATGGTGCTGTTTCTACCAGATGTCAGGAATTATGAACAGTTTGTGTTCTAGAATACAGAATCACCTGTGGGCTAAGGCCAAGCATAGAAAGCTTGAATTTATAAGTACTTTGAAAAAACAGATTGCTGTTGGAGAAAGGAAAAACTATGTTCTTTGTTTTCAGGTTGTGCCTTTGTAATGTAAATGTAGTTTCTTCTTCCCAAAATGTCCTTTTCTAGTCTCTCCTTCCCAGGGGACCCTCTCAACACAGGTGTTTTATTATACTGTAGTTCCTGTCCATGCTACAGCTTTAGGGGTAGTAAACTGATAACTGTCCCCTGAAGGCCAGATGTTAGACTCTCTCAATATAGATGATTAAGTCTGTGAGACTCACATGAGGCTGACCTAAAACTCAGAGTCACCTATGCCTCCTTTTAAATAACATGATATCTCTGGAAGAATTATTCATGAGAAGACTGCTTAGTGAGTGTAGAATCAGAAACAGAAATATAATGATCTGGACCATGGGTATGGGATATTTCACCTAAGTTCAAGAATAACCCAATGTAATATTCCTACTTCACAACAAAAATACATACCCTTGAAGTAACCTTGTAGCTTATGCCAATCAGATCTAGGATCTTTCCAGTATAAACAAATACTATACCGATTTTTGCCTTTCTGACCACAATTTGTATCCTGATTGCCCTTTCTCTGGTTATTCATATATCCCCTCTTCTAGATAGATTCCCTGATTGCCTCTTTATATTCCTTTGATTTTTTTCTCACTTCAAACAAACTGCTTTGTAAATTATATGCAGTTAGTAAATATGTGTTAAAAGAATAATTACCAACTTAGAGGAACATAGATTTTTTCATGCTGGTAGATACAGTGTGATAATTATGAAAATCTGAATATCTTCATTATAATTATTTGTCAATTTAAGTGGGTGGCATTTACCTAGGAAGTTAACACCTCAATTTCTACATATGAAATATGAACATAAGGTATAAACTTGCTTCTCTTATATATTACCTGGAATCACTTTTTAAAAGGTAATAACCTTTGACTATTTTAGAAATGTTTAGAGATAATTCTGAAAATTTCTTAGACCATCCCAGGTTTTTTTAAGCTGGAAAAGGAAAGACTTAAGTTCAATTTTGTTATGCTATTTTCCTTAAGCCTGACATTCATTTTGTGGTCCTTTTACCAAGTTACTTGACTCTTCTGATAGTCCACTGGTGAAGTTCTTCATGATGACTAGACCAAATTAATCTGCATTTAACTGTAGCTTTTTGGGCTTTAAAAAGTTGTACAGAAATTTGGATATCCATAAGGAAAAAACTGAAAAAATCTTACTTTGAATTGTTAAATAATTCTACATCTCCCTTCTTTCCCTAACCCAGCATTCACATCAGTCACATTATTAAATATTCACATTGCCCCAGGAGATAGTTGTAGTTTATCCTAGAGTATCAGGAGGCCTGCTGTGCTACTGAAAGAAAGCTTCATGATTTTAAAGAAGTCACCTAACCAAATCAGTTCCTTCATCTGTTAAAGGAGGGTATTATGCTAGATGATCTGATGGTGCATTCTATTCCAAATCTCAATCTCCATTCTTCAAGCTAGGTAACAAATTATGACAAGCAAGCAAGGTTGCTTTTCATATTTAAAGGTTTCTGGATGGGGCGCCTAGGTGGCTCAGTCTGTTGAGCGACCTACTTCAGCTCAGGTCACGATCTCACGGTTTGTGACTTCAAGCCCCATGTCAGGCTCTGTACTGACAGCTCAGAGCCTGGGACCTGCTTCAGATTCTGTGTCTCCCTCCTCTCTGCCCCTCCCCCACTCATGCTCTGTCTCTCTCTGTCTCAGAAATAAATAAACATCTAAAAAAAAGTATTTAAAGATTTCTGGAGAACATTAACATGTAAAATTTATTAACACTCACATACCCTGATCCTATGATGTTGTGTGTATCAAATTTGAGAAATTTACAGAGCTGTCACCCTCATTTTTTCCAGATCCCTTTTTAAAGGAAAATAATTATTACAGCCTCTCAAGAGGGTGTCCTTTAGCACAGTTAGGGTAACACATACTTACATATACAGGAAATGCCCAACTTATAGACTTCCAAAGTCTGCGTGTAAGAGTAGCTTCCCGAGCTCCAGCCATCATCCCACTCAAAAGCCACCGAACACAACAGCAACAACAAACCCTTAATCAATCCCAAAACGAGAAATGTTCTTTTCCTTCTCCTTGAACCTCTTGGCCTTTGTGTCTTCAGACTTCAAAATTCAGGTCAGAACTCTATGTCAGTGGCTTTTAAGTTTATTGCTATAACATAGAGCTTACAAAGGGACCCAATTATACAGATATATATGAATCCGTGTGTGTATACAACACACAGTTGAAACAGTGACGTAAAGGGAATATATGCCAATATTTTTTCTTATGTTTCATTTTTTCAGTGTTGCTTATGACACACTAAGTTGATTTTACAACTAAACCTAGCCCCCATTTACAGCACTCTTGCTATAGAAGTATATAAGCCTCCAAATACCTAACATAAAATTAAATGTTGGGAAAAGTATTCATTTGTAAAGTGGGGAATGTCTATTTATGGACCTATATATTTCTTTTGTAACCATAGTAAACCTTTCTTGATTCTGACTGATTTGGTGGGAACAGTTGGAAATATACAGTACTTTTAAACGAATGAGGCTTATTGTCAGATTTAATATCTCTGTCCCCAAATTAGTCTAACAAAATCTTTGTACAGAGGCTCCTAAGAATCCTACTAAAAAAATATTTCACCTGCCATCTTCTTTCCCAGTTGAATGTTCATAAACTATGAAGAAAAGATTTCTAAGTAAAGGTAAACTTCAATCCAGACTTGCTGGATTACTATTAATTCAAAATTTATTTAAATATTAATTGAAGCATATCAACTCAGACTTGATTTCTAACATGGATAAGCATAATGACCTCATTGGAAAGGAACGTAATAATTCTATTACTACAATAGCTGCAATTTAAAATGTAGCAAGCCCTGAACTGGAAGCTTTTATGTGCATTATCTCCTTTAATCTTTGCCAATATAGGATAGATGCCCATTTTACAGCTGAAGAAATTGAGGATTACAGAGGATAAGTAACTTGCCCAGTAATTGTCAGTACTAGCATTTCAACCCAGGCCCATCTTTTCTACAGTGTATGAAACTTTATGCTGCTGGTACAGAGTAACCATAGTACCCAACCCTCAGAGTGGTTAGACTTGAAGGGAAAAAGAAAATCTTAATTTAAGATATGGTGAAATATTTTTGAGACATCTATGGTTGAACTTACACAAGGGGGGAATTTTAACTCATTTCTCCCTGTGAATGGCTTCTAAAATATTTGGTTTGATTCTTTCCCTTTCTAGGAACAAACTAATGTGATTAACTACATAGTTATTTATTATACTTCCTCACTTATAAGTCATATGGTTCGTTTAATAACTTCTTAGTAGTGTAAGTTGCATTAAACGTATGCAAAGCTTTTATTAGCTGACAGTCTAGCATGTATTTGTCCATATAATTTTCCCATACCTCAGTTTTCTTTAATGTTACAAAGTTCTATCTAAGCTTTCCTCTCATTCACAGACAAAAGAATGTCTGGCCACCAGTAATTATCTGTAGCATCCTGTTAACACTAGTTTTTGTAACCTGTGCTTAGGATTTTTTTTTTTTTTTTAGTTTACTTTTAGTTTGTTTTTTACTTAGAACAATTGTAATCGCCTGTATAAACTGTGAAAATTATGCATATTAGAATAAAGGAAATACAGTACTACATATAAAGTTAATTTTAGGGGCCCTGGCCTCCCTTTTTGTTCTTTTCATGCAGCATGAGCTATATTTTATAACTTTGGCTGAACTTGAGAGAAGTCTAAAATATTGCCATTATAATGAGATATAGACATTTCTGTGTTGTAGGAAAAGAAATATCAACATTTTGGTTAAGCCAGATTAAGGAATTAAAGTCCATAGGTCTGTTTTGTGCAGAAAGAATAATTTACAAATGTTTTTCATAAATTTTTATTGATGTATTACAGGTAGTTTGTAAAAGATGTGGCCTAAGACATTCTAGTCTGAGTACTTCTGAGATGGAAAAGGAATTGTCCTTTATTTTATGGGAGTGCATAGTGAAAGTACTCTGATTTGGCATTAATGCTGTTCTTCAGAAGACTTTAAGGAAGTTTATGAGTTCCCGTGTTCTTAGAATGGAAGCCCTTTGGGGACTTAGTTCTCCCTTTTGATTACCTGCAGGTTTCTTTATCTCTTTACTTATGAACACTTTATGGCAAAAGTGAGTTTCTAATAATATTGCCATCATCTCTTCTCCCTCCTTCCCCCATTCCTGTAGGTGTACCAACATTCGACCAGGAGAGACTGGAATGGATGTAACAAGCCGCTGCACCCTTGGAGACCCCAATAAACTGCCAGAAGGGGTTCCCCAACCCGCCCGCATGCCCTATATTTCAGACAAGCACCCTCGACAAACCTTGGAAGTGATTAACCTTCTGAGAAAGCATCGGGAGCTATGCGATGTGGTGCTAGTTGTGGGCGCTAAGAAGATATATGCCCATCGAGTCATTTTGTCAGCCTGCAGTCCCTACTTCCGAGCTATGTTTACAGGAGAATTGGCAGAAAGCCGTCAGACGGAAGTAGTGATCCGAGACATAGATGAGAGGGCTATGGAACTACTGATTGACTTTGCGTATACCTCCCAGATAACTGTGGAAGAGGGCAATGTTCAGACCCTTCTGCCAGCTGCTTGCCTCCTCCAGTTGGCAGAAATACAGGAAGCCTGCTGTGAATTCTTAAAGAGACAATTAGATCCTTCTAATTGCCTGGGCATTCGGGCTTTTGCTGACACGCATTCATGTCGTGAGTTGCTAAGGATAGCAGACAAGTTCACTCAACATAACTTTCAAGAGGTGAGTTATACTTGGTGGTTTGAATGCATTCATAATGTATTTGTCAGGAGAGCAATATGAGTTCACGTTCTGCTAACTAACATGTACCTGTTCGGGTATTTACTGCGGATTCTAACTTATAATATCAAAGAAATAAGTTATTATCAATTCTCAGCCTGGTTTTTATTTAAAGGCCAATTTTATGTTCTGTCAGCAAAAGTTAAAGTTTAGGGATTTGATTCTCCCTAGCCATATTCATAAACTAGTTTATAAGTCAGAAAACAGTTCATTGATTCATTAATAAACTGTATTCAGTTTATTAATTCATTAATAAAGATAATGATGAGATATGGTAGTGAACAAGATGCCCAGAGTGTTCTCATGGAGGTTATAATCTAGCAGAGAGGATAGCCGTTAATGCATAATCACACAAATAATTAATTATAATTAATAGGTACTACAAAGAAGAAGCCTATACTATAAACTCTGATTTAGCAGTATATTACAGACAGATTTAACTTTGGTTCTGGAACAGATCAAGCCAAATTCTGAGACATGAGAAAGCATAACTAGATTGAGAAACTGAAAGAAACCCAGTGAGACCCAGAGAGCAAAAGGGAAGACATTACATAACGATTTTACAGAAAGACCAGAGCCCGATCACACTGGAGTTAATAGACCATGTTAAGAATTTGAAATTTAATCTTAAGAGCAACAGAAAACAATTAAAGGGCTTTAAGCAAAGACATGGTCCCTTTTACACTTTAATATCAGTCACTCTTCTCTCCACCAGGATAACCTCCTATGGATCAAAGATTTCATTTCATACAACATGAAACCATGAAAATATTAGAAGTTGACATGGAGCTATTCCTTTTTAATCTTGAAGTGAGAAAGGCCTTTCTAATTGACTAATCCAGAAGGCATAGAAGAAAATATTGATAGATTTGGCTACATAAAAATAAAAAATTTTTGCATGGTAGAACAAAATAACAGTAATCAGACAAAAGTTAAAGACAAAGCAGGGAGTGCCTGGTTGGCTCAGTCAGTAGCATTGCAACTCTGGATATCAGGGTTGTGAATTCGAGCCTGACAATTAGTTAAAAATAAAATCCTTTAAAAAAGGCAGGGGCGCCTGGGTGGTTCAGTCGGTTAAACATCCAACTTCAGGTCATGATCTCACAGTCCATGAGTTTGAGCCCCACCTTGGGCTCTGTGCTGACAGCTTGGAGCCTGGAGCCTGCTTCCGATTCTGTGTCTCCCTCTCTTACTACCCCTCCCCCACTCATGCTCTGTCTCTCTCTCTCTCTCTTTCTCTCTCTCTCTCTCTCTCTCTCTCTCAAAATTAAACATAAAAAAAAAAAAAAGACAGGGACATCTTGGTGGCTCAGTGGATTGAACATCCGACTTTGTCTCAGGTCATGATCTCGTGGTTCATGGGTTCAAGCCCTGCATCAGGCTCGCTGCTGTCAGCACAGAGCCTACTTTGGATCCTCTGTCCCCCACTTCTCTCTGCCTCTCCCCTACTTGTGCTCTCTCAAAAATAAATTAAAAAACATTTTTTAAAAAAACAGTGCAAACTGTTTTGCAGCTATCACAGTAAATATCCTATCACAGTAAATACTCTCTTTAATATAGCAAGAGATCCTGTTGTTCAATAACCTAGACCAATGATCTAACCAAAAAATGGGCAGTAAACAAATTCAGATTGCTCTTAAACATATGAAAATCTGATGCAGCTTTTTCAGAATAACTGAAACACAAAACTATACCAAAGTACTATTTTTTGTTTCTCAGATTACAAAATTGTAATCTATCACATTACAGATATCCAAAAGTTTGATTCCTTCCCCTGTTGACAAGGCCATGGAGACAAGGCAGTAGAGCTGCATTGCTAGTGTGAACATAAATCGATACAACCTTCTTGAAAGAAAATTAGGCAGTATATTTCAAAATTACACGCTTTTGCACACTGTTTGACTTAGAGAATTTGTACTACAAATGTACTGGAGAAGGGAGCAATTTGAGGAGATAATATCATGGGTTTCATTTTACATATATTCAGTGTGAGACACCCGTGAGATGTCTAAATAGAGATACTGAGCCGGGCCACTGTTTAGGAGTCTGTATCTTAGAAAAGAGGTTAGACTGAGATTAAAATTTAGAAGTCATCAACACAATAATTCATAGCAATTAAACTACGGTGGCTTAATTCTTTTCAGGCAGGATTTAACTCAGAAACCATAAAAGATTGGTAAATTTGATTGCATAAAAATTGGGAATTTTTGTTCTTTATAACAACAATGACAACAATAACACCATAAACTACGTCAAAAAATTAGCGTCAAACTCATACATGGGGCATACATGACAGAAAGAAAATTTTTTCCATAAAAGTCATACAAATTCAGTGAGAAAAAACATGAAAAACACAATAGAAAAATAGGTAAAGTGTATGAATAAGCAATGTATGAAAGGAGATATTCAAATGTAAATAAACATATGAAAGCTTAGTCACCCTTACACATAATTAAAGAGATATACATCACAATAATATACCAGTGTTCAAACTGTCAGTTTGGAAAAATAATTTTTAACTTCATTGAAAAAAATTCAAATTTATAAGAAATTATAAGAAAAAACTTTCATATACCTGTTACCCAGGTTACCAGTTGTTAACATTTTGCTACATTTGCTTTACCATTCTCTGCTTGTTATATCAAACATTTTTCTCTGAAAAATTTGAGAGTATATGCATATATCACACTCCTTTACTCTTGAACACTTCAGTGTGTATTTCCTAAGACCAAGGGCATTTTTTTTTTCTTTTAACATAGAATTCTCTTAGGACAATTCATTCATTGGGGCACCTAGGTGGCTCAGTTGGTTAAGCATCTGATTTGGCTCAGGTCATGATCTCGTGGTCTGTGAGTTTGAGCCCCATATCTGCCTCTGTGTTGACAGCTCAGAGCCTGGAGCCTGCTTTGGATTCTGTGTGTCTCCCTTTCTCTCTGCCCCTTGCCTTCCCTCTCTCTCTTTCCCTCTCTCTCTCTCAAAAATAAGCACACATTAAAAATGTTTAAAGACAATTCATTTATCAAATTGATGAAATTTTACAGTAATAAAAACTTTATCTGGGGCGCCTGGGTTGCTCAGTCGGTTAAGCATCCGACTTCAGCTCAGGTCACGATCTCGCGGTCCGTGAGTTCGAGCCCCGCGTCAGGCTCTGGGCTGATGGCTCAGAGCCTGGAGCCTGCTTCCGATTCTGTGTCTCCCTCTCTCTCTGCCCCTCCCCCGTTCATGCTCTGTCTCTCTCTGTCCCAAAAATAAATAAACGTTAAAAAAAAAAATTAAAAAAAAAAACCTTTATTTAATCCATAGTCCCCATTCCAGTTTCACCAACTGTCCCCATATTGTTCTTTGTAACAATTTTTTTTTCCAGTCCAATTTCCAGAGCAGATGATTGCTCTGCATTTAGTTGTCATGTCTTCTGAGTTCTTGATAATCTGGAGTAGTTCTCTCCACCTTTAAGAGTATAGGCCAATTAATGTAAAACGTCCCTCAGTCTGAGTTTGTCTGATGTATCCTCATGGTAGATTCAGTATTGACAGGAATACTACATAAATGATACTTTGTCATTCTCAGTGCATCACAGGAAGTACATGGTATCTATTTGTCCCATTACTGATTACTTAACTTCAACCACTTGGTTAAGTGGAGTCCCCTAAGTTTCTTTCCTATTAAGTTACTATTTTTCGTTTTGTAGTTAGTAAAAACTTTTACAGGGAGATACTTCAAATCCATGTAAATATTCTTTTCCTTATCAAACTTTCACTCATTTTCACTCATATACATTGATCATTTCTGCCCAAATCAATTATTACTATGATGGCTGTAAAATGGTGATTTGAAAAAACCACTCCATTTTTCTTAAGGAAGAATTTTCCGTGTTCTGAATGATTGATTAGCATCATGGACTCACTAGACTCTTATTCTAGTTAATGGATTATAGTCCTTTGTTACCATTTATTATTTTGATGCTTGATAGTCCGATTTATCCTTCCTATGCTTATTTTTGCAAAATTAAGCAGACATATGCTTTTTTTTAAATTTCCATTTCTTTCCGACGCAAAAGGTAGCATTCTGTATATTCTTTGTTGCCTTTGCCTTCTACTTAATTTATTCTGGAATTCATTCCATATCAGTTCACAGTTCTCTCTCCACAGCGGCATTGTTCTCCTTGTGTGTACCACAAATTTGCTCAATCAGTTTCCTGTTTGAGCATTTGCATAGTGTTCAGTGTTTTCCCATTACAGATAATGCTGCAATGAATAGACTTGTGTATGAATAGTTCAGTGTTGTTGAAGGTTTATCATCAGGATAAATTCCTAGAAATCAGACTGCAGGGCCGAAGGTTGACTGCATGTGTAATTTTGTTAAATATCGCCACATTCCCCTCTATGAGGATGAACCATTCTGACCATAATATATGCCATAATAATATGAGGGTGAATATTATCTCATAGCCTCACTAACAGAATATATTGTCAACGTTTTGAATTTTTGCCAGTCTAATAGATGGGAAGTGGAATCTCAAGAGTGTTTCAGTGTGCATTTCTCTTAAGTAAAGTTGAGTATCTTTCATATCTGTCATGTTTATGAATTATTTATTATCTTTTGCCCATTTTTCTATTAGATTTTTAAATCTTTTTTCTATTCAGTGTTTTAAAGTTCTCTCTGCATTAACAGTGATAGCCATCTCTCTGTGCTACAAGTTACAAACTCTTTTTTCCCAGTTTACATTTGCCTTTCAACTCTACTTATGGTAATTTTTGGTTCATGGAAAGTTTTTTGTTTTTTTTTAATATTATCAAATACATAAATCTTTTACTTTATTGCATCTGGGTTTTGAGGCAAAATTTGAAAGGCTTTTCCTACACTTAGGTTACAGAGGAATTCACCCATATTTTTTCTAGTATGTGTATGATCTCTCTGAGTTTATCTTGTGTAGGGTGTGGAATATGGACTTACTATTATCTTTTTCTAAATATTTAGTCCCAATACCATTTATTTAAAAATCTTTTTGAACCAGTGATTTGAGATAAGATCTTTATTATACACTGAATTTCTGTGTGTGCTTGGTTCTAGACCTTCTATTATAGGCCATTTAGCAGCCCCATGCTATTTCCTGCAATGTTTTAATTATTGAGGCTTTGTAGTATATTTTAATACATAGTAGGGCTAATACCACTACCGTATAACTCTCTCTTTCAGTGTTTTCCTAACTTTCTTGCATGTTTATTTTTCGAAATGAGCTTAGTATCACCTTTTCCAGCTTTGAGAAGAAAACTTGGTATATTTACTGGGATCACATTAATTTACAAGTTAACTTAAGAAGAATAATTATTTTTAAGATGTTGAGTTCTATTCAAAAATGAGAGATGCCTTTCTGTTTCTTCAGTTCTGTTTTTTTTTATCTCTCAGGAATGTTTTATAGTTTTATTCATTTAAGTTTTCTACATTTCTTAAGTTATTCTAAATGTATTTTTTGTTGCTATGTAAGGTTTTTTTCCCTTTACTATAGCTTCTAACCAACTACCATTAATGTATATGAAAGCTACTTTACTGAATTTTTTTATTCTTTGAGTTATTTACACTGATTCTTTAGAGTTTTCTGACCATCCTGTCATGTCATCTGTATATCGATAGTTTTATTTCTTCTTCTCCAGTTGTTAATGACTTTTTTTTTTTCCAGTTGTTTGGCTTAATACTTCTAGTAAAATGTTAAATGGTAATGGAAATATTGGACATACTTTGTTTCTGGCATTAGTAGGAATCACTTTGGTGTTTTCCCATTAATGAATATACTGGTTTTAGGATTGAAGTGTGAATATTTTATCATATTAAGGAAGTACTCACATACTTCCTATTTTCTTGGATATTTTTTATAAGGAATGGTATTGGATTTTGTCAAAGGTTTTGTCAGTATTTATGGAGATAATCATATGAATTTTCTCCTTAAACCCATTATTATGAATTCTTTTAAATGAAGTCCTAAAATTAAAGCATCTTTGCATTTTTAGTACACACATTTTGGTCATGGTGGACTGTTAATGTGAGTTGGAATCTATTCACTAATATTTTAGACAATGTCTTTGTGTTGATATTAATAAGATTAATATTAAATAGATATTAATAGGTATTAAAAGATTAATAAATCTTTAATTTTCTTGTACTGTCTTTCATGAGAAGTGCTAGTTTTATTTTCTTATTTTTATTTTTTGTTTATTTTTTAAATTTTTTTAAGTTTATTTTTAAGAGAGAGAGAGAGAGAGAGTGTGAGTGGGGCAGGGGGACAGAGGATCTGAAGCAGGCTCTGTGCTGACAGCAGAGAGCCTGACGTGGGGCTCAAACTCACCAACTATGAGATCATGACCTGAGCTGAAGGCAGATGCTTAACCAACTGAGCCACCCAGGCACCCCTATTTTTAATTTTTTAATGTTCGTCTGCTTTTGAGAGACAAAGAGTGCAAGTGGGGAGGGATAGAGAGAGAACTCAAACTCACAGAATACGAGATCATGACCTGAGCTGAGTGAAGTCTGATGCTTAACTGTCTGAGCCACCCAGGCGCCCCTTCTTGTGCTGACTTTATCAGGTTAGATATACATGTTATACTTAATGAAAATGAGTTAGAAGTTTTCATTCATGTCCAGTGCTTTGAAACAATTTGTACAACATTGGGACTATGTCCTCCCTGCAAGTTTGGTAGAATTGCTCTGTGAAACTGTCTAGGTGTGGTGCTTTTTTGTGAAGTAGTTTATTGATCATTTTCTCCGTTCCATGAAATTTCCTCTTTCTACTAGGTTCAATTTTGGTAGACTATGTTTCCGTACAAAATTATCAATTTTATCTAGGCTTTCAAATTTATTTATATAGAGGTGTACAAATTTCTTTTAATTTTTAAATTTCTTCATCAATGGTTATTTACCCCTTGATATTTTGTATTTTGTATATGTGTACTTTCAATGTTTCTTTCCTTGAAAAAGGTAGCTAGTGGTATGTCTATTTTGTTCATGTTTTCCCAAAGAATCAATATTTTGACTCATTAATTAAATCTGTAATTTTTGTGTCTATTTCATTAATGTTAGTTCAACTTTTGTTACTTCCTTCCTTGTGTTCTCTTTTGGCTTGCTGTATTCTTTTTCTAGCCATTTGATTGAGAATTTGATTCATTTTCATTCTTTTACCTTAAGTACTCTGAGTGTTTAAAGCCATAGTTTTTCTCTGATCACTGTTTTAAATACATTTAATAGATTCTTATCTTTACTGCTCGTTTTATTGTTGTTTTAAGTAATTCTGTTTACATTTTTCTTTTTCTTTTTTTAAACGTTTATTTTTGAGAGAGAGAGACACACAGAATCCAAAGCAGGATCCAGGCTCAGAGCTGTCAGCACAGAGCCTGACTCAGGGCTCAAACTCACAAACTGTGAGGTCATGTCCTGAGCCAAAGTCGGCCGCTGAACCGGCTAAGCCACCCAGGCGCCCCTGCATTTTTCTTTACCGAGAACTATTAATAGAAAATTTTTAAATTTTTAGGTGGGGTTTTTTTTTTTAATTTATAATTTTAGTGCATGGCAGTCAGTGTTATTTTTAGTAGTTCTACTTCATGAAATTTACTGACTTTTTTAGTCCCACATTATCAGTTTTTCTGACTATTCCATATGTGCATGAAAATAAGGTATATTTTCTAGTCTCATTCTTATAGTATTTGATATATATGCATAAAGTCTACCTTATTGATTATGTTGCTTAGCTCTTTTATATTACTTTGTCCACAGACCTGTGTGTTAAAGTCTTCTATTATTAGTGTGTTCTATTTCTCTTTGCATCATCTGTAGTTTATATAGGTGGGTGCTGTGTTGCTTAATGCATAGATAATCATAATTCTGTATCTTAATTACAGATTGTGACCTTTAGCTTTACGAAGTATCCTCATCTGTCAGATTTCATTCTTTTGTTGTCTTGATTCTACTTTGCCTGATACCTGGCTTTCAGTTCCTATTTGTTTTTTGTTGTTGTTTCCACTTGCCTGATGTATCTTTGCCCATTTGCCCTTTATTTTTAGCATTTTTGCATCATAATGTTTTAGGTATTTTTCTTGAATTTGCATAGAGATAAGTTTTGCTTTGTGAGCCAGTTTGAAAATCTTTTTCTTTAAATAGGCAATTAAAGGGGCACCTGGGTGGCTCAGTGGGTTAAGCGTTCAACTTCAGCTCAGGTCATGATCTTATGATTCATGGGTTCAAGCCCCACATCGGGCTCTGTGCTGACAGCTGAGAGCCTGGAGCCTGCTTTGGATTCTGTGTCTCCTCCCTCTCTCTGTGCCCCTCCCCAGCTCATGCTCTGTCTGTCTGTCTCTCTCTCTCTCTCTCTCTCTCTCTGTCTCAAAAATAAATAAACGTTTAAAAAAATAAAATAAAATAAATAGGGAATTAAAGCCCATTTTTATCTGTTGCCATGACATGTTTGTTCTCAACTCTCATATTTTTATAAATAGTATATACTTTAGTTGTATTTACTGTATTTCTTTTTCTATATGATGTCTTCTTTGCTTTTTAAATTTTATTTTGATGTATAGAAACATTTGTTTTTGTTCTAGTGATTATTTTTGTAAACTAGGAAAAGAAGAGCAAATTAAAGCCCAAAGTAAGTAGAAGGAAGAAAAGAATAAAGGTTAGAGTAAAAAATTAATTGTTCTTTGAAAAAAAAAATTGATTAACTTCTAGCTATATAGATCAAGAAAAGGAGACAAGACACAAATTACCAATATCAGATATAAGAGGACATCACTACAAATCCCTCAGATTAAAAAAGATAATAAGGAAGTGTTATGAGCAACATTTTGCCAATAAATTCAACAACTGATAGGAAATGGACAAATTCTTTGAAAAACACAGATTCCAGAAACTGACTCAAGAAGAAACAGAAAACCAGAACAACCCTACATCTATGAAAGTAATTGAAATAATAATTTAAAAACCTTCCCACAAAGAAAATGCTTGTCTCAGATGGTGACAAACATTTAAGGAAGAAATAATACTAATCCTATAGAAAGTCTTCCAGAAAAAGGAGGAGGAGGTTGCCAAATAAGGACAAAATACCCTGCTATCAAAACCACAGATACTTGGGGTGCCTGGGTGGCTCAGTCGGTTGGGCGTCTGACTTTGGCTCAGGTCTTGATCTTGCTGTTCAAGCCCCGGGTCAGACTCTGCGGACAGCTCAGAGCTTAGAGCCTGTTTCAGATTCTGTGTCTCCCTGTCTCTCTCTCTCTCTCTCTCTCTCTCAAAAATAAATAAACATTAAAAAAAAAAAAAAACAGACGTTAGAAGAAAACTAAAGATGGAGATCTCTCATTAATTTAGATGGGAAAATTTTTAATAAAATATTACTAAATTGATTCCAACTAAATATAGGAAGTGACTACACCATGACTAAATGGAGTTTATACCTCCATTAAGTTAATAGTATTTTATAGTAACACTTAATTTCCCATTCAAAATAACCTAAATTCTTCATACTTTTTTTTAACAGATTTGACTCTTAATTTCATTCCACTGTTTTTTTTTTTTAATATTTATTTCTTTTGACATAGAGAATGTACGTGTGTGTGTGTGCGAGCGGGGAGGGACAGAGGGAGAGAGAGAGAATCCCAAGTAGGCTTCTCACTGTCAGTGTGAGCCCACGCGAGGCTGTCTCATGAACTGTGAGATCATGACCTGAGCCGAAATGAAGAATCAGACGCTTAACGGACTGAGCCCCCCCAGGTGCCCCTTTCCCACTGTCTTCACATACGAAAATCCACTCTCTAAAACTAAAGATTTGCTACCACTGAGAATTTCCAAAATAATTTGCAAAAGTCATTGGATCCCATATTAAGAATTCCCTGCTTTGGGGATGATCGTCATATTCTATATCTTGATTGTGGTCATGGTTACATGAGTATATACATTTATCAGAACTCATTGTTCTGTACACTTAAAATAAATAAGGTTGATTTTTAAAAAGTTTCCTGTTTTAGGTGCACCTGGGTCACTCGGTTGGTTAAGTGTCCAAGTCTTGATTTCGACTCAGATCATGATCTCATGGTTGTGTGATCCGGCCCCCTCAGGCTCTGCACGAAGCGTGGGATTGGGATTCTCTGTCTCCCTCTCTCTCTGCCCCTCCCCAACTTGTGCTTCCTCTTGCTCTCAAAATAAATAAACTTAAAAAAAAATTCCTGCTTTAACCATAGCTTGGGTTTTACATCTGATGGTAGTTGCAAATTCTGAAGAATATCCTTAACAGAGAAAGATTTGGAATCCCTTCCAGTTCTGAACCTGCCTTTCAAATGAACCTGATTTATACCATGATGAAATCCCCTTGTTTGTGGAGTAGAATGCACTTGTTTGTGCACTAGTTCTGTGCAGATGCAAAAAAAGTCACCATTTAGGGCATTAACACATGTGACTCATTTAAATTATTTTCTAACTTAAGTCTATTTAATTTCCTTCTTTTTCATTAGACCTGGCTTATTTCATACGGTGTCATTTGTCCATAAAGATAAATTAAAAAATTGTCTTTCAACATTAAGTTCGCCATTCACTCCTGGTAGAACAACTCTAGTTAACTTTACTTATTCACTTTTATTGTTTTCAGCTTTATTCATTTTTCAAATTGCATCTCCATTCATTAGAGGAAACTAAAAGTAAGCTCATTACCATAATAGTGTGGGACTTAAAATCCAGATCTCCTATAAACTTTTATTTAAAACAGATACTTTAAAAAGCATTATTTTCTTAACCTGGTTGTTTGGTCAAGGATAGACTCCAGTTCTAGATTTGCTCTAATGGTAGATCACTAATATCTTTTTTCTTCTTGGTGGAAAAAGAAGTGACAGTTTAACTAGACTATCAAAAGTATTAGTTCTACTCTTTGCTGTTAGTGCCAAACAAATATTTTCTAACATAGATTTTCACGTCTTCTTGCCATTTAATGTTTCCAGTAAGTAGTGAATATAATAGTGGTTTGTTCATAAAGTTTAAACTTAGTGATCATTGGTTTATAATCACTAAGTTAGGAAAAAGAATTTATATTTTAACAAGATCCAAAAGAATGTTAAGGCACTGCTTCGCAAAGAGATATGATACCACACTTGTGTTTAAGTTAAGAGATCAGAGTGAAGAAGAGAAAAAAGAGGAAAGAAGATACAGTCATGGCTACAGTTCTGCATGCTGTGAAGGCCAGCACACATAATTTAGGGCTAGGCCTCGAATTTTGCCTTGATTTTATAGCCGCCAAGTTGGGGTTGCCAGGTAAAATACAGGGTGCCCAGTTAAATACAAGTTTCAGATACACAGCAAGTAATTTTGTAGTGTAAGTATGTCTTTTGTTTTTATTTGCTAAATCTGACAGCTGTGCCACAGAGAATACAATGCAGTCATTCTAACTACTAAGTTACCTGGGTAGGCAACCTCAGCTAAAATATGGAGGTAACCTATTTTATTTCCTGAACCCCAAGGGTCTCTCACTCAGGTGATTTGAAAACCTGTGCCATAAAAATTGGAGAGGTCATTAATATTTTCCGCTACAAGTATAGCCAACCTTATGGCTTCATTTTAGAATTTGCATTTGTTTCTAATGTACTTGGGATAAAACAGTCTTAATCAAATATTCAAATTGCTATGGCTTATCTTGTATCCTGCCTAATATTCTGATTTTTAAAAAAAAATTTTTTTTAATGTTTATTTTTGAAAGAGAGACAGAACTTGAGCAGGGGAGGGGCAGAGAGAGAGGGAGACACAGAATCCGAAGCAGGCTCCAGGCTCTGAGCCGTCAGCACAGAGCCCGACATGGGGCTCGAACTCACAATCTGTGAGATCATGACCTGACTGAAGTCAGTCGCGCACCTGACTGAGCCACCCAGGTGCCCCAGTAATATTCTTTTTGATGAGCATGAAAAAACCCTGTCCTAAGAGAATACATCATCTGCATTGGAGGTCACTCCTAACTGTATTCTTCCTGCGCTGATAATAGACATCATGTGTAGCACAATCTTCTGAATGAGAACAACCGCAGGGAGGGTAGCATTGACTCTTTCCCTCTTCCACGTTGCACCCTGACCCTTTTACTCTACGTACTGATGACAGGGTATACAAGATCTTGGGATTTGTGGCTGGACCGCACAACAGGGTAATATCCTTGTTGCCATTTCGCCTCCATTCTGATATCTGTATATCAGAGTGGTTTGATCCTCAGAGGTTTTCATGAGTCTCTCTCCTCAGTATATTCATTCTTGCTTGTGGAATTGCTGACACCCTCATTCTTTTTTTAAATTGGCCCCTTAGTGTTTCTCTTTCAGCAACTTATCCTCCTCTGAAAGCTTTTTCTGATTTTTTTATATGCCTCATAGTTCTGGAATTATAACTTGATGTAGTTAGTTTCATTTATTTTTAATGTTAAATGTAGGTTTTGATACTTCATTTTAGAAAAACAGATTTTATTTTTCTTAAACTGCTTGAATCACAAATTATTATTTCTAAAATTTTAATTGTGTCCTCAGTACTTTCCTTTGTTCCCCACCTTTTTTTTAAATGAATAAATGTTATTTTTTTAGAGCAGTTTTAAGTTCACAGCTAAATGGAACAGAATTCCCATGTACCCCATTTACACACACACTCCCATCCCTATTGTCAATATCCTGCACCAGAAAGGTACGTTGGTTACAACTGATGAACTTACAGTGACAAGTAAATCATCATCAAGAGTAAATTAAATGTGGTCACAATTGCTTTTCTTTTATTCTTACTGAATTTTGAACAGGTGATGGAAAGTGAAGAGTTCATGTTGCTTCCAGCCAATCAGCTCATTGATATAATATCTAGTGATGAACTAAATGTTCGCAGTGAAGAACAGGTGTTCAATGCAGTGATGGCCTGGGTCAAATACAGTATTCAAGAAAGACGTCCTCAGTTACCCCAGGTATGGTGAAAATGTTTCTTCAAGTAACTGCCCTTTTTGTACTGGATGAAATAATAAATGTTTGACTTACAAAAAATAAGCGATTGTCACTGTCCCTTATATTAGACTGTAAGAGACACCATCTATCCCAAATAATCAAGAAGATACTGTTTAGAAGCATTTTAAGTGTTTATCATTTTGAACTTTTTGCTCCTTGGCTTCCTCTCTATTTTGCATCAACTCTAGGTTAGGGTTATAGCACAAGTCAGAACCTAAAGGTGTAAATGAACAAAAGAAAGCAAGGATGACAATTATCGTGCTTCCCTTCCTTGTGGCTTGGAAATCTCATCACATTTGGAAGAGTAAAGGGATGATATGGGCCGTAAGTGGTCACTAAATGAATGTTTAATGTTCTCGTTATTATGACTATAGTCTTTAGCAGTTTAATAGGATATTCTTCTGGATTGTTTCAGTCCAGTTATATAAGCTAATTATAGAAGAGCTTATAACATATTGCTGAAAGCTAGGGGCGCCTGGGTGGCTCAGTCGAGTGGGCGGCCCACTGCGGCTCAGGTCATGATCTCGCCATCTGTGACTTCAAGCCCCGCCTTGGGCTCTGTGCTGACAGCTCAGAGCCTGGAGCCTGCTTCCGATTCTGTGCCTCCCTCTTTTTCTGCCCCTTCCCTGCTTGGTCTCTGTCTCTCTCTCTCTCTCTCAAAAATAATAAACATTAAAAAAAATTAAAAAAAAATTTTTTTTAAAACATATTGCTGAAAGCTCAAAGTGGCATTCTAAAATGATATTAGTATGCTTTCAATTTTCTGACTATTCTGATTACTGAATTGATGGAATAAACTTAGGTTTAGTATTTATGCCTTCCCTCTGTCTTTATTATTTATTAATTAAATCAAATTAATTCAGTTAGATCCCAAAGCAAGTGGAAAGACTATGGGAACTTGTGTTACGTATTCTGTTAAATATCCTGCAGGTGGGAGCTCGTGCCTTTAACGGTATTTATTATCTCTTAGGTGCTGCAGCATGTTCGTCTGCCTTTGCTTAGTCCCAAGTTCCTGGTGGGCACTGTAGGCTCTGATCCCCTCATCAAAAGTGATGAGGAGTGCAGGTATGAATGGCCCTGGGTGGGAAAAATCAACAACTAAGCATTTCTGTTTTCTTCTAATTTCTTTATTTGTGTTGCTTCCTAAATGTTGTATTTCTTAGTGCTGACACCAGAGCAGTTTTTAACAGGTTTTTCTTCTGGGTTAGGGTCAAGAGGAGGAGATGGAAGAAGAGAGGACTGAGCTTCCAGTACTCCATTCCATTAGTTTTTATGTGTGGTGCTTATTGGTGTAGAAGTGGCAATAAAGAGGTAGATTTCTAAGATTTTAATGCAAGCTTGAATTTGAAGAGGCAATTCTCTGCTAATATATGTTTTTCTTGAGATAAATAACGCTGTTGAATCTGTCACAAAGTACCAAGAGCACTGTTCCTTCCATCACATATAGCTGCTTAGGGAATAGGACCAGCCTTGCTTTCTGAGGTTGTGGACAGAGTCAAAGGTCTGCTAGTCAAGTAGCTGTGGAAGGGTTTCCACCAGAGCTTGGTGGGGTAGTTTCATGATGTTCTTCGTGAAAGAAATTCTAAATGCTTCTATAACATAAACAAAACACCTGTTTTATTGGGCTATCTCTGTAATATAGACACAAATTGATAAATTACTTTTCCCAGTTTGATATATTTTAAGATTTGGGTTCAAATCAAACTATATGGTGTTTTTAACCATTTTTTCCCTAGCATGTTCTATATATAAAAATGAAAAGAACTCCTTGAAATACACTGACCTTTGGGTCTCCCTTAGTGACTAAAGAAACTTGCTTTAGTATTAGGAATCCCTAGAACAGAAGTAGAACATGTAGATTCGTTTGCATTTCTTCTATAATCTGAAGCCTGTCCCTTAGAAAGAAATGTCAGAGGGGGTTTTAGATATTTGGGGTTTTATTTTTTTATTTTTAAATGTTTGTTTATTTTGAGAGAGAGAGAGTGTGTGAACGAGTGGGGGAGGGACAGAGAGAAAGGGAGAGAGAGAAACCCACATAGGCTCCCCACTCAGCACAGAGCCCAACATGGGGCTTGATCTCAGGTGCGCGAGATCACGACCTGAGCCAATATCAAGAGTCGGATGCTTAACTGACTGAGCTACCCAGGTGCCCTGATATTTGTATTTTAAATAAAAATCAGACAAATGGCAATTAATTCCCTCAAGTATGTATAGTAGCAGAAGGAAAACCATATGGAATTACGGATTCTGAAATGTGAAGAAACAATGCAAAAGTGCTCCCCATCCATAAAACATAAATCAGATTGTACTGATTCTGATGCACCGAGTAGAGGTACTTCCAAAGTCACTTTTAAAGGAAACCCTTTACTGATATCCTGGCCTCACCATTTACTAGATGTGGGACCTTAGGCAAGTTACCTTAACCTCTTTCTGCTATGGTTTCTTTATCTGTAAAGTAGGGACAATAATAGTACCCCCAGTGGTGGGGATTGTTGAGTTAATATATACTAAACCCTTATAACAAGGACTGACACATAGCTATAAGTGTTCTCATTGTTACTATTAATTTTGGGTTGGCTTGCTAAGTTTTAGCTCTATAGTACTCTCTCTAGGAGAGTACTATAAACCCTCAACACTTAAAAACTGGCTATTAAGAGATCCCAGTCTTTGTTTTTAAGGCTGAGGAAGCTTGAGAAAGTTCTTGGTCATCAGCTTGGGTTTTGGATGGGGAGGAGCTGTTGGTTTGGGGTTTGGTTTGATTTTTTTTTTTTGGATAAGAAACTCAAAAGGGGCCCTATCAAACCATATATTGGAAGTACATAATTGGGTCATGCTTGGGATTGGTCCTGGAGGAATAAATTACTCTTTGTAGCATAAAAAGCTAGAGAAATGAAAATATATTTTAGGAAACACTTTCAAGATTGGGAAAGAACAGAGTTTCCACTAATCAGGTCCTGAATCACTCAGAGAGAGGACTCAAGTGAGCTAAGTACGTATGTGATTAGTTTGTATTAGGATATTGTATTTAACAAGTGTAATTACTAGGTTCTTCTCAGAAAGTACCTGAAGAGACAGGGAAAAAAATTGTTCCTCCTCAGTAGACTTGCTGAGAGTAAACCATTTCATACAGTACCAGATAGCAAATTAACATTAAATGACAGTACACTGTTTCTTCTTAACAATCCAATTTTTGACTTAGTTTTATTATTTAATTAATCTAACAACTATCTAGTGCCAAGGCTGATGTGCTACTCTGCCAGTATCCTGCAGAATCTAGTAAAATTCATGAGAAAGCAATAACTACGCAGGTTGGTAATTGAGTTGTAAATTTTAGTTTCCCGTAAGTTATCGGTGGTCCCAAGCATAATGAGTTTCAGGCTAAATTTGCACTAAGATAGGAAGTCATGATGGAAATACCAATCAATTTACAACTCATAGTATGACTGGCATCATTTCTCTCATGTTTGTGACTTTTTAATATTGGCTGGCATTCATGATTTGGTTTGATTTATGCTTGCTCCCCTTTGCCAATTTACGTATTCCTAAACCATATTGGAATTTGACTAACAATATAATTTAGACATTTGGAATAAAGGCAGAATTTTCTCCACAGAGACTTGGTAGATGAAGCTAAAAACTATCTCCTCTTACCTCAAGAACGACCACTGATGCAAGGACCAAGGACAAGACCACGGAAACCTATCCGATGTGGAGAAGTACTCTTTGCAGGTTTGGGTCTTAATATACTGTGATTAAACTGAATGTTTTCCTACATGTTAAACTGTCATTTGAGTAGTCCTTTGGACAATTGTGATATCCACTGTCATAAGAGATTAACACATAATAAGTTACCATGTAGCTTGACTCCTTAACTCATGATCCAACACTGGTATTCTCCAAGAGTGCTCTATTTTTATGTAAGTCTAAAAATGTCATGCAGTAGATATTTTGTTAAAATGAGTCATATGCATTTTTTATATACCAGTGTGCAAGTCACCTCATAATTACCTAGAACTGTCAAAAAACATGACCTTTACAGGGAGGCCTGGGTGGCTCAGTTGGTTAAGGCATCCGACTTCGGCTCAGGTCATGATCTCGTGGTTCGTGGGTCTGAGCCCCACATCAGGCTCCATGCTTGCTGATAGCTCGGAGCCTGGAGCCTGCTTCAGATTCTGTGTCTTCCTCTCTCTCTCCTCTTCCACTCACACTCTGTCTCTCTCTCAAAAATAAGTAAACATTTAAAAAAAGTTTAAAAAACAAAACATTATCTTACATTAAACAGTTACACACTTTCCTAGCTCCACTGAGCTAGATTGAGCCCAAGACAGTCTGCTGTATCATTTTGCTCCTACTCTCTGCTCCTTAATCTTTAAGAACTTTCATCCTCAGATGTCACTTCCATCCACGTAAATTCAGCTCTCTTGTTCACCTGAATAACAGCTTTCTCACAGTTGCATCAAACTACTTTTTACTAGTTCTGTCTTAGTCCATCGGGCTATTCTAACAGAAAACCAGAAACTGGGTGGTTATAAACAACATAAATTTATCTCTCACAGTTCTGGAGGCTAGGAAGTCTAAGATTAAGGCACCAGGAGATTCTATGTCTGGTGAGGGCCCACCTGCTTCTTCATGGAAGTTGGTCTTCTTATCTTTTTGCTGTGTTCTTACACGGAGGTAGGGGCAAGGGAACTTTCTGAGGTCTCCTTTATAAGAGCACTGATCCCATTCATGAAAGCTCTGCCCTTATAACCTAAGCACCTTGAAAAGGCCCTACCTCCTAATACCATCACACTGGGGACTAGATTTCAACATGTAAATTTTGGTGGGACATACATACATTCAGTCTGTAGCAAGTTCTCTGAATATTTTTTCTAATTCTGATTCGTGGAGCTAACCGGGACGCATAGTGTTTGTATTTAAGCTCCCAACTTTCACTAATTCCATGGCTCCTTAGATGTAGACATCCTTGGATTCTTTTGTCCCATTTTAATATATGAAGTGTTCTATTCCTTTTCATCAGGGAATTTTGTGCAATCTCTGGGGCCTAGTATCCTTTTCCATCAGCCTAACCACTGCCTATCTTTTTTCTTCCCAATTTAATTTTCTCTTGGCCTGTGGGAATATATTTTCCCCTATATTTTTAGAGGGAAAATTTGATAATTTATGTTTTTAGCTCTCTCCTTTTAAGTTTTTTCATCTAAATTCCTTCATGTAGAGGATTGTAGTATTTCTGCAAGAAGAAAATTGATGCCAGGTTTTCTTTTTCACTCCAGTCCTCATCAGACTTTTTTTTCTCTTTTGAAGAATTTCTTTATTTTTGTTTTAGATTTCAAACTTAATTATTAATTCATTATGCACTGAATTCTCCCATACATCTAGTGTCCAAATGTCTCTGTTATTAATAGATTTATAATTTGTATTATTATTCTTATTTATTCCTATGTATGCATGAACATATTCACCTGCTATGTGGGTTTACACAGACATTTGCATGCTCGCACCTTCATACATCTGCATCCTTGCTCTCCCATAGAGCAGTCTTAGAGTTTCTCTTTCCCACTTTTGAAAGTTGATGGTCTATTTTGAAATTAGAAGGCTGCAAGATCTAATTATTTGTGGTACCTGTGTCTTCATGATGTCATGTTGTTTTTGGGAATTCTAGTAGTAGGACCATCTTTATGGAGTTACGCCCATTATTATGAAGATCTATTAATCTATTTTGATAGATTATTATGAAGATCTATTAATCTATCTATTAATCTATTTTGTTTGGCTATTGTTTTAGTAGCTGGAGTAGGGGTGGCAGTATTGTTAGACTTCACTTTTTTTTTTAATTTTTTAAAATGTTTTATTTACTTTTGACAGAGAGAGAGACAGAGCATGAGTGGGGGAGGAGCAGAGAGAGAGGGAGACACAGAAGCTGAAGTAGGCTCCAGGCTCTTAGCTGTCAGCACAGAGCCCGATGCGGGGCTCGAACTCACAGACCACAAGATCATGACCTGAGCCGAAATCGGACGCTCAACCGACTGAACCACCCAGGCGCCCCTAGACTTCACTTTTTAAGCTCCATAATGTAGCCCTTATTTTGGATTGGAATAGAGATGATTTGAAAGAATAATAAATTAAAATTATCTGCTATAACCACTTTTTTATTCAGGGAGCACTCTGAGAAGCTCTGTGGAACTCAGTTTGAACTTGTTATTCTGGTTATCAAAAATGTAGTTTCTTCAAAACATTTCCTGACCTTAAATGTCAGTTTGGATAATGTAGAATTCTCTATAGAGTGTAGATTAAACAGAAAGTAAAGTATTTTATAGCATAAGTCATAAGAATTTTTGTGTTATTTTCAGTTATAAGAGGACCTATTAAGAGACTGTGAATAGATGAGTCAAAATCTTTCCCCAGTAGAATAAAAAGAAAACTAGGCTTCTGAATTATAGTTCTTTTTTTTTGAGACTGAGCCACCCAGGCACCCCACAAAGTTATTATATTATTGACTGTATTCCCTGTGATCTATATTACATCCCCATGACTAATTTATTTTATACTGGAGGTTTATACCTTTTTAATCCCCTTCACCTATTTTGCCTGCCCCCCAACCCTTCTCCACTCTGGTAACCAACAGTTTGTTCCCTGTATCTATGAGTTTGTTTCTGTTTTGTTTTGTTTGTTTCCACATAAGTGAAATTGTACAGCATTTGTCTGACTTATTTCACTTGATTGGATCCCTAGATACAACTATGTTGTCGCAAATGGCAAGATTTCCTTCTTTTTTATGGCTGAGTAATATTCAATTATGTATATATAGTATATCTCATTCATTTATCAGTAGATACTTAGGTTGCTTTCATATCTTGGCTATTATAAATAATGCTGCATTGAATATAGGGGTTCATATTTCTCTTTGAATTAGTGTTTTCATTTTCTTTGGATAAATATTCAGAAGTGGGATTGCTGGGTCATATGATAGTTCTATTTTTAATTTTTTAAGGCCTCCATATTGTTTTCCAGAACGACTGCACCAATTTACGCTACTACTAACAGTGTATGAGGATTCCCTTTTCTTCACATCCTCACCAACGCTGGTTATTTTTTGTCAGGTTTTAGTTCTTTAAGCTTTCGATAACAAATTACATTTATGTAGTATTTTATTCTTTAGAAAGCAGCTTAATGTATTTATTATTTCACTTTTAAATTTTTGTTCCTTATTTAACAAGTAAGGTAGTTTATAAGATATTCTCAAGATCACATCACTTAGCAGAGGTAACACGCAAACTCCAGTCTTCTAACTAAATTCAGTGTTTTATCCATTAAATGCCACTTACTTCCCAATCTGACTTAAACTGGTGTCCTTGCTCTTCTCTGTAAAATGGATTTATTTAGAAAATTAAAGATTATCGCAACCCCAGTGGAATAAGTAAAAGTCATAACTTATGTTTTGACCTGCTTCTAGAGATATTTGGTAAGTCCAAGCAATAGGTCATGATTTGAAGTTTTGAAGTGAGTAATACATTCTGTGCATTAGAACAAGTATTCTCTTGACCACTTGTATTACTTCCCCCAGTTGGTGGCTGGTGCAGTGGAGATGCTATTTCTAGTGTTGAACGGTATGATCCACAGACCAATGAATGGCGAATGGTAGCTTCGATGAGCAAAAGGCGATGTGGAGTTGGGGTCAGTGTTCTTGATGACCTGCTATATGCAGTAGGAGGCCATGATGGATCCTCATATCTCAACAGTGTCGAAAGGTAAGTAAGGTCAATTTCAAATTTTCTTCTCTGCTATTCATGTAGTTTTCACTTGAGATGTTAACCAGGAAACAAATGTGTTTTGCTGCTTTAGTATTGCATCTACTAGTTGGCAGCCTTGACCACTTAGCATAACATATGAGTCCTTTATAATTTAACTTCCACCTGACCTATTTTTCCAGTCTGTCTCCCCTGGCATACCCCTATTCCCTAATGCTACTGCAGACCCACCAAATTTCCTGTGGTTCCTTGGGCATGCTAAATCCTTTTATTTCTCTTTGCCTACTCATATGCTTGCTGTTCTTTCTTCCCTGGAATATCTCTACAAGATTCAATGTTTTTACTTCTTATATAAAGCCTTCTCTGACTCCCTACAGACTATTGATTACTCATTCCTCTGCTCTTTCATAAGTATTTTGAATATACTTGTACATATCTGATTGGCTATCATTGTTAAAATGTCTTTTCCCATATCTATCCCAGTGCCTGGCACATTAGAATTCTACAGTAATTGATTTTTAATAACTTCTGGCTTCTGGCTCACATACACCCTTTTTCATTCAGCCGTGCTGATTTACAGTGATTCTTGGCATTTCTTAAACATGTCTGTGAAATCCTGCAGCATAGCGGGGCTGGTTCAATATTCCCAAATCAATCAATGTGATATATCACATTAATAAAAGAAAGGATAAGAACCATATGATCCTGTCAATAGATACAGAAAAAACAGTTGACAAAATACAGCATCATTTCTTAATAAAAACCCTCAAGATAGTCGGGATAGAAGGAACATACCTTAACATCATAAAAGCTGTATACGAAAAGCCCACAGCCAGTATCATCCTCAATGGGGAAAAACTGAGATTTTTCCCCCTGAGATCAGGAACATGTCAGGGATGTCCATTCTCACCACTGTTGTTTAACATAGTATTGGAAGTCCTAGCCTCAGCAATCAGACAACACAAAGAAATAAAAGGCATCCAAGTTGGCAAAGAAGTCAAACTTTCACTCTACCTGGAAAACATGAAAGACTCCACCAAAAAGCTGCTAGAACTGATACATGAATTCAGCAAAGTCGCAGGATACAAAATCACTGTACAGATATCAGTTGCGTTTCTATACACCGATAATGAAGCAACAGAAAGAGAAACCAAGAAATCGATCCCACTTACAATTCCACCAAGAACCATAAAATACCTAGGAATAAACCTAACCAAAGGTGTAAAAGATCTGTATGCTGAAAACTATAGAAAACTTATGAAGGAAATTGAAGAAGACACAAAGAAATGGAAAAACATTCCATGCTCATGGATTGGAAGAACAAATTATCATTAAAATGTTGATACTACCCAAAGCAATCTACACTTTCAATGCAGTCCCAATCAAAATTGCACCAGCATTCTTCTCAAAGCTAGAACAAACAATCCTAAAATTTGTATGGAACCACAGAAGACCCTGAATACCCAAAGTAATGTTGAAAAAGAAAACCAAAGTGGGAGGCATGACAATCCCAGACTTTAGCCTCTGCTACAAAGCTGTAATCATCAAGACAGTATGGTATTGGCACAAAAACAGACACATAGACCAATGGAATAGAGAACCCAGAATTGAATGCACAAATGTATGGCCAGCTAACCTTTGACAAAGCAGGAAAGAGTCTCCAATGGAAAAAAGACAGTCTCTTTAGCAAACGGTGTCGGGAGAACTGGACAGCAACATGCAGAACAATGAAACTAGACCACTTTCTTACAACATACACAAAAACAAACTCAAAATGGATGAAAGACCCAAATGTGAGACAGGAAACCATCAAAACCCTAGAGGAGAAATCAGGCAACAACCTTTTTGACCTCAGCTGCAGCAATTTTTTGCTCAACACATGTCCAAAGGCAAGGGAATTAAAAGCAAAAGTAAACTATTGGGACCTCATCAAGATAAAAAGCTTCTGGACTGCAAAGGAAACAGTCAACAAAACTAAAAGGCAGCCGACAGAATGGGAAAAGATATTTGCAAATGACATATTAGATAATGTATCCAAAATCTATAAAGAACTTACCAAACTCCACACCCAAAAAACCAAATAATCCAGTGAAGAAAAAGGCAGAAGACATGAATAGACACTTTTCCAAAGAAGACATCCAGACACGTGAAAAGATGCTCAGCATCTGAGATACCACCTCACGCTGGTCAGAGTGGCTAAAATTAACAACTCAGGAAACAACAGATGCTGGTGAGGATGTAGAGAAAGGGGAACCCTCTTACACTGTTGGTGGGAATGCAAATGGTGCAGCCACTCTGGAAAACAGTGTGGAGATTTCTCAAAAAGTTAAGAACAGAACTACTCTATCACCCAGCAATAGCACTACTAAGAATTTACCCAAGGGATACAGGAGTGCTGATACATAGGGGCACATGTACCCCAATGTTTACAGCAGCACTGTCAACAATAACCAAATTATGAAAAGAGCCTAAATGTCTATCAACTGATGAATGGATAAAGAAGATGTGGTTTGAGATGTGGTTTGGTCTCTTGGCAATGAGAAAGAATAAAATCTGGCCATTTGCAGCAAAATGGATGGAATTGGAGGGTATTACAGTAAGTGAAATAAGTCAGTCAGAGAAAGGCAGATATCATATGTTTTCACTCATATGTGGAACTTGAGAAACTTAACAAAAGACTCTGGGGGAAGGGAACGGGAAAAAATAGTTACAGAGAGGGAGGGAGGCAAACCATAAGAGACTCTTAAATACAGAGAACAAACTGAGGGCTCATTGGGGTGGGGGCAGCAGGGGAGAGGGGAAAATGGGTGATGGGCATTGAGGAGGGCACTTGTTGGGATGAGCACTGGGTGTTGTATGTAAACAATGAATCATGGAATCCTTCCCCAAAACCGAGAGCATACTGTATACACTGTATGTTAGCTAACTTGACAATAAATTATATTAGAAACAAACAAACAAAAAAATCCTGCAGCATGTAAAGATCTAGAGGTATAGGGGCACCTGGGTGGCTCAGTCAGTTGAGCATCTGACTCTTGATTTTGTCTCAGGTTATGATCCCAGGGTCATGGGATTGAGCCCTGCATCAGTCTCTAAGCTGAGCATGGAGCCTGCTTAAAATTATCTCTCTCTCCCTCTGCCACTTTCCCCTGTTCGCTCTCTCTCTAAAATTACAAAAAAAAAAAAAAAAAAATCTAGAGGTATAGATTATAGAGCTGAAAAACCAAACAGAGGGATTAGCTCCACAGAAGTTAAAAAAAAAAAGTGTGCTGAAAAACAAATTGAGTTACAGGTACCTGGCTGGCTCAGGCAGTAGAGCATGCAACTTTTGATCTCAGGGTTGTAAGTTCAAGCCCCACATTGAGTGTAGAGACTATTTAAAAGAATTAAAATCATTAAAAAAATAAAAATAAAGTGAATTAAAGAAATAAGAATGGAAATGATTAAATATTTACAACTTAATAATAATTAAGCCCAAATATATCAAAATGTGTGGCATGCAACTAAGATAGTATTCAGAGGCAAATTTATATGCATTATAACAATATGCATACATTTGAAAATAAGAAAGATGAGAAAATAAATCATTCTTTTAAATCAAGAAGTTATAAAAAGCCACAAAATCCAAGAAAATACAAAGAAAAAATTAATGAGATTGAAAACAATTAAAATTGATATAATTACAAAAAGAGCAATTTGATAGTTTTTTGATAGTATGTTATAAAATTAAAAATGACTTGGGACGCCTGGATAGCTCAGTCAGTTAAGTGGCAGGCTCCTAATTTCAGCTCAGGTCATTATCTCAGGGTCATGAGATCGAGCCCCACATTGGGCTGTGTGCTGGGTGTGGAGCCTGCTTGAGATTCTCTCTGTCCTCCCTCTGCCCTCGTCCACTTGTCTCTAAAAAAAAATGTGAATAGATGGACTAAAATATTTTTAAAAAGGTGGGGCGAGTGGCACCTAGTCAGTTGAGTCAGTTGAGTTGACGCTCAGTCAGTTGAGCGTCCAACTCTTGATTTCAGCTCAAGTTATGATCCCAGGGTCATGGGATGGAGCTCCGTGTAGGGCTCCACACTGAGCAGGGAGCCTGCTTAAGATTCTCTCTCTCTCTCTCTCTCTCTCTCTCTCTCTTCCTCCCTCCCTCCCTCCCTCCCTCTCCCCACACACACACCGCCCCCATTCTGCCCTCTCCCCTGCTCACATGCTGTTTCTCTAAAAAAAAAAAAAAAAAAAAAAATGACTGTACTCTGTGCCCCTTGATTCTACTTGTCATCATCCATTTGCACAAGGAGAAATATACAAGAGTAATTACTGTGTTTTTTAATAATAATAAGGTCTTTTAATTATTATTTTATTATAATATTTCTCTACTCTGAAATCCACATTTCCTTCCAGAGAAATTTACAAGGAATGGCCATATATCAGCAAAACTACAGGTTTTGAAGCATTTTCACAGAGGAGAGTGTGAGGATAGGTTATCAATTATTAAGAGTTTCTGTCACTCAAATTTTCAGTTAAGATATTTTCAGCTACAGGTTAACAGAAAACTTCTATTAAGCAGGCTAAAATAATTTATTATTTTCCAGAAACACGGTTTCTCAGGGCTTTAACTCCACCTCTCTGATATCTCCCTTAGCTCTGCAATGCTTACATATGGATTCCTTCTCAAATAGACATCAAGATGGCTGGAGCAGTTTTGGGCATCACATCTAGACGTAACTCTGTTCACAGGGAGAAAACGGGCCATGTCTTCTTTCTGAAAGTTTGGGAGCAAGGAAATCCTTACCAGAAACCCCAGTTTTTCTTAGCAGACCTTCCCCCATCAATCATTGGCTAGAATCAGGTCACATGCCTTTCCTAAACCAACACTGACAAAGTGAATGGGATTGGCATGATTGGTAAACTAATAGAGAAGAATTTATGCTGAGAGACTGCCACCATACCTTTACCTGAGGAGTATTTAATTCCAATTTCTATAACATAAATCCTCTTTAGTACATATTCCATAATTTATCAATGCAGAATATACTCTAATTTGAGTATGTTTGAGTATATTGAAGTTGCCAACTCAAATAACCAGGACATTAAAATCATCTAGTATTAAGAGTTTCTTTTCACAGAATCTGAGTTTTATGGATTTTATAAGAATAAAACTAAAAGAATCAAAAAAATACAGTGTCCCTAGCTTTAAATATCTTCACTACAGGTTCTGGGACTTCTCAACCATTGTCACTTCTCAAATGCCAAGGCAAAGAAGAGGATAGGGAGGGTAGGGTAGAATGATTATCCCTACAGTAAGGTCTTTTTTTTTTTTTTTCACATTTATTTATTTTTATTTTTATTTTATTTTTATGAAATTTATTGTCAATTTGGTTTCCATACAACACCCAGTGCTCATCCCAACAGGTGCCCTCCTCAATGCCCATCACCCACTTTCCTCTCCCTCCCACCCCCCATCAACCCTCAGTTTATTCTCAGTTTTTAAGAGTCTCTTATGCTTTGGCTCCCTCCCTCTCTTTCTTTTTTTTCCTTCCCCTCCCCCATGGTCTTCTGTTAAGTTTCTCTGGATCCACATAAGAGTGAAAACATATGGTATCTGTCTTTCTCTGTATGACTTATTTCACTTAGCATAACACTCTCCCATTCCATCCACGTTGCTACAAAAGGCCATATTTCATTCTTTCTCATTGCCAAGTAGTATTCCATTGTATATATAAACCACATCTTCTTTATCCATTCATCGGTTGGTGGACATTTAGGCTCTTCCCATAATTTGGCTATTGTTGAAAGTGCTGCTATAAACATTGGGGTACAAGTGTCCCTATGCATCAGCACTCCTGTATCCCTGGGGTAAATTCCTAGCAGTAGTATTGCTGGGTCATAGGGTAGATCTATTTTTAATTTTTGAGGAATGTCCACACTGTTTTCCAGAGCGGCTGCACCAGTTTGCATTCCCACTAACAGTGCAAAAGTGTCCCTGTTTCTCCACATCCTCTCCAGCATCTATAGTCTCCTGATCTGTTCATTTTAGCCACTCTAACCAGAGTGAGGTGGTATCTCAGTGTGGTTTTGATTTGTATTTCCCTGATGAGGCGTGACATTAAGCATCATTTCATGTGTCTGTTGGCCATCTGGATGTTCTTTGGAAAAGTGTCTATTCATGTCTTCTGCCTTTTTCTTCACTGGATTATTTGTTTTTCGGGTGTGGAGTTTGGTGAGTTCTTTATAGATTTTGGATACTAGCCCTTTATCTAATATGTCATTTGCAAATACCTTTTCCATTCCATCGGTTGCCTTTTAGTTTTGTTAATTGTTTCCTTTGCATTGCAGAAGCTTTTTATCTTGATGAGGTCCCAATAGTTCATTTTTGCTTTTAATTTCCTTCCCTTTGGAGATGTGTCGAGTAAGAAATTGCTGCGGCTGAGGTCAGAGAGGGTTTTTCCTGCTTTCTCCTCTAGGGTTTTGATGGTTTCCTATCTCACATTCAGGTCCTGTATGCCAAAATCATTTTTACTGGTCAAATTAGTAATTACTGTTTTTAATGGCAAAATGTAATAAGCAATGTAAGGATACATCAGTAGGGATAGTATTAAATAATATAAGGCACACACAATAATGAAATGTTGGAAGAATCTAGAGCTATATCTATTAGCATGGGTAGATCTCAGAAATATGTCGAGTGAGAAAACAGTTCCTATGTTGTGGTATTATAAAGTATTGTCTTGAAGGACATACACCAAGTCACAATGGGAAGAGACCAGAAATTGGTGGAACTCGAAGGGAAATTTAGCTTTGTCCAAAACTTTCTGAAAAAAGTTTTAAAAGAAAACATATTCATATCTAACTTGTTGAAATAAAAAAATTAAGTTTAAAAACTAAAACATAAATTAGCATTACATGTGCTTTAGTTATTAATCAGTCCATATTTACAGGAAAGAACATAGACTGTGTAGATATGGCCAGACTTTCTTTGTATAGTACAAACTCTGCTCTTAATGTGTTCTCTGCAGGTACGACCCCAAAACAAACCAATGGAGCAGCGATGTGGCTCCCACAAGCACGTGCAGGACGAGTGTTGGTGTGGCGGTGCTCGGAGGCTTTCTCTATGCTGTGGGGGGCCAGGATGGCGTGTCCTGCCTCAACATTGTTGAGAGGTGATCTCTTCAAATCATTTTCATTTTTTTAAAAGAATATAAAGGGCTCTTTAAGACCTAAGAAACAGCTTAGGACACCAGGGGAGCCACTATTCAGTGGATATCCCATGGGCTTTAGGGGAAAAGTTTTCAGTTGATCTTAAGTGTAGGAAGATGAAAGATATAACCCGATTTCCAAACTGTTATACTGCTTAAACCTAACATTGAAGAGTTGGAATCATATTTTAAATTACCTTCTATATATGATACCAAGTGTACCACTTCTGCAATCTGTTCTCTTTCCCCAGTACTTGAAGTGTATTTAGTGACTTTGCCCAGACTTCCTCCAAAACAATGATTAAAATAATAATACTCTGTCTAGCGCATCTTACAAATACCCCAAAGTATATGGATTCTCATTAATTCTTGAAGTCCACTTAGGGAAATCTGGGTTGGCTGCCAAAGTTTGATTTATACTTTTACAAATCAGTTAATTTTAGTGAAATAGATTCTGTTCTTAATTTCTTGCTCCATCAGCTTTTTGTCACTCTACCCTAGAGACTGGATTTTGGAGGCTTGTGTGTTATGATTATTGTCAAGAACATACCCTATTTCATTCTCACTTCTTAAAAGGAAATGCTTCATGACTCTTCAGAATATTTCAAATAGCATTTACGGGTTGGGTTACCATGTTTAAGTTGAAGAGTTTAACTCTGCCTTAAATAGAGATAAAGTTGCAGGTAACTCTTGAAAGCCATTTTTAAAATTATTTTTTCTGTTAAGAAACTTATTTCTCCACTTTCGAAACTCTTTGCAAGAGAATTCTGGGAAGATAGCAACAAGTAATCTCTCTAAATTCCCACATAAGAACAGAGCAATAGATAGCAAAGCTACAAACCTAGGAACAAATTATGGAACTTGGTTGGATGATAGGGTGAATGTACTTAACACTACTGAACTGTACACTTAAAAATGATTACAGTGGCAAATTTAATGTATATTTTGCCACAGCTTTTAAAAAGCCCTATGGGAAACATTGAAAATAGAACTAGGGGAGAGAGTATCCCCATAAACACCAAAACACCAGTGGGCAAAGCAAAGTACCAAAAGCCACAAGACCTACATGATATCAGTGTCTGTGCAGGAGAAAATACAGAAAAGCAATCGAAGTATGACATATATAAGAACAGAAGAACCCCAAAATAGACAATACATATTTATTAGGAAGTGTGAGAGGAAAATTTAGGACCAACAGCTGAGACTAAGAAGGGTTTTTGCTCACTCCTAATATAGAGTAAGTGCAAGCGACCTATAATAAGATCTGAATGACTTAGAAAAGAGTTGTTCAACCTCAGCACTATTGCCATTTTGCACCAGATAATTCTTTGTTGTGGGGGGCTGTCCTGTGCACTCTCACATGTTTAATAGCATCCTTGGCCTCTTCCCACTAATTGCCAGTGGCACACACCTGGTTGTGACAACCAGAAGTCTCTAGACACTGCCAAATGTCCCTGGATGGGGAGAGGAGTGGTGCAAAGCCACGGCAGTTGAGAACCAGCTGCCCTAGAGCCATCTAGTCCCTAGGAACCCTCAGAACTGACCAGCAGGATGACCTTCCAGAACAGTTCCCACACTTCTGGCTGCAGGATCAAAATTGAGCAGGACAGAGTTATTATCCAATGGGAAGAGAAGACCAAGATGAAAAGGAGGACCAGTGAATAAAACCAATAAATCTCAGGAAGCAAACCACTCTACTTTTTTAACACTATAGGAAAAAACTAGAAAAAGCTCCATGAAGTTAGAAAAATTATCATGAACACTCCTCAAGACAACTCATTTCATGTAAAAATGAACAATAGCAAAGCATTGAGGTTAGATCCAATACAGAGTTAATATATGGAGAGAGAATAAGCAGCAGAATAACATCTCTATAGACAATAAAAGCACAGCAGAAAGACATGCCCACAGAACAGATCAAAATTGTAAGCAACTATTTCACAATGTGCTTAATGACATTAGGAAAATGATGCAAGATATGAAAACACTACATAAGTCAGAGTTAGAAAAACCCAAAAATGAAGTGGCAAAACTCAGAAAAATATTAGAAATAAAAGGAAAAATCACTTCAGAATGAAGACTAAACTAGAAATAAAACAAGTAACCCCAGAAGATAAATACAAGGTGAAAGAGGAAATGTTTTAAAATAAAAAAATAAAGGAAATAAAAGGTTTTGAGAGAGAGCAATAAGTATTGAAGACAGGTAAAAGTCCAGTATACAATAATAGGAGACCATGAGGAAGCAAACCAAAGCAAGAGAATGGAACAGATGCTAAGAACTATAATTCAAATCTGTTCTAAGAAAAAAAAGTGGAAATTGTTTATTGAAAACAATTGAAATTGAAAGGTTGCAATGTACCTTCTGAATACTGACCCAGAACAATCAACATCAGTACCTATTCTAATAAAATTATTGGACCTTGAAGAAAAAGGAGATAAATTCTTTAATCATCAACAAAAAAGTACATATTACTTATAAGGGAAAGAAATTTAGATTTACCATCAGACTTTTTGAAAGCAATATTTTATGCTAGAAGAAAATGGAATAACATATTTAGGCTAATCAAAGAAAATGTAAGCTAAGGATTTTATACCCAGAGAAACTGAAGTATGAAGGCCACAAACTGTTAATATGTAAGAAGTTAGGGAACACTGTTCCCATGAGTCCTTACTGAGGAATCTACCACAGAACTTCAGACAAAATTGCTAGAGACCTTGATAGAGGGTGAGCATGAAACATACAGAGAATCCAGGAACTTTGAATAAAGGGTGCAGAGAGAGAGTAGCTTGCACTGGCTGTATGCTCAGTTAGTACAAAGGTGGTACAAGTATTTTCAAAAGTGGGAGGAGAATGGGAAGAGATGTGCAAAAAGAATTGTAATTCTTCTTGGGGACGTTGAAGTGATAGTATTGCTATTCTGAGACTGCAATGTATATGTGGAATAAAGAAAATGGGTATGGGTTATTCTGATTCTATCCTCTCCAGGTTTCTTGAAAATTAGAGTTCTTGATGTGGAAGAATATGAATGTAAAATAGAAGTTAAATAAAAGACCTTGTAGCCTAAATTTCAATTTGAATTAAATTCCTCATTTACAAATAATTATATTCTAGCTCTGTCAATTGAAGAGGCCTAGAAATAATGACCAACTAGTGGCAGTGAACGTCTCTATTCCTGGACTGGGTCTTGAAGTTCCATTTCCCTAAAAGAAACCAGGGCTTCTTGGAGAAATGTCTGTTTCCAGATTTAGGACAGGAAATGTACAAATAAACCCGGACCAGCATGTCATACCAGAATACAAGCCATCTATCAAAGACTAGGAGATGTCAAAGAGAGTCAAGAACAAACTTGAAGGTGTTCCCACTTGACCAAAGATGGGACAGTTTAAACTTTAAAAGAGACAGTAATTATGATTGATTAAAATCCAATAAATATATTTAAATCTATGAGTTCCTACTGACATTTTTTTAAACTCTACTTAGTTGCCTTTAGAAATTAATTTATTTCTAAATTATTAATTTATCATCTTGAGTACTAGTAAACAAAGTGAAAGAAGCATGCATATATCCAACCCTTCTTATATGAACTGTATCACATATGAATTGGGTACAAAATAGTAGATAAGAGGATTGTTTCTTTATAAAAATATCCAAATAAAGGAACATAAATGATTGAATATCACCATTTTGCAACACTCAGTAAATAAATAGACCTAGGTGTTAATAATTAACAGCTGCTAACATACCACCTTCTGTAGTGTTGCCAAAGGGACCAAATGTGGTCTGATCAAACTTCTGAATCCAGAAGTTCTGCCAATTTGCAGAACATACAGAGGACAGACCAGTGCATTGAACTGCACTATGAGTGTCCAGTCAATCAAATCCATGTTGTGGGAGAAATTGCAGGTTGAATACCCCAGGTTCTAAAGGATGAATTGGGGGGGGGGGGGGGGGGAGGAGAAGGGCTATGGAGGAAAAACCTGTAGGTAAAAAGAGACTTTAAAAAAACTACAGTGAACAAGAGTAAGTGTCTAGGGATGCACACTTGGGTGGTAAAAACTGTAAAGAAATACAAGGAAGTGATTACTGTAAAAGTCAGGATAATGGTTCTCTTGTGTGGAGGAAGGCATTGAGTTTGGAAAGGGATACATCCAAAGGGCTTCCAGTATGGCAGGCAAACTTATTTTTCTTGACCTGGGTAGTGGGCTTTCCTTGTAATATCTCATTAAACTATACATTTGTTTCGTGTGGCTTTCTAAATCGATGTTTTATTTTACAATAAAAAGTTTTAAGAATTATGCAAAGACTTCAGCTTCCAAGTAGAATGCAGTAAGTAGTGACAGCCATCACTCCCACTGCAACAACTAGGGGAAAATGAGAGCACAAATATACTTTTTTAGGGGCTCCTGTGTGGCTCAGTTGGTTAGGAGTCCAACTCTTGATTTCAGCTCAGGTTGTGACCTCACAGTTCGTGAGTTCAAGCCCCACATCAGGCTTCGTGTTGTCAGCGCAGAGCCTGCCTGGGATTCTCTCCCTCTCTCTTTGCCCCTCTCCTGCTCACACTCTCTCACTCACTTGCTCTCTCTCAAAATAAATAAATAAACTTAAATATATATATGTGTGTGTGTGTGTGTGTGTGTGTGTGTATACACACATGTATATACATACATATATATGTATATATACATACATATATATGTATATATACATACATATATATACATACATACATACATATATACATATATACATACATATATGTATGGGTTTTTTTTATGTTTGGGTTTTTTTTAAACATCAGAGACATGTGAAAGTAACAAGGACTAGATGAACTAAAATTCTACTGAAGAGGAAGCCCATCTATGTGAGCTGAGATCATCAGCTATTTTCTTCCCTGGGGGCATTTGCCAAGTGTGAAGGGTTGAATATTGCACTTGTCTTAGGCCAAAGGATTCTCCTGGAAGAGAGGTATATCAGTAGAACTTTTAACAGTCATGCAGGTTGACATGACAGATTGGAATCTAGGACAATTCTAAACATACTGCTGTTTTTCCCCATGAGATGTTTTCTGAATGCTAGGATAGCTCAGTCTCGAGGGAACCAGGGTGAGTGAAATCTCATGCAACCTTCCAGTGCTTAGAAGATAAAGCCCTGCTGTGGGGAGGGGCTTACAACAAATACATGACAGTTTGCATCCTTGAGACATTTGAAAATAGAGGTGGACAGAGTCTAACAAAAGCTCAATTCCTGATTGGACTGAGGCAATCAGTATTTCACCCTACCTGCCTAATACAGGGAAGAGTGAATCCACTGCAGGTGGTGTGGGAATGAGGGGGTAATACAAATTTCACCTTCTAGGATTTCATTCCTTTATAATGTGCAGCATACAATAAAAAATTATGAAACATCTGAAGAAACAGAAAAATATGGCCAATAGCTGAGAGAAAAAAAAAATAGAAGCAGACATTTAAGTGATCCACATTTAGAGTTAACAGAAAAAAACTTTAATAAATGCATTAAATAAAATAGAGGATAAGATTAAAACTGGGTAAAAGGTTGGAGAATTTAAATATAGAATTGGAATCTAAAAATAATATGTGTTCTACAACTGAAAAATACAATCTCTAAAATTAAGAACTCAATGAAATAAGATTAACTAGACACAGTAGAAATAGACACAGCAGAAGACCGAGTTAATGAACTCAAAGACAGATTAATAGAAAATACCGAAACAGAGGAAGAACAGAGAAAACAGCATGGAAAGAACAGACTCTCATGTGTCCCAGACACTCATGGGACACAGTCTAACATACATGTAACTGCAGTCCCAGAAAAAGAGAGATAATAGCAGAAGCAATATTTGGAGACAGAATTTTTGGCTGAGAATTTTCCAAAAGTGATGAACCATAAACTGTATTCAAAGTGCATGAACTCCAGGAAACCTTCACTCACTAACCATAACCTTTCTCCAGGGCCTGCATTCTCCAGCATTTATATTTCTGCGTCTTTCATCTGTATTAGTTACCACATTCTCAGAATCTGTTTGGAGGTTTCTCCTTTGAGAACATGCTCCATCTCCCTCTCTTGCTTCTTAAGAGCGAGGTCTATTTTTAGTATCCTTTATTTTATTTTATATTTCCTGCAATATTGATATAGTTTGCTATACAGTACTTAAATATACTAACAGAATTTCCTACCCATGTAATAAAATGTCAGCACTATTCCGATTTTTATCATATTTACTTCTGAACACTAGTAATTTATCAATCAGGACCCACTGAGGAAAACGGAAGCTATATCAGTTATTTGACTACAAGGAATGTTCAAAAATTGGCCAGCAGATATCGAAGGGCTGAAAGAAGTGAAAAGAAGACACCAAAGTAACTGTAGGAACCCAGATCTGGGAACGTAAAAGAGAGAGATCAGAGTTACGGGAGCCTAGAAGCCTAGAGGACAGATCCCACAGAGCCAGAACCATCAGCACCCAGGGAGCTGGTGCTCTGAAAGCTGTGACCCTTCTCCATGAAGGGTTCTCTTGCTGGCTATTTTTGGAAGATTGTATTTTCCAAAGATGATTACAATACCTGCCATTTCACATGCTCTTCGTATACTTTGACTTTGACACTCTTCTTACTGAGGGGTGGGATTTATGTTTCCTCCCTTGATTCTGGGTCGCCTTGCAAGAACCCCAACAGTGGCAGTATTTGACTCCTGGGGCTAGGTCATAAAAGGTGATACATCTTTCACTTGGATCTCTTGGGGCACCTTTGAGGCCTTGAGCTGCTTGAGGTTGCCATGCTGAGAGGAAGCCCAAATGAGCCGGCGTGGAGAGACCCTGAGGCTACTTGGAGAGATGCCTGGCCAGCCCCTAGCTGCCTTAGCATCCTGCCCTTCCAGCCTCAGCCCCAGCCTGAGAGCAGCCAGACACCTGAGCCAGAGCTTCCCTGTGAGGCCCTTCCCAAATTCCTGACTCATGGAAACAGGAGAGTTAATAAAATTATTTTTGAATCCCTGAGTTTGGGGGTGACTTACACAGCTGTGGTACACATACCTCAGGAGCTCAGAGGAGGTGCCTCACAGAGCCATGACTAAGACCTCTAAGAGGCACGACAAGGCTAGTTTTAGAAGTGCCAGGAAAAGGCTAGAAGCTGCAATTCGCTGGTTCCGTCAGAGCGAAAGGGCCTTTGCTGAGACAAAGCTAACAGAGTTGGCAAACACACAGAAAGGAGCCTGTCCCTTCTCCTGCCCTGGACTTCCAGCGTCTGGTCCTTCCTCTCAGCACAATCTAACAGAGAGCCAGCTTGGCTGAGGAGAAACGCTCTTTTCAGAGTTCTAGCCCTAGCATCACAAGGCAGAGTATAGGAAACAGCTGAATAACAGACACAGGCACAAACTCTAAGATTTCTCTTCCTAATAACCAAGTAAAATATGTTAGATTCTCACTGTGCATGTGACCATAGCATGTATCCAACATATCTTCAGCATGGTTTCACATCTTATGAAAAAGGCCTCACTTAATCAAAACAGGCGTGCAGTCTTTGGTTTCTCCCTCACTGCAGGTATGATCCAAAGGAAAACAAATGGACTCGAGTGGCTTCTATGAGCACCAGAAGACTAGGCGTGGCCGTGGCTGTGTTAGGAGGGTTCTTATATGCCGTAGGTGGCTCTGATGGGACATCTCCACTCAACACAGGTGAGTCCCTTCCAAGGTCAATGTGGTTCCCCCAAAGCAGCATATTCCTCAGGAGAGTCACCCTACAAAAAAAGTATAAAAATCCAGGTGATCCTATAATTTTAAATTACAAATATAAATTACAAAATTTAAATAATTTATATAATAATATATTTATTTAAATAATTGAAAATTATTTGCCCCCTAAAAGAGTACAACTCTCAGCTCTTCCTTGGCTCCTTCTGCAGCCATAGTGTTCTACTGTATTCCCCAAATATTTCTTTCTCCTTTCTCTTTGCAAGCTTTGGAATTTATAATGAATAAAAGAACTGTTTTCCCAATAGGATTATTTCCCTGCCCCACCCCCAACCATCTCTCCTTAAAAACCAAAAACAAACAAACCTGTATTATAATCTAAGAATAAATAAAAACTTACAGCTGTAAGCTGGTTTATGTGTTAGTCCTCTCTCTTTAGAGATAATGGATATTTTTGCCCAAGGATATCGTTAGTGTGGCACCCGCATCAGATTCATTGTCACTTATCTTGTCTTCTGCTTATAGTGCAGTAGGAATACAGGCAAAGGGGTACGAGAGCACAGAAGCTGTCTGATCATGACAATAAATTAGTAGTATGGAATGGTGCCTACAGGTCTTACAGTCCGGTCTCCTCATTTAAAGATAAGGTGGGGGCGCCTGGGTGGCTCAGTCAGTTAGGTGTCCGGCTCTTGATCTCAGCTCGGGTCATGAGTTCAGGCCCCAAGTTGGGCTCCGTGGTAGGCGTGAAAACTACTTAAAAAAAAAAAAGATAAGGTGAGGCCATGAATCATATTGTCAGAACTAGAACTGAGGCACCTTTCCACCATACCATACCCAAACCAAACCCTTCCCTGATGAGATTATATTGGTATTGTAGAAAGATATACAAGTCCGTCTCAGAAGCAAAAATCAGATTGTGTATCAAAAATATGTGTTATCACAAAATTTTAATGGCTATGAGGAAAACTAGAGGTGAGAAGAAATGGTTGAATGGTCACTTACTACTTTTCCCCCTACAGTGGAGCGCTACAATCCTCAGGAAAACAGATGGCACACCATAGCCCCTATGGGGACCCGGAGGAAACACCTAGGCTGTGCAGTGTATCAGGACATGATCTATGCCGTAGGAGGTAGAGATGATACTACAGAGCTTAGCAGCGCTGAGAGATACAACCCCAGAACTAACCAGTGGTCTCCAGTGGTGGCTATGACATCCCGCCGTAGTGGAGTAAGTGCCTCGCTACTGAAAACTTGGGAAAAAAGCACCAAGAGATGGTTGTGTGGGAGAGCTCTGATCTGTAAAATACCGGGACAGTAAGGAGGTGCACTATTTAGGCAAAACAACCCCTGCTGCTTTTGTAATGGAAAAAAAAAAAGTAATTTCTCTTAATTGCTGTTTTCTCCGGTGGTTAAATATCTCAGTCAATTATATCTTTAATGATAGAATTATTCTTTGTGATTTATCTTTCATCAGTTGTTTTCCTAAAAGACATTGCCCTATCTTATCCACTACCTTATCTAACTTCACCCATATTCATCCCTCTCAATTAGAGCTAAATATTCCTAACTAATTTCTAACTAGTTTCTAGGTAATATTCTAAGTAGTTGGCACACCAGTTCAAATGTTGAGGCAGAAACATACCTGGCCCCACCACCAGTCCCCACAAATAGGTTTGAGTCTATCCCATCTGTAGTCTAGACCTGGTCAGGCTGACCTATGTCAAGTTCTAGACCATGGGTGACCTGTGACTACACGAGACTTTCAGGGTGAAGTACAGAATTCATCCATCCTAGGGCGTTTGCTTCAGAGGGAACTGTAATCCATAAACCACTGATTGTGGCAAGAGTCCATCGATGTCGGACAACAGGTGGGAAAAGCCAGCAGTAGTTAAAGAGTCCGTGCTGTGAGGATAGAAGGGAGTAAATTCTGGTTCGCACAAATCAGGGAATACCACTGGTAGGCATCGGCAAGTCAAAGCATTCCCATGCCTGTGGCTCTTTATTACTGGTGGCTAACAGCTTCTTGGTCACACTCCTATTGTTCTCACTGCTACATTCTGATGATTTAGCAAATACTTATTTATTTGTTTATTTGTTTAAATTTACATCCAAGTTAGTTAGCATATAATGCAACAATGATTTCAGGAGTAGATTCCTTAATGCCCCTTACCCTTTTAGCCCATCCCCCCTCTCACCACCCCTCCAGCAACCCTCTGTTTGTTCTCTATATTTAAGACTCTCTTATGTTTTGTCCCCCTCCCTGTTTTTATATTATTTTTGCTTCCCTTCCCTTATGTTCATCTGTCCTGTGTCTTAAAGTCCTCATATGAGTGAAGTCTTATGATTTTTGTCTTTCTCTGACTGACTAATTTCACTTAGCATAATACCCTGTAGTTCCATCCACGTAGTTGCAAATGGCAAGATTTCATTCTTTTTGATTGCCACGTAATATTCCATTGTATATACATACCACATTATCCATTCATCCATCGATGGACATTTGGGCTCTTTCCACACTTTGGTTATTGTTGATAGTGCTGCTATAAACATGGGGGTGCATGTGTCCCTTCAAAACAGCACACCTGTATCCCTTGGATAAATACCTAAGAGTGCAATTGCTGGGTTGTAGGATAGTTCTATTTTTAATTTTTTGAGGAACTCCATACTGTTTTCCAGGGTGGCTGTACCAGTTTTTAGCAAATACTTATTAAGTGCTTACCGTGTGCTAGGAAAGCAAAAATGAGTGTGACGACTCATCAAGGAGCTCCCAATTTAGTGAAGGAACTTGAGATGTTTACAGCTAACTACAAAAAAAATTATAGTAACAGCACGTGCATTATAGGAAAACATGGGAGAATATGCTTAATGTGTTTGGGGCAGTGAAGAGACTTACCAGAGAAAGTCGCATGTAAACTAGGCCATAAAAGAAGAAAAAGATTCTCTAAAAGAGGGAGACAAAACACCAGCCAAGGAACAAGGTGCAAAAGTATGGAGGTGTGCATATGTGGATCTTGAGAAACTTAACAGAAGACCATGAGGGAAGGGAAGGGGAAAAAAATAGTTACAAACAGAGAGGGAGGGAGGCAAACCATAAGAGACTCTTAAATACAGAGAACAAACTGAGGGTGGATGAGGGGGTGGGGGAGAAGGGAAAGTGGGTGATGGGCATTGAGGAGGGCACTTGTTGAGATGAGCACTGGGTGTCGTATAGGTAAGTGGTGAACCACGGGAATCTACCCCAAAACCCAAAAGCACACTTTACACACTGTATGTTAGCCAATTTGACAATAAATTATATTTGTTTAAAAAAAGAAAATACTTTAAAGACAAATTAAAAAAAAAAACTGAGGGTTGATGGAGGGAGGTGGGTGAGAAATGGGCTAGATGGGTGATGGGTATTAAGGAGGGCACCTGTTGTGATGAGCACTGGGTGTTGTATGGAAGTGATGAATCACTGAATTCTACTTCTGAAACCAATATGTAAACCAACTAAAATTTAAATTAAAAAAAGAAGAAAAAAATCTTAAAAAAAAAAAAGTATGGAGGTGTGAACACGTGTGGTATTTTCTGGGACCGGCAGTTAAATCAGTATTATTACAACATAGGGCACATAAGGAGGTGAGGCTAGAATGGGCTCTTACGGGTTTCTGGAGGGCCCGAACAACATAATAAGGACTTTAAACTTAGGCGGTAGAGAGGCTTCGTTTTTAGAGGAGAGTGACAGCATGGGTATTTTAAACAGAATTTTAGTGGCAATTTAGGTAGTGGATTAGAACAGGCAGATACCAGAAAAGTGAGAGCCCTTTGGAGGTTCCTACTCCCAGTGATGCTTTTCTAAAATTTTTAAAAATCTGTTTTTGACTCTGTGTAAATACTTTAATTGAATATATAATTTTATTGTTCCAACAATGTAGATTTTTGCCATTACTTTTTTCTCTGTATTCAAGTAAGCCATAATATAAGGCGTTAAAAAATATCTTTTAGTAAAGATTTATGTAGAAACTTATGTGGAAACTTATGTAGAAACTTATGTAGAAATTTATGTGTAAATTTTCCCAGTGATTCTCTGGCTTCTTCAGCAGCCACTATGTTTTGGTCCTACAGGTTGGCCTGGCAGTGGTGAATGGGCAGCTCATGGCGGTAGGAGGCTTCGATGGCACAACGTACTTGAAGACCATTGAAGTTTTTGATCCTGATGCAAATACATGGAGGTAACGTTTAAGCTACATTGCAGATCACCTCACTGCTGACTGGAAAATCATGAGCATGAGGTTGCCCGTGACCGTCAGAATCGGGCTGGTCAGTACATTGAGAAGTGCTTTTGTGGTACTAGGAAGAGAGCTCAAAGTTACCCCTATTTGATGGCTTATTTTGACTTCATTGCTCGAAAGTGGCTGACATCTTACAAAATCTTCTCTTTAGTAACTGTCCAGTGTTATAGTAGAGATGGCAAACACAGAAAAAAAGTCTCCTCTCTAGCTTCGTCGTGTGCAGCTGAGGAAAGTGAGGCACTGAGAAATGAAATGAACAAGTTAGTGACAGAGTTAAAATTGGAACTTAGATCTTTCACTCCTAATCTGTCACAATGTTTTGGTGTTCTTGTAGGTAGCTTTATACCCAGGAAAAACAAATTGCAGTTACTTTTGAAAAATTATAGTTTATTTCTTTTTTTTTTTTTTTTTTTTTTTTTTTTTTTTAATGTTTTTATTTATTTTTGTGACAGAGAGAGACAGAGCATGAGCAGGGGAGGGACGGAGAGAGAGGGAGACACAGAATCGGAAGCAGGCTCCAGGCTCTGAGCTGTCAGCACAGAGCCCGACGCGGGGCTTGAACCCACAGACTGTGAGATCATGACCTGAGCCGAAGTCGGATGCTTAACCGACTGAGCCACCCAGGCGCCCCATAGTTTATTTCATTTTTAAGCTGATTGTTTTCTTTAAGCTTTTAAAATCTATTTTTTTTTTATTTTTTTAACGTTTATTTATTATTGAGAGATGGAAAGACACAGAGCGTGAGCAGGGGTGGGGTAGAGAAAGGGGGAGACACAGAATCTGAAGCAGGCTCCAGGCTCTGAGCTGTCAGCACAGAGCCCGACGCGGGGCTCAAACTCACAAACTGCGAGATCATGACCTGAGCCACAATCGGTCGCTTAACCAACTGAGCAACCCAGACGCCCCTACTTTCATTTTGTTTTAATATAATTTATTGTCAAGTTGGCTAACATACAGTGTATACAGTGTGCTCTTGGTTTTGGGGGTAGATTCCCGTGATTCATTGCTAACATACAGCACCCAGTGCTCATCCCAACAAGTGCTTTCCTCAATGCCCATCACCCATTTTCCCCTCTCCCCACCCCCTGACCCCCATCTACCCTCAGTTTGTTCTCTGTATTTAAGAGTGTCATACAGTTTGCATCCCTCTCTGTTTGAAACTATTTTTCCCCTTCCCTTCCCCCATGGTCTTCTGTTAAGTTTCTCAAGTTCCACATATGAGTGAAAACATGGTATCTGTCTTTCTCTGACTGATTTCACTTAGCATAATATTCTCCAATTCCATCCATTTTGTTGCAAATGGCAAGTGGGGGCATCTGGATGACTCAGTTGGTTAAGTGACCAACTCTTGATTTCGGCTTGGGTCATGATCTCATGGTCATGGGATCGAGCCCTGCATTGGCATGGAGCCTGCTTGGGATTCTCTCTCTCTCTCTCTCTCTCTCAAAATAAGTAAATAAATTTTAAAAATTAATTAAAATCTTTTTAAATATATTATTATTCTATTTTAAAGTCTATTAAATTTTAACAGTCACTTTTAGGGAGGAGTCTACATTTTATTGAAGAGATTTAACTATGTTGGGGCGCCTGGGTGGCTCAGTTGGTTGTGCATCTGACTTTGGCTCAGGTCATGATCTCACAGTTTGTGAGTTCGAGCCCCACGTCAGGCTCTGTGCTGATAGCTGGGAGCCTGGAGCCTGCTTCAGATTCTGTGTCTCCCTCTCTCTCTGCCCCTCCCCCACTTATGCTCTGTCTCTCTCAAAAATGAATAAATGTAAAAAAAAAATTTTTTTTTAAAGATTTAACTATGTTAAACTATATAGGATTAACTTTACTTTTAAATCCTTGTCTTAACAATCTTAACAAATCTTTCCTAAGTACTTCTTATAAATTCACATAAATCAGATAACTCATGCATTTATTTTTTCAAAAATTTTTACAAATTTAGCAAAATTCTCTTAAATTTTAAAACAAAATCATAAGTCCAGATCTTTACTCAATCACACGTTTTATACTCGATTCACAAAACTAATCTGATAGATGCCTTAATATGCCAGAGTTGCTTAAATATTACAAGAACTTAAAATGTCAAATATATAGTTAATTCTCAAACTTAATACAAAATGTTAATACTATAGGTTGGATGTACCTCCTGTCTATACTTAATTCCAAATATTAGCCTTCTAAGAAAACAGTTTTACCTTCCAAGCAACATGGGTTTTCTTTCTCAATAAATTTGGCTTATTTGCCTAAATACATTTAAGGGAACCACAGATCCCAGTCTGGCCCGGGATATGAGGCAGCAGACATTCTGAAAGATCTTTTCATGAACATGAAAGATAAGCTGAGATCTTTGTAGTCCTTATTCCAAGAGTCTGTCTCGTAGTCCATTCCTGCTGCATTCTAAGTAGACATTTTGTAAATTTGAGCCCGTAACTACCCACCCAGATCTTTTTGTCATTCTAGAAGATTCAGCTAATGAATGTACTGAGATCTTTTTATAATCTTCATGTCTGGGAAAGCCATACTTTTACAGATATTTAAATGATAGGCTTTGGATTCTGCCTCTCTCATGTCTCTGTAAGACTTGGTCACAATACTGAAGTCAGACTAAAAGTCAGATATTGTAGCACTTTGGGCTTCTGCATCACATTTCACAACCTTGGTTCATTAAGTAAAGATAGTATTACTGAGTGAGTGTTCTAGACTCTGGGATACAACAGTGAACAAAACAAACTTCTTTTTTTTTTTAATGTTTATTTATTTTTGGGAAAGAGTGCAGGTGGAGGAGGGGCAGAGAGAGAGGGGGACAGAGGATCCGAAGCAGGGCTCGAACTCAACGAACCATGAGATAACGACCTGAGCCAAAGTTCGTTGCTCAACCGACTGAGCCACCCAGGCACCCCAAACAAACTTGTCTGAGACTGGAAGTAACATATCAGGGGGGTAGAAGCTCTATGGTGACTAGCAAAGGGGGTGGGAGTGTCCAAGGAGGAGTTTCCACTTCAAAATATAGCCTAGCAGGCCTCACTGCAAAGGTAAACATTTTAGCAAAACCCAGTAGAGGTAAGGGAGAGAGAGCAGGAGGTTTTTATGAATAGGAGCCCCCTCCCCCCTTGTGACATATTTTCTTACACACTCTGCTTCCTTTTTTAGTGGAAATTTGAGAAGATAGCCAAATTTTCTTCTGACTGCTTAATCACTATGATCCTATGTAATGACCTATTTCTCAGTAACTATCACTAAATAGAATTAGTAACATATGACCAAGTAATATTTAGGAAATTCTTAAGAACCATCTTTTGAGAGATTACGATCTCCATTTTTGTCTCAGACTTAAAACCAGTTTTACCTTACAGCTGTAAGGATCTAATCCTCTTTTCCGTGGAAATCTGTACTTTCGAAGATGGTCTTGTTCACAAACTCGATGCTGACCTTATTCACTCCTATCCAGGTTTGTTCCATAAAGGAGGAGGCTTGTAAGAAGACATAGAAGACAAAAGGATAAAAATAGTTGCTGTTTAGGCAGAGGGAAGTGTGGGTAGGAAAATCATATAGCCATGGTCAAAATTAGACACAAAAATGTAGAATATATGATTCTATGTAATTGTTCGAAATCAGTTTAGGTGAAAAGTTTTAAAGTCATGATGCGAAATGTGGATACGATGCTCTTATTCTTAAAACAGTATCCTCTAAGTGAGACCTTTTCAGCCAGTGTCTTAAATAATTCTGCTACTTGCCAGTGTCCAATTCCAGCTCCTAATCTTTGGAAGAGATGTGTGAAGCGAAATTAGTTGTGCAGGGCACCTGGGTGTCTCTGTTGGTTAAGCGTCCAACTCTTAATTTTGGCTCAGATCACGAGATCACAAGTTCATGAGACTGAGCCCTGTGTTGGGCTCAGTGTGGAGCCCGCTTGGGATTCTCCTCTCTCTCCTCACTCTCTGCCCCTCCCTCCCCTGCTCATGCTCTCTCTTCCACTGTGTCAAAATAAACACATTAACTTTTAAAAGAATAAAAATATTAGTTGTGATAGAAAACGTGTTTTATTAACATCTAAGTTATAGAAGAAACTGTTTTTTCCACTTTGAAATCTGATTTTATTTTTCTTTGCAGGTTATATGGCGGGATGAATTACCGTCGGCTGGGGGGTGGTGTAGGAGTTATTAAAATGACACATTGTGAATCCCATATATGGTGAACATCTAGAAGACAGTCGTATACGCTCCTCTGTATTCTGAAGAGCTTTGACTTTGGAGCTTTGTACAGCTCAAGAAAACATTAGAACAAATTTTATTCTTTGCCGGTGCCTCAACATATGGAAATATAAATACAGTGAAAGTACTTCAACTGCAAGATGCCACCTTTGCACAAAAATTTTCAATTCTGTGCAGAATATTTATTTTTGGTTTTAATTTATCATAGGTTTTTTTGTTGTTGTTGGGTTTTGTTGTTGTTTCGTCCTGTTTTGCTTCAGATTTAACCTTCCTCCCACTAAAAAAGGAAAAAAAGGATAGGAAAAAAAGGTAAAAAACTCCCAAGCAGCAAAAGTTAATTTCTAAGATACTAAGTTTGAAAATACTAATAAGGGGAGAAGGGCTGTACACGATCTAGTTGTTATCGCCAGGCACTCCATCCACGTGGCTCCACTACTTACAAGGACCACCCAGTGACAAAGATAGGGATGCAAACTGTATTATTTGGCCATCATCCTTGCACTAAGCACCAGAAGACTTGAAAATATTAAACAAACAAACAGAAAGGAAACACTCATTTTAAATAGTACAACTCAGAAGGAATATTGGATAGATAAAACCAGGACTCAGACACTAAAGTTTTCATCAGTGGAAGTTTGCATCTTGTTTCCTTCCATACGAACTTGTTTTCCACTATATTTAAAGTCTTTTTTCAAGATAGTATTTTCATAGAATTTCTGGTAGCTCCAGAGCTCTGCTCAGTGCCTCTGTAAAAACACTATACAATTCTTATATGCTGTCGAGAATCCTCCGATAGAATCATGTGCTACTCTGCAAGACTTTTTGCTCAAAAATATTACTGACTGAAACAACTTTCCTTCTTGTTTCCTTATTGCTACTAAGGACCAGCAGGGAGAAACGTCTTCTCCCCAGCAGTGAATACTGTTACGCAATTTACACTTGACGCTCAGGCCTGCTGAAGCTGAGGCTGACCTATAATCACAGCCTCCAAGGGAATGAATTCTTCAGTTCGTGTAATAGTACATGCTAATGAGTAAAACTGAGGCATTTTATTAATAAAACCTTGGTTCTTTTATACAAACTATATATCATTATCTTCATTCCATAAAGCCACTGTTAACTACTTCTCTCAAATTGCACTTTCTGGTGAAAAGTTAAAATTTTTAAGGAAAAAAATGATACAAATTTCAGTGGTCAAAGTTTTATCATTGTGTTCATAGAGCAATTTTTTTCAGTGTATTTTGCAGGAAAATCTTTGAATAAGACTTTAACCACAACCGAAAGGAATAACCTTCTCCTCCCTCCCCCCAACTACAAAAATGTTTGGCAACTTTGTGTTTACATTTAAAGATCATTTGCACCTTTACAAGGAAAAGAACTAAGTATTTGGTAAACAGTTGTTTACATGTATCATTTATGCTTTTTTCTAGCATGTATAACTTTTTTAAATAAAGGTAGTATTTACCATAAAACAAGTTTTGGTTAATGCTTTTTAGTGCTTGTGTCTCTGCTATTTAGTTTCTATATCATTTGTATTTCCTATATGTGAAGTTGTAAGTACTTTCAACCTGAAGGAATAAAGGATTGCCAGCTAGAATTATGAATTTTTATTATATATTTTATATAATAGTATTTTATCACCTAACCTCTAAACTTATTTTCTGGTGGAACACTCAAGAATTATATACTTTTGAGCCAGAAGGACTCTTAACAGTCATGTGGGCCAAACCCATTTATTTGCTCTAAGAATGAAAACCAAAGAAGTCCTCACAAAGAGTAAATAAATATGGTCAATGAATAGAACCAACATTAAATAACATTTCCCCAAACTCCCACTCCATTTCTCTTTCTACGCCACACTGCTACTCCAAGCCTACTTGAAACAGGGCCTAGAATTAAATATACTAACAGACTTTGACTAAATCTGGTATGTAACATCAAAAAATTATAAACACTTTTATGAGATCCTTACAGTACTGTATCAAATTAGTCTTTAAGACCAAAATGACATATTTCCCAAGACTCTACTATTGCATAAATTGTAAGAAAAGGAGAGGAGTAAGAACAGGAACAAAATCCTAGGGATTAGACCCTCCATAAGTAGCCAAGTTCCTAGTAGGAGCAATTCACAGGAGTGATTCAAGAGCAGAAACCCAGCAACTACAGTACTGGCCAAAGTGTTCATTGGAGCCTAAGGAGTTATTTTTTCCTTCCACTGAAAGTGGTCCAGTTTTATTATTGAATAATATGTACTTATTATATAAATGACATTGCTATAAAAGAATATTAGCTTATTTGCATAGTGATTTCCACAATTTTACGAAGAATCTTGGAGTTGGGTTCGGCTGGCAATCATCTTCATTTTATTAGTAAGTAAACTGAAGCTTAGAAAGTTAAAAGGACATGGTGGAAGCTGAACCTCAAACCACATCCCGATTCCAAATCCATTGTTCTCTATACCACTCTCCAAACTAGGGGGACGCAGTTTATCCTGTATCCTTCCCTCTCTCTGGACCCAAGAAGAACTGTTGCTTTCTCCATCTCTTCAGCTTTTTCCTTGTTAGGGACACAGTGGCTACTTCTAAGCTCTTCATATGAGGAACCGGAAACTGAAAGTGAAAAGAAATACAAATCATAAATTATCTCAACAGGTGCAAAATGATTTGACAAGATCCAACAGCCATTCATAATAAAAACCCTCAGCAAATTAGGAAGAGAACTTCTTTAATCTGACCAAGGGCACGTATGAAAAACCTACAGCTAACATCATATTTAATAATGAAATATGCTTCCCCACTAAGGAACAATATAAAACTACTCACCACTTCTATACTGATGCATAGGGGCACTTGTACCCCAATGTTTATAGCAGCACTCTCAACAATTGCCAAATTATGGAAAGAGCCTAAATGTCCATCAACTGATGAATGGATAAAGAAATTGTGGTTTATATACACAATGGAGTACTACTTGGCAATGAGAAAGAATGAAATATGGCCTTTTGTAGCAACGTGGATGGAACTGGAGAGTGTGATGCTAAGTGAAATAAGCCATACAGAGAAAGACAGATACCATATGTTTTCACTCTTATGTGGATCCTGAGAAACTTAACAGAAACCCATGGGGGAGGGGAAGGAAAAAAAAAAAAAAAAAGAGGTTAGAGTGGGGGAGAGAGCCAAAGCATAAGAGACTCTTAAAAACTGAGAATTGAGGGTTGATAGGGGGTGGGAGGGAGGGGAGGGTGGGTGATGGGTATTGAGGAGGGCACCTTTTGGGATGAGCACTGGGTGTTGTATGGAAACCAATTTGACAATAAACTTCATATATTGAAAAAAACAAAAAAACTACTCACCACTTCTATCTGCCATTATGGTGGAGACTCTAGCCAAGGCAATTTGGCAAGAAAAAGAAACAAAAGGCATCCGTATTGAGATTAAGTAAAACTGTCTTTATTCACAAACAACATGAATCTTGTATACAGAAAATTCTAAGGAATTCACTGAAAAATGAGAATAAACAAGTTCAGCAAGGTCACACAATACAAGAACAATATATACTCACAACAAAGAATCCAAAAAATGAAATTAACAAATCAATCCAAATGTATAAAAGTGCAAGCATATTTTTGAAAGGCGCATCTTTAAAAACACAAAACACATAAAATTATCTTCCTGTCATCATCTAGAACAGATGTACATGTAACTCTACTTCGAAACTGCCTGGCTACTTATCTATACAAAATAAAATAATTTTCACTTATTTTGGAAAAAAAACCCATTCTCAATAGCATAAAAAAATACTTAGGAATAAATTTAACAAAAAAAAAGTGCAATACTTGTATGCTGAAAACTATAAAACACTGTTAAAATGGAAATTCTGAAATGGAAAGATATCCCGTGTTCATAGATTAGAAGACTTAATATAATTATGATGGCAGTACTCCCCAAACTGATCTACAGATTCAACACAACCCCTCTCAAAATCCCAGCTAATTTTTTTTACAGAAATTGACCAGCTGACCTTAAAATTCTTTGGAAATGCAAAAGACCAGAATAATCAAAACAACCTTGAAAAATAGGACAAAGCTGGAGGACTCACACTCCCCGATTTCAAAATGCACTACAAAGCTACAGTAATCAAGACAGTGTGGTACGGTGGGGCCTGGGTGGCTCAGTCAGTTAAACATCTGACTTCTGATTTTGGCTCAGATCATGATCTCACCGTTGTGGGATCGAGACCCATGTTGGGCTCTGCACTGAGCATGGAGTCTGCTTGGAATTCTCTCTCCCTCTCTCTGCCCCTCCTCTGCTCGCACGCACCCTCTTTCTAAATAAACTGGAAAAAAAAAAAAAAAGTGTGGTACTGGCATAAGGACTGACATCAATGAAATAGAATTGAGAGTCCCAAAATAAATATCTGTGGCCAATTGACTTCTGATTCTTTTTTTTTTTGCCAATTGACTTTTAAAACAACAGTCTTTTCAATAAATGGTACTAGAACAAATGGATATCCTTATGCAAAATGATTAATTTGGATGCTTACTTCACCCCATACATAAAATAGTCAAACTGGAGGGCACCTGGGTAGCTCAGCTGGGTGAGTGTCCAGCTCTTGGTTTTCAGCTCAGGTCATGATCTCCCCATTGCTGAGATCTTGCCCCACATCGAGCTCTGCTCTTCCAGTGCAGAGCCTGCTTGGGATTCTCCCCCTCTCTCTGACCGCCCCCGCTTGCATGCTCTCTCTTCAAATAAACTTTAAAAAAAACTTCAAAATGGATTACAAACCTAAATTTAAACCTAAAATTATAAGATCCTTAAAAAAACATAGGAATAATTCTTTGGGACCTTAGATTAAGCAACAGTTTCTTAGACACAACACCAAAAGCACAAGAAATAAAATAACTGATAAATTGGACTTCATCAAAATTAAAAACTTGCATTTTGAAAGTAAATGAGTTCACTCTGGTATTTCCAATTCAAATTTAACATTACAGAGTTTCTACTTAGCTTACTTTATAATTGTGTCTTTTCTTTTACACTCAAAATCTTGGTAACATTGTTACGTTTTATCTTATTACAAACAGTGGTAAAACAACAATACCAATATTATTAATCACAAGATAACTGAGTGCAACTTAAATTCCTTTGCTGCTCTTCTTTTCCTAAGACATAGCTGACAATGTACAGTCAAAATACTAGGATTTAAAGATACAAAAATAATTATTTGTGTGATTATGGCAAGAACTTAATATAGTTAGGTTCATTTGTTTTCAATTTTTAAGGATTGCCTTTTCTTTTTGATCTAATTTTGTTTCAGAACTATATAAAACACTTAAATGGTTCCAAACTATAAAAGAGGAACATTCAGATAAGTTTTAACTTTAATTTCTGTCCCCCTTACCCAGTTCCTTCCTTCCCCCTAGTTAGTAACCATTTTTATTAGTTGGTTTATTCTTCCATTGGTTTTTGGAAACATAAGGAAATACACACACATATTCATATTTCACCCAGTCCATCCATAACAGACAGCACACTGTCCACAAGTTGCTCTTTCACATAACATATCCTAGAGATCAAGATCACTCCATGGTAATGTTTTCACTCCTGTGTGGATCCTGAGAAACTTAACAGAAGACCATGGGGGAGGGGAAGGAAAAAAAAATGATTAGAGAGGGAGGGAGCCAAAACATAAGAGACTCCTAAAAACTGAGAACGAACTGAGAGTTCATGGGGGGTGGGAGGGAGGGGCGGGTGGGTGATGGGTATTGAGGAGGGCACCTGTTGGGATGAGCACTGGGTGTTGTATGGAAACCAATTTGACAATAAATTTCATATTAAAAAAATAAATAAAATGAGTATTTTAGTCAAAAAAATAAAAATAAAAATAAAAAAACTATACAAAAAAAAAGATCACTCCATGGTAGTATTAGATTATCTTCCACAAACCTTTTTATGGTTACATAGTGGTAATTCATTGTGTCGCTATACCATAATTTATTCAAACAATCCCCATGGGATGGGCACTTGGATTGTTTTTGGTTTTGCTACCAAACACCATTGCAATAAATAGCCTTATACGGGCTTCATTTATATTTTGCCAGGGAGTTTTGGGGATAGAATTCTAGAAGTGGGATTGCTTGTTAAAGGGTAAATCCTACAACATTTTGCTAAATATTGCTAATTTCTCCACTGAATTTGTACCATTTCTAACAATCTTTTAACTGTTTTCCCTTTCACTCTTGTCCACCTATAATTCATTCTCCCTCATATCTTATAAAATACAGATTAGGTAATATTCTCTCCTGCTTAAAACTTCAATGGCTTCCCACTGCATTTAGAATGAAATCCAGCCTCTTCACAAATAGCTACAAAAACTTAGATGATGTAGATCCTGCCTCTTTCTATCAAGATTAGGTTTGGCTATGAGCAAGAGACCCAAAATGTCTTTAAGCACCAGCTTGCACAAGATAAAAGTTTACCTCTCTGACACACAGGTCCATAGGAAGACTGCCCAAGGGTGGCACTGGGGTTCAGCCTCAAGAAGTCCTCAAGGCACAAACTCGTTTCAGGCCATGTTCCACCATTCCTATGACCTGACCTGCATCCCCGTGACCAAAAAGAGTGGCTAGAATTCCAGTCATTATATGTGTTCCAAGCAGCAAAGATGGAAGAATAAGAAAAAGCCAAGGGGTATATGTCTGCTGTTTTTTAAGGAAGATTCCTGATCCTTCCATTTATATGCCATGGGTCAGAACTTAGTCATAGGACTACACCTACCTATGAGAAAGGCCAGAAAAGACCATCTTTATTCTGGACAACCACATGTTCAGTCAAAAATTGGGAGACATACCCACGGAATAAGTCTCTGCTGCACAATCTCTTCAGTCTCATCTAATACTACTCCACCCTGACTTCCTTCAGCCACAAAGACTTCCTTTATTTCTCAAATAAGCCAACCTCTTACCTATCTCAAGGCCTTTGCTCTCGCCATTTCACCTGCCTAGCAAACCCTTCCATAGATCTTCACACAGCTGGTTCCCTCAGCATTCAGGACCCAGCTCAAATGTCACCTACCCAGAGAGACCCCCTTTCCATATTGTACTGCCTTAAGTATTTATCTCCACAGAAATTATTTATTTTTTGCCTTCCTCCACTAGAATGTAATTTCCAAATGACAGGGATCTTTTTTGTCTTCACTGCTATATCCCTGTTACCCAATACAATTCTAAGTACACAGCAGGAACTTAATATTAGTTAAATGAATGACTGTCTCACTCCAAAGCCCATGCTTTTTCCACTATCTCTGCTGTTCCTAGTATATGTGAAATAATATTCCATTCCAAAAGTTAACCTTTTAGAAAGACAGCCTATTAATTTCCTTTCAGACAACTTTTAAAAAAGAGTTTCTAAAGTAAAACAAAATGTTCCCATACTCCATAAATTAAAACAAGAGATTTAAACATATCATCTTGGGCAAGTCTCCTAAGTTGTTCAATCTCATAGTTTTCATCTATAAAATGGAAGAGTTGGTTAAAATACATTTACTTAACCTGCAGACATTTACCAAGCACTGTGCTAAAGCAAAATTAGGGACATGAAAGTTAAACAAGATAACTGCTGCTCTCAAAAGAGGCTCACAGGTCCCTTTCAATTCTATAAGTATGGTTCTATATAATTGCTGGTTTGTAACCTTTGTGCTACAGAAAAAGCCTATGACTTCTCATTCCTGAGACATTAATTAAAGATCTGCCACCAAGATACTGATAAACACACTGCTTCATTTTAAAAGTGAATATTTAATTCAACATTGCAATAAGAATTGAACAGCATTAAAAACAGAAGCATATTAGTGGCTTTAATAAATGTATATTAATTTTTAGTTTCCTTTGGAGAGGATTTTGATTGCCAACTCTCTACAGTGAAATGATAGTAGGAAAATGTCTTTAGAAGACAGAAATTCTCTCTGAATCCAAGTCTAAAATGCTTAAAAGGGATTAAAGCTTTTTAAAGACCCAAATCAAAAACACTCAATATTAGAGATCTCATTTGAATCCTAAAAATTTGATATAAGATGGCCCAAGAAAATAACAACTCAGCATTTTCTAAAGACTGGCCTCCCAGATCATCATGACTATTATACGAACACCTGGCTGTGATTCATTCGCTACCACCTTCTTTGTTCTAGATCCTTCTTGGCTTCTATCTGGGCAATTCCAAAGGCACTGAGAGGAAAACAGATGCAGATATAGATGCATGTTTCTCCTGCAGTTCCTCTCAGCATAGAAATCAGGCAAATAATCAGTGAGAAAAAGTTATATAATCCATAATTTATAGTTCCCACAAGACCTCAATCAATTTGAAAAATTGCCAGTTCTGTCAAATATGCCAAGACTCCAATGAGGTATTTATGACACAGAATCTGAAAAAAACAAACAAACAAACAAAATTAAAGTTAGAATTAATTATTATAACAAAGCAGTTTGATAAAAATTCCAGGCTTATTTAAAATTCCGTATCTGCAATCTTAAGATCAACCCATACCACTGTGGCTGTAAGTCAAATAGATTTTACTTAATGAAGACTACTAACTTTAATAAATATACAACTATTAGTCAATGGTGCTTAGAAATAACTTGACTAAGGTTCTTATTTATCCTGGCTTCCACAGTTAGGCTATCTGCCTAAGAAGTAAGGAGAGAGGAGGGAATCCACGAATCGCTTGGATCTACATTTTCTAGAAAAAGGTTCCATAGCTTCCTTCTTCTCAAAGGGATACAGACTCCAAAAGTACCTTGTAGAGGGGCACCTGGATGGCTTAGTTGGTTAAGTATCTGACTCTTGATTTTGGCTCAGGTCATGACCTCACAGTTCATGGGTTTGAGCCCTGCATCGGCCTTCACGCTGACAATGAGAACCCCGCATGGGATTCTCTCTCTCTCTCTCTCTCTCAAATAAACATTTAAAAATGAAAAAACTTTTTTTTAAAAAGTATCTTGTAGAAACTAAGCAGGTGGCAGAAACCTGGCTGACACATCATTCTTGACAGCAGTACACTGTTGCAGTTAAAAGCTTTGGGGAGCCCGGGGGGCCCAGTCAGTTGAGTGTCCTCTGCCTGGTTTCAGCGCAGGTCATGATCCCAGGGTCTTGGGATAGAGCCCCGTCGGGCTCTGCACTGATAGCGTGGAGCCTGCTTAGGATTCTCTCTTTCCCTCTCTCTCGTCCCCCCAGCTCACTTTTTCTCTCAAAATAAACAAACATTAAAAAAAAAAAAAGCATAAGCTTTCGAGTCAGATGACTGGGTTCAAATGCAAAGTCCACTTATTACCTGTGTGATATCAGGGAACCTACTTATTCCCTGTGTTAGTTTTCTCTTTACAACCTATGTAAATAGGTTGTTGTGAAAAACTAAATGAGACAATATACATAAAATGCTTAAAAATGGCTGGCACAATCAGTGCTTAATAAATGTTAGTTATCATCATGGCATTACGCAAAGCTAGGAGCCAGTTACTGTCTTACATCATTAAGAGGGGCTCTTAGATTTACAATAGACCAGATAAAATAAATGTGCTTAAGAACCACCGTTATCTTCATAAGAACACATTTTATAAAACAGTTTTTAAATGTAGTTTACTAATGGAGGTGAGCATATGAAAACAAAATTTTAAAATATATTCAGACCTCATGAACACTGAATTCTGAGGTGCTAAAATGGAATTTTTTCCCTTTATAATTTCAAAATAACATGATATAATCTTTCAAATGTTTTACTGAAAATCAGAGTAAGAAATAAATTTAACATCATGATCCAGTACAAGCAAATGTATATACCCTTACCACATGTGATACTCATTTTTATATTTTCCATTATATTTCTTTCATTGTTTTTAATGTTTATTTACTTTTGAGAGAGAGAGAGAGTGAGCAAGCACAATCGAGGGAGGTACAGAGAGAGAGGGAAACACAGAATCAGAAGCAGGCTCCAGGCTCAGAGCTGTCAGCACAGAGCCTGATGCAGGGCTTGAACTCATGAACTGCAAGATCATGATCTGAGCTGAAGTCAGACGCTTAACCAGCTGAGCCACCCAGGCACCCAGATTTCTTTTGTTTTTTAAAGCTGTTCTCTTCCCATCATAACCTAATAGTAGGTTAATGCAAACCTACTATTGCATTATGACTTTCAGTTTGAAAAACACTAATATAGTGCTTATAGAGTATGAACTTTTTGGAACCTAAGAGATAAGCACTCAAATACTGACTCCTCCTCTTACCAAACTATCTTGCAGGTATCACTAAAACCTATCTTGGCCTTGTTTCCTTGTTTTAAAAATAAAATGTGGATAAAAATACCTACTACAGGGTTGCTCTGAAGATTAAAATCAAGGTCTATTGGGGCGCCTGGGTGGCTCAGTCAGTTAAGCTTCTGACTTTGGCTCAGGTCATGATCTCACAGTTCATGAGTTCAGGCTCCACATTGGACTCTGTGCTGACAGCTCGGAGCCTAGAGCCTGCTTCAGATTATGTGTTTCCCTCTCTCTCTGGCCCTTCCCAGCTCACTGGCCCTCCCAGCTCACGCTCAGTCTCTCTCTCATAAATAAATACATTAAAAAAGAATTAAAAAAGAAAACATTTAAAATTAAGGTCTATTACACTTCTCTAAAGAAGACATCCGGATGGCCAACAGGCACATGAAAAGATGCTCAACGTCGCTCCTTACCAGGGAAATGCAAATCAAAACCACACTCAGATATCACCTCACGCCAGTCAGAGTGGCCAAAATGAACAAATCAGGAGACTATAGATGCTGGAGAGGATGTGGAGAAACGGGAACCCTCTTGCACTGTTGGTGGGAATGCAAATTGGTTGCAGCCACTCTGGAAAGCAGTGTGGAGGTTCCTCAGAAAATTAAAAATAGACCTACCCTATGACCCAGCAATAGCACTGCTAGGAATTTACCCAAGGGATACAGGAGTACTGATGCATAGGGGCACTCGTACCCCAATGTTTATAGCAGCACTCTCAACAATAGCCAAATTATGGAAAGAGCCTAAATGTCCATCAACTGATGAATGGATAAAGAAATTGTGGTTTATATACACAATGGGGTACTACATGGCAATAAGAAAGAACAAAATATGGTCCTTTGTAGCAACGTGGATGGAACTGGAGAGTGTGATGCTAAGTGAAATAAGCCATACAGAGAAAGACAGATACCATATGGTTTCACTCTTATGTGGATCCTGAGAAACTTAACAGAAACCCATGGGGGAGGGGAAGGAAAAAAAAAAAAAAAAAAAGAGGTTAGAGTGGGAGAGAGCCAAAGCATAAAAGACTCTTAAAAACTGAGAACAAACTGAGGGTTGATGGGGGGTGGGAGGGAGGGGAGGGGGGGTGACGGGTATTGAGGAGGGCACCTTTTGGGATGAGCACTGGGTGTTGTATGGAAACCAATTTGACAATAAATTTCATATATTGAAAAAATAAATAAATAAATAAATAAATAAAATAAAAAAATTTTTTGTAATTTTTTTTGACGTTTTTATTTATTTTTGAGACAGAGAGAGACAGAGCATGAATGGGGGAGGGGCAGAGAGAGAGGGAGACACAGAATCGGAAGCAGGCTCCAGGCTCTGAGCCATCAGCCCAGAGCCCGACGCAGGGCTTGAACTCACAGACTGTGAGATCGTGACCTGAGCCGAAGTCGGACGCTTAACCAACTGAGCCACCCAGGCGCCCCAATAAAATAAAATTAAGGTCTATTAAAATCCTAGCTCAGTGACAAGACCAATATTCAGAGTGTTTACTGTGGCCATAGTTTAATACATTTTAAATATATTAATATATTTTATTATATTTAGGTACCTACTCTATTTCTGAGATGTCCTCTAATAAATACTTTGCAGAGAGCAGGGGTGCCTGGGTGGCTCAGTTAAGCACCCAACTTCAGCTCAGGTCATGATCTCATGGTTCATGAGTTTAAGGCCTGTGCCAGGCTCTGTGCTGACAGCTCAGAGGCTGAAGCCTGCTTTAGATTCTGTGTCTCCCTTTTTCTCTGCCCCTCCCCTGCTCACACTCTGTCTCTCTTTCAAAAATAAGTAAAACATTAAAAAAAAAAAAAAAAAAAAACAACTTCCTAGAGAATAATACAATGTCAATTATTTCTTTGCCACTAGAGACAGAAAAGTCTAAAATATAAAGATGCCATCTTAGTTAGGTATTTCTGGCTATAATTTTCTGATCTAACACAAAAAATACTCTGGCGCTCTGATAATTATTTCAAAGTTTGAGGAAACATAATTCTGAAAGTTTCAAAGTTACTATATTCATTTTATTACCAAAGCCTGTAGCACACAGTATATAGTATCCTTCCATTACAGAGCTGCATCTAAAGACTGAAGACTTTCTAGCAAATCATTTAGAAAGCATAAAATCTCTCTACTGTCTCGAATTAGCATTCAAACGTGTTTCTTCAATGTGGAAAATACAATCTCTATACATTTTGAAAACTATGCAATAAGAAAAAATTACCTAGCTAGAATTGTTCAAACTAACCTTTATTTTTCCATCAGTATGTGCTGAAGCTACAGATGTTGAAACACGGACCAATCTTGTGGCTGATAAATGAATTTTGAAGTGCCTATGGAAGTGTGAATAAAGGCAGTCCATGAATAAGTCAACTTCCTCCTGAGTAACTTCCCCGGGTGTTTTGTGGACGCTGTCCCACAAAGCTTTTGCATCCTCTGGATGTATGGCATAAGAAATGTCCAGACTTTGAGGGCTACATGGTACAGACCAAAGAAATTCAGTAGTAGCCATATATTGGTCCATTTTGCATGCAGTCCACATAGCAGCCATCCAGGAAAGATTAAACGCATTGATTGCTAAGGAACTGAAATGACAATCAAAAGTTTTCTGAAACCAGGTTCCAACTATGGCTGTATTCGTCTCTGCTCCATTTGCAAGAAATAAAGGTACACAGGTGAAATCTTCTGGAACGGTCTCCAGAAGACTGTCTCCAAATACACAGCAGAACCAACCAGTCCACAACACTTTTTGTCCTCTGTTCTCTGACGGTAATTGAGATTTTGACAGAATCTACAAAGAAAAAAAAGGGGGAGTTCATTAAATTCAAAAGTACCTTTACTCTTAAGTCACACCTTCTCAAAATTAGTACATTAAAAAATAAGAAGATATATTGTATTATTTGCCAAAAAAACATAATGGGAATAATCTCCCTAATCATTATCAGGGTTTATCAAGTTAACTGACTTTCCTCCTAATATTTTTTCTTTTTTTTTTTTTTAGAGAGCCAGGGAGCATGTAAGCGGGAAGAGGGGCAAGGGGTGGGGTGGTGGGGTAGGGAGGAAGAGAGGGAAAGAGGGAGAGAGGGAGAGAGGGAGAGAGAGAGAGAGAGAGAGAGAGAGAGAGAGAGAGAGAGAGAGAATATCTTAAGCAGACTCCATACTAAGCATGGACCTCAATGTGGGGCTCAATACCACAAGTCTGGAATCACGACCTGAGCCTAAATCAAGAGTCAGACGCTCAACTCACTGAGCCACCCAGGCACTCCTACCTCTTAATATTCTTATTAGGACATGGTATATGGCAAGATCTTGGTGCAGCCAAAATGCAAAATAAGCACATTAAGGAATGCCAATATGGTATAACCAAGTATGCTATCCTTGGGGGGGAGAGGGGGCCCTCAAAATTTCAACTTCAGAAGGGACTATAAAAAGTCACATATTCAATGTGTTTGAATTCTTCCATTGAGGAAGAATTCAGGATTTCCTAAGGCAGCTCTATCAACTTAACATTGTTCTTTCATATGTTAGGCACACAGTATCTACCACAGGTCCTGCTTTCTTCTTTATGTGCATGTAGAACAAATCAAATCTACTCTCTCTTCCACAGAAAAAGCCCTTCAAATATCTGATAATCCCAATCATACGTAATGCCAGGTTCAACATCTCCAGTTTCTTTAACATTCCTCCTATGATACACACATTATCCTGCTTACTCTGAAATTCTTCTGCATGAGAGTCATTCATAAGTGAATATAATTACTTCAAAAAGACCTAGATTATACTACTACTAATATAACCTTAGATTGCAGTAGTTTTCTAATTTTTAGTTGACAGCTTTAAATTATCCCTATTCATTCTTGCTGTTAATAGGTAAATCTCCCATAATATAGAGAGGAATATATGTATTCCTATTAAAATTTAACTCTCAATTTGACCCATTGTGCCAATCCATTCAGATTTTTTAGAATCTTGGTTATATTTTCCAGCAGACTGACTAACCCTTCAAACTTCAAATTTATAAACTACATGATAAACATACCTTCCAGATATTCATAGAAGTTTTATTTTTAACCTTTATTTATTTTTTTGAGACAGAGAGAGACAGAGCATGCACAGGGGAGGGTCAGAGACAGAGGGAGACACAGAATCCGAAACAGGCTCTAGGCTCTGAGCTGTCGGCACAGAGCCTGACGCGGGGCTCGGACTCACGGACTGAGAGATCATGACCTGAGCCAAAATCAGATGCTCAACCGACTGAGCCACCCAGGCGCCCCAAGATATTCATAGAAGTTTTAAAGTTTGACCAGGATAAGGTGAAGAACACAGCCCAGTATCAGATCCCGTTAGAGATCATCATTTAAAAAGTTACTTTTAGCATATTTGCCTTCTTGTTCAAGAGACTACAAGCGATTCTCAAAAACCTTAAAGCCCAGCCAGACATGTCTATCACACTTTTATAACCTAAAAGTTGGGGAACCCTGTGAAGAAATGAGGTTTAATTTGCGAACTATTAGGACACTCTGCTAAGAGTTCAAGAGGTCATTTCTATTCTGCACTGGAACAGTTGCTTACCTGTTGACATGCAAATCACATCACTTCTCTGGGAAATCAACTGCTTCATTTGACAAAGACTGCTGTCTACCCAGTACCTACTTGTCCTTCCACAATAAAACTGTGCTTTTAATGAGATGCTTTTAAGGAGGTAGCAAAGCACCCACTAAAAAAGAAAAATTTCCTAGTCTGTCTTCCAACAGGGATGCAAAAAGAAGTGGTTGGGTCTTAGCAGCCTCATTAAAAACTTACTCAGGCAGGCATCCTATTTGCCCTTCCCATCTTCCCCCTACTTCCTCCTGCCTGGAACTTGCATCTAATACTTAGCGCTTCAAGAGCCATATTAGACTCCAATGTGACTTTAAGGATGGAAGCCATGCACCAAGGATGATACAGAAGATAGAAGGAGCCTAAGTTATTAATTCATGAAGCATACACCAGTCTTAAACAGATTACTCCACTTTTTTTGTAAGACAAATAAACCTCGGGGCACCTGGGTGGCTCAGTCGGTTGAGCGTCCGACTTAGGCTCGGGTCATGTTCTCACCGCCCGTGAGTTCAAGCCCCACGTCGGGCTCTGTGCTGACAGCTCAGAGCCTGGAGTCTGCTTCGGATTCCGTGTCTCCCTCTCTCGCTGTGCCCCTCCCTCATTCATGCTCTGTCTCTCTCTCAAGAATAAATAAAACATTAAAAAAAAATTTTTTTTTTAAATAAAAAGACAAATAAACCTCTATCAATTAACCTCAAGATAGGCATCTAATTCACTGTTATTTAGCTTTCTGTTTTATGCAGCTAAACCTACCCCTAAGACTCCTGAAGATCCTTGCCAACACCAGATCTATACCAAGTGTCAGCAAATTTTTTCTGTAAGAATCAGACAGTAAATATTTTAGGCTTTGTAAGCAACCACTCAAATGTGCTGTCGTAGCACAAAAGCAGCCATACACAATAATGTAAACAAATGAAAGGAGTTCTGTTCCAATAAAACCTTATTTAGAAAAACATCAACAACAAAAAACAAAAACAAGCAGCAAATCAGATTTGACCTGCAGGCCAGTTTTCTAACCCGATCTATACAGATAAACAAAATTAGATCTTTTCACCATTTCAGAATTTAATTTGTGGTGACTATGAGTTAACTCAGAATAAACAGAAGTAGCAGGCATGAATACTAAATCCAGTTTCTTAATAAATCAAGATAGTCATACTACTTTTAAGTAAGAGTAACTGAACATTTCACAATATATAATGATATGTTACTTTTATTTTTTATTTTTCATTTTTTTAAGAGTGTGCATATGTGTGTGCAAGTGAGGGGGAATGGGAGGAGAGGGAGAATATCAAGCAGACTCCATGAGCCCAATGCAGGGCAGAGTCACCCAGGGGCCCCGTGTTACATATTTGTTTTTTGCTAAAATTCCACTTCTAGGAATTTGGTCCTAGTAAAAACCATAGAATTACACAGATATACTTATAAAATGTAGAATTCTTAATGATATGAGTAATTACCTATGACATTTTTTTTTTAAAGCCATAATGCAAAAGTATGGGCAATATGATCCCAATTTTAATAGATCCAGATAGCCAGACAGATGTATCTATGTTCATGAGAGAGATCAATCTGTCGTTTCTTAAATAATCTTTGTCTAGTTTTGGTATTAGGGTAACACTGGCCTGGCAGAATGAGTTAGAAAGTATTCCCTCTGGTTCTATACTCCAAAGAGACTATAGAATTAAAATAATTTCTTCCTTAATTAAACTTTTGGCAGCTTTTACCAGAACTTATCTGGGCCTGGCGCTTCCTATTTTGGAAAGTTATTAATTATTGGTTCAATTAAGAAATTGAATTGGTTCAAGAAACTGAATTGATTCAATTAATAAACTAAGAAATTGAACCAATAATTAATAACTTTCCAAATGAGAAGCTTACTCAGGTTGTCTATTGCCAAATAGATGTATGCCAAAATGTTAAACTGTGGTTTTTAATTTTCTTTGTATTTTTATGTATTTTCTAAGTTTTCTAAAATAAATATTATATCATAATCATGATATTATATCATAATCATGATATCATAATCATATTTATTTTAGAAAAACCTTTTTTTTAATGTTTATTTATTTTTGAGATAGAGAGACAGAGTGTGAGTGAGGAAGGGGTAGAGACAGAGGGAGACACAGAATCCGAAGCAGGCTCAGGCTCTGAGCTATCAGCACAGAGCCCAACGTGGGGCTCAAACTCACAAACCGGGAGATCATCACCTGAGCTGAAGTCAGACGCTTAACCGACTGAGCCACCCAGGTGCCCCCCACAAAAAAAATCTTTAAGTTGGCCATATCTAATTACTACAATTTGGTCAAACAAGACATAAAAAAGGTTATAAATCACAAGCTCAAAATATTTTTAACCAGTAAGAAAATACCACAATTTCTAAACCAAGACAGTGCGGATTCTTTTCCTGAGAAGCAAGTACCGTTTATACAACATACCTGGACAAGAAATGCTTCAGGGTCTCTTTGTGTTCCTTTCATTCCTAGGAGAGTGGAGAAAGTCACTTTGATGTTGAAGTCTTCTCCCACTTCAACAGCAAGCCCTTTTTGCTTTTCAGCAGCAATAAATGCACTCAGAAGTCTAGAATACTCTTTGAGATTAGTATAGGAGAATTTATATAGGGGAGTTAAACTATATAAAGTCCATTGTTTATGCAGAAGAAATGCAAACTTTTGAGGATCATTATCTTCCTAGAGAGAAAAAACAATCAAGACAACAGTAGTTTAAGAATTAGGAAACATTAGTAAATAAGAATTTAATCAAAGAATTTTAAATATTTACTACAAATCTGTGTACCTGATCTTTACATTCCAACCAGACTGGAGTCTGCAGGACTCTGAAGATCCCTGAACAGGGCTTTTCATTCACTGTACCTTCCCTCTGGAATGCTCTCCACACATGTGTTCACATGGCATGTTCCCTTCCTTCACTCAGTTTTGTCCAAATGTCACTCAAGAGGCCACCCTATGTAAAGTTGCACCTGCACCCACTCTAATTTTGTCACTCTGTATCTCCTTAACATGCTTTATTACTATCTGGTATCATATGTTTGTGTGATTTTTATTGTCTGTCTTCCCTGCTAGAGTATGAGTTTGAAGGGAACAGGGATTTTTGTCGATTTATTCAGCACTACATCTCTAGCACCTAGAACACTGCCATCTGGAACAGTTGTTCAATATATATTTATTGGATGAACATTTAAAAACTTAGATTATAGATTTAAAAAATAGTAACTATTCCTGGGGCATCAAATTTGATTCATGTTAATTATGTAATTGTTTTAAATGTTTAGCAGTAAATCCATTCTATGACCCAATGTCAAATTCAGTCGATCAAATAAAAAAACACTTAGTATTTCTGCCATGCTCTAATAGAACCACTGGTACCATCAAAAACAAAACACTTCTGCGGCACATGAGTAGCTCATTCCATTAAGTAGCTGAGTCTTGATTTCAGTTCAGGTCATGATCTCTCAGTTTGTGAGTTCAAGTCCCATGTCCGGTTTGTACTGGCAGCATAGACCTTGCTTGGGATTCTCCTCTCCCTCTCTCTCTGCCCCTCCCCAGTGCACACGCTTGTGTGCGTTCCCTCTCTCTCAAAATAAATAAATAGGGGCACCTGAGTAGCTCAGTTAGTTAAGCGTCCAACTTTGGCTCAGGTCATGATCTCACGGGTGGTGAGTCTGAGCCCCGCATGGCGCTCTGTGCTGACAGCTCAGAGCCTGCTTTGGATTCTGTATCTCCTTCTCTCTCTGTTCCTCCCCTGCTCACTCTGTCTCTCTCTCAAAAAATGAAGATTAAAAAAATTTTTTAAATAAATAAATAAACTTAAAAAAAAAAAACAACAACAACACATCCTTCACATTGGTTCTATGGCATTATTGAGGGCCTTCACATACACCCCCATACAGGTCCCTACTTTTATCCTGAATTGTTCTATAGAATTCATACTTCCTGACATAGTTTTACAGCTCCAACTATCTTTTGGATAGTTGGAACTTTCATTACAGTTGTCCATTTAATAAAAATATTTGTTTTGACTACAGTATTCATGGAAATTTGTATAAAACTTTTATAAGTTAAAAACTTTCTTATAACTGTCAAAAGGTACAGCAAAACTATTTGCATGATAGAAAATTTATATGATACAAAATTATTTGTATGATAAGGAAGCACTGAATTGGACATCCCAATCCTTTTGTCTTTTTAAATGTTTATTTATTTTTGAGAGAGAGAGAAAGAAAGCGTAAGCAGGGGAACAGCGGAGAGAGAAGGAGACAGAGAATCCCAAGCAAGATTCTGTTAATAGCGCAGAGCCCGAGGCAGGGCTCAAACTCATGAAGTGTGAGATCATGACCTGAGCCAAAATCAAGAGTTGGACACTTAACCAACTGAGCCACCCAGGTACCCCTGGATATCCCAATCTTTAATTTATATACAATTTCTGTTCTATGGTTAAGAACCATCACTTTCATCACCATCGCTAGTAATTTAAGAAACTTTTCAGAAAGAAGCAAAAATTTTCTCATATCCCAAAAGACATGAGGCACACAACACTGACAAGAAAAGATTACAGGGAAGGTGTGGGGGACTGATTCGCCAGACTCTGCTAAGTTCCTCAAAACCACATATCAAACCTGCACTAACTAGGGTTTTATTTCATGTTCCAGCGAAATCACAAATTACTAATATTATAAACCTTCAGAATTGTTTATGAGTCATCAGAGTTATGAGTTCTTATAACTCATAACTGATTATGGAATCAGGCAAAAATTATCAATGGATATTAAGTGCAAGGGGAAATTTTGATAAGAACAGAATGTTTACATTATCCTAAAGTGTCTCCCCACAGACTGCTTATCAGATGCAGAGGGGAATAAAACAGTAACCACTGGGCAGCACCTTGACAGGATGATCACAACTGATCACCTATGTGCTACCAGATGTTATCCCCAAGGACAACAGCATCCACGCTGTATTCCAGTCAAGAATACAGAACTTCAATCTAGTCACGAGGAAATGTCAAATACAAAACAAAGAATATTCTATTTAAAAAGGATAAGGGAGGAAACTACATTCTTCAAAACGTCAACGTCATAAAGGACAAATACTGTGGAAATGCTGGAGATTAAAAGATATAACAGGGGAGCCTGGGTGGCTCAGTCGGTTAAGCATCCAGCTACTGATTTTGGCTGAGGTCATGCATGATCTCACAGTGTGTGAGACCAAGCCCCATGTCAGGCTCTGTGCTGACAGCACAAAGCCCACTTGGGATTCTTTCTCCCTTCTCTCTGCTCCCCGCCCTCCACCACCGTCCCACTTGTACCTGCGCTCTTATGTACACAAAATAAACTTTTTTAAAAAAGACATAACAGAGGTGGTATTGATGGTGTAACTACTTTCACTACTTCTCACTATCTCACAAATATTTTTCACTATTTCTCATTTATTATCTGAGAGATTTAAGGAGATACAAAAAATACCATTAAAAGGTAATAAAAAGCAAAATTTATCCACAAATGTTCTCAATTATTGAGTAACATGAAGGAACACAAAAAGCATACCTGTAATTGTGAACACTGAGGAATTTTCCTTCGAGGTGGAGTCGGGACAAATGAAGCCTGCTTCCTGACTGATTCTAATCGTTTCCGCAAAGGGGTGGCACCTATAAAATAATCTTTAAGCCTTGAGGATGCACCGTGCCTCGGAGTCGATTCTGGTGTATCATAAGGATCCATGGTCTACAGAAAAGAAATAAAACCAGAATTCTGAACACTAAAAAGTTAACTCATGCTCATAGTTTCACTGATTCTTCTTCTCACTATCAATGAATTATTTCTCTCCCTTCCCCTCCCCACCCTCAGTTTTGACTTTTTAACCAAGTCCTACATTTCCCATTTGCTATAGGCTATTTTTATGAATATCTTACAGATACTTCAAACAGAAGGTTCAAACTAAATTCAACTCCTTCACATCCTTCTCCAAAAGTTTGCTGGTCCATTTTCAAATTCCTGTCAATTTTCTATGTTAATTTAAATTCTTTTAAGATACTTTCATTCTTGAACTGATAGTCATTAAGCACATTCTCTTGAGTTTTTCCTTCAACAGTTTTGTCATCCATTCCCAAAGCTACCTCCAGGTTCTTACTACCACAACTAAGCATTTTCCATATGTACAGGTAATCCATTCTTCAGCAATGACACTTTCGTCACCTGTGCAAAAAACTTTACAGTGATGAGAAAATTCTACTCTTCTGCTGATTATTTAAGGTCTTTCATAATTCAGCGTGCCCTTATCCTGCTTCTAGATAAACATATTCTTGTCTTGTTTTTGCCTATCAATCATATTCTCTATCTGAAGTGTCTTTTTATCATTTCACCTCCTTTAAGATCATGCTCGAATTTGATCTTTTTCCAAGTAGAATTTTGTTAATTTCCCCAAAATACCTATGTTATACACCTCTGTATCAATAGTTCATTCCTGGAAGCAATGTGTATAGGTGTATGGGTGTGTGTGTATAAAAGAAGATCTCAAGGTCAATACTGTTTAAAAGCCCAAAAACCGTCTGGATGAGCCTAACAAAATCTCTCAATAATGTTTCATACAATCTTTGGAGATTAATAATACACCAGCTCACACAGCTCTCCTTGACCATCTAGTCTGTACTACTCATTTTGGTCCATATTCATATACTTCCTTGTAGTATTTTTTTTTTTTTTGGTGTGCATTTTTTCTCTTTCCAACACAACTAAAATACCTTGACTGAAACAATGCTTTTTATATCGCTTATATAATTACCCTAATATAATGCTGAGTATTAACTGTTAACGAGTATTGGTTGAATTGAACAGAAGAATTTCATAGAACTCTGAAATTATAACTCATTGAAAGGAATTATATATAAGGTTATAATAACTACTCCCAAGTACTAGCACAGTTAACCCTTTGAAGAAAGTTTTTCACAAATGAAAAGTTATACCATTTCTATATTTAAGATAAATGTCATTGTGTCCAAGTAGGACACCCTCTGTCTTGCACAAAATTTCATAAATAAAACATACAGTTCTCAATGTTCAGATAATGCCCAAGCAAGATCATATACCACATAACTTAAATAGCAACTACTTTAAAGCATTCTAGCTTTAAGCGCATACTGAATTAGCTCTTTACAATTTGGGGCACCTGGGTGGCTCTGACGGTTGAGCGTCCGCCTTCGGCTCAGGTCATGATCTCGCAGTTCATGAGTTCCAGCCCCATGTCAGGCTCTGTGCTGGCAGCTCACAGCCTGAAGCCTGCTTTGGATTCTGTGTCTCCCTCTCTCTCTGCCCCTCCCCCGCTCACATTCTGTTTCTCTCTCTCTCTCTCTCAAAAATAAATGAAAATTTGAAATTTTTAAAACTTAATCAGTCCCATCTACACAGAACGTTTCTTTCAAATTTGTCATTTGGATTAACTGCTAACATTTATTGAGCATTCATTAGGTGCTAGGTACTTGTCCAAGCCCCTAACAAATACGCTCATTTAAATCGTCAAACAATCCCACCAAGTGGGTTATCATGTTTCCAGTTGATAGATGGGAAGACAAAGAAACAGTTAAAGAGTGCAAGAACCAGGACTTGAACCCAGACAGTATAAAGTCAGAGTGGGTACTCTTATCTCCTTGCACACTGCATTTGAGTAAAGATCAATTTCAAGGCAAAAAAGCCCTGCTGAATTTGACTCCTTAAAAGAAAAATGCTATGAATTAAAAAAAAAAAATTTTTTTTAAATCCATGTAGGTGAGAAAAGACTATTAGCACTGATTGGTTGGTTTTGAGAAAACATTTCCCTTAAGTATATAATATTGTAATAACGTGAAATAGCCCAACCACACATTTAAAGATCAGAAAATGACTTCTATCTATTTTACTCTCACTCCACACTCAATAATGTGCAATTTTACCCTGCTCAATAATGAAGAGGTTAAAAATATACCTTAACTCATTTCGGTGTCCCAATGTTAACCCCTTTCCCTAACCCATAACTAGGGACGCATAGACGCCCCTTTTATCTTGCCATTACAATGCTGGAGATCCCAACAATTCCCACACATCATTTAAATGAAGTCAAAACTCTGAGTCTCAAGGTCCTACCTTGGCTGATCTTATTATTTGCTACTATCCAGGTTCATCTACCGATTCAAGAGTTCTTACCCCAAGATCTGTGGACAAATGGACTTTCCAAAATCCAACAACCCTCTCCGGTCCTATGCAAAATGTTGTGGGCATGTGTATTTAGTGGCGGAGGGGGATGGAGAAAGGTCCAGCAGACAATCTTCAGAAAGGTTAAGAACCACTGCCCTACGCCCTATTCTAGACTGATCATCACCCTCCTTCTCCTCCTGTCAAGTTTGCCTCTGCTCCCCGACTTTTTTATTCAGCCTATAGCCAATTAAGAGTGCTTCTCTCCTCCCATCTGACCAAATGCAATCCATCCTGTAGGGTTCACGTCCTCAGGAAAGGGCAGGGGTCCACAGAGCTAGCTCTCCAGCCAACTCTCCTTGCCATTGCAGTTCATAACACACAGTTACAACTCACTGGGGTTTCTTGCGGTAAATCATTCACGTTTCTACACTGCCACCAATACCTAAATCCCACCGCCAATGCTCGGCCGAGTGCCAAGCACACACAAGTGTTGTAAAGATAAGGAACGCACAAAAGGGCAAAATAGAACTTACTGCCCGTCCTGGACAAACACAAAGCGTCTTACCAATGAAATGCTGTGATGACGCTGTCACCCATTCCGGCTTCACGAATCATTCTTCAAATCTGGTTCCAAAAGTGTGGATCGAGACTAAAGTCCCCTGAAGTTTAAAAAAAAAAAAAAAAAAAAAAAAAAAAAAAAAAACCGCCAAAATGGCAGCTCAGAGACAGTTGCAGGGAACCCCTGGCCCTTCCAAATTCCCTCTCGCTCCACAGTAAGTGGGTTCACCAGGAACACAAACGCCCCTGTAAGAAGACCTCCGCTGCCTCAGACGTCCTTCGATTCACCCCGGGAGGGACATTTCCGCTGACCCGGCCACCCACTCTGCGACCCTCGCTCCTGTGAAGTCGGCTTCTGTCTCAGGAGGGGAAAGGCAAGGGACACTAGGTCCCAACTCACCCCTCTCCACCTGAGCCCTTCAGGAGCTCAGCTAGCTTTGAAACCCCGCCTTTGAGAAGCGGCAACCAAGCCTTCAGCCGCCTTCTCAGTTTAAAATCATTTCCCGACTCGCTCTGCGGTCCGACGCCGGAAGCCTCCCTGGTGTCGATTACCCGTTAGTGAAGCAACTACGGTCGTCATTTTAACTGAGGTCGAGCGACTAACCCTTATCCGTCAACTTGGCTAATCGCGCGAAGTTAAGTCTTCAGCGTTTTTCTATCTACGCGAAGCTTTCCTTCAAATTTCCGCCCATAGTAAACATGGCGGCGGCAACTCTGCTCTGATTGGTTGAACTTGGGTGCTCGCGGAGCCGAATGAGAAGCGCTAGGCTCCCAGCAGTGATCTGGGTGTGGGTTCGGGCCCTGAGAAGGTTTTGTGTTTGGGGTTTGCTCGCCCTCCCTTTTTTTGAAGACCGGAGGCCGGCCGCCAGGTGTGAGCGATTTGAAACCTGAGGCTGAGTTCCTTTCTGTTTTCCGTTCTGCCTGCGGGAACCTTTGGGGAAGCGTGGAAGGAAAGGAAGGGCGTGCGCTTGGTGACCGGCCCCTTCCTTTGCATGGTCGCGGAGTCCCACCCTGCCGTGCTGTGTGGAATGGTTTTCGGCTCTTCTGGCCGCAGTTTGGTTTGTTAGAAGTGGAAACTGATGCATTGAGGGTGGAAAAAAGGTCTTTCCCCTATCCGCTCTCCAAGGACGCTAAAGAACTTGCAGATTTGTCTAGTTTCTAGACACGTGTACTGGAATGTTCAGCGGAAAATGGCTTAAATGTTGGAGAAGAGAGCAGGAACTCCTGGCATTTTAAGGGATTTGTGTATATTTCCTAAACTGACTTTTGACCACCATCCAACACCGGCAACTTGGGATTCGTAAGCGTCTCTCGCCATCCTGCTGCGGTTCCAACATGTTCTCCTGTTGGTTAAGTCGGCTGTGCAGGGGTTTATCCACACCCACCGGAAGGGTCACTCACCTGATCCAGGGCTCTCTCTCCAGAAGGCTGATGCTCAGTTCACAGAGGAGAATTCCAGGTTGAAAGCAGTGAAGAGCTCTGTCCTCTAAACAGTACTTCCTGTTCTCTACGGCCGGAGTGCTCTTACTCCGTTTTCCTGTAGACTTAACTGGATATCCTTATGTGTAGAGACAGATCACTCACTCCTTCCTGTCTTATAATGTAGATTTTCCCCTGGAGTTAAAAACAAAACAAACAAAGCAGAAAAGTAACCACATGAATTCTGCTTTTAGCTGATGGTACTAATAAAAAGGATTCTTAAAAAATTCTTTAATATTTGAGAATATCTTGAATAGTGTTTTCTAGTGTACAAGTGACTGGTGTCACTCTAGATTCATACTAAAGCCATTTACCGTACCATCAAACTAATGTAATTCCTAAGGTCCGATTTGGGGAAAATGTGCACTATTAAGAATAGGGTTAATTTTAGGTCTTAACGCAAATGCTATCTGATCAAATTTAGATTTCCTAAGACAGGGCAAAATTTACATTAAGACCATTAATTCACTTGGCTTTTGACACAGTTGCAGGTAAATCGAATAGTGATTGAATCAAATTACAGACTTCCAACTTACTTTGTAAGTTTAATTCATTGACATGAAATACCTAAAATGAAATAATTTAGGAGTCTTTACTGTTAAGCAATTCACAAATGATCTATTTTTAATCTTTTCTGCTTTAAAGAATTGAGTAGCTTTGTTGCTCGGACCAACACGTGCGGAGAATTGCGTTCTTCTCACTTAGGCCAGGAAGTCACCTTGTGTGGATGGATTCAGTACCGAAGGTAAACTGGCTTAAGAATGCCTGGTGGTTGTTTACCCCCCCGTCAGTTCCAAACTTTTATTAATTTTCAACCAGTCAGAACAGTACAAACTTTGTAGCCCCTGCAGGATTCTCACAATTCATTCAGTTTCAGGGTTGTTTTGAAAGACCCAAATAGAGTCACTGACATGACATCTGTTGAAGGGTGTAATAACGAAGCGTGTTCCACTGGACTGAATGTCCCTTGGCTTACTAAAGTTGAAGAGTTCCTAGGACCAGTAATTGGGAATGGGCCAGCTGGTAAGCTTCATTACCATGAAAAAAGCTTATTTTATTCCAAATTTAGGTAGAGAAAAACCCTAAAAGGATAAACAGTGATTCCTTAAGATTAAAGCCCATTTTGTTGTTCATCTCTGTATTCCAGCATGTACCTGAAGAGTACATTAATTCACAATGAAGAGTTCCAAAATACATAGATTGTGTGGACTTCCTTAAGAATGTGTTCCAAATGGATGGATATTTGACCCATACATTTGGTGACTTTATCTCCTGAGCTCAAAATCTGAGGAGGCTTTCCGTACCTCCACCTGGTACTAAGGGCAGTATGAGAAATGTAGGTTGAATGCTAAAATGTTGGAATTTGAGGGATCTTTTGATGGTTTGTAGAAGTATTAAATTAGTAGTTGGACCTCCTCTAGAAATTGTATCTTTTATTTTAAGAGAAGAGTTTAGAAGCACCTGGGTGGCTCAGTTGGTTAAGTGTCCAACTCTCAATTTTGGTGCAGGTCATCGTCTCATGGTTCATGAGATCAGGACCCATATTGGACTCTGCTGATAGCACGGAGACTGCTTGGGTTCTTTCTCCCTCTCCCTCGGCCTCTCTCTCTCTCTTTCAAAATAAATAAATAGACATTAAATTCTTTAAAAAAAAAGAGAGAGAGAAAAGAGTTTATACTGCTATATTTCAAAAATGACCAAGTAGATATTTCCAATATCCTAAAATATGTTCTTTGGATTTTAATATGTGGAAAGTTCCCAACTTTAGTAAAATTTTCTTATAAAGACTTAAGCCAGTGAAAATTAAAAATTCGCCTTTTGGGGCACCTGGGCGGCTCAGGTGGTTAAGCGTCTGACTTTTGATTTCAGCTTAGGTCATGATCTCACAGTTGGTGAGTTCAAGCCCCACATCAGGTTCTTCTCTGACAGTGCAGAGCATGCTTGGGATTCTCTCTCTGCCTCTCCCCTGCTTGTGCACTCTCTCTCTGTCTCTCTCTCAAAATAAATAAATAGATAGATAGATAGATAGATAGATAGATATGCAAGCCATCTGGGTAGCATTAGTAAGCAGTATATATAGCAGCTAAAAATTGAAATTGAAAATGAAAATTCTGGGGTGCCTGGCTAGCTCAAGTAGGCAGAGTGTGTGACTCTTGATCTCAGGGTTGTGAGTTCAAGTCCTGCCTTTGGCATGGAATTTACTTGAAAGAAAAAAAAGAAAAGAAAATGAAAAGTCGTTTTTTTTTCCATTAATTAGCTACATAGATAATTGCATGAATGTAGCTAATGAAAGCACATAATTATGTATTATAAAAACATGGAAAATTGCATGGGGTTTTTTTTTGTTTGTCTAATTTGTTTTGCCTGCTTACATTTTGGGTGCAGAGATTTTATCTTAACATGTTCATTTTCTTCATTGATCAGGCAGAACATCTTCCTGGTGCTAAGAGATTTCCATGGGCTTGTTCAAGTTGTCATTCCCCAGGATGAGGTAATAGTAGGTTTCCTACTGTTGTCTGAAAGCCTCTTTGATGCTGTGGTAGAATAAGCTAAGTATGTTGGAGGTTTTAAATTCAGAAGTTTATTGTTAATGAAACTAAAAACTATCATAAGCAACACTAAGACAAATGACCAACTGGGAAAAAATATGTGCAACTCATATCACAAAGGGCTAATTTCTCTAAAGGGCTACTTCAAAACAAACAAACAAAAAGACCAGTGAACCAGTAGAAATATGAACCCAGCATATGAAAATAAAATTTATGTAAAAGAAAACGTAAGTGGCTTAATAGGCATATGAAAATATGTTCAACCTCACTCATAGGTACAAAATTGTGAATTAAAACTACACAGAATTGTCATTAAAACTGGATGGATAGCACACTGTGTTTGGGAAAACAAGTACTCATACATTCTTGTGGGGGAATACAAATTGGCACTAAGTCTACAGAGGGCAGTTTGGCAATATCAAATTAGTAAGTGTTTCAAAACATTCGTTTCATTTCCAGTTAGTTATCTTACCCCTAACCTTACACAAATGCAAATGACATAAATACAAGGTTCTTCATTACAGGAATTTTTTGTTTTTAATTTTTTTAATGTTTATTTTTGAGACAGAGAGAGACAGAGCGTGAGGAGGGGAGGGGCAGAGAGAGAGGAAGACGCAGAATCAGAAGCAGGATCCAGGCTCCGAGCTGTCAGCACAGAGCCCGATGCGGGGCTCGAACCCACGAACCACGAGATCATGACCTGAGCCAAAGTCAGAGGCATAACTGACTCGAGCCACCCAGGCACCCTGTTTACAGGAATTTTTTTAATGTTTATTTATTTATTTTTGAGAGAGAGAGAGAGAGAGAGAGAGAGTGTGTGTATGCATGAGCAGGGGAAGGATAGAGAGGAAGAGAGAGAATCCGAAGCAGACTCCAAGCTGTTAGCGCAGAGCCCAGTGTGGGGCTGGAACTCATGAACTGTGAGATCATGATCTGAGCCAAAATCAGGAGTTGAACATTTAACCGACTGAGCCAACCAGACACCCCAGGATTTTTTTAATAGAAAAAAATGGGGGAAAACCTTGATGCCCCCCTAAGAAGAGACTCCTATAAGAAGTGACATACATCGCTATAGCCGATATATATACTATATAGCTATATATAGTATATATAGCTATATAGTAGAAAAAAGATGAAAGAAACTCTTTATGTGTTGATCTGGAAAAAAATCCAAAATATATTGTCAAGTGAAAAAAACAGGATACAGAAGAGCACGTAGAGTCCTATTACCTGCATAAAAAGGGGTGTGTATGTGTGTTTGTTATGAAGTGTTCCTTCATATGAAACAGTATGTAAGTTTCTGGTAACATTGGGTACCTCTGGGGAGTGGGACTTTTACTGTATATTTATTCGTACCCTTTGAATTTTGAGCCGTGTGAAGGTACTACCTGCTCAAAAAATAATTACCATTAAAATTAGATGAACTAAAAATGCCCGTGTCAGGGGCTCCTGGGTGATTCAGTCCATTGAGCATCTAACTCTTGATTTCAGCTGAGGTCATGATCTCACGGTTCATAAGTTCCAGCCCCACATCAGGCTCTGCACTGCCAGTGCAGAGCCTGCATGGGATTCTTTTTTGTGTCCTCTCTCTCTGCCCCTCCCTTGCTCACATGCACTCGCTCATTCTCTCTCGTTCTCAAAATAAACAAACATTAAAAAAAAAATAGCTCATGTGATACTTGTTGGGCAATATTGGTTTCTCTTGTAATGTTTACAAATGCTTGTATACCTAAGAAACATACGATTTATTCAGCTCTTAGTCTTTGAAGTAAGTGAAGAGCAATGAATTATCTTTCAGGAATGAGGATCCAGAGCATAGCTAACCCAGGAGAATTCCTTTCATTTGTACTCCATTATTGCTATTGGATTTAACTGCCCCCAAGACTAACTCTGGAGACAGTTGCCTTAAAAGTATGTAGGAATTGTTTACATCCATCATTCTCCTCATTTTCCTTTAAGGAAAAAATTTTTAAACTCTTACCTAATAGTTTTACTGGCTGTGTTCTATGGAGTCAAAATGGGGATGTCATTTACCAAAGTCTTTAATAAAGTCATTAAGGGCAGCCCCAGGATTTATGGCAGTATTTAAGGACAGTAGTTAAGCCGTGAGTATTTCTATTTCCATAAATCATAGACTACTGTAGTTACTACGTATTCCTTTAAGTTCATGTGTTCGTCAGAACTGTTTTCCTCTCTTATTCTATAGTCCGCTGCTTCTGTGAAGAAGATTTTATGTGAAGCCCCAATGGAGTCTGTGGTGCAAGTATCCGGGACGGTAATTTCCCGACCTCCAGGACAAGAGAATCCAGTGAGTAGTTTAGAAACCGTGTATAAATTTGACCTGTATATATTTGCACTGTCTGCACATTCAGCAAGAGACTGAGCACCTGCTAGACATCAGGCACGAAAAGCTCTGCAAGTTCTACGAATGATCCTACAGATTCCAAATCTTCACCACAAACACACACCTGTGCAGATGGTCATGTTAAGACATCTGTTAATGAGCACATCGACCACAGACATGCATAAGAATGTCAAAATCTGGCACATACATTTATGCTTTGGATTATGTGCTCTAAGCACCTACACAGTTTACATATGTAAATGTAAATAAGTGCATGTGTCTTACAGATGTTCACTGTGTACATGTCCTGATGAGTGATTTTTTAAACATAGGTCTCTTCTGTCTGTCTCTCTCTTTAAGAAAATGCCAACAGGTGAGATTGAAATCAAAGTTAAATCAGCTCAACTTCTGAATGCCTGCAAGAAGCTGCCCTTCGAAATTAAGGACTTCGTGAAGGTGCCATCCTTTGTTATTAAAAAATAATAGAGTATCTAGAAAATGTTGATAACCAGTAAAGTGTTTTCAGAGTTTTTAAAAGAAAAAGTTTAAAACACAAAATCAAGTGTTTTATTGTAGATGTATTGTGAAGTGTTCTTTTTCTTTATAATCTTTTTTTTTAAGTTTATCTATGTATTTTGAGAGAGAGAGAGAGAGAGAGAGAGAGCGTGCAAACAGAGAAAGTATCCCCAGCTCCACTAACAGCACAGAGCCTGATGCCGGACTCAATCCCACAAACAGTGAGATCATGACCTGGGCGGAAATCTAGAGTCAGACGCTTAGCCGACTGAGCCACCCTAGGTGCCCCTGAAGTTTTCTCTTCTATTCCTCTGTGAACTGTTCTGAAATAGCAACAATGCATTAAGCTGTTGCAGTTCCTTAACACCCATGCTGCTTTTTCAGACAGCTTGAAACATGGTTCTACCTTTAAGACTTGAGCTGTTATTTTCAAGTTTTTTATTGCTTCTGTTTTACATTTTGAAAGAAAATTTGTGTCAAGCTTGGAAATAGTCAGATGGCATGGGGGGATCCTGCATTTTTAAGTTTAAGCGTCTAACAGTGATAAAACATTTCCTTGACTTCCCAAGCATATAAATCTGATTATTGCAATTTAGGATGTTCTTTGCCAAAGTTTGAGGGGCTGTTGGAGCTAAATAGCTCTGGGGACTACACCCAGATAATCTGGAGCTTTGTCACAATTATTTACAGTTCTAGATGTATATACATCTAATTTGTAAACTGATCTATGACAAGGTCTTTAAATTGATTGCATAGTCACTTAGTGTTACATTTAAGTTCTCAAAACTTAATCTTTTAAGTAGAAAAAGCAATGTAATTACAGGGTTGATCTTTCTGTGGGGGAGGAAAAAGAAAATCCAGTTGTTCCCCCAGCTAAGCTTTCAGAACGAAGTGACAGTTCTTCTATTATCAAAGAAATAAGCTATTTGAGGAAAAAGGACTTAAAAAAAGTTGTCAGCACAGAGAGAGATGCAGAGATTTACAGGCTTGAAAATAAGCAGACCTTCTCACCAGTTCCGATGCATTGAGCCATGGAGATTCTGTCCCCTTGCATTTCTTCTACCTGTAGTCCAACTCAGGTGATAATGTCATAGCTGTTTGCACTCTGCTGTGTATTTAAAAAAAATTTTTTTTTAATGTTTATTTATTTTTGAGACAGAGAGACACACAGCATGAGCAGGGAAGGGGCAGAGAGAGAGAGAGACACAGAATGTGAAGCAGGCTCCAGGCTCTGAGCTGTCAGCACAGAGCCCGACATGGGGCTCGAACTCACGAACTGTGAGATCATGACCTGAGCCGAAGTCGGAAGCTTAACCGACTGAGCCACCCAGGCGCCCCTGCTGTATATTTTTAAAAGATCTTTTAAGTCTTCAAATATTTTTGTCAAGACTCAACTGTGGGCTTAAATGAATGGATAAATGTTTAGTGAGAGTAGGCAAATTGCAATCAGTAAAAGGTAACAATAATAATAGTAAAAAAAAATAATGTAAAATCTATGCTAGTAACAAACTTAGCAGCTGTCAGAATTAAGAATGGTGTTCTAGAGGCACCTGAGTGGCTCAGGCGGTTGAGCGTCCGACTCTTGATTTCAGCTCAGGTCATGGTCCCAGGGTCCCAAGGACACAAGGTTGTGGGATTGAGTCCCAAGTTGGGCTCCACACTAAGTGCAGAGCCTGCTTAAGATTCTCTGTCCCTCTCCCTCTCCTCTCTCTCCCTCTAGCCCTCTACCCCTGCTCATTATCTCTCTCTCTAAAATAAAGGAAATGAAATATAAATAAATAAAAAAGAATGGTGTTGTATTTATTCACAAATGGTGGAAACTAAAGATAAAACTGAAGTTTTTGAAAAGTCAAGCTCTGCATTAAATATCTTTTTAGTATTCAAAAAATGTTTGAACATAAAACTCTTTAAATTTGTATAGAAAACAGAGGCTCTTCGTTTGCAGTACCGCTACTTAGACTTGCGCAGTTTCCAAATGCAGTACAACCTGCGACTGAGATCCCGGATGGTCATGAAAATGCGGGAATATCTCTGTAATCTACATGGTAAGGGACACCTCGATGAGCTTTTCAGCATGTCTTCTGTTTTCGTCAGCAGTTTTATCGTGTCCTCTCTTTAGCATCATTGGGTCTCAAGTTGCCAGAGGTCTGGAATTCATTTAATGTGTAAAGCAGTTTTTGAAGAAAGGTTTATTTCCAAGTGTTGTGTCTTAGAGCATAATTTAGCTCTCTATTAGGTCACAAATACAGCCGTTTAAAGGTGATGTCTTGAAGGTGGGACAGCCCTTTGGCTGTTATCTCTAAGTTTTCTTAATTCTTTATCATGCTTATACTAATTTGTTAAGAGCTCAGAAATGTCCTGTGAATTAAACTAGACTCTTCATTCAGTCCTGGGTTTTTTTTCCTACTATGTTTACATTATTTTTACTATACTAGCAGAACATTTAGAAAACCAAAACAGTTCAGTAGACAAGAATCCACCAAATAGTTAGAATTATTTCATGACAAAAGTGTCACTTCATGAACCAAATAGGGTTTTATGAAAATCTTCAGCTTCCTTTTTGGATGTGTGGAAATCAGTATTCAGTAGGCATGGTAACTTATTTCAGTCAAAATTCCTAATTAAAATGTAGCCTCAGATTTGTTGAATTGAATCGTAGATAACATATTTCACAAATTCCTATTTGTTAAATTCTGATGCTTCTCTCTTTTTAGGGTTTGTGGATATAGAAACACCAACATTGTTTAAGAGGACTCCAGGGGTATGTATATTCCTTAAATCAGCCTACTAACAATATCCTACTAGTTATGAAATTGGACCACTTTGTTTTTATATTCACTTGGCTATATTTTTTCCATATATTTTACTGCCTCAAGATGGTCATATTAACTAGGTTTGGGTGTTTTTTTTTAATTTTTTTTTTATGTTTATTTTTAAGAGAGAGAGAGAGCACAAACAGGGGAGGGGCAGAGAGAGGGAGACACGGAATCTGAAGCAGGCTCCAGGTTCTGAGCTGTCAGCACAAAGCGCGACTCAGGGCTTGAACTCATGAGCCATGAGATCATGACCTGAGCTGAAGTCGCATGCTTAACCGTCTTCCACCTAGGTGCCCCTAGGTTTTGTTAAGAATTGAGAAAGTTGGGGGCCCCTGGGTGGCTCAGTTGGTTAAGCGTTTGACTCTTAGGTTTCAGCTCAGGTCATGATTTCAAGGTCATGAGATTGAGCCCTGGCTCTGTGCTGAGTGTGGAGCCTGCTTTGGATTTTCTCTCTCTCTGCCCCTCCCCTACTTGTGCTCTCTCTGTCTCTCTCTCCCTCCCTCCATTCTCTCTCTCTCTCTCTCAAATAAATAAATAAGCATTTCTTTAAAATTAATAATTATGAATTGTTTCCTTAAAAATAAACCCCTTGTTCATTAAGAACTGACATTTTTTTTTTAACATTTATTTTTTGAGAGAGAGAGCATGAGCGGGGGAGGTGCAGAGAGAGAGAGAGAGTCACAGAATCTGAAGCAGGCTCCAGGCTCCGAGCTGTCAGCACAGAGCCCAACGTGGGGCTTGAACTCACGAACCATAAGATCATGACCTGAGCAGAAGTCAGACGCTTTACTGACTGAGCCACCCAGGCGACCCAAGAATTAAAATTTCTAAACATTGGTATTTACTCTATTTATACAGTCTATGGACTTATAAAACTGTAGTTTAATTTTAAAAAGCAATCAGTGGGGTGCCTGGGTGGCTCAGTCAGTTGAGGGTCTAACTCTTGATTTTGGCCCAGGTCATGATCCCAGGGTCATGAGATTGAGCCCCACGTTGGGCCCCACGCTGAACGAGGAGCCTGCTTGACATTCTGTCTCTCTCTGTCTCTCTGTCCCTCGACCCCACTTGCACTCTCACTCTCTCTAAAATAAAAACATTTGAGGGGCACCTGGGTGGCTCAGTCGGTTAAGTGTCTGGCTTCAGCTCATGTCATGATCTCATGGATTGTGAGTTCGAGCCCCACGAAGGGCTCTGTGCTGACAGAGCCTGGAGCCTGCTTCAGATTCTGTGTCTCCCTCTCGTTTCCCCTCCCCAACTTGAGCTTTCTTTCTCTCTCTCTCTTTCTCTCTCTCAAAAATAAATAAACATTTAAAAACTTTAAAAATAAAAGAATTTTTTTTAAAAAAGCAGTTAGCAATTATTGGAAAGGAATTGCACAAAATTCTTTAAGCTAGTAACAGAATTCGAAAATCATTTCAACAAGCATACATTTATTACCTACTATGTGCAAACATAGTTTAAAGCCTACTATGTGCAAGCCTTTTGAGGGACTAAAGGATAAGCAAGAAATGATCTGTCATTGATCTTTAGTTAATTTCTTTTTTTTTTTTAATTTTTTTTTCTTTTAATGTTTATTTATTTCTGAGACAGAGAGAGACAGAGCATGAGTGGGAGAGGGGCAGAGAGAGAGGGAGACACAGAATCAGAAGCAAGTTCCAGGCTCTAAGCTGTCAGCGCAGAGCCCGATGCGGGGCTCGAACTCACAAACCGTGAGATCATGACCTGAGCCGAAGTCAGTTGCCTAACTGACGCCCGCCCTCCTAGGCTCCCCAATGTTTAATTTCAGTGATGAGCTGAAGTATTAACTTCCACCAGGCCTTAGGTTTGATTTTGTTAACAATATTTCTGCTCTCCTTCTCTCATTAAAAGGGTGCAAAAGAGTTTGTAATACCATCCAGGGAACCTGGAAAGTTTTATTGTCTCCCTCAGAGTCCTCAACAGTTTAAGCAGCTTCTGATGGTTGGTGGTTTAGACAGGTGAGCTCTATTGCTAGTAGTTCGTTGTCAGAAAAAGAAAGGGGAGGGAGGTGGAGAGGAGAAAAGGGAACACAAAATATCTGATCTCTTAAAAGAAGTTAGGAAATGTGTGAGCATTTGGAAAATACTTGTAAAATACCCTAAACATTATAGTCGTTATTGAGTAAAGATTTTTTGGGTGGCCACCATATGCAAAGCTCTATGCTAGTAGATGTGCAGGGAATTAGAAACCAAAAAGAATAGGTTTCGCTCTCCAGGAGTTAATGAATGTAGTAAGACAGAGTAATAAATAAAACCAACTGTGATAGAACCCAAAAATAAGTTTGTTAAGGGTTGCAAACCTGGTATAAAGAGGTTTGAAATGATATTGTTTTGGGAAACAGGAAAAAAATCTTTGTGGGCGAGGCCTTCTGGGATAATGCAGGGTCTCAGCAGATGAAGATGAGAATGGGAACGCCCTGGCACAAGCCATGGAGCGACAAGTGTTTCACTTTGGCCAAAGCAAAGCAAAGCAAAGAGCGTGTGTAAAGCACTATAGACTGCCTTGCATGCCAGTCTAATATATGAATATCAGAAGGTGCCCTTGTATATTTTTAAGACAACGTATAGAGTAGTTTCTTGTGGGTCTGCTGTATATCTGCTTAGATTAGAGCATCATAAAGAATTTTTAAATTTCTTATGTTCCTCCAGGTACCATTATTAATTTATTTCATAGACTGCACTGCTATGAACTTTTGGGGAAAAGTATGTGTATCTTCCTAGAATCATGCCTCAAATCGTGCTATTTTTCAATTGTAGGTATTTTCAGGTTGCCCGATGTTATCGAGATGAAGGTTCGAGACCAGACCGACAGCCCGAGTTTACTCAGGTACTAAGTTATGTTCACTTTTGTCTCTCACTTACTCAGCCTTGCTATGGCCACGCATTTCAAGACCGGGCCGTAATTTCATACACAGGCTATACCTTGTTCTATTGCACTCCCCTCTCGCATGCTTCACGGACATCGCCTCGTTTACAGGTTGAGGGTTGTGGCAGCCCCGTGTGGAGCAAGTATCCGCACGGATTTTCCAATGGCATTTGTTCACTTTGAGTCTTTGTGTCACGTTTTGGGTAATCCTTGCAGTACTTCAAACTTTTCATGAATATTATATTTGTTTTGGTGATCTGTGACCAGTGCAACTCACTGAAAGCTCAGATGATGCTTAGCATTTTTTTTAGCAATAAAGTGTTTTTAATTAAGGTGTATACATTCTTTTAGACATAATGCTATTGCACACTTAATAGACTACACTATAGTGAAGCATGCCTTTTTTTTTAAGTTTTATTTATTTATTTTGAGAGTGAGAAAGACGTGGGATAGAGGGGCAGAAAGAGAGGGAGAGAGAGAGAATCCCAAGCAAGTTCAGCACTGTCAGCACAGAGCCCGATATGGGGCTTGAACCCATGAACCATGAGATCATGACCGGAGATGAAACTAAGAGTTGGTGGCTTAATCAACTGAGCCACCCAGGTGCCCTAAACATAACTTTTATATACAGTAGGAAACCAAAACATTAATTTGACCAACTTTATTGTGATATTCACTTTCTTGCCATGGTCTGGAACCAAACCCACAATATCTCTAGTGTATGCCGGTGCTTTACTGCTCATTACATTTATTCATCAGATGTTTAATTAAACTAACCTGCAGTTGAGACACTAATGGTTTAATTTTTGATCCATTCCATATGTCCGTTTTATAAGGAGTATAGTCATCAACTAAGAAATGCCAGAGATTCCAACAGTGTTTTAATGGCCATGGTAGGATAAAGTTCTTAAAACAAATCTCGTACGTTACAAATCAACAATTCTGTATGTTGGTATTTAATCTGTTTAATCTTTGGACTCATCAAATCTATCATGATTTGATTGTTGTATGATACCATGTTAATCAGTATGGTGAAGTGCAAAAATCATAAGCTTTGGAGTTGGCCAGACCTGGAATCAAATGCATCTTCACTATTTACTAACTGCATGTACACAGGCAAGTTACGTAGCCTCTCCCCGCCTTCAGCTGTGAGAATAGCGATGAGAACTAAGCAAGCTGATATTTGTAAAGCATTCACACAATGCCTGACATAAAACAGATGTACGGTAATATTTGTCCCCCCAACCTTCATCCACGCATTAAGTATTTTTATGCAGAATCCTGTGGTAACTTGAAACCAGAGAAATATATAAATATGTACATATTAATATCATGGCTGTTTAAGTTAGTTTCCATATGTTATTTTGGTTTCAGATTGACATAGAGATGTCTTTTGTAGACCAGATTGGAATCCGGAGTCTAATTGAGGGCTTGCTCCAGTATTCCTGGCCCAGTGATAAAGATCCTGTGGCGGTTCCTTTTCCTTCTATGACTTTTGCTGAGGCGTTGGCCAGCTATGGAACTGATAAACCCGACACTCGCTTTGGGATGAAGGTACCTCTCTTCACTTTTCCAAGACTCTGCCCCACATAGTCCTAGTCTTTTAAACCACTTTGAAATTTACAACAAATTATACACACTGTTACATTTTTTGGTGTTAATCTTAGCCTTGTTACCAAGCTACAGCAAGAGAGAATAATAGCCCATTAAAACTGTAGTAATTTTTTTCTGTCTACTGTATTCTAAGACCCATTTCTAAGAGCATGGTTCTTGCTATAAAGTTTTTATTACTGAGAATTTATTAATTATGTGGATGTTAGCGGTAACTTGAAAGGAAAAAAAAAGCCCTATTCTTTCCTCTTCAATTTTTCTTAGGCTAAAATGACACTTGGAAGACAGATGATTAAGAGTTACTCTTTTTTGGGGCGCCTGGGTTGCTCAGTCGGTTAAGCATCTGACTTCGGCTCAGGTCATGATCTCACAGTCCATGAGTTCAAGCCCCGCGTCAGGCTCTGTGCTGACAGCTCAGAGCCTGAGCCTGCTTCACATTCTGTGTCTCCCTCTCTCTGACCCTCCCCCATTCATGCTCTGTCTCTCTGTCTCAAAAATAAATAAACATTAAAAAAAAAATTTTTTTTTAAAAAGAGTTATTCTTTTTCCCTAGCCTATAAAGACCTCAAACATATGGAAATGTTTATTCAAAGTATCAAAATCTACACATTTTTAACTAAGGTTAAGGGTCATATTTCTATAGAGCAGTTTCCATTAGCAAAGCCTCTCATTCATTTGCTCTTAGGAACAGCCCTTCATGTCTGTCATGCTGGTGACATTTCTGTATCCCATTTCTCAGTGCACATTCCTTAGAAGTTGAAGTTCTACTTCGTCTATAAATAGGCAGCATTAGGATGTCTTAGGATGAAAAATATATAATATACAAAGTCCTAACTAACAGCTTACAGCTGTCAACTTCAGCACTCTTTATTTCTTCTTTTGTAATGTGGAATAGTGGTTCTTTTTTTTTTTTAATTTTTTTCATGTTTATTTCTTTATTTTGAGAGAGAGAGAGTATGTGGGCACACATGAGTGGGAGGAGGGCAGAGGGGGAGGAGGAAGAGAGAGAATCCTAAGCAGGCTCCATCCACACTGTTAAGCGCAAAGCCCGGCTCAGGGCTCAAGCTCATGAACCATCATCAACCGAGATTTTGAGCTGAGATTAAGAGTTGGATGTTCACTCGACTGAGCCACCCAGGTGCCCCTGTTAAGTCAGACTTCTTAGGTTAAATTCTGGCTCTGCCACCCACCAGCTGTGTCATCTTGGCTGTTTTAGTGTCCTCTCTGTGCCTTGGTTTCCTCATATGTTACATGGGAAAAATGAGAGTACCTATCTTAGAATCTGTTGTACTGATTAAATGAATTAATAATAATGAATAATACATTAGAATATTAACCCTTGTCATGGTGCCCAATGCATGGTAAACACTATGAATGCACTCTATAAATGTTAATAAGATCTACTGGGTTCTTTAGAATCTTGTTTGTAAACGTTTTTGAGATAAAAATCACTTCACTTTTTACTTACCCTTTTTTGTTGCCCATTTTATAGATTGTAGATATTAGTGATGTGTTCAGAAACACAAAGGTTGGATTTCTTCAAGATGCACTTAGTAAACCCCAAGGAACGGTCAAGGCCATATGTATCTCTGAAGGAGCAGTAAGTCATGTACAGTTCTGTTTCTCTAGAGCATATATTTGGGAAGTAGATATGTTCAACAGTGGCACATTTAAACTTCAAGAAGAACAATTCTTTTCATAAGAATATATATTTTCATATGAAGTCTAATAGTGTCCCCAAAACTGTAAGTGGAGAATAAAACCTTGTGAGTATGAGTTTGCACTCCAGATCTAGAGGTTTTTTTCCTCCTTTTAAAAAATGCCATAAAGTACTCCTCTACTTCATCTGGGCTCATTCCCACCAGTGATGAGCATGAAATTGTGTTCATACCCTGGCTCCAGCCTCAGTTTATCCAAAGACTCCCAGCCCCTATCAGCTCCAGCACTTGCATGTTGGTTCTCAGTCTTCCCAGGGCTCTGGTCTTGTCTGCGTTCAGACAGGGGAGGAGAAAAGAAGTGATGCTGTGAAAAGCAAAAGACGAAAAACAAGGGCAGGAGAAGGAATGGTTGGTCTAGGCGAACACTGACCCTGAAGCGATGAGACACGTCTGTTTTCTGGAGTTACCCCACCTGTGCTGAACGTAATTTAATAAGAGGGGTTCCAGAAGTACTTTGAAGAAAACTACTAGTTTGAAAGACTACTCGTTTGTATACTGGAGCATATTAGTGTATTCAAAATGGGAATGAGAATTCAGTCTCATTACTTTTTATTCACCTCACGTTTAGTGGAAAGTAATTTGTGTCCATACTCTAGACATAATGAATGTGTCCAGGTAAGCTCAGTGTAACGTATATTGTGTGTTGTTATTGTTTGCCTCAATTTGTGTATGCCCGGTCTTCCCCATGCATATTATAGGAAGTGTGGGGTTGTGAACCATGTCTCCACCTTTTTGTGTCTCCCATACCTAGTCTAGTGCCCCAAGAATATTAGTTATGATGATGGTCAGGGCGTCTCACTTACAAAGCTTGATGATTTAGATGATTTAGAAAAAGTAAGATATAAAAAGCATTTTGAGACCTGAAATAAGCAAATTCTGAGTCCTCTTTTTGATCTGAAAGTTATTTTTTCTTACACAATTCAGTTGTAAAGATTCGTTTTGAACATTTACCCTCCATATCACACACACAGGATCTTCTGTGGAATACATTCACAGCCATTTCCAGTGAGGCCTGCATAATTGGGGGGGGAGGGGGAATGTTAATAGGCCCTGTTACAAGCTTTAAAATTTTGTCCCTTGGAAGCAGAAACTAAACTTCTGTTGAATCTTACTATTGTGATGGAAGGACACAAAATATATTTGTATCCCATTTGATATCATAGCCATGTTTATGAAGCCGTCATATTGTAAGCTTACTTTGATTTTCTTTCATCAGAAATACTTAAAAAGGAAGGACATTGAGTCTCTTAGAAAATTGGCAGCTGACCATTTTAATCAGGTAAGGATTTAATTGCAAGAGTTTTTTTCTCTTAGGGATCCAATATTTTTAATAATTGTTAGAGCTCTTATACAGTCATTAGTTTTGAGGTCTTGTTACTTCAGAACATTTTTTGTCTTTTTATTATTGTCTTTTTATTACTAAAGTTAATCTAATCCCAATTCACCATTAATCAAAATGTGAAAGTTCAACCATAGTTTTTAAAATAAATGTGGAATTTAGGGCACCTGGGTGGCTCAGTCGGTTGGGCATCCAACTTCGGCTCAGGTCATGATCTCACGGCTCGTGGGTTCGAGCCCCACATCGGGCTCTGTGCTGACAGCTCAGAGCTTGGAGCCTGCTTCAGATTCTGTGTCTCCCTCTCTCTCTGTCACTCCCCCACTCATGCTCTGTCTCTCTGTGTCTCAAAAATAAATAAACATTAAAAAAATTTTTTAATAAATATGGAATTTTAATTCAGTTAGGAGTAGATTAGAGCCCCATGTGCCCAAGGTTTGAAAGAAAGCCTGCATTCATTGCTCTTCCCATACCCGTTTTAAAATCCGGAATACACCTTTGACAGACACATGTGTGTTCTTGGCTTGGTGAATGGTAGGACTGAACTATGGAGGACCGGGAGTGGGGGGTGGGCCTTCTTACCTTGTCACTGGACCTGTTGATGGCCTCAGCCTTTTCAGAATCAGTAACTTTAAAAATAATCATGCTCTTTGGGTCATTGGTTTTCTGTGATATGCTTTACAGAAAACATTCTAAATATGAGAAGACTATGTTCATCATAGTATCATTTACAATAGGAATAAAATGAAATTATATGGCAATGATTAAATAAAGTAAACTCAAAGGAAATAAAATTGCTTCTTATTTTTAAGTTTATTTATATTGAGAGAGAGAAATCACGAGTGGGGTAGGGCAGAGAGAGAGGGGAGAGAGTCCCAAGTAGGCTCCGAACTGTCAGCGCAGAGCCCAATGTGGGGTTCAAACTCAAGAACCGTGAGATCATAACCTGAGCCAAAACCAAGAGTTGAATTCTTAACCAACTGAGCCACCCAAGTGCCCCTAGAGTTGTTTTTTAAAACTTTTTCTCCAAAGAGTTTTGTAGTATGGAGGTAATGTTCATGTTGTAATGATTTGTATGAAAAGGAAAATACAGAATTAAATAAACACTGCTCATAACCATGTAAAAACACAGTATTTGTGGGGCACCTGGATGGCTCAGTCAATTGAGCAGCTGACTCTCAATCTCAGCTCAGGTCTTGATCTCAGGGTCATGAGTTCAAGCCCCACATTTGTCTCTGCACTGTGCCAGAAGCCTACCTAACACACAAAACAAAAACAGTATTTGAGTATTGAAAATGGACTCCCCACCCCTCCCACCGCCGTATCATACATCAGGCTTAAAGGCATTTTTCAATAAGAAAGAAAAAGATTAGGAAAATGATTTCTAAAATAGGTCAAGGCAAAATGACAAAAGTCAGAGTAATATAAAAAGCTTTTCATAAAGTTAAATGAGTTTAAAGAATGATCCATTACATCTCGTTGTTCTTTGACGTAGAAGTTTTTTTTCTTTTATGAAATGAGGTACTAGTAGATAATGTTTTAGGTTTGTTTTATGCCCTTGACAAAATTCAAAATTGGCAATCTAGATCTCCCAATTTTGTTTCTTCACTTTTATCTTTCCAGTGTTTGAAATCTGTATCTAGAAACCACAGGATCAGTAGCCTTTAGTTGATAGAACTCTTATTAAATTTTCTGCTTTTCCTCTTCTCTTCTTTTCTTTTACTTTTCTAATTTCCTGGATTTTTATAGAAGAAATGGGCACTGCTTCTGTTTTTTCAATGTATTTATTTACTTATTTATTTGTTTTTAAGTATTTATTTTTGAGAGAGAGAACGTGTGTGTGATCAGGGGAGGGGCAGAGAGAGGATGGGGGACAGAGAATCTGGAGCGGGCTCCGTGATGACAGCACCGAGCCCGATGTAGGGCTCGAACTCATGAACCATGAAATCATGACCTGAGCCGAAGTTGGATGCTCAACCGACTGAGCCACCCAGGCTCCCCTGTTTTTTTCGTATTATTAATATATTCTAACTTGGCTTACATTTGTAATATGTGTATGAATTAGCAATATGCTACATGCACATAGGTAAAAACACAAATGGTAAAGAAGGATTAACAATGAGATGCAATAAGTGTTTGCTCTAGCTCATGCCACTTCAGACCCACTCCAACCAGAGTGCTTCCATTTTTAGATATGCATCTACGTACTGCCTTTTTTTTTACTTCTCCATTTTGAACTTTATCTGTTAACTTCCTGCATGAGAGACACAGCTCCCATACACAGGCCACACCTAACTACTCTGTACCTTCTGCACAGCTGTCTTTCTGACCTTTTCTACATCCTGCTTCTGAGTTGAAGCCACTTTCCCTAGATCCCAGATCTTCCTCTTTCTTATTTGTGCTGAGGTAGATTCTCACGTAACTTCCAGGAAGGCAGGCAAGAGATAAACTTGCTGGTCCAAGAATGTCTTTATGTTCAAAACCTCACATTTGATTGCTGATTTGGCTTTGGTATAAAATCCTAAATTGGCAGTCATATCCCTTTAGAGCAGTGCTGTCCAACAGAACTTTCTGTGATGGTGGAAATGTTTTGTATCTGCATCATCCAATATGGTAGCCATTAGCCAGCATAGCTATCCAGTGCTTGAAATGTGGCTGGTATACCTGAGGAGCTGAATTCTTAATTTCATTTCGTTTCAATTAATCTCAATAGGTACTTGTGAGTGGTGGCTACTGTATTACCCAGCACAGCCTTAGCTTGTTGAAGGCATTGTTTTTTTCTCCTGTACCTGTTGTTACTGATGAGAAGCCTGATGCTTATATGAATTTATTCCTTTGTAGCAAACCTGATAGTTTTCCTTTGGAAGCATTCAGCCTCCTGATTGTTCATGTTCTGAAATTTCAGTTTGTGTACCTTTGGGTCATTTTGCATTCAGTGTGTTGTACTCTAGAAGCCAATGTGATGGCTCATGTCTGTCATCTGTGGAAAATTCTTCTAGTACTAATTGTTTTGACTTCATCATTCTCTGTAGTCTTTTTGGAATTTCTTTGATTTCTATTCGGACCTCCTTTGTAAATTGTATGTCTCTTTTTTTTCTGTGTCCTTTCCCTTCATTCTCTTTGTCCTTTTCATTTGAGAGATCTCTTCAACTCTTCTGTTGAATTCTTTTTAACCAATCATTTTTATGTCCCAGTAGCTGTTTCTTGTTTTTTTCCATCATACTTTATTCTACTTTTATTGGTAAAATCTATTTCTCACTGCCTTTGAGGATTCGGGCCTTACTCCTTTGGTCCCTAAATTATCTCTTTCTTTTCAGGTCCTTTTTTTTTTTTTTTTTTTAAGTTTATTTATTTATTTTGAGAGAGAAAGAAAGAAAGAAAGGGAAAGAGAGTGTGCATGGGCAGAGAGAGAGAGAGAAAGAAAGAAAGAAAAGAAAGAAAGAAAAAAAGGGAAAGAGAGTGTGCATGGGCAGAGAGAGGGAGAGAGAGAGAAAAAGAAAGAAAAGAAAGAAAGAAAGAAAGAAAGAGTGCATGGGCAGAGAGAGGGAGAGAAAGAAAGAAAGAAAGAAAGAAAGGGAAAGAGTGTGCATGGGAAGAGAGAGGGAGAGAAAGAAAGAAAGAAAGAAAGAAAGAAAGAAAGAAAGAAAGAAAGTGTGCATGGGCAGAGAGAGGGAGAGAAAGAAAGAAAGAAAGGGAAAGAGAGTGTGCATGGGCAGAGAGAGGGAGAGAAAGAAAGAAAGGGAAAGAGAGTGTGCATGGGCAGAGAGAGAGAGAGAAAGAAAGAAAGAAAGAAAGAAAGAAAGAAAGAAAGAAAGGGAAAGAGTGTGCATGGGCAGAGAGAGAGAGAGAAAGAAAGAAAGAAAAAGAGAGAGAGAGAAAGAAAGGGAAAGAGAGTGTGCATGGGCAGAGAGAGAGGGAGAGCGAGAATCCCAAGCAGGCTTCACACCATCAGCGCAGAGCCTGATGCAGGGCTTGAACTCACAAGCGTGATCTCGGAGGTCATGAGTTCAAGCTCACATTGGGTATAGAGGTTACTTAAAAAAAAATTTTTTTAAAGCTGTTTGGGAGCACGGGGTCCTCGGAAGGGCTTTGTGAATGGGTAGGATCAGTTTAGTGGGAGCAGCAGAGTCGTTGCCCATTACCCTGGGAAACCAAAGCTTCCTAAGAGTCCTGAGCCTCTCTAGGCTTCTGCTAAAATCAGTTCCTTCTTGTGCTGAGGCCGCTCCGATTTTCTCCAGGCCAGAGCTTCCTGTGTCTTGCTGCTTTGATCCTTCCTATTCTGTTCCCTTGCGGCCTGCCACAAATCTGCAGTATTTCCCCGCCTTATATCCCCTTTCATTTTTTCATTATGTTGAGATTCCTTTTGTAATTCATTTAGTATCATTTCGAAGGGGTTGAGGGAGGGAATGAAGACCATCTTCAGTTCTGTGGGGAACAAGAAATCTTTATATACTACAAGAAAAGTAAATCAACCCCACTTTAAAAAAAAAAATGTGAGTAAGTCTTTTTCTTTATCACAGGAAGTCTTACCTGTATTCCCAAAAGCCAATAGAAACTGGAATTCTCCAGTTGCTAAGTCCATAATGGAGGAGCAAAGATCAGAACTAATCAGACTGATGGAGATCCAAGAGGACGGTGTGGTCCTGCTCACGGCCGGAGAGCACAGGAAAGCAGTAAGGAGCACTACCTCTAAATGTCTGTGCTGTTGATGCTGAACGATGCCTCTTTTCTCCTGCATATATAATACATACTTAAAAGTGTTCATTTCAATAAGTGGAGCTGCTCTGCATGAGTTTTTATATTAATAAATGTTTTCGGCACTTACCATACTGTATCAAAACTCGAGTGTGTTTCACCAGCTACCAGCCTCCATTGGCATTGTTCACACAGGTTAGATCTGGCTCTGATTAGGAAGGCCACTTAGGTAAAGGGCTATCGATCATCACTGTGGAAAATATTTTCATTTTCGAGATGTTGCAGATTAGGAAAATTTGGGAATCCCAAACTTTTGAACCTGTGGAGGGACAGATGAGATGCTGGAAGGCTACTGGGCTGGCAGACATCTCTGGCCCTGCTCGGTCAGGGCAGGACCCTCTTCCTCAGGAGCAGCAGCTGGGGGTACTGAGTGCCACCACGCTCTGGCTAAATCTCTGTGCTTAAGGAGATCTGTGTAAGACTGGATTTGGCCATAGAGACCATGTAAAACATACACAAGTATGGAATAGAAGTCAAGCATGAATGTTGAAAATATACTGGAAAGGTCAAGTGTAATATAAATTCATTCTTGCACTAAAGTATGATTCCTTTATAGCATTGGTGTCTGATTAGTACTTTATCAAGTTCATTCTTCTAATTTGTATTTGCACCATACATACCCTTGTTTCCTTCCAAAGGAGAAGTTTCAGAGTTCAGTTTCAGTGCTGAATGTACCCCACTGTCAGGGTGCCTAGCTCGCTCCATCTGAAGAACATGTGACTCTTGATCTCAGGGTCATGAGTTCGAGCCCCACGTTGAGGGTAGAGATTACTCTGAATGAATGAGTAAATAAGAAATAAATAAGATCTAAAAAAAATTTTTTTTAATAAATAAATGTAACCCACTCTCCTTCCCCTCCCTTGCAATAGTGGAGTGAAGAAAGGTATTTAATTACAAATCTGTTTTGATGCCACCATCATTTTTCAATGAATTAATCAACATTATTTTTGTTTTGGGTTTTTTTTGGTTTTTGTTTCTTATTTTAGACCAAGTATGAGTTGGGGGAGAGGGCAAAGGGGGAGGGAGGGAGAGAGAGAGAGAAAGAAAGAAAGAGAGAGGAAGAAAGAGAAAGAGAAAGAGGAAGAATCTTAAGCAGGCTCCACACTCAGTGCAGAGCCCAATGCGGGACTCAATCCCACAACCCTGCGTGACCAGAGTTCAAGAGTCGGACACTCGACTGACTGAACCCCCCAGGCGCCCCCTCAACATTATTTTGAATACTAGACATGAACATCACTGTTAAACTTGCTAGGGAATGTCTACTTTATCACAGATTGATATTTTATATTATGTTATAATATAAAATATTTTTTATATTTTATATTATACAGAATTTTATATTTACAGAATTTATATTACACAGGATTTTATATTATACAGAAATCCTGCTGCAGACTCATTTGGCCATTCTACTCTCTCCTAGTATGGAGTGAAACTACTGGCATTCTTCTCTCAGGAAGGTACCATTCTAATTCCTACCGGGATTTCTTGAAAGAACTAGAAACCAGACTTAGGTGGAACAGCATTAGCATTCTGAATATGTCACAGTGCAAGCACCCTGTGTGGATATTTAAACGTAAGATGAAGAGGCTATATAAGCGACGCCTGTGCATGTCTCCAGGCACGGTTTGTCCTGACAGCCCTTTTTCAGGGAAGTTCTGCTTATCAGAGTTAGCACTCAGGAAGCACTTCCCATTTTCTTAGCACTGTTCTCAGTACTTTGTGCATATTAACTCATTTAATCCTCATGCCAGCCTTACTGAGAGAAGGACTGATATGGCTACCATTCCAAGATAGGAGACCTGAGGCACAGAAGTTAAAAATCTGCTCACACACAACTAGGAAGTAGAGGACCCAGAGCTCTAACCCACAAAGTCCGGTTCCAAAAGTCACACTCTTAAACTAACCTCTAATCTGTACTGCCCCTCTAATAATAACCAACGTGTATTGGGCATCAGCTGTGTGCCAGGCGCTCATCAGAGCCTCACACGACCCTTCAGGAGCGGTAAGGAAGACAACACAATAGCTGCCAGTCGTATTGCACCTTCCATGCCTTGTCTCAGTCTTCACGACGGCTTTCGGAGTAGGTACATTTATCTCCATTTTACTATAGAAAAAGCTGTAGGGAAGTTAGTCAGTAGGCAAACTGAGACACACCCAAGTCAGTCAAGCTGGGGTACCTGTGCTCTCAATCACTTTGTTATCAAATCCTACTCACTCGGCTGAGTCTGACATTCTCAACCACATTGCGGTCAGATCATCCTCAGATCTGTGTCTCCTGAGAGGCTCAGAGTGTGTCATCTATTTTTTTTTTATTTTGTTTTTAATGTTTATTTATTTTTGAGGGCGGGGGAGGGACAGAGAGAGAAGGAGACACAGAATCGGAAGCAGGCTCCAGGCTCCGAGCTGTCAGCACAGGGCCTGATGCGGGGCTCCAACTCATAGACCATGAGATCATGACTTGAGCCGAAGTTGGACCCAGGTGCCCCAGAGTGTCATCTGTTAATTTCCTGATCCCTTCCCAGAGGATAGCCTGACTATAGAGTCCAGGTTGTGTCATCTGCTGTCTACTCTGTCACCGCAGTTAACTCAGTGGTTGTGTTTTCTGTTCCCAGTGCTCTGTTTTGGGAAAACTACGACTGGAATGTGCTGACCTTCTAGAAGCAAGAGGATTGGTGCTCCGTGACCCAGCTGTGTTCTCTTTCCTTTGGGTTGTGGATTTCCCACTCTTCCTCCCCAAGGAGGAAAATCCTGGCGAGCTGGAGTCGGCCCACCACCCATTTACTGCTCCCCACCCCAGCGACATCCACCTCTTACACACTGAACCCAAACAGGTACCGTATCAGTACTTCCGGTTTAAAAGGAAATGTGGAAACAAGGGCAAAGAAGTTCAGATTTCACAGTCTGACCCACTTCTGGACACCTCGGAAAAAATTGTCGGGTTCGAGCCCACAGTTAATACATTGTCTCTGAATTGCTGTAGCATCTTCAACGTGTAGAACAGAAAATGAGAAATTTTCTCTAACATAAAGACTCTGTGAATCTTCTAGGTCCGTAGCCAACACTATGACTTGGTTTTAAATGGCAATGAGATAGGAGGTGGTTCTATCCGAATACATGACGCAGAGCTCCAGCGTTACATTCTGGCAACACTGCTAAAGGTGACATCATCTCTTAACCTGCTTTTTTTGTTTTAACCAGAATATTTGCTGTTTTAGCTGGTGTTGGTGGTATAGTGGTGAGTATAGCTGCCTTCAAGAATGTTTGTGTTGTTTTTTTTAATTTTATGAATGAAGGATTCAGTAGATACAGAATAGTGTTGGCTTGTCTCTCTACTTTTACTGAAGACTTTGAAAAGTAAATGATAATAAAAGCTGTTTATTAGTGCTTACTATATGTGCGAGGCAGTAGGTACTTTATCTGCATTGATACATTTAATCCTCACAATTACTTTTTGAGGTAAATACCCTTATTCTGCCCATTTTAAAGATGAGTGACTGGGTGGCTCTACTGGTTAAGTGTCTGACTCTTGATCTTGGCTCAGGTCATGATCTCACGGTTTCATGAGTTCAAGCCCCATAGCACAGAGCCCACTTGGGATTCTGGGATTCTCTCCCTCCTTCTCTCTCTACCCCTCCTCCACATGCACGCATATGCGTGTGTGCTCCCTCTCTCTCACAATAAAAAAAATAAACATTAAAAAAATGTTTTTAGGGGGTATCTGGGTGGCTCAGTTAGTCAAGCAACAGACTCTTGATTTCAGCTCAGGTCATGATCTCACAGTTTGTGAGTTCAAGCCTTATATCAGGCTCCGCGTTCACAGCATCAGTGCAAAGCCTGCTTTGGATTCTCTCACCTTCCCTTTCTCTGTCCCTCCTCTGCTCACTTGCTCTCTCTCTCTCTCTCTCTCTCTCTCTCTCACTCCCCCCAATATAAATAAATAAACTTTGAAAAAAAAATGTTTTTAGGATAGCCTGGGTGGCTCACTCAGTTGAGTATCTGACTTTGGCTCAGGTCATGATCTCACAGTTCATGGGTTCAAGCCCTGTGTTGGGCTCTGTGCTGACAGCTCAGAGCCTGGAGCCTGCTTCGGATTCTGTGTCTCCCTCTCTCTCTGCCCCTCCCCCCACTCATGCTTGCTCGCTCTCGCTCTCACTCAAAAATAAACATTTTTTAAAAAATAAAAAATAAAAAGAGTCTATACAGATGTGGGCCTAAGAATCTGCAGTTTCTTGACGATTCCATAGAAGGCCAGGATAGATTTCAGAATGGCAAGTGTCCAAGAGAGTCTGGTCCTGAAAGGTCATTTTGTGGGATTAACTAACAGGGGTGGGGTAGGATGAAAGCACTTTATTTTTTGAGAGCAGGATTGGAGAACTTAAATCCCCAGACTCCCCATTAGCTTTAAGGTCATGGTGAGGTCCCTTAACTTTTCTCCTCCCAACTCAAGGCATCCAGCCATCAGTTTCCCAGCTGATTTTCTTCCTTTCATTGTTAAGCTTCTTAAATGAGTCCATGGAGAATTCACCACTTCTGCTTCTTCCCTCCCACCAGTGGTTCTCAGCCCTGCTGCACATGAGAACAGAATCAACGGCAAAGTGTTAAGAATAAAAAACCAGCCCACTAGTCCACACCAGACCAATTAAATAAAAAGCTCTAAGTGTGAGACTTTGGCATCTGTTCCTTAAAAGGTCCCCACCTGTTTCTGATGTGTAGCCTGGTGAGAGAACCATTGTCAGATACACTTTCAACATATCTACACACATTGACCCACATGAATTAACTTGCAGAGCCACCAAACCCAGTGGCCTGTTCTTGGCCACCAAGCTGTCCTACCTCCCAGGTGTGTTTGACACCATTCCCCTCTTACTAATGTTCTCCTCCCTTGGCCCTGTGATAGGACAGTTTCTTGCTCTAACCCTGCCTTTCTGGGCTCACATCTCCATGTCCTGAATTGGTGTTACTCTGTTTACGTTATCAGTATAATCTGTGTGGCTGCGGGCCTGGCACAGAGTGCCAGGCATGTCTCTACATGTTTTAATATCTGTGACTTGTCATAGTCTCTTGCTAAACTGTCAACCTCTTAAGGTATTTTTTTAACTCAGCTTTATTTTCCCTTTAGCACCTAAGCTTACTGTGCGGCATTCGATGGACCCTCAGTGTGTATTCACATTGAATTATGTTTTGAATTTCAGGAAGATGTGAAATTGCTCTCCCACCTACTCCAGGCTTTAGATTTTGGGGCGCCCCCTCATGGAGGAATTGCCTTAGGTAAACAATCTATCCTTTTACAAGCTAAATTTCATTCCATAACCCTATGTCTCAAATTTGGGCTTAGTTTACAGGCAGGGGCGGAGGAGGAGAGGGGGTAAAAAGGATAGGGTGCAAGCCCAAGAATATTATAAGAATTTAAATCTGTATTTTCATTTCATTCATATATACTTAAAGTGTATTTTGCCAGTTAAAGATAAAACTTGACTGATAATTTGCATTTGAAAGATTTTTTTTAATCGAATAGAACTTCACTCTTAAGTCAATATTTCTCAAATGCCTGGGGTCTCACAGGCACATTCATAGGAATCTGGAAAGCACTGCTCATTCTATTCAGCTTGTGTGAAAGTAGGAATATGCCAGTGCTCTCTGCCATGGTTACTTTGTTTTATCAAGCAAGAAAGAGTGTGAGAAATTCTCAGAAGCTCACCTAGATTGTAGGCCCTCAACAGCAAGGACTTCCATCTGTGTTCTTGCAGTGCCCTGCACAGCATCTGATTTTTGTCAACCTTTAGAAAACTGTTGCTAAGGACTAATTGCTGTGACTTAATTTGAGCATGTCAATATTCATCCTGAGCACTTTTCTAGAATGAGAAAAGAACCTCTCAAACCTCTCAAACCAAGCAGGGAACTATGCTTGGCCACAACTTGTTAAAGATTCTTATTTAGGGGCGCTTGGGTGGCTCAGTCGGTTGAATGTCCAACTTCAGCTCAGGTCATGATCTCACGGTTCATGAGTTCAAACCCCACATCAGGGTCTCTGCCTTCAGCCTGTCAGTGCAGAGCCCACATCAGATCCTCTGCTCCCCCCAACTTTCCTCCCCTGCTTGTGCTCTCTCCAAAATAAAATTAAATAAAATAAAATTAAGTTAAATTAAATAATTTTTTTTTTTATTCTTATTTAAAAGTTCTCTATAACAGGGACACCTGGGTGGCTCAGTCAGTTAAGCCTCTGACTTCGGCTCAGGTCATAAGCTCATGGTTCATGAGTTCAAGCCCCGCATTGGGCTCTGTGCTGACAGCTCAGAGCCCGGAGCCTACTTTGGATTCTGAGTCTCCCTCTCCTTCTCTGCCCCTCCCCTTCTCATGCTCTATCTCTCAAAAATAAATAAACATTAAAAAATTTTTTAAAAATAGTTCTCTACAACCTTTGTAGAAAAACTTAGTCATTGAGGCACCTGGGTGGCTCAGTCGGTTAAGCGGCCCACTTTGGCCCAGGTCATGATCTCGCCGTCCGTGAGTTTGAGCCCCGCATCGGGCTCTGTGCTGACAACTCAGAGCCTGGAGCCTGTTTCAGATTCTGTGTCTCCCTCTCTCTGACCCTCCCCCGTTCATGCTTTGTCTCTCTCTGTCTCAAAAATAAATAAACGTTAAAAAATATATATATTTTTAAAAAAGAAAAACTTAGTCACTTAACCTTAGGTTACATTCTCATCTGTTAACTTTGATATTTTACTTCCAGGTTTGGACAGACTGATATGCCTTGTCACTGGAGCACCAAGCATCAGAGATGTCATAGCCTTCCCCAAATCCTTCCGGGGGCATGACCTCATGAGCAATGCCCCAGATTCTCTCCCTCCTGAGGAACTGAAGCCCTATCATATCCAGGTCTCCTGGCCAGCAGACTCAGAAGCAGAAAAGAGCTCATTGAATCAGCCGTATCATCCAGAAAGCTGAGCTTTTCAGCTTTGTCCTCTTTGCTTCCCCAAGGCTGAAATCAGATGTGGAGTTCTGCCACAGGTCTGTAAGTGGGTCTTTAGGTGGAAGGAACCCAGACAACATTCTTTACCACAGTAAAGAAACAGAAGGTATCCAATTTTTACTTGATAACATGCATTATTAGGATTTTTTTGTTTGGGACTTCTTTTGTAGTTTCTGACTTGGAGAGGTGTAAAGATGGCCCTTTCTTGGAGAATTGAACAGCTTAGTGTTTCTTAATCATGATTTTCATACCTGGATAGTTAGTTGTCCACTGAAGACAAAGATAATCAGACCATGTGAAACGTGGGGAAATGCTTGCCCCTTTAGTCCCTTGATGGAGGGGTCAGTTCAACCAGCCTTATCAAGAGAATCCTGTAAATTAAGCTAGATAGTGACATGTTGACTCTCACCATAATATAGTGAGAAGCAGCATGATATAATGCAAAAAAAAAAAAAATCACTGAAATGGAAATCACAGAATCTTAATGTTTCACCTTGAACAAGTTACAGAAACATCACTTAGCCTCCTTTCCTGCTTGTATGAAATGGGAACAGTACTTGCCCTGGCTCCCTCACAAGGCTCTTCTTGCCAGAACCAGAGGAGATGATGTACGTGGAGGTATTGTGAGTGAAAATGCTTTGAAAAACTATGAAGCATTACACAAATGTAAGAAAATGGGACTATTTATCTGTGAACAGATACATCTATGTATTTTATAGTCTAAGATTAAATAAAACTGATTATCTGTAGCATAAAAAAACAGTAATTTTATTAATCAGTATTCTATTTATGTTTCTATTTTTAAATATAATTATTGGGGTACCCAGCTGGCTCAGTCAGAAGAGCATGCAACTCTTGATCTCATGGTTATAGGTTTGAGCCCCATGTTGGATGTAGAGATTACTTAAAAAAAAATCTTTAAAAATAGTAATTATTTTTAATCCCTGAATAACACTTCTCCTTAATCATAAGTAATTGAAAATATTGACCTTAGGCCAACTTCGAATATATAGAAAAGTGAACACAGAGGCTATTGTAATTTTCTTATACATTCTGTGACATAAATAAAAGCTTTTAATTATTTAATAAGTATGAAATGAGAACAAGGCCTTGATTAATGAAAATGTTCTTTTCTACTTTATCTTCACTTTTGCCTTGACATTCTTTTGATTTATAAGTACCAAGTATTGGGGTGCCTGGGTGACTCAGTTGGTTAAGCATCTGACTTCAGCTCAGATCATGATCTCACAGTTTGTAAGCCCCACATCGAGCTCTGTGCTGACAGCTCAGAGCCTGGAGCCTGCTACAGATTCTGTGTCTCCCTCTCTCTCTGCCCCTCCCTCACTTGGATTCTCTCTCTCTCTCTCTCTCTCAGAAAGAAGTACAACATTAAAAAAAAAAAAAAAAAAAAGTTAAGTACCAAGTATCAGTCTTCTATCCCTGCCTATTTTTCTTAGTGCTCTAAAAACAGTGCAATCCGATGGTTGTTTCTGTTTGGAAAATAAAATCATCTTCACTTCCAGGCCTAATCTGTGATGCCCAGTAGATCAAGAGTGTGAATGTTCTTCACAGCTGCAGAAAGTGATTCACTGTTAGGTGGAGCTTTTCTCTAAAGTTTGTCCTTGAACCCTATCTCCCCATCTGCGAGTGTGCTCTGGAGAGAGAAGATTCTTGTTGGCAGGGCTGTCTTGGTGAGAAAGGGTGTCCAAGTCTGCCTACCCTTTCTCAGTGGAGAGAAGTTCCAGAAATTCCTTTTAAGAGGTGGGAAAGTGCAGTTCACATCCATTTATCCCCCATGAGATAAATGTAACAAACTCACTATTGACTGTGTAAAGCCTAATTCTGACCAAAATGTTGTCTCTCTATCCTGGAAATGAGAGTTACAGAAGACACCTGAAATCCAGAGAGTATTTTCTCGGCTGCAAATACCAAGGGCCCCCTGTCCTCAGAAGTCAAACAATCCGGTATTGTTATCTGAGACCTGGTCATTTTGGACATCACTCAGCTTTTCTTCAGTCTTGCCTTTCAAGAAGAAAACATAATGCTTATTCTGAAATCCAGGGAAATGTCACTCTTTTAGATCTTTATCATTGAGGTGGGGTAAAATTTTAAATTAAGTCTTTTCTCAAAAAACTAAGGAACTACTTAATGATAAGATTGAAAACAACACAAGTAGGATTTTAAAATGCACAATCTGATTGTAAACTGGATGCTGTATTTCAAATCCTACCTCCCCACTTTCGTAGGGAATTTAGATTTATCCTGTGGTGCCAATTTTAAAAACAAGATATGCAAATAATCAATGGTTATTATTGGCTTCAAGAGAGCCTTGTCTTATGAACAATTTCTCCTCATCAGGGAGAGGTTTGGCAGATGATGAGTCTGATGGTATTACTTTATGCTCTTGGGCTTTGGTTGAATAAAACAGTGTGTCGATACAGCTGCTCTGTCTTGTCCAGTATTCCCTTCTCCGAAGAACCAGAAGTCTGTAACGCTGATCACATTTCTTGCTACTGTTTTTTTAAGTATAAACCATTCCTCAAAATACTGCCTTAAGTAAGATACTTTTTTCTCATTTTGAGGAAAGCAAGTTACTTTGTAACACAAGAAATAACCAGGTACACAGTAAAAATACCTGATGGCACAGCTGTATAACAACTGCATACATAATTGTTGTCATGCGATAGTGCATGTCTGAGTCACTCTTCTCTAAGACAGTGAACTTAGAAAGAGCCTGCATGAGGGGCGCCTGAGTGGCTCAGTCGGTTAAGCCTCCAACTTCGGCTCAGGTCATTATCTCATGGTTCGTGAGTTCAAGCCCCGCATCAGGCTGTGTTGACAGCTGGGAACCTAGAGCCTGCTTCGGATTCTGTGTCTCCCCCCCCCGCCCCCCCAGCTTTTCTCTGCCCCTCCCCTGCCTGTGCTCTGTCTCTCTCTCTCAAAAATAAACAAACATCAAAAAAAAATTAAAAAAAAGAAAGAGCCTCTGTGAGTTGGACAAACCTGAGTTTAATTCCCACTTTACCATTCTCTAGTTATGCAGCCTTACCCAGCCATTTAACCTCTCTAGGCCCCTGCTTCTTAACCTAGAACAGCAGTCCTCAATTTTTTTGGTCTCAGGACCACTTACAATCTTCAAAAGTTATTAAGAACCTCAGAATGCTCTATAGAGCTCTTTCACTATGGTAGCAATTAAGATTTGTTAAATATTTTTTTTGCCCATAATCAAAACTTTATTGAAAAACGGACACCAAAATAGATCACTGTTGTATACCTTACAAAATTAAACATAATTCCAGTATTTTGGTAGATTAACTGGAATTACTGAATAAGGCTTTCTGTGACTTAACACAAATTCAAGAGGTTGTGTGGATCATTAGTGTTGCTTTCTTCTAAATGAACACCCCTCTGTGAGTCTGGCCTTTCCTCCTGTGGGCTGGCACGACACTGCTGAACGGCCTCCACAGAGAGCCACAGTCTGAGCATGGCTGAGAACCGTGATAATCTTGGAGCAACCTGGACATTTTACATCCATAATATAGGAATTTGGTCTTTGAACTAGCCATTTCGTTTCACGTTTTTTCTTTTCCTCTTCTGAGGACGAGTGCAGTAAATCTGTAGCCACAGGCCTGTTGATCCTTTCACAAAACTCAGCAAATTACACACTTCACATACATGCAGTTTATCATCTATCTTACTATAACATTGTAAAGAATAATCTTTTAACTATACAAAAAAAAAAAATCCAATTCAGATCCCAACAGAACACCTTTCTCTTTTGGGGGAGTAGATGGGTCTTGAAGAGCAGATTGTAAAATTTCTATGAAAAAACAAAGATCCAGGAGTAGCCAAACACTGCTGCCTGTACCTGAGGAAGGACAAGGTGAGGGCATCTTCTCACTAGATGTCAGGAAGGATGGTAAAGCTAGAGTGATGAACAGGTATTGGTAGAAACAGTGAAAGTTCAGAGACTTTTGTATATATGGAAACAATTACTAAGACAGCAAATACTTGGGGACACACACACATTTAAGTCGCATGCCCTGTCACAGTCATTTAAAGATGGAATCGAGAATCCATGGTTTATAATTCCAGTTTGCCTGAGATTATAAGAAAGTCAAGGGCAGAAGCCTCATTGCAAGACCTGTCCTTAATTGTTTTGTATGTAGTAGGGCTGAGTTTGACCATACCAGAGTCTTGGATTTAATGCCTGGAAGAAAGGCAGCAAGTCCAAAGTAAAGCAAGATATGAAAAACTTCCATTACATTTAGAATACATTTCTTTAGGTACCTTTTTCCATTATTAGAAACATTATTTTTGCCATCAGGTGCCTGTCTTTTCCACCATGCCAACTGATATCTACACTCTAAAAATGAATAGGGCCACATTGTGTTACCATAAAAATTACACGAGCCTGGAAATAGTAAAATAAATTTTTAACAACTTATTCCGTTTTAGTTACACAGAGGCACAGATCCTTTCCTCAAGTGTTGTATATGAAGGTACCTAGTTGAGTCCTTGATGTATATCCCTGACTATAGTGAGTGCCACATAAAGGTGGTTTTATTATATGTAACATTCCTTTTCCCAGACATTCCAAAGTCATCTTGTAAACATATACTAGTCCAGGGTGCCTGGCTGGCTCAGTCAGTTAAGCACCAACCTCACCTCAGGTCATGATCTCAGTTTGTGGGTTCAAGCCCCATGTCAGGCTATGTGCTGACAGCTCAGAGCCTGGAGCCTGCTTCGGATTCTGTGTCTCCCTCTCTCTGCCCCTACCCAGCTCGTGTTCTTTCTCCTGTCTCTCAAAAATAAATGTTAGGGGCACCTGGGTGGCTCAGTTGGTTAAGCATCTGACTTTGGCTCGGCTCACCATCTCATGGTTCATGAGTTAGAGCCCCACATCTGGCTCTGTGCTGACAGCTTGGAGCCTAGAGCCTGCTTCAGATTCTGTCTCCCTCTCTTTCTGCTCCTCCCCCACTCGTGCTCTCTCTCTCAAAAATAAGTAAACATTAAAAAAGAAATAATTTTTTTTAAATAAACATTAAAGAAAATTAAAAACAAAAACATACTAGTCCTCAGTTTTATGGTCAGATCAAGAAAGTGAATCTGGTGGGGTGGCTAACTGGTACATGAGAAGAGCATGCGACTCTTAATCTCAGGGTCATGAGTTCAACCCCATGTTGGGTGTAGAGATTACTAAAAATAAACTTCTTTTAAAAAAATGAATCGGGAGAAACTTTTGTCTCAAAGGTCAGCTCTATCTTCAAAATATATCCAGCATCTGATCCTTTAAAAAGGATCCAGCAAAAGCTTCCTACCCTTGCATCCTTACCCTTCAGCAGTCTCAGTAAGGGTCCCATCACTCCTCTGCTCAAAACCCTCCAGTCGTTTCCCATCTTAGAGAAAAGCCAGAGTCCTTACAGTGGCCTCCAAAGCTCTCCATGACTTGCCACCTGCTACCTACTGACCATCTCCTCCTGAGCTCCCCCTGTACCACCCACACTGGTGTCCTTGCTTTTCCTGGTGTTTTCCAGTCATGAGCCCACGTCCAGGACTTTGCCCCAGCTGTCACCTAGCAGTTTTTCTCCAGATAAGTGCACTGTTTAGTTCCTAATACCTCAAGCCTTTGCTTAAATACTTCCTTTTTTGGTGAGTATTTCCCTAACAACCATATTTGAATGAGCTCCTGCAGCCCACCAGCATGCTCTGCCCTCCTTTCCCTGCTTTATTTTTCCTCTGTAGTACTATATTATTAACCACATTCCCTGATATACTGTATTTTGTGTATTGTATTTTGTTTGCCCCAGTAGAATATAAGCTCCATGAGGGCAGGGATTTTATTTTTGTCTGTATTGTTCTTTGTAATACCTATTCCCAGCACTACTTGGCATATAATAGATGTTCAAAAAACCTCTTTTGAGTGAATTAAATGATCGACTAATACAGGCAGGGGAGGGCATGCTGGCAGCTTATGGTAGCTTAACTCTTAGCAAGCATTGACCTTTTAATTTTTTTACATGTTAATTCATTTTCATTAAATTTTTTTTATTAAAAATTTAATGAAGTATAATTGACACACAGTGTTACACAACATAGTTATTCAACTTCTTTGTATGTTGTAGTGGGCTCCCCACAGGCGTGGCTACCATCTATCACCATACAGCGCTATTACAACACCATAGACCAGATTCCCTATGCTGTCCCTTCCATCCCTGACTTATTCATTCCATAACTGGAAGTCTGCATCCCCCACTCCCTCTCCACTCTGACAACCATTAGTTTGTTCTCTGTATTTATGGGTCTGTTTCTGCTAGCACTGACCTTTCAGACAATGGCTTGGGATGATTAGGTCACTAGAACACAAATCCAGTCTCAGCTTTATCACCTGTGCAGCACGCTACACTAACGCTTTCCATAGCTTTACACCAGGAATAAGAGAGAACAAGAAAGCATAGTTTATCATTTCCAAGCTCAGGAGCATGAGGATCCCTTTAATACATAAAGGGGCGCCTGTGTGGCTCAGTCGGTTAGGCGGCCGACTTCGGCTCAGGTCATGATCTCGTGGTCCGTGAGTTCGAGCCCCGTGTCGGTCTCTGTGCTGACAGCTCAGAGCCTGGAGCCTGTTTCAGATTCCGTGTCTCTCTCTCTCACCCTCCCCCGTTCATGCTCTGTCTCGGTCTCAAAAATAAACGTTAAAAAAAAATACATAAACGTACAGCTTTTTGAAAGATGAGAAAAGTCTATCTACCTAAAAAGCTGCGACATTTGAAGGATAAATAAGCACTAGTTTGGAATCCTGGAACCCAATTTTCTAGCTTGAGAGCATAACTGCACGGGGATCCATTCTTCATGTGCTTGGCAGGATATGCAGTTAGCAAAACATCGTGTACTAAATTAGAACTGCTTTCTGGTAGGGTGGAGTCAACTAATGGGTTATTTCCATTACACTCAATAACTTACATGGGCTCTTAGTGATGGGTGTAACTTTCAAGGAACCAAATCAAATATAAGCATAAATGTAGGTATGTTATTCAAACTCAAGTTACCAGTAACAGTACAGTACTCTACACAACCCATCCATCACCTTCCTCAGTGTAGAAGCACTGTGACGGGTTATAGGATTATGGGTTCCAAGCATTGGAGGGCACCTCGTAATTTGAGTAGTACTAACTCCCACTCAGTGCCAGAGGCTAAGGTCACATTAAGGTTTTTGCTGTTACAATTTTGTTTAGAGGGGCAGAGGGAGAATCTTAGGATCCACTCAGTACAGAGCCACACAAAGCTGGATACCACGACCTGAGCAAAAATCAAGAGTCAGAAGCTCAACTGAGCCACCCAGGTAGGTGCCCATCTTTTTAAATCAGCCCAGCCCCACTTTTGGAGATCACGGTGTTTGTGTTCCATTAACCTCGTCTTTCCCAATCTTCTTTCAAGCTAGCTCTCCCCTGACCCTAAGTATATTATGTATTGGGACTTTTCAGACCAGAAGGCAACAAGACTTTTAACATTCCTGCCTGTATTGATTTTGGCCCTCCCTTCCAGTCGTCCAAGATAATTATCCTCAGTGTACTTGTCAATTAAGATATGCCACTATATGTTCTTAGCACTACCACTTACTGCATGGCCTCTGATAACTTGATCCTTTAGGCCGTTTATCTGCAAAATGGAAACTCACTGCCATCATAAGGATTAAAACACCTTTAACGTATAGTAACATTCAAAACTTGCTATTTTTCTCTTCCCTCACTCAGGCTTATTAAACGAGATTGGGCTTCTAATACAACTAGAGAGGTCTTTTTAGATTGCGTTAGTCATTTCAGAAGAATTCAACCAGCCATGAACTCATCTACTTGTAGTCACCCAAGTCATAGGCTATGATAGAAGAGGCCAATTTCACTGTGAGGATCTTTTGGCACCCACTAAATTTCTAAAAGACTTACCTAATCCATCTACTGACTGCCTGAATGACAAGCTTGGAAATACTGCAACAAACAAGATTTAAATCCCTTTCACGGAGTTTACATTCTCCTAGAGGAAACTAAGAATATGTAATGCCAAGAAAGGTCACCACTGGTGATATGAATGAAAAGGGGGAGAGCTGGAGCCAAGTGATGGTTCCTGCTTCAGAGGGTCTCAGAGCCTGTTGGGAGACACTGGGGTGGGCACTGGAACCAAAAGCAATAATGAACCATGGATTATCTAACCTTTCCTGTAGAAGGAATTTAAAAGATTGAAGTGTAGATGTCAATGTGACTATAGGAAAGTGCTTAACAGAATTTCCTCACTCTGAAAGCACCAAAATTCACCTCCACCAGACCCAAACATTTGGAGTGACCATCTTGTCCAGATTGATTTGCAACATCCTCCGTGTTTTAAAGAGAATGTGCAAGTTGGGGAAGGGCCAAGGGAGGTAACCTTAGATATGGGGCACTGAGCTGCCCAGGCACCCCTGCACTATCTTGTTAAAATCCTAAATCCTGTTTAAAGTCCTAAATTGCAACACAAATGTTCCCACACACTTCAAGTACTAAATTAATGTGATTTCATCAGATTTTTAGTTATCTAGGCTCTTATGTTGCCAGAGGCCAAGCAGTTTCAGTAATTTACAGAATAGGCAATCCGTGGTCAATGTGAGATTCTGACTTGCGAAGTCAGCACTCCTAACAGCTGTGACCATAGTATTTGTCCCATTTTTAAGCTTTCTTTTAATATGTGGTGGGAGGCGATAACCAGGTTACTTCCCTTATACCATTTAACACTTGCAGAGACCCACCACCATCCTGCTTAATAGGAAGCATTTTGGCGCAGGATTTCACATTCAGCCCCTTAGGAAATTTCTGCACAATACACAGTTCATCCTTCAGATCATGCCACCATTCTGCATTCTAAACATGAACAGGGCTGTAGTTTATTTTCCTGCACCTTCAAGCCCAAGGTATCCTATAAAATACATCTCAATGTCAACTGTTTTAAGCTAATGTCACAGGATCTTAATTACAATGATGTAATTTTCCTTCCTTCATCCCATTAAATTGAAATCAGCACTCTTGATCAGATGGTTTATAAAAATTTATTGATATTGAAAAGCTTGATCTTCTATCCTGTGGGCATCCATCCAGGTGCTGGAAGGACAAAGCAGCAACTTTTAGACACATTTTTATGTTTTAATTCAAATTGCAATCTGAATACAAAGAATATCAGATCTTTTATAATCATCAAATGATCAGTGAGAGAGTTCAAGTTGGAGTGAGATCATCATGTATTCTGGATTAAGACAACAGTACTGAGGTTTTTAGTCTCACCTTTCAACTAGCAAGCTGCGCTCCTAACTGGATTGCTGCCCTCACAAATGCCCTAAAAGCAACGATGGCAGGTTAATTATGGTGAAAAAAACAAAAACCACCCCACATGATGTTTGCTAGTAACCTCAGAAACAAAATGGAACGGTTTTATGAGTGATATCATTCGGTTTCATTTGGCAGAATCATTACATCACTGGTTACATGCTAACTTATCACATATAACACAGACCAACTTACCTCTTAATGTTCAGGTTGACAGTCTGCCTGTTTGTATATGTTGGGGGGGAAAAAAAGCCATTTAAAATTTGTACTGGTTTTCCCCATTTTTAACTTTCTGAAAAGTAACATTTAGGGCAGCAAACCTATTCTACACACGGACAATGGTGGATGTATCACATTGTCCAAGCCCATACAACGTGTAACACAAAAGAACCTTACTTAATGTAAGCTGTGGACTTGGGCGATAATGGTCTCACTGTATGTTCATAATTGTAGCCAAAGTCTCACTCTAGTGCTGAATGTTGAGGAAGGCGTGAAGACCAGATGTATGGGATCCTACGTTCAATTTTGTTGTCAATATTGAAACTGCTTTAAAACATGAAGCTTATTTACAAAAAAAATTACAATTTCCTGGAAAAACTTAACCCGTGCTTCTCAAAATGTGAAATCGTAAAATTGAAACATTTGGGGTGCCTGGTTGGCTCAGTTAATTAAATGTCCGACTCAGGTCATGAAGTCAGGGAGATGGAGCCCTGCACTGGATTCTGCAGAGTGGATTTTGTCTCCCTCTCTGCTCCTCCCCCACCCCTCAAAATAAACTAAAAAAAACATTTGTATATAAGCCACTAGTTACCCCAACCCTGAACGTTTCCTGTGGTAGAATAAATGGCTCGTTTTCAAGGGTATGGATAGGGTTGCTGCAGCCAGATACGTCAGATAGGAGCGAAAGACAATGTTGCTCATCACTGTCAAGTCTGCTGAACTATGTTCTCATCACTGTATCGGCTTTAAACCACTTCATATAGACACCCAACTTGAAACGACTATACCTTGGCTTAAAACTCCTCATTCCGGGCCTCGTGAGCCACTAACTCTTCACACCTGCAGAAATTTAGTCAAATTTAGTTAACAGGTAGTAACAAGTGGATTTCTCAACTTTTCCAAATACTGTTTCAGCTTGTAAGAAATCTTCACTCTTTTTCAGAGAGATTCCCATCTGTTTTTAATTTCAAAAATCATCACTAACAGTATCTTGCTTGTTAACCAAAAAAGGTTTAGAGAATACATACCTTTATATAAAAAGTTCTTCAAAATCAACACCTGACCAAAAAAAAAAAAAAAAAAAAATTAAATGCACTTCACAATGGCTGAATCTTCCTTGAAACACCAGAACACACTTAACACATTATAGCACATTTCGGCCACACATGAACTTGACTTGAGTTCAGCAACCAAAGAACTGTTTTGTCTTACCCCAAGCAAGCCATCCAGGATAGTGGCCAGTAACCTAGAAAAAAAAACAAGACACTTCGTTAAAATGTTAATTATCACCGAATTCTTCTCAGAGTTATTTGTCACAGGGTTCTTCAGTGTTAAATTTGTCTACATGCTCACTTCAGGTCAGACATTTGGTCAACATCATTTCAAAAACCCCATTCACAGCATGCTCAACATGCATCCACTAAGTAGCCACAGTAAACTAGTTAACTTGGTAGTTAAGCATTCTATTTCATCAGCACTCAGTTAAGTTTTGAGCTTACTAAAATGCTTAATACTTACCAAAATAAATCGTTGCTCCAAACATGACTGAGACTCAAGTCCACCTAATAAATAAAGACAGTTTCACAAGAGGCAAAAGATGAATTTTCTCCCCACAACGTCAAAAATGCCTGAAATCAGGTAGAGCTAATTAAGACCTTCATGTTCAGTCAGTATTTGCTTATCATCATCCAGGCTGCTTTTTACTACATTCAGCAACGCATTCAAGCACTTGGTGGTAGGAGTGCTTCCTGTGCATAAGGCAACTCTAAACAGCCATTAGCTGTACTGTGATGTTTGCCCTGTTACCAACATTTAGCTCCATTACAATTCTGCTCACCTCAATTTCCAGCCAACTCCCTTTAGCGCCTACAAAAAAAGGAAGGAAACTAGGTTAATGACATTTTGCTTATGCTATTAACAGCAAACCAATTTTCCTATCAACTTCGATACATCAGACAGATAGCTATCTCTTCATGATCTAATCTGCTGAACTATGCAACCATCATAGTATCTGTTCCAGGTTGTTAGCATTTCATACAGAATACCAGAGTGTAGGCATTCACATGTAAAAAAAGAATTGAAAAGGATTGGGTAAACACGGACTATCTAAAAGGTTCCTCACCTGTTTGCCCGTGGGTAGCATGTGCAATTTGAACTTTAGGACCTAGGAAGAAACAGCTTCATGTAAAAGTAGTGTCAATCTCCAAGTTCTCTAAATCACCATTTTGTGTGCCTCAGTTAAGTGGAATGGTGGTAGTAACTCTCGTCATTCTCACAGTCAAGAGTAGCAAATACAATGTCATCATTGTAGCACATTTAGTGGACTTTCAACCTAACTTCCCTTAGTGAGGGAATTTCAGTAACTTACCTTTGCAGCCATTTTCACCCCTTTGGCACAGAACTAGAAAACAAAGAGCATCCAATTAAACATACTGCGCAGCCAAAGTAACTATCAAGGTTTTAGGTATGGTTAAGCCTCAGAATAGGATTTTTCAGAAATCCCTTCTGTCCACTACTCTTAAACCATCACAGGCTTAACAAAAGACCCCACCTCCAAGGAGATGGGATTCCTTTCCACTGCATTAACCCGTTTCTTACCTGCCCATCAGAAGCCATCAAAAGCCACTTTGCATTCGTGCCCAGCACCATTTCTAGGAAAAAGATTAGGATTCTTAAAATAATTATTTTGTTCTGGGGCCCCCGGGTGGCACAGTCCTTGAGCGTCCAACTCTTGATTTCTGCTCAGATCATATCTCACCGTTTATGCTTAGAGCCCTGTGTTGGGCTCTGCACTGACAGTGCTAAGTCTGGTTGGCATTTTCTCTCCCTCTCCGCCCCCCACGCTTGCTCGCTCTTCCCAAACAAACTTTAAAATTAATCATTTGTTCTACAGTCTAAGCATATTTCTTTTCTATCACCTATACCACAGATCATTTACACCACCCATAATTTCACGACTACAAAGAGCGCACTGAATAGTTTACACAAAAGGAGCAGTGCAGAAAGTTAAAGCTGGAAACCACTTAAGTAAATAATGGTGCACTGCGGAATGCAGCCATTCAGAGAAGCACGTGGACTACCCCAACTGCCGGCTTTCCTGAGCAAAAGGCCGAAAGGAGGCCCTGGCCGAGATTAACAAAGGCCCACTCGGGTGACTCGGCACGCGCCGCCATCAGAGCCGTTGGCGTTCATCAACAGTCTCAGATGTCCCTACCAACGCAGGCTTCATCACAGGCAGGGAACGCGAGCCCACGGGTTTTTCCGCAATTCTGCCCGAGCGGTAGGATTTAGGCCGCGCCCGCACCCAAAACGTAATCTTCTATCATCTTCATCTTGGGAACCCTCCAAAGGCCCGCGACCGGCCTACAAATACCAGTTAGTTTAAGATGACTTTAACTACCAAGAGCTGAAGGCCTCGAGCCAACAAGCCATTATGCAACATGACCATATACATACCAAACACCAATTCCTAGCCTCGAAAGACCGAGATGGGGGCCAGGCACCAGTATATAAGGACGCCTTTTCATGACGTCATGACGCACCCTCCCCCCCCCTCCACGCCCCGCCGCCAGCGCCGGCTTCAGCTCCTCCCCGTCTCCTCCCGTCATCTCTTCCTCCTCCTGCAGCCACACCTCCTTCCTCTAAGCCCGCCCCTTGGCCCCGCCCCACCCGCCATTGTGGGCGGTGACACGACAGCCCGCGTGACTCAAGGCTCCCGCCCTCCGACCGGCTGAGAAGGAAGAGAGGGGAGGGGGCGCGAGGGACGGAAAGCGCTGGGGGAGGGGAAGGGGGGCGGTGTAAGGGTGAGTGATTTCCTTCCGGCACGTCGCCCGCTCCGGGGGAGGGGGTGGGGGGTTTCACTTCCGGGACGGTGTTCCGGCCCATTCCGGCCCATTTCCACCCCCGGAGGTAGGTGCTGCTCCTTGACTGGGCTCGGGCCCCGCACACCGGTCCCGCTGCCCTGCACCGGGACCGCCTTGTCCGGGCTCCGCCGCAGCCTGCTCCTGGGGCGCTCAGCCACTCCCCTTTACCCCACCCTCAAGGCACCGGAGACCTTCCACCCCCTTGGCCCCGGGCCGGGCTGAGCTGCCGGACCCGCCCCCTCGCCGGGCCCCTCCCTCAGGACCCCGGGATGGGCGGCCCCCTCCCCCACCGCAGCCCGGACACACCCAGATACACACACCCACCTCTGGGCTGCTCCCCGCCCGCCTACGCACACCGCCTGGACGGGGTCCCGGGGCGCCGCCCCCTTCCCGGTGCTCTGCCCTCACCTGATTGCTCGCTCCCCGGCCCCAAGCCTTGCTCCCCTCTCCTCCCCCGCTCCTCGGTGACATTTCGCCCTTCTGTCAGTTTCCCACTACCCACGCTTCCTATCGCAGACTAAAGCCACTCAAATACCGGAGTGGCCAACCCCATGGCGTTCCCGATTCTCCCTCTTACAGCTCTCACCCTTCCAGTGCCGACGGTAGAGAGAGACCTTACTCCAGGGGCTTCCTCCTCACTGGGGAATTGCCGGAAAGAGCAAACAAAAAAGGCGCTGGTGTAGGCTCCAAAATAAACACATCTGAATTCATGATGGCATCGACAGAGGCTCTTATTGGATTAAAAGTTTCAAAACAAACAAAAACGCTTTGGAAAAAGGTCAGGTTGGCTAAAGTTGGTTCTTAAAAGCAGTGTATACACTTCCCTATTTACTGATTAAGTGTGTTGTAAGTGCGGAGCAATACTGTGAGCTTGTCAGGATCAGTTCTGAAATTTTAGATTTTAGCTAACTATGTAATGTCTTATAAAGTTACAGATAAATGGAAACATGTTGGGCTCAAGTCAGCGTCTTCCTGTTGAGATTTACACAAACTAGTGTCAACCATTGAAGGCTGTTGGATGCAGTTATAGGCATAATGTTTTCAGCTGTTTAAAGAAAAATTTTTGATGTAAAAATATTGGCCATATTGATAAATGCTCTATTTTCTACCAGCTTTGGGGAATTACATTTCAGAATCAGCATCATCACCACCCTGAAATTCCCAGCTTTGAATTTAGATAGAAGCAGTGTACCTACCCTTTCTTAATTCTGAGGTTGAACATCTTCAGGTTCTCTGCATCTTCACTGAGTTCTGACACAGCTGTGGCATGTTTCCTAACCTAGACCTTGCTTCAGAGTCCTAAACCCAAGCCTTTGTGTGAGGGCTCTGACTCTCAAGCTTCGAAATAATGGCTTACGTACATTCATGTGGGATATGAGTCACCTTCTAAATAATAAACATAACTTCTACAGCATGTAGTAAAATATTAGCAAGAGGGATCAATCCATTAGTGTGTAATTACATTTATTCAAAGAGCTGATTTCTTTCCTCCTTCAAAGAAAAGTTATCACAGGATTTTATATTCAGTGTATGAATACTTCGTGATTAAAGAAGAAAAAAAAAGAACTGTCACAACTGGTTTTCCCCCTTCTGTTAAACTTATGTTTTGATGCTGCATAGCTTATTAGTAAGGGGAGTATGATCTTAGGTCGACTTTGTAGAAGTCTAGCAGTCACATTTGGGTTGTTAAGGGTATCTTGTTTTCATATCCAAACATAAGGGAAGTTGGCTCTTTTTACTTGGAGATTTTGAAATTTTACCAAAAAATATTTTTCAGTAGATTTGAATTGGAGAGCATGGCAGGAGTGAAATTCAAATTATTAATGAACTTGGTTTCCTCTTTCAGCAGGGTTGAATGCCTGCCTACACCCTCAGGCACGACCATGGAGAAAGGTGGGAACATACAACTGGAGATCCCTGACTTCAGCAACTCTGTCCTGAGCCATCTAAACCAGCTGCGCATGCAGGGCCGTCTCTGTGATATTGTGGTCAACGTGCAGGGACAGGCTTTTCGGGCTCACAAAGTGGTCCTGGCTGCCAGTTCACCCTATTTCCGGGATCACATGTCCTTGAATGAGATGAGTACTGTCTCCATTTCAGTCATCAAGAACCCTACTGTTTTTGAGCAGCTCCTTTCTTTCTGTTATACGGGGCGGATATGCCTGCAACTGGCAGATATCATCAGCTACCTGACAGCTGCCAGTTTTCTGCAGATGCAGCATATTATAGACAAATGTACACAGATCCTGGAGGGGATTCACTTCAAAATTAACGTGGCAGAGGTTGAAGCAGAATTAAGTCAAACGAGGACAAAGCATCCAGAAAGGCCTCCGGAGTCTCACAGGGTGACACCGAATCTAAACCGTTCCCTTAGCCCACGACATAATACTGCAAAGGGAAACCGGCGAGGTCAGGTTAGTGCTGTGTTGGATATCAGGGAGCTCAGTCCTCCTGAGGAGTCCACCAGCCCTCAGATAATTGAACAGAGTTCTGATGTAGAGAGCCGGGAGCCCATTCTTCGAATCAACCGAGCAGGACAGTGGTACGTGGAGACGGGAGTAGCAGACCGGGGGGCCCGGAGTGATGATGAAGTTAGAGTTCTTGGGGCAGTCCACATCAAAACGGAAAACCTGGAGGAGTGGCTTGGGACTGAGAATCAGCCTTCCGGAGAAGACGGGAGTAGCGCCGAGGAAGTCACAGCCATGGTGATTGACACCACCGGCCATGGTTCTGTGGGGCAGGAAAATTACACTCTGGGATCTTCAGGAGCCAAGGTGGCTCGGCCAACAAGCAGTGAAATTGACAGGTACGGTTTGTTTTCTTTGTCCGTCTAAACGGCTGTTGTGCAGACGTCACTAACGCAGGCCCTCTGTGTGGCACAGAGTGTGTCTTCCTTACTTGATGTTCTTAGCCAAAATAAGTTGATGTTGAGGAAACCGGAGGTGTGCCAAAAGACTTGCGTTCTTATTTCTTTAAAGCAGGAAGCTCCTAGTCCTGAAGTATTCACAGTGTTGTGAGAACTATGGTAAAGTTAGACACTTCCATGAATCAGAATAGCAGCTGCAGCCACGCTAGGATCAGTAATTGCCAGGGCCTCCTCGGATTTCCAGGCAGGGAGCTGATCATCAGCTGGGAGCCTGGCAGCAGTGCCCTTCCTTGGTATGTTATCACACAGGTAGGTGGCCTGGGGGGCTTTGACTTTCCTTTGTAGCACTGTTCACTTCTCTTTGCCCCCGTCTACCACAATTAGAGGAAGTAGGGTACCAGCAGTGATCGTTCTTTTTAAATTAGTGTAATGACAGTAATTCCAAAGAAGGGCTTTTTGGATAGTTTTTCTTTTCTTTTTTTTTTTTTTTCATTTGTCATTTGATAATACCTTTCCCTGTTTTCTTTCATCGATGACTGCTGCTACCACAAGCCTGAGAGTCTCTTTTTTTCACCAGTGCTACTATGCCCTATGCTTCACTTTTCTTTTTCTAACATATTGTGGTTGTCAGAACATTTTTGGGGGAGTGGAAGTAACAATTTTAATCTAAGTAAATGGAAAGAAAGCCTCAGTTGAAAGAAAGAAATATTACCAACTTCGATTGGTAATATTTGTTTTTTTTCCCCACTCTTAAAAATAAATTAAAATTGCATGAACGATGAAAACTAAAGAAGCTATTACTTTGGTTCACATCTGGCCTTAAAAGAGGCATATGTGTCACAGAAATTCAGAGGGCATATCCTATATCCCCTGTAGGTGGTCTCTTCTCCTGTCCTTAACAGTTAAAGTATCCTTGAGGACAGTACTTATTATTCCCCTGTGTTAGCACCCTTTGTCCAGTGTTAGAACTGAATCAGAAGTAATAGCTTTGGATGCAGAGATTTTCAACTTCCATGATCTGTATCAGCAGTCTGAGATCTGTAACAAGTTACCAGGGGCGTGGGAGAGGGAGCAACCAAAAACCTAACAGTTACATAGAAGAAACAAAATCATAGACCCAGTTTTAATTTATGCTTTTATGGTCTCCCAGTCCTCAAGGACAGAAGCTTGTATTTAGCCTTAGTGTCACCGGGCCATGTGGTCTATCTGCTATGCCATTTTATATTTCTTAAATTTACTAGGGTAGACCTCTTTTAACCTTAAGATCTGATATTTACTCTATGAAAGTATTTCTTAGAAATCTGTTGTTCTGTTTGTTCCCCCTTCCTCAGCCAAGGGATAAAAAGGGGTAGATGTCATCATTTTTTAAGTTCCTTGACACTGTTTTTCTACTAGTCCCCTTTTTGCTCCTCTTCCAACAGATTTAGCCCCTCCGGCAGTGTTGTTCCCTTGACGGAGAGACACAGAGCCAGAAGTGAGTCTCCTGGGAGAATGGATGAGCCTAAGCAGCCCAGCTCCCAGGTATGTAGTGGGGTTAGGATTGCTCAGTTGGTGAAGAAATTGCCACGGTGTGTGAACAGAATGTAATGAATAAGAAAGGAAAGGTACAGGAAAGGTAACAGTGACCCCATTAAATAAATACTGTATTCGATTACTTGTTTCTTTCTTACTTGTGGGCGTGCAGGAAATACACTTTTGGTGTCAGCAGAGTTTGAGAAGTAGAAAAGATAAGATTGTGGGACTCTTCCCTGGTTACAGGAACCAGTCTGTATTCCTGAGAGTAATGTAAAATAACCCCTGGAAACTACATGCAGGTAATTTAAGACTTGGGATGGAGAGAGTCTGATTTTATACTCTGTGGGCATAACACTACGTAATTACTGATTTATATAGTATTACGTATTTGTAAATAAATTGCTTATGCACTTTTGTATGTGATTGCTTTTTTTGTATGGTTGTGTCTTTTCATTTTTTTTCCTCCTGAATCTTCTGAGAGACTAAAATGTTCTAGAAAGGATAGGAATAATGTTTTCCATCTTCTTTGCAACTCCTTAGCAAGTAATTGAAGTAGTTGGTTGATATTTTTGTTTGTTCTCACAAGTGTCTATCACTGAAGATTGATTTTTAAAAAGATTGTGAACTCACAGAGTGGAACACAGTAAATTGTAAATACCTTTGCCCTTTAAAAGGAAACACTGGTGGGGGCGCCTGGGTGGCTCAGTTGGTTAAGCATCCGACTTTGGCTCAGGTCATGATCTCACAGTCCGTGAGTTGGAGCCCCGCATATCGGGCTCTGTGCTGACAGCTCGGAGCCTGGAGCCTGCTTCAGATTCTGTGTCTCCCTCTCTCTCTGCCCCTCCCCTGCTCATGCTCTGTCTCTCTCTGTCTCAGAAATAAACATTAATAAATAAATAAAGGAAACACTGGTGGATTAAGATTGGGTAGCTAACGTTTTTAGCATCTGCGTTATATGAGAATACCTTGTTTGATTTTTACTTAAGCCATTGGATGTGTATTGTGTACATAGTATAGTAACAGTAAGACTTGTTAGAAACTATATTTACTTGCATGTTACCATGTGAGGGTACCAGAAAAGGAATGTAAGTATTAGAATTTTTTAGTTTTTTATTTCTTTTTAATGTTTATTCATTTGGAGAGAGAGGTAGGGGGGAGGGGCGGAGAGAGAGAATTCCAAGCAGGCTACTCGTTCTTCGCACAGAGCCTGACTCAGGGCTCGGGCTTACAAACTGTGAGATGATGACCTGGGCCGAAATCTAGAGTCGGACGCTCAAGCCCCTGAGCTACCTAGGCGCTTCAAGAATTTTTTAGTTTCAGTAAGATGTTAGAGAAAATGTGAGGTGCCTGGGTGGCTCAGTTAGTTGAGCTTCTGACTTCAGCTCAGGTCATGATCTTGCAACTTGTGTGTTCAAGCCCCGTGTCGGCTCTGTGCTGACAGCTCGGAGCCTGGGGTCTGCTTCAGATTCTGTGTCCCCCGCTCCCTCTGCTCTTCCCCCACTCGTACTCTGTCTCTCTCTCTCTCTTTCAAAAATAAATAGAAAACATTTGAAAAAGTTTTTAAAAAAAAATGTTAGGAGCTTGGAGGAAAAGTAACTTTACTCATATAATTAGGGCCCCTTTTCTCTTCACCTCTCAGGTAAGATGCAGTCACTGTTGTGCAAATACGTACTGCGTGAGACAGACCACGCACTTTCCGGGTGGGTAAGGCAGACTAACAAGAACACAAAGCAGGGACAAGTCACAGAGCCGAGGCTTCTGGAGCAGTGCTGTGGGAACAGAAGCGCTAACAGGCAACTGCTAGAATCAGTGTCTCCTCAGGAAAGTGTTACTCAGAGAGATGAAATGCACTTTTTAAATAAGCGGCTAGAGGGGCACCTGGGTGGCTCCGTCAGTTAAACGTCTGATTTTTTATTTCGGTTCAGGTCATGATCTCACAGTTCACGGGTTCGAGCCCCACATCGGGCTCTGCAGTGACAGCGTGGAGCCTGCTTGAGATTCTCTCTCTCCCTCTGTCTCTGCCCCTCCCCTGCTCACGTTCTCTCTAAGAATAAATAAATGAACATTAAAAAAATTTTCTTAAGTAGAGATAACTTATTCTTATGTAGATGGGATAGGGGTAAATATGGGAACTCTGCAAGCGTGTTTGCCTGAACAAAGCAGAAGGTACAGGCTATAAAGCCACGACAGATAAGTAATATTGTCTGGAGATGATATTAAGAGATGAGTTAATATACACCTTAATATGTGTGGAAGTTCATTATGGGGAGTCTCCACCACAGTTAGTTTTCCCTGCCACAGAGAACCGAAACAAGACAGGGGCTTACATTACAGTTACATTACAGTAAGAACAAATTCTGATAAACTTGGAAGAGCTTCCTGATGACAGGAATGATTAAACTGCTATGGTTACTTCTTTACTTAAAAACATCCTGTGGCTTTTTCCTTTGTCTGCCACATGAAGGTGAAAATACTTGGCTTAATTCTCCAAGTAATTATAATCTTTTTCACCTGGCTTCTTCCACCACTCATCAGCATTTATCAGACCTTCTCTGTATGTCAGAACCACATCAAACTTACTCCTGTCTCTGTACTTCAGTCTGGGATACTCTGTTCTTCCCAGGTGTCTGGGCTCCCCCAAGACCCAGCTCCTGGTTCCATGTGCCCTAACTAGCCCAGGTCTCTTTGATCTCTCCTTAAACCACCGTAGCAATTACAGATGATATGGTATAATTTTTCCCAACTCTGTACTGACTCATAAAAATTACTCTTTTTCTAGTTGCATGAATTTTATGTGTCCTTCTACTTTGAAATTTCCTTGAGGACAGAGTTCTCATTTTCTAATCTTCTAATCTTCATTGGCCTTTTTAGGTGGCCAATAAATAGAAGATGTTTTATCACTAATTTTGAGTAACTAAGGTTACTTAGTAGGTGATAAGTAAAGAGGCATCTCCTAAATAGGGGGTTATTTGGTTGCCTGTGAAATTTCCAGTTTTGGAGATCTTCAAATAAAAATGAACCAAATAGATGACTTTTTAAAGTCCTTTCAGTTCTTTGAGTCTGATTAGTAATTCACAGTTAAGATGGTGAACATATTTGAAGACCATGTCAAGTATCTAGATGGAATTTTAGACAACATGGGAATCGTTCCTTTATATGAAATGTATTCGTTATATGGAATACTTCACTTAAAAAGAACCTTAAGGAGGGGCGCCCAGGTGGCTCAGTTGGTTAAGTGTCTGACTCTTGATATCAGCGCAGGTCTTGATCTCAGGGTCGTGAGTTCAAACCCCACGTTTTAATTCAAAGGAATTAAAAGTTAAATACATTTTAAAAGATAATGTAAAAAGATCTCACAGGTAACTAAACTACATTGACTTTGCATCTGGACAATACTGGTATGACATTTGCATATGGACAATACTGGTATGACATTACTTAAAAGTTAGGCGGGTTTTTTCAGAGACTATTCCCTTAAGATTATGAATAATATTGTGAGTTTGTAATGTTTAATAATAGTTAACATTTACTTGGCTATAGTAAGTGCTTCGTTGAATTAACTCATTCATGCTCATTGCAACCTACTAGGTAGATGCCATTATATTCATTTTACAGATGAAGAAACTGACACATAGAGTAAATAACTTGCTCATGGTTATACAATAAGTAGGATGCAGATTTGAATCCACGTTTCAGTATCCTTAATTGCTATACAGGATAATAACATGCTTTCAAAATATTTCAAGGTACCTTTATTGTGTTTGATTCTCATGAGAATTCGGCAGAGCTGGCACCTTTTAATTTTGTGGATGAGAAAACTAAGCCTTAGAGAAGTTACTCTGTGCTTTGTCCGTGGTCACCCAGGAACTTTTGGTGGGATAATCCCTAGTCCTTTATGTGAGTTCAGTTTTGATTATCCAGGGAAATGGAGCAGAAGGAAATGTTATAGAAGACAAATCAGAAATCATCTAAAACCTCAGTGTTACTATTCAACGCTTGGCTTCACGTACTGCTTCCCAAACCTGCTGAGAACTGCTTCTGTTGGAAATGAAGAGCACTGTCTGTTTACATATGTGAAAGGAGACAAAACACAGTTTGAGAAGTTAAAGAAAAGGACACAAAACCAATTGCTAGTTAGAGGAGTCTTCTTCCAATTAATGCAGAGTCAACTTTTGCATTGGTACTTTAGCCTCTGCCAAACAACTATAATTGCCTCCTATATGTTTGTTTGTTTTTTTTAATGTTTATTTCTTTTTTGAGAGAGAGCCCCTTTTTTGAGGGGAGGGGCAGAGAAAGAGGGAGAATCCCAAGCAGGCTCTGTGCTGTTAGCGGGGAGCCCGACATGGGGCTCAGTCCCATGAACCAGGAGATCATGACCTGAGCTGAAATCAAGAGTAGGACTCTTGGGGCTCCTGGGTGGCTCAGTCGGTTGAGTATCTGACTTCGGCTCAGGTCGTGATCTCACTGTTCGTGAGTTTGAGCCCCACATCGGCCTCTGTGCTGACAGCTCGCAGCCTGGAGCCTGCTTCAGATTCTGTGTCTCCCTCTCTCTCTGCCCCTCCCCTGCTTGCACACTGTCTGTCTCTCTCTCTCAAAAATAAATAAACAAAAAAAAAAGAGTAGGACTCTTAACCGACTGAGAAACCCGGCGCCCCCCATCTTGCTCTTTTAAAGTAATGGAATAGAGTGTCCTCAGATTGTTCTTTTAATTATTATATTAACATCTGTACTTTTTTGTAGTAATTAATTTCCTGTTTGGGTCTCTCCTAAAAATAAGCATGTTGCCTGGTATGAGAGGTAAAAATAGATTTGATTTCTTTCAATATGTATCCTTACACGTATGTGTTCTTGCTTTCCTCACTGGACACAGGTAGAAGAGTCCGCAATGATGGGAGTGAGTGGCTATGTGGAGTATCTCCGAGAGCAAGAAGTATCTGAGCGGTGGTTCCGGTACAACCCCCGTCTCACCTGCATCTACTGCGCCAAATCTTTCAATCAGAAGGGGAGCCTGGACCGCCACATGCGCCTGCACATGGGAATCACGCCATTCGTCTGCCGCATGTGTGGCAAGAAGTACACCCGGAAGGATCAGCTGGAGTATCATATCCGCAAGCACACAGGCAACAAGCCCTTCCACTGTCACGTATGTGGCAAAAGCTTCCCCTTCCAGGCCATCTTGAATCAGCACTTTCGCAAAAACCACCCTGGCTGTATTCCCCTGGAGGGGCCTCACAGCATCTCCCCTGAAACAACTGTCACATCTCGAGGACAAGCTGAGGAAGAGTCACCTTCACAAGAGGAGACAGTTGCTCCTGGGGAAACTGCCCAGGGCTCTGTGTCCACCACTGGGCCAGATTGAAACATGGAGGGGGAGGGGGCAGTCCCTCTTCCCCTTTGGGCCGTAAGCAGCCAGCATGAGGGCCACGGGCTGGTACTTAGATTCACAAAATGCCACATCACTAGATCGGAAGATGCTCCCAAGATGTTGCCAAACTAGAGGATCAGCAACATATGCAGAAGCACGAGAGGCTCTTCCCCTCCTCCTTCCCACCTCATACTTTGGGAAATAATCAAGTAAATCAACTTTCTAATTCAGGGATCAACAGCCTTGGTTTGTTAACTTTATAAGAAAAAAAATTTTTTTAAAAAACGGTGATAAATGGTCGTTTATCTACCAGTCATGTTTGAACACTGTACTTTGGTCCATATCATCCTGGTGGCTGTAATTGCCCACATCTAAAACACAGCAGGAGCCTTGGTCATCTGAACCAGCCAGCCACAAGAGAGAAGGAAGTAATTGCGACGGTGACAAGAAGGAGGAATTTCTCCTCTTCCATCCCTGCCAGAACATGCAGTTTCACATTTCAAGGAAAAAAAAAAAAAAAAAGAAGAAGAATCCTGGTGGTTGTTACTGATTTGAAAAGTTAGACCTTCTCTTTGCCCTGATTAGGCATCTGACACTTTGCCTGATTGTTTCATGTAAGCAGCCATCTTGGAGCGGTGTTCTCGTGGGCAGCGTCACCTGAAGCTCTCTAGGCAACTGGAAGGGAAATGAGCAACAAAGTGTTTGCAGTAGGTTCTGCTACATTTGGGGGCTTGAGTTTCATGTTGGGGCAGAGGGGAGTGGGGAAAGAAGTGAGGTTTTGTGCAAATGTCCAATGGCGCAGAGTACTGCAACTTCCTGATTGGTGTTTGTAAACCATAGTGCTTAAATATCTTTGGGTGTTAGGAAATGGCTCTAGTCCAGATGAATTAATGTGTTAGGCTGACTACCAAAGTTTCATCCAGTCTCTCTGGCTCCTACCTTCACAGAACAGCAATATTCTACATCAGAAATGTCACTTTCTAGTGAAATGAGCCTGGACTGTATTTTTAAATCTACAGGTCTCCATATTTGATAACTTTTATATGAAGTTTTAAACACATTTTTTCTGCAATACTGTGGTTGAAGAAACCCAGCACTATGGTTCTTATTGCAACCACAATTCCATTTCCTTCTACGTATGTAATAGTTTATATTTTCAGGCCAATAGAAGAACCTCACTAAATCCATGTCTCGCGTCTGCAAACCTAGTAATTCATAAACCAACCATCAGCACATTTGCTGGTGACTCCAAGAGCTTTGCTTTTTAATAATACACTACAGGGCATTTACCAGAAAACATCAGGCACAATCATGTTGCAATAAATTGATCAAGGGATCAATTTGATCAGGTTTGGTTACTTAATCATTCCTAAGATTTTTAAAACTTCAAGGGACCTTTTTGGTAATTCTGGGGATTTCTGAGATTCTTCATCCAGCACTGAGAGTCAGAAAAACTTTAGCAAACATGTAGAGTTTTAGATGCCCTGTCTTGCATTCAGAAAATGAAGGAGGATTATTAAGGGATGCAGGCAAGTAGATGCAAATAGGAAAGAGAAAAATATATAGCTTCTCTTAATCATTAAATTTTTAAGAGTATTGAAATATGCAGTGGTTTAAGAAATTGTCTTGGTGCAGAGGCACAGAATGATTGTAAAAGAGATTCGGGGAGGGGCTGGTCATGCCTGCACTGGTGAGCCATCTGTGAGAATGGTAGTGCGTGCTCCCTTTCTGAGAATGCTTTGTGGTATGTGGAAAGGTGCGTGGAACGGAATGGCGTTTCTCTGATGATAGGAAGTTAGAATGCAAAGAGTAACTCACAAACAATCTGAGAATTGTATATACACATAAAGCTGCACCATATTGCTAGAGAGCGGTTATTTTCTCTTCTGGAAAAACGTAGCAATGTGTCTTTTAATAGGAATGCCATGATGCTACCATTTGTTGAGAGCCTTCCCTTAAATGATACGTTGAAGCTTTGTCCTTAGGAGATGTAGACTAGAGCATTCTCCTCTTTAGTTGGGCAACAGAATGATAGGGCCACCTTAGGGACCAGCTATGCCCTGTGGGCATAAAAGTGGATTTGAAATTAGACTAAAATCTCCAGTGAAACATTTTAGCTGGTAATCACGTCTGTCCGTGAACAGTTTGCCATTACTAAATAGGCAGGAAGGTGAGAAGTACAGAATATGCTGCTGTAGATGGAGCTTTTAAGCCTACCAAAAAAATGTTAAGTCCATCCTACTTTTGAGAAGTAGTATGTTGGAAAGTTCTTTGTGCTTTGTTAGTTTCTTAGGTTTTCTGTGAGAAAATGGAGCTTTTTAAACTATGACCAAATTGTAAAGGTGAACTGCAGTAATGTTTGTAAAGAGAAGGTTGGCAGCGTTTGTCAGTACTCCATCCAGGATTAGCAACAAGCATTTTAAACGAAGTAGAGACTCTCTAGTAGATGTGGAAATGCTGGGAGTGTTTGTTGGGTTCCCTTCCGTTCTCATCCACTTGTAATAGGTGTTGCTGAATTGATACTGTGAATAGAGTGCTACCTGGTCTTCTAGGACCACATCAGCACAATCGTGTTGGCTGGTTCTCACCTCCTCATTGGCCTAGCCCGGAGCCATGGAATTCATGAACATTCAAGCCAGGCTAGCTTTTAAATGAAGTAAAGTTTCTGAAAGCAATTTCCGTGTTAGCTAGAAAAGGTATTAGCATTCTGCATAACTATCCAAGATTCTTACCCAGGTTCACTGTGACGTTGTCCTAGTTCTTAGTTAACATCACTGTAGGGTCATAGTAGTAGTAGTGTTCTATCTGCATTAATGAATAGCTGCGTCGGTGTGTGCACAGAGGATACCTCTCTTAAGGATGTACTAGATGGACTGTAGCTAATGCTGAAAACTCATTACCAAATCTTAACTTGCACGTGTCACCTTGTGAAGGGAACTGCATTAGCATTGAGAGCTAAATCATCAGTAAGTACTTTAATGCCATGAAAATAGCAAACACTGGGACTGTTTCCATTCGTTGAGTGGCACTTGATAGCAAAGGAGCTACCCAATATTCTCAGCAGAAGAAGAGAGACGGCAGTATCTTAATCTGCCTTCGTTCTAAGAGGTACCTTTTATTCTCTCTGAACTCGGATACCAGGATAAATATAGCATTGGCATGAACAGGAACACTGTACTTAGGCAGAAAGGCTCTTTCTAATGACTTGTTCTCTCTTTACTCAGAACCATATTTACCTCTGAACTGAGTTGAGTTTTATTTTATGTAATTTGCCAACTACCCCCAAGCCATCATTGTACCAGACGGTTGAATCGAATCTTGAATAAGTAAAAATAAATTCATTCCTAAATGATAAGGTTGGAAGCGAAGGGAGATAGCAGTTAAGGAAAGTTTTCTGGTTATTCTATTTTTTGGTATTTTTAGATGTTTCCAGTTCCCTCTACATCAGTAAAACAGGGTTTCCAAAGATGTTACGACAGTAGAACTAAACTATTATCTTCCCAGCTCCATAGCTGAAATCCGGCCTTGGTTGGAAGTGGTCTGGTGGAAGAGTACACCTCATCCTTAATAGCAGAATAGTCTTTGGTCAAGAAATAACTTTTAAAAAAATTTAGTTGTTACTTGACACTAATTTTGTTTCTTTTAACTGGTAAAAATTCTATTTTGTTTGACTAGAAGATCTAATTTAAAAAAATACAAACAACAGTTAATGGAAAGGAAATTAAACTGAACAGAGGCAACAGTCTTCTTAATCATAGTGGAAGGCATTTAATCAGAAAGGAGTTGGAATCCCGGAAGTTTTTCTTTGTTCAGATACAACAGACACGTTTGTTTGTTTGTTTGTTTGTTTGTTTGTTTGTTTGTTTGTTTTTTCTCTCTTTCTCAAATGCCATTCTCTTTATCTACTTACTGGTTTAAGGCATAATCGAGAAGTTCTTATTGAACTCATTTTTGGAAATGGGGCTCTTATGCCATTTGGGAAAGAGTGCAAAATATTGAAGTATTGTAGTTGTTGAGATTTAGAAAAGGGACATCAAGCTATTAAGTCAGGTAAATCCCTGAGTTCGAGAGGATACCCCTTAGCATATTCCTAGCATTTGTGAATTAGATCAGTAAACCGCAGCCTCCAGGGCCAAATCCTGAGGCCATCTGATTGTATAAAGTGATACGGAATACCTGTTCTTCACGTATTGTTTATGGCCACTCGCTACTGTAATGACAAAGTTGGGTGCTTGTGGCAGAGACCACATGGCCAGCAAAACCTGAAAATGTACTATTTGTCACTTGACAGAAGAGTTTGCTAACTCCAGAATTTTGTCACTCCTGCCATTTTGTCTTTGTAATAGTTTGGTTGAGGTTTTAAATTCTTGTTGCCATATATGCATCAGTTCCTTGAAAGAGCTTACCATCTTTTCCTAGATCTTTTTCTCAGAACCCTGTTTGTGTCCTTCTTAATGATTCCCATTGCTTTAAAAGCATTTAGAATAGCCTTATGATCTGTCCTTGCCTTAAAGGTGCAGGTAGATCAAAGTTTAGGATGGTAGTTACAGATGTAACAAAGTAATTTAAAAATATAATCCCCGTGCATAATAATGTAGGGTTAAATGAGTACCATGTTTACATAAAATACTGTAAAAAAATTAATGTTTTTATAAGTAAGTTTTGCCATTCCTCTGAGTTAACTTGAACTGGTTTGCATAATGATGACAAGAATGAATTTATTTCCACTAATATTAAAAATTAACTTCTGTTATGAATAAGTGGTTTGATTCTTACCCAAAATACTGTCCTTCCAGATTAGAAACCCCTACCCTTTCCCTGTACTACAAATCTTCATTTTGATTTCCTCAAATAAACTCACTCTGTTCCATGTGGAGTAGTAAAAAGCCCAACGTTCTTCCCTTCCTTTTCTTTTTCCCCCAATGAATGTTTTAAAACAATGAAATCTCTGAAGATTTCAAATTCCTCTTAGCACTGTCTTCCGACGTCTGTTACTGTCTATGATGTTTCTAAATATATACTGGGCTATTATTTATTTGCTTTCCGAATGTTCATTCTTACTGTTCACAAAAAGCTTATTTATGCCAGATGTGCAAAAATGGAAAATGTTAGGATGATTATAAACAGAATTCCTTGCAGGAGGAGAATATAATTGTTCCCCATATGGACACCATGCATAGACTTCTGAGTTAAATTTATCTGAACAAAATGTTCTAGGCCGGGCTGACACAATGCAGTGAGTTTCACCTGTACTTTGTCGGCAACCCCACCCATACATACAGAGTTTGGGTGAGTGACCTAAGCTCCCGTAGGGCACCTCCTTCCTAGTCCTTCTTCAAGTTGTTTTTCCCCGTTTGATATTCGTAAGTTTTATATGAAATGTTCTATGAGTAGTAGATAATCCTTACCTGTAAGGTTCTAGGATGTTTGCCTAGCTGAGATCTGCCCTCGTCTTAGAGATTTTGGAGTGTTGCTTTTCTGATTAATTTGCGATTCTGATCCTTCTGGCATACAGAACATTGGCCATAGACAGCCCGATGCGTCCTCTGCGTGCAGCTTTCTGTGAGGCCTGGGGAGTAGCTGCCATTTCTGTATGAATGCGTTGCAGAACAATTGAGTTTGCCCAGCACTAGCGAGATCTTTGATAATTATCAGTCTTCTGTTTTACCTTCTTTGCTTTCTAGAGTCTGTTTCTGTTTTCAATCCTCTCATTTTTAAGTAGTGCTTTTCCCAGAGCCAGTCTTTTTATTTTGCAGTAAGGAGGTTTTCTTGCTCAGGACAAGCCAAAGTTGGATAGATACTATGAGTACTTTAAGACACCTGACTCACTTACATTCCAAAGGGTATAATTATTGATAACAACTGTGATATCAAAACCTGGAAAACATTTGTACAGACTATCCAGTTTTGTTGTATAGGCAGCCTACCTTTTCCCTCAACTGCAAGGAACAGCAATGACTTAGAAGGCAATTATTACTTGAAATGTATATCGCCTTTACAGAGAATACATACATGAATAAGTTTCTTATCTCACATCTTCCCTGTTATCTATTTAGCAGATATTTCCCATCTTAACAGTTAAGGGCCTACTAGCTCAAATGGTGGAAGCTTTAAATAGCAAAGCTAAGTTATAAAGGCAGAGCAGTTCATGAAAAATAAAACTTTTCTAATGCTCACTTCTTTCACATCTACTCAGTAAGTCCTCCTGAGGAGGCTAGAACTCCCCATCCAGTTAAGACAGATACACGTGCAGCATCTTCTATGGACAACAATACAATTTAGTATACTGTGAATCTTAGAATCTGAATTAATCCATAATGCCAAAAGTCAGAGTATCTCATGGGAAAATGTTTCCTATTCTGTGAAATCACATACCTTAAGTGAGAAGTAGCATACAGGAGAGTCTGGTCCACAAAGTAAAGATTAAGTATTTATTGGTACCAGTGTGCTTGGAATTCATACAACAAAATTGATTTTAGACATAGTTTAGATGTGGCTTCCTATACTTGAGAGTCCTAAATCCACTTGGTTAGAGTCTGGATGTATGCTTTTTAAAAGCCTGCACTTTTCATCGCAGAGATCAAAAAGAGGGGGACAGAATTAACTGTACTAAGTGCTTTAGTGGCATAATGGCAGTTAGTCCTCAAAATAATCCTGACGTAGTAACAGTAGAACTAAAACTAGCTGAGATTTTGAATGCTTACTGTGTGCCAGGCGCAGGTCCGTGTGCTTCATATTGTTAACTCATGTAATCCTGGTGGTGGTCCCAATAGGATGGACACTTATTACCCTCGCTTTAGAGAGGAAGAAACTGAGGCACAGAGAGGTTGACCCAGGCAGTCTAACACTGGAGTTAACACTCTAATAGACTATGTTGCCTTTAAGAGGTGTCATTATACCACAATTTATAGATGAAGAAACTGACGAACACAAGAACACAAGGTTACACAGTGGATAAATTGCAAAACCGATATTTACCAGGCTTGATTCCAAAGCCCAGACTGTCTCCACCACATCATATTGACTCTGTTTACTTACAAAGAGTTGAGGTGAACTGGAATAAATAATAGCCAGTAACAGTACTACTTTTAGTGAATTTTCAAGAAAGCATGATTGGAAGATCGCTTCAAAAGATAGTGCAAATGGTCTCTGAACAGATGCTGATGGTGAATATTTTTGGAGATATTGCCCGTTTGATAGGAATCACCCATTTGATAGGTCTGGTTGTGAATCAGTTCAAGTTACTACCAAGGGAGAAATTGGAAGGTGGCATTTCCACTGCCTAGCTTTGTAACAAACTAAACTATAGTGACTTAAAACAACAATTTTATAGATCTTGTGATGTTGCGAATCAGAAATTCAGAAAAGGCTCATCCAGGCAATTCTCTTTCTCCCTGTGGCGATGACTCGGGTCACCTGGTGGTGTTCAGCAGGTAGTTGGACTGGTCGGGAGTTTCCAAGATGATCTCATTCGCATGTCTGACACTTTGGCAGGGAGGGCAGGAGTCTGGGCTCGCGGGCCTCCTCTCCCTCCCTGGAGTCTCAGGGACTTTCCATGTGGTCTCTCCATCAGGGCGGTCACACTTATTAAATGGCAGCTCAGGCCTGTAAGAGCCTGGGCAGAAAGTGCCACTCCTCCCTAGGCCAGGCCCAGAGCTGCCCGCAGAGTCACCACCATACATTGGTCAGCGAAGTCACTGGTCAGCCTGGATTCAAGGGAAGAGCACATACCACCTGATGGCACGTGTGTCTGTCAAGGATTTGGGGCCGCTTCAGTCTTTCATAGGTGGCCTTGGGTTTTTGATTTGTCTTGAATTTTCTGCGTTCATTCATTTGGGCTAGTTGTCCGTGCCGTAGAAACCACTTATTTCGTCTGCCACGGGTCAGTAAAGGAGCTAGAGGGAGAATAAGACAAATAACCTAAGCACAGGTTTCATTAGCTACCCACCCACCAAGTTTCATTGATCTTATAGCAAAATGTCCATGTTGGTTTTCTTTTGTTCCAAGTTCCAAGTTGTGAGCATTTGTTAGTTTGTTGTTTTTTTCCTGTGAAGCTGCAGTGACTGTACATCCTGAGCCAGAAGTACTCCAGAAAGAGTAAAAAGCTTACTGTTAGAGAAGCTTGTTTGTTAGAGATGTCAGGTGTATTTACGTTTATAAATAGGCACAAACTCCCATGGTATGGAAAATTCGTATGGCTACTAAATCTCTTTCGACAGGAGTTTCTATGGAGTGGCTACATGGTCACATTCTTGAGATCATTTCAAGTTCCGCCTACCCACCCTAGGCCTCTCTTTACTGCCACCACACCACCTTGGGCACAGTTTTGTGCTAGAAGATGAATAAGTAAGTGCATCCCATTTTTATTACCTTTCTTAGGAGAAAATTCACTGCCCAATTTTTTATGTTGTTGATCCTTTAAAATCAAGAGTTGCCATCAACCTCTCATCTAAGATAACAGATCATTGAACTGTTAGGACTTTTGTCAGATTTAGGGTGCTTTATTTAAACTCTTGCCGGCTTACACTCATTAGACTATTGCTGTGACAGAAGAAATATGGGCAGAGAATAAATCCTGCTCTGAAAATGATCATCCCCAAACCAAGCTTTCTAAGAGAAGAAAGATTTGGGATTATCCATCCATTCCAAGTGCAGTGGACTCCTGGAGGATTAGCTGCGAGGGCTTCTTGCTAGTTATCCCGAAGTATCATAAAAAGGTCTCTTCCCAGGTCAGGCCTCAGGAATTGCAAATACAGGAAAAGGTACTCAGGGCTGAAGACTTAATTTAGGGCTTTACAAAATGCTTGGAAGAGAAAGAAAAAATGTTGGCATTTGTAGTTGGAGAACCAGGGACAAAACGTTCGAGGCGTTTAGGCATCAAGACTAGATTTTATCATGTAAGGACTGGGGCAGATTTCAGTGAATAAAAATCAATGAGCCTTCACGTTTTCTTTTTTGATCCCCATTTCCACTCTGATGTACGTCAAAGTCTGCTTTGGGTGACAGAGAAGTCTTTGAAAATATATTCCCAGGGAATGAAATATCTCATGATGATCTGCAGAGAAGTTTCTCGTTCTGTATTTTATGGCTCTTTGGGCCCTCCTCCAGATTCTCTGTCACTCTTAAGTCATCTGGTGGTGGCACAAAAATTTAGCGCCGCGGTCTGGATTTGCAGAAGAGAACAAAGTCAGAAGAAGGCGGGAACCTGGAGACTGCCAGCATATTCTTTGTTGTCTGCGTTGCAGGTCAAACCATTTTGAGCCAGTCACAACAACCCATTGGGAGTATAAATTCCTTAGGGTTCCGATTTCTGCTCTCTGCTATATCTTTAAAGCAGGTGTTTGTGACGTACTTGAAGATGATCTACTGAGTTTCCTACAAAGGAATAGAATCCTAACTGTAGTGGTTCTCCAAGAACTACTGCAAAAGCCCAGAAATACGACACAGGGAACAAAACGTAAAATGTGTTTCCTCTGGAAGCCAAGATGCGCAAGCAGAGGTCACTAAGAGTGTGACTGAAACCTACGTCTAGCATAGCTATCGTCTGATAGCAGAGAGATTTAGAATTTATATGGTATTTCTAATATTTTTACAAAAATGATTTTAAATCATGTAACTTGAAGTTTTAAAAACTGAGCCTGTTTTCTTTTTGGAAAACTGGCCCAATAAAAATAACACTAATATAATGCAATTGTATATGCATGTGCATCGAACACAAAGTGGTATACTAAAGATAGTTCATGCAAATAACTTTTGTGGGAAGTTTGGCTATTTTCGTAATATCTTTTTTCATAAATGTATGTTTATAAATATATTTACTCATCCACTATGACCCTGGTAGCATTAGAAGCATTTGTTAGTTGTATCATTGATTCTGAAAATCACATTCTTGGCACAGTAGGCTATGAGAGCTCTTTGTCGCTTTGTATTTTGGCTAAGGAAGTTATTTCTTGCACTTTCTATTTATAAAGATGTTATAACACATTGCACCCACTTAGTGTAGCTGTTGTTTAGAGACAAAAAAAGATGTAGGTGTTAAAGTGAAACGTGTGTCTAAAAAGCCTGGCGAAACAAGGGACCTCGAAAGAACAAAGTTGGCTTGCATCTACTAAGAAGAGCTGGGGTTGAATATCGAATTTCGATTGCAAGTAGCTGTTGGGGTGGGTGTGCAAGTTGTAATTTTATTGCGAGCTGCCAGCTACGTGTGTGATTTTACGTGTGTATGTGAGAAAAAGGTGTCTGGTGAAGGCAGAGAAGTCAATGTAGGATGTAGTCTACCTCCCATTAAAGACTGAGCATATTCCAATATTGCCCTGGAGCCCTCTGGGCAGGAGGCTGGATTCCTCAGCCACTGTCCACCTCATTCTCTTCTGTACTCGCTTCAGCTCCTCTACCTCTGAGCACTTGGCTGAAGAAAGAGTGTGCTTTTTGTAGCAGGCAAAGGAAAGCCGGACACAAAATCTAGGGTTTGCAGTATCACCGTCCCCCTTGTCATGGGCAGATGTTCATGTTCAGCTTTGTTGCCCAAACCAAACAGTGTCTGAATACTCTGATTTAGTGCTTTTCTCTCCTGGCTTCTATTTGGCAAGAACAGCCGGTGCACGTGGAATCTTTCTGTTTTTTTAAGAAACGCACCAAACTCCTTTCAATGATGTAAACATTTTTGTTTGAATCCTGAGGGTGTGTGTGTGTGTGTGTGTGTGTGTGTGTGTGTGTGTGTGTGTGTGTTTAATTGCCATTGCAGCCCATTACTGGGAACCTAGATAATTAACCCTATTTTCCCGATAGTGAGCCTTCTGCCAGTATCTTGACAGGTTTGCAGGAGGTGGGTTTTGGATGGCTTGTTTTGCTTTTAGTCACTCCAAAGAGATATTCCTATTTTTAATGCCTATACTGTGGTACCAATCACGATGGCCTCCTTTGAATGCTGTGGGTGTCAGGAAATTCAGTTTCAGCAGTAAATTGTCACTAGGCACACCGCCTGATCTTTAAATCCAGTCGTAACATTCACCTGACTGTCCGGGGCGTGAGCACACTGAGCTGTGGCAGGTGGCCTACATTTTGAACATGTGTTACAGCCTAGGAAGGACCGTCGGCCCTTTAACAGCTATCCCGGAATGCTCGCCACCTTTTCACTCTACACTGGCTGGTTGTGATGTCGACACAGGGATTTTCAGGTTAAGAGTGAGAAGGAGAGAGTGATTTGTTTTCAGATTTTTGGAGGTTGGCCTGTGTGTTTAGGTACTTGCTGGTAAGTGTTTGCTTTCCTGGTGACTGGGTAGAGCAGGCGATGAGAGGATGCCGTGTGAAATTGCAGCTAATGAGCCGGGCGTTCCTCCTAGGTGACAACTGACCCAGTCACCTCTGCCCGAAAACAGCGGGAGTACCGAAGGGAGAGGAGACAGTAGAATCACGTGAATCTACTCACCACAGCTGTTGCTTTTCTTTCTTTTGTGTGTGTGCGCAGCACGTGTTTTTATTAAGGCACAGGGACAGGACCGCGGGCAGGACATTCTGCCCGGCTACTGTTATTCTAACTGTAGAATAATCGTCAGCCTGTAAGCCATGCTCATATCCTAGACTCAGGAATTAACTCCTGCTTAGGAAGATTCTTCCCCCTGGCTTCTCTTTTGTTTGTGCCAAGTCTGTCCTAGGCCTGTCCCCAGCCAGCTCTTTTGCCGTAACACATAATTAAGTGCAGACTTACCTAAATCCATAATTTACTGTTGACTGTGTGACCTGTTACAGCCAAAGTGATTTCTTTAAAAGCAAAACAAAAAGGTGAACAATGCCTAGGTAATTTCTTTGGGGTGCGTGTTAATTCTGCGAATCTGAGAGGAGGCACGGAGTCTGACCTTTCTTCCCTCTGGCTTGAGTGATCACCGGCCTGCATGCTTTTTATTACAGAGCCAGCTGACCCAAACTAGTAGTTCCCCACCTTGGCAGCACTTTGGGCTCACCTGGGGCATCTAAAAAATTACTGAGTTTAATCAGTCTGCTGTGCAACGTGGGCTTTAAAAGCTCCCCGGATGATTCTAATGGGCAGCCAAGGTTGAAAATCATTGGCCAGGTAATCTTGAGTGGCCTCCGGCAGGATAACCTCAGTCTGGTTCTTTTTTGTCATAAGGTACCTTTACTGATATCCCACGCATGGCTCTGAGTTTAAAGTGGGCCAACGCTCAGGTGGTAAAATGGATCATCCATTTGTCCTCAGAGTAATTCTGGAGAGAGATGTTGCCATCCATCCAGTTTTGTCTCTTTACCAAAAACAAGGTATGCAGAAGTAAGCAAAACGATTTCAAACTCTGGTCTCTAGAATCCTCTTTTCTTTGCATATGTGATTTGAGTGGAGATTTCTCAACTCTGATAGCTAAAATAGAGCACTTGAATTTATTGAAAGGGCCAAGCCCAACCTGCCTAGGATGATTTCTAGTTGTAAAATAAACAGGTAGCATTATTAAAGTTAATGGAAAAAGAGAAGGGTCCTTCCTGGGGGTGATGGTGGTACATTTGATAATTTGTCTCTTAGCCTGTCTTCTAAGTGGGATTTCAGTGTAAAGTGACTTTCACTTTTCCTTGTTTTTTTTTTTTGTGAATGAAATGCACTAGCTAAGGCTTAAATATTTCTGAATTTTAGATGAAATGTGAAATGAGTCATTTTAGCCTCTTTATTCCAGGATGTCAAGGACCTAACCCAGTAATTCCCAAATGAGGTTCCATACTTTTCTTTGTTCCCACCCCAGGTAGTAAAGATGCCTGCCCATGGCAACTTCACGCCTGGTAATGGGAAGGGGAGAACTGTTTGATTACCTTAAAAGTGAGACACTCTCCCTCCACCGCCCCCCCCCATCCCCCTGCCACCCCGTTCAAAATGACTAGCTACCAAGTGATTTCTCATTCGTGATAGAAATTTGTGTTTAAGAGCACACAGATATAGTAGTCTCTCTTCTGAGAGAATTCTGGGCACCATAGAAATTTTCATTCATATAATGCCTACAATAATTGATATTTTACATTTCAAATAGGTGGTGTGTTCAAGAAGGAAAGACTGGATAAGTGCAGAGGACTGAATTAGCATCAAGCTATGACATTTCATTGAAATAACACTGAGGCTCAGCTATTTGCGTAGCATGTAAATGTTGCAGTGTCTTTCAGAGAAAATGCCTCCTATGCCTTAGAAAATTTCTGAAGGCTTCCTGATACGGGGTGGAACAGACAAACAGCAGCCTTTGGGACTTGCATGCATCCAGAGAGTAGCACATTAGGGTTTCATAGTGAAGAGCATTGTGGAGTACTGTGAAACATTGTTGAAATTCATGCAAATCATACCGCACTGGATTTTAAGATTTCTGGGGGGCGGGGGGGCGGGGATTAGAGGAGGAGGATGGGGAAGTAATGGTAAAAAATATATATAAATTTGTTTTATGCTTTAAGCAAGGAATGAAACAAATTCCCTATCAGGAATTCTCTATGGACTATGAAGTTCAGTCAAGTTCTCTGCCCTACTGGATTGGCTTGCTGGTTCCTCTTCAACTTTTAAGGAGTCCTTTCTGAAACGGCTACACAAATGCTAGTCTGACTACAGTTTCACCACTCGGCCCCATCCCCCTACTCTCAACAAAAGAAAAACATTCTCAAGCTATAGGAATGTGTTCTCAGTCCGTTAACTTCATATCTGCCCCGGTCTCTGTTCGCAGTTTTAGCCCACTGCAGGACTTAGTGATCTAATGGCGGGACTTGAGTCCATCTGCCGATTCAGTCAGGGGCCGATGGCCTCTCCTCTAAGAAATCTTAAAACCAGAACTCTCCATTTTGGGCATGTCAGCATAAGTGAGTAAAGGGAGAAGTACACTTGGGAGAGCACTTAGATTTCCCGACTCCTAGTAATTCAGGGTGGGGCCCACTCATGCTCTGCCCCTGCGAGGGGAAGAGAAGCTGAGCGTTCAAAGCTAGAAAGTCAAGGTGGCTGAAATTTGGTTTCCTTCAGATGGACATGGTCTGAAAGAAATCTGTCCACCTGTTCTCTATGGTGCTTATATGGTGGGTGACAGCTGTCCCCCATCTACCTGTCCCTGGCACTGTGCCTTCCCACTGGTCACTGTGAAAAGCAGATCACACTGGACTCAGAGGCCAGAACCCAGGACCATGTCCCTCTTCTCATCTTGAGCCCATCACTTCTTCATTCAGCTAATAATGTAGCATTTACTTCTCTTTGGAAAACTCTGGGGTTTGTCCCCCAAGAAATAGTAAAGTATTTAAAGGAAAATAGCCAGAAAATAAGATTTCTGGTGGTAGCTATTAAAGAGACCATAGGAGACTTTCACTTCCCCTCGACTGATACTGATAGCAAGGATCCACATGCCCCCTCTTCCGGAGTTTTTAAAGGCTACCGTATTTGTAAGCAGCAAACTTATGTAACATTTTTTCACAACTTGCTAATCAAAGATTCATATTAAAACCGACAATCAATTTCTAACATGTTGTTATCCCTGAAAGGGAGTGAGGTAGGGTTTTAAAGTGTAAGAACCTACCAGTCTGTTTTTTCCCTTTGAGAAAACAAACATTTGAGGTTTGTGTCTTTTCATCTGAAGCTATTACTCCATTAATAAAGATGCCTCGGAAAAGTCAGTGGGCCAGGCTAGCTGTCTTCCACCTCTGAGAGTGCTGGACTGGGTCTGTGCATCTTATTTCCTTAGAAAATATCTGTTCTTATTATGACCTTAATTATAAATACCTATATATAGGAATAGGATTTTCCCCTCACCCCACCCTCTTTTAATCATTATCACTTAAGTGTAAACCACACCTCCCCTCACCCCCCTCTCACTGAACAAATGCACTTTAATTCCTAAGGAGAGTGGCTGTTCCCCGCCCTGAAGCCAGATTACTTCAGGAGGAGAGTTGAGGAGGGAGAACTCCTACCAGACCCTGTGAGACAACCAAATTCCTTCATGTAAACACAAATCACACCCATTCTTTAACTGTTCCCACCCCCTGCCACAGGGAAAAAGAAACCACCAAAATGGAAAAGTTTAAATGCCTACCCTGATTGTAGAAGTTTCCCTGGGAGAAAATACCCAATATTAAGTTATTTTCTCAGCTACCAAATTGTAAGAAACTTCTAGGTTGTTTTGTGGGAGGCTGAGATTTTTTTTTTTTTCATAAGTCAAGTGAAAACACAGAGGCTATAAGCTGTGATTCTGATTTGTGTCATTTCTAAGTATTAGATTTGTTCTCTCAGTTTGACAGGTGTTCTCAGTCTCTCCTCCTGTGGATTCTGCCCTTCCCCTGATGACAAGCCAATAGTCCTGGGTGGGGTTGCATGCCTCCTAGAGCCCCAGAAGCCCTGTTGTGTCGGGGGAGGGGGGAGGGCTGGAGGGTGGGCAGAGACTGGGGTTGGGGGGAGGGAGAGTCAGAAAAAGAGTGAAGATATGGGTTTATATAAACATATTTAAAGCAGTTTAGCAAAAGCTTTCTCGTTGAACAGCTTTAAGAACAATGTGAATGAAATCTTAGCAACTTGGTTAGTAATTTGAAAAGTCTATTAATGTATACTTGAAATTCTGTTTGTATAAAAATACATTTTCCTCTTTATTTTAACACTGTGTAAAAGAACATTATGCATGTGAGTGGTTTGAGAATTAAATGGTTTAATACTCAGATCTGAATATCTGGTTTCTCTGTATATAGAGATATGTTCATTTAAAATTTATGGATTTTTTTTTTCTTTTTTTAGCATGTTGGGAATACTGACATTTCAGGCTCCCCCTGCCCTTTCAGGACACCTGCCATCTTTCAAGACGCAGCAGTGACATATTTCCCTCCTTCACTTTCTTGACCCAGATGTGCTCACTGGTAGAGAGAACAATCGAAAGCACTCACTTTCCCACACGCCCAAAAGAATATCCACTTCTCCTTTCCTTGTCTTCATTTCAGGTGTCAGAGTCCATTCATAATCGGGAGGAGTTGTATTTATTTTTTGCTTCTATCACAAACCAAAACAGGAAGAGGTGCAAAAAGTAAGATCACTTTAGTTAACACAAGGGTTGGCTACTCTGCCCATGAAGATAATGGTGTTCAGAGCAACTTCCCTTATAAGAACCAGGAAGGGCCTGTTGGCCTTGAAGGTCACCCTGTTGGGGTTCAGCGAACGGCCTGCGATCCCAATGACAGTACTTGCCGCTGCTTCGCTGCCTTCCTCATTTACCTGCAGGCCACGTAGGAAACAAAACCTCTCCATTAGCTACAGTTCATCACAGGCAGGTCAGTCATCCACAGACACATCAGTTCCTCAAAATGCTATTTGTTTTCCAGTGAAAAGTACACTCGGGTCAGGTTGCATTCCCACCAGAACCCTACTTTTACTCATTCTTTCATCCAATGAACATTGATGTAATAAGCACTTGTGTTCCTCCAAGCCTTGAGCTGTATGCTACGGGCAAGGGTTCCACTCAGAGAACTCCTGGACCAGGAATGTGGATGCCCGCAAGGTTGGCCCATTTCTGGCTGATGAGAGGGATGTTTTTTGGAGTAACAGTCTGACACACTGGTATTCTGACTTGCTAATAAGCAGAATTACCAGAGAGAGACTTTCAGAAAATTCTGCTTGTTGACCCAGGATCTCACTAAAACTCTGTCCCTGCCTCTTAATGAAAGCACGTCAGATCCCTGAGCTTTGTGGAGCTGGTGGAAGATAGTGTCTCCCTGTCACTCTTCTTCTCTACTTCCTTCCATCTTCCTGTGCTATTTCATGATCATTCTAGGACTAGATTTATGAGCAGACTGGAGCTTTTGCAACACCAGGATCTTCTTACTCAAATCACAGACTGGTTTCTAATGGCTTCCCAGGAGATCTCCAATCGGTTGGGGTCCTGTATATTGGCTTCCCAAGGTTTTCAAGGAAAGCAACTTCGTTCCAAGAGCTACAGAGGAACCTGGTACCATTGTTTAGTGGGCTATGGAGGATAAAATGAACGCAGACCTCTGCTTCTTCCTACTGGTAACTCCAAGCCCTCAAGGGTGTCTGACTCGACCTCTTCTCTTTAGGGTCCTTAGAAGAGGATTTTCAATCATAGTTAAAATACTGAGGATAGCTTCCCTTGCGGTCTTCCTAAGTGCTCTTCCCTTCATAATGCATATGGAAGAGGGGGTCCGTACTGTCATTTGTGCTTCCAAAACCTTGAGTCCGGTACTCACGTAAAATCCCCACTTCTGATCTCAATACATTTAAGATATAGCCCTCGGCTCTTGCTGTTGTCCTGTAGGTCACGGACATCTATTGTCCCATAGATAATGTCCCCACATTGCAGATTTTCACACGTAGCTCATAGCCTTTCTGTCCACCCTAACTCCTGCTAGCATTTGACGCAGTTAAAATCCCTTGGTAGGAGGCCCGTTCAACACCCTAACTTCCCACTTTTCATCCCTCAGCCTCAATGAGCATTGCCTTCACTCTAGTTAAGCAAACCGGCCCCATGGCCACACCTTAAACTCGCCATCTCTCAGAATTACCTGTGAAATCACAGTAATGACACTATCCTCTCAGACTTAACCTTCTGTTTTTCAAGCTATTGCATTTCCTCTTAATACAATTAATCTGACTTCCTTCTGTTCTTTGATCTCTCCATTTTCCGTCTAACTACACTTTCCCACTGAGCTTGGACTCTGCAACTGTATTTACTAGTATCAGGCTCTGAAACCTTTCTCTTTGACTATACCCTTCTTTCTTTGCGATTTCCTCAATCCTGTGACCTTCTCTAATTGGCCATCTCATTTGCCTCTTAGCCTGGTTCCCACAAAGGACAGTGATTCCCAAACTTAGTTGTGGATTAAAATCTCTTGAGGACCTTTGTAAATATGCTGATTCTCGGGCCCTATCCTAGATTCTCCAAGAGTCAAGCTCCCCACCTAACTAATGCTGTTGATCCATAGTTCAGTATTTGAGAACCAGAATTTCTAAAGGCTTTGCATAGCTATTCCTCTAGTAAAGAGTTCCATGGGCACCTGACTTGGGGAAACACTAGGTTCAGCAGTATATTTTTTTAAGTTTTTATTCCAATTCCAGCTAGTTAACACACAGTGTTATATTAGTTTCAAGCATATAATATAGTGATTCAACAATTCCACACATCACCTGGTGCTCCTCATGACAAGTGCCCTCCTTAATCCCCATCACCTGTTTCACCCATTCCCCCACCCACCTCCCTTCTGGTAGGTTAAGCAATACTGAACCATTTTTTTCACCATGGAACTCCTTAGATGCCAAAATGCCAGCGTGCGTTGTTAATTTCCCAAGAAGAGGATATGCATTTATTTGACCACCTAACTTCGTGTTTTGCCAGGTAGTCTAAAACTCTAGTTTTCTGGAACACACTCTAGGATATGGCCCATACTCATCAGCTCCTCATTACCCTCCGTTTGCTCTTCACCGATTACGATTAGGCATGTGCCCCCACTGTTCTGTCTAAATTCCTCGGGGAATGGTAACCTGTCGTCACTCTTCAATCTTGTTACTAGATAACTTTCTGTTTTCTTGAGGCTCCTCCCTGGGTTTCCACGAGCCCAGACTCTCCTGGTTCTCCTCCTCTGAACTCAGTAGCCTCTGTTGGCTTCTCTTCCTGTGTCACCCTCCCCTAAATGTGTGTGTTCCTGCTTCAGAAGTAGCAGGAGGGAGTGTGGAACAATTGGAAGACGAGGGCTTCAGGGGAAGGCTGTATTCTGGAGGCCTCATGGATAGGGGGGCTACAGATTTGGGGTTTGAAGGACCCTGGAAACATGCCTTTTTCTACAGTCGTGTTCTGCTGTTCGTGCATCTGCTGTCAGACCAGAAGGCCAAGTGGTGTAAGAACTCCAAAGTTACAAATTGCACGACTTACCAATGTACTAAAAAATAAAGCAGCATGGGAATAAAGAAACAGCATAAGAAGAGAGAGCAAAGGGAGGTATACTCACCTCAAGAAAGGCCTTATGGAATGCATCTGAGACGTAGAGGTCACTCCGGCCTTCTGCAACAATACCTAGAAGGAAGACCAGAGAATGTTCTACGAAAACGGGGAAGGTTGGTTTCAACACACAGAAAGAAATTCAGTTTGAATAAGAGGTCCTTTGGTTTGCTTTTTTTTTTTTAATAGAAATCCTGAACCATCACCTAATGATACTCCCTAAACAAATAAATACATATTAAGAATAATAAAAAGTACTTTGGGCTTGTTCAGCCCGACTCCTGTGAATTTAATCTTATGCTTCAGCTTTTGGAAGGTAGCAGGGGACTCTGTTCTTGAAGAAAAACTCACTCCACCTAGTGGGAATGTCTTTCTTTCCACTCTGGCAATGTTTTCAAGAGGCAAGTTGGTCAGATGTAGTTTGAAATTTTTTCCAGGTTTTACTTAAGTAATTTCTGTACCCAACATGGGCTCACACAACCCCAAGATCAAGAGTTACATGCTTTTCAGACTGAGCCAGCCAGGTGCCCCTGGTTAGACCTCATTTAAAGACAGCCCCTTAAAGGCAAACCCAATTACCTGACATTGTTAACCTCTTTTCTAAAAAGATATTTTAAACCATATTTTTAAAGAATGGTGGATTGGAGGAACCAAAACAACAGAACACTGTTACTGAAGTCTCACAGCTAGAGAAGTCTGGCCACATCTGTTGTCCAAGTGACCTCAAGGAAAACTCATGAGCCCTTTGGAATATCAGGTGAAGGGCTCTCAATGCCTATTTGCTGGGCCCAAGATGTCTCCAGCTCTGAATCGGATCTTTGCTTTGAATTCCGATGTCTTTTCAAGTTCTTTACCACCTGGCCAATCCCCCGTATCAGTTACAGACTCAAAGGATTCCTGTGTCAGCTGGGCCCATGGAGAGCCAAGTGCAAACTCCCCGGTCTACAGAAGAGGAAGCAGACCTTGGGAAGGAAGGGGGCTCCCTGAGTTAGCAGTGGAACTGGGATGAGAGTCCAGGTGTCCTCACCCATTGCTCTTTTCTGCTCTTTCCCCAGTTTTTTCACCTTGGCCCAGACTGCCTTGGGGGAGGGGAGCAGAGGGAAGAGGAACGTCCTTCCTAGGCTCACCTGGGAGCTTGGACTTCTCAGGGTTGAACAGGTCCACGAGGCCCATGTCTTGCAGCTGCTCCTTCACGCTGAAGCTGTCCTCGATGCGGAAGCGGGGCATGTGGACCACCAGCAGGGTCTCCGCTGTCTCATCCAGCCATTCCTGCAGCACCTCCGGGGTGAGCTCCTGCTCCACCTTGGCCAGGCTCTTCTCGGGCTTGGGCAGGATGAGCACCATGGTGATGTCATCGCCCTTGAAGGGCAGCTCGAGCACCTGGGTGCCTTCTGCCACTCGCCGGTAGTGGAACTTGCCTTCCTGGTACATCATGGACGCCGAACACGACTCCCCATCAGCCTTGTAGAACAGTTCCTTCCTTGTGTTCTCGGGGCTGAACTTCGACTTCCACAGGCCCTGGGAGGAGACACGAGGCGGGAGAGAGTCACAAAGCAGGAAGACCAAAGACATCCGTAGGAGAATATTGACATGGGAAATTGTCACATTATTTTCTCCTGCAAATATGTTAGCAGAATTATTAGGAAAAAAGATTAGAGGGATATGCATGAACAGGTTAACAATGACTATGTCGGAATGATGGAATTATGAGTGTTTTTTTCTGTAAACTTTTCTGTATTTCCCAGATTTTCTGCAGTGGCTCTTCCTTTGCTTTTATAACTAGAAAAATAAAAACTAAAACCAAGAACAACTTACTGGCCTCTCCACAAGCATCTTTTTGAGTTTAAATCTTATTGCCTTTTGCTTTCTGCCTCCCAGCAGCCTCTTCCTCAAAGGCCATCCTCCAAGATGCTAGACTCCATCCCTGATAAATAAAGGCCAAACGCAGATAATAACCTGGTGGGTTTGGGGGTGGGGTGGGGGATAGCATTCAGGAACCCTGCCAGGCAGAGGGTGAGTCCTGGCTAACTTCCTACTCAAAGAGGGAGGGTCCCTGGGATTCAAGACACCCCTCTGAAATTTCTGAGCTGTGATTATTCTTTGTCATTTTCTGGCTCATTGATTTGGGGACATGTCATTTAACTCTGAGTGGTGGGTCCTCATTTGTAAAGTTAAGAGCTGGCGATTGCTCATATCTGCAGGATGCTTACTGTATGCCAGTGTTTTACATGCATTCGCTTATTCAGTCCCCTCAGTAACCCTGTGAGGTAGGTGTATCATTATTACCATTTTATAGACGCAGTAGTCAAGGCATAGGATGGTCTCAGGTAACTCAACTGAGTTCACACAGCAGAAAGGGAAGAGCCAGGATTTAAACTAAGTAATCTGAGAGGCCCAAGGTCTCATTTATGATCTTGTGAGAATAAAGAGGGCTAATAAATAGCAAAGTGTTCTGTAAACTGTAGAGGGCAGTACACATTGTGTAAATACAACCTACTCCACTCTTGGGGAGAGGGAGGCCCCAAGAGACAAAGTGGTTGGCAACAGCAGTGACCGACTAACCTCCTGGGCCCTGTGCGGGGGTAAGAATGCACGTGGAGCACAGCCCAGGATGGGCAAATGTGCCGCAAATCCGCCTGTCTGAAACTTGTGGCCCTCCCAAGTACCAGTGATCTATTTATTCCCTCATTCCCCTTCCTAAATATATGAAGTCAGAACAGTCTTCAGAACTCTTGGTTCTCTGAGAAAGATAAAAGCATCTGCACGATCAAATCACAGGGCCTCTGCAAAGTTTGAGGTGAGCCTAGAGGTTCTGAAGCTTCAGGCAAGGGGAACTTTGAGTCACTCTGGAAGGTGCTCCAGATGATGGAGAAAATCTCAGCCCTGAGGACTGTCAATAGAGTCTGTCATGTTGTTCCAGATTTCAAAATGGAGTTAAATGGATAGCAAAAAAATGGTCACATGGATATGAGAGTTCATCACCATGCACGCTTTGCAGCTGGACCAGCTAAGTTTGTGAGTGTGTGCATGGCTTCCTTGGGTCCGGAGACACTACCAGGCACTCCCAGACTTCAGACCAGCGGCCACGGCCTTAGACGTGGTTCTAGACTGTCGGTAAATCTGTATTTCTTCCCAGGCCACGCGCCGACCATTTCTCAGAGAAGATCTACCTACTGCCCCGTGGTGTGAAAGAAAGTGAGCTGGAGAACAAGAGCAAGTTCTTTGGGCCTGTCTGTTCAGGGCCACTTTGAGTACCTTGAAGTAAATGGTGTTGACCAGCACCAGTACAGTGAGCTCGTCGATGGCTTCTGGGGGAACGACATCAGTGATACGCCCTTCGGTCTTATTGGATACCCATTTGTTGATGGTCATTCTGGACTGCTCTGGATTTTCCTGAGGAGGATAGGAAACAAACCTACTCACCCGTGTTTCAGTGGGCTTCTCCACTTCCCCACACAGCAGTTTATTTTATTCATCAGCCCTCTGCCCTTTCCCACCATTTGGCCAAGCGATCACTCTAACTCAGGTTGGGGAGACTCACATGTCTAGTGCAATGCCAGGAATCTTCCACATGGTTAGTAAATATTAACAGAAGAAAGAGAAAGAAAGAGAAACAGAAATAAAGGAACAGAAAAGAAGAAAATAGTGTGGGAAAAAGAAAACAAAATGTTATTTTCTCTGATATGCTCTGTGGGAAACTAATGAGTCATGCAGGGATGAGGGGCAAAGAGGATGCCCATGTGGCCCAAAAAAAAAAAAAAAAAAAAAAAATTGAGAGATGCTGATTGAATAGAACCAATAGATTTCTTTGTTGCAGGACTTCTCAGAAGACCTAATAGGCACTTCATGAATCTCCAAGAGGAGAATACAGCATGCACCATACACCAATTTTATTTGACCATGGTAACTTTCAAAAATTAAATAAGGAGCCTTGTAGAACTGGCATCTCCAGAATACTTTTTGGTCCTGGTGGACAAAATGAAGAATTTATTATTTATACCACTTTCTCAGAGCAACTACTGCAATCTAAGCCATAGATACCACTGATTTCTCAGGTTTCAAGCAAGAAAATATATTCCAGAGGTTCTGACTTTCGGTCGTTCCCCACCCCCCAGCCTGCCTTCAACTAGCAGAGCTGTGTTAGTTTGGATCCTGGATCCTGCCTCCCTGTCCTCTCAAGCTGAGTGGAGAGAAAGAACTCTGAGGTCAGGGATGACGTCTGCAACTCACCTTGAAGTCCAGGGGCTGGAGCTTGGCCCCATATACCACCTCACTGATGTCCTGATAGGTCTCGTTGAAGGTAAGGGATTTGTCTCCAAAAAGGCGGTTGGCTGATACTAGCTCAGAGGATTTGTTGGCTTTTCGATAGAGTCGGCAGTTCAGTTTGGCGAAGAAAAAGTGCACCTGATCAGATGTTTTCTCGGAGATGGTATCAAACTTAAAAACCTGTAGAAGCCAAAAGAAAACGGTGGAAAAGCCTGGCTAACATGGTGGTGAACACAACACTGGTTAGCCCCCTATCTACAGCCACCTCAGTTGTGAGCTCCTTCGAGCACAGCGCCTGGAACGGCCCCTGTTTTCTAAATGAGTATGTGGATAAAAGGAGAAAAAAGGGGAGGGAGGAGGAAGGGTAAAGACACAAAGAGAGTCTCTAACGGGCTCCAGACCAATACGTGTTTTCTTGCGTGTCCGGTAATGAGGCAGAAAGACTTCGGATTGTACCTCCATCAGCTGCTTGAGGGTATTGTCACAGGCACCCAGCTTGGTCATAGCAAAAGCTGTGGAGATACTCAGGGGCGATAGGAAGATGTTGTCATTGTCATTCTTGGAGTCGGCCAGGTGCTGATAGAAGGCAGTGGCGAAGCGGGAATTGGCCTTGGACAGTTCCCAAACCCGCCGGTTGGTGGCCTCGGGGATCTTCTGCTCTGAGCCCTCATCCTCCATTGCCTTCTTCTCTGGGGAACGGTAGATGCACATGGGATTCACAGGAATGTCCCGAGGCTTGGCTGTGCAGATGTCCTCCACGGGGCTCCAGTGACAGGTCACGCAGCCCCAGAGGCCAATGAGCAAGGAGAGAAGACATATCCTCCTATAGGGAGACAGAAAGCTGAGTTAAGCTAGGCTGGGAAAACTATCCCCACTGCCCATCACAGACTTGCCCCAGTGAAGCATGGGATTCCAGCCCACCTGGCCGGGAGGAGGGCCCAAACCTTTGCAAAGTACAAGGGGCCAGGACAAGCCCGGTCCTGGACTCCTTGCAAGAGGATAGTTCTACTCGCCTGGACATAGTCATGCTGAAATTAAAATCAACTATTGAAGCGACTGATGGTTATAAAGTACCGTGTGCCCAAGGCTGGGAGAAATAAAGAATGCAAAGCTTCCGTTGGTGAGATGGGGCACGCACATGTGACAGGCAGGGGACTTCAGTGTCCAGTGGAAACTTAGGGCGGTGGGAGGAGCCATTGGCAGAAGCTGTTTAGGAAAGGCCTCAGAAATGGCTTGAATGTCACCTGGATGTTGAGAGATCGGAAGGATCTTGACTGATGCAGCAGAGATTTCAGTCATACAACGGGGTGAGAGGGAATGAACAGGGCAAAGCACCATCTGTGTGCTGGAGCCTCCCCAGGCCTCTAGCTCCAGCCCTAACCTCCCAAGGAGCTCCAGACCGATCGGTTGCTGGACAATTCCTCCCGGACAGCCCGAAGGTTCCTTAGTGAAAAACGACCAAACTGCACTTGCAACTCTCACCCGCCCACCTGCTTCTCCTTCTACATCCTCCAAAGCAACAAATGGGCCCCTCGTGCATGCTGACATCCAACCCAGAAAGCTGGCGGGCTCTCTGGATTCCTCCCTCGAAAACCCTCTTTAGTCAGACCCTGGATTCCATTAATTCTGTTCCCTGGCTCTCTCACTGCCTTAGTTCAGGCCCTCATCATTTCTCTGCCTGGAAATTTTCATAGTTGCCAACAGGGGTTCACTAAAAGCAAATGAAATTAATCTTAACTTAAAAACAAAAAAAGTGAGATCACGAGACTGGCAAACTAGGAAAATTGGAACACTCGGTTAAGCAAACCAAGGCATAAACTTGTAATATTTTTGTAGAAAGACCAGGGGCTTCCTCTGGTTGACTTGGGAGTCCGTGTGGGTACTGAGCCTTCCCCCGGCAGAAAAAGACACGCACACAGTGCTGAGAGGACTCTCTGAGGTGGCCTGCTGGCAAGTGTTGGGCTGCGGAAGCTGGGGACCGCCGAGGGGGACTTGGCTTCTTGCGTGAGACGAGGCAAACTCTGCGGCCCTTTAAGAATCGAGGCACGGAGTGGGAGAGAAGATGGGAGCCGCTCAGGGTGATTTAGGAGGTGGGGTGAAGAAGCAGAGACAGAGACCCCTGCCATGCATCTCCCTGTCTTGCTCGCCTTTTGTTTCCTGTTTGGTCCCTCAGCCACGTTTGGAAATACAAGTGGAGGCTGAGGGGGATCTGGGAGCTTTGTTCGTGGGGGAAAGAATCACCAATACGGTGTGCCCCGGCCTCACTTCCAGCCCCCCAGAACAACCCGGGTCAGGAAGGGAATGTGTGTGATATCGAGGGAGGAGGGGACCTTGCCGTGAGGCAAGGGGACAGAGCTGCTATCCTTCAGCCAAAGGTCACTGAGATCTTGGAGTGGGGGGGGGGGGGGGGGAGGCAACCAAGCTGGAGGAGAAGGAAAAAAGGAGTTAGGAGGTCCTCACAGGTTAAATAGGTTAAATTTGCCCTCTTTTCAGCTGTCTGGTGGGCCTGGGAATTTCCCCCGGAGCGTCTCCCGGCTGCCGTGAGGGCTGGCGCTGCCACAGCTGTGACACAGGGAAGACATGCCCGGTTTCTTGAGCTAAGAGCCCAAGGTGTGGCTTACCCCAAGAGGGAGTGGGAGGGAGGGCACTTGGCATGACGTCTTCCAAACACATCTTTTTTTGTAACTACCCAGGGAGAGGGCCTGGTTTTCTCAAAGGTGTCGAGGCCACCCTTCAAAAGTCAGAAAACCCAATGAGGGCATGTGAAAGAGAAAACTCGCCTCTCTTACCTTTTTCCAGCAGCTACAGTTCCTATCTCATTGGAAAACATGGTTGCTAATCTTCCACGGGGCCGGGCGAGTGGAGATAGTGTGTTCTGAGGCAATCCCTCTGAAAACTGGTTCTTTCCTCTAAATCTGACTGAGGTTCCAGAAGCTCGGGTGGGGGAGGGAACTGGTGACGAGGGGAAAACTGAGGTCAAAGGCTGATGACCAGCTTCCAGGGTTAAGCAAAGTGTACAGGCCCGTGTTGTTTAATTAGTAGAGAAGTTTTAAAGTTCAGTCAGGTCGAGGGAAGGCAAGGCCCACCTTTCTTACCCATACTCCTTCACTCTCTTCTTTATCTTCGCAGAAAAGGAAAAGGAGGAATGTTCACAAATTCAAACTTGGTCAGAAAATGCCTGAGGAGAAGTTTGTTTTCAGGAATTTCTTTTCCCCCTGGTTATCGAAACGAGGAGACAGAAAATAGGTGAATATAACTAGTCAAATCGAATGTCCAGAAACTTCTAGCTTTCCACCTGCTCAGTGTAATATGCTCTCTTTCACAGCTCTCTTTCAGGAGAAAGAGTCCATAATATCTAGTCAGAGGGGAGCGTGTTCTGAAACAAGTACTGCCTTCAGGATTCTAAGAGCCAACATGTCCGTGACGCAGATGAGGACTCACAAGGGAGTAATTGATCCTACTGGGGGATCAGGAGACAAAGTATGAGGCAGGTAAAAAAACACACAAGCTACTGCTGAAATATTTATTTTTTTTTTTTAAAGATTTTATTTTAAAGTAATCTACATCCAGCATGGGGCTTGAACTCACACCCCGAGATCAAGAGTCACATGTCCTACCAACCGAGCCAGCCAGGCACCCCTGAAATACTTCTTTAAAAGCAAAGAAACCAAATCCTATTTCTTTGTATATATTGTTATTTTTACTTATTTTAGTTATTGGGGAGATTAAATGAATTTAAACTAAGGGGGATAAAGGGCAGGTGTATTTTTATTTTCCTCTTCCTAAATGGCCAAAAACAGTACCATAAGGATTGCTGCAACAGTACTCACAGGATAAGCATGCCTCCTTTTGTGTGATTAAAGATTCTTTGAGGGTGGTATACTCATAGGAATTCATATATTATATATGTAATACATATTATTATTTTTCTGTGCTAGTTGGGAGTAAGTTGCAGATCTAATGTCCCTTTATCCCTAAATAGTGTGAAGTTTCTAAAAACAAGGATTTACTTACCAGACCACAGTACAGTGATCAAAGGCAGAAAAGCTGACGATGATGTAGTATTATATTCAAATCTATAAGCCATATTTTAAGCTTGCCAATTGTCCTACTCAACTTTTGCCCTCAGGATCCCCTTGTAATCTTGCTAAATAACACCTAAATATTATTAAAAATTATATATTAAGGGGCACCTGGATGGCTCAGTCGGTTGAGCGTCTGACTTCGGCTTGGGCCATGATCTTGTGGTTTGTGAGTTTGAGCCCCACGTTGGGCTCGCTGCTGTCAGAGCAGAGCCTGGAGCTGCTTCGGATCCTCTATTTCCCTCTCTCTCTGCCACTCTCCTGCTTATGCTCTCTCTCCCAAAAATAAAACAAAGCATTTAAAAAAATTTTAATTATATATTAAAAGTTAGACTTCACATATACACGAAGGAGCCCTGGAAGTCCCCACGCTTTGGGAGACATTGATTTAGTGCCTCCCACCTCCATTTTGTTCTCCTTTTCTAGCATCACACATCGCATTTAGTTGTCATGTCTCTCTTTTTTACAGCCCAGAGGTCTTCTATTTTTTCTACATCTATCCTGCCATGAGTTCACAGAGGATTGGTTCCATCAGCTCAGACTCCTTTGGTTCTCCCAGTGTGCTCTGGGTGGAGCAGGCTGGTGCTTCAGTTAAACCCAAGTACCTTTCTCTCTGTCTTGTCTGGCTTCTTTCTTTTTCTAATGATTTTCCTTCACGCTTCAGGGAGCAATCTCGGCACTTAGAATGCTTAATATGTTCAATACACACATTAATTTTCTTGGCAAGAGTCTTGCCCTTAACTTGTCTACAACAATGCCAACAGCACACTGGGTAACATTGTGGACTTTTCCAGGTTTGCCATGTTAACATTCATGAGGCATTCCTTTTAGCACAGTGCCTATCCCCTTGATGGCTACAATATCATCTTTCTTGTAGAGTTGCCTATATGTGGCCAAAGGAACAACCCAGTGTTTCCCAGAACCCCATGTTCGTTTCCTACAGAACATATAGTGGGTGACTCTACTCTTCCCCTTTGTGTTGGTCATTTTGGCAAATTACTGTAAGATGGTGGATCTAGCTGAAAGGGTGTCATGTTTCTAGTGTCTTCTAGTTTGGAAAAGTTGCTCTCTTTTGTCATTTTTTTAAGAGTACAAGCCAAATATTTTTGAAGGATGTCTCTCAATTTGTGTATTGTCTGAGGTTTCCTCAGGATTAGATTCGAGTTATACTCTTTTAGGGGGCAGGCATACTACAGAGTGATATTGTGTCCTTCTCGCTGCATCATATCAGGAGACACATGATGTCAATTTGTTCCATTTCAGGTGTGATGTTAACTTTGATCACTTGGTTACAATGGTGTCTGCCAACTTTCTTTCTCTGTCAATAAAACTGCAATTTTACATTTTTAATTTTATTATTATTATTTTTAATGTATATTTTTGAGAAAGACAGAGCATGGGCGGGGGGAGGGGCAGAGAGAGAGGGAGACACAGAATTCTTAGCAGCTCCAGGCTCCAGAGTGTCAGCACAGAGACCAACGTGGGTCTCAAAGTCACGAACCGTGAGATCGTGACCTGAGCCGAAGTCGGACGCTTTAACCAATGGAGGCACCCAGGCTTCCCTCCCTTTTCTGTTAAATAAGTATCTTGTGGGCAGATAACTTGAGAGTGTATAAATATTGTTTTTCATCAAACTTTCACCTGCTAATTTTACTATCCCTCACGATTCTTTTGCAAGACTTTTTAAACACTGTACTTTCCCAGTTATTTCTCATCTGATTCCCTGAAAAGGATTATCACTGAAAATGATTAGAATTAAAAGAGACTAAGCTGGCACATTCTTCTGCTGGGGTGTGAGGACATAGGTCCTTGTACCCATTGCTAAGGGGAGTGAGTGCAGAATGCTGTAACTTTGGGTGGTTTTTTTTCAGAATCCTGTAACTTTGAAGGGAAATTTGACAATACATGTCAAAAATACCATGTATCCTACAGATACATCTGCATGGGTGTCAGTGAGATTACTAACTGTAACCGATGGGTAACAATAGCAAAAGATGAGAAACAACTTCCACCTACAGGGGACTAGTTAAATAAACCAAGGTATATCCCCACTGGAAGATTATGCCACTGTCAAAAAGGATAAAGATCCTTTTTCTGAACCGATATGGAAGATCTCCAGGATAATTACGTGGGAAAGAAAACAAGCTGCAGGTCAGTGTTTAGTATGCTACTTTTGTATCACAAAGTGCAGATGATATGGGTGAGGGGTGGATAGTCAGGGGAGGAAGCAAGACTTGTCAATATGTACCTCCTTACTCATATTCTACTTTCTCTTTTTAAAATTTATTTATTTTGAGGGAGACAGGGGGAGAGAGAGAGAATCCCAAGCAGGCTCTGCACTGTCAGCACAGAGACTGACGCTGGGCTCGAGCCAATGAACCATGAGATCATGACCTGAGCCGAAATCAAGAGCCAAATGCTTAACTGAGCCACCCAAGTGCCCCTAGCGTTCTACGTTTTAACATGCCCGTGTATCACTTATTCATACAAGTCTGGACTTTGTGAGCAATAAGGGTGTCAGTGTTTATTCCATGGAGACTTGGGGAGAGGGGAGAACCAGGCCACGATGAAGGTGGTGGCAGCACCAGAGAGGATCTAGAAGCTGGATGAGCCCTGGGCTCCTAACAAAGGAGAAAAGGAGAGTGAGAGACGCCCAGTTCAGTGTCTACAGGTGGAACAGAGGTGTTTAGGTGCACCCGGCCTGGTAAAAAATTTCTAATGGCTGTATACTATTCCATGGTCTATAATGTAACCATTACTTTGCATTAGCTTAGGTAAAATCCTTTAAATCTTTGAATATGACTATCAGAATGGGTGCCACTTTAAAACACTATACACCAGGATCTATGCTAAGTGCTTTACAGGCATTAGCTTATATAATTCATTTGTCAGCTATACCAGGAAGATATTATTATGCCCAGTTAACAGATAAGAAAACTGCTATTCACAAGGGTTAAGAACTTGACCCAAATTACAAAGCTAGCAAAGTTGAGATTCAGACCCTTTGTGTGCCTGTGTCATGGGTTTTGTGCTCCTATAAGGTACATATGAAGAAAATGTCTGTCTCTCCAAATTAAAACTCAGCGTACGATTGTTGTTCTTGGGGCAGGGGTTATATGTCACCACCTGGTTCTCCTCCTGTGGATATTCTCTATAAAGTTTGTCTATGATTCCCTCCAAATCCAGGACCAGGAATGAACCCAAGGACTTCCACCTTCTTTCTTGGTTACACATATTTTATTAGAAAGCATTTGTCTCTGATGCACATTCCAAACAAGATTTTCTTTTTTTCAATAATTAAAACACAATTTTTAAAAATTTATTATCAAGAGAAAGTGAGCACAAGCTGGGGAGAGGCAGAGAGAGAGACACACACACACAAAATCCGAAGCAGGCTCCAGGCTCTGAGCTGTCAGCACAGAGCCCAAATGCAGGGCTCGAACCCACAGGCCGTGAGATCGTGACCTGAGCCGAAGTCAGGCGCCCCCCCAAACGAGATTTTCAATTGGTCTTGGGTGTCTTTAACATCAGCGTAGTCGCTGGGTCTCATACAGCACCCCTTGCCTTTTTACCGTCTAGACTTTCATGACCCCGAAACCCCTTTCCTCTTAGTTCCTCTCAGACTGGTTTGATGAGGAAAGGGAAAAAAAGTTGGGCAAACAAATCTGGGTTTCCCCCTCCCACCCACAGAATCGTCAATATTCTGTCATGTTTTAACAATTGTTTATATTTAGATATATACAAATATGTTTAAATCAAAATTTTCCTGGTGACTTCTAACCATTTCTGCAATTGGAGGCAGACTTCATTTTCCAAGTGGTAACCAGGGCCTCTCTGTGCTTTGCTGTGTTAGGGGCCACAGAGAGGAAAGAATATAGCATTCAGTCACCCTCTCTTTTTTTAAACACTCCCTTAAAGTTCAGGGGCACCTGGGTGGCTCAGTCGGTTAAGTGTCAGACTTCGGCTCAGGTTGTGATCTCATGGTTCATGGTTCAGGAGTTTGAGCCTCGCACCAGGCTCTGCACTGACAGCGTGGAGCCTGCTTTGGATCCTATCTCCCTCTCTCTGCTCCTGCCCCACTTGTGCGCATTCTCTCTCTCAAAATAATACACTTAAAAAAATGTGAATGCTGCCTTCAAGTTCAGTAACAAAATGAACAAATTCCCCTTTCCCTAGCCTTGCCTCTAGGCTCAGAAGCAGCTCCTAAGCAGGTAGCTGATCCTCGCTGTTCATTCTCTCATGTCCCTGCCCTGTTTTACTCTTCCCTTTGGCTCCAAGAGTAAGACCTTGGTGGAGAACAAACAGTAGAACTGAGCTCCTGCAGTCAGTTACTGAGTAACTCACAGCTGAACTCTTCCATGGAAATGTGGCAAAACATCTTTCCATTTTTGGAAAAACAGAGCTATCCCCAACTCCCCCGGGTTTCTAGTTTCTAGTATGCTATTTTAACTAAGGGTGAAATAAAGTTCATCAAAATAATCCTGCATTATCATTTGGCAGTTTTTAGGTAAGATTCTCAAAGCATCTCATTGGAATTTGCTCAAGTTCTCACAACTGTTAGAAAGTTCAGCTTTAGTTTCAGGGACACCAAATCAAAGCAACAAATATTTATTGAACATGCCCAGTGCACATGCCACTGGGTCTTCAATGTACCAGGTACTCAAATAAATATTTGAGTTTGAAGAAACCCAGGTTCAGAGTAGTTTTGCCTACTTGACAGAAAAATACTTTAAATGTAAAGGTTATTAAAAATGCTTAATTATCCAGCAGCACTGACACCTTGTGTGAACTCAGAAATACTGGGAGAGAGTCACATGGAGTTAAAGTTCATTGTCTTACTTCAGTTCCGGAAGTTGTAGGTGGGGAAAGAAAAATAGAGAAGAGGAAAAGGCAAGAGAGCAGAGGAAGAGGTATGGGGGAAAGTTCTCTGGAGAAAGGGAGTGGGTTGGACAAACCCAGAAGCAGCAGGAAGAAACTGACAGTAAAGCTAAGGCCAAGGGTGTTTTTTGGTAAGTACAGGTCAATCATGTGACCGACGTCTCTCACCCACCTCTGCCAAGGGCTGCTTCAGCAAATCTATCCAAATCCATTTGAGGGGTGAGGTGGAAATGAGGGTCTAGGGATGAATGTGGCTTGGTAGCTTTTATTCCATCAGGACACACACAGTGGGTTTCAGACCCTTTCCTGATGGCTAGTGCTAAAAAGCAACAGATGCTGGTTGGGTACAGGCTGTTCCCACATGGAACGGAATAGCATCTTGTGTCCCTACAGAAGTTCAGCTAACCAGGGAATGGTGCTGAAGGGAAAGCCCGAGCGGTTCAGTTAGAGCCAACAGGCCGGCCCACTCTGGAGAGGCCACCTGCATCACGGCCTATGTCTGTCCCAGAGTTCAGCAGTCTCCCTAGCTTGTCAGGGTAACGAAAAGCCCAGTTAGATGACGAGGAGGGCAGGCTTGGGGCCGAAGGAAAATCAGAGGGCACCTTTTAGATCATAATAGCCTGAATGTTTTAGATTTGAGAGGATAAGGTGATGATAAATTGAGATGACTGTAGGTTTTCCTTGAAACTATTTTGAAGAGCTTTGATATTGCAAAGGTAATCCCCCCCCCCACCCCCTTTTAAGCTGGTGATATAGGAATAGACCTAGACCTAGTGCTTGGTCAGGGGAAGCAGGGGAAGCAACTGACTTTGGGGGCACCTGTTTGGGCATTTAAGAATGCCAGTCATGCTTGTACCATGTGTTGTCAAGTTATGGCTCAATTAAACACTGTCTGCGAAGTTCCTCCCTCCTCTTCATTCCCCATCCTGGTGCTGGCTGGCCCTTACTAGTTCTTGTTAACTCTACTGACGGCAACCGATTCACTGGGTTCTCTGCCACATGAAATCACAGCAATCACATCACAGTCTGGCTTAAAATCTTTACTAATTTTTACTTGCTAAAAGATAAAATCCAAATGGCTCAGAATTGTATGCAAAGCTTTTCAAGGCCTGGCCTCAAACTAACTTTCCTAGCTGTCTCCCATTGCAAGGCCACATTCATATGCATGGGGGTGTGTACACGCTCCCGGGGTGCAGCGTCTGCGCCCCACTTTGCTCACCTTAGAAACCCTTTCCTACCTTTACAAATCAACTCTTCAGATGTAAAAACTTTCCTGAAGCACCTTGCTTCTCCAGCTCTAGGCATTTTCCTTGAAACAGTCCCTGGGTCATGCTAATTATGTCTTACAACTCATTCACTCCCCAAGTCTGACTGCAGAAACCGGGTCTTTCTGCTTCTAAAATTGCCTGTGACATAGAACCTTGCTACTCACAACTGTGGTCCTTGGCCAAACAGGACCGGCATCACCCGGGAGCACATTAGATAATCCCAAGCCCCACTCCAGACCTGCTGAAACAGTAACTGCGCTTTAACACGAGCACCGGGTAATGCGTGTGCACGTGAAGTCCGAGAAGCACCAACACAGAAGCTCTCCAATAAATGTGAGTAAAGAGGCACAAATCAAATCCCTTCATTCCCCTGCGTGCAACCTTTCCTTGGATTTCCTTCCAGAATAAAACCCAAATACTACAGCATTGTCTGCAGGCCTCTGTGACCCAGCTGTGCCTCCTCTCAGGCCGTTCACTCCCTCTACTTTTGCCTCCACCACTTTGTCTCAGGGGCACAGATTCTTCTTTCGAAAGAAGAAATCCACACATCCTGTTTTCTCTGACTAGGACTCTCTTGTCTCCAGCATTACCTGCCATTCTGTCCATCTTACCTTCAGCGCAACTTCCTCAGGAAAGCCTCTGCCGCCCAGCCAAGCGAGGTTAAGTCTTCTTTGTGTGTATTCTCACAGCTCCTTGCTCTTCCAAGGACAACAGTGGTTGAATACTTTGGTAATTTTAGTGGTTTGTTGATGATCGTTACCAATTTTTAAACTATATTCACGTCAATTTCCATAATTGGGAGTCTAAGCTCCTTGAGGATAAAGGCAGCATTATCTTCTCAGTATTGGACATATTATTAAGTACTCAATGGGCCACCATGTTGGAAAGTAGGATTTACTAACTGATCATTACAGATTAGCTGGATACTGTAAATGACGTGCTAATACATACAAAAAACAAACTCCTGTTAATCTACGTGGGTCTCAGTGTAAGGGGTCAGAAAATTGCTTGTGGGGAGGGTAGGCCTAGGTAAATGGTAAGATGGCAGGGCTGGTCCTGGAATTCTCTCTCTAGATTTTGTAACATTCAAGGATGGCTGCAGTAGTTACCATCCTTCATACCCCTGAACTTTTTTTTTTACTACGGTTCCTTCCTTTGAGGTCAAGTATGGTACCAAACAAAGGACACCTAATTGCTAATTGTTAGTAGGAGGAGTAACTAACCTTCACTGGTCATGAGTAGTATTCTTCTCTTAAAGTATGGACGTTTACAAAAAAATTAAAATTAAAAGAAAAAAAAAGACATTTACTGGGGTGCCTGACTTTGGCTCAGGTCATGATCTCACAGTTTGTGAGTTCGAGCCCCACATCAAGCTCACTGTTGTCACTGCAGAGCCTGCTTTGAATCCTCTGTTTCCCCTGTCCCTCCCCTGCTTGTGCTCTCTCTCAAAAATAATCATTAAGGTTGGACTAATTTCTGTGGTATCTCTACAAAATTGGCTACTGCACGTATGCGTTTACTTGTGCGTGTTACATAATTATTCTTCACGTTAAAAAAATATTTAAAAGGTGTGATAATCCCAAGGTTAGAAGAAAATGGCACAGACTCATTTACAAAAAAAGACTACACGTTTCTCCTCATTAATTTATCATTTAATATAAATGCTGACAGAAAGCAGATAAAGACCTTGTAGACATTTTCATGTATTTACAAACCAAAAGGTGAATCACCTCCTTCTACTTGTTAAAATAACCCTTTTATCTGCATCTCATGGGAGCTTTTAATACTACTCAGGAGCAACATGAGGCTGAGTCAGTTTCCAAGGTTATAAAGAAAGGAAACAGCGTTTTAACAAAATGTGGCATCTTTGATATAAACAACATGCACACAAATAATACAAAATTGAAAAAGATGGCCCTAATCCTCTTAAAAACCCAACAAATGAACATGTACTTGTTCAGACCCAGATTTCTGCTGCCCTAAACATCTTCCTACTACTCTTGATTTCCACCTCACTTGTTTTGAAGGCTCTTTAAAAACTGGAAATATAAACACATTAAAAAGAGAAGAAAATGGTCCATTTCAAACAGGGTTCTTTTTCCTATTCCAAAAGAACTTTCAAGAGATAAAGTCTTCAAATAAGATTTCACAGTTTGCTAGACGCTAAAGGATTATTCATAGCTTGTGAAATTCCAACCCATTTATCTTCACTTAAAAAAAAAGTTGAAAACATTTGGAAAAAGTTAAATTTCACAAACGTTACCAATTTAAAAATCAGCTGTCACTTTAAGACTCAATATTTTTATTTCTGAACAGGTAGGTGGAGGCGGGCAAGAAAAAACAGGGAGCTGAGGCAAGGAAAAAAACAGGAATGCAAGAGAACTTTTAAAAAATGGTATTTTGTCTAGCACTGATTTATACGGACAGGAGATATAAAGTCTCACTATCCAAAACTAAGTGATTTCATAGTCATTTATAACCTGACTCAAATCTCATGGGCTCCTCTATTAATCTAGATTATTCTTGTCTTGTTAAATATACCTCTGCAGGGCACAATCACATACAATCAATACGATTGGTAAATTACACAAGCTCTATCCCAAGCAAATATGCATCAATGTTACAAAGTTATTTTAAAAAAACCAAACAAACAAAAACAAAATAAAACAAAATAAAATCCACCCAAAAAGGTGATAATGACTGCAGAATGTCTCGGGGAGACTGGTATGAGCCTAAAGACCAAATTGACCATAGTTAGGGGAAAAGGGTAGCAGGGGTTACAAGGGAAAGAGAGCACACAAAAAGAGGAATCTCACAACTGGAAAATGCTTAAGTGGGTAAAAGATTTTGTTCATCATCTTAATTCACTTTTTCCATTGCTCTTGTTCCAAAAAGTCACATCATCATCAAGTAAGCAACGAAGCCCCTGGATCAGTGAATAAAATGAAAAAAAAAAAAAAAAAGAAGAAAAAAAAAAAAATCCCCCGCCACCCAAGTTCCTTTCATTTCCAGAAGGTGAGAAGAGGAAAAAGGATGAGGGGGTGGGAGTGTGTGTGGGAGGTCTGGAGGGGGTGATAAAGAAAATGCAGGCAACCACACACCTGGAAAATATAGCTCTCAGGACAGTGCCTTAGGTGAATAGAGGATGTAAAAATGATAAAGAAAAGCTTAAAATACCTTAAATTAGAGGAATATTTTACAGAGTTGTTTAGATATTATTGTAAGAATGGCAGCCAATCACTGAAGAGAGATTACACTAATAAATGGTGATTTAAAAAAAAACAGGCAAAAAACCCCCCAAACCAAAGACCAGCAACAAGCAGGCAACCAATTATCCAATAGTTCGTCCCATCCTTTCCTTGGCCCTTTTATGCAGTGGCTGGGGTGGGAGCAGGGCCTGCCTGACAGTTTCCAGTTATAAGATGACTCTGAGCATACAAGCTAAAGAGGATGCCAAAGACTTGTGAGCTCTGTCTGCCTAAGCGTTAAAGACAACAAAACAGAAACAACCAGAAACAGAGAGACCTCAATACGAGAAAATAAGTCACCTTATCTAGTATATAATAGACTAACTCCACAGGATTTTACTTTTCTACATACACATTTTTGGGCACAGTATTATATTGAGGTTTAACTTCTGTCTCTTGGGTTATTGTGTCTTATTTTCTTGTGAAAATAAAAGTTATTACTCTAGGGATGTTTTGTTCAGGAAACAAATTTAAAGGAAATTCAGTGTTTGGCTGAAAATTGGGAGGCTCTGAAAACAAGGATTCCAGTGGTGAGGTTAAGTCCTTTTACCACAATAGGATTTCAAAGGACTCTTTACCTACTTTGTTCAGTGCAGTATTGAAAATCCACCTATTGGGAACACATTTATTATTAAAAGGTGTAACTTCTTCCTGGTGGTGGCAGTGTCCTATTCTTTATTAACATTAACATTATAACTAGTATTACTTATCAAATTAGAATCTTTTATATATGAAAACATCTTTAGCAGTCAAAGCAATAAAATCTTAAATCCCAAATCTTAAGTTGGCATTTACTATAATAGTACCTTGCCAAAAACAGCTTTCTTTTTCAAATGGCTCAGAAAAGTTGAATTAAGAATTAAAAAATATATTAACTGCAATTCACCTATAACTCCCCATAAGTAATTTCAGCAGGAAAATTTCATAAAGCTGAGCTGAAGCAACAAATAAACAGAAAAGTCATAGTTGTCCAAGGCAGAACAGTATGAAGAAGGAACAGCAATACAAGTAAAGCGTTAACACCAGCAAATTGCTTATATGTGTCCACTCCCTAATGTCGGAAGGGAAATTTGCTTTAGTTTAGTTGCTAAAATTTTTAAGGACAGGCTGACTTTTCTGGGAACAGATCATCTTGCAACACTATAACCATGTATCACCAACTAAAAAATAAACACAATCAGGCTCTTTCAGGGTATAAATCTAAGTAAAGGCTGCAGTTAATTTCCAGGCAGATTATTAATTTCTCTTAAAACGTAACCAGGTCTTTCTTTTTAATAAAATATAGGTCATTACAGGTACTTTTTTACAGGTAGATTTTACATATGAAACCTTTACTCAATTCTTTAAAATGAGCAGAAAGAAAGTGGAAAAACGATGGTAAGATCCCTATCTATCACCACTTGGATTTAATAGCAATCAAATACTTTGTAGTGAAAAGAATCTGTTTTTCTCCAAATCTGAATATAATCTCACATGCAGTGACTATAGTTTATTTCTCACCAGTCACATGCTCATGAATTTTTTTACCCAGTCCCACAGCTTGACCATAGTGATACAGATTGTCCTTCAGACACAAGTGAAAAGCCAAAACACACAAGATGCTACAATGACAAGATAATCTCAAAAAACAGGGGGACTGCTTACAGACAATATTGTAAAAGATGACATTCACTGGTTTAGAGAAACTGATGAATTTTCATTACTTTTACATTTTATAAGGCCAGCTACCTTTAACAGTTAACTTAGATAAATCTACTTAACAGTACAATCAACTCACATATACTAAAAGGTTTCACAATCAAAATGGCTATATCCCCCCAAACCAAAACAGAGTAAAGCACAAGTCTTTGGCTCTCCTTTAAAGAAAACAGCAGGTTACCATTCTTAACCAGACCTTTGTTTGCCTACCAGTAGGGCAAATACCACATTTGTGCATCACTGAGTAATAACACCATTAGAAAAGGCAACTTCACAGAAGTTATTGGCTAAGCGAATTCATTTGAATGCTCTGTTTTGAGGCAGCAAACTGTCACTGTTGCAGATTGGGGAGGGCAGTGGGTAAGTCAAGGGGGAATTTGCAAGATAGAAAAGGGCCAGGAAAAAAAAAAAAAAAACCCTTGAGCTCCAACCCTAAAGACCTATGGAAAGTCTGATGGAGTTACATATTCATGGTAGCAAATGAGAATCATATCAATTCTATGTCTTTTAGGCAAAAGAATAAATACAAGGGAAAGACCAGGAGAAGGGAAGGGAAATAAGATGAGAGAAGGGAATCAGCCACATTAATGCCATACCAAATAATTTTGTATACATTCTGAGTAGGTGAATATTTGTAGCTGGCATTAGAAATAGTGTCTTATGTGAATACTATTACTAGAAACCTATGCTATAATTAACTGTTCTTTTGATTACAAAAGTAACAAAGAATGGATCTTTGGTCACTTCAGCTTCTGTAAATTACCCAAGACAGGGCGGCTATTAGACTTATCTTGTGACAATATCTATAAGTAAGGCAAAATAACTACATATAAGTTAGGAAACTGCATGTAGATATCTTATTCTTAGTTCTACGCTTTTCCAGAGATACCTTGAAAAAAAATAAGTCAAAGTACTTTTATATTCCTAGCTATGATAAGATCCTGGTTTAAAAAAAATTAAGATCCTAGTTTTGTAATCTAAACAAGAGTGAACACAATGCTTATTATACTCCTACCTTAACCTTTTCAGAATTGCTTATGTTCGTCTGAGATGTCAGAGTCTTGCTTCTGAATTCAGTGAAAAGCAAATAAAAGTCATTTCCAGAAGAAATTTATATGTTAATAAGTAGAAAGCCTAAAAACTGCATTTCCTATCTGACTCATTTAATCTCTTTACTCTCTCTAAAGGCAGACATTTTAAAATAAGCCAAAAAAAAAAAATCAGTGCCTTTCGCAGGTTTTGACAAAAAAGCAGTTAAAGAGTCCAGCAGTTTTGCCCAAATAGGCCACATACCCTTACGGGCTCATCATTATCACAAAGTGTTTCACAGAGAAAAGGAAAAGAAAAAAAAATCTAAACTTTGGAGGTTTTATTTAATTCCTAAAACTGTTTGTGAACACCAGGAAAGTTTTAAGAATTTCCATGAGATAAAGCAGAATGACCAATTTAAAACAGGTAAGTCATAGGCACAATGGGGCAGGGGATCATTCTTCTGCCTTTCTACCCAACCAGATTTCCTCCAGAGTGTGCGGGGCCCTTCCTGAGGTGCAGCTAGAATTAAGGCTACAATTTAAGGGATCTGCCCTGACCCCCAAAGCCCCCCACCCCCCCCAATGAAATTACCTTAAAAAGTGAAAGAGATGATTTTGAGTCAACTGAAAACAGTGGCTTTTCAGGTTTTATTCAGAGCAGGAATACTATTATAAGTTAATGCCTATTCCTGCCTAGCTTACAAAATCAAAATGGTGAAAGCAACGAGTATATCTGAAGGATATAAAAACAAGAACAGAAGTTGGGTTATAAAATGTTTCAATGGATACCCAAAATGGACTTTTACTTTTATTCTGAACCTCAACAAAATCAATACTCATAAATTCCCTTCCAGTGCCAGACTCACTGAGTTCCAAATAAACCAACTGCTTCTAAAACTTAGGAATTATCTAACATGTCCAAAGGAGAAATACAACCTGCCCAAATCTGCCTACAGAAGGTTGGAGGCCAAGAATGTTGCCTTTTATGGTTATACAAAGAAATGAAAAATCTTGGGACTCTGTCAGACACACACAGTTTCTCTCCTTCTCCCAAAAAATAAGCACTTATGTGTAAGAGGGTTTTAAGCAAAAGAGAAAACAAACAAAAAAGCAAAAAAAGCAAGTGTATTTTTTTTTAAAGTAAACTATGGATATCAACTGCAGAAATGCCTCATCTTCATTCAGTGCTTCTACCTCCCAATCAGTCATTTTATCGCAACAGCTGCGCTCATGCGAAAAAATCCTTAAAACATACCCAATATATATACAGATATAGCTATGTATATATGTATATATATATATAATATATATAAATTTTTATTTAAATAAAAAAGAAAGCTCGAATCCCAAGCCAATATGTGTATATCAAATCCTTGACCAGCCAGGTCTGTAGGGCATAATCAAATTCAATGTGAAATAGTATATAAACACGGTGCCTTGACTGGGCAAATTAAATAATTGCTACTCAAAAGAGTGTTCTGTTTGGACTCTCCTACTGGTAGGCAATGGCAGGACTGTATTTCCCTCCCCCCCTCCCCCATTTGTTTCAGTTAACAGTATGATGGACACAGAGCTTACACTGAGGTTGTTATGACCTCAGCAGGAGTTAAGGGTTAAGAAAATAAGAAACAAGAAAAATACAAACTCTTGCTTTTACCCAACCAAAGCAATGCAGTAACTTATTACATAACCAGTGCTTTCTGTTTTAGTAGTAGAATCCAGAAGGGAATTTTTAAAAATCAGGCAAACAGAGGGAGGGGGAGGGTGACTGTATCAAATAATCCCCACAAAACATGTTTTATAGGGTTTTAGTTCAGTATAGACACATGGCATCAGAATATGTGCAGCAGAACTAAATAATTTCATAAAGAATCTCATCACTATTGTAAAGTCAAGTCTCTGAAAACTGACTTTTAGGTACTTATTACCTATTGGTGCTAAGGATACTGAACAGCAACAGCTAGTCAATTCATAAACCATCCTTAATATCCTGGCAGTCTGTCCTTGCCAAATCTATTTGAAAGCCAGGGACTTTTATTTTATTTTACACTTTTGGGTTTTGACAGTAAAACAAAACAAAAACATCCACTGAAATAATGTGACTGTTCATTTTCGGTTCAAGTGTTGTGGTTTTAAAACATGCTTGATTTTCCTATTATTATTGTTTTTAACACTCTAGGATTTTAGCAGAAGTTTAAAATTTGAAAAAGCACAGGTCCGAATTTCTAACCAGCAGCTCCATACAGGTAATATACCAATCATGTATCTCCCAGGACTAATAAATTACAGTTCATTCTTAAATCAATCTCCATTTAAATCTAATCATTCTAAAACACTGGCCTGGCTTTCTGATTAAGAGAATGCAAGGATCCATTATGTGGAAAAGGACTTCAAAAATTAATTGGTAATTATCTCTCTGGAAAGTTGAAATAGAAACAAAACCCTCCTGAACAACAAAAAGTTTTAGTGCCATATGGAAAAACACACATCAAGCAAGTAACCAGAAAGGGAAAGAAAATTATGACTTTCAAGTAATGGCTCTTTGAAAAGTTGGTTTGCTGCACATTTTCTAATAAGTAGTCTACTACTGTCTCTTTGTTTCTCAAGCACCACAGAATTCTCAGACAGGCCGGTGCTTTCTGTGTGTTTTAATTTATGGGGTTGTCAAAGCTGGAAAGGATTGGGGTCAGGAATTATACACTGGGTATGTAATAATACCAAAATACAAGAAAAACCTACTTCATTAAGATCATACAATTAATCAAACAGAGTGTATATATAATATCTTCTTTTTTTTTAAGCCCTGGATCCAAGGCGTCCAAAGTTATTAAAATAAAGTTCATTCACAGAACAAAAACAAATTTAATCTGAATTGCTTGCAGATACTGCTAATTTTCTTTTTCTTTTTCTTTTTTTTTAAATTAAAAAATGCATTAATGTGAACTATGTGCAGGGTTTGTTTTTAGTAGTGGTGTTTGTGCACATTGCCTCCGGTACTTTTCCTGGATTTCTCTGACCACTCTCAGAGAAAATGTTTAGAAGTTATCTGTTCTCCCTACCCTACCCCACAAATTGATCAGGAGCAGAAGATAAAAGCAGGATTCTTCATCATTTAGGGAGCAGAACTGGGAGTAACTCCCGATCTCTGGGAGTCATTGTTGTCACCTCCTCCCTCAGGGTCCTCTGATAGGTTCAGAGAGCTGGTCTTGTTTGACAGGAGGCTGATATTCTCTTGTGTCAAAGCTGATCCATTTGGTACATCACTGTTAACATTAAAAAAAAAAAAAGTTAGAATTTTAAGGAGAGAGACAAAAATGATTAGTAGAATAAAATCAACAGGGCCTTTCCTTTTTTAAAAATTTTTTTAATGTTTATTTATTTTTGAGAGAGAGAGGGACAGAGCGCGAGCAGGGGAGGGGCAGAGAGAGAGGGAGACACAGAATCCGAAGCAGGCTCCAGGCTCTGAGCTGTCAGCACAGAGCCTGACGTGGGGCTCAAACACACGAACTGCGAGATCATGACCTGAGCTGAAGTCAGAAGCTTAACTAAGACTGAACCACCCAGGTGCCCCAATAGGGCCTTTCTTTTAATAGTATGGAAAAATATGCAACTATCTTTTAAACTTTTAATTTACAGCTCCGTATCATGCTTTAGTACAGGGGCTGACAAACTAAGGCTAGCCACCTGCCTGTTCCTCTAAAGTACAGTTTTACTGAAACCCAACCCGCCCATTTGTTCACGTGTGGTCTGTGGCTGCTTTCACACTATAATGGCAGAGCTGAGAGTTTCCACATATACTATAAGACTCAAAATTTTAAATATTTACTATCTGGACTTTAAGAAAAAGTACTGACTCCTGCTTCAGCAGGCTTACTAGTATAAGAAATTATTTTGAACCCAGGGCAATGCATGGACTTAAATAGCTAAAACCAAAGCTTGAAAGCAACAGGGATTAGAAATGATTATTATATTCTCACCAGGAAGACAACTCAGGACTATGCAGCAAATGCCCCCAAAATACCCGAAGGAGGGGCGCCTGGGGGTCTCAGTCGGTTCAGCCTTCTCACTCTTGGTTTTGGTTCAAGTCATGATCTCACAGTTCATGGTTTCAAGCCCCGCGTTGGGTTCTGTGCTGACAGCATGGAGCCTGCTTGAGATTCTCTCTCTCTCTCTCTCTCTCTCTCTCTCTCTCTCTCTGCCTCTCCCCCATGCTGGTTCTCTCTCTCTCTCAAAATAAATAAACATTAAAAAGGGAGGGAGGGACAGGGTGGAAGGTAGATTTGAAAGAAGCTAAATATCCACATGCTTTAAAAGGACTGGAAAGGTATACACCAAAATGTGAATGTTGGTTTTAAGTAAATTAAAATACAGGAGAAAGAAGGAAATGGGAACAGAAAAATTCATTTGTTAGGTATTAACAGAAAATTCAATTTTGGATCTGTTCTAAAATAAGTTTTAAAACTCATAAAAATAAGTAAAAATAAGTTTTATAACTAAACTTCTACAAAAATATTCTTTTCTCAATGTATACAGAATAATGACATTTTAAAATCATATTTATGAGAGCACTTCTGTCAGGACTGAATAATATAAGACTACGGAAAATGTCCCTTTCTTTACCTGAATGTCAATGTAAGGTCCTCAGCTGGAACCTTACTTTGTGGTTCTGGTTGTCCATTTTCTGCTTGCTTACTTGTATTCAATTTGCTTTTCATGTCCAGAGAACACTGGTTCTCCTTGGAAAAAGAAGGAAGTAAATTTAATTACCATATATTTTATAATGCCAATGAAAGAAGACCAAATATAGATAATATAAACTGATGATCCATAAATCATATTCAGTCTTTATAAAATGACCAAAGGAACAGGAAGCCTGAGAGACATACATAACAACAGAGTACATCTACTCACTAAAAAAGCTAGAAAACAAGGGGGAAAATGCCTGAAATGAGAAAACCTGATGCCTTAGAAAAGATAAGCCAAAATATAATAACTACCTATAATATACTTATTGAAAGCAGAAAAATAAAACACCTATTCATCTGCTTAGAAGGAATGTGAAAACTATGCAACAAAAGTCAATTACCCATGCAACCTGGGGGGACGGATCGACAATTTACTAAAATCAGTATTGGTGTGCTAGGAAGCAAACCCCAAACACATCCATGGATAGAACTCCTCAAGAAGAAATGTGTAGACTGTATTTCATTCATAACAAAAAACAGGTCTGCAATAACTAAAGGGCTATAAAAACTGAATGTTTTTTTGCGGATACATATTTTTATAACATAATGGTATTGCAAAATCATCAACACCAACCCCTCGGCTTCCCTAGTCAATATGTTTAACAGTAATTTAATAACCTCCAATTAACTACCTGTTTTCCCTGAAAGTTTTTTCATAATGCAGAATCCTAAGACAAAGAATATACTCAAACCAAAAGGGAATGAGAGGAATGAATAAAACCAGGAGGCATCCCATCTTCCTAAGACTTATTCAGGATATTAATCCTTCACTGGAGTGCCCTAGGGTGATGCGCCTAGAGGCTTGAGTTCTGGAACAGCACTACACAGACGCTCTCTGGTCACACCCCCGCCCCTCCAGCCGGCACCACCCTTTCCCACCGTAACACTCACCATACTCAGTTCCCGGGTTCTCTTCCCGATTTCCCTTTCCACCTGGTGCAGTTCCAAGCTCAACTGCTCACTTGAAATCATTCCAGGCCATTTTGGAGGTGGTGGTGGTGGCTGGGACTGGCCTGCCAGGGTGCTCACCTCCCTCTGCAACACCAGCCTGTTACTAACAGCCTAGTGCATAAAGCCAAGCACATACACAACTCAACACATTTCACACCATGCACAGAATGACCAGGCCCAATTCCAGAACATCGCCTCAAATACCTTTTCACTAAGATATTTGCAATAAAAATGATGCAATGGTAAGGCACTATCTCTTTGAGTACCATCTGAATTTAAAATGAAAAAATAGGGGACTTAAACTTAGTAAAGAATATTTGAAAGAGAAGTCAAGTATAAATGTACATCTTTCCCCCTTTTTTAAATGGAATATTCTGAAGTAAATCCTGCAATTTATTTCCGTGAAACCTCAGTAATGGCAAGGATTTTTAACCATAATGAGTTAAACATGTGGCAAGCTTCCAAATGCTGCCGATACTCTTTTGGAACAGAAAATTGGTCTACAAATTTCAATTAAGACAAAAAGCCATAAATTATCAGGATAAGGAATAACACTTTACAGAGTTAATGGTCTGAATCTTTAAGAAAGTTAATCAACTAAAGATGATAAACATAAACACAGCATTCTCTTTTTTTACAATAGGAATTAGCAAGAAGTTCTGGACCAATGTAAAGAAAACAATGGCAAATGAAGACAGAAAATGAGTATTACACAGTTAAAAACAATTCTAAACCTTATTGCTTATATAAGAGCACAAGCCAGACATGTGTTCCAAAAAAAAAAAAAAAAAAAAAAAAAAAAAAAAAAAAAATCTCCTGTTGGTCTTGGTAATAAGAGAGTCTAAGATAGAATTAGTTAAAAATTTATTTCCCCCTAAATTTTTTTTTAAATTTCTAAGGAGATGCCTTACTTATTAAAGATCTTGGTAGAAACAAAAGACTAATAGTCTAACAGTTATTTTTCTCTCCAGATGGGGAAAATGTATTTATCAGAATAGTCTTCAGAATATATATAGTCTTCAGTTTACTAAATTCAAAGATTATGCTCTCATGCAAAGGGTAATATTAACAAAACCTAGTCTTCTTTATATGGCACTTAAAAGGATTTTTAAAATTCTTTGTTTTCAGCAATTTTTTTCTCTAAGTGTCAAGCAGCACGGCAGAAAGAATACTGGATATGAAGACTTGGGTTCATATTTCAACCTCTGTGAAACTCGTATCTTTCAACCAGAAGAGGGGGGACTGTACCACTTGCCCTAACCGACCTATCAAGAGATACTGTAAGGGTCAAGTAGGATATACGTCAACTTATAAACTGAAAAAACTCTATTAATGAAAGATACAATTGTTATACAGAGGCTATGCTTGAGTCCAAGTTCTAAGCTTCTACTTTTTTTTTTTAAGTTTATTTATTTTGAGAGAGAGAAAGAGAATGAGAGTGCAAGTGGGGGATGGGTAGAGACAGAGAATCCCAAACAGGCTTCACACCGTCAGTACAGAACCCAACACGGGGCTGGAACCCACGAACCATGAGATCATGACCTAAGTTGAAACCAAGAGCTGGACACGTAACTGTCTGACCAACCAGGCACCCCACTAAGCTTCTACTTTTTAAATATTTGTAAATAAATGCTGAGGATTAAAGGAAATCAGAAATTTTTTTTTAAATTAAGAAATATGAGAAATTAAAAACAAATGTTGGGGCACCTGGGTGGCTCAGATGGTTAAGAATCTGACTCTGGATTTCAGCTCAGATCATGATATCACAGTTCACAGGATCAAGCTCCGCATTGGGGTCTGTCTGTGCTGACAGCTCAGGGCCTGCTTGGGATTCTCTTTCTCCCTTTCTCTCTACCTGCCCCTCCCTGGTTGAACATGCATGTGCCCATGTGCCCTCTCTCTCTCTCTCTCTCTCAAAATAAGCATTTAAAAAAATAAATTAGGGGTGCCTGGGTGGCTCAGTCGGTTGAGTGTCCGACGTCGGTTCAGGTCATGATCTCGTGGTTCGTGAGTTCGAGCCGTGAATCAGGCTCTGTGCTGACAGCTTGGAGTCTGGAGCCTGCTTCCGATCTGTGTCTCCTTCTTGCTCTCCCCTCCCCTGCTCACGCTCTGTGTCTCTCTCAAAAGTTAAATGAACATCTAAAATAATTTTTTTAATAAATTAAAAAATAATAAAAACAAATGTAAAGCTAAAGGCATTTGTTGATAAAAACTGTATACCTTAAATGTGCCATCAGGGAACATAAGTTCCTGTTGGGAAGTTTTAGATGGCCTGTTTTCTATTCTCATGGAATAGAAATTCTAAATTTCCCACCATCCCACACTGAAGTCTTAAGTATTTAAATTCTTTGAAGAATGGACACCTATACTAACTCTTTAAGAAAGAGACCTTAAGTTTTTATGTTCAGAGTACCTCAAAAGTTCTTTCTTTTAAAACCTCTTTGAGAACCCTTCAAAAACTGGAATGAAAAAATATCTGTGGTCTGGTACCTCTAAGCCACGTAGCTGGGTCTGCTGACTAATTTGATGGTTTAGTTGCTGCAATTCTAGTCGTAGCTGTTCCCGCTCAGCAGATGGAAGGGGTTTTCCATGACTGGCTACTTCTGACATGGACATTCTGTCCCTTGTATGGGAAAAGAAAGGGTGGAATAAATTTTAAATTTTATTAAAAATATATATATTATTGAACTAACGTAACATTTTGTGTCAACTATATTTCAATTGAAAAAAAAAATTAAAAGAGAGAAAACAAACAAACAAGCCCCCTAGGTTTGGTCTACTACTGTTCTGACATAAAAATCTGTTACTTCACTATGAAAAATATAAAAATTATTGACAGGGCGCCTGGGTGGCTCAGTCGGTTGAATGTCCGATTTTGGTTCAGGTCATCATCTTGCAGCTCGTGAGTTTGAGCCCCGCATCAGGCTCTGTGCTGTCAGCACAGAGCATGCTTTGGATCCTCTCTCTCTGCTCCTCCCCTGGTCATGCTCTCTCTCAAAAATGAGCATTTAAAAATAAATAAATGAGTAAGTAAGTAAATAAATAAAAATTACTGACAAGTAAAACAAATAAGAAAAGCTGAATAATTTTAAAGGTTTGTAGAAGCAAAAAGAATGACTCATACCTCTCACTGAAGTGTCCCTGAGAAGGTATGTTTTGATGAGGTGAATATGGAGAACCTCCCCAGCCACTGTGGGTTCCATATGGACTATAATCTACAAGAGAATAATGTAGTGCGGTATGATGCAATTCAGAGGTTTGATTCTTTTAAGGCAGCCATAATCTAGAAGGCATAGGCATTTTGTGTACACGGCTCTCTGGAAAGATGTCTACCAATGTGACAAGAGGATACTGATGGTTTTTTTCCCCCACTGAACGATATCAGTGCTTGTAACTGTTTCAATGTTTAAAAATGAAAATTTATTATTTTAATAATAGCAATGAAGCTAAAAAACAACAACAACAACGGCAATCTTCACATACCAGACCTGCTCATCTGTACCCTTAGAATTCTCTAGTTATAATTACTTTCTGCAGGGATAATTCCATGGAAAAGTTTAAAAGACTAGTGTCTTGGAAGATTACGGACAGCACTGATCGTAGGGATCAGTGCTGAAAGTAGGGAGTCGGGATGGTGCTGAAAGTCATGAATATGAAGCCCCTAAATCAGTTTACCTATGATTCTTACCTGAGATGTTCATCGGTTTTGTGGGAGCTCCCTGAGGTGCCATAGCCTGCATTGGACCAGCACCCTGATATATTGTTTTGGAGGTTCGAGAGATGGCACCAAACCGAGAAACGGTTGGTCGGTCTCCGAAAGGGATAAGGTCATCATCACTGGTTTCTGCTGCTCTTCTTTGAAGATCCAGTCGCTGGTCTCTCATTCCTTTACTCTCCACGTTCTGATAAAAAGTAAAATGAGAAATCCACCCCACACTTAGATCTCTAACATTACTTCTTCCAGATATGTGATAAGGTTAAAAAAAAAAAAAAGTATAACTTTCTTACTTGTAGGACTAAAGTACTTTGCTTGTCATAGTAAACACTGCTTTTTAAACCTTTGCTCACTCCCCACAATAAGAAATATATTTTACATCATGACTCAGTACATATACATATTCTAATATATAGATATAATTTTATGACAAATATTTGCTTCTTACTATATGTAATGTACTCTCACATTTATAGTTATTCGAACTCATTTCTTTAAAAAAAAAAGGCCCATGACGACCCAATTTCAAAACTCAATAGTTAGAAAACCACCACTTAAAAATTTAAGTGTCAACAACAGATGTTTCAAAGGGATTCCAGTTAGAAAGAAGGAATTACCAAGATAAACTGAAACGGAAATTCAACTGCTAGATCTTTGCTACTCAAACTACAGTTCGAGGACCAACAGTAGCAGCAGCAGCAACACATGGGAACTCATTAGAAATGCAGAGTCTCAGATCCCACCCCAGTATTACTGATTTAGGACCTGCACTTTAATTGGCTCTAATTAGACTCCAAGGTAATTTATACACACTTGAAAAACACTGTCTTTTACCATTTAGGAGATTTTCAATCACATCTAGGTTAGGCTGACAAACATTTTTATTCTTTAGTGATTTAAGGAAATGAGTTTTATTTTGCTAATTTTTATTACTTTAATATAATAACTATTTCTGAAAGCCAGGTACAAAGCAAGGGTTCCCGTCTATCTCCACCTCATCTCACTCTTGTTCTTAGAGAGGATGTTTTCTTTTTTATCTTTTTTTTTTTTAATGTTTGTTTATTTTTGAGAGAGAGAGAGAGAGAGAGAGAGAGCGAGCGAGCAGGGGAGGAGCAGAGATAGACAGAATCTGAAGCAGGTTCCAGGCTGTCATCACAGAGCCTGACGCGGGGCTTGAACCCGCCAGCCATGAGATCATGACCTGAGCCAAAGTTGGATGCTCAAGCGACTGAGCCACCCAGGCGCCCCTAGAGAGGATGTTCTCTAAATAATGTTTCCTTAATCCCACCACAGAAAAATAAAAAGATTCAAAATTTCTGTCCCACCCCCACCCAATGCCTTTCTTTCTCTCTTTTTTGGCTGGCATCTAATCATATTTATGCTATGTATATCATTTCATTCATTTATGATATTAACATCCAAGTCTTACTTTTCTATTACTAAGAATTGGTCTCTTAACCAGTTGGACAAGTATTTGTCTATGAAAACCTGTATAATATCCTAGGCAACTTCTGTTAGGTTAATTAGGGGCACATGGCTTAAGGGTATTAGCCCAGACATACCTTTCAACATAGCAATACCACTTCTAAGCATAACTAATGTATGTACACAAGGAAATACACAAAAATGTTCATTGTAACACTTAACAGTACGGTAAAAGATCAAAATTAGCCTAAATGTCCATCAACAGGAAAAGGAACAAATAATGATTTCTATACATATTTACTGTATGATACCAGTTACCAGACAATGGTATTTGATAAAAAGTTAAAATGAATGAACTTGACCTATAAATTTGGATACATCTCAAAAACAAAAATTGAATTAAAACGCAAGCTGACATATATATTAATATAAGGTCTGTAAACATACAAAACTGTTTAGGAATAGTATGAAAGTATCCATGAAATGAGTAACTTTCAAATCAGGATAAAGGTTACCTCCAGGGAAGAAGGAAGGAAGTAAAAGGAGATTAGGCAGGTATATTCAGGAAGATCTCACTATTTCTATAAAGTTTTATTTCTTTAAAAAATAAAGAAGCAATTCAGATAGTTATGTATGTTAAGCTTGGGCATTAGACATACTGTTGTTACGTTATTTTTTATTAAAAATTAAAATAGAAGTATAACACATTTCAATATACCACAGTCCACTCGAAGCTTATTAGCTGCAATTCTGACTCAAATACTATTGTTCACTAGATTCAACTTTGTTGTTTAAACTTCAGAGTTTTAAGAGAGTTATAATTTATTTAGACAAGAAATCCAAGATCCTGATTAATTATGCAAGATAATTTAATTTTGTTTCTGAACAGTTGTTGGGTTCATTGTTGGCTGCACAGAAATATACTAGAATGCTCTCCTTTGTCTATCCAGATGTGCAATAGATTAATTTTTATACCTGAAAAAACAAACATAAAACCCCTATAGTTTAAAACTAACTCAATCACATAATATAGAATATGGCCTTGCAATTCTTAAGTAAAGCTCAAATTATTTGTGTCTACACTATTAACTACACAGACATATTTGGTGTATCCTGATTTGCATTAACTACAGCTTAGTTACTACACATACCATCATTTCCACACTCCCCGCTGCCACAACATCTTTGGGTTTTGCATCTTTGGTGCCAATGTAGGAGCCGATGGTATCACATGACCAGGGAGAATACTGGCTATAATCATTTCCTTTGTATTTCCCAGCTACTTTCAAGTCTTCGTCCAGAAACTACAGATGGAAAAAAATACACACATAGGAAATAAGTCTTTATAAGTAACAACACAGAGAAAGCAGGAATTTCCTAGAACACCATGCTAGAGCAACACAGTGATGGGTTATTTGATTTGTGTCAGAGCAGAAGATTTTTATAGACTCTGAAAAATATAAAATAGGTGGAGAAAGATGTTTAGTTTTTACTCTTTGTTAGCAGAGGGTCAAAAACAAGTATCTCAATATCCTTTAAGGAATCAAGCCAGGACTGGAGGAGGTTTGCTTATCCTCTTCTTCATCGGATGGAAATCAACATTTAAGCTAATACATACCCGGCCCTAGTTTTGCCAGACACTCCTCAATGTTTCTTTCAGTAACATTCCAGATAATCAAGAACATGAAAAACTACTTGAAACATAACTGAGAAGGCACTGTGTAGTACATGATGATACAGTAACTTTTACAGAAATCTCTTTAACAGCACTAATTCATGTATTTTCAAAAATGTGTAGTTACTTTGGAGAGAAAGTAGGGGACAGAGGATCTGAAGCCGGCTCTGAGCTGACAGCAGAGAGCCTACGTAGGGCTGGAACCCATGAACCACGAGATCATGACTTAAGCTGGAGTCAGACGCTTAACTGACTGAGCCACCCAGGTGCCCCTAATTCGCATTTTAAATAAATTCTGGGAGCGCCTGGGTGGCTCAGTCAGTTACGTGTCTGACTTTTGGTCTTGGCTCTGATCATGATTTCGCAGTTTGTGGGTTCAAGCCCCGCATCAGGCTCTGCGCTGACAGTGGGGAGCCTGCTCAGGACTCGTTCTCTAACCCCCTCCCCATCTCCCCTGCTCGTGCTTGCTCTCTCTCAAAATAAATAAACTTAAAAAAAAATTTTAAATAATAAATTCTGGTCCTTAGGCTGATTCTGCGAAGTGAAAAGGATAAGATACTAGATTTTCTCAACATGAGTTCTGAAATTATATAATAAAAGAATAGCTATTCTAATGTGATTTACTAAAATCACAACATTCACATTTACGTTTTACAAAGTGCCTTTACATGTACTATCTCCAATATTCCTCAAGTCCGTGAGAACACAGATGACTAGAACTATACTGTTGGGGCGCCTGGGTGGCTCAGTTGATTGAGCTTCTGACTTTGGCTCAGGTCATGATCTCACGGTTTGTGAGTTCAAGCCCTGTGTCGGGCTCTGTGCTGACAGCTCAGAGACTGGAGCCTGCTTTACAGTCTGTGTCTTCCTCTCTCTCTGACCCTCCCCCATTCATGCTCTGTCTCTCTCTGTCTCAAAAATAAATAAACATTAAAAACAATTTTTAGGACTTTAATACTGCTTTCGTGTTATCATAAATATATATACAGTGATATACTGAGAATACAGGGGCTCTTGGTATATGTAAGTGGCTTTATGCCTCCCCCTATCTAAAATAAAGATCTCTTCTCTGAGTCATCATTATTAGTTTTCTGTACTGACAGAGGGTCTTGCTGTTTATAAATATTATTCATTTTCAATGATAACTCCTGTTTCTATTGTCTATAAACTTTTTGTCCTACCTATATTTAAAACAATTTTTTTGGCTTCTCTGTCTCCTTTAGTTCTCCTCCAAATGCAAACTTCACATAGCTAGCTTTTTAAAAAAAATTTGCTTTATTATTTTTTTGAGGTAGAGCACGCGCATGCATGCAAGCAGGGGAAAGGGGCAGAAGGAGAGAGAAGAGAATCTTTTTTTAAATTTATTTATTTATTTTCTTTTATTTTTTTTATTTACATCCAAGTCAGTTAGCATATAGGGCAACAATGATTTCAGGAGTAGATTCCTTAATGCCCCTTACCCATTTAGCCCATCCCCCTCCCACAACCCTCTCTAATTACCCTCTGTTTGTTCTCCATATTTAAGAGTCTCTTATGTTTTGTCCCCCTCCCTGTTTTTATATTATTTTTGCTTCCCTTCCTTGTGTTCATCTGTTCTGTGTCTTAAATTCCTTATATGAGTGAGGTCATATGATGTTTGTCTTTCTCTGACTAATTTTGCTTAGCATAATACCCTCTAGTTCTATCCACGTAGCTGCAAATGGCAAAATTTCATTCTTTTTGATTGCCGAGTAATACTCCATTGTGTGTGTGTGTGTGTGTGTGTGTGTGTGTGTGTGTGTGTGTACGTACATGTACACACACATACACACCACACACCACATCTGAGAGAGAAGACAATCTTAAGCAGGCTCCACATTTAGCACAAAGCCCAACGAGGAACTTGATCCCACAACCCTGGGATCATGACCTGAGCTGAAATCAAGAGTTAGGTGCTCAACCCACTGAGGCACCAATACAATAGCTTGTTTTCATATCTTGATATGACCTACTAAGAAGAGCTTACCCCCGCCCCACCCTAATGTATTATACAGCTGTTAAAAAGAATGAGATAAGTTTATATCTGACAAAGAAAGACATCCAGGATAATTGGTTAAGTAAAAGGAAAAAAAAACAGTAAGATGCAAACAAAAACTCAGAATATAGTACTAAATGATCCTATTAAAAAACAATACATTAGTTCGTGCACATAAAAGCTGAAATATATTTACAAAGTTGAAACGTATAATAAATTTACAGTGATACAGACTATGGGACTTTGGAGAAATTTCTCTATGTTATGTATTTTTATAATGTACTAATTTAGTACAATTATATGTAGTTTATAATCAAACAAATAATATAAGAATATAATCAGATAACAGTAACTAAAATAATTCTAGATAAAGTTCCTTAATAGTGAGGATCCTAATTTTTATTAGAAATAAAAAAAAGTTATTATTTATTAAATGCTGGATGTGTGCCAGAGGCCTTATGTCTTACTTAAATCTTTCCCACATCACTATGAAGTAGGCTTTATTATGTCTGGTTTATAAATGGAGAAACCGGAGCTTCAGAGTTTAGGGAGGCTAAGTAATTTACAAAAGATCTCATGGAGTGACACAGCTTAACTTCAAAAATAAATTATCTTTGATTCCAAAACTAGCTTACTTTTTGCAGTGTCATATTGCTGATAAAATAGTATGGCCTAACTAGGTTCTAGGAGGACTCTAAAATACAATGTTTGAAAAAATGTAATGTTGGGGCACCTGGCTGGCTCAGTGGTTGACCATCCGAATTTTTTTTTTGGTTTACTTATTTTTGAGAGAGAGAGAGAGAGAGACAGAGAGAGAGAGAGACAGAGTGTGAGTGGGGAAGGGGCAGAGAGGGAGACACAAAATCCAAAGCAGGTTCCAGGTTCTCAGGTGTCAGAACAGAGCCTGACGTGTGGCTTGAACCCACCAACTGTGCAAGATCATGACCTGAGCCGAAATTGGACACTGACCCGCTGAGCCACCCAGGCACCCCATGTCCGACTCTTGATTTTGGCTCATGGAGCCTACTTAAGATTCTTTCACTCTCCCTCTGCCCCTCTCCCCCACTCATGCTCTCTCTATGTTTATACTTACAAATGAAGTTAGATTATTAATAGAAGATGTTATGATTTTACTAATTAACCTACTTTATTATGGAAAATTCATCTAAAGTGTTTAGATAGGAAAGTTGGGTAACTAAACAACTGTTATTTAGTAGACCACGTTCACAGACCCAAAAGATTACTGCTTACTATATGCAATGTGATGCACTTCACTTTTCAGTTTTCATTGTTATTATTCATAATCTGTCAGACAGTAAACCTGTTTAGAATCATAATTCTATACATAAAGGATGTAAGACATTTTCCTTACATAATATCAACTGCAACCCTGCTGAGAAAACCTATTTGACTTAAAAAAAAAAAACAAAACAACACTTACACACACTGTTGAGGCAGTGAATACAATCAATCAATAAACCAAAATAAATAAATGAGATCAACAAAGCAAAAGCTGGCTTTTTGGAAAAAAAAAAAGAAAAAGAAAAATTTGATAAATCCCTAGGAAGACTGACCAAGAAAAAAAATTACCACCGATATTGTAAGTGGAAAATGAACACCACCAAAGACCATGTAGATATTAAAAAGATCATAAGACAACATTCATTCATAATTAACAATCACCAGTGTCCTACAGAAACACAAAGATAATCCCCAAGATTATGCTTTGGAGCCCTGTAGTACATTAACCAGTTTATTCTAGCAACTTTCAGGGTTTTTTTCCTGCCTTTCACATTACTGTATTAACCTTTCTTTTTCTCTTGATCAATTTCACCATCCTATTTTCCTCATTACTGAGTTAAATAAATCCTTGGTGCATCTTACTTATTAAAAGTCTAACACCAAGAATAGAGAGGAATTTCATTAATTTGATAAAGATTATCTACCAAAAAACCTACAGCAAACATAATAATGGTAAATTATTAAAAGCTCTATTTACTCAACGACTAGAGATAAGACTACTTGTTGTCATTCCTTTTATTCAACCAACATTATAGTGGAAGATCTAGCTAGCACAAGGTTAAGAAAAAGAAGAGACCTAAGAATTGAGAAGGAGAAAGTCAAACGGTCATTATTCACAGAGGATTTGATTGTGTGTATGGAAAATCCAAAAGAGTCCACTAATATATGCTAGAATCAACATGGAAAGTCGGCAACACTGCTGAATACAAGGGTCAATACAGAAAAATCTATTTAATTTCTCTGTATTAGTAACAAAATGAAATTTCAAGAAGAATTCCATTAGTTTAAAAAAATCTCAGTTATCGGGGTGCCTGGGTGGCTCAGTTGGTTAAGTGTCTGACTTCGGCTCAGGTCATGATCTCACAGCTCGTGAGTTCGAGCCCCGCATCGGGCACTGTGCGGACAGCTCAGAGCCTGGAGCCTGCTTCGGATTCTGTTGTCTCCCTCTCTCTTTGCCCCTCCCCTGCTCACATTCTGTCTCTCTCTCTCAAAAAATAAACATTAAAAAAAATATATATATCAGTTATCTAGGAATAAGTTTAATTAAAGATGTGCAAGACACTGAAAACTATGATTTATGACATTTCTGAAAGAGATTAAAGATCCAAGTAAGCGGTGGATATATAATGTTCTTGCAGACTCAATATTCGAAAGATGTCACTTCTCCCTAAACCAATCTAAAACAACAATGTCCAATGGAAATAAAATGAGACCCCCATATATTAACGTAAAAATTTTCTAGCAGTCACACGAAAAAAAGAAACAGGTAAAATTACTTTTGCTAATATATTCTATTTAATCTAATACATCCAAAGTATTATCATTTTAACATGCAATTAAGAAATATATTAATGAAATGTTTTACTCCTGGGGCATACTAAGTCTCGGGCCCAGTGTATATTTTACGTTTACAGTACAATTGAATCTGGACTAGCTATATTATTTTAAGTACTCATTAGCAACATGTGGCTAGTGTTTACCATACTGGACAGCACAGATCCAGAGATTCGATGTAATCCTAATAAAAACTGATACTTTTGTGAACATCAACATGTTGATTCTAAAATGTGTTTGGAAATTGCAAGGACTAAGAACAGCAAAGGTAATATTGAAGAATAACAAAACTGGAAATACATCACCACATATTAAGACATATTATAAAACTATACTAATACAATGTGGTATGACTACAAAGACAGAAGATATAGATCAATGAAACAGAAGAGAGTCCAGAATCTTTTACAGTTACCCGACTATGACAAAGGTGACCTGATTATGATAATGATGACTGCAGAGCACTAGGGAAAAGATGGCCTTTCATTAAATGGTGCTAGGTAAAGGACATATCCTACGGGGGAAAAATGGATCTTCACCCCTAACACAGTAACAAGAATCAATTCTAGATGGATTACAGATGTAATTGTAAAATAAAATAATAAACCTTTTAGAAGAAAACACAGGAAAATATCTTCATCATCTTGGAAACAGCCAAGATTACTTAAACAAGACACACAGCAAACCAATGATGGAGGAAAAATTGATAAATGGGGACTAAAAATGATGTGCTTACCTCCTCTTGATGAAAGGCAGGAGGCAATGTCGGTGAAGGTGCAAAAGGAGGTGGAGAGATAACCTTCCTTTCCTCTAGCTGGGCCATTATTTCCTTTCGTCTGCGATGTAGCTCATCTAGACTAGGATGGGGCTGAGGAGGAGGAGGAAGCCGGCTATAAGGAGGCTCCTGAAAATGCAAAGTTTAGTAAAAACTGAGAATTTCAGAACACATTAATTCATTTAGCACATATTTTAAATAGACAGCAACTTGTATATTCATCTCAATATGTGAAAATCCTGAGACTTACTGCAACAAAGCAAAACAAAATAAGTAACCCACCCAAAAAAACTCTTGAGGATTTCCCAAAGAGCTAAATTTAAGTTTCTTTTTCTTAGCCAGAGACCATAATTTCTAAATAAAGTTGGCCCTTGAACAATACAAGCTTGAATGGCAAAGGTCCACTCATAAAAATTTGTTTCCATAAATACAGTTCTGTAAATACATTTTCTCTTACGATTTTGGTAACATTTTTTCTCTAGCTTACCTTATGGTAAGAACACAGCATATAATACATATAACACACAAAATATGCGTTAACCAACTATTTATGTTATTGGTAAAGGCTTCTGGTCAACAGTAGGCTATTAGCAGTTAAGTCTTCAGGGAGTCAAAGGTTATTACATGGATTTTTGATTGCATGAGGCAGGGTTCTGCCCCTTAACGCCTGCATGGTTCAAGGGTCAATGTAGATATAGAAATGTTAAATAAACTATCTAAACTTCAGAGACTAAGAAGAGTTAGTGGGAGTGGGGTGGGGTTTTTTATCCCTTTTAATGGTTTAAAAAAAAACCAAACAAACCCCAAAATCCTACCCAAATTGTGAAAAGATGTAAAAAAGGAAGGGGGGGGGGTTTCTTACAAAAAAGAATTAATCAAAGGGTTATTACCATGGCTAAAAGGTATATCACTGCAACAACAATCAAATTAAATCTATATAGGAAGAAAAAAGCCCAGCATACTCTGATGTACGAAGGTCTGATCTGAGTTGGATGGGGAGCCACTGGATAGTAACCCTCCATCTGTTGGTATCTTTCTCTGGATTCTGGCACATAGGATGGCACTGCTGCAGGTGGAATCTCAATGGGAATAGGACTTTCTCGGAAAATCTCCTCTCTTGTGTACGACTGAGCAGGGTACACTCGGCGGCCATCATAGTGTGGCGGGTACATAGGTGGATACTGTTGTGGCTGTGTGCCATACTGAGAGTTTACTACACGATCCTGGAGATAGGGTGGATAGTGATCCAAGTAGGGAGGACCAGGTTCAGGAGCAGATGGTGGCGGTCTGACAAAGCGGGACATACACTGTGGTGGTGGAGTGTAGTACATACCTGTACAATGCAGAGGAGGAACCAAAAGCAACAATAAGCCAATCTATCTTTTCATATTTTCCCTTCTGAAATATCTCAACACTAAAGAATTAAAAATCCATTTCTTTAGGTTTTCCCTTCTGCTTATGTCGTCAGGCTAACTTTATGAAAAATAAGCAGAAATTAACCTTAATCCTTAAAAGTCATCAAAAAACCTAATCTATTTATAATCTACAATAGCAGACTGGCTCTCTCAACTGACCATCTTTCTGGTGTGCCTTAACGCAATGCAAACATTGGAAACCAAAAGACTACCTTCCCTTGAGACTTGGGTTCCACAAATCACTCACACGAATTCTGAATGTGAAACTGAGTTAACTAGAAAGCAACATGGCACACAAACTGTGTGCATAGTAGCTATTGCATAGCTCTAGAATTCTTGAGACAAAAGTTGTGGCAGTAGCTTCCTAATTTTCAGACTTTTGTCTCAAGTGATGTGATCCTGGCGCACAGGTAGGACCCCAAAATTCTATTTCTACAGCTTCCTCATTGTAATTGGGCTTTTTTAGTAGCTACTTCTGAGAGTCATTCCTGGAGGCCTAGCTTAAGCCTACTTCTCCAATACTTCCACTGATTTTGTGGGTATCTAAATGCCATGCATTAAACCTCTTTCTGCTTAATGCAGCAAGAATGATTTCTGTTATCTGCCAGTGGACCCTGACTGATACAATGTATTTAAGTACTCAAAAGTACTTGAGTTTTTCCTGTGATGGATGGCCCAAAGGAAGATACAAAAACCTTTCATCATATTTTTATGTGTACTGACAATGTCATACCAATTTAAAGCTATTCTTTTGAAAGTAGAGAAGGCATTTCTGATTCAAAGTTAAGATAGCCTTGGGGAAAAAAGGAGAACATCTTTAATCTATCCCAGTTTAAAAAATAATAGCACCACACTGTCTCTGACAGAGATCCAACACTTTAGTTTAAAAAGCAGTGTTCATGTTTTTTCACAGCAATTGTGTATGTGAAGCCTCTTGGTCATCTCCTCTATTATCCATACCTGGTATTATCATTAAAACTGGCTAATTTTTCAAATTTGCCTATTTCCTTTAATCCCTTCTTCTTTCTGAACGCACTAATCTAGGCCTCAATACTCAAAACCTGGTTTAACAACAGTCTCCTTACTACTCCTTGACTCTAGACTGTCATCTTTGCAATCCACTTGTAAATTTATCTTTCTATTCCCATACCTCTAGTTAGAGCATTCTTCCATAAAGTCTTTTTGATTCCTTAATTCTCAGTGATCTCCCTTGAGTCTTGCAGTTCATCTCTCCCACATTAATATTAACTACCACAATGGAACACTGAATTTTAAACACACACATACCCACATATATATACAACATATGTACGCTCACACTATCCTTTATTAATATTGATTCTACACTATCATCTCTCTATACCATGTATGCTGCATTATTCTCATAAATGTTACAGGGCCCCCAAAAGTATTATGTGATAACTGAAAAACATAGTGTGTGTACCCACCATAATATTCTTTCCATGGTCTACTTGGGCGACTTGTTATTTCCACAAATATATGCACATATTTAATATACAACTAGCTTTCAGTGATTTGGGCAGTTGGTTTATTTATAAAGCTTTGCTAACTCACTTATTTTTATTTTATACTATTTAGTTGATCATAAAGTCTCAACTTTTTCTACAGTATTAAATAAGTGCATTTATTTACCTTGAGGCTTCTGTAAATATGATCACTCTTTCTTGGAATTGTTCTAACTCCTAAGAAAAGTGAGCAACATAAATAAAAGATCATTACCCTGCTGATAAGGTGCTGGTTCAAATGGTGGGGCAGCTCCTCGAGGATCCTGATAATAAACATCTGCCTGTTGCGCTGGATATAACTGAGAACCCCGTGGGACCATCTGAAGGGGTTTGGTGACAGGCATGGGAGGCAAGTCTGTTGGCCCCCTTGGAGGTACAGGATGTGGATTCACAGGTAAGGCAGAAATACTCTTAGGGACAGATTCCAGCCTAAAAGAATAAAATTCCAAAGGTCAACTTTAAGGTCTCAAAAATACTTCTAATATACACATATTGTAAATGTAAAAAAAAAAAAAAAAAAAAAAAGCCTCAATTTGGGTAACTTTTTCTTTTTTTATTTATTTTGAGTGGGGGCGGGGGGCAGGGTGGGGACACGAATGCATGGGTGAGCAGGAGGGGCACAGAGAGAATCCCAAGCATGCTCCATGCTGTGAGTGCCTGAACCCACAAACCGAGAGATCATAACCTGAACCAAAATCAAGAGTCAGATGCCCAACCAACTGAGCCACCCAGGCACCCCGGAAAACTGTTTTTTCCTAATAGTCATTTCTTTTACAAAATTTGTAAACTTTGACCTTATCTCACTTATGCTAATTATTTCTTAAAACGAACTGGCATAGAAAATAAACAAAATATAGCCAAAAATGAGTTTTGTTTTTTTTTTAAACCAAAACACTGATTATCTTTCTTCCCTCTACTTTGTTTATAAAGGAGAAATTTTAAATAAAAATTAGGAAAAATAACGTACAAGTCAGGAGGGGATCCAGGGGCACTACTGCTCAGATGATCTATCTTTCCTGGTTTCAGACTAGAATCGTAGGTGGGGTCTGTCCCTCGTGGAATCAGCTGTGTTACTGTATTCCCTGCTGATACAATTCCATTTGGCAGAGCGGGGGTTTTTCTGCTAGGCAGATCCACTGCACCTTCATCTGGAAGGACAGCTGCTGAGGGCAGGCCCACCTCATTAAGTTGACCCAAAGAGGCACTCAGGGGTCTTCTGGGAACCAGGCGTTTGTTCATTTTACGAAACCTATATAAAAAGCAAAAGCATACACCAAAACCCAAAATTATAAAAGCGAAACCAAGCACTAAAATGTATTTAAGAAACAGATACAAAAGGAAAAGATGCCAAGAACATTACTTTCTGGAAATACTCTTGAAACACTGGCTGTAGCTATCAACCTGAAAACTTGTATGTGTGTATACCCTATAAAATGTCAGGCAACACATGAAGTATAAAATTCCTTATAAGTATTTGTAACATTACTAATCATATTAATATTTGTATTATAACTTACTTTATTGTAAGTTCTATTTCTCAAACATATTTAGAGGGGGTAAGGAAAATCTTTAGAAGACAGTTTCTGAAATATTTTGCTTTAGCTTCCCCACGAATGCCGTGGGATACAGTGACTCTATACTGTAACAATAAAACATAAAGCCTGTGTACAGAGGAAATTTTGCCATTTATTCCAGTAATTTTTTTTTTTTTTTTTATTTTAGAGAGAGAGCATGATGGGGGCAGAGGGAAAGAGTGAGAAAGAGAGAGTCCCAAGTAGGCTCCACGTTCAGCACAGAGTCCAACGGAGGGCTCGATCCCACAACCCTGGGGGGATAATGACCTGAGCCAAAACCAAGAGTCGGATGCTCAATACACTGAGCCACACAGGCTCTCCTCCATTAAAATTTGTATATAATCAAGAATAGTAATTTGTATCAGATACGATTCAGAGATGCTGATGCTATGTATGCCTACACAAAATTGAAATTATTCTAAAAGTGGATTAGTGAAAACATAATGCCTAAATATAAACAGATACTGCAGTATAAAAGGCATGTAGATTGTAAATCTAACCACAGGAAAAATATTAAGCCAAGCCATCAGCCTCTACTACCCTTGTTCCTCAACGATGAAAGCAAATGTATTTACTCTTGCTAGAGCACTTTAAAAAATAATCTCAAAGACAAACTCCCATAAGAATAATGCTATTTTTCCCAATGTTTCCCATATTGGACAAATTTTATAGGGGTGGGGAGGAGACACTACTCCTCAGACATAACCACTGTTAGCAGTTTGGTACATAATCCTGCAGATTTTCCACTCCACACACTGCCTTAATATGTATGTAAGATTGTTATTAACAGAAATAGGGTTGTAACTTCTTCCTTTCACATTCTGGATATTCCCTTACGTTGGTACATTTTAGGCTATTCCTATTTTTTGCTAAAAAAAATGCAGTAACAGGTGCTTCTGTACATGTACTTGCGACCTTGTGTAACTAACTAGAAGCAGAACAGCTAAGTCTACTTACTCTATGCACATTAGAAACTGTTATAATGTTCCAAAACTATTATAACTCCTACTGGTAATATTTTAAAAAATGTCCTTTTTCATTATCTTATCACACACTGGGTAGTATTACAGTCTCTATGAATTTGATAGTTCAAAATATAATTTTGTCTTAATTTGTATTTAACAATCAATGAAGTTGAACATACTTTTACATGTTTATTACTATTTCTTCTGTGAAGTGCTTCTATGTTCATGAGCCATATATTTACTGGTTCTTCGCTTTCTTACAGATTTGTAGCAACTCATTTTGTGTTAGGGGTACGTCCTCTGTATGTCATTTCCCCAGCAATCTTTTTTTTGAATTCTGGCGTTTGGGCCTTATCTTAACTTTTCTGTAATCAAATTTATCAGTCTTCTCCTTTATGGATGCTGGGTTGTCATTCTTGAAAAAATCCTTTCCTATTGTAAGATTAGGTTAACAAAAACAGCAAAGATCCCTAAGTAGTGTATCATTTCCTTCTTAAAGATTTAGATCTCTGATACGTTTATAATTCGGTTTGGTATAAAGGTAAGAATTGAGTTCTAATGATTTTTCAAATGGACAGCAGTTGTTTCAATGTCATCTTTGTTACTGATGTGAAACTCCATCTTCAGCACAAATGCTCAGTTCCTATTGTGTCTGGCATTCTTTCTAGATTTTCCATTGTACTTCATTGATCTAGCTATTCCTATGCTAAAACCAGTCTCTATACGCACTTCAGCTCATAATACACTTTAAAAGTTGATAGTCTAGTCCAGTCTGTTGAAAACTTCTTTTTTTCAGAATTTCTCTGGCTGTTTGCACATATTTACTTTTCCCAATGAATGATTTTGTTAGATCCTAACAATCATCATGTTAAGGTTTTGATTGAGATTTCACTGAATTTACTGAGAAAATAAAACCTGTATAATGGGAATTTTTATCCAAGAACACAGTATCCTTCTTTATTTATTCAATTCTTCTCTTTTTTAATTTAATTTTATTTTTTGAAAGATTTTTTTAGGGGCGCCTCGGTGGCTCAGTCAGTTAAGCATCTGACTTTGGCTCAGGCCATGATCTCACGGTTTGTGGGTTTGAGCCCCGCACTGGGTTCTGTGCTGACAGTTTAGAGCCTGAAGCCTGCTTCTGATTCTGTCTCTCTCTCTGACCCCCGACCCCATGTTTATTTTTGAAAGAAAGAGAGAGAGAGAGCGCGTGCATGCACATGTGCACACACAAGCAGGGGAAGGGCAGACAGACAATCCCAAGGAGGCTCCATGCTGTCAGCACAGAGACCGATGCAAGGCTTGAATTCACAATCTGAGAGACAATGACCTCGGCTTAAATCAAGAGTTGGAGGCTTAACCAAGTGAGCCACCTAGGTGCCCCTATTCAATTCTTATTTGCCTAGGTAGCTTACTAATTCAATTTACACCGGTCCTCAATATTTCTTGTTAATTTTTTATTTGGTATTTGTTGTTGTTGGTGGTGGTGGTGGTGGTAATGCCAACGGGAGCTTTAATTTCCATTCTGGTTATGTTTCCCATTTTAGTTTATATGAGTACAATTCATTTTCTTTTCTTTCTACTATGTGCTGGAAAATTTAACATCAGTGGAATTATTTGATCTCTGAAATTTAAAAGAATCTGGGAAATTTAAAAGAATCTGGGAAGTTAAGCCTGGCAATAAAATAATTTCTTGAATTGAGCAAAGGGCAAGTTTTTCCACTGGAAATACATTATTCAATTATTTAAAATCAGTAAGTTAGAATGGATGAAAATTCTTAAGAGTTTTAATTTTGGGGGGAAAGTGCAAATGACTCACTTCTATATTTAGTTTCCTATTTGTGGGCACGATGTAATGAAAGCTGAAGAAACTGCTTCAGTTTTCTTAATTTTTACAATTCTGTATTACTTTCTAAATATTTCCCATTCATTAAAGAGAATGCAACTACTCTTTTTCTGTTTCTCAACAGTGGCAAATTATTCTACTTAGTAACTCTACCTTATTTTATAACAAGTTATTAGAAAGTTGAATTTGATAACCTTTACACTTACTTCTCCAGTTCCTCCTGTGAGTGTGCAAATGTACAGCTGGCCCCACGCGGACATCCTCCCCTCTGCTTCATATCTCGACACATGTATGTTTTATATTTGCTGTGCTGTGGAGGCTGAGACCAAAATTAAAACATTAGACGCTGACTTCAGACTAACTCACACAATTATCTAGACTGTGCAGAGAAAAAAGTCACTTAGAAAGTCATTCTGTCTAAAGTCTAGGAGTCCAAAAATAATTAATTAAAAGAACGGAGTCCTGATTTTTTCATATGTTGGCATAACGTCTCAAACATGTAACATCACATAAATCCTGGATTAAACGTCATAAGGGCTTTATGACTTTCTTTCCAGGTTCTATAATGGACAAACCACTGGAGTTTAGGACCTTCAAATGTCTAATGTATGTCCTAATATTTGTTTTGGACAATATTTAGTATAGCGATACTTCCAATGATGTTTTCCTATGAGACAACACAAATCTATAGTAGGCTCCATACCTGAAAAATACTCTGCAAACAATTCTTGATATGCAGAAGAACATATCAAGGACTTACAATATTTCTAAAAGTACAAATGAAACTTATTATTTGCAACTACCATACAAGACAAGGAGGATGGACGTGGGGAGTTAATGAGGTATCAAACATAATACTAAGTTAAATGAAATTTGATGCATTTTATCACTTTTTGCAGAACTTAGATTAATCTTATTATTTTTGTTACATTCTTTATGATGTCTAATGGAACAGAGATTTAAAAATAAGTTTTTAATCTTTATTTCTTATCATAAAATAAAGTCTGGTCTATGCTTAGACTATTCAAGAATTGTACCCATATTATTCTACTCAGCAGAATACTTTTTAAAAACGACTTTTAAGCAATCTCTATACCCAACATGGGGCTTGAACTCACAACCCCAAGATCAAGAGTGCTCTACCAACTGAACCTGTCAGGCGTCCCGCCACCCCCCAACTCAGCAGGATATGTTTAATATTTCTTGCCTCTCAAAGAAAAAAGAAATATTGAAGAAGCTACTGTGTGTTTTTTTAATTTAAATATTTATTTCAGGGGCGGGGAGCACAGAGAGAGAGAGGGAGAGAATCTCAAGCAGGTTCCATGTTGTTCAGCTCAGAGCCTGATGTGGGGCTTGAATTCACGAACCTAATTATGATGTGAACCGAAATCAAGAGTCAGACGCTTATCTGACTGAGCCACCCAGGCGCCCCGGAGAAGCTGTTGTTAATATCTACCCGAACCCTATAAATTAATATAAAATTTTAATTTCACAAGCTTACGAATGCAAAATAGAAGATCTAATAACTCTAACATAAATCCTGAGGGCAAAATAAAATTATTGGGAATAAAATTAAAAACCAACCATAACATAAGCTCTTACATTTTACTGCCATACACTTCATTTAAAAGTATTTGAAGAAAATTTGGCCCACTGGCACAACAGACATTATATGGATAAAAAATGTTAAAATACTGCTATGGAAGAAGTATTTACAAATATGTGAACAGTACTGGACAGATACAGCATTAAAAAGTGATATATATTGTCTAATTGAAATAGAATAGGAACCAAAGAGAATCATTTACTTAAATACATACCTTTACACACAATCAAATGCTGCTATATATTCAATGTGAAACATGACTCCAATACAACATTAGATCAACAGGATTATTTAATTTCATTGTTGCCACATAAGATTACTAGACTAATCCATTAAATTGGCTGCTCACCATACTAATTTACAGTTCTACAGTCATAGTCTCAAAATATTCATGTCATCTTGTCGGCTTTGTATCTGTCACAACATCCACAGTGCCTTACTTCTAAGTTTCAAACATTCCCCTTACCTGCTGTTGGTCTGCTCCCTTTTTGCTATGGTTCTGGATATAGTCTACCAGACCATGGACCACCGTACGCACAGCCACCAGCCCATTTTCTAGCTGTTCCCAAGTGGGAGGAGGAGCATCTACATAACAAATTAAAAAAAAATTTTCAGTGATGCTATTTGACGTTCCCACTATGGAACTAATTAAAAGAGTTAGTATCAGAACTTCAGTGAAATCAAGTTAGGCTTCATGTAGCTTTTCAGGTAATAACTTATTTGCCTAAACATCATTTTAAGGAATGGACTGTAAACTAAAATAACTACAGGGACAGGGAAGCTAACATAAAGAAATTAAGTACACCAGACAATAAATGGCGACTGCCATTAGACCCTTTGTGTTGGAAATGACAACAGAAGAGTGACAGGGGCTGTGCTGAACTGGAGTATGTCCCACATCTATGGTTGTGGTTACCTGTCAACTTTAGTGGATTGCTATGATGTGATGATGCAAAGCTAGCACTGCCAGATACACACTGTTCCCTAAGCAAAACTGAAATTTGAGATTTTCACGTAAAATTACCAAGTTTGTAGGTATCAGAATCTAAAAAATTCAGAATATTATGCAGATCCATACTGTGTGGTCCAAACAAAACTTAATAGTGGACTAACCAATCTGTAATGTCCATTTTGAAATTCTGCATAAATCAAGTATTGGTAAACAGAATGTTTACGAAGTTTAATAGAAGAGTTAACTATATAAAGCAACTCTACTATATATCTTCATTTAGTAAGTATCTGTCCAGTGCCAGCACTGTGATTTTATAAAGGAAAAGTTAACCACAAATATGTTCTCTAAGAGGAAATATTAAAAAAAGGGAGAAGACAAATAGATAACTTCCTGTTGGAGACATTCTGAAAGACTTCTAGGTGATGGCAAGTGAATGAGGCTTTGAAGGGGACGTGGAGTTTCACTTGGAAACAAAATGAAGATGTAGAGAAGGTGAAGAGAAAAGTCATACAAAAGGTATTTTTCAGAATACCTACTAATAAGTCGTAGGTATTGTTCTAGTTGCTGGGGAAGCAGTAGTGATCAAAACAAAAATCCATTATATTGAAAGAGAGGAGACAGACAATAAAATAACCAAAATACAAACTATTTACATAATGATGACTTGGATAAATGGAGCAAAGAGGGGAAGTGGGACGGGTATGTGTAAAATTTTAGACTGGGTGGCCTGAGAAGGTCTCCTTAAGAAGGTCACATTTGATTAAAGACCTGAAAGAAGGGCATGAGTACGTCTTGTGGATATATCGGGAGAAAAATGTTCTAGGGAAAGGGAAGAATAAGTGAGAAGGCTTTGATGTGGTAGGATGCCTGGCATGTTCTGTAGAGGTGAAACTGGAAAGGAATGAATCAGGTGGAAAAGAATAGGAGACAAGGTTAGAAAGAAGTAAAGAACCCCAGATCATGTGGGGCCTGGTAGGTCACGGGCAAGAGTTTCACTTTTAGTGAATGATGGAAACCATCAGAGAACTTTTGAGCAGAGGGTTAAGAGAATCACTCTGGCTCCTATGCTAAAAACAGACAGACAACAGGAAGCTATTCCATAATCCCTGAAGAGAGATGAGTGGTAATAGTGAAGGTGATAAGCAGATGGATTTTGAAGGGAGGGCCTACAGAATATGCTGTTGGATCAGATGTACATATGAGAGAAAAAAAAGTTATGGAGATCTCTAAGGTGTTTGCACAGAGAAAATGAAATGGAAGGTTGGAGCTGCCACTAAAAGGAATGGGAGTGGGGTGGGAGCAGTGCTTAGAGCTCACTTTTGGACAGATTAAGTCTGAAATTCATACTAGACATTCAAGTAGACCTTCTGGATATTGAGCGAGAAGGTGGATATACAAAAGAATTCAGGAAGGAGGTTTGGGCTGGATATAATACATTTTTCTCAGATACTTTTTTTGTTGTTGTTGTTCATTTATTTATTTTGAGAGAAAGAGGGAGAGAGAGGCAGAGGGAAAGAGAAAATCCCAAGCAGGCTCTGCTCTGTCAACGCAGAACCCGATGTGGTGGCACCCAATCTCCCGAACCGTGAGATCACAACCTGAGCCCAAATCAAGAGTTGGAAGCTTAACCTACTGAGCCACCGGGTGCTCCTGTTTCACAGATTCAAAATCAAGTGCTACATACACCATTATTTTATGTGTCACCAAAACAGAAAAATATATTGTTAATTAGATTATCATGTCATTATTTATACAGATGCATCCCAATTTCAGAAATGCTAAGATCTGAAAAAAATGTGGGCTTCAGAACTGATGAAATATAGTAAATTTGTGAGTTGTATAAATACTATTTAAAGCTATGAGACTAGAGATTATCTAGGGAATGGGTATAAACAGAAAAGAGATACATGGATTAAACTATGGGAGCAATCCAAAAATTAGAGGCTATGAAGATGAGAAATCAGCTCAGAAAGGAGGCTCAGGAGGGTCCAGTAAAATGAGAAGGAAACCGTGGTGGCTTAGAAGCCGAGTGAAGAAAGTATTAAAGAGGATCAGACAGTGAACAACAACATTAGATGCTGCTAACAGGTCAAATAAAATGAGAACCAAGAAGTGATGTTTGAACTAAGTACATGGAAGTCACTTGTGACCTTGACAAAGCAGTTTTGGTTGAATAGTGGAGATAAATGCCTGATTGGAGTGAGTCCAACAGCAGGCAAAAAAAAAAAAAAAAAGGAGGGGGGGGACGGGGAGCTGTGTTTGTTGACAGAAATACTCTAGTAGAGAAGGAAACTTGGTGATATAAAAAAGAGGATACTGGAGTGACATACTTGTCCAAACGGTATTAGAACATGAGATGAGAGAGGGGCCTTAGCTTAGAGGCACAATTTATTCACTGTCACACAAGGAGAGCAGAAAACACTGTCAGGAATGCAGACAGACAGGCTGGTGGTGGGTGGGGCAGTGAACGTGAGGAAGTGCTCTTTTGATTGCTCAGAATAAGAAAGCACAGTAGTGAAAAAAGAAAAATGACTGAGTTCTAGGAATATATCTGACCTGGTTTGATTAAGCAATTTTGGTAGTAAATCCTATTAAGGCACGTTGATAAAAACCAGAGGGCCCTGAAGGCCACTGTCAAGAGTTCCAAACCTTATTCAATAAAGCAATGGGGTGCCACTGAAAGTTTATGAGCATAGAAATAAGATCAGAGATGTGATTTATTTTGCAGCAGTAAGTGGACTGGATTGGAAGAATTAAAAGAACAGAGGAAAATGGAAGTCATTTGGTCTTGGGGAAAATAATGCAGCCCTCACCCAGGCAGTATTAACAGGCATGGGATAGAGGGAGATTGTGAAAAAAGATAGATCCTATTGTCTGAAATGGTATGTAGAGCAAGTGAAAGGCAAAGATATGAACTAGGACAAAAGACTCAGGTTTTAAGTGTAAATACCTCAGACAGTGAGGTCATTTAACAGAGAAAACACAGGAAGAGCTGGTATCAAGTGAAGAAGAATTTGTGTTGAAGAACAAAGAGGAGATGATGGAGAATCTCAGAAAGCATTTGTAAAGTAAGTCTGGAGTGATGAAGAGATAACAGCGTTAGAGATAATTTGGGAATCTGTTCTCTACAGAGAGTAACAAATGACCATCACCAATAGAATGCAGAGAAAACAAAATTCTAAGAATACAACTGGCCTACTCCTCAGTGGGCAAGAGAGGAAAGAGTGGTCAAAGTAAGCATATCTTTATAATAAGGGATAAGGAGTTTTTTTGTTTTGTTTTGAGGGAGAGAAAGCATGTATACAGGGAGAGAGAGAATCCCAAGCAGGCTCCATGCTGTCCAGAGCCGAGCCTGACATGGGGCTCGATCTCATGAACCGAGAGATCATGACCTGAGCTGAAATCAAGAGTTGGATGCTTAACCGACTGAGCCACCCAGGCGCCCCAGGAAAATTCTATATTAAAAATTAGTTAACAACATCATCAAACGCTAAAGAGAAATCAAGTAATTTGAGGACTGAGAAAAAGCCTTTGGAATAAGAAATGGGATAAATTGCTAGTGAATGGTAAGAGTTTTAGCCAAGTAGCATGAATAAAACACAGGGACAGCAATAGGACATAAGGATTTTAAAATACCTTAGATGTGAAAAATGAAGGTTGAGTGATTTTCAGGTCAAGGGGAAGGAGTAGGAAAAGGGCTGATAAAGTAATAATATGCAAGAGAGGATACTTGATGAATGAGACACCATTATCACAGAGAAGGAAAAATCTGGGACCAAGAAAATGCAACTAAGGACATATGAAAAATATGAAATATATATAGAATTGCATTTCTATATGTATGTGTGTATGTATGGACGTATGGGTGAACTCAAGCTCACACATACATAGTGAGACAAAATGAGAGAACTTGAGTTTTGTCAAAGCAGATGAAAATGGTAAATACAGCATAATTTTGTGATGCAAGAAAGAGAAAACAAAAAGGGTCCCAGAGTGAATTACTTTCCTGGTCAAGTGAGCAGTACGGTAAAAAGTATTAAGTGTTAGTTGAAGCAATAAAGAGATAGATGGACAAGATCGTGGTCAGAAATTTAAATACTGTGTAAAAGGTCTGGAGTAACCACTCTGGGAAATTCTTATAGGAATGCAACAAAAGATAATTAAAAGAATCACTGAGCAGCACTGAGACACACATAGGACAGTCCACTTATTTTCCTTGGGTTTATTTACCTGGACTAGGGTCAATGTTTGCCAGTAGCTCCAAATGGGGTCTTAGTCGGTTCAAGTTTGCTGGATCTCCAGTTCGCTGGAGAGCAATTGTTAGTTCCTGAACACTTTGTGCAAAAGACGCTGGGGTCTGCAACTTAAAAAAGATAAATATTAACTTTCCAAAAACCAGATAATCCTTTTTAAATAAAAATTACTTAAAATATTGCAATCATTTTTGCAATTTATTACCTTTAATTTTACCCTCCCACACATTCCATGCTTTGGCTAGACTGGATTACCTGCTGCCTCAACAAAGCCTGCACTTCCCTGCATTCACAGCTTGACATACTGTAAACTCTCTTCCCTCTGATGCACATTCCTCAAATGTGAGACCTTTCTCAATTCCTCAATTTGGAAGTAGACTCTTACCACCTTACGTTCTTAGAGCACTATTAGTTTGGCTCTTGGAGTGCTTCCAAATAACTGAAATCTGGGGTCTCGAGATAAAGCTATACAATACCAAGAACAATGAAACTGAATTCCATCAAAGTAGCTCGAGTTCAAGTTCTACTACTGACCAAAGATCATGACACTGGATATAACCTTTACAGACTCAATCTGAAGCCCAATTGCTATACAGACTAAATAATTTCAAAAGTCCACTCCAGCTTAAAAAAAAATCTTAGAATGGTTTGGCTTTCTTGGAAGCGATCAGATTGTGTATTTTTCTAAAGCTTTATGACATACTTCTCACATTAACTCTCCTAAGATGGACACACATATGAACTTTAAGAGGGGAAATTGATTAGGTTATAGTGACTAAAGGGTCTTACTTGGAAACATTTAGCTCTCTATGTAGTTTATTAGTATAGATCAGAATTGTTTCCCCACAAAAGATCACTCTTTAAAAGGTAATTTAAAAAAAAAGCATACATTTTAAAAAACATGAAAAATAACAGAACTATCATTTGAATGCTCACATGCTTTTATTCAATTTTTTCATCTTAGCATGCTTTTTATACACTTATATAATCAGCCATTTATGAACTTATGGTTTTGGCTACCATTAATATTATAACAAAAGCATTTTTATATTGCTACCCTTTTCATTATGAAATATTTCAAAGTGTCTAATATAATGACAACACCCATGTATCCACCACCAGGACTTAATAAAAATATTTCACTGACTTTTAAAGAAACTGAATGTTATATATCAGCTGTAGAGAGTATCAGTCCTGAAATAACTAATTTTAATCGCCATGTAACGGAGTTCTGAGCAGAAAGATAGACAACTTCTTTAACAATCTGCATATGTTCTCCTTTATAAATAATGTAGCAATTTAATGCCTTTGAGCTCATAACATTTTTGAAAGTTTGGATTATTTCCTTAAAATAAGTTCCTGGCAAGAGTAAATTTGATCAAAAGACATGAATATTTTGTTTTTATTCACTGACAAATTGTTTCCCAAAAGATCTGTAATACATTTTACAAACCATCAGCAATATATGGCAATATATGTCTCTTTGACTAATATAATAGGCAATATTTGTTATGTCACTATTTTAAAGGTGTATTTAATTATTACTGGAGTTGAGTTCTATCCTATCAGTTAAATGTATTTCCTCTTTGTGAACTGATAGTTCATGTTTCTTTGTCTACTAATTTACTATGATTATTGTTTTTCATATCACTTTTAATAAATTATCTGCACTGTCCAACACAGTAGTTATTAGCAATAAGTGGCTATTTAAGTTTAAATTAATAAAATAAAATAAAAATGTAGTTCTTCAGTTGCATGCTCACATTCTGGGTGCTAAACAGCCGTGGGTGGTTAGTGATCACCAATTAGCCACTGCATTTATAAAACATTTTCATTACCACAGAAAGTTCTACTGCTCTGCATGAAAAGATGCCACATACACTGCAAAGTTTGTTTACCAGTTTGTTGTAAGAAGGTCTCGGGATATTATTCGAACTATTGCTCATGATGTGAGGATACTGTTATAGGATAAATTATATAGTCTAGTTCACACAAAAAGGTCAACCTCCTTAGAGAATCTTTATAAAAGCAAGCCAAGTTTCTCTTCAGGGTAGATAGCTACTCCTATAAGAGACCATTACTAAAGTTTCAAAACATTTTCATCAGTCAGCTGCATAATTTCAGACCTAGGAGTTGGGAGGTAGAATTTGGGCAAAAGTATCTAGAAAAGATTTATAGGACAAAAATATATTACATTGGAAATTACGTAACAGGCAGTTATAAAACACATTTTGCAACTGTCCTTTGACATCAATACACTACTCATTCAAAGAATCCTATCTTTGGGAACAGCCAAAAAAAAAAAAAAAAAGTGGCAGAATAGTCCGGAAAGAGATTTTGTGGCTAAGAACATAGATTCTAGAATCACTATACCCGAGTTCAAATCCAGCCCCATCACTGATTACCTATATTACCCCCGAGAAATGTATTTAACCTCTCTCTGTCTCCTTTAATAATACCTTTAAGACCTTTAATAATACAGGTCTATTAAAAGGATTAAATGATTATCCCACGAGGCATTAGTAGGCTCTCAGTAAGTGTTAAATAGTATTATATTTAGACTACTCTTACATATTGATCTTAATTTCTGCAAATTGTGAGGTGGATTCTAATGAAAACAAGTATTTAAGGTAAAATAGTAAAAATTAATGCTATTACTGAACGTAATATATTTACTGCTGCTTTAAGACCTTTTTTTTTTTTGCACTTTCATATATTTCATGTTGAATTACAACAAAAACAATTACGGTATTACCCTAGCTTTAACAAAATTAAATACAGTTCTTAGAGTCAGCCATAATGGAGCTACTCTAGTACTCTTACTGATCTTTATATCATAACAAAGAACAGAAAAAGTAGAAATATATTTATTGAAAATCTGATCAAACCTAGAATGATTCAGTAACTTATTATGTGAAATTATTGTGACTGAGAATCTTAAGAAATCTCAACTTACACATCTTCCAGACCATTAAATGGCTGTTACAGGAAGACAATAAAGGCCTTTAGAAAATGGGCTTAATGATTTAACAATGATTAAAACTCAGAGAAGAAAGAAGAAAGAGAGGCAACAACAATAGAGATGGAAGACACTCAAGAAGAATACTAAAGAGTGTAGGACAAAGCGTTAGAACACTACAGTGAAATCTTTTTATTCTTTTCTTAATGTTTTTATTTATTTTTGAAGGGGAGAGAGATACAGTATGAGCAGGGGAGGGGCAGAGAGAGAGGGAGATGCAGAATTGAAAGCAGGCTCCAGGCTCGGAACTGTCAGCACAGAGCCTGATGCGGGGCTCAAACTCACGAACTGTGAGATCAGGACCTGAGCTGAAGTCGAACGCTTAACCGACTGGGCCACCCAGGCTCCCCTATAGTGAAATCTTATATGAATGATGTCACTTGTACATCAATTTAATTTATATGAACAAACTGGTAATGATGTGCCTAGTTATGATACTCAGCTACAGATAACATAACTTGTAAGAAGAGCCTGACATATGGTATTCACTCTAACATACATTTGTTAAATAAATAAATTACTAAATCATCAATTATCAAAACTCCAAGATGTGTCTAAGAAGTAAGGAACATAAAAGGGTCTACCTTGTCAATGATTGACTGCATATGAGACTTGTGAGACTGGTCTCCATAAAGCAATGAGGACCATTGGTCTGGTGCAATCCGTAAGCCTGCTTCCATGGCAATCTGCACTATCTGAGAGTCGTGTTCTCGCCGCAGAGCTTCATAGGTTCTAAATTCTTCCTTCAGCTGCATCAAAGAAGAGTCTTCATCACGTTTGGTGACCTAGTAAGACACACATAATCTCATGAGGCAGGTAAGAAACAAAATGAGTTTGTATTTTACATGAACACATACAGAGAACAATTTTTAATATAACAAATTTCTTTTAGCAACAATAGCAAGATAAAATGAACACACTGTTTTGCATGTAAAATATTTCCCCCTTTATAGATGTCAAACTCTTCTGAATAGGACTTACAGAAAGAATGACTATGTGCTGGGGCAAAGTCCCAAGACTGGATAGACCTTAACACATATACAGTTTATTTAAATTGTAGGAGTATGTATATGAATTTTCCCCCTAAACGTTTATTTGTTTAGGAGAGAGAGAGAGAGAATGAGCACAAGTGGGGGAGGGGCAAAGAGAGAAGGAGAGAGAGAGAATCCCAAGCAGGCCCCAGGCTCAGCACGGCGCCCGACATGGGGCTCTATCTCACGACCCTGGGATCATGACCTGAGCCAAAATCAGGAGTAGGACACTCAACCAACTGAAACATGTAGACCTCCCTGCATATGCATTCCTGAAAAGAAGAAAATATGTGGGGCGCCTGGCTGGCTCAGTCAGTGAGAGCATGTGACTCTTGGTCTGAGTCATGAGTTCAAGCCCCATGTTGGGTGTGGAGCCTACTTTTTTATATATACATATGTCTGTGTGTGTGTATACACGTGTGTGTCTGTGTGTGTGTGTGTGTATGTGTGTGTGTACACGCATATGTGTGTTAAGGTAAAATATATTCTACAGTATATTAGGATACAGGTGATCCTGGACTAGAATTAATTATTTTACTTTGATTTGTTGAGCCTTTGGCCTAAACCCCACTTGACTCAAAATGTAACGATATAACAAAAATAACAGCAGTAACTACCTCAACAAGCTTAGAGAATTCAATGAGTTAATATGTCAATATGATGGTTAATAAGTTAACACACTGACTAGCACATGCTAAGGGCTCAATAAGTGTTAATCATTTTAATCACTAAAAGATATTATCATCATTATTATTTTGCACTTTCTGATGGTGGCCTGGACTGCAAAACTCCATGGAAAATTAAGCTAAGCACAGATTATTCATTTTTAGAATCATGCCAGCATCTGAATGGTGCTCTGTTAGGAGTACCACCTAGCTCAACGCCAAGCAAGCCCAACAGTAATAATCCACAGTTATGAAGAAGAAACATACATTGCTTTTTTCACAATAACTGCATGAGTATTTTTTTCTTTTTTAAAAATTATTGCTTTATTTTCGTAAGGTCTCAATTTCCTGTAGTAGAAAATTTTCATTTTTTTTCCATCAAAGAAAAACTACAGAATATGTTAGTCAAGATTTCTAGGTCACACTGACATTATATTTTAAAATGTATTCCATTCTTATTCCAAGAAAGTCTAACTTAAATTTTGTTAGCTAAGTCCGTACAAAGACCAACCAATTAAAAGAAAAATCTTGTTAAAGACTTGTTTGACTTGTTAAAGGCAAGTCAAAAGACCACATGTGTATGAGTATGTACAAAAACATACTCTCAATATAAGCTAAATATTATTAAAATGTAGAATCTTTTCTATATGATATAATAGGGTTCCCTGGACTTGGCTCTCAAAACTCTCTTTTAACTAAAAACAATCAAAGATTTCCAAGAGATGCAATGTCTAAAGTAACTCCTGGAACTATAACTGTGCTCAGAAGGACCAGAATTACCCCAGTTTGAAAAGGTTTTTCAAATGGAAATAAAAGATGCTAAAAGGACATAACTAGAACACACCTATACAGACACATATAGCTGTAAGGAGGAGGGAAAAGCTTAGAGAATTAAATGAGTTAATTTAGTTAATGTTTAATTGTTAATATTATGTTAACTGTTAATAACTGCTAATATTATATTAAATGTTAATAACTAATAGTTAATATGTTCAGTTAATTTAGTTAATATGTACTAATAGTACATTATTACCGGCAAGAGAAGAAAGCAGGCAGACAATAAAGAAACATAATCATGACTCAAGTGAAAAACTGGATTTTTTGCAACTTCCAATCTCTTTTTAATTACTATTAATACTTCTAATTAGGATTGAAAGAGGTTCACTGTAGGTATTTTAGGGTTTTTGGATCGCTTACTACTTCACAGGAGAAGGCTAGATTTCCTTTTCTTTCATTTTCTTTTTCAAGCTTGCAATACTGTATCTGTCTGGTGCTGTTAGTAGAGAACATAGAACTCTGGAAGCAGACAGACATTCTAAACTGTATTCCAGACGACACTGTAAAATCATGTTATTACAATCATTACAACAAATGTTGAGTTATTCAGGGACAATCTGAACCAGTTGGGAGTTATTTTGGCTAGAGTTTCTCACAGTTCCAGAGGTGCTTTAAGGCAAGGACAGGGTTGGGTACAAACCTGGAGTCCACAGCACATTTTCAGTATATATATATAATCTGTCTCTAGAAAGAAACTTAAGAATATTGGCATTTAGTTAGAGCTTAAAAAAAATTTTTTTTAATTAAATTGGTATGCTTTCCTGTTGATTCTGTGAACCATTTCATCTTTCTCAGAAAATGAGAACATAGACAAGACTATAGTAGGACGTAGGATTCTTTAGTTTGAGTGTCAGATGAGGGGACATGGTGACCAAGGAATGGGTTTCCTTATAGGCTGTATGAATTAAAACAATTTCAGAGGCATGCCTGGTTCGTGAAGTACTAGTTATGTGTTGTGTCAGAAGTAAGAAGCCTTAGATGGGGCACCTGAGTGGCTCAGTCGGTGAAGCATCCGACTTCAGCTCAGGTCATGATCTCATGGTTTGTGAGTTCAAGCCCTATGTCGGGCTGGCTCTCTGCTGTCAGCGCTGGGAGCCCGCTTCGGATCCTGTGTCCCTTTCTCTACCCCTCCCCCAGCTGCGCACACAGGCTCCCTCTCCCTCTCTCTCCAAAATAAACATTAAAAAAGTTAGAAGAAGAAGCCTTGACATTAAGAAGTCAGGAAAACAGGATGAAAAATAAATGATACATAGTGAGCACCAATGTTGAAAGCAGTGCTGATTCAATCTGGGATACAAAAGAAGAAGTCCAGCATCACTATCTACACTGAAAAGAAAATGGCAAATGGAGCTCCAGTACTGTTTTAACCCCACTGTGTATATGGAATTATAGCAGGAGCAAAGAGCCAAATAAAATTTCTTCCTGCTTCAATGACTCTCTGCTCAGACCAATTCTGCTTATAGTCTCGGCGGGGAAATGACACAGGTTTAATGGTCTCTTCAAATATAAACATCTATATAAGCCTCGGTTTATGTTGTTCATTATCTAATGTACAAAATTCAATGTAACAAGATTTAACTTTAATAGGATACCATCTACATTCTTGAAATGTTGAAATTTTCTGAGGGGGCAACTTTATTAAACTCAAAGATTTACTATTTAAGTTGGGGAAAAAGACAAGGTTTCCTTTCAAGCCCAAATGTAACGCTGGTTCCCTGGTTCATACCTTGAAGCAGGAGGCTCTATAAAGGAGCTGGACAACATGCCCAATGCTAGTTTTAGAGGCTTGAGGAAACCGTGGCTCCAACCTTTGCACCACAAAGAGAACCAATACTTTTCTTGACAAAGCAGAACCATCTTCCAAGGCCAAGAGAACCAGCTTTAGAGCTTCCTCCTGCATTGCTAGGAAAAGTTGGGCAAAACCAGAATTTATCACATGCAAAGATAAGACACATCTATTTATTAGAAGGGCAATACTCAAAAACTTCTGCAGGTGCCACTTAATTAATGGGCAACACAACACAAAAACACAAAAAGTATTCACAGTTATACTTTCTAACTATTTTGGGGAAATTTTATACTACACTCTATATATTTTATTTAAGAAAACAGATAAAAAATTAATACATTCAAGAAATATCTCTATCAAAATGAAAACTTTTGCCATTAAAAGTTTTAAGTGCTCTAAAAAACTGACATGGAATTGCCCAAGCCATGATCGTCAAGTGGGATATTATTTTGTAACAACAGAATATTGCAAAGAACTAGTCTTTCTACATGGCACTTACAGTTCTGACACCATACTTTTAGAATTACTGGCATAATAAATATCAAACTTTAATCACATACCTGGTCCAAGGAACTGGCAGCCCCTAGCTCTGACTGCTGCCCAGAGATTGGAGGACAGTTGCTGAGGATTTTGGTGTTGAAGAATGAGCTCTGTAACTGTTCGTTCACCTAAAGATCGAGCTGCTCTCATAGCACGAATCCTGCCTTCCTCTTCCACAAGTTGGCAGTGGACCAGAGTCACCAGCTTCCTCTGCATTGGGCGACTCAGAACACTCTGAGTAGTGCTATTCAGACCCACTCCTTTAAAAGAGAGTAAAAAGTTATTTCTAGGTTTACAATGCAGCTTTTAAGAGTCCAAAAAAATTTCCTCTGATGGGCTGACTGACTTCATGGATATGTGAACAGCTCTGGTTTCTACTAGGATATTTAAAATAAACAAGAGATAAAATGATATAAATAAAAGCCTCGTTTTCATTTTAAAAATATACAAAAGTTGTTATATCATGTAAAAATAATATTCATTGTAACATTAAATATATTATTATTCATCACAACCATGGAGGGACAAAATTAATAATTAATTTAAGACCCAAATCTTGAGGTCATAACAATTCTGGCATATTATTTCATAACAGTTAATTTTATGTTCCTATTGAAACGATAAGCCATAATGGCAAGGCGGTAACAGCAACTCCCAAGTTTATTACACTCTCTATGGCACATCATATAAAACTGAAAAGAAGGCAGACAATCCAGAGTTGTCAAATGGCGGGGAGCCCTCCTGAAACCACTAGTATATTCACACTTACTTTTGCAACTCATTCAAATGTTTCCAACATCACATAAACTTTAAATTCATCTGTTGGAATGGTTTGTAATGATACTATTTAGTACTAGTGGGTTTGACTTACAATAAATAAGTGAATTTCATTAACATTCACTTACACCCCACCATTTTTATGGTAAGAAAAGCATCTTTCATAAACATTTATTTGGCACGGATAGTTGCATCTGATTCACCTCTAGCACTGCTGAGTGGTTTCAGGTACAATGCTAATTCTTCTACACATTTCTTGGCTTCCTCATAATGCTTTGTATCTTCAACCCCACTACACAGAGTAATGGGCTGCTGCTCAGGGACCTTGAGGTCAAAAAAAAGGTCTGTATGAGTGCACACTAATTAATTAAACAAATGTCTTATTAAGTATATTTTATGCACTGCTACTCTAACAGTGGTAACATCAAAACTGCCACTAAATTTACTGAAGCCTTTCAAAAGACCTTTTCTATACTAACACACTAAATTTAATGCATTATTTTGGTTTTATAATCGCTTTACTAAAACATAATTTGTATACCATGTAGGCGACCCATTTAAGATATATAATTCAATGGTTTTTAGTATATTCACAGGTGTGTAACCATTACAATTTTAGAACATTTTCATCACCCCGCCAAAGAACACCATACTCTTAACTGTCACCCCTCCCATATTTCCTCCCAACTCCCCACCAACCATAAGAAAATACTAATTGGCTTTCTGTCTCTTGTGGATTTGCCTATTTTGGACATTTCATGTAAACAGAATCATAGAGTCGTGCAGTAACTTCCAAAGTGACTACACTACTTTGCATTCTCACCAGCAATAAGAGTTTCTGTTGCTCCACATCCTCACCAGCATTTGGTGCTGTCAGTGTTTTGGACCTTGAAGCTATTCTAACTGGTGTGTAGCAGCATCTCGTGGTTTTAATTTGTAATTCCTTAGTGGCAAATTACGTCGAGCAACTTTTCATCAGCTCATTTGCCATCCGTGTATCTTCTCTGGTGAGGCGTCCAGATCTTTGCCCATTTTAAAATTATGTCCTTTTTATTATTGAGTTGTAGGAGTCTTTATTACATCTGAGACACAACTTTTAGATCTATGAGTTACAATTATTTTCTCTCATTCTGTGAGTTGTTCTTTCACTCCGATGGTGTCCTTTGAAGGACAAAGTTTTAAGTCTTCAGTTCAATTTATCCTTTATTTCTTGTACTTTTCGTGTCCTATCTAAAAAAAACCTCTCTGCCTATTCTAAGGTCACAAAGACTTATGCCTATATTTTATTTTAAGAGTTCTGTAGTTTTAACTTTTACATTGGTTCATTTTGGGTTAATTTTTGTAGATGGCGTGAAGTAGGGGTCCAAATGGATTCTGGTACACATTTGGATATCCAAGTTTTCCCAGCACCATTTGTTGGAAAAACTGTCCTTTCTTCACTGAATGGTCTTTGCAATGTTGTCAAAAATCGTTTCGTATGTGTGAGTTTATTTCTGGACTCTATTTTACTGATCTAAATGTTTGTCTTTATACCAGTATCACACTGTCTTCATCACTATAGCTTTGCAGTTTCAAAATCTGGGGTGTGATTCCTCCATCTTTGTTCTTTTTCAAGATTTTTTTGACTATTTTGTGGTCCCTTCTGATACCATATAAATTTTAGGGTTTTTTGTTGTTGTTGTTTGTTTCTTTTGGGAAAAAAAAACAAAACACCACCACACGTTGGGACTTTGACAGAGCTTACACTGAATTGGTAGATTTCTTTGGGTCTGCCAATCCAGGAACATGCAATGTCTTTCCGTTTGTTTATGTCTTCTTTAATTTCTTTCAACGTTTTGTAGTTTTCAGTGCATAAGCCTTTCACCTTTTATTCCCAAGTATTTTATTATTTTGATGCTGCCATAATGGAATTGTTTTCTTAGTTTCCTTTTGTATTGTTCATTGTTAGTGTATAAAAATGCAACTAATTTTTGCATGTTGCTTTTATATACTGCAACTTTGCTTAATTCACGCATTAAGTCAACAGTTTTTTAATGGAACTCTTTAGGGCTAAAATAGTGGCTACTATATATTAAAATGCCCTATCCTCAAATTTCATAAACATTAGTTGTTTCAGGTAAGGTATGACATAGTCTTACTCATTTTGCAGAAAGGAGTTCATCTTTAGACAACTTCATGAAAAAAGCAAGCCTTGCTATTTAACATTTATTTATTTTTGAGAGACAAAGAGAGACAGAGAATGAGCAGAGACAGAGGGAGACACAGAATCTGAAGCAGGCTCCAGGCTCTAAGCTGTCAGCACAGATTCCGACGCGGGGCTCAAACCCATGAACCATGAGATCATGACCTGAGCCGAAGTCAGTTGTTTAACTGACTGAGCCACCCAGGTGCCCCCTTGGTTATTTGCTTTAAAAAAAAAATAGTGTATTTCTAAAATTATTATCCCTATTAAGTCCATTTTTAAAAAATGTTTCCAAAATGTGATAGCAGGATTTTCAAAATAAAAAGATAAATGATTATGAAATGAAAAATTAAGTACAAGAAGAAAAAGGATCAACTGCACTTTCCCTTTTGACAAATATTTTATAGTGTTGGTGACATCACAAGAGAGGTTTATCAATAAAAGAAGTTTTCTTTTTGAATAAACTACTCTATTCTCTTTATCTCCAACATACGTAATATCAACCTTTCCTACATTTTAGCAGTTTACATCAAGACTGATCTAGAAAATATTAATGGGGCCAGATCCAAAGTTCTAGCATATCTATTCGGAAAAATGACTTATGATAAATATATGGCATTTCAGATTCAAACTATGCAAATTTAGCAAGGGATTACCTAAGTAACTATCTAGCTTCCAAAAACTCACCTCCCTTGACTTTGTGAAATCTTCTGAGGATACTACTGATCTCTACTTTGAGAATACTGAGAGAAAATTTTCAGAATATTACCATCAGAACTGCCAGACTTACTTTTACCTTTATTTAGGTAGCTGGGGATATATTTCCTCCTACTCTAGAAAAATGATTCCCAAAGGCTATGCACTCTACAGTTTTTGTCACCTTCTTCATCTTTCATTTGAGTAGTGTCTACTAAGTAAAATTATCTGAAGTAGCTTCACTTCTCCTATTTAGTAAAATGCAATGGTTTTTATGAGTAATATTTTCCCCAATATTAAGAGGTCCTTTAAAAAAAAAAAAAAAAAAAAAGAAGGGGAATCTGGGTGGCTCAGTTGGCTGAGCGTCCAACTCTATTTCAGCTCAGGTCATGATCTCACAGCTGTGTGATCAAGCCCCATGTTGAGCTCTGCACTGAGCCTAGAGCCTGCCTGGGATTTATTCATTCATTCATTCATTCATTCATTCGTTCTCTCTCCCTCCCTCCTCCCCCTCTGCCCCACACATCCTCCCTCTCTCTCTCTCTCTCTCTCTCTCTCGAAAAATAGTCCTTGTGATTTGCCTCTTAGGTTTCTCTAGTGATCTCAATAGCTAAGATTGTTGAGAAAGGCTGACCACCAGGTTAAATGATTGTTATGACGGAGGAACACTGCACTACAACAATAAATCTCCCAACACACTAAAATAAAGGGTCTGCACGGTACTGAGCAGAACTTTATCTATTTAGATAGAAGGCAATGTTGCCCAATTTGAATTCAACAAGTTTCTCTTAAGAGGAAAACACATACACTCAGAGATTAAAAAGAATAAGTCACCCATCTTACCTGAGCACCCACTAGCTGCAGCAATGCTGAGTTCACGGGGAGGAGCTCAATGTCTGTATTGATAGTGGTCTGGTCAAATGGGCAAGCCTTGCGGTGGAGTTTATTCAGGCACATCTTGCAGACAGTATGGCCACAACCCAAACTGATGGGCTTTCGAATTGTTTCATCGAAAGTCTGAGTGCAAATTGGGCAGGAGAGGAAATCCGTCCACTGTGGAGCTTGTACAGGCATTGTTACTGGAGTTACAATTCACTAACACACACACACACACACACACACACACACACACACACACACACACAATAATCTAAAGCAAAGATTCCACTGGAATCAAAATCTTTGAAAAAAGTTTTTTTTTTTAAATATCTTCCGTAGATACAGTCAGCACATAGTGTGAAATATAACCTGGAAAACAAACAGAAAAAAAAAGAAAAAAATTAGTGTGTTTTCCTTTTCAATTAAACTGCATTCACACTCTATTACCTACAATCTTTTATACCACATTTATATCACTATGGTCCACTGTTTTGCACTTTCATAGAATAAAGTCATAAATAAAACTTCTAGTCTCATCTCCTTGCTGTAGAGATGTGGAGTGGACCCCAGAAAGATAAAATAACTTGCCCAAGGTAACAAATGAAGTTAGTAACAAGGTTAGATCCAGGATCTAAATCTCGCAAATTTATCTAAGTCTACGATTGTTTTATATTTAAGAATTAGCCTTTTTAAAGTGGCTAATAATATTGTTTCTTGAGCTGCATACCAGTTACATGAATCTGTTCAGCTGTGAGCATTTATCAAGCTCTACACTTATGATATGTACACGTCTGTGTATGTTATACCTCAAGACAGAGTTTTTAAAAATTGGCCTAAAATTAAAACTACCTCAAAATATTTTATCATCAAATTGGGTATCAGGTAACAAAGAGTCTGTGAAATTTTTTAAAGTCTTTTTAAGGGTTTTAGACACCGTTATGAATTTTATTTACCAGTAGTTAGTTACCTTTAAGCCCCTGCTATGGCCTACACCTGTTGCTATAGTGTGCTGTGTTAGAACAACTGCATAGTTACAATTATTTACTTCAAAAGATTTTTTTTTAACTCTCAGATTTATTAATGGTACAACAATTATAGTTCAAATTTCATTTCCTACCGTCTTTTTTGGCAGAAGATAAAAGCCAAATTGACTTATCACCTGTGTCTAACAGAAATTTTTTTTATATATAAAATTCAACCTAAAACTTACAGCACATCTTAAATAATATGTACTATTTATCTAACTGTAGTTTCTAAAAATGAGAATTGATGTACAGAAGAAAGTAACAGTATCACAAGTTGTTAAAGATGTGATTATGCTCAAGAGAAACTGCTTACAAAGATGAAAACAATTAAGCTGTAATTAACTAGGAAAGTAAATTATCTATATACCTTATTCTTTGAGCATTACATTTACTTCTTGCTTTATTGAAACAACTCAACCTTAAATGCAAACCCACTATTGATGACAGAACAGTTTTCATTAGGTATGTTAAAAATTTATCCATTCATTCAACAAATATTTACTAAGCACTACTATGTGCCAGACTGAATTGCTAGGGAAACAGTGAAACAGCACAGTCATAATATCTGCCTTCTGAGTAATCTTAGCTTTGTTTGTGTTTTTGCAAAGGTGCTATAAGATACATATATTTTACCAAGTTAATTTCATGTTCAGGATCTAAAATTAGAGTTATCTGCATGTGTGTTAAAATAGCCCTTGCAATAACAAGAATGGGCAAAGAAATAGTTCATTTTTTTTTAAACTTTATTTATTTTGAGAGAGCATGCTGTGTGCATACATGCAAGCAGGTGAGAGGCAGACAGAGAGAGGAGAGACAGAATCCCAAGTAGGCACCATGGGGCTGGATTTTACAAACCATAAGATCATGACCTGAGCAGAAACCAAGAGTCAGATGCTCAACAGACTGAGCCACCCAGGCACCCCAAGTTATCTGCATGTGTGTTGAAATGACCCTTGCAATAACAAGAATGAGCAAATAAAGAAATTACTCACATTTTGATTTCTATAATGTTTTAAAGATAAAAACTTCTAATACAATAGATTTAATCAAATACATTATGAGTAGCTACAAGTATGATTATAATAAATTATTACTACTTAATAAACTGAAACTCCTCTGGAATGTTAAAAAAAGAAAATACAGTATCTAATTATTCACTTGTAGACTCAAATGCTAGATTTGTACATTGGTTTGCAGAATGCTCAAAAAAAAGGGGTAAATTTTTAGAGAAGACATAATGTTCAGAAAAGGAACTGAAATTAGCCATAAATTGCTTGCTGAACCTGATTAAGTAGATAAAGCATCACTCACATAAACTTTTCTATAGATTAGCATGGCAACATATATCAATGCCTGCAAAGAATCTGATCCTGTTAATCTCTGCAAAGAGAGTTTAATGGTTCCTTCCTTTTTACTAGTATGGCTTTCTAGACAACTTAAAACTTGTTCATCTTAAAGTACAGGTAAAACAAAGCACTTAATTCTCTCAAACACTATAAACTACACAAACCCCCAAAGGGCACAAAATATAGTAAGATGTTGGGGCATCTGGGTGGCTCAGTTAGTTGAGCATCTGACTCTTGATTTCAGCTCAGGTCATGATCCGGGGGTCATGGAATTAAACTCCAGGTTGGGCTCTGCGCTGAGTGTGGAAATTGCTTAAGATTCTCTCTCTCTCTCTCTCTCTCTCTCTCTCTCTCTCTCTCTCTCTCTCTCTCTCTCACTCTCTCTCTCTCAAATAAATGTATAATAAATGTTTTTATACCATGTCATAACTTTTACTATGAATACAGCTATTTGCCACATACTATGCTAAACGCCTTACACAGAACACATAAAAGGTAGGTAATTACTGTTATCCCATTTTACAGATATGAGAAGTGGAAGTTTAGAGAGGCTGAGTAAGATAAAAAGAAATAGAGCTAAGATATTAACCCAGATGTTCTGGCACAAAACCCAAACTCTTAACCAGATCACCATTCACAAATAAAAGGTTAAATATAATGTAGGAAGAAACTACTTGCGATTTCATTCAAAAACCAATGCCACAAAGCTGCATTCCCTAATACTAACTTCACAGTAATTCTGCTAAACTTACTGCCAAATCTATGGTCAGGCCCTTGTTCTAATCTCATTTGTCTTCTCAATGAGATATGAAACAGACAACTACTAACTCCCTGCTTCTTGAAACCATCAATGAACCACATTCCCCTCATCCTTTCTAACTCACTGGCTGTTTTTGATCTCTTAAACTCCTAAATGCTGGAATCATCAGGTCTCTATTTTGAGTTTTCACATCATTCTCCAGCCAAAATCCTGAAAAAGCTTTCTATTATATTTAGAATAAAATCTGGATTTCTTATTCTTGTTTACAAAACCCTAAATGATATGACCTGTAATTATTTCTCCAACTTCATTTTCTAACACTTATCCTCACCTTAGTATGTTAGTACTAGGTATTCTCTCTATCTAATCTTTGAATTGGATCGCACTCTTCATCACTTAGATGCCACCAAAAATGTCACATCCTCCCTGGCCACTTAAAACTCCAAATCATTCTATAGTCCATCGCTGTATTTATATTCTCTACAAAACATTTACATTATCTATGTTACATTTTTCTTCTTATATTTTTATTTGCTTACTCAATATCTATCTAATATTAGAATATAGACTCCACAAGAGCTGAGATCTAATCTGTCTTGTTCACTATGAAAGCTAATAGCTCCCCACTATAATTTAGACTACGTAAAGTTTTTGCCTATAATTTCAAGAGTTGACAAGACATGCGAAAATCTGTTCATAAAATTATAAGTGACTTAAAAACTCTTAAATTAAGAAATTCTAATCTATATTTTTCTTTAATGAGTCTTAAAATTGCAAGCAACTTTTTGAGATTTACGACATCTGACACTGTGCAATATGGAAAACAGGTAGAAAATATGATCAACATCAGTTTTACAGACTTGAAAACTCACTGCTCTCCTACATGGTCTCAGAACTGTGCTGCCACAAGTTTTCCAAATTATTCTGTTGTAACAAGTTGTAACAAGATTTTTAAAAAAATGTTTATTTAATTTTGAGAGAGAGAAAAACAGTGGGGAAGGGGCAGAGAGAGAGGGGGACAGAGGATCCAAAGCAGGCTCTGGTGCTGACAGCAGAGAGCTTGATGCAGGGCTCAAACCCACGAACTGTGAAATCATGACCCCAAGTCAAAGTCGGACACTCAACCAACTGAGACACCCAGGCGCCCCACAATAATTGTTTAAAATACAATCACAAAATTCTATTGGTAAAAGACACTTTAGAGATCATCTGGTTCTTGCCTAATTTTTCAAGATGAGGTAACATTCTTATGTCCCAATCAGTAGCAAGTATTATTAAACATTTTCAAACATCTCCTTCCATTCAATCTTTAAAACCCAAAGAACTTGGAATCACTTTCCTTCTTTATGCAGAGAAATAAAATTAACATTCAGAGAACTCTGTGCAAGGTCACATAGGTGTAGCAAAATCAAGACACAACCACCTCGGATCAGTACTTGACACTGAAGACTGTGCACTTGCCACTGTACCAATTCGACATGAAGAAGACCAAAAACAAGACAAGTAAAAGAGTTACAACGTCATGCAGCTTGATAACGGCAGAGCCAGGATTAGAAACCAAGTTTCTAGTTTTAGTGTCCCCGGCACCCCTATCAGACTGCCTTGAAAATAAACCTATCACCACCCCTTGATTTTTAAAATATCCTTGCATACTAACATGTCTCCGGAGGTAAGGGAAAAAAGCAAAAATGAACTATTGGGACCTTATCAAGATAAAAAGCTTCTGTGGGGCACCTGGATTAATAATAAGCACTATAATAATAATAATTGGTTAATAAGCACTGCCCTTCTGCTTAGGTGATGGATCTCATAGTTCATGAGTTCAAGCCCCACATGAGGCTCTGCAGTGACAGTGCGGCACCTGCTTAAGACTCTCTCTCTGCCCTTCCTCTAATTGTGCTTTTTCTTGGTCTCAAAATAAATAAATTTTTTAAAAAAGATAAAAAACAACTGCGCAGTGAAGGAAACAGCAACACCAAAAGGCAACCAACGGAATGGGAGAAGATATTTGCAAATGACATATCAGATAAGGGGTTAGTATCCAAACTCTATGAAGAACTTAACAAACTCAACACCCAAAGAACAAATAATCCAGTGAAGAAATGGGCAAAAGGCACGGACAGACACTTTTCCAAAGAAGACCTCCTGATGGCTAACAGACACATGAAAAGATGCTCGACATCACTCATCATCAGGGAAATACAAATCAAAACCACAATGAGATACCACCTCACACCTGTCAGAATGGCTCACATTAACAACTCAGGCAACAACAGATGTTGGCGAGGATGCAGAGAAAGGGGAACTTTTGCACTGCTGGTGGGAATGCAAAGTGGCACAGCCACTCTGGAGGTTCCTCAAAAATTAAAGATAGAACTACCCTACGACCTAGCAATTGCACTACTAGGTATTTATCCAAAGGATACAAAAACGCTGATTCGAAGGGGCACATGCATCCCAATATTTATAGCAGCCCTATTGACAATAGCCAAATTATGGAAAGAACCCAAAAGTTCATCAACTGACAAATGGATAAAGAAGATGTGGTGTGTATATACACAACGGAATATTACTCAGTGATTAAAAAGAATAAAATCCTGCCATTTGCAATAATGTGTATGGAACTAGAATGCATTATGTTAAGTGAAATAAGTCAGAGAAAGACAAATATCATTATTTCATTCATATGTATAATTTAAGAAACCAAACAGATGAACACAGGGGAAGGGAAAGAAAAATAAGATAAAAACAGAGAGGGAAGCAAACCATAAGAGACTCTTAAATACAGAGAACAAACTGAGGGTTTCTGAAGGGGTGCTGGATGGGGGGATGGGCTAAATGGGCAAGGTGCATTAAGGAGGACACTAGTTGGGATGAGCAATGGGTGTTATGTGTAAGTGATGAATCACTAAATTCTACCCCTGAAACCATTATTATGCTGTATGTTAACTAACTTGGGATTTAAAAAAAAAAAAAAAAGAAAAGGGTGGGGGCACCTGGGTGGCTCGGTTGGGTTAAGCCTCTGACTCTTATTAATTCTGATGATCCCAGGGTCATGGGATCAAGCCCTGTGTCGGGCACTGTGCTGAGCATGGAGCCTGCTTGGGGTTCTCTCTCTCCCCCTCTCTCTGTCTCTCCCTTGCTTGCACACTCTCACTTTCTCAAAAAATAAACAAACATACATGCATACATTTTAAAAAAGGGAGAGAAATAAATTGAAAAAATGAAATAAAATAAAATAAAATATCCTTGTACACTAAAACTACAGTTAACAATATTTGGCTTGTATCAAGGCATCCATTAACCTTGGAAATATGTAAAATTGTTTATATACACATGCTCATTCCTTCAGGAATAGGATCCAGGGCTTTTATCAATTCTCAAATTTTTATCAGTTCTCAAAGGTTTTATTTGAGGAGGAAGGGAAGGGGAAAATAAGAATCACTGACTCAGATGGGATACCTGGGTGACTCAGTCGGTTAAGCGACTCTTGATTTCATTTCAGTTCTCCTGTCATGATCCCGCAGCTGACAGGCAGAGCCTGCTTGGGGTTCTCTCCGCCCCCACCCCACCCCCTGCTCAAGATGTGTCTGTCTCTCTGTCTCTCTGTCTATAAAGAAAAAAAAGAAAAGAAAAGAAAAGAAAAGAGAGAAGAAATCACTGATTCAGACATACTGAAATAAAGTAACTAGTGAAAACATAAGAATATAAAAAATAAAAATAGTAATTTATACGAACATATATTTCCTCTGTATTTGCACCACAATCTCAACAAACTCTTGTAAGTTCTTTAAAAGTGATGTTCACATGCACCAAACATTTTTTTAAATGATTACACCAAAATGTCTCCTTCTCACCCCTATCTCTCATCCCTCTAGTCCTCACTTCCATCCACCTGCACAGACAAACCCCTGGTTTATTTTCTTTTCGGATTCTTTATCCATATAGGTCAATATACAAATATGTATTATTAACTGGATAAAAAGTATTTTAAATGCTGTCATTTGCAACTCTTCTCTCTTTCTGTACTAAACCAGTGTTTCTTAGAAATTATACCCTAAAAACCTTTCTCCATTCCCAGTAAAAATTAAACATTCAGTTACTTGCATAAAAATCTTTTATGGGTTTTTACTATGTGCCCAGCACTAGGGATAAAAAATAGTGAACAAGCAAGTCTTTGCAAGTCTGCACAGAGCTTCCATCGTTTCTTTCATTACCCATATAAACAACAGAGACACAAACTAAATACATGACTCCAAGGCATGGTAAATGCTATCAAGGTAAAGGTAAAAGACAGAGACAGAAGTACATATAACAGATAATCTAAACAAACTGGGATGAGGTCATGTTCCCAGGGTATTAATGGATATGAACAGATGGAAGAAAAAGGTCTGGAAAGATGTCAAACAAAATTAACAGCAAGTTATACAGTTGGGCAGCTTATAAAATTAATCATGAATTTTATAAGTGCAAATAATTTTGAAACAATGAAAACAAGAGAAGCTAGAGTACATTTAGAACACAATTTAGGCTACTTCTAAGATAAATTATTGTAAGACTAAAACATTTCTCCTTATTAAACGGACTGCTTTATACATTTGAACATCCAAATTCTCAAAACTTAGTTGTTTTTTTTTCAAAATGCATTAAAAACTTTTTATAACTTCTCTATAATTTACCTGTTTCAAAGAACTAGCACATTTTATTAATTTTATGTATCATTTCATCTCAATATAGTAAAATCAGGTATATAGTTGCTAAACTCTTGCGTTTTCCAGTAAAATAGTTCTTAGAGACAACTATAACAAACTTGATAGAATAAACACATAGAATCAGCACCCAGTTCTTCACTAAAAATAAAAGCATTCTAGGGGCGCCTGGGTAGCTCAGTTGGTTAAGTGTTTGACTCTTGATTTCTGCCTAGGTCATCTCATGGTTCATGAGGTTGAGCCCCACACTGGGCTCCATGCTGATGGTGCACAGCCTGATTGTGTTTCTCTCTCTCTCTCTGTCCCTTCAGCATGCACGTGCTCTCTCTCTCTCTTAAATAAACTTAAAAAAAAAACCCAAAAAAAACCCAAAAAAACAACTTTCTTTTGATCAGAAAGATAGGTATGAAAGACCGAGGGAAAACAGTATTTTAAAAGTTTGATTTTGCTTGGGAAATTTGATGATTATGAATAGTAACTCAATCTTTGATGATTCTATTTTAGGAACTATAAAATCATAAAGCAAAGATTTTTTTTTTTGAACGTCAAAATGTTATTAACTGTAGTTATTAGATCTAAGAACAATTTCCACTTCCTCATTCCTTAAACATCTTTCTCCAAAGTCATCTTTCTAAACATTCCCCAAGTTTTCCCATAAACAGATGTTTACAACATCCTCAACCACAAAACATATCTAAATTATACAGGACACATGGCTTAGTGAATGTAGTAAACCTTCTCTCAGTATGGAGTAAACCTATGAAATAAACTGACAGTGGCGCCTGGGTGGCTCAGTTGATTAAGCATCCAACTTTAGCTCAGGTCATGATCTCACAGTTCATGAGTTCGAGCCCTGCATTGGGCTCTGTGTCTTCTCTCTTTACCCCTCCAGTGCTCGCATTGTTTCTCTCTCAAAAATAAATAATAAACGTTAAAAAACAAAAAGAAATAGGGGCACCTGGGTGTCTCAGTCGGTTAAGTGTCCAACTTCGGCTGAGGTCATGATCTCGTGGTTCACAAGTTTGAGCCCCTCATCGGGCTCTCTGCTGTCAGCTCAGAGCCTAGAGCCTGATTTGGATTCTGTGTCTCCCCTCTCTGTCCCCCCCCCAACCCACTCGCGCTGGGTCTCTTGAAAGAAAGAAAGAAAAAGAAAATGACTAAAATACTAAACACCAATATCCAGATTCTTTAAGCTTTTTCAGAGCAAGGTTCCGTCAGGAAAAAAAAAAGTCCTAAATAATTCTATTCATCAAAGCACATGTGCTCAAGGCCTCCAGACAACTCATTGTGTGTTAGGGGTCAGTCAGCCCAAACCTAGCTCAACAGGAGTAATTCTACTGAAACCTTTCTAATCTGAAAAGCATGGATGATGAACCCTCTTTATTTCTAACAAAAATCCAAACAAGTGACTGTTACTCAATGATAAAAGCAATGGTTAACCTTCCTATCAGTTAAAACAAGGCCTATTCCCCTCCGTAAATGGCAAGTCGTAATTTTTACTGTTACTAATTGGTTATACATAACAACATGATAAATAGCAATCAGTTCACCTTGAAGAAGGCCCAAATTTTAAAATATCATAACTTCCTCAAGAATATTAACATTTTTACACAAGGAATAGTGCTCATAAGTACTACAGACAAGATTATGATATGGTACAGAAAAAGAGCTTGGTTTTCTGAAAATAAACCATGTGTCAGGTATTATGCTAGGTGTTTTCAGATGCTTTTCTCGTTTAAGTGTGCACCATAAATCTAAAACACAATATGAACTACCACCAGTAACCAATATCTGTTAAGTACCAAGTAGGTGCCAACACTTTCAGTGCTCTATATACAGTATCTAATTAATTATTCACAGCAATGCTGTAATGTATGTATTACCTTCATTTTAATGATAAAGTAAAGAAACCAAAGTACAGAGAAGTACCCAAAGACACAAAGCTAGCAAGTGGCAGGACTATGATTTAAGCCTGGCCAGCCTAATTCCCAAGCTGGTAGTGTTAAATACCGTAACTTGTGCCATCTTACAGATGACCAATAGTCCTTAGGGAAGGAGAACTTTTGTTTTTTAACATTCATTTGAGAGAAAGAGAGACAGACAGAGGATCCGAAGAAGGGGGCTCCACTAAAGAGAGCCCAATGTGGGGTTCGAACTCATGAACTGTGAGATCATGACCTGAGCTGAAATGAAGAGTCCCACACTTAACCAACTGAGCCACCCAGATGCCCCAAGGCCAAGGCAGGGAACTTTTAAGGGTGATGGAAATGTCCTAAAATTGAATTGTGATGACTGCACAATTCTGCAAATTTACGAAAAATCAATGAATTGTGCACTTAAAATATGTGAATTTTATAAGTATGTAAATTATATGTCAATAAAGCTATTAAAAATCATTAAAGTCTTTTTTAATAAAGAGTCTTAGTCTTCAAATTTTTAAATGCAATACTTTAAAAATACAGGGGTGCGTGGGTGGCTCAGTCGGTTAAGCATCCAACTCTTGATTTTGGCTCTGGTTGTGATCTCACAATTCAGGAGTACAAACCCTGGGTCGGGCTCAGTGCTGACAGTGCAGAAACTGCTTGGGATTATCTCTCTCTCCCTCTCTCTGCCCCTCCCCTGCTCGCTCTCTCTCGTAATACATAAATAAACTTAAAAAATATATAAAGACAATAGCCCTAATTAAAAGCTAAATTATATTGCTTTGAAGATTTCATTTAACTATATTATAAAGTGGGGCGCCTAGGTGGCTAAGTCAGTTAAACGTCCAACTTGGGCTCAGGTCATGATGTCACAGTTCATGGGTTCCCGTCAGGCTCTGTGCTGGCAACTTAGAGCTTGGAGCCTGCTTTGAATTCTTTGTCTCCCTCTCTCTGCTCATACCCTGCTCACACTCTTCCTCTCTCTCAAAAATAAATAAAACGTTAATCTATACATGTATTAAAAACTGACATCTAAAAAATTATTAAAGGGGTGCCTGGCTCAGTCAGTTGAGTGTCCGACTCTTGATTTCAGCTCAGGTCATGATCCCACGGTTATGGAAGAGAGCTGATGACCCCCGGATTGGGCTCCGCACTGAGCTGAAGGTGGAACCTGCTTAAGATTCTCTCTCCCCCACCCCAACCCCCACACCTCTGCCCCCATCCCCTGCTCGTGCTCTTTCTCTAAAATAAATAAATAAAAAGTTATTAAAAATGTATTACCATCTCCTCTACACAGGTTCGTTTTATCTGCCTCTGACTTAGAGGGAGAAAATGGAAATGAAATTCATCAAGCATCTAATCTGGGCCAGTCACCCCTCTGAGGCATTTTTATGCCCATTTTATAGATAACACTTGAGCTTCAACAGAATTAAATAACTTGCCTGAAGCTGATATATTGTGAGCTGAGACTACAACTCAGCTCTTATGTGAATCTGAGGTATAAGCTGCCCTGAGAAAGATATATTAAGCAAAACCTTATTTTAAGAAGAAACCCTTGGTTTCCTCACACTCTACCCTACGAGAGGAGTTTAACTCTGTATTCTTGGTTGTAATTTAATTTGTCATCTCTCTGGAACATTTCCATAGCAACTAACATGCAGGGCAACATCAGAGAACATTTTTAACAATCTTGAAAAACAAAGCAAAAAAACAGGAAATCAAAACAAAAAGAAGAAAAATCAATGAAGGCTTATTATAATAATTCTCAGTGTTATAATTCTCAGCAGAGTATCAATTAATTTACAGATGAAATACTAGTCTCAGATTTTTAAGGAGGCTCAAGGTTTTTCCAGCAATAATGTCCTATGAAGAAAGACCCAATTTTTTATTTATTTATTTTTTAATGTTTATTTGCTTTTTGAGAGACACAGAGTACAGAGCAGGGGAGGGAGAGAGAGAAAGGGAGACACAGAATCTGAAGCAGGCTCTAAGCTCTGAGCTGTGAGCACAGAGCCCAACACAGGACCCAAACTCAAGGACCGTGAGATCATGACCTGAGCCGAAGTCGGACGCTTAACCAACTGAGCCATCCAGGCGCCCCAAGACTCAATTTTGATTGTAAAAATATCTTCCCAAAATATGTGAACACACATTGTAGATGTAAATAAAATAATGTAAACGCTAATGTCAGTACAAACGGACAAATACTTCAGACAGGTATAGAGAAAATAGCTTCTGATTTAGAGGGAGGAAAGCCTAAAAGATAGGGCTTGATAAAAAGTGTTGAGAAAGCAGCAAAGGGATCATTTAGATGGCTTATTTAGCCATCCAGTGTTTAGAAGGACAAAAAGAAACATTTCTACCTGCAGCATAATGCCAAATTTAGAAGAAGAAATAGTAAAAACAGATAAAACCATTCATTCATGGAGAAGCTGCCTAATCTGAAGTTGAAGTGGTACTCTAGAAAGTGAATGACAACCTCTAACTTTGTGTGCACAGTTTTAAAGCTCCAGGTTTTTATTCTACGTTAAGTTACACGTTGTGTGTAAATGTGCTACACTGAAGAGGACATCACCAGTTATTAAAGAGGTGGCAGAAAAGCATCATCTTAAAAAGAAAAGGGGGAGGTGAGGGGCTAGGGCGCCTGGGTGGCTCAGTGGGTTAAGTGTCCGACTTCAGCTCAGGTCATGATCTCACAGTCCGTGAGTTCAAGCCCCGCATCGGGCTCTGTGCTGACAGCTCGGAGCCTGGAGCCTGCTTCGGATTCTGGGTCTCCCTCTCTCTCTGACCCTCCCCCGTTCATGCTCTGTCTCTCTCTGTCTCAAAAATAAATAAACGTTAAAAAAAAAAAAAAGATGATTAAAAAAAAAACAAACATAAAAAAAAGAAAAAAGCGTGTCATCTTTAAAGCATCTGTGGAATACTTAGAAAACTTCACATTATAGCAAAACAGCCAAAGGTTACTTCACTTTTTCAGCTTCTGCATTAATCCTCCACTGAATATTACATATACTATATTGTTAACTAAGTATGTTATCACCATCTAGTGGTGTTCAAACATCAACAACACAACAAGAACTAATAATAACCAAAATCAGGAATATTCTGGAATACACTTGGCATTTTAGTTGATCTGTTATTTTGTTAATTGCTTTCAGATTAAATGCAAATTTCTGATATTGGTTGTTTTCTTTGTGAAAATTGATGTCTTCTTAATTAAGCCTCTTTTCTAAATCCTAAAGATAACTCAGCCCCAACAAAAAAGATCCATGAATAATTTTTGGCGCCTAGGCCAAATATTTTAACTAGACTTTAAATAGTTTTTCAGGTCACGTTTTGAAATCTCTCCTCCTGCTGCAATAATCGCTCATTTTCAGAACAGGAAGTTTGTTCCTTTGGTCTCCAGAAGTTATTTTGAGACGCAATGACAAACCTGATTGGCAAGTATTCAGTAACCATGAATGCAGGGGTAAATGCTCACGAGGAAAAATAAATCTAACCTGTGCCCCATAAACTCATATTTCAGACTGTCAATTACTAACCTATAGACTCCTGAGGAGTTCAATGAAATTGAGATAGTTTATTGGGGCAGGACTAATAATCCATTTCTTCAATTTATCCCTCTTTACTAGTTCTTTCCTTCCCTACAGGCATGGTTAAATCCTTGTTCAGAGGAGCTTAAAAAACATTTATGTCTCCAATCTTTAATTAAAAAAAAAAAAAAAAAAAAAAAGTTGGGGCACCTGGCTGGCTCAGTGGAGTGTGCAACTCTCGATCTCAGGGTTGTGAGTTTGAGTCCCTCAATGGGCATAGAGTTACTTAAAAAATAAATAAATAAAAGTCATTCAATCCCTGTCCTTGTCCTCTTCTTAGGCTCTTTCTCTACTCCCTCACCTTTCAGTTTTAAAACTACCCACTCTATCCCAACCACTATGTTGAAACATCTCTTAACAAACATGTCAACAACCTTCTTTTAAAATTCAATGGCTCTGTCTCAGTCATTAATTTCTTTATATATAGCATTTAATAATGTTGGCCAGTTATTCCTACAAATGCTGTCCCCTTTTGGTTTCTATTATGACATACTGTCCAGATAATCCACTAATGGCAAGCCACTCCATGTGTGTCTCTGTCGAGAGTTTCTCCTTCTCTGTCCATCTCTGGAATATATGATTTTCCAGAATTCCTACCTCAATTCTTTCCTCTACAAAATTTCCCCGAGTAATTCCATCTATTTTTCAGCTTTCAAATACCGACTACATGCTGATGATTTCCAAATCAGTATCTCAAGTTCAGACCTCTCTTCTTTTTTTTTTAATTTTTTAAATGTTTATTTATTTTTGAGGGAGAGAGAGAGTGAGAGCAGGGGAGGAACAGAGAGAGAGACACACACAGAATCTAAAGCAGGCTCCAGGCTCTGAGCTGCCAGCACAGAGCCTGATGTGGGGCTTGAACCCACGAACTGTGAGATCTTGACCTGAGCCAAAGTGGAACATTTAACTGACTATGCCACCCAGGCTCCCCAGACCTCTTTTCTCAATGCCAACCAGAGCCATATAATCAATTGGTTACTAGCCATCCATGTCTAACTAGCATCCCAAATCATTTCAACCTTACCAAAAACCTTTGTTCCCTATGTCAATGATGAGTCACTTACCCATTGACAGAAGCATGGGGCATCATCAACTGACTTTTCCCTTTTCCTCAAACCCTTCCCCCTTAACTAATCAGTCACCAAGCCCTATCGTTTCATTTTAATGTTTCCTTAAACCTTCCCATCCATTCCCAGTATCTAAGTTTAGGTTACCAACATCTCTTACCTAGATTACTAGATTTCTTAACTATAGTTATCCCTGTTAACAATACCCTCAATAGAGCAATTAGCTAAGCCATAACTAGACTCTAAGTTCCTTAAAATCAGAGAGTCTCTTGGTTTTTTTTCCCTCTCATGATTTTCTCTATGGTTTTAATACAGAAAAAAGTCAGCCAACACACATTAGCAAATGTATCAAGCTGGAGTATTTCTGTTTTCTCCAACAAAAAGTCAACTGAGCTAATGGAAAGCTTGCTGCTAGGGAAGAAACCTAGGGCTTTAGCATCTAGACTAGCATGCACAGGTCAACAAGGATTTATAGGAGTTGAATAACATTATGAACCAACTAGACCTTAAAGACATCCAGAGAATACCTAACAAAAGAATTATTTTCAGGTACACACGGAACAATCTCCAAGGCAGACCATATGCTAGACCATAAAACAAGTCTCAATACATTTAAGAGGACTGAAATCGCTAAAGTTATGTTCTCTGACCACAATGGAATGAAATTACAAATAACAGAAAGAAATTTGGGGAATTCACAAACATAGGGAAATTAAACCACAATAACCTAAATAACCAATAAGTCAAAGAAGAAGTGAAAAGGGCAACCAGAAACTATTTTGAGATGAATGACAAGATATACAATACAAAAACTTATAAGATGCAACTAAAGCAAGGTGTAGAGAGAAGTGTGCAGCTTTAAATGTTTACATTTAAAAAGAGGGGCGCCTGGGTGGCTCAGGCAGCTGAGCCAGACTTTAGCACTCTGGTCTTGATCTCATAATTCGTGGGTTCGAGCCCCTCATCGGGCTCTTCTGCTGTCAGCAGAGCCCACTTCAGATCCTCTGTCTCCCTCTCTCTAAAATAAACATTAAAAAAAAAAAAAAAAAAAAAAAAAGAGGGAGGTGGGTAGGGGGACGGGTGAAATAGGTGAAGGGGATTAAGAGTACACTTACCATGATGAGTACTGACTAATGTATAAAATTGTTGAATCACTACATTGTACACCTGAAACTAATGTGACACTATACGTTAATTACACCGGAATTAAAATTAAAAAAAAAATAATAAGACAAAAAACTAATAAACAAGAAAAAAATTAAAAACTTGAAAAAATCTCAAATCAATAATCTTACTTTGCACCTTAAGACACTGGGGACAAAAAAGATATTTAACATCAGCAACATAATGACAAACTCTCTGTGGCCAAAATTTAACATTGGTAACAAGTAACTCCAATTTTAGACAATTACTCCCCTAAACTTACAAAACAAACTTGTAAGCCAGACATTAAAAGCCTAAATATTTTTTAAAAATTTTTTAAAAGCTTAAAAATCCAAGTATTCTTATACCCCAGTTTAAGAATAATTAGATTATCAGGCGTAAATGCAATTAAAATAACCGATAGTTTGCTCTCCAGTGCACACACACACAATTTCCATTTTGGAAGAAGGAGATTTTAAGAAGGTACCTGAAGGTTTATAAACTCAAATATAAAATCCAGGTTTTTATTTCATTATTTTAAGCAGGCACCTTTTAACATGGGCAAATGAGTCTTAATATATCAAAGCTGGCAAACAGAGAGAAAAACCCTCAACTTTATCTTTCAGAAGGCCTCTGGGATACCACTTATTAGCAAGCTATGCTGGCATTCCTATCTTTGAAGGAGATAATCATAGGTTAAACATAAACAAATGGAGACTTGAAAGAATGCTAAGCTCTAAAACAGTAACAGAATTTACTATGGGTTAAAATATTCCAAAAACTTGGGGCTCATGGGTGGCTCATGAGTGACTCAAATGTCTTTGGCTCAAGTCATGATCTCACAGTTTGTGAGTTCAAGGCCCACATCAGGCTCACTGCTGTCAGCACCAAGCCCACTTCAGATCCTCTATCTCTCTGGCCCTCCCTTGCTCATACTCTCAAAAATACAATAAACCTTAAAAAATATATTCTAAAAACTTAAAGTATATTATCTTTTAATTATAATAACCTTATAAAATATTATTACACCCTTGAGACAATCAGGACCTAGACAGAGAACAAAACAGAGAAAAACTGTCCAAGCTCAGTCCCCTGGAACAATCAGCCCCAATGTGAGCTGCTAGATGACTCAAGCTGCATGAGTGACTTAAATGGAGACCAGCAGCAGAACCACACAGCTAAATCCTGCCCCAAATGCTGACTCAAAAGTGTAACCAAATAAAAGGTTGTTTTCAGCCACTCAACTTAGATATCTAATTGTTATATAATTAAAGCATAACATAACATGTATAAATTTCATCATAGCCTTTTGAGAATACATAATACTGAATGTAATAGTGACCCTGAAACACGAAAAGTTCTCAATTAAATTACAACCTTTTAAAAGTGTGAATCTATCCTCATGAAGGCCCTAAAAATTACTAATATACTGAAGTACCTTCATAAACACAACATGCCTAAATTTAGTTTCTTAATCCTACAGCATAAATTAATACTAAGGGGAGAAGCAGTCAAGTATACCAAAATGGTAACATTTTCAAAGCACAGCATAGATGACACGTCCTCTAGAAAAAATAGGTACCAACCACTTAAACTCAATGTTAAATCTGTCTAAAACTTATTATATTCCAACTTAATACTTGTCACCCATGCTAACAGTCCTTCATGCTGATGTGCCAGAGAAGCATTATTAACTCTTAACATTGATAGATTCGTATACTCCCAAGTTAGATGTTGTTAGTATTTACTGGTTATAATCTAAAGACTTAACTTTCCCTAACATCATCACCTTAGTGATCTTCAGCAGGTTATACTTCTTTTTTCCTACCTACAACTATCTTTATACACTCTCCAAAACTATTCCCTCTTCACCCCCAAATCCCACTTGGGATATGAGTGCCAAGCCCTTAGAGATCATCTCATTTAATCCTCCAACAACCTCCTGAGATAGCTATCACCACTACTGACGAAGGAAGGAAGGAAAGAAAACAAAGATACTCAGCTAATTTAGTGGTCTAGTCATAATATGAACCCACGTTTGTCCAATTCTTTGCAAAGCTTGTACTTTTTCTACTGTAATACAGTATCTTCCAACTTCCAGCACCTGTAATTTTTATTGAATTAATAATTATTTTATTAGCCAAAAATAAAGATCTAAATTAAATGGTGCCTGTTTTACGTTTAACCTGAGCATGATCAGTTTCAAATTAAGTAAATTTAGTACAGGACCCCTGGAACTATTTAAGCCTACCAGCTTATTTTTTAATTAGGTTATTGCAACTAATACATTCCTTTTGAAGAGAATCACAAGGAACATTTTATTAGAACTTTTCACTGAGAATCATCACAGGACTAAAACAGAAAATGAATCTTATTTTCTATATATTTTAAGATACTTAAAATGTGTTAAAGTATAGCTTACAGAAAGGCATACATAGAGATCAAGAATGGTTGGTTCAATGAATTATCACCAAGTAAGCATACCTGTACAGCTGACCCTTGAACAATACTGGTTTGAACTGCATGGGTCCATTTACATGCAGATTTTTTTTTTTTTTTTAAAGAGTTGACAGCAAAGGCACAAGGCGTTTACTTACAACTGCCCATCCTAGTCTCCACAGACCAAATCAAAGGTGACCGGCACAGAGTTTGTACCTGTTGCCCTGAGAACCCAGGGAGACCAGACCTGTGGAGGCAGTCAGCAGTCCCAGGGCACCCTGGGATGGGGCAGGGCTTCGGGTCACCCTCTGGGTGAAGGGTTGTATATGTGGGGTGGGTGAGTCAGGCACAGGGGGGCTTGGCAGAGAGGAGGCCGAGCTGAAAGAGGAACACATCCAGTGGCCTCAACCTCCAATCCTCCAGGCACTGGCTCCCCACCAAACACCCCCCAACAGGGCCCAGGCCCCAGAGTCTCTGGGAGGCCAGCTATACTTACATGTGGCTACAGCTGCCAGTGGCACAGGTCAATGCTACACTGCCAGGCAGATGAGACCTCTGTATTGTGCCTCCAGGCTTCCGCCACAGCCAGCCAGCCGCCAAGGTCACCAGGGTGCAGAATATCACCAAGCCAGGACCAGGCCTGCCCCTGGTACCGCCTCTGGCCTGGCCTGGCCTGCCTATAAGTGCATTTTTTTTTTCAATAATATAGTACGTAAGGAAGTAAATGTATTTCACCTTCCTTATGATTTTCTCAACATTTTTTCCCTCTAGTTTTAATACAGTATATAATATACACAACACACAACACACGTTTATCAACTTTATACTACTGGTAAGACTTCTAGTCAACAGTAGGCTATTAGTTGTTAAGTTGAGGAGTCAAAGGTTATAAGCAGATTTTTCACTGCATGGGGGCAGGCATCACTAACCTAACTGCTCCGAGGGTCAACTGTATACCCAAGATATACAACATTACCACACCTCAGAAGGCCTCCCACACCATCCCTCCCAATCATTATTCTTTTATTCCTCCTCAAAGGTCACTACTATCCTAACTTCTAATACCATAGATTAAAAACTCTATACAGTGGAACCATCAGTATGTACGTGTGTATACATATATATATTCTTTTGTGTTTCAGCTTCCGAAGATAATTATAATAATTATTATAAAATAATATTATATTATATAATATTATAATAATTCAACATTATATTTGTTAGGTTTTTATTTTACATTCATACTTTTTAAACTATTACAAAACACTTCCAGTTAAACTGACCACAGTTAGAAAAATACCCTTCATAAGGTCATTTTTGAAGCAGTGATGACATTTGGATTTTGAACCCCAGCAGATTTCTGGTGGTGAACTGTAACAAAAACAGTAGTGGTGTCAGTAACAAAACTTGAGAACAGAGTCCCTCTTTACTCAAGAAAACCAAGCAACATATCCATCACAATAATAGCCCCCACTTCTTTCCTTCTACTTGCTTCTACTTTTCCCCAGGGAGCCTGTGCCTTAGGTGTCCTTGGTGGTGATCATAGGAGTGTGACTGATTCTAGAACTGGGCGACAAAGAGAAAACAGGGAGATGTACACAGAAGAGGTAAACTGCAACACACCTGTGATGCGTATAGGTGGGTGATCCTTGAGTATATCCTCGGACTTAGGGAATTTTTGCATTAGAGACATAATCTAACATACTTAATAATAGTGTTAATAAAATGTATTGTCCCCGTCACCTACTAGCCAAGACTTAAGGACATTTTCATTACTTTGTTTATTTTTATGAAATGTGTCTGATAGAATTCAAACTATCTCCACAAAACAAAATCACAGTGATTTTCAATTGCACATGCTTGAAAAATAATCCAACAACAAAATAAGAGGTATGGATTCATTTTCCAACTGAGAATTATTTCTAGACTGTTATCCCAGGCAAAAAATTACATTTCAGGACTTTAAAAAAAAAAAGGACAAATTACTACATGGACTCCAAACACAGAAGCTTATAGCTACAATGTATCTGATTTATAAAATAAAAGGTATATAACTTGTAAATGAAGATATTTTGCTGACTCCCAAATAGTAACTACTGTTAGAGAATATACTGATTTGTTGCTACTACTGCAGAATTAAACACAAAACACTTCCTTCAAAATACATAATGATGACCTTTGGGGGATTAAATTCATGCTCAGGTTTGTGTAGTATGTTTGTGTGTTGCAGGGAGGAAGGGATAAAAGGTTGAGGCAAGTTTAACTGCTGGGGGTTGCACAATAAACAGATCTTAATCTACTAATGTTACATTCTCTGGTAAAAACAGGGAGCTCTGCTTTCTTGTCTTAAAGAATTATCATCAGTTTGCCCCACTGTTCCCCCAATCCTGAACCTTTTCCTCATTTCCCTGCAAGCATTCATAAGTGAATTCTCTTATGAAGAGCCTTACTTGATCACCTCATTTAAAACTAATCTCTCAGTGTGCCCAGGTGGCTCAGTTGGTTAAGAGTCTGGCTTTGGCTCAGGTCATGATCTCACAGTTTATGCGTTCAAGCGCCGTGTTGGACTCTGTGCTGACAGCTCAGAGCCTGGAGCCTGCTTTGGATTCTGTGTCTCCCTCTCTCTCTGTCCCTTCCTGCTCATTCTCTCTCTCTCTCCCAAAAATAAACAAACATTTGAAAAAATAATAATAAATAGGGGCGCCTGGGTGGCTCAGTCGGTTAAGTATCTGGCTTCAGCTCAGGTCATGATCTCATGGTCCGTGAGTTCGAGCCCCATGCGGGGCTCTGTGCTGACATCTTGGAGCCTAGAGCCTGCTTCAGAATTTGTGTCTCCTGCTTTCTCTGCCCCTCCCCACTCGCACTGTCTCTCTCTTCCAAAAATAAATAAACGTCAAAAAAATTAAAAGAAACAAAATAAAAAATAAAAAATAAATATATAAAAAATAAAACTAATCTCTCAACCCCAATCCTACTACCACCACACACATGCACTTCCTTCCCATCTCATTCCTGATTAATTTTTCTCCATAATATTTCTCAGCATCCAATAATGCTATGTTTTACTTGCTCTGTTATAGCAATGGTATACCCACCATTACTAAAACCTAAAACGTAGGCTCCACAAGGATAGGGATTTTTGTTTGTTTCTATCTCTAACCTTTTTTGAGTACATCTATGTGCCAGGCACTGTTCTAAGTGCTCTGCATGCATTATCTCACTTAGCCCTCACAATGACCCTATTAGTATCATTACAAAGCTTAATTTTAGAGTTAAGGAAACTGAAGCACATATGTTAGGTAATAAGCTCAAGGTCACATGGTAACTAAACATCCCTATTTTTAAACTGACAATTCCTTCTGCAGTCTTTGCTTCTTTGGTGACACCACTATTCAATCTGACAATGTACAAATGTACAAATCTGATAATCTGGTAATCATCCTAGATTCCATCTTTTTCTACTCCTATTAAAAATTTTTATTATCTTTTACATCTATATATTCCTTTCCATCTCTACTTCCCTGAGGACCCATATTCATCCACTCAAAAAATACTTATTCAGCGCCTACAACTATATACCAGTCACTGTCCTTGGATCTGAAGATACAGCCCTGAAAGAAACAATGACCCTGCTCTCATAGAGCATATAGTCTCTCTCACTCGGATCACACAGTAACTTTTTTTTTTTTAATTTATTTATTTTGAGAGAGAGAAAACACACACAAGCAGGGGAGGGGTAGAGAGAGTGGGAGAGAGAGAATCCTAAGCAGGCTCAGCACTGTTCAGCGCAGAGTCCAACCCAGGTCCTGAACTCACGAACCGTTGAGATCATGACCTGAGCCAAAATCAATAGTCGGATGCTTCATCGACTGAACCATCCAGGTGCCCCCACACAGTTACCCTTTAACTGGCCTCAGTCTCCAGCTTTGTCTTGCCTCCCTCTACCCTCCACACAGCTGCTAGTCACTCACCTATGTTTTCTTCCATGACAAAACAACTCAATTAAAAAACGGAGAACACCCAACACTAATAGTGGTATGTATATCCCATAATAAGAAGCTTCAATTCCAAACAAACAAACAAACAAACAAAACAGACAACAGACATGAACAAACCTTTCCAACAATATCCAAATGGCCAATGGGTATACAATATGCCAACTGAAGTTATAGAACATCGTTTACACAGGAGGAGAATTTAAATTAAAATGACCATGAGATACCACTCCGTATCTACCAGAAGGGCTAAAATTTTTCAAAACTAACAATACCAAAGATGATATGAGCATGTGAAATTCTCAGGCAGTGTAAGTTGGCACATTTCACTTTGGAAAACTGATAGTATCTACTTAGGCCAAACAAAAGTCTACCAATGACCCCCAAAATTCCACTCCTAGGTATTTACACAAGAGAGACGATTCTGTCCATCAAAAGACATATACAAAGTGGTGCCTAGGTGGTTCAGTCAGTTAAGAGACCCACTCTTGGTTTCGGCTCAGGTCATGTTCTCACGGTTCATGAGTTAGAGCCCGCGTCATGTCGGGCTCTGTGCTGACAGTGCGGAGCCTGCTTGGGATTCTCTTTCTCTGCCCCTCCCCAACTCACTCTCTCTGTCTCTCTCTCAGAATAAAGAAACTTAAAACAATAAATAAATTTTAAAAAAAAGACATGTACAAGAATGTTCTTAGAGGCTTTATTCATAGAAAGCTGAAAACAAACTGGAAACAACCCAAATGTCCAACAGCAGTAGAATGGGTAAACTGTGATTAATTTACAAAATGGAATACTATACAGCAATAATAAAAAGATTGATCTGTTACATATAATATAGATGAATTTCACAGATATCATAATGAACAAAGCCAGATACCAAATAGCACCTACTGAAGGCTTTAATTTATAGAGGAAGGAAAAAGAATACATGATATATGACTTCATTTAAGAAGAGGCAAAGTAGTTTATGATGTTAGAAGTCAGCATAACTGTTGGGGAAGATGAGAGGCAGTGGGGAAAAGTATGGTCTGGGAAAGAGCAAAAAGAATTCTTAGGTGCTAGAAACACTATATATCTTCATCTAGGTAGTAATCTGTTATACCACACGTGTATATATGTAAAAAGTCATTAAGATATATCTCTAAGATTTTTACTTTTTACTGCATGTATATTATACCTTGATTTGAAAAACAAGTAACATCAACAACAATTTCTTTGATGGTACCTAAGGAGGACCAACTTGAACATGCCATAAAGATCTTCAGGATCTGGCCCCCACTTACCATTCTAATCTTATTTTTCATCACCATCTGCCTCATATTTTACTCTCTACCAACAGAAGTATTAACGTTTTCCCTGCACACAATACATTCTTTTCACTCTAGGTCTTGTTGGGCTCAAGCAGTCTCCTAAATCTAGACTGTTAAACCTCTACTCATCCTGTAAGTCCCACTCAGTTCAGGAAGCTCTTTCAAGAATCTTTTTTAGCCAAGCCTGTATTAGATGCTCTGATGTTTCCAATATATCCTATGCTCTTTCTGTAAGAGAAAGTCCATATTGCTGCAGGGCATGTAATATTTGCTCAATAATTGTTGAATGTGACTGAAAAAAATCACTATTCTGCCTGACTGTGACAAATGTCATATCTCTAAAGATAGTATTGGGATGATTCACATAAAAGATAATGTAAAATGGCAAGGGGACTTAGGACAGCAGGATGTATCACCACAAAATGAGTTAATTTTTTTTTAATACTGGTACTTAATATTTAGAAGAAAGTATGCCTCCAAAATTAAAGATATCCTTAAAAATATCCATAAGCTAGGTAAAACGAAAGGTAAAGTGGGAGATTAAAAAGATAAGGATAGGGACTCCTGGCTGGCTCAGTCAGAAGAATGTGCGACCCTTGATCTTGGGGTTGGCCCTACACTGGATGTGGAGATTACTTAAATAAATAAAACCTAAAAAAAAAAAAAAAAAAAGAGATAAGGACAAAGAAGCTAATCTGAAAAGACTACATATTGTATGATTCCAACTATACAATATTATATTCCAAATAAACATAGGAAGAGGCTCCACATCATAAGTCATCAGGGAAATGCAAATTAAAACAATGTGATACCATTACACACCCCATTAGAATGGTCAAAATCTGGAACACAGAAACACCAAATGGTGGCAAAAATCAGAACAACAGGACCTCTCATTCATTGTTGGTAGGAATGTGAAATGGGAAAGCAACTTTGGAAGACGGTTTGGTATTTCTTATAAACTAAACATACTCTTACCATACAACCAAGCAGTCACTCTCCTCGCCATACACCCAGAGGCGCTGAACGCTTAAGTCTACACAAAAACCTGCAAACGGACATTTAGAGCAGCTTAATTCATAACTGCCGAAACTTGGAAACAACCAACCAAGATACTCGTCATTAAATAGATGTAAAAATACACTGTGGTATATCCAGATGATGGAATATCATTCAGCGTTAAGAAGAAATGAGCCTAGCGGCACCTGGGTGGCTCAGTCGGTTGAACTTCTGACTTCGGCTCGGGTCATGATCTCACAGTCCGTGAGTTGGAGCCCCGCATCGGGCTCTGTGCAGACAGTTCAGAGCCTGGAGCCTGCTTCGGATTCTGTGTCTCCCTCTCTCTCTGCCCCTCCCCTGCTCATGCTCTGTCTCTCTCTCTCTGTCAAAAATAAATAAGCATTAAAAAAATTTTTTTAAAGTAAGAAATGAGCCTATTAGGGTATGAAAAAACATAGATAATACTAAAAGAAGCCATCTGAAAAGGTTCCCTACTGTAGGATTCCAACTACAGGACATTCTGGAAAAGGCAAAACTACTGAGACAAAAAGATCACTGGCTGCAAGGAGCTGGGGTGAACACGGATGAATAGGCAGAACACAGGATTTTTCTGGGCAACAAAAATACTCTGTATGATACTACAATTGTGAATACATGTCATTACACATTTGTCCAAACCCACAGAATGTACCACACCAAGAATGAACCCTATGTAAACTATGAACTTTAAATAATCTTTTTTTTTTTTTTTGGTAATAAATTTACCACTCTGGTGGTGGATGCTGTGCATGTGGGAACAAGGAGTATATGGGAAATCTCAGTACCTTCTCAATTTTGCTGTGAATATAAAACTGCTCTTAAAAAGTCTTTTAGAGTAGGGGTGCCTGGGTGGCTCAGTCAGTTGGGCGGCCGACTTTGGCTCAGGTCGTGATCTTGCGGCCTGTGCGTTCGAGCCCTGCATCGGGCTCTGTGCTAAAAGCTCAGAGCCTGGAGACTCCTTCGGATTCTGTGTCTCCCTCTCTGCCTCTCCTGCTCACGCTCTCTCTCAAAAATAAACAAACATTAAAAAAAATTTTTTTTTTGTTTTTAAAGTCTTCATTTAGGGTCACCTGGGTGGCTCAGTCAGTTACGTATCCGACTCTTCAGCTCAGGTCTTGATTTCACAGTTTGTGAGTTCGAGCCCCGTGTCAGACTCTGCACGGACAATGCAGAGCCTGCTTGGGATTCTCTTTCTCCCTCTCTCCCTGCCCCTCCCCTGCTTGTGCTCTTTTTCTCTCAAAATAAATAAACTGAAAAGAAAAATTAAAACATCTTAAAAAAAAGAATTTTAAAAAATCAACAATGTGAAACATTTCCCAAATATGGAGAATCTATTGACAGGATTTTACTACTTAATTCTTTCCCCTTCAATCCCCTCACCATTTTGTCATTATGCATCTAAAAAGCTGTTGAGTTTTATCTTGACACTGAGTACAATGAATTAACTAATGCATGTCAATCATTAGGAGATTAGGTGCTACTACTTCAATATTCAATGATGCTTTATTGTGGGTTTTGTGATATTCTAAGCTGTTCTTTTCTTTAAAACTTTTTAAATGTTTGTTTATTTTTGAGAGACAGAAAGAGACACAGCCAGAGAGGGGAAGGGGCAGAGAGAGAGGGAGACAGAATCCTAAGCAGGCTACCAGCTCTGAGTTGTCAGTACAGAGCCTGACGCGGGGCTCAAACCCACTAACCGTGAGATCATGACCTGAGCCAAAGTCGGATGCTTAATCAACTGAGCCACCCAGGTGCTTCCCTAAGTTGTTCTTAAATGCATTTAGAGATCTATCTATTATTATAAGGACTTTCTTATTTCACAAAACCATCTCTTTTTCTGATAGCAGTAGAAGGAAAAACTAGAAGGGGCTTCTATGCTCTTATGAACAGGTTTTCATCAACTGCATACCTACATAATAAATTGACATTTCTGAAAAAAAATGACTTAGATAATGAGTCAATCCACGGAACCTGTAACTCAATTTTTCTAAATATATGAAAAACCTCACCCTTTTTAAAAAATTTCTAGAAATTTTAAAGAAAAGCCAGACTCCAGCAAAGAGTATTTAATCAAAAACAGTTCAAAAACTGCTTTCAATAGGGTAACTAATACAAAATTTGACACATAAAACATGGGTTTTAAAAGCAGTAATTATAGGGAAAGCATTTCAAAAGGAAGGTAAAAAAATCTAAGTTTTTTTAAGTACAGTACTAAAATATGAAAGACTACTACTCTTTAACATAATGGCTCCACAAAACTGACTTTTGAGCAAGCATAGTCAGTGTACAGGGAAGGTCAAATCAAGACCTAACATAAAATGGCTACAGTATCAGCAAAATTAGAGGTACAACTTATCACAAAAAAAAAAAAAAAAAAAAAGGCAAGCAAAAGAGACTAACACAAGGCTCTCCATTTTTCAAGTTCTGAAAACTTTAACATGATGAGTTAAAAAAGATGCAAGTTAAAGTTCATGTGGTAACCGATTGGATTTTACAAATTAAAGTGTAGTTTGAATAGAATCCAAGTGTAATATCCAGGTACCAGCAGAGAATTCTGGATGTCAATAATGTTCAATTCAATTCTATTCACCCTTACCAGCCAATTCATATTAGTCCTGGAAATTAATTTTGGTTACCTAAAATGACTCACACATGAAAGCAAAAAATTTTCCCATAACTGAATTACAGAAAGAAATCGGCTAAAGGGATAAATGTCTTCATTTAAGATTCTAATTGTTTAAGAATGAATATATCACTATTTATTAAACTTATAGTTTCGACCTATAAATATACTGTTAAAAATTCTATAGCATAGAATCAAATGGTCTCCAATTACCTCTTCAAAAGTTATTGTAAAGGCAACCCCAATTGGTGGGGAGCCCATGAAAGAACTAGAATAAGAAGGTCTAGATTCTCATCTCAGTGCTGCCATTTCTTAGCTGAGATCTGTATACCTTTGATAAATATTCAAAAGGTTTAGAGAAAAATAAAATTTTAGGAACAATGAAAAATGGAGCAAAAGATGATACCCTGATAGGAAACCTAGGAAACCATTAATGGACAATATTTATTTGTAAAGGCTGTTTTTTTCCGGGAATCAAGTTTATTATGTATAGTTTAGGGCTGCCAGCAACACAAGCAACAAGCACTGGAAATGTAGGCTTGAGGACAAACTGAGATCATGTAAAGTAAGCTTTCTGTGAGAGTGAATATAAATGGAGAACTGGATGCTGGAAGTATTGGTGTTTTGTTTTGTTTTAAGTTTATTTATTTATTTTGAGAGCGAGCATGCACCAGCAGGGAAGGGGCAGAGTGAGAGTCCCAAGTAGGCTCCGTGCTGTTAGCGCAGAGCCTGACGTGGGGCTCAGTCTCATGAACCACGAGATCATGACCTGAGCCGAAATGAAATCAAGAGTTGGATGCTTAACTGACTGAGCCACCCAAGGCACCCCGGGAGGATAGTTTATATCAGCACTCTTCAATAAGAAACTTCTTGAGATGATGAAAATGTTCTAGATCTTCGTTTTCCAATATGGTAATTACCACTGGGCACATGTGGCTACTGAGCCACTGAAATGTGGCTAGTGCAACTGAGGAACTAAATTTTAAATTTCCTTTATTTTAATTAACTAAAACTTAGATTTATCCATAAAATGGCATATTATTTAACAGTAAAAAGAAACAAGCTAGAACCTTAAATGTTACATTGCTAAGTGAAAGAAGACATTCTCACCCACAGAACTACACAGCACTAAAAGTGAACCCTCATATAAACTATGGAATTTAGTTAATAACCATTTACCAAAACTGGCTCATCAACTATAACAAATGCCCCACAATAATGCAAGATGTTAACAGAAGTAACTGTAGAAGGAAGACGTATATGGAAACTCTGTATCTTCAGGACAATTTTCTGTAAACCTAAAATTGCTCTAAAAAAAATTAAGTCTAGGAAAAAATTTTAAATTTAAGTAGCCATTTGTAGCTAGTGGTTGGTACTGAACAGCACAGATCCATACTAATGAAAGACTGATGTGGGAAGAAAATGAGAATGGTATCTCATTCCTGACCACTACCTTCAAAAGTATACATACAGGGTGCCTGGCTAGCTCAGTCAGTAGAGCATGTGACTTGATCTCCAGGTTGTAAATTCGAGCCCCACATCAGGTGTAGAGATTGTTTAAAAGTAAAATCTTAAAAAAAAAAAAAAAGTACACATATATTTAATCCTAACTTACACAAAGTTTATATGTACCTTGAAAACAAAACTTTTTCAAATATTTTAGATGAAAATTGTTCTAAAATGATTTTTGTTGAACAGAATTTAAGGAGGAGAATAACATTTATTGAATCAATACTAGATATCAGGTACTATACTATGTATGTTATCTCATTTAAACTTCAAAACAAATCTTTAATGGAAGGAATTACCATTTCTATTTTTAGGGATAAAGAATCATAAAGCTTAAGTGATAGAAGATGAGAACCTAGATATATCTGACTCCAAAGCCTGTGTCCAAATGTACTCTGTACATTTTTATGACTCCCAAAATTAAAACATAATTGAATTTTCCCACAATGACTTTATCATCAGGAATAGGTTATTAGCACAACACAAAAACTAATGACATACTCAGAGTCTATGTTACAAGGCCCCAAGCTAATGTGGTTTTTTCCCTGTCACCTGTCCCCTTGCTCTCCATTTTACCTATAGTGCCTCTATTCCCACAGCAAATTTGCACCTTTTAATCTGCTGTGGGATCAGAAAACAATCAAATTTATTAGAATTATGTAAAAACCAAGAGAGCTCCTAAGCCAGTGCCTTAGTGCAGATGATCTGGCTCGTTAATCTTGTGACAATTAAAACTTTTTGTATACTTCTTATTCTAAACTGGGACATGGATAGATGAAATATTGTTCTATAATAAAGTCAACAATACAATAATCCTCCTTCATTCACAAATCGCACACTAAACCATATATATTTTTTAACTTTATTTATTTTGAAAGAAACAGAAACAGTGTGAGCAGGGGAGGGGCAGAGAGGGAGAGAGACTGAATCCCAAGCAGCCTCCATGCTGTCAGTACAGAGCCCAAGGCTGGGCTCCAACTCATGAACTGTGAGATCATGACCTGAGCCAAAACCAAGAGTTGGATGCTTAACCAACTAAGTCATCCAGGTGCCCCTAAACCATATATATTTTTTTAAGTTCATTTATTTTGAGAGAGAGAAAGAGTGTGCAAGAGAGCAGGGAAGGGGCAGAGAAAGAGGGAAGAATCCCAAGCAGGCTCTGCACCATCAGCATGGAGCCTGATGTGGGGCTCAATCCCACAAACCATGAGATCATGACTTGAGCCTAAATCAAGAGTCAGATGCTCAACTGAATGAGCCACCCAGGCGCTCCCCACTAAACCATATTTTTAAGCATAGATCTCTAAACATCATCTCCCTTAAAGTTGTTATTTTAATGATTGAATCTCGATTTACTATACTAGTTTTCCAGTAAATGTCACTATCAAAAATTAATGAGGTGTATATAAAAACACAAATATTTAGTTTACTTTTCTGAAAAAAGTCTCTATTAAAGAAAAGCAGGAATGTTACTGCATTGAGTTGTAAATATTCTTAAGTAATTCTTTCTCATCACTTTTTAAGTTGTTCTTACAACTAAATAAATTTTCCCCTAAAAAGAGGAGATTAGTAAGGTAACTTTGGAGGTTGCCAAGGACTTCTTTTGAAGTTTTTGAAGTCTGATCAAGAACTCTGACATTTGGAAACAATTAAGAGAATAAGAATATTTAAAATCATGTTTAAAAAAAGGGGAGGATTAATATCAAAATTTAAATTTTTCTTCTCCACATAGATTTCCTGTAACTTACTACAAATCTTTAATGAGGTACATGGGTGGCTCAGTTGGTTAAGCGTCCAATTCTTGATTTTGGCTCAGGTCATGATCTTACAGTTCCACGAGATCAAGCCCCACATCAGGCTCTGCCCTGACAGCATGGAGCCTGCTTGGATTCTCTCTCTCTCAAAACCAACCAACCAACCAACCAACAAACAAACTTAAAAAAAATCTTATTAATATGAAATCTGTTCTGTGCTTCACACCGTAAGTTTTAAGATTTCAATTTAATTGGGGGGAGGGAAGGGAGTACCATTTTGAACTTAAGGTAAGGATAAAAGAGTACTTCCAAAGCCCAAAATTGAAACTTCAAATTGAGCAATTCTAAATTCACAGACATCAGGAGTGCCTGGCTGACTCAGTTGGTGGAACATGTGATTCTTGATGTTGAGGTTGTGAATTTGAGCCCCATGTTGGGTATAGAGATTACTTAGAAAAATAAATTTACAGAAGTCCAACTTTATTATACTTTATTCCAGAATGAAAAAAAGTCCAACGGTTTTCTCTCTCAATGAACTAAGCCAATCAAAACAAGCTACAAATCAATTGCTTTTATAACAGTGTCTACATTTTTGGAAGGAGTCAGGTATAGAGCCAAAACCTAGGTTTTTAAGATTTATTCAACATGGGATTAATAGCATAGTGTCAGGCAAATTTTAACTCTAAATGTCCTCAAAGATCAGCTGAATAAAATTATAAAACAGATTCATAAAGATCAAAGAATTTCAACCTAACAATCATTTTCTGGTATCATCTCAAATTAAGTCCTACACATTCCAAGTTTCTTCTACACATTAAGAAAAATTAAAAAAAAAAAAAGAGAGGGAGAAAACAGAAGGCAAATTGCAAAGAGCAAAATAAGTATTAGTTGCTCACATTTGTATAGAACATTATAATTTGGTTAATTCTCATAACCCAATAAGGAAATAGAAATGAGTCTGAGAATTTGAGTAGAACTCTTTTGGAATGATCAAAAACTAAAACTGCAAATCGCTGTGACTTTCAACTTTTCTTACATAAAGAGTCTCTGGCAGTCTGCCTACTGTACTCAAGAGAAGCATGCAAAGAATGAGATGGTTTCTGATCCCTAACAATCCTATCCCAAGTTTTTTCTGCACATTCAATTATACAAAGTACTATTCCTTAATCTTGACTCTATCGTTTTATGTTAAATCCACAGAGACACAAAGTAGAATGGTGGTTGCTAGGGACCAGGGGGAGGAGAAAATGGGGAGTAACTGCCTAATGGGTACAGTTTCCTTTGGGGGTGATAAAAGGGTTTTAGAATTAGACAGTGGTGGCTGCACAACATCATGAATATACTGCTACTAAACTGCTCACTTTAAAATCATTAGTTGGGGCACCTGGGTGGCTCAGTCGGTTGAGCGTCTGGCTTTGGCTCAGGTCATGATCTCACGGTTCGTGGGTTCGAGCCCCGCATCGGGCTCTGTGCTGACAGCTCGGAGCCTGGAGCCTGCTTCGGATTCTGTGTCTCCCTCTCTCTCTGCCCCTCCCTAGCTCACGCTCGCACTCTCTTTCTGTGTCAAAAATAAATAAACTTAAAATAAATAAATAAAATCATTAGTTTTATGTTAAATGACCTGAATTTTATTTAAAAAAATTTTTATGCAGGGCGCCTGGATGGCTCAGTCGGTTAAGCGTCTGACTTCAGCTCAGGTCATGATCTCGTGGTTCCTAAGTTCGAGCCCTGCATTGGGCTCTATGCTGACAGTGCAGAGCCTGGAGCCTGCTTCGGATTCAGTGTCTCCTTCTGTCTCTGCCCCTCCTCTGCTTGCACTTTCTCTGTCTCTCAAAAATAAACATTAAAAAAAATATTTTTTTTTTTTAAATTTTATGTTAAGGGACACCTGGGAGGCTCAGTTGATTAAACGTCCAAGTCTGTTTTGGCTCAGGTCACGATCTGAATGGTTTCCAGCCCTGCATCGGATTCTGCACTGACTGCGTGAAACCTGCTTGGGATTCTCCCCCTTTCCCTCTGTCTCTCTGCTCTTCCCCCACACTCTCTCTCTCTCTCTCTCTCGAAAATAAGTAAATAAACATCACAAAAATTTATATTAAGATATATATAATAATGACCCCTTTAGAACTCTTCTTCAAAAACACTGTTACCATGTTCAAATGCTATTCAGGTCTTGGAGATTTTTAAATAAAATGCATTACCATATATGCACGATAATATTAAGTTAAATATTACCATATATGCACGATAATAATCAGTGAGATGAGTACTGACATTGGTGCTAAAATGCTTGACAAACATCAAAATATTGTTGACATATGACATTCATTTGTAAATAATCTCAATGAAAAATATAAATGAACCTTAAAATATTTATTCCTCTACAACAGGTCACTATTTCAGTCAGCTCAACTGTGCATGAAAGGCGAACTCAAATTTTTACTAGAATTTTTCTCCCAAAACTCAACCAATTAGGAAAACACTGTGAATTAATAACAAGTGTCTAATATTACATAGAGTAAACAAGAATATTACATAAGAAGTGAACAGGCACAAGTCTGACCAGTAATGGATATAAATAAATGTGCTATAAAGTTAACTGTCTCGGGGATGTAGGACATCATTATTTAGGATTAGTAAACTGTACACTTGAAAATGTGTAGAATCTACCTTAAGAAACTATGGAATAAGAAATATTCCTTTGTATAATGCCAGACAAATTAATCTTATGCCGGAACAACCTCCAAGGCTGGTCCAAATCTAGCATAGATTTCAGGATTAAACAAAAGAGAAGGAGATCTTTAAGAGGGTCCTAGAGAACGGGCTGATACTGAAATCTGTGACTGTTTTTGATGTAGGCCAATGTGAGAATTTAAATCCATCTGAATCTAATCCCAAAGAATACCTGAACTCCTGCACGTCAGGGCCAAAGCTAAACCAGGTCAGTATACCCTGCCAAGGAACATCTTGCTCCGAGGCATCCACCAAACAAGGATCATTTACCAGAGCATTCTTCACTTTGCTGGGTGTCAACAACTTACAAGATCTATCAGAGAGTAGGCTGATTAGACCCTCATAAAATTCCAATTCAAACCCCAAGATGTAGAAACAAAAGTTCTGCAGAATTCTAAACGGACTATGGCTTTAAAAAAGCATAAATGAAGAATTTCAAATGTTAGCTGACCCAACTTTAACATCCCTGAACGTTTCTAAAGTCACTTTTAAATTTCCATGCAGTATTTCAAAGGCACAATTTTGTAACTGTTTACATAGCAAATTAAAGCCATGAAGCCATTAGAGTGATACTATAAATCTGTCCTATATAAATGGTAGGAGTTTCTATATCAACAACGTTCAAATCTGCTAAAAGTAAAAATAAGTCTTTCATTTGTAATTCACATGAATACATACTTTCTCAAACTTGTAAGCGAATATTTGGCAGGGTACAAATAATGTTAATAGAAAAGCTATTAGGGCTAAAGACAAGTACAGAATTACAAAGCATAGCTTGTGGCCAAAACAAGGAATCTGTCGACATAGGAGAGGCTTCAAAGTTAAACCTTGAGACACATGGTGGCAGTAGTAAAGCATCTAATTTGTGCCACAAGACCTGGGTTTGAGTAAGCTCTTTTACCTATTAATTATGTGGCCTTTTTTGCTAGTTACATAGCTTCTCCTAGCCTCAGATTCTTCGTATGTAAAGTGAGAACAATACCACAAAATATTACAGCCTAAATAGGATTAAATGAGAATGTTTTCACTCATTTAACAAAGATGCTTTAAAAATTTAACTTTTAGCTACAAAAATCCTTTTCAAATATCTTCAAATGAATCAAATATACTAACTTCTAATATTACGAAGAAAATACAAGGAAATTCTTAAATACTACTTGAGAAACTTAAATTATCAGAATAAACACCAATAAAATATCACAATGCAGGGATCACATCTTAAAAGAGTTTTGACACTTATTAAAACCAGAACTCTCTAAAAGATTTTTCAATATTAAACAGAAATAGGGACCCAGACTCAACCCATAAATTGTTGGATCAACATCCAATTTCAAACACAAACCCTTAACACTAAAAAATGTTGTCAGGCAACCGATATTAAGTATGAGGAAAATCAGTCCCTGTCACGACATGATGAGATTTTTTTTTATAACAAAGTACACTAACCACTTACAATTTACAAACTTGTCTTTAGTTGCATTTTGTACTGACCTAACAAAATTCAGCATTAAAAAAAAAAAAAAAATCATGAATTTAAGCACTTAAAAAAGTGTCCTTTCTAAAACTTATTCCCAGAACATTCACATTAGCTGGAGGCATGTGAAAGCTGTTCTTTCCCCATCACTTAAAAATCAAAATATCCACATTATTTATCCTAGGCATAAAAGTTATTCACATTTACCCACTATACTTCAATCCTAAACAATAAGACAGCCCAACCTTTGTGTTTATTTAATTGTCTATTTACTGCCAATTCTCATCAAAGAATTAAGGACTAGCACCGTACATTAAACTTCACATAACCTAAAAATGCTTTGAATTAGGACACAAATTCTAATTAGGAATTTACCCTAAAGATGGATGAAAGATACTAACTGGCATCTTCTCTGCACAGGCCCATCTTCCTTTTAAGAACACAAACTAGACTGGACCACACAACTGAATGTTATGTTAAATAGTGGAAAGCAATCTTCCTGGATGCATCCAAACTATTTTAATAAAAATTTCTGCATACCTAGGTAGAAACTGAAATAGAAATAACTTGAATCATTCTCCCCGCCCCCACTTGGAAATGGACGTGGTGGAAGCCTCAAAAAATTAAATTCAGTAGTCGCAGTTAACAGTTGAAATCACAGGCGCCACTACCCCAGGGCAAATACGATGAAGAGCTGCCTCTCCATAAACCTCAACATTCAAAAGAGAACAGTTGTTTCTAGTTTTTGAAAGTTACAAAAAAAGTTTTGAAACCTTATTAAAATCTGCTTCAGAAATCAAACTTACAGGAAAGGTTAGTCTTAGAACAAACTACTGAAATGCAAAATTGGAGCCTGAGACAGCACACAAGAAGTTCTAGCCTGAAGACGAACCACTTCCCTCCTGAAGAAATGTTTCGTTAGGTCCATTCTATGTTAATGTTGTTTCTTATGCGGCACATTAATAATTCAAAACGGTTCGTTCGAAGAAAAGTTCTATTCAAACATTACAATTTGTCTTCGCGTTGCCAGTAAGTGGCTTTGTTTCCAGTTTCATGGACTATTCTGGGATGTCAAGAGTTATATTATTACTGCTTCAAAAGAGCCCTTGTTTCACTCTCACCCGGGACGTGGGCATAATTGATGTTTAGAGAGAACTGATGCCAAGAGATGTTTTAAGAACATCCCTTAGTCCTCCATCCCTCCCCATCCCTTATCGATAATCACATTTTACCTTGTTTGTTTTTTGGTGTTGCACTTAAATTTTTTTAAAAAGACACCCGCATACACAATTTCCCGATCGCCAGCAGGAAGAAAGACCATCTGGCTCGACCTCCTGGAGCTTTCAGGGAAATGGACACCGTTAAAACCCACTTGGCCGAGCAAGGGGAGCGCTTCAGGGGTTAGGGAGGGGAGCAGCCCCCGGGTGCCAGGAGGCGGAGGCGGTACCAGTTTACAGACGCCTTCATCTCCCCACCCCCCACCGACCCGGGGTCCAAAAAGCATTTCCTGCGCGCATTCATCACCCGCCGAGGCCCTCGGAGTAACCGCCGAGCTGGGCGGCCTTCGGGCCCCCTCCCTCCGGCCGAAGTCTCCCGCGCCCTCCCCTTGTCCAGGGCGGCGTCCGCACCTCCCCACGGCCTACCCACCCAGGCAGGCCCTCCCGGCGGCGCTCGGAGGCCTGAGGCCTAAGGACGCGGGCCGCTGACAAGCCCCTCCGCCGGCGGCGGGGCTGAACCCGAGGGCCGGGGGGTGGAGGGGTGGCCGCTACCGCCGAGGGGTGGAGGACGGGCGAGGACGGCCCCTTCCCCGCCGCGGCCGCCTATTGTTCCCGACGGGGGCCGGGCGGCGGCCGCCGCGCACCCCACGCCGCCGCCGCCGCCGCCGCCGCCTACCGCTCGCTCACCGCGCTGGTCCGAGCAGCAGCTCCTCTCAGCTCCGAGTCCCCGCGGCCGTCGCCACCGCCGCGGCAGCCAACGCCGCCGCCGCCGCCACCGTCGACTCTGACTCTGTCCCAGGCCGCCGGGCCACGGCCGCCGCCGCCACCGCCAGCGCCGCCTCCGGCCTCCCACCTGCTGCTGCTGAGGCTGCTCCTGCAGCAGGGGCCATCTTGTTGGTCGGCCTCCTCTTCCTCCTCCTCCTCCTCCTCCTCCTCCCCGTCGCTCGTTGTCCTCGTCCCCTTCCTCTTCCTCGGGCTCCGGCCCGCCCCGGAGACTGGGGCGGGGACGATGGCAAGGCTCCTCCTTCGTGGGGCGGGGCGCGCGGAGGGGAGGGGCGGGGCGGACGCGGGAGGAAAGCTCTGAGTCACCGGCCGCCAACGCCCGGGAGGGAGGCCCGCGACGCTCTCCGCCTCCCCGCGGGGCGCACCCACGCCCGGAGCAGCCAAACTGGTCCAGCAGTCCGCCTGCCCTCCCCCACCAGCGTCTTTGCGCCCAGAGGCGAGCGGCCAGACGGCGCGGGGGGATTGGGAAATTTCTGACGTTTCCATCGAACTCTGCACTCCCTCTACCCCTAGGCTTTCTCAGTTCTAGTCCTCCACTCTGGTTCCTTTTCATATCCCCCTCCCCCACCCAGAGAATTTGTTCTTGTCTTGTTTTATCCGGGTTCCCGATCGCACTAGCTTTGCCCTGGTCACCGCTCTCACCGAGTCCCAGAGAGTCCCCCTTCCCAACGCGGCGAAAACGGCCGAAAGGCCTGGACGCTCACTGCTCCAAAATGTGTTTCCAGGCCTATGTGAACGACGATAGGTGTCTGGGGCAGAACGGAAAGATTTCGGCCCATGGAAAAGTTCCCTGGATCTAAAAGATAACCTTGTGATAATTGAAAGTTTCTTCTCCCTTATGGAAAAGAAGCCATTTTGATTTGGAGGTGGTGGGAGACCCCTTCAAGCCAGTTGCGCTTAACCAAACCCGTGGTTTTAAAGGAGAGAAATGGAATTCTTTTGGTATCATAACAGTCCCAATTTCAAGATAAATCGTCCACAGTGGAGATGGTCCTCATACACACACCCAGTTAATAACTCCTCTGCATTATGCCCTTTTTTGTTTCAGGTCTTGACCAAGAGAGCAGAGATTTTGCTTTCCTGTCCTTTCTTCACTGCAGGCATCACCAATACCAAGAACAGTACTATATTTAGAGAAGCTACTGCCTTTAACTCGATAAAGTCAATCGCAGTGTTTCATAATATTTGTAAAACACATTATCACACACCTTCCTAAACTCTGAGCGGAGGTCTTTTTAGTTGTGCTGACACCCTCCTGTACTGAGATTTCAGCTCCTTTTTAGGAGACCTATTGATGTCTTTCTATTGAATGAAATTGACTGCCTTTGAAGTGCGCTAAATCTGTAACCTTCCCTTCAGCCTCCTCAGTAGTAACCCCAATCCTACAAATAACTAACTTCTAGCTATCACGGAGGGATTAGGTTAGTGAATGCTAATCTAAAGGCTATCTCTTGGATAGCCTTTTCCTCCTCAAAGAGCCAGACCTCAGTCCCCTGCTAGGAAAAACAGATTAATCTGTTCCTCCTGTTTTTCCTCCTCCTCCCTTCTTCTCACTCCTAGGGAACCTTCCACAACAGAAGGTTTTAGCGGCTGTTGCTAGGCAAACATGCCAACTTCCCTGTTTAGGTGAAGCAAATAACCCAACTTCCATTACAAGCAGCCTAGATAACATAATTTCTTTAAACTATTAATAGTTGTACCTCACTCGGCAAATCCCTTTCACGGTTCTCTTATAAAATATGATTTTAAAGTTAAATTTCTTTTTATTTCATCAATATTTCAGTTGAGCATAAGTTTAAAGCCAAGGGGCTTCCCAGAATTCATTTTAATAATATAATTAAACAGAAACATTTGGCAGAAAAAGGAGAAAAGTAGCTTTGAAAATTACTTCGGTGTTTACAATAAAAGCTAATCTGTGAGAAACATTTATATGCTTTGAACTCCCCACTTAGGGTAGATGTATAAATTACAGAGAATAATTTGTTCCCTGAGACTGCGTCTATTTAGAAGAAAGGTTATATGGTTATTTGGCAAAACAACAACAACAACAAAAAGACCTTCTGGATTTTATTCCCAAATTAATACACTGTAAGAATTTTAGCTATTGAACTAAGCTCTTTTTCTGATTTTGCTGTTCAAAATTTTTGCCAATTGTTATGGAGTAGTAACATTTTTCGGGGTGTTGAGAAGTATTAATCCAGTGAAATAGTGTCTGAGCAGTTCCGTGAGCTAAGATAACACTTTAAGAATGTATTACTAAAGACAAACAGCTTATATGTTTTACAGTCATTTGTGCTTAGAAATCACTACTGTGTCACTTTAAGACAACTTAAACAATTTAGTTTTATTTTGTATTTTATTATTTAAATCTGATATAGAATGCCTAGAAATTTAGACTCTGCCCTGGCCTCCACCAGTGGTATATTATGAAAATTAAATGAGTCATTTCATGTAAAGGATTTAGAATAGTTCATGGCACATAGTAAGTACTCAGATGATTTTTAAAAATCCATTTTATGTATGTCATTAGAGCCTTTAGTTTTTTCATCAGTCGAATGAGGATGACAAGTCATCAAATACATTCTTGCTCTTAGCATGAACTCAAAAATTAATGCTAGTTTTTGGAGCACACAAAAATCAGTTAAAATAATGCCTTAGGAATTTTTTCAATGTATTTTCTTTTTTTTTTTAAAGTTTATTCATTTTTTGAGAGACAGAGACAGAGCATGAGTGGGAGAGGGGCAGAGATACAGGGAGACACAGAATCCGAAGCAGGCTCCAGGCTCTGAACTGTTGGCAGAGAGCCCTATGTGGGGCTTGAACTCATGAACTGTGAGATCATGGCCTGAGTGGAAGTTTAACCGACTGAGCCACCCAGGCGCCCCTCACTGTATTTTCTGATATGCCTGTACTACATTGTTCTTCTTTTGATTTTGTCTTTTTTTTTTTTTTTTTTTACTAAACCATGTTTTAAGTTATGCAGAGTGAGTAAGCTAGCACATGCGTGAATAATACTCTGGGATGTGTAATTGCCAACGTAAGGCATTGTTTGTTTATATTAAAACTAGAAAAGGTTTTTAGATGCCAACCAACTTATATGAAACAGAGACTAGGAAAGGTTGAATACATCATATATGTACCCAACTCCTTGTTTACAGACAAATATCATATTACTGATGAGGAGGCTAGAGTGAGAAGGGCAGGAATGAGGGGAAAATACAAAGATATTCGAATAAGTCATGTGTCCCTGCCTTAAGGAAATTGAACAGTCTAGTAAGAGGAATACAATATGATACGCACGTAAACAGCTAGAGTATAAAATAAACTGGATCATTATTGCATAGAAAGTATAAAGTTATATGCAGGTTAAAAGGAAGAAGTAGTAGGAACCTTTGTTCTAATGTCACAGAAACTACCTTTTGACAGGTAGAAATATGATGTATGATATTAGATGTGTACCCAGAGCCATAGAAGTATAATTAGCTTTCAGCTCAAGGCGGGACAAGGATGAGGAGGACAAGGAATGGGAAATGGTAGGGTGTATGGATAGAGTTTAGATTAACTAAAAACCCTGGTTAAAGTACAGCTAGGACCTGAGACCTCTCCAGTGTAAATCATTTATGTAGGGAGAGGGAATGACATCCTCAAACACAAACGCATGCACAAAATAGAAAGCACTAGAGCTGAGTCACCTGGATTTTCTGGACAGCTTTAGGTAAAGAGTGGGAGTCCGACTGAGTCCTCTTCATCCTCCACACCCTAACCCTCCCTCATATGTGGATTCTCCATAACCTACTCCCTCCCCCAGGTGACACTCCTATTACCACTGTTCATTAAGATTATAATGAAAATAAATAGAAACAGAGGAAGATATTCCAAGCGATTACACTAAGGGAATATTAGGAAACCAATAGTGTCTCACCTACCCTTCACCTTTAGAGTCCAGTCCCAAACTGAACCAAATCAGCGTCTGCAAACTAGACCTGAAGGATTGCCTTAGATTCGGGGTAACAATCCAAAGTAATCATGGCAGATGTAGCCCAAGTCATTTCTGGGGTTTCTGGAGCTAGTTTCCTGTAGACTTGATCCCAAAAGCCAAATAAATCAATGTTTCTGAGTCCTCCTGAAATTGCTTCTGAACCTGTTAGCAAGCCCTCTTGCTCAACTATAGTTAGACCAAAACAGTTAAAACCACATACAAAGAAGCTTAACTCATGCTCTAACTAAAACCCAGTATGCTCATTTCTTGAGGCATTAATGAAGGCATTTTGCAATGACCCAGAACATCCCAATCACCTGACCAGAAAAGCCCTGATAGCAGTGGAATGCCCAGAAGACCACACCCTACATAGCCCCTCATATCCCTTCCCTGCCCATGATCCTGGGCTGAACACATACCGATCTCCACCCATGACCACATGCTCTCTGCCTGCTCTCTTGCACGTTACCCCCCCACCCACCCAAACCTCTCTCTATAAAACTCTAGATGTCCATCTTGCTAGAGGAGAAGTTGGTTGTCAAGATTTGAGCCCGCCACATCTCCAGGCTGCCCACATCCAAAATAAATTTCTTCCTTCCTTTTTTCCAAACTCTCATCTCTTTAGTTACTGGCTTCTCTTGTGATGAGTTTCTCTAAGTTTGCTCAGCACTATTGTTAGCAAACCCAGCCAGGAGCTGTGCTTTCAATTTGTCCAGCCCCCTCGGGATTCTCTGGGATGGGACAGTTGGCCCTGAAGTGCACCACGGCTCACCCATTTGTTTCCAGAGTTAGCAGCTATGAAAGATCTTTTAATAACAAACTGGCCTGCCTGCCTTTCATGAAGGCCTCCAGCCCAACACTGAGCATCTCTGAACTTCAGCTGACCTTTTGAGACTTAGTCCAAGGTTACAGTAAACAGAACACCTGTATGAAAGAGACATCAGACATCTTTCAGCCAAGAGGCCCATTCTAGGCACTGCTTTAAACGGTGTTAAGAGAAAGCAGCTCCACTTGGAAAAAATTACTGAAATTTTGGTGGATTTCATTATCATACTAGTTTCCTAAGGCTACTGTAACAAATACCACAGACTGGGTGGCTTAAACAACAGAAATATTCTCATGATTCTGAAGGCTAGAAGTCTAAGATCAAGGTGTTGGCAGTTTTGATCTCCTCCAAGGATTCTCTCCTTGGCTTGCAAAGGGCCGTCTTATCCCACTGTCTTCACATTGTGTTCATTCTGTGTCTATGTGTATCACAATCTCTTCTTATAAGGACACCAGGCATATTTGATTAAGGCCTACCTCAATGCTCTCATTTTTCTTTAATTACCTCTTTTTATAGGCTCTATCCCCAAATATAGTCACATTCTAAGGCTTAGAACTGTATCATATTAATTTTAGGGTAAGGGACACAATTCAGCCCATAACACTAATAAATGCTCACTTTAAGAATATCATATTTATTGGGGCGCCTGGGTGGCTCAGTCGGTTGAGCAACCCACTCTTGATTTCAGCTCAGGTTGTGATCTTATGGCTGTGAGATCGAGCCCTGCGTCGGACTCTGTGCTGGGTGGATCCTGCTTAAGATTCTCTCTCCCTTTGCCCTCACCCTGCTCTCTCAACCTCTCTCTCTCTCTCTCTCAAAAATAAAAATAAAAAGAAGAATATCATACTTATTAATAAAAGGTACTCTTGTGTAGGTACAATTTTAAATTTATTCAGTTAAACCTGAAGCTTTTATTTTTATGTTTATTTATTTTGAGAGAGACAGAGAGATGCAAGTGGGGGAGAGGCAGAGAGAGAGAGAGAGAGACAGAGAGAGAGAATCCCAAGCAGGATCCACACTGTCAGGGCAAAGCCTGATTCAGGGCTCAATCTCACGAACCATGAGACCATGACCTGAGCCAAAATCAAGAGTAAGACATTCAACCAACTGAGCCACCCAGGTGCCCCAAACCTAGCTTTTCTAATTAATCTTTGCATCATAAAATATCAGTGGTTTTGGGTATAAATTAGCAATAACAAATAGGGTACTGAAATTAAAAAAAAAAACTGATTACCAAAATTATCTGAGTCACATCACAATAGAAGTTATCAGAAAACAGATACTAGAACTTGAATAGACTCAAGATTAATATGAAAGGATTTGTATAGCTAATGATTCGATCCTCATTTAGAACTCTGTCTAAATAAGCAATTATAGATATATTGAGGTCAAATGCATTTTTTAATCATATGATATCCTCTAGCACAAATGTATGTTCAATGTTCACTATATCTTGGGTAATATTAGGTTTGTCATATCATGACCAACTAGTTAAGAAAAAGTTGGACATTCGTGTGTGAATCATTCTAGAAACCAGAATTTGAACGGTATGGGTTTTGTTTTTTTTTTTAGTTTATTTATTTATTTTGAAAGAGAGAGAGAGAGAGAGAACAGGGAAGGGCAGAGAGAGAGAGAGAGGGAGAGAGAGGATTCCAAGCAGGCTCCAAGCTGTCAGTGCGGAGCCCAACGAGGGGCTCAAACCCACAAACAGTGAGATCATGACTCGAGCTGAAATCAGGAGTTGGATACTGAACCAGCTGAGCCACCCAGTCACCCCTGAGAGATATGTTTTAAACAAGATGGAGAGGACACTTTCTTTTACTCCATGCTTTACTTTCCTTGGGGGAATGTTTAGAGTTCTTCATGATGTTCTAAGAGGTTAGGGATTAAAGATGAGCTTGGGGAGACTGACTGGCTCAGTCAGTGGAGCATGGCACTGTTGATCTCGGGGTTGTGAGTTCAAGCCCCAGGTTGAATATAGAGATTACTTAAAAATAAAATAAGTGGGGCACCTGGGTGGCTCAGTCAGTTAAACTTCTGACTTCATGAGTTTGAGCCCCACGTTCAGCTCTGTGCTAATAGCTCAGAGCCTGGAACCTGCTTCAGATTCTGTGTCTGTCTCTGCCCCTCCCCCGCTTGTGCTCTATCTTTCTCTCAAAAAACAAATAAGCATTAAAAAAAATAAGTAAGAAAGTGCTCTCCCACTTGGGACAGATCATGAATCAGACAGATCATCTTCCTAGATGTCCCTATGGTAGACTCTTCATTGAAGATGAATATTCAGCTACATGGTACTCCATGAGTTTGTTCCCCTTTTGTTATCCTCTAGGTTTGAATAAAATCTTATTTGAATGTTCTAGTGTTTTCTCAGCTGTGCCACTTTCTATCAATAGGAGAGTTCTCTTGTCATCTGTAGACCAGTCATTCTCATGCAGGCCAATGTAGCATTGGTAATGCGAAATACCTACAGTTCCCCCAGAGGAAAAGCAAATCTCAGGGGATAAGAGTCAGTTTTTCTCCACCTGGGTATTTGTCTTCTGTTGTCAATCTCAGACAGCTAGGAAGACTAGTACAAACCCTTGCTGTACCACTTATTGGCTGTGTGAGTTTATACAAGTTAGGCTTAGAAAGCTTCAATTTCCCTCCCCGTATATACATTAAGGATTGTAAAATGTATCTAACATGGCTTTTATGGTTATTAGAAAGAGGAAATACATATAAAGCCTCTAATACAATGCCTGACATCTACCAGACACTCAATGAGCGAGAGTTACTAAAATTATCATAGGTAGTATGTGTTGCATTAGGCTGGTGATTTTCAGTTTTGTGGTGAACGTTTAAAAACTGTATTATATCTTTAGCTCTGACCCTAGAGATTCTGATTGGAGGTATTAGTTTGGGGCCAGAGATCTTTAATTTTTTTGAATTTTATAGGTGATCCTATCCTATTGCCTGAGGTAAGAACCAGTGATATAGGTCAAAGGTCAACAAACTTTTTTGGTAAGTGGCCAGATAATAAATATTTTAGGCTTTGCAGGCCATACAGTCTCTATCACAATTTCTCAACTCTGCTGTTGTAGAAGGAAAGCGGCCACAGAAAAAATGTAAATGAGCATGACTGTCTTCCAATAAAACTTTATGTACAAAAACAGACAAAAAGAGATGGTGGGCTGGATTTGGCCCCCAGATTGTTGTTTGCCAACCCTGTCTTATATGAAGAGAGATTTTATTTGCCAAAGTCAGGGAAAGTATTTTATCATTATTATGTTTAACAGTAGCATGAAAAACCTTACATGTAATGACGAATGTTTGGTGTTAAACACAATTAACTAAACAGACAGAGCTCCTGCCATCCAAGGAATTAGTTTCTGAAACAACAACAACACAGACATGATGTTTATAAGTATCCCGTATGACTAATTGTCATATAAACAGATGACTGTACGAGACTAAATGTGAAACTGAGTTCAGAGGTGGGCAGATTTTCCCAATGCTCTTGACTTACAAATATCAGATAAAATAAAAGGAGCATTCAGTAACCAATGGAAAGAGGAGAACAATACCCCAATCTAGCTCTCTAAAGAGGAGAACAATACCCCAATCCTGCCTCTATAAGCAGGAGGCAATAAGGGAGCATCTTTTAGATCTTTAGAGCACCTGGCTGGCTCAGTTGGTAGAGCATACGACTCTTGATCTTGGGGTCCTGAGTTTGAACCCTACGTTGGGCAGAGATATTATTTGGGGAAAAAAGAAAAAAGAAGGGTCCTTTAAATGAAACTTCATGGCTCTCTACATAGCCAAATTTGCCTTTTCTCAATTATAATTTCTTCATCAAACACATTATTGTCAGATTTATCCTCTGAGGTAAAGGGCTACATTATAGTTGCAGTTTAATGAAACAAGCGACTATTTCATTTATTTAACCTGGAACAACAACAACAACAAAAAAGTTTCACTTTCTCAATAGGAATGGTAAAATAGAAGAAAAACCAGTGGACCAACTGTGTGTGTGTGTGTGTGTGTGTGTGTGTGTGTGTGTGTGTACGTATATATGGGTATGTTTAAATCGAGTGATGGGTAATTTAGTAAACTTCTGCCTACATTTGTAGAAATGATGCAATCATAGTTGGGGAGGGCAAGATTCTCCTACATCTCCTTGTATTTCTGAAAGATGGACATACATAATGAGTTATTTATAATTTTATGGCTGCCCAGTTCTTACGCTCCCCTCCTTACGCTATTTGGGACTTTTCCACTTGGGAATGTTGGTGGGTGGCAGGACCTCTTCTCCAGATACTTGCCTTCTGCCCTTCCACATCCCCACCTGCTCCACCCCTACAGTAATCCTAGGATGAGGGAAAGTGACCTAAGCCTGGTAGACTGGATGGTGTTACTTGGGACTTTGAATCCGGGCTGAGTTATGAAGAATAAGCAGCATTTACCCCGCTCGCATGTGTAATATCCAGAGTCTGGTGGCCCAGTGGCAGCTATCTCTGGAGTGGTATTCAGTATTCACTGGCAATGGCAGTGGGTACCCTAACCAGGCCATTTCAGGACTGACTTTAACTGTGATTCTGGCTATCTAGCTTCCCTCAACTTCCTTCCTTACCATCAAAACTGTGATCCAAAGTTCCTCCAGAAAATTCCTTTTTCTGAGATGGCTTAACATATAAAGGAAAGTTACAGAAATCAAGGGATTGCAGAAATAATCTATTTTCAGGGTGCCTGGGTTAGTCAGTTAAGTGTGTGACTCTGGATTTTGGCTCAGGTCATGATCTCACAGTTTGGGGGTTCAAGCCCCAAATCGGGCTCTGTGCTGACAGCATTGGAGCCTGCTTGGGATTCTCTTTCTCCCTCTCTCTCTGTCCCCCCCCTGCTCACACACATGCTCTCTCTCTCTCTTTCCAAATAAATAAATAAAAATTAAAAAAAAAGAAATAATCCCTTTTCCCATTTGTCATATGGTTTCCCTTTACTCAGTTTAATTGAAGTTATTCATGTTTGGGGTTTTTTGTTTTGGGTTTTGTTTTTTTTTTGCCCTGATTTTTATGACTCTAGTCATTAGAGTTTCAAAACTTAAGAGTACATCTGTACCCATTTCACTTAAACTTAAGTGAAGGTGTCCTAAATTCAATGTTCCTTTCTGTTACTCAGTTCATTGATTATACCCAAATAATAAGCACTCCTCTCAAGATTTTGATTTGTGTTTTTTTTTACTCATTCTGCCAAGAATGTTTGCTGCCTGCATTAAAAACTGATATTGTGCACATTTCTCGAGGGGAGAGTCTCCATATAAGTCTCTCATGGCTAAAAATTTTTATGAATGCAAACTACTTTTAATTTTTTTCTTGAATTTCTTTTGCTAACAAGAATCTTCCTAATCAAGCATTTCATTTGGGGCAATCAAAGCCCTCTTTGCTAAATTACATGGAAAAAGGATTCTTTTTTTTTTAATTTTTGCAAAAATATTTCAATGAGCACAATTGAAGTGTTCATTTGTGGCTCTTTTCTGCAGAGACTTATAACCTTGTTTCTGCAACATCTAATCAAGCCCCAGATGTTCTCTACTAATGATATAAAAGTCACAGAATGAAATTAATTTGCACCCACTTTATCACAATCACAATAAATATCTGATAACTGGTTATGTCCCAGTCACTGTGCTGTGGTAATACAGCAGTGAACATGACAGAATCTATTCCTTCAGAGCTTATAGTTTAGCAGGGAAGATAGAATACTTATAAATAATTAAGCAACCGCAAGTGTGAAGGCCAAAGTACATGGCATGTTTAACGGTGAAAAATTGACTGAGTCTAAGATGAACAGAGGCTTCCTCAATAAAATGACATTGAAGCTGAAAGCTACAAGAGGAGTAGAAATGAGCTAGGCAAAGAGAGAGAGAGCAAAATGTTTCAGGCAGAGGGGCTACCTGGCTGGCTCAGTCAGTGGAGCATGTGACTCTTGATCTTGGGATCATGAGTTCTAGCCCTATGCTGGGCATAGAGTTTACTTTAAAAAAAAAAAACAAAACAAAAAACCCAAGACACAGGGTGCCTGGGTAGCTCAGCCGGTTAAGTGTCTGACTTCAGGTCAGGTCGTGATGTCACTATTCGTGAGTTTGAGCCCCGAGTGGGCTCTGTGCTGACAGCTTGAAGCCTGCTTCAGATTCTGTGTCTCCCTTTCTCTCTGCCCCTCCCCTACTTGTGCTCTGTCTTTCCTCTCTCAAAAATAAATAAACATTAAAAACAAAAAACCTTATAGTATTTTAAATTTGAAACTCCAGATAACGGCAAAGATATTAGTGTGAGTGCTTTTCCAAAATTTGTTTAAATCACCAAAACTCTTCCTATTAGACCATCCACTAACTTCCTGTCTATTGCTATAGATGAATCGCTGATTCAAAATCACAGGCATATAATTCCGTGAAGAATGTTTACTGGGTCTGCTTTACTCCCCCTGCCTTCTCTCTCTCTCTCTCTCTCTCTTTCCTTCATACAGGTTTTGATTCACTTTATTTTTCTCATATAAAACTCTGTGGTAGCCACAGTTAGAGCCTGGTGTGGGTCTCTAAGATGTCAGTAAATTCCTGATAGGGAAACTTGGTGAACACAGTCTCTTTCCAAAGGTGAGGGGTGAGACAGCTGAAGGTCTTGGAAATGACATCAACAGTTGCAACAGGTGGCAGTGCAGCCCCTGGCCAAGGTGTAGGAGTCATCAGTACCGGCCGTCATCAGTAGCTTCTTGGGCACAGGGGCTGGGATGATGTCTCTGGGGCAACGATATGGTGCACCTGTGCAGAGATAATAGCAGCCAGTCATCTTGTGAGGGACAGTGTGGGGCTGGCTGATATTGCTTCCCCTCTAGTAGCTTCAGAGCACAGAGATGATGGATAGTTTGGCCAGGATCATGGCCCCACTGGATGGCAGTGGCTACTCCTTGGAGCACTAAACACCCAGACTGACCTGTCCATTGTAATCTCTGATGGCAACAAATGCCTGGAACCTGGTCCACTGGCCAGGATGAGTCTGCTTTTGTACAGGCACAGTCTTCAAAATTTCATCAATGATGAGGGGAAAAAAATGATCTCAGATTCCGTGATGGGCAAGGAGAAGAGATAGACCTACTCCAGGGACTTGATTTTCCTGTACTTGACTAGGCAGTCCAGCATGGTGACAGGGATCTACTTTTCTTTCTTTTTTTCCTTTCTATAATTTATTTATTTTTTATAATTTGCATCCAAGTTAGTTAGCACATGGTGCAACAATGATTTGAGGAGTAGATTCCTTAATGCCCCTTACCCATTTAGCCCACCCCCCCCACAACCCCTCCATTAACCCTCTGTTTGTTCTCCATATTTAAGAGTCTCTTATGTTTTGTCCCCATCCTTGTTTTTATATTATGCTTCTCTTCCCTTATGTTCATCTGTTTTGTATCTGAAAGTCCTCATATGAGTGAAGTCATGTGATATTTGTCTTAGTCTCTGACTAACTTCGCTTAGCATAATACCCTCTAGTTCCATCCATGTAGCTGCAAATGGCAAGATTTAATTATTTTTGATTGCTGAGTAATACTCCATTGTATATATACCACATCTTCTTTATCCATTCATCCATTGATGGATATTTGGGCTCTTTCCATACTTTGGCTATTGTTGATAGTGCTGCTATAAACTTTGGGGTGCATGTGTCCCTTCAAAACAGCATACCTGTATCCCTTGGATAAATACCTAGTAGTGCAATTGCTGGGTCATAGGGTAGTTCTATTTTTAACTCTTTGAGGAACCTCCATACTGTTTTCCAGAGTGGCTGCACCAGTTTGCCTTCCCACCAGTAGTGCAAAAGAGATCCTCTTTCTCTGCATCCTTGCCAACATCTGCTGTTGCCTGAGTTGTTAATGTTAGCTATTCTGACAGACGTGAGGTGATATCTCATTGTGGTTTTGATTTGTATTTCCCTGATGCTGAGTGATGTTGAGCATTTTTTTTTTATGTGTCATTTGGCCATCTGGACGTCTTCTTTGGAGAAATGTCTATTCATGTCTTTTGCACATTTCTTCACTCAATTATTTGTTTTTGGGTGTTGAGTTTGATAAGTTCTTTATAGATTTTTGGATACTAACCCTTTACCTGATATGTCATTTGCAAATATCTTCTCCCATTCTGTTGGTTGCCTTTTAGTTTTGCTGATTGTTTCCTTCACTGTGCAGAAGCTTTTTATTTTGATGAGGTCCCAATAGTTCATTTTTGCTTTTGTTTCCCTTGCCTCTGGACACGTGTTGAATAAGAAGTTGCTGCAGCCGAGGTCAAAGAGGTTTTTGCCTGCTTTCTCCTCAAGGATTTTGATGGCTTCCTGTCTTACATTTAGGTCTTTCATCCATTTTGATTTTTTTTGTGTGTGTATGGTGTAAGAAAGTGGTCCAGTTTCATTTTTCTGCATGTTGCTGTCCAGTTTTCCCAGCACCATTTGCTAAAGAGACTGTCTTTATTCCATTGGATATTCTTTCCTGCTTCATCAAAGATGAGTTGGCCGTATGTTTGTGGGTCCATTTCTGTATTCTCTATTCTATTCCATTCCACTCATTCCATGAGTGTCTGTTTTTGTTCCAGTATCATCCTGTCTTAATGATTACAGCCTTGTAATACATTCTTAACCGACTGAGCCACTCAGGTGCCCCTGTAATACATTCTAAAGTCCAGAATTGTGATGCCTCCAGTTTGGGTTTTCTTTTTTAGGATTGCTTTGGCTATTCAGGTTCTTTTGTGGTTCCATACAAATTTCAGGATTGTTTGTTCTAGCTCTGTGAAGAATGCTGGTGTTATTTTGAGAGGTATTGCGTTGAATATATATATTGCTTTGGGTAGTGTTGACATTTTAACAATATTTGTTCTTCCTATCTATGACCATGGAATGTTTTTCCTTTTGTCTTCTTCAATTTCTTTCATAAGCTTTCTAGAGTTTTCAGTGTATAGATTTTCCACCTCTTTGCCTTGACTTATTCCTAGGTATTTTATGGGTTTTGGTACAATTGTAAATGGGATTGATTCCTTGATTTCTCTTTCTGTTGCTTCATTATTGGTGTATAGGAATGCAACTGATTTCTGTGCATTGACTTTATATCCTGTGACTTTGCTGAATTCATGGATCAGTTCTAGCAGTTTTTGGTGGAATCTTTTGGGTTTTCCATATAGAGTATCATGTCATCTGTGAAGAGTGAAAGTTTGACCTCCTCCTGGACAATTTGGATGCCTTTTATTTCTTTGTGTTGTCTGATGGCTGAGGCTAAGACTTCCAATATTATGTTGAATAACAGTGGCAAGAGTGGACATCCGACAGGGATCCACTCCTTGTCTTTGACCTTACTTCCTGGAGCTCCTGGCCTCTGACAAAGCTGCCTGGCCTTCCATTCTAGGGCCCTCCCACAGCACCTCCGTCAGCCGCCATTTGCTGTTTTCTCAGAGAAGTTTCGTACTCTTTCTTAAATGGCTAATATTGTGGTATGATTGTTGCTGTGTACCCAGGCAAGCATTTTATACAGTCATACCTCAGAGATATTGCAGGTTCAGTTCTAGATCACCACAATAAAGCAAATATCATAATAAAGTGAGTCGAATGAATTTTTTGGTTTCCCAATGCATTAGCATTGCAAAATGTAAATACCTTAACTAAAAAAAAATAGTACCTTACAAGAAGCAATCTCCAGTACAATTAACACTTTCTTGCTTGTGAGCGGGCAATTGTGCCTCCCGATGGGGATGAGACCAAGGCTGTCTTATCTCTAGGCTGTCTCAGCTTAATGGCAGAGCCTGGCCAAGGTTGGAGGCCTGGGACCAATGCTTCATCCCACCTCAGGAACGGGGTTGGGGGATTTCCTGCCTGTCATGACCGTCTCTGGATTTTAAGTGTGTTAACAGTGTCCTCAGTTGTCTCCCATATTGATGACGTGAATGAAACCTTTTAAAATGATGGGGTGCCTGGGTGGCTCAGTCAGTTAAATGTCTGACATTGGCTCAGGTCATGATCTCATGGTTTGGGAGTTTAAGCCCCCTATCAGGGTCTACACTGACACCTTACAGCCTGGAGCCTGCTTCAGATTCTGTGTCTCCCTCCCTCTCTCCGTCCCTCCCCTGCTTGTGCTCTCTCTCTCTCTCTCTCTCTCAAGAAGTAAATAAATAAACACTGAAAAAATTTTTAAATGTTAATATTGGGGTGCCTGGGTGACTCAGTCAGTTGAGCATCTGACTCTTGATTTTGGATCAAGTCCTGATCCCAAAGTTGTGGGATTGAGCCCCACACTGGGCTTCATGCTGAGTGTGGAAATGCTTATGATTCTCTCTCTCTCTCCTGCCACCCCTCTGCCCCACTCCCCCGCTCACACACACTCTCTCTCATTCTCTCAAAAAAAAAAAAATGTTAATATTAAGTAAATAAATAAATCTTAGCCTAAAAATACTTTATTGCTTAAAAATGCTAACCATCATCTGAGCTTTCAGAGAGTCATAATCTTTTTACTGGTGGTGGGTCTCATCTCATGCTGATGGCCGCTAACTGATCAGGGTGGTGGCTGCTGAAGGCTGGGGCAGCAGTGGTGATTTCTTCAAATAAGACAACAATAAAGATTGCTGCATTGATTGACTCTTCCTTTCATGAAAAATTTCCCTGTAGCATGTGATGCAGTTTGATAGCATAAAATTTCTTTTAAAATTGGGTCATTCGATCCTGTCAAACCCTGCTGTCGTTTTATCAACTAAGTTTATGTCATTCTAAATCCTTTGTTGTCATTTCAACAATCTTCACGGCATCTTCACCAGGAGTAGATTCCAACTCAAGAAACCACTTTCTTTGTTCATCTGTAAGAAGCAAATTCTCATCAGTTCAAGTTTTATCATGAGATTCCAGCAATTTAGTCCCATCTTCAGACTCCACTTCTCATTCTAGTTCTCTTGCTATTTTCACCACATCTGCAGTTATTTCCTCCACTGAAGTCTTGAATCCTTCAAAGTCATCCATGAGGATTATAATCAGCTACTTCCAAACTTCTATTAACATTGATATTTTGACCTCTTCCCATGAATCACAAATGTTCTTTTTTTTTTCTTTTAAGTTTATTCATTTTGAGCGAGAGATAGAGAGAGACAGAGAGAGAGAGACAGAGCATGTGAGCAGGGGAGGAGCAGAGAGAGAGAATCCCAAGCAGGCTCCACACTGCCAGTGCAAAGCCTGATGCGGGGCTTGAACCCATGAACCGTGAGATCATGACCTGAGCCAAAATCAAGAGTCAAATGCTTAACTGACCGAGCCACACAGGTGCCCCTGAATCACAAATATTTTTTTTAATTTTTTTTTTTACATTTTTTTATTTTTGAGAAACAGAGTGAGACAAAGCGTGAATGGGGGAGGGACAGAGAGAGAAGGAAACACAGAATATGAAGCAGTCTCCAGGCTCTGAGAAAGCAGTCAGCACAGAGCCTGATGCAGGGCTCAAACCCACAAACTGTGAGATCATGACCTGAGCTGAAGTCGGACACTCAACTGACTGAGCCGCCCAGGCGTCCCAAATCACAAATATTCTTAATGGCCTCTAGAATGGTGAATCTTTTCCAGAAGATTTTCAACTGACTTTGCCCAGATTCATCAGAGGAATCACTACCCATGGAAGCTCTAGCTTTGTGAAATGTATTTCTTAAGTAAGAAGATTTGAAAGTTGAAATTATTCTTTGATCCATGAGCTACAGGGTGGATATTGTATTAGAAGTCATGAAAACAACATTAATCTTCATTAAAGCTCAATGGCGTCTTCAAATGAGCAGTAATATTTTGAAAGAAATCTGTTTTACTGAACAGTAGTTCTCAACAGTGGGCTTAAAATATTCAGTAAACCATGCTGTAAGCAGATGTGCGGGCATCCAGGCTTTATTATTCCATTTCTAAAGCACAGGCAAAGTAGATTTCACACAATTCTTAAGGGCTGTAGGATTTTCAGAATGTTAAATGAGCATTGGCTTCAAGTTAAAGTCACCAGCTGCATTAGCACTAACAAGAGTCAGCCTGTCCTTTGAAGTTTGAAGCCAGGCATTGACTTGTCCTCCATGGCATTTTCTTAGAATATAAGAATTTCTTTTTTTTTTTAATGTTTATTTATTTGTGAGAGAGTGCAAGTGGACGAGGGGCAGACAGAGGGGACAGAAGATCCCAAGCAGGCTCCGTGCTGACAGCAGCATGCCCGATGTGGGGCTCGAACTCACGAACCTTGAGATCATGACCTGAGCCAAAGCTGGATGCTCAACTGACTGAGCCACCCAGGTGTCCCAAGGATTTCTTAGAATATAGGAATATAAATGTATTTTCTTAGAATCATTCTCTTGTGTATTGTGGCACCTTCATTAATCATCATAGGAAGATTTTCTGCAGAACTTGCTGCAGCTTCTACATTAGCACCTGCTGCTTCGCCTGCTGCAGTTAGGAGATGGCTTCTTTCCTTAAGCCTCATGAATCTCTGCTGGCTTCAATCTTTTCTTTTCCAGGTTTCTCACTTCTCTCAGCCTTCATAGAACTGGAGAGACGTAGTGCTTTTCTCTGGATTAGGCTTTGACTTAAGGGAATGTTGTGGCTGGTTTCATCTTCTAGCCAGACCCCTAAAACTTTCTCCATATCAGCAATAGGCTGTTTTGCTTTCTTACCGTTTTTGTGTTCACTACAGTAACACTTTTGATTTCCTTCAAGAACTTTTCCTTTGCATTCACAACTTGGCTAACTGTTTGGCTCATGTGGCCTGGCTTTTAGCCTGTCTGGGCTTTCAACATGCCTTCCTCACTAAACTTAATCATTTCTAGCTTTTGACTTAAAGTGAGAGACATGTGACTCTTTCTTTCACTTGGACACTTGCCGTTGTAGGGTTATTAATTGGACTAATTTCAATATTGTTGTGTCTCAGAGAAGAGGGAGGCCTGAGGGGGTAAAGAGAGATGGGGGTGGGGCAGGTGGCTGGTGAAGTAGTTAGAATACACACAATATTTATTGATTAGGTTGGCAGTCTTAGGGGGGCGTGGTTCATGGCACCCCAAAACAATTATTATAGTAACATCAAAGATCTCAGATCACCTTAACAAATATAACAATAATGAAAAAGTTTGAAATATTTCAAGAATTATCAAAACATGATACAGAGACATGAAGAGAACAAATACTGCTGGGAAAATGTCACCAATAGACTGGTTCGATGTCAAGTGGCCACAATTTGTATAAAACCCCTCAATTTGTATAAAACACAATATGCGTGAAGTTCAATAAAACGAAGCACAAGACAATGAGGTGTATCTATATGTGTGAAGCACCTCATAATTTCTTTGATAAGATGCAGAAACTTCCATGGCATTTTATCCATTCAGACTTTTTGACCTCAGGTAACGTTGATATTGATAAGGTTACTCAGAGGCCCAGTGACGCTTATGTTTTTAAGTAGCTTGGAAAAAAACTGCTAAGCCAGGCTGTTGGAGATGCAAAAATGAAACCCAGACCGGCAGGGGCAGGGGGCGACAACCACCACCACTATCAATTACTGTAGCAGTAAAACATTCCTCATGTCTAGACATTGTGTTGAAAGTTTTATGTTTGTTATGTCGAGTCTTTACAATCCTAGAAGATTGGTATTATTAGCAGTATCTTGCAAAATAAGGCACTGACGTTTCTAAAGGTGAAGCAACTCACCCCAAATAAAACAGACTAAATATCAGAGCTAAGATTTGAAACCAGTTCTGTTCATTCCAATGTACTCACTCTACATTATGACAGTGCTGACTCTCTTGGCCATCCCCAAGCGGACTGAAGATTTGTCTCAGTTAATAAGATAAAAAGCTAGTCCTGAGCCTGTTTGCCCTCAGATGCATTTCTTGCCTTCTCTGATCTTCTATTACAGGCAGGACTGGCCTTCTTGTGTCAGCTGGCTTCCTGGTGTGTGTGGCTAATAGGAGGAGTTTAGGGAGCACCAAGAAAACGAAGCCAGGTCATTTCTCACCAAACCCCCTTCCACCTGTTTTGTGTGGCATCTTGAGCATCAGCCATTTCCTTCCTTCTTTCAGCTGCAGCCAAGCAGGCTTTCACCAGTTAGGTCTTTCCTCCCTTTCTCCCTTTAGCCTAGTGGCATCCTACCGTGGGTAATCTAAAGCAAGAGTCTTGGGTATGGAAATAGGTAGATGCGTTTGTTCCTCTTGGCTCTGTCACCGTGGCCACCACTAACTGGACCAGGGGAGTGGCTCTAACTCGAGAACAGCCCACTATCGGCTAGAGGGCTCCCTGTGAAGGAAACGGGAGCAAGAGTTTTGCCATCGGGTCCTTAGCAACAACCTGTCTGGTGTTTCAACTATAGATTTTAGGGGGTCAGTTAGTTGGTAGGAGCAAAGGCAGAAAGCAAAAGTTGTTCTGAGTTGTTCTGAGAGAAGTTGTTCAACAAAGTTGTTCTGAGAGAAACAAAGACAGAGAGAAAATACATTATGTCAATTGCAGAAGACTCAGGAAAGATCAGCAAGCTCTTGTTATCGGGGTGGAGGGATGCTTTATCTGTGCTGGACCCTGAAGAAACTTCTGGAAGAAACTGCCTTCCAGTTTCTATACTGTAGAACCAGGATACCGGTGTACTATCCAGTTCAGCTATACTCAGGTTCCCATCATTCCTGTGTGACCCAGTCGGTGACTATGTCACTTCCTGCTTTCCTGGTTGGCTGAAACTTGTGGCTGAGATTTTTGCTTCTGCTCTCTTTTTAAAAATTTCCCTGGGTATCTTTCCAATAAACCGTTCACTTCCTGACATAACCTGGGTGTGTTTATATTTTTGTACAATCAATTTAACCACCTAAAACAGTTTTATATTTCTTCATGTTTATATTTATAGATCATGTTTATATTTCTTCCATCTTATCTACATTGCAAGTCCATAAGCTAGGCAGGGCAGAGATTTTTATCACTTAAAAAAAAAATTCAAGCTGCAGATTAGCTAAATAGTTTGCCCAAGATCACTGGGCTAAGTGACAGAACCAGGCATTCTTATCCAAAGATGCCATGTTCCCTGTGAAAACACAAGCACACACCATCACCAATGATTTGTTTAGCAGGAAAATAGATGTTCAGACATACTAGACATCAGACGTTCACTATTGGGTATCCACGTGTCCTTCGACTTACGTGGACAACTTACATCACTAGGCATCTTTATGATGATATCTCTCCTATTTGTAGAAGAAAGATCAAGTTGAGTCATAATAGGGAAATATTCTGCAATCAAAAACCAGATGAGCCCATTTATTTTTTCAGAAACATTTACTGGGAACCTACTCTGTGGTAAAAATTTGCTAAATGCAGGGCATACAGAGATGTACAAAACAAAACAAAACAAAACAAAACAAAACAAAACCACACACACAAAAAACAAAAAAACAAACAAACAAAAAAACCATCCCTGTGGGAATCTCCAGCCCAAAGGGAAAGAGATACAAATAGCAATAAATAACAATGCAGCACAAAGGCAACAAGCCCAGGCAAAGCACAGTCCAGGTCAGATGAAGGTTTGGTGAATTCTGTGGGGTGGGTGACAGAGAAGACTTTCTGAAAAATGTAACAATCTCCCAGAGTTTAGAAAGTTGAACTGGAATATCAGTATTTAATGGTAAAAGGGAAAGGACGCTACAAAGAGATTACAAAGGATAGTCAGAATGGAAAAAGAGAATGAGGAGAGGTGATGGCCCAAACGTGAAGGGCGATGGTTTCAAGAAAGGATAGATGAACACCATAAAAGACCCCAGAAGTATCTGTTAAGTCACATATTACCAGTAACAGGCTCAATGGGCCTGGCAAGTAGGAAGTTCTTGGCAACTTTATCCAGGGCAATTTCCCAGGGAGGGTGGGGTGGCAATTAAGCCAGATTTCAGTGGGATCCAGAGTAAAAGGGAGGTAAAATAATAGAGGTATCAAATGTTTCAAGGGTCCCAGAGATGGGGTGCCTGGGTGGCTCAGCGGAGTTAAGCGTCTGACTCTTGATTTCAGCTCAAGTCACGATCTCATAGTTGTGGCACTGAGCCCCGTGTCAGGCTCTGTGCTGACAGCATGCTTGGGATCCCATTTCTCCCTCCCCCTTTCTCTCTCAATAAACAAACAAACAAACAAACAAACAAACTTAAAGGGGGGGGGGGGAAGAATCCCAGAGATGAACGAAATCGCGTCAGACTTTTCTAAAGTTAAAGGAGGGTTACAGAACATAAATGACATGGGGACTGAATGGAATTTGGGAGAAGAATATCTAAAAAACTAACCTAAATCAGAGAATCTTTGATTACTATAATTTTCTGGTATGCTTTCTGTTTAGTAGATACAGGAATATAATTGGCCTATTTTCTCTTCCCTCTTCCCCATTTTCAAATTAGTACACATGTACTATGTGGACCACTTCCTACGTCCTTCTTAATGCATGCTATGGAGAGTTTAATTCCTACCCACAAGTGTGACCAGTGACCATTTGACACGTGGTTAGGTATAGAAAGAGTGGACTCCGAATTCAGACCGTCTTGATCTGAATCCTGTCTCCACTTTGTATCTACATGGTCTCCTACAAAGTAGTTAATCCTTTGTAATACCTGCTTTACAGCACAGTGGGGAGCTTTGACTGAGTTACAACATGTAAAATGCTTAGAACACTTAGAACAGTGCCTGGCACATACAAAGTCACGTACATGATAGCTGCTATTATTAGTAGTATTAACTGTGGAAATAATAAAACAGAATGTTTGAGATTGGATTTATGCTGGAAAATCCAGGACTTGTGGAGTGTGTGTGTGTGTGTGTATGTGTGTGTGTGAATGATAGATGCCCCATTCAAACTAGTTTTACTAAAAGGGTAAATGTATTGGCTCATGTTAAGTGTGTTAGATTGTTCATGCAGGGAGAGATTTGTCCTCGCTGCATCTCTAGGGACTATCTGCCCCTCGTTGTCTGAAGGAAGCATTCTCTTCTGTAGCAGAAAGGGGAGAGAGGATGAGGCTGTTGTCCCAGGGCTACATTCTTACAATACACAATGCAAAGGAAGAGAGGCTCCCCACTCGCACCTACATCCTCAGCACAACGTTCAGGGAAGTCCAGGAGAGGAAGGGATTGGCCCAATCCATGGCATGTGCCCACACTTGTGGTGGGGAAAATGGGGGCCTTAATTAATAACTCCAAGACCACATGGAACCAGAAGTAGTGGCTAAATAGACTAATCTATGCTATAGTACCTTTTAAAATCACGTGCTCACCACACTTTGCCTTTTAGGTAAGCTGTACTAAAACTCATTTTTATTCATTTATTTTAATTTTTTATCTTCATTTATTAATTTTATTTAAAGTTTTTTTTAAAATTTTATTTATTTATTTTGAAAGAGACAGAGACAGTGTGAGTAGGGAAGGGCAGAGAAGGAGAGAATCCCAAGCAGGCTCCGCACTGTCAGTACAGAGTCTGATGCAGGCCTCGAACTCAGGTGAGATGATGGCCTGAGCCGAATTAAGAGTCCTACGCTTAACTGACTGAGCCACTCAGGTGCCCCTAACATTTATTTATTTTTGAGAGGGAGAGAGAAGGGGCGTGAGCAGGGCTAGGGGCAGAGAGAGAGAGGGAAACACAGAATCTGAAGCAGGCTCCAGGTCCCAAGCCACCAGTGCACCCACAAACTGTAAGAGCGTGACCTGAGCAGAAGTCGGATGCCCAACCGACTGAGCCATCCAGATGCCCCTAAAACTCATTTTTAGACAATTCGATAAATGACAACAATAAAAGTAACACTTGCAACTAATACTAGCTGATTGCTTACTATGCGTCAGGCTTTGTTCTAAATGTACTGACATTTAATTCTTACAAAGGACATACAGATAGTTATTGCCATCATCACCATCACTGTCATTATCTCCACTTTACAAATGAGGAAATGGAGGAAAGGGAAAGGTTACGTTGCTTGTCCTGAGGTCATTCAAGAAAAAGTGCTAGAGCTGGGAACTGAGTCCTGATAGTTGGCTCCAGAACCTGGCTGGCAGGCTGTGCCACCAAAGAGGAGGAGGGAAAAAACAGCCTGGTGTGGTCTGATATGAGAAAACGTATTTCCAAATATACTTAGTGGAGATTTTGGAATCAAACCAAAAGATCCATTTGGTTTTGAACTTTTATAAGATGTTGAAGACTCAGAAATGTTTGTTGAAGGCTGGAGTAGCTTTTTAAAAAATTCCATCAGTGTTTTAAATCATCCAAAGAATATATTGGATACAATGTATTTCAATCTCCTAGGAGAATGTCCACAAAAACAAAAAACAAAAACAAAAACAAAAACACACGTTTTGCACATTCTTGGGTATCAACTGAGAGCCCATTTGTATCACAAACAACTTCATCTACTGAAGGCTTGAAGACAATCTCTTTGTAGAGCTAGCTAAGAGAAAGCATTGAGTAGACTTTTTGTTAAGTTAGAAGCTTTGGTTTGTAAGGAGATCATGGAGCATTTCTGGAGATTCTCCAGCACCTCTGGACACCTTTCTTCCCTCAGGGTTTTGGGATTCTTCCTGTATTCCTTTCTTCTTCACAGTTGCTGCCACCCATGTGTGTTTTTCCTCACAAAGCTATCTTAGAAACTACAGGACGCCTGGGTAGCTCAGTCGGTTAAGTGTCCGGCTTTGGCTCAGGTCATGATCTCACGGTTTGTGGGTTTGAGCCCCGCGTCGGGCTCTGTGCTGACAGCTCAGAGCCTGGAGCCTGCTTGGGATTCTGTGTCTCCCTGTCTCTCTGCCCTTCCCCCACTCATGCTCTGTCTCTGTCTCTGTCTCTGTCTCTCTCTCTCTCTCAAAAATACTAATAATAAAAAAAAGAAAAGAAACTGCCTCTTCAGCTTTCTCTAGCCATCTTTAATGACCTCAGGAATGGAAGGCCGGAGGCCCCCCCCCTTTTTTTTTTAAGGAATTACTGTTAATTGCTAAGAGGAAACAAACTTGTGACTAAAAAAAACTGACCAAAAAAATGGAGAAGTAACAAATGTTCACAAAATGTCAACAAGTTCTTTAAGTTATTCCTCAGATTTTACCAAAATGAGTCTGTAGACTGGGGTTAAACTCATTTTATCAGAGTCCTACCTGGAACTTGCTTTTTACATAATCATTATTTATTGAGCACTTACATTCTGGGCACTGCTTAAAGTATTTTATGTATATTAGTTCTTCATGACATCCTTATGAGATAACTTATAACTTATCATCTTATTTCATATAAGGAAATGTAGGCACAGACTGGTTGGTTACTTGCTCAAAGTGACTTATTAAATAAGAGTCATTCAAACTGAGGTTGCCTGGCTCTAAAGTCTACTTTTTTTTTTTTTTTAATGTTTTTAATGTTTATTTTTGAGAGACAGAGAGACAGAGCACAAGCAGAGGAGGGGCAGAGAGAGAGGGAGACACAGAATCCAAAGCAGGCTCCAGGTTCTGAGCTGTCAGCCCAGAGCCCAATACGGGGCTCGAACCCATGCACCATGAGATCGTGACCTGAGCCGAAGCTGGACACTTAACCGAATGAGCCACCCAGGTGCCCTTGAAGTCCATTTTCTTGATCATTGCATTGTGTGGGTCCTCTGGTGTAGCACAAATCAGGACAGATAGTTTGATAAGCAGAAGAGTAAAACAGTCCAGGGGACTAAGTAGAAATACAGTTTAGAGTGCTCTGGTAGGCCCTCTTTGTCAGAATACTTGACAGGATCAGAAGTGCCCAGTGACTGGTCCCCTGCTGTCTTTATAAATTGTATTTTCTCAATTATCCAAAGATGATGAATTTCTGTCCTAAAAGACGATTTACACCTACCAAACAAGGACACTAATGTAACAGCCATAATGTCAAGTGATGTATGTTCCTTTCCAGTGGCTGGAAACTCTCACCTCCTGTCTGGGACTCACTTTTCCTGGTATCCGGGAAACTGGCAAACCAGAAAGTTTATTAGTAAGAGTAGAATTGTGGCAAGAGAAGTAAAAAATTGGAGGGATAATATTTCTTTAGGCTCAGGACATAGCCAATTGAAAGATTTTTTTTTGTCTCCCATGTCGGAGGATACAACCTGATGGCTCTTTTTCCCAGATCTGATATCTTCTCCACAGGTCAGGGGTTCAATGGGCATGTCTAATATTTGTCTTGGTAGCTTTTTGGATGTCTGAAAACAAAAATCTTACCCACCGTCATGCATTAGAAGGGGAATTCTCATTCAGTTCTGACTCCGTGCTCTTCTGAGGATCCCACCATCTGGTTTAAAAGGGAGATGACAGTAGACCACAGTCAAGGTCAGCCATCAGACAAACATTTATTGTGCTTCTTGTAAGTGCTTCACTCTCTCTTGCTAAATGTGTATCAAGAACAGCCCTTGCCCTCACTGTGTAGGTAAGAACAACAAACAGGAAAATCCGTGATGCAAACAAAGTCTAGGTGCCCAGATGCCCAAAAGGTCAAAAGAGAGAAAGATGACTCAAAGCTGGTATAGTCAGGGAAGGCTTTAAAATTATTCAAAAAATTTAAGAATGGGTTAAATGTAGGTTGGTTGAGGGAAGGGATAGGACATCTCAGTGGCATAAAGATCATGAAGGTGGGGTAACTTTCAAGGAGAATGATGTCACTGAATAGAGAGTTACTGCAGACTAGGTAGAGGGGAGCCTGATGATCTCAGACCTTCAAAGGCAGCGACAGAGCTTGGGTGTGATGAGTGTGGTATGCAGGGTAAGTGTTCAAGGAGGCCAGCCAGGCGGCTACTGTGGTAATCTGCATCTGAGATGCTGAGGGATCAAACCTGAGGCAGGTGGGAATGGACGGGAGGAACTGACCTTAGGAGGTATTATTAGGCCTTTATTTTCAGATGGAGTGAAATAGAAGGATGGGTTAAAAATAACTCTCAGAATTCTCCTGTGTCCACTGATATTTATGTTTAACCAGTTTTTCTTCCCACATTCCCTTCACTTTCTTTGAACTCTCTTCCTCCAACCGCATGTAAAACTATGAGGAGTAACATAAGATCAAATATTTCTGATAAACTCTTTTTGGCCAGTTTGTCAATGTTTATCTCAATGGGAAAAGAATTTCAAGAATCAAGGCTGCCTTCTTTGGAACATTAAGCATGTGCTTTTCCCCCTTTTTTCTTCTGTTTCTTTGTTTCTTTCTTCTTCCCTTTTTGATAGGATGTGTAGGTATCCAAAAGAAAAACGTTTCATTTCCTTAGTCTACAGCAGAATTATTGACTACTACCTTCTTTTGTCGGTTACACGTTTACTTGAAGATCTCTTGAGTTTCATATAGACCTCCGCACACTGTGTGATTCTTCTGCAAACACTAATAAAAATAACCTGAAGTTAATACTCCACCTTTCATTCAGAAGGATCCCAACATTCTTTACAATGTGTACTGATGTTATTATTTTAATGTAGGCACACTACATTTCCTTAGTGCCTTTCATCTGAGGATCATAAGGAGCACAGCACACATTAATTAATTCTTACAACAACCTTCTGAACTATAATTTGTATGTGTCGCTGGTAGATGAATCACCTGAAGGACCAGCAAAACATAGCCTTTGCAGGGAAGCCTTTGTAGGCTTGGCACAACTTATGTGTAAACAACCCAGTCAAATAGTTCAGAGCGGGACAGGCAGCACCATTTTTTCTTTAACTAAAACCACCAATGGAGTTTCACTAAGAGAATAATTATCCAAATAATGACTTATCTAGGTTTCCACAAGCAACACTGGGACCTTTGCAACAAACAGTACCAGAAAAAAGAAGGAAGTATAGTCTATTAATAGCTACCCCCTCAATCTTGTTGTCACTCCCAGGACAAGTGCTTCAGCAACAAAGCAGTTCTTGTCATTAATTGAAGCTTTGATTTAGTATCAACGCAGAGAAAGTGTGCCACCGGCTGACTCATCAACACTTTGCTTCCTACCTAGATTTCCCTAGAGTGTCTTTTCTTCAGGTATGTAGCAGGCCAAGGCCTATTTAGCTAAAGAGAGATTAAGTGTTCATTATTGTCATGTGGGATACTTTTTAGAATAAAACAAAAACAAAAATAGAATTTATAGGGGCGCCTGGGTGACTCAGTTGGTTAAGCATCTGACTTCAGCTCAGGTCATGATCTCATGGTTTGTGAGTTCGAGCCCCAAGCCAGGCTCTATGCTGATGGCTCGGAATCTGGAGGCTGCTTCGAATTCTGTGTCTCCCTCTCTCTGCCACCCCCTGCTTGCACTCTGTCTCTCTCTCTCTCAAAAATAAATAGATGTTAAAAAAAAATAGAATTTATAATGGAAAATATTCACAAGATAATGGACTCTTTCTTTTCTAGGTTGACTTACCAAATAATCGAGGATATATATACCAACAAATGCGTTGCTCAGGGGAACTGATTTTATACCTTTTCCTGTATTGAAATCTCACCTTTATGCTAGATTTTTAGTACAGAAATTTTCAAATATATTCAAAAGTAGACAGAATGATATAAAGACCCCATGTACCATCACTTAACTCTAACTGTGATCACCTTGGCTCTTCTTACATATTATGGCCAAGAAGTAAACACTTTGCAGAAAGTCCCAGTACCTTGGTTTGGCAACAGCACAGTTATCTCAAAGAGCCTCATGGAATCCTGAAAGCCTAATTTTAATTCCTTTTAATTGAGTTTATAAAATACATGTACATGTACATGTCATAAGGCAAAGTTATGGGAAGATGAGAAAACTATGTCACAAAATCAAACAATAGAATTGCTAAACCCTAAGTAACAATATTACCTGCCATTTATTAAGTCAAGTGCCAGATGCTTTAGTAGGCATTTATCCCAAATGCTGACCTCTTCTTTAATTTTATTAACGATACCATATGGTAAGATTAGTATCCCTGTTTTAAAAGTGTGGAAACTGAGGCCTGGAGAAGTTAAGTGACTCACAGTCATTGCTAGTAAGCAGCAGGATTAATGAGTGTCATTACCTGATTCCAAAGTGTATGCTTTGTTTAGTGCTGGTGGTATAGTGGTGAGCACGGCTGCCTTCCAAAGCCTATGGTTTGTTTTATAAACTGTAGTCAAAAGATCTACTGGAGCTCAACTCAACAGACATATGTTACTGATGTTAGGAAGGGAAGGAAAATGGTAAACATCCAATGTGATGGGAACATGGAAAAAACCCCACAAGAATTGTTGACATTTTAGCAAGCAAAGCTAAGTCAATAGAATTAATCCAGTCTACCTTGCATTTGCTCCATTTAAAAGTAGCCTAGAATTCTCGGGGCATCTGGGTGGCTCAGTTGGTTGAGCATTCAACTTCGGCTCAGGTCATGGGCTCATGGCTTGTGAGTTCAAGCCTCATGTCAGGCTCTGTGCTGACAGCTCCCAGGCTGGAGCCTGCTTTGGATTCTGTCTCCATCTCTATCTACCCCTCCCCTGCTCGCACTCTGTCTCTCTCAAAATTAAATAAACATTAAAAAAATAAGTAAATAAAAGTAGCCTAGAATTCTTAACATGACCAAATAAATAAATACAACATTTGCTCAGCAATACAATAATATAAAAGAGTCATAATTGTATGGTAAGGCATAATTTAACCTTGCCCACTATCATAATGCTAAGTTAAATCAGAAGTCATGCTAAATAAATCAGCACTAATATATTCTCTAAATTCATTATTAGCTCATGCCATTCAAGTGCAGTGCATTAAAACTAGAACTTTATTGGTTCAGTCATCCTGACCTTTTCCAACAAACTGTCAAGGTGACAAAAAGCAAGTGGGATTTTGTTTGGCATATTTTTTTAACCAAGTTAGATTATAATTGTAACTATGTACTAATAAGAATTGCATAGTTATCTGACAATTTCTATAACAGCGAGACAGAACATCTTCTACCTCATACATCCTCGTAACATTCTTTACTTCATGTTTGGCTTCCTAAGCAAAATTACAAGATTGGTAATTTTGCAAAAATTTCTAGTTTTCATTAATTTTGCCAAATAATTCTTTTTTTTTTTTTTTTTTTTTTAATTCTCAAGTTAGTTAACATACAGTATAGTCTTGGCTTCAAGAGTAGACTTCTGTGGAGTGCCTGGGTGGCTCAGTCGGTTGAGCGTCAGACTTCGGCTCAGGTCATGATCTCGTGGTCTGTGGGTTCGAGCCCCACGTCGGGCTCTGTGCTGACAGCTCAGAGCCTGGAGCCTGTTTTGGATTCTGTGTCTCCCTTTCTCTGACCCTCCCCTGTTCATGCTCTCTCTGTCTCAAAAATAAATAAACGTTAAAAAAAGAATTTTTAAAAAAAGAGTAGAATTCTGTGATTCATCACTTACATATAATAGCCAGTTCTCATCCCCAACAAGTGCCCTCCTTAATGTCCATCACCCATTTTCCCCACCCCAGTTGGCCCTCAGTCTGTTCTCTGTACTTAAGAGTCTCTTACGGTTTGCCTCCCTCTTTGTTTTTATCTTATTTTTCCTACTCTTCCCCTGTGTTCATCTGTTAAGTTTCTCAAATTCCACATATGAGTGAAATCATGTGATATTTGTCTTTGTCTGACTTATTTCACATAGCATAGTACCCTCCAGTTCCATCCACATTGTTGCAAATGACAAGATTTCATTCTTTTTCATTGCCAAGTGGTATTCTCTTGGGTATGTGTGTGTGTGTGTGTGTGTGTATAATTTTTTTTAATGTTAATTTATTTTTGAGAGAGACAGAGCATGAGTGGGGGGGTCAGAGAGAGAGGGAGACACAGAATCCTAAGCAGGCTATAGGCTCTGAGCTGTCAGCACAGAGACTGACATGGGGCTAGAACCCACCAACCATGAAATCATGACCTGAGATGAAGCTGGATGCTTAACTGACTGAGCCACCCAGGCGCCCCTATATATAATATATACTATATGTATATATACCCTTGTATATATATACCCTTGTGTGTATGTATGTGTATATATATATGAATATATAATATATACCACATCTTCTTAATCTATTCATCAGTTGAAGGACATTTGGGCTTTTCCCATAATTTGGCTATTGTTGATAGCACTGCTATAAACATTGGGGTGCATGTGCCCCTTGAAATCAGCACTCCTGTGGCTTTTTTTTTTTTTTTTTGAATAAAGGACCTGGACCATTTTGTACTCAGTTTCTATTGCTCAGTACCTTTTTTTATTTTTTATTTTTTAAATGTTTATTTATTTATTTTGAGAGAGACAGCATGTGCACATGAGTGGAGGAAAGGCAGAGAGAGAGAGAGAGAGAGAGAGGGAGAGAGAGAGGGAGAGAGAGAGAGAGAGAGAGAGAGAGAGAATCCCAAATCCCAAGAAGCCTCTGTAGTGTCAGTGCAGAGCCTGACACGGGGCTTGATCTCACGAACTGTGAGATCATGACCTGAGCCAAAATCAAGAGTCAGATGCTCAACCGACTGAGCCACCCAGGTGCCCCAGGACTTTGTAAAAATATATATATTTTATTAGAAACAATTGTTTTATTTTAACTTGTATCTATCTTGCTTCATTAAAAAATGCAAAGTATTTATTACATACACACAATTTTTAAAAAAATCAAGGAGCACTAAATAAGTTATAAAGACAAACAGCAGTTTCTTTTTTTTTTTTAATTTTTTTTTTTCAACGTTTTTTATTTATTTTTGGGACAGAGAGAGACAGAGCATGAACGGGGGAGGGGCAGAGAGAGAGGGAGACACAGAATCGGAAACAGGCTCCAGGCTCCGAGCCATCAGCCCAGAGCCTGACGCGGGGCTCGAACTCACGGACCGCGAGATCGTGACCTGGCTGAAGTCGGACGCTTAACCGACTGCGCCACCCAGGCGCCCCAAACAGCAGTTTCTTATCTCACCCCTTTAGACTTCCTCCCAAGTGATTGTCTCAGAAAAAAATTCTTTTTAATTTTCTCCTTTAAATAATTTTAGCTGTTTCTTTGTATGTAGCCATGACTTCCTGGCATGGTAGATGATAACAAAGGGACACATATTGGTTGGGTACCTTACTATATGCCAGACTCTGCTCTATGTGTTGGGGATGCCAGAGGTGACAAAACAGACAAATCCCTGACTTCTTGGAATTTACTATAAAGTAGATTAAATCCTTTTTACAATCCCTCCACCCACTCCCCACACTTCCAATATAATTATCATAATTTTTAGTTCCACTGATCTATGTTTATATTACACCTATATACATATTAATCATTTAAGTGCTCCAAACTATCATGATTATATTTCTTATTTTTGCACTTCTTGAGTACTTTTTTTTTTTTAACATTTATTTATTTCAGAGAGACAGAGAGAGACAGAGCACTAGTGGGGGAGGGGCAGAGAGAGAGAGGGAGACACAGAACCAGAAGCAGGCTCCCGGCTTTGAGCTGTCAGCACAGAGCCCAACACGGGGCTCGAACCCACAGACTGTGAGATCATGACCTGAGCCGAAGTTGGGTGCTTAACTGACTGAGCCACCCAGGCGCCCCTTGAGTACTTTTTTTTTTAAATGTCTATTTACTTTTTAGAGAGAGAGAGAGAGAGAGTACAAGCAGGGGAGAAGCAGAGAGAGGAGGGCAGAGGATCTGAAGTGGACTCTGCACTGACAGCAGCGAGCCTGACGTGAGACTCAAATTCACAAACCGTGAGATCATGATCTGAGCCAAAGTCGGTCATTCAACCGACTGAGCCACCCAGGTGCCCCAAGAGGATCTCAAGCAGGCTCCATGCTGTCAGTGCAGAGCCCAACGAGGGGCTCAACCTCACCAACCATGAAATCTTGACCTCAGGGGAGATCAAGAGTCAGATTCTTAACCGACTAAGACACCCAGGAGCCCCTTGAGTACTTTTAAAATAAAATAAAAATAAAAATAATAGGACTTTAAAATTGTTATAACGCCTCAAACAGATGCACAGTGCACCTGTCATCAGTTTTCTCCCAGTGCTCATATATAACAGGAAAGCAACCAGTTCTCTCATTTGAAGCCTCTGTCTTGTTTCAATCTATGTTGATTGTTCTGCAGGCCTACTTCTTTGGCCATTGCATTACACTGTTTCCTGGATTCCATGCCCTCCTCTGTCTCGACCTATGTCCCTTTTCTGTTGTAGTACATCCTTAGTCAAATCTAGAGGACAGACAAGAAATTAACTTCTGGGTCCTTAATACATGAAAATCAGTCAATCAATTAAATAGCACCCAACAACTTGTAAGGACAAATAGTTGTTTCTTGTCGCACCCCTTCAGACTACCTCCCAATGATTGCCTTAGAAAATTACCTTTATCTTTAATCTATCTTCTGGATTGAAAGGAATTTTTCCTTCAGAATTCCGAGAGCATTGCTTCATTATCTTCTACCTTTCAGTGCTGATAACAGAACTATGATGTCGTTCTCTTTACTGTTCCTTTGAATAGGACCCATCTTTTCCTCTCTAGAAGCTTTTAAAATCTTCTCTTTATCTCTGGTGTTTACAGTTTCACAACGACAAAACTTGGTATGAATATTTCTTCATTCCTCAGAGTACCTGGATTTTTTCTACTTGTAGACTCCTGTCATTTGGGTCTGGGGAATTTTCTAGGATTATTGCTGTGATAGTTTACTCCTCTCTACCTACTCCCTGTGGCAGGAATTCTACAACTTGGATTTTGGCCTTTCTGCATCGATCCTTTCATTTCTTTTATTTTCTCTTTTCTATATTTCTCTGCTTTGTGGGAGATTTCCAACTCTTTCTCAGCCCTTCTAAATATGTTACTATTTTGGCTATCATATTTTTAATATATAGGATAACTTTCATGTTCTCTATTTTTTTAAATAAAATTCTGTTTTGTTTTGAGTGGTTGTCATATAACCTCTTCTCTGAAAGTTTTGTAGTTTAAAAAGAGTTTACTTTTCACTACATTGTCTCTGTCTTCTCTGGGTCCCTTTGCTCTATTTACTTAGTTTAGAATGATTAGACAAGAGTCGGTTATTTCATGGGAGGGTCACAGGATCCCCCCTCCCCCCCCACCGGGGGGCTATTCAGTTTCTGTTCTGCAGAGTCAATTTCTATTACTTTATTTGATTTCAGTTTTTCAAAAACTTGTTAAAACTTTTTTTTTTTAATTTGCTGTTGTTTCTTCTCCCATTCTCTTAATTTTAGGGGGAGTCCTAGAGAGGAGAGGAGCTATATCCATATGATCAATCTGCCTTTTTAGCCAGAATCTACTGGAAAAATGTAAAAGCTCTCAAAAAGACAGTTTTTGGATGACTCTTGATGATTGTCACCAACAGAGATAACAAGATTTCCAGAAGCAATCTTTAAATCTCACTTTCAAGTTTTCTGTGTCAGCCCATTAGCTCAGTTGGGCAGAACATGGCAAAATAATGCCAAGGTCATGAGTCTGATCTTCATGAAGGTCAATCAGCCTTACTTAATTTCATGAGCTCCATCATCTCCCCTAACACAAAGTCAAGAATGTTCTTTTGGATAGCCACAAAATGGGCAAGGAATAATCTAGCTTTCATTTTCTGCTACTGTTAAGACTCTGTGTTCTAGGGTATTTCCGCAACATGCTTCTACAGGAACTTAAAAGGAAAAAAAAAAGAGAGAGAGAGAAGAAAAAAAAAATTGGCAAATTAAAGGGAAATGGTGAGAAAAAAGAATACAGACAATATCACTATAAATCAGTTCACTTCTCCTAGGGAGAAATCAACCGATATGTTTTCCAGTGTTTCCCCAGAAGCAGAGTTTAGATGGCAATTTGTGGACAAAGACTAATCGAGGGCTACTCTCTGTGACCACATTGTAAGGGAGTGAGGGCAGCGGTGGGGGGTGGGGGGGTCGATTTTTGATGAAGCCACACCAGAGGCCTCAGCTGGTCTCACAAAAAGTTCTGGAGCCGAAAGTCCTTTCAGAGTTGTCCTGCCTTGAGACCAGGGGACCAGATTTTGTAACTTCACATTGACCTGTTATTGGATGAGGACTACCCAGGAAGGGAGCATGAACTTCTGCAGAAGTTCCAGCTATCAGCTGACAGCAATTTCCAGAGAGTTTGGGTTTTGAAGTTGTGAGTCAGCGGTTAGTATCCAGGCAGATGGTAGAATTCACTATACCATACAGAGTACTGTCCTCTTGAAAGTTCAAGAGCTAAAATATTGGTTCTATTTTCCATGTCTCCTAGATCCTTATGGGAAGAGGAGAATGAGCAGTACACAGCAAAGTGCAACTTTGAACTGAGAAGGAACAAAGGATCTGTTTAGTCCATAACCCAGATAATTAGCTTCCAAGAAACAAAATTAGTGGAATAAACTCTCGGGGGCGTTGAGTATTTTATTTCACATTACTTTTGCATTTTGTGCATTTTGAGTATATTTACTATGGTTAGCAATCATCCTGGGGTTTTATTTTATTGTTTATTTTTAAATTTTTTAATGTTTTATTTTTGAGAGAGACACAGTGGGAATGGCGGAGGGGCACAGAGGGGGACACAGAATCCGAACCAGGCTCCAGGCTCTGACCTGTCAGCACAGAGCCCGACATGGGACTCGAACTCACAAGCCACGAGATCATGACCTGAGCCCAAGTCAGATGCTTAACCAACTGAACCACCCAAGAGCCCCTCTTATGTTTTAAACATGAAGCCAACGTTGCTATGTTTAGGTTTATGGGGTTAAATTAGGGCAAATTTCAAAGACAATAGTTCCAGGAAAAAGAAAAACACTCAGAATGTAATTTAACTTCAGTGAACAGAGCACAAAAAAGTAATAGTCAAAAATTCTCATTAGTTTTCACTCTTTATGGAGGAAGAGGAAATTAGTGACTTAATTATATTAAAATAGCCAAGTCTTTAAGCATATATAGAGAAAAACTTTTTTATTAGTACATTGCTTTAATATATATAGCAGGATAGGGGCTTCTGGGTGTCTCAGTGGGTTAAGCATCCCACTCCCGCTCAGGTCATGATCTCTCGGTCAGTGAGTTTGAGCTCTGGGTGGGGCTTTGTGTTAACAGCTCAGAGCCTGGAGCCTGCTTCATGTTCTGTGTCTCCCTCTCTTTCTGTCCCTCCCCTGCTCATGTTCTGTCTCTCTCCCAGAATAAAATTTAAAAAAATTAATATATATGTATATATATACAGTAGGATGTATAGTACTCCCCATACTTTATGCTCTAAAATTGTGTTTTGTTGTCAGTAGAAATATATTTAATGCTTTCAAAAAAAAAAAAAAAAACGACTGAGGAAAATAGGATATCTGCTAAAGAACTCTCATCTCCAGCCTTCCTCTTACTCTATCTCTCTCACTCTTGCCCTCTTCCCAGGCTATTGCTTATACATGTTATTTTATCTCTAATAATTGCATTTTACTTCTTGGAAAAGGTAGAGTAATTTGATAACATCTCTTGAAGCATTTTGTCAAAAAGTCAGAAATTCAGTTTTTTCTAAGCAAGCATATGTCAAAACCATTCAAGGCAAATAGCTAAATGAAACAATGGTTTGAAACTTTAATTCTGTTGTCTCAAGCTTCAAGCCTGTGGAAAACAGAAGGTGAAGGAAGAAAGGGCACCCTCACAGCCTAAAAATCTTTTTCTCCTTGTTGTTGGGAAACTGAAGAAAATTAGTCAACTAACCCAAAACTTTAAAAGAGGGAGGGAGCAAATTTTTGTCAAGTGGTGAATTAATGAGTTGGGTATGGCAAGACGCAGAGACCAGTGGTGGCTGAGTCACGTGGAGGAAAGAGCTGAGCTTGGATTCCAACCAGCAGCGGGATTCAGTGTCATGTGGTCATTGGGAACAAAGGCAGTTCATTTCTCTGTGTCATAATCAAGGCTAGGGAGCTGGTTTTAACATCATCTCAGAGAATCTTCAAGAAACTATGGAGGTTAAGCTCATTTAGTTGGATTCTGTTTCAGATGCTCAATGGTTCCTGCCTTCGTGTCAGCAAGGGCTCTGTCACCCACAAAATCTTAGAGCTATAAAATTCTAAATGCACTCTAGGATGGACAGTGAAAAGTAAGTTGTCCTCCCCGCTCTGTCCTTCAGACTTCTCATCCCCTTCCCAGAGGCATTGTTTCCAGTTTCTGATATATCTGCCTCTGAGGTATTCTAAAGTGTCCATTTAAAAAATCTACACTTTGCTTTCTATTTTTCCTGCCACCACTACTTATCACTTAGAATCGCTATAATAACCTTGAAAATGAATTTAGTCTTATGAGTTTATAGTAAACCTTAATGGCTCTTGATGATTAATCACTATTTCTTAAAAAAATATTTTAGCATTTATTTATTTTTGAGAGACAGAGAGCGAATGGAGGAGGGGCAGAGAGAGAGGGAGACACAGAATTTGAGGCAGGCTGTAGGCACTGAGCTGTCAGCACAGAGCCTGACCCAGGGCTCAAACCCATGAACCATGAAATCATGACCTGAGCGGAAGGTGTAACTGACTGAGCCACCCCGGTGCCCCAATTTCGACTTGTTTTTAAAGTGATCCTAAACAGGGGTGCCTGGGTGGTTCAGTCAGTTAAGCATCTGATGTCGGCTCAGGCCATGATCCCACGATTCATGGGTTTGAGCCCTGAGTCACCCCTGGATCCTGCTTCAGATTCTGTGTCTCCTTCTCTCCCTCTGCTGCTTGCTCTATCTCTCTCCCTCAAAAATAAATAAACATTAAAGAAAATAAAAGTGAATCACAACAAATGTATATGTCCTTAAATTTCCCCTGGGACAGATTTCTATAGTTTTCAGGGGTTATATGTTGAAATTTCTTTGGGGGCTAGGCAGGAAATCAAAATATGTAACAAGACTGGGAGAAGCCAGCAGGGAGTTATAGGTAGTGTACGACCTGAAATGCCTAGTCTAAAGGTATTTCAATGACCAAGAATGTTATGTTATGTAGCTAGTACAACTGAACTATATAGCTCTGTGATCCTTCATTATACACTCTACTCTTCTTAAAAATCATGAATATACTTACCCATCAGCAGCCTTCTATACTTAGCCCATTTTCCTAATTCCTTAATAATTATAGAGAGCAGCTCAATAATTTCAGAATCCTGATAGATAATTTGGTTGGGTCCCAAGTATGGAAATGTTATTTTTATTTCATAAGGCAGAATCACAGAATGCTTAAGGACACAGAGTCTGAAGCTGAGAGACCTGGGCTTGAGCTTTGGCTTGTACATTAGCCAGATACGGCAAGTTCCCTACCCCTTTGGGAACTTAGGTTCTAATTTATCTATAAAATGGGAATAATAATAGTTGTTTTGAAGATTCTATTAGATAAGGTGGATTAAGTGCCTAGCACAGTGCTTCAAGGCACACCTACTTGGCACTCAAAAATAATCTCAATTATCATTACTTCAAAGACCTTGATACAAACTTTAGACTTCTTTGGGCTGAAATTCCCTCTTAACGAACTTTTTCAGACTTGTTTTAATCCAAAGGCCATTTCTGATAAAAGGTAGAAGCAAGATATTAATTGATTCATTCAATGATAAATATTTATTGAGTAATTTCACACGGCAGGTACAATTCTCAACAGAATATTGAAGATGAATTTCCTCTTCTCGGGGAGTTTGCCTTGGAGTGAGGGAGATGGACAGCAAACAAACAAATTAATTAGTATAGGATACAATTTCAGGTACTGACAGGTGCTCGGATATAAAGGGAAGCAGAGCAAGAGCCTAGGGTGTGAAGATGGTGGCATTAGAATGTTGGTAGAATATTGATAAATCACAACTGATGGACACTTGGTTGACACAAAGGCAGAAACAGTGAATTGCATTGCCACTGGACTCAAGAAGTAGGGTGGTTCCTTTTTCTTCACACCCTTCTTAGCATTTTCTCACAAGGCTTAGTTTATTTTGGTTCCACCCTTTCTGATAATTTCATGTTGGATCCAATCTCTCACATTTGCTCTCTACTATAGACCCTACTTTTTGTCTTTTGTATTTTTTTGTTAGGAATTGAGATTACAATATGTTGTACACCTGAAACTAATAACGTTATGTGTCAATTACGTCTCAAAAAAAAAAAAACCCCACAAAAAAACAGCCATAATGGAGGAACAGAAGAACACCACCACCACCACCAACAATAACAAAAAAAATTAAAAAAAAAATCGAGATCTTCAGAGCACTTCCTGAGTAACCACAGTGACTTCTTTGGGCTCTGCTTGGTGTTAGTCATCACCAGAGACGTGTGCAAATGCTTCCCCTAATACTTTGCTGATGATTATTATAAACATGTAGCCAATCCATGGACCATATCTGGCTTCTCCCTGTACAAACCTTGAGATACAAATCATTTTTTGGTCACATTCCCAAAAAATAAATCTCCACAAAATACTGAGAAGGGAAGTCAGTTTTTACTAAAGATTTCATGAAAGGAAAACCGAAGAGTTACAGGCATACCACACAACAGATAACTTTAACTTCCTGGTTGAACATTTTCCCCTTCCCCAAATGCTACCATCAGCCACAGGGTCTCTCACTCTTTCCTATTCCTTCATATACCTTCTTCTTAGACAGAGTTAACTTAGCACTTTTCAACTTCTCCAAGTTGTAATTGTCAACCTTCCCATAGGAAGCGTCACCTCTCTGAATGGATTTAGCAAAGCAAGTCTGTCCCTAGGAAGGAATTCTCCTGCTCTCTTCCCGTAGTCATCTTATTTATATGTTACATTCCCAACTATCTTTCTCAAGGCCAAATCTTTCTTATGAACTCTTGTTCTCTAGATCTAGTTGCCATTCTTCTTCTCTGCTTGGATGTCCCTTAGGTACTTTATTCAACCATGCCTCAAAGCAAACTTAAATTCTTTCCTGCCTTTCCAAGTCTATTCCTTTTCTATGTCTGCTATAGAAAGCAGAAAATGGCACCAGCAGCCACCCAGGTACTCCAAGGCAGAAACCTGGGAACCATCCCTGACTCGTCCTTTCTCACACCTTCTGTGTTGTGTTATCACTGCCCCCATCCATCCAGCAGTTAATCACCAAGTTCTTTTGAGTCTATTTCCTGAGATATTTTCAATTTCTTTTCATCACCACTTGCCATAACAAATGGGTTCCCTTCTGCTCAGAAATTTACCACAATGCTCTATTGTTCGACGAATGGACACTAACATGAAGACACTTTATTATGATGAAAGCGTTGTCAGTTTTCCTCTTAAGAAAGCCATTTACACCTGATTAATTTGTAGAGATACCTTTCACTACACCCTCCCTCTCCTTCTCCTTCTCCTTCTCCTTCTCCTTCTCCTTCTCCTTCTCCTTCTTCTCCTCCTCCTCCTCTTCCTCCTCCTTCTTTTTTTTTATTCTTCTTTTTCTTCTTCTTTCTGGCGTTTATTTTACTGAAGATACACATGCCTCTAAGGAGAAAAATAGTTTCATAAGGTTTAAAACTAAAACAAGCAGTCCTATCCCATCTCACCTATTTCTCTGTAGAGGCAGCATTTTTCAGTTCTTTAATTAATTCATTTGGTATTCTAGATCTATATACATGCAACATGCCATCCTTGGATGGCCTTTCCCCAGTATCATGGGAGTTCTCCTCACACCTCTTCTTGTGTGCCACATATTCCTCTTCCTTGTTTTATTTTTTCCCCTAATTTTGGTGAAACACACATATCAGTAGCTTCCTAAGAAAGAGTACATGGTAGGTTAGTTTTTGAGAATTTGCATGTGTGAAGATATCCTTAATTTACTCTCATAGCTAATTGGTAGCTATGTATGTAATTCTGGGTTTGAAATTTCTTCTTTTCAGAATTTTGAAGGGTGGGGTTCTCCATTGTTGAATAGCTGTCACTGTTGCTGAGAAGCTGTATTAGTTTTCTATTTTTTTGTTAACAAATCACCACAAACCTATCAGCTTAAAAGAATATCCATTTATTGGATCACAATTCTGTAGGTCAGAAATCCGAGCACAGTTCTCTGCTCGGGATACACAAGGCTGAAATCAAGGTATTAGATGGACAGATTTCTTTGGGGAGTCTGGGGAAAAATTCACTTTTAATCTTCTTCAGGAGGCTGGCAGAATTTAGTTCTTTGTAGTCATAAGACTGAGATCCCCATTTCCTTGCTGGCTGGAAGGTGGGGAGAGACCTTTCTCAGCTTCTACAGGTGCCTGCATTTCTTGCCATGTAACCTCCTTGTCTTCAAAGCCAGTTATGGAGACCCTCCTTTGTGAGGAAGAGCCCCATCACTTTTAGAGGCCCTTTTTAATGCTGATTAGGTCAAGCCTTTCTTTTTAAATTTTTTAAAAATGTTTATTTGTTTTTGAGAGGTGGGGAGGAGCAGAGAGAGAGGGAGACACAGAATCCAAAGCAGACCCCAGGCTCCAAGCTGTCAGCACATGCCTGAGGCAGGGCTCCAACCCACAAACTGTGAGATCATGACCTGAACTGAAGTCAGGCGCTTAACCGACTGAGCCACCCAGGTGCCCCAGGTCAAGCCTTTCTTAAAGTCAATCTGTGCCATATAACATAACCTAATTATGGGGTGAAATGCATCATATTCATGGTACACATATTCATAGTACACATGTACACACAGGATGGGAAATCTTGCAGTTAGATTTCTACCACAGAAGTCCAAAATTATTCTAACTCATGATCTGTAGTTTATGTCCTATTTTTACCTCTGGAAGCCTGGAGAATTTTTCCTTGTCTTCAGGTTTCTGAAATTTCATGATGTGCCTTCCAATGGGTCTATTTTTAATGATTGAACTGCATGCTATATAAGGTTTTTCAGTCTAGAAATTCACATCTTTCAATTCAATTTGAACATGTTCATTGATTATTTCCTCCCTTTCATTTTCTCTGTTCTTGTTTTCTGGAACTTTAATTATTTAAATTTTGGTCCATCTGGATTAGGCCTTTAATTCTTCTCCCTCCTCCACGTTTTCTATCTATGTTTTTTGCTCTACTTATTTTTTCACAGCATCATCTTCCAGATTTTAGAACATCTAAACATTTTAGAACATCTAAAATTTTCATTTAGGTTCTCAAAGGTTAATTTACAAGAGCTGATTTTTTGGTTTGGTTTCATTTGTTTGTAACATGAATGCTTTTTCTATATGGCATCATGTTCTGGCTTTATGGATGCAATGTTTTCTCCTATTTTTTTGAGGATATTAATGAGGACTTTTTTTTTTTTTTTTTTTTTTAAGTAACCTTCTGTCCCTATAGTCTTTTTTCCCTTTAGGTTACTTCTGCGTATTTGTTAGAGGCTTTCCTCAGAAAGCCTGATAACTGATCCTTGCTTATCTGTCTTAAACCACAAAAAGCTGATTGTAAGCTCTGAGCCCAAGATAAAGTCTTGTCAACTGGGAAATTTACTGTACAGAGACCTGCTTTTGACCATCATGTTAAGGAACTCCCAATGCTGGTATTTTTAGGCCTTTCCTTTTGGACATCTCAGACAGTCCTGGAAAGACATCTCAAAGTCTTTCAAATCTTCTGTCTAGAGGCTGTTGGCCAAGTTTTCAACTTCTTGGAGCTGAATGGGGGGAAAGAACTGAGGGTGTATATTCCTGGAGGCGTGTCAGGAATTCAAAATCTTCCATGTTTTGGCACCAACAATGTATGTCATGGTTTTCTTTTCTGTTTTTTAAAGGTTTATTTATTTTTGAGACAGAGAGTGTGAGTGGGAGAGACCCAGAAAGAGAGGGGCCCAGAGGATACGAAGCCAGCTCTGTGTTGACAGCATCAAGCCTGATGCGGGGCTCGAACTCACGAAAGGTGGGATCATGACCTGGGCTGAAGTTAGACACTCAACTGACTGAGCCACCCAGGTGCCTCTATGCCATAGTTTTCTATGTTTATACCCAGTAGAGTGCTTAGAATGTTCTCCTTCCCCCTCATCTTTGTTAATTGAATTTCTACCATTCTTCAGATCTAAGCTCAATTGACCTGTCTAGAAGTAATTCTCCCCACTTGTGTAATGGGTTAAACTATGGTTCATACCACTCATAGTACTTTAATCACACCTGCCTTGAAGTATATATAATTGTTTACTTATCTCTTTACTAGGGACAAATGCATTGAGGGCCATGACTATGTCAATACAATGGAGTCTCCCATCAGGGTATCCTGCCTTTACAGGCTTTTAACAAATGCCTATTGAATGAGTGTCAGACCAGAGAGTGATTACAAAATTACATCAGTATTTTCCAAGATGTGTCTCTACTGATTCTTTAATTTAGGACTTTCTGGAGAAACATTTTTTGATCTTATTCATTTGGTTTTAGAGACATCATTCAGAAAAGTGCACTGTGTGATTGGAAATGTGACAGGAATACAGAAGTGTAATGGCCCACCATCTTCTTGTGTCAGTCAGGTAACTCCCACACAGAACTGTAAAAGTGTCAAATGTATAGATATTAAGATAAAGCTTTTTTTTCCATTTCCTTTTCTGAACCACTGCCAAATTATTGTCAGAGACTTCCATAACAGCAGGCACTACCAATTCTAAAATAGTTTGAAACCAACCAGTAGCATTAGCTATTTTATGGGTAGTTGACGATGCATATAAGATGTCCAGTCAAAAAAAATTTTTTTTAATGTTTATTTATTTTTGAGAGAGAGCGAGAGACAGAGTGCGAGTGGGAGAGGGGCAGAGAGAGAGACAGAGAGAGGAAGACAGAGAATCTGAAACAGGCTCCAGGCTCTGAGCTGTCAGCACAGAGCCTGATGCAGGGCTCGAACCCACAAACTGTGAGATCATGACCTGAGCCGAAGTTGGATACTCAACCCACTGAGCCACACAGGCACCCCTCTAGTTGTTTTCATTCATTCTGCATTTGTTCAAATACAATTCAATCTGAGCATCCTAATCCTGTTCTCCAGGAGAGACTCTCCCAAAAAACCTCCTTTTTCATCCTAGAAAACCCTTTTCTCAACATTAGTCATGTAGATAAGTGCCTGGTATATCAGAAGAACTTTTTCCTTCTATCATTAATTTTTGTGGAGATGTAACCTTCCTTCTCTTTACCTCAATTTTGTTTTGTAAAGATGATAAAGAAAATGCTGTAAATGTTAATCCTTAAAAGTATTTTTTTTTTTTAAATATCTTGGAAGAAGTAACATCTAGAAATTAGGTTTTACCCTGCTTTCTGATGTGTTGCAGGAATCATGGTAAGAAACCTAAAACCTCCTCGCATTTACTTTCCTGCCAGTTCGTATTTAGTTTCTCCTTATCCTTCAAGCCTCAGCAAAAATTTCATCCCCTTTTCTACTAAGTAATCTAAGTTAAGTGCAAAACAGTTTTGGAAATATAAAAAAGATGAATAAGTAAAACTTGTAATCCTATCATTCAGAGAAAACAATTTATTACCATTGTGGAATATCTTCTAATTCTTTTTGAGGGCACAAATATATACATATTTGAACTTAAAAATTATTTGTGAAGTTAGAACAATATCTTGAATTTTTAACTTAAAAATTATAGTATGCGTATTTTCTCATGTTATAATTTTTTCAGGAGACAGTATAGTTAAGAGGTTAGCTCCTAGAGTCAAACTTTTCTCTGGGTTCAAATCTTACCTCCCCCACATATTAGCTCTATGATTTTGCATTCCACAGTCTGTTTATGCCATAGTCTCCTTATGCATAAAATGGAGATGATAATGAAATATCTATTTCAGAATTTCTTTTTATTAAATGAATTACTATATGTTAAACACTAGAACAATACCTTGCACGTAGTAAATAAATGTTTTTGAATTGGAACATAGTACTTTACTATTTGGATATACTATCATTTATATAATTGATCCCTTTTTGAACATTTAGGTTGTTTCCAATTCTTTGATATTGTAAATAGCACTGTAATGTATCAATATCCTTATGCTTACATCTGTGTACATTTACACAGATGATTATTTGTTAAATTCCTAGAAATTATGGGCTATAGAGTAATTAATTTACTATTTATTATTTCTCCCTCTACTTTTTCTCCCCCAAGAGTAAGCTCTATGAAAGTAGAAAATTTGCCTTTCTTGTTTAGTACTTCATTTCCAGTATCTGGAAGAGTCCCTGACACATAAGGACTTGATAAATCCTGTTTGTTGAAAAGAGTATATCCATTTTAAGAATCTTGCCAAATTAATTTCCAGAAATTAACACTTCTTCAGAGTGTGTGAGTACCAGACTCATGACTCCCTTTTCCTTTTGACAATGTCATTTAAATTCTTCACCTAAAGAATCATTGAAGGGCACCTGGTGTCTCAGGTGGCTAACCGTCTGACTCTTGCTTTTAGCTCAGGTCATGATCTCATGGTTGTGAGTTTGAGCCCTGAGTCAGGCTCTGTGCTGACAACTCAGAGCCTTGACCCTACTTCTGATTCTGTGTTTCCCTCTTTCTGCCTCTCCCCCGCGCATTCTCTCTCTCTCTCTCTCAAAAAATAAATAAATAAACATTAAAAAAATCTTTTGATATCAGCATCCATGGGGGGTCATTAGTCTTCTGATGTGATATTTATCATCTGTCGCTAATTGTAAGCTTGTTAAAGAAGGTGCCTAGCCTTGTACTTTTTCTTTCCTCCTCAATGTTTTGTGTATAGAATGTTCTTTTGCTGTAATTAGTCCTGTTTTCATTGTGATCATACCTATTTTCATGACTACTAGGGTAGGACAAGACATATTGGTTCTAAGTAATAGCAACTAACAAATTTTAAGGATATGGAGTTTTTTCACAAAACTCAAGGACAAGAATGTAGTGAGAGACTCTGGAAGGGTGCAGTAGGCTCTAGAATGAAGAAATCAAAATGTTTCTCTTCCTCATTCTCTCTGCAGATCAGCTTTTCCCACTTCTCCTGCCTCTTGGGTTTTACATGTTACAGTTCCAGCCATGTTTAGAGACTAACCTCCCTATTTTGAATCCTAATTCAGACTTTCTGGGGCACCAGGATTTCTGAGATAGAGAATTTTATTGGCCTGACTTGGTTTGGGTCAAACTTCCAGTCTAATTAATCTTGCCATGAGAATAGGAATTATGTAATACAACATGGCTACCAGGTGCCCATTTCTGTGAAGGGAGGATCAGTTCTGAGAGAAGGGGGAGAATTAGTTTGAGCTAAGCAGAAACTCCTAAAAGCACTTGCCATAATAATCTTACTCAAATCCGTTCCTCATCTGAATTTGTTGGTTTACATAAACTTTGTGCATCTTTAGATCCCAGAAAGAATCTCCAATTTTAGAACTATAAAGATACTTGATAGTCCCAATTATTTTTTTTATCTCTGTCTTTCTTGAGAACTTATTTTCTACACTTAGTATTTGGTATTATATTAAGCAATAGGTTATTTTCTAATGGTTTTATTCAGGGAGCTTTTGATTTCCAAACTGAGTATGCAATCAGAAGTGGAGTAGCATCTCTCAAAATTCATTTCTATATACTTAGAAGGTGTTCAGTTAATATTTGGTCAATAGAGGACAGTATGGTACTAGCACAAAAACAGACACTAAAATCAATGGAACAGAATAGAGAACCCAGAAATGGACCCACAAACACATGGCCAACTAATCTTTGACGAAGCAGGAAAGAATATCCAATGGAATAAAGACAGTCTCTTCAGCAAATGGTGCTGGGAAAACTGGACAGCAACATGCAGAAAAATGAACCTGGACCACTTTCTTACACCATACACAAAAATAAACTCAAAATGGATGAAAGACCTAAATGTAAGACAGGAAGCCATCAAAATCCTTGAGGAGAAAGCAGGCAAAAACCTCTTTGATCCTGACCACAGCAACTTCTTACTCAACACGTCTCTGAAGGCAAGGGAAACAAAAGCAAAAACGAACTACTGGGACCTCATCAAAATAAAAACCTTCTGCACAGTGAAGGAAACAATCAGCAAAACTAAAAGGCAACCAACAGAATGGGAGAAGATATTTGCAAATGACATATCAGGTAAAGGGTTAGTATCCAAAAATCTATAAAGAACTTATCAAACTCAACACCCAAAAAACAAATAATCCAGTGAAGATATGGGCAAAAGACATGAATAGACACTTCTCCAAAGAAGACATCCAGATGGCCAACTGACACATGAAAAAATGCTCCACATCACTCAGCATCAGGGAAATACAAATCAAAACCACAATGAGATACCACCTTACACCTGTCAGAATGGCTAAAATGGACAACTCAGGAAACAACAGATGTTGGCAAGAATGTGGAGAAAGAGGATCTCTTTTGCACTGCTGGTGGGAATGAAAACTGGTGCAGCCACTCTGGAAAACAGTATGGAGGTTCCTCCAAAAGTTAAAAATAGAAGTACCCTACAACCCAGCAATTGCACTACTAGGTATTTATCCAAGGGATACAGGTATGCTGTTTTGAAGGGACACATGCACCCAATGTTTATAGCAGCACTATCAACAATAGTCAAAATATGGAAAGAGCCCAAATGTCCATCAACGGATGATGAATGGATAAAGAAGATATGGTATATATGCAATGGAGTATTACTCAGCAATCAAAAAGAACGAAATCTTGCCATTTGCAACTACATGGATGGAACTAGAGGGTATTATGCTAAGCAAAATTAGGCAGTCAGATAACAAATATCACATGACTTCACTCATATGAGGACTTTAAGATACAAAACAGATTAACATAAAGAAAGCAAAAATAATATTAAAACAGGGAGGGGGTCAAAACATAAGACTCTTAAATATGGAGAACAGAGGGTTACTGGAGGGGGGATTGGAGGGGGGATGGGCTAAATGGTAAGGGGCATTAAGGAATCTACTCCTGAAACCATTGTTGCACTATATGCTAACTAACTTGGATGTAAATTTAAAAAAAGGGGGCTCCTGGGTGGCTCAGTCGGTTAAGTGTCCGACTTCAGCTCAGGTCATGATCTCACGGTCCGTGAGTTCGAGCCCCGCGTTGGGCTCTGTGCTGACAGCTCAGAGCCTGGAGCCTGTTTCGGATTCTGTGTCTCCCTCTCTCTCTGACCCTCCCCCATTCATGCTCTGTCTCTCTCTGTCTCAAAACTAAATAAATGTTAAAAAAAAATTTAAAAAAAATCATTAAATAAAGTGGTAAAAAAAAAAAGTTTTGGTCAATAGACTGAAGTGCTTGATAAGTGCTTTGAATTCTTTGGAAGAGCTAAAAGAACCCATGCTGTCAAGTGAAAAGATTACATCTTGAGTTCTTTCCCCCTAATGTGTACTAGGCATAAAGACACTACAAATAACTAGTAGAACCAGGAATGTCTCTAAAACACATTCCAATTTCATGAGCAACTTTTCATCTCTATCACCACCTTTGTTGAGTTCATCACCATCTATCTGAGAGACTTATTGCATTAGACTCCTGTGCCATCTCCGTGTTGCCTCTCTTGCTCCTTTCCAACCCATTCTTCTCATAATAGGAAAAAGACTCTTCTTAAAATACAAATCTAATCATGTCATTCCTCTGCTTGAAATGCTTCAGTGACTTCATATTTTCCTTAGAGTAAAATCCAACCTACTACCCTGGTCTACAAAACTCAGTGTGACCTGACCTCAACTGATCTCTTCAATCTCATTTTTCAAGTCATTCTCCCCTTGCTGGCTGTGCTCTGAGTGTCCAGTCTTCTTTCAGTTCCTCGGGTACATCAAGATCTTTCTCTCCTCGGGACCTTTGCACATGCGATTTATTACCTCTGTCAGGAGGACTGCAACCCCTACAACATTGCTTCTCCTTACAGGTCTCAGCTTGAATGTCACCATCTTTTTTTGACCTGATTCTTCCTGAATACCCTAAGATCATTTTCCTCTGCTCTTTTCTATTTTAGCCTTATGTTTATTTCCTTCAAAGAACGTTTACAACTCACAACTGTTTTATATTTCTCCTTACAGTTTTTGGGGTCTGTCTTCCTCTTTATATTATAAACTGCATGAGTATTTAGGAACTGTGTTGGGTTTCCCCCCTTCTCTATTGTATCTTCAACATCTTCCACAGTGCGTGGCATATAGTAACTGCTCGAAATGTATTTGTTAATTTTTATAAACAAATGAGAAATAAGATAAAATAGAAATTAAGATGCTAATTTTCCAGTAGTTTCACGTGGTTCCAGTACTTTCTAGTTGTTCTATGATGGATTAGAAGGAAAACTTCCATGGTTGATACTATGTCATTTTAAGCAAATCATTTCATCTTTCTGCTCTTTAGTCTTCCCATACATAAATAAAATATAATCATACCCTATATGTTTATGGAAACATCAAGGCAATTTGGGAGTGATGGTGAGTGACCATACTACTAATTACGCATGCAAATTATGTATGTATGTGTGTGTCTAAGAAAATTAAAAGTGTTATCACCTGAATTTCTTTTCCCTGAAAACCTGGACATTTGTCTATACAAACTAATAGAAGTTTATCTGGCAATAGGTATGATTACATTAGAAAAAGATCTTTTAGTAAATCCCCATGAATCAATTTGTATTTCTTCTTCAATGAGGGTGGGCGTGGAAAAGGGGCTTGCAAAATATGAAGGAGCTGGGAGGAAGTGTTTTGAAATTGTGACTGTAGAATTCTGTTTTTAACTCTGTCTGGACGATTAAGATGTACAGTACTGTCAGAAGTTTCCAAAGCTAATCTTCATAGGCCTGGGATCACAGTTTCTGGAACTTCTTTTTCTAATAGTTTGATTTTTTTATACTTTTATACTTTCTTTTATATTTTTTTACTTTATTAGTATCTTACAAACTTTATTATATTTATGACACTTTGCAATGCATTTTCACATTCATAATCATGGGAGAAATTATCACTATTTTAGAGGTATGGAAACAGAGATTAAGTAATTTGCCCCCAGGCCACTTACTTGGCGGAAGGCATTGGGTGGGAGATGGAGGTAAGGTGGGGAGGTGGACAGGTGCTCTCAAAGCCTTTGGACTTCTTATGCCCTACGCCATTTCTCTCAGAAGTGCTAGGTCTGCTAAACTGACATTTCCTGGTGGCCCTAATAGAGATCTGCAAGTAAGTAATGGAGGTGAGTTTATAAATGGTACCACTCAAAAAAAATCTATAATTGGGCAAGCATCTGGAGTATTGATCTTAGTGATCTTGCCAATATTCATATATAAAACCTCTTTTCTTTGGTTTATGACTTATTCTGTTTTTGGCACACTTGATACGCTTTTTAAAATCATGACTACACAGTTCTGAAAGATCAGTCTATTAACTATTTTGCCACCTAAGTTCAAAACGATCTTGATGTCTTAGTGCCCTCTACTGAAATAGCCATAGTATAACAACTAATTTCTTCTAAGATACAGTATTAAAAGTTCTAAGGATACCAAAACGCCTCTAATTTGGTAGTGACTCTTCAACAAATTCCTAATTTCTAAGTAAATTATATTATATTATATTATATTATATTATATTATATTATATTATATTTATTATATTATTATACAAAGAAATTATACTGCCAGTACCTAGCTCAGTGAAACTCAGAGGTTACGATAAGTGTTTGGTGAATTAATTTATGTGTACTTTGGTTTATTCTAGCAGCTTTCATCTGACCATCTACTGTGGGATTTTTCTACAAAGTAATACCATTCTTTTGCGGTTTCAATAGGTCCTCATAATTTTCTCTTCTGTTCCTATAGCATTGCCTTGAGACTTGGCAGCCAGAGTGATAGCTAATCTTTTCCCCTCGCACCCCAAAGATTGCCATTTTTGGTTTTGCCAAAAATACAGTAGAAGTTTACAAGAACGTGGGCTCTTGAGTAAGACAGATCTGAGTTTAAATCCAGACTGCCACTTCCTCAAGCAAGTTTCTCGCCCTTTTAAAGGTCTTCCCATATGTAGAATGGGGAAATAGTCAGACCCAACTCTGAGGATGATTGTGAGGATGCAAATCATATGATGCAAATAAAGGGCTTGGTACAATGCTTGTCACTTGGCAACTGCTCAGTTATTTTTAGCTTTTATTATTTATTATTTTTGTTTTTAGCTTAGGCAGGTTTGGTCTTGAATACTGAATTCACTGGCAGAGTGAATGCATGGGGAAGACCCTCTGATTGTTGCTATACTTGACAGCCTTTGCAGAATGTATCTGTTCAATAAAAATCTATCTACAGCAAGAAAATTTCTGAAGACCCCTGCCTTCTAGAATTCTTTTTCGTATCTCATGTTCTAAAAATTTTCAGCCAAAAAGACTTGTCGTAGATTCCTATCCTTTGGGGCTTGTTTATACATATCAATCATTTTTATTAGCTCTTCCTCATTCTTTGTGAATTATCTTCATTTAATAACATGTGAGGGACCTGGAACACAGAGAGGAGGAAACTTGGAAATCATGGAACTGGAAGAAGATAGAAGCAAAGTTTTATTTCTTTCACCATACTAATGTAAAGGAGTTGGTTATATTTTAATTTTGTTTTATTTTAATGAAGGAAAAATCTTTAGTTTGTTGAGATTTTTAATTTAAATTTTTATCACATTCATGCATGTACATTGTTTAAAAGGCCAAATAGTATTATAAGGTTTATAACGAAAAATGCAGGGGCATCTGGGTGGTTCAATCGGTTAAGCATCTGGCTCTTGATTTCCGCTCAGGTCATGATCTCACCATTCATGAGTTCAGTCCCCACATCAGGCTCTGTATTGACAGCACGGAGCTTGCTTGGGATTCTCTGTCTCTCTGTCTCTGTCTCTGTCTCTCTCTCTGCCCCTTCTTGCACAAATGCACACACCCACACTTTCTCTCTCAAAGTAAATAAATAAACTTTAAAAAAAAGAAAAAGAAGAATGCAATCCTTGGTCCCATCTCTCCCCCCAAACGGCCCCCTCCCTCCATCTCCTAGCAGTCACTGCTTTCAAGCCTTGCAGCTGGCTGCTCTGGGATTAAGCTCATATTTCTAAGTAACATGCCTGTAGAGCATTTCTTAATATTTCCACCCCCACATTCATAGGCACATATACACTTCTACTTCCCTTCTCTCCATCCCCCCTCATCTAGTCATGTTGTTAGATGAATACTTAGTATTTGTTATTATGACTTTTATATACACACTACTCACAGTTCAACTAAGTATGAGGACTCCTCTTTTTCTTTCTTTCTTTTTTTTTTTTTTTAATTTATTTATTTTGAGAGAGACAGAGAGAGCACAAGCCGGGGAGGAACAGAGAGAGGGCGAGAGGGAAAGAGAGAGAGAGAGAATCCCAAGCAGGCTCCACACTGTTGGTGCAGAGCCTGATGGGGGGCTCGAACTCACGAAGCCTGAGATCATGCCCTGAGCCGAAATCAAGAGTTGAACGCTTAACTGACTGAGCCACCCAGGTGCCCCTTATTTTTCCTTTTTGGTGCTAGTTTTTATTTTCCCTCAGTTAATAGTTGCCTGGTGCCTTCACTTAGTTTGCTACATGATTATGACAAGTTTTCCTCCCAACTCTTGGGAAGAATTTAAATATCCTCTCAGAGCATTATATGTATCAGGAAAGCCACTGGTTTCTTTAAATCTTGAGATGATCATCCTGTAATTCTCCAAGGTCTTGTTCCAATCTGGGTTCTGCCTTATAGTAGTCATCCAAGGTGACTGTTTGCTCCATCTAGTTGAGAAATCTCTTTGCCTGGGTGCTTTACTGGACTCTGTTTCCTGGGTCCTCTATCTCCCTCTGTCCTGGATATAGTTCTGTTGCCCCTTTTTCTTCCTTAACTCCTGTACTCTTTTCTCCACTCTGCTCTGTGCCTTCCCTAAGATGCTGACATGATTCTTTTTGGCCTTTGATCGGGTTTGGTCAGTGGGAGACACAACATTAAGTCTGAGGGAGGGAAGAAAGTGAAGACGAGGTATTTATTCTCCTGACTCCTGCCCTATGTTTAGAGCCACAGCTCCTGACAGGTGGCCCTCTTCATAGGCATTGTCTCCAGATTCCAGTAACCCCACTCTCATTTTGCCCCTTTAGGCCTAACGGTGTTAATAGGCTCAGAGTGCTGCACTACCCCTTATTGCTTTCCCAAAACCCTGTCCACACCCTCTAAAATGGTCCCTTTATTAAACTCTCTTCAGTTTGAGTGTGCCATTTAGTTCATCCTTTCTTTTTGGTGACACATCCTCTAGCATCTTCTTGAGAAAGGGTGCATCAGAAGTGATTTTTTTAAAATTTTTTTTAACGTTTATTTATTTTTGAGACAGAGAGAGACACAGCATGAACAGGGGAGGGGCAGAGAGAGAGGGAGACACAGAACCTGGAACAGGCTCCAGGCTCTGAGCTGTCAGCACAGAGCCCAACGCGGGGCTCGAACTCACAGACCGTGAGATCATGACCTGAGCCGAAGTTGGACGCTTAACCGACCAAGCCACCCAGGCGCCCCCAGAAGTGATTTTTTTTTAATACCTCATCTAAAAATGTCTTAATTTTACCCTTACACATGACTGATTATTTGGTGGGGATTGAATTCTAGGTTATAAATCATATTCTCTCATATTGTTGCTTTTGCTTTATGTTTTCTTTGATTATTGCTGTTGAAAATTCTGAAAATTTTCACCCTTTGCATGTGAGTCTTTCTTTCTTTCTTTCTTTCTTTCTTTCTTTCTTTCTTTCTTTCTTTCTTTCTTTCTTTCTTCCTTTTATTTTAGGGAGAGAGAGTGCAAGCAGGGGACAGGGGCAGCAGGAGAAAGAGAGAGAGAGAGAGAGAGAGAGAGAGAGAGAATCTAAAGCAGGCTCCATGCTCAACTCAGAGCCCAATGTAAGGCTCAATCTCATGACCATGAGATAATGACCTGAGCCAAAATCTAGAGTTGGATACTCAACCAACTGAGCCACCCAAGTGCCCCATTATTATTTTCTTTCTAAGAACTCTCACAATCTTTTTGGTTTTTTTAAAGATTTTTTTTTAACGTTTATTTATTTTTGAGACAGAGAGAGACAGAGCATGAACGGGGGAGGGTCAGAGAGAGGGAGACACGGAATCTGAAACAGGCTCCAGGCTCTGAGCTGTCAGCACAGAGCCCGACGCGGGGCTGGAACTCACGGAGTGCGAGATCATGACCTGAGCCGAAGTCGGATGCTCAACCGACTGAGCCACCCAGGTGCCCCAGAACTCTCACAATCTTTTTAAAAAAATTTTTTTTTATTTTTTAAAGTTTATTTTTTTTCGGGGGGGGGAGGGGCAGAGAGAGAGGAGATAGAGAGTCCCAAGCAGGCTCTGAGCTGTCAGCACAGAGCCTGAAGAGGGAATAAAAATATTTTTAAGTCACTATATTCAGAACAGAGCACCCCGAAAATTGTAACAATGGGGTGCCTGGGTGGCTCAGTCACTTGAGTGTCCAACTTTGGCTCAGGTCATGATCTCAATGGTTCGTGGGTACGAGTCCCACATCGGGCTCTGTGCTGACAGCTCAGAGCCTGGAGCCTGCTTCAGATTCTGTGTCTCCCTCTCTCTCTGCCCCTATCTGACTCATGTTCTGTCTCTCTCTGTCTTTCAAAAATGAATAAACGTTAACAAAAATTAAAAATAAAAAAAATAAATAAAACAATCTTCTGTATATATGTCCAGATTAAAAAAACAAAAAGACTGTAAAAGAGCAGAGAGTCAGCTGTGAGACAATATTAAACAGTCTAGGATATCTGTAATTGGAATACCTGAAGGAGATTTCACTTCAAATATAAATAAGCAGCTGAGAATCATCAGACACTTGAGAAAAGTTTTTAACATGGAAGAGACCAATAGAAATAGTCAAAAGGAACTTGGAGAAAACTGAGACAAATAGGTAACAGAAAAAAAAATCCTACTAAAAATGTAATTTAACATAAGTGTATAGGAAATGACTGAAGAAGTAATACACGAAATTTCCTATAGCTGAAAGACAAGTTTTAGGACTGAATGAAACTCATTTTGTACTCAGCACAACAAATTTTAAAAACCCACATCAAGGCACATCATTGTTGAATTTCAGACCTGAGATTAGGAAAAGATTATGAGAGTGGCACCGGGGTGGCCCTGTCAGTTGAGCGTCCAGCTCTTGATTCAGCTCAGGTCATGATCCCTGGGTAGTGGGACCGAGCCCCACATTTGGCTCTGTGCTGTCAGCCAAAAGCCTGCTTGGGATTCTCTGTCTCCACTCTCTCTGTCCCTCTCCCCCTTCTCAAAATAAAGAAACTTAAAAAAATATTTGTATCCTTTTAAAGCTTGCTTTTAATTTTGTTAAGTGAGACCAGAGTAATCTTTAATACAGAGCTAATTTTTATCCCACTGCTGGGGCAATGCCCCATGAATTATAATTTTTCCCCTTTGTGAAGATGGCGGAACAGCATGGAAGTTTTTTGTGTGTCTCGCGTCCATGAAATACAGCCAGACCAACACTAAACCATCCTGCACACCTAGAAAACTGGTCTGAGGATTAACACAACAATCTGCACAACCTGAGCCACAGAACTCAGCAGGTACGTGGCACGGAGAGGTGAATTTGGGGAGCGAGAAGCTGCGGAAGCTAGGGAACTGCTTTTGTAGGTGGAGAGAGGACAGAGACTGGGGAGGGAGGGAGAATACGGGAAAAGCACCCCTCCCCAAAAGCAGCTGGAGAGAAAGTGGAAAACTGGAAACAGCTGCAGGGACTAAATTAAGAAGGGAGAAAGGAGAAAGGAAAGGATTTAAATTCCATTAAGACTGTAAACAAGGGGAGCACAAAGGCTGCAACTCCGCAGCTCCTTACCTGGCGGTGCTCTGGTGGGAAGGGCGAATCCCCAGGAACAGAGTGGGGTCCGGGAGGTTCTCGGGCCACACGGGGAAAAGAGGTTCCACTGCTGGAAGGACATTTGGTAGAGACTGTTGAAGCCACCTGGTCCCAGCAGACCCCGGAAGGCGGCCACATTCGCTGGTGCTGGGGCAAGGTCATTAAGGGTGAAGCCTGGCGCCAGATGTGTGTTGTGATTTTCCATAATCCCTAAAACGCTGCTGCTCACTGTCTTGCAAACTTTCTCTGGGGGGTGGGGGGGGTGGGGCTGGCACGTGGCCGCAGTCTCAGGGCACCGGCAGCAGCAGGGTCCAGCAAGAGTTCCTGGGTGCAGCCGGCATTCGGGGTTGCTCGGTGAGACCCTCCCACAGAGGGGCAGAACAGGTCAAAGCCACAGTCCTTCAGAAGTAAGGGGCTGGGGAAAACAGCCGCACCTGAGACAAAACTCGGGAGAGAGGTACTGCCTGGGGCCTGGTCACAGACAGTGAAAAAGCAGGGAGTGGGCGAGAGCTGAAATCAGAGGATGGGTGCATGATTGCTGATCCGGGAGAACAGAGTTCCGATACTAGAGACTGGGTAGCTGGGTGACGCCATTTTCACCGCTCCCGCGCATGTGCATACGCACCTACGAGCGCCACAATGCTCCACCCCAGTAGGCTAGCAGCGCCATCTAGTGGAGGACGGAGCCATTACACTGATCCCACCCAACTGGGCCAACCTTGCTCTTCAAGAACCCATGTCTCACCCCTGGCTTAGTTTATGGACCATAAAGCACTTCATAGTCTGACTTGTAGGGGAAAACAAAGTAATTTCAGTCCTATTTCAATCTGTTAGCAGGCCCATCTATTCAATTTTCTTTCTTTTTTTTCTCTTTTTCACTTCTTTTCTTTTTCTTGAATACAGGAAGAGAAAAACATTTTTATTTTCAATTTCTATTAAAATATTTTTATTTAATTTTCTTACTATATTTTTTACTTTTGTTTAAATTTTTTCAAATTCTATTTTACTTCCATCATTTTATTTTAGTCTACTTCAGTGTATTCACTTTTTCAAATTTTCAAATGATTTCCTTTTTCTTTTTCTTCTTTCTCTTTTTTGTTTCTTTTCTTTTTCTTGCTATATACTTTCCTCTTATGACCACCTCTGCTGTGTCCCAGAGGTTTTGGGTTGTGGTGCTATCATTTTCATGGACTTCCATATACTTTTTAATTTCCTCTTTAACTGCTTGGTTAGCCCATTCATTCTTTAGTAGGATGTTAGGTGGGAGGGTAAATCAGGTCTCTTTGCTCCATCTTGGCTGAAAACAGAAGTCCTTTTAAGTCTTAAAAAAAAATAACACATTCACACACACACGTGTGTGTGTGTGTGTGTGTGTGTGTGTGTGGATTTAATAGGATCTGAATAATATTGTGCATACCATTTTGTGCCCTGCCTTTTTCAGTAATTGTGTATAGTGATCATCTTTGAATATTTTAAACTATTTTAGAAGTATAAATTGAAAATTCAAAATGTAAAATCCTTAAAACTCTTAATACTGCATGTATTAATACATCACATTTTAGTGAAATGTTTATAAATGTATACTTTTAAATGATGGCATAAATGCCACTTTGAAGATCTACAATTTTTGTCAAGCAAAGCTTTGAGTAATTGCCCATGTATTTTATTCTCAGGAATCTCGTAATTATTGATTACTACCACAAATGTCTTGTGTTAAAAAGAATTAACACTACCTCTCTGCAGCTTAATATGGTGATTGTATCTATCTGGTCTCCAATGGTTAAATGCTGCCATTTGAGCTCCTCCATTCACCTCCCCTGCTATCTTACTATTCTATGGAAATCAAAAATTCCCAAGTTCATGGCAACATTTCCTACAATCAACATTGCCTGCCAATGCAACAATACAGGGTTTTTCAAGGATAATGAAGATCCTATCACCAAGGCATTTATTGACTGATTAAATCTTTCATATTTAATAATTTACTAATGCTTTGGTGAAAGGAATGCTACCTAGGTGCCCAGGAGGTTAGTGTGTGACTGAGAATCTCTGCCTTAATATATCCATTTCCCTAAACCTTAGGTTTAATTTTTATGATATACCAATTCAGTCTTGCATTTCAGTTTCACTTACTATGGGCCGCCATTGAAGCCAGGCCCACTACCAACCAAGCAAAACGTTAGAGTCGCACCCAGGGACTGAACAAACATATTAAATCTCCAATCCTATATTAATCCTATATAGCACCTGTATCAATGACTTTGGCCAGACCCAACCTTATTGTTTTTCCTTTGGATGACCTCTAGAATATACTCTATGCTTCACAGATTTTTGACAAAACAAGTTGTCCTTTAACTGTTAGCTTTACTGTGTATTTCCTCACCTTCAATAGATACTGCAATTTTTCTTCTGAGCTATATGGGAAATTAGTTATTGTCGTGGCTGAAGCTTTGGTAGGATACTTGATGTGGATCTTGAGGAGGTAGGTGTGTTCAAATTTTGGGTATTGTCCACATATAAATTATATTTAAGCCATAAGATTGGATGTGGCCTCTTACCAAAAAAGTGAGTACAGATAGGGAAGAAAAGAGGTGTAAGGGCTAAACCCAACTTTTAGAGATCTGGTTGAGAAAGATGAACCAGCAAAGAAGGAATGACCAAGAGGTAAGGGGAAACCTGATTCCTACATGCAAGCGAAGAGTGTGTTTCAAGGAGAAAAGAGAGATCAATGAACTGAGAATTAACCCTTGGCTTTGGCCACATAAAGTTTATTGCTGATCTTGACAGGCAGTTTGAATTAAATGATGGCGGAATACTGTGATTGGAGTAAGTTTAAGAAAAGACGTGGAAAGAACTTGTAAACAGAATGTAGGCAATGCTTCTGAAGAGCTTTGTTATAACAAGAGGAGAAGAATGAAGTGGGAGCCAAAGGAAGATTCTCTCTGTCACTCAGGATAGGATGTTTCACAGCATGTTTCTGTGCTCATGTGAATGATCCAGTTGAGATGGAAGAATTGATGTGCAAGAGGGTGAGGGGACAATTACTAATGTCCTTGATGAGGTATGATGAGCTACAATGGCATCCAGCGCTCAAATGGAGGGGTTGGCTTTAGGAGCCCAGACAGTTCATTTTTAGGAACAGGAGGAAAGACAGTCTCTGGGCACAGATGTAGGGTGGGCAGATATGGTAATGTTAGGAACTTGTAGAAATTCTCTTCTGAGTGTTTTCATTTTCTCAGCAAATTAGAAATGTCAATTTGAAAAGAATTACTTTTGAAAATTTCACTAAAATTTTATGGAGATTTTACACAACTTATTTTTCATATTAATTTTATTGAGGCATAATTTACATACAGTAAGATGTACAGATCATATGTTTGTAACTTGATCAGTTAAGACAAATGTACATTTCCATGTAAAAAACACTCCAGTCAAGACAAACACAAGATGATTCTATCAACGCAGCAAGTTCACTCCAGCCACTTTCTGTTTAAGCCCCTCATCCCTCTCCCCTACTCCCCTTGCTGTCCAGAAATCCCAGGCAATGATTGTTCTGATTTTTATCACTATAGATTAGTTTTACATATTCTTTTTTTTAAATTTTTTTAATGTTTATTTATTTTTGAGACAGCGAGAGACAGAGCACGAGCTGGGGGGTGGGCAGAGAGAGAGGGAGACACAGAATCTGAAGAAGGCTCCAGGCTCTGAGCCATCAGCACAGAGCCCAACGTGGCACTCAAACTCAAGAGTTGTGAGATCATGATCTGAGCCGAAGTTGGACACCCAACCAACTGAGCCACCCAGGCACCCCAGTTTTACATATTCTTAATCTTCGTATGGATGGAATAACAAAGTATGTAGTGTTTTGTGTCTGGCTTCATTTGAAATAATCCATTTTATTATGTATATCAGCAGTTCATTATTTGTTAATGCTGCATCGTATTCCATGTAGGAACACACTACAATGAGTGCATTCATTCTCCTCGGGATGAACATTTGGGTTGTTTCAAGTTTGGGGCTATTATGGATAAAGCTACAATAAACATTCTTGTGCTAATCTTTTTGACAACTGTTTTTCAACTCCAAAATGTGAACATTGGGACAGACCTTTTCCCTTAGCTACAGGTTCATGCATCCTGTTCCCTACATGAAACACCACTTGAATGATTCCCAGATTCCTTAAACTTAAAATGTCCCAAACTGAACTTTCCCCCAAAACTAATCCTCCAGTATCTCCACTCTCAGAAACAGAATCACCCAGTAGCCCCTGCTAGAAACTAGTAATCACTCTTAACTCTCCTCTCCCTCACCTGCAGTGTCCAATCATTCTGTTGATTCTTTCTCCTAAATATCTGTCAAACCCCTTCATTTATCTACACTACAGTCCAATCCTTTATCTACACAGAAAAAAAAAATGTCTGACCCTCAAAGCTGATCATCTTTTTCCTGTTAAACTCTTCCATAATATCCCTTGACTTACCTTTAGGATAAAAACCAAACCCTTTAGCAAAGCTTATAGTCATGATCTAGCCCCTGACCACCTCTGTAGCCTGATCTCTAATCTCCAGCCACAGTGAACATGTTTGTATTCTGTAAATGTCCCTTATTGCTTCTTATAAGAGCTCTTCACTTTGTCTAAAACATTCCCTCCCCTCTTTTTGTTTGCCTGGCTAATTCCCAGCAACCTTTTAGGTTTCAGCTAAAATTTCACTTCCCTTGGTCTGTCATCTCTGATCCCTAAAATTAAGGCCAATTCCCCTTACTTTCATGCCTTATAGCACACATTTGATTATAGTTACTTGTTGAGTTTCTTTATTTCCCCGTAGGTCCAAGACAAGTCTTGTTGTTCACTGCTGCATTCCCAATGCTTAGCAAATAAATAGCAAGTCAATAAATATCTGTGAATTGAATGAATGAATAAATAATGTTTAATGGGCTTTAATGTCCATTGCCCATATTTTACAGCACAACTTCCTCATCTGGAACTTTTATTTTGATTTCATTATTAGTTGAATATATACTCAAGATTTCTTTAAGGGAGAGAATATGAACGTTGTTCTATTCTGAAGCCTCTCATGTTTTTCTCTTGCCATCACTCCTAAACACGTTGCTTCACACTTGGTTCACACTTAAACAATAGCTTGGATTTCAAATTTTATCCCTCCAAACTCTGTTACAAACTCTGTTACGGTGGAAGCTCTAAATGAAGACTACCTGATGTTTGGTCATTTATAAATGATCTGTCTTAGTCTGTCTGAATGCTTATAAAATTATTTTCATCTCATTCCCGTCTCCCATCAGATATGTCTAGAAGTGGTAGCTTTCCCCATTTATTTTGTAATGTTTCTATTTTATTTTACTAATATTTATTATTTTTTTAATGTTTATTTATTTTCGAGAAAGAGAGAGACAGAGTGTCAGTGGGGAAGGGGGGCACAGAGAGAGGGAGACACAGAATCTGAAGCAGGCTCCGGGGTCTGAGCTGTCAGCACAGAGCCTGACCTGGGGCTCGGGCTCACGAACTATGAGATCATGACCTGAGCCCAAGTTGGATGCTTAACCAACTGAGCCACCCAGGTGCCACTGTTTTTCTCTATCTTAAAATCTTCTTTTAGGTCCAAACATTTTTTTATCAGTTTGTCTTTGATTTACTATTACTTTGTCCAAATTCTTTTGGGTTACTCCTCAGACATACTTGTAATACTCAGTTTGGGTTTTTTTTTTAAACTTTTAATGTTTTATTTATTTTTGAGAGAGAGAGAGACAGAGTGTGAGCAGGGGAGGGGCAGAGAGAGAGGGAGAGGCAGAATCCGAAGCAGGATCCAGGCTCTGAGGTGCCAGCACAGAGCCTGAAGCGGAGCTCGAACCCATGAACCGTGAGATCATGACCTGAGCCGAAGTCGGACACTTAACCGACTGAGCCACCCAGGCACCCCTCTCAGTTTGGGTTTTATCTCATCTTCTCTTCTTTTGTTCCTTCTGATTCTCTTTTGTACAGGCCATAACTTCTCGCTTTCTTATTTAGGATGTCAAGCAGATTTCTAAATGAAAATCACTTTCAGAGGTAGGTAAATCTTCTGGATTATATTACTTCTCCCTTATCTATATTATTTTACATATCTTTCTTGGGCAAGAAGAGGGTTTGGGTGCCCAATGTGGATCAGGATTGGGGGCAGGTTGTGTGCCTGTAGGCAGAGCTGGCCAACAGTTGTGGGGAGGGAGCAAAGGGGAGCCCTGTCTACGAGCCTTGTTAGGGAGCCTTGAGAAACAAACAATAATCTGAAACATGAAATCTGTGGGGGAAAATGAACTCAAGAACTGGATCTTTTTCAAGTATTTTCAGGCAAGACTGACCTTAGCTAGTAGGTTCTGGAGACAGAGCCAGGGATGTTAACAGGAAGAAATTAAACACACAAGCATGTGATAGCTTTTCATAGTGCTAGATTTGGAGGGAATTAAGACCTTAGGTTAGTTTGGGTAGTTTTCCCACTTTATATTCCCACCTATATCCAACATATCTGTCATACACCCAGGCAGGAAATATGGATTTCCTTTCGTTCCACTCTCAGATCTCTAACTAGAGGCCAGATGAATACACCCATGTCCACAGTAATTCCCAGTGATTTCTGTCTTCCATGGCCTTGCTATACTGTGATAGGACATTGTGGTCCAAATGTCACTACCTGAGATACAGGAACTAGCTGGTTCTCTGACAAACCAAACCAATGGAATTCCTGATCTATCATCAGCCCTGCGAGCATGTGACCAACACTCTGCCTATAAATTTTGTTAGGCAAAAATTTGTATAGGGACAAATCTGCCAGGATAGATGAACTAGCACCTGCTCTCCATCCCCACCCCATCCTTCCCTACAAACTTTTGGAAGTTGCAGTCTCCAGATGCATGCAGGAAGATGATAGCCTCCAACATTACCATAACCAAAAAGATATGGCTCCACAGAAGGACCAGCTGCTCAGTCAATCTGCAGCTCTGCATGGACCCTGACTTTCTAAGTCAGCAAGCTGACAGCAGGGGAAGGATGCTCAGACTCCCTGTCTTCTTTCAGGCGGGTAGATCTGCTCTGTGTAATGATGCAGAGATTAATGGGCCACCGATTGTTTTTCTGAATCCAACTTCATCAGCCTTATAAGATGGAGTCTTCCTCCTGGCAGCAAGAGGCTTGTCATTTTTTGTGATCTGCATTGGTATGACTTTTATAATTTCTCTTTGTCTTTTTATGTGTTTCAGGCAGCAGTCGGGAGAGGCTGAATCAGGGGCTGCTAGCCAAGTACCATTTAAAGCTAGAAATGCTTCATTGATTTTTATCGATACCGCATCAGCCTGTTCTCCACTCCTCCAGCCTCCGACTGCAGGATTTCCCAAGGCACAGGTTTTGGTTGGCTGCTCAGTCTTCAGTCTAGATTAATGTACTCTTACACCTTCACATCCGGTACCTGATGAGTCTCAAACTGCTGTCTCCAGTCCTGTTTTCTCATCTGAATTGTGATCCTGCTTAAAAGACATTTCTACCTGTCTACTCCACAAAGTTATTGTGTCCTTGATGGATGTACCTTTACCTTATTTATTCAAATTGCTAAACTAATAGAGCCCCAAGTCATCAGGACAGGAAATAAAACACTTTGTGCATGGGCCATTTGGTTAATCTGTGGGAGGCATAACCCCATTTTCATTCCTTTGTTTCTTGGAGAGGAGAAAGTGTACCATATATTTGCCAAGGGTATAGAGCATTTACTTCATCGGGCAGGACCACACCCCCGCTTCCCATCTCAATATACCATGATCCCCTAGCTGGCAGTGTAACTGAGTTTTCAATAGCCATGTCACTGTTCTTTAGGGTTTGCACCAACTGCTTCTGGGTGGGAGGGTGCAAGACAAGATCTGTAAATTGAATGAGTGTCAAACTGTTGACTCACAGAATTCATTAGCCTAAAATAATGTTGTATGGAAAATTCATGTCATGTAGGATATTTTCAGTTGCAAGAAACAGAATACCCACTGACTTATAGTTCTTGAAATTTTTCCCACGAGGATATCTCTTTTGCACTGTCCTTCAGCATTTGCCTAAATGAAGTTGAATGTCACAGAAGTTCATTTAGAGTGAGAGCTACCATACTGTGCAGAGCTTTCTATAAATTTGGTTGGATTTTTTTTTTCTCCTGAGGCAAGTGATCTTAAGGAAGTATCCATGAGGTCACAGAAGTAGGATGTGGGAGGTCTGATAGCAAAGTCAGAAAAAAGGCATGTGGAGTGTAAGCCACTGCATGTATAACTTCTTTGTGACTTTGGCACCTGTTTGGGTGTAGTCTTGTTTACATTGTTTCCACTTGATGATGGTGTGCTGATGCTTGGCTTTATGTCTGGCTAGATGATACTAAGTTCATGATGAAAACCAGGTATCTCAGGGGCATGCATTGAGTGTCTCTCAGGGATCAATAGTAAGCCACAGGCTGTTACCAAATAAATATACATATGTATTATATATATGTAAATTTTTACTATATTTTATATAATATATTATGTAATTTTATTTTATCTTTTGAGAGAGACACAGACAGAGACAGAGGGAGAGAGGGAGAGAGAATTCCAAGCAGGCTCCACACCCAGCATGGAGCTCGAATGGGGGCTCAGTCCCACGACTGTGAGGTCATGACCTGAGCCAAAACCAACAGTTGGATGCTTAAACAACTGAGCCACTCAGGTGCCAGTATATTACATAATTTTACATAAGGGGTCGTAGCTTTGTTTTGCATCAAAGTCCTGTTGTGGTTCTTCTAACATACTTTATTCTTTCAACAACATTATAATCTAGCACACTTTGGGCACAACTGGCTCAGAGCTACTTGCACTTCAGCCTGGATAAGTTGGGATTTTCTCTCTAGAATGAAGATCAGGTTGCCACTTGCTCTACCACTAAGAAAGAGACACAAGACAGTTGACCCTTGAACAACACGAGTTTGAACTGCCTTGGTCCACTTATAAATGGATTGTTTTCAGTTAGTATAGTCCAGTATTGTTAATGTATTTTCTCTTCCTTTTAATTTTCTTCAAAAAATTTTTTTGAATTTTTTTTAAACATTTATTTGTTTTTTGAAAGAGAGAGAGACAGAGTGCAAATGGGGGAGGGGCAGAGAGAGAGAGGGTGACACAGAATTGGAAGCAGGCTCCAGGCTCTGAGCCATCAGCCCAGAGCCCAATGCAGGGCTTGAACTCATGAACCATGAGATCGTGACCTAAGTTATAGTCAGATGCCCAACCGAATGAGCCACCCATGCACCCCTAAAAAAATTTTTTTAACATTTATTTATTTTTGAGAGACAGAGCGCTAGTGAGGTTGGGACAGAGAGAGAAGGAGACACAGAATCTGAAGCAGGCTCCAGGCTCTGACCTGTCAGCACAGAGCCCAATGTGGGGCTCGAATCCACGAACCGCGAGACCATGACCTGAGCCAAAGTCGGACGCTTAACTGGCTGAGCCACCCAGGAGCCCTTCTTCCTTATAATTTTCTTAATTTTTTCTCTTCTGTAGCTTACTTTATTATAAGACTACCATATATAATACAAAATATGTGTCAATAGACTGTTTATGTTATTGGTAAGGCTTCCAGTCAACAGTAGGGTAATAATTAAGTTTGGGGGGAGTCAAAAGTCATACAAAGATTTTTGACTCTGTGGGGGTTTGGCACCCCTAGGTCCCCTGTTGTTCAAGAAACAACTGTCCTTGGTGAACCCCCTTGGATTTGGGAGGTAATGTGTATCACATGGATATGCTGCTCTGACCTATTTTCAGGTTAACACAAAAGGTTCTCAGCTTTAAGAGGGACCCAGAAAAAAGAAGTTTCTCTAGCTGAACAGTTAAGGTTACTGGCAATGTTTAAAGTGTTAAAAGCCAGTGTGAAAGGCTCCATACTGTATAATGTGAACAACATGACACTGTACAAAAGGCAAAACTATTGACACAGTAAAAAACTCAGTGGGTGCCAGTGATTTGGGGAGAGGGAAAGAGGATTGAATAGGTAGAGCAAAGGGGATTTTTATGGTGGTGAAACTATTCTGTATTATACTGCAATGTTGGATACATGATAATGTTGGATACATGCAGTTTTCAAAACCCAAAACATTGTTTAACACAAAGAAGACGCCTTAAAGGAAACCATGGACTTTAATAGTATATCAATATTGGTTTGTAAATTGTAACAATGTATCCTACTAATGCAAGATGTTAATAATAGGAGAAACTATGTGGGGGAAAATAAGGGATATTTGGAACTCTCTGTACTTTTTGTACAATTTTTCTATAAACTTAAAACTGCTCTAAAAATAAGTATATTAGAGTTGGAGGGAAGATGGCGGCGTAGGAGGACGCTGGGCTCACCGCGCGTCCTGCCGATCACATAGATTCCACCTACACCTGCCTAAAGAACCCAGAAAACCGCCAGAGGATTAGCAGAAGGGAGTCTCCGGAGTCAAGCGCAGACTAGAGACCCACGGAAGAGGGTAGGAAGGGTGGCGAGGCGGTGCACGCTCCACGGACTGGCGGGAGGGAGCCGGGGCGGAGGGGCAGCCTGCCGGCCAAGCAGAGCCCCCGAGTCTGGCTGGCAAAAGCGGAGGGGCCGGACGGAGTGTGTTCCGACAGCAAGCTCCACTTAGCATCTGGGAGGTCATAAGTTAACAGCTCTGCTCGGAAAGCGGGAAGGCTGGAGGACAAAGGGAGGGAGAACTGCTGAGCTCCCAGACGGCAGAGCTCAGCTTGGCGGGGAACAAAGGCGCTCGCCAGCGCCATCTCCCCCGCCCATCCCCCAGCCAAAATCCCAAAGAGAACCAGTTCCTGCCAGGGAACTTGCTCCCTCCGCGTAAACACCCAACTCTGTGCTTCTGCGGAGCCAAACCTCCGGCAGCGGATCTGACTCCCTCCCGCTGCCACATGGCCCCTCCTGAAGTGGATCACCTAAGGAGAAGCGAGCTAAGCCTGCCCCTCCTGCCCCCGTGCACCTTGCCTACCCACCCCAGCTAATACGCCAGATCCCCAGCACCACAAGCCCGGCAGTGTGCAAGTAGCCCAGACGGGCCACGCCACCCCACAGTGAATCCCGCCCCTAGGAGAGGGGAAGAGAAGGCACACACCAGTCTGACTGTGGCCCCAGCGGTGGGCTGGGGGCAGACATCAGGTTGGACTGCGGCCCCACCCACCAACTCCAGTTATACACCACAGCACAGGGGAAGTGCCCTGCAGGTCCTCACCACTCCAGGGACTATCCAAAATGACCAAATGAAGAATTCCCCTCAGAAGAATCTCCAGGAAATAACAACAGCTAATGAACTGATCAAAAAGGATTTAAATAATATAACAGAAAGTGAATTTAGAATAATAGTCATAAAATTAATCGCTGGGCTTGAAAACAGTATAGAGGACAGCAGAGAATCTCTTGCCACAGAGATCAAGGGACTAAGGAACAGTCACGAGGAGCTGAAAAGCACTTTAAATGAAATGCAAAACAAAATGGAAATGACAACAGCTCGGATTGAAGAGGCAGAGGAGAGAATAGGTGAACTAGAAGATAAAGTTATGGAAAAAGAGGAAGCTGAGAGAAAGAGAGATAAAAAAATCCAGGAGTATGAGGGAAAAATTAGAGAACTAAGTGATACATTAAAAAGAAATAACATACGCATAATTGGTATCCCAGAGGAGGAAGAGAGAGGGAAAGGTGCTAAAGGGGTACTTGAACAAATTATAGCTGAGAACTTCCCTGAACTGGGGAAGGAAAAAGGCATTGAAATCCAAGAGGCACAGAGAACTCCCTTCAGACGTAACTTGAATCGATCTTCTGCACGACATATCATAGCGAAACTGGCAAAATACAAGGATAAAGAGAAAATTCTGAAAGCAGCAAGGGATAAACGTGCCCTCACATATAAAGGGAGACCTATAAGACTCGTGACTGATCTCTCCTTTGAAACTTGGCAGGCCAGAAAGGCTTGGCACGATATCTTCAGTGTGCTAAACAGAAAAAATATGCAGCCGAGAATCCTTTATCCAGCAAGTCTGTCATTCAGAATAGAAGGAGAGATAAAGGTCTTCCCAAACAAACAAAAACTGAAGGAATTCATCACCACGAAACCAGCCCTACAAGAGATCCTAAGGGGGATCCTGTGAGACAAAGTACCAGAGACATCGCTACAAGCATGAAACCTACGGACATCACAATGACTCTAAACCCGTATCTTTCTATAATAACACTGAATGTAAATGGATTAAATGCGCCAACCAAAAGGCATAGGCTATCAGAATGGATAAAAAAACAAGACCCATCTATTTGCTGTCTACAAGAGACTCATTTTAGATCTGAGGACACCTTTAGATTGAGAGTGAGGGGATGGAGAACTATTTATCATGCTACTGGAAGCCAAAAGAAAGCTGGAGTAGCCATACTTATATCAGACAAACTAGACTTTAAATTAAAGGCTGTAACAAGAGATGAAGAAGGGCATTATATAATAATTACAGGGTCTATCCATCAGGAAGAGCTAACAATTATAAATGTCTATGCGCCAAATACCGGAGCCCCCAGATATATAAAACAATTATTCACAAACATAAGCAACCTTATTGATAAGAATGTGGTCATTGCAGGGGACTTTAACACCCCACTTACAGAAATGGATAGATCATCTAGACACACAGTCAATAAAGAAACAAGGGCCCTGAATGATACATTGGATCAGATGGACTTGACAGATATATTTAGAACTCTGCATCCCAAAGCAACAGAATATACTTTCTTCTCGAGTGCACATGGAACATTCTCCAAGATAGATCATATACTGGGTCACAAAACAGCCCTTCATAAGTTTACAAGAATTGAAATTATACCATGCATACTTTCAGACCACAATGCTATGAAGCTTGAAATCAACCACAGGAAAAAGTCTGGAAAACCTCCAAAAGCATGGAGGTTAAAGGACACCCTACTAAAGAATGAATGGGTCAACGAGGCAATTAGAGAAGAAATTAAAAAATATATGGAAACAAACGAAAATGAAAATACAACAATCCAAACGCTTTGGGACGCAGCGAAGGCAGTCCTGAGAGGAAAATACATTGCAATCCAGGCCTATCTCCAGAAACAAGAAAAATCCCAAATACAAAATCTAACAGCACACCTAAAGGAAATAGAAGCAGAACAGCAAAGGCAGCCTAAACCCAGCAGAAGAAGAGAAATAATAAAGATCAGAGCAGAAATAAACAATATAGAATCTAAAAAAACTGTAGAGCAGATCAACGAAACCAAGAGTTGGTTTTTTGAAAAAATAAACAAAATTGACAAACCTCTAGCCAGGCTTCTCAAAAAGAAAAGGGAGATGACCCAAATAGATAAAATCATGAATGAAAATGGAATGATTACAACCAATCCCTCAGAGATACAAACAATTATCAGGGAATACTATGAAAAATTATATGCCAACAAATTGGACAACCTGGAAGAAATGGACAAATTTCTAAACACCCACACTCTTCCAAAACTCAATCAGGAGGAAATAGAAAGCTTGAACAGACCCATAACCAGCGAAGAAATTGAATCGGTTATCAAAAATCTGCCCACAAATAAGAGTCCAGGACCAGATGGCTTCCGAGGGGAGTTCTACCAGACGTTTAAAGCAGAGATAATACCTATCCTTCTCAAGCTATTCCAAGAAATAGAAAGGGAAGGAAAACTTCCAGACTCATTCTATGAAGCCAGTATTACTTTGATTCCTAAACCAGACAGAGACCCAGTAAAAAAAGAGAACTACAGGCCAATATCCCTGATGAATATGGATGCAAAAATTCTCAACAAGATACTAGCAAATCGAATTCAACAGCATATAAGAAGAATTATTCACCATGATCAAGTGGGATTCATTCCTGGGATGCAGGGCTGGTTCAACATTCGCAAATCGATCAACGTGATACATCACATTAACAAAAAAAAAAAAAAGAGAAGAACCATATGATCCTGTCAATCGATGCAGAAAAGGCCTTTGGCAAAATCCAGCACCCTTTCTTAATAAAAACCCTTGAGAAAGTCGGGATAGAAGGAACATACTTAAAGATCATAAAGGCCATTTATGAAAAGCCCACAGCTAACATCATCCTCAACGGGGAAAAACTGAGAGCTTTTTCCCTGAGATCAGGAACACGACAGGGATGCCCACTCTCACCGCTGTTGTTTAACATAGTGCTGGAAGTGCTAGCATCAGCAATCAGACAACAAAAGGAAATCAAAGGCATCAAAATTGGCAAAGATGAAGTCAAGCTTTCGCTTTTTGCAGATGACATGATATTATACATGGAAAATCCGATAGACTCCACCAAAAGTCTGCTAGAACTGATACATGAATTCAGCAAAGTTGCAGGATACAAAATCAATGTACAGAAATCAGTTGCATTCTTATACACTAACAATGAAGCAACAGAAAGACAAATAAAGAAACTGATCCCATTCACAATTGCACCAAGAAGCATAAAATACCTAGGAATAAATCTCACCAAAGATGTAAAAGATCTGTATGCTGAAAACTATAGAAAGCTTATGCAGGTAATTGAAGAAGATATAAAGAAATGGAAAGACATTCCCTGCTCATGGATTGGAAGAATAAATATTGTCAAAATGTCAATACTACCCAAAGCTATCTACACATTCAATGCAATCCCAATCAAAATTGCACCAGCATTCTTCTCGAAACTAGAACAAGCAATCCTAAAATTCATATGGAACCACAAAAAGCCCCGAATAGCCAAAGTAATTTTGAAGAAGAAGACCAAAGCAGGAGGCATCACAATCCCAGACTTTAGCCTCTACTACAAAGCTGTCATCATCAAGACAGCATGGTATTGGCACAAAAACAGACACGTAGACCAATGGAATAGAATAGAAACCCGAGAACTAGACCCACAAACGTATGGCCAACTCATCTTTGACAAAGCAGGAAAGAACATCCAATGGAAAAAAGACAGTCTCTTTAACAAATGGTGCTGGGAGAACTGGACAGCAACATGCAGAAGGTTGAAACTAGACCACTTTCTCACACCATTCACAAAAATAAACTCAAAATGGATAAAGGACCTGAATGTGAGACAGGAAACCATCAAAACCTTAGAGGAGAAAGCAGGAAAAGACCTCTCTGACCTCAGCCGTAGCAATCTCTTACTCGGCACATCCCCAAAGGCAAGGGAATTAAAAGCAAAAGTGAATTACTGGGACCTTATGAAGATAAAAAGCTTCTGCACAGCAAAGGAAACAACCAACAAAACTAAAAGGCAACCAACGGAATGGGAAAAGATATTTGCAAATGACACATCGGACAAAGGGCTAGTATCCAAAATCTATAAAGAGCTCATCAAACTCCACACCAGAAAAACAAATAACCCAGTGAAGAAATGGGCAGAAAACATGAATAGACACTTCTCTAAAGAAGACATCCGGATGGCCAACAGGCACATGAAAAGATGTTCAACGTCGCTCCTTATCAGGGAAATACAAATCAAAACCACACTCAGATACCACCTCACGCCAGTCAGAGTGGCCAAAATGAAGAAATCAGGAGACTATAGATGCTGGAGAGGATGTGGAGAAACGGGAACCCTCTTGCACTGTTGGTGGGAATGCAAATTGGTGCAGCCGCTCTGGAAAGCAGTGTGGAGGTTCCTCAGAAAATTAAAAATAGACCTACCCTATGACCCAGCAATAGCACTGCTAGGAATTTATCCAAGGGATACAGGAGTACTGATGCATAGGGGCACTTGTACCCCAATGTTTATAGCAGCACTCTCAACAATAGCCAAATTATGGAAAGAGCCTAAATGTCCATCGACTGATGAATGGATAAAGAAATTGTGGTTTATATACACAATGGAATACTACGTGGCAATGAGAAAAATGAAATATGGCCTTTTGTAGCAACGTGGATGGAACTGGAGAGTGTGATGCTAAGTGAAATAAGCCATACAGAGAAAGACAGATACCATATGGTTTCACTCTTATGTGGATCCTGAGAAACGTAACAGAAACCCATGGGGGAGAGGAAGGAAAAAAAAAAAAAGAGGTTAGAGTGGGAGAGAGCCAAAGCATAAGAGACTGTTAAAAACTGAGAACAAACTGAGGGTTGATGGGGGGTGGGAGGGAGGGCAGGGTGAGCGATGGGTATTGAGGAGGGCACCTTCTGGGATGAGCACTGGGTGTTGTATGGAAACCAATTTGACAGTAAATTTCATATATTTAAAAAAAAAGATAAAAATAAGTATATTAATAAAAAAGCAGGTACAAATTTTTACTAAGAGCGCAGTCTAAATTAATATTGCGGAAGAAAAGATTTCATTGATTAGTAGTATGCTTTAGCCTACTCATATTTTAATAGGCCTCCATTTTTGTACTCCATTTTTGGAGTAACATGCCATTTTTTCCCTTTTCATTGGGGCCTGCTGGAACAAGAGGAGAGCTATGTTAGTTTTTGATAGCTTCTCTATGATGGCTCTGGTTTTGATTAAATTCCTTTGATTCACTAGTCTCTCAGTAAAAAAATAAATTGGGGGGTTCTCAGTAAAAGGAAACACATGCATCTAATTTTCCTTCCTTCAGAAATTCCACTAAAACTTAGTTAAAAAAAAATTTAAGGCCATAAACTGACAAGCTAGTAAACATGAGAATAAACAACATCAAAGACATTTCATAGGCTATGAAGCAGACAGGTTGGTGGTTACTCAGAGGAGTCCAGAGAAAGTCGGCTCTTAACCTACTAGGGGAAATAAACTGATTTCCATCGCAGAAATGCTTAAAATGCCAGGGGTTATCAGGACCAGGCACATCTGGAAATGGAAATAAAAGTTGGAGAATGTTAAAAACGGAAGATTAGTTGAAAGCTGATGATGGAACAGATAGCTAAATCTTGTTTCTTACTCCACACTGCTGGTTACCTATTCCCAGCCCCCACCATAGACTAGAGACTCCTTCTTTGGGGAGGGTAAAACTGAGAGTGTCTGGTCTGAGGGTCATCATTCATAGTGGAACGTGGGGTAACACACCAGACATGTGGGAATGAGAGTGTATCTGAATGCTGAGTTCTCTTACCTTGTCTGATGCCGACATTGGGAGTCAGATTGGAAGATCCTTCTCTGAGGATCAGACCAGCCCATGAAGAAAGCTAAAGATATCAGTTTGGGGGTTCCTCAACAAACAGCCCAGCCCTAAAGCTCTGAACTGACATATACTTAAAGGTTTCTATTTAAAAAGTTTTTAATTTAATTTTAAGTGTTATATTAGTTTCAGGTGTACAATACAGTGATTCAACACTTCCATACATCACCATTGACACAATGGTGTCATTGACACCATTGGTGTCATGACATGTGCATTCCTTAATCCCCATCACCTACTTCACCCATCCCTGCACCCACCTTCCCTCCAGTAACCACCAGTTTCTTCTCCATAGTTAAGAGTCTATTTTTTTAAATTTAATTTTTAATGTTTATTTATTTTTGAGAGAGGGAGAGAGAGAGCATGAGAGGGGGAGGGGCAGAGAGAGGGGGTGGGAGACACAGAATCTAAAGCAGGCTCCAGGCTCTGAGGTGTCAGCACAGAGCCCGATGTGGGGCTCAAACCCACGAACCATGAGATCATGACCTGAACTGAAGTCTGACACTTACCCTACTGAGCCACCCAGGTGCCCTGTTAACAGTTGATTTCTTTTTTTGCCTTTCTCTCTCCCCTTTTTGCCCCCTTTCTTTCTTAAATTCCACATATGAGTCAAGTCATATGGTATTTGTCTTTCTCTGACTGACTTATGTCCCTTAGCATGATACTCTCTAGTTCCATCCAGATACTTAAAGCTTTCAACTAGTTTTTAGTGTCATACTCTTAAATATGAGCAAACAATTAACAAAAAGTTGAAGAAAACTTATAAAGAAAGATACAATCCCAAATAAATAAATACAAAGAAGAATGTTTGAGGAAATAGCAATGAGGCAAGGAGAGAAAAAACTTAAATACGAGATATTACATTCATGAAACAAGATGCTACGTAAAAACAATATTCAGATTGCAAAAATTATTATTTGGAATTAAAGTTATGGTAGCATAGATGAAAATCTCGACAGAAGAGTTGGAAGATCCAGTTGAGGAATCATCCAGAGGGTAGAACAAAAACACCAAGGGCTAGGAAATAAGAGAAGAAAAAAATCCAGAGAACAAGGTCAAGAGGTCCAACATCTGAATAATAGGAGTTTCAGACAGAGAGAAATAAGAAAACAATTGGGGAGGCATTAAGAAGATAATTTACAAAAATTTCCCGGAACTGAACCTCATGAGTTTTTAGATTGAAAGATCTCACTCAGTGTATATGCGCCACCAGGGATGAAAAAAGACCCACACCCAGACACATTACTATGAAATTTAAGAACACAAGAGATGAAGAGAAGAGACTACAAACTTCCAAAAAGGAAAAAAGAGGTCTCATACAAAGGATCAAGAATCAGAACGTCTTTTGAGTCCTCAGTAGTAATACCGGAAAGCAGAAAGCAATGGTGAAATTGTCTCAAAATTCCCAGGGAAAATTACTTCTATATTCTATATCTCTGTATATTTATGTATTAGTTCTATATCCAGTATGCATGTAGAGGGAAAGAAGACATTTTCAGACATGCAAGATCTCAAAAAATTTACTTCCCAGGTGTCCTTTCTCATGAACTTACTGAAGGTTGGGTTCCATCAAAACAAAAGACCTACCCTAGGAGAAAAGAGAAAGGAACCTCCAAGATGTTTGCAAAGGGAGATCCTAGGACAACAGCTATGCCACAAGTCAAAGTTGGAGTAGGTCAGAGGCCCTGGGATGGAAATATTTAGCAAGATAAAACTGATAGAATATTTATCAACCAGAAGAGAGACTGACTGAATTAGTGGTTAGAAAATTAAGCAAACATACACATGAAAATTATTAACTCCAGGGAAAGCAAAACATTTGCAGGAAAAAAAAATGACAATAGTTGACTCTGTTCTGAAATCACCATTGAAATGCCTTAAAAGCATAAAGTTGAACAAAAATCAAAATGGCTGCACTAATGCTTCGAGAAGCATTATTTTAAACTAAGTAACCTTTTCCTTCTCTTCTGCAAACCTTGCCTTCTCCCTTCTTAGCCTTTTGTTTTAGGAACCCAGTCCTACCCTGAAGACACGACTAAGGAGGCTGGCAGTACACAATTCCTATCAAGACCAGCTAGATCCTGTATTTCCCTATAAAGCCCCCTCCCCACTTCCTCCAGTGGGCTTGCAGTTTTGAAGGCTTTAGCCTGCTGCAACCTCCTTTGCCTGGCAAAGCAATAAAGCTGCTTTTCCTCTTCATCCGAAACTCTGTCTTTGCATTATATTTTGGTTCCAAAGCATGGAGGTCAGTTTTTGTCAACATATATACATCTAATAATATAAACACCATCTATTTATCTAATCACCATACTATGATGATGAGGAATGGGACACTGACTGTATATGTATGTGTTTAATTGTGGTGGGGTGAGGAAAACCAATAGAGAATGCCTACTAAAAGAACGTGGTGTAGCAATAGAAGCATGGTATTTAGAGTATAGAGGTGCGTGGGAGGAACGTCATCTAGAGTTGAAAGTAATTGTCTTTGATATGAGAGGAATGATGGGTAGGACTGAGGACTCTTCTTTGTTTTAATATATCTTGTTAAATTTGTTCACTTTTTAAAAAAATGAAGATAAGGGGTGCCTGGTGGCTCAAGTCATGATCTCCTGGTTCCTAAGTTCGAACCCCACATCTGCCAGCAGAGAGCCTGCTCCGGATCATCTGTCCCCCCTCTCTGTCTGCCCCTCCCCTGCTCATGCTTTCTTTCTCAACAATAAATAAATCATTAAAAACTTTAAAAAATGAAGACAAGGGTTCATTGGTAATCACAATATTTAAGAGACATTATTTAGGACACTGCAATAATTATTATTTTTCTACCATGTCTTGTACACGGTGAGTACTCTCAGTTGTTTTCTCAATTGAACCCTTTAAAATGTGTCAGCAGTTGTAGCAAGTCATTACTGGCCTGTAAGATCCTTGAGATCAAGGATAATTTCTTCTACATCTTTATAGTTTCTTTGGGGCATAGTGTGGCATCATTTGCATTTTACTTGTATTAATGTGTAGGAGTTTTCATGGTTAAGTCCCACGAAGACCCGAGTCAAATTCCCTTATATTCTTAGTTAACGTATTAAGTGATACTGAGTTGAACATTTAACTTCACAAATAAGTCCTGCCTCTCAGTGAAGAAGTCAGCCGACAAAATTGTTTTGAGTGGGCAAGACAGATCACATAGTTCTTTATTAACTATATTACATTCCCTAGGAAAAGAATCTGAGAGATTTTCCCAAGGTCACCCAGAGAAGCAGGCAGCACCTCCTCTTCTAAATCAGATCATTCGCCAAATTTTTGTGATAAATACATTTAGAGTAGGTGTGAGGAAAAAGTCAGAAGGGTTTATCCCACTTGAGATTAACAGGCAGTGTAATTGGTCTTTGACCAGAGTGCTGATGGATAAAAGACAAAAACTGGTGTACAGATTCAGCTTTCACTTTGTTGAAAGGGTATTAAAAATAGAAAGGAATTCTATTTAGGTTTAGACATGAAGGTTGAGATATAATAAGAACTTTTGTAAAGGAGTGGGCTTGAGCTCTTTTTTTCTTACTAAAGAGTCCAAATTATGAAGCTGCCAGAATAATCATCCTGCCTGCTTGCTTGTATTTCTGGTGCCCTGATTAATCACATGGCTGTCCTAAATCAGCAGTTTTTAATCTATAAATTCACAGCTCCAGAGAGTTCATGTGAGATTATCCAGACACTATTTAAAGGACCAGAGAGCAAGGAAACAAAGGAGGCTCTTCGTAGGGGGTGTGCAAGTACTTTCCTAATCCCATGGCACTTGGTAATTTTACAAAGTAGATATGGCATCTTTGTCAAGCAAACCTCTTCTAACAGATTCTTCTCTCCATTTGTTCCCTCTCATTATAAACAAAATTTATGTTTTATACCTCCAATAGGGGGCAGTTATTTAAGTCGAACAATTCTACTATCTTCTCTTTGCTGCAGTAATAGCTGCCTCTTGTATGGAATCTTATCTTGGACATCTTAGATTTTAAAAAAACAAAAAACAAAATACAAAAAACCTCAGAAGAGCATCCCAGGACTTCAGGGAATACAAATACAATTCAGAAAACTTTTGAGAGATTAGAGTCTAGGAAACAGCAAGTGAAAGGAAACTGCATTAATAATTACTATTTAAAAATCTGCCACAGAGAAGGTAACCACAAACTTAAAAGGGCTTGTCTATTAGCTTCTATAATTTTGGATTGATTTTCGGAGATATATTTTCTAGGTAAAATCAAAGGAAGCACTCTGCATTTTTGGCATTAATTCAATACTAATACTTTGCATTCACTGTTCCATACTTTTGAAAATGCTGTTCCATCTGTATTTTGAAGTAGATAATGCAGGCATTATTATCATTTATTCATTGAGGAAACTGAGACGTGAGAACTTAAGTGACATGGCCAAGACCTCACAACTACAACATGAAAAGCAGGACCAGAATTCTTGTTCTATTGTTTTATTCGTTACCATCTGTCAGTAAATGTTGAATCTTTGATTAATTACAGGTGTTCCCACTTTATAGTTTGGTATATAAAGACAAAACCAAAAAATTTAAGGGGTTTGTTCAAGGTCATTCTGTAAGAGAAATGAATAGCTAAGAAAAATACATGAGCGCTGACTTGAAATCCTTTGCTCAAATCACTTGACCACAACAAATCTAAGAGTGAAAGCTAAATAGCTATGTAGAACACACTGTCCATTACTGTTCTTAAGGTTTGTCCTAGATAAAAGGTTTCCATTAAAGTCCATCTCTTCTTGGCAAACACTGTAGCCTTTGGGTAACTATTTGTCTCCTCTAGATGTATTAGAAATGATAGAGAAGCAACAATTTTTTCCCCCTGGGTAAATAATGGAAACAAACCAATCCTTTGTGATGCACAAAAGTCAGAAAGATTAAATTGTTTACAACTCAAATACAGAATTATGTTCATCATACAGATTAAGGTTTATAACAGGCATTGTGTGGACAAATAATTAAGATAATATTACAGTAACATTCTGTTAATCTGACTTTTAAAACTCAATTTTAAGTCAAAGAAACCACTATACACCAGATGAATGATTGCTTTTGTGTTCTTAGATTTTTTTAAAAAATGGATACTGTAGTGGAAATTGGTCGTTATTTGGGCCACCCGACCTGCTTCCCTATATTTAGAGAATTCTTCACCTTGTAAATCTTGGTGACATGCAAAGATTTCTCCCATAATGGAAATAGAAGATCTGAGATACTTTCTTTGCCTCTCTTGCTGCTATGGTGCAAATATGTATTTAATCACACATCTATGCTCGACCTTTGATTCCAAGTTAAAGATACAAGTTGTTTCTTTCTTTCTCCTTGTCACTGTCTTTCCTATTGTCAGTACAGTTACTATAAAGCAACAGTTTCTAACAGCCAAAGTGCATCAAGTACTCCATGTCTGTGGCACCAGCTCTAGGGTGACCACCTTGTCACAATTTGCCTAGCACTTTTTCAGTTTTTGCTTGGAAAGTTCTGAATCCCTGAAAACCTTTCAGTCCCAGGAAAACCACAACGGGAAGTTCATCTTTGCTGTTTAGCTTGAAGCCTGGTTGTCTAGCCCTTCCAGCAATTCTGTGAGCCACCCAATATCCTTTCTTTTAAAAAAAAATTATGGAGGTGTAGCCCTATATTATTTTAATTAACGATTGTTCTGCTTAAATCAGTGATAGTTGGTCTCTGTTACTGCTGCGGTGAACCTTCACTGAAACAGACACCTTTGTGTGGAGGCAGTTTGGAAACCAACGTTTCACCATGACCCGATGGTTAATTCAGCTGCTTGGGTTACTACAAACCCTATGTGATGTTAGTGAAGTCTTTTAATGTTTTAAAGGTATAGCAAAAGCATCGATAATGATTATTCTTACCGTATTGTTAAATCCTGAGATATTTCTCATGGTTGAGACTGTTGTGAATCATTTTCCCCTGGTGGTGAGATAAACAAACATTGACAGAATGTACAATCACTTAGAAGTAAAGTTGATGGCAGGAAGTCTTTGAATTTCCCCATCCCATCCCATCCCATACCCCGCCTTCCCCCAAATTTATGAACGCTTGTTTCTCCAAGAAAAAAAATTTTTAAGTAAAAAAAATAGAAGGAAGTGGTGACTTAAAAAAAGCCACTCAACTATTCATCTTTGGAGCATATGTAAAGTTCTTCGTCATTTCTCCTGATAGTTAGACCATCCCTCTCTCATTCAGTTTCTCCTTCATGACATCCTCACACTCCTGTGCTTGGATTGTTTTGTCCTTTGGAGATAAAACCTTCAGTGAGGATACTCACTGTTCCTCAAATGATTATTAAAATGTTATTACAGGGGTGTCTGGGTGGCTCAGTTGGTTAAGCGTCCGACTTCGGCTCAGGTCATGATCTCATGGTTCATGAGTTCAAGCTCCATGTGGGGCTTTCTGCTGTCAGCATGGAGCCCACTTTGGATCCACTGTCCTTTTCCCTCTCTGCCTCTCCCCTGCTTATGCATGCTCTCTCTCTCAAAAACAGACATTTAAGAAAATGTTATTGCATAAATAGTACCTCTCTGTTAAAGAAAAATAGAAAGCAGAAGAAGATGACTAGAAATAAGCATCCATAATCCGCCACTGCCATTTTGGTATTCTTTTTATGTAATTTTTAAAATTTGGGGTCAAGAGTGCCTGGGTGGCTCAGCTGGTTGAGTGTCTGACCCTTGATTTCAGCTCAGGTCATGATCTTACTGTTGGTGGGATAGAGCCCCACATTAGGCTCTGTGTTGACAACACGGAGCCTGCTTGGGATTCTCTCTCCCTCTCTCTCTGCCCCTTCCCCCACTTCTGCACACGTGCACATGAGTACTCTCTCTTTCTCTCTCAAAATAAATAAATAAACATTAAAACAATTGGGGGCCAAACTGTTTACACTATTTCAAAGCCTGCTTTATTATCAGTACTGTGAATTTTTTTCCGTGTATATGTACACCGATATTTTAAATGATTGCATACTTTACGATGTATGGAAGTATCATAACATGTCATCAATGAACTCTTGGACACCTTTAGTTTTTATCAACAAGACTATTAAAAATTATATAATCTTGGGGTGCCTGGGTGGCTCAGTTGGTTAAGCATCCAAATCTTGATTTCGGCTCAGGTCATGATCTCACGTTTTGTTGAGTTCAAACCCCATGTGGGGCTCCACACTGTCAGAGGTTTTTTTTTAAAATAAACTTTAAAAACACAACACTATTCTTTAAAAAAAGTTATATAATCTGGGGCGCCTGGGTGGCTCAATAGGTTAAGTGTCCAGCTCTTGATCTCAGCTCAGGTCTTGATCTCAGGGTTCAAGCCCTATGTTGGGCTGCACAATTAGTGCAAAACCCACTTTAAAAAATAAAATTAAATAATCTATCCCTGAAGGTTTATTTTCCCAAAATAAATATTGGAATTTTTACATCAGAATTTTTGTGCTCAATTTTGAGAACAAAATTTTTGAGAATTTTTGAGAATTTTATCAATTTTTGAGAATTTTCTTATATTTCGCCAAAGTACTTGCCAGAAAATTTACCTTTTTATGCTCCCATTATTCATCTCTGGGATGTCTACCCTCAATAGCACTGATATTATTGTTCTTTTTAACCTTTGTAGTTTGATAAACGGATATCTCGTTGTTTTACTGGTTAGTAGGGAGGCTAAACATTTTAATATATTTTTTGGCCTTGCATTCCCTCTTTTTTGAATTATTTGCTCCTATCAAGTGCCCATTTTCTTCAAGGTGGATGTTTGAGATTAACCACTTAGTTCTGAAATGCAAAAAAGTATGCTCAGGTTCTGAAAATAATTATCAACCCCTCCAAAAAATTGTCATTGTCTGCTTTGCCATCACCACCTAGTTATTTAATTTTTACAAATTTCTTCCTCCCTGAAATAGGTTTCTGGTTGATTTTCACTCTTATTCCCTTCTCAAGAAGTCCTCATATTTTCAAAATTTATTTTCTCTTATCCCATGAAGTGCCATATTAATATTATGCTAAGTATATTAAATTTTAATTTCACTTATTTATTTTGAGAAAGAGAGAGAGAGGGGTTTAAAAATGTTGTCTCACTTGAAAATAAAAGTACATCTTGAGTCTTATATTTGAGGAGTATATTAAATAAGCTTGAGGAACATATTAAACTATTGAATAAAATAGTTGCAATGCTGGTATTTGTCTCAAGGTGGGAGTTCAGAGGAAGTGGAGTCAGTATCTCTATAGCAGTATTTGCTGCCTGTTTCCCAACTATTTTGCTGCTTTTTGCTGGCCCTCATGTATCTTATTACCTTAAAATCCATCATTACCCAGTTCTAAAGCCCACCTGCTGGACATTGGTGGAGGCTGTTAGTATCAGTCACACCAGAGAGAGAAGAGTGGGCAGGAAACTCATCAGGGGATCTTGGTTGGCCTCTATATCTTAGCTCTATTTTTAACTCTCTGCAATCAACGTTGATGACATTAGACATTTGCTTAATCTCAGTGCCTTCGGTCACTCTTTCTTTGGCTCATTCCTCTCACACCTTAGACCCTTCTCCCAAGCTACACCCTATGCTTAGAGTGACCATATGCTCTCTTTTTCTCGAGTCCCAATTTCAAATATTCTGTCCTATTGCCAAATCAGATGTCAGACCATATGCTTCATATTTTCTTTGGGGAAATATATTCACTTACCTGTGCTTCAGTTCCCTAAATTCTGCTCATCAAGATTTCTATTGGTTTTGCAAAACAGTTTATGAAAAATGTCATTAATCCAAAATACAGCTCAGATATTCTCTCTTACGGGAAGCGTTCCTGCATAGCCTGCCTTCCTTCAGTGTGGCTCATAAGTGCTCCCAGAGCTCTCTATGCCTCCTTCCGCAGGGCACAACCCAAGCCTTAGATTTCCCTCACCCACGCATTAGAATCGCCATCCTTGGCATATCTGGAAAAAGTGAAAGCTGAGGAGGGTTGCTCTACATCTATTATGGATTCACCCACCTGCACTTTGCTGCTCAGGAAGGTATTCTCTGTCCAGTTAGAGAATACCCTTCATTTTTCTACTGCTAATGGTTTGGATCATACACTCTAGTCCACATTCTCTTTCTCCTGCCTGGTAGCCTATTGATCTGAGTATTCCCCAGCAGTACATGTCCCCATCTTGGTTGTTTCAGTCTAGAATAATACCATGGGTGAGGGGTGGGCTTTCCCCTCTAAATCTAGTTGTACAGTCTAGAATCCAGAAAGAGATTCAGTATTCTAAGGATCTAGGAGACAATTATCAGATCATGCACATATACACACATTGATTTCTCAAGGACAAACGTCAATTTTCAGAGCAGTACCAATAAAGAGGAAAAGAACCCTTGTCCTAATTTTTTTTATATAACACAGCCCTGGTACACAATGGAGATAGGAATTTGCATTATAATGCAGAATAGCATTAATTTTTGTATTCATCTTTCCTTTCTCTTCTGCTTTTAAACAGGGAGCTCCAGGCTAACAAGAAATAAGAAAGTGGACCAACTGCTGAGTCTAATTTCCTCCTAATGGATGAGAATATGTTATAAGCTGTGGCCCATGTCTTCAGAAAAACATACAGCTAGCCAATGCATGAAGAATTTTACATAGTTTCAGGGCGCCCATGGATCTGTCTAAAAGATTTCTGCATCTCAGGATAAGAATTCCTGTCATATTTATATGTGTGTTAGGCACTGGAGAAGCAGATATTAATCAAAGAATCATATAGACAAATGTAAATTACCACTGTAATTTTAGGTGCATAACAGGTTGGTTGTCCTAGGCAGAGAGGTCCCAGAAGGCTTTTCTGGCAAAGTGATGATTGCGGTAAAGTCAAACAGAAGGGTAGAGAGAGTCCAGATAGAGGAAATAGCCTGAAAAAAAGTTCTGTGGCCAGGAGGCATAGGCATATTTAGGGAATGGAAAGGCTAGTGTGGCTGATGGACAGAGAATGAGGGAGAGGAAAGCTTCAGAAAGAGGCCAGTTATGAAGGGCCTCATAGACCAGTTAGGGAACTTAGTCTTTATTCTAGGAGCATTGGGAACTGTTCGTGGTAGAAGGGTGATACCTGGTTTTGGTTATGAATCTAAACTCTGGCTATTATGCGGGAATGAATTAGAGGGAAGCAGGAGTGGATGGGGAGAGATCAGTTTGGACACTATGACTCTAGTCCAAGGGAAGATGGTAATCTCAAGTACAGAGCTGACTGTGGAAGAAAAGAGAAATGGCTGGGTTCAAGGACTAGCCAGAAGTGAAATGATAGAACTGAGAGATGAGTTGGAAAACAGGAGAACAGGTGAGAGAGAGGGAAATGTTAAGAAGAGCATCCGGGTTTTGGGTTCCATGATAGATTAAATGGTGGTTCGGGGTGCCTGGATGGCTCAGTTGCTTGAGCGACCGACTTCGGCTCAGGTCATGATCTTACGGTTTGTGAGTTCGAGCCCTGCGTCGGGCTCTATGCTGACAGCTCAGAGCCTGGAGCCTGCTTCGGATTCTGTGTCTCCCTCTCTCTCTGCCCCTCTCCCGGTCATGCTCTGTCTCTCTCTGTCTCAGAAATAAATAAACATTTTAAAAAAATGGTGGTGCCATTCAGAGAGATCATACAATGCTAATAGAGGACCAAATTTTGGTGAGGGAAGATACTGGGTTCATTTTGCACCAGCTGGAACTGAGAAGTCATTAATCTTTTCACTTGAAGCATGTATTAGTCTGCTTAGGTTGCCATAGCAAAATACCACAGACAGGGTGGCCTAAACAACAGACATTTTCTCACAGTTCTGGAAGCTGGGAGTCCAATATCAAAGTGCTAGGAGGGCTAGTCTCTGGTGAGACCTCTTTTTCTGGCTTGCAGTGGTCATCTTCTCACTGTATCTTCACATGGCCTTTCTTCCTGTGCAGAGAGAGAGAGAGAGAGGAAATGCTGGTGTCTCTTCCTCTTCTTCTTTTTTTTAAAGTAGGCTTCATGTCTAGCATGGAGCCCAATGCCGAGCTTGTACTCATGACCTTGAGGTCAAGACTTCAGCTGAGATCAAGAGTCAGACGCTTAACCGACTGATCCACCAAGGTGCCCCTCTTCCTTTTCTTATTAGGACATCAATTCTATTGGATTAAGGCCCCACATTTACGATCTCATTTAATCCTAGTTACCTCCTTAAAGGCCCTATCTCCAATATAGTCACATCGAAGGTTAGAATTTCAACATAAGCATTGGGGTGGGGGGGCACAATTCAGTCCATAACAAAGCATACTTAGCTACATTGTAGATAAAATCACAGACTTTCAAGTAAAACAAAACTGAGTTTAAAAATCTGACTCCTATAGCCCAAAAAGACCATCACTAGGTGCATGGATAAATAAATTGTGATATACCCATACAATGGATTATTACTGGGCAAAAAAAAAAATAAAAAAAAAAATATATATATATAATATTGATACACACAACATAGATGAATCTCAAAATAAGTATACCAAGTGAAAGAAGCCAGACAAAAAAAGGATGTGTGATTTATTTAAGTAAAATTCTAGAAAATGCAAACTAGTCTATAGTGACTGAAAGCAAATCAGTGGTTGCCTGGGTCAGAGAGAGACAGCAGGGAGTGACTACAAAGGAGCATGAGAAAACTTGGACAATGGACAAGTTCATTATTTTGATTGTGGAAGTAGTTTCACAGGTATATACATACAAGAGGTGTCAAATTATATAAATGCAATATGTACAATTAATTCCACATCATTTAAATCTTTTATTTTATTTTTATTTTTTTAAATTTACACCCAAATTAGTTAGCATATAGTGCAACAATGATTTCAGGAGTAGATTCCTTAATGCCCCTTACCCATTTAGCCCATCTCCCCTCCCACAACCCCTCTAGTAAACCTCAGTTTGTTCTCCATATTTATGAGTCTCTTCTGTTTTGTCTCCCTCCCTGTTTTTATTTTTGTTTCCCTTCCCTTATGTTCATCTGTTTTTTCTCTTAAAGTCCTCATATGAGTGAAGTCATATGATTTTTGTCTTTCTCTGACTGACTAATTTCACTTAACATAATACCTTCCAGTTCCATCCATGTAGTTGCAAATGGCAAGATTTCATTCTTTTTTTTTTTTTTAATGTTTATTTATTTTTGACAGAGAGAGAGAGACAGAGTATGAGCTGGGGAGGGGCAGAGAGAGAGGGAGACACAGAATCCAAAGCAGGCTCCAGGCTCTGAGCTGTCAGCACAGAGCCCGACATGGGGCTCGAACTTAAAGACTGGGAGATCGTGACCTGAGCCAAAGTCGGACCCTCAACCGACTGAGCCACCCAGGTGCCCCAAGATTTCATTATTTTTGATTGCCAAGTAATACTCCATTGTATATATATACCACATTTTCTTTATCCATTCATCCATCGATGGACATTTGGGCTCTTTCCATACTTTGGCTATTGTTGATAGTGCTGCTATAAACATTGGGTGCATGTGTCCCTTCAAAATAGCATACCTGTATCCCTTGGATAAATACCTAGTAGTGCAATTCCTGGGTCATAGGGTAGTTCTATCTTTAATTTTTTGAGGAACCTCCATACTGTTTTCCAGAGTGGCTGCACCAGCTTGCCTTCCCACCAACAATGCAAAAGAGATCCTCTTTCTCCACATCCTCGCCAACATCTGTTGTTCCTTGAGTTGTTAATGTTAGCCATTCGGACAGGTGTGAGGTGGTATCTCATTGTGGTTTTGATTTATTTCCCTGATGATGAGTGATGTGGAGCATTTTTTCATGTGTCAGTTGGCCATCTGGATGTCTTCTTTGGAGAAGTGTCTATTCATGTCTTTTGCCCATTTCTTCACTGGATTATTTGTTTTGTGGGTGTTGAGTTTGATAAGTTCTTTATAGATTTTGGATACTAACCCTTTATCTGATTTGTCATTTGCAAATGTCTTCTCCCATTCCGTTGGTTGCCTTTTAGTTTTGCTGATTGTTCCCTTCACTGTGCAGAAGCTTTTTATTTTGATGAGGTCCTAGTAGTTCATTTTTGCTTTTGTTTCCCTTGACTCTGGAGACGTGTTGAGTAAGAAGTTGCTGTAGCCAAGATCAAAGAGGTTTTTGCCTGCTTTCTCCTTGAGGATTTTGATGGTTTCCTGTCTTACATTTAGGTTTTTCATCCATTTTGAGTTTATTTTTGTGTGTGGTGTAAGAAAGTGGTCCAGGTTCATCCTTCTGCGTGTCACTGCCCAGTTTTCCCAGCACCACTTGCTGAAGAGACTGTCTTTATTCCATTGGATATTCTTTCCTGCTTTGTCAAAGATTAGGTGGCCATACGTTTGTCCATTTCTGGGGTCTCTATTCTGTTCCACTGATCTGAGTGTCTGTTCTTGTGCCAATACCATATTGTCTTGATGATTACAGCTTTGTAGTATAGCTTGAAGTCTGGGATTGTGATGCCTCCTCCTTTGGTTTTCTTTTTCAAGATCGCTTTGGCTATTTGGGGTCTTTTCTGGTTCCATACAAATTTTAGGATTATTTGTTCTAGCTCTGTGAAGAATGCTGGTGTTACTTTGTATAGGGATTGCATTGAATATATAGATTGCTTTGGGTAGTATCGACATTTTAACAGTATTTGTTCTTTCTATCCAGGAGCATGGAATCTTTTTCCACTTTTTTGTGTCTTCTTCAATTTCATTCATAAGCTTTCTATAGTTTTCAGTGTATAAATTTTTCACCTCTTTGGTTAGATTTATTCTTATGTATTTTATGTTTTTTTGTGCAACTGTAAATGGGATCGATTCCTTGATTTCTCTTTCTGTCGCTTCATTGTTGGTGGACAGGAATGCAACGGATTTCTTTGCATTGATTTTATATCCTGCAACTTTGCTGAATTCATGAATCAATTCTAGCAGTTTTTTGGTGGAATCTTTTGAGTTTTCCATATAGAGTATCATGTCATCTGTGAAGGGTGAAAGTTTGACCTCCTTCTAGCCAATTTGGATGCCTTTTATTTCTTTGTGTTGTCTAATTGCAGAGGCTAAGACTTCTACTACTATGTTGAATAACAGTGGCTAGAGTGGACATCCCTGTCTTGTTCCTGACCTTAGGGGGAAGCTCTCAGTTTTTCCCCATTGAGGATGATATTAGCATTGGGTTGTTCATATATGGCTTTTATGATCTCAAGGTATGCTCCTTCTATCCCTACTTTCTTGAGGGTTTTTATCAAGAAAGGATGCTGTATTTTGTCAAATGCTTTCTCTGCATCTATTGAGAGGATCATATGGTTCTTGTCCTTTCTTTTATTGATGTAGTGAATCACATGTTTTGTGGATATTGAACCAGCTTTGCATCCCAGGTAGAAATCCCACTTGGTCGTGGGGAATTTTTTTAATGTATTGTTGGATCCGGTTGGCTAATATCTTGTTGAGGATTTTTTGCATCCATGTTCATCAGGGAAATTGGTCTATAGTTCTCCTTTTTAGTGAGGTCTCTGTCTGGTTTTGGAATCAAGGTAATGCTGGCTTCATAGAAAGTGTTTGGAAGTTTTCCTTCCATTTCTATTTTTTGGAACAGTTTCAAGAGAATAGGTGTTTGGTAGAATTCTCCTGGAAAGCCATCTGGATCTGGACTCTTGTTTATTGGGAGATTTTGATTACTAATTCGATTTCCTTACTGGTTATGGGTCTGTTCAAATTTTCTATTTCTTCCTGTTTCAGTTTTGGTTGTGTATATGTTTGGTAGAATTCCCCTGGAAAACCATCTGGCTCTGGACTCTTGTTTTTTGGGAGATTTTTGATTACTAATTCGATTTCCTTACTGGTTATGTGTCTGTTCAAATTTTCTACTTCTTCCTGTTTCAGTTTTGGTAGTGTATATGTTTCTAGGAATTTGTCCATTTCTTCCAGGTTACCCATTTTATTGGCATATAATTGCTCATAATATTCTCTTATTATTGTTTTTATTTCTGCTGTGTTGGTTGTGATCTCTCCTTTTTCATTCTTGATTTTATTTATTTGGCTCCTTTCCTTTTTCTTTTTGATCAAGCTGGCTAGTGGTTTATCGATTTTGTTGATTCTTTCAAAGAACGAGCTTCTGGTTTCATTGATCTGTTCTACTGTTTTGTGTTTTTTTTTGTTTCAATAGCATTAATTTCTGCTCTAATCTTTATTATTTCCTGTCTTCTGCTGGTTTTGGGTTTTATTTGCTGTTCTTTTTCCAGCTCCTTAAGGCATAAAGTTAGGTTGTGTATCTGAGATCTTCCTTCTTTAGGAAGGCCTGTATTGCTATATACTTTCCTCTTATGACCACCTTTGCTGCATCCCAGAGGTTTTGGGTTGTGGTGTTATCATTTTCATTGACTTCAATATACTTTTTAATTTCGTCTTTAACTGCTTGGTTAGCCCATTCATTCTTTAGTAGGATGTTCTTCAGTCTCCAAGTATTTGTTACCTTTCCAAATTTTTTCTTGTGGTTGATTTCGAGTTTCATAGCGTTGTGGTCTGAAAATATGCACGGTATGATCTCGATCTTTTTGTACTTACTTAGGGCTGATTTGTGTCCCAGTATATGGTCTTTTCTGGAGAACGTTCCATGTGCACTGGAGAAGAATGTATATTCTGCTGCTTTAGGATGAAATGTTCTGAATATATCTGTTAAGTCCATCTGGTCCAGTGCGTCATTCAAAGCCATTGTTTCCTTGTTGATTTTTTGATTAGATGATCTGTCCATTGCCGTGAGTGGGGTGTTGAAGTCTCCTACTATTATGGTATTACTATCGATGAGTTTCTTTATGTTTGTGATTAATTGATTTATATATTTGTGTTCTCCCACATTTGGTGCATAAGTGTTTACAATTGTTAGGTCTTCTTGGTGGATAGACCCCTTATGATATAATGCCCCTGCATCTCTTGATAAAGTCTTTATTTTAAAGTCTAGATTGTCTGATATAAGTATGGCTAGTCTGGCTTTCGTTTTTTGACCATTAGCATGATAGATGGTTCTCCATCCCCTTATTTTTAATCTGAAGGTGTCTTTAGGTCTAAAGTGGGTCTCTTGTAAAAAGCATATAGATGAATCTTGTTTTCTTATCCATTCTGTTACCCTATGTCTTTTGATTGGAGCATTGAGTCCATTGACATTTAGAGTGAGTACTGAAAGATACGAATTTATTGCCATTATGATGCTTGTAGAGTTGGAGTTTCTGGTGGTGTTCTCTGGTCCTTTCTAATCTTTGTTGCTTTTGGTATTTCTATCTATCTATCTATCTATCTATCTATCTATCTTCATCTTTCCTCCCCTCAGAAAGTCCCCCTTAAAATTTCTTGCAGGGCTGGTTTAGTGGTCACAAACTCCTTTAATTTTTGTTTGGCTGGGAAACTTTTGATTTCTCCTTCTATTTTGAATGACAGCCTTGGTGGATAAAGAATTCTTGGCTGCATATTTTTCTGATTCAGCACATTGAATATATCCTGCCACTCCTTTCTGGCCTGCCAAGTTTCTATGGATAGGTCTGCTGCAAACCTGATCTGTCTTCCTTGTAGGTTATGGACTTTTTTTCCCTTGCCGCTTTCATGATTCTCTCCTTGCCTGAGTATTTTTGAATTTGACTATGAGATGCCTTGTTGATGGTCGGTTTTTGTTGAATCTACTGGGGGTCCTCTGTGCTTCCTGGATTTTGATGTCTGTGTCTTTCCCCAGGTTAGGAAAGTTTTCTGCTATGATTTGTTCACATAACCCTTCTACCCCTATTTCTTTCTCTTCTTCTTCTGGGACCCCTATGATTCTGATGTTGTTCCTTTTTAATGAGTCACTGATTTCTTTAATTCTTAAATCGTGCTCTTTTGCCTTAATCTCTCTCTTTTTTTCTGCTTCATTATTCTCTACAAGTTTGTCCTCTATATCACTGATTCTCTGTTCTGCTTCATCCATCTTTGGCGCTGCTGCATCCATCCATGATTGCAGCTCAATTATAGCATTTTTAATATCATTCTGGCTATTTTTTACTTCTTTTATCTCTGCACAAAGGAATTCTAATCTATTTTCAACTCCAGCTAGCATTCTTATTATCGTGATTCTAAATTCTGGTTCAGACATCTTGCTTGTATCTGTGTTGGTTAAATCCCTGGCTGTTGTTCCTTCGTGCTCTTTCTTTTGGGGTGAATTCCTTCGTTTTGTCATCTTGAAGGGAGAAAAGGGATTAATGAGGTAGAAAATTTGAAATTAAAAAAATTAAAATTAAAAAATATTAAAATTAAAAATTAAAAACACACCCACACACAAAAATCGAATAGATGATGCTAGATCCTAGGTGTGTTTTGGTATGGGTGTTGAAAGTGGTTTGACAGATTAGAGGAAAAAAAAGGGGGGGAAGAAAAAAAAGGAAATCGTTTGAGAATTTGAAAAAATGAATACACTGAAGTAGACTAAAATGAGATGATGGGGGTAAAATAGAATTTGAAAAAATATACAGAAAAGTAATGGATATAGTAGAAAAAAATTAAAGAAAATATTTTTAATAAAAAAATAAGTATGAAGTTTTTATTTTTATATATTTAAGAATAAAGAAAAGAAATGAAAAAAATAAAAGAGATAAAAAAAGAAAAGATAAAAGAAATCATTTGAAAATTTGAAAAAGTGAGTACACTGTAGTAGATTAAAATAAAATGATGGAAGTAAAATAGAATTTGAAAAAATTTACATAAAAACAAAAAATATGGTAAAAAATTAAATAAAAATATTTTTAATATAAATTGAAAGTAAAAATGAAGTGTTTATCTTTCTGCATTCAAGAAAAAGAAAAGAAGAAAAAAGAGAAAAAAAAGAAAGAAAAAAAGGAAATTGTTCAAAAATTTGAAAAGGTGAATACACTGAAGTAGACTAAAATAAAATGATGGAAGTAAAATAGAATTTGAAAAAATTTACATAAAAACAAAAAATATAGTAAAAAATTAAATAAAAATATTTTTAATATAAATTGAAAGTAAAAATGAAGTGTTTATCTTTCTGCATTCAAGAAAAAGAAAAGAAGAAAAAAAGAGAAAAAAAAAGAAAGAAAAAAAGGAAATTGTTCGAAAATTCGAAAAGGTGAATACACTGAAGTAGACTAAAATAAAATGATGGAAGTAAAAGAGAATTTGAAAAAATTTACACAAAAGTAAAAAATATAGTAATAAAAATTAAAGAAAAATATTAAAAAAAAATTGAAAATAAAAATGAATTTTTTTTATCTTTCTGTATTCAAGAAAAAGAAGTGTAAAAGAGAAAAAGAAAAAAAAAAGAAAAAAGAAAATTGAATAGATGAACCCGCTAACAGACTGAAGTAGGACTGAAATTGCTTTATTTTCCCCCTAGAAGTCAGTCTATGTAGTGCTTTATGGTCCATAAACTAAGCCAGCAGTGAGACTTGTGTTCTTGAAGAGTGAAGTTGGCCCAGTTGGGTGGGGCTCAGTGTAACAGCTCTGCTCTCCACTAGATGGCGCTGCTAGCCTACTGGGGTGGAGCATTGTGGCGCTCGTAGGTGTGTATGCACATGTGCGGGAGCGGTGAAAATGGCGTCACCCAGCTACCCAGTCTCTAATATTGGAACTCTGTTCTCCCGGATCAGCAATCATGCACCCATCCTCTGATTTCAGCTCTCGCCCACTCCCTGCTTTTTCACTGTCTGTAGCCAGGTCCCAGCAGTACCTCTCTCCCGAGTTTTGTCTCAGGCGCGCCTGTTTTCCCCAGCCCCTTACTTCTGAAGGACTGCGGTTTTGACCCGTTCTGCCCCTCTGTGGGAGGGTCTCACCGAGCAACCCCGAATGCTGGCTGTACCCAGGAACACTTGCTGGACCCTGCTGCTGCCGGTGCTCCGAGACTGCGGCCAGGTGCCAGCCTGCCCCAGAAAAAGTTTGCGAGACAGTGAGCAGCAGCATTTTAGGGATTATGGAAAATCACAACACACATCTGGCACCAGGCTTCACCCTTAATGACCTTGCCCCAGCACCAGCGAATGTGGCCACCTTCCGGGGTCTGCTGGGACCAGGTGGCTTCAACAGTCTCTACCAAATGTCCTTCCAGCAGTGGAACCTCTTTTCCCCGTGTGGCCCGAGAACCTCCCGGACCCCACTCTGTTCCTGGGGATTCGCCCTTCCCACCAGAGCACCACCAGGTAAGGAGCTGCGGAGTTGCAGCCTTTGTGCTCCCCTTGTTTACAGTCTTAATGGGATTTAAACCATCTCCTTTCTCCTTTCTCCCTTTTAGTTTAGTCCCTGCGGCTGTTTCCAGTTTTCCACTTTCTCTCCAGCTGCTTTTGGGGAGGGGTGCTTTTCCCGTATTCTCCCTCCCTCCCCAGTCTCTGTCCTCTCTCCACCTACAAAAGCAGTTCCCTAGCTTCCGCGGCTTCTCGCTCCCCAAATTCACCTCTCCGTGCCATGTACCTGCTGAGTTCTGTGGTTCAGGTTGTGCAGATTGTTGTGTTAATCCTCCAATCAGTTTCCTAGGTGTGCAGGATGGTTTAGTGTTGGTCTGGCTGTATTTCATGGACGCGAGACACACAAAAAACTTCCATGCTGTTCTGCCATCGCGGCTCCTCCACCACATCATTTAAATCTTAATAAAACTGTTAAATTTGGGGAGAAAGAGTCAAAGGAGACTGTTTTCATGCCCTCACAAAGGCTTAAAAGTCTCTTCACCCATAAGTGAGGAACACGTGGCTTTCAATTCAGGTGACTGTGTGTCTGGCCTGGCCTCTGCTGATGCTCTGGATCTCTCTGGAGGAGCTTTTTTGGGGCCAGCTGAGCTTCTCCACTGTGACCCTCAGTGGGACTGCTGTTGGCCCCACCTTCCTGGTCCCTCAGTTGCTATTCTGAAGCCATAGTTGAGAAAGGATGGTTTACGTTTCTTGGCCCCCAGCAGGTGAGAAATAACATGAACCAGTTGATTGCATTGAATGGAGTCTGTATACTTTCAGACTGAAGGTTTTCTTGGGGCACCTGGGTGGCTCAGTTGGTTGAGTGTCCAACTCTTGAGCTCGGCTCAGGTCATGATCTCACAGTTTGTGAGTCTGAGTGCCACATCGGGCTCTGCGCTGATGGCATGGAAACTGCCTGGGATTCTGTCTCTCCCTTTCTCTGCTCCTCCCCAGTTTGTGCTCTCTCTCTCTTTCAAAATGAATAGACTTTTTTTTAAAAGAAAATTTTTCTTTTCATTTGTTTGATAAGTATTTACTGAGCACCAGCTAAATGCAAGATGTTGTGGACATATTTCTGAGCAATTTCCCCACACCTTGAATATGGGCCTTGTGACTTACTTTGGCCAACACAATGTGGTAGGAATGACATTGTGTGACAGCTCTTAGCCCAGACGTTGCATGCTTTCACTTTTACTCTTACAACCCTGACTCCATGAGGCTAAGCTCAGGCTGGTCTGCTGGACGATGAGAGACATGTGGGTTGTTCACCCCCATTTCCCCAGCTGACTATTGACTGCAAACATATGAATGAGTCCAACTGGACCAAAGGAGCTTCTCATGTAAGCACAAACCCAACTGTTGACCCATAAAACAATGAGTTAAATAAATAGCTGTTTTAAGTCACACAAACATGCACATATATACACACACCTGGTTCCTATGCTTACTACTAGTGCCTAAGTGACTTGGTCAAATTATTTAAACTGTCTGTGCCTCAGTTTCCTCATTAAAAAAAAGATTCTAAAAATACCTGGCACATGCGTCTGTTAGTACTAAATGTGGTAGTATGTATAAAGTGATTCACACAGTGCTGGACACCTAGTTATGTATTCAGAATATAGTAGCAATGGTTATTTTTCAAGTCAGGACCCATATCTTATTCATTTTTGTTCCCCAACAATTAGCACAGGGTCTTTCTTCTTCATAAAAGGCCCTCAATAAATGCGACTATTTTGAAACGTAGCAAACTCAATGAATGGTCTGATTATGATCTCCTTGAAGATAGTGCCATATATTCATCTAGAAACCATCATCTCGATTGTTGTGACTTTAAAAGTCAACAAGTCTTTGTTACCTTCATTTTCTTGAAACTTGGGACCGGTATTGGAATACTTACTGTTTATCTTCTTGACCCTATCAGCAGCATTCAATACCAGCTGATAATTCCTTTCTTCTTGAAACACTGCCTTGCTTTGGCTCCCTGTACACCACACTTACCTGATTTCCTTCTATTTCACAAACCACTTGTCTGATTTTCCTTTGAGAGTTCATCCTCTTCTCCTCAGCCTCCAATTGTTGCACTGCTCCGGGGCTTTAGGCTTGTTCCTTTTCTTTTGTCTCCCTTCCCTGCCTTGGTGATCTCATTCTCATGTTTTTGTTGTTGTTTTGTTTTTTTTTAAGTTTATTTATTAATTTATTTTTAGTAATTTCTACACCCACTGTGGGGCTTGAGCTCATGAACCCAAGATCAAGAATTGCATGCTCTTCCAACTGAGCCAGCCAGGTGCCCCTCATTCTCATAGTTGTAAATATCATCCCTATATACTGGCAATCCCAAATTTCTATCTCTGGCTCAGATTTCTCACCCGATTGAACTCTAATCTCATAAATATAACTTCATATATATATACGTATATATATATATATATATATATATATATATATATATATATATACATATATACACACACATGTATATGTATATATATATATATATGGTTATATATTTGGTTATTTAATAAGCATCTAAAATGATGCATCCAAAACTTAATTCCTGATTCCTCAAACTTCATTCCTTTGACCTCAAACCTAGTCCTGAAATTTTCCCTATCTTAGTACATAACAACTCCATCTTTCTAATTCCCTGTACTGGTAAAAGAACCTAAAATTCAAGGTGCAATCCTCTTGGACTATTTCCCAACGTTCTGCTTCAGATGACACACAGCAGCCAGGGGTGAAGGGTGGGAGATGAGTCATGTCAGTACAACAATTCTCGGGAGTTGTCCATCTCAGCTTGAAGCCATTTGTGATCTCTTGCCTCTGCAGCAAAACTATCCTGCCCACGTTGCTTTTCCTTCTCGTCATTCTAGTGATAGGACAGATAGTCTGATGAATTGATTAGTTTTAAAGTGATATTTTTTTTCAACAAGGTTTGTGTCCCTAAAAATCTCCCTGCCTATCAGCAGGTTCCTCTGCTTCTATCTTATAACAAGCTACTTATTCCAAGATAATATATGTATTTAATGGAAACCTTCAGCGTCTTTAATTCAAAAGAGTAAACATTAGCCACCATAGCATGACCAGTGGAATATATTGTGGGCCAAGATCATCTTTTGCTACCCATCAAAATGATCATACTTGGCCATCTACTTACACTTCTCATGAACAAATTCCCCCATCCCTAGAGGCTAATTCTGGCTCAGAAGTATTATTTTAACATTTTTTAAAAGTCTTCTTTTCTTCAGATGAGTTTCCTATGCAAGGAGCTCAATTCTCTTTCCAGAAGTGTATTTCTGAATGAAATGTAGTCTCTTTCCTTTTTCATAAACTTTATCCAGAGTCTGAAGGAGTTAATTTGCATGGGATGGCTCATATTGCATAAAATTTCAAAATTACTTTCACATCCACTTACTTAATTCCATTACTGTCTTAATTCTAATACTATTCTATCCTAATTCTATTACTACTATTACTATTGTACAGTTACCTCTGCTGCCTTTCATCCCTGCAATGAACTGGTACCACACCCTTACAAACTGATTATTTGTAGAGCTTCCTACCAGATTCTCTGACTCCATATTCTTTGCTCAAGTTCAGCATGTATTCCACTATTAAAAAACAACCTTGATTTATCAAATCTGGACTACTTGTTTTTTCTTTAATCCTTTTGCCCTTTGGTTTTGTATAGGGCTTTACAATTTCCAGGGTGTTTTCGTATTTATTTTATTTATTAAATTGCTTAATTCTTGTAAAGCATGATTAATCCTCCTTTAACAGATAAGGCAGCAGCATGTATGGGGAGGAACTATTAGCTATGAAAATCACATAGTTAATAGTTTTAGATTTGTGATTCAAACCCAGATCTTTGTATTTCCACTTGAGTATTTTTGAAGACAGAGATGCCTCTATCCCTCTGCCTAGCCTCCTTCTTAACAAACTGCACATTATCCTCGGCCCCTTATGTAAAATAGGTCTAGTTTCCATGTTAGTACCATATAACCTCATACTCCCGAACAGCAGCTGGGTGGATATTGATCCAAATGGTGCTATTCAAATTATCCATTCCAGGAAATTGGAAATGAATCACAGAGACTTGGATATGTTGTTGGGAACTAGTGCTAGGGTTTTGTTTTTTTGTTTAATTCTACATGCATATCTTGGCATTTACTTCTTGGAGGCCCCAAACTGATGAGAGAGAGAGAGAGAGAGAGAGAGAGAGAGAGAGAGAGAGAGAGAGAAGTAGAGGACAATGAAATTTCTAGAAATAGAAATGAAGGAAAGCTTAATCTTGGCTCTTAACTTTCCAGGTTCTGTGTACACACATTTGTGGGGCCCAGATAAACTTCCTGCTCATTCTTAAATCTGTGAGAAATTCTTTTTAAATAGATCCTACTTTATCTAAACTCTACCGAGTAGATTTTTGGTCTTTCCATCAAATGTTATTCTTTCAACTCATTTTTTCCTCCTTACTGGACACAGTTGTGCTTATGCCGCTCCTTATGCCTAGAATGCTTTCTTGTTCTATTCTCTCCCTTTCAAAATTCTGCCTTGCTTCAAGTCCCCTTCAAACACCATGTCTTCCTTAATGCCTTCTTTGTTCTGAACAATCACTCTGTATAACTATAGCATTTGATTGGTATCAACAATATAACACTCATCACAAACTGCTTTATAGAATTCTTTGTGTGCGTGTCTCATCTGGCCTAGTGTCAAGAAAACTTCTTGAGGGTAGAAAGCATAGCATATTAATTTTTATATCCCCCCCGCCCCAATCCCGCAACACAGTTGTTCAGTTAATAGTGAGGGAGTGAATGAACATACATACAGAGACCTTGACTCACCCAGTTCTGAAAGGGACTGAGGCCTGAGGCACATCTGGATATCAGAAGTGGAGCCATGTGTCATATACATATAACTATTCTCCCATAGTACCAATGGATTTCCTTATTGGCTTAGTTATGCTATCTTTGGAATGAGATAATAAAACTACCGAGCTAATAGCTATTTGAACTCTTGGCGCTTCAGGACAGAACAGAGGTGAAGTGGACCAAAACATTTAAGTTAATTGCCTCCTGGATCCAAAGGGAAAAGTTTGGCTCAGTATTTCTTAAACTGCGTTCAGTTCTGAGACAAGGACCAATAGCCATTTATTATAGAGCCATAGTTGTATAGTGACAATATTGATGATGACAATGATATCGATTTCTGAATTTATTATTTGTAATTCCTGTACACATGAACGATATTGTCTCCAAATGTGATTGGCACTTATAGTTAAGAGGATAATATTTTAGGGGCGCCTTGGTGGCTCAGTCAGTTAGGCGTCCAACTTCAGCTCAGGTCACGATCTCACGGTCTGTGAGTTCAGGTCCCGCCTTGGACTCTGTGCTGACAGCTTGAGCCTGGAGCCTGCTTCAGATTCTGTGTGTCTCCCTCTCTCTCTGCCTCTTCCCCACTCTCTGTCTCTCTCTCCTTCAAAAATAAACAAAAAAAGATAATATTTTATTTATATTTTTATGTTATGTATATATACACACACATTACTATGGTGAAATTACTTTATAATTATTTTAATTTTTTATTAAAATGCATTTTAAACATTATGTGGATACTATTTTATAAACTCTTTCATGAGATGATTTGTACTGTGAGCAGTCATAGCTTATGCCCTCAACACCCTCACCCTTCTCTCCATTAGTACTTGCTTGGCAAAACTCCTGGTGTAATACAACTTCCCACCTACTCAATCTTTTTTTTTTTTTTTTTTTTGCAGTTTATTTATTTTGAGAGAGAGAGAAAGAGAGAACCAGTGGGGGATGGGCAGAGGGAGCCAGGGACAGAGGATTGGAAGCAGGCTCTGTGTTGACTGACAGCAGAGAGCCTGATGCGGATCATGACCCTGAGATCATGATCTGAGCTGAAGTTGGATGCTTCACCAACTGAGCCACCCAGGGTCCCCTCCCACCTAGTCAATCGAATCAACTAGAGAGAAAAAAATATCATGCTGACTGGACTCACTGTAAAATTGTGACCTCAAGTTTCAAGTGGGTTCTCAATGTTGTCCAGCCATTCTATTTCCCTAGTCATTTGACTCTCCCACTCTTCCCGATGATGCCATTCCCCTCCAGTCTCTTCCTCTCTTTTCCATCTTAACTGATGACTTTGCTTTTTATTTCACTGAGGTAAAATAGGCAGTCAGAAGAGAACTTTCATAACTTCTCACCACTAATTATAACCACTCCCTGTATCTTACCTTTCCTTCTGTTAGGAAGGCCGAACTATTTCTGTTGCCATCTGAATCCAACCCCTTTTTCTGTGCTCTGAGACCTATTCCCTGTTGTCCATTCAAGAACTTCACTTCTAGAGGCACCCAGGTGGCTTAGTTGGGTAAGTGTCAGACTCTGGATTTTGGTTCAAGGCATGATCTCATGGTTTGTGAAACTGAGCCCTGAGGGCTCTGCTCTGACAGTTTGGAGCTTGCTTGGGATTCTCTCTTCCTCTCTCTCATCCTCTCCTGGGCTTGCACACGCTCTCTCTCAAAATAAATAAACATTAAAAAAAAAACACTTCACTTCTAAAATTATCCTCTTCCTTGTATCAATTTTCCTCTTTCTGTGGGATCATTAATACTAACACAGACATATTATTTAATATCTCTAATTTAATAAAAGGAACCCTCTCTTGATCTCTCATCCCTCTTTAGCCACTGCCTCATTTCTTTAATCTTCTTTACAGGATTACACTCAAAAGAAAATTTTGTAAATGTGCTGTTCCCATGTAATCATCTTTCATTCTGTCTTGAATTCACTGCAATAAGGCTTTTTGCCCTCCTCACTCCACTGCTAATACTCTCATCAAGTCTACCATTGCCCTTCATATCATTAAATTCAGTGCTGAGTTGTCAGTCTTCAAAGGCTTCCAAGAAACTTCCCTCTTCTGGTTTTCCCCTATCTCTTTGGCTCCTTCTTCACAGTCTACTTTGTTGGTTCCTCTTCATTTCTTTGACAAATAAATGCCAAAGTTGGGGTTCCCCAAGGCTCAGTTCTCCTTTATTTGTCCTTATTCCCTAAGAGATCCAAGCCAGTTTCATGGCTTTGCAAACCCACATATATGACTTTCTCTTTCCCTTTCCTTTCATTCAGTTCCTTTCCCTTCCCTGTAATCTTGAAGAGTAGCAAGGTCATGAAAATCAAGGTAAGACTAAGAAATTGTTCCAGCATGAAAAAGACTAAAGAAATGATTCCAAACCGAATCCTTTTGATACAAAGGTCATTAGGATCAGATGGTGGTAATACGGTCACCTTAATTTCTGGATTTCAATGGTTTTATTGTGGTTATGTAGGAAAATACCCTTATTTTTAGGAAGAACACACTAAAGTATTTGGGAGTGATGGGGTATTGGGGCAGCATTTTCACTGGGTCAGTATTAAGTCAACATTGACTCAAATGACTAAGGAAAGAAATTGTGCTGTACTTGCAAGTTTTCTGTAAGTTTGAGATTGTTTGTTTTAAAGAAAACCTTATGTTGACGAGCCTCAAATGTCTGTCTCTTGATTGTACCCAAGATCATATAGCTAATTTTAAGGTTGAAATCTTCACCTAGGTGGCTAATTGTTGTCAGACTTAAAATGTAAAACTGAACTTTAGATTATGTACAGCCTTTCAATCCCATTTGTCCCTTCCTCAATGTTCTCACCATTTATCTAGTTGCTTGAATCAAACTCTTAAAATCAGTCCTAACTGGTTTTTTTAACTCTCAGGGCATCAGCAAATCCTGTTAGTTCTATCTCCAAAATATATCCAGAATCTAGTCGCCTCTTCCCACCTCTCCCAATACCTCTCTATTTCAAGCTACTGGCAACTTTATCTGGTCTTCTAGACTACTTTTCCTTTTTTTCTTTTTTAAAGTTTATTTATTTATTTATTTATTTATTTATTTATTTTTTTTTTTTAAATTTTTTTTTTTTTCAACGTTTTTTATTTATTTTTGGGACAGAGAGAGACAGAGCATGAACGGGGGAGGGGCAGAGAGAGAGGGAGACACAGAATCGGAAACAGGCTCCAGGCTCCGAGCCATCGGCCCAGAGCCCGACGCGGGGCTCGAACTCACGGACCGCGAGATCGTGACCTGGCTGAAGTCGGACGCTTAACCGACTGCGCCACCCAGGCGCCCCTTTTAAAGTTTATTTAAAGAGAGAGAGGGAGAGAGAGAATCCCGGGAAGGCTCCATGCTCAATGTGGAACCTGATGCAGGACTCAATCTCACTACCCTAAGATAATGCCCTGAGCAGAAATGTTTTTAGCCTACTGAGCCACCCCGGTGCCCCCAGATTGATATTTTTAAAGCATGAACTGATCTTGTCACTCCTCTACTCAAAATGGCTTTCCACCAACATAGAAAGAAATCTAAGTTGTACATACTAAAAGTGGGCCATGGTCTACAAAGGTCTTCTATCATCTTGGCCACTAGCTTACCCCTCCCACTCCCCCAATCTCATCTCCTATCACTTTCCTTTTAATCACTGGCTCCAGTCATACTGGCTTCTCTTCTGTTCTTAGAGCACACCAAGGACTCTGCCACCTCAGGCCATTTGTATCAACTGACCCTAACATTATAGATTTTCTAACACTTCCTCACAAAGGCCTTTCTTGACTGCCTTATCTAAAATGGCACTTCCTGTTCCTTTACAATGTTTTACTTAAAATTTTTTTTATTTTTGGGGCGCCTGGGTGGCTCAGTCGGTTGAGTGTCTGACCTTGGCTCAGGTCATGATCTCACTGTTGGTGAGTTCGAGCCTCGCATCGGGCTCTGTGCTGACAGCTCAGAGCCTGCAGCCTGCTTTGGATTCTGTGTCTCCCTCTCTCTCTGCTCCTCCCCTGCTTGCTCTCTCTCTCTCTCTCTCTCAAAAAAAAAATATTTTTTTAGTGACTTAACACAATTTTATTTTTCTTAATTTCATTTATCAGCACATTATATTATACTACCATTATATTATACTATTTTTTTTAAACTGGGGGTGTGTTCTACAAGTACCTACAAGTTATCCTGGACTTCTGTCTCATGTTTATTGTTATATCTAAGCACCTAGAATAGTGCCTTCTACTTAAGAAGTACTCAATAAATATTTGTTTAATGAATGAATGGACATATTTACTATTAAAGTGACCAAATGAAAATGATATAGACATCTTTGACCAATGGGGTGCCTGGCTGGCTCAGTCCCTTAAGCCTTGGGCTCTTGATTTTAGCTCAGATCATGATTCCTTGGTCATGAGATTGAGTCCCACATTGGGCTGTGCACTAACAGCGTGGAGCCTGCTTGGAATTCTCTCTCTCTCTCTCTCTCTCTCTCTCTCTCTCTCTCAAAAATAACTAAATAAACATTAAAAAAAAAGAAAAGAAAAAGAAAGATTTGGCCGAGAGGGAAGTAGAAGGTTTTGAAGTAATATCCCTCTAAAGGCAGAGTTTTGGGAGTAAGGAAATGTCATATATTATTCTGATTAGGAAAAAAGGTAATCAAGGAATCATGCCAGGGACACAAATCTACTATGTGCCTACATATTCCCTTTTCTTCTTTCTGTTTATCCATCCAGAAGGAGAGTTTTTGGGGGTGCCTGGGTGGCTCAGTCGGTTAAGTGTCCAACTTCAGCTCAGGTCATGATCTCACAGTTTATGAGTTTGAGCCCTGCATCAGGCTCTGTGCTGACAGCTCAGAGCCTGGAGACTGCTTTGGATTCTGTGTCTCCCTCTCTCTCTGCCCCTCCCCCGTTCACACTCTGTCTCTTGCTCCTTCAAAAATAAATAAACATTTAAAAAAAAAAAGGAAGGAAAATTTTTGGATAAGAGAAAGTTAAAATATGTAGAAATGTAATTCAGTACCAAGCTGTGTAATATAGTCAGTCATTGGAATTATCCTACAAACTGAAGTAGGTACACATACATCTTGGAGGGCTTTTGATTTTTAAAGATGTATTTGACTTTTTGAAACAGTGTTTATTTGTTTTAGTGTTTTTTATGTTTATTTATTTTTGAGAGAGAGAGAGAGAGAGAGAGACAGACAGAGACAGACAGAACACAAGCAGGGTAGGGCCACAGAGGGAGGGAGACACAGAATCCAAAGCAGGTTCCAGGCTCTGAGCTGTCAGCACAGAGCCTGGTATGGGGCTTAAACCCATGAGTGGTGTCATCATGACCCGAGCAGAAGTCAGGCTCTCAACGACTGAGCCACCCAGGCGCCCCAAGATGTGTTTGGCTTTAAAGAGAGCAGCCAAATATGTATTTCAAAGGATTTTTTTTAACTCTGAGATGAAGAATTCAGGGTTTGTTAAAGGAAGGTTTCTTAGGTCTGAAAGTATTCGTGGTGGAGTGGGGAAGAGGACGTAGGCATTCAAATAAACTACCGATAAAAGTTACTCAGAAAAATACCAACTTTTACTTTGCATATATGTATTTACTTTGCATATATGTATTTACTTTGTATGCATATATGTATTTACTTTGCATATGTGATTATTTTTTAAAATCATTTTTTATTCCTGTTATTCTAATAAAGATTTTATTTTTTAAAGCATAATTTATTGGACAACTGCTGGGTCTCTCAGTTAAACATGTCCCGGAAAAGACTGGCTATTTGCATCCTGAAGCTGTAAGAAAGGTAACAGGAAGTTGCATAGAAAATTTGAAAGAAGCATTCCAATACGACAGGTGGGATTTTTCACAGTGAAGTACCAGACCACCTAGCAGAAAATTTCAAAACAAATTTCCACTGGTTAGATGGCTCTTAAAAACCACAAGAGTCACGCAGTGGAAAGTGAGATTGCATTTGTTAAGTGATATTCTTCAGAGAAAGCAATGTTGTACATCCTATACCCCTCTCACTAAAGTAGAGAAGAGGAGAATGCCTTCTCTTTTACCTCTGGCCTAGTGAGTGAGGATTCTTATAGGATTATTCAGAGAACTATAGTGGGAAGGATGGGGACTAAAGGACTGATACCTGACTCCTCACCCTAGGAAAATCTAGGGGGTCGGAAAGTGATGGCTTGGCAGGTTCTTTGTTATTGGAGAGGATATGCCCAATTGCATTGGGACCAGTGAGCTCTCTCAGTATTTCTCAGGACAAATGATGCATAAAGCTTCTCACAGACTAGATGTGGGCCACACAGGAGAGAAAGAGCCAGTCCAGAGATCTTTTTTTTAAATTAAAGTTTGTTTATTTATTTATTTTGAGAGACAGAGCATGAGCAGGAGAAGGGCAGAGAGAAAGGGAGAGAGAGAATCCCAAGCAGGCTCCGCACTGTCAGTGCAGAGCCTGATTTGGGGCGTGTGAACTCACGATCCGTGAGATCATGAGCTGAGCTGAAATCAAGAGTCAGATGCTTAACCGACTGAACCACCCAGGCGTCCCCAGAGATCTTTTTTGACTCTTACCCAAGAGAATTGCCTGATATGTCAATTGGGCTCTAACAGAATGAACAGTATGTTGTGGATATCCAAAAAAACCTGCGACTAAGGAAGGAGCAGCCCCAAGAGTAATAGAATATGTGCCCAGATGTTGTTGCAGGAGTTAGAGCTTGACTGATCAAGCATAAGTCTCTGAGGAACTCACAGAGGTTCCCACAAGACAAATAATCAGTTTTAAACATCTGCCAATCGCAGCAAGTACAAAGTCATCTCACTGTAGTTCTAGCCAAATAAGACCTTTCTGCTCTCTTTTCCCTGTTCCCTCTCTGCACAATAACTCAGGGATTCCATCACAGTAACTACTGCATAGGGAAGAAAGTAAATAGGAAAAGGAGAAAGGGCTGACCACATTCCTTTTCTCTAAGACTTTCCTTTATAAATGTCAAACTGAGGCTCAATTTTGTGATTTAAAGTGATTATAAGTTAAGGGAGCAGAAAAGTCATGAGACTTGCTGCAATTTTCACCTTGGTGGCAGGGGGGAAGACTTCCCCCCTGAATTTATTTCAAGAGAACAGTTATGTTTTGACTAGATCTCACAAGTCACATTAGCCCAAGGTAACACATACACAGATTTTCCACTGTACAGTTAGTGGAAATATTTCAGAACATGCAGGAACAAGTCTTAGGAGGAAGTACACATCACAAGCCCAAATTTATAAAATAAAAATTTCATAATTTTGGTATTAGTTTCGTTCACCAATTACTACAGTAGAATCCTGAAATAAAGGAATGTAGAAAAAAGCTCTATGGAAGAAATAAATGTAAAATTTGAATGAAAAGAATTCAGTTTTCCTAAAGTAGGGAAAAAAATGCAGTGTACTTTCAGTGAAATTACCAAACCAAAATGTATTCAAAATACACCTTTTAGGGGTGCCTGGCTGGCTCAGTTGGTAGCGCATGAAGACTGCTGACCTTGGGGTTATAAGTTCAAGCCTCATATTGGGTGTAGAGATTACTTAAAAAACAAGTATAAAGTATACCTTTTAGCCATGGTTATTAAGAAAATAATTGTTGGGGCACCTGGCTGGCTCAGCTGGTTGAGCATCTGACTTTGGCTCAGGTCATGATCTCATGGCTTGTGGGTTCAAGTCCTGCTTCGGGCTCTGTGCTGATGCTCGGAGCCTGGAGCCTGCTTTGGATTCTGTGTCTCCCTTGCTCTCTGCCCCTCTCCCGCTCACACTCCATCTCTCTCTGTCAAAAATAAATAAACATTTAAAAAAATAAAAAAAGAAAAGAGAACAATTGCTAAAATTCTCATCCAAGCTCTCTGTATCAGCCATCCTTTTAGATATGATAGATCCAAATAAACAACATCAATTTTAAAGGAATTACATTATTATGAAACTACTTTGACTCTGTATTCTAAAATCAAGGGAATCAATTAAGGAGTATGAAAGTAAAATAAGGTTTAAGGGTAAGAACACTAGTTAGATCCAACTGCAGTGAATAAGACCAAAAATAACAAATAATAATGCATTATATAGGTTTTCATTCTCTATGAGTTTTGGAAGTTGGCATTTCAGAGGGTTGGACCTTCTACAAAGTCATAAGGGACCTAAATCCTTTTAGTTCATCACCCCTCCATTCCTATGGTATGCTCTTGTATTCTGGTTCAAGATGGTTGCTAGATTTAACCATCGTATCTATGTTCCAGGTAGCAGGAGGGAGGAAAGAAGAGCCCATTTCTCGTCTTTGAAGAAAATGTCTCAGCTCTCTTTGTCAGACAGAATACGTGGCTGCAAGGGAAGTCAGGAATTGTAGTCTTTTAACTATGCACATTCTAGTCTTGAATAAATTTGGGGGTTTGTTACTAAGGTGGAACGAGAAAATGGATGTTACAGCAAGCATTCAGGAATCACCAGCATAGAGACTCAAAATATATTTCTTCTAAGAAAAGTGCTAGGTCAAACCTTGGTTACTAACAAGTAGAATTACTGATAAAGATCCTTACATGTACTATACGTATGACTTCCTTTAAATGCTTGCTTTCCCTATGAAGAATGAAAAACCCAAGAAAACCTACAATTAAAGAAAAACTACAATTAGTAGGAAACTCAGTAACTTGTTATATTATTTAAGCTCTCTGTTTTACTGAGAAGAGAAACATCTCAATAATTTCTGAAACAAATTTGGGAATGTGTTCATTCATGCTATTACTCATACAATAAACACTGAATGTCTAGGGACCAGGGGAAGAAAAAGACATGATTTTAGTCTTCAAAGATCTAAAATCTAGTGGAGATAGTCATGAAAAAATTTAAATGTATGGAAGTGTTATAGGTGCTGTAAGAAAGTATGTACCAGCTGTTGTGGGAGCACAGAAAACAAAGATATTAATTCCATAAAAGAGATAGAAGGTTATGTATCCAAAGTAAGGCAGAAAGTGATGTGAAATTAAATGAAAAATTATTGTGCAATTTATAATATACCAAAAAGCATAGAAAATAACATAATTTACATCCATTTATAAGCTATCCTGAACTCAGATATTAGGAATATAATCACAGGACATACTTTTTGTTACAAATAATCCCCAAACCTGGATTTTGGTATAAAGTTTGAACTTACTAGCATTGATGTATAGAGGTAAAAACATTATAAACCAATGATCTTCCACAAGGGGTTGTGATTGTAATTAAATCAAAGAGTTAAAGAGTAGTAAGAATGTTTCTGAAATTCGAGAAATGCTAGAGAAAGTGGTAGGGATCTTTCAATACATTCTAAAGCAATAGTGTTTATCATTTAATAATTCTCCACTAGTTTTAGGTTAGGTAGACTCTAATAGAACTTAGACATAATTTTTTCTTCTTTCAAATTTGAAGCTTATTTTGTATGTAGCAATGGGAAAAGGGACTAAAAACTGTCTTGGGGGAGGGGTGGGAGGTGGTAGAGAGGGTGTGGGTTTCTCTTGACTCAGAAGAGGAAAGTGGTAATTTTCCTCCCTTTACCATGAAAGTATTTGTAATTTTTGAAGTTGCTTTTCTGCAAAACATATGTATTTAAGGAATATTTCTGATATGGCCAAAGTCTAAATTCTAGGCCTGTGGCAAGTACTTCAAGGGAACTTGGGGTCATTGCCAGAGCTATGTTTGTGTGCCTCTTGTAGGGAATGCATCAGGGAACAAGAAGTCTGCTAAAATGGCTGACACAACATCAACACAGAGGCAGGCTCCCTCTTTGACTATGTAGTTTCTTTCCGTTATTAAAACATAGAGTTCCTTTTCAATTTTCTTCACATTGTTAAAAAAGAAGTTACTTTTTAACCATTTTTCTACATTGTTAAGAAAAAGTAATCCAATCTAGAATGCTAGATAATAACCTAAAAATTTGAGGAAAATATATATTGCCAATTTCAATATTTTAAAAGCTGGGGGTTGCCTGGGTGGCTCAGTTGGTTGCCGACTTTGGCTCAGGTCATAATCATGGTTCATGAGTTCGAGCCCCACGTCAGGCTCTGTGCTAACAGCTCAGAGCTTGGAGCTTGCTTTGGATTCTGTCTCCCTCTCTCTCTGCCCCTCCCCCACTCACACTCTGTCTCTCTCTCTCTCAAAAATAACCATTAAAAAAAAATTTTAAAGCAAGACAGGAAATTCCCAGGTTCTAGAAAAAGGAAAACAGAAAACCAGAGCATTAGGGGGAGCTGAAGCCAAGTACATGCTGAAGCCCAATTGGAATAGGGAACATGCTATGAGACTGGAAGACTAAAAGACAATGACCGCTGATACATGTAGCAACGTGGATGAATCTCAGAATAAGTACGCCAGGTGAAAGAAGCAACACAAAACAGAATGCATATTGTACAATTCCATTTATAGAAAAGTCTAAAAAATGCAAACTTATCTATAGTGACAGCAGATCAGTGGTTACATGAGGATGGGAGAGAGAGTGGGAGAGAGAAATTACAAAGAGGCCCAAGGAAAGTGTTTTGGGTAATGGATATGTTCACTATTTTGACTGTGGTGATGATTTCATAGGTGCATACGTATCTCAAAACTTGTCAAATTGAATACTCTAAATATGTGTAGAAATATGTGTAGACACATTAAAAAGAATGAAACTGGACCACTTTTTCACACCATACACAAAAATAAACTCAGCATGGATTAAAGACATAACTGTGAGACTTGAAACCATAAAAATCCTAGAAGAGAGCACAGGCATTAATGTCTCTGACATCAGTCACAGCAATACTTTTCTAGATATGTCTCTTGAGGCAAGGGAAATAAAAGCAAAAATAAACTATTGGGACTACATCAGAATAAAAAGTCTCTGCACAGTGAAGGAAATGATGAACAAACCAAAGGGCAACCTACTGAATGGGAGAAGATATTTGCAAATAACATATCCAATAAAGGGTTAGTATCCAAAATATATAAAGAACTTATACAACTCAAGACACCAAAATCAAGTAATCCAGTTTAACAATGGGGAGAAGACATGAGCAGACATTTCTCCAAAGAAGACACACAGATGGCCAAGAGCACATGAAAGGATGCTCAACGACACTCATCAGGGAAATGCAAATCAAAACTACAGTGAGATATCACCTCACAACTGTTAGAATGGCCAAAATTAACAACACAGGAAACAACAGTTATTGGTGAGGATGCAGAGAAAGGGAAGCCCTCTTACACTGTTGGTGGGAATGCAAATTAGGGCAGCCACTGGGGAAAAAAGTATGGAGGTTCTTCCAAACATTTAATGTAGAATTACCCTATGATCCAAGAATTGCACTACTGGGTATTTATTGCCAAAATACAAAAACACTAATTCAAAGGGATACATGTACCCCTATGTTTATAATGGCATTATTTACAATAGCCAAATTATGGGGGCAGCCCAATAGATGAATGAAAAAAGAAGGTGTGGTATACACATACATTGAAATATTACTCAGCCATAAAAAATAAAATGCTCCTATTTGCAATGACATGGATAGAGCCAGAGAGTATAATGCTAAGCTAAATAGTCAGAGAAAGACAAATACCACATGATTTCACTCAGATGCGGAATTTAAGAAACAAAACAAATGAACAAAGGAAAAAAAGAGAGGCAAACCAAGAGACAGACTCTTAACTATAGAGAACAAACTGATGGTTACCATAGGGAAGGTGTGAAGGGGTATGGGTTAAATACGTGATGGGGATTAAGGAGTGCACTTGTGATCAGCAATGGTGATGTATGGAATTGTTAAATCACTATATTGTGTACCTGAAACTAATATAACACTGTATGTAAACTATATTGGAAGGAAATAAATAAATAAATAAATAAATAAATACATACATACATAAATAAATTGCAGTCTATCACATGTCATTTATATGTGTCATTTATGTCACATAAAGCTGTTAAAAACAAAATCAACAAGCAAGTTCAAGACATCCTTCTTTCTGTTTTTGTTTATGTAATTTATTTGTTGAAGGAATTTCAACATTCTGTTGAGTTTCCCACATTCTGGATTTTCTTGATTGCAAAAAAAAAATTCTTATCTTTTAGAACTATGTAATGAAGAATTTATGGGTGAAATCCACATGAGGGGTGGGGAAGAGGAGATTGGGCATATATTGATCATTTTCCAAGCTGAGTAGCACCTGAAGACTGATACTGTTCTCTCTACTTTTTATGTGCTTAAACATTTTTGTAATAAAGAGTTAAAATAAAAGAAGTCCTGGGTCCCCCAAATCTCTTAGAGGTTGAACATAGAGGTCTACATTTTCTAATAATAAACTCCCAGAGTGATTTTGTTATATGTTAAAGAGAATCACTGGCCTAGATCAAAGTAGAGGACTCTGATGGTGAGATGGATGTTGGATACTTGCCACAAAGTATGGGAAAAACAGTTTCTGGTATGTGTACTTTCTATTTCTTATCAAATTACAAAAATTGACATTTATTCTTTTTCAGAGAGATTTATGGCTCTGCCTACTTCCTCCACTGCTGAGAAAATTTTCTGATCCCTACATATATACTGATTTTGTTCTTTTTAAAAATGTTTATTTCTGAGAGAGCGAGCAAGCAGGGGAAAGGCAGAGAGAGAGAGAGAGAGAGAGAGAGAGAGAGAGAGAGAGAGAGAGAGAGAATCCTAGGCAGTTGCTGTGCCACGAGCACAGAGCCTGATGCGGAGCTCAAACCCATGACACATACTCATGACTTGAGCCAAAATCAAAAGTCGAACACTTAACCAACTGAGCTACCCAGGTGCCCCTAATTTTGTTCCTATTTAATTTTAAAAGTGTGATTTTAATATAGGTTTGCTTTATCATTTGGGCTTAGTATGATTTGCCTGAATTACTCTGAGTTTCAGCCCTACATAAAACTGAAACATAAAAGTTTGTTTTCTGTATCTATAGTCTCCTCTATGACACCTTTGATCTCTCAGATTCTTAGTGTCTCTTTTTTAATCTTCCCACTAGTAAAAAACCACTCAAAAACCATATGATAAACTCATTTATACAAGATTACTGATTAGAGTCATGAAGTCCTCTTCTCAGGGAAAGTAGATTTAAAGAGGGCACAGGATTTAAGTTGTTAAAAAGAAAGTATAGTGATGAATTCTCGGGCATCAAGTAACCTAGTCAGAGAGTTTTGGGGGTGGTTACCTTCAAGACCCTTTACACTTTTACCAAGCAGGTTGTTACCTATTGATCCATTGAAAATGTATCCTTAGAAGAACTGGATAATGCCTTTTCTTTTGTAACTTGCATGGAAAACTTAACTTTGGTTGCAAGCAATAAAATGCCAGGTTTGAAAATTTTTTAATGTTTATTTATTTTGAGAGAGAGAGAGAGAGAGAGCGTGTGAGAAGTGGAAGGGCAGAGAGAGAGGAGAGAGAGAATCCTAAGCAGGCTCTGAGCTATTAACAGGGAGCCCTGATGCCTGGCTTGATTTCATGAACCATGAGATCATGACCCGAGCCAAAATCAACAGTCAGATGCTTAACTGAGCCACCCAGGTGCCCCAGATTTGAACTTTTTAAACAGTCCAGAAAGTTTATTGGCCCAGGAAACTTAGTAAATCTGGAAAGGGGTAGGCTTCAAGCTGGGTTTGAGCTTTTCTATTATATGTCGGCTTTATCCTCAGGCTGGCTTCCCTCATGGTAGCAAAGTGGCCACAGTAATTATAGGACTTAGATTCATCTATCACACTACCCAGAGTAGGAAACAGGGCACTTTCCTTCCCCCAATAAACATGAGATCTGGCCTTCCTTATGATTGGACCACTTTAGATCTGCATTAGTGTCTATCCTTGACAGAGTTAGGTGGAGACCAGATTAGGCTAGTTATGGAATCAATTAGGGCCCACACCTGGAGCTGGAGCCGGAGCTTTTCCCATTCAAATCATTAGCTGCCTCACAATTGCAGAGGGGTAGAAATGCATGCTGGGGAGTCAACCAACAATGCCCAATATAAAAGATATACATTTCCCGCCATTAAATACCATGATTTAAATTCTTCCAGGGGTGCCTGGGTGGCTCAGTCAGTTGAGCGTCTGACTTTGGCTCAGGTCATGATCTCAAGGCTCCTGAGTTGGAGCCCTACGTTGAGCTCTATTGACAGCTCGGAGCCTGGAGCCTGCTTCAGATTCTGTATCTCCCTCTCTCTCTCAGAAATAAACATTAAAAAATTAAAAATAAATAAATTCTTCCATTTTGTTCAATATGTAACTTATTTCTTGTTTTTGATATTATAAAATTTTATAAGTTTTAAAAGTTTTTTCTTAATGTTTATTTATTTTTGAGAGAGCACAAGTGAAGTTGGGGCAGACAGAGGGAGATACAGAATCTGAAGCAGGCTCCAGGCTCTGAGCTGTCAGCTCAGCCCGACATGGGGCTTGAACCCGCGAACCATGAGATCATGACCTGAGCCAAAGTCAGGCACTTAACCAACTGAGCCACCCAGGCACCCCTAAATTTTATAATTTTTTAAAAAGTTTATTTATTTATTTATTTTGAGAGAGAACATGAGTGAGGGAGGAGCAGAGAGACAAAGAGAATCCCAAGCAGGCTCTGTGCTGTCATGCAGGGCTCTAACTCACGAACCTTGAGATCGTGACCTGAGCTGAAATCAAGAGTCAGATGCTTGACTGAGCCACCCAGGTGCCCAATATTATCAAATTGGGAATTGCAGGCCCACCTGAAAGAAACAGGGTAAGATAAGGTACACTAGGGAATACAGAGACTTTGAGGAGAGAACACATGTCCTGTAGCCAGCCGATTGTCACTATGTAGGTCCGCTGTTTCCAAATCTTTGTTTTTTAAAAAGAGAATGCCTGTGAAATCTTCTGGCTTTTAACATTAACTTTGGCTAGTTTAAGTACTGTGTAGGCCAAACAAAACAAAACAAAACAAAACCCAACATGTTTGTGCCTTAGATCTGGACCTAGGCTACTAGTTTCTGTCATATTATGAGCCATGCTCATAATACCCTCCTCCAAAGTGAGAGCTTTAGCCCTTTCAAGGACTAGGGCTGCTAGCATTTGCTAATGGCAAAGGAAGCCATAGCGGGGAGAGAAGTGAACAGCACACATTATATGAAGGATGCTGTTATTAATTCTTTGGCATGTACTTAAAATTGTTTTCTTGGTGGTGAGGATGAGTTTACACCGAATCACCCTCACTGTCTCTTATTTAGGTTCTGTTGTGACTTGTCTCTTATCTAGGTTCTCTTATGGCATCTCTTATCTAAGTTCTATTGTGAAGAACAGTTCAGTTTTGCACAATGACCCCTGGTGATCAGAGGTGTAACATGTGGCCATAGGTCAGAGTTTGCCCTTTTTGTCAAAAAGCTTCTGTCCAGTGAGAGGCTGTCAGAAGGTAGAAACTATGTCTTTCATCTGTTGACTTCCTCATGGTCCCCAGTGTAACTTTACGTGTACTTTATTTAGTAGAGGTTTGGTACTTATCAGGTTATTTACTAATAGGTACTTGTTTATTAATAGATACAGATGATTTGAGTTGTTCTAAACCTAATTTTATTAAATATCAAACTTCCAGCATTTACTGAGTCAGGGCCAGAGCTAGGTAGACTCTTGGAATACAGAGGTTAAAGGACCTTCTGGGAAGGAGCCCAGAAGGTAGGGGAAACAGAGAATAGTTGCAATACTCTTGATATGTCCTAGTATCTCTAGACATTTAAATCAGGAAAAGTTAAAAAAAAAAAGAGAGAGAGGGACCTTTGGACAAATGTCATACGTCTCAGAGCAGTTTTCGGATCTAATTGGGGAAATGAGAGCAGGGGAATTGAAGGGGGACGGGGGGAGTATTTTAAACAATTCATTCTAGAGCTCAAATCATTGGACATACACCGAAGGCTGGCTGCACCAAAGGCACTTATTCATACAATTGCATTTATGGAGTACTTCCCGTGAGTCAGGCACTCTGGTAGGCATTGTGTAAGATAGAAAAATGAATGAAGCAGGTCCTCAAGGATTCTCTAGAGGGATAAAATATTGCACAGATTTACCTAGATAAGGTTGAATATATGCGGTGCCACAAACCGATAGAAACAAAGTGCTATGGAAATTAGGAAAGTTTACAGTTCATTTCTGGCTGCAGGATCTAGGAAGGAGGATACGTACACTTGAAGGCTCAGTACACAATACTTGTAGAAGAGAAAGAGTTGGCTTCTTTTCTCTCTACTATGTCTATCTACTCCCAAGAATAAAATGACGGCCAGTTTTCTACATATAAGTACACAGCAGGTATTTTCCCTCTTCTATCTCCCGAGTCCCACACGACGAACCAGGAAGGGAGTGCTTCGCAAGCACACAAGACACCTTGAGAAAGGCACAGAAGAGAAACTGGCGAGAAAAAGTTATTGTTTAAGGTGACTTCCCTGAGGATTACTGTGCATTAAGAGTGAAGACACGTAAACCAGGTTCCTGAGCAGGAACACAATCGCCCAAAACTTAGAATTATCTAAGAACTGGCTAAGCACTGGGCAGGGCCGTCACCTACCCTGACCGGGGCCCGGGGACGCCCCTCAACGCGCTCGAACCGGCTGGCCCCAAGGGCGCGGTTACCTCCCCGGAGGGCTCTAACGCCAGGCGAGGGCCTCCCGCCCTTTTCCGGGTCCCTATTCTTACTACCCAGGTTCTATCAGGTCTTCGCTCCCCCGCCCCCAGCCCAACCTCCGCCAGGCAGGGACGTGTACGCGCGTGCGCGCCGCCCCCGAGGGCAGAGAAGGCGCCTCCGCCCTCAGGAGCGCGCACGCCGCGCCGAGGGGCCCTGACGCGCGCGCTCCCGGCCCGCCTCCTCCTCGGCCCGCCCCCTCCCTCGCCTCTTCCTGCCGGGCGGTCCCCCTCTCCCCCCCTCTTCGCTCCCTCCGCCTTGCTCCCTCCGCCCTCCCAGGGCTCTGGCGGCCGCGGAGTGAACGGGACGGGCCCGGCCGCAGAGCGCGGAGCGGCGGGTGGGACGTGGGCGCCTGGCAGAGTTGTTCCGGCCCTGCCCGCGGAGACGTGAGGAGGTGAGGCGAGGGCGGCCTCCTAGGGGCGGGTTGGCGGCCGGGCGGCAAGGAGCCGCGGGCCGGGCCGGGGGTGTTGGCGCCGGGGCTAAGCCGTGGGAGGGTCGGTGTGGGGGCCGGGCCGAGCACGGGATGCGAGAGGACTGCGGGGAGGAGGGCACCGGGGCTCCGGGACTGTCGGTCGCTTCCTGGACCCCACAGCTCTGCCTGCTGGTCGCTTCTCCCGGCCCGGGCGGAGTCGGGGCGCCCCTCACCTGGGGGCGGGGTGGGGACTTGGGCGCTCGCCCCCAGCTGTGCCCTCCTGACAGTGCCGCCGCCTCCGCCGCTGCGCCTTGCCTGCCGCCTGGCTCGAGGTCCCTGCAGCCCCGCGTCCGGGGGGCGTGTGGTTGGGGTATTTGCTTACCCACACAGGCTTCTGTTCGTGACCGCTTTCGCCCTCGCGCTCCCCCTGCCTCCGCCCGGCACTTTGCTCCGCTCTTGCTGTTGATGCTTGTGGTTTTGCAGTCTGGGAGGGGCTGCGTCCTGGGCAGATCTCTACCTGCAAGGAATGCCCCGCTTCAGAGTTGACCTCCTGGCCGCGAAAGTCCTCCGTCCAGGTGTGGGTGCTTAGTGTCCTGATAACTGAGTCAAAGTTTCTGAGACTGGTCTAGTACTTTGCACGGGTCGCCAACGGTGCAGGGCTGGGCAGTGCGTCAGCATGTGGAAAGGGGCTACCAGCCAGCAGAAGGTGGCCGAGTGCTAGAGGACTGGACTGACAGGGTTTGTTTCTGACCCTGGGGCAGTGCGTCCAGGTGCTTGTGTATTCTCCTTGTAGCTCTCACGATTATCTTAGAAAATGTACCAAAACGTAGGTGGTCACTTGCAGAGTTGAGGGTTTCCTGCAAGTGAGGAGAAGAGCCAACCTCATTATGCTAATTAGTGGTAAGGAGAACTTTTGCTTGCTGGAGAGATTTCAGCGGTGACTGGAAACTGATTTCAAGGCCTGCATTTTAGTACTGGAAGGTTTAGGGATTTTTAATACACTTAAATTTTTTTGTACTTGGTGGGAGGTAGGTGGTTGCTTGTTACAGTTCTGAAAACACAATTTCAAGAAAACATTCTGACTTTTCTTATAGCAGTGTTTACATATGGCTTCTGTACTGTAGAATAGCCAATACTATGATGTCAGAAAATACAAAAATGAAGTTTGCTTGTGGTCAAATTGGAAGTGGATTTTGTCCATGGAAAATATTGGTCCACCAGCTGCTAGCACTGGAAAACTGGCCTATGATTCATTATCTCAAGAAAGAGCCCCATGTGAAACACAATGAAATTGCAAAGGAGCAAGACCAGATGAATTTCATCCGTTTGTATTTAAATGCTCACCTGTTTGGTGAGTTAGTTGAGACTGTGAGTTAGACTGGTGTGTATATTAATTCAAAATGTGCTCTGATATTATGTATTAATAAGTCATCTTGGGAGAAGTGGATGTAGTTGGGCAATGCTGATATGAGAACATGTTATGTAGCCTACATTATATTCTAGAAAGCTGGAAACAAGGTAGTAGATCCCAGTACTATTGGGACACGTGGTGAATAAACCACCCAGCATAAAAAGGTGTGACAATACATGTGTGAAGTTGTTGTTGTTGTTTTTTGGCCTGAGTTATTTGATAGGAACTTTAATATACAGTATTATGGTTTTGCTATTCTGAGAGTTTTTGTTCCTTTTGTTACTGTTTCATGATTTAGATAGTTTTCTTTTCACTCTAGTAGTTATTATACTATTTTTTGAATGAAACAATTTTATAAGGCATATGAAAAAAGTTTTCATGTTTATCAGCGTACCAGCGTAAAATTTGTGACTTGTAAAAAGTTGTAATTAAAAAATTTTTCTTTGCTTTAACCCAGATTTCAACTCAATTCTATATTTATTTGAACTCAGATGATACAGAATTAAAGCCGAAAGTCCTATTATCCATTCTTAATGGAATAGTTAAAGAAGGAATTCTGTTGTGCCAAGCAAAAATATTATGAGTGGGAGACAGCCAAGCTTCAAGAGATTGAAGACAGTAGTAGCTAACTAGCAAAAATTTCTTGCGTTGAGGGTATAGAACTGGATCTGTGTTCCATCCTACCATTGTCTTGAAGAGGTGTGGGGATGATTATGGCTAGAAAGAGGGTGTTTAGAGAATAAAGTAGAAACTGTAGTCTGTGGGATTCCCAGGCACAGAGCGTTTTTTGTTTTGTTTTTGTTTTTGCTATGTCTCACAAGTTTTAATGAGTTAGTGCACATATATAGCTCTTGCCTTGTAGGAATAGGTCAGCCACCGGGTCTGAGTCTGACCAGCAGAAAAAGCTGTTCCAGCCTCTGGTACTGCAAAAGTAGCTCAGGAACTTCTTATGAAGATAGTCTTATGAGCATTTGCCATGACTAACAGTGGAGGCAGAGAAAGTACTGACTTGAGCCTGAGTTATGGTAAAACATACTCACATTTTGGAGGAGAGATTTAATACTGTGAACATGGAAGAAGGCCTTTCTTGACTTGTGCCTTTTCAGAGTGGTGAGTAATTTTCACTTTGGTCAGTATTTGAGATTGGGTATAAATACATGAACGTCAGTGAACCCCTAATAAGGAAGAGTTCATGGAATTTAGCAGAACTTGTATCTCAACATTCAACTTTTCATATTTCATTTACTTTCCATATTCACTCATTCAACAGGTAGGATGCCATAATTGTTTGAGGATAGCACGTTTGTGCTCATGCTGACTCCTTTTTGTCACATTTTGGTACTTTTTGGTGTAATTTTTGGGGATTTTCCATGGAAGCTTCTAGGCATATAGTTGATGTGGAGTTAGATTTGGGCTACGATTATTTGAAATTCTGAGCCTTCTTGTTTTCTAAATAGCTTTAAAAATAGAAAACACAATTCTTTATAAACACTCATGAAAAATCTGGTTACAGACTGTGTTGTCTAGAACAGCCAAGAATATATTCAAGAAACTTCCCCTCTCCTTACCTAGTTTAGTAAGCTTAAATAAGAAATAAAGTTTTTTTTTTTCAATAAAAGCCTATTTTCCCAGAGTATCAAGTCTAACAACTGTTGGATGTTCTGTTTTGTTTTTTTTTTTCTCCCCTCCTTGCCTGTTCTAAATTCAACAAGTACATGTCTTTAGTCCATGGCAAAAACTTAATTCTAGTAGGGAATTCTCAGAAATGGGAGGTCTTGTTTGGGGATGCAAGCTTGTGCTGGAGAATTTGGCTGGAAAACATCAGATATAGAAATTAACTTTTTTATAGCACTTTTTTTCTGTACCTAGGGTTTTTTTCTGTACCTAGTGGAGTGGGGGCATGGGCACAAATGTCACAATTACTTGGATTTTTTTTTTCATATTATGTATTTTCTCTTCCTCTCCTCCTCTCTCCCCTAACCCTTTGCTAAATGAACCACTGTTACTAGTAGGAGTGTGTTTCATCCCTAAGGTGTGTGGGGCTGAACAAAGGCTGAGAACCTTGGCCCTTTGCTGATACTTCCTAAGCCAAATTTCCACTCCCTGTAAGTTGCCTTCTGTTGATATCAATAGGGATCTCTGTAACTCTCATTTCTGAGGAGAAATACATTTTGGTGGTAAAGAGATTATGTATATAACCAAACTCAGAGTAAGATTTATTGCATTGTGGAGGACACATGGAAGACACTAGGAGATTGTTCAGCTGCACATTTATGAAACTGTTTTGACTGGGACTTACAATAAGAAACACGTTTTATACCTTAACACTCCCCCACCCACCCCATGTGCGTGTGTACAAAGTTGAAAATTTGGCAAAACTATACTTATCTTTTCAGGACCTTGCTGGAACTGGCTCATTGTACTGGCTTGTAGAAGCAGTGTGCCTTTGTCTTCCTCCCTTGCTCCATGTTCAGTGACATGAGCTTGAAATTGGCCGTGGTGTGAGAGCATGTAGAAGTATATAGTTCAGGGCCTTTTTCTCCGCTTCGTATAGCCAGTTGTTAAACATTTTCTTTTTTTTTTTTTTTTTGTTTATTTTTGGCACAGAGAGAGACAGAGCATGAACGGGGGAGGGGCAGAGAGAGAGGGAGACACAGAATCGGAAACAGGCTCCAGGCTCTGAGCCATCAGCCCAGAGCCTGACGCGGGGCTCGAACTCACGGACCGCGAGATCGTGACCTGGCTGAAGTCGGACGCTCAGCCGACTGCGCCACCCAGGCGCCCCTAAACATTTTCTGCGCACTACTGCCTACAACACACTTTGATATTTTCTATTACACTTCATTTATTTAAAAAAATGCTGGGTTTGGACTCCCAAATTGATTTTATAGCCAGCTAATGATAGATAACAGTCTATATTTAAAAACTGGTTTGGTCTACCCTCTCCTCTTTGCAGGTGAACATACCAAAATGTTGAAGTTCAAGGTCAGATGGCTAGTTACTAGTAAAGCTGGGTCTCCAGAATCCTAGTAATCTGGCCTTGTTTCTAGTGGACTTCTCTACTTACCCAAGCCATTTATGTAGCTCAGTTGAAGTGCTTACTATGTGCAACACATTGGTTAAGCAGTTGGAATAGAGTTTGAATAAGGCATGGACTTTGACCCTAAGGCCTTTATGTTTATGTAGGGATTAGATATGGAAACAAAGCTACTATAAGGCAGAAAGTAATGTGTGGTAAAGAAATAAAGATAAGGCACTCTAAGAATTTAGAGACAGGAGGGGGAGATTACTTTTGGTTGTAAGGATAAGGGAAGAGGTGACATTTTAACCGTGCTTTGAAGAATAGGTAGGATTTGGACATGTGGAAATAGGACAAATAGTATGTAAAGAAAGGCCTTTCTGTACCAGGGGCCAAGGGTGATCAAAGATCAAGAGGGAAAGGACTAAGCAAGAAAGAGCATCAGATGGTGAAGAGCCTTGAATGCCAGTTTTCCTTTCTGCTTTTCAGTTTATCTTTCCTTTTTGACTCTGGAGTCATCTAGTAGTACTTCTTAACATTAGGCTTTATATATATGCCTTGCTCCTGATTAGAATATGACCCAGAGAACACTTGAGTATTCTTACAGTAAAAGCTGAAGGGAAAAATTATTAGTGTTAAGGAAGCAACCTTGTGTTTTCCAACCCTAAAACTATTGGAAAGTAAGGGAAAATATTTTCTTTGTGAGGAGATGCTATTATTTTTTGCTTTGCCAGATAGCATCAAATTGGCTGTAGTAGAGGAGGGAGCAGTTTTGAAAGTATTTTCAAAGTGCCTTTAAAATGTGATTTCAGAATGGATGGATCTTAGTTTTCGGAGGCCGATCTGGTTCAGGGAGAAAGGTAGTCTTTACAGATCCATGACTGGGCTGACTAGCTTTCAGAATTTAGGGCATCAAGGCAAAGTATTTTATATGACATCCAGATGTGAGGGATTGATAGATTTTTATTTTTATTTATTTATTTTTTTACTCAAAGAATTTCAGCATTTATGCTATTTGACAGGCTGTATGACTGAGGATGTTTTGAAGTCCTGGATGGACCTTGCCTTGTTCCACAGGTGAATTAGATGGCTAGAAATGAACATAAGTGACAGTAAGGTATGTCTGTTAATCAGATTGACTGGTGATAGCTCTCAAGCTATTCTGTCTTCAGATGATTTCACACTTTACTGCTTCTAAGTAAGATGATGCACAGTCAATTTGAAGAAGCTTTAGTTCTTTTTGACCTCCCAGTTCTGTAAAGGTAAAAGCCCTTTTAGAGTGTTGCCCAGGTAACAACAAATACACAGACTGGTAGAAGCATGTGGAAAATTTTGGTAATCTTGGTGATGAAGTTGCTACAGTAAATAACTGCTTAGTTGGTAGAAGCTGGGCTACTTCTGGATGGTTGACGAAGAATTTTTAGGATGAGCTTTTGTTCCAAAATAAATATGAATTGTGTCTTTGCCATTCTGTTTTCCTCATTTATTTAAGCTTCTGTTACGTAAAGTTTGTCCTGTCATTTCAGAAGGTTTCAGCAGTTTCATATGAACTGCTTCACAGGATAGCACACCCCAAATAGCGTGATAAGAGTTCAGATGCAGCATGCCTCAGATACCTCACACCAGTTGAATGGAGTAGCTAATCGTGTCAGCACAGGGTTGTTTTTTTTTTTTTTTAATTAATTTTTTTTGAGATGTGTTAGGCTTCACAAATAGAGTTTATATGATATTGATGTCTTTAAGCTGTGTGTTTTCTACAGATATTCACATATGCAAAAATGTGTATTATGTATGTATACAGACATGCACACCACCCACTAATTGTTGGTATTTGTAGTGAGAGTATGGTCTACCTGGCAAATGCCTAAGAACAAGTGGTCATACTCTTTGAAGGCTATCATGTGAAACAGTGACAAATATGACTGTAATGCAAACCCAAAGGGACTTTTTGCATGCCAAATTTCCAGGAAAGGAGCACATTTAAAAAGGCAAGTGTAGGACACATTCACGTATCAGTGAAGGATTTCTCAACTTTTCCTCTACCCCACATATACACCCATATTCTGTCCTATTTTTTAGTAGTAAGCAAAATCGCAAGACTTCAAAATCAGACTTCCACCACAGGGGATGCAAAGAACAAACACTATTTTTAGAAAAACTACAGACCTGTGGTTTTCACTTTTGCAGATTTAAGAGATATATAATACTAGTTTTTGATAAACCATACAGAATATTTATTCTGTACTTCAAGATGTATTCATTTTGAGGTCCTATGCTAACAGCATTGAACAAATGCAAATCGCTAGTGGTTAATCAGGAATTTCCTTGAGTAGTTTCTCTGTGTAGTAAATTTATCTTGGTATGACATTTTAAATATATATATTTTAATTTAGTGAAAAGTCAACCACTGAAGGGAACCTATATATATACTGGCAGACAATATGGTTTCTTAGGTTTTTGTTTTTTTCCTTAGGGTGTTTTATAGTAATTTTGTTACTTTGGCTTCTGAGGCCATCAGACCTCATTCATTTATTATTTCCACCAAGCTCTTCCCTCATGAACTGTATTCTTTCATGTTATTTAAAAAAAAATTTTTTTTTAAACGTTTATTTATTTTTGAGACAGAGAGAGACAGAGCATGAACAGGGGAGGGGCAGAGAGGGAGGGAGACACAGGATCTGAAACAGGCTCCAGGCTCTGAGCTGTCAGCACAGAGCCTGACGCGGGGCTCGAACTCACAGACTGTGAGATCATGACCTGAGCCGAAGTCGGAAGCTTAACTGACTGAGCCACCCAGGCGCCCCTTAAAAAATTTTTAAGTTTATTTACTTATTTATTTTGAGAGAGAGAGGGCAAGTGGGAGTTGCAGACACAGATGGGAAGAGAGAATCCCAAGCAGGCTCTGCACTGTCAGCTCAGTGGGGCTTGAATTCGTGAGCTGTGAGATCATGACCTGAGCCGTTGGACGCTTAACCGACTGAGCCACCCAGGTGCCCCAAGTTGGTACTGAATTGCAATTGTCTCGTTTCCTCTATCCATTTTTTCCCTCAGTATTCTAGAATATTATTATTCTTCTTCAAATCCTAGGACTGTCTGTTTACCTATACTAGCAAACTATAACATTTTTATGCATGAGTTATGTTACTTAATTTTTCGTGAATGAGTCTAGGCCTCAAGTTTTTTTTTCTTTTTAATTCTGAAATGCATTTTATATTGTCTACATTGTGAGTAGTTTTGATGGATGAAACAGGTTTCTACAGTTGGTTTCACAAACAATAAAATAGCAATCTCTACCATTTGAAGATACCAGATACAGTTTTTAAAAGGTAATTTAACAATAGGTTAGAGAAACCAGTTTGTTTAGCAATTAATGTGATACTTGCCATTTTGCATAAAAATTTCATTGCATGCTAATCATAGTGAAACTTTATTATATTACACAGAGGAGAATTTACTTTTTTTTTTTTACTTTTTTTTTTTAACGTTTTATTTATTTTTGAGACAGAGAGAGACAGAGCATGAACGGGGGAGGGGCAGAGAGAGAGGGAGACAGAATCGGAAGCAGGCTCCAGGCTCTGAGCCATCAGCCCAGAGCCTGACGCGGGGCTCGAACTCACGGACCGCGAGATAGTGACCTGAGCTGAAGTTGGACGCTTAACCGACTGAGCCACCCAGGCGGCCCGAGAATTTACTTTTTAAAATAGAGGGCTTTAGTGATTTTTGCATTTTGGAGAATTTCATTTGGAAGAGGATAATAATAGATTTTAAAAATTTTGGTTGGGCTGGGGTATGAATATGGGCAAAAATAATCATTAAACTGCAAATAGCTAAAATCATTTTTTGATTTTATGGAAGACAAGGTATGTAGAACACATGACCTTAATTCTTGATCTACTGCTATTGTGAAATTCAGAGAGAGAAAGTTATTTACCAAAAAAGTGATTTCTTTATTGAGTAATAATGAACGAACATTGAGGGTTTAATGGATTACTTATATAAGATACTGTGCATTCTCTAGTTAATCTTGACAATAACAGTGTGGGGTAGGAGTTAGTATAATATTATTCCCAGTTTGTGGATGAGGAAATGGTGAAGGTCAGTAACTTGCTTAAAATCATCCTTCTCACAAGTGGATGATTGCTCCTAAATCTGCCTCATTGTGACGCTCAACTAGTATCGATGATTCTTTAAATGGGGTGATGATACTTATCTTGCCTATTTCATAGGGTGGTTATGAGAATAAAAATAAGGTTTACAAAAGAACACCTGTAAATATGTCTGGTGTTTTCATCTTACTGGATAATTAGTAAAAAATGCTTGCTAATTTTGAGAGAGAGGGGTGCAGAGAGAGCAGTGAGAGAATCCCAAGCAGGCTCTGCACTGTCAGCATAGAGCCTGATGTGCGGCTCGAACTCATGAGCGCATGAGGTAATGACTTGAGCTGAAATGAAGAGTCAGATGCTTAACTGACCGAGCCACCCAGGTGCCCCATTTACTTTTGAGGAGCCAAAGAAATCTTGGAAATAGATAAACACTTAAATTACTTTCTGATTACTAAAATGAGTTGAACCATAAAATAAGTTGAACACATGAATATTTGAAAGGCTGTTTGCACAGAAGACCTATTTTGTGTGGGTCCACAGGATCAGTGAATGAAAGATGAAGGAAAAAATATAGGGGTTTATTGAATAACAAGTGGATTGGATGATCTTTAGCAAATTGAATTTTTTCTGCAATGAGGAGGAGTGTATTAAATAACATGAGGTAACTTCTAAGACCCTTCCAACATTAAGAATATATGAGTCCTGTAATGGGTGACTTTTATTCTTTATTCTTCTAACAACTTGAAGTAGCTAGATACAGCCAAGATAACTTTTAGCTTGGATCATCAACAGTCACCATTCTTTAATGTCAATTTTTTGCACTTAGGTTGAGCAGAAGTATGTAGTTGCCTGGGAAAAATGTAGTTATGTATTTTTGTCTTTTTCCCTCTAAGATAAAAAGGTATTTTTCATGGTGAGGTGGGTAGAAGAGTTTAATAGTATATTGTCACATGCTTGTATTTAATACTTTTAATATTACTTTCCCTTAAATTTAGATTTCCCGAATGTGTATTTGGGAGAAGAAAGGTAATGTCATCATAGGTATGAAAGGTCATTTTTATTATATGGAATGTTATGGCTTTATGGCCATAAATTCAGTTTCATTCTCTGACATTGTTTTATTCAACAGCATTTATAAGGCAGAGTATGAATTCTGTGCATAAAAAGCACAGGTAAGAGACTGTTAATTAAGCTGACAGTCATATTGGAGAAACATCAAAACAGTGGCGTTTAACGAGGACGGGGCAGCATAGGATGTGTCTTACAGGAAAGCTTCAGAGTGTTATGTACCCTGGCCTAGGATTTCAGGTAAGGCTGCCTGAAATATCTGAGTTGAGCTTGAAAGAAGGCATGACTTATTTTATTTATTTATTCATTCATTCATTCATTCATTCATTTTTTTAAATGAGAGAGATCTTTTATTTTTTTAAAGTTTATTTATTTAAAGAAAGAGCATGTGCGGTGGAGGGGCAGAGAGAGAGGGAGAGAGAGAATCCCAAGCAGGCTCTTTTCTGTCAGTGTGGAGCCTGATGCAGGGCTTGAACTCACAAATTGTGAGATCATGACCTGAGCCAAAACCAAGAGTCAGTTGCTTAACTGACTGAGCCATCCAGGCGCACTGAGAGAGACATTTTAGATAGAGGTATGAAGATTTGAAATCGTAACTCTTTACCTATGTAGACCCTGTGTAGGCAGCTCCTCATTTCTCTGAATTTTGCAAAAACCCCAGAGTAGATGTCATTTTTATAATTAATTCTTTATAAATCTTTTTATTTATCACTGATAACTTATTTTTTATGTTAAATATGCTTGTTTCTAAGGTAGCAGATTAGAAGGAGGAATAATTTAGAAGAGGTGAGATGTTGTCGTAAGCATACATACTGATAACAGGACAGTGAGATTGCTGACATGATAGCAGTGCAGAATAGAAAAACTATATACAAAAAAAACGAATCTAAAAACTGTAGATAGTTGCGCTCTCTTTCTCTCTCTTAAAAATAAACATTAAAAAAATTAAACAAAAATAAAGGGGTGCCTGAGTGGCTCAGTCAGTTAAGTGTTCGACTTCGGCTCAGGTCATGATCTCACTGCTTGTGAGTTCAAGCCCCGCATTGGGCTGTGTGCTGACAGCTCAGAGCCTGGAGCTTCCTTCAGATTCTGTGTCTCCCTCTCTTTCTGCCCGTCCCCTGCTTGTGCTCTTTCTCTCTTTCTCTCTTTCAAAAATAAACAAACATTAAAAAAAATTTTTAAAAACTATAGATAGTATAAGGAAAACAGCCTTGCACAACCTAATTAGCTTTAAGGTATCCATTGTATTTCTAATAGTATAGAGTAATAATAAAAATTTGTCAGGTTCTCACTTACCAAGAGATGGTTAACTATATGGTCTGTATAGTACATTTATGAAGGCATTAAGGTATTTTTCATAGGAAGTTGTTTTATATGGAATATAGTTGAGTGTTGAACAATGTGGTTTTGAGTTGCACAGGTCTACTTATAGCAGATTTTTTACTGTAAGTGTAAATGTATTTTCTCTTACGATTTTCCTTCTTTTTTATTTTTAATATTTATTTTATTTTTGAGAGAGAAAGAGTGCAAGTCGGGGAGGGGCAGAGAGAGGAAAGACAGAGGATCCGAAGCTCTGTGCTCTGTGCTAAGTAGTGAGCCTGATGTGGAGCTTGAACTCATGAACCCTGAGATCATGACCTGAGCTGAAGTTGGACTGAGCCACCCAGGCGCGCCCTCCCCACCTCCGCCTTATGATTTTCTTAATAACATTTTCTTTTCTCTAGCTTACTTTATTGTAAAAATACAGTATATAATACATATGACATGTCAAATATGTGTTGATTACATTATCAGTAAGGCTTCTAGTCAACAATAGGCTATTTGTTTTTCATTTTAAACAACTTTTATTTAAAGTTGTCAATTGTTGGGGCACCTGGGTGGCTCAGTCGGTTAAGCGTCCGACTTCGGCTCAGGTCATGATCTCACGGTCCGTGAGTTCGAGCCCTGCGTTGGGCTCTGTGCTAACAGCTCAGATCCTGGAGCCTGCTTCGGATTCTGTGTCTCTCTCTCTCTGACCCTCCCCCATTCATGCTCTGTCTCTCTCTGTCTCAAAAATAAATAAACACTTAAAGAAAAATTAAAAAAAAAATAAAGTTGTCAATTGTTTTTTCCTTCTTTTTTTATTTTTAACAATAGGCTATTACAGTTTTGGTGGGAGTCAAAAGTCATATGTGAATTTTTGACTGCAAGGGGGTCAGTGCCCTTAACCCTTCCCTTGTTCAAAGGTCAACTGTAGTGTGAAAACCAGAGGGTTGGGGCACCTGGGTGGCTCAGTAGGTTAAGTGTTGGACTTGGGCTCAGGTCATGATCTCACACTTTGTGAGTTCAAGCCCTGCATTGGGCTCTGTGCAGACAGTGTGGAGCCTGCTTCGGATTTTGTGTCTCCCTCTCTCTCTGCCCCTCCCTTGCTTGCGCTCTCTCTCTCTCTCTCTCTCTCTCTCTCTCTCTCTCTCTCAAAATAAATAAACATTAAAAAAAATTTAAAAAAAGGAAACCAGAGGGTAAACTCTTCAGTTATCAAATTGCTGATCCAGAATGATTGATTTCCAAAGGGCTTTGAATAACCGTGGAGTTTTCTTCTTATATATGACACAGAGACCTGCAGAGTTTACAAAATACTAGACAAAGTTCAGCAAAGTATTTGCCATGTAACATTGGTTAGAAATTATTTGCTTATAAGGTATCAGAGTTAGGCTTCTTGACCATTTGAGTACCAGGTGTTTTTAAAGAGTGTGGATTAGATCTCTTTGCTCTTCTGGATGGCTTGTAGTTGTGGTCTTAGCATAGATACCATGATCTGGAAAGCCTTCACTGAAACCGTAGACTATTATACGTGTTTTCAGAGCATTCTGTTTTCTTCCCTGTTGTGATACTAACACATTGTATTGTAACTTACCTGTTTCTGCATTAGACTATGGTATAGGCTTAAAGAAAACATTTTTTTAAACGTTTATTTATTTTTGAGAGAAAGAGACAGGGCATGAGCAGGAGAGGGACAGAGAGAAACACAGAATCCCAAGCAGGCTCCAGACTCTGAGCTGTCAGCATAGAGCCCCACACTGGTCTCAAATCCACGAACTGTGAGATCATGACCTGAGCTGAAGTTGGATGCTTAACCAACTGAGCCACCCCTCAGTAACACTTTTTAAGTGAATTTGTAAACTATGTTAGAACTGAACTGGGTCTGTCATTAACCTTATTAAATGAAAATCTCTTCAAATGAATAATAACTAGTTTATAAAAATACAGCCTTTGAGCTAGATGGCAGTAAATTATTTAGTTTCCAAATTGGATTACCAACCAGAAAAACTTTAGCCCTTGTCAAGATTGTAATTGTTATGATGTCTGTGTGTTTAAAGTAGATGGAAAAGATTGTAGAGTTTCTTTTCCTGGACTTGCTGCTTTCTGACCTTGTTCATTTGTGTTGGTGGTTATGCCTCATATCGCCATCATCTTACTTTATGATGGGATTGTTATTGATCTCTTGGGGAATAAAGGATCCTGAATCTGACAGACTTACTAGCTGTGGAACTTTGGATAAATAACCTTACTTCTGGGTTTATGTATCTGTAAAATGAAAGTAATAATAGCTCATGATTCTATGAAATTTAAGAAATAAAATAGGTGTATAGAAAGTGTATAGAGCGCCTGGTGTATAGAAAGTGCTCTATACATGATAGGTATTATTGGCTCTGTTACCGAGCCAGAATCCTCAGTATGCCTTACTTTTAGTAACTTTAATTGACAACAGCAAACCAAAAAATAGGGGGAGTGAGGTGCACCTGGATGGCTCAGTTGGTAGAGCATGCAACTCTTGATCTCAGGGTTGTGAGTTTGAACCCCATGTTGGGCATAGAGATCATTTAAAAAATGAATGAAGATTAAAAAATAGGGGGAGGGATACTTGGATGATCTGGGGAATGAGAGAAGAAATTTTATCCCAGTGATCTTGACCTCATACAGAAAACATGGATGGGGAGGGCCTGTGGCTTTATGTGAAGGCTTAGGGTAGAACCAGATTGATCAGATGTGGCATAACATTTATATTCTGGCTTAAAATCTCATAAAGCAGATGAGTGGCTTTTTGTTTGTTTTTATTTATTAAAAAATGCTTATGATACTAAACTACTTACTTTATTAGGTAATTATTTTTCATTGAGCTGAGCCCAGTTTATTGAAGGCTTATGGATTGTTGAATTGTTCCTTTGTGATATTATGTTAAGATAATCCAAGAATGATATATTTTTTTCCCCATCTTTTTCTCTTTTAATGCCATAAGCTGTTGAGATCTATACTGCTGCTACTGCCCGGAGGGGGGTGGGGGGGGGGGGAGACGGGGGGCGGGGCTGCCATTTCCTTATATCTCTTCTGTTTGCAGGGCCCTGTGGTGGTGTGGTGGTGCTGTGGGGAAATGTATAGAAGCACGAGGCGTAAACCATGTCTTTTAGGAACTTGACTGTAGTGGGGAAAGTAATATATACATGTATTAAAAATAACTGATTTTTAAAAAGATCAGAATTATTGGCTGAAACAACCATCTTATTCTCTGACCCCAATATCCCTAGCATCATTTAAGATCTATAGTTTTGCTGGAAAAAAGTCCTAAGGTGTTATATATGCTGGTGTCAAAAAGTAATAGGAAAGTTGAAAATGGAAGTTTCTGATTAATGTTAATTTTTAAATCTTGTTTCAAAATCTTCATTAGAATTATCTTGTCCTAATTCTTTCACTAATATCTTCTAAGGATTTAAAAAATTACCAATAAATCTTAAAATGTGCTTACTTTGTCACCTTCAAATGTGATCATTGAAATGTTGGTTAATTACTCTAAGTAGATGAAGTGAAATCATCATTAAGATATTTTCCTGTGATAATATTTTATCTCGATTTGTGTATCACTTGAAAAACAAGTTTGTGCCATATTTATTATTGAATCTTTTTGTAATATCCTTTTTACTTAAATGGTCCGTGTTGTGATAAAAAAAAAAAGAAAAGCATTGCCAGGGTGGCTGGCTGGCTCAGTTGGTGGTGCGTGTGATTCTTGATCTCAGGGTTGTGAGTGTGAGCACCACATTGGGTGTGGGGATTAATTAAAAATAAAATCTTAAAGAAACAAAATGGAAAACATTGGTGCCTCCCCCACCTTTACTCCTTGCTGTACCTCGAGAAATGCTTGGATATAAGAGAATCTCTAATCAGAATGTTCTCTCCTTCTCTTTTTCTGTTCCTGTTTTCTTGTCATTCAGATCTCTGCTTTTAATTTTCTCCAAGCCTTTTCCAAACCACCCAATCTGAAGTGGTCCCTTGATCTAGGCATGCTCTGCCACGTTGTCCTCAAAATACTTATCCCTGTCATAGAAATGTCCTTCCTTCTTTCCTACCTTCCTTCCTTCCCACCCCTTCGTAGCATGTAAGCTTTTTGAGAGCAAGGACTTAACTTTTTCCTACTTTTGGTATCTCCCGAGCTTCGAATAAAGCACTCAATAAAATTTTGCTGATTGCAGAATGAAGCAGATATTCTTGCCCTTAACTAACTTTCAGACTTTCTTGAAAGTTGTTTGACTTTATTTTGCCTTGGTTTCTTCCTTTGCAAAATGGGTGGCGGGTGGGGGAGGAAAGATAAATTAGGTTATCTCAAAAATCCCTGACATTTAAAGTCCTCCTCTTAGCTTTTGAGCTTTGAGTTCTGTTCTAATGGTATAGATGAATTTGTGCTGAGTTACTTAATTACTTTCTTACCCTGTCTTCTATTGAAACCAGTTGTGCATATTTATATTTGCAGGATTACTGATAGTATTGGAAAATCAACTCTGATTGCAGAATCAAGTTCCTTTGTGTATCTGGATTATTAAAGAGATTAGATCTGCAACATGATTTCTGTTTCTGTAATCAAATTAAATAAGATAAGATTCTTTGGCATATCCAAGTATTGGGTTGAACTGATCTTTTTGGTATTTAAATCGGGAAATTTGAGTCAATTCAGCTTCTTAATTATTTTTAATCATGAAAGTTATTTACATGAAACTTGAGATAATATATGTATATACAATGAGAGTATATAACAAATGTTTGTACTAATTTCTGGAAGATGAGGATTGAAGAAATAAACTATAGTTTTTTGTTTGGTCCATGTGACTAGAATTTTAGACAGTTGACCCTTTCATTCTTCACTTGGGAAAGCTTTATTATTGTAAAGAACAAAAACATTTTTTGAAATGGGTAAAGGAAATGAGCAGTTGATAGCAGAGGAAATATAAGCAACTGGTGGAAGAATGTTAGATCTTATCAGTAACCAAAGAAAGGCTTATTAAAACAAAATGAAAGGCTATTTTATACCTATTTCAATTTTTTAAAGAACAGTAAAGGCTGTATGGAAGGCTGGTTAGATTTTAGTAAAGTGGGCATATTCAAATATTGCTAGTGAGTTGTAATTTAGCAATATGTATCTAGAATTGTTAGAGTGCTCATAACCTTTTACTAAACCTTTGATTTAGTAATTTCACTTCTGAGAATATTCTAAAGAAATAACTACAGAAAAAGAGGAAAGAGATAAAAAGGTGTTTGTAGGAGCACCTGGGTGGCTCAGTCAGTTAAGTATCCAACTTCAGCTCAGGTCATGATCTCAGGTCAGGGTTCGTTGGTTCAAGCCTCACATTGGGCTCTGTGCTGACAGCTCGGAGCCTGGAGTGTGCTTTGGATTCTCATTCTCAATCTCTCTGTCTCTGTCTGTCTGTCTCTCTCTCTCTCTGTCTCTCTCTCTCTCTCTGCCCCTTCCCCACTTGCATTCTCTCTCTCTCTCTCTCTCTCTCAAAAATAAACAAACATTAAAAAAAAAAAAAGCAAAAAAAAAACAAAAACCCTAGGTGTTTGCAGAACATTCAGAGCAGCATTATTTATAGTAACAGCATACTGGAAGCAACTTAAAGTCTTCTATTGTAGGAAATTTATCATCCATCTATTCTGAGAACCATTATATAGCATGAAAATAATTACACTGACTGTTAACATAAGGAAATGCCTGTCTTTTAAGGAAGGGAGTATAAAATTTAAGAAAAAGAGAATGCACTAAAATGCTAATTGTGTTAGTGTGATTGGATTATGGGATTTTTTTCCCCAAATGTAAGTAAACTTTATAATGAAAAAAGTATAAATAAGTCAGAGTTTGTCAGCTGTGATAATTTTGTTAGTATAACTAGGGTTGCCAGATTTAGCAAATAAAAATACATGTGATATTTGGGACATATTTATACTAAAAGTTATTGTTTATCTGAAATTCAAATTTTAATTGAGTGTCCTGTGTTTTATCTGACAACCCTAAGTGTAACATATTTTGGTGATAGTTGAATGTTATAAAGAAGTGTTGGGACCCTATGCTTCCCAAATAATTATAACTATTGTTTTTAATTCATGTAACTTTTGTTTTCTAAACTAGCTGGGAGAATTACTCCTATGGGCTAGTTTTATTTCAGGACCAGCTTTTGAGTGATGCTTGAAGGAAATATGCTTCAGTATGTGGAAAAAGTGATTTAAAAATCTTGTTTAACAAAGACATGGTGATATTGGATGTTGTCTGTTTACCGTAGGTAGAATGAATTTGGAGAGAAGTAAGGTTGGAGATAGGGCCATTTAGAAAATGATTACAGTAATCCAGGTAAGTGATCTAGTGTGGAAGTAGTGAAGTTGGAGAGGAATAAGCAGGTTTAAGTTTTTGTGAAGTAAGATCAATAAGACTTTGAGATATATTAAATTTAGGGGTTAGAGAAGGAATCATTGGTTTTTGGGCCTCTATCAGGAGAGATTAAAGGAGGAACAGAGTTTTGGGGAAAGAAAATATGAGCTCAAGTTTTGATGTCTATGCAGTAAATATTATAGATATCTATAGGCAGTATGACATATGGTTATAAAACTTGAGAGAGATGTTTGAGTTTGAAATGTGCTAATTGAGACTAAGTAGAATAGAAGAGACCCAGAATAGAATTTTGAGGAACTCCTTTTTAGAGATGGAAGAGAAATTTGTTAAAAAAAAAAAAAAAAAAAAAGATTGTTTCTAAAAACTTACCTATTTTTATATGTAATTTATATATTTATATAATTAAATATTTATTAAATATTTAATTTATAATTTTATAATTTATTAGACAGATTAGACAGATTAGACAGGACCACGTCTCTTTTGTTTACCTCCCTGTATACAGTACTTGGCACATACTAGGCACTCAACAAATAGTTGTTGAGTGTATAATTAAAGTTTTGTTTATCTTTGTATTCATTTTGTTCCTCATTTTAATGTCTTTTAGTTGGGAATCATTCTATTGTATGATCAGTTTTTCTCCATAAATCAGTTTCATACAGATAAGTTTTTAACTTTTCATTATAGAAAGTTTCAAATTTATAAGAAAGAGTAGTTTACTTAATATTCATGTAATCATCTACATTGAACAGTTTTTATTTGCCATCTTCATCTCTTTTTTTTTGGTAGGTCACTGCAAATTATAGAAGTTGATTTATTTTATACCTAAATATTTAAATGCATCTTTAAAAAATTAACATTTTCTGGGGCACCGGGAGGGCTCAGTCTGTTAAGCGTCTGACTTCAGCTCAGGTCATGATCTCACGGTTTGTGGGTTTGAGCCCCGCTTTGGGCTCTGTGCTGACAGGTCGGAGCCTGGAGCCTGCTTCAGATTCTGTCTCTGTCTCTCTGCTCCTCCCCCACTCATACTCTGTCTCTCAAATAAACATTAAAAAAACCCCATTTTCTTACATAACTATAATCACATTCTCACATTCTCACACCTAACTAACAATTCCTTAGATCGTAAAAAGCCAAGCCCGTATCAACATTTTGCTACCTGTACCTGAAATGTCTGTATTAGTTTACTAGGGCTGCTATGACAAAAACCCAACAGACTGGCAGCTTAAACAGCAGAAAATTTTTTTCACAGATCTGGAAACTGTAAGTCCAAGATCAAGGTGTTGGCAGATTTTATTTCATCTGAGGACTCTCTCCTTCCTTGGCTTATTGATGACTACCTTCTCTCTGTGTCCTCACATGTTCTTTCCTTTGTGTGTACATCCCTGGTGTCTCTGTGTCTTCCTAGAAGGACACTAGTCAAAATGGATTAGGGCCCACCCTAATCGCCTCATTTTAACTTAATCACCTCTTTAAAGGTCCTACCTCCAAATATAGTCACATTCTGAGGTATTGGTGGTTAGGGCTTCAAGATATGAGAGAGAGAGATGCGGGGCTTGAACCCACCAACTGTGAGATCATGACCTGAGCTGAAGTCGGACACTTAACCAACTGAGCCACCCAGGTGCTCCTAAAAATATGTATTTTTAAGTGTATTTATTTTTGAGAGAGCAAGAGAGACAGACAGAAACAGGGGAGGAGCAGAGACAGAAGAAGAGAGAGAATCCCAAGCAAGCTCCATGCTGTCAGCGCAGAGCCCCCAATGAGGGGCTCGAACTCGGGAACCGTGAGGTCATGACCTGAGGTGAAATCGAGAGTCATTTGCTTAGCTGACTGAACCACCCAGGCACCCCTGAAAGTTTGTTGAAATTAAAGCATTTTGGGCACCAGTATTTATAGTTGTTGGTGTGTAGATCATAATACATTGTATTTGGAGGCATATGTCTGATTGTCCTCGTCTTAGTGATGCTGAGATCACTGGGTAAAGTGGTGATAATCTCTAATTGTTCTGTTATAAAGCTCATTTTTTACCGTATAACCAACAAATTATTTGTGGTGTAATATTTTGACTCTAAATTTTATAGGTTTTTTTTTTTTTTTTTTTTTTTTTTTTTTTTTTTAAGTAGGCTCCATGCCCAACATGGGCTTGAATGCATGACCCTGAGGTCAAGAGTCTCAAGTCCACTGACAGAGCACTGGTGTTGTTATGAATAGTGAATATTTGTCTTTTTTTTTTTTTCTTTTCAACATTTGAACTCCTTCCTTGTGTTTGGCATATTCTCCCAATTTATGAGTCAGAGCTTTCACTAAAAGCTAAAAATGCTGGATGCTTTATTCCCAGCCCCCCCACCCCCTTTTAAAGTTTATTTATTTTGAGAAGGAGGGAGGGGCAGAGAGAGAGAGGGGAGAGTGAGAATCCCAGGCAGGTTTTGCACTGTGCAGAGCCCAATGTGGGGCTTAAACTCATGAACCATGAGTTCATTGTCAGATGCTTAACCCACTGAGCCATCCAGGTGTGTCCGCCCCCCCCCCCCCCCCCCCCCCCCCCCCCCGCCTTTTCATCTAGGGCATGGATACATACCTAGGTTCCATCAGTCAGATATATGTATATCTAAAATTGGAGGACCTCTTAGGGCTCATAGACTTCATTGAAATGTGATTTTAGTGAGAGGAGGGATTTGTTAATGCTCCCCTTTGTCCTGTGTTTGATGCCAGGGTCTGGGAAGTGTGGAGAAATCTGGAGATGCCTTAATCATTTAAGTCTAACTTCAGAGTCTACTGGTTAGGGACTGTTCAGGAGGTAAATACTCCACTTGAGATGGAGAAAATTGTATGCACCTTGCTTTGAGAATGACAGAAGTAAAGTACTTTGGAGGATAATTTTAAATTTTATTTCTTTTAGGTTTTACTTAAAATGACGTTTTTGTTTTATTTAAAGGAATGTAAAATTATACCTTCAAATAATTATTTCTCAAAGTTTTCTGCCTTTATTTTAAAATCCTGGGTAGCACATTGTAATACATTTAAAGTAAAAGTGAAATTCTACTTTCCCCCTATATTGTTTAATAAACACACACATTAAAAAAAAAAAAAAGGGGGGCGCCTGGGTGGCTCAGTCGGTTGAGCGTCCGACTTCGGCTCAGGTCACGATCTCACGGTCTGTGAGTTCGAGCCCCGCGTCGGGCTCTGGGCTGACGGCTCAGAGCCTGGAGCCTGCTTCCGATTCTGTGTCTCCCTCTCTCTGACCCTCCCCCGTTCATGCTCTGTCTCTCTCTGTCTCAAAAATAAATAAACTTAAAAAAAAAAATTAAAAAAAAAAAGAAATGAACTTATAATAGACATAGTATATTTTGAATACCTTACTGTGACAATTCTGTGCCAGCTTAATACCGTGGAACTTATTGAACTATTTTCTTTTTTTTTTTATTTAAAATTTTTTTTTTAACGTTTATTTATTTTTGAGACAGAGACAGAGCATGAACAGGGGAGGGGCAGAGAGAGAGGGAGACACAGAATCTGAAACGGGCTCCAGGCTCTGAGCTGTCAGCACAGAGCCCGACTCGGGGCTCGAACTCACGGACCACAAGATCATGACCTGAGCTGAAGTCGGACGCTTAACCGACTGAGCCACCCAGGCGCCCCCCAGAACTATTTTCTTATTAGATATTTAGATTGCCTGCCCCTTCACCCTCCCCCCCCGCCCCCCAGGCCCCCGGGGCCAGTTGAAAACAATGCTAATATGTGTGCCTTTGTATTTTCACATATTATTGGGTATTTATTTGTGACAGATTTTTGTGGATGGATCACTGGATTGTTATGTACATTTTCTTTAAAATTTGGCTTAAAATTAAAAAATTCTGATAGAGTTAAATGTTGGCTTCTAGCCTTTTTTGGACATTAATGTTCGGACTCATTTGGTAGAGATGAAAGGTGTTCCATTGAACAGTGGAATAGAATATTGTAGGTTGAAACTTCCAAGGACATTCTCAGCATACTTGAGTTTCAGGTAGAAGATGAAGACACAAAAATTGTTAATCTCACAAAATAAGAGCTAATCCTCACTTTTTCATTTTGATGAAAAATTAAGTAGAAATAATATTTGAAAGATTTGGTGATGTTTTGGTAAGTAGTTATATGATTTTAAAAGCTTTCCAGTGAGAAATGTAATTATAGTCCATGTTTTGATTTAAAAAATAATGTAAGTGATAAAAATTTAAACAGTTCAGAATGTCTGTATCTTCTGCATAGACCTGTGTTCTCATTTCATTCCAACCTGTAGAAGAGCTAGTCAGCTCAGTTATTCAGAAGTTAATTTTCCAGTTTGTCATTTTCCATGTACTTTTTACTTTTATTCTCTATTTTTTTATTTGACCATTTTACTGTTCTAGTATGGACATAGAAAGGGAAAGGGAGGAGAGTGTGATCATGTCTGGTAGGTGATGGGTTAGTTAAAAAAAAGTTGATTAAACTAGGGAATCATGAAAAACCTAACGTATACACCTTAAACATGTTAACTTGAAATCTATGTGTACCTTACCAAGATTTTAAATTTATTTTTATTTTATTTTTTAAAGTTCATTTAGTTAGAGAGAGGGAGGGGGAGAGAGAGAGGGAGACAGAGAATCCCAAACAGGCTCTGAGCCTGATGTGAGGTTCGAACTCACAAACCCGTGAGATCGTGACCTGAGCCAAAATCAAGAGTCAGACACTTAACCAAGTGAGGCACCCAGGTGCCTCTTTTTATTTTAGAGAGAGAGTGAGCGGGTGAGGGTCAGAGGGGGAGAGAGGGACTCTTATGCAAGCTCCATGCTCCGTGTGGAGCCTGACAAGGACTCAATCACAGGACCTTGGGATCATGACCTGAGCTGAAATCAAGAGTTGGACACTCAGGTGACTGAACCACCCAGACACTCCCCCCCCACTTTTTTTAAAAAATTATTTTCCTTTCCAAGCTTTTGATGTAGGACCAAGGACTTCTGACATTCTAAATCTTGGTTTTTCTTACACACACCTCATCTATAATGCTTTATTTTAGGTTTTTTGGTGCACTTAGAATAAATCTTTAAGTTTTAACATGTGGGAGCGCCTGGTTGGCTCAGTCTGTTAAGCATCTGACTCTTGTTTTCAGTTCAGGTAATGATCTCACAGTTCGTGGGATTGAGCCCTTGCGTGGGACTTTGCTAACAGTGTGGAGCCTGCTTGGGATTCTCTGTCTCCCCCCCCCCCCCCCGCCCCCCTTCTGTCGTTCCCCTGCTTCTGCACGCACGCTTTCTCTCTCTGTAAATAAATAAATAAACTTAAAAAAAAATCTTTAACATGTGCTACAAAACTACATGTCTCCTTGCCAGTTTCTAAGAAATCTATTCTTTTTCTGGTTTTCTGTGATCAAGTTGTATTGACTTTTCAATATCTGAAACTTAGGGCCTTTCCACATACTGTTCCCATAACCTGGAATGATCTTGTCTCCAGATCTTTGGATGGAGAATCTTCTTTCAAATGCCCAGATTCAGAGACGCATCTTTAAGTAGTCCAAAGTAGGATACCCCACCCCCTGCTAATACAACCTTGTTTGTTTTGTTTCATTCTACTTGCATATTTGAGAAGTACATATTTGTGTGTTTGCTTATTTTCTGCCTTCTTCACAAAATTGAAGGCTGCATGAAGACAAAGTCCATTATCTGTTAGGTTTACCATGCCTGTGCTTAGAGCAGTGTCTGGCATGAAAGCTAAAATATTTGTGGACCTAATTAATCAAATGTTTATTAATTGCATATAATGTGTTAGACACTGGGGGAGCATTAATAATATGTATATATAAACATATAAAAATGCAACATTTTTAAGTGGAAATGTGTACATCAAAGTATGTATCTATTCAGTAAAATATAGGACATTTAAATTTTTGAGATGATAATACTAGAACATTCAAATTTTACACTAAAATAAATAGAATACTTTTTAGAATGTAGGCAGAAATGTTGCTTTTAAAAATAGTTATCCATTTTTGATTGACACTACCTTGAGAATTCTGATCAGATGGAAAGCTTTGCAAAGATATGAAGATTATAGTCACTATTTTTTAATAATTATAGCTTCCCCCCGCCCCCCAAAGTAATTAAGGTTTTCCTTTTGAGTCTGCATAAAGTAGAGACACTTGCCCTCTGGAGAACCAAATAGGTTTAAAGTGTAGAATTAGAAGTAGAACATAGGTAATTAAAGCTAAACTAATATACTGTAATTCAGATTTGTTATGTCTTGAGATCTCTTGCCCTTAATGAGATGTGCTGAGATAAACAGAATGGCAGCATCATCTGTAAAGGTTTTCCATTTTAATCACAGTTTTGTTTTTGCATCACCAGAAATTCTCTGATCTGAAAGGACATACTTTATGTAAAGAACTGTGTGTGGTTAGTGTTTTGCTTTTCCTTTATATTAAATCTGAAGGTGGTTTCCTGATTATGGGTAACTGAATTAGTTTTTCAAATCCCATTATAGTTGTAAAGTGGATTTGGGTTTGGTATTTGTATGGGTTGTCTGATGCAATTAAAATATTAAAAAAATTCTTTTTGTTGTGATCTTGCTAGAAAGAAATTATTATTCTTTGAAATGTTTAAGTTTAACCCATTCATTCATTTATTTAACAAGTGTGATATTGTCAGATGGGGTGCTGTGTTCCTGACACTTTCCTAGGAGCTGGAAATACAAAGTTGAATAAAGGGTACTTGCTGTCCGAGAGGAACTAGTTGTAATTGATGAGATAGACATGTAAGTAATTATGTGGTATGATAAATGCTAGAGTAGGAATATAAATTAATGTAAAATTTTGTAGAAGCACTATTGAGGCAGTGGTTGGCTCTTTTTGGGGGGGTTGGAGAAAGTTTCTAGGTTTGTTAATCCAGACAAATCCAGTTGTTAGGATTTTACCCCCCCTCCCACATTTGTGTAAAATAGGGCTTTTTAAACTACCTGCAAAGAACTCCAAAGGCAAAGAGAGTAAGACTGCCCCTTGGAAGTTCAGGATATACCTGGGGTAGCTTGAAAATTTCTTAAATTATCTGTTTTATCTTAAGAATTCATATGAAAATTGCATTTATTTGCATACTGATTCTATAAATATAGAAATGTTTTAATTACTAGCAGGAAAAAAAACCACTACTGGCCTATTAATTTTGGACTACTGGAGTGAATGAAGAGTGCTAACGCTGTGTGCCAGTTTTAGCATTCACCTTCATTTTTGTAGTATGTTCCCAGCATGTCTCAGTTTACGCCTTGGGATGCAAGTGTACTGGTTTGAGAAAAAGCAGATTGGTCAGTCAGAATGTGGAACATCACATTCTTCCTCCTTTGCCTCCCACATTCTTGCTGTGTTCTTTCTCCTTGGTTTTATTTTACGACTGCTTGGTATGCCATGATCAGCTTGCTTACTGCCCTACTAGTTTTTATCAGCCAGTGAACAGAGAACAATACTAGAAGATTCTTGGGGCATAACCAAGGAACTTTCTGGAATAACAGAAAACTTGAGTTAGGAGCACTCAGTACATGAGGAAACCATCAGATTTGGCTCAGCAAAGTAAGTAAAGGTCTAGGAGGGCTCCTATATTAATAAAGGGAAGATGGGCCAGACTGATAAGGCTTGGGGTTAGAATTTGGGGCTAAGTGCACTGGTAGAGTCCAATTTTTGCAACAAAAAAGCTGCTGGTGGTAATTTTTTCAAAGTGGCCAGACCAAATGGTCTGAAAATTTCATAGATTGAAGTAAGTGCATGTTAAAAAATAGATTATCTCTGAAACCATATAGTTAAACATAAAAAAGTTATGTTACTGACTTACTTTGTAAATGCTAATAGCCTTCCCTGTGGTTCACCTGATGTTGTTAGTATGTTTCATTAATGATAGCTGCTTGATCTCAAACCCCTCTATTTCTCTAACTCTATTGCACATGTCAGTAGGAGATTTAAGAGGGTCTAATTGAGTCACTTCTGCATCTCTCCAGGTTCTTAACTAATTGAGAACGGAAACATAGGCTCCGAATGTGTGACAAAATGAAGTATTGGGCTTTATTATTGGTAAAGGGAGGTTGGAAAAGTGGTGAGGATTCCAGTATTGTACTCTTCCTAGCAAGAAGTGAAAGCCCCACATAGAAGTAGGAGAACAGAAGAATCTATTTTCTTTTCAGTGCAATGAGTCATGACACCTGCCATAGCCACAGTCCCTTCAGATGGAAACTTTAGTCAGGGAACTAGGCAAACATGTTTTATACCATTTAACCGGGTCTCCCCACCTCCTAACCCACCCCACCCGCCCATGCCTACGAGGCTTGAGATGGGCATCTGGCCTATGAGCAGTCATTGTAGGAGACAGATCATTGCAAAGTGGTATTGATTTGGTTGCTTCAAATCTGGACTCTGTATTTTAACTAGGTGTATTAACTAGAACAAATTATTTAATCTTTTGAATGTAGTCCTTCATTTGTAAGGTGGGAATGCAATTAGTTCAGTGATTGTTGTGAATATAAACAAAAAGGTAACTAAAATGTCCAGCACTGTTTCATTCATAGTAAGCATTTAATAAATAATACTATACAGTGATAACTATTATTTGTGAATTATAGTAATCTCAACAAACTAGACTTAGTTTATTTAAATCTTTAAAAATTACAACTGCCACATAAAACACATAGTATGTGATACTTGTTACATTCCTAAATTGTATTGTTAATAGAAAACGGGTATCCCTTCAGATTCATATTATTTCTTTGACTTATTCATTTCCTGAAAGCAAGAGGCTATCTTTGTATGCTGATGTATCCTATATCGCAGACTTGGCCATATGAATGTTATCCATATAGGATTTCATTTTCATGTCAGAATAAAATCTCAATAATGTTCTCTATGTTTTTGGGGAAGGGTTGCATATGGATCAACTGTGCATTAGTTAATATTCTTTGAGGGTTGTAAGTGTCATTTGAAATAGCTTTAGTTTATTACTATTTTGAAAAAGAGGTGTTATTTATATAAGTGTGTATAGCAAAACCCAGAAAAGTCATTGACTTGCCTTAAAATTTATGTGAATGTTTTGCACATAATTATTAGTACATATTTCTTGAGTGGTCTCTTGCTGTACATTCTTTTAATTGGATGAGTTAAGGGAGATCCTAAGACATTAAGATTTAAATATGTGTAACATGATAAATAGTCCCTTTATCTATAGAATGAAGTAAGGTTAAAACATAAGTTTAGTTGTATATAGCCTGTTTGATGCTAGAAATTGTAACAAGAGCTAGGATTCCTGGTACTAAATTGTATTGTTCTTTGGGGACAGAATTCTGGAACTCTTCTTGAACCAGTTACTATTTACTGATTTGGTTTTAAAAATGTACTTGAAGTGCTTTAAAACACGGTTTTGCTGAGTTTTCTAAGTTGTTTGCATTAGGCCTGTCTCTTCTTCCCTCCCTCGTTTTTCTCTTTCCCCTCTCTTTATCTGTCACTAGTTAAGACATTTTATTTAAAAAAAATTATTTTGCAGAAGTTAGCTCTGCCTTATGAAGTATGCTAATCTAAAATTTGAACTTTGAAGGGTAGAAAATACCTCATAGTGGAACTGAGTTGAAAGGACAGTAGTTCCTGTAGGGGATTTCGATCCATAACTGGTTAGAAACCAGAAAGTGAGGAGATACGAACTAGAAGTTAGTATTTAGACTGCTGGAAAATGCCTTTAACTGTAGTTAAGTGGAGATATTTTCATAGAACCCAGACTTGGTCCATTATGATGCTCTTGGATGTCCTCATTGTCCTGACAGCCTCACTTTCTGACCGCTCCTTTTCTTATTTTTAGGGCACATAGGAATCTTCTACAATGTGTATAAGTACATCTTTTTGTGACCTGGGATTTGGGATACTGTTGTACTCTTGTGAAGCAAGAAGGATATTGAGAATTCCACCCCCCCCCCCAAGTACAATGTATAGTTACTGGGTAGCTATATCTAAAACAGATTAGAATATACTTCAGATTGTAGTACTTGAGTTTCATTTCAGGATATGTCAAATATGAATTTCATTTCTGTGTTTCTCCCAAGTGTTTATTTTCATCATTTTTTTTTTTGATAGGACACGTTGAAATATGTTCTTTACTCACAGAAGTTTGACATATTTTGACAAAACTATGACAAATTGTAAAAGGCTTCATCTTTTCTTTTTTAAACTTTTTTTTGTTTTTAATGTTTATTCATTTTTGAGAGAGAGAGACAGACAGCGTGAGCCAGGAAGGGGCAGAGAGAGAGGGAGACACAGAGTCTGAAGCAAGCTCCAAGCTTTGAGCTGTCAGCACAGAGCCTGAAGTTGGGTGTGAACCCATGAACTGGGAGATCATGACCTGAGCCAAAGTCGGACACTTAACTGATTGGGCCACCCAGGTGCCCCTCATTTTTAAACTTTTATCTCCTACTAATGGCTTGTCGTAACATCAGGTGTAATTGGAGTGTGCTGGGATTATATGAAAGGCCAATAATATTTAGCATGTTAGGTACAAATGACTTAAATGACATACATAAATAAAGTCAGAATTGAAGGTAGAGATTGGCTCTGACAGGCGGGAGGAAAATTATTTGCTAATATTTGAAAAAAAGTGAAGTTCAGATGTGGAGTTAATTACTCTGGCTTCTGTGCTGATTTTCTTGGAAATAATTTTCCATTTGTAAGACTTGATTTAAAGATGGTTATTTTGATGTAAAATATTTGAGTTTTTATCCGAATTCCTTTGTTCAGAAGCAGGAGAGAATTTCTGCCTCATTTTTGCCCTTAGGAAGAAAATACAACAAATAACATTTAGCTGTGTGTTAAGATAAGCTGGAAAGTTGAAGTGGAAAAAGAAAACTCTTTGACTTCTTACTTTGTGCTTGGGTTTTGGTTATAATTGGTAAATTCCCAAGTGTAAACTTTGGGACTCAAGAAGGGATTGCTTATAAAGTAGCGTTACTATGTTTATGGCTATTTATTTAATATCTGGGCCTATTCATACCCATTTAGAGCAGTTAGTTTTTTATTTTGTATTTATAACTAATGCTCTGTTTTTTATGGTAGAAATACTTATTTTACTGTCATCTCAGCTGTAACTTAAGTAGATTAAAATAAAATACCTTTGGTTAAGCAATATAGTCATGTGAAAATGTCTTGGGAAAACCAGAATTTACCTTCCTGTGTTGGAAGATAAGTCTCATGTTGGGGCATCTCTACCAGTTTTTTTTAGCTTATTAATTGATAGGATTAGACTGAACATGTTGGCATACTTATATTTGAAGTTTAGTTTTAACTCTGGCTTTAAAATGTAACAGTAGTTAGACTTGTGAGCCAGTGAAGTCACTTTACTCACTTCTATGTTAATCTCAGTTAACAAGTTAATTAACATATATAAAGCTCTTGGCAGAGCAAATGACAAAAAGCAAAATAGTAAATGCTAGTAATAACTACCAGCTTCTGACTATGTTTACTAAAGGGAAAGCAGAGTTAATCATGCAAGATTAGCACATGATGATTAAGGAAGATTATACGATTGGTAAAATTGTGGCAGTATAAATTTCTATTTTTGAGCTATTATGGACTCCATTTGTCTTCTGGGTCTAGGCTTTTTTTAATGTTTACTTATTTGGGGGGGTGGGGAGGGAGAGAGAGAGCAAGCACAGTTGGGAGAGGGGCAGGGCAGAGAAAGGGAGAATCCCAAGCAGGCCCCTGAGGGGCTCAAATTTAGGAACCATGAGAGCAAGTCTGAGCTGAAATCAGGAGTTGGATGTCTAACTGATTGAGCCACGCAGGTGGCCCAAGTTGCTGAATTTTTAAAAATCTCGAGTTTTGTTTCCTTGTTCTTAGAGGGATTATATGAGAAAGAAAAGTATGTAGCACAGTGTCTGCTACATGACAAGCTTAATGAGTGGTTGTAAGTGTGTGTGGTGAAGTATATGGCCTCTCTGGTCAGGCTGCCATGTTAGTTTTGGGACCTTGGATAAGTCATTTAGTATTTGTTGTTTCTTCATTTATAAAAATGGATTAATATTAGATCACCATATATTGTGAGGGCAATTGAGATGGAAAGTAAACTGCATAGTACAAAATAAGCACTCAGTTAATGGTAGGTATTACTACTATGGGCAAATTGACCTTGGGCAAATTACTTAACTATTCTTTTCCTGTTTTCATATCTCTAAAATGAGGATAATAGCTACCTTGTAGAGTTTTTAGAAGTATTATAAATACATAGATACTCAGTAAATGGTAATTATTTTTGGCACGATACCTGTAATTCAGGTCAATAGTATTTTCTTGGCAATGTGAGCCAGCTAGCTAGATTTTTTTCCATGACACTGATGGCTGTCTGAATTGAGGACTTAGTCTACAGTCAAGTCAATTATGCTCTTTCTATGAAAATAAAACTTTGTAATAACAGCTTAACATTTACTTAATAATATTTCCTTTTATTTAATCTATTTTTAAAATGTTTTTTTATTTATTTATTGAGTGAGAGAGAGAGAGGAAAGAGGGAGACAGAGGATCCTCAACAGGTTCTGTGCTGACAGCAGAGAGCCCGATGTGGAGCTCCAACTCACGAGCTGTGAGATCATGACCTGAGCTGGAGTCAGACCCTTAACTGACTGAGCCACCCAGGAATCCCCTATAATATTTTCATGTGAAATGCAAATTAATTTATATTAGGGTATACTTTTTTCTATTGTCTTATTGAGTTTTGTAGAACAAAGGCAAATGCAGTGTCTATTTGGGTTTGAGACAAGGAGATGCTATTCTCACTTCCCCTGGATGCTTCCTATCCTCTGTATCCTGGAAGAGAGAAATCCTCACATGGGATTGTTTCTAGGATGTAAAGGCTTTATAGAGAAGTGACAGTCATCTGCCTATTTGGGGTAGACAGCTTAGAACTTGTCTTGCCTAGAAAACAGAGAACTCCTGATCAAAAGTGTTAGGTGAATGTTGTTACATTCTTTATTGTATGACGAAAGCTGTCAGTGGGACCAGGCAACTCAGTTTCCAGCCCAGGTCTGCAAAGGCATAAGCAGTTTTCCCATGGGAGGATCCAGCTGTTAGAATTTACTGAACACCAGTGACCACTCTGAAAAGAACAGATAATCAGCCACTCTGAACTGAAACTACAACAGGCTTTCACAAATTTGCGGATGTAGAGACTGTTTATGGAGGATGTTACCAAAGGGTCTGCATGTCCATTCAGATACTCAAATCCCATGGCTTATTAGGGTGACAGTGTATATACCTGGATCCCCCCGCGCCCCCCTCCCACTTTTTGTTTTGAGAAAAGAAATCTTGGAACATACAGAAACTACAGCTTAATAATAGATTCTTGGTAAACACAAAACTTGTGATGAATAAGTCATTTTATATATAATTTTCCTTTTTGGAAGGTTTTGCATGTAAATGTCAGTTACATGGATTTTTTTTTTCTGAGATCTAATTCACATACCATAAAATTCTCCATTTTAAAGTATACAGTTGGATGGTTTTTAGTATGTTCACAAGATTGTATACCACTAATTCCAGGTAGAGTATACATTTTTAAGAAAGGCATATCTTTTACCACATTTAGATGAACTTATCTCTGATTTTCTTTTCTGCTTTAAGAAACCCTATTTTGTCAGGGGCCCCTGGGTGGCTCAGTTGGTTAAGCATCTGACTTTCGGCTCAGGTCATGACCTCATGGTTAATGGGTTCAAGGCTCTGTGCTGACAGCTTGGAGCCTGGAGCCTGCTTCGGATTCTGTGTCTCCTTCTCTCTCTACCCCTCCCACGCTCACGCTCTGTCTCTGTCTCTCAAAAGTAACTAAATGTAAAAAAAGAAAAAAAGAAACCCTATTTTTGTCTTTGGGCTTATCTCTGCCTTTTATTAAGTCATTTGGAGTGTTGGCTGTAGTCTCGGTTTAGAGTGCTTGGTGGAGCCAATGGGTTTTCACCGTAGTCACTGGTTGGTACTCAGTAAACTCCCAACACCTGGATTTTCTCTTTTTTTTAATTTAATAAAAAAAGTTTTTTTTTAGTTTAGAGAGAGAACACGAGCAGGGGAGAGGGGCAAAGGGAGAGAGAGAGAGAGAGAGAGAGAGAGAGAGAGAGAGAGAGAGAGAGAGAGAGAATGAATCTTAAGCAGGCTCCACACTCAGCTCAGAGCCTGACTTGGGGCTTAATCTGACCTGAGGTGAAAATCCAGAGACACTCAACTGACTGAGCTGCCCAGGCACCCTTATCTCTCTCTTTTTTAGAAGTTTATTTCTTTATGTAAGTAGTTTCTACCCCCAGTGTGGGGCTCAGATTTCACAACCCTGAGATCAATAGTGACCTGCTTTTCCAACTGAGCCAGCCAGGCACCCCAGCTTGAGGGAGAACTTTCACCAGTTTCAAGAAGTCCTCAAACACCTATCTCTGCACTAATTTCATTTTTATTCTATTTCAGAATAAGAGGAGATAGAAAATAATATCATTTTGGATGACTTTGCCATAAGGCTGAATGATGGTTATTCTTTGACAGTGGAGCGTTTGTTTGATAACTTAATTATTCACTTCTTCCTCTTGCATGAATAATTAAGTTTTACCATAAAAGTTATTTTTTTAGACCAGATAAAGATGTTTTTCCTTAGCAACTCATGATACTGTCATGCATGCATTTTTATAAATTGTTATAGTTCTCTTAAATAATTCCCTTCATTTTTAGAGAAGCTTTATTTACCATTCCATCTGAACATTTTCTTTTTTAATATTTTTATTATTTTTGAGACAGAGAGAGACAGGGCATGAGTAGGGGAGGGGCAGAGAGAGAGGGAGACACAGAATCCCAAGCAGGCTCCAGGCTCTGAGCTGTCAGCACAAAGCCTGATGCGGGGCTCGAACTCACGAACCGTGAGATTATGACCTGGGCCGAAGTCGGACACTTACCCAACTGAGCCACCCAGGCGCCACCCATCTGAACATTTTCAATGAGATTTGTACAGGGCATTATAATTTTCCAACACATTTACTTTCCTTGGGCAATGAAAATATGTTTGTTTTTACATCTGAGAGAGATCAACAATAGTTACAGAATTTAGCTTTGTCTATTTTGTCTACCCTATTGTGTCTCAAAATTAAAAAAAATTAAAAAAAATGTTTTTTTTTTGAGAGAGGGGGAGTGAATGACTGGGGGAGGGGCAGAGAGAGAGGGAGACACAGAATCCAAAGCAGGTTCCAGGCTCTGAGCTGTCAGCACAGAGCCTAATGTGGGGCTGGAACCCACGAACCTGAGGTCATGACCTGAACCGAAGTCGGAACCTTAACTGAATGTGCCATCCAGGCACACCTACCCTATTATATGTCTTAATAGCAGGTTCTCTGAAAAACAATTTAGGTGTTATATTCCAGTTTACTGTTATTTTTGACTTAAACTAAAATGTAATTCTCATTAACTGCAAAGCATATCTCCTCAAGTTCTTTAACTTTAATGAAGTCAAAACTTTTTTCCTTTCCTTTCCTTTCCTTTCCTTTCCTTTCCTTTCCTTTCCTTTCCTTTCCTTTCCTTTCCTTTCCCTTCCCTCCCCTCCCCTCCCCTCCCCTCCCCTCCCCTCCCCTCCCCTCCCCTCCCTTTCCTTTCCTTTCCTTTCCTTTCCTTTCCTTTCCTTTCCTTTCCTTTCCTTTCCTTTCCTTTCCTTTCCTTTCCTTTCCTTTCCTTTCCTTTCCTTTCCTTTCCTTTCCTTTCCTTTCCTTTCCTTTCCTTTCCTTTCCTTTCCTTTCCTTTCCTTGTTTCAAGAAGAATTCTTTACCCTTTCTCTGACACCTGCAATCTCTTACAGACCTTCTATCTCTATGCCATATTGTCCAGAGGGAGGACAGCTTCTCTCTCCTCTCTACTACATTCTCTTTGTGGGTTTAATCTGATGAGACAGTTTAGTTCTTAAATTCTTTCCTGTACTGTTCAAAGGAAAATGCCATGTTAATTGGCTTAAAGCTCCTTTTGGAACAAAGTGTTACAGTAAAAGGTATTAAGTTAATTGGCTTAGATTCAATTAGAGGCCTGCCCCCTCTCTTCCTCCTGCATCCTTATCCCCACCACCAGATGCTCTGGGGCTGCTGTACAACTGAGGGAGAGAGAGAATGGAAACTAGAAAATACATAATATGGATGTTGGTCATTTGTATTTTTATGTTCTTTAGTTCATTTCTATTGGAGTACTCATCTTTTTTTTTTCTTTCCGTAACAACTTGTTATAATACCATTTGTCATGTTCCAAACTTTTGCCTTTATTTATCTTATTAAAAATTTTTTTTTAATGTTTATTTATTTTTGAGAGAGGGGAGCAGACAGAGGGAGACAGAGGTTCTGAAACAGGCTCCACACTGACAGCAGAGAGCCCAATGAAAGGCTCGAACTCAAAAATTGTGAGATCATGACTTGAGTGAGTCATCACTGAGCCACCTAGGCAACCCAACCCAAACTCTAGCCTTTAAATGTTGCTCTTATTATATAATATGCAGAAGTCTTAAAATTTTATGAAGTTACATTTATCAGTCTTTTTATTCATGATTTCTTCCTTTGCGTTATGCTTATTTCTTTCCTACCCTGATAACAGAAATAGTTGTAGTTTTTTTCTTAGTCATTTAACAAAAAATCAAAATCCTTTTGATGTTTGTTTTGAGTTTGGTTTCTGGTAGGTGCCACTTTGAATTTTTTCCCTAATAGCCATTTGTCCCACCACCTTCTTATTGAATAATCCCTCCTTTCAGTAATGTTTTGAATGAACCTGTCCTTCCACAAATGCTTTGTAATTTGCCACTTTTATTGGATACCAAAATCTCATGCTGGGAAGCTCTTGAATTCTCTATTCTGTTTCTTTGATTTGCCTGCAATTTCTTTTATCAGTCTTAAGTAATTTCAATTAATCTATCTGGTGATTATGCCTTCTTTCCCTTAACCCCAAATTTTCTTGATTGTTTTCCCCCATGTTTTCTTCCAGATGTTGACACTACTTTATACATATTTACTGAGTACGTGATATATGTCAATTTTTTTTTTTTACATGTGTTAGCATGTTCAGTCCTCATAACAAGCCAATGATGTTGGTGTTATGTCACAATTTTACAGATGAAGAAATTGAGATACAGATGGGTTTAATACTTAGTTTAAGAGCACATTAAAGCTGAGGAACTAGGAATCAAGTGCTGGTAGTCTGACTATAGAGCTCATGTCCTTAACCACTATCCCAAAGGTTAGATCATTGTGTGAATTTTCAAGTAACTTTTTTTTTTTTTTTTTTAAGTAATCTCTATACCCAACATGGGGCTGAAATCAAGAGTTGCATGCTCTACTGACTGAGCCAAGCAGACACTCCCACAAGAACTGCCTTTTAAAGTTTTGATGGAATTAGATTGAACCTGTAAATCATCTGGCATCTTTACAATATATAGTTATATAATAGTCTGTTTTCTGAATTCTGCTATCCTGGAAAATTATATGTATCTGTGTTTATTGGAGATTTTAAGTACTTAGGTAGAATTAACTAGTATTTTTTGTAAGTACTCTCTGTATAAGAAGTTTATTCTTACTGGCTTTCTGAATGGGTTCCTCTCACCCTCTTTTTGGTGTAATGAGATACTACTGGCCTAAAAGAAAGCTATTGAATTTGTGTATTTTGTATCTGGCAGGCTTGCTTAAAAATAAAAACACATGGGGCGCCTTGATGGCTCAGTCGGTTAAGCGGCTGACTTTGGCTCAGGTCATGATCTCACGGTTGGTGAGTTCAATCCCTGAGTCGGGCTGTGTGCTGACAGCTTGAAGCCTGGACTCTGCTTCAAATTCTGTCTCCCTCTGTCTCTGCCCCTCTCCTGCTCACCCTCTGTCTCTCTTTTTCAAAGTAAACATTAATATGAATAAATAAAAACAATACTGATCATCTATTTTCATAGAGAATATATTTCAGAAAATGTTTAAAAAAATAAATCTCTAATAATCTGATTTACGTGTGTGTGTAGGGGGTGGATGTATTCTATTTATAGGTAGCTAAGAAAATGTGAAAACTCTAGATAATAGTTAGATACTGCTTTTAGGTTGGTTGAGATTCTTTCCAGGGATTCACGGTCCCTGGGGAGGGAGGCCCAGTTACTTTCTTACTGTACTGTTGGCCAGGAAGCTTTTGCATGGGATTACACCCCTGTCCATGGTAGCGGTGAAGATAGGCATTTTACCTGATGGGCATTGCTGCAGAGGAGATCTGGCCTTTTTCCTCAGGGGCTGATGATGTTATCACAGAAGAGCAGGAAATAATTTTTGTCCTGTGGATGTAAATTGCTGCCTTTGGCATGAGAAAGGCAGAGAGTGTCATTATATAAAGTACAAAACTATCAAATGTGTGAAAGTAGAGAAACATTTGTAATAATAACAACCAGCACTGTTTTGTGTACTTCATGTGCTCTAAGAACTGTTATTTTTCTGAAATCTTTTATTAGTTGGAATAGATTTTCAGTTGATGCTTTCAGATTGTGTAGTTTATATAATAATATTACTATAAAGGTATGCTGGAACAAAACCAGAAATATTTTGACATGTAGTATTCTCATTTTTACATTTTAAACAGTCTATGATTGTAGCTTTGAAGTCCCTATTGTCCTGAGTATTTAGTACTTTTTAATTTCATTCAGTACATATTTATACAGTGTTTACCATGCGTCAGACATTCTTTTAGGTGTTGGGGAAGCATCAGTGCACCAGACAGATCATCTGTTTTAGTCAGGGTTGGGGAATGTTTGTCAATAAATGAGCAATTAGGATCCCCTCTACTTGACATAAACTCTTACTGATACTCAGTTTTACTGTATTTTTGTCAGAGAAGTATCCTAAACAACCTCTACTCTAAAAATTTGAGTGTGTGTGTGTATGTGGTGTGTGAGAAAATGAACCTTTATGTTTGGCCAGAATGATAGAGTGTTTATGTACATATCTATTAATGAACCATACCAATTAAACTTCATGTCTGTATCCTCATTTCTTAGAAGGCACTTGATTTGTTAACAGCTAATTGTCTTCTGCTTGAATTGTCTGTCAGTTTTTCATTGTATTTTGAACAGTTTTTGCTCTATGGATTTGATATTACACTATTTGGTGTATATAGGCTTTTGACTAAGAGATTTTTCAGTGTGACTTGTACTGCTTATCAATATAAAAATACCTCATTTGTCCTATTTAATGCTTTTAGGCCAAATTATACTCTGATATTGAATCTGCCTATCTCAGTATCTTTTTTATTTTAATTTACCTGATATGATTTGTCCTTTTCCCCCCAACTTTCCATGTACTTTTAAGTATGTCTCTTTGAAGTATATGTTAGCTTGAATCACATGAAATTACCATTTCTATAGGTCAAAAAAAGTCATGTATTGGTGATTTCATATGGTCCAACCATGGTTAGCCACCAGCTTTTTTTAAATTTATTTTAGTACTCATCATATTTTGACCCCATTTAAGAATCTTTTTAAAAAAATTAAAAAAAATTTAATTTTAGAGAGTGCAATCAGGGGAGAGGGGCAGAGGGAGAAAGAGAATGAGAATGTTAAGTGGGCTTCATGCCCAGCATGGAGCCTGATGTGGGGCTCCATCCCATGACCATGGATGGATGGGATCATGACCTGAGCTGAAATCAAGAGTTGGACATTCAACTGACTGAGCCACCTAGGTGCCCCAAGAATCGTATTTTATTGACTTATCAACGTTTATTCATATTTAAAAAAATTTTTTTTAACGTTTATTCACTTTTGAGAGACAGAGCATGAGCGGGGAAGGGGCAGAGAGAAGGAAACACTGAATCTGAAACAGGCTCCAGGCTCTGAGCTGTCAGCACAGAGCCCGACGCGGGGCTTGAACTCACGACTATGAGGTCATGACCTGAGCTGAAGTCAGACGCTCAACTGACTGAGCCACCCAGGTGCCCCCGTTTATTCATCTTTTGAGAGACAGAGACAGAGCATGAGTGGGGCAGGGGGAGGGCAGAGTGAGAGAGGGAGACACAGAATCCGAAGCAGTCTCCGGGCTCCGAGCTGTCAGCGCAGAGCCCAATGCAGGGCTTGAACCCATGAATCGTGAGATCATGACCTGAGCTGAAGTCAGCCTCTCAACCAGCTGAGCCACCCAGTTGCCCCAAATCTCTTACTTTTTTTAATTCTTTAAATTTTTAAAAATGTTTTTATTTATTTTTGAGAGAGAGAGAGTGTGTGTGTGAGTTAGTGAGTGGGTTAGAGGCAGAGAGAGAAGGGGACAGAGGAACTGAAGTGGGCCTGATGCGGGGCTCAAACTCATAAACTGTGAGATCGTGACCTGAGCCATAGTTGGCCACTTAACCAACTGAGCCACCCAGGCACCTCTCAGGAATCTTTTAATAGATAGATAATATAGATACCAACAATAAGTAGCATTCATTAAGTTCTTAAATGTATTGTTTGTTCTAAGCACATTACTTATGCTAGCTCGTTTTATATTGACAACAGTTCTGCGGGGGTGGGGGGGTGGGTGGGTAACATGATCCTCCCTATTTTATAGCTTAAAAAAAATTAAGACATGGGGAGATTAAGTAATTTGCTCAAAGTCATAAAACTTGTCAGGGTAGAGGTTGTGATTCAAAACCAGTTATTCTCAGCTGTCAACGCTGACCACCTTGGCTTTGGCACCTATTAAGTTGAACTCTGAATGAGCATTCAATTGGTAGTAACCATTTTGTTCTCCCAGGTGTGATGGTGATGGTGGTGAATAAATCTGCATGAACAGGCTTCAGTTAATTATAAATGCCTGGTTCTTTCAGTAGGATTATACACCTCAGAGACTGATTCTAGGAAATTGACCTGTTGGTTCTGTGCTGTTCCGGGGGAAAAGTGCTGAGATTGTTATCACTTACCTAGCAGCTGGAGGGAGGCATGCACTAGATAGTCTTTTGAATAGTCAGGAAAGGCTAGAAAGTTATAAAAACAATAAGCAATGTGAAGAGATAGCAGATTAGAGGTTGCTGGGGATAAGGAGGAATGGGGAGCGACTGCAAGTGGGTAAAGAGTTTCTTTTTGGAGTGATAAAAATGTTTTGAAATTAGACTGTGGTGATAGTTGTACAACCTTGTGAATGTACTAAAACCCACTGAATTGTTTTTATTAAAATTTTTTTTAATGTTTATTTTTGAGAGAGAGTGCACGTGTGCGCACGCACATACACACGAGTTGGCGGGGGGTGGAGAGAGAGGGGGACAGAGGATCCCAAGCAGGCTCTGCACTGACAGCAGTAAGCCCGATGTGGGATTCAAACTCAGGAACCATGAGATCGTGAATGGAACCAAAGTCTGATACTTAATTGACTGAACCACCCAGGTGCCCCTCACTGAATTGTTTTTAGAAAGAAGAAAAAAGAGCAATGTGAGCTTTTTGGCAAATGCTGCAGCCCTTTGGGTGGGGACTGAAGGCCAGGGGAGCTTGCCCCTCTTATGGGGAGGATGTATCTGACTTACTACTTTATTTTTAAAAATAAGCTTTATGTTTTAGAGCAGTTTTAGGCTCACAGCAAAAGTGAGCGGAAGACACAGATTTTTGTATATACCCTCTGCCTTCACACATGCGTAACCTCCATTATCAACATTTCTCATAGGATGATGGTACATTTGTTAGAATGGATGAATCTGCATTGTTACCGCTCAAAGTCCATAGTTTACATTAGGGTTCACTTTTCCTATGAATTTGGACAAATATATAATGACATATATCAACTATTTTAGTGTCATACAGAGTGTTCTCATTGCCCTAAAAATCCTCTTTTTTGTTCTTTGCTTCCTCAGCTCTTGTCAACCATTGATCTTTTTACTGTCTACATAATTTTGTCTTTTCTAGAATGTTACATAGTTGGACTCCTACAGTGTGCAGCTTTTTCACACTGGCTTATTTCACTTAGTAATGTACATTTAAGTTTCCTACATGTCTTTTCATGACTTGATAGTTTATTTCTTTTTAGCTCTGAATAATGTTTCATTGTCTAGATGTACTACAGTTTATCCATTTGCCTACTGAAGGGCTGTAGGGCAGAAAGACTTTGTTGCTTCCAGGGTTTGGTAATTATCAGTAAGGCTGCTCTAAATATCTATGTGTGGGTTTTTGTGTGGACATTATCATATTTTCAACTCCTTTTGGTAAATACCAAGGAGTGCTGGATTGTATGGTCAGAGTATGTTTCATTTTGTAAGAAACTGCCAAACTGTTCTCCACAGCGGATGTCCACTTTTCATTCCCTCCAGTAATGAATGGGAATTCCTGTCACTCCGTATTCTTACCAGCATCTGGTCTTGTTACTATTCAGGATTTCAGCCCTTGTAATAGGTATGTAGTGGGATTTCATTGTTTTAATTTGCATTTTCCTGATGACATATGGAGCTTCATCTTATTTCATAGGCTTCGTTTTCATACGATTATTTGCCATGTTTGTATCTTTGATGAGGTAGGTGTCTGTTAAGATCTTTGTCCATTTTAAAAATCAGGTTATTTTCTTACTGAGTTTTGAGAATTGTTTATTTTGGATAAGTTTCCTTTGTCAGATATCACTATTGCAAATATTTTCTCTTAGTTTGTGGCTTGTCTTTTCATTCTCTTGACAGTATCTTTGCAGAGTGGAAAATTTTAATTTTAATGAAGTCCATCTAATCAGTTTCTTTAATGGCTCATGCCTTTAGTGTTGTATCTTAGAGTCATCACCAGTCCAAAAGTCATCTAGATTTGCTTCTGCGTTATCTTTTATAAGTTTTATAGTTTTGATTTTACATTTAGGTCTGTGATCTATTTTGAGTAATTTTTAAAAAATGTTTATTTTTGAGAGAGAGAATGAGAGGGGGAGGGGCAAACAGAGAGGGAGACACAGAACCTGAAGCAGGCTCCAGGCTCTGAGCTGTCAGCACAGAGCCCCACTCGGGGCTCAAACTCAGGAGCTGTGAGATCATGACCTGAGCTGAAGTTGGATGCTCAACTGACTAAGCCACCCAGGTGCTCTAATTTTGAGTCAATTTTTGGGAAAGGAGTAAGGTCTGTGTCTGTATTCCTTATATTCTGGCATGTCCAGTGTTTCTGTACCAATTGTTAAAAAGGCTGTCTTTTCTCCATTGTATTGCTTTTGCTCCTTTGTCAAAGATTGTCCGACTATATATGTATGAGTCTATTTCTGTGCTCTGTATTTTGTTCTGTTCATCTATTTATCTGTTCTTTTGCCAGTAACACACTATCTTGATTACTTTCTCTTTATAGTAAGTCAGGTAGTGTCAGTCCCCAGATTTTGTTCTTCAGTATTGTATCAATTGTTCTGGGTCTTTTGCCTCTTTCTGTAAGCTTTAGAATTAGTTTTCGACGTCCATAGGGCATCTTTCTGGGATTTGGATTGGGATTGCATTGAATCTATAGATCAAGTTGGGAGGAACTGACAGCAATATTGAGTCTTCCTATACACAAACATGAAATATCTTTCCGTTTCTTTAGTTCTTCTTTGATATCTTACATCACAGTTTCCTAGCTTTTCCTCATATACGTCTTGTATATAATTTTTTAGATTTATACCCAAATATATAATTTTTGGAGTCCTATTGTAAATGGTATTGTGTTTTTAATTTCACTTGTTCATTGCTGGCATATAGGAAAGTGATTGATTTTTATGTTAACCCTGTAGCCTGCCACTTTGCTGTAATTGCTTGTTCTAGTAATTTTTTGGTCAGTTATTTCAGATTTTCTACATAAGCAATTATGTCATCTATGAACATATTCTTTATCAAGTTGAGGAAGTTCCCTTAATTCCTAGTGTACTAAGAGTTTTTATTATGAGAGTGTTAGATTTTGTGAAATGCTTTTCTCCATCTACTGATATAATCATGTGATTTGTCTTTTGTAGCCAGTTGATGTGATTTTTGATTGTTGGATCAGTTTTGCATACCAGTTTTTGCAACTGTCACCCAGAAAACATCTCCAGATTGCCTGGTCTGGTGGCTAGCAGGGCTTATCCTTGTGGTCCCACAAGACTGTCTATATTTATGTACTTGAAAACCTGCTGCCTGAGGGTCTGGCTTCTAATCAACCTGAATCTAGGTGCTGACTAATATTCCCTCCTGCTCCCCATTTTGGGACACAGACAGGTCTCAGCATATCCTCAACAACTGGGAGCTATTAAAAATAAAATAGGCTGAGGTACCTGGGTGGCTCAGTTGGTTAAGTGTCTGACTCTTGGTTTCGGCGTAGGTCATGATCTCAGGGTTTGTGAGTTCCAGCCCCCCATTGGGCTTGGTGCTGACAGCACAGAGTCTGGGATTCTTTTTCTCCCACTCTCTGCCCCTCCCCTGCTTGTGTGGGCCCTCTCTTTCCCTAAATAAATAAATAAATAAATAAATAAATAAAGTGCATGCCCTCTCTCACCCCAAACAAACAAACAAACAAACAAACTAAAAGAAAAATAGGCTGCTTGGACAATCACAAAGGTTCAAGAGACAACCAGTATGATTGAATGATAAGGTTCATCTCTTACATGAGACCACTCTTTCAAGAGTGGGAGACGTGGCAGTTTTATCTAAAACAGGAATAAACATAGAAAGTCAAAATGAGGAAAAAGAGGAGTAGGTTCCAAATGAATAAGATAAAACCTCAGAAAAATGGCTTAATGAAACGGAGATAAATAATTTACATGATAAAGAGTTCAAAGTAATAATCATAAAGATGCTTACTGAACTTAGGAGAAGAATGGTGAACACAGTAAGAACTTAAAGAGTTAGAAAATATAAAGAAGTACCAAATAGAAGTCACAGAACTGAAGAATACAATAACTGGTCTGCAAAATATAATGGAGGAGTTCAACAGCAGGCTAGATGAAGCAGGAGAAAGGATCAGTGAACTCAAAGATAGGGTAGTGGAACTCATTCAATCAGAGCAGGAAAATGAAAAGAGAATGAAAAAAAGTGAAGCTAGCTTAAGGGACCTATGGGACAACATCAGGTGGTCTAACATTCATATTATAGGGGTCCCAGAAGGAGAAGAGAGAGAAATGGGCAGACTTATTTGAAGAAATGGTGGCTGAAAGCTTTCCTAACCTAGAGAAGGCAATGGGCAATTAGATCAGGAAGTCTAGAAAGTTCCAAAAAAGATGAACCTAGAGAGACCCACACCAAGACACATTATATAATAAAATGTCAAAAGTTAAAGAGAGAATCTTAAAAGCAGCAACAGGAAAACAACTTGTTACATGCAAAGGAACTCCTATAAGATTATCATATTTTTTAGCAAAAACTTTGCAGGCTTGAAGGGAGAGGCATGATATATTCAAAGTGCTGAAGGAAAGAAACTTCCACCTGGCAAAGTTATTCAGAATTGAAGGATATGAGATAAAGAGTTTTCCAGACAAAAGTAAAGGAGTTCATCATCACTAAATCAGCCTTACAAGAAATGTTAAAGGAACTTCTTTAAGCTGAAGACGAAGTTCCCAAGGTTGTAACAAGAAAACATATAAAAGTATAAATCTCACTGGTAAACATAACTATATAGTAAGGTAGTTGACTAATCACTGACAAAGTTAGTTTGAAGGTTAAAAGACAAAAGTAGTAAAAATAACTATAACTACAATAATTAGTTAAGGGCTATACAAGATAAGATGTAAAAGGTGCCACCAAAAACATAAAAGGCAGAGTACAGGAGGATAAAATATAGAGCTTTAGAATGCATTCAAATTTAAATTGTTATCAACTTAAAATAGATTGTTACAGGTTGTTATATATAAGCCTCATGGTAACCACAAAGCAAAAATATATAGTGGATACACAGAAGATAATGAGAAGGAAATCTAAGCATACCACTAAAAAAAAACCTCATCAAATCACAAAGGGAAAGAGCAAGAGAAGAGAGGAATTACAAAGCCTTCAGAAAACAATAAAATGACAGTAAGTACAGATCTATCAGTAATTACTTTAAATGTAAATGGACTAATTTTCCAATCAAAAAGCATAGGGTGCTGAATGGATTAAAAAAAAAGATCCATTTATATGCTGCCTACAAAAGACTCACTTCAGATGTGAGGACACAAACACACTGAAAGTGAAGGGATTGAAAAAGATGTTCCATGCAAATGGAAACCTCTCAGACTTGCCCACACTGAGCCTCAATTACAGTTTAAGTTTTCCTACCTCAGTACTGATTCCCGTGGAAGTTTCTGCTCCAGTGGGTTATGATTCTCTATATTTACCTGACAGTCTGTTCAGTTTTGGGGGCAGCAGTTTGTCTTGTCACTTCACCTATCTTTTGGAGCTAAGAACAGTTGTTGATTTTTTAATTTGTATAGCTTTTTACTGGTTATTAGCATGAAGTGGCTATTTCTGAGCTTCTTAAATTTTTTTTTTCAACGTTTTTTATTTATTTTTGGGACAGAGAGAGACAGAGCATGAACGGGGGAGGGGCAGAGAGAGAGGAAGACACAGAATCGGAAACAGGCTCCAGGCTCCGAGCCATCAGCCCAGAGCCCGACGCGGGGCTTGAACTCACGGACCGCGAGATCGTGACCTGGCTGAAGTTGGACGCTTAACTGACTGCGCCACCCAGGCGCCCCCTGAGCTTCTTAATATGTAGAACTGGAAACCAGAAATCCAGCTTTATTTTTGTGTTCTTACATTTAAGGAAATTTGTGGTTTTTTGCCTCTGTTTGTTAATTGTTTTCAGTCACGATTAGTATAGTGCAGAATCATTTCACTTTCATGTGACAGGCTTTTGGTTTTCCTTTCACATCCATCTGGCTTTATGTTCTTAAAATTTTATGTGTTTTTGCTGTTGCCTTATTTCTGCTATCTCTTTTTGTGTGAGTAGATTATGGTTCTTAATTCTTTATCCAAGTAATAGAGAAGATGATACACGGTTTCTTTTTATTCTACTACTGGTTACATATGTGTTCTGTAAAAACATTTGCAACAAACTGTTTCTTTAATTTTCAATATGGAGATTCAAGATATAGTTGATTTTCTTTATTTGTGGTAGTTATGTTCTTACACAGCTACTACAAACACTGAATTAGCAAATACTAAAGTAGTTCCTAGGGGACATGTACAATTAGGTTCCTGTGAGCTTCTAGTCACAATGTTTTTATCAACCGATGAACACATTACCTTGCTTTATGTATACTTCTGTTTAAAGCGATCTTTAATATATGTTTAATATGTAGATTTAACTCATGGCTGAAGGAAGCTTATCTAATGCAGTTTTTTCATATGTCACATCATCATGTTCTTGTGCTTAGGAACACCAGACAGCCCTTCAGCACTATAGTTGGGGACATTTGAAATAGTAAAATGTAAAAACATGACAATAAATAGACTGTGAAAAGGACACTTGTTTAGAGTTTGAGAGCTGAAACAAGAAGGAAGAGCATTGCCTTGTTCACCTTCAGCTGGAAGCATGTGTATTGGGCGACTCAAATTTTTTTGCCACATTGTGCATGTCTGCAAATAACTTCTAAAATGCTGTAAATATTGATTTTGGGATTACAGGCAAGTTTTAGTAAGTGAATTTACAAATACAAAATCTGTGAATAGTAAGGATCAACCATATCTGTTAACTCTGAAGGTAAAAAATCTTATGTATGTAAATGTGTATCTATTTTTGTCTTTCTTGTTAGGGTTTTGTTGATAACTCTGTTATTTTGACCCAAAGTGTTATTTTTCAGTGTGTAAAATCAGTTTTTTCAGGAATTTTTTACATTTAATGTCTTATGACTCATCAACAGTAGTTGTTTAGTCTTAGTACTGTGTAATCGATTTTATTCACTCTTTGTTCTTTGTAGACTAGCTTCCATGTCTTTTTAAATTTTGTTTCTTGTTAGCCTGAAATATATAGTTGGGTAATTATCTTCATGAAGAGTTTATCATATGAGTGTTCTCTTTTCTGAATTTTTGTCCAGTTGAGAAGCAGTTGGTCTTGTATGTGTATAGGTATGGGGTTCTTGGGTTTTGATCTTTCTGTCTCACTCTGAAAATTTAAGGATTGCTTCATTATAATTTGTGTTGTACTTTCTAAGAGGAAAGGTTTAAGTCTGAGATTAATAGAAGTCTGTTCTCCCTGGTCCTCATTCTCCTCCCCTCTTCTCCTTTTCGTAGATAATTCTTTATCACTCCTTGTTTTTCTGTAGGATTTCTAAAAAACATTTTTACTAGGCTGTATCTAGGTTTTAGCATGTTTTAATTATTTTTTCCTTGTGTACTCAAAATCTTTAGATGTCCCATTTCAGGTTTTCCTTCAATTAGAAACATTAGAAACATTTCATGTATATACATATACATACATACATACACACACACACATGTGAAACAGAACATGCTTTATTTAGCAAAAACTGGTGAGTGTGTATGTGGGAAGGCATGGCAGTAGTGTGCAGGGGCTGAAGGTGAGAGGGTCAGGGTGCATAGCATGGCTGAGATGTGACTCAGGATAGAGGAGCTAGAGGTCAGAAGACTGAGTTGGGCATTCTCTGGTAACTTATCACCTGGTCTTCTAAAGGCTATCAGGCTCAAGAGCCCCTGGGGTTTCTAGAGGCCTGACCAGTAAGGAGGGACTTCAGGGACAGTCTGAACAGCAGGCAGCCTTCACAGTGGTCCACAGCTCCAGGATGGCCTCCAAGATGGGGATGTCCAGGGTGGAGAAAGATCCAGAACCTGAAGCATCACATCCTTGGCTCCATCATTCAAAGGTGAGAAATACCAGCAGCAGAGCCCAGGAGAGTGTCTGAATTTCTTGGTTAGGTTATCAGATTAGAAGTATACTCCCTCCCCCTCCAAAAGTGTGCGCGCACGTGTGCGCACACACACACAGATAAAAACAACCACAAGCTGTCTGGATCACTATGTTGATGGCTGCAGGTCAGGGGATTAGGCTGTATTGTCACGGGAGTCCCCACTACCCCACTGGAATTAGACATAATTCTTAATGGGGTATTTGGAGGGACCCCAAGAGGTGACATGTGTGGCAGACACCAAGTATCGGGCCATATAATGGTATCCACTGTCCCCCTCCCCCCCCCCCCCCCCCCAGAAGGGCAGGTGTGGCACAGTAGCCCCTCGCTCAGCAACAAGAGGCGAAGAGTTGCTCTACCTAGAAGGAGGAGGCCCCCACCTCCGGCTTTTGGGCCTTGAGCACCCATGGGTTGTTGAAGTCCCGGATGATGGTGTGGGCTGTCTAGCAGATGGGGATCAGGGTCAGGACTTCTGAGATGACAAAGATGATCCTAGAGAAAAGCATCAGACAGGCCTTGGACTCCTTGTCTTCCATGCAGGTGGTACCCTTGGCTCTAGTGAGGTGGACCAACGGACCAAGGAGAGCCAACAGGAGGGTGATGACGCAAAGGGCGCAGACAGTCTGCAGGTCCTGGGGCAGCATTAGCAGTGGGTTGTACGCTTTGTACTGCATCTGGCCTGTGCTCTGCACCATGCAGGACATCCACGGCCCCTCCCATGCCACCTGGGCCACCATGGTGATGTTACTGATGAAGGCAGTCACCATCCACAAGGGACAGGGCACAGAATGCAGGAGCATTCATCCAGCCAAGCAGGGTTAGGATGATCTGCAGGATCTGCAGACCACCGGAAGCCACAGCAAGTTTAAAGTTGAGAGGAGCTACAAAGGAGCCCACAGGGATGTGTAGGAGCCGCCAATATTATATATTTTAGAGAGACATTGTATGGTGGTTAAGACTATAAACTGAGGAGCCAGATTGCTTGGTTTCCAATTCCTGCCATGATACTAGTGTCTTTGGGCAAGGTTCTTACCATTTTGTGCCCTAGTTTACACATCTGTAAAATGGAGATAATAACAGACTTACTTTAAGGTAGAATTAAAAGAGTTTATGTAAAGTGCTAAGAATAGTAACTGGTATAGTTAGGAATTGTTTTTATTATAGGCTTTATTACTATTCTCTCTTCAGCTTCCTCCCCCCGCCCCGGAATTGTTATTTTTTTAAATTTATGATTGCCCGTTTGGGATCTGATCTCCATATTTCTCTTACCTCAGTGTTTGTATTTCTTAATTTTTTTGTCGAATCTAGGATAAATGTTTGATTTTTTTGTCTTGTTTCTTTACTAATTTGTTCTGGTGGAATATCTAATCCAGACCTGGTGTGGTTTTGCCTTTGTTAATCATTTTATTTTGTTTCTGTACAATTTCTCCTAATCTTCCTTCTTCATAACTTCCTGCTCTAGTTTCACGTATATAATTTTGTTTTGAGCGTCAGTTAGAAATTTTATAAACATGTTTTCCTGTATCTTATAGTAAATATATTTCTGAAGAAATTTGGTTTATTTAGTCAAGTGTCCATAATTTGAATTGTAGAATCTTTTTGGATGTGAGGTTTTTTTCTTCTTCATTTTTATAGTGGAAAATCTCTGTTAGCCCAATATGGGTCATAACATAAGATAGAATTTGAGATGTATTATAAGAGATGGATCAAACTAAATCTTTAAATAAGTTGAAGGTAAGTGATACTGCTAAGACTCCTGTAATAACTGAGCCAGGGTTCACAGTATCATAAAAACAATAAATGATAGTCACTAATATGTATTCAACTTTTTTTTTTTTAAAGTGCCAGGAAGTATGCTCAGTGCTTTTACATGCATAATATCATTTAATTTTACCCCAACAGTTCTTAGGTGGATTATTGTTTTTGCTGTTTTAAACTTGATGAAGTTGAAGGTTAGAGAGATTTACTTAAGGTCATACAATTTGTAAATGGTGGAGGCAGGATTAAACTCAGTTGTGTGTATGCCGACTCTATTGGTTGAGGGCTTAACAGGCTTTAAGGCCTTAATTGTCAATATTTATTAGGGCTTGAACTCTTATAAGTAGGTTTAGTCCCAAACTCAGACACTGCCCCATCTCACCCATGGTGGATGGTGGGAGCTGTGTTTAGATTCCTCTTGGTGAAAGAATTCCTCAATGCTCCACTTAATATACTTTGAAAAACCATGGAATTTGTTCACTTCTTAATTTGGGTTATTCATAAATAACTCCTCTGATGCACACAGGTAATCCTTCTCATTGCTGTACTACTTTATTACTTGTTTCTTAAGCAGAACACAGTACTGCTGATGTCTTGCTTTTAAAAAATCTGTTGTGGTCTATATAGATATTCTTGGAGTTCTGGGCATATGGTTGGCACCTTTTCCTGGAGAGCAGAGAACCCCAGTTTGTATGAATGTATTTTCTGTTTTTTTTTTTTTTTTTAACAATTTTAAGATGGTTTTATTAATTTAAATTTTGAGAGAGACATGGTACGATTGGGAGAGGGGCAGAGAGAGAGTAAGACACAGAATCTGAAGCAGGCTCCAGGCTCTGAGCTGTCAGCACAGAGCCCGAAGTGGGAATCCAACCTACAAGCTGTGAGATCATGATCTGAGCTAAAGTTGGACATTTAACTGACTGAGCCACCCCAGGCTCCCCTATATGAATGTATTTTCATTGTTTGCCATATTCCCTGTCACTTAATAATTGTTAGTTGAATGAGTACTGTATAAATTAAATTAGATAAGGAGATTCCAATAGTGTAAGTCCTTCAGGATGGGCATATTTAATGCGGTTGAATATGCATATCACAATCAGCTAGGAACTTTTTTCACAATACAGATTTTTTTTTTTAAGTTTATTTACTTAGAACAAGCTCAGGAGGGGCAGAGAGAGAGAGAGAGAAAGAGAAAGAGAGAATCCCAAGCAGGCTCTACCCTGCCAGCACGGAGCCCAATGCAGGGTTCAAACTCACAATCTGTGAGGTCATGACCTGAGCTGAAATCTAGAATTGGATGTTTGACTGAGCAGGCACTGCTTCACAATGCAGATTCCTATTATGACTAGTCCTTTTTCCTTTAACTATCCATGATATTTGGGATTCAGGAAAAGAATGGTTCTAAGGGGTCGAGTACATTTGGAGACTGTAAAATGATTGAATGTTTGTTTGTTGTTTTTTTTTTTTTAACGTAGGCTCCATGTCCAGCACAGAGCCCAACGTAGGGTTTGAACTCATGACTCTGATAACAGACCTGAACTGATGCTTAACTGAGCCACCCAGGTGCTCCATTTGAATATTTCTTTTCTTCTTCTTGTTTTAAAGTTCATTTGAGATGGAGAAAACATGAGTGGGGTCAGGGAGGAGAGAGGGAGAGAGAATTCCAAGCAGGATCTGTGCTGACACAGCTCAGAGCCTGACATGGGGCTCGAACTCATGAACATGATCTGAGCTGAAATTAAGAGTCAAATGCTTAACCAGCTGAGCCATCCAGGTGCCTCTGAATAGTTCATGATGAATAATTGCTGCTTTTTTTTTTTTTTTTTGATATTTAGGTGTTCGTGCTGTAATGATTAAAGTGTGTATACGGTTTAGATCTTGTTTATAATAACTTTTAAGGGTTTCATGAAGTAATAACACATTATTGTCTAGTTCATTATGGAGTTATTTACTGTATTAAACCAGTCCTATAATGACTTTGCAGATTGTGATATTACTTTTGTCTTTTAGAACAGGAAAGACATAAATAATCCCTAGGTTGAAGGACTTGACTTAACGAGAGCAAATTTATGATAGGTGAATTTTTAACTCTTTGAAATGTGGTATAGTATTTTGGTTAATTAAGATGATTGTTTAGGTTACATGAAAACAAATCTTTATAAAATGAAAGTATTTGCAGTAATTAAAAAGGAATGAGATTATTTTGATCAGCAACAGGGTGCCTTGTACTGTACTGGGAATTAATGGCATAAAAATATCTCTGGTACCTATTTCAGTTTGTTTTTATTAAGAATTTGAGATTTTGTGGCAAATAAGAGTAGAGGCAAGAGAAAAATCAAACTAAAATAGGTACTCGAGATGTTTTTATATAAGCTCTTATGTAGGTGGTAGCTAAAAATCTGGTATTCCTAGAATGTGAAGCACATATATCACATCTTACTCTTTGGCACATTAGCAGGATAAGCTGGCATAAATAACAGCTTCTTTTCCTGATGGGAAATTTTATGCCTTTTTGTACTTTTAGTCCATTAGATTTTTATCTCTACTTGAATGTGAATTTAAAGAAACCCAAACATTTATCTGTACACAAGCTAGATGGGTGGCTCTAAAAAAATTGTTTTAATTGTATAACCCCATAGGCTAATATCATTGGACTAGAGCAGACTTAATTAGCTGGGGAGATTGTTGAAACTGGTTCTAGAGGTGATAGAAATTATGTTTTGAAGGATTCAAGTTTTGTATATCTAGTTTATACTACCTTAGCATTTCTAAGATTTGAGTTTTCTATGCCTTAAAAATTTTTTTATTTACTTGACCTTTTCTGGGATTGAGATAGTGTTTGTTTCCTGCTGTATTTGTTTTCTAGTCAAATTGGTTCTTTATATTTTATTACTATTCCTTCTAATTATGTTTCAGTGTTATTTGGTACATAAAATTTCAGCCACATTTTCTTGTCCCTTTTGATTATATTTTGCATTTATATGAATGACCTTTGTAGAATAAAGTATGGTGCCTTTTATCTTGTTGAAAGATGAAAAGCTTTTTGAGGTGGTCCCCTTTCTGTTCCAGTCATTCAAATCTGAGATCACTGTGCTATCACATTGCAGGCCATTTTTCCTTGACACTGAAGGAGGGCCTCACTTTGGTCATTTTCTTTTGTTTTAATTTGCTGTTGTCATTATGGAAGTTTCTAGGAACTGTTCTTTAATTTTGACATGTACTTTATTTTTTTCATCATATATTTGGGTGTCACGTGCTAGATGCTAAAGGAAATATAGGCTTTGTTTTTGTGGGTTTTTTTTTAAACTTTCCATACTATTTATTTTTTTCTTCTATTTTGGCACATTTTAAGCATATAAAATACAAATTTCAAGCATAAAAAATTAGGGCGAATGATATAATATATAATCCTGTAACCTCTTATCAACTTTAGCAGTTATCAAATGATGACCAATCTAGTTTCCTCTGGGCCCACCCAGATTTTATGAAACAAATCTCAGACATCATGTTATTTAATTTGTAAATATTCACTATGCGTTTCCAGAAGACAAGGATTCTTTCATAACTATACCACCATTTTCATACTCAGAAATATTAACAATCATTTCTTAATATCCTTGATTTGTCACTGTTCTCATTTTCCTTGCATAAATGGGAAATTTGGTGTGGAGGTCTCTAATATTTTAGTTTACTGTCTTATTTATTTTTTATTTTTTAAATATATATTTTTAATGTTTATTTTTGAGAGAGAGATAGAGAGAGACACACAGCGAGAGCGAGAGTGAGCCTCTGAAGCAGGCTCCAGGCTCTGAACTGTCAGCATAGAGCCTGTCCTGGGGCTTGAACTCAGGGACTGCGAGATGATGACCTGAGCTGAAGTTGGAGGCCTAACTGAAGTTGGATGCCTACCTGATTGAGCCACCCAGGTGCCCCTACTGTTTTCTTTTAAAAGTTACCTCAGGGGCACTTGGGTGACTCACTTGGTTAAGCATCTGACTCTTGATTTTGGCTCACATCAAGCTCTCTTGGTTGGTGAGATGGAGCCTCATCCACATCTGGCTCTGAACTGACAGTGTGGAGCCTGCTTGGAATTCTCTCTCTCTGTTCTTCCCCAACTCATGTGCATTTTGTGTGCGCTCTCTCTTCCAAAATAAATAATCTTTTTTTTTTTTTCTTTTTAAGGTTAATTTATTTTTGAGAGAGGGAGTGTGAGCGGGGGCGGGACAGAGGATACAAAATGGACTCCGTGTTGACAGCAGTGAGCCTGATGGGAAGCTCGAACTCACGAACTCTGAGATTGTGACCTGAGCTGAAGTCGGGTGCTTAACTGACCGAGCCACCCACATACCCTTAAAATAAATAAATAAACTTAAAAAAAGTTACCTCATTATATCTTAAACCTGTGGAAATTCTATATAATGACAAGTGTATGCTGGTTATTTGCCCAGCGAAAGAAACTGTCAATGCTGTTATCATCCTTTAGAGGGAAAGTTCTGATGAGGCTGTGGGGTATTAGATGGCTCTTTGGGTTTTAGGAACTTTGAATTTACTCACCTTGGGTAATCTAATTCATTTATTCTGCAAATATTTTACTGTCTGCTATATGCCAGACATTCTTCTAGGTGAATAAAACAAATATCCTTGCCTTTGAAGATGCTACATCCTAGTTGGAGAAACAGACAGTAAACAGTAAATATAATACAAAAGTAAATCAGATTGTATGTTAGAAAATAAGTGTTCTGGGAAAGAAAGAGTAAGCAGATCAGGATAAATGGGGGTTGGAAATTGGTGGTGGGGAAGCAGTATGAGATAAGACAATCAGGGCAGGTCTTTCAAGAGGATGAAATTTGAGTAAAGATGTGAACAGGGAAGTAAACATGTTAGATATCTGGTTGAAGAGTGTTCTGTTTTGCAACAGCCAGAGCAAGCATGTCAAGTGGTTTAAGAGAAAGCAAGGAGCTTGTTTTAGATGGAATTGAGACTAAAAGGGGGAGAACTGTAGGAGATAAGTCACAAAGATAAGGTAAGATGGGGTGGGGGAAGTGGTGAGGAGGGGTGACTTTATAGTGCAGATATTGAAGGTCACTTGGCTTTTATTATGAATAAGATGGGGGAGCCATTGGAGAGTTGTTTTGATCAGGGGACTGGAAAGAACTAAATTAGAAGGATCATTCTGGTTGCTTTTGAAAATTGACCATAGGGGAGCAAGTAAAGAAGCAGAGAGAGTAGTTTTGAAGGCTTTTAGAATAATATAGGTAAGAGATGATAGTAGGTGGGGCTGGGGCTTGGTGGTGGCAGTGGTAGTGGTGAGAAATGGATGATTTCTGGATGTAATTTGGAGGTAGAACCAAAGTAATTTTCAGATGTTGTAGATGTAAGGTGAGGGAGTGGAGAGAGAGAGAGTTAGTTTGAGGAAGGAGAAAAAGAGAACAAGAGGAGTAGCATGACTGATAATTTTGTCCAGAGTAACTAGAAGGGTGGAGTTGCCATCAACTGAGATGAGAAAATCTGCAGGAGGGTGGTGTGGAGTGAGGATAGGTGGGTTAGGGGCAAGGTTGGAAGTATGGTTTCTGAGTATGTTGAATTTGAAATGTCTCTTAGATATCCATTTGGAGGAGACTACTATGTAACTATGCTTGCCAAATAATGTGTTGAACATCAGCAACAACAGTGAATGCTTGTTAAAAAATTAACTGGAAGAATCTAGTTAATGGAGTGGCATTAGAACCTGGGGCTCTAATATTCCTGTCTCTGCCCTCAGTGTGCAGCAAGTGTACTGTGGCTTGTGATCCAAGATTCAAAGGCATGACAACTACCAAGATGGACATCAACATGCACATTCAACAACATGAGAAACTGTCAGATACTGGATTTCTGAGGACTTATTTTTTTTATCACACCTTGCCTATTTAAAACCTCAGAACACATTTAAAAACATCTGCTAGTAGGTGGGATAGTCAATAGAAATGGTTATGGAGTCATTGAATAACTTGTTCTTCTAACTATATAAAGTATCTTCGGGTTTTGTTTGCCTCGTGAGAGTGCAAATTTGTAAAGTAGAAAAATCTAGTACTAGAACAGTTTTTACTTTGAATTATTTTTCCAATGAACAGGGACTTAGTTTATAGTTTATAGTTTCAATTTAGCAAGGACCCGCTTCCCTTTTGCTTTTGTAGATGCATGACGTTATATAATAGAAACTCTTACGAAATGTTAGGTACATGTCAAAATATTTCCTAAATATTAAACTTCTTCAGATTATTCTGTGCCTTTGTGTTTGTTTTATTTGTGCAACACAATTTGGAAGTCCTTTTTTTAGGATTTCAAAACTTTTTTTCATACTACTTAACTTTCCTCATAAGCACCCCATTGAATCATTTTACTGAAAAGATTAGAAAGTAGTCTGAAGTATAGTACCTCTTCTTTGTTATAAATTTACCAAATCAAGGAAGAAAATGCCTCTTCTTGAAACCTAGTTAACTTGAGGGATTTTCAAGAACTCTAATTCTTTTATGTGGCTCACTAATTCTTGCAGAACTAGACAGAGATAAATGCGTAAAACATACAAATGTTCACACTGTATGCCAAGAAGCATTTGGGTTTTATGTATTTAAATTTCTTCTGAGGGTTAAAAGGTGTTAAGTCAGGCATATCTCAGAAACATTCAGTGTTATACTAAACCCAGAGGGCTCTGTGCTTCAAAGACAGAGATCAGATCTTTGTCTGTAGACTTGATAGGAAAAGAAAAACAATTAAAAAATATCACTTGACTTCTTTTCTTTAGTTGTGTTGGTGCAATGACTGAGGTGTCCTTCACTGCTGATCTTGTGTGGATCAAATCTCTTAGTCTTTCTCTTAACTGTAGGAACCAGGTCTGGTTGCCAAGTTCACGAAGTTTTGGTTGCTACCTTGATTCTCTCTGCTATACCCAACAAATTGGTAATTAGCATTTCCTCTGTTAGTGCCAGTTATTGTGGCGAAACACAGTAAACAAGAATTCACTTCTTTTTCCTCTTAATTCTGCTTGGTGTTATATTTTGGTATACTTTGATAGACTGTGTTATGTGAGAGCAGAAGAGACAATTGATTGGAATCAAATGTTTGTAATAGTGTAATAATTACCAGTCTTTGGAAAGGTAATATGCTAGTAAATAGATTTCTCAGTTGAGGATTTCTACGTTTTGTTTCAGGCTCTGTAACTTGTTAGATTATTTAATTTCTCTGTGCTGTAGCTTTTTAAAGAAATATTTGTTCTTCAAATATTCAGAAGATAAATGATGTGTAGAAGCTAGAGCTTAGAGATCTTGGAGATTAACTAGTCCAATACCTTATTTTCAGATAAAGAAAACAAGTGTGTTCATAGAAGTGAGATGCCTTTTCTCATGGGTACATTGGGCCTGAAAGAACTGTGATATGTGCTTTATGCAGTATCATACAAGATACCAAGTGTTAGATGGTGACCCACATATCACAAAACTTCGGTTTTATTATATCAAGGGGGGATATAAGTATACAGTGGATACTTTAGTGATGAACTCTTCTGTCTTGTGATGATTTTTTTTCCCCCCTTGACCATATGCCTGTATCTGCTGGGCACAAAACTGATTATTAGTCTTAAGCCAAGTTTATGGGACTCTGAATTGTACAGACCTTGGTTTTCCAGGAAGTAAGTGACTATATAATTTTATCAACCTTACTCTTGAATAGATGGCATATATAATAATGGCAGAAAAGCCAAGAGAAAAATATAAAGTCAAATGCCATTAAAATTTTTGAGTATATTTTCAAAATATTTTTCATTTAGGGGCACCTGGGTGGCTCAGTCGGTTAAGCATCTGACTCTTGGTGTTTCAGCTCAGGTCATGATCTCATGGTTCGTGAGTTTGAGCCCTGTGCCGGGCTCTGCACTGACTGTGCAGAGCCTTCTTGGGATTCTTAACTTTTCCCTCTCTCTCTACCCCTCCCCCACTCATATTTGTGTTCTCTCTCTCTCTCTCTCTCTCTCTCTCTCTCTCTCCTTCTCAAAAATAAATAAATAAACTTAAAAAAAAAATTGGGTGCCCGATGGTTCAGTTGGTTAAGCATCCGACTTCAGGGCAGGTCAAGATCTCATGGGCTGTGAGTTCAAGTCCCATGTTGGGCTCTGTGCTGACAGCTCAACACCTGGATCCTGCTTCAGATTCCATGTCTCCCTCTATCTGCCCCTCCTCTGCTCTCTCTGTCTCTTAAAATAAATAAACTTAAAAAAAACATTTTTTAAGGGGGTACCTGGGTGGCTCAGTTGGTTGGGCATCCGACTTTGGCTCAGGTCATGATCCAGTGGTTTGTGGGTTCAGGCCCCACATTGGGCTCTGTGCTGAGGGCTCAGAGCCTTGAGCCTGCTTCGGATTCTGTCTCCTTCTCTCTCTGTCCTTCCCCGGCTTGCACTCTTCCAACTAAGCCAGCCAGACACCCCTTTAAGTGAAGGCATTTAAAAACAGGTCAATGAATTAGTCAACCATTGCTGTGGCAATGCTACATAACAATGCTGAAATGTTTGCTGGCTTACAAAACAAATATTTAGGTTTTTAACTCATGGTTGTGTGGGTCTGGAGGGAGACTCTACCTCTTTCTGTGTATTGGATTCGGGTCTTTTTCACAAGTTGCATTTTGAGTCTTTTGGCTTCTTGGTCCACTATCATCATCAACATCTTCTTCCTTTTTTTTTTTTTTTTTTTAATTAAAAAAAATTTTTTTTTAAAGTTTGTTTATTTTGAGAGAGAGAGAGCACAGTCAGGGGAGGGCAGAGACAGAGGAAGAGAGAGAATCCCAAGCAGGCTGTGTGCCGCCAGCACAGAGCCCGATGTGGGGCTCGAGCCCACGAAACTGTGAGATCATGACCTGAGTCAAAATCAGGAGTCAGATGCCCAATTGACTGAGCCACCCAGGTGCCCCTCTATTGCCTTTTAAACCATCCTTTGTAAGTACCACTTGTATTCTTCTTTTCCTCTGGTAATTATTTCAAGTAAGTCATTTCTCCCCTTTTTTTCTTTCATCAGATCAAGTATACTGTTTATCTGGGGAATTGTCAACTTTTTATATACTATCTTCTTCATTCACCTAGATTTTTGTCCTTATATTTACTATATGAAACTTATTAAAATATATCTTTTATGTCTTTTTGTTTGCATATAATTATATTAGGACTTATTAGGTTTCATGTCACAGAAACTCAACTTAAACTAACTTATGGGGCACCTGGGTGGCTCAGTTGGTGAAGTTTCTGACTTCGGCTCAGGTCATGATCTCACAGTTTGTGAGTTCAAGCCCCGTGTCGGGCTCTGTGCTGACATCTCGGAGCCTGGAGCCTGCTTTGGATTCTGTGTCTCCTTCTCTCTCTGCCCTTCTTTGACTTATGCTCTGTCTCTCTCAAAAATAAGTAAACAAAAAAAATTTAACTTATGCAGGGGTGCCTGGGTGGCTCAGTTGGTTAAGCGTCCGACTTCAGCTCAGGTCTAGATCTCTTGGTTTGTGAGTTTGAGTCCTGTGTCAGGCTCTGTGCTGACCGCTCAGAGCCTGGAGCCTGCTTCAGATTCTGTGTCTTCCCCTCTCTCTGCCACTCCCCGATTCACACTCTGTCTCTCAAAAATGAATAAATATTTAAAAAAAATTATTAAACTAACTGATGGAAAAAGAATTTATTGAAAGGGATATTTCATAGAATTAAAGGAATAGTGGATTTACCAAGACTGAGGTTTGGAACAGATAGAGCTATACCTCAGGATTGTCTCAAACAAAATGGTAGGGACTCGACTAAGACTCTCCTGCTTGTCTGGCTTTAGGATATACTTATCTCTTTCATTGCATATTGACCTTCTTCATATGGGGGAAAACATGGCTACCAACAATTCTTAGTTTATCTAAAAAATTTCTGCTCTAAGACAGACAACTGTCATGATGAAGTCTTTGGTCACCAGTCCAAAAATCTTAGGAATTGGGTTAATTGGTCTAAGTAGTTTGGATTCAGTGCCCATCTTTGGAACTGTTTGGCCATGGTGTTGAGGTTTCTATAAAAAACATGAGATTTGAACAGAGGGAAGGCTTATTTTCAGAAAAAAAGGTCTTGAGATTATTGCTGGACAAAAAAAAAAAAAAAAAAAAAAAAAAAAAAAGGTATCCACTAAAGTAATGTGAATTACTAAGGCCCTTTTGTGCCCCTTTGTGCAGGAGTATACTTGCATACATCTATTCATGTTGGTGTGGCTCTTGCCTGAGAACTGGAATAATGGATGGACTGTTTAGTAAATAGGAACTATGGTAGTTTTTTTTTTTTTTCCCCTCAAGACTGGATGGTTTTTTTTAAAGCACAGAATAATTATAGTTGGTAAATGTTGTTCCAGATTATTCTGTTTTCTTATTGTAAATTAAGACTATTTTGTGTTTCCAGTGTTGTAACAGGCCTACTATAGTCATTTGAATTCTCATGCCTAATAGAACTTGCAGCTTATCTTGTCCAATTTTGACTCACACTCATATATTCAGGGTTCTATTTTAGTTCAAGAGCTACTTGAAAATGAATAGGTGCAAACACATAATCTAAAAGCAAGAAGCTGGCTAACCACATTTGGCACAAAAAGAAATTGGACCATGTGCACCACGATTTTATACTTTTGAATGTGTTCAGTTATTTTGGGAAGAAGATAGCTTCCAGTTAGACTCTGCTAAATGTTGCTACACTGTTTCTAGTGTATATGTGAAAATTGTAGTTTTAGGCATCCAAGTGAGGTGTTAATTTAAAATATATTGCTCATTTCACAAAAATGATGTGGACTTAAAGTGAGAATTAAAAGCCATTTCACTGGGTAGAATTGGTAGAATTGCTATCGGTGTGGGGATAAGCGTGTGTTTAAGTGATTCAGTCAATCAAAAATATTTATTGAACTCCTTTGAGAAGGGAAAAAGGGGATGAATAGAAAAAACACACATCAGATTTTCTGTAGGACTGATAAGTTTCCTGTCCCTTATTCTCTTGTACCTTTAAAATGCCTAAAGAATAAAAATGTGTATGCCAACACTGTAGTTCCCAGTATTTTTTTTGGTCAGATTTTACAGTCTAACTTTTGGATTATAATAGGGTAGCCTTTTAACCAAATGCCTTTAAAAGTCATTTTGCTTTTGTGCACTGTTCTGTTTTACATGCTGAGTTGAAATGGATGTATTAGTCTTGAGTTCATAGAACAGTGAGCTCCATATTATTTAAAAGACCCCTGCAAGTTTTCCAGCTGCTCTTTCTTTTGACTGGAAGAAATAATAGTAGATTGCCATAAAGAGAAAGTAACATTAGCATATTAGCATATTGCTTCATAGTAGTAGATTTAATAAATTATGTTTTGAATTGACTTGTGAAATGGAATTCTTCAGCACATCACATGGAATGAGAATCTTAAGATTAAGTGACTTTAGAATTCATTCAGTCCAACTTCCTATCTGATGCGGGAGTCCATTCTGCTACATCCAAGATAATTGACTTGTTTATTAAGCAGATATTTTTTGAGCCCATGTTATCTGTACTGGCACTGTGCTGGGGATGTGTTGGTGAGTAAAATAAAGATAGACATGGTCCCTGCATGTCCCCTAACAACTTGTAGTTGAGTGCTCAGTTGATCATTCAGTCTTAGCAGGTAGGGAAAAATTGACATGTTGACAATATTGAGCTTCTAATCCATGAACATTGAGTATCTCTTAATTTATTTAGATCTTTTAAATTTCTTTCATAAGTGTTTTATAGATTTATTACTTATAGATCTTATATGTATCTTGTTAAGTTTATACCTAAGTATTTCATCTTTTTGTGATATGGTAAATGGTACTGCTTTTTTAAAACTTCAGTTCCAATTGTTCATTGTATGTAGGGAAGAAATCGACATTTGTTTACCTTGTATCCTGTGACCTTCCTGTACTTATTTGTTGTAGGAAGTTGTTTTTGTTCTTGTAGATTCTTTGGGATTTTCTACATAGATAATTATGTAATCTGTGAATAGAGACTGTTTCATTCTTCCTTTATGATCTCTATACTTTTGTTTCTTATGGTGTTGAATCAGAGTCGTGAGAGAGGGCATCCTTGTGTTGTTCCAAGTCTTAAGGGGAAAGTGCCCAGTTTCATAATTAAGTATGTTAGCTGTAGGTTTTTTGTAGATACTCTTAGTCAAGTTGAGGAAGTTTCATCAATCGCTAGGTTGCTGAGAGTTTTTATTTTGATCATGAATGAGTGTTGGATTTTGTCAAATGCATTTTGTGTGTAACTGACATGATCATGATTTTTCTTTAGCTTATTTTGATATGTTTTATTACATTGATTAATTTTTGAATGTTGTCAGTCTTACCTTGGGTGTAATTCTTTTTACATATTGTTGAATATAATTTTATAATATTTTGTGGGGCAGAGAGGGTGACACAGAATCCGAAGCAGGCTTCAGGCTCTGAGTTGTCAGCACAGAGCCTGATGCCAGGCTTGAACTCAAGAACTGTGAGGTTATGACCTGAGCTGAAGTTGGACACTTAACCCACTGAGCCATCCAGGTGCTCCTGAAATATTTTAAAGTGTTGGCTTTGCATTCTCAGATTTTTGTATTTGTGTGCAAGTGTGCAAATTTAGTAAACATCTGCATTGAGGTTCAAAGAAATGGAAATGTTCAACCAAATAAAGTAGCATTGGGCAAACTTCTAAAAGTATTCTTAAGGCCCTTGGAGGCAGGGTTTTATGCTTGTAATGAGAGCTGACTTAATTCTGCGGAACATGAGAAATTCTGGGCTGTTTTGAAGAGATCACAAAATTACTTTTGGTAAACTAATAGTTTTCTTGTTAGCCTGGCAGAATATCTAACATTTTCTTGGGCTAAAGAAAACCTCTTAAAAATGGACATCTTATTTGAATTGTATAGCCATTAGTATTCATTAACATGCTGATTTATTTATTTATTAAAAAATTTTTTAAAATGTTTTATTTTTGAGAGAGAGGGAGAGAGAGAGCGCGAGCATTAGTGGGGGAGGGGCAGAGAGAGAAGGAGACACAGAATCCAAAGCAGGCTCCAGGTTCTGATCTGTCAGCACAGAGCCTGACACGGGGTTTGAACTTGCAGACTGTGAGATCATGATCAGAGCCGAAGTCAGCTGCTTAGCTCACTGAGCCACCCAGGGGCCCTTAGCATGCTGATTTAGAGTTAATGGCCAGGGTAGATATTTATCACTTACACAAAAAGAAATTTTTTCTTTCTTTTCTTTTTTTTTTTTGAGAGAGAGAGCGCACGTGTGCGTGTTAGTAGGGTAAAGGGGCAGAGGTAGAGAATCTCAAGCAGGCTCCATGCTCACCAGGGAGCCCAGCACGGGGCCAGATCCCACCACCCTGGGATCATGACCTAAGCTGACTGAAATCGAGAGTCGGACACTCAACTGAGTGAGCCACCCAGATGCCCCAAAGAAGAATGTCTTGGGAGAAGACATAACTTTTGATGGAGAGAGGAGAGGTGTGGAGAAGGTTCATTGTTATGTAGTGACAGATACCAACCCTCAGTCTCTAGGAATAGGTGAGGAAACTTCAAGAGACAGTATAATGTAGTGGTTCAGAGCATGTTCTTTGAAGTCTGAATACCTGGTTTGAATCTTGGCTCTGCATTTGTTTTTTGTGAGAACTTTAGCCTGATTGGTGCTTTTAACAACAAATTGTTTGACGCATTTATTGAATATCTACTATGTACTAGCTGCTACACTAGGCATATGATATTCTCAGGTAAATGAAAGAGTTGGAATTTGGGTTTATTTAGATAGCCTTAGCATCAGGGGGGTGGCCTCAGGCTTCCCCGCCTTCTTTTCTATATCTCATCTTATCCTGCTCTCACCCATGCTCACTGTGATCTAGCTATTATGGCCTCCTTTCTCATAAGCCTTTTCTCATATCTGGGCTTTTTGTATTTGTTGTTTCTTCTACTTGAAGTTCTTTTCCCCTAGGTCTTTCCATGGCTTACTCACTCTTATTAAGCCCAAACGTCAACTGGGTCCATATTGCCTCCTGTCTTCTCATTACCTTTCATAGTATATATTCCAGTACGTGATCTTGATTTATTTTTTTCTATGTTATTTCTTTCTTCCATAAGAATGTTAGCTCTAGGAAGACTGGAACTAAATTGGTCTTATCATTTAGTCTCCAGGTCCCATGATTGTTTCTAGTGCATCGTAGAGACTCATTAAATATTTGTTGAATGGATGAATGAAAGCTGATACCTTAGGAGTCAGCCATATGAAAGGAGGCAAGAGCTAAGACCCTATAGTGTAAAAGAACTTTCGGTAATTAAAGAGCTGTAATGGTAAAGTGACAGAAGGAAAGGTGTGTTGGGCTTTGTAAGTCCTGGCATAATTTGGATTTTATTTGAATTTTAGTGAAAAGAGTAAAAAAATTTTTTTTTAAGTTTATTCATTTTGTGAGAGGGTTAGAGACAGCGTGAGTGGGGGAGGGGCAGAGAGAGAGGGAGGGAGAGAATCCCAAGCAGGCTCTGTGCTGCCAGTGCAGAGCCCAATGTGAGGCTGGAACCCATGAGACCGAGAGATCATGACCTGAGTGGAAACCAGGCTTAACTGACTGGGCCACCTAGGCGCCTCAGTGAAAACATTTTAGAGTAGAGTTCTAATGTAATCTAATTTATTTTCTGAAAGATTTCTTTGGCATCTCTGTGAAGAATAGATTAGGGGAAGAGAGGACTGGAAGTAGGACTTGGGTTAGGAGACTTTTTTAGTAGATGAGAACATTGCCTGGATTAGGTTGATAAAAATGTCCATGAAGAAATGGGATAGATGTGGGATTTATTTTGGAAGTGGGGCTAACATGACATGCTTATGGGAGGAATGAAGAAGTAGAGATGAATTAAGAATGATATCCAAATTACTTATTTGAGCAACTTGGTAGAAAGTGGTGTTATTAACTGAAATGGGAAATCTGAATGAGAAATTTGGAGGAGATGTTAGGAATTACATTTGGGTCACATTTAAGTTATTGATAAGAATTCCACATGGAAATATAAAGTAGAAAGTTGGGGGGCGCTTGGGTGGGTCAGTCGGTTAAGCATCTGACTTTGGCTCAGGTCATGATCTCACAGTTTGTGAGTTCAAGCCCCACGTCCGGCTCTGTGCTGACAGCTCAGAGCCTGGAATCTGCTTCAGATTCTGTTTCTCTCTCTCTCTGCCCCTTCCTTGCTTATTCTCTCTCTCTCTCTCTCTCTCTCTCTCTCTCTCTCTCAAAAAAAAAAAAAAAAGTTGGATTCCAAATGAAGAATTTAGAGGACATTTGGGTTGGGAGAGAAATTTGGGAGACTATTAGGTATAGATGGCATTTAAATACATGGCAATGAGAGATACTGCTTAGAGAGATGTGTGTGGCAAGGAGTCACAAGTTCAGAACTTGAACTTGGGGAATTTCCAGCATTTAGATGTTAAGTTGAGGAGTGGCAGCTTGGGCTTGAAGAAGGATTGGCCACAGAAAGAATATCTGGAATGTGTAGCGTCTTGGTAATCAAAGATTCTTGGGACAGCCTGGAAGGGCAAAGACGTGGCCTCTAACACATACTGTTTTCAGAAACATTTACTTGCAAAATGAAAAATCTTTAGAGGACAGAAAAATGTGCTTGAAGGATTTAACATTTAAAAGGAAGGATATTCACATGTCCAACAGAATGAAATGATGGCTAGCTAATTACACTATCCTAGAATAGTTACTCTTTATTTTAAAGTTACTGGGAATTTTGAGTTTCAATGAAGATGGAAGTAATTATTAAAGTGTAACTGGAAGCTGAGAGTAAATCTTTTTTTTTTTTTCTTTTTTTTTGCCAAGAATAATGGTGTTAGTGTCACCTAAAGGCAAAATGAGATATTGCAGCCATATTTATGTGGGGCAGAGAACAGAATAACTTAATTGGAACGAGAAAAAGAACAATTCTGGGCAATTTTAAGGCATGCATCAGCAGACTTAGAGAGTCCTGTGTTCTTTAGCCCCAGTTTACTTGTTCTACCCCTCTATCACATTACCCCTTTGGTCACTGAGCAGATTAATACACCGTTCTCTTTTGTCTTTTACATTTCAGCTCAGATATTTCCCTGAGTTCTTTCCTACCACCTTACTTAAAGTTGTCCCTATGCTTTTTGTAGCTAGTCATTGTTACAATAACATATTTTATCTTCTTCATAGCCTTTAGAGTGATTTGGAATTACATTTGCTTACTTGCTTGATTTCTTACTAGATGTAAGCTCCAGGAGAGCAGGCAACTTGTCTGCCTTAGTCACTCCTATAACCCTAATGCTGAGTACTGTGTTTGTTATGTAGCACACAGGTTCAGTTAAATTAGCAGTGTGAATATTTGAACTTCTGGAAGTGATAGACATTGTTGAGTTTCTGTGGTGTACAGATCTATCCAGAAAGCAGAATTACACTGTATTTACACTGTTTGTCATATGAATGCAATGTGAAAGACTTGGCCTTTTCCCCACCCCCTTGTGCTGATAAGTGGTAGTGTGTCTGGAAAAGAAAAGATACATGGCTTAGTGTATTGAATTCTTTTTTTTTTTAATTTTTCTTTATTTTTGGGAGAGCGCAAGTAGGGGAGGGGCAGAGAGAGGAGGACCAAGGATCTGAAGTGGGCTCTGCACTAGCAGGCTGATAGCAGCAAGCCGAGCCCATACAGGCTTGATACCACAATTGCGAAATCATGACCTGAGCTGAAGTCAGATGTTCAACTGACTGAGCCACCCAGGTGCCCCTGGGTGTTGAATTCTTATTAATTAGTCAACTTACGTGACACAAAGATATTTTAAGGTACAATACTTTTAGGAGATACGTTTTTGTAAACATTTGGATTTAATTATAAAGTAATTTCAGTGACTTTGTGTATGAATTTGGTTTCTAGTATCATGCTTAATTATTTCCTCTATTAAAAAAGAACAAAAATAGTATTTCTAGGAGAAATGAATCAAGCAGTGGTAAATCTGTTTAGTTGAGATATGGGCGGGTTTGTGTTGTTTTTCAGGGCACAATATGGTTCTTTTAGTCTGGGAATTCAGGGTGAAGGGAGTACATTTGCATTATGTGGCCCAGTCCAAGAAGGTAGCCTCCCTAGTTTTGAGATAATTATCTAGCCAACAGAATTCTTTTTCATGTGAACCATTTTTAAAGGCTGAGTATTGATCATGTTCTTATTCATGCTGTTTGTTTTGTTTTGTTTTTGTTTTGTTTTGTTTTGTTTTTGTTTTTGTTTTTGTTTTTAAATCTCTGTAGTTTTGACCAGGTGGATGTGGGAAGAGAAGTTTGTAGAATTGAAATGGAGGTCAGAGCTTCATTACAGAAGGTTAGTGGGTCATCAGATTCTGTGGCTACACTGAACAGTGAAGAATTTGTTTTGGTTTCTCAGCATGCAGATGATACGTCTACAAAAGATGATGAAAAACCTGAACTGAAGGTATTTCTTTCTTGCTTGCTTTTGTTTATTTACAGACGATACTATTTTAAATTATTATTTTTTTAATGAGGTGAGACTGATCTTGAGAGATGTGTAAAATACGAAGGTTTTTCTCAAATACTGACCTTGAATAACATCAGTCTTTGATTTATGCAGAAGCTAATTATTTGGTTTGTGTATTTTTAAAGTTTTTTGCTTTTGGTTCTTTATTTTTTAATTCGTAATTTTAGGAAGAAGGAATAGAAAGGAAAATAGAAAGAAAAGGATAATTGGGGAATTTGCCTTAAATTTATATAAGATTTAACCATTATCTGGATATTTTTGTCTCTCTTGCTGCTGGATTTTTAAAGTTAATTACATAAATAGTTATGTTTTATTTGTACTTAAACAACTGTATGGTTTTTATGTTTTAAATCAGCTGGTAGCATTCTAGTATATGATTGAATAGGTGGCTTGTCTGAATTAAAAAAAAAATTTAAAGTTTATTTTTGAGAGAGAGAGTGGGGGAGGGGACAGAGAGAGAAGGGGAGACAGGATCTGAAGCTAGGGGCTGACAGGAGGGAGCCCGATGAGGGGTTTGAGATCGTGACCCGAGCTGAAGTTGGATGCTTAACTGACTGAGCGACCCAAGTGCCCCTTGCCTGAATATTTTTAAAGTATATGTCTTACATTTTTAGCAATTGAGTTTTTATTTGAATGTGACCCGTTTTCAAATTTTTGTTGTCTTTCCTAACTCAAAGAAAAAGAATCAAACAAACCCAGGTATACATGCATGAGAATTGCATAAACACCCTCTAGAAACAGGAGTAGAGAAATTAGTCTGATATGCTACATACTGTTTGACTTTTATTTAGTATTAACTAAAAGTATATATGAATCTAATAAAATTTTATAGAAATTATAGTATTAAATACCCATTTTACATTATGCTGAGTATATATAGTTTTATAAGTGTTTTAGAATAGTGGTTTTATTTAAATTTAAGTAATATGTATTTAAATAAATGGCTTTAAATGTATTTAAATATTTGCATTGAAAAATAAATATCTGCATTTTACTTAGTGTGTTTAATTTAAGACCTTTATTAGGCTTTTGATCTCACCTGCTTTTAAGAGAAGGATGAGTCAACTTAAATGTAAAAAAAATTACCAAGCAAGCAAAATTCGTAAAGAAATCACAAATACGTTTATGCTATGATAACAAGAAATATGGCCTTTTGAATAACAGTCACAGTAGACAGTGTCCACTTAAACTTACCTGTTTTTCCCTTTAAAACACATAAATTTAAGATTACCTGGTTTTTAGAATGTGTTCTTAAGGAAAAGAAGAAAAAGAGAAAAATCTCTGTAAATTAGATCTTAGATCAGATACAGTTAGGTACAAGTGTATAAATTCTTGGTATTCAGTAACTTAGATTTAAATTTAAAATTTCAATTGTTTTAATTTCTTCTAGAAACAAAATATTAGAAATAGAAATAAAAGATTAGAAACCTTGAAAAGTTCAGAACCATAATATGATTGAAACAGAATCATCTTGCTTTGTCTATAGATTGTTTCTAATGGTGATGAACAGTTGGAAAAAGCCATGGAAGAGATTCTGAGAGATTCTGAGAAAGGGCAAAGCAGTCCTCTTGCTGATTGTCAGAGTTCCAGTGAGAGTTCAGACCATTCATTTGGAGATGTTTCAGCCAGCCGAACAAATAAGCCATCTCTTCAGTTAATTTTGGATCCATCGAATACAGGTACTGCATTGAACTTTTAGACATCATAAAAGAAATGGGATAAAGTGATCCTGAAAATTTTAAGATGAAAATTAAAAAAAATCCTATTAGCTTTGTTTTCTAAGATCAGGGCCACCAAGTTTTTGGTTCTGCTTAAGAGTTCCCACTTTGGTTCTTAATGGTTTTTTTTTGTTTCTCTACCTGTAAAATCAATGTCAATGTTATTTGAGAACAGGCACTATGTCTGAGTCTTCATTTTACTCCTGGTACTTGGCACATATTAGGCACTCAGTAAATACTTGGGTATCAGGAAATAGTGTAATGGGCACAGTGTTTCATATAATGTGCCTTTTTACTCAGTTTGGTTATTTAAAATTATCATTTGTGAAAATTCTAAGTAAAATAGCATATCAATTACATCAGTGTATTTGATAAGTGTATTGGGGTGCATGTGCTTCTTTGAATCAGCATTTTGTATCCTTTGGATAAATACCTAGTAGTGCAATTAAGCAATAGCCAAATTATGGAAGCACCCCAAATGCCCATTGACTGATGAATGGATAAAGAAGATGTGGTATATATATATAATGGAATACTATTAGGTGATGTAAAAGAATGAAATCTTGCCATTTGCAACAACATGGATGGAACCAGAGTATACTATGGTAAGTGAAATAAGTCAGAGAAAGATAAATATCATATGATTTTACTCGTGGAATTTGAGAGACACAATAGGTGAACATAGGGAAAGGGAAGGAAAAATAAGATAAAAACAGAGACAGAGGCAAACATAAGAGACTCTTAAATACAGAGAACAAAATGAGGGTTGCTGTAAAGGAAGTGAGTACGGGGATGAGTGAATGGGTGAGGGGCATGAAGGAGGGCACTTTTTGGGATGAGCACTGGGTGTCATGTGTAAGAGATGAATCACAGAGTTCTACCCCTGGAGCCAAGACTATACTGTATGTTAACTAACTTGAATTTAAATAAAAAAAATACACCGTGATAAAAATATAAATGCATCCATGATTGAGTAGGATTTGTAGTAGAAATATCAGCTTATAATGCAAAATGGTTTTGGGTACAAGAAAAGCCGAACAAAAACCAAAGCCACTTTCTATAGTTGGTTTAAATACTAGAGGCTCTGATTGTGGTTTTTTTGTAAACTTCTCAGCTTTTATCATCTCTTTTGTCACCTTTCTCTCCAACTGGCTTCCTTTATGGTCATAAAGTAGTTAGCAGAAAATGGTAAGTAAGGCCAGGCAATTTGTTGATGGCTGGTGGCAGAGACAAAGGCTCTCTTCTTTACCTATTGAACAAAAGTTGTGAGTTTCACTCAGTTGAACCATTTTATAGTAGTTAGGGAATCACATGAACTAGTAGGCCTTGGTTACATTCAAATCCCTCAATAAGTCACACTGACAGTCAAGATGAGATTATCTTGATTGGCTTAGAACCAGTGATCCATTTCTGAATGTTGGTGTGGTGTAAGTATAGATACAGGCCAGAGTGGTACACAGTGTGGCTATGATGACCCTAAATTACATTGTACACAAAATTTATTCCTAGTGAATCAAATATTGAAATGTGAAAAATAAACCTATAAGAAGAAAATATTGGAGACTATTTTGTGATTGGGTAGGAAAAGCCATGTCATAAAATATAGTTTTATTTTAATACACAAAAACCTAAATCTTCTGAAAGAGAATGGTACCATAATAAATGGGTTTTTTTTTTTTGCTTTGACCTGCATTAACTAAATTGTTAGATAACACATTTTAACACTAAAAAAGAAAGACACTCATATATCATAATCATGGGGTTTCCTCCAAATGGACCATTAATGTTAGGCACCCCAAATTGCAAGTTTTTGTGTTTTGTTTTTTTTTTTAACCTGTCCCACTGATACATCCTCAACCATTTTATATAATACATACAGCTTAATGACAGGGTAGGAGAAGATATTTATAATGTGTTGGGGGTCTTTAATAAAACCCTCTGATTTGGTGACTCACTATGAATACTTCTAGGTCTCAACATATAGTCATACAGCTAGAAGTAAGAACAAGAGAATTTAAGGTAAACATTTATGTATTTTAATTAAAAATGTAGGATTGGAAATAAACCTTAAAAAGCATTAATTTTTATTCTTGATGAAGGGAACATGAAAGATGATACTACTTATTATGCTTTGCTTTGCTTTACCTTTTGAATTTCTTAAATCTCTCTACCCCTTCCAAAAAACCTAAAGCATACTGATATCACATTTATATAATTATTTTTTGGTTAATATATTAATCAAAAGGAAGGAATACCTTTTATCTACTAATGTAGCTGTGATGAGTTGTTGGAATTTTAATTATTCTTTACAGTGGCTTATGATTCTTAGTTCTGAGTATATTTGATAAGGACCATGTATTGTGTGCTCTTTTTGTGTTCTCAACACCCCTTACACTAAATACATTTTTAGAAAGATCTCAGTGGATAAGAAGAAATTTCCTTTGCTTTACAAGTAAGTTTTTAGTATTCTTTTCTAGTTACATATTTTTAGTTTTTATTTTCAATAAAGAGACATGTTATGCTCTGAATGTTCTTCTCCTCAGAATCCATGTTGAAATTCTAACCCTCAAGGCGATGATATTAGGAGGTAGGGAAGTGATTAGGGTCATGAGAGTGGAACCCTCATGATTGGGCTTAGTGCCCTTATGAAAGAGACCCCAGAAAGCTAGCTTGTCCCTTCCGCCTCTGAGGACACAGTGAAAAGATGCTGTCTGTGACCCAGAAAGTGGGCTCCCACCAGATGCCAAGTCTGCCAGTACCTTGATCCTGGTCCTCCTGGCATCTAGAACTGTGAGAAGTAAATGTCTACTGTTTATAAACCACCCAGTCTGTGGTAGTTATAGCAGCCTGAACAGACTAAGATGAGACATTTCAGCTGCCTTTTCCTAGCCGCAGTCAACACAGTTTTTGCTTACAGAATTACTGTGGTTGGTTTAAAATGACACATAACTTCAGTGGCAAGGAACTGTATCTAGAAAGTATCTAGATTTAAATGGCCTAGAGTGAATATTAAAGGTATGTTGTTTTTCAGTTATAAAACCAGATAGATGAAAGCTTTTGTTTCAATATCATGATAACTTGTTGGTTTTTGTCATGTGATGATCTTATATACTGGCTGCTTGGATGCAAACCTAATAGGAAATCTTTGCTAGTTAAAATTTTTTTTAATGTTTTATTTTTGAGAGAGGGAGAGAGAGAGCGAAGTGAGAGAGTGAGCATGAGTGGGGGAGGGGCAGAGAGAGAGGGAGACAAAGAATCTGAAGCAGGCTCCAGGTTCTGAGCTCTCAGCACAAAGCCTGATGTGGGGCTGAACCCATGAACGGTGTGATCATGATCTGTGCGAAGTTGGCTGCTTAAACCAACTGACCACCCAGGTGCCCCAACAGGTCTAGGTTTTAATGATATACCACTTCTTGTATACTGTGAAGATCTTCCATTTCTTTTCTTGCAGACTTTATGCTTTTGTTGTCATTCATTTTGCTTGCACATGTTATAAATTCTACAAAATGCTAATTTTTACACCCCCCCCCCTTTTTTTTTTAACACAAGGGAGGCTTACTGAATACATCTCAAGGGAGCAGCAGGCAGGACAGTGAAGGGGAGAGTATCTAATTTTTACTTTGAATAATCTGTTATATTTTAAAGAAGTTAAAAAGCAAAGAAGTCTTGCCCTCATGTTTTTAACTTCTGAGGCTCTTCAGTTTTCCTCTAGTATCATTATTCTTTATCCCAAGGAACTTTTTAATATTTTTTTCTTCTGTAATTTAGAATCTGCTGTTATAGCCACCCAGGGAATATTTCATTTCAGATCTTGCATTTTTTTAGCTTTGGAATTCCTTTTGGTCTTTTGTCTTTCATTTTTCTGTCTATTTTGTTAGGTGTTTTTCTTTACATCCTGTATCATATTTATAATAGTTATTTAAAGGCCTTGTCTGCTTATTTTGCCTTTTTTATTGGATCAATTTCTGTACTGTTTTTCTCTACTTGGGGTTTACACAGTTATATGAATCTGAATTATACAGATTAGTACAATATTTTTTTCAGAAAGCTTTCTGTCCCTTTTTTTGTTTTTTGTTTTTTGTTTTTTTTTTGGTATGACTCCCACTATACGTAAGTTAGACCATATGAACTACTTTATCTGTCATGTTCATCAATTACTGGAATATGATTTAATCATAGGATCTTGCAAATAATTGTTTCATGAGTGCTTGCTAAATTAACAAAAAATTCACAGAATAATAAGTCTAGTAAACATATTAGCATCCAGCTTTAACATGTGTTTGTGTTTTTTTATTTATCCCTTTTGAAATACAGCACGTTGAACGGATTCAAAAGGGGGAAAAACATGTTTCAGTGATTGAAGAACATGGTAGATGAAATAAATCATTTTGAATGGCTTTAGTTTCTCAATAGAAGAAAAGTAGGCAATGAGGTTGCATGTTTCAGTATGATATTTGGGAGCTGGAGTGGGGAGGTTGGGAATGGCTTTTGTGAATTATTTATTAAAGTCCTATAGGTGGAATTCTGGTAATGAGGATTTGAGCATGGTGCAAAGATCTAGTTTGGGTGAGACAGGCATGCTTAATTTTGTGTAAAATGGATATGGGTAATGGGAAAAAGTAGAGACTAGCTGAATATGGGTTTTAGGTGTGGATGGAAAGAGTGGCAGTTTAATAGTTTAAGAGGTTTAAGTTTAAGAGGGAGTTTAATAGTGTCTGATACATGCAGATACTCTGACCACAGTTGGGCCTTTGCTGCAAGCTGTGCTTAGAATTGAAGAGAACGACTTTATTTTATTTACTTTTTTAAGAAACTCATCAATGGGGAGGGGAGAATTGAGGGAAGCAATCATAGGATCATTATTTTGATGAAGCAGTTTCCATTGGAATACTTGCATAGTTCATAGAAGCCAGCAAGCTAGGAAGGGTTAAACATGGGGCTTGCTTTGTTATTGGTATGAGATGTGTCCTCTTAATATTGCTTACCTTTGCTTTGGAAGTTAGGCTTCTTAATAAATTGGGTGCCATGCAGGACCATTACAGCCAAGACAAACTTATAACTGATTTTAGCTTTATTTAATCCTCATTAATTTTAGGCTACTTCACACTGCCTTTAGTGTAGTTTTTTTTTTTTCTTTCTTGTTCTATATCATTTGAACTCTGCTTTTGATTTTTTAAAATAAAAATTTTAAATTTCTTTCTTTTTCTCTAAAAAAAGTTGTAGCTAAGTAAGTTAATACTTTGAGAGACTTGAAAGTACAAAAATTCCATAACTCTGATTTCAGATGTAGGATAAACATCAAAAGAAGTGAAAACACAGACCTAAATTTTGTTTGCAGTTTTTCATTTGTTTGTGGGCAGTAGGTGAAATTATACTGTGAAGTTTTTCATTAACCTTTTGAGTGTGTGTGTGTGTGTGTGTGTGTGTGTGTTTTCTTCAGAAATTTCTACACCCAGACCATCTTCTCTAAGTGGATTACCTGAAGAAGATAGTGTTTTATTTAACAAACTGACCTACTTGGGATGTATGAAGGTTTCTTCCCCACGTAATGAAGTGGAGGCTTTACGGGCAATGGCAACTATGAAATCTTCGAGTCAGCACCCCTTTCCTGTTACTCTTTATGTGCCAAATGTTCCAGAAGGTTCTGTGAGGTAAGCTCTAGTCTTTTTTAAATTCCCCTAGACATGCATGAAATTTTTTGTGTGGTAGTGATGATGTTAACGTCATAAATCAGGCCTAGGCCTTACTGTGCATTTACTTTTACTCTGTAGACATGAAAAGTAAATATGTTTAGGATTACACCATGTTGCTTGTTTACAAGAGGCTTTTACGAAATTATGCTTAGAGTATTATGAATGGAAATAGAACTTTAAAAATACTTATAATTTGTGTTTCTTTATTTGGAAGGAATGTAAAAACCTGCCTTCGTCTTGTCATGTAACTGTGGTTCAAAAACCACAGAGTTTTTGTGAAGTCGCATTTCTTATACTTTTTACATCAGACTAGGAAGAAGCAAAATGGCTTTTTCTCTTATGCTTAAGTAGGAATAAGGATTAAATATAAATCAGATAATGTTGTTCTACACTCAGTGGCCTCCAGTCACACTTGTGATTATATTCAAAATCCTTACCATGTCTGGCCACTGATAAACTACTGCTTTGACCTGGTTTTTTACCTCTCATCTCTCCTTACCTCCTTTCTCTTTTGCTTTCTCACTATGTTCACTCACTACATTCTGGTCATGGTAGCTTCTTTGTTCTTTCTCAAACACTGTCATGATTCCTACCTCAGGACCTTTGCATATTCTCTTTCCTTTGCCTAAACAATCTTTTCTTGGTTTCCCAGTGGCTTTTTTTTTTTTTTTAAACTTCTTTACAGTTTCATCTCAAACATCTTATCAAAAGAAGCCGCCTTTGATTGGATTATGTAACTATTCGTCTTTTCCCCCTTATTGGGCCCCCCCCCCCCTTTTTTTTTTTTTTTTCCTTCATAGCACTTTCTCTGACTTGGTATTGTACATACATTTGTTTCTTGGTTTATCATCTAACTTCCTCACTGGAATATAAGGTCCATACAAGGAGATTACTTGTATTTTTCTCTGCTTTAACTTTGGTGTCTCGAGCAGTATCTGGTTCATAGCAGGTTTTCAGGAAATGTTTGCTGAATAAACAAATAAAATGAAAGTCTTAGGAATTAGGTTGAATGTATCATGAACCTGTAATATTCTCAGAAATCCAGTTTAATCTTTTTTCAAACTCTTCCTGAAATGCGTCATTTTTTTAAGGTTTAGAATGTGAAAAAGTGAAGGGGCGCCTGGGTGGTTCAGTTGGTTGAGTGTCCTGTCCGACTTCGGCTCAGGTCATGATCTCACGGTCCGTGAGTTCGAGCCCCACGTCGGGCTCTGTGCTGTCAGTTCAGAGCCTGGAGCTTGCTTCGGATTCTGTGTCTCCCTCTCTCCCCCTCCCCCACTCACACTCTGTCAATCTCTGCCTGTCAAAAATGAATAAATGTTAAAAAATAAAAATAAAAAAAAAAAGAAATATGCAAATGGTTGCAATTAACAACAAAAACAAATTTTTAGAAGTCAGTATTATAATTTGGACATTAGCTTTAAGACATACACTATGCAGAACTAACAGAAAATTGAATCATTAAGGAAATGAAAAGGAAAAGAGGGGCGCCTGGGGGCTCAGTTGATCAAGCATCCAACTCTTGGTTTCAGCTCAGGTCAGGATCGCGCGGGTTCATGAGTTTGAGTCCTGCACTGGGCTCTGCACTGACAGTGCAGAGCCTGCTTGGGATTCTCTCCCTCTCTCTCTGCCGCTCCTCCACTCATGCTCTGTCTCTCTCTATCCAAAAATGAATAAACGTTAAACAAAAAAAATTAAATGCACAGGGGCACTTGTACCCCAATGTTTATAGCAGCACTCTCAACAATAGCCAAATTATGGAAAGAGCCTAAATGTCCATCAACTGATGAATGGATAAAGAAATTGTGGTTTATATACACAATGGAATACTATGTAGCAATGAGAAAGAATGAAATGTGGCCTTTTGTAGCAACGTGGATGGAACTGGAGAATGTTATGCTAAGTGAAATAAGTCCTACAGAGAAAGACAGATACCGTATGTTTTCACTCTTATGTGGATCCTGAGAAACTTAACAGAAGACCATGGGGGAGGGGAAGGAAAAAAAAAAGGGAGAGAGCCAAACCATAACAGACTCTTAAAAACAGAATAAACTGAGGGTTGATGGGGGTGGAAGGGAGCAGGGGGGAGGGGTGATGGGCATTGAGGAGGGCACCTGTTGGGATGAGCACTGGGTGTTGTATGGAAACCAGTTTGACAGTAAATTTCATATTTAAATAAATAAATAAATAAAAGAAAAAAATAAATAAAAAATAAAAATTATTTCTTTAATTTCTGTTGTTTTAAATGATCCCTTTAAACTGGGACATGTTCACAGAAGAAAACAGATCAAAGAGAAATAAAATTCAGGTAGAACAAAAAAAATTAAAATAATAAAAAAAGAATGAAAAAGTGTTAGCTTAGTTCTAAGTACTAAAATAATAGCAATATAAATTTATAATGTTTGGTAAAAATGCTTTGAATTTTTCAGGAAAGGTTTTTGTAGATATATTATTTGTATGATATATCTTAGAAAATGGCAGACTGCCTTTTAAAGTTATATTTTTATTTTTCAAAGTGCCAAACACACCTTGACAAAAGACTTAGTGTTTTGACTTGCCTCTCTCTTCCTATTGGGTACCCCTTGGTTTCACAATTGGGGAGATTTTGATGTGGTCTTGAGATTTTAGATCAATCTAGGGCTAAGGGTTTATATAGGGAAAGTCAGAGAATTATTTTCTTCTAAATCCCACAAACTGCTTTTACTTTCTTAAATTCTTTTATTAAGTTCAACTTTGTAACCACTCTGACCTTTTATGCTTTGGGGTAAGAGGGGTGTTGGCCTAGCAATGACGTAGGTGTTGGATAAACTTACTGTTGTAAATAGAAACTTTGTAGGTCTGGTCTGTGCTATTGTGTAGTAGCATTCTTTTTGACATAGAAACCATTTGGGGATGGCTAGAAAAGGCTAGCATTTGGGGATGAGTGACGGATTTGATCAGGCAGTATATATTGGCTTTGGGAGTAAATGAGTTGGATCACAGAAAATATAGAAATGAGGTAATTGTCAAAAGAAGGTGAGGAATTTGTGTATGTGCGTGTATATACATAGATACATATAGCAAAATATGGTATTTGTATTATAACCAGGTTATTTTTATGATTTTAAGATGATTATGTTTATGTTATTAGTATAGTAAAACTGCTTGCCTTTGCTTTGTTCTTTGCTAGTTAATATGTTATCTTATTTTTCGTCACTGTTCTGTAGAATTATAGACCAATCCAGCAATGTGGAGATAGCTTCTTTTCCAATCTACAAGGTGTTATTCTGTGCACGTGGACATGATGGGACAACAGAGAGCAATTGTGTTGCATTTACAGAGAGTTCCCATGGTTCAGAAGAATTTCAGATACATGTTTTCTCCTGTGAAATTAAAGAGGCAGTAAGTATAATATATTGTAGCAATTTGCTATCAAGATGAATTAGGGTAATATTTTTGAACCCTACTCTCACTGTCCTATAAGTTAGTATGTATCACCATATACTCTATTATGTAAATTTGGAGTAGATTTCTAAAGAGAACATTAGTATTTGTAATGGCATAGGGGTGCCTGGGTGGCTCTGTTGGTTGAGCGTCTGACTCTTGATTTGGGCTCAGGTCATGATCTCATGGTTCATCAGTTCGAGCCCCACATCAGGCTCCACGCTGACAGTGTGGAGCCTGCTTGGGACTCTCTCTCTCAACCCCTCTCTGCTCCTCCCCTGCTCTCTCTCTATCTTAAAATAAGTAAACATTAAAAAAAAAAAATTGTAATGGCTGAGAACTCAATACAGAAAGCTTAACCTCATAACTGTGTATTAAAGTGGTGTATGTGGGACACACTCAGTTTAACAGATGTAACAGAAAAATCCTGCTTGGTGAGCTCTCCTCCTACCCTACTATGGTACTAATTGCTCAGACCTAGAAGGGCCTCTTTTATTATTTTTCCCAAGTCGATTGGTCCATGTGACTTTCTAAACATGTTTCCTCTGCCGGGACTGATAGTTGTATATTGCTTTCACTTAGATAATTGGATTAAGGTTGTTTCGTAGATCTGTGTGGTTTTCACTGGTGATTATTTGTTATGTTCATTCACTCAGAGGATGGCTTTTGCTCTCTGGAACTGGCCTAATTAAAAATACAAATCTCGCATACAGCAGGAATATCAACCTGTAGTTCTTTGAAGATACTAGTTAACTTTCCTTTAGTAATTATTAACTGGTGGTTTATTCTGAGACTGGAGAAGTACTTCAGAATCAAATGGTTGTCAAATACATGGAGAAATTGCCTTCTTTTCTGTATTTGTTGGATTCTCTCCAAATTAAAAATAGGTTGCACTTAAAAAAATTCCAGTATAGTTAACATACAGTGTTATATAAGTTTCAGGTGTAATTAGGTTGTACTTTTAGAACTTTACTGCTTACAACCATTTTAAAGGCATTGATAAATGGGTTTGGATGGGCAAATCTCAGCTGTGTTTGTTTTTGGAAATAAAAATTGTCAGCAGGAAATGCTAAAAGCAGCTACTCTATTTTCTGTTTGCCATGAAGCATAAATAAACCATTGTATTAATGGGACTTCTGAGAGTTTATTTCTGACCACAACATGGCAGAGGTGTATTTCTGTGTGTTTGACACTAATCATGAGGAATATCTCAGTTCTCTTTTTAAATACATTTTATTTACACTAAAATGAACATGCATAGACACACATAATTTAGATTGTAGCCATACAAGTTCTGTGCCAGAACCCATGGCCTGTATAAGAAATTCCAAGTTTGTTTTTTAAAAAGTATTTCTGAATCTGTTTCATGCCCACATTTCTGTATTTATGTGTATACTGACTGCTTGGTCAAAGGTGTGATGGAGTGAGTGAGTACAGGTGTGCCTGGCACTTAGGAGGCAGGGAACATAAATATGTTGATGGAATATGAATGTGTTTGTGAAGGAAGGGGCCTATTTCTAACCTTACAACTCCACTAGAGGAGTGGTGGGGAAGCAGTGGGCAGAGTCCTGGCGTTTCATCCTGGTGGCATTTAACACACCTGTGTGATTTCTGGGTGATTGGCACTCAACAGCGAGGAAATGAACTTGGAAGACTTGGAGAACCTGTTGCTTGGAGAGGTGGAAACACTGCTGCAGAAGGGAATTGAAAGGGACCTGGCTTGCAAGCATTTTTCATAATTGTGACGGTATGAAACTCTCTTTTTGGATTGTGGCATCTTGTTTATGGGTGGGGGAACAGTGTGTCATTTTTGAGAGCTTTAACAGTGGATAAGCAGCAGACAAAGCTGTGGGGAATTCTCAACCCGACCATTTTGGATATGGTATTAAATAGTATGAATTGAGAGGGTATTTGGTACATTGCAGGTTGTGGGAAAGTGATGTCCACGTATTATTTAATTTTTTTGCAAGTGTTCCATTATGAGACATTGGTGGTAAAATTCATTCTTTGAAGGAGAAATACATGACAGTTGTCATTAAACTTTATTATGAGAACTATTGCTAAATGAAAACTAACCCAGAATAAATGTGGAGGTTATGCAAGGAACTGTGCTAATAAGCCTTTTCTTGATACTCTAAAGTCTCCATGATATAGATAGTATTTATTTTGACTAGTGGTCTTGTGCTCCTCTTTGCCTGGAACAGTTCTAGTTTATGTCTGTTGTCCAGGTATGTTATTAATAGCACTCCATCTTATTCTCAGAAGACTTCTGGTTTAATGAATTGTAGGGTTACCGCTTATTTATCCCAAGGCTAAGAGAACAGACAACAGAGCTGGGTTTTAAATGGAAGTCTCTGACCCTGAAACACCCATATTATTTTCAGTGACAACTTTCCTGTTGCTTAAATATTGTAAAAAGCAAGTGTGGATTTTTCTTTTCCTTATGCTTTATAAAGGTATCTGTTGCTCATATAGCTCATGTTCCAGCCACCTTTGAGTTTTACCCATGCCTTTTACAGAAGATGTCCAACATCTTCCTCTTTCCCTTCAAAAATAATTACCTATTTTAATGAATCTCAGGTCTTTAGTTGCATTTACTCATCTGGTTGTCTGGTTCCCAGGTTTCATGTTCTGTGGTGAAGGCACAACTTCAGCCCTTACTTTTTGGGACCTTGTTAATGGGCACAAGCAGTTGGCAAAGATAGTTCAGGAACAAGTGACAGATATTCTTATTGGCTAAATATGTGCCGTGCAGCAGTGTCACTAACTTGCTTGTTTTCCGTGGTTTGCAGAATCCTGGATGAGATCTGAAGTGGTTTGTCAGTTAAAGGCAAGAAGACGACATCTTCTCAAGCAGGAGTAGTGACATGGCTGCCACTACCAACTGTCCCTGTGATGCTCTTATTTCACTGTAAAATCCCATAAGCAGCAGGCACCAATAGTGTTAGGGGGAATCCAGTGAAGGTCACAGCTCTGTTGGACCTGTGACATAAGGATTAGGTGTTCCCACAGGAGGGGTAGGTTACATTTGACTCGATGACCCTGGATATTGGTCTGTTCCACTCTGCTGGAGTGCATCTTGATAACCTGTGGCAAAAGAGTTGGGGAATCTGACCAGAGATATATTGATGCCACTGATTTTGTGTGGGGAAAATGATGTGTTATGTTTCTGCTTAAGAATTACAGACAAAACAAAATATCTGAAAACATAGTGAAAAAAAGCCAGGGAGGCACATATCCTTGTTGCATCTTTATGGATACATTGTATAAAACTTTTAAAATATATTTTTAAAAGGCTTAGTTGACTCTCTTTAAGAATTTATTATGTCATTCTCACAATTTTTCTCAAAGCAGATTTGATGTTTGTATGTTTTAAAATGCTTAACACTAACTATTACTAGCAATTCTCAGTGTTACATTTTAGAAGCATGGTTATTATCTGGCATTAAAGGCATTTAGAGGTATGTCATGGTAAATACGAAGGGTATGATTGGGAAAATCTTCATTCATTTTTTTTTTTTTCCCTAAGCTTTCTCAGGATTTTATTTTTTTAATTTTATTTTTAAAAGTTTATTTTTGAGTGGGGGAGGGTCACAGAGAGAGGGGAGAGAGAGAATCACAAGCAGGCTCCTAACTGCTAGCACAGAGCCTGATGTGGGGCTGGAACTCACAAAACTGTGAGACCATGACCTGAGCTGAAACCACTAGTTGGATGCTCAACCAGCTGAGCACCCCAGCACCCCAGGATCTTCATTCATAATGCATTTAAAAAAAATATTTGCTTATTTAAGTAATCTCTACACCCAGTGTGGGGCTTGAACTCATGACCCCGAGACCGAGAGTTGCATGCTCTCCTGACTGAGCCAGCCAGGTGCCCCTGCACTGTTTTTTGTTGTTGGGGGCGGGGGTGGGGGCGTGGTTGCTCAAATGCCATTCTATTAAGGAAACCTTATTCCATGTGTGGGAAATTATTTCTAAACATGTATTTATTGAGATGGCATTTTAGCAAAATGCCTTAATTTGGAAATTAATCCTGAAATTGTTACTAGTGTTTTCCATTAATAAATTTCTATATTTTTTTAAAAGTTTCTTGTTTGATATGCTTCTTATTTTAGCTCCTTTCAGTGAGTAATATATTTGAATAATTTCTTTTTAAAAATTTAACACATTTCTCTCAGGGTGTCTTATAGAATGATTTTTCTTACATCTATTTCTTGGGTGAACATTTTCTTAACATATGGTATTTTTAACAGAGTCCGCTCTCTTTCCCCAATGTTAATGAAAAGGCTTTATCTTAGAAAAAGTGGCTGTGTCATTTAAGTAAATACCTTTTTGTTTAATAGCAATTTTTTTGGAGTATTCACATGTAATACATATTTGAGAATTTGGAAAATACTGAAATAAAGAAGAAAATAGAAGTTACTCAAAATTCCACCAGAGTTAAGATTTTGCTGTATCTCCTTTCCACATCCACATGTGCTCTCCTCCCACCTCTTCATAATCAGCAACCACAGCAGACCCTTTTGTGTTTAATTAGTACTTTCTATGGGTATAGCCTTCTGGGAAAAAAATTATACTGTATTATTTGTCAATAAGCCTTTGCCTCCTGCAAAGAATACACCTATTCTAGATTATTTGTGTGTATGTTAAATAGTGTGACATGTATAGAAATGTTTGCCATGGTGTATGTTTTTAGTATTGTTATTTTGTTTATTTTTGAGAGAGAGCATGAGCAAGGGAGGGGCAGAGAGAGAGAGAGGGAGACACAGAATCTGAAGCAGGCTGACAGCTCAGAGCCTGACATGGGGCTCGAACCCACAAACTATTAGATCATTACCTGAACCGAAGTTGGATGCTTAACCAACTGAGCCACCCAAGTGCCCCTTTAATATTCTTTTCATGATGTTATTGGTTACTCAATTTGTCTCAATAACTGTAGATCTTGATAACCATTGTTCCTGAAGATACTGTACCTCACCAGTCCTTGGATCACCATTCCAGCTTATTCACAGACTCTAGAATTCACAAATGATTTTAACCTTGTTGTTGGAAGTAGCAACTTGTAAGACACGGACAAGATGTAATGTGGTTTGATCGCTGTCAGTGTACTGCTATGTCCTTCTCCAAAAAGAGAAGAGTGTAGTCTTATTTTTTCCTCCCATAATTCTCTACTACGTTGGCTCAGTCCCATATATTTAATAACCTTTTTTTTTTAAGTTTATTTATTTATTTTGAGAGAGAGAGAGTATGGCAGAGAGAGAGAGAGAGAGAGAGAGAGAGAATCCCAAGCAGGCTCTGCAATATCAGTGTGGAGCTTGATGCGGGGTTCAGACTCATGAACCATGAGATCATGACCTGAACAGAGATCAAGAGTCAGATGCTTAACTGACTGAACCACCCAGGCACCTCTTAATAACCTTTTTAAAGAGAAATTCCTGAACCTTGCCATCTACTTGAGAATTTGCCAAGTTTCCTTGACATTTTTGGTGCGGCCAAAGATTAAGACATGAAATAGAAGAAGATATGAGAGAGGAGAAAAAATAAATATGGTTGGGATTTGACTCAACTGGTGTATCAATAATTATCTATAGGCATTCCCCTATATTTACATATAATGCTTTCTTAAAAATGTGCTGAAGTTGAATGTGTAAAAAGTAAACAATAGACTTCACATTTTATTTGAGGTTAGGATGTGGGGAGTACTCAACTAAAAGTAGTTTAAAGTTTCTGTTTACAGTTTGCCTTGAGACATATTCTTCAGTGACTTATTTCTAAGGGTGTTGTTTGATTCTGTTTTCTTCTTTAACACTTAAGTTATTGAGCTAAATCAAGTAAGTATCCACTTGAGGCTAAATATTTCTGCTTTTGGCTTACCGAATGATTCCTTCTCACCCACCCTAAGCACATTCAACTTACACGTGCTGGACTGTAAGCACCATGTTCACTGCCGTATTCTCCAGCACCTAGAATAATATAAAGTCTACAGAGGGCACCCCCAAAATATTTATTGAACGAATGTGTGAATTCATCATCTTAATTGTATAAAATTTGAGGCCTACAGTTCTTATTTATATCAGTCCTTTGTTTTGTTGTTTTTACTCATTTATGTAAAATTATAATGGGATAACATATTAAGATATTTAAATATTTTTGTTAAGTACTGTGGTACAAACGTGATACTACTGCTGGATGTGAACTTTAAAAGTGTGGAAGTCAGTTAATTTAAGAAACTTAATTTGGCAATGGAAAGGCAGTTTAGGATGTAATTATTGGTTCATAGGTCTAAGTATGGCAGTTGGAAGTTTGAGAACCACTTATTTTTGAGTGTGATAGACTATGAGAAAAGGTAGAATACATGGATACAACAAAAATAGAAAAAGGAAGAAAAGACCCCATACTTCTAAGAAATGCTATTGGTGGAAGTGCTCTCATTTCAAGCAAATAACAAAATATTAAGAGTTTTAAGCTAACACAATTCAGTGAATAATTTGAATTCCCTTTATCTAAAGGGAAGGATTTGTTCATGTTTGGAGAAGTCTCTTGTATCTCTCAGTGTGAGGTTATGACCTTTGTTAAACTCTTCTTCATCGTGGTTTCATTGTTCAACCTCTGGTGGCCTGAGAGATTTGGAAGTTCTTTTGTGCTTCAAGTTTACAATTTTGAGATGGTGTGATGCTACTTTTCGAACCAAGGAAGAGAATAGCTTCTGAAAGTGTGGGATTTAGAGGACTGCTCCACTTTAGGGAAAGAGTATAAGCCATTGACATATATTTTTTATAGTATTCACCAGGGTGGCTTAATGCTAATAAAAGAAATCATTTCAACTGGGAATCCTGCAATGCATTTATAACACAGCATCACTGTGATAACACTCAAAACTCTCTTAATCATGTTGCCATGTTTGCTTATTGCTAAAACCAGTATTTATTTCATTTTTAAAATATTTTTTTTAATGTTTATTTTTGAGAGAGAGGGCAGGAGTGGGGGAAGGAGCAGAGAGAGAATGAGACACAGAATCTGAAGCAGACCAGGTTCTGAGCTGTCAGCCCAGAGCCCGATGCAGAGCTCAAACTCATGAACCATGAGATCATGACCTGAGTCAAAGTTGGACGTTTAACTGACTGAGCCACCCAGGAACGCCAGTATTTACTTCATTTTGTGCTTCAGTGTCTAACCCACTGAAGCCAAGGGAAGTGAGAAGAGAAATTGCACTTAGAGAACTTAGACTAAAACCTTGTTTGTGTGTGTTAATTGGGAATATTTAGATGCCAGCACCATTCTTAGGATTACCTTAGGATTCATTTGTTGCAATATAGTATATTTTGAGGCCTAGAAACATCTATAAATAAATAGAGCTCCTTTTGTGAACTTCAGTTAATTAAACATCTTTATTACCAGGTTTAAATGCTAAAGTTGAAGAAACAAACTATATTTGTAAATTAAATGTTATATATTACGTATAATATATAAACACATAAATACAAGCTTATATAAATATAAGCAAACTATATAAAATGTTTTGTATTATATATAATACATATAAACATATTTGCATATATGTGTATATATATATATGCTTAGACTATATCTGCTAAAGTAAATTGTGACCATGGAAAGGAATAGATTCAAAAATTAGGAGAGAGGGGTATCAAAATGCAGTTAAAGCTTTTGCCTAATGGTATCTCCATTTTTATTCTTTTAGGTAAGCAGAATTTTATATAGTTTCTGTACAGCATTCAAACGTTCTTCCAGACAAGTGTCTGATGTTAAAGACTCAGTTATTCCTACCCCTGACAGTGACGTGTTTACCTTCAGTGTCTCCTTGGAGGTAAAAGAAGATGATGGAAAAGGAAACTTTAGGTGAGGTTATTTGGGAAGAATAAAAGTTGGTATTGTGCCTGAAATATAGTATTGGCTAACATAAAGCTTCCAGAGGCTATACAATGTTGGTATAAAGCTTTAAAATGATAAAAAAAAAAATATTTGGCAGGTGAATGAATGTTTCATTATTCTCATGCTTTCAGATACTTTATGTAAAATATTTTCTCCATATTTGTGAATAATGATATTATAGAAAATTGTAGTAAAATAATAAAAAGAATAAAAAGCTATACTTTTGTCAACCACAATCACTTTTAATACTTGATTTATTCCCTTTGTTTATTTCTAAGGGGTATTTTTATACAGTTGTATATACACAGGTTTTTTTTCTTTTAACTTTATTAGGTAAGAATTTTTCCATTAAAATGTTCTTAATTAAGATCATTTTTAATAGTACCAATAATATATTGGGTGGTTTGATCATCATTTAACCATTTTCTTCTATTGTATATTTAGAATGTTTTTCTCCTGTTCACAAATAGACAGGTGATAGGATATAGTTATGCTCTTTAACAGCCACTTATGTGCCTTTAATTCTTTAAAAAAAAATTTTTTTTTTAACATTTATTTATTTTTGAGACAGAGACAGAGCATGAACAGGGGAGGGGCAGAGAGAGAGGGAGACACAGAATCTGAAACAGGCTCCAGGCTTTGAGCTGTCAGCACAGAGCCCGACACGGGGCTTAAACTCACGGACCATGAGATCATGACCTGAGCTGAAGTCGGACGCTTGACCGACCAAGCCACCCAGGCGCCCCTATGTGCCTTTAATTCTAATAAGAATTGTTAGGTAGAGTTTTTTGTCTTTTTTTTTTTATAGATATAGAAATTGAGTCTTAGATAAATTGCTCAAGGTATTTTTTTCTTTTCAGATAAGATTATGTTTCTATATCTGTCTCCCCCCGCCCCCCCGTGTGTGTGTGTGTGTGTATGTGTATTTAAGTTCAAGTTAGTTAACATACATTGTAGTATTGGTTTCAGGAGTAGAATTCAGTGATTCATCTCTTACATACAACACCCAGTGCTCATCCCAACAAGTGCCCTCCTTAATGCCAATCACCCATTTAGCCCATCCCTCCCCCCCCCCCCCCCCCAGCAACCCTCAGTTTGTTCTCTATAGTTAGAGAGTCTCTTTTGGTTTGTCTCTGTTTTTATCTTATTTTTCCTTCCCATCACCCATCTAGCCCATCCCTCACCCAACTCCCTCCATCAACCCTCAGTCTGTTCTCTATCCTTAAGGCTCTTATAGTTTGCTTCCCTCTCTCTCTTTTTGCCCTTCCCATATGTTCATCTGTTTTGTTTCTTAAATTCCACATATGAGTGAAATCGTAATATTTAAGATAATCTATATTTTAGACACTTAGATTGTCTTAATGAATTAATTCTTAAGAATAGTCAGTCTGGTATAGATGCTGGAGAGGATGTGGAGAAATGGGAGCCCTCTTGCACTGTCGGTGGGAATGCACACTGGTGCAGCCACTCTGGAAAACTGTGTGGAGGTTCCTCAAAAAATTAAAAATAGAACTACCCTACGACCTAGCAGTGGTACTGCTAGGAGTTTACCCAAGGGATACAGGAGTGCTGATGCATAGGGGCACATGTTTATAGCAGCACTTTGAACAATAGCCAAATTATGGGAAGAGCCTAAATGTCCATCAACTGACGAATGGATAAAGAAGATGTGGTTTATATATACAATGGAATACTGCTTGGCAATGAGAAAGAATGAAATCTGGCCATTTGCAGCAACGTGGATGGAACTGGAGGGTATTATGCTAAGTGAAATAAGTTAGGCAGAGAAAGACAGACATCATATGTTTTCACTCATATGTGGATCCTGAGAAACTTAACAGAAGACCATGGGGGAGGAGAAGGGGAAAAAAAGAAAGTTATAGAGAGGGAGGGAGGCAAACCATAAGAGACTCTTAAATACTGAGAACAAATTGAGGGTTGGTGGGGGGTGGGGGAGAGGGGAAAGTGGGTGATGGGCATTGAGGAGGGCACCTGTTGGGATGAGCACTGGGTATTGTATGGAAACTAATATATCTATCTATCTGTATATATATATATATATATATATATATATATATATATATATATATATATATAGAATAGTCAGTATGGCTGAGGGTAGAATTTAAGTTGCTCCTGATCCATAACTCTTTTTTCATCTCTTATTTATATTTACTTGAGTTTGTATGTTACAGTTATCAAATTATAGATGTTTTAAAGTAAGCTCTTCTCACTTTGTTTTGCCTTGGGTTTCAGTGTGTTAAAGGCTCTTACAACCACACAACCAGCTAAACCAGAATAGTGAGTCTTAAAAAATAATTAAATAAGCTATATTCCTAAATTTGTTAAATTTAGAAACTAAAGTTGAAATGATGTCATTTAAAGAATCTTGGATTTTAACCTTTGTTAAGTAAAATATAAGGCTCTTATAAATCCAATTTAGAAATTAATTAGTGACTTTGTTTTGCTGACTATAAATAACATTGGTAGTTAGCTACTCAGGCAAGATGAGTTTAGCACACCTTAAGAATAAGGGTGCTGGAATTCTAAACTTGCAGTAGATTATTTTATTGTGGTGTTGTACTGATACTTCTGTTCTTTTTGCATATTTCAGTCCTGTGCCTAAGGATAGAGAGAAATTTTATTTCAAGTTAAAACAAGGAATAGAGAAGAAGGTGGTAATTACAGTGCAGCAACTTTCTAACAAAGAATTAGCTATTGAAAGGTAAGCAGCTTGCTCCTAAATGCTACCAAAAACTTGTATTGACATTGCTGTTGTGTTTCAAGAGACATACTGTTGAATCTCTCAGCTTTATTACTTGCTGTGTCTTTTCACCATTCTTCAGTTTCTCCGTGTAAAAATGAGAATGAGAGTCATAATGCTTTACCCACTTCAATAAGTTAAATGTAACTGGTTTATTGAAAGTCTCAGTTGATGGGAGTGCCTGGGTGGCTCAGTTGGTTAAGCTTCCGACTTTGGCTCAGGTCATGATCTCATGGTTTATGGATTTGAGCCCTGCATCGGGCTCTCTGCTGTCAGCTGAGAGCCTGCTTCAGATCCTCTGTCTCCCTCTCTCTCTGCTCTTTCCCCTTTCTCATTCTCTCTCTCTCAAAATAAATAAACATTTAAAAGATGGTTAAAATGGTAAATTAAAAAAAAATCGCAGTTGATGGGGGAAATAAACATGATCCTCCCCCACCCCCCCGTGCCAGTAATAACTGCTTCAGCTCTGTTTGGTCATATCCCTTTTTCCTGCTGTCCCTTATTTACATGTAGGACAAATACCTTAAATTCTCAATCATGTCTGATAATTAAAAAGTACATTTAGTTACTGGACTTTCAGGGGCTTAAGAAAAATAGATACATATCTTTTAAATATATAAGTATACACACAGACATACACATATACACACACAAATGTATGTGTGTGCATTTGTATATTTTATGTATATATTTGAACATGTAAAAACAAAACAAAATCTTGTAGGACAAAAGGTCCTATAAACAAAGAATAACAAATGATAGTTGTAGAAAAAGTATTTGTACTGTAGATGACAGATGAAGGCTAATGTCTATAATATACATAAATTTCTTAACAATTTGTAAAAAATAAACAATAAAGAGCAAGAATGAACAAATCACAGGAAAGCTATTCACATGGCTAACAAACATATGTATCTAAAGATGTCCCAATTCACGAATAGAGAGGGAAATGTAATTAAGGTAGCAGTAAGATACCACATTGGCAAAAAGAACACGTCAGGCTGGTGGGAATATGGGGGAAGGGGTAAAGTGTGTATATATCCCCTTTTTGAGAAACATCCTGGCAACATCTATAAAAGTAAACAAAACAAAACCCAAATCTATACTTGCATGCATCAGTCTCCATTCTAGGGAATCTATTCCATTAAAAATAAAAGTACCACTGTCGAAGGACATATTTCTGAGGGTGTTTATTACAGCCCTTTTTATGGTGATAAAAAGCCAGAAACAAAAATAAATGCCTATTCACTTGGTTTCTAGAAGTGGGAGCAATTGGTGACAGTCATAAGAGAAAGAAAAGCCTCTTCATCAAGATTGCTGTAGACTCTGACTCCTCCCTCCCCATCTGTACACTAGGATGAAGGTGGGAGCCAGTTGAGGTGCTGGCTGATGGGATCATGGTCACCGCTGTCCCTCTCAAGTGTAGGAGAAGGTGTCTGGCCCCCAATTATCTGCAGCTTTCTTTAGAATGTCAGGAATTTAGCTGTGCTTTGTTCCCATCCTTGGGTTTAACTGCTGGTATCCAGATAACAGGAAAAGTTCTGCTGTATAATTCTCTCTTATAGTTGTCATCTTTTTTCCTTTCTTAGTGGTAATAAAAAAATAATTGTGAGTCATAAAAGTTCATGAAACATAGCTAAAGATTAAAGGTATTATTGACTTTGAATATTTTAGTCCTAAAAGAATGATGATGAGAATGTGTTGTTGTTAACAGTAGCTCTAGCAATGTTTGAATCTTTTTATTTGCAAGTATGCAATTTCAAACTTATAGAAGAGTAAAAAAAAAAATGGTACAGAGAACATCTGTGTACTCTGCTTAGAATCATCTCTTGGTAACATTTTACCCCATTTGCTCTGTACCCACTTTCTCAATCTCTCAATCTCTCTCCTCTCTGTCTCTCAATCTTTCCCTACCTACCTACCTACAGACAGACCCACATTATTGTTTTTCTGAACAATTTTATTCCTATATAATTCCTTAGGAAATGAGTATTTCCTAAAAATAAGGATACGGATATCTATTATATAAGCACATTATTTGTAGCAACTTCTATAAATTTAGCATTCCTGGAATACTTTTTTAAATTTAGCATTCATACAATACTTACTTATATATTTTAGGGGGAGGGGGAGGGAGAGAACACAAGTAGGGGAGGGCCAGACAGAGAGGGAGAGCGAGAAATCCAGAGCAGGCTCCACACTGACAGCGTGGAGCCCTATGTGGGGCTTGAACTCACTGTGAAATCATGACCCGAGCTGAAACCGAGAGTCAGATGCTTAACTGACTGAGCCATCCAGGTGCCCCATATACAATGCTTTGTCTTTAACCTACCGTTTGTCTCCAGTTTTGTCACTTATCTCAGCATCCTTTTTTCCTCCAGCTCAGGATTTACACTAGGGTCAGATATTGCATTTAGTTGCCATATGTCTTTGGCTTTCATTAATGTGGTAATATTTCCACAGCCTTTCTGTGTTGCTTATGACATGGAATTTTTGAAGAATACATCCATTTTCCCACTTTTTAATGTAACATTACTAATTTGGGGTTTATCTAATATTACCTTGTGATTAGATCCAGATTACTTCTTGCTCCATAGGTGATATTGTCTCCTTCATAGTGGATTGCATTTGGAGGTGCCTGATAACTATCTGTCCCTCCCTGGTGATGTTAATTTTGGTTGCGAAAATGTGATTGTGAAAATATCTGATTTCTCCACTGTAATTCCCCTTTTTCTCCCCCCTTGCAACAAATAAGCAGTCTGTAGGGAGATGAATGAAAATATCCTGCTTCTCATAAACATTTTCTTAAGTTAACATTCATTCAAATTCTTGTCTGATCTTATCTTTACTGTGAGGAATGCAAAATTAGAACTTTCAATCTCCTGCACCTTCTTGGTAGTTTAGCAGTCAGCCCTAGGCATTCTAATGTAAGCCAAAGATCTCCCTTCTCTTTCACTTATTTATCTGTTTATTTTTGGTATAGACTCTTGAATTTCTCTCCTCCCCCCCTGCAGTGCTTTATAATTCACTACAGAACTTAATTATCTTGGTGATCATTGTCCAGAATTTGCCACTGGGAGTCCCTTCACACCCTATGTCTTTACCTTTCCGGCGTAACAAAAGGCAGCTTTCCGTTTAATAAGTTTGTACTAACACTGGCAAAGAAGTATTAGGTGTTGAGTAATTTAACCCTTAATAATCATTATTAAAAATCTTGGAGTTTTATGGTGAAATGGTATGTTCTGTCTCTGCTATAGAGGCCTGTGCCCTGCTGTGTGTTAGGCAGTCCTTCCTTTTCCCAATGAGAAACTCTCAAGTTTGGTCAACTTGAGTATAGAAACATTGATGATTATAGGTAAAATAGTTGAATGCCTGCTTATAATGTTTTCTTCATTAACTTAATTAAACATTTACACATGCTTTCTAAATATATTATGCAAAATAATAACTTAGAAATGGGGCACTTTGCCCACTCTCTTATTCGTAAGACAATTTCATTTAGACTGAATAATCTTCAACATCGATGTCTTCATCATCATGCTCTCTGAGTAATTTTAAGGGATTTTTACAGAGCAGATTATCTCAACTTCTGCTTAAGTTGTTTGAGATAAGCCCTTTTTTTGATCAGTATATATTGCTCTTATTAGATATTTGGGGTGCTTGGGTGCATCAGTCGGTTAAGCATCTGACTCTTGATTTCAGCTCAGGTCATGGTCTCACAGTTTGTGGGATCAAGCCCTGTGTCAAGCTCCATTCTGGCAGTGTGGAACCTGTTTGCGATTCTTTCTCCCTCTTTCTGTGTTCCTCCCCCACTTGAGCTCTCTCTCAAAATGAATAAACATTAAAAAAAAAAAAAAAAAAAAAGAAATTTTACCTAAGCCACAAGTGCCCATTTGTATAGAATTAGGAATTAAAAACAAAACGAAAGAACTCGTTCCATATATAACCACTTACTATATTGGTTTTATTTTAATATAGTTAATCTTGATGGTATTATCTAACAACTCTGGGTTCATATATCTGGCATTAATTACTAAACCCATGTTAAGTTTCTTTACTTCTTTCTTTCTTTTTTTTCTTTCTTTCTTTTCTTTTCTTTTTTTTTTTTTTTTACCACGTTTTGTCAGATGACCTCTATAAATACCCAAACTAAAATTGACTGAGATTGCTTTAGGCTAATGGTTCTCCAAACAATACTTTGTTCAGCATAACACACAGAATTTCCTGTGATATTGGAAATTTTGTTAGTACTTGGATTTGTATTTTTTGGAAAAAGAAACTTGCCTTTTATTAGATTATATGTAGCATTTCATGTGTTTAAATTATAAAATGTAAACGGTGGAATTTAAGGTCATCCACCAGGTGGCAGTCTTGTCAAGAGGATTAACACCTCTGAATCTTAAACATGGTCTTAAACAAAGTTTGTCATATAAAGACATTGATGTGAAAAAAATCAGATTACATCATTTTGGCTTATCTTCTGAAAGAGAAAATGATGTATTGTTTTTAAAAACAACTTTTCATTGTGTAAAATTTCCAACATATGTGAAAGTACAAAGTAATATATTGAACCTCAGTGTACCCATCACCTACCCCAAATGCTAATTTTCAAGATTTGGGCTTTTTTTTTTTTTTTTTTTTAATATTTTTATTCTGAAAGAGTCCATTTATCTGTGTATTCAAGGGTTCAAGCCTTCTTCCTTTGTAGATATTAAACAAATTATACTGAGATTATCTTTCTTGACTTCTTTGAAGGCAAATACTATGTCCTCTATTTCAGAATCTCCAACATCTAGCACATTGCTAGCAACACAGAACTTTGTAGTTAGCTACTTAATCCTTACTTAGCACTTGCTGTGCTGGGCATGGTTCTCGGTGTCATTTATGAGGTGTAGCTACTATTATCTTCACTGTACATTTGAGGAAACTGAGGCACAGAACGGTTCAATAACCTGCCCAGGTAATACAATTAATATTTGAATTAAGTCTGTCTGATATCAGAATAAAGAACTTGTTGAAAAAAATGAATAAAAGGTATGTAAAAATTTTATACAGTATCGACCAAACTCATTGTTACATTGAGGGACACTGCACCTGATAGAATCCTACCTTGTTTAGAGAAGATGTGAAAACTGCTTTCATATCTTGAAAATTTCTAATATTCTTTTGCTTTTTTTCCATGACCCATGTTACATTTTACATATTGAGCTTTATTTAGGAACTGTACATAAGAGAGAAAATAATAACAGACAACAATTATTGAGCACTTACTACGAGATGGCCATGGTACAATTATCATAATGACGTATGAGGAAGGTTTTATAATTATTACCACATTTTTGCAGACGATGAAACAGGTTTCAGGAGGTTAAGTAACCTTGGTCACTTGGCCAGAAACTGGTAGAACCAGGGTTTAAACCAAAGCCAGTTGGTTCCTGAGTGTGTACTCTAAAAGACTAAAGGCTGTGCCCAACTAAATCTTGATTGTACACTAAGCTGAAAATTAAACCAGTTAGAAAATAAATGAGCTGGTATTCTTTATTGTATTTCTAGCAGAATTGGAAAATGAGAATAGAGATGTGGGGGTGTCCAAGTGATTACTCAGTGACTTCAAACTCAGGGGCACCATGTCCTGGGAGAAAAGCTGATTGATTTGTAGAAGAGAAAGCCAACAATAACAACTGAAGGGAGGAAGCAAGATGATTGCCCTCTGAGATGTGTGAGAAGAGCAAGACTGAAACCCAATTATTGCAAGCCCCCAGTTGTAAATGTTAAAGTGTGCAGATTTGACCAGGCCGTGCTCTTCTGGTGTTTCCAGAGCAGAAATGGCAATCATCTCTATGCCCGACCAGCTGAAATTTCTGTGATTTTTGGTATTACCACAAGTAGAAATACTGCAAAAAAAAATTTCTTGCAAAGTACTGAGTTGATACGGATTTTTAAAGCTTTATCTCGTGTTTAAGATACACTGTTACTAGCACTATTACATAGCACCCACCTCGATGCTTTGAATAGGTGGTTGGTTACGTGTCATACTCGAGAAGTGAGGGGGAAGTGTTTCACTTTTTGTTGTGTTAATTTTCTGACTGGTTGATTTTTGCCAAGTATTCTTATTTTGTAATAAAATTCAGGGCAGTAATACAATATACGCTTACAAAATGGATCTCCATAAAATTCCCTAACAAGAAGTGGAATTCTAATGATGTTAATTTCAGGCCTTGTGGAAGGTTAGTTGGGAAGAGATTTTTGGCTTCAGGGTTTATATCTTTCGAATCACCCTGTTCCCAGGGATCTGCCCTGATGCTTTGGTGTGTGAATCAAAATGAAATATGGCTATAGCAAGTAAAGGATGATTATTAGGTTTGTTATGAACATATAACTCTGTTTGTACTGAGTAACGTAGATCACACTGCTAGAAAGAAAGGATTTGCATGAGTCACTTTGATCCTAATATTGGAGAATACATCCGTTACACATACATTAAAAAATACATAACACATCATTAACAGAAGGTAGTTTGATCATTTGTGGAGTAATTCAGAGATTGCTTGTTTCGGTAGTATATCCTTCTTCACTTCTTAACTTGTGCTTGCTGGCTTGCAGCAAAAACCATATAATGAGACATTGAAGTGTTAAGTACCATACGGCATAGCGTGAGTGATTGAGAGGTACCTTTCCTTGTGTTATTTTCTTGAGGAAAAGATTTCCAAGTTAAGGAGTATTAAAAAAACTAAACAAGACAAAACAAAACCAACCACCTGGGGCTCTTTTCTTCTTTCAGCACAATTTTCTAATATGATTTGATAATCACTAATGTAGGGGAATGGTAGAACTTCCAACTGTTTATTACATTTGGGCTGATCTAATTTCACATTTGATCATTCTGATGGTCTTTTGCTGGGTTTACCTAGCACTTATTTTTACCTTCATTCTAGCAAGTTACAATTTTATTTAGAAAGAAGCTCAAGTCACTGACTTTAGGTTGCGTAGATGTTAGTTTGATTTCCATCTTTTATTCTTTTATAGAAATTAGTGTACCTATGAAACCTGTCAACAAAATCAAGATATTTTAAGATTTTAAGAGGTTTTAAGATTTCATTTGTTAAGTGATCTCTACTCCCAGTGTGGGGCTTGAACTTATAACCCTGAGATAAGAATTGTACACTCCACTGACTGAGCCAGTCAGACACCCTAAGACCTTTAGATGTTGTAATAATTTTTCTTGGAGGACATCATTCTCCTCCATCCTGAAATGAGAGAAAATTAGTGGGGTGACCCAAAGTCTGCATAATATTTTAAAAAGATGTTCTATGAACATTTGTTCTCTTTTGGGTTTTCTTTTAAGGCAGTCGAAAGATAACTTTCTTTTTCCTTAGGAAAATAAGGTATTATACAAAAAACCTTTCAGTGTTCTCTGATATTTATTTCAAGTGACAATCGGTAAAGAACTATTGGCATTGCCAGTAGAACATTGGAAGCTTCTGTCTCGCAGTCTTTGGACTGGAACTTGTAATTAGGACAGAATTTTCAATATCTTCCATTGCTGGCATGCGGTAGAGGGAAGTGTCACTATAGAAGTATGTATATAATGCTATTACTTTTTCAGCATTGTATTTTAAGAGTTTTTTTTTTAAATATTAGCAGTGAAAACATATTCCATAGCATGTTTTTATAAGTTGAACTGTTCTAGATGTCTTGGAATTCATCTTTAAATGAATTTTAAAATTAGAGATAATTACAGACTCACAGGAAGTTACAGTTATAGTACAGAGAGGCTCCATATACACTTCCTCCAGTTTCCCCCAATGGTAACATCATACATAATTATAGTGCAGTATACAAATTAGAAAATTTACATTGGTACAATCTATAGATCTCTATCGGAGGGAGCATTTTTTGAATCCTTTTGTAAATCATACTGTTCTTTTATAACATAATACTTTCTTAATTATTTTTCTAGTGGTGAGAGATTTTTAATTAGTTTTCTTTAACTTAAGGTGAGCATTCAAGGTAATTATGGACAGAGGGGCTCCCAGGTCCTGCTGAGGAGAATTCCAGGTTGCTCAAATGTGTGTTTTTTTTTTTTTTGATTGAAATATATTTGACGTTATGTAAATTTAGGGTGTATAATATGTTGGTTTGATGTATTTATATTGTAATATTATTGCCTTTGTAGTAATAGCACCTCTGTCACCTCACGTAATTGTTATTTCTTTTTCATAAGATCTAGTCTCTTAGCAAGTTTGATTATAATACAATATTATTGTCTATACTCATGTATTGTACATTAGATCTCTAGGACTTATTTACTACTAGTTGCAAGTTTGTGTCCTTAAACAACATCTCTCCTATTCCCCCACTTCCCAGCCCTGGTAACCACCTTTTAACTCCCTGTTTTCGTGAGTGTGGTTCTTTTAGATTCCACATGTAAGTGATATCCTGCAATATTTCTCTGTCTGACTTATGTTAGTTAACACAGTTTGCTCAAGTTCCCTGTTGTTGAAAATGGCAGGATTTCTTTTTTTCTCATGGCTGAATAATATTCCATTGTATCTATATATACCACATCTTCTTTATCCATTCATCCATTGATGAGCTTTTAGGTTTTTTCCATATTTTGGCTATTGTGAATAATGTTGCAGTAAACTTGGGAGTGCATGTATCTCTTTTATATCCTATTTTCATTTTTTTATCCTGTTTTCATTTCCATTGGGTATATACTCAGAAATAGGATTGCTAGATCATATGGTAGATCTATTTGTAATTTTTTGAGGAGCATCCATATTTTTCCATAGTGCTTAAACCAAGTTACATTCTCAGCTTACATTAGAAAATGCTTTTTTAAAAAATGTATTGATATAAGAATTTTTAGGTGCTAACATGAGTATTAAGTAATCAGGAGAAGTGAGTATTTTAACTATATCCTATGCCAGTTACCAATTTATTGCCTCTTGGTTCCAGATCTACCCTCTTACCTTATCTACTTATGTATTTCTTCTTTGCGCAAGCACAATATTAAATTGAGCCAGTAGAGGGTGCTAGAGAGACACTGCAAAAGAAGGGTCTTCTCTTTTATGGTTCTGGTGCGATGTGGTGGTTGTTTCTTGCTCTAGCTGTAGGTTCTGGGATATCCAGTGGTGCTGTGCTCCAGCTGTGCAGCCAGTGCATGCACTTCCTCCTCGAGCTCATAGTCCTAGTCCTGGTTCAGCAAGATCTTCCTGTGGACCTCCAGACACAGAGTGTGTGGACTTTGGGCCTTACACCATTCTGCCAGTGAGCTGGCTCCAGGAGTTCTGATTTCCTTTATTTTTACTTGCCTACCTGCACCCAGTGGGCTGTTTCCTGCTTGCTTGTGGTCCAGCTTTGCCTGGGCAGTCTAGCAAACTTTGCCATCTACTGTGCTACAGTCCTACCTTTTGTAGTAAGCTGTTAGAATACCAGCTTTAGGGAGAGGATCCTCCTTCCAGGTTTGCTCTTTCTTGGTGTTCTCTCCCTCAGCCTTAGGGTATTCTTTAGAATTCTCTTTATAGTTACTCTCCTATTATAGTTAATAATTCCTTATAGTAAACTTTCCCTGTTCAAATTACTGTATTTTCTTTCCTAATTGGATTTCAGTTGACTAATTGAATTAGTACCTAATAAAATCAACCAGTCCCATAAAGTTTCAAATACATTTCTGGGGACTGGGAAGAAAGTGGTTATTTTAGATATTTTTTTTTTGGTGTCATAATAGTAATAATGACAAGAATTAAAAACTAATGATTTCTACCCTATGTCCATTTCCACCCCGAGTGTTTAATGCACAGTTTTTTTCATACAAAAGAAGTCCTATAAAGTAAATTATCCTTTGGGTTAAATTTCTTAGTGTGTGGGGAGGAAGCATGTTATTTTGCAGGGTGTCTTGGTATTCTTCCTAAAGCCTTATTCAGTTTGACTCCTCTGTATGATGTTTTTTGGTGGGGAGGGGCAAGGAAAGGTGTTAAGTATCTATAGATATAATTATTTTACATTACTAGTAAGCATTATTTAAGTACTAATATTTTGTCCTTTATAATGGCAGTTCAGTTTTTTTTTTAAGATCTTTGGTTCATTTGAAGAGGGAGGAAGAACTACATAAAATGTTATTTTTGTATAGGAGAACATTAGGCAATTAACAAAAGTTAAATAAGTTACATGTGGAATTTTGTACTTGTGCTTTATTGATTTGGTCTTTTCTAACTGTTTTAATAAGTTTACTCACTTTTTTTATTCTCACATTTTCTTTCTTTCTTTCTTTGAATTTCTTTGAAGTTCTTTGAATTTCTTTCTTTCTTTCCTTTCTTTTCTTTTTATTTCTTTCTTTTCTTTTCTTTTCTTTTCTTTCTCCTTCTCTCTCTCTTTTTTTCTTTCTCTCTTTCTTTCCCTCCCTCCCTTCCTTCCTTCCTTCCTTCCTTCCTTCCTTCCCTCCTTCCCAAGCAGGCAGGGTAGGGGCATAGGGAGAGCAAGAGAGGGAATCTTAAGCAGGCTGCATGCCCAGTGCAGGGCTTGATATGTGAGGCTCTGCCTTACAACTATGAGATCATGACCTGAGCCAAAATCAAGAGTCAGACACTTAACCAACTGAGCCACCCAGGCGCCCCACCTCATGTTCTTTTTCTAATTGTTACATGTTTTCTTTAAGGTTTATTATATATTTTGGCAAATTATTTCATTATTCCACTATACTGTAGAAGATTGTTATTCTTTTCATAACTGATCAAAACTTTATATAGCTTGATTCAAGGTTTTTATTTATTTTTTAAAGTTTATTTATTTTGAGAGAGAGAGAGAGTTCAATAAGGGGGGGGGGCGCAGAGAAAGAGGGAGAGAGAGACTCCCAAGCAGGCTCCATGCTGTCAGTGCAGAGCCCAATGTAGGGCCTGATCTCACCAACCGTGAGATCATGACCCGAGCTGAAATCAAGAGTCAGGCACTTAACTGACTGAGCCACTCAGGCACCCCTAGACAGAGAGAGAGAGACAGAGAGAGAGACAGAGAGAGAGACAGACAGACACAGAGCGCGAGCAGGGGAGAGGGGCAGAGGGAGAGACTCTTAAGCAGGCTCCACGCTCAGCACGGAGCCTGATGTAGGGGCTTGATCCATGGCCCTGGGATCATGACCTGAGCCAAAATCAAGAGTTGGATGCTCAACTGAGACACCGAGGTGCTCAAGTCTTTTAAATGGAATTGAACTCCTGAGGAATCTATATTATTTTACACACAGATGGCATTGTTTTATATTAAAGTTCTCTTAAAATGTAAATATCAAGATAGGGCTGTATAGAAGAGAGTTAACAAAGTAGGGCCAAAACTGCTATTCCTAAAGGTCTGCTTGTAGGGTTTGTTCTTCTTCTTCTTTATTTTAGTGTTTGTTTATTTTTGAGAGAGAGAGAGAGAGAGAGAGAGAGAGAGAGAGAAAAGAACGTGAGCTGGGAGAGGGGGTGGGAGACACAGAATCTGAAGCAGGCTCCAGGCTCTGAGCTCTCAGTACAGAGCCCAGTGTGGGACTCAAACTTGTGAACTGCAAGATCATGACCTGAGCCGAAGTTGGACTCTCAACCTACTGAGCCACCCAGGCGCCCTGTAGGGTTGGTTCTGGAATGGCATCTGGAAACTTGGATTTCGGAGAGGTTTCCATCATTCCCAGAACTGTGCCTAAACTGTACAGCGTGATTTATGCTGAACACTTGCTCTCCTTCTGGAATCTGGAATTTTGTTATGTCCTAGGCAGAGGATGCTTGTATGACCAGCCCTCAGTAAAAACCTTAGCTACTGAGTCTCTCACTTGCCCTGGTAAACAACTTTTCACACATGTCTCATCTCATTGCCGGAGGAATTAAATGCATCCTCTGTGACTCCACAGGACGAGGACTCTGAACTTCACCCCTTGCGCCTTTTCCCTGTGCTGATTTTGCTTTGTATCTGTTCATTCTTTTAAAAAAAAAAAAAAATTTAACGTTTATTTATTTTTGAGACAGAGACAGAGCATGAACAGGGGAGGGTCAGAGAGAGAGGGAGACACAGAATCTGAAACAGGCTCCAGGCTCTGAGCGGTCAGCACAGAGCCCGACGCGGGGCTCCAACTCATGGACCGCGAGATCATGACCTGAGCCGAAGTCGGACGCTTTAACCGACTGAGCCACCCAGGCGCCCCTGTATCTGTTCATTCTAATAAATCATAGCCATAAATGCAACTATGTGCTGAGTCCTGTGAGTCCTTCTAGCAAATCTTCGAACCTAGAGTGGTCTTGGGGACTCCAACACAAGAGCATTTTGCTATAAGTAGGTTTTCATGCAGGGACCACATCTAAGATTATTATTTCCTTTCTTGGGGATGTATGTATGTGTAGCTTTTATTGATTGTAGAAAATAAGCTTTTGCCTAATTGAAAGTCTCTTTATTGAAGATATAGGACAGCTTTTTCAGACCTTGTCTTTTAGGGAGCATAGCATTTGTGAGATGAGGTTATGAGCTAATGCATAGTATATATATTTTGGGGTTTACAATTTCGCAAATTCGTTAACTGAGAGTGTCTTTGGATACGCAGCAGTAGTTACCTTTCCTTGATGTACTTCAAGTAAAAACTCCTCCACACTCATATAGTCTGTTCGCATTCCTATCCCCCATCAATAATAGGAAAGGGATGCCCAGAATTCCATGTTCCTCTGGTAGTACTGCCCCTTCCTTAACTCGTGCACCCTGGTTGTCCCAAACTGGAGTAAAGAAGGGTATTCCAGGGCTCTGCATGCTCTTGCCACGGTCCTTCTTCCTACCCTCAACCTTTAGCCTCACTGAATTTTGTTTCTGTTTTGGCTGTTTCAGGCCTTGTAAGACATCCAAGACTCTTGGGTTTTCCATCAATACTCAAATCCTGATCCCCACATGACTCTGTATATTCTGTCTTCTGACTCCTGTTGTCCATGTTTACCCAGCTTTTGGGACATTCCATTTTACACTCTGGAACTCATAGTCATCGTAAGCATAGTTTCTTTAATCTTCAACCTGATTCTGAATGTTGCCTTCACTTTATATAAACTGGGCTTGCCCTGAGTCTACTGCTTCTCAAGTGATGGCTGTTTTCTCTCCTCCCCTGCCTTTGTACCTTGGCCTGGAGATGTGTGAGTATCCTTTGAATGTCCTTGCTTCTTCCAGACTGTTTTCCTCTTCCCTCCTTAGAAACTCACAGCTTCAAATTTGATGCTCTCAGACTTTCCCATCTGCTAGCCTCTATTGTTGCAGTTATCTACACATCCTTGGGATTCCCATCATTCTTTGAAGATTTTAGCTCCTGGCTCACTGTCATTCTCCAATCATTAGGCTTTTCCTAAGTTATAGCAGTTTCACTATCTATATAGATGGTTTTTCTAATAACCCAGCTTCTTAGTTTTTTTGATCTCATTCTCTCCAAAGACCTTTCTTCCTCCCTACTTCGGCCACCTGCTTCAAGGGTCATAGTCTGGAATTTGTCATTACCATTGACTGTGCTCCCTTCATAATCTTAGTATCAAGTATCCTACTGTCTGATCAGTACTTCTTATCTGTCTAATTCATTCTCATTTTCTCAATTCCATTAATTATTTGATCTCACTGAGACTAATAATCTATGGTCCTATCATGTTTTACTGTCCCTCACCCACTCACTTCATGATTTTACTTTTTTACATGTCTCCATCCCAACTTAGATTCCATTATCTACCTTTATAAATTATTCCTTTATATACTCCCACAACTCCCTTGCTCTCTTTTCCATCTTTCTATTCCTCTGGCATATTCCCATCTCTGGTTAATTCTAGCTTTCTCCTTTGCACCAACACTTGTTATAACTGAATGCAGCTGGGAAAATAAACATATAACCATGCTGATTGGCTTTACTTCAAATTCATGACCACAACCTCAGGTGTACTTTTGTGTTGTTAGCATCCCTATTTCATTTTACTAGACAACCTATTTCATGTCTCTCCTAGGCTATTTCACATTTTCTGTTTAAAAGTGCATCATGTCTTCTACATGTTTACTCTAAGCCAATTATCTCTTCTTATTTAAGATAATAGAAACAATAGTAGAACTTTAGGTATTCCTATCACCTTGTCTGCCAATTTATCTCATCTGTACCATATATTCTGCCTTTTCTCTTATTACTTTGGATGAAATGGGCATGCTCTTATGGCAAGCTTTCTTCTTGTTTAGATTTTATTCTATGTCTCCTTCTTGATGACATAATTTTAGCGGTCTTTCCTCTACCGCACTTGCTTCTTAGTTACCTCATCCAATTGCTTTAAATATATGACTTCAAATATAGTCTACAAATGAATGACTTCTAAATTTTTAATCTCAAACCTGAGGTCTCTTCTGAATTCCAAATTTATATAAATATAGGTCCACAACTTTAGGATCTTCATTTGGCATTTGTTTGTTTGTTTATAGCAGCTTTATTCGTAATTGCCAAAAGTTGGAAGCACCCAAGATGACTTTTAGTATGTGAATGAATAAACAAAGTACATGGAGGCAGTGGAATATTCAGCACTAAAAACAGGTGGCCTATCAAGCCGTGAAAAGAAGGGACCTTCAATGCATATTGCTATGAAAGAAGTCCATCTGAAAAGGCTACTGTGATGCCAAATGTATGACATTCTAGAAAAGGCAAACCTATGGAGACAGTAAAAAGATCGGTAGTCAGGATTTGGAAGGAAGGGAGTATTGAGTAGATGCAACATGAAAATTTAAGAGCAGTGAAACTATTTTGAAACTATCATGGTGGATATAGGCGGTCATTATATACTTGTCAAAGCCCAGAGACTGTACGACACAAAAAGTGCACCCTGTCATGAACTATGGCCTTTGGGTGATCAGGATAAGCCAATGTAGGTTCGACAAATGTACCACACTGGTGCAGGATGTTGATAGTAGAGGAAGGGGTTGGGGCAGTATTTCAGAACCCTGTACTTTCCGCTCAATTTTTCTGAAAGCCTAAAACTACTTAAAAAAAAATATAGTAATTAAAACAAAACTAAATTATATTCTGCATAACTAAATATTTAAAGTAGCCGTAGCAGTCACTTCTTGGCAAACCTGAAGTACAGAGTCCGGACATTTATATCTGTACTCAAGGCATCAGGCAACACTGAGAATGGCTAGGACACAGCACAGCAGTCGCTGGGGTGGAAGTCTACGTATCTGTGGGCTCTCCACCACTTACTCTTTATTAAGCTATGGCCATCTGAAGGGAATGGTGTTGGTGTGTTCAAACCAGGTCACTTCTCCCTCCCCCCTGCAATGAATTGTTTCATCATTTTCTTATTTCTTTTAGCACATTCAGAGCGTAACACGTTACCTTCTGGGCCTAGGGATGGGAAAGTGCAGGCGGGTAACGGGAAGAGGGAGGTCATCCTTTTGGGAGCGTCAGGCCCGGGCCCGACCTGCATGGAGCTGCAGGCAAAGCCAACATTCTGTGTCTGACAAGAGAGTTCTGCCATGGACCACACACCACTAGACACCAGAGGCTTGTAGCACAAAGATCTCAACAGAAGCAGGAATGGATTATGAATTCACAGCCTTAGATCATTTGGCTCTTTGCAGTGGTTCTTGACTGTGCTGCCAACGTGCCTTCCTGTGCTGAAGTTATCACTTCAACTGTATTATTTCTTCCTCTGTCTCACTTTTCTTACAACTTTTCCAAATCCTTCATCTCTTGGCCACCATCTTGCATTTCCTCAGGCATGACTGCAGTTTGGCCTTTGGTGATGTTTAGGAATATTCTCGTTTCTTTCAGAGTAAGCATGTTTCTGGAGCCTCACATAAACCTGTATTTTCCGGCCATCGGTACTCAAATTGTTGGCACCAGTTTTGCAGATTGTCCCAAGCCACTTTATTAACTGAAGGCAAATTGGTTGGCAAGGGAAGGATTGGTGTATTACAACAACCATTTTGGGGGAAAATCTTGAATTGTTCATTCATTTGAGGATGATGAACTTTGTCTCCGGTGTCTTCAGGCTGACTTATGAAGTTGAAAAAACACTTAGTTCCATTTGATGTTCTTCATCAGGCTCCTTATTAACTGGAACCAATGTGAGAACCACATTTTCTTCCTCTAATGTTGCCTCAGAGAAATTCTTGTTGTTTTCATAATTTGACTGCGACTTTTCTAGGAACGTTCAGAGGAAGGCAAAGCCAGTAATGTTAGGATATCTTCTGCTCACTCCTTTTCACCTCTTCATTTGGCATTTTAAGGTTATTTGTTCAAAACTCAAACTCTTGATTCCCAACCCTGTTCCAAACCTGTTCCTCCCATAGTCTCCCCTGTCTTACCAATTTGTAACTTGATCCTTCCATTTACTCAGGGTGAAAAACTTGGAGTCAGATCTTTCTTCCTGTACACCTAATTCCTCAGTAAATCATATCAATTCTACTGCCAACTATATAAAGAAAGATAAAACTCCAGATGGAAGAGATAAAACAAAAATGTATCAACAGACATGGAAGAAAATGTAGATGAAATAAAGAGTAGAAGAAAAAAAGGAAGTGAAATTATAGCTGGGAAAAAAAAAGAAGCAGGGAGTCCAGATGGAATCACTATTATTCTTTATATATATAATGTATATATTATATATATAAAATATATTTTATGCTTATATATATTATGCATTTTATATTATATATATTTAAATGTTTATATGTATACATATTTAAATGTGTGTGTGTGTGTGAGAGAGAGAAAGAGAGAGAGGGAGAGAGAGGACTTGAGGTGGGCTCTGTGCTGACAGAAGAGAACCCAGTTCAGGGCTTGAACTCATGAACTGTGAGACCATGACCTGAGCCAAATTCAGATGCTTAACCACTTAACCAACTGAGACACCCAGGTGTCCCTGGAATTACTTATTATTCTTATTCAGTAAAATTTGCTGAAGTTGTGTATGTTTTACATTTTCTCATATAATTGACTTTATAATTTTTTGCTGATCTTTGTCTCTACCTACATTTGATTTACCTTTGTGTAGGAGAAAACAAGCCCTTGTTAACCAGTAGTAGCTAGGGGGAAAATTTTTATTTTTTGCCATGCTTTGTGAGGTTTTTGAATTGTGTTTACAGGTATATTCAGGTACATTCAATTATAAAAATACTTGCAGTTTTGCTTTTATTTTTATTCCTATATCTGGTATATGCAAAAGCCTAAATAATGTATCATTATCCAGATTTCTTGTATTATTCCTACTGAATAGTAAAGCAAAATAATTGATTTACTAAATGTTTTTAGCAGTGATTAGGCCAAGTGTTAGATTTTGAAATTTATTGGTTTGTTTTAATAATTTTTTAATTTTATATTTTCTATCTGACTATAGCTAAGTTCTCTTTTTATATTTGAAAGGTGTTAGTAAAAGTATTGATATTTCAAAATGGTTCTGCATTTCAAATTTCAATCCATTATAATGTGGGAGTTACTGCCCCTGGATGGTATGTTTGGAGGTTGTTGTATGTTCTTGAAGTTTACTGGTTGATAATTTAAAAAAGAGAAGAAAAAGACCTAAAAATATTACCTCTTCTTTAATAGCCTCCTTGTAGATTAAATTCTCTGTACTGATAGCAAATCTAAAGCAATCCTAAGCATCTATTTTAAATTATTTTTTTCCTAGTAATTAGTCCTAGTGTTCCAGGTAATCTTAGGGGGAAAGTAAAAACTTCCCACCTGAAGATTGGAAAGAAAAGAACAGCCAGTGTTTTAAACCTGTTTTGCTTACAAGTATAAAACTTAATGGAGAGACTTCTTCCTGTGACTGATGGCATTGAAGCTAGTAAAGTTCTTAAGATCACAACTGTGGAGTCTTTGATCTGGATTTGGATTCTGGCTCTACAGTGACCTTGGCCAAGTTATTTAACTTGTCTGTGCTTCAGTTTCTAATGTGTAAGTTGTGAATAATACCTAAGAATTTGGAGAGGAAAAAATTGGGTAATACCTGTGAAGTATTTGGAATAGTCCCTGACTCAGAATAAATGCTTAATAAATGCTTTTTGTTATTACTGTTGGTGGTATTATCACTAGTACCACAATCATGATCGTTACTGAGACTGTTTTGAGTGATAAGTGGAAATCAGAGTAGCCTGCAGAATCGGAGTAGACTGCTACATGAGAAGGCAAAGCCGTGGCTAGATTTTTTAGAACTTATGTGTATAGACAAGGAGGCATTATTTACAGTTATGATAATGCACAAATTTATGTTACTTTGGTTTAGTTAAATAACACCAGTCCTGTAGCCACGTGGTTCAAATTTTTGTTACCATAGTATATTAATTTTGAGTAATTGTAGAAAGTGAAAACTTTGCTGTTAACTCTTCAGTGCACTGTCACTACATAAGTACAGGATCAGTGACCAGTCACATCACTTCATTCACATTCTGTTGATAGTGGTCACAGCATGTCTGTTGCTTAGTTAACTCTCAGACCACAGAGTGTGTTGTTGTGTTGCTCCTTACCGCTCAGTGGGAAACCTCCCGAACATTTCACAAAAATGGATAATTGAAAGAGTTGGCCAACAAAGATCAAAGTGCAGGAAAGAAATGGAAAGTGGTAATGTGGAAAGTGAAATTTCATGCAATCTTAGAAGATTTGGAAATGGTGACAGCAGAACGAGAACAGGACGAGACCTAAGCCCTGTGTGAAGCTGTGGTATGAGCCGTTCTGAAAAAGTCTGATAGACTCTGATGGACTCCATCATCTTTAAGTTCAGTAGTAATAGAAAGGTGCTTATGGTTGAAATGAAGCATTTACTTCTACTTTGGATGAAGACTGCAACAAAAACTAAAATTCTAGTTAGTTTTGCTAGCGTTTAAGCCAACATTTTGAAGTTAGTTGCCACATTGAATGGGAATGATAATTACAGGACTGGAGACAATGCAGTTTCTTAGCTAAGTTTTGGAAGAAATATGGTAGAAGCATGCTGTTAAAAACATTCATGCATCATGACAGGAAGCAGCAGTGAATAGTATGCATGTGGCATGGCAGAACCTTTAGTGCCCTGTGCAAATAACTCTGCGGGATTTGAACGGGACGTAGATGGAATTAGAAAGGAATAGGACCACGGGAATGTTGACATTGCCGCTATTCAGTGGAATCTAGATAGGCAGGCAGAGGATTAATCTAGCAGCATAAATAAAGTGGTTGCGATGAAAAGGATGAATGTCGCAGAGGAGGTGATGCCAGCAAAAGCTCCACATTAAAGGAGCCCTCAGAGACCTTTCATAACATTAAAAGTGCAAAGGAGAAAATATTGGAAGCTGATTCAGACTTAGAAAGGAACGTGAGTTCCTCAAAGAAAAGATGCTTACCCCATGTTGTGAATTGTATGAGAGGAAAGCAAGCACTGTTCAAGCTAGTCTTAATAATTGTTTCCAAAGAAGCAAAACACCTTAATTGTCAACATTTCTAAGCGCTTTAAGTTACAAGGGGCTAAATAAGTTTCACTTTTTTTCCTCCATTTCTTTATATACTTAAAACTGACAGTAAAGAGTTTTTTAAAGTTTTGACAAAACAACTAAAAAGTTGTTTGCAAAACAATCATAATTTTTCCCATTGATTATAACATCGCTTTGTACAGTTTTGGCTTGTGTGGTTATTTTAATGGTTCCTCATACTGTGCGCAGTGAGGAATACCTGTGTATCTATCTCTACTTGATCCCTTTAGTCAGGGAAAAGCAATCCCAACATTTCTCACCTGGAAGACTTTTCCAACTATCTTTTTTTTTTTTTTTTTTTTTAACTTCTTTAGTGTGAGACTGGGATTCCAGTTTTTTCAGAATTTAGCTTGTAGTGTGTTTGTATATTCTGAAAAGAAATCTAATTGACTTACAGCTTTTCTTTGTATTTCTGTTTACCTCCTTCTGACATACTGTCACTTTTCATTTTAACAACGAAAGTTCAGTTAAGAGACAGTGTTCTTTGACTGGTATTGATAGATGTTTGCCTCCTTTCCTTTTCCTTTCTTCCCTTCTTAATTTTTATCGGTAGTCTTCTAGCAGCATAAATGGAGGTAAATAGAATCCTAATCATTTGATGGACTAAAAGCAAAAGTAAAAAAATCCAGTTTCCTGTTGCAGGACATTAACATACCATCTTTGTTTTTCTCACTTTTTTCCATTTCTGAAGTCTAAAGCAGTGCTAGATGTGCTGAGTTTAGGTGATTGTATGGATGCTAACTTGCTGTTAAAAGCTCTGTTTTGAGTAAAAACTCATAGGTATTATGGAAGGCTAAACTTTCTCTGTTTTTTTTTAAGTTTTTTTTTTTTTTGGAGAGAGAGAGAGAGACAGACAGACAGCATGAGTGGGGGAGGAACAGAGAGAGAGGGAGACCCAGAATCTGAAGCAGGCTCCAGGGTTTGAATTGTCAGCACAGAGCCCGATGGGGTGCTCAGACTCACAAACCACAAGATTGTGACCTGAACCAAAGTTGCTGCTTAACTGATTGAGCTACCCAGGCACCCCAGACTTTCTCTTCTTAATAGTGGCAATTGTAATAATAATTTGTAATTGGCAACTGCTTTATAGTTTACAGTGTATTTTCACCATGAGGTTTTTCATCTTTACGTTAACAGTGAGCCTGTAAGCAGATAACATTTGTATTTCAGAAATGTTGAAAGTGAGATGTTGCAGTGTATAACTTGTCCTGGGTCACATAAGGAATTTATAATCTTTTCTGATAGGCTAGGGAGACGACAGAGTTCAGTGTATAGAAGACCAGCAGTTTTGGATCATGGATATGGACTTGCATCCCAGTCCTTTAACGTAATAGCTTTGTTCTGGCAAATCACTTCTACCTTCCTGAAAACAAGCTTTGTCATTTTTCATATGCAGATTGTCTTGAAATGTAAAATGCAGTAATATGGTAATGTCTGACTTAAGGTTGGCTTGGGCTCAGTTGGTTAAGCGTCTGTCTCTTGGTTTTGGCTCAGTCATGATCTCACAGTTTTGTGAATTCGAGCCCTGTCTTGGGCTCTGTGCTGGCAGCACGGAGCCTGCTTGGGATTCTTTTTCCCCTCTCTTTCTACCCCTTCCCTGCTTGCGCTGTTGCTGTCTCTGTCTCTGTCTCTCTAAAAATAAATAAACTTAAGAAAAAGTTAAGTATCTGTTACAATTAATGTAATAATATAATATCTCATTCTAAGGAGGTTTGATTGCAAGTTTTGGTCAGGTCAGCCTATTTACTATATTATAAATAATGTTGGATATGCCTCATCTGTGCTTTATATAGCAGTCCTAGAACTTACCATATCAGGTTGTAATTCCCTGTTTACTTGTATTTTCCTCCTCCAGTAGACTGTGAACTGCTTGAGAAAACAGGTGTGATGGCAATTTTCTACATTATTTATAGAGTTAACAAGGAAAGGTTGAATGCTTTGACCTCCCCAATGAAACACTTAATATCTGCATTAGGTGTTTGTGGTACTAATAATATCTAATTACTGACACATTATTCCTAATAGACCTCGCTTGTCTCTGTAGGAAGCCTGATGTACTTTAATGAAATATAATTTTGGAAATGACTAATACAGCTTGATGGAGAAAAATTGTGCAGTCTTCGTGTTGGAAGAACTTACTTAGAGTTCATATATTATACCTCTCCCATTTTCTAGAAGAGGAAGCAGAGGCTCAAGGGAGTTAGGTGCTTTCTCTAAGGTCACACTCCTGGTTGGTGGCAGGATTTTTTGTTTATAACCCAGGAAAAGAGCAGCACATCAAAGATCATCAAAATAAAGTGAGAGCTGTTGCCATTTAAGGAAAACCTAAACTTCCAAGGCTCTTTTTGCAGTAGAATTTAACATAAGAATATTAAGAAAATATAAAATTGTACCAATTTTACCATTCACCTGCAAGTGCCTGGCAAAAAAAAAAAAAATGATGAAAAACTAAGTTTTCAAAAGAACAAAAAGGGATGCATACTAGATTGTTAACATTGGCTCTTAAGGGGGCTGACGTTAGAGAAAGGATAAATTATATTTTCTTTATATATTTTGGTATCCATTAATTTTTTACAATAAGTATATGATAGTTTTTAATTCAAAAACCCTATAATATACAAATCTGTTCTTAAAAAAGCCATGAGAGATGCAAGCCAAAGCAAAGCATATGGTATTGTGAGAGAAGTCTTCTGACCTCATTGACCTGACTTCTTAGTTGAGGGGACCAAATTTTATATTTGAAAAAAAAATTCACTCTTTTATTCTTGCTTAGCAAGTATTTAAGCAATAGTATAAGAAATAGTACAGTAAATTACATAATTAACATTTAATTTGCACAGTGTATATTATAGGAATTAATAGGGAGATTTTTCGTTGTATAGTAATTGTATTAAAATTATGAATATTGAAGTATTTTTTAGTAGATTCCATTTTGTTCAGTGGTACACTAATATGTTTGAACTTTATCTTTGTCATGTACTTGATTGATTTTGGATGCCAAAAGAGAACCATGAGCATGGTATCCTCAAGTACTCACAGGAAGTATATATTGTTTTACCACTTACTAGACTCATAATTGGGATAAGACTTGTTCATGGAAGAAAAAGCTGTGCTATTAGAAAGGTAAACTTTCAGAAAATAAAAAGGATCAGATAAAGTATTGATGTGTCAGCTGCCGGTATTTTGAAATGAAAAAAATCTTTTTTTTTTAATTTTTTTTTTTTCAACGTTTTTTATTTATTTTTGGGACAGAGAGAGACAGAGCATGAACGGGGGAGGGGCAGAGAGAGAGGGAGACACAGAATCGGAAACAGGCTCCAGGCTCTGAGCCATCAGCCCAGAGCCCGACGCGGGGCTCGAACTCACGGACCGCGAGATCGTGACCTGGCTGAAGTCGGATGCTTAACCGACTGCGCCACCCAGGCGCCCCTGAAATGAAAAAAATCTTAACATATTTATTTACATTCTCTATCTCTGTATGAAATGTTCCATAGCATATTTAAAAATTTTGGAGAGCTGCAATACAAACACTCTAGTTAAAGTGTGGCTATGTGTTGTTGGCAGAGGGATACTGAAGACAGATCACATTGCCTCTAGATTTATAAGACCTATTTAATAGGGAAAAGAATTTGAGTAAATTGTCAAATTTCTCTAGACTCTACTTTTCTTACCTAAAAGCAGAAATAATAATAGTCTAACAAAAATAAAAACGTTAGATTTAGCTAAATTTTAGAGCTTATGAAAATCCTTCACAAATAAAGTGGTAGTATTGATGGGATTCCTAAAGCTTCTCTAGCATCAGGAAACACAGAACAAAGTAAATAGTTAATCGTATATAGTATGTTGGATAATATCTTCACTAATATACTAATACATTTAGTAATGAGCTTCATATAACTTTTTTTTCAAACTTAAGGTATAATAAATATTAACAGGCTACTCAGTGAAATTGACTGTTGAAGGCCAGGGTAATTGTTTCTGTTAATCTGGCTTGATACAAAGAGAGAGCACAGTCTTATTATTATTTTTTTTTAATCTCCTTTTTCACTTAATTGGGTTGGTTGATTTTGATCTGTATGTTTAAAATAACTCCAAGGCAAATAAAGTCTCATTTCTACCTAGAAATTAATTCATATCTCACTACTATGTTTTGTTTCAGTCAGTAATTTGTGGCCATTTTATCACAGTTTCTGATCATTGGTAATATTTTACATGTAGAAATAAAGATCTGGGAATTTAGATAACTTATTTCTATGTGATTTTATTATGTACCTCAATGAATTCTTTTTTTTGTGGTGTTTCTTTAAAAAAACCTAAAGCTACTTGTAAATACAGAGCTCAGATTGTGTAGTTATTATAAAAAGGCTTTTTGCTCACTGGGCTTCTATATATTCTTGATACCTTATTTGTCCTTTTTTTTCCCCCCCAATATTTTCAGATGTTTTGGAATGTTATTAAGCCCAGGTCGAAACGTGAAGAACAGTGACATGCATTTACTGGATATGGTAATGATAATCTTAAGCACATTAACCAAGTATAGATGATAGTTATTTTATATTTTAGAAGTATTTTCTATTTAAAGATTTTGTCATATTGTCAAAATTGTTTCTAACTTTCAGCTGTGTGGTAGTACTAATTAGATTTGGAAACCCAAACTTAAAATTACTTATGAGGGAGAGATTTAGGAAAATTTCCACCAAAAAATCATATGCTAAATTAAAGCAAATAAAAGGATAGTGTTATGACAATGTCCATCTATTCATCTATTTAGGTTTTTAGGAAGATAATCTTTTCTTTGAGCCAAAAATAACAAGTACATGATTATAACAGGCATGCTTAGAGTGAATATGGTGCCTTTCATTTATTTTAATGCACTATTATTATTTGAGGACTGTGATGAATGCTTTTGTTTTCTTTAAAGCACTTCCATTTTTGAATTTATACTCCTTGGTAACCTGTCCTTAGCAAAGTATATTTACTGTAGTTGTATTTGTTTAAGGAATGTTCTTGAAGGTTAATATATATTTGAAAGTTGATGTTTGATGTGAAAATAGTATACTATCTTTTAAACAAAAATATTGTACTTAATGAAAACATTTACTTTGTGATTTAGAAATGTAGGAAATAGAGTATTAGGTATAAAGTAGTTAAGTATAAAGTGACTTGACTGAGATTTTTTACACTTACCGATAGATAACAAGCACTACGTGTTTTCATCTTTTCAGCTGAGTTTTATAGATGTCAATTAAATATCATCAATTCTGTCAGCTTTTTAGAGTTATTCCCTGGTAATGTCACATTGATTTTCTAGTGGCCCTACAATGGTTCATTGAACCTTTTTTTGAATACATAATTGTGTGGCAAGCATTGTGTGGAGTTCTGGGCTTATAGCTATGGTAAAACATAGCTCTTACCATGTGTGGGTTCATAGATTTGTGATGGAAGCAGATTCTTAAGTGTGTAACTACAGCAGTAGGTTAAGTGCTCTTCTAGATTGGTACAGTGAGCCACAGAAATACAGAGGAAGCATTGCACAGATAGGTAAGGTAAGAACAAACCAGTTCCACTGAATGTGAAAACAAGTCAGCTTTCTTCCATCGCTCTTTACAACCTACCACTAATACAAGTGGTTTTACCTAAGGCAAGTCATAGCATTTTGGAGTCCTGAAAATTCCATAAGGAGGTAGTTTAGGAACATGCAATACAAGTTCCTAGGTCTTAGTTAGTCATGGTCTTTTGGAGTTTAAAAGATTAAGGTGAATCACTGGCAGAGAAACCTAAATGCAGATTATAGAATTACAGACTGGCATTGAACTTCCTGGTCTTGAGTGTCTTTGGCAGAGCAGTCCTCCACTTTGAAGAGTCCATGTTGAAATCAAAGGGTTCGTCAGCATTGAAGCTTCTGTACAACAAATAGTTGATAAAATTGGGAGGGTTTGTGTTTGCAGTTATCAGTAGTTGTGATTTATTACTGATCTTTGTGCTATCTTACTACATGGCTATTGAGCTTTGACTAGACCACATCTCATAAAATGGAACTTATTACCTTATAATGGAAACTATGGGACAGTTCTGATTATTACGAAGTCAATTCTTTGTAATCACCAGAAGTCCTATCCCTTATAAGTTAGCCTAATTAGCCTTGGTTCTTCCCTCTAGAGCAAGATGTTATGTTCTTCTATGACTCGTTTAATTATGTGAACACTTTGAAAACAAATTTCACTTTCTTGCACTTTTTTTCTGACAGACTTTGAAAAATCCTACAATTGTATTTAGTTTCACAATTTGTGAGACTTTTCTTTTTATCTTGAACAATTTTTAAGAATGCTAACTTTTCTTCCCTGTGAGTATTTTCTAATAAGCAAGATCAATTGAGACATTTTTTAAGTTTATAAATTTAGTTTACTATAAGATCTACATGAAAGAGAAAGTCATATTTATAGGTGAAAATATATTTTAGTCAAATGTCCATATTACTTACACATATATATTATATAAACAAAATCATGTATAAATAAAATTTGTTTTTTTGGGGATACAAATAACAGAGACTCCATTGTCTTCCAGTAGTGAGAATATTTTTGGTGAATATCCTTGTACTGTAGGAATAAGGAAATGAGAATTTTTGATCCACAGCCATTGATACAGTTGGTGAGGAAAATTTTTCCTTTACCCTTCAAGGTTCTTTTGGCTAGTCTAAGAATTAAACTGACATGAGACAGATTAACAAGAGAGAATTAAATTTAATTCCATATGTGTTGGGGCTTCATAAGAATATGGTGCCTACAGGTAGTCAGGCAATGAGGTTTATATGCCATTCTGAGCTAAGGAGAAGGGGTAGAAGTTGGGGACCTCAAAGGGAAAGGAGACAGTCCATAGGAAGATGAAAAAAAAGTAAATGTTTGGCAAACAAATGTTTGCTAGACCACTCAGAAACCATGGGACATAGGAATTTTAACAGACTTTGCTAAGTGCCTCCCTATTTCACCTGCTTTATTTTATACTGTAGTTATCTATGGTCACTATAAGGGGGAGGTCAGAGGTTCTTTCCCAGTCTTTTGTTTTTTAAAATAATCAGACTAAAAATAGCCTACATGCCAAAGAGATACATTTTGAGGTGCCAAATTTTACTCCCCTTTAGTACCTAGGAAAAGCATAACTGCAAAGTACCAAGAAGAGCTGAAAACTCAGTAGAGCCTGGTTTCTTGGAACTGGAATGTAATTTAAAAGTCCTAGAAATGCCTCGGAAAGCTTGTGGAGCTTTACAATTAACCATTTATTGACACTGGGCCAGTAGCTGGACTCATAGTTACAAATTCATTTATATTTTAATCCAGTATGCTTATAATCTTTGTGTAGAAAAGCAGAAATAAAATTTTCATGAAACCGTTCTTACCCCTTCCTTAGGTGTGTGAGGAACTCTATTTTTCTTCTACTTGACTTAAATGTCTGGTCATAATCCACTAAATTGATTTGATGATCCACAAATGAGTCAAATTGCTGTTTGGAAAACATTAGCCTCTCAGCTCCCGAGGGTCAGGATCATTTTGTTTTCCTTGTTGGATACTTAATAGGCATAGACCATGGCTTATAGTAGGCTCATATTTGCTTAACAAATGGATAGATTAACACAAACTTACATTTTTTACTTTTTCTGTGTGTTATTTCTTTCCAGTACCGTGTGTCTGCTTTACCCTACTGTTTGCCTACTTGACCTCATAGCTTCAGCTTGCTCATGACTTGACAGTTCATTTGTGGCTTACTGTGTTCTCCGGCCTCTGTGTTATGCCCTTTCTGCTATGTTCCCATTGTAAACTGCCACATTCTGTCTGTATTTCCTAGTTTATTTTCCTAAGAGGAGGGCACCTAGGGTTCCTGCCTTTTCTAATTTGGGTAGAGACTTAGGTTGTCCGGATGTCCCTTACCTGCTGTCCCTGATTTTGTCAGCTCTGCTTGTGGTGGAGACAGAAGAGTTAGGAAGAACTCTTCAGCAAAGACAGTTGAAGAAGCATCTTTTTTTTTTTTTTAATTAAAATATTTTTGAAAATGTTTGTCATTTTTTTTTTTTTTTGAGAGAGGGAGAGTGAGAGAGAGAAAGCCAGGGAGGGGCATAGAGAGAGGGACAGAGAAATCCCAACCAGGCTCAGCACTGTCAGCGCAGAGCCCGATATGGGGCCTGAACTCTTGAACCATGAGATCATGACCTGAGCCAAAACCAAGAGTCAGACGCTTAACTGACTGAGCCACCCAGGTGCTCCAAGAAGCATCTTTATCAGAGGCTGGGAGCAAGCCAGTCTGTGTGATAGAAAGGTCTAGTTCAATAACAAAAATGCAGTACTTGATGAGGAGAAACTGTTATTAAGGGCTTTTGATGTAAGACAGTATTATTGCGGTGGTGTATTATGAGAACTACAAAGACATAAAAATACAGATGTTTGAGTTAGGCTATTTTGGTTATAAGAAACAGAGATCCACTTAGAACACCTTGAAGATAGAAGAGGTTATTGATCTTCATGAAATTGTACCTAAACACTGCAAAGTGGTTTTTGCTATTTGGACTTTTCCTGTCTGCCTCATGTCCCCCCATGGGCTTGCTCTTTCTTTGAGTCTCTTTTTTTTGCTTGAGCTCCTTCTCTTTTTTTCACTGCTGCCCTTGATCCCGGAGATCTGGTGCTCTGCCCCCCCTCTGTCTTTCTATACCTCCTTCCCTCCCCTCCCCCTTTCTGTTTCCTTCTTTCTGTCTCCTCTTTCTCCTTCTCTTCCCCTTTCCCTCCTTGCCTTCATCTCTCCCTCCCTGCACCTTCTCTGCCCCTTTTCTTTCTGCTCCTCACTCTTCCTCCTTCCTTCCCTGTCTCCCAGTATCTGCCTTTGTATTTTGACTGCATGATCATTTTTAATGGTTTTTTGTTTTTCTCCGTTTCTCTCCTACCACTTAACGGTTTCCTAATACTCTACTCTTCTTTATGTGTTCTTTCCTACTTTTTAATTTCTGTTATCACTTCATTTTTTATGTGGCCTGTCAGTGCCTGGCTTCTTATTAAAACCTTTCAGCTCCACTGCTGACTGCCTACTTTTCTTGGTGTTTGTTAATTGAAAGAAATAATTTGATTGGGCTCACTCATCTTTTTGGAGTCAAGCATGGCACAAGCTCTTGTTCAGAAATGGATTGGGTTTTTTTGGGGGTCAGATGCTCATTCTTGTTTTGAATGGGGACCTAATGAGAAGGTAGAGAGGATAGGCACAGGGAGGGAGAGAGGAAGGGGTGGGGAGACAGAGAGAGAATGAATATGAATATATGAAAGTGTTGAAGGTGCTGAGTGAATTTCCTTAACGTGGCCTTGAGTGTACTTCATCTCCGGAATGCAGGGTCCCTGCACTCAAGCTGTACAGTTCGATTAGTGAAATACCACCAATACATTAGGAAAATAAACACAATAATTACCAAATGACAAATAATTTTATAGGGATTCAGAGAAGCTTCTGTGTTGGGGTAAAATTGGAAAAACAGTATTTATCTTTGTTTTAGTCTGATACTTCTAGCACTCTATTCATAATATGAGGAAATGGGCACAGGAAATTTAAAGTTCTGTAGATAATACACTTTTGCATATGCACATACTTGTATGCTGTGTGCCGTTCTCCTGTGGGCACACCTCTAACCTCCCCTCCCCTGCACACGTACATACATGCACGTAACTGTATATGATCCTGCTTTCACGATAGGAGTTGCCGGCTTCTTCAGTGAGGGTCAGGAGTGGGCTTAGTAGGAGCCTGAAAGAGTGGAGGAGATGAAGAAGGGGAGAAGGAGTGAAGGGAAGGAGGGAGCAAGTATAAGAGTGAATGGGAGATAATCAACTTGGGTGTTGATTACCTCTATTAGCCTCCTAACATTGGTTACTGATCGTAAGCCAGTATACAAGTATCCAACATAGATAATAGAAAAGTATGAACTTTCAGAAGTGTTAATTGTGATAAAGTAAATTAATATTTTAAGAATATACTATAAGTTAGAACACTGGAAGAAAAATACTGCTTTTCTGTTGACTTACTATTAATTCAATTTAAATATCTTCAGTGAGATGTACACTATAGTTTTAATAGAAACTGTGGACAACCTTGTATGTAGGTATATGAAATTATGACCAGAAGTCTAAGATAAATATAACTTCACTCCAATATTATGTTTTTGTGAGTCAGTATATGAAGGTACAGCTCCTTCTATCCAAGAGGTACGTGTCTGTAAATAGAAACTCTGAAGGAAGCCTTAGAATTTAATAAGGAAAGAAATGCTTTTGTAGGGTGGTGAATAATACAGAAAAAAAATCCATTTGTAAATCCAAATTTTATTAAATTTGATTGCTTAAAGTAAGATATGTTTATAATTTAAAATGGTGATTTTCCTGATGCATGTATTCTCAGTAATTTCTGTCTGAATTTTTATAGGAATCCATGGGAAAGAGCTATGATGGAAGAGCTTATGTTATTACCGGCATTTGGAACCCCAATGTGCCAATATTTCTGGCACTTAATGAAGAAACCCCAAAAGGTAACTTTTCTCAAATTATTCATTATTATTTGCTTTAAATTTTATATTATGGTCAATGTTGTTTTGCTGTGTTTTTAAAAATTCTGGAGCTTATTTAAAATGAAGTTATTTACATTTCAAAGTCTTTATTTTTTATTTTTAAATGTTTATTTATTTATTTTGAGAGACAGCATGAGCAAGGGAGGGACAGAGAAAGAGTGAGAAACAATCCCAAGCAGGCTCTTTGTTGTCAGTGCAGAGCCTGATGTGGGGCTCAATCCCACAAGTGGTGAGATTGTGACCTGAGCTGAAATCAAGAGTTGGATGCTTAACCAACTGAACCAACCAGGAGCCCCATACATTTTGCAGGTTTTTAAAAATACTTTATGCATTATGGGGAAAACCTCCACTTTCAAAAGAATCTTCCTCAAAGATATGTGAATTAGTTTTATTAGATTATGTAGAAAATATTTGGGGTTTGTGCTTTATATGTTACTATAGTGTTATTTTATTTTGAAGCAGAGTATGGAAGAAATAGGGAAAGCAAATTCTGGAATTTTGCATATCTTTGGTAACTGTTCTCTGTTTTCCTTATAGATTACTTATATTTTTTATTTTTAAATTATTTTTCCAGTCTTTTGACCTTTGGGATCTTAGTAATGTGTATTCAGGATTTCATTTGTGGTAAATGCTTTTTTCTGCGTTGTTTACCTTTTCATTTTGTTAGGCATGTCTAGTGTTAAACGATAAGTTTATGAGTGGTAAATAGTACATCTGTCATTCTTCCCATTGTGTTTATTTTTATTCCTACTTTATCCAGATATCTGTTAATTGTCTGTGTTTTTTACCCCTCTGCCATCTGTCCTTAAACTAAAATTTAAATTTTTACCTCATGAGTTACAACTAATGTTATAAGTTACACTAAATGCTTTACTGTGATTTAACCAATAATTTGTATTGAGAAAATAACGGATCCATTGGCTTGATCTTTTGTCTTATATTCGTTTCTTTATATCCACAGTAGATTTTTGGTTAAAACAGGAACATTAATGAATACTAATGTAGAAATATATTAATGAAGAGCATTACATGGTAATTATTCTCAAATTTCTTTAGCAAGAATATTTACCAGTTGCATAAATTGCATGCATTTGATCACACATGAAGCTGTCTATTTCAAAATGAGGGCTAAAAAGATAGAAAAATAATAATGATTATAGAGCCTTTCATGTATTAGGAATAAATAATTTTTACACCCACAGTTTGTAAATTCTGCCTACAGGCTTGTAAAGACCAGCCTGTAAACTTCTGTCTTATAATCATTCAGAAAGTAAACATGAAAATGAGAAAAATAAGCCAGTTGATAATTTTGAAGAATAAAATATAAGAACTTCAAATAGTGAGTTATAACAGCAATTTTTATCTGTTTTTAATGTAACACATAGTTCAGTTTGATTTTGTTCTTTAATAAATCTTTGGTCTTCTATCAGAAGATAATATAAAGTTTATTTGTTCTGTTAAAATAAACTTAATACTATATTACAATAATATTCTTATCCAAAAGATAATGTATTTTAAATTTAAAATTATTTCATATGCCATAAAAAACACTGACTTGATTTCTAAAATTTCCAAATGATGTCCCTGAGATTATAACTTACTCAAAGGATTCATGAATAAAACTTTGACTTCTTACAGAAGAAGTTGAAACTCTGGAGATGAAATGTCTTAGATCTTTTCACTGTACCACCAAGCTGTGTTTTGTATTCTGTTTTGTGTTATTGTCTCTTACACTTTGATAGTACTCTCCTTGGACTTTAAGGTCTGCTAAGTCAAGTACAGTGTCTAGTGAATCCTCATTTCTCTTGAATTTGCAGGTAGAATGCTTGCATTTAGTAAGAATGTAATGAATTTTTTGTTGAATTTGACATTAATAGAAGTGTAGTTGACATGCATAAATGTATAATGTTTTTTAAAAACACTATTGAAGGTTTCTTCTAATGGGCTTAGTTATTTGAGCTTCGAGAACTAAAAATGCTGGACAAAATAAAATTTAAAAATATTTAAGAAGTAGCAAAGAAATGACAATATGGAATAGCCAAACCCAGACTGAAAAACCCAATAAGAGGAGCCTGGCTGGCTTAGCTGGTAGAGTGCATAGCTTTTAACCTCAGGATTGTGAGTTCAAGCCCCCACACTGGGCATGGGGCCTACTTAAAAAAAAGAAAAGGAAAAAAAGAAAACCAATGAATCTCAAGTAGGGTAAATAAAACAAAATAAAATCCGTATTTCAGCCTATTGTGAAACTAAAGGAAACCATTAGACACTAGCCTACAAGATTCTAGATCTAAATTAAAAAAGGCTATGGTGGTTCAGTTGGTTAAGAGTCCCACTCTTGATTTCTGCTCAGTCAAGATTTCATGATTTGTGAGATTGAGCCCCAGTTTGTGAGATCGAGCCAGGCATTGGACTCTGCACTTCCTCTCTCCCTCTCTCTTTGCCCCTCTTCTGTTCATTCTCTCTCAAAATAAAGAAACACACAAAAAAAAAACATTAAAAAACTTAAAAAAAATAGAAGTCTGTGGCCAAGTAAGCATTTTAATTTTTTTTTTGAGGTTTTATTTATGTACTTGAGAGAGACAGAGAGAGACAGCACAAGTTGGGGGGGGCAGAGAGAGAGAGAGAGTGAGAGAAAGAATCCCAAGCAAGCTCTGAGCTACCAGTGCAGAGCCTGATGTGGGGTTTGAACTCATGAAACTGTGAGATCATGGACTGAGCTGAAACCTGGAGTTGGATGCTGAACTGACCGAGCCACCCAGGTGCCTCGGCCAAGTAAACATTTTAAATAATAACTGAAATTGTGACTGATAGCACTATATTATTGCCTAAAATTACTTGCCAAGACTCTGATATAGATATATAACTGTACAGAAGAACCTTAATCAGTGTTTTTCCTGAACATACAGTGAGAGGACAATGAGGGTACTGACAGACCTTAAAGCATATACAACATTGCATAGGCATTTTCCTGTACAAATTTAGCATCGTGAAGGTTGAACATCTCTTTTGATTTGACCGTCCTCATGCATCTCATCAAAGTGAATAGTTTCTTGTATCTCTTTTTATAAGATGAAAGGGCAAATTCTTGTGATTTTCCAGAGTTTTTTTTGGGAAATTTGAAAGATAGTTTTTGTGTAAAAGAAAATTACATCTTATCTGAAAATTTTATTTTTTATATTAAAGACCTGATTTGTGGAAGGAAAAAGTAAGGTTGTCAGAGATTTTGACCATTGGTTTAGATAGGATCATGACTATTGAGAAGCATACTTGGAAAACGTGTTTGTTTACCCATTTAATCAAAGAGACAGTACAACATTTAAAATTAAACATAGATGGTAACATGATTGGAAAGGACCTTAGTTTTTTCATAAGTGGGGAACCTTTGTTTTCTTAAATAGTCAAGGAATGATAAAGACATCATAATGTATGTACGGAAAATTTCTACTGCAGATAAGCGGGTGTACATGACTGTGGCAGTGGATATGGTAGTCACAGAGGTGGTGGAGCCTGTCCGCTTTCTCCTGGAGACTGTCGTACGGGTGTACCCTGCAAATGAGCGATTTTGGTATTTCAGCAGAAAGACTTTCACAGAGACGTTCTTCATGAGGTTGAAACAGGTAGGACCTTTTGTTCTTTTCGTATAATACCCTGTATTTTTTTCTAGTATTTTAACACCAAGATAATTTTGTAAGTAGTGATAAAAAGCAATAAAATTGTTAGTATAATCAAGTGATGTTTATTGTCAACCAATAGAATATTTGAAAAAGCTACATCTAGGTAATGTAAGTTAAAAGAAAAAGGGGATAGTATAATAATTATGTACTTTATTCACTGGAAACCTGTAATGTGTACATGTGAAGTATCCACATACTTAACTGAAATACTGATTTTATATATAAAACAACATCCTTTTATAGATAGTTTCTTAAAACCAAAAAACCAGAACACAGAAATAGCATATCTTTATAAAGTTATAATGAAACATTTCCAAGTAATACCTATTATTGTCATTATTATTTCTACCAATATATATATGAATATATATGAATCAGTAAGATTATAAAATTACTTTAATACTAAAATTAGCAAAAGTGGGGTTTCTTTGACATCCCTATATTAGGCAGTGTTAGGTAACATACATAATTTTTGTTTTGTAGTGAAGGACGGAGGTATCAATGAAAAATAGTTTGAATTCTAAGGGTCTGTTTTGTGAAATGAGGGTAAAATCCTCTATTTAAATAATGGAAATCCTTTATTTATTATTTAGTACTGCCACTTCCCAAATTTAATAATGTTTTTGCTGCTTCATAGATGGTACTATGTGAAATGTAATGTGGTAAAAACAAGTGTCAGCATAGCGAACAAATAAAGAAGCCACTTACCTGTATATATGTATGTATGTACGTGTGTGTGTGTGTGTATATATATATATACACATATATATGTGTATATATATATATATATATATATATATATATATATATGTGTGTGTGTGTGCACACACACACACATATATATATATATGGCTCAGCTAGGTACTTTGAAATGATTGTGTTTTCTTTGTTTTTCATAAAATTACTAGAACAATGGTCTGACACAACTTTTATTACTATTTAGACCATTTCCTGTCTTTGTAGCATATTCTAGTGAAGATTATATGAACAGTATTCAAAATATTAGTCTCCTGAGTATCTTTTCATATTTTATTATGATATATTTTCCTCCCTCTCTCCCTTCTTATGTTTGATTTTTTTGGTAGCTTAATTGTTCTCTCAAGAATTCACTTGTTATTTTGAGCCAGAGGATTTTTCAGAGTTGTGTAAGAGTAAATAAAGGAGCTATGTAGAAAGTGGTCATTGTTCTTCCAGTGACAGTTAATAAATTATATGAATTCTTCCTTTCTGAGACCTGATAAAAAGTTAGCTTTTTCTTGGGGCGCCTGGGTGGCTTACTTGGTTAAGCGTCCGACTCTTGACTTCAGCTCAGGTCATGATATCATGGTTCGTGAGTTCCAGCCCCGTGTCAGGCTCTTTGCTGACAGTGTGGAGACTGTTTGGGATTCTTTCTCTCTCTGCCTCTCTCCTGCTCATGCTCACTCTCTCTCTCTCTCTCTTTCAAAATAAATAAATTAACTTGAAAAAAAAGTTAGCTTTTTCCCATATATGTGTGTTGATGTATATACATATATGGCATGATAAATGAGAGTACTGTGATTTATATATTTACATAAATGTTAAGGATATATATTATTGTAAATTTTTATTATTAAATGTTATTTTCATATTTTAAAAATTACTGATGAGTGATTGAGTAGCAAGTAATTAAGCATTAAAAATACTGCATAAGGTTATTTCATGTGAATTAAGATTAAATTAGATTTACTTATAATCAGCTCTACTAAATGTGAGACTGATTTATTTTTTGTTTATTTTTTATTCTTATATTGTGAACAATTTTATGCCAAAATAGTAGAAAATGTAGATTAAATGGACAAAATCCTCAAAAACACAATTTACCAAAATGATGGACATAGGACTAAATAGAAAATCTGACTTGTATCTATAAAATATGTTGAATATGCAATCAGAATTTTTCCCACAAAGTGAACTCAGTATGAAAACTTTCACTGGTGAATGCCCCCAAAGCCTGTGCACTTGGGAAATGTACACACATACGGACATGCGTATACATGAACATGAGAACACACACACATGCACGTATACATACACAGGCTACACCAAACTACACAGGCCTTCCCCTGAGAATAGACAAAGAAGGAGTACACCGCCCCCAAAGAACCCACCCCCCACCAAGACATTTTCAAGTTTTTATTAAATTCCAGTGAGTTAACATACAGTGTAATTATTAGCTTCAGGTGTACAATGTAGCGATTCAATACTCCATATTACACCTGGTGCTCATCACAAGTGTGCTGTGAAACTGGTTTAAATGAATATCAAATATGATGAAGATGATTCGTAACTTTAGTGGCATAATCCATGTTCAAGGAAAAGCTTGGGAAGCTATGGAGACTGAAGGCATACCTGCCCTGGGCAGGAATAAGGAAAATGAAAAAAATTGAAATCTAGGGAAGTTCAGTGAAGTACTAAAATTTATGTAGATAATTATTGCAAAGGCTGAGACTGTAACTCCTTATTGTAAGTCACACTATGTTGCTCTAAGGCCAGGCTACTTTCTTTCTTTATTTCAGAGACTGAGTCGGTTTGTGGCCATTGATAGTAATGTTGAGATGTTGGTCTAGACTAAACAGCATTGGTAGAAAGAAGGAATTAGGTGAGCATTGAATGCAGTTCATGGTTACCTTGGAAACTCTGGGTCCAGGCCATTCCTAATATTAAGGATTCAGAGGAGAATGGGTTAGTTTTAGTTTGAGTGATTTGGATTTCGGCACTTAGAATCCTTCTGGGATTACTGGATTTACTGAATAAACCCAGAACTGGTCCTCTACTCAAACAGGATTAGAACAGATTTCTGGGGGATAATAACATATTGGTTGGGATTCCCTATCCCTGAATTCTTTTTTTTCTTGTTAGTTTTCCTGCTCTCAAATATAGCAGGAGTTTATTTGTATGCTGAGGAATGTAGGAAAATATGACTTACACTAATTAGTGTCCATTTGGGGCCAAATGGCATTTTCATTTCATTCATTTTCCACTCACAGGGAGTGAAAAGAGCATGTAAGAAGGGGACTGAATCAAGAGGGTCTGGGAAAGTTTCTCAGAGAGAGCCTTATGACCTGAGTCCTGACAGAGGAGTAGAATTTAATTACAGTATGTGCAAATGCCTAGAGGGCTGGAAAGACTAGGGAGCACAGAAGAGGGGAAGACAGTAGGTGATGAGAGGAAGCTAGGTCCCTGATCATGTGGGAATTTGTAGTCCATGGTAAGGGTTTTTTCTACATCAGCTTTATTGAAGTATAATTAGCACACAGTACAATGCACCCATTTTATGAGTTTGGGCAAATTTATACACTTGAATAGCCACCATTAAAATTAACATAGGCAATGTTTCTGTTACTCTTAAAAATTCCATTTTGCTATCCCAGCCATTCCTCCCCGGGCTCAGCAGTAATCTGTTTCTGTCATTATAGATTAGAGTTGTTTTTTCTAGCATTTCATACAACTGAAATTGCACACTATGAACTCTTTTCTGTAAGGCTTCTTTCATATAACAGTGTTTTTGAGAGTTATCCATGTTGTGTGTGTCAGTAATTCATTCCTTTTTATTATGAAATGATAGACTTTTGTAAGAATATACCCCAGTTTGTTTATCCATTTATCTTTTTGGAATTTTAGTTGTTTCTAGTTTTTGGCTAGTATGGTTAAAGCTGCCGTGTGCATGTCTTTGTGTGGACATAGGTTTTCATTTATCTTGGATAGATACGTAGAAGTGGAATAGCTGTGTCATACGGTGAGTGTATGCTTCATAAGAAACAGCCAAACTGTTTTCTAAAGTGCTTGTTCGCTTTATTTTCCCTCTGTCGATGTACATGTGTCCCAGTTTCTCTTCATCCTTGTTAACGCTTAGTATTGTCAGCCTTTTAAATTTTAGCTTCTTATGGATGTGTAGATATAACTGATTGCAGTGTTAATTTGCATTTCACATAGTGATTTTGAGCTTCTTATGCTTATAGATCATTTATGTGTCTTCATTGTAAATGCTCAAATTTTTTGCCCACTATTTGTCTTCCTGCATTGCAAGAGTTCTTTATGTATTCTGAATATGTCTTTTGTCACATACACTTACTCCAAATATTTCCCCCTAACAATGGCTTGCATTTTTATTTTCTTAACAGTGCCTGTTGAAGAGCTGAATTTTTAATTTTGGTGGCTATATTTATCAAAAATTTTTTCTTGAATTTTTATTTGTACTATTTGACCATTGATTCCTGGACTCTGTATTCTATGCCATCGATGTTTAGGTTTGTTTTTGTACCAATAAATACCACACAGTCTTGAGCACTACAGCTTTTTAGTAAATTTTAAAGTCTGGTGTTGTAAGATTTCTGACGTTTTTCAAAGTTGTTTTGTCTTTTCAGGTATTTTGCATTTTCATCTGAATTTTAGCATTAGTCTGTCAGTTTGTTGAAAAATGCCCTGATTTAAAAAAAATTTTTTTTTAAATCTTTATTTATGTTTGAGAGAGAGACAGAGCACGAGTGGGGGATGAACAGAGAGAGGGAGACACAGAATCCAAAGCAGGCTTCAGACTCCAGCCTGTCAGCACAGAGACCAATGCGGGGCTCGAACTCACAAACCACGAGATCATGACTTGAGCCGAAGTTGGATGCTTAACCGACTGAGCCACCCAGGCACCCCTGCCCTGATTTTGATTGAGATTGCCTTATATCTGTATATCACTTTGGAAAGACTTACTATCTTAACAATATTAGGTCTTCCCCATATCTGAAAAGCTAACGTCACCCTCAATGGGGAAAAACTGAGAGCCTTTCCCCTAAGGTCAGGAACAAGGTAAGAATGCCCACTCTCATCACTTGTATTCAGCATAGTACAGGAAGCCCTAGCCGTAGAAGTCAGACAACAAAAAGAAATGAAAGGCTTCCAAATTGGTAGGGAAGAAGTAAAATTTTCGCTATTTGCAGATGGCATGATACTGTACATAAAAAACACGAAAGATTCAACCAAAAACTGGTAAGACCAAAACATTAATTCAGTAAAGTCACAGGATACAAAATCAGTGTATACAAATCTGTTGTATTTCCATATGCCAGCAATGAAGCAGCAGAAAGAGAAATTGAGAAAACAGTCTAATTTACAATTGTACCAAAAATAATAAGATACTTAGGAATAAACCTAACCAAAGAGGTGGAATACCTGTATTCTGCAAACTCTAAGACATTCAAGAAAGAAATTGAAGATGACACAGGAAATGGAAAGACATTCCATGCTCATGGATTGGAAGAATATTGTTCACTTGTCTATACTACCCAAAACAGTCTGCAAATTTAATGCCACCCCGATCACAATACCACCAGCATTTTTCATAGAACTGGAACAAATAATCCTAAAATTTGTATGGAAACACAAAAGACCCCAGATAGCCAAAGCAACCTTGAAAAAGAAAAGCAAAGCTGGAGGCATCACAATCCCAGACTTGAAAATATGTTACAAAGCTGTAATGATCAAAACAGTATGGAACTGACACAAAAATCAACCAATAGATCAATGGAACAGAATAGAAAACCCAGAAATAAACCCACAATTACATGATCAGTTAATCTTTGACAAAGCAGAATATCCAATGAGAAAAAGACAGTCTCTTTAACAAATGGTGTTGGGAAAACTGGACAGCTACCTGCAAGAGAATGAAACTGGACCACTGGCTTGCACCATACAAAAAAATAAATTCAAAATGAATTAAAGACCTAAAATGTGAGATCTGGAACCATAAAAATCCTAGAAGAGAACACATGCAGTAATTTCTCTGATATTGGCTGTAGCACCTTTTTTATGGATAGGTCCCAGGGCACGGGAAACAAAAGCAAAAATAAACCACTGGGACTTCGTCAAAATAAAAAGCTTCTGCACAGCAAAGGAAATAATCAGTGAAACTAAAAGGCCACCAATGGAATGGAAGAAGATATTTGCAAATGACGTATCTGATAAAAGGTTACTATCCAAAATATATAAAGAACTGATACAATTCTACACCCAAAAAACACATAATCCAAATAAAAAATGGGCAGAAGACATGAACAGACATTTCTCCAAAGAAGACATACAGATGATCATCATACCCATAAAAGATGCTCATCATCACTTATTATCAGTGAAATGCAAATACACATTACAATGAGCTCTCACTTCCCACCTGTCAGAATGGCTAAGATCAACAACATAAGAAATAGGTGTTGACAAGGATGTGGAGAAAAAGGAACCCTTTTGTGCTATTGGTGGGAGTGCAAACTGGTGCAGCCACTGTGGAAAACGGTATGGAGGTTCCTCAAAAAATTAGAAATAGAACTATCCTATGACCCAGCAATTGTACTACTAGGAATTTATCCAAAGGATACAAAAATGCTGATTTGAAGGGCCAATGCACCCCGGTGTTTATAGTAGCATTATTTGCAATACCAAGATACGGAAGCAGCTCAAGTGTCCGTCAGTTAATGAATGGATAAAGAAGAGGTCACCTCAAAGGAATATTATTCAGCCATAAAAAAGAATGAAATCTTGCCACATGGATGAAGCTAGAGAGTATATAATGCTAAGTGAAATAAGTCAGTCAGAGAAAGACAGATACCGTTATAATTTCACTCATATGTGGGAATTTAAGAAACAAATGAGCAAAGAGAAAGAAGATAAACCAGGAAACAGACTCTTAACTCTAGAGAACAAACTGATGGTTACCAGAGGGGACATGTGTGGGGGTATAGGTGAAATAGGTGTTAGGGATTAAGGAGTGCAGTTGTCATGATGAGCTCAAGCTGATTGAAAATAAAAACTTAAAAGAAAAGAAACTGATATCAAGCCTTCCAATCAATATACATGGCAAATCACGTAGAATATAGCTTTTCTTTAATTTCTCTGAGCAATGTTGTCAGTTATAGTAGATGGGTTTTCCTCATATTTTGTTCCATTTACCTCCAGATATTTAATATTTTTATGTGATTAAAAGATGTATTTTGGGTTTTTTTGTATATTTTTTAATTAAAAAGATTTTTTTAATGTTTGTTTATATTGGAGAGAGGAGACAGAGCACGAGCAAGGGAGGGGCAGAGAGAGGGAGACACAGAATCTGAAGCAGGCTCCAGACTCTGAGCTGTCAGCACAGAGCCTGATGCGGGGCTCGACTCATAAACCGTGAGATCATGACCTGAGCCGATGTCGGCGCTTAACTGATAGAGCTACCCAGGTGCCCCATTGTTTTTTAATTTTTATTTTTAATTTAATTTAATTTAATTTAATTTTTTATTTTATTTTATTTTATGTATTTTATTTTATTTTATTTTATCTTATTTTATTTTATTTATTTATTTTTTTCAATATATGAAGTTTATTGTCAAATTGGTTTCCATACAACACCCAGTGCTGATCCCAAAAGGTGCCCTCCTCAATACCCATCACCTCCCCAATACCCATCACCTCCCCTCCCTCCCTGATGAGGAGCGATGTTGAGCATCTTTTCATGTGCCTGTTGGCCATCTGGATGTCTTCTTTAGAGAAGTGTCTATTCATGTTTTCTGCCCATTTCTTCACTGGGTTGTTTTTCGGGTGTGGAGTTTGGTGAGCTCTTTATAGATTTTGGATACTAACCCTTTGTCCGATATGTCATTTGCAAATATCTTTTCCCATTCTGTTGGTTTCCTTTTAGTTTTGTTGATTGTTTCCTTTGCTGTGCAGAAGCTTTTTATCTTCATAAGGTCCCAGTAGTTCATTTTTGCTTTTAATTCCCTTGCCTTTGGGGATGTGTCAAGTAAGAGATTGCTACGGCTGAGGTCAGAGAGGTCTTTTCCTGCTTTCTCCTCTAGGGTTTTGATGGTTTCCTGTCTCACATTCAGGTCCTTTATCCATTTTGAGTTTATTTTTGTGAATGGTGTGCGAAAGTGGTCTAGTTTCAATCTTCTGCATGTTGCTGTCCAGTTCTCCCAGCACCATTTGTTAAAGGGACTGTCTTTTTTCCATTGGATATTCTTTCCTGCTTTGTCAAAGATGAGTTGGCCATACGTTTGTGGGTCTAGTTCTGGGGTTTCTATTCTATTCCATCGGTCTATGTGTCTGTTTTTGTGCCAATACCGTGCTGTCTTGATGATGACAGCTTTGTAGTAGAGGCTAAAGTCTGGGATTGTGATGCCTCCCGCTTTGGTCTTCTTCTTCAAAATTACTTTGGCTATTCGGGGCCTTTTGTGGTTCCATATGAATTTTAGGATTGCTTGTTCTAGCTTCGAGAAGAATGCTGGTGCAATTTTGATTGGGATTGCATTGAATGTGTAGATAGCTTTGGGTAGTATTGACATTTTAGCAATATTTATTCTTCCAATCCATGAGCATGGAATGTTTTTCCATTTCTTTATATCTTCTTCAATTTCCTTCATACGCTTTCTATAGTTTTCAGCATACAGATCTTTTACATCTTTGGTGAGATTTATTCCTAGGTATTTTATGCTTCTTGGTGCAATTGTGAATGGGATCAGTTTCTTTATTTGTCTTTCTGTTGCTTCATTGTTAGTGTATAAGAATGCAACTGATTTCTGTATATTGATTTTGTATCCTGCAATTTTGCTAAATTCATGTATCAGTTCTAGCAGACTTCTGGTGGAATCTATCGGATTTTCCATGTATAATATCATGTCATCTGCAAAAAGTGAAAGCTTGACTTCATCTTTGCCAATTTTGATGCCTTTGATTTCCTTTTGTTGTCTGATTGCTGATGCTAGCACTTCCAACACTATATTAAACAACAGCGGGGAGAGTGGACATCCCTGTCGTGTTCCTGATCTCAGGGAAAAAGCTCTCAGTTTTTCCCCATTGAGGATGATGTTAGCTGTGGGCTTTTCATAAATGCCTTTTATGATCTTTAAGTATGTTCCTTTTATGCTGACTTTCTCGAGGGTTTTTATTAAGAAAGGATGCTGAATTTTGTCAAAGGCCTTTTCTGCATCGGTGGACAGGATCATATGGTTCTTCTCTTTTCTTTTATTAATGTGATGTGTCACATTGATTGATTTGCGAATGTTGAACCAGCCTTGCATCCCAGGAATGAATCCCGCTTGATCATGGTGAATAATTCTTTTTATATGCTGTTGAATTTGATTTGCTAGTATCTTACTGAGAATTTTTGCATCCATATTCATCAGGGATATTGGCCTGTAGTTCTCTTCTTTTTACTGGGTTTCTGTCTGGTTTAGGAATCAAAGTAATGCTGGCTTCATTGAATGAGTCTGGAAGTTTTCCTTCCCTTTCTATTTTTTGGAATAGCTTGAGAAGGATAGGTATTATCTCTGCTTTAAACGTCTGGTAGAACTCCCCTGGGAAGCCATCTGGTCCTGGACTCTTATTTGTTGGCAGATTTTTGATGACTGATTCAATTTCTTCACTGGTTATGGGTCTGTTCAAGCTTTCTGTTTCCTCCTGATTGAGTTTTGGAAGTGTGTGGGTGTTTAGGAATCTGTCCATTTCTTCCAGGTTGTCCAGTTTGTTGGCATATAATTTTTCATAGTATTCCCTGATAATTGCTTGTATCTCTGAGGGATTGGTTGTAATAATTCCATTTTCACTCATGATTTTATCTATTTGGGTCATCTCCCTTTTCTTTTTGAGAAGCTTGGCTAGAGGTTTGTCAATTTTGTTTATTTTTTCCAAAAAACCAACTCTTGGTTTCGTTGATCTGCTCTACAGTTTTTTTAGATTCTATATTGTTTATTTCTGCTCTGATCTTTATTATTTCTCTTCTTCTGCTGGGTTTGGGGTGTCTTTGCTGTTCTGCTTCTATTTCCTTTAGGTGTGCTGTTAGATTTTGTACTTGGGATTTTTCTTGTTTCTTGAGATAGGCCTGGATTGCAATGTATTTTCCTCTCAGGACTGCCTTCACTGCATCCCAAAGCGTTTGGATTGTTGTATTTTCATTTTCATTTGTTTCCATATATTTTTTAACTTCTTCTCTAACTGCCTGGTTGACCCACTCATTCTTCAGTAGGGTGTTCTTTAACCTCCATGCTTTTGGAGGCTTTCCAGACTTTTTCCTGTGGTTGATTTCAGGCTTCATAGCATTGTGGTCTGAAAGTATGCATGGTATGATCTCAATTCTTCTATACTTATGAAGGGCTGTTTTGTGACCCAGTACATGATCTATCTTGGAGAATGTTCCATGTGCACTCGAGAAGAAAGTATATTCTGTTGCTTTGGGATGCAGAGTTCTAAATATATCTGTCAAGTCCATCTGATCCAATGTATCATTCAGGGCCCTTGTTTCTTTATTGACTGTGTGTCTAGATGATCTATCCATTTCTGTAAGTGGGGTGTTAAAGTCCCCTGCAATGACCACATTCTTATCAATAAGGTTGCTTATGTTTACGAGTATTTGTTTTATATATTTGGGGGCTCCAGTATTCGGTGCATAGACATGTATAATTGTTAGCTCTTCCTGATGGATAGACCCTGTAATTATTATATAATGCCCTTCTTCATCTCTTGTTACAGCCTTTAATTTAAAGTCTAGTTTGTCTGATAGAAGTATGGCTACTCCAGCTTTTCTTTTGGCTTCCAGGAGCATGATAAATAGTTCTCCATTCCCTCACTCTCAATCTAAAGGTGTCCTCAGATCTAAAATGAGTTTCTTGTAGACAGCAAATAGATGGGTCTTGTTTTTTTATCCATTCTGATACCCTATGTCTCTTGGTTTGCGCATTTAATCCATTTGCATTCAGTGTTATTATAGAAAGATATGGTTTTAGAGTCATTGTGATGTCCGTAGGTTTCATGCTTGTAGCGATGTCTCTGGTACTTTGTCTCACAGGATCCCCCTTAGGATCTCTTGTAGGGCTGGTTTAGTGGTGATTAATTCCTTCAGTTTTTGTTTGTTTGGGAAGACCTTTCTCTCTCCTTCTATTCTAAATGACAGATTTTCTGGATAAAGGATTCTTGGCTGCATGTTTTTTCTGTTCATCACATGGAAGATCTCCTGCCATTCCTTTCTGGCCTGCCAAGTTTCAGTAGAGAGATCAGTCACGAGTCTTATAGGTCTCCCTTTATATGTTACAGCATGTTTATCTCTAGCTGCTTTCAGAATTTTCTCTTTATCCTTGTATTTTGCCAGTTTCACTATGATATGTCGTGCAGAAGATCGATTCAAGTTACGTCTGAAGGGAGTTCTCTGTGCCTCTTGGATTTCAGTGCCTTTTTCCTTCCCCAGATCCGGGAAGTTCTCAGCTATTATTTCTTCAAGTACACCTTCAGCACCTTTCCCTCTCTCTTCCTCCTCTGGAATACCAATTATGCGTATATTATTTCTGTTTAGTGCATCACTTAGTTCTCTAATTTTCCCCTCATACTCCTGGATTTTTTTATCTCTCTTTTTCTTAGCTTCCTCTTTTTCCATAATTTTATCTTCTAGTTCACCTATTCTCTCCTCTGCCTCTTCAATCTGAGCCGTAGTTGTCTCCATTTTATTTTGCAGTTCATTGATAGCATTTTTTAGCTCCTCCTGGCTGTTCCTTAGTCCCTTAATCTCTGTAGCAAGAGATTCTCTGCTGTCCTCTATACTGTTTTGGAGCCCAGCGATTAATTTTATGACTATTATTCTAAATTCACTTTCTTTTATATTGTTTAAATCATTTTTGATCAGTTCGTTAGCTGTTGTTATTTCCTGGACGTTTTTCTGAGGGGAATTCTTCTGTTTCGTCATTTTGGATAGTCCCTGGAGTGGTGCAGGACTGAGGGGCACTTCCCCTGAGGTGTCTTGAATAACGTGTGTTGGTGGGCGGGGCCACAGTCAGACCTGATGTCTGCCCCCAGCCCACCGCTGGGGCCACAGTCAGACTGGTGTGTGCCTTCTCTTCCCCTCTCCTAGGGGCGGGAATCACTGTGGGGTGGCGTGGCCTGTCTGGGCTACTTGCACACTGCCAGGCTTGTGGTGCTGGGGATCTGGAGTATTAGCTGGGGTGGATCGGCAAGGTGCACAGGGGCGGGAGGGGCAGGCTCAGCTCGCTTTTCCTTCGGAGATCCGCTTCAGGAGGGGCCCTGTGGCACCGGGAGGGAGTCAGACCCACAGGAGGGATGGATCCGCAGAAGCACAGCTTTGGGTGTTTGTGCGGTGCAAGCAAGTTCCCTGGCAGGAACCGGTTCCCTTTGGGATTTTGGCTGGGGGATGGGCGAGGGAGTTGGCACTGGTGAGCGCCTTTGTTCCCCCCCCAAGCTGAGCTCTGTCGTCCAGGGCTCAACAACTCTCCCTCCCATTGTCCTCCAGCCCTCCCATTCTCCGAGCAGAGCTGTTAGCTTATAACCTTCCAGATGTTAAGTCCCGCTCGCTGTCAGAACACACTCCGTATGGCCCCTCTGCTTTTGCCAGCCAGAGTCGGGGGCTCTGCTTGGCCGCAGGCTGCCCCTCCGCCCCGGCTCCCTCCCGCCAGTCCGTGGAGTGCGCACTGCCTCTCCGCCCTTCCTACCCTCTTCCGTGGGCCTCTCGTCTGCGCTTGGCTCCGGAGACTCCGTTCTGCTAGTCTTCTGGTGGTTTTCTGGGTTATTTAGGCAGGTGTAGGTGGAATCTAAGTGATCAGCAGGACGCGCAGTGAGCCCAGCGTCCTCCTACGCCGCCATCTTCCCAGCAACCTGCTTTTTAATTTTTAAATTTAAATCCAAGTTAGTTACCATACAGTGTAATAATGATTTCAGGAATAGAATTTAGTGATTCATCACTCACATGTGGCACCCAGTGCTCATCCCAACAAGTGTCCTCCTTAATACCCCTTGCCCATTTAGCCCATCTCCCCACCCAAGACCATGCCAGCAACTGTCAGTTTATTTAAGAGTCTCTTACGGTTTGTCTCCCTCTCAGTTTTTATTTTATTTATGCTTCCCTTCCCTTATGTTCATCTGTTTTGTATCTTAAATTCCACATTTGAGTGAAATCATACGATATTTGTTTTTCTCTGGCTTATTTCACTTAGCATAATACACTCTAGTTCCATCCATGTTGTTGCAAATGGAAAGATTTCATTCTTTTTGATCGCTGAGTAATACTCCATTGTATACATATACCACATCTTCTTTATCCATTTTTCAGTTGGTGGACATTTGGGCTCTTTCCATACTTTGGCTATTGTCGATAGTGCTGCTGTAAACATTGGGGTGCATGTGCCCCATCAAATCAGCACTCCTGTATCCTTTGGATAAATACCTAGTAGTACAATTGCTGGGTCATAGGGTAGTTCTATTTCTAATTTCTTGAGGAACCTCCATACTCTTTTTCAGAGTGGCTATACCAGTTTGCATTCCCACCAGCAGTGCAAAAGGGTTCCTCTTTCTCTGCATCTTCGCCAACTTCTGTTGAGTTGTAAATTTTAGCCATTTAGACAGGTGTGAGGTTGTATATCATTGTGGTTTTGATTGTATTTCCCTAATGATGAGTGACTTTGAGCATCTTTTCATGTGTCTGTTAGCTAGCCATCTGGTTGTCTTCTTTGGAGAAGTGTCTATTCATGTCTTTTGCCCATTTCTTAACTGGATTATTTGTTTTTTGGGTGTTGGATTTGGTAAGTTCTTTATAAATTTTGGATACTAGCCCTTTATCTCATATGTCATTTGCAAATATTTTCTCCCATTTTGTCGGTTGCCTTATAGTTTTGCTGACTGTTTCCTTTGTTGTGCAGAAGCTATTTATCTTGATGAGGTCCCAGTAGTTTCCCTTGCCTCCGGAGACATGTCAAGTAAGAAGTTGCTACAGCCTAGGTCAAAGAGTTTGTTGCCTGTTTTCTCCTCTAGGATTTTGATGGCTTTCTGTCTTATGTTTAGGTCTTTGAGTTTATTTTTGTGTCTGGGTGTAAGAAAGTGGTCCAGGTTCATTCTTATGTGTGTCGTTGTCCAGTTTTCTGAACACCATTTGCTGAAGAGACTGTTTTTTTTTTTTTTCATTGAATATTCTTTCCTGCTTTGTCAAAGATTAGTTGGCCATACATTTGTGGGTCCATTTCTGGCCTCTCTGTTCTGTTCCATTGATCTATGTGTCTGTTTTTTTGTGCTAGTACCCTACTGACTTGATGATTACAGCTTTGAAATACAGCTTAAAGCCTGGAATTGTGATGCCTCCAGCATATGGTTTTCTTTTTCAGGATTACTTTGGATATTCAGCATCTTTTCTGGTTCCATACAAATTTAAAGATTGTTTGTTCTAGCTCTGTGAAGAATACTGGTGTTATTTTGATAGGGGTTGAACGCACCATTGAATCTGCATTCAATCTGCGTTGAGTATGTAGATTTCTTTGGGTAGTATTGACATTTTATCAATATTTATTTTTCCAATCCATGATCATGGAGTGTTTTTCCTTTTTTTTCTTTTTTTGCCTTCTTCAGTTTCTTTCATAAGCTTTCTGCAGTTTCCAGTGTATAGATTTTTCACCTCTTTGGTTAGATTTATTCCTAGGTATTTTATGGTTCTTGATGCAGTTGTAAATGGAATCATTTTCTTGGTTTCTCTTTCTGTTTCTTCATTATTGATGCATAGGAATGCAACCGATTTATGTGCATTGATTTTATATCCTGTGACTTTGCTGAATTTATGGATTAGTTTTTTGGTGGAATCTTTGTGTTTTCCATATAGAGTATCATGTCATCTGTGAAGAGTGAAATTTGACTTCCTTCTTGCTGATTTGGATGACTTTTAATTCATTTTGTTGTCTGATCGCTGAGGCTAGGACTTCCAACACTGTGCTGAATAACCGTGGGGAGAGTGGACATCTAGTCATGTTTCTGACATTAGGGATAAAGGTCTCAGTTTTTCCCCATTGAGGATGATATTAGTAGTGGGTCTTTTATATATGGCCTTTATGATCTTGAGGTATGATCATTTTATCCTTACTTTCTTGAGGTTTGTTATCAAGAAGGGATGCTTTATTTTGTCAAAAGTTTTTTTCTGCATCTATTGTGAGGATCATGTGGTTCTTATCCTTTCTTTTATTAATGTGATGTATCACATTGATTGATTTGTGAGCCAGCCCTGCATCCTAGGAATAAACCCCACTTGATTGTGGTGAATAATTCTTTTAACATATTGCTGGATCTGGTTTGTTGGTATCTTGTTGAGAATTTTTGCATCCATGTTCATCAGGGAAATTGGTCTGTAGTAGTTCTCCTTTTTAGTGGGGTCTTTGTCTGGTTTTGGAGTCAAGATAATATCCTCATAGAGTTTGGAAGTTTTCCTTTCATTTCTATTTTTTGGAAAAGCTTCAAAAGAATAGGTGTTAACTCTTCTTTAAATGTTTGGTAGAATTCCCCTGGAAAGCCATCTGGCCCTGGACTCCTGTTTGTTGGGAGGTTTTTTCCCCCCTAACGTTTATTCATTTATTATTTCTGAGAGAGACAGAGAGAGAGAGAGAGGAAAGAGAAGAGAAAGAGAATGAAGAGAGAGAGGAGGGGAGGGGAGGGAAGGGGAGACTCTGTCAGCATAGAGCTCAACACGGGATTCAAACTCACGAACTGTGAGATCATGACCTGAGCCAAAGTTGGACGCTTAACTGAGTGAGTCACCCAGGTATCCCATTGGGAGATATTGGATTACTGATTCAATTTCTTTACTGGTTATGGGTCTGTAAAAATTTTCTATTTCTTCCTGTTTCAGTTTTTGTAGTCTATATGTTTCTAGGAATTTGTCCATTTCTTCCAGATTGCCCAATTTGTTGTTGGCATATAAGTGCTCATAATAGTCTCTTATTATTTGCATTGGTGTTGGTTATGATCTCTCCTCTTTCATTCATGTATATATTTGGGTCCTTTCCTTCTTCTTTTTAAGCAATCTGGCTAGGGGCTTATCAGTTCTGTTAATTTTTTCAAAGAACCTGTCCTGGTTTCACTTGTCTGTTATACTGTTTTTTGAGTTCAGTATCATTGATTTCTGCTTTAATATTTATTATTTCCCTTCTATTGATTTTGGGCTTTCTTTGCTGTTCTTTTTCCAGCTCTTTTAGGTGTAAGGTTAGGTTGTGTATTTGAGACCTTTCTTCCTTCTTTAGGAAGGCCTGGATTGCTATATACTTTCCTCTTACAACCGCCTTTACTGCATTCCAGAGGTTTTGGGCTATGGTGGTATCATTTTCATTGGCTTCCATATACTTTTTAGTTTCTATTTTAATTTCTTGGTTAACCATTCATTCCTTAGTAGGGTGTTCTTTAATCTCCAAGTATTCATGGTCTTAACCAATTTTTTTCTTGTGATTGATTTCGAGTTTCATAGCATTGTGGTCTGAAAATATGCAGTGTATGATCTCAGTCTTTTTGTACTTGTTCAGGGCTGATTTGTGTCCCAGCATGTGATCTTTTCTGGAGAATGTTCCATGTGCACTGAAGAAGAATGTGTATTCTGCTTTAGGATGAAATGTTCTGAATATATCTGTTAAGTCTATCCAGCCCAGTGTGTCATTTAAAGCCATTGTTTCCTTGTTGAGTTTCTGCTTATATGATCTGTCCGTTGTTGTAAGTGGGATGTTGAAGTCCCCTACTATTATGATATTATCAATGAGTTTTTTTTATGTTTGTGATTAATTGATTTATATATTTGGGTTCTTCTACTTTGGGGCATAAATATTTACAATTGTTAGGTCATCTTGGTGGATAGACTGCTTAATTATGACATGATGTCCTTCTTCATCTCTTGTTACATTCTTTATTTTAAAATCTAGTTTGTCTCATATGAGTATGGCTACTCCAGCTTTCTTTTGATGACCATTAGCATGATAGATGGTTCACCATCCCTTTACTTTCAATCTTCAGGTATCTTTAGCTCTAAAATGGGACTCTTGTAAGCAGCATATAGATGGGTCTTGTTTTTCTTATCCATTTTGATGCCCTGTGTTTTTTGATTGGAGTGTTTAGCCCATGGACATTTAGAGTGAGTACTGAAAGATAAGAATTTAGTGCCATTTAGTGCCTGTAGAGTTGGAATTTCTGGTGATATTCTCTGGTCCTTTCTAGTCTTTGTTGCTTTTGGCCTTTTTTGTTTTGTTTCATCTTTTCTCCACTCAAAGAGTCCCCCTTAGGGTTGCCTGGGTGGCTCAGTTGGTTGAGCGTCTGACTTCGGCTCAGGTCATGATCTTGCATGTGGAGTTTGAGCCCCGCATCAGGCTCTGTGCTGACAGCTTGGAGCCTGGAGCTTGCTTTGGGTTCTGTGCCTCCCTCTCTCTCTGCCTCTCCTCCGCTCACACTCTTTTTCTCTCTCTCTCAAAAATAAACATTAAAAAAAAAAAGTCCCCCTTAAAATTTCTCGCAGGGCTGGTTTAATGGTCACGAACTTCTTTAGTTTTTGTTTGGGAAACTCTTTATTTCTCCCTCCATTTTGAATGACAGCCTTTCTGGATAAAGAATTCTTGGCTGCATATTTTTCTGATTTAGCACATTGAAAATATCCTGCCACTCCTTTCTGGCCTGCCAAGTTTCTATGGATAGGTCTGCTGACAACCTGATCTTTCTTCCCTTACAAATTAAGGGCTTTTTTTCCCTTGTTGCTTTTGTAATTCTTTACTTGTCTGTGTATTTTGTGAATTTGACTATGATATGTCTTGGTTATGGCTGGTTTTTATTGAATCTAATGGGAGTTCTCTGTGCTTCTTGGATTTTGACGTCTGCGTCCTTCCCAGATTAGGAGAGTCTCATGATATAATTTGGTCACATAAAACCTTCTGACCCTTTTTTTTCTCTGTCTTCTGGGATTCATATGATTCAGATGTTAGTTCTTAATAAGTCACTGAGTTCTCTAAGTCTTGTATCGTGCCCTTTTTCCTTTGTTTCCCTCGTTTTTTTCTGCTTCATTATTCATAATTTTGTCTTCTATATCACTGATTCACTGCTTTGTCTGTTCTTTCCATCGTGGCTTTCATTTGAGATTGCATCTTGGTTATAGCATTTTTAATTTTGTTCTGACTAGATTTTACTTCTTTTATCTCCACAGGAAGGGATTCTGTGCTTTTTCTCAGTCCCAGCTAGTATTTTTATTATTGTGGCTCTAAATTCTAGTTCAGACATCTTCCTTACATCTGTGTTCATTAAGCCCCTGGCTGTCACTTCTTCCTGTTCTTTCTTTTGGGGTGAATTCCTTTGTTTTGTTATTTTGGAGGAAGAAGAAAATTAATAAAAAATAAAAATTAAAAAATTAAAAACAAATTCAAGATTATACTATTTCTTCCTTGAATGTTAGATAGAGTTCACCAGTGAAACCATATGGATTTACTTTATGGGAATTCTGTTAGTTTATGAATTTAATTTCTTTATTAGATACTGTGTTTTCTGTTTATGATTATTTTTTATTTCTTCTTGAGTCATTATTGATTGGTGTCTTTCAAGAAATTTTCAGTTTAATCAAAGATACTTAATTTATTGGTTAAAATACTGTCTTATTTTCTTTTTAATGTCTTTAGGATTTGTAGGATCAGCTTTTATTTCTGATATTAGTAATTTTTGTATTTTCTCTCTTTTTCTATTTTTTTTTTTTCATATTAGCCTAGCTGGAGGTTTATTAATTTTATTGACCTTTTTTCTTCTAAAGGATTAGATTTTGATTCATTGATTTCCCTGTTGTTTTCTGTTGATTCCTTTTGTTTTCTTTGTTATTGCCTTTTTTTTCCCTCTTACTTTGGATTTAAATTGTTTTTCTTTTTTAGTTTCTTCATGTGAAGATTAGATCATTGATTTAAAAAATTTTTTTCCTGAGGTGCCTGGGTAGCTCAGTCAGTTAAGTATCCAGCTCTTGGTTTTGGCTCAGTCTTGATCTCATAGTTTGTGACTGTGAGCACTGGGTCAGGCTCTGTACTGACAGCACAGAGCCTGCTTGAGATTCTCTCATCTTTCCCTGTCTCTTTTCTCCTCCACCTCTTGCTCTCTGGCTCTCTCTCTCTCAAAAAAAAAAAAAAAAAAAAAAGTTTTTTTCCTGATGCCTTTTCACTTTTTAAAGTTATAACTTCCCCTCTAACTGCTGCTTCAGCTGTTCCCATAAGACTTGATTCTTTGTGTATTCATTTGACTTGAAATATTTTTCAACATCCTGTATTATTTCTTTTGTGATGTATGGGTTGGTTTAGAAGTGCGTTGTTTATTTTTCAAATTTTTGTGATTTTTCCAGTTATCTTTCTGTTACTGATTTCTAATTTGTGTCATTTTGATCAGAGAACATAGCCTGTGTGATTTGAATCCTTTTAAATTGTTAAGACTAACTTTTTGACTTGTTTTGGTAAATGTTCCAAGACTACTTGTGAAGAATGTGTATTCTGCATTTGTTAAGTGCAGTATTCTATAAACGTCAAGTGCTATGATAGTGGTTTTCTGAGATCGCTACTCAGTTCTCCATTTGTTCAATTATATCTCTCCATGTTGGGAGTAACAAGTTCTATATATTAGTATAAGCAGTAGTGGCGATAACAGTTATTCTAAGCATTTTATAAGGGTTAACCTATGTAATCTCAGTACAACCATTAAAGATATAGGTGCCATTATTGTCCTCATTTTTCAGATAAGCATTCAGGCACAGGAAGGTTATTAGTTGCCAGATCAGGAATTAAACCTGAGCCGTTTGGTCCTAAAACTCATCCTTGTGAAATGTTAATGACAAAGGGAAAATATTATAGTCATAACACTAAAATTGGGATTTTTTTTTCCTGAAAACTTGTCTGTATGAGTGCTGATCATTTTTGTTATATTTCATTTCAACTCATCATCTTTACTTGCATCATCTTTGTTGACATCACTAACTACATTAAATATTATACGTGAAGAGTTTAGAAAGAACATCTAAGAACTCCTAACATTTGAGAAATTGTTAGTGAACTTTACCCCTCTAAGAGAACAGGCTCGGGACACCTGGTTGGCTCAGTCGATTAAGCGTCCTACTCTTGATGTCGGTTCAGGTTGTGATCTTGCAGTAGTGAGATCAAGCCCCATGTCAGGCTTGGCACTGAGTGTGGAACCTGCTTGAGATTCCCTCCCTCCCTCCCTCCCACCCTCTCTCTCTCTCTTTCTCTCTCTCTCTCTCTCCCCCCTCCCCATACCCAACTTGCATACTCTCTCTCAAATAGTTTTAAAGAAAGAAAATAGGCTCGTAGCTGCTGAAATGCAATGATATATGATGCTGATCTGGGAGGAGTCCTCTGCTTATTTGGAATTATTTGGAGATGCCCAAAAGGTTCCTGCTCCAAAAGCCTTTCTAATACTAATGAGAATCTGGTATTTTACTATTAGATGCTGATTCCACTGCTTTAAAGCTTTGCTACCTGTTAAAATGCCAGTATCCCCAGGAAATAGACCTTAATAACTTTTACCAGTCATATTGTGTTCATTATTGATGAGTTTAATAAGAATCTTTCCTTAGGCTAGATTTTATTAGAGGACAAGATTAAGACATCCAAGAGGGCATTCCTGCTTGATGTGAAGTATTAGTAAATTGAGGAGAGAGGGCCAAAAGGCCTGTCTGGCTTATTTTATAGTTTTTCTGAGATGCCAGTACTCACTTTAGAAATGATTTTCAGGGGTGCCTGGGTGGCTCAGTTGGTTAAGCGGCCGACTTCGGCTCAGGTCATGATCTCGTGGTCCGTGAGTTCTAGCCCCGCGTCGGGCTCTGTGCTGACAGCTCAGAGCCTGGAGCCTGCTTCAGATTCTGTGTCTCCCTCTCTCTGACCCTCCCCTGTTCATGCTCTGTCTCTCCCTGTCTCAAAAATAAACGTTAAAAAAAAAAAAAAAAGAAATGATTTTCAGTGGTTAGTTTATTAAACATTTATTTAGTGTTACAATGTGATAGGCATTATGGTAGGTGTTGGGGATACATGAATGGATAATATATGTTCCCTGTTTTTAAGGAGCAAGAATGTAGTGGTAAAAATATTATACCACAAGGTCATACATGCAACAGTAGAAGTATATGCAAAGTGCAGAAGTTGTGCTCAGTAATCACACTTACTACATTGGATTGAACTCAGTCTTCCTGGGGTTGTATCTCACCTTACCATTTTCTAGACGTTTAACCTTAGGCAAGATACTCTTTATGTCTGAAATGTGGAGTTTTATTATACCACCTCACAGAGTTGTTAAAAGAAAACTCTGTTTCCTTTACTCTGATTCACACCACTTCGCTTTTAACACCGGAAGGATGGGTGTTTTCCCACATCAATCAGTTGTCCAACTCTATGGACACCAACTGGGTGTCCTGCAATTCAGTTATGACATTACCTGGAGTTGACACAGACCTCGCAGGTTAAGGTCTTCAGTCCCATAAGACTGAGTCCCTCTACCCCAAGCTTTAGATACCAGTTGTAAGTCCACTTTGATACATTTGCTTTTTTTTTTAAATTTTATTTTTTAATTTACATCCAAATTAGTTAGCATATAGTACAACAATGATTTCCGGAGTAGATTCCCTAATGCCACCTACCCATTTAGCCCATCCCCCCCCCCCACAGTCCCTCCAGTAACCTTCTGTTAGTTTAAGAGTCTCTTATGTTTTGTCCCCCTCCCTCTTTTTATATTATTTTTGCTTCCCTTCCCTTACGTTCATCTCTTCTGTGTCTTAAAGTCCTCATATGAGTGAAGTCATATATGTTTGTCTTTCTCTGACTAATTTCTCTTAGCATAATACCCTGTAGTTCCATCCACGTAGTTGCAAATAGCAAGATTTCATTCTTTTTTATTGCCGAGTAATACTCCATTGTGTATATATACCACATCTTCTTTATCCATTCATCCATTGATGGATATTTGGGCTCTTTTTGTACTTTGGCTATTGTTGATAGTGCTGCTATAAACATTGGGGTGCATGTGACACATTTGCTTTTAACCTCAGATTTAATAATTTGCTAGAATGGCTGACAACTCAAGAAAGCAGTTTACTTACATTATTAGTTTATTATAAAAGGATGTAACACAGGAACAGTCAGGTGGAAGAGATGGATAGGGCAAGGTGTGGGGGAAGGGTTGTGGATTGTGGAATTTCCATGTCCTCTCCAGGCTTGTCACCCTCCCCACTCCCATGTGTTCACCAATCCAGAAGCTTTCTGAATCCCTTTATTTAGGGTTTTTTATGGAAGCATCATTATGTAGGCATGATTGATTAAATCATTGACCATTAGTGATTAACTCGCTGCCCAGCCCCTTTCTCCTCCTTGGAGGTTGGGGAGAGGGTCTGAAAGTTATGACCCTCTAATCACACTGTTGACTCCCCTGGCATGCAAGCCCTTTCCTCCCCCTAGTCTTCAGGGGCTTTCCAAAAGTCACCTCATTGACATGAACTCCACTGTGGCTGAAAGGGACATGCTAGCAACAACAAAATATGCTCCTTTTACCTTTATTTCTCTGGAGCTAATACAGAAACTGGGACAAGACCCAAATATCATAATAAAAGATATTTCTTCCACCTTTATAGCTGTGGAGCATATTCAGGAGCCAGGATGAAGACCGAAAAACATATGTATCTTACTGTTTATCACAATATCACACTTGTTTTGATGAATAAATAAGAGTTCATGTAAGGTCCTTAGAACAGTGCTTGTCACCTGGTAATTCAATAAATATTACTATTATTATTAATGCCAATTGACTATTGTTTTTTTTTTTCTATCTAGTCTGTATTCTCTTTGGGCAGAGTCCTTTGTATCTTCAGCCTAAAATGAATGAATGAATGAATGAATGATCTGTAAAAAAAGGTCAGACTTCTGAAGTAAGACAAGGCAGAGAAAGAGATTTCATTTGGAGAAAATAGTTGAATAAATTCATAAAATTCTGATGCAAGATAATATGCTTAGTATCTTTAGAAAAATTAGATATTGCTGAAGCATCAGTGGACATGGTGGTAATTACTCTGAATAGGTATGTCATTACCATGTTTAGAAATTTAGAGACTTTGCTCAGGTTGGAAAGATTTTAAAAGCTGTGAATGACACTAGATTTATAACTGAGGAAGGGTCACTCTGACAGCAGTGAAAAGAATGTTGATACTGGAGGCAGAAAATATATGAAGTGAGTAGACTGTTATGGCCCGGATAAGAAATAATGATTGCCTAAAGATAGGCAGTGGCAGTGGGGATAGTAGAACAGAAAATTAGAGGGGCATTAACGAAGTAAAAACAGTAAGATTTGGTGTTTGATTTGATGTGAGGTTGATGGAAAACGAGGATGCTAGGATTACTTCCAAGTGACTGGGTGATTGTTGATCTTCTTGACTGAGATAGAGTTCCAGGGAGAAAAGTTATGAGACTTGTGAGGAAAGCCAGTGGAGTTTCAGATATGCTGATTTTGATGTTCCTGTGGGGCTCCCAGGTTTGTAGGCAGTTGGATATTTGTATCCTAACCTTAGGAAGTAAAGATTTTAAAAGTGGTTAATACTTGGGAACTGTAAACAGGAGTAGATGAAATAACAGAGAACCCAAGTGTTGAATGAGGAGTGGAGGCCTTGGGAAATAGAGGCACAGTTGAAAGATTGGTAGAAGAGGATTGAGCTAAATAAATCTAGAAGGATAAGCACAGATCTAGGGATGAACTCACAAGAGCATGAGAACAGGAAAGACAAGGAAGGAAATATTTTCTGGGAGGAGAGAATGACTGCAGCATCAGTTAGCACGGGGAGGTTAACTAGGAAGTTGATTCCTAAATAAGAGACATGATCTTAGACTGTAGCCTTGGACAGTTTCAGAGGAGTAGTGGGGCAGAAGTCAGACTGCAATTGATTGAGGGTTGACTGGGAGACAAAAGAGATGCTGGGTATAGATCCCAAGTATTAGAATACATTTTACTTTATCTTATACGGTTGACCCTTGAACAATGTGGGGTTAGAGGTGCTGACCCATTATGCAATGAAATTCCATGTATAACTTTTGGCTCCCTCAAAACTTAACTATCAATAGCCTACTGTTGACCAGAAGCCAGTCGGTTAACACGTATTTTGTGTTATATGTATTATACACTGTATTTTTACAATAAAGTATGCTAGAGAAAAGAAAACAAAGTCAACAATGTATAAAATTAGAATTTTAAGAAAATTAAATCTCTATTTTTTCTGGGTTTGGAAGCTAAACCCTTAGTGATACTGGTGAATAAGCACCACATCAAAGTATGGGGTCAAGTGTTGAACACCTTTTATTGGCAACATTTAGAAGGATGACATAGTAGATAATTTAAACGTAGAAATGGCATAGTTAAGCAATTGGAATTAAACAGTTTGGAAGCTAACCCCTTAGTGATACTTGGTGCATGAATACCACATCAAAGTATGGAGTTGAGTGTTGAACACCTTTTAGTGCCAACATTTAGAAGAATGACATAGTAGATAATTTAAAAGCAGAAATAGTAACTGGCAACTAGTAGATAAAGAAGTTTTGGAAATCTAATGTACATCATAGTGATTGTAGTCAACAATACTGTATTACAAACTTTAAAGTTGCTCAGAAACTAGATCTTTTCTTCTCACCACAAAAATGAAATAATTATGTGACATGATAGAGGTGTTTGCTAATGCTACGATGGTAATCATACTGCAGTAATAAATGCAGTACCGTATCAATATATTTACCTTATACAACATTAAATGCCAATTGTATCTCATTTAAAAGAAATTATGTATCACCTGATGTTTTTCTTTTTCTTCTTCTTCTTCTTCCTCTTCTTCTTCCTCTTCTTCTTCTTCTTCTTCTTTTCTTTTTCCTTTTCTTCTTCTTCTTTTTCTTTTTCTTTTTCTTTTTCTTTTTCTTTTTCTTTTTCTTTCTTTTTCTTTTTCTTTTTCTTTTTCTTTTTCTTTTTCTTTTTCTTTTTCTTTTTCTTTCTTTTTCTTTTTCTTTTTCTTTTTCTTTTTCTTTTTCTTTTTCTTTTTCTTTTTCTTTTTCTTTTTCTTTTTCTTTTTTTTTCTTTTTCTTTTTCTTTTTCTTTTTTTAATGTATGGAAGGACTTCCAAAACAGTAGAAAGCAAAATTAGAAAAGATTCTATGTGGTTATCATGTTAATTCAAAATGATTTTTTAAATGACAGTTTTAAAGTACCCCAAAATAGAATTTATATTGGAGATACTCATAACTTGTTAAAAAACAAATATCAGAGGAAATTTGAAGATCTAATTGACTTTATTACAATCCACACATTTAATGCTATCCCTATCAAAATACCAGCTGCATTTTTCACAGAAGTAGAATAATCAATCCTAAAATTTGTCTGGAACCACAAAAAAACCCAAATAGCCAAAGCAACCTTGAAAAAGAAAAGCAAAGCTGGAGGCATCACAATTCCAGACTTCACGTTACATTACAAAGCTGTAGTGATCAAAACAGTATGGTACTGGCACAAAATAGACGTACAGGTCAATGGAACAGAATAGAAAACCTAAAAGTAAACCCACAATTCTATAGTCAACTCATCTATGATAAAGCAGGAAAGAATACCCAATGGAAAAAAGACAGTCTCTAAAACAAGTGGTGTTGGGAAAACTGGACAGCTACATGCATGAGAATGAAATTGGACTACTTTCTTACACCAAACACAAAAATAGATTAATGGATTGAAGACCTAAATGTGGGACCAGAAACTATAAAAGTCCTGGAGGATAACACAGGCAGTAACCTCTTTGACATTGGCTGTAGCAAGTTCTTACCAGATATGTCTCCTAAAGCAAGGGAAACAAAAGCAAAAATAAATGGGAATTCATCAAGATAAAGCAATCAACAAAACTAAAAGACAACCTATGGAATGGCAGAAGATATTTGCAAATGACATACCTGATAAAGGATTAGTATCTAAAATCTATAAAGAACTTACCAACTCAAAACCCAAAAAATCCAATTAAGAAATGGGCAGAAAACATGAATAGACATTTTTCCAAAGAAGACACACAGATGGCCAACAGACACATGAAAAGATGCTCATCATCACTCATCACTGGGGAAATACAAATCAGAACCACAGTGACCTGTCACCTCACACCTGTCGGAATGGCTAAAATGAACTCAGGAAACAACAGGTGTTGTTAAGGATGTGGACAAAGGGGAACCCTCTTAAACATGCAAACCGGTGCAGCCGCTGTGGAAAACAGTATGGAAGTTCCTCAAAAAGTTAAGAATAGGACTATCTTAAGACCCAGCAATTGCACTACTAGACATTTACCCAAAGAATACAAAAATACTGATTGGAAGACATACCTTCACCCCAATGTTTATAGCAGCATTATCAACAGTAGCTAAATTATGGAAAGACCCCAAATGTCCATTGACTGAAGAATGGATAAAGAAGATGTGGTGTGTGTATATATACATATATATACACATATATACATACATATATATACACATATATATGTATATATACACACGTGTATATATGTGTATATATGTGTATGTATATGTGTATATATATGTACACACACACACACAATGGAATATTACTCAGCCTTAAAAAAGAGTGAAATCTTGCCATTTGTAAGGACATGGATGGAGTTAGAGAGTATTATGCAAAGTGAAATAAGTCAGAGAAAGACAAATACCGTATGAGTAAACTCATATGTGGAATTTAAGAAACCAAACAGATGAACATGGGGGGAAAAAAGAGGCAAACTAGAAAACAGACTCTTAACTACAGAGAACAAACTGAGGGTTACTAGAGGGGAGGTGAGGTGAGCAGGGGGATGGGTTAAATAGGGAATGGGCATTAAGGGCACTGGCTGTGATGAGCACTGGGTGTTGTAAGTGATGAATCACTAAATTCTGCACCTGAAACTAGTATTACACTGTATGTTAATGAGAATAAATGAAAAATTCAAAAAGAAAACAAAATAATTGGCTTTATTAAATGATTCATGAATTGGGCAGCACCCCATGTAGCAAGGATAGGGGGTACAAGTGCACTGGTACAAAATGGAATGTTTTTATAGGAAGGAGGGTGGGGCAAGAAAGTTATCAGCAAAAGAAAAGGATTGTTGCAGGTGAGGTCACTTTCTCTTGGGGGATCAGCAGGGAGTCTTATCATGAAGATCACCTCATCTTCCTTTGGTGGATGGAGGGCCCATTTGGCTGACTCACTGGTGCCCATCAGAAAATTCCTGGCTGACTGGTTTAGACTACTTCTCCCGGGGCAGGTTGAAACTGCAAATAGATTAGGTATTTAGCCCCAGTTTACTGATTGGGTGCCTTAACCCAAGTGATGCCATTTATTTTATTTTATGTTAGGGAGAGAGCACTAGCAGGGGAGAGTGGCAAAGGGGGAGAAGGACAGAATCCCAAGCAGGCTCCACACTCACCACAGAGCCCAGCATGTGTCAGGATCAATTCCATGACCCTGGGATCATGACCAGAGTCCAAATCAAGAGTCAGATGCTCAACCCACTGAGCCACTTAGGTGCCCCTCTTTTTAACATAGCTTTAGAGTGATATCAGCTGTTGCTACTAAATTACTTGAGAAATAATTTGATGAACTATTATTTTTTCCCTTCCCTCTTAATGAAAATAAAGCTACACATCCAGTAATCCACAAGGTATTTAGTGGCAGGATTATTTTGATAAGAAACTGACTGGAATATAACCTTTCTAGTAATGTTTTGTTTTGCTTTGCTTTGTGTTTTATAGTTTTATATTCTGCTGGTGGTATGTATTTAACCTAAAGAACACCTAAAGTGTGTTTCCTCATGAGAATAAATCAAAAGAAGTAAAACTAAAGCAGTTTTGCCTCTGGTTACTGAAATGAGAATAGTTGGTTTATTATAGGCCCTCATTGAAAACTTGAGGAATTATTAGTTGAATAAAAAGAATTGATTCTGGGGGCGCCTGGGTGGCGCAGTCGGTTAAGCGTCCGACTTCAGCCAGGTCACGATCTCGCGGTCCGTGAGTTCGAGCCCCGCGTCAGGCTCTGGGCTGATGGCTCGGAGCCTGGAGCCTGTTTCCGATTCTGTGTCTCCCTCTCTCTCTGCCCCTCCCCCGTTCATGCTCTGTCTCTCTCTGTCCCAAAAATAAATAAAAAACGTTGAAAAAAAAAAAAAAAAAAAAAAAAGAATGGATTCTGAAAAAATAGCATTTAAAACTTTTAAGCCAGAAAGCAGAGAGCCCTTAATTACATAAACTCTTTTGCAATGTATTTAAAAAGTAATGGGCCATTTTTTAAGCAAAGCAGGAAGGCAAGCCCAGTGAGTGGAGATTCTTAAGTATTAGTGTTCCTCTCTCTTGTCTGTCTTTTGTGGTATTTAAGAAAGCATTACCAAGTGGCCTGTGAGTGAAGAATAACTCTTATCTAAAGATATGTGTTCTTTCAGTATGCTGAACATTTAACAGAAGGCTTATATCACCACCTAGAGGGTAATGTGACAGAGCTGCTTGGATATGATGGGGAAGTAGCAACATAATTGATATTTAATAGTACAATTTTGCTTATTTCATAGACATACTTTCTTTAGGTCCAGATAATATTCTTTCATTTAAGACTATGGTATTCTTCTTCTTCTTCTTCTTTTTTTTTTTTTTTTTAGAACTGTTATTCTTAAAATACCACTTGTTCATCATTTGGAAATAAAATGATTTCCTGTGAACAGAGGTAACTGCTTTTGTTCACAATAATGCTGTGCAACATTCTTAGCTGTGTTGCTCCTCATAAGAATGTTTTCTACTCTGTGCCAGTGCCAAAATGTAGTAAAAATTGGTAACAGCAAAGTTATTCTACGTGTAAAAATGGGAAAGCATATGGAGATGAGCTTGGAGATGGAACATTTACTTCAGTGAACTTAGTGATCTTTTATTTCATAATTAGGCATCTATGAGGAGAGAGTTTCAGGAAAAAATAGGAGCAGATTTGGCTGATTAGATGAAGTTATTGTAAAACAGAGTTCAGTTCTCCAGAGGTCAGTTGAGTCAGCAAGTGAAAACATGTTGGGGGTGGTTCTTGAATTCTTGCTTATTTTGGAGATGTGTGTGATAAACTAGAAAGAACAATTTGAGGCAATGATAGATAAAAAAACAGTGTTACAAAGAAAGAAATGCTTATATAATACTTATCTTAAAAATAATCTTAAGAAATGTTATTTATATTAGATTAGTTTAGGAAATCTAGAACATTTTGAGGCCAGCACAGCATATTTTAATGCAGATTAACATTTCTTGAGATACAAAGCATATGTTCTAGAATAAGGTTTAAATAATTTAATAATTTATATTAGCATATCTTATTACCATGATGAACAGATTTTCTGAAAAAAATGTGTTGCTTGTTTTGGAGTTTTAAAACTCTAATAATAAAAAATTAAGTTGTATTTAGTTATTGGAGCATCTGGCCTGAAAGCACATATTGAATTTTATTTTTGATTGAAAAGTAATCACTACTGTGTAGATATGTACTGTGTATCGTATATTGTGAATTTAATACATGAAAAAAGTATTTTGGATTTGTATCTGAAATAAGTATGTCAGATGAGGCTTCTTCTCAATAGATAATTTAAAAAGTCCTATTAGGAGTCCCTTGCTCTTGATAAACCTTGGTTTCCTTATTATAAAATAAAAATTTAGGTTAATTCTGCATTACTTCTTCTGTATTACCGAAGTTTTTTCCATCTCTAAAATTCTGTGACATTTGAGTTAGTGAACTGCATAAAAGGTTTTACTACAAATAATTCCATAGTCAAGTTAATTCAAGGTTAATTTATAATATCTGTGGTAGTGGTCACAATGAAGATGAGGTATTTAAAATATAATTCTTCCTCCTAAAGGATCTCTATGTCACTTTCTATTAACAATAAAGTGTGTAAAAATCACCATTTTACAAGAAGGGTATGATAAATACTGAATGAAAATAATGTACAGATTGCTGTAGGGTTTAGGAGAGGGAAGGACCACAGCAGTATAATGATACAAAGTGGGGCTTAGAAGAAGTCCCTTTGAGGAAATAGGTGAGTCATTTTTTATGAGCACAGCAGAAATTGAGAGCAGAATATATTTTAGCTTATGAAATGTTTGTTAAAAAAATTCAAGCCAGTACATTTGAAGATCTAATTGGCTTTATTAAACGATTCATGAGTCAGGCAGCATCCCGTCTAGCAAGTAGAGGGGAACTTCACTGAGGTAAATAAGAAATTTTTTTAAAATTTATTTTATTTTTATTGGAAAAAATGTTTGAGAAAGGTTTTTAAAAGCAGAGGGCATAAAAAAAGAAGAAAGGTATTTATTGGCAATGAATGTGTTTAGGCAAGGTTGGGTTAGTTTCTATCTTTTTTGTTTTTAAGTATTTATTTTTGAGAGAGAGAGAGAGAGGGAGGGAGGGAGGGAGCATGCACATGCACATGACCAGGGGAGGAACAGAGAGAGAGGGAGACACAGAATCGGAAGCAGGCTCCAGGCTCAGCTGTTGGCACAGAGCCTGATGTGGGACTCAAATTCACAAACTGTGAGATCATGACCTGAACTGAAGTTAGATGCTTTACTGACTGAGCCACCCAGGAGCCCCTATATCTTTTTGAGTTTTAGAATGACCACTTGTTACAAGTCCTTGCCTTGTAAGCCAACTAAATAGAGCTATTTTACAAATTAATTCTTATCAGAGCTAGAAACATGTATAGAACGTACATATAAACACACATGAACGTGCAGATAAATTCAGACCTTATTGGTTTGTTTTAAAATTACTGCCATGAAGTAAGTGTTACTGAAGGATCTATTATGGCCACTAAGTCAGGAAAGGAATGGGTAAGCCCTCAGCCAACTGCACTGTCCACCCCACAAACTGATGAGCTCTGGTGCACTGTCTCAGCCAACTTTCCTGAAGAATCCCATGGGGGCTGGATAGATTCAAAAGGATAGCACCTGGCTGGATTTGCTAACTGTATTGCCGAATAAACTGGAATAAACTGGTCACGAGAGAAGCCAGTAACTCAAGAGATAAGGGTTTGGAAGAGAAAGGGAGAGATTTATTGTGAGTGCTAGCAGGTGGGGATGTGGAAGGCTCAAGCCTTAACAACCAACCTCTCCATTGGCAAAATGGACACTAGAGTTTCCTAGAAAGAGGTTCAGGAGGGTACATGCAAAAGAATGGGCAGAGTGTGTGATCATGGGTGGGGGTCAGTATGTGTTCAGCTCAAGATTGTGGGCAGGGAAATGAGACTGGAGTGTGATCTAGGCATTGGGTTGCTATTAAGGCTTTTCTGTTCTGGAGGTTGGAATGTTCTAATCATTGCAAAATGTTTTTGTCAGTGCCTCCAGAAAGTGTGATAAGAAATAAATACAGTGGATTTTAGTTAGATCATGAGTTGAGTCTTCTTGTCTATTTCTGGCTTAAACTCTTCAGGTCTATAGTAGGGCAAGAGGGCTCCCTGAAGTAAGTATAAACCATAGTTACAATATTTGGATCTGAGTTTTTTCTGGTAGATGGAATAAGTTAAGATTATAGGTATAGATGGCTAAAGCTTTCTGTTAATATTTGTGGAGAAGATTCTTAAGATTTGTGTTTGTCCTTGGCAAGTCAGCTTTTAAATGGCTTTTCCTTTTGGTTTTTACTTGATAAGAATTACCTCCCTGCAATTTGCATTTTGAAGAGATTGGCTAGATAAAGGGTTCTCGGTGAAGACTCTTAGAACACTGAACGTTTACATTTTAAATGCACAGGGAAAAAATGTAACCATTTTTTAGGAGGACTTTCATTTCCTTAAGACCAGAAATTTTACAATATTTATAAGCCTTTTGAGATAAATAGGGAAGGTTTTGGGATTGGTGAAAAGGATTGGTGGTCTTTGAATTGCTTCTGGAACCACACCTCTGTTCTGTGAAGACTAGTTTTATAAAGAAAGGACAGCTGTTTCTAATTTCCTACAGAATTTGGTTGCTGCCTATATAATATCACAGGAATGACAAACCCATCCACCTATGAGAAGGCCTTTTTTCCCCTTGGGTACATTTAGCATAGGGAAGAAGGCCTAAAAAATTTCTATTTAGGCCCCAGATATCAGCTTTCCAATTTGGCCAAATTTCTAATTATATTTAATAAGCCTTTTACAAACATCTTGTAACAGATGTAACAAACATCTGTTTTCTCTGGAACAAACAGTAACGATTTCTGGAAGTATCAGACCACCTCATGGACCCAAGGGACATGCTCTAAGAGGGTGTTAAAGGTACTATTTTTATAGGAACGAGAGCCACTCCCCAAGATAGCCAAGGAAAAAACTGACCACCTGCATGTCCTGGGCAGGGAAAAATTTCAAGCCATGTTAATGGGATGTAGAGTAAGACGGTCAGGAAGGAAATAGTTATTCCTAAGAATGAGATTATTAATAAAAAAGGATGGGATAACGTGAATTTTTACTTTCCTCTCTTGACTGGGCCCAGTAGGGAATCTCTTAAACAAAAAACAACAAACTCTTGAGGATTCTCCCTTGGTTTAAGAAATTGTTTTTATTGTGAAGCTCCATCTTTGACCAAGAAATGGAAGATATCTGAGGAGGATCACCTGTAACCTCAGGTGATTTTATTTTATTGAAAAACAATTTTTTAATGTTGATTCATTTTTGAGAGACAGAGTGCGAATGGGGGAGCAGAGAGAGAGATTGGGAGACAGAATCTGAAGCAGGCTCCAGGCTCCAGGCGGTCAGCACAGAGCCTGATGCGGGGCTCAAACCCATGAACCGCGAGATCATGACCTGAGCTGAAGTTGGCTGCTTAACTGACTGAGCCTCCCAGGCGCCCCCAGGTGATTTTATTTTAAAAGGTAACTGTCTCTTTAGTTCAGACAGAAAATTAGTAGACACTGAGTACTCAGGTAAAAAAGGCCAGAACAGTTTTGTCTTAGGTACCTCTTGTGTTTTAAATTTTTTATTAGCCTTTTGTAATCTTTAATGAGACAAATTTGGAATCTTGAAGCCTATTGGAAGCTGCTTCATACCAATTAACATAGGTGTCCCATTCTGTTTAATTTGGCAACTCTTATTTTCAACTGTACTTTTTAAAATGAGAAATCGTGTCTAATTGGAGTATTCTCCATGATGGGCACTGTAAATTCTAGGTTGTTTTTAATGAAAATGTTTTCATCTTGCTAGATATCTGCAACTTCTGGGGCTGTAGTTCTAAGGCATAAAATAAGCAGGTATGCTTGACTCTTTAGAGTTTCTCAGAGCCAAACTAAAACTAAAAGTTGTGTGCTGTGGGGTTGGGGATTTGTTGCACAGAAGTTTTCTGGAGGTTGTTACATGACCTAGTGTTAATCCAATCGATCTGTGATCAACTGATCTTACCACAGGAGTCTTCTTAAAGTGGTGAGTACTCTAATAACCTTTAAATGCTTGACCTGTACCCACCGATTTTTGTGGCCTTTTGCCTCCAATATCGCACTAGCAATAACCTTTATTTACACAAAACGACAAACAAACATGTACCTTAATATGGTAGCTGTACTGTGTCTTGGCCACAGGAAGGCCCTGTGCACACCACTGACAATTCCTGTGGAGCCCTGCTGCCGTTTTCTCCCCAGGGAATTGTGGTCTGAAAGGCTGGGGTCTTGGTTCTGGGCACATCCTTCTGCCAGCTTATTTGGGCCCTGGGCAAAATTGGCATCTCTACTGGGCTCTAGGCAGAACTGCCAGCTCAGTTGGGCTTTGGCCATAACTGTCTGCTGGCTCAAGCTGACCTCCTAAAGGAAAGCCAATCAGATTAGGAGCTTGAGTGCAGACAAAAAGACAGAGCTCAGACTAGAGTTTGCTTACCCATAGGCCTCGAAAATGATGAGAAAGACAGTGAACTCACAGTGATTGCAGGTACCATACCCGTGTTTCTCATTATCCCTGAAAGCTGTCGGAATTTTACTTCAGATCCTACCACTGCCACCAAATCTGTTAAATAGTAAAATTCAACCAAGCAAATATGAAGATCTCAAATATAAACAATTCATGAATTGGGCAGCACCCAATCTAGCGAGTTGAGTGCTCCAAAGAGTTGTATGAAATGGAAGATTTTTATAGAAGGAGGGTGGGGCAAGAAAGTCATTAGCAAAGGAAAAGGATTGGTCCAGATGAGGCTGCTTTCTAGGGGAAAAGCAAGGTTTTTTTTTTTTTTTTTTTTTATCATGCAGGTTACCTTAACTTTCTTTGTGGGGTAGAGAGGACCCAGGTGGCTCACTCACTGGTATGGATTGAAAAATTTCTGATTAACCAGTCAATGCTACATTTCTGGAGAAGTTTGAAACTGCAGGTATTTATGTATTAAGTACTGGTTTGGGAACTTGGTCTAAATGACACCATTTTGGGCCTCTGGTTTTTGTTTTAACAGTTTAAAAACCCAAAAGGAAAATTTTCTTTTGAAGATGCATGTTGATTTAAACCTATTTAAATCAAAGTATAATAAATTAGTATAACCAAGAGTAAGTTTGTGAGGTAGTGTATAGTAACTAACTTACTGTGGAAATTATTTCACAATATATCATATGTAGTATATCAAATCATTATGTTGTACACCTTAAACTTATACAATGTTGTATGTCAATTATAGCTCAGTAAAACTGGAAAAAAGTAAGCATAACTGAAAAAGAAGAATAACTGTTCTAATTGCAGAAGGATGAAAATTAACAAGGTTTGGAGTACTTTCAGTGGTTGTGGGAAAATAAAAATCTGTAGAAGGCAAATGGTTTACTAACTTAACACTTTTGTGTAGAACTGACTTTCTTTACCTTCAGTTGTATAGAATCAAATAGAAGCTGCTTGCAAGTTGTAAATATGTTTTTTCCACATTATTATATATATCTGTAGCTTAGTGAGCTTATCTGATTGTTATATGATTTTTTAAACATAGACATTTTTGTTAAAACAAGAGTTCTTATAGGCAGTGCTTCACAATTTAGCTTTTCAGCAGAATCAGTTGTGGCTCTACAAAAACCCCCATTCCCAGACCCTATCCTAAAGATTCTGAATACAGATATGAGCATATCGTCCTTTGCATTTGATGATAGTGTACCATTAAGCACAATTAGAGTTTATTTGCATAACTGTGATGAATCTTTGTAACGTGTGTTAGTCAACCACATTTATTGAGCAGCTACCATGTATTTACATGTTTCAAAGTGCTGTAATTAATTCTAACTTGAGCCAGATAATTTATTTTATAAATACAGACAGATTGATTTTTAGTTATCTAAAAATATGTGAATATTGGAAATAAATGTATTTTTTATTAAAAAAAATCTCATTTTTAATGTTTAGGTCTACATGAGATTATAGTAGTAGAGAAAATTATGCTTATATAGGAAACTAAGTGCAGATGAAATATTTTACCACTGTTGTAACACTTATCCACAACAACAAAGTTGAGTAGTTGTGATTGAGACCATATGGCTTGCAAAGCTTAAAATATTTCCTATCTAGCTTTTTATAGAAAAAGCTTGTCAACTCCTGACATGGACTTACATTGTTTGTAAATAAGAACAGTTTTACTTCTTCTTTTCCAATCTGTGTGCCTATTCTTTCTTTTTCTTGCTTTATTGCACTAGCTAGGACTTCCATGTGATGTTGAATGGGAATGTTGACAGTGTATGTCCTTGTCGTGTTCTCAATCTCAGAAGGAAAGCATTCAGTCTTTTACCATTAAGTGTGATGTTGGTTGTAGGTTTATCATAGATACTGTTTATCAGGTTGAGAAAATTCCCTTGTATTCTTGGTTTACTTAAAGTCTTTAACATGAATGAATGAATGCTGAATTTTCTCAAATGCCTTTATCAGTTTATCATTTGGTGTTTCTTCTTTAGTCTGAAAACAGGGTGGATTATGTTGATTTCTGTCAATGTTGAACTATTGTGGCATTTCCCAGATAAACCCCCACTGGTTGTGTGGGTATATGACATATATCCATATGTATAAACTAGGTTGCCGGATTTATTTGCTAATATTTGACTGAGGATTTTTTTTGTCTATTTTTATGAGGGATATTGGTCTTTTTTTTCTTTTCTTCTTGTAATACCTTCTTTAGTTTTGGTATCAGAGAAATGGCCGTGTACAGTGAGTTGGGAATCCCTTTTTTATATTTCCTTAAAGAATTTTTTTTATAGCATTGGTATTATATCTTTGTTAAAATTTTTTAAATGTTTATTCATTTTTTGAGAGACAGAGACAGAGAGTGAATGGGGGAGGGGCAGAGAGAGAGGGTGACACAGAATCTGAAGCAGGCTCCAGGCTCTGAACTGACAGCACAGAGCCTCAAGTGGGGCTCAAACTCAGGGGCTGTGAGATCATGACCTGAACTGAAGTTGGATGCGCAACTGACTAAGCCACCCAGGTGCTCTAATTTTGACTCAATTTTGGGGAAAGGAGTAAGGTCTGTGTCTGTATTCCTTATATTCTGGCATGGATGTCCAGTGTTTCTGTACCAATTGTTAAAAAGGCTGTCTTTTCTCCATTGTATTGCTTTTGCTCCTTTGTTAAAGATTGTCCGACTATATATGTATGAGTCTATTTCTGTGCTCTCTATTTTGTTCTGTTGATCTATTTATCTGTTCTTTTGCCAGTAACATACTATCTTGATTACTTTCTCTTTTTTTTTTTTTTTATGAAATTTATTGTCAAATTGGTTTCCATACAACACCCGGTGCTCATCACAAAAGGTGCCCTCCTCAATGCCCATCACCCACCCTCCCCTCCCTCCCACCCCCCATCAACCCTCAGTTTATTCTCAGTTTTTAAGAGTCTCTTATGCTTTGGCTCTCTCCCTCTCTAACCTCTTTTTTTTTTTCTTCCCCTTCCTCATGGACTTCTGTTAAGTTTCTCAGGATCCACATAAGAGTGAAAACATATGGTATCTGTCTTTCTCTGTATGACTTATTTCACTTAGCCTAACACTCTCCCGCTCCATCCACGTTGCTATAAAAGGCCATATTTCATTCTTTCTAATTGCCAGGTAGTATTCCATTGTGTATATAAACCACAATTTCTTTATCCATTCGTCAGTTGATGAACATTTAGGCTCTTTCCATAATTTGGCTATTGTTGAAAGTGCTGCTATAAACATTGGGGTCCAAGTGCCCCTATGCATCAGCATTCCTGTATCCCTTGGATAAATTCCTAGCAGTGCTATTGCTGGGTCATAGGGTAGATCTATTTTTAATTTTTTGAGGAACCTCCACACTGTTTTCCAGAGCGGCTGCATTCCCAAGAGGGTTTGCATTCCCAAGTTTGCATTCCCAAGAGGGTTCCCGTTTCTCCACATCCTCTCCAGCATCTATAGTCTCCTGATTTGTTCATTTTGGCCACTCTGACTGGCGTGAGGTGGTATCTGAGTGTGGTTTTGATTTGTATTTCCCTGATGAGGAGTGATGTTGAACATCTTTTCATGTGCCTGTTGGCCATCTGGATGTCTTCTTTAGAGAAGTGTCTATTCATGTTTTCTGCCCATTTCTTCACTGGATTATTTGTTTTTTGGGTGTGGAGTTTGGTGAGCTCTTTATAGATTTTGGATACTAGCTCTTTGTCCAGTATGTCATTTGCAAATATCTTTTCCCATTCCGTTGGTTGCCTTTTAGTTTTGTTGATTGTTTCCTTTGCTGTGCAGAAGCTTTTTATCTTCATCAGGTCCCAATAGTTCATTTTTGCTTTTAATTCCCTTGCCTTTGGGGATGTATCAAGTAAGAATTGCTGTGGCTGAGGTCAGAGAGGTCTTTTTCTGCTTTCTCCTCTAGGGTTTTGATGGTTTCCTGTCTCACATTCAGGTCCTTTATCCATTTTGAGTTTATTTTTGTGAATGGTGTAAGAAAGTGATCTAGTTTCAATCTTCTGCATGTTGCTGTCCAGTTCTCCCAGCACCATTTGTTAAAGAGACTGTCTTTTTTCCATTGGATATTCTTTCCTGCTTTGTCAAAGATGAGTTGGCCATACGTTTGTGGGTCTAGTTCTGGGGTTTCTATTCTATTCCATCGGTCTATGTGTCTGTTTTTGTGCCAATACCATGCTGTCTTGATGATTACAGCTTTGTAGTAGAGGCTAAAGTCTGGGATTGTGATGCCTCCCGCTTTGGTCTTCTTCTTCAAAATTACTTTGGCTATTCGGGGCCTTTTGTGGTTCCATATGAATTTTAGGATTGCTTGTTCTAGCTTCGAGAAGAATGCTGGTGCAATTTTGATTGGGATTGCATTGAATATGTAGATAATTTGGGTAGTATTGACATTTTGACAATATTTATTCTTCTAATCCATGAGCACGGAATGTTTTCCCATTTCTTTATATCTTCTTCAATTTCCTTCATAAGCTTTCTATAGTTTTCAGCATACAGATGTTTTATATCTTTGGTTAGGTTTATTCCTAGGTATTTTATGCTTCTTGGTGCAATTGTGAATGGGATCAGTTTCTTTATTTGTCTTTCTGTTGCTTCATTGTTAGTGTATAAGAATGCAACTGATTTCTGTACATTGATTTTGTATCCTGCGACTTTGCTGAATTCCTGTATCAGTTCTAGCAGACTTTTGGTGGAGTCTGTTGGGTTTTCCATGTATAATATCATGTCATCTGCAAAAAGTGAAAGCTTAACTTCATCATTGCCACTTTTGATGCCTTTGATTTCCTTTTGTTGTCTGATTGCTGATGCTAGCACTTCCAACACTATGTTAAACAACAGCGGTGAGAGTGGACATCCCTGTCACGTTCCTGATCTGAGGGGGAGAGCTCTCAGTTTTTCCCCAATGAAGTTGATATTAGCTATGGGCTTTTTATGTATGGCTTTTATGATGTTTAACTATGTTCCTTCTATGCCGACTTTCTGGAGGGTTTTTATTAAGAAAGGATGCTGAATTTTGTCAAAGGCCTTTTCTGCATCGATGGACAGGATCATATGGTTCTTCTCTTTTCTTTTATTAATGTGATGTATCACATTGATTGATTTGCGAATGTTGAACCAGCCCTGCATCCCAAGAATGAATCCCACTTGATCATGGTGAATAATTCTTTTTATATGCTGTTGAATTCGATTTGCTGGTATCTTATTGAGAATTTTTGCATCCATATTCATCAGGGATATTGGCCTGTAGTTCTCTTTTTTTTACTGGGTCTCTGTCTGGTTTAGGAATCAAAGTAATGCTGGCTTCATAGAATGAGTCTGGAAGTTTTCCTTCCCTTTCTATTTTTTGGAACAGCTTGAGAAGGATAGGTATTATCTCTGCTTTAAATGTCTGGTAGAATTCCCCTGGGAAGCCATCTGGTCCTGGACTCTTATTTGTTGGGAGATTTTTGATGACTGATTCAATTTCTTCGCTGGTTATGGGTCTGTTCAAGCTTTCTATTTCTTCCTGTTTGAGTTTTGGAAGTGTGTGGGTGTTTAGGAATCTGTCCATTTCTTCCAGGTTGTCCAGTTTGTTGGCATATAATTTTTCATAGTATTCCCTGATAATTGCTTGTATCTCTGAGGGATTGGTTGTAATAATTCCATCTTCATTCATGATATTATCTATTTGGGTCATCTCCCTTTTCTTTTTGAGAAGCCTGGCTAGAGGTTTGTCAATTTTGTTTATTTTTCCAAAAAACCAACTCTTGGTTTCATTGATCTGCTCTACAGTTTTTTTAGATTCTATATTGTTTATTTCTGCTCTGATCTTTATTATTTCTCTTCTTCTGCTGGGTTTGGGGTGTCTTTGCTGTTCTGCTTCTATTTCCTTTAGGTGTGCTGTTAGATTTTGTATTATTTGGGATTTTTTTGTTTCTTGAGATAGGTGTGGGTTGCAATGTATTTTCCTCTCAGGACTGCCTTCACTGCATCCCAAAGCGTTTGGATTATTGTATTTTCATTTTCATTTGTTTCCATATATTTTTTAACTTCTTCTCTAACTGCCTGGTTGATCCATTCATTCTTTAGTAGGGTGTTCTTTAACCTCCATGCTTTTGGAGGCTTTCCAGACTTTTTCCTGTGATTGATTTCAAGCTTCATAGTATTGTGGTCTGAAAGTATGCATGGTATGATCTCAATTCTTCTATACTTATGAAGGGCTGTTTTGTGACCCAGTATATAATCTGTCTTGGAGAATGTTCCATGTGCACTCGAGAAGAAAGTATATCTGTTGCTTTGGGATGCAGAGTTCTAAATATATCTGTCAAGTCCATCTGATCCAATGTATCATTCAGGGCCCTTGTTTCTTTATTGATCCTGTGTCTAGATGATCTATCCATTTCTGTAAGTGGAGTATGAAAGTCCCCTGCAATTACCACATTCTTATCATTATCAATAAGGTTGCTTGTGTTTGTGATTAATTGTTTTATATATTTGGGGGCTTCCATATTTGGTGCATAGACATGTATAATTGTTAGCTCTTCCCAATGGATAGACCCTGTAATTATTATACAATGCCCTTCTTCATCTCTTGTTACAGCCTTTAATTTAAAGCCTAGTTTGTCTGATATAAGTATGGCTACTCCAGCTTTCTTTTGACTTCCAGTAGCATGCTAGATAGTTCTCCATCCCCTCACTTTCAATCTGAAGGTGTCCTCAGATCTAAAATGAGTCTCTTGTAGACAGCAAATAGATGGGTCTTGTTTTTTTATCCATTCTGATACCCTATGTCTGTTCGTTGGCACATTTAGTCCATTTACATTCAATGTTATTATAGAAAGATACGGGTTTAGCCTCATTGTGTTATCTGTAGGTTTCATGCTTGTAGTGATGTCTCTGGTACTTTGTCTCTTAGGATCCCCCTTAGGATCTCTTGTAGGGGCTGGTTTAGTGGTGATTAAATCCTTCAGTTTTTGTTTTTTTTGGAAGACCTTTGTCTCTCCTTCTGTTCTAAATGACAGACTTGCTGGATAAAGGATTCTCGGCTGCATGGTTTTTCTGTTCATCATACTGAAGATTTCCTGCCATTCCTTTCTGGTCTGCCAAGTTTCAGTAGATAGATCCATCACTTGTCTTATCGGTCTCCCTTTTTATGTTAGAGTACGTTTATCCCTAGCTGCTTTCAGTATTTTCTCTTTATCCTGTATTTTGCCAGTTTCACTATGATATGTCGTGCAGAAGATCAATTCAAGCTACATCTGAAGGGAGTTCTCTGTGCCTCTTGGATTTCAATGCCTTTTTCCTTCCCCAGATCCGGGAAGTTCTCAGCTATGATCTCTTCAAGTACACCTTCAGCACCTCTCTCTTCTTCCTCTGGAATCTCAATTATGCGTATATTATTGTGTTTTATCGCATCACTTAGTTCTCTAATTCTCCCCTCATACTCGTGGATTTTTTTATCTCTCTTTTTCTCAGCTTCCTTTTTTTCCATAATTTTATCTTCTAATTCACCTATTCTCTCCTCTGCCTCTTGGCATCCGGACTGTGGTTGCTTCCATTTTATTTTGCGGCTCATTTATAGCATTTTTTTTTAGCTCCTCCTGTTTCTTAGTCCCTTGATCTTTGTAGCAATAGATTCTCTGCTGTCCTGTATACTTTTTTGAAGCCCAGCGATTAATTTTATGACTATTATTTTAAATTCATTTTCTGTTATATTGTTTAAATCGTTTTCGACCCAGAATATATTGTTTAATCGTTCGTTAGCTCTCGCTACTTTCTGGAGTTTCTTTTGAGGAAAATTCTTCCATTTTGTCATTTTGGATAGTCCCTGGAGTGGCGCGGAGCTGCAGGGCTCTTCTTCTGTGCTGTCTGGAGTAACTTGTGTTGGTGGGCGGGGCCACAGTCAGACCTGATGTCTGCCCACAGCCCACTTCTGGGGCCACAGTCAGACTGGTGTGTACCTTATCTTCCCCTCTCCCAGGGGCAGGACTCACTGTGGAGTGGTGTGGCCCCTGTCTGGGCTACTTGCACACTGCCAGGCTTGTGGTGTTGCTTCTATGGGATCTGGCGTATTAGCCTGGGTGGATCTGCAAGGTGCACAGGGGCGGGAGGGGCAGGCTCAGCTCGCTTTGCCAGTGGCCCGCTTTGGGAGGGGTCCTGAGGCACCGGGAGGGAGGCAGACCTGTTGGAGGGATGGATCCACAGAAGCACAGCGTTGGGTGTTTGTGGTGCAAGCAAGATCCCTGACGGGAACTGGTTCCCTTTTGGATTTTGGCTGGGGGATGGGTGAGGGAGATGGCGCTTTCCAGTGCCTTTGTTCCCCACCAAGCTGAGCTCTGTCCTCCAGGGCTCAACAACTCTCCCTTCCATTGTCCTCTAGCCCTCCCGCTCTCCAAGCAGAGCTGTTGACTTATAACATTCCAGATGTTAAGTCCTACTGGCTGTGAGAACTCACACAGTCCAGCCCCTCCGCTTTTGCAAGGCAGACTCAGGGGCTCTGCCTTGCTGGGTGGGCTGGCTGCCCCTCCACTGCCCCAGCTCCCTCCACCAGTCCATGTAGCGCACACCGCCTCTCCGCCCTTCCTACCCTCTTCCGTGGGCCTCTTGCTATGCTTGGCTCCCGAGAGTCCGTTCTGCTAGTCTTCTGGCAGCTTTCTGGGTTATTTAGGCAGATGTGGGTGGAATCTAAGTGATCAGCAGGACACAGTGAGCCCAGCATCCTGCTAGGCCGCCGTCATCTTCCTAACTTCGATTACTTTCTCTTTATAGTAAGTCAGGTAATGTCAGTCCCCAGATTTTGTTCTTCAGTATTGTATCGATTATTCTGGGTCTTTTGCCTCTTTCTGTAAACTTTAGAATTAGTTTTTGACGTCCACAGGGCATCTTTCTGGGATTTGGATTGGGATTGCATTGAATCTGTAGATCAAGTTGGGAGGAACTGAGAGCAACATTGAGTCTTCCTATACACAAACATGGACTATCTCTCCGTTTCTTTAGTTCTTCTTTGATATCTTACATCACAGTTTCCTAGCTTTTCCTCATATACATCTTGTATATAAATGTATATATATAAATGTGTATATATACATATGTATATAAATGTGTATATATACATATATATAAATGTGTATATATATAAATGCATAAATATATATAAATGTATATATAAAAATGTATATATATAAATGTGTATAAATGTAAATTCTGCCTTTGTTATATGTAGTGGTCTGTAAATGTTAGATCCTGTTGTTGCTGTTCAATTCTATAACCTTGATGTATTTTTGTCTACTTTTTTTATTGTGAGAGGAATGTGAAGTCTCTAATTGTAAATGTGGGTTTGTCCATCTCCTTTCATTTCCATCAATTCTTTTTTTTTTTTTAAGATTTTATTTATTCGAGTAATCTCCACAAACAGTGTGGGGCTCGAATTTATAATCCCAATATCAAGAGTTGCACACTCTTCCAACTGAGAGTTGGAGTGCCCCCATCCCATCTTTATATATTTGAGACCCAGTTGTTAGGTGAATTTACTTATAAGATGCTTTGGTGTTCTTGTTAAATTGATTCTTTTAACATTGGTCAATCACCTTCTTTATTCCTAGTGACTTTTTTCTTGTGTGGTAGTCTATCTTATATTGATATGGTCTCTTCTGTTTTCTTCTTAGTGTTTTCATGGTATATCTTCTTCCCCCATTTTAACTTACGTACATTACATTTAAAGTTTTTCTTTTTTTTTTTTTTAGATAGAATGCAATTGTGTCAATTGTCAATCTGACAGTCTTTGTCTTTTAATTGGTATGTTTAGGCCATTTATGTTTAATATAGTTATAGATATATTTGAATTTAGGTCTACCATTTTATTATTTTCTGTTTTTCATTTCTTTCTCTTTTCACCATTTATAAGGTAAAAACTATCTACTTCCCTGAATTACTTGATAGATGTAACTGATACCCCTTTATCTCAGTGTGAGCCAGTCAGTCCTAGAAATCTAGTATTACTTACCTATCTGCCCTAGAGTCTGTGGTATTTTAGGATTTCTTTTGTTAAATAGAAAATTTCTCCCAATATGGTTATTAGGTTTCATTGGTTAAAATAATACTGGAAGAATAATGCATTTAGAATATCATGCGGAGAACAACACACTTGAAAAATTTGTACTTCAGTCTTGGTGTAGATCAAACATGACATGCTCTTCCTAATTTCAGGTCTTTTTGATGAACCATTGAATTACTATCTTTCAGTCTTTCCTTCAAATTTCTAATATTGAAACACATGTTTGTATCTTTCTCAGTATGAGGGAAAAGGCCATACCAATGCTGGAGATGCAATATATGAGGTAGTAAGTCTGCAGCGACAGTCTGAGAAGGAGGAACCGGTAACTCCCACTAGTGGAGGGGGTCCCATGTCACCACAGGAGGATGAAGCAGAAGAGGGTAAGAAGTGAAACTTATTCAGTTGTCTTTCTATATATAGCTGCTTTATTTATAACCCTCACAGGTGTGTGGGTGTGTGTGTGTGTGTGTGTGTGTGTGTGTGTGTGTGTGAGAGAGAGAGAGAGAGAGAGAGAGAGAGAGAGAGAGAAGGGGGGATGGAGAGAAAGAATGCTGATTTTTCCTAGTTTTTGCTACTCTTAGGCTAGATTCTGCTAGATGCAGAAGAGATTTTGATTCTTCAGTTTCTCGGTTGCATAGTCCCTGGCTCCACTTACGTAACTATTTAAATTGACAGCCTCACTTTGCTATTTTGCTTCCTATTTCGTTTCAAATATTTAAAAAAAATTTTTTTTAATGTTCATTTTTGAGAGATACAGAGATAGAATGAGAGTGGGTTAGGGGCAGAGAGAGGGGGAGACACAGAATCGGAAGCAGGCTCCAGGCTCTGAGTTGTCAGCACAGAGCCCGACGCGGGGCTTGAACTCACGAGCTGTGAGATCATGACCTGAGCCGAAGTTGGACGCTCAACTGACTGAACCACCCAGGCGCCCCTCATTTCAAATATTTTTAAAGTGTTTAATGAGAAGTTTCAACTTCTCTCAAGTGTTTTTAGAATTTTAGTGATATGTCATGTCCTATACTCATTTGATATTATTTAATTCTGACTTGTTTTTTGTTGTTGCCTTATCATTTTACCACTCACTTATTTGAAATAGCATGATATCTGTTCTGTTTACTATATGGATGCTGCTGAGAGATGCTGACCAACCCCATAAGAGTCACACTTCATTTGGCTCTGTGCTCAGTCCTCTTTTTATAGAAATTAGAACTAAATGGCAGATCTTTACTTTAAACCCTTAAATTATCTGCTTACAAGCCACCTGGGTGGCTTAGTGAGTTAAGCATCCGACCCTTGATTTCTGCTCAGGTCATGATCTCATGGTTCGCAAGATCGAGCCCTGTGTTGGGCTCTGTGTTGACAGCACAGAGCCTGCTTGAGATTCTCTATCACTCTCTGCTCCTCCTCTACTTGTGTGCACGCGAGTGTGTGTGCACACTCTGTATCTCTCTCTGTCAAAATACATAAATGGACATTTAAAAAATTATTTGCTTACAGGGTAGGATTTGTTAAAAATAATTTCTGAATTGATATCACCTTTGCAAAAAGCATCTTAGAATTTCTTAGTCTTTCTATGAAACTACTACTTGCCATACAAATACTAGTTATTTTTGGTTAATATGTATTGAGTGTTTATTACATGTAAACATTATTCTAAGTGTTTAATAAAACTTTATGAAGGTATAATTTGCATGCAATAGAATGTACCCAGTTTATTTATTTTTTTTAAAGATTTTATTTTTAATCTCTACACCCAACATGGGACTTGAATTTGCAACCTCAAGATCAAGTCACTTGCCCTACTGACCAAGCTAGCCAGGTGCCCCCAATATACCCATTTTAATTGTATAGTTCATTGAATTTTGGCAGATGGGTACATCTGTATAACCATCACCAGAACCATAATATAAAATATTTCTATTACCCCCAGATTTCCTTCACACTCCTTCACAAGTCATCCTTTCTCCTCACCTGTGGTTTCTGGCAACCACCAATCTGTTTTCTGTCCTCCTGTTTTGCCTTTTCTACATCTTCATGTAAGAGGAATCTTAATGTAGTCTATGGTATTTAGCCTCTTTCACATAGCAAATCTTTTGAGATTTATCTGTTGTATCAGTAGTTGGTTCCTTTTTGTTGCTGACTAGTAATTTATTGTAAACATATGCCACAATTTCTTTATCACATCACCAGTTAATGAGCCTTTGGGTTGTTTGTAGCTATTGGCTGTTAGGAATAAAGTTGCTATGGATGTTTGAGTACAAGTCTTTGCTGAGTATATGCTTTCATTTTTCTTGGGTGAATAGCTAGGAGTAGACTTTTGGTAGGAGAAGTCTTATGGTAAGGGTGTATTTAACTTTATAAGAAACCACTAGGCTGTTTTTCAAAGTAGCTGTATCATCCATCCTTAGCAGCATGTGCGTTAGTTGTTCCATATCCTTATCTACATTTGGCATTGTCAATATTTAAAATTTTAGCTGTTCTAGTGGGAGTATAGTGGTATCTTGTGATATTAATTTGAATTTTCCCAACTGACTCATCATGTTGTTCATTTTTTCATATGATATTTGCCATTTGTATATCTTCTTGGTCCAACAGTCTGTTCAGATCTGGTGCCCGTTTTTAAATTGGGTTGTTTGTTTTCTGATTGATTTTTAAGATTTCATTTCTCTATCTCTGTTTATATAGATAAAAGTCCTTCATTAGATAGGTTTTACAAATATTTTGTCCCATTCTGTAGTTTGCCTTTTCATTTTGTGAATAGTGTCTTTTGGAGAGCAAGAGTTTGTTTTATGAAGTTTAACTTGTCAGTTTTTTTCCTTAATGATTTGTCTGTGATCCATTTAAATTTTTATGCTGGAGGTAGTTTAGAGTTCTTTTTTGGGGGGGTGGTTAAAAAACAAAACCACTTATTATCTCTTATGGTTTCTGAAGGTCAGGAATTAGGGAGTGGCTTGTGTGGGCAGTTCTGGCTAAGAGTTTCTTATGAAGAGTTAAGTGTTGTCTGGGGCTGTAATCATCTGAAGACTTAACAGGGTGGGGCAGAAAGGGGCTAATTCATACAATTACCAAAATGATGCTGGTGGTTGGCAAGCAACTTTGCTTCCTCTCCACATAGGCCTCCCCACAAGGGCTGCTTGGGTGTCCTTTCGGGATAATGGCTCCCCAGACAGCAGTCCAGGAGACCAAAGTGGAAACTGCAGTGCCTTTTATATCCTAGCATTGAAGTCATGCAGCATCACTTTCATAGTATTCTCTTGATCACAGAGTTCAGCCCTTACTTCCATTGTGTGACTCCACTATATTCTAGACAAGACTCCCAGGAACATTGTTGTGGTCATCTCCTTCCCAGTCAACACAAAGAGGTAAAGACCAGAGATCATTTGCAGGAGAATTTTGGGCCAGACATAGAAACACATTCTTTTCTGGTAAACAAAAACCACAGGACTGTTTGGGAATGTAATTGAGTTATGTTGCTCAAGAAGAAGAATAAACAGTTGTGACAAGCATCTACCAGAAAGTAATTTGAACTTAAGATTTCAGGTAATGTCTTATAAAAATGCCATTCCCTTTAGAAATAAAAAATATATGGAACTAGAATTGGGAGAGAACAAAAATAATAGAATGACGGTTGCTACTCCATAGGAATACATTATATAATTTAAATAAAAATCCCTTCTATCCACTAATTTAAAAGAAGGACAACTAACATGGATTAAATATCTGCTTTGTAGCACATAACGTATTAGATATTTAATAGATCTAGTTTCATATTTTCTCATATTAGACCTAGAAATAAAGTAAGTATCATCTTTATATAGCATATGAGGAAATTGACTAAAAAAATTGAGGTAAATAATTTGGGGTCAAAGAACTAAAAATAATATACAGAATCCGAACTTATGGTAGTGTCACTCTAAAGTCAATGAATTTTCATGACATACAAAATCAAGGTATTCTTCTTTAAACCACTGAATTGATATAACTCTCATTTGCTTAAAAGGTAGTATTTCTCATATTACAGACAAGATATTTTAGCTCTTACGTATTTTAGATCATATTCTACATCTGTCTAATGTCATACACCTTGGCTAGAAGAACATAATGAAACATAATATGAAAATAAAATGTGAGACTCTATCTTCCAAATAGCATTGTTTTATGTGAAAGCATTTTTGAAGAGTGCTTTCAGCATACAGATAGTGCATTAAAAAAGAACTTTAGATATAGAATATTTCAGTTATGTCAGCCAGAAGCCAAACATACCTCTTTAAGGGATGGGTTGTAGAAAAACTGATCGGAAGCCAAAATATTCTCTTCAACAGAAATCTTTGAGACACACAAGCACTCCTTTAGTTTATTTTCCATGCATTTTTTATTAAAAACATTTTTTAATGTTTATTTATTTTTGAGAGAGTGCTAGTGGGGGAGGGGGAGAGAGAGGGAGACCCAGAATCTGAAGCAGTCTCCAGGCTCTGAGCTGTCAGCACAGAGCCCGACGTGGGGCTCAAATTCGTGAACTGCGAGATCATGACCTGAGCTGAAGTCGAACACTCAATCGACTAAGCCACCCAGGTGCCCCTATTTTCCATGTGTTTTGTCTGACATATTACTCGATGCTATTCAGGACTTGGAAAGGTATTTTTTGGTTTAGTAGTAATTACCTTAGGTGTGATTTAGAGATTTGAAAGTTGTGCAGATGCACTTTAACAAAAGAGGTGTTTACTTATGGAAAGCAACATAACTAGAAAACAGATACATTTAGAAGTAAATGACAAACCAAATGATCCCAGTTTTAGCTTGTTATGAATCATCAGAATATTCAGAAACATCCACTGCCAGGATCTTAAAATCATGTAGGTAAGCATTGGAAAGGCTATCATTTTCTTTTTAATTCTTTTTAATGTTTATTTTTTTTGAGAGAGAGAGAGACAGAGAGACAGAGAGACAGTGTGAGCAGGGGAGGGGCAGAGAGAGAGGGAGACAGAATCTGAGGCAGGCTCCATGCTGCCAGCACAGAGCCCAACGCGGGTTCGATATTGTAATGATTGAACAATTCTGTGCATTTCCATTGCACACAACGATAAGTGTAGTCACCATCTGTCACCAAATAACGTTATTACCATCTTATTGACTACATTCCCTATGTTGTACTTTTCATCTTCATGACTTACTTATTTAGTAACTGGACTTTGTACCTCTTATCTGTTTTACCCATCCTCCCACCTTCCTCCCCTCTGGCAACCACCAGTTTGTTCTCTGTATTTAAGTCTAGTGTTTTTTTTTGTTTTGTTTTGTTTTTGTCTATTTTTTTCCTTTGTTCATATATTTTGTTTCTTAAATTCTACATGACTGAAATCATATGGTATTTGTCTTTCTCTGACTTCCTTCACTTAGCATTGTACCCTCTAGGTCCATGCATGTAGTTGCAAATCATCAAGGCAATGCAAACCAAAACCACAGTGAATTATCCCCTCACACCTGTCAGATTGGCTAAAATGAAAACCACAAGAAATAACAAGTGTTGTCAAAGATGTGGAGAAAAAGGAATCCTTGTGCACTATTGGTGGGAATGCAAACTGGTGCAGCCACTGTGGAAAACAGTATGGAGGTTCTTCAGAAAATTAAAAATAGAATTACCATATGATTCAGTAATTCCATTACTGGGTATTTGCCTAGAGAAAACAAAAGCACTAATTTGAAAAGATATATGCACCTCTATGTCTATTATAGCATTATTTACAAAAGCCAAGGTGTAGAAACAGCCCAGATGTCCACTGATAAATGAATGGATAACAAAGAGGTATAAGGGTAGTATGTATATACAATGCAATATCAGTCATAAAAACGAATGAGACCAAGCTTCTTTTTTTGAGAGAGTGTGTATGCACACACGTGAGTAGGGGAGAGGGGCAGAGGGAGAGAGAATCTTAAGCAGGTTCCATGTTCAGTTCAGAACCGGACTTCGGACTCTATTCCATGACCCTGGGATCATGATCTGAGATGAAATGAAGAGTCAGATTGTCAACCTACTGAACCCCCACAGGCACCCCACTCTTCATTTTTGATGTAGCCATTTTGACACAGTTCTTTTGACACGGTGGTGTCCAAATGGCTACTTCAAAAATATAAGGAATGAGAGGCAAAAGAGATACATTTGAGAAATTCTGGAGGTAAAATCAAGAAGTTTATAAATTAATTGGATGTCATGAGCAGCAGAAGAGAAAGGAGGAAAAAGAATCAAAGGTTACATCTAGGTTTCTAGGTTAGGTGGCTGGATGATCTTGGTACCAACAAATGAGACAAGGGGAAGAAGAGTGGGTTTCGGAATGAGGGTAAGATTTAGACATTGATGAGTTTGAGCTTACTGTGGAACATTAAAGTTGGACTGTTTTTCAGGTACTAGAAATAGTTTTTAATTGTGAGAGAAGTTTAATAGTTAGAGATAAAGGTTTGAGAGACCTCAGCATGAAGCAATGAGAATGGCTGAAATTTCCTTGGGAAACGTGGGAGATGCAAGTTGAAAGTAGAGTTTAGGTGATCACTGACATGTAAGGGGTATATGCAGGAAAAGAAGGCCCAGCTAAAGGATTTGCAGAAAATGATCAGAACAATGTGAGGAGAACTAAGACAGTGTAGTAACAGACAGTGAAGGCAGGAGTGATGTGCAGCATTGCCACGTGTAACAGGGAGGTTCAGCATGATAAGACCAAAAATTGTTCATTGGGTTTGGTGAATTTTAGAGGTCACTGAACCTCTGTGAGGGTGATTTTACTGAAGTTGGGCAGGAAAGTCTTGTTTTAGTGGATTGAGGAAGGGGAGACTGGTGTTCTAACCTTTCAAGAAAGTTGATCAGAAGAAGAGGAAAGAGATTGGATTAAAAACATTGGGTTATATTAGGCCAAGAAAGGGGTAAGAAATTTGAGCTCATCTGTAGCTGGAAAGAGAGAGCTAAATTAGAGAGAGCTAAATTAGAGAGGAGTTACCACTGAATTTGTAACAGTACAGCTTCCTGACAGGCTTCTGTGTCTTCTGCAAATGCTGTTTACTCTGCTTACAGGCTCAGTCCACCTGAGTAAGCGCTTCAACAAAGGCATGTTAACAGTAAAAAGAAAACAGTAATTTTAGCGTACTGGCAGTTTCTGCACTTAGAGATGTTTCAAAATATTTTCTATGACATTTTTTTTAGTAGGTTGCTCAGGCAAATTACAGTTAAAATGTATTTAATGCAGAATGGCTGAGTAAGGAGCTTGGCCAATCCATTTATCAAAAAGCAATGATAAAAGTCAGTAAAATTGTCAAAACCCAGCCAGTTTAGGACTTAAGAAAGTGACAAATTATACAAAATGAGAAGTATCCATTCAAGAAAAACTACTGAACTCAGGGAAGAACAGTCTGTGGTAGCTTAGTCCCTGCAGCTGCTCCCATTCTGCTCATTCCCACCACTGGCTTATTATTGTGGCAGTTCTACAAGGGTGGGGCAAGATGTGAGAGCTAGGAGCTTGCAGAAACCGATCCATAGAGGGGAGGGGTGGGGCGACGGGCTAAATGGTTGAAGGGGAGTGGGAGATACAGGCTTCCAGTTATGGGATAGATAAGTCACAGGGATGAAAGTTACAGCATGAGAAGTACAGTCGGTGATACTGTAATAGCGTTGTATGGTGACAGATGGTAGCTACACTTATGGTGAGCATAGCATTTAACATTGTGTGTCAACTATACTTCAATAAAAGACAGAAAGAAAATTAGTAGTTTTGCTTTAGTTGCTGAAAGGGTTTTATGTGATTTGGAGCAAATATAGAAACCTTGTATTGCTGGAATGTTGTTGGAAACAGTCGTGATTTTTGTGGCAAAAGGATGGCCAATGTTGTAAATAGCATGAGGTTGTAATTCTGGCTGGAGAAAGCCACAGATTGACCAGAATTTTTTTTTTAATTTTTTAACGTTTTATTTATTTTTTGAGAGAGAGGGAGTGAGAGCGACAGCATGAGCATGAGTGGGGTAGGGTCAGAGAGAGAGGAAGACAGAATCCGAAGCATTCTCCAGGCTCTGAACTGTTAGCACAGAGCCCAATGTGGGGCTTGAACCCACGAGCAGCGAGATCATGACCTGAGCCAAAGTCAGTCCACTCAACCAACTGAGCCACCCAGGCACTCCAGATTGGCCAGAATTTAACAGGATTTAAGGAATAAGTGGGCTTTCCTAAGACTGTACATATCACTGGTGGTCTGGAAGACCCTGTATGTGTGCAAGGCTGAGCACTCTGGAGGGACCAGAGCAGGCCCTAACTAGTCACATATCTGTTCTGGACCCGAGGTCTTACATGTACCTGATTGAGTTGTGTTTCCAGAATTCTGTCTCCTAAATGGTTTTGCCTTTCTTTTCTATTCAATAGAGACAGGCTATACTTCAAGTGGACTAGGTAGCTGAAGACTGTTTCTCCCCAAATCAAGCTGTTGGTTTTCCCCTGTCAGCAGGTGGCATTTCCTAGGCTCCAAATCTCAGAATCCCAAGCCTACCTTTATCTGACTTTGTCATTCCTTGTACTGGAGTATTGTCTTAGCTCCTAACTGGTTTCCCCCTTCCACCTTTGTCCCTACCAGCCTAGTCTGTGTTCCCCACACCAGCCAATTTCTTTTGAAATTTGTCAGATTACTTTACTTCTCCTTAAAATCCCCCACTGGCTTCTCATTTCACTTAGCCAAAAGTTCTTTTTACTATGGTTGACAGGGCTGAATGCAGTCTTGCTCTGATTTTCACCTTAAAAAAATTTTTTTTTTAAAATTTTACATTTCTGACCTCATTCTCTGCCACCCCCTCCCTTCCACATGCCACACTTGTCCTTTTGCTGTTCTTCAGACATAGCAGGTGCACACTTGCCTTGGGCTGTGGTGCTTGCGGTCCCAGCTGCTGGCTGGGACTCTCTGTCTTAGATTGCCGCATGGTTCCCTCCCTACCCTCATTCGAATTTTTCCTCAGATGCCACCTTCTCATTGAGATCTTGTCTGCTCAGTAAATAGGATGAACACTAATAAATGAATGAACAAATAATTTTAAAAAATATATTTATTATAATCGATATAATGTTTTTCCTTTTATAATGCTTGAAAATGATTCAATGGTAAGAAAGACTAGAAAAACAGAGGCAACATTTCTGGATTGCATTTGAAAATATGCAAAAGTACATAAAAATTTCAGTTTCGTATTCTTATGTATATGGTCTGAAGAATAGGTCATCAGATTTCTGTTTTCCTCTAAAATTCATTTCTGTTCTTAACAATTTTTCGCTATTTGAGATGTCACCTCATCTTTTGAAAATCTATTAGCCATCACCTATATTTAAAAAGTTACAAAATCACAGAGTAGGAAGTAATAGTTTCTTTTATAGATCAGGCATTTCATACATTTTCAATATACTTTATTATTAGTTCTGTAATTGACATTTCTGTCAACGCAAACATCAAAAGTTAGAGCTGGAGGTGGCATAGAAATGTTTTCCTGCTCGGGGGGAATAGGAGTATTCTTTTATTTAATTATTTCCAACAATTTGCCTGTCAAAGCAAAAGTGGAAGTTCAAGTCACTCTAAATTGTCTTACCTTAGCCTGTAATTTAACTAAAAAGGGATGCAGATTCAAAAGGACTAAAATTGCTCTTAATTTCCTGGGAAAGATCTAAAGTAAAATGAATTAAGGTATCTTGGCATATTTTTCAAATGCTGTTCAAAAAATGAAGTGTGTTAAAGGGGATTAATTTGAATGCAAAGGAATCTTAGCAGAAAGTTAAGTCCATCAGTGCAACATCATAGGGGTTATTTTCAGATTACCTTGTCACCTTTCCATACTCCTACATATTCTGAATTGCTCCTGCTTTTGAAACTTGGTACTGCTTCATCTGTATTTCAAACTGGCTTTCTGTTTATTGACCTGAAGCTTGTATTTAGTTACTTGTAACCTGGATAGTATGTTACATGAAGGCACCGGATGGCAAATACAATATAATTTCCTTTAAGACTCATGCCCAGGTAATTGTAAAAGACCAGACTCACAGTAATATTACGTAAGCCTCACTCCTGGTTGTGCTTTTTATGTTCAGTATAGTCTGCAGTTTTTGAATTTTGGATTGGTTCAAATGCTATCTAAAAAAAATTTCCTCATGATTTAAATGATTGTTAGTGGCCTATTACTACTCCTAATCATAAATACAGAGCAAAATAGTCTCAAACTCCATTATTTTCTTCTAATTTCTTAACTCATAGTCTGATTAGAGAAAAGGCGATTACAAACTGCTGTTACCATAGAAACCAGTTTGCATATACAAAAATGAAAATTTTGTATATTTAAATGAAGATAGGCGATTAGGAAAGAAATTAGTTTAGGAGAATGTGATGATCATATAGTACTTATGTGTGGCAAGAACCAGCTAAAGAAGTGCTTCTCAAACTTTAAATGTGTATGTATGTTACCTGGAGATCTTGTGAAAATGAAGTCTTACTTCTTAGGTCTGGGGTGGGGCCTGATCTGCATTTCTAAACAGATGTCCTGTCAGACACCACTGCTTTTGGTTACACCACACTTTGAGTAGCCAGGATTTAAATTGCCTGCTTATATTAATTCATTTAATCCTCATATCACCCTTATAAGGCCCATACTATTACTATATCCATCTTGCAGATGAGCAAAATATGTTCCGATAAAACATTCTTGGCATACTAGATACTATTTCTTTCATCATTGTATGTGTTGTATGTGTGAGAGAGAGAGAGAAACAGAGGGATGGAGGGAGGAAAGGACTTTATAATATCATTTCATCTTCGGCATTTTAAATGATCTATGCCAACAAAATGATTAAAAATATATTTGATAAGGGAAGGTATTTAAGAGAAAGTGGAGGGAAAGGGTGTATTCGTTTTCTATTGCTCCATAACAAGTTCGCAAAAAATTTAGTCACTTTAAACAACACACATTTATTATCCCACATTTTCCATGCATCAAGAGTCTGTGCATGGCTTAGCTGGCTTCTCTCTTCAGCGTCTCATGAACCCAAAGTTTCAGTCAGGACTTCAGCCTCATCTGAGGCTTGGGGTTCTCTTCAAAGCTCATGTGATTCTTGGCCGAATTCATTTTCTTGTAGCAGAACTCATGGTGACTACTTCTTCAAGGCCATCAGGAGAATCTCTGGACTCTTAAGGGAAAGCTTGAGCCTTCTTTTAGGCATTTACCTGATTAAGCCAGGCCCAGCTGGGATCATCTTGCTTTGATTATTTCAAAGTCAAACTGGTTGGGAACCTTATATCTGCAAAATCCCTTCACCTTTGCCTTATAACACACCTAGTCATAGCCATCATATTTATAAGTTTTACCTGCACTCAAGGCTAGGGATTATACAGGATGTGTACCGCAGGAGGCAAGACTGTTGGGGGCTGTCTTAGAGCTGCCGATCACAGAGAACTATGTAACAAAAATAAAGGAAACTTTTCATTTTCTTTCTTTCTTCTTTTTATTATTTTTAAATTTTATTTCTTTATTTTTTAAAATTTACATCCAAATTAGTTAGCATATAGTGCAACAATGATTTCAGGAGTAGATTCCTTAGTGCCCCTTACCCATTTAGCCCATCTCCCCTCCCACAACCCCTCCAGCAACCCTCAGTTTGTTCTCCATATTTATGAGTCTCTTCTGTTTTGTCTCCCTCCCTGTTTTTATATTATTTTTGTTTCTCTTCCCTTATGTTCATCTGTTTTGTCTCTTAAAGTCCTCATATGAGTGAAGTCCTATGATTTTTGTCTTTCTCTGACTAATTTCACTTAGCGTAATACCCTCCAGTTCCATCCACGTAGTTGCAAATGGCAAGATTTCGTTGATTGCCGAGTAATACTCTATTGTTTATATATATATACCACATCTTCTTTATCCATTCATCCATCGATGGACATTTGGGCTCTTTCCATACTTTGGCTATTGTTGATAGTGCTGTTATAAACATGGGGGTGCATGTGTCCCTTCGAAACAGCACACCTGTATCCCGTGGATAAATGCCTAGTAGTGCCATTGCTGGGTCGTAGGGTAGTTCTGTTTTTAGGTTTTTGAGGAAACTCCGTACTGTTTTCCAGAGTGGCTGCACCAGCTTGCATTCCCAAGGAAACTTATCATTTTGAAGCACCTGTTAGGTAAAGCCACTTTTACATACATGTTATCTTGCCACCATGACTATGCAAGATAAGTACTATTAATTCATTTTACATGTTTATATTTTCATTTCTCCTATTGGACTGGGTATTAGGATATAAAATATACAGTATTAGCTAAACAAAAAATTATCTAAACAGCTCTTTAAAACAGTACATGATGAATTGCCAAATGAGTTGTAAGAGCATTGATTGGTGTAGGTTTCCAGTGTCTTTTTCAAGTTATTTCTATTACTCGTATAGCCCTCATCATCTCTGCCTGTTCAGCTATCAGCTTAAATGACATTTTCTTTATGATACTTCTTATCCCCAGTCAGAAGCGATCTGTTTTTCCATGAATATAGAATTCTATAATTTTGCTTATTTATCTTTTGATGACATTTATGATATTCTATGTTAAATTACAGTCACATGTGCCTTCTTTTCCCTACTTGACCGTAAATTCCTTCTGACAAGCTTGGATCTTTATTCATTCTGGATCTGTCCTCTGCCTATCAGAATTTCAACACAGTGGGTCACCAGTAAATGGTAGCTTTCATTCACTTTCAAGTGATTAAGTCAGGGGAAATGTGAGTGAGTTAGTAGGATTTGGAAGAGTAGAAAGTAGGAAGCCATAGCATTCTGACATTTGTGAAAACCATAAGTATGGATGCACGCAGAATCCGCAGTGTATCTGTGAGACATGAGTGAGAGGTTAGAGAGACAGGTCGAGACCAGGCCTTGGAGGCCCTCATTGAAAACATTGACACAGCATTGACTTTCACTGTATGAAGCCATGAAGAATCATTGAGGGATTTTGAGCTAGGGCATGGAATGAGTCAGGATTTGAGTTAGGAAGATTAAGTGGGCAGTAAGCTATGCAAAGTGCAGTTAGGAACAGTGGAGAAGAACCTGTGATTATATGTCTAATTTGAGGAGATAAAGCCTGAACCAGGGTGCTGATCCTGGAAATAGAAACTGACTGATTTCAGGGAAATAATTGACAGGAAAAGGTGATGAGTCAGACTTGTCTTTAATTGCCATCTTCAGAGGCTCAGTGCTGGGTTAGCTTGCCCTGGAAACAAGCATCTTTGTATATTAATTTTGTTCATTTATTTTGGGAATATTTTGTGTATCTACGTATTTTTAGCACTGCAATTTGTTCCTTAAAGGAACTTAGACTTCCTTTAAGGTTAATGTTTTATATGGGAATAAGCATTTAAAATCACTGCAGAAATTAAGTAACACTGTGAAACATCACAGTGTGTATTGCATTTGACCCAAATATAATCAAGTTCCAAATGTGTGGCTTAGATCCCAGGTCCTGTGAGATCGATTAAGATTGTCATTTGGGCTCTTGATGTTTTCCCCCTGCAGATAACCATTGGTGTCTCAAACACCTGCAGTCTAACCATTGGATGCTTGAGTAGGATTCAGCCCCATATCAACTGAACTTCAGTGTTTAGTATTGATTTCCTCTCCTGTGATTTGTATTTCATTTAAAAGCCTAAAATACAAAATCATGGTGCTTAATTCATGATTATAGTCTGTTGAGTCTAATCTTATTCCACCTCAGTTGTACAGTAACCTTTATATGTTAAAATACAGCACCTCTAAAGAATGAAAATCTAGCATTCAGTAGAAAGTAAACTACCTTCTCAAATTTCTGGGTTGTATGTCTTCTACCAAAAAAAAAAAAAAAAAAAATCTCATGCCGTTTTAGAGAGTAATTAATCTTTCAGTTTGAAAAAGAATACATTTTAATAATTTCTTGCAGCAATATTTTTGTGCCTGTCAAGTTTATTGTCCTGTCCTTAACTGGAATCTAGTATTTTTTTTTTAAGTGATAAGATTCTTAAATTTGGTAGATTGAAATCTGATGTTATGATAATGATTTCTATTATATTTAAATTGTATAATATGTAGCCTAGTCTTTTATGTGTCCTTTTATAAGTCCTTTTATAAGTCCTCACTTTTCATAAAATTGATTGTTTTTTTTAAATGTATTGGGCATTAAAAAAAATCATCTTTAATATTTTGAAGCAAATAGAAATGAATGGTTGCTCTGCAGGGGTCCTGGGTCTGGTGAGCTATGGCCTATTAGCCAGAGCTGCCCTACAGTCGAGTTTTGTTGTAATGGGTTCTGAGCTAAGAATAGATTTTATACTTTTAAAGTATTGTAATAACCACAACCCCACCCCTATGCCCCCCCCCCCCAAAATAAAGAAGTGGAAAGAGAAGAATAGAGCTGAAAATATTTACCATTTGGATCTTTACAGAAAAGTTGGTTAACTCTGATAGTCACAGTGTATTTGTAAATAGCTTTAAGTATGTTTTATATAATTCCTAAAATTCTGTGGAGTGTACTGTTATTTCCGTGCTTTCTCTGTGTATGGAGCATGGGGTCACTGTTTTAGCTAAAGTTACTTCTTGTTAGTTGCGTTTGTCACATAATAAATGCCAAAGGGCAATGTATTAGTGCTCCAAAGAAAACTCTTCTTATACACCTTTACCACATGTAGTAAAACTGAAGTAAAGTTTTAGCGTATTTCTAGTGAGAAGTATATAAAAAAATGAAATTAAAGATTTTTTTTTTTGCATTTTGAAATGACCTTAAGTGGGGCAACTCATATTTCATGCATGGACTTTGCTGTTAACAGAGAATATATTTGAAAGGAAATATGAGAAATAGCAAGAAAAAAAAAGTGCTCTACCGTTACTGTTTCATCATATAGGTGTGATGGAAAGCCCATGCGTTCCTCATGTGGTTATCTCAGTGTGCCTAAACGCTTTGTTGGTATTGAAGTATATTTGCACTCCTTGGTTCTATTGGCAAATCCCAAGTGTGTACTTACTTCAAACTATCATAAATGGATAATCTGATAGAAAAAGTACCTCTTAATGTTATAAAAATATTTCTTATATTGTTATTTAAGTACTTTCAGGGAAGATTGATCTTCAGCATTAATATAGTGCATAATTTGGTTAGAAAATCAGTCTTTTTTTTTTTTTAAGTTTATTTATTTTGAGAGAGAGTGTGTGTGTGAGTGAGCTGGGGAGGTGCAGAAAGAGAAGGAGAGAGGAAATCCCAAGCCAACTCCATGCTGTCAGCATAGAGCTCGACGTGGGGCTTGTTCTCACAGTCCAGGAGGTCATGACTTGAGTAAAATCAAGAGTTGGATGCCCAACCGACTAAGCCACCCAGCTGTCCTGAAAATCAGTCTTAAAGACAATTTTACTCAAAAGATTTTTTAGAAATATATTGTATGAACTTTAAGTTTTAACTTTATAGTAAGGATAAGATTGTGAATATGGTAAGTGTGAGTTGTGATTTTTTTTTTAATTTTTCGTTTTTTTTTAATTGAACATTCATTTTTGAGAGACAGCGGCAAGCAGGGGAGGGGCCAAAGAGAGGGAGACACAGAATCTGAAGCAGGCTCCAGGCTCTGAGCTGTCAGCACAGAGCCTGACATGGGGCTCGAACTCGTGAACCATGAGATTATGACCTGAGCCGAAGTCAGATGCTTAACCGACTGAGCCACCCAGGCGCCCCGAGTTGTGAATTTTTGTACTGTATGCTTTTAGAAGAGAGTTTAAGTGTTTATTTTAAAATGCTCCTATCTGGTTATTAAACTTTTATAGGTTTGGTTTCTCTTGGGGCTTTTTGGGTTTTTTGTTTGTTTGTTTTCATGCTGGGGTAAATTTTGGTTCTTTTAGTACTTTGTAGGTATATTAACTGAATGAAGCATTATTATTATACAGTATCAAGAATTAAGTGATCATGTCTCCCCTTCTTTTTTTTTCTAATTAAAAAAAATGGCCATTTCAGAAGTTAGAAAATTAGTTTGAATTAACTCACACTCTCATGGGAAGTTATCCCTAGTTCGTTCTTAATTTAGTGCTATTTTCATGTTACTCCAAAATGCAGGCTGCTGTCCTCTGTCATTTTTTTAATGCTGGTGCAGTAAAGGCTTCACATTTCCCAGTGCCTAAATTCTCTCGAGTGCCAGTTAATGTGATGCTTCTTTGCCTGGCTTAATGTCTGCAAACTTCTTGAAAGTTGAAGATTAATATTAATATATAATTTATCTTAGAGACATTGTTGAAATGCTGCCTTTGCAATTTTCCTGTGAACGCTTTCTATAAATATTATATAATAGGATGAAGATTAGAGAGGAAAGAATATTAGAAGATAAGAGGGAGGTTGAACTCAGTAAAATTTGGTTATGCAAATTATTGGGCATGGCACACACCAGACTAGAGCTACACCAAGTTTGGATGAAAACTTGAGCACTTATGTTTCTTGCTATTCAGAGTTTCCATTACATACAAAGGTGTTTTTATTTGAAATCCCTAAAATTTAACTGAGATAGGCTTTTGCCGTTCTTCACCTTTGAAACTCCTTTTTCTTAATTTAATTCATACAATAATTGGGAATTTAGGGAAAATCTTTGGTATCTAAAGTTTTAGGTTAATACAGGATTTCATGATATTTCTTTTTTTTAATTTAATTTTTTTATTAAAAATTTTTTTTTAACGTTTATTCATTTTTGAGAGACAGAGACAGAGCGTTGAGTGGGGGAGGAGCAGAGAGAGAGGGAGACACAGAATTCGAAGCAGGCCCCAGGCTCTGAGCTGTCAGCACAGAGCCCGATGCGGGGCTCCAACTCACTGACCACAAGGTCATGACCTGAGCTGAAGTCACGCTCAACCAACTAAGCCACCCAGGCGCCCCTTGATATTTCTTTTTTAAGCAACATAATTACTGCATGACCTGAGTGAGGATTTTAGGTTTTGTTTTAATGAAATATATTTCAAGGGTTCAAGGATCTCACACATGTACATGCAAAGCAATTGTATTCTAAATAAAGTTGTACACTGGTACTTTTCTGGGGATGGGAAGCCTTAATTTAATCCTATAAATGTCTTTGTTGATAGTAGGGCTGATCTTTAAATAATAGATAAATGAACTTTGTACTTGAAGGGTCACTAAAATTAGCTAAATGCCATAGAGTATTTATAGAAATTTAACTTGCAATTATTTTTGCAAATATTTTTGCAAGTATTTTTACATGCAATTCTGTTTTCCTAAGTGGTTCAAATAAAGCCTGTGTTTGAACAGTTTGTCTAGATCCAGCATGTTAAGAGAGAGATAAGAATATTCACAATGACTGCAACTTAATATGATATCAATAACATTTTAAATGGTAGCCTAATAAAGAGAGGAGAGTGGTTAGAAACAGTCTAGTGTTCTCAAAATAATTGTTATTGTTGACAAATGATGATTTAAATGTAAAAGAAAGACCCCAAGTAGATTTTCTCTGAGATAAAGTTCTTTCTAGCAAATGTTGTTGATGTTTGTCATTTTAATTGTACTGACGACATGAATCATGTAAAATGGTTTTGACTGTTTTTGAAAATCATTTACTTAAATCTTTAAGACACTTAAATAAGTTAACAGAACTACTGAAAAATTGTCTGTGTAAAGCCAGTCACTGTTTTATGACTTGGGAAGATAAGCAACTTTGTATTACTTAGAAAACAAACAGAAGGGGTGCCTGGGTGGTACCTTTGTATTACTTAGAAAACAAACAGAAGGGGTGCCTGGGTGGTGCGGTCAGTTAAGTGTCCTGCTCTTGTCATGATCTCACAGTTCGGTTTGTAAGTTCAAACCCCGCATCGGGCTCTGTGCTGATGGTACTGAACCTGCTTGGGATTTTCTTTCCCTCTGCCCCTTGCCCCACTGGTGTGTGTGCTCATGCACTCTCTTTCTCTCTCAAAATAAATAAATAAACTTAAAAAAAATTTTTTTTAAAGAAACCCCAAAAATACATGGAGCTTTCTTTCTCTTTTTTATTGTTAAAAAATTAGAATAGATGTGAAATGGACTCTGACTGCCCACCAATTCTAATTCTCAGAAGGAATCTTTTAATGGTTCAGCTTTTTCTGAAAGGAATATTGTGTATATATCCTGTTTGGCAACTTGCTTTTCTTGTTAAACAGTCTATTTATGTACACTACGTTAAACTATTTCCCACTCATTTTAATTGCATAATATTCTGTGGCATGGATGTAGCCTAACTTACTTTTCCAGTTCTCTTTTTGAAGGTTCTACAATTTCTATTTTTCTTTTTCGCTATTTCAAATATTTTGAAGAATAGTCTTCCTTGTGTGTATATATATATATTTATATATACTTATATATACATTTATATATTTATATAAATATATTTATATATACGTGTATATATACATATATGTATATATACATATTTATATATACGTATATATATACGTATATATGTATATATATGTATATATATACGTATATATATACTGTGAAGCAAAAATACAGATTAGTAGAAATTGCTGTGGTTTGCACAACCTGGCTTTCAATAGGTACTATTAAGTTGCTCTCTAGAAAGACTGCAGATATGTATTCCTTGCAGTAGTGTATCTGAGCTCCCCCTTCTTCATATTTTCACCCCAGGTATGTATAATCAGTCTTACAATGTTTACTATTCTCATTGGTGGTAAATAGCATCTCATTCTCTTTACATTTCCCTGATTACAAGTAAGGCTGAACATATTTTGTATATGTTTATTAGGTTTTAATTAATAAAAATTAAGTTTAATTAAGTTTTAATTTCGTAAGCACCTCCATGACAGTTAAACTTCACATAAATTGCTTTTCCTGTCAGAGATTTAATATTTCACAATACTTACAGTCAAATTCTAAAAATCTCATTTGGTTTATATATTTGCCAGCATAGTAGTCTCAGGAGAAGTTGGGAAGAAAGCATGATTTTTGTAGCATGGGGGAAGAGTCATGAAACACTGTTCACTTAGACTCAGTCTTTGGGATTTTTATCTGTTGAGTGGTGTATATTGTCTTGAGATCCCAGCATACCATGGTTATACAAATCAAAAGCACTAGGAAATCCAGAATTAATCCTTCCTATTTGAGGGGAGGGGATTTTCTCTTCCCCTCGGATTCTTCCCTCCCTCTCAGAAGTTTACTGGGTACCTGCTCTTTCAGCATTGTGGTCACTTAGGACGGCTTCATTTTTGATCAGCATCTGCTTCACTTGGTGTGGTGGTAGTAAATCGAATCAAAATATATTTGTGTTAGATGAAAACATCTTAATCATGCTTCAGCTGGCTGAAGAAATGTAAATGTTCTGGAGGATGGTCGCTAGTGAAATCTGGAGACCATACAGTAGTGGTCAGTAGTGTTAAGGTATAGAAGGTGCCTAAAAACATATAGCACTTGAGACTTATTTTTGTGATAGTCCCTGGAGACTGCTTCCAGGATGTAATAATAGCAATAATAGGACTTAACCTTTATTAGACATTTATACATGCCTGAGAGTATTATCAGCATGTTTGGATGTTCTCCATATTGTGAAGTCAGCCCTTTCTGGCATCTGGCTTTTATTGCCATAAGTAGTCGTAGGTGGTCTATAGTTGTGCAAAGCCTGCTTCAGAGCCCTTGTGTCTTAGGAGGGTTTGTGTAGCCACTATACCCACTTTTGCTGCCAATTTAATGATTAGGATTCAGACTCAAATACTGTAGTGACCACCTGGGTGTGATCATTCACACACCCTGACAATATTGATACAGCTGCATGTTTTCAGTGAATCTTTGAATTAGAAGAGATCCTAGAGTCATCCACTGCCTCCCCTCTCCTAAAGTAGAATTCCCTTAATGCTTGGCAGGTAAACTGGTCTCTGTGGGAACAGGTTGAGTCACAGATTCGCAAGGCAGTTAATTCCACTTTCTAGTTAACAATAATGGGAAATATGTATGAAGAAACTATGTGAATTATATTTAATTATAATACCAGACTTATAAAGTAGTTTTTTTCACATTTATTTATTTTTGAGAGACAGAGCAAGACAGAGCATGAGTGGGCGAGGGCCGGGGGTGGGAGTAGGCACAGAATACGAATCAAGCACCAGGCTCTGAGCTGTCAGCACAGAGCTCGACACGGAGCTCGAACTCATGGATCGTGAGATCATGACCTGAGCCGAAGTCAGACACTTAACCCACTAAGCCACCCAGGCACCCTATAAGGTAGTTTTTTTTAATCAAAAATTTTATTATAGAAAAGTTGAAGATAGAGAGGTAAAGCAGTTTGCCCAGGGTCACACAGTGTGTGAATATTTTTCTTGCTAATATATTTTCTTTCTTTTTCACGCTTAGACCTTGCTTAAATTTCCCTTTTCCTCCACAGGCACTGCCCCATTATAAGTGAAGGCAGAGTATGACACAATCACATTGTTTATCAGCCTTGTGCTGGGGTTTGGGATGAAGCCAGAAAGCTGATGACAACTGTGACTCCCAGTATGTGTCTCTGGGCAGGGCTTGGGGACATAGGTGTCTGAGGAGAAGACTTGAGGAGAAACCTGCTAGTTGGTGGGTTCTCTTTATTCAATCTGTTACAGTCAGGAAAATTTTGATAACCTCAAATAATTAAAATATTTAAATTTTGGAGACTGGCAACAAGTTAGGCATTATATGTTTTGCTCAGAAGATGTACTCAATAAATGTTACTTGAATTTATTTATACTGAACTATCTCATTCATAGTTCTGGAGACTGAGCCCCTGAGATAGAGTGACAGTGTCAGGACCAGAATCTAGGCTCCTGATTACTTTAAAATTGTATTCTGTGAACAATTAACTCCTTTAACTGAACCAAGACTGAGAGCTCATTAACTATTTGCAGAAAGATTGTAGAAGTAATTCATATACCATTCCTGTAGCAGTAGTCAGTATCAGGAAGAAGAGGGCTTAATTTTTCACTTGGAGAAATGATGGCTCTTGTCACACTAGGGGGATGTGGTGTTCCAGTGATTTGAATATGGCATTGGGAGTTGAATGACTCAGATCTCTTATAACTACAGGAAGAAGGCTGAGCTTTCTGAAAAATTAGTGCTAAAAATATCACACTGGCTTTAATTTTGGGGCTGGAGTAAATATTTGTAAAATGTATGTCAGCAGAAGGGCTACACAGTATCCTACTGTCACTATTTTCATGATACTGTAAGTAGAGACAGGCAAATTAGTTAATAAAAATTCTAAGTGGTACTCATTTGAGCATACTAAAATATTTTGAGGGTTTTTTTTAAATACAGAAAGTTTGTTATAAAAAACCCAGAAATTGGCTTTAGATAATTAGAGATTTAATTTATCCTTTCTCTTTGTATCAAAACCACAGACAAATTTTGCAGCAGAGAAATAAGGGTTTTAGATCTTACAAGTCTCTTCAGAATTACTTGGTTTTTGTATTTACCTTCCTTTCCATAACTGTCATGACTCTCTAGTGCTGGTTTTCTTTTGCTTCTACCATTCTGTGGCTTTGCTTGTCCACTTACCCTCCCTTTCCAGATCCTTTTTTTCCATCCTTCTTACATTCAATTATATTTAAAGCCTGTTATAGACAAAGCACTGTACTAAATGCTTAGAACCAGGACCTGTCTTCAAGGAGCTTGCAGTCTAGAGGTAGAAAGAGATATGTGTATGATAAATCAAGATAGAGGAGTTAAGATGGCGGATTAATAGGAGGACCCTAGGCTTGTCTCAGCTCTCCAACACAGCTAGATAAATATAAAATCATTCTGAATACCCAAGAAATTGACCTGAGGACTAACAGAACAAACTGCACAACTAGAGGGAGGGAAGAGGCCACATTGTGTAAGGTAGGATGTGTGGAGATGAGATTTGGGGGAGAAATGGATTGCAGGTGTTGCAGAGGGGAGGGAACCTTGGTCACAGAGGTGAGAGAGAGAAAGGGAGAGAGGAGGGCACAGGGAATGCACAGGAAGATACTTCTCCAAAGCGATTGACTGGAAAAACAAGAGGTGCTGAGTTTTGTGAGTTTTTACATCCAGGGGGGCTCAAAGACTGGAGTTTTAGAGGTCCGTGGTGTGGCTGGTGTGGAGCCCTGAGGACGCTGCTCTGTGGAAGAAAGAGGGCAAAGAGCCTAGGGGCAGATGGCACAATCTGAGATCTGGGACAATCTGGGACACTCTGGGAGAGACAGTTCCCCTTTCTGGAGTGCATCTGGGAGAGGTGGCATTGCCTCTTCGGGGACAAAAGAGCCCTTGAGCACCAGTAACCGCCCCCCTCCCCCAGCCCCTCAGCATAGGTGCAGAGACACCTGCTGAGGGTGGCTAACCTGGACACTGGCTCTTTGCTACTCTTCACTCCAAACTCCATGCCCCTGTGTTTTGGTGTGACTGCCCTTCTGGGACAAATCTTCATTAGTCCCAGCATAGTGAGACCCTCTGCTGGAGGACCAGTGCAGGTCCATGCCATGCTGGGTCCTTAAAGATTGGAGTTTTTAAGCCAGCTGGCTGCTTGGGATAGAACATGGGTGTACTGCACTGTTGGACAGGCAGGTGAACTAGACACAGGGTCAAGACAGGGATCTGAGGGATGTCTGGGACACAGGAAGGGAGATTGCTCTTCTGGGAGAGCTTCTCGGACAGCAGGGGCACAAACTCCCCTCTCAGGGGATGAGGAAGGGGGCTGGCACCATTCTCCCCCCCGCCAGCCCCCACCCCTCAACATAAAATAACTTGAGTAAGCAGCACAGTGCCAACACTGGCAACTTAAGTCACTTATGCCAAGCCCTGCCCCCTTGTGCTCTGCATGTGCTGCTTTTCTTGGGCAAGTGCAGTGGGCCTCTTCCTGAGAAGACCAGCACAGACCCCTGCACCATGTCTACTGTAGACCATGTCTACTGACCATAGCGTTCTTCAAAGCTTCAGCTCTAGTGGAAATAGCATCAGGTCATTTTTAACATAGCACACCTGGTTAAAACTCAGCACACTCTGGCCAAAGTCCAAACACTTCCTACTAGAGACAAGGAGAAACTACAGAGGACTGACGTGAGGGAAGGAACAGCCAAAACACAGCAACAGAATGCACACCACATATACCAGGCATATCTCCTGAAGTGGTAGGCCCTGGAAAGTATATGACCTTTTCTTTATAAAGCCATTTCTCTCAGGAGCAGGAAACATAATGGAAAGGTCTTGTCCAGGAATCTAATCAAAATAGATATAAGTAATATGCCTCATCCAGAATGTAAAACCTCAATCATAAGGATACTAGCTGGGCTTGAGAAAAGCATAGAGGACACCAGGGGAGTCCCTTATCTCATAGATAAAAGACCTAAAAAGTAGGTGAAAATGAAAAAATGCAATAACAGATTTGAAACTAACTGGATGTAATGACCACAAGGAAGGAAGAAGCAGAGCAATGAATAAATGATATAGAAGATAAAGTTATTAAAAATAATGAAGCTGAAAAGAAGAGGTAAAGACAATTTTTGGATCACAACTATAGACTTAGGGAACTCATTGACTCCATAAAGTGTAATACCATTTGGATCATAGGAGTCCCAGAAGAAGAAGAAGAGAGGGAAAAAGAGACAGAAGGTTTATTTGAGAAAATTACAGCTGAAAGCTTCCCCTAATCTGGGGAAGTAAACAGACATTGAAATCCAGGGGGCACAGAGAACTCGCATCAAAATCAACAAAATCAAGCCAACATAAAGACATATCATAGTTAAATTTGCAAAATATAAAGAAAAAAATCCTAAGAGCAACAAGAGAAAAAGGGGTCCCTAACTTATAAGGAAAGACAAAGTTAGCAGATTTCCACAGAAACTTGGCAGGCCAGAAGGGAATGGCATGATATATTCAGTGTGCTGAATGGGAAAAATATGCAGCCCCAACCAGAGTGACCTGATTGAACAGGATGCTGAGATGCTTTATAGATTGATCCATGCCCACTATATCTTCACCAATCATGGTGTTGCCCAGATGTTGGAAGAGTACCAGCAAGGAGACTTCGGCTACTGTTTCCGTGTGTACTGTGAGAACCAGCCAATGCTTCCCATCAGCCTTTCGGACATTCCAGATGAGGCCATGGTGAAGCTCTACTGCCCCAAGTGCATGGACGTGTACACACCCAAGTTATCAAGGCACCATCACATGGACAGTGCCTACTTCAGCACCGATTTCCCTCACATGTGCTTCATGGTGCACCCCAAGTACTGGACAAAGTGGCCTGCCAACCAGTTTGTGCCCAGGCTCTAACAGTTTCAGGATCCATCCAGTGGCCTACCAGCTGCAGCTCCAAGCTGCCAGCAACTTCAAGAGCCCAGTCAAGATTATTTGCTGATTCCTCACCCCACCTGTCCTTTTAACATTTCCATTCCTTTGCTGCCACCCTTTCAGGAACTCTCTATGGTTTTTAGTTTAAATTAAGAGGATCATTATTGTGGTGGGAATATGAAGTAAAGTGGAAGAAAAGGCAAAAACCCACAAAACAAAAAACAAACCAAAAAACAATACTAAGCTAAGAACACTGTACCAGCAAGGCTGTCATTCAGAATAAAAGGAGAGATAGTTTCCTAGATAGACTAAAACTAAAGGAGTTGGTGACCACTAAACCAGCCCTGCAAGAAATTTTGAAGGGGACTCTTTGGGAAAGAAAGACCAAAAGCAACAAAGACTAGAAAGGAACAGAGAAAATCTTCAGTAACTGACAAAACAAGCAATAAAATGGTACTAAATTCATATATATAAATTACTCTGAATGTAAATGGACTAAATGCTCCAATCAAAAGACATAAGGTGTCAGAATGGATAAAAAAACCAAGACCCACCATCCAAATGCTACCTACAAGAGACTCATTTTAGACCTAAAGACACCTGCAGATTGAAAGTGATGGGATGGAGAATGATTTGTCATGTTAATGGACATCAAAAGAAAGCAGGAATAGCCATACTTATATCAGACAATGTAGATTTTAATGTTTATTTAGTTTTGAGAGAGAGAGAGAGAGAGAGAGAGAGAGAGAGAGAGGACAAGCAAGGGAGAGGCAGAGAGGTAGACACAGAATTGGAAGCAGGCTCCAGGCTCTGAGCTGTCAGCACAGAGCCCAACGTGGGGCTCGAATCACGAACTGTGAGTCGAAGTCAGATGTTTGAGCCACTCAGGCACCCCAGATAATGTAGATTTTAAACCAAAGACTGTAACAAATAAAGAAGGGCACTTTATCATAATAAAGGGGTCTATCCAACAAGACGATCTAACAGTTGTAAATATTTATGCCCCAAAGCGTATAGATCAATTAATAACAAACATGAAAGAACCCATTGATAATAATACAATAATAGTAGGGGACTTCAAAACATCCCACTTACATCAATGGACAGATCATCCAAGCAGAAAATCAACAAGGAAACAATGGCTTTGAATGACAGATTGGACCAGATAGACTTAACAGATATATTCAGAACATTTCATCCTAAATCAACAGAATGCACATTCTTTTTGTGTGTACATTTGAAAAGACGTTCTCCGGAATAGATCACATACTGGGTCACAAATCAGGCCTCAACAAGTACAAAATGATTGAGATCATACATGTGTATTTTCTGACCACAATGCTATGGAACTTGAAGCCAACCACAAGAAAAAATTTGGAAAGACCACAATTACAAGGAGGTTAAAGAACATTCTACTAAAGAATTAATGCGTCAACCAGGAAATGAAAGCAGAAATTTACAAAATACATGGAAACAAATGATAATGAAAACACTATGGTCCAAAACCTTTGGGATGCAGTAAAAGTGGTGATAAGAGGCAATACGCAGCCATCCAGGCCTACGTCAAGAAGCAAGAAAAATCTCAGGTATACAACTTAACCTCACACCTAAAGGACGTAGAAAAAGGACAACAAATGAAACCTAAAGCCAGCAGAAGAAGGGAAATAATAAAGATCAGAGCAGAAATAAAGGATACAGAAACAAACAAGCAAAAAACCTCCAGTAGAACAGATCAATGAGGGGCACTAGGGTGGCTCAGTTGGTTAAGTGTCTGACTTGATTTTGGCTCAGGTCATGATCTCACTGTTGTGAGATTGAGGTCTGTGTTGGGTTCTGTGTGGAGCCTGCTTTAGATTCTCTCTCTCTCTTTCCCTCCCCCCCGCTTCTTCCATCCCTCTCCCCAGCCTCAAAAACTATCTCTCTATCTCTCTCTCTCTCTCTCTATATATATATCTATATAATAGAACAGATCAATGAAACCAGAAGATGGTTCTTTGAAGGAATTAATGAAATTGATAAACCGTTAGCCAGACTTATAAAAAATAAAAGATAAAGGACTCAAAATCACTAATGAGAGAGGAGAGATCATAACCAACACCACAGATGTAAAAATAATTATAAGAGAATATTATGAAAAATTATATGCCAACAAAATGGGTAATCTGGAAGAAATGGATAAGTTCCTAGAAACATAAACTATCAAAACTGGAACAGGAGTAAAGAAAACTTGAACAGACTGATAACCAGCAAAGAAATTGAATCAATAATAAAAAAATCTCCCAACAACAAAAGTCCAGGGCCAGATGGCTTCCCATGGGAATTCTACCAAACATTAAAAGAAGAGTTCATGCCGATTCTTCTCAAACTGTTCCCGAAAAATAGAAATGGAAGGAAAATTTCCAAACTCCTTCTGTGAGGCCAGCATTACCTTGATTCTAAAACCAGATAAAGACCTCACTAATAAAGAAAATTACAGGCCAATGTCCCTGATGAACCTGGATGCAGAAATTCTCAACAAGATAGTAGCAAGTTGAATCCAACAGTACATTGGAAGAATCCTTCACCATGATTAAGTGGGATTTATTCTTGGGCTGCAGGGGTGGTTCAATATTTGCAAATCAATCAATGTGATAAACCACATTAATAAAGGATAAGAATCATATGATCCTCTCAATAGATACAGAAAAAACATGAGAAAGTACAGCATCCATTCTTTTTTTTTTGTTTTGTTTTGTTTTTTTTTTCCTTTTTTTAAATTTTTTTTTTATTTTTTATTTTTTAATATATGAAATTTACTGTCAAATTGGTTTCCATACAACACCCAGTGCTCATCCCAAAAGGTGCCCTCCTCAATACCCATCACCCACCCTGCCCTCCCTCCCACCCTGCCCTCCCTCCCACCCCCCATCAACCCTCAGTTTGTTCTCAGTTTTTAACAGTCTCTTATGCTTTGGCTCTCTCCCACTCTAACCTCTTTTTATTTATTTATTTATTTATTTATTTATTTATTTATTTATTTATTTTTCCCTCCCCCATGGGTTTCTGTTATGTTTCTCAGGATCCACATAAGAGTGAAACCATATGGTATCTGTCTTTCTCTGTATGGCTTATTTCACTTAGCATCACACTCTCCAGCTCCATCCATGTTGCTACAAAAGGCCATATTTCATTTTTTCTCATTGCCACGTAGTATTCCATTGTGTATATAAACCACAATTTCTTTATCCATTCATCAGTCGATGGACATTTAGGCTCTTTCCATAATTTGGCTATTGTTGAGAGTGCCGCTATAAACATTGGGGTACAGGTGCCCCTATGCATCAGTACTCCTGTATCCCTTGGATAAATTCCTAGCAGTGCTATTGCTGGGTCATAGGGTAGGTCTATTTTTAATTTTCTGAGGAACCTCCACACTGCTTTCCAGAGCGGCTGCACCACTTTGCATTCCCACCAACAGTGCAAGAGGGTTCCTGTTTCTCCACATCCTCTCCAGCATCTATAGTCTCCTGATTTCTTCATTTTGGCCACTCTGACTGGCGTGAGGTGGTATCTGAGTGTGGTTTTGATTTGTATTTCCCTGATAAGGAGCGACGTTGAACATCTTTTCATGTGCCTGTTGGCCATCCGGATGTCTTCTTTAGAGAAGTGTCTATTCATGTTTTCTGCCCATTTCTTCACTGGGTTATTTGTTTTTCGGGTGTGGAGTTTGATGAGCTCTTTATAGATTTTGGATACTAGCCCTTTGTCCGATGTGTCATTTACAAATATCTTTTCCCATTCCGTTGGTTGCCTTTTAGTTTTGTTGGTTGTTTCCTTTGCTGTGCAGAAGCTTTTTATCTTCATAAGGTCCCAGTAATTCACTTTTGCTTTTAATTCCCTTGCCTTTGGGGATGTGCCGAGTAAGAGATTGCTACGGCTGAGGTCAGAGAGGTCTTTTCCTGCTTTCTCCTCTAGGGTTTTGATGGTTTCCTGTCTCACATTCAGGTCCTTTATCCATTTTGAGTTTATTTTTGTGAATGGTGTGAGAAAGTGGTCTAGTTTCAACCTTCTGCATGTTGCTGTCCAGTTCTCCCAGCACCATTTGTTAAAGAGACTGTCTTTTTTCCATTGGATGTTCTTTCCTGCTTTGTCAAAGATGAGTTGGCCATACGTTTGTGGGTCTAGTTCTGGGGTTTCTATTCTATTCCATTGGTCTATGTGTCTGTTTTTATGCCAATACCATGCTGTCTTGATGATGACAGCTTTGTAGTAGAGGCTAAAGTCTGGGATTGTGATGCCTCCCGCTTTGGTCTTCTTCTTCAAAATTACTTTGGCTATTCGGGGCCTTTTGTGGTTCCATATGAATTTTAGAATTGCTTGTTCTAGTTTCGAGAAGAATGCTGGCGCAATTTTGATTGCGATTGCATTGAATGTGTAGATAGCTTTGGGTAGTATTGACATTTTGACAATATTTATTCTTCCAATCCATGAGCAGGGAATGTCTTTCCATTTCTTTATATCTTCTTCAATTACCTGCATAAGCTTTCTATAGTTTTCAGCATACAGATCTTTTACATCTTTGGTTAGATTTATTCCTAGGTATTTTATGCTTCTTGGTGCAATTGTGAATGGGATCAGTTTCTTCATTTGTCTTTCTGTTGCTTCATTGTTAGTGTATAAGAATGCAACTGATTTCTGCACATTGATTTTGTATCCTGCGACTTTGCTGAATTCCTGTATCAGTTCTAGCAGACTTTTGGTGGAGTCTGTTGGGTTTTCCATGTATAATATCATGTCATCTGCAAAAAGCGAAAGCTTGACTTCATCTTTGCCAATTTTGATGCCTTTGATTTCCTTTTGTTGTCTGATTGCTGATGCTAGAACTTCCAGTACTATATTAAACAACAGCGGTGACAGTGGGCATCCCTGTCGTGTTCCTGATCTCAGGGAAAAAGCTCTCAGTTTTTCCCCGTTGAGGATGATGTTAGCTGTGGGCTTTTCATAAATGGCCTTTATGATCTTTAAGTATGTTCCTTCTATCCCGACTTTCTCAAGGGTTTTTATTAAGAAACGGTGCTGGATTTTGTCAAAGGCCTTTTCTGCATCGATTGACAGGATCATATGGTTCTTCTCTTTTTTTTTGTTAATGTGATGTATCACGTTGATCGATTTGCGAATGTTGAACCAGCCCTGCATCCCAGGAATGAATCCCACTTGATCATGGTGAATAATTCTTTTTATATGCTGTTGAATTCGATTTGCTAGTATCTTATTAAGAATTTTTGCATCCATATTCATCAGAGATATTGGCCTGTAGTTCTCTTTTTTTACTGGGTCTGTCTGGTTTAGGAATCAAAGTAATACTGGCTTCATAGAATGAGTCTGGAAGTTTTCCTTCCCTTTCTATTTCTTGGAATAGCTTGAGAAGGATAGGTATTATCTCTGCTTTAAACGTCTGGTAGAACTCCCCTGGGAAGCCATCTGGTCCTGGACTCTTATTTGTTGGGAGATTTTTGATAACCGATTCAATTTCTTCGCTGGTTATGGGTCTGTTCAAGCTTTCTATTTCCTCCTGATTGAGTTTTGGAAGAGTGTGGGTGTTTAGAAATTTGTCCATTTCTTCCAGGTTGTCCAATTTGCTGGCATATAATTTTTCATAGTATTCCCTGATAATTGTTTGTATCTCTGAGGGATTGGTTGTAATCATTCCATTTTCATTCATGATTTTATCTATTTGGGTCATCTCCCTTTTCTTTTTGAGAAGCCTGGCTAGAGGTTTGTCAATTTTGTTTATTTTTTCAAAAAACCAACTCTTGGTTTCGTTGATCTGCTCTACAGTTTTTTTAGATTCTATATTGTTTATTTCTGCTCTGATCTTTATTATTTCTCTTCTTCTGCTGGGTTTAGGCTGCCTTTGCTGTTCTGCTTCTATTTCCTTTAGGTGTGCTGTTAGATTTTGTATTTGGGATTTTTCTTGTTTCTTGAGATAGGCCTGGATTGCAATGTATTTTCCTCTCAGGACTGCCTTCGCTGCATCCCAAAGCGTTTGGATTGTTGTATTTTCATTTTCGTTTGTTTCCATATATATTTTAATTTCTTCTCTAATTGCCTGGTTGACCCACTCATTCTTCAGTAGGGTGTCCTTTCACCTCCATGCTTTTGGAGGTTTTCCAGACTTTTTCCTGTGGTTGATTTCAAGCTTCATAGCATTGTGGTCTGAAAGTATGCATGGTATAATTTCAATTCTTGTAAACTTATGAAGGGCTGTTTTGTGACCCAGTATATGATCTATCTTGGAGAATGTTCCATGTGCACTCGAGAAGAAAGTATATTCTGTTGCTTTGGGGTGCAGAGTTCTAAATATATCTGTCAAGTCCATCTGATCCAATGTATCATTCAGGGCCCTTGTTTCTTTATTGACTGTGTGTCTAGATGATCTATCCATTTCTGTAAGTGGGGTGTTAAAGTCCTCTGCAATGACCACATTCTTATCAATAAGGTTGCTTATGTTTATGAGTAATTGTTTTATATATCTGGGGGCTCGGGTATTTGGCGCATAGACATTTATAATAGTTAGCTCTTCCTGGTGGATAGACCCTGTGATTATTATATAATGCCCTTCTTCATCTCTTGTTACAGCCTTTAATTTAAAGTCTAGTTTGTCTGATATAAGTATGGCTACTCCAGCTTTCTTTTGGCTTCCAGTAGCATGATAAATAGTTCTCCATCCCCTCACTCTCAATCTAAAGGTGTCCTCAGATCTAAAATGAGTCTCTTGTAGACAGCAAATAGATGGGTCTTGTTTTTTTATCCATTCTGATACCCTATGTCTTTTAGTTGGCGCATTTAATCCATTTACATTCAGTGTTATTATAGAAAGATATGGGTTTAGAGTCATTGTGATGTCTGTATGTTTTATGCTTGTAGTGATGTCTCTGGTACTTTGTCTCACAGGATCCCCCTTAGGATCTCTTGTAGGGCTGGTCTCGTGGTGACAAATTCCTTCAGTTTTTGTTTGTTTGGGAAGACCTTTATCTCTCCTTCTATTCTAAATGACAGACTTGCTGGATAAAGGATTCTCGGCTGCATATTTTTTCTGTTTAGCACACTGTAGATATCGTGCCAAGCCTTTCTGGCCTGCCAAGTTTCAAAGGAGAGATCAGTCACGAGTCTTATAGGTCTCCCTTTATATGTGAGGGCACGTTTATCCCTTGCTGCTTTCAGAATTCTCTCTTTATCCTTGTATTTTGCCAGTTTCACTATGATATGTCGTGCAGAAGATCGATTCAAGTTACGTCTGAAGGGAGTTCTCTGTGCCTCTTGGATTTCAATGCCTTTTTCCTTCCCCAGTTCAGGGAAGTTCTCAGCTATAATTTGTTCAAGTACCCCTTCAGCACCTTTCCCTCTCTCTTCCTCCTCTGGGATACCAATTATGCGTATATTATTTTTTTTTAGTGTATCACTTAGTTCTCTAATTTTCCCCTCATACTCCTGGATTTTTTTATCTCTCTTTCTTTCAGCTTCCTCTTTCTCCATAACTTTATCTTCTAGTTCACCTATTCTCTCCTCTGCCTCTTCAAGCCGAGCCATTGTGGTTTCCATTTTGTTTTGCATTTCGTTTAAAGCGTTTTTCAACTCCTCGTGACTGTTCCTTAGTCCCTCGATCTTTGTGGCAAGAGATTCTCTGCTGTCCTGTATACTGTTTTCAAGCCCAGCGATTAATTTTATGACTATTATTCTAAATTCACTTTCTGTTATATTATTTAAATTCTTTTTGATCAGTTCATTAGCTGTTGTTATTTCCTGGAGATTCTTCTGAGGGGAATTCTTCCGTTTGGTCATTTTGGAGAGTCCCTGGCGTGGTGAGGACCTGCAGTGCACTTCCCCTGTGCTGTGGTGTATAACTGGAGTTAGTGGGCGGGGCCGCAGTCCAACCCGATGTCTGCCCCCAGCCCACTGCTGGGGCCACAGTCAGACTGGTGTGTGCCTTCTCTTCCCCTCTCCTAGGGGCGGGATTCACTGTGGGGTGGTGTGTCCCGTCTGGGCTACTTGCACACTGCCAGGCTTGTGTTGCTGGGGATCTGGCGTATTAGCTGGGGTGGGTAGGCAAGGTGCACGGGGGGTGGAGGGGCAGGCTTAGCTCGCTTCTCCTTAGGTGATCCACTTCAGGAGGAGCCCTGTGGCAGCGGGAGGGAGTCAGATCCGCTGCCGGAGGTTTGGCTCCGCAGAAGCACAGAGTTGGGTGTTTGCGCGGAACGAGCAAGTTCCCTGGTAGGAACTGGTTCCCTTTGGGATTTTGGCTGGGGGATGGGCGGGGGAGATGGCGCTGGCGCCTTTGTTCCCCGCCAAGCTGAGCTCTGCCGTCCGGGGGCTCAGCAGCTCTCCCTCCCTTTGTCCTCCAGCCTTCCCGCTTTCCGCGCAGAGCTGTTAACTTATGACCTCCCAGACGCTAAGTCGCGCTTGCTGTCGGAACACAGTCTGTCCGGCCCCTCCGCTTTTGCCAGCCAGACTCGGGGGCTCTGCTTGGCCGGCGAGCCGCCCCTCCGCCCCGGCTCCCTCCCACCAGTCCGTGGAGCGCGCACCGCTTCGCCGCCCTTCCTACCCTCTTCTCTGGGCCTCTAGTCTGCGCTTGACTCCGGAGACTCCCTTCTGCTAATCCTCTGGCGGTTTTCTGGGTTCTTTAGGCAGGTGTAGGTGGGATCTAAGTGATCGGCAGGACGCGCGGTGAGCCCCGCGTCCTCCTACGCCGCCATCTTCCGGAGTCTCCACAGCATCCATTCTTAATAAAAACCCTCCACAAAGTAGGGATAGAGGGGACATACCTCAAGATATAAAGGCCAAATACGAAAGACGTATAGCTAATATTCTTCAGTGGGGAAAAACTGAGAGCTTTTCTTTTCTTTTCTTTTTCTTTTTTTTCTCTTTTAATTTTTTTTTTAATCTTATTTTTGAGAGAGAGAGAGACAGAGTGCGAGTGGGGGAGAAACAGAGAGAGGGAGACACAGAATCCGAAGCAGGCTTCAGGCTCCAGGCTCCGAGCTGTCAGCACAGAGCCTGATGGGGGGCTCGAGGTCACAAACCATGAGATCATGACCTGAGCTGAAGTCGGACACTTAACTGACTGAGCCACCCAGGCGCCCCTTCTTTTTTTTTTTTTAATGTTTTATTTATTTTTGAGACAGAGACCGAGCATGAGTGGGGGAGGGGCAGAGAGAAAGAGAGACACAGAATCCAAAGCAGGCCCCAGGTTTCGAGCTGTTGACACAGAGCCTGATGTGGGGCTCGAACCCATGAACTGTGAGATCATGACCTGAACTGAAGCTGGACACTTAACCAACTCAGCCACCCAGGTGCCCCAAGAGCTTTTCTTCTATGGTCAGTAACAAGAAAGGGGTATCTACTCTCACCATTGTTATTTAATGTAATACTAGACGTCCTTGCCTCAGCAATCAGACAACAAGAAGAAATAAAAGGCATCCAAATCAGCAAGGAAGGAGTCAAACTTTCACTATTCACAGACTACATGATACTCTACGTAGAAAACCCAAAGGACTCCACCAAAAAATTGTGCTAGAACTCATACACGAATTCAGTAAAGTCTCAGGATATAAAAACAATGTACAGAAATCTTTTGTATTTCTGTGCACCAATAATGAAGCACCAGAAAGAGAAATCAAGGAATTAATCCCATTTTCAGTTGCACTAAAAACCATAAGATACCTAGGAATCAACCTAACGAAAGTGGTAAAAGATGCGTATTTTGAAAACTATAGGACACTTCTGAAAGAAATTGAAGAGGACCCAAAGAAATGGAAAAGCATTCCATGCTCATGGATTAGAAGAACAAATGTTAAAATGTCTATACTGTGCAAAAGCAGTCTACACATTTAATACACTTCCTATCAAAATACCACCAGCATTTTTCACAGAACTAGAACAAATAATCCTAAAATTTGTATGGAACCACAAAAGACCCCAAATAGCCAAAGCAATCTAGAAAAGGAAAGCAAAGCTGGAGGCATCACAGTTCTGGACTTTAAGCTGTATTACAAGGCTGTAGTCATGAAGACAGTATGGTACTGGCACAAAAACAGACATATAGATCAATGGACCAGAATAGATACCCAGAAATGGACCTACAGCTATATGGTCAACTAGTCTTCAACAAAACAAGAAAGAATATCCAATGGAAAACTGGACAGCAACATGCAAAAGAATGAAAGTGGACCACTTTCCTACACTATACACAAGAATAAATTAAAGATACATGAAAGAGTTAAATGTAAGACAGGAAACCAAAAAATCTTAGAGGAGAACATAGGCAGGAACCTATTTAATTTCAGCCATGGCAATTTCTTGCTACATACGTCTCTGGAGGAACAGGAAACAAAAGCAAAAATAAACTGTTAGGATTCCATCAAGATAAAAATCTGCACAGTGAAGTAAACGATAGTTAAAAGGCAGCCTTTGGAATGGGAGAAGATATTTGCAAATGACATATCTGATAAAGGATTAGTATCCAAAATTTATAAAGAACTTATCAAACTCAACACCTAAAATACAAATAATCCAGTTAGGAAATGGGCAGAACATATAAATAGACATTTTTCCAAAGAAGATATCCAGATGGCCAACAGACCTATGAAAAGATGCTCAGCATCACTCATTTTTAGGGAAGTACAAATCAAAACTACATTGAGATATCACCTCACACCTGTCAGAATGGCTAAAATTAACACAGGAAACATGTTGGTGAGGATGTGGAGAAAGGGGAACCCTCTTACACTGTTGATGGGAATGCAAACTGGTATAGCCACTGTGGAAAACAGTATGGAGGTTCCTTGAAAGTTAAAAATAGAATTACCCTATAATCCAGCAATTGCCCTAGTAGGTGTTTACCCAAAGGATACAAAAATGCTGATTTGAAGGAGCACATGCATCCCAATGTTTATAGTGGCATTATCAACAATAGTCATAGTATGGAAAGAGCCAAAACGTTCATTGGCTGATAAAGATGTCATTGATATATACAATGGAATATTACTCAGCCATCAAAAAGAATGAAATCTTGACATTTTCAATGACATGGATGGAGCCAGAGTGTATTATGCTAAGTGAAATAAGTCAGAGAAAGGCAAATACCATATGATTTCACTCATATGGGGAACTGAAAGCAGATGAACATAGGGGAAAAAAGGGAGAGGCAAACCATAAAACAGACTCTTAACTATCAAGAGCAAACTGAGGGTTGTTGGGGGATGGGTTAAATGGGTAATAAGTCATTCCAAAGGGAATTTGTACTGAGCACTGAGTTTACATGTAAGTGAAACACTAAATTGTACTCCTGAAACTAATTACATATATGTTAAGTAACTGCTAAATAAATGAATGAATGAATGAATGAATGCAAGATGTTAGAGGTACAGACACTCAGAGAGAGAGAAGTTGAATTCCGATAGATAAAATTTGGATACCTCTTGAAAGCTATGCACTTATGGTCATTCCCAAAGCGAGGTTTTTGTTGAATACTTAAAATGGTCATGTTATCAAGTTAAGGGATTAAAGCTCTCTAAGAAACCTTGAGTTTCATTCTCACTACTTTTCTTGAAAAGAGGATGATATTTTGCATAAGAATAATACACCTGAAGGATAGAATGATGCAACAGATTCCCATTCCTTTCACTATGACCAGCAACCAGATTTTAGGGCAGAGGAACAGAAGCGTGGATTGTAGTTTGACTTGATGGAGTATCTGACTTTCACATAGGTCACATTTTATATGCTGTCCTTTATCACGTTTTTGAAATTTATTATGAGTTGTAAATATACTCATAAAAAGATTAATGTATCAGATCCTATGTGATGTTTTCAACTGAAATAATATAAGCGAACAGTAATTCTCAATACACGGGAGTACCTTGTCACTCCAGGAGTGTGTGTCCTCAGTTGAGAATTTACTGTGTGCATTGAGAAACGTCATTTATGGAATGGGCTACATATGTAAATGATAAATAGGTAGAGTTGAGAACCACTGACTATAGAAGTCACTTATGCTGAGATTCAGTGGCCCTCAGTCCAAGTCGGTATACATGGAAGGCTCTTTGACTTTTTAATGCAATTTCATTTTGCCACCCATTCAGCTAAGAAGTGTGCAGAGCAAATGGATCTTTTTCACAGTGCAGACTACAGGTACATTTGGCACTTACCAATGATCTCAGTTTTGAAGAGTCTGCACTATAGACTGTGAAAAATGTAGACAGTTGGTATTCAGGATATGCCCTCTAAAGAAAAAAAATAATGATTTATTCTTTTAGATTTTTCAAGTGTGATTCCCATATCCGTTAAGATCATTAGAAGGCCATCTGTAAATCAAGCTTGTTATTTGGTATGTTTTATTAAAATTGTGAAGGTTTAATTAACTTCTAATGGGTGCCCACTACTTTGCTAAGTGCTGTGGACACGAAAATAAATAAGACATGACTCTTATCTTGAGGAGCTTTTAGTCTAGTTGAAGAAAAAGACGCATAAATAGATAATTTTAGTAATATATTGTAAATGCAGTAATAAGAAATGATCAGGATATAATGTGAGCTGACTAAAAGAAAGTTTGGCCTGAAAATTCAGGGAAGACTTCTTGGAAATTGTGCCTAGGAGTTCAGTCTTGATTAATGTATATTATTTAGCTAGAAATATTTGGATGCCTGGTAAGGGAGACCTTCCAGGCAGAGGGAAAACAGCATTATGTGTGCAGTAAGTTATATTCACTCATAAAGGTGGGAAATGATGCATTATGAGTTTAGAATACAGAGCGTGACTGATGGTTTGAGGGCCTTGTAGGCCATTCTGACTTTGTATTTTTATGCTTTAATCAAGGGTTGGTATAAGAGATATTTCTACAGGTGTGGTAAAAGTGTCTTCATGGACATGACTTACTATGTTATTCAGGGTATTTTGTATAAAGATTTAAGAGATTGCTCACACATCTTGGGAAAAGATAGCTTTCTTTTTTTTTTTTCAAAAATTTTTTTTTAACATTTATTTATTTTTGAGACAGAGAGAGACAGAGCATGAACGGGGGAGGGGCAGAGAGAGAGGGAGACACAGAATTGGAAGCAGGCTCCAGGCTCTGAGCCATCAGCCCAGAGCCTGACGCGGGGCTCGAACTCACAGACCGTGAGATCGTGACCTGAGCTGAAGTCGGACGCTTAACTGACTGAGCCACCCAGGCGCCCCAAGGAAAAGATATCTTTCTAAGTGAAGTTATTTTTTAAACCTTTATCAGTAAGAATTGTGCATGTAACCCTTCATTTTTTTCATTCTTGTCTTTGGAGAAGGTTAAAGCTTAGTGTTTCATTTACCTGTTGTATGTTGTTTTTGCTTTGATGTTCTGATCTAAGGCATCTTCTCAGTCCCACAACGATCCTTGACTTTTCTCTGTTGCCATGTATCTATATACATTTGCTTTTTTCTGCTAGAACATGAATACCTCAAAATCAGGGAGCGTGTCTCTTTCATATTTTTAAGCTTGTCCTTGTAGTGAATGCTTAGTAAATGTTTGAATGAATCAGTAATTGATTAATTGATGTTTGGTTCATTTTACTTGTGCCTATCGTTAACTTCTGTCTCAAATAATTGTTTCTGGTAAATGGATAGGGTAGATATAAATAAATAAGATATAAATGTACTAGTGGTATGGGCTTCATATATCTAATTTCTTAAATCATCAGTTTCTCAATACATGAGGAGGACATTGTATAATAATAGCTACTGTTTATTGAGGGTATACTATATGCTAGGTACTTAAAGCTTTCCTTCAGATTGGCCTTTTTTTGTGCCATTGCATATGTTGTTCCTTGTTGGGAAGATATTTTCATCAGAACTTCTGCTTGCTGCCTTTTTCTCATCATTTAGATCTCAGCTCAAGGCTTAAGTGTTATCTCTTCAGATAGTCTTCCTTGACAACTTCTAGCTGACGTAGGCCCTTTCTTTCTTAGTTTTTTTTTTTTTTTTCCTGGAAGTCTTCCCTTTTACACTGAGGCAGTGTTAGTCTTTCTACCATCTTTTTCTAATGGTACTTTGAACACACCGTTCTAGTAATTCTAAAAATACCTTATTATAAATATGGGCTTTTAAATTCATTTCTCTCACCTTTCAGAGTGTGAGTTCCTAAGGGGCAGATGGTGTTTTATTCTCTTTTGAGTTCCCATTGCTTTAGTATGTGGCAAGTGTTAAATAAATATTTGTGTAGTGAATGGAAATATCTTTGAAATGTTAGATTCAGTGAAGAATAACATATTTTTGGTTTTAAAATATGTTAATGGGTGTTAGAATAAGTGATATAAGGGTGAATAAGTGTTCAGAACAGACTTAACAGAGCAGGCTTCAGACCCCTACCCTTGGAAAAGCCTGTTTTCAAGGTCAGCCCTTGGCTCTTACTGGAAAACAGATTTCGAGAAGGTTCCCACCATTCCCTAACTGAGAAGAGTGGCTCACTGTGCCTGCACTGTGTGTACTAACAATATTGTTTCATGCTGAACATGTAGCTTTCCTTCTGGACTGTGGAATTTTGGTTCATGCTAGGCAGAAGGTCCTTATGTGATCAGCCCCGACAAAAACCTCTTTCATGAGCTTTCCTGGTAAACAACATTTCACATGTGTTGTCACAACTCCTTGCTGGAGGAGTGAAATGTGTCCTCTGTGACTCCATGGGGAGAAGATTCTGGGAATTTTGCACCTGGTTTCCTCCAGACTTCACCCAGTGTCCAGTGTGCCTTCTCCCTTTGCCAGTTTTGCTTTGTACCCACAGCAATAAGTCATAAGTGTAAATACAACTCTATGCTGAGTCCTGTGAGTCCTCCCAGTGAATCATTGAACCCGGGGGTGATCTGGAAGACCTCTGATTTAATAAGATAGATAAATCTTTTGTACTTCTAATTTTTGGAGAAATGATAGATAATAAGCAAGAAAATATCAAGAACTAATAATGCCATTTAGATATTTAAAATTGGCTGATTGGTGTAGTTAGCTACTTTAGATTATATGTTCAGGTAAAAATTTCTCTGAGGATGTGGCATTTAAACTGAGATCTGAGTAATAAGAAGAAACCATCCATTGGGAGATGGGGAAAGAGCATTTCTGAAGAGGAAACAGTGCAGAGGAAAGTGAAAGTGTGCCTGGTGTGTTTGAAGAATAGAAAGGAAGGCAGATGACTGAAGGGAAGGGGGAAGCCAGAAAGTGGTACGATACAGACATGGTCAGGTAGCCAAGGGATATTTTGTAAGTTCCTGTAAGCCACAGTGAGTTGGTTTTTTTGTTTTGTTTTGTTTTGTTTGTTTGTTTGTTTGTTTTTTAAGACTTTGAAGTGTTTTAAGCTGGGCAGAAGAGACAAAGATTTGATTCATGATTTCAGAACACTTCAGCAGCTGTATCTGCGGAGAGAGAAGTTCTGTGGAGTAGAGATGGAAACAGGGAGACCATTGGGAGACTCTTACAGTAGTCTGGGCCAAAATGTTGGGGGTTTGGATGAGGGTTGTAATGTGGAGAGGGAGAAAAGTAGAGAGATTTGAGATACATTTTGGAGGTGGAATGGACAGGGGTGGGTAATTAAATGTAGGCATTGAGGGAAAAAGAATAACTTGTAGATTTCAGTTTTTAACTGCGTAGATAGTGCTGTCATTTATGAAAATGGGAAAGGGGAGGGAACCAGGAAAATACAGGTAGGTGAAGAAAATTAAGGGTTTTGTTTTGAAAGTTTCTCAGATATTCAATTGGAGATGTCATATAGGCAGTTGATACATAGGTTCTGAAGCTAGTGCATTTCTTTTAATCATCAAGCATGTATTGAGTGCTTACCAGTTGCCAAGTACTTTGATAGGGTGAGGAATGCCGGGATGACTAGGACACAAGTCCCTTTGTTAAGCAAGTAAGTTAGATCAGAAAGGAAGGCAGGCAAGTATTCAGGCCATTACAGAGACATGTGTTATCATAGGGCCATGCAGAGAGTCTCTTTTGGCGATTTCTGCCTGTTTCTCCCATTGTGTTTTGTACTTGGTAACCTCTTCATCAGTTACTAGCTTTCCCTTAGGAGGAGAATATAAAAAAAAAATCCAAATGCAGAGATGAACCTGATTTCGCTGTTACTTCCTTGACTACCTGATTTCATGTGGCTGCTTTGACTAGTCTTGTGGGCGTTTCCCACTCCTTTCTCGTTTACTTTTGAGTATTTTGCCTTTCAGAGTTACACTTATGGCTGAAGGGGTCATCTGCCCAGTTAGAGGGCTCGTGAGTGCATTGTGTACCACAGAGTGCGTGTTGGGGAGCTCCCTTTCCACCTTTCAATTAAATTTGAGCTATTCTAATGGGTTTTTTCTTCTCTTGCTTCCCTTTGTTTCTAATTTTCTCCAACCCTTACTTAGTTTTTCTTCCTCTGATTGGCTGCCTTTTAAAAAGTCATTCGTTGAATAATAAGTTTTAAAATAATCCTTCAGTGTAACTGTTTACACATGTTCTTTCTTATAATCTGCCAGACACTAATTTCTTTCTTCGTCACCCCTCAGTTTATTTTGAAAAGTCATTGATAATGCATTCAAATAGACACTGCCTGACTTTTTATTATAAGACCATACTAGTCTCTCCAAACACATCAAATTGTACATGTTAAATATGCACAGCTTTTCATACGTCAATCATACTTCAATTAAAAACAAAGGAAATGAGCAGAGAATTAAAATGCATTTCCAAAGCCCTGAAAATACAAAATGTAAATAAATACCTAAGTAAATTCTAAGTCATTAATATCCCAGAAAAATGTAAAACATAAATACACACACAAAAGGATAAACTAGCCTCATGATCAAGAAAACTGTTTAATGTTAAGAGCCTTAACCTTTTTTTACCTCAAATGTAAGCTAGCTTTTTTCTGTTCTGATTATCTGTACAAATTTGTGAATCTAAAAAAACAATGAAAAAAAAGAGGAAGGTGTATTGACTGCCCTGGTTCTCTTGAGTATGGTTGACAGATTTCACTGATGAGTGATACATTTTTATTAGTCACATATGCTTAGCAACTACAGGGTTTATTAATTAGAAACCTGTAATTAGAGTCAGAATGACAGTGATGATGGTTTAGTTGGAAAGAAATCATGAAATTTGTGGTCTCTTCCACCTTGAATCTTCTATGATAAATCACCTTGCTTTTGACAGTAGGAAATGTTATCACATTTCAGAAATTAAGGATGATTTTTTGTTTTACTCCAATAATTTACATTTGGTTATCAGCTTCCATACAGAACAAGTATTTTCTGACTCTGTCATGTGAGAAATGAGAGATTATATTATATTCAAGGTCATAAAAATGTGGCTATAGTTTTTGGCTGCCCAAAATGACATTGTTTATTACTAAGTAATCAAAATAAATCACTTTTACACTATTCCAGGTTGACAGGTGTCATTATATAGACCTGTATTCCTACAGGCTTTGCCAGATTACTAAGATTTTTTATTCCCCTCCCTAATTGTTTAGAAGAGAGTTTACAGGAACCTTTGGTTCCCTGTATCATTTACAGCAAACAGTACTTATTAAAAAAGAAAATTAAGGGGAAAATCTTTGAAAACCTGCAATAGTCATATTTTATTTATGGTTATCAGTTTTTTTTTAAACGTTTGTTTATTTTTGAAAGAGAGAGACAGAGTCCAAGCCAGGGAGGGGCAGAGAGAGAGGGAGACACAGACTCTAAAGCAGGCTCCAGGCTCTGAGCTGTCAGCACAGAGCCTGACATGGGGCTCGAACCCACGAACCACAAGATCATGACCTAGGCGCTTAACTGACTGAGCCACCCAGGTGCGCCTATCAGTTTTTTATTTTATGAGTAATCCTTCAGATGATCTTGTCATCTTTAGATGAAAAGAAAAATGAGATTTTGTGCTAATTTCCCCCTAGTTTTGTCATTTATTTTTAACTCCATTGAAAAAAAAGCTTTTTTGTGTGTGCACCCACATGTGTATATATGTATATATGTGTATATACATATACACACACGTATGTACACATACACACATATATATGTGTATATACATATACACACATATATACATAAATATGCATATAAATAAATATATATATATATATATTTTTTTCCTTTTATGATGTCTGCTGATAGCAGTTCTGAAACTTTCCTTTTATGATTAGGATGAAAAACAATTTTTTTTTCAAAGCAGGGAGTGGCCAAAGTTGAGAGAGCCCATAAATTATTTTGATTGAAGTATCATACATATTTATTTTGTTTGTTCTAAAAATTTACTTTTATTGTATCTTATTTTGGTCTTGCACAGTTAGTTCTGCTGTCTGAATGTTAGAAATGAGTGGATAATAAGAAATAAGGCTGGAATGCTTTTTTAGTTACTTTGAAGTGCTGGGCCAGAAACTGACGACTCCATAATAAAAATAATAGAAAATGTTACCTCACATTTGAGAACTACCGTGTGATGGGCACCACGTTTAGTATCACACATGCATTTTCATTTAATTTTACACTACTAGGTAATTAATATTGTTACTGTCATTTCACTGACGTTTACAGAAAGTAGTAGTCCTGTGGTGCAGGAGTCTGATGACATCTGGTATACTCTGTGTGGTCCTGCTTTCTGAAGGAGGAGAGTGACTGTGGGGAAACAAATTGAGAAGGAGAACGTTCATGGAAAGGATTGAAGTTGGGCATATTAGAGGAGTCTCTAGCCAGAGTTTGCTACCTAAGTTTAGCAGAGTCTCTCAGAGACCTCTTCTAAAGTGAACTTTATAGACGAAGTTGAAGCTGTTAGCTACGGATTCCCTCAGCTTTCTATCTTAACGTGTTTAAGCTTTTCCAAAGCCCCACATTCAGTCAAAATACAGGATGTACTTCTGGTCAGTCACTACCTTTAATCCAAACCTGGGCAATTTCATGTCTTTTTAGGGAATTGGCCTGATTCCTCATCTTTCTCTTTCCAGTGTTTTCTTTCTCAATTACCTTACATGTATGAACATGTTCTAAAAATAAAGCAGTAACAAAGAAATACTTCCATTTTTTCCGCAGTTGAGTAAAGGCTACTAAATAAAGACAAGATACACTCCCAGCCCTGACAGAGCTTGGATTCTGAGAAAGGGACAAAGATGTGTAAAACATGAAAGTTATAGGTATTAAATGCATCATAATGAAAACAGACATGTTTTCTTGGAAGTCTTACAGATATTATTGTAGGAGTCTCTGTAGGAGCCAAAAAGGAAGAACTGGCCAATTTTCTGGGGAATGGGGCTTGATGAAGGAAGTATAATGCTTGAAATGACTGTGTTGTTCTTTTTAGCAATATTATACTCTCTTACCTTCCCAAAGCTCATGAGCTTGGATAAAGAAAAATCGACATTTACTGTCACAATTTCCCACTCATTCATTCTTCAAAATTTGCACTCCGGCTTTTATCCCAGTATTGTACATCATAGGAGGTTAATTGGTTGAATGAAAACAGCTTTTAATAGCTAACATGCCTGTCTTTTGCCAGACACTGTAATATATATGTGTTTTGCATAGTAATTTGCTTAATTGCTATTCCCATTTTGCAAACAGGTAGCTGAAGCACAGAGAGGTTAAATAACTTAACCAGCATCACAGCTACTAAGTAGTGGAACTGGGTTTCACATCCAGGCATTTTGGCTCCAGAATCCAGTATGAATGACTGAATGGACCTGGTTGCCTCTACTCATGTCTGCACATAGATGCCCATGTACCGAAGGTCACTAATTTTCAAGACATACATTTTTTGTACCTGTAATGGATTTTCTTTTCTCGCATCTTCTCCTCTCCAATTACCAGTTTGGGAAACTTCTAACACTCTTTGGCCAAGTACATCTAGGTACTGGGAATATAGAAATAAAAGTTAGTCCCCACTGCCAAGAAACTTAAAGTCTAATAGGAGAAGATGGAGAGGAAAATAGAGATTGTAATATGGTGTGATAATTGCCATGATAGAATATGCCCAGTGGAGTAGCATTCAGCCCATCCAGAAAAGGGTAATCCTAACCTGAATTTTGATGGAAAAGAAAGATTCAAGAAGATAGGAATCCCAGCCTTCTATCATTTTTCCTTTCTTTTTCCTCTCTGTAGAATGGGATACAGTTGCTTTTTCAGAACTTTCAGAGTTATCCTTTTACATATCCACATTGTTCTGTTGTTCCTTTTCTTCTTTGTCATATGCTACTTGCTAACTTCCTCACTGTTTCTTACTGCACTTTGGTCTCCAGTGTCTTTGTCATTCATATTTTTTTTTCTTAGTTCATTGCTTTCATTCTACCTAGACACTCTGTCATGTCTAATATAGTAGGAACTTTGTATTTCTTTAGCTTCCTTTCTTCCTCTCTAGCAGGAAAGCCATTAAGTATTTAAAACACCTATGGTAAGTAGTTTCTGCAGTAAAGAAGATAGATCTGGCTCACTTTTGAGGTCACTGGGATATCAATTTCATCCTTATTCTTCCTGAATGTCAAGGGGATTACACCCCTGAAGCCTCTCCATTATCTCTTGTTCCAAGTTCAGTGTTTCTTGGTCATGTTGCTTTAAATATGCCTGCATTTTCCATTCTCGGCTCTGGCTTCCAGCATTTACTAGATAGATGTTGGTACTTGGCATAGGCTGGTATCTGCTAAATGCCAAGCATAGTCTCCCTTGAAAACGTGGTAAGAAAAACTATAAGGAGAAAGTGGTATTTGACTCTGGATTCAAACTGAGGTTAAATTCTGGAGTCACCTAGTAGCTGGGTGACTTTGAGCAAGTTACTTAACCTCTCTGTGCCTCAATTTTCTTATTTTGAAAGTGGGAAAATTAGTAGTGACTACCGTATTAGGTTATTTAGAGGATACTATGAGTTAATGCTTATAAAACTAAAGAATAGTGCCTGGAATATAGATAGAGCAGACATTCAATAAAGGCCTAGGATTTCTGTTTTCTTTGGATAAGTCCTATTTTTTATCCAAGTATTTGGGCCCTGTGTTGCTGTGGTTTCTGCCTTAATTGTTCATCACGGATTTAGTTTAACTTCAGTGTGCCCATTTTTTCTCTTCTCTTTTGTGGTTCTCCTCTGCTACTCTAGGAGTTTACAGTTCTAATTTCCTTTTTGTGGTGGAAAACAGCTTGAGAGATTGTCAGGGAGAAAATACCTTGTTATCAGTGATGATTTTATGGCTTATTAGTAGGGGTTTATAACAATGAAATAGGTTTTTGTTTTCTGTAGCAACAGGGATTATTTAAAAGGTAAAAGTCCTTTCCCCATGCTCATTATAGTTACATGTACTTATTTTAAAAGATAAGAGTATTCCAGAAGTATGAAACTTAAAAGTCAGGGGTGCCTGGGTGGCTCAGTCAGTTAAGCATCTGACTCTTGGCTTTGGCTCAGGCCATGACCTCATGGTTTGTGAGTTTGAGCCCCGCATCGGGCTCCGTGGTGACAGTGGGGAGTCCACTTGGAATTCTCTTTGTCTGCCCCTATCCCCGCTCATGCTCGTGTTCTCTAAGTAAATAAACTTAAAAGAAAAAAAAAGAAAAGTGAAAGATGCATTCCCTAAATATTTATTGAATGCCTAGTATGTGATAAGATACTGGTAGGTGCCAAAACACAATTGCTCTTAATAGTTTGGTAGAGGTGCCTGGGTGCTCGGTTGAGTGTCTAACTCTTGATTTCGGCTGAGGTCATGATCCAGGGTTCTGGGATTGAGCCCGGTGTTGGGCTCTGTGCTGAGTATGGAGCCTGTTAAAGATTCTCTCTCTTTCTCCTCCTCTGTCCCTTTCCCTCACTAGCACACACTCTCTCTAAAAAAAAAAGAAAAAAAGAAAAAAAATTTGGTGTATAATCTTAACAGATGTTGAAAAAAAATTTTTTTAATGTTTATTTTTGAGAGGTAGAGATCGAGTACAGGCGGAGGAGGGACAGAGAGAGAGGGAGGCATAGAATCCCAAGCAGGCTCCAGGCTCTGAGCTGTCAGCACAAAGCCTGACCGCAGGGCTTGAACCCACGAACTGTGAGATCATGACCTGAGCTGAAATCAGATGCTTATCTGACTGAGCCATCCAGGTGCCCCATCTTACGGCTATTTTTAAAGGTCTTTGTAATCGTATAAGTAATACTACTTACAGAAATAAAACCATACTTAAAAATTACTACTTTGTTTCTTGCTTTTCATCACAAAGTAATGTATTTTAGATGGTTTTCATATTAGCATAAAAGATTTAGTCAATTCTTTTAAACTATTGGATAGCATTTTTTGAAAGGATGTACCATAATTTAACAAACTTCTATTAAATAATATGTGATAGTTTTCAATTATTATTACAAGCAGTGATACAATGAAATCTATTACTTATATCTCTCTGGCATAAGTGTTCCTGGAAGAATAAATTTTTAAAAGTGTAGTTGCTAAATCAAATGGTATATTAATTTAGAATCTTAATACATTTTAAAAGATGACTCTTATTTAAACATCAGCTTTCTTGCTTGTTCCCCCATATTTTTATCAACAGTAGGTATTATTTCTTATTTTATCTGTTTTTTTTTTCTGTTTCATTGTTTTAATTTGAATAAAAAAAATAATTGAGATAGGGCTTTCTTCAGTGTCTTTATTGGCCAGTTATATTTTATACAACTGTACTATTTTTATGTCCTTGGACCAATTTTCTGTTGGATATTTTAGTTTATTGAGTATTAAGACCATTTGTCATATGTTCAAAAAATTTTTTTTAATGTTTATTTATTTTTGAGAGACAGGGAGACAGGGAGGGAAGGAGAGAGGGAGAGAAAGAGTGTGCATTCAAGCAGGGGAGGGGTAGAGGGAGAGGGGAACAGAGGATCTAAAGCAGGCTCCAGGGTCTGGGCTGACAGCAGAGAGTCTGATGTGGGGCTCAAACCATAAGCCATGAGATCATGACCTGAGCTGAAGTCAGATGCTTAACTGACTGAGCCACCCAGGTGGCCTGGAAATTTTATTTTAATGTACTCTATACCTTACTTCATATAAGGTTTTAACTTATAGGTAGTCAGATTTCTTAATCTTTCTTACGGCATCTCAATTTTGTTTTATTCCTTTGCCAACAAGAATAAGAAGAATCTGAGATTTTCTGTGTCAGTAGTAATGATTTGAGTCCTATTTTCTTTTTCCCTTTCATTATGTTCTTAGATTTTAGTCTCCAATTTAGCATGTACAACTTCATCAAATACTTTGGAACCTTGTTGTATTATTATTTACTGTGGAGCAAAATAGAGTATAAGGTGGGACCATCCTGGACCCTGCTTAATTGAAATCCAATTTATATTATAAGTACTCATATTATACTTGGTACCAATTTATAGGAAGAGTGATCAGCAGTCCCTATTTGCCTGAGATAAGTTTCACCTTTTTTCCAGTGTAACTTTTTAAAAAAATTTTCTTTTAATGTTTATTTAGTTTTGAGAGAGAGGGGAGAGAGCACGAGTGTAGGGGAGAGAGTGTGGGGTGGGGGAGACACAGTGTGAAGCAGGCTCCAGGCTCTGAGCTATCAGCACAGAGCCCCATACGGGGCTCAAACTCACGAATCGTGAGATCATGACCTGGGCCAAAGTTGGATGCTCAACTGACTGAATCACCCAGGTGCCCCTCCAGTGTAACTTTTAATAGTGACCCTCTTTACTACCTCAGTTTAGATGAAAAAGTGTAAGGATTATAAGGGATAGTTGTTTACCTGGGATAGTTCTTTAGGACATTTTAATATTAAGGCTTCATTTGTTGCTGTTTACATTATTCCTGCAATACTTCATTTGTTTTAGCTTTTTAAAAACCTCTCATTTCTATTATTTTCATGAACTTGTTGCAAAGTTCACAGAATTGCTTATGTGAGGTATTTACCTTCTTGACCCTTCCAATATCCGGACTAATGTTCACATTTTGAATAAAGTGTTCTAAAGAAGTTGAAGTATTTGTCTACGTGTGTGCATATGTTTTGGCTATGTTTTACTAAACGTGTGATAAAATCTTTTTGTGTAAGTATGACCAAATCTTTTAACTAGGCCAAATATACCTACCTTTATTTTATTGTTTTTGGTGTTATTTATATCCACTGATATGAATTAGTTTATACTTGCTTGGATCATTGGCTTTGTGGTATGCTGAGTAATACTGTTCTGAACACAGATCCCTGTGGGACTCACTTAATGCCAACTTCTGTTGTACTGTTAACAACATTGATAAAACACTGGTCCTTGCAAAGAGCCAGACAGATTTTTATCTAGCTTATTTTATCATTCAGATAATACGTTTCCAGATTTTTCGTATATAGCTCTGTGTCAAAGTCCTTATTCTAATGAGATAAATTGTGCCCATTACATTTCCTTTCTCTGCCAGCTCTGTTACCGCTTAAAAGATTTATAGAGCTTACAGTTACTCATTTCATCACTGACTGTAGGCTGTAACTCAACCCATCTTACTCTTTCTAAAGCTATTACTTTACCTATTGGGATATTTTATAAAATTGCCATTTTAAAAGGCCAAACATTTTAGTATTTCCTTTAGTCGGAAGTATTTGTACTTATGAGGGAGCCTGGGTGGCTCAGTCAGTTGAGCATCTGACTCTTGATTTCAGCTCAGGTGGTGATCTCAGGGTTGTGGGATCAGGCCCCGTGTGGGATTCTGTCTCTCTTGCCCCCTCTGCCCCCGTCCCCTGCTCACGGTCTCTCTTTGTCTCTCTCTCTCAAAAACAAAAAATTTGTACTTATGAATATACCCTTAAAACCTTAAAGTTTTAAATATTTCTAGTTGTGTGTTTGTTATAATATATATATTTCTCAGTGTTATATATTAATAGTTCTCAGTATTACATATATACCTCAGATATATATACCTAAATCTTCATTTCAGTGTTTGTTTGTATCAATAATAAAAGATTAATATTTGAGAATATTAGTTTCGTGAGTAGTGAGTGTATCACATAGGAATTTCTGATTGTGTTACCATTAACTTTAAAATTTTACTCTCTTGGGGCGCCTGGGTGGCTCAGTTGGTTAAGTGTCCGACTTCGGCTCAGGTCATGGTCTCATGGTTCGTGAGTTCGAGCTCCACACCAGGCTCTGTGCTGACAGCTCAGAGCCTGGAGCCTGCTTGGGATTCTGTGTCTGCCTCTCTCTTTGCCCCTACCCCACTCATGTTCTGTCTCTCTCTCTCTCTCTCTCTCTCAAAAATAAACAAACATTAAAAAATTTATACAATTTTACCCTCTTTGGATAAAGTTATTTATATATAGGTATTTTCAATTTCATACTATGTAAACTGAATAGGAATTTTTATAAAACGTTTAATGCTTTGGGATTATATTTATCTAGGCACTAAAGATATATTAATGAAGTTTTTACTGTTTTTTTTCCAGTGGGCATAATAATATAAGCAAAAGTATTGTTTGTTTTATTAGACACACAGTCATATTCCTTGATTAACAATATATAAATATCAAAAATATAATACAATGTTGGTCATTTTTGTTTTTGTGTTTCTTCTGCAGAGAGTGATAATGAACTCTCAAGTGGAACCGGTGATGTGTCTAAGGATTGTCCTGAGAAGATCCTTTATTCTTGGGGAGAACTGCTAGGAAGATGGTAAAAAATTTATTTTTCTTATTGAAAATTTTACATTTACCTAGTTGATGTTCATTTGTCTTATTAAAATCTATATGTTTATCTTAATATTAGTATATTAATGTACTTTAAAAATATGAAAGTTAAAATATAATTCATAGATACTCTTTATGTTTGCCTGAGTCTTCCACCCAATATGGTCTTATTTAACTTACTTTTGGAAGATATATTTGTCTTATTATTTCATTCAGGCAGAACATTGCTCAGAGTAATCAACTGTTTGCTTTATTGCTAAAACATGTAAATATCTATTGTTAAAGGGTTATATTTCCTTTCTCTCCTAAGTCTGTTACCATGAAAAGAGGCTATAGTGCTTAGAGCTACTCATTTCACCACTGATTATAAACTGTTAACCAAGCCTGTTTTATTCTTTCTGACTAAAACTGTTACTTTATGTTTTGGAGCATTTTATCTGGAACTACAAAAAAGGGTACTTTGTTTATATTTATTACACATACTCTGTTTATTAAGTTTTTTAAAGAGGAAATCATGACTATCAGTTGTTAGTAAAATTAAATAATTTTGCCCACAAAAAGATTCTGCCATACCAGTATATAGAAACCACGATTTATTATTGAGTATGCGTATCAAATTACATGCACACAGGTAGTCCAGGAGAAACTACTAGGTCTGGGAAAAATTTCACACATTTTATACAGTAAAGCAGAAGAAGAAATAATTAAAACTTTATATTTTTTAAAAAAATGTATATTTATTTTTGAGAGAGAGAAAGAACGAGAATGTGCGGTGGAGGGGCAGAGAGAGAGAGAGGGACAGAGGATCCAAAGTGGGCTCTGTGCTGATAGCAGAGAGTCCTATGTGGGGCTCAAACTTGAACTATGAGATCATGACCTGATCTGAAGTCAGATGCTTAATCAACTGAGCCACCCATGTGTCCCTAAAACTTTATACCTTTTGATAAAGATAATCTTTATCAAATCTCCTATACACTTCCTAAGGGGTTCCTGATTTAATTTAAGAGATACATATTTATAGCTCTGATGGTCGGAAAGCTTATGACTTCTCAGTATGAAATCTGGAGAGTAGGTTTATCAACTTCCTGAACAAAATGTTGAACCTATTATGTTTTTAAGGAGATACCCTAAGTGTTAGGAGGGCTAGCTGTCTCCCCTTAATCGAACAAAGAAAATTCATCTTACTTATCTTGTACATACAAACTATAAATTGAACACATCTCAGAGGGTTTATTTAACTCCTTAAGTAATGGAGCCAGTTAGATATTACAACCAATCAGGATGAGAATTCAGTTTAGAGATTTATATTCTCTTCCTGATAATTCACTTGCATTGCCATGAGCAGGAATTATTTTCATAGCTATGGACAAAAAACTTATGCATGTCTAGTTTTCCACACATTATCTTCTGTTGAGAGTTGTAAATTTGCCTTATCAAAGACGAATAGAAGCACACACCTCTATCATATCAGGTAATTCCCAGAAGCTGCAGCATTCCATACGTTAGCCCATTTCAAAACTTTTCACAATTTTTCCCTATATTGTATCCAGAGGTTAATAGATTAACGTAATAAGCATTGTCCATGTTTCTAAATTTATGTTTTTACTGATTTCACTTAGTATTATTCATGGCAGTTGTTAAAGGTGATAAGGAAGACTTTATTCAGGAGGGGGAGCTATCGTGACAGGTATAGGGGTTCCTGAAATGAGGTCTTGCAGTAGGGGAGAGACTGGGCTCAACTCCAAATACTGCAAGGAAAAGCGCAAATTTACAGCCAGGGAGAGGGTGGAGGTTAGCAAATGGAAAATTACTGAGAGAAAACATCAGGGGTAAAGAGATTCGTGGCTAACTTGACTTAACAAATTCTTGCTAAAGGTGGATCAGGATGATCAGACATTACTTGAATATGGTGGAGGATGAGGAACTCAATTAGAAATCAAGAGTAATCAGGTACTGATGATGGCAGATTCTGGCTAAACTGACTTAGTAGGATTCTTGCTAAAATTGGACAATGCAGAGATGAGCATGGAAGCTTAAAAAGTCAGACCTATTTGAGAAGAGAGTTCAGGTGAGCCTAAACAAGTTTGGTCAGAAAGAGAGTCTTTGGGAGCACCTGACTGGCCCAGTCAGTAGAACATGCTAGCCTTGATCTCAGGGTTGTGAATTTGAGCCTCATGTTGAGCGTAGAGATTACTTAAAAGTAGTAAAAGCTTTGAGAGGGAGAGGGTGAATATCTTTGTCATTAGTTAATAGAATTTCGTAGGGGAGTTAGGTGTTGGGAGTGGGGAAGGGGTGCTGATCAGAGCAAGAAGATTGTTTGAGTCCAGTCTGGAAAAGAGAAGCCGTGCCAACCTTTTCAAACAGAAGGGTATTAATGCAAGTAATTGGTATCTAGTGTGTTAGAATGCTGAAAGAAAGAAGACATTGAAGTAACCCCAGTAGTAGGAAGCAGCTGTATCCTCTAGGGCCAGAGAAATAAAATGGAAGAAGTTTTGTGACCAGAATCTAGGGACTTAGTGGAGGTCTCCTGAGGAGCTGGTGCAGGGACCTCTGAGGAAGGCTGTGCAACTGGTTGCTTAGGCTTTTGAGGATACTCAGAGTAGCTAGGGTTTAGAAGAAACTGTGAGGGGAGGGGTCATTTGGTTAGTTCTTTGCTTCTGAAGAGATACCCAGACCCCTGAGCTGGTTGGGGGAAAAAACACTTTGTGATTGGTGCTAGTATTTCCTAGAGGGCCTGGCAGGTATTAGTAATTCTTGGGAGTTGTGGTATAGCTACTCCTGGCGGTGCAATCTTTCTTTTCTTCTACCGTTCGATTGCGTACCGCTGTTACTTATTGGCAGAACCTACCTTGGACACTGAGTTTTACAAGGTTGTAGGATACAAGGTAAATAATGCAAAAATCAATCTTGTTTGTATATACTAGCATTGAAAATTGGAAAGGAAATTTAAAAACCTACAAAAGCACTAGAAAAAAAACCAAACATTTAGGTAGAAATTGAATAAACTGTTACTAGATCTATACTTTGAAAAACTAGAGAACAGTAATGAAAGACCTCAATAAATGGAAAAATATACCATGTTCATAGAATTAAAGTCTCAATATTAAGATTTCCATTCTTCCCATACTAATCATTGGGATCAGTGTAATTTCAGTCAAAATTTTGGAATTCAGTCAAAATAGTGGAATTTTTTGGGTAGCAATTGAAAAGCTGATTCTAAAATTTGTATAGAAAAGCAAAGTAACTAGAAGAGCCAAAGCAATTTTAAAAATGAAGAACAAACTTGGGAGACTTATACTACCTGATTTCAGGGATTACCTGATTTCAGGGATTACCATCAAGCTACAGTAATCAAGACATTACTAATTAAAGGATAGACACATAGATCAAAGTTGCAGAATAGAGAGTTCGGAAATAGAGCCACACAATCTAAAAAGATATTTCTCCAAAAAGACATACAAATGTCCAGTCAGCACATGAAAAGATGCTTAACATCATTAGCTATCAGGGAAATGCAAATCAAAACCACAGTGAGATACCATTTTACATCTACTGGGATAATAAAAAAAGACAATAACTAGTGTTGTTGAGGGTGTGGAGAAATTGAAACCCTAAAAACACTGCTGATAGCAATGTAAAATGATGCAGCCATTTTGGAAAACATTCTTGGCGTTCCTCAAAAGGTTAAATACAGAGGTATGATATGGCCTAACAATCCCACTTGTAGTTATATACCCAATAAAAATGAAAGCATATGTCTACGTAAACATTTGTACATAAACGTTTATGGTATCATTGTTCATAATAACTAAAAAGTGAAACCAATCCTCATGTCTACCAAGTGATGAATGGATAAATAAATGTGGTATATACATACAGTGGGATATATTCAGCAATAAAAATAAAGTACTGGTACATCTGCAACATACATGACCCTTAAAAACATTATGTTGTGTGAGGAAAACAAATCAGAAAACACCAATTGTACGATTTTATTTATATGAAGTATCCAGAATAGGCAAATTCGTAGAGATAGCAAATAGATTAGTAGTTGTGTAGAGCTGGAGTGGGGATTTAGGGAAATAGGGAGTGATTGCTAAGAAGTACGGGATTTCTTTTTAGGGTAATGAAAATGTTCTAAAATTAATTTTGGTAATGGCCACACAACTCTGAATATATTAAAACCACTGAATTAAGTACTTCAAATTATATCTCGATCTAGCTGTATACACAAAAGAAATATGCACAAATATGGTCTATTGATTTTAAACAGAGGTGTAGTTGAGATTTGATGGAGAAAGGATAGTCTTTTCAGCAAATAATGCTTGGTAATTGGATATCTATTTGCAAAAAGTAAAAACAGTAAAAAAGAACCTTGAAGCACACCTTGCCCCGTATAGAAAATTAAATAAAAATGGGTCATAGGCCTAAATGTAAGCTAAAATTATAAAAGCTATAGAAGAAAACATAGGAAATCTTCGTGACCTTTGGTTAGGCAGAGATTTCTTACATATGACACCAAGGAATGATCTATGAAAGAAAAAAACTAATAAATTTGACTTCATCAAAACTAGAAACTTTTGTTTTTCAAAAGACATTGAAAAGAATGAAAAGTTACACACTGGGAGAAAATATGTGCAAAACTCGTATCGATAAAAGAGTTATATCCAGAATAAAAAAAAAATTCTCAAAACTTAATACTAAAAAAAGCCCATTTAAAAATAAGCACTGGGTGTTGTATGGAAACCAATTTGACCATAAATTCCATATATTAATAAATAAATAAATAAATAAATAAATAAATAAATAAATAAATAAAAATAAGCAAAAGATCTGAACAGACAGTTCACCAAAGAAGATATTTTGGGGGCGCTTGAGTGGCTCAGTTGGTTTAAAGTGTTTGACTCTTGATTCCAGATCAGCAGGTCACGATCTCATGGTTCATGAGTTCAAGCCCCGTGTTGGGATTCTTTCTCTCTCCCTCTCTCTCTGCTTCTTCCCTGCTCTCTCTTTTCTCTCTCTCAAAATAAGTAAATAGACTTAAAAAAAGATATTTTGGATTACAGATAAGCCTATGAAAAGATGCTAGACAACTTTAGTCATTATGGAAATACCAATTAAATCCACAATGAGATATTACTATATTACTATACGCATACTCAAGTGGCTAAAATAAAAACAACAACAACAACAACAACAATAAAACACTGATAATACCAAGAGCTGGCAAGGGTACAAAGCAACCTGTTTTGCTTGAGGAAATGCAAAATGATGCAGTTGTTTTGGAAAGTTTGACAATTTTTTTTGTAAAGTTCAACACATACTTCTTAAATTACCCAGCAATTCCAATTCCACTCCTGTGTATTTACCCAAGTGAAATGAAAACCTGTATACAAATGTTTACAACATCTTTGTTCATAGTTGTCCCAGACTATAAACAATCCAAATGCTCTCCAACCTGGATCAACTAACTGGTACAGTGGAATCAACTAACTGGTCAGTGGAATACTCCTGAGCAATTAAAAGAGTGAGCTACAGATACATGCAACAGCACGATAAATCTCAAATGCATTATATTAAGTGAAATATGTCAGATTCGAAAGGCTTAATACCATATCATTTCATTTATATAAGATTCTAGAGAAGCCAAAAACTTTCATGATAGAAAATGTGTCAGTAAGATAAAGACATAGAGGGAGGCAAACCATAAGAGACTCTTAAATATAGAGAACAAACTGAGGGTTGCTGGAGGGGAGGTGGGTAGGAGATGGTCTAAATGGGTGATGGGTATTAAGGAGGGCACGTGTTGGGATGAGCACTGGGTGTTATATGTAAGTGATGAATCACTGGGTTCTACTCGGAAACCAGTACTACACTGTATGTTAACTAACTTGAATTTAAATAAATAAAGAAAAAAAGAAAATGTATCAGTAGCTGCCAAGAATTGATCATGTTGGGTGGCGTTGACTACAAGGGAGCATAGGAGAGTTTTTTAATGGTTATAGTGATGATGACCACACAGCTATATGAATTTGTCAAAACTCACAGAACTGCGGTGTATTTTATGCTGCATAAATTGTGCCTTAAATGGGAGAAAAAAATCACAAAAAACCAAAAACCCTGAGTATTAGTCTGGAGCATTTTAGTTGTTGAAGTACAAAATACTACTACTGCTACATCAGAAAAACAAAAGAAGGAAAAAAGACCTAAATGCTTTTTCATGTTGTATAGTACACAGAACACATCAGAACAAATAATAAATATTAATGAAGGAAGGAAATGGGGAAAAAAGGGAGAAAGACGGGAATGAAATTTATGGCTTATGTGTACAGTAGCTCTTTGAGGTGCATGCTTTTCATAGGTCAGTGCCTTCATAATCCCTTGTATCACGTTCCTCTCTCTTTGATTTGTGGTGTTCATTGTCGTAATCACTGTCTTGAACTCATTTTTCTGTTGTAACCCTTCAAAGTTAGGTCAAATGCACATGATCTCCTTAATGTTACTGTTGTCTTACAGGTCCTTATCATCATCCCTAGAATATAGTAGGTGCTCAACGAATATTTATTGAATGAATTTTATAAATGAAAGATTCCTGACTTACAGATTTCTGTCCCTTCAAGTCTGTAAAAATTTTATGTGCTTATATTTTGGTACTTGGTTATTTCTTACATGTAATTTTTAAATAAATGTAAATTGATATATTTCCTGTTACATTATAAGTAGATTCATTTTTCTTAGGACAGTTACTTGACCACTTTATGTCTTGATAATGTCATGGTACGGTGAAGTGTTTTGACTTAAACATTTTAAAAGCATCTTTCTGGCTTTGAAGGGAAAGATAAATTATAAGAATGCAAAGACAGAAGCAGGCAGAATAGTTGGAAGACTACTGTAAATAATCCAGAAGAGAGATGATGATGTCTTATGCCAAGTTGATGGCAAAAGGGGATATGTGGTGGGGTGTGGCTACAAAATAATAGCTGACTTAAGTCTGCTTACCATGTGCCAGGTGTTATAATGGTAACCCTCAGAGGTAGAGACTATTATTATCTTTATTTTAGAGATGACGAACTAAGGTTGCAGCTACGTTAGGAAGCTAGTATAAAAATACACTGCAGATAATGCCAGTGAGTGGGTAACTTGCTCAAGATCCCCCAGCCAGTAAGTAATTTGCCTGTGATCATGCAGTGAGTACATGACCTAGTCAGTATTTGAATCTAGACAGTCTGGCTCCAGAGCGAGAACTTTTTAAACCAAGTGGACAGGTACCATTTCTATGATGTGGGTAGGGTACTAGGTTAGTTTTTATAGGAACATGTAGAAGTTTTAATGAGAAAGAGAATAAATTAGGAAAATTGATGCCCTTGCCAGCCTTCTAGTATGAGTTTTTTTGTTTTTTAAAGATTTGTGTATTTTTGAGAGAGAGCACAACTGGGGAAGGGGCAGAGGCGGGGCGGACAGAAGATCTGAAGCAGGCTCTGCACTGACAGCAGCAAGCCCAATGTGGAACTTGAACTCATGAACCATGAACTCATGACCTGAGTCAAAGTCAGATGCTCAACCGACTGAGCCACCCAGGTGCCCTGCTAGTATGAGTTTAAAGAGAGACCACGAGAATGGCAGGAACCAAATTATTTTGATGACTAAATAGCAAATTGAGATCTTCGCTATATTTATAAAGTGCAAGATTGATAACTTGGTTGGAAAATACATTTATGAAGCATCTTTCTGGGCTCCAGGAGATACGTAAATAAAGAAACAGCTCATACCTTTGAGGTTCATCATCAAGAATGATAGGAATGTATACTCAGAACAGACCATTTCAGCAAATTAACTGAGACCCTGAGATTGCTTCATGTTTCTTGACCATTTTGTTGTTGTTGTTGTTGTTTTTCTATAAAATGACAAGTCACTTAATGATTTCATCCAACTGAAAAAAAATCATCTAGTCTCTCTTAGGAACTGTACTAGACACTGCTGACTTAAAGATGAATAAGAGATTATTCCTACTCCCAAGGAATTTGCCATCTTGTAGAGGCATACATAGTAAAGCCTCATGTGCCCACCATCCAACTTCAGTAGTTATTGACATAGTAAAGGTAATTCTCAACAAGTATTTTAAGGCTAAAATTGCTATGGTGTTTTTTATTATTTAGGAAGAAACTATTAGCAGAGGAACTGGTTGGGAGGTAATTTCATGGGTTGATAAGATCTTACCAAACTCATGGGCCTTATAGGGAGAGGAGGTTCCAAATGGATAAAGACTTCTGAGGTAGAATTGACAAGAGTTTCTCAGCTATAATCCAGTGTAATTTTTTTTAGAAATGAAATATAATTTGTCTAAGTTATATTTTTGTACTGGACCTCAGGAAATTGAAAGAATCTGAGGAAACTATTTTTTTAGAGAAAATCTTTTTTTTTTTTTTTTTTTTTTTGGGTAATTGTTCCAGGAGTAGAATTTAGTGCATCATCAGTTATCTATGATAGCCAATGCTCATCCCAAAAAGTGTCCTCCTTAATGCTCCTTACCAATTTAGCCCATCCCCCCACCCAGCACTCCTCCAGCAACCCTCAGTTTATTCTCTGTATTTAAGAGTCTGTTATGGTTTGCCTCCCTCTCTGTTTTTATCTTATTTTCCCTTCCCTTCCCTCATGTTTCTCTGTTTTGTATCTTAAATTCCTCATATGAGTGAAGTCATGTGATATTTGTCTTTCTCTGACTTGTTTGGCTTAGCATAATACCCTCTAGTTCCATCCACATTATTGTAGATAGCAAGATTTCATTCTTTTTGATTGCTGAGTAATACTCCATTGTGTGTATATACCACATCTTCTTTATTCATTCATTTGAGCTTTTTCCATACTTTGGCTATTGTTGATAGTGCTGCTATAAATTTTTAATTTTTTGAGGAACCTTCATACTGTTTTCCACAGTGCCTGCACCAGTTTGCATTCCCACCAGCAGTGAAAAAGGGCTCTCTTTTCTCTGCATCCTTGCCAATAACTGTTGTTTCCTGAGTTAATTTTAGCCATTCTGACAGGTGTGAGGAGGTATCTCATTGTAGTTTTGATTTGTATTTCCCCGATGATGAGTGATGTTGGGCATCTTTTCATGAGTCTGTTAGCTATATGATAACTAATTTTTGGACCTTTGCAAAATGAGCTGCGTCTTCTACAGTTCAAGTATTTTAATTCTTTTAGCTTCTAATTGAGTTGTCATGACAGTTCATATGAATCATGTAAAATTTGCCTAAATGAGAGAAGTTTATATTTATTACATAAGGATTGATAAAAATCTTTAATTGCTCTTGGAATATCTTTTTTATTTTATTTATTTTTTTTATTGTTTATTCATTTTTAAGAGAGAGAAAGACAGAGTGTGAGTAGGGGAGGGGCAGAGAGAGAGGGAGACACAGAATCCAAAGTAGGCTCCAGGCTCTAAGCTGTCAGCACACAGCCCATTGCAGGGCTGGAACCCACAAACCATGAGACCATGACCTGAGCCAAAGTCGGAGGCCCAACCGGTGAGCCACTCATGCACCCTTAAATATCTTTTTTAAACATTAGTGTTCTTTAAGAAGACTTTCAGTAAGTCTTCGGAGTGCTAGTTAGGTGCTTACATGAAGTTATTTTTGTGATTTATTTAGGTAAAGCACCTGTTGTGTAAAACATGACAGCTTTGCTTTGGGGATGTTTTTTTTAAGTGAGGAGACAGCCTGTATTCGTAATAACCTTATAAGTAATATATAGTTGAAAACTATATTTTGAACTTATGATACAACAGCTAGATCACTGTATTGAAATGCAGTGAAGCTTTTATGGATAAAATCAAAATTCAGTTAAATTTAATGTACCACTAGAGAGATGTAAAGGGAAAATATTTCATAGTAATTCAGAATTATCAGAAAGAAAGATAGTATGGAAAAGAAAGCTAAAAACACGTGTAAAAAGTTCAGTTGTGGAGGTCTGTTATATGAGATTGTGGTTAAGATGTCTTGAAGAAATAACTGCACAAAAATAGTGAGCTGGAATTGAGCGAGAGGGCATGGGGAAGAGGGAGAGGAAGAGAGGAGACATTTGTGATGGGAGGATTGGAAAATCCAAACTGGAAAGCGGTAGCAAGATTTGTGTTACGTGTTGAATATATTCAGAATAGTAATGCTGATGACTTGAGTGTTAAATTATTTTGGGAATTTAAGGAATTGGGCAGAATTATTTCTGGATAACTGCTTCTAGTTCTGAAATTGTGTGGAAGCTGCTGAGTTTTGTAAAGACTAGAAAAACATAGTGCTGACCCTGAACACTTAGGTATAGAGGTCAAATTTTGTAGCAGGAAGATTTCTTCACCAAAAAAACTGAGTGAGTGAGGTAAAAATCAGGTATTGGTTTATTAAATAAAACCATCTTCAAGCTATTCATTTTCTTTTATTAGAATATCAGAAAATTGATACAGTATTTAGTAGGCACTTTGTGTTCTTCATGGCCATACTTCTCAAAGTGGGTAAGTGTTGTCTTAATTAGTGGTCTCAGCCTAACAAAGCATTGACAGACTGCTCGGAAAACAGAGTATAAACTCAGAGGAAACCTGAACTATTAGAATCACTAAGCGTGAACAGTCATAGCTTTCTTCCTTTTCACATTAACAGAACGTTCCTTTTTTTCAACTGAAGAAAAGTCCTGGCAAAAACAAACAAAACAAAACCAAAAACCAAAAACCAAAGCAAAATATGTGCTCTTGATCTTCAGAATAAGCTTTAATCTGTCTTTTTTTTCCTGAAGCTTTTTAAAATGTAGCTTGTTTAAGCAAAACCTAGGTTTACAGATTTAAATCTTCTCACTGTTGGGGAAAGGAGAAATCCCTATCTTGCAGTTTCAGTTCTAGCTAGTCCTTTTCCTGAGAGAACTTTTAAAACGGGTGAGGCTGCTGCCCTCACGTTCTCGTATCTTCTAGCCACCTACTTCCACCGCCCTTCTGTCAAAATTGCCCTAATTCCGACAGTGACCACTCAATGTCATTCAATGGCTTGTCTTCTCATCTCTTGATTTCTTTGTGGTTTTTGTTAGAAATGAAACCTTCCCTTTAAAATTCTCTCCGGACAGTTTTAAAAATAGAAGAAGTTCTTATATGCCCAGATAGTTTCAAGAAAAATGCCTCTTTCAAAGGTAACTAGGTGAACACATGGCAGCTCTGTGATCTTATTAAAATCGGTGAGAACGTTTGCTTTTAAAAAAGCATTTTTTCTTAGCATTAGTAGTTGATCATATTAATTTAATTCTATAATTCTCTCATTTGTCTAAAATGTATTGAATGCCTTCTTATGTGCCAGGCACTATTCCAGGTACTGGGGCACAAAAATAAAGAAGACAGAGATTCTTGCGGATTCTCTTGTGGAGTTTATTTTTATGTATTAAAAACTACCTGATTACTGTATGTTTAGTATATATCTGCTTTATCTGTGACTTTTTGAATAATTAGATACCTCTTGTATGTAGTGCCATGGTTCAGCACAAGCAATAACTAGTTGCCTATTTCTAAGTCTCTTAATAGCTGTGGTTAATGTTTTATTAAAGTAATGTCCACATGTAGTTATTAATCAGGTAGTTTTATCAGAAATACCAAAAGCAATGATTATTTCTATAAATTGCTATTTCATATGGGTCCTCCCTGGTCATAGATGTATACTAGTAGCATTTGGCTTAATGTCCCTTAGTGCCCCTTAAGTACTAGGGTGCTGTATGCAATCTAATTGCTGTATCATTACCAGGATAATCAGTAAATTAAAGCTATTAATCATGCAGTGTTATGAGGGACCTAGTTCCTTTCAAATGTCAGTCTATAAAGATAAAGGGAGCCTAGCCTGCGTTTTTAAGAGAGGAGAAAAGATTCTTTTCCCATAATGTCTGGTCAGACAGAAGGCTGAGGGTCAGCTAGAAGTTGAATGTTGATTGAGTTGAATCATATTATGGTTAAGAGTTCATTAAGGATATGCATATGCATGTGTATATATGCATGTTTAGGAAAAGATATCCCAAATATAAAATCTTACATAAATCATTACACAAAATAATCTGAACCAACATAGTATTTAATCAACCTTTTTGTCAGCAGTACTGAAAACATATCATAGTAGGACAAGCGAATATTAGGAGGCTGTTGCAATTCTAGAATGAATAGAATTGGTGACAGTGGACACAGGGAGAAGTGCATGGAATTTGGACTTACTGATGGATTACTAATGGATTATATGGCAGGGAGCAATGTAAACAGTAATTCCTGCTTTCTTATTTGGATAGGTTGTGGTGACAGTCACTGAGATGGGATACCCTGGAAAACAAGTTTTAGGAAGAAAATATGGGCTCAGATTTGGACATGGTGATTTTGAGGAACTTTGAGCCTCTGGAGCTCAGAACACATGGGCATGGGTGCAAACACTCAGAGATGAGAGAGTGATGAAAAGTATACCACTGAGAAAAGTGTGGAGAGCCCTTGGAACAGTTGGGAAGTTAATAGAGGAGAGGGAACAGTAGTGGGGTCTTTGGGGGGTAAGAGAGAGGGCTTTGTCATTGAAGCCAAAGGAAGCAAAGTGGTCCACAGTGAAAGGATTAGAACTTAGTGGCATGGAGAGAGGTCGTGTATTACTTCCGTGAAAACTGAGGAAAGATACAGAAGCCATGTTGAGCTCAGTTGAGGAATGAGTGGGAGAGAAGGAAATAGAGGTAATATGTATACAACAACTCTTTTGAGAAATTTGTTGTTGCAAAGTAGGAGACTGTATGATAGCCAGAGGGTTATGTGGCATTGAAGAAAGGTTTCTTTTACATGGGAGGTATATATTAGAGTTTCTTTATTTTTTCTTATTAAATTAGTAATTAATTAATAGACACAGAGCGCATGAACAGATGGGGAGCAGAGAGAGGAGAGGAGAGGAGAGGAGAGGAGAGGAGAGGAGAGAGAGAATCCCATCAGGCTCCACACTCAGCATAGGGTCTGATGTGGGGCTCTTATCTCGTGACCATGAGATCATGACCTGAGCTAAAATCAAGAGTCAGATGCTAACTGACTGAGCTACCTAGGTGCCCTGTATTGGAGTTTTAATAGCTGTAGGTACACAGTAATGACTTATTGATCTCTATAGAACCTGTAACGTATGATATACTTAATTACTTTGAATTCTCCTTATATATTATGGGACTTAAAATTCAGATATTTGCGTTTAATTTCAGAGGAAGTGAGCTTAGACCATTGTACACTGTTGTTTTTAGTTAACTCAGTTTTTTTATCCAAAGAGTACAGAAACTTGCTACCCTCAAACTACCAATGTTTTTCCAGTTCAAAAATATAACCAGGGGTGCCTAAGTGGCTCAGTTGGTTGAGCATCTGCCTCTTGATTTTGGCTCAGGGCATGATCCCAGGGTAGCGCTCCATGCTGAGAGGGGAACCTGCTTAAGATTCTCTCTCTCCTGCCCCTCTCCTCTGCTCCTCCATGCATGCTCACTTGCTCTCTCTCGCTCTCTCCCTCTCTCTAAAATTAAAATATATATATATACTTAGAACCAAATAAATTGTGAAGAAGATCATTTTATGACTTATCCTGGCTCTTTTTTTTTAATTTCTTTTTTAACATTTATTTATTATTGAGAGACAGACACAGAGCGTGAGCAGGGGAGGAGCAGAGAGAGAGGGAGACACAGAATCCGAAGCAGGCTCTAGGCTCCAAGCTGTCAGCACAGAGTCCGACGTGGGGCTCGAACTCATAAACTGTAAGATCATGACCTGAGCTGAAGTCTGATGCGTAGCCGACTGAGCCACCCAGGTGCCCCTATCCTGGCTCTTTTGTGGCATAATATTCTTTTGCTGATCTTAAACTTGGTTGGATAGTGAAGACAAGGCAGCTGGAAGGAAGTTACAGGTGTCAGTTTATTTAGGTGTAAGTCTTCTCAAGAATAATATGCTCAAGACATTTTGTGGAGCATATTTAGCTTTGTTGCTTTTCAAAGTTAACCAAACTTACATTTTAATTTAAGTCCATGAGAGAAATTTAAAGAATTGAAATGACTTTTTTTGGTGTATGATTATAAAAGAATTCATGATCAGTGTGAATATTTCAAATAGCATAGGAAAATAAACAGAAGTAATTTTCCTCTTAATTCTATTGCACACATATTTTGGAGTATATTCTTCTATATTCTTTTCCTATGAAGGTTGAAATCAGATTTCTAAGTAGTATGTGTTAGAGAAAGAGAGGGAGCAAGGGAGGCAGGGAGGGAGAGAGAGAATAAATATGTATTTAAAATACTGTATAAAATTTTGAGAGATGGAGAGAGAGAATGTGTATTTAAAATTATACCACATATACTGTTTTGAAACTTGCTTTTTTCACTCTGGTCTCTAATGTGCAGTAAATAGCATGTTAAATCATATAAGCTCTACCTCCTTTAATTTTGTTTTGCTTCAAGCCAGTCAGAATTGGAAGCTTAGGTTCTCTAACTGAACAATATAAAAGTTTGCTTTGAAGAAGCTGAAACAAAGCAGAATAGATGTAAATTGGATGGTTTATTAAAAATATTAATGGGATGAGTTTACTTGAGCTTTTGAGTCATGGCAGCTACTACAGTTTTTTCCAAAATGGCCAGATTATGACCATATGGGGAAAAAATGGGACATATTTCAGAGGAAGGGCCTCCAAAACTGAGGTCTGGGCTGGAGGTGGAAGAGTGTGTATAAGCTAGAGAAGCTGGTGACGTATGGTGGGCCAATTTTAGAAAATGGAGATATTGATACTATGACTTTTAAGGCTTAAACCTTGAAAGTAGAGCCTGAATGTTAGACCAAACCAGTGTATGTCATCAAGGTTTGGAATCCAGATGGTTACACCAGGGTCCACTCTAAGAGATCAAAACTGAGCAACAAATACAAGTAAAGATAAAATCTGAGCAAAGAGGCATAAAACATAGCTCCAGGTTCAAGCTAGGCACCAGGAGAAAGTTAAGGAATGGAATTTATATTCATAAGACTGGGAAGTGCAATTCAGTTTCTTGTTCATTTGGGCGGATCATTATAGTAACACACTTTGTCATCATTGACTTCGTGACGAAAAATATTTGCCTTTGCTTCATTTCTAAACACCCTTGGAAATGGGTGTGACTGACGAGTATATGCTGCTCCCCCCAGCAAGGTGGAGCTGTGTAGGTTGTGTGGGTTTTGTAGGAAAGGACCAGGTTTTCATGTAGGGAGTACTTTGGGTCAGGATGTAGGGGTATCCACAAGACATGATAGGCCTGCGATCCACTTTTGGCATCCCATTTCCCCATCCCCTGTCCTACCCACGCTGTTAGCCAACTTGCCCTACATTCATGTCAGGAGATTCACATGGTTCTTTTTACGCCTTGAAATGTGTCCCAGAAATATATAAGTAACACATTTATTATTTTGAATAAGTTCATAGGATGATTTTAGAAAGTAAATGAAAGGAAGTAAAAACTTTTCTTGATGGTAGAATAACATGGTTCACCAATAAAGAAGGCAGATCGGGAAAAAATGTCTAGGACATCACTGAGCTGACATTACTGTTATGATTTAACGCCCTCCCCAATTTTTCTCTTGACCCAGGCTTCCATTTTTATATAAATTCATTAGTATACTTTCTGTAACAATAGCAGTTCAGCAATAAACACAGTATGAATGGTTTGTTCTCTTTTCTTAGGCACAATAACCTTGGTGCCCGACCAAAGGGGCTGTCCACTCTGGTGAAGAGCGGTGTCCCTGAAGCATTGAGGGCAGAGGTATGGCAGTTACTATCAGGCTGCCATGACAACCAGACAATGCTGGATAGATACCGACTTCTTATCACAAAGGTAGGAAGCTTTTTTCATATTCTTCTCACTGGACAACATATTAAATAAATATTGTTTTCATAGGTGCAGTAAGTCATAAATGTTTTGAACTTCTTTAAAAACTATCAGTGTTGTGCAGCAAATAGTTCTGCCTTTTGTTCTGAGCATTTGTTGGATAGTAGATAGTGGGTAGTGGCTTTCACTTTTTTGTTGAAATGGAATATATTTATATTTCAAGTGTTTTCAATTAACCTTTCTTATTATACGAGATTTATATAGTTATATTTGTACACAGTATGCTTGTACTCGAGTATAATTTTGAAATCAAATTAACTTAAAATGAAATTAAAAGGCCTCCTGTGCTTATGTAATCTTATACTTAAATGATGTAGATAGTTGCCCAGATCCCTGTTCTGTCAGGAGTCCCTGGTTCCAATGTAAATTCCTGTGCTTATGTCCAAAAAAACTGATGGTAGAGCATGTACAAAGATAAGCTTCAGTCCTAGAATCTCTTCATAGGTCTCACCTCCTAATTTCTTACTCTACTCTAAATCATAGATTTAAAAATCTCTATTCATAAATGAGATGTTTTTGCTAACCAAGTCTTCGTTCCTCAGGATTTATCAACTTTTCAGATTCTTTAGCCCCTCTAATTCCTTCTTCCCTTACTTCCGTTTGGGCCTCCCTCCCTTTCGCAGATATTTTCTGAGTGCCTAGTATATTCAGTCACTGCTAAATTCAGATTATAAAAAAAAAACCTTTATCATTTTTTATAATTAGTGTGTTCTGCAGCGGAATGTGCGAGATGATCCATTGATGTGTGTGTGTTGGGGGGGATGTCTAAAGTTCCATTTGTATTTTTTTAAGTTGCAACACAAAGGATATTCAGCTATACTAATATTTTCTGTGCCATAGTACTGAGACTTGACTAAGTCCAGTGGCCATTTGTCCCATGTGAGTCAGGAGTGACCTGATGGAAGAAGGGGCTTGTGCACCTTGGGAAGGAATAACAGTGCTCACACTCATACATGCACTTTCATGATATTAGAGTTCTCTTGCAATTTGCGCGTGCTCAAATATGTGGATTTAAAGATTGTCTAGTTTTAACTTCGCCCCCACAGGGTATATGTGTGGTTTAAAGAGATTGCTATCACAGAATGTTACATATCAAGATACTAAAAAAAACAGAACAAAACAAAAACCCCACTAATCTGTCCCTTCAAGTAAGAATTAATGTGATAATGGATGACAAAGCAACTACCTCTGTAAATAAGTTCATGTTATAGAGAAGGACTTTTGAAACATTTGGCGATTTAAACATCACTGTGTGATTTTGTCGCACTGAAAGCTGTGTGCGTTATTATAAAACTCTTAACATCTTCTTCCTGGAATCAGAAATTCCAAATGTGTTTAAGACTTGTACAAACAGTTGCAGAAAATTTGGGACTGACTGTTAATACAAAAATATAACACCTTCTGATTTACTGATAAGAAAACTCATTTGAGAAAATGAGTGATTTCCTAACCAAATTTCAACAATATGATTGTTGGGTGGGACTGAAAAAAAAATGGTGCCCTCTGTTTGGGTCTCTGGATCTCTAGAAGTCTTTCTCAGATATGATAACGATTAAAACTGTGACTCAAGAAAACTGATTTTGAAGCAGGTTTTCAAATTATTGTTTCATAAACTGCTAAACAAGTATGTTAACAAATAATTCCTATTGTATGATTCTGTTACATGAAATGTGCAGAATAGGCGAATGCAGAGAGGCCGGAAGTAGACTAATGATTGCTATGGGATGGGGGTTAGAAGAATTGGGAGTGCTAACAGGTATGAGGTTGCTTTTGGGGGTGATAGAAATGTTCTGGATTTTGATAGTGGTGATGGTTGTACAACATTGTGAATTGTATACTTTAAAATGGTGAATTTTATGTTATGTGAAGTATATCTCAGTAGAAAAATTACACAAAATAAAACATTTAAAAAATGACCCATGTTTAATATTGAATAATATTTTTGTGAAGCATAACTTTTTCATTGTCTTTACCTTATTTTATATCCTATCTACATTTCTATGTAGATCTATATTAGCACAAGTGCTACTGTGTACATAATAAAAATGAGCAAAATAAGTACACATGTATTGGAAGTTTATGCCCAGAAAAGTTTTATTAATGGAGGTGTCTGAGGAAAAATACCCAGAGACCATATCTCTGGGTGTCAGATCACTTTTTTATCTAAAAAACAAACTATATACTTTTTTTTTTTAATATATGAAATTTACTGTCAAATTGGTTTCCATACAACACCCAGTGCTCATCCCAAAAGGTGCCCTCCTCAAACTATATACTTTTAATAGCTGCTTATAGAGTAGCCGCTACTGCCATATCCCTTTCTCTACTAAGAAGCTTTTAAAATTCATGTCTTTTAGGATTTCAGACTTTGGGAGCAAAATAAATAATAAGTCTCCCGTGATATTATTTATGAACTCCCAACAATTCAGTGTCTGTCATACATATGATAAAAGCTTTACCATATATGAAGCACCATGGTAATTTTGAATATACAATTTGCAGGAAGAAGTTTAAGATCAAGAGGCAGAATGACAAAAAAAAAAGTTTTCATTGAATAAAGTATTCTCAGACTCTTTTTTACTCTGGAACCTGGCAGTGATTTACTTTCTGCTTCTGGCAGTAGCAGACAGATACCCAGGCTTTGCCGCTTGTGGGACTTGGCACCTGCCTCTAGGTGTTCCATTCTGAATCACCTGCCTTCGTTCTATAGTTCCTGTTTCCTGCAGTTTCTTAACTTGAGAAGCAACAGCAGCCCCCTGATTCTCTGGACCATAGTGGTGCTGGCCAACCTAAAAGTTAGCAGTAGTGTCCCCAGTGTTCTGGTCTTCCAGCTTTTCCAGTACTTAAGTACCTAAGTTCTTACATTAAATCTCTCTTTCCCTGACTAAACTCGAATATACTTGGCATATGCTTGTCACCTTGTTGTCATGCCTCTAAGGGTATGGCAAAATGTTATACTTACAATTGCAGGATTTTTTTTTTTTTAAAGCAAAATGATGCAAACCAGAACCAGCTGAGGGACGAGATACATAGGGCAGAATCTGGTACTGAGAGGGTTCCGAATATGAAGCTTGCATCGTCGTCAGGGACACATTATCCTTCCCACATCACTGCGTGATAGTACGTACTTGGAAGATCACTAACCCAGGAAGCTTACCAAGCTTTGGACTCCAGAGTTTTTATGGGGTTTCGTTACATTGGCATGATTGATTGAATCATCACCCACCTAGCTGAACTCAATCTTTAGCTCTCTCTTCTCCCCTTCCCTGAAGTTGGGCTGATATCACCTGACTCAACACCTCTAACCACGTGTTTGGTTTTTCTGGCTTGGTTAGCCCCCAGTGCTGAGTCCTCTTTTTAACCTAAACTATCTGGGGCCTACCATAAGTTGCCTCCTTAGCATAAACTATCAGATTGTTGGAGGGGCCCACCGTGAATTAAAAAAAGACACTCCTATCATTTGGGAAATTCTAGGGGTTTAGAGATTATCTTCCATGATCCTGTACTGAGGCTGGACCTCTCTTTGGCTAATCTGATCAAGTCTATTGCCCTTTTAAAGAGCTTTCCCTTAAACCTAAATAGCAGTTTTCACTTAATCTTTTTGGCCAAAGCACTGTTACATGGCTACAATCTCCCTAGAAAGCTGGGGATTTTTTTTTTTTTTTAAAGTGGTCACAATGCTCTTCTCCTCCACCTCCCAAAATATGGGCTTAATAAGGAAGAAAAGAGAAAATAGATATTGGATAGACACTTAACCTTTCTCTGCTGCAGATAGCTGTTAATAGAGGCAATAGTTGAGGTATGTTGTGGAATAATTTATTATAAAAATTAAGCTTAGTAATTTATTTTAGGATGGCAAATGTTTAAAAATTACCACTAGAGATTACTAACTGTATAATTTAAGGTAATATAATACATATTTCCACATTCAGTTTATACATTTATGACTACATAAATTTTTTTTTTATCTTTTAAAATTTACATCCAAATTAGTTAGCATATAGTGCAACAATGATTTCAGGAGTAGATTCCTTAATGCCCCTTACCCATTTAGCCCATCCCCCCTCCCACAAACCCTCCAGCAACCCTCAGTTTGTTCTCCATATTAATGAGTCTCTTCCGTTTTGTCCCTCTCCCTGTTTTTATATTATTTTTGTTTCTCTTCCCTTATGTTCATCTGTTTTGTCTCTTAAAGTCCCCATATGAGTGAAGTCATATGATTTTTGTCCTTCTCTGACTAACTAATTTCACTTAGCATAATACCCTCTAGTTCCATCCACGTAGTTGCAAATGGCAAGATTTCATTCTTTCTGATTTCCGGGTAATACTCCATTGTATGTGTGTGTGTGTGTGTGTGTGTGTGTATATATATATATATATATATATACACCACATTTTCTTTATCCATTCATCCATCAACGGACATTTGGGCTCTTTCCATACTTTGGCTATTGTTGATAGTGCTGCTGTAAACATGGGGGTGCATGTGTCCCTTCGAAACAGCACACCTGTATTCCGTGGATAAATGCCTAGCAGTGCCATTGCTGGGTCGTGGCGTAGTTCTAGTTCCAGTTTTTTGAGGAACCGCCATACTGTTTTCCAGAGTGGCTGCAGCAGTTTGCATTCCCACCAGCAGTGCCAAAGAGATCCTCTTTCTCTGCATCCTCGCCAACATCTATCGTTGCCTGAGTTGTTAATGTTGGCCATTCTGACAGGTGTCAGGTGGTATCTCACTGTGGTTTTGATTTGTATTTCCCTGATGATGAGTGATGTGGAGCATTTGCTCATGTGTCAGTTGGCCATCTGGATGTCTTCCTTGGAGAAGTGTCTATTCAACTACATAAAATTTTTAATGTTAATTCTATTGTTGACAGTGCAATTTATCAAAAACAACATTTTAATATAAACAGTATAGAAATGTGTGGCTCCAATAATGTTCCTTTATTCAAGCTCTCAAGTTATAACATTTCTGTGGGAGGAAATACAGTGGTATTTTCAGTTCCCTTGTCTTCCTTGCTTCTAGCCAAAGATGATAAAAGATGAATGTCAATATCTTAAAAAACAATTTTGTCCTTTTTGTATGTTTACAGGTAAACATTAGGCATCAAGTGCTTATAGCCAAGAGTATATGTATGTACTTTGGTGGTGAATACATGTAAGCTTACCAGCCACTCAGTAGAAAGAAATGAATACCCAGAGGATTTTCAGTAAGAAGTGTCTCCAGTATTTGCTATTTGTTGGTCGTGGTTCAGCAGTTGGTAGTGTCTTCTTTTGGTCCAGTTAATTCTTCCTGTCTTATCAAGGAAATGGCAATACTTCAAGGTTAGTTAATGAAATGGTTCAGCTTGAACAAATAGTTGTTTTATAAAAACCCTACCAAGGACCTAATATTATGTAGGGAAGGAATGATAGAACCAGTAAAAAAATTTTATTTTAAGTAGTCTCCACATCCGACATGGGGCTCGAGCTCACAACCCTGAGGTCAAGAGTTACATGCTACACTGATGAGCCAGCCAGGTGCTCCAGTAATAGAAAAGTTCTAAAACACCTAACTTCAACCAATCCTTTTAGGATGGGTCTTTGCACAGTCTGTCCTAAAGTGAACTGAGGCTTCAGCCATTGCTGCTGCATGATTTCTGCCAGGGGCTGAGGGCATCGCCACTGTTGACAGATCAGTGACAGGCTCGTACCACATATTTCTGAAGTCTTAAGTTCTTTATTGCTTATAGTTAATATTTCATGTGATTCCTATGAAATTAGCATTCTTCATAATTTTGAGGCGAGAAGGATTGTGACCCTATAGGATCAAACAGAATTTAGAACTTGTGAACTGAGGATTAAATCTTAATATCTAGTTTGAGGAGCCACTGAGTAGTGATTACATTTTCACATATTAGCAACCTTTTGACATGAGGAGGTTATGTGTGTTTTAGGGCAACTTGAATTTATGTTGTTTTACAGAACTGTATTTGTAATTTCAGTAATTACATGACACGTGTGGTATAGTTTATCCATCAAGTGTGCTGATTATCATTTGCATAACATAGCAAATGTTGTATTACATTTCTGTGCTCTTTTGTAGAAGTGATCTGATTTGTAAAATTCATACTTTACACTTTATTAAAATCAAAACAAGTTTTTAATTTGATAAGCTTTCAGAAATAACATCATCATAAGCCATTTTCCTACCATTTGAGTTCTTGTTTTTTCCAAAGGAATATTTTCTTTAAGAAGTATCTCTCTGTGTGTATGTGTACATGTGTACACACACACACACACACACACACACACACACACACTTTCTTTTTACAGGATTTAAGTTCTAGTGCTAGATTCAGCTAAATTTGAGTCTCACCCCTCCCATGTATTAATTTATGATCTTGAAAAGTTATCCCAACTTTCTAAGCCTCAGTTTAATCATTTATAAGGCAGAGATAGTAGTACTGATTCAAATTAAATAAGATGATAACGTGCTGGGCACATAGTAAGTATTTGAGATTAGCTTCTACTATTTTTACCAATGTGATAATACATCATGAACATGATAACAGTTATAATGGATATTGGTGTCAGTCTATACTTCTACTTTAATATGTATGTTAGACTGCTTCCAGTCACATAATTTTCACAAGAGCGCACAATGTGAATAACACCTGATGAAATTGAGAAGGAACCTTTTTAGAAATGTAAAGTGTCAGACATTTTTTTTCTTTTTTTTTTTTTATCCCCCTGGTTGGTGAATATCATGGAATATTTGAATCCTAAAACTTGACCTTGTAGTGGTTATATGATTTATTATTTTAGTGATTATGCATGAAGTGTATCATAAAGTCAGATGATGTTCTCTAAAAACCACTCCTGATGACTGTCAAGGCTACAAGGCAGATAGTAGTCTCATTCACTTATTAATTCATTTACTGCAAGTCAGGTATTACTTTCATCAACTTATTAATCCATTCATTCGGCAAGTCTTTATCGAGCATCTTTCACGGGCCAGGCTTCCTATGGTTTCTAGGGCTACGTAGGTGAAAAGAGTTCATACCCTTGATGAGTGCAGCCTAGGGAAAGCCAAGCCTGTGCATGGATAGATTGCATTTACATTATGATACAGATTATAATAGGTATCTTAATCAAGTGTGTGGAATACAGACGAGGTAGTTGCAGCTCTGTTTGGGTGAGCTGGGAAGACTTCACAAGGAAGATGATGTCTGAGGTGGGAATTCAGTGCCTGAGCAGCATAGGAGAAGGGAATGCAGTATAGGACTGGCTTATGTAATGATTCAGCCTCCAGTTAGTGACTGAGCTTGGATTGTACAGGGAGCCTTTGCAAGTGGAATCAGCATGCTCCTTTCTTTCCTCACTCCTACCCCAGTTGCCCAGCTACGTCCACTATTCATGGGTCAATGCTTGTCCTCTTGTTAAATGAGAAGAATGTAATACAAGTTTGTTCTTGTTAGAATACATATGTGAAGTAAAAAACTTCAGAAAATATGTCATTTGAAAATGATATCACAAGGGAATATTAAATTGGCTTCCTAGGGTTGAAGTAGTAGAATTTTAATTAGTAATATTATAGAGTCTATTCAATAAATATTTGAGTATTTACTGTGTGCCAGGTGCTGTGCTAGGATGGTATTGCATGTTAATTTTTAGAATCCATGAACTAAAAAAATACTATCTATTGGCTAAATATAAAACAGTATGAACTTGCAAAGAAGAGCATGTGCTTAAACCTCTATCAGAGAGCCAAAAGGGCAGTAGTTGCAAATATTACTTTGGTAGTTGCTGCCAAAACTCTCTTTTGGAATATAAATAAAAACAGCTGTGAGACTGACCTGTTTTAAGATTCTGCAAGTTCTCTGCTTTCTTGAGCATTATTGTATGGACAGGTAAGGCTTCACTCTGTTTATTCTTGTCAGGTTGTTGGTGCTGCTCAGAGTGAAGCCTGTCTTCTGTCTGTTCTCCAGTGTATTATTGTAGCAGATGGCTTTTAATAAAACATGTAGGTAAAGAAAATGTTTTACTCTATTTTAGTGGAACATTCTATAATTATAATTACTGGACATTCTCAAGAGAAAGTATTTAAATTGGTATTTTTCTTGTGATTGAATAACATTTAGAGAATATTTAATTGAAAAGTCAAATTATGCTATCATTTATGTATTTTTTTATTTGAGAAGATTTCACAACTAAATTAAATGCTTTACATCATTTAGCCAGGTAGTTGTTTGCTTTTTGTTTACATGGTTTATTTTTTTAAAAATTCAGTACTGTTAGATCACAACTCTAGATTTCATCGAGAGGCAGGGCATCGCTTAATTACACGGCTGCTCTGTTCTCTGTCATCACCTTGTCTAGTTTTAGGAAATGAGCTTTTTGATAGAATGGGGTTATTCCAGATGGGTCTGTACCATCGATATGTGTAAAAGCCACAGACTCTCATACTGAATGGTACATTACTGATATAGCTCTAAAATTTACAAACATTCCTCCAGAAAATTCTTAATTCTTTAAAATATACTAACCCAACCAAAATAAGGTGGGCAAGCAGAATAAAGAATATTCACTGTGTTGTAATGTAAATGCCTTGAACACATAGACACCAGCAGTCTTTATTAGAGGAAATCAAGAATTATTGAAAGAGGTTCTTTAAGAAAATGTGTTTTTTCTTGTGTAGTAAGGGTGATGGTTTCTCACTACATAATTATACCTTGCTTATTACTGGTTTTTCACAGCATAATTTTTACCAAATTTTCTTTCGTCTCTGAGGTCTTTCATTTTCTTTGATATATATATTGACATTGCCATGTATCAAAACTATAATTATATGTGAATCTGAGCACTGACATGTTTCTGTAAAAATTTTAAAATTATTCTTTCATGTACTTAAGTGCCAGTGTTCTATTTCTAGTAACAGATAGTGTTCTTGTTTATCCTTTAAATGCAGTAAATAGTTTTCAGGTAAATTAAGGAACAGGTGATTTCATGTCATAGAGTTAGAGAAGTACATTGTTTTGAGGGAAGTCTTTTGAATTATTATTAAGCGTGCATCATTTAGTGGCATAAAAGCTGTATTTATAGCTTTAGAATTAAGGATAAGAGGAAAAAAGTGATATTTTTCGTAAATCATGCAAATTTTCAAGTTAGAGTATGACTCTTGGATCCCAATTTCATAACAACATTTTTTGCACAATAACTTTATTAACGTTATTTGCACTCACTTTATATTTATATTTTATTGGGTAATGTGGTATGATGAGTTTTCCTCCAGGGCTTTTGCATTGATTTACTTTTCCATTCAAATTTGTTTGGTTCTGTTTACCATTAATTAGTGCCAAGGTTAAAAAAAAAAAAAAGGGGGGTGAGACAACAGGTATGAGCCAAGTACCAAAAATCCACCCCCAGACCCCATATTACACATTTCTTGTCATAGTTTGGTAACAGTTAACAAACAAAATTATCCATTTTGTTTGATAACTTCATGAATCTCTCTCAGTTATCTTCTCTTTATCTTTTTGTGTCTCTTTATATTTGTCTCTCCATCATATCTTCCATTCTCTATTACCTGCCTCTTGTTAACTGTCCATAATGTAGCTGTGAAAGTGGTTTTCATTATTTGTTGTTTTATATTTGCTGGGTTTCATTTTCCCTGTGAATTTCTCAGATTAGGCTGCATGTTAGTTGCATGGCTTTTAGTTGATTTTTAAGACTGATAAGAGATTGTGTCATCATAGATAAACTGTCATTTTGTTTCTCCAAACAAAATGTACTTTGTATCCTCAGAGCCTGGCACTAGCCTTTAACATAAATATTTGTTGAATGACTACATGAAGTAAACCCTTTGGTCAGTGCCCCATGATTAGACAAAAAGGAGGGATTAATTGGTTATGGCATTATAATCGAAGAATATATTAGAAGTTATGAATGTTATGTTTTTAATAGAACACTTCAGCTTGTAGACCAGAGTGGATTAATTGAAGTCTCACTTTTGCCATCACATTTTAAAAAATGTTTTATTTATTTTAGAGAGAGACAGAGAGAGAACAAACAAGCAGGGGAGGGGCAGGGAGGGAGGGGTTGGGGACAAAGAATCCAAAGTGGTCTCTGTGCTGACAGCAGAGAACCCAATATGGGACTTGAACTCAGGAACCATGAGATAATGACCTAAGCCGAAGTCAGACACTTAACCAACTGAGCTACCCAGGCACCCCTTTTCATCACATTTAATGAGTAGCTCTTAGGGACCAGATGAAAGACTAATCATTGAAAAGTTTTCTTCTTAATTTATTCAAATTGTTCATTATAAGATAAATAATTATTTCTTTTGAGCTTATGGAATAGATATATAATTGTTAATATGCACAGAGACCCCAAAATATTAAATACAGTGCATCTCCTATTGCAAACTCATATCCTAGTTTCTACTTCTTTTCTCATCAGTAGAAAAAAAAATAAATAAATGGAAAAGCCAAAGGACCATTGAGTAAACTTAGGATTATTGTAGGCCTTAGAAAAATTCAGTTCCTTTGTAAAATTTCTTGAGATTCCTCAAGAAGATACTAGATGAATACTATGTTGGGGATATTATTGACAGTGCAAAAATTTTTCAGACTTTAAAGCTTTATTCCATAAACTGGCTTTTGATTTAATTAATATATTCATTCCATAGACTGTTTCAAAATACATATTGTAATTAACTCAATATGCTGCAATTTAAAAAGAATAGTTGTACCAGAACAATTTATTATGATTCTCATTTGATTGTTTTTTTTTCTCTATTAAATCTTTACTTTTTCTAGAATTCACAATTTTATCAGTAATGCTTCTATTAAGAATACAATAGGCTTTCCTTTTATACATACAAACTTTTTTATTCCTAATGAATGATGCATAGACTAGGTAAAAATTGCTGAAAACTTTTTTATTGCTAGGTTGGAAATTTATGGGTATGCATAGTTGAGGACTTTACTTGTTAACTACTGCCAGAATAATTGAATCACTTCTACCCTTTAAGAGCTGATCTTTGACATGTTTATTAAAACTACTTAATCTTTTAATAGATGACTAATTTTCTGAAGACAGCATTATGCAGCCTTTACCTCGATACCTGCAAAAATTATGTGAAAAGGAGCAATTCCATTTAACTCTTTAAAACTTTAGTTCTTGTTTGAAAAGTATGATGGCAATTTTTAATTAAAAACTTATCTTTAAAAAAAAGAAAGCTTATCTTAATTTTTCTACCCATCTGTCTATTTGATACTTAGATACTCTAGGTAAGGTTCCATCTCTTCATACAGATTATGTAATCACAGTCTCTGTAGCTTTCTTTACTTCATAGGGACTTCAGATCTTTGCTTTGAGGAGTTTCAAAGGTCACACCTGTGCAGTGATGATTTAGGTGTATTTACAAAATTTCTTTCTCATTTAGTCCTATGGAGCTGATCATGCAGTCAAAAGGGAAATTGATCTGTATTGCATACTATTTAAAATGAAGATTCTTCTGAGTAAAAAACTATAGAAGAATTTAAGGATTGAAGGGATTCCCTAGAGGAATTATGTAGAAGGAGTTAATCTCTTTTTCCCCCTGGGGTTGGTGATGTATCTATAGGTACTGACCTACAGTTTTTCCAACTTATTTTTATTATGAACAGATCCTTCCCTATTAGAATAGAAAATAGATTGAGTTTGATCCTTGGGAAAAAAATGATACTTAATAGTACCGTGAGGAGAGTCATTGTTTTTGTCCCAGTGGCACAGTGTAGTCTTGCATTAAGTGCTCTGGGACTAATTAATCAGGAAACGACTATAATTAAAAAGGAAACTGCTCATCAGCTGCCTGCTCAGGCTATTTTACAGAAAGAAATTGGAGACTTAGCTATTTGCTATCCAGCTTCTAGCAACTTTCTTTAACTGTTTATGTCCTAGCTGAAAGGAGCGATTTAAAGATTTCTAGTGGACTTTATCTTGTAGTGGTAAACTTTGATGCTTAATGGACCTCTTTTTAGATGTAATTTACATGATAGCAATAATTTTGGGAGTTAAAATATTTTGGTTGATCTGCAAGGTTTTTAAACTTGTAATCTTACCATTTAAAAAAAAATTTAATGTTTCTTTATTTTTGAGGTGGGGGAGGGGCAGAGAGAGAGGGAGACAGAGAATCCAAAGCAGGTTTTGCGCTATCAATGCAAAACCCGACATGGGGCTAGAACTCAGGAACTGTGCCCAGGTCGGACGCTCAACTGACTGAGCCACCCAGGTGCCCCTTAATCTTACCATATTTTAAAAATTCTGGAACAAACCGTGCTACTTAGAAACAATCTTAGTAGATACCATTTGGGTATGTATCTAGATATATATAAATATAAAGAAACATATATATTTGTCATGTGAGATCACAATCAGTGTAAATATCTGACAACTATTAGTGGATTTGTTTAACTCATATTGGCATTTGTGTCAGCTTAACCATTTGGTTTAACTGAAGTCTTTTTAGAGAATTACTACATAAGAGAGACTATTTTAATTTCACAAGAGTGTGCATTATATATGTATTCTGTGTCTTGTTTCCCAGGCTTTTTTGTGTTTGTATGATGATACTATATCCAGGATATAAGATTTTTCATAATTTACCAAATAGTGATTATGAACTACTGGTAAGAACTTTTATCATTGTTCTTAATGTTGCTCTTGTTAACTTACTTCCTGTCTTTTGATATTTGTTTTAATACATATTCAGAGGTTTATTAGTTTCTAAAATGGGCAAGTAGTTGGACGCATTAGGAAGATAAGAATTAGAAAGTTACCTTCAGTAAGAATTGGAATTGTAACTTACTCTTTTTTGTATCCTTTGCACCCTTCCACTCCTACCTGCTGGCACACAGTAGATTCTGATTTTTATATTCTGATTCTTTATTTTTATGCAGATGATTTGAATTGTGGTCCTTTGGGGATCACTTTATTCTTTGCTGTTATTTCAAATAAGGTATAGCTCAAGATTCTAAATCTTGTACAAATGATTGCTGACAAAACACTGTCTGGCATGCTTCGCTCTGGCAACATAAGTCTTGTGGTTGTGGGAGTAATTGCTTTAAAAAAATTTTTTTTTTTAACGGTTATTTATTTTTGAGACAGAGAGAGACAGAGCATGAATGGGGGAGGGTCAGAGAGAGGGAGACACAGAATCTGAAACAGGCTCCAGGCTCCGAGCTGTCAGCACAGAGCCCGACGCGGGGCTTGAACTCACAGACCGTGAGATCATGACCTGAGCTGAAGTCGGCCGCTCAACCGACTGAGCCACCCAGGCGCCCCGTAATTGCTTTTTAAAGGTAGATGTATTTCTGTTGAATTGTCATTTGTTTAAAAAAAAAAAAAAAAAAAAAAGGAAGACGAAGAAGAAGAAGAAAAAGTTGTTAACCCAGAAATGCTACTAACCTGTATTATGTGCTATATCTGATGGGAGCAAGACAGTGTTGGCAACAAGAAGAGTATTAAAACAGGAGCCATAACTTTCATTCAGGTTTTAGATTTCTGGGCTTCCTTTTGATTAAAGTTTTCCTTTGAACTTTGGGTATGTGGATTTGCATTAATGCTTTGCATAACTCAGTTACTCAGATGTTCATCTTATTTGAAGTATTGTCATGTGCTTATTTAATACATTAAATTTGAGAATTGATTTAGAAACATTAGTTTACCTTTTTGATTTACCTGTGGATTAGAGTGATTATAGTCAATAATAGTATTACAGTTAATGCAGAATAGTATTAATAGTAGTTAATACAGTTAATGCAGAATAGTAATAATAGTATTACAGTTAATGCAGAAATCTAAAAGTTTAAATAAATACTCAGCCCAAGGTCAAAAGGAAGAGGTGTGTCAGAACCGGAAATAGAAACTAGAGTTACCTGTAATTTATCTATGATTTTTAACTCTCTTTTTAGTGTTTTCCATTGAACTTCCTTGGAGCATAAAGTTACAGAGAATATTTCTTCTTTATATTGTGGTAAAACTGCAGGTTTATCAAAGTTTTCATGAATAAATAGTACCTCCAGAGACTGAAAACTAAGAGGCAAATTGCTGGCTTTCCAGAGGTAGCCTTTCCAGTGCGGAGGTACGTTAGCACATCCATAGGACTTGTGTTTTGTCTGGGTTGCTCACCAGTGGCAGTACCGACTCTCCTTGGTACACATGTGACAGTGGATAAAAGCTGTGTATCACTCCAAAATGATGTTGAACTGATCCAGAATAGACGCTTGAATCATTTACTTTTCATAGGTAACAGATGATATTTAGATTAGTAAGGTAGTTGATATTATTTCCACTGAAACTGTGTTTTCTGGGGGCGTGGAGGTAAACTTTTTTTTTTTTTTTTTTTGAGGGAAACTTTTAATTACTGCTTTATCACCAGGTCAAGTCATGCAGTTACAAAGTAGTTAGAAATTTCTCAAAGACTGTTGTTGGTTTTGTTTTGTTTTTTAAAGCTCATTCTTACAAAAATAATATCCAGTACTTCATTGGGACACTACTGTTCAAAAGGCCCTGGCCAAGTAAGCCCCAAACAAAACACTCAACCCAAGGTTGTTTTCAGCCCACTGTTAATGAAGTTATACATAGAGTACAAGGCCTCTAAAAGAGGACACAAAGGCGAGTTGGGGCTATTGGCAAGGCTCAGAGCTGCCAACTGGACTCCAACATGGGAGCCTAAGTGGCTTTTTTCTGGGGCATTTTACTTGAATTATTGCTCAGACAACACAGTAGGTGTTTAAAAGAGAAGAATAATTAACATGATAAGGAGGTTATTCTCTTTGGACTGTATGTCATAATTATGGTTAATAAATTCAGACAGTCTTAACAAAAATAGCCTCCATCATTTGTAGGTATGAAGATAACTTAATTTTCCATCAGGCTTTTAATTTTTGCTCGACAATAATACATGATTGATGAGCTATAAATGAGACTGTTTTCTGTTACAAAAATACAAGCTTTTTTTCATTTATTATACTTACAGGCATTCATTCCACTGATACTGGTAATGGAACCCTATGTAGAATGATTTTGTTACCATACGAGAGGAAAGATTCTCTAAATTCTATCTAGTTTGTACCAAATTCAGTGGTGTCTTAAGTCATTGACAGTTTTTAAATATAGGGGTCCTCTGGTGGCATATTAATACTTTGAGAGAATGGTTACAAATTAAATAATGACTTTGTTTTTTTATTCTAGAGATAGAGATATTCTCTAAGCATGCATATAGCAGTGGAACATCCTTGAAACACAAGAGAAACCTATGTTTATATTGGTAGTTTTAAGGGTTCTCCAAGGATTCCAGTCTTGCTTCAGGAGCACCCCAAACAGTTTTTAAAGGAGGGCTTAGTCCAGTAAAAAACATTGGGGCAAACCTAAATGCCAGCATTATGTCACTTTGATTCTATTAGAGTATAAACTTAGAATACAGTCTAAAGTGCCGATTCCATACCTTCCTGCAAGTCTTGATTTAATCACCAAGCAGAGTCAATACTTGATAGTTTGTTCTTGGTTTGTTTACATTCAGTTTAAATTTCACTGTTGACTTTTTGAGGTCAGAAACATTTTCTAGGACAGACCTCAGAATTTAATGTGTCTTCAGAACACCTGTGAATCTTGTTAAAATGCAGATTCTGATTCAGTGGGTCTGGGTTGGGCTTGCAATTCTCATTTCTAATAACCCATCTGTTAATGCCAATACTTCTACTGGTCTATGGCATACAATTTAAGTAGCAAGGGTCTAGGTCTTAGGCTTTAAGCTCTAAAATGTTTTTGAAATACTTTTTTTTCAAATGTTTATTTTTTTGAGAGACAGAGATAGAGTGTGAGTCGGGGGGGTGGGGCAGAGAGAGAGAGAGAGACAGACAGACAGACAGACTGACTCAGGATCCCAAGCAGGCTCCAGGCTGTAAGCTGTCAACACAACGCCTGATGTGGGGCTTGAACTCATGAGCCATGAGATCATGACCTGAGCCAAAGTCGGACACTTAACCGACTGAGGCCACCCAGGCACCCCTCTGAAATACTTTTTAAATTATTATTGCCTGAGTGAATGCCTATAATTATTTCTGGCTTATTTTAGTTGAGAAAGAAACAGCTTGACAATGAATTTCATATTAAAAAAAAAGAAAGAAATAGCTAAAAAGTCACAATGTAATTTAATACTTACTATAAAATAGTTTTTAAAATTTTCTATAATTATGGGTAAACCTTTACTATAATAGATCATAATTGAATACTATCATTGTTATAGACAGATAAGATAATATAGTTTAAAAACTAAAATAGTTATAGTTTCTTATCAAAGGAATACTATATAAGTATAAAATGAGAATCATGACATTGGATTAAACCTAGTTGCCTTGTAAGGTTTAAGTTCTTTTTTCTTAATTTATGCTTTATGTAACATCTGAATCATCTGATACTTGGCTTTTACTTGATGGAAAAGAAGGAAGGAAAGTCAGAGAATCAAAGAAGTAGACAATTCTTGTGAATGATTTTTCTCTCTTGGGTTTTGGCTGTCTACTTTCATTTTTGATTCAGGCGGCTTCCTTAATTCTCAAAATGTATGGAGCCTTTTAGGTTTTCCATTTGAGCCTGAAGAATAAGAATTAAATTTTACTTCCATTAATCTTCATTCCCATTCTACTTGACCCACCACATTTAAAACCTTAATATGTTTTACTTCCCAGGAAGATAAGTCCTATTCACCATTCCTTCTGTCGGGTTATATTGAGAGAAGAGTTCTTTAGTGAAAGCAAACCACATTAATTTAAAATATTCTATCACGGAGATAGTAGCTTAACACAGTGTAAGGTTACTGGAGGGCTATGTTTTTTTCTTTTTTGGAAATGGGTAAAGATGCAACCAGAAAGATACTGTGACAAGTAGTCCTCTAGGAAACCTGGCCAGTGCTTTTGCTGTAGAACTGAAATGACATATACTAAGTACCTTAACTGAAATAGCCACTTTATTTGTATTACTTTTTAGAAATCACTCCCAGGAAGAAAATTAGTTTAGATATTATTCATGACATATTTGAACACTGACATAAACATGATTAAGTGAATCTTGAGCATACTGTGTATTAATCCAGATTGTTGATTTGCAGAGCATTAGGTTGAATGTTACTAATTTAATTTGTGACAGTGCTTTTTATTTTATTATGACTTTTTTGTGAGAGTGCTTTTTATATGGCACTCATCATTCAAGACATGTTTAGTATCACTCTAAATGCTCAAGAGGATTTATAAACTGGCTTTTAATTTTTATTTATTTTTTCTTTTTTTAAGTCTTTATTTTGAGAGAGAGAGAGAGAGAAGAGGGAGGGGTAGAGGGAGAGGAGAGAGAGTGAGATAATCACAAGTAGACTCCGTGCTGTCATTGCAGAGCCTGATGCAGGACTTGATCTCATGAACCATGAGTCATGACCTGAGCCAAAATCAAGAGTTGTACATTTAACCAACTGAGCCACCCAGGCACCCCTAATTTTTATTTCTAATATGTCTTTCATCTCTCCCTTTTATGCTACTTAGTTGTGTTTGATTTTCCGATATGGATTCAGGTTTTGTTGGGCCTGAAACATATGTAATTTTGGGATGGGAGAGGTCTTTAAGGAAAAGAATGTTTTTTGTTTGTCTGTTTTGCAGATTTTGCAAAAGCATATAATGATGTGAACATACTACTAGGGACTTTTCCAGGACGGAATGAATTTTAAGCTAGGCTTTATCTTCTCCCAGTATCACAAACTGAGAAAATAAAATACTTTGTACTTTTTTTCCTGTTGAAGTCTAGTCTAGTTAGTTTTATGTTGCAGCTGGGATTCAAATATGGACATTCTCCATCTTCTTTGCCATCACTACAGTCCAAGACATATTTTTCTAATGCAACAGCAGTAGCTTTCCAAATGGTCTTTCCACTTCCATATTTTTACCTCCTACCCCCTTTGCTCCAGCCTGTTCTCCATATTGCAACCAGAGGCCCTTTTTAAAAACTTTCCAGTGATACATTTAGGAAAATGTAGATATTTATCACGTTTGTGTGTGTGTGTGTGTGTGTGTGTGTGTGTGTGCGCGCGTGCACGCGCGTGCACCTGCTCTTCATTTATTCCTAAAGATTCAAGTTTCTCTCTGATATCATTTCTCTTGAGCCTGAAATAATTTCTCTAGCATTCCATGTGGTGCAGGTCTGTTGGTAACATAATTTTCCTTTATCTGAAAATGTCTTTCTTTTGCCTTTATTGTCAAAGAATGTTTTCCCTGTTTGTAGACTATAGGGTTGATAGTTTTCCTTTAAACATTTTGAAGATACTGTTGCAGTGCCTTTGGCTTCTCTTATTCCTGGTGAAAGCACATAGTCACTCCAGAGTCTGTTTCATGGGCTTGTGACCTGTGCAGTTGCATAGAGTTCCACACTTAAAAGGCTGTGTGCTTGGTTACATTTTCTGCTGTTGTTGTCTTGAAACTCTTAATAGTTTTCGGGCCCCCTGTTTTCAATTTGCATGGAGTCTCACAATCGTATAGCTGGACCTGCATCATTTGAATCATTGCTCTCCTATATGTAATATGTTGTTTTTCTCTGGCTGCTTTCAAGATTTTCATTTTCACTTTGGTTTTCAATAGTTTGATAATGATATGCCTAAGTTTGGTTTTCTTCATGTTAGTCCTCTCTGGGGCCACAGATCTTCTTAAATCTGTAAGTTTATATCTTTCACCAACTTTGGAAAGATTTGGGTCATTATTTCATCAAATATCTCATACTCCCCATTTCTCTTCTCTACTACTAGGATTTCATTTGTTGATATTGTTCCCTCAGATCTCTGGGGCTCTCTGTTTTTTATTTTTTGGGTCAGAATAATTTGTAGGTAGAATAATTTTTGTTGACCTATCTTCAAGTTCACTTAGCTTTTCTTTTTTCACCTCTAAGTCCATCCAGTGAATTTTTTTAAAGGTGTGTGTGCGCGCGCATGCGCACATGCGAGCAAGAGAGAGAGAGAGCACCCAGGTTGCCTCCACACTGTCATCGTGGAGCCCAATGTGGAGCTCAATCTCATGAACAGGAGATCATGACCTAAGCTGAGATCAAGAGTTGGATGCTCACCTGAGTGAGCCACCCAGGTGCCCCTAATTCCATCCAATTAATTGTTACGTTTGTATTCTAAAGTGTTCATTTGGATCTTTTTTATATTTTCATTTTCTCTCCTGAAATTTATTCTACTTTTACTCATTGCAAGTATAGTTTTCTTTATGTCACTGAGCATAGTTTTCATATCTGCTTCATAGCCCTTGTCTGATAATTTCAACATTTGGGTCATGTTAAGGTTGGCTTTTGTTGATTGTTTTTTTCCTTTACAAATGGGTTACAGTTTCCTGGTACTTGTTTGTTAGATAATTTTGGAATTGTGTCCTGGAAATTGTGGGTTTATGAGAGTATTGACTTTTTGCTTAGCAAGTGTTTAACTTGATTTTATTCAAATTTTAAGCTCTGTCTTGCCTGTGGTGGTTAACAGCCCAGTTCTCTGCTCAGTCCATTTATCTTGAGCCTGCCAGCTTGTAGTCTTCTGCATGTATGCTTGGTTTGGGAGTTACCCAGAAACTTGGGAGATGTTATACACAGAATTTAGGATTCTTATTTTCTGGCCCTTTCTTTTCCATTATTTCCTTACTCTGTGGCAACTGTGATTACTCTGGGCTTTGACCCTGGCTTCTCAGTCAGGAAGGATAGTATACCTTCTATTGGAACTTCAGCCGTCTTGCATCACATTGTGACTTTGGCCTGCCCTCAGGTCATAGCTGCAAAAAAGGCATACTTAATGTCAGATATTCCCATTTTTCAAGTTTGGATTATCTCTCCAAAGTATTCCTGCTTTTTTTCTCTCTCCAGAGCCCTCAGTGAATTGTTTCACTTTTTTATATTTAGTCTAGAGCTTATAGTTGGTCTGTTAGGGCTTAAGCTGTCATACTAAAAGCACAGCTTTTTGCATGTATCAAGCTTTTAGTACTTTGAGGGGAAGCAAGAATGATTTATCTGAGGCTTATTAGCATACTCTTCTGAGAAAGTAGAAATCTGATAATGCTTTTGGTGATATAAAATAGCTAATCTTTATGAGTATTTATTATTGAATGTATGAACTCATTTAATTATTGCTACTTGTTTATATTATTTTATAATTACTTAAGTGTTATTATTGAAGCATAACGATTTTCTATAACTTGCCCAAAATGGTAGTAATCAATAGAGTTGTCTGGTTTAAGAGCATATTCTTTGGATTGATTTTTGTAAAAAAAAAAAAAAAAAAAAAAAGAATTTTTTCTGTGGTTTCTTCCACATCTGTGGTTTCTTCCAGTTTGGAGACTGATTGTAAACGTAACAAGCAAGAATATCTTTTCTGCCCTTTGGGGGAGAATTGTCTTGTGTCTAGGTTCCCTGTGCCTGATTAATAAGGATCATCAAGATTTAAGTAATTTCTTTTAATCTTTGAACAACTTACAAATGTTTTAAGAGTAGAAAACAGAATTTATAATCATTTATATTTCATAGCTGACTTAGTCCTTTTGGTCTCTTATAACAAGATACCATAAAGTGGGTTGCTTACAAACAACAGAAATTTATTTCTTACAGTTCTGGAGGCTGGGAAGTCCAGATCATGATACAGTAGATTCAATGTCTGGTGAAGGCCTACTTCCTTGTGTATAGAGGGTGCCTTCTGGCTTTGTCCTCATATGGTGGAAGAGGCAAGGCAGCTTTCTCGAATCACACTTATAAGGGCACTAATCACTTCCCAGACACTCCACTTCCTAACACCATCATCTTGGGTGCTAGAATTTCAACATATGGTAGGACACAAATAATCAGTTTATAGAAATACCCCTTCTTAGTTTTTTTTCTATATTTTTTCTATATTTTTAGTTCTTAGTTTTTTCTATATTTTTTTCTATATTTTCTATATTTTCTATTTTCTATATTTTCTATATTCTTAGTTTTTTCTATATTTTTTTTTCTAATTTTGTCCTTATGAAAGCCTTTACAACACCAAAGCCAGTGATAATCCCTTCTCCTTTATTGATATGGAAATAGAAGCCCAAGAGAAGTTACATGAAATAGTTTTATATCGTTCAGGTATCCATTTTTTCTTTGAAGTTTTATTGGTAAAAATAGTGACATTGTTAGCATACTTTATAATTTTTCCCCCCAAATTTCTCATAAATATTGCCTTATTTAATGTTCCAATTAACCATCTGGGATAAGCAAGACAATTGGTGTATTACTCTTTTTTTTCCGATGAGAAATCCAAAGGTACAAGAATTTATATGAGATACATAAGTGTAATTATAACATATGAAGCTGTAACCTGCATCACTAAAACTAATTCTGTGTCCATTGTTCTGTATTAAACTATCTTATTTGGCTTCCAGGTAACTCTGACAATATAGAATATAAACTCATCTCACCAACATTTTCCCATGGTATCTTGAGACTGTGACATTATAGGAAGCACTTAACACTTCATTGAATCAACAGATAATGAACAAAAATAAACGTTTTGACAATATCTCCACATGTCTTTTGGACTTTTTTCTTCTTTATTCTCTTCTGAAAATTGTACTATGAGTAAAACTGCTTTTTCTCTGTCTCAAAATGAACTGCATAGTATTTTCCAAAGTGGCATGTACCTATACTTTGATTTATGAATCAATACAAAAATTTAAAAGACTTCTGGGCCAAAAGGCTTACTTAAATATGCTTTGGGATGCAAATGCATTATAAATATTTACATTGGATAATTTTCCTGTATAATCCTTTTGGAGGTCTTTTGAAGGTTTCTTTTTTTTGTTTGCTTCTTTCCTTCTACGTTCCTTTCTTCCCTCCCTCCCTCTTTCTCTGTCCCTCCTTCCTTCCTCTTCTTTCCATCCTTCCTCTAGTATAGAGTACTGTTCTGTACAAGTCTTACCCTATCTTCTGCCAAGCCTTCAAATCTAATTTTGGAACAACTTCTCTAGGTAATTGAAGTACAGAAGGTATGAGTGTTCACTTTACTTGTGATTTATATATGACATCTGTTTGAAACTAAACTTTCTCTCTTTTCAGAACCAGAAAAAAATATATTTATTTTGGGATATGTAGGCCAAAGGCAAATGATCTGAGAAGTAAGCACCCTTGTTCCTAAAGGAGAGTCACTTCAGTTTATATAAAAAAAGATATATTTGACCGAAACCAAAGGACCTCAGAAATAAAGCATAGTATACAGTAGGCTGTCAAGAAAAAATTTACTGAACGATGAGTGAAGGAAATGTGTGTCTATGTTTTTATGCTTTACCTTCATGCCCTTAGGATTAGTAGAGACAATGGCTTGTAGTTTAGCTTCTGCTACTTTTCCATTCTCCACCTGGCATTTAAAATTAGTAAAATGCAGGGGCGCCTGGTGGGTCAGTCGGTTAAGCGTCTGACTTCGGCTCAGGTCATGATCTCACAGATCGTGTGTTCAAGCCCCGCAGTGGGCTCTGTGCTGATGGCTCAGATCCTGCACCTTGCTTAGGATTCTGTCTCCCTCCCTTGCTCGCGCTGTCTCTTTCTCTCAAAAATAAATAGACATTTTTTAAGAGTCTCTTATGCTTTGGCTCTCTCTCCCACTCTAACCTCTTTTTTTTCTTTTTCTTTTTTTCTTCCTTCCCCTCCTCCATGGTTTTCTGTTAAGTTTCTCAGGATCCACATAAGAGTGAAAACATATGGGACAAACTGAGGGTTGATGGGGGGTGGGAGGGAGGAGAAGGGTAGGTGATGGGCGTTGAAGAGGGCATCTTTTGGGATGAGCACTGGGTGTTGTATGGAAACTAATTTGACAATAAATTTCATATAATAAAAAAATAAACATTAACAAATACAATCAGTAAAGTGAAGATTATCCTTCATTCCTTGCCTCGAGTCCATGACACTTCTGTATTTCTTTCATTATTAAATGCTTTTTAATAATTTTAAAAATACACATGTTCATTTCTAGAAACATTTTATCATGTGCATCTCAGACTTTAATGTATGGCATCTCAGCCATATTTTTTTTTTAAAAAATTTTTTTCAACGTTTTTTATTTTATTTTTGGGACAGAGAGAGACAGAGCATGAACGGGGGAGGGGCAGAGAGAGAGGGAGACACAGAATCGGAAACAGGCTCCAGGCTCCGAGCCATCAGCCCAGAGCCTGACGCGGGGCTCGAACTCACGGACCGTGAGATCGTGACCTGGCTGAAGTCGGACGCTTAACCGACTGCGCCACCCAGGCGCCCCGCAGCCATATTTTAAGTACATATACAATAACCGTATTTTAAGTCAAAATTGGGTAGCAGTTGTTTTGCTTCCTGTACAGGAAACAGAAAGGTGCTGGAAAAAACTGCCAGGTATTTTAAACTACGTTCAATGCAGTAATCTCCTTGAAATCATACTTTCTGAAGTGTCTTTTTGTTACTATGAAATAAAAACATGAATAAATTCTGGCTTTTAATGCATTTCATTGATGTGTAGAGAGCATCATTTACAGCACACCTTTATGTTCCAGTTGTGCTCATCATTAACACTTGATTGGCTTTATTGTTAACAGAATATACCATTGGAACGCAAGTTTTTGTGGAGTTAAAGTAAGCCAATAGGATTATCATTTAACATTTAGAAAATGATGGTTAAACCGTCCTCGTTGGTCAGTGCAAGCAAATAGTAGAGAGCTTTCTGCTTCTTGTTGGCTGCTGTTTTGGTTGGTAAGGAGCACTATTAACACTGAATATTATTTGAGATATGTACGTCATCGTCCACAGCATTGGCGATCTTTTTGTTGTGCTGAGTTTCTTCATTAGAATTTGTTACGGCATTTGATGTAAATAGAATTTGACCTTTAAAACCAACAAATATTGTAGCAAAAATTAAAATTTTTTAAAAATGTTTGTTTATTTTGAGGGAGAGCATGAGCGGGGGGGAGAGGGAGAGAGAGAGAGGGAGAGGGAGGGAGGGAGGGAGAGAGAGAGAGAGAGAGAGAGAGAGAGAGAGAGAGAGAGAGAGAGAGAGAGAGAGAGAATTCCAAGCAGTCTCCACACTGCCAGAGCAGAGCCTGACATGGGGCTCAAATGCACAAACTATGAGATCATGACCTGAGTTGAAGCTTAACTGACTGAGTCACCCAGGCACTCCTGTAGTATGTTATTTTTTATCAGTAGTTTTCTTTTATGTCTACAGTTTTTGTGTCCCAACTCACATTAATAATATTATTAATAGGCACCCTTGTGAATGTAAAAATTTCAGGATTCTCAAGAACTTTTAAAAAGCATCAAGTGTCGTAATTTCATGCCTCATTTGGTAAGCATTGCATTTTATAATTGAAAGAGATTAGGCCTTTGGGACTGGAAGAATTCAAGTGACGTTCTCTCATCCAATGAATAGTGGACTAGAGCTTTATTCTCTTGTTTCCAGTAGCATTTGGCTGAGACATGAAGAGTATTTCCAATAATTTTATTCAGAATCCCCTACCAACGTGGATTCTTATGAAAATTCCCCAAAATATAGGAACAAATTAGACATATTTTTTATTCTAATAGATTAAAAAACTGAATAATCAAAACAAAACAAAAACACAGTCTGATTGTTCTGTTTGTCTTTTAGTAATGATGGGGTTTAGACCAGTGTTTTCCACAAATACAGTACATCCTCATTCAATAATTGACATTTTTCTCTTGATTCATGTTGGTTAAACCCATTAATGCAAAGTTAAAATTTACAAATATAATGACATTCCAGTAATGTTGGATAAAGATTCTTTTTGCAATTTTCCAGAACTTTTCTAATACCCATTTTGTGTACAGACAAAAACCTTAATTGTAATAGTGCCATGCACCTATTTTATTAGGAAGCTCAGAAAAGTATAATTAAGTTTCATCTACTTTAAGGGAAGAAACTTTATGGGTGAAATAACATTTATTATCAAAATTATCATTGGTCAACTGGCAGAATTTTACTGTTTGTTACAATTAGCCATCATCATTTTCAATGAAGTTCTGTATGAAACACTTCCTATTTAATACCTTTGCTTTTGAACAACACCAGTAATTTCTTTTCCCTTGGGGCATACAGCTGTCTCCAGCCTACTCAGAGCCATGTCAGGGCATAAAATCATCTTGACAGAAAGCTTTAAATTATAAATAGTCCCATAATGACATTCAGCTTGGGCGGTACATTTATAAAAGAAGTTATTAAAGAAAATGTCATTCCAACCCATTACTATAACTGGAATCCTTCACATTTCTGCAGTCATCTTTTGATGCTCAGATAATATTTGCATACGCAAGCATTTAAACAGGGCTGTCGAATTTACAAGTATAAAGACATACTAAGGATATTGGATAAATGGCTTCCTAAAATGTTCTGAAACTTTTCTATCACAAATACATCTTCATATATGCCTTCTCCCTGTGAAGACTCTGGAGGGACTGGAGTATTAAGACTCCAAGATCTTGATGTTATTTAAAAGCCGTAGCACTGGAAATACTTCCTATATGATAAAAGAAAAGAATCAGAGGTTGATTTATCTCATTGTTACCTTATAAGCAACTTCAGAATGTTGGATATTGAATAGAATTCTGTGAGCACTTTTTTCCTAGGGTAAATGCTGATTATAAATTATTTGGTGTTAGTGTTCTGAGTTTTAAATACCCAATTAATTCTAGCATCTTACTGGCACATTTAAATTCTGTGAGAATCTACTTTTAACCCAAGGTGTATTTTTTCTGTGAACAACAGTATAGTTTCCTAGAAAAGCTTACCTTTTATTTATTTATTTTTTTAAATTTTTAACGTTTATTTTTGAGAGAGAGCGAGAGCATGCACCAGTATGAGAGACCGAGGGGCAGAGAGAGGAGGAGACACAGAATCTGAAGCAGGCTCCAGGCTCTGAGCTATCAGCAGAGAGCCCGATGTGAGGCTCGAACTCATAGAGTGCAAGATCATGACCTGAGCCAAAGTCAGAGACTTAACTGACTGAGCCACCCAGGCGCCCCAAAGCTTACCTTTTAAATGCCTGTAGTTCTCTACATCATCTATTTTATACTGTTGTGTACCAGGTTACTGAAGCACCTGAAAGCGGGGCTAAGAGACTGAATTGAAAAAGCAGTGGATGGTGACATTTGTAAATAAAAGTCCATGTTGCTGAGCTTACTTACCACGCTTTAGTCTGTGTTATGACTGAATTATTTAACCATAGATTATTGCTGGCATTGGAGAGAGATGCCAATGTTAGATTAACAGGAACATTTAATCTCTGTGGATGTGTGTATATATATATGTGTGTGTATAGGCGTTTGTACGCATTCATTTAAAGCCCTATCCCCCTACTCAACATTGTAAACAGTGTTGCATGGTGTTGCCTAGTGGGCCCCCAAAATCTGCCAAACTGCTGATTCCCACTTCAGTCTTCTAATTCAAGTTTTTAATCACATTTTCTTCTTTGATTCCAAATCCTTTTCAATAGAGACATTTTCTTACCAGGCTTCTGCCAGTTTAGCAACATTTATTCCTCTTTTAGGCATGTCTTGAAAACAGCATAATAGGTTTATTCTTTCCGTTCTCAATTTCTGTCTCTTAAAAGTGATTTTTGTCAAAGGCTCAGTGTTCTGAGTTGTTCCCTATGCTACCTAATCACTTTAGCCACTTAGCTTTGAAACTGCCGGGTGAAAAATAAAGTTGTACTGGCAGATGTAGGTCAATTCGTTTGATTTCTCATTTTCTTCATTCCCCCATAACATGACCCAGGGATGATGAGAAAGTATAATATTTTTAGCTTTCTTTTGAAAAGCTTTATATTCTGAGTGAATTTAAGCCACACTGATTTCTGTTATTTTAGGAGAATCCAGCTGTTTATTTTAGATTAGTCTCTAGCTTTATGAAATAACCTTTTGTGTTGATGTTTAGCAGGAGAGGAACACATATCAGTCAATTTGATTTATTTGGCATATATTATTAGCCTCTGTCATGTGTCAGCCACTGTGCTTACCACTGAGGATAGCTGTAATGAAAGATATTTTCAGAGGAGCTCATAACCTAGTAAAGAAGATATACTCAGACCTTTGTTCGTTGGCGAATTAAATTGCTAAGTAAATTATTTTAGGCCCCTGCAACAGACTTTTAATGATCTTGTGGTTAATACATTTCTGGACTTAGGGTTGGAAGGTTTTCATTTCATTTATTTCTGTTGACTTTTCCTCTTCCATCGTAGTTCTAATGTGATCTGGAGCAAGTCACGCAATATGTTTATAATGTCAGTAATACCTGTTTATAAAGCATTTTGAGATCTTTGGGGAGAAAGTGCTGGGTCAATAGAAATGTTATCCTTTCAGCAAACATGCACTGGATATCAGTGATGGAAGCATTGTGTATTGGGCTCCATGAGCAACTCAGAGATAAATGAGACGATTGTCTTGGTCTAGGAGCTGACAGTGCAACGTATAGAGTGGTAATGGGGTGTGGAGGAAATTTGTGGAGGAGGGGGTGATACGACGTTTCTTTAGTGCTTTCATGTAAAAGCAAATGCATGTTTAAATGAGCATTTTATGGTAATTATATTCTCTCATATAAATCTTTTTCCATCTGTTCGTATGATTTGTAATTAGATATTTTCCATAAGCTTAGTGGGCATTCTAGACTCAAAAATTGTTCATTTCTTATTAACCTAGTTAAATTGTTTTCTTTACCTTTACTTCTTTTTGACTAGTATTGCTGGAGTACTTCACCATTATTACTAAAAGACATCTTTTGGGGTGCCTTGGTGGCTCAGTCGGTTAAGTGTCCAGCTCTTGATTTTGGCTTGAGTCATGATCTCATGGTTGTGAGATTGAGCCCCATGTTGGCTCTGTGCTGGGCATGGGGCCTGTTTGGAATTCTTTCTCTTCTTCTGACCCTCCCCCATATTTGTGCTTGTGTGTGCACATGAGCACTCTCTCTCAGGGGAAAAAAAAAGACATCTTTTGAATATCAACTATATGTGTCAGGGTTTTCAACTTTGAATAATATGCCACGCCATTTCATGGTGAAGAGAAGTTCTTAACAATCCCCTACCACCAGTGTTGACTATAAATATATTTTAATGTTACCTAAATATATGGTGATATAAAATTAAATATAAACTCTGTATACTTTTAGTTCTCATGATCATAATATAATGGAAGCAATAAAAATATACATTTATGTATTAATACCAAAATAGTATGGTATTAATTTAATGCTATGGGTTAGGTTATTTTCCTGAGAGTAAATTGCTGTTCACAGTATGAATGTGATCCTGATAGCTATGATATAGTGTTTTTTGTTTTGTTTTGTTTTGTTTTGTTTTGAGCTTGGCATAATTATGTGGCCATGTGCTTTCAGATGACTTCGTTTTCTCAGCATACTTTCCAACCCACTTGGAGAACTTATTTGTATGGTGTGATGTTGGGTCATGTGACCTTCACTTGGTGCATTATTTACGTATTAAGCCTCTTTATGTGCTATTTTCTTAGCTTGCAACAAATTAAGAACTAGTTGACTCCAACACAATGGTTAATGCTTCAATAAATGTTGGCACCAATATTGCATAATAATACTTTGTTATGAGATAGCAGTCAGATTATCAGAATCTACTTTTTTGTTTTTGAGAGAGAGGGAGAGAACACGCATGCATCCATGAGTGGGGGAGGGGCAGAGAGAGAGGGAGACAGAAGATCTGAAGCAGGCTCTGTGCTGACAGCAGAGAGCCAGATGTGGGGCTTGAACTCTCAGGACCTGAGCCGAAGTCAGATGCTCAACTGACTGAGCCACCTAGGCAGCTCCAGAATCTAGTTCTAGCAAAGTTTTTAGATTTTTATAGAAATAAAGTTGAAAATTTAAAAATATTAAGAGTATTCATGGACCACTAAGGATATTTTCTCAAAGGTTCCTTGGACTCCAGTTTGAGAAATATTACACAATGTAGAGTATATACAGACACACAGACACTGTATATATGTGGCATAAACAAGTAGAAATTCAACAACTGTTATAAAATTAATCGTGCAGGCACTACATGGGTATAAATTACTACAGTGCTAAATATAATGATCAAATTAACTACTGAATGATTTTATTTTGGAGGTACAGTCTAAGAACTTAATACAACTATGTGAAATTAAATTCCTTTTCTGTTTTTGAGTGCTTGTATTCCTTTTTTGATAAAAAAATTAGGAAAAACAAGATTTTGCACAAATTAAGAATAAAGCAAGGCAGTGCAGATAATTTATCTAAAGGACAATACCAGTTATTCATTTTAAGAAAAGGCAATGTAACTGTAATGGGCTCAGGATCAAAATAGTAGTGGTTATCACTAGTCATCTTCTTTACTAGGTAAGGCAGGCACAGAAGAGATTGTGGTTTTGTAAGCATCCTGTTTCTGCAGAGGTAGCAAACTCTGCAGTGTATGTAACAGGAGGCTTTCCATATCAACACTACTACAGGTCTCCCTTTCTATGTCTAAGGGAAATAAGGCCCATTTTCCCACAGAGCCCAGTCTGAGCTTCTCAAGCTGTCTTTACTAGCTCATAGGATAAACCACAGCCAGTTTAAAAATAAGCCAGTTGTTTAAAAAAAAAAAAAAGCCAGTTGTTTTTAGTTGGGAAATATATTGAAAAAGTGATGGATGAAGAGTACAAAGAAGGCAGAGGAGGTGTGGAGAAACATACATAGGGGTCTGTTCCCAGTCCGTTCTCTTCGGTGTATAAAGACTGGAGAAATGTGCTATGTTAGCACTATTTGTTACTACATTTGTTACCTGAATCTTAGTCATTAGTTATTAGAAAGGAGCAAGGAAAACTATGGAAGTAAGCACCTAACCTTGATTTTATAATGCAAAGCATGTAAATCTAAAATTTTAATTTCTTAATCTGGCTGTTTCTGGGAAAACAATCAATTTATGTTACTTCCTGGTTTAAATCCTTCAAAGACTTTGCCATTGCTTATAGGACATTCATGAATTTTCTCCTGATAATCTTATTATATCCTTTCATTGCACTTTACATCCCAGTGATGTTGACCTATTTTAGTTCGTTCTCTACTAGACTGTGACTTCTATGAGAAAAACTTCCCCAAACTTCACACAATATGTAGCATGCAGTAGCCCTTCAGTAAAATTGTAATTTAATTGAACTCTAATTGGATGAATCTGGGCAAAGCACTTTGGCAGTGAGTAGATCTTTTTGACCTTCAGTGTATTCTAGAGCAGGAGAGTGAAGATCAGAGATAAGAAGTATGTTAAAAGACCAGAAAATCCAGATATTGCATGAACTCTGAATAGTTGAGTTCAGTCAACATGCATTTATTGAGTAACCAACATTTCCTGCTACTGATGGAGTTTGATAACTTGTATGATTATCAGAGCCACATTGTTGAATATGTATAGAATGGTGAGGGATATGAGGAATATTAAAAAATATTTAAAGTGTTAGGCTGAAGTTTTTGTTTTTTGTTTTGTTTTTTAATTTGGACTTTAGAGACAACTTGTAAAGATAAGAGCATGAGTATTTCAAGTTTTCTTTTGAAAACTGAGTCATAGATGTTGCATTTCAAGCCAAGTAAAGGTTTGATTATTTTACACTTCATGGCTTTTTAAAATTCTAGTTGCTATAACAACTTTGATATTTCTTTATTATTTTTAGCACTTCAGTTGCCATAACAATAAGATATCTTTAAAAAATAGCAATTTTCTTTTATAAGGGAAAAATCTCTTTCAATTAAAAATGATTTTGAATCCACATTTCTTTCCTATAATGTGAACCTGTTATTTAAAATGTAAACTGTACTATTTTGTTTTCTTATAATTTTGACAGACTTTTGCAGGAGATGTTTTAAGGTTCAACTTTCCCCTCCATGTTTTTATTACTGTGCAAAAATTAAAGGGAGGTGGCTATGTTGAACCTTTCCTGTGACATACTATTAATATTTGATGGGATTGCATTGATATGAAAATCTTATTAAACAATTTAATTTCCAGATTTGTTTCATAAAGAGAAGAACATGGAAGATGTAAGAAAGCTGGGAATTTCCTTTTCTCTTGTGTTATTTTTAAGTGTATTTATCATGTCTGTTGCTATACTAAAATAGCTACCACTTTACTTATTTAGAAATAACTGACAGCTCAGGCCTGAGCTATGGCATTTTATTCATAGAATAGTACTTCTGCTTACTCTTTGAGAAAAAATTCTCATAAGCTTTATTTCTGATAGTTAAACCTTTAGAAAATTAAGGCTAGCAAATTAGAAGAGGAAAGAGGAGTATGCTATATTAGCTATGCAAATAGATTCGGAAAATGTGGAAGCTCCATTCTTTTCTAGGTGTCTGGTTACTTGTAGAAATCAAACAAGTCTGTCTGCTTCTCTGTAAACATAAAACCTATGTATCTATATCTGTGTATATACATGTATGCGGAATCTAGTAGCTACAAAGGTGTGATGGTGATGATAAGGCAATTTTAAGACTGTTCTCATCAATGTTAAGAATGATGATCCCAGCCTACCAGGCAAAATTTAATTATGTTCAGAATTCTGAGTTTAAGAAGGCAGAGGAGATGTATATGAGGCATCTTATAAAGATTTAAATGTAAAATTTGATGGAGTGAAACAAAATCTTAAAAATTTAAAAAGAGAAAGACCCGCATTATCTGGAAATTGCAGCATCCACGTAATTGAGGTTTTTATGGACTAAACTTTGGTGATTTTTACATTATGGTGTTGTAATCATATAAATTTTCTAAGATGCGTGGTCATGTTCAGATAATGCATTTATATTAAAAATGTACTTTTTAAAGGGAATTGTTGAGGGAGATGGCAATTCAGTAGAAAGTGGAAGTGTTATTAATTTCCTATTCTCAGGTTATTTGTGGGTATAGTTTCTTAAGGAGAAATGATTAAACAGAAAGTCTGTTGATAGTGAAGAATATGCTTACCTTTACTATCTGAGCTTTGAATGAGCTGCTGTGTGCTTTTTTATGGTTTATCTTTAAATTTCTAGTTTTCGTAACCAACTTTAAGGGGTAGGTGTTAGCTCCATTTTACAGATGGAAGCTGAGACACGTGGGAAGAATGACATACCCACGGCGTCATAGTTAATGAGTGCTGCAGCCAGCTTGCCACCCCATGTCTGGCGCATTCTAAAGCCTATACTGTCTTCTTTAAGTCATAATCTTTCCTAGTCTTCAAGTATGATAAATGTTTACTAAAGATAATAGCCCAAGCTAAGGAAAATGAAAAGAAAGATCATACTATGCATGGTTTTACTTGCTTATTTTTACTCTGCATACTATTTTTGACTGATTAATTTGGTTTTAATTACATCTTTCATTTGAGGGTTCCCCCTACTAAGAATTAAACATACATGTAGAGGCACCTGAGTGGCTCAGTCAGTTAGGTGTCCTACTTCAGCTCAGGTCATGATCTCGCGGTTTGTGGGTTTGAGCCCCATGTCCAGCTCTGAGCTGACAGCTTGGAGCCTGGAGCCTGCTTTCGATTCTGTGTCTCCCTTTCTCTCTGCCCCTCCCCCACTTGTGTGTGCATGTTCTCTCTCTCTGTGTCTCAAAAAAAATAAACATTAAGAAAAAATAAGTGTACATATATATTAGTATTTTCTTTCTTCCTTTTCCTTTGTGCCTGGTTACAGATAATGAAATTTCTCAAAGTTTTTGCTTTCTTGGCCAGTTGTCTTAGATCCCGCCTAGCTGGGGCAGTCCCAGAGTGTTGTATAACTGGCATTTAATACGAAGCCTTTCTCACTCAGTGTCTCACTTGCATCTGGGCTGTTGTGTCTGTGAGTACAAACACTGAACCATGAGTCAGGTATCCTGATTGAGAGAGTGTGAAAGTAGGCACAGGATAGATTTACTTATTCTATCTGTTCTTTTAGACATTTCAGTAGCTCTCTTTCTTGCTTTGGAGGATTCTGGTATTTTTCACTCAAGTAGTTTAGGGATCTAATTTGGTGGTTTTACATTTAAGAAATGGAATGCTTGAAACATGTAAGTGCAATCATAGCTTTATCCTTCTTTTTGGCCATAAGTTACATGTATGTGAAATAACAGATCTTAAATGTCACATTTTGATGAGTTTTGATATGTATAAATGCATGTTACCCATGGCTATCGAGATACACCATGTTTCCAATCATCTCTAAAAGTTTCCTTATAATGGGGCGCCTGGGTGGCGCAGTCGGTTAAGCGTCCGACTTCAGCCAGGTCACGATCTCGCGGTCCGTGAGTTCGAGCCCCGCGTCAGGCTCTGGGCTGATGGCTCGGAGCCTGGAGCCTGTTTCCGATTCTGTGTCTCCCTCTCTCTCTGCCCATCCCCGTTCATGCTCTGTCTCTCTCTGTCCCAAAAAAAAAAAAAAAAAAAAAAAAAAAAAAAAAGTTTCCTTATACTTCTTGTTGGTCAACACACATCCACATCCACACCTGATTTCTTTCATCAAAAATTAGTTCCATGTATTTCAGAACTTCACTGTATGGACATATTACAGTTTGTTTATTGGTTTCTATGTTGATGGATATATGGGTTGTTTTCAGTTTTGGGCTATTAAAATTAAAGTTGTGGGGCACCTGGGTGGCTCAGTCGGTTAAGCGTCTGACTCCAGCTCAGATCATGATCTCGCTGTTCACAGTCTGAGCCCCACGTTGGGCTCTGTGCTGACAGCCCAGAGCCTGGAGCCTGCTTCAGATTCTGTCTCCCTCTCTCTCTGTCCCTATCCTGCTCATGCTCATGCTCTGTCTCTCAAAAAATATATAAAAATTAAAAAAAATTTAAAAAAGGACATTCATTATAAAAATAGAACTGCCCTAGGACCCAGCAATCGCATTACTGAGTATTTATCTAAAGTATACAAAAACACTAATTTGAAGAGATATGTGCACCTCTATATATGTAGCAGCATTATTTACAGTAGCCAAATTATGGAAGCAGCCCAAGTGGCCATCAAGTGATTAATGGATAAAGAAGAGGTGGTGTGTGTACACACACACACACACACACACACACACACACACAGGAATACTATTCATCCATAAAAAATAATGAAGTCTTGCTATTTGCAGTGTCATGTATGGAGCTTAGAGAGTATAATGCTAAGCAAAATAAGTCAGTTGGAGAAAGACACATACCATATTTCACCCATATGTGGAATTTAAGAAACAAAACAAGCAAAGGGACAAGAGAGAGAGAGAGAAGTGCCAAGAAACAGACTTTTTTTTAAATATGAAATTTATTGTCAAATTGGTTTCCACACAACACCCAGTGCTCATCCCAACAGGTGTCCTCCTCAATACCCATCACCCACCCTCCCCTCCCTCCCACCCCCCATCAACCCTCAGTTTGTTCTCAGTTTTTAAGAGTCTCTTATACTTTGGCTCTCTCCCACTCTAACCTCTTTTTTTTTTCTTCCCCTCCCCCATGGACTTCTGTTAAGTTTCTCCGGATCCACATAAGAGTGAAACCATATGGTATCTGTCTTTCTCTGTATGGCTTATTTCACTTAGCATCAGACTCTCCAGTTCCATCCACGTTGCTACAAAGGGCCATATTTCGTTCTTTCTCATTGCCATGTAGTACTTCATTGTGTATATAAACCACAATTTCTTTATCCATTCATCAGTTGATGGACATTTAGACTTTTAACTATAGGGAACAAATTGGTGGGCGATAGGGGAAATAGGTGATGGGGATTAAGGAGTGCACTTGCTGTGATGATCACTGGGGGCTGTATGGAAGTATTGAATCACTATGTTGTACACCTGAGACTAATATAACACTGTAAAAAAAAAAAAGTAAAAAGTTGGGCCATTTTACACTAATACTTAAAATTTATAAGAGTTTGACTTATGCATTCTTACCGATATTTAGTATTTGCAGTGTTTTAATTTTAGTCATCTGGTGAGTATGTAGTGATATCTCACTGTGATTTTACTGTGCCTTTTCTTGATGACTATTGATGCTGAATACTGATGGCCATTTCTTCCTTTGTGAAGTACCTATGACAGCATTTCCCCATTTTTAATTGGGTTATTTGTATTTTTACTAACAAAGTGTAGGAGTCCTCTTATATATTTTGGATACAGACTTTTTGTTAGATATATGTTTTGCTAGTGTTTTCTACTAGTCTTTTGACTTACTGATTTTTTTAATGCTATCTTTTGAAAAGCAGAATTTTGTTTTTAGTATAATTCATTACATTTTACCTTTATAGTTATTTTCTGCATTTTAAGAAACCTTTGTCTACTTAAATGTCATGAAGATATTCTCCTTCTAGGATGTTTCCTTCTAGAAACTATATATTTATAGTTTTAATATTTATGTTTAGATCTGATTATCTCAAATATATTTTTGTGCGTGGTATGAGGAAGGAGTCTAAGTTCATTTTTCTCATTATCCAAATTTTTCTAGTAACATTTACTGAAAAAATATTCTTTTCCTCTTGACTTGTTTTAAAGTCTGTTAAGATTCAGTTGGTAAGTGTGAGTTTATTTTTGGACTGTATTCTTTTTAGTGATTTATTTGTTTATCCTTGTGCCAGTCTTCCAACTTTTAAAAGATCCTTTCACAAGATTGTTTTAGCTACCCTACGTCCTTTTTTATTTACATAAAAATTGTAGAATCACTTAGAATCAACAAATAGCAATATATCCATAGATTAATTTGAGAAAAGCTAACATTCTTATTAATAGTGTTGAGTCTTCTAATCCATAAAGGTAGTATATCTCTCCATTTACTTATGACCTTTTAATTTTGTAGTTTTCAGGGTAGAGGTCTTACACATCTTTTGTTTTAAATTTATCCATATTTTCTGTTTTTGGGGGCTGTTGTAAATGGTTTGTTGTTTTAAAATTTCATTTACTGTAGTTTGTTGCAAGTATCCAGAAATTCAATGATTTTTGTATATTGCCCTTGTATTTGGACAAGATTTACTCATTAGTTCTAATAGTCTTTGGGGTAGATTTTTGAAGTGTTTCTTATGTGTGTAGTTATGTCTTCTTGTATGGCTTAGCTATTTTTTTTTTCTTGCCTGTTACTGACAGGGACCTCCAGTATAAAGTGAATGGAAGTGGTGAGAGCAGACATCTTTGCCTTTTTTTCTATCTTAAGAAGAAAGCTTTTACTCCTTCACCATTAAATATCACTCTAGCTATAGGATTTATCAGATTGAGGAAGTTTTCTTCTGTAATGCACTCACTTGATAGCTGTGAAATATTTGTGATTGTTAATAACTTGTCTCCTAATGAAATAAAGCTAATAATATAAACTCGCTTTCTATCCTTGAGAGATCACTAAATCAGTGGATTGTAACATATGCTACTTTTTTTTTTTTTTTTTTTTTTTTTTACATTTAGACCAAATTGCTTTGATAGAACATTTAACACATATTGGTACTGCATTTTGCAGCATTTGCTAGATAGGATTTTTCAAAGCATTAGTTAAATATTCATATTGAATTGGGTTTAGGGAGAAGTATAGATAAATAATATTGCCCTTAATTTGAATTTATTAGGCTAATTCTTCTTCTGAAATTTGGTTATATGTTTTATAGCTTTCTTGTGAAGCTTGTATGTCATTCAAGGGGGATTATAAGGAACTTTGTGTATTCTGAGGTTCACAGAAACTGGTTATTAGTGTTTCTTGTCTTGCAGACTTTTTGAGCTATTTTTATGTTCTTTACATTAAAGCTTATTAAACACGTACTTGTTTAGCTCCAATTTTATGCCCAAAAGTGTAAAGTAGGTACTTAAGATATAATGCGAACAAAACAGGTATTGCTCCCTTCATGGGGCTTGCAGTCTAGTCAGAAAGACAAAATTGAATGAAATAGATCATTATAAATTATGATAGGTATAGAATCTGGTCTAATCTGGGAATTCAAGGAAGGTGTCTGTGAGGAAGTGGTATTTGAATTAAATCTGAAGGTTATTTCTGTGTTAACTAAAAGAAGTGTGATGGCATAGTAAGCAGCAGGTGCAAATGTCCTGAGGCAGTAGACAACATAGCAAATATATGTAGTACAGGGGGATGGTTAGAATAGGAGGCGGTAGAACCAGGTTAGCTAATCCTAAACAACATAGAAGTAAGATTGAATTGGTATGTGGAGAACAGATTTTATAGGACTTACTGGGACTTTATCCTAAGGGCAGTGTGAAACCACTGAAGTATTTTAAAAGGGGAGTGATATCATCTGGCTTGCATTTTTTAAAGAATATTCTGTCTATGCATAATGGATTAAAGAGAGGCCACAGGCAGCTCATGAGGACTGCACTGGAAGCCACTACATGCACTCCCACACAAGACGATGCGAGCTTGCTTAGGGTAGTGACAGCCGAGATAGGGAAGAGTTAATGGATGGGAGGAGTACTTGAAGAAACAGATAAATTCTGAATGCATACACCTTTTTTGTACCTTTAAAATTGTTAAAAAAAAAAAACCCTTTTCTGTACATGTTTACTTTTTACAATATTATATTGGTTGTATAGTTCTCCTTGATAATCATCACCTTCTTTTTATCTTACTTACCATTGATGCTGATGTCTCTCTCTTACTCTGCTATTTAGGTCCTATTGAGTAGTTGCCTGAAATGCTTAGATGTTTAATAATGAACTATTGATTCATATAAAAGAATATATAAAACAATTTAAGGTATAAGTAAAAAAAAGCAAATACCTGTGATGTGTCACCTCATAAAGCTATAGTTTTAGCTGTTAGAAGTAATTCTGAAGTATTCCAACTAATAATTCCTCTTAGATATTTCCCAACTAGCATTCATCAGTTAAAAGGAGAGAGAGGTGGTTGACAATGATTGCAGTAAGAATGGCAATAATAAAACACCTAATGACCCCTAACATAAAGAGAGTTATGCCTAATTAAAGACAAAGAATGATTTATGTAATGAGCTATGTAAATATATGACATTAATGCTTTTTTGTTATTAAAGCTTCACATTATAAATTAGTTCCTATTATAATCAGATTAGAAAAAAGGATAGAAAGGGAGAAAAATGAGGGACCAGTAGAACAAGTCAATGTCTAAAAAGAAGAAAATTATCTTGTTAGAACTGCTAAAGCTTTTTTTGGAAGTTGGTAGAAGGAAAGAAGAAAGTGGATCAAAGGCTCTGCTTGAACTCTCTTGTATTATCATTTATTTGCCTTTGGAAGCGTGTACAATTACGGATTATTTAGAATATTCGTAGACTCAAATCCCTGTCAGCGATTAGTTTTGGGAAATAAATGTATCAAATGAAAGCGATCTAGAATTTGAATTTCCCTATGAGATTATTTTGCCATTTCTCTAATTTTGGAAATAGTACATTCAAAACTGTTTTAAAAATATGTAAAGCCTATCCTTGGAAAAGGTTTATTTAGATTTTGGTAATATATAGATAACTTTAATAATTGATAGTGTTTTATTTTCTGATGGTTTTATAGTAAAGCTGAGTATTAAACTCCTTTTATTTTATTTTTTTTAATTTTTTTTAATGTTTATTTATTTTTGAGACAGAGAGAGACAGAGCATGAACGGGGGAGGGTCAGAGAGAGAGGGAGACACAGAATCTGAAACAGGCTCCAGGCTCTGAGCTGTCAGCACAGAGCCCGACGCGGGGCTCGAACTCACAGACCATGAGATCATGACCTGAGCCGAAGTCAGACGCTCAACCGACCAAGCCACCCAGGCGCCCCTTAAACTCCTTTTAATATGGAGTATGGGACCTGTCTACATTCATGAATATTTATCAAATGTAATTTTTATTTTGAATATTTATTATTATTGTAAATGAGACTATTAGTTAAATCCATTCCTGTTTGATTTTAATGCTTTTATGTATCCCTAAAGGTCAAACTACTTCCCTTGTAAAATAGGACTTTCTAGCCTTTTGTATTGTATATTTAAATATTTTCTTTCAAACCTCAACATGGTACTCATTCTATGATTGTTATTCTAACTTGTTTTATGAATTATTCTGGTAATGAGAAATGCGCTTCCATTCTTTCTGTATTTCACCTAAACCCCTGGAGATTTTTGACAATAATATGGTCTTCATTCCTATAAGGCAGTTCAACATGGAGGAAAGAATAGGGTTTTCTGTTCTTTAGAAATCATTTTTGGAATCCAAAATAGTTATTCTTAGACATTACCTTACTGGCAGCCATCAGTGGAAAGGAAAGGGAAGGAGAGAGGGGTTCATCAATATGGTGTTAGGAATGACACTTTTGACCTGTTTCAATGCTAGTTTCATGACTGTCGGAAGCAAGTTATGCTTACCTTCTGTAGTACCTGTCTTCTTCCTTTGGAAAGTGATAATGATGGGTACCTACTCCATAAAGACTTAAGGTTTTTATAGAGAGGAAATATATAAAGCACTTAGCATAATGCTTGGCACACAGAATGTGCTCAACAGATGTTAGTTTATCTTCCATTTTCAGCTTAATTTTCCTTATCTAAGTCTGAAATAATTTGTAAATTAGTTCTAAGTCACTTTAAAGAAGAGTGCTGATCCCATAAGAAATATGCTTAAAATAGAAAATGTTTGCCTATAGTAAGTCAAAGTAAGTAGAAATGTTTTTAACCTCCCTCAAATAAAGTAGCTTAATTTGCTTGCTTCTCACTTGGGTGTGAGTAGCTCAGTCACGGTATGACAGTTCTTTGACTCTTGAGTGTTTTTCATATTAGGATAATAAGTGGAGTAAACAATCATTCTACTTATTTCTAATGCCTACTTTTCAGAGTTCACATTTGACCTTAAATATTTCCCCAAATAGATGTTAGCATAGAGGTGTTAGTTCCAATGCTCTGTTTATACACTTAAATACATCGGATTCAGCAATTTAGTGTGGGTGTGGCAGGGATTGGAGAGATTATTAAATGACTTAACTTCTGTTAATCAAAACATACCTATATTTTAGGGAGTAAAAATAGTAGCTATATCACTTGAGTTCACGAAGTCTTAGCTGATTTTTAATAATTAATACGTTTTTTTCTGCCAGTGAGCATTAGATTACTGCTGACTTTTTAGTGTCATAGTACCTTGTGGTAGTTTCTCTACAGGGTTTAAAGGTGTATCCCAGTGTTTTTTTGTTTTTTTTTTTTGTTTGTTTTTTGTTTTTGTTTTGTTTGTTTCTTACTGTCTGGTCCATAGGAATTAATCTTTATAAATGCTATAAGGAGACTATCTCTAGAGATTCATACATGCCATTAATATGTTATAAGGATCGGTCAGTTCCATTGTCTTCTTTTGTCAATCTTGATCAGAGCTTGCCGAGTAAGTCTATAAGCCTGCATGTGCCTGGCAACTGTTACCTAGTGACAGTTTCAGCTGCAGTAGCCATTGGCTGTGCTGTTGATTGGGGCAGGAGGACCGAGTCACCTTTCTGATGGTGGTGAGTTCTTCTGCATCAGCTCAGGATGAGGAGGAGAGGAGCAGGGCTCCGGCTCAGGTGGAGGCAGTGATACTGAGAGATTGTGAAGAATATAGCGACAGCATCCTGGTAACTGCATCACAGTAAATCGGACTTCTGAATCAAGCAGCCCAGCCTAGCAGCTGATAAGAGTGAATGTAGGTGAGAAGCATTGCCTTATTCCCGTAAGAAGAGAACTATTTTGTGATAAGTGAAACTAGGAATGTGCAAGGAGGAATATTCTGTGGCTGTTATAAAAGAAGGACTTCCCTGAATGACTTGGTGGTGCACGAGAAAATAACTTTCAGAAGAATGCTTTCTGTTAAGCTGCTGCTTTGTTCCTGAAGGAAACGTTTTTATCTCTAATGCATGTTACTTCTTCAAGAGGTATGACAACAAAGACTGACAAGAAACTCTCTGAAATACCTGTACTTTTAAAAAGATTTTTGATAAATGTTAACCTGATAACAGAATGACCTTGGAAGCCTCTTGGATGGATTCTATCCTGCAAGCCTTTCAGTATTTCAAACTCTAGGATTTAAACTCATCTTGATGCTTTAGAGGTATTTTAAAATAAGACCATCTTATAACCTACCTAATGACCCCTGTACTAATCGAGCACTTGTTCAAAATAGAAAACAGAAATAGAAGAGGCATTTTCATAACATATGGCTGCTGTATAACTGCAAGTATAGCAAACAAGGTAATTTTCCACTTTCAGAAGATTTAGTCGAAGTAATGATTTAATGTGTTAATCCTCTGATGAAAGTAGAATAGAAACAGACTATGAAGCCTACTAGAAATACCTAAGTAAGAAATAATGGCAGCGTTTCTAGTCAAATAAGCTCAGAGTGCATAGGAAAGTTTCTGTTGTTTAAATTTCATATATACGTGAGATATAGGTGTGGTTGCAAAGGTGAGAAATAACTTTGAGCTGTGAATCTATTATTCCGTTATAAGGAAGGTAGCATATCAGATAATGAAAGTTACTTTCAATTATTGATGCTGAAATTAATAACATTTATTTTCCCTTTGAAAAGGAGAACATACAAATTACATGTAGAACCGGTAATTGTAATGGACTAAAACTGTTTTCATCCGAATGCTTAAAAAATTGCATGCAGAATTAAAACTTTACAGTTTATCATATCTTGTCACGTGTTAACCCATTGCACATTATCTTCACTACTGGAAATATGCTTTTGTTTACTCATGAGAGTTATAGGGCAGTCTGGAGTCTGTTACCCTATTCTGCTCCTTTGTGCCCAAGTAGACCCGAGTCTTTTAGAATTAACCTTGTGTGTATGTGTGTGTGGGGATTTAGCTTTTTTGAGAAATGAGAAATAGATCATAAAGTTCATCCACCAGCATCGAACCCTGAACTGAGCCCAAAGGCACTCTTTGCCGCAATGAACTTTTTCTTAGATTTGCAACTAGATCTTAGATCTTAATTATTTAAAACCGTAAAATATGAATCCACTTCTCATGACAGATGAAGTAAGAAGCCTGAGACAATTTAAGACTTTTTTCCCCTCATTATTTCTAGTTGATCCCTAAGAAACTACCTTTCTGATGAGCCCAAACAGCTCACAAACTCTTTTCTTCCCTTGGCAATTGATTTTTTTTTCTTTTTACAGATTTAATTTTTCATGGTGAAAGGTAATAAAATATCCATTTTCTCTAGAAGTGCCTTGTGTCTTCAAAAAGTTGTTGGAGAGAGCATCAGAGGAAGCTAATCAGTGACCTTTTTTCACCTCCTTTCTAGCTTACTTCCCTTTCTCCCCCTCCCAAAGTTGAGATGTGTCACTGCTGCACTGAGACTGATGAAGAGGCTTGAGTACTCTCTGGGATGCTCGGCTGTGACAGAAGCACTGCCACTGTCTACCGAAGCTGATCCCGAGACACTCATGTGTAGAGTTTAACACATGCTGGACAGGGCACCTGCTTGCTGGAGCCAAGGCTACATGTTCTCTTAATTCCAAGCCATGAATGAATCCAGGTGGACTGAATGGAGCATCCTGAACATGAGCAGTGGCATTGTGAATGTGTCTGAACGTCACTCCTGCCCACTTGGATTTGGCTACTACAGTGCGGTGGATGTGTGCATCTTTGAGACCGTTGTTATTGTCTTGCTGACATTTCTAATCATTGCTGGGAATTTAACGGTCATCTTTGTCTTTCACTGTGCTCCACTCTTACACCATTACACTACCAGCTATTTTATTCAGACAATGGCATATGCTGATCTTTTCGTTGGAGTTAGCTGCTTGGTTCCTACTCTCTCACTTCTTCACTACTCCACAGGTATCCATGAGTCATTGACTTGCCAGGTTTTTGGATATATCATCTCGGTTCTAAAAAGCGTTTCTATGGCATGTCTTGCTTGCATAAGCGTGGATCGCTATCTTGCAATTACCAAGCCTCTTTCCTACAATCAACTGGTCACTCCTTGTCGCCTGAGAATTTGCATTATTTTAATCTGGATCTACTCTTGCCTCATTTTCTTGCCTTCCTTTTTTGGCTGGGGGAAACCTGGGTACCATGGTGACATTTTTGAATGGTGTGCCACCTCTTGGCTCACCAGTGCCTATTTTACTGGCTTTATTGTTTGTTTACTTTATGCTCCTGCTGCCTTTGTGGTCTGCTTCACTTACTTCCACATTTTCAAAATTTGCCGTCAGCACACCAAAGAGATAAATGACCGGAGGGCCCGATTTCCTAGCCATGAGGTGGATGCCTCTGGAGAGACCGGACACAGCCCCGACCGTCGCTACGCCATGGTTTTGTTTCGGATAACCAGTGTGTTTTACATGCTGTGGCTCCCTTATATAATTTACTTCCTTCTGGAAAGCTCCCGGGTCTTAGACAATCCAACACTGTCCTTCCTAACAACCTGGCTTGCTATAAGTAATAGTTTTTGTAACTGTGTAATATACAGCCTTTCCAACAGTGTTTTCCGGCTAGGCCTCCGAAGACTGTCCAAGACGATGTGCACATCTTGTCTGTGTGTGAAGGATCAGGAAGCACGAGACCCCAAACCTAGGAAACGGGCTAATTCCTGCTCCATTTGAAGAGAACTATACAGTAAATCCAGTGTAATCTGACAGGGGTTTTGGATTGTGTTCTTGATTCTTCTATAATATCTAAATAATTCTTCTGGAAGTTTGCCACTAGAGAAATATTTACTTGAATAGTTGACTATGAGATGAAGGGACTAAAGATTTCTTTTTTTTTTCCTTCTCTTTTTCCACAGTGGTGGGGGAGGGGGAGCTAGAGAAAAGAATGTATAGAGGGTAATCTCATGAGATAACTTTAGTATGGGAGTATAAATGTACAGTAATAGCAAAATTAAGCACTGAAGATGAAAAAATTATTGAAAAAAGTATCTCAGAGCTTCCACAGGACATGAGCAAAGCCTCTCGGCATCTCTGTCCTCTCTGACTGAGCTCTCTCCTCTGTCTTTGCCTCTCATTCTGTCTGTCTGTCTCACTTTCTTTGTGTTTGTGGAAATGACTTACATAAATTGCCCTTTAAATGCTACATATAATATATGTGGCAAAGTGCAATTTTTTGCATCAAAGTATACTCTTAAATGTACTAATCTGCAACCCATAAGTTGTCTCTCTATGAAGGATGCATAGTAAGCATTGTATTTTATTACCTGCCACATAACCCTTTTGCTTGTGTTTTTATAATGTCCGCAGCGCAAATTGTTTGCTATAAACAAAAAGAAACAGTACTTTTGTTTCTTCTGGGTAAAATTATGTGTACCCACCCCCACCCCCTTTCTAACAGCCTGCTATTTTTTTCCTCCATTGTTCTTGATCTGCATCCTTTGGTACCTTAACCCAAAAGTGTCTTAGCTAATGAAAGAATCTACTATACAAAGCAATCATAATCTTAAATAATCTATTCCTTCCAACAAAGGTTCTTTGAGATGTTGTGTTAAATATTTTTAATAGCTTTTGTATACATTTTTATCTGGTTCCTTTCCAATTAGCTCGTGTGCCCAAAGTAGTGTCTTTTTTTGCTATAATAAAGCTTTGTTGTTCTTTAAGGAAATCCACAAATAATTCTAATGGAGATTTCAGAGTATTCACCCGGAAGTAAGGTATTGCTCTTCAAGCCACACAGCGTGTCCTCCCCGCAATCCAGTAGAAAATATTAACCTTTTTGTGTTAGGTCTACAAAGCTTAGTGTTGCGTCCACCAATCATTTGTGTGATATGCATTTGCATATACTATATTTTTTACAACAAAGAAAATGTAAATTATATTATGTGATCTGTGCCTAATGTTTTCTTAGCACAATACATAGATCAATGTTGCTTAACTCATCAACATTGGAAAAAATATACAAAAACTTTAAAGAGAAAAATACTTTTGTGTAGTTGTTATTAGATATTTATATTAGATCAAGCTGCATTCTTAGTACTGCTGAGAATACGATATACTTAATTATCAAATACAGGTAAGAGCTGTCAGTATTTCCTTTTGTAATCTGTTTTCATACGCAGAGATTAAATTAACTTATTTTTTAGTGTGCTACGTGGAATTGTATAATAAATTGCCAGGGGTTTAGATGTAGCAAAATGGCATTTGGGGGAATCAGTAGTGAAGCAGGTGTGAGTGGTAAAACATCTAAATCTTACTTTTTTACTATAAGTTTCCTGCCTGACAGATATTTTAAAGTTTATATCAGACTACTGAGTATTTTTCTTCTCAGCATTTTGATTTATTTGTTTTATGAAATGCATTTAATGAAATGTGCCTATGACTTCAAATTGGAAGCCTAGTGTGTTTGCACACGAGTGGTTTGACTTCAGAGGTCCGTTAGTAGAAATGTCATCATTTTATTGAGGTTGTTTTGAACCCGTGTATATTTTTAAACATGTAAGAAAGGTTTAAAATAAAGAATAAAATAGTATTCTACGTATCAAAATCAGACTTTGTTTCAGTTTCATAAAAACACTCACTTAGAATCAAAATTTAATTGTTTCACATTTCTGTGGTTTGGGTTGTTTATATTATTTCTTGCCCTGTGTTTGCCAGTGGCATTTTGGATATTCAAAATGAACCTTTTAAGTTCAGACCAGTTAAAGGAAAAACAGATTTCAAGAAAGCATAATACTACTAACTTTTCAGCTGTCACAAATAGAATATTCAACATTATATGTATTATTTGGGAATCAGATTTTGATTCCTTTAGTTTGGTGTGTAAATAAATATAGCTCGAAAGGATATTCTGTATCCTGTAGATATTCTGTAGAGAAAACTTGAGGCTGCATTTATTGCATTTTCCTCTTCTGGCTTTTCCTCATGATAATTAGTAACAACAATTATGTGTCAAGTTTTAAACACTATGTTAAGTTTTTTTTTAATTTTTAAAAAATGTTTGTTTATTTTGAGAGAGAGACAGACAGAGCATGAGCAGGGGAGAGGCAGAGAGAGAGAGAGAGAAACACAGAATCCAAAGCAGGCTCCAGGCTCTGAGCTGTCAACGCAGAGCCCAACATGGGGCTTGAACTCACAAACCTTGAGATCATGACCAGAGCTGAAGTCAGACACTCAACTGACTGAGCCACCCAGGCACCCCAACACTGTGTTAAGTTTTATATATATTTTGACTTTTAATCCTCACTACACCCCTTTCAGATAGATACTGTTCTTATTCTTATCCTAGAGACAGGAAACTAAAGAAGGGTGATGGACGCAAGGTCACTCATTTCCTCCCCACAGGTTCATTCATATTTAGCTGGGTTAGAGCCAAAGCCTACATACTTAACCACTCTGCTTCACTGCTTTTCTGGGTTTTTGTTTTGTTTTGTTTTGTTTTTTGTTTTCTTTCCTCAAAAGCCTTCACACCTTTGTACCTCTGTCTGTACCTTTTCCTTACAAATTTCTCTGAGTTTTATTCTTTTTCTTCACCTTAACATTTTGCCGTAGTCCCTTCCATACCTTGTGATATCTTTTTCCTTGATCTTACAAACATATTTTATTAAAACAGCAATCTCGTAAGCCCAAACTTGCTAGTTTAGTCTGTAATCAAACTGAAACCTTGGGGCATAGCATTTCCTTGGCATTGCCTTTATTCATTTTTGTTAAGTTTTTGTTGAATAGTTTCTTCAGATCTGTGTGAATTTCCTGTTGAAGAAAATATTTTCAGGCAGGTGAGTGGAGAAGGTTTACCACATTCTGAACATGTTCTATGTACCAAGAGCCATGCAGAGCACATAGGCTACATTAGCTTGTTTAGTCCTCAAATCTAGCCCAACAGGAAGGTACAAGTCCCTGGGTTTTACTGAGGAGAAAACTGAGGACTTGGAACATTCAGTGTCTTACCTAGGGATAAACAGCCTCTGAAGGCCAGGAGTTCAGTCAAGGTTTCATATCCTGGAAAAGCAAGGGGAGCCTATAAGGCAAGTACTAGGTTTAGATTTTTCATTTATTATAATGTTTCATGTGCAACTCTCAGGCAAGCCTTGTAACTTCCTTTTGACCTATTTTAATGTGTGTTTATATAATAAGATAATACTTATTTTGAAACTACTCTGTCTTTTTAAAATTAATATGTTTGAAGAATGGAAAGCATAACCATTATTCTCATCATTATATTGTATTCTGTGGTAATTATTCAATTTGGTTATAAGTGACAGCGAAACAATAATGCCAGAGTCTGTTACTAAGGGTTCGATTGTCTCTGGAGCCGTTTCTGAAGTTACGTAGTATTGGAAGTCTTTATAACCTACTAGGGTATGAAATCTGGACTGAAATCCTGGCCTTCAGAGGCTGTTTATCCCTAGTAGTACTGAATGTTCCAAGTCCTCAGTTTTCTCCTCAGTAAAACCCAGGGACTTGTACCTTCCTGTTGGGCTAGATTTGAGGACTAAACAAGCTATTGTAGCCTTTGTGCTCTGCATGGCTCTTGGCACATAGAACACGTTCAGAATGTGGTAGCTCCTGTTTCATTATCTTTGTGGCTGCCATATTCATTGCTACCATAATTTCGAGATCACTAATTACAATCTAAGAAGATTACATTTTACAACAGAATTAATCCATTGAGTATAAGAGTTTCCTAAAACGGCATTTTTTTCATATCTGTTTAAACTCAGATTTTGGCTTTAACTCAGATGTTTTTAAATATAGAAAACTTCCATAATTTTTGAAAGCTCCTTTTCCAGGAATGATTATTCATGAAGACATCATTTGACATTAAGTATAACCAGCAAGCAGTTGTTGGGATGATTCTGAGATTAATTTACCTCCTTACATTATTTATTGCATAAAATACGCTTAAACATTTTTCTTTTGTCAGGTTGGCAATAGTAAGAAAGGATTGTTCAGGAATGTTTTGCCATTTGTCTTTACATTTTAATTTTCTTCACTTACTAAAATGGAATTTAGGGTGTTTTGTTATATACAGGTTACCTGGAAGAAACAAAGATTAGCCAACAGGTTTCATTCTACATATGGCACTAATTTATGAGTTTAGAAGTAAATGCAGTTGTTGCCTTGAAGGACTGTCCTCTGTCTCTCTCCACTCTGGAAGCTAATCATTAGGTATGGAAAAGATACAAGCATGTGATAAATAAAGGAGATTAAGGTGTGGGGAATTTGCTAATATAACATGTTCAGGTAGAGCCATCACAATGCACAGAAGCTTAGGTTACTGAGCTGATGTGATACTCTGATGTGTACGTTCCAACAAGCGCTCTTCTCCCCGAACAAAACTTTATTTTTGGATTAAGAAGAATATGTAGAAAGTGGCATACTCTCCAACCAAATGTATGTATAGACATAGAAGAAAATGAAGTGACTAGAAAAGAAAAAGAAAACAACCAGATTCCCTTTGGAGTGTTTCTTGTAAATGAGTTTTATCCAGTGCTCGTTTTGCTCTGCAATTTAAAATATTCATAACTTTGTTTAATAGTATAAATGGTTGTGTTTTAGAATATTAATAGTGATGGCATTGGGTCTTCTTTATTAATATTCTGTTTAATTTGTTTTTAGAAATGAGCATTTACTTCCTTTGTACTCAGAAAAACAAAATTGTTTTATTAAAAAGGATGCTGAAAAAAGCAAGAATGCTGAGGGTGCCTAGGTGGCTCATTGGGTTGTGTTTGACTCTTGATTTCAGCTCAGGTCATGATCTCACAGTTTATGAGATCAAGTCCCATGTTCGGCTGTGCACTGACAGTGCAGATTCTGTCTGGGATTCTCTCCCCCCTCCGCCCCCCCCCTTTCTCTGTCTCTGTCAATAAATAAATGAACTCAAAAAAAAAGAGAGAATGATGACTAAGCAATATTTTGACGTTTCACAAAACAGTGCTTGTTGATTCTACAAGTAACATTATCCAGTCATGTTTCTGACTTACTTTGCTTAACATTATACTCTCTAGCTCCATCCGTGTCATTGCAAATGACAAGATCACATTCTTTTTTATGGTTGAATAGTATTCCATTGTGTGTATATATCACATCTTCTTTATCCATTTGTCAATCGATGGATACTTGGACTGCTTCCATATCTTGGCTATTGTAAGTAATGCAGCTATAAACATAGAGGTGCATGTATCCCTTTGAATTAGTGTTTTTGTATCCTTTGGGTAAATAGGGTAATTCTATTTTTAACTTTTTGAGGAACTTCCATACTGATGTCCACAGTGGCTGCACCAGTTTACATTCCCACCAACAGTATGAGTGTTACTTTTTTTCCGCATCCTCACCAACACCTTTTGTTTCTTATGTTGTTGATTTTAGCCATTCTGACAGGTGTGGCGTGGTATCACTATAGTTTTGATTTGCATTTTCCTGATGGTAAATGATGAAAACATCTTCTCATGTGTCTATTGTTCATCTGGATGTCTTTGGAGAAATATCTGTTCATGTCATCTGCCCATTTGTAATTGGATTATTTGTTTACTGGGTATTTTATCAGTTCTTTATATATTTTGGATACCCACCCTTTATCAGATATGTCATTTGCAAATATCTTCTTCCATTCCAGGTTGTCTTTTAGTTTTTTTGATTGTTACCTTGCTGTGTAGAAATTTTTGTTTTGATGTAGTATAAATACTTTATTTTTGCTTTTATTTCCATTGCCTCAGGGACCTATCTAGAAAAAGTTGCTATGGCCAATGTCAGAGAAATTACTGCCTGTGTTCTTTTGTAGGATTTTTATGGTTTCAGGTCTCACTTGTAGGCCTCTCATCCATTTTGAATTTATTTTTGTGTATGGCGTAATGAAGTCCAGTTTCATTCTTTTTCATGTTGCTGTCCAGTTTTCCCAACACGATTTGTTGAAGAGACTGTCTTTTTCCCATTGGATATTCTTTCCTGGTTTGTCAAAGATTAATTGACCACATAATTGTGGGTTCATTTCTAGGTTTTCTATTCTGTTCTGTTGATTTATGTGTCTATTTTTGTGCCCATACCATACTGTTTTGTTTACCACAGCTTTGTATGAAGTCTGGAATTATGATGCCTCCAGCTTTGCTTTTCTTTCTCAAGGTTGCTTTGGCTATTCAGGATCTTTTGTGTTTCCATACAAAATTTAGAATTTTTTTCTTGTTCTGTGAAAAATGCTGTTGGTATTTTGATAGGGTCCACATTAAATGTATATATTGCTTTGGGTGGTATAGACATTTGAACAATATTTGTGCTTCCAATCCATGAGCATGGAATATGTCTTTCTACTTCTTTGTAGATAGTCTATATAGTTTTTGATTCCTATAATATTTATTTCAGAAAAAAATTTCAGAGAAATTGCAACATTAGATATTCTTGACTTATTTTGGCTTCAACACAATCAGTTTGAAGTGTTATTTGCTGCATCTGAAAGGGATCTCAGTGACTATAGGGTTTTTAATGCACCAGTGATGACACCTTTTAACATTTTTCAGATCTTTAAATATCAGAAGAATGATCCTATATTAGGGAAATAGGGTTCAACTGATGTGTTAACTACATCTCACAGATACACAAGAGTCTACTTTTCCAATTCCCCATCTTCAAAGATCATATATATAACTTAAATTTCTTTTTTTAATTCTAGTATACTTAACATGCAGTGTTATATTAGTTCCAGGTGTACAATGTGTGATTCAGTAATTCTATACATTACTTGGTGTTCAGTATAATTTTTTAATGGTAATTTCTATTCTGTTTTTATTTATGATTCCCCATGAAGGGAATCAGAGTAATACCAAAAATCAGAGTAATATATTCATTAGGAGTCTGTTATGTCTGATAGATATTAACATGAAAGTCGTATGTGATATCAGCACTTTCACTGTAGTGAATGGGACCAGATGAATCTTTGAGATTTTTCATTTCTAAAATTTCTCGATGATAAATATCAAGAAACATAGAGCATAGTGGTAGAATTTATTGAATGGAAATATTTTCTAGAATTCTAAAACTTATCAAAATGCTACTTTATGCAAGAGAAATCACATGCATATTTGATTTTAGAAATTAGACTGCAATTAATTTATTTTGTTTTCTATTTAGGCAAGTGTAAGTAAGGTTGTTGCCAGTTAAAAGTGCCCAAACATACTTTCTTTATAAATTTAAAGTGGTGGTATTAACTGGGTTGGGAGGCCTGTAAACAAACACAAAGTTATATAGCCTGTTCTTTAAGATTCAAAATGTATCTTTGAATGCAGTGTAGACCAATGCAATGAATGCAAGAGATAACCCCTTGTCTGAGGTTACACTGGCACAAATAGTTGTTAATGTATAGACTGTAAAATACAGCTTTAAAACATTTACTCTACTAACGTTCCTAAGAGAGTTTCAGGTTTAAAATAGTTATTATTAGATCATACATTTTAGACTAATAGCCTCTTCACAGTTATTGTGTTTACTTTCTCAGGAATTTTATAATTAAAAATGCTAAATTGGTAAAATTATATTGCAAATGATGTATTTGGAGAAGATTAAAAGAATTTCTGAAAAAGCAGGTAAAAAATCCTGAAAATCTTTGTTTAATGTTTTAATATGTTTAAATATAATTTAAGTTAAATTATGTTTGGACTTTTGTTATATTTATTATTTTGGCAAGGAAAGGAAGATTCAGGTTTTGATTTTAAGAATTGTTGGAAGTTACCAATTTTAAAATAGAACATGGTTTCTTGTTTGTAAGAAAATAAACTCTGTATAAAGTATACCTAGGTTTTTTTGAAATGTTCTTGCCGTTAGATATTTAAAATATGATTTGTATTGAAATTAAAAATTACAGTGATGTAGATGTTCAATTCTTTCTCTGTTCAAATAGATTTTGAGGAAAACGTAACATCCCAAGGATTAGTTTTCTCTCCTTGCTTCTGTTGTTTAAAGTCAGTTGTTTTTAAATGTTTTACATCACCAACATCTTAAAACTTTACTGGATTTCTAGGTATATTTATTTGGAAATAGATCTGGAAAAGTGCATTTTGAAGACTCATATTTACAATGTCATGTTATTAAACGTGTCTTGTGATGGCTTCTGTTATTTAAGTCATCAATTTCATATATCAGCCCTCTTTGTAAATGTGATTTAACACTTACAATTAAACAGACTTAAAATTTATTAGAAGACTAGATTTGGATTTACTTTTATAGATTCTGAATCCAGGACATCTGGTAGTATCATAGGGACAGACAGCGTGCGTGTGTATGAGGGGGGTGTCTTAATGCTTTTACCACATTACAAACTTAGGGGGGAAATGCTGGCATTCTCAATTTGCAGTCCTTGTAGGGTGTTTAATTACTTTTCTAATAGTTAAAGGTACACATCTTTTTTTAGAAAACATATTAGGATTTGAAGTAATGTTCTTGAGCACAGTTACCAATATATCCCAGTTTGGAATGTTACTATGGCATATATTCAAATGATTCAGTGTACCATGAGGAAAATGGAGACAAGCATGTACCTCTGTTGTGAGGGTTAAGAAATTATTAGAGATCACTGCAAGTTAAAATTTGAAAAAGGTTAAAATGCTTTTTGAACATGCATAATGCCCTTGACATTCTAAAAGCTTTTGTGAGTAAGCACTATCTCATTTCACATACAGAAATCTGAGATAAGATTTTTAAGTGACCCTAGTATCATATAGCTAGACAGAGCTAGTCCCGAGCATATGTCTTGTGTAGCAATAGTTTTGCCCATGATAAGGCTCTTGAATCATGTATTTATGGATGGCTGGTGGTAGAATGACCTTACCCTTCTTCCTTGAGTAGAAAATGAAGGCTTACTTAGTTGATACAGGAAAGATTCCATGTGAAATTTTAACTTTTAACCTATTAAGTAGGAAAGATCACCTTAAAATTAACTGGATGTTACAAGGGAGCTTTTGAGATCATGGAAAATTTTAATAAGATGTATTTAGTACTACTCATTGTTTTGATATTAAAACAATTTCTAGTCCATAGAGGATAATGAAAATTTACCTCTCCTTTTAAAAACACAGTACGGGTGCCTGGGTGGTTCAGTTGGTTAAGTGTCCAGCTCTTGGTTTCAGCTCAGGTCATGATCTCATAGTTCTTGAGCTCCATGCTAGCTGTGTGGAGCCTGCTTGGGATTCACTCTCTTTGCCCCTCTCCTGCTTCTGTTCGTTAGTGTGTGTTCGTTCTCTCTCTCTCTCTCTCTCTCTTTTTCAATAAATAAAACCCCAAAACACAATAGTTGTCTGCTAAATATATTAGAAGATATATAGACTGAATTGGATAGTTTTAGCTGTATATTTAAAAATATAATGATGGGGGCACCTGGGTGGCTTAGTTGGTTAAGCATCCAACTTTGGCTCAGGTCATGATCTCTTGGTTCATGGGTTTGAGCCTGACAAGGCTCTGAGCAGTCATCACAAAGCCCAGAGCCTACTTTGAATTCTGTGTCTCCCTCTCTCTCTCTTCTTCTCCTCCTCCTCCTCCTCCTCCTCCTCCTCCTCCTCCTCCTCCTCTTCCTCCTCCTCTTCCTCTTCCTCTTGTACTCTGTTTCAAAAATAAATAAACATTAAAAAAATTAAAAAATAGAAAAATATAATGATGAGGAACTGTCAATCACACTTTCTTCATATAACTACTTTTGAAAAGTAAACATGTCACAACCATGTTCTGAATGTTCTTTGTGATGGATTTGCAGTATTTTTGAAGTCATCATAGGATGGGTTTTTCTGAAGCATTATAATGGAAAAGGTTTTGACATTTCTTGCTACAGTGCTTTATATATGTTTTATGTTTAATATATGAAATAATATTCAGGGAATAAAATAAGTCTGAATCAGTGATGTTTTAAATGAAACCCTTCTAATGTATAATTCAGTTTTATTTTAATGAAATAATATGGTTACAGAAAAATTAAAGGAACTCAATTTAGACTAACACAGGATTGTCTTGTAAAGGTCCTTAAATGAATCCTTTCCTTGGTTCCCAGTATAGGCAGCAATTGAAATAAATTCAACTAAGTTATTTGGAAAGTTTATTTTCTTACAAATTTAAAATTTCTGTGATTGTTTATGACTACTTAATTTATGGTACTAACTAAAAGGGCTTGCAAGATGAGTCATTGCAAAATCCAAATTATTGAAATCTTAATTTGCATTCCATATCAACAAATTAGGACAATAAATATTTATTGATTGTGGGTATAAGTCGGGTATAAATTGTGGTTTGTAATACTCCTGGTCGCTTTTAAATCCAAAGTATAACTTATGAATAGTGGGAAGCAAGCAAGGGGGCAGATCATCTGATTTCCAGGATTTGAGGGAGAGATTGCAGAAAAGTCTTAGGAACAATGCAATAGATTGAGGAATTAGAGACTGATGCATTTAAAAAGATGAATTGACCTAAATATCTGGCCGCATGTTTAGATTCTGCAGTTACAGAGCATACCTTGGGGTATTTGAGAAGTTGTCAAAGCGAAAGGAAGGGGAATGTTCGATATTCAACACAATACAAAACCATGTGAGGAAATTTCGGGACGCAGTATATTACAAAGAGAATGTTCTTTTATATGCATTAAATCTGATTAGAATAAAGTAACTCGTTTAGGTGTAAAGTATAAGCTTTGAGGTTAGGACAGAAATGTTAACAGGGGTGGATATAGCTTGAGGGAATATATATGGGACACATTCTGTCAACTCCAGCATCATCCTAGATCACTGCTTCTTAGATTCGTTTTCTTTACTATTTGTCACCTGATTATAGGTGAATCTCTATGATTAGAATTTCTATCTTTATGACAGGTGGGTTTTAGCTTATCTGCCTATCAACCAAGCTAGGCATATGATGTGGACCTTGTATATAATTATAATCAATTAAATTATAATTAATTTTTGATCAATATAATTATTGTTCTTTATTTGGTTGTTACTCTGTTGCTAGGGACTATACTAAATTCTGTGCAAGATGATGAGACTTATAAGTAAAACATATTTTTAGTTCTCCAAGAACATATAGACTATTAGGGGTCATATGGACAACATATAGATACTTATAAGACAGGGATTGACAAATTAAAGCCCACTGCCTACTATTGTTAATAAAGTTTTATTGAAACTTAGCTGTGCCCATTCATTTTTGTGTTGCCTGTGACTGCTTTCATACCACAGTGGCAGGGTTAAGTTATTGTGACAGAGACCTTCTATCTTACAGAAGTTAAAATACTTACTGTCTGGCCCTTCCAGAAAAAAAATCTCCTGGCCTCTGATATAAGACATTATAAATGCTTTTTATATGGTACATACAGTAATAAAATGTTGTGCTTTTATAATTGCAAAGGATCTCATGAGTGATAATTTCAATCTGATTCATCCAGGCATCAGGAGAATTTCTGGCATGTGGGTAAAACTCTAGACACTGATTCCTTCCCTATGATTCCAGTGGTTTGTCAACTGAATACATCACTCTAAATGAAATAGTCCTACACTTTCTAAGTAAATTATTCTTACCTTTTATGGCTAACATATTTATATTTTGTCCTATTTGGCTATGGTCCTTTGTGTATCTATGCTTAATTTTTGAAGAACTGTCAACTGTTTTACAGTGTTGAGTCCTATTTTTAGATCTCTAGCTTAACCTGTACCCTGATCATTAAAATCACTCAGTGCTGGGCACTGCTATTATAAACATTGAGCTTTCTGTCTGTCAGTGGATATAGAGAGTAAGAGCTGTTACAGAAACATGACAACTATTTCAAGAACAATAACATAAAAATCCCTGTCCCTCTGGAATTAGATTTTAAAATACAATAAGATAATTAAAAGAAAGGATTGGCAATGAAAAAAACCCACTTATTTCCTCGTCTTTTTATTAAACTATTAATGTAGCAGTCAGTAATACTTAATATTGGACAAAAGTTTCAGACGTCAAAAACATGTGTTAAACTTTCCTTCAATAAATAATAATCTTATCCAAAAGAATTGATTTTACTTATAAATAAGTGGCCTCTTTTGTAGTACTTTAATAAGCAGTAAAGCAGAAAACTAAAGGACAGAATATCTCGCTGTATAGGAGGCAAAACTGTGTGTAACTCTAAAATGTATATGACTTAGAGAATTTATAATTCTGCATTGACGTACAACATATTAGCAAGTGCTTGGAAATTTGTAAATTAGAATGTAAGTGGGTATAGTTGCACTCATGGCTGAGATTTATTACAGCAAAAGGAATTTTATGGTGTCTGACATTGTCAACTAATGGTGTTTTAAATTAATCTGAGTGTTTGAGTTTTTCTCAAGTTTAGTCAAATGGGCGAGAAAATGAATGAATGATCTTGACATTTATATCAAAGAGACACTTTGGTTCATTAGAATAAAAGCAAATACTTACGTATGCTTTTGAGGCATTAGGTACTGTTCCAAGTCACTAAGGTAGGAGAGCCATTATTTGAACCCATGTAGTCTAGCTGAACACCTTTATAATTTATTTGTCTTATATTTCCTGTAAAAAATGAATAGGAATATTAGTCACACAAAAGAATGAAATCTTTCATTGGCAACAACATGGGTGAATCTAGAGGGTGTAATGCTAAGTGAAAAAAGTCAGAGAAATACAAATACCATATCATTTCACTCATGTGGAAGTTAAGGAAAAAACAAAAAAGAAATAAGCAAAGGAAAAAAAAAAAAAAGAGACAAAGCAAGAAACAAACTCTTACCACTAGAGAACAAACTGATGGTTACCAGAGGGCAGATGGGTGAAATAGGTGATGGGGATTAAAGACTACATTTATCGTGATGAACACTGAGTAGTTTATACAGTTGTTGAATCACTATGTTGTACACCTGAAACTAATATAATACTGTGTATTAACTATAGTGGAATTAAAATTGAAAACTTAATAAAAAATGTGAAAAAAACCCAAATGAAGAAAGAAAAAAGGAGACAAAAAACAGATTTTTAAATATAGAGAGGAAACTGGTGGTTACCAGAAAGGAGGTGGGTGGGGAGATGGGTGAAAGGTGAAGGATGAAGGGAATTAAGGGCACACTTAGCATGTGATGAGCACTGAGTTATGGTTAGAATTGTTGAATCACTATATGGTACACTCAAAACTAACATAACATTGTTAATTTATAGTGGAATTAAAAATAAATTTTTAAAACACATAGAATAATTTCACATAAAGCTGAATGTTTTAAAAAGCCCAGCAAATTGTCAGGTTTACATTAGTTTGATTTTAAATGAAAGCTCTCCAGAGGATCATTGGATCTTCCTGTTTTTTTCAGAACAATGGACTGCAGAGTCTTAAGACCTCAAGAATTTCTTATAGAGATCATTTGAGTGTTAGGATATTGTCTCTACTTCTTGATATATTCAGTAACTTGCCTTTCCATAATAATCATCTCTAATTATCAGACAACTCTATAAAAGGATGAGCTAATAGCTAATCACTGTAAACTCTTTAAGTTCTGCCTCTTAATTCTCATCGCTTCTACATCACTAATTTCTCCTTTTCATTCTCAATCAAGATTCATTTTAGTTATTTTTAATTTTAATTTTTTTAAGTTTATTTACTTAGAGTAAGCTGGGGAGAGGCAGAGAGAGAGAGAGAGAGGGAGAGAGAGAATCCCAAGCAGGCCCCACACTGCCAGCACAGAGCCCATTGCAGGGTTTGATATCATGAACCATGAGATCCTGATCTGAGCTGATATCTAGGGTGCGACACTTAACTGACTGAGCCACCAGACACCCCTGTTTTTAATATTTTAAAGAAATATTACTCCTTGGGGTGCCTGGGTGGAAATATTACTCCTTGGAGTGCCTGGGTGGCTCAATTGGTTAAGCATCCGACTTCAGCTTTGCGGTTCATGGGTTCGAGCCCCAGGTTGGGCTCTGTGCTGACAGCTCAGAGCCTGGAGCCTGCAGCCTATTTCGGATTCTGTGTCTCCTTGTCTCTCTGCCCCTCCCCCACTTGCACTCTGTCTCTCTCAAAAAATAAATAAACATTAAAAAAAAGTATTACTCCTTAAGGAAATACAGGGAATATATAAAAGGACAAAAAAGAATAAATCACCCATAAGCCCATTACCCACATAGAATTAGATAGAATAACTCTTCATTTCTTTCCCTTCCATTTTCACACTGTGCATTAGGACCTTTTCTATGTAAAGGATTTTTAAATGTAGTTATTTATTTATATCTTGAGCATTTTTCCACGTTATTGCATATTCCTTACGAACATCTTTATAAGTGAAACTTTGTATTTAGTATTATTTTCTTACAGTTTTTAAGAAAGCGAAATACTGAGCCAAACCGTGTGAAGGTATTTTAAGATTATTTGCATATATTGCCAGTTGCTTTTCAAAGGGAACGAGCCAGTTTATCTTCACACCAGTAACTATCAAACCAGGTTGTTTCGCTCCCAACTTGCCAGGAGCAGTTCTACATTAACAAGTAAATTAAGGTAATTAATTTTTCACTTTATTGCCTCCTAGCCCCGATTAGAGGTTGCTTTGTTAATGTGGTGTTTTATGGTATTTTTCTTCCCCACTTTAAGAAAAAAGAAGGTAACTAGGACGGATCTGTTCAGCTGCATTTAAACCAAAGTGCCCAAAGTTTTTAATTTTAAAAATCTTTTAGCTCAGATCTTCTCTTTTTTTTATTTTATATTTATTTATTTTTGAGAGACAGAGTGAGACAAAGTGAGAGTGGGGGAGGGGCAGAGAGAGAGGGAGACACAGGATTGGAAGCAGACTCAAGGCTCTGAGCTGTCAGCACAGAGACCAACGCGGGGCTCGAACTCACAGACCGTGAGATCATGACGTGAGCCGAAGTTGGATGCTCAACTGACTGAGCCACCCAGGCGCCCCACATCTTCTCATTTGTAATAGCTTATCATTTACTTTGTGCTCCTGCTTTGTTAAGACCGTGTATTATTTTTAAAAACACTGAATTCTGTCAGTGCTGTTCTCCCATTGTTGGTGCTGTCCTCAGCATTTCCTGTTTGTGTGCTCTGTGTGCCACACGACCATTTATATACTGGAGTTTGAGAAAGATTTAGGACATGTTTTAAATTGTACTCTTCAGCCTCTGTTACAGAAATAATATCCTTGCTGGCCTCTCAAAGTAGGGGAGGATCTTTTTATAAGTGGAGACTTTCAAACCCTGCATCCTTGGAATGTATGTGGACATCAAGACCAGCTGTTGAGGGCTGAGAACCCCAGGCCTAGTTTTGATACTAAGGCTTTCCCTAACCTACAAAACCATGGGTATAATTCCCACTGTGGTGACTGGAGCTCTGGTAGACAATTGAGTGGTTTTACTACTTTGTAGAAGTCATACCTGGTATGAATGTCTAAGGAGCAGGGGACGCTTATAAGTCTGCACCTTTTCTCCTCGTTGTGGTTTTTTTGTTTGTTCGTTTTGATTTTTTGTTTTTGTGTGTGTGTGTGTGTGTGTGTTTTTGTTTTTTGTTTTTTGTTTTTTGTTTTTTGTTTTTTGTTTTTTTAGAGCAAGACAGAAAGCATGTGCATACATGTGCATGTGGGGAAGAGGGAGAGGGAGAGAGAATCTCATGCAGGCTCCACACCCAGCACGAAGCCTAATGTGGGACCCAATCTCTTGACCTGGGGATCATGAACTGAGCCAAAATTGAGAGTCGGATGCTTAACTGACTGAACCACCTAGGTACCCTCTCATTGTGTCTTTTACATCTATTTCCTCAGAGTGTCTTATATATAGTGGCTATTTAATCATTTGTTGAGCTGAGTATAAAATGCCAATTGGTAAGTCATATATTTGTTGGGTGAAATTGTCCAGATTAACTGTATTTTTGGGTCTTTTCCCTTACCCCTTTCCCTGCCCAACTCAGTTGTGTATAGGTATCTACTCTAATTAAATTCTTCCTTCTAAAATCCACATTCAGTGGACTCGTAGGCTTTGAATACATATTTTAACAGAGGGCAAATGCGTTTTGGGGTAGCTTTGGATTTGGGATAATTTTTATTTTATTCAGCTGAAATGAATGTCTTTCTGACTTTTTCCCACCATGATTACCTAGAAAGAATTTAAAATTTCTATTTTGCCCAAGAACCTTGTGTATCCATTAATAGAGCCGTTGTTTCTTAGAAAAGCCTTATCTTACTCTTGATCCATTACTCCTAAAATATGGTTTTAAAGCTCATCACTAGTTTTTTCCCTGCATGTGCTCTAATATATCCTTCTTTAAATGGTGCTCAGAGCTGAATAATGTTCTGTATGTGATATGACCATTAACAAAAGAGAATGGAGTTGTCATTCTTCCTTGGTTTATATAACATTTATTATATATTTATTGAGCTTCTATTCAGCATAGAAGTAAATTAGGTACCTTTGGTAGTTATATTTTATCACTTAACATATTGAGCTTATTTTCAATAAAGCCTAAGTTTTTTTTGCACCTGCTTAATTATTTGTTCCTTCTTCCTACATGTACAATAGTTTGTGGGTTTTGAAAACACAATTTTATCTTTATCTCCTTTAAATTTCATCTTGTTAGAGTTGGCTCCGTTGTTCCAGCCTTTTTAAAACTTCATTGTATCTTTCAGTGTATTTAAACTTTTACCATCTGCAAATGCAATGAATATTTTTATGTGTAAATCCAGATAACTACTTTTGAAGAATCAAACGATCTCAAACCATATTGGTTATGGGTCCCCCAAACCACCCCAGGTTTGGTGATTTGTTGAAGGGACTCATAAGATTTAGCATATGGTTGTACTCATGGCAAAGATTTATTATACCAAAAGAAAACAAAGCAAAACTAGTGAAGGGAATCAGACAGAAGCATTTAAAAGTCCTCTCCCAGTGAAGTCACACAGCACACACTTCATTCCTCCAATGAGTTGTGACATGTGCAAAGTATTGTGGACCATTGAAGCTCATTAGTGACTCAGTCCTCTAGGGTTTTACTGGAGGCTGGTCATGTAGGTACCCTCTGCCTTGCACCAACCAAAATTTCCAACTTCTGGAAGGAAGGCAGATATTTAGCGTAAACCATATTGTTTGTGTAACAGTCCAGACATGATAATTTAGAGAAAGTTTTATATCGTGGTGAGAAACTGTTTATCAGCCACATTCCCGGAAGCCATCCAAGAGCCAACCTTGCAAGGAGGCTGTTCCAAAGATAGTCTCAGCCCAGCTATATTAACTCTTTTCTATACGTTATGTTATATTGAAATTTACTAGAATATGTGTAGTGTTAGTTTTTTAAGGTATTGGCGAGATACAGTATAAACCAGGGAGAGTTATTCAGTTCTTTCCATGCTCATAGAAATAGCTTTGAACATAGGCCTTTTTGATGAGATTAGACTTATTTTTATAGCAGTAGACCTATCATTTGAAAATACTTTACCACTTATGTTGATTTCTTCTAAACAACAGTTTCAGTTATATAATTTTGATAAGAGTATTTAACATTTGCCTCTCCTTTTCCTCCAGATTACTAATTGCAAACTATTTACTAATTTTAAGGTTCCAGAATTCCAAATGGCTAAATTACAAAGATGCTCTAGAACTTGTACAGCCTAGTTTTCTGCTAATTTTTGTATTTATTTTAACATTCTTTATGATTGTATAAGGTTGAGAAGAGAATAACAACAACAAATCACAATTTGGGAAAAAACCCTAAATCTTCATAATTCAAATATCATGAATTATAATATCCTGTTTAAGTTGATTCAGAAAGATACTGCTTATTTTAGAACACCAGGGCATTTATGGAAATTCAGAAACCTTTTTTCACTGTTGGATAAGAACTTGATTTGATGTAATACAAATAGATCTTTTGGACTTGTCTGAAGAAAATGTTTTCTTCTAAGCTTATGCTGTATATTGAGTTATACATATTTATTTAAGTTTATTATATTTATTTATTTTGAGAGAGAGACAGTGAGAAAGCGAGCGAGCATGTGAGCAGGGGAGGGACAGAGGGAGAGAGAGAGAATCCTAAGCAGGCTCCATGCTGTCAGTTCAGAGCCCGACATGGGGCTCAAAATCACGAACTTTAGATCATACCCTGAGCAAAAATCAAGAGTTGGACACTCAACAGACTGAGCCACCCACGTGCTCTGAATGATACATTTTTATAAGACCAAGAAAAAAGTGTATAAGTCCTTCTGCTTATCCATTTAACAAATGAGATATAATTTAATGTTTGATTATTTAATTTCACTTACTATAAGAAAATTTACTCTTTGTGTTCTGAAACTACATTGAAAATATAGAAAGATTTTAATAAATGTATTTTAACATTAGGGATATATTTTGCAGGAGATTTTTAAGAATGCCTTTTGGTGGAGAGTTTAAAGATAAGATAAAATGAAAGATAATGACCTTTGGAGTTTTTATTTAAGTGCAGTTCTGCCCAAGGACAAATGAATGATTGGATGACATTTAAAAATGATCTTACAGAGATACAATTTTGTGATGCTCTCCCCGTCCCTAATTTATTGTACTCTGAATATTCCTACAGAAAACTCATCCATTCTCAAGGATTCAACTACCATCCTTTTAGTAATTATTCTGAAATGAAGCTCTCTAAATCTGGCTTGTACCTGTTCTTCAGTCAGATGTATCTGCCTTCTTCTTATTCTGGATTTCTCATAAAAATTGAAACCTGAAGAGTTACAAAGGGATTTCATTATTGCCAACTTAAACTGACCATCTTTTCTGTTTTGTTTTGCTTTCTTATTAATTTCACTGGTACCGGTATCTTCCTAGATTTCCAGTTTGTTGCTCTGTGTATTTAATAAATGCTCATTGAAAAAAGACTTTCAGGACTTTTTCTTCTCCTTCACTCCTCATGTGATTTGTAATCCAGTTTGTACTGATTCTTTTTTTACTGTCTTTTAAGATACATTTTTTCTTTTTCTTTTTTCTTTTTTTAAATTTACATCCAGGTTAGTTAGCATATAGTGCAACAATGATCTCAGGAGTAGATTCCTCAATGCTCCTTACCCATTTAGCCCATACCCCCTCCCACAACATCCCCCCTCTGTTTGTTCTCCATATTTAAGAATCTCTTATGTTTTGTCTCCCCCCCCCCCCGTTTTCATGTTATTTTTGTTTCTCTTCCCTTATGTTCATCTGTTTTGTATCTTAGACTCCTCATATGAATGAAGTCATATGATATTTGTCTTTCTCTGACTAATTTTGCTTAGCCCAGTACCCTCCAGTTCCATCCACATAGTTGCAAATGGCAAGATTTCATTCTTTTTGATTGCCGAGTAATACTCCATTGTATGTATATACCACATCTTCTTTATCCATTCATCCATTGATGGACATCTGGGCTGTTTCCATACTTTAGCTATTGTCGATAGTGCTGTTATTAACGTTGGGGTTAGCGTGCCCCTTTGAAACAGCACACGTGTCTCCCTTGGATAAATACCTAATAGTGCAATTGCTGGGTGCAACTATTTTTAGTTTTTTGAGGAACCTCCATACTGTTTTCCAGAGTTGCTGCAACCAGCTTGCATTCCCACCAGCAGTGCCAAAGAGACCTTTCTCCGCATCCTCGCCAACATCTGTTGTGCCTGACTTGTTACTGTTAACCATTCTGACAGGTGTGAGGTGGTATCTCATTGTGATTTTGATTTCTGTTTCCCTGATGATGAGTGATGTTGAGCATTTTTTCACATGTTGGTTGGCCATCTGGATGTCTTCTTTGGAGAAGTGTCTATTCATGCCTTTGCCCATTTCTTCACTGGATTATTTGTTTTGTGGGTGTTGAGTTTGATAAGTTCTCTATAGATTTGGATACTAACCCTTTATCTGATATGTCATTTGCAAATATCTTCTCCCATTCCGTCAGTTGCCTTATAGTTTTGCTGATTGTTTCCTTTGCTGTGCAGAAGCTTTTTATTTTGATGAGGTCCCAGTAGTTCATTTTTGCTTTTGTTTCCCTTGACTCCGGAGACGTGTTGAGTAAGAAGTTGCTGCAGCCGAGGTCAAAGAGGTTTTTGCTTGCTTTCTCCTCTAGGATTTTGATGGCTTCCTGTCTTACATTTAGGTCTTTCATCCATTTTGAGTTTATTTTTGTGTCTGGTGTGAGAAATGGTCCAGGTTCATTTTACTGCATGTCGTTGCCCAGTTTTCCCAGCACCACTTGCTGAAGAGACTGTCTTTATTCCATTGGATATTCTTTCCTGCTTTGTCAAAGATTAGGTGGCCATATGTTTGTGGGTCCATATCTGGGGTCTCTATTCTGTTCCATTGATCTGAGTGTCTGTTCTTGTGCCAGTATCATACTGTCTTGATGATTACAGCTTTGTAGTACAGCTTGAAGTCTGGGATTGTGATGCCTCCTGCTTTGGTTTTCTTTTTCAAGATTGCTTTGGCTGTTTGAGGGCTTTTCTAGTTCCATACAAATTTTAGGATTGTTTGTTCTAGCTCTGTGAAGAATGCTAGTGTTATTTTGATAGTCATTTTATTGAATATGTAGATTGCTTTGGGTAGTATTGACATTTTAACAATATTTGTTCTTCCTATCCAGGAGCTTGGAATCTTTTTCCATTTTTTTGTGTCTTCTTCAATTTCTTTCATAAGCTTTCTATAGTTTTCAGTGAATAGATTTTTCATCTCTTTGGTTAGATTTATTCCTAGGTATTTTATGGTTTTTGGTGCAATTGTAAATGGAATTGATTCCCTGATATCTCTTTTCGTTGCTTTATTGTTGGTATATAGGAATGCAACCGATTTCTTTGCATTTATTTTATATCCTGCAGCTTTGCTGAATTCATGAATCAATTCTAGCAGTTTTTTGGTGGAATCTTTTGGGTTTTCCATATAAAGTATCATGTCATCTGTGAAGAGTGAAAGTTTGACCTCTTCCTGGCCAATTTGGATGCCTTTTATTTCTTTGTGTTGTCTGATTGCAGAAGCTAAGACTTCTAATACTATGTTGAACAACAGTGGCAAGAGTGGACATCCCTGTCTTGTTCCTGACCTTAGCAGGAAAGCTCTCAGTTTTTCCCCATTGAGGATGATATTAGCGTTGGGTTGTTCATCTATGGCTTTTATGATCTCGAGGTATGCTCCTTCTATCCCTACTTTCTTGAGGGTTTTTATCAAGAAAGGATGCTGTATTTTGTCAAATGCTTTCTCTGCATCTATTGAGAGGATGCATCTTTTATTGATGTGGTGAATCACGTTAATTGTTTTGCAGATATTGAACCAGGCCTGCGTCCCATGTATAAATCCCGCTTCATCGTGGTGAATAATTTTTAATGTATTGTTGGATGTGGTTGGCTAATATCTTGTTGAGGATTTTTGCATCCATGTTCAGCATTGAAATTGGTCTATAGTTCTCCTTTTTAGTGGGGTCTCTATCTGGTTTTGGAATCAAGGTAATGCTGACTTCATAGAAAGGGTTTGGAAGTTTTCCTTCCATTTCTATTTTTTGGAACAGCTTCAAGAAAATAGGTGTTAACTCATCCTTAAATGTTTGGTAGAATTCCCCTGGAAAGCCATCTGGCCCTGGACTCTTGTTTTTTGGGAGATTTTTGATTACTAATTCGATTTCTTTACTGGTTTGGGTCTGTTCAAATTTTCTATTTCTTCCTGTTTCAGTTTTGGTAGTGTATATGTTTCTAGGAATTTGTTCATTTCTTCCAGATTGCCCACTTTATTGGCGTATAATTGCTCATAATATTCTCTTATTATTGTTTGTATTTCTGCTGTGTTGGTTGTGACCTCTCCTCTTTCATTCTTGATTTTAGTTATTTGGGTCATTTCCTTTTTCTTTTTAGTCAAACTGGTTTACAATTTTCTTCATTCTTTCAAAGAACCAGCTTCTGGTTTCATTGATCTGTTCTGTGTTTTTTTTGTTTTTTGTTTTTTGTTTTCCTGTTTTTGGTTTCAATAGCATTAATTTCTGCTCTGATCTTTATTATTTCTTGTCTTCTGCTGGTTTGGGGTTTTATTTTCTGTTCTTTTTCAGGCTCTTAAAGGTATAAGGTTAGGTTGTGTATCTGAGACCTTTCTTCCTTCCTTAGGCCTGAATGCTATATACTTTCCTCTTATTACTGCCTTTGTTGCATCCCAGAGGTTTTGGGCTGTGGTGTTATCATTTTAATTAGCTTCCATGTACTTTTTAATTTCCTCTTTAACTTCTTGGTCAGCCTATTCATTCTTTAGAAGGATGTTCTTTAGTCTCCAAGTATTTGTTACCTTTCCACATTTTTCTTGTGGTTGATTTCGAGGTTCATAGTGTTGTGGTCTGAAGATATTCATGGTATGATCTTGATTTTTTTGTACTTGTTGAGGGCTGATTTGTATCCCGGTGTGTGGTCTATTCTGGAGGACGTTCTATGTGCACTGCAGAAGAATGTATATTCTGTCTTAGGATGAAATGTTCTGAATATATCTGTTAAGTCCATCAGATCCAATGTGTCATTCAAAGCCATTGTTTCCTTGTTGATTTTCTGATTAGATGATCTATTACTGTACATGGGGTGTTGAAGTCCCCTACTATTATGGTATTATTATCAATGAGTTTCTTTATGTTTGTGATTAATTGATTTATATATTTGGGTGCTTTCACATTTGAAGCATAAATGTTTATAATTGTTAGGTCTTGGTGGATAGACCCCTTGATCATGATACAATGCCCTTCTTCATCTCTTGTTACAGTCTTTATTTTGAAGTCTAGATTGTTTGGTATTAGTATGGCTACTCTGGCTTTCTTTTGCTAATTGTTAGGATGATAGATGGTTCTCCATCCCCTTACTTTCAATCTGAAGGTGTCTTTAGGTCTAAAGTGGGTCTCTTGTAAACAGCATATAGATGAATCTTATTTTCTTATCCATTCTGTTATCCTGTGTCTTTTGATTGGAGCATTTAGTCCATTGACATTGAGTGAGTACTGAAAGATATGATTTTATTGCCATTATTTTGCTTGTACAGTTGAAGTTTCTGGTTGTGTTCTCTACTCCTTTCTAATCTTTGTTGCTTTAGGTATTTATTTATTTGTTGTTTTGTTTTTTTTTTTTTCATCTTTTCTCCCCTCAGAAAGTCCCCCTTAAAATTTCTTGCAGGGCTGGTTTAGTGGTCACAAACTCCTTTAATTTTTGTTTGGCTGGGAAACTTTTGATCTCTCCTTCTATTTTAAATGACAGCCTTTCTGGATAAAGAATTCTTGGCTGCATATTTTTCCAATTCAGTACATTGAATATATCCTGCCACTCCTTTCTGGCCTGCCAAGTTTCTGTGGATAGGTCTGCTGCAAACCTGATCTGTCTTCCCTTGTAGGTTAAGGAATTTTTTTTTCCTTGCTGTTTTCATGATTCTTTCCTTGCCTGAGTATTTTGTGAATTTGACTATGATATGCCTTGTTGATGGTTGGCTTTTGTTGAATATAATTGGAGTCCTCTGTGCTTCCTGGATTTTTATGTCTGTGTCTTTCCCCAGGTTAGAAAAGTTTTCCACTGTGATTTGCTCACATAACTCTTCTACCCCTTTTTCTCTCTCTTCATCTTCTGAGACCGCTATGATTCTGATGTTGTTACTGTTTAATGAGTCACTGATTTCTCTAATTCCTTTTTTTTTTAATTTCTCTAATTCTTAAATCATGCTCTTTTGCCTTAGTCTTTTTCTTTTTTTCTGCTTCATTATTCTCCATAATTTTGTCCTCTGTATTGTGGTTCTCTGCTCTGCCTAATCTATCCTTGCCACCATGGCATCTCTTCAAGATTGCAGCTCAGTTGTAGCATTTTTTTATGTCATCCTGACATGCTTTAACTTCTTTTATCTCTGCAGAAAAGGGTTCTAATGTATTTTTGACTCCAGGTAGTATTCTTATTACCATGATTCTAAATTCTGGTTCAGACATCTTGCTTATATCTGTGTTGGTTAAGTCCTCTGACTGTCGTTTCTTCCTGTTTTTTTTGGGGGGGGGGAGTGAATTCCTTTGTTTTGTCATTTTGAAGGGAGAAAAGGAATTAATGAAGTAAAAAAAATTAAAAAATTAAAAACAACACACACAATCAAATAAATGATGCTAGATCCTAAGTGTGTTTTGCTCTGGGTGTTGAAAGAGGCTTGATAGATTAGAGAAAAAAAGGGAAAGGAAAAAAAGAAATTGTTTGAAAATTTTAAAAAGTGAATACACTGAAATAGAATAAAATGAAATGATGGAAGTAAAATAGAATTTGAAAAAATTTACACAAAAGTAAAAAATCTAGTAGAAAAAAAATTAAAAATATTAAAAAATATTTTTTTTAACGTTTATTTATTTTTGAGACAGAGAGAGAGCATGAGCGGGGAAGGGGCAAAGAGAGAGGGAGACACAGAATCTGAAGCAGGCTCCAGGCTCTGAGCCATCAACCCAGAGCCCGAGCGGGGCTCGAACTCATGGACCGCGAGATCATGACCTGAGTTTAAGTCGGACGCTTAACCAACTGAGTCACCCAGGTGCCCCTAAAGAAAAATATTTTTAATAAAAATTGAAAATAAAAATAAATTTTTTCTTTCTGTATTCAAGAAAAATAAAAATGAAAAAGAAAAAAAAAAAGAAAGTTGAATAGATGGACCAACAAACAGACTGAAATATTATCGAAGTTATTTTGTTTTCCCCTAGAAGTCAAACTTTGGAGCGCTTTATAGTCTGTGAACTAAGCAGGTGAAGAGACTTTGGTGTTCTTTAAGCGCAAGGTTGGCCCAGTTGGGCAAGGCTTAGTGTAATGCCTCCGTTCTCCACTAGATGGCGCTGCTTAGCTTACTGGGGTGGATTGTTGTGGTATTTGTAGGTGTGTATGTGCATGCGCAGGATGGGTGGAAATGGCGACACCCAGCTACCCATTCTCTAGTATTGGAACTTTGTTCTCCCCGATCTGCAATCACGCACCTATCCTTTGTCTCCAGCTTCTGTTCATTCCCCGCTTTCATGCTGTCTGTGACCAAGCTGTCAGGTTGCCAGGTGGCACCTCCCTCCTGAATTTTATCTCAGATGTGTCTGTGTTTCCAAACCCCTCACTTCTGAGGGACTGTGGCTTTGACCTGCTCACACCTTATGGAGGAGGGTGTCATCGAGCATTGGCTGGGTGCTGGCTGCACCCAGGAACGTTCATAGGGCTGTGCTGCTGCCAATGCCCAGAGACCGCAGCTGGGTCCCAGCCCGCCCCAGAAAAAGTTCATGTGATCCTGTAGCAGCATTTCAGGGATTATGGTAAATCACAACACCCATATGGTACCAGGCTTCACCCTTAACATCCTTGTTCCAGCACCAGTGAGTGTGGTTGTTCTAGGATCTCCTGGGACTTTGCCTGCACAGACTCTATCAACTGTCCTCCCAGCAGGGGTACCGCCTCTCTCTGTGTGGCCTGGGGACCCCTCCGACCTTGCTCTCCACTCTTTGGGATCCGCCCTTCCCACCAGAGCACCACCACATATCAAGCCACAGAGTTTCAGACTCTGTACTCCAGAGTACGAAGACCTTTAGAGAGTCTTAATGGAATTTAAACCCTCTCCTTCCTTTCTCCATTTTTTGTTCAGTCCCTGCAGCTGTTTCCACTTTTCTACTTTCTCTCCAGCTGATTTGGGTGGGGTGGGGTGAGGTGGTGATTTTCCTGTACTCTCCCTGTGCCCCTCCCTGCCCCCCCATCTCCATCTTCTCTCTGCAAGCAAAAACAGTTCCCTGCCTTCCGTGGTTTCTCTCTCCCCCAGTTCACCTCTCTGTGCTGCATGCCTGCTTAGTTCTCTGGTTCAGGTTGTGCAGATTGTTGTGTTAATCATCAAGTAAGTTTTCTAGCTGTGCAGGATGGTTTAGTGTTGATCTGACTGTATTTCATGGACAGGAGATGAAAAAAAACTTCCACATGTTCTGCCCTCTTGGTCCCTCCAAGATACATTTTCTAAGTAACCACTTTCATCTCTTCCTTTTCTTTCAATCATGTATAGTTTTATTATATTCTTAATGTACTTTGAGTTATAGGAACTTTAAATTAACTGATAATTTATGGACTCAGACTCTGAGAGTCCTTTCATAACTAGTAAGGTTGCCTCTTCAGTTTTTCCCCTTTGACTTAGAAGATGCTTCCTAATTGTGAATCCAACTCTTCTTTCTTTCTTTTTTATTGTTTGTTTATTTAATTTTTTGGGGGCGGGGGAGAAAGAGTGCGCACACATGTGAGCTGGGGAGAGACAGAGAGAGAGAATCCCAAGCAGCCGCTGCACTGCCAGTGCAGAGCCCAAAGCAGGGCTCAATCCCATGAACCTCGAGATCATAACCTGCACAGAGATCAAGAGTCAGACGATTAACCAACTAGGCCAACCAGGCACCCCCAATCAACTCTTCTTTCTTAAAATGTCCACCATTTTGATTCTTTGTCATCTGTCTAGAGAAAAACAGCAATAAACCCTTTCCCTTTGTGACATGACTCTTCTGGTATATAAAAATTGCTTTTGTATCTTCCTTCTCTTCCCAAATTAAGCATCTTTATTTCTCCACGCTTTGCTCATTGAGTTTATTTAGCAGATATTTATTGAGCACCTCTTGGGCAGAAGTCACTGTTTGAAATACTTGGAGTTTGGTGGTAAACATCAGTGATTAACTCTCTTTTTTTATAGGGCTTATGTCCAAATAGAAGTAAGAAAAAAGCATTTCAAATGAAGACCCTGACAAGTAAAAAATAGTTTTGGATTTTGATAAATGCCGTGAAGAAAATTAAACAGGATTATAGGATAGAGAGGGTGGGGATGCGACAAGTCTACTTCTCCATTTACTTTGGTTTCCAAACATCACATCATCATGGTTGCTCCTCTACAACAAGATGCATGGGCTTTGGCACTTTTCAAATCCCTTTAACGGTGGACTTCTGACCTGTTCATGTTTTCTAAGTACATAGGAAGGTAGAGGCTTCCTAATTATAGGTGAGATGGGGCTATTCAGACTATGGTATCAGTAAGCCCACTGTTAAAAAGGAAGGTACAAAAATTTACACCTTTAGGGTAGTTGTTGGACTTAGACATAGTATTCTGACTTAGTGTGTTCTTTCATGGTACAGTGAGACTAGTAGTGGCCATATCTAGACAATGTGTTTCCATTAGTGCAGTCTCAGATATGCTTAACTGTTTGACCAGCAGTGTTACTCAAGCCTTGTAGTGAACTTTTTCAAGTCTGTTGTGTCTGAACTGTTTTTCAACCAGATCTTTTCTCTTTTGAACCTGAAAAATCAATTTCTTGAACCTTATTGCAGGGTTTTACTGTCATCCCTATAAAATATAATCTCACTAGCCCTTCCTTCTAGTTTTATGTGATCTTTTTGAATCTTGTTTTTTGAAAAGCTTACTCTTTCTGTTGCCTTCCAAGTCAGCAATAATGATATAAACAGAAGAGTACCAAGAACAGAACCTAGCAAAATGGTCCTTCAGATGGATTTTGCTTTATTTGATTAGCACGTTTTGAGTATGACTATATATCTACCTGTAGCTCTACCTAATATCTGGTTCCCATTTTATCTAGTGATAATATCTAGTTTTGTTTTCTCTTCTCTTATTTTCAATTATTTCTTGAGATGTTTTCTTAAGAAAATGAAGCATAGTTGTTCAGCATATATTCCAGAGTCAAACTGATTTGGATTTTAATTTTTTCTTCTGTCTCTTGTTATCTGTGTAATACTGGATATGTTACCTAACCTCTTTGACTCTTGGTTTCCTAATAATTGTATCTGTTTCATGGAGCTATATGGGATAGTGGATATAAATCACCTGTCATAGTGCCTGGCATAGAGAAGATCCCAGTAAATATTAGCAACACTGGCTGGAGTCATTGTTGTCAGCCCTGAAGAAATTAAGTATCCTATCTCTGGCTTTTCTGATCTAAAACCCTTTAAGTGCATGTGCACTTAAACAAATATGTACATAGCTAGATCTTTACCATATCTTCTTCGGGACACGCACAGTGAAACATGTTTGTTGTAAGTCTTATAAGCCACTTGCCTAGAGTTTTACTACATAAAGCATCAAACTTACCATTTCTGAAATTCATATTTTCTTAGAAATCTTAAACTTTGTCTTCTGTCTAGTCATTTATTCTCTTTTTGATGGTCCACAGTTTCTCAAGAATTAGATATTAATAATGATCTTTTAATAGCCCCCTTGGTTTATCATTGTATAAGCCTAATAAAAAATGAGACCTGGGCATGGGATGCTGCAAGTATGGCCTGGGTCATTCACTTAGCCAGGGCTCTTAGGTCTCTGGTAGCACAGAGAATGAAATTGTCTGGAGTGAAGAGAAAGAACTTAACACAGGTACTGTATAGTAAGTACCATGAAAATGTCTTCATATTTATCTCTTTTTAGCAACTTCATTTCACAGCTGAGATAATTGAGCGCCAGATTCAAATACTGGGGTGCCTGGGTGGCTCAGTCAGTTAGGATCCAACGCTTGATCTCAGCTCAGGTCTCAATCTTAGGGTTGTGAGTTCAAACCCCATGTTGGGCTCCACACCGGGCATGAAGCCTACTTTAAAAAAAATTCAAATATCCATGTCATCTCACATGCATTAAGTGATGGTATGTGTAGAATTTGAATCTAGTTTTGTCTGATACCAAAACCATGTCCTTTCCACTCCATTGTATGCTACTTCTCCATTCCCCTACTATTTGGCGGATAATGTTATACTGACATATATATCAAACTGATTCTTTTCTTTCACTCGGCATCTATCCCTGGGAAACTAATGAAGGATTTTCAAAGTCAGAGAATTGATAAGGATCATGATGAAAATTGGCACATTTCCCCTTGATAGGAAAATGTGACCATTTCAGCAGTATTATAAAACCATGGAATCTTAGGGTTTGAAGAGACCTTTTTGGTCCTGAGTTCTGGTTTAACAGTCATATATGTGGGATACATTGTAAGATTATTTTAATATTGCTGTATCTGAAATACTTTGCGATTTAAGATCAGTTTTTGCCTTTCTTTATTATACTTCTCTGTAATACATTGTTGTTTTAAAAGTTTCTTTGTCTCTAATAGTTAAACAAACCTGATATATGTGAATAAGGATAAGTGAATAGAACTTTCAGAATCCTTTTTCTGTGTGTGAGAGATACTATGAAAGGTATCTCTTTAATTATCATGGAGGGATACTAATGACTTATGCTAAAATTCTGGAAGAGAGTTTTACATGAAAAAAAGTGCAGATAGGCTGATTTTATGTTAAATAATTCTCTGTGTGTGAGGTTTATCAAAGCTCCTAATAATAGTTCATGTTTCTTTCAGCCATATTTACAGAAAAATTACTTTAGGATATTAAAGTGCAAATAGAAATCATCTTTAGTGTCTAATATTCTTATTTCATAATTTTCCAGCTTTATTGAGGTGTAGTTGACAAAATTGCATATATTAAAAGTGTGCTTTTTTTTAAAGATAAGAATTCACCCTACTCAGTCTTGTTTAGTGATGGATTCATTTTCAACACTGATTTTGTAATCTTGCAGTGTTATAGCATAAAATATGGTGATTATCTAATTCTAGTTTACACAAATTTTATTGAAGTAAAATTTTTAAAGTTCCATATTATGGAGTAGACAGATATTTTTGTATAAATATCATGAATTTCAAGTAGTGGTTAGTTCTTTAGGCTAATATTGGACATTATTACCCTAAAGAATATAAAGACAAAATTTAAGAAGAGAAAAAAGAATAGACATTGACGTATATATGGTAAAACCATTTCAATAGAACCGTAAGTTTCATGGGGGCAGAGACTTTGGTTCACCACTGTATTCCTGTCTTCCGAAGTAGTATGCCATACCTGGTAGGTGTTCAATTGAGTATTTGTAGTAAACACTGACTATCTTGACTTTACAGATTAACGAAGTGTTTTACTCAAAAGCTACAAACAGAGCATACTTACTTGGGGTCACTGTACCAAACAAATGCTTGTGTGTGTTTATGTTTATTTCTTTTTATCTGAAATAAGAAAAATACAGCTGTGACTATGCAACAGCTTTCCATAAATTGCTGAATGTCAGGTAAATGGTGCTCTGATTTATTGTCCTAGATAATAGGCTCAAATCTTTGTGTGTTATATAATTGTATAGGGAAGTGTTGGTGATGAAGGATAGTGTTTTGGTTACCAAGTATGAGAAAGTTTCATATTGTTGCCTGTACCTTTCTAGCAAAGATATCTTTACTACTTTCTAGTAAATTAGATCTTTTCTCTGCAGTGAATTAATTTTTCTAAGTCACTAATCCAGCATTTCTAAGAAGTCTAGTCTGGACAGTTTACATCATACTCACTGGCAGTACTTATTAGAATTGAGGAGTCCCAGAAACTATCTTAGACTCACTAAATAAGAATAACTGGGATGTCAGTCTCTGGAACTCAAGTTTTTGACAAGCTCTACATGTAATTTCTCTCTGCACTCAGAGGATTGAGAATCATTGCATTAAATTTTGCCAGAAGTGTCTCTGCCTTGGGGAGAGGCAGGATCTTGGAGGCTCTGGAGAAGGAATCTCTCACTAGAAGTTCTCTGCTCCACTTACGTCCCAAATGAACCAGTTTTAAGACGCTGATTATGTCAGTGTGAGTCACAGCCAAACATTAACCATACTGTTAGATTATAACTCTCTTATATGATCAAGTCCTGTCTATAGACATGGCCCACCTTCATTTTCTCACCAGTTGCACTGGACTACTGCCACCTTTGGCAGGTATTTACCTAAATGTCCTGGCTCAGCGTCACCCCATCTCACAGAGTTGGTACCATTTCCTGTTTTGATCCCCCTTCTTCTCACCTCTATATTATCAAATATAAAAGGATTCTGAATTTCACAGCTTAAGAGAGGCACTCTTTTGGGGGTGCCTGGGTAGCTCAGTCGGTTGAGCATCAGACTCTTGATTTCAGCGCCAGTTGTGGTCTCACAGTCTTGGGATCGAGCCCCTCATCGGGCTGTGGAGTCTGCTTAAGATTCTCTCTCTCCCTCTCCCCCACTTGTGCATATGTGTGAATGCTCTTTCTTTCTCTCAAAAAAAACCAAAAAAGGCACTCTTTCTAATGCATCAAAGTTAATTTAAAAACGTAAATTTACATGTGTATAGTCTGTTTAACCTTATTTGTATCAGCAATGTAAATGGTAATGCTGCCTTTTATATACAAAGATGGTGATACTGAATTGATTTTCCAGAAGTAATAATGAATTTTTAGTTTCATATCCATGTTGTAATGCCTGGCCCTCCTTGGATTCAGGGGCATTCCAAAATGCAGCATTTAGAGGACAGAACGCACTAATTAACATACATAGATTAAATCCATGACTTCATTGGCATTGTGCTCTTGCCAAGTTAGTCTCAAAAGTTGGATTTTGGCTGTACATTTGTCTCATTTCCTAGTTAAGAGGGCTGACTGTGTATTAAGCTTTTTTGTATCCCCTAAACTAATTAGTATAGTGGCTTAAACTTAGCAGATATTTAGAAAAAAAAAACAACCCTGATGTATTGATACTGATTCAATATAAGGGCATTTCAGCCACTTTGCATGGATTTCTTTGGGAAGGATCTACTAGGATTTTAAATTTCTATTCTTGTTTTATGTAGTTGTTTTTGTGTTTAAATTCAGTCATATTTAGCACTTCCCTATCTTCTTGCTGAAGCTTGTTTTTAATCAAATGTGATTATTGCGTTAAGGATATATTAGTTTTCTTAGAGAATTAATATTCTTTCTAGTTGCATTAAAAATTTTATTGTAAGCTTATGATATGACTTGGACTGGAGACAAAGGGTAATATTAAGACAACATTCACTGTCTCTAGTGGGGAAGGAAGGTACAAATATTCAGCTTGCTTTCAAATACCCACTATACCTATTAGGGAGTAATTTATTTAAGAAGGTGATAATTTCTTTATTAGAAATGTTGATAAATTAGACAAAATCTTAGAAGAGTGAGTATTTATTAGAATTTAATACTGGGCTATTGTATTTTTTAGAGGACTTAAATATATCTGAATCAGAAGTAGGTGCTCACAGGGACTCCCGGGTAGCTCAGTTGTTTAAGCGTCTGATTCTTGATTTCAGCTTAGGTCATGATCTTGCAGTTTGTGAGTTAGAGCTCCTTGTTAGGCTCTATGCTCACTGCATGGATCCTGCTTGGGATTCTCTCTCACCTTCTCTCTGCCCCTCCCCTACTCATGCTCTCTCTCTCTCAAAATAAATAGATAAAATTTTTTTAAAAAATTAAAAAAAAGAACTAGGTGCTGACATAAATAGCTCTGATTTATTGACCTCTAAAGCAAATCCCATTCAGGTGTTAGATATTGTGGTTACCAGGTTAAAAGTACCTGTTCTGTACATCATAGGTGTTGGAGAATCCTCCTTGGTGGACTCTGAGCCATGGAGATTCATAATGATTACAGTCTCCTAGGAAACTTAATCTGGCTGCAGATTGCAGAATTTATTTCAGGAGACAGAGACCAGATAAGACTATTTTGGACTGAGTGTTTGTGGCCCACCACCTACCCCCACTCCCCCCAAGTCATATGTTGGATTTCTAACACTCAGTGTGACTAAATTTAGAGATAATCTTGTGAGGCAGTAATAAAGGTTAAATGAGGTCATAAGGGTGGTACCCTAATATGGTAGGGCTGATAACCCTTATAAGAAGAGGAAGAGATACCAGAGTGTTTCTCTCTCTCTCTCTCTCATGTGAGGACTCAGCAAGATGGCAGCCATCTGCAAGCCAGGAAGAGAGCTCTCAGCAGGAACTGAATTGGCCAGCCGCTTGATCTTGGACTTCCCAGCCTCCAGAACCATGAGAAGTAAATTGTTTTTTTGTTTAACCCACCAGTCTATAGTAATTTGTTATGGCAGTCAGAGCAGACTGAGAGTCCATTGACATAATCTGAGCTTGAGGTGGTAAGGGGAGTGGTAACCAGGAAGAAATCAGAGAGATGGGTATGGTAGAAATGGAAAGAAAGTGACAATATTAAAAAAAAAAAAAAAAAAAAGGCCTAGAGGATCTACTTAGTGGCTGACAATATATAGGGGGCAAAGGATGAAGTAGAGATTTTTGATAGGTCTTAAAATGGAATATTTATCAACTTTTCTCAAAGTGGGGAAAAGTGTTTTAGGAGTAATTGTGTTGAGTTCCCAAGACCATTGCAATTTTGGTGATTTGCTTAAAAGACTCACAGGACTCAACATATAGTCCTATTCATGGCTGTGATTTATTATAGTAAAAGGGACACAAGGCACAATTAGCAAAGGGAAAAAGGCACGGGGGCAAAGTCTGGAGGAATCCAGGCACCAGCTTCCAAGAGTCCTCTCCCAGTTGAGTTGTGCAAGACAGGCTTTATTCCTCCAGCATCAAGTTGTGAAAACATACGTAAAATGTCGTCTACTGGAGAAGCTGTCCTGAGCTTTGAAGTCCAGGGTTTTTATCAAGAGTTAGTCACGTAGATACCCTTTGGTTAGCATGTACCAAAATTGAAGACTCTAAGAAGAGGGGTAGGTGTTCAACATAAACTGCATTGTTTGTGCACAGAGTTTAGGCACAGTAAACTACACTTACCAGTTAGGGCATAGTGGGTACCCTCCCAAAATTGAAGTTCCCAAATGCCAGCAAATGGCCAGCCTTGTAAGCAGGCCTTTCTAAGGATAGCAGTCTCTGGCCTGCTGTGTTAACTCTTTAATGCACAGGAGTATTTTAAACTAGAAAGAGAAAATGACAAATATGTAACTCTTTCTTTTTAACATTTTTTTTAAGTTTACTTGTTTATTGTGGAAGCAGGGACAGAGAGTGAGAGGGAGAGAGAGAGAATCCCAAGCAGGCTCTGCACTGTCATTACGGAGCTCGACACAGGGCTCAGTCTCATGAACAATGATATCGTGACCTGAGCTGCACTCAAAAGTAGGGCACTTAACCGACTGAGCACCCAGGTGCCCCTGTCACTCTCTGTTTATTAGCAAAGTTTATTCATCACAAATTTAAATTCTAATTATTATCTTCAGTTGGGAACACACAAGGATACTTTTGAAAAGTGTTAGGAAGAGAAAACAAAAAAAATTTTTTCATGCTTATTTATTGTTGAGAGAGAAAGAGACAGAGACAGACAGAGTATGAGTGGTGGTGGTTGGGGGTGGGAGAGGGTGGAGAAGGAGGGGAGACAGAATCTGAAGCAGGCTCCAGGCTCTGAGCTGTCAGCACAGAGCCCGACGCGAGGCTCGAACTCACAAACCGCGAGACCATGGCCTGAGCTGAAGTCGAAGTCTGATGCTTAACTGACTGAGCCACCCTGGTGCCCCACAGAATACGGTGAAAAGTTGCCACAACTTTAAGGTCAAACCATGGACCAGCATTTTAGATTATAGTCTCTTGTATAGCAAGAATAACTTTACGACACCTTTAGTAATAAATACCTAGACAACTCAAAGAGGCATGGCCACTTCATAATAAATATTGAGTTGAAGAACTGTTCCACATTATATTACTAAATGTCTATGATCTTTATATTTCCATTAGATTTTTTCTTATCAATTTGCGAAGAGTTTATTGTATAGTTGGACAATTAGCCCTTTTTCATGTAAGATATATTATTACCTTCCTTGCTTACCCCTGGCCAGAATGTTATTAAGACAAAGCATTTAAAATTTTTCTTCAGTCTCTACAAGGATTCTGTATCTTACCATGAGATTGAGTTTTTGCTTGGTTGCTAAAAAATAGGCATGACTAAAATGTGAACATGTTGAAAATCAAATGGGCTGTGTTAATTTAATTTCCAAGGGAGCTATTTGAGCAGTTCAGCATTTGTGAAAATCTACACTCTATTTAAATGGACTTTTAACTTTCTTCATATGAAATGAGCCATGAGCTAGCCCATTAGGTGATTTTGAAAAATTCAGCATCGAGAACAATGTTATCCAGGACCATTTCCAGAATAATATTTAGTTGAACTGAAAATGCAGATTGATATTTTTTGCCTTCTGTGACATTAATTTGTCTTAAATGTTTGTCCTGTGTCTTGTGTTTAGTTGTTGATGTTAAACTGAAAACCCAGAAAGATCCATCCCAGGTGAGTGATGAAAATGTTGTAAGTCTAATTAGGAAGTATGACAGGGAAAGAAAAAATGTGATAGTTGCATTGAAGAGCATTTGGCCTGATTTCTGATTTTTTATTAAGTCCAGGAGAGTACCCTTCATGTTGTTTGTTTCACTCTATGAAAACTTTTCAATAATTTTTTGTGATTTTCAAAATAGTGCTGAGAACTGAACTCCCTGCAATAGAAAGGATAATATTAGAAAATTTACTGCCTCCAAAAAATCGAGTACAGTAAACAAAGTTGGTCAGTCATGTCTCCTTGTTGTATTTTCCAATTACACAATTCCCTCTATTATCTACCAGTCTCCAAATTGTGTTTCCTAACCATAACAGGGGTAAAATCATAGTATAGAGGTATTCAAATGGTATTTTTCTGATTGTTTCCTATCAGCGTTCTCCCCCTTGCTTGTATACTCAAGAACTAGTTGGTACTATCTACCTTTCTTTAACTCCTGCCTTGGCTGTCATGCTTTTGCAGCCACAGCACTTTGGTGGTGTTCACCTCTGCCTCCATAGGTTGCTGCTCTTTGATGTTTGTGCCGAGAACACTTCTCTTGACAACACAGGACCTCTGTGAACTGGCTAGTGTGCAGAATTCCTCCTATGGCAGGTGTGTGTTGCTTTCTCTGGAGTTCTGCAGAAGCATGCTGCATTCTGTAGTATCTTAGTAAAAATCTAGCTCTTCCCACCCCCAAAAATGGATTTGTTAGAATGCACTACATAGATCTCAAATTTCTCCTGTCTTCTATTCCAAGTCCAAGAGATTTAAGCGACATCTTGTTCTCTTGTTTTGGTGTGGCATCTGCTTTCCAGAGCTGTGAGGAAATTCCCAGTTAGAACTAGGAGGTAGAAACAGCATAAGCTCAAGGGCATCCAGAGGACAAGATGCCATGTCAGTGTTTTCCCTTCCTCTAGCGTTTGTGGCCTTCTTTTTCCTTGGGATGATCTCTTACTTCAGAGATGCCTTAGCAGTTAATAGAGTTTCCTGGCAGCCTAGACATGCCTTGATGTAAGCAGAATTTGGCGTATATAATTACACGATGATAGAATTTTAAAATTTTCAAACATTCTTTTAAAACCACCAATCCTCCTTTACACACACACACACACACACACACACACACACACACACACACACACACACACACACACCACGTACTGGCTGAGGTGCTCTAACTGAAGCAGGCTACAGAGTCCTGCAGTCATTCATCCCCTCCCTCCCCAGGCTCCTGCATAGAATGTGACAGGTTTTCAGAGATGACTGATCTCTTAACTCACTTGTTTTATAGAAGAGAAAAAGAACGCCCATAGAATCCAAATCCATCATTTCTCAAAGGGTCTTACCAAACTTTTTCTAGACATTCTTGCTCATTTTCTTCTTTCTGAAGCATGATGGAATTAACTGTTAATATGGCATTTTGTGTACACAGATCATGTAATGCTTATCTTTTTGTTTTATACCTAAATGTTTGTGCTGTCCCTTTGTAGTCTGTAACCTCAGAGTCCATTTTTTAAAATTAATTTTTGATCCTCAGTGCCTATGGTTATCTTATCATATATTAGTATGATAGTTAATTATCATACTTGGTAGTTAATACATGTTATGTTAAAATGAATATATTTATTTAATACTTTTCTTGGAAGTTGCGTATTAGTTGGTTGTCCTGTTAGTTTATGTGAGCTAGTTCTATTTCTTCAAGTAGATGGCTTCTCTTTTAAAACCTTCTTTATCTACCCCTTACCATAAATCCCAGCATAATAGAAGCACATTTGATTAACCAAAGAGAATCCCATAGAAAATGTTAAGATAAGGTTGTTTTTACTCCTTTCTTAGTACCTCTTAAAATCCTCCTGACATGACAGGTAACATTAAGAGTGCTTCTTATTTCATGAGGCTGGTGGATAGAGAGGCTGAAATAACATGAATTTGTATTTGGGGTCTACTGTTTGTTAGCTTTTGACCATGTTACTTAACCTCTCTAACCACTAGTTGCATCATCTTTAAGACAGGAAAATAATGTCTATCATATTGTGATAAGTGAAGGAAATTACACATGAAGTGTTTAGGAGTACAACATGTGTAATAATTGATAACGCGATGAACCTGCTAGTCCACTGGTGTTTCAACTTTAATGTGGGTACAAATCACCTGGGGATCTTGTTAAATTGTAGGTTCAGATTTATTAGGTTTGAGATGATGCCAGAGATTCTTCATTTCTGATAAACTCTTAGGTGATCCTGATGCTCTGATCTAGAGACCACACTTGACCTAGCAAGGTGCTACATTATTCAGGATTCCCACTGTGCATTTTTTTCTTTTTCCATATGTTGAATGATTGATTGGATTGTCTTTCACAATGACTGTATATCTTGTTAGACATTGTGATTGTGTCTTTAAGGTAGTTAACAATAGTATCTTGGGACTTATACTTGCTTTGAACACCTCTTCTTGTTAAAATGCCAAGGGCATGATATATTTTATTGAAAGCTTGCACTGCTGAGTATCAAACATTTGAGGGCAAACAGCTAAGGTACAAATGATGATCCTGTCTACTTTTGGAGGTTTTGAATTCAAAAGGATACCAAGTAGCAAGGCCTTCTGGCACATTAAGACAGATAAAGTTTTTAGCCATTTTCTACCTGCTCTGTATGAATTATCTACAGGTCAAGAAATTATAAGTGTAAACCTAAATATCCCATGTAAAATGAATTTTGTAAATCTTCCTAAATTGAAACAGAAAGAGCACTAGGTTGGGAGATAAGAATTCTGGTTTTGACTCCAGCAAAGATTAGCAGGGTGATCTTGGAAAGCCCAGCGTTAATTCTAATTTTTTCATGCATTTGTGTAGTTTATACAATGAACTTTTAAACAAAGCTCAGTTTCCTATGTAAGAATAGATCTCACCTATAACAATAGTCTAATCCTCAGTATTCTGAGTTTACGTTTCAAACTTTTAAGTACTCAGTTGATTATGCCTATGTTATATTTGAATTATATTCATTTTGTTAATAAGACTTTAATGATACATTTTGGGTCAATTTACTGACTCATTGAATATTTCAGATATTTCATCAAAATTTGAATATGTTTTTATAAAAAATGCAAATTAAAGCAAATGTAAAAATTCTTTGAACTATAATTATTTTCAAGCTACTTTCTTGTCATGTGTGCAAAATTACCTACTAATATAAAAGACAGAAACACAAGAGATTTATGAATTCCTTAATATTGTAAAATACTCTTGAGTCCTTACGTTCAACTCTTGGCAAATACTGTGTTAATTTGTGAGTTACCTTTAGAAGCACAAATTAAAACATGAAGCAAGAAGATGGACCTTGGCCCTATTGGGAAAGGATACTCGGCTAAGCAGGGATTTATTGTGTTCATGCTATGAGAGAGGAAGGATTTGACAAGTTAATTAATTTGTCTTTTCTCTTACCTAAGTGCTTTCATTGCTCAAATCCTCCCCAAGCTCCAAAGCAGTATCTCTCTCTGTCTTCAGCAGCAGCCCACAAACCTTCAGGGGATTCTGACACTTATTTTGAGGGAGAGGGGTGAGAGATGTGGAGAAGCATTTCCCTGGGCTTGTAGAGTGTTGCCTGTGAGAGAAGGTGTTTAGGGTCATAGATCACACTGTGTCAGTCTAAGCAATAGATCCAAGTGGCAGAAGGCATTGTTCTTTGATAGATTTAACTCAGGATATTTGTGATAGGTAGGGTTCTCTGAGAAACACAGTCTGCAGCAGTGTCCCCTCTTCCTGGATCTGAGGGTGGCACTGCTGGAGTACCATAGTCACAGGAGTAGAACTGGGTGTACTGAGACATCAAAACTATGCATAAGGGGTGCCTGGGTGGCTTAGTCAGTTAAGTGTCCAACTCTTGATTTCGGCTCATGTCACGATCCCAGCATCATGGAATCAAGCCCCACATTGAGCTCTGCACTGAGCGTGGGGAGCCTACTTACGATTCCCTCTCTCTCTGGGGGCCCCTGGGTGGCTCAGTCGGTTGGGTGTCCAACTTCGGCTCAGGTCATGATCTTGCAGTTCGTGAGTTCAAGCCCCACGTTGGGCTCTGTGCTGACAGCTCAGAGCCTGGAGCCTGCTTCAGATTCTGTGTCTCCTTCTCTCTCTGCCCCTCACCTGCTCACGCTCTGTCTCTGTCTCTCTCTCAAAAATAAATTTAAAAAAATTTTAAAAATTTAAAAGATTCTCTCTGTCCCTCTGTGCCTCTCTTCTCCTTGTGCTCTCTCTAAAAATAAATAAAATGAAAAAGAATTTAAAAGAATATGCATATGATCTCTTCCATATTATTATAAATAAAGTATTATTTTGGGTACCAGGTAAAGTACAGAAGTTCTTACTGGGTAGGCTTTTTTCACAAACCTCTGCAACTGATCTCTATGTTTGAATAGCATCCAGACTATTGAAGTACAGCATTGCAAGCTAAAATTATGCTGTTTATAAGCAAATAACCTTCACTCTTTTTTTTTTTAAGTTTATTTATTTATTTTGAGAGAAAGAGTGTGAGACAGCGCGTGCAAGCAGGGGAGGGGCAGAGAGAGAGGGAGAGAGAGAATTCCTAGCAGTCTCCACATTGTTAGTACAGAGCTGGAGGTGGGGTTTGAACCCACCAACCGGGAGATCATGACCTCAGCTGAAATCAAGAGTCGACTTAATCAGTTGAGCCACCCAGGTGCCCTGCTCCACTGTTCTTCTAAGCATCCTGGGGTTATTTTCTTGGTTCTGGCCATTGTCCTGATGTTTACATATAGTATAATCATCATTAGGATATTTAGGACTTCTGAGCAATGAAGCAAGCATCATATTTTTTACCTCATTTATAGAATAGAAAGTAGGGTAAATTTTGAGTTTAGTGTTGATGCAAGGTCAAAAATAAGTGATAGCTATTTCACATGATTTTCTGGTATTTGCCTTCTGTAGCATTGTTTTCAAACTCTGTTCTTAAGGTACTGAATTGGGAAGAGGTACTGAACATGTGGGAACATTTTTTTCCTCTGCCAATATTTTCATAAGCTTTGATGTATATTTCATATTTAAAGCTGTGATGTAATAATCAGTTAATATTGTATACAACAGGAATCCTGACATAATGCATGATAATAACAAAATTAGATTTATTCAAGAGGATAGTGACATTTCTTTGTACATAAAACTTATCGTATCCACAATAAGATTTCCAGTAAGCACTGGGAGATCAGTTAGTCCTTAAATATGTGCTTAGAGATAAGGTGTCCAAAGCGATTTTTAATACGTATTTATATCAAACCTACATAGTATATTTTATAAATAAGCTGAATAGGTAGGTAGTATTCCCATAGTTGAGTGGTAATACTGTTATTAACCAGCAAAAAATTTGTAACTAATTTAACATACTCTTGTGATTAAGAAAATAGTCATTTCTATGTAAAGTATTACTTACAAGACAGAATAATATTTTACCAAGAAGCATAATATTTAGATGTAATTCACATGTTACCTCCTGTTTTGCCTATCTAGTTTTCAGGTGTATCCTTTGGTACTGTAGTCCTGTCTCTGATATGTTCCCCACTTTCTTAAAAAAATGACAACAAAAAGATTCAAGGAGGACTGTCTCTTAACATTTTGTTTATTTTTTCTAGCAAGTCTTTTTTTATTAAATAAGAAACTGTATCCCAACCTCAAGTGGTTTCATACATAAGAAAACAACTTCTAGAGTGTACTAAAATAAATGAATAAGGTCTTGGTTATTCTTTATATCTTAAGTGCCTCTTAAAAAATTTTTTTTAATGTTTATTTGTTCTTGAGAGAGACAGAGACAGAGTGTGAGTGGGGGAGGGTCAGAGAGAGAGGGAGACACAGAATCTGAAGCAGGCTCCAGACTCTGAGCTGCCAGCACAGAGCCTGACGCGGGGCTCGAACTCACAAACTGTGAAGTCATGATGTGAGCTGAAGTCGACACTTAACCAACTGAGCCACCCAGGTGCCCCTTAAGTATATCTTAAATTGGAGGCCAAAGCAACTTGCAAAACCATTGCTATTTACGAAACCTCTCTTTTCCAGTTTTTGTCTGTTCTCAGTTGTATTTTGAATAACTTTTGTCTTCCATGATTAATACAATGCTTGGTAGAGTTATTATCATGAAAGTATTAAAATTCACCAAAAGATATTCAGAATCTTTCCTCTGCATTTCAACAGGACCTTGGCTGTGTCTATTTTACTATAGATTATATTTCAGGTGTTTACCACAATATCCTTAATATACTTTGCTGTTTACTCATATAAGGTGCCCCATGACACCTGCATCCAAGAATAAATAACTACTCTAGACCAGTACAGCTCAAGCTTTAATGTAAATATGACTCACCTGGGGATCGTTTTAAACTGCACATTTCGATTCAGCAGAGCTGGGTTGGGCCTGAGATTCTTCATTTCTCACAAGTTCCCAGGATGCCACTGCTCCTATACTTGAAAGTATGGGTTATATCTGTATGTCTAAAGCCTCTTAATGCATATACCAAGTGTTCTAGGAACAGCTTGTTCTTAGGCAGTGATTCTCAAACTTTAGCATGCCCCAGAAACATGTTTGCTAAAAATACAAAGTCTGTTTTGGTGGGGCTTTGGAGTCTAGGAATCGGCACTTTTCAGAACTCCTCAGATTTTGATGCAGGTGGACTAAGACCACACTTTGAGAAATAGTACTTTAAAGTTTGGAATTGCTGTGGAAATTCACAGCCCTTTCTGGAATGGCAGCTTTTTAAAAGCCAAAGTTACAATGAAAAAACCCATCTGAAAGGTGATTGCTTTGGATGCCAGTGTAGTATTGGTTAATGAGGAAGCAGTTGTACAACTTTATATGTTTCTCTGTTGTGTCTCATCACCTCAGTCAGAAGACACATAATATTTTACAATATATCAGTGGTGAAGGCCATAGTTAATTCATACCCTAATCAGTCCTGAAGGGGTCTTAACTGGATAATTGGTTGGAAGTAATAGGTGAGTAGGTACGTTAAGGGTGATGAATGGATGTTGATATTGATTCTTTTCATGGATATTCTTACCAGGATATTTACTCTCTCTGGGTTATACCTACTTCTCTGATATTACCTGCTGTTATATTCACCTAGTATCATAAAACTAGCTGGTTCTCAACATAAAATATAGAGTTGGTTCTCAAGTTAAAACAAAAATTAGGAATTCCAATAACCTAATGAATTGTTTGTCGTTTTAGTTTGACAGCAGTTAAATTCCCAAAGCCTGTCATTCAAGGTGAAATTTTGAAAATGACATCTTTTCACAACTTTAAAAGTGATTTCTCATCTACTCATGTCTCTTTCTCTTTTAAGGATGTGGGTGGTATTTATATATTACCTAATTGAGTCTGTACAAACTATTTTTTTAAAAAGGGGTTGTACAGAGGTTGCAGTCATTAGATCATCTTACCAGAAACCATGAGTGCCATTAGAATACTCTGTTCAGCAAACAGTGTGATGTTAACTAAAAGTGATTTAAAAGCTTTAGCTAGGATTAATCTATCATATGCTTAAATTTATTATCTCATTTATTCACTAATTTGCATATGATCTTACAACTCAGAATTTTTTTAAGCAAATAGAAGTGTACCCAAAAATGAATTGCATTAAAGCAGATTGTAACCAAGGCCAGCCCTGGACAGAAATGGGGGATTAGTGAGCTGTGATCGCATTACTCCTTTTCTGCTTCTCTGCTCTCAAGAGCAAATTCCTTTGTGCTGCCTCTTGATGGTTCTGTTCCAGTTCCACAGTACCCCTCTGAGGTTTCCCTTGCCCTTGAGAATTTCAAGGTCTAGAGCGGAGTTTTGAAAACCATCATGACCTAACTGCTTTGTGAGAAGGATATTTATCACACAAAATACTTTAAGATCACAAAGATTAATTCTGCCTGAAGGGAAAGGGGAGAAGCTGGACAAATATGTGTAGGGGCAATTAACATATAATGTAATCCTCTCTGGGATGAGGGTATAAACTAAGTGACCTCTTTGAGATGCCTTTCTGTTGTGAATTTTCTAGTTTATTAATAACCTAAGAGCTGTGCTTTACAATCTATAATATTCATACCTCTTAACACAAAGGTGGTTAGCTTTGGGGAGGAAAAGTGTCTACTGGCTTTTAAAACCAAAACATTTTTATTGCATGCTAGGAAAAAATTTTGTTGAAATTTAGGTAAGAATTTTGCTCTCAGTTAAGAGAACATATGAATGAAAAAGAAATGTAAAAAGTATTTAAATTTTGTTACCGTGTGTGTGTGTGTGTGTGTCTGTGTGTGTGTTTATCCATTTATTTTAAGAGAGAGAGCATGAGCAGGGCAGGAGCGGATTGAGAGGAAGAGAGAGAATCCCAAGCAGGCTCCATACCACTAACATGGAGCCCAGTGTGGGGCTCAAACTCACAAACTGAGATCATGATCTGAGCCGAAGTCAGATGCTTAACTAACTGAGCCACCCAGGCGCCCAGTTTTTATTTTCTTATGTTGTGGGTGGTGACCATTATGACTATAGGATTTTATCTGGAGTTCTAATTTTGCTTGAAAGCCTGTGTGATTTTGCTTGTAGAATTTCCTAGGAAATTTCAAATTTGAATCTGGTAAGAATGAAGACAGACAGTATTTTCAATGGATATAGCCCAGTAGTCTATTTATAAAATGAAGTTAGGTGAATTTTGCCTCACCATCCCCCCCCCAAATTAAAATTTTAAAACAGATTATTAATTGATATTCTCAGCAACTTTATCATCGAGCTGTTTATCCTCAGGTATTGATTTGAGAGTTGCAACCTCTGTCTTTTGTATTCTTACTCTTTATCTGTTTAGTTTCATTGACTTCTTCCTTTGGCATATGGGGTACTACCAAACCATTCATCTTACTGTCTTCTCAAATTTCTTTTCAAAAACTATTTTGCTTTTTTAAACTACAGATTTATTTAAAAAAAATCTTTTACATTTGCCACCAGCCCACTCTGTAAGAGCTGCAATCTGGCTCCTGCCACCAGCACTTGACTGAGTGCTTATTTGAAGATCTCCAGCGATACATCAATTAAAACCCCAGTGGCCCTTTTCTCTGTCTTTGTGTTTCTTCATCTCTGCCACAGTTGAATTTTTGACCACTTTCTCCTTGAAATTCTCAGTTCCCGCTGTTTCCCGTTGAGTGTTCTCTACTCCACCCACTGGGACTTGTTAAATATGTTGTCTTTCTTCTTCTTCTTGTTCTTTTTTTTAATCTTCCTTCCATTTAGTTACACTAAGCCCCCACCTGAAATATCACCCCATACTTCTCTCTTCCTGTCACAGATCCTGCTGTGCTGTAAGGCCTTCATATGCTATCTTCCTTTTGAACTAAAAATATTCTTTCTCATTTCTGTATTATTTTCTCATTTCTCATCTCGTTCCTGCTTGAAATACTTTCAAGATGGGTTTTTTCCCTTGGTGGTATGATTTTGTACACATTTCTTTGCCACCCTCGCGATATAAATTACAGGAGAGAGGCCACCATTGCAGCTTCCTCAGTGTCATCTATAGTTTATAACCTTAAATACTTGTTTAGTGTCCTGTGGTAAGCAGAATAATGACTTTCCAGATATCTCCATGTCCTGATCCCCAGAACCTCCGAGTATGTTAGGTTACATGACAAAGGGGAATTAAGGTAGCAGATGGAATTAAGGTTACTAATCAGTTAACCTTAACATACAGAGATTATGCTGGATGATGCTGCTGGGCTCAGTGTCATCCCCAAAATTCTTGAAAATGTATGAGGGGAGGCAGAAGAGAGAGTAAGGGTGATGCAGTGTGAGAAGGGCTCAACTAGAGCTTGCGTGAAGATGGAGGAGGGGAGATAGAAGCAAGGAACGTGGCCAGAGTTTAAAAGCTGGAAGAACTCAACATTCTCCCCTTGGAGCCCCCCAGAAGGAACACAGCCCTGCTGACACTTTGATTTTAGCCCAGCGACACCCGGGTCAGATTTCTGACCTACTGAACTGTTAGGTGCACATATTCTGAAAATTCAGAGGCAATGGGATTAGAAAAATAGGAAAATAGATAAACTGGTTGTTTCAAGACTTCATTCCTTCACAGGGAATTTATTCAGTTTCACAATAATTTTTTTTTTTTTACCTGGTTGTTCTAAAGATGAATTCTGTATAATGAAGTCATCCCAGTAAGAAAAATGCCCACATAGGATGTATTGCTTTCCTTTTATTTTGGCTTTATAATTTGAAAAAAAGATTAAGACATGTCCCATGTTGAACAGGGATGCTAAATAATGGGACCTGTCAAGTGACAAAACTAAAACAATTCAGTTACAAGTTGATATCCTTTATTCAAAGGAAAATAGTCCATGAAATGGAGGAGTACCATGTCCCATGAGCAGTGGAACACTATTCTGGAGGGATTTCGGTGTGGTAAGAGTGAGTTTTATAGCGTTAGAAGAGGCAACTCAGAAACAGGCCATGATTGGGTAGGAGCTAGGAGGTCAGGAATTTCCGTAGCAGGCAGATGGATCCTATTTTCTTAGGCCCAGTCAGCTAGCTGAACCTGAGTTGGAAGACTATGATCGGCATATGTTGGGTTTTCTTGACAGTGAAGTGTTTTCCGTAAGTGCAGGTTGACTGACTTTTTGATTTATGACATGGACCAGGCCACAGCGGCAGCCTCTATTTTGTGAGTCCCTATAGATGAGCTAACTTTTATCAGAGCATGCTAAATATTAATTGAATGAATGAACAAATAGAGTTGTTGAGTGAAGGGAGTATGTTATTCATTCCCCCCAAAATTTAAATACTTTTAGTGTCATAATTGTACTATATTCTTCCCTCCTCTCTTAGAAATAATGCTTCCTTTACTTGGAGCCTTCCTCCTCTTTCCCTTTTGAATAAGTTCTAATGGTCTTTAAAGTCTTGGTTTAAATGTTAAGTCTTTGGGGGAGGGTTTCTTAAATTCCTTCAACACTCACTACCCCGTGTCCCCCTTTTCCATACTAGTTAGGTGTACCTACTTTGTGTTCCCATAGCACTTTCTATTTCCATCTTAGCCTTAATACACCACAGTCTTATTACCCATTTAATTGTCTTTCTCTCTAGACTATGTGCTCCATGAGGTCAAGGACTCTGTTTTTTCTGCTCACCATTGCATTCCTGGAGCCTGGTGTAATGTGTATTTAATAAATGTTTATTGAATGACATTCATGAGATATAATAGCTATCTCAAATGTGTAAAAAATAACACATTTCATCTTAGCAGATATAAAATATTGTTTTCAGATTCTTTATTTGCTTATCTGTTGATGTTCATCATCCTACCCAGTATTAGACTTAATAGTTTTATAAGCAGAATGCAATCTCTAGTAGCAAAATCTACTTTTATTTTTAAGTGAACTATTGAAGTTTATTCAGACTTCAAACTTGACAGTTAATCTCAAGATTTAATCTGTTTCGCCTTTCATATTTGAATTTAAATATTTCTTGGTAGCTGCCATTTTACACATAGATATTATTTTTCAAGAGATAATTTTACTCTCCTGTGACTTTTCTACATTGGAGTCTAGTATTTTTGAGAGCATATATTTAGAACATTGATTGTGTGTAATTTTATTTTTTGTAGAGAGAAAATGGCATTGATCTGTTTCTTGCTTTTTGAAAATAATACTCTGTTGGAGGCTTGGAAGGGTTTTTGTAGAATTAAGCGGGCTTATGTCGGTTGATGGTCTCCTGCCGATGAAGCCACAACCACCTTCAGCCAGGCTGCCTTTGTGTTGATGTACTGCTTTTCCCTTGGGCCAATAGATGCTGTTTCTTGTAAGATAAGAACATGGTTGGGAAGGAAATTTGTTCTGTTTTGCTGCTATTTAAAGCACTGCGGCACCGGTTGGTAGACCTTGATACACTGTTCATTTCATCTGCAGTTGAATTATTATTGTTGTTATGTTTTTTTATTAGGGAAAAAAGTTCCTCTGAGAACATTTCTACCAAGTAGTTATAATTTACAAGAGGTTTCATGGTTTTCCATGTGAGGTGAAATGATTCCCTGGAGATTTGGGTCTCTTTAATTCAGTTTCAGAATCTTAACCACTAGCTTGTTTTGCCTCCAGTTTGCTTGATTAAAGTTAATAAAGCCAATTTATTTCTTTGTTTTTCATTGTTATTGTGGAATTTTAAGTTGACCAGTAGAAAGAATTCCTAACAGCCCAAATCTTTTGTCTTTGAGAATATTGTTCTAAGCTACTTTTTCTCCCTCTCTCTGCCTTTTACATGTTTGCTCTCACTCTGCCTTCACTTTGGCTTTCATTTACCCTGAGACTGAGGGCTGCAGGAGATAACTTTTCATAGCCAAGAAAAAGGGGAGAGGGTTTTGGTGTATACACAAATCCAGATGGGGGAGACTTGTGAGTCAGGTGTGATACATCTTTGCCAGGTCCTGCCTACTGAGGGATGCTTCACTTCTGCAAGAACATCTTTGGTGAGGAACTAGCTTAGCTTTTAGCATTTATCACCCTATTACATCCCTCAGCCTCCTGTTAGAAGAGATGAATTGCCCCAGGAAACTGCTAACTTCCTTGACATATATGGGACCCTCCACCATGGTTTGTAAGGCTTCTAGTGAGTGTTTGCTTCAGTCTGTGGATTCTTTCTACCCTGTGTTTGATGGAAACTAATCTCCTTCTGAAACATATACCATGAAATCTCATTGTTCCAGTTGACCTTCTTCCAGTCTCATAAATTCATGGAATGGAAGTGTATCAGAGTGAAACTTTGCCTCGTTTCTATGGTGATGTGAGGAATCTTTTGGGGATATTAAAACAATATATTTTTGTTCAAGCATTTCTTTGTTCCTATTGTTTCAGGGCTTCCCCATCTACCCATGGAATCATTGGCATGAATTATTTCAGGATGAGAGTAGATACAGTCTGAAATAAAGGAGTCATTTGCTCAGCTCTGGGTTTTTTTAAGTAAATTATTTTTTTTAATTTTTTAAATGTTTTTTATTTATTTTGAGATGGGGGAAGGAGCAGGGAGAGAGGGAGAGAGAGCTCACGAACTGTGAGATCATGACCTGAGCCAAAATTGGGAGTCACACGCTTAACCTGGACCACCTGGGCACCCCAAAGTAAATTATTTTCTTAATGTGAAATACATGTGCGGTAATAAAATCCAAAAGGTACAAAAGCATACAATTTTATGTAAATCTTTTCTTTCTCCTTTCCCCTCAACATGTCATTACACTTTGTCACTGTCATTCAGTTCTGTATACACAAATGATACGTCTTTTACACTCTTGTACACGTTGCTTTTTTCACATATCTTTGCTATAGTTCCATATCAGTACCTATCAAAGTACCTCATTTTTGGTGTCAGTTTTAGTAGCCGTATCTGACTGGTGAGTGGTTCAGTTCCTAATCTTGGGCTTTAACAAATAATGCTACAGTGAATAACCCTGACCGTACATCATTTTGTACTCATACAAATTTATCAATATGAGAAATTCTTAAAAGTAGAATTGCTGGGTCAGAGTCTAATATGTTTAAGTCTGAGTTTTAAATTTTGGGGGGTTTGTTTTGTTTTGGTCTCCAAAATAATACTCATGACAGTCTGGATTTGCTGAAAGAAAGAAGGATGTTCCAAAGTCTAGAAACTGCTCAGGACGTGTTGAGAGCAAAATTTGAAAATCTCTACATAATTTCACTATCCGCAATGGTGTATGTATATATGTATATGTATACACACACACGTTTGTAGGCAATTTCTGGTACCAGAAGAAGAAATACTTTCCAGTGCTGAGAAGAGCCATAGATCTGTGTCTTCACTTTCCTACATAACCTTTTCAGAGGCTGAAAATTAAAAGTAGGAGACAGGGATGTATTGATGATCATGATGATAATGATAAAAACAATGAGTTAGCTTCAGGAGAAAATTTGAGAACGCCAGGATTATCTGAGAAAGCTCTCTAGGGGCAGAGAAATTCTAAAAGCACTGGTACACTAGCCAAAACAGAGCATGAGTACCCGGACCTCAAAACCAGAGGCTATAGAAGATTCAAGGTTAGCCAAAAAGACTGGCAAAATCTCAGTAGACATGAACATAAGACACATAGTGACTAGGCGGAATGACAAATGTCCAAGGAAAAGCGAGTCAGCCTGGCCTGTCGCAAGTGAATCAGCACTCCTCTCCCCTCAACCATGACCATGAGGCAATTCAGCTTCCTCCATATAACTCTTTGCCATCCTAAGAAAGAAGGTGGGGTGGAGAGATTCCTTAAAAAAGTTGAATTTTTAACTGGATGACTGTTTGCCTGAGGAGAGGTTAAGTTATATTTAGTTGTAAATTTGTAACAATTCTCAACCCTATTCCATCCATCCCTGTTAGAGCAAATGGATGCTTAAAAGCAAAATTACTTAAACTGTAGAAAAGACCTGGTATTTTATATTTTTGTACATCTGAGTCATAGTACATGCATTTCATCGCTCCTCTCTGATGTGTACACACGATACTCACACACAGTGCAGAAGAGTATCTCTCTGGTTACTTCTGCCATGTGTAAAGCATATCCAAAGATGAACGATGGATTGCAACAAACATAAGTTTCTATATGGCCTCTAGTGTTTTTGGTGGAATTCTGTTTGAGTATAAGTATAGTAACTTCTGATTACCTGTAGCTATCTTTACCAACCTATTCCGTCATATACTCACAATATCACAATTACCTATATATAGTCTCTTTTTATCAGATATGATAATACTGAATATTAATGATTGCTATTTGTGTTCCCAGCACTGCGCCCATACCTAATGTCTTGTGAGGATCACTTCATTTATGTGAGAGGGGTGGCACAGAGAAGTTAAGGAACTTCGTGTGCATTTTTAAGCTTTAGCTCACATTCGTAACACAGAAGCTATATTGCATGCCACCACCTTGCACTTTCGCTTTCAGCCCTTCCTTCGTAATTGCGTGGTTTTGTGTAAATTCTTTGTTTTCCCATTCTCGCTTTCCCCCATCCTCTTGTCCCTTTGGTTTTCTGTCTTTCTGTGTTGTAGGAGTTCTGTTTCCCTCCTTGTGTCACCTGAAGTCTTTCTGGTACGCTCATTTCCGTTCCTCATGCTTCTCCTCCCCTCCCACTCTTTGCCCTTTTGTCATTGGCAGCTTCTTGCAGATTCCCTTGCTCTTTTTCTCTCTTTCTCAGTCCAACAAAGACTGCTTAGAAAGAGCAGCAGCCTTGTCATTTGAACAAAAGATTCCAAGAACCCTGTGTAGGTTGGCTATTGATTTGCCTAACTGAAAAACTGATTAGCCACTTCATCTGTAGTTGAGCATCTCTATTAATGTCAGGGAATCACATGTTACAGTATTAGGAGCTCTGACAGTGACCACCTTCACATTAATTTTACTTGCGGATTTCTGTCTCAGAGGTATACAGTGATTATCGCAGTATCTCCCAGAAGGGAAAATAAAAGCATCTTACCTTACAGGCTTGATTTATTTTAAGATCCTGTTAGTTTCATAGGTATTACTTTCATCACATTTGGAAAACCAGTTTTATATTTTTATTCCACATTTTTTAACTTCTAAATCATGCTTAGGAAAACTGTTGTAATTAAGCCCTTTAATTTTTTTTTTTTAGCTTTAAGCTAATTGATTTCTATTTTTTCTTTAGTATTGAAATATGGAAAAACAGCTAAGGAAGAGTGAAGTTACATATAAATTGACATGTAAACCTATTAAAGAAATATGTGCATGCTTCTATAAATATTAACTATGTATGATTATGTATGTAATATGCATACGTTGGTTAAGTATGTCAATCGATAAAGAACTTGTAGAAATCAAATTCTCCTGAAGATGAAATGGTAAAATTTACAGAAAGAGTCTAAGACCGTGCCAGGCACATGTTGAGAATAAGTGGATGGCAGCCATTGCTAACAGTGGAGGTGGCCGCAGCTCAGTGTTAATGTTTAATGTCAGGAAATCAAACCTGAAACATGATCATTTACAACTTTCTTAGCTTTCTCCTTATGTCTTTAATATCTCTTCCTAGGACTCTTCTTTAAGTTCATATGTTATAAAATTATAAATTGTAGACCCTTATAACTTTGGGACTATTAAGAGTCACAGTCATATAAGTATAAAATTTTGGAGCTGTAAGGGAGTTTTGGGTTCATTTAACCCCAACCTCTCATTTCACAAGGGAGAAAGTGATACCCAGAGAGGTTAAGTGATTTACCCAGAGTAAATTGCTTGTGGCAGTTTTCCTGACGAGTGGAACAGTGTCCATTTTACTGTTCCATTCTGCTGCTTCTGTACCATTCAATTCAAATATGAATGGGGCTGTGCTAATATGGTTGACTCACTTGAGTCCTTATTCTGTACCAGTTACCATGCTAAATTCCCAGATACAAAGATGAGGAATACAGAGTACCTACAACATTCATAGTGAAAGGAACTGAGTGGCAGTCATAGGAGTGTGGTATTACAAAAGTGGGGTATATAATAAGCATGGTTAAAAAGGAAGGACAGGAGCTAACGGTTATGAAGTGCCTGTGTGACTGGCAACTCACATACACTGTCATTTAATGGTTGACATAACCCTCTGATGTAGGTGTTACTACCCACAGTTTTATTTCTTGGCAAAACTCAGTGCCTGATTTAGGAGAGGAGGCACAATAGCCCTGAGTTCCAGTGAAGAAACTCAGTGCTTGCCAGGACTTGGAGCTTACAGAAAAGATTTGGTAGATATTGGTTGGTGAATGGAAACGATGAATCATTGAGACTTCACTTTTTTTTTTTTTTTTTTACCTTCGGCTCAAATTAAACACCAAGTTGCTTTTTTTGTAATTTGTTTTCTATAAATCTATTGCCTTAATTGAGTGGAAGGCACTAAAAATTGTCTGATTTCTTAGAAGACCAACCTTAGTGATCTGAACTGAGGAATAAACATTTCCTGTTGTAAATGTACCTCTCTTAGTTTTCTTAGTGTTTCTGAGTCAAAATCTAGGGCAGGGGCCAAACCTTGGGAAAGACACAAAATCTTCCACATCCTTTGAGACTCTGCGTTTTCTAAACTACTCATTTATTTTTGCCACTTGGTTTTCCCTCCCTATACCTTTATAATGTATACACTTTTGGAGAGGAGCTATGTACTAACAATTAGGATAGTTTAAAAAATGTTTCTATTGCAGAAGAATTTCCTTTTGTAGGTGTTTCTAGAACACTTGTTTGCTCTGGCTTCCAAAAAAGGTTTTCAGCGGAGAAAAAATATACCCCTTTAAAAAATATTTTGTACAGTATGTGTGCCTTCTTTTTAAGGGAAAATACCATTCTGGGATTCTTAGGAAATCTGAATTTATTCCTAAGTTTCAATTTTTAAACATAATGGAGCTGGTCCAGAAGATATTCAAGGTTGTTTTTATATCTAAAACTCTGCTATTTTATTGGAACTGTTGATGATCTTTGTAAACTAAGAAATACAAAAATATTGTGCAGAAGTTATAAAAATTATAAATAGAAAGTTATATTAATAAAAATGAGCATCACAATTGCTGCTCTTCATAATTATCAAAATGTATGGAAAAATAAATTTCCTGACATAGTGAACTTTTTATAAGTAATGGGTACACAGAAAGTTCATGTAGTTAGTATAAGCAGCTAGAACACCAGGCAGAAAATTATCAGCCAAACTTATCCATATAGTCAGGCGATTGAAGGATTCCCCTCTGGGAAAACTGACCATTCCAAAAGAAGACTCCCAAAGAACTGGCCAGCTCACTGCTTTGTGTGAACAACGTGTATATATTGCATAGCCACCCAGTAAGCTTTATTGAAGGATATGCACGTTATTTAGAAATATGTATGTAAATACAGGAAGAAATAGTGAAAGGGATTGAAAATAATTTTTTCAGGACCACAAGTGGGGAGGGATGGGACAGAATCCTGCTTTTCATTTAAGCTTAATAGTACTATTTAAAAATTATGTACATTTATTACTTTTAATTTTAAAAAAGTCTTTAAACAAACGAGCATAGGGAAAAAGAAAAAGAGCGGGGGGCACACCCAGAAACAGACTCTTAACTATAGAGAGAGAACAACTGATGGTTGGGGGGGGGCAAGGGGGCGGGGGGTGGGATGGGTGAAATAGGTGATGGGGATTAAAGAGGGCACCTGCTGTGATGAACACAGGTGTTATATGGAAGTGTTGAATCACTGAATTGTACACCTGAAACTAATTTTAAAAATCTCTATCAGAATTATGTTTTTTGAGAGGCACCTGGGTGGCTTAGTTGGTTAGGCATCCAACTTCGGCTCAGGTCACAATCTCACAATTTGTGAGTTTGAGCCCCATGTTGGGCTCTGTGCTGGCTGCTCAGAGCCTGGAGCCTGCTTTGGATTTTATGTCTCCCTCTCTCTCTGCCCCTCCCCTACTCGTGCTCTCTCTTTCAAAAATAAACATGAAAAAAATACGGTTTTTGACATGGCATTGACATATTAGGTGCTTCCATGTATCACTGATGATATACAGAATTTGGCAAATATATAAACAAAAGGCATGAGAGATACCACAGAAAGTATATAGATGTTAAAATGTACAAGCACATTCTAACACTCCATTCTGTTAATTTTTGTTACCTGTTTTTAGGGAACAACTATGGTAAATAATTGATGTTCACAGATAATATCCATCTCTTTAATGTTATCAGTAGTTGGAAAACTTTCACATGGCAACTTTTTACTATAGCTGCAGTCAAGAAGTCAAAGAAAGAAAGAAAGAAAGAAAGAAAGAAAGAAAGAAAGAAAGAAAGAAAGAAAAAAGAAAACCAAAAACCACAACAAACTGATTTACTGTCATGGCACACTCTGGTGGTGGTGATCATGTAAAAAGACCAGATGGGGAAAAATAAAGTAAATGAGAGTTGCAGTGGCCTTGGTAATCTATAGGCTAGTGAATGGGTTCAGAGTGAATCAGGTGAGGGCCCTGGGGGTCAATAAACCCTATAACTCGACTGGCAGATAATAAAATGTCACTGAATTCTTAATTTATTGTTAAGTATCTTTAATGTACTGTATTTAATATTCACCAAATGGAACCATCTGTCACACACGGTTATAAGTTTTTTTAAAGTCAGAAACCACACTTTATTCAGTTTTTGTATCCTCTACAGCATAGTCATGTTAGTAAAGGGATGCTTTATCATGAATAGATTTTCACTACCTATGAATTAGCATGTTGTAGCTGTGTTTCAAAAGCGTCTTAGATTTGTAAGGGCACAAACACTTGTATGAGTTTTATGATATCTTGAATAAAGCATTTCTTTTTCCTGATTTCACATATGTATGGTTTGTGTTAGTGATAATAAAGACTTGGATGTTTTTCACTTTGTTGGAAGGGGAGCCTGTATCTTCCCTACATTATTCCAGCAGCATATTGCCGTAAAACAAGGCTCAAGATCCCTTATCTATTATTCCCCCGCCTAAATTCCATGATCATGACAGAGTACATTTTTTTTTAATGTGGTTTTCTACAGTGGGCTTTCATTACTCCTTAACATGTATTTAGTAAATCTGTTATGTACTTTTGTTTCACAGTCCTTTGCCTGTTCTCTGAACCAATACAATTATGCAGTTTACTTTGCTGTTGAATCTTGGGGTTATTTTCCTCTTAATATAGTTTTTCATCATTTCTGCAATGTTCTCTTTGGAAGAATCGTGATTGCTTTGTAGCTAAATGGTACCATAGCCAGAGAAAAAGTGGTTAAGACCTGCTGACATATGATGAATTGGCATGTCATTTGCAATTGTGTATTCTACCCAGTTCTCTATTTGAGGGAGATGTTTTCTCCCAGGAGTGCTAGAGAAATTGTTATAGCATCGTTCCTCAGAAAAGTTATTCATAGAAATGTATCTGAGAGACACATCTAGTCTGAGGCTATCTCAAGGAAATGATTGTCCTTTCTGAACAAATTTCACATATCTTGATTGGAAAACTTATTTTCTTCCCATCCTGGAAATAATGATATTAAACGTATTACGTGACTCTAAAGAAGAGTGACTCTGATATACAAACAATGCTTGTTTTATTCTATATAACTTGCAAGTCTTGTTGTGTTCATTTTGTTAGGAATGAAAAAAACCCCACATTTGCGTTTAATTAAATTGGAGTGACATAGTATTATGCCATCTTTTAAAAACTACTGGCAAATTTTAAAATGTTCAAAGTACTATATAAATAGGGATGAGCAGAGTCTATTCAGGGCAAGGTAATTAGAGCATATTTGGCTAGAAGATCTCCGAGTAAAAATAGCTAGTCTCAGATAGTGTTGGAGAAAGGTAATTAAGGCTTAAAGAATAATGATGAAAACCTTTTGCTCACATACCTTTTCTTTATTTTAGGTTTAATGCCTTACATTAAAAATAATGAACCCTAGCCTAGAAATCTCTGTGTAATCAAAACTAGCCCAGTATGGTACTCCTCAGTAAGATAAATTATAATACTCTATTCTATATCTCTGATGAAGAAGAGAAATGCATGTGGCCTAGTAACATAACAACTTATATGTTAAAAATATTTATTTTGCCTCTCTTTTGTCATATTTCAACTTCATGTATATTTATATATGTGATCCCCTGCCCCCCCCCCTTCTTCCCTATGTAATGTACAAGAATGTGTTACAATTATCTAAGTTGAGATTACTGGATCTTTTATGCTCTTCTAAACTCTCTGATAATCACTTATCACCCTTTTTCCTCAATCCTTAAATATAGGCATTCTTCAATGAGCTATCTTCAGTCCTTTTTCCCGCCCTAATCCATTCCTTTGAAGGTTTTTATATTTCTACTATTACACTCTATGCAATGATTCCCAAACATATGTTTCTGGTCTTCAAGTCTCTTGGACTGCATTTTCAAGAGTTATCTGGATATCTGTACTTGAAATATAGTGACATCTATATGTCTTCAAAGTCCAGAGTCATTCTGTATTGTCTCTAACCCTCTAACCTCCACTACACGTAGCCTTCACTATTTAAATTCATGGCAGTACCCATCACTTTTGACAATTTTTTAAAATTTGCTTATCCATTGAAAGGCATGTGTATTCTACTTCTGTAACAGCCATCATCAAATCTGTCTCCTCGGTTCTGTTCTTCATGCCCATTGCTAAGGTTCAGGCCCACACATCTCACCAGAAAAGTAGCAGTTGCTGCTACTCGTTTTTATTTCCTTCCCTCATCCATTCTACCCACCGCTCATAAATCTGCTTCCTTAAGCCCTGGTCTAATCATGCCATTACCCTGTTTAGAAGCTTTCACTGGCTCTTTACTGCATCTTAACCTAAGGCCACAGTTTTCAGCCTCACTTGCAAGACCTGTCTCAGTCAAGTTCTTTAACCTCCTTTTACACATACGCCATACTTTTAATCAAATGGAATAATTTTTTCCCTGAAATATATTATACTCTTTTCCATCCATGTGTCTTTTCATATTAATAGGTCATCTTCGTGAGGGCAATGATTTTTCTTTTTTCTTTTCTGTTTTGTGTATAGTTCTATCCTTAGCTCCTAAGATAATGTCCGGCACGTAGCAGGTATTCAATAAATATTTGTTGAGTGAAAGGGCAAGTAAATGAATAAAAGGAGGAGTTGGAAGATCTCTTTCATGGGGATATACTGTTCTTTCCTCACTTGGGTTCTGAGACCTGTACCATCTCAGTAAATTCCCTTTGCCTAGGCTAACTTAAGTGGATGCAGTATCTTCTTCTTTTTTAATTTTTAAAAAAAATTTTAATGTTTATTTTTTAGAGAGAGTGACACACACAGAGTGTGAGCAGGGGAGGGGCAGAGAGAGAGGGAGACACAGAATCGGAAGCAGGCTGCAGGCTCTGAGATGTCAGCACAGAGCCTGACGTGGGGCTCGAACTCACGAAGTCAGTCGCTTAACTGACTGAGCCACCCAGGAGCCCTGCATGCAGTATCTTCTAATATGATCCTTGACCAAGACAGCACAGAAAAGTTGGGAAGATGCTATTTAAAAATTTGGATATAGGAACTTCGTTTTAAGAAACTGAAGGCTTCTGGTGGCTCCTCTCACTTTTGCTTTCACAGAATATAAATAAATAAAACCTCACCTCTGAGGTCAAGTATCCCACAATCCAAATATGTGGTGAGTGGGGAAACATCCTGATTTCAATGAAACTACTCTAAGTTGATACACGTTCTCTCCATGAGTCTACATACAGTGTCATGTTTGGCTTATACGTGAATAAAGAATTCATGCATTAGTTCTTTATAACTCATGCGTTAGTTATAAAACGTAGTATAGCTACATAGACTATACTGTTAAGATAGTAATTAGTTGATTTTCAAGGTACACTAAATTGGTTGATCATCAAGCCACAATAAAAGTATTCCTGTGTATTAGTATCCACGTATTTCATACGAATGCAACTTTAGGCAAGGAGGAAGAGCAGAATCTTGATGAAAATGTCATGTCAAAACTTTGAAGTTTTATCCAAGTGTCCACTTACAGATAAAGAAGATGTGAGATACACACACACACACACACACACACACACACACACACACACAATGCAATATTATTCAGCCGTAAAAAAGAATGAAATCTTGCCATTTGCAACAACATGAATGGATCTAGCAAGTATAATGCTAAGCAAAATAAGTCAGAGAAAGACAAATACCATATGATTGTACTCATATGTGGAAGAAACAAAACAATGAATAAAGGAAAACAAAAAGACAAACCAAAAAGCCAGACTCTTAACTGCAGAGAACAGAGGGTGACCAGAGGGGAAGTGGGTCAAATAAGGTGAAGAGGATTAAGAGTACACTTTCCTCTCCTCTCCTCTCCTCTCCTCTCCTCTCCTCTCCTCTCCTCTCCTCTCCTCTCCTCTCCTCTCCTCTCCTCTCCTCTCCTCTCCTCTCCTCTTCTCTCTCTCTCTCTCTCTCTCTTTCTTTCTTTCTTTCTTTCTTTCTTTCTTTTTTTTTTTTGAGAGAAAGTGAATGAGTGTATAAGCTGGGGAGGGGCAGAGGTAGAGAGGGAGAGAAAATCTTAAGCAGGTTCCATGCTCAGCACAGACCCCGATGACTGTAAAATCGTGACCTGAGCTGAAATCAAGAGCCCGGCACTTAACTGAGACACCCAGGTGCCCCCAGAGTATGCTTACCTTGATGAGCACTGAGTGATGTATGGAATTGTTGAATCACTATATTGTACCTGGAACTAATATAACACTGTATGTTAACTGCACTGGAACTTAAAAAAAAAAAAAAAAAAAAGAAACTTTGGAGTTTTAACTAGTAGATAGGAGTTAGGGGATTTCATATTCCTAACCTAATAAAGTATTTCTTGTTTAAATAAATGCTTAGAACACCACTAGAGGCCAATCAAATGGCTTCAGTTAAATGGAAAAAAGTGATAAAAAAGGACAGCTTAGATTTTAAGGATAAAGTCATGAAATAAATGCATTTGTAATGAATAGAAGGCTACAGATTAAAGAGGATGAAATCTCTTTCTTTACTAACAAAATACTTAGGCAGAGATGAAGATTTTCAGTGATGAATAGGTGCTAGTAAGTAGGCAATTTTCTTTGCTTATAAAAGAATCTAAGAGGTTCACATGTAATGTTAAATGTGTACAATTAAGTAAGCCTACTCTTAAAAGCACAAATTGAGAGCACTCTTACTAAAATAAATTAAGTCATAATTTCCACTGAAGAGAAATTAAAATTTCATGCCTTTTTCTTTCCCCCATGACTCCTGGAGTAATTTTGGGTATAAAAGCATGCTTCTTTCACTTGATTAAATTTTCTGACTCTTCATCAAGTCCTCTGGTTAATTTCTCTCCTGGTGTACTTTTCAGTAGCATGTGGCTTCTTTACACAACCGATCATTTTGTAAAGAATTTTAGGTGATTTTTAATGAACAATAAGCCAATCTTAATTCTAATTAGTAAGAACAAAGGGTTTCTGCATATATTATTCACAGCCTAAGTGCACTCATGAGAAGATAAGACTTACCATTTGCAACATAGCATTTCTGGCCTGATATTCTGTCCATGATAATAGCGAATCGCTAGCATTATTCTTAGGAGCAGCGGTAATGGCAGTTTTATCAACTTTACTGCTTCTACTCTAGTTACTGGCTTCCAGAAAACTTGCTATATATTTCTTACACTTTGCATAATTTCTGAAATACATGGTAGGAGGTATTTTAGCCCATTTCATTCTGAAATGAAGTCATATGGAGAATAAATGTACACATAAAAAGTCCATGTTTAAGACTGTACTAGGGGCACCTAGGTGGCTCAGTCGGTACGTATCTGACTCTTGATTTTGGCTCACATCATAATAGTGAGATATTAAGGGATATTGAGCCCCATGTCAGGCTCCGTGCTGATAGCATGCTCTCTCTTTCTCAAAATAAGCAAATAAACTTAAAAAAAAAAAAAGACTGTACTAGAATTTACATGTTAGGATCTAACACATCTCCTTATTAGAAGCACAGGGGACAACTAAAATTCATCATCTTGTCTAAAGCCACGTTTTAAAACTATGCATAAAAGCCATATTTTCAGAGCACAATGATCAGAGTGTAAGCCTTCAATCTGTCTCTATTCCTGTTTAAATTTGCATGTGGGTAGCAGGCCAAGAATTCAAGATGAGGTAGTAAGATAAACTGAAATTTTGGTTATATGGGTCTGTGTAGCTCACCCGGTGAATTGGGGGCCACTGTGATGGTAGTGCTAAATGTATTCTTCAGGAGCTCAAAATGCTGAAGACATTGCTTTAGGCTAGTTCTGCTCAGAGAAGAGCATGTACACATATAAAATGTACATGTACATAAAATGCAATATTCAGGATAGTTACATTTTAAATACAGAGATACATGTACAAGTTTTCTAGCTCTTGCTAACGTTCTTCCTCTGTAGTGCCATAAAGCAGTGGAATTAAACCTGATAACTACATTTGTTGGAATGAGCTCTGTCATAACACCATCATGCTAAAGGGGCATGTAAATGTATCAAGGAAGACTTCATCACAGTGTTAATATTAATGCCAAACTGTGTTTTCATTCCAATTTTAATCATTCATATAAGGCCTAAATAGTTAGCACCCATTAAGTACTTTCAAAGCAATGATTCTATAGTCTCCCTCAATAATACTTTTAAATATACTAAGTATTACCTGCTTTTACCTGGTTTGAAATATAATGTCTGAAATTCAGTGGAATAGTCGCTAACCAAAGAAATCAACTTTGAGCCTAGGAGCTGTTGTCAGTTGCCACTTTTCTAAGAAATCATTATGGTATAGACTAAAACATATTATTGGCATCATGTTTTGACTAATGTAAACATTTTTTAAATTTTCACCAATTCATAGCTTGTCTGTTTTGACGTGAGATTTCCCCTGATGGTGTCCTGAAATTATCTAAAATTATTAATTCTATTTGTTTAGATAAAATCTGAAATTAATGTATAGCACAAATAACTTTTATAATAAAGACAATGTATCTTAAGCACTCTTCACATGAAAAACTGTAAAACTCACAAAATGAATTATACACATTTTTATGAGTTTGTGGATTATGCTGCTATTCATTTAAAGATGAAGCCTCAGCTATCTGAGCAGGAACCTGTAGCCAAATCCAAGATGAATAAATCAAGAAATAGCCATATTTAGGTCTGGTGCTAATGATTATTAGAAGGGGGAAGGGGGAGTTGCTTCCGGGAAGAGGAAACATGTGTAAATAGAGGAGTCATAGGCTCTTTTGTGCTATTTATTTTTTAAATCATGAAGCATCTGCTATATCGTAAGCCAAAAAAGGGAAGACATTATCTTTTGTTGGTGGAGTTCCTTTGCCAACTTTAAAAGCCTAGGGTTGTAGGTTGGGGTAGAAGCCAGACTGTAAAGGGACAAGAAATGGGAAGGCAGTGGAACAGCAGCCACAGCTCATTCTCCCCAGAAGCTAGATCTCAAAAGAGTTACATAGAAGTTAAAGAGCATGGGAGAGAGATGAAGGCAGTGTGCTGTAAGTTGTAACTTACACAGTTTGCTGATTTTTATCATGCATTAAATATACTCACTTGCTGAAGCATCGCACATCCAGTTGTTGTTTGAGTAGATACATAACGGACCAAACTGTGTGAAAGAAGAGGAAGGCAGAACGTTCAGCCCTGGGAGCTTCAGAGGTTCCTTTTTTTTTTTTTTTTTTCCTCAGAGAACTTTTAGTTTTCCTGGTCTTTTTTTTTTTTTTTTTTTTTTTTTTTTTTTATTCCTGGTCATATGCATGATATGAAAATCAAGAGAGTGAGTTTTCTTTTTTGTTTTCAAAAGGCAATCCATTCTTTTTAATCACAGTGTTTTATTTTTTTCTGACAGATTTTTTACTGGATCCAAATTTGTAGCATAGGCCCTGAGGATGTAATTTATGTGTTCATTGTAGCGGTTCTCAAACAGTTTAGTCTCAGGACTGCTTTATGCTTTTAATGATTGTTGAGGACCCAAAAAGTTTTGTTTATGTAAGTTTTATCTATTCATATTTACCATATTAGAAATCAAAAACTGAGATTTTTAAATGTTTTATCAATTACTTTAAAATAACATCAGTGACCCCATTATATGTTACCATAGCATTTTTAACGAAAAGTAACTATTTTCCAACATAAAAATAATTTTGTGAGAAGAGTGGTAGTGTTTTACATTTTTGGAAATCCCTTTAATATCTGGCTCAGTATAAGACAGAACCTTAAATCTGCTGTACATTTCACTTTCTTACATTATTACATGCAATGTGGCCTCTGGAAAATTCCACTGTGTACTTGAAAGACCAATCAAAAAAGGTAAATAACATCTAAGTATTAGCAAGAAAATAGTTTTACCTTGAGGACCCTCTGAAAGGTTTTAGAGTTCCCTCCCCCAATCCCTCCCCCCTGCCCTTGCCCAGATTAAGTTTTGTTGCTATTTGTCTTTTCCTATCTTCGGGCACCATCTGGTTAGTACATGCGTGTGCACCAATCTGTGGTCCCCCAGTGCTAAGATTCCCTGATTGCTATGCTCTACTCAGTTATTGATACCACTGGGACTTCTTCCTAACCTGTGTCCTTTCTTCTTCATCCTTGTAAAGAGAGGTTCAATTTCAGCAACATTCTCTATTCTTAAACCCGTGCCCAGATAAAAAATTGGAGGCATTAAATCACTGGTTAGGTGACAAGAGAAACCTCAGTCATTGCCCTCCAGCTCTGAGCTACCATTGGCTGTTTTCCAAGCTTTTTCAAATGCATACTCTGTCAGTAGAATGTATTTGCACACAGCTCCAGTTTTTGTACATTTATTCACTTAGAAGTTATATACACAGCCTACTGCACTCATGTATTTATGTATTTATGAGCTACATACATATGCTCTTGCACTCATGTTATAACATGTACAAAATAAACATGAAAAATAAACATGAAAGTTTGACTGTTTTCCTTCTACATGCAAGTAAATTATGGTACATACCTCCTAGTTGCCTTTCTGTTATGTTGCAGACCCAGTCAGTTGTGGCTTACACCACAAAAGAAAGGGGTGAGGAGGGGGTATCTTGAGAAGAACTCTTAAGATTAAGGGAGGTTATTTTGTTTGTTTGCTCAACTGGGGAAGAACCTATGTCGGGAATCAAAGTGTGAAAGATTGTTCACATGTCAGAATAAATGGTAGAAGAGGATGAATGATGAGTTCATGTCCAGGATTTACACTGAAAAGCAGGAGGAACAGTTTCTCCATATTTAGTAAATAGAGCAAGTAATGATGAAGTATGAAGTGAAGAAGAGGGAACTTGAGAGAATTTCAGGTTTGCAGTAAAGGTGAGGTCATCTGCTAAGACTGAGTGTAGGTGAGATGGAGTTTGGAGTTAAAAGATTTTAAATGACCATTTTTAAGAAATATGAACTTGCTTAGGAGAACACACGACCACATGGATTGTTCAACCATTGTAAAGGCTCTATTGAACTTAGATATGTACTGTTTTTAGACATGAGAAGCATGGTTTGGTGACTTCCTTAGCAGTGCTTAGCGTCTTGCAAATGGGAGTGAAGAAACTAAGACAAGAAAGAAAGAAAATAGACTAGAAGATATCCAAAGTCGGAAACAAGTAAGTTCTGTATAGCAGAAATTCAAGAGGAGAAGACATTGATGATAGATTTGAAATGGTTGCAAATGGGGCTGGTAGAGAGGCAAGTGACACCTAAAGGGTTTTGAGGAATTAATGAGAGATTAAGGTGAATGTTTACTGGATTGAGGAATCTTATAGAGAAAAGACTTGAGAGTTACAGTGTTCAGAGTCTGGGATATGAAGCTCCATCTAGTTCATAGTTATTAGGATGGTAGTAATGGTAGATGGTTGGAGTGGGTGGAAATGAAGATCACTGAAGTTCAGGAAATGCTAGTGGTCAATTTGTCTATTAAGATCACCTTTACAGAAAGGGAATAGGGCAGAGACTCAGCATTAAACAGTTAAAGTTCATAGAGGAGGGTTATGAGGGTGGGGACAGCTTGATAGAAGTACATGGCTAGGCTTAAAGAATGAGAAGCTAGTAGAACATTGGTCTAGCAAAGAGGAACTGAGGAGTGGGGGTGGCACACGACATCATTTGTATTGGAGAAATTGAGAAAGAAAGCCAGGTTTTAGTTAAGTTGGGAAGACAAAGGAACAATCAATGAAAACTTGAAGGAACTAGGAGAGTAACTCATTATTCCTGAGAGTCCAGTGAAAAGGGACCATCAGACTGTTATAGCGGACTGGGAAGGAGTAGAGTAGGCACGGATAATGAAATCCATTTGGCTGCAATGTGCCAAGGATAAGAAATATAAGTAACAAAGAGGAAGGAAATGAGCAAAAACTTTCCTAGTGATCCTTGGTGAATTTGATTAAGTAGAACTTTTGTTGTTAAAGACACTTGCAAAATTAACCAATCCCAGGTTTCTAGATGCAACTTGAGTTTGCTGGAGAGAGCCTCTGCAAATCTGCCTTCATCAATTCTGAGGTTCTCACTGTGGAGATTAGCTGATGTAGAACTCCAGAGAGTGTTTGCAGATGCTGCCTTTCTGAGAATCAGCCCACCAGTATACATTAAATTTTGCAGTATAATAGAAAGGACTAGTTGTGTGAAGGCTTAGACCTGGGAGCTGAATCTGGTTCACCCCTTCAATCAATTTATGCTCTACCCAGAGCATCTGAACTTCTCATTACACCTTTATCTATGTGGTTCTAGATATACCATGTTCCTTCAGGATTTTACTCATTGGCCCCCTCTTCCCCTTCAGATGACTTCATTCTTTTCCTGTTAGGTCTGAGTTCATATCTACTCTAATAAAGTAATCTTGCTTACGAAATATGTTATTCTTTAATATTCACACATGCCATCCCCTGGCTTTTGATATATTTCCTAACATTCCTGGTTTTTTTTTTTTTTAATGTTTCTTCCCTGTCTCAACCACTGCTTAAAATTCCTTATTCAAGAATTGTTTTTTCCCTACTCCCCTGCAGATATTCTTTTCAGGGCTGATACTCTGCAGAAGGAAGCCTGGCTAGAAGGCAGCTTGCTACTCAACTCCCTAAGTGTGTACCTTTGCTTGGGTTGTACCACCCGGCAGCCTGCAGGAAGAGTGCATTTTTCTACTGTGCACAAAGAAACTTTATGAACTAGCAGGGCCATGACTAGTCATTCCAATAAAAACTGTCAGCACTCTTCCATATTATTTACTGAATAATAATGAGACAAAAAAATTACTAATCAATAATGAGTACTTGCAAACCACAAAATACCTAGGAATAAATCAAAGAGGTGAAAAATCTATACACTGAAAACTATAGAAAGCTTATGCAAGAAATTGAAGGAGACACAAAAAAATGGAAAAAGATTCCTAGCTCCTGGATAGGAAGAACAAATAGTGTTAAAATGTTGATACTACCCAAAGCAATCTACCTATTCAATGCAATCCCTATCAAAATAACACCAGCAGTCTTCACAGAGCTAGAACAAACAATCCTAAAATTTGTATGGAACTAGAAAAGACCCCAAATAGCCAATGTGATCTTGAAAAAGAAATCCAAAGCAGGAGGCATCACAATCCCAGACTTCAAGCTATACTACAAAACTGTAATCATCAAGACACTATGTTACTGGCACAAGAACAGATACTCAGATCAATGGAACAGAATAGAGAACCCAGAAATGGACCCACAAACATATGGCCAACTAATCTTGGACAAAGCAGGAAAGAATATCCAATGGAATAAAGACAGTGTCTTCAGCAAGTGGTGCTGGGCAAACTGGACAGCGACATGCAGAAGAATGAACCTGGACCATTTCTCACACCAGACACAAAAATAAACTCAAAATGGATGAAAGACCTCAATGTAAGACAGGAAGCCATCAAAATCCTTGAGGAGAAAGCAGGCAAAAACCTCTTTGATCTTGGCCACAGCAACTTCTTACTCAACATATCTCTGGAGTCAAGGGAAACAAAAGCAAAAATGAACTACTAGGACCTCATCAAAATAAAAAGCTTCTGCACAGTGAAGGAAACAATCAGCAAAACTAAAAGGCAACTGACAGAATGGGAGAAGGTATTTGCAAACAACACATCAGATAAAGGGTTAGTATCCAAAATCCATAAAGACGTTATCAGTCTCAACACCCAAAAAAACAAATAATCCAGTGAAGAAGTGGGGAAAAGACATGAATAGACACTTCTCCAAAGAAGACATCCAGATGGCCAACTGACACATGAAAAAATGCTCCACATCACTCATCATCAGGGAAATACAAATCAAAACGACAATGAGATACCACCTTACACCTGTCAGAATGGCTAACATTAACAACTCAGGCAACAACAAATAAAGGCGAGGATGCGGAGGAAGAGGATCTCTTTTGCATTGCTGGTGGGAATGCAAGTTGGTGCAGCCACTCTGGAAAACAGTAGGGAGGTTCCTCAAAAAACTAAAAATAGAACTACCCTACACCCCTGCAATTGCACTACTAGGTATTTATCCAAGGGGTACAGGTGTGCTGTTTTGAAGGGACACATGCACCCCCATGTTTATAGCAGCACTATCAACAATAACCAAAGTATGGAAAGAGCCCAAATGTCCATCGATGGATGAATGGATAAAGAAGATGTGGTATGTATATACAATGGAGTATTACTCAGCAATCAGAAAGAATGAAATCTTGCCATTTGCAACTATGTGGATGGAACTGGAGGGTATTATGCTAAGTGAAATTAGTCAGAGAAAGACAAAAATCATATGACTTCACTCATATGTGGACTTCCAGAGACAAAACAGATGAACATAAGGGAAGGGAAACAAAAATAATATGAAAACAGGGAGGGGGACAAAACAGAAGAGACTCATAAATATGGAGAACAAACTGAGGGTTACTGGCGGGGTTGTGGGAGGGGGGATGGGCTAAATGGGTAAGGGGCACTAAGGAATCTACTCCTGAAGTCATTGTTGTACTATATGCTAACTAATTTAGATGTAAATTTAAAAAAATAAAAAATAAAACAAGTTAAAAAAAATAAAAAAAATGAGTACTTGCTAGTTAGTCGAGTGTTGTCACTCAACAGTCAAAGATTATTTTATTTATATCTCAAAATAATCCTATGAACTCGGTCCCATAATTACAGATAATTTAGGAGAATGGAAAACACTAAGACCAAGTCAGCTACCTCTGAAATATCCACTACCTTTGCAATGTAAAATTATCTACTCCTTTAATAAGATTAGACAAACTGTTGAAATCAGTAAGAAGGTACTTGAGCTCTTCCAGCTTTGAAATGTGTGTGTGTGTGTGTGTGTGTGTGTGTGTGTGTGTGTGCGCGCGCGTGTGACTTACTCAGCAGAAAGCTCTCCCATAGAGCTTACCCCCAGTTGTCAAAGAAGTTCTTTTTCTTGCTCATCTGTATTTGAGGTAATATGATTGATAGTTCTGAGAGATCTTAAATGTTACACTGTAGCTGGAAGACTGCTTTGTTTCATTTGCAAATTTGCCAGTTTCTAACATGGTATTTAATAAACACATCTATTTTTACTTTCTGTGTTTTGAGTATTGTGGCAGCCATACTTATATATTGATTGCAAGTTCCTTAAGAACAGTGATGATATTTTTTAACACTGCAGTAACTCACGATAATTAAATATTTTTTATTGAGGTGCTCTGTGCATAATGAAGATTTAATACATATTGGCTGGTAAATATTACTCAGGTAAATTTTACTATAAATAGAATTAATCTTATTACTCATAATAGTGTGATAGGTATACTCGGGAAGTTATTTTTATTTAAGAAAAAGCAGCTCATATTCCACCTTGAGTTTGGATTCTAATATGACTTTTGTCATTGAGATCAGTTGGAGATATTTCTTGGGCACCGGCTAAATCTTTGTAAAATCAGATCTTGATTATTGTAAATAATGCTGCAGATGAACAAAGAAGTATATTTTTTAAATTAGTGCTTTTATTTTCTTTGGGTAAATACCAGAAGTGGAATTGCTGGTTCATATTATAGTTCTGTCTTTAATTTTTTGAGGAATCTCCACAATATTTTGCATAGTTGCTGCATCAATTCACATTCCCATGAATAGTACATAAATATTCCCTTTTCTCTACATCATACAAAATTTGTTATTTCTTGTTTGTTTGGTTTTTTTTATCATAATCATTCTGGCACATATAAGGTGATATCTCACCATGGTTTTGATTTGCATTTCCCTAATGATTAGTGATGTTGACCTTTTTTTCATGTGTTGTTGGCCATTTGTATGTATTCTTTGGAAAAATGTCTATTCAGATTCTCTACCCATTTTTAATTAAGTTATTTAGGTTTAATTTATTATTATTTGCTGTTGAGTTGTATGAGTTCTTTATGTATTTGGGATATTAACCCTTTTATTGGATATATGATTTGGAAATATTTTCTCCCATTCTATAGGTTGCCTAAGTTTATGTTTTTGGTGTCACATTTTACATAGTGTTGTTTTATATACCCCTTAAATAATTATTGTAGCTGCAGTTTTTCTTCTACCTTTGTTTTTTAACCTTCATATTGGCTTTTTAGGTGATTAATCATCTACCTTTACTATATATTTACCTTTACCACTAAGGTTTGTACTTTCATATTTTTTAGATATTTATTTTAAATCCAGTTAGTTAACATACAGTGTTATAACAGTTTCAGATATACAATAGAGTGATTCAAGAATTACATAAATCATCTAGTACTTATCACCACAAGTGTCCTCCTTAATCTCCATTACCTATTTCATCCATGCCCCAACCCACCTCCCATCTGTAACCATCAGTTTTTTTTCTCTATAATTAAGAGGCTGTTTCTTGGTTTGTCTCCATCTTCTTTTTCCCCTTTGCTCATTTGTTTCTTAAATTCCATATGTGACTGAAATCATGTATTTGTCTTCCTCTGACTGACTTATTTCGATTAGCATTACACTCTCTGGGTCCATCCATGTCATTGCAAATGGCAAGACTTCATTCTTTTTTTTTTTTTAATTTTTTTTAAATGTTCATTTATTTTTGAGAGCGTGAGAAAGACAATGCAAGCAGGGGAGGGGCAGAGAGAGAGAGAGAGAGGGAGACACAGAACCCGAAGCAGGATCCAGGCTCTGAGCTGTCAGCACAGAGCTCGACACAGGGCTCGAACTCACGAACCATGAGATCGTGATCTGAGCCACAGTCAGACACTCAACCGACTGAGCCACCTAGGTGCCCCAAGACTTCATTCCTTTTTATGACTGAATGATATTCCATTATACATATATGCCACATCTTTTTTTAGCCATTCATCAGTTGATGGATACTTAAGCTGCTTTCCTATCTTGGTTATTGTAAATAATGCTGCTATAAACATAGGGGTGCATTTTTACCTTTGAATTAGTGTTTTTGTATTTTTTGAGTAAATGCCCATTATAGTGCTATTACTAGCATAGAGTAGTTCTATTTTTAATTTTTTGAGGAACCTCCATACTGTCTTCAGTGGGTGCACCTGTTTGCATTCCCACCAACAGTGCACAGGTTACTTGGATATTTTTTCCTGATTTATTGAAGATTAATTGACCATATAATGGTGTGTTCATTTCTGGGTTTTCTATTGTGTTCTCTTGATCTGTGTGTTATTTTTGTGACAGTGCCATACTGTTTTGATTACTACAGCTTTGTAATATAACTTGAAATCCAGAATTGATAATCAGTATGTGGAATGTTGCATGTTGAATTTTGAGACTTGCAGTCTTCTCCATCAGCCCACAGGATGTTAGTAATCAGGAATTTTTGTTGAGGCATTTTGTTGAGACTGATAAAGTTGCTGATAGTCACATGGGGGTTCCCTTGTACATAACAAGTTGTTTTTATCTTGCTCCTTTTAAGATTCTTTCTTTACTTCTAACTTTTGACATTTTAATTATAATTTGTTTTGGTGTGGATCTATTTGAGTTCATCTCTTTTGGATTCTGTGGCATTCTTGGATTTGGATACTCCAGGTTAGGGAAGTTTTCAGCCATTATTTCTTCTAATAAGTTTTTTGCCCTTTGTCTCTTTCTTCTCCTTCTGGAATCCCTATAATATGAATGTTATTCCACTTGATGTTTTCCCTTAGGTCCCTTAAGCTATCTTCACTTTTTAAAAGTTCCTTTTGTTTTTGCCTCTCTGTTTGGGTGAGTTTCATTGCCCTGTCCAGTAAATCACTGATCTGTTCTTCTGTTTTATCTAGTCTGCTGTTGAACCCCACTAGTGTATTTTTTCGGTTAAATTGTTGTAGTCTACAGCTCTGTGACTTCTGTTTGGTACTTTCTTATATTTCCTGTGTGTTTGTTGAGATTCTCACTGTGTTCATCCATTCTTCTCCTGAGTTCAGTGAGCATCTTTATGACCATTACTTTGAATTCTTTATCAGGTAGATTACTTACCTTTCTATTAAGGTCTTTCTTCTAAGGTTTTATTTTATTCTTTCATTTGGAATATAGTCCTTTGTTTCTCATTTTGCTTGACTCTTATTTCTTTCAAGGTATTAGTTGAAACAGCTCCTCTCCCAGTGATGAAAGATAGGACTTGTATGGGAGATAGGCCTTATCATTCAACCTTGCCTTACCTCTTATCTCTCAAACCTTTATGACTATTTAAGCAGCCCGATTTATTATTGGCAGGTCTTTGTTGTTGAGCATGTTCCAAGATCTGTCAGTGTTTTAAAGGGACAGATCTTAGTATTGAGATTCGGGCTGACTGGAGACCAGACCCTCAGGCAGCAGCTTTTAAAGTATGAAAATATATACAGGACAGTGGGACCACAAATGTAAATCTTCCTGGCTTCCAAACCAGGCAATCTGGAGGTGTCTCATGATGACAGTTACAAAAACTGGGCTTCATACAAATGTATAAACTCCTTTCTGGAAGGTATCCGTGAGCTGAATCATTTGAGAGTGCAGAGATGGCACTCCCACCGTCTGTTCCTTGAGAGCACCTCCGGAGTCTCTAGATGTGTGCCTGCAGCCTGCCCCTCAGGCCCATGCTCTTAAGACAAATAGGCAGGCCTTTTTCGAAGACTGGGGATATGTTTCAGTCTGCAGCCTGTGTGGTGTCCTGGCTGTGGTAGCCTGCCAAGAACTGTCTTTCTGATTGTTACAGTCCCATTACAGAGCCAAGGAAGCCCCCAGGCCACCAGAGCCAGGTGATCAAGGAACATCCCCTGTGTGGGCCACATGTGCCAACTTTAGCGAGACAGCGGAAGCGTGCAGGGTTGGCACAAGCCTGCCGGCTTTACTGAGGCACCAGGAGAGCGTGAGCCAGGGCACAGCTGCCAGCTTTACTAAGACAGTGGAGGGCAGAGGGGTGGGGTGTGCCTGGTGGCTTTTGCAGGATAGCAGGAGAGTGCAGGGACTGCTTGTGTCCACGAGCACTAGCGAGGTAGAAGGGAAGCACAAGAGTGGTGCCTCCATCTCTGGAGAGAGTTCCAGCAGGCCCCTGCTCCTCTGGCAGAACCTTTAAGATTAGCAAATGCATCTCCTTCACATGAAATCTAGTTGCTTTTCAAACTGATGCTTTTGTCCTGGGCTTTTGCAAATGAGTCCATGTGAGCCCTTTAAGGGTGGCATCTCATTTCCCCGAATCCCTTTGCATGTCCTGGACATGAGCGCCGTTGGTTTTCAAAGCCAGCTGTCTGGGTCTCATCTTTCCAGTGCGCTTCCCAAGGGCTGGGGGGCCTGATTTGGGGCAGGAGCTTCTCAATCCTCAGGGAGAAGCTCCGGATTCGTGAGACCTCTACCAGTTGCGGTTCATCACACCAGGGATGGGGTTTGTGATGAGCCTGCATCTCTCTCTGCCTCTCTTACTCATCTTCATGTGGCCCTTTTATCATTTGTTGTGAAGGAGCTATTTAGCTAGTTTCTCGGTCTTTGTCGGAAGGAATTGTTCCATATGTAGCTCTACATTTGTTGTGTCAGTGGGATGAGGGAAGTTTAAAATCTTCCTATGCTGCTATCTTGGACTGCCTCTCCAGGTAAACATTTTCAGGGTGTCAGGGGGGTTCATTCATTTGTTTTTGTCTTGAAAGTCTTCGGATCAGATATTGAAATCATTAGGCCAGTGGTTTTCACTTCTAATTGTACATGACAACCCCTAGGGGAAGTTAAAAACGTAGAAACAAAACACCTGAAAAAAAGAACCCCAAACAAACACCAGGAAACAATGCCAAGACCCTGTCACCTGAGATTCTTATTTAACTGGTCTGGGACGAGGCCCAGGCAAGAGTATTTTTAAATAAGTCTCCAGGTGTTTCTGATGGGTGGCCAGGTTGAGAGCCACAGCATTGTCCTAGCTGTATACTCTGCTCTCAGCTCACGCTCGGCACTGAATGTACATCTAGTAATGCCATGTCGTACAGCTCTTGGGGACCCCACTGATACCATGTTCTGTATGAATGGCATTTACTCCAAGAGTGCGTGGTGCCCCCTGAAGTTAGCTGTTGCTTATGTAAATGAACTAATGCCTTCAGTCATTACTGATACAGGAATAACAAGGATACTAATACAAGGAATATACACCATGGCAGTTGTCCTGTATACGTTTCAATTCCAGCGTAAAAACGACCGCCTTGCTTGACAGGCATTCTTTAAAATAGGTCACATTTGTGTCATAGCAAGGATGAGAAAAAATGTTTATCTTACAATACCTGAGGATTCAGAATATCCTGATAGAAATTATGGGAGCTTGGAAGGAATGAAAATTTGTCTGAGGTTTCAGAACTGCAAGAATTGGAAAGGGTCAGGTACAGCAAAAGGGCTTTTTCATCATTAAAGAGCTTATCTCTCTAAAACAGAACAGGAGGACCTCTGATTATAGAAAGAAATGCCTCATTAAATATCATTAGAATAAAAACCACATGGTACAACTGTGGAGCCTCTTGCTAACGTGACAAACATATATTGCCAACGGTGCTTAGGTTCTTTACGTTTTAATTAATCTTCAGTGATGTAAAATCACTGGGCCCTAACAGTTTGATTTCAAACCTGTTTATGAGGCTAAGATGAAATGTGCCGTTAGGTTCTCTCAACACCATTGTGTGTGCTTTATTGTGGTGAATATCAAAACAGCAGTTAATTATAGTAGTACCATTTCTGTTCTTCACCTCATTATCTCTGTCTTGCACTATTATTTTCTGTTGCTACTGGCTATACAGCATCAGGCCTGGCACCAGTGAAGTGTGAACACAATGCCAGCACTGCATTCAGCACAAGAATAGAAAGGCAGATGGCAGATTTTACTATTTATAGTCGGAGCCAATTTGCCTGAGGTGAGCCCTGCTGAAATGGTTCTTATCAGGAATGTTTTCATTTATTAAAGGGATAAGGAAATGAAAGCCAAATAAAATACCTCAGTTCCCAGGATCCCCTCAGGACTCTGAGAGCAAAACTCTCACTATAGATTGGAAGGCAATTCCAAGTATTGATTATACATTTATGAACTAGAGAATTATACATTTTTCTCCCTATTCTCAAAATAAAGACTTCAGGTTGGCAGCATTCTTTGTGGCAACACTTGAGGAATTTATTGTTCAGTGAAATTGTGCTGCCATAGTAACTTGATACAGAGTGAATTTTAATTAATAGGGGTAAAATAGGTCTATGATAGGAACTAATTATTTAACACCATGAAATTTATGACTTCAACCATGAATAGTTTTTACTTTTCACTAATCATTTCTTGACTGCCATAGGAAAAAAACCACAAAATAACTTTCACATTTGATTTGTTACATTGTTTTTTAAAAGATGGATTGTTCAAAACTTTGATAAATATTTTATATTATCAGTTAGCATCTTGAAAGAATTTTGTATTCAAAATTAAATTAGCATGTGAATCATCTAGACTTCCTTATACTCTTTAGGCATCTGATTTGAAAAGTGTTTTATTGTCAAGAACATAACGAGTTGATAACTAAAACAGCCTGTTGAAACACTTAGAACCTGGGTGATCCAGATAATCTGAAATATAACAGGGAACTAATGAGAGTGGCAAATAAAATTCATATTCCACAGAAAATAAATAAAATAAATAAAATTCAGTGTATTATACACTGAAAAAAACTCGTTCGATTCAGTCATGGTCATAAAAGAAAAATATTTCGATTGGATGTGTTGGAATTTAGCAGATTTAGTTAGATTCTAAATTATGCCAGAACATCTGTCCACTTTATTTTATTTGGCTGTAAGAAATTTACTTGCTTTAAAAAAAAATCCAAATGCTGGAATTCACGTTTATTTATAATTGTTATAAAGTTGAACTGCTGAAAATTACTCACTGAAGCCTTCTGACATTCTGACATGCATTAATGCTTTCTGTTCCTGCACTTATATTAAATATTTACACACAAATGAAAATGGAAAAACTACCAATACCTGATTTGGGTTCCCTCTTTTTCCACTTGCAGTCACATACTTAGACACCTTTGGCCCCATAGGAAAAAATATCTAATTTCAGAACAACCAATAACAGGAAGGAGAAAAAAATGTTTTTGTTTTTAATAAAATGTTCTTCACATGTATGACATGCTGGCTGGATGTCTTCTGCATGATTGTTACAGGTTGGCCTGCATTGTAGGTCTGGTTAGTATCTTCAGAAAGGCCACCTAGGAGCACCTGGGTGGCTCCGTCAGTTGAGCATCCGACTTCAGCTCAGGCCATGACGTCAGGGTTTATGAGATTGAGCCCTGCATGGGGCTCCCTGCTGTCAGGGCAGAGCCTGCTTCGGATCTTCTGTCCCCCCTCCCTCTCTCTGCACCTTCCCTGCTCATCTTCTCTTTCTCAAAAATAAGTAAACATAAGAAAGAAAAGAAAAAGGGAAATGAAAGGAAAGGAAACTTAAAAAAAAAAAAAAGCCAACAGGGTAGATTTTGTTTGCCTCATGCAAAGGCACAGATAGCTGTGCTCTGGAAGTACAGATCTATTTTGTTTTTGTTTTTATTAGAGAGAGAGAGAGAGAGAGAGAGAAAACACGCACGCACGCAAGCAGGGAAGAGGGGCAGAGGAAGAAAGAGTGAGAACCTTATGCAGGCTCCAAGCTCAGCGAGGAGTCTGACCTGGGGCTGCATCCCACGACCCTGGGATCATGACCTGAGGCGAAATCAAGAGTCAGAAGCTCAACTGACTGAGCCTCCCAGGCACCTCATTATACAGAACTATTTTGAAGTCCTGTGCAGTGTCTTGTACCAGACATTGGGAAAGAAAGTTTGTGAATCAGACGTTCAGTGGAACGTCTGATAATGTGTAATTTCACCGAGTGCCTCTGTACCAGGCCTGTAACAGTAAGGTTTCTTTGCCTCTCCAGTAGGGGGCGGACTCGCGTGAGTAGCGTCCTACTCGTGTGAGTAGCCAGTTGCCTCCTTGGTGCTTTCCCACCAGTCAGCTTGCAGGCAGCCAGCTCTGCACCAGGGGAGTGTAGGGAATCCTTCCTTTGGGCTGGAGCTCGGTGAGCTAGCAACAGTGCCGACGTAGAGAAGGCCAACGGCTGCCAGCATGTACATTTTAAATACTGGTAAAATAACTATCTGTCATGAACTTACCGATTTTATTTAGATGAAATTACCAGTTGATTTAAAATTTTCACCTTTTTATGGCTTGTACTCCGAAAGATTGAAGAAGCTTACAGAAAGCTAGATTTGGAAAGGGACAGCTACTGTCTAAATTTACTTTTTTGCTCTGAATTTTCTGTTCACTTTTGAAAAACAGCAAAAAGTAAAAAGGACTCTTAGACATGGCAGATTAAACACACGTTGGTAGCTCATGTCCTTCCCAAAACTTCTCTAAACGGAAAATAAAGAGATTTTAAAATAAATAACTTCACCAGGGCAAAGAAAATGGGAGAGGAGATAAGTTGTAAAATTTGGAAGATGGAAAGCAGATGCAGGAGTTAGACTAACTTAGCAGACCTGAGAAAACTCACTTATAAGTTGGCAGTGGGGAAACTGCTGAGGAAACTCTGATTTACATACCAGGATCTCATAATTCTCAGGAATTGGAAACACTGGGTCCCTCTGGAAGTTGTAGTTAAAATGGGGTTCAAAACAGGACTAATTTAAACTCTGTTTAAGAAACACTTGTTTTCCAAGTTCCCATTCTGTGCACCATATAGCTGGCCTATAGTGCCTGTCTTATGTGGCAGAAGACTGAAAGGTGTATTTTCTATAGAGGGTAAGATGAGGATATCAGAGCTGAGGACACCACAAAACAGTAAAAGGCAGAAGGGAGATGGATACTCTGTTGAAATCAGGTGCAGTAAAAAATGTTTGCATGTTGAATGTTGAGACTTGCAGTCTTCCCTATCAGCCCACAGGATGTTAGTAATCAGCCTTTTTGTTGGGGTGAGAGATTGGAAGAATTTTCTTTTGGGAATGTAAGAAGTCCAAGAAAGAAAGATTCCTTGGGGTTCCCCAAGGAAATGGCTTAGTTGGATCATCCTTTAGTGAGCACCACTATATTCTTCTGACCTGCCACTCAGTTTAGAGTTCCCTACTCTTTTTTTTTTCAGCTTTATTGATATTATAATTGGCATATATATAACATTGTGTAAGTTTAAGGTGTATAATGTGATGATTTGATACACAGCTATATTGTGATATGATTACCAGTAAGGTTAGTTAACACCTCCATCTTGTTACTTGTGTGTATGTTTGTGTGTGTGGTGGGGAGGTGTGTGAGAACGTTTAAGATTTACTCTCTTAGCAACTTTCAAGTATATAATACAGTATTGTTAACTATGGTCACCAAGTTATACATTGGGTTCCATACAAATTTTAGGATAGTTTTTTCTATTTCTATGGAAAATGCTTTTGGAATTTTGATAGGCTTTGCAATAGATGGCTTTGGGTTGTGTGACATTTTAACAACAGTATTTCTTCCAATCCATGAACATGAGATATTTTTCCATTAATTTGTGTCTTCAGTTTTTTTCATCAGTCTCTTGTAGTTTTCAGTGTACTTTCACCTCCTTGGTTAAATTTATTTCTACATATTGTTCTTAATGCAGTTGTAAATGGGATTGTTTTATTTCTTTTTTAGATAGTTTATTGTTAGGGTATAATTAATGCAACTGATTTCGCGTGTTGATTTTTGTCATCCTGCGACTTTTCTGAATTTATTTATTAATTCTAACAGGTTTTGTTGAATTCTTTAAGATTTTCTCTATATAAGATCAGGTTATCTGAGAAGATGGCCACTTTTCTTTCTTTCTAAGTTGGAGGCTTTTTATGTCTTTTTCTTGCTTAATTGCTCTGATGAGGACTTGCGGTATTATATTGACTGGGAGTTCTGAGACTGGACACCCTTGTCTTGTTTCTGATCTTAGAGGAAAAGATTTCAGCCTTTCATTATTGATATGATTTTAGTTGTGGGCTTGTCATTTATGGCTTTTAGTATGTTGAGGTTAGTTCCTTCTGTATACAACTTGTTGAGAGCTTTTAATCATGAAAAGATGTTGAATTTTGTCAAATGCTTTTACTGCGCCTATTGAGAGATCATATGATTTTTATCTTTCATTTCATTAACATTGTTTATCACATTGATTGATTTGCAAACGTTGAACGATAATCCTTGCATCTTAGGAATAAATTTCTCACGGTCATGGTGTATGATCCTGTTAGTGTGTTGTTGAATCTGTTTTCAAGTATCTTGTTGACAATTTTTACACCTATATTCATCCAATATATTGGCCTGTAGTTTTCTTGTAGTGTCTTTGTCTGGATTGATATCAGGATAATTCTGGACCCTTTAATATGAGTTTCGGAGTATCTTCTCTTCAATTTTTTTGGAAGTATTTGAGGAAGATTGGTATTAATTCTTTAAACGTTTTCCTAGACTTCATGAGTTGGTCTCCTTAGTCCTTATTGGTCTCTTCAGATACGCTTTCTTCATGATTCAACCTTGGTAGGTTGTAGTAACTAGGAATTTATTCATGTCTTCTAAGTTATCTGTTCTGTTGGCATTTAATTATTCTACTAGTCTCTTATGATCCTTTGTATTTCTGTGGTATCAGTTATAGTGTTTGCTCCTTCATTTATGATTTTGTTTGAGAACTCTTGTTTTCTAAGTCTAGCTAAAAATTTGTCAATTTTATCTTTTCAAAGAACCAACTTTTAGTTTTCTTAATTTTTTCTATTGTTTCTCTAGTCTCTGTTTCATTTATTTCTACTCTGGTCTTCAGTTTCTGCTAACTTCAGTTTATTTTGTTCTTCTTTTTGTAGCTCCTTAACGAGTAAAGTTAGGTTGCTTGAGATCTTTTTTTTTCTTTTTTGAAAATTTCTTTCCTTTTTTTTTTTTAAGTTTATTTATTTTGAGAGAGGGAGAGAGAGAGCATGAACAGAGAAGGGGCAGAGAGAGAGGGGGAGACCGAATCCCAAGCAGGCCTGTGCTGTCAGCACAGAGCCAGATATGGGGCTCAATCCCACAAACTGGGGATCATAACCTGTGCCGAAAACAAGTGTCAGACACTCAACCGACTGAGCCACTCAGGCACCCGAGATCTTTTTCTACATTAATTATAGGCATTTATTATGATAAATTTCCCTCTTAGATCTTTTGTTGCCTCTCCTAAGTTTTTGTATATTGTGCTCCATTTTCATTTGTTTCAAGATGTTTTTTGATTTCCCCTTTGATTTTTCTTTGACCCATTGATTGTTCAAGAGTGTGTTAATTTCCACATATTTCTTTCTGTTACTGATTTCTACTTTCATATTGTCGTCATTGGGAAAGATAATTTGGTATGATTTCAGTCGTGTTAAATTTGTTAAGACTTGTTTTGTGACCTAACATGTGATCCATCCTGGGGAATGTTTCACATGCATTTGCAAAGGATGGATTGCTGCCATTGAGGTTCTATAAATGTCTGTTAGGTCCATTTGGTCTAACATATAGTTCAAGTCCAATGTTTCCTTACTGATTTTGTCTTGAATGATCTATTGTTGCAGCTGGGGTATTGAAGTTCTCTACTATGTATTCCTGTCTGTTTATTCTTTCAGATTGGTTAGTGTTTGCTTAATATATTTAGATGTTCTCATGTTGGGCATATGTATTTGGAATTGTATCCTCTTGATGAATTAGCCCTTCTATCATTATATAATTCTTTGTCTCTTTTCATACTTTTTCATTTAAAATCTGTTTTTTTTTTTCTCCCTAATATATACAGCTACCTCTCATCTCTTTGGGTTTTTATTTGCATGGAATATCTTTTTCCATCTCTTCACTTTGAGCCTATGTGTATCCTTAAAGTTGAAGTGAGCCTTTTGTAGGCAGAATATAGCTGAGTCTTATTTTTTCTTTTTTTTTAAAAAAAAATTTTTTTTATGTTTATTTATTTTTGAGAGATAGAGTGTGAGCAGGGGAGATGCAGAGAGAGAAGGAGACACAGAATCTGAAGCAGTCTCCAGGCTCTGAGCTGTCAGCACAGAGCCTGACACGGGGCTCAAACTCATGGACCATGAGACCATGACCTGAGCTGAAGTTGGACACTGAACCAACTGAGTCACCCAGGTGCCCCTTATTTTTTTCTTAATAATTGAGCCACTCCATGACTTCCGATTGGAGAATTTAATCCATTTAAGGATTTACTATTACCATTGTAATTAATTGTTTTCTGGCCATTTTGTAGTTCATTTGTTCTTTTCTTCCTCCCTTGTTGTCTTCCTTAGTGACTTGATGATTTTCTTTTAGTGGTATGCTTTGATTCCCTTCTCTATATCTCTTGTGTATCTACTGTAGATTTTTTGCTTTGTGGGTTACCATGGGGCTTATGTAAAACACCTTGTAACAGTCCTTTTTAAGCTGATTACAACTAACTCCAGTCCCATGCAAAAGCTCCTAACCCTTAACTGCCCCCCCCACCAACATTTTCTGTTTTCCGATCTCACAATTTACATCTTTTTATACTGTGTATCCATTAACAAATTATTATACTTACTTTTATTACTTTTGTCTATTAACCTTTTTACTAGAGTTGTTAACACACCACATATTATAGTACTAGAGTATTCTGAATTTGACTATATACTTACCTTTACCTTTACTTTAAAAAAGTATTTTATATTTTCATGTATTTTTATATTACTAATTAGTGATCTTTCATTTCAGATTGAAAAACTTCTTTCAGCATTTCTTGTAAAGCAGGTCTGGTGATGATGAACTCCTTCAGTATTTGTTTATTTGGGAAAGGCTTTATCTTGCCTTCATTTCTGAAGAACAAGTTTACAAGTAAAGTATCCTTAGTTGTAATTTTTTTGTCTCTCAGCACTTTGAATATTCAGTCTCCCCTGGCCTGCAAAGTATCTGCAGAGAAATCTTTTTATACCCTTATAGGTTCACTTGTATGTGAGGAATTGTTTATCTTCTGATTTTAGACAGTGTATGACAATGTATCTTGGAGAAGATCATTTAGAGTTGAAATTTTTCAGGGAGTTATGAGCTTCAGAAACTTGGATTGGTCAATATCTCTCCCTACATTTGGGGAGTTCTCAGCCATAATTTCTTTACATAAGCTCTCTGTCCATTTTTCCCTCCCTTCTCCTGCTGGGTTTCCAGTAATACATAGATTGTTTCTTTTAATGGAATCCTGTAGTTCATATAGGCTTTCTTCATTTGTTTCGTTCTTTTTTTATTTGTTCTCCTGTGACTAGATAGTTTAAAATGACCTGTGTTCTATTTCACAGATTCTTTCTTCTGCTTGCTCCAGTCTGATGCTGCTGCTCTTTGCTGTGTTTTTCATTTCCTTCATTATACTCTTCAGCTCCAGAATTTGGGTTATCTGTTACAGCTTTTTTTGTCATTATTGTTCATGTAGTTTTCCTGATTTTGTTGAATTCTTTTTCTGTGTTTTCTTGTAGCTCATGGAGCTTCCTTAAAAATTTTTTTAAAGGAAAATTTACCCATTTATTGGGAAAATTGCAGATCACCCATTTCTCTGGGGTTGGTTGGTGGAAAATTATTTTATTCTTTTTGTGGTGTTGTATCTCGTGTTTTTTTGTTGTTGTTTTTTCATATTCCTTGAAGTGTGGCATTGCCGTCTTCACATTTGTAGATGGAGTTACTTCCTTCAGTCTTTACTGACTGCTTCGAGAGAGAAATATTATCCATCAGCCATGATAGGGATTCTGAGGCTTTCTTAGAGTTTTTTCTATGGATATGCCTGTTCCACACTTCTTGTCTCCTCTTATGGGGGACTTCTTAAGCTTGTATGACTTGTATGACTTCTCTTGATCTTGTACAACCTTACTTCCCCTAGAGTGGTGCTGAATTCTCAAGGTTGTGTGGTTTCTCCCAGTCCCATAGTGTTGGACTTTTCTTTGCATGCTTACTAGTAGTCTGCAAAGGCTTGCTCTTGCTCTTGCTCTATTGGGGTGTGCATAGAGAGCTGACCATGAGGTGGAGGTGTGTGTGGGTGAGGTACACAGAACATTGGGGTCCCCATTGGGAGGCCTGTTGGAGGATTTGCAGGTGAGGCATTCCCCGGGGCTCATGGACAGGCTTACTGATAGAGTGTGCCATGTGGTTATAGGATTCACATCCCTTTAATGCCCTTCAAAAGCCTCAGCTGCCATTTGCCTAGCTGTTGCCTCACTCGCCTGTCATGCAGCACACCTTAGTATTCTAGATGGGGCAAGATATAAGTGGGTCTTTTTGGCAGTGCCCTGCAAAGCTGGGGAAGTCAGTCCCTACTCTTAAACATGAGCAAATAGCCAAATATCATTAGGCATTAGAAGGAAACGTTTGACATAAAACAAAACAAAACAAAACAACCAAACAAACAAACAGATAAAGCCACTTAGCACAAAGAATGTGCAGGGAGAAGAAAGGAACATAAAAAATAAAATTAACATCTTCAGAGGAAAGAGATGATGAAATAGAAAATATTCATACACATGTGTTCCTATAAGTGGTAACAGGGAATTAAAATTAGCTAGTGGAATTAAAAAAAAACAGCAATATATATATATACATATATATATGTATATATATATATATACACATATATATATACATATATATACATATGTATATGTATATACATATACGTGTATACATATGTATATGTATATACATATACGTGTGTATATATATTTATTTATTTTTAATGCTTATTTTTGAGAGAGAGAGAGTGTGTGTGTCAACAGGGGAGGTGCAGAGAGAGAGGGAGACAGAGAATCCAAAGTAGGCTGTAAGCTCAGCTGTCAGCACAGAGTCTGAAGTGGGGCTAGAACCCATGAACCGTAAAATCATGACCTGAGTGAAAGTTGGATGCTTAACTGACTGAGCCATACAGGGACCCCAAAAAACAGCAAAATTTTAAAACATAATTGAATAAAGGGTTATAAAGTGAAGTTGAGGAAATCTTACAGCAAATAGACACAAATACAGAGGTAGAAAGTAGACTAGATAATTTAAAGTTAGATCACAGCATTAAAAAGAACAAATTTGGCATACACAACAACATGCGTGAGTCTGAAGACACAGTTCTTTAGTGAAAGAAACCAGTCACAAAGAAGTATACAGTGTATGTTCCCATTTATAGGATTTCAAGGACAATCAAAACTGTGGTTAGGGATAGTGACTACCTGTCAGGGGTGGGTATAATACAGGATGGTATATTGATATAAGAGTGGTTCTCTATGTATAAATACATGTAAACACTCTTTGATGTATGTATTTCACTTTTATGTACCTTACTGTGTAAGTTATTAACTCTGTAAAAATAGAGAAAAAAGTATTAGACAATCCCAGTGACCCAACACTTGGGTAGTAGTAACTCTATGAGACAGAAATAAAGGACAGGGAAGAAAAGAAATAATTCAGGGACATTGTCTGGTATTGAGGACATGAGTTTCCAGAATGAAAGGGCACACCAGGTATCCAGCATATTGGGTAAAAATAGACAGGTGCCAACACATATTATTGGGTTTTCATACAGTCCTAAAAACAAATGTTCCTAAAAGCTTCCAAAGAGGAAAAAATAGGTTTGTTCTTAATAGCAGAACTGGAAGCTAGAAGACAATGGAACAACACCTTCAAATATGTGAGGGATAATTAATTCCAACCTAGAATTCTATACCCAAGAAAATTACCAAAATATGAATAGATTAAACACGTTTTTAGATGTGCTAGGTCTTAATCTGTCCTTTTTCAGAAAGCTACTGTGAAATGCTCACCATGAAAATAAGAGAAAAAACAAGAAGAAAGACAGACCTGTAACAAATAGAAGATCTACCATGAGAAGGAGATACAGAAAACCCTCATGATGAGGGAAAGGAGAATTTGAGCTTGATAACCAGTGGGAGGACCAGTGAGCAGCCAGTTCAGGTCTGAATCTGAAAGGATCTGAGGAGACTTTTTTTTTTTCAAGAAGATGGAGTTGATGAAATATTGAGAGTATTTGAATCGATTGAGAGGAGATTTACAAAATTAGAGGAAAGTTATGGGTATGTAGAAAACTGAGACAATTATGAACTCTGAGTTGGGAGAAAGAATATGGAAAAGGGAAAAGAAAAATGATAATACTATATTACATGGTTCAGATACGAATAGCTTATGTAATTTCATAACTCTAGTACTAAAAATGTCCCCAGATAGTGTACTACATACAATGTAATACTATGAAGCAGTCACAAATATACCTTCCAACATGGACACCAAAAACATAATGTGGGGAAAAGCAAGTTAAGGAATACAGGCCACTTGATGCCATTTATATCGAGTGTTTTATGAGATGTTTCTAAAAACTCAAAACATAAAAATTTATATTTCGGGGTGCCTGAGTGGCTCAGTCGGTTAAGGGTCCGATTGCAGCTCAGGTCATGATCTCACAGTTTGTGGGTTCGAGCCCTGCATCAGGCTCTGGGCTGAAAGCCTGCTTTGGATTCTGTGTCCCCCTCTTTCTCTGCCCCTCCCCCACCTGTGCTCCATCTTTCTCTGTCTCTCAAAAATAAATGTTAAAAAAAAGTACATTTCCGGGGCGCCTGGGTGGCTCAGTCGGTTAGGCGGCCGACTTCGGCTCAGGTCATGATCTTGCGGTCCGTGAGTTCTAGCCCCACGTCGGGCTCTGTGCTGACAGCTCAGAGCCTGGAGCCTGCTTCATATTCTGTGCCTCCCTCTCTCTGACCCTCCCCTGTTCATGCTCTGTCTCTCCCTGTCTCAAAAATAAATAAACGTTAAAAAGACATTTTAAAAAGAAAAAAAAGTACATTTCCATATCAGAGTCTAAAAAGTAAATGTCACAAATATCATGGAATCCCTCTGTGTACTTCTTTCTGTTATCCCTCGGTCTTTGCCTGAAGTTACCCATTATGTAGAACTTCACATTTTTTCTTCCTATATATGTCTTTATAATATATATATATCTCCATTCTATATATCCTCAAACAATCATTTATCAAGTTGAATATTTTTAAACTTTGTGTAATGGGTGGTATACTGTATGTAACTTCTAGCAGTTTGCTTTATTTATTTATTTATATTTTTGGCTCAACACTAATAAACTATTGTGAAATATTTAGGGGTGCCAGGATGGCTCAGCCGGTTAAGCATCTGACTTGATTTTGGTTCAGGTCATGATTTCACGGTTCATGAGATCAGACTCCTGTCAGGCTCTGTGCTGACAGTGTGGAGCCTGCTTGGGATTCTCTCTCCCCCTCTCTGTTCCTCCCCTTCTTGTGTGTGCACGCGTTCTCTCTCTCTCTCTCTCTCTCTCTCTCTCTCTCTCTCTCTCTCTTTCTCTCTCTCTTTCTCTCTCTCTCTCTCTCTCTCTCTCTCTATTCATATAATGGCTACAGCAGTTATAATAAACTAGAACTGATACATAGACAAATGTCAAAGATACTATGAGGAACCTTTTTTTTTTTTTTTTTTTGAGTGTGAGTGTGCACGCACATGAGTGAGCAAGGGATGGGCAGAGGGGAGTGAGGGAGAGAATCTTAAGCAGGCTCCACATCCAGATAGGAGGAGCCCCACGTGGGTTCGATCTCACAACCATGGGATCATGACCTGAGCCGAAATCAAGAGTCAGAAGCTTAAACGATTAAGCCACCCAGGTGCTCTGAGCCTCCTTTATTTTTTTTTTTCAATTTTTTAAAACTTTTTTTAATGTTTATTTATTTTTGAGAGAGAGTACATGCACATGAGTGGGGGAGGGGCAGAGAGAGAGGGAGACAGAATCCAAAGCTGGCTCCAGGCTCTGAGCTGTCTGCACAGAGCCCGACGTGGGGCTGCTCAAACTCATGAGCCATGAGCTCAGGACCTGAGCCAAAGTTGGATGCTTAACTGACTGAGTCACCCAGGTGCCACCTTCCCCCTTTTTTTGTGGGGAGATGAAATGTGGCTTCTAGTGACAGTTTTGCTGCTGGGCAGTATTTGTAGGGTAAAGGTGCTTTTTCTGTCAGAAATTGATTGGGAGATTTTTAAAAAATGTTTATTTATTTATTTTGAGAGACAGAATGTGAGCAGGGGAGGGGCAGAGAGAGAGAGAGAGAGAGAAAATCCCAAACTGTGCTGACAGTATAGAGCCCTATGTGGGGCTCACTCTCCCCAACCGTGAGATCATGACCTGAGCTGAAATCAAGAGTCCGATGCTTAACTGACTGAGCCACTCAGGTGCCCTGCCCCCCCCCCCCCAGCATCCTTTTTTGATGAGTTTTCGTTATTCTAACTTGTTGCATTACATTTCATATAAATGTTCGGTTTCTAAAATTTTTTATTGTGAGTTAAACATAATGAACTCCATTAACTCCTAGACATAGTTCACAAATGCCCTTTTTAAAGACACCATGTTTTATACTCAGTGGCTTATTACCAAGGAGTTTCCAAAAAATTAATATAATTGAATTCACTGGGGTCATGTTCACATGATGATAAAAAGCTGAAAGGTGGTATAGTTTATATCCCTGTTGTTGGTGTGTGTGTGTGTGTATGTGTGTGTGTGTGTGTGTGTGTGTTTAAGGAAAAAAATGTTTGAATGCCACAGTTTAATTTGATACCATAAGTGTTATGGACTGCCTGTTTGTGTTCTTCCCTGCCTCAAATTCGTGGGTTGAAACCCTAATCCCCAATAGGATGGTATTCGTAGGTGAGGTCTGTGGGAGGTAATTTAGGTCATGAGGATGCAGCCCCCGTGATGAGATTCGTGTCCTTTACAAGGAGAGGGAGAAAACTAGCCTCTGTCTCTCATCCGTGCAGGGATGCAATAAGAAGGTGGCCATCTGTAAACCAGGAAGAAAGCTTTCACCAGAACCTGACCGTACTGGTACCTAAAGTCTTGGACTCCAGCTTCTAGAACTATAACAAATAAATGTTTGTTGTTTAAGCCAACCAGCCTGTGGTGGTTTGTTATAGTAGCCGAAGCTAAGACAGTAAGGTTAAGTCTTGCCCAGTGTTTTCTGTCTGTTGCATTTAAGACAGTTTGCGTGCATCTTTTATGTACAAGCAGTTTTGTTTTTTGAAATTTTATCAGTCAAAATACAACTAAATTATATTTAAGTTAAATAATTTATCTTGTTTTTTTTACAAGGAATAAAAATAAGGATCTTAAGGATTAAAGGAAGCCTTTTAGAAGGATGACAGATAAAGGGAGCAGAAATAAACCTGAGATTATTTCTTTTAGAAATTTCTAAGTTGTAGATTTGGTTGGTCATTTCTCTCCTACGTGCTCTTAGGAGGTGCCCCAGATATTACCTGGAATCATTTTTTTTAGGGGGAAATGGGGAGAGGGTTTCTCTGAAGCAGTGCTCTCAAAGTTTGGTGTTGATTAGAATCACCTGGAGAGCTTGTTCACAGATGGCTGGGCCACATCTCCAAAATTCTTTATTAATCCAATTGGGGTAGAGCTTGAGATTTTGTATTTTTTATTAAGTTCCCAAGTGATGCTTCTCAGAAGCTCCGCTGAGCTGCTGAGAGAGTGCCCTGAGCTGCCAAGTGTTGGAGTACCAATTAAAGCATTAAGCCCAAAGTGAAAGAATTAAGCCTTTAATCACTTATTGGTGTGGTGTAAGCAAGAGTATAAAAATGGTGGGAACGCTGACTCTTTTCCATTTCCATTTCCCTCATCGAAGGGCACACTGGTTGAGGGTCAAGTGGATAAACACAGATGTCCTCTCACTGTTGAGGGGGCTCTGAACAAAAAGCTCCCGATGGGGTCTGGGGAGGGTGAGGCAGCAGGAGTAGGAGTGGAAAGTACTGAGTGGGCGAGGGGGGGGGGAGGGGGGGAGGGGAATATATTCATGCTCCTGTCTTTCCCCCCACACTCCCAACCCCACCAAGGCCAGCGATCTAGGAATGAAGGCACCAGGGCTCGCAATATAAATTGCAGGGGCGGGGAGGGAGCACGATTAGCCAGGGGGCCCTAGCCCTTGGCTGCGACTCCTTTTAGACTGTAGTGCATTGGCTATGCACCAAGTCTGGTGTGATACAGCTCTCCCCGCAAGGTTTGCCTGGTAAAGCCTTTGCAATTGCCTTGATCAGGCCTGAGAAATCACACACAGGTTTTTCACCGGGAGCTGGACTCCGCAATGCTGATGTTGTTGGCTAGAGAAGCACACTTTGAGAACCACGGATCTAGAGTCTAAAGATGGCGGTGCTCTTTCATCTGCCACTCCAGCTCGTGCCTGCTTACGATCTTTATCCCACTGAATTGTCACGTTTTCAAAATAATTCTCATGCGTCATTGTAAGACAGCTTTCAACCATCTGTTAACTAGTAAATATTAGCCTTGTCACTAAGTAATAATATAAAATGTTTGTAGTATGATTAGATGCTAAACCTTACTGTATTTGAAATTATATGTAAACTCTCACAGTTGAAAACTAATGTGGTTTGGCTACCAGTTTGTAAAACCGTAGTCCTCTGCCTTAAGTATAGCTCTTTGTATTGTAACAAATAGCATAGTGGTTACAATGTTAAGGCTTTGAGTGAAGCCAGATTTCCCCACTTTCTGGCGTGGTTTTGCCTCTTTGTAGCTCTGTGAGTTGAAATGCTACTTAACCTCACCAAGTTTCAGTTTCTTCATCTATAAAATGAGAATAACAATAGCAGCTATCTCATAGGGTTGTTGTGAGGATTATTACCTGTAAAGTGTAAAGAACAGTGTGTAGCTTCATGGTGGACATACAGTCAACATGAACAGCTGTTATTAAAATTGCTATAATGTTATTCTCCCTAAGGACCTTTATGTCACATTACTTCCTAAAAATAATGAGTCATTTGCTATAAACAGATACTTTTCTTTTCTGATATATATATTTTTTCACAGCTACTATCTCTTTGTACTGTGCTTTACTGTGAACTGTGGATAATACTTAGCCTTTTGCAGTATTATTCATTACTAGGACACAAAATTGAATTTTGTAACTATAAGGTAAATAATAAAATCTAAGTACATTAGCTCTTTAGCTTTGAAGGTGAGTGGTGGTTTTTCAATTGCGATTTGTTTCAAGGTATGTGTGTCGTGTTATGTCTTTTATTCTCTTTTCTCGGTCTACTAGGACAAAATAATTTTTGAAATGATTTTCATAATTATTTTCTTCTTCCAATGTTGGTGTATTGCATTATAAAGCACATATATAAAGGATTTGTGTCCTCGGCAGTTATTTTTATTTTTAATAGAAATATGATTATATTTGATTGATTTCAGAAGTTCTGTTTTGTGGTATCCTTACCCAAGTAACTCTTTGCTTATCTCTTTTGAATATGGTTAAATTTTTTGCTTTGTCATTATGGGGCCCATATTAGATGAACCTCCTACCATGACCGGGGTTCTTAATATTCTGGGGAGATGAGAATAGATGAATTTAGGGTAAGGAAGTTCTCTTGCAATAAAGCTTCGAGGACTCTTTATGAGATTCTGTAAGTATTTAGATCCAAAAGTGAAGGCAATGACTAGAGTATCTTGAAATCGGAAGTATAGTGATATGGAATGCAATTATTGTCAAGAAAACTTCAAGGGACAAAAAAAAGAAAGAAAGATGTATATCAAGAAGAAAGTAAATAGTGGTAACTACAATTAAACTATAAAAGGAAAGCAGGAAGAAGTAATAAAACAATGAGATCTCATAGAGAAATTAAAAAAAGCAATTTAGTGCCTAAACATTAAGTAAAATTAAACATCAAGGGAACATAAGCCTATTGATATGCAAGAAGATCAAGGTTGGTTTAAAAGTGAAACCCTGAGGTTCTTTTTCTGACTTAAAAAAAAAAAAAAAAAACTCAGTTGCCAAGAAAGAAAAAGTGATAAAATCTTGAATATCATTAGATACTCAATTTTCTTGAGAAAATTGAAACTTTTATTGTTAGGTATAGATTATTGGGGATTTCAAACAGGTTGACAGTCTACAACCTGCAGGCCAAATCTGGTTTGCTGCCTGCTTTTGTGTGGAATGAGAGCTGAGAATGTTTCTTACACTTTAAATGGTGGGGAAAAGTCAAAAGGGGAATAATATTTTGTGAGATGAGAAAAATACACGAACTTCAGATTTCATTGCCCATAAATAAATTTTTCATGTTGCACAGCCAAGCTCCTTCATTTGCTATTATTTACGGCTGCTGTGCACTACAAAGACAGAGTACAGAGTTGCAGAGACACGATATGGCCCACACAGATTAAAATATTTATTACCTGGCCCATTACAGAAAAGCTTTGCAGACCCCTGCTCTTGCCCATCTGCATTCTTTGCGGCTTCTGAATACCCCCCTGTGTCTTCCTGCTCTCATGCCCTTGCTCACACTGCTGTTTCATTGTCCTCCTGACTGTCTCCATATGTCAGAATACTATCGACGTTTTAAGACCCAATTCAGATGCCTCACCTCCACAAGAATATAATTTCTTCCACTGTTTGATCCCCAAAGAACTTGGTTTGTAGTTTTCTTTGAATACTTTTAATATTCAGCTGTCCATTGTGGATACTTGTGAACCTATGTTATATTTGCATTTTTATTCCTCATAAAAAACGAGCAGAGTCAGAGGAGAGGTGGGTGATGGAACTAACATTTACCAAATACTTACCAGGATCTTTACATGTGTTTTCCTTCCTCTTATGTTACCTAATGGGCACTTAAATATTTTTTTTAACAAATTAATAAAATGTATCTGATTTAGCCTGTCAGTCACTAACATCTTTTCTTTTTTTTTGAAGTACAGTTGACATACTATATTATTTTCAGGCATTCAGTATAGTGACTCGAGAGTTCTGTATATCACTCAGTGCTCACCATGATCAGTGTAATCCCCATCTGTCACCATATAACATTATCACAAGATTTTTGACTATATTTCCTATGCTGCCTTGGCTGTATTTTTCGTCCCCATGACTTACTTATTTAAAACTGGAAGCTTGTTTTTCTGACTCCCCTTTTCCTGTTTTGCCCAACCTTCTACACCCTTCTGCTCTGGCAGCCCTCAGTTGTTCTATATATGAGTCTGTGTTTTTTGTTTGTTTGTTTGTTTGTTTGTTTGTTTTTTAGATTCCATATATAAGTGAAATCATACAGTACTTGTCTTTCTCTGTTTGACTTATGTCACTTAGCATAATACCCTCTAGGTCTATTCATGTTGCTTCAAATGGCAAGGTCTCATTCATTTTTATTGTTGAATGATATTCCATTGTGTGTATACACACACACACACACACACATCTTCATCCATTCATCTGTCGATAGACACTTAGGTTCCTTCCATATGTTGGCCGCTGCAAATAAACATAGGGGTCCATATGTCTTTTCCAATTGGTGTTTTGCTTTTTCTGGGTAAATACCCAGTAGTAGAATTACCAGATCATATGGTATTTTTACTTATAATTTTTTGAGAAACTTCCATACTGTTTTCCACCGTGGTTGTATCAACTTATATTCCCACCAACAGTGCACAAAGGTTCCCTTTTCTCCACATCCTCACCAACACCTATTATTTCTTGTCTTTTTTGATCCTAACCATTCTGACTGATGCAAGGTGATTAAATCATTGTGGTTTTGATTTGCATTTCCCTGACAATTAGTGATTTTGAGTATCGTTTCATGTGCCTATTGGCCATGTATTTTTTTTGGAAAAATGTCTATTCAGGTCTTCTATTTTTAAATCACAGTATTGTTTTGTTTTGTTTTTGTTTTGTTTTGTTTTTTTGCTTTTGAGTTGTATGAGTTCTTTATCTATTTTTGATATTAATCTCTTACTGGATATGTCATTTGCAAATGTCTTCTCCCATTCAGTAAGTTGCCTTTTTGTTTTTTTGGTGATTACTAACATCTTTTAAAAATCTAGTCAGTGCCAGCCTTTCATTAATTTATTAGCTGATCAAGATGTAAATACTCCATAAATAATTTATTTTTAGCTCCAGAATTTACTTTCAGGATTTCATTATCAATATAAATTTTCTTTTCTTTAGGAAATATATTTTCAAAAAATAGAACTACATAATTTTCTTTTTTTTTTTTTTTTACCATACTTAACTTTCCTGCAACTCTTTCTCCCCTGAAATAAGAGAGTTCCTTGCTGTTTTCAGACTCATACAAAGCAGCAAGTTAAGCAAAGTAGTTCGAATTTTAATTGTTACCCAGAGCAGGTCTAATAGTGAAGTGGATTGTATACGTAGGTGCACTTTGAGCTTTGTGTAGCTTTCAGTGAGTGCCGGGGGGGAGGGGGTGTCAAAGGGTTGGTTATAGAATTTTGTTACTAATCATTAGTTGAGCGACTAACTTGTCAACAAAATACTTGGATAGTGCCATGAGTGTGGTTGCTTGAAAGTAACATTTACCTAACCTATTGTACTTGTTGTAGTAGATTGTTATAATAAACAATTCAATAAAATTTAACTAAATTAATAAACTAGAAATAAATTCTAGTGCAACAATTATAATACTTATGTTTTGCTGATTTAGAAAGATAAAGGTAACCTAACTTAATTTTTAGAAATGCAATTATTAAATCAGTAAGCTAAGAGAAATTTTGCTCAGAAAAGGATGATTTTGGATACTGCCTTTAGCACGATTTTAAATTTGTAATTGTGGTAGTTTAATTGATGTGACTTCTCTTGTTTAGTGTTTTATGAATACTTTTGTTTTTCTATATATGTGATCTCAAATCTATATATGAATAATATATATATGATCTATAATATACATATGACATATGTATATATGAATAATTGGAGACTCTGTATTTTTTTGCTTTGTTTTTTTTAAACCTGTCCCCCCCAAATTATAATTCTGTGCCTTTCTGGCTTCATACTTGTTGTAGATGGTTTTTATAAACCATCATTCCACACCCCACTCCCCACCAGGCATATCCTTTATTTGAAACCAGTTTCCCTAACTTTGGTGTGGGGGGGGGAGGATGTATGTTCTATTTCCTGAAATATATGCAAAATTATGTTTTAAGTGTTTCTGTATATGGTGTCAAAATAAGCAAGAATGAATTGGTTACAGAATATTTCAAAACAAATTTTTCTGATTTTGTGGAGTCATTTGGGGATGAAAGGAAGTATTAACCATTAGTATGTGTAAGTAGGAAATAGAAACGATTATTATCCTATGAATCTCAGCAAAATGAAAGCTTTAAAAAATGAAATTAAAGCAGTTAAAGCCAAAAATTGATACACATGAAATAAGTATCTCCATAACTTCACAGTACCTATCAGAATTATATTTGACATTTTTGATCCGAATACAACAGGAGCGTGTAATGTTCTTAGGAAAAAGATATATGCATAAAGATAGTCTGGAGAGTAAAAGTCAAAATGTTTACCTTTGATATTAATGTGGAAACACACAAAGCACTGGTTATGGGTGCTGGTGTTCTCATTAGATATTTGGTCCTAAAGTTGGACTCAGACATTTCTAAGGAGGGTTTACTAGCTTTTCCTTTCCTTTCCTTTCCTTTCCTTTCCTTTCCTTTCCTTTCCTTTCCTTTCCTTTCCTTTCCTTTCCTTTTTTTTTTTTTACACTTGTAACTAAGTAGAGCTTTTTATTTGTCGTAATGCAGTTTCAAATATATGTAAATTTGTTTTTTCTTTATAGAGCTTATATTTTCACATGAATTTAAACATTGCTTGATTTTGGTGTGTAGAATTTAGTTTTATTAATGATTAAATTATTTAAAAGTTAAAATAAATAGACATAAATGTACACAGAGAAGTAGATATTCATTCTGCCTATAGAATTCAATTGTATTCAGTTTTTTTAGTTCTTCCTGGATGTGTGTGTGTGTGTGAAAGAACATGAAATTTAAATGTTTCAAAATGTCTTGGTTATGTCTCTTGCTTCTAGGATATTATAACCTTCATGTGTTTCAGTAGATTGAGTTTCTGTGTTAAAATGCAGTCATGATTCTAGGTGTTGAAGTTATGTGAAATGATACTGAGATACTCTTTCTCTCCTTTGGGACTTTGGAACTTTGGAACTTTAAAGTACAACTTTCCTTGTGTGAATGAGTGGTGTTCACTCCAAAGACCCCTACTGGTGTAGTCAGCACTATCCTAGTTTACCAGTCCTTGAACTTTCTAAGTTAATATGTGTGTTTCTTCTCATGGGATGTGATGTTAACTGCCTCTTCTCCAATGCACATCTGTCAGAACTAAAATCAAGTGGAGTTTCTGTGACAGCCCCACTTATATTTGAGTTTCTAGGTTTTTCAGGGTTGTACCATCATTTTTAAAGGAAATCTCTTCTCCGTGTCTCAAGATTTTAGGGTAGTCCAGGAGTCCAGAATTTTGCACATCTAGGCATGCTCCATGCATTATAGGAACTCAGCAGCGATTGCTTGGGGCATAAATAGGAGCTCATAAGAGCCAACATGCGAAGATTCCCAGGTACTGGTGACTAAGATTTGCCAAAGGAAGTTTGTCTTTGGCTTGAATAGTTACTATCAGAGGATCCTAAAGGATGCAGTTGGTGCCTGTTAGTCGTATTTTCATAGTTTAGGGGACATAATTAGTATTATAAAATATGCATTATAAAATATTGTGATTATAAAAATGCTCTGACAACAGGCTTTTATCTTTCAGAATTGTTTGTCCGGGTTTCATTGAATTAGAAAACTTCAGTTTTTCCATGTGCTTTCAACAAACATTGAGCATTCTTAAAAATTAGATTGTGCATGATTTTGCAAGAATCAAAAAGGTTTTGTCCTTGAAAAATGCATATTTTCTTCAACTTAACTTTTGTTACAGAATGGTGTCTGCAGAGAGTAGACACTTGGTGAATATTTGTGAAATATGTATGATAGCCTTATGTTAATGGCATTCCTAAATGCTAACATATGTGTCTGGGTTTTGTGTAGGAAATCCTGTCCTTATTTCACTTCAGGTTTTTATCGTAACATTTTTTTCCTCTTTGCAAATGTCCTGTAGTCATTATTTTAATTATTGATGAGGTCTGCACTTGTGAATTTATTCAAATGAATTATTCCAGTGCCAGGATGAAAAAAAAAGCATCCTGGAAATTTAAGATATGACCCTTTCTCAGTGTTTATATCACTTTCCTTGAAGGGGCAGTGTGAGAATAGAAAGCTCCAAAGCAAAAACCTTTCTGCAGCTCTTTGTGGTGTGTGTGTGTGTGTGTGTGTGTGTGTGTGTGTGTGTGTGTGTAAAAGATTGAAGAGGGGAGAGAAAGAGAGGGAGGGAAAATGGAAGACTGAGAGAATGAATGTGTGCCTTCTATGAAATTGTCACATTTCCGGATAGCTGAGAACAGTACATTAGGTAAAAAGAATAATTTTTAGTTTAGGTAGTTTTATAGTTTTTCCTTTTAAAAATTGGTTTTGATCAAAACAACCAGTAATAAGGCTAACAAATGGCAACTTTTAGATCAAGCTGATAGTTTTTCCCCTCTACTCAATGACTTAAGCAATTTTAGCTTTTGGAAATGGGTGTGTATTTTGTTAAATAAAAATATTTTATAGGGGGTGCATGGATGGCTCTTGATATCAGGTCATGAGTTTGAGCTCCATGTTAGGTGTGGAGATTATTAAAAAATAAAAATAAAAATATTTTATAGTCACTTTAAGGAATTTTTTTCACATTTTGCAAGAAATATTGTTAATTCTTTCAAGTACAAGGTAGAGTATCTGAATTGCTGCCTTGACATGGTTTTACTCTAGACCTTTTAAATCATTTTTTTTTCTTTTTTAGGGAAAAGCATCAATTTAGGTATTGTATGTTTATTTTATACTTTAAAATGTTGTGGTAACATAGTATAAAATAGATCTAAAAGGAGATTTTAAATTATAGAACATACGTAAATATTGAAATTTTATCTTGCTTCTGAAGTTGGTTCTTTGACTTAAAAGGCTAAGCATCTCAATTATTGATTTCTTTGAATAGTGAATTGCCTTTCCTGTTGCCCTTACCAAATCATGAAGATAACTTGAGAAATGTCTTTTCAGCTGAGCTTTTGTATTTTGCCAGTTTTTCTATGACTTAGATGAGGTTTCAATTAAAAATAGACTATAAACTTATATGTGGGAGGCAGTTGAATGAGTTGCTATGACAGTTCATATTATGAGGTTGAGCCAAGTACAAAGTAGCTTAATAAGACTTGAGAAACATGAAGCTATATCAGTCCTAATTATTACTCTTTTTAAACCTGGGGTGGGTGTAAAGGGACATGTCTTCCTCTCAGAGGACAAAAGGTTAACTGGGGGATTCAGTGAAGACTGTAGCCCTGAACTCACTGCCACTAAGAACCCATCTTCCTGAGGAACACCCCTCTTTCCCACTTGTGAATATGGGTTGAAGATTTTGGAGAAACAGAGTCATGTCTGTATGGCTATTTCCCTATCCTCTACAGCCAGTCCTCAGCAGAGGTGCTTAATAAATGCTACATACCATTATCCATCCTTGCACTTTTAGATTCTGAAAGGAAATTTAGATTTTTAAATGGAATTTTCTAAATCAAATTCTGCCATTTTCTACACTTTGCATTTCTCAGTGGATTGTTGGAGTATTGCAGTGTATCTGTGTGCATACAAAGAAATTTTAATATGCTAGTATGAATGTGCCGCTGAACATTAAGCTTAGATATTAGGAAAGCAAACGGCATTTTCACTGACTTCTATTTTAAGAAAATATTTCCATTTACAGAACACTAGCACCTAAAAATGAGAAAAATAAAAGAGAAGAAAGATGGCAGCTCTATTTTTATGATAAGATGGCTAGTAAAATTCATTTGGATAATGAAAATTCAGATATTGGAGAAAACGTATGTAACAAATTTGTTTTCACATTTCTAGAAGAAACTGTGGGTAGATGAAATGGAAAGATGTCATTCTCCTGTTGATAAAGTATTGGTTGTTCAGAATGAAAACAATCAACACCAGAATTGGAGAGCCACAGATTTCACGTAGGAGACAGAAAATCTCTATTTATTTTTCCTAAATTCCAAGAAAAACTCCTGCTTCTTCATGGAGGAGGAGGGCTATCATTCGAACTAATCATGTGTATGTTGTATATGCTATGCTCTCTGTATAACCTGTCTTAAAATTTCAACTTAAGAAAGCATTATGACCATTTTCCCATGCCACTAAATATTTTTCCATAATATAATGCTTAATGACTGCATAATATTTAATTGTAAGGCTTTTATTATGTATATTTAACCATTTTCCTATTGTTGAGTTTTTCCTGATAGAATTTTCAGTATTTTTCCATAAAATACAAAGAATCTATTTTACTTTTTAAAGTACTATATGCTGACTTTTATATAATGACACGCAGAGAAAATATTTTTTTTTCCTCTCATTTTAAGTACTACATGCTGGTGAAGAAATAGTTTTAACAGCTCACATTAAGTAGACAGTTATTTAACTTACAGAAACAGCTTTCTTGGGGCACTTGGGTGGCTCAGTCGGTTGAGCGTCCAACTTCGGCTCAGGTCATGATCTTGCGGTTCGTGAGTTCGAGCCCCGCGTCAGGCTCTGCGCTGACAGCTCAGAGTCTGGAGCCTGCTTTGGATTCTGTGTCCCCCTCTCTCTCCGCCCACCCCTACTTACGCTCTGTCTCTCTCTGTCTTTCAAAAATGAATAAACATTTAAAAAAATGAAAAAAAAACTTATAGAAAACAGCTTTCTTGATAAGGCTAGTAGGACTGAAGGCAACACTCAAATTTGGTCTTGATTTATTTTTACTAGTTTACTTGTAACTGGTTATTTGCTCAGGCATCAGAATCAATAATATCACCAAGAGCATATTTCTTTGCTTACTCTCTTTTTTACACTCCAGGCTTTGTGAGGCAGGGCCTGGGCTCTTTTCTATGTGTCACATGCAGCAAAGTACCTTTTTTTTTTTTTTTTAATGATTCAAGAAAGAAAATAAGTAGGGAAGGAACAGAATAAGGAAGATTATTTCTTGTAGACTTCTCATTCTCAAAACCTATAATAAAATTTAGTTATAAGAGTTCCATTTTTCCCAAACCTTATTTGTATTTTTAATGAAAGCTCATTAAAACATTCCTGTGTTTTAAATATTTATGACCCTTATTGAGACATATTTTGAAGGTATATTTTTATTTTTTTTGTTAAGGATTTTATTGAAAATAAAGCTGTCTTATATACTATTATAATCCCAGGGAGGAATTTTGAATATTATGATCTTATCTGGAGATACTGATATCCTAGGTTTACGGGTGGTATACCATTACCCCAGTGGGAGATGTTACTTTAAAACCAACACCTCTAGACTAGATATTTTAAATACAAACATATAAATTTATATTCACATTCAAGTAGAACATTGTTAGCTCCTTAGTTCACCAAGTTTAGAGCGAGCCTCATTAACATAGGCTCAGAGGTTGCCTTTGGTGTCCCTCCACCACATTACACAGGATAACTGTTCAGCCTCTATGAATGTGCTGCTGCTTTGTACACAGCATTGGTGGATGCACATTACCTAACTCAGCAGTGGTTACAAAGTTGGTTGTAGATACCAGATGGACGGACCAGTGGCTGAACATTTGCTTGAGATATGTGTGGACAGTTGGGGGACAGGTGGAGGTGTCTCCTAGTCTGACCACAGCACACTTCCACTTGGCTGAGGCTACACTCTCAATTGTAGGCCTGATTAAATCCTTGACAGAGGGGCCGGATCCTTAAGTCAAATGGGTAGACTAGTTCCTTCCCTCTGTGAAAAGGAAATATGAATAAGTATGATGCCATTTCATTGATTGCTTCTATAATTATTTAGTCAAGGGACATTCACTGAATACTTACTAGGTGCCAGAGGTTGTGCAAAGTACTAGGACTACAACTATAACCCAAGACAGTCCCTGAGATGGTATGAGTTACAGTGAGGAGTGCACAAATAGGAAAACAGGCAATTGTGGTACAATATGGTAAGTGTTGAACCAGGAGTATGCAGTTTTCTGGGGAAGTTTGTAGGGTGGACACCTCACTGAGTCTGGGCAGAAGGGTAAGGAAGGAATGACCACCATTACTTACCCTAACCCCTATTCCACTCATCCCCTCCTTTCCCATTGTAGCTGTACTTGCCGTATTTTAGATCCTTCCCATTTATATTATTAAAATCTTATACAGTGTTTCTCATACATTTTCATTTTAGAACTCTTGGTGGTCAGTGAAAGAAAGTTATTGGGTGGAGAGGAGGAGTGTACTGCTGCTTTAGAGCACAGCTCTAACGATCTGCCACCTTATGAGTTTTACAAATTATCCGATACGGTTCGTGATCGGTGTGGCAAGTGTGGTTCTGATGTATATGTAAAGATCTTGAAAGGAGCACAGAAAGTTATGATTGTTTCAGTTCCACAAATCTTCCAATAAAATTGAATTTTTATTTTTTTATTTTTTATTTTTTCAGTATATGAAATTTATTGTCAAAATGGTTTCCATACAACACCCAGTGCTCATCCCAAAAGGTGCCCTCCTCAATACCCATCACCCACCCTCCCCTCCCTCCCACCCCCCGTCAACCCTCAGTTTGTTCTCAGTTTTTAAGAGTCTCTTATGCTTTGGCTCCCTCCCACTCTAACCTCTTTTTTTTTTTTTTCCTTCCCCTCCCCCATGGGTTTCTGTTAAGTTTCTCAGGATCCACATAAGAGTGAAACCATATGGTATCTGTCTTTCTCTGTATGGCTTATTTCACTTAGCATCACACTCTCCAGTTCCATCCACGTTGCTACAAAGGGCCATATTTCGTTCTTTCTCATTGCCATGTAGTACTCCATTGTGTATATAAACCACAATTTCTTTATCCATTCATCAGTTGGTGGACATTTAGGTTCTTTCCATAATTTGGCTATTGTTGAGAGTGCTGCTATAAACATTGGGGTACAAGTGCCCCTATGCATCAGTACTCCTGTATCCCTTGGGTAAATTCCTAGCAGTGCTATTGCTGGGTCATAAGGTAGGTCTATTTTTAATTTTCTTAGGAACCTCCACACAGTTTTCCAGAGTGGCTGCACCAGTTTGCATTCCCACCAACAGTGCAAGAGGGTTCCCGTTTCTCCACATCCTCTCCAGCATCTGTAGTCTCCTCATTTGTTCATTTTGGCCACTCTGACTGGCGTGAGGTGATATCTGAGTGTGCTTTTGATTTGTATTTCCCTGATAAGGAGCGACGTTGAACATCTTTTCATGTGCCTGTTGGCCATCCGGATGTCTTCTTTAGAGAAGTGTCTATTCATGTTTTCTGCCCATTTCTTCACTGAGTTATTTGTTTTTCGGGTGTGGAGTTTGGTGAGCTCTTTATAGATTTTGGATACTAGCCCTTTGTCCAGTATGTCATTTGCAAATATCTTTTCCCATTCCGTTGGTTGCCTTTTAGTTTTGTTGGTTGTTTCCTTTGCTGTGCAGAAGCTTTTTATCTTCATAAGGTCCCAGTAGTTCATTTTTGCTTTTAATTCCCTTCCCTTTGGGGATGTGTCGAGTAAGAGATTGCTACGGCTGAGGTCAGAGAGGTCTTTTCCTGCTTTCTCCTCTAGGGTTTTGATGGTTTCCTGTCTCACATTCAGGTCCTTTATCCATTTTGAGTTTATTTTTGTGAATGGTGTGAGAAAGTGGTCTAGTTTCAACCTTCTGCATGTTGCTGTCCAGTTCTCCCAGCACCATTTGTTAAAGAGACTGTCTTTTTTCCATTGGATGTTCTTTCCTGCTTTGTCAAAGATGAGTTGGCCATACGTTTGTGGGTCTAGTTCTGGGGTTTCTATTCTATTCCATTGGTCTATGTGTCTGTTTTTGTGCCAATACCATGCTGTCTTGATGATGACAGCTTTGTAGTAGAGGCTAAAGTCTGGGATTGTGATGCCTCCCGCTTTGGTCTTCTTCTTCAAAATTACTTTGGCTGTTCGGGGCCTTTTGTGTTTCCATATGAATTTTAGAATTGCTTGTTCTAGTTTCGAGAAGAATGCTGGCGCAATTTTGATTGGGATTGCATTGAATGTGTAGATAGCTTTGGGTAGTATTGACATTTTGACAATATTTATTCTTCCAATCCATGAGAAGGGAATGTCTTGCCATTTCTTTATATCTTCTTCAATTACCTTCATAAGCTTTCTGTAGTTTTCAGCATACAGATCTTTTACATCTTTGGTTAGATTTATTCCTAGGTATTTTATGCTTCTTGGTGCAATTGTGAATGGGATCAGTTTCTTAATTTGTCTTTCTGTTGCTTCATTGTTAGTGTATAAGAATGCAACTGATTTCTGTACATTGATTTTGTATCCTGCAACTTTGCTGAATTCATGTATCAGTTCTAGCAGACTTTTGGTGGAGTCTATCGGATTTTCCATGTATAGTATCATGTCATCTGCAAAAAGCGAAAGCTTGACTTCATCTTTGCCAATTTTGATGCCTTTGATTTCCTTTTGTTGTCTGATTGCTGATGCTAGCACTTCCAGCACTATGTTAAACAACAGCGGTGAGAGTGGGCATCCCTGTCGTGTTCCTGATCTCAGGGAAAAAGCTCTCAGTTTTTCCCCGTTGAGGATGATGTTAGCTGTGGGCTTTTCATAAATGGCTTTTATGATCTTTAAGTATGTTCCTTCTATCCTGACTTTCTCAAGGGTTTTTATTAAGAAAGGGTGCTGGATTTTGTCAAAGGCCTTTTCTGCATCGATTGACAGGATCATATGGTTCTTCTCTTTAAGGAAGATCTTCCATAAGTATTCAGTGGTTTCACATACCCTAAGCACACTATTATTCAACAGGTATGCACCCAGTTAGTTATCCTCTTTTCTGTTCAGTATCTGAAAATGTTGCCACAGCAAACTCCTTGACATTCCCATTCTGTTAAGTAATTTCCTTGTCTTCCTTAGTTTAGAAGAAAACTCCAAACTACTTAGCCTGCTTGAAAAGGCCCTCTACGATCTGCCTCGAGCCTGCCTTTCCGTCCGTTCGTCTGTGTCAGACGACCTGCTGCACGTATGCTGTGGTGCAGCCATCTCAGAACTATTTTTGGGGAAAACCATTCCTTTGCTGAGCTGGTACTGCTGTCTGGAATGTGCATTTCTCCACATTTATACTGTTCCAAGCTTCAGGTTAAATACCAACTCCTTTTGAAGCTTTCTCCTGTTTTTCATCCTGAGTGTAACTTTTCCTCTTTTGGTTACTTTGTTAGTTTCTTATAGTTTTTATTAGTATTTACCTCATCCCCTCCGCCCTTTGATTCCTCATACACCTTTTCTGTTTCTGCTAGCGGATAAAGTACTAAAGAGTGATTTTTAAAACCATTTTCCACGCATCCTATATGGTATATGCTCCCTAAATATCTATCGAATTGAACTAAAGTTTGAAGTATAACCTTAGACATACCACTAATCTAAGGACTTGTGTGTTCTATTCCCAGTGCTGCCATTTACTCTTTGAATTGCTGCCTGACATTTAATTTTTCCATGACTTAGGGGGTTTTTTTTACCCACGAAGTGGGTGTAATGATATTTCACTTTGCGTTATAAAATTGTTATTTATCGAAAAGCTACTTTGAACTCCTGGGAAGAAGATGGTCAAATTTATAGACAAAAAATAGGATGTGCCTCTGTAGTATGAAAGTTTGAACACAATTTAGAAATAATTTTGTTTAAACATCAAATAATCTAGAACTACAATACATATGTGTGTGTGTGTGTGTGTGTGTGTATGTGCGTGTAGTCTTTTCATGTTTACAAGCTCATTTTGTAATGTGATCTCATTACCAGACCATGGTAAATCTGCTCAATTTTTAGGAGGCTGATATTGTTACAGAAAAAGCATTGCTTTAATGTAGTGGTTGAGAGTCCGAGCTCTAGAGTTAAGCTTTCTGTGATGTAGGGCAAGTTATCTAACCTTTTAATGCATTGGTTCCCTCATTAATCAGAATAATAACTATTCCTACACAGTATATTTTCAAGATAAGTTAATACTGACACATAGTAAATACATGTTAGTTACAATGTTTTCATGGAAAAATCATATGTAATAGGGATTTGTTGAAGATTAAGCATAATGGTTAAGAGCTTAGTGTCAGATAAATTCTTGCTGTATGCTGCAGAAATTTTGTAGGAGTTACCTATTGTTTCCAGGTCTCCATTAGGTTTTTTGAGAATTGAATGATGTAATATAGGTAAAATTTTTACCTTGGTGCATGGTAATTTTAATGTATATTAAATATATATACTTATGTCTATGATGTTCTGCCTGTGTCTTCTTCACTCAGACTGCTTCAGTTCTGTGTAGTGTTTATTTTAGCATAAAAGTAGAAATTTTTAAGTAGAAGGGAGTTCTGTCCTAAATATAAAAAAGCATAAAGACGAATAGATCAAAGTGTGAATTTAAAGAAAATAAGGCTTTTCCAGACCTTTTCTGAAAACTCTTTTGAACTGTCAGATTGGGTATTCCACTAGCTCTCCTTAGTGTTAGAAAAAGGTCCTTGAGCTACTCTGCAGTTGTGTCTGGAGGCAACCACAGTGAAATAAAAAGCTGGGAAAATTCTGCATCTTCTATTTCATGGGCTCCAAAGTGACGAGTATACTGTAACCCACTGGATAAGGGAACATATTAGGCCCTATATTTGCATTTCTTTTATCTAAAAGTACTTAATTATATATGTTGGCAGTGGTACATATAGATAACCTACTAATTATAAATATATTGAGATAGGGACTCAGATTTACACACACACACACACACACACACACACACACACTACACTGCTTTGGAGAATGGCTGTATGAAGCAGAAGTTGTAATATAAACAAAATTTAGATATTTTCTGTGATTCTATTTTGGATATTACTCAGATCTCTAAATTTATCAGGTCTTTCCTTTCCTGTAATGTGCCACGTGTAATAAGAGGAAACTTTGCTCTTAGTCTTTTTCCATGGGAGGCTCTCTTGAAGCCTTTTGCTCGTGGTGAAGTAGGGGAGTTAGAACCATTAGAAGTGTTTTACAGAAATTGAGGAAAATGATTATAGAGCTGACTTGTTGGGTTGTTTTTCTTAAATTGCATTATTTGGATTAAGATTAGCTAAATTAAAACATATCTAGTAGGCTTTTATTATGTTTTCTTTTAAAAATGGAGTTTTAACATAATGATCTTGGGACACCTGGGTGGCTCAGTCAGTTGAGTGTCCAACTTCCACTCAGGTCATGATCTCACGGTTAGTGGGCTCGAGCCCCACTTCGGGCTCTGTGCTGACATCTCAGAGCCTGCAACCCGCTTCTGATTCTGTGTCTCCTTCTCTCTCTGCCCTCCCCGACTCATGCTCTGTCTCTGTCTCTCTCAAAAATAAGTAAACACTAAAAAAATAATAATAAAATTAGATTTGGATTCAAATCCTCCTCCTGGATCATGCTAGCAGTGATGTTTCTTTGTAAAAAGTGACAGTTGTGTCTCCTAGATTTATTGTGGTAAGTCTCTGTACAGGGTCTGGCACATAGCAAGCAAGCTGTCTGTGAATGTTAGCATTTATTATCGTTATGGTGGAGGAGGTGACAGAAAGAGAAAGCATTTCTTATACAGCTTGACTTACTTTATAGTGACTTACTGTCAAAGAATGTAAACTAAGAGTCAACCTAAGCTCTATTAAGGATGGGAATTTCTCTTCCAAATTTTGGATATACAGTCACAGATAGTATTGGTATTTAAACTATACCCTTGTGTATCGGTTTATTACCTACTATATTATATTTGGAAAAGATAATATTTTGCCTTTCAGCAAGATTAAATTTAGTTTCACGTAGAGACAGACTGTTTATCTGGTCAAAGGTGATCTTAAAATGCAGTTTAGGTTCTTTGAAAGTCTCTGTGGCATTCTGTCAGCAACTATAATTTGACATGAGATGAGATGTTTAATTTCTCACATTTTTCTGTTCTAGTTCCTTTTGTGAACCTAAATTGTGCAAGTATGTCCTAAAACACCGACTTGTTAGGAGGTTTAATGCCTGTTCAATTCGTCAGTGCTGCCTGGCTGCTTGACGTAAGCGCTGCTCTACGTGCATAGGTTAGTTTAGAGCTGACTTCACGGGTCGTTTCCCAGATTGATGTCACACGTGTTCCTGTTAGAGACTGTATAGATAATTTCTCAGGGCGAAGGTGCTTAAAGCATGATCCACAGAGTGAAGCCAAATACTCTGAGATTTCGAAACTCTGCTGTGTCATGTTGGTTAAATTGTTTGCCTTCCTAATATGTTTGTAAAATGATAGTTTTTCTTGTTAAAGTGCTGAATAATTCTTAAAAGTCCTGTTTGCCAGGATTTTTTAAACCATGCCATAGAAATAATGAAGAAGCTCTTGGGGCACCTGGGTGGCTCAGTCGGGTATGCATCCGACTGTGGCTCAGGGCATGATCTCACAGCTTGAGCTCCGCATAGGGCTCTCTGCTGTCAGCACAGAGCCCACTTCGGATCCCCTGTCTCCCTCTCTCTCTGCCCCCCAAATGTACCCTAAAAATAAACATTAAAATAAAAAGAATGAAGAAACGCTGAACTTGTTTCTGTATGGTATTGTCATACTGTGTGCTTAGTATTAGAGATAAATAAATAATAATCACCGGGCTTTCTCATGCCAGTTTACAAATGGAAGTATTCTCTAAGTTTTTCAGAAGAGTAAAACCTCTGCTCTTCATCTCTTTCTGCGACGTGCCTTGTTCATCCCCACATAAATCTGCAGAGGGCTTCTCTGGGCTGCCTGCCTTCCAATATCTCAGTACTTAGGTGGATTCCCCTCATTTTGCTTAACTAATTCATCTTGGGAAGAAAACTTAACTACTACTGACGCCTCAGATGCTGACATTTTTATCACTTTTCTGATTTTTAAGTTTAACCCTCAGTAGCTACTTGCTGTTATTTTAGCTGCACATGTTTAAGTAACACTAAAAGTATACCTGAGTCTCCAGTTGGTATTCTACAAGCTTAGTTAGAGGTGCCAAAAAGGTTTAAAAAATAATTTAAAACTACAACATTGACCTAGATTAAAAAAGGAAAATCTCACAAGTATAAAAATTTACACCATGAATATTTAAAAATTCACTGACTGATTCCTCAAATAGTATGGGCAGATGTTATATAGCATATGTTAAGCCATTTTGTCAATACACCTGAACCCCTGTCCTTGAGTCCCCTGTGAACAGTGAAGTGAGGCAATGAAAACCAGCTTGCCCTCAAATCCATCTGCTGGGTTATACCGACTCTACAATGGTGGTAAAGCCAAAGGTTACTCTGCTGGCGGTTTTTGCTAACATCTCTTGTTAGCACCTTACTCTTCTTAAACATAAGAATTTCCCCATATACTAAGAGGAGGCCTTGTTTCCACAGAGTGGCACGTTATTTTGACTATTTTCTTCATAATGAAAATCGTGGAAAGTAAAATTCCTAATTTTCTTGGTGTTCGGAGGAGAGGGAAAGTGGTGGCTTTAGATACTTGAAAGAGTAATAATGCAAGAGAAGAGGAGACTGGATTTTAAATGTCGTAGTACAGTCCTGCATAGGTATCCACACCTAGAAGGCTGGGGAAGGGAAAAGCCACTTAGAATTCCCACAGACTTGGTCACCATTCTAAGCTAAAGTTTAGAATTATGCAGAGATGAATGGAAAGCCTCAGACTTTTAGTAATAGCTCTTCGGATCACAAGAAATGGAAAAAGCTAGAGAAGTAAGACTATTGAAAAGCCAAGTCAACTTGTTCCTGAATCCCTAAAACTAAGAATAATTCCAGAAGCTTAGGTCTTATCCTATAAATAGCTTAGAGGAATTAGCTTTGCCATTAAATAGGAGTTGAGCACTACACCAGTCTGAAACCCTTGAGACTCAAATGGCCAGAGGACAAACTCTGTTTTAGTTGAAAACACCTTCTTCTGTCCTCCTTACCCTTAGTTTAAAGAGGTGCCCTTATAATAATTGAGGGATCTTGTTTTTAATATTTTTACTAGATTCATGTTATATTTAAACTAATCTCCCTCCTGTGGTCATTACCCCACTGAGCCACTCCCTATCCCTCACCTAACATTAGTCAACTCATGTCTTTCTCCTGTTTCTAAACTGTCCATGGGTCTTATTATAGCATTCCTTTACAGTTAGAAGAGCCAGACCTCCTGTATTTAATGATTTTGTTGTGTGTCCTATATTGCCTTTATTAAGATGCCCTAAATATCATGTATTAAACATTTTTCAACAAGGTATACAAATTTGGCAGTTAGAGCTATTTTTCTACCACAGTAATTGGCACTTAAATCATTTGAATGAAAACACTAGCTGAAAATCAGACCTCCAGAAATCAAGATCAGTGTAGTCCTTTATGGTCTATCCTGCAGGTTATTCTGAAGGGAACTGAGAATTAAAAGTACTTAAGTTTTGTGTTAAGAAAGAAAAAGGCTTTTCTTTGCCTGAAGTCCCAAGTCATGAATAGGTAACCATTATTAATTAGAAATAATTCTGGATCAGTACACATGCTGTGAAAATCAGCCAGTCAATGACAGCCTCACTCCAGTGGCCATGCCTTTGAAAATCAGCCAGTCAATAACAGCCTCACTCCAGTAACTACACTTTTGAAAGTTAGCAAATCAGTGGCAGCCCCAGGCTTGTGAAAGTCAGCCAATCAGTCAGTGACTCCTGCTATATGTTCCGTATACCTGCTCAACATTTATTAATGAATATTCAGCGGACAAAAGAACAAAGTAACTTGGATGTGACCACCATAGAAATTATGTTAAATGTAAGTGGACCCAGGACTCCTTTTTCAGCAGCTGATGGACCTACTAGACAGAAAATTAGCAGGAGTATAAAAGATCTGAACGATGCAGTCAGCCAGTAGAGTCTAACTGGCACATACGTATAGAACACGTAACCCAACAATACCAGAATAGTAGTGAAACATTCACCAAGATAGACCATATCCTAGACCATAAGGCAAACCTCAACAAATGTAAAAGAACTGAAATCATATAGAACATATTCTCTGACAACAGTAGATTCAAGTAGAAATCACTAACAGAAGTACAACAGGGATCTATGGATCAAAGAGGAAGTCTCAAAGGAAATTTTAGAAAATACTCTATAGCTGAATTAAAATGAAAATAAAACCTATCAAAAGAAGTTAGAGGTAGCTAAACCATTCCTGATAGAAATTTGTAGCACTAAATGCTTTACATTAGAAATGAGTAAAGGTCTCAAATTGATAATCTAACTTACTCCCTCAAGAAACCTAGGTTCCTACCTCAAGAAACAGAAAAGAGAGAAAATAAGCTCAAAGCAAATAGAAAGAAGGAAATAATAAAGCTAAAAACAGATGTCAGGACATTAAAAATAAGAAAACAATAGAGGAGAGCGATGCCAGCAAATGGCAGACTAGGAGATCCCAAGATCAACAATAGCCAAAGTATGGAAAGAGCCCAAATGTCCATCAACGGATGAATAGATAAATAAGATGCGATATATGTATGTATGTGTGTGTGTATTTATATAAATCTCCACACACACACACATACACACACAATGGAGTATTACTCAGCAATCAAAAAGAATGAAATCTTGCCATCTGCAACTACATGGAACTGGAGGGTGTTACACTAAGCGATAGAGAAAGACAAATATCATATGACTTCACTCATATGAGGAATTTAAGATACAAAACAGATAAACATAAGGGGAGCAAAAATAATATAAAAACAAGGACAGGGACAAAACATAAGAGACTCTTAAATACAGAAAACAAACAGGGTTGCTAGAGGGGTTGTGGGTGGGGGATGGGCTAAATGGGTAAGGGGCATTAGGGAAGACACCTGTTTGGATGAGCACTGGTATTTTACATAGGGGATAAATCACTGGAATGTACTCCTGAAATCATTATTGCACTATATGTTAACTAACTTGGATGGAAATAAATAAATTTTTAAAAATCCAAAAAAGATAACAAGGGAATACTATAAAGCATACATGGATAATTTAGAAGAAATGAATCAATTCCTTGAAAAATACAAAGTGTTGGAACTCACCCATGATGAAATAAATACTCTTAATAGCCCATTAGCTATTGAAGAAATTGAAGTTGTAATTTAAAAGTTCTTGTAAAAGAAATCGCCAGTTCCAGATGTTTCACTGGAGAATTCTACCAAACACGTTAAGAAGAATTAACATTATTTTTTTGTACATGGTCACTTCCAGAAGATTAGATGGAACACTTGTGGACTCATTTCATTAAAAAAAAAAAAAATTTTTTTTTTGGCCTGGGAAATCTTCTTTTTTAAAAAAAAAAAATGTAATTTATTGTCAAATTAGCTTGCATACAACACCCAGTGCTCATCCCAACAAGTGCCCTCCTCAGTGCCCATCACCCATTTTCCCCCATCCACCCTCGGTTTGTTCTTTATTTAAGAGTCTCTTATGGTTTGCCTCCCTCCCTCTCTGTTTGTAACTATAAAAAAAATTTTTAATGCTTATTTATTTTTGAGAGAGAGACAGAGCACAAGTGGGGGAGGGCCAGAGAGAGAGGGAGACACAGAATCCAAAGCAGACTGAGCTGTCAGCACAGAGCCTGACACAGGGCTTGAACCCATGAACCATGTCATGACCAGAGCCAAAGTCCCATGCTTAACTGACTGAGCCACCCAGGTGCCTTGCCTTCCTGACTCATTTTATGAAGCTAATATTACCCTGATAGCAAAAACAGATAAAGATAGTAAAGAAAAAGAAAACTGTAGACCATTATTTCTCACTTACTTACATGCAGATATCATCAGTAGGAATCCCAGAACCACAAATAATTACAGTTAGTATTTCTCCTCTTAGAGATTCATAATCAAAGCCTGTCACTTTACTGAAAATGTTAATTTAGTGCTCTTTTAGTTACTCCTAGTATAGCCTCAATGTGAATTGATTTGTAGTCAAAATCAGCAGGGTTTTGTAATTTCAGTTTTTTCTCTTCATTTGGATCACCATTGGTTTTCAAGTATAATAATGACTTTTGCAAATTAGACCAAATCATTGGTATTATTTTTAAAATTGAGACATCTCTTTAAAAAAAAAGAGGTTAGAGAGGGAGAGAACCAAAGCACAAGAGACTCTTAAAAACTGAGAACAAACTGAGGGTTGATGGGGAATGGGAGGGGGGGTGGGTGGGAGATGGGTATTGAGGAGGGCACCTTTTGGGATGAGCACTAGGTGTTGTATGGAAACCAATTTGACAATAAATTTCATATTTAAAAAAAATTGTGACATCTCTTATTTGCCTTTTCTGAAAAAGTCTGTGTACCGTTTTCTTACTTTCCTTTTTATTTCAGGGTATTGAACCTCCTTAATCTAAAGTTCTCCTCCCTTTTGGGGCACCTTGGTGGCTCAGTCGGTTAAGCGTCCGACTTCGGCTCAGGTCATGATCTCACACACAGTCTGTGGGTTCGAGCCCTGTGTTAGGCTCTGTGCTGAGCTCAGAACCTGGAGCCTGCTTCTGATTCTGTGTCTCCCTCTCTGTGCCCCTGCCCCACTCTTGCTCTGTCTCTCTGGCTCAAAAATAAATAAACATTAAAAAAATAAAGTTCTCTTCCCTTTTAAAGGAAGCATTTAAAAGTATTCCTTGCAGTATGTTCATGATTAGATTAAAATTTCCTGTTTCTGACCTGGACTATAAAACTAAAATCATTTAAAGTTATGGTAATCTGCTGTATCCCCTTGGCATTTACAAGCAAGCTCCTTGAAATTTTGTGATGACAGATTTTTGAAAAGCAGTACTTTTACTTCAAAGTAAAATATGGCATAATGTGTATCATAGGATGAAGTGTTTGGTTTGATTTACACACTGTAATTCCCTTCTTTAAAAAGACATCTTGTTTGAAATCATTTACATTCCTAGAAGTTTAAAATGAAAATTTTCCCTCTAAATAAAGTGAAGATTCTCTGGATAGATGTTCATGGCAGGGGGTGGGGGGTAATATATCTTACCACAGATCTTATCTTTTTTAAAGGAAGAAGATAAAAGTCCTCTTTAAATTTAGTTGATGACAACTCTTTGCCTTTTGGTGCTTAATAGCTCTTGAGGTGATAATAAATAGTGACAGTTGCATAACCTTTTGCGTGTTGTTGTATTTTTGCTTACGCTTGGAGTTTCTAAGGCCAGCATGCAGGGAATTGTTTATAGCTTCTTAATTAGGTTTCCAGCAGTTAGAATAAGCAAGAGAGTGCTTGGCTTATGGCATTGCAGTAAGTCCTGATAGGCTTCCCTTGGTCATGGTTAAAGAAAAGAGAATAGCAAGCATTCTCTTCTAGTTATACTTCCTCCATAAACGAGAACTCGATTTATAGTTAAGCATTGTAAAGTAATAATATACCCATTAAATACATGAAATGTGTATTTACAACCTTTTAAAAAAGATTAGAAGTATGCTAAGGTACAAATTACCATTTTTACTCAATTTTAACTGTTTCCCATCCCTGCTTAACCCACCCTAGAGTAATGGCAACATTCTTTAAGCTTTAAAACACTCTATGTTTATAATAAGATAGGATAGCCTTCAATAGCTTTATGACAAAAGCTGCTGCAGTAATTTCCCATAATCATGTAAATACCAAGAATTTATTGAACACCTATAATATATGTAAAACGTGGTGAGCATGTAAAGGGATTGATGCCACAGACATTTGTGGAGCATCTGTTATGTGCCAAAAAGAAAAATGGAAGATAGGTTCCCTTTCCTTAAAATTAGTGTGATTAGTGAAGCTATAGGTAGATGTAGTATTTACGTAGGAAAACAAAAATAATCTATGCCAGCAAATTATCAGTTGACTCTCAGGTGGTGGGGGGAACGTTCTAAGGAAGGAAAATTTTTTACTTTTGGTCCGCAGTGACTAGCATCAAAAGTGATGGACTCCATGTGGGTTAAGATGATTTTTATAAGGGGAGGGCTTGGAGACTGCATCATAGTAGAGGAGCAGGAGCAGAATTACATGAAGGTAAGAATTCGAAGGGGCACATGCAATCCAGTGTTTATAGCAGCACTATCCACAATAGCCAAAGTATGGAAAGAGCCCAAATGTCTACCGATGGATGAATGGATAAAGATGTGGTGTGGTGAGGCATAAAGAATATGTACACACACACACACACACACACACACACACACACACACACACACAATGGAGAATTACCCGCAATCAAAAAGAATGAAATCTTGCCATTTGCAACTACGTGGATGGAACTAGAGGGTATTATGCTAAGCAAAATTAGAGAAAGACAAATGTCATATGACTTTGACAATATGAGGACTTGAAGAGACAAGACAGATGAACATAAGGGAAGGGAAGCAAAAATAATATAAAAACAGGGGAAGGGGACAAAACATAAGAGACTCTTAAATATGGAGAACAAACAGAGGGTTGCTAGAGGGTTGGGGGAGAAGGGATGGGTTAAATGGGTAAGGGGCACTAAGGAATCTACTCCTGAAATCATTGTTGCACCATGTGCAACAACTTGGATGCGAATTAAAAAAATTAACTTGGATGTGAATTAAAAAAAAAAAAAGGAATATGATAGGTACTCAAGGAATGTGTTTCCTGAGGCTGAGACAAAACATCATAGCCTTTACAGAAAGCACCAAGGTGGCTGACATGCAGCTCCACAGCAGACCTTTTTGTATGAAAAAGGAGGTCGCAACACAACTAACTGTGCAAGATGAACATGAATTTTTAGACCTGTCAGGGCCTCGGAGAGTGGCAGAAATGAACTGCCCTTGCCTTTCTATCACTTAAAAATTTCTTTGTTCAGGGGCGCCTGGGTGGCTCAGTCGGTTAAGCGTCTGACTTCAGCTCAGGTCATGATCTCGCGGTCCATGAGTTCGAGCCCCGCGTCGGGCTCTGTGCTGACGGCTCGGAGCCTGGAGCCTGTTTCCGAGTCTGTATCTCCCTCTCTCTCTGCCCCTCTCCCGTTCATGCTCTGTCTCTCTCTGTCTCAAAAATAAATAAATGTTAAAAATTTCTTTGTTCAATGTTTGGCAAAAACTCTGAGAAGAGAGGAGAATGGTTTTCCTTATCCCTTTTCCCTTTACGTGATGATGAGGAAGTACTGCAAAAGACGTCAGTATAACTCTTTGAATTGAGAGGAGTTAAAATGCAAGGACCATGCTAGAGTGCAGAAACAGTGCGTGCTGCCTGCTCTGTGACCCGAAGTTGTGTGTTCTCTTTGCTTTCCGTGGTCTCATCATCTTAACCAGTCAGAAGACAGCCAGTCTCCTTGGCAAAGCAATCCTCCTTTTCCAATATGTATCCTGAAGGATATGACACCTAGCCCTTAAGAATGGTGCCTTACTTCTTTAGAGATTTAGAGACTTGTCTCAGCCTAAAGGAACTCTTTACCTGCTATATAGCTTAACCACCAGGAAAGTTAAACTTGCCATTGAATCAAATATATATAGCTTAATAGGATTGCTTCTTTACCTGATTTAACCTTGTCTCACTTTCAAGGTTTGCTAAGTTTCCCGAAGATAAAAGATTCTGCCTATGACATTTGTCATTTTGTTGACCTCCACAGTTGATTTGGCTGATCTTTCTAAACAAAGGAGGTGTAATTATTGGTAAAAGATAGAACTATCTGGACTCTACTCCAAATAAGCTCTCAAATTATATTTGGAGATGCTACTCTATGTTTGTTTGTTTGTTTGTTTGTTTGTTTGTTTGTTTGTTTTAAAGCATACTGTCTCTTAAACCAGTGTGCTGCTGCTTGCCCATAATTTCCTAAATGTTACCTTATGTTTGTCACTCTTGGTATCGGAAAGTTACTGGCACATTGCATTGGGAGGTAGACTCGTGTAGATATTGTTTGAGGGTATAGTGAAACTGGATGAGAAAAAAAATAAAGGAAAGGTAAGTCTATGGACTTATAACTCAGGCAGGTGTTTTCTTTTGGTTCTGTTTCTCATTTATCATGAGTCTCCAACTCTAGACAAATGTAGGTGTTTTTCCCTCAGAGAAAATGATAGAATGAGTCTGAAGACAGCAGCCTAGCTCTCTGTTGACAGAGAAAAAAGGAATAAATTCATCCATAAATGGATCACCTTGTCATCCTTTTCCAACTGTGTTTCTGTTAATTACTTATTTATTGAAATTTAAAAATCATGTGTTTTTATCATGTTTTATACTCCAAAAGTTTTATTTTATTATTTTTTCTTAAATTATTTTAAGTGTGTTTTTGAAAGAAGTACTGTACTTTGTATTGTTCATTATTATCATGAACACACAAGTCTTAGAACTTTAATCCATTTCAAAGTAGATAAAAATTCAACTTCAGTGTGTTTCATCTGGACCTTAAAAAAAAAGATACTGACCCCAAATACATACATACACACACACACACTGTCTCTCTCTCTCTCATATATAAAACATATACTTCTTTTAAAAATTGCCAGAAATTATAAATTAAGATTATTTAATACTGACTGTGAGAGATAGAGACTTCACATCTTTGATGATTCAAGACAGAGTATCTCTAAATAAACTGCTTCTGTGCTGGAGACCAAAGTGTCCTGGACTGATAACACATCAAGAATATACTCAAAACATTTTCTGAATTAAAATATTACTTATTAGTTTAGACGTCTCTAATTTAAAGATGGTAGAGACCAGTTTTTTTGTACTCTTGAGCAAAATTGAAGACAAAAATCAGAGAATTGGATGGAAGAGATTATTTCATTTGAGCCATTTCATTTGGCTCTGATGAAATCATTTGATGAGAATTCGAGTTGCTAGGGCCACAGGCAGGACCTGGGGACCCTAATGGGCTCTTGATTCTGTCAGATGGCCCTGGTACCGTGAGAATGGAACTGCCTCGTATTTCTGAAAGGATTCCTGTTTATGGAAGCTATATTTTAGGACTGGCAGTTGTAGTCCCCTTTTGGGTTTCAGTGGAAGGAGTACTCTGGGTTTTGGGGGGATTTTTGTCTTCTCTGTTCGCAGATTCTGCAGACTGAAATTAAAGTGCATCACCTCCCCCAGATATGGGCCTTAATGTAGTATCCATGGTAGTTCCAGGTCTTCACTTCTGTTTTCAGTCATAATCGAGATCTGTACCCTGCCCTGCAGTAAGTTAAGAAAAGAGTTTAAGAACCGTGAGTAGAAAAGAATATAGGGACTGATAGGTGACTCTGTAAATGAGTAAGTAGACAATATGTTATGTGTTAATTGTGATGATTCTCTCCTGGGATATTTTTTTTTTCCTAGGATATTTTTGAAAACTGCTTTAATATTTTTAAATTTCCTTTCTACCTCCCAGGATTGAGTCTTAAAGCGGCTCAACAAGATGTAAAATCTGGAATTCAATGTTTTTTTGATTTATATTCTGACAAAAAATTCTAAAAGTATCTTTTCAAGTTCAGCTATTATAAACTTGTCTTAACTCCTTTTAAATATGGGGGGTGGGGGTGGGCACAGGTTTTAAAACATTGAGACCTAGGTGTGAATTTTAGCTCTGATACCTAATTGGCTTTGTGAACAGCTGTGCATTGTTTAACTCCTCTGAATATTAGTTTTCTTCTGTAGAAAATGAGATAAATGCACCTACTTTTTCTTCTTTATAAGGTTATATCAGGACCAAATTGGAAAGCTCTTTTAAGAAGGATAGGTAAAAAAAGACATCTACATAAATTGGCATCCTTAAAACCAAGGCTCTTCAGCCTCAGCACTGCTGCCGTGGGGCAGGCTCATTCCTTCTTATAGGGCTCGTCCTGTGCATGGCAGGACACTTAGCAGCATCTCGGACCTCTACCTTCCAGATGCCAGTAACACATCCCTCGTTGTGACAACCCGGAATGTCTCCAGACGTTTCCCTCGAGAGGGCAGAATCGCCCCTGGTGGAGAACTGCTTTAAACCAAACAAATTATTTAGAGCAACTTCTAGCAATGCAGTTAGTCTAATTTGACCATATTAGAGCTCTTGTTTATGTGTCCATTGTTTTTGTTTAGAGCTGGAGTGAGCAAACGAATACCCTCTGGTGAAAATTTGACCTGCTACTTGTTTTGTAATATAGTTTGAAATTTATCATTTACGTATTGTCTATGGCTGCTTTTGTGCTACAAAGACAGAGATGAGTACTTCTCACAGAGACGTTTGGGCCACGAGCCTAAAATGTTGATTACTATCTGGCCTTTCACCAAAAAAGTTTGTCCACCCATGATTTTAGAGTATTTTATCATATATTGAACCATGAGTACTGAGACTTAAAATTGTTTGGTTTTTATGTGAAGGTTTTGGTGAAAAAAATATTTGAGTTTGTGTAGTGTATAAATTAGGCATAAAATTAAATTTAACAGTTATTGCATATATCTGTGTTGGCTGCTCTGTGGACATACAATATAGCACCCCAGCTAGGATCAGAACTTTAAACCACTCTGGTTCAAATCCTGGCTCTGCTCTTCTGGGATCTAAGAAAAGGCAGAGATGAAAACGATTTGCTTTTCATAGACAAACATACGCAAAATTTAAAAAATGCAGAGCTCCATGTATAAAAATCCGCTTATTCATAGTATTTTATATTGGTTTCACGTATATAATCTTATTTGATCCACACAGTTGGCAAGATTAGGTAGGTAGTTATCCTCATTCCCATTTTTCAGACGAGGAAACTGAGGCTTATAGAGGTTGTGCTTCATCAACTTTAGATCTCATGATCAGCAAGTTGAATCCCAGGATATGGAGGATCCAAGCCTTCTAAACCCTGATCTGTCACTCTTGCTGCTGTCCTATGCTCTTTCTTTGCCAACAGCAGCAAACATTTACTGGCTGTTTGGGATGAGTCAGCTACTCTGCCAGGTGCCAGATTGGTGGCTTTTTATTGTATAAAGTACTCAGGTAAAACTTTGTGGAGGGTGTTATGATAGCATAGAGGAGGATATGTTTCCCATCTTAGGGAGTTGAGGAAGGCTTTAGTATCTGAAAAGTGAGCTCCTGAAGCACTTCCAAGAAAGACTTACGAAGGAATGGCCCTTAGTTCTAAAAAGTGGTTGTAGGATTGCCATAATGTCTGGTACTTTCTTGGTCCTGCCGAAGAGCTTTAGCATAATAACAATTTTTCAGTAGGAGCAATATTGGTCTCTGTCTCTGGAATTCTTTAGGAATTAACATGACCATCTTTCTGGGATTCATCCACTGGGGAGGAGGGTGGACAGACCAGAGTAAGCTCATGGGACCTTACCAAAACCACAATTCTGGGACTCCCCTTAGTTGCTTCAGATCTTTTCTCTGGTGAGAAGTGTTCTTCTTCTTCTTCTTCTTTTTTTTTTTTTTTAAGATTTAATTTTTAAATGATCTCTATGCCCAACGTGGGGCTCAAACTCACAACCCAGAGATCAAGAGCTGCACGCTCCACCGACTGAGCCAGCGAGGTGCTCCCCTGGTGAGAAGTGTTCTGAAAGTTGTTTACAAATGCTGGTCCAGGAATCCTTCTCCACACTCTTCCTCACAGTCTTTCTTTTCGTGGTTCTGTTTTCCTTTGGTTGCACTGGTGGGCCTCTCTCCTTCCCAGCAGGAACTTCTGCTGGCCAAAGACTCTGGTTGGACTTCAGGTACCTCAGATGCCTTGGACCCTTTTTGCTGGGTTAGACATATCAACTTCAGAGAAGTAAAATATATAAAATTATGGGGTGGGGGGATTACCTCTTATTTAATGTGTTTAGAACTTTCTGGCTCTTACAGAAAGTAAAATTGTTTTAAAAGTAGCAGGCCTGAAATAAGGTAGAGCAGCCTTGAACACCTGTTAGGGATTAACTGCCTTCTCCTTCCCACAAAACAATACATTTTTCTCCAAAAGCTATTTTATAAGGTCACATTATTTGTCCTCCTGAGCACTGTGGTCATCTTCCCACAGAATGTCAACATTTGCCATAACTTTGGTTTAATGATTCTCTTTGAGAGGACAGAGAGTGTGTGCTAAAGGGCGCATAGGCAGTGTGCTTGGAAGAGAGAGGGTGGATTAGTGGTTTCCTAGATCAATGGGGGAATTATTAGAAGGACAAGGGTTTGGTGGGTAGCATGAAGTGTCTGAGGCCATATTCAGGCAACTGGAACGTGAAAGAGGTGTGGTTGGAATCAGTTATTTTCTAATCAGCAGATATCTTCCACTGTTGAGACATAGGTAATGAAGTATGGTTTTCCCCAATGTCTTCCCATTTGCACTCTCCTTAGTGATTGTATCCAACTGTGTGTGGACATTCTACATCGCCTACTTCCAAGAGAGAAATTTTGCTTCCTAAGATTTTAATTAACACTAATCTGTTTGCAGGATTTTCTGTCCACTTGGTTTCCAGCTAATCACTTTCACTTTTTTTCTTCCTCTTTTGACCCCTGTAGCTTCTCTTGGGTTCCACTTTCCTTCTGTTACCATCTGAATTTCTTTGTGTATGTTAATATTAGGCTGATTGTCCTAAGATTTATAAGGTATTCATTGTCTGGACTTGACACAGTTCAGGATTTTCCTAGTACTTCTGAAGTTTAATGTCTAATACCAAACAAAGCCATGCTGCAATACAGCTTAAGCACCAGTCACAAGCCAAAGAAATTCTACCTAAGCCTCATTTTCCCATGTTCCAGTTACATTATATTGGGAACATGGGGACAGATTGTTTAGCAAGGCAAGGAAGGTGCTACAGTTGGGGGCTGGGGAAGGTAGGGATGATGTTTCAGGAAACTGATCAGATCCATTCACCTCATGACATAGTGGTAAAGGCTTGGCTGCTTTTGAGTGGGATTCTTTTCCTTATATATCGAAGATGGAACTCTTTTTGGTTGTTTAATAAAAATGTAAAACTAGAAGTTGTTATTCAGACAGGTAAGTTAATACTTAAGGTATATATATATGTTAAATCTTATGGCATAGCATTATATTAATTCCTCATTCCTGCCTGTTTAGGACTCTTAAGTCACTTTAGAATCATTCCAAGAAATACGAAGATATCTTAGTGATATTTCAGTTATTAAGTATTCAGTTAGTGAATACTTGAGTTTTTATTGCATCTTTTCTCTTTGGTGTCAAGTTTTTAGTACTTCCATTGTTGTTTATGGTTTGTACCTCCAATAGAAGCCAAGCAGAGAATAAGAAGAGAAATTGAATTTTGCTGCTTGTCAGTAACCAGAGAGGGGTTGAGCATGACTAGCGAGAAATGGGGAAGAGTCTGGCTGGTGAACAGGTTAAGTCTCACCTAAAAAAGGTTTTGGAATCTCTTCGTCAGAAAGGGTTAGGGTCTCTTTCTTAAAGGACAAGTGCCACCTTTGTTCATTTCTCAATCATGGCTACTGCTGATGGGTAGTAATTGGTTACCTCTTCTGAATTAGGGTCTTTAAATATTCCCTATTTAATTTGGAGGACGTATTGAATGTTGTAGGGAAGGGTAGGTGGAGGAGGAGAGCTGCAGGTGGTAATCAACATTCATCCTACTCTGCTTTAATCTCTTGTAGTATGAGTACCAGGTTGATGTTTTGTGGGGATCTTCAAGATTGCATGGTCTAGTAACTTACCAAATGATGGGTAGGGAACCTTTGATTTCAGTGTCAGATTTACAGAGTAATCCAGACAGTATCATGTCTCCTCATTATACCTTACATTTTCCATTTACAAAATGAAAATTATAGCATTGTCCTTAAATCCTGGTGAAATAATTGCAAAGATTGCTTATGTATTTGCGCCTTTTTGAGGCTTTGGATATTAAACAAAATTTCATTGAGCATCTTATGTGCTTGCATGTGTTGAAAACATTTTTCCTAAAGGTAGTGTTGATCATGTTGGGAAAGCAAGATGTGGTTATGGATTGATTGCTTTGGTGTTTCATGGAAATGGTGGTTTTTAATTTGCTGTCTACCAGTCATGTAGGAAATTTCCTACCATCTCTTGGTCCCAGAAAGTGTTCATCAACCTTCAATAAAGTCTATGAAGTGTAACTGTAATATAATGTACCTGATTTTTTTTATTGTGGTAAAGTATATTTATAATTTTAACCACTCATAAGTATACAATGCAGTGTCATTAAACGCATTCACAATGTTGTGTAACCCTCACTACGATCTGTACCGAAAACTTTTTCATCATCCCCAACAAAAACTCTGAACTTGTGAAACCATATTCTCCCTTTCCCACTCCCCTTAACCCCTGATAACCTCTATTCTGTTTTCTGTCTCTATGAATGTGTTTATTCTAGGTACCTCATGTAAGTAGAGTTGTGCAATATTTGTCATTCTGTGTCTGGCTTATTTCACCAAGCATAATGTTTTCAAGGTCCATTCATGTTGTAGCATATATCAAAATGTCATTACTTTTTATGGCTGGATATCATTGCATTGTATGAGTATGTCATATTTTTGTTTATTTATCTGGTGCCTTGTATTTTAATATATGAAAGGGTTATGTTATATAGGGTATATGTGATTTAATATCTAAGGGATACAGGAAGAATATATTTTGTCAAGAGGATATAAAGAGTACCTGGGTTGGAACCCTGACTCCAACATTTACTACCTATGCGAGCTCAGGCAAGTTGCTTAGTCTCTCTAGGTCTCATTTACCTCACTATAAAATGCGATAATTATGGTCTAACTCACAGGGTTGTTGTGAGGATTAAGTGAGAAGGTATATGTATGGTTCTTAGAACCATGTAGTGTTATAACAGTCTAATATAAGTGCTGTTTTGCTGTTTGTCACCATTATTATTAACATCATGTAATTTCTATAATTTGATTATTATTACCTTACTATACTTACTATAATACTATTACTATTATCACATTACTTACGTTAATTACTATAGTGTAATAAGAATTACATTATTGTTGATGAACATCCCATAGAAGAGATCAGAAATGAAGCCCTTAATGAAACTCAGCAGGATGTGATTAGAAGAAGAACCCTAGGTGTTTACAGAGAATGCAGATGGCATGTGTGTGCGGAAGACAGGTACCACACAGTGGTTAAATGAATAGCTTTGGAACCCGACAGACCTCTGTTCAAATCACAGCCCTGAGATATACTTCCTGTGACTTTGGGTATAACCTTTCTAAGCTTTAGTCACAATTTATAATATGGGGATAATAATGGTGATAACCTCACAGGATTATGGGGATTAAAAGAGAGAGTCTATGTGAAGTACTGAGCACGTTACCTGGCAAAGAAAAAAACTTTCAAAAAGTGATAACCTCTGTAAATTTAGTACTTTTGATCTAAATCATTTTTGTCATTATTAGTATGATCTCACTGGAGTAAAAGAGAATAAGTAAGAATAAGATACTGTTGGGAAATATTGAAGAAGTAACAAATGGGGAGTTTTAGAGGTTATGGCTTAGCTTTTGGAGGAGTTTGCACTTGAATTTAGGTATTGGACTGCCACTGAAGTTTTCTCTGGGAGAAAGAATGTGTGTGTGTGTGTTCTCAAGGGCATTAGAAAGGGGGGGGGGGGCTTGCCAAAAGCAATGACTTGAGAAGACCAGTCTGTTTATACTGTGCACATAACTTGGGGATTGGAGAGAAAAATAGATGAGCCAGAGGAAATAGAACAGTTTATCTAATTTTTAATAATTGAAAGGAAATCAGTAAGTGAAAGAAAATATCTGAAGAAAACTATTTCCCTTGTTGGGTATTTATTATGTGTCAGATACTATGCTAACCCTTCTGTGTAGATTGTTATCATTCCGTGTACCCGGTACCTTTATGAGGGGAGACTCTATTACTGTTTCCTTTTCGCATATGAGAAGTCAGTGGCATAAAGTGGTTAAGACCACACAGTGGTGTGGAGAACCCTGGTACACCACTATCTTTTCTCACCTCTTTCTCATGGTAAGAGCAGCTCCATCTGGGCAGGAGGCCCACACTTCCTCACCTCCTTTGCAGTTAAGTGTGATTCATGACAAAAGAAAAAAAATAGTGCTGTGGGTAATTTTGGGGAACTATCAGAGAGAGTTGGCTCATCCTCTCTGCCCCTTTTTCTTTCCTTCTCGATTCCTCCTTCCTCCTGTCAGAGGTGAAGCTCATCTTAGACCGTGAGCACCAGGGCTGCACCCTAGGAATGGTAGAACAGAAGGCTGGAAGGAACCGGGTCCCTGTGAACTCTGGGGGTGCAGAGCCTGTGCACCAGCCCTGCACCGCCAGTCTGGGGACATTCACATAAGAGAGAGAAATAATACTTCTATCTGGGGTTTCCTGTTCTTTCCTCAGCCAATCTGAAGCCTCACTCCCAAAGATCAGGGAGGGAAGACCTGGGAATTGGGCCCAGGCGCTCTGGCTGTTGTAACCACTGCACATGCTGCCTCACCATTCTCTTTGCCTTGGTGGCCCTCATGTGGTCACCGGTTTTTGGAAGGAACTGTTAAAAACGAACTCTGGTGTTGCAGCTCAGAAAGCCAAATTTATTGAGGTTTGGTGTATGTCCAGAAATGGGTTCAAGAATCCAGTGGTGTTTTCTCTCAGCCAAGTAGAGAAACTTGAAAGCTTTGCTACTTTTACCTCCTCCTAGACACGATTTCTTGTATTTGTTTCTTTTGCATAAATGTTCCTAATCCTGAGAAAGCCATCCTGCCACTAAAGCAAAGAAGTTGAAGAGTAGTTTGTTTGAATTATCAATCAAGAGCAGTAACTAACTAATGGCTTTTGGAAAAATGATACTCATCTTTAAGCTAAGGACCTATGTAGCAGTTACTAAGAAAAAAGCAAAATCTGGAAAACCATTGATAGAAGGTAAATGTGCTTTTAGATGCTGAAGAACTGTAATTCTATGATTTTTATTTTGAGCAACAACTAAATGATATTGGAATTATATCAGTTAATCAGTTGCTGACAGCCTGAAATACTGAATTTATAAGAGGTTACCAATGGTATATATGTTCAGAGAAATCCTCAACCTGAAACACTTTCTGCAGCAAACAGTTCAGTCATCATCATTTCTTATGGAGATATCATAGTGGTGAAGGTTGGATATATTTGGGCTGGTTTTCAGATAAACTGGGTTTTATTTTGCCTGTACTCTGAACAGATTGAATGATCTGTATCTTAGTGACCAATTGGTAAAGATGTTGTATTTAATAATCAGTGGCAACATGCTGCTTTCTCCTAGAGGATCACAAGATATGATCTTGTGTCATACCAAGTCATATTCTATACCAGAGCTCTTCAGACAAGAGCTCCTCATACAGTCTCCATTTGAATTGTGCAGAGTCTCGAAAGGGCAAAAAAAAAAAAATTCGGAAATGATGTGAAATATCTCACATTCCCTAAGGATTCTATAATTTCAGTGTTGGGAACAAAATGAACTATAAACTGTATTTACATTGTTTCAACATGGCTCCATTTTTGCTGCAAACAAAAATACTTATCCTTCTTTTCATGATTAGTCTTTATTTAATTTTTTAAAGTTATCTCGAATCTCCAGGAACAGCTTAAGAAATTGTGATGTACTCTGGGCAAGGTTTTTGCTCTGCTTTCCTGATCTAATGGGGCTGTGACAGCTTACAATTAAGCATTTTAAGAAACATTCCTGCTAAATCAAAGTAAGATTTAAGGTATTCATATGTACCTTTGAGGTACTATAGTGTAATGGACAGAACATGGGCTACAAAGTAAGAAATCACCCAATCCTAATGCCATGTTGGGACTTGACCTTTGCAAAATGGGAAACACAACAGCTCTACATCTTGTTGAGAAGATTACATGAGATAACACGTGAAAAGGTCCTTACAAATCTTAAGGAACTATATAAATGTTAGATGTTATTACACTTGGCCTGTTTTTATGTAACATCTTAATTTTTTTTCTTTAAAGCCTCTAACTACTATGTTTTATATGCATTGAAGTCAAAACATATGGTTTTTAAAGGCCTGTTTCTCAGCCAACATTAGTGGCTCGAGAGAACGGATGCACTTGGTTGAGACTTGCTGTACCACTTCGGCAGCAAAGTTTAAGGCAGAAAAGTAAGCTGAAGATCTCATACTTTTGAGTTGAAAAAGAGTCATTTTTCACTTTTAGAAATCTTCATACAGAATGAAAGCAGGTTGGAACCAGGAGAGATTTCGGTGACCAATTAAGCCAGTGCCTTCATTTTGTGGTTAAGCGAACTGAGAACCAGAGATTAAATTGACTTTCTGAAAGCCCCATAACAAGCAATAACAAAAAAGGCAGAACCACTTGAATCTCCAGCTGGTGTCCATTTCGCTTTGCCATTATTTAAAAAAAATCTTTGATTTTAGTATATGCAAAACTTTGAAGGTCATTTTCCAATGTCAAGGGCCATTTGAAATTAAATCTGGCTTCAAAAGATGTTACCATTTAAAGATGTTGATAGCTTTTTGTTTTTGATCATTGTGATGTGGTTATAGAAGAGGATGTCCTTGCTCTTATGATAAAAAAAAACAAAAAACAATAATTACTGAATACCAGATTTATGCTAAGTACTTTTTAAGGCACTGGTATCTTTTCTTTTAGAAAACTTACCCTCAAGAGATTTGATCTATTATCTCACTGTGTTATGGTAGACTTTTGTCTCACAATGTTTTTCTTATTCCTGCTTCTGAAATGTAATTAGAAGTCATAAGAATTGGCCACTCTTGGTCTCAAACTTGTCCTACCTTCTTTTACCATAGCAAGCTGTTGAATGAATAAAAATAAATAAGTAGAAAGCTGAGAGGAATAAGTGCTTAACAATTTAGAAAAAGGTAAAATCAAACTTAGTAAAGACCTCATTAATTTAAACTCCTATAAGGATTGTGAACAATGCCTGAAATGCAATTTACTTTTGCTGCTGGAATTCTTTCTTCATTGCCTATGCAAACTAATAATATGAGCAGTATTAGAAAGGGAATGCTTTAAATGGTTAAAAGAACAAAATGTTTCTGAGCAGGCTTCAGTCTTCAGAATACTGATTAACATACATATAAGAGGCATGCTAATTGCAGACAGCCTTATCTGGTCATTACAGCAGGTCCCCCTAAGACCTTTCTGTTATTTGGTGGAACTTGAAAGTAATACATTTGCTTTCTTTATCATTATTCTGCAATTAAGAACTGCACAAATTTAAATCATTTTCTCATGGCATTGCCCTGATTAAGTGACTTCTAAGCAAATAACTCTGCATTCCCTGATACATACTGCAAAATAGACACTAATGTTTAAAAAACAAAAATGGTGCCTCCGTTTGTTAGAAAACAGCATTCTTTCTAGTTTTTCACATTACTGTTTTGACAATAAAGTTTAAAATCTCTTTTCCATTTTTTTCCTTATTGATCCATGTCTGAAGGTTCATATTGATCTTGTTCTTAACTTAATGGAAATAACAACCTTCTCAGATCTCAGGACTAATCTTTTTATTCTTTGATGGAGTGAAGAATAAAGAAATTTGTTTTCCCTATTGATGTGAAGATTGAAGCCTTAAACATAAAGGAGACACCAGCAGTTTCATTTTTCAGAGAATATAGCTCCTCTTTAAATTGTATCAGTTTTGCTTTTGTGCATGTAGAACAATTGCTTATTAAAATGGTGTGTTGTTTCTGTTACCTGGAAGGCATTATAGACCATCATTATTATAGATATTGATGTGGCATTTTTTTGTTAGCTATTGAAATATTCTTCTTAGGTATCATTACCAAACAACTGATTGGTTGTTGGTGCTGTTTCATTTTTGGTCATGTTTTATTTTTCCTGGTATTAAAATAGCACAAACAGAAATGAAAATAGCCTAAGGTCCAGACTTCACTGCTCATCCATAAGAAACTAAAATTTTTTATTAGGTGGAAGAAAGGGGTGGGATGGATTCTCTCATGTCTTTTCTACCTCTTTCTTTTTAGAGTTTTTATCCAGATGGGATAACATTTTGCCTGGATATAATATTTGGTCTTGGCTTATTTTTTTCTCCTCTCCCTGTCTTTCTTTAGAACTCAGAGAAATGTCACTTTGATTCTTGTTGTGCCCAGGAACTAATTTCCAACTCTTTAACCATCTCTAGTTAACACAGTGGAGAAGAGATAAAGACCTACAAGTTGCAGAGCACTGATTGTCTCCCCTCCATCACTGCACCCACCCCAGCCCTTCAGAGGCAGCATCAATCTCCTCATTTTATCCAAGGGAGGTATTTTGGTTCTTATGCAGCTGTGTCTGTGATGTTTGATACTAGCTACTCTTTCTTGACTCTCTCTCCTCCTTTGATGTCTATATCACCATTCTCTTTCAGTTTCTGTTTTCTTTCAGTCATTTGTGCAGCCAGTATTTATGATGCTAGGTCCTGGGGATTTAAGTGGTGAACAGACACGTTCCCTGCCCTCATAGAGGTTCTGACCTAAGTAAGTAAAGTTTCATGCCTTCATGACTTTATTCATGCAAGTCCTTCTACCCAGACTATCCTCTTTCTCTCTCTCTCTCTCTCTCTCTCTCTCTCTCTCTCTCTCTCTCTCACACACACACACACACACACGCACGCGTGTGCCCTTTACACTCTTATGCTTTTGAATATTTAAGACATAGCTCAGATATTAGATGAATTAAAGCACAAATTCTTCCTTTTATTACAAGGCCTGGGGTTCTAATCTTGCTTTACCATTTTCTTGCCCTGTGACCAAGTTGTAATTTCACTCTTCTGGGGTTTTGGTTTCCTCATCTTTAATGTGCTACAGTAATGATCTGTGTACCTCATCAGATTGCCGTGTTAGATGAGGTAGTAATCTATATCAAGTGCCGGATAAACTGGAAAATTGTATAACAAGGTGAAGTGGTTTTATTTCCTTCAGTTTGCTCCCTTCTCCCTTGCTCTCTTATTGGCTCTTTTTCCTCTTCTCTTTTCTTTTCAAAGGCACCTGCAATCAGTGTTTTTGTCCTAAAAATAGTATATCCTCCTGCAGTCACTGGAGGGAATATAGCCAGTAATCTAATCAGAAAATATATAGTTTCCTAGTAGCTATAAACTGAACTATTTTGAAGTCGTTCTAAAACCAACCATTACAACCTGAGTTTAATCTGTTTAACATATAAAGAAAGCTGTTTCATAAGACCCTGAAACAGATTTATGCTAAATAGTCTTATAAAATGAAAATGCTGTAGCATCAAATATTAATATTTTGCTAGCAGCAGGCAGCCCAAATGTTAATGGCTGGAATGCATTTGAAGGCCTACTTAACTGTGAATTTTATTAGGACCATTTCTCAGAGCTGGAGTTATAAATGGGCTTATAAATGAGAAATTAGCCTACCCTCTAGGGAGAAGCAGGTTCTTTGAAATCTTAATTAACCAATCGCGTTGGGCTTCTCTTCTTTCAATTGCCAACACTTGGTTAAATGTTGAAGAAAACAATATCTAGTTAGAAACAGCTTAAATAATGGGAACACCATTCTTTTATGTGTTGAAATAAATATAATTGTAAAATGAAAAATAAGAGCAAGAAAAACACAGGTTATACTTGCCTTTTTGAATATTTCCTTTTATCCATTGTACTTTTTAAAAAATTTGCACTGTAAAACTAGGATTTAAAAAAATCATAAGTATAAGAAACATAGGATTTTCATCTTTATAATTATCATTACTTGTAGGTATGACTTTGAAGGACTGTGTTTTCTACACAGAAGGTCACAAATTGAGGCAATTTGTGTAAAGAAGTTAATTTTCTTTTTGCAGTGAATAAGCAATGAGTTTATTATACTCATTTTTGTCAGAGTGCCTTAATAATATGAAGTTTATGAAATAATTTGCATTTTATTTACCAGGGTCTTTGTATTTGTGACATTGTCTGAACCTTGATGAAGTGTTGGACTTTATGTATGCCCTTGCGTGTAATTACCAACATTTTATTTTTTCTATGGCGTTTCCTAATTAATTTATATTCTAAAACCCCAAGTGATGAACCTCTGGAAGTCATCAGGCATTATATACTTATTTCATTCACTCAGTCAAAATCACCTTTCAAGCAAAAAGATAAAATATATCTAAACAGGAAACTCGGTGATATTTATTTGTTTCCTGTGTTTCCTTATTAGGGGTTAAAACTGCCAGTGTTGTATAACATTTTCCATTAGAGATTTCAAATCATCATAAGACTATAAGTATGGAAAGTTATAGATTTTTCAGGAAAAAAAAGTACTTCTAGGCTTTCTGCGAATATATTTCTTTATTCTTCTGCCTTCCCGTAACTTTAATTCCACAAATTCCATGTGGAGTTTCCTCGGGATAAAGGCAGCACTTGCATACTATCCTTAGATAACTATTTATTCCTTATTGAAATTCACTCACTCTTTGTTTTACATCTGTGTTTCTGAATTCTTCCTGTCAAATACGTCCAACTTTGAGAATTATTTGTTCTGTCTGTCTTGATTCTTAAGGGTTGATTCCTAGTTCATCTAACTATGGACACTTGATCTGCAGTTTTAAGAGAACATTTCTTATCCCCTTTGCTGTTAGTTCTGCATTCTTCAAGTTTTGTTGAGATGTAATTGACATGTAACATCGTAGGAGATGAGGGTACACAATGTGATAACTTGGTTTATGTATATATTGTGAAACGGTCACTACGGTAAATTAACATCCATCTCCTCGCATGCTCACAAATTTTTTTCTTGTGATGAGAACTTTTAATATCTATTCTTTTAGCAACTTTCAAATGTATAATACAGTATTGTTAACTATAGTCACCATGGTGTACATTGGATTTCCAGAACTTACTACTCTTATAACTACAAGTTTGTATCTTTTGGTCACCTTTACCCATTTCCCCCACCTGCACCCCCACTCCCCGCCTCTGGCAACCACTGATCTGTTTCTATGAGTTTGGGTTTTTTAGATTCCACATATAAGCGAGATCATACAGCATTCGTGTTTCTCTCTTTCACTTATTTCATTTAGCATAATGCCCTCAGGGTTCATCCATGTTGTCACAAATGGCAGGATTTCCTTCTTTTTATGGCTGACTAATATTCCATTGTGTGTGTGTGTGTGTGTGTGTGTATATATATATATATATGTATATATATATATATGCCACAGTTTTCTAATCCATTTATCTACTGATGGTCACGTAGGTTGTTTCTGTGTCTCAGCTATTCTAAATAATACTGCAGTGAACACAGGGGTGCAGATATCTCTTCAGATAATGATTTTTTTTCTTCAGACATATACCCAGAAGTGGCAATTTTAATTTTAACAGAACATAAATAAATTGGTGCACAGTAAAGTGATGTCTAGGGGCTCCTGGGTGGCTCAGTTGGTTAAGCATCCAACTTTTGATTGCAGTTCAGGTCATGATTTCATGGTCATGAGATAGAGCCCTGTGTTGGATTCTCCCTCCCTCCCTCCCTCCTTCCCTCCCTCCCTCCCTTCCTTCCTTTCTTCCTCCCTCCCTTCCTTCCTTCCTTCCTTCCTTCCTTCCTTCCTTCCTTCCTTCCTTCCTTCCTTCCTTCTCTAGAGCTCCATGCTCAGCACAGAGCCTGCTTGGGATTCTCTCTCTCCCTCTCTCTCTCCCTCTCTCTCTCCCTCTCCCTCTCCCTCTCCCTCTCTCTCTCTCTCTCTCTCTCTCTACCCCTCTCCTGCTTATGTGTGCACATGTGCACTCTCTCAAAATAAATAAATAAACATTAAAAAAATAAAGTGATGTCTAGAAAAGATAATTGATGTGGTTAAATGAACATATATGGGTGAAGATTTAGTAACCCTTCTAACTGAATGCCTTTTTTCCAGAGACACATTATATTTTCTGAGATACATTCTTCTGGTGTTCTGTTAATGCTTTCTTTTAATGGGTACTTCAACTGATGTGATCTTCTTAAAAACTTATAAGGGGAACTTACAAAACTAAGATGGTTCTGTGATCAATCCGTTTATGTTCTCTTAGATTTATTATTACTTGGAAATTGTCTTACTTGTGCTATATAATTTTCATACATACACGTATGAGGTTTTCCAAAATTTACTACTGAATGAAAAAGTACAGATATAACATAGCCATTTATTTGAGTATAATTTCTAGAAATAAAATATCAAGTCCTCATTTTCGAACATTTGCCAAGTCCTCTTTCAAATTTAGCAAGCATTATGCCTTCTGTGTGCCAAGTACATTTGCATAGGTGTCACACTTAATGTTTAAAACAGTCTTGTGAGCTGGAGGAATATGTTTTGGCTAGAAGGCATAGCATGTATGTGCAAAGAAATGTGATTCTAATGTCGTGTGACACAGTGGATAGAGTCAGAGAACTTTTAGTACTAACCTGTGGGAAGCCAGTTTGGAGAGCAGATGACAGGGTGATGATGGGGCAGGACAGATCCTGGCAAAGAAATACAAAGAAGTTTGGACTTTTATTTTTTTGGGCTGGTCATCTTTGGATGGGTTTTAGTGCATTCTTGAATCTTTTGCAATTACACACAAATGTGTATGTGTGTGTGTGTTAGCATACGTTTGCATGTGGACATTCACATACATACTTGCTGGGGAAAGGGTCTGCAGTTTTCATCAGATTCTCTAATCCCACAAAGTTAAGAATCACTGCAGTAGATATGACAAAGCCATTTAGAAATTAATAACATGATGACGGGATGAGAATTGTTGCTTGTTTGCATTTAAGAAAAATCATTTTGGCAGCAAGACCGAAGGATGGTAGAAGAATTAAAAGGCTATTATCGGACCCTATCTCACCATATGCAAAAATTAACTCAAAATGGGTCAATGAGATAAATGTAAGTGCTTAAACTGTAAAACTCTTGGAAGACAACATAGGGGTAAATCTTAATGATCCTGGATTTGACAATGGTTTCTTAGACATAAAACTAAAAGCACACAGAACAAAAGAAAAAAATCCATAAATTTAACTTCATCAAAATTTAAAACTTTTATGCATCAAAAGATTCCATCTGGAAAGTGAAACTACAACCCAGAATGGGAGAAAATATTTGCAAATCATGGATCTGATAAAGGTCCAGAATATATAAAGAACTCTTACAGCTCAATCATAAAAAGACAAAAAAATCAACTGTAAAAAGAGCAAAGGATTTGAATAGATATTTCCCCCAAAGAAGATATACCAGTGGCCAACTGGCACATGAAAAGATACCCAACATCATTAGCTATCAGAGAAATACAAATCAAAACCACAGCGAAATACCATTTCATACCCACTAGGAGAGCTATACTCAAAAAGTTAAGTATCCATAACTGTGTGGAGAAGTTTCAGCCCTCATCCACTGCTGAGGGATGTACATATGCTGCAGCTGCTCTGGAAAACCGTACAGCAGTTCCTCGAAAGGTTAGAGAATCACCATATGACTTAGCAGTTCCACTCCTAAGTATATACCCGAAAGAACTGGGAATATGTTCACACAAAAACTTGTACACAGATGTTCGTAGCAGCATTATTCACAGTAGTCAAAAAGTAGAAACAACCTAGATGCCTATAAAGTGATGAATGGGTAAATAAAATGGGGTGTATCCAGACAGTAGAATATTATTCAGGAGTAAAACGAATTGAGGGGCTGGCATTGCTTCAACACGGACAGACCTTGAAAATAGTAGGCCAAGTGAAAGAAACCTGTCACAAAAGACCACATATTGTGTAAGTTCATGTGAAATGTCTAGAATAGGCAAATTTATGGAGACGTAAAGTTGCTTGGGCTGGTGGAGGGAGGAGAGGACTATTGGATATGAGGTTTATTTTGAGTTACGAAAATGTTCTAAACTTAGACTGTGGTGATGATTACACAAATGTACAAATATCCTTAAAAACGTTGAATTACATATTTCAAATGCTCATATTTTTGGTAAGTCAGTTATCTCTCAATAAAAATATTTTTTTTAAATAAAAGTTTTAGGGGAACCTGGCCACCTTAGTAGAGTGTATTACTTTTGATCTTGGGATTGTGAGTTTGAGCCCCATGTTTGGTGTAAGGGTTACTTAAAATCTTTTTAAAAATAACAATAAAGTGAAATAAAAGTTTATAATATTCTAGGGAGAGGAAGCTCAGATACTGAAATAAGGTAGGGGCAATAGAAATGGGGAAATGATGATGGGTTTGAGGGTCAGTAATAAAAAAAAAACTGGGCTTTGTAATTGATTTTAACAACAATAGTTAGGAGGTTGTACACGTGGGAATTCCCAGATTTCTGGCTGTGGGGTCTAGATAGAGACAGGAACATGAGAGGAAAAGAATACTTCAGGGGCGCCTGGGTGGCTCAGTCGGTTAAGCGGCCGACTTCGGCTCAGGTCATGATCTCGCGGTCCATGAGTTCGAGCCCCACGTCAGGCTCTGTGCTGACAGCTCAGAGCCTGGAGCCTGTTTCACATTCTGTGTGTGTGTCTCTCTCTCTCTCTGACCCTCCCCCGTTCATGCTCTGTCTCTCTCTGTCTCAAAAATAAATAAACGTTAAAAAAAAAATAAAAAAGAATACTTCAGGAAGAAGATCTTTTTTTTTTTAGCACATGGAATTTGAGGTGGCTGTAGGACAACTGGGTAGAGATACTCAGTAGGCAATTTAAAATGTAGGTCTGGAGGCTACAGACATTATGGAGAATTATTAGTGAAAGCCTTAAAGTTGAAGCCTTGTATGTACAAAACCACACAAAGACAGTGTTGGTTAAGAAGGAAAGAGGGCCAAGAACATGTAGGAGTTTTACAGAAGAAGAATTGCTGGCAAAGGAGACTGAGAAGCTGCAAAGAGGTGAGAGGAAAATCAGGCAAGAGGTATTATGGAGCCCTTGGGGGAAAAGGTTAAAGAAAACAGGAATGGGTTACAAAATAAAAATAAGTCCTCAGGATGTCATGTACAGCATGGTGACTGTAGTTAATGATACTGTATTGTGTATTTGAAAGTGGCTAAGAGAGTAGATCTTAAAAGTTCTCATCACCAGAAAAAAAAAAAAAAGGAGGAGGAGGAGGAGGAGGAGGAGGAGGAGGAGGAGGAGGAGGAGAAATGGTTAGCTTTCTCAAATACTGTCCACTTCACACAATATGAGCAAAAGTATCTTTTGTGTTTGTCAATTCAGAGGTTAGTGTAACCCGAATAAGCAGTTACAGAGAAGTGTTCAGGGTAGAATCCATAAGAGTTTTAAAGGAATGTTTCTTAAAAAATAGGTTTGAGTTAGTTTTAGAACAGAGATGCTTGTTTTCCCTCATTTTTTTCTGCTGATGCTGGAACTTCTTTCTTCGTACCAAGCATTTCCAATCCATGGTGCTTTATTTTTTTAAAAATCTTATATAGTTTAATTTAGTTTTTTTCCCTTTTCTTGTATTTATTGAGGTATAATTAACATATAGTTAATTATTAATTAGTTTCAACATAGTGATTCGATACTTGTATACACGTACCATGGTATATACTGATATATACTTGTACCACGATAAGTCTAGTTACCATCTATCACTTTACAAAGTTAATACAATATTATTTACTGTATTCCCCATGCTGTACATTATATCTTTATGACTTACTTACAACTGGACATTTGTACTTCTTAAACGCTTTCACCCATTTTGCTCCTCCCAACACCCCCTTCCCTCTGGCAGCCATTAATCTGTCCTCTGTATCTATAAGTCTGTGTTTTGTTTGGCTTGTTTGTTTTGCTTTTTAGATTACACATGTAAGTAAAATCTTGTAGTATTTGTCTTTCTCTGTCTCATTTAACTTAGCATAATCTGAAGATTCATCCATAGTATCACAAATGGTAAGATTTCATTCTTTATTATGGCCAAGTAGTATTCCATTATGTGTACATGTCACATCTTCTCTATCCATTCATCTATTGATAGGCACTTCCATATCTTGGCTTTTGTCTATAATGTCGCAAAAAAAAACATAGGGGTGTGCATGTATGTTTTCACATTTGTGTTTTCATTTTCTTTGGATAGATACCCAGTAGTGTAGAATTGATATATTATATGGTAGCTCTATTTTTAATTTTTTGAGGAACCTCCCTTGGTTTCCATAGTGGCTGCACCAATTTCCATTCTCACCAACAGTGCATGAAGGTTCCTTGTTTTTCTATATCCTGGCCACTACTTCTTATTTCTTGTTGTTGTTTTTTTTTATATTAGCCATTATGACTGTGTAAGGTAATATCTCATTGTGGTTTTGATTTACATTTCCTTAATGCTGTGGTGCATCTTTTCATGTACCTGTTCGCCATGTGTATGTCATCTTCGGAAAAATATCTATTTAGATCTTCTGCTCATTTCCTAATTGGAGTGCCTTATTTTGTTGTTTTTATTGAGGTTTATGAGTTCTTTATATTTTGGGTATTAACCCCTTATCAGATCTATTTGCAAATATTTTCTTTCATTTAGAAGGTTGGATTTTTGTTTTGTTGATGATTTCGTTCACTGCGCAGAAACTGTTTAGTTTGATACAGTCCCATTTGTTTATTTTTTGCTTTTGTTTCCCTTAACTTGGAAGTCAGATTCAAACAAACATTGCTAAGACCTATGTCAAGGAGCTTACTGCTTATGTTTTCTTCTAGTAGTTTTATAATTTCTTACATTCAAATTGTTACTCCATTTTAATTTTTGTATATAATATGAGACGGTGGTGTAGTTTCATTTTTTTTACAACTAGCTGTCCACTTTTCCTAACACCATTTATTGAAGATACTGTCCTTTCCCCATTGTATATTCTTGCCTCCTTTTTTTTAAATTGTCCGTATGTATATGTGTGGGTTTATTCCTGGGCTGTCTATTCAGTTCTGTTGATCTCTGTGCCTGTTTTTATGCCAATATCATACTGTTTTGATTACTATAGCTTTGTAGTATAGTTTGAAATCAAGCAGTATGATGCCTCCAGCTTTGTTCTTTCTCAAGATTATTTTGGCTATTTGGGGTCTTTTCTTTTCCATACACATTTTAGAATTATTTGTTGTAGTTCTGTGAAAAAGACCACTGGAATTTTGATAGGGATTGCACTGAATCTGTAGATTACTTTGAGTAGTGTGGACATTTTAAAAATATTAGTTTCTTCTAATCTTTGAGCATGGTATATCTTCCCATTTATTTAGGTTATCTTCAGTTTCTTCCATCAGTATCTTACAGGTTTCAGTATACAAGTCTTTCACTTCCTTGGTTAAATTTATTCATAAGTATTTTATTCTTTGCTGTAGTTGTAAATGAGATTGTCTTCTTGCTTTCTCTTTCTGATGATTTGTTATTAGTGTATAGAAATGCACAGATTTTCATATATTAATTTTGTATCCTGTAACTTCACTAAATTCATTTAGGAGTTCTAACAGGTCTTTCTATAGAATCTTTAGGGCTTTCTATATATAGTATCATGTTATCTGCAAATAGTGCTAGTTTATTTCCTGTTTGGATGCCTTTTATTTCCTTTTCTTGCCTAATTGCTGTTGCTAGGATTCCCAATACTATGTTGAATAAAAATGGGAATAGTGAAAATAGAGAGAGGCAAACCATCAGACTCTTAACTGTAGAGAACAAACTAAGGGTTGATGGAGGGGATGGGGCAGGGGATGGGCTAAATGGGTGATGGGTGTTGAGGAAGGCACTTGTTGGGATGAGCACTGGGTGTTATATGTAATGATGAATCACTAAATTCTACTTCTGAAACCAATATTACACTATATGTTAACTAACTAGAATTTAAATAAAAACTTGAAACAAAAAAAAATAAAGGAAAATGGGCATCCTTTTCTTGTTCCTGATCTTAGAGGTAAAACTTCTAGGTTTTTAACATTGAGTGTGACATTAGCTGTGGGTATGTCATATATGGCCTTTATTATGTTGAGGTATGTTCCCTCTATGCACACTTTGTTGATAATTTTTGTCATAAATGGATATTGAATTTTTTCAAATGCTTTTTCTGTATTTGTTGAGATGATTGTATGATTTCTGTCTTTCATTTTGTTAATGTGGTTTATCACTTAGATCAGTTTTCAGATTTGAACCATCCTTGCATCCATGGAATAAATTTTACTTGATCATGGCGTATCATCCCATTGGTGTATTGTAGAATTTGGTTTGCTATTATGCTGTTGAGGGATTTTGCATCTATGTCCACCAGGATTATTGGCCTGTAAATTTTTTTATCTGGTTTTGGTTATCAGGGTATTAATGGCCTCATAAAATGAGTGTGGGAGCTTTCCCTCCTCTTTAGTTTTTTGGAATAATTTGAGAAGGATAAGTATTATATTGTCTTTGCATGTTTGGTGGAATTTAGCAGTGAAGCCATCTTGTCTTAGACTTTTGTTTGTTGGAACGTTTTTGATTACTGAGTCAATCTCCCTACTAGTAATTGGTCTATTCAGATTTTCTGTTTCTTCATGATTCAGTCTTGGAGGATTAGAAGTTTCTAATAGTATATCCATTTCTTTTAGATTGTACTTTTTTGGTATATAATTATTTCTTAGTGGTCTCTTTGATCCTTTGTATTTCCGTGGTATCAGTTGTAACTTTTATTTCTGATTTTATTTATTTGACTTGCCCCCCCTTTTTTTTCTTGGTGAGTCTAGTTTGTCAACTTTGTTTATCTTGTTAAAGAATCAGCTCCTACTTTCATTGATCTTTTCTATTGTCTTTTTAACCTCTATTTCATTTATTTCTGCTCTAATCTTTATTACTCCTTTTTTTCTACCATCTTTTGGCTGATTTTATTAATTTTCTAGTTCCTTTAGGTGAAAAGTTAAATTGCTTGAGATTTCTCTTCATTTTTGTGGTAGGTTTGTATTGCTATGAACTTTCTTTTTAGAAAAGATTCACAGATTTTGGTATGTTGTGTTTTTGTTTTTATTTGTCTCTATTTTTTTTTCAAGTCACTCTGATTTATTTTATGACCAGGTAGTTATTAAAAGACATGTTACTTAATGTCCACATATTTATAGTTTTTCCAGTTTTCCTCTTGTAGTTGATTTCTAATTTCATATTCTTGTGGATAGAAAAGATATTTGATATGACTTAAAAATCTTGATTTTCTTTTTTTTTAATATTAATTTCTTTTTTATTAAAATATTTATTTTGGGTAAGACAGGGAGTATATGCATGGTGTGACTGGGGGGAAGGAGAGAAAGAGAGAGGGAGGGAGAGAATCCCAAGCAGGCTTCACATTCAGTGCAGACTCTGACATGGGGCTCGATCTCATAATTGTGAGATCGTGACCTGAACCAAAATCAAGAGTCAGATGCTTAACCAACTGAGCCATCCTAGGTGCTCCTAAAATTTTGAATTTCTTGAGACTTATTTTGTATTCTAACATGTGATCTATCCTGGACAATGTTTCGTGTGCACTTGAGAAAGTGTGTATTCTGCTGCTTTTGGATGGAATGTTCTGTATATATCTATTAAGTTTATCTGGTGCATTGTGGTATTTAAGGCTAGTGTTTCCTTATTAATTTCTGTCTGGATGATCTATCCATTGATAAAAGTACGGTATTAAAATCCCCTACTGTTATCGTCTTGCTGCCAGTTTCTCCATTTAGGTCTGTTAATATTTGTTTTATCTATTTTGGTGCTTCTGTGTTGGTTACATATATATTTACAAAGGTTACATCTTTTTGCTGGGTTGACTCCTTTATCATTATACAGTGTCCCTCTTTGTCTTTTATTACATTCTTTGTTTTAAAGTTTCTTTTGTCTGATATAAGTATAGCTACCCAAGCTTTCTTTCGTTTCCATTTGCGTGGAATATCTTTTTATATCCTTTGACTTTCAGTCTCTGTATGCCCTTACTTCTGAAATGAGTCTCTTGTAGGCAACATATATGTCCTGTGTTTTATCCATTTATCTATTCTGTGTCTTTTGATTGGAGAATTTAGTCCTTTTTCATTTAAGGTAATTATTGTTAGATATGTACTTATTGCCATCTTTTAAATTGTTTTCTGGCTGTTTTTGTAGTTCCTCTCTGTTCCTTTCTTTTCCTCTTTCTCTTCCCCATGCGTTGATGACTTTCTTTAGTGTTATGTTTAGATTCCTTTCTCATTATTATGTATTTACTATAAGTTATTGATTTGTGGTTACTGTGAAGTTTACGTATATCATCCTATGTACGTAACTGTCCATTTTAAGTTGATAGCAACTTAAATTTGAACACATCCCAAAATTTTACACTTTTACTCTCCCTCCACATTCATTGTTTTTGATGTCACTTTGCATCTTTTATGTATCCCTCAACTAATTATTGTAATTTTAATTTTACTGCTTTTGTCTTTTCACCTTCTTAGTAGCTTTATAAGTGGTTAATCCATACCTTTACTCTATGTTTACCTTTTTCAGTGAGATTTTGACTTCCATATATTTTCTTGCTATTGCTAGTGCAATTGCTTTTCAGCTTAAAGTTTCCATGATATTTCTTGTAAGGCTGGTTTAGTAGTGAGTAACTCCTTTTGCTTTTGCTTGTCTGGAATAATCTTTATCTGTCCTTTACATCTGAATGATAACCTTGCTGGGTAGAATATTCTTAGTTAGAAGTTCTTTTCCTTTCAGCACTTTAAATATGTCAATGCTTCTCCCTTCTGACCTGCAAAGGTTCTGCTGAGAAATCTGCTAATAGTCTTATGGGGGTTCTCTTGCATATACCAGTTTGTTTTTCCCTTGCTACTTTTATGATTTCTCTGGTTAACTTTTGGCATTTTAATTATGATGTGTCTTGGTATGGGTCACTTTGGGTTCATCTTTTTGGAACTCTCTGGGATTCCTGGACTTAGATGTCTGTTTTCTTCCATGGCTTAGGGAATTTTCAGCTGTTGTTTTCTCAAGTAAGTTTTCTGTCTCTTTCTGTCTCTTCACTTTCTGCAACCCCTTTAATGTAAATGTTATTTGATGTTGTTCCAGTGGTCCCTCGAGCTCTCTTTACTCTTTAACATTCTTCCTGTTTGTTGCTCTGTCTCGGTGAGTTCTGTTGCTTTATCTTTTTGGCTTGCAGATTGGTTCTTCTGCTTCATCTAGTCTACTATTGAACCCCTCTAGTATATTTTTCAGCATAATTACTATGTTTTTCAGCTCTGTGACTGTTGTTTGGTACTTCCTTATGTTTTCTCTTTCTTGAAGTTCTCACTGTGTTCGTCTGTTCTTTCCCTGAGTTTGGTGAGTAACTTTCTGACCATTACTTTGAATTCTTTATCCGGTAGATTACTTCTCTCTTTTTTGGCAGTTTTATCTTATCCTTTCATTTGAAACATATTTCTCTGTTTCCTCATTTTGCTTGCATTTCTGTGGTTTCTATGTATTAGGAAAAACAGATACCTCTCTGTCTTGAAGGAGTGGTCTCGTGTAGGTGATGATCCTTTTCATTTAGCTGTGCTCTAGCTTTTATTGCAGTCTCTTAAATTTTTGTGATTGTCTAAACCAACTGGTTTATTTTAGATATGCCCCCCCTTGTTCAGGATGTGCCAAGACCTATCAGTGATCCAAGGTGGGGGCATCTCATTTAGCACATAGTTTCAGGCCAGTCCCTCAGGCTGCAGCTTTAACAGTATGCAAGTGTAGGGGCACCTGGCCGGCTCTGTTGGTGGAGTATGCAACTCTTGATCTTGAGGCTGAGTTTGAGCCCCACATCAGGTGTCAAGATTACTTAAAAATAAAATCTTAAAAAAAAGTGCAAGTTTATACAGTCCTTTGGGCCACAATCATAATTCTGCTAGTCTCCAGACCAAGAGATTTGGAGTGTTCCCTGGGCAACAACTGCCAAACTAGGGGCTCTGGATGATTATGTAAGCTCCCTTTTGAGAAAACTCATCCAGCTGTAAGGAGGTCAGTGGGTGCACAGGATGGTGCCTCACTGCTTACATTTCTTGGTAGCACCTCCTTAGCCTCTCCATATGGATATGGAAACCTGAAGCCTGTCCCTCAGGCTGCAGCCCCAGGCTAAGTAAATAGTCCTTTTTTTTTTTACAGGAAGCCTAGGGCTGTGTTTCTGTCTGCTGTTAGTGCAGTGCCCTGAGGGTGGCGGCCTGCCAATAATTGTCTCTGATTGTTACAGTCCCAAGGAGCTCTGGAATGCCAGTCCTCTTGGCCACCAGGGCCTGGCGATCAAGAGATGTCCCTTGTGTACCTGCTAGCTTTAGCAAGGCAGTTGGATCCTGTAGAGGGCAGGACATGATTGACTGCTTCAGAAAGACAGCAGGAAAATGTCTTGACTGCTCACACCTCCAGACTTCAGCAGTGCAGTATGGGTGTCTTGTCTGTGTGCACGTGCTGGCTTTTGACTGGGAGAACGCCGTGCTCACTGGCACTGGCCAGTGCTCGCCCGGGGTCAGGGAAGTGTAGAACTGCCCATTTTAGCAGACTTTCACTGGGGAGGGAAGTCTGTGACCGATCACACTCTCCTACCCCAGCTGGGGAGCTGGGGAGCACTGCCACTGCCCATGCTCTCTGGCCTCAGGAAGCGTGGAGACCACTCACCTCAGCCTTTGTTGGGGGGACGGGGCATCGTGTCCAGGCTCACCCACCTATTCCAGCAGAGTGTGTGTAGAATGCAATAATGGTAGCTGCCAGCATCTTTGTCACTGAGGAATATCTCAACTGTCCAACCCCTCCTTCCAGTGACGTGACCCCAGATCAAGAAATGAATCTCCCTTACATATAGTCTAGGCATTTTTCAAACTTTTTTTTTTTTTTTCTGGGTCTTGGGACGAGTAAGACAGCATATGAGCCCTCCAAGAGAGGAATCTCAGGGCTTTTTTTTATAACACTTTGGAGCCTTTTCTTTCATAAGACATTGGTCCTGTTGGCTTTGCAAATCACACGTTCTAAGGCTCATCTTTGTGGTACAGATCCCAGGGGCAGGAGTGCTGATGTGGGGCACCAACCCCTTACTCTTCTGGGAGAAGTGACTGTGCAGTGAGATCTTCTCTCTTGTGCATCACCATACAGGGCGTGGGGGAACATTGGGAGGGCCAAGAGGGGAGGGGCGGTGGGGGTTTAGTGAGATTGTGTCCTGCATCTCCTACCCATCTTGAGGTGGCCCTTTTATCCTTTGTTGTGGAGATCAGATCATCTAGTTTTCAGATCCTTTTCAGAGGGAAATGATCCATATGTAGCTATGGATTTGGTGTGTCTGTGGGAGGAGGTGAGTTCAGGATCTTCCTACACCGCCATCTTGGACTTCCTCCTAGTTTTTCTTTTCATAACCAAAAATAGCAATGCAAACTATAGCATCTGTGTTATACACATTAGGATTCAAATTATGTAAATCCCTAATTCCACACACAGAAAGGATTTATATCAGATTCTATTTATAAAGTCAGGAAAATTCCTTTCACCAGAGCCTTAATTCTTATATTTTTCAAGTGCTTTTAAAAAGAAAGAGCCATTTAAAAAAAATGCCCACAACTTACTGTATGAAGATTTTGTATCATCTGGTGAGTCAGTTACACTTTTTCCTATAGTCCTTTGAGGGTAGTTGGACTTCACACAGCCATATTGATAAAAGTTAGGATCATTATATCCTCATCCCATATACATATTTTAGAGCCTATCTTTGACAACTCTATCTCACTGTTGCCCTAAAAATTCTTTCCCAAACGAGTCAGATGCTCTCTTCTTTCCTGCTCATCTGCATCTCCTAGGAAGTGAGAAGTTTTAGAGTTTCTTAAAATTCTAGTGTATTCTAATGTAGTAGTGTTCAAACTTTTTTTTGACCCTCCCCATACACGTATGTATGTCAGAAGCAATAATTTTCAGAAATGATTCAGTGAGATGCACTATAGTATTTACCATTACTTTTTTCCCCTTTTAATCCTGCTTATGACCCACTACACTGACTATTAGATCATGATCATGATTCAGTAATAGAGATTTAAAGTTTCCATGGCTTATGGAGAAGCTCCAAGGCTGGCCATACATTTGCTACCCTCCAATCTGTTCACCATGACTTTGTCTTAGAAGTGTTATGTATGATCTGGATGTCTGGTAACATCAGAAGGCTGCGGGAGTTGTCCTACTTCTGGGTGCTAGAATTATTGCCCTCGTTCTGTAGAGAAAAAGCGAAACAATACCAGGCTTAATAATATCCACCATGAGTTGAGTGCTTACTATGTGTCAGGCACTGTGATTGACAACATAATCAGGTCAGTGCTCTCTTGATACAGGATGAATTAAGATTGCTTCCGTAATTGTTGGCAGTTCCAGGAGCAAAAGTTATCTCTGTGATGTGCACAGTCTGCTGTGGAGTTCTTTGAAGCCAAAGTTTATAGAAGATGTTTGGGACCATGCCCCTTTTCTGGTTTTTACTGGTGTTTCTCTATTACTCCTGAGTAGTAAGATAAGCTCTTATTAGTTATATCCCATATGGAAACATGGCTTGCAAACGCCATTATGGGTAATAGGCTTAGCCACTTCATAAGAAACCTTGGCGTCCCAGAGGACTGATGGGAGAAGCAAAAGCAGCAGTTATTCTCTGTAACGTTTAGTCACAAGGACTAGCAACTTACACACTTGCAAGCACATTTTGAGAACTTCATTCCATCCTTCCCTTCTTTTACTTTCCCTCCCAAGAGACATTTTTCCTGTCCCCGTATGGAAGAAAAGTTTGTGACAAAGGGATCCAAAGTGTGGAGTTAGGTTTTTGAGTTCGCATCTAGGCCTGCATTGTCCAGTATGGAAGATATTAGCCACAGGTACTATCAAACACTTGAAATATGGCAAATCAGAATTGAAAAAATTACATATGGGATTTCAAAGACTTAGAGTATGGATTGTTGTCAATTTTTTAACACTGCATGTTGACGTAATATTTCAGATTCATTGGTTTTAATAAAATGCTAAAATTGTTAAAAATTTCTCCTATTTTTTTATTTTCTTTTTTAAACATTTTTATTTTTGAGGGAGAGAGAGCATGTGCATGTGTGTAAGTGGAGGAGGGGCAGAGAGAGAGAGAAAGAGAGAATCCCAATCAGTCTCCACTCAGTGCAGAGCCCTACTCAAACTCATGAACCCTGAGATCATGACCTGAGCTGAAATCAGAGTCAGATGCTTAACGGACTGAGCCACCCAGGTGCCCCCCCCTACTTTTTTTTTTTTTTTTTTTTTTACTTTCTTAATGTGGCTACATGAAAATTTTAAATTACATATGGGCTTGCATTATATTTCTTTTAGAAGGAGTTAATTCTAGACCAGTGCTTCAGCTACCTCACCCAACCTAGCTTTGAAATATGGTCCTTAGCTAACCTCAGGACACCCCTCCCCCATTCAAAGAAAGCTAAATTTTTTCAGTCTTGTCTTCTGATCCTTACACCTGGTTGAAGGAGTGTTTGGTGATTTACTGGACAGATGGGGCACCTAGAGAAAATCAAGTTTGTCCACTTGGAGGTGAAGACAGACCTATTTGATGGGATGAGAACACCAAGCCCAGAGGCAATGGATTTTCTGTCAGTATTCTGTGAAGCAAGTTTAGGGAGGTACAGCAAAGTTCAGATTTTCCCCATTTTGAAAACCTCAGTAATTTTTTGTAAAGAATTTTTGTTTTTTTTCTTAAATTTTTTAATGTTTATTATATATTTTTAAGAGAGGGAGGGAGAGAGAGAGAGATTGAGAGTATGAGCAGAGGAAGGCAGAGAGAGAGAGGGAGACACAGAATCCAAAGCAGGCTCCAGGCTATGAGCTGTCAGCACAGAGCCCAACATGGGCCTCAGACTCACAAACCATGAGATCATGTCCTGAGCCGAAGCTGGACGCTTAACCAATTGAGCCACCCAGGCGCCCATCGGTGATTTTGTTTTTGATTATCAAATTCTTCCAAGATATTGAGCTCCTTGTTTTTATATGCTCCTTTTGCCTAGTCACAGTCTGTTTGGTTTACTCTCTGAGGCCACCAAAACCTTAGTGAGTCCAGCCCTAAGGAGTGGGATGATAGGTTGTCAATCCCTGAACTTTGGGAGCTAAGGTTCCACTGTGGTTCCTCGGTTGCAGCCAAAAAGACAAAAGTATCTGAAGAAAATTGTTTTAAAGGAAGTGAACTACCATGTGTGTTTGTATGTGTGTCTATGTTTGTGTAGTAAAAAAGTTTCTGTTTTAAAAAAGACTCTATTTTAAATAATATAATGTGAGGGGCCCCTGGGTGGCTCAGTTGGTTAAGCATCCAACTTTGGCTGAGGTTGTGATCTCAGGGTTCATGAGTTCCAACCCCACATCCAGCTCTGTGCTGACGGTACAGAGCCTACTTGAGATTCTGTCTCTCCCTCTTTCTCTGCCCCTCCCCCCCACTCTCTCTCCAAATAAATAAATAAACTTTAAAACTTTAAAAATAAAATAAAGAATACGAGAATAAGAAAAGTCACATTTTTCGATTGATTTACAGTGTATTCAAAGAAAGACTATAGTTTGTTCACAAGTGCACCATTATAATCAGACACTTGTAGTGCCTGCTAGCTTAACAAAATCTCAGTAAAAATGTTAAAACCCTTCAGAAAAAATAAGAGTATTTAAATGGATGCTAATGTTCACTTAAAATATTAAATGAAAAAGATTTGTTTAAAACATTCAACCCGTTAAATCTCTATTATTCCTGAATTTGTGTTACATATAAAGGTTGCTTGTCCCTCCCCATACCCACCAAGTCTTCCACATTGTGCCCAGATACTGTTTCCTATTAATATTTGCAATGTAAATACCAGAACAATAAATTCTCCCTTGATAAAGCTTATTAGCACAGCACCAAAATCTCGGGAATAGGTTTATGCCATTATGTTAATTTTGAAGCCACTTTTTTGTCTGACCAGAAAAGTCTTTCAAATGTTAATTGATTGATCTTTATTTGGCATTTGAGCAGAGTAGAGTTGTTGACTAAGTAAATATTCTCAGCATCTTTGTCTTCTATTCTGGGGGAAGAAGCTTTATCTTTTCCCTGCCTTCATGTCTTCAGGGACCTCAGACCAGTCTTCTATATCTTAATTTGATCTTATTTTCCAGGTCATCAATTCAGTTTTACTGAGCCTCACAGGCTTGGTATTCTCACTAATAATGGTGTCTGTCCATTGTTATCTAGATGTCCTCGTTTTCCTCTCAGTCTTTCATAGTTTAGAATAGATCTTTCTGAATCTATTCATAGTGGTATCTGTGGCATTTAACTAATATTTGCTCATTTTTATTAAGTAAATTTAATATAGCTTGCTTGAGAAGTCAGATGTGACTAGTTTATATCAAATAAGGTATTTTTCAGACCAAGTATTTAAAAGCAAATTAAGTAAGAAAATGATATATAAAGGGTACTCAGGAATTTATTTTCCCAGTACTGTGATATTAGTACTCTGCTACCAGATTTAGCAAATAAAAATACAGGATTCTCACTTAAATGTGAATTAAAAACTAATTTTTTTAAATATAGGTATGTCCCATGCAATATTAAAGCCCATGCAGTTTACTTGGGCATCCTAGATTTTGTCTGGGAGCCCTAAAGCCAGGGAAAACACAGTAGTTTTTAACTCTTGTGGAATTATAAAATCACAAGACAACTAAAGCTTACGGTATAGCTGAGCACATTGAATTGAGTACATTATAGGGCACTGATTCTTGTAGTACTTGCCCTGCTTAAATCCTTCAGTAAAATGCAAACAAAAAACAAAGAAGTTAAGAATTCTTTTACTCTTGAAATATTGTTGACCACCACCCTCCACCCCCAACCCCACCCAGATCTTCTCCCCCCGCCCCCGACCACCCCCAACTTTGCTGACATTTCCTTGATTGTCCCTAAGGACAGTGGTACCATGATGGTACAGTACCTGCTCTCACGGTTAGAGCCCGGGCACTCCTTCGGCCTCACTCACCCTATCCTGTCTCCATTTCTTCCTGAAGAAGAAATTTCCTTTCAGGAGTGGCAGATGCTCCCTTAGTGGCAAGGGTAGTCCTCCTGACTAATAGTCAGGCTCAGAATGCTGCATCTTTGTTGTTTAGAGAGTCAAAAATCAGTCACTAATCCCTTCCTCTCCCTGTGGCTCTCAATTTGCTACATTTGTGGCAGGTTCTCTGGTTTGTGCTATCCTCCTCATGTTACAGGACTGCACACTCACCACTGTGATCTTGAACATATCACAACCATAGCCAGCAAGAAATACTAACTTGGAAGAGTGCTGTCTTCAGTGGCTACTTAGATCATTGCAGCCCTGCACTTCATAAGGCATTTTATTTTAGCCTTTGCTAGGTTGAAGGTAGATTGAAGCAAAATGTGTGCTTTCTGTTTATCCTAAAATCTGTGTAAAGGCTCCTTTGATTTTTCTTTCCTATGTATCAGGAAGTTAGCATTGTGAACTAAAATGTGCTGACTTGAGGTTAGAGAGGGAGAGAGCCGAAGCATAAGAGACTCTTAAAAACTGAGAACAAACTGAGGGTTGATGGGGGGGTGGGAGGGGGGGAGGGTGGGTGATGGGTATTGAGGAGGGCACCTTTTGGGATGAGCACTGGGTGTTGTATGCAAACCAATTTGACAATAAATTTCACATATTGGAAAAAAATTAAAAATTAAAAAAAGTTAAAAAAATTTTTTTAAAAGTTAAAAAAAATAAAATGTGCTGACTTGCCTCCAAGTTACCTTTAAGTAATCCCTGGAAGAGCAGGGTTTTGAGCAATGAGACCATCTATGTTTTGTGGGTAAAAATGTTAACTGTGGCATTCGCTGTGGCAATAGCCCCATCAGGTAACTTTCTGTCTTATTATGGTTTTTATAAACTCTCTCCCCAAGGAGCCAGCCCAGAGTGCCTAAGAAAGGAAGATTTGCCCCAACCTAGTTTCCATTTGTGGCTCAGTATGGGACCTGACCCACCTTCCACTTAAGTAGCAACATGAGCTCGTTTTTTATTCTCTTTCTGCCTTGGTTTTCCATTTTGTCCTTTCATAAAATCATTTATTCAACGAGTAGCTGTTCAGCCCCTACTATATATGGGGTACTAAATGTGTTGCTGTGTGGCCCCATCTCTAGTGGCCAGGAGCTGAGAGGAGGTAAAATATATCTTACCTCCAAGGCAATATGTAATATTGGTAATATATGTTTTATATAAGTTTATACAGCTTGGAATTATAAGACTGTAAGAGAAGATAGAATTATTTTTACTTGGGAGCATTAGGAAAGCACCACCCAAGAAGTCTGATAGGAGCCTTTAAATGGACAGGACTTCAACAGGAGAAAATATTAAAATAGGGCCATACAAAGCAGAGGAACTTGCACAAAAGCATTAAAGCTTGGAAGAACAGTGCAATTTTGTGGGATGGGATATGATTCAAATGCAGTGGAATAAGAATTTTTGCTTTTTCCCCAGATAGTGGGTAGGACCATACCATAGATGGATTTGAATGCTCCACAGGAGCAAAGCAGTGCTTTAGGTAGGTTAACCTAAAAGTACCATAAAGGGTGAAGTAGAGAAAAGCTTCTATTTAATTTAGAGACCATTGAAATAGTCTAAGCATAAAGTGATAAGATCCTGAACTGTGGTGGTGGTGGTGGTGGTGGTGGTGCCAGAAAAGGACACATATCCTAACTGATTAAACAATGCTTGGTTTGTCTAAAGAATAATATTAATTGTTTTCATATTGTGACTGGCGGTCGATTACGTCTAATTACTCTGCAACATAGGAACCGTCATGTGTATGTAACTTGGCATCAACCACTTAAAGCTTTGGAAAAATGAGACAGCTTTGTAGAACGAGGTCTAAATAAAGAAGCAGTTCCAGACAAATGCCTGGAAAGGAACCTTTCAGCCCCCCATAGCCACTGAATCAAGTGAAAGTACCGTATGCGAATAGCAACTTAATAAATGAGAAATGAGTGGGGTTACTTTTGCGGTTTCTTAATGTTTACCCAGTTACGTTTTCTTTTTCCTTTTTAGAAATTTAGACTTAAAAATCGTCTCCTAGTAACTTAGATCTATTAGCAAGAAAATTGCAGAAAAATCTTTGGCCCTTGTGGTATTTAAGTCAGAAGTAAATACGTGTATCAATTAAAGGGGAGGGGGTAATATGTCAACAGGGAAAGACCACAACCATAAACTGTTGGTATGCCTGTATTTTTCTCATGTGAGTATTATAGAACCTAAATAGATAGCAGTTCAAAAGATAGAAACAAAAATCCTCATTTCATGATTATCTTCTAATCTTATGAAGTAGAATTGAAGGCATTACTCTTTCTTAATTTATAACTTCTAAAAGGCCCTAACGTAAAAGAGGGGAACTGTATCTTCCTTTGATTTACTTTAATATGGTATTAAGAACCTGGTAAAGAATCAGAGCCTATTAAATACTATAATCCTGAGATGCGATGAATCGGAAAGAATTTCCTGTTTCTTGCCCAACCTTGATCTCAGTCTACTACTTCAAGCTCTTTTACTGAGAAAGAGTTAACATGTAAGCTGTGAGGGACACTTGAGATTTCTAAAACATCGTATTTAATGTACTTTGCTTCTAGTCGGGTTTGGAACACATTAATTATATGATTGATCTCTTGTCACTTTTAAAGTAAAACGGCTGATTTTAAAATAATGAATCACTTGAATGTATCTTCGTCTTTTATTGGTCTTCATATACAATGAGGTAAAACTCAGAAAACTCAAAAGCTTTTTGTTATGACGATTTTTGCAATTGCAGTAGTGGTAGAATTTCTAAGTTCTTTTTTTAAGATGGAGATCCATTTGTGGGTTTGTTTGGGGGGTTTTTGTAGTAATATTTGTAACTATTTCCGTGTGTCATCTTTGATAGTGATGTCCTTACTAGGGAGTAAGGACATTCTGGTATGCATTTTGCTGTGAAGTTTTGGCTTGTAAGCCTATGAGTCCTTGTTATCATCTTTGATTTGGGAGCAGATTATTTCCCTTTGCTACTGCATTTGATTAAATGAGGTTACAAGAGAATTCAGAACTCAAAGCAAAAGTTATAAAACTTGAGTCTCTTCATCATAGAGAATATACTCTTACCATGCCTGCTTCCCTTGTTCTGACTTATTTAGCACCCATTTACTAAGCACCTAGAGTCTCAGGTACCAGGGAAACAAAGATAAATAACAACTGATCATGGTCTACCTAGAGGTGGTAATTACATGGGCATATTCAGACATGGGTACCAGTTAATTAATATTGCTGAATGGAAGACCAAAGGACCAATTGATTAAGGGAGGAAAAGGAAAAAAGACAGCTTTCAGAATACCTTTTTGGATGTCAGCTCAGACATGGAATTTCATTCCATTGAGCCTGAAAAGCACCTGATTATATGGGAAATTCTGATTTGAGTTTTTGAGTTAAGTTTTAGATGTGGAACAAATATCTATTAGACCAGTAGTTCCTAAATAACAATTTGTAGACTTTTGCTTGTAGCTGTGTAGGAATTTGTTAAAAATACGGCTTGCCTGAAGTACTGTAGAGATTTTGGTAAATCGGATCTAGGTGAGATCTGGGGATGTGGGTTCCAAAATAGATTCTCAGATGATTCTGATAATCAGTAAGGTTTGGCATCTGCTGTAGTAAAGAGCAAGGAGAGAGTAGACAGCTGGTAGTTGAAGTCTCAGGAACGGATAGGATTCCCAGGAAGAACATGGACGGTGAGCAGAGAACATGGCTAAGGATGCACTAGCAGATAAGGAGTACGCAAGCGAAAAATCAGCCAAGAGACTAAAAAGGAATATACTATGTTGAGGAGCTGGAATATATATTTACCTAGATCTCCTTAGTCTTTGAATAGTAATGCTCATTTCTGAATCAATGTAAAGGGGGGAAAAAGTGTAGAATAAAAATCTCTAGGTTTCTACCCATGATTTGGCTTTATTCCAGAAAGGATTAATCAAGCTTCAAGCTTCAAGCTTCAAGCTTCATTCAAGCTTCAAGCTTCAATCAAGCTTCCTGCAAAAAAATTTTTTTCTACTTCCATAATACCTGTTGGAGAAACAGAAATTGACCCTCTTGAATAGGGAAAATTGAACAAAGTAGATTATTGGAAAAGAAAGCTATAATATTAATCAGAATTTGTAAAACAAAAAAAATGCCTTATTATACACTTACTAGATGGAATTAGAATATTTAATTTATTGAAATAACCTTTATAATTGAGAACTAGAACTGCCATAGTGTTTCAGAAACAAATCTTTCTGTTCTTAGCTCTTCCCGTTTCTTTTGTTACTGTGTGGTGATCAGTGCATCTTCGACTCATAGTGAGTAAAAACTTGTGTTAATGGAAATGAGCTGTTATAAAAAGGAAAAAAAAATGGCAGTTATATAACCTGACTTGACGTAAAAATTAATTGCCTTTTTCAAAATCCATATCCCAGCATGAGGAACTTTATTGGTCTTAAATGATTTTTAAAATACACACATTGTTGGCATTTACTTAGAGATACAGTTATTGTTCGTTTACCCTCACTCCCCTTTTAGGCTTTAAGTAGGTGACCCTTCATGTAAGTGAATTATAGGCCACTTCAGTAGTTGTCTGTTCTGCTTTTCATGTAGTGGTCTGTGGTCTTTACTTCACTAATCACATAGAGAGTTTTGGGAAGCTCAGTGAACAAGTGGTCAAATGGTTGGTAGTGGTCCAATATGTTTAAACTTTAGGGTTCTACATTAAAGGAGAGTTTTTAAAAAGTCAACTGAATTAACACAGTATTAAGGGACTGTTTTATTGTGAATAATACTTTGTCATAGAGGAAAAGGTAGGCAATGATAAATATATTTGACTAAACAAAATTTACTGGTGAGAATACCACAGTGAGATCTTCAAAATTATTGATGGCCAACCTGTTATACTATAACCAGTTAAAAACTTAAAGAGGAGGGTAGTGCACACAAGAGTGCCATCACTTCTGACACTAGTTGTGAGTTCAGGGTGTTACCAGAATCACCCTCAGGTTCAACAATTCACTAGAAACACTCAAGGAACTCAGTGAAAGCTGTTAAAATCATGGTGCCAGTGTATTATAGCTAAAGGATACAGATTAAAGCCCGCCAAAGGAAGAAGCACATTGGGCAGAGTCCAGGAGAAATAGCAAACATGGAACTTTTTTTTGTCTTTTCCTCACAGAGTCATCGACAACATAGCTTTCCTGGCACCAGTGTGTAATGATACACATGGAGTATTGCCAGCTTCATTTAGGGGAGCTCACTTGAGTCTTATTGTGCAGAGTTTTTATAGGAGCTTATTCACGTACTGCCCACATGACTGACTTTTAGTTTTCAGTCTCTTTGTAGATAGAACTAATACTGTATGGCCCAAATCCCCATAATAAATCACATTGTTAGTCTGTTGGGTGACCAAAAGATATTGGCATGATATTCCAAGGGCCTAGAGATCACCTCCTAGTAACTCCAGCCCTCTTTTTGTACGAGGTTAATTTTTCACTACACACTAATTCTTTCAGGTAATAAAAGCAGATGAGATCACACTGAAACAAGAGTTCACAAAACTGACTACAAAGGCCATGAAGTGAAATAGTCAGATGAAATGGTCCTTGTTGTCCACAGGACCAAGTTAAAACATCGTCATTCAAGGTGACCTTTCCATATTCTAGATTCCACTCAACTTTCCTCTTTGTGAATTCCCTTCTATAGACAATTAGAGTCCTATTACTTGGGCATGCCAAGTGCCTTCCTGCTTTGGATCCTCTGCTCACACCACCCTTGTGTTATTGTACAGTCGACTCTTGAACAAAATGGGTTTCAACTGTGTGGGTCCATTTATACACTGATTTTATTTGATAAATGCAGTACAGTATTGTAAGTATATTTTTTCTAATCATTTTCTTAACATTGTCTTTCCTCTAGCTTAATTTATTTTTTTTTAATGTTTATTTGTTTATTTTGAGAGAGAAGGGAGGGAGTGTGTATGGGGAGGGACTGAGAGAGGGGAGAGAGTCCCAAGTAGGCTCTGTGCTGTTAGCGTGGAGCCAACACGGGGCTCAATCCCACAAATGTGAGATCATGACTTGAACCCATCCTGTCATCTCCTGGGGAAGGCCCCTTTCACCACTTGAACGCTTCCCTAGTCACTTTCTTTACTGACTTCTCATAGATAACTTTGCCCATATCATTTAATTTGGCTGTTAGCAATATGTCTCCTTCCACTGATATTTGCACCTATATTTTATGTTTACAAGATCTTAATCTCTTGCAATTTAGGGATATTATGGACTATATCCTATTTTTTTTTTTTTTTTGATCCCCTGTCACCTAGTACAATGTCTTGTACATGGCAAGTGTTGGATGTTTGAATGGCAAACTTTCATACAGACATGTGCAACCAGGAGCATATTATTCAAGCATATGAATTAAGACATCTTGTAAAAATGATCTGAATTATACTTATAAATTTCTGAGGTCACCATGTTAATCCACAAAACTATTGGAATAATTTTTGGCAATTCATTGAAGACATCTGCACACAAAGGTCAGCAAAATTCTAGAAAATGTCTAGAGAACTATTGACATTCTCCTCCCACCTCACAACTTTTGCACATGCTTTTCCCCTTTGCCTGTAACGCTCTTTCTCTAAACAGTTGAACCTACCCTCAGAAAGTCAAAACCACCCTGCCTAAAATATCAGTCTTCTCCTCACGCGCTATTTACATTGCTTTATTTTTTTAGATAGTAATTTGAACTAACCAGTACTTGTTTTTTGTCTCTTTTCCCTGCTACTAGAATTTAAGTCCTATAGGGGAAGGACATTGTCTTGGCAACAGTTGTTATCTTCTGCACCTAAAATAATGCCTAATTCTTAGTAGGTACTCAGAACTAGTACTTGTTGAATACATAAATGAATTTGCACTATGCAACAAATAGCTCAGTTTTTTTGTATCTTCAACTTTTATGTCATTCAATATAAGAAGATGTAATTTAGCTCAAAGAGTTTCAAAGAGAAGCATTTAAAGCAGTTGACAGAGTGGTAGAATATTTTCTAAAATTATTAAAAATTATTCAGCCTATAAACAATAACTAGGTATGCACATAATCAAAATTAATAAAATTACAAAACTTAAAGGTTAGGTGCAAATAGACATTTTTATCAAATACTAGTTATTAGAGGTGTTCTTTAGTTTTGTGGAAAAATAATGTTATTTTTATACAATGGGAGTAAATGTGGCACTCTTAAATTTTTTAATTTAATTTTATTTTTTATCAAGGGGTTTGATGAAAATCATAATTTTTAAAAATAATGCAAAGTTAGAAATGCATCTTGCTTTGAAAAATAACACCATGGAGTTCAGTTATTGTGCTTCATTCCAGCAGAAGTTGCAGAGTTTATCGCTGCTCATTGGATGAGTTTGCAAGACTGTCAAGTGCCTCAGTTGAACCTTTATTTTGGGACAATGAGTGGTTAGCCACCCTGAAATGAGGACATATCCAAATATGGTCATAGATGCATTTGGTGGGTGTATTTGGAGTCTAAAAGTAACCCCAGGTATTTGTCATAGTCATCTCGGCTCTGACCTAAATTTCATAAGAACTCTGGCAAATCCAGGTTGTACCCATAGGCTACAATACTACTTAGTTTCCCAGTCCCAAAAGAATGCTTTGTTTTATTCAGATATTTCCTACTGCAGTCCTGGCACTTCCTTCAGGATCAAGGTATCTATCATGAATATTGGCTGGTCTTAGAGATATGCACCTTCCTCTCCCCTCTCCTTCCCCTTCCTTTAGTTCTCACTGTTGCTTTTCTCCCTGAAGAGATTTCTTTCTAGTTGAAGCCAGAATATGGCTTATATTTTTTACCTTTGTGTCAGGCTTTGATCCTGAGACATTTGGTAGCATGTGTGTTCAATGCCCAGGAAACGGGTTGCTTATGATATGATTGAGTTAATATTTCTTTCTTTGCTTCCATAGTATTCCACTTATGCTAAGACTCCCCCTACCCGCATATTCAAGGACTGAAGACTGGCAGTGATCCATTCTTTTTGTGTTACTGTTTCTAGCCTACAATTTCAATAGCATGTTTAAAACCAGAGTGCACTCTCATATTTTCTCCTTTTATCTCTGCCTCTTTGGATTTTTGGCAAACATCAAGGCAAATAAGTCAGACCCACCACTGCAACCCCATCTGCTTTCGGGGACATGTAAGCCGACCAGTTTGTGATGTTTTACCATAGATCTAGCTCCAACATAGAACTGAAGGAGGATCCCTGTGAAGTAAGAATAGAAGGCACGTTCTAAGGTCAAATATTTTTTAAGCTCTGAATCATTTATCTGCCAGCTGTGAGTAGGTGTGGTCTACATTGGCATTTTTAGTAACACTAACAAATTGGCATGGTATTTATAAAGTTGAAGAAATTTTGTGGTCGATGAAAGGTGAAAATGCAGTTATACTTTGGATTTGACAATAGGGATTAATAAGAACAGATGCTTGTCGTAGTTGTAAAAATGTAGCAAATTAAGGCACAGTCAAGGTGTTCCTTTATCAGACATTACTTTTACACTTCATCTGGGGCTAAGGTCACATGTGAAAACAATCATCTGCAGCGAAATACCTTTCCAGTTGTTGACAGCCCAGAAATTGTTTTATAAAAAAATTATAGTCTATGGTCATCCAAACCTATCCTCCTAATACTTGTTGGCACTTGAATGCCGTATTCATTTTTTTTTCTCACAATAAGCAAGTTAAGTGATGATTCTCTTGGAATAGGAATTGAAAGGATGGCACACATGTCAGGTATACCCATAGTACTAGAAGAGCAGCTAATATGAAACACTTGATGGAGACTTTAAATTGAATCCACTTAAAATGGTCCAAAGTTAATTGAGCTACTTATACATCCTAGAGATGATTTTAAATTGATCTTCCACAAGCCAGATTATACCCTCTGTTGGACCATGGATTTTATTTACCACGCTGGAGATGATATCTGTTTTGAAAATAAAAAAGATAATTTAGCCTTCTGATGTAGCAGTTTGGAAATTAAAGAAAATCCTTTGTAGGTAAATGAAATAGAAATTTAGTTTCAGTGTGTTGGCAGTGTCAGGGCTGTGGGGTGGTGAGGAGGCAGGTAAAACTCAACTTCTAAGACTTTCCTCTAAACCTCTCTCTGTTACTCCCTGTTACTGGTCTGAGTCAGTTTCTGTGTGTGGTCCAACTTGACTGCGGCTTAGACAGGATAGATGATCTCAAGGACTCTGCCTGCCAGTTACGTGCTTGGCGTCAATGGTCCAGAAGGAAGGCATGCAGAAGAGACAGTGGCATTTGTCCTGTCCAGAACTGCGACGTAAGGCCTTCTCTGGTTCTCACAAGCTAAATTCTGAAGCAGTGGTGGAAATGGTAGCTACTCTGGCAAATTTAACTTCTACCACACCCTGTCCTTTCCATCCTCCTGAGTTGTGTACATCTTTATTGCATGGGCATATGCAAAGCTGCAGTCAGAATGTCTACCAGTTGATAAAACATTACTTTATGCAAATGATTGTTCACTTTTGCTCTTATTCATGGATTGATAGAAACAAGGATAATTTAGGACACGCGAGATACATGCTAGGAAATTCAGAATGGGGAGTGTATATATTTAAATGTCATCGTACTGAAAGCTCTATTCATAACGTTCATGATATCCAAAGAAAAACAGTGGTTTATTATTTGAAGTGCACACACAAAAATGTATAAAATGTTATGTTCACCAAAGTATTTAAACAGTTAAATGTGATTCTAAAGGAAAAAGAGGAAGAAATAATTAACAATTGCTATTTTGATTTGTTTCTTTAATGAATACTGAGTTCATACCAGGCAGCATGCTAAGCACTTTGCGTGCATTGTTTTATTCTAAATGAGGTAAATTTAGTATTATTGTCCCATTTTATAGATGAGGAAACTGAAGTTTCGTGAGATTGAATAACTTGTTAGGGATCCTATACGTATTAAGTGGAGCAACCAGGAATAGGACCAGTGAGTTTATCTGGCTCCAAGCCACTAGCCCACCAAACTGGACTGAAGACCAGAACGGGAGATGCGTCTACAGGGAAATAAATTGTGGGTCAGACTGTGAACTTGCGGGTATTGGTGAAGTAGCTGCCCATGAAGGAGTGACTTCTTCCCTCTTCCCTTTCTGAAGATACTGTCAGGATTTAAGGAGATTCTGCTTATGGGAGCCATCCAAGAAGACGACCTCATTATCAGTTTTGGTTGTGCTATAAAATGTTTTTAGCCATATTAAAAAAAAAGTTTTCGCATGAAACCTTTTAACTCTGGGTATTTCGATGGTGAAATATTTGGCCTCTTTTTTGTCCTTCTTATGAAATCTTCTTATGAAAATTGACAACTATAATTGAAATAAATGTAAACAAAATTAATATTGAAGAGAAAAATCATTTTTATCTTCATTTTTACTGAGTGTTACTGAGCTTTGATTCAAGTCTTTGTTGAAGAAGTGAGTGAATTTGGGAGATTAGGTGTGGATTCTGGAAATGTGTGCTGTTTTTACTCTCTACAGTATGGGTAATTGGGAGGAGGTTAGCTTGAGCTTTGAAAAGATGATTATTTTCTCTAGTACATAATTTCATTTGTATTAGTCTCTTTATAAGACTCTAATGTACCTTCTGACCTTCAGTTATATGAAAGGGATCAGTGAATAATATAGCAAAATATTTTATTTAGTTTATTAAGTGAAGTTCCAGAAATTATTCCCTTAGCCACCTGAGAGCAGTATGTTGGAAGAAAGCTCTAGAAACGCACATTTGAGAGAGCATTTGAAAGTAATCCTAGGAAGGGATGGTTCATTAAGGAAAAGTTGATGATTTTTACTTTCATTTAATTTTTGCCCATTTATTTTTAGAAACAAATAAGGAAGATTCAAGTGTGCGTAGAAAAAATTACTCCATATTATGCATAGTTACTTTCTAGAAAATTTTGATCAATTTCCCTTTCTCTGAATCAGACTGTTGGTACCATTTAAACACAGTATGATGCCAAATGAGTAGGCAGTTTCTAGGGAATATAGTCCAATTATTTCTCTCCCTTAACATCTTGAAAAGTGTAAAAGACTTATCCTGTGAACCACTCAGCACATGTTTGCCCCTGAAATAGTTCAGTAATGGCAGTAGTAACATTTTCATTGGTCATCTTTTCAAATAGCTTATAAGGGGAAGCTATTACTGTGTGGAAAGAAAACCTTTCTATTAGGGAAAGCCTGGGCAGTGAAAACTTTTCTTCTGCCTGGTACCAGATCCCCCACTCAGGGGATCTCCTACTTAGACACTGCCGTAACCAGCCATATCTCTTTGTACGTTACCTTTATGTGTGCTCCCACCTCCCCTCAAAATTTTCTGTCATTAGAAACTGCATTTATGTTGATAAGTATAAACTTTCTAGGTGTCCTGACACTTAAGGTATGGTAATTTTTTTTAAGTTTCGTTTCTCTTCAGCTGTAGCCTTACATTCCAATAAGCCTTCAGAGTTTCCTCTGGACTGATTTGCAGTGTCTTCGGTGTTTGCTAGCAAATTTGGAACATTTCAGTTTGTGTCCTTTCTCTACATGGTATGAGATCTAATTACCACTTAGTGTGAAATAGCAGCCGAAATGAAAAAAGGCAGCAAGAGAAGGCACTGGCTTAACTCACAGTTAATCAGCTATTTCCTTTCTTACATACTTCTCAGCTACAGAGAGAAAAGGGAGATAGCACTCACTAAAGTAATTCATGTATTAAACGTTTTTTTTTCCTTTCTTGATTTTAACTAAAATAGGGGATTTGTTCAAATCTTCATGCAAGCAAGACATTAAAGAACTCTTAATTTGCACTGGTGGCCATTGGTGCTTCTTAAATTGTGCAAAGTATTTTCATCATCAGGGTTGCCGGAAGTAGTTCCATCCTATTTTCTTGACATTAAACAGAGAAAACAACATTTCTAAGAATCAGATTCAATCAAATGAATGATTAATCACTTTTTATAAGGCTTAGAATTTTATTCTAATTATTATTCTAATTAATCTTTAATCATCTTAATATAGTAGTTTTGAGGGTTTTTGTTCTCTGGAGTGTGTGAGTTGGTAATTAACCTATCAGGGAAAAGATTGATACCTTTACTTTTTAAAACTATTGTGGTCTGAGTTTTCACTTATCAGATGGTCAAAAATGTGAAAAGTTAGTAATATGTGGTGTTGGGCAGGTATGGAAAAACATCTTCTCCACCAGTGTTTAGAGTATGTATTGTTGCAACACCTCTGGAAAGAAAGTATCTTCATCAAAAATGGAAATGTGTACACCCTTTGACCTATAGTTCCAACCACTAGGAATCTATTGTTGAACATGTATGTATAAAAATGTTCTTAGTGATATTATTTGTAATATAAATAGAAAAATGCAAAAAATCATTAATAGAATATTAAACCATCATATATTTTTATCCAGATGTACCTCATTCTTTTTAATAGCTGCTCTGAAAGACACTGAAATATGCTTGCATGTACTGATAAGGAATATTCTGTAAGTTACCCCATTACATGAAAGGAGCAGATAGTTTTCTTCTATTTGTGCTTCAAAAAGCAAAGGATGGAGATGTGTGTATACAGCTTCCCTCCCTCACCTCCCCTCACATGAGCATATGTTCACACATCTATAGATAGATGGATGAAAGGATACAAAAGAAACTGTTGGTAGCATTTATAGCTGGTGAATGGGACTATGGGTCTGGAATGGAAAGCAGGTATTTTCAGTGGGGGGAAGCATACTCTTCTTGTGCTATTTGACTATTTTCTTTTTACCATACGTATATATTATTTTTCATTATTAAAAAGAAATTTTAAATTAATGACCAGGTCTATTTTTTTCTTTTTTAGGACTCAGCCCAGGAGAGTGTTATCACTAGAGATATTCATCGTACGTTTCCTGCACATGATTACTTTAAAGATACTGGAGGAGATGGCCAGGAATCACTTTACAAGATTTGCAAGGTAGGGCCCTCCACCTCATTTTTTTAAACTTATTTTACAGGGCTATATCTTAGGAACCCATCTTACAGATTTTTTTTCTGTCTTCATTTTTTATTTGCTCTGTGCCATGTTGATGCTGGACATCCAGAGCCCCTTGCCAAGAGAGTTCATGGCTTTACATGAGAAAGAATTCAAGAGCAAGTTTAGAGAAAGGGATGAAGATTTATTAAGTCTAGAAGTAAGAAAGGAGCTACTTCACAAAGTAGCAGTCTCTCATCGGAGATGAGGAAAAGGATCCTCTTTGCCTCGAATGAAGGGTTTTAAGTGGTTTAAAAAATTTTTCTTTTTAAATGTTTACTTATTTTTGAGAGAGAGAGATACAGAGTATGAGCAGGGGAGGAGCAGAGAGAGAGGGAGACACAGAATCTGAAGCAGGCTCCAGACTCTGAGCTGTTAGCATAGAGCACGGAATGCATAAACTGTGAGATCATGACCTGAGCCGAAGTCGGATGCTTAACCGACTGAGCCACCAGGTGCCCTGGGTTTTAAGTTTTAAAATTAGCTAACCTTTATAGGAAGGGGCTTAGTCTTTAACTTTGGCTTTATCATTTGCATGGGTGCTTAGTTTTTTCCATTGTCTTAGGGTTGTGAAATTACCTACAGGTAGCAATTTTAAGAGTGTCTGGCCTTTCTGGCTTTTACTGCCAGAGGGAATAGGGTCCTGTGGTTTTCTGAGTCAGATTTTGTGACCCTGTTTATGACCTGCTGGCTTTTAGGTTAAAGGTCAGCCTAAACTTAAGTCAGTTTGTCTCTTCAGTCTCCCTTCCTTCCTGCCTTAGTTTTCTCTGCTCAGTACTGAGTCCTGAAGGTGACTTTTTGGCTGCATGTCCCATGCCTGCTTGTCAGGGAGGGGGCGCACTATGACCTCCTTTTGCTGCTAAGGAGAAAGGAACTAAAGGTCCTCTCAGGCTACTGTAGTAAAGGCTCAGAGGAGTCCCGATGACTGCCCTTATGACAATTTAATGTGGCAGTTGTCTCAATTTTTGGACAATACATAAGGGTAAGAAACAATGTGGTTTTTTAATACTATCGAGGTCTCCGATATTACTAGTATACCCTGACTTATGCCACATAATACATCTTTGTGCAGTTTTTATGTCCCATTTTGAAACCTTTACCCTCATTATTAGTAAACCTGAAAGAAAACCTTTTCCTGAATTTTAGTAAATACGCTCTACTTGGATAGAAAAGATTCTGTTTCTGTTAATGGAGAATAGCTATCAGATTGGTAATTTTTCAAGGTTATATCAGAAATGCAAAATGACTTTTTAAATCATTGCATATAGTTAACTCATATTGTGAATGCTAATTGAGGCCAAAAGCTAAAAACTGCAAAGTCCATTAAACAAAGTTTTGCCCTTTATCCTCAAATTTAAGATGCCTTACAAAATGTGGTGGGTAAACTCCACATTGTCCTCACCTACCATCCCAATAAAGGTTATTGCTGAATGGCGGACTACAAGAAAATCTTGTAGTAATATGGAGAAAAGGCAAGTACAAGGGCTAATTTATAAGTTAGGTAATCAGTTCTTGAATAATTAAATTTATCCTTTTATTGAGTAGTAAAAATGGGCCAGTTGGACATTCAGAAGTATGTTCATATATCAGTGTCATTTTATATTTACTGATGTTTTTTAAATGTTATTTATAAAAGCCCTTGCCTGCTTGTGCTAGCAAGTAAGACTGATGGCCTAATTCTGTAAATGGCACAGCTTTCATTAAAATCCTTCTTGCATGTTTGTAGTTTAGCCCTCTGCCCTCTCCTATCTTCCCTTCCCTTCCCTTCCCTTCCCTTCCCTTTCCCCTTCCCCTTCCCCTTCCCCTTCCCCTTTTCCCTTCCCCTTCCCCTTCCCCTTCCCCTTCCCCTTCCCCTTCCCCTTCCTTTCTCTTTCCCTTCCCATCTCTTTACCTTCTCTTTACCTTCTCTTTCTCTTTTCTCCAATGTAGCCATTTGGATGATGATAAACACTGATCAGAAATCTTTTTTTATATGGTTATATCGTCAGAGCTAGAAATGCATAAATAACTTAAACTCTGAGAGTATACTGACTTCTGGAAAATAATACATCATCTAGTTTTAAAAATGCCACAAATCATTGAACACCCCTACAGATGTATATTCATTATAAGATTGTAAAAGGCAAAAGTAATTATTAAAAATTTTTCTACCAATTTTGAAATTCTGTCAACTAATTAGCTTCTGGCTTATGTAAGGATGATAACAAAATTTATGTAGTTTTTAAGTTTATGTAGAAGGGTCTGACCTATGATATACAGGAGAACATTTTCCTCCTAGCATTCAGCATATTTTCAGCCAAACTTTTCCCTCAATTTTTCTCTGGTTGATACTAGATAATTTTTTCACATAACTAAAACAGATGGTTCTGTGTGCTTGCAGCCTCTGACTTAACAATTTTGCTCCATTGTAGTAAAAACAGTATTTCTTTCCCTCATTATATAATATTTACAGGAGAAATATCTGAACCACTACCAAACACAAAAATAAAAGTTAAATAGTTGGGATATTTAAGTAGTTGATATCTCTTGCTTGGATATGGCAGATAATAATCCAACCTTGAATTCATTAGAGAGTATTCATTAGTACATTCACCCAGCTTGTGTGGCCATGTTAGATCATCAGTGTATATTTTGCAACATGATTAGACAGTTTTAAAGCCCTTGCTGAGTTAAGAGTATTAGAACAGGGGTGCCTGGGTGGTTCAGTCACCTAAGTGTCCGACTTCGGCTCGGGTCATGATGTCGCAGTTGGTGAGTTGGAGCCCCGCATCGGTTTCTGTGCTGACAGCTCAGAGCCTGGAGCCTGTTTCGGATTCTGTGTCTCCCTCTCTCTCTCTGCCCCTCCCCCACTCGCACTCTGCTTTCTCTCTCCCCAAACATAAAATAAACATTAAAAAAAAACTTAAAAAAAAAGAGTATTAGAACACTGTAGCTCTAAGATACCTTATAAATGTTGAGCATTTTAAATTACATTTTGTAAAAATGTGTAAAACAAAAGAATCATATTAAAAGCATTTCAAAACTCAGCATAGTAAATAAAAGTTGCTAAAGCTTATAATGTTGTACTAAAATATATATTACCTAACATTTTACAGTGCCCTTTGATAATGGGAGAGAGCAGAGATTAATATTTCAGAATATGTTGGAGAAACCAAAATTTGCTGGGGTCCTAATTGACACAGTTCCTTCTTCTCTTGATCTGTTATGTAGTGATTCAGCGCTCATGCAGGGAAACCTCAGGTGGTGGTGATAAGTCACAAATTGTGCATACATTTTCCTTTGCTTTTTCTATCCAATTTGAGCCATAGTCTTTCATTTTATGACCTTCATCCCATATCCCCCAAAGTTGCTATATGTAAAAAGGCCATTGAGTGTGGTCTGCCTGTTATATCATTTTTATTCCTAGAATCATATCCAACATCATACCTCACACTCTCAGCAATACACCTTTGAGTTTCTGTCCTGGATACCTTGCACAACCTGAATAAACATTAATAATACCTTGATTTAAAAAGGCTTCTTCTTTACCAATTTTTTTTTCTTCCTTAATCTTTTTCTTGTCTTACTGCACTGGCCAGAATCTCCATTAATAGTACTAAAATGAAGCAATTATAGTGGACATTCTTGTCATGCTCCTTATTGTAATGATTTGCCATTAAGAATGATGTATCTTATTTCACATCAGCAACACACTATAGATCTTTTTTTTTAATACGGTGTCTTTCATGTGTTATAATAATTTCACATTTACAAAGTACTTTCACATATATTACTTCATTTATTTCTGACAACTTCTTATCAGTGGAGCCTATACTAGAAATATAATGTGCTGTGCTCTTAAATTGAGACAGAAATTATTAAGAGAATTTCAACTATAATAAGTGTGGAAATCAATTCTGGTTTCAAGGATATAGAAGTCTGACTTTGTAGTTAAAAAGTTTTCTGTGGCTCTGGTGAAATGAGAAATGATCTGAACTGTCAGATTAGAGAGAAGACTGTTAAAAATTTGCTGTCATGTTTTAATGGCCCTGTCAATTTCAGTTTTTTGCCTCTTAATATCTTTTTCAAAGTAGGAGGAAATTGAAATGGTTCAAAGATCCCTCTGTTGTCATAAATTTATGTGTGGAAGTTAAACTGAAAGTATAATAGAATTCATAGGATTCTGAAAATGAAAAGTTTAGGGTTCTCCTAACTCCCTCCATCCCTCCCCTCCTCCTTCCCTTTTCTTGTCTTTCCTATTAGTCAGGTCAATAACATATTTTAAAATAGTGTCCTTGAAAGGAGGGAAAAAATACTAGCACCCCAAGTATCTTTAGCACTTTTTTAATTTAAATATGTTATAAAGTCTATTTTGAGTTAGGAGACAGGTTGGCACAGTTTAAAGGACTGAACATCAGGAAATCTGGTTCTTGATTCTTAAGCAGACCTAAGACTCTGGGAAAATCACTTTTTGGATTTCTTCCTCATTAAGACTGTGGGGTTTGATATGATTATTCCAATTCTAATTTGAAGTGATTATAAGTGTTTAAGTTTTTCCTTAAAATATAACAGATGAGTGCAGAATTTAACAATTCCCATGTCAGGAGTTATATATATATATATATCCAGCCATCTCTCAATACCAGTGTTAGAAGTAAGTGTGATTTAACTTTACAGACTTCACCGGCTTTCTATTATTGTGTTTGGGTGTGTGTTTCATGCACACATGAAATGGAATAATTTAGTGATTTACTTTGAGATATAAATCTCTTTAAAAACCTGAAACAAGTCAGTCATAGAAATCAGCTAAAATATTGTTCACAACAGTACAGATTGAAGAGACTCTTCGTGTGCAATTTAATTTGAGTATTATTGCCTTTTCTAATTTTCTGATTTGAGTAACTGCTTTCTGAAAAAGAGGCTACTGCTGTGAGTTGAATGGGACGGGCTGAATATATTACAGAGAGATCAATACCTTTCCTCATCTGGGTTAATAATTTGATTGTATAATGGTTTGTGAAAGGACAAAAATAGACTTAACTTTAAAATAAGCTTGTTTTATCAAATATTGTTCTCAAAACGAGATTGGATTTAATATAAGAACTGAAACATTTCAGGTGTTATTTTGATACCAACAATGAGGGACCTGCTGCATGACTTTGAAGAATGCAAGTGATCACGACTTTTGTAAAATCAGATGTAATCATATGTTATTTATAATGTTTAGTAGAGTTAAGGGGGTATTAATGGTTATAAGGATGAATTATTTTTCACTGAGTTGGTAATATTTTCTTTATTTTTTTAAGTTTATTTATTTTGAAAGAGAAAAGGGGAGAGTATGGAGAAGGAGTAGAGAGTGAGAGAGAGAATCCCAAGCAGGCTCCACACTGACATGGGGCTTGATCCCACGACCCTGAGATCATGACCTCAGCCAAGACCAAGTCTGATGCTTAGCCAACTGAGCCACCCAGGTGCCCCAATAGTGTTTTCAATATAAGTTTCTATCTGACTACCTATAATAGAACTCTCTTCCTTGGGATGCCTGGTTTGAATGACAGCATTTACTGAACCCACTATAGGCCACTTTTCTTTACAAAGCCCAATTTGCCTAACAGCATGTGCCAGCTGTGGGACTCGTCCAGCCCACATCCTTGGAGTCTGATTGGCCCCAGAATAAGGTCTCATTGGTGTGGCAGATTGGTGTTCCTGGATCAAAATGCACCCACAAGGATTTCATTTAGAGCTCTGCCTTGGGGGAATCAGGCAGCCCTTAGAGAATCAAGTAGGCCTTTTCTATTCCCTGTGCATCTCCTCTCTTCCTTGAGTTTCTGGCATGCTTCTTTGAATCATAACAACCTTCTAAGGTAGATCCAAATAGGGTGCTGCTTAGGAACCTTTTGAGTCCCTAGGGTCAACTCTGCTTTGCCAGCACATCCTAATGAGCAATGAATTAAGTGGTTTCAGAAGACCTTGAGGATGGCAGAGTATTCTCATATGAATTAGTTTCCTTAAGGAAAAATTAATTCTTTCAGGTCATACAGGAAGTCTTGGAGAACCTTCCTAAAAATTAGATGATGAAAATAAGATAAAAACAGAGAGGGAGGTGAACCATAAGAGACAAGCAAAATACAGAGAACAAACTAAGGGTTGCTGGAGGGGAGGTGGATGGGGGGATGGGCTAAATGGGTGATGGGTGCCAAGGAGGGTACTTGTTGGGATGAGAACTGGGTGTTATATGTAAGTGATGAATCACTAAATTCTCCTGAAACCATTATTATATATATGTTAACTAACTTGGATTTAAATAAAATTTTAAAAATAAATAAATAAACAAACAAATAAATAAAAGATAGATAGATAGATAAATGAATAAATGGATGAGATAAGTAAATAAAAGCTTACAGTGTTGGGGTGCCTGGGTGGCTCAGTCAGTTAAGCGTCAGACTTCGGCTCAGGTCATGATCTCACTGTTCCCGAGTTCGAGCCCTGTGTCAGGCTCTGTGCTGACAGCTCAGAGCCTGGAGCCTGTTTAAGATTCTGTGTCTCCCTCTCTCTCTCTGCTCCTCCCCCACTGTGCTCTGTCTCTGTCTCTCTCTCAAAAATAAATACATATTTAAAAAAATTTTTTAAAAGTGTCGGCATGAAAAGGTGCTCAACATCACTCATCATCAGGAAAATGCAAATCAAAACCACAAAGAGATAATCACCTCAGACTTGTCAGAATAGCTAAAGTGAACAACGCAAGAAACAACAGGTGTTGGCGAGGATGTGGAGAAAGGGGAACGAACCCTCTTGCACTGTTGGTGGAAATCCAGACTGGTGCAGCTGCTCATGACTCATGTGTATGAGTCCTTTTTTTTTTTTTTTTTTTTTAATGTTTATTTATTTTTGAGAGAGAGAAAGAGCACGAGCAGGGGAGGGACAGAGAGAGGGAGACACAGAATTCAAAGCAGCTCCAGGCTCTGAGCTGTCAGCACAGAGCCCAATGCAGGGCTTGAACCCACAAGCCCTGAGATCATGACCTGAGCCGAAGTCGGGCGCTTCACCGACTGAGCCACCCAGGCGCCCTGCGTATGAGTCCCCTATATCTATATCTATCTATATATAGATATAGATATATATATCTATATATATGACTACTGTCTTCTCTCCAGCTTGCTTTTTTACTCTATTATCTCTTGATGAACAGATGCTATTAATTTTTAAGGCCCAATTTATTAATTTTTCTTTTATGGTCAGTATATTTGTGTCTTGTTTAAGAAATATTTGCCTAACTCAAAGTCATGAAAATATTTTGTGATGTAATTTAGAAATTTTATTATTTTGCTTTTTACACTAAAGATTATGATCTATGATTGATTTTGATAAAATTTATTAATTTGTGATAAAATTTATCAGTTTTCTTAGTTTTTTAAAAGTGCAACCTTTGGCTTTGTTGATTTTATCTATTATATGTTTGCTTTCTGTTTCACTGATATCTGCTTGTATTTTTATTCCATTTTAAGTTTAATTTGCTGTGTTTTCTAACTTAAAATACATGCCTAAATCAGTAATTTTTTTAGCTTCTCTTTTGTTCGAATAGGTACAGAAAAGGCTACACATTGCTCTTAGATACTGCTTTAGATGCATTTTTGTGAAGTTTGTTTTTCTGCATTAAAGCTCTAATTTTATAATCAATTAAGGTTTAATTTACATACAATAAGCTATATCTGTTTCATGCATATAGTTTGGTAAGTGTTGACAAATGTATACACCTATGTAGCCATAATCAAAATACACCACAATCAAGATACCAAACCTACATCAATCTACAAAGCTTCTGCACAATAAAGGAAACCATCAACAAAATGAAAAGGCAACCTACTGAATGGAAGAAAATATTTGGAAATTATGTATCCCATAAGGGGTTAATATCCAAAATATATAAAGTGTCAACACCAGGAAAACCAAATGATTCATTTAAAAGATGGACAGAGGATTTGAATAGACTTTTTTTCAAACAAGAAATACAGATGGCCAACAGGTACATGAAAAGATGCTCATCATCACTAATGCAAATCAAAGCCACGATGAGATATCACCTCATACCCATTAAAATGACTAGTATCAACAAGAAAGAAAGAACAACTATTGGTAAGAATGTGGAGAAAGGGAACCCTTGTGTGTGGTTAGTGGGAATGTAAATTGGTGCAGCCACTATGGGAAACAGTACAGCAGTTCCTCAAAAATTTAAAAATAGAGCTACCTTATCCAGCAATTCCATTTCTAGGCATTTATTTGAAGACAACAAACAAAACTAACTGAAAAAGATATATGCATTCTTTTGTTTATTTGCAGCATTATTTATAATAGCTAAGATATGAAAACAACCTTAGTGTCCATATATGGATGAGTGGATAAAGAAAATGTGGTATATATATACAATGGAATATTATCAGACCATCAAAAACAATGAAATCTTGCCATTTGCAACAAGGTGGATGGCCCTTGAGGGCATCATGCTAAGTGAAATAAGTTAGAGAAAGACAAATACCATATGATCTCACTTATATATGGAATCTAAAAATAAATGAAAAATAAAACAAGCTCATAGATACAGAGAACATATTGATGGTTGTCAAAGGTAGGAGATGGGCTAAATGTGTGAAGGAAGTCAAAAGGTACAAAGTTCCAGTTATAAATAAATCATGGGGGTATAGTATATGTAGTATACAGTAATGTGACTATAATTAATTATACTGTATTGCATATTTGAAAGTTATTAAGAAAATAGATCTTAAAAGTTCTCATCACAAGAAAAAATTGTAATTGTAGTAAAATAGACTTATTGTGGTGATCATTTTGTAGTATATACAGATATCAAATCATTATGGTGTATACCTGATAGTAATATAACATATTATTATATTTTGTATGTTATATGTTAATTATACTTCAATAAAAATAAACAAAATGCTTCCACTTCCAAAAAAAGAAATGACAGTTGTTCTAAAGGGGAATTACTGGCAGGCAAGTAAAAAAGATTAGAAAATGCTTTTCATGTACTTTTGATTTGGTTTTTTGATACCTCAATACAAGAGAACCAAAAGATCCTTGGATTTCTTTATCATTTTATCATTATGTACATCAAATAGATTATCTTTCCATTTAAGTCCTATCTGTTGAAAAAGGATATCAACTGTATTGGCCCCCAAATTCCTCATGCCCCTTCATAGTAAATCCTATCTATGCCTGACCTCAGGTAACCATTTATCTTCTTTCTGCCATTATAGTTTCCATTTTTCTATAATTTTATAAATAGATCATACAGTATATACTTCTGGCTTCTTTCATGCAGTATAATGCCTCTGAGATTGATCCATGTGGTTGAGTGTTTTGGTAGTCCATTCTTTTGTATTCCTGGGTAGTATTCTATTACAACTCCACCAATTTTGATGTCATATTTTATTACTATTATTTATATGGTGATATCCTTGACCCATTGTATTTGGTGACTTTTAGGTTATTTTTTGTTATTGATCTATCTTAATTTTACTATGGTCAAAGAACATGCTCTGTGTGTTTTAACACTTCTGAAATTTTTTGAGACTTGCTTTCTGATTCTAAATATGTAATCATGCTTTTCCAATCTTTTTATAACTTCTTTCTTCTCCTGTTTTGTCAGTTACTGATAAAATTGTGCTAACATTCCCAACTATGAATCTGAGCTTGTCTGTTATTCCTTTAATTTTGTCGAGTTATGCTTTATGTATTTTTATGTTATTATTTATGTTATTAAGTGCATACAAATTTAGTGTTAATGTGTCTTCATATTGAATAACCTTATCATCATTATAAAATGTCTTTCTTATTGCTAGTATGTACTTTGAAAGAAGTCTGACCAAATTAGCTTCATTTTGCATTGTATAACTTTCAATATCCTCTTACTTTCAATTGAGTTCTTATATTTAAGAAGTCTCTCCTTTAAGCATCTTATAATTGAACTTTTATTTTCACTAGCTCTCCAATTATTTTTTAATTGGGGTATTGAGTATATTTACATTTAATGAACTTATGTATTTAATTTTAAACTTACTATATCACTGTTTTCTATTATGTTTCATCTGTCTGTTTTTTCTCTTTTTTTCCCCTCATTTTCTACTTTAAACTCTGTAACTATTACATAGTTTGCATACTTTTAATGGTTACCCTAGAGATCACAACAGGCATTCTTGATGTATTAGAATACACCTAGGTGAGTACTTGGATCACTTCTGTATAATGCAAGAACCTTACATCTCTTTAACTTCATATATTTTTGGTTCATTGTCCTATTATTATCATGTATTTAATCCTGTACATGCATCAATACCCACCTATGCCCACACACAGGGTATTATTTTTTTGTATTTTAAACTATCCATATTCATTTAGACTTACCTGTTTATCCATTCTTATGCTCTTCATTTCCTCCTTCATTGCCTGCTTCCATCTGGGATTGTTTTCCTTCTTCAAGTTTTTTTTTTTTTTCCTTTTAATTTTCATTCTTTTTTTTTTTAAGCACAATAATGATTTCAGGAATAGAATTTAGTGATTCATCACTTACATATAACACCCAGTGCTCATCCCAGCAAGTGCCCTCCTTAATGCCCATTGCCCATTTAGCCCATCGCCCCACCCAGCACCCTGCCAGCAACCCTCAGTTTGTTCTCTGTATTTAATAGTCTCTTATGGTTTATCTCCCCCTCTTATTTTTGCTTCCCTTCCCCATGTTCATCTGTTTTGTTTCTTAAATTCCACATTTGAGTGAAATCATATGATATTTATCTTTCTATGAGTTATTTCACTTAGCATAACACACTCTGGTTCCATCCACGTTGTTGCAAATGGCAAGATTTCATTCTTTTTGAGCACTGAGTAATATTCCATTGTGTGTGTATGTATGTATGTATGTGTAGACACATACACACATAGCACATCTTCTTTATACATTTATCAGTTGATGGGCATTTGGGCTCTTTCCATACTTTAGCTATTGTTGATAGTACTGCTATAAACATTGGAGTACATGTGCCCCTTCAAAACAGCACACCTGCATCCTTTGGATAAATACCTCATAGTGCAATTGCTGGGTTGTAGGGTAGTTCTATTTTTAATTTTTTGAGGAACCTCCATACTGTTTTCCAGAGTGGCTGCACCAGTTTGCATTCCCACCAGCAGTGGAAAAGAGATCCTCTTTCTCTGCATCCTTGCCAACATCTGTTGTTGCCTGAGGTGTTAAGTTGAGCCATTCTGGCAGATGTGAGGTAGTGTATCATTGTAGTTTTGATTTGTATTTCCCTGATAATGAGTGATGTGGAGCATCTTTTGATGTGTCTCTTAGCCACCTGGATGTCTTCTTTGGAAAAGTGTTTACTCATGTCTTTTGCCCATTTGTTCAATGGATTGTTTGTGTTTCGGGTGTTGGGTTTCAGAAGCTCTTTATAGATTTTGGATACTAACCCTTTGTCTGATATGTCATTTGCAGATATCTTCTCCCATTCCTTCAGTTGCCTTTTAGTTTTGTTGATTGTTTCCTTTGCTGTGCAGAAGCTGTTTATTTTGATGAGGTCCTCGTTAGTTCATTTTTGCTTTTGTTTCCCTTCCCTCCGGAGACATGTTGAGTAAGAAGTTGCTGCAGCCAACATCAAAGAGGTTTCTGCCTGCTTTCTCCTCGAGGATTTTGATGGCTTCCTGTCTTACGTTTAGGTCTTTCATCCATTTTGAATTTATTTTTGTGTGTGGTGTAAGAACGTGGTCCAGGTTCATTCTTCTGCATGTCGCTGTCCAGTTTCCCCAGCACCACTTGCTGAAGACACTGTCTTTATTCCATTGGATATTCTTTCCTGCTTTGTCCAAGATTAGGTGGCCATATGTTTGTGGGTCCATTTCTGGGTTCTCTATTCTGTTCCATTGATCTGAATGTCTGCTCTTATGCCAGTACCATAGTGTCTTGATGATTAGAATTTTGTAATACAGATTGAAGTCCAGGATTGTGATGCCTCCAGCTTTGGTTTTCTTTTTCAAGATTGTTTTGGCTATTCAGAGTCTTTTCTGGTTCCATACAAATTTTAGAATTGTTTGTTGTAGCTCTGTGAAAATGCTGGTGTCATTTTGATAGGGATTACACTGAATATGTAGATTGCTTTGGATAGTATTGACATTTTAACCATATTTGTTCTTCCAGTCCATGAGCATGGATTGAGGAAGTTTTTAATATTTCTTCAGTAAAAATCTGCTAGTGAAACTTACTGCATTTCTTTTATTTGTGTGAGGGTCTTATCATTTTGTCTTTATTTTGGAAAGATTGTCATTTGATATGGAGTTCTAGGTTGAGATGGGGTTTTGCCTACCATTTTAAAGGTGTTATTCTATTGTCTGTAGGCCTTCATCATTTCTGTTGAAAGATGGCTGTGAATCTTATGTTTGTTTTCTTTTTTAATATAATACATCTTTTCTCTCTGCTCTAAAATTTTTTGGTTTATCTTTGGTTTTTCAACAATTTTTTGTTTTTTGTTTTTTTTAATAATGTGCCCTAGTTGTGATTTTCTTTATATTTGTACTGCTTGGAGTTCGTTATTGAATATGTGGCTTGACTTCATTATTGAATATGTGGCTTGACTTAGTCTGTCACTTTTAGGAAATGCTCAGCCAGTATCTCTCTAAATTCTATTTGGCCTTGCTCCTTTATTCTGGACTTCCAAATATTCATATTTTACTGTGTCACTTATGTCTTCATTTTGTGTTTCCATCTGCCCTTTGTGTCTTCATCTGGATATTTTTTACTAATCCTTTCTCTACTCTATTGCAGTCTTAATTTTGGTTGTTTTATTTTTCAGTTCTGGAATTGTTATTTGATTCTTTTTAAAAATAGATTCCATTCTCCTTTGTGAGTTTTTTTTCCTATTTTCTTGTACAGATTAATCACAGGTATTTTTTTTTTAATGTTTGTTTATTTTTGAGAGAGATTGAGACAGAGCATGAGTAGGGGAAGGGCAGAGAGAGAGGGAGACATAGAATCTGAAACAGGCTCCCGGCTCTGAGCTGTCAGCACAGAGTCTGACATGGGGCTCAAACTCAGCAATGGTGAGATCATGACCTAGGCCGAAGTCAGATGCTTAACCGACTGAGCCACCCACGTACCCCAAATCATAGGTATTTTAAAGTCCAAGTCTGATAAAGTCTAATATCTGATCACCTGTTCATATATTACTATTATCTCTTGATTTTTATTTTCTCATATTTTCTTTCATGCTTGGTTTTTTTTAATAGAAATCTGGATTTTGTATGTGAAAAATTATATAAGGCTTTGAATGATTTTACTCCAAAGAAGATTTAGTATTTTTCTGGTAGGAAGATAGAGTATAATGGATCCATTTGACCCCGTGTGTACTATCTTTTGCTTCATGGGTGAGACCTTCCAGCATTTCAGCTAAAAGCCTGAGGTATTTATTAGAAATCTTCCTCTTTGGTGGGCTCCACATCTTACTTTCTGTGTCCTTGACACTATGAGACCACTGAAATCTCTGCTTAGTTGTTTTTAATATTGTTGCAGACCACTTTTTCCAAAAATTTCCCCTTCTGTGAAATATTATTTTGCTCCTGTGAGGAGATATGAGAGATCACATTTTCGTAATGTTCCCCTTACACTTTTCGTTAGATAAGCGTTCGTTAATAGTTTCAGATTTTCTGTGGGAGAGGGGAAATAGTCACTGATCCTCTTGTTTACAGTGGAACAAAGATGGTACTAGATTTGCATACTGATAAATCTTAATCTCTGAGGGTAAGAGTTTCATTTAGTTTCCCTGCCCTTAAATCACTCATTTTCCGTTTTTTATTTTAGGCAAATTGTCTACTTCTTCTTCATTGCCAAGGACAGTTATGTTTATAGCCATTTAGAACAGCAAATGCATGCTCATACATATACATACACATATAAAAGAAATCTTAGCAACTTAAAGTTGGAAAGCTTCACAGTGTGTGTGTGTGTGTATATAGGGGTTAACTTCATGCTTAGCTTTTGCTTATAGTATTTCAAAAACATTTTTTATTAGTATTAAATAATACATGAGGGACTATTTTTGGGTGGGGTCTTTTTTTTGTTCCTGTTATTATACATATTAATAGGACAGACTTTTTATGGGTCAGAGCTCAACTGGGAAGATATGATGTTATTTTAAATATGGATTTTTCTTCTGAAACTGTAACAATAAAAGGTTAGGTTTGTGAAGCTGGAGTCCTGGAAGGAGAATGAATGATTTGTAATGCTCTTGAAAGTGTCTGAAAAATTTTTAAAAATTTCTTTATGTGCTTGGTCCCATAAGAGCTTTTCTGAAATAGCTTTGTAGTTTCTGTGAAACCCGTCGTCTTTCAACTGAAAGGCTAATTGAAGCCATCACACCATTACTAGAATAAGGAAGAGAAAGAGTAGGATTATGAGGATGATAAAAATGTGTAAAATTAGAATACAGGGATTGGTGTGTATCCTAAGGGTTTGATTATAGTCATTCTCTTTCAAAAACAACATTATTCTTTGAGAAAAGAAGAAAAGATTACTTTTTAAAATAGAAAAGAAAAAACTAACCTGCAAAGACGTAACACAAGGAGCCTTCAAATAAAATGCTACTCATGGTTTCCTGAATTTATGATTTTTCTCAAAATAGAGATCTCTATACTAAATTCAAATGCCTTAAATATCCCAAACAATAAAGTCACATTTATTCCTGAGTAGATTAGTTACAAGATTATGGGGACTTATTTCCTGTTTACTAATTGTTATCCAGTTGGCAATATCTTTACAACTTTGAAGCCTCCTCCTTAACCAGACCTTTTCCTGCATCTTTTAAAGACCAAGGAAGGGTGTGAATCTGAATTGCTTTCCACCTCCTTCCCATCTGTCCAAATCTTACTAGCCCACTTCCCTTGTGAAGCTTGTTCTACCCACTTCTACCCACAGTGATTTATAGATTAAAAATACTCTAGAAAGTTTAGATGATTATTATGGATTATGTTTGAACATTGATTAATTTCATTTAAGTGTTTTCTTCAGCGTGTTCAGTCTTTGAGGGAAGAGGTTCTCTCTGATATTTTCTTTTTCTTTGTTTTAGAGAGCAGAGTGCAGTACTGGCTACATGATGTAATATAATTAACTCTGTGCTGTTGACTTGATGAAACTGTGTTATTCCAGGTCCTCTCAGAAGCTTGTCACCAAAACAGGATTAAATGTGTAAGCAGTGTATTAGGGGAGATGCCTGTAAGAGAAAATGGAGACGCTGGGAGAGCCATTGGACTACAATGTTAGTCTGACCCCAAGGGAAGAAGATAGGAAGTAAGATTAGGTAGAAGTGTCTTGGAGTGTAGTGCATTTATAAGGAATGTTTGGCAAGGCCAATGGGAGTCTTTGGCTAAGTTGTGTGTGGGGTCCCACTTCTCCCAGAAGCTGGCCTGCCTTAATGTCTTGTTGTGTTCAGTCGTTGGCTGGGAGTATACCCTGGGAAGTGTGGCCTTAGTGCAAATGTTAGGATGGATTTCAGGACATACCAGTTGGCAACTTGGACCAATTATGTTTTCTGCTGTTGGAGATTAGACAGGTTCATTTTCATGGTCACCAAACAGATATTTTAAATGAGAATGTAATGTATATAAACACTACAAGAGCTCTCTCTACAGTTTCTTCTTCTATAAAATAATTTTGTTTATAATAATTACTCAACATAAGCTCTTTAAAGAGCAAGGATGTTGTTTTTATTTTATAGAGTTCCTTTTTGCTGTCCTTCATGTACCATTTTTTTTTTTTTAATCAAAAGTCCAAAGATATAAACTAAACACTCTGGGTAATTTCCCATAATCATACGGTAGTTTACTTATAATAGGGGCATTAAATGTTTTTTTAAGTATATGATAGTCTAGCTATTTTACATTTCCTTTTTTTAAATGAGTATATCAGTTCACTTTTAAATTGTTGCCAAGGGCTTTATTTTTTTTTTTTTTCAAGTGTTATATAAAAGGAAACTTACATCTAGGAATTTTGCCAGCTATGTTAGATAAGAAAATTGCTTTATGAGTGAATATTTGTGAGTACATCTAGTTTTCTATGTTTATATTTGCCAGAGTTTAGATTATTTCATATCAGGGAGTCTATTTTTGGAGCTTATGTTAATACTCTTCTTTTTGCCAGCATATAGGATAAACTTAATAACCTTTTTTAAGCCCCAATTTTTTATTATTAGAATCAACAGACAAAATTATTCTGAATTTATTTATATATGTATGTATACATCCATATTTCCATATATTTTTTAAAGAATGTCAAACTTATAGGAAAGTTGCAAGTACATAATTTTGTTTTCCTATAGTGTTTGAGAGTGGTTTGCCAACATGATGCTGCATCACCCCCAAATACTTCAGGATGTTTTCAAAGAAGCAAGAATATTCTCTTGTAATGAAACATCCAAATCAAAAAGGAACATCGATGTACTGCTACAACCCAAGCCTTAGACTTCATTCAGGTTTCACTAGCTGTCCACATAACGTCCTTTACAGAAAAAAGGACCTAGGTCAGAATCATACCTTTCTATTAGTTGACATCTTCTTGATATCTGGAATAGTTTCTCACTCCTTCCTTTATTTGGTACTTGTGAAGATTATAGCCCAGTCATTTTTTGAAATGTCCCTCAATTTGGGTTTGTCTTATGTTTCCGCATGGTTGGACTCAAGTTATACATTTTTGGCAAGAGTAACACAAAAGAAACATCTCTTATCTCCTCCTCTCAGGTAGCACACAGCTGCAGGTTTTCCCATAATTGATGATGGTCACTTTGAAAATTTTTTTTTAATGTTGATTTCTGAGACAGAGACAGAGCACGAGTGGGGGAGGGGCAGAGAGAGAGAGGGAGTCACAGAATCAGAAGCAGGCTCCAGGCTCTGAGCTGTCAGCACAGAGCCCGATGCGGGGCTTGAACTCACAAACCGTGAGATCATGACCTGAGCTGATGATGGTCACTTTGATCACATAAATAAGGTGTTGTTGACCAGACTTCTCCACTGTGAAGTTTCTCTTTTACCTTTTGCAATTAAGAAGTATTTTGGGGTGGAGTAATAATTATATAAACATACCTTCTTCATCAGACTTTGCATTTATTTATTTGTGTGTGTGTGTGTATACAGGATGTATATATACACACACATACACACACATATTATCATAGACTCATCAATTCTCATTTTATTCAGTGTATTACTAACTCTCTTACTATAATTATTTGTTTTGGTGCTCAGATTGTTCCCAACTGGACGGTGGGAGACCTTCAAGCTGGCGTTTTGGCATATCCTATCATTCTCTGAGCACTGCCTTTCTTTCTGGCCCAAAAAGATGCTCCAGGCTTCCTTTGCCCCAGAACTAGACCATTTCTCTAAGGATCCCTTCTTTCTTTAGTTAAAAATCGTAGAAAACCAAGATTTCTACACTAGGTGTATTCACTGATATTAGGATGAGTTACTCACAAGTCATCTCACCGGACAGAGCTAAGAAATATATATGTGCGTGTGAATATATGTATCGACACATATTTGCATGTCTGTATACAAACAGTTTTTTCAGTATTTTTAATGAAATAATTCACATACCATAAAATGCATCCCTTGAAATAAGTGTACATTTTAGTGGTTTTTAGTATATTCATGAAGTTATGCAACCATCATCACTATTACGTTCTAGAACATTCCACCACTCTAAAAGGAAACCTGTATCCATTAGAAGTCACTCTCCAGCATCCCTACTCTCAGCCTCTGGCAATCAATAATCCACTTTCTCTTTCTGTGGATTCGCTAGGTTTTGTTGTTTTTGTTGTAGTAGTTTGGTGACTTTTGTGAACTAATTATATAAAGTCTATTCTTTGTCATGTGTGGCCACTGAAGTCTGCTTGGTGGTTAGCTAATGATTAGAAAGAGGTTTGCTTATACTTCCTAGAACCCGTAACTTTCCCACTCTTTGCCAAGGGGCTCTGTGGATGTGCTTAGGCATACTTTTATTATTCAGCTAACCGGGTAACAATTCTATTTTACCTTCACTTCCTGCTTGTGCAGAGCCTCAATCAATGTCAGCCAGAAATGAGAGCCTAAAGCCTTCTCATGCCTTTTCTGAGCTTACCCAAAGCTTTGGGCACCTGTACAGTTTTACACATGGACGTGGACCTCTATATTCTCAGAAATAAGTCTGAGTTTTTCAAAGACCTTATGGACATCTCATTCTATAGCTTTTTCCTTTTAAACCTTTTGGTTAAGTCTGTTGTCTGCTTCAACTTTTATCTACCACCTGAAGGCAGTCATAAAATTAAACAATCACTTGTAATTGTTTTTGACAAATGCCCTGGGGAAAGGGCTTTTCACACTGGGTGAGCCTTGCAAGTGGTCTTTGGGGAACCACCACACAGGTCTAACAATGCTCATTCTCTGCAAATGATTCTTTGCAGGATTTGTAGCCATCCCCTTTTGCTCCTGATGGTCTCCAGGATGCTTGTTTTCACTGCAAAAGCAAGGTGTTAGTTTTCAAGGTCATCAAGGGGCTGCAGAGGTAGAGCTAAGGGAAGTTAAAAAATGCCACAAAGTTCACTGTCCTTACTGAGATTCGGTCGTTTTTCTGTAATAAATGTTCCTCAGGTTGCTGCAAATCTTAAGTCAATTTCCAGAGCACTAGAAAAGCTGATTGTAACGATTTTTGCTATCTTTCCTGCTGTTATGGAGGAGCACATTTGTAGAGATCCTTACTCTGCCTTTTTTGCTGATGTCACTGCCCATATTTGTTTTTATACCTTTTTACATATGTTGAAAATTAGGGATTCACAGGAATACTTTCAATTTCAATTAAATATCAGCAAATGAATTCTGTTCTTTTTCCTATATTTGTTAACTCCCTTCTCTAATAATGAAAAAACCTAGTTCTCATTATTTTTCATGTATTTATCCATTTGATCAATATCCCTGTATGTAACCAGCTTCCCATTGCTGTGGCCTCTCCTGTCTTGCACAGATGGCCTCTTTACAGTGGTCAGGCTCTAACATCCCATGTGTGTCACTCCATTGATTCCTTATTCTTGGCCATCCGCTTCCCCACATGGATGGCCTCATCATCCTGGTTAGAGTATAATGTCGGACCACCCCTCTGTGTCATGTTTATCTTGCTTTGCCTGATGGCTTCTGGAAGGAAATGGGAAGTTTGACTACTTTTTAATAAAACAAGAATCCATAAGCATTGTAATGGTGAGTGAGACCTCATCCAGACAGCTCCATACTCATCCTGATGATGGCTCAAATGGGATATGTGGAAGAAGGACATTGTAGTCCTCCTTGACATCAGCCTGTCATTGCTACTATTATTCACCTCATGCTGTGCCCAGGCGCTGTTTAATCCTCAGGCAAGTTTATACAGTGGTTTTTATTTTTACCTTTGTGTTACAGATGAAGATAATCTGCTCCCCTTTATCACAGAAGGCCTCAAAAGATTTGTCTATACCTGCTCTAACCAGTTTCTCTCCTCCAACTATTTACTAAACCCACTTCAGTCAGGATTTCACCTGTATTACTTTATTGAAGATGATCTTGTCAGAAGACAAACATATTCCAAATCATAAAACATCGTCATCTTAGTTAATAGTAACTCCATTCTTCCCATTGCTCAGGCTAGAAACCTTGCATTGTTTTTGACTCTCCTTTCTTTCTCTTACACTTAAGTTGAGAAAGTGTTAGCTACCACTAGAAGCAGAGGTCCCAGGATGTCAACCCACGGCATAGTTTGCAAGTGTTGAGGTTACTAAGAAAGACACAGCTCACACAGCCACTGGATGGAGCAATACTTTCCCCTCATAGAAAAAAGAGCAAGGTCAACTTCAGTAGTGAGTGTCAGTCCTCCAAGATGCCTATCACAGGGAGATGGTCTGCATGCACCTCTTCTGTGCTGCAGAAGAAAGAGCCCATTCCCTCCCCCTAGAGACTGTGGATAACTGTGGGGTTGACCAGGTGCCATATGACATACACACTTATAAAGAAGTATGCATCAAGCCTGGAATCGGGAAAGATGACCAAACAAGGTGATAAGCCCAGCACAGGGAGTAAGGGCTCCTTACCTCCATGTGAGAAAATATCCCAGGGCTGCAGCATACTCTTTTGCAACCGTGCAGAGGTCAACAGGTTGTGCAGGACTGTCTTTCACAACACATCTCATCCATTAGGAAATCTTATTGGCTCTATCCTCACAATACATCCAGACTGCATCTCATTACTTCCACTGTAGCCACCCTGGTCTAAAACTACAGCTCTCCACCTGGTTTTTCTGTTTCATTCATTTTTAAAGCTTAAGTCCTTACAGAGGTTTACAAGGTTGTAAACTTCACGTATGACTGTTCTCTGCATCATGAACTCTGTCCTAGTCACACACATGCCAGGCTTGCTCCCCCATCAGAGCCCTTGCACCGACTGTTCCCTCTGCTCAGAACACTTCTCCCAGAGATCTGTCTGCATGGCTTGCTCTTCTGCCTGTCTTGACTTCTTGCTCCAGTGTTACTTGCCCAGCACTGTCTGCCCTAACCCCCCTCTTACACTTGCAGTGTCCTCCGAGTCCAGCATTCCTTAGCCCCTTCCCCTGTGTTACGTTTTGCCACTGCACTTACCTTCACACTTACTTACACTGTTGTCTTTTTCCAATAAAAAAACAAGCTTTGTGAGAGCAGGTGTTTTGTCCATTTTGTTCACTGCTTAGACCAGTCTTTCAAAAAAACTCTCCACAAATATTTATTGCCTCAAAGTGTTTGAAACTTAGGGAAGTTAACTAATTATTGTAAGAGGCAGAAGTGGAATTTGAAGTGTTTGGCATTCAGATCCACTATTAGAAAACTTGTAAGTAAATTTTTTGACGAACAATGATTTTAGAACACTTTACCATAAAAAGCTACTGTCCTGGGTCCTATAGTTAGGGGCCAGTTTTATAGTTTGGAAGCGAATCTGAGAGCCTCGTAACCATATTGCTTTTATAGGAAAACACATGCCGAATTTCAAAGAAAATACTGGTAAATGAACTGTTGATTACTATGGACTGTCTGTACTGAATTCTAAAGGAATAGGAAGATATGTCATTCATAATGACTCTAAAGGCTTGGAGGAAAAGGAATACGATGAGGAATGTTTGGTACTGAAAATTTTTATAAAAATATTGATTTAGTCCCAAATTTTAAAACTTCAAATTGTGGTGTGAGAATACATCTACATTACCTTTTTATTTACTTGGTATTTCTAATGTTTATGGCCCTTCTTAAAACTAATTATTCATTATTCTAATCACTAAAAATTTTGGTTTTGTTCATGAAAAACATTTTATATTGATTTGCTTTTTGTGGGCTAATTCAGAAATAAATGATGTCAACTTAATTCTGGATATCAGTGTGTGTGCATTCCCAAAGATGTATTTATATATTTCTAAGATATATAGATAAATACAATTAGATACAGATGTTATCTAAGAGGGTACACACACACACACACACACACACACACACACACACGTATGCACACACACACACAGTAGATCTCCATTATTCATAGATTCCATATTTGCAAATTTGCCTATTCACCAAGATTTATTTGTAACCCCCAAATCCGTACCCTCGCTATTTTTGTGATCATTGATTGATGTACCTCTCCACTGTGTTGAAAAATTTGAGACCTGATGTATACATTCCAAAGTTCACATGAAACCAGGTAATTGTCTGTCTTCTTGTTTCAACTCTCATTCTATAAATAACAGTTCTTTTTTGAAGTTTAGTACCTCATTTTTGTGCTTTTTGTGATTCTGGTGTTGGTGATTATGCTGTTTAAAATGGCCACCAAGTATAGTGAAGTGCTATCTAGCAATGCCAAGCACAAAACACAAGAAGGCCATGACGTACCATATGGAAAATATGTGTGTTCATTAAGCTTTGTTGAGTGGTAGTGATATTGCCCATGATTTCAATATGAACTAATGAACAATAAGTATCAAATAAAGTGTCTTTAAATAGAAATACACATAGACATAAAACAAGGTTATGGTGGATTGATTGACCAGGGGCTCCCAGAAGCCTAATCCTCTGTTTCCCGCTTTGGGGCATCGATTCAGTATCTGCTAATTCAGTGTTCACAGCAACTTTATAGAGCAAACAGCTGCAAGGAATGAGAATCTACTGTGCATAGGTATAATTTTCTCCAAGAAGAGTAGTTTCCAGTGGTTATCTACCTCACTATTTTATTTTATTTATTTTTTTTACCTCACTATTTTAATCACTTATGTTAAACTCCAGCAGAGCCTTGGTATGTGTTTTTCATATATCTGTTTTCTAGAGATGTCACCCAATTTGAAATCTTATCACAAATCATCGACTGGAAAATTACTAATAAGTAGTAAGCTTTTAAAAATTTTAGTTAGATGTTTAAAATTATGAAATATACATTCAAATGAGAAAACATGATTTGTATTTCTGAGTTTTAAAAGTCAATAATAGAAGTAACATCCTTATGCCAACAGCTTAGGAAATACAGTATTACCAATATCTTTGGATACTTCCAGGTGTCTTCTCAGAGTCAATCTTCCTCCACCCCACCAGAGTCAGCCACTCTCCTAAACTTGGTGATTACCATTCTTCTACCTTCTTTAAATAAACCCACATCTCTGATTAGTTTATGACTGTGTACTGAATACAACACAGAAAGAAAAATTTATGTTTTATCATTAAGTTCTGCGGTTGCTCACCCGAACTCTGCCACATTTGTCAACAATCACTAAGATCCAGAGTCTACATAGTAAGAGTAGCTAAGACCTCGAGATCCGAAGCCAGGCTGCCTGAGTTTGAATTCTAGCCTGCTGCTTACTAACTGGGTGACCCTGGGCAAGTAATTTAGCTTTTTGTGCCTCTGTTCCTTCTTCTATAAAATGGATGTATTGGCGCGCCTGGGTGGCTCAGTCGGTTAAGTGTCTGACTTCAGCTCAGGTCATGATCTTGTGGTGTGTGAGTTCGAGCCCCACATCGGGCTCTGTGCTGACAGCTCAGAGCCTGGAGCCTGCTTTGGATTCTGTGTCTTCCTTTCTCTCTGACCCTCCCCCACTTGTGCTCTCTCTCTCTCTCTCTCTCTTTCTCTCTCTCTCAAAAATAAATTAAAAATGTGGAAAAAAAATTTTAATGGATATATTAATAGTACTTAATTCAGAGGGTTTTTGTTAAGGATTAAATACATTTATATAAACACCTAGAACAATGGGCAGCAATTATCAATAAATGTTAGTGGCTATTTTGCGGTCAGAGAAATTAATGCTAAAGGATTCTTTGCAAAGCCATGTGTGTTATGTGCTGTATTAAATAATCTTTTCTTTAAAGGTTACCCTAATTTCTTTTAGACAGCCAGGTGTCTTACGGTTCTTGTCACTCTGTGACATCTTTTCATTTAGCTTTTCGTGGCACTATTTAAACATAGTTTTTCCTTGGTATCTCTTTTTGTCTCTTAGATTGTATGAGAACAGATCTCTTTTTAGTCTATAAATAAACTTATTTCCACATATTTTACACTTGGTTGTTTCCATGACATACTCATTGAAGGGCTCTTGGTGCCAAGAACAGTCCAAAGGCTGGTTTGTTTGTTTTGATTTCATTTTGGCAGAAGCTCATTGCAGGTAGTAGATGAAACTGTTTGTCTATCAGTAGCCAGTTCATCAGCAAATATATCAGTTCCTTTAGCACTGCCAAGAGCTAAATAGGGATATGTTTCAGAAGTTTGATCCTCTCTTGTATGCCCACATCACAGCCTCTCTGGCTTCTTAGAGTACATGTTCTGATTTCCTTTTCATTTTTTCCTGTGAATCTGAGCTTCCTTCCTCTTTACCTATAAGTGTGTTTGTGTGATGAAATAGACAATAGATACCTGTATGTTATCCATTCCTGGGACAAAAGAGAACTGTCATTCTGTGTTTCCTGCATCAACCTAGTAAAGGTTTGTGTGTGAGAGAGTATTTTGGGAGGAAGAAGATTGTAGATTAATCTTTAGATACAATTTAGCTGTAAGACTAAAATTTTCCCTAATGTTTTTAAGGTAATTCAAGATCAGTACTGGTTATTTTGTGTGTGTTTGGGTTGGTAAAGAAAGTCCCACTACCCTGTGGGAAATTATTTTCAAAGTTAGCATCCCACACTTTAAAAAAAAATCAAGTGTTTTCTATATTTATTTGATAAAGAAGAACTTACATTTATAGATAAATGTTAGCACCAACTAGATTATGCCTTACAAATATCACGTTATGTCTAAGTTCTAGCCTGTAGTGAGCATGTTAATAAATATATTACATAGAGAAATTAAAAGTTCTCCTTCCCTAAACCCAGAAGTCATAGATTGAAAAAGATTAAACAAGAATCAAGATTTGTCAAAATGTCATCAAGAATTGTCATTTCTCGGGGCGCCTGGGTGGCTCAGTCGGTTAAGCGTCCTACTTCAGCTCAGGTCACGATCTTGCAGTCCACGAGTTCGAGCCCTGCGTCGGGCTCTGGGCTGATGGCTCAGAGCCTGGAGCTTGCTTCCGATTCTGTGTCTCCCTCTCTCTCTGCCCCTCCCCCGTTCATGCTGTGTCTCTGTCTCAAAAATAAATAAACGTTAAAAAAAAATTTTTTTTTAAATAAAAGAAGAATTGTCATTTCTCTTGAGACTGTGGAGTCTTATCCCCCAACCCTTTTGACCCCCAAGGCAAATCAGAAGATAGGCCCTTCCATCGTTTATGGACCCAAATGCATAAATGTCTAAGAAGAATAACTCTGCACAGAGTGAGTCTAAATGATTGTCTTAGTCTCTTCAGGCTGCTGTAACGAAAATAGCATTCACTGGGTAGCTTGAACAACAATTTGTTTCTCATAATTCTTGAGGCTGGGAAATTCAAGATCAAGGTGCTGGTAGATTCAGTGTGTGGTATGGGCTTGCTTCCTGGTTCGTAGATGGCCGTCCTCTTGCTGTGTCCTCACATGACAGAAGAGACAAGGGAACACTCTGGGATCTTTTTTATAAGGACGCTAATCCCATTCACGAGAGCTCTACCCTCCTGACCTTATCACCCCTGGATGGCCCCATGTCCCAATACCATCACATTTTGGATTAGGTTTCAACATATGAATTTGGGGGGTGGGGGGGGGGATATAATATAGGTATTAAGCATACAGGCTCTGTATTTAAACAGATTTGGGTTGAAATCCTGGCTCTAGCTTTGTGTCTCTGCCCAAGTTGTTTACTTTCTCTAAACCTGCTTCTCTTATCTCATATGCTTTGTGTGAATTGATTGAGAACACAGAAAAGCATTTAGCGCAGTATCTGGCCCATAATAGAGGCTCTCTCGTGCCTTTGTACATGCCTTTCCCCTGCAGCATGCCTAAGGAATCTCCATATTCTTCCTTCAAGCTTGTGAGGCCAAGTCTCCAGCAGTTCTGGTCCCATCCCTTTTTTTTCTTTTGTAAGATTAAAACAACATCACCTTGTGTTATGTCTTTCTTGCCTTTAACTCTGCTTCTTACACGATGAGGCTGCTCACCCTTTCCCTCTGAGCTCCCACCTCTCTGGCAGCGCTTCTCTCACTGTGCTTGGTTTCACTGCACACACCGAATCAATCCTTCCACGAGACTCTGAGCTGAGGTGCGTGGACCATGTCTTTTCATCGTTGCATCCACCTCACAAAGCACAGTATTTAATTACATAATAGATGCTCAGTAAATACTGGCTTGCTGAATGAATATTGAAAGTACTCTTGGGAACCCCGCCAGAAAAGTGGGCTATAGTTCAGAGCAGAGAGCAGAGACAGGGTGCAGCCACAGATTGTTTTCCCCCAAAACTGTTATGACAATGTTCAAATATATTTAAAAAAATTACAAAGAATTGTACAGGAAACATCCACCAACTCACCACCTGGGTTCTACAGTTAATATTTTGTTACATTTTCTTGATCACTTATCTGTCGATCCATCTACCTGCTATTCAATTGATCAATCCCTTTTAATATTTTCAGGCATTTGAAAGTAAATTGCCTTTATGTGTCTTTATACCTTATGCCTAATAGTGCAGCAGGTATATTATTAGCTAGAGCTCAATATTTGCTAACAGTTTTCCTCTGCAGGTACAACTTCTTATCAGTGAAGTGTACAAATACTAGGAGTGCCGTTTCATTAATTTTGACAAATGCAAACTTGTGTCCAAGACATTGAAGCTTCGTCATGTGTTCGCAGTTCATCCCTGACCCTTCCCCCAGAAGCAATCTTTGTTTTGATTTTTTTAACCCTGTATCACTTTGACTTGTACAACTTTATGTTAGTGGAACCATGGAGGAGAATCATTTTCATGTGAGATGTAGTTCACACAGCGTAATAGTTCTAAGATTTCCGTGCTACAGGTATAAGTAAGTGATTTGTCACTTTTTTTCTTGCTGAGGGAGGAGTGTTTCATTGTATGAATATACCGTGTTTATACGCTTCCCTGCTACGGGATACCTGAGGCTGCTTACAGTTTGGGGCTATAATAAATAAACCTGTTAGGAATATATCTCAACTCTCTATCAGTCTTTGTTGTATACATTTGCATTCATTTCTCTTGGGTAAATACGTAGATACGGAATTGCTGAGTCATAGGGTAGGTGTATATTTAGTTTTCTAGAAAACTGTCAATTTTACAAAGTAGTTTTACTATTTTACACTCCTACCAACAGTGTTTGAGAATCCAAGGATACTGACATTTAGTGTATTGGTCTTTTTATTTTAGTTTCTGGTGGCTACATAGTAATATCTCACAGTGGTTCTCATTTCATTTTAATTTATTGTCTAATGATGTTGAACACTTGGCCATGGTCTTACTGGCCATTCATAGATAACCCTTTGTGAAATGTCTCTTCGGATCTTTTGTTTTTAAAATTTGAGTTGTTCGACATTGAGCTGTAGAAGACCTTTATGTACGTGTTGCAAGACTTTTTCCAGATCTGTTTGCAAATATCTTCCCAGTCTGTGGTTTACCTATTTATTTTTTTAACAATGCCTTTTCATCATTAGAGGTTTTTAAAAATTTGATAATATATCAGTTTATTCTTTTATAGTTAGCACTTCTGTGTCCTGGTTAAAAAAACCTTTGCCTTTACCAAATTACAAAGATATTCTGTGTTTTCGTTGAGTAGCTTTATAGTTTTAGTTTTATGTTTAGAACTGTGATAAGTCTGAAATTAATTTTTGTGTGTGAAGTAAGGTAGGGATCCAAGTTCATTATTTTCCTCATATAGATATCCAACTATTTGAGCATATTTATTGAAACAATTTTCATATACTTGCAAGTTGATACATATAAACAATTTTATTTTCCTCATTGTATTATCTTGGTAACTTTGCTGGAATCAAATAATTTTATAAGCGTGCCTGTACTTCTAGGCTTTTTGTTGTTTACTGATTATTTGTCTACCCTTCTGTCAGTTTTATACTATCTTGAATATTGTAGTTTTACAGTGAGTATAGTAAGGGCTTCTCTCCTGTTACTCTTTGTTCCAGAATTTCCACCCCCACTTTATAGCTTTTTCTCCAATCTGTTCTCTGGGTCTTCTAGCCAATAAGACTACTGTTTTATATCCAAGTTTTAGCCATCCGATGCAGTAGCCCTGGTGCCTGATCTTTAGCAAAAGCCATAAAGAATGGGAATATTACCCAGTGTCGTTCCCTTCTTCCAAGTTTATTCTCCCCGCTAAGTTTCTGACTGCTTTTGTTTAGCTCTTCAGTGTCTTCAGGTAGCTGTTTTATATAATTGTCCAGACACAGTTTAAATTTGTTGCCAGAGGGAAGATTGGTCCAGTAGGAGCTGCTACTCCATTACAGAAGTGGTGTAGAGACGGTTTTTAAAAGTCGGATGGAGCAAGCATCTGGCCAGAGATGCACTTAAAGTGAGGAATGGGGAGAGATTTGGTGCAAAGGGAGGCAAGTTTCGAATAAAGGGAGAGGATTCAGTTCACCTCAGTTAGAGAAGGCTTATACTAAAGCCAAAACAGTGCTTGGAAGGACTCCAAGGATAAGAACTTGCTAGAATGCTGTTTTTTAAACTGTGAATCATAAAATCAATTTAGCAAGTGGTGTCTGAAAAGTCATTTTTGCTTCTAACCTAACTAAGAACCATAAAACAAGTAGAAAGTAAGATCATTGCATTACTGATGTGCACTTTTAGCCTTAGCTGTCTAGTTAAAGAATAGTGTGTGGAGTCACTGAATTCATACCTTCTCTGTCTGATGTATCATGGACCTTTATTTTCTGTTAGAGTTCTCTTGTAACACAAATGAGCATATAAACAGCACACTTCTCAGTAAACATTAACTATCCCTCAGTAAATAGATCAAACATTTGTTAAAATGATGTCAGGGTCGGTGAAGCATGGGCGGCTTTTGGAGATCCACAGTTTTAAAGAATCCTAACTGACATCTTTCATGGGGAAGGGGAAGCCTTGAAAATATATTTGCCATTCTGTAACGTGCTGTCTCATCAACAAAGCCCAGAGTTCCTTGTTCCTTGTTCATGAAAAAGGAAGTGACAGAGCACCATCAGCAATGCTCCAAATTGGGATAGAATTAGAACCTTTTCCCTCTTTCTTCCTTTTTTGTTCCTTTTTCTTTTCTGTCTGTAATCCTTCTTCCAGTCCCTAATACACACACCCATGAGCTCTGGATAAAAGTACAAATTAAGCAATCAGAACTATAACTGTATAAATCAAAGAAAATTAAATAAGTAAAAGGATGCTAATGCATCTTTCAATTCTTAAAATTAGGCAGAGCTCTGGAAATTGGTGATAATGAAGAAAAAGCTCCTTTCAGATTCATTAGGTAATGTTTCCATGATCCAATTTTTCTCTCATTAGAAGAGAGTGTGATAATATCATCATTAGCAGAAGAAGGTTAAGAGAGAACAATAGTACTTCAAAAGACATCATTAGGAGGGTGAAAAAGGCAGGGCACAGACTAGGGGAAAATATTGGTAACACATGTGTCTGGCAGTGACTTGTAAACAGAATGTATCAAGAATTCCCATGAATCAACAGTAATAAGACAAACAACCTAATGAAACAAGTGAGCAAGAGCTTGAAGAGAGTGTCACAAAAGAATATATATCAGTTGCCTAAAAGCATGTGATGGTACACCCTACATCTTTAGCCATCGGGGAAATGCGAATTAAAACCATAGGAATTAATAAAGAGAAAGAGACTAGCAGTATCAAGTATTGACAAGGATGTGAAGCATTAAATATTCATAGTTTGCTGGTGTGGGTGTGAAAACTGAGTGACAACCACTTGGGTAGACACTTTGGCAACTTGTTATAAACAAGTTAAACAGACACTTGTCATTTCAACCTTGAACTTCCACCCCTAGGTATTTACCTAAAGAGAATGAAAATCTATATCCATGAAAAACCCTTGTGTATAGATAGCAGCTTTATTCTTACTAACCAAAAACAAAGAAGCCCAAATGTTCATCAGTGAGAGAACGGATAAACAGATTGTGGTATGTTTACACAGTAGAATAGTACTCATCAGTGAAGAGGAATGGCCTGCTAATGTACACAACCACATGGAAGAATCTCAGAAACATTATACTGAGTAAAAGAAGCCAGACACGAAAGAGTTTATATTAAATGATTACATTTGCATGAGAGTGTTTAAAAAAATCAAAGCTAATAATATGTTGTGAGAAAAACCAGATCAGGGGTTGCCTAGGGGAGGTGGTTTGACTGCAAAGAGGCATGAGGGATGTTATGGAATGATGGAAATATTCTTTAATAATGGGGTTACATAAGTGACCCAGTTCAAGGAATTGTGTGACTAATGTATGCTTTTCACTGAATACAAACTCTATTTCAAGAAAGTTGTTTTCTTTTGTTTTTTTAATTAAAAAATGTTTCAGATCCGGTACTTTAACTACTTTGGCATATGGGAGCTACTACACTTCCCCTCCTCCCAGTGGTGACTCTTCCTAGTAATCTTTGATAACCACTGCCCTGGACAGAGACAGTTTTTAGACTTACAGAATCATAATGCATTGTATTAAATGCATTAAATAGAAATCCCCTCACTAAAACGAAGCACAACACATAGATGGGATACATGGGATGGGATACATATCCAGGATTCAGACAGCACCATCGGTATATTTGTCTTTGCATTAGAACTCCACAACTACTCTAGAACCTACCCACCCTCTTCTACCCTTTGCTCCTGCCTTCCATGGTCTCATTTGCCTGACTATAAACCGTAATGGATCTTTGAAAAGTAGGTGTTCTGAATATCTCTTTATTCCAAATTCTGAAGATGAACCTGGAGATAATGGGGCATTTAGAATTGCTTTAGAAACTATATAGCATCTTTGAGGATCCCACTGTGCTAATGATTCACACATTTAAGTTGCAATTGTGGTGCACAGCCTAGGGACAAGTTCAAGTAGTAGCCTGATGTTAACGTACATTAAAATCTGTGAATATTTACAGTATTTCTTTCTCTGCGTCTTTTCTCTAGGCCTACTCTGTCTACGATGAAGACATTGGGTACTGTCAGGGACAGTCCTTTCTTGCTGCTGTATTGCTGCTGCATGTAAGTAATTTTCCATGTGATAAATGGCATGGTGCTTCCAAGTTTATTTTATTTTCTACTTGGTTTTCTTCTTCCTTCCCATTTTCCATTTATCTGATGGAGATTACACATGGCATATCTTTTTTAAAATGTACCTTTGGTGATAAAGTAAGAGATCTGATGTCAAGTACAGGACGGTTTCTCAATTGAATTAATATTGCTAGCAAGAAGGGAATAAATTGCTTATTTGGAGTTATTTTTAAAGAGAACCCTCTAGAAATAAAGAAGTCAGTGTAACTGCTCAAATATGAGCAGGACTAGGACCATTATGAAGGAATATGGCAAGGAAGTCTTCTCTTTTCTGCAGTTTATTTTTGTATACTCTCTTTCCTTTCAGTCACCTTCATTTAACAGAACATTTATTGATCATCGGTCTGTCAGTGCTGGGCTAGGAAGTGCAGTTACAAATATGAATAATTTATTATTTGTGTTCTGGAAGGCCTCATAGTTCAGGGTGGGACACCAGTACTATAGGCACATACTTATTCTTTTTATGTGTCTTTATGGATTTTTCTGACGGTCACTAAAGACCTTATGGTATGCTAAGTAAAAGCAATACACAGAGTAAGAGCACAGAAAGGAGAATTACCCAACCCAGCTCTGCCAGAACTTTCAGGAAAGACTTTCTGGAGGAGATGGTAACCTTGCCAAGACATAAATAATTTAGGTTGGGAAAGGTGGGGGGGGGGAGTAGAGATAGCTAAACACGAACATGAACAAATGCATGGAAACACATAAGGGCACAGCATATAAAGGGAACAATATGAAATTACAGTTTTTGTTCAGTTACTGTCGGAAAATTTATGCTAGGAAGAGGTATGAGGTAAAATGGTTAGATGGGCAGGGACCAGGGGTGCCTGGGTGGCTCAGTCGGTTAAGTGTCTGACTTCAGCTCAGGTCATGATCTCACAGTTTGTGAATTTGAGCCCTGTGTTGGGCTCTGTGCTGACAGCTCAGAGCCTGGAGCCTGCTTTGGATTCTGTGTCTCTGTCTGTCTGCCCTCCCTCCTCTCTCTCTCTCTCTCTCTCTCTCTCTCTCTCTCTCTCTCTCTCAAATAAACATTAAAAAAAATTTTTTTAAATAAAAAGATGGGCAGGGACCAAATTATAAAGACTCTAATCATGTCAAGAAATGTGGGCTTTATTCTAAAGGTAAGGAGGTGCCATTGATCAGTTTGAAACAAGGGAAAGATAGTGAGATGTTCATTTCAGATAAATTCTTCTTATACCTTGTAGAGGGTAATTGAAGGGAGCAAGCAGGAGCAGAGAGACCAGTTAGGAAATATCAGTCTAAATGAGAGATGTTGAGAGCCAGAGAAAAAGAAGCAGAATAAGAAGCATGCAGGAGGCAAATTGGTTAAGTTTTATGGAAGGATTAACAAAGGAAGAGTCAAAAGTAATATGTCTAATTTTCTAGCTTTGGTGACTGAATTACTTGGATTTTTAGCTGAGAAAGAAAATAACATCCATTGAGATTGAACGGAGAAAAATGATTAGGAGTTGATGATGAATTTTGTTTTGAATTCTTTGGGTTTGGGATATTTTGGGGACATCTGAGTGAAGCTGTCCGCCATCCAGTTGGATGCTGGAGACTGATGCTGGGGGGAAAATCACTGCTGAAATCATGAGAGTAGATGAGATCATCTAAGAAAAATAGAGTAAAACAGTATAGAGCCCAAGAACTGAATTCCAGATATTGAAAGGATTGATGAGGAGGAGGAATTCTTGGCGGATCTCTGATTTTCAGGAAGGAAGAAGCAGTGCCGTCACATGTGGCAAAGAGGTCCAGCAAGTTTAAAACACAAACAAGCATTTCTTTTACGTTTGCATTCTGGACACGAAGAGCGATTATAGTAGATTCGTGGTCCTGATTCTGATAACTTGATTCTAATGATGACAATGATGTATTGTAATAAATCACTTTATTTAACTTTGAGTTTGATATCTTCCTCCATTGCATTATCATCTGTTTGTGGCCTTCTTGATCTTTTCCTTGTTATCCTCTTTCTTTGATTTCTCCATGGCCCATCTTCTTGGTATTCTCTGTGATAATCAAGCACTTCATGGCCACAAATTCCCAGGGCCCTTGTTCTGCTACAAAACCTACCTAGTGTCTAAAATAGCTCTCTAACACAAGAGGCTGTTGTAGGCAGTGACATTGATGTCTTCACCAAGGTTCAGAATCCCGTTTCTTCTAAATGTATTTTTTTTTTAACGTTTGTTTATCTATTTTGTGAGAGAGCAAAAGAGCGTGAGAGAGAGCCAGCAGGGGAGGGGCAGAGAGAGAGGGAGAGAGAGAATCCCAAGCAAGCTCTGTGCTGTCAGCACAGAGCCCAGTGCAGGGCCCAATCCCATGACCATGAGATCATGACCTGAGCCAAAATCAAAAGTCAGACGCCCAACTGACTGAGCCACCTAGGTGCCCCAGAATCCCTTTTCTTCTAAAAGGAGCCTTTATAATCACTCTGATGAGAAGCTAAAGCTGAAGCCACGGGTGGTGAAACTTTGTCTTCTACAAAGTAATCTTTGTGTATATCATAGTTTAGCATTTTAGACCTGTAGTCCTATTAAACACGTTACAGTATATTGATTAAACTTCACTGAGAAGAACATCTTTCTGAGAAATCTGTTCTCACATTTAACAGAGGGTTAATTAAATATAAGTTCATATTTATTTGGAAATACCTTACCATGAGAAAAAGAGATAGTGACCCAAATAACTAGAAAGCTCAAAACCTAGAATTTTTTTCCTACATTATCTACCCTCATCTTAGAAGGGTCACGTGGCAAGCTTGCATTCTAAACATACTCACAAAGTTGCTTTCAAGCTGTATCACAAGATGGCTAGAAATTCAGTCTAGTTTCTCACACTTTGTATAATAACAATTATGCAGTTGTTGCCATTGCTTATAAAAATAACTGGAAATACAGAAATACCTACAGAATCTTTGAAGAAATGGTCACTGGTATGCAGCATAGTGTTAATGAGAAACATTGTAGTTTTTAATTGAGAGTGTATGCAATAATTCTTTTAATCAGCATATTCCATTAAATGACCAACTCATCCATTAACCAACTCGAACAAGAGAAATCACCTGTAATTTTTTTCTTTTTCATATTTTTGCCTCTGTGGCATAAGCAGGTAGAAGAATAAAGGCTAGCTTAAACAATTCATCAAATACGCTATCTCAGGTTCCAGGGAGATATGTTATTTGCTACTAACTAATTTTTTATCAGTTACATAAGCATTTGCTTCTTTTTGCTGCCAGACATCCTTTGGCAGCTCCATATTAATCATTGTCAGAATCTGCTTCTTTTCGGATACTGTCTTTTCCTCCCCCATGGTCATTTATATTTCACAGTCACTGCCTAAGAGGAAGGGAAGATCAAAAATGAAAATATGTTCAAAAACAAAAGGTTAGAATTTTTAAGGTTTTCCATTGTCTAAGTAATTTTAGGAAATAATTAATTTCTCTTTCTTGATACTTAGAAATTTCCAGATGCTTTGATAATAGCTTTGCAACTTGTAGTATTTTAAGCCAAAGAATTGTCTGTCATAGTAGATGCTAGTATATCTATTGATAGAATTACAAGGAATTTATCATTTACAGTTGGAGAAGAATATTATGGCACAGATTGCTTGTAACCATTATAGTGTTCGTGTGCCTTTGATGTTAAATATGCAATAATAATCAGTGATATCATCATTATAGTATTAGTCATTGCTTATTTGGAAATATGATAAATGATATTCTTGTATATATTTCATTCTAAATATCATATAAACTATTTTAAATAATTTTTAACCCAATATGTTTTACTACCATACTTCTTGTCAAGAAGTTTAAAATTTTTTTTTCATTGAACATACATTTTTTTTTAGACCTTCAGAAAATCATGTTCCTTTTTAAGGTTAAATTAGCGTATATATACTATTATTGGCAAGCATGGAGGCTTTCCAACTACAGAAAGGATTATTTTCGGATAATCCAGAATGTTTAAAACTATTGAATTAAAAAAAAAAAAACTATGGGCACAATTCCTTCAGAAACCAAAGGCTTTGTCTGACAAAGATATGCATACCCAGCAATTCCACTCCTAAATATATATTTTAGTCAAACTTATGCACATGTATACCAAAATTGTGTGTTAGAATTGTCCTCAGATCAGTGTTTATAACAAACACCTCAAATGTCCGCTGTTAGAGTGTCTAATACTAGAATTGTAATTAGACATTAAAATGGAAAAATTGTGATATATTTAATAGAACACTATATAACAGTGAAATGAATGTTTTACACTACCTAAATTAATGTGAATGAGTCATACAAACATAAGGTTTAGTAAGAAAGAAGAGTATACTTGGTATCATTTGTTATGTTTCCCTTTAGTGGAAAGGTCATAGCAGACAAAACTGAAGTCTATTTTTAGGATGCTACGTAGGTGGAAAATATAAATAACACCAATGAAGTGATTACTGATAAAGTCAGAATAATGATTTCTTATTTATTTATTTATTTATTTATTCATTCATTCATTCATTCATTCATTCATTCATTCATTCATTCATTTTTGAGAGAGAAAGAGCACATGCGAGCCCAGGGAGGGGCAGATAGAAAGGGAGAGAGAGAATCTCAGTCAGGCGCCATGCTGTCAGACTTTGTGATCTCAAACCGTGAGATCATGACCTGAGCCCAAACTGAGTCAATGCTTAACTGACTGAGCCAGCCACCCAGGTAACCCAGGATAGTGATTTTTTGACAAATGAGGAGTCATTATTGGGAAGTGACATACCAGGATCTTCAAGAGTACTGACAGTACTCTATCTTAACCTGGGTGGTGGTTACATTTGTCTTTATAATTATATGGTTTCACTTTATGATCAAATTATTTATTAAAGCATACATTTAACTTTTATGCATTCTTGTGGGTTATATTTAAAAATGAAATAAGGTTTAAAAATTACAAGTTACAAATCCTTTAATGCAACTCCCCAAAAAGATAGGTTTAAGATAAGATTTAACCAGTGGACTTAAGAAATGAGAAGCAGAGCTACTTCCTAGTTTTATTAAAATATTTCCGCAGAACCCAAGATGGAAGATACTGACTTCCTAGTGTCTTTATATGTATATGTAAGTAAAAGTACATGTGCCATTATATTATTCAGCATTCTGCTACATGTGACGTAACCTTGACTTAGAGTAGCTGAAATTTTTAATGAGCTGTATTTTTTAATAAGTCCTGTACTCCTAAATCATTTTTTTCCCTTAAGATCCAAGAAATTTTTCTGTTCCAAGTTAATTCTTGCTTCACTTCTTTTGAGCCATTTCACAACATCTCCATGTGCGTAAATACACTCAAGACATCTTACCTTTAAAAAACAGTCTCTTGATCTTCCCATTAACTACTGTCTTTGGTTTCTCTGCCCTTTCAAAGCTGAACTCTTTCATGGATAATGAAAGGCACAACTATACATTTGAATTGTGGTTTAATACCTTTCAAGTTTCCTAAACTCTCTGAGCTTCAGCTTCTTCATTTATAAAATGAAAGTAATATTATCATTCTTCTAGGATTTTTATGAATATTGAATACTTTATATTATTAATGAAAAGGGTCTTATTTTGTGTCTGGCACAAAAAAAGCATGCAACCATGGAATTAAATCCAGGCTTTACTTAATAGATGTGTAGTTATTGGAAAATCACTTAACTTCTCTGAACTTCACTAGTTAATATTTAACATGTAAAAATAATACACACCTTACAGAATTTTTATGAGGATCAGATGGAGTCATGAACGAATGCCTCTAATAATACTATTTGTTGCTATTTTTTTCTAAAATTGGTAATTATTTACTCTGCCTTTTCTTTTGGACCCTTGTCCCACTAGCTTAAATCGATTGCACACAGCAAACTAGTATGTTGTACAATATGTTTTATGGCTTATAAATAGACATTTAATTTAAATATATTTTAGCATGTATTTGATTTAAAAGGAAAATGAACAGCTAGAAGTTTTCGTTTTATTTGCTTTCCAATTTGTAAACAGAAAATGAACACTCACGAGCTCATGATTTTCAGAGTTGTCACTAGCATCTTTCTTTGTTGAAGAAAACTAATAATTAGTGGAATTTTCATTGCCTTCACAGAAAAACATAGATTTATTACAAAAATATATGAAACACCATCATGGATAACAGAAAATTTAGTTTTATCCTAAATAAGGGGATTATTTTATATTAACATATAATTTTACTTTGAAACATATGTTGATGTATCTTACATCAGGTGAGCCTTAAAAACTTTTGAAGTACTTAGACCTGCTTTGTTTTATGGTTCATTGCAGAAAGAAGCAACGAAGCTTAGAGACTGTCTCCATTCAGTGTTAGTACAGATGGCAGATACTTATCAACATTTGTTACCAAACAATGATTACATCATGATTGATTCTCAGATTACACATGTGAGTCAGGTCCTTAGTTTTGTATTTCATAGAGCCAAGGATGATATTTTGATATCTTAAATTATAAGATGTTAATACTTATTTCCTCCTTTCCCCAATAAAACAGCACTGATTTTACGACAGAGATCCTGTATGTATATAGCAAAGATGGGTATTCAATATTAGAGATCCCCATGCTCCAGATTCTTAATATTTTTTAAAAAACGTATATTGGTTGGCAGTTCTGCCTGATTTGGATCCCTAGTCAATGGGCCAGACTGGCCATGGAACGTGTTCTACTGCTTTGCTCAGACAGGGAAGGAAATTCATAGCCCCACCCAGTTGCTGAGCTTAGCCTCCAGTCCTGACCAGAGAATCCAAGCTACTGTAGATTCCATGTTATAGCCCTGCTCAGACAGAGACCCAAGTCAGAAGCCATGCCCAACTCTTGATCATAGCCTCTGGCCCTGCATAACAGTGACCCTGGGCAGACTCAAAACCTAGTCTACAGAACCACCAAGCCAGAGTGCCCAGCCTACAGTCTTGCCCAGGCTACACTCCTACCCAATTGCTGAATACAGCCTGCAGCCTCACCTAGTTAGGAAACCTGGACAGTAATTTCACCTGAGCACAGAACACAGTCTCTAGCCTCACTCATCTGTGGGATAATAGCTGGAAACCCCTCTTGACCAGAGAGCCCAGGCAGTTACTCTATCCAACAGCAGAGCACAGTCAGTGGCTTGCCTGGTTGTGAAGCCAAGCCTATGGTCCTGCACAACTTTGAGATATGCTGCATGGCCCCACCTGAACACAAAGGCCAGCCAGCATCACCATCTGGTCAGGCAGGACAACCTGAGACCCCACTTGACCAGGGGCTATTTCAGAGGTCAACCCATAACTCTGCCTAACTGGGGAGTCCAACCAGTGGCACCACCCTGCCAGGGAACGTGGCCTCTGACCGTGTTCATCTAAAAGTGATTGCAGAACCAAGCTAGTGGCCTCACCTAACCATGGAGCATTGCCAGCAGCCCCACCCAATCTGTGAGCCCACCCACTGGTCTTGAATGTTTAGCACAGCCAGCAGGCTCACCCAACTGTGTAGCCTAGCCAGTACCATCCCCCCCAGATCTCAGAGCATGAGCAGTGGCCTCACTCAACTGGTCTCTGATAGCACGCCCTGCTTTCCCACAGATGCTACTAACTAACCCATTAGTACTTAAGCTGAGCTAACTGGTGAAGGTCTTTTCATGCCAAAGCAAACCTGTCATGTGTGGAAGAGGAGACCACTTAATCAAGTGTGCAGATAAGAACATAAGGAATCATAGATCATGAAGAATCAGGTAAACATGACACTACCAAAGGAAACTAATAAAGCTCAAGTAACTATAAAGAAATGGAGGTCTATGAAATGTCTAATAAAGCATTCAGAATAATCCTTTCAAAGTTCAGTGAGCTACAAGAACACACAGATAACTAAATGAAGTTAGGAAAACAAAATGAAGTCAAGAAAGAAATAGAAACCATCACAATACAGATTCTAGAGCTGAAGACTACAATGATTGAACTGAAGACTTTAATAGACAACCACAACAGACTCAACCAAATGTAAGAAGGAATCTGTGAACTAGAATATAAGTCATTTGAACTGTCACGTCAGAGGAGCAAAAAGAAAAAAATGAAAAAAAGTGAAGAAAGCCTACAGAACTTATGGGACACCATCACATGAAGTAATATATGCATTATGGGAATCCCAGAAGGAAGTGAAACAGGGAAAGAAAGTCCATTTAAAGCAACAATGGCTATACACCTCCCAAACTTGGGGATAGAAAAGGACTTCCAGATTTATGATGCCCAGGAGACCCCTAATGGTTATAATCTGAACAGGGTTATACCAAAACACATTATAATTAAGTTGTCAAAAATCAAAGAGAATTTTGAGGACAACAAGAAGAAAGCTACTCACCACATATAAGTGAACTCTCCATATAACTATTTAGTATCTCAGCAGAAACACTGTAGGCCAGGAAAGAGTGGGACGATATATTCAAAGATGTATTGAGAGAAAAAGTATATCATACCTGGCAAAGCTAACCTTCAGAAATGAAGGAGAGATAAAGATTTCTCCAAACAGCCAAAAGCCGAGGGAGTTCATCATCACTGGACCTCTCTTAAAATAAACTCTGAAGGGCATTTATCAAGCTGAAATAAAAGGGATGCTCATTAACATTGTGAAAGCATATGAATGTGTAAAATTCACTGGTAATGGTAAATATGTAGTCAAAGTCAGTTTGTATAATATATAGTGGTAGTACATAATTTACTTACAACTCTTGTGTAAAGTTAAAAAAATAAATATATTAAAAATAACCATAACCACAATAATTTTTTTCTATACAATATAAAAAAGATGTATATTCTAACATCAATAACCTAAAGTGTGAGGTGGGGGGGAGAAGTAATAGTATCCCATTTCTGTATACTATCAAAGTTGAGTTTTCCTAAGCCTGAAATAGGATGTTATAACTATAGGCTATTTTATGTAAGTATCATGGTAACCACAAAGCAAAATTGACAGTAGATTCACTAAAGAGAAAAGAAGAGAAAGCATACTGTCACAGGAAGCCATTAAATCATAAAGGAAGACAGCAAAAGAGAAAGCAAGAAACAACCCACAAAAAAAGTCAGAACACAGTTAACACAATGTCAATAGTGAGCTGTTATCTATTAATAATGACTTTAAACATAAATGGATAAATTCTCCAATCAAAAGATATAGAATAGCTGATTGGAAAAAGAAAACAAGACCCAATAATATGTTGTCTATAAGAGACTCACTTTAGTCTTAAGGACACATACAGACTGAGAGTAAAAGGAGAAAAAAAAACGTATTTCAAGCAAATTGTAACCCAAAGAAAGCAGAGGTAGCTATACTTACATTGGACAAAATAGACTTGAAGCTAAAAAAGGTCAAAAGAGACAAAGTCACCATATAATGATAAAAATGCCGTCAAGAAGATATAACAATTAAAAACATGTATTCACCCACATTGGCACACCTAATATATAAAGCAGATACAAACAGAACTAAAAGGAGAAATAAATAACAACTGTAATATTTGGGGACTTTAAAACCTCACTGTCAACAATGGATCATCTAGGCAGAAAACCAATAAGGAAACAGCAGATTTGAACAGCACTATAGACTAAATGGACTAAACAGACATATACAAAACATTCCACCCAACACCAGCAGGATACACATTCTTCTCAAGCACTCATGGAACATTTTCTAGGATAGATCATATGTTAGGTCACGGAAAAGAATCTCAAGAAATTTATGAATATAGGACCTGTATAAGGTAGCTTTTACCATCACAGTGGTATGAAACTAGAAATCAGTAACAGGAGAAGAGTTGGAAAATTCGTGAATATGCAGAAATTAAACCACACGCTCCTGAACATACAGTGATTCAAAGAAGAAATCATCAGGGAAGTTAAAAACTACCTTGAGAGAGGGGCACCTGGGTGGCTCAGTCGGTTAAGTGTCTGACTTCCACTCAGGTCATGATCTCACAGTTCGTGAGTTCAAGCCCCACATCGACCTCAGAGCCTGGAGCTTGCTTCAAATTCTCTCCCCGCCCCTCTTTCTGCCCTCCCCTGCTCATGCTCTGTCTTCTCAAAAATAAGTAAAACATTAAAAAAAAGATCTTCAGAGAAATGAAAATGGCAACACTAAATACCAAAACTTACAGGATGCAGTAAAAGCAGCTTTAGAGGGAAGTTTATAGTGATAGATGCATACATCAAGGAAATAGTCATATCTCAAATAACCTAACTTTATACCTCAAGGAGCTAGAATAAGAACAAGCTAAGCCCCAAATTAGTAGAAGGAAGAAAATAATACAGACTGCAACAGAAACAAATGAAATCGAGAATAGAAAAGCAATAGAAAATATTAACAAAACTAATAGTTGGTACTTTGAAAATGTAAACAAAATTGACAGATATTTAGCTAGACTAACCAAATAAAAAAGAAAGAAGACTCATATAAATGAAATTATAAGTGAAAGAAAAGACATTACAACCGATACCAGAGAAATACATAGTATTATGAGATTACTATGAGTAAGTATGCTCCCACAAATTTGACAACCTAGAAAAAAATGGATAAATTCCTAAAAACAGCCAATGAAGACTGAAGAGATAGAAAATCTGAATACACCAATAATGAGTAAGAGGAGATTGAATCAGTCATCAAAAATCCTCCAACAAATAAAAGTCCAGGACCAGATGGTTTCACTGGTAGAGTCTACCAACACTTTAAAAGAACCATTAATACCAGTCCTTCTCAAACTCTTCCAAAAAGTTGAGAAGGGAAAACTCCCAAATTCGTTTTACAAGGCAAGCATTACCCTGACACCAAAACCATATTAAGGACACTACAAAAAAAGAAAACCGTAAGACAGTATACTGTTGATGAATATACATGCAGAAATTCTCAACAAAATACTAGCAAACTGAATTGAACATCACATTAGAAGGATCATACACCACGAGCAAGTGGGATTCATCCCTGAAATGCAAGGATGGTTCATATGCAAATCATAAATGTGATATATCACATTAGTAGAATGAAAGATAAAAATTGTATGATCATCTCAATAGATGGAGAAAAAGAATTTGACAAAATTCAACATCCATTCATGATAAAAATTCTCAACAAATTGGGTATAGAATGTACCTCAACATAATTAATGCCATATATGACAGACCAGTAACATCATACTCAATGGTGAAAGGTTGAAAGTTTTCCCTTTAGATATACAGATGACCAAGAGCTACAATAAAAGGTGCTCAACATCACCAATCCTCAGGGAAATGCAAATCAAAAACACAATGAAATATCACCTTATATATACACATATATATGTGTGTGTATATATATGTATATATACACCTTATATATGTACATATACACCTTATATATATATATATATACACATATACGCGTATATATACACGTATATATGTGTGTGTATATACGTGTATATACACGTGTATATATGTGTATATATACACGTATATATGTGTGTATATATACGTGTGTATATACGTGTGTATATGTATGTGTGTATACATATATACGTGTGTATATATATGTATATATACGTATATATGTGTGTATATATACGTATATATATACATATATATGTGTGTGTATATATGTATATATACGTGTATATATACATATATATGTGTGTATATATATACATATATATAGGACAATGGCTATTATCAAAAAGACAAAAAGTAACAAGTATTGGCAAAGATGTAGAGAAAAGGGAACCTTTATGTACTATTGGTGGGAATGTAAATTGGTGCAGCTGCTATGAAGATAGTATAGAGATTCTTCAAAAAATTAAAATATAACTACCGTATGACCTAACAGTTCAAGTTCTGGGTATTTATCCAAAGGATATAAAAACACTGAAGCCAAAAGATATATGCACCCCTATGGTCATTGTAGCATTACTTACAATAATAGCCAAGGTATTGAAGCAGGCTAAGTGGCCATGGATGGATGAGTGGATAAAGAAAATGTGTCTCATATATGTATGTGCATTATGCTAAATAAAATAAACAGTGAAACACAAATATTATATGATCTCACTTACATGTAGAATCTTACCAAAAAAAGTTCATAAATAGAGAAAACAAATAGTTGCCAAAAGTGGGGGGTTAGGGGTACGTGAAATGGGTGAGGGGGAGGTCAAAAGGTATAAACTTCCAGTTATTAAATAAATAAGTCATAGGGATGTAATGTACAGCGTAGTGACTATAGTTAATAATACTGCTTTGCACATTTGAAAAATGCTAAGAGATTAAATCTTTTCTTTTAAATAAAATTTTTTAATGTTTATTTATTTTTGAGAGAGAGAGAGCATGAGCAGGGGAGAGGCAGAGAGAGAGGGAGACATAGAATCCGAAGCAGGCTCCAAGCTCTAGGCTCTGAGCTGTCAGCACAGAGCCTGACGCGGGGCTCAAATGCACTAACTGTGAGATCACAACCTGAGTCGAAGTTGGGAGGCTTAACCAACTGACCAGCCCAGGCATCTGTATAATGCTGGGATTAAATCTTAAAAGTTCTCATTGCAAGAAAAATCATTGAACATCTATGGTGATAGATGTTAACTAGACTTGTGATCATTTCAATTATGTACAGATATTGAACTATTATGTTACATATTATGTTACATACCTGAAACTAATATAATGTTATGTGTCAGTTATATCCCCACTGAAACAAAGAAAAATAAAGCTTTTTCTTGACTATGAATAAGACAAGGGAGACCACTCTCACCACTCATATTCCACATAGTAGTGGATATGCTAGCCAGAGCAGTCAGGCAAGAACAAGAAATCATAGATATCCAAATCAGAAAGGAAAAAAATGAAAGTCTTTCTTTGAAGATGACATGATCTTATGTATAGAAAACCCTAAAGACTTCACCAAAAAAACTGTTAGAACTAATCAGCAAATTCATTACAGTTGCAGGATATGAAATCAACATACAAACTTCAGTTATGTTTCTATATACTTAACAATGAACTATCTGGAAAAGAAATAAAATAATCCTATTTACAGTAGTATCAAAAAGTTAAATATTTAGTAATAAATTTAAGGAGGTGAATTACTGTACACTGAAAACTATAAAACATAGATGAAAGAAATTGAAGAAGACATAAATGGAAACATACTCCTTCTCATGGATCAGAAGAATTGGTAATAACCAAAGTCATCTACAGATTCAATGCAATCCCTATTAAAATCACAATGACAAGGGTGCCTGAGTGGCTCTGTAGGTTGAGCATCTGGCTCTTGATTTTGGATCAGGTCATGATCCCAGGGTTGTGGGATCGAGCCCCAGGTCAGGCTCCATGCTGAGCATGGAACCTGTGTAATATTCTTTCTCTCTCCCTTTCTCCCCCCCCCCTCCCCCGCCCTTTGCGCCTTTCCCCCACTTGTGCTCTCTAAAATTAGTTTTTTTTTAATTTTAAAAACTTAAAAATCCCAATGACAGTTTTTCATAATTAGAAAAAACAATCTAAAATGTTGTGTGGAAACATAGAAGACCCTGAATGCCAAAACAGTCCTGAGAAAGAAGAGCAAAGGTGGAGGCATCACACTTTTCTGATTTTAAACTCTCTTACTAAACTATAGTAATCAAATGATACTGACATATCAGTATCTCCTACAAAACTATAGTAATCAGTATGATACTGACATAAAAATTGTTCTGTAGACCAATGAAACAGAATTGAGAGCCCAGAAATAAAGCTATGCATATATAGCCAACTAATAATTTGACAAAGAAGCTAGGCATATTTAATGGGGAAAGGGTAGTTTCTTTAGTAAATGGTGTTAGGAAAACTGGACACCATATGCAAAAGAATGAAACTGCACCCCTGTCTCACATCTCATAAAAATTAAAATGGATTAAGTATTTAAACGTAAGACCTGAAACCTGAAACCACCTAGAGATAAACATAGATAAAAATCTTTTTGACTTTGGTCTTGACAGTGATTCTTTGGATAGGACATCAAAAGCACAGACAACAAAAGCAAAAGATTAACAAGTGGGACTACATCTTCATGGCAAAAGAAACATCCGCAAAATGAAAGGGCAGCCTACACAATGGGAAAAAAATATTTGCAAACCACATATCTGATAAGGGTTAATATCCAAAACATATGAAGAACTATAACTCGGGGAGGGGAGGGGGCAGATCACCCAATGAAAAAATGGGAAGATGACCTGAATAGACATTTTTTCCAAAGCAGATACTCAGAATCTAACAGGTATATGAAAAGGTGCTCAACAACACCAATCATCATGGAGATAAAAAACACAATGAGATATTGTCTCACACCTGTTAAAATAACTATTCTCAAAAAGACCAGAGGTAACAAATATTGGCAAGGATGTGGATAAAAGGGAACCCTTGTACACTTTGGTGGGAATGTAAACTGGTGAAGCTACTATGGAAAACAGTATGGACGTTCTTCGGAATATTAAAAATAGAACTACCCTATGATCCAGCAATTCCACTTCTGAATATATATCCAGAAAGAATGAAATTACCATCTTAAAGTGATATTAGCACCCCCATGTTCATAGCAGCACTATTTACAATAGGCAAGACATGGAAACAACCTAGATGTCCATCAGCAGGTGAATGGGTAAAGATAATGTGGCATATACATATAATGGAATACTATTCACCCATAAAAAAGGAAATCCTGACATTTGTGACAGCATGGGTAGACCTAAAGGGCATTATGCTAAGAAAGTAAGTGTGTATCAGTTATATATAGACTCTAAACAAGCTGAAGTCATTAAAGAGAGTAGATTGGTAGTTGCCAAGGGGTGGGGGGAGAATGGGTGAGTGTGGTGAAATGGTACAAACTTTAAGTTATGAAACTAATAAGTTCTGGTTAACAGTTTGATGACTATAGTTGAAAATACCGTATTGTATATTTGAAAGTTGCTAAGAGAGATCTTAAAAGTTACTTACTACACGAAAAAATTGCAACTATATGAGGTGACAGATCTTTTAACTAATCTATGATGGTCATCATTTTGAGAAATATATATATATATGTTATATTTTTAACATATCTATATATAATCATCACTTTGAACACTTGAAAATTACACAGTGTTCAATGTCAATTGCATCTCAATAAAGCTGGAGAAAATGGAATGATTAAGCTTACAATGAGATAAAGTTTTAAAATCCAGAAGTAGTAAATACTGAAAATCACTTACTCATTGTTTTGCTGCATTGTACTGTTATCTGACCTCTGAGTCTGTTTGTAAATGTTTTAATCTGGATGATGGAAATACTATCAAATGCTGCCCTGCTACACAGCACTTCTCAACTCCAGTCCATTTACTTTGTGCTGTTTGATGAGTTCTGGATAATGGCCAAATACTCCTAATGCTTTAGCAAGACCCCTATTACCCAACTTGTTAATAGAATTATTAGTATTATGTTTATTTGCATTGACAGTGCTAATAAATTATTTAATTTTAGAAGTAAAATCTTGTGCCATTGTTGGAATCATTCGTGGCCATCAGTAAGTGATTATTGTTTAGAATTTCCAAACTGTGGGGGTGCCTCACTGGCTCAGTTGGAAGAGCATGTGACTCTTGATCGTGGGGTTGTGAGTTCGAGCTCCACATGGGGTGTAGATTTTACTTAGATAAAACTTTAAAAAGAAAGAATTTCCAAACTATATTTTCCTATCAGACTTCTCACATTTCACAATACCACCAGTCTAGGATCAGCTTTTACTCCCTGATACTGACACTTTTCTAAGGTGTATCTTCCTCAAACATGTATTATCTTATCCTTCAAAAACAAAATATCATTACAAGCCTTTGCAGTTTAAAATTTTTTTTTCAACGTTTTTTATTTGTTTTTGGGACAGAGAGAGACAGAGCATGAACGGGGGGGGGGGGGGCAGAGAGAGAGGGAGACACAGAATCGGAAACAGGCTCCAGGCTCTGAGCCATCAGCCCAGAACCTGACGCGGGGCTCGAACTCACGGACCGCGAGATCGTGACCTGGCTGAAGTCAGACGCTTAACCGACTGCGCCACCCAGGCGCCCCAAGCCTTTGCAGTTTAAATGTCAGTCAGTATTTGTTGTCTGTTTTATATATTTTTAGATCTTTATTTTCATTTTTAAAATCTTTGACATTTTTTTGCTAAGTTTTATTTGCTTGCCCTGGTTGCTACTACTAATGCAAAGAGAAATATCCAGGGAAGCTTAATTAGACATGCTGAATAGATTGCATTTAGTGTTTAAACTAGAAAGAGAAGGTTGCATTTTCACTTTCCAAAGGATTATACGTGTTTCACATTACTTTCTCACTCATTTTGTTTCACAGCCTTTTTGACTTCATAAGGGTTCATTTTTAGTCAGTTTTATGATGAGACGATATCTGAGATCCTGTAAGAACCTATTATGCCTGACCTTCATCTTCGCTGATCTTCAGTATTGACTCTACCCCAGCTGGGCTGGTATTTTATAGGGTTCGTCTACCATTTTTGTGTGGCATGTGAACCTACTGGAAATCGAAAACTTGATTTTTGTTGCCTGAAGCTAGACATGGAAGACAAGAGCTCTCAGACTCCCCACTCCCCCAAATGGAGATTTTCTTTTTTTTAATTTTTTTTTTTAACGTTTATTTATTTCTGAGCCAGAGAGAGACAGAGCATGAACGGGGGAGGGTCAGAGAGAGGGAGACACAGAATCTGAAACAGGCTCCAGGCTCTGAGCTGTCAGCACAGAGCCCGACGCAGGGCTCGAACTCACGGACCGCGAGATCATGACCTGAGCCGAAGTTGTTCGCTCAACCAACTGAGCCACCCAGGCGCCCCAGATTTTCTTTTTTTAAAATAAAGGTTATGGACTGGAATTGGGCCACTTTATTTTGGGGGATCAAACTCTAACGTATAAAGGCTTTTGTCTTTTTAAGAACGTGTATTAAATATATTGTTTGTGTGTGAGAGAGAAATGGATGGGGAGTGGGGAGGAAAGAGCCGAGAAGAGTGAGATAGAGATGAGGGAGATAGATGGAGGGAGGGAGAATTTAAGCTCCATACCTAAAAGCAAAGTAAAGATTTATGTTCATTTGTCATTTTCCTGACTAATTTTTCCTGGTCGAGCTCATACCCACCCCTTGCTTGTGCTCTAGCTGTAGCGATGTTGTTTATCCCAGGATTGGTGTGTCCATATCCAAGTCAAAGAGATTGCCTATTTAGTTGTCCTTTGGGAAGATGCTATACCATTACTTCTGTGTGCGCAGGGCCTAGCACACTGCATACGTCTCTCATGTTCAGTGACTGGCTGTGTGAATCCCACACGGCATTTAAACCTTTCATTTACTTTAATGGCTTTACCCATCTAAGGAAATAAAGGCTTGTTCCCTTTATAGGATACCAACTATTTAACTAAACATCATTCACTTAGAGGGAGATTATAAGTGAATTCGTTTCTCTAGGGCTGGCTACCATTGCCTTACATGAGCACTTTTGTATGGCCATTTTAGGAAAGATCCAAGAGGAAGATGGAGAGGCTAAGACCTTGGTGGTAAGAGGGGTACACCATGCATGTGCAAGTCAGTGTCACTTGAGGCTTCAATGACAGAATTGTTAAAAGAGGGAAGAATACAGTGCACTTGCATCTAAATGAGTGTAAGCTGAAAAATGTTTGCTGACTTGAACACCTGGGGTCAAAGCCCCAAACAACTCAGATAAAAAAGAAATAAGTAGAAGTGCCTGGCTTAGTTGGTTAAGGTCTGACTCTTGATTTTGGCTCAGGTCATGATCTCACGGTGGCTGAGATCAAGCCCTACATTGGGCTCTGAGCTGACAGTGTGGAGCCTGCTTGGGATTCTTTCTCTCCCTCCCTCTCTGCCCCTTCCCTGCATGTGCGCGCGCTCTCTCTCTCTCTCTCTCTCTCTCTCTCTCAAAATGAATAAATAAGCTTAAAAAAATACGAAATAAGTAAATATTTATAGAATTGAAATAACAACTAAGTGTACTTACTTAACTTTAGGTTTTATTTAACTATTTACATATTTTATGGTTTGTAAGTAGAAAATAGAAGTGGCCAATTGGTGTAGGAATTTAAATAAATAGTTACATTTCTAAGTGGGTAAATAGAATTCTACTTGATTCAATTATTCAGGCAGGCAGTTAATTTAACAAGGTGTCAAATATAATCAGCCAAGGTCAGATTTTCAAAGAAGTGACATTGCAAGTAAATGTTTACATAAACAGTTACATTTTAGGACAGTGAGTTAAAGATAAAATCTTTTTCTGTTGGCTTGATGTAATTTCTAGAATATTGGATATGTTTCTTTCTAAATCCCTTCAGTTTATTGATACCACGATGTAGAGATTTGTTTCTTGGGTTTAAGATTTCATTTTCTGTTCAGATAAAAATACCTCTAGGAAGGGTATATTAGAGTTTGTCATTTAACTCTTAATGTTGGAAGTTCATAACATTCTTTCCTAAAAACTATTTATATAGAAAGAAAATAGCAGTATCAAGAAGACTGGGAAGGCAGCCTCTCCCTGTCTATCAAAATTAAAATTGCACTTACCCTTTGACCCAGCAGTCCCTCTTTTGGGAATATGTTTGGGGGGGGTGGTGCTGTGGAAGCAAGATGCATAGTAATGTTTAGAGAATGTTATCTTCTATGTAGATAAGGGAAGAAATGAAATAAGTGTGATTCTTTTATTTGCATAAAGAAATACTAGCAGGATACATGAGAAATTATTGAACATAGTTATAAGGTTATGCCAAAGAGATGGGGGGGAGCGGGTACAGGGGTTATTATACTTGGAGATAGAGAGGAATAAGACTTTTACCTTTATGTACTTTTGCATCATTTTGATTTTTGAATCATGTGAGTGTATTACCTATTTTTTTAAAAGTTTATTTATTATTTTGAGAGAGAGAGCATGAGCAGGGGAAGGGCAGAGAGAAAGAATCCCAAGCAGGCTCCACACTGCCAGCATGGAGCCCGATGCGGGGCTTGAACTCAGGAACTGTGAGTAGAGGCCTTTAGCCATTGATGCAGCGGACTGCTAACATGAAGGGACTTTTCTGACATTCTGGCCACATGCCACTCAGTCAGGTTCTCTATGTATCTGTTTTCCTATAGATGCCAGAGGAACAAGCATTCTGTGTTTTGGTGAAAATCATGTATGACTATGGTTTGCGAGATCTCTACAAAAACAACTTTGAAGATCTTCACTGTAAATTCTATCAGTTGGAGAGACTAATGCAGGTAAGTGAAAATTAGGCTTTTGTCACTCGGGTTGTTTGAAGTACAGAAAAAGTAATAAAATTGATGAACAATAATGATTCATGGAGGTTTAATGGACTTCTACAGAAAATGTAGACATATTTGGTTTCTGACCACTATCTACATTGGTGTTAATATTTATTTCACCCTTTGATCATTTTTAAAATAGTCTTCTATTTTAAATATTCAACTTTAATATAGTGAGTTAAGTCAATGAAGAGATTCCCAAGTATTATTTGTAAAGAAATGAAGATGTTAACAGAATAAAGATTGAAATAGGTAAGAGCTTTCTCCACCTTAATTAGCACCAGTACCATATTTAGGTCTACATGTACAGAACTCTTTGAAGGGACAGAAAGGTATTGAAAGAGGATAAAAAACTTAAACATTTTAATGTAGAGATGTATTAAAAATTTTTTCTCATATAATGTCCTGATCTCAAACAGTGTTGTTACTGTTTCACAATATGTCTGTGTAAATTTGTATTTAAGAGGAACACATTATTTCATCTGTGTCAGATATGACATTATAAAAAAATTGTGAGCAAAAGCAAAGTTAATGACTAGTGCTGATAAAAGGAATTACTGAGTAGGTTTGAAATTCCACCTGGTGTTGGAAATCTTATATCTGTTTTTTAATGTTTATTTATTAAACATTAACATTAAACATTGAGAGAGATAGAGAATGAGAAAGAGGGAGACAGAGGATCTGAAGCAGACTCTGTGCTGACAGCAGTGAGCCCACGGTGGGGCTGGAACTCATGAACTGTGAGATCATGACCTGAGCCAAAGTTTGATGCTCAACTCACTAAGCCACCCAGGTGCCCCTGTGCAGTGTGTTTATATGGCTTTCTCTATATGGGGTATTGGGAATCCAAGAAAAATGTGAAGGAAATACATGAATGGATTGAGTCCGTGTTGGATAAAAGTAAAGTAATCAAGGAGGAAGGTTAGGGGGATGCAGCAGCAGAGATACTGGTAGGAGCTCATTGGCATGACCTGTCAGGAGATCCGTAGGTGTCTTAAAGAGGGAGGTGAGGTCAGTAGGAGACTGAAAAACTAAAACAGGGAAGAGAGAGACTTAGCAGTGGAGTTAAGGACAACTTTACTAGAAAAGAATGTGGGAGGGTAGAAAACCTTAAACATTAGGAAGAAATGAAATGGGGGAAAGATGTCAAATGAACTGTAAGCACAATGGCGTACAGGCATTGAGGAGAAAAAAGACTGTGTAGAAGAATCTGGTAACTATGGACAGTAAAAGCAGTAGACTCTTTTTTAGAGATTTAATCCTTCCAAGTAAATATTTGGGACTTTTCACTTCTTTACCTTTTCTTTACAGGAGTTTATGTTTTTTTTCTAAGGTCCGTATTCTTAAAAGCTTTAAGAGTCAAATAAGTATAACTGATAAATGAAGAGCATGTTTGTGGTACTGTGAAGAAAACCAGACACATTTTTCTGTTAGCGTCTTTCAGTGGTGACCATTTGGACACCCCAATTTAAAGTACCTAATAGGTACATCTGGGTGCTTTTCAAAAAGCATCTGGTGTAAGAAGTTAGGCTTTTCTTTTTGTTTTTGTGATCTGTTTATGAAAACAAAATGAACGTGGGCTTTTACGTATCTTTGCTTTTGTCTTTCAGTTAGAAGAATAGCTAGGCTGATACTCTGTACTTTACCTTTCATGCTTTTGACAAGCATTTACTTGCATAAATTGGAAAAAAAAGGGATCAGGGTGACATAAAGGCATTTTTAGGAGACATCCAATTTCATACATTATACACTTGCACAGTTTCTATAGTTTGCCATTTTTAATGTCAAAGACCTATTGTTTTAAAGTTTGGTTATGTTTTGGGCTTTTCTCAATACTGCAAAAATTTACTGGAGTAATACCATAGATCCCAGATGATGTTGATATTAAGTGGTCTCCAAAGAGAAGATAAATTTCTGTCTTAGGTAGTTAGGCGTTGAACCCTGAATGGGGTGTTGGACTTGACTCTGGAGGGATGACATTGATTAGACTACAGGTGTTCTGTCAGAGCAAGCATGTCCCAAGAAACAAGAACAGTCAAGTGAGCAACAGGTGATATTTGTTATTTGTTCATAACAAGTCTGCCTTTATTTTCCTTGATTATCCTGTCCCCAGTGCTCATCTCCTATCATTGCTTCTGTGTAATTACATAAAATTCAGCAGATGCCACGAAAAATTGAGAGTGGTCATAGAAAGCTTGTCCTAAATTATAGTAGTGGTAGGAAATAAAGTTTCTCAGTCTTCCTTCCCCTCAATTTTCCACTTTGACTTTTTAGGAGCAGTTACCAGACCTGCATACCCATTTTTGTGATCTGCACCTGGAAGCACATATGTACGCGTCCCAGTGGTTTCTCACTCTTTTCACTGCCAAGTTCCCTCTCTGCATGGTCTTCCACATCATTGACTTACTGCTTTGTGAGGTACAGTAACTCCATCTCTCATACCTAAACCAAAGTAGAAAATAGTTTCTAAAGTGGTTACAATTTTTTTTTTTACTTTAAGCCATAAATACCATAGAGTTCTATTTGAATTTTTAATAAAGACTATTTTAGTTGTAATTTTATTACTTGTGAGAAATGAAAATGTTTAAGCATATATAATTTCTTCAAAGTAAGATGAGGTAATTAAATGTATACAATTAAAATTCATAATAAGCCTTTATTTGTGTAGTAATATATTACTAATATAAAGGACCCTTAAAGTTAAATAAATTTAAAATCAAGTGTTTCTAATAGTAATGCAGTTATACTCCAAGAGTGAATATAAATGAAAATTGTACAGTAATTTTAATTTAATTTTAATTTTCTATTCTATTCTATTCTAAATGCCAGTATAGTATAGTTAACATACAGTGTTATGTTAGTTTCAGGTATACAATATAGTGATTCAGCACTCCAAACAGCACCCAGTGCTTGGGGCACCTGGGTGGCTCCATTGGTTAAGCGTAGGACTTTGGCTCACAGTTTGTGAGTTCGAGCCTTGTATTGGGCTCTGTGCTGACAGCTCAGAGCCTGGAGCCTGTTTCAGATTCTGTGTCTCCCTCTCTCTCTACCCCTCCCCCACTTGCTCCATGTCTGTCTCTGTCTCTCTCTCTCTCTCTCTCTCTCTCTCTCTCTCTCTCAAAAATAAACATTAAAAAAAGACACCCAGTGCTCATCACAAGTGCACTCCTTAATCCCCATAAACTATTTTACCCATGTCCCTATCGACCTCCCCTTTGGTAACCCTCAGTTTGTCCTCTAATTATATAGTAATTTAATCCTCAATTCATAAGATATTTCTATTGTATATGATGTTTGACACTCCTACCAGGTAACAGTGAAGTGATACTCTAAAGTTTCTACATCATATAATTTTGTTTTCAGGCAGGATATTTCAAAAATTAGCTTGCAAAATATTTTAGGTATCTGTATTTATATATTTTATTGTTTTTATTTCCTTTGGTGGCAAAATTTATTTACTCCTTTTTTTTGAAGCAGGGAGGGGCAAAGAGAAGGGGCGAGAGAGACTCAAGCAGGCCCCTCACCCAGTGTAGAGCCCAGTGCAGGGCTTGATACCACAATCGTGTCTGGAACCGAAGTCAAGAGTCAGATGCTTAACTGACTGAGCCACCCAGGCACCCCATACTTACTTTACTCTTAAAGAAATAAGCAACATTACACACACATACATCATATACTGCCAGTCAACATGTTGGACAGTCTTAGCAGTGATAGGAAAGCTGCTGTAGGAGAATAACTTTTTTATTATTGGGAATATATATGTACATAAATTATACTGTCTTAAATTAGAAAGCTAGAGTAATCACGGGGCCCCTGGGTGGCTCCGTCAGTTAAGCGCCGACTTCGGCTCAGGTTTGTGAGTTCGAGCCCTGCATTGGGCTCTGTGCTGACAGCTCAGAGCCTGGAGCCTGCTTCCGATTCTGTGTCTCCCTCTCTCTCTGCCCCTCCCCCGCTCGTGCTCTGTCTCTCTCTGGCTCTCAAAAATAAATAAACATTAAAAAAAAAATTTTTTTTAAAGAAAGCTAATCAAAAGTATAAACCTAATATAATCTGGACAGTTTTGTATTTCTACGTTACTTTTTATACAGTTTCCTCATTCTTAAAAGTCTAACCATTTTAATCACCCTGGGGACTAGAAATTTCATTTCAAAAGTAAGATTAAAGAAGATAAAGTACATCAGCTGCACAAAGTAAAACTGTTAGTTCTAGCCTATCACAGCAGTAACCGTTTCATATGCAAGCCACGTTGGGTTCCACTCTTGGAGGTTCTAGGTAACAGTTGCACAGTACGTGAAAGTTGCAGAGCATTTTGTAAGGGTGTAAGAGTTGTAAACATTTGTAACATATTTTGACAAAGAAAGTTTGAGTGACTTGCTGAAGGTCACAGAATAAGGTCTCCAATTCTGAATACGTAACAGCTAGAGAACCTGACCGATAGTATAGTAACTCTCTGATTTTTTTTTTACTGATAAATTCATTTCTAAACTGCCTATATAAATATAACCTAAAGGAAGAATGCAGAATTAGAAGCTAAAACTTTATTCAAAGTCAAAATGGTGTGATCACAGTATACACAAATTTAGGCATTTGTACTAAAAATTCTACTTGGCCTGATTATCCAAATTGGTGTGGTGAACAGTTCTGACTCTAATTTAGTGCAATACTCTTCGAAAGTAAAAGCCAAATTAATATCTTTGAGTTCTGTGAACTTAAAGTAATACTAAAATTTAGTTTTCATGAGTATTCATAGGTCCTATTTATTTTAATCACTCTGGGGACTAGAAATTTCGTACTAAGCTGAGGTTAGTATTTCATGATATTTATTAAAAAATGGGAAAGTGAGGGTATGACCTTTTAACAGTTTTATCTGTATATATAGTAGGAGCTTGCAAAAGTTAATATCATTGCTTCATTTTTTTGCTGAAAGAGACTATCTAATTTCATACTATATTAGTTCTATACTGTTCATTATAGTAATGAGAATGAAATTAATATGCTTAATCATACCAGTTAAATTGGATTTGTCGGTCACTTTTGGCAGAATAGTAACACTATCCTTTAGCTCACTAGACTGATGACCTTCTAAAATTGTCTCTATCTCAGTGGTTCCATACCTGACATTGGAGTATCATCCATGGGTCTTCTGGAAACCCAGATTCATAATTTCTCGGGAAATTTTTATCTTGAAGATACTGGAATTTCTAATGTCAGTTGCTAAGAAAATTAGCAACATATATGGTAGAGAAATGAAAAGTCGATTTATAAGCCTTCTTATCATTTGCCAACTGTTATTTCTAGTTACAGTGTTTGAAATATCTTAATGCTTATTAAAATTAATAAGTATTATATATATTACTTTACCTCCACTTAAACCTATATTCTGTAGCTGCTTAAGGAAATTGCATAGCTTTCTAAAACATAGAATAGTTTGTAATCACAGGATCATGGTAACCAGGGAAATAAATAATGACATCCCTTAATAGTTCAAAATTTTGTTGGGAACAGTATCAGGATATTCATTTCTTTCCACTAACTCATCTTTGTCAGCGGATTATTTTGCAAAGGAAATTTTTAGGTAAACTTTGATTTCCTGCCTGTCTGTGTTTTTTCTCTTTGCCCCTTTCCTCCTTGTAGTTAATAAACTGTTTATATCAAAGCTCTTCTTTCATATGAGGTAGAGTTTTCTAAAAGAAGAAATGATATAACACAGTCTTAAATAGAATCATCTATAGGTATTGTTTTTGTCCTATTCTCTATTTTTTAGGAAAATGATTTAAATCTTCCTGGGCTATGAATTAATGTTTAGTTACAAATGGAATGCTGAGAAATTCTCAGATGGAAAAGTTGATTTTTCAAAATTCATCATTCTGACCAAAAAAACCCAAAAGTGTTAATCTTCAGGATTATTTTGCTCAGAGATCCTATTGCAGAGTGAGAAAGACATCAAGCTTGTGACTTTTAGAAAGCTTATCATCGTCTCGTGTTTTCCTGTGTGCTAAATGCTTTTAAGGATTTTTTCATTCATCTGGAGGTCAAAAATATGAAGCTAATGTAGTAGAAGAAAATTTAGGAAGAGTGTTAGTAGACTTTGTGCAGTCTGAATTAAAAACTTCTGGTTGTTAATAGTGTATTTAAAGTGTTTATATAAAGCTGAATATATGGTGACTCAGGTTAATTCCCTTATTTAGTGAAGATGATGGCATCAGGATTTTAAACTAGAGTTTGAAAAAAACATTTTATTATATTGAGATGAATGGAACTTTCTATAAATTATCATTTAGCCTATCAATGAAATGAAATTATTGTTTTTAAAAAGAACAAAACCGGGGCACCTGGGTGGCTCAGTCAGTTAAGTGTCCGACTTCGGCTCAGGTCATGATCTCACGGTCCGTGAGTTCAAGCCCCGCGTCGGGCTCTGTGCTGACAACTCATAGCCTGGAGCCTGCTTCAGATTCTGTGTCTCCCTCTCTCTCTGACCCTCCCCTGTTCATGCTCTGTCTTTCTGTCTCAAAAATAAATAAACATTAAAAAAAATTTTTAAAAAAGAACAAAACCTTTTATGGTTTATTGTCTGCCTCTATCTGAGGAGATAAGAAAAAGGCTAAAAGTATTAACAATTATAGTGTAAATATTGTACTGTTAACCCACCGAGAATAGAATAGTGCTTAAAAAAAAAATGTTTATTTATTTATTTTTGAGAGAGAGAGCACAAGCTGGAGAGGGGCAGAGAGAGAGGGACAGACAGGCAGACAGAATCCAAAGCAGGCTCCAGACTCTGAGCTGTCAGCACAGAGTCCTATGTGGGTCTCAAACCCACCAACTGTGAGAACATGACCTGAGCCAAGGTCGGATGCTCAACTGACTAAGCCACCCAGGTGCCCCAGAATAGTGCTTTTTTAAAAGAACTTTTTGTTGAAGTATAAAAGATTAAAAGAAAATTTGCAAAAATTAGTGAAAACGTGATGATTTTTCATAAAGTGAACGTAACTTGTGTAACAAGCACCCAGATCAAAAAGAAGCAGAATATCGTCTGAATTTCAGAAGCCCTCCTCTCTCTCATTGCCCCTGCCTTCACTACCTCTCTGAAGAGTGAGTTACCACTGTCCTGACTTCTAACACCATACATTAGTTTTGATTTTGTTTTGAACTTCATTTAAATGGAATACTACAATATGAACTCTTTTGATGGAGGTGTTTCATTCATCACTATGTTTGTGAGATTCATCCATATAGTTGCATCTAGACAGGGTTCATTTGTTCCAATCCATTCTTCCATTGTATTGTTGATGGGCATTTAGGTTGTTTCCACATCAGGGTTCTTGTAAATAGTGTTGCTGTGAACATTCTTCAGCTTTTTTTTTTTTTTTTTTGATGTTTATTTATTTTTGAGAGACGGAGGGAGCGCGCCCGCGCAGGCTCACATGAGTGGGGGAGGGGCAGAGAGACAGAGGGGACAGAGGATCCAAAGAGGGCTCTGCGCTGACAGCAGGAAGCCCAATGCAGGGCTTGAACTCTTGAACTGTGAGATCCTGACCTGAACTGAAGTCAGGTGCTCAACCGACTGAGCCACCCAGGCACTCCCCACTTGTTTTTTGGCAAACACCCGAAGGCACTTCTTTGGGTACCTATGTAGGAGTGGGATTGCTGGCGTGTGTATATGAGGGCTTAGTGGATGCCACTGAGCAGCTCTCCAGAGTATTTGGAACATTACCTTTTGAGTTGTTTTTGTTCCGTGAAAGTCTTCCTTGTGATCAAAGGCAGGTGTTTGTTTTGTTTTGTTTTGTTCTGTTTTTTTAAGAGGCCAGATCCTAGATCAGATTAGAGTTCATGAATATGGAACAAAATAAAACTCATTTGGTTGGAAACTCACTTGATTTCTGAAGTTGCATACAGATGGGAACTAAGAGCTGGATCTAAGAGCTCAGTCACTTTTTTTTTTAATGTTTTATTTATTTTTGAGAGAGAGAGAGAGCGAGCGAGCACGCACAAGCTGGGTAGGGGCATCGAGAAAGAAACAGAGGATTTGAAGCAGGCTCCATGCCGACAGCAGTGAGTCTGATGTGGGGCTTGAACTCACAGACTGTGAGGTCATGACCTGAGCTGAAGTTGGATGCTTAACTGACGCAGCCACCCAGGTGCCCCGAGTTGAATCACTTTTGTGCTTACATGTAAGAGAAGTTAAGCCAGTGGGAAAAATCCAGCGATGTATTCAGTTATAGAAGAAGCAACATAGAGACAGTTTGACATTGGAGTTTAGATATTTGGCTTTTTAGTTAATCCTTCCTGTATCATTTTGTTTATGTTATTTTACCTATATACGTCTCAGTTTTTTTCTCTGTTAAATGATGCTAACAAAACCATCTCCCAGGTTTATTTTAGAGATTGAAATGAGAGTATGAATATAAAGTGCCGGCTATACAGTAAATATCCAGTTAATAATATTACTCTCCATTCTGCTCTGTCCACCTGTATAGCTCTTTTATTACTTCTTAGTTTCTTCAGTTAACAAAATGACTTCAGAGATTCTTAGGAGAACAGGCTAACTGTTCTCTCTTACCTTTCTAACCACCTTTGTTTCCCTCTAGTTGAGATGCTTTTTCTTTTTTTTTTCTTTTTTTTTTTTTTTGCTAAGGCCAAAATTTTATCTATTTACCTTCAAGGAAGTTTAATTCTGTTTCATCTTGACTAGTGATTGAAGTAGTCCTCCTAAAGTATGTTTTTCTTCTACCTTTCAGAGATATAAGAACATAAGTATTTCTTTTTAATCTTGACAAAATAACTGACAGCTGATGTTTGAAGTTGACTCTTCCCAAATAGTTCAATTTTTGGAGTATCAAATATATTCAGCTTTATATAGTAACTTGATATTTCATGAAATGTAATGAAATAATTGACCCTTCAAATTAGAATATATTTCCTTCCTGCCTCTCCTTTCTTCTTTGGGTGATGAAAAAAATGAAGTACGATACTACCATATCTAATTAAATACCACCAAGTAGATGCCTCCTTTCAAAACCGTTTTCTGAACCTCTTATCTAAAGAGTAGATTCATTCTATAATATTCTTATTCTTTGCCCCCATTTTTCTTCCTCAAACAGTAATAAGTGAATTTTTTATTGAGATATAATTGGCATATAATATTGTAGAAGTCTGAGGTATATGATGTGTATTTGATATGATGTGTATCAAAGGTATTTGATACCTTTATATATTGCAATATGATTACTACACTAGCATTAGGTGATACCTTTTTCAAATGATATGTTGGATTTAAAATGCATTAGAGGGGTGCCTGGGTGGCTCAGTCGGTTGAGCATCCACCTTCAGCTCAGGTCATGATCTCACAGTTCGTGGGTTCGAGCCCTGCATCAGGCTCTGTGCTGACCACTTGCTCAGAGCCTGGAGCCTGCTTCAGATTCTGTGTCTCCTTCTCTCTCTGCCCTCCCCCACTCATACTTTGTCTCACTCTGTTTCTCAAAAATAAGTAAATGTAAAAAAAAAATTTTAATGCATTAGAATGAGCAAAGGAACATAAACATAAATTTTCTAAAAACTTTAAGAGTAGAAAAAAAAATGCTTTGACCAACCAATAAATAGTGTAAAGGTTATTTTAAAGTTTTATTTATCAATAGAAATCTTCAGGACTAGAGGGAAACAAACTCTAAAGTCTTGTTTTTGGATCCTAACTTATTTCTCACCTACAAGGATTTTTATGGTTCTCACGTCAGTTGTCTTATAGCTCTTTCTTGTGTTCGTGCTAATTTTGATATTACAGAAAGAATAGGAACCTCAGGTTAAATGGCAGAACCATTGTGTGTGATTCCTGTGGCTTCAAAGAAATATTCACTCATTCATTCATTTAGTCAACAAACATTTTTTGAACTCCTTCTAAATGCTTGGCACCATTCAGGTTTGGGGATACAACAGTAAAGAAAAGCAGACAAAACTCTTGGCCTTCATTAAGTTTTTATCCTTGTGTAAGGTACAGACAGTAAACAAATGACTAAGTAGAATATATACTCTAGGGGCATCTGGGTGGCTCAATCAATTAAGTGTCTGATTCTTGATTGTGGCTCAGGTCATGATCTCACCGTTCATGAGTTTGAGCCCTGAGTCAGGCTCCACACGAACAGCACAACGCCTGCTTGGGAATCTCTCTTTCTCCCTCTCCCTCTGCCCCTCCCCTACTCTCTCTCTCTCTGTCTCCCTGTCTCTCTGTCTCTCAAAATAAGAAATAAACTTTTTAAAAATCTTAAAAAAAAAGAATAGTTTATTAGAGGTGTTAAGTGCTATGGGAAAAAAATGAAGGAAGAGAAATATAGTCGATCTCAATAGTAGAGAATTTAGGTTTTACTGGACTGAGATGGGAAACAACTGGAGAGGTTAGGTATAGCACTGGCACGCTCTGGTATATATTTTATCCTCATCACTCAGGTTGCCCTATTGAAAAAAGATTGTGGGAGAGTTCGAAGGGGAAAATGGGGGACCAGTTATGAGGCAATTGCAGTAATTTGGGTTGCTTGGACCAAGTTAGTGGTAGTGGACGTGGGGAGAAGTGGTTGAATTCTGGACAGATTTTAAAAGTATAGCGGACAGGATGATGTACCGATGGATCATCTGGGGTAAGTTCATTGATTTATATTTTCATTTAATGTGGTGGTGAGAGAGAATGGTGGCCTGTACAGCTTCTATACTTCAGGGAGCATCTTTGAGACAGATGATGTTGAGGAGTGACTGGGCCATGTTATTGTTGCATGCTTTATTCTGGAAGTGCTTGGGTTACAATTTGTCTGCAGTGTTTGTTCTAGAAGCAGGTTCTGGTACCCTTGGGATCATTTAAGGTAAGTGTTTAAGAAATGTAGAGGGTGGAATAATTACGAAAGATGATCAGTGGAGGAATAAGCATGTCAAACCTCATACGTACTTTAAAATAAAGGTACATGTTTACTGGTAAAAATAGGAGTGGTATTTTGCTCCAGTAGAATCAGACCCACATGACTTTGAGGACTCACAAATATACCTCCAACCTGTTTCATAACGAACCCACAGTATCTAATTATGTGTTTAGTCCTCATAATCAGAACATATTTCACTGACTTAAAGGTATAGGGTAACAGGGTTTTTTTTTTTCCAATAAAAATCTTTCAGTTTATCCTGAATTGGAATAATTAAAGTTACTTTGTAGTCTTTTTGTTGCAGAAAGCTCATAGTGATTAAACTGTGTAGCACGGATTAAATAAAATAACTAAGCATATTCTGTTACTTTTATGAGTAAATACAATGTTTTTTAAAAAACATTAAGACATACCATATACCCTTCTGTATCCATCTCCCTGGTAAAGAAACAAAATAATACGAACAAGATTAGTTTTGTTTATTATCACCTCTCCCAGGAAATAACCCCTCTCCTCTGCCTTCCTCAGAGGAACCATTATACAGAATTCAGTGTTTATCATTCCCATTCGCGTCTGTATTTTTACTGCATATGTGTGTATCTCTGAGCAATTTATAATTGAACATATTTGGAAAATATTGTACTCACCGGTTTTGAAGTCCTCTTCTGAAATAGGTCTAGGAAACTGTCTTCTGTCTCCAAACCGGTATCACGTACTATTCAGTTACCTCCTAACTATTCTTTCCACTCGACTCCCTTTGATCCCACTATTCTCCATAGCATCCAGAGAGATTTTCATAAGACACATATCAGGTCATGTCTTTCCTTGGCTGAAAAGCCTTCAGTGATTTCCCACTAAGTAAAACTCACATTGTATCACTTGGTCTGTAATCTTGCCCTTCCTTCCTCCCCAGTGGTATCCTTGAGTCAGTCTTCCTCTTACTTCAACACTGGCCTTCTTTTAGTTTTTGGAACACTTAAGATCTTTTCAGGTAGAAAATGTGTGCATATTCTTTATTTCCCTTCTGCCTAGAATGTACCCCCCACTCTTTACCTGGCTAATTCCTTCAGCCCTGAGGGTAAATGTTACTTCCTCTAAGAAGCTTTTCCTGGTCAGCCATTCTTAAATAATCCAAACATTTGATAGCACCCTGTAGGTAGTGGTTATTTATATACTGTGTATTACTTTTCAAAGGCCTGCATCTCCCACTAGCTTCTAAATTTCTGAAAAGAGAAGCCATGTCTCTCTTGTGCACTACTGTATACCTTGTAGTCAACTTGTAGACATACAAGGAATATCTATTGAAGGAAAATAGGAGTGAAGAATCAAAGGAAACATTTATTTGTATCATCTTTATTTAAATGTTTTTGTGAAATCCTATAGGCTGAAAAAATGGCTTTGCTCTTGAGTTTTAGAGGAAAAGATAAGTTAATATATTTAGAAATTCCGTTTTAGTTATAATATTTTAAGAAACAGAAACCCTGACACAGTAGCTCAAGTACAGTGGAGGATTATTATAACCATAAAGGGACTCTAGGAGAAGATAAACAAGCAGACCTCAGGAACGACAGGTGCCGCAGAAACCCCAGGCACGCGTCTCTCTTACTCTTTATTGCTGTGAATTGTTCCTCCTTTCCCAACCTGCTTCTTTGTGACTTTGTTTTGCTTAGGGTCTGCAGTATCTCAGAAGGTTTTACCATGGTTACTCAACTCTAGTATCGAGAGCTCTTGGCAATCTCCTTATATTTGTCAGGTAAAATTCTTGAGGGATAACCTAACTGGTCCTCTTCATATTTTAAAATAAGCCTGCATAGTCCTAGGTCGCAGATATGTGTCACCCCAGGTAGTTGTCTGTGTCTTATCCAATATGCCGTGGAAAGCAGTAGTCTTGAGTGAGTCACATGACCTATAGCCCACTCAACAGGAGCTGTACTTGGAGGCAGATTTTCTGAGAAGGGTCACTGGTGGATCTAGCACAACAAAACGTTTCTGGTGTGCATATACCCCATGGACTAAAATTCTTAGTTTTGACTTCTTTGAAAGTTGGCATTTTATAAATACAATATTTATTTTAAAAAGTTCTAATGCATCTCAAAAATATATTATCCAGCCGTAGATATTTATTTAATTAGAATGGGGAGTCGCACAGTTTTAATATAGGGTATAATCTTAAAAATTGTGGTCTTCAGGGTGGAAGGGGTAGCAGTATTCCAAATCATTTTCATGATATAGTTTTTGCAGGTAAGGTTTTGAGTAAAGACACTGTGTAATTTTGATCTATATTATTTTAATGATTATTTGCAAAACTACATATAGTATTTGAATGCTTTCCATTGTCTGGAAATTGGATTGTGAAAGCATCTTCCAACATAATTGTCTAAATACCTCCATTGCAGTCATTAGTAATAGTACTCTGATCTATAAATTATTTATATTGTACAATATAGAGGTCTATCATATGGTATCAGCTGGAAGTAAGCCCTTGTTTTGGAGAGCAGTTGATTTCCTTCACTGTCCAGTTTTATGAATACCCAATGTTTACTGATAAGCTCTTCACTTTTTAAGTCTCAGAGGTTTGAGGACAAGACACTGGCCGACTTTTCTGCGAGTATCTCTGGGTCTTACACTGTGCTAGAAGCTTTACACACCTTGTCCCACGTTTCCTTACCTTCTTGCAAATAGACTGTTGCCCTCCACCTTCTTCATTTAGTTGGCCAAATTAGAAATAATTATATTTTTAGTTTTTGTTTAATCCACATGGGCAGATAGTCTTATTGTTCTTGTCCATCTCTATAGCAAATAGACCAGTGGTCTTTGCCTCTCTTGTAAGGACCCTGCATTATCTACTCTCATTCAAAGGTTGGATTATTTTATCGATTCGCAACATCACTTGGGATCTCTGAGTCCAAGACTCTGTTTGATTTCATACCTCAGATGTTCTTTCTATGGGCTAGCAGAACTTCACCATGAAATACTTCTTCTGATGCTCCTGCTATTTTTCTCTGTCTCCCCTTTTCAAGTACTTTTACCATCAGCATCCTTGTTGGGCATTTTTAACTAAACAGTGGTTTGACCTTTACCTTATTTACCCAGGGCTTCTTCATTATATGTAGAGAAACAATATCCAGCCATCAGTAGTAGAATTGCTGACTGCATTAGTTTAAAAGAAGCATAATAGGACTTTCTGCTCTTTTGCTTTTAGGATTATCTTACCAGGGTTTTCAGAAGCTATTATTTTTTTATAGGTCCACTTGACATTTTGCTTCTTGCCCATGTCCAAGTAATATAGCCCATTTTGGTCTTTTTTGGTTAGGAGTATTACCAGAAAATTTTCTGTACTCGAACAATTTCCTGCATGTTCCACTGGCTCATTGACCTACTGGATTGCAGTTTAGGCCGTGTCACAGTCTGGTTGCTGTTTCTTACCAAAGGCATTTAGTGGTCATGGTCTAATTGTTCCCTAACCTGCCAAATGAAATAGGTACATCTACTTCTACTAGTTGTCTTGTTTATGTGAATTGTCAGGGAAGGGTCCATTTTGTCCATAGGATCCTTAATACAGAGAAAAATTAGTACATTCTTAGTATTCAGAATCTCTGTTTCCCTATAAATCTATTTAAAAGATCATTTATTAATATTAACATAGGGCTCTTATAAAAGGATCAAAGACAGATATCCAACAGTACTGATAAAACCTCTAATTTAAATGCTCTTTTTTTGTTAAATAGAATCAAAGCACATTTAATCTAAATTAATAAGCTTTTAGCTTGAGAAGTAAACAGCTTAAAATAAGTGACTATGGGTTGAAGCTAATAGTGCTGAGCATATTCAGATACTATGAGTCAGCCTTGAAATACACAACATTATCAGGGTCTGAAAAACAGGTCATCTTTGGAAGACAGATATTACTTTGCCTATTCACCTATCTAGAAGTATCCGGTTCTTGTCCTGCGTCTCATTTTTTTCAAAAATCAGTATAGTTGCTTTCTGTTTGTGTCCGGTAGTACACCACATGGAAATTTTACAAATAATTGCTTGTTCTGTGAGAATGTCTTTCCAAACCTCAGAAGAGCATGATGATACAGTGCAACACTGAAAGAAAAAAGGAAGTCTCGCTGTTAGCCAATCACTTATACCAGTGAGTCTTGAAGGATGTATAGTCTTTTCTCCAAGCTCAAGGTGCCTGTTAACAGAATTCATCTTGGGCGGGGAATCAGGTGAGGTGGGTTTCCTCTTTGTGCTTTTAACTGGCCCACTGGATACTCAAGGGTTTCTAGCCACCCCTCTCCTGGTGCCTCAGGGAACTTCTCTGTGAATCTTCCTCTTTCTTTAGTTATACCCCTAGACTCTTTGCTGTTTACCTCTGCTTTTACTCCTTTGCCCTATGGGCTTTTTTCCTCATCTTGGTATTTTGGTCTGGGTTTCAGTTACTGAGTTTTACCTGATGGTACCGGGAAAATGTTTCTAATCCAACCAGGCTGAAAAAGACTGTGAACAGGGTGCCTGGGTGGCTCCATCAGTTAAGTGTCCGACTTTGGCTCAGGTCATGATCTCGCAGTCCATGAGTTTGAGCCCCACGTCGGGCCTTGTGCTGACAGCTCGGAGCCTGGAGCCTGCTTCAGATTCTGTGTCTCCCTCACTCTCTGCCCCGCTCATACTCTCTGTCTCTCTCACTCTCAAAAATGAATAAATGTTAAAAAAATTTAATAAAAAAAAAAAGACTGTGGAAACAAAGCCTTTTGTTTTGGCCCTCAGGATCTACCATTTACAAGATGATCAGACATTTCCTCTGACTACTTGTTGGCATAACTTGGTCCTTAAAAATCTTTAAGGACAAGCCATTGGACAAGCATAAGCCATTTTTCTTCTTAAATTTGTATTATAAAAGACCCTCTTCTATTATCTTAGGTCAGTATTTGCTCAGTCCTAAAAGGAAAAGGAAAGATGTGCTCTTCCCCAGGAAGAGGATGAGAGAGAAACAAAAATGTTGTCCTGGCTCATCTGATGGCCTGATTGGATTCTGCCCAGCTCTCAACATTTAATAAGCCCATCTACTTTTAGGACCATTGGCATTATTTGTCATCATATACTATACTAGTGACAGCAAAACATTCTCTAGCTGTATTAGGCTGAGTATGAGGATGGTAGAGACCCAAAGAAGCCTGCATGAATCCCTCTTTGGGAGCTAGGGAAGGAGAGGAAAAGAAGGTCAGCGTGAACATGCGGCCCCAGCTTGTATGGTAGTTTTGAGTACCGGTGTTTCCTCAGGTGGAGGGCCAACTTTTCTAAAGCGTAGTAGGTTTTTTGAGGCTGTCTTTATCCCAGCCTTTTTTTTTTTTCATGTTTATTTATTTTGAGAGAGAGAGAGAGAGTGAGCACGTGTGCATGAGCAGGGGAGGGGCAGAGAGAGGGAGAGAGAATCCAAGCAGGCTGGGCATTGTTGCGCAGCTCTACACGGGGCTGGATCCCAGGAACTGTGAGATCATGACCTGACCAAAAGTCAGACACTTAACCAACCGAGCCACCCAGGTGCTGCATTTCCCAGCCTTTAAAATGACTTTTTAAAATTGTGCCAGCCAACATTTTTTTAAATCTGTGTGTTTTCCTCTAAGAAATATGAGCCAATTTTTTATTCTCATTGGTAATTAAAGATAAATTTGATCTTATCTGAAAGTTACTAATAAATCTGAATTACATTTTATTCACCATATTAATAATCTTCAACTTTGGAATTTTTGCTACACTTGATAACAAGTAATATTTTGAGCCTAGTGGAATTTCACCCCATTTGACACCCATTTGACATTTTTTAAGTCATAGAACTACTGCTAGTCAGTAAATATCTGTTAAGTCTTCCTAAGTTCAAGAAAATTTAATCTAGCATTTGAATAAACTCCTTGAAAAAATTGGGCATTGGTTACAACAAAATCAAAGAAACCATAACTTTTCCTATTTGCCCTAATGGAACTATATTAAGGATTTGTTTAGATAGGATATGGCCAACCCGAATGCACAAAAATGAGTGAAATAGGCTGGGTATAACATAATCCAGAGTAGCAGGCACTGATATGAATTGGAGAGTACATGATTCACATAAAGGAACTCAAATCACCATTTATAAAAATACTATATGGCCAAACAGAATGCATCATCAGGCTAAATTTGACTACATGTTGCAGTTGTGACCTCTGATTTAGATAACAAGATGAAATTTTATTTTTTCTGTGGGCAAATGTAGAGGTGGTAGGCAAGATTCTAAATCATGGTAAATAAATTAGTGTATTTTTATTTTAGAAGCCCATATTGCAAAAGATGTATTTATAGTGATTATAGAAATAAGACATTTGATAGAAGAAGTGTAGTTGTGCTTGAAAGCATAAGCCAGTGTTTCTCAAAATGTAGTTCATATACAGCTTTTAATAATTTTTGGGGGGGGCGGGTGAAGTTTCAAAACTTATTACAGGCATGCCTCAGAGATATTGTGGGTTCAGTCCCAAACCACTGCAATTAAGCAAATATCACAATAAAGTAAATTAAATGAATTTTTGGTTTTCCAGTGCATAGAAAAGTTATACTTACACAATACTGTAGTCTATTAAGTGTGCCACAGCATAATGCCTTTTTAAAAGTTCTTATTTTAATTTAAAATTCTTGGGGCACCTGGGTGGCTCAGTAGGTTGGGCGGCCGACTTCGGCTCAGGTCATGATCTCACGGTCCGTGAGTTCGAGCCCTGCGTTGGGCTCTGTGCTGACAGCTCAGAGCCTGGAGCCTGTTTCAGATTCTGTGTCTCCCTCTCTCTGACCCTCACCCGTTCATGCTCTGTCTCTCTCTGTCTCAAAAATAAATAAACGTTAAAAAAAAAAAAATTTTTTTTTAATTTAAAATTCTTTATTGCTGAAAATGCTAACCATTATTTAAGCTTTCAGGAAGTCATAATCACTAATCACAGATCACCATAACAAATAGAATAATAAGTTAAATATTTGAAATATTGTGATAATTACTAAAATGTGACACAGAGACAAAGTGATCAAATGTTTGTGGAAAAATGGTACCAATGGACTTGCTTGCTCCACACAGGTTTAGCACAAACCCTCAAACTGTAAAAAGCACAAAATCTGCAAAATACAATGAAATGAAGCACAGTACAATGAGGTATGCCTGCAAAAAACTGTGGAAATCAAAACTGTGTGGTAGTGGCATAAATATTAATGTATAGCTTAATGGATTAGAATTTAACATTCAGAAATATACACTTGTGAACAGTTGACTTTTGACAAAGATGCCAAGACAATTCAGTAAGGAAAGAATATTCTCAACAAAGTTGTTGGAATAACTAGATATTAAAATATAAAATAATGAAGTTGTATCCCTACCTCATACCATATATAAGAACTCAAAATAGATTATAGGCCTAACTGTAAGAGCTAGAATTATAAAACCCTTAGTAGAAAACCTAAGTGTAAATTTTCATGACCTTAGATTAGACGGTGGTTCCTTACATATGACAATTAAAGCACAAGCAACAAAAGCATAAATAGATAAGTTGGATTTCATAAAAACGAGAAACTTGTATTTCAAAGGACACTATCAAGAAAGTGAAAGAAACCTACAGAATGAGAAAAAGTATTTGCAAATCACATAACTGTTAAGGGTTTTGTATCTAGGATGTATAAGGAATTCTTACAACTCAGCGATAAAAAGACTTGCAATAAAAAATTGCAATACAATGGAAAAGCCATAAAAATTGATAATACAAGTCAAAAGTGAGCAAAGGATCTTAATAGACATTTTTCAAAAAAAGAAGATACACAGATGGCCAGTAAGCACATGAAAAGATGTTTAACATCATGAGCCACTATTAGGGAAATGCAATTAAAACCGCAGTGAGATACCACTTCACACTTACTAGGATAGATCTAATGCAAAAGATGGACAAAAAATAGTGTTGTTGAGGATGTTAAGAAATTGGAACCCTCACATTGCTAGTGACAGTTTAACTGGTACGGTCACTTAGAAAAATAGTTAGGAAGTTCCTCAAAAATTTAAAAATAGAGTTGCCATATGACCCCACAATTCAACTCCTATGTGTATATCCAAGAGAAATAAAATCATAGGTTTACCAAAACAAAAACAAAAGATCCTTATATGTGAATGGTCATACCAGAATTTTTCATAATACCTAAAAATTGGAAACAACTGAAATGTCTAACAACTGAAGAGCGAATAAACAAAACGTGGTATACCAATATAATGGAACGTTATTTAGCCATGAAAAAGAATGGTGTTCTGATACATGTTACATGATGGATGAACCTTGAAGACGTTATGCTAAGTGAAAGAAGCCAGACAAAAAGGCCTTATATTTTATGACTTCATCTATATGAAATTTACAGGCAAATCCATGGAGACAGAAAGTACATTAGTAGTTACAGGATCTGGTTGGAGGAGGGATGGGAGAGTGTGCTAATGAGTACAAGATTACTTTTTGGGGTGATTAAATATTCTGGAATTAGATAATGGGGATGGTTGTACAATCTTGTGACTCTACTAAAAACCACTGAATTTTGTACACTTTTAAAAGGTGAATTTTATGGTATTTGAATTATATTATATCTCAGTTTTTAAAATAACTTGGTGAAGGAGAGAGCGGAAGATGGTGGCAGAGTAGGAAGACCCTAGGCTCACTTCATCCCACAAATACAACTGGGTAACTATTATATCATCCCAAATACCCCCAAAATTGATCTGGATACTGGCAGAACAAACTCCACAACTAAGAGAGAGAAGAGACCACATTGAAGACAGTAGGAAGTGCAGAAATGAGGTTTGGCAGAGAAATGGATCTTGGCTGCTACGGTGGGGAGGGAGCCCCAGTTACTGAGAAGGTCAGGCGAGAGACAGACTAGTACACAGGGAAGTGCACAGGGAAGATGATTCCCCACAGCAGTTGGCTCAGAGAGCAAGAGGTCCCAAATCTCATGAGTTCTTGCAACCAGTGGGGCTTAGAGCCTAGAGGTTTCAAGGTCATTATGCTTGGATCTGGGAGAGCTTGGAGGACATTGGGGCTGCTCTTGGAGAGAGGCAGACAAACAGCCCATGCACATATAGCTTGGAAACAGCAATCTGAAGAGTACTTGGGGAACACAGTGAAGAGGTCAGTTGCTCATTTTGGAGTGTGTCCCAGAGAGGCAGTGTTCATGGAGAGACCCCTCTGGGAACAAAGGAACTGTCTGGTGTGGTTTTCCTCCCCATCAGCATAAGCACAAGGCGACCTGCAGGAACCAGCACAGTGTGGACACGGGCTACCTAACTTGCTTGCACCAAGCCCTGACACCGTCCCCCTCGTTCCTGAAGCCTTAGTCACACTTGCCTCACTGCCAGTGTGGTGGCCCCCACCTCCAGAAGACTGGCCCAATCCCATTTCTAATTGCACCAAAACCCATAAGGTACCTAGGAATAACTTAACCGAAGAAGTGAACGACCTGTACTCTGAAAACTATAAAACACTGGTGAAAGAAATTGAAGGTGACACAAAGAAATGGAAACACATTCCATGCTCATGGATTGAAAGAACAAATATTGTTCAAATATCTATACTACCCAAAGCAATCTACACAGTTAATGCAATCCCTATCCAAATACTACTAGCATATTTCATAGACCTAGAACAAACAATCCTAAAATTTGTATGGAACCACAGAAGACTCCAAATAGCCAAAGCAATCTTGAAAAAAGAAAAGCAAAGCTGGAGGCATCACAATTCCAGGCTTCAAGTTATATTACAAAGCAGTCTTAAAACAGTATGGTACTGGCACAAAAATAGACACGTATATCAATGGACCAGAGTAGGAAACCCAGAAATAAGCCCATTATTAGTTATACGGTCAGTTAATCTTCAACAAAGCAGGAAAGTATCCAGTGGGAAAATATAGTCTCATCAACAAGTGTTGAGAAAACTGGACAGCAGCATGCAAAAGAATGAAACTGGGCCACTTTTTCCCACCATACACAAAAATAAATTCAAAATGGATGAAAGAGCTAAATGTGAGACCCAAAACCATAAAAAATTTAGAAGAGAACACAGCAGTAACTTCTCTGACATCAGCCATAGCAACATTTTTCTGGGTATGTCTCCTGAGGCAAAGGAAATGAAAGCAAAAATAAACTATTGGGACTACATCAAAATAAAAACCTTCTGCACATTGAAGGGGTCAATCAACAAAACCAAAAGACAACCTATGGAATGGGAGAAGATATTTGCAAATGACATATCTGATAAGGGTTGGTTATCCAAAATATATAAAGATGTGATGCAGCTCAAGACCCAAAAATCATATAATCCAATTTAAAAATGGGCAGACGACACAGATATTTCTCCAAAGAAGACATCCAGATGGCTCAACAGACACATGAAAAGATGTTCATTATCACTTATCATCAGGGAAATGCTAATGAAACCACAATGAGATATTACCTCACACCTGTCACAATGGCTAAAATCAAAAACAAACAAATGTTCATGAGGATATGGAGAAAAAGGAACCCTCTTGCACCATTTGGTGGGAATGCAAACTGGAGCAAACTGGTGCAAACTGGTACTCAAAAAGTTAAAAATAGAACTACTTATGATCTAGCAATCACTACTGAGTATTTACCCAAAGAATACAAAAATGTTTATAGCAACGTTATTTATAGTAGCAAAGATATGGAAGCAATCCAAGCGTCCACTGATTTAATGAATGGATAAAGGTGTGGTATGTATGTGTGTGTGTGTGTATATGTATATACCTATACACACACACACACACACACACACATATATATATATACATATATATATGTGTGTGTGTGTGTATATACACACACACACACACACACACAATAGAATATTACTCAGCCATAAAAACAAATGACATCTTGCCATTTGCAACAACATGGATAGAGAGTATAATGCTAAGTGAAATAAGGCAGTCAAAGAAAGACAAATACCATATGATTTCAGTCATATATGGAATTTAAGAAACAAATGAGCAAAGGGAAAAAGAAATAAGCCAAAAAAAAAAAAGAAAGAAAAAAGAAATCACCACCACCACCACAAAAACCCAGACTCTTAACTCTAGAGAATAAACGATGGCTATGGGGGGGGGGGGGTAGGGGATGGGTAAGATAGGTGATTGGGATTATGGAGTACACTTGTGATAAGCACTGGGTAATTAAAATAAAAACTTTAAAAAATTTTTTAAAGAAAACAAAAAAATGTTGGCCATTCTACTTGAATAAAGAAAAGGGGGCACCTGGGTGGCTTAGTTGGTTAAGTGTCTGACTTTGGCTCAAGTCATGATCTTGTGGTTCATGAGTTCGAGCCCCATGTCAGGCTCTGTGCTGATAGCCTGCTTCACATTCTGTGTCTCCCTCTCTCTGCCCTTCCCCTGCTCACTCTCTGTTTCGCTCTGTCTCTCTCTCAAAAATAAATAAACATTTAAAAAAAAGAAAAGAACTTGGAGTGATTGAGAAGTGCTTGTTAAACATGCAAATTCTCTAGCCCCTTCTTATTCTCCAGATTCTTTGAAGATAGGACTCTAGAAATCTGTATGTTCAACAGATGTTCCCAAGTTTTTAAATTCTTTAAATTTTAAGAAATGCTGATGTAACAGTTTTGTGCACGTATATATTAAAATGTGTTTGGGCTAAAGACCGTATGCTTCTTGTCAATTTTAATCAGCAGCAGCAGCAATAGCTAAGAGTTATTGGGGCAAGTACTTTCTGTTCCATATGGGGTTAGCAAATTCTATAGGTCTAGTCCTTACTCAGGAGCTTTGAGAAGAGTGAGATGGAAAGGCATGAGACAGTGCACCTTTTCAATTCTTAGAATTCATTACTTCAGCAAATTCTAGGAAGTAAAATAATGGTCCAAGGTAATGAATTCAGAGAAACAGAAATTTTAAGGGAAATATCCAGCAATGTTTCTGTGGTTGCTGCATTTTTAGTGTTGATTCTGGGGGCAAAAAACCTTGGTCTGTTGATTTCTTCAAGGCTATTTTGAGCAGATGTTACTGTTGGCCTATCAACAAAGCCAAGTTGACAGAGAGCAGATGAGTGTTGTAACAGCTAAACTTCCGTGGCATGAGTATCTGGATCGGATTTGTTTCACAGCAGTGCTGCAGCAGGACCAAGTATGATTAAACACGGGCAGATATTTGGTTTCATGAAGATTTAGGCAAAGAACAAGAGGGACCTTTTTAGAGTTAGCAGTTACCAAGTAGGGGGAATGAAGATGAATCTGCATTGTTCCAATTCAGGCTATCTGGGGGCTCACCAAATTTTTATGTTTACTAAGGCAAAAATGATACGTGTTTCATAGTATTCTATATGTTTATATGTTAAGCTTAAAATCTATTTTTTTCCTTTTAAAATATATTTATTAAAAAAAATTTTCACATTTATTTATTTTGAGAAAGAGCGAACACGCGCACGTAAGTGGGGAAGAGGCAGAGAGACAGAGGGTGAGAGAGAGAATCCCAAGCAGGCTCTGCACTGTCTGCACAGAGCCCTATGTGGGGCTCAGTCCTGTGAACTGTGTGATCATGACCTGAGCCGAAATCAAGAGTTGGTCACTCAGCCAACTGAGCCACCCAGGTGTCCCCAAATGTATTTATTTTTAGAAAGAGTCAACAATAGTGCAGATGGTACTAGAATATAACAAAAATGCTGCTGATACCTCGTGGACAGTTTGGGAAGCAGACAGCCACCTCAGTCAGAGTCTACATGCCTCCCCCCCGCCCCATCAGCTCTACTCCCCTTTACTTCATCCCTTACCTAGTGCCCTACACTGCTGTTTCTTTGCTCCCCAGAGGCCCCAGTTCCTCCTGGCCCCAATTCTAGCTTGTTTTCTACACCTCCAATTGTATTCATTTTGACCAGATCTTGGAGCTACCTTTTCTAAAGGAACCTACGTTGGGGTGTTAATGGGGTTAGTGGTGTTATGGGGTATCACCTGTTCATTTTTTAAAAATTTAAATACAACGTTAAACAAAAAAAAAGGGGGCGCCTGGGTGGCTCGGTCAGTTAAGCGTCTGACTTCGGCTCAGGTCATGATCTCATGGTCCATGAGTTCGAGCCCCATGTCGAGCTCTGTGCTGACAGCTCAGAGCCTGGAGCCTATTTCAGATTCTGTGTCTCCCTCTCTCTGTGACCCTCCCCCGTTCATGCTCTGTCTCTCTCTGTCTCAAAAATAAATAAACGTTAAAAAATTTTAAATGTAGTTGACACACAGTGTTACATTAGTTTCAGGAGTATAGCCATGATTCACCGTCTTTATATGTTATGCTATGCTCGCCACAAGTGTAGCTGCCATCCGTACCTACAATGCTCTTACAGTATCATTGACCACATTCCTTATGCTTTTGATCCCCTTGACTTACTCGTTTTATAACTGGAAGGCTGTATCTCCCACTCCCCTTCACCCATTGTGCCCATCCCCCCACCTCTCTCCCCTCTGTCAACCATCACTTTGTTCTCTGTATTTAGAGGTCTGATTCTGCTTTTTGTGTGTTTATTCATTTGTTTTGATTTGATTGAGATCATGTGGCATTTGTCTTTGGCTGACTTATTTCACTTAGCCTAATACCCCCTAGGTCCATCCATGTTGTCACAAAGGCATGATCTCTTCCTTTTTGAGTGCGTAATATCCGTGTGTGTGTGTGTGTGTGTGTGTGTGTGTGTGTGTGTGTGTCTATTTCCTCATCCATTTGTCAGTGGATACTTAGTTTGCTTCCATATCTGTGCTATTGTAAATAATGCTGCAGTAAACATAGGAGTGCATAGATCTTTTTAAATTAGTGTCTAAAAATCTCTTTTAAAAATCTAAAACTTCAGGGCACCTGGCTGGCTCAGGAAGTGGAATGCAAGACTTCTGATCTGGAGGTTGTAAATTCAAGCCCCACATTGGGTGTAAAGATTACTTAAAAATAAAATCTTTTTTAAAAATCTAAAACTTCTTTTCTCAAAGTATCAAAGCTTTTTATTTCTATCTATTTTTTTTTAACATTTATTTATTTTTAAGACAGAGAGACACAGTGTGAACGGGGGAGGGGCAAAGAGAGAGAGGGAGACACAGAATCCGAAGCAGGCTCCAGGCTCTGAGCTGTCAGCATAGAACCCGACACCGGGCTCAAACTCACAAGCCGTGGGATTATGACCTGAGCCGAAATCGGATGCTTAACCGACTGAGCCACCCAAGTGCCCCTTACCAAAGCTTTTTAAAACTCAGATTCACATATACCCTTTTTTTTTCTTTAATTTTTTTTTAAACGTTTTTATTTATTCTTGAGACAGAGACAGAGCATGAACGGGGGAGGGTCACAGAGAGAGGGAGACACAGAATCTGAAACAGGCTCCAGGCTCTGAGCTGTCAGCACAGAGCCCGACGCGGGGCTCGAACTCACGGACTGTGAGATCATGACCTGAGCCGAAGTCAGACACTCAGCCCACCGAGCCACCCAGGCGCCCCACATATACCCTTTTTTAAAAAGAGAAGTATGCCTTGATACTCAATAAATTCTTTCTGGTTGATGTCAGGCACTGTGGCTAAGCCTATTTCCTTCTTTGACAACAAAAACAGATGATCAAGTTTAAAACATTCACATAAGGATAGAATTTGAAAACCATTATAATGGTTTTCTTCTAGGTAAGTCCCATTGCTATAGGACAAAATTTGTTTATTTGTGATGTGGGAACATGAATGTGGCTAGCTTTTTGTTATGTCATGCCGGTCCTGTTGAATCACTAACTCCTAGGAGTCCTTTTTGTCTCAACCTGAAGGAGAAGGGGATTCTTTTACCATCGTATTTCTTCCAAAATATGGAACTTCAGATGTTTGTTTATGCTCACTGTGTACAGACTGACCCAGGCTGAGCCCTAAGCTAACATGTATTGTGTTTTATTTTAGGCCAGTTGCAATACTTGATGGTAGAGACAAAGAGCTAACATTTTTCTGCAAGGACACAGGTTGGGGTTTTCAGATACAAATAGATACAAAGACTCTTGTGTTATGTTGATCCATGGGAATTTGCCATTCTTGTAAGTCAAAAGTTATTGAATACTGGCAATTTCCTATGGTTGAACCTAATATTATACTCAGAACAGTGATATATATGAGAGATCAGCTCGTAAGAACTGGTGGAAGGCCCACTGTCCAATCCCAGCATTGCTGGGCTGTGGTTGTCACTATTTATTTGGTAAATGAATGAAGTCCTCTGTGATGTCTTTTTGACACATTCATTGGGTGTCTCCTATGTATTTGACAGTCTCCCAAACTTGAAGCTTCTATAAAGTTACATATCATATATTAAAATGTCATTTTTGAACTTTGCATTTTGTTCCACAGTAGAGCCAGAACTGTTTTAATAGATTTTTTTCAAGTGTTCAAGAATGATTTACCCGCCACATTTGTTTGTCCCCGGAAGTGTAGCATATTTGCTCTGGCTCTTCCGCCTTCTGACACGTAGCTCTCTGTACCTTGGCTTTGGCATACCGCAGTTTGGAGAGCACAGTTACGTAATGGGAAGCTGCTGAAAGTTTAAATCAGGGTAATGGCACGATAAAATAGATGTCTTAGAAAGGCAATTCTGGAAGAGCCAAAATAGTTGTATAATATCAATTGACATATATTCAGTGAGACACATTAAGAACAGCTGCTGATGTTCTGGGTTGCGGCTTCTATGTCTGTCCTCGAGCACATGGGCCTTTATCTTTTGCAGTGAGTATACATTTAAAAGTATGTGGTATAATGCCAGATTGTCTAACAGTTCTACATTTTTGTGGAATTATGGGGGAAGGAACACATTGTACAATGGATGCAAAATTTTTAGATTAGGTTTTCTTTCATAGCCTTTTCTTTGAAGTGGTTTCTTATACTTCGCAAAGAAAGAATTTATAGAATGCGTTAGCTACTGTGTTGCATTGTCAGCAGGATAACTCGATGTTTAAAGGTTGGGTTATTAAAGGTTTATGTGGGAATCTGAAAGGTCTCCTGAGTAATCTATTTTCAGAGTCATTGAAAAGTAGTGAAAAGTGGATGACTGTTTAATTCCGGATATGAATGTGAGGCAGACTAGTACTTATAGTCATTAGGAGGATTCTAGGAAAGCCAAAAAAGGAGCAGAATATGCTTCCAAGTTGTTCTGAAGTAAGGTTTTGTCTTTTGTCTCTAGAAAAATAATAACTAATAGCTCATCTATTCAACATCTAGGGAATGAGAGAGACTCACTGAAGGGAATGTCTTTTTCATTCATCCAGTCATTCATTTATTTAACAATTATTGTCCTGACCCTGACCCAGACCTAACAGATACCTTGGTTAATAGATAGACATTGTCTTTGCATCCATGGAGATATCAGGCTGATGGGCAGATAACAAATAAATACAAAAACATGATTTTACATTATAATAACTACTATGAAGGGAAAGTTCAAGCTGCTTCAAGATTTTGTAATAAGTAAACCTATTTTAGATTAAGGTTTCAAGAATGGTCTCTCTGAGTAAGTGACATTTAGAGCTGAGATCTGAGAGATGAGTAGGAGATTTCCCATTTAAGGGAGGGGGGAGGTAGTGAATGTGTAAGGCTTTTGGGTGGGAGGAACTAAAAGAAAGCCAGAACTTCTAGAACACAGAGAACAGTTGGCCAAGAGGTAGGTGGACCCAAATAATACCAGAGCCTGGCAGCCATGTTGAAGAGGACATGGAATTTCTTTCCAAGTGATGCGAGAAGCCACTGATGGTCTTTCAGCATGGAATTGCATGGTGTGATTTAAATGTTTGAGAGATGATTATAGCTGTTGTAAATGCATTGCAGGGGAATAAGGAAATCAGGGAGATGAAGTAAGGATCCTGCCCACAGAGGAGTTGATGGTGTCAGTTGAAAGTGTCAGAGGGGGATAAAGGGTGGTAAATGGATTCATATCTCAGAATAGAGGCCATGGTTGTTGTTAAGCACTGGAGGGGGCTCTTCGAAGGATTTTGACAGCCCAGTGAGAAAAGATGAGGTAGAATAGGGTGGAATTGGAAAAGAGTGCCTACCTAGGGCCAAAAGCATTTTGTTAAGTAGATTTTCTTTTTTTTTTTCTTTATTTATTGTTTGGACCTAAAAGGAACTGGTGCAATTGAAAGTCAAAGCTAACTGTAAGTTAAACTATTAAGAAGTATTGTTGCTGTATTTTACCCAGAAAAAAATACCCGACTGGGACAGTGGAAAACATTGTCCTCTTCCCAAAGCACTACGTACATAGTTTGGAGATTGAGAAAGCGGAATATATTGCAGGAAAACTTGTGAAGAACTATTGTATTTTTAATTCTTCTTCTGAAAACATGATCTCTTGTTTTCTCCCCACAAGCTTTCTGTTTGGAAAAAGAGATTTAGTGGAATTTAGACTTACACATTGGAAGCATCCATAACGTGTAACCTTTTATATCACTTTACATTTTATTTCTGTCCTTTAACCTTTTGTTTTCCTTCTGTAACTTTTATGGAAATCGTGTCTATGGACTCTTCTCTCTCTGTAAAAAGATGCTCCAGGTACTTTGTGTTTCCAAGAATGAAATTGCTTCAGAAGTAATGTCTGCTTGCTGGCTGGCTTGCTGTGTCAGAGAAATGAAGGGCTCACCTCTGTTCGAACGGTGTTTTCATTCAGCTTGCCTCCTCGGTTTGAATGTGCTTGGGGACAGTGCCTGGGAGTGTTTGGGGTCAAAAAAAAAAACAAAAACAAAAACAAAAAAACAAAACAAAAACAAAGAATTGCGATGTGATTTGGTGGCAAAACATCTGATTCTGGTTTGGCTGCAGTCAACAGTACCACGCATTATCATTGCTGATTGAAATCAGTTTTGAAGATATAATAATTATTTTATGGTCCTCAATTGTATATTGACTTGTTTAATATTGGTAGAGGTTACTACCTTAACGAATACACGTTCTTTATAAATGTATTTGTGGCAGACTTCTAAATGAAGACAGCTGTTTTTTTATTTCCTCACAGTTTTTGGTCAGCAAAGCTGGATCAAAAGTAGCTTCTTCATCTGCAGTGAATTTTCAAAATGAAGTCTTAAATTATCTGTCACTGTTATAAAGCTAATTAGAAAATTTGAGTTACTTTCGAAAAGGTATCAATTTTGACAGCTTGATCTTTACAATGTTTTTTGTCATATTCTTTCACTAATGCATGGTGCCATCTGCTGTTTGTGGGAAGCAGATTACATTTTGAGTCACTAGGCAGAATGGATATGTAACGTCTAAAAGAAAAATGCAAAAATAGACGGAATAGAAAAATGCAGAAGTGTGGCCTGTTAGAAGTGGTCTGTTGCTTATTTGCTTATTTTTTGTGTAAAATCATTTTTAAAATCTGGTTATTCATTTGCATGAATTTTTTTTGCACAAAATTTTTACTCACTATATTCTGTCTTAATTTTGGCTTTTTGCTCATATATTTTACCTTTTTCTTCTTAGAGTAGCTCAGTTCTCAGCCCAGGGTGAGTAATCAGTAAACATTTGTTGGTTGGTTGGTTGGTTGGTTGAGTCTTGCTTGGTTTTTGTGACTACACTGGGCATCTTTTCTGAAATCCCTCTCCTGGTCATATGTGTAGAAGCAGAATAAGCTTTGGAGTAAGAAAGACCTGGTTTTCCAGCCAGGCAGTGGCTTACAGGCTGTGCAGCCTCAGAATCATTTCACTTCTTAGCACCTCTGTTTCCTCCTCTATAAGAAGAAGATAATAGTGTCCATCTCTTAGGTTGTTGTGAGGATTAAAGGAGATAATACCTGTCATATGCCTGGCACAGTCCTTTCATTAAAATGTTATTATGTTCAGGTTCAAGTGAGTTTCCTTTTTACCTTACTTCAAAGACACCCTTGCCAGGCATCTGATTTTATTATTGTAGAATCAACTCTTGGAACCGCAAGGCACCTCAGCAAGTGGGTCTCCGATTTTAATATGTATTTGAATCCCTTGGTGATCCTAGTTAAGTGCCAAGTCAGATTCCAGTTCATGGTTCTGGGATAGGGAACCCGAGAGTCTGCACATCTAACTCTTAGGTGATGCGGATGCAGCTTCCACGGAGCACGCTTGATCTAGCAAGGCTTTAGACAACAACGATTAAAACACACACACACACACACACACACACACACACACACACACACACACACACACACAAACAGCTAGTGAAGATTCTGGTTTGCCTTTTCACATAGTTAACTTCAGGTACCAATCATTAGAACCGCATTCTCTTTAGAGGAGAAAAGGAATATAGGGTCTCTCACCAGAAGACATTGCAGACTAATTTCTTACTTTTTATTGAGGTCAGCAGTAACATTGTTGAGAGAATTATATTCAGGAGCCAATCATTTATTGCCCAAGCTCTGTAACCTCCACACACTGTGACTTTCAGATACTTAACTGGAACCAATTCCAAATTCACCTGCAACTTTTATTTCTATCTGTAATTTGTTACCCATTTATTTCCCTTTGTATTGTCTTTTAAATTTTTACAGCATTAAAAAATGAAAAACTAAACAAATTAGTTCCAATAACTCAGTGTAAATTTTAGAGCAATTACTTCACTCAAGTAGGACGTTTTTGGTGAGTTCTATGAGCAGTGCTCTTCTCATCATGTTTGGATTTCCCCCGTATACTGGTTGATTGTATTTAAGCCCGAATACTCCCATTTCTGGTGCATCTGTGTGGGTTCACCTGGATGTGGGGGCTATCCACATACCCTCTGAGAAGGAATGCCTTTGATTTTACCCCGGCATAGACTTTTTCACACCTGAGGGGTCATCTGGCCCAGTCATACCATTTCAGAGTCCTAAAGGAAATTAAAACAGGTATCAAATAAATTTGGCTTGGGGACATACGAATTTGATTACAAAAATTCGTATGAAAAATTCGAGAAAAATTTGATGGACAGAACCTCTTTTCTAAATTCAGTCTTAAGTGGAAGAGCAACACTGCCCTTCCTGCCTGCCTTCCCTGTGGTAGCCATGAGGACATCCTACTGTTACCTAGTGGGCATGAGAGGGGCACCTGGGTGGCTCAGTTGATTAAGTGCCGAGTTAGACTTAGGTCATGATCTTGTGGTTCATGGGTTCAAGCCCCGCCTCAGGCTCCACACTGATGGTGAGGAGTCTGCTTATGATTCTCTCTCTCTTTCTGTGTGCGTGTGTGTGTGTGTCTTCCCTGTGCTCACACTTTCTCTCTCAAGGTAGTAAATAAACAAAAAAAAAACAGCCATGAGGGCCACTAGGAATTACATAGACAGGTTTCTCTGTCATTCTGTCTTCAGACACTTAGATATTCCTCTAAAATGAATGTTTGTCCCATTGTGTAAGGTGTCTAGAGAAGAAATTTCTACTTTGGTAAGTAGAAATATTTTTCAGGATTTTTAATTCTCCTGCTTTTCTCAACATTTGTGAAAAATAGATTACAATGCTTTTTGACACATTTGTTTTCCAGTGGATAATCCAGAAAACAAAGCAAAACAAAACAAAAACCTCTATACCTAGATCTCCAACCTGAGAAGTTTCTTTTCCAAACCATTCCTGGCCATCCATTTTTACTTATAGTCATAAGCTCACCCTCATTTAAGTTTGCAAGATGCCTAGAAACTCCTCCAGTCTTAAAAAGGCTAGGTTCTACATGCATATTCCATAAACAGGCCTTAGTTTCTAGACTCTACCGTGGTAATGTCTGTGTCTTCCTCATTACAAACCTTCTGGTGAACTAGAACTTAAAGGCAGCCATGTCTCTGTGAATCTATCCAGTCTATTATTAATTTGAAACTGAAAATCAAGTGTTTCCACTATATTTAAATCATAAAAAAGTCATGGATTCTTACACTTGGGAAGCGCCCTACAGGTAGTTCAAGCCAACAGCCCTTATTTAAAAGAAGACAACATGTATAAATAAGGCAGGAAAGGTTGTTAGGCCCATGGCTGATGTAAAGCCCAAAGCAGGAGTAGGCAGTTTAGGATGAAGGCTTAAATTTAGTACTCTTGGGTAAAGGTAATTCTTCAGCAGACTATCTAGTTTTATTTTGTATTAGAAGACTTATGAAGGCCTTCAAAAGAACTCACAGGTGAACAGCAAAAGAACTTACAATTAGTAAAAAATGAGGGTAGATTAAAGGAATTAAGACTTTAGTCTTGGAAAGGGTACCTTCAAAAGTATCTTCGATGACATGGAAAAATTGTAACCAGGTGTTCCCCATTTCCTTTGAAGACAGAACAAAAGGAAGTCAATTTATACTATAGCAAAAGGAACAGCAGTTAGACATAAGGCAGATCCACACAGTGAAGCCAGTAAACATTGGAACAGGAGGGATTGTTGGCTTCCTGGTTGTCTTCCTCAAATTCTCTGGTTATTATCAGTGTCTGTCTCCTGTGGTTGGGATTTGACATCTCCAGGCCTGAGTGGATGCTCCCGCAGAGATCCTGTGCAGCTCAGTGATCTCCACAGCCTTTCTGATGTGACCGTGCAAACTTCTTACATTGTCAGTGCAACTAAATTCTGTTTTACTGAAGTAACTTTAAAACTCTGACTAGTGATGAAAGAACAAATGCCAAAGGCTAAATGAGTCAGCTTCTATCATTTTCTAGAAGCAAAAACTATAAACACCTCTCCTATCAGTTTTTAAGGTTTATTAATCTTTTGATCTTTTTCTTCTAAAGTACTGGCTATTTCCATTTTCCAATGACCTAAGTTTTTCCTCTGAAGACTGAGTCTTTGATATGATCAAGTGGATTGGGAGAACGAGACTTATTTTTCAAGAAGTTAACAGAAGAAATAGATAGGTTAACTTTTATCGAAATACGTAGCAAATTTCTTGAGATCTTGAATTACTGAAATTCCTTAGAAAAGTTCTTGGAAGCTCAGTTTTGAGGACTTTATTTTAGTAATACGTCCAGACTGTTACTGCTTGTCTGTGCGCCAGGCATTGTTCTGAGTACTTTGCATATAGTAACTCATGTAACCCTCACAACAGTCTTGTGAGGTAGGTACTGTTGATGAGGAAATTGGGGTGGAGACAGTTTAAATAATTTCTCTGAGTCATACAGTTAATAGGAGATGAAAGGTCAGTTCAGACTTAGGAAAGCTGGCTGGAGTCCGTCTCATAACGCACCTGCCCCCAACGCACACTCCACTGCCTACTGTGTATTTTTGCTGCCCAAGTATCTCTAGAACTAATGATAACATGGACCGAGATGTGGACGGTTGCAGGGGTCAAAGAAAGCCAGCAAGTGGTGGAGCACCAGCCTCCTTCGCCAACTGCCATCCTCTCCTCGCTCACATACACTTTCTGTCTCAGCCCTCCCAGGTCCCATGTCATTCCTGCATGCACCATGCTTCTTCACTGCCGGCTGCCTTCACAGGTGCCAGGCTATGGGTGTGCATGGCTTTCCTCCCAGCACTTGAACGTGACCTTTTGTGTTTATTCTTCAAAATCTTATTCAAGCATCTAATATTTCTATTTTGGGGCTCCCCTTGGGCCATGTACATTCCTCTTTTGTTGCATTTTCATTCATTGGACAACTATTTTTTAGTGCTATTACGTGGCAAAACACTGTTGTAGATGGTGGGGAAATTAGTCCATACGAGTTTCTGACCTAATGAAGCTATTTAAAAGGAAAAAAACAACAATAACAACAACAGTAATGAACAGAGAAATGATTTGATCTAATGTCTCTTTTAAAGGGATCACACTTTGGGGCACCTGAGTGGCTCAGTCAGTTAAGCATCCAACTTTGGCTCAGGTCATGATCTCACGGTTCATGGGTTTGAGCCCTGTGTCAGGCTCAGAGCCTAGAGCTTGCTTCAGATTCTGGGTCTCCCTCTCTCTCTGCCCCTTCTCCACTTGCACTCTGTCTCTATCTCTCAAAAATAAATAAACATTAAAAATATTTTTTAAGGGATCACACTGGATGCTGTGTGGAGAACAGACTTGGGGGACCAAGAGGTAGGAGTAGGAAGACCAGGAGGTCAGCAGGTGATGGTGGCTTGGGATAGGGTAGAAGATGATAAAAATAGCGGAGTTTTGGATATATTTTGCCAGTATATCCTACAAGATTTCTGCTGGTGGATTGATTGTGGATTGTGAGAGAGAGGGGACCTCTAAGGCTTTTTGCTTGAGCAAGTAGAAGAAAGAAGTTGCCATATTAATTAAGATGGCAAAGACTGGAGGAAGAGCAGTTCTTGGGGAAAATAAAGAGTTCAGATTCAGACATGTCTGAGATTCTTATGTGGACATCTGATCTTGAGGTAGTGGGATATATGAGTCTGGAGTTCAGATGAGATAGTGAGACTAAAGATGTTAAATTTGGGAATGATCAGCGTATGTATTTAAAGCCAGTACAATAGAGAAGGATGAAAGACTGAAGGTTGTAGCACCCACCTCTAGACAAAATGTGGAGAATCCTGCAGAGGAGACTTTGAAGTAGTGGCCAGTCAGGTAGGAGAATCTTCTCATGTGTTCAGAGCATGTAGTGTTCAAGGGCAGGACTGTAGTTTATCTTTGTATCTCCTAGTACAGGTGTTGGCCTTCAGTAGTGAATTTTAGTGTACTGAAAGAAGCAGTAGCTTGTAGCTGGGGCACCAAGCATGCCCATCAGGGTCTCAGGAGGTGATAGTAGTCAGAATGCAAGGTGGGTCCACTAGAGTTTCCAAGCCCCAGTCAAAGGGATAAAGTTTGGAAGCAGGATCCATTCCTAAGGAAGGGACTAGCAACAGTGAAACAAGGTGTCTGTCTTTAAAAAGCCTAGAGAATTGAGCAGGTTTTCAGGCCAGCAATTTAGACATAAGAATTCAGAACCAGAAGGCAAATTGGAGACAAAAACTTGGTCCTAGGAGAAAGTCAAATGTCATTTATTATAAATGAGGCACAAGATGAGATGAACTAAAATCAAAGCTATCTTGATGCTCAGACTCTTGAATATTGGATTGTAGAACTCCTTCTTTGCAACTGAGGACACAGGCCAAGACCTCTGTTTACACCATAGGTCAGCCAGAGCTAGAAGCCAATCATGGTTGACATCTGTTCATGCTGTTCAGTTACATAGAATTATTTGTAGTACAAAGCATCTTTGCTTATTTTGTATGCTTTTAAATTCTTGTACCTTTCCTACTAATTCTTCAGATGACTTTGGATCATATGTTTGTTTAGTGTTTTTAAAAAAGTAGGAAGAAATAAAGTTCATTTAGTTTGGAAAAGTAATATCTCGTTCTATAATTATAACCATTTTCATTCCATTTATAAATATAAAGCATGGATTGGTCTACCTTGGATATAAAGTTTCCCAATTTCCAACCACCTTGATAATAGGATCAACTCAACTAAATTAATAAAAAACTATTAAGTGCTTATTACATGCCCAACTCCAGATTGGCTGTGAGATTGTCAAAAGCAGTAAAACATGGTCCCTGGCCTGAAAGGGTTTCCCATATTGTGGGGAAAATAAATATGCATAAGCAACTTAAGTACCATGAAGTGAATGTAGCAATAATCTTAATAGAAGACTTATAGACAGGTAATGGTTGGAACATAGATGGACGTTAGTAAATCTCCTTTGAGGGGCATGAGAGTCCGGAGACCCTTAATCACAGAGAGTTTCAGATGGTGATTACCTTGAGCTGAACTTCTTTCCTCATCAATTGGCCATCTGAAAGAAGGAAATGAGGTCCCTGATCCAAGGAGCATGGGAAATTAAGTCCCAATTAGAGAGATAAGAAGCCTCCAGGAAATAATCAGAAAGACATTTTACTGGTGACTTTCACCCTAGCAACTACGATGGAATGAGTTTCAGGGGCAGAAGCAGACTAGCAGCAGGTAAAATGGTGACTCTGGAATAAGAAAATAAAATACAAACTTACCTGTTGTATAAGGCTCTTCTCAGTGTGATCTATACCAATATTTCTTTTTTTTTTTTTCATAAGCTTATTTTATTTTATTTTATTTTATTTTATTTTATTTTTTTATTTTTTTTTATTATTTTTTAATATATGAAATTTACTGTCAAATTGGTTTCCATACAACACCCAGTGCTCATCCCAAAAGGTGCCCTCCTCAATACCCATCACCCACCCTGCCCTCCCTCCCACCCCCCATCAACCCTCAGTTTGTTCTCAGTTTTTAACAGTCTCTTATGCTTTGGCTCTCTCCCACTCTAACCTCTTTTTTTTTTTCCTTCCCCTCCCCCATGGGTTTCTGTTACGTTTCTCAGGATCCACATAAGAGTGAAACCATATGGTATCTGTCTTTCTCTGTATGGCTTATTTCACTTAGCATCACACTCTCCAGTTCCATCCACGTTGCTACAAAAGGCCATATTTCATTTTTTCTCATTGCTACGTAGTATTCCATTGTGTATATAAACCACAATTTCTTTATCCATTCATCAGTTGATGGACATTTAGGCTCTTTCCATAATTTGGCTATTGTTGAGAGTGCTGCTATAAACATTGGGGTACAAGTGCCCCTATGCATCAGTACTCCTGTATCCCTTGGATAAATTCCTAGCAGTGCTATTGCTGGGTCATAGGGTAGGTCTATTTTTAATTTTCTGAGGAACCTCCACACTGCTTTCCAGAGCGGCTGCACCAATTTGCATTCCCACCAACAGTGCAAGAGGGTTCCTGTTTCTCCACATCCTCTCCAGCATCTATAGTCTCCTGATTTCTTCATTTTGGCCACTCTGACTGGCGTGAGGTGGTATCTGAGTGTGGTTTTGATTTGTATTTCCCTGATAAGGAGCGACGTTGAACATCTTTTCATGTGCCTGTTGGCCATCTGGATGTCTTCTTTAGAGAAGTGTCTATTCATGTTTTCTGCCCATTTCTTCACTGGGTTATTTGTTTTTCGGGTGTGGAGTTTGATGAGCTCTTTATAGATTTTTGGATACTAGCCCTTTGTCCGATGTGTCATTTGCAAATATCTTTTCCCATTCCGTTGGTTGCCTTTTAGTTTTGTTGGTTGTTTCCTTTGCTGTGCAGAAGCTTTTTATCTTCATAAGGTCCCAGTAATTCACTTTTGCTTTTAATTCCCTTCCCTTTGGGGATGTGCCGAGTAAGAGATTGCTACGGCTGAGGTCAGAGAGGTCTTTTCCTGCTTTCTCCTCTAAGGTTTTGATGGTTTCCTGTCTCACATTCAGGTCCTTTATCCATTTTGAGTTTATTTTTGTGAATGGTGTGAGAAAGTGGTCTAGTTTCAACCTTCTGCATGTTGCTGTCCAGTTCTCCCAGCACCATTTGTTAAAGAGACTGTCTTTTTTCCATTGGATGTTCTTTCCTGCTTTGTCAAAGATTAGTTGGCCATACGTTTGTGGGTCTAGTTCTGGGGTTTCTATTCTATTCCATTGGTCTATGTGTCTGTTTTTATGCCAATACCATGCTGTCTTGATGATGACAGCTTTGTAGTAGAGGCTAAAGTCTGGGATTGTGATGCCTCCCGCTTTGGTCTTCTTCTTCAAAATTACTTTGGCTATTCGGGGCCTTTTGTGGTTCCATATGAATTTTAGGATTGCTTGTTCTAGTTTCGAGAAGAATGCTGGTGCAATTTTGATTGGGATTGCATTGAATGTGTAGATAGCTTTGGGTAGTATTGACATTTTGACAATATTTATTCTTCCAATCCATGAGCAGGGAATGTCTTTCCATTTCTTTATATCTTCTTCAATTACCTGCATAAGCTTTCTATAGTTTTCAGCATACAGATCTTTTACATCTTTGGTGAGATTTATTCCTAGGTATTTTATGCTTCTTGGTGCAATTGTGAATGGGATCAGTTTCTTTATTTGTCTTTCTGTTGCTTCATTGTTAGTGTATAAGAATGCAACTGATTTCTGTACATTGATTTTGTATCCTGCAACTTTGCTGAATTCATGTATCAGTTCTAGCAGACTTTTGGTGGAGTGTGTCGGATTTTCCATGTATAATATCAAGTCATCTGCAAAAAGCGAAAGCTTGACTTCATCTTTGCCAATTTTGATGCCTTTGATTTCCTTTTGTTGTCTGATTGCTGATGCTAGCACTTCCAGCACTATATTAAACAACAGCGGTGACAGTGGGCATCCCTGTCGTGTTCCTGATCTCAGGGAAAAAGCTCTCAGTTTTTCCCCGTTGAGGATGATGTTAGATCTGAGGACACCTTTAGACTGAGAGTGAGGGGATGGAGAACTATTTATCATGCTACTGGAAGCCAAAAGAAAGCTGGAGTAGCCATACTTATATCAGACAAACTAGACTTTAAATTAAAGGCTGTAACAAGAGATGAAGAAGGGCATTATATAATAATTACAGGGTCTATCCATCAGGAAGAGCTAACAATTATAAATGTCTATGCGCCAAATACCGGAGCCCCCAGATATATAAAACAATTACTCATAAACATAAGCAACCTTATTGATAAGAATGTGGTCATTGCAGGGGACTTTAACACCCCACTTACAGAAATGGATAGATCATCTAGACACACAGTCAATAAAGAAACAAGGGCCCTGAATGATACATTGGATCAGATGGACTTGACAGATATATTTAGAACTCTGCATCCCAAAGCAACAGAATATACTTTCTTCTCGAGTGCACATGGAACATTCTCCAAGATAGATCATATACTGGGTCACAAAACAGCCCTTCATAAGTTTACAAGAATTGAAATTATACCATGCATACTTTCAGACCACAATGCTATGAAGCTTGAAATCAACCACAGGAAAAAGTCTGGAAAACCTCCAAAAGCATGGAGGTTAAAGAACACCCTACTAACGAATGAGTGGGTCAACCAGGCAATTAGAGAAGAAATTAAAAAATATATGGAAACAAACGAAAATGAAAATACAACAATCCAAACGCTTTGGGATGCAGCGAAGGCAGTCCTGAGAGGAAAATACATTGCAATCCAGGCCTATCTCAAGAAACAAGAAAAATCCCAAATACAAAATCTAACAGCACACCTAAAGGAAATAGAAGCAGAACAGCAAAGGCAGCCTAAACCCAGCAGAAGAAGAGAAATAATAAAGATCAGGGCAGAAATAAACAATATAGAATCTAAAAAAACTGTAGAGCAGATCAATGAAACCAAGAGTTGGTTTTTTGAAAAAATAAACAAAATTGACAAACCTCTAGCCAGGCTTCTCAAAAAGAAAAGGGAGATGACCCAAATAGATAAAATCATGAATGAAAATGGAATTATTACAACCAATCCCTCAGAGATACAAACAATTATCAGGGAATACTATGAAAAATTATATGCCAACAAATTGGACAACCTGGAAGAAATGGACAAACTCCTAAACACCCACACTCTTCCAAAACTCAATCAGGAGGAAATAGAAAGCTTGAACAGACCCATAACCAGCGAAGAAATTGAATCGGTTATCAAAAATCTCCCAACAAATAAGAGTCCAGGACCAGATGGCTTCCCAGGGGAGTTCTACCAGACGTTTAAAGCAGAGATAATACCTATCCTTCTCAAGCTATTCCAAGAAATAGAAAGGGAAGGAAAACTTCCAGACTCATTCTATGAAGCCAGTATTACTTTGATTCCTAAACCAGAGACCCAGTAAAAAAAGAGAACTACAGGCCAATATCTCTGATGAATATGGATGCAAAAATTCTCAATAAGATACTAGCAAATCGAATTCAACAGCATATAAAAAGAATTATTCACCATGATCAAGTGGGATTCATTCCTGGGATGCAGGGCTGGTTCAACATTCGCAAATCGATCAATGTGATACATCACATTAACAAAAAAAAAAGAGAAGAACCATATGATCCTGTCAATCGATGCAGAAAAGGCCTTTGACAAAATCCAGCACCCTTTCTTAATAAAAACCCTGGAGAAAGTCGGGATAGAAGGAACATACTTAAAGATCATAAAAGCCATTTATGAAAAGCCCACAGCTACACCAATATTTCTAACTTTTTCTTCTTTGGCTCCTCTTAACTCTTAAAAACAAAACATGAAAGCCAGTGGTTCCTAAAGCCAGCTTATTATCAATTTGTGAAGTAGGGTGGAGGGCACTAAAATATATAATAGATATTCATGCCCATCCTGGACTTGCAGAATCAGAATCTTCCAGAGTAAGACCCAGGCAGCGGGCTCTTAATAAGCCCTGCCTCATTATTCTTAACTGGTGCTCCCTGTTTTGTTATTGAGGGATCTTACTTCCAGGGGCTGAGACATTTACCTAAGCCAGTCAGTCAGTAGCAGAAATAGAACTACAGTACAGATATTTTAACTCCTGCTCTGAAACTTTTTGGTTTATATTTATTAATGAATGTCTACAGTGAATTTCCAAATTGTTTAAGAGTCGGCTTAATTTACTATGTTTAAATGGGAATGAATTTCACAGGGCTTCCACAGTTTCTCCTTATAATTACAGAATTTTTGCAGCAACTACTGTATTCCTGTTGCTAAAGTGCCCTTTGCTAATTATAATTAGGTCTGTTTGTTATAACTCTCACTTTTAACTTGGGTGTTTTGTTTTGTTTTGTTTTGTCATTTAGTAGATCTCAGACCAGATTACCTGAACTAATTCTTCCATCTTTTCTTAAGTGAGGACATCTCCTCACTATGAAGGTAGAATTGTGATCTCCAGTGTAATTTCTTGATGTGCAGCCAGGATTTCTTGGAAGAGAACTTCCAGTAATGAGTGATTTAATTATCTGCCTCCTTCAGGTGGATACCTTTTTCTTGGTCAGCTCCTAATAAAGGAACAAGCTCTCCTGTCTGTTTTACAGCTTAACATAATTTTGAGCGAGCCGAATTATATTCTACCGCAGTCAAATGACTAAATATACTTCATGTACCTGAAGTCCTGGATATTTTGTTCCAGGATAGCTAATTGCTAAGAAGAAAATGGTTTGCTACATAAATAACAGTACTGTATTGAAAAAATACTGGAAATTCATTTACTTTTTACTTTCTAAAAAAAAGTGGGTAATTATTATGACTCCCTGGCCAGAGTTGTAGATTTTATATATCCTTGGTGTATGAAAGGAGAGGTGGAAACAGGAAAAGTATATTCTAAATTATTGTGGTTGCTATGCAAAAATATGCCTGTATAGATGTAGCAGGATTCTCACACAGAGAAGAGTCATGACACCAGGCTCTTCTTTCCAGGAAGCGACTTAATTCATGCCAACATGGGCTCAGTTGGGTTCATACCCAAAAAACTGAGCCCTGAACACCACATGGTGTAGCCTTTTATACATTTTCTACTTCTTTGTCTCCCCAAAACGGGTGATATATAGACACACAGTCTGATTGGGTCGTCTCATGTTACAGGGTCTTGAGAGATGTCACATATGCACATAACCAGGTTGCCTTCCCTTATCTTGAGGTTTTTTTTCTCACCACATTCCTTAGGGAGGGCACTCCACCACATAAATACATCCTAAAGCTATAGAAAATAGGACCTTTTCAACTTACAACTGTTTTTAGCATTCACGGAAGATCGTTCATCAGAATATTTTGTTACACTTAAAAAATGTGCCATTTATGTTTTGTAAACATTTTTAGCTTAAGGATTAAATTTTCAGTTTTTTTCTTAAATGTTTATTTTTGAGAGGGAGAAACAGAACGTGAGTGGGGAGGGGTAGAGAGAGAGGGAGACACAGAATTTGAAGCAGGCTCCAGACTCTGAGCTGTCAGCACAGAGCCTGATGCAGGGCTCCAGCCCATGAGCCGTGAGATCATGACCTGAGCCAAAGTCAGACGCTTAACTAACTGAACCACCCAGGCACCCCAAAGGATTAAATTTTCAGATTGCAGTTAAAAATTATTACTATTTTCTTTTTTTTTTTTAATTTTTTTTAATGTTTATTTATTTTTGAGACAGAAAGAGACAGAGCATGAACAGGGGAGGGGCAGAGAGAGAGGGAGACAAAGAATCTGAAACAGGCTCCAGGCTCTGAGCTGTCAGTACAGAGCCCGACGCGGGGCTCGAACTCACGGACCGTGAGATCGTGACCTGAGCCGAAGTCGGACGCTTAACCGACCGAGCCACCCAGGCGCCCCAAAAATTATTACTATTTTCAAAAGCACATATATTGTTGTCTCTTCTAGTCAGGAATGTGATTTCTGGTCAAGCAAGTAATACGTTTATATGTTAAAACTTTGGGACACATTTGTAAATAGGATACATGAGCAGATATTAATTTTCAATGGAATTATTTAAGGAAATAACATCGATAGCTTGTTTCCCTGAAATCTCTTCTATGACCAGTTTCATAAAATTGATCTGCTAACTTGAAATTCTGTTGCTTAGCTTTCATTATATGCTGTTTATTTCTCACCATTGTCAGGTCATATATCAATCAATTTATCACTGATAAATTGATCAATTTATCACTTTCAAGTTTTGCCATTTGCATTCTTAAGCTTAACTCATATCACTGTATTTCCTGTAGATTTTTAAATAGCCAATTTATAGTTCCCCTTTAAAATAGAATACCAATTGTATACAAATCCGTACACATATACATACAGACATAAATTCCAGAAGACATTGGTGAAATTTGGTAGAAATAACCTATTTTCAATAACTTTCCAAGTGAACTCTCTATTTTTTTTTCTGCTGACAAATGTTCTGATGGAGGTATAGAAACTAGCCTGTAGTGCTTCTCAACTTTTGGGCTTTTGTCCATCATTTTACCTAATTGCATCATATGTATTCATTTCTAAACGTTTTCTTTTTAATGTTTATTTTTTGAGAGAGAGACAGATGGACAGAGTGAGATGGGGGAGGGGCAGAGAGAGAGGGAGACACAGAATCCGAAGCAGGCTCCAGCTCTGAGCTGTCAGCACAGAGCCCGACATGGGGCTTGAACTCACAAATTGTGAGATCATGACCTGAGCTGAAGTCGGACACTTAACTGAGTCACCCAGGCGCCCCCATAGGTATTCATTTTTAAATTCATAAAATATCATATGATATTTCATGTACTTGGTAAGATGTTAATGGTAATTCACATAAAATATGTATTTATTTACTACTGTGGGGGAAATCTCAACTATCTTTGCTTGGTGGGTTATTACCTATATGGATATAACTTGAAAGGGATATTCATTAGAGAATTGAATGTGTTCTACTTTTTTTAAAATAACATATGATCAGGAGTAATAACTTACAGAGAGATTTTTTTAACAACTTCATTTGACCACAATTTCTAAAAAAAAATATCTACTGAGCACACTATCAGTCTTATTTCTTAAATATGTATTAGTCACTTTTACGATTATTTTCAGCTAGATCCTATACCTTTTAATTAATTGATGCTACAACACAATTCACAGTATTTTTAGTGACATTTAGTTTTGATGTTTGACTTTAAAAACTTTGCACAAGTAACAGAAACTAGTTTAATTTTTTTTATTTTTATGTTTTTTACTTTCTATAATTTATTTATTTTTTATAATTTACATCCAAGTAGTTAGCACGTGGTGCAACAATGATTTCAGGAGTAGATTCCTTAAGTCCCACACCCCTCCCATATCCCCTCCAGCAACCCTCTGTTTGTTCTCTATGTTTAAGAGTCTCTTCTGTTTTGTCCTCCTCCCTGTTTTTATATTATTTCTGTTTCTCTTCCCTTGTGTTCATCTGTTTTGTATCTTAAAAGTCCTCATATGAGTGAAGTCACAAGATTTTTGTCTTTCTCTGACTAATTTAGCTTAGCATAATACCCTCCAGTTCCATCCACGTAGTTGCAAATGGCAAGATTTCATTCTTTTTGATTGCCAAGTAATACTCCATTATATATATACACAATATCTTCTTTATCCATTCATCCATCAATGGACATTTGGGCTCTTTCCATACTTTGGCTATTGTTGATAATGCTGCTATAAACATGGGGGTGTATGTGTCCCTTCGAAACAACATATCTTTATCCCTTGGATAAATACCTAGTAGTGCAATTGCTGGGTTGTAGGTAGTTCTATTTTAGTTTTTCGAGAAACCTCCATACTGTTTTCCAGAGTGGCTGCACCAGTTTGCATTCCCCCCAACAATGCAAAAGAGATCCTCTTTCTCTGCATCCTCGCCAATATCTGTTGTTGCTTGAGTTGTTAATGTTAACTCTTCTGACAGGTGTGAGGTGATATCTCATTGTGGTTTTGGTTTGTATTTCCCTGATGATGAGTGATGTGGAGCATTTTTTCATGTGTCAGTTGGCCATCTGGATGTCTTCTTTGGAGAAGTGTCTATTCATGTCTTTTCCCCATTTCTTCACTGGATTATTTATTTTTTGGGTGTTGAGTTTAATAAGGTCTTTATAGATTTTGGATACTAACCCTTTATCTGATGTGTCGTTTGCAAATACCTTCTCCCATTCTGTTGGTTGCCTTTTAGTTTTGCTGATTGTTTCCTTCACTGTGCAGAAGCTTTTTATTTTGATGAGGTCCCAGTAGTTCATTTTTGCTTTTGTTTCCCTTGCCTTCAGAGACGTGTTGAGTAAGAAGTTGCTGCGGTCAGGATCAAAGAGGTTTTTGCCTGCTTTCTCCTCGAGGATTTTGATGGTTTCCTGTCTTACATTTAGGTCTTTCATCCATTTTGAGTTTATTTTTGTGTGGGGTGTAAGAAAGTGGTCCAGGTTCATTTTTCTGCATGTCGCTGTCCAGTTTTCCCAGCACCACTTGCTGAAGAGACTGTCTTTATTCCATTGGATATTCTTTCCTGCTTTGTCAGAGATTATGTGGCCATATGTTTGTGGGTCCATTTCTGGGCTCTCTATTCTGTTCCATTGATCTGAGTATCTGTTCTTGTGCCAGTACCATACTGTCTTGATGATTACAGCTTTGTAGGATAGCTTAAAGTCCGGGATTATGATGCCTCCTGCTTTGGTTTTCTTTTTCAAGATTGCTTTGGCTATTCGGGGTCTTTTCTGGCTCCATGCAAATTTTAGGATTATTTATTCTAACTCTGTGAAGAATACTGGTGTTATTTTGATAGATACTGCATTGAATATGTAGATTGCTTTGGATAGTATTGACATTTTAACAATATTTGTTCTTCCTATCCAGGAGCATGGAATATTTTCCCATTTTTTTGTGTCTTCTTCAATTTCTTTCAAGCTTTCTGTAGTTTTCAGTGTATAGATTTTTCACCTTTTTGTTTTTTCCTAGGTATTTATTCCTAGTTATTTTATGGTTTTTTGGTGCAATTGTAAATAGGATCAATTCCTTGATTTCTCTTTCTGTTGCTTCATTATTGGTGTATAGGAATGCAGCTGATTTCTGTGCATTGATTTTATATCCTGGAACTTTGCTGAATTCATGGATCAGTTCTAGCAGTTTCTGGTGGAATCTTTTGGGTTTTCCATATAGAGAATCATGTCATCTGAGAAAAGTGAAAGTTTGACCTCCTCTTGGCCGATTTGGATGGCTTTTATTTCCTTGTGTTGTCTGATTGCTGAGGCTAAGACTTCCAATACTATATTGAATAACAGCCGCGAGAGTGGACATCCCTGTCTTGTTTCTGACCTTAAGGGGAAGGTTCTTAGTTTTTCCCCTTTGAGGATGATATTAGCGTTGGGTCTTTCCTATATGGCTTTTATGATCTTGAGGTTTGATGCTTCTATCCCTACTTTCTTGAGGGTTTTTATCAAGAAAGGATGCTGTATTTTGTCAAATGCTTTCTCTGCATCTATTGAGAGCATCGTGTGGTTCTTGTCCTTTCTCTTATTGATGTGATGAATCACATTGATTGTTTTTGTGGATATTAAACCAGCCCTGCATCCCATGTATAAATCCCACTTGGTCGTGGTGAATAATTTTTTTAATGTATTGTTGGATCTGGCTGGCTAATATCTTGTTGAGGATTTTTGCATCCATGTTCAGCATGGAAACTGTTCTATAGTTCTTTTTTTTTAGTGGGGTCTTTGTCTGGTTTTGGAATCAAGGTAATGCTGGCTTTATAGAAAGAATTTGGAAGTTTTCCTTCCATTTCTATTTTTTGGAACAGCTTCAAGAAAATAGGTGTTAACTTTTCTTTAAATGTTTGGTAGAATTCCCCTGGAAAGCCATCTGGCCCTGGACTCTTGTTTTTTGGGAGATTTTTGATTACTAATTTGATTTCTTTACTGGTTATGAGTCTGTTAAAATTTTCTATTTCTTCCTGTTTCAGTTTTGGTAGTATATATGTTTCTAGGAATTTGTCCATTTCTTCCAGATTGCCCATTTTATTGGTATATAATTGCTCATAATATTCTCTTATTGTTTGTATTTCTGCTGTGTTGGTTGTGATCTCTCCTCTTTCATTCTTGATTTTATTTATTTGGGTCTTTTCCTTTTCTTTTTGATCACACTTTTTTTTAAAATCAATTTTGTTAATTCTTTCAAAGAACCAGCTTCTCCTTTCATTGATCTGTTCTGGTTTTTTGGTTTTCCTAGCATTGATTTTGGCTCTAATCTTTATTATTTCTTGTCTTCTGCTGGTTTGGGGTGTTATTTACTGTTCTTTTTCCAGCTCTTTAAGGTATAAGGTTAGGTTGTGTATCTGTGACCTTTCTTCCTTCTTTAGGAAGGCCTGGATTGCTATATGCTTCCCTTTGCTGCGTCCCAGAGGTTTTAGGCTGTGGTGTTACCGTTTTCATTGGCTTCTATGTACTTTTTAATTTCCTCTTTAACTTCATGGTTAGCCCACTCATTGTTTAGTAGGATGGTCTTTAGTTTCCAAGTATTTGTTATCTTTCCACATTTTTTCTTATGGTTGATTTCGAGTTTCATGGTGTTGTGGTCTGAAAATACGTACGGTATGATCTTGATCTTTTTGTACTTGTTGAGGGCAGCCTCTACCAAATGTCCTCCCAGCAGGGGAACCACCTCTCCCCATGTGGCTGGGACCTCGCTCTCCCTTCCTGGAGATTTGCTCTTCCCACCAGAGCACAGACAGGTATCTAGTTGCAGAGTTTCAGACTCTGTGCTCCCCCTGTTTATAGAGTCCTAGTGGAATTTAAACCCTCTCCTTTTTCCTTTCTCCTTTTTTTGTTCAGTTTCTTGCATATCTTCCTTTTCTCTCCAGGTGCTTTGGGGGAGGGGGTGCTTTCCCATACTCCCCCCATCTCTGTCCTCTCCCCACAAGCAAAACCACCTCCCTGCCCTCTGCAGTTTTCTCCCCCAGTTCACCTCTCTGTGCCAAGTACCTGCTGAGTTCTCTGGTTCAGTTTGTGAAGATTGTTGTGTTAATCCTCGAATCGGTTTTCTAGGCGTGCAGGATGGTTTAGTGTTGATCTGGCTGTATTTCAGGGACAAGAGACACACAGAAAACTTCCCTGCTGTTCTGCCATCTTGGCCCCTCCCTCAGAAACATTTTAAATAGTATGAAGTAGCTAGAGGTGGACTTTAAATTAAAGAATTTTAAGATGTGCTTGTTAGAAGTATTATACAGTGATTCTCACACCCGGCTGTATATTACAATCACCTGGCCCCACCCAGACCAATTAAAGTAGACTTTGAGGTATTATTAAAGCTTCCTAGGTGATTGTAACGTGCAGTTGGCTTGAAAACTTTAGGTACTGCTCACTTCTCAGTTTGGATTCATATCAGACTCCTGGGAAATTCTTAAAAATACAAGTGGACAGGCTATACCCCCAAGAAATTCATATTTCTTTGATCCAAGGTTGAACTGCCTCAGTGTCTTATAAAAGCCCCCCAGGAGGGGTGCCTGGATGGCACTGGGTCAGTTGAGCCTTTGACTTCAGCTCAGGTCATGACCTCACAGTTCGTGAGTTCAAGCCCCACATGGGACTTGCTGATGTCAGCCTGTCAGCACAGAGCCCTGTTTGAATCCTGTCTCCCTCTCTCTGCCCCTTCCCCACTTGTGCTTTCTCAAAAATAAACATTTAAAACAACAACAACAAAAAAGCACCCCAGGAGGTCAACCACTCAGCTGATGGTAAAAGAACTGGATTAGAATCAGGAAGCTTGTCATTCCAGTCCTAATTCTGTGAACTTAAAAATACCACCTCGCACATTTGAGGTGTTTTGTAAAATGGAGGTAGTAACATCAACTTCTGTACCTGACAGATATTGTTACAATTGAATTGCACAGGAAGTTCTCTGCAACAAAGTGCTATAAAGGTTGTAGTTAAGATTTTACCAAGTAATGGCTGCTGTGAAATGGTGCGGTTAGTTTGGTGCTAAATCCTATGTAGTTCTTAGCAGAAAGAGGCCACACCTATCTCTGAGACAGAGTGAAACTTGGGCTCCTTGGCTGTCTCCAGCATCTGTCATCCTAATTCTTAAAGCTGGCAGTACATTTTTTTATTCAGACCAGTCTGCTGGGGGCTCTAAGTGGCAGGGGGCAGGAGGTGGAGAAAAGATAGAGATGCCCCATCTGGTGATTAAATAAAAAATTGTGAGTTTCTATAATTAGTAAATCCTTCAAAGAGACATGGCAGGCAACAGTGGAGCTGTTTACCTGATTTAATTTTTAAACTCTTTTTCGGTACTTGCCTCCTATATTCCGCCCCTGTCGTCTCTAGTGTTTAAGCTTCGCTAACATTTACCCATGTACTGAGTGAGGACAGAAGAAAGAAAGAGGGTCACCAAAGATGAATATACTCATTAACGGCTCCCCAGCATGACAGACACCTCAGGACTTCATCCTTGGATGGGGTAGGAGTCGTCTATCCAGAGTGTGTTAGTCTGCTTGCAGCCTTTCACCAGACTCCTCACCAAGCAAATTACATATGGTATCTTGAGTCTTTTAAATTCTCTCAACTGTATATTTGACTGCAAGTTCTTGAGTTGTGTTTGGGTTCCCCACCCCCCCTCGTTCTGCTTTGGGAGTACTTAAAATTTCAGCTTCTGCTTGTTTCCGAAGACAGTGATAAACGTGTGATTGGTTTTCCTTTCCTGAGAACATCACCCGGATGCATTATACCCTTGTTTTCAGATTTGGAAAGAGGTAGTGAAGCTTCTGGGATAGTAGAAGATGAAAGAAAGCATGTCTGAATTTTAATGTTATTATTCAGAAGCTCGCTTTTCATGTTTAAGAAGGAACTGAATGTAATCTGTTTTTCTTTCCAAATAACCTGCAAATGAGGCCCACCAGCCAAAAGGAGTATGCTATTAATATCAATAAATTGTAGAAAGAAGCTATTTTGAGGAACATTTCATGATTCTTGATTCTCATGAAAGCTCTATTTCCTTGATTCCAACAATCCTATTCATTACATCTATTGATTCAGCTAATACTGAGAACCTACTCTGTTGCAGGTAGTGTCCTGAGTGATGGAAATACATCAGTAAAGATACAGGCAGGGTTCTGCCCTCATGTAACTTACAAGGAGAGAGAGACAGATAAATGAGTAGTTACACAGCAATGGATGGAGAGTCCAGGATGCTTTTAAAGAGCCCTAATAAGGGGTACCTAACCCAGCCATGGAATGCCAAGAAAACCTCCTTGGAGGAATTAGCATCTAATATCGGACCTAGAGAGAGAGGAGTAGCTAAGTAAAAGAAGGATGTTCCAGGTAGAGAAGACATCATACAGAAGGTCCAGAGGTTCAGGGCATGGTCTAATATGGGGGAGTTCCTTGAGAAGAACCTAGTTTTCATTTCCCCACAGCTATGAGATCACCAAAAAGGGTGGAGTTTGTGGGCAGTGGGTGCCACCAATGAAATCCCGGCATTCAGCAGAGAGAAAAGTGCTGTAGTGTCTGTACATGGAAAGGTGTCAGATCATTTAGCAGATGGTACATGATGTGGTAGCAACCAGCTGAAAGCATTATCAAAGAGGACCTTACAGCTTACCTGTGGGTCTAAGTCTTCTGGCTGGGATTCCCTGGATTAGCATTGCAGAGGAAAAACAGTTCAGCCCATCTGCTGTGTGTTTCTTCCTTGTGTGGCTCCTCTACTGTCATACTGCTACCCCACTCATGGAACACCTCACTGCTGACACTTCCGGGCACCAAATGTGTAAAGGCTTTTCCTGCAACACCAGCTGGGTGACCTACAACATAACTCAGTTCTAACACTATCTACCTTGAGATCCCACAGGTTAAGGGCTCAGTACCCCAAGCCTGCTACCACTGTACTTAAGATGTCAAACACAAGTAGGTCCCCAGATTACCCACAACTTATGTTCATTTTGGCTACAAATCAGAAGTTCCCATAACGCCCCTCCTTAGTTTCAGTCAACTTGCTAGAGCAGCTTATAGAACTCAGGGGAACATTTACTTACCAGTAATGTAGACGGTTGACCAGTTCCTTAAGAGACACATAAAGGCATGTCATATGCTCAGTACATGGATGTACATGCTGCCGACCTGGAAGCCCTGAACTCCGTACCATCGGGACTTTTATGGAGGCGTACATTTTAATGTAGGCGTGATTAATTATGATGAATCAATTGATAACTCCATTTTCAGCCCTTCTCCCTTCTCAAGAAAATGGGAGTTAGTAGGGGAGAAATTCCAAGCTTCCACGCATGGTTTTTCTTTCTGGTGACAGGCTCTCATCAAGGAGCTACCTTAAGAGCCCACCCAGGGTCACCTCTTTAGAACAAAAGACACTCCTACCACCTAGGAAATTATAAGGGTTTCAAGAGCCCTGTGTCAGGAATTGGGGTCAGAGACTTAATATTAGGACAAGAGATGCTTTTAGTGTTCTTATTACTTAGGAAAATACAAGGGTTTCAGGAATATCTGTGCCCATAACTGGAACAGAAACCAATATGTTTTCTGTTACATCACAAGCATATATTTAATGTTGCACAAGTTGATATATTAACATATACCTTCTAATGATAAATTGATACAGTCTCACACATTTCTTAACTAATGGTCTTTTGGAGCCAGTTTAGTCTGAACATTAAATATTAAAATATCTTCATTGTTAATTCAGCTAACCTTTAAAACAATCTTATTCTGACTTTAATAGCTTCAGATTTAAGGAAAATGTATAGTATGCCATGGTCATTTCTAACACTGTCTCTGGATATAGACTACCTGTTTTTGAATCTCAGCTTCAACCATTTGTGATCTTGGGCGAGTTGGTGAACCGTTAGCAATGTGCCTCAGTTTCTACATTCTCATGATTTAATTAAATGATATTTTTAGTGTTCTAAAAACAATTATTGGCATATGTTAATTGATCGTAAATGTTAGTAGCTAATATCATCATCATCATCATCATCATCATCATTGTTGTGTTTTAGTTCATCAGTTGGAATTAGGTCAAGCTGCAAAGAAGACTTCACACTGCTCTTAACCCAAGTTATTCCTGCACGTTTTAATTGCCTGTTGCATTTTTCTGCAGTGTGTGATTGTGGGGAGTCCCAGCAAAGTAACTTGACACATTGTACCAAATAGTACTCTGTTCCCTAACCTTTGCAAGTGACTTGTCTCCCCAAATCTATTGATTTTTTTTTAATATATTTCTTTTAAATTTTCAGAACACCTCCATGCCATATTGAATACATAGTTGGTGTTCTATACATATTTGTTGAATTTAGGCTAATGTGTTTTGGGGTTTTTAGAGATCATTTTTATTTTTTTAAAAAAGAGGGTGGATTGGATCAATGGAAACTCTAGCAGGAGGTTGGAGGGAGAGAAGGATCGAGATCAGCTGGTAGTTAGAGATTGGTGGGAGTCTTTGTCTTCTTTGTTTTTATGAAGGGCATCAAAAATATCCCCACAGCCTGGGATGGGTTGACTGATAATTGTAGCTGGAAGACTGAATAATCCAGGGCTTATCATGACTTAATGGGATTGAAAACAGAAGGGTGATTGCTAATGTTCATTACCAATAGGGCATCATAAAATGCTTTCCAGGTCACACCTCTCCTTTATTAGCCAGGGTTAATGTGTTGCTTATTTATATTTCTATCGCCAGTCCTAGTTTAGGAGTCCATTGATGGAGAAATGACCTATCCATCACTGTAAACATGCAAGTGATTATATATACTAAGCAGTCTTCATAACGCCTGGCACACAGATTTGGTAAATATTTGTCAAAACCTCTCATTTGACCTATTTCTCTTATTTTACCTCCTTTGTTACTAAAAGGTTTATTTAATTCAGATTTCACAAACTACTAAGAGTTTTTCCCAGAGTCACTCATAATTAAGAAGTGACTTTATTCAGTAGTTCATTTATAAAAACAAATGCAAGTCGAGCAAAGATTAAAAAAAAAAAAAAAAACACCCACAACCAGACAGATGCATTCATATGTTAAATCTATTTCTTATCCTCCACATTCTTGAACTGTTTCTACTCATGAGAAAAGTAACAAATGAATCTATAGTAAAAATGGAAAACATTAAGGAAACTGGGGGAAAGGGAAGGCTGGAATCATGCAAGTTTTTTTGTAGTTTATACTATATTAGTAAACAGGTAGCAGGCCTAAGGGAGGACTTGGCCGTGAGGGCTTTCAAACATTAGAACTTAGATGAATTTATATGCAAGGCTATGGTGAAGGTCCCGGACATCTTTTTTAAGCTGCTGCTTTGTTTTCAGTGCTGCAATCCTGACCTCTAGTGGGCATCCAGAAACAAAACCCTAAACCTAGAATACAACCTGATTTTACTGGGTACGCCATCAAACTCCATTATTTAGTCATCCTAAAAGATGGAATTTTTTTTTTAATTTTTTTTTTAACGTTTATTTATTTTTGAGACAGAGAGAGACAGAGCATGAACGGGGGAGGGTCAGAGAGAGGGAGACACAGAATGTGAAACAGGCTCCAGGCTCTGAGCTGTCAGCACAGAGCCCGACGCGGGGCTCGAACTCACGGACCGCGAGATCATGACCTGAGCCGAAGTCGGCCACTCAACCGACTGAGCCACCCAGGCGCCCCAAGATGGAATTTTTAAAATGCTTACTCTATGAGAATGAAAATAAGGTAAAATACTTTTGGGTTAATGTGTTACACTATTCTTGCTATTAGACCTCTGTGTTAAGAGCAGCCAGTATTTCTTTTTGTTTGCATGGGAATTATCTCACGCTTTTTGTGTGTGTGTGGAAAAATGCATTTTGTAGATCACAAAAGTAAGAAATTTATCTCACCCAAAGAGAAGCTCAGAGGGATTATGTTCTGGTTGCCTGATATACATTAGAAGCTGCACCAAACCTGAGTGGCTTTAAAACAATGATTTTGAAGCGGGACATGTTGATATTATATGTAGCCTCCTGATATGATATGGACTGACACAACATTGATTCTGTGTTGTTTGTGCCAAGAATACATAACCTAAATCTCATCATAAGGAAACATCAGACAAATTGAGGGACATTCTACCAAATAGAATCCTGTACTCCTCGAAAGTATCAAGTTCATCAAAGACAAAGACTTTGATCTGCCATCTGTCCTAGATGAAAGCAGACTGAGGAGACATGACAGCATAATGTAAGACATGGTCCAGGATTGGATCCTGGACCAGAAAAGGACATCAGTGGGACATCAGACAAAATTTGAATACTGCTTTCATGGTTTTGATAGTTGTACTGTGGTTATGTGAGACGTTGACATTTGATGAAGCCAAGTTAAAGGTATGCCGAGATTCTTGGCACTATTTGTGCACATTTTTTCTAAATCTGAAATTATTTCAAAATTAAAGGCTTTTAAAAATTAAAACAACCATTCATTTTATTCACAATTTCATAAGTCAGGAATTTCAGAAAGATTCAGCTGTGTGGTTTACCTCTGACCCACATGGCAGCCACTGGGGCACCTGAGGCTGCAGGATTCACTGTCAGGACGACTTGTTGATCCACGTGTGTGGCACCTGGGTGATTCTTGGCCTCTGTTTCTTTTCTTTTTTATGATGTTTTTATTTAAAACAAAAATTCTTTTAATGTTTATTTATATTTGAGAGCGAGAGACAGAGCATGAGCAGGGGAGGGGCAGAGAGAGAGGGAGACATAGAATCCGAAGCAGGCTCCAGGCTCTGAGCCATCAGCACAGAGCCTGATGCGGGGCTTGAACTCGGGAAGGGAGAGATCACGATAACTGAGCCACCCAGGCGCCCCAAGATTTTTTTTATTTTTAAGTAATCTCTACACTCAATATGGGGCTCAAACCCACAATCCCGAGCTCAAGAGCCATACACTCTTCTGACTGAGCCAGGCAGGCACTCCCTTGGCCTCTGTCTCTTATGGATGGCATTTTGTCCTGCAGACCCTTTACTTTTTGTTTAGCTTCTTAGAGCATAGGGTCTAAATATAACTGGTGGTGGCTGACCTTCACGTGGTGGGAGTGGGGGGGAGCACTCCAGGAGATGGGGAGTGGAAGCTTTTACCCTTAAGGCTTGGGCCCAGAATATAGGCATAACTTCACTTCTACCATATTCTGTTGGGCAAAGCACTAGTATACTCTGCCCAGATTTAAGAGGAGAGGTCAAAGACCTTACTTCTGGATGGGAGAAGTGTCAAAGAATTAAGAACGTCCTTAATTCATTACAGACACTAACCAAAGTCCCACTGAATTTGCAGTAGATGGATGGAATTAGTGAGAAAGCTGTGGAAATTTTTTTTTTTTTTTGTCTGACAAACATAATCAGTATTGAATTAGTGAAAAAGCTATGGATTTTTTTTTTTAATCTGACAGACATAAGTTCTAGTCCTGGCTTTGCCATTTACTAACAGAGTGATGTCTCTGGGCCTCAGTTTGCTCATCTCTAAAATGGTGGCAGTGATACATATGCCATGGAGTTACTCAGAGAATTAAGTGAAAAAAAGATATAAAATACCAGCCATGACAGGCAATCAATATGCAAACCTAATAATGTATGCTGGCATTTACTGAATACTTAGCAAGTGTTCAATTCCTGTGATGTGCTTTTTCTGTGCTGTTTCATTGAGTCGTCACCACTTCCTGGGACGGTATGTCCCGTGTTGGGTCGGAAGGGCAGCTCGCATTTTCTCTAGCATTGGCCGTGTTTGTCTGTGGGCCGTTCCCTTTACCTTGGCTACTTCTGGTTTGATCGGTTCTCCCTGCCTTGTGGTTAGGATTTCCATTCCCACATACTATTTATTTCCCTTTTATTTTGATCCCTGAGGAGCCGGGTGCTGAAGCACACTCGGCACTGTTTGGCACTAACTACCTTTTCAGCATTTGCTCTCAGCGCTGTCAGCGTAGCTTTTGACAGCTTCTCGCACAGTCTGTCAGCTCCCTCTGAGCTCACGATTGCCTGCTCATCAGAGCCAAATGTTCGTGTCTTTGTTTCATTGAGCGCTGTGCTGTCAGCCTTCCTTCACACGGGATTGTGGGTGCTGGATTGTTGGCCTACCCGGGAACGCCGCGATCCGCGCTTCGGAGAAACTATTTAATTTGGGGCAGTTACTTGTAGGTGTTCTTTAAAGGGAACATTTTGCCGAGCCGTGACTCAATTTTGAAACCGTAGCTTTCCAGTCAGTAAAGGAGACACTTCTTCACGCACACGAGGCTGATAACAGTGTGTTGTCACTGGAGGAAGGTGGTGACCCTTTCTCGCCACAGCATGCTGAGTTTATATTGCCCTATATCCTGCAAGCAGTCAGCTGCTTTTTGTGAGTGTTTTCGACATGGTGTAAATTACAAGATTTGGTTTTGGTAGAAGTCACCTATTTGTTATCTTTCTACCCTCTGCTTTCAAAATTTACATTAAATGGAAGGAATCGGGGGCACCTGGGTGGCTCAGTCGGTTAAGTGTCCAACTTCAGCTCAGGTCATGGTCTCATGGTTCGTGGGTTCGAGCCCCACATCAGGCTCTGCGCTGAAAGTTCAGAGCCTGGAACCTGCTTCGGATTCTGTGTCTCCCTCTCTTTCTCTCTCTCTCTCTCAAAAATAAATAAACATTAAGAAAAAAATTTTTAAAGGGAAGGAATCACTAATTCTTTAGGAGTTAGAAGGCACATTGAAAACACCCAACTAAAGGATATATTCACCCATTCACTTATTTATTGGGCCATCTTCTCTAACTTGGTGGTTAAGAGAACGACTTCTAGAATTACACTGCTTAGTTTAAAATCCGTGTGACCTTGGGAAACTTACTTTGATTTCTCTAAATCTTCATTTGGATGGAATTAAAATGGAATTGAAGGTTGTGGGATGAAATAAGGCCATGTTTTCATTGAGATTAATTCAGCTCTTGACACACAGATAATATGTGGATGTTGGCCCTTATTTATTATATTGAACTTGGAGTTAGGCCTTGTACCATAAATGAGAGGTAGCCACAACAGCACATTTATTCGTTATTTTTACTCTTCATTGTTCTCCAAATGTTTTACTGTTTGAGCCCTATTAGGACCATTTATTTACCCCTCAGTACCTAAAAAATTGCTACAGATCACATATTCCTGAAAAGGAGAGGCATCTTGAAAATATAGGACATCTTTCTCTTTTTAAAGTGTATTTCAAAAAATAGATTTCAGCTCAATTAGTCAAAGATTGAATCATGTAAGAGTGGGTGGACAGTTAAGTAACAACAGGGGATTTCGTTCGTGGTAGCTTGGTAGAGTGAAGGGTTGTTTCCTTATAATTCACTTTATTGTTGGCTCCAAGTCTGAGGACCAAAGCTTGCCCTGACATTGTCATCTCAAAGCCAACCTGTATGTGGTGCTGTAATTTTAAACCGACCAAATGCTGTATCCTGTTTGCACAGTGTGACCACACTCTTCTACTTTAGTTTAAGGCTTGTGAAGTGTTTACTTCTGTCTGTTTTATGGATGTTTTATGGATGGCAGATGCAGGAATACCTTAAGCTGGTTTAGAGAGTTTCCCTATATAAATTGTTTCTGGTAACTGAAAGGGACCGCTTTAGTTTCCCAAACTAAACATTACTTACTTTTCATTTAAACACATGCTATGCTTCCTTCTTAAGTACAATATTTTGAACATGGGAGCATTCATTAATACTATCGGATTATCATCATGAACTAAGGTAAACTGTAGGATTATTGGTTCCACTAAATGGGCCCAGACAACTATACATTTGAATATTTTTTTTAAAAACGTATCTTGTATTTCTGTCAGATCTAATATTTTAATTCTGACACCTGTCTCTATAGGCTATTTGTCTCTAATCCCATCTACCATGCACTTTGTCCTTTAGCTTGCTACTTCTGATACCCATAAACTCTACAGTCGTATCACCAAACGAATTCAAAGTGCATATGAAATAAAAATTTTTATGGTGTTAGAGCTGTTTTGGCTCTCTAGAGGTCTTTAACTTTTTTTAAAAAAATGTCTAAGTTCTTGGTGTTTTTCACAGCTCAGTTATTATCCAGTAGTTTGACTTTGAGATAATAAATTGCTCTACTTGGGTCCCTTGGGAAAAGAATAAATCTCAGCAATTTTAGGATAGCTAGTATAGTTTAGTCCTCTGGTCCTCAAATAAGCACGTATTATATATGTCATGCCAGCACAGAGTGGTAAAAATGCCCTTAAACTAGACATTAAGAGGCGGGGATGATCGTGGGCTTCTACTAAATCCATATATAAGCTTAGGCTAGTCAAGTTCACGTTCTGAAAAGTGAGAATCATAATACAGGTTGTTATGAGAATCTGTGAGATTTCACTATTCCTGCGAAAGCAAGGGGGTTGAGAATATAGCAAAGTCGGTTGAATGTGGAGTCTCCAAAGTGTACCCTGAAGGGATTTGGGAGGGAGAGGAGGGGTGCGAGACCAACTTAGGAGGAAAAAACCAGAGCATTATAAGGATTAGAGAACTGGAGACAAGAGGGGCTTACATTTTAAGCAGTGACTAGGAGAACAAGATCCAGAGACATAGTGGACTTAGTCCTACGGCAGGCTGATAAGCACTGGGGTTGTGAGAATTCACCACTGGCGAGCAGCTGTGATGTGGGTGGAGGGGAAAGAGCAGGGCAGCAGGCTTGGCCTGTGCGTTTTGGCAACAGCGCACAGCAGTTAATGGGTGAGGGCCCAGATTTACGTATATACAATGGAATACTGCTTGGCAATGAGAAGGAATGAAATCCTGCCATTTGCAGCAACGTGGATGGAACTGGAGCGTGTTATGTTAAGTGAAGTAAGTCAGGCAGAGAGAGATACCATATGTTTTCACTCACATGTGGATCTTGAGAAACTTAACAGAAGACCATGGGGTAGCGAAGGGGGAAAAAAGTTACAAACAGAGAGGGAAGGAGACAAACCATAAGAGACTTAAATACAGAGAACAAACTGAGGGTTGATGGGGGTGGGGGAGAGTGGAAAATGGGTGATGGGCATGGAGGAGGGCACTTGGGATAAGCACTGGGTGTTGTATGTAAGCCAATTTGACAATAAATTATATTAAAAAAATTTTTAAGAGATTAAAAAACAAATTTCGATTAGGAAAGCAAATTTTGCTTCATTGTAACCCAGGTTTTTTGATCTACAATAGTCTTCTTTTTTCTAATTGATAAATTGTGATCAAGTCCAGAATCATTGCTTGGTGTGATAATGAACTGTGATGATTTGCTTTTGTCTTCTGGCCTGGTTATACTTCCTGCTGCTTTTAGTTCTTAAAGAATTAACAGAGTAAACCCCAGACCTCGAACCAAATATTTCGTATTAATCATTCACCCCTTATACCATTAAATCATATTTTGGGTAGTTCACTATGAAAGTTAAGCAAATTATAATAGGGATTCACTCTAAGTATCTAGTTTTAATCCTCACTTCTGATTTTGGAGATAGGAAAAGGATGGTTTATTAGAAGTTCTTTGTGTAGGGGTACCGGGGTGGCTCAGTAGGATGAATTGTCAGACTCTTGGTTCTGGCCCAGGCCATGATCTCATCATTCGTGCGGTCGAGCCCCATGACAGGCTCTGTGCTGACAATGCAGAGCCTGCTTGGGATTCTGTCTCTCACTCTCTCTCTGTGCATCTCTCTCTCTCACTCTCTCTCTCTCAAATGAATAAATAAACTTAAAAAAAAGTTCTTTGCATAATACATCTGGTATAGTAGTTCTTTGTGTAACACATCTGGTACAGTGCCATATCTAAAAGGCAGATAGACTGTATTTGTGACCAAGATGAAGGCACAAAGACAGACCCTGGGCTCATGGGAGATGTCAACTCATACCTGAAAGATCTTTCTTCTCCTGTATGGTGACTTCCATGGGAGGAAATGGCATATTTCATGGCAACTTTGTTTCTGATTGTCATCTTGAGCATTTAAGATGTCCTGTATTTTTGAATTTAACATCTCAACATCACTTCAGAGCCCCTGGGCTGAACTCAGAGCTCAGAATTCAGCTCCAGTAAGACTTCTTAACGAGGTGTTTAATTTGTTTATTCCTAAAGACATGTTGCTTTGGGTTTCAGGGGGAAAAAAAGGAAAAGGAAGCCTAGCGGATAGCCCCTAAGTACACCTCTAGTTGCACGAATACTACTTGAAAGCAAACGAGAACTAAAGCAATAAGAACAGTGGTGGAAATCCAGTGCGATGCTTACAGCTCCTCCCATACAACCCGTCCCAGTTATCAGCAACATTGTTTTGTTTTGTTTTGTTTTGTCTGCTGCTGGCCTTTTACCTCACCAAGATGTATATACTGGGACTTAGGAATTCCATGGAATAAGTTTAGACTTCTGCATCACTGCCATCTTAATCAAAGAACTTGACTTTCACAAGCCTTAGACCCATGCAGATAATCCAGAAATTGAAGGAAAAATAATGTATTGAATAATTTATTGAAGGATTGAAGGAAAATAATTTACTGTAAAAATAACAATTTTATGTGAATGTTAATTAAATGGCACCAAAAATGTGCAGTAAGCCTCTCAGAGAAGGAAAATACCTTTCAAAAAAAAAAATCTCATTGTTTAATTATTATTGTATGTGAAGATAAAAGCAATTAGGGGTTTTATTAGAGATGTATGGAAGTCTTGGGGAAACTTAATAAAACAGTGGTAGATGTGGCAGTATTGATTTGGACTCTCTTTTTCTATTTCAGGGTTTGAATATTATCTTTCACGTAGCCTTGGCTCTCCTAAAGGTAAGTCTGTTTTTATCTTTAAATTGGGCATAATTCAAATGTATAGCCTTTGACTCATTCTAGATTCTTGAACACAACAGAAGACTTTTGGGAGGAACTCTGATTCTCTCCTTTGTTGTTTATTTAGAGTTTGTTTCTTTGTTTTTCTTATAATCTATTTAATTTTACTATCCTAGCACTCCTTCCAGCAACATATAAAGTTGTTTTCATTCATATGAGTTGGATGATGTAAGAGAAAAATTTAAAACCTGTTTTCTGTCAAAATGATGCCAGCCTTTTTCTTAAAATATTTCTTACCATGATAACATCCCTGGAGGTACCTAAACATAGAATTGAGTTATTAGCAAGCTTTTATAATATACTGACTAAAAAAGAAACTGCTACATTTCAATTTGCACTTCTTTCTCTGAGAGCTAGAAACTTATAAGCACTTTAGAATTCAATTATAATTACCTTGTTGGATTTTATATCAACATATCCGTGCAGCTTTAACAGTGTGGTAATAGCAAGACATTTGCTGCAGAGTTGCTGAAAGTAATCCAGTCAGTCAGTTTTTGTCCTTCAGTCAGAGATGACATTCTGTTGCTGAAGGTGAAAATTGCCTTATTTATTAAAAAAAAAAAAAAAATGCAGACTCACCCTTTCCCCATAAAACATAGTTGTTAAAATTCCAGACCCTGGACTTGGACAGATTTGGATCTAATTTCAGCTCTGGTGTACGACCTTGGGCAAAATGCTGTAAGTGCTCAGACCCTGAGTTTTGAGATAATAATAGACACTAATTTATGGGATTATTGTAAGAATTAAATATGATGATATATAAAAATCCTTAATATAGTGTCTAGAACATTTTATTGCCTAATAAATGTTAGCTGTCATTATTGTGATTATAGTTATATTCACAGGGTAACTCAGAATTTGTTTCTAGCTTCCCCATCATTCTTCCAAATTTTCCAAAAGATAATGACTTGAAGTCTTCAGAGAGCCACTGGATATTTTATTTCCGTACTTAAATACCTTGACCCAAAACAAAGACGTGACATAATATGGGTCTTGTGTACATCAAGAAGTGGGGTACTATCCTCACCTCCTATTCTGTTAAACATCTGTTTTTTGTGAAGTTCATAAATTGTACTTTAAATTGTTCATTCAATAATTTTGAGTTTAGATACGAACAATTCTTATACTAAAGTTATTTTGGAAGTTAGGAAAATATTTAAAATTTCTTCAATAAAGTAACAAAAACGGGGCACCTGCGTGGCTCAGTCAGGTAAGTGTCTGACTTCAGCTTGGGTCGTGATCTCACAGTTCATGGGTTCAAGCCCCTCGTTGGGCTGTCTGCTGTCCGCACCAAGCCCACTTTGGATCCTCTGTCTCCCTCTCTTTCTAACCCTCCGCTTGCTCGCTTACTCTCTCTCTAAAAAATAAATATACATTAAAAAATGTTTTTAATAAAATAACAAAAATATATTTGCATGTGTCTTTTAATCAAGTCATGGATCTCTACCTCCAATTTTTTCTATTTGTTTTTTGTCATTAGGACAAATCAAAACCAAAAACTTCCTAAGAACTTTTGGTATAGGGCTGGGATAAGACTTTTAGAATGCCCAAGCAGTGAAAGTTTTATGTAATTCAGACAACAAACAATACTTAGCCGTAAAGCAAGTGTAAGGGAGTCCAACAAAGTTGTGATTTGTCCTATCTTGTCTAATTTGTTTTTAAGCCTCAGGTATTATATCTTTCCCAAAATGCCTTTCTTCATTATTTTGCTGACTTTTCTTTACTGGTGCTCTTAGCACACACTCTGTCTTTTGGGGGTAACCCAGGATTTCCTCCAATAAGTATATTTGACCTATACTCTGTGTCAGCAGCGTATCTGCCTGGTCAGTTATCTTCCTGATTCGCAGATTCTTTTGGTTTGATTGCATTATTTTCATTTATTTTTGTCCATCTTAACCTGATGTCACCTGTGCAGGGGACATTCTCTGGCTACAGGGCAGAAAGGTTTTTGTATCTTCTGTAACAATACGTGGATGTTCATCTAGTGTCATCTTGGAGAACTTGCCTAGTTAGAGAAGGTAAAAAGGAGAGCTTTCCCACTAGTGGCCCATATTTACATCCCTTCCTTGTATGAATCTTGGAGCTGTCTTAGAGACAGTATATATAGGCTGAATTGAAGTGTACCAAATTGATCTGATTGCCGGGACCAGATCTTTTTCCACCTGGAAAAAGAATATCCCAAACATATATGACAGTGACTAACTTTTAGCTTCTAATCTAAGAAGCCATATAAAATAATGTATATTTGTTTATATTAAATAAAACAAACTTAGGGACAGTTCAAAATGCTTATGAGCCCAACATAAGTTATCCATTAGCACATTAAATATCCAGGTGTTATTTGTAAGAGAATTGTGAATTGTGTTAACCAGAGAAAACTATATAATTCTCTCCCACAGCTGATAATTGAGGGAGCCAAGACCCCAGGTTGCCTAAAGTCTTTTGGCTTAGTAATGGCAAAGCTGAATTTATAATATTTTTAAGCAGCATAATTATAGGTGAAGGTCTCTGTTGCTCAGTATGGTTTAAAGACACCTACTTTCTGAATGGAAGCTGCTTTCTTTTGGGTTAGAAATAGTCTTCATAGAAAGGCTTTGAGCTAAAAGAATGATTCACTATAGTACATAGCATCATCAGATCATTTAGGATATTGGCAGTGTACGTTAGGTAGGTTAGATACATTCCCCCAAATTTAATTCGTTTATTATATGAAACGTTCAATAATCACAGCGTATAGTACATTATAATAGATTAGATGTGATCAATCAGAATTAATCTTAGCCAGTTCATGTTGGCTGAGAATTTTTTATCAGAATAGGTTCTTTGCATTCAGAAAGTGGTTCATTTGATGTCTTATGTGTGTATATAAACAGAGATAAAGAAAATCCATTCATGATTCCATCCGTAGTAACCATAATAAAAGTTCAGTGTAAGATCTTCTTTCCATGCTTTCGTCTATGAATATGTAAGCATGCATTACCTATCTACATACATATATATGTATATGTACATACAGATTTTTTAACATGGGTTTGAGGATTACAGTTAAGACGATGGGATCTGAGAGGTAAATCCAGAACAATGTAAAAGGATGAACTTCTGTTTTCTTTCAAAAATTGCTGATGAACAAGACTCTTTTTCATTTAATAATATATGATGACTATCTTCTTTGTCACTACAGACATGTAGTGGTTAAAAGCATGGATGCTGGAGCCAGACTACTTGAGTTCAGATCCTGTCTCCCACAATTTATCTAGCAATCTTAGATAAATTACAGTTTCCCTATCCTTAAAATGGAGATAGTAGTAACATCTTTCTCATAGGATTGTTAGAGTTTAATGAGTTAGTATATGATTGGTGCCTGGAAACTTGTGAGTATGACCCTGCACTCAGGTACTGTTATTGTGCATAGAGCTGCCTTAGGTTTTTTGATAACTGATTAGTGTCTTATTGTGTATACCATGATTTTACTTAATCAATTTTATATTTAATTTTTATGGATGTTTAAGTTGTTTCTAGACCTTTCCTGTTAGACACACATCCCTAAATTTCCATCTTTGAATACTTATTTAGTATGCAGTATCTTTTGGATAAACTTTGAGGAATGTAGTTACTGGGTCAGACTGTTACATGTGCTGGATCACATTTGAATTTTTGATGCATATTGCAAAATTGCTTTCTACTAGCAATATGAGAGTACATTTTCTCCGTATTCTAAGTATGTGCTTTAATGGACAGCAAAAGCAAGTTGTAAAAGCAGATGAAAAAGTAATCATTATACCAATTTGTTTCACTGTAAATAAACAAACAGAGCTCTTCAGGCAGTTTTGAAGAGTCCAATGTTCTTTCATTTGGGAACATCTATTTATTTTTTTATTTTTTTAGGGAAGCCAGTTGCTGCCGGCTAAATTTTAGAAGAATGCGCCTGGCTTGGATGAGCTTTTTATATTATGTAAAAGTTCTGAAACATATCTGATGTTTTTGGCTTTTCAACCACTATGGTCTTTTTTCCTTACCATTCTATTGAAGCTTTTTTTATGAAGTAACTAACAAAATCAGTGGACCTGTTTCCATTTTTATCTTCCTTGAATCTTCAACAGTTATCAAAACCTCATAAAGACATAACACTTCCCTTTTTCTGAAACGCTCTCCCTTGGCTTCTGTCTTTTTTTTTTTTTTTTTTTTAATCTCCCTCTCGCCTTCCTCTCATTTTACTTCTGCTCAGTCCTTTCTCCCCTCTAGTCATTAACTTGGAGTTCCACAGGGTTCCGGCCTCTAAGAACACACTTGGTGCTTCTTCCTTGCTGATCTTGTTCATTCCCCTGGTTTCATCTATAAATGTTCACTCTCATCTTTATATTTAGCCCAGATCCAAATATTTGGCTTGCACTTACCATTTCTGTTTGGATGTTTCAGAGGCACATCAAATCTAAAAGCCAAAACTGAACTGATATGCCCTCCCAGACCTGTGCCTCCTCCAGTAACCTTCACCTAAGTGAAGGTACTACCCAGCTGCTCAAAGCAGAAACCTGAAGTTATCCTTAATGCTCTTCTTTTCTTAATCCCCAACATCTACTGAGTCATCAACTCCTGTTGATTCTACTTCTTAAGGATTTTTAGAATCTTCCCACTTTGGTAGTTAGGCTGCCACACCCTTTAACTTGGACTGTTGTAGTGACCTCTTTCACTAAGAAATAATGAACATGCAGGGCACCCGGGTGGCTTAGTTGGTTAAGCGTCCGACTCTTGATTTCAGCTCAGGTCGTGATCTCATGGTGGTGAGATGGAGCTCCGCATCAGGCTCTGTGCTAAGTGTGGAGAGCCTGCTTGGGATAATCTCCCTCTCTTTCTTCCCCTCCCCCGCTCGCTTGTGCATGTGCATGTGCAAAAAATAGTGGCTTTGAATGACACACTGGACCCAATGGACTTAACAGATAGATTCATAACATTCCATCCTAAAAAAGTAGAATACATTGTTTTCAGGTGCACATGGAACATTCACCAGAAGAGATCACATATTAGGTCACAAAATAGGCCTCAACAAATACAAAAAGATTGAGGCCATACCATGCATCTTTTCTTTTTATATTTCCATAACCTCATTACATGAGCGGCTGTTTTTCTCTCAACCATAGCCTCAATGAGACTGGAGACACACTGCACAATCAAGGGAGCTAAGCAGGGTAAGATTAAGCACCCTCCCAAAATTAGGAGGATAATTCCTATGAGGGTTTTGAATCCCCCCAAGAGTTGAAAACCATCCTCCAAATAACTCCCCGGGGTTTTCACCTTTCCAAGTCTGGACTGGACATGAATAACCTTTCTCATTTGATCTGTGATCTCCTCTATGACTTTTCCCTCATCATCTATCTGTAGGCAGCAGTTTCTCAGGTTAAATTTTCCACAAACACCTCCCTCAGAAGCAAGCAGGTAATCTAAGGCCAAGCGATTTTGATAAATGGCATTGCGCATTTTGGTTTGTTGCTTGACTATTAAGAGCTCTGTCAGTTTCATTGGTTATAATTTCTACAACTGCTTGCAGTCTGACTATGTGGTTTAGCATGTAAATGGGAGTGCGGTAGCCCCAGGACCCACCCTCTGCCCAGGTGGCAGGGCCATAATAATGGATTATATGCTCAGGAGGCCATTCATTATCTTTCCATTTGCCAATTTTCAAGGCACGCCACTTTTTTTGAGCCTCTCTATCTCCGTATATTTGAACTCCCAGATGTTCTCCCCTTGCAAGTGGGAGTAGAAATAAAGATGGATGGATAGTCCCCAGCACTCATGACCCTGACCAGCCTAAGGAAAGTACTGTATAGGCTGTTCTCCCACATACCCAGTATAGTCTACCTGGGGCCTGCCATTTGATGGCTGCATCAGTGTTGTCCCAGTCCTCTTGGAGATGAGAGAAGTTAAACAAGGGGCAAGGGTCTGGCTCAAGGTGACCCGGGGACCCCCACCCTTGGGTTTCCCAGGTGGTTGAATTATAAAACCTTTGGCCTAGGCATGTTAAGTTTCCAACAGGGATGGTGAAATTTTTTCCCCATTGGGCAAGACAGTTCTTCCCAATGATTGAGGTTTTGAGGAGCCAAACCCCGGTAGTAGAACTGGGATATTTTGTTCCATTATAAGGCTTGAGGGGATCTAATTCCTTGGCCTCCCATGGCCATTGTTCCCCCATGCTGGTTCCCCCACATACATAGCATGAAGAGATCTTTAGGGTCTGGGCTGTAGTCTCTGCCAGGGCTAGAAACAAGTTCCTTCCTGGGACTGAAATGGGAGGGGACTATTATTCCCTTACAGAAGGAGTGGAAGACTTGATGGGATGTGGTCATATGGGTGGTAGTGACCGTCTTGAAATATAGCACAGTCCTTGGGTCTGCCTCGCCCATAGATTTGGATGTCAATTCGGGTGCCCCATTGCCATTTGTAGTCTTCTGGGTTAATGATGGTGAAATTAACAGGGTAACAGGCTTTTGATTGACAACCTGATGTAGCAGCCCCCTTCTAAAGGAGTGCCGTTGTGACTTTTTTTTTCCCCAAGTAGCCTATGAAACACAGCTCCAACTGGGGCATAAAAACTCAGGTATATAGGCACATAAACCGTTCTCCTCACACGTGTATTTATTATTGAGTCAGTATTTTCATTCCCAGTCTAAGCCTCCGCATGGTATATCAAGAGTCCTTGGGCTCTCCATGACAAGTGCCCGCTTTTTTCATATGACAGAGGCTTTGGGGCCAATAGCTATAACTGCACATACATCAAACAGTATTGACACCGGACACTTGGGGTTAGTGATTTGTGTCCAGCTGATCAAGACTCCCCCCACCTCCCGAGAAGGTCAGACTTCTAACCAATCTTCATTTGGGGAGTATTGTGGGTTAAAGCAAGTGTATTGACTTCCCCGGTGGCAGATGGAATAGGTGGACTCATTGTGTATGCATGTCCCCACGGTCCTTCCCTGCCATGAGAAATGGGTATGGTACAGTAAGGTCCAGGTGACTCCTTGGCCTGACCTGGTTATGCGAATACATGGGTCACATAAGTGGGTGAAAGTGGATGCTAACAGAAACCTCTCGCCACATTTCCAGCTGACTGGGGCAACCTCTGCCAATCCAATAGCAAAAAGTAGGGGGGAAAGTTGCAATAATAGTGAGAAACAAGGGGTGACAGTGCATCACAGTAAGAAGGCAGATATAGGAAATAAGGACAATTTATTTATTTCACTGGACCGGCGATTCCTCAAGCTTCTGTCGTGCATAGATTGGTCAGCTTCTGGAGTGACTAATGCAGGGCAGCGGTCCCCTGCCGGAGTCTCTGGCGTTGCAGATTGCTTCTTCGTATGGTCACCGTACACTGCGTGGATGGATCAGGAATGCACTCCCAGTCCCAGGATGCCGGCTTCACTCTGCTGTGGTGAATCCAGGGACCCACCTCGGCTACTTTTACTGCAGTAGGGGTGAACAAAATGACAGTGAACAGGCCCCTCCAAAGGGGTTTGAGTGGTTGAACATTCCACTCCTTTACCCATACAGCATCTCCTGGCTCAAAGGAGTGAGCATCTGTGGTCAGACTCACAGGCCATTGCTCTTAACCCATAGGTGTAGGGCAGTTAGAGTAGAGCCCAGAGCTCTGTTGCCTTAGGGTTAAATTGCCTATCTCATTTAAACCCCCCATACCTCCTTAATAATTGGTGAAGGGCACCCATAAAAGATTTCATAAGGGGAAACCCCTGTTTGCTTATTGGGGCTGCACCTGATTCTAAACAAGGCTATTGAAAACACCTGGTCCCAGTGCAGATGGGTTTCTTGGCACAGTTTACTTAATTGTAGCTTCAAGGTTCTGTTCATTTGTCCCGCCTTCCCGGAGCTCTGGGGTCGGTATGTCGAGTATAACTTCCAGGTGATCTTTAGCCCTGTTGCCACCAGCTGCACCACCTCAGCCTTGAACGCTGGCCCGTTGTCTGAACCCATAGTGATGGGGATCCCAGATTGTGGGATGATTTCCTTTAGAAGAAGTCAGGCCACTTCATGTGCCTTTTCTGTGCAAGTAGGGAAGGCTTCCACCCAGCCTGAGAAAGTATACACAAAGACCAACAGATATTTACAGCCCCAAGCCCAGGGTAGCTCAGTGAAGTCCACCATCACATTTTCAAATGGGGCTCCCCTGACACTCTGCACCTCAGGAGCAGCCTTGCGTCCCTGACATGGGTATTCCGGGTGTGGGTTTCACACTGCTCACATACCACCGGAGCTATGCTGGAGAGCCGAGGGATGTAGAAATATCGGCCTAACATTGTTTCAGGGGCCAATAGCAGTCTCCCGATGGAACTGCTTGACAAAGGCTGGAGCCAGGGCCTCAGGAATTGTCACTCAGCTGTCTTCAGATTTCCACCATCCACCTGGGAAGCAGTTTCCATTTTCAGTCTTAAACCAAGTACTTTCATGGTGTGAGTAATTAGGGTCCCATTCTGTCAGTGGGTTAGGGAACAGTGTGGTGGTTAAGGCCGCTGATTTTGTTACTCCTTTGGAAGCTGCTAGCTTTGCCTCTTGGTCTGCCTTTCGGTTTCCCCATGCAGCCATGGTGTCTCCCCTTTGATGTCCCCAGCAATACATGACTGCCACACTTTTAGGGGCCCACACAGCATCTCAGAGTTCAAGGATTTCCTCACCGTATTTTATGTCCTTTTCTCCAGAGTTTATTAGACCCTCCCCTTTGTATAAGGTCCCGCGTACGTGGAGGGTGGTGAAGGCATATGTAGAGGCTGTGTATATATTAACACGTATCCCTGCCACCAGTTGGAGGGCTCGGGTTAGAGCAATTAGCTCTGCCTTTTGTGCCAAAGTCCCCTTCGGCAGGGGCTCTGCTTTAATGACAGAGTTCAGGATCACCATGGAATAACCTGCAAGATGCTCTCCCCTTTTTACGAACTGCTACCATCAGTGAAATATTCAGTGTCGGGGTCTCTGAGGGGCTGATCCCTCAAGTCTGGTCGGCTGGCAAACACCTCTTCCATGATTTCAATACAGTCATGGTCTGGCTGGCCTGGCCCAACAGCCAATAGAGTTGCAGGGTTCAGGGTCGGCATTACTTCCAGGCGGATGCGTGGGTTCTCCCATAGCATTCCCTGATATCTGACCATCCTGGCGTTGGTTAGCCAGGACTGTCCCTTGTATTCCATTAATGTCAATACTGAATGTGGCACTCGGACTCTCAATTCCTGTCCCATAGTTAACTTGTCAGCCTCAGACACTACGAGGGCCGTGGCAGCCTTGGGCCACAGAGTCAAGTTTCTTGGAGAGATATGCCACCGTGCGATGCCATGACCCCAATATCTGAGTTAGGTCAGGCCCAGGGAGTCCAATGTACTCATGGACATGCAGAGAGAAAGGCTTGGTCATGTCTGGGAGCCCTAAACCAGGCACATTAGTAAGGGCTTGCTTTAGTTCCTCGAAGGCCTTCTGCTGTACTGATTCCCACATCAGGGGTTCCCTCTCTCCCCCCTTTTGTAGTGTCATAGAGGGGTTTTGCCAGGACTGAAAAGTTAGGTATCCGGATCCTACATAAACCTACAGCCCCAAGAAACTCTTGAACCTGGCATCAGGTTTTGGGGCCGGCAAACAGCCTGCTTCCTCTCTGGGCTGGGTTGCACTACCCCGGTACAGGTGGAAGCCAAGATATTTCACCTTTTCCTGACAGATCTGGGCCTTTTTTTCTTAAGACCTTGTAACCGGTTTTCCATAGGAGGGTAAGGAGCTGCTGAGTCCCTTCCATGCAGCCCTCCTGGGACCTCCCAGCTGGCACCACATCATCCCTGTGCTGAATCAGGACACGGTCATACTGATCCACCGCGAAGGCTTTTAAGTCACTGCCAAAAATGGTTGGGGGGTGGGTTTGAACCCCTGAGGCCACCTGGTCCAAGTTAATTGGCCCTTGTCACCATTTTCAGGATCCTCCCATTGGAAGGCAAAGGTCAATTGGCCCCGGGGCGGGGGGGGGGGGGCAGGCGGATGCAGAAAAAGGCATCCTTAAGATCCAAACAGGTGAAAAAGGTGGCTTCAGCAGGAATGAGCCCCAAAAGTGTATAGTGGTTCAGGACCACTGGGTGTATGGTGACAGTTACCTGGTTTATTGCTTGCAGGCCCTGAACCAGCCCGTAGTTGTCTGTGCCTGGTTTTTGGACAGGCAAGAGGGGCGTGTTCCAAGGTGACTGGCAAGGCCAGAGGATCCCACACTTTAAAAGTCTCTTCAGCTGTTTCTGGATCCCGACCTGTGCCTTGTAAGGGATGAAATACTGTCTCTGGCGGCTGGGTTCTGCCCTGGGCTTTAATTCTACAACCGCAGGGGGTATGTTTCAGGCCAGTCCTGGTGGGCCGTCTTCAGCCCACACCCCTAGGACCTTAATGGGAAGCTCAGACACTGGCTGTGGTTTTTCCTTGAGATTATAGAGGCGCCACTCCTCCCCTTGGGGAATCGTGAGAGTCATAATCTTTGCTTTTGGTTTCCATGGGGTCAGAGCAGCCTGTCCCCGAGAGCTGAAAGTTATCTGGGCCTGCAGCTTTCCCAATAGGTCATGGCCCATTAGAGCCACAGGGCAGTCAGGGAAGTACAGGAATTCATGGATGACTTCATGGCCACCTAAATTGTATCGCCGAGGCAATAAGAAGGGACAATGTGTCTGACTGCCTGTGGCCCCCATGATGGTGCTTATGTCTGTGAGAGGGAGCCCACGGCTCAGGTCACTACTGAGTGTTCTGCTCTAGTATCTACTATAAAGTCAGTGGGTCGGCCCCCCACATTCATTCGGACCGTGGGCTCCTGAGGGCTGAACCAAATAGACCACGGTCTGTCCTAGTCCTCTTCGTAGTTCTCCATGGTGGCTAGCACCACAAAATTGTTTTTGGGGGCCCCTTGAGACTGTGGGGCCGGTTGGTAACCTGCCCTGGACCACATGGCCTCTTTTTTTCTGCTTGGAACCTTGCTGAGAATTGTCTGGCCTCTGGGGACATTGACTTTTCCAGTGGCCCTCCTGACGGCAGAAAGCACACTGATTCCATCCTATTTTTGGCCTAGGGCGAGACCCTCCTCCCTGCCGCTCCCCTTTCTGGCCTTGGCCCTTTTCCTGCAGGGCCCTCTTCCGGGGGTGTTTCGACTGCTCCGGCAAGGGGCAGCTAACAAATCTGCCTATTTTTGCATCCTTTGGCGTTCTTCCTTCCGTGCCGCCTGATCACGGTCAACAAACACCTGGGTTGATACTTCTAGCAACTGACTGGTATTCACGTCAGTGAAATCTAGTTTTTGCAGCTTGTGCTGAGTGTCTCCCTGGGCCTGACCTACCAAAGCTGCATTAATCATCTGCTGGTTGGCGGGTGCTTCCGGATCAAAGGGAATGTAGAGACGAAATGCCTCACACAATCTCTCATAAAATTGGCTTAGGCTTTTCTTGGGTCCTGGGAGCACTTCTGATGTTTTACTCATATTTTATGGCCTTCTCCCTATGCCATTTAGAAGGGCTTCTTGATATCATTCAGTCCTTGCAAACCCTCCACCTATACTTGAGTGCTTCCAATTCAGGAGGTGGTATGGTGCTTCCAATTTAGGAGGTCCATAGTGGTAAAGGGTTGGCACATAAAAACACGTTGGCCTCCTTGGATCTGGCCTTCCTGATCATAATAGATGGGTCCCCTGGTTGCCCTCAGTGACATCTGTAGGGCTCTCCAGTGTGGCTGCAGAGAGGGGCTGCTTCTGCTGGCCTGATCCTTTAGTTGTCGTTCAGGAGGCATATGTGGGGTCAGACTGGTGGTCCGGGGGAGTCAGTCACATTTCGGGAGGCCGGTCCTGGGGTGTCCGTCACATTCGGGGAGGCCGGTGGTGCTAGGGATGGTGAGGCCTTGGGGCTGGGGGCAGACTCTGATGAGATTTCTGCAGTTAGGGCTGCTGGGGGCACAGGTGGCAGTGAGGGGTACAGTGGGTCATATGGTGGTGGGGTTTCTTCAGGTTTTCCCAACAGTATGGGCTTTTTAATTTCTGGCTGGTATTTGGAGGAAGCCGTCATAACTTACGGCTCTCTTCAATGTAGACTTTTAACCAAGGAGGCCAGGATAGGACCAGGTCTTGCCAACAGTCAATATAAGGAAATTGGTCAAGGTGGCCTGGGTCCCCTGCAATGACCCTGAACACTTGGCCAACTAGTTCCTTATCAAGTGAGCCCTCAGAGGGCCAGCCCATCCCAAATGATGGCCAATTTCACAGAATGTCTGGAGCTTTTCAGGAGTTAATTTCACACCATAATTTCCTGAATATCCCTTTTTTGAAATTTCTCAACATACACTCTAGGGTAGTCGGTTTACTCTGCTTTCCACCCATTTCCTCCCCCTAACAGAGGACTTTCACGCACATGAGGGGGGAAACAAAGGAAGGAGGAGGGACTAGTTTGGAGAGGACATACACTCACTTTGCCCGTTTCCCGCCACTCACCTCTTGGAGATATTTCAGGCGCCTCTTAGCTTTGGCGGGTTCAGTTTCAATCCCTGACCCAGGTCAGACTCCCAAGAAAGTTTGACACCACCTTAAGCCGTATGAGGTCACCACGGAACCGGGGATAGGGACTCAACACTTGCTTTGGCCCTTGGTCAGGTCGGAACCTTCCTGTTGCCCATCTCATTCACACGACTCCAGCCCAACGCCCTACATTCAGCGCCTTAGAGTTGCAGCTTCATTCCTCGTCCCTTGTGAAATTACTAGGGCAATTCTGGGAGGTGATCAGGTTCCCCTTCTGCCTCTTAGGGGCAGGTCTGCCAAAACGAACCTCAGTTCTTAACAGTCTGATGGGTGGCACTCCTTACGCTGGTTCCTGGGCCTCAAGGGTTCCATTAACACACGTGGGGCCCTTGCCCCCAACTCACTGGGACAGACTAATCTCCTATGGATCAAGCAGTTCACTGGCACCAGGCGAGGTTGCTTTTCCTGGTGCTCCGAGGCTCGTACCTTGGTGGCAAAGGAGGTGGAAACGCACCATCTCCGAATCTCAGAAGAGTCCCCAAGCAATGTAGCAGGATTCTTGCACAGAGAGTTGTAACACCAAGGCTTTTAATTTCCAGGAAGCAACTTTTATTCCTGCTGGCACTGCTCAGTTGGGTTCATACCCAAACAACTGAGCACCCAACGTCACATGGCATAGTTTTTTTTTTTATACATTTTCTATTTCTTTGTCTCCCATATATGGTAACACACATAAACATGCAGTCTGATCAAGTCATCTCCGTTTACAAGGTCATGAGGGATGTTGTCATGTAGGCGTATATATAGCCAGGTTACCTTGAAGTTTTCGCTCCCTTTTTTTCCCTCTCTCCTTAGGGAGGGGACCCTACCACACAGCCCCTTCTCTTTATTTGGTCATAGAGTTTATTTATTCTCCCAGTCTTTGGATCACTCTCCAGTTTATCAGTTTGAATGTGAGTGATACCCAGTTGAAAATGTGGGATGGGATGAGTTCAGGATCCTCCTACTCCTCCATCTTCTCAACCGCCCAAAATTTCTTCATCTAAGGTTTTTATCATTGCAACTCTTACATTCGGGTCTTTGGTCCATTTTGAATTTGTTTCTGTATATGCAGCAAGATACAGTATTACGGTCATCCTCCCCCACCAAATAATTCATGTGGTGAAATCTTAACCCCCAGTGCCTGAGACGATGACTGTATTTGGAGATAGAGTCTTTAAAGAGGTAATGAAGTTAGAATGAGGTGATTAGGGTGGACCCTAATCCAGTAGGACTAGTGTCCCTGTAGGGAGAGGAGGTTAGGACACAGTTGTACACAGAGGGACAACCATGTGAACACTCAGGGAGAAGACAGCCATCTATGAGTCAAGGAGAGAGGCCTCAGAAGACACCAACTATGCTGACACATTGGACTTCTAGCCTCCAGAATTGTGGGAAATTTTGCTACTTAAGCCACTCAGTCTATGGTTCTTTGTCACAACACTCCTGATTACATTTGTTGAAAAGACTGTTCTCTTCTCATTGAATTGAATGATCTTGGCATCCTTGTCAAAAATCAGTTGACTATCGACAGATGGTTTTATTTCTTGACTCTATTCCATTGATTTTTGTCTGTCCTCATGCCAGTACCACACTGTCTTGAGTACTATAATTTTATAGTTAAGTTTTGAGATCAGGAAGTGGGAGTCCTCCAACTTTGTTTTGTTTTTTTTTTTTTCAAGATTGTTTGGCTGTTGTGGTCCCCTTGCATGTCTTACATAAATTTTAGAATCCATTTGTTCATGAACAAAGGATATTTCATGAACACAGGATATTTTTCCATTTATTTAGGTTTTCTTTAATTTCCTTTTTTTAGGTTTATTCATTTTTGAGAAACAGAGAGAGACAGAGAGCAAGCGGGGGTGGGGCAGAGAAAGAGAGGGAGACACAGAATCTGAAGCAGGCTCCAGGCTCTGAGCTGTCAGCACAGAGCTCGACGCGGGGCTCAAACCCACAAACCATGAGATCATCACCAGAGCCAAAGTCCAACACTTAACTGAGCCACCCAGGTGCCCCTTTAATTTCTTGAAACAATGTTTTGTAGTTTTCAGTGTACAAAAGTCTTGTGCTTCTTTTTGTTAAATATATTTCTAAGTATTCTGTTTGATGCAATGTAAATGGAATTGTTTTCTTAATTTCATTTTAGATTCTTCATTACTATTATCTAAAATTATGGTGATTTTTCTATATTTATCTTGTATCCTGAAACCTTGCTGAAGTCAGTTTTAGCTTTGATATGTGTGTGTGTGTGTGTGAGCTGTTTATATATATATATAAAACATATATATATAAAACATGTATATGATATATATATAACATATATATGTAAAACATATATATTATATATATATACGTATATATATATATATATACATATATATATATATATGATGTCATCTATAAGTACTTCTTTTCCAATCTGGGTGCCTTTTCCTTTTTCTTGCCCGTTGCCCTGAATAGACCTTCCAGCACATTGTTGAATAAAAAATGGCAAGAGCAAAATCCTTGTCTTGTTCTTGATCTCATTTACTTTCCTTCAGAAAAGTTTTGTTCCTTAGAGCCCCATTTCTGGATTACCACTACCACTGCTGTCACCACCACCTTTTTCTACCACGTGTGGTAATAATTTGGCCATATTAGAATGATGAGTGAATTACTTCCTAAAGGTCAGGATGACAATTGCCACGTATCAGGAGTAGTGAAGCCTTTCCCCTTATTTTGGGGAAACGTCCATTGTACTCATGCGTGTAATGTTTCTGTCATCACTGTGATTCAGAATAGACTTACAGGAAACTCCAGTGTTTTTTTTTTCCCTTTGGCAGCTTTATTGAAATATAACTGACTTTTTTGGTAGGCTTTAGTATTTCTAAAAGAATCTTTGTGTGTGTCTGAGCTTATGTTATCTACTTGCTTGATGTTGAAATTTTTATCTCAGAGATTATTGATTTATCCCTGCCTACTCCATTTTCTTCAGTGTTCAGCTTTTAGAAAGAAAAAAATTCACATTACATGAGAAATAAGAAATACATTTATATTGTAGTATTTACTTTTTTCTTTTTTTCCTCTTCAGCTTGTGTGATTCTGATTCATATTTCAAATAGAATCTAAAGGCTTAACTGTACTATCTCTTTCCTTAACTAAACATCTTCATATCAATAGCCTATTACTACAGGCCTGGATTTTTTTTTTTTTTATCACTGCATCTTCCTTCCAGAAATCTGTCTGGAATTCTACAGGAGAAATAGCGTTTTGTGTTCCTTATTTTGACCCCCATCAGACCTTTCCAGCTCACCCTGCTGTCAGTGGGCTGAAAGCTCTCTCAGAAGCCACGCTCTGTATGCCCCATCCTGCTTCCTGTTTCCTTGTTCAGCGCCCCCTTCTGTGGCTAAAATAACCTCCCATCATTTCTTTTTAGGCTTTCTTCTTTTTTCACATTTAATAACGCTATCATTTTGTAATTTTCGGATGTTATCCATCAACTCATCTACTATCCTCTATTCTAAACTCTCTAAGGACCCATGAAATGCACTGTATACTAATAACATTGTGCATTTATGTGCTCATTCAGCAAATGACTTTTGAGCACCGGTTATGAGCCAGCCACTGTGCTTAACGATTAGGATACACAGTCGATATTTAGTTCCTTTCCTTAAGTTGTTTAAAGTGTCTGACAGTCCTCTAATGTATATGAGCAAATAAAGTATCTTCCTCTCACTTCCCTCCTCCTCCCTCAAAAAAAAAATCTGCCTGCCAATCTACAAAGAGACTGTCCCAATTTATTTTACTTGTGTCACAATACCATAAGTCCTTACAGCAATAGAAGTCAAAGTGATTCTTAATCATTAGTGTACCAATAATCCTCTAAATTCTAGGATTCCTGGGATTCCTGAATGTCTCCTCACACCCATCCCCCATCCCCAAGAGCTGACTAGGCAGTTGCAGAACCAAAAGGGTAGGGATACTCATGTGTTGCTTAGAGCAGGGATTCTCAGCCTTAACTGTACATCATTTCACTTGTATATTAGAATCAGCTTTAAAATTTTTCTGATTCTGAGTTTTACCTCAGACCAGTTTTATTTGAACATCTAGGTGGGACTCAAGCATCAGTATTAAAACAAAACAAAGCAACCAGGTGATCCCAAAGTGCAGCTAAGCATCTACCACACTGTGATCAAACATCCAAAAGTAAATTATCCAATGGAGGGGACCAACAAGAAGGGGAAGAAGAGAAAGTGCAATGAGAACAGGCATTCACAGTCACAATTAGAAAATGAATAGTCCTCATGTTTATTGTTAACAGTTCCTATTTTGTCTGTGTTGTCTCTATGCTCCTCCTTCCCAGTGCCCCCTCATTTTTAGGATTGTAGAGGTGCTCAATAGGGCCTGCAAGGTAAGGATTAGGGTAGGTTCCTGAGAAGTCAAGTATAGGGGGCTCCTTGGAAAGGGAGGTAAAAGAGCCACCTGAGTTGGAGTGTGGATTGTGATTTAGCTAATTCATATGGGATTACCAAGGGCTCCTCAAACCATAAAACTTAATTTATAAGGCATAACTCATCCAGTATTAGTATCTTTAAATCAGCAGAAGAATGGAGACAAAAGGCATAATTAAAAAAAAAAAAACGGAAGAATTCCCAAAGTGGGGTTTGTTTATTTGAGAGAGTAAAACATCAGTTGTTATTAGCACCATGCTGATTAAATTTTCCTTTGACCTTTCAAAGAACAATTTCCCCTTCCCTTTCTGCTGGTATTGGGAAGTAGGAACAATTTATGTTCCAGTGGCTCTCTCCCATCCTGGGTTAAAGACCAAGAAGTGAAGAGGAACATATCTTGATAATGGAAACTGGATTTCAGTTCTCCCGAGTCTGATTCACCAACGTGGGTTAGAGGTTCTTGTTTCTATGTTTGAAGATGGTGACATAGGGAAGGGCTGAAATTGGAATTTTTGTTTCTGTAACTGCCATCCTGGTTACGAAATCAGAAGTCTAAAGACCTGGTTAAAAAACAGAAATGAAGCAACCTGTAAACCTTCTTTTGGACCTGTAATGATTTTCGCAGATGGAAGTAGTTTTATAATTCCCGTGAAGGAACGACTATTGTCCTGTAGGTGGCAGTAAAACACTACTCCTGTGGAAGAGTAGAAGAGGACCGTGCAGCACTCAGTTCTTGCCAGTTCCAATTAATCCTGTTTTCTCCCTCAGACATAACTTGTTGTTTGAGTGTTTAGTTTCTTCTTAACTCTTCTCCAGTGTGTATCTGGCTTGATAATAATGTAGTTTTAAGGTGCCATCTAGTAAATGCTAAAACAACCCATGCAATTCAGGGTGCAAGATACTCAAGGAATTTTAAAGTTCCAGAAATAATGTGTTATATGGATTAGGGATCTACATCAGAAAAAAAAAAAAGGTATATCGTCATGGTATTATGCATGTATTATATAACATCTTAAATTTGTTGAAGTGATTTCTGATTGACTTCTCACGAAACAATCCACAAGGCCAGGACAGGAGGACAGTTGACAGAACGTGCCATGTCCACATTGTCAGTAATTCGTGTGAACTTAATGTACCCTAAGAAATATGAGGTCACTTGACAGAGATAAGAGCAATATCATCCAGTGTCTCCCTTGTCCTATTTCTGTGAGAAAATTAGGTAATTTTAGCACAAACTCACTGAAGCTTTTCTCTCTTTCTCTCAAGCTTTTCTGAGACATGTTCTGTCTTCATTTCAAGGTTAATGTCCCACCTTGGTCCTTGAGCCCAGCTTTCCTGCCTCCCTTTGGAGAAGCCCGTGGTGGTTGGTTAGTCCTCTTGTCCAGCAGTCAGTGAGTGCCTGTAGTTGGCAGGTCGTAGCCCAGGTTTGGCATCTGGCAGAGGGGACAGTCTGGATCCTCTGGTTTTTGGGAGTCTAATGGAGGAAGTTACGATTCCGTGTGATTGTTCCGGGGCTGTTTTGGAGCTTCAGCACCCAGAGGCTGGGTGCCAAATCCATTCTGGGAGAACCAGGAAAGATTTACAAAGGTGGCAGCTAAACTTAGGGGAGGGCATTACAGGCAGAGTGAACAGCATGTGGAAGAGGCGCGAGGAGGAATGGCCGAGGTAGGGCCTTTGCTAGGCTGCGTCAGAGGGGGTGAGTGGAAAGGGGGGGTGCATGGAAAGAGTCTCTGGAGGGGCTTTAACCACATTTCGGCCACCAGTTTACTGTGGGATTTTCATCAAATCATCTAACCTTCTAACCCTTAATTTCTTCATGTATGAAATAAAGGGACAGGAAAATATGGTTTCTAAGGCTCTAAATTTTTGTTTTCTTGGCTGTCAGTCTATGCTGTGTGTATGTATGTATTTATGTGTGTATATGTATGTATGTACACACACCCTATGTGCCAAATACAGCCATCTCGGTCCTTTATGAATACAGAAGAATCATCTTATAATTAGCTTAATTGTGTAAATGCTTGACTGAAATTTATCTTTGTGTCTCTTACAAGGAAGAGTTTGCAGAGCAATATAATACAATTAGGAGGAAAAGAATATTCAGTCTGTTATAGTTCTAAATGAATACCAGCAAATGGTTTACAGTCCTGCTTAAAAGCCCCTTTAGCATGATCTTTGAATCTGAACAACTCATTTGTTCTAAATTAGTGACATATTAGTGTGTGTGTGTGTGTGTGTGTGTGTGTGTGAGAGAGAGAGAGAGAGTGTGAGAAGATGTGTGGATAGTGCACACATCTCTGTGCTACCATTATTCTTACCGGGTGTTTCCCGAGTAATATGTTGGATTTATATTTTAAAAATCTGACAACTATCACCAATAACTATGTAATTGTGTAGCATTTACCATTTGTGATAAACTCTCAAATGCATTTAAAAAATAATAAATAAAATTAGTGGCACACACCTATCATTTGTGGTGTACCTAAAATGTCTCTGGTGCTATGCTAAGTACTTCTAAACTAACTTTCGTGACCTTTAATTCCCCCCCTTTTTTTAAATTAGAGTAAAATATACATAACATAAAAGTTATCGTTTTAGGGGTGCCTGGGTGGCTCAGGCAGTTAAGTGTCAACTCTTCATTTCTGTTCAGGTCATGATCTCACAGTTCATGGGTTCCAGCTCCACGCTAGGCTCTGTGCTGACAGTGCGGAGCCTGCTTGGGGTTCTCTCTCTCTTCCCACCACCTCTCCTGCTCACTCTTTCTCAAAATAAACAAACTTTTAAAAAAGCTATTAGTTTTAGCTGTTTCTAAGCACATAGGTCAGTGACATCCAGTGTTATACAGATATGACTACCAACCATCTCCAGAGTTTTTTCAACTTCCCCGCATTGTAACTTTGAGCCCATTAATAAACAAGTATGCACCATGTCCCCTAGCCCCAATTCTTAGCGGCCGCCATTCTACTTTCTGTCTCTATGAATTTGACTGCTTTAGTTTAGGTACCTCCTGTAAGTAGAATCGTACATTATTTGCCCTTTTGTAACTGGCTCATTTCACTTAGCATAAGGTATGCACTTTAACTTTAAAGATCATAAAGAGAAACTGGGGCACTTGAAGACAAACTGAATGCAACAAAGATGTCCTGACAAACAAAACTCTTTACATAACACAGGCAGGATTTGGTGATTATAACACAAAGTTTGAATGTCCTCAAAAGGTCTTAAATTCTCCTGACGTGGATTAGCCTTTTTTTCCTGTGCCTTACAAAAAAGGACAATGTGTGGATTACATGCTTCACTTTAATACAATCAAGTCACTAGTGACTTTATCCAAATATCTGAAAAGAAAATTGCCTCATCAAGAGGGGAAAGGTCTCTTGCATCTTTGAACATCAGTCAGTAAACATAATATTTTGTACCTACTCTGCTCTAGGCATTAGCCACGACCCAGTGATTTCTATCCTTGAGCATTCAAAACTTGACAGTTTATAGAGAGTTCCCTAATTTATGAACTGGTTGGTGTCATTTAATATCCCCATTTTACAGATGAGGAAACAAAGGTTTTGAGAAGGTAAATAACTTGGCTAAAGTCATTTAGATGAATGACATAGATTCAGAACTGGGCCTGTCTTACTATAATAAGAACTAATGTTCTTAACCACTAAACTATGGCAGAGGTGTGTGTGTGTGTGTGTGTGTGTGTGTGTAAACCCTCTAAGTACCCTGTGAAGAAGAGATCATTATTCCTACTTGATACTCAGTCCCAGTAGCTCTTCTTCAAAATCCATGCTTTTTTACATTGTATAGTTGGAATCCCTCAAGTTGTAGTGAATTCAGCTTCCATTTCAAAAATCCATGTTGACATTCTGTGAATGAAAAGAAAGGTTTTTATCTAAGTTGTTTAAAGATTGTGTAGGGGAAGAAAATATTTACTCAGTCTTCTTAGGGTCTCTGGCTAGATCTGAGAATTAAACTGACAAAGACAAATTAACTGAAAAAGCATACAAATTCATTTTTCCCCAATGTTTATTTATTTTTGAGATAGAGATAGTGTGAGTGGGGAAGGGACAGAGAGAGAGAGGGAGACAGAGAATCCAAAACAGTCTCTGTCCTGTCAGTGCAGAGCTTGACCTGCGGCTTAAACCCAAGAACCATGAGATCATGACCTGAACCCAAGTCAGACGCTCGACTGTCTGAGCCACCCAGGTGTCCCCAGCATACAAATTCATTTAATATGTTTAAATGACAAGAGAGCTTTTATAAGGAAACGAAGACCCTAAGAACTGGTTAAACTTGAGTGTTTTTATGCAAGGTTTGAGAAGAATGAACAGTTGTAGAGAAACATGTAGGACCAAGGGAGTAGGAGCTAAAAGTAATAAACTGGGGAAGGGGTGCCTGGATGGTGCAGTTGGTTAAGTGTCTGACTCTCGATCTCTGCCCAGGTCATGATCTCACAGTTTGTGAGTTCAAGCCCCACATCAGGCTCTGCACTGATAGTGCAGAGCCTACTTGGGATTCTGTCTCTCCTTCTCTCTGCCCCTCCCCCAATTGTGCACACACTTGTGCTCACATGCTCTCTCTCTCTCTTTCTCAAAATAAATAAATAAACTAAAAATTTTTTTTAAATAAAAAATTTAAAATAAATAAGCAAATGTAATAAACTGGGGGAAATTTCACAAAGCCTGCTTCTTTGGGTTATTCTCCATATCCTTCTGTCTTGGAGGTAGGGATGTTCCTTTCTTCCAGGTTTAGGGAGGGCACTTGGCACTGAGGGTCTTATGCCCTGGTTCAGGGGAGAAGGGCAGAGGAGGATCAGAGAAACCTTCCTTCTTCTGCTGTTTTCTCAAACTTTTTTAGCTTAAAACATTCAATATGCCAAGGTGCCATATTTGGCGATAGTGTGTTCCAAGCCCCGTCAACTGTATGCTCAAAGATAGTTGTCCCACTTTTCAAATGTCACTGGTTGAACAGGACGAGGCAGAGTCAGAGCAATTAGGAGCCATTGTTACCTCAATGAATAACTGAATTTAGGCTATTGAAAACAAACTCACTGTCAAGAATGATCATGAAATTAAAATATTCTCTTCTCTTGACTGGCTAGAATAATATTTGATTTCTGAGTTATGCCTATCTATTTCTTCTTTCATAGCCTTTATGATGTAGGAAGTCCTCCCTGAATATTATTTAAGGCCCTATTCAAACTCCTTTTCATTCTGACCAATCACTGTGTCTGAGCTGATCATAGGGAGATATTATCAGGAGACTTTTATCAGAGGATGTCCCTGCCCAATAAGTTTTTATGACCCTTTTTATCTGCAAGAGTTGCTAGTATTGCTTTTCAGCATGAAATAGACTAATTTTGTTCATTAAAGTGCTGACAGTGTTGATGACTCACTGTAGGAATCGATTGATATTATCACAATAATATAACCAGTCGGAGGAAATTCAACTGAAGCATATAAAAATTTGATAGTTGGTTTATGCAGGTTGAGAAAAGGTTGAAATATGCTCCTTTTACTGGAAATACAATAACCAAAACCCTCATAGACTTGGTCTTTTTTTTTTTTCTCCTTTGTTGTTTTCCTTTGACTAAGGAAATTTGATTTGGGCAAAGCCAAATGAATTTAGAGCAAAATATTTTATTTGTGACATTTGTAACCTTAATTAATTAGGGTATAAAACTATAGAAAGCTTATGAAAGAAATTGAAGAAGGCACAAAAAATGGAAAAACATTCCATGTTCCTGGATAGAAAGAACAAATATTGTTAAAAGGTCAATACTACCCAAAGCAATCTACATATTCAATGCAATCCCTATCAAAATAACACCAGCATTCTTCACAGAGCTAGAACAAATAATCCTAAAATTTGTATGGAACCAGAAAAGACCCCGAATAGCCAAATAATCTTGAAGAAGAAAACCAAAGCCGGAGGCATCACAATCCCAGACTTCAAACTATACTACAAAGCTGTAATCATCAAGACAGTATGGTACTGGCACAAGAACAGACACTCAGATCAATGGAACAGAATAGAGAGCCCAGAAATGGACCCACAAACATATGGCCACATAATCTCTGACAAAGCAGGAAAGAATATCCAATGGAATAAAGACAGTCTCTTCAGCAAGTGGTGCTGGGAAAACTGGACAGCGACATGCAGAAAAATGAACCTGGACCACTTTCTTACACCCCACACAAAAATAAACTCAAAATGGATGAAAGACCTAAATGTAAGACAGGAAGCCATCAAAATCCTCAAGGAGAAAGCAGGCAAAAACCTCTTTGATCCTGACCGCAGCAGCTTCTTACTCAACACGTCTCCAGAGTCAAGGGAAACAAAAGCAAAAATGAACTACTGGGACCTCATCAAAATAAAAAGCTTCTGCACAGTGAAGGAAACAATCAGCAAAACTAAAAGGCAACCGACAGATAGGGAAAAGATACTTGCAAATGACATATCAGATAAAGGGTTAGTATCCAAAATCTACAAAGAATTTATCAAACTGAACACCCACAAAACAAATAATCCAGTGAAGAAATGGGCAAAAGACATGAATAGATTACTTCTTCAAAGACGACATCCAAATGGCCAACCGACACATGAAAAAATGCTCAACATCAGTCACCATCAGGGAAATAAAAAACAAAACCACAATGAGATATCAGCTCACACCTGCCAGAATGGCTAACATTAACAATTCAGGCAACAACAGATGTTGGCGAGGATGCAGAGAAAGAGGATCTCTTTTTGCATTGCTATTGGGAATGCAAACTGGTGCAGCCACTCTGGAAAACAGTATGGAGGTTCCTCAAAAAACTAAAAATAGAACTACCCTATGACTCAGCAATTGCACTACTAGGTATTTATCCAAGGGATACAGGTGTGCTGTTTCGAAGGGACACATTCACCCCCATGTTTCTAGCAGCACTATCGATAATAGCCAAAGTATGGAAAGAGCCCAAATGTCCATCAATGGATGAATGGATAAAGAAGATGTGGTGTATATATACAATGGGGTATTACTCGGTGATCACAAAGAATGAAATCTTGCCATTTGCAGCTATGTGGATGGAACTGGAGGGTATTATACTAAGTGAAATTAGTCAGAGAAAGACAAAAATCATATGACTTCACTCATATGAGGACTTTCAGAGACAAAACAGATGAACGTAAGGGAAGGGAAACAAATATAATAAAAAAACAGGGAGGGGGACAAAACAGAAGAGACTCATAAATATGGAGAACAAACTGAGGGTTACTGGCGGGGTTGTGGGAGGGGGGATGGGCTAAATGGGTAAGGGGCACTAAGGAATCTACTCCTGAAACCATGGTTGTACTATATGCTAACTAACTTGGATGTAAATTTAAAAAAATAAAAAATAAAACAAGTTAAAAAAAATTCGGGTATAGGCCAGTGCTCGCTTCGGCAGCACATATACTAAAATTAGGGGATAGGCTAAGCTGCTATTTAAAAAGAGATACAGCACGTGGAAGAGAAACCATAAAAAAATCCAGTGCTTTAAATGAGGTGGTTTATTTCTTTGACACATACCATTCCAGAAAGAGCAGTACTGGCCCAAAAAGGCAGGCAGCTCATGAGATCTCAGCTCTATGAGATCACTTGGAGTTAGTTCCATACGTTTTTGCTCTACCAGTTCCTAGGATGTCGTCCTCATGTATGTCTTTACAAGTAAGTCAGTGCCTCATCCAAGTTCCAATTCAGAGAAAGAGGGAAGTTTTAAGCAAAAGTGGAAGCCAAGCAATTTTCTTCCAAGGAAATAGTAAAGAAGTTGAGGATGTTACTTTTGCTAACATTCCGTTGACAAATGTCTTGTCCACGGCCACACTTAGCTTCCAGACAACTAGGAAATGCCATCTAGCTCAGCAGCCATGTGACCTAGTAAAATTCTAATGCCTCTAAAGAAATGGAGAAAATTTTTAGAGAATAATTAGCAATCTGTCACTGTTTGCCCCTCTGGCCATTGACCATATCTGTGGTCACCTTTATTCTCACACATAAACACTGTCTCCCTCCCAAGGGAGACATTCACAAAGCCCTTTCAATGATTTCATCTGCTCAAAGCCAAGGGATTCTGAATGAAGCATGGTTCCGTCTGAGGTCTGAAATGGTTCCTTAAAGTGCAGTGACAAAGTACGGGCTCATCTCCCATCCGGTGCACAAAAGTGGTAGGAAAAAGTGTAACTGCAATAAAAGTTCTCATGTGGAAAGGAAGGAATGGGAAACAACATAATCACCCATCTGTCAGAATTTACTGCTCTAGCAGTAGAGGAATATTCTCGCTTAGCCTGTTTGGCTGCCCCTTGCTCTCATCTCTCAGAGCTACTTCATGATTTGTTGTCCTCTGTGGAGACATCTGAAGTTAGAATAAGAGAGCATACCCTCCTTGGGAACTGTACAGTTTTCAAAGCTTGCTTCTTATTTGTGGAGATTTGGAAGCCTGAGAGTTGTTTTAGTGATCAAACAAATACAGGCGCTTCTTTTTTTTAAGCCACCCTTTTGATCTCTTCAGGGAATTAATTAATTTTTTGTGGGATTTGGTCTTTGCTTTCAGATTGTTGGGAGTAAACAGACCCAAAGATTTTTTTCTGGACATAGTTCTTAAGTCGTGTTGTGGTATTTGTCTGTTTGCTTTTCGTGACCCATTCACTCCTTCCTTCTTCCTGAGGCCAGCTACAACTATGAGCTTGGGTGCGAAAGCAACACCCTTGATTTGGTCTTTGACTCTTGGCTGGCTCTGTATTTGGCTAAGTCTTAGTGAGAGATATTTATGAACAAATAAAGAGCTTATTTATCCTTCTGTTTGGGGGAGTTTAGATTTTCCAACCCTGAGGCCTCAAATCAAGGTACTTGATCAGTTTAAGTGATAGACCACTTAACAACCACTTTGTCCAGAGTGATCGGTATCACAGACACACACAGACTACCTTTCAGTTACTACAGTTTTACTGTTACTATGACACAAAAACGTTCACCAATTTGCCAGTCTGCAGTACCTCTTTTCTTGCCTTATCTTTCACTCAACTTTAAAGCCAAGAAAATTACTTTAAGTTTTAATTTTGCTAGCACCTTACTTCTGGGTACCAATTTGTGTATTAGGCTCAACTACCATACCAACCTGAAATACAGTGCCTGAAAGAAGAAAGAAGTTTTTGTTTTCGTTTTTATGTGACAGACTGTGGAGAGAGGCTTGTGGTCCAGGTCTGTATGCAGCTCAGCACCATGAGATCATGCAGGGACCCAAGTTCCTTTTTTCCTGTAGTTCTACATGAGGGTTTCTCAAAGTCAGTACTATTGACATATTGGGGCCAGCTACCGGTTTGTTGTGGATGGTTGCCTTATGCATTATAGGATGCTTAGCAGTATTTCTGACCTCTACTTGCTGGATGCCAATAATGTTTCACTAGTTAAGACAAACAAAAATGTCTCCAGACATCATTACCAGATGTCCCCTGGAGGCAGTATCACTCCTGGTTGTCAAACCATTGCCTTATAGTCTTTAGGATCACCATCATATATGTGGTTGTGAGAAGTAAGGAAATGATTCATTTTCAGAAATACCAAATAAAAGCTGTGCTCTCTAGTTAACAATAGGTTTACAGCCTATTGGAAATATGTACAAACACCCCCCTACAGTGGAGTCCCAAAGCCATAGACACTTCACGTCCTGGTACTTCTTCCTCTCTCCATTTTGTAGGCTTCTTTTCATGGGCTTTGCAGTGAGCATGTGCCAAAGAACAAAGGAGGGACTGAAAGTCTGCATCACCTCAGGAAATGTACATTTGTTTCAGTCAGACTCCTTTCTGCCTTACATGGGCGTGGGCGACCTCTGGGTAAGGTAGCACTCATCCAATGAGGAACCAGGGGCGAGGACTTGCACTCTAGGAGATAAGTTGTCTGCTGTGACTGCCCCCAGTGTGCCTGCCCATCAGACACCCGCTCTTGCAAAAGCGTATTAAAGCCTCGCTTCATTGTGCTGTGAGTCTCTGTGTCCCTCCTTTGATTGGGTCAGTGGGCTTATTTCTCACAGTGGTCAAAACAGATTTTGATTCACAGTGAAGAGGAAAACCAACCAGTCAAACCGACTTAGATGCTGTATCAGCAATGACATTAATGTAGTAATTATAACTTTATTCCATATGTTAAAAAAATTAAGATATGGAAGATATAAAAAAGACCCAAAATGAAGTTCAAGAGATAAAATTATAATGTTTGATAGAACTAAGAAAAATATCAAATGGAGGGGTTGGCTGGGAACGTGGTGGAGTAGGAGGACCCTAAGCTCACCTTACCCCATGGATACAACTAGATAACACGTCAGCGTAAATAACGCAGAAAATGACCCACAGACCGGCTAAATAAACTCCACAACTAAAGGTAGAGAAGAGACCATGCTGAAGAAGGTAGGAGGGGTGAAGACAGTTGGGGAGCAAATGGAACATGGCTGTTCACAGTAGAGAGGGAGCCGGTGGTGCAAAAAACAGAATTTCACAACAAGGAGCCCGTGAATGAGGACGACAAATCCCCATAACATTTGTCTTTGAAAGCAGAAGGGGCCTAATTTCATGAGTTCTTAAAACCAGTGGGACTTAAAGCCTGGAATTTTAAAAACCAGCATGCTCAGCTCTGGGAGAGCCCTGAGGGCATCAGGAAGGAAATCCCCACCCTTAAAAGACAGCAAGAGGGGTGCCTGGGTGGCTTGGTCGGTTAAGCGTCCGACTTCGGCTCAGGTCATGATCTCACGGTCCGTGAGTTCGAGCCCCGCGTCGGGCTCTGTGCTGACAGCTCAGAGCCTGGAGCCTGTTTCAGATTCTGTGTCTCCCTCTCTCTCTGACCCTCCCCCATTCATGCTCTGTCTCTCTCTGTCTCAAAAATAAATAAACGTAAAAAAAAAAAAAATTTAAAAAAATTTAAAAAAATTAAAAAAAAAAAAAAAAAGACAGCAAGACTGGGGTGCCTGGATGGCTTGGTCGGTTAAGCTTAAGCATCTGACTTTGGCTCAGGTCAGGACCTCACGGTTCGTGGGTTCAAGCCCCACGTTAGACTTTGTGCTGACAGCTCAGAACCTAGAGCCTGCTTCAGATTCTGTGTCTCTGTCTCTCTCTGCCCCTCCCCTGCTCATTCATTCTCATATTCTCTCTCGCTCTCTCTCAAAAATAAATAAACATTAAAAACAAAAAAGATAGCAAGACAAACAGTCCATGCAGATACAGCATAGCACCAGCAGTTTGTAAAACACAGTGACAGATGGGAGAAAGAGTGATTTCCTCATCTCAGAGTGTGGCCTGGAGAGACAGGGATCATGGGGAGATTCCTCCAGGAGCAAAGGAGCTGGCAGGTGCCGCTTCCCTCTGCTGCCCCCCCCCCATAAACAATGCCACCCATGGGAACCAGTGAGTCACCAACACTTGTTAACTAACTTGCTTACTTGCTTGCACCAAGCCTGCCTCTCTGCCCCCCGCTTCAGCAACCTGCCCTCCCAAGTCATGCTTGCCTCGGTCCTGGCATTGCAGGCCTCCTCCTGCAAAAGATTGGTACAAACCCTGCCACCACCACCACATCTCCTGACCCTCACATTTTGCAGGACCTCAGTTCTGGTGGTGGAGGGGGGGCAGGTCGCATTTCACAAGCAAATCACCATGCACCTTGTTAAAAGGTGCCCCACCCCTGCTGGGGACCAAACACTGCCCACAATGGGCAAAGAGAGCCTCTGCATACAATTAGACTGAGGGAAAAAGAGGTTAAGACTCAACAGCTGAACACATGCAACACGCGTAGGAGACCTTCCCTGAAGGACCGGGCCCTGGGGGACAGGGGACACTGCACTAGAGGGCACTACAGGACCTCTTATTCATAAGGTGATTATCGTTAAGAGTGAGGGAAGTAGCTGACTTTCCCAACACACAGAATCAGACAGAGTTAGACAAGATGAGACAGAGAAATATGTCCTCAATGAAAGAACAGGGCCAAACCATAGCAAGAGACCTAAGCAAAATGGATAAAGAAACATGCCTGATAGAAAAGTTAAAGTAATGATTCTAGGGGCACTTGGCTAGCTCAGTCAGAAGAACATGTGACTCTTGATCTTGGGGTTTTGAGTTGAGCCCCATGTTGGGTGTAAAGATTACTAAAAAATAAAAAAATGAACTTTATAAAGTAATGATCATAAAGATACTCACTGGACTTGAGAAAAGAGAAGAGGACATCAGTTAGACCCTTAACACACAGATAAAAAAAAAAAAAAAAAAAAAAAAAAACCAGATCAAGAACACAACAAATGAAATTTAAAATACACTTGATGGAATAAATAGCAGTCTGAATGAAGCAGGGGAACAAATTAACAACCTGGAAGACAAAGTAATGGAAAGTAACCAACCTGAGCAAAGGAAAGAGAAGCAAATTATGCAAATTGAGGTTAGTCTCACAGAGGTCAGAGACTCCATCAAGTGTAATAACACTGGAATTCTAGGAATCTCAGAAGAAGAGGAGAGAGAAAAGGGGACAGAAAATTTATTTGAAGAAATAATAGCTGAAAACTTCCCTAATCTGGGGAAGGAAACAGATATCCAAATCCAGGAGGCACAGAGATTGCCCCCCCAGAATTCAACCCACGGAGGTCCGTTACAAGACACATGGTCCTTAAAATGGCAAAAACTAGTGATAATTTTTTGTTGTTGTTGTTAAGCAGCAAAAGAAGACAGTTACAATGCAAGGTGAACCCATAAGGCTATCAGTGGATTTTCAGCAGAATCTTTGCAGGCCAGAAAGGAGTGGCATGATAAATTCAAAGTGCTGAATGGGAAAAACCTGCATCCAAGAATACTCTTTCCAGCAAGGCTATCCTTCAGAATAGAAAGGGAGATAGAGTTTCCCAAACAAGCAAAAACCAAAGAAGTTCATGACCACTAAACCAGCCCTACAGGACATATTAAAGGGACCCTTTGTGGGGCACCTAGGTAGCTCAGTTGGTTAAGCATCTGACTCTTGATTTCAGCTCAGGTCATGATCTCACAGTTCATGAGATCAAGCCCCACATCAGGCTCTGCACTGACAGCATGGAGCCTGCTTAGAATTCTCTCTCTCCCTCTGTCCCTGCCCCTCCTCTGCTCATGTGCACTCTCTCAATCTCTCAAAATAAATAAACTTGAAAAAAATAAAAATAAAGGGGACTCTTTGAGTGGAAAGTAAAGACCATAAGTGAAAGTATGAAAAGCAAAAATCCCCAAAGCAATGAAAATAAATATTTCTAAAATATTAGTCAAGGGATTAATAAAAAGATATAAAATTTGAACACTGTAACCAAAAATATAGTGGGGAAAGGAGTAAAAAATGGGCTCAAACTTAAGCAACCATCAACTTACTCTAGACTACTATATGCAGAAGATGTTATTTATAAAAGTAATAGTAAACCATGAGTCAAAAACCAGTAATAGTTATGCAAAGAATAAAGAAAAAGGAATCCAAGTACATCACTAAGGGAAGCCAACAAGCCATGAAACAGAGCAAGAGAAGAAAGGATCAGAGAGAAAATCTATAGGAATAACCATAAAACAAGTAACAAAATGGAAATAAATACATATTTATGAATAATTACTTTGAATGTAAATGGATTAAGCACTCCAATCAAGACATAGGGTGACAGAGTGGGTAAGAAAACAAGACCCATGTATATGCTGTCTGCAAGAGACTCAATTTAGACCAAAAGACACCTGCAGATTTAAAGTGAGGTGTTGGAAAACATTTATCATGCAATGGATGTCAAGAGAAAACCGACATAGCAACACTTCAGACAAACTATGCTTCGACATAGCAACATACGTCGGGCAAACTATGTTTTAAAACAAAGACTATAACGAGAGACAAGGACACTATAATAATAAAGGTAATAATCCAATAAAAAGATATAATGTAAATATTTATGCACCCAACATGAAGCACCCAAATATATATATAAAATGATTGATAATAACATAATAATAATAGGGGTCTTTAACACCCCACTTATGTAGATGGACAGATCATCCAAAGAGAAAATCAATAAGGAAATAGTGGCTTTGAATGACATGCTGGACAGATGTATTTAACAGACATATTCAGAACATTCCATCCTAGAACAGCAGAGTAGATACTCTTTTAAATATTCACATGGAATATTCTCCAAAGAGATCACACATTAGGCTACAAAACAAGTCTTAACGAATTAAAAAAAAAAAATGGAAGTTATACCATGCGTCTTTTCTGACCACAATGCTATCCTAGGAATCAACCACAAGAAAAATCTGGGAAGAGCACAAACATGTGGAAGTTAAATAACATGCTACTAAAGAATGAATGGGTCAACAAGAAATCACAAAAGAAATTAAAAGTACATAGAAACAAATGAAAATGAAAACACAGTGGTCCAAAACCTTTGGGATTCAGCAAACAGTTCTAAAAGGAAAATTGATAGCAATACAAGCCTAACTGAAGAAGCAGGAAAAATCTCAAACAACCTAACCTTACACCTAAAGGAGCTAGGAAAAGAACAACGAATAAAACCCAAGCCCAGCAAAATGAGAAGGAACTAATAAAGATTAGAGCAGAAATAAATGATATACAAACGACCAACCAAAAAACAATAAAACATATTGATGAAACCAGGAGCTGATTCTTTGAAAAGATCAACAAAATTGATAAGCCTCTAGCCAGACTCATCAAAAAAGAAAGAAAGAAAGAAAGAAAGAAAGAAAGAAAGAAAGAAAGAAAGAAAGAAAAAGAAAGAAAGAAAAGAAAAGAAAAGAAAAAAAAACCCAGAGAGGACATAAACAAACAAAATCACGAATGAAAGAGGAGAAATAACAACCAATACCACAGAATTACAGACAATTGTAACAATACTATGAAAACCTATATGCCAACAAACTGGATAACTTAGAAGAAATGGATAAATTCCTAGAAACCTATAACCTACCAAAACTAGAGCAGGAAGAAATAGAAAATTTGAACAGACCAGTTACCAGCAGTGAAATTGAATCAATAATGATAAAACTTCCAAAAAACAAAAGTTCAGGACCAAACAGCTTCACAGGCATATTCTACCAAATGTTTAAAGAAGAGATAATACCTATTCTTCTTAAACTATTCCAAAAAATACAAGAGGAAGGAAAACTCCCAAATACATTCTGTGAGGCCAGTATCATCCTTATACCAAAACCAGATTAAGGCACCATACGGGAGCCTGGCTGACTCAGTTGGAAAAGCATGCAACTCTTGATTATGAGTTCAAGCCCCACACTGGATGTAGAGATTACTAAAAAAAAATAAGCTTAAAAAAAAAAGACACCACCAAAAAAAGAACTACGGGCCAATATCTCTTATGAATATAGATGCAAAAATTCTCAGCAAAATATTAGCAAACCAAATCTAGCAATACATCGAAAAAAATACACCATGATCAAGTGGAATTTATTCCCAGGATGCGTGGGCGGTTCAGTGGGCACAAAGCAATCAACATGATACATCCCGTCAGTAAGAGAAAAGATAAAAACCATATGATCATACGCAATACATGTAGAAAAAGGATTCAACAAAGTATAACATCCATTCATGTTAAAAATCCTCTGCAAATAGGATTTTTGGTCTAGAGGAAACATACCTCAACATAATAAAGGTCTTCTATGAAAAACCCACAGCCAATGGGGTTCATCATAATGATGAAACTGAAAGTTTTCCCCCTAAGGTCAGGAATAAGACAAGTATGTCCACTCTCACCACTTTTATTTGACATGGTTCTGGAGCCTTCACCAGGGCAATTAGATAGCATAAAGAAATAAAAGGCATCCAGATCATTAAGGAAGAAGTAAAACTCTCACTATTTGCAGGTGACATGATACACTATATAGAAACCCAAAAGGGGCCCCTGGGTGGCTTAGTCAGTTAAGCATCTGACTTTTGGTTTCAGCTCACGTCATGATCTCACAGTTTGTGGTATTGAGCCCTGCCTGAGGCTCCACACTGACAGCATGGAGCCTGCTTGGGATTCTCTCTTTTCCTTCTCTCTCTGCCCTTCCCCCGTGAGCTAGCTAGCTAGCTCTCTCTATCTCTCTCAAAAATAAATCAACTTTAAAAAAAAAAAGAAAAAAAGAAAGAAAACCTGAAAGACTCCACCAAAAAGACATTTAGATGGACAACAGACACATGAAAAGATGCTCATCAGCACTTATCATCAGGGAAATGCAAATAAAAACTACAATGAGACAGGGGTGCCTGACTGGCTCAGTCAGAAGAGAGTGCAACTGTTGATCTCAGGGTTGTGAGTTTGAGCCCCACGTTGGGTGTAGAGATTATTTAAAGAAAAAAATTTTTAAGTAAAAACTACAATGAGATATAACCTTACACCGTCAGAATGGCTAAAATCAACAACAAAAAACAAGTGTCAGCACGGATGTGGAGAAAAAGAAACCCTCTTGCACTGTTGGTGGGAATGCAAACTGGTGCAGCCATTCTGGAAAACAGTATGGAGCTTCCTCAAAAAGTTACAAATAGAACTACCCTATAATCCAGTAATCATATTACTGGGTGTTTACCCAAAGAATCCAAAAACACTAATTAAAAGAGATATATGGCCCTATGTTTATTGCAGCACTATTTACAATAGCCAAGATATGGAGGCAGCCCAAGTATCCATCAATTGAGGAACGGATAAAGAAGAAGTGGTATATATACATAATGGAATATTACTCAGCCATAAAATCTTGCCATTTGCAACAATGTGGATGGAGTTAGAGACTATAATGCTAAGTAAAATAAGTCAGAGAAAAACAAATACTGTGATTTCACTCATTTGTGGAATTTAAGAAAGAAAAACAAGCAAGGGAAGAAAGAGAGAGAGAGACAAACCAAAAACACTCTTAACTCTAGAGAACAAACTGATGGTTACCAGGGGGGAGGTGGGTGGGGGGGGATAGATGAAATACAGGATGGGAATTAGAGTACACTTACCATGATGAAAAATAAGAAAAAAAGAAAAGTACAATGGATTTAAAAAATGAAAGATATTGAATGGGATTAGTGGCAGATGAGACACTGCAGATGAAACCATTAGTGAACTTGCAGACATTGCAACCGAAACCATTCAAAATTAAACACAAAGAAAAAAGATTTTAAAAAGAGAAAAGAGTAACAAGTTTTATGGTATTTCAAAAGGCCTCCTGGATATGTTATTGGGGTCTTTGAAGAAGAGGCAGGAGGGAAAGGCAATAAAAACACTTAAATAATAGCTTATGTTTTCCCAAATTTGATGAAAACTATAAACCCACAGATCCCAGCAGTTCTGTGAATTCCAAGCAAAAGACATAAAGACAACTTTATGACAATAAATTTAACAACTTAGATGAAGTGGACAAATCTCTTGAAAACCACAAACTACCAAAGCTCACTCAAGAAGAAAGAGATCATCTGAATAGCCCTATAGCTGTTAAAACAGTACTCTTTTCACAATACATTTTATTTTGCAACTTGAAATTTTTCTTAACTAGTAGAAATGGAATGGGTCATAACTTTTTTAATGGTTGAGTGAGTGGTATGCCTTGTATATTAAGACATAGAAGCTGCTGAGGAAAACAGCATAAGATTGATATAAGATCACATATTTTCACAGTTTACCCCCTACCTAGTTATAATTCTCTAGTTAATCAAGAAAAAAAGTACTCTGTGATATGGTACCATTCCGTTTTCCACAGTTATGTGCTCTTCAGGTCCCTTGCTTCTGTACCCGTCCCTTTGGTATGTTCCTCTTCCTCCTCAGGTCTTAGCAGTAGATAAGTCTTTGGGCCTTCTGCATTTTTGCATTGCATAAATTCACTGTCCAAAGAAAATAATTCCTAAATTTTTTCCTAGCAAGTTCCAATTTTATATCTTCAGCCATCTTATATAAAATCTTCAGTGGCCTTTGGTATTTCTTTTTTACTATCCTTATTGATGCGTGGATAAGGCAGCTTATGTACAGTACAACTTCATGGGGTATCATTTACAGAAAGACTGATTGATGTATCTGTGCCTCATGTACTTGATGATGACACTATATTCATTTTTTCATTCTCCCGTCAAAGTCTTGGAGCTAAACTCTAGCACTATATCCTGAAAGCATCTTTATTTTATATATCATGCTCCCTTTTCTCTGTTTATACCGTCTGCCTAGCCCCTGTGTTCTGGCTTAAACCCTACCCCCTCTCAAGGATGGTTCCTGACTCCTGCCTGAAATGAACATCTGTTGCAATGGCAAAATATATCATTCACTTTGTCACTAACATGCTGTGTTTCATTTTATTTTCATACGTGTAGGTCCTGCATTCTCTGACTGGACTTCATTTCTTAAAGACAGTCTAAGGCTTTCTTTTTATCCACCAGACTGGCAAGTGCATTTCTGCATGTTCAGCAAACATCCCTAATTCCAGGACTGATGCACAGAGTAGCAAAGGGCCAAAGGATTAACCTCATTCTTTTTCTAGTTGTTGTATTTAAGTAGATTGCACTTCATCTAAAGCAGTATTTAAACTAGTTTTGATTTTTCCCTAATGATCTATGCTTTGTTTTCATGTTTTATGTTGGAGATACACATACTAATCCCTGATTCTTTAGATTCATATTTGTTAATTGTTTATATAGTAAATACAGGTCTGTTCACATTATGCATACCAAAAACTTCTTTTGAGTATAAAGTCCCATGTTCTCAAATTTAAATTTTTTTCTATTTAAATAATCATGCACTGAAAGAAATTTCCCTCAGTTAAAATTACCATTGTTAAATATGGCTTAAGACACTGTTTCCATTCCTTTTCTCCTATATTTAATAGAGCTTTACTAACTCCTAAAGATTGGAAATGGAGTTCAGATACCCTAGTCTTTTCCTGAAAACTGTCCATTCTGTATTCACGTGGATGATTCTAACTTCATCACATATCTGTAATCTAGCTACACTGGAAGTAGATTCAAGAGGAACCATGCACACCTTGGGCTTGTCTGCTCTCTGTCTGGGAATAGCCTTTCAGCCTTTCTAAATCTACGTATTTTTCAAGGCTAGCTCACATCTGACCTCCGCTCATCACACACCTTCCTGTGCGTTTATGTTACAATCCTAGAGATAACTCTCGGGAATTACTGTTGCATCATACCTTACATGCAAAAGTTAGTGCTTTTAAGTACCTGCCTTATTTTTACTTAAATGCTGTTTAAAGAATATAAGGGAGACTGCCTGGGTGGCTCAGTCAGTTGAGCATCCGACTTCAGCTCAAGTCATGATCTCGCGGTTTGTGAGTTTGAGCCCTGCATTGGGCTCGTTGCTGTCAGTGTGGAGCCCACATCAGATCCCCTGTCCCCATCTGACTTTCTGCCCCTCCCTCACTTGCACTCTCTCAAAAATAATAAATAAACATTTTAAAAAAAGAATTTAAGGGAAGCTCTTTGAAACTAATTTGTTCATTTGTTACTGTCCTCTGGGTCAGCTCTGAATCTCTGCCTGGGAGGCACTTTCATCATAGGAGAGATTAGACTTTTTGTGGGTGGAGCCTATTAGAGTGGGGGTGTGAGGGGACACCATTGCTAGTTCTTCTTAAGTTCTTCACTGAATGACTTCAGTGAACTCATTAAACGTTTAAGTTTATTCCTGATATGTGAGATATTCAGATAGAATTACAATACGCATTCAAATCTGTTAATCCTCAGTTTGAAATTAGTGCCGTCATTCTCTGTTCATAAATTGAGAGATGAGTGAACATCTTTGCCTCTTTGGTAATTTTTCTCTCTTATTTGAGTAATTATAGGCTTGACTACTTTCACTCTATTTTTCTTTCTCTTTAATTCTCTTCATCAATTTATTATATGTACCTTACCTTGGATTTCTTTTCTTTCTTTGCCATCACCTGTCTGAGATCTCTCCCTGTTGTGGCAGGAAGTGAGAGAGGCTGATCCCAGCAGGTGTGGGACTGGACATCATCTACCCAAGATGGTGGTACACTGTAAAGATTGAGAGTTGAGCACATGAACTGAAGGAGGTAACGGAGACAAGCATGGGCCATCAAGTGAAGCTGGCCTGGGATGAGTTTTAAGAACCTGAGTACAAAGCCAAGAATAAACAGAACTGCCAGGAAAGCAAATGAAAATAAGTGTAAAAAAGGGGCAGCCTGGAGATGGCAGGGGGCAGTTGGGGACAGTGAGGGAGTAGGGAGTAGAGTAGGTGCTGAACTGCTACTAGGCTCTTACATGTTCTGCAAGCCTTGTGTAGTTAAGCCAGCTCCGTTTTAAATGATCAGCCTTGGAAAGGAAGCCACCAATCTATTCTTAATTATTAAATTATCAATGCCTCCTCCTTACTTACAAAATAATGGAAGGTGGTGTGTTTTCATATGGGACCCATTTTGTTCTTAGTGACATTAAAATAGGCTCTTGGGAAGGTTTTTTTTTTTTTAGTTTTTTTATGTTTATTTATTTTTGAGAGAGAGAGAGAAAGTGCAAGTGGGAAAGGGGCAGAAAGAGGGGGAGACACAGAATCTGAAGCAGGCTCCAGACTCTGAGCTGTCAGCACAGAGCCTGATGTGGGCTCGAACTCATAACTGCGAGATCACAACCTGAGCCGAAGTTGGACACCCAACCAACTGAGCCACCCAGACGCGCCAGCTCTTGGAAAGCTTTTATCTTCTTTTTTGTGTAGAATATACTGCAGTATTTCAAAATGCAATGTTAAAAGATAAGTGATTTTAAAACAGAGAATTAAGTCTTATTTTTCATTTAATGTCAGTTTTCATTCAGCTACCACTTTAATAAAATAAGCAATTTCAGTAAATAAATAAATATAGTGATGTATAGTGAACAAGTTATATACATACATATATATATATGTATGCATGTATGTATGTATCAGTAATTGTCATGACTTGGTAGTTATCCTAGGTTTAGGCAATTTTAGGGGAAATAGAAGAAATCAAAGATGTTCCTGTTGAACACACCTATAGTTGATGCATTCTTTATGTTTATTTATATATTATTTTTGAGAGAAAGAGAAAGAACACAAGAGGGGGAGGCAGAGAGAGGGAGACACAGAATCCAAAGCAGGTTCCAGTCTCTGAGCTGTCAGCACAGAGCCTGTTGTGGGGCTTGAACTTACCATGAGATCTTGACCTGAGCCAAAGTCAGACACTCAACCGAATGAGCCACCCAGGTACCCTGTGTTCTCTTTTTTTTTTTTTTTTTTTTTTTTTTTTTGCTAATGTTTATTATTTTGAGAGAGAAAGAGAGAGAGGAAGCGTGAGCACAGGTTGGGGGAGGGGCAGAGAGAGAGGGGAGACTGAATCCCACGTAGGCTTCTCCCTGGTAGTTCAGTCTCACAGAGCACAAGATAAGGACCTGAGCCGAAATCTAGAGTCAGATGCTTAACGGACTGAGCCACCCAAGCGCCCCCTAGCAAGCTGATGTATTCTTGTTGGAAAATAATGTGTTGTCATTTCAGAGCAAAGACAACAAAACTGACATTAGTATTTAAAGAGCTAAAGGAGTAATGCCTCTTTATTTTTAATGTTGATTTATTGTTGTGAGAGAGACAGAATGTGAGTGGGGGAGGGGCAGAGAGAGAGGAAGACCCAGAATCTGAAGCAGGCTCCAGGCTCTGAGCTGTCAGCACAGAGCCTGATGTGGGGCTCAAACTCACGAACTGCAAGATCATGACCTGAGCCCAAGTCAGGCATTTAATCAACTGAGCCACCCAGGTGCCCCAAGAGTAGTGCCTCTTTTAGGAACAGGACCGTTTGAGTCCTACAGGAGCTTTGGAGCATCTTTATTCAAGTGTTGACCATACAGTCTATACTACTTCTCCACTATTATGTGCAGACTGTAAGCCTTATAATGGTAACACCTGCTATTAGGCCCCATTGTCTAACATACAGTGAAATACTGTGTATTAAATGACTTTCAGTTCTTGAAGCTTGGCTACATTTATCAACTTTCATTCATAGCAAAGAAAGAAATAAAAACCATATGTAAACGGGCGCCTGGGTGTTTCAGTCACCAACTCTTAATTTCGGCTCAGGTTGTGATCTCCGTTCATGGGTTCAACCCCCCACATAGGGCTACGCACTGACAGCGGGAAACCTGTTGGGATTCTTCTCTCTTTCCCTTTTTCTCTGCCTCCTCCCCTACTCTTGCATGGGCACACTGTCTCTCAAAATAAATAAACTTAGAAAAATTTTTAAAAACCATATGTAAATATAAACCAAATGGGAATTGAAACTTAATTCTTTGGTTAATTTATCTAGCCTGCCTAATTTCATTTCAAACATCTTACCCATTTACTGATAGCTTATACGGGAGACATTATGGAAGTGTTTTCCATCTGTGACAGTGATTTCCATGTCATTTTCTTGAATGTGATTTCAGTCCTCTATTAGTAAATTCTGAGTATCTGCCCTCTTGGGCAAGTAAACTTGCCAATCAGACATTTTCTCAAAGGTGTATCTTATGTTAATGTGAACTGGGGTGCATGCTGGCATTTTTTAGAAACCTTTGTTTGAGAAGCTGAGTGATGTGATTTTGCAGTATTGATTACTTATAGCCAAGTAAGTTATTACTTCTGTCAGCACACGATACTTTGTTTCCATGTGAAATGGAAAATAGTTTTTAATTTAACAATCCCCTCCCTAATGTATTTTACCCACTTAAGTCCAAACTAAAACAATGACTTCTGGGCCTCCATTTGTGTCGATCCTGTGAAGTGTTTAGGTCTGTCCATTGACCCACCTCCAGCTAACTAGCCTGTCAGATGATGAGAGCCTCCACACTCCCCAAATCAAATGTATGTGTTTGTTTCTGAAGGAGCTACCAAGTGATAGCACATTGCTAAATAATTTGCTTTTTTATTTAGTTTCTTATGGCCTTTACACTTTTACTGTGGGTTAGCATCTTCCCTCTCTTCTTCTAGAGTCCATAAATACTGCACTTTTTAAATTTTGGCCTTTCTTCTTACTCATTTAGACAGTAAATAAAAGAGATACACACTCACCATCCCCTAGCATAATACATGTCTGTTTAAAAAGTAAGCTCATATTTAAATTCTGTTTATAACTCACTTCTTCCTTTGCACATCAGTTATTCATGTAGTCAGTATTTATTTAAATAATCCATGACCGCAGTGACCAGAAGCTGTTGTGTGGTGGAAATGCCAAGGTGAGTGTGTTGCAGTTGAGGCAGGGGCTTCACAGACAAGTAGGGAAGATAGACAGGTCTATAAATAATGGCCACAGAACAGCTGTTACTTCATGGTCATGAACAAATAGGACAGGATGCAAAGGTGGAGGAGGGAGGTAACAAAAGGGATGATTTGAAAGGGAAAGTGACGTTTGAGTCATGGAAGATTAGCAAGGGAAGACAAGGAATGATGTTTTAGGCGATGAGAACAGCATATGTGAGGACCAGAAGTACCACAAAATATAGCATGTTGGGAAGAGGCTCCATGAGAACGTTGAGCTTAAGGTGTCAAGGTGACAGTCGTCATTGGAAAGGCAGGAGAGGTCTAGATTGTCTGAAGGGTATCTTACAGTTATGGTTGTGTGTCCTTTGAACCTGTGGACCAGAGGCTACCTTCAAATGGTTCCATAGTTAGATCTGCTGTTTGAGGAAGACAGTTTTGGAGACAGTGAGAGGTAAAGGGGAATGTGAAGAGACGGGAATAGATATGGAGAGTAGTTTGGAGACTTTTAGGAGAGTCTGGGGAGAGAGATCATGAAGGCTTCTTTTAACCAGGGCTGTCACAGCAAGGGTGGAAAGGGCAGGGGACACTGAGCAACATTCCCCCAGGTGCTGTCAGGGAGACGTGGGGACAGTTGGATGTGCTCGAGGATAAATGCTGTCATTGCTATTCTCTTTTTTTCCTCTCTCTCTTTCTTGCCTTCTGAAAAACTTTCCAGTTATACCCTCTCTTTAATTTTAAGGAAGGGAGCTGCTTAGAAGATGTTTATTGTAGAGAAGGCAGCTTATTAGACCTTACATATTCTCACTTACTGCTCATTGAGTGATAACCAGGGTGTCTCTGGACAATTGAGTAGTAGTATTACCAGATCAACTTCTGATTAGTTCAACCTAAAGCCTTATGGTTTGAACTACATTAATAAGAGTCTCAGAAATCGTGACCAAACCAGTTGATCTTTTAGCCAAACCTAGTGCCTCAAAATCAGCAACTTTGAGGGAGTATTCATATGTCAGGGAGCATTTCACTCCCTCTGTGGTGATTTGGTGAAGAATATTACATCTGGCAATTTCCTACCAATGAGTCATAGAAAAGAGGACATGATAAGCCACATGTACTTGGAAAGTTACACAAATATAACGAAGAGCTATTTTCCCTTTATGAGGCTTCTCAGATTTAAGCATCGCTCTGTGTCCATGGCAACCACACCGGTCCAGGGTTTCCTCTTCCCACATTCCTCTCACTGCAAGAGCTTTATGACTTGTCTGCCTTCAGTCTCTTCCTCTCTTAAAATCCTTTGCCCTCTGCTACCAGATTCATCTTTCTAAAGATGTGTCTTCATTGTATTATTCATCTGTCTGCTGTCTAGTATAAGCCCATCCTCTGGCTTTCCATTTTCATCATAATCTGGCCTCAGGTAGACCTATTGGGCACCTTATTACCTGTGCTGTGGACCCCCCTAATGTCCCGATCATGGGTCTTGTTTCTGCTCTGAGTCTATAGTACCACTGACGATAGAGACCACATTATACACTAGTTTCGTATTCCACTGGCACCAGATAAACTCTGGGCTCATGGTGTGTATATAGAGAAATGAATATTTCCTCTTTTACCTTTTACCCCTGGGCTCATTTATCCCTCTGTATTCCCACTTGGTCTCGGGGCTGTTTCTGGTTATTTTGTGTTGTTAATTTCCTTCTCCTTCCTAAAGTAGTTGACAGTCATTAGCATATATTATCCAAAGTTTACAGGACGCTTTGAAAACCAATATTATGCTATCCTTGTTTTTAAATATAGAAACCTCTCTCTTCTTTACCAAAAACCACAATGACTCAGCTACTTGCATATCTAAAATGGTTTCTGCAGTTTTTAGGTGGCAAGACCTTATGGGGGCTATAGATTAACCATAGTTTTTTTGGAAGCATAACGTTTGGTATTAATCATGGCACGACTGCCATGAGCCAGGTAGGCCATTTATACAAAAATGTGTATAGCCATCGGTTCAGGGGGAAAAAAACAACTGACACTCGTGAAAGATATATACTGCAATGCTTTTAAATTTTTTAATACCACTATGATATTTTTATTCAGTGTCTTTTTTTATGAAATTGAGATAAAATAACTGCCTTGTCATAAGAGCGTATAATAACCGAGAGGAACAAAGACTATAAGCTAAGCTTCCTTACCATCTGCTCCACGGAAGTAACGAAATTCATTCCTCAGCAAACCCACAAGTTGCTGTGTTACAGCCTTGTGGGGTCTCTCAGGGAGAGCCGGAACAATAAATATTGAATCTATAAATGTCAAGGGGTCACTTTGCTAAAGAAAAGAGAGATTCAAAAGGCTCTGTAAAATAATAATATTTTAAGTAAAAATGAATGGATGAATGAAAAAAAGAAGCTGAAGCCAGAATCTTATTTTACGTTTATGTTTTTTTCTAATAACTTGTCAGTAAAGATTTTTTTAAAGCTCTCCCACCTCTCCCCTGTGAGCCTTCCCCTGACATTTTCTAGTGGGAGAATGAGATAATAAATGGAAAAGAAGTAAACAGTTTTTGGGATGCCTGGGTAGCTCAGTTGGTTAAGCATCCAACTCTTGAGTTCAGCACAGGTCATGATCTCAGGGTCGTGAGATTGAGCCCCATGTCAGGCTCCACGCAATGCTTGGAGCCTGCTTGAGATTCTATCTCCCCCTCTCCCTCTGCCCCTCCCTTGCTGCTGCTGTGCTCTCTCTCTCTCAAAAAAAAAAAAAAGTAGGGGCGCCTGGATGGTTCAGTCAGTTAAGTGTCCAACTTCAGCTCACGTCATGACCTTGCAGTTTGTGAGTTCAAGTTCTGTGCTGACAGCTCAGAGCCTGAAGCCTGCTTCAGATTCTGTGTCTCCCTCTCGCTCTTCCCCTCCCCCATGAGTGCTCTGTCTCTCTCTCAAAAATAAATAAACATTAGGGGAAAAAAAGAAGTAAACAGTTTCAAGTAGCAATGAATGTGATGAAAGAAATAATACAAGAGAATCCAATGTGTTCCTGCTCTCCATTAGGTAAGATGGTAAGAGAGGGCCTCTGTGAGCAAAATAACATTTGAGTTGAATGATGTAGTGGACCCAGTCATATGAAGATCAAAGCCAACAGCAAGTGCAAAGGCCCTGGGGCAGTAGAAGTTTTGTATGTTCAAAACAGAAAGGGGGCCAGTGTGAGTGAAGCGTAGCGAGCAGATGAGCAAGAAGTAGAGAGGAAGGAGATGTGGTTAGAGAGCTATACAAGGGCCAGAGCAGTAGAGTCATACAAACAGTAGCAAAGTATTGGCATTTGGGTTTAAGGGGAAGCCAGTATATGTTCTAAGCATGGAGAAATTTTACTGATTTATGGTTTTAAGACGTTTGGATTGAGGAGATCTGGTGTGTAGAATGCGACTTGAAAAGAAGCGAGAATAGAAGCATGGAGACTGGGAAGACGTTATTTCAGAAAGTCCAAGCAGGATAGGATGGTAGCTTGGACTAAGGTGATAACGGCGAAAATGGAAAGAGAGGACAAATTCAGATAATTTTGTAGATAGAGCTGACAGGACTTACAGATAAATTGGATTTGGAAGGCTGATGGAGAGTGGGAAATCAAAGGTGTTACAGAAATCAGGCGGACTGATTTTGCAACACAGGAACAAATCATTTCTTTTAGCATGGTCTCATTACAACATATCATAGGAATGGGGTAAAACTGTGCATAGAAGTGGATGGCACAATGTCTGGCCCACAACAGGCACTCGTGAGGTTTTTATTCTTACCTCCACCTCTGCACATTTTTACTACGAATTTGTATTCTCGCATTACTAATTATTTAGATCACCAAATTTCAAGCACATGACTAGAAAGTCCATCGGTAAGATTCAATCATTCATCAACTCGGTAGTTGATGAGCTGTCTGTAGACATAGTCACTCCACTGGGCGTGGGGAACATGTTGGTGAGTGAAGCAAATATACAACCTTTCCTTAAGGAGCTTACTGTCTGCTGGGCTCAATTATTTCCCCAATAATATTATACAACTAGTTATTAAACCACACCTGGCATAAGTGAGAAGAATATCATGACATACTATAAGAACGTCTCTTTATGGCTTCCTAGTTTCCCTGGTTTATACCTCATTCATTCCCATGTTTCACCAGTGATTTCCAAACCCATCTCTTGGCTCCAGATTCATATTTCCCATGGCCTGTGGAAATCTCCAACAGATGGCCACTTACTTCTTGCTAACTCCATTCATCCTCCACCCTTTCCTGGCTCCAGTGCCCCAGTGCTTTCCCTATCAGTTATTATCTTCACTATCATCCCAGTTTTCCATGCTAGAAATGTCACAGTCATTAATAATGTTAGCAATTTCATAAGATTGCTGTTTTTTAATGTTTATTTAATTTTGAGAGAGAGACAGAGACAGAGAAAAAGCAGGGGAGGGACAGGGAGAGAGGGAGACACAGAATCTAAAGCAGGCTCTAGGCGCTGAGCTGTCAGCACACAGCCCAACGCAGGGCTCAAACTCACAAGTGGCGAGATCATGACCTTAGCCAAAGTCAGACACTTAACCAACTGAGCCACCCAGGTGCCCCATTAGATTACTGTTTTAAACCTCATTTCCTCAATGAAAAGTGAGACTCAAGGAGGTGAACTTTTCCTGAAGTCACACAGTTACTGGACATCAAATGTTGGTTTTAAATTCAGGTCTGTCTGACATCTCAGTTTTTGACCTTTCAATAACATTTTGAAGGATTGTTAACATTTTTAAAGGGGAAAAAAATGATGGAGGAAAAACATTCCAGAAGGGAAGAACATTTTAAAAGGCTCAGAAATATTAAAGCACCAATATCTCTAATCAGAGCAATGCTTATCTATCGTTCTCTTACACAGTAGTCATATTTTATCCATTTTGAAGGCTGAGCCATTCCAACGAACAATTATGGGGTAGCCATTATGCATCAAGTAACTGCTTCTGCTGGTTTTCAGCACAAGAAGGATGGTACCTGATGCCTGTCTCTAAGTGCCTTAGCAGAGGAGAGGGACCTAACCATTGATTTCAAGGCAACTCACTAAAGTATAAGCCTGCAGATGGCTGTGAGAGAGACAGCAGAGGTGGAAACGTCAGGGGGCAAACGGGGCCATGCGCCCCAACTCCGAGAATGAAGGGTGGTTCCTGCAGGAGGTAATCTCGGAGTTGCATTCTGTCAGATTAAGAAAAGGTAAGTGAATTAGAGGGGAAGCACAGTTCTAGAAGAAGAGAAAGCCAGAACAGAGACCTGGAGACACAGAGTTGCCGGGGGTATGCAGGGAAATTCAAGTGTCTTGAGTATTGCTGATGGTGGAGATCCCAGCCTGTCATACCAAGGGCTGATCTCAAATCAGAAGAAATGGGAGTGGAGAAGAGGGGATAGTTGTAAGAGATGGTGAGGAGGTTGAATCAACTAGACTTGAATGATGGCTTAGAGGTGGGGGGGGGGGGTGTAAAGGAGGACTCTGGGATGACAGGTGCCTACTGTATAAATTGGGCAGATAGCAAACACCCTCAGCTGGGATAGGAAATGTAAGACAAAGAGCTGCACTGGGGAAGAAGGAATGACGTTGAACACTACGATTAAGTCACATGTGAGGCTGCATATATCCAGTAAGGAGAGAGACAGGTGGGAGCTCTGGAGAGAGGGCTGATCCTGTAGCTGTATTGTTCAGAATTAGCAGGGAGGGTATGGGTAAGATCACCAGGGTACAGATGCTGCTCTTTGAGCATAAGTTTTTACTGTTTTTTTCTGTCATTTCTTTTAGAACCCCGGACACATTAGTCCCTCAGTATACTCACGGTGACATGACTGTAAATCCTGGTGTTTCCACTGGACTAATTTGATTAGCCTCTGGGATCAAGCCTGTTTAACTCTACTTTCTTCACTGTTTCAAATAACTCAAGTTCTATTTTAAACATTTATAGATCAGGGGTGTAGTTATCCACAAACTATGGTTGCATTGACTTACCACTTACTAGCAGAATGATCCTGAGCAAGTCACTGAACTGTTCTAAGCTCAGGTGCCTCCTACGTGAAATGGTCATAATTGGTTGTTAGCATTAAATGCAGCAATGCATGCTCTAAGGGCTTAGCATAGTTCACAGCCTTTACAGGTATTGTATAAATATAAATAATAACTGTTATTATTTGTACTTTTGGTTATTTAAATATCCACAAGAGTTTGTGATGTACAAGTTACTTTGTTAGGCCCTGCTTGGGACAAATACCAGTATGGCACAGGTAAAGGAGCCCACCATGCAGGAAGGACCTCTGTATACCTGTTCACTTGTTGCTATCATCATGTGACAGCCTGTGGCAATACTGAGTATATACAGGGACTGAACTCTCAAGGGAGGTGAAGAGGGAGCAGATCACCTCTAGTGAACGCAGAGGAAAATTCACCTCCATTCGCACCATTTTGCTACCCCTGAAATTGTACTGAAACCATTGGAAGCCATGAGGCAGGGGCCAGGGCCAGGCTGTATAACCTATCACCATCATTATTTTAGAGCATGGACTTGTCTTCAAAAAAACTTGTATGTCCCCATCTTGGCATACTCATTTCATGGAAACAAATTCACTCGCTAATGCATGGGCTGACCCATATAACTACTCCACTGAAAATATTATTTTCCATAGTGACAGCTATTAAACTACACTTAGCGTTGTATGTAACATGAAGATGCCAGAGATAGCAAATTTAATAGAGCATGGGAAGAAGGCAGAGGCAATGCACAACTTACCAAGATGAATATAGCACCTCATTATTTTTAACAATCATGACAACGCACACATACTAACGCACACATAAAAATAAAAAGTAAAATGCTGATCCAGCGGAGGAAATCAAGGCACAGTCTAGATTCTATATATCATTATTTTAATCTGATCAATTTAACATAAACCCAGCCCTTGCTAACATTTATTTATGCCTCTGCTTACCTGGGAAATAAATAGGAGCCTTATACAAACTGTCCAGGGAAGGGGATGAATGAACTGAGAGCCAGCATTCCATTTTCAAGCCTAGATCACTAACATGGCTTCAAGAAAGCTGCTCTTGAGACACTATGGCTGATCTGCCAAGGATCCAGCCTCTCTGTTTGATTGAAGAAGAGAGTGCTTCTCGGTTAAAAATTGAGAAGGCAGATGTGCTTTATTATGATAAGTGTGTGTTCAGAAGTGATTATCCTCAAGACAGGCTTTTGGATGCCCCTCTCAACTCAAATCCAAGATTCTTAGATTCTTTCATGCCAGATAGCAGGCAGGATATCAATTCCAGATGAAATAAAATAGTGAAGCACAGTTTTCCTCATAAGATAGTTGTGTTTTTGTTGTTGTTGTTAAGTGGGCTACATTAATTGAAAGACAACAAAAAGGCAAGGTTCCCTACCATGCAACTGGGCTCTGGGACCTTGGCTTACTGGCTCTGCCTCAAGCGAGTTTTATGATTAAACAGGTCACTTACGGAACATAAGTCTTATCCTTAATAGGATAAACATGTTAGACTTCGATGCTTTCTGGGGTCTAACAACAGCACATTATTTTGTGATTCTGTTATCATGTCTAGAGTATCCTTATCAGTGTGGGTAGTGAAGTACTGAAGGACGTTGTCCAAGAAAATCCCATCCAAGAGGTAGGATTGTGAACACTTTAGAAAGATCCAGAAACCAGCTTATAGCAGGGATGGTTATCTTGGAGAAAAGGAAATTGAGACAGTCTTCAAGTATTTTAATTAATGTCACATAAGAAAAGTAGACTTCTTCTGTGTTATTGTAGAATATATAACCCAGTGACTAGAAGTTTCACATTTCTGGCTTACCACAAGTAGTCCTTTCTAAACAAATGTCCAGTAATAAAATAGGTAGCAGGCTTTTGAGATGATTGTCAATAAAGGTAAGGAAGTAGAGGCAAAATGACCAACCCTCAACGTCTATAGTCATAGAAGTTCTTGCATTAATAAGGACATTATGTTAAAATCTGAGGACAAGGATATGTAGTAAGGTCATAATGATGCTACCGTGATTACTCAGCATGTTATTAAATTGTTGGCGGGAGAAAGTTCTCTCTTCTATGAAACAACAACCACAACAACAAAAACTCCTTGTTTTTATCGATGGTTATAAGAGGGATATGCCTTAAGTCTTACAAGAGGTTAGACCATTCTTAAACACTAGGTAAGTCTATAATGTTATATAGGAATCCTTTTTTCCCCTTTGAATTCCTATAAAACTGTTACCCGAACTACCCACCATGGTGTCAGTTAATTTTGTACTCCAGTTCTTCAGTGTTTGCTCTCCAGCTACAAAATAATGAGACTCCTTTCCCTGTGATATAACTTATGTGCTCAGTCTCCTTACATTTCATTTTAGCTTTTTCTTCAAGTAGCGTGCATAATGCATAAAGTTAGAGGCAGCATCTGGTGTATCTTTCTACCTCCAGGAGCACGTAGGAGAGCACGAGCAGAATCGAGACTCGAATGGCAGAGTGTGCATTGTGCAGGATTTTACATGTTCACCAGGATACCAATACTACTTACTCCGTTACCTTTATTTGACCTATTTGTTGGATCTTAGGAACCTGCCAAATTATTGAGGCTTTATCCTTTAAAAACTTGTCTGTCCCACAAAAAAGAAATAACTAGAGAGTTCACTTTTGCCTTTTTATCTTTCCAAGTTGAGAAGAGCATGGGTCCTCTCCTACTAATTACTAATGTGTCGAACTGAAGAGGCAGCAGTTCTAATTCTGTTTCTAATGTTAATACATTCGGAGACCTTTTTGTCTTTCTAAACCCTAAGCCAGGTGAACACAATACATTTTACCCCTCTACATGACTTCCTGGAAAGATGAAGAGGATTACTAGTTATCTAGCACCCACCCTGTGCTAGGCACCACGAGAGATTCCTTTCTACACATTAACTTAGTTTTTGGAGCAACTTGGCTAGGTACAGGACATGGACATTTTACAGAGACTCAAAGAGTATGAAGTAATTTACCCATGTCATTCGACGAGTAAATGTGACTAAAAGATAATGGAATAAGCAATGTCCTGTTTTACTCTCAGAGATACGTTTAATTATCATTACGCTTGGATTATAGGTCCAGGCCAGTCTCACTAGTAGGAGCCCACTTTGTCTGAATCCATTGTGGATAACAAAGATGTGACTAGATCGTAACACAGTGTTGTTCCTCCTTTCATGGTGTCCACATTGTGCTCTATCTCCATGTTTGAATGCCTCTCTGATTTTAAGCTCTTGCAAATTGGAAAGTATTTCCTTTTTCACCTTTGTAACCCCTAAAGTAACTACTTAGCATGTTTCTTTGCACTCAGTGTTCTTAATTACATTAAGTAATAAATTAAGTCAAATATGGTCTTCATTTTACAGTGGGAGTCTATTTATGTCCTGCACATGTCCAGCAATCATGACACAGTAGAGTAGTTCAGGAAGAGCATTCCGGCACAAGGCTTTAATTAGGACCACCATCCACCTGATCCCAGCACTCCAGACAGTGGGGTTCTCTTCTTTAGACCTTGGCTTTGGGACCATTGCCTGGTCCTGTCTGCTTTTCTCTCACTGTCTCATTGCATGATTCATCCAGGTTTCCCATATTATCTTCAATTTGCTGTTGATCTTCCTGTACATATTAAAAAAAAAAAATCTTTGTGATGGTTGAAAAAATCTGAGAAGTCATGTATTATTAACTGGTTAATTTACAAGACGGTTTTTTTTTTTTTCTATCATTCGTTTCATCTTTGGACTACTTTATAACTGAAACATTTATTTCTCAGAAGTGTGCTATTCTGAGCCTCATCAGCAATAAATAAATTACTTGGGGAGTTGGGGAGGGAGAAGAGAAAATGCTCACTGAGATGAGTCACTCTTGTAGGACTTCAAAAATGCCTGGAATCCATTCTTCCATTTCACCAAGTTATGTTCTAGAAGAGTTATTTCACCTGATATTGATCAATGGCTTATTCTCAAAGGACAACCTGAAAACAGGACCATGGTTGAAAAATTATGGAAATTTTGAAAGCAAAGGTGATGCTTTGGCAGGGAGGGGATGGAGGGAGCGCTGTTTATATAGGGTGCTTTATTCTCCATAGAGTGATACATGGGAAGATGGCTTGGGCTTGGGCTGATGTCCCCATGTATACAGAACTGAATAAGTGGGTCTCTGAGATGTCTGGTTCCCCTTGATGTCAAAAGGAAGATGAGAGGCCGAGGAGGGACGTTACAACCTGGGATGTGTTCATTCCTATGCACGTTCTGGCCTGGCCTGGCGTGCAGAGAGATGAGACAGCTCTCAGTGTGGTCATTTCTAGGTAGGTGACGCCTTCTGGGCCCGGAGGGCCTTCTGTACCACATCTTCCCACTGGGAATTTGATATCGTCAGCCTTTGTCCTTCTCACCAGTTCAGCATGTTCTGGGCGCATGGAAACAGAGCTGTGGTTGCTCTGTGCTGTTGCTCTCTTTCCGTCTTCATCCTGACTCTTAACTGAGAGTCTGGCCTGTGAAGCCCTAGGACCTGGATCCAGTTCTGCGTGTCAGCAGCTCTGCCTCCGTCCCCCATCGTGCCGGCTCTGCCTCCTCTGTTCAGCATTTTGGTTCGGAGGCTGGTAGGAATAGCCAGCTGGGCCTGCTCCCACTTCTCCCTGTTCTTCCCGAGGCTCCTCTGTGCTTTAATCCCCACGCCTTCTGCAGGGCTCTGGTGTGGCCCCCGTTCCTCAGACTCATCAGGAAAGGTATGCTCTGGACCCACGTGGTCTCCCCAGAAGACCCCTGCTGCTCTCCTGGCAGGGGCCACTCAGAGCCCAGGGCTGCACCAGCACCTTCACTTCCTCAAGGATGATGTATTTTTGAGGGGGAGGATCATGGAGAGGTTAGGAAAACTGAAATACAGGGTGACTTGTTTATAATTCCTCTTACATAACGTTTCTCAAATGTGCCCAAGTGTTTGCTTTGGTTTGCTCATTAAAATATCACACTTTAGTTATTACATTTAATATTAGCGCATGGAGTTTTGACTTCTTTTGTGAGCATCAGAGCCAGACCATAGTTCTGAAATCTTTGGATTAATTTTGACTTCTTGCCAGAATCCATTTGGGCAAGAAATTCCTTGTTTCTGGTTTATATGAGAAAAAATAAATGCTTCTGCCAGTGTTCTTTGAACCCACGTCAGTTGCATGGAAGCGTTTCCCCTATCTTAAAAAAAAAAAAAAATCAACCCAAAAAAAGTCCTATAAGCAAAGGAGTCACTGAATTGTCCCTTCCTTTGCAAGTAAAAATGTGCCCTTGTTCTTAAACAGGAAGCTTCCATGGCAGTGCTTTTCACACTTCCATAGCAGTGGTACAGTCTTTTCAAACAGAACCTCATGCAGAACTCCAGTATGTAAACAAGATAAAAATGGAACTGTTCCCTGCAGAGGGTGTGTGTGTGTGTGTGTGTGTGTGTGTGTGTGTGTGTGTGTGTGTGTAGGGGTAGGCTGTGAAAGGCCCAGAACCCCTGCCCTCATCCTTACAGCCTCCCCCTTCCAACTGAACCTACCCCACCCTGGGTAGCCCATCAGACATTTATCCAAAACCTTAGGGATCTGAAATTTATTTATTTATATGTCATATTCTAATGGTTTTGATCACTTTCCATTAAAATCTTTAGTTTTTTAAGAAAGCATTTTCAGGGGCGCCTGGGTGGCTCAGTCGGTTAAATGTTCAACTTCGGCTCAGGTCATGATCTCACAGCTTGTGGGTTTGAGTCCCATGTCAGGCTCTGTGCTGACAGCTCAGAGCCTGAAGCCTGCTTCAGATTCTGTCTCCCTCTCTCTCTGCCCCTCCCCCATTCATGTTCTGTCTCTGTCTCTCTCTCTCTCAAATATAAATAAACATTTAAAAAAGTTTTTAAAAGAAAGCATTTTCAGAAGAAATAAAAAGCTTGACAACAATATATAAGTATCTTATTTAAGATATTTTGTTCATTAATACTCAAGATGTTTAACAAAAAAAAAATGTTTTGTTTTTATTGAGTTTTAAAAAAAGGAACTCAACAATATTCTTTAAAGGAGGCAATATTTCCCTTTAAGCCAAATTTGGTAATGAATCTATGTCTTTAACCGAGATCCTAGAGATATGCTGGTAAATATGATTCTATTTTGTTACTTGCAGAGATCTGTAACTGTTATTTGTCAGAGCAGGAAACTAAGACTCAGAAGGAACCACCTGGGCTCTCTTAGCCCTGTTACCCTGTATCATGCTATAACTTCAGTGGAGAAACTGCTCTGAGATTCAGGAGAGCAGCTACAGAACTACAGCACCAGGATTCTCAATATACATGAGTTCATTGTTAGCTCAAGTTTAGAAACTGCTCCTAAAGGTGATCTTGTCTTTTTGCCTTCATTTGACTGTGACTATTATTCACATCAAGGGAATTAAAATCACACCTACTAAGATTGTAAAATTTAAAACTATGGACAATTCTCAGTTGTTATTAGTAGGGAAGGATTAATTTGACCAGAGAGTAGCAAAATAACATTTTGAGCTATTACCTGAATGTTTATCAAGGTCTGTGGCTTAAAAAAGTTATTACTGCTTGAGAATCTCAACTTTAGTGATTCCTTAGATGTATACTCTCATTATTATGTTGGAGGTCTTTATGTAGTATCATACTGAATGTTTATAAAAATCCTTTAATTGTGGCTTCCCCTGAATGCTGAAATACCTCACATTCTAGCCTTGCAAAAAGTCGGTATTATTGCATAAACACTGCAACTTGAGGGTGTGTCGTTTCTTGGAAGCCCAGTCTTTGCTCTCGTGCATACTCTAGCATTTTGCCCCAGACCCCTCTTCTGTGGGGATTTCAGTCCTCTAACAAGGGCTGGAAAATCCCACTTTAAATACACAGCATAAAATCCGACTTGTATGTGTTACCGTTATTAGAAAGCAAGAGTGAATAAAGGTCAGCCTTGTGGCTGGCAGGCGGTCTGGTTTCTCTGTGAGCTTCACATGCTAAGAGAAGCTGGTTCATCTGCCTTTGGCTTTAGGATTCAACAGCAGAAGCTGTCAGACTAACACTGATTGAAGGTGGACTGGGAGGGGGAAGCACATCTGTCCAACGGCTCGCCATTGGCTTCTTATTACAGCATTCTCCCCCGAGACGCACTCTGCATGCTCATTCACCTACCTCCTCCTCTCCCCTCCCCTCCCCTCCCCTCCCTACCCCTTCATTACTGATTCACAGCGAGAGGCGGCAGCGGCAGCGGCGGCGGCGGCAGCGGAGGCAGTGGCAGCAGCAGCGCTGCTTGTCACGAATCGGGGATTGCAATGAGCTCATCCTTTTCTCCTTGCAGCTTCACAACTGCCCTGGCTTCCCGGCCACTGCTGCTGCTGTCTGCTCAGACACACAGACACACGCGCGCGCGCACACTCACGCACACACACACGGCACACGCACACAGACGCTAGACCCTTCCGAGCAGCCTGTACATTTTAACACATGTATCTGAACTCTGCTGCATCGCTCTTGGCCATTTTCTTGCATTCGATTGCTTCTGCCGGTTTTTATTTAGATCCGTGTTTGATTTCGTTTTCCAGTCTACTTTGGGGCTCTGGCACAGTGGATAATTTAGCCAAAATGTTCTTCCTGTGGAGACATTAGCTGACAATTCCCACCAGAGACTGGCTGGTGCTCCTGGGGAGACCTAAGCCTGCCTCCCCTCCCACTGCAGTTCTCAAAATTGTGGATAAGAGATCCAGCTTTCTCATTCTGGATACCTACTTACTGCTCATGGAAGAAGGGGTGCCCTGCCCAGCCCCAGCTGCTAAGCTCACACCTCCTGTCAAAAAGTCCCAGGACATGCACGACGAGAGGAGCAAGCTGGTGAATGAGTATGCATGTCGAGTGCTGGAACTTCTGGGGATGGGGCATCGTCTGTTTGTGCCTCGGCTTCTGGCGGTGAGACTGTTTTTCATTGAACTTCATTTATAGGGAATCTGCCACCCTCTGGGAAAATTCCTGTATCCCTAAAAGAGGCTTGCAGTCTCCTGTTTTTCTTCTCCTCTTACGCACTCTACCAAGAAGGAAGTGCTGAGTGGCCACTGTCGTGGGGCTCTAGCTGAGCCTGGTCCATGCCACTCCTTAATTGGCTAGAGGGGATATGGCTCTTTTCTAAGAGCCCAGGGCCACATTAGTGGCATTATCTCTGTGGCAGGGGAAAAAAAAATGTTTTCTGGCTGCCTAGACTCCGCAATAAAGCAGAATACCCAAGTGCTTGATTTAGGCATTCTGTTATTTACGTCTCCAAAGGGTTAAATTTCACAACAGACATTATTGCTACTTATCTAGACTACTGTGGTTTGCATTCTAACCTCACCATTTGATTGCCAGTTTGATTTTTATTTTTATTTTATTTATCTATTTATTTACCTATCTGTTTATTTATTTATTTATTTTTATTTATTTTTTTTTTTGGGGGGTACAGAATTTTACCCCCTAAAAATCCTGGGGTAGAAAATTGAAAATTTCTCTCCTGGAATGTTTGAACTGTGTATCTATGAAGCAGCTTAAAGCTATTGGGTCTGTGCTATGAATCTGGGAAGTCTGGCTTGCCTGTTTTTTTGATTTCCTGAACAAGAGAAAAATCACTCACCCTTCCTCACTTCCTACCAAGGGTTAAAATTAAATACCCACAATCGCTGGTGCAGGGTTTCTTTTTAGTGGTTTGAGAACTATACCTAGCAACTGTTCTATAATATAATTGGTCTACAGTAGTCCTATACCATTATTTGGTAATTGAACAAGAATCATTAAGCTTTGTCTATTTTATACAATGGACTTTAACACCATTCCAGACTGTTCTTTCATTATGGTTCTGTCATATGTGATTCTTTTCAAAAGTACAATGTTCACACTTTCCTCTCACATACTCCTCTTCAGTCTAGTTCATCTCTGTTTATATTATCGTTGCAATTACCAATTCAGTGTTCATGTATGTATTTGCATGCAAATATTTTCTCTCTTGTATAATCATAACAGCATTTTAGGTAGCTTGTGTACGTGAGGGATTTTTCACCCCGAAGAAAGTCTGTTAGTCATTGCAAGATGAAGTTAGAAGCAGTGACCAGCATACAATTTGGGGGGGTTGGTATTTTTGAGAAATCATTTCCTTGCCATTCAAGAGAGAAATAGAAAGAACCCAATACATATGTTTTCACGCCCAAGTGAGGTCATCAGTGCTTACTTAAATTTTGTTTCCCTGAATCACGTTTTTCTTAATAGAAGAAGAAACTGAAGATACATGATTCCATTGGAAAGGAATTTTTTAAGTGAAATAAAAAGCATTTTATTCAAGAGCTTTGATGCCATTAAGTGCTAAAATGTATTTCAACAAGTACATCCCTTTGAAGAGTCCGTTTTGGTCTAATATATTTTCAGATTCTTAAAGACTCCCTAACTTTGTGATTCCAGGGCTCCACTGTTAACTTTCCAGTAATCTTGTACTGCCTTTCTTTGGCACCTTATACTTTGAGTGCTTTGAAGGAAAACATAAATTTATAACTAAGACTGTCTCTCATACTTAAATCTGCATTAGGGTTCAATTTAAACTGTCTCTAGTTTAAAACAAGTTATCAACAATTAAATCCACAAAGAATGGGTTCACAAGCTTCAGATGTTGCGGAAGTCACGTGTATCTGTGTGTTGCGACCATACAGAGTCAGCTTGGTTGCCCCATTAGGTATCCAAGGTGGTAGTACATCCCTCGGGTTGTTTTGGGCTCTCACATGCCAAAACATAGGTAATGGTGCCATTGACATTACATGTGAAAACTATTTGCTGAGTTGTCCAGAGGGTCATTTGGCAATCTCTGACTCTGTCGTACAATATTGTACGTAAAAGATTGTACATAATGATAGAACTGGGGTACTTTCCAGTTTGGGAAAATCATATGCCCTTTAATTAGCAATATGGCTGTGAATTGGGATCAGTTCTCCAATGAGTTACTGCTTAAAGTTTAGTGTGTACCAGGAGGAAGTACAGTTGTTCAGCCTTGTGTTATTGGACTGGCTAATGATGTGGGATCGATGGCTAATCTGCACAGGGTGGTCCTAAGAGGAATCCTGCCACGTGCAATCCTTTCCATTACCACTCAAGAGGGCAGGCACTGAAGTTTCAGTTTTTAGCTATGTTTCAGACATGAAGGTGTGGAGGTTAAACACATGCAGATATGTTATTTTACTTTAAAGATCCCAGTAGTTTTTTTTTCCTGTAAGTTAATTTTTGTGATGAACTGATCAAATTAATGAAGATTTACCAAGACAATGCTGTGGATTTAGACTTAGAGCCTATTCATTGTCCCCTGATTCACAGAGGGACCACCAAATTGCCTGAACACCAGACACATTTGAAAAAAATTTTTTTTCAAGTTTTATTTAAGTTACATTTGAAATTTTGGCTTCTTGCCCTTCAAAAATACGCCTAGTAAAGAACAACTTAATAATAATTTACCTTTAATAAATAATACCTTTAATAAAGCAGGTACAAGTGCTTCATTTTTGATATTACCACAAGGCATAAATTCTGTGCACAGACTCACCAAACACACGTTCCTTTGGTGAAATTAAAATACCAAAGCAAAAGATACAGGTATCCTAGATACCAGCTAAGTAATGTTTCCCTCTTCTAAGGCCTGTGCTTCCAAATGATTCTCAGACTTCCAAAAATATGTCTCCACTGAATAGAAATCCTGTTAGACACTATAACTAAAGGAAGAAAAAGCCATTTGTGGTGAAAATAATGAAGGTGAGAAAGAGAACCATTCCTAGATTTTTTTTAAATAACCCCCTAAAAACATCAAACCTAGAAGGGCTGCTTCTCAGAGGCCCTTGAAGAAAGATTTATCATCCACGAATCATGAGAGGTTTGGAATAGAAGCATCAGGAGCTAACACCCAAATGTTAGAACTGTTCCTTTCCACCCACCCTGCCTCCTTAAAAAAAAAAATCACTTTGACATGTGATACTCTTGCGCTGAATTTTTCAGTGGGAAAAACACACTCAAAATGGTATCAGCAGTGACACATAGCTAGGGTCCATACTCTGTAAGTGTGTGAAATTTGAAGAAAAGGGAAAAGTTTTCTTCTACTCATGTTCAGAATTTCCCTTTCTTCTCTTTTGATTTCATTTGCTGTTACATGTTGTGGAAAGTTATGATCACATCATTATAAATTAATATCAGTCTTGGCTATGGTTTCAGTACTGATACCCTGGGCACTGTACATAGTGAATCCAAAGGAGCATTGATGCTGAAATGAAAAACAGAAGCAAGTATGTCTCCCATTTTTACTTTTTTTTTTTAACTGCTGCAAGGATTGCTCGTTCAAGAGAGATTACAACTCTTAAAATTTAAAGACCCCAGTATAAAAGTTGCCATGCATACTTCTGATGCCCTTCAAAGTGTAAAAATCAATTTTTATGTCAAAATAAGTATGAAATGTACTCTCTAATTTGCATTTTATTAATTATGACTGGTTAATACTGGGTGTGCTTAAAGTAGAGCTTTTACGAATTTATGGAACAAATCTATGCTAGTGTCTATTATGTGTCTGGGAACTTGCTTACCTCATTTTACTGGGGGAAGTAGGAAGGATACCTAAATTAACAACCTGCTTAAAAAATCCTACTTCCTTTTTCCCTCTGGATATTTCTCTTTACCTACTTGAAAGGAAATAGAAGTAGGACTTGAAATGTTTTCAGTTGTCCAGGTAATCTTTATATATAATTCTATTCAAATGAAGAATGAAATAATAGTCTTTTGGAGGTATAATTGATAAACATGTTTTGTATCATCACTTAAGAGAATTTGACAGAAAGTTTGGGGAGCAAAAGATGAGTATCAAGAGAACCACTAGTTTTCAAAAGTTATTTATTCTTATTTAAAAGCTGGTAAGGTTCTCTGTGGTTTTTTTAAGTTTATTTATTTATTTTTGAGAGAGAGAGAGAGAGAGAGAGAGCGAGCAGGGGAAGGGCAAAGGGAGGGAGAGAATCCTAAGCAGGCTCTGCGCCATCATCGCATAGGATCGCTATGAACCACGAGATCACAACCTGAGCCAACATCAAGAGTCAGACACTTAACCAACTGAGCCACCCAGGTGTCCCGAGTACTCGATCTTGCAAGTGAAGAAAACACGTCTTTGCTTCTTAAAATTTCCCTAACTCTTGTCTGCGTTACCTTCTGGCTAACATTACTTAACAAATAATGTCAGGAAAGTAATTTCATTTTCATTATGCTACTCTTCCCTCACTACCTTTCTGAAGGCAATATAGAAAATCTCTAAGAATTTCCCAGCTGAAGATCAGCCTTTCCTTTAAATCAGTTCTTCTAGCCTGACAGAATTCTGTGTAGTGAGCACAGAGGAGTAATGGTATCCAGAAGCTGGCCCTACCTACCTACTTTTGAGTATTTGGTTTGGTTCTTAAAATGTTAGTCTGCCTTTTTGGGGTACATTTTTAAAGCTTGGGTCTTCTCACAAGATCATATGTTAAGCTTCTCTTCATTGTAAGGGTAGACAGCATTCATACAATTGTAAACATAACCATTAATTAAGCTTATATCTCTGTAGCCAGTTTATCAATAATTTGCATGTGTGAAGTCTTGTTTTAGTTTTATGGAAAGCACCACTACTTCTAGGTTGGACTAATACTGTTACAGCAATACTTGACCTTTGTGAAGCATATATATTCAACATACGTACAATATGATTAAAATTTTGTTAGATATATGTGTCACACATATGTGTGGGGGGGGGATGGTAAAAAAAAAAGATTATAAGCAATGTAACAAAATGTTTTTTTAAATGTTTTACCACCATTACCACTACTGGGTTTTTTTAATGTGTGTGTGTGTGTGTGTGTGTGTGTGTGAGAGAGAGAGAGAGAGAGAGAGAGAGCGAGCGAGAGCGAGAGCGAGAGCTAGCATGTGTGAGCAGGGGAGGGGCAGAGAGAGAGGAAGAGAGAGAATCCCAAGCAGGCTCCTGGCTGGAGCCCAAGGCAGGGCTCAAACACATGAACCATGAGATCATGACCTGACCTGAGCCAAAATCAAGAGTCAGATGCTTAACTGACTGAGCCACCTAGGCGCCCCTGTAACCAAATGCTAATTATGTTTATCTCTGGGTAGTGAGATGTGTTAGGCTTTTAAAAATTTTTTTATTTTGGGGGGGGGGGGAAGTGAATATGTAATCAATAAAAAACGTATAACCCCTACTATACAGGTAGATATACACACACGTATGTAAACAATCCAAGAGTTTTTAAAAGCATTTAGAAAACAAAAAAACTCTGATAAATTCTCAGTGAGGCATCCACATTTTTTGCAGAGCAAGAGGTATCTATTCCTCAACTGTAGAGGGAAAAATCTCTCAGATACAGCCTTCAGAAAATGGAAAGTTACCCTTGTAAATATACAACCTGAGTATAGCATAAGAAGGTATTTGGAGGTGACACAATGATTATGGAAGTCTCTTAAAGACAGAAATTTAGAGGAAAAAGCCCATCGGAATCAAAGTAGGATTGCAGATTGTTTTCCTGGGGCAATGGCACACGTTGTTAATATCCTTTTTGCTTACTGGCATGATTTTTACCCCATGGGGCTGTCTTATGCCATATTTTTTAAAAATTCACAATGAAATTAGCTTTATTTCAGTCCATGACAAGAATATAAGTTCTTATAACTTCCAGACTGCCTGCTTTCTGGAATTAAAAATATCAGTGAGAGGAGGGTACTGTTTTTAGCCACTAAAATATCAGTAGCTGAACATACCTGAGCAACACAGAGGCAGCCTTCCAAACTCTCATATCTTATATTTGTTTTGGGTTCACAAAATGCACTCATATGACCTAACTCATTTCCTTCTCAAATACTTGAGGTTAAAGATGCTCCCTTTTTGAAGTAGGACAGGAGAGACAGAGGCCGCACCGTGAGTTAGTCAGAGTTGGCGTCAGAATTTATTTCATCCTTTGCAGCCTTGTTTGTACCTTTAATTGCCAACTACCTTCTAGAGGCTGGGATTAAGGGACTGAATAATACGCAGTTTCCACACATGTGTCTGCTTGAGTCTTTCTGCTCCGTGATTGTGAGAGCTCCCCTCCAATGGGGCTTAACTGAGGTGGCCAAGCCATGGGATCCACAGCATCCCTGACACCAGCAGTGTCTTGGAAAGGACAATCATAGGGCCCTCTGAATTCTGGTTTCCTGAGACTCAGCCCCACCCAGATGGGGATCTTCTGGCTACACGCCCCTCCTCCCCCCCCCCCCACCCCCCCGCCCCAGAGTATAGCCTCCTTCCAACAGCATCTCTTTCTACATGGCCACCCCCTGTCTGACCAGAGGTCACATGTCACAGGCTGTATGATTCTTCATCTTGAGGCCTCATCTTTCTGCTTTCACATGAACTCCAAGACTGGACTTGAAATTAGGCCTGGGGCAGCATGAGAAAATTAGGTAATCATGCTCCTGCCTGCAGACAAGGAACCACACCACCACTGGGGGCATCTGTTGCCAGGGAACTAGAGGTTAGTTGCACTGAAAATCAAGCGATGCCCTCAGAAGCTTTGGGGTTCTGAGGAAAGCTGCTAATCTTGTTTCCCTACAAACTCTAGAAGCAGCCTGTCTTGAATTTTCCTGATGATCACCAGAGAGCTGATCATCAGACCCAGTATTACAGATGAAAAAGGAAGACTAAGGATATAGTGTGTCCAGTTTATCTGGTAGCTGGATGCTTTTCCCAATAATTGAGCAATTGATATCTTAGCCAGAGAAAGCCTCTTGTAGGCTGAAGTTCCCGATAACTGTCTTTTCCAAATAAGTTAAGGTGAGTTGATAACACTCTATCATGATAAACATTCTCTCTACCACTTACTGCCATCGTGTCTGAGTGTCCGTGAGGGAGGAAATAAATCTGAGAGGTACTGAGGCTTGTTTTTTCCACTGCCACTGTTAGCCTAGCTCTACTTTCTGACTACTAGTTTGGATGTAAAGCTGAAGCAACCTAGTACCCTTGTGAAAATGCCTGGTAGATGAATTAATATTTTCCTTTACTTCATATGATTCTGTTTAAAAGGGAGGGGAGATGAAAGCAGAAATTCATTCAGTAAATTTTAATTGAGAACCTTCTATATTCCAGTTAATAGTTTTATCACTGTGGACACAGCAAAGAACAAGACAGACAAGGCCCCTTTCCTTAGGCGGAAAGAGATATAAAACAGAAAAATTAGTTGGTGGAAAATTACTTGATGGGCTGGGGGTGTGGGGGGGAGAATTTAAGTGCTTAGAAGAGGCCTCACTCTGATCTTCCACTTGAGCTAAAATCTAAATCACAGAAAGTTGCTCTCCTTATGAAGATCTGGGGAAAGATGATTCCAGGCAGAGGGAACAGTAAGGGCGGTTGCGTTCAGCAATGAACTTGATGTGTACAAAAAAAACGAAACAAGGCCAGTGTGCCTGGAGCTTGAGAACAGGAGGCGGACATGGTTCCAGATGAGGTTGGAGGGGAAGCAGGGGCTCCAGATCATGAAAGGTCTTGCAGGCAGTGGTAATGATACTGGATTTTATTCTGAGCACAGTAGAACCCCTGGAGGGCTTTATACAGAAGAACCACATGATGTTAAAGGGTATCGTCTGGCTATGATAGGGAAAGTGGGCTATGGGGAGCCAAAGTGGAAATGGGGAGACCACTCAGGGAGTTACTGCAGTGGCTCACCAAAGAGATGACAATGGCTTGGACCAGGGTGGTGAAGACAACTTGGGCCCTGTCGTCAGCAGGAATTTCTCCAACTTCCTTATACTCTTTCGGTACAGCTGTTAAGGTTGATCAGGTCTACATTTGAATCGAGATAAAGTGATATTTTGAATTAGCGCATAGTTCTATGATTTCTAAACATCTTGGTTGCGTTTTTTTGTTTTGTTGTTTTTCATTTTATTACTGAGGTTTTTGACAATTAATTTCTGGCTCTTGAAACACCTTATTTCTCTTTGACTTACTTCTGTGTACCTAGTCTGCTTTAATCCATAATTTGTATCATGGTGTTTGCCAAAGATTGCTGACAGTTTTTTAATAAAATACTTATTGCTTTTTTTCATTTTTAAAACAACATTTTTAATGTTTATTTATTTCTGAGAGACACAGAGCATGAGCAGAAGAGGGGCAGAAAGAGAGGGAGACATAGGATCTGAAGCAGGCTCCAGGCTCTGAGCTGTCAGCACAGAGTCCAATGTGGGGCTTGAACCCACAAACCACAGGATCATGATCTAAGCCAAAGTCAGATGCTTACACTGACTGAGCCATCCAGGTGCCCCTCATTTTTTTTTTAAAGTAGGCTCCACACCCAACATGAAACTTAAACCCACAACCCCAAGATCAAGGGTCACAGGCTCTACTGACTGAGCCAGCCTGGCACCCTTTATTGTCTTTCTTATTACAAAATCTTTACTGCAGCAAATACAGCAATATATAAGGGAGGGGGGGGGGAACCATGATCCCACTATCCAGAGAAACCTTTTATTTCCTTTCAGTCTTTTTTCCATGCCTGCATATATTCATTTCTAAGTGGTTATTTCTTAAAGAAGTAAATTTTGCAAACAGTAGTTTTCATACGAAGTTCAGTCATTAAGTGATTTGTTTTATTTATTTTTTCATGGCATTTTTTAAGGTGGGGGATCAATTTCTTATTTTCTTGAACTGTTGTTGTCATTAGTTGAAAAGTCCTCCCATTAGGTGTTCCTTATGTAATTCTAATATACTTTACCTTCTCTATATCTTCAGCCAGCTTTCTTTTTTTTTTTTTTTTTGTCTTTTTTTGAAAAAAAAATTTAAGTTTATTTATTTATTTTGAGAGAGAGGGAGACAGAATCCCAAGCAAGCTCTGCACTGTCAGCACAGAGCCTGACACTGGGCTTGAGCTCACAAACCATGAGATCACGCCCGAGTCAGTCACTTAACTGACTGAGTAACCCACCACCCGGGCACCCCAAGCCAGGTTTCTAATAATACCCTTAAAATATCCAGCAAACTTAGTCATAGATCAGAGTTACACATTTTTTGCTTTTCTTGCACTTTTCCTTCTCAGAGCTATAACTTGGTTAGCTTTGCTGGGATCCATCATTCTAATCTCTAGGTTATATAAATTAAATATGCTAGCCTGTTAATTCTTATATTGTGTCTAGGATTCATGGTGACTTATTTCAGCAAATAGTAAAGGGGCTAGAAATATGTTCCTAAAAACTTATGGAACTAAGTTAGATCTTAGCTACAAATGTGCATTCAGGAAAACAAATTCATTTTTCAATGTATTTGTCCTGAGTGCAGGCTAAAATGTAATGATAATTCTCGGAATTATTTTGCAGACCTCAAAGGAAGATCTTCTGCAGGCTGATTTTGAAGGTGCTTTAAAGTTTTTCAGAGTTCAGCTTCCAAAAAGATACAGGGCTGAGGAAAATGCCAGAAGATTGATGGAGCAGGCTTGCAATATTAAGGTAAGATACATGAATTTATATATAATAAAGATACAACTTGAATGAAGAAAGAATTATTTAAAACGCTTTCTCTGTACATTGCTGGACTTTGGCTATGTTAGGGTGATAGTATGTATGAACTAGTCTCAGACTTTTTTGTGAGGCTGATATGTATAAAATAACTTCTAGTAGGACTTGGAGTGAAAGTTAGTAGGTTCAGATTGTAACAATAGGAAGACAAACGTTTATCTTATAGGTAGGGCTCTAGAATGGGCCACTGTGATAGTGGTTTCCATGGCAGCAGACTTAGCATTTAGCTTTTGGCCATCTGTTTTAGGATTATTTACAACAAAGCAAGAAAAGCCTGCTTAGACAGTGCTTTCTTTTCTCTAAGGGACTTGGAAAGCTTTGGATGTTGGTCTGTCCACTTCCATCCCACATCTGCAAAATGGCTGTCGATACATTGCTCCTTATCATATGCCTAATAAAACTAAGTGAGATTTATAAAATAATTTGATATGGAAATTTCTATCCAGAAAATTGTGGGATCAGATTAGAGAACACATTTTTTTAAAAAAATTGGAACCAATTTACAAGTGTTAATTCTTGTACCTCTGGAAAATACTCGGGAATCTTCTTAACCTAACCTAAATACATAAATAGAAATTTCCCTTTTGAACAAAGAGACAGAGATCCTATGTCTTACAGACCTTATGTTCTTACAGAAGGAAACAGACAATAAATGACTAACATAATAAGTAAAGAATGTATTTAATGTGTTAGAAGGTGATAAATAGCTATGAAAAAAGGAAACATACGGTGAAATAAACAAGACCAGATTGAGGAGGAGAAGGAAAGTTACAGTTGTTATTAGGTAGTCAGAGTGGGTAGACCTCTTTAAGAGAGTGAAAGAAGGGTTAGCCATGGAGATGTCTAGGGGAAGAGCATTCCAGCAAGTTCAAAGGTCCTGCCGCTGGCTCATGCCTGGTGGGTTGGAAGAACAGCAAGGCCAGTGTAGCTGGAGCGAAGTGAATGAAAATGAGAGCTATAGGAGAGGAAGTTCGAGAGTTTACAAGGAGCCAGCGAATGTAGGAGTTAGGCTTTACTTTGGGTGAAGCGGCTAGCCCTTCCAGAGTTTTGAGTGGAAAAGTGATATGATCTGTCTGAGGTTTCAGAGGATCACAATGCTTACTTACTGTGTTGAGAACAGACTACCACAAGGTAAGGGTGAACGTAGGGAGATCCGACAGGGGTTTCTGCAGTAATCTTGTTGAGAAGTAATGATAGTGTTTGCCCGCTGAGAACATTGGGGATGGAGATGGAGTGGAGATGGAGGTGACTGGAACCTGAGTATATTTTGAAAGAGAACCAAGAGGATTTCATGACACATTACACATGGTTATGAGAGGAAATAGGGAGTCAAGATGACTCCACAGATTTTGGATTAGGCGATAAGTAGATAGAATTGCTGTGGAGTTATTAAACTTATTACTTCCAATGTACTTTGACATAGACTTCATCTAAGCACCATACCTACTTGAACACTTTTTTTGGTGTGACACTGTTTTTTTTTTTTTTATTTTAACTTATTTTAAAGTAAATTCTAAATGTTAGAAAGTCCAATTCAATGTTGAAAGTAAATAACTGGGAATAACTGGGAAGAAAAACTATATTGTCTTTCAAGTGAATTCTATATTCAAAAAAAAATCATTTTCCAAAGATATCAAGAAAAATAGGTCTCTGAATCTTCATCCTGGAATGCAGACTTTTAAAGCCTTCAGGACTGATTGTTTTATTTGGCTGGGCCAAATGACTAAGCATGAGCCACATTTGTCTGAGGACTTTGGTTTTTTTTTTTTTTTTTTTTTGTAAGTCTTTTTTTTTTTTTTTTTAATTTTTTTTTTCAACGTTTTTAATTTATTTTTGGGACAGAGAGAGACAGAGCATGAACGGGGGAGGGTCAGAGAGAGAGGGAGACACAGAACCGGAAACAGGCTCCAGGCTCTGAGCCATCAGCCCAGAGCCTGACGCGGGGCTCGAACTCACGGAGCGCGAGATCGTGACCTGGCTGAAGTCGGACGCTTAACCGACTGCGCCACCCAGGCGCCCCAGTCTGAGGACTTTGAAAGCACATTGCAGTGGCCATTGTGACTTTGATTGAATTTTGTGGGACGTTGGTTTGAAAGACAGACTTCAGCCCCTGATTGTTCCAGAGCTGTCAGAGAAAAGTACTGTAAGTGGAACAGTGCTGTAGGAATCTGTTAAAATAAAACATTCATTTCTAAGAGTGAAAAATTAGAGAGTTAGGAGAACTAGTAAGGTAGAAAGCTAAATGTCTTCAAAGGAAATTTGGTAGCATTGGATAATCATTGGTAATGAAAAACCCAGGAAAACAATTCAAAATTATGAGATACATAGGGAAGGATTTTTTTTTTCCAATATAATTTATGAAGCTACTTAGGGGTTGTAGGCAACTAACAATTGTCAGGCTGGAAACATGGGATCCGAAAGACAAAGAAACTTAAAATGTTAGAAAGTAAGTTCAAAATATGATCAGAGTGGACCATTTCTGGAATGAATATGTCCAACCAGAGTGACTTGCGTGAAGATGAACAGGTAGACATGAATTGTTATTTCAAGTAAGAATAGCGTTACTTGATTCTGTTTTTTGTTTTTACGTTTTGTTTGGGGGTTTGTTTTTTGTTTTTGCGTTATCTAAGGAAAGTAACTTTTTCTTGGGTATTTAAAATAGTACTCACAGGACACTAGTTTTTATCATGGTATAATTCACATAACATTGTGTTTGTTTCACTTGCAAAATTTGTTTCTTGGGGTGAGGACTTTCAAGATCCACTCCCTTAGGTACTTTTAAACATGCAGTATGGTACCAACTATGGTCACTATGCTGTATGGTACATCCTCATGGCTCATTTATTTTATAATGAATAATGTCATCATTTTATAATGAAATTTGTACATTTTGACCCCCTTTACCTACTTTGCCCCCTCCTACACTCCCTGCCTCAGGCATCAATCTGTTCTCTTATATCCATGAGCTTGGTATTTTTGTTTTATTTTTGTTTCATTTTGTTTTGTTTTAGATTCCACAAATAAGTGAGATCATACCATATTTATCTTTTTCTGCCTGACTTATTTCACTTAACATAATGCCCTCAAGTGCCATATTGTGCCCAATGGCAAGATTTCATTCTTTATTGTGGCTGAATAATATTCCATTGTGTACGTGTACCACATTTTCTTTAGCCCTTCATCCATCAGTGGCCATTTAGGTGGTTTCCATTACTGGCTATTGTAGATAATGCTGCAGTGAACATAGGGGTGCATGTTATGTTTTCAAATTAGTGTTTTCGTTTTATTCAGATAAACAACCAGGAGTGAAATTGCTGGATTGTCTAGTAGTTTTAATTTTTAATTTTAATTTAATTATTTGAAGAACCTTCATCTTCCATTGTGGTTGCACCAGTTTACATTGCCACCAACAGTTGCACAAGAGTTCCCTTTTCTCCATATCCTTGCCAACACTTATTTCTTATCTTTTTGATAAGAGCCACTCTAACAGGTGTGAAGTGATATCTCATTGTGATTTTGATTTGCATTTCCCTGATGATTAGTGGTGTTGAACACCTTTTCATGTACCTGTTGGTCATTTGCATGTCTTCTTTGGAAAAAGGTCAATTCAGATACTCTGCCCATTTTTTAATTGGATTGTTTGGGGTTTTTTGCTATTGAGTTATATGAGTTCTTTATATATTTTAGACATTAACCCTTTATAAGACATATGATTTGCAAGTATTTTCTCTCATTCAATATATTGCCTTTTCCTTTTGTTGATGATTTTCCTTTGCTGTGCAGAAGTTTTTTAGTGTGATGTAGTCCTACTTGTTTATTTTTCCTTTTTTTTTTGTCTTTGTTTTTTTATGTCAAATCCAAAAACAATCACCACCAAGACCAATGTCAAGGAGCTTACCACCTATGTTTTCTTCTAGGAGTTTTATGGTTTCATATCTTATGTTCAAGTCTTTCATCCATTTTGAGTTAATTTTTGTGTATGGTGTAAGATAGTGGTCCAGTTTCATTCTTTTGTACATGGCCTTCCAGTTTTCCCATCCTCCTTTATTGAAGAAATTGTCCTTTCCCCCCAGGATATACAGTCCTGGCTCCTTTGTTGTAAATTAATTGACCATATATGCATGGATTTATTTCTGACTTTTCTATTCTGTTCCACTGATCTACATGTCTGTTTTTTAATGCTACTACCATACTGATTCGATTAATTTGGCTTTGCAATATAGTTTGAAGTCAGAGAGTGATGCCTCCAGCTTTGTTCTTCCCTCTCAAGATTGCTTTGGGTATTGGATCTTTCCTGGTTCCAGAGGAATTTTAAAATTGTTATGTTTCTGTGAAATATGCCGCTGGAATTTTGATAGAGATGACATTGAATCTATAGATTGCTTGGAGTATATGGACATTTTAACAATATTAATTCTTCTAATCTATGAGCATGGAGTGTCTTTCTACTTATTTGTGTCTTCAGTTTCTTTCATTAATGTCTTTTAGTTTTCAGTGTACAGATCTTCCCTTGGTTAAATTTATTCCTAGGTATTTTTTGATGCAATTATAAATGGGATTGTTTTCTAATTTCTCTTTCTGATAGTTTCTTATTCATGTATAGAAATACATGTAGAATACACGCAGAAATACATTGATTTTTGTATCACAGGACATCTTTTTAATTTATAACACGGTTATGAGGCAGATGTGAGGTGAAACTCAGAGAAGGAAGACGTAAGTAGTACAATATCCAAGCACCCTGCCAGAACTAGAGCATAGGTTTCCAACCTAAAGTTTTAAAATTGTGTTTAAACTGAGACCTACATTTTAAAATAGCTTTTATATTAAAACCCTGACCACCCAGACACATCCTAATAAAAACTTACCCTTGTAATTTGTCACGCACTCTGATGTTTCCTCTCTCTACTACTGTTTTGTATTTTGTGTCATTTAAACTCCCCTCCCCCCAAGAAAAGTCTTCAAACTGAAAAGGTAGTCATAACCCACTAACTCGATCTCACAACAGCTTGCAATATTGAAAACACCCTGAGGCCTGTCATACTGTTCTCACCACCTCCCCCTTCCCCATCCTGATATGCTGCAACTTGTAAGAGGTGTTAACAGTGAATAATGGAAGTAGGGGTGTGGTGAGAATGTGAGTCATCATGCCATCATTATAGCAGGATATGCTAGCAACTGGGAATTTTAGGAACCAGCGGATTGAGAGATCAAGGCTACGTGTTAGACAAAGGTGACGGCAGGTAGGGAAGAGGCAAAAAAGTTGCACTCACCATTTCTTAGGTATAGCCTTGAGATTAAAGATAGAATGTTGGCCAAAAATAATGAAAATTGTTTTAATTTTAATTATTTTCAAAGTTAGGATCCGTGTATGGTTGTATCTTCTTTGAATGGACATGTTCTCATTTAATTAATTACCCAATAAAATGAATCACTTTCCTCTAACTTTTAAAGAACTAGGTGATCAGTGATTTCAGTGAACGGACTGGTTTTAAAATAGGTGGGAGAGTTGCAGGTGAAAAATAACTTACTAGCCCTGTATGTGGTTTATTTCTGTGAGTGTACCAACAAGATGTATTAACAAACCCCACTGGATTAGATAAATAACTTTATTCTTTGAAAAGCTGTGTAATAGTAAATATCAAAAATGTTTTTGTGTTTATTTTTTCTGATTTAAGTAACATGTTTTAAAATTTTCAAATATCTCCCTGCTCCTATGGTTTTAGACAGTTTAATAAAATCAGGAAATATGCTGACCCATCAGACTTGATTTGAAAAGTCATATTGAATATACACTTCCTCGGGTTTTGTTGAATATTGTTATTCAAATGTTACCTTGTAGTTACAAATTCTGCTATTACAGACCTTCTTAAACTTGATTTTTGGCTTCGTGGACTCTAAATCAGTAGAAATTTTGATTTCTTTATACAAGCATATGAGGATTTTGTTTTTCCTGGTAAGAGACTATATACCTTTTATTAGATTCTTTTAATCTCTTAATTTTTAAAATATTTTTATTTATTTTAGAGAGAGAGAACAGGAGCAGGGGAGGGGCAGAGAGAGAGGGAGACACAGAATCTGAAGCAGGCTCCAGGCTCTGAGCTGTCAGTCCGGAGCCCAACACGGGGATTCAACTCATAAACCATGAGATCAGGACCTGAGCCAAGGTTGGACAGCCCACTGACCGAGCCACCCAGGCTCCCCTTATTAGATTCAGGAATTCAGTGACTCAAAAAAATTAACCTCTATATTGTGGAACAATCTTAAACTTGTTAAGTAAATTGATATTTCTGTAGAGCATGTAAGAGTTTATGAATGGGTATCTACAAATATTCAAGGGCTTATATATATAAACTTTATAACTCTTGACCTTTTTTATATATTTTTATTCAGTATCATTTATATTATATTAGGTTGAATTGATGAAATTGCCATTCTTTTTGGTAAAAAATGTCAGATATTAAACATCGTATATAATTTAATTCAGTATTTCATGCCTCCATATGATTCAATGCTATGTATGATGTTATGTATTCAATGCTATAAGGATGAAATACTAAAATTTTGAGTCTTTTAATTATAATGGAATTCATTTAGCTGCCGTTGCTCTCATAGGAATAAAGAAAAATAAACTAGAAGAGTAAAATACCTGTAGTAGAAGTTAGAGTACTGTGTATACCTTACTTCTATGGACATGTAAACTTTTCCTAAGAATTACTCTCTAAAGACTGGGAAGCAAGTCTTGTCTGTTTTCCTTCCTTCCTTCCTTCCTTCCTTCCTTCCTTCTCCCCTTCCTTCCCTCCCCCCCTTCCTTCCCTCCCTCCCTTCCTCCTTCTTCCCTCCTTCCCTCCCTCCCTCCCTTCCTTCCTTCCTTCCTTCCTTCCTTCCTTCCTTCCTTCACTTTCTTCCTTTCTAGTTGATTTTTATTTGGAATAATGTTGCACATGCCTCATTTGTGATGCACCTCATTAGTAGCAAAGTTCATCACATCCTCAAAATATTCTGTTGCGGGGGTGCGCCTGGGTGACTCCGTTAAGCATTCAACTCTTGATTTCAGCTAAGGTCTTGATTTCAGGATTGTGAGTTCAAGCCCCGTGATAGGCTCCACAGTAGGCATGGAGTCTACTTTAACAACAACAACAACAACAAAAATCTGTTGGTGGATCTTCATAAAATAAAATTTTAAAATAGAAATTAGCCTATTTCATTATTTGAACAAAATTAAAACTTCAAAATGTGACATTGAACTCAAACAAGGTAATTAAGAAAGAAAGTTCATTTACTGAGTGCACAGTGAGATCGTGACTTGAGTGCCTGTCGTGTGTCGGGAGTTAAGATGAGACTTTAAGGATTAGCAGGGGTGAAAGAGTATCCGAGGCAGGGGGAAGGATGTTCCAAACAAAGAATATACAGAGGCCCAGAGGTAGGAAAATATGGCACTGTCCAAGCCCTCATCATAGTTGATGACCGGAGAATAGGAAATACCTTGGAGACAAGGTATCCAGGAGCCAGACGGCTGGTGCAAAGCCATGTGAGCCATGGTACGCAATTTGGATTTTTCCTGGGGGCAATGGGAAGCATTGTGAGGGGTTAAATAGGAGGTGGAAATGATCAGCTGTTTAAGAAAGGTCTTTCTGGCTGCTGTGTGGCGATGAACTGAAAGGGGTAAGATTAGATATTAGTGACAGACCAATTCGGTGAGAAGTGACCAGAGTATCTGCTATGGGCTGGAGAGAGATGGACAGATTCCAGAGATATTCAGGAGGTGGAATCAACAGAACTTAGTGATTAAATGTGAGCATTACAGCCGGGAAAGAGAGCCGCGACGACACCCAGAACTCTTAAGCAACTTGGTAGTAATCACACTGCAAAGGGAACAAACAAAAAGCAACAAGTTACAAGGCTGGAACACAGTGAGTGAAGTGTTGGACACGTTAGGTTTGCAATGTGTATCCACAGACTCATATCCAAATATATAGAGATACCAAGTAAGTGGATGCTAGAGATCTGAGCTGACAGTAGGCATTTGGATGTCATCGGCATTGAAACCACGGGAGTGGGTGAATTCTCACAGAGGAGCAGAGAGGAGTGTTGAGGATAGATACATTAACGTGTAAAAAATGGGCTGAGAAGTAGAAGCTGGTGAGACTGAGACAGCAGGAGCAAACCCAGTAGAGAAGTGAAGTGTGAATGCTAAGGGAAGATGTATTTGTTTTCAAGAAGGAAGAAGATGAATAAATGTCAGCAGTGCTTAGAGGTCATATAAGGTACTGAGGAGTGGAAAGCAGACATTGCGCAATAATGATAAAGAGGTCCTTAATAGCCTTAGTGAGAGCAGTTTCAGTGGAGTGATGAAGTATAAACTCCAATGATTCAAGAAATAAGTGGAAGGGGAGGAAATGGAGAACGGAAGATAACACAATTCTTCTAAGAAGCTTAGTGTGGAAAGAAGATGGGAGATGGAAGAGACGGCCAGCAGGCCAGGGCGTAAGTACGAGAGAGATGAGAAGATAAGAGGTTGAGATGGGTTTGGGGGGGATGGGAAAATGAGTGTTTAAATGCTAAAAAGCCTCAACGAATCAGTTTCTTCATTGAGCACCTACTGTATACCAGGCACTGTGCTAGATCCAGGGAATATCAGGTAGAACAAAAGCAGATATGCTCCCTGAAATCATGGGGTTTACACTATTGTGTGGAAATATTACATAGTCACCTTAGTAAATGTGTAATTACAGAGTGAGATAAATGCTCAGATGGGATGTAATAAGGCTATATGAGGAGAAGGAACAAAGGAGCCTGACTGACTCAACCAACAATTTAGGGAAAGCTTTCTTGAACTGAGATTCTAAGGCATTCCCGACTGAAGGAACAATATGTACAAACACTGTGAGGTAGGAAGGAGTAAGGTATGGTTAAGAAACTGGGAGAAGGCCAATGTGACTATAGCTCAGAGAATCCTGAGGGTTGATATGTAGGGACCAGACCACTCCATCTTTAAATAAGAAGGAAAGGCCCACAGAAAGAGAAATGTTGAAAATTCAGTAAAGAAAGGGGAAAATATCAACAGAGACAGGATTATGAGGAGATAAGGGCTTAGATTAAAAAAGAATGGACCTTTTTTCCATTCAAGGGAATGAGGAAGAATCGATGGACATAAAGGGAATGTGCAGTTTGATGAGAAAATTGAGAGTATTTCATTTGAAGGTTTGTGTTATTTCAGTTAAGCAGATTCTAGAATGAAGGGAATACACAGAGTAAGAGGTGTTAGAGAACATAGAGAAGTTTTTAGAACAGACATTGCAGAGATTGGAAGAACTAAGTGGGAAAACACAAGATTATTGGACTATGGTTGGAGATCATGAATTCATAGTGGCAAAAATCTGCAGTGGTTTGTGAGTTTCTCTGGAAACACTCGGCAGCCCAGATGTATTCATGAAGAAATGAGTTATTTTGACCCAGAGTTGAGGTTTGCCAGAATGAGGCAAAAGAAGGACAGTGGGGCCAGGGCAATGGTGCACTAAGAGACCAGATCTTGGGGGGAGGAGAGGGATGAGGAAAAGGGGAATCCCTGATTTGTAGCCAATTTCCATGGTGTAAATATTCCCACCATGGCCAATTTCAAGGTACCAGTGACTTAAGAACTGGCTCACACAATGTCCAAGTGCTAACAGTTGCTTCTCAGGAACCGGTAGTTGATGACTCTAGCGCACCACAGGTTCAGAGATGAGGGTAGTAGCCAGAGAGTGGTTGACATGATGGAAAATGGAGACTAACAAATAGAAAAGAAAGTGAAGACCAATGAGGACTGCAAGAAACGCGGGTGAGGGAGAGCTGCAAAGAATTGTTGAAATCCATGACTAAGGAGATTGGTAGAGGAGGACGTTAAATGACTTGGTGGTGGTTACCCAAGAAAAAAGCAACTTTCCTCCCAAAACTCTTATATTTGAAAGACAGTTGGGCGACACTGGAAGACAGTACTGACTTGTACTTAAATTTTCCAGCTGTTAGCTCAGGTTGATTAGTGGCAGCAGAACCACGCCAATTGCTATGTTGCCATCTATGGCCATCTCCTCTGACTTGCTTCTCTCCTTCCTAGCAACAGTGCTACTCTCTCTCCCATCTTCCTGTGATCATAGACATTCGAGATGCACTGGGGAGAAATGTGCAGAGCAACAGGAGCAGGGGAGGTGAGGGGGGCCCTGCCATCTTCACCACAACACCAAAATTGTCTTCCGGCCCTATGCGGGAGAGGTAGCCACCAATGACAAGATGTTACCATGGTAACTACTTGCCTCGGAAAATTCTAAGCTCTGCTCCAGCTCAGTTACCTCTCTGCTGAGATGGACAATTATCCACCCTCCCACAGTGCATTGGTATAATTTGATCTTGCCTCTCACAAATCATGTCTTTAATGGAATATGGCAAATTTGTTAATCTAGAAATTTAACATTTTTCCCTGTTTAAGACCTCCATATTTGTAACCATGAATTTTAATTTAACTGTTTGAAAAAAAAAAAACTTTCACACTAGAACAAAAGTGTTAAGAACATTTGTATTGAAAGCAATTTACTTCTAATTTCTTCATAGTATTTGCTGTTTATTTCTGGATGTTATTGCTGTGTGTAAACAAGAATATAATCTCCCAAACAAATGCTTTCTTTGAATTAGCAATGAGGCCACACAGAAGCTTCTGTCAACTTCATGGATCTAAAATGTGTGCCCTTATGTGCACTGTGGAAAGGGTTCATTTTTAATGGAACCACATCTGGTGTTCCTTTCCTATAAAGACCTCTACATTGACAACCACAGTTGGGAATATTTGGCTTAAAGGATCATAATCTTCTGCTGGGGAAGTATTATGTTGTAGGATACAGAAAGGTGATAAATAACAGATTGATAACAAAGTAGTTTCTATATCAAAACATTTACCTCTTTTTTCCTTCGAGGCTTCTGTTAACATTCATAGTCCTCAGTGTGCCTCATATTTGGGGCATTGTTTTGTTTTTTCCCCAAAACAGGGGTTAATGCAGGTTGATCTTGCTTCTCCCAATCGTGTACTGTGGGAACGGGCAGGAAACGTGTAAATGTGGGCATACTCTGAAACACTTGATGACAGGTGGAGAAAATAGGCCACAGCTCCAGATGCCCAGGCGTCAGGCACCCTCCACATTTAGAAAACTCAGCTTTTCTGGCTGTTCCTAATCAGCTAGAATGCATTTGTCCCTTATTTACTTCTGCCATTTTATTCTACCACTACCCCTATACCTGCCAGTCATTTTCTTTCAGTTTATTAAGGAGAAAGCCATATAGATATTTTTAAATTAACTTGATGGGTAAACCTGGGTATTGTATCTTGAGCTAATCTATATAAATCATTAGGTTGTCCTACACCAAAGAAAAATAAGATAAACGGATATAAAAATTGATTTTTATACGGGCGTCTCTCTATTTAGTAAGAGAAACAATAAATCATAGGATTAAAGCATTACACCCTTTTATGCATTCCAAACGGTATGATGTCCTCAGGCAGAGCTTCCCACATAGAATTAACAACAAAAATGAACCCTCAAAACTGCTATTTCGACTAGCAGTTTCTCTCCCTTCAAGCTTTAAGTATCTTTTTCTCCCCAGCAACTAATTCACTCTCAGCTAATGGTTATGCTCTTAAGTGGGAGTTTTCATATTTCATATACCTTTCTGCAGTGTTTTGCCCAACACTGTCTATCTGTTACAATTTGTGTTTATCTGTGTTGGAGAATAAAGTTAGAACCCGTCTTCACTCTTTGGAAACAGTGGTAACAAATAATTTTCCCACAACTACTTACACTGAGATCCACCTTTCTTTGATTATTTTTTTTTTCTTTACTATTTGAATTCATATTAAGATTATATTTAAAGTGTGCTCCACAGTTTGTGTTTGGAGATCTATTTTAGACAAGAAAATGTATATAGTGTTCCTCTGTGTCTTTGTTGCTCCTCACTAGAAATAATTTAATTTTGATTCTTTTAGGTAGCCATTAAAATAGACATAAATGTTGAGAGTATTTAAGATAGGTTGCATTAAGAAGTCTGGGCCATTGGATCGTGGGGGGGGTTAGTATTCCAAACCTTCCAACCACAGCTGTTTCAGCTGCGGGTGCCTCTACTCTGGGGAGAATCAGGTAAAATTACATTATATTTACTTGGTTATTATATTCTTGTTTCGCCAACTCATGGACCCATTTAGCATTTCACTGGCAAATAACTGAGTCTCATTAATGCTCTCGAGAACTTACTTATTTTACTGTTATGCCTTTTTCTCTCCTTCTCCCTACCCCCCAGCAAAAAATTCTTTTAAAACAGCGGAAGTAATACGTAAATGAAAATAGCAACCAGAAAAAGATAGTGAAAATGTTTAAGTGTTATTCACATGTCTCCAACAGTTGTCAACCTTTCTGAAGCTCCACTTAAAGGCAAACAAACTGCTGAGGGGAAAATTATATTCCTTGTTATAGCTGATAGTTGTGATTGAATGGGAAATACTTTCTCATTGTCAATTCCCCTGGCCTGGGGACTTTTTATTGGTACCCAGTAGAGAGTGATTTCTTTCCTCTGGAGTGTCTAACCTTTTCCCTGCCTGCACCACTTCCTACCCAGATGACTGCAGTATGCAGTTGACATGGTCTCTTTCAGATACCCATTATTTATTATTATGATGCTGCTGCTGTTATCATTATGTGAGGGAATCTTGGAGCACAAATCACATGAAGAGGTGGTAAAACTTCGTGTTAAGTGGTTTAGGTTAGAAGCTTCAGCACCCAAGCTGGCACAGGGTCAGCGCATTTATCAGTGTGTTCTCTGCAGCGTTTCATTCTCTTTTCCACGCACAGCGTTATCCTCCAGTATCCCTTACCCCCAAGATCACAGTGCTTCCCACTAGCCCTCGCTCCATGTTGAAGTTTCTTGCTAGGTTGATTCCTCAATAGGCAGTACTTTTTTTCTGGGTCTCATGTCTGCCCCCAGTTTCATGTCTGTAGTAATCTGCTAGGGCAGCCATAATAAAATACCACAGACTGTGTGGCTTAAACAGCAGAAATCTGCTTTCTCAGTGTTCTGGAGGCTGGAAGTCCAAGATCAAGGTGTTGGCAGGTTTGGTTTCTTCGGAGGCCTGTCTCCTTGTCTTACAGGTGGCTTCCCCCTCACTGTGTTCTCACATGGTCATCCCTCTGTATTGTCTGTGTCCTATTCTCTTCTCGTAAGGACCCCAGTCCTGGGGGTTAGAGCTCCAACAGGTGCATTTGGGAAGCATACAGTTCAGTCCATAATAAGGTCTTTTTCATCATCAACAAAGTGTCAGCTTCTCTCCACTTTCTCTGAAAATGCTGTCTTCTGAACATGGATCTTATTTGGCAACCCTTAACTGATCTCCAGCATCTGGTAATAAGACGTGACAGTTTCTGATGTTTGTCAGCACACCAAAGTTCTCCCATGTTATCGTGAAATCTCAGATTATCGAAAAGATTTTCTTTTTCTTCACAGTTTCACCCTCCACTTCCATCAGCCCACGTGGTTGGCAAGGCGTTTCCTCTGGCATGCGTGTTAGCTTGTTAAAAGTTCTAATTTACCTTATATAAGGTTCTGGTATAGTCTCACTGCATTAACTTCCTTATCGTCCCGCCTTTATATTATATCATATCTTATATAAACCACAACCTCCTTGTTTCTGTTCCTTTCCTAAAAGAGAGGCAGTGAGTTGTGCAAGTAAGTTATGTCTTAACAGGATGTCCAGCGATAGAAGAAGGTCTCTCTTCTATTATAATAAAATGGATTATTTTAGGCAACAGCAGACTGTGAATACAACATACAACATAGGAACTTAGTTTATTTTCTGAAATCATTTACATAAAATTTTTTCTTCTAAGACATTTCACCAAATTTTAAGATGGCCGTTGTTTAAGAGGTCAGATGGCATGCATTGCCTTGCCGGGGGAAGATCCTGAAGAAAATTGTCTGGCATAGCAGGAGCTTATTAGACCCTTCAGAATCCATAGTCTCAAGCCCCTGACTTCGGCTGTCTGGACTGTAACAGCCACCTGAGAATAACTGGTCTCTCCGGCTTGAGTTCCTGGCTTCTCCAGTTTCCTGTATTCACCACCACTGGAGTTGTCTGCCTGGAAAATCAACCTCCTCTTGTCACTCCTCACCTCCCAGTACCCTGCTGGCTCCCTGTTACCCGCAGGATACGCACCCCCCTTCCCCCCCACCCCACCCCCCCACCCCCGCCTCAGCTTGGCAGACAGCCCCTTCTTTCACACCAATATGCCATGCCCCTTCCGGGCTTTGGCACATCTTGTCCCTTCCGCCTGGAGTACTTTCCCTCTGTGGAGTGCCTGGAAAAGGCAGAGGCTTTGGAGGCAGACAAGTCTAGTGTTGAATTCTGACTCCACTTCTTACTGACTGAGTGACCCTGAGAAATTTACTTAATCTCCTTGAGTAGTTTTCTCATCATGAAACGAGGCTAATACCTACGGCACAAGGATGTTGTAAGAATGATTAAAGCTAAGCATATGCGCGACTGACCGCTAAATTATTTATCATTTCCAGTTGCAGTTATGGGATCAAGCAAACCCCTATTTACCCTTTAAGACCCAGATCAGACATCACGTCCTCTGGGAGCCTAGGCTGTTATTTAACTCTGGTAATTCCTGCACTAGAGCAACAGAATTGCGGTGAAAAATGTGGTTTTTCTGAAGCCATGTTGTTGGAGTTCAAATCTTGGCTTCTTTATGTATTACCTCTATGATCTCTGGTAAGTTACTTATACTCCCTGTACCTCAGTTATCTGCTCTGTAAAATAAGGATAATATTATCTACGAAATAGGATTACTGTGAAGATTAAGTGGGATAATATATACACTTGACCCTTGAACAACACAGACTTGGAATGTGTGGATCTACTTAAATGTGGATTTTTTTTTTTTTGACAAATACAGGACTGTAAATGTATTTTCTCTTCCTTATGATTTTCTTAGTAACTCTTTTACTCCAGCTTACTATATTATAAAAATATAGTATATAATACATGACATCAAAATATGTGTTAATCAACTGTTGATGTTATTGGTAAGGCTTCCAGTCATCAGCAGACTACTAGTAGTTAAGTTTGGGGAGAGTCAAAAGTTACATGTGGCTTTTTTACTATGTGGGAGGTCAGTGCCCCTAACCCCCCCACATTGTCCAAGGGTCAACTGTGTAAGAAATTTAGCACAATGCTGTGCATGGTTAGTATACAAAAAATATTAGCCATTATTACTATATTTATTTTCTTTTTCTAAAGTGTATTTATTTTGAGAGAGAGAGTGTGTGTGTGTTTATGTGTGTATACACATGAGCAGGGGAGGGGCGGCGGGGGGTGGGGGGAGATGGAGAGAATCCCAAGCAGGCTCCACGCTCAGCACGGGGGCCCAACTCAGGGTTTGATCCCGTGACCCTGAAACCATGGCCTGAGCCAAAATCAGTAGTCAGGCGCCCAACCAACAGAGCCATCCAGGCATCTCATTACTGTATTTACTTTGAATCATTTTCTCTTATTGTGAGTTCTTCAAGGCTTTGACTATACCTTCCTCTTCTCTAGATGCCTTATGTCTCATCCAGTGTCTCACAGAGTAGCTGGATCAAAGAAGTCATTCATTAAATATTTATTTAGTTAACAAATCCTGTCCATTTAAGATGAAGAAGATTGGGCTTTAAATCCTCTTTGAAAAGACTTCTGGAAATAAACAGAAAAAAAACATTACATTGAATAGTATTCCAGGGTTTTTGTTTTGTTCTGTTTTTTTTTTTTTTTTTAACGTTTATTTATTTTTGAGACAGAGAGACAGAGCATAAACGGGGGAGGGTCAGAGAGAGAGGGAGACACAGAATCTGAAACAGGCTCCAGGCTCTGAGCAGTCAGCACAGAGCCCAACGCGGGGCTCGAACCCACGGACAGTGAGATCATGACCTGAGCCGAAGTCGGACGCTTAACCGACTGAGCCACCCAGGCACCCCTGTTCTGTTTTTTTAGAGAGAGAGCGAGAGCAAGGGAGGAGCAGAGGGAGAGGGAGAGAAAAAGAACCCTAAGCAGTCTCCATACCCAGTGTGGAGCCTGGACGCAGGGCTGGATCTCACAACCCTGAGATCATGACCAGAGCCGAAGTTAAGAGTCAGATGCTTAAGTGACTCAGCCACCCAGACACCCCTTCCAGGTTTCTTTCTACAGGAAAGTGAAATAGCTGAGTTTTTTTTTAATCTGAATTTTGCTTTCAGAAAGGTGTCTATCATATTGTATATATTACAGGGGTCATGAAATACGACTCTGTGAGTTTTCCACCTTTATAGACCTTTAAGACTTGGATGGAGGCTCAGCTTTCTTCCTTGATGCTCTGGTAACCAGGTGCCCTTGTATATCTTCAGCTATTAGATTTTTCAGATAATTATTCAATGATTTTTAGACTACTAAAAGTCTTTTCAAGTTTCATCTAGTTTCATTTGCATTAACTTCTTAGTTATCTATAGTAAAAATAACTGTGTTGAAAGAACTGAGGCTAAGATGTATGTGCCACAGCCTTTTTAAACAGGGAGAAACATCAAATTAGAGTTTATGATCAAGACTGCTAATACAGATCTCAAAAGACAAACTTGTCTCTTCCTTATTTATGTATGAAATTCTAGTCATATTTTATATTTTCTTCATATATTTCATAATTATCAATTACTTTATTCATAAACTAAATTCAAGGAATGTTAATAGCGTATCTGCATATTTATGCTTGCGCACTGTGTCATTTGTCTACTGCTGCGTGATAAACAGTCCCAAAATTTACTGGTCTGTATCAACAGTATTTCTCATGATTCTGAGAGTTGGCTGGGTGGTTCTTCTGCTTCTGTCTCTGGATTCGTTCATGTGATAGATGGTATTCAGGTGGGACAGCTCTGGATAGGATCTCTCTTTCCACCTGTTTTCTTACCGTGAGCTTCTTCACAGTATTATGGTCCCAGGTTTCCAAAAAGTAAGACCAGTGCACAAGTACACATCAAACCTCTGCATGTGTCACAGTTATCAGGTCGCATTGACCAAATCAAATCACATGGAGAGTCAGTGTTAAAAAGGACTACACATGGGAAATGGATACCAGGAGACCTGACTGAATGGGAGCCATTCCTCTAACAATCTACCACACATATACTTGGTAACTTTATGTTCAAGTATATTTGTGTTTATAAATTAACTTAGTTTCTGAGAATGTGGGGTGGAAAGGATACTTTCTTGCCATTTTAATAATATATACTTACATTTATTAATAATTTTATTTATAATACCCTTTCATACAATTTTTATTATGAACTGATATTGCATTTTCAATTAATATTTTTTTATTAGCTGATGCTGCATTTTCAATTAAAAAATATTTTCACAATGAAACTGAGTAAAGCCAGCATTAATTTAGGTTCCCTGATAGCAGAAGCAGTAGTTGCTTATGAACTGTTAATAAAATTTGAGTAGAGATACTCTGATTACAAAGAAAATACATCTTGTGATATTGATTTTATCATTCAGCAGAGAATGGGTTTCCAGAGTTCAGAGGAAGCTTAAAAATTTTTAAGTGATCTACACTGTAGCATACTCAGTGGTGAAAGGCTGAAAGTATTTCCTCTAAAATCAGAAACAAGACAAGGATGCCCATTCTTGCCACTTTTACTCAATGTAGTCTTAGCCAGAGGGGCGCCTGGGTGGCTTAGTTGGTTAAGTGTCCAATTTTGGCTTAGGTCATGATCTTGCTGTTGGTGAGTTCGAATCTCTCTGCTGTCAGTGCAAAGCCCACTTCAGATCCTCTGTCACTGTCTTGCTCTCTACTCCTCCCCCACTCACGTGTGCACACACACGGGGGCGCTCTATCTCCCTCCCTCCCTCCCTCCCTCCCTCCCTCCCCCCCCTCTCAAAAATAAACAAAAAAAGAAGTCTTAGCCAGAGCCATTAGACAAGAAAAAGAAATAAAAGGCATCCTAACTGGAAAGGAAGAAGTAAAACTGTCACTATTTCTAGGTGACATGACATTATATAGAGAAAAACTTAAATACTACATCAAAACTGTTAAAACTAATAAATAAATTTACCTAAGTTGCAGAATACAAAATCAATAAGCAAAAATCTGTTGTGCTTCTATACATTAATAATGAACTATCAGAAAGAGAAATTAAGAAAATAATCCCACTTGCAGTTTCATCAAAAAGAGTAAAATACCCTGGAATGAATTTAACCAAGGAGGTAAAAGACCTTTATATTGAAAACTATAAGAAGGGACAGTCTCTCCAGTAGATGGTGATGAGAAAACTGGAGAGCCACATTCCAAAGCATGAAACTCCCCCACTGTCTTACACTATACACAAAAATTAACTAAAAATAGATTAAAGGCTTGAACGTAAGACCTGAAACCTTGGGGCGCCTGGGTGGCTCAGTCGGTTGAGCGTCCAACTTCGGCTTAGGTCACGATCTTGCAGTTTGTGAGTTTGAGCCCTGCGTCGGGCTCTGTGCTGACAGCTCAGAGCCTGGAGTCTGCTTCAGATTCTGTCTCCCCTTCTCTCTGCCCCTGCCATGCTCATGCTCTGTCTCTCTCTGTTTCTCAATAATAAATAAACATTTAAAAAATTAAAAAAAAAAAAAAAGACCTGAAACCTTAAAACTCCTAGAAGAAGACATAAGCAGTTATCTCCCTGGACCCAGTTAATCTGTGTTTGTTTTAATTCATCTCAGGGTTCAGCTGGAGTCATTTTATCCCAACAGATAGAACTTTAGACTCTCAATATATGGGTGATGCAGTTAAGCTCATTTTAATGTAAAATTTTCACGGAGGGCCATGGATAGATAGTCTCAGAAGGACTAAAAAGAACTAGTTTTATACCTAGAAAGAAGGGTAATAAAACTTTCTTGTAAAATAATCAGACCTGTCGTCAGTGTAGTATCACAAGATCCAAACTCTAATGACTTGATTTTGGATGGATCCAGGATCTGGGGCATGGGGAATGAATGCAAAAGAAGAGACTGTGTAATATGTTCTCAGTATTTAGAGAAAAATACAGTTGAAAAAGAGAGGGAAGACCAAAAACATGGGAAAGATCCAGTATTTTGTTTTTTGAAAAACAGGATCCATGAGTAGAGTATTTCATTTGTCAGGAAAACTGCTGCCTTAGACACAATCTGCCTTTAATGCCCAGAGATACGTGCCGCTGTCAGAAGGAGCAGAACTTAATCTTGCCTGTTTGGCTGATGTTTGCAGGTATTTTTGATGAATTGAGGCCGAAGTCAGGTCTAAAACATCCTCCCCACCAGAGAGCTGGTGATGGATCAAGTGAACTAAGTGCACGCACATGCTGCAGAAAGCCGCGGCAGGCCCATCCCGGCTCTCTCCGCAGCCCCTCCTCTCCTAACCGCCGTGTCAGTGACGTGTGTGTGCGGGCAGTGGGCGCCCACGCAGCCAGCTCCTCGCTGCCTCCCTCACGGATGTCTCTGTGTGCTCCTGCCTCTCGCTGGTGCGTCTGCAACCCAAGTGCCTTTCCGCAGCTTGCTGTTCCTACATATTTCTCCCTTCTGATTCTGTGTAACTTGCCATTTTTCTTTGAAGGCACCGCCGGTTAATACTAAATTTGTAACAATAGTAGCCACCACAATTATATCTTGCTTCTGTAGATGCTTGGCATGTTTACCATTTAATCGTTATTTTAACGTCACAAAATACCCTTATTGACCTGAGTGGACAGATCAGAAAACAGGCACAAAATGTTTAAGTCTCTAACAGGGACCACTTGGCTCATAAGGGGCTGAGCCCAAACCCAAATCCAGGCAGCCTGGTTCCAGAGTCTGTGCTTTACTACCTCGCTTACGCCCACTATTTTTTGTTTTGAACTTGTCCTATACTACATAGTTCTTGAAGGCAGTCAGTATTTATAAGTTGTTTAATATTGCCAGTATTTATCAGTCGCTTACAAGATTTAAGACACTTTGACTCAGTGTGATTAAATTAAATTGCATCTATTCATTCCTTTGCTTAATAAGCATCTAGAGTTTCTTGTGCACCTACTGCGTCTTAGTACCCCACTAGGCATTCTATTCAGTAATAATCACATCAGACAAGATTCCTATCCTGGCACTTACAGGATAATGGAAGGGACAGATAACACAAAAATAATATGTAATCGAAATTGTTATTAAGGTTACAAAGGGAAAGAGAAGTTTGTTTCAAGAGAGAAATGAAACTAATTTAGACTGGGGAAGACTTTTCAGAGTGACATTTTAAGTTGAAGCTCTAAAAGATTATTAGGACCTAGCCAGCTGAAGAGGATTGGTAAAGTATGCCATACGAGATCTTTCGTTTCTGGCAAAATGATGGGCCAGCTGTCAGTATAACCCCTTCTGGTACAGAACATCTGAAACTTCTGGATACGGTAATTAAAATACATTTTTAAATGTGTGGCTGAGTTAGTGGGAAAGTAAAAGAAAAAAAAATGGGAGCCAGAAATTCTGTGAAAACCTGATGAATCCTGAGATAGCAGCAAATTCTAAACCTGTATTTTGTTCTTTAGGCATTTGCCAATCCCTGGTGGCCTAGATCTTGGGTTTTAATAGGCCTCATGCAGAAGGCAAAGACCAAGGCTTCTCTGTCAATAAGTGAACTAGGGGGAAAAACCCATCCCCTCCATACACCTCTTCTTCCCAGAGTAAAACAGGTGGGATAATTGCAGATCTTAAGCCTTGGTGCTTGAGTAAGTGGGAGTCATATGCATCAATACATTCTTTTATATGAAAATATTTTTGGGGGCGCCTGGTGGCTCAATTGGTTAAGCGTCCGACTCCTGCTCAGGTCATGATCTTACGGTTCGTGAGTTCGAGCCCCGCATTGGGCTCTGTGCTGACACAGAACTGCTGACACAGTTCAGAGCCTGGAGCCTGCTTCAGATTCTGTGTCCCCCTCTCTCTTTGCCCCTCCCCTGCTCATGCTCTGTCTCTCTCTCTCTCTCAAAAAAAAATAAACATTAAAATGAATTTTAAGAAAAGAAAATATATTTCATGGTAAAGGGAAAATATATGTCATGGCTTAAAACAATTACTTTTTTCTGGGCAGAGGAAATACTATGTAATAAGGCCCTTACACAGAAAAGCTTTTGCCCTTTTCAAGGAACTGAGAGGCTGGTACAGATTGAGCAAAATAAGTGCTAGCAAATGAGGTTGGAGATGAAGCCAGGGACGAGGTTCATGCAGGGCAAGCCTTTGGTTGGGATTTCGCATTTTAACCTGAGTAGTACCATGCAAATCTTTTGAAGGATTGTCAGAAGATTATCTGACTTATTGAGAAAGGAACAGGTTGAGAAAATGTGAAAGTAGGGAGCTACTACTCTAAAGGTAGAGGTGGAGGGGGCGCCTGGGTGGCTCAGTCGGTTAAGCGTCCGACTTCGGCTCAGGTCACGATCTCACGGTCCATGAGTTCGAGCCCCGCGTCGGGCTCTGGGCTGATGGCTCAGAGCCTGGAGCCTGCTTCTGATTCTGTGTCTCCCTCTCTCTCTGCCCCTCCCCTGTTCATGCTCCGTCTCTCTCTGTCTCAAAAATAAATAAACGTTAAAAAAAAAAATTTTAAAGGTAGAGGTGGAGATAAAATTACAGCAGTAATCCAGGTGAAAAGTGGATTGGCTTGGATTAGGGGAAACTGGAAGAAAGTAATGAATCCAAGATATACTTTGAAAGTAAAACCTACTGATAAATTGGATGGGGATTTGGGAGTAAGATATATAGGATTATTCCCTAGGATCTGGCTTGAATAATTGTTTGTCCAGAGGTCTTTTTCTAAGATGAAAAAGTCAGGAGCAGATACAGAAGGGAAGATCACAAATTTGGTTTTAGAAATGTAGGGTTTTGGAATTATTAAGTTTGACAAGTAAGAAATCCAAGTAGAGACAGTACTACTATTTGATATAATGTAAATGAAGAGATTTTAAAATGTTTATTTATTTATAAATATATTTATGTAAAATAAGTAAATAAATAAAATTTTTATAAAGTTTATTTATTTGAAAGAGAGAGCATGCGAGCAAGTGGGGGAGGGGCAGAAAGTGCGGAGCCTGACATGGGGCTTGAACCCACAAACCACAAGATCATGAACTGAGCCGAAGTTGGATGCAAACTGACTGAGCCACCCAGGCACCCCAATAAAAAATATTTTTATGTTGCTGAACTCACATTTTAATAAACCAGTGTAATGACAATTTACCTTTTATAACCAATTCATTTTGTAGTAAGCTTCATTGGCAGGCAAACTTGTTATGTAGTAGAATTTCATTGTATTTATTACACTTATTTTTTACACATAATAAATACCCCAGTTAAATTCACATCCTAAGATGCAAAAGCTGGGTATATTTGCAGATGAAATATAATCTGGGAAAGACAATGTGGCAGTGATTGGCTACTTGTTCACCAAAGCTATTTTCCTTTTCCTAAGCTAAGACAGCTTAGACTACATTTCCTCGCCTCCTCTGCAGTTAGATGTAGCTATATGACTGTGTCTGGGCAAAGGAAGGAGAGTAAAAGTGATAGGCATTCCTTCCTTTGGTCTATCTGCTTAAAAGAAATCCCCCAAAGAGTCTTCATGCTCTCTCTCTACCCCTTGTGCCAGCTGGATATTGGCACCGGAAGGGACCGTGGAAACCACATGTTGAAGGTGATAAAGTCTCCATCAGGAGGAGTTCCTAAATGATTACATAGTTCAGAGGCCCCAACACCACCCTCCTGCTACCTACGCTTTGCATGATCAAAAAATGAATTTCTGGGGGTGCCTGGGTGGCTCAGTTGGTTAAGCATCTGACTTGTTTTTGGCTCAGGTCATGATCTCAGGTGCTCTGTGCTGACCGTGTGGAACCTGCTTGGGATTCTCTCCCTCCTTCTCTCTCTCCCTGTCTCCAGCTCACACACACTCTCTCTCCAAATAAACAAATAAACTTAAAAAAAAAAGAATTGTATTTCAAATCCTCAGGATTCTGTGATTTAACTATTTCAGCAGCTCACATCACATTAAAAGATGTTAATTTTCCTTCAAGGTAATACCAAGGACCTAATATCATTCCCACTCATTTCTTATTTTTCTTCCATGTATGTTTGCTGCCATAAGTGACCAGGCAATTTGAGTAGATCACAGTATTAGGAAGTTTGTAAAGGGGTGAGGAGATTGAAGATGCTTGAGGTAGGAGAAAGGATTTGAAGGATATAATTGCTTCCTCTTCTCCACATAAGGTAACCATCACTCCCCCTCTGCCTGGCCCAGTCCTTCATTTCAAAGATTCACACTCCTGCAAGCTGCTTTTTTCCCACCTGCTGATGGCATCCCCGTTGCAAAGCAGAGTTGGTGAAAACCTTGATCAGCATTCCCTTCTTGCCTAACTTAACGTTCACATATCATCAAACGTACATGCTGAGATGCAAAATAACCATAACATTAAAACTGAGAAATAGGTCTTCTTTTTTATGGGTATGATAATAGATGTCAGAGGATCTCTCATGGTGAACACTTTTGGGAGACATGCAAAATGTGTCAGAAGATGTGCCCATCTCTGACAGGACATGTTGAAATCAGACCATACCCTTTGGGGGGCGCCTGGGTGGCTCAGTCGGTTGAGTGTCCAACTTTGGCTCAGGTCATGATCTCACAGCTCGTGAGTTCAAGCCCTGCGTCGGGCTCTGTGCTGACAGCTCAGAGCCTGGAGCCTGCTTCGGATTCTGTGTCTCCCTCTCTCTCTCTCTGCCCCTAACCCACTCGCATTCTGTCTGTCTCTCTCAAAAATAAATAAACATTAAAAAAAAAAGGAACATACCCCTTGGAATCTTTGGCCAATAGATTCACCAATGAGAGCTACTCCTACATTGTTTTCTTATTACTTATTTCTCAGTCTATTTGCCTTGCTAGACTTTCATGATTCCTTCTCTTGAGGAAAGGTAGAAAGTAAATTCACTTCCCTATGCTGAATGTCCAGTGTAGTTTCTGGCACATCAGTGTTCTCAGTGCCTGGTAACTTCTTGATTGAGAACCAGATGACTGCTGGAAGAAGCATGGTATGTGTCTGACTGACATGAACAATGCTCCTTGTATGCATTTTCTGCATTATTTCTTTTTATCTACATCAGCAGTCTGCCTTTAAGGTATAGGTCACTATCTGGCAATTGTAGGTATTTTTTAATGAAAAGCCTCGTTATGATAATGTTTGTGGTATAAGGAATTTATCTAAATTTATATCCCTCTGATGAATATATCTTCAGTTGAGTACTCTCAACAAAACTATTAGATTATTCTTACGATAGGTAGAGTTTATAATTTTGCAAGGATTAGGCAAATAGCACACACACAGGAACAGATTGGGCACATGCCCCTTCCCCACCCCCCCCCCCCCACAAGAGCTTTAAAGCAGTACATTCTGCTCTATGGATGATTGCCTCCTCTGTAATTCAGTGGCATATGGCTAGGCTTGGGCAAGCAGGTGTCTGTACCTAATCTGGCATGCATTGTCTCAGTTCAGGTGCTCGGCCAGGCTGATGTTTACAGCTGTGCTGTGGTTGAAATTCTAGAGCCATAGCAGTTTACTCTGAATCCAATGTACCTCTAGTCTAAAATGTGGCATTGTTGGCTTCTGGAATTATTTTCTAGTCTATAAGATGATAGTAAAACTTATTCTCACAGGGACTGTGATAAGCAAAGTGAAGTTCAGTTCTAAATTGTCATAAATGAAGTTAAAAAAGCTTTTTGTCTGTGTGGTGTTAGATGGCAGAAATGTTATTATAAGTAAGCCCCAATTTCTTCTAGACACACTATTGCCTAGGTGTAGTGAATTGATGATTCCTTCATAGAAGTAGGTATATCAATCCTTTGACCCCCTTGGAAAACTAGCAGTACATTCTATTGGATAAAACTCTTTCCAAGGAATTTCTAGCTGGCTAGATTAAATTTGCCTTTGGTGGTATAGCATATGGACTTGTATCTTGATAGTGATTCCATTTAAATATATAGGAAAAGCTTGAAATGTGATAAATTATCTATTTTACACAACTAATCCTTCTTGGAAATCACAGAAAACCTGGGATAAAATGCATGATGTTGGTAATCAGAACTGAGGAAAGCTTAACCACTGTAATAGTCAGGCCAAATCTAGGAATATCTGTATATCCACAGTCCTTTTTTTCCTTAGGGATCCTACCTATATCCTGTCTGCCTGAGGATATCAACTCAAGACAGAACTCTAGGTGGCCTTGATCTAAATTGCTTGACCTTACCATCTGCATTTGACCTAAAGCAGTCAGGCTTTTTTGGAATCTGACCCATTAAATGACCTGGTACAAGTACTTTATATCCAACTCATGATGGTGACATAATGGACTGATCAGATCCTCTCTTTTAGGAAATTTTAAATTCAAGGTAGAGAGAATTATTTGATAGGGACAGAAGTCAAATACTTAGCCAGAAAAAAAGGTAGACAAAGATGAGTCAGTAGAAGCTGTGAGTAAGCAAGAGTGATAAATAAGTAAAAGCTAAGTCATGAAATTTTCAAAAAGTGTGTGCGTAGGCCTACAGATATTTTACTTCATATCTGCAGGGGAAGAGGATGATCAACAGATTACCACTGCGAGAGGCATAAGGAACTAACCAAATTTCTGCACATCTGTCTAATCCTGGGCAACTTGAAATCACAACTTGAAATCCTCAGTCTGTGTTCCTATACTTTGCATGAAGCCCAGTGAAGCTGCTTTCCATGAATTACCATGAGGCCCAGCCACACGGCATACCTTGTTCCTTATTTTCATGTGGAGCCTATGATAATGCCCCCTCTTAACCTCCTCCCTCACACACACAACCTCACAGTTACTGGAGATAACTTGAGTCAGTCTCTGTTCTTTGTAGCCAAAGGATCCTAATTTACACACCTGCTCTGTGAGTTCATCTCTTATTATGTTGGCTGTGCAACCAAGGCGAGGGCTGATGCACGATAGCAATTTCATGCCCACGTCGAAAGTGTACAGACTTTGAATAGGAAAGGCAGTTCACCTCTAATTGTTTAAGAAAGTTGACGGGGTACAGGGAGGGCCCAGAGAAAGATGGGTAACACTGATGCCATGACATTTGAGGACACTACATGGAAATGTGCATTTAGTGGGGAAAAAAAGCGTAGGAACAATATTTTTTTTTTTTTTGCTCCCTGCTAAATTATGAGTTCCTGAGGCATTCTTCTCGATGTGCCTCACCAATGCCCAGGAGGGGGCTTTGCACACAGCAGGTGGAGCACTAAATTGGTCACATGATGTGGCCCAGCCATTGGTTTGTTTAGTATCGGCTTTGAATTGGCTGGTAAAAATATACTTGTAGGCAGACTAAACTGTTAACTGAAGAGACAGACATGAATCAGAGACAAGAGTAGGATTTCCAGAAGCTTCTGGGAGAGGTAGATATAGACAGTGCAAAATAGTCTAGAAACTAGAGGAGCTAATTTCAAAGAGCCAGATAAGAAACTGCCTTCCTCATTCAGGGTACAAAGGACCAGAACATACTGTTATCGGGAACATCTGCAGCCCACAGTACAGCGTAGCCTTTGCCCAGAGAGCATGATGTAAGGAATGGGTAGTGGAGGAGAACTGGCAAAACACAAATTCTGGATTCTAGTTTTAAAATGGCAGAGCATATATGGCACTATCTTCCTTGTCTCTCACAAAGCACGCAACTGCACTAGGAAAACAAAAAGAAAAAACATGAGCCCCACCTTTAAAGAAACTAGACGTGCAGCCCCAAACCACAGTATGCAATGAGGAAGAGACAAAGCCAGTTGAAGAAAGATAACCACAGCTGCACATCCCACACAAACCAGTAATGCCCAGTTGAAACTAATGGGAGCCAGGGTGCGGGCTGGCAGCAAGAGCTTCCTTGGCCCTGATTAGGCAGAAAGAGGAAGCAGGGTAATGCGCTGAAGGGAGAATCACACGGAAAAGATTGAAAACACAGGCAAAAGCTTACCAGGAAAACACAAACACTAGAGTAAGATTGCATCTTTAACATCAGACATGATTGGATTTGGAGGAAAAAGCTTTAAATAAGGCAAAGAAGGATGATTCATAATAGCAGTATACTACCACCATCTATAAGGAAAACCAACAGGAAATACGAAATTTCCTACAGGAAATACTTACATGATTGTGGTAGGAAAATATTAATTCACTTCTCTTAGTCCAGGAGATCAGGTAGGCAAGAGATAAGAAAAAGAAAACCCAAATAAAAATAATAAATAAAGCAAATATTTGGTATTTGCCACTTTGTGTTCTGAAAGGTAAGAATAGACCTTTTTAAATGCTGAATAAAACATTCACAAAAATAGCTCAGAAAGGAAATTGAATGAATTTCAAAAGGTGAAAGGAAGGCATACAGCATTCTCTAATCTTATTGCAATAAAACTAAAAGTTAAGGATGTTCTAATTTATCATTTGAACATTTAAAAATGTTTATTTAAATAATTCTTGGATCACAGAGGAAACCAAAGAGGTTATAGAAAATCCAGGGAAAAAAGCACAGTGAAAACACATCATTCTCAGAACCCATGGGACACAGTGAAAGCAGAATTCAGAAGCACCTCTCTTACTGAAGAAAGAAAGAAAATGAATATCTAACTCAAAAAGTTAGAAAAATGATCAACAAACCTTAAACAGCAGAAGGTAGGAATAAAGATAAAAGTTAATGGACTGGAAAAAGGAAAATTGATCAGACTAATAAATAAAAGAGACAGTTATTTAAAATAAATAGGTAAATCTTTAGCTAACCTAATAAAATTAGAAAGTGGGAGGGGAAGATAGCATAGATGAGAAATAAACATGGGGAAATGGTAGAAACAGAAAAGAATAAAAGAATCATAAACTATTTTGCTCAATCCTGTACAAATTGGGAACCTGCAAGAAAGGATGATTTTTCAAGGAAAACAGAAATGATCAATACTCATCTCAGATAATTAGAAAATCTAAACTATCACAGAATAACTTCCACCCCAACCCCCAGCCCCCTCCAGAAAAGCCTGAGTGAGGCCCAGGTGATTTAATAGGTGGCTGCTATCAATTTCTCAGGAACAGATGAGGCCAATCTTCCCAAATATATGTGCTTTAATAAGTATGGAGATCTCTGAGAAGAGACAAAAATTCCCAAACAGTTGTTAGCCCTAGGGAATGGAGGTAGGACTAAGGGACAGTATTGGAAGCAAGTCTTAACTTTTTTCTACCTGTCTTTTGTGTCTTTCTATTCTATGCCATATGTGTATATTACTTACCCAAGTGCGAGGAATTTAGAATATATTTGTTTCACGTTTGGACAAGTTCACAAAACCATTTGGCTTTTGTTATTTTGTTCGGTTTACCTTGATTTTTTTGGTAGGTAAACATGTTTAAATGGCCTCCCTACAGATGTCCCACCCTAATCCTGAGAACCTGTGAATATGATGAGATCTGACTTCTGTGATTATGTTCCATATCACAGTTGACCTCAACATAAGGAGATTATCTTGGGTTATCTGAGTGAAGCTGACCTAACCGTATGAGAGCTTCCTTTGGCGGATGGCAGAGGGCAGTCAAGGAGATAGGAAGTATTGGAAGGTGTGACTGTGCAGTTGTGGCTTTGAAGATGGAGGAGATCAGGGGAAGGAATGCAGGTGGTTCTGAGGAGCTGAGGGCAGCCCCCCCACCCCCCAGGTGATAGCCGTAAAGGAAACACTACTTCATTAGGGACTTAGAGACAGGAGCCATGTTCCCTCCAGTGGGACACAGTGGGATGGTGCAGAGCAGCCTGAGAGCCAGCGGCAGGGGGCCTCGCACCTCGTCAGGGGCTGCATGTTCTCATTCAGTGCAATATACTCTGCTGTATTTTCATTGTTTTCTCCAGTTGTGCAGAAGTCCCATTTTATTATCTTAATGAAGAGAATAAATTTTTTTATACCTGTCTTGTTTTTGTTTGTCCTTGTTCAAATTATAGTATTAAAAGTCATTTTGGGGCGCGTCTAGGTGGTTCCGTTGAGCGTCCGACTCTTGATTTCGGCTCAAGTCATGATCTCACGGTTCTGGGATGGAGCCCCAACAAGAAACCTGCTTGGGATTCTCTCCCTCTCTCCCTCTGCCACTGTCCCACTTACTCAAGCATGCTCTCTCTCTCTCTCTCTCTCTCTCTCACTCACTCACTCACTTTCTTTCTCTCTAAAAAAAAAAAAAGAAAAAAGCATTTTTTTGATATTTTGGTTTTAAACACGTTTTCTGTTTTGAGTGAAGAAGTTGAATTTTTTTTCCTTTGGATATCTTAGCAAATTAACGCTTACCTTTCTAAAGCTTTTTGGATGTATCTGACTTAGATTTTAAATTTGTCATCAGAACAGTTTTTGATCATGATAGCACAGCTAAATGACACTGTAACTCTTTGACTACTTGAGTTTTTTAGAGTTTTGTTCCAATGCCAGTTTTATCCAAGACAAATATAGTTTCCCTTTAAAGTGGTCAGACACTAGAACTTGTCTTTTAGTTAATTATTTGAGTTTAGTGCTATGAGAATCGAATATGTAATTTTCAATTAATTATACCTTTGTACACTTTTACCTGGAAGTGTTAACTCTGAGAACTGCAGAAAAGAAGTATATCTGTTAGAGGGCGTAGGGGGATTCCAGAATGTGGTGAATTGCTTCTGTGGTCTCTGTCGCTTCAAATTCAGAATAGAAAAGAACAGAACAGTTGCAAGTAAGTCAGGGTCAGAAGCTGAAATGTATAAGCATCATCAGCAGGTACAGTATCATATATGAATCTCTGATACTGAGTTTTGATGTATTTTCTTTTTGGTTAAGTTACATTGTCCAATTCTCTTTTCCTGGACAATTCCCAGATCTTGTTAGAAGCCTGTTGAGGTCAGGAAATGCTTCTGCCTCATGTACAAAACACCACTGGGCAATGTGTTATAAAAAGATTTATCTATGATAGATGTGAAACCCACAAGGAAAAACTTTAACAACTGATTTTAATGACTGTACAGGGTGTGACTAGCAGACAGAACAAAGAGTTTCTATTTTGCTTTGATAATCACATTTCTTTAAAGAGTATATTGGTCATCTTTAGCAGAAATTTGTTATTTTCCTTTATGAAATGCAGTCAAAATTTTTTAATGAGATGTTTCCAAAATGAACAGAACTATATATTACTACTAATTCTGTTGTGGATTGAGACATTTACAACAGCAAAAATTATATTAGTACTCTGTGCCAGAATATATAAAATTTATTCCTGGTGTCTGAATTATGGAAAGGTAATAATGTGTATAATGTGAGAATGCTCTTTGAATGAAAGCAGATATTTTTCTCAAAGTCCAGTAATATTTTTATATAATCAAAGACATATACAAAAGTGTGGATACTGATGTATCTTAATGGATTCTGATTTAAAAGAAATTTCCTCTGGTGGGCTCAGATTTCAGAATTATGTGTAATTCACGAGTGCCACACTCCTAGGTCTCAGCTCAAAGGCTAGCTTTGCTCCAAAGCCCAAACCTGACCGTGGTAGGTTATTTTCAAAGACAATTCTTGATGAACTTTGCAAGAGGGAGGGAGGAACGGTACAGATCGTGCTAAAGTCATGCTTGGCTTTTTCCTACATTTAGGGTTTTCCTCTGGCATATTTACCTTGTGAATAATGCTTCTCGTGGGCTAAATAAAGAAAGTTAGTCTGCCATCTGAACCCTCCACCTAATAACAGCTGTGTCAGAGGTGTGCTGATAATCAGCGACGACATGGTGGCCACAAAAGAGAAAGGAACTTGTGGGAACATAACTTTGAGGGTGTTGTGAATGTCTCATTTGGGCTGCCCCTGGCGAATCCAGCATCAGCACACTGTAGTTTGCTTTGAGTCATTTGGCAGCTTTGGGGTAGTATTGCAAATAGGTGGGGTAATGAGCTTATTTAATGGATTTCCTTCGCATAAATACAAAGTCTCAGTTTTATGATAACAATATTGACTTTATGGGGGTTTTTTGTTCACTGATTTGGTAGGAAAGCAAGTAATACACTTCCTGACCTAATGTAACATTTGTGTTTAGGCTGAAAAATGTCATAGATGGGTGCTCTTATTCATAAAACATTAGGGGTAGAGCATAGACCATTCATTGTAAAAAGTGAGATGATTCCTTTAGAAACCATATAAATTACTGAAGGGAATTATGACCAAGAATATGTTTTGGGTGAATAGATGCCAACGCCCCATCTCACTAGATGATTACTATTCTAAATATTTTTCCATTAGCTAGTTTCAGCTCAGGAAATAGATTAGACCCTTAATGGCTTAAGCAACCAGGAAATGAGCAATGTATTTATAGATTCCACCAGTGAATTTGAAATCAAACTTCTTGCCTATTAAAAATTATGACTAGGGGCGCCTCAGTGGCTCAGTCAGTTAAGTGTCCAACTCTTGATTTCAGCTCAGGTCATGATTTCATGATTCCTGAGTTTCAGCTCCACATCAGGCTATAGGCTGTCAGTGGAATTCTTGGAATTCCTGCTTGGAATTCTCTCTCCCTCCCTCTCTCTCTGCCCCTCCCCAGCTTGCACTCATGCTCTCCCTCAAAAGTAATAAATAAACTTAAAAAATTCTGACTATAATATTCAATATAAATGTGTTTTTTAACGCTTTTAAAAATGTTTCTCCCTCCTCTCCCATACCAACCCTTTTGAAGATCTGATATTATCAATAAAGAGAATAAATTACCTAAAATCATATTTTGAGGAAAACCTGATTTTATATTAAGTATCAGGTATAAAATTACCATTGAGTCTAGGTTGTATATTTTGGTGATAGAGACTAATCCATTTCTGGTCTTGTTTTGGTAGTCTGTAGCAATTTAAAATCAGGGTGGCTATCATGGATCATGCTGATGGCCCTGTTCAGGCTTAGAGTTTTTCCAGTCTAAATGGTGCTGGAGGAAGCATATTCCCACCTTATTTAACCATAATGGCTTAGCTGTGCTGTGTAGAAGCCTGGGAATGGCTGTGTCTTATACACAGACCGAAAGTAAGGTAGGCTTTGGCTTCCATTAGTGCCCTTGCTTAAGAGGCTAGAGGGCTGATTCCCATCTTAACTTTGCCACTGAACAGCTCCATTTGGGACCTTTGACATAAGCAGTTGAGTTAGAGAACCCCTGAAGGCCTGTGTAGCCCTTACATCACATGAGTCTAAATTCTGCCCGTGACTTCATAGAATCCTGAAGTAAGCATTTCATTCCCCTTCTGTGGGCCTTATTTTCTGCACCTGCTAAACAAAGCCTCTTGAGAAAGAGGACTTTAAAAGCAATGAAAAGAAAGACCCAAATCAAGGACATTTTAAAATGGACTGAGGTCAAGGGCGCGTGGGTGGCTTAGTCGGTTAAGCGTCCCAATTCTTGCTTTTGGCTCGGGTCATGATTTCATGGTTTGTGAGTTCGAGCCCCACATTGGGCTCTGCACTGGCAGCGCGGAGCCTGCTTGGGATTCTCTCCTTCCCTCTCTCTCTGCCCCTCCCCCACTCCTACTGTCTCTGTCTCTCTCAAAGTAGAAAAATAAACTTTAAAAAAGATAAAAAATAATAAAAATGGACTGAGGTCATTATTTGTGTTTGTATGGGGAATGGGTGATTAATACATTTACTTTCATTATGTGGAGAAATTTCTTTCATTTTCTTCTGGAGCCTACTGATAAAAATCTGGGTTTCTTGAGTTTTTAATTCTGACGCTCCAAATGTTTAGCACTCTGTTCAGTACATAGGAGACACTCAGTAACTATGTGTTTTCTTGGACTTCACTAAAATACCTCTTGAAAAAGTGAAGTTGTATCAACTGCCTTTTTGTATTTGAATTGTTTCTAAGCCTATTTTTTTTTAATTTTTTTTTTAACGTTTATTTATTTTTGAGACAGAGAGAGACAGAGCATGAACAGGGGAGGAGCAGAGAGAGAGGGAGACACAGAATCCGAAACAGGCTCCAGGCTCTGAGCTATCAGCACAGAGCCTGACGCGGGGCTCGAACTCACGGACTGTGAGATCATGACTTGAGCCGAGGTCGGACGCTTAACCGACCAAGCCACCCAGGCGCCCCACTAAGCCTATTTTTAATGGTGGATAGGTGTTCATGCAACAACCCTTTTTTATTTGTTTATACTAAAAAACCCAGGATAAACACGTAAGAAAAACTTTTTCAAATACAAAAGTGTAAAACATGCTCAACACGCCCTTCTTTGCCACCATTTGACAGGAAGTCAAGTTAATCAAGTGCTATAAACCATCAGTCTAGAAGCCAGGTGGTTCTGTCCACCCCTGCCCAGGGAAGTTCTGTCTGCCCACCATCACCTGCTCTTCTAGGACCCCACCAGCAACACGGGCTCCTTAGTAGGAAGCACTGACTTTGTTCAAAGCTGTAAAACTATAGTCATTACTTCTCTTGTTCCTGTTTTGCATGAATCCCAGGGACTGAGATCTGCAATTTGTGAAGCTTTAGTTTGTCGCACTAAGCCACACTCCTCTAAAGACATTACTTCTTTCCCAGTGGTTTTGCTTCCTCTTCCTTCTTAAGCTTTCTCCTTTTATCTTCCCCTCAGTTTTTAAAAATGAAATTTATTTTTACTTTTTAAGTTGCCTACCTCATCTGTAAATCAGGAACTAGATAATAATCTCTAAAGCCACTGCCCATACTTTATGAACCCTTGGGAGTATATGTTTATGAATAAATTGTCATCTTTATAATGTAATTTTATCAACAGATCATGAGTTGGAAATGTAAGTAGGGGGCAACTTTTCTTCTGCCCTCTGAGGTTATATGCCTGGGGGCCTATGAATTAAAGTGACAAAAGGCAGGGACACCTGGGTGGCTCAGTCCGTTGAGCATCCAACTTCGGGTCCAGTCATGATCTCACACGGTTCATGAGTTCTAAACTGTCAGCACAGAGCCTGGAGCCTGCTTCGGATTCTGTGTCTCCCTCTCTCTCTCTCTGCCCTCTTCCACTAGCGCTCTGTCTCTCTCTCTCAAAAATAAATAAACATTAAAAAAATAAAATAAAAGTGACAAAAGGCAGATTAACAGGAAAAAAAGCATTTGTTTCTTTTGTGATATTAATATTTCTTTATGAATAGAGATTTCACAGTAAAGAAGTGAAAACCCAAAGAGACAACTGGACCTGGAGACTTATATACCATTTTAACAAAGGGTGACAAATTGTGGAGCAGTGATTAGACATAGGGAAAGGGGGTTTGGGCTTCAAGGGGGGCAACTTGTGAGAAGGTAACTAGGAAATGTAGGAGGGAAACTATTGCCAGATGAGGGTTGTGGAGGGGGCACCTTTACAAATGGAAATTTCCTTTACAAAAGGAAAATTTATATTCTGCTTTTAGGCATTTAGGGGGCAGAGAGTTCCTCTTGTGTCTACTGTTTCTCAATTGTCTTCAGCTCAAAATAATCCTTATGCATATTTTGTGGGATATTTTGGGGTGGCATATTCCGGTCCCCTTTAGAAACATAAGAATCTGAGAACATTTTAGAACCCTCCTATGTCTGAAATTTTTATTTTTAATTTTTTTTAACGTTTATTTATTTTTGAGACAGAGAGAGACAGAGCATGAACGGGCGAGGGTCAGAGAGAGAGGGAGACACAGAATCTGAAACAGGCTCCAGGCTCTGAGTGGTCAGCACAGAGCCCGACGCGGGGCTCCAACTCACGGACCGCGAGATCATGACCTGAGCCGAAGTCGGACGCTTAACCGACTGAGCCACCCAGGTGCCCCCTATGTCTGAAATTTATGGATACTACTTTATAAAGCTGATTGATGAAGTTGAATAATATATATTTAAAACATATAAGTAATACTGATATATTAATACCTATAACAGTGAGACACCACAAGTAATTTGTCATTAACTGTGACTTTTCCAATTTTAAGAATATTTTATATCAAAACATCAAGTTGTCTACCTTAAATACATTACAATTTCTTTTCAATTATACTTCAATACAAAAAAAATATTTAAATGTTCTGGTTTTCTGGTTGTAATTTATTAGGCAAAAACCTCACAGAGCCCAAGTGAAAGAAAGTTCACAGATATTAATGAATGACTCATTTATTGATAATTTTCAGTAGGGTTTGAGACAGTATCAGTAGGGACTGAAATTATAGAACTTATTTTAAAAAGTCTAATGGTTGGAGGTCAATTTGGGATTTAAAAATAACCCCTTTCCATAATTTTAATTTAGAAAGAGAGAAATGGTCAGGGTTCTCAATGCAGAATAGTTTTCTCCCACAGGGAACATTTATTTGGCAAGGTCTAGAAAATTGGGGTTGTCACAACCTTGGGGGGATGGGTACTACTAGTATCTAGTGTATAGAGGCCAGTGATAGTGCAAAACATCTTAAAATTCACAGGACAACTTTTCACAAGAAAAAAATTTTTCGTGCCCAAATGTTAACAGTGCCAAGTTTGAGAAATTTTTCTGTGTGTGACTCAATAGAGAGTTCTACAGTTTGGAGTGCCTGCTCATGTTTAATTCTGGTAGGTGTTGAAACAAGACAGAGATCATTAAAACTCACGTCTTAGCCATGCATATCGTTAAACTGCTTGCTGACTCTTGGCATTTTTCTTGGCTTTTTACTCTTATCTGGACAATTAGATTTTCACAGAAGATTCTTCAGTTTGGTCTGAGGCAAACTACACAGAAACAAAAAGAGAAAGCACTCAAAAGATCCTACTAACTGGTATTAAGTGTCCCATCTGGGCAAGTTTAAAGATCAACCGAGTAATTCTTTAATAAGTTATAATTCTTACATTATATTATGTTTCAGGGTGGAGTCATGGACATTACAGTAGCCTCTACCAAACATTTAGTCCAATGCCGTTCTTTTAAAGTCAAGTAAGAAGCTGCCTTTCGAAGCTCACAAGGTATTTGGTTGTAGAACCAATACAAGGCATGATTACAACCCAAACACAAGGCACATCCCTCTCCATCACATTTGTAAATTCTTTTATTAGTTCATTTATTAAAGCGGGCCCTCACTAGCCTCTGCATCGAGCTTTGCTCAATGTAGACTAAGAAAATTCAGGGAGGAACTGATTTTGTGAACAAGGGGATTGGCAGTCACAATCCTACACCATTTGTACAACTTGCAACGTAATATTAAAAATGAGGAAGGGGAAAAGTGCAGGAGCAGGGAGAGAAATTTTCCCCTGAATCCACAGAATGGTAGAGCTGCGTTCCATTTCCTATCTTTTTTTTTCCCCACAACAGTTGACATCCTACAGTAATTTTCCGTTCAGTTATTTGCCCTTATCTTTTTTAAAAAAGTTTCCGTTATTATACCCAGTGGATTAAAGGGCATTCCTCTTTACTCACTGAGCTGATACAGTAGCATCTGTAAAAAGAGTTATTCCAAAATGTGCACCTTAAGGAACAAAATTTTCAGGGATCTAGTAGTTTAAGCAGTATCATGAAGCTGTATGTGTAGCTTTACTAATTTCATGTCACTATAAGATAAAATTTTTAAAAAATTACAAACAGAGCTATGACAACCCTGAAACTGGGGATTTGAGGAAAATACTGGTAGAGAAAGAGATCTATAGAGATCACTGTTAGTAGTAGTAATCAGAGCATACTGATCTGATTTATTTTGAGATATTCAAAACAACTAGGCTGTTGAGTGTAGGGGTAAGTAGGATGATCACCATTTAAATAAAATTAAAATGTTAATATACTAAAGTAACATCCCACTTGGTGCCAGTGGAAAACAAAAGGTTTAATCACTATTGCAAAGATCACTGACCCTCTGTTATAACCTGATTAGCAAGTTAATGCTTTTTCCTTTTTGCTTTTCTTTTTTTAATGTTTATTTATTTTTGAGAGAGAGAGAGAGAGAGAGAGAGCGAGCCTGCGAGAGCAGGGGAGACACAAGAATCCAAAGCAGGCTCCAGGCTCTGAGCTGTCAGCACAGAGCCCAACATGGGGCACGAACCAAGGAGCCAACCCAAGAACTGAGAGAACATGACCTGAGCCCAACTCAGACGCTTACCCAACTGAGCCACCCAGACGCCCCAAATTTCCTTTTTGCTTTTCAAATACTATTCCCTAATTTTGCATTTATCTTTTTCTGAAAACTTGTTAATTGCATATGCTTTAGCCCTACAGAAGAAAACGTTGCTTAGCAACCACCAAAATAACTAATAAGCCTGTATCTAGTAAGGGCTTAAAGGACTTATTTATTTTAAATTTATATACAGTATTTCTTTATTGACCATTGAAACCAAGAAGATGTTGTTTCACTTTGAGTTTCTTCTGATTTCTGCATCTATTTTGTTAATTTACATATGGGCTTTTTATAGCAAAAACAAAACAAAAAACAATATATTTAGTATAAATGTCTTTTTTCTCCCTTCAGCCTCTTAGTAATGTTTTATGTTCGTCATTTGCTTTCCAACATAATACCTTTATCAATGATATATGCTGGGTAAAGAAATGGTTTCTAATCATTGGATACAGAATTCTACAATATTCCTTTTCAATGCTAAGAAGCTATTTTCTTTTTAGAGGAAATACATTAAGGTTTTAGGAGAGGGAAATACTTGGAGATAAAATTGAAATGGTTGCTATTACCTATAATGGTTTTATTTTTTGGTTATTTGACTCAGAAGTATCTCAGAAGAGTCATGTGAGCCAAGAGCTTTGGGGTGGGAAGTGTTGCTGTCACATTGCAAGGTCCTATTGGACTCCTGTCACGTAGCTTTGTTGTATTAACCTGCCAGAGGTTTGAGTCTGCCCACTATGACATGCAGAGATTTATTATTATCTAAATCTCAGACCTGTTTTCTTCCCTTTGCTTCTGTTCGAACTGCCCCAGGGTAAAGACAAAATACCAATAAATTTGTTTACTGCTTCCTTTATATTTTGTGGTGTTGTAAAGTTAAGAACCACTTTTTACAAACATATTAATAATGAAAAGAACACAGGCAATTTATATTAATGGTGCTAAGGCACTCTGCATTAAAGGGAAACAGTGCATGATTTCAAAGAGAACTTTTGTCTTGGAATGAAGCTCCTTTACAAAATGGCTGCTTTACAGTTTTTTCTCATGGAGGCTTTGAACAAATTTATAGTCATTTCCTTTCACAGGAAAGAACTTCTGGGATATCATCTTGCACAATGGTTAATTACCCCATATGTATATATATCATATATATATATATATATATATATATATATATATGTGTGTGTGTGTATATGATATATATATATATCATATGTATATATATATCATATATATATATCATATGTAATATATATATATCATATATATATATGATATATATATATATATATATATCAGTAGGATTTTTTAATGGAATGCCTTCATTAGATATTACCTTAACATAAAATAAAGTGGTTTTTTAAAAGCAATATTTAATTACTGATAGGTGAAGTAACCATAGTAGAACAATTACCTACAATTGGCTAATAGAGGACTCTGTAAGACCACGTATACCATGTTCATATCTCATTTATATTGTCAACCCTTGTATAGAGAGAACGGTGTGGCATAACTGGAGTTAGGTTTAAAAATCTATGTAAAGGTGTATACTTCGTAAGTTATCTGGTAAAAATACATGAATGCTAAATAACCCAGTAGTTTAGGACAAAAATAATCTTAGAAAAGAGATGCATATGGGTGAGAGAGAGTCAGATAATGGGAGAAAGAATGGAAAGAAGGGAAAGAAAAAATGTTACCGTTGAAATTTAAAGACTGGCTTGAAAGTAAAAAGAAATGCACAAGTTTTGTTGATAGTGAATAAAATAGTTAATGAAAACAGCCACTTACTAATGCTTCAATTCTGTGTTCCAAGTGCAGGTAATGGAAAAACTCATTTTATTATTTTTTTTTTTTAATTTTTTTTTTTAACGTTTATTTATTTTTGAGACAGAGAGAGACAGAGCATGAACGTGGGAGGGGCAGAGAGAGAGGGAGACACAGAATGGGAAGCAGGCTCCAGGCTCTGAGCCATCAGCCCAGAGCCCGACGTGGGGCTCGAACTCACAGACCGCGAGATCGTGACCTGAGCCGAAGTCGGACGCTTAACCGACTGCGCCACCCAGGCGCCCCAAAACTCATTTTATTCTTTATGAAGTTTAATACCAGAACTTCTTGCTTAACGTTAATTTTTTATTTAGTCACTTTCATGGGACAGTTTTCCTATAATATTCCTTTATACAGCTCTCCCCTATTCGTTCAAAAAGAAAATAGAAAGTATGTATAAAACATTTAATTGTCAAATATAGAACTTTTCAAACACTGAAATTTTATTTTAGCTCTTAATTTTAACTTGTTCTACCCTAGTCATTTGACAGAGATGATCAGAAATAACATTTACCAGTTATTCACTAATGAGAATTTTTCCTTTGTTCCCTGTTTTTGTACTCTTTGGAGTATAGCTACTAGTAAGTAGTGAAATGCCAAAGAACTAGGTGGCCGTTAGGAGAAGCAAAAGGCATTATTATTTACATAAATTGAAATTCCCCACAAATCAGTATTTAATACAGATTGGTATTCAGTTTTACAACCCGATCATTTATGCAGATTTGCTAATAGATATACATCCCCCAAGTCTCAGCTTGTTACAGTGATTATTGATTCACCATCATTTTAGTAATGATTAAGTGCTGGACATTTAGAATTACAAATCATAATCTCCTATTACATTGCATACTTAAAATTCTCCACAAATAAGTTGTCTCAAACAGACATTTTAATTTTTAATTTTTTTTATTTTATTTATTTATTTATTTATTTTCAATGTTTATTTATTATTGAGAGACAGACACAGAATGTGAGCAAGGGAGGGGCAGAGAGAGGGGGAGACACAGAATCTGAAGCAGGCTCCAGGCTCCGAGCTGTCAGCACAGAGCCCGATGCGGGGCTCAAACCCACGAACCGCGAGATCATGACGTGAGCCGAAGTCAGTGGCTAACCAACTGAGCCACCCAGGTGCCCTTAATTTTTTTTATTTTTAAAGATTTTATTTTCATGTAATCTCTATACCCAACATGGGGCTTGAACTCACAATCCTGAGATCAAGAGTCACATGATCCACCAACTGAGCCTGCCAGGCTCCCCTCAAACAGTCATTTTTAAATAAGGATGCGAGGTAGACGATATGTGTCCTTAGGCCTAAAGGTTGTCCTTAGAATTTGTAACTGAAAGTAAACCATTGGGCCCTGTGGGCACTGACATTCTCTCTTGTAACTGAAAGTAAACCATTGGGCCCTGTGGGCACTGACATTCTCTCTTAACTTCTCGTTGTCTTTGAAGAGTAATGCATGAGTATGTTAGCTATTTTTAGTTAAAAAATAAAAATCATGATATTGGAGAGGTATTCTTTATGATAAGACTTTATGACAGTTCTTACACCTGAAATGATGACTTTTTGGGAAAATGCTTTAGATTGAACATAAAAAATACATTCTTGGGGCTCCTGGCTGGCTCAGTCAGTAGAGCATGTGACTCTTGATCTCGGGGTTGTAAGTTCAAGCCCCACTTTGGGTACAGAGATTACTTAAAAGTAAAATCTTTATGAAAAAATAAATAAAAATAAAATTCTTGTTGAAATGAATGAAATTGCTACCACTACTACTAAGACCACTGTTAAAAAAGTATTAAGACCTTTTTATTACTTTTCTATTGGCCAATTAAGCAATTCACTGTTGCTCTCAAAGCAAACAAAATGCCAATTTTTAACAACATGGAAGCTGCTGTTGACAGATCATTCAATCAAAGGGCTATTTTCTATTGTAGAAGATTGCTAATACATACATAACCCTTGTCAGTAGTTGCCGTTCAGTTTTCTTTTTCTTTACATTTGCAAATGCTTTATAAATAATACCGTTAGATGCAAAATGAACTTTTAGTTCCTATTTTCAATATACAACGATATAACATTAAAAGCAAAATACTAAGAGGGGTGCCTGGCTGAGTCAGTCAGTGGAACATGTGACTCTTGATCTCGAGGTCCTGAGTTCAAGCCCCACGTGGAGTGTAGATCTTGCTTAAAAATATATAAAAGCAAAATACTAAGAGAAGAGAGATACAAAGTCCAGCTTTGGAAATTTTAAAGCTTCTATTTCAGGATCTCCACGTTGAGTTTATTTTCTTCTTTCTTGAATTCATCTTATAATGAACCTGTTGGGGGCTTGGAGGGGGATACACAGATCCTTTATAATCACATATTTCAGTCTTAATAATAGGTCTGATTTGCTAGTGACCTTAAATTGTTTAAACCCAGAGGACAATGGTTTACTCTTCTATAAAATGGGGATAATAAAACCAGCTTCATAGTATTGTTGTAAAAAACTACAAGAGAGTATATAGTTAAAGGCCCATTCAAGCATAGTAGATATTAAATATGCGTTACTTCTCTCCTCCTTCCCCTTTTACCCCTATCCATACTCAGTTGATATCGTTGAGATGAAATGGATTAACAGTTTTTTTGGTCAAGTCTAAGCTTCCAGATAAGCTGTTACTCTAAACAATTATATAGGATATTTATTTTGACTCTAAGATACCGACGAACCATGGAAAATCTTGTTATAATACAATTATAAAGAAGGATTGTGTATTTCCACGCTAGCCCCTAGTAACAGTGTTTTGTTGATCAGGTTACAACAGATGAATATCAGTAGACAACAAATGCTCTCTTTGTTCCCTGTTCTTGTCACAATTGCTTAATTTAATAAGAGGTAATTGATTAAACTCTGTCTGCATTGTCGTCAGGAAACTGGAGAGGCAGCTAAACTGCAGGAGACTCCACACACACACACATTATCAACCTTTTGTGTCCTCTAACCTGTCTCAATTATTTCTGACAGAAGGACACATGTAAATTACCAAATTGCTCCCAAATAAAGCAACACGTAGAAAGATTTAATTGCTTAGGGAAAACTGGTAGAGGATTGGAGTTGTGTGACAGCGTCTCTTTCTTTCTCTTGGATTTTAATTAATTGGATAAGGAAATAGGAAATGGAGACATTTGTGTTCTTGGATACTGAGGATACCCCCCCCCAAATTCTAAGAGTTACTATTCCATCTTCTCTTTGGTGTTTAGCAAATAATCTTGCCCCTCCAGACATCATTTTTAATATTAATAATAACAGCAATGAACATTAATCAAACGCCTTCTAGAACCAGGCAGCTTACGAAGGGCTTTTACATGCATTATCTTATTATTCCTCATAATTATAGCACTATTATTATTTTCTCATTTTGTGGATGAGAAAACCAGGGGTGAGACAGCTTATGGAATTTGCTTATGGTCACAGAGCTAGTGTGTGGCAGAGTCCTATATTAATTACCCCAGGTTATTCTGAACTCTGAAGTCCTCATGTTAACTATTATAGGTCCTTCCTCTAATGACAAAAATGGAGGCTAGAAAGGCAGAAACTTTGTAGTCTTCAGTGACCGCCCTTGGCCTACACACCGTATTTTCCAAATTTGTTGACCCGATATTTGAAACCCGCTGCAGGCCAATTCAAATCTGCCTTTGAAGCCTTATCTCCTACCGTACCCAACCGATGTCTTCAGTTCACCAGTGTGGCCAAGTTTATTTTATTTTCCCTGTAAAAAATGATTTCACTTCGCCTATCCAGATTCAATCCATGTCTTCCATGCAGGCTTTCCTGAATGCAGAGAGACTTTATACTATTCCAATCCTAAAGTCACTTACAATCGCATCACTTGACAAACAGCGCATTGTCTTCTGGGGTGGGGAAGGAGGACATGTGAGTGTCTGAAAAGCACTAGTGTCTGGCACATGGCTGATACTCCGTTTATGTTTGCTCCTTCCCTTATTGTCCTTTAGTGATGAAGGGCCTGCACTTTGGAGCCAGGCACACTTGTTGTTGAATCTTATCAGCTCCATTTCTGATTGTGAGAATTGAGTCAAATCACTAAGCTTCTCCACACTTTAGTGGAGAAGCAGAGATAATTACAGTGCCTAGCTCATCGACTTGCTGTGAAGATCGAATGAGATTCTCTGTCTAGGACATGGTGAATGCTTACCAAATATGAGTTGCTATTATTATCATTAAAAGTTTTTAGGGTATTAGTCATTATTTATAACTAGATTATATGATACTATATTAAAAGTTTAGTAAGTCCCCCCATGAACATTACAGGCATTTAGTAAATGCTCTTGGATTTTTTTGTTTATTTGTTTTAGAGAATGCACGCACGTGCTTGCACTCACGTACACACACGAGTGGGGGGGTGTGTGCAGACGGAGCAGGTGGAGCAGAGAGTGAGGGAGAGAGGATCTTAAGCAGGCTGCACACTCAGTGCGGAGCCTGACATGGGGCTCGATCTCACGACCAGGAGATCGTGACCTGAGCTTTAATCAAGAGTCGGACACTCAGCTGACTGAGCTACTCAGGCGCCCCCACTTTTTTTTCTGTTGGTTTTTGAAAAAAATTGTGATATAATTCATGTAGCATCAAATTCGTCAAGGTTGTTTTGTTTTAGTTTTTATTTTTATTTTTATTTTTTATTATTTTTAAAAAAATTTTTTTTTTTTTAATGTTTATTTATTTTTGAGACAGAGAGAGACAGAGCATGAACGGGGGAGGGTCAGAGACAGAGGGAGACACAGAATCTGAAATAGGCTCCAGGCTCTGAGCTGTCAGCACAGAGCCCGACGCGGGGCTCGAACTCAAGGACCGTGAGATCATGACCTGAGCCGAAGTCGGACGCTTAAACGACCAAGCCACCCAGGCGCCCCTGTTTTAGTTTTTAAATTCCATTTAACATACAGTGTAATATTAGTTTCTGGTGTACAACATGGTGATTCGACCCTCCCATACGTCACCTGGTGCTCATCACCACAAGCGCGCTCCTGGATCCCCATCACGTATTTCACCCATCCCCCACCCACCTCCCCCCTGGGAGCCATCCGTTTGTTCTCTATAGTTCAGAGTCTTTTTCTTGGTTTGCCTCTCTCTCTCCTCCCTCCCCCACCCTTCTTTGCTTCATTGCAGATTAATCAAGTTTTAATTGTAGGATTTAAGCCAAGTCCACCGCTGCAAGCTGTGTATATGATCTACTGCAGGGACCCGAGGGCCCCTTGGAAAGGGACTTATCCAGGCTGGACTCAACCAACCTGCAGGAAGAACCTGAGACAAATAAACATCTGAATGAAAACTAGTTCACATTTTATTGCTGTTCCCTAAAACTACACTCTGGTCTTCATTAAAAAAAAAAAAAAAAAAAAAAAAGAGAATCGAACACATTAGCCTTGTGGGATGATTTGATTTGGTTGTTAGTAAAACTTTTCAAAAATTTATGACTTTTTTTAATTTTAAAAGTTATTTGCTTTAAAAATAAGGTAAAATTTCTGTAGTTACAATTGAGTTGTGTATTCTCAAAGCGAGGCAAGATGAAGCATTCCTCAAATTTTTAGATGTGTCTGTAACCATCCTCAACACTGGAAGCCCTTATTTTTGGTTAGGTAAGGCTTAAGTGAATGTGTTGTGTTAAAAAACAGAATTCAACTGAGTAAATGTTAAAGATCTTATTGGCTTTTTCCAGTGATTTATGATCCGAACAGCATCCAATCTAGCAGATAGAAAGGAGCTCTGAGGAGTTTGTACCAAAGAAAAGACTTTCATAGGCAGAAGGGAGCAGGAACAAAGAAGTTCCACTAGGCAAAAAAGCAGATTGATTATTTCAAAGGGGTCTATCAGGCGGATTACCCAACTAGTGCTGATCTGGTGATTTCTGAGTGACTAGAGATTCCATTTCTGAGAGAGCCAAAACGGTAATGAAGTCTCTGTTGGGTGACATGAGGCTTCGCATAAGTGGCTCCATTTGGGGCCTGTTGTCTTGTTTTTAACAGTTGGCTGTGGATTTTAGAGTTACAAGTGAGGTAAAAAGCTGATTGTTGTGAACTCTACCTCACCCCCATATTCTTTGTAGTGAGATCTGAATGAGGAAGTAAGATACCCAGGATAGCCGTTAGGCAAGTATTTATGCCCCACTGTTGTTTTTTTTTTTTTTTTTTTTCTTTCTTTAACTCTGGGGATTTTCTCTTTCTTAAGAGTCTGTGTTTTCTGGGGTTTTGAATTTGCCTAGCAATTGCTATGAAAGATAGAAAAGATAATGAGCTGAACGGCTGGAATTTGACACAAGAATAATGGTTTTCTTTGTTTACCTTTGCATGATTTGTAAAGAGTGCTAAGCTTTTGCTTTTTTAATCTTTTACGTTTTGTTCTTTTTCCCTTTGTAAAAACTCCATATGTGTTACTGGACTCTTCTGAAATACAAAATATTCTGGAAAGCTTTCTACTACTCACACTCCTATGGCTTCTCATTCTCATTTTATCTCTTGTTCCCCCACTTAGAGGACTTGGGTTTTGTAATGTGCACTCTGAAGTGTGAAACCTACTTGGAAATTTGGTTTTCCGTGATTAAGAAGGTGCTTGTAGAGTTTTGTCTTTCGTATAGTTGTTTGTGTCAATGGCATGAACATTTTGTGAACATCTCTTAAAATGGAGTCCTGCACACTTCAGGAATGGTTATGTCAAGATTCAGGAACATCTGTGAAGATGTTCAGGAGTGATTACACAGGCACCACTGGGGAGGGAGGAGACTCTACGGGGCTCCACCTGTGCACGTGGGAGGCACAGAAGACCCTTCTGCCCTCTAGACCATATTTCTGCTATGGGCTTTTCTCCTCCTCTCCATCCTACCCTGATTTTAGGGCCGTTGTGATGAGAATGTTCTACAAGTAGAACCCGACTCATGGGAAAAGGGTCTTTATAGCCACTCTTGTGAGATGAGATAATTTTTTAATGATGTGCTATCGGTTCTTAGTGTATTTGCCTTGGGCTTGAACGTGACTGCCATTGTAAAGATACTTTGCTTTGCCGCATTGGGGGAGAACACAAATTAAAAAAAAAAAAGTTCGCATCTTATTCAGGCTTTTCTTGATTTTTGTTTTGGCTGTACCTAAATTTGACACATGAGAACAGATGTTCTCTGAAGGCCAGGAGTGGTTTATTAAACTCCTAGTCATTCAGTGTGATCCAGGTATGTGTTTGCTGAAAAGTAATAATCCTAGAAGAATGGCTGTAGAACAAAATCAGCTACCAGAGTAAAATCTTTCTATCTAAAATCTAAAATGGCACTTAAAAATCACTAAAGATATTTTATTCATTAACATTTTCTTATTTTAATGAGATCTGGAGAGGCTTTTGAAAATTACTTTGTAGCCAGTTTGGTCTGTAAACTGAAAGACTGTAAGGAATAACTAATAAAAAGTAAAACAGCTGTCATCGAATACTCTTCATAGGCAAAAGGCTTGATGTAGAAAATCCAAAGTAGGGTACAAAGTAGACTGCATTTGTTGGGACATATAATAGCAACCCCAGGGGGACTTCCTTAACATCTGGGCTTAATGTTACCTTTTGTTTTTTATTCTGATAGAGATGAAAAAGGTATTTCCACCTTCAAATCCCCGAATAAGCCTATTTAGTGGAGGGAAATTGGATACTTAGCTTTGGACTGTTTCTGAGCGCACAAACCTCTGATCTAGTCCATCCCTCTCAATTTACATGACCATGAGGAAATGGAAACCTAGGGAGGTTGAAGGACTTACCCTGGGACAGGCAGCTAGCTAGTTCCTGCTTGAACTGGCGACTATCTATTGGTTACCGCTAACGCCGCGTTTTCTGCCGCCGGCTGGGTATGCAACCCCGTCCTGGTAAATTGTAGCAGCGAATGGTGCTACACCCCTTGATCTCAGGTAATCCCCCCCCCCCCCCGCCCCACGCCTTTTCTCAGGGGAGCTGCGCGGTGCGAAGTAGAGGATTGCAGGAGCTCACGCGCAGACTACCCTGGGAGATCCGTGGGATCAATTCACGGGGTTGCCCTGGGGGGATGCGAGGGGGGGGGTGGGGCAAGAGGCAAGAGAGTACGAAAGACGTCTTGCAAGGGAGTAAAGGACTGTAAACATGACTGTAACATGGTCCCTGAAATTTTGAGGCTGGAGTATCCCAAGAGAAAATGTCTTAGGAAGAGAAGCCAGTTCTAAGACAGGTTTTTAAATCATCAGTTTTCAAAAAGTATGCTTTGTGTTGGGACCACACATACACAATCAGTTGTGAGAGGAAAGAAACGTTGGTATTTTCCCTGCTTGGATTCCAAAAGTCAGGTATGGAGGACAGTTTTAAGGGTGAAAAAAAATGAAGGGTGCTAGTCTAACCTAGGGAACCCTTGCTCTAGAAAATGCATGCATTGTGGCTTTGATAGAGGACCTTTTAGATTTGGAAATGAAATGTTAATAATTCCAGTGACTGTGGGTAATTAGAACAGTCTTTTGAAGGTAATAAATTTGAAGCTTTAAAAAATACCTCTTTACCTGAGAATCTGTGTGGAATTCTAAAAGGACTGAATTATTTAAAGTCGTTAGCTTCTGTTTATGTAGTTTTAAAACTATCTTTACAGCCTTTGATTATGTTTCTGAAATTGTTTTTGTACTTTTACAGCCCTGATCCCTTAAATGTTTTATGAGTTTAATATACAGCACCTAACTATTTGGTATTGTTTTTCTGGTCCTTTTTTTTTTTTTTTTTTTCCCTCCAGTTAGGAGTGTTCTTAACCTAGAAGATTACCTATTGTTACACTGAATTGCTCTCCCGGGGTGCATAGGCACTGCTCGAAAGCGGTTATAATGCTCGTTTGGCCCTGGGCGGTTGCCAGCAGGGAGTAAGGCATGATGGGAAGTAGTTTCTTTACCTTCCACAACAGGTGTCTTTGTCAGTGCACCTTATCCAGGTATCAGTGTGGAAGCACTGAGTCACTGTAGCACAGAAAAATAGGAAAGCAAGAGGAATTCCTTTCACATCTAGAAAACGGTGCTGCAAGATAAATCTGAAACCTTCTGGTGCTAGTGAATGCACGAAGAGGTTCACAGTGACTTTTACAGCACTTCTGAAAAGATAAAAAGGAATTTAAAAGGTATGAACTGCCCGGATGCCTTATAAAACCTGGTCTCTTGATTATCATTTAATTTTTACCTGGTTAGTCAGCGTTAAGGTAAATGTGCCGGGAAACTTTTTAACATAAACAGAGCTTGAAAGACAAAGCTGCATTGGAGGAAAAAAATGAAGTAAAAATGCTTTACCGGCTCCAACAAGGGTCAAGCACAGTTTGAAGCTGTTTTAATCTTGGAGATTTATTGAAAGTCTTGCGTTTTCTATTAAAATAAGCTTCTTAGACTTCTGTTTCCTAGCAATAAGGTGTTTTTCCCCTTCTGCGTGTGTGTGTGCGCGCGCGCGTGCAAGTGTGAGTGTATTTAATCTAGAATGCTATAGCAATTGCAAAAGTCTCCTAATCATATTTAAATGGAACAAGATGCTATTTAAGTAATCATATTAATCTAGGTGAAGATACTTCAGGAAAATAAGGGAAAATAGACACCATGAATCTCATCCCACGTTTTGTGTGTCTTCTGAAAAGCAAACAATTCAACAACATAACAATGCTAAATTAGGACTAAAAATTCCAACCAGTAGCTCTGTTTGATTAGAGACAAACATTGCCAAATTGATTTTTAGCAAACAGTATTTCTCCTGGTATTGCAATGTCATCATCTATAAATAGCAGAGTAGATAATAGCTTAATTAGACATTTTGGCAAAACAACTTTTGGAGGAGCTTTATCTCCCCCCCCCCCCTTTTTATTTGCTTACTACTTTTTCCATGGAATCAGCCTACGCTGTACTTCCTGGTAATGTAGGGAACCTTGTAATGATGATTTTGGGCAGCTTTGGGATTTTTCATCAGGGCATATGGAGGTTCATATTTACGGTCTCCAACTGGAAAACACTTCTGGTAGCTAAGCCACCACCAGTTCACCACTATCTGCTAACAGGGTAATTAAAAAAAAACAACAACAGCCTCTAAGTTTAAAAATAAAACAGGAGAACTTTTATCTATGGGAGAAAAACAATACGTTTTTGGAAATGAGACCTTTGTGTTGCTTTGTGAATAACAACAGAAAACAAAGTTCCCCAAATCAGGAATTCTATTTAAAATATTTGCGTGTTTTTTAGTGGGAGAAGGGGAAATGATTTTCAACTGATACTGCAGTCCATTTCATTTTTATATTTAGGTGCTTCTTTTTTTTTTTTTTTTTAACAGAAATAATCAGAGGGGGAAAAGACTCTCTTTTTTTCATACTTCAGGAGATAATTTTTAACTGCACCAAGAATTCTATGAATTCTGAAAAACTAAAGGTTGCCGTCTGTTTATTTTCTGTGAATGTGAAAAAATAAGCCATAAGAAAATCCACTTCTCCTCCAAGAAGAAGACTCTTGATATAAATGATACTGAAGTAAGAAGATAAACTTTAAAAGTTTCTAATTACCAAGGACGTAGCATAAATCAGTTTGGGGGTCCTTTTGTTTTATTGTTTTTGCAATAGGATATTTCCAGTTAGAAAACTTTTCATTTCTCTTTTTGAAGTTTAAAGAAGATTTCCCAAAAGTGAACTTTCCAGCTGCTGTGTTAAGAACACAGAAGGTGTTTATAGCATTTACTTCCTCCACAGATAAGAGGACCTCCCTTAGTTTTCTACAGGGGGTGAGCTGCCAAAGAAGCCTGTGATAGCAGCTGGTTTTTTTTTTTCATATTTCTTTTTTTCCTCGTGGATTTTTGATACTCCACCCCTTCAGACTCAGGTGGGTGTGGGCATTGGCACTGAGCTGCAGTAGGATTTTTCCCTGGATAGTCTGGTCTGGAGCTGGGGTAGCAGCTGCCGCTGTGGAAAGGCCAGCTGGCAAGATGATGGAAGAGATCTCCATTATGGTAGCCTATGATGCCCATGTTTTCAGCCAGCTGCACGACGAAGACTTCCTCACTAGTCTCGTGGCCATCAGCAAGCCCAGATCGATGGTAGGTGGTCCCTTGCACGCGGCTCTGGAGCTGTTTTCCTCTTTTCTAACATGTACTCCTGGAGCAACTCAGGCATCACTTCCTGGGAATTAGAATAGAAGTATTGCTGTTGGCTTTGAGTTCAGGCTACAGACAGGTCTACAGGTTTTTAATGATTTATTTACATCACCAAACACTATATGTTAGTAGTGCGTTGAAAGTGACTTAGGAGTCATACCTAACCTAACCTCACCTAACCTAAGTTAATGCTTTCATATATGGTGAGGGTGAGAAGAGTTTTATAGTACCAAATATCACCCCGCCTCATGCGTTTGCCTTGTATGCGTGTCTGTGATGACAGATGTAGGTGAAGGTCACCTGCATTTACACACATATGATTCAGTCTTTGAAGTAGAACAATTTTACGTGTGGGCTATAACATCAACACAAAGTTAAGTGATCTAAAAGCCAGATAACTTTCAAAATGTTTACATTATTATGAAGAACTATTATGAAAATAGCTTCTAGTATAATTTTAGTTTGGATTTAATATTGGTAAATTTTTAAAACAATTCTCCAAGCGTCTTGGTGCACATGTCCTCGCATAATAGGAAAATGAAGTTCTTGCAAATGTTTGTTGTTTCTTCTATGTAGATGTCATATCATGGCTCTCGAGTTTAAGACAGTAGTGAAGCATACCTTTTATACTAACTTGCCTAATTCTTGCCATAGTAACCTCTTATTCATTATATTTGATAGTACTCATCACAGACAACAGGACGAAAGACTATATCGTAACCATTATCTTGTTAGTATGAAACCCTGATTCTCTATTTTAAGGCACAGGAACCTTAAACACACGATGGCAATTTTTTCAAACCATGAAATTGCAATGAAAACATAAAGGGGACTCTCAAAGGTAGATTTTAAAAGACTTAAGGGTTACATTAATTAGATGTAGTCTACTGCCATTGTTCAGATGCTGATTTGAACAAACTATAAAAAAAATCTATAATTGACCACCAATTAAATATTTAATGATATTAAGAGGATTATTCGTTTTATGCGATAATGATAGTACAATTATGTTAAAAATGGTAACTTTGAGATACGTATTAAGATAATTATAGATGAAGTATCTGCAAAGGTTCAAAAATATTTATGATTCAGTAGAGGGGTTGGTGATGTGGATGAAGTTATATGAACTTACAGAACTGTGTTGGTAACTGTTGAAACTGAGAGAGGAGTAATAGGGATTCATTATACTCTCTCCACTTTTGTAGAATTTTTTTTAAGGTCGGCCCCATGCCCCCCCGTGGGTCTTGAGCTCACAACTTTGAGATCAAGAAGTTGCATGCTGTACTGACTGAGCCAGCCAGGCGCCCCAGTAGATGTTTTATAGATGCAGTGGATGTTTTTATTTTTCCTTTTTTTAAATTTTATTTATTTAGGTGATCTCTACACCCAACATGGGGCTCAAACTCATGACCATGAGATGAAGAGTTGAACACTCTTCCTCCTGAGCCAGCCAGGGACCCCGGTAGATGCAGTTTAAAAGTCAGCTGGCCTGGGGTGCCTGGGTGGCTCACCCAGTAAAGCGTGTCCAACTCTTGCTTTCAGCTCAGGTCATGATCTCACAGCTCCGTGGGATTGAACCCTGCGTTGGACTCTGTGCTGTCAGCATGGAGCCTGCTTGGGATTCTCTCTCTCCCTCTCTCTCTCCTCCTTCCTCACTCGGGTGTGCTTGCTCTCTCTCTCTCTCTCTCTCTCAAATAAATAAACAAACTTAAAGTCAGCTGGACCAAAAAAATAGCAAAGCCAAACAAATTCTACATAATATACTTATATAAGTGTTCATTGATACAGAAACATCTAGCCTTTTGCATTCTTGTCTTATGTTTAAAAAAAATTTTTTTTACATTTATTCACTTTTGAGAGATAGAGTGTAAGCTGGGGGAGGGGCAGAGAGAGAAGGAGACACAGAATCCAAAGCAGGCTCCAGGCTCTCAGCTGTCAGCACAGAGCCTGACGCGGGGCTCAGACCCACCAACCATGAGATCACGACCTGAGCCGAAGTTGGACACTTAACTGACTGAGCCACCCAGGCATCCCTTAACTTCTATTTTATAATTATATATGTTATGTGGATATTATTGCCAACCCTTGGTTAACCACAATATTTTATCAAGTCAGGAGAGAGTCTGTCAGTGGTTATGGATAAGCTCTTAACTTCATTTTAGCCATTAATTTCACAATATTTCACCATGAAGACTTATCCAAAGAATTCAGAATTCATTTCATTTCTTTTTGATCATCCTGTTAAGATCCTCTTAAGGTGTCTGTGCAGCCTTAAAAAAAAAGAAGAATCAAAAACAGAGATGTAAAGTGGCACAATCTAGAGGACAAAGGAGGCTGAGGAGAGAGGCAGTGACTGAGTCCTAGGGAGCATCTTACACTCAGTGAGTGTAGGACATCGTGCTGTGTGTGTTGTGCATGTGGTCATATGCACATGTGCAGGAGACACAGAGAGAAAATGAGCTAATTAATATTTATGTGCTCACTGGGAAACACTCTTCCATTTGTAGATCAGATGAATATTCAATATATTGATATAGGTTATGCCTTGATGCAACTTCAGCTCCCCCAACGCACATTTCTACTCCTAATCCTGGAGCATATTTGGTATGAAATTTGGTTACTAACGTGGAAAGCCTCAGAGGTATGATAAAGGCACAAAATACTGCTCTGTATTCAACTTTTAAATAATATTGATGTTGGGGTGTTGAACTTAATTATACAACTTTCTGGAGATATTTAGTTTTCTTTATCAGAATTGAAATTTTAAAAGAATTGACTGGTACCATCTTTTGAAAGTGATATTTGGTTTTGGTTCATGTGGAAAAGTCATATTAAAATTGTGCTAAGGTGAAATATTTACCACTTACTTTTGATTCTGTATTCCATTCTTTGCTTTGTCCGAGATGAACCGTTTAAATTGTATGAAAGGGATAAATACTCAGATTTTCTACAGTATAAAATAAATTACTTCTCAATCTGATTTATTACTGCACTATGAAGCAAATTACGTTCTTGCTACCATATAAAATCTTTTGGGTGTAGGTTGACTATTACAAAAGATATTTAGAAGCTTTCTTAGTACAGGATTAATTAAATGTTTTTCTGTAATTGGACTTTGTTTCATAATGGAAGCTAGCTTGATTCCTCAAATGGTTAAAAAAAAAAAAAAAGAAAAATAAAGAAAGAAAAAAAACCATTAAGCATGGTGGTTTTGGTGTGGACACTGAATCATTTCTTGTTTATAAGTAGCCCTGTGGCTTTCTGGCATTTTTGGTGGAGACTTGTGGTAAAAAATACAAGCTATTATGCATACAAGACTAAAAGAAAACTTGACTAAACAATACTTAACTGTTACTACATGTGATGTATTCAGTTTTTTTCCTATTTTATTTGTTTGCGGCTAGTTATGTACCACTAAATTGATTTCAGAAATGTTTCAAGCTACACTTAGAAAAACATGGTTATAGCCTATTGATCCTTTAAAAATGAACCATAATGCAGGGGTGCCTGGGTGGCTCAGTCAGCTAAGCATCCGACTTTGGCTCAGGTCATGATCTCATGGTTCGTGGGTTTGAGCCCCACATTGGGCTCTGTGCTGACAGCTCAGAGCCTGGAGCCTGCTTCCATTCCGATTCTGTGTCACCCTCTCTTCCCCTCCCCTGCTCCCACTCTGTCTCTCGAAAATAAATGAATGTTAAAAAAAATTTTTTTAAATAAACAATAATGCAAGCAAATCACAAATCCCTTTATACAGCTCCTTTTAGACAATCACAGGTAAGAAAAAAGGATAAGGAAGCCAAGCATAACTCCTCTTGTCCCCCACATTCCTTTCTTTCATTTATATTCCATCTCTCTCCTCCTCCCTTTCTCCCTCTCATTCCCTCTTCTCTCTCTCTGCTTCCCCACCCCACCCCCCACAATAAGAAATGACCTGGGCCTCTGACTGGCTCACTTGGTAGAGCAGCTGACTCTTGACCTTGGTTGGGGTCACGAGTTCGAGTCCCATGTTGGGTGTAGACGTTACTTTAAAAAAAATTACCTAGGCCAGTGTTGTATTTACGAAGATAAACTAAACAAAAGCTTAGAGTCTCCACTAGAAAAACCTAAGAACTTTTAAATTACAGCAAAAATAAATTGGTGTGTAAGGTGAAAATCCAGGATAATCAAAATGGCTCCTGAAACATTTAGAAAGGTGCCTCATTGAACATAGTATTCCAGCCTTCCTTTAAATCTAAAAGATTATTTTTTCTTTAGTTGTTCATTGGCTGAAATTAACTGGCTTGCATTTTGAGACAAAGTTGTACCTTCCCCCCCTTCTCCCTCCAACATATATATCTTTAAATTCCAGAGTGGTGCTCACACCAGGAATAATAAACATATGAGGGAGGCAGTCTCTGAAGTTGTCCTCAGTCAGGGCCTTCTGTGCCAGAGAGGAATGGCCAGCATTCCTCTTTACTGCCTCCACCATTTCCAGTTATCTCTGTAGCTGCCTGGCGTAAATAAGGGAAAAAGAGCACACCTGTTACATTTATTATACATTCCAAAGGAAGATTTGAATATGTCTTTGAATTCAAAACATGTGATTTAAACAGTGAACAAGCCTAATAACCAATGCATAGTTTCTGTCAAGCTTGACTTTCAGGTTAAGTGTTAATTTATATTCTGAATTATTTTAACTTTTTAATCTATACAGGGATTACCAAAGGAATATTGCCTTCTGACGTATGTTAGGGCAGTATGTAGTGTTAACCAACATTTTTGGGTTATTGCAATGAGCTGGTATAAATAGAGTATCCCTTCCTCCAAAGACCTCACAGTCAAGTAAATGAGAGAAACAAAATAAATATTTATGGGAGTGACAACTTGGCTATTATAGGGTAGAACAATGTAGAGAATAACCACCACTGATTGAGCAGTGTGGAAGAAGCCTTCAAAAGGGACTGGGGGCACTTAAGTCAGGCTTTGAAAGCTGACCAGGTGCTTGCCAACTGGTGGAAGAGGGTAGGACCTTTCTGAGCAGGGGGAACGGCTTGTGCAAAGGCTCAAGGGTTAACTGCTTTGGGGGCTTTTTAAGTTACACAGTGTCCAATTGAAGTTTTAGATCTGCTACTTATTCATAAATTACCTAAATTCTCTAAACTTCAGTTTCTTCATCTGAAAAATGAGGGACATAGTAGTACCACTTCATTGGATTAGTGTAAGCATTAAATGAGCATTTGTACGTATTTAGCCCAGTGAATGCCCTTACTGATTGTCTCCCTTCTAACAAGGAAAGGGCTGTTCAAACTGGGGAAGGCTTGAAGGAAGGAATGGGCTGAATAGATAAGGCGCCATAGCAATGTGGAATGAGGAGGTGGGTGGACAGGATAAGGTGGATTCTTTGGGTTACCCTGGTGAATTGTTTAATTAGGGAATCACTATCAGGATATCAGTCCTACAGGAATCTTGAAGCCTTCTGCCTTGAAGACGGTACAAAGGATCTTAGGTGTGAGCCTTAGGGTGGTGGGAAGGCAACGTAGAATCAACAGGAGGGATTTATATGAGCCAAACCATCTGCTGAGTAGATGTATCTGGTATTGCACAATAATCTGGTGGTAATGGACTGACAGGGGCCATGCTGCCTGTGGAAAAAAATTTTAAAGGGCATTACAACAGTGCAGGTAAAAAGCTGACAAGTGTCTAGTCTTAGACAATGGCAGTGTGATAAAGAAATTAGTCCACACATGTTGGTTGGTTCTTGCAATAGATACATACAGTAATACTACGTAGGAAGAAGCAGCTGATCTATTTGAGAAGAGTAAATTATGGAGGTAAGTTGAAAATTACTATAAGCTCCTCACCTTATAGAACTGGAATTTTTGTTGTGTTGACTTGAATGGGCAAGTTTGATATCAAGAATGTAATGGAGAAAGGGCGGCCTGGCTTCACCATGTTCCACTTCTAGAAATTCGAGGTCACATGTCACCGTAAGAGGCTTGGTGTTCAGTGGTAGAACTGTCCATTAACACAAACCACTTACCCAGGCTAACACATGTCTGCGCTCTGTTACCACTAGATATATGTTCTTAACTGGCAGATACCAAAATAGCAGCTCTGTGCCAGCAAAGGAAGGGAGCTCCTTCAGGGAGCTACGGTTTATCTGATCTATAAATGGGAGATGAGGGTAGGCATTCTGAAATCACTTTCTCCTTACTGGGTTGGCACACCAATTTAATCTGGCGTGCCAAATTAGAAAAAAAAAAATTTCAGAGCAGTTCCATGTGCCAGAGATGGGTAAAACAATGAAATCAATATTGCTTCTAAATCTTCACTGCATATACATTTCAAATCTTGACTGGAGCAAAACATAAAGCCAATTAATTCCTCCATATTCTTAAAACAATGTTAGTATCTGAACGTTTTCTGTTCTCCATTGTTATTTAGCATGTGCACGTTTTGGCGGTATTTCATCAATTTCAGTTCAGTAGCAGGAGCCAAATTTTCCCTCATTTGGTTATCAGTTCTGAGACTAGTTAAGGTTCTTACAGTTGCAAGTAGTAAAATCTTGAGCTATCTTCAACAGGAAAGGGAACTTCTCATGCAGACACCAGAGTGTGTCCCTTTAAACACAAGCAACAGAGGTGCGGCCAGGCAGCTGAGCTGGCACCGGACCCCTGCTGGCAAGCATGCTCCCTGTCTCTTGCCATCTAATTAACTTCTCTCTTGGCCTCTCCTTTATTTATCTCTCTCTCTACCCGCTTTCTGCTTCTTCATTCCCAAGAAATATGGCTGCCATTCAGCATCCAGATTTACAGTTCTGTCATATGCAGAGAGTTAAGTTGCTACCCCTAAATCACAAGTCCAGATTTCTCAGAGACAGTCTGCCTGAGTAGTGTTGGGTGAGGTGACACAAAATAGAGTAGAGCCTGTGGGTGCAGACTCGGGAGCCAAACTGACTGGGTCAAATCCCACCTCACCGCCAACTAGCTCACTGACTTTTGGCAGATTACGCGACCTCTCTGAGCTTCATTTTTCTCATCTGTTAAATTATAGGATTAAATCAGTTCATGCAAGTAAAGCACTTGAGAATAGCTATCACATAGTAAGAGGCATATGTACGTTAGTTGGTATTATTCCAAACTGATTTCTCTTAAAAAAAATTTTTTTTCAATGTTTATTTATTTGTCAGAGACAGAGACAGAGCATGAACAGGGGGAGAGCAGAGAGAGAGACATAGACTCCAAAGCAGGCTCCAGGCTCTGAGCTGTCAACACAGAGCCCGATGTGGGGCTTGAACCCACGAACCATGGCCTGAGCCGAAGTCAGATGCTTAACTGACTGAGCCTCCCAGGCACCCCCAAACAGATTTCTTTTTAAAAAATCTTGAAATAGGAGATTAACTTTTAGTAGACTTTATAACTAAATTCATCGTCCAAAAATTAGTGTTTATTTTTATTTTTGAGAGATTGTGCAAGCAGGGGAGGGGTTGAGGGAGAGGGGGACAGGAAATCCAAAGTGGGCTCAGTGCTGACAGGAGAGAGCCCAATGCGGGGCTTGAACTCCTGAACCATGAGATCATGACTATAGCTGAAATCAGACGCTTAACCAACTGAACCACCCAGGCATCCCTATTTAGGTTGTTTGGGTAATAAATATGAAATTGAACCAGCTTCTGTAACAATAATTAGAACTTTTCTGCATTTAATCCTGTTTTAGATGTTGAAAAATAATCTTTCTATACTGGCCTGGGGGTGATGTTGATTTGTAAGTCAATTCAAAACAATTTTTTGGAAGATGTTATAGAAACAGTTATAGAAGTCTGTTATAGAAACAGACATAGGGGCGCCTGGGCGGCTCAGTCAGTTGAGCGTCCGACTTCGGCTCAGGTCATGATCTCACAGCTCGTGGGTTCGAGCCCTGCATCGGGCTCTGTGCTGATGGCTCAGAGCCTGGAGCCTGCTTCCGATTCTGTGTCTCCCTCTCACTCTGCCCCTCGCCTGCTCACACACACACTCTCTCTCTCTCAAGAATAAATAATAAACATAAAAAAATTTTAAAAAAAAGACATAAAACATAATACATTAAATTTTTTCTCTCTGTCTTGTAAGTCCTAACTTGTCCACAGTGGTTGAAAAGTCTTACTCTAGGTTTTTTGTTTGTTTTTAGCATTCATGTTTGTATTCAATATAATAATCAATCAAAAATATTCATTGATCTGCTACTGTGTGCTATGCTATATTTTTAAGCCCTGCGAGTGAGGTGTGAACACAAAAGACATATCCGTTGTGAATCTTATACTATTTTGGGGAGAAGTCAGAAAGAAATATTAGCTAATGATATCACTTATCAGCTATGATCAGTATTATGCACAGACTTAAAATGAAGTGATACTGTCAAAAGGGATTCATTGGAGGCTTTATTTTGGGTAGTCAATGAGGGCTTCAGTGGTTCATTTGAGATATGAATGGCATCCTTGGGAAAATTAGGAAAGAGTATCTCAGGCAGAGAAAAGCTCTGAAAAAAGGCCCAAATTGGTAGAGTTTGATATATTAGCTAAACAGGAAGGTCAGTGTGGGATCACAGTGTGGAAAGAGCACCAGAGGCCAGGGGCAGACAGTGGTAAGAAATGTGGTTGGGGAAGAAGTTGGGAACCGGGCTATGATGTAGGACTTCTAAGTCAGAAGGAAGAGTTCAGGTTTTATTCCTTATTTGATGTCCTTGTATTTTAAAAATCTAACAAATCAGATTTTACATCTTGTTTAACAGGAATTTAAAATGATGATTAAATTATTGGAGAAGCCAATATTATATCAAAAACTTACCACTGTGCTCAAACTCAATATGAAATTGTAGCATTCAGACTCAATGCCAGGACTACAAGCTGGCTTACAAACAGGATTTGCAACAAAACAAAGCAACACTAACACCGGAGCCCTGATTATTATACTGCCCACAATAGGATTCCTGGCAGGCTGAAATACTGAAGAAGCCCTCTTAAATCTGACACAGTCAGGACTGTAGTCAGTTCATAGAAGAAGTTGGCTCAGGGGATGAAGCATAAAAAAACAGTACATACTAACCTAAACATTTATTTTAACTTAAAACATCAGTATATATTCATAATCCATTTTAGTACAGGAAACTTAATGCCCTTTCTTAGAATAGGAATTCTGAAATACATAATGCTAATTAGTTTCCTTTTTTTAGATTAAAAAAAATTTTTTTTAACATTTACTCATTTTTGAGAGACAGAGAAAGACAGAACATGAGTAGGGGAGGGGCAGAAGGAGACACAAAGCCCGATGCGGAACTCAAACTCACGAGCCGTGAGATCATGACCTGAGCCAAAATCAGATGCTTAACCAACTGAGCCACCCAGGTGCCCCTCTAGTTTGTTTTCTTTTCTTTTCTTTTTTTTTTTTTAATTTTTTTTTAACATTTATTTATTTTTGAGACAGAGAGAGAGCATGAACGGGGGAGGGTCAGAGAGAGGGAGACACAGAATCCAAAACAGGCTCCAGGCTCCGAGCTGTCAGCACAGAGCCCGACTGGGGGCTTGAACTCACGGACCGTGAGATCATGACCTGAGCCGAAGTTGGCTGCTCAACCGACTGAGCCACCCAGGCGCCCCTCTAGTTTGTTTTCTTAAGAGAACAACAAATTTAAAAACTTATGAAGCAATCTAATGCAAACTTTGTAGAGGTTTTGTTTTTGTTTTGTTTTACAACTTTTTACATCTTTTTTTTTTTTTAAGTTTATTTTGAGAGAGCATGTGTACGAGTGAGCAGGGGAGAGGCGGAGATTGAGGGAAAGAAGCTCAAACAGGCTCCGCACTGTCAGCACAGAGCCCCACGAGCAGCTCCATCTCATGAACCATGAGCCACCCGGGTGCCCTGCAATTAACTCTTTAAAAAAATTTTTTTAATGTTTATTCACTTTTGAGAGAGAGAGAGAGAGAAGGAACAAGCTGGGGAGGGGCAGAGAGAGAGGGAGACACAGAATCCGAAGCAGGTGCTAGGCTCTGAGCTGTCAGCACACAGCTTGACACAGGGCTCAAACTGACGAACCGTGAGATCATGATCTGAGCCACAGTCAGAAGCTTAACCAACTAAGCCACCCAGGCCCCCTAACTCTTTTTTAAACATAAACTCAGCTGTGGTCTACTCACCACAAGAGTTAAGCATGCCCAGTGTATACAATTTCTTTATGAAGGGAACAGAGAGCATTAGTTAATCAGGCAAAAATTTTCAAGAGCACACATCATGCACAACAAACACAACAAGCAGCTATGAATCCTGTTGCACATCCCAGTAAGCATTTCTATTTCCTTTGGGAGTCTTTAGATGGCTAGGGTGTGGTTGATCTTGGCCGAGCACAGCGGATATAGCCGAGTTTACTTAGTTTCTGGACCCAGGTTTGGTTAGACCTGTTCCATACCTCTCGTTATTTTTGGAATCAATAGGCAATCTGGAGCATGTCCTTCTCTTGACAGAGTTTAGAAATTCCCAGAAAGGTCAGTGGAAACATCAGATGCCTCTTAAAGGCCTCAATTCAGAGCCAGCACACTGATTTATATCCATGTTCCATTGGCTGAAACAAATCAGGAGGTCACTTCCAACATGGTGGGGCAGAAAGTATATACCATCATGGAGGCTGGAGGATGGGGAAGTGACTATTTGCCAAACAGCCATCTACCACATATGTAATAACTGACCCTTCATGTGTTCATCATAGTTGGGTTAGCTATCTAAAATATATAAACACCGTGTTTCTCAATAACATATATCATTTATATTCACACAAACCATACATCTCCCAATTTGTCATCAGAAAATAACATTTACTCAGAAATACAATGAAACCTGAATGTAAATTCATACTTACCACTCTATTGCTTTTCCATTTTACTTGGAACTTTGAAGTGGCACTCTTCTTACCCATCTCTCTCAAAGGTAATTAAGACCTGAAATCTCTTCTCCAGTGACATGCTATGGTATGCCAACGTTGTTATTCCAACCTGAGCCATCTTTATAGCCCAAGGATTTTTAACAATTTTGGGGTCACAGACTCTTTTGGCAGTTTAAGTCCATGGATCCCTTATCAGAAAACTGTTTTTAAGGGCATAAAATAAAATAAAATTACAAAGGAAACTAATTGTATTGAAATATAGTTATCAAAATAGAGAAAAATCACATTTAAAAAAAGTTGAGATATAATTGTCATATAACGTATTAGTTTCAGATGTACAACATAATGATATGATTTGACATCTGTATATATTGCAAAATGATCACAATAAGTCTAGGTAACATTCAGCACCAAACATATTACAATTTTTTTCCTTGTGATGAGAACTTTTTTTTTAAGATATTGCCATTTTTAAAAATTTAAATCCAAGTTAGTTAACATACAGTGTAATAATAATTTCAGGAATAGAATTTAGTGATTCATCACTTATGTGTAATATGAATTACACATAATACCGAGTGCTCATCCCAACAACTGCCATCCTTAATGCCCATCACCCATTTAGCCCATCCCCCCGCCACCCAACACCCCACCAGCAACTCTCAGTTTGTTCTCTGTATTTAAGAGTCTCTTATGGTTTGTCTCCCTCTCTGTTTTTATTTTATTTTTGCTTCCTTTCCCCTATGTTCATCTGTTTTGTTTCTTTAATTCTGCATGTGAATGAAATCATCTGATATGTGTCTTTTTCTGACTGACTTATTTTGCTTAACATAATACACTTTACTTCCATCCACATTGTTGCAGATGGTAAGATTTCATTCTTTTTGGTCACTGAGTAATATATATACTACATGAATTCACCAGTTGATGGACATTTGGGCTCTTTCCATACTTTGGCTATTGTCAATAGTGCTACTATAAATTGGGGTGCATGTACCCCTTCGAAACAGCATACCTGTATCCCTTGGATAAATACCTAGTAGTGCAATTGCTGGGTTGCAGGATAGTTCTATTTTTAATTTTTTGTGGGACCTCCCTACTGTTTTCCAGAGTGGCTGTACCAGTTTGCATTCCCACCAACGGTGCAAAAGGTTTCCCCTTCCTCAGCATCCTCGCCAACATCTGTTGTTGCCCAAGTTGTTAATTTGAGCCATTCTGATTAGTGTAAGGTGGTATCTCATTGTGGTTTTGATTTACATTTCCCTGGTGATGAGTGATGTGGAGCATCTTTTTTATGTGTATGTTAGCCATCTGGATGTCTTCTTTGGAAAAGTGGCTGTTCATGTCTTTTGCCCATTTGTTCAGTGGATTATTTGTTTTTTGGGTGTTGAATTTGCTAAGTTCTTTATAGGTTTTGGATACTAACCCTTTATCTGATATATCATTTGCAAATATCTTCTCCCATTCTGTCTGTTAAGACATCGCTTTTTTTAAATTGAAGGTCGAAAGTTGGTCACATTCAGAGATTAACAGGCCTCATGTAGATAGTTAAAACCATCTTTCTCTTTCTTAAGCATCTCCTAATTTCAGGTAATGTCCACAAGTTCTTTAGAACAATTTGAAATTGTCCTTTGAGGAGGTCCACCATACCACTATGTAACAAAGGCTTGACCGCACATACCACTGGATAGTATCTCACTGGATATCATCATCATCAAAGAGATGTACAAAATCATTTAAAAAGTCTGCATGAACTGCCTTCTCATTGGCTTCCAAGTTCATCAAGGAGCCTGGAGCTGTCCATACAGGGTCCTTACAGGGCCTGGCACGCCCTCAGAAAACATCTTGTCTATGCTGTTTCATCTACCCTGTGGTGCTTCAGGCATCCCTGGCCCTGTGATGAGAACTTTCAAGATCTACTCTCAGCAGCTTTCAAATACACAATAGAGTATTATTTTTTATTGACATGTAATTGACATACTACAACATTATATTAATTTCAAGTGTACAACATAGTGATTTAACATGTATACACATTGCAAAGTGATTACCACAATTAATCTAGCTACCATCAGTGCCCTATTTATTTTATAACTGTAAGTTTGTACCTTTGAGTCCCCTTTGCCTATTTTACCCATTCCATTGCAATAGAGTTTTATGAATTATACTCACCATACCACATATTTCATCCCCTAGACGTAACTTTATACCTGGAAGTTTGTACCTTTTGACTACCTATACACATTTTGCCCACCGTCAACTCCCCAAAATCCGATTTACGATAGAGTACTATGTGTTTCTTTATTGATACATTAAATAACAAGATAGGGTAGCAAGGAGAATAACTGCCATAACTCCAAAATAGTGATAAATGTAAATAATGTTTTGAGGTAGACGCAATAACTAATGTGAATGAAAATATCTGTAATATCTATAGCTGATAATTTCAGGTGTTTAGGAAAATAAAGATATGTTCTCTGTCAGAGCTCAAGGACGCTGAATTCTCACCACAATCCCCTAATATAGCGTTTAACCTGCATTACCTGAGACACACAGGTTTTAGTAACTTTCCTTATGGCTGGCTATGAGAAATCTTGGCCATGGCTTGCATTCTGTCTTCTCCTTCTCGAAGGTAGAAGAATACACGTGAAACTTTTGTGATTATTTGATTAATCTCTCACTAACTCATAGCATCCATGAGAGCAGGGCTGTGTATGTTTCTGTTAACCACTGTGTCCCCAGCCCAGCCTGGTGCCTGGTGCCTGGTGCATTGTTCTCTGTGTATGTATTGAATTGATAGCACTGGGGGGACATGAAGCACCGCATAGGTACAATCATTGGTCTACAGAGGGTGATGTTTGTGACAGTTGACTGTATTCATAAATATCTGTACACATAGGGAGAGTTATTTAAAAGAATTTTTTTGTCCTTAGACCTTTACACTAAATTCTGTTTTGTTTTTTTTTTAATGTTTACTTACTTATTTTTGAGAGAAGGAGAGAGCACAAGCAGGGGAGAGGCGGAGAGAGAGGGTGACACAGAATCTGAAGCAGACTCCAGGGTCCACACTGTCAGCACAGAGCCTGATGTGGGGCTGGAACCCATGAACCCTGAGATCATGAGCTGAGCTGAAGTCAGATGCCTAACCAACCGAGCCACTTTTGTAGTAACTCCTGATAGAATTGGTTGTGGAATCAGGGTCGAGTCTAGTTAAATACTTACATGTTAGTTCTTAATTGTTAAGAAATGCAGTGCTTGTTTCTGTTCTCAGTGGTTCGTGTAACATGCATATCTCCTGTGTGCGTAGCACTGTGCTAACCTCTGACACATCTTCAGAGCGATGCCAGTCTAGACAGCCAAGTAAACACTTGCCATGAACCAAGGATGAAAGTGCTGTTAGAGCTAAGATGCCTTCCTCTTCTTCGTGTATCTGTCACACCCTACACCCTCACTGAAATGAGATATCCTGTCCGCTTTTTGAGTTGTACAGTGAGGTTCATTTTCCTTCTCTACCCACAGCACCTGACACATAGAAAGGTTCTAACGAGAGAATAAAGGAATGATCGGGAGAATGTGAGAAGTAGAGATACTTTCGTAAAGATGTGGTCACTTTTTTTTTTTAAGTTTATTTATTTATTTTTAGAGACAGGGAGAGAGAGGGCAGAGAGAGAGAGAATCCGAAGCAGGCTCCACACCATCAATTCAGAGCCCAGCACAGGGCTCGAATTCATAAACTGTGAGATCATGACTTGAACTGAAATCAAGAGTCAGGCCTTAACCGACTGAGCCACCCAGGCACCCCAACAAATTTTTTTTTGTTAGCGTTTTGGTTTTTAAGCTTTTACAATTTTACCTTTTGAATAAGTAGTACTTTCACGTGGTCTCAAAATTTCGACAAATATAAAATGGCTTCTAATGAAGTTTACTACACATTCCTGTTGTCCTGTGATGTCACTAATGTTTTAGAGATCTCCTTTCAGAAATATTTTATGCACATATAAGCAAATTTGTATATATTCTTCCCCTCTCTTTTTATAGAACTTTTGGTATCCCATTCTGTGCTCTTCTCATTTAACTGTGTGTTAGAGATTTTTGTTGTTGTTGTTTTTGTCAGTACATCAAGGACTCCTCACTCATTTGACAGCTGCATACTGCTTTACTATATGGATTTCCATATGTTTAACCAACTCCCAATATTTGCATATATAACATTGTTTCCAATATTTTGCTGCTACAAACTGTGGCGAGTGAATAATCTTGTATACCATCATTTTACAAATGTGTGAATATATCTGTAGGTTAAATTCCTAGGAGTGAAATTGCTGGGTGGAAGGGTAGTGCATTTTTAATTTTGATAGTTAGACCCTAATTGCTCTCTTTGAAGGATATATTGTTTTCCCCACCAACAATGTTTAAAACTGTGCCCATTTAGGGGCGCCTGGGTGGCTCAGTCGGTTGAGCGCCGACTTCGGCTCAGGTCACGATCTCGCGGTCTGTGAGTTCGAGCCCCGCATCGGGCCCCTGTGCTGACAGCTCAGAGCCCGGAGCCTGTTTCGGATTCTGTGTCTCCCTCTCTCTGACCCTCCCCCATTCATGCTCTGTCTCTCTCTATCTCAAAAATAAATAAACGTTAAAAAAAATTTTTTTTTAGACTGTGCCCATTTAAAATTGGAAATTTTGGGACACCTGGGTGGCTCAGTCGGTTGAGCATCCAACTTCAGCTAAGGTCATGATCTCGCAGCTCGTGAGTTCGAGCCCTGCGTTGGGCTCTGTGCTGACAGCTCAGAGCCTGGAGCCTGTTTCAGATTCTGTGTCTCCCTCTCTGTCTGTCCCAACCCACTCGCATTCTGTCTCTGTCTCTCTCAAAAATGAATAAACATTTAAAAAAAATTTTTTTTTAATTGGAAATTTTGGGGTAGAATTCTAAAGAAAAAACAGCAATTTTTCAGGTGGTCAGGTGGAGAGGAAATATGTTCCATATAGAAGGAATAGTATTTTCAGAGGGATACAGGAGCAAGAGAGGTATCTGGGAATTTTACCTTTTTCCATCTAGCTAGAATATGGGAGGAAGGCCAGGAAGTGGTAAGATAGTGGGAGTTGGTCATGAATGGTTTTAGTGTAATGCTAAGGAACTGATACTTTTATTTTATTTTATTTTATTTCTTTTTAGTAGGGGAGGGGGGAAGAAACGGAGAGAGAGAGAGAGAGAGAGAGACTGGGTGGGAGGGAGGGAAGCAGGGAGAGAGAGAATAGAGGATCCCAAGCAGTCTCTACCAACACAGAGCCAGACTTGGGACTCAATCCCACAAACCCTGGGGTCATACCTGAGCCAAAATCAAGATCAGATGCTCAACTGACTGAGCCAGTCAGGCACTGATATTTTTAATTCTATAGGGAAAGGTTTTGAGTAGGTACATAATGTAATGAAGTTGATTAATACATGTTACAGAAAGAATAGATGTTTCTAGCTATTTATTTAAAGTGAAGGTTGCCAAATAGGTCTAGTCCCTAAAGATCTTTTTGCAACTTAAAGATTTTTTCCTCATTAATAACTAAAATAATATGTTGACATACAAAATTTAGGAAATGCATATAAATAAAAACTAAAACAAATAAAATAGGGGGACATGGGGGGCTCAGTCGGTTAAACGTACAACTCTTGATTTTGGCCCAGGTCATGATCTCGTGGTTCGTGAGATCGAGCTCTGCAAATGCACAACCCCTTTGGAATTCTTTCTCTGCCCCCCTCTCTCTCTCAAAAATAAATAAACAGAGGGACAGAGCATGAGTGGGAGATGGGGAGAGAGAGAAGGAGACACAGAATCCAAAGCAGACTCCAGGCTCAGAGCTGTCAGCACAGAGCCCATTGTGGGGCTCGAACCCATGAGCAGCGAGATCATGACCTTAAGCAAAGTCGGACACAACCGACTGAGCCACCCAGGTGCCCCCATCAAAATAAATAAACATTTAAAAAAATAAAGCAGAAATTACAACTTTATCACTCTGAGATTTTCCCTATCCAAATAATTCCTGTTGTTCTTAAAACAATAAAAGAAAATCAGTATATGTATTAGGTTAAGAAAATACAAAGTGGTTTCCAAAGACAGCTACTTGCTAAAAGATTCTTGTAATTTCTTCGAGGAAAAAAGAAAAACTGCTGCATATTCCTCCACAAATCACAGCATAATTGTCAGTGTAGGGTTATACAGTGATGGCCTTCTCTTAAATATCTGGGTGTCCTGTCCGTGCTGTCAGTTTGGAGCCCAATGCGGGACTTGATCTCATGGACTGTGAGATCGTGACCTGAACCGAAATCAAGAGTCGGTCGCTTAACTCACTGAGCCATCCAGGAGTCCCCATACGGGTGTCTTCTTAGAGACATAACCGCTGTGTTTCCTTTAAAGACCTTGCTACAAACCTTTTGGAGAGATACTAATTACCTGTGCTGCTTTTCTTCTTTGTGACACTTTACTGGCAGATACCTCTCTCATCAGGATCTTAATTATCAGCCATACAAAGTATGTAGAAGGATGGTAAGTTTCAGAAAGCTGGACTCTTCTGTTCATACTCAGAAGTCTTTGTGTGGAATGATCCTAACTGCCCAGTCTTCCACTTGCAGGGCCTGTTGGAACAGTTTGTAAGCAGATCATTTTCAGGCTGTTCTTGGGTAAATAATCTCCAGGTTGCTAATGCTGTGTTTGAACACATTCATCCTGCTGCTTCACAGGTGCATTAAGGTACCTTGAAATCACTTTTTTCCTTCCTTAATTACATCCTAAGAATTTTAAAGGGGAGGGAAGGAAGATCCCAGGTGGATTTACTGATCTATCCGTTGAAGTATTCCGAGGTGATAGATTGTAACAGTTTTGATGATTTGAGATTCAGTGTATCCAAGGTAATATTAAAACCTTACAGTACTTGATAAATGCTGGAGTCAGCCTAATATCTCTTAATAGTTAAAATATGACCCTTGGTTAGAAGCCCAAAAGCCCTGCGATGCCTGCCAACCTAACAATCACATTAATTTGATTCCTTCATGTAAAATGATCGTTTTTATTGCTCCTGCCTGAAAGGTGCAAATTGCTTTCACTCTTGGGTGTAGGCTGCTCAGCTTCCCTCTTATTAAAGAGACAGGAAATATATCTTCCATCTAAAGTATTAATGTCACTTGTAAATTTGTAGTCTAATTTGTCATTGACTTGAACTCCTGGAAGAAGATTTGAAAAGCCAAGGTGTAACTTAGCACTCCAGATTGTAACACCAGCATTAAGTGTTTTCAGTGACCAGCCTTCCCAGTGTTGGAAGGGCACAGAGTGCAGAGAGGAGGGTAAGAGAGAGGCCTGGAATGGATGGGAATGTATTTCGTCTAACTCAGAGGGGTATGACTGAGTTGGCTGGACTCACAGGTTCATTTTTCTTCTGAGAAGGACTTTGACCTATCACGTCAGGAAGTGGGCACCGTATATAATCATCAATGGAAGTGGAGCTTTGGAACTTAGTGCGCTGCATTTGGTACAAGAGGGTATTGAGACTGGACCCAGGGGAGAAAAGAGGTCATTTGTTAACAGACACTAGCTAAGAGATGAAGGCTTTTTCTCACCCCTTATCAGGTCAGAACATGATAGAAATTCTACCAAAATGGGTTAAATATGTAAACAGAGTAATTGAGTAAGAGTTCTCTCTGTTGACTGGAATCATAGAAACTATTCTGTGTATTCTCAGCAGATTTGAGAATAAAGAAGTGAAAATACTTCAAGGCTGTAAAAATAAAACTGAAGTGATACCAGCATTCCCAATAAAGAGATACTTGTCACCTCCCTTAAATAATAAGGGAAAAACAAAACACTGTAAAACAAAAGTACTGATTCCATTCAGAGTGAAGTGAAGCCATTCAGCCCACTCAGTGTCCTAACCTATATAGTCAGTGGTGGTTTATATATTGAACATATTTGAACATTATGTAAAGTCCACGATGAATTCATACTGAAAATTTTCACTCACCTGTGACCTGTTGAGGCCAAACCCACAGGACTCCACTGGCTTCTAGTTTCAGGGCCTGGGCCCCGCTGTGCCAAGATCATATGATGATGCCTGGACTGTGTGAGGACAGCATTGCTGGCATTATGATGACCCACCTCACTCGAAATGTCTGTGTGGCCCATCTGCTTGTGTAGATTATCAGTCTTCCTCTGCTTTTAGAGAATTTCCCATATAACAGTAAAGTGTACTTGCCTTTGGTGTGTTTGGTACCCCTGCAAAGGGAAGGAATTCATTTCCTCTCTTGATTCCGCACTGGCTCCGGTATTGGGAGATTTGGAGTAGGCAGAAGACATCCATCTACTCACAAATGGAGACCAGAGAATTGACGTAAGGCACATCAAGGGCAGGGCCACAAGTCCTGCAGTGTTAGAAGCCGGGCTTCCTTGTGATGGTACTAAAATAGACACAGAACGGAAAGAATGACACATCATTATATATACATTTAATTCCTTTAACACGTTATGTGATTTTTAACTCATTTAATCTCCCCAAGAGCTCTATGAGCTAAGTACAGGTTTTGAGGCTGAACCTCAAGATGGTCAAATGGAAGCACAGACTAACAACCAGCTCAAGGACACCCCGTGGCCAAGTGGCAAGGTCAGAATCTGAACAGTGACTTCCTGGCTCTGAGTTAATGCTCTCAGTCACTATTCAAAACTCATGGTGAAAACAGAACAAAACGAAAACCAAAACAAAAAAAAACCCTCGTGGCATTGTTTTATACCCACTCAGTAGTTATTACACCCAATATTCCTTTGATTATCAGAGTCCTAAAATTTTTTTTTGCTTATTTATTTTAAGAGAGAGAAAGAACATGAGCGGGGGGAAGGGCAGAGAGAGAGAGAGGGAGAATCCCAAGCAGGCTCCACGGGGTCAGCATGGGGTCCCACACGGGGCTCAGTCCCAGGAACCATGAAATCATGACCCAGGCCGAAATCAAGAGTCAGATGCCTAACCAACTGAGCCATGTAGACACCCCCAGAATCCTGACGTTTTCTGTACTTCAGCAGTTTCTGAGGAAGGTGATAAGTTAAACATTAAACCTATAATTAGAGCCTTCTTAATTTTTGAAGCATGGATCCTGACAGTGATCAGCCCTGTTTTCAGATTCTATTCACTTTCTTTCAGGGATTTGAATAGTAAGGTGAGCATGCTTGTCTAAATGCCAAAAGTTCCGTGTTTGACTTTGTGCTCTACACACAGAAAGAGAGCCTTGTTCTGTAGCACGCATACTGACAGTGAATAAACCTGTTAGCAGTTCTGTCTTTTTTGAAGTTCCCTGACTTGTGGAGGGGACACACGGTAACAAGAGTTATTGTTCCAGTGAGGCTCTGCTGCCATCTGACTTGAATCTCACTTTGCAGCCTATTAATTCAAGTAAGTCTGTGAGCAAAGCTAAGAGTACCTATTGGTTTCATGGAAAAGAAACACACTTTGATAGTGCAGAAAATGGTAGTTTAGAAGAAGATGAGACACAGACACAAAGGCAGCTAATATTAAAAATGCTCTTTGGACAGTTTCTTTTTTTTTTAATTAAAAAAAATTTTTTTTAATGTTTATTTATTTTTGGGACAGAGAGAGACAGAGCATGAACTGGGGAGGGGCAGAGAGAGAGGGAGACACAGAATCGGAAGCAGGCTCCAGGCTCTGAGCCATCAGCCCAGAGCCTGATGCGGGGCTCGAACTCACGGACTGCGAGATCGTGACCTGAGCTGAAGTCGGACGCTTGACCGACTGAGCCACCCAGGCGCCCCATCTTTGGACAGTTTCTTAAAAGAAGAACACTTAATTATATAAAGGCAATATATATTTTTTGTAGCATTTTTTTTTTAAATCAAATTTGCAGATAGCTAACATGGATGGCTAATTGGTTGGCAGAATGAGGATCCAGAAAGATCTGGCTAGAGCAGCATGTCCATGAAACACAATAGGGCTAAGGGTAATATAGGAGATTTGAGTCCAGAAGAATTCTGTATAGTGTGTGGCATTTTAATAGATGGTTTTTTAACAATTGTAAGCTAATTTAAGCCTTTGCAAAATTGAATGTTTATTATATACTTTGTGCCCAGTAATGTGTTAGTTTTCAGACTACAGAAGAGACTGAGATAAATGTGGTCCCTACCTTCACAGGGTTTACAGTCTAGCAGACAAGATAGGTATTAAACAAATAATCACCAAAAAAAGGTTATGAGTTTTATGAAGAGAGGGAGTCCCAAGTCCTGTGGGGACATATAGGGAGACCTAATCTATGTTAGGGGTCCTAGGTTCTATGGGAACAAATACAGGGACCTAATCCAAATTAGGGATTGGGGAAGAGCTGAAAGATAGATAGGATCCAGTCAGCCAAAGAGAATGAGGGTAAGGGGGAGGGTGTTCCAGGAAGGGGATGAAGAATCTTCTAAGTCTTAGAGGTGAGCAAAAGAAGAATTTAAATAAACACCGCATAGAGTGGGGGTGAGGGGAGCAGGGAAGAGTCTGCAGTTAGCCCCGGGGAAGATAGTAGGAACCAGACCATGAATAGTCTTTAATAGTCAAGTGAAGGAGATTGTGGACTCTATACAAAGGGTAACACAAAGCTGTTTAAAAGGTTTTAAGTGGGGAAGACATTACTTTTACGGAACTGTCAAAAACACTGGCTTGTGGTTTAAGCTTGGTGGTTTCTTTGACCTTTCTAGTTCTAAATTTTTCATCATTGGAGTAAGAAATTTGGATCAGCCCTTTCAGATCAAAGATCCCTAATGTGAGTTTAAGAATCCTAGAAAGAAGTATTTCTCATCTATTCTGCTCTGATTCTATTCTTTTTTTTTCTTTTCAGACTTGGAATGTAGATTTTGTCAAGAAGCATATTTTAGTCAGTGTTTTAGAGAAAGTACTCTAATGGGACCTATGACACAGTTTTTTTAAAGTCATTTTGTCATCATAAAGTAACTGTAGATTTACAATGGAAAAAAATTTTAAATGTAGAATATGAGCAAGAAGGAGATCATAATCTTGGATGCCTTGATACTAAAGCACCTGGAATATAGCTGAGTGGAGGGTTCAGTCTGGTAAAACTGACCCCAAGGGAAATTGTGCCTGTTGGGGAAGGCGAATTCTGGAGATACAGGAATAGTCTTCAGTTTCCTGAAAAGGACTGTGTGTGGAAGTTGGAACAGAAGGCACAAATGTGGTTAATGAGTAGAGGCTGCTAGAGATATGCATTTCACCTCAGTATTGGGGAACACAAAACTAACAACTAGAGCTGTTCATCAGAACATTGGTGAATTTCTCTCAATGCCTGCAGGCGTTCCAGTATATTGCTACATACGTTTAAGCCATATGAGGTCACTTAAGGGTATTACTGGGGAAACCCAAGCATCAGATAGAAAGTTAAATTATATGAACTTTGACTCCATAATTAAGAGTTTTATTTTGGAATCTTAATTCACTTCATGTTTTGATGAACACATAATTGATCTGAAGGATAATTTAATACCTGTCTGAAAAAGAAAAGCAATTTAAGCTGCTAGGTATCTTGACTTGACATATCCATCACTCTCCTAGTTACCTGTCGTGTTGCGGGGGTGTGAGAACACTTTGAGATCTACTCTCCTAGCGAATTTTAAGTATACATTATAACTAGAGCCACCATGCTGTACATTAATTAGCTCTCTAGAACTTAATCATCACATAATGGGCATTTTGTACCCTTTGACCAATTTCCATCTTCCCATTGCCCCCAGCCCCTGGTAACCTTTCTCCTCTCCATAAAAGTAACCATTTTAAAGTGAATAATTCAGTGATATTTAGTACATTCACAATGTTGTGCAGCCATCACCTCTATCTAGTTCCAGAACATTCCCCAAACCCCTGATCCATTAAACTGTTTCTCCTCGCCCCTCTTTTCCTTCCTAACTGCTGGCAACCACTGAATCTGCCTTCTGTCTCTGTGGATTGATTTATTCTGGAGATTTCATATAAATGGAATAATATAATATGTGACCTTTTGTGTTTTGCTTCTTTCACTTACCATAATATTTCTAAAGTTTGTAGCACATATCAGTATTTCATTCCTTGTTCTGGCTAAATAATATTCCACTGTATGCATATTCCACGGTTTGTTTATAAAGCATTCATGTCTGTTGGGCCTTTGGGCTGTTTCCACCTTTTGTCCATTGAGAATAGTGCTGCTTTACATGTACAAGTGCCCATTTTCCTTTTTTTTTTTTTTTTGACTATACATATCATAATTCTATGTTTAACTTTTTGAGGAGCCACCAAACTGTTTTCTACAACAGTTGAACCATTTCATATCACCACCCACAATGTATGAGGTTCCAATTTCTCCATATCCTTGCCAACACTTCTTTTTTTTTTTTTTTTTTAATTTAGCCATCCTCATGGGTGTGAAGTGGTACCTCATTGTGCTTTTTAAGGTATTATTTATCATGATAAAATATGTATAACATAGAATTGGCCTTTTAACAATTTCAATTGTATGATTCTGTAGCATTAATTACGTTCACCACTTGATTTCCAAAACTATTAACACTTTTTTAAAAAAAAATTTTTTTTTAATGTTTATGTTTGAGAGAGAGAGAGAAAGAATGTGAGCAGGGGAGGGGCAGAGAGAGGGAGGGAGACACAGATTCCTAAACAGGCTCCAGGCTCTAAGCTGTCAGCCCAGAGCCTGACACGGGGCTCGAACGCATGGACCGTGAGATCATGAGCCGAAGTTGGACACTCAACTGACCGAGTCACCCAGGCACCCCAGCTATTACCACCTTTTATCTCCAAAACTTTTTTTACCCCCATTTCCTCCCTGCCCCCCCCCCCACAGGAACTCTGTACTTAATTATTAAACAGTTCTTTCCTATTTCCCTCAATTCTCCTAATCCCTCATAATCTCTCATCTATTTTCTGTCTCTGTATTTGCCTGTTCTAGTCATTTCATATAAGTGGAATCATACAATATTTGTCCTTTTGTGTCTGGCTTACTTCACTTAGTGTAAAGTTTTCAGGAAACATCCATGTTGTGTCCATGTTGTAGCACGTGTCAGGACTTCATCCCTTTCTGTGGCTGCACACTTTCCATTTTGTGTATACACCACATTCTGTTGATGCATTCATCTGTTGTTGGAACGTTGGATTGTCTTTTGACTACTGTGAATAATGCCGCAGTGAACATGGGTGTACAAGTATCGGAGTCCTTGTTTTCAGTTCTTTTTGGTGTATACCTGCAAGTGGAGTGCTTGCTCATACTATCCTTCTGTATTGAACTTACTGAGTAACTTATCAGCTACTGTGGAAAACTGCTGTGCTGTTTTTACAGCTGGACCATTTTATGTTTCCCACCAGCAATGTTGTGAAAGTTCTCATTTTGTCTGCTACCAAACTAGCAATTATTTTCTGTGGTTTTTATTTTTTCATTCTTTCTAGCCATCCTAGTAGATCTGGAGTGGTATATCCTTGCATTTCATTAATGGCTAATAATGTTGAACATTTTTCATGTGCTGGTCAGCCATTTGTATATCTTTTTTAGAGAAATAGCTACTCAAGCCCTTGGCCCATTTTTCAACTGGGTTGTTTGTCTTGTATTGGGTTGTAAGAGTTCTTTGCATATTTTGGATATCAAACCCTATCAGATACATGATACGCAAATATTTTCTCTCATTCTGTAGATCATCTTTTGACTTTCTTGATAAGTCTTTTGCACATAAGGTTTTGATTTTGATAAAAGTCCAGCTTATTTTTTGTTGTTGTTGCTTGTCTCAAAGATCTTTTTACTTAATAAGGCACCATAAAATTCCTAAAAACATCTTTTTAAGAAAACAAACGGTTGTGTTGAAGGCAAATTTGTATGCTTTTGTTATCTTTTCTAAGCTCTGTCTTTTCTGTGAAGAAGGGTCCCATTTACCTATAAAGGATATTTTGAGATTTTTAATTAATGCTTATAAAATCTGAGAATATGCCTGTAAGATTGGCAGTAAATTTTGTGAGCATACTATCTGCTTAGTAATGACATCATCTGTCTTACTAGATTTCAAGATGTTGAAAATAGTCTATTCAAATACTCCTATTATATAATTCTGTTATATAATCGGATCACCATTTATTGTTATAAAAATCAAAGCCCCCTTGCTATCTCTGTGGTTCTTGTAATCATATATAGAGACACATAACTGAGCAGTAAGAGATCCTTACTGCTTCCAGATGTCAGGCTGTGCTTGCCTTGATGGTGAAAACTGGACATCTAGATGACTCTGGAGACAGTGGTTTTTAAACTACTCCTAGGACCAGGCCATGTTTTATTCCAGATATCCTAGTTTTCTCCTTAGAGCTTCTGTGATTTGCTGGCGAGGCTTGGAGTAACACAAAAAGCCATGCTTAGTTCAAAAACTTCCTCCTATTGCTGTTTCTGGCATTGCTATTCACAGTGGCACCTACCCTTGGCAGTTCTGGTTTTGCTTTGTAGGTCAAATGAGTCAGTAGATAAGATTTGATTTTTGCCTAAGCATTTGTGCTTTACAAACTCATTGTTTGATAAAATAAGAAACATAAAAAATTGGTGAGTGGCACTGTCTGTGGCTGGCAGGTGTTAATGAGATACTAGCCATATGTTCCATATCCACATGAGACAGATGATTGTATCCTGCTCTGTAGATTTTACTCCTTTTCTCTGCCAATAGCCTCTCAAATGTATCTCACAAAAGGCCCCAGGCAGGAGAATGTGGACAGATCAGCTCGCATCCATTGTCATGGAAAAGTAACTCAAAGGTATGCCCAAAGGATAAGATACTTGTCTCATCCATCTTTGACTGGAACTGTGCATTTATAAATGGCAGGGGTGTACCATGCCTTACTACAAGACATCCCGAAAAAGCCAGCACACGGTCTTTGATCGTAAAAAGTTTCAGCATCCTCAGAAAAGAGCACACCTACACCTAGAAATGCCTAATGACTGAAAAGCAAGTTACAAACAAGTGCAGATGAGAGGATACAAGCTGAATCTGTTTGGGACACTGCCAACTGTGTCTAATTATTTCCATTATTTCTTATGGAAAATGCATACCAACCTGAGAGATGAGGCACACTAGCTAGCTGAAATCACCTGTGAATTCTGGGGTCTCTACCGATTTTTCAGAGAAAGATTCATTTAACAATAAAATTTATTTCAGGTGTCTATAGTCTGTATGTTTGGATTTTTTTAACCTAGAAAGTAGTGGAAATCCTTTTTCTCACTGTCCTTTCCATTGTCATCTGGTACACCCAGTAAGCAGCACAATCTCTCAGCTTAATTCTTGCCCAGCCACTGCGTGAAAGCTTATGTCTCTACGGTCTATGACCCAGACTGCGCTCTTGTCTCTGAGTAGAGGTGCCCGTTCGTAGTCCACTCTCCACACTTACTTACAAGAGCCATGTGATAAAGCATAGATAGAACTATCCGGATTTTGACTGTTTTCCCCAGAAGTTTTGACTTGCACCTCATTGCCACGTGAGTAAGTTAGCAGTGCTGAACCTGGTGTTTCTACAGACAGAAGGTTTGTCCTGTGGACAGTCAGCACAGGCCGTTTCTCTTGTCTCGCCTGCAGAGCAGCATACCTGTTTTTGTGATACAATCTTCCCGATAAAGTAGATATGTTTACCAAACCCTTATTTAGTGGAAATTTTACGAGGCTTACCTCTGGAAATTTTACACTGGAAGAAAGGGCACTGCCTTCTGACTTTCAGCAGTCTCTTGGTTGATTACCTGTCACGGTTCTGTTTTCAGTCAGGTGGCAGGTAAGTAAATACCCACCTTCTTTACATGAATGAGCTGTCCACAAAAGGTTTTTTTGTGCTGTTTAGCTATCTTAAAGTTTCATTGGAGAACTATAGGAAAAAGAAAAAGGACGAATTTGGCTTAGCATTTTTTTAATGCCAGCGGTTGTGTGAAATGAAAAATACTAGCAGTTCATTGTTTCAGAAAATAAATCTTGACACCTAAGGATAAGTCACAAGCTTCAGTAACTTTCTGGAACATTCTTTCGATGCAAACACTTGAGATATATACCAGTGTCCAGGATAGATTTCCCAGTATATTGTCTACAACAGATCTTAAATATTGCAAACTAACAGAAGTTGTTGCATAATTTTTTCTGTAATTAGATAAGAACATTCTTACTGCTGGTCTGCAAACAGTTCATAAAGATAGCTGCTGCTTAAGATAGTTCACAGTTAACAAATGTTGAGTGGTGAACTCCATTCTTCATTTTCTATAATGTAATCGTATCACCCTAAAATCCAGTGGTTTTCTCATATACAGGCCAGGGATGAAAGGTCCAAGGCCAGTAGGACAGCCCTGCCATCCTGACAAGCTGCTTCCATCTGTGGATCCAAGGAATTGTTAGAGCTCTTGCCATCTCCCTGCCAATAGGAGAAAGAAAGGGGAGGATACGCCCCCTCTCTTCTAAGGGCACTGGTACAAACTGGCATACATCACCTTTGCTTGTATCCGGACTTAGTCATATGCCCCCACCAAGCCGCAGAAAAGACCGGGAAGATCCTTAGATGGGTATCCATGAACCCAGTTGAAATTCAGGAAGAAGTCTTTATAGGGTTGTGCATCCATGACCACATCCAGTTTTAGAGCATTTCTGTTATCCCAAGAAATTCCCTCCTCTGTAGTCCATCTCCATCCTACCCTCAGACCCAGTCACCTGTAATCCCCTTTTTGTTTTTATACATTTGCATTCTCTGGAAGTTTCGTATGCATGAAGTCATCTAATGTATAGTCTTTTGTACTTGGCTTCTTTCACTTAGCGTGAGGATTTTGAGGTTCATCTCTGCCATTGCACTTATCAGTTGTTAGTTCCTTTTTGTTGCACAGTAGTATTCCACTGTATGGATAGCCCGCATTTTGTTTATCTCTTCACTAGTTGGTGGATTTTTTTACGTGTTTCTGGTGTTTAGCTACTGTGAATAATATTCCTATGAACATTTCCATACAAGTTTTTGTGTGAACATGTGTTTTCATTTTCCTTGGGTGGATGCCTAGGAATGGAATTGCTGAGTCGTATAGTAAGCTTATGTTTAATTTCTTGAGAAGCTGCCGGACTTTTCCAGAGTGGCAGTTTTTACATTCCCACCAGCAGTATACAAGGATTCCAATTTGTCCATCTCCTCAACAACCCTGGATGATGTTAGTCTTTTTCATTATAACCATTCTAGTGGGGATATAGTAACATCTCATTTGAAGGGCTTTGCTTGTTTGTTAGTTTTTTGTTTTTTTTACATTTTCCTAATGATGTTAAACATCTTTTCAGGTACTTATTAGCCAAGCCATTTATATATCTTCTTTGGTAAAATGTCTGTTCAAAGCTTTTGCCCATTTTTAATTAGATTGAAGACAAATATGTCTTCTTGTTGAGTCATGATAGTTCTTTATATGTTCTGGGTGTAAGGCCTTTATCAGCTGAATGATTTATAAATGCATTCTCCCAATCTGCAGCTTTCCTTTTTATGTTCTTAATGATGTCTTGTCTTTTCTTTTTTATTTTTCCTGGTTGTTTCTTTAATTGAATGCAGACCTATTCATAGAACTAATAGATGTCTTTGGAGAGCAGAAGTTTTTCACTTGCCGATTTTTTTTCTTTCATGGATTATGCTTTTTGTGTCCTAAGAAGTCTTTGCCTAATCCAAGTCACTGCGATTTTCTTCTAGATTTTCTTCTAAATATTTTTTAGTTTTAGCTCTTACATTTAGGTCTGTGATTCATTTTTTTTGGGGGGGGGGAGTATCGTGAAATAGGATTCTACATACATTTTTTGCATAGCAATTTCCAATTACCCTAGCACCATTTGTTGAAAATACTATTGAACATACTTGGTATCTTGTCAAAAAAAATAGTTGACCAAAATAAGGGTTTATTTCTGGACTCTCAATTCTGTATCGTTGATCTGTATAACTATCCTCACCTGGCCAGATTTTTAAGACTTTCACAGTGGGGTGCCTGGGTGGTTCAGTCAGTGAAGCATCCGACTCTTGGTTTTGGCTCAGGTCATGATCTTAAGGTTCGTGAATTCAAGCCCCCATCGGGCTCTGTTCTGCCAGTACAGAGCCTGCTTGGGATTCTCTCCCTCTCTCTCCACTGCTCCCCTGCTCATGTTCTCTCTCTCTGTCTTTCAAAATAAACAAATTTTAAAAAAAGACTTTCACAGTAATATATCTGAACTTACCTTCTTGCTTTGTCATCTAATCAAGTCAATGATGGGACCCGAAATGACCTCATAACACTTAAACATCACTGAAAATTGTGATACAGGAGCTAAACAGGCCAGATGTAAGTCCAGAAGGCAAAAAGGCCAAAACTGAAAAGGGAATTATAGTCACAAAAATGTAGTATTTGTTTTGTTTTTTGTTTTTTGTTTTTACTGTTTATTTTTGAGAGAGGGAGTCAGAGCATGAGGGGGAGAAAGACAGAGAAAGAGGGAGACACAGAATCCAAAGCAGGCTCCAGGCTCCGAGCTGTCAGCACAGAGCCATAAGATCATGACCTGAGCCGAAGTTGGACGCTCAACCGACCGAGTCACCCAGGTGCCCCAGTATTTGTTTTATTAAAGTACATGTTAACTCGTAAAATAGGTCCTTGTGCTTGCTTTCTGGGAAGGCGGTCCTGAGCAGGTGAATCATATGGCACTCAAACATATGTTATATGCAGACAGCACCCACCTCTTCCCCTCTTCCCTACACCACCCCACCCCACCCCCAAACCTTTGCCTCTTCTTGGATTGCTATGCTTCTTTCCCCTTACTTTGCTGCATTTCTATAGGGAAGTTGGTTTTACTTGAATGATTCATGTTTAGGGGGAAAAATGAACATACCTTAAAATTTGTTTCAACTCCTCCTGCAAGGAAAAAAAATAAATGAAGAAGGCAGATGTAAACAATAGCAGCCAAAAAGGACAGGTTAACAAAGAGATCTAAACAGAGAGTGGCTTCAACAGGAACGATCTTCATTTTCCTCTTCAGTATCAGTCTGAGTGTACGCAGTCCAAATTGGCTGTGATGGCTATGTTGAAATCTGGAAACCAGACTCAGGAGTCCTATCTTGTCGCTGGCCATCTTTAGGGATGTTGCCCTCGTGTTCATGGTCACATACGATAACCACCACATTTTCTAGGGCTATAATCTAGTTGGAGGGAAGGATGAAAATTGGAAAGGGAGAGCATACCTCTTCCTTTGAAGGAACTTTCACTTATCAATTTTATTGAGTCTGTTGGCCCAAACTTGTTATTGGCCATACCTAGATACACAGAAGGCTAGGAAGTGTAATTTGAAGGCTATGCACCTGGCTTAAAAATGTATTACTAAAAAACAAGGGGAGAGCACATAGTTAGAGGCAATTAGCAGGTGATACCTCCAATTATATTTATATTAAGTATAGTTATATACATGTCAGAAGGTGAACATTGAGCAGCTACATTTGAGGCACTGTTGAGGGGTTGTGAAGGTTGCCCTCAGTGAGATTTCCAGAAATTAACTATTGGTGGTGGGAGAAGCAATCATGTTTTATGTCTTAACAAATTTGTTCCAGGGGCACCTGGGTGGCTTCTTAAGCGACTGACTCTTGGTTTCAGCTCAGGTTATGATCTCACGGTTGGTAGGATGGAGCCCTGTGTCGAGCTGTGTACTGACAGTTTGGAACCTGCTTGGGAGTCTCTCTCCCTGCCCCTCCCCTGCTCACTCACATATGCTCTCTCTCTCTCAAAATAAAGAAAGAAAGAAACTTAAAAAAAATTTGCCCCAAACTAAAATGCTGTTTCTGTTTTTCAAACACAACCAACCACTGAAGATCTAAGTTGCACCATTTACAGTTTTTTGAGCTGTCTTGTTGGTAATTCTTTACTTTAAAAAAAAAAAAACAACATTCATTTATCTACCTCATGTATTTTTTATTTTTGTAGCCATTGTCTCCATTTTCCTATTTTATGACTGATCAAGTCTTCGTTTTTTTTAAAGTTTATTAATTTTTATTTTGAGAGAAAGTGAGCAAGTGAGGGAAGGGCAGAGAGAGAGAGAGAGAGAGAGAGAGAGAGAAAATCCCAAGCAGGCTCCACGCTGTCAATGCAGAGCCCAACTCAGGGCTTGAACCCACAATCTGTGAGATCATGATCTGAGCCAAGACCAAGAGTCAGTCACTTAACTGACTGAGCCACCCAGGGGCCCCAACCACTGAAGTCTTCTGATGCCCTGTCTTAAACCTGAGTTGATGTATGATGGGAGCAGTTGTATGTTTAAGATATTTTTATGATTCTTTAATTTAAACTCCCCATTTTTGGCTATGTAATATGAAGCAAATGAGGAAACATTTCTCTAATGGCTTAACAAGGAAGGAGAAAAACCCTTAATTTCTGAGTGGGGAAATATTATTTGTGGAAAAGTAGTTTGTGGGAAAAAAAACTGTAATCAAAAGTTTGTGTTATTGCACCTGACTTTAGGATCCCCCCAATTTTTTTTGGCCACGTTGTGCCTTTCCTTCTGGAATTGTAAGTGGAACCCATACTTGTACCTGTTTATACTGTGACGTAGATATTGTTACAGAGAACACACCAGAGCCTTTCTCACTGGTAAGCAAACAATGCCTTGTGAATCTCTGAGCTATGGAGAAACCCCGTAGCTTTACCTGCAGATGCTGTCTGTCTCGTTGGAGAATAAATTTTGGCTGGTTGTTTTTATTTCCCCCACAAAACAAAAACAAAAAACAGACAAACAAAAGACGATTATTGAGTACCTGTCATGTGCCAGGGATAGTAGGATAAATTGTCTATATTCAGAAGTATAATTATGTTTGGCCTTAGAGAACATGTAGAATGTCCTGAAATGTTGAAGTTTGAACAATAGCAAGAGACGGTAAGAGGCTTTTACAATATAGAACTGTATTATGAAGTAATTGTGTTTGTGAAAGAGCCCAGGACTGGAAGTGAAGAGGCTTAAGTGTGTGTCCCAGATCTGTCACTCGTCAGGTAACTGTGGACTGGCCTCAATTTCTTCATCTTTAAAATTAGGGGATTCATTATATGCTTTCTATGGTCTTCTTTGTGTCTGTGCTTCTCTAGCTGTTGATATCTATGGTGTATATGTTATATATGGACTATATTGTGTGTTATGTTATTTTTAGTCTTTATGACTCAACAAGTCTATAGTTTCGTTTGTTTTGTTTTGAATGTTTATTTATTTTTGAGAGAGAGCACTAGCAGGGGAGGGACAGAGAGAGAAAGGGAAACAGAATCTGAAGCAGGCTTCAGGCTCTGAGCTGTCAACACAGAGCCCGATACGGGGCTTGAACCCACAAACCATGAGATCATGACCTGAGCCGAAGTTCGACGCTCAACTGACTGAGCCACCCAAGCGCCCCTATGTTTCTATAGTTTTGATTTTCTATAATCTATAGTTCTAGCATATCTATTACAAACCACTCTAAAACATAGTATCTTAAAACAATGACCATTATGCTCACAGATTCTGTGTGTCTAGAATTCAGACAATACCTAGTAGGCATGGCTTTATCTCTGCATCATAGCATTCTGGGGCCTTATCTGGAAAGACTCAAACAGCCGGAGGAGACTTGAAAGACTAAGGGCCAGAATTATACGAAGGTTCTTCACTCTTAGTCAGATGCCTAGAATGGAATGTCTCAAAATAGGGCTCAGCTGGGATTGTTGAATAAAAAACCTGCTTTGGATTTTCAATTTAGGTTTCCTCACAGCATGGTGACCTGAGTGTCTTGCATGGCCACTCAGGACTCTGGGAGCTAGTGTTTTCTAAGAGCAAGGTTTTATCTTATGAGATGATTGAAAAATTTTAGTAGAATAAAAAATGTAAGGGGCTGCTGGGTGGCTCAGTTGGTTAAGTGTCCGACTCTGGATTTCAGCTCAGGTCATGATCTCGTGGTTCATGAGTTCGAGCCCCTCATTGGGCTCTGCACTGGCAGTGTGGAGCTTGCTTGGGATGCATTCTCTCTCCCTCTTTCTGCCCCTCCCCAGCTTGCTCTCTCTCCCTCTCCCTCTCTCTCTAAGTAAATAAATAAACTTAAAAAAATGTTTTAATAAAAAAAGAATAAAAAACTTAATTATTTTTAATACCAAATACATGAAACATGTTAAATGTAAAGTAAGTGGGGTTATAAAAGTTTACTTGAGGCTACCAGGACATTAAAACTATCATTTGTTGAGTGTATTCTGTATGGTAGGTGTTGTTCCACAAGTACTCTCGGGGATTATCTCATTTATTCTTTACAACAACGTTAAGCAGAAACCAGGGCTTAGTCAGCTTAAGCAGCTTGTCCGGGTCATAATGCTGATAAGCCACTGAACCTCTGACTCAAAACAGATCCAACTCCAGTATTTGTGGCTTTAGCTACTATTGTGGGCTGAATTGTGCCCTCCCTCCCTAATTCACATGTTGAAGTCCTAATCCCTACTACCTCACAATACGGCTATATTTGGAGACAGGGTCTTTGGGTAATTAAGCTTATATGAAGTCATTGGAATGGATCCTAATCCAATATGATGGGTGTTCTTGAAAGAAGAGATTAGGACACAGACAGGGGGAAGACACAGGGAGAAGATGGCCATCCACATATAGACCCAGGAGGGAGGCCTCCAAAGAAACAACCGTGCTAACACCTTGATCTTGGTCTTCCAGCCTCCACAACTGTGAGAAATACATTTCTATTGTTTAAGCACCCCAACCCCCGTCATCCATGGTACTTTATTATGGCGGCCCTTTGCAAAGACTAGTATTACCACTAATGATATTATAGTAATGTGTGTTTTTGTTGTTTTTTAATTTATCACTCTGTCCTTTTTTAAACTGAGATATTATTGGCATATAACTGTTCGTTTTAGGTGTAGTACCACATACTGATTTGATCTGTGTGTATATTGTGAAATGGTCACCACCATATCACATCCATCCACATGGACTACACATACTTACAGATTTTGTTCTTGTGGTGATGTGTTTGTATCAGCCTGCTTTCAGGCTGTCTTTCAGATTGTCCTGTCCCTTACAGAGATATTGTCAGCAAAATCCATAATAAAATATTTCTTCTCTAGTTATATTTTCATCAATTTTTATATGAATCTCAAGCTCCTTCTTATCACAATCACTTGTGATACAATAAAGATGTACAGTGGCACCTGGGTGACTCAGTTGGTTAAGTGTCCTACTTCAGCTCAGGTCATGATCTCACAGTTCGTGGGTTTAAGCCCCACGTTGGGCTCTATGCTGATAGCTCAGAGCCTGGAGCCTGCTTCAGATTCTGTTCTCCCTCTCTCTGCCCCTCCCCCACTCTCTCTCTCTCTCTCTCTCTCTCTCTCTCTCTCTCTCTCTCAGAAATAAATAAACATTAAAAAAAAATTTTTCTAAAGATGTACAGTTCTTCAAGGTAAAAATACATTCTCTTAGGCATACTCTTACCTATAAGATAAAATTAGCATTCTTCCCTTTTTTGCAATGCAAACATCAGTATCCCCTAAGGGCATTATTTTCTGCAAACGTCAAGGTTTAATTAAGATTATTTCAGAATAATCCAGAAATTAACATGAAAGTCTCTGGTCTTAACAGCTAGTTATCAGCTGCTAAGAACTGTTCAAATATTAGAACTGGAAATTAGACTTCATCAAAACAGCATTTATCACATGATTCATACTCCGTCATGTCTAAATTTTTTGTCTTGTTTTATATACATCAGTCTTTCCTCCGTAGTGAGCTTCCTAAAGATACATCCTTTTGAATCATCCGATTGGTAAAATGTAAAGCAATGCTTTTGCAGGTGGGCACTAAATGCCTATTAAACTGGATGCAGATTTAGACATCGTGTTACATTTCCCCCCTAAGCCCCACAATTGGAACGCTATTGAGATCAATATGGGAAAGACATTTATTTTCAGTACTTGCATGTTGTTTTATTGCATTTACTCTGCCTTTCACTTTCGTTTTGTTCATTTATTTATTTTTGAGAGACAGAAAGTGCGAGTGAGGGTGGGGCAGAGAGAGGGGGAGAGAGAGAGAATCCCAGGCAGGCCCCACACTGGCAGCACAGAGCCGACGTGGGGCTCAAACCCTTGAACTGTGAGATCATGACCTGAGCCAAAGTTGGACGCTTAACTGACGGAGCCACCCAGGGCCCCCTGCCTTTCAGTTTTTAAACCTGTCTTTTCCTGACATGCTCTTCAGATAGCAGCACTCTCTCCCAGCACTGCTTTTTTTTTACCAGGGAGTTTAGGAATATAACCTACTCATGGGTTAGGAGAGAAATATTTCTAACTAAGGACCAGGAGGTTGATCATTTTGTCATTTTGACCATTCGGTCTCCTCCAGCTGAAAAAGTAAATGACAACATTATTCCTAGAACCAGAATGCATGCATATGAGTCACGTTTCTAGTATACTAAAACCTTTCGTTTTCTGGTAAAGAAATCTGTTGTAGTGGTTAGAAGTATGGACTCTCTCCGGGTTCAAATCCTTTCTGTGCCACTTACTAGCTGTGTGGCAAATCGGCTGAGCCTTGCTGTACCTCAGTTTCCTGTTCTGTGAAATGTGGACAATAAGAGACAATGTCTGTGGAGTTACGAGAACAAAATAAGGTAAAACATGTTATTTGCTTCAACAGCACATGGCACATGGGAAAGACACAGCAAATGCTAGCCCTTATTATCATTACCTCTGTCTTTGGCTATTTGGATATTGGAAACACCTGAAATCACCTTTAAGGTGGATGTGTTTGTGTACCATGTAAGTCACTGAATGTTTATCAGATAACAGTTAAAAATGTATGAAGTGTGTGTGGAGCGTTTATAGAACAGGTGACTGTTTTTTCAAAGACAATAACAGGTTTGAAAGACTTGGTTTATTATAAGAATATGGTACCTCTAAACGGTTTTCACAGCTAAATACTACACAGTGTTTTTTTCGTGTTTATTTATTTTTGAGAGAGAGACAGAGAGAGAGAGTGGGGGTAGGGCAGAGAGAGAGGGAGACTCAGAATCTGAAGCAGGCTCCAGGCTCTGAGCTGTTAGCACAGACCCCGATGCAGGGCTCGAACTCATGAACCATGAGATCATGACCTGAGCTGAAGTCGGACGCTTAACCAACTCAGCCACCCAGGCGCCCCTAAATTCTGCACAATTTTAAGGTTCTAGAACCTTCCCAGTGAACAAGAGCTAAAAGCCTTACCCTTGGTGCCATGTCTGGATAAATGACATGTAGTCAGGTTACATAATACATTAATCATTTGAGTGCATTCTATCTAAACAAAGACTCAGAAGTCTGCTGTGTGGTTGTATACTTTGTTACCTTTAAGGTTGAATCAGAAAAGTATTTAGTCAAAACTGATATTACCAAGTGGTTTCACTGGGAGTTGCAAATGTGACTGAGCTATCATACCTGGGTCAGAGGCACCTAAGGCTTCTAAGGGGTTCACTTTCAAACTATGGGACAGTCCAGTGAGTTTCATAAGAAAGGTACAAAATACTATGGGAATCTGGCAAAGAGGAAAGAGCATTTTTCTCATCGCAGAATCAGGAAGTAGGGATTTATGGAGTGAAAATAGCATTGATGGAGAACTCTAATGGATGATTTTGGTTCCAGCTTCCCAGAAAATTGAGGGTAATCAGATGCTGCTTCAGTACATTTTTCTACTCCTAACATACCTTATTTTCTCCAGGTTCAGAGAATGACTTGTTCCCCTGCTACTCAACTTAATTCCTTCAACCTTGCACCCAGTCTGGTCTCTGCTTCTCTTCCCCAGAGCCTTGCACCAAGGGGTAATCTCTGGCAAAACAGTTTCAACGTCTCTTCTGGTGACTCATGTCTTTATCAAATTAAGAATAACTGGTCAGAAAGTTCTTGGGCCCCCTCATGCTGATATCTGCTCTCTCTGTCTCCCCTTCCCTTAAAGACAAACTCTACCAATGAAGAGTTTATATTTGTCTCAGCTTTTTCCACTTAAAACAAAATTCTTTTTCTGGGGTGCCTGGGTGGCTTAGTCGCTTAAGCATCCAACTCTTGATTTTGGCTCAGGTCATGATCTCACAGTTCATGGGTTCAAGCCCCACATCGGACTCTGTGCAGACAGCACAGAGCCTGCTTGTGATTCTGTCTCCGTCTCCTTCTACCCCTTTCCCACTTGCTCTCTATCTCTGTGAGCACAGGTTTGCTCATAAATAATGAGCTCATAAATATGCTCATAAATAAATGAACATTTTTTTTAATTATGAGAAAAATTCTTTTTCTTTATGAACTGTTTCAAAAACAGAATTATGGAATAAACACCCAAGTATTTGTGCCCAAATTAATAAATATTAATGTTTTGCCATATTTATTTGAGATCATTTTTTTAAGAATTGAAACAATGCCAGTAGAGTTAAAAATTCATTTACCTTCACTCACTTTATACTCTCTTTCTCCAGAGTTTTCTATGGCCCTCCCCAATTGGCACATATTGATACCATTAACTTTTTAATACTTTTAGTACATTCTAATAAGAGCTAATAGTTCTGTGGCACTTACTATGTATCAGGGACTGTGCTAAGCACTTGGCATACACTGTATTAATTGGGGTTCTCCAGAGAGACATAAAACCAATCAGATATATAGAGAAAGAAGAGAGAGGTTTTTTGTTTTAAAGGAATTGCTCACATGATTGTTGAGGCTGGTAAGTCTGAAGTCTATAGGGCAGGCTGGCAGGCTGAAAATTGAGACCAGAGTTAATGTTGCAGTCTTGAGTCTTGCAGGATTTAAGCTAAAACTCATGCAGGACTTCTACATTGCAGTCTTTAGAATTCTTTCTCTTTTGAGAAACCTAAGTCTTTATTCTTTTTTTTTTTTTTTTAATTTTGCAATGGTTGTTTATTTTTTTTTTTTTCAACGTTTTTTATTTTATTTTTGGGACAGAGAGAGACAGAGCATGAACAGTGGAGGGGCAGAGAGAGAGGGAGACACAGAATCGGAAACAGGCTCCAGGCTCCGAGCCATCAGCCCAGAGCCTGACGCAGGGCTCGAACTCACGGACCGCGAGATCGTGACCTGGCTGAAGTCGGACGCTTAACCGACTGTGCCACCCAGGCGCCCCAATGGTTGTTTATTTTTGAGAGAGAGAGAGAGAGAGAGAGAGAGAGAGAGAGAGTCAGAGAGAGAGTCTGAGTGGGAGAGGAACAGAGAGAGAAGGAGACAGAATCTGAAGCAGGCTCCAGGCTCTGAGCTGTCAGCACAGAGCCCCATGTGGGGCTCAAACCCACCAACCGCGAGATCATGACCTGAGTTGAAGTTGGTTGCTTAACTGACTGAGCCACCCACCCACCCCAAGTCTTTACTCTTAAGGCCTTCAACTGACTGGCTCATTTTCATAATGGATTGACTTTTTTCTCCTAGTTTATATAGGTATTTATATATTAATCCTTTACTGGTTATATTTGTTACACATATTTTTCAGTTTTTTCTTATCTATATGAACTTAGGGCTTTTTTTTTTTAATGTTTATTATTTATTTTTGAGAGACAGAGACAGAGCACAAGCAGGGGAGGTACAGAGAGAGAGGGAGACACAGAATCCAAAGCAGACTCCAGGCTCTGGGCTGTCAGCACAGAGCCCCGATGCAGGGCTCGAACTCACAAACTGTGAGATCATGTCCTGAGCCGAAGTTGGACGCTTAACCGACCGAGCCACCCAGGCGCCCTTCTATGAATTTTGTTTATGGTGTCTCTGTTTGCCAGAATTTCTAATTTTAATGAGTTATTATCAATCTTCATTCACTCATTAATTCAATAAATATTTATTAAGTCCTCTACTAGGCACTGTTATACTATGGGAATATGGTAGTAAATAGAAGAGGCAAAAGTCCTTGCTCTCATACAACTTACGTTTACTTGAAGACAGGCAGTAAATGCACTAAGCCAAACTATAGAGTATATTACAAGATGGTATGGAAGAAACAGAACAAGGGCAGGACAATCAGTACTAGGAGGGGCACAGTGTTACGTGGGTGGTGAGGGTAGATTCCACCGAATAGGTACATTTGAGCAAAGACTTGACTGGGGCAAGGGAGTGACCCCCGCGCCTCTACAGAAGGGAGAGTGTTGCAGGGACAGGAGACAGCCAGTGGAAGGGCCAAGGCAGGAGCAGGACGGGTACACTGGAGAACAGCCTACACTGAAGTTCAGTGAGCTGGGGGTGAGAAGCTTGATGAGCTCGAGGAAACCAGAGAGAAAACCGCTGGGGAAGAGAGAGCCAGATGGAGCAGAGCCTTGCAGGCCTTGGCATTTGGTTTCTATTTTTGTTTTGTGATTTGTGCCTTTGGGCTCTTATTTTAGATTTCTTCCTTACCCAGAAGTCATAGATGATGAAGACGAAGATGGTGGCTAATATCTATTAAGTATTTACTGTGTGCCAAGCACTTTGTAAAACTGACTTTTGTAGATTTTCGTGGAGATGACATTTTTTAAAATATTTATTCATTTATTTTTGAGAGTGGAAGATATCTGTGCACGCGGGGGAGGGGCAGAGAGAGAGAGAGAGAGAGAGAGAGAGAGAGAGAGAATGAGAATCCCAAGCAGGCTCTGTGCAGCCAGTGCAGAGCCTGACCTGAACCCACGAACCATGAGATCATGACCCGCGCCAAAATCCAGAGGCAGACGCTTAACCGACCCAGCCTCCAATACGCCCCGTGACAATGTTCTGTATATAAAATTTTCGGAATATTTATTTTTCTCACTTAGCTATTCAGTTTCTGTGCAAATTATTTCTTTTATAGTGTGGGGGAACCTAATTCTTTTCCTCTTTTTGCTAGCCAGTTGTCTGACCTCCCTTTCCTTCTCGATTTGTAATAACACCATCTTAGTTTTATACCAAGTCCCATGTACCTGGGCCTGTCTCTGGGCCCTTTCATTCTGTTCTGTTGGTCTATGTGTGTGTCCTTGAGCTGGTACGACACAATTTCAATTAGCAGAACTTACTCTAAATCTTGGATATTTAGGAGAACAAATGCCTCTTCTTTTATATTTGTTTAAAATTTGTTTGACTTTTCCTGGTCCTTTGCTCTTCAAGTATGAATTTTTTGGATGAACTTATCGAGGCTTATGTGAACAAATCCTTTGGGATATTGAGCAGAATTGTGTTGAATTTATAAATGAATCTTGGAAGAATTGATGTATCAATGCTATTGGGAGTCCTTTCACCTTCATTTAGGTCCTCTTTTATGTTCGTTAACAAAACTAAAATCTTTTTCTCACAGAGGCTTTTTGTTAGGTTTATTTCCAGAGAACTTATAGTTTTTGTCGCAAGAAGAAACAGAGTTTGGTTTTATTTACATTTTTTATTTGGTTGCTGCTAGTGTATAGACCTCTATTGATTTTATAAGTTGACCTTGGGTTTTAACAAACTCGTTAAAGTCTCCAAGTCATTTCATTCCATTATCCATAGGTTATTTTAGATGTCTCTAATTAAATTATTAATCATCCGTAAATGACATTTTTTTTGCCTTCGTCTCTAATTTCTAAACTCTATATTTATTATTTTCTCTTATCTATTTCATCAGTCTGAACGTCAACGATAGCTATTCCCAGAGCCATAATAACAAGCATCCTTGTCCTGTCTCTGGCTTTAAAGGGCCTGTTGATCAGGATTCACCATTAAATGTTATGTTTGCTCCAGGTCTTACATCGATAGCTTTTGGTGGGTTTAAAACACTCTTTTCCATTACTAACGTGCTAAGTTTTAAAAATAAATTGGTGGGTGCTTAATGCTATCAGTTGCTTTTGTGCATCTGTTTACATGATTTTATGATTTATCTTCTTTAATATGTGAATGTCAGGAATATTTTTTCTTATTTAATAATATTTTAAATAATTAATAAAATGACACGGCTCAAAATCCAAACTGTAAAACTGACTTTATCCTCCAAACCTACTCTTTGTTCTCACTTCCCGTTTTTAAAGAATGATACCATCCAGGCAAGAAACTCAGGAGCTGGTCTACGCATTGCTCACATCTATCTACTCAGTGACCAAGCCCTGTCCATTTTCTGCTTCTTAACATTTGTCCCTCACGTCTCTCTCTCTCTATATATATATGTATATATATATTGGTGGCTCAGTTGGTTGAGCATCCAGCTTTAGCTTAGGTCATGATCTCGCGGCTTATGAGTTTGGGCCCAGCTTCAGGCTCTATGCTGACAGCTCAGAGCCTGGAGCCTGCTTTGGATTCTGTCTCCCTTTCTTTCTCTCCCCGTCCCCCACTCATGCTCTGTCTGTCAAACATAAATAAATAAAATATTTATTTATATTTATTTATAAAATATTTATTTATAAAAAAAATAAAAAAAAATTTTTTTAATTGAAATACAATGTAATGCATTTATAATGGGTTGTTTATAGCATGGACATGAGGAAATAGGACCAACTTACTGTATATAAGTCTTGTGTCTGACTTTTACTAAAAGATTTCCCCATGGTATACCTGAGTGTGGGTGAAAATTGGTTATGTTAATATGTGAGGTTGACGGTAGCTATTAAGTATCTGATTATAGTAGTAGGTGGTTGGAGCAGCCAGGATAGAGTTAGGTTTCTAAACCAGTGTTTTATGTAGAAAGGACTTAAATCCAAACCTGAATTTATTGTGGTGGCACTGCCATAATGATACCCAAAGGTGTTAATGATAGATGCATTAAAAACCCCTTTTTATTATGGAAATAATCAAACACAAAAGTAGAGAGGAGTACCATGAATATCCATGAACTCCTCACCCAGCCTCAGTAACCATCAGTCTCTTGCTTTTCTTGTTTCATTTCTCCTCCAACTTTTCTTGCTCAAATGTTGAATAAGAATTGGAGACCTCTCATTTCACTCATAAGTAGTTAGGTGTATATCTTAACCAATAGGGTCTTTAAAATTATAACCATAATATTGATATCATACCTACTAAAATTAACAATAATATAATGGTACATTTTTTGAAATTCAAATGAATATGAAACAACAAAAGTCCAACTAAAGGAATTTATCAGGTTCCAGCCTACCACATGGGGAATAGTTTGGTTTTTTGTTTAACCCCCAAGTTCAGTGGGGTTTTTTTGTTTTTATTTTAACTAGAAACATTTAAAAACCATCCCACCATTTTTTTAAATAATTAAAACAATGGCAAAATAACTGGGGCACCCGGGTGGTTCAGTCAGTTAAGCGTCCGTCTCTTGATTTCAGCTCAGGTCACAATCTCACAGTTTGTGGGTTCAAGCCCCGCTTCGGGCTCTAAGCTGGTGGTGTGGAGCCTGCTTGGGATATTCTCTCTCTCTCTCTCTCTCTCTCTCTCTCTCTCTCTCTCTCTCTGCCCTCCCTTGCTCGCACTCTGTCTCAGAAATAAATAAACTTAAAAAAGATAATGACAAAATAAGTAATGTGGCTGTTCTTAATGCCTACCTTAGTTTATTCTCAGGGTACTTCACAGTAAACTGGGCCAAGCTCTGAGTGGTTGGAGTGAATGTATATGTCCAGTGAAACTCAGTATTTTCTTATGTAGGATGAACATTTCCCATTTCTTTGAAAAAGGAAAACTGGTAAGATGTCTTTTGCATTATATTTTACAAATGAAATTCAGAATCCCTAGTGCTAATGTTAAGTTTGTTATTCCAATATGCTGGTGCTAAGCCTAACTTTTAATTCTTAGGATAAGGGAAGTCATTTCTTATGGCTTCTAACAGATAATACTTTTTTCACTGATCCTCTTTCAGGGATTTTCTTTGTGAGGCTTTTCAAAGTTACTAGGAGCCAGTGCTTTGAGCCAAGTCAAAGCTTGCTTCTGCCCTGGCAAGATTTAAATGTTTTATAAAAAAGAGATTAGGGAAGACAGCTATTGCCGTGCATTTTACTCAGCTATACTGAACCATTAATTGTCTCCGCCAATTGGAGTACCTCTGAGGGGCGGAGGAAGGCAGGGAGTTTTTGTGTCTGTATACTGTATAGCTCTTTATGCTCTTTGCAGTACTTTAGATGTACATCCATCCGGTCTACTAACCATCCAGTCTACTAGGCATTATAAGAAATAAAAAGATGGCTCCTATTTACACCAGAAGGCTTCATTAGTATTTAACTTTAAAGACCCATTTCAGTCTATTGTTTCTTATTACTTCCTGGCCAAGGCTACAGTCATGTGGCAGAAATATCATGTGAAGGACTACAATGGTAGCCCCTTTTGTTGAAGACATGGTCTGCCTCCCATCTTGTGTCCAGGTGTAGATTTTTAAGACTTGCCTTCTTACTACTAATATAAGATTTAGAGTATAAAACAACTCTCCTTTCACTCATCATGTTTTTTTTTAAGTGCATGGTTCTTTTCCTACCCAGTGACGTTCTGAGCCATCAATGCTCAAATTCTGTTAAGTGCACTCTGAACGATAGATAGGCTGGTAGATAGTAAACAGGGTGGAATTGGCAGACTATAGAAAGGACCCAGAGAAATCATCTGGTACTTCTCCTTTCTCCATGTAGGATTATATCAAACCCCCCCCCCCAAAAGTCCATCCTTTTCTGCAAAATTTCAAAGAGGAATATTTGTTCACTTATTTAAAAGGATTTTTTAAAAGATGAACTCTGAGCCAGCCTCTGTATTCAACTCTCTCTTTTTAGCCACCACCTTCAGTCTGGAATAGTTTCTCAGTCTTACTTTGGCTTTTATAAGCGTGATACTTTCAAAGATTGCAAGCTAGTTATTTAGTAGAATGTCTCTCAATTTGAGTTTGTCTGATGGTTCCTCATGAGTAGATTCGGGATATACATGTTTGACCAGAATATATCCTAGAGATGATGCTATATTTTTCCTGTTGTATCCATTCTATTAGATGGAGCATGAGTTTGATTTGTTTCATTAGTGGTGATGCCCAATTTGATATTTTGAATAAAGGTGGTTGCTGCCAGGGTCTTCATGCAAAGTTGCTCTATTCCTCTTTGCAACTAGTAAGAATTTTCTGGGGAGGTACTTTGAAATTATGTAAATATGCCATGCCTAATCAGTTTCCATTTATTTCATTTTTACCTATATGGACTCAAGCTTCCCTATTATATTCAATATTGTATTTTGTTACAATCACTATTTTAATGCTGAAATTACCGCTTTTTTGGTTTTTGGGAGCTCCTTCAATATGGTTTCTCTGTCCTTCGGACGTGTTCCCATTATTCTTTGGGCACAAGTTGCTTTTGAAACAGCAAGATATTCCAGGCTCTTTTTGTACTTTCTTGTTTCTAGCCTTGGAACCAGGTATTTCTCCAAGCAGCCCTGGTTCCTTTTAATAGAAGATGCTATTTAGAAACCATGATCTTTGGATTAGATGTGCTCACCAGGGAGGTGTCATTACCTGTAGGCCCACTCAGCAGGCAGAGCTAAGGAACACACGCACATACACACACACACACTTGCAACTGTATTACTAACTATGTACCTGAAAACTCTTGACCCTGTGTCATTATCTCCACTGCCAATCCAGTACTACAGTGTTCATTCTGGTTTTCTCTTTCCATTATTGTAACTCCCTTCTCTGACTTTGAGGAGTCTGAATCCTTAACTTATTTGCTCAATCCCCTTGTATGTACAAGTCTGCCATTTCTGCTGTTCTCCCCTCCCCCACCTGTGCCTTATGTGAATGTCTTCCTCACCCTGCTCAGGCTCTAATTGTCAAATTGTACCCCGCTCCTGGATGTTTTCCACTAGGGCTCTAACACACACCCATGCCAGGCTTCCTTTCCATGTAAATACCCTCCTCACCCTTTTGAGCTCTAATGTTCCACACAGGACCACCCCCTTGGTTGGTTACCACCCTCACTTTGCTTGGTTACCACGTTGCTTGGGCCCAGTTTACCCATTCTAGGCCACCCTACACTGTATTTTCATGGGTTTACAGGAAAGGAAATTGGATGACTGACAAGTACTCAAGAGTTTGCCTAATGAAATGGAAAATAGAGCAGAAGTTCTCCAAATGTGTTTCCTAGACCCAGAGTATCAGCATCCCTTGGGAACTTCTTAGTAATGCAAATTTTTAGGCCTCATCTCAGCCCTACAAGAAAAAGCTCTGGGAATAGCACCCAACAATGTATGCTTTAAGCCGCCAGGAGATTCTGGTGCACAGTAGTGTTTGAGACCCATTCCACTCTACATCCTGGCTATCTCTTGCATAATGAAGGTTCCCTGATTGTCAAATGTGCCTGGGGACCATTTTTAGGGTTTTGGAGCCATCTCAGCATTTTTGGCCTTTCATCGGGGTCAGACTGGAATATTTAGTTCAGTTTACCAACTTTGGAAAGCCCAGTCCTCCAGGGAAAATTATGAACTTGTAGAAGAATTAAACTCTGTCATTTTGATTTAGAGACCTTTTTATTAAGGCCTAACAGAAATAGTTGAAGCAGGGATCAGAAATGGTAATAGCAATATCAAAGCAACAGAGCAACACCTCTGTTTTTGTTTATTTTAAGCTCACTTACATATGCTGTAAGAATGTAGATTAATGAGCTAGTGGTCTCTTATACTGGGTATGTTTTCTGCAGTTATCAAAAATATGTTAGGCATCCCTGTACACTGGTGGTGGGAATGTAAATTAGTGCAGCCACTATGGAAGAAAGTATGGAGGTTTCTCAAAAACTTAAAAATACAACTACCATATAGTCTAGCAGTCCCACTTCTGGGTATACATTCAGAGGAAATGAAAATGGGATCTCAAGGAAAAGATCTGCATTCCCATGGTTATTGTAGTCTTATTCACAATAGCTGAGATAGGAAAGTAAGTGTCCATCAATGGATGAAGAAAAAAGATGCACTGTATATAATGGAATAATATTTAGCCATGAGAAAGGAGATCCTGCCATTTGCATATACATGAATGACCTTGGGGGCATTATGCTAAGTGAAATAAGTCAGAGAAAAGCCTATAATATCTCACTTACATGTGGCATCTAAGAAAGCCAAATTCATAGAAACAGAAGGGAAGGGTTACCAAGGATGCGAGGGTGGGGGAAATGGAGAGATGGAAGTCAAAGTATTCAAACATCTAGTTGTAATATGATTAAGTTCTGGAAATCCAGTGTACAATGTGGTGACTGTAGTTAAGAGTGTTGTATTATGCACGTGAAAGTTACTAAGAAAGTTCTTAAATCATTCTCACCACAAAAGAAACGGTAATTATGTGAGACGATGGAGGTGTTAGCCAATGCAGCAGTGGTTAATCACACTACAATATACACATAATCCCAAATCAACATGTACAGCTTCAACTTACACAGTGTTATGTGTCATCTATCTCTCAGTAAGGCTGGTGGGGGTGGGGAATAAAGTCTGTGACATGTCCTAGAATGTTGAAAATATGTGCTTCACATATTTTGACTTCTCTTGACATGGAGGTTTACATTTCAAGTGAATAAGGTTGTGGAGTAAAACAATTTGACAAGAAAATCTTTTTTTCTTGAAAGGCATGAAAATATCAGCAGAAAAGACTGTATTTATACTAGAGAACAAAGCATAGTCAGTTTAGTGTTGTGACCTTCATTCACCTCAATGGAATTAGCCAAGAACTCTGTTCTCTGTTTAGATTCCTGGGCCAGATGTATTCTGGGCCCTTTAGCTTTTCGATCAGCAAAAAAGGATAGTTTTGACACAGTACCTGAATTAAAAATATTTTTAATTCAAGTTAAAAGTTCCCTTGAATTAAAACTGATTTCCCTTCTTAAAAGGTGATTGATATTTCTGGTTTTCACTTTCTTTGTTGTCAAAAAAGGCGTTTTTGCCATTTTTCACAAAATCTTTGTACATGTTTCTGGGCTCTCCATTTTGAGTGCATGTGGATAACAGTTTTGAAAATACCAGTTATGATACCTTTGACTTTTTTTGGACTAGAAACAACAGGTATATAAATGTCTACCCACTCAAATTTACAAAGTCTAGAAGATGAATGAAGTCACTTAATATGGATTTTGACTTAATTTCATCTAGTCCTTACATATTTGTATTTGTAAATAATGGTCTATAGTAGTGAGGGGTGGGGGAGGAGAGTTAACCATGTATTTTTTTATAAGATTAATTGTAAAATAGCAATGCTTCATTTACAAAACCAGATATCTGACAGAGACTCTGTCTTCTTCATAAATGTTGGTATTACCAGTACCTGGTACGAGGTGATAAGTGGATTCTCAACACATGCTTCTTGCTAAACGGAGTTAGACTTATGTGAATCACCAGTGTAAACTGGATATCCTAACTTGGAGCCTCTGTAGTTCATTCTCATAGTCTCGTTTTGGAAATATCACCTTGGAGACTGTGGTAAGAACAAGAGACCCATTTAGGCCCCAAAGGTCTTTGCTAATAGTCCGCCTTATCTTGTTGGCTAATGCTCCCGACACCATTCTGTTGAATTGTATTAGATTATGTTCAGGTTTTGAATTTGCCTGGGGCATGTGTAAGTAGAAGCCAGGTTACAGTGAACAATTTGGAATAACAACCTCTCCAAAAAGAATGAGAAAGGACCTCAGAGAGAGAATTAAGTTATGGATATGTAAATCAAAAAGAATTTTTTTTCTTTTTTAACCTTTGCATTTGCTTAAAAGGATGGCATTCATTTCAGTTATTAATGAGGATATTTCCCTGTAAGCTAAAAGCCTATAACACAGATTTCCAACTATAAAGCCCTGTTAAATGTGTATTCTAAAGACCTTGTATGTAGAGGGGAAATGGGTCATCTTAGGCAGGTTCCAGCCTGTCCTTTTAATGACAGTAGCTAAAGAAACATGGGTACATGTCTCCATGTGAACTCAGCCAAGGAGATTGGAATAGCAATACTCTGTGCGAAGGGAATTTTGTACGAACGCTGTAATGTTTTTACAAATGCTATAATGTAAAGTTTGTAGAATTTTTTACAAAAGTCTACATCTCTCAGCAGGTTCCTTGGGCTCGGTGTGTTCCAACTCTAGGTGTAGCTAATAATCTTCACATGGTTTCTTGTAATGAAATACCATTAAGTAGTTGTGTTTTTTTTTTTTTTTTTAAGTTTAATTAAATTCCTCCTTCTCTCCTTCCTCTCTCCTCCCTCAGTTGAATTCGTTCCTCTGTGACTTTTTCCACATCCACCACTTGGAGGACGTTTGTGACATCACAGTGACTTGATGAGGCCCACTCTTCTTTTCACTGCATTTCCTGCCATAGCCATTTGTTTTATTTAAAAAAAAAATTTTTTTTAATGTTTATTTATTTTTGAGACAGAGAGAGACAGAGCATGAACGGGGGAGGGGCAGAGAGAGAGAGTGGGAGACACAGAATCAGAAGCAGGCTCCAGGCTCTGAGCCATCAGCCCAGAGCCCGACGCGGGGCTCGAAGTCACAGACCGCGAGATCGTGACCTGAGCTGAAGTCAGACGCTCAACCGACTGAGCCACCTAGGCGCCCCCATAGCCATTTGTTTTAAAATGATACATATTGGGGCACCTGGCTGGCTCAGTCTGTAGAGCATGCGACTCTTGATCTCGGGGTTGTGGGTTCGAGCCCCACGTTTGGCATAGAGATTACTTTAAAAAAAATGATACATGCTACTGGACTTGTGAAAGTTAGCAGAATGTTAAATCCAGAGACCCCTTTGAGTGTTTGTTCCTCCTCATCTAGTTATACAGTTTTCCCCTTGTAAATTATTACAGTGGGGAATTTATTAAGGAAAACATCGTTTAAAAATTTTACCAGCTGCTGTATACTGTCATTTGCGGCCCTCGGCTGACATTCCAACAGCTGCAGTCTATGCGCCTGCTTTTACTTTCAGCTGCTGGAGGCCTTTCTATTCCTGTTCCCATGGAAATGAGGAGGGCCGGACGGGTGGAAGGAAGTGAGGGTTGAAATGCATATTTCCCCATACCTTATTTTTCTTGCCTCCTCACAGTTGCCATGGAAATGGGAACATAAATGCCACTCTACTCCAAGCTTTGGAGAGCAGTCATTCATGTGTAAACAGCAATAGAGGGACCCTAAACAGGCATATAAAAAAGCTAATCTTAAGGTCTTTCCTTTTACCTGTGTGTGGCCAAGACGAATTTCATCTTATTCTCATTTGATCTACTCTAAGCGTTAAAAATGATTCAATTAATTTTTAGAGAGTTAGTTTGATATTAGAGAATTGTTTTATGATTGTCAGATGTATATCTAATCTCCATGTGTTAAGCATTCACTATGCATGATGTTTTTTACTTTTTTCTTATCCTTCTCCTACTCCCCCACCCCCCAATTAAAGAAATGAATTTCAATTTAGGGAAGAGCATCCAGTCGCCTAGCATAAGAAGTCTCCCAAATAGTCTCATTCTTATGCACCATTTCAGAAATTGCCCCACAGAGCAGAGGTAATTATTGGCTCTGTCAAACATATCAAGGAAAACTGCCATTTTTAATTGGTTATCACAGTCTTCTCATTTAGGTAACAAAAATATCCTATGTTAAGTGGATTTCTGTGTGTCTCCATTCATCAACCCTGTGTCATCACATACCTCCTGTAATACCCACACTCAAAGAAAATATATGGGCATAGTCTTCATCTGTCTTTTTTATTCTGATATTTTAACTAATTAACAAAATCCATTCGAACCACGAGACATTAAGAATATGCTTAACTGAACAAATCGGCTTTAGGCGTCTTTTAAGTATTCAGCTCTGGGTTAGGTTGAAGAAGGAGATATGAAGTTTAAATAAAGAAGGGTTTTGTTTGTTTTTGTTTTGTTTTGCCTTAAGGTATCCTATTCAGGAAAATTCCTACCCCAGGAAACGCTCCTTACCGCCATATGTGATTATTAAATGAGTGGTATAGACACATTCTAAAGAAGCTTAAGGAGGGGAGGGATCATTGGGCTTAACTGAAATGACTGTAAAGACTTGCTTTAAAGACTTCTCTTCCCCTGGTTCTCACGGACCTTCTTGTGCGTTTCCTACTGTCACCTTCACAAAGGCCTTTTGTCCTGAACGGTTTTCAGAACTTTCTAAGTATTCTTTCAATTGCCACCTTTCTCCTTTTCTTCATCCTCCCTTCTAATTTAGCTTAGATATACCATTTCCAGATGAACAGTCTTAACCAACACAGTTGAGATCCTTCTGTCCCCTTGTTTTAGCACCCCTCGGTGACTTCTTCCCATTACTGGGACAAGACTTTTCCAGAGAGTTCTAACGTCAGATACTCTGTTTTTGAAGCCCTAGAAGCTACCAAAACAACCAAAACGTTTTTAGTATTTTAGGTTCTTCCGTCTTCCACATTGCTTCTCACATCCAGAATGGACACAAACATCTGTGAAGACCATGTGGCGGATTTTTTTTTTTTCCGAAAATATGGTCACTAAACTAGCAACTACCATAATAGGTTCATGCTTTCCTCAACTGGCGGTGACCTAGATCTCCTGATGATCTGGCTTCAGTGCCTTCTCTCCAGCCTGCTCTGCAGATGCCAGACACAAGGGCCTCTCCTACCCCCGGCGGGCACAACTGCCTATTGGCACAGTTGGGAGGCCCATGCTTTTTAGCATCATGCCTCTGCTTACAGCAGTTTCCTTCCGCATCCTTTATGGGACTTGGAAAGAAATAAGCAATAATGAGCTGGGTTGTTTTCTTCACCTTGCTCCTCTCTGTACCTCTTACAGTCCTACCTGCTGTTTCTTCTACTTTCTGCAATTTACATGAAAATACTCCAGCCAACAGTGTGATAAGATGTGTGTTAGTTTTAGTCTGCACTTTGGACTCTTAATATTTGAAGCACCCTGATACGGGAATACAGTCTAGGGTTAGTTGGTTGGCATTGGAAAAAGCCTAATCAGGAGATAACCACTGTAAATTTATCCCACTTATATTTAAATCTACACTAGAGGGTTTTCTAATTAGCATAAAGGATGTCAAATAATTTTTAATTGGATTGGCTAGAAATAATGTATAAGCCCCTCTAGCCTTGCATGGATTTTGCATGTAAGATTCTGGCGAGCCAGGCGCTCTGACATCTGCAGAACGGCAGCTGACTCGGAACAGCCTCTGGGCTTGTTTTCCCAAGAAGGATGCTTCCTGCTGGATAAAAGGGAGTGGGGAGGAAACCGGTGGTCTTGTTTGTGTCTAATCCTTAGAGACTACAGATACCCAAAAAGAAAAAAAGTGGAAGGAAGGAAGGAGGGAGGAAGGAAAAGAAGGATCCTGACACTTGAGAATGGTCACTAGCAAAAGCTCCCCCCAGAACAGTGCTTATAGGCCAGGCCAGCTCCTCCCTAAAGTCTGTCCTAAGTTTCCTGGAGAGTTTGTGAAAACATTCTCCTCTACGAGTCTTCTATTTCCATTACGACATTAATCAAATTTTAAAGTTTATTGTGAATTTCTTTTCTTTTCTTTTCTTTTCTTTTCTTTTCTTTTCTTTTCTTTTCTTTTCTTTCATTCATTTTTTTTTTTTTTTTTTTTTTTTTAAGATTTTAAGTAATCCTTGTACCCAACCTGGGGCTCCAGCTCACAAGACCAAGAGTTGCTCTACCCACTGAGCCAGCCAGGCTCCTCTGTCATGAATTTCTTTTTAAGTTTTTGTGTTTTTACTTACTTACTTACTTGTTTATTTATATTTTAATAGAGAGACTGAGAGCAAGAGTAGGGGAGGGGCTGAGAGAGAGAGAGAGAGAGAGAGAGAGAGAGAATCCAAAGCAGGCTCCACACTGTGAGCAGGGAGCCCAGAGCCTGACACAGGTCTGAATCTCAGGATTGAGATCATAATCAAGAGTTGGATGCCTAACCAACTGAAACACGCAGCCTCCCCAGTTGTGAATTTCTTAATGAAAGGGTTGTGCCCTAGGTATCTTTGTATCCCAGAGAGCATTTGACCTAGTGTCTTGCACAAAGTAGGTGTTTGTTGAATTAATGAGCATATACACGCACTTCTCACTTCTTTAAGGAACAGACCCAGCATTGGGTCGTGGGGAAACTGGGGGTTCCCAGAGTCTATTAATTAGGTGTTCACAGTTCTCAGGGAGTCAGTAGTAACTGTCCACAACCATCTCTGCTCTGCTTGATGATCAGTACAAAGATGTGTGGGACTGTCATCAACAGCAAAGGAAAGTAGCACTGTGTCACCTCCTTTCAGAAATTCAGAGCTAAATGTATTTATCATTTCTGTTCCTGCCAGTTCTGACTCTCGATGTAACGGTGGAAAAATCTTTAGGAAAATTCTTTTTCTTGTGTATCTCTTAGGCAGTGTTGAGGCAGCATATATGGCTAACCGAGTAGATAAAAAGGGTAAAGTGACAGAAGAAGACCAGGGAGAAAAAAATACAAGGGGCTTAAGTACAGTACATAGATTTTTAAAGCAAAGCAGAATGAAACAATGTTACTTAAATGGTAGTATGGTCTAGTAGTTCAGAGCAAGGGGTTTGGACCTTGGCTGCCGGGATTGGAATGAATCCCCACCTTGCTAGCTGTGTGACCTTGGGCAAGTAAGTTGTTTAATCTCTCTGGGTCTGTGTTTTCTTCTCTTTAAAGTGAGGATAATAATAGCACCTACCCCATGCATGTGGGGCTAAAATAAATTAATACATCTAAAGCATATAGCGTTTGGTGCCTCTCTTATAGGAAGCGCTGGATGTGTGTGCTATTTCTATAGTGACATGGCCAAATCATCGCTCTGAAGGCAGAAGAAGAAGGCTAATTTCAGTCTGTTTACCTCATGTGAATAATCTTCCTGCTTTGAATCTCCCACAAACTGGTGCTTATACTCTTAGGTGAAACTTACCACATTCTACCCTAAATTACAGAATTATTTGTAAGCTCCTTAAAAGCAAAGGCTGTCTTCTTTGTCTTCCTCTTAGCACCCAGAAGAGTGCTTACATAACAGCCTGGCTTATACAATAGCTCTTTAATAATAACTATTTGGGGAACTGTAAAGGAGACAGAGTAGGTTGATCTATGAGGTTGGTCCCTGGAGGCCCTGTTCCTTGGGTTGGTGCCTGTGTACCTCTCACACTTTTTCAGCCTCAGCTGGCCTTTTCTGTCCCGACTGTGCTTCACCTGACCTTTGGTCCCTCAAACCAGCCCTCTTTCCCAGAGCCAGCTTCATGGGCACGAAGCCTGCGCAGTTGCACAGACCCCCACGCTTGGTTGAATGCTCTATCATCTTGGGGTGGCTGGGTGGCTCAGTTGGTTAAGTGTCTGAATCGTGATTTCAGCTCAGGTCATGATCTTGCAATTTGTGGGATTGAGCCCCGCAAGGGGTGCCACGCGGGCAACGCAGAGCCTGCTTGGGATTCTCTCTGTCCCTCTCTCTGCCCCTCCTCTCTCTCTCTCTCTCTCTCTCTCTCTCTCTCTCTCTCTCTGTCTGTCTCAAAATAAAAAAACAAACATAAAAAAGAGAGAGAGAGAGAATGCTCTACCATCTTGAAATTAGCACTTTTTACATAAGGAATCTCAGGTTTTGTTTTGTACTGATCCTGCAGACTATGTGGCCATTCATGCTCCTTCCCATCCTGTGCTCCTTGTTCCCTCTGCTGGGAGCACTTTTTCTCCCCACTCTTCTCTGGCTAACTTACTCCTCAGGTTAATTGTCATTCCTCAGAGACACAAGCAAAATTAGAGCCACGTGCATTATTATCTGTCCACCTTGACTTCTCCCTCACGGTGCCCACCTCACTTTGTAAGTGCAGTATCGACTTAAATCGTGTGATTATGTCTTTAAAGACTCTCTCCCCACCAGACTGAGCTCCTTGAGGGGACAGACTGTGCATTTGTTCCTGGATGGCTGCGCCAGCTACACAGTAGGGAGTCAAGAAGTATTTGTTGAATGAGTGAATGAGTGGATGAATGGGTGATTTTTAAAAATGCAAACTAGGTATAAGTTTTCCTTCCCATCTTAAAAAGGGATGTATAAAAAATGGCAGTGCAATCGTGCAGGTTGATACTCTGCTGATGCCAATTAACCAATTTCCTTACTGCCTTTAAAGGTACATGAATACAGAGAAGGCTCCCCTTTCTCGCTCTTTTCCACCGTTTGTCCTTCTCAGCCTGGTATATTAAGGTTGAATCTTTCTAAAGACAGAAGTACTCTGATTGTCTTAGCATATTAGTCTTGAATGAAATGTCTTCTAGCATAAATGTCCCTGGTCTTCCACCCATTAAGAGTACTTTTAGCAAGAGATACGTATTTACTTTTGTTCCATTTGCCAATGACAACCTGACATAAAAGTACTGTTTCAGATTCCTTAGCATTCAGTGGTGCCAGGGTCAGTGTTATTATAATGAACGTAGCATTTGATGGTAATAAAGAACCGTGTCCTGCTTGGCTCCCCCACCATTCCTTCTCCTCTGTATCATTGTCTAATTTTAAATAAGCTTAACTAGCTCTCTTTGAATGAATACCTGTGTCGGCTTTCTGCGGCCCAGTTTTGGGACTACATCTGGTTAATCTACTCCCTGGACTCAGACCAACACCATTCAACATGTAACCAGATTTAGCACATTACCTTCCATCTTACAGTCTTAAGTTTTAAATTTTTTTTTTTTAACGTTTATTTATTTTTGAGACAGAGAGAGACAGAGCATGAACGGGGGAGGGGCAGAGAGAGAGGGAGACACAGAATCGGAAACAGGCTCCAGGCTCCGAGCCATCAGCCCAGAGCCCGACGCGGGGCTCGAACTCACGGACAGTGAGATCGTGACCTGAGCTGAAGTCGGACGCTCAACCGACTGAGCCACCCAGGCGCCCCCAGTCTTAAGTTTTAGCACTTGATGGTCATTCTGTTATTTTCTAAACTCTGTAATAAAAATTTTAAGTGATCGATCTCCAGCCAAAACCTTACTCAGAAGTAGAATTTTACTTGAGACATTACAGAGGATGTTGAGCACTTTCCCCCAAAATAAAACAAATACCACCATCCATTATGGTACACCAACTTAGCATATGCGTGCTTCTTAATTTTCACAAAGAGAAAAATAGAATTTTTATAACTCAATCTAAAGTTGAGGATATAGTGAGATAAGAATTCTTATTACTTAAAAGAAAAACGGACAAAAGTGTCTCTTTTTTTCTCTCTCCTTCAAGTGCAAGGAATCTGAGAAAAATAGATTTAAAATCCAGCAGAAGGAGTGCTAGTTGCTAGTGAACCAGCTGCAGCTGTGGCGTGTGGGTGAAGAAAGGAACCTGGCATTTTTTTGTACAAATCAGGATGTGAAGCAGTGGGAACAGAAAGAAAGAAATACAAGAAATAATACACAGAGAAGAAAGGCATTCTCAATGAAGCTATAGGCTCCCCAAAATGTTCCATCTAAGTGTTGACTGATTCCAATACCTTAAGGTAATTTGCTTTATGCTGTAAATCTCCTGGGTGGTTTATGCCTCAGTACTTTCTTTCAGACAGCTGAGAGAGGAGAAAAATATATGATTTCAATCTGCCCCCTCTTGAGACTTTATGAAATTCTACGCAGACTTCTCCCAGAGTTAAATTCCTGTTTCAACCACCCCGGGGTCCATTTGACCTTCTCTTTTTTCTGGCTTGTCCAGAAAATTCAGGTTGAAGATGTTTATACTTTTCTGAGCTCCCCTACTTGATGCTAGGTAATATGGCAGATGTCTTAGGTTCATTATCTCCTAGTCAGGTGTTTATATAAAATAGTATCTCCACCATCCTGCAGCTGATTAGCTTGGTCCATTGCAGCAGGCTACTGATGAGGCTTAGCAAAGGCCCTGGATTTGAGAGCTGCGTGTGCCGGATACATGACGGGCGGTGTAGATGACAGGCATGTGACAAGTAAGGCTTGACGTTGGTGTCAAAAGACCTGTTGGGTCACTTGTTATTATGGTCCCTCTTCATATTACTTAGTCTTCCTCATTGTGTAGAATGGGTACAGTTAACCCATTTTGGGGCTTTGTGAGGCTTAGGGAACACAAACTATGTCAAGTGCTCTGGCCAGGGCCAAGGCATGCATTATTGTGCTCAGTAAAAGGAGATGGTTATAGTAGCGTGATTTGTGTTACCCCCTTTTTAAAACATAAATGATGGAAGCTCTGAATAAGAGGTTTAAATGATTTGCTTCTAAAATTACATAGTATTCAACAGAGAGGGATTTCAAATGTAAGCCTGTTCAACCCTAAACCACCTTACATATAATTCTGTTGCTTACATATTTATTCTTGAAGTGCGTGGTTTTTCTCTTTTTGTTTATTTATTTTTTAATTTTTTAAAAATGTTCATTTATGTTTGAGAGACAGAGAGACAGAGTATGAGCAAGGGAAGGGCAGAGAGAGAGGGAGACAGAATCCAAAGCAGGCTCCAGGCAAGCTCAGAGCCTGACACAGGGCTCAAACTCACAAACCATGAGATCATGACCTGAGCCGAAGTCAGACGCTTAACCGACTGAGCCACCCAGGAGCCCCTGGTTCTTCCCTTTTCAAAACTTGACTTTGTCCTTGTAGCCAAACTGTTTATGTAATAGATTCTTGAAATATTTTAGAACATTAAAAATAGTCCTTCCTAATCTTACAAATTTATTCTGTCCTAAAGTTTATTTATAAATTGGTTGTTTGAAACACAGAATGGATATTTCTTTAGAAGTTGGTGGTCATATTCTCAGGCCAGTTCATTAAAAGCCTCTGTAGCTTGTCCCCCATTCCCTTAGCACTTGATATTTTAATCCAGTGGTTTTCTTTTTTTTTTTTTTTAATATTTTTTTTAATTTTTTTTTTATTAACGTTTATTTATTTTTGAGACAGAGAGAGACAGAGCATGAACGGGGGAGGGTCAGAGAGAGGGAGACACAGAATCTGAAACAGGCTCCAGGCTCTGAGCCGTCAGCACAGAGCCCGACGCGGGGCTTGAACCCACGGACAGTGAGATCGTGACCTGAGCCGAAGTCGGACGCTTAGCTGACTGAGCCACCCAGGCGCCCCAATCCAGTGGTTTTCAAATGGATAACACAGTATGGCAGAATTGCCTGAGCTTTATAAAATAGGAGGTGCCTAACCATACCTTAGACCTTTCAATTAGAATCTTGGGGTGAGTATGCTGAATCCATCCCAGCAGAAGCAATGGCATCCTAAAAATCTGAGATAGGACAGAATATGTGCAGAAGGAAGTAAAAGAAGTCCAGTGTGGCTGGAACAGAGACTGGTGACCCCTAAATTCTTTTGATTATGCAACCCTGTTGGTAAAAGTAATTTAAGCACATACTTACAATATATGTCTCTTCACTTTTTAAATAAATTAATGTGTACTTTAATAAAATAGGCACAAAAGTAGACATTTTTAAAAGATGAGGTTAAAAAATAAAAATTAAAAAAATAAGGTTAGAAAACAGAACTAGAAGTTTGAATAATTGCCTTTTGCATCTACTTAGATACTTCCATGTGCTCCCTGGGATGGGAGCCCCACTTTTGCAAAATACAGGCATAGGCAGTGAGGGGGAAAAGCAGATAGAGACCAGATTCTATATGATCAGCAGAGCTATGTCAAGTATTCCTCTCTTTATCCTAAATGCAACAGGAAGCATTTGAAAAATTTAGGTAGAGGAATGACAACAGATTTGCATTCTGAAAAAAAAAGGTTGGCTGTCCTATGGAATAGGTTTGGAGCAGAGCAAGGACAAATCCAGGGAGACCACTTGGGAGGTTATTGCAGTGATGAGAGGAGGTTATAGGTTAAACTAGGGCAGTGTCATTGAGGTTCAAGAGAAGAAGACAAACTAGGAGACATTTGGAGGCATGTTCTGTAGAATCTAGTGAGTGATTTCATGATCCTCAGTGGGAGAGGGGTCACTGCTGGGTTTCTGGCTCAAGCGCCTGGATGGAAGATGAACAGTGGGAGAACTGGTTGGGGGTAGAGAGTGGGTGATGAAGTCCAGTTTAAATGTCTCTTATGTGAAATATCCAAAAGATGATGGGAAGTTAGCAGTTGGATATGTAGGTTGAGCTCAGTAGAAGTCCTGGGCTGGAAACTATAAAAGAAGAGCTGTCAACATATGATAGTAAATAAATTACCTCCGGATATTATCTATTGATAGGAAAGCTCGAGCTTTTTATGGACCGAGGAGTTCCATAAAAATAGTATGCAAGATTAGATTCATAGGACTAGAGACAAGGAATTAGAAATGAACAGACAAGGGGTACCTGGGTGGCTGTCAGTTAGTTGTCTGACTCTTGCTTTTGGCTCAGGTCATGGTCTCACAGTTTGTGAGATAGAACCCCAAGTCTGGCTCTGCACTGGTGGCTTGGAGCCTGCTTGGAATTCTCTCTCTACCCCTCTCTCTCTGCCCCTCTTCCACTCATGCTTGTGTACTCTTTGTCTCTTTCTTTCTCTCTCTCTCTCAAAATAAATAAACTTAAAAAAGAAAAAGAACAGACAAGCATTTTCTATAAAATGCCACGGTTTCTGGGAATGCAAGCTGGTGCAGCCACTCTGGAAAACAGTATAGAGATTCCTCAAAATAAAAATAGAACTACCCTACGACCCAGCAATGGCACTACTAGGCATTTATCCACGGGATACAGGTGTGCTGTTTTGAAGGGACACATGCACCCCCATGTTTATAGCAGCACTATCAACAATAGCCAAAGCATGGAAAGAGCCCAAATGTCCATCGATGGATGAATGGATAAAGAAGATGTGGTATATATACAATGGAGTATTCCTCGGCAACCAAAAAGAATGAAATCTTGCCATTTGCAACTACGTGGATGGAACTGGAGGGTATTATGCTAAGTGAAATTAGAGAAAGACAAAAATCCTATGACTTCACTCATGAGGACTTTCAGAGACAAAACAGATGAACATAAGGGAAGGGAAACAAAAATAATATAAAAACAGGGAGGGGGACAAAACAGAAGAGACTCATAAATATGGAGAACAAACTGAGGGTTGCTGGAGGGGTTGTGAGAGGGGGGATGGGCTAAATAGGTAAGGGACATTAGGGAATCTACTCCTGAAATCATTGTTGCACCATATGCTAACTAATTTGGGTGTAAACAGAAAAAAAATCTGAAAAATAAAATGTCACGGTTTCTTAAAGTTACTATAACATTGGGAACAGGCAGCTTGTATGAGAATGTAGTAAAGAAATTAGAAATGGATATTTCAAAAGCTTTCATGATACTTTGATGAGCATGCTACATTCAGGAGTGAGCCATGAATGTTGGATAGTGACTCACATCATACAATTATTCATTAATGAGTCCAGGAACCTGTCACAGGTGTGTGCACCATTACACTTGAGTGATTGGAAAGCTGAACACGCCAGACGAGATGACAGCAGTGCGGCACTCAGGAAAAGAATGCCACGTAGTTTGATGTCTGTAAGCCTTGGGAGCTCTGTCAGTTACAAGAGAAAAGTACTTTCCTTGTCTCCACTGCCTTAAACCATTATATTCCTTCCTAGAATACAGATTGCCAGAGGTGGGGGATGAAATGGGTAAAAGGGGTCACAAAGTACGAACTTCCAGTTATAAAATAAAGAAGTTCTAGGGATGTAATGTACAGCATGGTGACTATAGTTAATAATACTCTAATGCTCATCTGAAAGCTGCTAAGAGAGTAGATCTTACAAGTTCTCATCACAGAAAAGTAATTCTTGTAACTGTATGGAGACGAATGTTAGACTTGCTGTGATCATTTTGCAGTATATACAGATCTTGAATCCTCATATCGTACATGTGAAACTAATATGTTATCTGTTAACTGTACCTTAATAAACGAATAATACAATTGGGGCGCCTGGGTGGCTCAGTCGGTTGAGCGTCCGACTTCGGCCCAGGTCGTGATCTCACGGTTTGTGAGTTCGAGCCCCGCACGGGCTTGCTGCAGTCAGCACAGAGCCTGCTGCGGATCTTCTGTCCCCCTCTCTTTCTGCCCCTTCCCTCCTTGTGATCTGTCTCTCAAAAATAAATAAATCTTTAAAAAACAAAGAATACAATTAGTAATCATTTATAGGCTCTTATGTTCTCTGAAGGTTCCCCCCACCAATCCTGTGGGGTAAAAATGTCATTGACTATGTTTCCCCTTCATCCTAGTGCTTAAAAGCTCAACAAGACTCAAAGTAGCTTCATTTGCTGAACACTGTGAAGAGGATTAAGTGAAGCCTCACAGGACATGGCCCTCTTCTCTTGACTCCTTCCCATCTATTTCTTCCCAGGAATTTAGGCCACTGCAAACTGACTGCTAGAATTCTGATCGCCGCTGATCCACTTTCTCTCCAGATTTTGACGGGTCCTTGCAGAACTAACTCTGAATTAGAAATTCTCAGCCCCCTGTACCCCAGGTCACCAAGAAATATGCTACCATAGTTATCTATTTGTTTCTCTCTCTAATGATTAATGTATTAAATGGGATCATTTATATTCATTCTAAGAAATTATCTGAAGTGAGCAAGAGTAATACATAATTTCTAGTACCTTTGGCTTATTGATTTTTAGGCACTCAGACTCCTGACCAGCCAGGAAAATATTAAAGAGATCCTAGCAGCCTTTTTATTTAAATAGTGGCTTACTGTGCCAGTATTTGCATCCATTAATAAATATTTTTGTGTCTTTCATCTTTGAAATAGAGAAGCAGATTCATCAAGCTTTGAATAATACATCTGACAAGTGACTAGCCCATTGTTAAAATTTAGCACAGGGGAAATGCTATTTTTTAATTGGTCAGGAAAGCTTACATAAACCAGTCATAATGAAAATCCTCCTCACTGGAGTGTGCCTTCCCCTCCCCCCAAAAGAATTTCTTCTTGATCACCCTTGTATCTTTTATGAACATATGTACTTATATGCCTTTTATTGCACTTGTAAAACTATATGGTAATTAGACACTTACTTGGCACTACATCAAGACTTTCAGCTTTTTTTTTTTTTTGATGTTTATTTATTTTTGAGAGAGAGAGAGCACGAGCTGGGGAGGGGCAGAGAGAGAGAGAGAGGGAGACACAGAATCTGAAACAGGCTCCAGGCTCTGAGCTGTCAGCACAGAGCCCCATGGGGGGCTCGAACCCACGAACTGTGAGATCATGACCCAGAGTCGGATGCTTAACCGACTGAGCCACCCAGGTGCACCAAGACTGTCAGCTTCTTGAGGAGCTTTGCCTTCATTGGTCCCAGGCAGTAGAGCAAAGTGGTTGAAGAGGGCAGAAACTGGAGGTAGATGGTGGCCTGGATCCCCGCTCTGACTCTCTGTTTACCAGTTGTTTGATCTTGGGAAAGTTACCTCTCTTCAATTCCCTTATTTGTAAAATCTAAATAATACCTCACAGAGTTGTTGAGAGGCTTAAATATATAATTTTCTAAATTATAGCTTTAAAAACGTTAGGGAATTCTTTGACATGCAGACACTCCATGTTTCTCTGAATGCCGGTTACTGCCGATCAAAAACAGCGCGGAAGGATGCAGACGTCAGAATGTACGAATGCAGCGCTGACTACCTCGAATGCCAGCCCAGGCCTCCCCTTGGCTTTCCCGAAGCACAGTCAGAGCCCTTCAGCACAAAACCCACTTTTTCTCAAGTGTCTACCCTTTGTGCCTCCCATTACCCAGTGTCCTCCCCTCCCTGTTCGGAAAGCTGTATTGGACATCCTAATTGTAACAATGACTGGAGGGCACTACCAGCATTTGATAGGTGACATCATAAGTGGGCCAAGGACACTCAGGGCTCAGAAACGGGAAGTGGAATCTAATACAACCCAAAATCTTTCCACCCAAAATGACAATAGTACTCCTACCTCGAGAAACCCTAGTAGCTCCTAGATTCTTTTCTCTACTTAAATTGGGAATCAACTTTTCACAAAACTGATGCACAATTACATAAGATCAGCCTGTGCCAGAAACCATGCCATGTACCTTGCAGAGTGTAGACCAGGTTGAAAATTCTCCACACATACAATCTGCTGTGTTGTGTCTCTTTCCTCTTTTCTGTGTGTGAGTTTCCCTTAGGTTAATGTGATGGGTGTGCTTCAAGTTTGTTACTTAAGAGTTCTAGTGGGGCGCCTGGGTGGCTCAATCAGTTGAGTGGCCAACTCCGCCTCAGGTCATGATCTCACAGTTCGTGGGTTCGAGCCCCGCGTCGGGCTCTGTGCTGACAGCTCAGAGCCTGGAGCCTGCTTCCGATTCTGTGTCTCCCTGTCTCTCTGACCCTCCCCCGTTCATGCTCTGTCTCACTCTGTCTCAAAAATAAATAAAACATTGAAAAGAAAAGTTCTATTATTCCATTATTTACAATTCAGACTTTAAGATCTGTGTTGTTTTAGGACTCCTAAACTCCTTAATGTATAAAGAGCACATTTGATAATTAGGAGATCCAACAAGATCATGTGTGTAAGAGAAGAAGTATGTTTTATTAAAAATAACTAATGTTGGGGCACCTGGGTGGCTCAATCGGTTGAGTGCCTGTCTTTGGCTCAGGTCATGATCTAATGGTTTGTGGGTTTGAGCCCCGCGTCAGGCTGTGCTGATAGTGTGGAGCCTGCTTGGGAGTCTCTATCTCCCTCTCTTTCTGCCCCTCCCAGCTTGCTCACTCTTTTTCTCTCTCTCTCAGAAATAAACATTAAAAAAAATTGGGGTGCCTGGGTGGCTCAGTTGGTTAAGTGACTCTCTTGATTTCAACTCAGGTCATGATCTCCTGGTTTGTGGGATTGAGCCCTGCATTGGGCTCCACACTGGGCATGGGGCCTGCTTAAGATTCTCTCCCTTTCTCTCTGCCCTTCTACCACTCATGCTATTTTTCTCTCAAAATAAATAAGCTTTTAAAATATTATTAAAATTTTTCAAAAAAATGACTAATGCACGTGAAATTTAAGTATTAATAAGGAGTACTCAAAATAATGTAATAAAAGTAAAGATAAGGCAATAGCCCAGCTAAGTGTGATTAGTGAGATAAAGATTATTAAGGCAAGTCCATCTAAAACTAGTTGATATATGGGTCACCTGGGTGGCTCAGTCAGTTAAGTGTCAAATTCTTGGTTTCGGCTCAGGTCATGATCTCATGGTTCATGAGTTTGAGCCCTGCATCAGGCTCAGTGCTGACGGTGCAGAGCCTGCTTGGGAATCTCTCTCTTTCCCTCTCTCTCTCTGTCCCGCTCCCACTCACATACACACACTCTCTCTCTCTCTTTCTCAAAATAAATAAACTTTAAAAAAATTAAATTAATTGACATACAACAAAAAATTATAAATCTATATATATATGCACATATTTTAATTCTATTAGAGTCATACATAAAAATAAGAAATATATGCTTTAGGGGGTGCCTGGGTGGCACAGTCGGCTAAGTGTCTGACTCTTGATTTCAGCTCAGGTCATGATTTCATTGTTTGTGAGATTGAGCCCCAAGTCGGGCTGATGGTGCAGAGCCTGCCTGGGATCCTCTCTCTCCCTCCCTCTCTGTCTGCCCCTCCCCTACTCACACTCTTTCTCTGTCAAAATGAATAAATAAGCACTTAAAAAATATATATGCTTTAGATGAAAAGAAGAGGGAGAGCATGGGAAAAGAAAGTTGAACATATTCTTTAGTCTTCCTCTCCTACATCTCTAACTGAGGCCAGCATGATGAACATTGAAAGAATAAAGCAAATTAGTAACTATTGTATTTTCTTCTTCCTGGTTATTGAAGGTCACCATGGAGCACTCCCCCACCATTCCCTTACCACCCCCTTTCCCTTAAGTTCATAAAGCTCTTTTCTGTATATTTCCCGATAACAGCTGAATAGAACCCATTTTTATCAGTAAATGGCAGGTGACTGCATTGGTGACCAGGACAGGAGTTAATAAAGCCTCTCCAGTGATTTAGTGTGATCGTCAGGGGAAGAGATGAAAAAGGCCCCTTGATTTAGTGCATGTCCTTCAAACTGCTGTTCATGAAATCATTTTAGAAGGTTTGAACAGGCATTTAAAAAACGGAATATGATAAAATGTAATAGGAAATATCAGCAGGCATTGTACAGATCCTTAGCAAAATCTGAGATTTAAGAAATACCACAACTAGTTGCCATCAGTGGTGAGCAGGAGAAGGCAGGAAAGGACTGAATGAGTCTACACACTGGTCTGGGGTGGAGTTTTTATCTTTTGCTTACTGCTATTCTGATACTTGTAACACAGGAGCTAACAGTATATGGTTTATTTTATGTTGACATAATTTGCAAATGGTTATAAAATGAAGGGGGCAGGGAAGTTTTTATCTTGCTTTCAGCGAAAGTGTAAATAAAAACTTTCAACTGAGTTTTGTTTATAAACACGTGGTAGCTCAGTCGATAGTGGTTACAACTTATAATATGTTGTATTGGTCTCCTACTGTCACCTAATTTAGAGACTTTAAAGAGCACAAACTTATGATTTTACAGTTCTGTAGAAGTCTGACAGGGTCTCACTAGGCTAAGATCAAGGTGTCAAAGGCGCTGCAGTCCTTTCTGAAGGCTGTCTTTGCCTTTTCTAGCTTCCAGAGGCTTCCAGAGGCCCCCATTCCTTCACTCAGGGACCTCTTCCTCCATCTTCAAAGCCAGCAATATTGAATTTCTTTGGCTTTTCTGCAATAGTCACATCTCCTCTGATTGAAGTCTGGAAAAGTTCTCCTCATTTAATGACTTTGTACGATTCCATTCAGTCCATCCAGAAAGTCCAAGATAATTTCCCCAAGCCAAGATCCTTGACCTCAATTACATCTACAAAATCCATTTTGCCATGTTAAGGTAGCATATTCCTAGGTTCTGGGGATCAGGGTACAGACTTCTTTGGGAGGCCATTTTTTTTTTTTTTTTTTTTGTCTATCATAGTTGTCTATATTGACTCTTGCTTCCAAAATATTTTTCTTGTAAAATAAATTTATGTAAGGAAATTAGTTGATTTAAGGAAAACATAGTAGAAAATGTGCTTGGACATGGCAAAAATAATGAAAATGGCATTCAAATGACTAAAGTTTGGGAAATACACTTCCCCTGACAGCCCAATACCAGAAGAGACTATAGGCCAGAGAGACGGGAGACCCGCCCAGATCCCAGTTGCTCTGCCACAACCAGCTGGGTCTGTCCAGCCTTCTCAGCCACATGGCTTCACTTTCTTCATCCTGAAGGTGGGGATTATACCAGCCAGACGGTCTCCAAAGGTCCTTCCACATCCAAATTCCTAATTCTATGTAAATGGTTATGTTATAAATTTAAATGTCAGGGTTAAATATATCATGAAATATATCTAAATGTCATGTACTATTCATAAGATTAAAACAAGGGTTCTGTTTTAAATGCTTGCTTCCCCAAATTTAGTTGTTAAGTCCAAAATGTCAGGCCTTGGCTGATTATTTCAATGATCGCTGTCATACTTGTGAGAGATTGTCTTGCCAGGGTTTTTCTATTCGAAGGTTGTTTGTTTTTAATAAACACCATTTTGAACTGGTGAATACTTTTATCATTGCTCTTATCAAACAATTGTGGATTTTTGGAGGACATTTCCTGAACTTAGCCAAATAGAGGGAGGGAGTATTAGGTAGAAGATGAACAGTTGGTGAAAGAAGTCTCCCAAATTAGGTAGACATTTAAAAGGATTGGTGATTCGGAGTGCCTGGGTGGCTTAGTCAGTTAAGTGTCTGACTTCGGCCCAGGTCGTGATCTCACGGTTTGTGGGTTCGAGCCCCACATCGGGCTGTGTGCTGACAGTGCAGAGCCTGCGTGGGATTCTCTCTTTCTCCCTCTGTCTCTCTCTCCCTCACTCTCTCTCTCAAAATAAATAAATAAACTCAAAAACTTAAAAGGATTGATGATTCTTCAAGTGCACACTTATGTTAAAAACATTTAACAAGGGGAAAGATACCTCTACTACTCTTGAGATAATAAGTTGTTTCAGTTCTGGTAATTCTTGATGACTTTCTGTTCTTTTAATTAAAACTACATATTAAGGAGGTATTTATTCCTTTCTCTGCTAAGAAAACCTTCAAGCTCAATATTATATTCCCTAAAATAAAATCAATTTTGTCCTGAAATGCAGTTTGAAAAAACTGTGACAGGCTGTGTTCTTTGATTATCTCGTAAATAACAGTTTCATATCAGCTCACCTTCCTCCTGCCCCCACTCCTCTTTCATTTTGTGCCAATCACAGGTGGATGCTCAGTATCACCCCGCAGCACAAGATAAATAAGCTTGGAAGGTTTCCTAGCAACATATTGTTCTGGGAACCTGCTCTGTTTCCCTGAACTCGATGAAGCCAAATATCTTAGAATCTCAGCCAGATGGGCAAGGATGAGATTATTGAGGGTGTTTAATGCATTTTTAAAAAAATTTCACATTGAAATGAACCTTTTAACATAAGTAGCAAGATTGACTTTTAAAGGGATACTTTTTTACGTGAAAAAAAATTCTGTAGCACTTGGAATTTGAGAAATATGGTTTTAGAAGAAATGCTCTTTGAAGCACGCTTACAATGTGTCATCCAGTCATTGGTGACTGGATCCATCGTAGAACCGGCTGGGAAATACTTCCACATAGGACTGCTGTTCAGTTGCAGAAATCCTGACTTACTTCCCATCTTGAAGGTAAATGGCCGAGGGAGGAAGCACCCTCCTTACAGAACTCCCTTCTCCCCTTGAGCCTGCTCCCGGGAATGCCCAAAACACCTGTCCCTGCTTGAAGCTCTGAGACCTTCTTCTTCCCTTTTGCCTCGACTCCAGGGCTACCAGTGCTGGAGATTTGCCAGTTCATTTTAAGAGGCTGGTTTTGGGTTTTGGAGTGTATGATTAATAACACACAGGGGAAAGAAACCTAGAGGAAATGGAGGCTCCCTATTAAAGTCAAGAAAAAAATCATGTTGCTGCTGTTTTGTTGGCACACGACCATGTATGTTTTCCTGGTTTGTCTGATGCGCTTGAGGCCACACGGCCGGCAGGTGGTGCTTCCCTCTCTTTTGCACTCTGGTTGGTCGGGTGGACTGTTGAAGGTCTCTGGAGATGGAGTAAGACAAAATCCGTTTCTCCTGACACTTGCCAGCAGTGGTTTTGCGATTCAGTGACACCCTGAAAAACGTCCTTACTTCTTGCCCGACTGGGGAGATATTCCCCCATCAGCCAGATGAATGTTGTCATCATGTGGTTGTTGAATTATGACAATCCACTGTCTCAAATTTGGACTGAGTTTGTGCAACTTCCCAGGTGTGGTAAGAAGCAGGTAATTCCAGTATTTCAGAGTGCTCCTGGATGGAACAGAAGAGTTAGAGTAAGATGGGGCAGGACACATGGCGTCTCTGCTTTGTATTTAACACATTCTCTGGCCAGATTCTCACACACTAATTACATGTTTTTTAAATACCATATTTTGAACTTGACGAGAAACGCTCTATTGAGAGAACCTCGTCTGGGCCAATGTCTTAAATGGGTATCATGACACAGTGACTTAAGTAGGTGTCATGACAGTTACTGAGGAGCATCAACGCACATCCCTGCCTTCAAGTTCCTAAGAATCTAGAAAAATAACACATTTGTTATCTTTAAAAAAAATTAGGCAAACCTTTTCTTCCTCTCAAGTCACTTACTTGAAGACCTAAACATTGAATAAAGATTTTGATGTTGAAAGGAATTCTATCATTTTGATTGTTCAAGGAAAGCCTAAAAGTAGACTTAATCTGTTATATGGAATATAAGAGGTTATAATACGTTAATTTTATTGAATACTTTAAAAAAACGTTTAAAAAATATCCAGGAACTGGGGCACCTGGGTAGCTCAGTCAGTTAAGCATCTGACTTCGGCCCAGGTCATGATCTCATGGTTCGTGAGTTTAAGCCCCCATCGGGCTCTGTGCTGACAGTGCAGAGCCTGGAGCCCGCTTCGGATTCTATGTCTCCCTCTCTCTCTGTCCCTGCCCTGCCCCTACTCACACTCTGTCTCTGTCTCTCTCAAAAATAAATAAACATTAAAAATAATAATAATAATAATAAATATCCAGGAACCACACAATATTTTAGATACTTTGCCTGTGTTACAGCATTTAATTCTCCTGACAGACATTTTGAAGGAGAAATGTATTTGCCTGGCATATTACAGATGAAGAAATTCAGGCTAAGAGAGGTTAAGTACCTGTTTGCCAAGAGGTTTCATAGTTAATAATAAAAAAAAAAGGTAGGCATTCAGACTTTGATCCATCTAGTGCCAAATTCTATGACCTTTATACTATGTTAAGTTTATTTGTTTATTTTTAGAATTTGAAGATTCTGTAAGATCTAGTCTTTTTCCAGTAAACAGACTACTGTCTTTTAAAGATGACACAATTGTAGCAAGAAATAGATGAGTCGTTTAGATGATTTTCTATTATCTTATTACAGCACAATGATTCTGTTATTTCTTGGGAGTTTTCAGTGACAAACTTTAGAATCTTCTTTCTCGCTGGATGGTATATTGACTATTTAAATATGTTTTTGTTGCTCAGTTTTTTTATTTTTATAAAATAATTTTCATTTTTAACCTGGTAGAAGGCTATGAATGAATGTTACTTAAAAGTCTTTAGAGTTAATAGCACTGTTAAATACATTTACAAGAAAAGTTGTGACGTTAACAATATTGCAGAACAGAAATGGACGGACTGTAGCCCATGTTTGTAAATAAAGTGTTGTTGGAATACAGCCACTCTGATTTGTTTATGTGTCACTTGTGGCAGCTTTTTGTGCAGTAACAACAGAGTAGGGAAGCCGTGACCTAGACTATGTGGCCCACCAAGCCTAAAATACACTATCTGGACCTTTACAGAAAAAGGTTGCAGATTCTTGCTCTAGAGTCTAGACTTCTTCCCCCTCTCCTTTGAGTTGGGTGTGCTCCATTAGAATGCCAGAGACTTAAGTGGGAAACACATCAGAAAATGTTTTCCTAAAGAATCGCCTTGTCTAACGTGCTTTTTCTCTAATCCCTGCAGGTACCGACCAAGAAACTGAAGAAATATGAGAAAGAATATCAGACAATGCGAGAGAGTCAGCTGCAACAAGAAGACCCGATGGATAGATACAAGGTATGGGCGGCAGGGGTCACCCGTCAGAGCAAAGTGCCTTCTGCACCCTAAGGTCGCAGTAAGTGTGGCAAGTTCAGTGTCCTCTGCTCCCTTTTGATTGACTTAGATGCTCTCTGACCATGATAAATGTCCAGGTATGTTTTCATTTCAGGAAACTCTTGAGTAGCCAACCATAATATTTCTTTTCTTTCAGTTTGTATATTTGTAGGAAACTCCACCTGTTGCATTTATACTGGGAGTCTTCATAAGAAGCTGAGAGAAAGAGAGGGGAAAAAGAAAGAAAGTGGCTATCGACTACTTTCAAAAATGAGAAAAAAAGGAAAATGGCAAAGTACTGTTTTAGCTGTGCGTGGTCACATCCACAAAGACTGTTAGAAGGTGAACTGTTCCAAGACTGGCACCAGAATGTTTCAGACTTTCCTCTGTCTGTGGCAAATGTTAAAAATACAAACTCATTTGGAAGGAAAAATAAAACCCACAAAGGTTAATGGAGCACAGTATTGGTGTTTGTTGCAACATTTATTTCTACAAATTTATGAGAAACAAGTGACATTTCACTACAGTATGCAGTTTCAGAATCAGAGTGATTTCAATTTAATATCTTAGTTAACTGTAGTATTTTATTTTCCACGGGGCCATTCACAGAGATCCATCTCTTCAGTGGTAATTAGCAGCACTGTTCCCATGATGCAGTGTTGGGGAAACACTGATTTTGAACTTATTTTTTCCAACTGTAATATTATTGTCCCTTGAACATGTTTTTAATTCCTCAGATTCCTACAGGTGCATAATGGTTCCCTCCCTCTGCATGTCAGTGACATTAGGATTAGAGAATATTGCATTTTCACACAGAGCATCACCAATGCCAGAATAGCCTACCAAATAATATACCGGGGTCGCATTGTCAGATCGCCCACAACAGGGTGACTTGTACCTCTGTGACTCCGGTTGCCTTTATGTGGTCGGAAACACATGGGCCGCTGTAGTCACAGAACGGCTTGTCCTCGCTGCTGAACTGAATAGCGCGGGGGTGGGGGGCTCGGAGTGGGGTGTGGCGGCAGCAGTATGTGGATTTTGTGGTCAGGCCTGAGTTCAAATCCTGGCTTTCAAAAAACAAAAACACCATCGTAGGATTTGGAATCCACATTAGGGGTTTCGATATCTACCCTGTTGTTCAGCAGCTTGGGCTGTTAGTGAACTTCTTCCTCCTCTGTAAAGCATGTAGCTTAGGCATTTCCTTGAATGACTTGTAAAGATGAGGGATTTTGTGTCTCAAGTACCTAGCACATGGTTGGTGTTCGATAAATGGTTGTTATTAGCCTCACTAGGCCAACCCAGCTGTGACTAGAGTCATAGCCCCTTTGGGGGTCTGTTCCTCCAGTCCCCCACTTCCCTATTTCACATTTCTCCCAAGTAGTATTGCTGCCCCATAACCTGACGTCTCTCTCCTTGTTTCTCGAACTGGCTACAGGAGTGATAATAAGATTCCCCCGTACTGCTGTGGCAGATAACTGTTAACACTTCAGGTGCTCACAGAATACAGTTTGCAGCTAATTCCCACCACCACCACCTCCCAATAAAACCAGTTTTCACGTAGCTCATGTAGCATGCTGCTTTAAAAAGGCTTGAAGCAGTAATTATAAAATATTCTTAAGGATCCAAAACGAAGCCCTCCTACTGCTTGTATCATTCTAATTTTCTTAGTTGCCATCAAATAAAATCTGGGAAGAATGCTTTAAAATAGAAGAGAGGAAAATGAAAGACTCAAGTTATATATTTAAAATCCGTCTGGGGCTGAACTTGGTATTGCTTCTTTAATCCTTTTTGTGTCAGAGTAGATCTATACAAACGGCACAAGGCTTATTATGTTTTAAAAAGTACTTATCACACATTAAGACCGTTAGTGTGGGCCAGTTTTACTGAGGGACCAAAGTGAAATTAAACTTTTTGTTTTTGCTTTGAAAACAGATACTACTTTTAACTTTGAGTGTTATGGCCTGTTCTTTGTACACATAGCAGATACCCTCTATAGCTATTTATTTTGTATTATTGTAATAGCTTGTCAGTACATCTAATATTTCTATACCCCTTTAATAATAGCTAAACATTTATATTGGCGATATACTTGATAAAGTTATAGTCCTCAAACTATAATCACATTTTCAAGGTGACAGTTAACAACATAGTTTCCAACCATTAACAGATTTGTTCTTTCAGATAGGCAGTTAAGAAGCTAGTGAAAATTACCTGAAAGTAGGAAAGTGTTCTAGGAAATACCACTTAGCATCTTCTGACTTTAGTCCAGTCAAGAATAAGATCTGTGTCCCCGGCATGAGCACTTTATAATTCATAGATCTTGGGCTGGGAACCTAGTGTTGTGTAAATTCTAAAGAATAATTTAGAAGCATCATTATGGGCATCCAGCCAGAAGTCCTACCTGCCAGCTCACTAACAACCCCTCCTCACCCATGAAGATCCATATTGCTTAAAATGCCACGTCTACCCCCTAGCTTACTCTATGGCAAGGGAGTTAGGAAAGTTGTGTCACTTTTTTTTAAGGGCCCATAAATGTCATACATACAATAAAATATTCTGAGAGATTTTTCAGTTTGATGCTGTTTCTCTCGGCAAACAAAAAAGGCTCTTGCGTGGAAGCCAGAGATGGGATTAAAGACTCAACAATGAGGAGGTCACATTCTGGCTGTGTCCAAATATGTGTTTTGTGTCTATTTTTATGGCATATGCAGATATCTACATTTTCATGTTATGTCACCAAACACACCTGAATCTAACACTGAAATCTCAACCACAAAGAAAGAGATGAATTATGTTGGTGTAAGTTTAAATTTTAGAACCCCTAAACACAAAAATCTTCTGGAATTAGGCGAGTGGTGATGGTCATACAGCTTTCTGAATATACCAAAACCACTGAATTGTGCATTTTAAAAAGATGAATGTATATTATATGAATTACATCTCAAAAAGAAAAAATAATCCCCAAGTAAAATGTTTCAAGAAGATTGACATCCAGCCCGCCATCTTCTTTTCATAGATCCCAAGTGACACCAGAGGTGCCTATACAGAAGCCATACTTACAGGAGGGAGATCTTTCTGTCCAATTTGGAGCTAATTAATGACTATAAATCCTGTGTGTGCTCCTATTTATAGGGGAAAGTGGGTGGAATATTCATTTTTGTACATAAATATATATGCACCCATACATAAACCTATACAAATATGTGCACACGGTGGGCCACCTGGTGTTGGCTTCAGTTTGCGTTTGAAACTCAGCTGTATCATGACTTCCTATGGTCTCTGGTGTAGCTGCTCTGCTTATCTTCATGACTAGATTCCAAGACACAAAAAAGAAACTTTATTGCGAGAAGAATATAGAACATTTATTCTAAACGTCTTTTATTGTCCTTCTTAAGTTTGACCTGGACAAATTTGTGCAGTGGTATTTATCTACTCTGAGACGTTGGTTTGTAAATTAATTTATTTCAAGTGAAGTGAAATTCAGACTGAAGGTTTGTCCATAGAAATACGTCATCTACATTTTCATTTTCATGCAAGCCCCCAGAAAACAAACGAATATGTGTAGCTGTTTTAGTATATTTTAAAATTTAGTAGCCAAGCCCCTAATAAGTAATTACCAACTCCAGGAATTATAATACTATTTTCAGTTTTAAGGAGATGACTTGTTTCTGTTGAGGGAAAGTTAGTTTTCTAACAATGTAATCTACTGACAGCACCTTTTAGAGAACTGCAGCCTTCATCTACTTCTGGAAGATGGGATGCTTTTCTTGTTTAATTAAAGAACTACCTGCACAAATGTGGGTTAAGCCTTAAAAAGCACAGCTAATTAATTGAATTCAGCGAGTCTCCCAAAGCATAATGAAGATTATGTTATCACCTATTTGAGATGAGCAACTCCTAGAAGGAATCAGGAATGCTCAAACTCTCTTGAGTTGGGACACAGAGTATTATCTGTCATTTCTAATTGAAGTATCTTAGCCATGTTTAGTATAATTAAATTTAGAATGTTTCATTTCTTTCATGAGGTTAGAAATAGTAATTCTCTTACCAAAGTGTAACTCAAACAGGAAGAAAATAATTCCTCCAAGTGTACAAAAAGTTTGTCTTGCACGTACTAATTTTTGTAGATCAGTCGTCCCTACATGTAATTTTGTTTTATTTTTTTTTTTAACGTTTATTTATTATTGAGAGACAGAGAGAGACAGAGCATGAGCATGGGAGGGGCAGAGAGAGAGGGAGACACAGAATCCGAAGCAGGCTCCAGGCTCTGAGCTGTCAGCACAGACCCCGACGCGGGGCTCAAACTCAAAACCCGCGAGATCACCACCTGAGCTGAAGTCGGACGCTTTACTGACTGAGCCACCCAGGCATCCCATCCCTGCATGTAATTTAAAATTAAACTAAACTATTTAATTATACTTGGAAGAAACAATACAAAAATATGAAGTGAAGCTTACTTGTACTTACATTATTTGCCATCCTTCCATAGCTAATGAAATAACAGACAAGTTACCACTTTTGTTTTTAACTTGTCAAGTGAAGTTTAAATTTTGCTAGACTTCTAACCTGGGGGGGGGGGCGGGGGGATGGTTCTCCTTTCTCTTACTGTGTTGGGCATTTCCTTACAGTCAAGATAAGCGAATCCATCTTTGAAAAATGTTTTTCTATCAATGAAAATAAACATATTTTGTTAGTTTTCCTCATTACCGAGACTGTCACTGGCTTTTGGAAATATTTATGTTTATGAAATAATGTGCTTTTAATGAGTAGTAATAGTCAAGAGCATGGTTTCCATCTGCCTGTGATAACTTCCTGATAAACTTCAGAAGGCTGCCACTCATTTTGAGCATGGATAATCCAGTGAACTCATTGTTGTAAGACGGTGGAAATTGCCAGCCTAAGCCCTGTTGAGGATTCTTGAGCAAACTGGCTAAGAAGGAACAGGTGGTTTCTGATGATGCCTGTTCGCTGATTGAGTTATACCTACTACTTGAGGAAAGCAAAAATGTTATGCATATTAAGAATCTCTAAGTAGGCTTATTGATGACCTCCAGAATGAATTCTCCAAAAAATGTATTCCATTTTTAGTAAGTTTTGCTTCCTGTTAAAGTAGTAGTACCTGAGAAAAATTGCGTCACACTGACACGTTTTGACATTATCGGTAAGCCGTTTTCTTTTTTAGAATTTGATTTGTATGCTAGAGCAGGGATCTGCAAACTATGGCCCGTGGGACACATCGGCCCACGGCCTGTTTTTGTAAATAAAATTTTATTGGAACACAGCCACACCCCTTGTTTATTAATCATCGTCTAGGACTGCTTTTGCACAACAGTGGCAGAGTTTGAGTAGTCTCAACAAAGACCATGTGGCCTGCAAATCCTACAGTGCTTAGTGTCTGACCATTTACATGAAAAGTTTGTTGACCCCTGTGCTAGAGTATAATCTAAGACTGGTTTTTTAAATGCTGGAAAAACTGCAGTCTGGTTAGCCAACTGCCAGTTAGTTATTACTGACGAGATTTTGTTTTTAGTTTGACATTTAAATTTTTAAAAATTTCTACCGGAATGATAAAATAAGATATTATGGGTAAAGGGAGAGTGTAAAATGATTTCAGATATCCAGATTTTTCTCTCTCAAATCTTCATTTGCAGACAGCGTAGACATTGAAACATTTATCTGTAGGCATTTGTCTTTGGATGTCAAAAAGCTGTTTGCTGAGGTGGGATGCTGATAATTATCAACTCTGGAAAGAATTACCCAAAGGAAAATACGTGAGAGTGGAGTGCGTTGTTGCAAATAAAACTGTGTTGGATCTTTTAGGAAAACATTTCCTCCTGACCCTTAAATGTCTCTAAAAACATGTGCCAAGAATTCATTCTAGCAGCAGACGACACACCCAAAATGCTGAGCTTGAGTCCACGGAGCTGCCTCTTTCCCCGTCACTTTTTCCTGTAAGGCTTAGTTTATTTTCTTCTGAATGCCGGTTCACATTTCCCTGGTTTCTCACGGAATAAATGACGTTCCCCATCCCTCGTCCCGCCTCACCCACCGCCCAGCCCCCAAGACGCAGAAGACCACTAGAAACGTTCCCCTCCCTGGCCATTTCATTCTGTTGCCTGAAGATGAACTGTTCGGCAAGGCTTCTGACCTTGTCACAGGAGGAAGTTCCTCCCACCCAGCTTTGGTAACACGGTCTAAACAACTCACACCGGAGCGGCTGATAGTTCCACAGGCAGCGTTTCCATCAGCACGCGAACTGCAGATGGCAGCGTGGACAGGGAGGGGCTTCGTCTTCCTGAGTTGAGACTTGCCCACTGGCTGCCTCGAGTGTCCTTTCTTCCAGCGAATGTTTGCAGTCAGAGAGAGAGCTTGGAGTAAATGACACTCTCAGGAAAAACAAAATAGCAAAACGGCCTCGACAGGGGTCTGCTGTTGTGACTGCCGTTTGGTAAATGTATCAGTAGGTGTGCAATTTCATTGGATATTCTGTTTTGTTTTGTTTTGTTTTGTTTTTCAATTGTCTTTGTACCTATGATTGAGAACGGTAGTTGGTCTATGACTGTTGAGGAGGTAAGTTTTTTTGTTTCTTTTTTTTTTTAAATCTGTGTGTGTGTCTGTGATACCGGCGTCTGTCTGTCTGAAAAATGCAGTATCCTCCTCCCAGAAGTTACTGAGCAAACTTGCCCGGCTGTTCGGCTCCCATGCCAGGCGGGGGAGGGCACCGAGGAGGACAGCGTCGTCCGCCTTCTGTTCAGGTGATGTCGGGGTGTGCAGGACGGAGGACGTTTCCAGCGGGTGCGGTGTGAGGGTTCCGGGTTCTGTAGGCGGCGTCTCCCGCAGGCTTCTCGGAGCGGAGAGGGGAGCCGTCTGCCTGCGGGGCCGACCGGCTGGGCACCGCTGGGCACAGCTGCCGGCGCGAACCAGGCTCCCGGCTGACCCCCCGGGCGCTGGCGGGCGGGCCGCCCTCGGGGACATCGCAGGATGAACCTGGCCCGTCCAGACGGAACTTTCTGCTCCGTCGGGGCAGCAAGGCGAACCGTTTGGCGCCTCAGTCAGTTGCGGGGAACACAAGCTTTGGCCCCTCGGGAAGGGCTGCCACAGACAGCCGAGCAAGAAAGCCGGCTGGACCCCTTGGTGAGCGCGGGCCGGGCCCCGCGCAGGGACCCTCCACCTCCCCGGGGAGCGGTGCCTCTGCGGTGCAGGGAGGACTTTGGAGGACGATGCTGCATTTTCGGCCCCACGGCTTGCTTTCCCACGTGTCTGCGCGCAGCGCGGGCATCACCTTCCCACTGTGCTGCTTGCTGTGTGCCACACGCCCAACTGAAGCTTCTGCTAAAGCCGAGCCAGCAGGTGCGCCCCTGAGGCGGCTGTGCTTCCTAGGGACCCTTAGACGCTCACAGCTCCCCCCAGGTCTGCCCCTGGCCACCGCCTCCACCCCCGTGACGCGGCCGCGTGCCACAGGCGCAGTAAGGGGAACTTTCCGGTCAGCACTCCGGCGGAGCTCCTGGCTCTTCTCAGATAACATCAGGCGTCAGGCCTTTATCTCCAAGCAGCGGTGAAGTACCACCTGCTGCATCTTGAAAATACTTGGAACAGAGGGCTCTTCCCTGTGCGATTTCCTCTGCAGGTTATTTGCACTCCCCCGGAAGCGTATGTCGCTGTGACCTGAAAAACTGGTAGCTGCCACGTGGTCACTGGTGGTAAATGACTGTAACCTAAGTGAGAGTTGAGCGGACTCTGCAGTTTGGAATCCCGCAAGTAGGATTTCAGTGGGAACCGGACGCCTAATTCAGGAATCGGCATCAGAGTAGCATCCCTGTGGTCTCTCGGAGGGACTGGTCAAGAAAGAGAAAAATCGCTCCTGGGCCCCAGCGGTCTGCTTTGTGAACTATATTGTGAAGAAAAGGGGCTCGGTATTGCTGCTTGTTCCCCGTGAGGAGGACACGGATTGGAAAAGTTTCCGAAACCCCCCTGCCCCGCTTTTTTTATATATAATTCTCAGCTTTCTACAGATATGCAAGTTGGTTCCACGAAAAGGAGGGATATTTAGACAAATCAGGGTAAAAGACTAAGTCTCTGGCCTCCGCTAGAATTTGGATTGCTTCAGCAACGGTCGAAAGATTGAGCTGTAGATGCCCATGATATATATATATATATATATATATATATATATATATATATATTAGTGTCTCCTTTTATTACACTTCTGTGGAGGTTAGAACTTCTATAGATCGAGGGGACCGCCAGAATTTGATGAGTGCAGTGTGCCCTACAAATACGTACACTGTCTTTGCAGGGATATCTTAGGAAAGCGTTCCTGGCAAGGCCATGCATTGGGGAGGTTACATTGTATCTTGGTCAAAAAACGAAGATCCAGTGTGGTTTCCGGTAGAATATGAGCTTCTAACAGGAGTGGACTTTTAAAAAGTTCTCATTTGGGCATTTTATCCTTTTCAACGGAATTGAAATTCCGAATGATTTTTAATTTTTTTAAACAACATTTTAAACACCTGTGTTGTGTATTCATTGTAGAAAACTTAGAAACGTTTGTAAAGTACAAAGGCAACCATAAAAATAAATCTACCTACAATTAATAGTGTTATTTATGTTGTTAGGAAAATGAGATTTTCTGGTTGTCTTTTTTACTTCTGTAAGGTGGCTTAAGCATTTCTTTCATCATTAGATATTTTTCCCTTAATTTTAACACTGCATGGAATTCTATTATGAATTTATTTAAAAGTATTTAAGAGATTTTGAACTGTTTTTATCTTCTTCCATAGATTTCTTTTTCAGAAATGTTTTGGTGGGGCGCCTGGGTGGCTCAGTCAGTTGAGCGTCCGACTCTTGCTTTTGGCTCAGGTCGTGATCTCAAGGTTCTTGAGTTTAAGCCTTGAGTTGGGCTCTGCGCTGACAGCTTGGAGCCTGTGTGGGATTCTCTCTCTCCCTCGCTCTCTGCCCCTCCCCCGCTCGTACTCTATCTGTCCCTCTCAAAATAAATAAACAAACATTAAAAAAATGTTTTGGCATTCCCCAGCTATCCCACTCTTCCTTTTCCAAAAGAGAAGACAGAAATAGACCCTGCTGGCTAGTTCTAGTCAACACGCAGGTTCGTCCTTTGACCTCCCCGCTGACCCTGCCGGGGGGACCCTCTACCTCCATGAAAGTCTTGGGCTCTGCCCTCACCATCGGTTTCTTAGCCCTTCTTTAAAAAACAAAAAGAAAAACAGCAACTAGGCTCTCTTTTTCCCATGTAACCAATCCTGGCTTGTTCTGTGGAAGATAAGAGCCATCCACCCCACACGCTGTGCTGTGACACGCTATCTTCCGGGGCATAGATGAGTCTTCTGGCTGTGTGGCACTGCTTTGTCTGAGTTTCTGCCGCCCTTGCAGAAAACACCATTAGGAGTATAAATCTGAAAAACAGGAAGGTCTCATCACATTGAAGTCTTTCCTGTCAGCTCTCTGAATCTCCTGTAACTGCTAACAGTAGCAAAAACAAAAACAAAAACAAAAAATCACTTTTGATACTTTGGAGTGGAAGACAGTAAATTGCCCTTCTGAAAATCGACGTGAACGTACAGAATGTAACTTGGACCTTTCATCATATAACTTTTTTTCAGATTTTTCCTGGGGAGTTCAAGAGGAAAAAAAAAAAAAAAAACAGCCCAGTGATTTCTTTTACGCAGAACCTCTTAATCTGAAGTTTTAAAAAACACTCAAACAAATATTTAGAGACACTGTCGTAAGGACTGTTGCTCTTTACAAATAGAAAAACTGGTGTTCAGGAAGCTATTTTTACCCCAAGAATGGAAATGTCCGTTGATAGCAAAGTCACCAACCCCTATCCTGATTCTGGAGTTAGTGCTCTTAATTAAATATATTCCATGAATTTGAACTCTGATACTAGACAGACGACTTGAAGAAATGTCTAGAGGTTCCCCCCATTTCACCCCTTCTATGTTGTGCCGTTTCCTTTGAGGTCAAGGGTGGGATTATTGTGCATGTCTCAAACAGAGAAGGGCCCGTGTCTGTGCTCTGGGTCTAGATGAAAATGTCACAGGACTGGGGATATGTGGGGAGATTTTGCCTTTTGTGGCACGTGTTTTATAACGAAGCCTTTTCTAAGGGTGCCTGTAAGGGACAGTTGCAAGTCTCACCGGGTAGAGAACCGCATCTGCACTGCTAGCTTGACTCACTGTCGTTTCCCAGACAGCAGCCCTGCGTCCCTGTGCCACTCGTGCCTTCTCCTTTCTTCACCTTCAGAGGTTCACTTTGTTGTCGTTGGCTTGTGTTTCCTCCCCAGCCCCCTTGGCCTCTGCTAGTACGTCCAGGTGCTAATGCCCACCTCTGGCTGTCGCTCTTTTCCTGCAGAGGGAGAACCGGAGACTACAGGAGGCCAGCATGAGGCTGGAACAGGAGAACGATGACCTCGCCCATGAACTGGTCACCAGCAAAATTGCTCTGCGAAACGACTTGGATCAGGTAAACTTGGTTGACCTCCCACCGTGACGACCTCCTCAAGGGCGAGGACTGAGTGGCGCCCACCACAGTCCCGCCGGGGCTCACGCTGTGCTTGATACCGACTTGGCTGCCTGTTGGTTGGAGGGACGGGCGATGGGGCGGGAGGGGGCAACTTGTGCTGATGGGAGAGGGCGGGAGACGCGGAGCCTTTGAGAACAGAGGGTTTGGGCTATTTCCAAACAGCATGTGCGACGTAGTTTTTTTATAACTCTCAACTTCTCTGGTGTCTCTTCTCTTCATTGGTACTTTTCCTAAGCCGAGGGCTGCCAGCATAATTACCCGGAGATATCAGTCACCAAGAGTATACGGATGCCCTTCAAACATTGGAGGGCACTTCTTTTTGTGGAACAAAAAGAATTCTCAGCTACAATAACTGTGAAGATTTTATATGAAGTGTGTACATTAAGACGTATGTCTTGTTGGATTGGGAGGCATTCTGGTGGCTACTAAGGGCCAAGGCCGCCTGGGTGTGAATCCTGGCATTACCGTTTACTAACCCCATGACCCTGGGTGGTTCGGACCCTGCCTGTGGGTTTTGAATAAGGCAAAGCACTTGAGCAGTGTGCGTTCCAAAAATGTCAGCTGTTGCTAGAAGACCTTAAATCGTTCAGCTTCCCTGGTTCTTTCCACCATTACCGACAGCTTTAGGACTTCCTGTTTTCCATTGCTAGTGTTTTCTTTTTTTTTTATTTTTTAAATTTTTTTATTTTTTAAATTTTTTTATTTTTTTTAACATTTATTTATTTTTGAGACAAGAGACAGACAAAGCATGAACGGGGGAGGGGCAGAGAGAGAGGAAGACACAGAATCGGAAGCAGGCTCCAGGCTCTGGGCCATCAGCCCAGAGCCTGATGCGGGGCTCGAACTCACGGACTGCGAGATCGTGACCTGAGCTGAAGTCGGACGCTCAACCGACTGAGCCACCCAGGCGCCCCAGCATTGCTAGTGTTTTCAACGATAGTTGGCAAGATGGAAGGAGTCTTGTGCAGATTTAAAATTATCCCTCTTTTCTGACTTAAAAAGTGATTACTCCCAACAAATGGTGCCAGGGTCAGAAAAACTGAGCCTTATACTGTTGAACCTGTAAAAAAAACAGAGGTGTTACTTGTGTTCTAACTGCTTATTGACAACATTTAAAATACACACCTAATGGTATGAATATGATTAAATGTTTGAGATGGAAGGAGTTTGTTAAATGTTTACAAATGGTCCCTGCCTCAACTCCTTGTTCCCATACTAATTTTGCGGTTCCAAAGTTTCAGCCACAGGAAGATGGGCAATAAGATGACTATTAAGGAAAATCGTGCTAAAGGGGGAGAAGGGGAAGCTGAAGGAATCCACACTAGACAGAGTTTAAAAATAAAACAGAAACTCTGCTTGGGGACACAGGATGTAGAAGGTGGAAAAGCAGCCTGGTTAAGGGGTGGGGGCGGGGTGGCCCCTTTCACCGCAGAACTGCTCAGCCAGGCTGTTGGGAAGTTATTAGAGATGGCGTGAAAAACGTGTGAGTAGGAGAGCCAGAACCAAAGAAGACAGAGGGCCTCCGTTCCATCAGGGCTATAACCAGCCTGACCTTGGCTGGTACATTTTTGTATTAATGAGACTCTATGGTGGTGAGTCAGTACTGTGATGAAATTCTTGTTTCATATTAGCTCTCCTAACAGCCTGACTCACATTTGATTCTGTCATTTTGAGTCTTGTATCCATTAATAGTTTTCTTACGATGGATAGCTAAATGAAAAAGCGCTCTAAGCAGTTGGGCTCTGCGGGGATGTGGTGAGATTCACTAGAGAGAGTTGTACATTGAAAGTTGTGCGGGAAGTGTATTTGATATTCTCTATCAAGCCCTTAAACGGATTAAGAAGTAATGAAATGAAATATCCACTGAGTGTCTACTATGCACCGAGGACTCTATTTAGGACTTTCATAGCATTAGCTTATTTAATCTCGCTAATGACTTGGCTCCATCAAGCAGGGATTATTTTAATCTTACATTTAAAAATGAGGAAAATGACATATACACTCTGACTTGGAAAACCATGCTAACAAAACAGAGACCTGATCAGAAATATGTGTGCAAGATTGTTAACTACTGGGTCACTTGGAAGAATAAAAAGTGGAAATAATGCCTATGTCCAATAGAAGGGAAGAACGAAAGTATATCTGTAAAATGTCTTTTTGGAATTGTTCTTCAAAACAGGGAAGATGATATAATAATATTTTTGTAAAACCATATATTTATCTGTATATAATGCTTGCATCTAAATAGCAAGGGATATGGCTGGCATAGGGCAGTCATGTTAGGAAAGAAAGCTGAAATATACTTCAAAAGGAAAAACGCCTACAAGAAAATACATCAAAATATTAGTACTAGATATCTCTGGGTGATAAGAGTAAATCTAATTTGGGGTGCCTGGGTGGCTCTGTCGGTTAGGTGTCCAACTTCAGCTCATGTCATGATCTCACACTTTGTGAGTTCAGGCCCCACATCTGGCTCTCTGCTGTCAGTACAGAGCCCACTTTAGACCCCCTGTCCCCCCACCTCTCTCTCTCTCTCTCTCTCTTTCTCTCTCTCTCTCTCTCTCTTTCTCTTTCTCTCTCTCTCTCTCTCTCTCTCTCTCTCTCTCTCTCTCTCTCTTTCTCTGCCCCTCTCCCACTTGGGCTCACGTTCTCAAAAATAAACATTAAAAAAAAAAGTAAATTTGGGGCACCTGAGTGGCTCAGTCGGTTAAGCATCTGACTTCGGCTCAGGTCATGACTTCGCGGTTTGTGAGTTTGAGCCCCACCCCGGGCTCTGTGTTGACAGCTCGGAGCCTGGAGCCTGTTTCGGATTCTGTCTCCTTCTGTCTCTACCTCTCCCCCACTTGTGCTCTGTCTCTCTCTATCAAAAATAAATAAATGTAGGGGCACCTGGGTGGCTCAGTCGGTTGAGCGGCCGACTTTGGCTCAGGTCATGATCTCGCGGTCCGTGAGTTCGAGCCCTGCATCGGGCTCTTGTGCTGACAGCTCAGAGCCTGGAGCCTGTTTCAGATTCTGTGTCTCCCTCTCTCTGACCCTCCCCTGTTCATGCTCTGTCTCTCCCTGTCTCAAAAATAAATAAAACGTCAAGAAAAAAAATTCAAAAATAAATAAATGTAATAAAAAAAATTTTTTTAAGAGTTAATTTAATTTTTACATTCATCTTTATACATTTTTTTCAGTTATTTTATCTTTTATAAGACCTTAAATACTTAACCACCCTTGGTTAAGTAATAATATGCATTATACCATTTAAAAAAAATTTTTTTCATGTTTATTTATTTATTTTGAGAAAGAGCTCGATCAGGGGAGGGGCAAAGAGAGGGGAAGACACAGGATCTGAAGCTGGTTCCAGGCCCTGAGCTGTCAGCACAGAGCCGGATGTGGGGTCGAACTCACAAACTGTGAGATCATGACCTGAGCTGAAGTTGGAGGCTTAACCAACTGAGCCACCCAGGTGCTCCTATACCTTTTTAATAATCAGAAAAATATATATTACTTAAAAAATATTGCACCACCAAGAAAATCCTTTTTGTGGATCAGTCTGGAAAGACTGCTACATGGACACTCCTGAAATAATTGACTATTGAGCACCTGGGTAGATAGCTCATGTAGATACTCGATTCTAGTCCCTGAAGAAAAGATTCCTTGGTTCCTTCATTTTTGCCTCTTTCTCTTATTTCCTCCCTTTTTAAAAGAGTAAGACCTGGCCCCTGCCTGTTGAAACTTATTACCTAAGTGAAAGAATTTAAAAACTGCTATTTCATGCATATTTCCTCCTAACATCTGATTTTGCCATTTCTGCCTGAGTGGGGTTTATTTGCCTGTCAAAAAGCTGTCTGTGCAGTTTAGGTGTCCTGCCCCCCACCCCCCACCCCCAGCCAGGAAGGGCACCAGCCGCACAGAGAAAGCCCAAGACCCGCCCCCCCTTCACCTGCTTCACCCCGTACTTTTCCATTCTCACTTTTATCCAAATCCAATCTCTTCATTAAAATAGCAAAACCTGGGCAGACATTAAACAAACACGAAAGCAGATTGTATTCAAGACAATATGTAAAGCAAACAAGCACTAATTTGGTAATTAGGTGTTCTTTAAAATAAATTATTCCTGGGGCTCCAGGGTGGCTCAGTCGGTTGAGTGTCCGACTTCGGCTCAGATCATGATCTCAAGGCTCGTGAGTTCTAGCCCCGCGTCGGGCTCCGTGCTGACAGCTCAGAGCCTGGAACCTGCTTCATATCCTGGGTCTCCCTCTCTCTCTCTGCCCCTCTCCTCATGCTGTCTCTCTCTGTTTCTCAAAAATAAGTAAACATTAAAAAAAAATTTTTTTAATAAATAAGTAAATAAATTATTCCTTACCCGTGTCATTTTAGTGCCGGCTTTGGGCACCCTGGACACCTGGGCTCTTCATTTTCTCTCTGACACAGCTTTCTGTTTTGACAACTTGCCCTCCATCAGGCTCTTGAAATATGGACTCCTCAGCGATTAACGGTGTAGAAAGATACAACATCTCCATTTCAGTTTCAGTCGCTGCCTGCCTTCAAGCCCTTCCTGTCATTTCTTGTTCCCAGGGAACAAACAGAAGAGACATACCCAGTAGAAGACCATGCCTAGTCCTTCTAAACAGAGCAAGTTCCGTGTTAGACCAGAAGATCCATGTAATGAGTGGCAAAGTCTTTTGTTTTGTTTTAAATTGGACAAGTGGCTTGGCTAGTTCTTTGAGAAATCGGGTCTGGAAGATCCTCATCCCTGATGTGAGAGCTGAACCTTTTGGTCAGGTTATTGGTGGACTTGTGATTAAATCACAAGTCCTCTCTTATGTAGGTCGTAGAAGCCTTAGGTAGCAAGTAGAAGTCTCCACATCAATAAGGCGTTATAAGATGTGGGCAAGTGATTAGAAGACTTAATAGTGACAATAATCTTAACAAATTATGGTGAAGGTTTTACAGTTTGAGTTCAAAGATAGAATTTGAGTATCTGTTTAGTATTACGTTCCTTGAGATTCATTTAACATTCAGGATGACTTCTACTCAAGTATAGAAGTAGGCCGTACAAGGTATAGAGGTATAGAAGTAGGCCATACAAAGACCCAGAAGACTGCTTGTGGAAGGAGAACCAAGTTTTTTCAGATATGGTCCTTTCCTGATGAGCAGCAGAATCTCTCTGACTTTACTATTTAACATAGAGGAGAGACTCTGGATGAAGCTTCCTGGAGAATTCTGGCACTCCTCTCACATGGGACCCGCAGCAATTTCTGCAGATGTTGGAAATGTTCCTTTAGTGTTCCAAAACTATAAAATTAAATGTCTAGGTATGGTGTACAATTTAAGAACCTTAAATGTCCAGATAGCATTGACTATCCGGAAATTTACAAAAGGCTAAACATTGGGGGTGAATCTCTTTAAGAAACCAAACTTAGAATAACATTCACTTTAGAGTGTCATGATGTATATTCTCTTCACAAAATGGAAATTGCTGGGGCTACCGGAAGAGGATCCTTCTTTAGTAGGAGGGGCTCTTGCTCAGAAATTCTGGGGTAGAACTTGAGCCAGTGGGTTGAAGTTATAGGGAGCTAGATCTTGGTTAGATTTTTAAGAACATGAAAATGGCCTGTATGGCTGTTCTTCATTCGCTGCTCTGTGACCCTCCATCAGAGACTTGGGGGAGGCGCTCCCTGCTTTGACTACAGTCATCTGGCTGGCTGCTCTAGAATTCGCTGTTTTGAATTTCTATAACCTACATGAGATCTCTTATAATTTATGAAGACTTAACTTGCAGCATGTATTTTGCCCACCTCTAATTTTAGGATGTTCTTTCACTGTGTAGATTTCCTCTATAAAATCCAATGTTATCAGAACAAGTTTTACAGTCTTTAAAAGGGATTCTTTCACCTCAGCTACCCAATAGATGCAAATTATCTGAACACCGAACTGTAACCGTTAGAATATGGGGACATCAGGAACTGGAAGACAGAACAGAGAAGCTGGAATGCCAGGACCCAGCAGACGGTGCTGGCCTGGCCATCTGGACGTGTGGGCGATACGGTGAAACACAGACACAAGGCCACCTGGCCAGTTTTCACAACTACTTGGATAATGTTTTGCTGTTGTCAGCCAGGGATGGCTTCTTCAGATAGCTGCCTCTCCTCTGCATCTGCGGTTTCCTCTACTGAACTCATCCTGTGGCCCTCCGCCACCTCCACTCCACACAGTAGCTTCAGCAGTGACTTGAGCGCCACATCCGTTCACTCACCAAATACTTCCGGAGCCCCTCCCCTACCTGGGGCTGGCCTTGGTGCTGAGGAAATAGCCAGGAGCGAAAGAGACGCGGTTCCTGCCTTCCAGGGCTGAAAGTCTGGTGGGCAGTACAAATAAATCATGCATGCATCTTGTCATTACAGATTGTGCTAAGTGCGATCAAGGGAAATTGGAGAGATTTGAGCAGAGGAACTGATTTAGATGGGGGGTGAGAAGCTGATTGAGATGAGGATGAGTGGGGCAGGGCTCAGGCCTCGCTTTACTGCAGATGTGAACTTGGAGCTGAGACCTCAAGGGTGAGGGGAGGGTCCAGAGTATGCAGTAGGCACATGTCAACTAAGTTCAATGCACGCACAGTGCTTTCCTGGCTAACTGGACTCTGTATCCAAGTTGAAACCAGAGTATTGTCTCGGAGCTTTTCTTGGCCATTCTAGAAACATGGTCTTTTCCGTTTGCATTCCTGGTCCATACATCGTTTTTCCTCATGGCTATCTCTGTCATGGGTTTTTGGTCTTAATTTCTCCTTGCTGTACTCACTGTCCTGTGGGAGTAGCCTCGTGAACCATTTTACCTCCGCCGGTCTTCGAATTTTCTCACCTAACTGTTGTCCATGGATCAGCCCCGTCTCCTCTCTGAGCTCACCCCCAACCCCCTTGCACTAACAGCCAGAAGCTTCCATAGGAGGTTCTATCCAGTCCATCTACATAGTCTCAGAGCGGGTGCTGTTGTGACATCTGGAAACGTGCAAGAAGCGTTTAGAACGTGCCTGCACTTTGGTGCCATCCAACTCAGAATTCAGATCATGGCTCTGATATTAGATGTCTGCCCCAGTCAGGTTATTTGCTCCCTCCAGACTTCCCTGTCATTATCTGTAAGATAATTCTTGCTGTGAGGATCAGAGATGGCGTGTGCCAAGCGCCTGCTGTATCGTTGGCATTCGGTGAGAGCAGCCACCCCCGGGTGAGCTAGGAGGGGAGAAATGGCTTTCGGTAGTGACGCAACAGTCGTAACTAGAGATTAGGTTCGGAGGAAGTATCCGCACGCTTCCTTCACCTTCTTTACCAGTGTGATGTGCTCTGATTTGCAGGCAGAAGACAAGGCGGATGTGTTGAATAAGGAGCTCCTCCTGACCAAACAGAGGCTGGTGGAGGCTGAAGAGGAGAAGAGGAAGCAAGAGGAAGAGACTGCGCAGGTAAAAGGCAGAGGTGGGCTGTTTCTTTACCCAGGAGGATCGGCCCGTGGAGCTGATGAATACAATAAGCAGGAAGTAAAATGACACTGACTCTAAATCAAGGGCCACCTTGAAGCAGTACATGTGAGTAGCGTGGGTCTCGACATTTCTTTTGAAAGGCGCTAGAAGACGAGGCCGCGTTTCTACCCTCCAGCAGCTCTTAGGAATCTGCCTTGACTCAGATGTCTAGCGAGAGTGTTAAGCTTCCTCTAAGTTTAGTAACTTGGAATTGCGATCCAAGAGCCTTGACGAATCCGCAAAGTTTGTGTCGTGTCTCCAAGGTAATTGACTTCAGCAGTATTTTAGGAGGATTATGAAGCGGAAAGCCCACAGAGATCTCTGCTGCAAGCTGTCTCAGTCAGTCACGCCCGATTTTCCTGATTCATGCCTTAGAAGAACGTTCCTGGCAGAGCTCTCAACCCTTACTCCCGGGGGGAATAGAAAAAGCAGCTCTTTGGGAACAAGCCTTGTTGTTAGCACCCTCCAGTCATCGTACGAGTTGTGAGGCTGTTCAGCTGCAAGATGCCACCGTGGCAAAGGCGTTCCACATAAGTGACAGGAGGGGCCTCTCCACCCAGAGAGTTGAGGCTTCAGGCTTCCCTAAGAAAGAGCAGGCCCGCTTCACCAATGTCCTCTGTCTGTCAGTCCCAGCCAGGCGGGATTAACTCACTTATTTTAATGAGTTTCATTCTAAGACATCAATAACACTAAATATAAAACAGAACATAAAGCGTTTCAAAGACCTGCATCCAAGCAGAAGAAATCCACTTAAGTTTCTGATGAATGGATGCATCCTTTAGCACCTTCCAGGGTTTATAAAAAGTGTTTCATGATTTTTTTTTTTAAATGATGAAATGACTCTTGGCATTTAGTGTGGACCAAGATTTTTTTCCCACTCAAAAATTTTCAGGAGCTGATCATCCAGTTTGAACTAGGCGTTTTGATGGGTTTTGTGTTTTTCTTTACCTCCTGCCTTTTGGGGGCCCAATTCAGTACTTTGGGTAAAGAATGAAGCTATTGGCAAATTAATTATTCTTTTAAGTTTATTTATTTATTTTGAGAGAGAGAGCGAATCCTAAGCAGGCTCCACATTGTCAGTGCAGAGCCCGAAGTGGGGCTTGAACTCATAAACTATGCGATTGTGACCTGAGCCGAGATTAGAAGTTGGATACTTAACTGACTGAGCCATCCAGGTTCCCCTGCAAATTAATTAGTTTAATCCATACTTCTTCGCTCTCCTTGATGTGTGTGTGTGTGTGTGTGTGTGTGTGTGTGTGTGTGTGTGTGTGTTTGCACATATCCTGTGTTAATCATTATAGTGCCTTTGTGAGATAGCGATTATGCTCTTCGTGTGTCAGATAAGGAAACCATAGTTTCGAGAATTAAGTGACACTTGCTCAAAGCCCCTCAGCTTTCTAAGTCTGTCCTAAAGTCAGTGGGGCCTTACTGTAGGAGGGGAGGAGGGTGTGACTTACATCCTTAAATTATGTAAGACAGAGAACAGAGACGAATACAAACAACTAAGTTTGAATCAACATAACCCAGAAATTGCTTTTAGAATTTAAGAACATAGCAAACATGAAGAAATCTGGAAAGCATCCGACAATAAGGAGTCCAGTTATAAATCACAATCATGTGCGAATTAGCAAATACGGAGCACACCCCATTCATAACTGGGAGGCTGCCAAACAGAATTTATCCATTTATTCTGTTATGTGCTTAAAGATTAACCAGAGTGTTTTGTGTTTGGTTGTTTGGCCAACACCTGGGAAGAACCGAATGCTTCCTTTTTGTCTGGTGGCATGTGTGCTTTTTCACCACCTCCCTTCCCCGACCCTAGAATCCCGGAGCTGCTGGGCTACAAAAATAAGTGTGGTTTTCAGTTTAGCACCCAGAGTCGAGCATTTCTGCGACTGTAGTAAGTACCCGCATTGTGTGTCAAGCTAGCTCCTTCTGCAGTCACTGTTCAGTCCCTGAACCTCCTGACCTCAAGAGCTCTTACCTTCATCCAGGTTTCTCTGACTCCAGCCTCAAAAACTTCCTGTTGCGACCTTCAGAGAGACAACAGTAGTGATAGGAGGGGGCTGGGAATGGAAAGGCCCAAAATGCTGCTTCAGTAATTTCTTTTTTTTTTTAATTTTTTTTTAATGTTTATTTTTGAGAGAGAGAGACAGAGTGCTAGTGGGGAAGGGCTAGAGAGAGAGAGAGAGAGAGAGAGGGCGGGGGAGACACAGAATCCAAAGCAGGTTCCACCTCTGAGCTGTCAGCACAGACCCCGACGTGGAGCTCGAACTCACAAACCGTGAGCTCATGACCTGAGCTGAAGTCGCTCGCTCAACTGACTGAGCCACCCAGGTGCCCTTCAGTAATTTCTTACCTAGCAGTAAGATTATGCGCAACGTTGCCCTGATGTTTTGTTTTAGACTCTTCATAAGAATAAAGATAGCTTCAGAAGAGACACTTATTTAATAATATATTTATAAAGTAAGTGATAAGCAGCTCTATGATGGGCTCATAGGGCTCATATGTCTTACACATTACAGGAAAGAAATATTTCTGCATCTCTGGACATGATTAGGCTTTTCAAATGCTCGAGAAATAGCTTCAGAGAGGAAAATTTATCTAGTTATAGTTGTTAACGTTGGCATTGACCAAACCGAGCCGACTTAAGTATAGGTGTTTGTGGAAATTGATGAGGACTTTGAGTCTTGATGTTTTGCATCCTCCCTCTCTCTAGCTGAAAGAAGTCTTTCGGAAACAGCTGGAGAAGGCAGAATATGAAATAAAGAAGACCACTGCGATCATCGCTGAGTATAAGCAGGTAGTGTGCTACTGTGGCTCATGTTGCTATAAAAGTGATTTTTCTTATTGTTTCTCTTTGGGTAAAAAAACATTTTTTTGTTTTTAGAGTTTCCAGAATAGTGACTACGTACATTCATTACACTGGGTGGCTTACTTTCTCCGCTGAAATAGACAGTGAGCGGACATGCTTGCTGATAACATGATACCGAACAGAACAATCTGTTGGCTGTTTACGATGTTTGGTAGATTCAGAGGAACAGGAAACTGGATTATTACCATTGGGATCCCGTCTCTGCCCTACTCAGAAGATGATTTCAAATAGACCTCCCCAGTAACATTTGCCTCTTTGCAGAGGACTAAGGTTTAGCGATTCCTCATCCCACACGGCTCTGTGGCCTTACCCAACCGTGGCCAATGCTAGCAGGAGACATTCTGTTGGGAACCTTTGATCTCTTAGCGGAGGGTTTGCTCTCCTTGAGGATGCATCTGGCCTGACCCCATCGCCAGAATGCTTCCAGAAAGCCCTCTTTCCAGCTTGCGTAGTATCATCTCGTGCCTGCTGCTCATGCCTAGCACACGGCAAGGACTCCACATTGCCGAGAAAGCCTCGAGTGGACTGCTGAAGTTCCAGTGTTCCAGAATCAAGGCACCGTATTGTGCCACCTCCTCAGCTTAAGAATTTCTCTGGGGTCTCTTGCCTCATATGGGAGTTTGAAGTCTGATTCTTACTCTTTTTTATTAACATGTGTTTTTCTGCTTAGAAATGAAATTTCTGTTCCTCATGGAAAATTGAGAAAGTGTAGAAACGCACAAAGAAACCCTCCCCTCTTAACCTTACCAATTAGAAATAATCACTGTAATATACTGAATATGCATTGCTGCTATGTAAATAAAAATGTGAGTTATGTCATCCATGCTGATATTTGTGACCAGTGCACTTCATATATTATGAACGTCTTTTCAGAAGGGTTCTTCTCCTTTGTGGAAGATTATTTAGAAATAAGGCTTCAGAGCTGTCTTACTCTCTTTTATGATAATCAATATATGTTTATTTAATGTCTGCTGTCTGAGAGGCTTGATTCTTTGGGGGAATAAAAGAGGAGTTAATTCAATTTCTCCCCTTTAGACGCTGCTCTTGTAACAGGGAGATAACACCTGTGCACAAATAAGAGAAAAGGGAACTTACTGACCATGGGAAATAAAACCCTTCCTGGAGGAGGGTTGATTTGAGCGGTGCTTCGAAGGCGAGGCAAGATTTGGGTGTGCGGAGGCAGAGGAGGAAAGAAATGGGGAACAGAGAACACCCGCAAAGCCACGGAGATAGGTTAGCGAACAGAAATAGTTTTGTTTTGTCAAGAGTTTCAAGTACAGAAAAGAAGTAAAGGTGAGTTGGGTCCCAGTTCAAGGACGGTTCTTCAGTTAGACTGAGGAGCTTGGATTTTATTCTGTTTATAGTAGGAATGTTTGAGCAAGAAAGTGGCATGATGGGGGAGATACTGGTGGCACTAATCTGTCCCAGTGAGAAATGTGAAACCAATGGGGAGTCCCACAAGCAAAGATACGGACCAGTAAGAGGCTAACAGCAGAGGCCAGGTGAGAAAATACAGGGCCCTGAACTAAAATAAGTAGTAATGAAAATGGAGAAGAGGAATGTAGTCATTTCTTGCGAGACCAGGGAAAACACTGATCCCTAGATTTTCCGATTGGATAACTAGGAGAAGGGATGGGTAGACATTAGCCAATACGAGGAACATTAAAGACCATGCGCTATGGAACTTGCCATCACTGCAAATGGGTTTTTTCCATCCCCACGTTAGGCCATGGGTGGCCGCCATATGTAGCACTCTTCAAAATAGTAATCTTTGGGACTGTTCTCGAATATTATCTGGCAGGCACTACCAGTCATGTAAAGGCAACGGACCCATCTGTCTGGAGATAATTAGGACATGAAACATAATCCAAAAGCATTCTATAGTTGGAATTATTATGGAATCTTCGGGGTTATTTGAAAGGGTTTCTGGTTTGCCAAAATTACTGAGGAGACTGCTTCTTTTTCACATCAGCCGATACAGCCCTAGTCATCATTTACAGGCTGAGAGCTGGAGAAATCAGAAACTGAACGCAACCAGCAGGCCCTGCTCTCTAGAGCCATTTTTTGAGTAGACTGGGATTTTTAAAAAAATATCTGTTTTGATAATAGAAGTAGATCTTTTACGTTTTTAGTTCAAGTTGCACTTTAAAATTTGACATCCCCTAACGTTTTTTACTCCATTTTTTCAAAAATAAAAGATTCATATGTTACTCAAGGAATTTGAACTTCTAGTATTTTTTTTTAAGCAAATGGCTTGTTTGTTTGTCTGGTTGGTTTTAGCTTTGAAAGCACTGATTTCTACCTGTTCCTAGTACTTCTTGTTAGCACCTTCTTTCAGAATCAGTAATGATCAGATTTTCTTTAATGAGCACTTACTATAGGCCAGGTGCTATACTGAATCCTTTACGTACATTTTTTTCCCCATTGATTATCACAGCACGGCACTTAGTATTGAGGAGAGAACTGAAGCTTAGATTCGTGAGTTTGCCCAAGGAAAGTACTAGAGCTGGACCTCAGGCTTTTTATTTCACTCCATGTTGCCAAACCACGAGATCAGAATTTTAGTCTTTATTAATTTCTGGTCATTTTAACTGTTTTATCCCCTCTGCCACGTTTTAGGGAAACTCTGGTAATTGAAAACAGAGACTCTCTGTGTGACTGTAGACACGAGCAGTTTCTGGTCCAGCATTCTTTTCATCAGATTTCCAGAATGGTACCTTGCACAGAACTGACACTCAGCAAAGATGCCATAGGTTGATTCCAAAATAGGACAGGAATCCACTGGAACTGGTCACAGATTTGGCTAGTGACAGAAATCAAAATACCCCACGTGTTTTTCCTCTAATTAAGACTAAGATAGGCTTTACACACAGAACACTGTCAGGCTTTCTGATGCGCATTGCATTTGTGGCGCTGTTCTTTTGCTCAATCTCTTTAGCATCATCCGAGAAGCGAGAGTAATTCATATGAGTTGATAAACAGTCATGTGCCCGTGCTGTGCAAGAGTCGGTCTACTTTCCAGTAAAGAAACTCTTTTCTTTTCTTCAGATCTGCTCCCAGTTAAGTACCAGACTGGAGAAACAGCAAACAGCCAGCAAGGAGGAGCTGGAAGTGGTAAAGGTGAGGAAGAATGAAACAGATCTCTGGTATTTCTTCCAAATTCACACAGTCTTTAGTCAGTCCCGGATAGGACGATCCCAGCCCGTGAGGATGCCCCACGGGCAGGACAGTTTGTGAGACATCACACCCACCCTGCCCCTCTCGTTGTTTCAAAGGATTTAGGAATTGTGGGAAGCAGCATCTGTCTCCGACTGGGGCGCGATCCTCTTCCCAGCCAGCAGAAAGGTTGCATCCCCATAAATCTTAGGGCTTGTCAGAGGCAGGTGGTAAGGACTTTAGCCTTGTCCCAAGAGGCCCCTGAGCATTCTGGGACAGTAGACACCTGGGAGGCCTCTGCAGCCTGCATCCCGCATCCCACCTGTGCCTGAATCGATGTGGCTTCGGGGTGCAACCCAGGAGGATCATCCCATTGCTCTCCACCAGTTTTTTAGAGGGTTGTTTTTAAAGAAAACCAATGGCATTTCTTTATGTACTGCCCCCTGGCGGTAAAACTCCTTTTGTTGATTATGTGAAAATAGCAATCGCTTATTCCATAGAAACCACAGTAAACCACGTGAATTGGTCTTCTTAAGAGGCAGTGTGGGCACACCCAGCTCTTGTGATCTGTGTTACAGAAACCTGACAGAGTTCTCTTTGAATATATTCGGGTTTCATGCTAGTGAATAAATGCATTCATTTAACAACTTGGACAAGTTATTTACCTCTCGAAGCTTTATTTTGTATCCTGTAAAACAGACATAACATTACCTGCCTCATCAGGTTATTTTGCAGATTAAATAAGATAACATATACAAAGTGCTTAGCTTAGTAGTTGGCATACAGTAGATACATATTTTTATAAGTTTATAACCTGAAAACCTGAGACATGAGAACTGAAATATGAACCTTGTTCTGACTTTGTATTCCAAACGTGGTTTTTTCTTAAACATTCTGAGATTATTAGTGACCATAAAGCTGGTCATCTCCACGCCCAAACCCTAGAATTCGGGGCTCATACCTTTGCTCCCTGGTCCACCTTTACCCCTCTTCGTACTTAGCCTTTATCATTCTTTTTACACTGACCAACACTCGGTTGATGAAGTGCCTTGGCATAAAAGGGTTCACCATCCTGAACTAAAATCTTTGTGGAAATAGAAATGAAATGGATTTACGTGGATACTCGAGGTTTTATTGAGCATCCAACTATGTGCACAGCTATTAGACTTCTATTGTTTTATGGAAATTATGTATAACAGGAAGCTTAAAATTTTCCTGCAGGAGCAAGTTATACATATGCCCATGAAACCTTTAGGAAATAGTTCAAAAGCATGTAAGTCAGCGTTGAGTTGGATGACAATCCGGGTTGTAGAGAAAGCAAAATCCTAAGAACTACAGACCAGAGATGACTTTATGGAGGAGGTTGGACTGAAGCAGGATGGGTAGAATTCTGTTAGAAGGATTTTAAAAAGACATTCTGGGGGCACCTGGGTGGCTCAGTCGGTTAAGCATCCAACTTTGGCTCAGGTCATGATCTCATGGTTCACAGGTTCAAGCCCTGTATCGGGCTCTGTGCTGACAGATCAGAGCCTGGAGCCTGCTTTGGATTCTGTGTCTCCCTGTCTCTCTGCCCCTTCCCTGCTTGCATTGCCTCTCTCTCTCTCTCTCTCTCTCTTTCTCACACACACACACAAATATATAAACATTAAAAATAAAAAAAAAATTTTTAATGACATTCTGGAAAACACTGTTATTGAAGACCCAGAAATTGGAATGAGCATTTTGGTATTTCATCAAGGAGGCTGTGTGATTAGCATATGTACGAAGGAATAGAGGGAAATACTGGATAAGGAGGTAGGGTTATCTAATGAGAGGCCATGATATTCGGGAAGAGGAATTTGAACTTGTTTTAGCTGAATAAAGAATAACTAACACCTATTAAACACTTACTGTGTGTACTGTTCCAAGGATTTCCCCATTTAATCCTCACAGCTTCTGAGAAGGTAGATACTATTATATCTTCTTTTTAATGATTTACCATGTCTTGTTTTTATTGATGATTACTCAAATAGGTAATTCATGATCTCAAGGTCACTTAGCCGGTAAACAGTAATGCCAGGATTTGAACCCAGGGAGTGGGACTCTACTCTCCACACCCTTAGTCATTTCCATACTACATCCTGTTTCATCAGAGCTACTTCCTTTTCATTTCGTTTGGCGCGATGCTGCAGCTTTTGATTTTTCCATCCTCCCATGACACCGTTCCCCCTTCAGATAACCCTCTACTCTGTGATCAGAATGAGCATTCCCCAGTGTATATTTGACTCTCTCTCTGCATCAGTTTAGACTTAGATTGGCCACATATAGGAAACCCAAATCAACATTGGCTTAAACATAGAAGATGTTGATTCTCTCATGTAAAAATAAGTCTAGGGCTAGAAAGATCCGTGGTTTCATCAGCAGTCCAAGCTCATCAGTTATTAGTGACCCACATCCACAGCATTAGCGACCTTCCATCCTCACGGTGACCTAAAAGTCAAACCTGTCAACTGGAGTTTCTTCCATCACACCCACATTCCATGGTAGAATGTTAGGCTGGAAGGAGATGCGACGGGACGGTACGAGGGCCCAGCTCCAGCAGGGTGAGCTCTAAGTAGCTTCCTTAAGCTCCCTACCACACTTCCTTCCGCTCACATATCAGAACTTAATTTCATGGGCACACCTTGCCTCAGGGGAGTCTGGGAAATGGCACCTTGTAACTGGGCAAACTGCCAGCCCAAATAAAATCAGGAGTTCTGTTATCAAGGAAGAAGGGGAGCGCTGCGTCAGGCTCACCGCTGGCAGCGCCGGAGACGGATCTGGTGGGAACCTGCAGTCTCTACCACAGCTTTGTACTCAGCATGTTCGCCTGACTGCAGCGTCATGAGGCTCATTGGTCTCTCTCCAACAGATAGCACAGGATAGAGTGAGTGAATGCATTTTCTGTAGGATAAAAGCAGGATTCGATAGCATTACATTTAAGGACCGTTACATCATGGCCGTGGAGAACCCTTCTCACTTCCTGCCTCTCCCTTTTGCGCCATTTACTCCCACTCGAGCCATCTCAGGCTCCCTGCGGTCCTGTGAAGGGCCGGTGTCTCTGCACACAGTGTTCTCCCTGCTGAAATGTCCTCCTCCTCAGTTCAGCCTAATAACACTGCTTACCCAGCTTGGTAAACTTTTCATCATTTAAGATCAAAAGCCACCACTTTAACATTTTATTTGGTCAACAATAAATATATATAACAAATACTTGCTGTGTGCCTATTTAGTGCCAGTAGCGGGCTGATTATCCTCAAAAGGTTCTTGAGAGTTACAAATATCTTTTAAGTGACTAATGAATATTAATCAGGTAGGAATCTGAAGAGTGCTTTAAGGATGGGAGAAGAAAGAAATCAGTGGGGGCTGAGAAGGTGACTTTTAGGGATTCAGGCCTGGGATGGGGAGAGCTTGGACATGTCAGAGAAATCATTTAATGACCAGCTGAATATGGATTGAAGGAGGAGGCAATGAGAAGATAACCCCAAAGCGTTCAGGCCTAAATGGTAGAAATAGGCACAATGACACAGAAGCGTGGGGAGAGTTGCTCTGTGTGTGTGTGCGCGTGTGTGAAGAGAGGAGTATGGTTTCTGTTGTGGACAGATTATAATGATAGTACATTAAAATAGAAATATTCCATATATTTTAAGACAACAATAGCACTGTTGTCTTGAAGAGAGTGCTGTGTGCTTGACTGGCCATCTCGGCATGTGGCAGAGTTACCTTCATTACCTGGAACAGTAATGGTCATCTTTGCTTAAAGCTGAACAAAAGGACCTAAGCTTTATTTGTGGCAAGGATAGATTTAGGTTAGTCATCATGCCCTTTCTCAGTCTGCTGTGGGCTAGGTACTTAAACTCTGAGTTTCTTCACGGGTACGATGGGGGTTTTAATAGTACCTGATGACCTCGCTGTAGGATTAAACGAGACACTGCTCGTAGAGCGTATGGCATGGCGCTCGAGGAAGAGGAGTGGAAGCCCAACATTCCTAGAACAGATTTCAGAGAGATGCTATAATATTTTCCGTTTCCAGGGTCTCCCTAGAGATACTTTATGGAAAAAAAGGAGCACCTATCTTGCAAAGTTGGGTTTTGTGCTGACTAAAACCATTTTGGTGGCAGCACAAGACAAGTAATTACCTCCAGAAACAGACCTGCATCTGATGACCACAAGCAGAGTCTCAATAAAACCCGTGTCCTGTTGTTTCAGGAAGCGCGTTATGCTATGAAATGGTTTGAGGTTGGTTATCCCTTTCGGATGTTTCAGGGTAAGATGATGACGTGTAAACACTGCAGTGACATTTTCAGCAAAGAGGGCACTTTGAAACTAGCGGCCATCAGCAGAGAGGACCAGGGGATCGAGCCGGACGACGAGAAGGACTCCCTGAAGAAGCAGCTGAGGGAGTTGGAGCTGGAATTGGCGCAGACCAAGCTGCAGCTGGTGGAGGCTAAGTGCAAAATCCAGGTTGGTGATCTGGTAAAGGATCAACAGGAGCAAACAGTTAGGGCGCCGGGACACCTTCTCACGCTTTGGAACGTGCGTGTCTGGCTCAGAGTCTGAGACGCTTCCATAGGTGATTACGTTGTTTGCCTACCGAGGTGTCCCGCGTAGTCGCATGTTACGTCATCGTGTTTAAGCAGTGACATAAACGCATAGTTTTAAATGAAAATGTAATAATTAAAATGAGATCTTGGGGGAACTTAGGCATATGCTTTTTCCGGTTTTTTGTGTTTTTTGCCAAGGTCCTTTCTCATCGAACTTAGCCACTTTGGTAGCTGATCCTGAAAATGAAAAGCCAGACTTTCTCCATTATCCCTCCCTGAACAGTTGAACATTGGCTGATACCCCTGCTTCTTGGAGGAGCTTTCTATCCTTCGTCTTTACCTGGTTTTACCAGATCCCTTTTCCCATAATCTCTTTCCATGTTGGAAGATAACATAATTAGAAAAATCATCCTGGATTCTGATGGACTGTTCCCCATTCCCTTTTCCCCAAGATCCTTACCCATCGCCATAACCTATTTTTGTGCTGGACCCTGTATGTCCTCAGGGGCAAAGACCATGTGTTTGGAACTAGAACTCATTCATGCTTACACTATCAGTGAAAATTCAGATTCAGCCCATGCACACGTCTATGTTTAGTTGTGGTTTCGAACCCAAGCCTAAATTCGGACCGAGATTGCCCGGGTGGGGGGGGGGTGGATAAAATGAGGTTTCATTTCACTGTTCAGAGAAAGCAGTTTCTGATTTTCAGCGGTAACTCTTTTAACTCTAAAGTGCATTAAGAAGCCAATTTAATCTCTCCTGGGTTTTGTGGGAGGAAAGCTATGGCTCATACAGACTTGGGGATTCCAAAAAGCAGTATACTCTTAATTTGGGGGGCAAAGGGTAAACATTTATACAATGCAATGATTTTCTTTTTTTAATTAGGAACTTGAACATCAGAGAGGAGCCCTTATGAATGAAATCCAAGCTGCAAAAAACTCTTGGTTTAGCAAAACCCTGAACTCTATCAAAACGGCCACGGGCACCCAGCCGCTGCAGCCACCACAGGCCACCCAGCCACCCAAGGAGAGCACATAGTTCCAGCCTCGCCCGAGCACAAGAGCACAATGATCAAAGTGACAGAAACCCAGGAGGACTCTCCCCAGTGTCCCTTTGAAGGAAAGTAAAGGAGGCCAGAAAGCAAGCCAGAATCTTTCAGTAGCTCTCTTTCTTGTTTGATACTTTTCAAAGGGATGTTACTTAAACTGCCCTGACTTATGTTGAATACCTGTTTTCGAGCTTCTTCATGGGAGGCCACGTTCAGTTCCATCATAGTGATTACACATTATTTTATATGCCTGATGTTTAGTTGGAAATAAGTAATTCAGAACTAAATGCCTTTTATTTAGAACTAATTATTCATAATTACTTTTATCTTCCATAAAAATGGAGATGTCTTTTATTCCAAGGTTGAAGTGATAAGATGATATTTGTCACAGCAAATAAAAAAAAAGAAGAAGAAAGAAAGAAAAAAAGATTGAAACCGAAAGCTCTTAACTTTTCAGGACTTATTCACAGAAAGCACACTGTGGGGCCATTCGTGACGACCATCAGGTTTCTTCCCGAAAGTGATTCCCTGGATAACGATAATCCTGTCCAAAGAGTAAACCTGGGATTGAGCAGTCCCCAAAAGGAATTAGTTTATTTTCATTTTCTGTTGGGTATATCTGGAAATAAAGTGGCAAGAATCATAGAATAAGATAGACTATTGACAATACACGCTAGATGAAAGGCACTGGGATTTTGATAAACGCAGAAGATAAACCATTTGGCCCTAGTATTCTAACGGGTCCTTTTGAGAAACTCTGCATGGGGATTGCATATTCCTAAGTATGAACACTTGCAGCAAACGTGAAGTCAGGAGGGTCTAGTGTGAGCGGCAGCATTAGGGAACCTTTACCAGACAAGCCTAGAGAGGCCCAGGTTCAGACACTGTGCTTAAAATGAAATGGAGAACCAGGGACAGAGTATTTCATTTGATATTGACATATATTTGCTAAGGAAACACTAATATACTGTAGCTTTTTAAAGTTATGAAATGGGAAATACAGGCCAGCTTCACATGATCTTAGTTTACTGTTGGGCAACTTTTCCTGATTTCTGTATCTCCCTACAAATGTGCCCTTGGTACCCGAGAGGAAGAGATGCGAATGCATTGGTAACATTTTTGATTGAATACAAAACCTTTATAGAAATACTTATCTCCTGGAAAGGGAAAGCTAGTGTTTAAAAGTTGGTGGAAATTGTTTTTTCAATGATATTTAACATGTCTGTGTGGATCGTCCTTGCAGGAAATCCTTTGGTAAGGACAAAACCAATTTTTCCATCTTCTAAGCTAGTTTGGAGGCCTTCGGTCCTTTGCACCACCCAAACTGCTGCCAGCATGTACAATAACATTTAGTGATACTCATCCTTGGCTTCATTGTTGAACACGTTCTTAGCAAGGACCTTAAACTCTGTAGTGCCACAGGGATTCTCGTCTGTGCCACATGTTGCAATTAAGAGTAACACATTCTTGGAAGTAAAAATTAAGGAAGAGCCATCTCGACTCCGGGAGCACGTGCTACAAGTTGCTCGTGGTAGATCCTTTCCTCCAAAATGATCATTAAACTCTAAAAAGTTAAGTCCCCTTCACTTGTGTTTATATCATCTACAACCCATTAAACCGATATGGATGTTACCCTTTGTTACACTCATCAAATAATACTTTTTTTACAGAATTATTTGTTTGGTCCTGACATCTTTCATTATAATATTCATTTCCTTCTACCAAAAAGAAAATAATCCAGCATTCTTGAGTGTGTGTTGACTAATATTCCCTACTCGGTGATTTAGAAAAGGTAATCTTTTTGTTGTTGTTGTTTAAATATAATGGCTAGAAAAATTGCATCTTGGTACTTGTTTCTGTAAATCATTCAGTATAATTTTTTAGCTTTGCTGGTACTTTATGCTTTTATTCCAGGAAGCCTTGTACAAGTTGCCTTATGAAATGGCCAGCTAAATTAAAGATGTTCTTTTGTGTTTTGTGACTCTCATAGTTTTACTGTAAGAGCTCTTTTTAACCTCTAAAAATCAGCACATTCCACAGAATGCCTAAATTGCAGTATTTTCCTTACATCGCAGTTGAGGGACAAATAGAACGGCTGTGGGTTCAGTCCTTACCTGTACACCTGGCTCAGTTCCAGAGCCCCTAACATCTTTTTTTCTTTAAACAAAATCACCAGGTACCTGCATTCCAAATGTGTAATGTCTTTTGCATTTTCTCTTAACTCTTTCAAAAGATTTTAGTGGCCATCTATAGATTTTTTTCTTCTTCTCCAGTTCCATATTATACTTAGGTACGTGTATTGGTACCATAAGTCTGAACTGTTCCTTTGTGCAATGCCTTTGGGTCAGTAGCAATACTAAAGATAGAAAATTCAAAATTTGGTGTAGGATGTGATTATTCATTCAATATGTTCTCATAGCACTCTCCCAAACCACATATCCTTCCCCACATACAGTTTGCAAACTTGTGCATCCCGGTATTAAGTAACTGCTAGTTTTAATTTCACTTATTTTGAAACATATTTGAAAATTGCCACTCTTCTCTTGAATTTCTTTTAGATATCAACTAACCCAAATATCTAGGAAATTTCCAAATATTCTAGAGTGTTTTTTTGTCTTTTCCTAGGATATGTTGTAGAAAACATTCCTCCAAAAAAATCCAACATTTGCAGAATTCTAAAGAGTGATGATTTCTTCTTTCATTAAATTCTGCAGAATAAATTAAGGGAATGAATTTCAATTTCATAGTTCAGTTCATTAGCTTTTGTATCTCGAGACTCTTGTTTAACACATTCTTTCAAGCTGAAAGAAACCAGGCTGAATTTTGCGGTGCACATGTTTGCTAGCTTCCCACATCCCAAGCTATGGCACAATTTGGTTATATTTAGTTACATATAATTTAATGCAAAGATATTCTCAGTTACCTAATGTCCTGTTTATGAGTGCTTATCAGAAACACTAATAGGAATGTCATATGGGCCTACGACCTCTCTTTCCATATATAACCTCTCTTTCCCTCTCCCAGCTAGTAAGTTAGTAATTTCTCCACTGGTCGTCTTAAATTTCCATAGTAAAGTACAAAAGCAATCTTTGCACTGATGTTGGGATATTTAATAATAATAGTTATCTTGTTTCATATTTTTTCCAAAAATTTCATTCCTTTATACTATGTATTAATATTTATTTTTCTCAAACACCTCCTCCATTTCCTTAAAATATTTAACAGTTAATAGCTATGGCTTTATTTCCCAGAGGAAGTGAGAAAAACAAGAGAATACACAGTTTAGGGCGTGAGATGAGAAATCCTTAAAGGAGTTGATTTGTTACTGAGGATGAAGATCATGTATCTAACTAATGTAAGGGATCTTGTTTTCTGTAGCTGAAATCAGCCTAATTATCCTGCCAGAGTGGTTGTCTGATTTCAGGACCTCTTTAAGGGAAAAATTTAAAAATAAATTAAAAAAATTAAATACCTGGTCTGTTTTCTCTCTCTGGGAAAGAACACTTTTAATTACTCAGCAAGAGGATTCTATTGTACAACTTCCTCGTTAAAACGAACCACAAAGTCTAAAATAGCTCTGCTTTTCTTGCTTCAGTTACAAGTAAATGAGACAATGGACCAACTCTGTTGTTTAACTTGAACACCGTTAGATTTGCGTGTGCGCGTGAGTGGTAGGGTTCCACAGGGAGCATCCCTGCCTTTCTTGTACAGCCAGGTACCGTGCCACTGAATACAGCCGAGGCCAACCAAAAGTCTAGTGGCCCGTGTCTCCTACTACCAAATACAGAACTGTCTTTCCCTCTGGTTGCCATGCTGACATCACGCTGAGCTGGAACTGTTCTAGAACACCTTTCCTTTCGCAAAGTGACGTCCGTGTAATACAGGCAAAGCCCTTAATCTTAGGAATTCCCCTCTCTCCCAAAAGTTAACCAAAATGAACACCTCCATGTGGGCTGTACCTCCACAGCTGATGACCGTGAGATGTGAGGAGAAAAGTAGGTGTTTACAAGTAGCTTAGGGACTACAGTGGGCTGTCAGGTGTTCCCTTCCCGGCTTCCATCTAAAAGACTGCACGGCCAGTGTCTCTCCGAATGAATTTGTTACATGTTATAAAGACATCATCAACATGTCCATTCTCTCCACCTCCGTCCTTGGTCTGTCATTAGTAGTATTCTGAAAACTTTAAAGCATCGTTGAGTAAAAACCAAACATTTTAAAGTTATTTTCCTTTTTCATTGGCAATGAGTTAAAACATGTAAAATCTTTCCCATTAAAATGTAACGTTTAATAACTATATTATATGTGGAATAAAGTATGAGGAAACTCAATTACAAGTGTATAAATGCATCAGGACCCTGGTGTCATGCAAGCACAAGAATAAAGCTGGAGATGGTCCCAGAATCCAAGATGACCCAATAGCCTTTTGCCTCACTTTCTCCATTTTTGATGTTTTGCATAACGTCTGGATCCTCAGTTCAAATGAAGGAAGAACTTTCTCAATGAGCATCACTTCCTTTCTTTCAACTCCTACCTTTCCCTTGCTGAGGAGGTAGCAGAAATTCTGTATCATTTATTTTTATGAGTTCTGTGATTTTGCCCATGACTTCTCTGATGAAAACAGGTTCTAGAAGAAAGGAGTTGATTGTAGTGCTGACTACAAAAGAAACATGGATGAGCAGCCTCTGTGAACACTGACCAATTCGATGTTTCCATAATTCCATGTATTATGTATAGTACATGCTATCTGTAAATGTAATGCTTGTTAAGAAAAGTGCAATTTATTGTACATTGTCCCAAGAAATGTTTACTTTTTTAACAGTTATGAACTTGGATTAGTATCTTGTTTTCATGTGTGAATGAAGCCTTGTGAAATAAACAAATTCAACCAAAAGGTGACAAGGTGACTATTTCTGTGAGTCGGTGATGTTTTCAGTGGTTTGTATTGCCCCTTTGGCCCCATTAAGTAGTAATAAATGTTCTGAAGTCCATATATGTCTTTTTGACGTTTCTAGTTGACTTTATTCTGAATCCCCTGAACCCACTGTTTACATAACACTTCTTACCTGACACTAGACTCCAGTCAACTTAGAAAGAAAAACTATGCCAGGAGTTTGCTCCAGGCTCTACCCTGCAAATTGGTACCGTGCACGGCGGCACGGCCAAGTGCCCTATTCTTTCTATAGAGATTCCTTGGTTGCAAGTAGCAGACGCTCTCACAGCTAGTTTAATCATAAGGCAATTAATTAAAAGGACTAGGTATGGTCATCTCACAAAGGCCAAACAGCTGGGCCTAAAGAGACACTGGGATAAGGACTGGAATGCCATCAGGAACGTAGGCAACTGTTTCATAATCTGCGTGTCTTCCCAGGTCATGGTTATCTGCTGCTGCTTCTCTCTCGGAAAACAAGCTTTTCCTGCTTCCAGGAACACAACTCCCAAGTTCACAAGTTTTCTCTTCAGGTGACCTGCTGGTCTACCGTCTCCGTGTCCCCATTGCAGAGTCTCACAACATTGGATTGGCTCATCCTGGATGAGGTAGCTGCTGAGAGTCTTTCAAAGTACAGCACGGTGGGTGGTCCTGTAAGTGAAGCAGAACTCCAGAGGAGTTCTCGAAGTGGGCGCAGAGTGCAGAGATTCCCCATGTGCATTTTGTTCAGGGAGTCCATGGAACCTACGTGAAATCCAAGAAATTAGTTGGCTCCTCTTAGAATTCACGTGTTAATAAATATTAATCAGAGATGGTGGAATCAAACGGTTGGTGGTCCAAATCCAGACCAGACACCTCTTCTGTTTGGCCCATGTCACATTTTTTAATTTTTTCTCAGTTATCTCTACACCCAACGTGGGACTCAAACTCACAACCCCGAGATCAAGAGTCACACGCTCTTCCAACTGAGCCAGGCAGGTGCCCCTGGCCAATGTGGCATTTTAAACAAGAAATTTTGCATAAAAAAGTAAAACAGCAAAATTATTCAGAAAATAAATACCGAGGTTTGCAGTTATGGGTCGAGGGTTCTTGATACGAACAGTGGGATTCACTGTTCACTACTGATTAAAGGTCCTATACTTGAAGCTACATGTTAAACTGTAGATTTATGTCCGGAGGGATGCAAGTCCCTACTTGCTTTTCAGTGGAATGGATAACGCCAAAGGTTGTATGTAGTTTACTACCCTGTAAAACAGCCAGTTTGTATCTAACTTTATGGGTTTTTTTTTTAAGTTTTGTTTTTGTTTGTTTTGGTTTTTTTCAGAGAACACAAGCGGGGGAGGGCCAGAGAGAGAGGGAGACACAGAATCAAAAGCAGGCTCCAGGCTCTGAGCTGTCAGCACAGCCCAATGTGGGGCTCGAACCCACAAACTGTGAGATCATGACCTGAGCTGAAGTTGGACATTTAATCCACTGAGCCACCCAGGTGCCCCTCTACTAACATTCCATTATTGTTGCCTCTAAGTATCCATTATGCAAATGCACTGTGATACACGTTTAACAACTTACTGGGTTCCTTCATTAACGGAGTTTGAATAAAATAGTTGTCACACGCTCCTTTTATATTTGCATGGGATTCTTGATTTCACCTTTTTGAAATTTCACCTATAACAAAGCTTTTGATTACTGTCAAAGGGAGACAGAACAAAATCTTTTAAAAGTTTACTTGCAGGGCACCTGGGTGGCTCTGTCTGTTAAGCGTCCAGCCTCAGCTCAGGTCATGATCTCATGGTTAGTGAGTTCAAGCCTGGCACTGGGGCTTTGAGGTGACAGTGCAGAGCCTACTTGGAATTCTCTGTCTCTGCCCCCTTCCTTGTTCTCAAAATGAACTTAAAAAAAAAAAAAAAAAGTTTACTTGAATGGAAAAGTTCAGGCTTTAGCATGGACTCACAAAATAAAAATCATAGTATTTAATAGAAATAAAAATAAAACAAAATGCAGATTACCAGGTCCATTACATTAATTCAAGCAAGTTTACTGCCTGTCTACTGTGCCAGTCTGTTTTTGTTTTTGTTTTTTGGTGCCAGTCTCTGCTAGAAATGAAGTGGACGAAAAGATACTGCCTCTGTGAAGCTTAAACCCTAGCAAAGAATTTTTCTCAACCTCAGAGAAAACTATTGACATTTTGGGCCGAAGCGTTCTTTTTTTGGTGGGGGGAGGGGCTGTCCTCTGCATTGTAGGATATTTAGTAGCATCCCTGGCCTCTACGCACTAGATACTAGTAATATTTCCCCGGTTGTGACAACCAAAAAAGACATTCTCGAATGTATCGGAGGGAAGAAGTAAGCAAAATGCCCACAATCCCCCTCCCAAGAATGTTGTAGTAGGAAAAGACTAATATATGGCAGGTGGTAATAATTACCAAGAAGAAAAACAGGGTAAGAGGGTGGAGAGAAATAGGGCGATGAGGTTGGTAAAATGGTTTTTTGATATGTAAACTTGGCTAGCCTACACTCCCAGTGATTCAAACACTAAGTGTTGCTATGTAAAGTATTTTGCATAGTAATTTAATCAGTTTTGAGTAAGGGAGATTATCTGGGATAATCTGGGTGGGCCTAATTGAATCAGGGGGAAGGTCTTAACGCAGGGCTGAGATTTACTTGAGAGAAGAATGGAGTTCTTCCCGCCCCGATTTGTGTGGATGAAAGTTTCAACCCGTTTTCATGGGGCCTAGACTGCCCACAATCCCTTCCTGCTTGTCCAGCCTACAGACTTGGGACTTGCTTAGCCAGTTCCCACAATGCAGAAGTTAATTCCTTGTAATAAGTATCTGTCTCCTACTGATTCTGCTTCTCTGAAATCTAGTATCATCAAGAAGAGGATCCCTGAGGTTACTTTTGAGAGACCTGAGTAAATGAAGAAATGATCTATGTGATGGTCTGGAGGAAAAGCATTCCAGAGAGCAAAGCACAAGAATACAGACTTTGAGGTGAGAGCAAACTCTGTGGATTTAAAATATCTTTAATGTTTATTTTTGAGAGAGAGAGTGTGAGCAGGGGAGGAGCAGAGAGAAAGAGGGAGACGCAGCAAACTCTGGATTTAAACCAGGGAGATCGGGGAGCGGTGAAGAGAAGAGTTCTGGAAGATAAGACATGATATGCTACTTAGGTGAGATAAGATCATGCAGCACACGCTAGGTCATGGCAAAGAGTTTGCATTTATTCTCAGCCTAACAGCAAGCTATTGGAGGCTGTTAAGCAAAGGAATATAATAACATGAAAACATTACTCTGGCTGCTGTGGAAAACTACAAAGGCACAGTGAGGAGAGAAAACAGTTACGATGCTAAAACTCCGGATAAAGTAACTACGGCCTGGTCTTCAGTGGTAGCAGTGGAGATTGTCGGCAGTGTTTTGATTATCAACACACTTTGTAGGTAGGGCCAGTAAGTCTTGCTACAGCACAGAGGGTAGGACTTGAGGTTGAAGACTCGAGTAGAAATGCCACGGCCGGAGCAATGAAGAGTCTGAGGTGAGCATTCGCAGAGCTGGAGAATAACTGGAGACACTGAGGGGGTGTGAGGAGGCCCCGGAGGCTTTTGTGTTTTTTGAAGAGTTGAATTTGATGTACTTCTCAGACATCTAAGCACAAGCAGAGTCCAGAGGAGAGGTGTTGCGGATTTGGGAGTCAGGGGATAATAGATGGCATCGAAAATCTTGTAACTTTAGGATATCTGGGGGTGGGGAGAGTTGCCCTAGGTGCATCAAGCAAACTGGGAAATCACTGCATTAGGCCAAGCTTTCATGGAGGGCAATGGGCTATTTGTTCCTAATTTAAGTATACATAATTCCAGGCTTTGGGCCGGACACTTTTTTAAGAAAACAGGAATTAACATACAATAAAACGCACAGATCTTTAGAGTTTATTCTATCAATTTTGACAATTGTGTGTATCAGCATAACATTTCATGTTTTCGGGAAAATTCCCTCCTGGGCCTACTTATAAATGTAACTCTCAGCTAAGTATAACACACACAAGAAAACTACACTTAAGTTTACAGCTCCATGAAATTTCCACAAAGTGAACACACCTCTGACCAACATCCAAATCAAGAAACCGAACTGTAACTGAAACTAAAAGCCTCCTAATGGCCGTTTTCGGTCATTGTCCCCCATCCAAATAAAGACTGTCCTGATTTTTAACACCACAGCCGATTAGTTTTACTGGTTTTAGACCTCATTTAAATAAAACCAAACGACATGAACTCTTGTATGTCTGGCTTCTTTCCCTTAACGTCAGGTTTGTGAGATTCACGCGTGTTGTGAGTAGCTGCAGTTCGTGTATTTTTGCGCTGTACTCCCGAATCTTCTCTACGACAATGATCAGCCTGCACTTTTCTAGTAGCTTTTTGGCTTCTCAGACTTGCTGATTCTAATGGCTACCTTGGGCGATATATAAAGCTGTGAGGATTATCTGACTTCCCAGAGGTTACTGTTTGTTCCCAACCGTGTTGCAACGATTTAAGGCTGCCAAAGGCTAAAATAATCTTAAAAGAGGAACATGATGTAATCCCAGGAAATCCCAGCCTACATTTTCTCTGGTCCACAGGCTCAGTTAAATCGAATCCCAACCCTGAGGTAGAACTAGAGGGTTGCAGAATGGTCGGTGAAGGTGGCGAAAGTACCAGAAAAGTGCTTCGTCAACGTAAAAAAGCGGAGCCACAATTGTCGCATCAGCCGCTTTAACTCTCGGGCCGCTCGAGTGGGCCCCGTCACGTGGCCAGCGCGACCCCACCTCCCAAGGCGCTCGGTGATGACGCCACCATATCGTAGATGCTAAATCGTGGTGACGTATTCAGAACGCCAGAACCCACTGAAAACCGAACTATTCCTTCAGGATCCTCTACGTTAACCGTCTTCATCCTTCCCCTTTTTAACATAAAAAACCTGCCCCTTCTCCCCCTGTTTTTGTCCTTTTTTCGAAGAGGCTCACAAATTAGCTTTAGATAAGATGGCTGCCTACCGAACGCAGTGTCCTAGAGGTGACGGAGTCAGCCGACTCTCTAATCAACTTCCGACTTGGAGCCGGAAAACCCATACGTTATTTCCGGGGTTGAGTGAAGGTAGGCCGAGACAGCGGTTCTGAACTGCGACTGCGCAGCCGGGACTCGCGACGTCAAAGTATAATACGTACAGTTTCCCGGGCTGGGAGGAAGAGGCGTTACTTTTCGCGAGCTCTTGGTGGATTCGCGAGAGTTGAGCGTTACTAGGAGGCTCGGGGGGCGGGGCGGGGCTAGGCTGGGCGGGGCGGGGCTGAGCGAGGTGAGCGGCGCGCGCGCGCGGGGGGGGCGAGGGGGTGCGGCGACGGCGGGCTCGCGAAGGTTCCAGAGGCGCCGCGTGCGGGAGGCGGGCTGGGTGTCGCGCTGGGTCGAGTGTGCGCACGGGCTGCGAGCGCTGCTCCTCGTGCGGGTGGGGCCTGCGTCCGGGTGAGCGGGTTCGGTGGTGTTTCCTGTTCTCTGCTCTGCGCGGCTGCAGCTCGGGCCTTGCCTGACCCAGCCTGACCATGGCTTCAGCTTTGGAAGAGGTAAGGGTCTGGCCTCATCGTCCTCACTCGGTCGTGCGGGGCTTTCACCGCTGTCTCCCGGCACTCGCCCCCCACCCCCTTCACGCCCTGTTTCCCGTGATAAGGTGCTCGGTGGTCGCCTCTCCGGTCCCCGAGCTTCGCCTCGGCCGCCCACCCGCCCACCTGCAGCGGCCCCTGCCGGCTTCCGGCCTCCGCTGCCCGGGGAAAGTTGCCGATCGACGCCCGCCGCTCAGCCCCGGCCCGAGCCGGTGGCTGGGGGCGCGGGGCTGTGTCGCGGTCCCCGGCTGCAGGTAGTGCCCGCGGTGGACCTGGGTGAGCTGGTCACCTTCACGTTTTCCTCCGGCTCCGTCTGCCCCTTCTATACTAGCCCGAGGACGTGAAGCTTCCTTAAATTAGTGCTGATTGCAGAAACCGAGGGTCATTTCACCGTAGAAGTGGTTGGAAGGTGAGAAGCCTTTGCTCCCGGCACTTGGATTCTCGTCCTGTTTTCTCTCCGCATATGAGTAGCTGTGTTACTTTGGGCAAATAACTGTGCTGTTCGGTGCCACATTTTAGTATCCAAAATGTTTCAGACCGTGCTTGGCAAAATTTAGTTGTGACTGGCGGGGGTTGGGGGGCGGATAGCCTTTTTCTCTCGAAAGCTCTATAAACTCTGAACGGGGGCGGGTTAACTTTTTTGAAGACTTAGTTTGCACAGTTGCAAAATGGGAATCATAATACTTACATTGCGCTTTTCTTGGCCTAAGTAGGATGTCACTGCATGTTACTGTTATTTACAGAAAACTATTGTTAAATAGTGTTGACTATTAACGAGATTTGTTTTCTGGAAATCTTTTCCTCAATACGAACAAGTCTGAAAAATCCCAGACTTGACTTGGAAGTCTAAGAATCTGCTTTAAATGAAGAAAAAGAGTGTGTGTGTGTGGGGGGGGGGGGGGGTGGGGTCTGAATACCTTGCCCCAGGTTTATGGTATGTGTTAGGCCTTGGGTTTCCTTCCATGTGTCCTGAGGAAACCATCTCTACGGTGACTTTACAGTCACACACATGGATAACTCAGTATTAATCCTTTTCAAAATAAGGAATTTTTCTCAGTTGAGGTACTTAAAAATACACACTTAGGGGCACTTCTGGGATAGTTTTTGTTTGATATAAAATTCACTGTTTTAACTATTTTAAAGTATTGGCTATTTAAAAAAAAATTTTTTTTTAATGTTTATTTATCTTAAGGCAAGCAGAGGAGGGGCAGAGAGAGGAGGGACAGAGGACCGGAAGTGGGCTCTGCTTAGAGCAGAGAGCCTGATGCTGAGCATAAACTTAGGAACTGGGAGATCACATCCTGAGCATCCCAAAGTGGGATGCTTAACTGACTGAGACACCCACCGCTGGTCTAATGGTTTTTAGGATAAATATTCAGTGTCACACAACTGTCACTGCTCTATAATTCCACATTTTCATCACTCCCCCCAAAAACCTATTAAGTGTCTGTTAAGCAGTCACTTCCTACTTCCCCTCCCTCCAGCAGCCACTAATTACACTGTCACTATGGATTTGCCCACTCCGGACATTTCTTATGAGTCTTACAGTATGTGGCCTTTTACTTTTGGCTTTTTTCACTGATCATAATCTCTAGTTCATCCGAAGTGTGGCATGTGCTCCTTTTGATGGCCAAATAATATTCCATTATGTGGATATACCACATTTGTTTCTCTGTTTAGCAGTTGACAGACATTTGGATGATTTTCGGCTATTCTGAACTGTGCCGCAGTGAATACTGTGTACGACTTTTTATGAGGACGTGTATTTTCCATTCTGTGAGGTATACACCTAAAAGTGGAATTGTAGGAGCACGTGAACTCTTTTCAAAGTGGCTGCACCGCTTGACCTTCACACAAGCGGTGTATGAAGGTTCCAATTTCTGTCCACCCTTTTAAGGCTTGTTGTTTTCAGGGGTTTTTTGTTGTTGACGTTAGCCTTCCTAGTGGGTGTGAAATGGCATCCTATTGTGATTTTGATGTGCATTTTCTTAATGACTAAGGATGTTGAACATCTTTTATCATGTGGTTGGTGGCTGTGTTCAAGTCCTTTTGTTTTGAGGCACTTTGGTTTTAATGCTCCCTGGTGAAGAATTTGGAAATACTTAAAGCTTGAATGTGTTTAAGGGTGGGGATAAAAGGGGTATGGGATTTTGCATAAAGAAAACAAATGAATGCCTCCTAAATTACTTCTTAAACCTCGTGGGTAGGAAAAGTACCAAAGGGATCAACTTTACTGGTTTCAGGTTTGCAAGTAGAAGAACTGAGGAATTACCTAAAACAGGCCTTCTGTGAGTTGCTTCAGACTTACAGTGGATACCTTCCTTTTGTAGTAGGTGAGCGCCAAAATTGGCTGTAATGAGGCCTGAGAATTCCTTGCTTAATTCTCAGAGTTCTTTCCTAAGTGTTCTAGAAACAATTCCTGTACAGTCAAGAAATAAAACATTTTGTTTAGACTTGATATATTTTCTGTTTGTTTTTGTTAACTGAATCCTTACTTGGGAACAAATATACTAATTTTACATTTCAAAAATTTTGTCATATTGGTATTAGAATCAATGTGAATTTTTTAGACCACCATGATAAATTATTGCTTTGAATTAAAGCATCTTGCTTCTGTGCTCAATAGATGAAATTGCAGGGTTTGTTGTCTTAGTAATAGGACTTTTGGGGGTGGGAAGAGTAGATAAGGACAGGAGACTGGCCACAGTTGGACTTTTTGTATACCATCTTAGTAGTTACAGAGAAGTAAAAGGAGGGGCATCTGAGTTAAATGAGATAATGTAAGACCGGGAAAGCATTTGAATTTGTTACTACATTTTGTAAGACTTAAGAAACAAGACTTTAAATATGACATTTATAGATATATAGATATATGATATCTATATATATATATGATATCTATCTATATATATAGATATATATAGATATATATAGATACACACACCCCCACACACAATGGAGTATTACTTGGCAATCAAAAAGAATGAAATCTTGCCATTTGCAACTATGTGGATGGAATTGGAGGGTAGTATAGTAAGTGAAATTAAAGACCAATATCATGACTTCACTCATATGAATGAGGACTTTAAGATACAAAACAGGTGAACATAAGGGACAAAACATAAGAGACTCTTAAATACAGAGAAACAGAGGGTTGCTGGAGGGGTTGTGAGAGGGGGGATAGGCTAAAATGGTAAGGGGCATTAAGGAATCTACTCCTGAAATCATTGTTGTACCATATGCTAACTAACTTGGATGTAATTAAAAATAAATAATAATACAAATAAACAAGACCATAACACTCTACTTTGGACATTATACTAAGTTATAAAGCATTTGAAGATTTTTATATTGAGGGTTTTTTTTTAATGTTTATTTTTGAGAGAGACCTTGCATGCCCCTGTGCTTGGGGAAGGGGCAGAGAGAGAGGGAGACAGAATACCAACCAGGCTCAGCGCTAACAGTTCGATGCAGGGGCTTGAACTCATGAACCTCAAGATCATGAGCTAACTGGAAATCAAGAGTCAGACACTCAACCCACTGATCCACCCAGGCGCTCCTATACTAAGGTGGTTTTTTTTGTTTTTTTTTAATAAGAACTCAGCTAGAGTCAAGTTGTTATTAATCAAGCCAGAATGTAAAATTATTTTAAGAAAAACCCTTGTTTGTAAGGATATTATGCATTTGCAGTACATCAGAGGATAATTGGGGAAAAGGTTTTAAGCTGATTAATTACCTTTCACTCTTCATAAAATGTTGGCCCATTCTGCAGAAAGTAGAAATAGACACTGGCAGGCAGTGTATTCACATGAGGAGAGAAGAACAAACAGGTGGGTTTTTTAGTGCACCAGGAGTATGTCACACTTTGGATTGTTCACCTAAGTTTGTCTCCTGTGCGGTGCAGCCAAGACCCAGACTTTGGACTGCAGCATTACCCCTGAGATTCAGAATGACACTTTCTCCCCCGCCCCCCCCTTTTTTTTTAATAAATTTTTCTTTAATGTTTACTTTTGAAAGAGAGAGACAGTGTGAGCGTGGGAGGGGCAGAGAGAGAGAGAGGGAGACAATCTGAAGTGGGCTCCAGGCTCTGAGGTATCAGCACAGAGCCCAACGCGGGGCTCGAACTCACAAGCTGAGAGATCATGACCAGATCTGAGTTGGACGCTTAACCGAATGAGCCACCCAGGCGCCCCAAGACCTTTTCTTAAAAGCAAAAATAGGTCTTTATTTTTTTATTTCTTGTCTTAAAAATGCAAACTTATTGATGTGTAACATTTGGGGTAGGAGTCTGAGGAACAATCACAGAAAGTAGACTACTTCAGTAAAGTTACCATAGCATTTTACCCTGTTCATCATGTATTTGCTCATCTTTTGAAAGATTTTTAAAATTCCTAATATCTGATGACTAGGAAGAGATGTTAAAAGGAAATCCATGAATTAGCTTCTTTTTTTTAAAGATTTATTCATCCAGCTTTATGAATCACAGAAATATCTTGTAAGTAAAATGTTCTAAAACAAAGGCAGATAACATCTACCAGAGTGAAAAATTTAGGCTTAATTAACTCTTGCTACATTAATATTAAATTTTCCTTAAAAAAAACCAGGAAGCTTTAGTTATTTACAGTTCTATAGGCTGGAGAAAAGAATCCCAGGTTGTAACCAACCCTAGAAAATTCAAATGAGCCTCTTAATACTTAGCTCTTCAGTAAATTGAAATGACCAGTGGGCATAATATCCAGCTATTACCTTTTCTATCATAGCTAACTTACCTTCTGTTTTAACACAGCTACAGAAAGATCTAGAAGAGGTGAAGGTGCTCCTGGAAAAGGCCACTAGAAAAAGAGTACGTGATGCCCTTACGACTGAAAAATCCAAGATCGAGACTGAAATCAAGAACAAGGTGCAGCAGAAATCACAGAGAAAAGCAGAACTTGTTGACAGTGAAAAGCCAGCTGCTGTGGTTGCTCCCATTACAACGGGATACACCGTGAAAATCAGTAATTACGGTATGACTCACTACCCTACATCCAGCTCTTTCTGCCTTCCAGTAACTTATTCCTGAGTAGTGACCCACTAACAAACTCAATTTTTAAAACAATCTCAGTGTTTGCTTTTGGTGGTTTGAAAGAGAAGACCCATCGATGAAGAAAGGAAAGAATACATTCTAGAAGCTTCTAACAAGAGAGCAAAATGATTTAGTACAATGAGTAGCAACAAAAATGAACCTATTCTGAAATATGTTCAGCATATGAGGAACACAGATTGTTTTGCTTTAATCATGTTTTGCATTATATTTTGCCAAACAACCACCAGTATTATCTGAGGAAGGGAATCTAGTTATATTCGAGAAACATCTTTGAGCGCCTAATATGTGCCACTATTGTGCTTGGGCTCGTGGCAACAACAGTGACCAAGACCCGATCCTCGCTCATGGTGTGGTTAGAACACAGACCTACAACTAACACTGGGTCGTGTACTAATGCTGTTTTCCCTCAGTAGGTTGTTTGGAACAATGCAATTTCGGTGTGAGGAGCTTTCATGAGGGGAGGGATGGTCATTTTTCTTTGTGCTCACAACATCTAGCATGTAGCAGTCACTTCCCGTTTGCTTAAATGAATAGAGATTTGGGAAGTTCTGTGGGAGTACAGCTGATGTAATCTGAAGGAGGTAAGGAATGGAGAATTACAAGAGATACTTGAGTTTGGAGGGCAAGTTTGGCAAGTGTGAGGAAAGGAAGGGGATCGCATGAGCAGAGGACACGCCTGGGGAGGTGAAAGGCAGTGTTTTCTGTATTGTCCTAATGAAAAGCAGTGTGTCCTGCTTCAGAGACGAACTGTGGTACAATAAGGAGATAATGCTGTGTACTTACTCGACCATAGGAAACTGGTCTGAGGTTGTAGGATTATGGCATGCACCCAGGAACCTAGATTTGCGTTCAGGGATGGACTGAATGCATGGGAAGAAACTGGACGAGGTTCTGCAGAACTCTCTCTAGGACATCTTTTTTGATGACCGGTACATTTCTGTTGTATAGGACTAAGCAAGGGACAGTCTGGGATATATGTATTTAATCTATATATACGATAAATACATATATGTTTTTAGAATATACTTTCTACGTGAAGTTAATATGTATTTTGTGTTGGCCATTCATCTAGGTTAGAGAATAATATGAATAGTTTGATAACGTATGCCTCAGTGGCATTTAGTAGATCTTGATTAGTGAAATTGTATTTGGATGAATTGGACTCTGAATTCTACTTTGTCAGGGAAGGGAATTAAGGAAACTATGATTGACTTTTAACTGCTTAGAGAAGTAGAAAGGATTATGAAATTAGATGGTGCTGATGTTTAGCCATCCAGTTTAGTAGAGAATTATTGATATTTAGGTATAGGAGAAAAATTCCACAAAAAGAAAATGAGCTGGGTGTTTTGTTTTGTTGGGGGGGGGGGCTTAATTTTTTGAGTGTAGTTGACCCATAGTGATACATAGCATAGTGATTCAGTATCTCTGTGTTATGCTGTATGTAGCTGCCATCTGGCACCATCTGGCACTATTACAGTATCATCTGCTATATTCCCCCTGCTGTATTTTTTATTCCCCCCGACTTAATTCATTCCATAACTGGAAGCCTCTGTCTCCCACTCCCCTTCACCACTGTACTGTGCCTGTGGTGGTTCCCGGCAGCCATTGGTGTGTTCTCTGTATTTATGGGTCTGTTTCTGCTTTTGTTTGGTGTTTTAGATTCCACATATAAATGAAATCAGAGTATTTGTTTTTCTTTCTCTGACTTCATTTAGCATAATACTCTTCCAGTCCTTCCATATTGTTGCAGATGGCAAGATCTTTCTTATGGCTGAGTAATATTCCACATGTGTATCCTATATACCACATCTTTATCCATTCATCTTTTGATGGACACTTAAGTTGCTTCCCTATCTTGGCTAGTATAAATAATGCTGCAATAAACATAGGGTGCATATTTTTTCAGGTTAGTGTTTTCGTTTTCCACAAGTAAATACCCAGTAGTGGAATTACTGAATCATATGGTATTTCTATTTTTAATTTCCTGAGCAACCTCCATACTGTTTTCCACACTGGCTGTACCAGTTTGCATTCCCACCCAGCAGTGCACAGGGTTTTCTTTTTCTCCGTATCCTCACCCACACTTGTTATTTCTTGTTTTTGTTTTTAATTCTAGCCATTTTGACAGGTGTAAGGTGATAATCTCATTGTAGCTTTGATTTGGTATTTCCCTGATGATTATTGAGCATCTTTTTATGTGTCGGTCATCTGTAGGTCTTTGGGAGAATGTCTATTCAGGTCCTCTGCCCATTTTTTTTTTCATTGGATTGGTGGGGGGGGCAGGGGTTGGTATTGAGTTGTATATAAGTTCTTCCTATATTTTGAATATCTAACCCCTTATTTGCAAGTATTGAATTTGCAAACTCAATAGGTTGCCTTTTCATTTTGTTGATGATCCTTTTACGTGCAGAAGCTTTTTATTTTAATATAGTCTTAATAGTTTATTTTTTTTAATGTTTATTTTTGAAGGAGAGAGATAGAGTGTGAGTAGGGGAGGAGCAGAGAGATAGAGGGAGACACAGAATCTGAGGCAGGCTCCAGGCTCTGAGCCATCAGCACAGAACCTGATGCAGGACTCAAACCCATGAACTGTGAGATCATGACCGGAGCTGAAGTCGGATGCTCAACTGACTGAGCCACCCAGGCGCCCCTAGTCTTAATAGTTTATTTTTGCTTTTGTTTCCCTTGCCGCAGGAGCCACATCTAGAAAAACGCTGCTATGGCCAGTATCAGAGACGTTATTGCCTATGTTCTCTTCTAGGAGTTCATGGTTTCATGTCTCACATTTTGGCCTTTGATCCATTTTGAGTTTATTTGTGTGTGTGTGTGTGGTGTTAGAAAAATGAGCGACTCTTAAAAGAATGTATTTCATGCTCATATTCCTTATTCTAAGGTATATTAAAAAAAAAAAAAACAACACATGGGCTTTGTGTTCAGTAAACCTGGATTTGAATCTCAGTTCTACCACTAGCTTTGCCTAACTTTGGGTAGATTGCTTAACTGTTATGAAGTTCAATTTCTCCATCTAGAAAATTCTTCTATTTAAATTTTTCCCCCCATGTTTCTATTACTAGAATTTAGTTTTCCCCAGTTAAAGGAGCCATTTGCATTTGCTGTTCTAGAGATACTGAGACTTTACTCATGTCCCTTTTTTTTGTTACTAGGATGGGATCAGTCAGATAAGTTTGTGAAAATCTACATTACCTTAACTGGAGTTCATCAAATCCCCACTGAGAATGTGCAGGTGCATTTCACAGAGAGGTGAGTTTTCACAATGGGGAAGGTAGTGATCATTAAGTCCGAGATTGCCTTATTACCAGTTCTTTTCTCTTGCAGTTTCTAAAACTGCTTAAATTTAGAATTGTCCTTTATACGTGTTTCGAAGAGGTTACTCTCACCAGGGGTGGCCAAATGCACATCCTGAAATAAAACTCATGTCTTTTTTCCACAAGAGCTGTAGAGCACAAAGCTTTATGTATTCACTGTTGTGTTGTAGGTCATTTGATCTCTTGGTAAAGAATCTAAATGGAAAGAGTTACTCCATGATTGTGAATAATCTCTTGAAACCCATCTCTGTGGAAGGCAGTTCAAAAAAAGTAAGTTTGCTCTTTTGTCATAATATTGTAAAACCTCATTAAATTGAACCTGGTTGATTTAGAATTGAGATGAGCTAGAATTAATTTATCCTCCATAACAGGGGTCAGCAAACTACAGCCTGATCCCTTTATCAGAACATGCCTGTGCTCACTTAGGTGTTGTCTGGGGCTGCATTTGTGCTATAACGAAACAAGGAGCTGCACCAGACCCTGAAATACTAACTGGCCATTTGTCAACTCCTGTTCTGTGGGAATAGATTCTTGGGTGCCTGGGCGGCTCAGTTAAGCATCTGACTTCGGCTCATGATCTTTGTTCTTGAGCTCGAACCCCACTTCAGGTGAGCCCTGTTTCTCTGCCCCCTCACTCATTTGCGCCCTCTCAAAAAAAAAAATTAAAGGGAATAATGCCATTAAAATCGGGAGAGGGAATAAACTATTAAAATTGGTTTAGAGTGAGAACTGACTTTTAATGCCAGTTTGTGACTTTTTGGCAGCTCACTTTATCCTTCTGTGCCTCAGTTTCCTCATTTGTATGATGGCAGTGATTTGTTTTACACAGTTGAAATTATATACTAAAGTGAAATTATATAAAGTGCTTAAATAATGGTAGTTATTATTAGCATGATATGTAAAATTTCGAAACATAAAAGGACTTCAGCACTCAGCCTAACTGTAGTTAGTAAAAGCTGTAAAACAGTCTTTTAAACTATTATGCATACTTCTCACTAATTCAGATAATCTCTTTCCTACTTAATTTAAATAGGGTTTAATGCATCTGGTACATAGATGTGCCATTCTGCCATCTGTGTTTGCACAGTTATGTAGCAGGTTAAAGGTACTATTAGAATGTAATTTATGAATTATCTTGTGTCTCACTGCTTCCTTCTTCATCCATTAATCCCATAATTGAATGCTCAAATAATCCTAGGAATTATATGGATCATTGTTGAAAGAGTATATTCTCTTGCTTTCTGCCTATCTCTGACCCCTCTAAGATAACTCTTTCAATCACCAAAATCTCAACCACTCTTTTTATCAGACACACTAAAATCATCCCATTTTACAGCCTTTCTCCTTGCGGTGCCCTTTCTTCCAGATCTTGGGCCACTGCTCAGATTTCAGCTCACAGAGGCCTTTCTTAATGAAGTTCCCCCTTGAAGCCCACTGACACCTTAGCTTGGTTTTTGTCTTTATATTTGAAGGTATTCCAATTTTACTCGTCTATGGTCTTTCTCTTCCATGAGTGTTTGGACTCTGGCCTATTTGTAAAAGTATTACACGTAAAACAGGTCTTACACGTAATAGTAACTTGATGAGTAAATGTTTTCCAAATATCCATGCTCTCTCCATGTGTTGTAAGTTGTACTTGTTTTCCTGCTTTTCTTCCAGGTTAAGACAGATACAGTTCTTATCTTATGTAGAAAGAAAGCAGAAAACACGAGGTGGGACTACCTGACTCAGGTTGAAAAAGAATGCAAAGAAAAAGAGTGAGTTTACTTTCATTTCTTTAAGAATTCTAATGTATTCTTTGCTGGGATTGTAGATTTTTAACACTTTGCTATGGTGGAGAAGAGCTGTAGTCTGCGATTTGACCATTTACCTCTTAATGTCCACTGAGTAATTATCCTCTATCTTTCAACTGTCAGAACCTACCAAAAGAGGGCACATGTCCAGCAAGCTGCTTTATACCCAGGGCTTTAGTTTTGATTGGCTATTTTGTACTGGTTCTTAACACTAAGCCAGTGGTATTCCTATATGGATACCAGGTCCTTTCTCAGAGATTACTTTTCATTAGTCTAAGAATTCCACAGAAGTTTCTTACACGTAATTTAGTTTCATAGTCACTGGTGTAGAGTGAAAAAGTATTTTTATCCATTAATGACCATTCCAAAAAGTGTTCATTTAAAGATACTTCCATCCTAGGTCAAACTGTTACTCTGCTCTAAATATCCTGCAGTGGCCATGTCCTACACTGAGTTGCTTAGTCTTCCACATTCCTCTCACTCCTTCCCCGGTAGCCTGCGTGCACTTGGTTGGTTAGGGTTAGAAGCTATCTGAATTGATTTTAAATCGAGAACGAATTACCTGAGTACAGGACTATGTCTTTGTCTTACTGTTTCTTCAGAGCCAGTTATGTGATCTGGCACTTAATAAGTGAAGAAGATAATTTGCCCTGCTTGGACATTGGTTGAACTGGAGGCATTCATTATGTTAAGGACATAGCAGTAAATGGGATCATTTATATATATATATTTGTATCTCCATTATTTGTTTTCTTTTTAATAGAAAGCCCTCCTATGACACTGAAACAGATCCTAGTGAGGGACTGATGAATGTTCTAAAGAAAATTTATGAAGATGGAGATGATGATATGAAGCGAACCATTAATAAAGCCTGGGTGGAATCAAGAGAGAAGCAAGCCAAAGGAGACACAGAATTTTGAGACTTGAAAGTCATTTTGGGGACTGTGATGTGGAAATACTGATCTTTCCAATGAGGAAATGTTGGTGAGCTGCACAGATAAATTTGACAGATAACTACTTACATAGCCTTCTTCTAAGTAAAGGCAATGAATTCTCCCATTTCTACTGGAGGATTTATTTAAATATGCTTATTAAACACTTCCTCCAAAGATGGTTTCCTTAGTAATCTGGGCATTTCGTTCAAAAAAGGATAATATTGTATTCTTGTGTGAAATGTAAAAAAGCAAGTCTTGCCTAATGATAATGCCACATCGTGTGTATTTTTGTTCAGCTAAGAGGTAGAAAACAAAAGTTCTCGTTTGCCTATAAGTTTCTGACATCACCTCCCACCAATGTAAGAATAAGTAAAAATAAAACCTGGATTTTTGCATAAAATGCAAATTTGTACCTGTGTACTTCAAGGTTGTAGAATTATTTCTGTGAACAGCTTAATCTATATACACAACACATTACCATGCCCTAATAATCTAATCACAAATGTTTTTCTCTAAATATATTTAAGTTAAAGCTAAACCTAAATGATAAACATCTTTGTATAGTATTAGTGTTGCCATGTTGTAAGATGGCTTACAAAAGCAGTAACTATAAAGCAAAAATAAATGAAAACCCATCAATTGCTATGTTCACTCAAGCTGATTAGGATTTTGTTCAATGGAATAGTTCAATCTATCCAGGAGTGTGTCACAAAAGGCTTCAAAAAGGGAGGATTTGTTTTAGAATTACTCCCCCCTAGAAATAAGGAGTAAGAGCAAGATGCCCGTGACGTGTTTCCCAGTGCAGTTAGAGAAGAGAAAGCATACACATAGAGGAAAAAAATCCAAGAGGATTAACCAAAAGTATGATTAATAATCAGAATCTGGTAAAAGTGGTAGGGTAAATTTGGTAGGGTTTAAAATGTATTTCAGGGAAATGTCATTAAAGGAAAATTCCTTAAAGAAATTTTTGCCAGCTAATAGAGGAAACAATGATGGAATTTAGAAAATCACTATTGTAACATTAATGAAATGCAGACTAGGGTAAAAATCACCAATGAAATGTTAAAATCCTTAGGGGACAATGAATGCAGGGAGCAGGCTGCCCCCACCTGAACCATTGATCCATTAGCACTGAAAGCTGGACAAGATATGTGCCTTCTTTTTTGTTAATAGTGAATTTTTATTTCAGAAATAATACATTGTGGGTTTTTTTATTTTGAGAGAGTGCGTGAGTGGGAAGGGACAGAGAGCGGGAGGGAGGAAGAGAATTCCCAAGCAGGCTCTGTGGGGCTCGATTCCACAAATCGTGAGAGCTGAAACCAAGAGTCACATGCTCAACTGACTGAGCCACGCAGGCACTCCAGATATATGCCTTCTGATGTGACAGGAACTAGAACCCAGCACATTTGTGAAAATTCATCCCTTAAAAACCGAGCCTGAATCTTGCCAAGCCTCTGAATGTAACTGAGTTTTTAGGGACAGAGGACAAATCTAAAGGACACATGAAGCACACAGCCAGATACTGGCCACTGTACAGGACAAATGAGTGACATGAGGAAAACAGGAATGAGAGGCACAGCAACCAAATGAAATCTACAGATCATGCTCAGACCCAGGTTCAAACAAATGAAAAGAGGGTGTCCTATTCATGATCTACCAGAAATCCACAAATTTGATGTCCTAGTTACACTCTGATTAACACCACTTACTGGTTGGAATATTAGCTAGAGCATTCTAGTTGGTAAGTTGTAATAAAAACTTGGCAAATATGAATCCAAGGTTTGTGCTAATTCCCTCTCAAGGCTTCACCTCCACCAAAATTCCAGACTCTGGTATCCAGCTGCACAGCAGACTTCGAAAACACAGGCATCTCAAACAGCACAACTGAAACCTAAACTCACATACCTGGTTTCTTCCAAACCAATTCTTCTCTTCCTCTATTTTCTGTCTTGGTGTTGCCGTCTCCCATCCTTCTAGTCACCCTTACCAGGAACCTAGAGGCCCCTGTATCTAGTAAATATCATCAGTCTCTAAGTCTTGTCCAATTTTCTTTCCTAAATAAGACTTTTAAAACCTGTTCCTCTTGTCTCCTTTGCTAATGCCTGAACTCCCTTTGTCCAGGCCCTGGTTTTCCAGAACAATTACAACATTCTCCTGCCTTGGTTATCTTTTGCACGGAGCCTTTTCTCTCATGGCCTAGATCTACCACACGGTTGTCCCTTATCTGTAGAGCAAACTGATGAAGCCATTCCTCTGCTTAAAACTCCAATAGCCAGTATTTAAGTCTTAACCTTCACATAATGTGACCTGTTCCATGACAGCCTTTGTCCTGGGTTTCTTATTCCTCATACAATGAAGTGGCTGCTTCCACTCTTCCTCTGCAAACATCTTGTGCCTTGCCTCTTAAGTTCAAATATCAGCTCCAGGAACACTCTCCCAATGGTACGCAGGGGCTTCCATACTACACCGTGGACAGTTTTATCACTGGGCTGGTCACTGTTGAGCTACTGAACAAAACAACCTTTTGCTATCTTTACTCATTTCTGTTACAGATAAACAAGAATACAGAAAATATATACTATTCCAACAAAACTTCTCCTCTTTGGATAGATTTTCAGGGGCTTAAAGAGACATTTTGTTCTGAAGGCCACTGAAGATGGAACAAGGAAATATTTAGTGCCTTTTGTTCAGCCATCACACAAAGAAGCCGAGCATTAGATCATCAAGAACATGGTCTCTACCTTCCGACATACCATTTCTCTAACAATGAGAAATGGTAAAGTGTTCTGCGCATGTCAGGGAAGCTCAACCCAAGATTACAAGTTGTCACAGATGAGCTACTTGTCCATGAGTTGCAATAACTGTTAGATAAAACTGCTTTATGAAATAATGTACTTAAAAAATACAGGAACTTTTAGGATGTTATTAAAAGATTAAATGTGAAGGAAAAGGCAGGTATACAGAGAATATATTCACAATATTTTTTATTACTGTACTCCTTGTACTATGCAGGGAGGCAGTATGTTTAATTTTTAAGTCCAAGAGAACTCACAGATGGCCAGAGTTCACTGACAGAATGAAACATCCAAATTTCTTAATTTAAAATTAAGAAGTAATTTAACAGGCAGTATCAGGTAGACTAGACGACTCCTACATTGGACCTCTATAAAACCAGGGTTTTGTCTATTAGAAAAGTCTCTTCTTGCCAGACCTGGTTTCCCTGCTCAGTGGGTCCGGAGCTGATCACCACATTGCCCGCTGGATCCCCGACAGTTGCCCGTGGTCTGCTAAGTGACGGAAGACAATACGACTAAGCCTCCAGCGCCGCTTTACACCACGTGGACGGGACGTCATAACGCACCGATTTCGGATTCTAACAGGACAGCTATCCCGGGGAAGGGCAGCGATTTCTCCATCAGCCACTTCCTAAGGGAAGTCACAACATTATTACACATATCACAGGCATATATTTATTCTATATGCGTAAGTCAATGCTTGGAGTAGGGGAACAAAGGGCTAGATTCACTGATACAGCCAGTTTGTCCGAAGAACCTTAGACACACTAGTGAACCCTAACCTTTGGCTAGAAACAGACCAGAAAAATGACAGAAATGTTTGGCATGCTCCCAATACAATTTTTAAAATTTTATAGAAATTTAACATAGGTACACAAAAATCTACAAACCGGAAGTGTAACAGCTCAGTAACTTTTAACAGAACATCTGAGTAATAAGGAACTAGAGTACAAAAAAACCCATGATGGGTACCCCAGGCCCTGGCTGTGCCTCCTTTCAGACACTGAGCACAGACACTGTCAGCTAACAGCTCACCTGATTACTAACACCACAGATGAGCTTTTCTTACTCCGAATTTTATATAAATCTAACCATATAATAGGCATTCTTTTTTATTCATTTCTCTTTGGCTTCTTCCATTCAATAATAATATGCTTGTGAGATTCATCCATACTGTTTGATTTTCATTGTGTGGCCATACATAATTTCTTTTCATCATACTGGAATTCACTTATCCATTCTATAGTTGATGGACATCTGGGTGGTTTCCAGTTTTGAGCTATCATGAATAGGGCAGCTGTATAAATTTTTCTTTCTCTGAATCTTATTTTTATTTCTATTGAAGTACAGTTGACACACGATGTCAGCTACAGGTGTATAACATGGTGATTCGACACGTCTACACATTGTGCTGTGCCCACCACATGCGTGGCTACCAATTGTCACCATGCCACCCTAAGGCAATGCCACTGACTATATTCCTCATGCTGTACCTTCCATCCCCATGACTTATTCACCCTATAACAGGAAGCCTGTGCCTCCCACTCCCTCTCCTTCCTTGTGCCCATCTCTCCCCTCAGTTTGTTTTCTGTATTTATGGGTCTTGTGTTATTTAGATCCCATGTATAAATGCAAGTATATGTAACATTTTTCTTTCACTTAGCATATAATACTTTCTAAGTTCATCCATGTTGTTGAAAATGACAAGATCTCATTGCTTTTTATGGCTAAGTAATATTTCACTGTGTATATATATGTATACACACACACATCTTTATCCAATTTTCTGTCGATAGGCACTTAGGTTGCTTCTGTATCTTGGCTACTGTAAATAATGCTGCAGTAAACACAGAGGTGCATGTACCTTTCTGAATTAGTGCTTTCGTTTCCCACGGGTAAACACCTAGTAGCGGAATTACTGAATCATATAGTTTTTTGGGTTTTTTTTATTTTTTAATATTTGTTTTTGAGAGAGAGTGCGTGTGAGAGCAGGGGGGCGGCAGGGAAAGAAGGAAAGAGAACCCAAGTAGGCTCTGTGCTGACTGCATAGAGCCCAGTCCTGGGCTCAATCTCACAAAATGTGAGATCATGACCCAAGCTAAAATCAAGAGTCAGACACTTAACTGACTGAGCCACTTAGGCGCCCTGAATGAATCATACAGTATTTCTAATTTGAGCAACCTCCACACTGTCTCCCACAGTGGCTGCACCAAATTTATATTCCCACCAACAATGCCTGAAGATTCCCTTTAACCCACATCCTTGCCAACACTTATCTTTTTAATTCTAACCATTCTGACAAGTGTCAAGTGACATCTCATTGTAGCTTTGACTGGCATTTCCTTATGATGAGTGACGTGGAACATCTTTTCATGTGTCTGTTGGCCATCTGTTTGTCTTCTTCGGAAAAATGCCTATTCATAGGTCCTTTTTTTTCTCTCTTTTTAATTGAATTATTTTTTGCTTTTTTGGGGTGTTGAGTTGTAGGAGTTCTTTATATATCTAGGGTACTAACCTATTATCATTTGCAAATATCTTCTATTCATTAGGTTGTCTTTTCATTTTCTTGATGTGCAAAAACTTTTATTGTGGTGTAGTCCCAATAATTTACTTATACTTTTGTTTCCCTTGCCTAAGAAGACATATCTAGAAAAATGTTGCTATAGCTGATATCAAAGAAATTACTGCCTATATTTTCTTCCAGGAGTTTTATTTCAGGCCTCACATTTAGGTCTTTAACCCATTTTGAGTTTATTTTTGGGTATGGTTAAGTAAGTGGTCCAGTTTTCCAAAAGCATTTACTGAAGAGACAGTCTTTTCCCCACTGTACATGCTTGCTTCCTTTGTTGTAGATTAACTGAGTTTATTTCCTTTCCAGTGATCTAGGTCTACTTCTGTGCCAGTAGAACACTGTTTTGATTATTATTGCTTTGCTGTTTATCTTGAAATCTGGGATTGGGATACCTCCAGCTTTGTTCTTTCTCAACATTACTTTGGATACTGAGCTCGTAAGTGGTTCCATAAAAATTTTATTATTATTTGTTCTAGTTCTGTGAGAAGTGCTGGTGGTGTTTTGATAGGGATTGCACTGAATCTGTAGATTGCTTTGGGTAGTATGGACAAACAATATTAATCCTTCCAATCCATGAGCATGGAATATGTTTCCATTTGTTTGTATCATCTTTAATTTCTTTCATCAACGTTTTATAGTTTTTAGAGTACAGATCTTTCGACTTCTTGGTTTATTCCTATTTAATGTTTTGGGTGCAACTGTAAATGGGACTGTTTCTTTCTCTCTTTTTTTTTTTAACGTTTTTATTCATTTTTGAGAGACAGAGACAGGGTGTGAGCAGGGGAGGGGCAGAGAGAGAGGGAGACACAGAATCTGAAGCAGGCTCCGGCTCTGAGCTGTCAGCATAGAGACCGACGTGGGCTTGGACTCACAAACTACAAGATCATGACCTGAGCCAAAGTGGGCCGCTTAACTGGCTCCCAGGCGCCCTGGGACTGTTTTCTTAATGCCTCTTTCTGCTACTCTGTCATTAGTGTATAGAAATGCAACTAATTTCTGTGCATTAATTTTGTATCCTGAAACTTTACTGAATTCATTTATTACCTCTAATAAGTTTTTTGGTGAAGTCTTTAGGGTTTTCTATATATAATATCTTGTCACCTCCAAATAGTGACAGTTTAACCTCTTCCTTATCAATTTGGATGCTATCTAAACCTAACTTTTGTCTGATTGCTGTGGCTAGGACTCCCGGTACCATGTAGAATAAAAGTGGCAAGAGTAGACATTCTTGTCTTGTTTCGGTTCTTAAAGGAAAAGCCCTCAGTTTTTCACCACTATATACATTCTTGTTTAAGTCATTTGGAAAATATGTGAATGTATTTATTTCTGTTGTCTCCCCATGTTTTTTTCCCAGCTTTACTGAGATGTAATTGACATATAACATTGTGTTAACACATTTAATACATGTATACCTTGCAAAATAATTACTACAATAAGGCCTAATGAACACCTCCATCACCCCAAATAATTACCTTTTTTGGGGGGTGATGAGAACATATAACATTACTCTCTTAGCAAGTTTCAAGCATGTAACGCAGTACTGTTAACTATAATCACCATTTTATATGTTAGATTCTCAGCACTTATTCAGTTTATAAACAGAAGTTTGTACACTTTGCCCAATATCTTCCCATTTCCCCTACCTCCCAGCCACTGGTAACCACCATTATAATCTATTCCTAGGAGTTCAACTTATATCACATTATATACGTAAGTGAGATCAAACATTTGTCTTCCTCTGATTTAATGTAATGTTCCCAAGGTACGTTCAAGTTACTACAAAAGGAAAATCCTACTACATTGGGTGTGTGCACGCGCACCACATTTTCTTTGAATAAATATCTCCTTCATTTGCTGACATGTAGGGTGCTTCCATGACTTGGCAACTGTGAATAATGCTGCAATATATGTGGGGGTGCAGATATCTTCTCGAATTCGTATTTTCATTTTCTTCACTCAGAAGTAGAACTGCTAGGTCATATGGTTCTAATTTTAACTTTTTGAGGAAACTCCAGTTTCAATAATTAGTGCACCCTTTCTCAGACCTTTTGCCGTGCAGAAGCTGCTTACTTCTATGCAGTCCCACTCATTTATTTTTGCTTTTGTTGCTTATGCTTTTGATGTCATATCTAAAAAATCACTGCCAACACCAATGTCAAGGAGCTCTTCCCTTATGTTTTCTTCTAGAAGTTTTACGGTTTCAGGTTTAAGTTTTCACCCATTTCGAGTTAATTATTGGGAGTGGTATAGGACGGAGGTCCAGTGTCATTCTTTTGCACATGAACATCCAGCTTCCCCAACACCATTTGTTAGAGAAACTACTCCTCCCCTACTGAGTTTTGGTTCGCTTGTTGGGAATCAACTGGATTGGGTTCTGGGCTCTTGCTTCCTTTTCACTGCTCTATGTGTTATGGAGTATCATACTATTTTGAGTACTATAGCTTTGTAATGAAGTTTTTTCTTCAAAGATTTTTTTAAAGTAATCTCTATACCAAATGTGGAGCTTGAACGCAGAACCCCAAGATCAAGAGTCACATGCTCTAATGACTGAGCCAGCCAGGCGCTCCTGTAATAGCATTTTAAAAATTAGAAAGTGTGTAGGGGCACCTGGGTGGCTCAGTCCGTGAAGTGTCCAACTTTGCCTCAGGTCATGATCCCCTGGTTCATGAGTTTGAGCCCCACATTGGGCTCTGTGCTGACAGCATGCAGCCTGCTCTGGATCGGTCTCCTCTCTGCCCCTCCCCCAACTCTCACATGCACTCTCTTTTGAAAAAAAAAAAAAATGAATGTTAAAAAAAAAAGTCAGGAGGTGTGTAGGTCCTTTTACTACAAAAAAAAAAAAAAAAAGAAAGAAAGAAAGCATGTGGCCTCCAGTTTCGTACTTCTCTCAGATTTGCTCTGGCTATTCAGGGGTCTTCTGTGATTCCATATGAATTTTAGAATTTTTTTTTTTTTTTTTTTAATTTCTGTGACAAAGGCCATTGGAATTTTTATAGGGATTGCAAAGAGTCTATAGATGGCTTTGTATAGTATGGACATTTTAATATTAATTCTTTTGATCCCTGAACACAGAATTATCTTTTCATTTAGGTCTTCTTCAATTTCCTTCATCAATGTCTTATAGTTTTCAGTGTACAGATCTGTCCCCTCTTTAAATTTATTCCTAAATATTCTATTGATTTTGATGCCATTGTACATCTGCTTATATTATTTCCTATTCAGATTTCTGATTTGAATACCTTTGAAAATTTTTTCTTGCCTGACTGCTCTGGCTATGACTTCTAGTACTATGTTGCATAAAAGAACCAAGAGTGGGCATCTTTTTCCTGTTCTTGATCTTAGAGGAAAAGCTTTCAGCTGTTCACCACTGAATATGATGTCAGCTATGGGCTTATTCTTTTGTTGCATGTTTCTTCTACATGCAGCTCTTTGTTGAGAGCTTTTATCATGAAATAATGTTGAATTCTGCCAAATGATTTTTCTGCATCTGCTGAGACAACCATATGATTTTTTTTTTTTTTTTTAGAGAGAGAGAGAGAGAGAGAGAGAGAGAGAGACAGAGCGAGAACAAGTTCAAGTAGGGGAGGGCAGAGGGAGAGAGAATCCTAAGCAGGCTCCACACCCAGTGCAGAACCCAACACGGGACTCAATCCCATGACCCTGAGATCATGACCTGAGCCAAAATCAAGAGTCAGATGTTCAGCTGAGACACCCAGGTGCCCCAACCATGAGTTTTATATTTTATTCTATTAAGGTGGTATATCATATTTACTGACTTGCATATGTTGAATCATCTTAGCATGCCAGGGACAAATCCCATTTGGTCATAGCGGATGATATTGTTAATATGTTATTGAATATGATTTGCTAGTATTTTGTTGAGAATTTTTGCATCTATATTCTTCAGGGAAATTGGCCTGTAGTTTCTTTTTCTTATAGTGTCTTTATCTGGCTTTGTAATAGTATCATGCTGATCTGATAACATAAATTTGCAAGTGTTCCCTTGTCTTTAATATTTTGGAACAGTTTGAGAAGTATATTAATTTATCTTTAAATATTTGATGGAATTCACTCATAAAGCCATTTATGGGCTTTTCTTTGTTGAAAGGTTTTTGATCACTAATTCAATAGCCTTACTCATTATTGGTCAGTTCAGATTTTCTATTTCTCCTCCACTTAGTCTCGTTAGGTTGTATATTTCTAGGAATTTACCCATTTTGTCTAGGTTCTCCAATTTGCTGGCATTTAATGAATGGTTCATATCAGTTTCTTATGATACTTTGTATTCCTGTGATCTCAGATGTAATGTTTCCTTTTTCATTGCGATTTTGAGTTTTTGCTCTTTTTTACTTAGTTTAGCTAAATATTTGTCAATTTTGTTTATCTTTTCAAAATATCAGCTCTTAGTTTCATTGATCTTTAGTGTTTTTCTGGTCTCTCATTTATTTCTGCTTTGATCTTTATTATTTTTCTTTTTTTTTTTTTTTTTTTTAAGTAAGCTCTACGCCCAGTGTGGGGGTTGAGCTCACAACCCTGAGATCAAGAGTCACATGTTCTACCAACTGAGCCAACCAGGTACCCCTGTGAGTTCCTTTCTTTTGCTAAGTTGGGCTTAAAGTTTACTCTTCTTTTTCTAGTTCCTTAAGGTATAAAGTTTGGTTATTCCCCATATGATTTATGAATCTTTAAAATCTGAAACCTCTGGGATGCAGAGCAAGTAAGAGGGAATGTGGTCTGAGGCTGGAGAATGAGGATAACAGAGCCCTGACATCTGTGGTAAAGATTCTGGCAGCTGGAGTAAGAAAGATGAAAGATCAGGTGAGATTTCCATTTTTATTTATTTTTAAGTTTTTAAATTTATTTTGAGAGAGTAAGACAGGGAAGAGCAGAGACAGAGAATCCCAAGCAGACTCCGCACAGAGATAGATCTCACAAACCGTGAGATCGTGACCTGAGCCAAGAGCCCAACATGGGGCTCAATCTCACAAACTGTGAGATCATGACCTGAGCCAAGACTGACAGTTGGACACTTAACCGACTGAGCCACCCAGGCACCCTGAGATATCCATTTTTAAGATCAACTGCAATGTAAAGAATGAATCTAGAAGGGCAAAAGTGGTCAAGATGGAGGAAAAAGATTACTGCAAAAGTTTGCATTAAGGATTTCTTAGAAGTTTATTCTTATATATGTGCGTATTAGTGTGACTGTATTCATTTAAACCTGACAGGTATGATTGATCCTGTGCTAGACTGTAAGAAAGCACAGTAATTATTCTAACATATAAAAAGTGCATAAATTAAATAAGAAAATGCATATAAAATCCACTAAATTGTCATAAACTATTAAGCATTAAGAATATTTCCTAGGTACTTTATTCTTTTTGGTGTGATTGTAAGTGGGATTGTTTTCTTAATTTTTTTTTCTATTTCATTATTAGTGTATAAAAATGCAATAGATTTCTGTATATTAATTTTTTTATCATGCACCTTTATTAAAATCATTGATCAGTAGTAACAGTTTTTTGGTGGAGTAATTTGGGTTGTCTATATATAGTATCGGGTCATCTGCAAATGGTGACAGTTTTACTTCTTCTTTACCAATTTCGATGGTTTAAGTTCTTTTTCTTGTGTGATTGTTGCAGTTGAATTCCAGTAGTATGTTGAATAAAAGTAGTGAGAGTGGACATCCTGGTCTTGTTCTGGAACTTAGTGGAAAAACTTTCAATTTTTCACCACTGAGTATGATGTTAATTGGGGGTTTTTCATATATGGCCTTTACTAATTTGAGGTATGTTCACTTTGCTGAGAGTTTTATTGTGAATGGCTAGTGTATTATGTCAAATGCATCTACTGAGATGATCATATGGTTTTTATCCTTTCTCTTGTTAGTGTATCTGATTTGATTTGCCAAAAGTGACCCACTCTTGCATCCCTGAAATAAATCTTTGTGAATGATCTTTTAATATATATGCTGAAATTGCTTTGCTAATTTTTTTTTTTTAAGGATGTTTTCCACCTGTGTTCATCAGAGATTTTGTAGTGTCTCTGTCTGGTTTGGTACTAGGGTAACTGTGGCCATGTAGAATGAATTGGGAGTTTTCCTTCCTCTTTTATTTACTGGAATAGTTTAAGAATAAACATTAAGTCTATTTTATTTATTTTTTATTTTAGAGAGAGAGAGAGAGCGAGCGAGCACGAGCAGGGGAGAGGGGCAGAGGGGGAGGAAGAGGGGGGAGAGAGAATCTTAAGCAGGCTCCACACTCAGCACAGAGCCTGATGCTGGGCTTAAATCCCACAACCCTGGGATCGTGACCCATGCCAAAATCAAGAGTTGGATGCTCAACCGACTGAGTCACCCAGGCACCCCTTAACTCTTTTATACATGTTTGGTAGAGGTTATCTGTGAAGACATTTGGTTCTGGAATTTTGTTTGTTGGGAGTTTGATTACCAATTCAATTTCGTTACTAGTAACAGGTCTGTTCAAATGTTCTTTTATTTGTATTTAAAAAAAAATGTTTTTAAGTTTATTTATTTTGAGAGAGACAGGGACAGCACGAACAGGGGAGGGACAGTGAGAGAGTGAGAGAGGGAGAGAGAGAATCCTAAGCACAGAGCCAGATATAGGGCTCAAACTCACAAAACTGTGAGATTATGACCTGAGCTGAAACCAAGAGCCGGATGCTCAACTGACTGAGCCACCTAGACACCCCTATTTACTTTTTTAAAAATTTATTTATATTGAGAGAGAACACATGCATACATGTGAGCTAGTGGGGTAAGGGAAGAAGAAAAGGAAGAGGGGGAGAGAGAGAGAGAGAGAATGAACCCAGGCAGGCTCTGCACTGTCAGCACATAGCCTGATGCAGGGCTCGAACTCATGAACCATGAAATCATGATCTGAGCCAAAGTCACACACTTAACTGAGCCACCTGGGCACTCCTGTTGAAATTTTCTACATCTTCCTGATTCAGTTTTCGGAAAATGTATGTTTCTAGGAAATCATCCATTTGTTCTAGAGTGCCCAATTTGTTGACATATAATTTTTCAAATGTTCTCTCTAATCCTTTGTATTTCTGTGATGTCAATTACTATTTCCTCTCCTTCATTTTTGATTACATTCCTTATTTTTTCTTGGTAAGTCTGGTTAAATGTCAATTTTATCTTTCCAAAGAATTAGCTCTATCATTGACCTTTTCTACTGTTATTTTCCTGTCTCTATTTCATTTATTTCTTCTGATCTTTATTATTTCCTTCCATCTACTAGCTCTGAGATTTGATCTTTTTCTAGTTTAAGTGTTAGGTTAGGTTGTTTGAGATTTTTCTTATTTCTTGAGGTAGGCCTGTAGGACTTTAAACCTCCCTCTTAGAAATGCTTTTGCCATGTCCTAAAGATTTTGGACTACAGTGTTTTTATTTTCATTTGTCTCCATGTATTTTTTTGACTTTCTCCTTGATTTCCTCCTGACTCACTTGTTGCTTAGTGTCATGTTGTTTAGCCTCCAGGTGTTTGTGTTTTTTCCAGATTTTTCTCTTGTAATTGATTTCTAGTCTCATACTGTTATGGTCAGAAAACATGTTTGATAGGATTTCAATCCTCTTACATTTACTGAGACTTGCTTTATGAACTTACATGTGATCTATCCTGGAGAATGTTCCATGTGTACTTGAAAAGAATGTGTATTCTGTTTTCAGATGGAATGTTCTATATATATATCTGTTAGGTCTGTCTAATGTGACAATCAAAGCCTCAGTTTCTTATTGGTTTTCTGTCTGGCTGATCTATCCACTGAAATAAGTGAGGTGTGAAAGCTCCCTACTATTATTGTTTTACTGTCGATTTCTCCCTTTATATCTATTAATATTTGCTTTATGTACTTAGGTGCTCCTATGTTGGGTACATAAATATTTATAATTGTTATATCCTCTTGTAGGATTGATCCCTTTATCATTATGTAATGCCTTTTTTTTTTTTTTTGTCTCTTGCTACAGTCTTTGTTTTAAAGTCTTTTTTTTTTTTTTTTTTTAATTTTGGACATATGAGCAAGTTTAATTACCTGCTATACCATCCAGATGGAAATATGTGACACTTGGAAATAATGTTCATAAACTTAGGAGACATGCAGGCATTTTTAGACCACTAAACCCAAAGGTATTAAAACAGACTTCAAGGAATGTCCAAATTAGTTTTTAAAACATGATCTAAATTTTTTTCACATTTCTTTAAATGTCCAGTTTTCTTTGGAAAATTTATCCACAATCCTAAATTTTCATTTTATTTATTTTTTAAAGTTTATTTATTTTGAGAGAGAGAAAGCACACGGTCAGTTCGAGGGGCAGAGAGAGAGTAGAGAGAGAATCCTAAGTAGGCTCCACGCTGTAAGCACGGACCCCGACACGGGGCTTAATCTCCCAAACCGTGAACACAACCTGAGCTGAACTCAAGAGTCAGATACTTAACCAACTGAGCCACCAAGGTGCCCCCTAAATTTTCATTTTAGAGCCTACTTTGTATTTATATAACAGAGTGCCCTAAACTGATGTTCATCAAGATACCTTTCTTTAAGCCCTAATGGTTTCTATCTTCCTTTTAAAATGGGTTAGGTATCTCTTAAATTGTTATTCTCAAAAATATTCTGGAGAAAGAATTATTAAACACTAACAAATTCTTCATTTCTGTTACAGGGTAGCAACTGATCATCTAACCCACAGGGGTCTATCAGCTTTGTAAGGTTGGGTTTCTTGTTCTCCTCAGACGTAGCTGACTGCAACTCATAAAGCCACAGCTGGCTCCAGCTTCTCCACTTCTGTATTAACTGTCACTGAGACACGTCAGTCTTTGATCTGTACATTTTGACCAGTTTTGGCCTCCAGGGAAGGTCTTCTTTCTTCTCAATTGGCTTCACCAATTTTGCTTTTTCTTCACACTTAATCCTTATTTGAGAAGATCCTCATCCACAACAACACTTTGCAGATCACTGCATGACTATCAATTTAGATTCACATGCACTGATGTTGTTTTGTTTTGTTTTTAAAGATTTTATTTTTTTTAAAGTAATTCCTATACCCAATGTGGGGCTCAAACTCACAAGCCCAAGATCAAGAGTCATACGCTCTACCAACTGAGACAGCCAGGCGCCCCTGAACTGATATTCTTGAAGGTATTTTTCAAATATGCGCGTTCTTCAAATTTATTGTCTATGTATTTAAATTTTTTTTTTGAAATTCAAACAGTTTTCTTCTGTTGAAGATGTTGGTTTCTCTGAAGAAGTCTGATAATTTTCTTCATTCTCTACTTTAAGATGTTTTACCAAACTGTAACAGGAATCAAATGAAGATCTAGTTTTCCTTAATCATTCTCTAAGTGTTACACTCATAGGTTGTTTACCTGAACTACTTGTATGTGGAGATGGTGGGCTGGCACAATCCTGTGGAGTGCTGGGGGTGGGCTCTCCATCTTGACAATGAAGTCTTGGTTCACCTCTCCCTCTGCCATCCCCACAGTGCAGAAAATGCACCTAAAGCGTTGCTACCCTGGCTTTTTTTGTTTTGCGCTATTTGCACGGAATGTGTTTCTGCGTCCCATCACCTTCAGTTTGTATACATCTTTAGGTCTTGACGGGAGTCTCTTGTAGGCAGTGTACAGATGGGTCTTTTTTTTTAATCCACTCCGTCATCCTGTATCTTTGGATTGGAGCATTTAGTCCACTCACATTTAAAGTAATTACTGATATATATGCAGTTATTAGCAGTTTGGCGTGTCCTTATTGTTTTTGTAGTTTTTGTCTATTTTTTGTCCTTCTTTTGTTCTTTTCGCTTGGGGTTTGAGGTCTTTCTTTAGTGTTATGCTTGGATTTTTGTCTATTTTTTGTGTATTTACTATAACCTCTTCATTTGTGGTTACCACAGGGTTATATATAACATCTTCAGTGTTTAACAGTCTGTATTATGTTGCTGTATCTTAAATTCAAACATACAGTAAAAGCACTAAATTAACCCCATCCATGTTTTATGTATATGATGTTATATTTTACATCTTATTTTGTTTATCCTTAGACTAATTTTTGTAGATAAAACTGATTTTTACTACTTTAGCATTTTAATTCCCATATTGGCTTCATAAGTGATTAACGTACTACTTCTAGTATGGTTGCCAATTTAACCAAGGAGGTGAAAAACCTATCCTCTGAAAACTGGAAGATACTGACGATGACACAAACAAATGGAAAGATATCCCATAGTCATGGATTAGAAGAATTAATATTGTTTAAATGTCCATACTACCCAAAGCAATCTATAGATTCAATGCAATCCCTATCAAAATACCAACAGTATTTTTCATAGAACTAAAACAAGTAATACAAAAGTTTGCTTAGAACCACACAAGACCCTGAATAGCCAAAGCAAACCGGAGAAACAACAAGGCTGGAGGTATCACAAACCCAGATTTCAAGATATACTACAAAGCTGTAACAATCAAACAGCATGGTATCAGCACAAAAACAGACACGCTAGGTCAATGGGATAGGACTAGAGAGCCCAGAAATAAATCCACACTCATATGGTTAATTCATCTATAACAAGGAGGTAAGGATGTACACAATGAGGAAAAGACGGTCTTTTCAATAAATGTGATTGGGAAAACTGAAGTGCTACCCACCAAAGAATGAAACTGGACCACATTCTTACACTCCACACAAAAATAAACTTGATATGGATTAAAGACCTAAATGTGAGAAACTGCAACCACGTAACTCCTAGAAAACATAGATAGTAATCTCTTGGACATTGGCTTTAGCAATATTTTTCTAGTTATATCTCTTCAGGCAAGAGAAACAAAAACACAATAAATTTTTGGGACTACACCAAAATAAAAACCTTTTGCACATTAAAGGAAACCATCAACAAAAAGGCAGCCTACTGAATGAGAGAAGACATCTCCAAATACATCTGATAAGGGGTTAATATCCAGAAACATATAAAGAACCTATACAGCTCAATACCAAAAAAGCAAATAATTCAGTTAAAAAATAGGCAGAAGGCTTGAATAGACATTTTTTCAAAGAAGACATAGATGGCCAACAGACAAATAAAAAGATGCTCAACATCACTAACCATCGAAATCAAAACCACAATGAGACATTACCTTACAACTTTCAGAATGGGTAGAATTAAATAGTGGCATGGATATAGAGAAAAGGGAAATCTCCTGCAGTGGGAATGTAAATTGGTGCAGACACCGTGGGAAACAGTATGAAGTCTCCTCAAAAAATAAAAAATAGAAAACAGTACAACCTAGTAATCCACTACTGGGTATCTGTCCAAAGAAACAAAAACACTAATTTGAAACAATATATGTACCCCTACGATTATAGCATTATTTACAATAGTCAAGATATGTAAGCAACCCAAGTGTCCAATGATAGATGAATGGATAGAGAAGATGTGTATGTATACACAATGGGATATTACTCAGCCTTAAAAAGCAATGAGATCCTGCCATTCGTAACAATACAGATAGACTTACAGGTCATTATACTAAGTGAAATAAGTAAAACAGAAAGACAAATGCCATAGGATTTCACTTATATGCGAAATCTAAAAAACAAAACAACTGAACAAACTACTAAAATAGAAATTCACCCACAAAAATGAAAACCGGTGATTGTCAGAGGGCAGATATGTGGGTATATGGGCAAAAGGGGTGAAGGAAAATAGAAAGTGCAGGCTTCCAGTTATGGAATGAATAAGTCACAGGGAGGAAAGGTACAGCATAAGGAATATAGTCAATGTATCATAAATAGCGTTATATGGTGGCAGATGGTAACTACACTAGTGGTGAGGATAGCAATGCATAGAGTTGTCAAATCACTAGGTTGTACACCTGAAACTAACAGAACAGTGTGCATGAGCTATACTTCAATTAAAGAACAAAAAAAGGAAAGTACAGCATGGGGAATACAGTCAATAATATTGCAATAATGTTGCATGGTGATTACACATATGGCTGATCATTATGTACAGAATTTTTGAATCAATGTGTTAGTTACCTGAAACTAATAACATTAAATGTTACTTTAATGTTATTTAAATGTTATTTTAAAATTAAAGGTATATACTTCCAGTTATAAAATAAGTACGTCACAGAGATAGGGAATAGTCAAAATATTGTGTAACATTGTATGGTGACAATGACTACACTTATCGTTATCATTGTACACAGAGTAATATACAGAATTAGCAAATCAAATATATATGTTGCACAGCTGAAAAAAAATTATTTCCTAATCTCCAAGAGCTTGTGCATGTGTTGCCATTATGAAATATTTAGTGAATTCTATACACTGACAATTAAGTCAATGAATGGTAGATAGTATGTGCTATAAAGTGGACTGGAGGGGAGACCAGGCTGGAAGTCAAGTTTCGTGGAGGCTGTCCTAGAAGAGCTATGAATTATGTATGTATGTACGTACCTATTATGTATATACACTTCTATACCTCTCCTTGTTCCCAAAAAAGATTTAAGTCAATTTACAAATGAGGAAATTGGGGCACAGGGACAATGAGACAATAGTGTGCACTGTGAAAAGCCTGTAAGTCTGTTAGAGACAGACCTCTGGGACAGAAGTTTGATCTGTATGCTACTTGGTAGGCAACACAGAGCCAGGATCAGTTCCTACAACTCACGGAGTCCTTGAACAGCTATTGCTGGTTCTCATACCAGAGCCATTCCTTAGGGAGGAACGGGGGGTCTTCATAAATAACATCCTCCACAACATCTTAAGTTTTTCTCAGAGGCCTCCTCTTACGACTCCCTAAATGTAAGCAAGTAGCTTAATGCTGTATGGTAAAAGCCATAACCGAATGGTTCAGGACACTCAGTTTTCTGCTGATCTGGCTAATCTGGACAAGATTAAAAAGAATTAATGGTAATGAGTGGCCTGTATATTATTCAGCCAGCTTCTATAAGTATTTTTTTATTTTCCTCTGAGCTTTTGATAGTCTGAGTAGCCTTGAGTTTGAGTTCAGGTTCTCAACAAGACTCATGAATGCAGGTATGCTGTGTCACCAGCTAGGTGCAGGACCCATATGCTTCAGGAGGCCAAACAGGGTTGGCATCCTCTTATTCAAGCTAAGGAGTATGAGAAGAAAGTAAACCAGATGGAAAACCACCTCAGCACACAGAGGTGGGCGAAGGAGTTCAGAGAGCAGGCACCCATTGCCCTGGGTGAGGAACAGCTTAGGCCACATATGAGGCACATGGCCTCAATCGTCAGCACAGCCTCCCAATGCCTGGAGAGTGTTGAAAGAGTGGCAAGAAGTGGGGGAGAGTCCTTAGGTCAAAATAACTGTCCAATTTCTGTGTGATTACCATTCACCAGTACTTTCTAAAGATCATCTAATAAACAGTTAAAAGGCTAGTTAGGAATGAAAAGTTCTCTTTAATCTGAAATTCACCAGAATAACTTCAAGGGTATTAATTTAGGTTGACCGGGAGAATTTGATCATATCCTCCAGAAATTATATTGTTACTAAGTTACAACAGTATCAACCGTGCTTTTTGAGAATGATCTTGTGGCACATTGGGACGCATCTTAATTAGCTCACCTGAAGATCTTTTGGCAAAATGGTATTCTTCCTGAGGGAATTGATTCGAAGCCTCTCATCTGCATACTCGTAGGCAATTTTTCGTCTCTTCACATCACGCAGCATTTTCCAGTCTACATAATAACCTCGAACTTGACCTGAAGCTGAGGAAGGAACCATCTAAAATACAAGGAACAAGGTGAAGGACAGTGAGACCCAGGCTCTGCCAGTGTCTCCCATTCTGTGATCCCTTTTCCTATTTATGACCTAATAGCTTTATTCTAATAATTTTGGATCATTTTAATAACTTAAGTAGACTTAATTCAAAATAAATAACTTTTACAAATGTACATTAAGCCAAAATGGTGGTAATTAATAATGCCAATAAGGTGTATTGGCAAGTGAAACATTTTCTTAGATTTTTATTATAATTGTTTGACCTTTACTTAGGCTAACAGTGGTTCAAAAACCAAAAAAATGTAAAAAGAAAAAACAGGGTGGACTCTCTCCTACCTCATCCCTTACCTGACCAATGATGACCCCTCCACTTCCAAAGGTATCTTTCCAGATATCTTTACCTATACAAATACATATACCGCCCCCCCCCCCGCCCCCATGTTTCATGCCCTTACTCTTTTTTCTCATTTAACAATGTATCTTGGAGATCTTTCATATTCATAAGTTAAAAAGCTTCTCCTTTTCTTTAGGTTGTATATTCCACTGCATGGATGTGACATGCATGTGTCGAGAGTCAGATGCTCAACCCACTGAGCGACCCAGGCACCTCTAATTTTTGTTCTTTTATCTTGTCAAAGGAGTCCCTAAAACTAGCCATTCTACTAATTAGGCAATTGAGAGCTCTTTATAATTTTTTTCCCCAAATGTAGCCAATTTAAAGGCTTCATTGTCTGGCCATTAACAAGTCAGGTCTTATTAATTTTAATATCGACTCCTATCAGTAAGCCTTTTTATGGCTTAACCAAAGATACTCTCACATGCACACTCTCTCTAAACTTTAAAAAAAAGAACAAAAATTAGGCTTAAGACAAATAAATGTCCACATCCAATGAAAATACCCCCCCCCCTTTTTTTAAGTTTATTTTGGAGCTTTCTGAGCAGGGGAAGAGCAGAGAGAGAGAGAGGAAGAGGGGGGTCGGGGAGGGGGAGGATCCTAAGCAAGCTCTGCACTATCAGCACAGAACTTGATTCAGGGCTCAAACCCACAAAACTGTGAGATCATGACCTGAGCTGAAACCAAGAGTCAGATGCTTAACCAACTGAGCCACCTGGGCATCCCAAAATTTCCCCTTCTTAAAATCCAGCCCTGTTTTAACTTCCTCTTCCCTACAAGATTCAGGGAGAGTACTCCAGCCTAATCTCTAGGTTCAAAGTATATCAACTATTCTTGTAAACACCGAAAGCAGAAAGTGATTTTAGCGGAAGCCTGAGAAACAAACCGTAGGGCCTGGTTTACTATGATCAATCCCAGCCAGCCTCAGGCATTTTCATGCACGACCTTTGCAGGTGTATCCTAGACACTGCCCACCAGAGAATTCCTGTCCGTGGAACAGCAGCACACGTTTTAAAGTATAAAGCTAATACTTTATACTAACAGAAGGATTATAGATGCCAAGGTTGAACCGTATAACCAGAAAGAAGGCTTCTGTTAAAATGCTTTATTTTATACAGACTTTACAAAGACAACCATCTTTTCATTCTCATTTTCATTAAAAATCTCCCTGATATAAATAAGTAAATCTATTTAAAAACGTGAGCCAGTTCCTTGATATTCAGGCCGTAACCCAGTTCTCTGGAGAAAAACGGTCTTTGTCTTACAAATCTCTCCAAAACCAGAAAGTCAAAACCCACCTATCTTTAACAATCCTAAAACCTCGCCTATTCTCAAAATGTGCATATTATAAAAGACCAGGATATTGAAACAAAATTGTCCTGTCCTTAAGAAAAAAGGTAAATTTTAAATTGCAATTATCCTGAAGCTCTCATAAAAATTTTTTTTTACATTCTTTCTCTGTCCCTTGAAATGATTAAATCTTATCACATCTCTGAAATGGAAGCGCAGCCCACAATCACCTGAGACTAAAGGAAAAAAAAAAAGTGGGAAAAAGGCCCTTCTATTTTTTTGTTTTTTTAAGTAGGCTTCACAAGCTCTACTGACTGAGCCAGCCAGGCGCCCCTTTTAAAATACAAACTGCTGAAAGAGTTCTCAAGCCCAGACTCCAGCACCTTTGATAACACACAGATATGCTCCAAATCTCCACCTTGAAGAAAACTTGGATACTTTTTCTGTAAATTTTCTACCCACCCTCTTCTCTAGGACCTAAGAGCCATTCTTTAAAATGCAAAACTTTAGGGGGAAGTTTTCATCCCCCTCCCCCCAAACAAATAAATACATACAAGGAGGTATTTGGAAATATCAGTAAAAACAAAAGCTATAAATTTTTGTTTATATCTCATCTACGTATTTGTGTCCATATATGTTGTAAATATGAGATATTTTCTCTAACTCCAAATGATACTGCTAAAGGAGCAGTAAAGGAGCTCTATTTAGTTGGTTTGAAGGCAAATGCTTGGAAAATTTGGGCATTCTAAAACTCTCAGAAAGCTAGAATTTAACCCAAATGTTTTTCAAGTTCATGTGATCTGAAAACAGAGGTGATATGAAAACTAGTTTAGGGGTGTCTGGGTGGCTCAGTCAGTTAAGCATCTGACTTCCGCTCAGGTCACGCTCTCATGATTCTTGAGTTCAAGCCCTGCATCAGACTCTTGAGTTCAAGCCCCACATCTGTGCTGACAGCTCAGAGCCTGGACCCTGCTTCAGATTCTGTGTCTCCCTCTCTCTTTGCTCCTCCTCAAAAATAAACAAACATTAAAAAAAAGTTTAAAAACAGGCAAATCTTTGGAGTCATCACCATTAAATATAAAACTTTTATTCTACCTATCGCTTACAACATCGGCCACCAAAATATAATAGCTTAGGGATAATGGCAGACTTTGTCTAATGTTTAATCAAGTTTTGGTAGGTAATTTAAACATAATTGCTTAACAAATAAAAAGTTTTAGGTAACCTTTTAAAATAGTGTCCAAATCTTTTTAGTAACTTGAAACCTTAAAGTTTTGCTAAGTTAAATGATGAGTTAAGATAAATTCATTAAATATCTAGATCCTTTCCAAATAGGACAAAATACTAAAACATTAATTACTAAACACAGGTTTATCTTTTGATTACAGAGAAACTAAAAGATATTTAGGTGTGTTAATGCTACATTAAAATATTTAGGGGCACCTGGGTGGCTCAGTCGGTTAAGTGTCCGACGTCAGCTCAGGTCATGATCTCTGGCTCATTTGTGAGTTTGAGCCCCGCATCAGACCCTGTGCTGTCAGCACAGAGCCTGCTTCAGATCCTCTGTCGCCTCTCTCTCTACCCCTCCCCGCCCACTCTCCCTCTCTCAAATATTTTTAAAAATTTCAAAAAGACATACATGTTTCTAGAAATTATAAAATGTATTCATAAATTTGCAAATTTAAGGAATGCTGGTTACCAGACCATTCACAATTGCTTACTTCTTTTCACTAGAAATTAGTTTCTAAGTTAGAAATTCAAATTAATATATGTAATTAAAACTACTAAAAATAAGGGAAACATCTCCATATGCCAAGGAAGTAGGATATGTTTTCACTAAAAAAAAGTATGAGAATTAGAGATGAATTTTTGTTAAGGGGAAAACAAATTAAAAACACATGATAAAACAGAAATGTAGGGGGAAAAAGTTATAGGTTTGTTGAAAAGAAGTCTTTGAAAAGGAATATTAATGTGTGATCAAGCTGGTTAAGATTAAAATGAAATTATTTTATAAAATGAGTTTTAAGGGACACCTGGGTGGCTCAGTCTGTTAAGTGACTCTTGATTTTGGCTCAGGTCATGATCTCAGGGTTCCTGGGTTCGAGCCCCACCTAGGGCTGGGATCAGTGGGGCTCTGCTCAGGATTCTCTCTCCCCGTCTCTGACCCTCCCCCGCTCAAGTGCCCGTGTACACCCTCTCTCTCAAATAAACTTTAAAAATAAACAAATGAAGTCTTTGACCTGGAATATTCTGAAAGATTTGTTAATTAATATATAAATGGGGGGGGAGGAGCTGGGGGAAAATATGTAAAAATAAGTAAAATATGGGAAGCATTGTCAAATAAGTTATACTACGTCTTTACGTTGTATTTGTAAGAGTGTGGCACATGTAGATAAAGTGGCGTTTTGGAAACATTCTTAGAGAAAAACAGTTCTTGAGCCCCACTGGAAAAGACCTTACCTAGTACTCCTGACCACTGATGCTACAGCAAAACTAAAACATATTAAGTGTTGGGTACACAACACACAGCTTAAAAAAAAAAAAAAAAAAAAAAAAAAAAGCTCCACCTGACCCTTGGTCCATACAGATGCTGCAGACCTCTAAATCAAATTGACAAGAAAGAGAAGTGGCTGGTATTGAGGTAGACTGCTTCAGTCCAAGATGACAGATCGACTTCATACTAAAAATCCATAATCCATTCTCCTTTTCCTTTACTCTGGCACTGGCCTGGAAAGATTAATGTCCCCAGCTGTATCTCCCAGGCTGTTGCTAAGAGGGCACAACCTCTTTAACTTCAGGCTTAGCTAAAATCTAACTGGGCTCTTAACTTTTCACAAGCAAAATAAGACATCTCATCAGTCGATTCCCCTGAATTTACACTGCTGAGTTAAAAAAGGGCCTATTCATGAATCAGAATTCATTCCTTTTGACAGGTCCCTATTTCTCTGGTTAGAGATATACATAAATGAGGCTGTGATCAAGAACTGCTCCTTAATTCTTAGAATCATTGCAAAATCTGTTGCTAAAGCAATAGCAGCCCAATAGAGATCCTTAGATTCTCGAGTCAAAGCTGTCCTTAATAATAAAATAGCTCTTGATTATCTTTTATCTGAGCAAGATGTCTGTGCTTATGGCCACCACCTGCTATGCTTAGATTAACACTTCTGGGGAAGCTGAAACTCAATTACATAAGATCACAGAACAAGTCACTTGGCTTAAAAAGGTAGCTCTTTGCATGGGGTCTTTCTTTGAATTAGTTAATTTTGACTGGTTTGGGTCTTGGGAACCATAGCTCTATAGTACACTCCATATATTGAAATTACCTTGCTTCTAGTAATCATAATAACTTCTGTGGTGCGTTGTATTCTCTTAAAAGCTTTAAATGCATGTTCACAGCTGTTAACCACCAAGCAAATGATTTCCCTAAGACCTGAAACATCTGGGGGCGCCTGGCTGGCTCAGTTGGTGGAGTGTGCGACTCTTGACCTTGGGGTGGTGAGTTTCAGCCCATGTTGGGTATAGAGATTACCTTAAAAAAATTTTTTAAAGGACTTGAAACATCTAAGGAACAAAGAAAATGACATTTAAAAAATTGTGAACCTGAAGCCATGACTTGTGAATATCCCAGAGATTAAGCCATAACCATATGGACAGGCCACACAAGGGAATAACAAAAACTGCGAGAACTTGAGGTTGGTAACTGAGAGTGGCGTTAATGCCTTTAATTTTGATCACATTTCTGTTAAGCTGAGAATCAGATCAAAAGGGGGTAACTGTAAAATAGAAAACCACAGACCCAAAATGGCATCACTTAGCCCTAGTCTCTAATCTAATTGTTTCAACCTCCCCCAGAAAAGCAGTCTTAACTAGTCAAGAATTTTCTGATGGGTGCCAATGAGTGCCACATGGGCCCTCCATCCCCACCCCAAAGGAAGATGACATTATCTGCACAAGGCCCAGTGCTCTTTCCCCCTAAGGGAAGGTGATCTTACCTTTTCTTTTGCCGATAACTTTCTTGCCCCACCATCCTTCCTATAAAAATCTTCATTTTGTACAAGTCCTAAGAGCTTCCCTCTACTTGTTAGATGGGATGGTGCCTGATTCAAGATTACTTAATAAAGTCAATTAGACCTTCAAATTTACTCACCTACAGTTTGCTTAACATAGTGCAGGCATAGATTGTACAAGCCACTACAAACTCAAGACTGTCCCAAACCAGAGTAAATGCTATATGTTAATTAAATTTCAGCTACAGAAAGTAATGATGGCTTCCAATAAAAGCTGTTTATAGAAGAAATATATGTACAGAATAATAAAGAATATAAAAGTGAAAATGAGACTACTGGAAAGCAAACATTTTTTCAATCTATTAATAAAAGATAAACTGAATGCCTTCAGTGCTGAAATTCTCATGGAGAAAGACAACAATTCTCCAATCACCTTTGGAAATAAACACAAATGGAATTTCAATATTGATTTGACATAACTGAGTCAAACGAATACCATGGTCACTGGGGCTGGGCTGGAAACAAGTGTCCTGGAAAATGGACCTTCAGTAAGGCTTTGAAGAGACAGAATTTTTATACAGCTGGGGCGTGGGGGGAAGGGAGAAAAGGTGAAGTTTGTCCAAACCAAAATAGAAAATGAATAAGATATATTCATACGACAAGCGGAGATCATTTTGGCTGAAAGAAACAATTTATGTTGAGGGGCATCACAAAGTTTGCTTTTACCTACGAAACTGAAAGTTAAGGAGACTTAGAACTCAAAATTAAACATTCTCCTTCAATTCTTTTCCAAACTATTTCTAATCAACTTCCTCTCTACCATCTCCTAACAGGTTTCTATTTATTTTAAAACCTCTCATTTTTTAAAAAATTTTTTTAATGTTTATTTTTGAGATAATGCAAGAGACAGAGGGGAAGACAGAGGGAGACACAGAATCTGAAGGGGGCTCCAGGCTCTGAGCTGTCAGCACAGAGCCCGACGTGGGGCTTGAACTCACGAACCCTGAGATCATGACCTGAGCCGAAGTCAGACACTTAACCCAGCCACTCAGATGCCCCTAAAACATCTCTCATTTTAAAACATGTCTCGTTTCTCATTGTATAATTTTTTTGACTAGAAATACACTCTTAAAACATTTATTGGTTGGTTACATTATTTCTTCTGTGAATGTTTTATGTCCTTTGCCTACATTTCTATTATATTGTCAATATTTTCTTATTGGTTTCTAACAATGCTGTATATATGAAGACTGCAATCTATTCTGTTCTATACACTTTCCTGTCCCCTTCTCACCCCTTGTCACCTCCCAAAATGCCTCCACCGGGCCCTCTTCAATTCATGCTGTATGGTCATCAATATCTTCTAAATCCTCAACTTCTCTTATTACCATCTTCAGATTTTTGCTCTAGCTGAATCTTGAATCCCTCCTGATAGCCTCCCCTATAGTTGTTTTTTTTTTTTTTTTTTTTTTTTTTTTCCTCTCCCACGACTGGGTGTAGAGGTGTGCGGGAAGTGTACTGCTCGCTCTTCAGGGCAGCTCCCAAACCTTCCTTCTTGAAAGGAAGCTGTGACTTTAATGCTTTTGGGTTATACCTCCCACTACCCCTCACTCCTGCACTCAACTACCACTTTCATTTTTAAATGAATCTAGATCCTGGCTCACTGTTACTCTCTCCAATAGTATTATTTTTAAAGTAGGCTCCAATGCGGGGCTTGAATTCATGACCCTGAGATCATGACCTGAGCTGAAATCAAGAATAAAATGCTCAGGGGCACCTGCGTGGCTCAGTCGGTTGAGCATCCAGCTTCCACTCCAGTCATGATCTCCCAGATGGTGAGTTCGAGCCCTGCATCAGGCTCTCTCTCCCGTCAGCACAGAGCCGGCTTCGGATCCTCTGTCCCGCCCCCCTACCCCCCCACTCCTCCCCTGCTCCTCTTTCTCTTAAAAATAAATAAACATTAAAAAAAAAAAATCAGATGCTCTCTGATATTCTTGTCCTAATTCCTGGTGAGCCAATATACATGAAATTATCCCCTGATCTCTGTTCCTCGAACCCCTCTCCTCCAGTGACTTTTGTACTAACTTCCTTGCCCTGAGTCTTTTATCACCATTAAGTGCAAGCCTTCTATCATCTCAGTTTTGTGTATCTCATTCTCTATTGCTTATTTCTAGCTTGTTCCTTCAAACACCCCGATAACAATTCCTGTGAGGTTTTTAATTCATTGATCCTCTACCTTTTCTTTTTTATTAAAAAAAATTTTTTAACATTTATTTATGAGACAGAGAAAGACAGCATGAACGGGGGAGGGCCAGAGAGGGAGACACAGAATCTGACACAGGGCTGGAACTCACAGAGTGCGAGATCATGACCTGAGCGGAAGTCAGACGCTTAACCGACTGAGCCACCCAGGCGCCCCGAGCCTACCACCTTTTCACTGTCAGGTCTTGATTTCCTTTCTCTTCTTACCCAGCCTGAATTCCATAGCATGTAAATACAATGTTGTCTTTCATACATCCTCAACTCTCTGGCCCCTCTCTAACATCACTATACTTGCTCCCAATTGTTGTTACTAGTTTTCCTGTCTACTCCTATTTCACGCCATTTCTTCTTTCCTTAAATCCCTAACACCTGCTCCCACATCCTCACATGCCACTGATGACTTCTCTTTAATTACAGAATTAGAAGCAATCAGAAATTTCCATAAATATCTGTTACATCTACCCACTTAGCAGAATCTGTAATCATATGCTGTATATTCCCTCCTGTTATTAAAGATCCATTCTAAGATAGTAGCCGCTAACCACATATTCTACCGAACTTGAATTTCTACTACCTGAAATGCAGTAACTAGTGCAACTGGAGAACGTTAATTCCTAATTCATTAAAAATTTAACCTGAAGCAGCTGTAAATATCAAACAACTTTATTGTTTTGGTAGGGCTACATTTTCCATGTTAATAGTGGAAAATTTGGCATTCAAACGGATGTGCCGGAAGTAAAATTCAAACTGGATTTTGAAGATCTGGTATGAAAAAGAATGCAAATATCTCATAAGTCATTTTCATAGATTACATATTGAAGTAATATTCTGGATATGCTGGCTTCAAATATTTTATTAAAATTTTCATGTTTCTTTTTGCCTTGTTAACATAGCTACTAGAATGTTTTAAGTTACACGTGTTAGTTGGCATTATATTTCTATTGGACAATGCTACCGCAGGTGATGAACTGTCCATGTTCCTTAGACCAAATAATGGAACAGGGACCCATCACCTTCTACCTACACAAGGGCACAGCTCCAGCAATTCTTCCCTCTCAATTTTTCCCAGGCTACAGGATCTTCCGCTTTAACACAAAAACCTGCAGTTAACTTCTGTCACGTGAAAAAACAGACACAAAACACTCTTAACCCACCTGTCCTTCCAGTTACTGACCCATTTTTCGGCTCCCCTTTGCGGCAAAACATCTGCAAAGGTTCGTCGATACTCGTGGTCTCCCAATTTCTTTCCTCATTCTCTCTTGAACGCTTTGGCCCCCACCACGCCATTAAAACTGCTATGATGGAGGCCCCAACCTCCACACTGCTAAAACCAACAGCCAATTATCTCCCCCTTTTAATTGGTCTGGCAACTCTGAGCAGAGGGCTGACCACTCTGCTCCCAGAAATTCTGTCACCTGCCTCTGGGCCACGACACTCTCCAAGCTTTCCCTCTCCCTCGCTGAACGCCCAAGTCTTTGCTCGACTCTCCTTGCGTAACGTTGGGAATCCCTCGGGCCTCAATCCACGGACTCCTACTCTTCTCCACCTGCACTAACTTCTTACAAATCGGCGGCAACCTGCAGCTTTCAATGCCTGTCAGTTATAGGCTTACGAACACCAAATCTGCAGTTCGGACCTCCCCTGAGACGGGTCCACACTGGGCACTGCAGTTGGTAGAGTAGTAGGGGACCCGTGGGTTTGGGGATTCAGTGGGAAGGAGGAGGCATGGGGCTAAGGGCGCAGGCCTGACCTGCCGGACCGTCCGCAGCAGAGAACCCAACATGGAAGCCGCCATGTTATCCGCCGCAAACGCCGAGACGCCGCAATTTTATTGACTACCGAATACGGCGCGGACGCGAGGGGCGGGGCCCGGGGCGGGGCGCGTGTCTTTAGGCTACCTCTGGAGGGTTTATTGGCTTCGCGTTCTCGCGGTATTTCAAGGAACGTGGGGCAGATTAGAAACCCGGGAGGGAGCGCAGATTTGATACTGATGGTGTAGTTCTGCGCTACGGGCTCGTGGCAGCCTTTCTTTCAACTTTATATACTGTTGAGCTACCTTCTTTCCTACCCACCTACTTTCCTTCCGCTCCCCACACCCTCCAGCACATCGTCGTCAGTTTCTTTTCTGAATCTTTCCCTGTCTCGCTCAATCTGCTTCTCCTCCTATATCCTCCATCCAGTTTAGGGTGCTATTTGCCATAAACCTGGAATTATTGCCAACTCCTTCTCTGTCGTCCTTCCTGTAGATTTTGCAAATCTTTTCCGTCCACTATAATGGCGATAATTATATTAATGATGGCAATGATAAAAATTGTTTCCATTTACACGTCTAGGATCTTTATATATATTAAAACACTTGGGGTTTTTAGAGGGGAGGGAGGAGAATTGCCCTTTAGAAACTGCTGTTTTCTGGGGTGCCTGGCTGGCTCAGTTGGAAGAGCAAGCGACTCTTGATCTGGGGGTTATGAGTTGGAGCCCCACATTTGGTGTAGAGATTACTTAAAATTAAAAGTTTTCAGTCTATATTACAGGTCATCTTTATAGCAGATGTCCTTGGTCTGGAGTGAGCAATCTGAGGGGCCCCTTTCCCTTGTTTGGATGTAAGGAGAGTACCACCTACCCACGATTCTGCTAGAAGAGTATCAGGGAGTGTATATCAGCATGGCAAAGACCTGTGTCTTCCATGCGCTGATGGGTTAAGTGAGGATGCCCATATGCTATTTACATCTGGGAAGGAAGCTGAATGCAGACTCCTTTCTTTAAAGGTTCGAGTTTATTGGAACATCTCTAATGGACTGGGGAGGAACTGACTGAGGTCAGCTGGCAACAGAGAACAACATGGGCTGCTGTCAAGGTAGAATCAGAAAATTCCAGGACCAGTGGCAAGTAGGCATCTATTCCTAATGTTAGCCCATGCGATGCCTTTCTCTCCCCACAACTGAGGGTCATCTGTAATCAGTTCATGAAATGCGTGAGCCAGCTTTGTGTACTGTGGCCTTTTGCTTCCTTTCTGTAAAAATAGTTCTAATAGCATTTTTATTTATTTATTTATTTTTTGGAGAGAGAGCAAGGGAGGGGCATCAGGAGAGAGAAAATCCTAAGCAAGCCCCATATCCAGCTTGGAGCCTGTTGTGGGGCTCAATCTCACAAGCCGTGAGACGATACCTGAGCCAAAATCAAGATGCTCAACTGACTGAGCCACCCAGGCGCCCCTTAAAGCATCTTTTTTAAAAAAATTTATTTTATTTATTTTATTATTTTTTTTTATTTTAGAGAGAATGCGTGCAAGCAGGGTAGAGGTGCAGAGGGAGAGAGAGAGAATCTCAAGCAGCTCCACTCTCAGCGTGGAGCCTGATTCAGGGCTCAATCCCATGACCTTGGGGTCATAACCTGAGCTGTAATCAAGAGTCAGATGGTCAACTGACTGTGCCACCCAGGCACCCGTGAAAGCATCTTGAAACAGCATCAGTAACTTTTTAAAAAGTTGTGGTAAAATACATATAATATAAAACTTCACATCTTAATTATTTTTAAGTGTACAGTTCAGTGATATTAAGTACATTCACATTGTTGTACAACCACCTCCACCATCCATCTCCAGAACTTTTTAATCCTCCCAAACTGAAGCTGTACCCAGTAAACAATAACACTCGATTTCCCCCACCCCCATCCCCTGGCAACCACTATTCTGCTTTCTGCCTATTCAATGGACCTCATATAAGTGGAAGCATGCAGTTGTCCTTTTGTGACTGGCTTCTTTCACTGAATGTCTTCAAGTTTTATCCATGTTGTAGTATGTGTCTGTACATCATTACTTTTTATGGCTGATTAATACTCCGATATGTGGATAGATCACATTTTGTGTCTCTATTCATCTGTCGGTGGACATTTGCTTTGCTTCCATGTGTTGGATATTGTGAATAATGCTAATGGGAACATGTATGTATGGATATCTTAAACAGCATTAGTATCTCATTAGGCTGTTCTTCACTTTAAGAAGAGAGTAAAGTAATTCAGTGGCTAGTAACATAGGCAGCTCTCAGATACTAAGAAAAAATTCTGGGGTCTTCTTTAATTCATAGTGTTGGTTTTGTAAAATAGCCTAAGATTTTTCTCCAATGCACCCTCCTCCATTTGTGTGTGGGGAAGCTTGGCAAGGCCTAAAGAAGGCTCACTTTACCTGAGTTTTCCTAAGAAGTCTGTGACTCTCCCTGGCCATTTGACAGAGGTGGGGAAAGCTCTTGGCCTTACTGTCCTGGAATTCCAGGATTGGGAGAACGATCACCATTCATTCATTTATTTATTCAACAAATACATATTAAGTGCCTGTTATGTGTATGTGTGTGTGAGGTGGGGTGAGAGAAGGGAATCCCTGCCCTTCTGATGCTTATATTCAACTGGAGATTCCAGATTTACATATAGATGGAGATAGTCCCCATTGTCAGTTATACTGCCTTTGCTTTTTCCAGACAGTCTTTCCTTTGGAGGCTAGAAGGTACTTTTTCGATGGACAGATTAAAAATTTAATTGGTAATGTTTTGAGATTTGACTGAGATTTGACTCAGTCACCATGTTGGTTCTGGGCCTAATGAAACAACAAGAACCATTGTATGGATGATGAAATTGAGGCACAGAGAGGTTCTGGAACTTGCCAAGCTCACAGAGCAAGGCCCCAGACCAAGGCCCAGTCTCTAAATCCTCACTCCACTCTGTCCTCTGGAGGAGCAATGGCTCAAGGAGAAAGTCCTGATTGCTGTCACGGAATCCGTGCTTACAAAATCCCTACTTATGTCAATCGGTTAATGCACAGATTTCATGCCATTTCAGTCAAAACTTCCAATGGGGGAGGGAGGGGACTTCCAATGGATTTTTCTCTTAAAAAAATAATTCTAAAATATATGTAAGAGAATAACTCATATGGGAATGAGGTAGAAAGCTATGCAATTTTTGAAAAGGAAAAATAATGAATAGCCTTGCTCTACCAGATATTGAAGTGGCATACATTATAAAGTCACAGTGATTGAATTAGTTGGAACTGGTGCCAAAATCAACAGACAGGTAAAGGAACTCAAAGCAGGTGGCCCGAAAGAGCCCCCAATGTAACTGCAATTTAGTTATTTATTAAAGAAAGCGTAACAGTCATTGAACAAATGGTAGAACAACTGGTTAAAGATTTAGGAAAAACGTTCTTTCGTTTCTTTTTTTAAGGATTTTATTTTATTTTTGTAAGTGATCTCTACACCCAGTGTGGGTCTCAAATTCACAACCCCGAGATCAAGAGTCATATGCTCTATAGGGGCGCCCGGGGTGGCTCAGTCGGTCGAGTGTTCAACTTCGGCTCAGGTCATGATCTTGCTGCTTGTGAGTTTGGGCCCCACGTTGGGCTCTGTGCTGACGGCTTGGAGCCTGGAGCCTGCTTCAGATTCTGTGTCCCTCTCTCACTCTGCTCCTCCCCCACTCATGCTCTCTCTAACAAGAATAAAAAAAAAAAAAAAGAGTCATATGCTCTACCAACTGAGCCAGCCAGGTGCTCCAGGAAAAAATTTTTAATTACACCTTTGCCTCTTACCATAGATACATTAAAGAGTTAAATGCTAACAAAGCTTAAAAAAAAAAAAAACAGAAGAAAATATAGATGAATATCTTTTTAAACTTAAGCTCAGTAGACAATCCTCAGAATATCTAATAACACGACAGATATTCAACCTCACTAGTTTCCAAGAGAAAGCAAATTAAAACAATGACAATTTAATCTAGCAAATTACCAAAGGTTAAAAGGAAGTTCAGGGTTATTGTGGGTGTGGGGAAATGGGTAATTTCCTATCCTAGTGGTAGCAATATAAATTGGCATAACTTGTCTACAAAACAGTTTGGCAAGAGTGTTTTCAAGATTTTTATCGATTGATCTAGGTATACCACTTTAAGGAAACTATTCCAAGGAAATACTGAGAAACTCTAAAGTTTATTTATAAGGAGATGTGCCATGGGATTATTTAGAATAAAAACAAATAACTTAAACATCTAACAGTAGAGGGAGAGTTAAATGAATTAAGAAATAACATGTTGTAATTCTAGTTTATAAAATCTGATGGGTTCCAAATTTTGAAAAATGCGTGGTTAAAGAGAGAGGTATAGTTATAGGATAGATAGAAATAAAAATATTAAGAAGGAAATAACTGAAATATTAAGTAATAGGTGAGTGACCAGATTACTGATTATATTTATGTTTTTAGAATTTTTTCAGCTTCCCTATAATTTATGTTTTGCTTTAAGACTTCCAAAAATGTTCACATTGATTTAAAAATATTAATCAGTCCTTCTCTTTTTAAGCCTCCATTGTCTCACCCAAGATATCTGGAACATGTGTTTCTCCAAGGCCATGATGAAGGGGTCATGCTCTGGTCCCAGTCAATCTTCTCTGCTAATCCTTGGGGACACATGGGGTCAGAGCCCTGGACAAAGCAGGAGGAAATGAAGAAATCAGGGATGCTTGCTTCATTCACATTTAATACGAAGCCATTTGCTGTCCCCTTGGGCTTCGTTTCTCTGTCTCCTCTGTGTCTACCATCAAATAAGTTGTTCCTTTAGTGTCCAGTCTATAGCTAGTAAGGGAACTATCATTTCCTTAGGCTCCCTGTTTTGGGGGAGGAACAATTATTCCTCTTCACTATTTTGTAAGTGGTAAATACCAGGGCTCCTTGGTTGCAGCCCCTGGCATCACAGAGTAAGAGTATTAACTTGGCATGCGTCTGTCCCTAGAAACCCTGTCGGCCCAGCAGTCCAGGCTGACTCAGGAAACCTGACTCAGCAGCCTCCCAGGGTCTGAATACCCTCCCTGCTTCACCCCTGCAGTGCTTCACAACCCTGGTGTTCTCCAGAAGGGACCTCAAGGGCCAGGCCGCCCACGTATGGAAAGTTGGATATGGTTTGACTTATGCAGGGACAGCTATGAGAGGGGGAAAAAGAAGAGGAAAGTAGGAGTGAAGGAAAAGATGGTGTGGAAGGAGAAAGGCACAGGGATACACACACACACACACACACACACACACACAGGCATTTTCAGCCCAGGCTCTAAAATGGTTTGTACTGGTGGTCTGCCTTCATTAAACACCACCAGCTGAATAGTAACCCTACTGGTGTACCAGCTTGGCTCTGGAGTGTGGGTGGCCTTAGCACTTACTTGTGGAAGCAGCTGCCTGGGAGTCTCCTCCTGGAACTATATGCTGTGCACGGACTGAACACAAGGTGGCAGTAATACCACATCCGAGCTCTCATGCCCGCGTCACCCTGTTCGCGCACACCACAAGGGGCCTGATGCAAGCTAGAAACGTGCGCACGCACACCCACATGCCCACACCCACATAGACACACCTATCTTCTAAATAAAATGATGACATAATATCCTCAGGTGGGACCTGTGTGTTCGATTGAGTTTGCCTCTTTAGTAGGAATTACCGGCAAGACAGGCTACATGATTTGTAGGACCCCATGCAAAATGACAACGTAGGGCTCCTTTTTCAAAAAGCAGGAGAAAGGTGCTATGAAAGGTAGTAAAATATACAACTGAGCTCCAGTGCAGTGAGACAGTCCCTCAAGCTGACCTCAAGCACCTCTTGCTTATTGCTCTGTGGCTTCTGTGAGGTCCACATGTGACACCTAAGGAACCAGGGGCCTGCTTAACACACATACAGGGCTACCAACTGCAGGGCTGTGGACACCCGCGGGGACACCCTGAACCAATGGGGGACAGAAGTCTATGGAGAACACGTCTCCTGTGACTCCTTGAAGGCTCAGAGATATGGAACTCCAGTCATGAATGCAGTGACACATCCTGGCATTGCCTTTTCCTCTTTGCTCGTTCCACTGCCCTGATCCCTCACTCCTGCTCCCCAGGCTGGCTGCCCACAGCTATTACTTGCAAATAAGCCTCTGTCTTGGATTCTGTTTTGGGGGGTGTTGGGCAAGTAGCAGGGGAATTCAGGCTAAGACAGAAATATCCCATCCAAACAGATCAGCCAAATCTTGTTGATTCTACTTCTGATTGTCTTTTAAATCGTCTCCATTCCTACTGGCTCCTGTAGGCCAGACCCTCTTCATCTCTTGCCTGAATCACCATCAGCTGGATTCCGAATTGCTCTTTTTCCATACTCCCCTTTTTTCAACTTGACCTGACTTTCCTCACAAAAGCATCCCCCCTTTTCTGCTGCCAGAGTGAACTTTCTAAACTCTACAACTACTCATTTTTGGTAGTTCTCCATTGCCTGCAGAATAAAGCCCAAACCCCTTATCTCAATCTGTGATCATACTAGCCTTCTACAGCACGGATTCCCGTTCCTGCTAAGCACCTCTAACCACGTTAGATTCCCCAACTTACAAGGTTCCCCTCGGAGGCTGTTCCTCGTGAAGCCTTTATTTCGGGTAACCTCTCCATCGGGTTCAGTTTAGTGTATCAAATGCATAATTGAACCCCAGGCACATAGTCATTTGAGTCACTCATGGGGGCGAGGAGTAGGCGATGAGGTGGTTGGACCCGCTCATTCTTCCAGGCCTGGCTCCCTGGCTCATAGATGCATTGCTGTATTTTTTTTAAAAATTTAAAAATTTTTATTTATTTTTGAGAGAGAGAGAGAGTGCTAGCAGGGGAGGGGCAGAGAGAGAGGGAGACACAGAATCTGAAACAGGCTCTAGGCTCTGAGCTGTCAGCACAGAGCCCAACGCGGGACTTGAACTCACAAACCATGAGATCATGACCTGAGCTGAAGTCAGTTGCCTAACCGACTGAACCACCTAAGTGCCCCTTATTATTATTATTATTATTATTATAGAGAGAGAGTGTGTGTGACCAGGTGAGACAAGCAGAGGGGGAGAGAGAGAGAGAGAGGGTATCTTAAGCAGACTCCACATCCCATAATACAGGGATCATGACCTGAGCTGAAATCAAGAGTCAGACGCTTAACCGACTGAGCCACCCTGCATTACTGTTTTTTAATTCTGCTGTGATTCAGAGACGCCAAGTAAATTGGTGCTTGACACAGAAATGGCTGAGGATAATAGTATTTATAAGAATCTGAACACAAAGACATGAGGCACAGATCTGCAGGTAATTCTCAACTCTTCTATCCAGCTCCCAGGGTTCATGATCTCAGACATGGCTGTGGTTTGGTCATCAGCCAGAACCCCTGAACTCAGAAAACTTCTAGAAGCCTCTGCCCAACTATCATTTTCATCTTTTAGAAAGTAACAAATCGTGGGGGTAGAAAAACATTTTGAGTAGGACCCCTAGCATGACGCCTGCCCAGATGAATCATCACGTGCCTGATGAATCATCACTCCGCCCTGGGAAGAGCATAAGCTCCATCAGCATGAGATACAAAGTATGCACAGGCATGTTTCTGAGAGTGCAGGTGCAGCTCTATGCCTGCACATGACATGCCACCTCTGAACATCCACCTGCAGCCCTAATAAAAGGAGCCTGCCCACCCCTGTTCGGCAAGACGCAGCTTTGGAAGTAATTCCCTGTGTTCTCCTTATTTGCTGCAAATAAAGACTACTCTGTGAGGCAGCTCCACCTGCTGTAGTCTGTCTGTAATTCACCAAGGAACGGACCCACATTGGTTCCGCAACAGTATCTGTGCAGAGAAGCCCAGCTATCAACTCCACTCTCCGTCCTACCTTCCTACGCCCTCTCCTCCAAGGCCACTTCCCAGTTCAGGGGCCTGGTTTACTTTCCCTCGCTGTATTCATTACCTGTGGCTGCTGTAACAAGTTGCCACCAACTGGGTGACTTAAAACAACAGAAATGTATTCTTTCGGGGCTCTGGAGGCCAGCAGTCCAAAATCAAGGTATTGGCAAGGTCATACTCCCTCCAGGGGCTCTAGGGGAGGATCTGCCCTTGCCTCTTCCAGCTTCTGGTGGCTCCTAGCATTCCTCAGCTTCTTGTGATATCACACTGCAGTCCCTGCCTTCGTCTTCCCCTGGCCTTCTTCCCCGTGTGTCTCTTTGTGTTCAGACTCTTACAAGCACACCCTCATTTGCATTTAGGCCATTCTAAGCCAGTATGATGTCATCTCAATCCTTACCTTAATTATATCTGCAAACGCCCTACCTTCAAATAAAGTCACACTCTGAGGTTGTAGGAGGCCATGAATTTGGGGGGAGCTCTATTCAACCCACTACACTCGTCTACTTTAACTGTATCGAGAACTCAGTGCCAGCACTTCTGCTTTTTTGTTTATTCATTTTTGAGAGAGAGAGAAAGAGAGAGCGCATGTGCACGCATGGGGGGGCAGGCAGAGAGAAAGAGACAGAAGATCTGGAGCGGGCTCTGCACTGACAACACAGAGCCCGATGCGGGGCTTGAACTCATGAACCGTGAGATCACGCCCTGAGCCGAAGTCAAACACTTAACCGACTAAGCCATCCAGGTGCCCCAGCACCTCTATTTCTTTACCTCCTTTTTCCTCTTCTCACCTCCAAGTTCCTCTTTTCCTATTTGACTCCATTAGGATGACTCATAATTCGTGTGCTCAGGACTCGGCCATCCTTTTTCTAAACAAATATACAAAGGTTAAGTATGTATTTCTTACAGTTCTCATAGGGGAAGTCAGAGTCAGGGAGGGCGGGACTTATACATTCATGCACACATTCTTCAATATCGTACTTATTTGACATGTTCCCCACGCTGTCAATATATGTAATTATATATTATTATATACTGTAGATATTATACATATATATTATAATATACATATTATTTGTATTAATTTCCCAACTCATTTGAAAGTTCCTTAGGGCAATGTGTTGTTTTCAACTTAATACCCAAGTTCTTTGTGGAGTGTCTGCTGTATAAATATTTATTGGATTGTGATCATTCAGAATTTACCTTTGACTGTGTCCTAACCAGACACTGCTGATCTGCCCGGGAAGGGACTAGATTGGCACAAAATTCTCTCTTCATCACTTGTGGACTTTTCTTTCAAATTCAGCCTCCATAGATACAAGCTGCTGGCCTAGTATTTGAGGAAAAAGGTACCCTCTGTCTTTCCCTTCCCAGGCACGACAAAGACCACACCCACAATGCGGACGGGAATAATCTAAGCATCTTGTCTTTCCCGGAGGAAAGGAGCCAGAGTTGCCTCAAGAGGATCCTGAGGGAGCAAAGGGCTTCCTGGGCCTCTCTGAAACACAGGTGTGAAGCATGTGTCACGCACTCCTGGAAAGAAAGTAAAGTCCATGAGGACGGAGATGAGGCTTGGCCTCTGTACTCCTAGGATCCAGTATGCTGCCCTGCACAGAGCCAGGCCCAGCAAACCCCTGATGATAGTGACGATACTTACTCATCTGCTGAAACCCAAGCAGATGTGGTCATTTTGCCCTCCCCTGGAATGCCTGGGAGAGCTTGCCTACTCTCTGAAGAGACAAGGACCCCCAGAGCTACCTGGCCTTCGAGCGTTCCAGGCCTTCTGCCTCGGCAGGGTTCCAGGAGAGCCACGGCACTCTCTGCACGGGGCTTCTGTGCCCAAGGCCATGGTCCCCTTGGTCGTCAAGCTGATTCAGTTGCTGGCTCCTGCCTCCGCAGCTGTGTGGTTGCCTCCCTCTCCTCTAACCAGAGGGAAGACCACACTTACTCTGAGGGTTTGGATCTGACTCTGTGCTATCCCAGGCCCCCTCCTCCAGCTGCTTGTGGCCCAGGCTGAAAACAAAATGTTTCGTGTGGTTTCAGGGCTGAGGTCACACCCGTTTTCTTTTGCAATGTCCCTAACAGATTTTCATTTGGGGGAATACACGGTTGAGAGGAAAACAGCTTCTTCTTTCTTTGACATCATTTCTCCTTTTTCTTTTTTCTTTCCCCTTCCTAGTTTTTCTAAATTCCGAACGCTGGTGAAAAGGCAAAATGTTAGCATTTAATGGAAGTGCATTGCTTTTAGTAGCTATGGGGACGGAAATATCAAAGAGCTAGAAGTTAATGGGATTCAAGGGTAGGCAACCTCTGCAAAGCCACAGGGTGAGTCTTGATGATGCCAGCACAAGGCGGAGGTGGGCTTTTCTGGAGAAGACACATGGTCAGGTGATCCTGCAGGCTGCCCAGCAGCCCTGGAGCAGCAAAAAATGTGTACCCTGTCCTTTTGTCCAAAGTCCATGCTGGAGCTTGGGAAGGAGCAAGAGCAGAGCGTTCACTTTACACTCACTTTACATTCTCTGTCTGCCCGAGACCCTTCTCCATGGCTTTCTCCCAGAAATCCAAGGATCCTTAAGTTCTACCCCATCGCTCCCTCCCTGCCCCCGCACCCCGCCAGGCTAACTTATGTTAAAGAAAAATATTCCTGGATGCACCTTGTCTCCTGCTGAGTTTATTAGTTGTCAGCCAAAGCAGGGGAATCCGAATTTTGTCCTGATTTATTGTGGAAAAGGAAATTAAAATTGTTTCTAGATCTTTTTCATCCCGTTCTTTGCTGTCACAAACAGCTAATACACTCTTTTATGTTATTCACTAATTGCTTTCATGTCTCATATCCAAGGGCAGGACTCAACACTTTCTCAGATTTCTCATAATGTACAGCACACAGTAGGCATTCAGTCCTCAGTAAACATCTTTTCATCAAGTAATTAAGTTACTGGATTGAGTTTGATTTGCTGAACATCTGCTTTCAGAGATCCATTTGTTTTTGTTTTTGTTTTTGTTTTTTCCCTTGGATGTGATTCCCAGTGAACAGCGCCCTGGACTTCTCTGCTCAAGGAAAAGGAAAGGGAACAGAAGTGCAATGGTAACTACCTAAATCAATACACCACCGTAGAATGCAAGCTGTAGGGTTGGTAGTGTCCTGTACAGCCCTGGGAAATGTTGTGTGTATTCCCTGAAAGATACATGAAGAATACGGACTACTATTAATTCATTTACTTCTTTCACAGAACCACAGGGCAATACTTCATTAATATTGGTTCCCTTCTACTACAGGGAATGCCAGTCCGTCTTTCCCTCTAGAAATATAGACTTCAATGATGATGCCGATGATAATTAGTCTATTTTGTTCAATTTTACATCCTCATCTCATAGAGCGGTGTCTGTCCCATGGTATACATTCAATAAGTATATATTTTTTAAGTCAGCAGAGATTACTTGAAATGTTTATTTATTTTTGAGAGAGAGCAAGGGAGGGGCAGAGAGAGAGGAAGAGAGAGAATCCCAAGCACGCCCCGCACTGTCAGTGCAGAGCCAGATGCGGGGCTTGAATCCACAAACCGTGAGATCAGGAGCTGAGCCAAAATCAAGAGTCAGACGCGTAACCGAGTGTCTGAGCCACCCAGGCGCCCCAACATTCACTAAGTATTTAAAGGGAGTTCAGGTTATCTTCTGTATAACCTTACAGACTATGGTAATCAGCGAAGTAGAGATTAGACTTGTCCTCTCATACATTTGAAGTCTGTCCCTCAGCTTTGATGTCAGGCCAAGTGTCTCCCAGTCTGATTTGATCTGGGATTCTGTAAAAAAAAAAAACAAACCTCAGCCTCTTGCTTTCAATAACCACGAATGGTCTGCTTCTGGAAGACGGGGAACATTTGCAGTAGTGAGGGGAATGGCAACCCAGTAGGAAAGGATGATGTAATGAAGGCGAGAGAACAGGCCCACACAGGCAGGCGTTTCAATGCAGACTACATGCATCTGTGGGGGATGTCCACAGCGACCACCCAGGTCTTTAACAGGAATCTTTCTCCCTCTTGTTTCATTTAATCATCCTTCACCCTTCTATGGTAATAGGTCGGGTTCTGATGAATGTTGATTTTAATATTGGGGAAGAATTAGAGAGGACTGGCCCAAACTGGCCCTCTGTGATGGTAATATTTGGAATAATAAATCTTGAGAATCACTGTTTCCTTTGAGAAGACCCCGACTTCTCAGATACAGACGGGAGTCTCTTAATCTTGCGGTGCGCTCACGAGGCCCAAAGATCTTTTGCTCCATTTTTCAGATGGCGAGACCACAGCATGGGCATTGACCTGAGGCCAAGCATGCCAGACCTGCCGTGGAGGTTTTTCTCATTCTGGCCTTGTATTGCCAGAGAGCAATGGGACCTTGACCTGTTGCTACTCTCCGACGGAGAAAATGATGTGCTCCATGGTTCCAACACTGTCGTGTTTTTTCTGGCTTATGTATCTTACCACCGCAATGAAGGCCCAGACAGAAGTGATCATCTACAAAGCTCTTTGAATTTAGGATCTGTTCCTACAGGGGAATGGGGCATTAGGGGAAAATGAACTGGTGGGGATTACGTAACTAAAAATTTTGAAATAATTAGTGGTTTCTGGCCTGTACACTGGGGGGTAACCCCAAGATGCTTTTGCCCTTAGTTTTCGGTCCCAAGGGTGAGACTTAGTAGGAGCTGTAGACGGTGTTGGCCCCACCATGTACTGGCTCTGGGAGCTTGAGTGAGTTACATCGCTCGAACTTCTCACCTGTAATACTGTAATAGTATCCATTTCATTGGGTTATTATGAGGATCAAATGATTTAGATTTGGAAACATTAAGAATGTTTCATAATTAGAGCCCTTAAAATAGCACTTGACACACAGTATGTGTTCAATAAATGCTCTCTGATGATTAAGATGATGGTGATTTTCTTTCTAACTAGAGGCCACAGGTACCCTTGGCTCCAAAACTGGCTCATGTCATGAAATGACAATTTCTATATCTGACTGACATCTGGTTTATTGGACCTTACCCCAAAATTAAAGTCTACTGGGCATTTCCAGCAAAGGAAAAAAAAAAAAAGAGTGAGATTTAGGAAGAAAGCAGAGGAATGGTTAGAGAAATGCAGACAGAAAAGTAATTAATTTTTGTACTCACTCAACATGTATCTGCCATATTCAAAATACCATACAGGACTGTGGGGGGAATATTAGTACATGCATCTGTACATGTGTGTGCACATACACACATGGGACTGTTTCTGCTCTCAGAGCATCTATTCCCCTCTTCTTCGGGAGGTTTCCCTGGGACCCCAGGCAGGGGTAGGGCTGTTCCTCTGCACCCTGTACCTCTGGCACTCATCATGTTAGCAGACTTTTAAAAAAAATTTTTTAATGTTTATTTATTTTTGAGAGAGAGACAGAGTGTGAGTGAGGAGGGGCAGAAAGAGAGGGAGACACAGAATCAGAAGCAGGCTCCAGGCTCTGAGTTACCAGCATAGAGCCCAGCTCAGGGCTCGAACTCACAAACCATGAGATCATGACCTGAGCCGAAGTCAGACACTTAACCGACTGAGCCACCCAGGTGCCCCATGTTGGTGGACTTCTAATAGCCTGCTTGCCTAGAAAACTATGTGCTTCATGAGCGCAGAAGGCTTGTCTTTTTTAGCATTTGTAGCACTGAGCAGGGTGCTTGGTGCTCAGTATGCTTGTTGGACAGGACAGGGCTGGATGGAATAAGCAGAGGTGGCCTCTTCAGTGTCTTCCTCCCCACCCCCTTGCTTTGATGCCATACCTTAACCTCAGCCCTCACCTTTAAGTCCAATTGTCATCCTTGATCTCTTCTTAATCTCTCCTCACCTGTGACTTTACCTCAGGCTTTTTGCCTCCTTGAACCCCCCCTGGACACATTGGGTCTTACCAGTGAGCCAAGAGAAATAAGGGGTCTGTCTTCGCCAACAAGGTGCATCTTGAGGCAAGTTAGAGGGATCAGCCGTAAGCTCCTTGTGCTTCACGGCATCAGCTTCTCGAGCTCTGGCTTTCGCATCCCTCAGAGGTGACATCTCTTTTCCAAGGACTTCTCTGCTCATTCACCCACCTTTCACCAGAAGAGGAGCCTGGCATGGAGGGAAACTGGGGTCTGGGGGTAGAGATGGCCAAAGCTTAGATCAAAGAACCTCACATCCAACTGGGTTTACCTGACTCTTTCCTTCCATATTCTCCCCAGCCAGGCTCCCGAGCACAGAGTTCTCAGGGCCAGCCCATTCCCCCGAGGGCACCACCCTTGTCCAACTCATCTCCAGTCTCTGCAGCTTCTGGATTCTGTCAGTGGCTGGAAACTGAGGGCTTTCTGAAAGTAACCGCAAAATGTGTCTCTGCAAAGTGTTTATGCCGAGTGAAGTCTCATGCAGACATCCATAAACACGCTGCTAGCTACCAACCATCCCTGGTACTTTTTTTTTTTTTTTTTGAGATTTTTATTTTTATTTTTTTTTAAGTAATCTCTATACCCAACATGGGGCTCAAACCCACAACCCCGAGATCAAGAGTTGCATGCTCTACTGACTGAGCCGGTCAGGTGCCCCATCCCTGGTACCCTTGTCATCAGTCTGAATGGCTGTTCATCTGTCCAGTCCACCCGAGAGGCTCACCCTCTTGTGACACGCATGCCCCCCGACACACGCCACCCACCAAGGCATCTGTTGAGGTGCCTTTCTGGACATTCAGGTTCACAGACTCACCGTGCACCCCAATGACTTCTGCAAAGACACAGTTCATCTCCCTCTCCCTCTGTGATCGTGTTTAGCCATGTTTAGCCATTTGCAATGATTCTGGAAGCTTAGCTTTAAACCTCTCTTCAAACCACAGTGGTGGAAGGTAAGGCTGCCAGGGTTTAAAAGTCATAATGCCTGTCTTTCCCCTTTTGCCTCAGGCCATTTTCTTCTTCTTCTGGAACACTGTAATGGAAAGGAGGACAGACATTTTCCTGCAATTGTCTGGTAACTCCTTCTGGAACATAAACTAACACATGGCCCTTGTGGCTCCAAAGCTCTGCCACTGAGGCTCATCAGAGAGGCTATTGGATGAGCTGCACTTGGTTTTGGAGTTGGCTAAACTGGGAGGATTCCTGGGGAATGTTTTTTTGTCCTTTGTTATTGCTGAGGGACTATGAGAGCAAAGCAAAAGTAATGACAGCATTTGAAATTCTAGGTTTTACTCTCCAGCTTCTTCAAGTCAGTAGTGACTTGGGCTAGACGACATATTTTTTGATGAGAAATATATTCTCCCCCCCCCCATTTTTATTTAAATTCTAGTCGGTTAACATATAGTGTAATATTGGTTTCAGTAGAATTTAGTGACTCATCACTTACATACAACCTGTGTCCAGGCTCTCATACTTCCCTCCTTATTAATCTGCCAGTCTTCAATCTTACATCCTTTAAAACTGTGGCTGATTCATTGCAGCAGGATTTATGGAGTGGCCAATGTGCTTGGGCATCAGCTGTGAACAGACAGACATGATACCTGCTCTGTGGGGCTTACATTCTGGTGCGAAAGACAGACATCCAATGAGTATGACCAGTAGTAGGAGAACCCCAGGGGCTGAGGGTATAGAATGTGGAGCTCAGGCAAGTCTTTTCGGGGAAGGAAAGTTTCAACTGAAAACAGAGGAAGGAACGGAACAGGAGGCAATTAAGTGAAAGGGAAGAAGGTGAGGGGAAAGGAAAGGTATCCTGGTCACAAAAAAACCAGGCACCCCTATCTCCTTCCTTCCTTTTTCTCTTCCTTTCTCTTTCTTTTTTCTTCCTTCCTTCCTTTTTTTAAATGTTTATTTATTTTTGAGAGAGAGACAGAGACAGAGAGTGAGCAGGGGAGGGGCAGAGAGAGAGGAAGACACAGAATCTGAAGCAGGCTCCGGGCTCTGAGCTGTCAGCACAAAGCCAGAAGCGGGGCTCGAACCCACAAACCAGGAGTTCATGACCTGAGCCGAAGTCAGACATTTAACCGACTGAGCCACCCAGGCGCTCCCCCCACCAAATTCTTTCTTAAAACTTTTTTTTTTTTTTCTGATAAAAAGCAATATACATTCACTGCAGGATATTTGGAAAATACTGAAAGATTTAGAAGAGAAAATAGCCTTTATTCACAGTCTCACCATCCAGGGACAAGCACTGTTTACCCTGAGGCACCTGCCCTTTTCAATCGGTCTATGCTCACATGCATTTCCAAAGTGATCTCCTCGCACTAAAACTCTCATCATATTATTCCCTTTCTGAAAAACAATTGGTGGGTACTCACAGCTCAGGAGCCCAAGAGCCTAGCTCAGGACTTAGCAATAAATGTTCGCTACATGGATGACCAAATGCATGAGCGAGTGAGTAAGTGTGGGTGCACTCACCTCCTTGTGCTCTTCCTTTCCCCGTTATCTGTGTGACAAAGTCTTGTCTTAGGGTATGACTCTAGCCAAAGACTCCTTTAAAGGCTCCAACTCTCATGGCAATGCTTGTCTCCAAGCACAGATTGTGTTGCTTCTCAGATCCTTCGCAAAGGTTAAGGATGCCTTTGAATGTTGTTTTTCTAAATTTACACTTAGAAGCTTTTCATGCTGAACTGTCTGCTGAGAACTCAACGCCATCCCATCCCTGCTATATTCCACCCGTACCCCAGGGGTTGAAAGCCTGAGAACGACACTTCCCAGCGTTCTTCGCTGGCAGCATTCCCAGCTAGATTCCGCCTAAGAAAGGGATTTGCCTGAAATATGGCATGAGGAAGAGAGGCAGAAGTGTTTTCATCGCTTCCCTGCCTGTGGAGGCACACGCGGCTGCGTAGGCCTCTGCAAATGTCTGACCTTGGTGCTTGACGCAGCTGGGATCAGCAGGAGCGGTTTATGGAAGCTCTGAAGCTCCTGATTTTCTAAAAGGCAAACCTGAGAGCCGGCCTTTGCGCCTCTGTCCCGCCCCGTCTCCTTCCGCTTCAGTGCTTCTGTTTTCCTGACCAAAAGCCTCGCTGAGCTCCCTTGTCGGCCAGGCTGGCGGCCTCTGACTCTGCACCTTCGACCTGCACAGTGCCTTGCCTGGTTTAATTCCATAATATGTGTTTGCTGCCGCTAAGAATAACAGTGACACCGGATACTTCATCACTGTGCGCGAAACATCTTACTTAGTAGCTAGAGCTGTGTTTGTCTAGTGACTTCTCCTTTCTTTTCATTCCTCGAGGACGTGTGCCCTTGTGCAAATATAACAGAAGAGTCTTACAAGACAAGGTAAAGGTAGGGACCCAGGTCACAGAGGCCAGCACTGATTTTGAAGCACAGGGACCACTTGGAGCACCCGGCAATGTTCATTAACTATCTGTTGTCCGTCCAGAGCCTGCGTTAAACGTGACTAGGGTTGGGTACCAGGGAAAATTACCTGGTACCATGTCTATTTGTTGACCGCTTAGTGTGGCCCAGGCATGGTGCTGGGTATTGGGATTTTATGTTGAACAGGAGGGGAAGCCCTCTGCCCCACCACAGACAACAGCCTAGCCATCTCATTGCTCGATGGGCATTACTGAGAAGAAAGGAGGCCACTCATTCGCTGTTCCCACCCTACTCCCTAAGACCCCAGCATGAATGTCTTCAAGTTCACCAGGCCCACTGACCCCCAGGATAGCACCGGACTTTTTAGCCGATGAGGCTATAAACCAGGGGTTCCCCCAGCATTCCGGCATATCTATGGTCAGGCTCAGCTTGGTCATTTCAAGATTGCTTGCTTCTTGTTCAGCATTCCATTCCTTGTGGAAAGCTGGCCTGGAAACCAGTGGCATCTGACCCTAAATGCTGGAAAAAAGGCAAGGCGGGCGGTAGTGTGATTGTCGACAGGCTGGGTTGGATAAACTTGTACAAATGAACTAGAGACGTATTGTATGCCAGGCCGCCGGGTAGAACATATGGGGGATAGAGTAACATTTAAGCAGCGTATTTTGAGATTTTAAGGAAAAATTAAAGCGATGTAAAAACCCAGTAAGTAGCCGAAAGGCAGTGCAAAGGTGGCCATCCCATGGGCTTCATTAGTATTTATCGAGTGTTTACTGTGTTACCGTGTGCCAGGCGCTATTCTCAATGAGTTACGTGAATGAGTCACTTAATCCCACACATGCGTAGGTGCTACCAGAATCCTTATTTGACAGGTCAGACTACGGAGGCCAGAGAGGAGAAGCACCTCGCCCAAGGCCATATAGGTAACGCATAACTGGGGTGTGAACCGAAGTGGTTTGATAAAAATAAGGGGACATATCAAGTCCTCATCCTTTGGAATTTCTCCTGCTTCCATCTGAGTTAGTCTGATCTGAACACTCAGAGAGTAAGTGCCAGAAGTGCTATTTTTAAGAGGGAGCTGGAAAGGAGGCCCATGGATGTTTTCCATTACTGCTGGGATCTGAGGAGATGTTAACACTCTAGCCTCAACAGTCACGTTTCTTCCTCTGGGCTAGACTTTTGTCCCGACACGTGAATGTGCCATCTGATCACCGATCACCCTCAGCATCTCAGGGTAAATCGCCACATTATTTCACTTTATTTTCAAGACACGGGGCTCAGAATAGATAGCCAGGTGGCAAACCCTTCAGAAACATGGACATCTCTGAAACTGTAGAAGCATCCCCTTGAAGATTCTGATGTACTGCGTGTAAGCATTTCAACATATAAGTTTGGAGGGTACACTATTCACACCCATAACATTTCCTAAATTAATGTATAAATGGAGGACTCCCCCAGTCAAATCCCAGGAAGGCTTTTCATGGAATTTAATAATCTGAATCCAAGTTTATATGAAAGAGCCATGGTCAAATATAAACTAAACATTGTTGAGAAGAAGAACGAGATGGTAGGGTATACCTGTTTGCATATTAAAACTTATTAAAATTATAATAATTAAGGCAGAGCGTATTAGTATAGGAATGAGCAAAGAGATGTGGGAATAGAATAGAGAATCCAGAAGCAAAACTATACATATGTGAAAACTTGGTAAATGAGTGACGAGATGGCATATTAGAAAGGTCAACATGGCTTATTCAATAACTGGTGCTAAAAACCTAGATATCTATATAGAAATAGAAAATAAAATTGGATGCTTTGTTTATGCTATGGACAAAAATAAGTATCGGGTATATTATAAAACTAAATGTGTTAAATAACACTTTATTTTTTTTTAATTTTTAAACTTTTTTTCATGTTTATTTTCTTTATTTTGAGAGACAGAAAGAGAGAGATGGAGAGAGAGAGAGATTGAGCACCAGCGGGGGAGGGGCAGAGAGAGAGAGAGGGAGAGAGAAAATTCCAGGCAGCCTCCATGCTGTCAGTGTAGAGCCTGATGCAGGGCTCAATCTCATGAATCATGAGATTATGCCCTGAGCCACAATCAAGAGTCAGACACTTAACTGACCCAGCCACCCAGGTGCCCCTAAATCAACACTTTAAAACCTTTATACAAACATATATGTGACTATGTTTTGGGCCTCAGGATATGGCCTCAGGATAGAAAAATATTTCTTAAATAAGTCATAAAAGAATAAATCATGAAGGGAAAGACTGATAAATTTGACCAAATTAAAGTTTAAAAGTTCTGCATATAAAAATAAAAGGTAGAAGGTTGGTAGAGAAACACAAGAAGAAAATACCAGTAGTGCAATAATACAAAGACTTAGGAACAAAGACACATAAAGGACTATAAATAGACAAGAAAAACAAAGAAGAAACAAACAAAAGAGAGAAGTAGACAAACAGTCCAGGACAGTTCCCAGAAAGAAACAAAATAAGGTATGAAAAGGCACTCATTACCTTTTACTCACCTCATTAGTAATTCCAAAACTAAAAATTAGAACCAAGAGATACCATTTCACAGCTCTCAGACTGCCCATAAAATAAAGATATAAAAATAATTCTTTCAATTTCGAGAGTAAGAGACTATGTGGAATGGCAGAAGTCACATACTTCCCGGTAGCATGGACATAGGCCGTAACTGCTCTGGAGAGTAATTTGACCATTACTAGTAAAGTTGGAGACTTTTGGTGTGCTTTAGGGCCTAGAAATTTTCTCGTATGCACAGAAAAAATCTGTTAAGACTATTAAGTATGACATTGTTTATAATAGAAGAAATTGGCATCACACTAACATAATCATTAACAGCAAAATGGGGAGATTTCCTAGGCCAAAGAACAAATCCCAATAATTCCCATCAACCGGTGGGTGTTGGTACCTTTGTGAAATTCTCTCCCCTTGAGTGCAGGGACACTCAAAATTGATGGATAAATCTGATACATTGTATAACCTCATTTTAGAGGACTAGAATGAGAGATTCTGCTGGCCTTACAGAAGGGAGCTGCTATGATGGAAGCTGCCTGGAGAGCCGGTGGGGGCGGGGAGCGGGGAGAGGGTGGCGGGGCAAGTGGTGAGTGTCCTCTAGGAACTAGGGCCCTCAGCTGTACAAACTCAGGGAAATGAGTTATGCCAACAACCTGAATAAGCTTGGAAGCAGATGCTTCCCCGGTCAGGGCTACACAGGAGAATGCATTCTGCCCAATACTTAGATGGGAGCCTGTCGGACTCTGAGCAGAGCACCCAGTTAAGTCCCACCTAGACCTTGATCCACAGAAATTATGAGATAATAAATGTGTGTTATTTCAAACCACTGCAGCAACAGAAAACTAATACAAACATTAATAAAAACAAAATATTGATAGAAATAAAGCAAGCTGCAGCAAGAGACATGCAATAGATATAGCATTTACATAAAGCTTAAAAGATTTTGTACCAATTCTACATACTGTTCAGGCTTATATGTAGACATATGTAGTCAAATGATGAAGACATGCACCGGGATGATAGTCCCAATTTCCGGAAACTGTTTCTCTCTGGAAGGAAGGGGAATAGCATCAGAGAGGCATATGCAAGGACTTTAGTAGTGTTCATGATGTTTTATTTCCTAAGCAGGGTAGAGATTCAAGAGTGTTTATGATATTCTTCTCTGTGCCTTTTGGTATATCTAAAATATTCCATAATTTTTCCCAGACTTGCAATTGACAAGAGCGAGGGGGAGAAAGAAGAGCCTGTAAAGCCTGGCTGGTTATGGGCTGTGGGCTACAGGCTATGGGATAATAGAGGTGGAAGGAGACGGGAGCCCACATGGCCAGAGGGATGGCAGTCTGCAGAAGTACCTTGTAGGAGCCCTGCCCCACAGTCACTCAGGGAGCCGCCCATAGATTCATGTCCAGATACCACAGATGGCCTCAGCCCGACGACCTCAGCAGTTCTACAGTAAGACCTTGTCATTACCGTGGCTTTACCCTTGCATGCAATGGAAGAGTTACCACACACCAGCCTTGCTGTAACCCTACACTCTGAAAAAAACAATTAAAAAAAAAAACCCACTAAAACCCCAAATCTTTGCAGTTAGCTTCTTAGGAAGATTCAAAGTTGTGCATTTTTCTTCCTTCCCCCTCTCCTTCCTTCCTTCCTTCCTTCCTTCCTTCCTTCCTTCCTAAAAAACAAAAAACCAAAAGCCTGAACAGCCTGGAAATTTGCGATGGGAGGCTGTGACTCAGCTTGTAAAAAAAAAAAAGATTGTATTTTCCTGTCATGTTTTAGCAGTCAGTCATCTTCAGTGAAGGACAGTGGGGTCTTTCTTCTCTTTGATTTACAGCCATGAAGTGTGGCAGATGTCATGATACCTTGGTTGTATAAGAATGACCAAGAGAGGAATCTCCAGTGGTGTGCTAGTACCATTGAAGAGCTGGCTCTCCAGAGAGAAAAAGCTCTTTCCTCATTTCCACGGCATAACTGCTCTCACAATGGCTGATTTTTAAGCTACGCATGTGACATCGCTGAGTGCGGGGCTGGGAAGAGCTAGGGAGAGATGCACGTAATTGGCTCTCCCAAACCCATCCATGCTGGCTTCCACATACAACTGAAATTCCCTTCCTATCGAGGTGGTGAGCAGCTCTGGCTGGAGTTCTCCATCATAGGAAGGGTGACTAGTGTCAGGGAGGAGACTCCTACATCTATGGCCTCTCCTGGCTCCGTCTCAATCCAAAGATGTTGAGATTACATCATTCCACTTAGAATGTAAAAGCACTTCCTCCAGATCCAAACATTTTTGGAGGATAAGAATATATGAAACACATCAATACTAAAACTCTATTCCTTTTATAGAAAAGCAATAGAGATGAGTTGTTCTCTCTGAAGAAGCCAGGGACTTAGTGTTGGTGATGGAGTTTAACTTACATACCATACCTTTTCCATCATCATCAGCCTTGAGGGCAGGTCTCCTTGCAGATGTGAAGGAAACGTCATCTGGGGCTAAGTTTGGAAAAATCTCCTTGGAGAATTTCAAATCTCTGGGTTACCATGCTGAGTCTTACAGTCCCCTTAACGTTTTTCAGTCTGAAAGGCATTTTCTGTGGAAAGTTAGGAGGCCTCTATTGTTTAGGATAATCTGAGTACAAGTAACAAAGCACTCTAACTGTCTTGGGTAATGAGAAGTCCCAAGGTAGGAAAGCAACGAGGTTAGTTAGTTTAGGGGTTCAAGAATGTCATTAAGGACCCAGAAGCTTCCCATATTTCTGCACTGTCATCCTTTATCCTGTTTAGCTTCCCTCATGGTTATAATATGGCTGTCAAATTCCAGGCAGGCATGGCAACAGTCACTGGAAAGAAAAGGACCAACTCTTCTGATAAAAGAAAACTTTTCCGGAATCCGCATTTGACAAAGGTCATATATCCTTTCCTAAATCAAACCATGTCAAAGAGACTGGAATTACCATGATTAGTTTAGAATAAATCAGGATTCAACCATGAGTCACATAGGGGAGAGGTAAACATCCAGACAGAATTGTGGTCTTGGTTAATAGGCAACTGTCGTCACCCCAAGGATTCTTACACCATTCTGACTATTGATTTGTACAGATTAGTTTGGTTGTTTTGGATGATCAGAGAGATCCACTTGAAGCAGACCAATCAATTTGATCAATTCTGCTATCTTTACTAAATTGATTAACCTCAAGAATAACTTATCAAAAAGTACTTGTTAAGGACCTAGCAGTAGGAACTGACACTTAAAGGTCACAACTATTAGGCACTGGGCCTACTGATGTGTAGACATGGACTTTTGGACTTAGAGCTGCTAATCAGCTGAGAGAATGAGTAAAAATTTCTTCCAGCTGAGCACAGATTAAAAAAAAAAAACCTGACTATGAATTTCAACAAGGGTGCCAAGACTACTCAATGAGGATAAGAGTCTTTCTAATAAGTGGTGCTAGGAAAACTGGATATCCTCATGCAAAAGAGTGGAGTTGGACCCTTACCCCACACCATATACCAAGACAAACTCAAAATGGATCATTGATCTAAATGTAAGTGCTAAAACTATAAAAGACTTAGAAAGAACCTTGTAAATCTTGTGACTTGGATTAGTCAATGGTTTCTTACATATTACACCTCAAGCACAAGCAACAAAAGAAAAAACATAAATTGGATTCATCGAAATTAAAAATTTTGTGTTTCAAAGGATGCTTTCTAGAAACTTAAAAGACAATCTGAAGAATGGGAAAAATATTTGTAAATCCTGTGTTTATTAAGAGTTTAGTATCCAGAATATATAAAGAACGCTTACAACTCAACCATGAAAATGCAAATAATCCAATTAAAAAGAGCAAAGCATTTGAATAGACATTTCTCCAAAGAAGACATGCAAATGGACAATTAGCACACGAAAAGATGGTCGACATCATTAATCATTAATGAAGTACACATCAAAACCTCAAGGTTATTACTTCACCCCTACTAGCATGATTGTGACAAAAAAAGTCAGGAAATAACTGGTGCTGGAGAAGACATAGAGAAATTGGAGCACTTATACATCGCCGATGGGAAAATAGTGTAGCCACTCCTCAAAAAGTAAAATATGAAGTTACCACATGGTCCAGCAATCAATTCTACTCCTAGGTAAATACCAAGAAAAAGGAGAACATATATGCACGGAAAAAACTTGTCCACAAGTGCTCATAGCAGCATTTATAATAGACAAAAGGGGGAAACATCCAGGTATCCAACAACGGATGAATGGATAAACAAAATTGTGGTATACCTGTGTGATAAACTATTTGGCCATGGAAAGGAATGAAATACTGATACATGCTACCACATGGAGGAACCTCAAAAACACTACATTAAGTGAAGGAAGCCAGTCATTAAAGGTCATGTATTGTATGATTCCATACGATGAATATTAATTATATGAAATACCCAGAACAGGCAAATTCATATAGACAGCAAGTAGATCAGTGGTTTTCACAGGCTGCAGGCGGGGGGAATCGGATGTGACCATTAACAGGCACGGGGTTTGTTCTTAGATTGAAAAAAATGTTCTCAAAGTAAATAATAGTGATGGCTGTACAACCTTGTGAATATATTAAGAACCATTGAATTGTAGACTTTAAAAGGATGAGTTCTATGTTACGTGAATTATGTTGCAATAAAAATATTTATATGACTATCTCATATAAATATCTCAAGGGGGGAAATAGGACAAAAAAAATCAATGGGCTAATAAATGTTTAGTTTGTAAAATTTATAAAACCCTTTTATGATTCTGAAATGTACACATCCCATTTTACCACCTCCTGCCTCCTTGGTCCAGATGACTTATTGTGCAAATCAGTGGTTCTCGACCCTGGTTGCACATTTTAGAATCATCATGGGAGCTTTCAGAAAATACGAGGCCTTGGCCCGACACCATGGCCAATTAAATCAGAGTCTCTGGTGCCCCTCCCCCACCAATCCTGGCCTCTTATTTTATTAAATGCTCCCAGGTGATTTCCGTGTGCTGTCAAGCCTCAGAAATTAAATAGTAGATCAAGATCTGGGCAGCACCGGGTCATATTAGAAGGTGATTCTTGAGCTAAGTATTTCCCCCCCCCTTTAGTCAGGTTTATTGAGATATAATTTGTATACATTAAAATTTACCCCTCTGAAGTATACAGTTCACTGAATTTTGACAAATGCATAAGGCCCTACGACAGCCACCACAATCCAGATATAGAACGTTTCTGTTATTCCCGCAATGCCTTTGTGTCCCTTTGTAATGAATCCCTTCCCCCGTGTATTAGATGCATAGACTAGAATACTATACAACATTAAAAATTATGTCCTTGAAAGAACATGTAAGAAAATGGAGGGAAAAAATCCTCTCTATAAAGTTAAGAGCAAAGAGCAGGGAAAAAATCTCTATGTAGTATGATCCTAATCGCTTCATCTTTTTTTATACATGTGCGCAGATACATACATCTCCCCATATACGTATTCGTTTGTAGAAAAAAATCAATAGTTATCTCCGGTTGTGGGAATTACGGGAAATGTTAATTTCCTTCTTTGTATTTTTCTGCATGTTGCAGTTAGTCTACAATAATAAGTAACTTTTAAAATGGAAATATTACTGATTACCTACAAAACAGTGATTTATGGACAGTGATGTATGAAGAACGTCCTAAAGACTGAACTGCTGCCCCTACAAGGTTCCAGGTCCCTAGCAGCAAATCCAGCCTTCTGATCCCACACACACTTCAGGTCATTGGCTCATAGCAACTGTTATTGCCCAAAGAGATTAATAAGAAGATATTGACTTCTACGGAGATGGATCTCAAAAAATATTGACCCAAGAAAAGAAAATATTGATGGAAGAAGAATCAAGGTCTTTCAATGCCTTGAAGGAAGTAATAATTTTTGCTTCGCTGAAAGCCTTTTGCTAATGCTGTACTCTGTTGCCTATTTTTGCAGGCACTTGCACATTTGAAGTCAAATATGGCAAATCCTTACAAGCACTAACAGAGAATCTACCACAGAACCTACCATACGGGGAGACGACCCTATGGGCACAGAACGTATAGTTTATAGCAGAATGAGTGAGCGAATTGAGACAAGATGGTGACAGTGGAGGGCTGCTTAGGTTTGGTTTCAGTTCCTTTAGATTCAGCAGAATCCTAATTAAAAATACTAAGACATATCTTCCAAACAGCTCAGACAGACCCAAACCAGCTGAAGCCAGCTCCAGATCTCCAAACTAGACACGACTGATTCAGGCTCCCTCAGAGACAGCACATGGGGTTTTGGGTAATTTCGTGGGACAAATCGAATTGGAGATGACCGCAGTTGGAATGCTTTTTCCTACATTTTTCTCGGATAGAAGAAGATGATATAATAACATGTTGACTGAATCATTATTTGAACCAGTAGCTTTGTTTTTTTCCAGGTTGTTCTGGAATGAGTTACAGTATTTGGGCAAAATAATGAGTTGAAATTAGTTTCAAGTTAAATTATTCCCCTTGTTTGGGAATAGTTCTGTGTCATTTTTCCATTGTTGCATAGCAAGCCTCTCCAAAATATGGTGACTTAAAACAATTAGTTATTTGCTCAAAATTCTGTGGGTTGGTAGTTTGGGCTTGACTGGACTGGGGTGTCTCACATAACATTGGCTGGACTCATTCATGTGTCTGGGGCCTCAGCTAGGACGGCCAGGCTTCTTTCTTCTTGCACTCCTTTATCCTCCAGAAGCCACTTGTATTCCAAGAGGGTGATAGCAGAAAATGTAAGGCCACTTGAGGACCAAGCTCAGAACCATAATGTCACTTAGCCACATTCTACTGGGTAAAGGAAATCTCAAAGGTAGGCCAGGTTCAAGTAGGGGGGAAACAGACTCAGCCTCTCCTGGGGAGGAGCGGCAAAGAATCTGTGGCTATTTTAAGTCTACCACAAACTCCCAACCTCAAGGCAACACAGTGGAGCTAACAGAACCGAAAGCTTTGGAAACTGATTTCGCAGTCTCCAAGCCATGGCCTGTGCTGGCTGTGACTGTTTCCTCGTAGGAGTTCCCTATATATACCTCTTGCTGTGTTCTCAGCTGAATGTCAATAAATCACTTGGCTACTAAGACATTAACTGAGCAGTGTTGAATTCCTTAGATGCTTTTTGCTGTAAGAAATAAAGACCTGACTCAAGAAAGTTCTGAAGGAGTAAAATGTGAGGGGTTGTTAATCCAGCAGCTTTAGCACAATAGCCAAAACTCCAGATTCCTTCCATCTTTCTGTCCTGCCATCCTTGATAGGTTTGATCTTTGGCTAGTATCCCTTGTGTTTGGTTGCAAGGTGTTTGACACAATATCAGCCCTTATATAAAAATGTGACAATATCTGCCTCTTCCTTAGATCGCTTATTTATCTTTTGAGTGAAGGAAACTTTCTCTGAAGCCCTGCCAGCAGCCTCTCCCTACATCTCACTGACCCTGAACATATTGCCTGATCTTGTCTAGATCAGTCAGTGGCAGTGGGATTACCTGGGTTGGCTTAGATCAGTCAGAACCCAACTTATGGGGCAGGGAATGGGCCCAAGATCAGGAGGAGGTGAGTGGATATCTAAATAAAATTGGGTCTTTCTTGGGAAAGAGGAAGGATGAGGCTGTTGGGAGCCGGACATTATAGTACCTGCCAACATGGTCTAGACCTGATATGTTTGGGGTATTTGCTTTGTTCTTGGGTGTTTTGAGGAATAAGTCTGTCATGATGGAATTTCAGGTAATGTACTATGTACTTTGCTTTACCATAGGTGGTAAGAGGAAAAAGGAAAACAAAGTACTCATTCTCCAGAAGTTCATATTGAACTTAAGGAGACTTTGTGTGGACGCATGGAAAGCCAACCAGCACTACTGGTCTCGAAATGAGGGATCTGGGGAAGTATCCTGTAACTCAGGTGCTGGATAGTTAAGTATAATCAACTCCAACCTCCAACCTCTGACCTGTGGGAAGTCCAAAGCACTCCTGTTCCCATCACCAGTTTCTCTGAATTCTGTGCTGGGCAGGGTGCAGGGGCTCATGGCCAACAGACATGTCTGGTTCTGGATTCTTGCTTCCTTTGAACTCTGTTGCATGGTGTCTTAATCCTCTGGCTGTTTCCTTCTCTTTGTGTGGTGCTGACCCAGATGTGTGACCCACACATCTTTGGTTTTTCCTTTGTTTTTTCTTCTTGCCTTTGAAGCCAGTCAAAAAAATGCATCTATGGGTGTGGAAGACTCAATCTTAAGTTGACTCTTGGGGGGGCCATGAATGGGAGTTTATATAAAGCAAAGCGAACTCTTTAATATATATATTAATATATATATAATGATAAATATTTACTATCTTTTTTGAATGTTTATTTATTTATTTTTTTTTTTGAGAGAGAGAGACAGACAGAGTGGAAGCAGGACGGGGGCAGAGACAGAGGGAGACACAGAATCCGAAGCAGGCTCCAGGCTCTGAGCTGTCAGCACAGAGCCCGATGCAGGGCTCGAACTCACAAACCGTGAGATCATGACCTGAGCCGAAGTTGGATGCTCAACCGACTGAGCCACCCAGGTGTCCCCTTTAATATATATTTTTAAAGTTTATTTATTTATCTTGGTGGATGAGGGGCAGAGAGAAAGAGAGAGAGAATCCCAAACAGCTCTGCACTGCCAGCACAGAGATCGATGCGGGGCTTGAACTCACAAACCATGAGATCACGACCTGAGCTGAAATCAAGAATTGGATGCTTAATGGATTGAGCCATGCTGGTGCCCTGCAAACTCTTTAATAGTGAATGGACATTCTCATTCTTAAAAGTAATTCATATTCTAAAGATTATCTCACTGGCCTCAGTCCTCTGTAGGCCCCAGCCTCAGCCCTCCTCCCTCACCACCTCTGTAATCTTTTCTGTTTTCTCCTTGCTGATTCCTATCCATTCCAGGCAGAGCAGTTTGGCCTTTATTGGTTGGTTTCTTAGTTTCCTTGCAAGTCTGCCTTTAGGATCCCAAGCGTTTTCCTACATGAAGAGGGTTACCTCTGGGGCTGGCTGTTAAAAAAGTAAGGATTTCACCTTGGTTCAGGTGATTGTAGTAGGAAAATGAGAGAGGACCCCATGGGGTGCAGATGTGCTTGACCTCAAAAAGAGGGGGCATGGATGAGAGGAGCGTCATGTGGACCAGGACCGGGGAAGGCTGTGGTCAAAGCTGACCATTTGTTGGGGCAGGAGAAGTGCAAGATGAGCCTGACCATTTTGCAATCCAGAAAGTAAGGAAATGCTCTAAGAGTGGCAGGGCATGTTAAAAGGGTGCAGGAACCAGCCAAAGGGGCTCCCTCTGGCCAAATCTGGGAATATTTGCAGAATGAAATGAATAATGAGAGTAAAGGAAATATAACTCATAGAATAAAATATAAGAATACATGAACCAGTTTGAATGTAGATAAATAAAATAATAAAGTGGGAGGAGGGAAAGGAAAATCTCTACTTTATAGTAGAATCCCATCTGTCAACACATAAGGAGTAATGGAATTAGAAAAATCACCACGTGGGGGCGCCTGGGTGGCTCAGTTGATTGTTCAACTCTTGATGTCAGCTCAGGTCATGACCTCATGGTTCCTGGGATCGAGCCTAGCGTCTCACTCAGAGCTGTAGGTGTGGAGCCTGCTTGGGGTTCTCTCTCTCCCTCTCTCTTTGCCTCTCCACCGCTCACTCACACTACCTCTTTCTCAAAGTAAATAAATAAACTTAAAAAAAGAAAAATCACCATTTGATGGCCACCATCTTAGTAACTATTTGAATAATGGGTGCTAAACTAGCTGGTGAAAGTAGAACACCAAGCAGGACAGTTACATGATCTCAAAACAGTTTCTCACAAGACACCTATCAGTTACAAAGGGGGCACCTATTTACCGTGGGGAAACCTGGCAGACCCCAACTTAACCAAATGATCCAAGGTCACATCACCAACACTGGGCCAGTTGCATATCAAGTGCCTCCTGATAAGATGCACTGAGGACACACCACTTCTATGGTATTCCTGCCCAAAATGCATAACCTAAATCTAGTCATGAAGAAGCATCAGACAAACCCAAACTGGAATGTTCTACAAAATAACTGACCTTCATTTTTCAAAAATATCAGGGTCATGAAAGACAAAGACTGAAGAGGTGCTGCAGGTTTAAAGAGACTCCAGGGGCACCTGAGTGGCTCAGTTGGTTAAGCGTCCAACTTCAGCTCAGCTCATGATCTCACGGTTCATGGGTTCAAGCCCCACATCAGGCTCTGTGCTGACAACATGGAGCCTACTTGGGATTCTCTCTCTCCCTCTCTCTGCCCCTCCCCATTCATGCTCTCTCTCTCTCTTTCTCTCTCAAATATAAGTGAATACACATGAAAAAATAAAATAAAGTAAAGAGACTCGAAAGACAGGACAATTAGATGCAATGAGTTATCCTGAATTGGATCCTGGATCAGGAAAACAGTTTTTATTTTACTACAAAAGTCATTAGAGAGACAACTGATGGAATTTGAATATAGTCCATGAATTAGATAATAGTATTGTGCCAATGTGAATTTCCTTATTTTGATCATTGTGTAGAGGTTATATAAGAATATGTTCCAGTTTGGGGGAAATATTACACAGGGAAGTCATTTAGAGGTAAAGGGGTAAAGAGGTAAATCATGTCTTCGACTCTCAAATGTTTTAGAAAAAAAAAACATAGGAAGAATGAACGATAAAGCCAACATAGCAAAATGTCAACATTTGGAAAATGTGGGTGAAGATTGATTGTGGATTCTTTGTAATATTTTTTTGCAAATTTTTGGCAAGCCTGAAACAATTACAGAGTGAAAATGGTTTGTTTTTGTTTTTGAGGAATGGGCATGCACTTCCTCTGCCCTAATTTCTTTACTCTTCCCTCTGGCTGGGAGATAGTGCTGGGAGGGAAGTGGCCATGTGCTATGGACAGTGGTGCTGCCCTATTCGTCCCGGGCAGCCTTCTGCTGTTATGTGAGGGGGAAATCATCTTCCATCTTGTTGAGCTATTTGCATTGGGTGTGAGGGCTCTTTGTTATAGCTACGTGTCCTGCACCTAACTCATACAGGCTGGAGGAGGGAAAGCCTGGAGGAAGGTGGCCGCTTAGGAGCCCGTTGCATTGGTTTTGTGATTCTTATTTAGGGCATGAAAGATGGGATAACGGAGTGAGTTGGAGAAGATCACCCATTTGAGGAGAATTAGCAAAAGGAAATTAAGAACTGGAGAGCAATGTGAAGGGACAGCAGGGCCCTAGGAGACTCTAGGGGAGACTTTCCTACTTAAGAAGCAGAGAAAAAATATCCAGGGAGAAGAGAAATGTTTGGGGGCAATGGGATTTTCTGGTGACCCTTAACTCTCACCACAGTGAATACACTGCTTCTGTGTATAGCTGGCCTCAATTCCAGGGCCAGATAGCAGGACTCTTGGTGGTTTTGATAAAGAAGGGAAGAGAACTATGAACCTATCTAGATTGAGGTGGGGATTATCAAAGACTACTTGGTAGTCTTTAAGAATCCCCGGGGCGCCTGGGTGGCTCAGTCGGTTAAGCGGCCGACTTCGGCCCAAGTCACGATCTTGCAGTACGTGAGTTCGAGCCCCGCGTCAGGCTCTGTGCTGACAGCTCAGAGCCTGAAGCCTGTTTCAGATTCTGTGTCTCCCTCTCTCTGACCCTCCCCCATTCATGCTCTGTCTCTCTCTGTCTCAAAAATAAATAAACATTAAAAAAATTAAAAAAAAAAAGAATCCTTAAAATGATAATAATTACAACAATAGTAACAGCTAACATTTACTGAGTCCTCATTGTGTCCCCAGGACTTAATCAAAATTCTTTTTTTTTAATTAAAAAAATTTTTATTGTTATTTTTAACTTCTTTGATTACATAATTATTACATAATTATTAATTATGTAAAAATCATTACATAATTATTTGCTTCACAGTGTGAATGCTTGAAATATGTATATATATATTAATATATACTATTATTTTTTTTTTAAATCTATACTTTGTTATAGCTAAATAGCGAAATCTCATAGGTTCTGATTTGGAGTGAGAACACAAGTATTAGTCTGTATGTGCTGGAACCAGATGGTATTTTCCCATTGTGAATATACTGCTGTGTATGGGAGAATAATTCTGGAGTTCAGTAGCGTCTTCTCTTTTGAGCTCAAATTAATCTTGTTTCTTCATTTCCAACTGTGTGGATATGTTTATTTCATTGAATGACCATCACATGAAACTCTCATTCCAATTTCAGTGACAAACCCTACTAATCACAATAGGATTTATCTGTTGCTTGAAAATGATTAACTTCCTGTTTTGGGGTTTGTTTCCTTGGGTGGTCCCTGGCTGTGGCAGACACTAGAGCCTTCTTTGATGCTTCCTCATAGAACAGGCAGATTTCATGGTATGAACAACACAGGACGGGAGATGAAGGAGAATGTAGGGGTTCATATTACTTTCATTATCATCACTTAAAACTTTATATGCAATTTGGCTGTTTTTCATTTAGATCCAAAATTATTTGAAAGGTTTTCATTTTCATTTCCAGGTGGGAGGATTAAAAAAAAATATTTTCTCCCTACTTCTAGTAGTATTATGTTGGTTGAGAGAAAATGACCCATACTATTTGTAAATTTTGAAATGAATTTAGGTTTTCTTGGTCCTATAAGATTTATTTCATTTTTATGAAAGATCCATAGGTGCTTAAAAAGAAGATATATTCTCTGTTTTAAGATACGGCATTTCACAGACTTTTGCATAACTCTGCCCTGGACTACAGTGTTAAAAGATAAACTGAGGCATATTAAAAATTTTAATAATTTATTTTAGCAAAAATTAATTTGAATTGGGCAGGCGTGAACCAGAAATGGTTAGAAGGGCACCTCTGAGAGGAGCTAGTGGAACTACTTACAGTGAGAAGGTATGGAAGCAAAGGAAGGAAATGATTGACTCTAGCTTAAAGCCTACTGGCCGTTTTGCAATTGGTTGTCCTTAGGTTTCCATTTCCAAACCTGGAGGCATTTGTAGGTTTAGATCTTGGTTTGCTTATGAAGGCCACCATGGCATTAGAGTCACCTCCCTCTAATGGCCTCCTCGTTTAATTAATTGAGCATTGGAGACGTGGGTTTGTTCTTGTCATCCTCTCACCACCTTCAGTACAAAAGTTACTTGTTTGATAGTTTCATTAAAGGTGGAGTTGTAGTCTCTGTTTTTCATTGTTCTGTTTTAGGGCAGAAGTGGTTAGTATTTGTTTTTTTAGTGTTTATTTATTTTTGAGAGAGACAGAGAGAGAGTGGAGGAGGGGCAGAGGGGGGTGGTACAAAGGATCTGAAGGCTCAGACTCACGAACAGTGAGATCATTACCCAGCCCAAGTGGTTCGCTCAACTGATAGAGTCACCAGGCGCCCAGGAGCCATTGGTTTTATAGAGGGGAGTTGAGTAGAAAAACCTTTTCACTATTATCTTTGATTGGAAATGCTCCTAATAAATACTTTAAAGTACAGTTTGAAAATAATAATGATAATGAAGCCCAAGTTAAGTATCTAGAGCTCAAGAATTCATTTGCTTTAAGTGACAGCAGAGAGCCTGTGTTGTACTCATGTTCAACAGCAAAAATCCTTTAAAATACTTCCTAGGACTCCTCCAATTCTCTCTCTATACTGAAATTTTATTGTACTGAAGATTTTCCGATTCTTGGAATCTTCTTAGGGGATTGTTAGAATAAAACCTGATACCTTTTATTTTTATTTTTTTATTTATTCATCTTTTAAATATAATTTGTTGTCAAATTGGGTTACATACAACACCCAGTGCTCATCCCAACAAATGCCCTCCTCCATCCCATCACCCACTTTCCCCTCTCCCGCACCCCTTCCATCCGCCCTCAGTTTGTTCTCTGTATTTAAGAGTCTCTTGTGGTTTGCCTCCCTCTCTGTTTGAAACTATTTTTTCCCCTTCACTTCCCCCAGAGTCTTCTGTTAAGTTTCTCAAGTTCCACATATGAGTGAAAACATATGATATCTGCCTTTCTCTGACTGACTTATTTCACTTACTGTAATACCCTCCGGTTCTATCCACGTTGCTGCAAATGGCCAGATTTTATTCTTTCTCATTGCCAAGTAGTATTCCACTGTATATATAAGCCACATCTTCTTTATCTATTCATCAGTTGATAGACATTTAGGCTCTCTTCATAATTTGGTTATTGTTGAAAGTGCTGCTATAAACATTGGGGTGCATGTGCCCCTATGAATCAGCACTCCTGTATCCCTTGGGTAAATTCCTAGCAGTGCTAGGTTATAGGGTAGTTCTATTTTTAATTTTTTTGAGGCACCTCCACACTGTTTTCTAGAGTGACTGCACCAGTTTGCATTCCCACCAACAGTGCAAGAGGGTTCCTGTTTTTCCACATCCTCGCCAGCATGTATAGTTTCCTGAGTTGTTCATTTTAGACACTCTGACCGGTGTGAGGTGTTATCTTAGCGTAACTTTGATTTGTATTTACTGGATGATGAGTGATGTTGAGCATCTTTTCATGTGTCTGTTGGCCATCTGTATGTCTTCTTTGGAAAAGTGTCTATTCATGTCTTCTGCCTGTTTCTTCACTGGATTGTTTTTCAGGTGTGGATATTGCTAACTTCTTTATAGATTTTGGATACTAACCCTTTATCAGATATGTCATTTGCAAATATCTTTTCCCATTCTGTCAATTGCCTTTTAGTTTTGTTGTTTCTTATGCCGTGCAGAAGCTTTTTATCTTGATGAGGTCCCAATAGTTCACTTTTGCTTTTAATTCCCTTGCCTTTGGACATGTGTTGAGCAAGAAATTGCTGCAACTGAGGTCAAAGAGGTTGTTGCCTGCTTTCTTCTCTAGGGTTTTGATGGTTTCCTGTCTCACATTTAGGTCTTTCATCCATTTTGAGTTTATGTTTGTGTGTGGTGTAAGAAGGTAGTCTAGTTTCATTCTTCTGCATGTTGCTGTCCATTTCTCCCAGCACCATTTGCTAAAGAGACTGTCTTTTTTCCATTGGATACTCTTTCCTGCTTTGTCAAAGATTAGTTGGCTGTCCATTTGTGGGTCCAGTTCTGGGTTCTCTATTCCATTGGTCTATGTGTCTGTTTTTGTGCCAATACCATACTGTCTTGACGATTACAGCTTTGTAGTAGAGGCTGAAGTCTGGGATTGTCATGCCTCCCACTTTGGTTTTCTTTTTCAACATTACTTTGGGTATTCGGGGTCTTCTGTGGTTCCATACAAATTTTAGGATTGTTTGTTCTAGCTTTGAGAAGAATGCTGGTGCAATTTTGATTGGGACTGCATTAAATGTGTAGATTGCTTTGGGTAGTATTGACATTTTAACAATATTTAACAATATTAACAATATTTGTTAAATATTCCATGAGCATGGAATGTTTTTCCATTTCTTTGTGTCTTCTTCAATTTCCTTCATAAGTTTTCTATAGTTTTCAGCATACAGATCTTTTACATCTTTGGTTAGGTTTATTCCTAGGTATTTTATGGTTGTTGGTGGAATTGTAAATGGGATCGATTTCTTGATTTCTCTTTCTGTTGCTTCATTATTGGTGTATAGAAATGCAACTGATATCTGTACATTGATTTTGTACCCTGCGACTTTGCTGAATTCATGTATCAGTTCTGGCAGACTTTTGGTGGAGTCTTTGGGTTTTCCCTGTAGAGTATCATGTTGTCTGTAAAAAGTGAAAGTTTGACTTCTTCTTTGCCAGTTTTGATGCCTTTATTTCATTTTGTTTTCTGATTGCTGATGCTAGGACTTCCAACACTATGTTAAACAACACTGGTGAGAGTGGACATCCCTGTTGTGTTCCTGATCTTAGGGGGAAAACTCTCAGTTTTTTCCCAGTGAGGATGATATTAGCTGTGGGCTTTTCATATATGGCTTTTATGATGTTCGTTCTATCCCAACTTTCTTGAGGGTTTTTATTAAGAAAGGATGTTGTAAGGGGCACCTGGGTGGCTCAGTCGGTTAAGCGTCCAACTTCGGCTCACGTCTGATCTCACTGTTCGTGAGTTCAAGCCCCACATCCGGCTCTGTGCTGACAGCTCAGAGCCTGGAGTCCGCTTCAGATTCTGTGTCTCCCTCTCTCTGTGACCCTTTCCAGCTCACACTCTGTCTCTTTGTCTCTCTCTCAAAAATAAACATTAAAAAAAATTGAAGAAAGGATGTTGTATTTTGTCAAATGCTTTTTCTGCATCTATTAACAGATCATATGGTTCTTATCCTTTCTTTTATTAATGTGATGTATCACACTGATTGATTTGCAAATATTGAACCAGCCCTGCAGCTCAGGAATGAATCCCACTTAATCATGGTGAATAATTCTTTTTATATGCTGTTGAATTCAATTTGCTAGTATCTTGTTGAGATTTTTTTTGTGTCCATGTTCATCAGGGATATTGGCCTGTACTCCTTTTTTGTGGGGTCTCTATCTGGTTTGGGAATCAAGGTAATGCTGGCTTCATAGAATGAATCTGGAAGTTTTCCTTCCATTTCTATTTTTTGGAACAGCTTGAGAAGGATACATATCAACTCTGCTTTAAATGTCTGGTAGATTTCCCCTGGGAAGCCATCTGGCCCAGGACTCTTATTTGTTGGGAGATTTTTGATAATTGATTCAATTTCTTCACTAGTTATGGGTCTGTTCAAATTTTCTATTTCTTCCCATTTGAGTTTTGGTAGTGTGTGGGTGTCTAGGAATTTGTCTATTTCTTCCAGGTTGTCCAGTTTGTTGGCATATAATTTTTCATAGTATTCTCTGATAATTACTTGTAATTCTGAGGGATTGGTTGTAATAAATCCATTTTCACTCGTGATTTTATCTATTTGGGTCCTCTCTCTTTTCTTTTTGAGAAGTCTGGCTAGGGGTTTATCAATTTTGTTTATTTTTTCAAAAAACCAACTCTTAGTTTCATTGACCTGTTCTTTTTTTTTTTTTTTTTTGATTCTATATTGTTTATTTCTGCTCTGATCTTTATTATTTTTCTTCTTCTTCTGGATTTGGGTTTTCTTTGTTGTTCTGCTTCTAGTTCTTTTAGGTGTACTGTTAGATTTTGTATTTGGGATTTTTCTTGTTTCTTGAGATAGGCCTGGATTGCAATGTATTTTCCTCTCAGGACTGCCTTCGCTGCATCCCAAAGCGTTTGGATTGTTGTGTTTTCATTTTCATTTGTTTCCATATATTTTAAAATTTCTTCTTTAGTTGACTGGTTGACCCATTCATTCTTTAGTACAGTGTTCTTTAACCTCCATGGATTTGGAGGTTTTCCAAACTTTTTCCTGTGGTTGATTTCAAGTTTCATAGCATTGTGATCTGAAAGTGTGTGTGGTATGATTTCAATTCTTTTATATTTACTGAGGGCTGTTTTGTGGCCCAGTATGTGATTTATCTTGGAGAATGTTCCATGTGCACTTGAGAAGAATGTATATTTATGCTGCTTCAGGATGAAAAGCTCTAAATACATGTCAAGTCCATCTGGTCCAGTGTACCATTCAGGGCCATTGTTTATTGATTTTCTGTCTAGATGATCTGTCCATTGTTGTAAGTGGAGTATTAAAGTCCTCTGCAATTACCACATTCTTACCAGTAAGATTGCTTATGTTTGTAATTGTTTTATATATTTGGGTGCTTCTGAATTCAGTGCATAGAAATTTATAATTGTTAGCTCTTCTTGATGGATAGACCCTGTAATTATGGTGTAATGTCCTTCTTCATCTCTTGTTACAGCCTTTAGTTTAAAATCTAGTTTGTCTGACATAAGTATGGCTACTCCAGCTTTCTTTTGACTTCCAGTAACATGATAGATTGTTCTCTATCCCTTTACTTTCAATATGAAGGTGTCCTCAGGTCTAAAATGAGTCTCTTGTAGACAGCAAATAGATGGGTCTTGTTTTTTTTATCCATTCTGATACCCTATGTCTTTTTATTGGTGCATTTAGTCCATTTACATTCAGTGTTATTATTGAAAGATATGGGTTTAGCCTCATTGTGTTATCTGTAGGTTTCATACTTGTAGTGATGTCTCTGGTCCTTTTTGGTCCTTGCAACATTTCACTCACAGAGTCCCCCTTAGGATCTCTTGTAGGGCTGGTTTAGTGGTGATGAAGTCCTTCAGTAGTTGTTTGTTTGGGAAAACATTTATCTCTCCTTCTATTCTGAATGACAGGCTTGCTGGATAAAGGATTCTTGGCTGCATATTTTTCCTGTTCATCACATTGAAAATTTCCTGCCACTCCTTTCTGGCCTGCCAAGTTTCAGTAGATAGGTTGCTACTATCCATATGTATCTACCCTTGTATGTTAAGCCCTGTTTTTCCCAACTGCTTTCAGAATTCTCTCTTTATCTTTGTATTTTTCCAGTTTCACTATGGTATGTTGTGCAGAAGATCGATTAAGTTACGTCTGAAGGGAGTTCTCTGTGCCTCCTGGATTTCAATGTCTGTTTCCTTCTCCAGATTGGGGAGGTTCTCAGCTATGATTTGTTCACATATACCTTCAGCCCCTTTCTCTCTCTTCTTCTTCTGGAACTCCTACGATATGGATATTATTCCGTTTCATTGATTCACTTAGTTCTCTAATTCTCCCCTCGTGATCCAGAATTTTTTTTATATCTCTTTTTCTCAGCTTCCTCTTTTTCCATAATTTTCTCTTCTATTTCACTTATCCCTCTACCTCTTCAGTCCTCACTGTGACTGCTTCTAGTTTATTTTTCATCCAATTTATAGAATTTTTAATTCATCATTATTTTTTAGTTCCTTGATCTCTGCAGCAATAGATTCTGCTGTCTTCTATGCTTTTTTCAAGCCCAGCAATTAATCTTATGATGATTATTCTAAATTATTTTTCAGTTATATTGTTTATATCTGTTTTGATCAATTCTTTAGCTGTCATTTCTTCCTGGAATTTCTTTTGAGGAGAATTCTTCTGTTTCATCATTTTGCCTAGTTTTCTGTCCCTTATGTGTTTTAAAAGCTTGTTATGTGCCCTAAACCTGCAAGCACTACTGTATTAAAGAGGGGCCATTCACTGTCCAGGGCCTGGCCCTTCAGGAGGTGTTTTTTGGGGAGTGTTATTTGCTCTCTCTTGTGACTTTGGTTAATTTATCTCCCTACTCCTAGTGATGTTTTGGACCCTCCACCAGCTGTGCTTTGATTTGTTTGTTGAAGTAGCCCTGGAAAGGAAAACAAACAACCAAAAAACAAACAGAAAACAAAAACATGCAAATACACAGACAAATAAAACAAAAACAAAAAACCAGAACACCAGCTACAAGTAAACAACAGGGTGGAAACATTGCTGATGGAAGAGGCCTATCCCATACAAAGAGAGAAATGACAGGGGCGGGGGAAAAAGAAAAAATAAAAATCGACCAGGCAGAGAAACTATACGACTTAATCCAGAGACAGAGAAGGGAAAATAAAGAAGGAGGAGGGGAAAAAGAAAAGAAGATAAAGTTGTCCAGACAGAGAAACTATATGGCTTAATTAATCCAGAGAGAGAGAAAGTAAGGAAAATAAAGAAGGAGGTGTAGAACAGGTATCAGGAGTATGGATTAAATATGTCTGCTTAAACAAACCAACAATCAGAGTAACTAGACTAGAAGAGGGAAGAGATAAGAAGGAGAAAAGGAAGAATATATCTACATAATTAGAACTGTCCGAGAATTAAATCAGGCAATGCAGCAGTGCAGGTCTGGAGGAAGGGCTGTCTGGTTGTCTATCCCGTTCTAGTAGATACGCAGTTACCAGGTGTGCAGGGGTGTGGTTTGGTGCAGGCAGGTCCCACCTCCACTGTGCGCCCTGTTGACTGTTCCCTGAAGCCTCACCTCGGTGGTGATGGGGAGAAAAATGGCGACACCCCAGTCTCTCCTCCACGGACTGGTGTCCCAAGCTACTCTGTTCGAGCTGTGCTCACTGTGCCACGGTGCAAACGAGGCACTTTGTCTCGCTCCCCTGACTCTGGTGCCTGGTGCTGGGCTGGGATTCAAATTCTCCCTCCGCGCACCGGTACTGGGGGAGTGACTCCCCGTGCCATCCGATATGTGGTCCCTGGCTGGCAGGTGCAGGCAGGCTTTGTCCTGTCCCACAGCACTCCAGGGAGGGGATCGCTCTCTCCCACTCTGGACTGCGCCCCTGACCTAGCCACTGAGCCCGGGGCTGGCTCCCCTCCTCCCCAGGTGTACAATCCGGGCAGCCAGCCCCAGTCTGGAGAAAGCCCGACAGTTGGATTTTGGATCTTTCTCTGTTCCAGTTCATGGTTTTTCTCTTATCCAGATACAGTCCTATGCTTCCCCAGCCTCTTTCTCTTCCCTTTGTCTCTCCGCAGAAAGGGATCCCTCCCCTCCATTTGTTTTCTCTCCTCCAGTTCATAATCACACACCTATGGCCCACCAGGTTGTCCAGGTGGGTCCCTGGAAGCGACTCTCTTTGCTTCCTGGACTCTTGGGGTTCAAAGTCCTTTGGTTTCAACACCGCTTTGTTTGAGAGATGAGGGAACTTCGGATCCCCCCACTTCTCTGCCATGTGGGCCCCTCCCCGAATTTCTTTACATGTACGAGCTCCTTTAATCCTTACCGTAATCACATTATTCTTCTAGAGATGAGTAACCTGAGGCACGGCGAGGTTAGGTCAAAGGTCACTTGCAAGTAGCAGACACAAACTTCAGATACAGCAATCTGGCTCTGGATGCACCTTCATGCTTCTGGGGCAACTCCTCCACCCCCCATCTCTTCGGTCCTTCTTCCCTTCCAACAACATTCAATGCCTACATTGCTAAGTTGAAGCATATGGACTCCTTCCAATGCATTATAGTTCTGCACTCTGGAACCTACTTCAGGCAGGGCAGAGGTGGGGTGGAGGGCAGAAGGAACACTGAGTGTCAGCAGTGACCCATTGGAATAATTCTGTTTCATGGAAAGAATTAAGGTCTGTCCATCCGATGGCAAAAAAGGAAGGGCAGCACCAAAGGGCACCCACGGTGCTTTCCTGGTGATGGGGCTCTCCTGTGACTTGTGTATAGGAGGCTCTGGGAAGGGGTGGGACAGGGGGGCATTGGAGTAGAATGCCCTAGATCTGCTATTCTTGCTCTCGGTGTCCTCAGAGCCCTGCCACTCAGAGCTGCAAACTGATGGCGGGAGGAGGCTAGAGGTTGGCAGAGGGATTTGTCCCTGAGGGTCTCTGCTCATTTCTTCCTATGCCAAGGGTCTTCTCCTATTTTAAAAAATGGTAGGCGCTCTTTTTCCGGCTGGAACCATGGAGGGTGCAGAAGAGAAGAAAAAGAAGGTTCCTGCTGTGCCAGAAACTCTCAAGAAAAAGCGAAGGAATTTCGCAGAGTTGAAGATCAAGCGTCTGAGAAAGAAATTTGCCCAAAAAATGCTTCGAAAGGCAAGGAGGAAGCTTATTTATGAAAAAGCTAAGCATTACCACAAGGAATACAGGCAGATGTACAGAACTGAGATTCGAATGGCTAGAATGGCAAGAAAAGCTGGCAACTTCTACGTACCTGCAGAACCCAAATTGGCATTTGTCATCAGGATCCGAGGTATCAATGGTGTGAGCCCAAAGGTTCGAAAGGTGTTGCAGCTTCTTCGCCTTCGCCAGATCTTCAACGGCACCTTTGTTAAGCTCAACAAGGCTTCAGTTAACATGCTAAGGATTGTGGAACCATATATCGCATGGGGGTACCCAAACCTGAAGTCAGTGAATGAATTGATCTACAAGCGTGGTTATGGCAAAATCAACAAGAAGCGAATTGCCCTGACAGATAACACATTGATCGCTCGATCTCTTGGTAAATATGGCATCATCTGCATGGAGGATCTGATTCATGAGATCTACACTGTTGGAAAATGTTTCAAAGAAGCAAACAACTTTTTATGGCCCTTCAAGTTATCTTCTCCACGAGGGGGAATGAAGAAGAAGACCACCCATTTTGTAGAAGGTGGAGATGCTGGCAACAGGGAAGACCAGATCAATAGGCTTATTAGAAGAATGAACTAAGGTATCCACCATGATTATTTTTGTAATCTGGTCAGTTAATAAAGGACTACTTTCAAATTAAAAAAAAAAAAAAAAACGGTAGGCAATTAAGTCCCATGTTGCTTGAAACAGAAAAAAAAGAGAGACTTTAGAAAATCTCTTGCAAATCCAAAGAGCCAGCTCCTGGCCAGGAGACATGCAAACTCTTTTAATAACCTTTTTCTGGATCTACTTAAATGGAAACAGTCACCAGTATTTTTAGTTGCTGTGTGACGGATGTAAAAAAGAAGGGGGAAATGTGTACGTTTTTTCTTCCCTAGTTAGAATAAGAAGGAATTGCTCATTATCTCTTAACCGAGTCACTGCCGGGAAGACAGGGAAACACCCAGGAGTCCCCATTGGCTCCTCCTCTGGCCTGGATGGGATTTAAATCCAGGGAGGGAAGCTGAGGAGGGGAGAGAAGGAGGGACAGAGAAGCACCAAGCTCTGCAGCCCGAGGGGCCCAGTCCCTGGGGGAAGTGTTGGAAGTGGTGCCCAGCAGCCTCTGAGGTAAGAGGTCCTGAGGGCTTTACCTGTGAGTGGGAGGGTGATGGCCAGCTGGGCATGAGCTCCTGAGCTGAAAATCCTAGGCAATGTCATTGCCTAAACCTAATTAGGAAATATTTGCCAGGACCCAAGTAACGTGTCCTTAGTCAGCAGTATACTGGATACCCGACGGGGACTGAATACAATCACCTTCCTACCTGGCCACTTGCAGTCTGTGTTGTAGGGGAATTTCTGCCTGGAGTAACAAATTTTTACATACGATATTTCCTTTAAGTTTTTCGTGGCCTCCTCATCTCTTGTTTCTTTGCGGGCTTTTTTTTTTTTTTCTTTATTACAATGTCAAAGCCTTCATTGTTTGGTAAGTTTTCTTACATCTCACTTTTTAATAAAATCCTGAAACAAAGCTTTCATTTTCGATGTGATCAGGAAACTGTCCTAACATTCCCCTTTTTTTGAAATTTGGATATGCCAAGTAAGATGATGTTTGCAAATGCACTTAAGAGCTTTGAAGTTTTTTCAAACATTTAATTTTATAGGTTTTATTTCTTATTTGTATTTATTTCTTATTTTATAGGTTTTATTTCTTATTTATAACTTTCCCCCAAATTCCCATGCCATGACCCTTGAAATGCCTTGAGAACACCCATATTAAAGCATTTCAAGAAACTATGTGCTGGACTAGTTCTCGGGGGTCTTTTTATTTATGTACCTATTTATTTATTTTTGTGGTCAGGAGAGACCTGAGGAAATGGAGAAGGAATGAGTGAGAACAGTCACCTAAAAACACAAAACTGGAGTTGCTGACATGAGCATTTAAAAAAGAACAAATCCTGGGGCGCCTGGGTGGCGCAGTCGGTTGAGCGTCCGACTTCAGCCAGGTCACGATCTCGTGGTCCGTGAGTTCGAGCCCCGCGTCAGGCTCTGGGCTGATGGCTCAGAGCCTGGAGCCTGTTTCCGATTCTGTGTCTCCCTCTCTCTCTGCCCCTCCCCCGTTCATGCTCTGTCTCTCTCTGTCCCAAAAATAAAATAAAAAACGTTGGAAAAAAAAAAATAAATAAAAAAGAACAAATCCTAACATAAAAATAACAAAGTAGGTTAGCCACAGTGCCTAATGCCCATAGGCTCCTCCAGGAGCCAGAGTACCACTGAGGTAGCAGGTGACATGTGCTTAGCCACGGCCATAGACAGGTGGCTGCCGAAGCACAGGATCTGCATGGGAAGAATTGGTGTTTTTTGGCATTTAGATGTTTGTTGGAGACTCAGAGTCAAGGTGACAATGCTGGGAGACTATCTCCGGAAGAAACAGAAAGTATTAACATCAGTTACCATTTTTTTTCCTAGGGGTACTCCCCTGCTCTCCCAAACCAGACATTCTTTCATGCAACTTTGAATCCTGCTGTGTCCCCAAATTTGTGGCTGCAGCTGACTGCTAAAGGAGGGAAAATTACACAGGATGACTTCAGATCGTCTTGTGGCTTCTGGTTTCTATTCCAGCACCGTTCTGTGGTTTGAAATATAGGGTAGACTGAGGTCTGCTCCTGAGAAGGGGCCTGTAGAAATCATGCCCAGATCCAGTGGAAACTCTTGTCCATCCACCACTCATTCCAGAGCCTTGGCTCCTATAGGATCTGGATACAGATATGAGATCATGGTTTAGGTTCTGTAGCAGCATCTAGGGCCACCAGTCAGCAAGCTGGTGATGCTAAGATCTCAAGCCTGATCCCCGAATAGGCTTTGCAGGGTCTCACCACAGTAGACTTGCTGTTAACGTCAACCAGCCACTGTCTGAATAAGTGCTGTTGGTCTCAAGGAGAGACCCAGAGCGTGCGGATGGAACTCACCCTCTTTGGAAGAAGGCTGGAACTTTAAAATTATTTCCATCTGTGGAAAACCACACGTTAAACCAAAGATAGGAAAAACAATATTTTCATCATACGCCTCTCTTCATTATCATTCAGCTGAAACAGAGTTTGTCATGTGAAGCCCCCTACACCTGTGTGTCTAACATGATGCTTAGGCATTCTGGAGACTGGGTGTATGGTTGGATGTGGGGGAGGCAGGTCTCCGAATTTATGCCCTTGTGCCCATTTTATCTTCTTACTATGCACGAGCCTGTGCATTCCAGTGAAAGTAAAAGGAAGGGCTTTATATGAGGAAGGAATTCATTCCCATGGTGTCAACGGACATCTTTGCCTTTGCCTGATGCTCAGAAAAAGCTTTAGAAGAGCTTAGCACAGAGCCTGGCACATCATAAGAGCTTAGAAAGTGGTAACTGCCATTGTCACCAGCCATTTGAGCTCCCATAAGGTAGACTAATATTCGGTTGATGGAATAAAACAACCACAGCAGCTTGTGACCACCTGTGAAAAGGTGATTGAATGTTGAAGCTGAATCAGAGACACCGTGTGTCAGCTTTTCTAGCTTGTGGTGTATGGGAAGATTTGGTGGAAAGAGCTCTTCAGGAAAAGAGGTCTTGTGTGGCAGTGAGAGTCATCTACAAGGACTTCTTGGGCACTCGCTGGTTGTGGTCCACTGACCCGGAGGAGTGGGCGCACCTAATGATGCCTGAAATGCCACCATATTAAGCCTTATCCCATGAAACCAATTTTTCATTCTCACCCACACTTGGTGTCTTCTATCCTGTATAGAATACCTCTGCAGAGGGTTCAGGGTCACAGGGCCTCGAAATAAGTGTTTACATGTATTTGGTTTGTCTGTAGTATGATCTAGCCGAAAGAGTACTGTCTTGTGCATCTCACATGCTCACATTACTAAAAGAGAAAAAGATCCAGAGGTGAAATCGGTAGGCTGAGGACGAGTTGAGCCAGGTACCCAAGAACTTGCTCTCCTGGACTGAGTACTGGGTCAGAAGACCTTGGGGTCACCCAAGGTCCAGGTTGTAGATCACTGGCAGAATATGCCCAAGAGAGTTTGGGGAAGGAGTAACAAATGCCAGGTGACATTTGTGACATCAGTGTATCCCTAGCCACCATCTCTTTCACTTTCCTTCATGGTTCAATGATGTCCACCCTGTCATTTGGGGACAGAATATCTTTTTAAGTGACTCTACTGGAAATGGATGATACGATTTTTCTAAAACCCAAAGCAGTGCTCTCATTTGCTTGTGGTTAATTGTAAAAGCAGGATGAGGTAATAAGGGAACCAAAGAAAGCCCTGAATTTAAGTAGAAAGATCTGTAATGGTGGCTAGAAATTGGCTGCCACTCTCTTCGTTGTAAGTTGTATATTTTATTTCCGACCAGGATGTGTGTGCTTCTTTGGAGAAAATGAGGTAACATGGAGACCATCAGCCTTAGGATAGGAGAGGACCATCTGGGACTGAGGGTCCATCCTTCTCCTCTGGCCAAGCCTTGGTTGACATCTGCACCTACAGACAGAAGTCTTGGTCTGCTTTGTGTTTCTTGGGAAGGAAGTTCTCCAGAATTTCATGAGAAGTGATCATGATTTAACCTCCTTGTGGGGGGAAAACGAATTGTTCTTCTAGGAGATCATCCTTGGCACTGCTCAGAGGGAGTGCAGGCATAGGATTTAGTTACTGGGCAGTTCATTTTGAAATGAGCACCTGGTAAGCCCTGAGTCTCGTCTCGTCTTTTCTCTTCTCTTCTCTTCCTCTTTTCTCTTCTCTTCTCTTCTCTTCTCTTCTCTTCTCTTCTCTTCTCTTTTCTTTCTTTTTTCTTTCTTTCTTTCTCTCTTTCTTTCTCTCTTTCTTTCTCTCTTTCTCTCTTTCTCTTTCTTTCTCTTTCTCTTTCTTTCTTTCTTTCTTTCTTTCTTTTTCTCTTTCTTTCTTTCTTTCTTTCTTTCTTTCTTTCTTTCTTTCTTTCTTTCTTTCTAGCATAAGAACCCCTCTCTTAAATATGATAGGCAAGAGGACATTGGTTTATTTTTCACATTTGGTATTCTTCTCACTGGATTTTTTTGAGGGGCGGGCAGTACATATAGTAGAAAGATGAAGAACATAGGGAGAGTGGACAGACCTGGTGTTTGATCTCAGCTCTGCTGCTTATTAGCTCTGTGCCCTTGGGCAAGCTAGTTAACCTCTCTGAACATGTGTTACAAAGAATGGTATCAACTGACTCCCAGGATTTTGAGGACTAAGTGAGAATAATATTTATAAAGTACTTGGCAGTCACCACCATCTAATAAACCCATACACAAAAAACCTAGGAGCGGATTACTACTTGATACACAAAATATTACCTTCGTCAGGATTGTGCTGAAAATACAGAGGGAATCAACACATTCATGGTCACTACCATGCCCGAGATTTACAAGGATATCCGGCTGAGGAACTCACATATAGATTTTGGAGCTATCTGTGTTTGGTTGGAAATTGAAGTCACAAGGGTGGATGTGGTCATCAAGAGAGAATGAATAGAGCACAGATGTAGAGCCCTGTGACATCAGTGTGTCTTTCAGGGCAGAACCAGGACTGTCCATCCAGCTGATGGTAGCAGCACACTCCTTAAAGAGCCTTTCTCGAAAAAGCAATGCCAGGCAGCATTTGTCTTGAGTCTTAATATGTCTCTGCCTGCCACTTCCCCACACCCCTCCCACCCCTTCTGCAGCCAGAATTAAAGACGAGATTGGAGTCAATGAGACTGATTCTTGTGGACACCTGGTTTCCCGTGGTTTCCTGCAGGCACATTCCACGCATGTAAACCCCCTTTATCTCAGACATTCCTACAGCATTTACCAAATGATTCCTCAACAGAAAAATCATCCCCATTCGGAAACTTATCCTGCATTTTCCTTGGTGACATTTGCTGCCCTGTCCGCCCCCTCCCCACTCTGACGGAGCTCTGTCTGTGGTCGGCTGTGCATGCTAGCAGCCTTGGTGAGGTCATCCCTTCCTTCTGCTCTTACACAAGGCAAGTCTCTCCTGCCACGTGCTGGAAGGAAAGACAGCAGGCTTCTCCTCTCGCTCATTACACTTGACAGAAGTGCTAGGTCGCAGATCCCTCCCTCCCATCTTCTTTCCAACAATCACCCTGCCCAGGGAAATCTGAGCTCAACTGGGGGAATCCAAGAGGCTGCAATTAGCGAGGACATCTTGTTACAAGCGACAGGCGGCAGAAGGACGGGCGACACGGAGGGCTCATACAAGGGCTTCTGGGGTTTCTCATATTCCAGGCTTCCCAAAACAAACACAGTGAGACTGGGCTTTGCACAGCCTTGCTGCGGTTTATGGCAAGAGTCTGTAGCTGTTTTGCATTCGTGCAGAACTTCTTCAAAAACCCATCTGCGCTCCATTTGCGTCTCAGAAAATAGTGAGCCACGGGGTGGGGGAGGGGTTTGGATGGCAGGAGTGGGCAGAGAAGTCTCAGTCTGCTTTTCTAGCTCCACTGTTGCCTGGGAAGGGGATCTGGGACAGCGAAAACTCCATTCAAAGAAGTTGCTTTGAGATCAACGTGTGTGGTTATTGGGGGTGACAGAGGTGCTCAGGGCTTAAGCTCAGTTAGTGGACACTGTGTAGACCGGTTTGAATCTGCAGCCTTGCACTTCTGCTGCATAATCAAGGGCACATTGCTTGATGTCCCTGAGCCTCGGTCCCCATTTCGGGGAGTGAACACACAGCTATGCGTGTAACTGTGCTACCATTGGGTTGAACTTCTGAAGATAGCAATTGTGAAATATCGTATCTTTTTTGAGTTTTTGCTTATTGAGAGAGAGAGAGAGAGTGAGTGAGCAAGCACGAGCAGGGGAGGGGCAGAGAGAGAGGGAGAGACAGAAAGAATCCCAGCAGGCTCTGTGCTGCCAGTGCAGAGCCCAATGTGGGGCTCGAACTCACAAACTGAGAGATCTCGATCTGAACCGAAACCAAGAATCTGACGCTTAACTGAGCCACCCAGGCACCCCTTGAAATATTATTATTTTTATCCAATACCTGCCTTCCGACTTGCTCTCCTGGCCCTCCTCACCTCCCCCACCCCATCCTCTGATAAAAATCTCAAGCAGATTCCAGAGCTTTTCTGGTTACTTTTGGTATTGGAAGAAAACCCTTTTGTGAAGGGCAGGTCCGTCCAATATGAGAGCTTCGATCTCCTATCCAGGCCACATGTTTTCTTTTCACCCAGCTTGGGCCTGAGTCCACAGACACACCAGGGGGCAGGTGGTGAGCCTGGTGGCTTCCTTCCTCCACTGCCTCCCCCAGCTTGCTGGGCTGTTTCTGGCTTCTCCAGGTCACCAGCAGGGAGGGGAGTCAGAGAGAAGGGAAAAGGGATTTTTACCTAGAGCCATCGTAGCTCCTTCCCATGCCCTTGTGGCAGCTGCTCCCAGTGCTGGCTCCGTCAGCTCCCTCTTGTGCAACTCTGTCCTGGGTTTTTTAGACAATCTTCATTCTACCTCCTGGGAACCTCCTCCTGTGGTTTGTCCGCTGGGGAAGCATACTCCTGCTGAGCCAGGGGGCTGCCCCTCAGCTCTGACCCCATAGTAAGTTGCATAGATTTACACAGGACTATGACCTACGGCAGGACTTAACATAGTCTTGTCTCCCCAAAGTCTGGGGTGCAGGTCTCTCCCACCGTAGCTTCCCTCCAATCTCTGCTATGCAGGCTGTTCTAGGCAACCCCCCACCTCTGAATTCCTCTGGGCAAGGGGCAGGCGCTGGTCTTTTTGCCCTCTACCTCCTATTCAGACCAACCTGCCTGCAGAAGAGCTCCAATAGAATGTCTCTCTTTAAAATGTGTGGGCACTGGGGTGTCTGGGTGGCTCAGCTGGTAAAGCATCTGACTTCTGCTAAGATCATGATCTCACGGTTTGTGAGTTTGAGCCCCGTGCCGGGCTCTGTGCTGACAACTCAGAGGCTGGAGCCTGCTTCGGATTCTGTGTCTCCTGCTCTCTCTGCCCCTCACCTGTGCACACCCTCTCTCTCTCTCAAAAATGAACATAAAAAATTTAAACAAAAATGTGTGGGCACTTACCACCCACTGTCCAAATCCCACGCCAACAAGAAATGTCCCACTGACCATTATGTCTGCAGGGTGTTGAGTCCAGTTCCTGGGACATAGTAAGTGCTCAGAAAAGGTGAGCTACGATGATTATGATTAGCAATAACGCATGCTTTGGATTATAGGAAGAGCCAAGAAGGAGTGAGGGGGGTTAAGGGGTGATATGAAGAAGAACTCTCCTTTGGGGCTGCTCTGTTTAGTTCAGAGTGGTAGCACGTCCCTTGGGACCAACACACAGGGTGTCAGGCCAAAGGAGGGAATTGCATAGGGAAGGTACATCCTGAGCTCACGTGTTATTAGCGTCAGAATGTTGATAGAGCAAGTGCAGGCTTGCAATCAGATGGACCTCGTGTTGAATCCCGACTGGGCCACTTACTAGTTGGACACCCCCCGGTAAGTGACTTTGCCTTTCACATCTGGCTCCTCACCCAGGGTAGGCAGACTGGCCCTGACCTTATTTAGCAGCTGTGGAGTTTAATTATGAGGATTAATGCACCTGGCCAATGCCTGGCACAAAGCAGCAACGTGACAAATAACATATAGTATTCTTGTAATGTTTTTATTGTCACTTCTAATAATAATGCTGCCAGGGACCTTCATTCTCCACTTCTTCATACTAAATAAATGAGGACTCTTAGAAAAGATGACTCATACAAAGTATGAGAATTTGGCTCAACGAGGCTTTCTTCCTTTTCTGACCAACAGAGTTACCTGCCCAGGTCAACTCTTTGGATGGTTGACTCTGACTACTGATAGGGAAAAGAGGCAGGATCAGATGAGGGCCTGTGGGGGGCTTCTGGAGGCTCGCGACGTTCTAGGTCTTAAGCTGGGTGGTGGTTCCCTGGCTGTTGCCTTTGTAACAATTCACTAAAAATGACACCATTTTTGTTGCATGCTCTTTTCAGGATAGATATCACCCTTCACGATAGAAAAGATGAGAAAGAAAAGGAAGTCATACTCAGTAGTTGATTAAAACCCAAACCTCATTTATTGAGCACTTACCGTGTGCTTGGCATGGCGCGAAGCGCTCTCCACATACAATGCGGGAAGCAGGTGTTATCATTCCCACTTTACCAGAGGATGATGGTAACAGGAGGATAAGGAGCCTTCGCGAGGCTACACACCTAGGACCTGATTTGTTTTTCCAGCACATTGTCACTGCCTCTTATAATGGGGAGGGGGAGCCTGGGCTTGACTGGGACATCACCTCCAGGAAAGGACAAGGCTTCCTGACTTCAGTCTCGGTACAAACGCTTACGAGTCATGAGTTGGTCACAGAAGCCCATTGGTCAGAGGCAGCCCTGCAGCTCGGTTTCTAGCAAAGGTTTCGTGACAGCCCAGCTGAGAGGTGTTCTGGTGAGTGAGCGCCCCTGAGTGAATGTGAGGCACTGGCTAGGTCTCCTGTGTCTGTCCAGCCTCGGTCTGATAGTGGTCAAGAACGTGCCATCCTGGATAGGAGCTAGAGACAGGGGTCCTTCTGCACACTCATGGAGGAAGGCTCACACCTCCTGGGGGCCAAACTAGCGGCGAAACCTAATTGCCTGCTCCTGCCAGGGTGGCCTGGCCTGACTGACAAACCAGGCCACTGAGCATGGATTTGAGGGTGACTGAACCCCTTGGCTTGGGTGGCTCTTTGCTCCTGCCTTGGGAGGGCTCCGGGAGGGACCAGCCTTGGGTCCTGTCCTTAAGAGGCTGACAGCCTCATGGGGAGACAAACTGCATACAAGAGTAACTGTAACACAAGGTAGACCGTGAAGAGACTCACAGAGGAGCCAATACATTTCTCCGAATGCTCAGCAGGAGAGCTAGTAGTTTCCAGCTGGAGTGAGATGGGGGGGGGGGGGCATGAGAGAAGGCTTCATGGAAGAATTATTTGTATTAGAAGCTCTCATCTTTTGCTGGCTCGCAGGCAGAGGTGGTGAGCAGGACCCTGGCCTAGGGTCTGAGGACAGGCTCTGCCCTTCCTAGCTGTGGCACCTGGGACAACTTGCTCAGTCCCTTGAACCTTGGTTTCCTCACGTGTGCAAAGCAGCATGACAAAGTGGGGATGAGCATGGTCTCTGGATTCAAATTCGGCCATCTTGGCTGTTTGCCTGTGGGCAAGTCACTTTAGGGAGCTGAGTCTCAGTTTCTGTATCTGCAAAATGGGATAGTAATAGTATATTCCGCGAAGCATTGTTGTGAGGCTCGAATAAGGTAATCAACGCAGAACATTTAGGACAGCGCCTGGCACACAGCATGCTCTCTAGGTGCGGCTGTTCTGTAGGTGGTGTTAATGGGGAGGGTATTACTCAGTGTGTGGTTTAGATCAGGGATGGGGAGATCAAAGCCTGGTCGCAATTGTTTTCCTTGTCACTATCCGTCAGGTGAGTATTGACTTAGAGGTGAAGAGGAGGGTCTCCCAGGGAGTGAACGGTGTAAGCAAAGACAGGAAGCAGGAGAAAGAACACAAAATTTAGTTTGGATCCTCAGGAGATATAGGATGTAGTTCTGCTGGGTTCTCAGCTTCCTGTGGACTCTTCGAATCCACTATGAAGGGCAATTTCCACCAGCAAATCTTCATGGCTTTCGTTTGCATCTTTTCTGGATACAGGTCTCCGAGAGGATCTGCTCCCTGTCTCCCCAAGGATGGGTCTCCGGGGGATGTTCTGCTTCCCCCTGGGGCTCCTCTTTGGCTCTGTGCTTTTGGTGGCCTCAGCCCCGGCCACCCTCGAGCCTCAGGGCTGCAGGGACAAGGAGCCACAGGTTACTGTCAGCCACACCTATAAGATTGATGTGCCCAAGTCCGCTCTGGTCCAGGTCGAGACTGACCCCCAGCCCCTTAGTGACGATGGGGCCTCACTCCTGGCCTCAGGGGAGGCCGAGGAACAGAACATCATCTTCAGGCACAACATCCGCCTGCAGACGCCACAGAAGGACTGTGAGCTGGCAGGTAGCGTCCAAGCCCTCCTGGCCCGAGTGAAGAAGCTGGAGGAAGAGATGGCAGAGGTGAAGGAGCGGTGTGATGTTCAGCGCTGCTGCCGAGGAGTTGCCGGTGAGCTTTTACCATCTGGTATTCATTCAACAAACAACTAACGGGCGCCTTCCACATGCCAGGTGTCCTGTGGGAGTCTGGTGTGCTCCCACCTCCCTCTGGGTTTTCTAAGGGTGGGGTGGGGGTCTCATCTTCGACACTAGCTCCAGGAAGCATCTGCGAGCCTCAGTAGAGAGGGACCAGCAACTCTTTGTAGAAAAAATCTTTAACGTTTATTCATTTCTGAGAGACAGAGTGTGAGCGGGGGAGGGGCAGAGAGAGAGGGAGACCCAGCATCCGAAGCAGGCTCCAGGCTCCGAGCTGCCAGCACAGAGCCCGACGAGGGGCTTGAACCCACAAACTGTGAGATTATGACCCGAGCCAAAGTCGCTCCCTTAACCAACTGAGCTACCCAGGTGCTGAGGGACCGGCAACCCTGAAAGGGAGTCTGGACTCCTGAGTTTACACTTCTGGGTGTTGTTTGACCTGTGGATCCAATCTCTACTGGAAGGGGAAGCAGTGGGAAAGACAGGAAGGACAGTCAGCCTTGGAGCTAGACAGGACTGGGTACAGATGGGTTTCGCTGCTTTTTAGTTGTGTGACTCTGGGTCAGTTCCTGAAGTTTTCTAAACTGCCCAGTTAGGAAAACTCTATCCACTAGTCTAGTTCTGAGGACTCTAGATGCCGTACATAAGTTCCCTGGCCCATAGCTGATAATTACAAAAGCTGATCCGAGTATCCAGTGGTATGTTGGCGTACCTGTTCAGGCTGGAGGAAGTGCTACCGTTGAGAGCGCCTCCTGTGTACCAGACACAGAACTAGGCACCAGGGACACTGCCGTGAATGAAACAGCACGGGATTGCCGCCGAGGAGCCTGCACGTCCAAAGTTTCTAGGAAGGAGAGAGGGTGTTCTGAGCAGCAGGAGCCGGGCTGTTGAAGGGCCAGGGCCTCCAACTGCCTCTTGCTGCCTGGGGTCAGAGAGGGGAGCCTGGGTGATCCCTTCTCCCGCCCCTCACCCCCGTAGTGAGACGCGGCCGGTTTGTAGCTTCTGGAGGCCCCCTTTGCCAGGATTCAGTTTGGGCTCATCTCCCAAGGACCCGGCCTTGCTAGGTCCAGCAACCTCCAGCCAAGACAAGACGAGCTTCTGCGCTGGCGCGAGGACGCGCAGGCTGGGGACGTGAACGCACCTCCATTCTTAAACGTCCTAAGTAATTACTGCCGTTTAGAGCAGAGGGAACCCGAATTCACCTGAGCACTTGGATGAGAAGGGGAGGGGAAGGGGACTTCCCGTGGCTTTGGGGCATAAAAGGAGGGCACAGTTTGTGAATGTCACAGGTCAGAGTCCGGCCGGTCGGGGGGGGAGAGGGGGCGGAAAGGGCGGACCCCAGTCTTCTGCAGGGGCCCTGCCCTCCTTCAAAGACAGTGCCCAGGGCCCACCAGCCCGCTCTTACCGGAGCTCCAGGGAAGGGAGAGGCCCGCTCGCCGGCCCGCACCCCCTCCAGCCTACCTTCCTCTCGCCGGCAGGTGCCAACGGCCACTGCAGCGGCCACGGGACCTTCTCCCCCGAGACCTGCGGCTGCCGCTGCGAGCAAGGCTGGGAGGGCGCCGCATGCGAGCGGCCCGCCTGCCCCGGGGCGTGCAGCGGCCACGGGCGCTGCGTGGACGGCCGCTGCGAGTGCGACGCGCCCTACGTGGGCGTCGACTGCGCCTACCCCGCCTGCCCCGAGAACTGCAGCGGCCACGGCGTGTGCGTGCGCGGCGCGTGCCGGTGCCACGAGGACTTCACGTCCGAGGACTGCAGCGAGCGCCGCTGCCCCGGCGACTGCAGCGGCCACGGCTTCTGCGACACGGGCGAGTGTTACTGCGAGGAGGGCTTCAGCGGCCCGGACTGCGCCCAGGGTGAGAGCGCCGACGCCTGACTCTCTCCTTTCCCTGCTGGGGGCGGGCACCCTCAGACCCTGTTACACTTGGTGCTCCGGGGAGGGGGGGGGGGGAACTCGACGTCCAGCCCACGCACGCCAGAGCCCCCAGAGGGCTTATTAAACACAGATTGCTGGCTCGGCCTGCGTGTCTGATTCGGCAGGCCTGGGGTGGGGCCCTGGGGTGGGCATTAATAAGTTCTAGGTTGCGGGACCACTGATCTTAGGTGATCTGATGGTGCTGTGTGTGTGTGTGTGTGTGTGTGTGTGTGTGTGTGTGTGTGTGTCTGTGTGTGTCTGTGTGTGTCTGCTGATGACCGGATCAGGGTGAACTCCCCCTCACGTAACTTCCGGCGGGTGTGTGGGGAGGGGTGTCCAGAGGGGTGCTCAGCACGGCTTCTTTGTGCTCTCATGCCTGCCACCACGGTGTTCAGTGTATAGTAGGTGCTCAGTGAATACACATTGGCTATGCATTCCCCCTCCCCTCGCTTGCTTCACCCTCTGCACACCTGTTCCTGTTCTGCATACAGTGGTGGCCCCCCAGGGCCTGCAGCTGCTCAAGAGCACGGAGGATTCCCTGCTGGTGAGCTGGGAGCCGGCCAGCGAGGTGGACCACTACCTCCTCAGCTACTACCCCCTGGGAGAGGAGCTCTCTGGGAAGCAGATCCAAGTGCCGAAGGAGCAGCACAGCTATGAGATCCTTGGTTTGTTGCCTGGCACCAAGTACATGGTTACCCTGCGCAACGTGAAGAAGGAGGTTTCCAGCCGCCCACAGCATCTGCTTGCCACCACGGGTGAGGAAGCGGCCAGGTTTCCCAGGAAAGGCCCCATTTTAAATGCTTTCTTCCATCATCCTTGCAAATACCCTTCAACTACTCAGAACATTGCCCTGATTTGGGGTTGAAAAGCATAGCTGCTGCAATCCTAGTTTCTGGAGAAAAATCGCAGTTCTTGCTCCCCTCTCTCTGCTCCTCCAAGTCAGTGATAGAGCCTGCTGGGTTGGGGCTCAAGGGCACTTCTCTGCCCCCCTGAGAATAGTAAGGTCTGATTGCCCTGCACCACACACAAGCAGCCAAGGAGCACATCTGCACACCCAAGCCCTTGTTGAGCCTTTGAAGCCATTCAGCAAGTTCAAGCTGGGATGGGTGAAGATTTGCTGAAGCCCCCTGCATCAGATTTATCTTAGCAGGAAAGATAGAGAACAAACAGTGTAATTGAAGACAGCTAGCGAAGAGGCTTGGGTAGGATTTGGCTGGCGAAACACCATAGGCCTGGCATCAGTGGGGACCGCCTCATTCTGAAGGGTCAGGGATGGAGGTTGGTACTGGAACCCAAAAAGAGCTGTGGGAGAGGGCTGCCTGAGGAGGTGCTTTGGGTAGAGATGCAGGCAGTCCACCTGGAGGGAAGGAGAAGGAAGGGAGGGAGGGAAGGGGAGGAGAACAGTTGCCTGAACTCTCTATCCTGCCCTCTGATCTCCTGGTGACTCACTGGCTGAACTTAACTAGAATCCAGAGGGCAAGAGAATCTGACTAACACAATTCATAGAGGTCATAATCTGGGAGACAGGAGGATAGAGGATGGATCTGGAGGGACAGAGGTTCCAGCACACCACCTAATGTTACCACAGTGTTTGGAAGGACAGACATCACTGCTTACTATTTAGAATTTCTTGTTTTCTTGTGAAAGTTCTTAGATCTTCAAGGACTTGGAGAAACCTATTATTTGAGTGAGTCTGATCCATATATGCACTCATCATGTTTTACTGAACATCTACTATGTACCAGGCGTAGTGTTTTGGATGCTAATAAAAATCATCTGCCTCCACCCTTTGCTAAACTCCTGGGGAAAGATCCAGGAAGACCTGGATGGATGGGGTTTGGGGCACATGTCTCTGCAGAAACATTTCAGTTGCCTATCCTGTTTGGCGGTGGAGATAGGGATGGCTCTATGTTGGAAAAGGCCATGAAGGACCTGTCCTCCTGGGAGCACAATTTGCAATTGCTTTTGTCACCCCCCTCCAGCCATAGACCCCTTGGAATACTTCTGGAGTTGAGCAGGTTGGGTTTATTGACTGTTGGGGGTGGGACAGCTCACTGCAGCGGCTGTGAGCATCTCTGTAAGAGCTTTAGAAAGGACTGGGATACAATTGGGACTTGTATTTAGGTGATTTGGGGGAAGTCAAAGCCAGCAGGGGTTTGTTTTGGCTTGCATGCTGTTGGGAAGGGGAGTTAATTCTATGGTAACTTAGTGAACCTTATCTAGGAAGAACAGACTAGAGGGAGGCTAAAGCCATCATCAATAAAGAAAGGGTAGTCACTCATATCAGGAGAGAGAATATTTAGTCGTTTTTGTGGTTTGGACCATTGTTCACATTTTTGTCAGTGTTCAGACACGATCACAGAATGGTCCTGTTTTGTCTTGATCTGTCATGGCCACACAGTGGCTTGTCTGATGTTGATGTTCTGTGCAACCATTTATGTTCAATGGGAGCACACCCAAGCCAACCCAGTGAGAACCAGGCCAGCCCCCCACTGCTGGGCTGCTTTTCTCTTTCTCCCGTTTTTGTCTGTGGCTGCCTCTGCCTTCAGACAGGCCAGTGCCCCAAGCTTCCCAATGAAGAGGAGAGACATCTGTTCTGAAAGTCTTAGTAACCCCTCTTGGCTTCTGCTCTAGGGACTTGTAAAATCTTGTAAGTGCGAAGCTTGTCTTTCTGTCTAATCTGATTCATATTAAACCCATTCTTATTTGCTCCTCAGGGGAGCCTCAGTCTGAGAGATACTTATCCCCAAAATAATCTTGAATATTTTCATTAAGTCTCCGCTTTTTCATTTGTGAGCTGAGTAGGACCCTTCTGTGATTCTTGAGTCACTTCCGTTACTCACGTCTTGACCTGTTCCCTCAAGGAATTCCCACCTTCGAAGGAAGAGCCTGGAGGCTGGCAGGTAGAAGCCAGTAGGTGGGAAGAAATTCTTCAGAGAAAAGGTTCTGTGAGCTTCTTTGTTCATAACAGTGAAACAGGAACATTCAGAGCTGAGGGACCTTGAGAACACCATGTTCACCCCCTTCCTGATGCACAGATTCTCTGTCCCATGTCCTCGACAAGTGGTCAGTAGGCCTAGGTGGGAGCACTGCCAAGGTGGTGAAGGTGGGCATGTGACCGAGGAGAAGGGCAAGGCTGGGGAGTCTAGGGGCTTGTCTTCCCTGTTCCAGACTTCAGGTCAGACCACATCCACCTGGGATACAGCCTTTGGAATGCAAAGTGCTCCCAGAGAATGGGTCCCCTCCCCAGCTGCCACTCAAAAGTTCTTCCCTTGGAGCCACACCAGGAATCCATTCTTTTGTATTCATCATTATAATTCCATTGTTTTCTTAGGGGAGGGGGGAAACATTGAGCCATTAATACTTGCTGTGAACAAATGGGCCCAATAACTCTCCTTTGCAGGCTGGACAGGTTGGGCAGCTGAGGGTGCCAGGTCTAAACTGTGGTAGAAAGTGCAAGAAGGATCCTCAGAAGGACCAAGTTAAAGTTCACCAAACTACTATATAGTTTGGCTTAGCGTTAGTCCTCATAGGAGAATCTGAGAGGTGAGGAAGGAGCTATAATTTGGGAGACAGAGGACGAGAAAATTTTAAAATTTCAAACGCGTTTCCCACACTTTACATGGGAGGGCCTGAGTGCCTCATGCTGGGGTGCAGTCTTTGAGGGACCCTTCTGTGATTCTTGAGTCACTTCTGCTAAAGGGGGTGTTTCATTCAGAGAAGTCTGCCCCCAGGGCCTGGTGGTTTGGATGACTGGTTGGATCCGAGATCTGGAGGTTCTGGAGGTTTGGATGGCTGGTTGGAGAGGTGTGGCCCAGGACTTGGCCCACAGCAGCTTGGGCAGGGGGGCAGCCTGGCATCTGATGGGAAGGGATGGGAGACAGGAGGCTTTCCCAGAAGATAGTCTTCCCTCCATGGATAATGTGAGGACCAATAGTTTATTTGCTACTTTGGTAGTCTTGAGACACCTGTTAAGGACTGTGTCCTGGGCTGAAGCACGTTCTCAACGTGTCAAGAAAGGGCACTGACCTGGGAGCCAATGGCCTGTTACAGACCTGCTGGACCTCTGCTCTTCACTGCTTTCTCCTGCCTTCCTTGACCCCTGCCCTAGATCCGGCTGTGCTTGGCACCGCGTGGGTGACAGAGGAGACTGAGAGCTCCCTGGATGTGGAGTGGGAGAACCCCCCGACCGAGGTGGACTACTACAAGCTTCAGTATGGCCCTCTGACAGGGCAGGAGGTGGCTGAGGTCACCGTGCCCAGGAGTGGTGACCCCAAGAGCCGATATGACATCACTGGTAAGAGCCAACCCTGGGCATGTGAGATGTTCGCCATGGATGCCAAGGTGGGGACAGTGTGCACAGAGGGTCCTGGGGCCCTAGGAATCACTTGAACTCTGACCCTGGAAACTACAAGATGTGAGCCCATTCTGTAGGCCTGCAGACTGTGCTCCAGCATCCCAGAGCTGACTGGAATCTCAGAGCACCTGGTCAACAGATCATAGGCCCGATGTGCTCTTGAAAACTGCCTGTGTTTCAGGGTGGATATAGTGGCACAGATGTTCCTTTTGGAAGAGCTCTGTGTGTGTGTGTGTGTGTGTGTGTGTGTGTGTGTGTGTGAGAGAGAGAGAGAGAGAGAGAGAGAGAGAGAGAATGAGAGAGAGAGACTGGGTTGTTTGGCATGGTGCATGGGGAGTCATACTGGGAGGCCTGGGTGGGGATGTCCTGTCCCAACTGACCAAGTGAATCTGCTGAGTGCTGAAAATCTGATGGTTGCTAAGGAAATGGGACCTTCAGGGCTGGATCATGTTTTGTGGCTCCTGAAGCTTATAGAATTCTCAGGGCTCTCTTTAGGGAAAATAATACACAATCATGAATACCCGTGTGAATACCCTTGGAAGTGGCCTATGCAGTGGAGGGGGCCCTGAGGCTTCTTAGCTCTGTGGTTCAGTTCTCCTCTGGGGCCTCATTCTGCTGTCCGCTCTGTGAGTTGCATCTTGAAAGGACATCTTTGAGGTTCCCAGCATTTGTAGAGCGGAGAACAGTGGGTGTGTATCACACGTGCCTCTATTTGTCTGCACTTTGCCTCAGTCTGGATATCGGTGCCGGTGCTGTGAACAACAGTCATTCAGATTTGCTGCTACAGAGAAATAACAAGCAACAACAACAGCAAAAGGCAGAGCAAAGAAGAAAATAATGGAATACAATGAGGCTAATTAGAAAAGAAACTTTTGAGGGAAAAGGATTGCTGGGGGCAGAAAAACACTCGGGCTGTAAATAAAACTGGGAGATCTGTGCTTGGTGGCCCAAGGAAGGAGCTCCATCAGGCCCTCATCCGCTCTGGCCCCCTGCTCCCCCATAAGTCTTTCGACGACGCCTCGTATCCCACTGGTCCTGCCGCCCTTTCTCTGCCTTAGATTAGCCTTCAGGTGAGGAGCATAGCCCCTCAGCTCCCTCACAAGAGAGACCCTGGGGGAGAGCAGGGCTGGGGGCGAGGTTCTGGAGCCGGAACTCATCGCGCACTGGCTGCTTGTTTGCAGGTCTACAGCCCGGAACAGAGTATAGGATCACTGTCATCCCCATGAAAGGAGAACTGGAGGGCAAGCCGATTCTCCTGAATGGCCGCACAGGTAGGAGCTATTTGGAGGCACTGTGAACATTTCTCAGGTTTTCTTCCTGATGTTTTTCTTGGCTGACTCCTCCCCAGATAAAAACCCTGGGATGTAGAGAGAGTCTCTTTGTGTACTGACATCTATTTTGTGGGGCAGGGGAAGGGAAGTAAACACTTCTATTTGAAATGTTTCTTACTGTTGAAAATCTCCCCCAGGATCTTGGAGTCCAGGGGAAAGGCCATTTCTGACACCTTTCTGCTTATTTCATTAGCTTTAATCACTGGGTTATTTTATTCATTATCTTGGACTTAGACACACGACTCCGTATTACCAAAGAAAGTTGTTCTAAAATTTTTTTCTTGTCATTCCTGTGTTTTTTCCTGATGATCACACTCACTCACTCTGCTTTAAAATGTCGAAAGAAGGGCGCCTGGGTGGCTCAGTCGGTTAAGCGTCCGACTTCGGCTCAGGTCATGACCTCGCAGTTTGTGGGTTCAAGCCCTTCATCGGGCTCTGAGCCTGGATCCTGCTTCGGATTCTGTGTCTCCCTCTCTCTCTGTCCCTCCCCTGCTCTCTCTCTCTCTCTCTCTCAAAAATAAGCATTAAAAAATATTTTTAAAAATGTCAAAAGATGTTAAAGGCCCTCACATGGGAGTAGTGGTATATTTAGCATCTGTGGATCGAGATAACAGATAATGACAAACGTTATAAATCAGTAACATTTGACACTAAGTTTGTGATTTATTAATCATAAAAGAATTTGCAATCCTTGTAGTCATACATGCAAGATAGTCCACGTAATTTTCAGTTTTTAGCTGAGGCTTGAGTCCATATGAAATGGTGCGTTTCCTGCAAAGCTGTGGTTCTGCCAGCCCACGTTGGGAACCGGTGAGCTGGAGTCTAATGCCACTTGGGGAAGGCTGATCCTTGAAGCTGGCCAAGAAGGGATTTTTGAATTCTGAGACTTCCCTGAAAAGTGTTTTAGTTCTTTTCAGTGCAGTCCTGGCAGGAGCTGGTCGGGCTGGTGAGATGGTGCAAGAATTGAGTTCGCTATTTCGGTTGCCTAACAGATTGCATATCAGTAGTGTGAAAGTTCTAGTCGGCCAGTTGTGAAGGAGAAGATAGAACCTAATTTATGAACTACACAGTACAGACTGTGGAGCTGGCCCGAATGGTGGACTTGTGGAAAACTTGTAGGGGCTGGGAAATGGCAAGGAGGTCCTTGTTTCCAGGGGCTTTCTTGTCAGCTCTGAATTACTTGAGAGCCCACGATGCATCAGGCATTATACTAACAATTACTTCCGGAAAATTGTCTCATTTAGTTCTCCCTGTGGCCATGTGGTAGGTCCTATTATTGTTTCTAAGTCACATATGAAAAACCACAAGAACTGAGAAGCTAAGTGTAGGATCGCCCAGCCAAGAAATGACAGAGCTGGGATTTGAACCCAGGATGGGTTCCTCTTGGGTGGACACAAAACTAAAGGGCATCCCACTTTCACCTTTTCACCCATTGTTTCTGGTTAATCCTTATACTTTTTACCTCCTAACTAGAAAACTTTCTGTGACTCCTCATTGCCTTAGGATAATGCAGAAACCCTTCTATCTTGGCCTCAAGGGACCCAACCAAACTGGGTCGTTGTTCTTACCACTTCTGAACGGGAAGCCTTCTTGCTGCTGGACTGTTCTTAGGGTTTCTTAACACAGAAAGCTTATCTCTACATCATGATGGATTTGTTCATGTAGTTACCCCAGCCTAGGAAGCCCTCCACGGTTATCTCTAGCTATCCATTAATTCAGTGGGGAATTCAATTGATACAAGCCATCAGTTGATTCAACAAACACGAATTGCAGAGTAGAGCTGGGCACTAGAGACGTGGTCCCTTTAGATACTTCCACAGCTGGAAAGTCCTGGTCCTTGCCCTTCAGGGACTCATAGCAATAAGATCACTCATCCTTCCAGACCCAGCTCCAACCTTAGCCTCTCCACTGAGGCCTTGTAGGACCACATTAAATAGCAGCCATTTTTGCCTCTGAGTTTTTGGAGCATTTAATCACACATGGCCTTGAATTGATGGTTAACCTTTCAAGTATATTATCCCAACTAGAATGTGAACACTCAAGAAGTGTTTTTATTGTCAATTATATTCTAAACGCAGGATGGGATATTTTATTGGATAGCAAATAAATGTGTGTCATGTGCCCTATGAACATAAAAAAAAAAAGAGGCAATAATGTCTGAGGTCAGGAAACACTCTCAAACCTGGCTAGACTGTTCATTAATTTAAGGGGAAAAAAATGTTTTGCATTTCATGAGCTAGAAGAAGACCCTGGAATGTAAGAACAGCATAGCCGTGCGCAGGGAGGAAATGACACAGTTCAGGTATTTTCCATTTAACAAGTCACTCGGTGGAACTAATCCACGAAAGGGAAGGGGTCAATTGAAAATCCTCACCCTGTTAAGACACTCGGAGTGCACTGAAGCGTCTCCCACAAAGGCCAGGCTTCAGAAGCAGGTCAACTTCAGAGTAGCAGACACCAGCCAGGCCAGCATCTTCAGCGGCGAGTGTCCCTGACTTCTCTGCCGGACCCTCCACAGCCACCTCACGTCACGTGACAAGACGAGCAGGCCACTAACTGGGAGGCGATGCTGTCCCTTTGTCCTCAGTTTCTCCATCTGTCAAATGAAAGGTTAGACTAAATAAGTTTAAAGTCCCTCTTTTTCACATCATTATGAGTCTTAATAACTTCTCCGATGCATGCGTTTTGCAATGGTGGGTACGGAACAAAGGACTGCTTGCTTTGTTGTAATTTCACAAGCTGCCACGCGCAGTGGAACATACAGCCTGGCATATTCACGTGTTAACAGTTTTCTTCGAACTTTTCCCTTTGATGATGCTATGAAATAACAATTTTGCTTCACTGAGGATCTTGTTCACTTTTTACTGCTTTCCAAACACACTGCTCTGTTTGAAATGGCCCAGCCCTAAAACTTGCCTTCTTAAATTCCTTCATGTTTCAAGATGAACTCCTGCCAACATTCAGAGCTCCTGCCTCACACAGCCACCCATGCACACCCGGTGGCTGAAAAATAATGATTTTTGTCATTTGAATACCCACTGTTATTCTAGGTGCTGCAGGGCTTGATAAACATTACCTTTAGTCCTTATAATAGCATTGTAAACATTATTATTCCCATTTTACAGGCGAGAAAATGGAAGACTACAGAATTTAGGAGAGTCAGGGTGAACCAGTGAATGGCATTTGAACTTAGGTTTGCTTGAGGTCAAATCACCACCTTTCCAGAAGCAAAGCTAGAGGAGAGCAGGAAAAGGAATTCATCTGTGGCACATTCTCTACAAGTAATGCTTGTGGAATAATTTTATTGCCACAGTGAAGGCAGTAGGGGAGGCTTGAGAAAACAAGATCCTGGGACGCATGGCCACGGTAGTCGGGAGGAAAGCCTCACCTTCCAGGAACTCACTATCAAACTAGGGGCGTAGGCCCTTTCCCCCATCTTTGCCCCCAAGCTCATATGCCCATAGATTTTAGATTCTGGCAGTGCCATTTTCCACTATGCCAAAGGGATGATTCAGAAGTAGCCATTGTGAATGGAAAAAGCTGTTCCTAATGCCTGTGGCCATGGGCTGGGCAGGGACACATGAGGTTGGTGTTCCAGCACAGACTGAGGACAGCCATGTCCTACCCAAACCGGTGGTGAATCTCATTATAAAGTGGAATAAACTTTCCTGCTGTGCCTAGAGCTCTTAATTAGCTGCTTCTGTATACTTAGTTTTGTAGATTAGATCTTCTGGAGTGGGGCTCCTCTTTATTCTAACACATGCAACTTAAAAGTCTGTCTACCCAGTCTTGTCTTAAATCTCTCTGACCTTGCACGACCCTGAGAAAGGTCCCATCAGGGCTGCTAGCATCCAGTAGGTGGGCAGGGAGTTGGGGGCTGGGTGGGAGAGCCAGTCTCCTCACTGAGGCTCCCACCATGACTCATCTATGACTCAGCCAGCGTCTGCAGCTGCTGGAGGACTTTGTTCCATGAAAAAACTGCTTATGATCCTCACATCCCTTCTTGGCAGAGAGGGAGGCTTTGGTACTGCTAAGCTGGAGCAGGAGTGTGGCCTCCCATCGGGGTCCCAACACCAGGGCTGTCCTCCTGCTTCTGTGTCGTGGCATCTGGTTCCCATCCTTAGATTTATCATATAGAGGAGCAGCCCCATGAAGCCCCTCCTTCTGACTCAGGGTGTTGTTAGGGGATCGAGAGAAAGGGCAGAGTCCTGAGTTCGAGGCTGGCCAGTCTTCTTAGCTGGCTTCATGACCTTGGAGAAGTCACATCTCCTCTCTGGGCTACATCTCTGACCCTGGCACGGGAGGATTCTGCTTTTCTTTCCCACCTTCGTACTCTTCACAGTCAAGATGCGTTTCCTGGCTCTTCTCCACTCCTTGAGTGCCCCGGGACTGTTGAGGGAACCAGATGCACCAGGCTGGTCACACTCACATGGGCATGGTGGCTCTTGAGAGGGCTACGCACAAGGCAGCCCTGACCCCCCAAAGCATAGGCCTGTGTCCTGGGTCCCGCATCTCTGGGGCCAAGCACTGGTCTGGGGCAGGGAGGGGTGGTGGGAGGCACTGCTGGGACCTTGAGTTGTGCAGATGTGGGTCACTTTGGAGAGGATGAGGACCAGGGACTTTAAGAGGCAGGACTGTCAGGGTGTCCTAGCTCTTTTCCCCCGTCCTCACTTTCCATTCTAAATGTCCCCATTCCTGAGTCAGTGCTAATGCCCGTTGCCGTGGGCTGGAGCAGGGACATGTGAGGTCGGTGTTTGAGCAGAGACTGAGCATGCCATGCCCTACCCCAAGTGGAATAAACTTTCCTGCTGAGCCTAGAGCTCTTAATTAGCTTCTTCGGTATACTCAGTTTTGTAGATTAGATCTTCTGGAGTGGGGCTCCCCATTTTTATTTTTATTTTTATTTTTTATTAAACTTTTTATGTTTATTTTTGAGAGAGAGAGCACAAGCAGGGGAGGGGCAGAGGGAGGGAGACACAGAATCCCAAGCAGGCTCCAGGCTCTGTGCTGTCAGCACAGAGCCCGACTTGGGGCTCGAACTCACAAACTGTGAGATCATGACCTGAGCCGAAGTCGGATGCCTAACTGACTAAGCCACCCAGGCAACCCCAAAGTGGGGCTCCCCGTTATTCTAACACATGCAAGTGAAAGGTCGACCTACCAAGATTTTCCCAGATGGAGGGGTCACCTTCGGAGGCTCTTTTCATTCCTTCCCTGTCATGTGCAGAATCATGCTTTGCACAGAAAAGGGGGACCAGGGTGGGGACCGAGTTCTCTCTCTTGTGCTCACTTTCCCTTGAGCATCCTCTTAGAACCTGCTCAAGTCTGCAGAGGCCCGGGACAAGACCCTGTCACTGTCTGCTTCTGACTTCACCGTCCTCTGCCGTGACGTCTGCCCAACCAGTCTCCCAAGAGGAACTGGAGACTGTTTCCAGCTGTCACTGCAAGCTCCAGTCCCCTGCTGTGTATGGATTCAGATGGCAGGAACCTTTCAGATCACACTTGATGCTATTTATTTATTGTGATTATTTTCATGAGAAAAGGCTGATGATAGTGCTGCTGAGACACAGTGGTATCAGGCAGGGTCTTCGGCAGATAGGAATGGTTCACAGCTGGGCTCTCCCACTTAAAGTGTCCAGGTGCAGATTCCTGGTCCCATTCTCCCCGCCCTCTCCTGAAAACCCTGCCCTCCCTCAGATCTGTCCATCTCTGTAAATGGTCACCCCATTCTACAAATCGCTCGGGTCTCAAATCAACATGGATGGATGGAAGGGTGGATTTGTATCCCACATCAGCCCCATCGGCAGATTCTGACACGTTTACATTTGAAATCTCCCGAGTGCAGCCTTTCTCGTGACTTCATCCCTGCCACACTGGTTCACATTCCTGTCTTCCCTCGCACTGTTGGGACAGCCTCCCAGGTGACCTCTACTCTTGACCTACTATAGCCTGTACTCTCTCTGGCAGCCAGAGGGACCCTTTGATAATTTAGGTCAGATCATGCCATTCTTCTGTGCAAAACCCCCAGGGGCTTCTTACCTCATTCAGTGCAGTAGCCACAGTCATTATAGTGGCCTTGGACGCCATCCACGGTCCACTCGCCCCTTACCTCCCTGGACTCACTTCCAGCCACTCAGCTCCTCACTGACTCTGTCCTGTTGCTTTTCCCTGGCTATGTGGAGCAGGGCCTTTGGACTTGCTCCTTCTGTGTGGAATGAGGTGCCCAGACAGTACGTGCCTGCTGCCTCATTTCGTTTAGGTCTTTGTTCAAATGTTACCTTCCCAGTGAGATGGCTCTTTCCTGACCTCCCTGTCTAAACTCACAAACCGCTTTTGCTCAGCATCTTCTAACCCTATATCTTGCCTCATTGGGCTTCCTAATACTATCACATCTTGTTTATTGTCTGTCTCCTTGAGGAAAATGTAAGTTCCATAGCAGAGAGTCTTTATTCTGTTCATTGCTTAGACAGTTGGCCCTTAACATGGATTTGAACTGCACCAGTCCACTTATGTGCAGCTTTTTTTCAATAAATATACTGGAAAAGTTTTTTGAGATTCGTGACACTTTGGAAAAACTCAGACAAAGTTTAGAAATATAGCCTAGAAATCCTGAAAAAATTAAGGGAAAGTAGGTATCATTGGAAGAATACAGTATATGATACAACATACAAAATATGTGTTACTTGAATGTTCGTGTTATCAGTAAGGCTTCTGGTCAACAGCAGGCTATTAAGTTTTTCGTGAGTCAAAAGTTACACGTGGATTTTTGACTGAGCAGAAGAGAATTGAGGTGCCTGATTCCTGCATTGTTCAGGGGTCAACGGTATTCGTATCCTAGGGCCGCCGTAGCAAAATACCAAAGACCGGGTGGTTTAAAACAATAGAAATTTATTGTCTCCCTGCTGTGGAGGCTATGAAGTCTGAGATCAAGGTGCCTGCAGGACTCCGCTCTCTCTTGGAAAGCTGTAGGGGAGAGTCCTTCCTCACCCCTCTAGCTTCAGTTGTTTGTTGGCAATCCTTGTCAATCTGTGACTTATAGATGCGGCGTTCTAGGCACATGGTGGGCTTCTTCATATCATCTTCCCTGTGTGTGTGTGTGTGTGTGTGTTTGTGTGTGTCCAAACTCCCCCTTTCATAAGGACACCAGTCATACTGGATTAGGCTCACTCTAATGACCTCATTTTGACCTGATTATCTCTAGAAAGACGCTATTTCCAAGTAAGGTCACATGCTGAGGTACGGAGGGTTAGCACGTTGACCAAGCTTTTGGTGGGGGAGGGGCACACTTAAAAAAATTTTTTTTAATGTTTATTTATTTTTGAGAGACAGAGTGTGAGCAGGGGAGGGGCGGAGAGACAGGGGACACAGAATCCGAAGCAGGCTCCAGGCAGGCTCACTTTAATTTATAACTGAGTTAAACCGGGGCGCCTGGGTGGCTCAGTCAGTTAAGCATCCGACTTTGGCTCAGGTCATGATCTCAAGGTTTGTGGGTTCGAGCCCCTTGTCTGGCTCTGTGCTGACAGCTCCGTGTCTCTGTCTCTCTCTGGCCCTCCCCTGCTTGTGCTCTGTCTCTCTCAAAAAATAAATAAACATTACAAAAAATTAAAAAAATAGAAAATGAATAATTGAGTTAAACTGAATTCCCAGCTCCAGCTAGGCACTCAGGGAACGTTTGTAGAATGTGTGACTATCATTTACTAGCTGAGTGACCTTGGCTAAGTTATCTAACCTCTCTGAGCCTGGTATGTATGGTTAGTGCTCTAAAAATGGTAACCATTATTAATGTTCGAAATTAGTACATGGGGAATCTGATACAACCTTGAGTTGTTAGTATGAGGTTTGATAGGGTAATGTGTGAAAAGCATCTTACATTTAGTATACACTCAATTGATGACAGTTGGTTTATTAAATATGCACTGTCTCTGGTAACAGAACATATTTCATTTCCTTGCACACAAAGAAGACACTGCCATTGTGCTCAAGAAAGGTGATCCTAGTTGATGTGAAAAAAATGCAGCTTTGTAGAGTCGGAACTTCTCTGCTGGAGGACCCTTGGCCAAGAGAACCAGGGCAGGATGGGGAGGAAGGAAAGCTGCTTAAATTTCTGAGAGGAGGAACCTGTTTCGTGTGGCTTTACCCAAAAGGGTATAGATCCGCAGGTGGGGAGGGGTCTTGGCACCAAATGTCAGCTTTGTTCTGTGCAGCGCCCTTATCAGTGACCTTGAACGGATGCTGCACTCAGATGCTTACCTATTAGGTTTGTAAATGATAAGCTAGAAAGGAAAATCAGCATGTTGAGTGAAAGACTAAATTATAAATGAAGTCCATAAGGTGAAATATAACAAGAATAAACATTGGAGATGTATTTTATATGCATCTTAAATGGGGAAGATGTGGCTCAATGTGGGATTCTCAGCCTTGGCTGTGCATCAGAATTACCTGCGGAGTCTTGCTTATTTGTTTTTTCAGCAGAGATGTCAGCGCATATCTGAGACTTGAAATGAGCTCTCTGCAGGTGATACTGAGGAGGTGCCCAATGTTGACAACCCCTGGGTCAGCAGGGACACGTGTTGAAAAGCGTAGAGATTTTCTGAGGCTGTGGGCTGAAGATATGTTATTGAGGGAACAGTGTCTAGGACATGGAGGGGCATGTTGTTCTTGGTTCGTCCTTCTAGAACATCAACCTTGCATAGGCAGGGATTTCTGATTGTTTTATTCATTGGTGACTCCTGAGTGCCATTATATTCCCTGGCATGAAACGGATGGTCAGTGAATTGTTGAATGAATGGACTGAGTTTTGGGGATTTTTCTTTGATCAAGGGAAAGAAAGCATGTCCAGATGTAAGTGCCAGGTCTAGAAACTGTAATTTGAAAGTATAATATGATATTATATGGTATGGCATGATATGATATAATGGTACAAAAGTTAATAACCTACAAATACAGACATTGGAGAGGTGAAGCTGTTTTGACTTGAGGTGAGTTAGGAAGGAGAATGGTTACTATTCTTGAACACCTGCTTGAGGGTCTCCCAGAAGAAGCATTAGGTGTATTCCATATGTCTCTTGAAGGAGTTCCATTTCGTGTGACTACATTTGCAGGAGTCTTGTCTAACGTGCTCATTGGTCTCAAAATGGAAGGGATTGTTTTGTCCATCAGGGAGCCCTTTCTCAGCCTGCAGTTCAAGTAGAGGCCAGCTGTCTACCTGTCACAGATGATGGAGAGACCCTCTTGCATTGTATGGACCACGGAACTCGGTCACCTGGATGAACTAGATCTTGAAGCACCTGTGATTTTGGCCAGCCAAACGTCTTCTCTAATTTTTCTTTCTCGTATATTTTTATGAAGAAATCGATAGCCCAACCAACGTGGTCACCGACCGAGTGACAGAAGACACAGCGGTAGTCTCCTGGACCCCAGTCCGGGCTGTCGTAGACAAGTACGTGGTGCGCTACACCTCTGCTGATGGGGACACCAGGGACATGGCGGTGCCCAGGGAGCAGAGCAGCACCGTCCTGACGGGCCTGAAGCCGGGAGAGGCGTACAGAGTCTACGTGTGGGCCGAGAGGGGCAGCCAGGAGAGCAAGAAGGCCGACACCAAGGCCCTCACAGGTAACAGAGGAATGGGAGGCTAAACAGATTTCCTCACAGCAGGGAGGAGGCTGATTTTTGAATCAGGAGTCCGATGCCCACCTAGCATCAGCTCTTTTGCTTGCAGGGGTGGGGAAGGGGGTTGCAAGAGCAATTTCAAATTTCACAATTATGATTTCTCCCCTTTTCAAACAAAAGAGACCAGCCTTTTTACGTTACACAGAAGGTCATACTTATTTGGGTTAGAATTCCATATGCAACTCTCTCAGAGAAGAGTAACACTTCCTAATTTTCATTTTTTTGGACGTTGAAACTCAAAACATTTGGCTGACAGTGAATTTGAATGCTTATCTAAGTTTGCAGTGGCTGTACAGGCACTTTGCTTATAATCTGGAGCTCTCTTTCAGACCATGGAAATGGTTTGCATCCTGAGTCAACAGTCACCGAATGTACCAATTCTGCCTTTAAGCTTTCAGAAACCATACGGGTCCCTATATTTCACCCAGCTGTGAAATATAGCCCGCCTTCGGCCCAGCTTGGGTTTGCAGATGTCCTGAGGCTGCAGGGGAGCGTATCCCACACCCGCTTTGTGTTTAAACCCTCCGCTGGTACTGTCCCCGAGTCCAGAGCAGTCTAATCCTGGAGGCTGCTTGAGGTTGCAGACACTTGACAGGAATCCTAGAAAAGGATTTACTTATTCACTGGGCTCCGTTCTGGACAGTCACTTAGTACAGAGGTGCCCAGAGAAGCCATTAATTAGTTAGGAATGTGGATTCAGAAGCTCGACTGTCCAAGTTTTAATCCCAGCTCTGCCATTTAGTAGCTGAGGGACTTTGGGCAAGTCAGCTGACCTCTGTTCCTCACATTCTTGTCTGTAAAATGGGGCATATGAGTATTTACATTAAAGAGTTGTTGTGAGGGTTGCATGAGTGAATTCATGTAAGTGCCCGACATATAGCAAGGGCTACGTGAGCGGTAGTAGTGATTATTTCTTAGAACGTGTCTTAGTCTGCTCCGGCTGCTATAACAGAATATCATAGACTGGGGGGCTTAAACAAAAGAGGCTTCTTTCTCACAATCTTGGAGCCTGGAAAGCTCCATGATCTGGGCACTGGCTGATTCAGTTCCTGGTGAGAACCCTCTTCTTGGCTAATAAATGGCTACCTTCTTCCTACACCTTTATAGGGCAGAGAGAAGAAACTCAGGTCTCTTCTTGTGAGGCACTGATGCCACCATAGGGAACCCACCCCCACGACCTCACCTAAACCTAATTACCTCCGAATACCAGCAAATTGGTGGTTAGGGCTTCAACCTGGGAGTTGGAGGGGAGCACAAATATTCAGTCCATAGCAAATGCTAATCAGCAAACAGCCCTTGAAGTTTTTGGTTATTTTTTCATTTATTTATTTGTTGGTTTGTTTGTTTAAAGTTTATTTTGAGAGAGACAGAGACAGCATGAGTGAAGGAGGGGCAGAGAGAGGGAGAGAGAGAATCCCAAGCAGGCTCTGTGCTGGCAGCGGTGGGGGCTGGGGGGGGGGCGGACCTATGAATTGTGGGATCATGAACTGAGCTGAAACCAAGAATCGTATGCTGAATGGACTGAGCCACCCAGGTGCCCCTAGCCCTTGAAGTGTTTAATGGCATGTAGCCTCCTGGGTCCAGGTGGGCCTTATCTCCTCCAGGGGAAGGAGAAGTTGCCAGTAAGGAGGGTGAGATCTAGATTTGTTTAAACTAGCAGACTTTCTGTGAGGGGCCAGATAGTCCATGTTTTCAGCTTTGGGGACCATGCCGGCTCTGATACAACTATTCAGCTCCGCCATTGAAATGTGAAAACAGCCATGGAAAGTATGTAAATGAACTGGTATGACTGTGTTCAATGAAACTTTATAAAAATAGGCAGTGGGTCAGATTTGGCCCATGCGTTGTAAATTGCCAACTCCTGGTTTCTATTACACAAGGCTTTCTGTTTTCTGGGATTTTGAGTGTTGTGAAAGGGAGGCCTGTGGGTCAGTCTTTTTAAGATGGTGGGAGTTGGAATAGAGAAGAATCTTCCCCGCTCTCAGGTGGCGGTGGTGTGAGTTAGCACCTCAGCTGCCGGGGGGGGGGGGGTGGGCACTGGAGTGTGTTAGCGGTGGGAGCAGCATAAGGCGTAAGATGTAAGGATAGGATGGGCTGGTTGTGTCTTATTTTTAATATGCAAGTCTCTTAACAATCTTAAGTGGTGTTGGTGGTGGACAGAGGGGAGTCATGAAGGATGGGGCTGCAGCATCAAAGCCAGCTCAGAATCCCAGAACGAAACTCCCCCTTGTATGTCTGTGCTCCTCAAGGCAAGTTGTCTCCTTGGCTGTGTGCTCTGTCCAGCTGGCCTGGCCATGCGTGTCGAGCAATGGGGCACGGGCTTGAGATGCACTTGCTGTTACGGAAAGCTCAGCCATTTTGAGGAAGTGGTTTTTGAAACAGGATCATAAAGGCATTGCTAATCATGTACCCAACTACTTGGATTTCTGACTCAGAGGTTCACATTTCAAGGAGAAAGGGGGGAATTTCGTGCCTCGAATGACACTTGTAATAACAAAGAGCTTATATTCAAGCATTTTTCCATGTGAATATCTCATCTGTGATTTGTCATAACCTGTGAGGTAGGTACTGGTATTTCCTTCTTTGTGGAGATGAGGAGACGGAGACTTAAATTTGGAGTCTGTCCAAAGTCAGCAACTAAGAAACGGTGCCCAGATTCCAACCCAGTTTAACTGTATTGAAACCCAGACAGATTCCTACCCAAGTAGGATTATTTTTTTTTTTTATCAGCCCAGACCTCAAAGACCATCAGTTGAAGTCTTTTGGTGCTCTGGCTGTAGGCATAATGTTTTATATGGAAAGAACTAACAGCTCCTACTTTCAGAATATTTTTATTCCCAAATAAAATATTAGAGCCACTGCAGAGATTTACTGAAGTATAATTGCTTTCAGGTACAGGGAATCAGAACTCAAAGAGTGTATTATATAAACCCAGGGTAATGGAGAAATTTGTATATGAAGACCAATTTTTTTAAAATCCAGAGTCTACTTGTGGGTAAAGTTTATAGAGCTGAGACTGTTTTGGCTTTGTCTGAAAACCCTACGTCTCCTTACATGCTATTAGCTCATTCTTGGAATTTCAGACCACTTGCTTAATTAAACCCTTAAGTTATCCCAATCACTGGCACATAACAGATTCTGAAATTTGTTGAAATCATCATTTTGTCTGTGTATGTGCTGGCCTCTCTGGAACCACAGAGTTGGTAAATGTTACATTTCTTTCATCTCTCTTAAAGACATTGACAGCCCCCAAAACCTGGTGACCGACCGGGTGACAGAGAACACGGCCACCGTCTCCTGGGACCCGGTGCAGGCCGTCATCGACAGGTACATGGTGCGCTACACGTCCGCCGATGGAGACACCGGGGAGGTGCCGGTGGGGAAGGAGCAGAGCAGCACCGTGCTGACGGGCCTGAGGCCGGGCGTGGAGTACACGGTCCAGGTGTGGGCCCAGAAGGGGACCCGAGAGGGCAAGAAGGCCGACACCACGGCCCCGACAGGTAACGGAGCGTGCATCATCCCTGTGTCACTGCTAAACTCATGTCTGTTTCAGTTGGTTTTCCTTCCGTGACCTTGGCAGAAAGGGAGGTTTTACAGAGTGCAATGGTGCGCTTATAGAGTGCATTGTATGCCTTACTTCTATTTGATGGCTTCTCGTAGAATGCACAGCTCATCTTGCGGCCTTCAAACTTGGGTCTTTAAAGATTGATGTGATTGCTTGTGGTCCTTTGTTCTCTGCCTGTGCATCTTCCGTGTTGTGAACACACGAAGTGCCTCACCTGATACGGACTAAACGGGATGAAAGCACAAGTGCCTTCCATGTGGGGGGAGCTGGACTGTGATCCCAAACCAACTTTGTTTTCCCTCTTCACCTGTTTAAACCCTTTCTTGGAGCTTGTTTTTTATTTCTGCCCTTCAGATGAATGTTTTAGGCGGAGATAATAATAATGCTCTATTAGCTAAAAATAAGCAAGTATCTAGTCATTTTTAGTCCTCAACACATATCATTTTAGTAATTAAAATGTCTATATCAATACTTCATTTAAAGTTAAGTCTTCTCCTCTCCACTGGCGTGGGCCATTTGCGGGCTAACTATCTGCCATGGGAAGGGGGGTCTGCTCGACTGCTCTTGTATTTCCCTTCTTATACTTCAGACACCCTCCTTCTAGCATGCTAACTGTAGTTTCTGGCCCATTTATGTTTGGTACAGCTTGGAGAGAGGCCAGGGGTCAGGAGAAGGAGAGGTAAGGGGTCCTGCTTTACTTTAACCTTCACAGCTGCCCTGAGCCTGTCATGGGGCCTGACCAGTGTTAAAGCTAATGTTTCCCTCGTGGAGCACTTCTGTGCATTCTTCAGGGACCCTCTTACACTCTGAGCTGTCATCATAGTGATCCTGTGACAGATGCATCTCTCCTGGTGGTCCCTTCCTCTGCCTACACATGTGGGGTGCACTCCAGTGCCTTTCTGGTGGCATCACCTCACCCCTCTGGCTGAGTGTCTTGGACAGCTTCTAAAATAATCCCAGGTGGGCTCTTCTTTCCTTGGTCCATGTCTGGTCTATAGGGCATATGCAGGCATCCTTTATCCATTCAACTAGATACATGGTTCTTTTGCAGTGCTCTCTATCAGAGCAAACAGCCATTTTCTCACCCCTTAGGTATTTTAGATACATGTCAGACACCAGCCTACGGTGTTCCCCAAGCATTGGGCAGAGTTTCTCAGTCTTGACACTAGTGAAATATTTGGCTGGAGAAATCTTTGTTGCAGGGGTCGGTCTCAGGCACTGTATGCTGTTTAACAGCATCCCTGGCCTCTACCCATTAGACTCCAGTAGGCTCTGCATCCCACACCAAATTGTGACAACCAAGTAGGTCTCCAGATATTGCCAATCATTCCTGATTGAGAACACTTGCTCATTTGAGGTTTGGGTCTCACCCATGAAACTCAGTGTAACTCTGCCCAAAGAAATCCACTCTTGAAGTCCCATCCCTTTGGCCTCTCCAACCTCTTTCATTGTCTGGAGATGGTTTGGCCAGCCAAGGGCCACGAGACTGTTCGTCCTACTTTAACTGTGGGCTTTCAGATTGGAATGTAGATATCAGTTTTCTCAAGATAAGAGGAGTCCTGCTTGAACATATCATTGCACATATGAGACACGACCTAGAAGCAAAGACTTTAGGGAAACGACTTTTGCAATAAACTATTTGGAACAAAGACATGTTGTTATTTTCTTGGTGACTGCATTTTTGAATACCTTCTCTGTGTATAGTTTGGAGGAGCATAATCTTCTTCACTCATGAAATATCAGCAAGGTGATATCAATAATAGCTTATGGTCATTGGGCATCTACTCTGTGCCAAGAGTTGTCACAAAGGGCGTATTGCTAACTCATTTAATACAGCTAGTTTCTAGGGTATACACTAATATCTTGTCCTGCTTTTTTTATTCTGTAGACACTGTAATACTTCAGTATTTTCAAGGCCCCTTTTTACATGGTATTTTTTGTCTTGGTTTTCAGAGCCATCCAGTGAAATATTTACAATAACTATTAACAGTCCTATTTTATCCATGCATGGAGGTGAGGTGAGCCGTCCAAGGTCATGAAACAAGTTAGTAATTTATGAAATTAGATGTATGCGTGGAACATTAGTGCTCAAAAGAACATTAAAGTCTATCCGACCTGAACCCCAGATTTGCAGGTGATGAGGCTGAGGCCCAGCCAGAGACCGTTGAGATGTGCAGGACCACAGCTTTTCTGACTTGGATCTAGTGCTTATCCTGCTGTCGTGTGCTGCCTCCTCGAGGATCCAAGAGGCCAGCTGTGGAGAGAAGGTCTATGTCCCTAAAACAATTGAAAACTGACATAGGACATGGGAAAACCACAAGACCAGGAAACTGCCTCCCTTCAAGCAACACGGTCTCCCTCTTCAGTGCTTGTTAATGGTGCGCTTTAACTTTCCTTTCAGACATTGACAGCCCAACAAACCTGGTGACCGACCGGGTGACAGAGAACACGGCCACCGTCTCCTGGGACCCGGTGCAGGCCGTCATCGACAGGTACATGGTGCGCTACACGTCCGCCGATGGAGACACCGGGGAGGTGCCGGTGGGGAAGGAGCAGAGCAGCACCGTGCTGACGGGCCTGAGGCCGGGCGTGGAGTACACGGTCCAGGTGTGGGCCCAGAAGGGGGCCCGGGAGAGCAAGAAAGCCAACACCATGGCCCCAACAGGTAATAAGAAAAAGATCAATCAGAATTGAATTTTGAGCATGTGGATTTGAGTGTGCATGATACCCAAGAGGCGGCCTGAGATGAGAGACTTTGCAGAGAAAGTCACAGAGACCAAAAAGGACAGTGAGTCCTAGTAGTGACCTCAGTGAGGTGGTAATTGGTAGCTCTCTCTGCCTGGTCGTGGTGAGCTGCTCACGAAACCACTCAGTCCACAGGAAGGGAGAAATAAAGCTATGCGGTGGCCATGTTTTCAGCGGACTCAGCAAAGATGTTTATAGGCTCTGATTGTTGCAATGCTTGTGATAATACTTTTAGAATGATTGCCCGTGAAGCAGCCCATGATAAAATGATAAACTAGGTACCCTGAACGTCATGGCAGATGTTTAATGATTGTTGTGATGTGACATAATGTTGTTAAGAAGATGTCGTTCCTCATATATTTTAGGGAGCTAAAAGCCGAAAGTATGTTAAGCTTACAATGTGTAGTCTTTTGAAATTGAGAACTGGGGTTCCTTTCTCCCTTGACTCCCAGCAGATTCTGGATGGGAATACCATTGCCTTGTGCTAAGAGAGTTCTAGAAGATGAAATGAGAGTGGTGGGTGGTGGGTATCTCTTCCATGGCTTCAAAGCTTAGGCTTTCCAAATATCTTTTTTAAAGACATTGACAGCCCCCAAAACCTGGTGACCGACCGGGTGACAGAGAACACGGCCACCGTCTCCTGGGACCCGGTGCAGGCCGTCATCGACAGGTACATGGTGCGCTACACGTCCGCCGATGGAGACACCGGGGAGGTGCCGGTGGGGAAGGAGCAGAGCAGCACCGTGCTGACGGGCCTGAGGCCGGGCGTGGAGTACACGGTCCAGGTGTGGGCCCAGAAGGGGGCCCGGGAGAGCAAGAAGGCGGACACCATGGCCCCGACAGGTAATGGAGCCTTGTTCTTTGAGAATGTAAGACCTAAACCTATGGCTAATCAAGTTTTGTTTTCCTGCTTTGACACTGGTGGACTAGATGATTTATGGAAGAGCAGGATATTGTCCCTTTGTAGGAGATTGCACACACCATCCCTCACCTTCCTTTTACACATTACCTCCAAATAAGGAGCTCATATTGGCCTCATACTTTGGTCTTATAAAGATAGATGGTGATCGGTCCCATCTACCCACTGTTCCTCTGATTTGTACTCAATCGTTGAAATGTTTTGTCTTAAAAGGGAAAAGATATAAAGAAACCATATATGTTAGGATCTGCGAGCCTAGTACTTTAGGGAAGTGTTTTTTCACTCTGATCTTTTTGAAGCAAGGAAGGGTTATTGTTTTCTTAGGGGATAAATCCTCTCTGAAGCACTGTGTGCTCCGTTCTCAGGATCCTAAAGTTATACTTACATCCTGTAACAGTTCATAATTTTTAAAGCTCATTCATCTCTGTGTCCTCATTTTTTAAGAACAGACTTATTGAGATATGATTTACTTTCTATACAATGTACTCTTTTAAAGGATAAGGTCAGTGGTTTTTAGTGTATTTACAGAGTCCTACAACCATCACTATTATCTAATCAGAATATTGTCATCACTCCAGAAAGAAACCCCATGTCCGTTAATAGTGCCTCCTGCCCCCACTCCCCCTAGCCCTAGGACACTGTTAGTTTCTGTCTCTATAGAGACAGAAGGTCCTTATTCTGGACATTTCATATAAATGGATTCACACAGCATGTGGTCTTTCGTGACTGGCTTTATTAACTACACATAATATTTTCAAATTTCATCCATGTTGGAGCATGTATGGGTACTTTATTTTCTTGCCAAGTAATATTCCATTGTATGGATGTAACACATTGTTTATCCATTTGTCACTTGATAAGCATTTGTGCTTTTTCCACTTTTTGGCTATCGTGAATAGGGTTACTATGAGCGTTTATGTACAACTTTTTGTGTGGACATATGCTTTCAATTCATTTGGGTATATACCTAGGAGTGGAATTGCTGGGTCATATGATAACTCTATGTTTCACTTTTTGAAGAATGGCCAAGTTATTCCCAGAATGGTGGCAGTATTTTATATACCCACCAGCAATGAATGAGGGTTATATTCTTCAATTGCTTCGTCCTCAGAGGCATTTGGTGAGATGGGTAGAGCAGGAATCAATATCCCCGTTTTATAGTTAAGAAACCTCAAATACAAAGAAGTGAATGCTTTTTACAAGTCACAAAGTCAGCTGATGATTCATGGAGTCAGATTTGTGGCATATTCATTGCATATTATGGTACTTTCGTATCTATTTAGTAAGGCCCATATTTTACAAAGAAGGAACTGAGGTTCAGCTGGGGACAGCAGTGCTAGCTGTCCAGGGCCATGGCTGGCTGATGGCAGAGCTGGGCCTACATCCCCAGTCTGTTGGCTCTGCTCAGGGCTTTTCCTGTCCCTCTGCTCTGCATCTCTGGGCTGAAACTGCAAACGAGCTCTTCTGACTCTGGATACTCCTGCTCATTCCATTATCCTGTGCTGCCTTCTTGAGGATCCAAGAGTCTAGCTGTGGAGAGAAGTTCGGTCTTTGTGAAACACCTGAAAACTGACAGGACATGGGAAAACCACAAGACCAGGAAACTGCCTCCCTTCAAGCAACACGGTCTCCCTCTTCGGTGCTTGTTAATGGTGCGCTTTAACTTTCCTTTCAGACATTGACAGCCCAACAAACCTGGTGACCGACCGGGTGACGGAGAACACGGCCACCGTCTCCTGGGACCCGGTGCAGGCCGTCATCGACAGGTACATGGTGCGCTACACGTCCGCCGATGGAGACACCGGGGAGGTGCCGGTGGGGAAGGAGCAGAGCAGCACCGTGCTGACGGGCCTGAGGCCGGGCGTGGAGTACACGGTCCAGGTGTGGGCCCAGAAGGGGGCCCGGGAGAGCAAGAAAGCCAACACCATGGCCCCAACAGGTAATAAGAAAAAGATCAATCAGAATTGAATTTTGAGCATGTGGATTTGAGTGTGCATGATACCCAAGAGGCGGCCTGAGATGAGAGACTTTGCAGAGAAAGTCACAGAGACCAAAAAGGACAGTGAGTCCTAGTAGTGACCTCAGTGAGGTGGTAATTGGTAGCTCTCTCTGCCTGGTCGTGGTGAGCTGCTCACGAAACCACTCAGTCCACAGGAAGGGAGAAATAAAGCTATGCGGTGGCCATGTTTTCAGCGGACTCAGCAAAGATGTTTATAGGCTCTGATTGTTGCAATGCTTGTGATAATACTTTTAGAATGATTGCCCGTGAAGCAGCCCATGATAAAATGATAAGCTAGGTACCCTGAACGTCATGGCAGATGTTTAATGATTGTTGTGATGTGACATAATGTTGTTAAGAAGATGTCGTTCCTCATATATTTTAGGGAGCTAAAAGCCAAAAGAGTATGTTAAGCTTACGATGTGTAGTCTTTTGAAATTGGGAACTGGGGTTCCTTTCTCCCTTGACTCCCAGCAGATTCTGGATGGGAATACCATTGCCTTGTGCTAAGAGAGTTCTAGAAGATGAAATGAGAGTGGTGGGTGGTGGGTATCTCTTCCATGGCTTCAAAGCTTAGGCTTTCCAAATATCTTTTTTAAAGACATTGACAGCCCCCAAAACCTGGTGACCGACCGGGTGACAGAGAACACGGCCACCGTCTCCTGGGACCCGGTGCAGGCCGTCATCGACAGGTACATGGTGCGCTACACGTCCGCCGATGGAGACACCGGGGAGGTGCCGGTGGGGAAGGAGCAGAGCAGCACCGTGCTGACGGGCCTGAGGCCGGGCGTGGAGTACACGGTCCAGGTGTGGGCCCAGAAGGGGGCCCGGGAGAGCAAGAAAGCCAACACCATGGCCCCAACAGGTAATAAGAAAAAGATCAATCAGAATTGAATTTTGAGCATGTGGATTTGAGTGTGCATGATACCCAAGAGGCGGCCTGAGATGAGAGACTTTGCAGAGAAAGTCACAGAGACCAAAAAGGACAGTGAGTCCTAGTAGTGACCTCAGTGAGGTGGTAATTGGTAGCTCTCTCTGCCTGGTCGTGGTGAGCTGCTCACGAAACCACTCAGTCCACAGGAAGGGAGAAATAAAGCTATGCGGTGGCCATGTTTTCAGCGGACTCAGCAAAGATGTTTATAGGCTCTGATTGTTGCAATGCTTGTGATAATACTTTTAGAATGATTGCCCGTGAAGCAGCCCATGATAAAATGATAAGCTAGGTACCCTGAACGTCATGGCAGATGTTTAATGATTGTTGTGATGTGACATAATGTTGTTAAGAAGATGTCGTTCCTCATATATTTTAGGGAGCTAAAAGCCAAAAGAGTATGTTAAGCTTACGATGTGTAGTCTTTTGAAATTGGGAACTGGGGTTCCTTTCTCCCTTGACTCCCAGCAGATTCTGGATGGGAATACCATTGCCTTGTGCTAAGAGAGTTCTAGAAGATGAAATGAGAGTGGTGGGTGGTGGGTATCTCTTCCATGGCTTCAAAGCTTAGGCTTTCCAAATATCTTTTTTAAAGACATTGACAGCCCCCAAAACCTGGTGACCGACCGGGTGACAGAGAACACGGCCACTGTCTCCTGGGACCCGGTGCAGGCCGTCATCGACAGGTACATGGTGCGCTACACGTCCGCCGATGGAGACACCGGGGAGGTGCCGGTGGGGAAGGAGCAGAGCAGCACCGTGCTGACGGGCCTGAGGCCGGGCGTGGAGTACACGGTCCAGGTGTGGGCCCAGAAGGGGGCCCGGGAGAGCAAGAAAGCCAACACCATGGCCCCAACAGGTAATAAGAAAAAGATCAATCAGAATTGAATTTTGAGCATGTGGATTTGAGTGTGCATGATACCCAAGAGGCGGCCTGAGATGAGAGACTTTGCAGAGAAAGTCACAGAGACCAAAAAGGACAGTGAGTCCTAGTAGTGACCTCAGTGAGGTGGTAATTGGTAGCTCTCTCTGCCTGGTCGTGGTGAGCTGCTCACGAAACCACTCAGTCCACAGGAAGGGAGAAATAAAGCTATGCGGTGGCCATGTTTTCAGCGGACTCAGCAAAGATGTTTATAGGCTCTGATTGTTGCAATGCTTGTGATAATACTTTTAGAATGATTGCCCGTGAAGCAGCCCATGATAAAATGATAAGCTAGGTACCCTGAACGTCATGGCAGATGTTTAATGATTGTTGTGATGTGACATAATGTTGTTAAGAAGATGTCGTTCCTCATATATTTTAGGGAGCTAAAAGCCAAAAGAGTATGTTAAGCTTACGATGTGTAGTCTTTTGAAATTGGGAACTGGGGTTCCTTTCTCCCTTGACTCCCAGCAGATTCTGGATGGGAATACCATTGCCTTGTGCTAAGAGAGTTCTAGAAGATGAAATGAGAGTGGTGGGTGGTGGGTATCTCTTCCATGGCTTCAAAGCTTAGGCTTTCCAAATATCTTTTTTAAAGACATTGACAGCCCCCAAAACCTGGTGACCGACCGGGTGACAGAGAACACGGCCACCGTCTCCTGGGACCCGGTGCAGGCCGTCATCGACAGGTACATGGTGCGCTACACGTCCGCCGATGGAGACACCGGGGAGGTGCCGGTGGGGAAGGAGCAGAGCAGCACCGTGCTGACGGGCCTGAGGCCGGGCGTGGAGTACACGGTCCAGGTGTGGGCCCAGAAGGGGGCCCGGGAGAGCAAGAAGGCGGACACCATGGCCCCCACAGGTAACAGGAGGGAGGAGAACAGAAACTGGGGTCATCACTAGGGGTTGATGCTGCTGCTGAATTATGCCACTGCTGCCTTTTAGGTCTGTGACTCAGGGACTGTTTTAGGCAGGTTTGTTGGAAAAAAAACCTCATTCCCGTACCAAAAAAAAAAAAAAAAAAAATCAAAGCATAGTTATGGGGTACATATTGAACAGTCCTGTGAAGGTCTTAAAACTCTTTCCCCAGGCTTGTGTTTTAACAGCTCTGCTTCTCAGTGATAAAAAATTATAGAATGGCAAAAACAACATAAAATTCCGCAAAAGCACTGGATTAGAGAACTGTTTTGTGGCAAAGCTGTTTTCTGTGGGTTTGCCTTAATAGATGGTGCGTAGTTTAGAGGAATAAGTGTTTCCTTGGAGGTTGGGGCTCTGTGTTCATTTCGGCCTACGGCTAAGTTTTGGTGAGCATTTTCCAAGGGCCAGGCCTGCGATCCAGTAGCAACAAAACAAATATGATTGCTGCTGTCTTGCAGTCCAGTGGGAAAGACAGACAATCAACAAGGAAACCAACTTGTAACTATAATTATGATAAGTTCTATGAAGGAGATGTACCTGGCGCAGGTATAAAGAATAGCAGGGTAGGGGTGTTTCTTAGATGGGATGGAACAAATCCTGGTTAAGATACATATAGACAGAAACATCCAAATAACATATCCTTAAACAAGAAAGAAGCTTACTCTTCTCTTGTGGAGTGGGCAGAGTAGAAGTGGCCCAGGGCTGATGAGGTAGCCCCATGGCACAGGAGACCCCGGCTCCTTTGGTATTGTGTTCTGTCATCCCTAGGGGGTTGCCTTCGTCTATGTGGTCATCTGTCCTCATTCCAGAAGTGGAAAGGGACCTGGGAAAGGGAAGGACATGACTGGAACACTGCACACATCCTTTAGTTCTTCTCGTGTTCCACTGGCCAGACCCAAGGCACGGTGCCAGACCTCACTACAGGAAAGGCTGGGAAACGGAGTCTTCAGCTGGGTGATCACGTGCCCACCTTACCCTTCGGTTAGACCGTCCTCTCCAATTCAGTAGCCCCTGGCTGCCTGTGGCAGCTTAAATTTTAATTAATTAAAAGCAACTAAATTATTTTCAAAGTTGGACTCACCACATTTCAGATGGTCCAGAGCCACGTTTCTAATGGCCACTGTATTGGACAGGGCAGAATACTTCCATCATTACAGAGAGATCCACTGGACAGTATGCTTACGGAAGAAGGGGAGGATGGGTATTGGAGAAAACTAGCCGTTTCTGGCCGAGGGAAGAGTGCACCTGACGGCCCTAAGCTGCAGCAGCTGAGATGGACACGGGACCGCAAGGGGGCTGGTGTTGCTGGAGCGCAGAGGGCGAGAGAGGAGGTGACGTGGGGCGGGTGGGAAGGAGGCAGGGTCACTCACACAGGACCCCACGTGCCTGAAGGAAGGTTACATTTGTTAGAAGAACAACACGATGTCATATTTGTTTAAAACAGTTTATTCAGGCCACAGTGAAGAGAATAAACAGAGGACGTGACAAGGGTAGCGTTAGGAGGGTTAATGAAGACTCTAGTGTAAAATCCGGGCAAGGGGTGGCGATGGCCATTGGGAGAGAGGAGAGGGGGTATCTGAGCACATATTTTGGAGTTGTAAATGGCAGTATTTGTTGATGGATGAGGTGTGGGGCAGGAAGAAAACGAATCAGGTAAGACCGGGGTTTCTGGCTTGAGCAACATGGAAGGTTGGGGCATCATTTTCGGAGAGGGGAGGCTCAGAGATAAATAGGCTCGTTGTGGGGGGGGGGGATGTTAAGACTTTTAGACATTTAAGCTGGAGAAACTTGTGCGATTCCTTGGCTAATTGATTTATTCATCGATCCTACAAATATTGGTCGAGCGTCCAACACAGGCTAGGTGCTGTGCTGGGTATATGGTTGCGGATGCAAGCCAGGGGCTCGTGTATCAGGGAGCCGAGAGCATTGGTTGGCGTTCAGAGCCACGGACGTGGATGGGTTCGCTTAGGGAGAGGTGTAGAGAGGAAGACGGGACGGGGGCCTTGGTGCCCCACATTTCCAGGTTGCCGACAAAGGAGATGGAGAAGGGGTCGGGCAGTTAGGAGAAAACCAGAGGAGGGTGTAGTCACGCCAGTCAAGAGCCGAGAGCATTTTAAGACAGAGGGAGTGGATCAGCTCTGCCAAACGCCTCTGGGGGTGGCGAGCGTCCGTCGGATCTGGCAGTGCAGAGTCGGTGGTGACCTATACTAGTGGGGTCGGTGACGTGGTGTCAAAAAGTGCCAAACTTCACTGCTCGAGGAGTGGATGTGAGGGGCGGACTGATAGTGGAGGCATGCAGACTGCTCTCCCGAGAAGCCCGTGGGCTGAGGCGTGCAGAGGGGCGGGAGAGTGGGAGAGGCTGATGGTGCTGGAGAGAGGGCAGATGAAAAGGAGCAGAGTCCTTTAGAAGGCGGGAGGCTTCAAAGTTCAGAGCAGAGAGGGGTTTGTCTGCGTTTTAACACAGGGAAATGGCAGGATCTTGGGCGAGCCTTTTCATTCCTCTGGACCTCCATTCTCTTCCCCTTTTGTAAGAGACAAGAAGGTGGGAAGATCTGACCTCTCAGCTCTGAGACTCTGTAAAACAAAACCACCACATAATGTGGAGATAACAAGAAGAGGTTGTTCGAACAGCAGTTTGGGTGGCTTGTCTTGTTGTTCGGGAGACTTTTATTGTTATTTTTGTGGAAGCTAGAGAGAAAATTTCCATATTAATGTCCAGTGGTTTGTTTCCCTGGAAAATGGAAACCAGGGGCCTTTCACTCCTGGTTGCGATGGAATTGGATCATTATTAAAGGTAACTTGAATGGAGAGCTCCTAGAGACAGGGTCGGGAAGTAGGATGGTCTCCCTTGGCTCTAAAATGCAGCCTTTACTTTTTCAAAAGACATTGACAGCCCCCAAAACCTGGTGACCGACCGGGTGACAGAGAACACGGCCACTGTCTCCTGGGACCCGGTGCAGGCCGTCATCGACAGGTACATGGTGCGCTACACGTCCGCCGATGGAGACACCAGGGAGGTGCCGGTGGGGAAGGAGCAGAGCAGCACCGTGCTGACGGGCCTGAGGCCGGGCGTGGAGTACACGGTCCAGGTGTGGGCCCAGAAGGGGGCCCGGGAGAGCAAGAAGGCGGACACCACGGCCCTGACAGGTACTGTAAAGGCCTGGGACCAGGGACCCTGCACACCCATCAGAGCAGTCATCGTCTGTACCTAGGGGTGCAGAGGGGAGTAGGGAAGGCCGTTGTTTCACCTGAGGACATGCCTCAGAGTGGTTCCTTCTTTACCTTACGTGGATACGAGGGCTCTGATTGAGAAGAGTGTAGAGGACGGGTGCCTGGGTGGCTCAGTGGGTTAAGTGTCCCGACTCATGATTTAGGCTCAGGTCGTGATCTCGTGGTTCAGGAGTTCAAGCCACGTTGGGGCTCTGTGCTGGGAGCGCGGAGCCTGCTTGGGATTCTCTCCCTCTCTCTGTGCCTTCCTTCCACTGCTGTGCACTCTCTCTCTCTTTCAAAATAAATGAACTTCAAAAAAAAAAAAAAAAGTAGAGTGTAGAGGAGGCAGTGTGAAAGTGGAAGTGTGTGGCTTTTCCGGGTGGTTGTGCGGGGCCTCCGTCAGCTTGTCCTCCACCCTGCCCAGCTCCCAGGCTCTCCACCTGGATGTTAGAACCTGGCGGGCCTTGGGTCCAGTTTGGAGAAGAGGGAGGCAACGTAGCACTTCTGTGTCCATGTCCCGGATTGGGGGGCAGTGGTGGAGTGTCTTTCTCCCTCGCTGTCCCTTTCCAGTTAGTGATCAGAGGGGCCTGGGCTGTTGTGTTTTGCGTGTGTGGTGGGGCCTCACAGGGACCAAGAGACTCCCTGTGCCCACCCTGACGTCCTCGGGTCTCTCTGGACATCTGGGCAAGGGCTGGCCATCCCCTTTGTGGCGGGGGACACCATGTGTGGCCACTGGAGTTAGAGGTGCCTTGAATTTCTTTATTAGTTACAATTAGCAGGATTTTTTAATTAAAAGAGTAAAGTATACTTACAGTAAAAAAAAAGTTCAAACTATTCAAAGGAACACGTAGAAAGAAAAACTCTTGTACAGCCCAGACTCCTTAATAGTCAATGCTGTTCCCCAGAGGCAGCCAGTCCCTCCCTCCTTCCTTCTTTCCTTTTCCCTCCCTCCTTCCTTCTTTCCTTTTCCCTCCCTCCCTCTCTCCTCTCTCTGTCACCCTCGTTCCTTTCTCCCTCTGTTCCTTCATTATCTTCCCTTTGCTTCACTGTTCCCATTTAAAAAAAATTAATGTTTATTTTTGAGAGAGAGATAGACAAAGCATGAGTGGAAGAGGGGCAGAGAGAGAGAGAGAGAGAGAGGGAGAGAGAATCTGAAGCAGGCTCCAGGCTCTCAGCTGTCAGCACAGAGCCCGACACGGGGCTCGAACTCACGAGCCATGAGATCATGACCCGAGCTGAAGTTGGACACCTAATCCACTGAGCCGCCCAAGTGCCTCTCACTCTTCCCATTTTTAAAGACAATACCCTTATTGTGCCTTAGTGCCTTAGTGGCTCAGGGGGTTGAGTGTCCAACTCTTGATTTTGGCTCAGGTCATGATCCCAGTGTTGTGGGATCGAGAGCCCTGCTCCAGGCTCTGAGCTGACAGCACAGAGCCTGCTTTGGATTCTCTCTCTCCCTCTGCCCCTCCTGTGCTTGCATGCTCTCTCTCTCTTTCTCTCTCTTAAATAATAATTAAAAAAGACAACAATATTACCATCTTTGTACTTCACAGAAATGTGGAAGTAATTAAGACATCTCAAGTCCATAACCAGGGGATTGGTGGGCAGTCAAAGAAGTAGCAGAGGCCAGCTTAAGATATTTAAATAGTTAAGGTTTTGCTTTGATGTTTGGAAGCAGGAAATTTAGTTCTGTAGTGTGATGGAAAGAATAAAATCCATGCCAGATGTTACACTTAGAAAGTCAAACCGAGCTGATATTACAGAAACTCAAAATTTGTCAAAACATCCTAATTCAAAACAACAGCTGCCTGATTTCTATTAAAACATTGCAATTCCATTCTCGGCCGAAATGCTACTGAGGAGAAAATAGCCTGGAGACATCTTTTTTGGGAACTTCTAAATTAAAATCACCCTCTATGATGATTTTTCAAAATGGAAAATTTTCATTCAATATCTTATTTGGTTTAAAAAAACGAGCCATCTGACCAATTAATATGGTTTTGACTAGAATTCTTGCTGAGTTTTGGTTTCCCGGTCTCCAGAGTGTGTACTCCTCCCCCTCCCCTCCCTCCCCATCGCACGTTCAGAGCCACAAGGAAGGCTCTGCTTTTTCTCTGCCTCTTCTTCCCTCTCTCTCTTTCTCTCCTTCGCACAAGACCACCACCATCACGCCTTCCCCACGCTTTCTGTACAGGGTGTGCATCTAAGGCCATATGTTTAGTTAGGTAGGAAATAGAACTTTAAATCTCTATGCCAACTTAATGTTTGTCGCAAGCCCCCATTTTGCTGGTGGGTCGGTATCTCTGATTTAGGGGGCATGCTCCTTCTCCAGGGCTGTGTGTAAAGTCTTGGGTGGTTTCCCAGTGCCAGCTCTGTGGTCATCTTTCCAGGTAGGTGGTTGCCGGGACATGTGGTTTCTGTGCACAGGTTCCTCTCAGATCCGCACTCCAGGTCACTTCGGGAGCCCTGCCGTCACTGGGAATCTGCCTGCTGATCTGGATGATCTGGATTGTTCATACCCACCACTCTTGGAGAATCTGTGGGGAACCTGGGAGCATAGATGCACTGTCTCGGCCCTACCCACTCCCCTCTTCCTTAGTCCCCTTGTCCTCAGCGGGTGTGGAATGTGCTTTTATTAAAAATTTTTTTTTTTAACTTTTTTTTTAACGTTTATTTATTTTTGAGACAGAGAGAGACAGAGCATGAACGGGGGAGGGTCAGAGAGAGAGGGAGACACAGAATCTGAAACAGGCTCCAGGCTCTGAGCTGTCAGCACAGAGCCCAACGCGGGGCTCAAACTCACGGAGTGCAAGATCATGACCTGAGCCGAAGTCGGCTGCTCAACCGACTGAGCCACCCAGGCACCCCTAAAAAATTTTTTTTTAAACATTTATTCCTTTTTGAGAGACACGGCGTGAGCAGGGGAAGGGCAGAGAGAGAGGGAGATACAGAGTCCGAAGCAGGTTCCAGGCTCCCAGCTGTCAGCACAGAGCCCAACGCGGGGCTCAAACTCACGGATCGCAAGATTGTGACCTGAGCTGAAGTCAGATGCTCAACCAACTGCGCCACCCAGGTGCCCCTGGAGTGTGCTTTTAGAAACCAAGGTCATAAGGGGCTGGTGGCAAGGAAGAGCAGAGACCATGCCTGCTGCTAGGGAGGAACTGCCTGGGAACTGCCTGCTGCCATGGGAAGGATAAGTTGGTAGAAAATATGTTAACGCATCAAAAATGATCTTGCCTCGGTTGCAGAAGTACCGACTAATAATAATTACCTGACTTTCTGTATACAGACATCGACCCTCCCAAAAACCTTCGTCCATCTGCCGTTACACAGTCCGGGGGGGTGTTGACCTGGATGCCCCCCTCTGCTCAGATCGATGGCTACATTCTGACCTACCAACTCCCAGATGGCACCGTTAAGGTACTGGATACTTCTTGCTTTTTCTCTTGGTACCCATGCCCAGCCTCCAAATGAAGCAACTGACCCGGGCCCACCGGCTTGATTGCTGGTGTCATGGCCACTGGCTAAGAAATGAGTTGAGCCTCACTGATCATCTGCTGTGTTAGCGAAGCTGCTGCACACAGTTAGTTGTCTGCCGACATCGTACGTGTGGCCTCGTTTTAGAGGACTAACTTTTGTGTCTTCTCCTCGCTATCCATTGAGTATTTGCGGGCTGCACATCCGCCCCATGTTATTTTGTTCTGTTGTCTTTCTCAGGAAACGTTCGCTCCAAGGACAATTTGTCTGTTGTATCTATCATTGTATCTAACGTGCTTACAACCTGGCACGCAAGACGTGCTCATTAAATATTTATTGAATGGATTGATTAAACCTTATTTCAGGAGTTATCCCTCCCACCTGGAATCTGAAGGCCAGCAAGTTTTTGTAGCTTGTTCCAATGGAAAATTCTTCCTCTTTCTTGTTGGCAAGAGAGAAGGGACAAAGAGGGAAAGGAAGGGCACTTTGGTTTATTCATTATCTTAATGGTTGCTTATGACAGTGCTTCAAGGAAAGTTAGCCCTATGTCTGTAGAGGAAATAAGATAGGTTCAGAAGGACGTTTCCTGAAAGGCCAGCAATGGCCCTGGTGCACAGTTATCAGCAGTCACTTTTATCGCCCTTATTAGCTCCTCAGCCCAGCACCACTGGCCTTGGTGGCTGTAGTTGGTGTTCCAGCACGTACCTGGAGGCAGAGGGTCCCAGGAAACTTGGTGGGTGCTCCTCCAGGGCGGTCTGTGGTGCCAGTTCTGTGCTAGCACTCCAGCAGGGCTGAATCTCCATGGTGCTGCCCCCCAGCAAAGCTGCTGGGACCCACCCATATTCTGGGCGCCACTAAGCCCTGAAAGAAACCAAACACTGTGCTCTCAGAGAGCTCCTGTCATTAGCACCGGGGAAAGCCGTTGACAGCTAGGGTGCTGGGGGTGACACACTGAGTGACTGTCTACTGTCTCCTTTGTTTGGTAGGAGGTACAGCTTGGAAGAGGGAACGAGAGACTTGAGTTGCAAGGCCTTGAGCAGGGCATCGCCTACCCAGTCTCCTTGGTTGCCTTTAAGGGTGATCGCCGGAGCAGGAGTGTATCTACCACCCTTTCCACAGGTAATGTTCTCTGAACGAGAATGTGTTAGAGGACAAGCATCGGACAGCCAAGAAAGCTGTCCAAGGAGGAGCGAGTGGACAGAGTGATGGATTTCTCTGGAAACGGGGCAATAGGGTTATGGGTTCAAACAAAATTGATCTCATGGTAGAAAGACTGAAGAGGGAAGCAGAACAGAATGTTATTTTGAGGGCATCAGGATAGGAAGTGATGTAAACCTGACCTTATTTCTACTACATTTAAAGGGTTTGGTGAGAGCAGGGTGAATGAGAAAAATAAGATATTTGCGAAGGGTCGGAAGAAGCAAAGTAGTAGAAGGTTATGAAATAATTTCTGAACAAAATAAATTATCTGGAAATAAGGGACCAGCCCCCCTACTTCTTCCTTGCCCTTCGCCTAACGACGCTATCTTTCTGCTTGACTCCCAGTTGGTGCCCGTTTTCCACATCCTTCCGACTGCAGTCAAGTTCAGCAGAACAGCAATGTTGCCAGTGGTCTATATACCATCTACCTGCATGGTGATGCCAGCCGGCCCCTGCAGGTGTACTGTGATATGGACACGGACGGAGGTGGCTGGATTGTGAGTCTTTATCCACGGGACGGAGGGGCTGAGTGGCTTGTTTTTGTTCTCCGATTCCCCTGCCCCGGGCTGTAAGGATAGAGCCTGAAGGGGGCGCCTGGGTGGCTCAGTCAGTGAAGCCTCCAACTGTTTGTTTGTTTTTTTTTTATTTATTTTTGAGACAGAGAGAGACAGAGCATGAATGGGGGAGGGTCAGAGAGAGGGAGACACAGAATCCGAAACAGGCTCCGGGCTCTGAGCTGTCAGCACAGACGCCCGATGCGGGGCTCGAACTCAACAGACCGCGAGATCGTGACCTGAGCCGAAGTCGGCGCTCAACCGACTGAGCCACCCAGGCGCCCCTCAACTGTTTTTTTTTTGTAATTTTTCCTAAATGTTTATTTATTTTTGAGAGAGAGAGAGAGAGAGAGAGTGAGAGCGAGCTGGGGAGGGGCAGAGAGAGAGGGAGAGACAATTCGAAGCAGGTTCCAGGCTCTGAACTGTCAGCACAGAACCCGATGTGGGGCTCAAACTCAGGAACTGTGAGATCATGGCCTGAACGGAAGTTGGACGCTTAATTGACTGAGCCACTCAGGTGCCCCTAGCCTCCGACTCTTGATTTCGGCTCAAGTCATGATCTCACGGTTGGTAAGTTCGAGGCTCACATCAGGCTCCACGCTGACAGAGTGGTCCGTGCTTGGGATTCTCTCTCTCTCTCTCTCTCTCTCTCTCTCTCTCTCTCTCTCCCCCTCTCCCTCTCTCTCCCTCTCCTTGGCCCTCCCCTCTCACTTTCTCTCTCAAAATACATTAATTAATTAAAAAAAAAAAAAAAAAGAATAGAGCCTGAAGTACTTCATGGCCAGGATAGAGCAGGCTGAGTTAAACTAAGGTTAACGATTGTGGGGGCTCGTGGGTTTATCAGCATCTAATAATGCCCTCTATGTTTGTATAATCTTACATTTTACTCTCTTCAAAGCCCTCTCATAAACGAGACTCTCACACAAAATCTTTCAAGTAAGTGATAGCAGTTATTATTTCTAGTTTATAGATAGGTAAATTGAGGCCACAAGGAGAAGTATCTTGGCCCTTCATAAGAATTAATGACAAAAGTTGGGGCCAGATTTCAGGACTCCAGCCTTCCAGATCATTGGCCTTCCCTGTGGGTCCTCTAAGGCCATCCGCCATGGAAATGCATGACCTCCCTGGGCCTTGGGCCTCTGGATTGAAGCCCTTCGTCCAGGCTCTGCATCCTGCTGTGCAGGTCAGAAGTGAGGCCTTGGGGACTTTGCTTTGAAGGCTAAAGCCTGAAAGAGGGCAACTTGGCAACGTGCTGATGGTCCTTCTGTGTGGAGGTTTATTCCCTCCGGCCGTTGTCTGCTCACACCACATGGCACCTACTTTGATTGCATCAGCCTGATCCAATTATATGATGAGCTGTCTCTGAGGGTTTCGATCTGATCCTTCCTTCTCCCCCCACCCCCTTCTCCCAGTGCCTGAACAGCTAGAGGCTCTCACCACTCCAGACCAGCATGTGGCCTTAACCTGCTGTGCATCCGGAGCTCACTCTGGGAAGGAGAAAGCATGATTTCCTAGTGCTCAGACTATATTCATTTACACGTTCGCTCAGGGGCCTGGGAGACCAAAGACACTTGAGCAGCCACGGGTAAAATGATACCATCCGCTAAGCAGCAGTGAAGAAAACTTATTATCCGCACAGCTGCATCTGATGGCTGAAAGGCAGGAACTGGATTGGATGGGAGAAATTCCTGATTGATTTGTAAAAATAACCGAACACCTTGTAGCACGGGAGGGTTTTCTACCTGAGCAGAGCCATAGAGCTGTCCCTGCTGCTTTTCATCAGCACGGTTGCAAGCGTCGGGTCTCTTCAGGCTTGAAGCCACTATCCTGCGTCTGTGTCCATAACTGACCATTGGCAGAATGTTTGTGTTGTCTAGTGTGGCCTTTTTGAAAGCCAGCCTCCCATCGGGAAGGAGACGTTTGTCTAGGGCAACCTCTAGAAAGATACCTGCCGGTGTGTCCACCTGGGAATCCCCAAGATTTTTTCCAAAATTACTTATTGTGTGCCTATTGTGTGTCAAGCACTGTTTTATGTACTCAAGAACCAGTAGTGAATCCCTGCTCTCAAGGAGCTTGCCTTCTGGGGCCTGCTCACGCCAAGGACCCTTACCAGGAAACTGAGGTCAATTCCAGAAGTAATAAAATCCCTCTATGTTCTAACCAATACTGGTCCTTCACCCCCTCCCAAGTCTTGTGTTCTGACCCAGACTCCTGAAGATAATACACGAATTGAGATTCTGTAGGGCCCTCTTCAAAGCGATCACAGTCCAGAAAACATGCGGAGTCCTGAGCACTTCTGCACCAAATCTTTTACTGGCGTTGTCCCTGATTTGGGGTTCAAGGATCTTTTGCCACTGAGAGATGACCTCAGTATGTGGCTCTTTTAAATTGAGCTCCTAAAATCCTTTTAAGGAAATTTTCCTCCATGGGGCAGCAGGAACTCCTTATGTTTAAGAGGCCTGAAGAACTCTACCCCGTGGTAGCTGATACCACAGGAGGCAGGCCAGGATGAAGACAATCCAGGAGCACTTAGGTGCCTCAGGTATTTCCATCTTTGTTCTCCATCTTGCAAGTCTTAAGGACTACATGAGAAGCTATTTCCATAGGCAATTAAATGAGATTTTCATTTTTTTCTCCCAATTGAGTCAGGACGTTGAGTAAGTTCTAGAGTGCAGTGACAGTTCTGTCTTGAGACGTATTGCCCGCCTTGAGACTTCTTTGCTGAGTGGCTCTTGTTATCCCAGACAGTCCATTATCAGGTGTTTTCACCTCATAGAATGGGAATGGACTAGATTCTCTGGGAGTCCAGTCAGGCTGCCTGATCAAGATGTGCAAATGCTCATGGTGGGTCAGTTCATTTGGAATCTGGCACAATAAAATGCAAACTAACATTTATTGAGATATAATAATAACTTGTATCAGTATGTGCCAGTCTCTGGCCTTCACACTTTCATGATTTATCATGATTAATGATCTTGCTACAGCCTCAGTTTAAGAGAATGACAAATGGGCTATTAACATCTTGATCTAATAGTTTAGAAAAGTGAGGCTTGTCAAGGTTCACTAAGTTGCCCAAGGACACAGCTAGTAAGGGCAGAGCTGGGTCTAAATGGCGATGGAGAGAGCATCAGAACCATTTTTTTGGAGTTTTCCTCACTAAGCTGAAACATTATTAAATATATATGTATATATATTTACATTAGTAACATTATTTACATTATTAACATTATTGAACATATATGTATGTGTGTGTATATACATATATATCAGTGGGAAAAACCCCTATCATGCTTAGGTACTCTATTCATTGATTGGAGAATGCCTTTGTAATGCATCTCTCCTAGGAAGACAGAATCAAATTTGAGCCTGATCTTGTACCATAACTAATTATGTTAGTGGGAATGTAATTTGACCCAGTGTACAAGGAACCAAACATTGGTAACATTTCTGCCCTGGGATTCCACTGTCCATGGTATAGGAAGGGTCCCCGGGAAGGTATTGGAACAGGCACCATAAATGACCAGTTAGCTCCCCAGAATCTTAAGAAATGATTTTTGGAAAATAGACTCAGTAAAAGCTGGTATTTTCAAACGTTCTTATAAAAGATGAGATCAATGTTTTATCCTTGCATCAGCCATTACATAATAAGCTGATTATTATTTAATCTGGCTAATTGCTTTTCTGAACTTTCACATCCGTATAATGGCATCATATATACTCGCCCTGTATCCAGCCCTTAACAAAATGCTCAGTAAATGGTAGTTACACAAGTGGGTCAGTAAGTAAAGAAATGAAGGAAGCCAAGAGAGGAGTGACAGTCTCTAAAATAAGGACAAAAGGGGACAGGAACAACAGTGTTGATGCAGTATGTAATTATGGGCCCGATCGTTCCCTAAGTCCTGCTCAGCACCTGGGTATTGTTGTAGAATGTTTTTACACTTACCATCTCATTGAGTTCTCCTAGCACCTGTGAGATAAACACTTCCTTCCCGCTTCTAACCCTGTTTGTCACCAAGCTGACCGACCGAGGCTCAGTGGTAGAGATGACTGACTCACCAGCCCCTGGCCAGGCAGTGGCCATGGTCTGCCTCAGAGCCCAGGGCTCTCCCGCCATTTGATGCCCTAGTTCAGGGCTTCCTGGGCCAGCAGAGGTGGGTTGGTGCTTCAGAAGGAGTTAAATGTGAGCTCCCATGAGGAGATTTCAGCACTGTCGCTGGACCCCTGTTCTGTTCTCCCTCCCTCCCAGAAAAAATGTAAAGAACACAGAAATATTAGGAGGTGTACCTTACCAAATTCAAAGTAATTGTGTTTCACATCAAGGCACCCACTGTGAAGCATGGTGGAAAGGAGGGAGATGGGGTTTTGTGTTGGGACTTCTGTATTCGAATGACTACAGAGGAAAGTAGGTGGAGACAAAGATGCCATTCCAGCCTTCCAGAATTCCAGAATCATTTCTGAGGTTAGCTAGGATGGCGGTTAGCATGGCTGTCTTTCAAGGTCACGAGGAATGACATCAATTAGTATCACTTCTCGTAGCATATACAGGTGTGTTTAGCTTGTAGCTCCTTTTCAGGTTCACTTCATATAAACGAGTCCAGTTTACTCTGACAGGAACTGCCTTCCTTCCCCAAAGAGAGGAGTTTTTGAAGAGAAAGCAGCACATATTTTCATGAAATAGTACCCAAGTCTGTCTCCATTTTCTCACTTCCCACTCACTCTTCAGCCCACTCCATTTTGGCTTCTGCCCTTGTCTGTCTCCAGTGCAGCCTTTGCTAGAGTCACTCACGACTTCTGTCTCACTAAATTCTCTGGACGTGTTCCTTAGGCCACGTGTCCCTTGACTGCTTACCTGCCGTTGACACTATCGGCCACACTTTTCTCTCTGTGGTCTTTGTGGTTCCATGCTTTCCTCATTGTCCTTCATGAACGTTCTCCTTAATGAACACACCCTTCTGCACCTGGCTGCTGCGTATTGGTGGTCCCCGAGTCTTGATTCTAGGCCCTTTTCTCTTTTTAGGTACCCGCTTTCTTCCCAGGTGATCTCATCCTCTCCAGTGGCTCCACTTTACGATCTGTGTCCCCGTGGCTTTCTGTATTCATTAGGATAGAGCAGGCCTTGCTGCAGTAAACACCACCACCAGATGCCAATGATTTGAGACATAAAAAGTTTCTTCCCATGTGTGCAGTCTTCTGGGGGTTTGGCAGTCACTTCTAAGTGGTGACTCAGGGATTCAGGCTGATTCCAGCTCATGGCTCTGCTCTGTGGTCATGTGGCCTTCACCAAGGCCCCGTGACACACGGCAATGGAAGAGGGAGCATGGAGAGCCCTCCTGGCCTCCTGCACTCCCACTTACGGTCCTTTGGCTAGAATGAGTCACATGGCTCCAGCTTAACTGCAAGGGAGCCTGGAGAAGGAAGCTTCCCTGTGTTTCTGGGGAGAGGAAAGTGAAATGGGTCTTGGTGGGCACTTAGCATCATCTGAGACACATGCTTACCTTTGTAAGTCTGGCCTAGATCTCTCTTCAGAACCCTAGTCCTTCACTCATCTGCCACTATGGCCTCCCCATTCGCCAGGGCACCTTGGGGGTGACCCTCACTTACCTTGTCCCAAGTGAGCTCGTGATGCACCCGCAGAACCTGTCTTCTCTCAGAGCCCCCATCTCCGCCAATAGCTGAGTGAACAGCCACCCAGTGCCGCAAGCCCAAACCACAAGAATCACTCCTGACTTCTCTTTCAGCTCCACTTTCAATCTGTCACCACATCCGTCAGTGTGACCTTCTCTCTGCTTCTGTCTGACCTCGGGGCAGCCCCAGTCCAAGCTGCTGCCCTCCTTCGCTCAGTGACATCTGTCCAAGTGCGTCAGAGTGAAAGGTCCATCTCCCTTTGCAGGTCTTCCAAAGGCGCAACACTGGACAGCTGGATTTCTTCAAGCGCTGGCGGACCTACGTGGAAGGCTTTGGGGACCCCATGAAGGAGTTCTGGCTTGGTATGAACTCTGAGATTCCGGAAGGGCTGTGCTGTGGAAGGGACATCTCCCTTCAAAAGCTGCTTGGGTGGCTTGTGAAGGCTCCCCACATTCAGGAAGATGTCTCAGTGACAGGGACAGGATACCCTGAGGAACCTACCCACCAAGGTGTTGGTGGGGACATGTTGCTAGGAAGGTTCTCATGTGCTGGGATTGTGAGAGGGTGTGGCTGTCACAGGTGGTCTTTATGCTGTATCTGAGCTCCACAGGATCTGCCTGGAGCCTGCACATCTTAGAAACCATAGTAGAAAAATAGTTGACCGATTGGGATTCTGGGCTATTATTGGGAGGTCATACCAGTAGTCCCTGAAATTCTACTAGTAATGCCCATCATTATGGGGATTGTTTTTTCCCTTTCCCTTCTGCTCTTTTCTGGAGCAGATTCTTATAGAGAGTGAACTAGCCAAAAGCACCCACTGGGAAATGGAGAATGAAAAAATCATAATCTGGAGACCCGGTGTCAGGTAGAGTAGATGATGATGTGGTTCTCTTGGTGCAAAATTCCTCCAGAGACCTTACGGTGGCATCTGATGCCCTCTTCTGCTTGGTGAGATAAGGGGATGATAAGTAGAAGTGCATCTACTTTAGAGAGAAGGAGTGAGGGGGCAGGTTCACCACGTGATTACCCTCCACCGCTCTTTCTCACAGGACGTGGTTTCCACACTCGTTAATACGGCTGTGCCAGAGAGATAATAGGATGAGAAAATGGGTCCCCCAAAAGAGATAGCGTGAGGAAGTGCCCATTAGCAGAGGTGGTGACGGCTAAGGTGACTTTTGGTGCCGAACATCTCAGCTGCTGGTAGGCGGGCACTTGCACACGAAGGTTGATTGGTTATTGGGATTGCCTGCTTTATTTTTAGGACTCGACCAGCTGCACAACCTCACCACTGGCACTGCCACCCGGTATGAGGTGAGAGTGGACCTACAGACAGCCAACGAGTCCGCCTATGCCGTGTATGATTTCTTCCAGGTGGCCTCCAGCAAGGAGCGGTACAAGCTCTCAGTCGGGAAATACAGAGGCACGGCCGGTAAGCAAACACATCTCCCCCCTGCCAGGGTCTCGGGCTCGAGCCCGTGGGTCTGAGGATCGGTTTGCCACCGGCCATGGATCTGGGGGATGCGATACTGCTCTGTGAAGGCGACTTGTCCTCATTGATCATTGATGATCGAGGCCCCTCAGGCATGATGACCCTACAGGGGGTGAGCAGTAAACAGGTATGTTAAAGCAATCCTTGACCATCTGAAAGTTGGGAATTTTGTACATTACACATTGATCCCCCCACCAGTAAAAACCCTCCTCTTACGCTCCCCTGGTTCAGGCTGCTGTGCATCGGCCAATGAACCTGCATCCTGAGTGATCCATGGTGCCTGCCCCCCTTGCACTGGGCTTCAGCGGTATGGCTGCTGTCCTTGCACAGAAGAATGTGTGTGTGTGTGTGTGTGTGTGTGTGTGTGTGTGTGTGTGTGTTATTTGAATATTTTGCAGCACTTTACCATAAGTAAAGAGAGAAATGACAGGGCTGATTCAAACAAGAAGAAGGAAGGTCTCATTAACCTCATAGAACTGTGACAACCCAGAAATTAGCAGTTCAGCCGAAAGCAGGGAATCTCTAACCTTGATTAGCTGCTCATTGGATGCAAGCCAGTCGATGGTGTGGTCGGTTGTGAAAGAAGAGAACAGCATAAGCAACATGACTGAAATACTGGGATTTTACTGTTGAGTTTTCTATTTAAGAGGGGAAGATGGTGGTTATTTTAATATATTTTAAACTTACATTTATAGTTTTTTAAAATTCCCTAACAAGTCGTTTGATTTTGCACGTTTTTGACTTTGGTGTGACTCTGTAGGAATGTGTTACCAGCCGGATCCACTGACTGTATAGGACCTGGTTGGTCCCCTTAGACGGTCATGTAAATAGATAAGTAATAATGTAAAGTAACTTTTGCAAAGTGTCACCTAGTGGTGAGGAGAATAAGGACCTACAGGATGGGACAAGGTGGGTACACTGAGGCTGTTGAAGGGAGCTTTCCCCAGGGCAGGAGGCAGGAGCTGGGTCTGAGAGGGTGGGACTTAGATGGGAAACAAAGAAGGGCTCCCCGGTGCGGGGGAGTCCATGGTGAGCAAGGACCGAGCAGAAGCAAGGGTACTGGGGTGTGCCCTTGAAGCCTGAGGCCACTCAGGAACCCCCTAACGGTGGAGGACTGTGAATAGATGCCTCTGGAGTGTGATCCAAAGTGGCCAGTAGCTAATGCAAAGTTACTTTTAGGTCTTATAATTTAATTGTTTTTTTTTAATCACAAGAATTTTGCATTTGCTAAAATGTGATGTTGCTAGCAAGATCTTTCAGTGCGATGTTATGGATGTCTCATGGTGTAGAGGATAGTCCCCGAGACCCAGGGAGTTTGCACAGGGGCCGGTGAAGGGGTGGGTCTGCTGACATGGGGACGTGGGAGGAGACAAAGAGGGAGGGGTAGGCACCTACTAGCGCATGAAGAGTTTGGGTGACAGACACGGCAGAATTGTTCAAGCGTTCCGAGGGGTGGGTGGGGGGAGCGTGCAAAGATAAGTGCAGTGTTTCAGGGAAAATCCTTGAAGAAAAAATGGACCATTGCTGGAAGAGCTGTCACTTCTCTCTGGGGGTCTGGGGTCTCCATAGGTGAAACAGGCTGGGCAACCCTTTTCTACTTGCTATACAGTTTCTGGATGTTGGGTACGCTGCACTTCATCTGCTCACAGTACAGTACGAAACGTGAAAGCCAGGCATAGGAACGAGGCAGTTAAAATAGTTGGGAAACACAGATGGACCTTCCTGGGGTTGTGACGATAAAACCGAATCGGGGTGGGGGGGGGGGTGGATGGAGAGATGCTGTTTTGACCACTCAGCACTCTGCCTACCTTTTCCCCAGTTCTGGATGAAATCAGACCACATTGCTGATGGCTCATTCCTGGATCTCCAACCATTAGGTGTGAGGGGTGCACACATCACAGGCTCCCTGAGACCCCTCGGGCCCCTCCTGCCCTGCTCAGTCCACATGGAGGATAGCTGGTCTTCCTTCTTCTTGCCGTTCACTACTGGCCGTGGAGATCAAGTCGGTCTGCCTTTCTCGGGCTAAAGATTCCCAGCCTCCCGAGACTCCATTCATGGGATCTTCCTTGGACAAGTTGCAGAGTTCCTACATCTCTCCCGGAATCCCAGTGCCCCCAGCGCCCAACTGGGGACATCACTCAGGCCTGCCCACGAGGGCTGCCCATTCTCCTCTCTTCTACCGCACTCGTAGACCTTTTCTGACGCCTGCCCTAAAATCACCGGGAAATGAACTGATGCTAATGGGGAAAGGAGTGAAAAGGAGTCAATATATTCGTGAATTAACGTGATCCTCCTCCCAGGGACTCTATTTGCATTTTAAGTGTGATTAGGGGATAATTGCCATTCTGAGGTTGTTCAGACCCACAGTGCTGGTCAGCGGAAGATGCCTTTTCTAATAGGAGGCCTCGGGAGACTTTCAGATCACACCACATTTTGGCAGCACTCTGGTCTCCCCATACATGCCGTTCCTACTTGGACACTCTGAAATTGAGTGGTGGGCTTAGTGGAGTTTTAGCTTTCCTTGTATAGGCTGATTTGTCCCCAGGAGAGTTTTGAAATTTAGGAAGCTTCTGACCACTCACATCCTAAATGATGAGGTGCTGTTTAGAGGACGTAGCACTCAAATAGAAGGTGAAGGGTTTGATGTCTCTGTGCACGTGCTGGCTGTCCCCATTGGAGCTCTGATTAGGATTGGGCATGTGGGACCCTGGGGGAAATGTGTCAGTCAGGACCACGCTGACTCACACTGTGCAGGTGGGCCCCCGGCTTCTGCTTCCCTGAAGTCCTGTCAGAGAGCCCATTATTCCCCCGTGAAGGAGAGCCCAGCAAGGAAGTGCCAGGTGAATATAGTTTCCGATTCTGGATCTTGGAGCAGGGCAGGGAGGACATCTAATGAGCTCTGCCTATAAGACGCTGTTCATCTCTGGAGAGGTGATGGTGAAAACACAGACATTTGGAGTGGCACAGAGCGACTTCTATGGGCTGACCCATCATTTACAGCTGGGTTCAATCCCATCGACACGAGACTAGGGGATGTCCAACCAGGGATGGGTTCACGCCCTGGGGGCACTTGGAAGCGTGGCTAAGGAACGCCACCAGCATTCAGTGGGCCCGGGCCAGGGATGCTGACTGTCCACGGTGAGGAATTGTTCTACACAAATGCCAGTGCCTTTCTTGCTTTGAAACAGATTCTTTAACACTGGTACTTAGAATTTTTTTAACTGTTTATTTATTTTTGAGAGAAAGAGAGAGTGTGAATGGACGAGGGGAAGAGAGAGAAGGAGACACAGAATCCGAAGCAGGCTCCAGGCTCTGAGCTGTCAGCACAGAGCCCAGTGCAGGGCTCGAACCCATGAACCGTGAGATGGTGACCTGAGCCAATGTCAGACACTTAACTGACTGAGCCACCCACGCGCCCCTTAAATACTGGTACTTAAAGGGGAAACAAGTGTTGGGTTTGTGGACACAAGGGAAAGCTAGAAATGGCACACATCCACTTCCACGGGCCCGTTCCTGTTCCCAGGGTTCAAGGTCCAGACAGTCTTGTGTGACTTACAAGGGATGTGATGTCGATGGCTTCTTGGGGTCTGAGGTGGCTCAGCTGCCTGGGTCATCCTTCCCGACTCAGGAGGTGCAGGAGGAGAGCTGATCTTGGAGTGATGTTTTGACAAGATGGGTGATAACCAGCTCAGCGGCCCCACCCAGGGCTCTTATGGGGTCACCACCAACCCCACACGCACCTCCTGAGGGGAGCCAGCCGCCCACCCAAAGCCATTATACTAGAAGTTAAGGCTGCTTATTTCTCATCCAATGTTTTCTCCTCAAACTCTGATAGAAGAGAGAGGGTCTGACGACCACTGGCTTTTCTACTTTATCTTACTTAGGGAGATAAGCTTAATAGATCAGAACACCGTGTTGGCTGGGGCCTGACGACCAGAGCAAAGCAATTTCTTGATTCATGACTATCCTCGCTGTCTATGCTCTGAACATCAGCATGGCTTCATTTTCTGGAAGGGAGCAAATCCACCATGGAATAAACTGCCACACTTAGTCCGAAACCTGCTTCGCTTTCCTTGATCCCAGTGCCTAAGGTTCGATAACTGTGAACAAATCGTTAAGAAACAGCCTCCACACAGATTCTTAGGAAACAGCTCTGGGAACTTTAGACGCGCGTTCGGTAAGCTGAGCTCATTAAAAGAGTGTCACCAAGGGAGCCATCGCGTGTTATTTTAAGCTGTAGTTAACTGTCTGCAAGAGAGCTGAAGGGGAGAGAGATGTGTACGAATCCAGCGACTACATGCCTTTCCTCAGTTGGAGGAAACTCTTGGGGGCAGGGGCCCTTCAGCTGTCTTAGCAGGAATGGCCTGTGTCCCCTGCTCTCGCTCCCCTGCTTTCGCTGGGGAAGCCATCAAGGAGCCATTGTTCGAGCTGCAAAGTCAGACGGACAATCTGGGACAATCTGGGACCTTCCCTTTTCATAATGTGTTGTTAACTCTTTACATACATCTGCCCCCTTCCTCCCCCAACTAAGTTCTTGAGGGCGGGGACCTCCTCCATCTGTTTTCCCAGAGCCGAGCGTGGTGCTGGGCCCGGCAGGTGTTCTCATGGTTCCTGAATAAATGAAGGAAGTTGCAGACTGGCGTTCTGAAGGGCTGGTTGTCCTCAGAAGAGCTTGTTAAAATGCAGACTGCAGGCGGGTACTACCTCGGAGTTTCTGGTTCTGTGGATCCGGGGTGGGGGTGGAGCTGAGAATGTGCCTTCCTAACAAATTCCCAGGTGCTGCTGATGCTGCTGGTCCAGGGGCCACACCGGGAGAACCAGAGATGGCCTGCTCTGGTTCGTGTAATTAATTAAAGTTCTCTATTGAAATAAGGCAGCCGCAGGCAAGTTGGTATGTCAGGGAGGACCCTGGACTGGGAATCTGAGGACTGAGGTTTGAGTCCCGGCCCTACTATCTGGGGACAGTGGGACCTTGACAAGTCCCCAGAGTCTAACCTCTGTGAGTCTGTCTCCTCACGGGACCGCCGGCCGCCTGGCCCACCTTGTAGGCTGTCCTGGGGACAGAGGGGGAGGATACGGATGTGAAGGTGGTCGGTAGCTCAGGGGTCAGATGAAAACCTAAGTGTTGTTATGATAAGAACACAACTTAGGATTGATTCAGGCCTTTGTCACCTTTTATGAGCTGAATTAGGAAGTAAACTGATACAAAGATGATACGTACTTGGGGGAAATGGTAGAAATACAAGTCAGATGATTCAAGCGGATTTCCAGACAGGATGTAATGAAGCACTGAACTGTATATATGTGCCAGGAGGGCCTGGGAAACTCGGGAGTGTGTGCTGGGAGGGGGTGTGGGAGGATTATTAAGGAGACCGACCCTTCCTCAGGAGTGGGGTCCAGCTGGGCTTTGAGGGGCGTTTAGGAGTTGGACCGGGGAGGGCAGAGGCATGGAGGGCAGACCTGTCTGCTGCACAAGCCGTGTGTGCCTGTGGGGACAGCGGGCCAAGAGATGGTGCGAAGGGTACAAGCCAAATTACAGGCTGCAAAGCAAAGCAAGGAGGAGCGGCTCCTTCCCTGTGGTGGGTGGTGGGAAGGACATTGACCTGAGAGCATGAAAGTGGACACTTATGCTTCAGGAGGCCGGGAGGGTTGTCGTGTTGATGCAGGCCCGAGGAGAGGAGAGCAGGCCGTGTGGCAGCCCCGGGAGTGAGGCCATCTGTGAGTGATCCTCAGGAAGAAGGGCTCCATAGAGGGGTACATGGGATTGGCAAATGTGGCTCGGAGTTCGAGGCTGGGGTGGCTAAGAGGATGGCTGAGTGAGGGCAGGGAATATGGGAGAGGGGTGGTCAGGTGCTGGGAGGAGAGCCGACGAGTTTGGTTTCAGATGTTTGGTTATTTTACATGACTGTGTAGCCTCTGAGTGAAAATGCTGGAGGGGAGCAAGCTGTTGGAAGCTATTGGAGAAACAGGCCTGAAGTTTGGGTGACAGGCCAGGAAGGAGAATCTCTTCATCTGTATCATGTCCTCACCTTGGCCGTTTTCAGAGACGAGTGATTTACTTGTGACATAAATGGCCAGATCTTTGGCGTTTTCATGCCCAGAGATTGTCCTGCTGAGCCCAGAGTTCCATCACCATCTCAGCGGCCGAACTTCAACGTTCACCCCTCATCTCTCCTCTCCTGCAGGGGATGCTCTTACTTACCACAACGGATGGAAGTTTACAACTTTTGACAGAGACAACGATATTGCCCTCAGCAACTGTGCCCTGACACATCATGGTGGCTGGTGGTATAAGAACTGCCACTTGGCCAACCCCAACGGCAGATACGGGGAGACCAAACACAGTGAGGTAGGCGACAGGTGCACTTTTTTTGTTCCAAGCTCTGCCCAAAGCTTTGCGTTCCCAAAGTGACACTCTCCACGCTGGTTTGGCTACCTCTCTCCTTCTGATGCTCCCAGTCGGGGCAGTGGGGCTTGTTCTCCAGGCTCTATGGCCTGGAGGTCAAGGCCTCCCCTGCCCACCCGCTGCAGCCCTTCCCCACTCTGCATTCCTACCAGAGCTGCAAACTTAGTGTAGGTGGGTGGGAGCTCAGGCTGCCCACTGCTGGACAGAGACAGGTGACATGGATTATGCACCATCTGTTTCTGGGCCACCCATGGACACTGTCTTCGTAACAAAATACCATGGGCTGGGTGGCTGGAACGAGACACATTTGTTTCTCAGTTCTGGAGGGTAGGAAGTCCACGATCAAGTTACCTGCTAGCAGATTCGGTTCCTGGTGAAAGCTCTCTTTCTGTCTTGCGGATGGTGGCCTTTTCATTGTGTCCTCCTATGGTGGAGAGAGAGAGAGAGAGAGAGAGAGAGAGAGAGAGAGAGCTCTCATCTCTCTTCCTTTTCTTACAAGGGCACTAATCCCATCATGGGGGACCCACCCTCATGATCTCATCAACCCTGATTACCTCCCCAAGGTCCCACCTCCAGAGACTACCACTTCGGGGGTTAGGACTTCAACATATGCCTTGGGGGCAGGTGGGGACTAACATTCTATTCATAACTTCAGAATTCTTTCTAGTTGTTCTCCCAGTGAAACCACAACTATTTGCCTCAAGTCCTTTGATCACCAGGAAAACAAGTTTTTTCTGTCTTTGATCTGACCCACTTTTGGGTCCACTTCATCCAGAGCCACTCAGAGTCTACCCAGAGTGTTGTGCTAAACTTCTCTCTCCGTTTCAGGAGGTGCACCCAGACTGAGTTCTTGATGGCTTCTCTCCCCTTCCTTGCTCTGAAACTTTCCTACCAGTGATTTCTCAAACCTCCATGACCCGTGGACATCATCTTGACTCCTTGCCAAGCATCTCCTGACTGCTCCCACACATCTTCTTGAAAATGGCGTCTTGTTGCCATGAGCTCCTCCCCACCTTGGGTTTCTAACTTCCCACCCTGGGTCTATTCTAGCCTTCAGGAAGCCACCGCTCCCCAGAACTTACCTTATAACCGGTGTCACTGTAAATATTAGCTCATCTCAAGTCCAGGTACAGTTTGATTACTTTGGCCCTGACCAGACCGGGGGGGGGGGGGGGCTCCCAATCCTTGTGTGATTTTTCAAAGGGAAGAAGAAATGTTCCCCCAGGGAGGCCAAGGAGGGTGGGTCCATGAATCATGGTGGCAGCATGTGGGCTGACTCAGAAAGCCTGTGATCAGAGATCAAATATTTGAAATGAGCAGCCAGCATGCCCTAAACCATCCCCATATTTGCTAATAAAAGACATTCATCTGGTTAATGTGCTTTTCACAGTCTGCAAGGCATTTAGCTTCTTGTTTATTATTTACCTCACAAATTAAAATATATAAAATTGGTCACTTGGGCTCTTTATTGGCCAGGTTGCAAGGTTATTAAGTGAATTAAATATTATTACGCTCACCAGTCAAAAGACATAAAATGAAATTTAGTTTTCAGCAGGCTATTCGTTACCCCAGAGCTAGTATCTAAACAGTTTAAATTGAAAATGATTTTACACGATTGGCCAATTAATATGTTTATTTTTGCCTTTAATTTTTTGGAAAGGAAAAGAGTGAGGCAAAGATATTGTGCCTGTTGCTGGCCAGGTTGACCCTGTGTTAGCTTTGCTGCCTCGGGCTCCCCGGCCCCCTGGGCTCACACCCTATCCTCACACCCTATCCTTCCAACCACCAGGTGGAGGTGGTGGGGGGCTTCTGAGTCATCAGCCTAACTTCAGCAGAGGGCACATGTTTCTATTTTTTTATTAGTTTTTAATTTTTTATATTAAATATAATTTGTCAAGTCAGTTTCCATACAACAACACCCAGTGCTCATCCCAACAGGGAGGGCACATGTTTCTAGATTCAGCTGTACTTCCCTTATCATAACTACCCCAGTAACCACCTGTCTTCCCTAAGCAGAGAGGGTGTGGTCCTCCCCTCCCCTCCCCTCCCTGCAAAGAAGCGTTCCTTTGTACCTTGTACCTTAACCCATCCCACCCTCCTCCCTAGTGCCTTTTCTTGATGTTGGCTTTTTTCTTTCTTTCTGTCTTTCTTTCTTTCTTTCTTTCTTTCTTTCTTTCTTTCTTTCTTTCTTTCTTTCTTCTTTCTGTAGGGGGTGAACTGGGAGCCATGGAAAGGACATGAATTCTCCATTCCTTATGTGGAGTTGAAAATCCGCCCTCATGGCTACAGTGGAGAGCACGTCCTGGAGAGAAAGAAGCGGACACTAGGAGAAAATTCGAGAATGTTCTGATGGCCTATTTGAACAGTCATCACACGAGACAAGACCAGCCCAGGGTTGGGGCTATGTAGGCTTGGGGCAAGGTGGGTAGTGGTGACTGGTTAATGGAAATTTGAGGGATACTCCTGGCCTCTGGTTTCTGAGATGGCTGGGTAACCTTCAGGACAAAGTGTGTGACCAAACTTCAGACCACACAGGTCTCTGTCACCTGCATTTCTGCCCATCTGTATTGGGGACCTGCAAATCAACACAATAGTATATATGAGAAAGAACACCGGACTGCAAGTTCGTCAGTCTGTCTTCAGTAGCAAATATATGGGATTGGGGAGTAGGGGGAAGGGAAAAGAATCATCTAGCACTTCCCCAGTTGTGTGTGTGTGTGTGTGTGTGTGTGTGTGTGTGTGTGTGTGTATACAATCTTTTCTCTAGAAAGCCATACCAAGGAGGGGTTCTATTTGATGACCAAGGGACTTAACATAGTCTGATGCTTGTTACCTCCCATGACCACTGGGATTTGAGGAAAAAGGTATAGATCTTCACCTGTTTGAAAAATGCTAGATCAGGAGAAAGAATAAAGGGACCAAGGCTGATTCACATCGAGCTAAGTTGTGACCAGTATCCAGCAGTCTGGGAACCAAGCTTCCGTGTTACCCCCCTTTTCAAGTTCCCCCTTCCCACATATTTGCATAATCACTTTCAGAGATCTGCATATGTTGTGAATAAATTCTCACTCGTTTCAGCTTTAAATAACTGGACTCTTTTGGTGATTGGTCCCTCCCAAAGACTCTTCAGTGACTCTCTTTCATGCCCTCAAGTCCTCAGCCCTGCCCCTTTCCCTGGGCCCCCACACTGTTGGGCCCGTGGGTGTTCTGAAGGTGCCCAGCAGAAGCTTCTTGTTTGCTCAGGCACTTGGCAGGTCGGGTCCTTTGGGTTTACTTTCCTACCCCTTTGGAAAGTTTCTCCGTAGTGAAGTCAGTGATCATTATTAAAAGTAACTTACATTCTGATTCAAGAAAAAAAAACAACACCTGGTTTTTAAAAAATTTGCCTTGTGTTATTTAACTCACGTCAGTGCGCTTGAATTCTAAATTCAACCCAAGTGCATGTGAAGGTACAACTTGTGCATCACACGGAATGCGGTCGGCCTGCCGTTTCATACTTGCGAGACGGCGAATCGTGGTATTTGGAACCCGGAGAGATGAGATGAGTGGGAGCGGAGGCATGTGCCCTAAAAGCTTCAGCGCCGCCCCAGGCCCGGGGAGTTGTTCACTGCCTCAGGCTGTCCAGGCTTTAACCTCCGGCCGAAGGCCAAGCTGTATTCCCCAAACGGGTTATGTCCCCCTTGTAGGCTTTCAGCACCGCCCGCGCCCCCCCATACGCACCGTGCCGCAGTGCTGCTAGATCTGGTGAGGGCAGTCTAAACAGGAATTCGGTGAGAGTGTGTGTCTGCCTGCTTCTCGCCAGGGTGTGTGCTGTGCCCTGGGGGGGGGGGAGGGGGACACAGGTGAGACACAGAGGTGAGCAAGCCAGACGGCGTGTGGACTGTCATTCATTCGTTCACTCTCATTGATTCCACAAAAGCTGACGGAGCCCTGTTGGGAGCCAGCTTCTGCTGTTAAGTACTGGTGCCGCGGAAGCGAAGAAACTGCACTAGTCCCGCCCTCACCTTGGCGGTTCAGGAGCCTGGCGCTCAACCCAGTGGGCGCAGTGGACCGAACCTCGGGGTGACTCCGAGCTGGGGCTGGTGCGTGGCGGGCAAAAATTCCCCACGTGGGTTGGTGAATGCTTGGTAAACGCGCTGGGTAGAGCGCAGGTTGCTGAGCCTCATCCTTAGGTCTTGTGACTCAGTAGGTCTGGGCTGGGGCTGCCGCCAGATTGACCACTCTTGGAGTAAGCTCTGGCATAGGGGTAGCCTGCTGCTGGTCTCTCTGCTCTGGACCTGTGATGTCCCCCCACACACCTCTGTGTCCCCTGACCGCAGCATTTCTCCACGACCGGCCAAGATGAGGACTTGCCAGGACCTGGAAACTGCCATGGGAGCCGTGCCGCCCGGAGGACTGGCAGGGGAAACCTCAGCTGACCCTTAAGGGTTCTCCATGGGGCAGAGAAGAAGTCGGGATGAGCTCATTTTTAAAGGCTGTTCATCTGACCGAGGAGAACGTTCTAGCCCTAAATGTCTGTGCCTGGCCTCACTGGAGTGAGACCAGCTCTGGCAGCCCCCGCCCCTGGGAATGGGTTCCTGCACAAACCTGCTCTGCAGAGGCCGTTTTCCTCAGAGTCAGATTATGAGCCATCAGGGTTTTGAAGCTTAAGGGGCAATCCCTACCCTTTAGGACAAACCAAAGAAGACAAAGTCTGTCACCGCAGGGCCAGGCTGCAAGCCAGGCAAGAGGGCAGAAGCAAGGACGGAAGTACCAAGCACGTGCTAAAGCTCCCAAGCCGTCTTCTGTCCCACGCAAACTGCTAGCTAAGCGGTCATGGACAGAGCACAGGCCCTGCCCTCCAGGAGCCCGTGGCGTGGTGCTGACGGTTGGACAGCCATGGGGACAAACCAGGGCAGCCGGTAGCACGTCGGGGAGAGTCAGTCAACAGGGGTATGGACTGTCACTGTGGAGCAAGTGTCAAGGATGTGACATCAGCATTAGGTCAGGTAGGAAGAGTCTGAGTGTGTCAGGGAGAGAAGAGAGGCCTGAGGGGGGCAGCGCACCTTGGGAAAAGGGAACTTGGTGGCAAGGATGGGAATGGGTGGGGTGTGGTGTGGGTGAGGGAGGGAGAGGAGTGATTGATGGGGAGGCTAGAGAGATGGCAGGGACACTTGGCCCTGTGAGTGCTGGTTCTCAGCTCGGTGCCTGCTTAACCTCCAAGGACTTTGCCTCAGTGGGTCTCAGCTGAGCCCTGTGCCTGGAGCCTTTCAAAGCTAACATGCAACCAGTCCTGACAACCTCTGCTAGGATGAACGAGTTGGACAGCAGAGGTCGCTCAGCGGTGTTTGAATCTTGCAGTCACACTGACAGTTAAGCTTGCATTTTGAAAATATCTGTCTGGAGACAGGATAGAGAATTGTGGGGAGCTGTTGAGGGAAGCTCCTAGGAGAGGGTGGAGAATCACAGACAGGTTAGGGCTATTGCAGTAGAAAACAGGTAATGGTTCTCTTGGTCTGTGGCAGAAATGGTGGGACAGGGGAGAGGGCACAGATTAAAGAGATATTTAGGAGGAAGAATCAGCGGGAACTGAGGGGGCTGGGTGGTAAAGGCAAGGGAAGAATCCTGTCGTGGCTGAGTTTAGAGCTGGTTTTTTCTCTGGGAACAGGGTCCCAGAGTTTGTTTGTCACAAGGCATCACAAGCTCTGCCTTTGAACTTAGAACTCTCAGGGATTCAAGGATCAGTAAAGCCAGAAAATGCTGAATGAGCCAGGGAGAAGGACTAAGAATGACTCAAGGGATTCTGAGCGAGGGGATGTCAGGAAGAACAAGGACCAGGTGTGGTGCATGAAAAGAGAATTCGTGGACGAGAAGACAAACAGCAGAGCAGGAGGCGAAACAAGTATAAATAACGGAAAGCTCTAGGCAAAACGCAGTCATTTGCTGGAAGAAGTCCTCTGCTAAAAAAAAATTTCCAAATCGTTCCCTTAAGCCTTCCACCAGGGCAGTGAAAAGGATCAGGAAGGAGTTTCTGTCAATAAAGAGTGCAGATCAATCTGGTCAGGGCCCGCAGCCCTCTGCAGCAGACATGCTGTACCCAGTCAGGCCAGCAGATGGCAGTGTTGTCCCATTGGGAGCATCTCCCTTCAAGGCCATTTTCCAATCCTCTCTGAAGGGGTGTTCTGAGGTTCTTCCTTTTCTTCCTTCCTGGGTAACACGGCCTGGAGAATCAGCTTATGGGGTACGGCTCAGCATCCAGCCCGTGCTTGGTGGTTGTGCAGGTAGTGTTGCTGTTGGCCTAATGCACAAAACAGGTAACTGGGAAACACCTTGAAGAGATTACCTACTGAAACCTAGATTCTGTCCCCTGACCTGGTCTACCTGGCCGGTTGCTGAGACAAGAAGATGGATCCATTGGCACGATGAAAGGTGAAGGGGGCACCCCTGGAAGAGATTTAGGCAGTTCCTAGTGTGTAATTAAATCCACTTCCCAAAGTCCTTCTGTTAGTCGGTTGTTTCTGTGGGGGAAATGTGGAATGGGTTGAATTCCACTTGCCACATTATATAAAGAAGTTAGTTCCCAGGTTAGCCCATAAATGCCTGTTTATTCCATAATGCAGACCAATTTCAGGGCATATATGATGACAGAAATAGAAAACACTGGTATTGCAGTGTTGTTATTTAAACAAGGGGAGGAAACAAAATGCAATGGAAATGGTTATTTGTGTAAGTGAAGAAAATCAGGTTTAACTAGACAAGGCTAAGGAGGCAGGTGAGGCTTGCTGTGGAGCACCTGAAGGAGACATCTGGGTGCTCTACAGCCTTGTGGGCATAGCTCTTGATTGTGTTCAAAAGGTTTCTGACTCAAAGTAGGTATCGCAAGTTAACAAGTCTTTGAGGAACCCAAATCCGATTAGGCTGGATCATGATGGCTGGTGTGTGAAGGGCCACTAGGATGGGATTCTGAAGACTTTGGTTTCCATCTCGGGTCTGGGTGAGTTACTTACCTTCTGTGGGGCTCATATTCTTCGTTTATAAAATGGAAATGACATCAGTCCCCAAGGTACTCCCTGCAAGAATCAAATAAGATACCGAAAGCACTCTTATATATATAACACTCTGGAATGGTAAGAGGGCTTGGATCTCTAGTCTTGATAACTTCAATCAAAACGTTTGGATTTTCTTTCTTCTCTCTCTCCCTCCCTCTCTCCCCCCCCCCTTTTTTTCCCCCTGATAGAGGTGTATCCCTAGCCAGCTCTAAGGTGTATGTGCTATGGATAGCCATCAGTGGGATTATTACAGCTAACCAACAGACAAAGGAGAAAAGGCAGAGTGGGAAAGAAAAGCTTAATGAAGGTAAAGGGGGATCCATCTATGTTTTGGAAAGGGTTTCCTTGGGGATGATATGAATTGAGCTGTACATGAACCCTCCATGGCAGCATTTCCAAAATGATATTCCTCAGAATCCTTGCTCCTTCAGATCTCCTAAAAGAAGAGGTTTAGTGGTCAAATAAACTTGGGAAAACTCTGAGGTAAGTGGAGTTATACTAGTTTCTTTACTAAAGTACCCGTTAGAACCTTTAATGTGATACGTGACTACAGATCTCAAGGAGGCAGAGAGGGGAAGTCATGGGCTGCAGTAGTTTGCAATCTTGTTTGAATGTAGGATTTTCTTGTGTTCTGAGTAGCTAATATTTCTCAAGGTGTGGTTCAGGGACCGCTGGCAATTACATAGAGTGCTTGTTAGAAGAGCGGGTTGTCTGGACTCACCCTCGACTTAACAAATCTGTCAGAAGGGCAGAGGGACTGGGAATCTGCACTTGTGAGAAACCCCCCAGTGATCTCTTTTCCTTTCCCTTTTCCCCCAGTCAACGCATTATTGAGCATATAGGATGCACTAGTTATTGGAGATAGGGTGGTGAGTGACGTAGTCACTCTTCAGGCCTCACAAAGGCTTATTCTAATGAGGGGATGGCAGGGAAGTGTGGGAAGACGGGAACACCCACAGTGCAACATAGTCTGATCTTACTGTGATCCAGAAGACTTGTGTGGTTAGGGAAGCTTTCTTGGAGGCAGTGATGTAACACATGGAACATTTCACCCCAAATTTGTTTGTAATGACAATTAAGACTTAGAGTTATGAAAATCCCTCATCTGTCAAATGGGCATGACGATTTTGACCCTGACATATTTGTCAGCATCACATAAAACCCAGTGAGTCCTGAGCCCATTTAGTTGGAAGCCCAGTAAGGAAACACTCCCAGGAAGGTGGGAAGATGTGGATTCAAAGTCTTTCTTGATCTGGCCACCAGGGGGCGCTGTCACGCAGGGTGGCTTGGTGTGGAGAAGAGGCTGAGGCAGGGGTGAGTACCTACCCCATCCATCACAAATGCAAATTGGGAGTTTTGGTAATACTGTAGACTGTGCAGTGTATGGTGAAATTATGGACCACATCACACAAGGAGGAATAGAAAATGCACAGTATTGGGGCACCTGGGTGGCTCAGTTGGTTAAGTATCTGACTTCGGCTCGGGTCGTGATCTCATGGCCTGTGGGTTTGAGCCCCACGTCGTGCTCTGTGCTGACAGCTCGGAGCCAGGAGCCTGCTTGGGATTCTGTGTCTCCCTCTCTCTCTCTCTGTCCCTCCCCCACTTGTGCTCTGTCTCTCTCACTCTCAAAAATAAACAAACATTAAAAAAATTTTTTTAATAAAAAAATAAAAAAGAAAATGCACAGTATTTTCAGTCCCTACCTCATTTGATCTGTCTGTATCATTTGACTCTATTGACTCTTCTTGAAAGTTTCTTCTCCTTTGGCTTCAAGGACACAACACTCTCATTATCTTCTTTCTACCCTTAATTACAACAACTAGCATTTACTGAGCATGTACTATAAGCCAGGCCCGATGCTGAATGCTTTTTATGCTTTATCTCGTTACTGCTGTGTCCCTGTGAGACAGGGATGGTCATTAACTCTACCATACTGGTAAGTCTTTACGGAGATTAAGTCGTCGGCCTGAATTCTCTAACCAGTGGGTACTGGAGTTAGCATCGGAATCGGGAAGCCCTTAGCCCTGAGTCCTGACCTGTCACACTCATGGTGGCCTTCACCAGGCTGTCCTCTGCATCACTGCTGCAGGCTGCACCCTCTGGGTGGAGGCAATACAAATGGGGTCCTCCTGTCCTTATTTCTTCCCTTGTAAGTCTCTAGATGGCTCCTGGGTGATCCCCCATAGGCTGTCCGGATGCTAGCTTTGCAGCCCCTCTGGGACAACTCTGTGTTGCTGGCACCTAGTGTGCTTGGCAAATGGTAAAGAGTCAAAAATATTAATGGAATAAGTAGCCTCAAAGAGGGAGTTAGATACATGCATGCAGGGCCATTCCCGAAGGAACGATCACAGGTATTTGAAAACATCCTTTTGAACCCATGACAGGGACAGACAGCCGTGTTGAAGGGACTCTTCCCCGCCCCCCCCCCCAGTTCTGTAATCCTGTGACTTTGAATTTGGGAAAGACACTAAAATCAAAGGGCAAGGAGCCAGCGCAGAGTGTCGTGGTGAGTTGAGAATGCGCATAGCACTGTCCGGGTCCACAGGCACACCACCACGGGCAGGGCTGAGCCTGAGCAGGTGCAGCTGGTGGCTTTGGCTCTGGCACCCACCCCCCAACCAAGGTGGGCAGCGGCTGCCCCTGCCTTTGGTTGCTGGACAACGGTCCCTGGTCGACACTGGAAAGTTTTGGAAGTCCTGGAAAGAACAGAGACCTGAATGAAGAGTCTCTTCTTGGGCTGTCATGGAGTGTGTGGCAATGGGAAAGGGAGCCCAGGAACCAACTAAAACTACAGAAATGTCAGCCTACCTTGGGGGAAACAAGACGAAGGGGGAGCGTGTGCCATAGGCCTGTCTTCCTAAGCCCTAGCTGAAATGGAGTCAATACGGTGTTTTAGCAGCCTGTTTGACCACTTCCCCCATGAGCCTCTAGATCTGTGCTCTGCAGGATGGTAGCTGCTAGCCACGTGTAGCTACTGAGCACTTGAACTATGGCTGGTGTGACTCAGCTACTGCACCTTTAATTTTATTGAATTTTAATTAATTTAAATAGCTACATGTGGCTAATGGTACCATGTTAGATAGAGACATTTCCATCTTATCTACTCTGTCGGACAGCCCTGTTCTACAGGGCTTCTGCTGAACAGTCAGCTGAGCATCAAGGGAGGACTCTGGAGCATCTGAATCATTCCATTTCACAACCAATGCAAAGCCGTTGTCCACTTGAAAAGAAGATATGCGTTTTATACATACATACTATACAGACATACGTGTGTGTGTGTGTGTGTGTGTCTTCCTATCTGGCTATCCATCTATGTATCTAATAATGTAAATACATATCTATGTATCCATGTATGTATCTAACAACGTGTGTATATACACGTATGTATGTGTGTGTGTGTGTGTGTGTGTGTGTAGGTACCTACGTATTTAACAATGAATGTACCTAACTATGTATGTATCTATCCCCCCAGCAGCTACTATAGAGACTTCTGATCTCTCCCCTTCCCAATACTAGATTTAACTTAGAGGTCTATTTCTACTTAGTTTTTGCTATTTTCCCTTTTCCTTTAAGAAGACATTGACTGACCTCATCGAAGGGAACGCTCTCTAAGAGTTGCCAAGGAGCGTCAGTGTTTTTCCTGCAGCCAGCACCTCCGAGGGTGTCTAGTCTCTGAGGTGTCCTCTCTGGAGGCAGTGATGTGAGAGCCTGGTCCTGGTCCTTTGACCTATGACTCTGTCAGGGGGAAGACAGTGTCCAGGGACAGCCGGGCCATTTGTGTCCTAGCGGGAGTCCATGCCTCTGTCATTTCTGAGTGATGTCTGGGAGAGGGAAATATTTACTGTGAAGAAAGTAACTGATGCCAGCAGGTAAGGAGGCCAGGCGCTGCTGTCTTCCAAATATTTTATTTAAATAAATTTTTCTTTTGCATGTGTTTGAATTTTCTAGAAAAAAAGTTCTGACAAACACTATACCGCTTGGACCATTTATACTCTTCTTGAGAAGGTGACTGCCCTTTCTCTACATTCCCCACTTCCCCCCCACCCAAGAAATAAAAAAGCCACCAGAATACATTGAGCAGCGGGGAGGAGGCCTTCTCTGATGACGGTGGATGAGTTTGGCTGGAGTTGTTCAGATCTCGGCCCGGGGACTCCTCCCCAAGCCTGTGTTGGTTGGGGAGAAGGAGTAAAAGTGAAGAGGAATAAGGGGTGGACCTGGGTTGGGGGTGCCGGGAGAAGCAGGAATGAGATGAGAAGGAAACATGGGAGAGGAAGATAAGGATGATGGGAGGAACAGGGAGTGACTCTAGTGACTTCACGGGGCTCCTTTCATGGACCCACTTACTCAACAGAAGTTTGGGGGCCTATGGCACCCTGGATGGTGTTGGGGGGACCCTGGTGAAGGCTATTAGGGAGGCGGCGGGGGTGGGGAAAACATAAGCCTCGTTCAGCATCTGGGTCTCCTCAGTCCTGGGCTATGGAAACAAGTGAGAAGAGAGCTTCTGGGTGTTTCGCGCCTGGCGGTAGTTCAAATCCATTTGATTAGGGGACAGTGGGGTGCTGCACCTGGAGACAGACGCCTCGTCCCGGCAATGACAACTGACTGACTGCCGTCTTAATTCAAGCTAGCAGCCAGTTGCCATGGCAACCATGTTACTTGTGTGGTCCCGGATCCGAGCGATCCTTTCTCCTAGATCACATCTGACACCCAGCCTCAGCCGTCAGCTCCGTGTCTCCCCAAGGTCATCCGTCTTAGGGGTGCAGGAAGGGCGTGGGGAGGCATGTGCATTTGGTGTGGGGCGATGAGCAATCGTCCTGTGATGGGAAGGGGACAGCCAGCTACTCCATGACGAGCCGTCCGTGTACAAGGGGACAGCCAGCCAGAGAGTGTTTCTTTCTCTGCTAGAAGGGGCTTATGACTAGGGGGTCTGAGCAGCCAGGGCATTTGGGGCCACCTGGTGTGAGAAGGTGGATGCGACTGGTTTTAAAACACGGGAAGTCCTGAATTCTGCCTCACAGGGTCGCCGGTTAGAAGACGGATGCAGCAGTCGCTGTGAGACGCCTGCCCCCACAGGCCTGGAGAATACCTGGAGGGCAGGTGAGTACCAGGCAGCCCAAGAGAGCAAACGGAGGACATTTTGCCATGAACACAATCCTGCAGAATTTAGCTTCTTGCTACTATAGATATCATAGTTTAGCTACATTGTTAATTAAATTGCAATTTTACTGCCTCCTAGAACAGCTTCTGTGGGAAAATATTTCAAGAGAGCTACCCAGCAGATTTGCAAGTGACCTTTCAGAGCACAACCCGCTTCCAATTTGGGAATTATACATCTTTGTCATACAGTCACAATACAATCAAAATACCAACCATCTCCTCACATATGTGGATTAACTCGGCCTCCCAACCTCAGCCTGGTGGGGAGACACTCGCCTCAACTCAGTCGTGGATCTCGGGGCGCACAACTCAATCGTGGATCTCGGGGCGCACAGTCGGTTCTGCGCATGCCTGTGAGGCACTCAATACCCGACTTCCATCCGTTGGAGCAATTAGTGGGCTCAGAACAGAAGGTCACTCGGGGGGATTGGCGAGGTATTACACGTTGACCCTCAACATCATCACGTATCCAACAGCATCCACAGACAGTTCTGAGTACCTACTATGTGCAAGGCACTTGCCTGAGCTTCAAGATAAATATTAATAAACCTCTATATAGCTTCGCTCTTTCATTTAAACTCTGTAACTTCTGTATCCCATCTGCAACATGCCACACATCCATTACAACCTTATGAAATTGTTTCCAGTGTGCCTTCCGTGAGACTGTACCGGATATTGCCTCAATTCCTTCCCTGCTGAGAAGCTTTGGTTACATAGGAAATCCCTAGGTCAGGTGTCTGTCAGATGTAGCATCTCCTTCCCGTCTGTAAAACATTGCACAGGCTCACAACTGCAGTTCACGGAAGTGAATGGAGTATCCTTGGTTTCCAGAACATTCTAGAAGTCACCACCAAGAGCTGTTAGTTTGTGCTTGGAGAAGGGCACCTTGCTGAGTGGTTCTGAGGGTAGCGTCTCAAAAAGAGGTCTTAGACAGCATTCGATACTGATCCATGGTGATGGGGACCTTGTCATGAGTTGCAAGATACAGCTTTCAATGGATTTTGATCCACCTCACTTGAAACTTTTTCTCCCATGTGAGAAACACAGGAACTTGGCTTGTCTGTATCGATGCACAACCTGATACAGTTGTATATTGCTGGAGTGCCCAAATACGAGGATTTCCAGTAAAAGGTTGTGTGGGGATAGGAATAGGAAAACACATATCTCTAGCCTGAGTGGCGTATGGAGTAGACAGTGGACAGGTACCTTATCTGGGTATGTAATTGTGCACGTGTGCCCGAATCCGGCCAGGCCTTCCTATGAGAAATTTTTGGGAGAGAAGATGATGTACTTGTACAAAGTAGGTCGTCAATGACCATTTGATGAACAGAATATATTTGCCCAGGTACCTGTTGCCTGAATTCACACGCGTGTGTATATGTGTGTGCGTGTGGGCACTATTGTGTGCATGGTGGGCATGTGTGTGCATTTGGGAGACGTGTCAAGATGTATGGACAAACGTTCCTTGTACTTTTGCGGATGGAGCTTGCGGGATGCAGGTGGAAAGGATGCCTGAGTCTGTGGTAAAGAGCATTGTTATCGGACACATAGCTGCCAAGACAGTGCCCAAGAACTGTCCATATTCTTTCTGGGGTGTCCTCCACGGGGACGCTCAGCCTGAGGTTCGTCCCTTGGTTAGTTCCTCTGTGGACACGAGTGCATCACTTTGGGCCTTGCTGCTCTCTAGCCCGTGTGTAGTTGGAAGGTGGCTTAGTCCCCGAGGAAGGACGCCTCTGCTCCCTGCCTAACTAGACAGGCAGTGATGGCCTCTTTTCCATCTGGAGAAGCTTGGGCTGAGCAGAGATCCAGAGGTCTTCCTCGGCCTTCCTCTTCTTCTTTTTCTTCTTCCCTTTGTTTCGCTCCGGCTGTGGGCCACTCTTGCCTGGCCGGCTCCAGCAGCAGTGGCAACAGATGAAGATGAATGTCATGACCACTAGTAGTGGCAGCCCCAGCAGGATGCCCAGGCAGATGGTGTTAAAGAGGCCCTGTTGGTGTTTGGTCAAGATGGTGTCCCAAATGATGCTGAAGAAAGAGCTGATCTTCTCCATGGCGCCGGGCTAGGCTGGGGCCACAGGAAACTCGTAGCTCACTAGAAAGTCCTGGGCTCAAGCTGAGACAGCCTTGTCCACTTGCAATTTATTCCTCTTCGAGCCCTGGGCTTGGGCATGCACCTGTTACCAGCTGAAGAGAGCAAAACAGACAATTCAAGAGAAACGCAATGGTAACGGTCTACAATTTTTAACAACGACGTATTTTTGAGGCTTAGGAAAAGGGACGGAATTGAAGATTTCCAGAGTTCGCTGAAATTGTATTGAAACCCAGTAAACAAAATAAATGCACACATTTAAGTAAGTACTCACTATTCTTGTACACGCTCTATTGGGGATAAGAATTGATAGTGTATCAGACCTGGCTCATCGCGGGTGCTCAGCATTTGGTGGATACGTGAATCAACGTGCGGATTCAGCGTTCCGGGTAGGGGTTGGCGCCTCTGTAGGAGCGGTTCTCCATCTTTTCTCCCTGCAGCTCATCTGATGGGCGTTGAACCCATACTCCTCACAGGACAGCTGTGTCTCACTTTCTGTGAACACACGTGCCATTTTCCACACATACTGAAGCTTAAGCACAGGACGGAATATCTGAGTCTTGCCGCCTGTCACAGGGGCCTGGACCTTCCCCAGGCTATGAGGTCAGCAGTCCTTGTCCTGCCTCAGCCCTGACTTCTTTACTGTCCCTTCACGCTCTCTTTCCAGCTCCGTCTCCTCCCTCTTCACATCCCGCTCCTGTGCCCAAAGAGGACTCACCGAGCTTTGCGGTGGGGGACCATGTGCTGGTTCCCTCTGTTTCTCTCCTCGTCTCCCTCATCGCTCTCATCTCTGCTTCCTGTCCCCCAGCTGAATATTCCCAAGACTCCTGCCCTGCCTGTGCCTGTTCTTGGCATTGGAAAAGGAGTCCCGCAGGCTGCTCAGCAATGGTGTTTAAAAACTGGGATGGGGGTCCATACTTCCACCCTCAGCTCAACTATAGCCGGGACTGTTCCGGTTGTTTATACAGAGTGGCCCTTCTTCCACCGGTACCCTCTCCACCTCTCCACGTGTATCTTAAGCCTCAGCTCTCAAGTGTAAGGTCTTACAAGCTCCTTCAGTTCTGGAATCTACAGGTTCCTATGTGTAAACAAGACTTGGAGGGTAACATGGTTCAAGGCAATTCAAGAGGCCTTCTGGTACAAGACATTGTCTGGGACCCGAAGATCAAAGACCCGTTGATTTTCAGCTGGAGAACTTAGAGATCATTGCAACCAATGCTCTCACTGAAAGATTAAGACTCTGAGGCCCAGAGTGGGGAAGGGACATGCCTAAGGCCACACAGAGGTGCCACAAACACCCAGAGTTGGGGATAATGGGTCAGTTTCTCTTCCAAGGCTGCTGGGCAATCAGAAAAACCAGGATGATGTTACTTTATATTTGTGTTTTACTTGATACTTTTCTAACCACTTTCACATGAGTTATGTTTTTAAAGAGAGAACAGGATGTTTATGGAGAAAACTGCTGGGGACCCAGGTTCACAATCATTATGAAGTCCAGGTTTCATTCTGTCACTGGGACATAAATGTGTGGCCCCTCCTGGGGAGTGTGTTATACTCAGGGGTTGTCCACAGAAGTCTAATTCCTTGGATAGCACTCTGTAAGTTCCGCACATACCTGTGTGTTCACTCAAACTCCACCCGAACTCAGTCCTAGCCTGCTGGCATTTGGGCTCATGCCCTGAGGACGTTATCTACACACTTTATGCAGTTGTATAAACGGGTGCCTACTGCTGTACCGCTTGGTCCTTGAAAGTGAAGTAATGCTATATAATGGCCCTGATATGCCGGTCACCATCCTGGGCACTCTACACCTATTGACCCATTTTGTTTCATTACAACCTTAGGAAGTAGGTACAGGTATTTTCCTCATCTTTACAGCTGGAGAGACAGAGGCAGAGGTCACACAGTGAGTGAGTGGCAGAGCTGACCTGACTGATTCTGGGGCGTTTGACTCCAGATCCCCACGTTGCGAGCCCTTCATAGGTGTCGCTCTGAGCCTCCTATTCCTTTGTGCAGAATTAACCCGTTTTGGCAAGTAGCCCAGGATTTATAGAATCTTACAATACTTGGCTATTCCCCAGATTGACTTAAAAACGTTTATCCCAATCTGTTGTGGAAGAAGACTGCACAGTGATTTATTTCCCACTGTTAGATACTTCACAAATGCATGAAGATACATACAATAAAAATCCAGTCCTGCTCAAGGGGAGGTTTATAGAAAGCATATGACTGCCTGAACATAAACTCAACTCGCAACAAAGAGAAACATTCTGAGAAGTCACACCCCTTTGCCAGAGGCTCTGTGTGAGCCCTTCAGAAGCCCTGGAACATCACGTGCCGTGGATATGCTCACACGCCATCAAGCCCACAGGCTCTTTGTCGAGAAAAAGCACCCTTGGGTATCTTCCCCGCCCCCTGCCATCAAGGCCAATCCACTGACTTGCTCCTTCTCACACACTTGGGTCTCTGGATTTCCCTTCTTACTTTGTGGTCACCTTTGCTTTTACTTCAGCCCTTGTTTGGCCCCATATTTTTTTTTTTTGGCCTATCTGGAGGGATTTCCATGCTCTCTTGAGGGAAGACTTTGGGGGCTTTTCACTAATTTGATCCACACATATATATTCCTGGGACCAAATGCTCCTCATACCGTATTTCTAGGACTCACATTAGATACCACCACCACATTTGCTGACAAACTACTCTGTGTCAGATGTCATGCTGGTCCCTGCAGGGAACGTAAATGCATTAGGAGCCCACTTTTGGGTTCATCTAGGGAAAGAGAGGAAGGGCTTTGAGCCCTTGGAGAATATTAGGGCAGTTTTCATGAAGGTAGAGCCACCTGAGGAGGACCTTGAAAGATGAGCAGGACCTTGACAGGGAAACATGGGTAAAAGGATGTTCAAAGATTCTAGGCAGAGAAACTTCTAGAATATGGCAGGAGAACAGGCTGTCTTCTGGTGAGCCTGGGGTTCAGGGTGGGAGAGGGGAGGACTGTAGATTGTGGCCAAGGTAGAGAGGGCCTCCATAGGGTGTGTATTTATTTGGGGTCTTTATTTATTTTTATTAAAAAAATTTTTTTTTAAAATTTACATCCAGATTAGTTAGCATATAGTGCAACAATGATTTTAGGAGTAGATTCCTTAGTGCCCTTTACCCATTTAGCCCATACCCCCCTCCCACAACCCCTTCAGTAACCCTCTGTTTGTTCTCCATATTTAAGAGTCTCTTATGTTTTGTCCCCCTCCCTGTTTTTATATCATTTTTGCTTCCCTTCCCTTATGTTCATCTGTTGTGTCTTAAAGTCCTCATAGGAGTGAAGTCATATGATATTTGTCTTTCTCTGACTAATTTCTCTTAGCATAATACCTTCTAGTTCCATCTGCATAGTTGCAAATGGCAAAATTTCATTCTTTTTGATTGCCGAGGAATACTCCATTGTATATATACACCAAATCTTCTTTATCCATTCATCCATCAATGGACATTTGGGCTCTTTCCATACTTTGGCTATTGTTGATAGTGCTGCTATAAACATTGGGGTGCACATGTCCCTTCAAAACAGCACACCTGTATCCCTTGGGTAAATGCCTAGTAGTGCAATTGCTGGGTAGTAGGGTAGTTCTATTTTTAATTTTTTGAGGAAACTCCAAACTGTTTTCCAGGGTGGCTGCACCAGCTTGCATTCCCACCAGCAATGCAAAAGAGATCCTCTTTCTCCGCATCCTTGCCAACATCTGTTGTTTCCTGAGTTGTTAATTTTAACCATTCTGACAGGGGTGAGGTGGTATCTCATTGTGGTTTTGATTTGTATTTCCCTGATGATGAGTGATGTGGAGCATTTTTTCATGTGTCGGTTGGCCATCTGGATGTCTTCTTTGGAGAAGTGTCTATTCATGTCTTTTTCCCATTACTTCACTGGATTATTTGTTTTTTGGGTGTTGAGTTTGATAAGGTCTTTATAGATTTTAGATACTAACCCTTTATCTGATATGTCGTTTGCAAATAGCTTCTCCCATTCTGTTGGTTGCCTTTTAGTTTTGCTGATTATTTCCTTCACTGTGCAGGGACCTTTTGATGAGGTCCCAGTAGTTCATTTTTGCTTTTGTTTCCTTTGCCTCTGGAGACACGTTGAGTAAGTAGTTGCTGCGGCCAAGATCAAGGAGGTTTTGCCTGCTTTCTCCTCGAGGATTTTGATGGCTTCCTGTCTTACATTTAGGTCTTTCATCCACTTTGAGTTTATTTTTGTGTATGATGTAAGAAAGTGGTCAAGGTTAGTTTTTCTGCATGTCGCTGTCCAGTTTTCCCAGCAACACCTGCTGAAGAGATTGTCTTTATTCCTTTGGATATTCTTTCCTACTTTGTGAAAGATTAGTTGGCCATACATCTGTGGGTCCATTTCTGGGTTCTCTATTCTGTTTCATTGATCTGAGTGTCTGTTTTGTGACAGTACCATACTGTCTTGATGATTACTGCTTTGTAGCGTAGCTTGAAGTCTGGGATTGTGATGCCTCCTGCTTTGGTTTTCTTTTTCAAGATCGCTTTGGCTATTCGAGGTCTTTTCTGGTTCCATACAAATTTTAGGATTATTTGTTCTAGCTCTGTGAAGAATGCTGGTGTTGTTTTGATAGGGATTACACTGAATATGTAGATTGCTTTGGGTAGTATTGACATTTTAACAATATTTGTTCTTCCTATCCAGGAGCATAGAATCTTTTTCCATTTTTTGTGTGTCTTCTTCAATTTCTTTCATTAGCTTTCTATAGTTTTCAGTGTATATATTTTTCACCTCTTTGGTTAGATTGATTCCTAGGTATTTTATGGTTTTTGGTGCAATTGTAAATGGGATCGATTCCTTGATTTCTCTTTCTGTTGCTTCATTGTTGGTGTATAGGAATGCAACTGATTTCTATGTATTGATTTTATATCCTGCGACTTTGCTGAATTAATGAATCTGTTCTAGCAGTTTTTTGGTGGAATATTTTAGGTTTTTATATAGAGTATCATGTCATCTGTGAAGAGTGAACGTTTGACCTCCTCCTAGCTGATTTGGATGCCTTTTATTTCTTTGTGTTGTCTGATTGCAGAGGCTAAGACTTCCAATATTATATTGAATGACAGTGGTGAGAGTGGACTTCCCTGTCTTGTTCCTGACCTTAGGGGGAAAGCTCTGTTTTTCTCCATTGAGGATGATATTAGCATTGGGTCTTTCATATATGGCTTTTATGATCTTGAGGTATGATCTTTCTGTCCCTACTTTCTTGAAGGTTTTTATCAAGAAAGGATGCTGTATTTTGTCAAATGCTTTCTATGCATCTATCAAGAGATCATATGGTTCTTGTCCTTTCTTTTATTGATGTGATGAATCACATTGATTATTTTGCAGATATTGAACCAGCCCTGCATCCCAGGTATAAATCCCACTTGATCGTGGTGAATAATTTTTTTAATGTATTGTTGGATTCAGTTCACTAATATCTTGTTGAGGATTTTTGCATCCGTGTTCATCAGGGAAATTGATCTGTAGTTCTCCTTTTTCGTGGGGTCTCTGTCTGGTTTTGGAATCAAGGTAATAGTGGCTTCATAGAAAGGCTTTGGAAGTTTTCCTTCCATTTCTATTTTTTGGAACAGCTTCAAGAGAATAGGTGTTAACTCTTCCTTAAATGTTTGGAAGAATTCCCCTGGAAAGCCAACTGGCCCTGGACTCTTGTTTTTTGGGAGATTTTTGATTACTAATTCAATTTCTTTACTGGTTATGGGTCTGTTCAAATTTTCTATTTTTTCCTGTTTCAGTTTTGGTAGTATATATGTTTCTAGGAATTTGTCCATTTCTTCCAGATTGCCCATTTTATTGGTATATAATTGCTCATAATATTCTCTTATTATTGTTTTTATTTCTGCTGTGTTGGTTGTGATCTCTCCTCTTTCACTCTTGATTTTATTTATTTGTGTCCTTTCTTTTTTCTTTTTGATCAAACTGGCTAGTGGTTCATCAATTTTGTTAATTCTTTCAAAGAACCAGCTTCTGGTTTCATTGATGTGTTCTACTGGTTTTTGTTTGTTTGTTTGTTTGTTTTTTGGTTTTGATAGCATTAATTTCTGCTCTAATCTTTGTTATTTCCTGTCTTCTGCTGGTTTTTGGTTTTATTTGCTGTTCTTTTTTCAGCTCTTTAAGGCGTAAGGTTGGGTTGTATATCTGAGATCTTTCTTCCTTCTTTAGGAAGGCCTGGATTGCTATATACCTTCCTCTTATGACTGCCTTTGCTGCATCCCAGAGGTTTTGGGTTGTGGTGTTATCATTTTCATTGGCTTCCATGAACTTTTTAATTTCCTCTTTAACTCCTTGGTTAGCCTATTCATTCTTTAGTGGGATGTTCTTTAGTCTCTAAGTATTTGTTACCTTTCCAAATTTTTTCTTGTGGTTGATTTTGAGTTTCATAGCGTTGTGGTCTGAAAATATACACGGTATGATCTCAATCTTTTTGTACTTTCTGAGGGTTGATTTGTGTCCCGGTATGTGGTCTATTCTGGAGAATGTTCCATGTGCACTGGAGAAGAATGTATATTCTGCTGCTTTAGGATGAAATGTTCTGAAGATATCTGTTAAGTCCATCTGGTCCAGTGTGTCACTCAAAGCCATTCTTTCCTTGTTGATCTTTTGATTAGATGATCTGTCCATTGCTGTGAGTGGGGTGTTGAAGTCCCCTACTATTATGGTATTACTGTCAACGAGTTTCTTTATGTTTGTGATTAATTGATTTGTATACTTGGGTGCTTTCACATTTGGCACATAAATGTTTACCATTGTCATGTATTCTTGGTGGACAGACCCCTTAATTATGATATAGTGCCCTTCTTCATTTCTTGATACAGTCTTTACTTTAAAGTCTAGATGGTCTGATATAAGTATGGCTACTCTGGCTTTCTTTTGTTGACCATTAGCATGATAGATGGTTCTCCATCCCCTTACTTTCAATCTGAAGGTGTCTTTAGGTCTAAAGTGGGTCTTTTGTAAACAGCATATAGATGGATCTTATTTTCTTATCCTTTCTGTTACCCTATGCCTTTTGATTGGAGCATTTAGTCCATTGACGTTTAGAGTGAGTACTGAAAGATATGAATTTATTGCCATTATGTTGTTTGTAGAGTTGGAGTTTTGGGTGGTGTTCTCTGGTCCTTTCTAATCTTTGTTGCTTTTGTCGTTATATTTATTTATTTATTTATTTAATCTTTTCTCCCCTCAGAGAGTCCCCTTAAAATTTGTTGTAGGGCTGGTTTAGTGGTCACAGACTTGACTCCTTTAACTTTTGTTTGGCTGGGAAACTTTTAATCTCTCCTTCTATTTTGAATGACAGCCTTGCTGGATAAAGAAGTCTTGGCTGCATATTTTTCTGATTCAGCACATTGAATAAATATATCCTGCCACTCCTTTCTGGCTTGCCAAGTTTCTGTGGATAGGTCTGCTGCAAACCTGATCTGTCTTCTCTTGTAGGTTAAGGGCTTTTTTCCCCTTGCTGCTTTCATGATTCTTTCCTTGCCTGAGTATTTTGTGAATTTGACTCTGATATGCCTTGTTGATGGTCAGTTTTTGTTGAATCTAATGGGAGTCCTCTGTGCTCCTTGGATTTTGATGTGTTTGTCTTTCCCCAGGTTAGGAAAGTTTTCTGTTATGATTTGCTCACATAACCCTTCTACCCCTATTTCTCTCTCTTCATCTTCTGGGACCCCTATGATTCTGATGTTGTTCCTTTTTAGTGAGTCACTTATTTCTCTAATTCTTTAATTTTTTTTTTAACATTTATTTATTTTTGAGACAGAGAGAGACAGAGCATGAACGGGGGAGGGTCAGAGAGAGAGGGAGACACAGAATCTGAAACAGGCTCCAGGCTCTGAGCGGTCAGCACAGAGCCCAACGTGGGCTCGAACTCACGGACCGCGAGATCATGACCTGAGCTGAAGTCGGACGCTTAACCGACTGAGACACCCAGGTGCCCCTCATTTCTCTAATTCTTAAATCATGCTCTTTTGCCTTAATCTCCCCTTTTTTTCTGTTTCATTATTCTCCATAAGTTTGTCCTCTATATTGCTGATTCTCTTCTGCATCATCCATCCTTGCCACCGTGGCATCTATTCGAGATTGCAGCTCAGTTATAGCCTTTTTTGTTTCATCCTGACTAGTTTTTACTTCTTTTATCTCCACAGAAAGGGATTCTAATCTATTTTCGACTCCAGCTAGTATTCTTATTATCGTGATTCTAAATTCTGGTTCAGACATCTTGCTTGTATCTGTGTTGGTTAAGTCCCTGACTGTCGTTTCTTCCTGCTCTTTCTTTTGTGGTGAATTCCTTCACTTCGTCATTTTGAAGTGAGAAAAGGAATTAATGAGGTAAAAAAATTAAAATAAAAAAATATTAAAACAAAAAAGGAAAAAAAACTCAAACGCAAAAAAAAAATCAAATAAATGATGCTAGATCCTAGGTGTGTTTTGCTCTCGGTGTTGAAAGTGGCTTGATAGATTAGAAAAAAAAGGGGAAAGAAAAGAAAAAAAAGGAAATCGTTAGAAAATTTGAAAAAATGAATACACTGAAGTAGACTAAAATGAAATGATAGAAGTAAAATAGAAATGAAAAATTTACACAAGAGTAAACAATAAGTAGAAAAAAATTAAAGAAAAATATTTTTAATAAAAATTGAAAATAAAAATGAATTTTTTCTTTTTCTGTATTAAAGAAAAAGAAGAAATGAAAAAGAGAAAAAAGAAAAAGAAAGAAAACTGAATAGATGGACCAGCGAACAGACTGAAATAAGACTCAAATTACTTCGTTTTCCCCTAGAAGTCAAACTATGAAGCGCCTCTAGTCCATAAAATAAGTAGGTGGAGAGCCGTATTCCTGAAGAGCGAGGTTGGCCCAGTTGGGCGGGGCTTAGGGTAACGGCTCCGTTCTCCACTCGATGGCGCTGCTTAGCTTCCTGGGGTGGGTTGTTGTGGCCCTTGTAGGTGCGTATGAGCATGCGCAGGAATGGTAACAATGGAGTAACCCAGCTACCCGGTCTCGTGTCGGAATCCTGCTCTCCCCGATCGGCAATCGCGCACCCGTCCTTTGTCTTCGGCTTCTGTCTACTCCCTGCTTTTACACTGTCCGTGACCAAACAGCACCTCCCTCCTGGGTTTTGTCTCAGATGCGGCTGTTTTTCCCAACCCGTTATTTCTGAGGGACTGTGACTTTGATCCGTTCTGCCCGTCTGCGGGAGGGTCTCACTGAGCCACGTCTGGGTGCTGGCCGCACCCGGGAACGTTCGCGGGACCGTGCTACTGCCGACACCCAGAGACTGAGGCTGGGTGCCAGCCCACCCCAGAGAAAGTTCGCGAGATAGTGTAGCAGCAGCGTTTCGGGGATTATGGAAAATCACAACACGCGTCTGGCACCAGGCTTCACCCTTAATGACATTGTTCCAGCACCAGCAAATGTGGTTGTTCTCCCGGGTCCACTGGCGCCTTGCCTTTGGGGACCCACACAGACTCTACCAGGTGTCCTCCCAGCAGGGGAACCGCCTCTCCCCGTGTGGCCCGAAGACCCCCGGACTCCACTCTGCTCCTGGGGATTCGCCCTTCCCACCCGAGCACCGCCAGGTATGGAGCTGTGGCATTTCAGCCTCTGCGCTCCCTCTGTTACAGTCTTAATGGAATTTAAACCCTCTCCTCTCTCCTTTCTCCTTTTTGCCTTTTTAGTTCAGTCCCTGTGGCTGTTTCCACTTTTCCACTTTCTCTCCAGCTGCTTTTGGGGGGGGGGGATGCTTTGCCTGTATCCCCCCGCCCCCGTCTCCATCCTCTCTCCGCACACAACAGTGGCCCCCTGCCCTCCGCAGCTTCCCCCAGTTCACCTTTCCGCACCACATACCTGCTGAGTTCTGTGGTTCAGGTTGTGCAGATTGTTGTGTTAATCCTCAGATCCGTTTTCTAGGTGTGCAGGACGGTTTAGTGTTGGTCTGGCTGTATTTCATGGACGTGAGACACAAAAAAAACTTCCATGCTGTTCTGCCATCTTGGCTCCTCCTCCTTTTTAAAAAAGTTGTTAAATGTTTATTTCTGAGAGAGAGAGAGCACAAGCGGGGGAGGAGCAGAGACAGAAAGAGGGAGATACAAAATCCAGAGCAGGCTCCAGACTCTGTGCTGTCAGCACAGAGCCTGATGTGGGGCTCAAACTCATGAACCGTGAGATCATGACCTGAGAAGTCAGAAGCTTAACCGACTGAGCCACCCAGGCACCCTTGGTGTCTTTATAATAGTAGGATGCCCTTCAAGAAAAGATAAGGGCCTGAGAAGCGCTGGAAAATGATTTAAGAGAGCTCTTCATCCATTTAACAAACATTTATTGAGCACCTAATACATGCCCCACACTGTGTTAGGTATTAGGATTCAGTGAGGAAAGCTAAAGACATGGTTTCTGGTAACATGGGGCCTCGTATATTCCAAGGAAGTTGTTATTATTGAGGGATCATGTCATAAAGGACAAATAAGCAAATTTCAACTTAGGTTGCTTAGTTGGCTGAAATAGAAGCATGCATTTGAATTATGTTTATCTCAATGTCTCAGGCCCTCCTACCCCTCCCAACCTTTGTCTCAAGCTCGTCCATCCTCTGACACCTAAAATAGCCTTTGAATAAATAGATTTCTTTTCCAGCGAAAGCTAATTCGAGAATTCACTTTTGGATTCCTGAAGGTACTTATTTGAGTCTACTCTCCATATAGCCAAAAAGAGTATTCATTAACATTTGGGAGCCAAGTCTGGGGAAAATTCAATTAAAAAGGTATTCTTTATATTTTTTAATCTAAGAATTCTCTTCTAGGCCCCCCCAGGTTACTTGCTGAGCTCTGCTAATCTATACTGTTTCATTAGTATTTATGAGCCTCTCATTGTTAGCATTTCCAGGAAACAATCAAATATCTCCTTGGTGGTATGAATTAAAAGTTTGAGCTTCCACAGAATGTTTTGTAAAAGGAGCCAGACTTCGGGCCTTAGAAATGCTCTCTGGGAGGCACCATTATTTTGTTGGATCTCAAGTATTGCTGACACTGTTTGAAAGATAATTCGTCTATTCTTATAAAACCAACAACAGGCATTAACCAAACACGATTGTTTGATGATTGTTGTTATGAGGGTTGGTGAGAGGAAAAAGAAGGGGGGAAAGTTACTTTCAGTTTCCTTAAAACCAAAAATTATTCATCTTTATATTCTCCATAGTATCTCACTGGAGAGAGAGTCATTCATTCATTCTTTCTCCCAAGAAGCTTCGATCTGTCCATGTTGATGGCTAACAATGATCCCAGAGCCAGGAGACCTGGGTTTGAGCCCTGGGTCAATGTGTGTAACCTTGGTGAGTTACCGAACCTTAGCTACAAAATGAAGCTAATGAGCTTCCCTCGTAATGATGTGGTGAGGATTAAAAGAGCTCAATATATTTAATGCATTTTGTAAACTGTAAAATACTATAGAACATAATCTATGAAATAGTGAGTTATCTCCAGATAGCGATGGATTAATTCTAGCCTTGAGCTTTCCTTTTCCCTCCCTTACCTCCATACCCAATCCTCATCATCAAAGAACCATAGGCCCCCACCCCATCCAGATGAAGAGAACTTCACAGGTAACCTTGCTGCTTATGGCGGTCAGCAGGTCTGCGGCTGTAATTCTAGACTCTGGCATCCGTCAAGAGGGATGGAGAAGGGTTCTTTGAGGGAATCTGTTGGTGTCTAGAGGATTATTGATCTCATAAAGTAAGACCTGGGGAAAATACCTAGCCCTCGGTGGGCCCAACCCCTCTCCCTGGCTTTGGAATCCCTGGAAGTGGACCCCCAGGGATGGGTCTTTCCACAGAGAGATCTGATCCATCCCTGAGAGCCAAGAGCCTGGTTTTCCTTCTGGAGCTCCCCAGCAGGGGGCAGAGCATGCTACTTTGCATTTAGTCTCTCTTTGTTCCTGATTGTTAGATGACATAATACATGTAAAGCTGTAGAATAGTGTCTGTGGGGTAGTAGATGCTTTCTAGAAATGTTAATGATAAAGATCATGATAGTACCCAGTTAAAATCCCTAAGAGCAACTCCACAGTGACCTCCAAATGGTCCAATTTTTTTGCCTCCTTTAAGGGGTAGGGTGAGGTGGGAGGTTCAGGTTTCTCTCAGAACCTTAAAAGATTCCTCTGCTCAGCTGCTGACTCCAGGGTGTGCATGGGGTGGGGAGGGGGGCGTCTTATAATTGAAAGTTGGCAGCAAAGACCTCTCCTTGGCCTTTCCTCAAATGCTTCCATTGACTTTTCTACCTCATGCTGTGGATATCACTGTGTTGCTTTAACTCTTCACCCAAGGATGGACTGCTAGCCAGGCTGGCTGCTTAAGAGTCACCTAGGGCATTAGTTAAGTGCAGATTCCTGAGCCCTGATCCTGGAGACACTGATGCAGTAGATCTAGGGTGAGCCCTGGAGTTTATGCTTGTAACAAATAGCCTGACGGTTTCTGGACAATTGTCAGGTTTAAAGGCTGTTGTATAAGCAAGTTGTTGCATCAGCATAGGAGCCTTGTGTTGAATGAAGGAATGGGTCATGGGTGAGAGGAGGTGGAGATGAGGTTTATGTTTGTGCACAGCAGCACGGTGGCCTGCTGGGGGGGGGCCTCTTTAGGCATTACCTCTTGCTCTCGTGTATTCAGAGCATCTGGGCCAAGACTGCTTTCCCAGAGGTCACAATTCAATGCGGTAAACATTCATTGAACACCCACTATGTCACCAGCCCTGAGAGCTTTCCAGTTGAGCAAAGAGGAGAGAGAAAAATAGCAGAAGTATAATGTGATGAGTCCTGTGGTCAAGTTCTGTGTAAAGGGACATGAAGACAGCCCAGGGGAAGGAGTAAACAATTTGGTCTAGAGAGGGTTACAGGAAAGAAATGAAAAGGAAATTATAATCAGGGCAGGTGTCTGCTCAGTGATTCCTTCAACGACTATGTATGGAACACCTGTTTCATGCTGAGAACTGTGTTGGGTCCTGGGTGACCGGGGGAACAAGCGGACTGGGTCCCTGTTCGGGTGCTCAAAGCCTAGTGTGGGAAGCAAACACTCATCAGAAAACCCCACATACAGGTGTGAAAATAGCATACGGGAAGTGTGACAGAGGAGAAGCCCATGATGCTTTCAAGGAGGTGGGGCAGGCTCTGGGTGGGGAGGATTCAACCACGATCTGAGCAAAAACATGGTCAATTACAAGAGCAACACATGGTCAGGGTGTCTATAAAGTCTTGAAACATAGAGTAAACTCATTTAAAGCATCTTCAAGTAATATGCTTGATAGGTGTTTCTTCAACCCTCAGCTACCTTTGCAGGTGAAGTGTCTCTAAATTGGAAGCCATGAGTTCAGTTGCTAATGAGTTATAAAGTGTCCCCCAAAAGTCTAGAAGTATGTGTATTTCTAGGGAAATATGTGTTTTGTGCCTTTTCTCAGTCAGACAGTTGGAGCCACTGCTTCTTCTGAAAAGGACGTGAAATGACAGTGTGACTGAGGTCAGCAGCAGCGAGTGGGGGTGACAGTGGGGTGACATGAGGCCCACGAGGCAGGCGGCCCCCACACTCACAGGGCTTGTAAGCCGTGTTAGTGGCTGGTGTATGCTGCAAGAGCCATGGGGGGTAAGCAAACGAGGGGACATAATCCATATGTGTTCTGCAAAGAAGAGTATTGCTGAGGTGAGAGGGGACAGGCTGGCAGGGACAAGAGTGGGAGGCAAGATTACAGTTGTTCAGGGAAAATGGCAGCAGGGATGAGGGCAAGGGTGGTGGCGGAGGGAGGGACAGGTGGGCTGACTGGGGCGTTCTCCTATGGACGGTGGGAGAACTCTTGGGCAGAGGGGCATGAGGCAGTGTCCCAGGCCGTGCTCTGCTTTTCCACGCCCACCCCTAGTCCCTGGTCAGGTCTCCGAGTCTGCCGCGTTTTATTTTTTTCAATATGGGAACCTCATCCGTCTCTGCCTGACTCCCTGCCATTTCTCCTGGAGGTTTAGAACATCTTATTAAGTCCCAGCCTCTCCAACCCTGCCTGCCCAAACCTTGCCCCTGCAGTTCTTGCAAAAGCCCTATGGTTACAATAATGTCACACACTTCAGAAACCAAGGTGTGCTGGCAGCGAGGGCACTGAGTAGAACCTTAGTCAGTAGTTATTAACTCTGCTGCTCTGGATACAGATTTTCTTGACGGTTCTCCCCTTGCTCACCTGGCATGCTCAGATGCCTTCTAACAGATTTAAGTACTGTTTTGTACAAAAATGGTCAGATCACAGCAATAATCTGCTAGTGGAGAATTGTGCTTATAACTTAAACGTGGTTCCAGGCATGATGAAACAGATATCTGTATTTTCCCCAGTGTAATTAATGGCTTCAAGTACCTAGTTCTGATGCAAAGTTGGAGGCTCTTTTCTTCCCCCAACGTATACATTTATGGTATGTAACTAGATATTAAGTATTAGAAGAAAATAGATAGTATTTTTCCTCAGAATCAATGTTATAATTATGGGTGCAATTTTGAACAAGGGCACACATAGGTCATCAATATAAAAATGATTAAGGCACTATGATTATTAGAAATGATAAAATGATGCTTTATCATATAGACATTCTGAACTGGAAGAATCCAGATATGGGTCATTTGGTCGGGTATCCTCACTTTATTTGTAAGGCATGTGGGACCAAAAGGGGCTGTGATTTGCTGGAGGTCACACAGCTGACAACTGGTGGAATCAGGGCCCGATCAATGTCTTCTGACTCCCAGCATCACCTCCTGCCAAGGTCTCCCTTACAAAAGTCTTCACGAATAAGCATTAAGGCAGCTCTTGGCAACATGCCCACCATATCCTCGTCCTGGGCTGAGGCTAGACTACCCTTCTCAGCCCCCTTAAATAGTCGTGGGACCAGGTGACTGAGTTGTGGCTGAGGGAACGTGGGCCTGGCTCCTGAAACCTGTCCCAACATCCTCCACGTTCACTCTGCTTGTTCACTGGCTGGCTAGGTGCAAAGGACCCAGCAGAGGACTCCAAGGCCGCTGGGATGGTACAGGAGAAGGTGTTTCGGAATGACCACGAGCAGAACACCCCTACTGACCACACTGAACAGTAGAGTAAGTGAGAAATAACCTTTGTTGGGTAAAGCCATTGATTTTGAAGATTATTGGCTAAACCTGTTAGCCTATCCTGACTAATACGAGCAACAAAAAGGTAGCGTTGGGGTAATGATTATAACAAATATGCAGTGAGGTCAACAACTCTCCTGGAGAGTTTGCAGCTTTGACCAGAAAGGAGTTTAGCCAAGCACTTCAGAGTGCTAGTTCTGGGACAAGATACCCTGTGTTCAGATCCTGGCTCTGCTACCCACTGACTGTGCCACACTGGGAAGGTTACTTTCTGGGCCTCAGTGTTCTCATCTGTCAAATGGAGTTCACAATAGTAGGTTGTTGTGAAATCTAAGTGAATCAGTAGAGGTAGATAGAGCCTCTCAGAACTGAGCCTGGTGATAAATGTGAGTCCTTATTTTTCGACCCCAAACCAAAGGCTGGCCAAAAGAAACATCTCTCAGCCCCTCAGCTAATAATGATTTTGTCTGCCTTTTTAGAATTGGGAACGGTTCTGAAGTTATGACTTTGACTATATAGGTCTCCTTTAAGAGGCATTTCTCTCCCCATCTTTTCTCTAGTTTTCCTGTAGTAAAGAGATTTTTTTTAATGTTTATTTATTTTTGAGAAAGAGAGACAGAGCACAAGTGGGGGAGGGGTAGAGAGAGAGGGAGACACAGAATCTGAAGCAGGCTCCAGGCTCCAGCCCCAAAGCGGGGGTCAAACTCACAAACCACGAGATCATAACCTAAGCCAAAGTTGGACACTTAACTGACTGAGCCACCCAGGTGCCCTAAGATATTCTTTCTAACTTATTCCACTCATCCTTCTTTTTCAAAGCAACCATTTCAGAATTAAAATATGCACAGGCATCACTCAGAAGCAGCATCATAAGGATGTGGATACAGTCTATTCACTTTCTCTCCATGGATCCCACCTCATGGGGCAGAGTGGGATGCGAGCCTCCTTCCTCACCCCCACACCAAACCATCCTTCATCTCTTCCCTCCCTCTTTCTTTCCTTCTGCCAGTGTATTTAATGAGCTCCTAGCATATTCTAGTCCTAGGCACCATGTTCCTAGGCACTGTGGATACAGTCATGAATAACTCAGATGTGGTCAAGCTATTTACTTTCCATGAGGAGAAGGGCAAAGTATGTTGTTAGTACTTTAAGGAAATAATTGGCCTGGCCTGTGTGGAGGTGACTTTGAATGGAGATCTGAAGAATGGCAAGGATCCAGTTGTGTGCAGAGCTTAGGAAAGGGCCTTCTGAGGGGCAGGACAGCAGGGTTAAGGCTCTGAAGGGGGAAGAGCTCGGCTGATCCCAGTAGAGGAGGAGGCCGGTGCCCAGGGGCCTGTGAGCACCCAAGGTGAGGTGTGGATTAAGCTGGGCAGCCCTGGCAGTGAGTACAGAGGACAAAAGGTGGAGAAGAAAAGAAAGGGACCTGAAAAGTTCAGACGCCCTTTTCTTTGTCCCCATTGTTGTCACATTTGTCCAGTTTCTCCTTCCTCCAATTCATCTTTCCAAAGTCTGGAAGTGGTCATGTCCCCCTGCTTAGCCCCTCTTTGACTCTTCATCGCTTGCAGGATAATCATAACTCCTTCGCCTCCTATCATCCCAGGCTCATCTCCTACCACCGCCCTTATTACTACATTTTCCAGAATTCTCCCCAACATTCCTGCTCCCTCCCATTGTTATGCTTCGGCACATGCTGTTCTGTCTGCCTGGAATGTCTTCTCACCTTCTTCCCTCTGTCCATTCACGGGAGAGCTCCTTGTCCCTCAAGCCTCCTCTGTGGGGGAGGGCCTTCTGGAACTATCAGCTCTCTACTCCCAAGCTTCCCCACAGCAATTTCTTTCTCTTCTGAGTTCTCACAGGGCCAATATCCTCCCATAGTTCTTATCTTACTATATTATAATTATTTGCGTTTTTTTTTGAGAAAATTATAAGAATACAGAAAAGTACAAAAAGTCATATGTAATAATACTGTATATGCATATATTAATATATATGGTACTTGTTGTCTCTTTTCTCTCACATTCACTGCAAGCTCCTGTATGGCAGGGATTCATACTCATCTGTGTAATCTGACACCGTCATTCAATGTCTATCACACAATAGGTGCTAATAAATGTTTGGTGAATGAATGATGTCTTTCAATGCTCAGGCTAAGCAGGAGACTGACCGTATCCGTGGTTCTCCCAGGTAAGGGTGGAATTGTGTCGCCTTCCTCACGTTTTTACGTCGAAGTCCTTACCCCGAGTATCTCAGAATGTGACCTTAATCGGACACAGCATTGTTGCAGATGTAATTAGTGAAGATGAGGTCAGGCTGGAGTGAAGTGGGCCCAGAATCTAATGTGACTGGTGTCCTCCATAAAAAGGGGAAGTTTGGACATTGAGACAGACATGCACAGAGGAAAGACACCGGGAAGAGAGAGAGAGAAGATGGCCATTTACAAGCCAAGGAAAGAGGCCTGCAACCCATCCTTCCTTTGTGGCCTTCAGAAGAATCTGACCTTGCCAACCTCTTGATTTCAGACTTCTTGCCTCCAGAACAACATGAGACAGATACATTTCTCCTGCGTAGGCCACCCAGCTTGTGCGTTGCTATGGCAGCCCCAGGAGGTTAAGAGGTCCCTTTTGCTTCACCCCCCACTTCTTCATCAGCTGGTCCTATGAGCTCTGTCTCCAAAATATGTGCCCAATCCAGTCACTTCTCCCCATTCCAAGATGAGGTCAACATCATCTCTCACCTGGATTACTGTGACAGCTGCCCAACCAGTGTCTGGTCCTCTGCTTCTGTCTCTACAGGCTGCTCTTTTCACACAGGCCAGATGATATCACCCCCCAGCCTCACACCTCCACTCCCCACCTGGCTTCCCAAGGCCTGCAGAGTAAAGTCTAAACCCTTAACATATCCCACAAATGCCTCCTTCATCTGGCCCTGCCTCCTCTAATCTCATTTTGTACCCCCTTCTCACTCACAGGTCCTGGATGCACCTTACTTTAGGACTGTCCACTCCCCTCATGAACTTCTTTGCCCCTTTGGTACATTTGTTCTCAGATCTTGGTGTGATTGACCACTTCATAACACTCAGGGCTTACCTCAAATGCATTTCCAGTCAAGTGTAACCTCAGCAGGAGGTTTTTTTTAACTAAGAAGCCCAACCCCCAATCAACCTCTACCACGCCATCATGTCTTACTGCCTTTGTAGTGTTTCCCACTCCTAAATTTCTCATTCGATATATGATGCTCTGGTCACTTTATTTACACATTTATTGACTGCCTTCCTGCATTAGAAATGAGTCTAATAAGAATGGGGCCCTTGCCTGTCTTATTCTGTTTGGATGCTCAGAGACTGGCATGTAGTTGAATGAATGAATGAAGTCATGCCGGCTAACCCAAGTGTCCCAAAGGAAAAGAGATTTTGAAAAAAATGTTAATCACTCAGCCCTGGTCATTAGGGAGAGAGACAAGGAGCAATGAAGAGCATAGAAACATGACCATCAGTCACATCTGTGGCCAGACTTTGATGGCAATTACCCACCATTTAGCCCACAATCCAGCCACATTCTCCAGCCAACTAACTCATTTAAGGAGGAAATAATGATCAAGAAAATTTCATATCACTGAAAGCAGTTGGGAATGTGTGTGGGGGGGTGTGCTTTATCAGCTCCTATATTATCACCTACTTTCCTTTTGCTTAGTTACAAAGAGCTCATTGTAGCTGGGACTTTCTGATAACAAGGGATCCTTTCCTAATTACTATATGCTCTATTTCAGGTTCAGCAGAAAAGACAATTAAAAAGCTCCATTTCACTCCAGGTTCAAATGAGTCAATCTTTCAATCAATCAAGTATTAATTAAGCGATGCCAGGAAATACAGGGGAGATAGAAATTCTCTCTCTACTCAAAGATGATACCAAGGAAATAATTAGAAAATAATTTAAGAACAATGAAAAGAGTTTAAAAAGGTTTTCATTTGGGCTTTCTCTGGCTTTCTGTTAGGGAATGCCTGGAATCTTTAGCCCCTTTATTCTCGTTTGCTCTTTCTCTTCCCTCTTTCCTTCTTTTTCTCTCTTCTCATGGCTAATTACACTGTCTCCAAAGGGTCCATGCTGTAGACCCCTAATTAGTCTTTTTCAGTCACCCCTTAGGATTAGCTACCAGCAGTCCTGTCTCTCTGATTCTCTGAAAATTCCAACTGTGCTAAATGGATTGAATATCATATCTCCAGCCTGTTAGCAAGTCAACAAGTTCCTACATATTCATGTCCTTGAGATCACAAGGGAATTTTCTGATTTTTCTTCCCCTAAACTAGAAAACATACAGAGAAGGATTTTGCCCTCCTCTGTGAGGATTCCACTGGTGTGGAGTCTGGGCGGCATTCACTTAAGTTCTTTGATCTTGGTGTTTTCTTCTATAAACAGAGATGTTAGCACATTTCTCAGAGGGTTAGACATTTTTATCCACTGTGCTACATCATCTTACCTTCCATACCTAGCACAGTGCCTGGTAGACAGTGGGCTGGCAATAAGTATTTGTGGAATGGATGAGTGAAAGAATGAATGAGTGAATGAGTGAATGAATGAATTGTTGGGAGCAATAAGATATCATGTGTGCAAAGCATGTAGCCCTAAGTACACTTCACACAGCAGGCACCTTAAATTGCCTTGAGAACCATGCAGCTCTGTGTTTATGATACTATTCATATTGTGTGAAATGTGAAAAACATCTCTGTGTTAAAGACTTATTTTGGAGGTGCCTGGGTGGTTCGCTCAGTCCGTTAAGTGTCTGACTTCGGCTTAGGTCATGATCTTGTGGCTGGTGGGTTCAAGCCCCGCGTCAGGCCCTGTGCCGACAGACCGGAGCCTGGAGCCTGCTTTGGATTCTGTGTCTCCCTCTCTCTCTACCCCTCCCCCACTTGCGTTCTCTCTCTTTCTTTCTCTCTTAAAAAAAAAAAAAAGACTTATTTTGTTCTAACCAGAGGTTGGTCAATTTTTTCCTGAATGGATTTAAAAAGCGAGTTAGCTTTAGATTTAGTTAGATTTAGATTCCTGAAGAATCGGGGCAGACACATTCACCGTCTTCCTGCTTTCTTGAGAATTTGATTTCCATTCATTTCCAGCTGCATCTCCCGCTTTCAACCTTTCTGACCTCCTGGATCTAGTTTCTTAGGGGTGCCTTGTTTTGTCCATCACTATCAACTTTCACCTGCTCATTCAGCTAGAATGCTCACTTGTTTGTCTTTAACTGGCCTCTTTTGACATAGATACTTTAGGAGGCCAAAGCCGCAAAAAGAGGTTGGCAAAATGTCTTATCACCTTTCACAGAAACAGGGGGTGATCTGTTGTATCAAAAAGTCACCGTCTCTTATATTCTAAGTGCCGCGACTCTGGAGGTGGGTCTTTTCATCCTCAGGACACAGATGAAAAAACTGAGTCTATCAGGGATTAAGTAATTTGCCCAAGGCTACAGAGCTCCTAAAGTCAGAAGAGGTTGGACTCTGGTCCTATCTGAGTGTGAGAGGATCCTGCACATGACCACAAGGCTGTACGGCTGCCATCCTCAGGTGACGCCTTCCACCTCTGGACATTCTCTTCTCAGCCGAGGGGGTGTTTACCGAATCAGTCATCCATCAAATGTTTGAAAGCCTGCCATGTGTGTCACACCCTATGGGTACACTCTTGACTGATTAAGGTGTCTTCTGGGTCTTCAAGGAGCTCACATTTTTTTTTTTTTTTTAATGAATGTTTCCTTTTTTTTTTTTTTCCAATATATGAAATTTATTGTCAAATTGGTTTCCATACAACACCCAGTGCTCATCCCAAAAGGTGCCCTCCTCAATACCCATCACCCACCCTCCCCTCTCTCCCACCCCCCTTCAACCCTCAGTTTGTTCTCAGTTTTTAACAGTCTCTTATGCTTTGGCTCTCTCCCACTCTAACCTCTTTTTTTTTTTTTTTTCCCCTCCCCCATGGGTTTCTGTTAAGTTTCTCAGGATCCACATAAGAGTGAAACCATATGGTATCTGTCTTTCTCTGTATGGCTTATTTCACTTAGCATCACACTCTCCAGTTCCATCCACGTTGCTACAAAAGGCCATATTTCATTCTTTCTCATTGCCACGTAGTATTCCATTGTGTATATAAACCACAATTTCTTTATCCATTCATCAGTTGATGGACATTTAGGCTCTTTCCATAATTTGGCTATTGTTGAGAGTGCTGCTATAAACATTGGGGTACAAGTGCCCCTATGCATCAGTACTCCTGTATCCCTTGGGTAAATTCCTAGCAGTGCTATTGCTGGGTCATAGGGTAGGTCTATTTTTAATTTTCTGAGGAACCTCCACACTGCTTTCCAGAGTGGCTGCACCAAGGGAGCTCACATTTTAATAGGACCCAAAATGTAAGAAAAGGAATACAATGCGATATCACATACGACAGCGGGTACCCCAAAGGCATAAAACTCCTTTGAGTGCTCGCTGGCAGTCCAAGAGCTATAACCAACCCATAGGCACTTTCATTATGATTTTATTTTTTTCCCTCCTCTAACTTCATGTACAATTACCAATTTTTAGCTAGTCCCCAGATTTGGCCACCAACCTATCCTCCTGCGTAGCCACAACCTGCTGGGGCTTTAGAAGGGCCTGTGTGTCCTCCTTAACCCCCATCCCACAGCCTTCCCCACCCTGCCAGCCTCACCCAGTCCCGTCACTGCATTTAAAGCCTGCGGGTCCCAGACTACAAACTGCATCCGGAGTAGGGACTAGATTCCCTAGTCTTGCACGGTAGTCTACGTAGGCGAGAGTGAGGCAGGGGGCTTGAAAAGGAGAGGTGAGGACAAAAGGCAAAAGGAAAGCTGCCCTTTCCAGCTGAAACCACCATTTGGATCCACTGACCTTGGTCTTTGGCTAATCAGACAAATAATAAGGATGAGGGCTGTCTGCAAGAGGAGTTAATGCGTCTCAAAATGTTCCATGCACAATACAAAAGGCCGGCAGAGGGGTGCAGTGGAGAGAACATCAAGCTGGGAGCCAGAGGACCCAGTTTTAGTCCCGATTCAGTTGTCTTCCAACCCTCTGACCTTGAGTGAACCAGTCAGGCTTTCTGAGCCCTCTCCTCATCTGAGAAATGAGGCCAGGAGCTGTCCCAGATATCTCTCAAGATTGTCGTGGAGAATAGCCAGGCATGTGAAAGAACACTGAGAAGGGAGGCTTGCAATCGAAATGCAAGGATCAGACTGGAGAGCTGAATTAAAGCTCAAGTGAGAACCCCTGAGCTTCCCTTCCTGAGGCAGCCCTCCACCCTCCCAACCCTGGCCCCATCCTTCCTGAATCAGTCATTAGGAGCTGTGTTTCCAGTTTGGAGAATTTACGGGCATACACACTGACAACACCCGCATTCATGTTTGCTGCCTGAATATATCTGATCTGACCACATCCTGGTATTAGTGCTAATAAAACCTGTAGCCATAGTTACTGTGAAATACCTGGCTTACTCAGCTCCCATTTTCACTTGCCAAAACTATTTGGTACACGATTTTGGAGCCAATCTTTGTGGGTGTGGTAAAGCACATAGGTACAGTTTTATTTTTGGAAAGTGTGAGCTTGGGGTCTGAGGTCATCTTCAAGTTCGGGGCCATTGAGGAGGGCGGTGCCTTCTCTGTCCTCCAGATGAAGGGAGCACTTTGTGGCTGACCCCGGCAACAGGCACTTAAGTCCTCAAACGTCACATCCTCTCCGAGGGAGAGGGTGTTTCTTGAAAAAGCAGGAAGACAATCCAGCACTTGTGTGAATTGGGGTCTCCCACACAGGTGGCAATCAAAAAATAGGCCCGAAAGCTGCGTAATTCTCTTTAATATTAGAGAACTTAGTGTTCTCACACCTCGCAGCCATACCTGCATGACGGACTGATTCGGTTTTCTCGGTGGTGGGGCAAGAGAAGTTTATAGGCTAAAATAGTTGAAAACTAATGGGGTGGCAAAAATACACAGGGATGCAACTCAAAAGCAGTACGGATATGATTTTATTTTCCTTTCCATTTTCTCCTTTCATAGGATGCTGACAGAAGTTCAGGGCAATTAAAAGTCAAAAGCTACCTTACCATAATATTAAGGCTTAAAACATAAAGGCCGAGTCATAGAGGGAGTGAGCAGAAATAGTCTCATTCCAATCATAACTCACCCCTGCGGAATGCACACTGTGGAATATTTCAGACTCGCCAGGCTTTGGGCCCCAGGCTCCTGCCCGCAGGGCGGGGTATACAGAGGCACTAACACTCCTGGAGGGCCGACCTTCACTTCCTGTCTGCAGGGGTTTAAATCTGCATCCCCAATGTCACGGGGATCATTGTTTTTTTTTGTTTGTTTGTTTTTTGTTTTTTGGTTTTTTTTTGTACAGTTTTGCTAAATAATTCTTGGTGAATGCAGAGAATGTATGAGTTTGCTCATATATTTATGGAGCACACACTCAGGCAAGTGGCACCCTCTTCTTTTGATCCAGATGACATTTTCCAAGTCTCATCAAATGCGGCTTGGGTGCCTCTGTGCAAATAGATTGTTACTCCTAAACTCCTGTTACAGAGAAATTCTGGAACCGACGATGGCTTCACCCCACACCTAATCCTCTCAATTTGCCTGCCCTCGTCCCCAAATGTCTTTCTCTCCGTCCCTGAAATGCCCTCCGTAAGGGAGGCTACAGGTGCTACAAATATGTCATTTGGGAGCGTGGATTTAAGACACTGGCTTAAGCTGCGATTGTTGGCCAGGGGTGGGGGATGCCAGTAGATACTACGGCAAGCGCATGCGCACAGACACACCCTTCCCTTGGCTCCACCTCCACCCTCCTCCCCATCCACCACCTCTGCTCCATCCTTGCCTGGAGACCTCAGAGCTTTACGGAAGACAGCGGGTCTCCGGGAGCGGAGCACTGGTGGGAGAGACCCTGGACCTCAGACCTTGTCTCTGAGCTCTCCACCTGTGTCCTCAGGGCGGGGCGGCTTGCAGACTCCACACCAGCTTTTAGGCCTCATCTCCCATAAGCAGCCCAGAATACATTAAAAAAAAAAAAAAAATCAGACCAACTCTCAGAGTGTCAGGGTCTTGAAGAAATAGGCCATTGCGTGGAAACACTTTGATAGAGCAAAACGACCTGAATGTTTGGCCATGCCTCTGCTGGTGAGAAAGGAGGAGAGGGCTCCCCGGGATAGGAGCCGGCTCAGAGCAGCCAGAGAGGGGGGCAGGGGTCCTTGTAGAGGAGGCAGTTCTGCTCCTCAGTGGAGAGCCTGTGGGGCTCCAGTTCTGGCTTTGACTTTTAGGTGGTTTTATTTATTTATGCTCCTGTAGGTTTGCATATGAGCTGAATTCTTGGGAGGAAGACAGACTGAGAGTGTAGGGGAAGCTCCTAGATTGTGGTATGAGAAGTCAACTCACATTCTCACTTGTGACTTCGTGTGCATCCTTGAGAAGGTCATTCAGTTGTTTTGGGCCTCAGTTTCTTCATCTCTAAAATGGGGGCAAAATCTGGACAAATACTCAAGAAAGTGATAATATGTGTTGCCTCTGTGGAAGGACACTGGGGGCAGAGCTGGGAGACTGGCTTTTGTCTCGTTCCTTTGGTACTATTCTGAAGGCTTGGTCACATGCACATACTTTCTGAAGGAAACGAGTAACTAGCAGTGGACAGCCGCCTTGCAGGGTCCTGAGGTCAAAGCAGACAATGCATGTGAACATGACCCTAGGCTCTTAGGAACTGTACAAATATTTAGAGTCACAATTACTATCATTCCAGGCAGATGTAGGGACATGGCAAAAAATGTCACACCTCAATTCTTCCAGGTAGCGAGTGGCTTGAAATTCTTAATTTGCTCCCATGCTGGGAAGTTTTCCTGCCCCCAACCCAGAGTGGATGGATGGATGGATACCACCCCCACACCCCTTCTCCCCCAGGGGGGAGAGGGCTCTTTCACCTGGCTGTGCAGTGGTGCTGGGACACCTGGATCCCCCGTGTGCCCAAATGACCCCTGCTTTTCAAGGGCTAGCCGAGCATGTCCACCCTGCCGAGCGAGTTCTGACAAGCACATTCCATCCTTTGCCAGGAGGCAGTGGGGCCTGGCTGCCTGGTGGGAGCTGCGGGAGTGGTACCTGCCTCTATGACTGCCCTGTGACTGACCCCTGGCTGGGAGTGGGGGTGGGGAGGTTTATACAGAATGAGTGCCAGTCTCCCTTAGGCTGTTTACTGGGTCACCATAATAAAAGCCATGCTGCAGGCTATCATTCTTTGTATATGAAGAAGCTAATAGAACTAACAACAACGATTTCCATCAATAAAACCTGCCATTTGAATTACTTTTCCTGAAGTAGCACGTGGGTTTCATTTCAAGAAACACTAGTTAAGGAACTACTATGTGGTCAACTTGGTGCTGAGGGGGAGCCCAGAAGTGTAAGAAGGTTCCTGTCCTGGGAGAGTTCATGGAACATGGAATGCTGTTAGGTCCTGCCAGACGACAGTGCGGGTCCCTGCCTCTCCCCGGCCAGACCACAGGTTCCTCCCTTCTAAGATGGGAAGGTAATAATCACACTGACATCATCACCCTCAGCCTTGCTGTGGAAGTCAGACAATATACAGGAGAGTTCTTTAAAAACGGAAAATGCCCTTCCAAGTATAATTTTCAAAAATAATCATGGCAGTTAGAGGCTAAGGTAAATATCAGAAAATGCCAAAGTGCACACACGATCAGGAAGGAGAGGAATCAATGTTGCCTTGGGACTTAAGTGGGAGGCTGCACGGCAGAGTCTGAGGTCGGATGGTCGGGTGGGAAAAGGGGAGCTGAGGTGAGCTGGATAGGATGGGAAGCCAGGGTGCAGGTCAGAGGCCAGCACATGCAGAGTTTGGGCCTGGGGTAGCAGTGAAGAAACCTCCCGAGGAAGAGTGAGGACCGAGGTAATACAGGCAGGGCTGGTGAGATTACACAGGGCTTGGAAGGCTGAACATTGGTTTGGTGTAACAGGTGCCAGCGAGGCCCTGAAAGCTGGCGAACAGAAGAGACATAGCAGTGTCACTGTTTCAGAGGCCACATACTCTTAACCTGATCCCTCTTGTAATTCCAAGTGTGCCTTGGCCTGAGCTGGCGTTTATACAGCAGCAAGCCCCCACCCCTGGGCTCGGGGCACTCTGCCCTAACCAGCCAGGCTCAGGAATCACAAACCTTACAACTAAAAACACAAATTTTATTAATAGCGCTCTTGCCTCCTTACACAAAATCTGATTATGAACTGAAATGAAGTATCATCAACCCAATCGGAAAGAAACTACTATTTATCTCGTGATCCTTTGGGAAGGATGCAGGCAGAGGCTAAAAACCCTGATGCAATCACTTCTCCAGTCTTAACAGACGCCCAGATGGGCTTGCGTTTACTTATGATTGGGAGATGTCTGATCGAAGACCTTGCCCTCATAACACATGTTAATGTTTTAAGGGCTTCTGCAAACATTTCTTTACTCGGTCTACCATAATGTGAGGAAGGGAGAAGTTTCTCACCCTATTTCACAGATGAATGACCTAAGGAGAAGAAATTTGTTCAAAATTTGTTTAAAATTGCAAAGCTCATGAGCTACCTAGGTGGCTCAGTTGGTTAAGCATTCGATTCTTGGTCTCAGCTCAGACCATGATCTCACAGTTTTGTAAGTTTGAGCCTCACGTCAGGCTCTGTGCTGAGCCTGTTTGGGATTCTATCTCTTCTCCATCCCAGCTCATACTCTCTCTCTCTTAAATAAATAAACTTAAAAAATAAAATTGCAAAGCTGGTTAGTGGCCAAGGGCAGAGAGGGTTCTAGTCATCTGGTTCCCCAGTGCAATGTTGTCTTCACTACATTAACTTCTACAAAGCAACAAGAGAGGAGCTAATAATGGCAATTCGTCACTTCTGCAGTTTACTCTCTCAGACTCCCTGAGATTTGTGGTCCCTCTCTTGCTCTGGGGCCTCTACAGGTTTCTCTGTCTGGAACCCCCCAGCTCTCCCCCAATCCCAGTCCAAACGCTACCACCGAATCTCCTGACTTCTGTTCATTTACATCTCAGAGAAATATGGGTCCCCTTGGGAAACCTTCCATGACCTCATTGATGTAAGAGCCCCTGCCCAGTACCCCTCACTGTCCTTACACTGCTACCATAGCCCATACCTGGTTGAGGCTAATTGTTTATTTAATCACCTTTCTTCCTTTCTAGACAGAATCTATTCCCATCCAGCATCCCCAGCATCTGGGACACGTTTGCTTTGGGAAAATACTTGCTGAATTAATAAATGGACATTTTTATAGATGAGGAATCAGGCCCACCAAAGTTAAACACCCAAGGGCTCACAGATGATCAAGAATGATGTGGTAATTCTTCTTCCCCTAAATATCCAGTGCTTGTTCCAGACTGCCATGCTGATTTCTGGGTTCACACACAGCACTGTGGTCAGATGGAAGAAGATGCTCCGAAGAAAATCCATCAGCGGGATTTTCAATATTCTGGGTCTGGAGAACTCTTTCAACCTGAGCTCAGAGTATACTTCCATGCCAGATACTCCTGGGCATTCCAGAGTATCGGCACACTCTGCTGGCCTCTTTTGGTGACTGGCTATTTCTGAACCTCCAGTTGGGCTGTAAGTGCCAAGAAACAGCGATGATAGCAGTGACAGCTTTCTTCCAAAGATCGTTGGCCTCAAATGGAGATTGCACGTGTTCTCACAGGGCACCATATTGAATGTAATGACCTGCCACCATGCTCTGGAAAAGCCTTGATTAGATGTCTTTCTGACACGTCTTGGTGTTCATGAATTGATACCATTTTGTTTGGTAATTTCTGGTTGCTGAGCCGACTGAGTAGAGTATGCGTGTGTGTAGCACTCACTACATACATCACTGTTATTACTGCAAAGGTCTCTCCCTGTTTCTTCCTAGAGGGAGGAACTCCCTTGGCTCGCTTTTTTCTTTCTTCCCTGAGCCTGGGTTGTTGCCACAATTGAGGCTGAGGGGGCCAAGAGCTGCCATCTCCAGTATCTGCAGTGGAGCAGCAGACGATCCAACTCAGTGCAAGTATGTTGAGTAACCACTGGGTGCCTGAAGCCCTTCTCTCTGTTCTAAGGCTTTCCCAGATAATGCTGCCTAGTAAGAAACAGAAACCTGCCAACTACCTGGGTAAGGAACTCCAAACTGAACTAAAGATGTAGACTGTGAACTCAAGGAATTTATTTTTTGTTGGGGAAATGGAGGAACATGAAAGAAGAACGACGAAGCATGACTAGTTAAGTGTCCAAAGGGAAATGCAAACACATGGTTATGGAAGCAGCCAGGAGGAAGCTGTTAATTCCAGTGAGAGATCTAGGCAAGGCTTCACAGAAGGGGTGATCAGGGTGGGCACCTACAGGGAGAACAGGATGATTAAAATGTAGGGAGAATGGGAGTAAAGGGATTCCAGCTGCTCTTGAAAGAATCTAATCAAGGTGGCCCAGATATGGAGCCTCCAACCCCCCCCCCCCATTACCACGGCAACACGCCAACAACTCATTCCAGCCCTCCCTCCCTTAGAGCTCTTCCGGGCCAGCCACTCCAAGCTCCAGTGGGTGCCATGACAGCGAGCTGCCTGGCCCAAGGTGAGGGTTCCTCGGGGTTGCGGCCTGAGGAGGAGGGCTGCCTACTGGGAAACTTACTCTCTCCATCCCACACCTCCTCACCTATTATGGCTTGAATGCCCAAGGGCAACGCTGGGGGTGGCCGATGATGTGCTGGGCCCAAGGACCTCCAAGGGTTGTTTTCCAAGTTCAACCATGAAGGCAGATTGTTGTGTAAGAAAACTTGATGTGGCTTGTGGGTTTCGGCCTCCTTCCCTCTCCACTCCAGACTCTCTACTCCAGACACAATTTATTCCTTTCCATATTCTTTAATTTGGTACTACTACTGATTTCAAATCTGGAGTCACAAGGTAACCAAAGCCAGTTCCAGCTGGCCCAAGTTCAAAGGGATCTCTCTATCTCTCTCTCCCTACACACACACACACACACACACACACACACACACACACACACACGCTTAGTAGTTAGCCTACCCCTGTAGCAATTCTGCTAATGTTTAATTTTTTTAAATGTTTATTTTTGAGAGAGAGAGACAGACAGAGTATGAGTGGGGAAGGGGCAGAGAGACACACACAGAATCCGAAGCAGGTTCCAGGCTCTGAGCTATCAGCACAGAGCCTGATGCGGGGCTCGAACCCACGGACTGTGAGATCATGATCTGAGCCAGAGCCAGACACTTAACCGACTGAGCCACCCAGGCAACCCAATACTGCTAAACATTTATAGAAGAAGGTTTGTGGAAACCAAGTGGGATTTTTGCCCAAGCAGGCCAAACCCAAGCCACAGGCTGCAAACTAGAAGCCCGTGAGGTAGATGTGACCAGAGACTAGTGACTGGATTTCTAGTTTCACATCACATCCTCCCCCCACCCCCATGCCACCTGCATTACTCTTTTGGGTAGACCCATCTGGAGGGAAGTCTGCCCCTCCTCCATTCACTAGCTGTCTGACCTCAGAAAGTCCTCAGCAGTAAAAACAGGGTAAGAGTAGAATTGGGCTCATAGGTCCACTGTGGAAATAGGATGAGTTAAATAATCTGTATAACGTGTAAAACAGTGCCTGGCACAAAGTAAATGTTCAATAAGTGTTAGCTTTGTCCACCAGGCCCTGGAGGTATTTGAGCTTGTGATCCCCACAATGATTCAATGGTGGGGGGTTCAAGGGTGCGGAGGGACACGCAGGCCACGGTGTAGCATCGAAAAGCACCTCTTGCTATTTCTGGCAGAGCCAGTGAGGAACACTCTGGCCTGGTAAACTGCAAAGACTGACCTGTGTGTAGCCCCTGCGGGAGAGGGGTGACAGAAAGGAGGCTCTGGTGGCCTGGGGGCTTTTCTGGAATCCTGGTTTATATAGAGATCTATATCTCTATGTCTTCCCCCCGCTGCTGCCTCACCTGCCTGACAACCAGTGGAGATGATCGTGTACTCTGTACAGATGCTGTGCTACGTCTGCTTTCCCACGTGACTGTATTTGAGCTCTCTATCTGAGAGCTTTTCCTCTAGGAGTCCCCACTGCTTAGTGTTAGCACATAGTAGGTGCTCAGCGTTTGTCGAATGGTTAACAAACTGACTGGTTATGATTTTGGAGGATGGAAAAGAACCAGAATTAAGAACGCCTGTGTGAAGGCTAAGGTGTTATCTCCTCTGGGCCCAGGCGCCCACACTCATCACTGGCACTGGAGCCCTGGTATCCCTATGAGCTTTGCACAGGCCTCTGCAGGGCCAGACCATCCAGGGGCATAGCAGGTGGGGCTACAGCAGGTTGAGGGGTCCAGGACCGGGATCTGTGCGGAACAGGAAGGTCTTGCAGTGGGTGGAGCCCAAAGCAGTGGTTTCCAGCTTAGGCAAGTGGGTCAGAGCCTGGACAGCCAACCGGCCAGGGATGGAGGAGGTGGCAGAATATTGAGAATGGCGTGGTCTGGGCGATGGGTGAAGAGCTGGTGGCCCTCAAGAGCAGAGATCCCAGTACAGACTCTAATCCCGGGGAAGAGGCTGTTTCTCCCAGGTCTGCATGAGAGGGGCAGGATTTGTTCGCAGGTGCTCACAGGTTCCTAGATGGAAGGTAGATCTGGACTTGCTGTTTTTTGTTTTTTTTTTTTTTAAATTCCCTGTGGCCTCTAGTGTATATAGTGTCACGCACACACAGAGTTTTTGAGAAATGTGTACGGAAATGCAGCTAGACGCACACTGGGACTGTTTCTGCCTTCTAAATCGAGGCCTCCAAGCCTCCTAAGAGTTTTTTACAATTTTCCTTTTGCAAAGAGGAGCTGAAGGTGCCTGACCAAAGGCAACTGAAGGTGGCCAAATCTCACTGACGATCTCCAAGACAGAGGAGTATTACCAACTGGGGGTGGGGGGAGGGGCAAGTCTAGATCTCTCCCCATGAAGCTGCTGTTTCTTGTACCTGCTGGCTGAGACCCAGCATGGCCATACGCTAGGAGTCTCTGAAGCAACAATACAATCTCAAGATGAATGGACAAATTTTGATTTTTAGAAAGTGGCTTACCGGGTTCATTTAATTTCTTCTTTAGAATCCCATGCAACCCTAGGGCCTCCTCACCTGGGCATGACAAGATCTCCTCATAATGCCCTTTGCATGACTTCCCGCCCCTCCCCCCACCCTTCCCATCTTCTCATGTACATGGTGCCCACGCAGATATCACAGAGAACCACACAAGCCATTGTAGGCCTTTTCTCACCTTCTTTCCCTGATGCCCGGGCCATATCTGAATTGAGAAAGCCTATGAGTTGAAATGCAGGCCCTTTTTGGAGTCGTGTTAACAGGGTGACAGGGGCTGGATGTTCCAGCTGCAGAAGCACATGTTTATTAACCTGTGTTTGATGAGCAGCTACCATGTGCCAGCGACCGCGCAGTGGGAATTTAATGACCAAGTGGTGGTGCCCAAGGGTGATGGCGGAGGGTCAGACCTTACCAAGGGTCACAAAAGTTTATACATAAAATAACACACTTCGATCTTATCTCTTCTGGGAAGTCTGTCACCTGAAGCTGGGCTAAGTGGTTTCCCTCTGGGTCCTGTGGGTCCCTGTTGTGACACCTCTCATAGCATTTCCTACACTGTGTCGTAATTGCCTCTTTATCTATCCATCTGCCAAAATAGACTGTGAGCTCCCGATTCATTATCGGTGACAGCTGCAGAGTTTCTTTGTAGACTAGGCTAATGGATGACCCTCTGGAGCTAAGGGAAGAGCACTTAGCTTTCAATAGAGACCTCAGTTTCCTCATCTGTAAAACAAGGAGAGTAAGTGCACTGTCCTGAACACTAAATGAGAGGAAGTAGATGAAGCATTTAATGCAATGCCCAGCACGATGCAGACTGTGCTCCATAAATGTTGCTGTTGTTATGTTACTTCCTACTCAGTCACACCAAGGAGAGTTTATCGTTTGTCCAAACAGTTTCTTTCTCAAGCAGACAAATAACCTCATCTCTAGGACAACAAGGAGCAGAGTTTGATATCCTTCATTAAAGCATAAGATCAAAGGTAACAAATAAAAGACTAGGGATAGGACAGTATGCTTACTTAATATGCATATTATCATCAAGAAAGGATGTTGATCAAAATGTGGGAAAAGGAAAAACAAAATGATAAACATAAAATAACCATATGATTCAGCAATTATACTCCTAGGTGTGTACCCCAAACAACTGAAAACAGGCACTCAAACAAATCCTCGTACACGCACGTTCACAACACCAAAAGATAGAAACAACCCAAATGTCTACCAACAGACGAATAGAGGGGCACCTGGGTGACTCAGTCAGTTAAGCGACCAACTCCTGATTTTGACTAACGTCATGATCTCCCAGTTTGTGGGTTCGAGCTCTGATTCAGGCTGTGTTAACAGTGTGGAGTCTGTTTGGGATTCGCTCTCTTTCTCTCTCTCTCTCTGCCCCTCTCCCCCACTCTCTCTCTCTAAAGTGAAAATAAATAAATAAATAAATAAATATTGAAAAATAAAATAAAATGGTTAATTGTATGTCATGTGAATTTCACCTTCATAAAAACTTGGGGGGGAGGTAGAGCAAAATTTCTTGAAAGCTCATAGATGGTAAATGGAAAACAATGATATAGTTCCTATTATTAATTGTTTAAGATGTATAAAATGGCATTGATTCTTTTTTTAGTGTGTATTTATTCATTCATTACAATACCAAATGTTGAATGATCACATATTTCAATGGTGGAGATTCCTTATTGAAGGAATACTGTTGTTTTTTTTTTTTTAAGTTTATTTATTCATTTTGAGAGAGGGAGAGAGAGACCATGTGTGAGTGGGGGGGGGGGGACAGAGAGAGAGAGAGAGAGAGAGAGAGAGAGAGAGAGAATCCGAAGCCGGCTCTAGGCTGTCAGCCCCAACGTGGGGCTCAAACCCACAAACCATGAGATCATGACCTGAGCTGAAATCAAGAGTCAGATGCTTTACCAACTGAGCCATCCAGGCGCCCCAGGAATAATGTTTTTAAACCACTGAAGACTTATTCCTGGAAAATGTCAGTCAGGAACATCAGACCTCCTTCCCCATGTGGCACATGCTCTGTGACTGAGTCCCTGTCCCTTGTCCCAGACAGGGTGGAGGGAAGACTCAGTGCCTCTGTCTGGAAATGAGATATTCCTTCCATGGCCAGCTGTGAAAATCTGTGCCATTTGTCCATTGGAAACACAGTAAAAATCATCTTTTCCTCAGAGGGGTCAATAATATCCTTGTGAAAACCTATGAAGAGCACGGTAGTTGGAAATCAGCAAAGTATCCTAAGGCACTCAGCACATCATTGTCTTTTTTCTGAATGAGGGAAGGCTCTGGGCCAAGTATCCCACAGAGCAGGAACTGAGTTTCTAATTCAGAAACCAGGAGAGCACCGGGCAGGTCATGTCTGGACGGTGCGGGGTGCAAACGTATTCCCCTCTCCCAGAGGAGGTTTCATTTTGGGACAGTGTGGGTCACACATGTGATGAGCCTGGAGGTTTTACTCTAGACCACCGCTGTGCTGTACTGGCAATTGCTACTCAGTAGATGGTGGGCCTTGGGCGGGAGGGAAAGTTTCAGGTCAGGAGTAGAAGGCAGAGAGAGAAGGGAGGGTGCAAGCCTCAGTCATTTACAAGAAAGGGGCTCCATGGATGGGGGAAGTCTGCAGGGCTGTTCTCTTTCAGCTTTGCTACTTTTTGTCACATCGTGTTGAATAAACAATTGTGATGTGCTCATAAAACAACCTGCCGGGTGTGGAGGCGGGGGTGGGGGGTGGGGGAGGGGAGTGTAGCATGACAGTCAAATTGCATGCCTCAAATTCTTAGCACCACTGTTGAACAAATGGCTACTGAGAGCCTAGCATGCACACTAGAAATCTGAAGGAACGGACAAAGGTTGGATGAACATGTTTTCTCCCAGTTCCGAATCATCGGGAAGGTTACTTTGTCCTATATGGTTCCTGGGTGATGTTAGGCCACTGGACACGAGTGGCCCGATGGAGCCTCCAGGCTATGGCCAGGGCTTTTACATCAGAAGAGCTTCTGAGAGCCCACACTTTGTCCCACTGGTGGAGCTGCAGAAGATTCTAAGATTAGAAACCAGGGCCAGAAGGGCAGACTCAGGTCCTCAGTCAGGTTGGAGAGGGAAAAACAGGTTCCTGGCTTGCACTGAAGCATTCTCTTCTCTTTCCACGGGGGCCATGGCCGCATGCCACGTAGGCTAAGACGTGTCCGCTGTGCGCCATTCTGTTTCCATAACACAGCGGCTAAGACAACTTTGCGTCCTCCATCGCTTCTTTCACTGACCTTAACCCCAGTTAAGGGGTTAACTTACTTAACCAACTTCCGCACCACCTCTAAACTTGTGTACCTTCTCAGGATAACCTGAAGACTAAAAATACTATAACATGCAACTACCCTTCTTGCCGTTATATTTTTTCCCTGTCTTCTGCCACTTTTCTTTTGTGACTCGCTTGGGAAACTAAAGAAGTTGCTGATGCACTTTCCTGAAGCCTATCCAGCTTGAAATCAGGAGTGTATCTGAGGAGAATAAAAGTCAACTGAAAGGCATCCTAACGGGAAGAAACTGTAGATGGTTAAGAGCAAAGGCAAGTTCACAAAGGTTTACAATCACAATCTTCAATTTTGACCAAGAACGACAGCGATGATTAGGATTTCTTTCATCTCTTAGCAACAAACTCCATGGAGCAGCTTGCTTACAATCGTGGGAGCAAGTCTTTTGCCAGGGGCTGGGATTTGGTTTGGACACTGCTGTGGCCCCTTGGGAGTTGCCCCGAGAAAGAAATCTTGTGTTTGCGTGAGGTTCATTTTGGAACCAGGCTACGTTGAGGCCCACTCATGTCCCCAGGCGGTGCTCTGCTCGGATGGCGCAGGCCCATGTGGGGGGAAAAGTCAGAAACCTGAGCTGGTCTGTGGCCCTGGGGACTGCCCTTCAAAGAATTGGCTGTTGATTTTCCTCTTGCCGCATAAAGAGGGAAAAAGTCTATCTGCCTCTGTTTTCTCTCTCCTACAGTGCCCGTGATGAGTCTCATGAGCTTTTGTTACTCACCCCGGAGCCTTTCTCATGGAACGGGAAAGAGTAAATCAATATTGGGTGTTGAGTGCTGACCTGTCCGATGGTCTTGAAACCATCCTCATGACAAGTTTAATGACACACAAAAGGGGTTTCAGTTAATTTTGACACCCAGTGTGGTCTCCCTTTTTTGAGAGGTGTTTGGGAATTTTTGAGAAAACGTTAAGGATTGAAGTTGAGCAAACAGAAGTGTTGGGTATGGTACGGAGATGCCTTAAAAGAGGAGACCCGCCCCCATCTCTGGAAGATCTGCTCCTGGTGGCTGGAGCCTGCTGGAGGCTGCTTGGGGAGGGCTTAGCCTTCCAGCCTCTTCATTCTGCATCTCTGCCAGTGTTTGCGTGCCTGAGTGTGAGGTCCAGAAGGTCCAGGTGACGGAAACCCTAGAGAGTGTCTGCTGTTCCTGAACAGAGAGAGACAGAGCTTGGGTTCTGGTCGCTCCCTTAATCAGCTGTTGAGCTGGGGACACACTTCACCTCCCTGAACATCAGTTCACTCACTTGTGAAGTAAGGGGCGGGGCTGGCTTATTTCAAAGTGTTTTTCCATTTGAAGTTTTTGAGCCTGTGGTTATTTTTTTCTTTTGCTCATCAACAGCCATCCCTTCTCAGAAGTCTGTTTAGTTGAAAGTTTGGGTGTCGGCTTTACTGTATTGGGACTACGTTAGGGTTCCTTAGTCGGGACAGAAGAAAACCACAGATACACCCAAGCCATGAACCGATGCTCAGATTCAGGGTCAGTGCTGGTTTAACCAGCACCTTGGTGAGGATTGGAAAGAAAGCTTCCTTTCTGAGTGGGCCCAGTGCAAGCGGGGCAGGTCTGTGGCCCGGTAAATAAAATACTGGCTGCTTTCAGCCATGAGCTCCCAGGAATCCTTGTGCTGTGCATGACCTGCATAAACATTCACTTCTTTGGGCTCTGGCCACTGTAGGTAAGGAGTAAAAGGAGAAGTAGCCAGAGTAGATGCATGCCATTCATATGACGGAAGGAGGCTTTTATAATTGCTGCCTTAAAATATTTCATACAGTTAAAAAGCTGCAAGTCTGGGCCGAAGATCCTCCCCAGATCTTACACCTACACAGTCCAGGGTAAGTTGGTAGTTTCAAGAGGGAAGATTAGTAATAATAATAAAACAACTTACATTTTTATAGAACTTTGCAATTTATGGAGCACAATAAATGTAACTTTCTTTTTCAATTTGATTCTGATTTCTGATTCAATTTGCCCTGGTGAGTAATAATTATTCCCATTTCAAATATAAGGGAAACGAAGCTGGGAAATTCAAAGACTTGTCCAAGGTCAGCTAATAAGTGGTCAAGACAAGAATTGAATCCATGTCTGTCTACTTCCAAGTTCAAGGTTTTTGTTTTTTTTTTCCTTCCACACTGGGTCACGTAATTTCCTGATCTGAGCCATGGCAGTCAGACCTCAAGTACTGTTCAATAAGGGTTTAAAATTTTCTCTGGCAAAGTCATCCTTCTTGTTTTAATGATGGTAGGACTCTCCCACACAGGTGTATTACTAAACTTGGGGTATGAGTTCTGGAGAGGTCTTGGCAGATCTCACAGTTGAACTAAAGTGTTCATTTTTCATATGATGAAGTGATTCCTAGGGATTCACTTGTTTGGTTAAATGCATCTGTGTGCCACTAATGCAGGGTCATCTCCAACATTTTAGAATTTTAGATATCACCTGCAAGGCATCCTGGGAAGGCCTTAGAAGTCTAGAGAGTCACCAGCAAGTCACCATATGGTATAAAAATAGTATCTCCAGGCCAGTGAGTACTGGCCAAATCCAAGATTCTTCAGTGTCAACATGGTTTCACGGATAGCGTTATTACAGGCTCCTTTAGCCACCCTTCAACACTGCTTTTATGCAAGTCAGGGATAGTTAGTTTTTTTTTTTTTTATGCTTATTTATTTATTTTGAGAGAGAGTGTCAGTGGGGGAGGGGCAGGGACAGAGGGAGGGGGAGAGAATCTTGCAGCCTCCACGCTGTCAGCACAGAGCCTGATGTGGGGCTTGAAGCACCAAGCTGGAAGATCATGACCTGAGCTGAAACCAAGAGTTGGACACTTAATCTCCTGAGCCACCCAGGCACCCTGCTGCCTCCATCTCTCCCTGAGCCCCAGACCTGAATAGCTACTGCCTACCAGAAATCTCCTGGGCATCTCCTGGGCATCTCTTGGGTACATCTGTCCTAAATGTGTGTGAAGTGTTAATTGCCACAATCCATTTCTCAAGTCCACTGCTCCCTTAGTTCCTATGGTTTCCATTCTGGACATCACAGTGCACCTCCCCACCCCCAGCTCCACACCTTATAATCATCCTCTTTTCTGCTCACTCCTCCTCTACCCTGTTCACTTGGTCAGGATGTACTTTGACTCTAACTTTGTAAACATCACTAGCATCCATTCCCTTCCTTTAGTTCCCGCTGCCATGATCTTAGTCGAGGTCCTCCTTATCTCTGCCTCCCATCTCTCCAAGCTAGCTTGCATCTGGCCTTTAGTTCTCTTTCCAAACACAAATCTGACCACACCCTTTCTCTGCTTAAATACCAAAACCACGACTTCCTTAGTAGAGTAGTGTAAGTCCCATTACTCACAGTTCCCCCAACATGCCCTTGACTTTGAATATACTCTTCCCTCTGCCTGAAATACCCTTTCCCTAATCACTCCTAATCATTTCCAACACCTTGCTCATCCATCACTTCTGCAGTGTTGACTTCCAGATAATTCCTAGGGGAGTTTATCACTCTCTCCTTTGGGTTATTTCAGTGTTCTGTAGCTACTGTTACTATAATGTGTATTATTCTGAACCATATTTGTTTCTGTGTCTCGTGGCATTTACTAGATTGTGGGTCCTCAAAAGCAGAAACTATCTCATTATCTTTGGATTCCAAGGTCCTGGAACACTGCCTATCACACAGTAGGTACAGAAACTGCTGCAGGAATGGGTGGGGAGGGGAATGGATGTTCATCCTTCTTTGATGAGGTCAGTAACTTAGCTTGCTGGGTGCCCATTATTCCCTTGAGTTAAGTATTCAGAGAAACGGGCAGAAATCATTCTGACTTTATTCTATAGGCTAGATATTGACAAAGCATGGAGGCTGGAGAAACATCTGTTCTGTCATGCATTCCTCTCCTCTATTGTATCTTGGGTGGGAATGGGGAGCCAGAATTTCAGAAGAAATGAAGGACTTGATCAGATTTTCCTGCACAGCTGGCCAGCACTGGGCAAAGGGAAGGCACATCAAACTAGGAGGTCGATGGTAAGATCCTTGCTGAACTCTTTGGGTGGAAGTTGACAAACCGTTTGTAAAAGGGTTAGGAACGAGACGCATCAGTGGTACTTTTCAGACCTGTTCCTTAGAACTCAAGGCTCTCCCCATTACCAACTGGACTTCAGAATGAGGGCTCCTTCAAATTAGCTTCAGAGTCTTCCAAACTTTAGCTGAGTGAATGAACTGCACCAGCTTTGAAGGAAGGTGCTGCTGACATGCTCAAGTGCATTTACCGGCACCACCTCCTGTCCCCCCTTCCCCTTCCTTATTGAACAGAATCCGAGAAGCAGTCCTGCAAGGTAGCTAGAATGCGGGCCGCCAGCATTCTTTGTGAAATTAGGGCAATTCTTGCCTGCTTCGGTTTCCCTTTCGGTTAGGCAGGACTGCTGTTCCCACCAGCAAAACATCTATAGTTTATTTAACTCAATCACTACACAATGTATTCCTGCGAAGCTCTTGGAAATACTAGGGAAACAGGTCTTTTTGTGTCCTTTACCTTCATGGGTGGTCTGGGGGGGATGGGGTGCTGGGAGTAGGACCATTTAGAGACTCAAAGAAATTAGGAAGCAACTGTGTCACAGTAAATCCCCTGGAGGCTTGGAGACTAGCAGCCAGGTTCCCACTCCACACCTGGCTCCACGCCATATTTTCGTTTTGGCCAGTTTCTTAGCCCCGTTGAAAATTTGGCTTCACTTAGCATAATTTAGAAACATCTAAGCGTGAGTGCGTTTTAGTGGGTTTCAGGCCTTGACTTTTTTTTCAAGTAGCAAATAGAATGTCCCCGGTCCCAAAGCTCCTACCGGCAGCTTTGTCAACTGGAGTAAGAGAACTCCACCCCAACCGCCACCCCCAACCCATGTGGACTCAGCCCAGAAGCAGATGTCAAGCTGCTGAGAATCCTCCCAAGAAGGGAAACAAACTAGAACCGAAGTTGTGAAGGGCCAAGAGGCTATTTAGAAACGATCCTGGAATCTCCCTGATCTCTGGGGCTGGTCTCCTCCTTGCAAAGAACGAAAGTGAGCGGGAAGTTCCCTTCCAAACAGAGGGCAACTTAAAACACACACACACACACACACACACACACACACACACACACACACAGTCTGACACACACACACACAGTCTGACACACATACACAGTCTGGAGACTTACCTCGCAGTCCACCGGAGGGCTTCCTACAGGCGCGGTGGCGCAGGGGTCTGGCGCGGCCCGTCTGACAGCAGGGGTCCCGGCGGAGGTCAAGGTCCCTGTGCGGAAGCCCGCCCCCCTGCGGAGCCAGGTGCGGCGCTGAGGGGTAGGTGGGGGCCGGGCGCCGCGCGTACCTGCCCTCACCGCGAGGAAAGCCCCCTGTGCGTTCTTTGCCCTGCCGAGTCTGGAGCCTCACATTTCTGAGGTTTCGCTCCAACTCCGTCCTGCCCCTGATGTCAGAGACACAACTTCCTGAATCAGACGCGCCCTCTCTCCCGCCGCCTGGGCTCGGCCCCAGCTCCCCGCCCGGGGCCCACAGACCGCTGGTGCCCTTGGACTCGGCGCCCCCGCCCCGACGCGCCCTCCCCCCGCGGCCCCCGCCCCGCCACTACGTGTGGGTGCCCCACCGGTTCCGGAACACGCCTCCTACGGGACGCGCCGCTCTCCTCCAGAGCCGGTCCCCAGTCCATTTCTCAGACGCACCAGGTTCCCGGGGACTTGAGAGGATTCAGGGATTCAGGGGGGGTGGGGAACTTGGGCTGCTGTGAAGACAGCCCAGTGTTGCCTAAGGGAGCGGCCTTCTTGGAAGGGGGGGTGGAAGGCATCTGGGAGGGAGGCCCTGGGACAGACTGGGTGAAGGCTCCCATGCCTTATCTGGACAAACAAAGCAACCGGCTGCCCTAATCAATCGCTGCGTGCTTGGTGGGAGAGGGTGTACGCAGTCTTTGGGCCGCTCGATGAAGACGTTGAGGAAGACTGCACCATCACGAGTTGTCAGAGCAGAGATGGAGGGGGAAACTGCCTGCAGAAAATTCTCAGAGATTCCTCCCTCTCATCCTCAGTTGCCCTCCATCCAGTTTTTACTCTGACGTCCATGGGTCCGGTTTCGAGTACCTGGAACGCTAGAAAATGAAAGGGCCTATGCCAATGTTGGGTGAGGGACTCGAGACTCGAAGCTTCTGGTGACCCGTGGCAGGGAGCTTGTTCAGTGTCTCCAAGGTTACTGGGGGGCAGGCAGGGGACAGGGGTAATGCCAGGACCTGGCCCTGGAGGGGCCCTCTCTGAGTCATCTGGGTGAGTTTTTCCATGACATGTGCCTCAGGTGCTGCCCTCTTGACTGTATTTGCAGGTGCTCAGGGACCAGGTGCCAGGTGCTGAGCCGGGTTTTGCCCTCTACCTACTGTGCTTGAGGGCTGGTATTCATGTGGGCATTAAAATGACTGTTTTGCAGTTAACTATCTCCACTGAGGAACAAGAGATCCATTTGTGTGAGTACAGAGAAACCAAATGGCTCTCAGTTGAAAGGCCAAAGAGAAAACCCTGCCCTTTAGTCAGAAATGCCAAGAATGATTAAGGAAAGAGGGGGGAAATGTTTTCTTCCAATGGAAGGAGATTAGATGAGACTCTTTTCCCAGAAATCCAGGTGGAGTGAACTCAGTGTAGATCAGAACAGGAAGGGAGAAGACAGGTTCCAGAAGCAAGTGGGCTTAACAAGCAATTGGGTAGCATCAGCAGAAATGGGAAGATTGGGCTTGCAAGGTTGCTTGCAAGTGTCCAGACTCAGGGGCTTCCCTCAGTTGATGTGTTCCCCATGCTGTCAGAAGCTCCATCTGGAATCATACTTTGAGCCTGCAGATGTCTAAGTATGTAGAATTGATCCCTCCAACACTCCTGGAGCTTACAGCCAGGGTATAGAGTCCGAGGGTATTGAGGAAGACAGGAAGGGGTTGGGGGGTGGGGCTGGTAGTGAGGCCTTGAATGCTGGCCAAAGGATTGGAGAATGGATATTTCCTTCCACCTGCAGGAAGGACACAGACACTGTGCCGGGAGGTTTGCACATATCATGGAATCTTTCACAACGCATTTAGGAGATGTAGTATTCTCCTCGTTTTATGGGGAAACAGGTTCAGAGAAGTTAAGTAACTTCCTCTGCATCACATAACTAATAGATACTGGAGCCCAGATTTGAGTTCCAGTGTTTCCAAACTCCCAGTCTGTCCTCTTACTCTATCATCCAGTAAAGGAGGAACTCGCCTTCTGGGAAGGAAATTCATGCTTGCACAAAGGTAATGTTCAGGCCAGGAATGAGGCCTTTGGAGGGAAGGCTACAGAAAAAGCTTTTCTGGATATCTAGAGCAATGTTACAGATTGGCTGTGGCCTGAGTGACGATTATTTAGGGTTGCCTTTAAGAAAAAACAGGAAGAAACTAAACAAGAAAAATGGAGGCAACTGACTTGAGCTGAGGGCTTCACAGACATGGTTGCCAATGGGAGAAAGAAAATCAGGGGCCTGTCCATTATGTGGTATCTCTGTGATATTTCAGTTAAACAAGGAAAGCCAACAGCTTCTGTGGCAGAGAAACCAGTGACTCATAGGTGAGCAAGATGGCGGACTGACTCACATTTGGTTGCCAAGGCTGCCCGGTCTGTTGAGGGACTGACTCTACTTGGAAGATGCAATCATGGCAGAAGAAAAGGAGTGGGCATCTGGCCAAATGTTCTCAGTCTGGGTGGATGATGTATCCCTTACTAAAAAGCAGGTTAGAGCACCCACATTCTATTTTATTCTCTTGGCAGTTAAATCCTAATTCTAATGAACTCATAAACGGCCCCAGGCAGCCACAGTGCTGTTACCTCTTGTTTAATCCTCATTATTTCTTACATTTTCCATAAAGATTTTTGAAGGTGGTCAAGGGGTTAGTGGGCTCTAAATGGAGTGAAACAGAACATTAACATCTAATTAAAAAAAAAAAAAAGAAGAAGCCAAAATAAGCAGATTATGTGAAGTGAGACTGAAAATTTGAGTGATCGCCCCCTACTAAGTTTAGCACATCAGTATGTTGGGGACAAAAGACTTCCCTGTCTGTGCTGTGAAAATCACTGGGGCATTTAGTATATAGCCATAGCCTGCTGTGAACATGAGGACTGACTACACTTGCTTTTCTTTCTTGGCAATGCTGTTTTAGACAGGTTGACTTGCACTATTGGCCAGCATCAATCCACTTTGAGCTGCCTGCGGACACTTTCCCATCGGTTTGCAAATGCCCTGAGTCTAGAAGACGTGTCGAATATAATACGTTTGTATATTTGGGCTACCCCCAATGGGCATGTTCTTCAGGTATGGAAAATATTAAATTAAGAATCTTATCTTGCTCTCCCCTCCAACTGTGGTGTATTCTTGCCTGTGACACTTGGCCGAGGATCTAGAATCACAAACGGGGCTATAGAAAGTTACTGAATGCCGGCCTGGATGCTCTGAGGGACTGACTAGAAATCAGAAGGTCTGTTGACAAGGCACAGGCTGTCAGGAGGGAATGATCTGCCTATAAATGGCGTGGGTAAGATGAGCGCAGGCTTGTTCATCAGATCCTGAAATGTAATAGCATCTTGGAATCACGAGAGAGGCAAGTTCAAGACAAGTCAGTGGAAATACTACACCACGCAGCAGGTAATGAATTTACGGACTGGATTATCTCCCAGAGGGGGCACAAGCTGGCAACATAGATGGATTCCAAAAAGGCTTGGACAGACGTGTGAATGGCAGAGCTGTAAAGGAGAACTTGAGGAAGCTAAGATCTGCTCCATGTGGTTGGGATTTCAGGGTGGCCCTTACACTGTGCATATGCGGGGTCTTTGTGGACAACTGTCTTGGCCTTGATAGAGCTTGGACTTGAGCCAGTTGGCAATGCAAATGTTACCTGCCCAATTGTACGGTCTCTGTGGCCTTTACCTCACGAAGGCAGCAAAACCTTGTTCTTTTAACCTCAGCCAAGTATTTTCTGCAGATACTGTCTATTATTTTTAGTCTCGTGCGTGTTCAGCTTAATTATAGCCATTCTAAGAAAGTATTTCCTCTGCTCCCCTTACAGCCCTTTTAAAAGGCACTGCTTTTTCATTTTGGCTTGGGACTTCTAAACAGATTTAGAGAGCCTGTTTTCATACCAGTTATTATATTTACCTCTTGTGATTAGATTTCTGTTCAGACTTTCCCTTCTAAACTGTTGAATTCTGACATAAGTTAGTCTAATTATGAAAGCTCCTCTAAAAAGAGCAGTGACAATATACTTTTCTCGGGAACTCTTTTCAATGCAACACCCAAAATGTCTTCAGTGCTGCATCCGGGTTGCCAGGAAAAATGTTACTTTTACGGCTGTAGCTGCAAATCTTGGCACTGGGGAAAGTTTAGGAAATTCTTGGATGTCTCCCTTGATAAGCCACATGTCTCCCCTTGCATACGTGTCCCAACACTGCATGCGCTTTGTGCTTTCTTCAGTGCTCCTGTAGATTCTAGAGCTACAGCACCTTGCCCAACCCCTTCCATTACTAGGGCTGATGTGGCTGGGGACAGGTGCTGGCTTGGAAAGCACTTTGTTTATACCTCTGGGGCATGAAGGGGTTCTGTTTTCGTTTTCTGTTTCTGGTGCACAGCCCCTCAGAATGTGTCTTGAAAGCTATTTTTATAGCACTGTCTCTGGCTGTTGCAAACTGGCCAGCACTACCGTTCAGTGCTCTTTCTGGGGATTCAGCATTGGCTTTGTTCAAATGTAAGCAGCAGGCCTCTGGATTCCATTTTCCTGGTAGGGGTCTCAGGGCCAGAGCAGAGCCCCACAGAGTTCTCATTCTGCCTCTCTTTGTGGTTCCCCTTGTCCTCCGCTCTTCTCTTGGGGACAGGTTTACGTATCGATTTACTGAGTGAGCCCATTATGTGGGTTTCATATAGATTTACATGCACTAGATAAAACATTTCTTGTCATTGTGTCAGCAAGATGTCTGGGAAACCCCAGCCTGCCCTACCCAGCACATTCATTCTGGCAGAAGTTTTTGTGAAGGCTGAAATTGTTTATTCCTCTTGCCTGGAGGGCCCATAAAGTAACTGTGCCTTTGAAGTTTGCTTCCTTAAGTAGCTCAGTGACTCAGAATGTCAACTTTGCCACCAACAAACTTCCTCTCCCTAGGCTGACTTTTCCATAACAGGTAAAAGGAAGGGCTGACAGAAATATATAATAATATGATAGTCTTCATTTACCAAGTTGCAGAAATACACTCATCCTTTCTATTTTAACTACCATTGACTTACTGCTTTCTTTGTGCTAAGTAGGATATGCACATTGCCTTCAAATTTTGCACAGCACTATGAGATACTATAATACCAATCTAATAGATGACATCCAAATTTGGGATTTGGAAAGTTAAAAAATTTTTTCAAAGATCAGGTAGATGGTAAGTAGAGATTCCAGTAAACAGAAACACATTTATTGAGTACATACATGTTCCCAATACCTTGAGAAACATGAGATATACAAAAATGGATCAGTCCCTAGTGTGGTGGAGCTTAACCTAGAGTCAGACCTCAGCCCAGAACTTTCTGGATTCAGAGCTCCACTGCCCCCCACTTTAATCAACTGGACAGGTTGGGGAAACAGCTTCTGCATCTGTGGGACAAAAACAAATGAACTGATTCTGGGATGATAGCAACAATAATAATACCTTGTTCTCATATGCACTTTTCAGTTTATAAAGACATTTCACATGTATTATTTAATTTCACCCAATTACTATTAGGAGGGCAGGGTGGATGGGAAGCTAAGGCTTGAAGAAGCCAACTGTGGTTGCCCACCATAGTGCATAATTGGACAAGAACCAAGGTGTTCTGGCTCCTCGGTCAGTGGTGTCTACGTTGTTGTATGTGGGATGAGTGATACATTCCAGGAACATTTCTTGGTGGAGTATAACCTACTGGTCATCTGAAAGTATCTAGAAGCAAAGCCTAACATGATGAACTCAAGCAGAATCTGGATATCTGCCTTGGAGGGAATTCCTGCCCTTGAAAAAGCATGGGCTACGGAGTGCTTCTCAAACTTTTCCACCAGGGTGTCCCTAAAGGGTAGGAAATTGTTGCTTTAGGAGGACATTAGTTAATATCTTGTGGCTTCATATACACTTGACACACTTTTCCTATACCTCCAGGGATGTGCTCCCACCACCCCACAGTTTGAGAAGGACAGGAAGAGGTGACTTATTAAGCTGTGCTCTAACCAACTGAGCTAATAAACACAACTTCGTAGCATTTCAGCCATCCATCCAGCCATGGGCAATTGTTTATGGAGAATGTATTGTGCTAGGTAGGCACTATGAAATGGTCCTTAAGGAATTTACAATCTACTGTAAAACTGACCCATGAAATGATTAGCAGATCTTAGAAAATTGCTTATAATGAAGTGCTAAGTTTTAACATTTGGATTTAAGGGAAGTAAGGGCTGGAGCATTCATGGAAACCTTTGTGTGACAGGGATGGGTTGGCCAGAATTTAGGAGATGCAGAAGAATCTGAAGACAGCAAAAGAGACTGAAACGTTTCTCGGTTGAACCCAACATGGACAAAGGTTTAGAGAAGGAATAAATGGTAGGACTTTTCTGTAAATAACATTATTTATTTGATGATACTTTCTCAACCTCTCTTTCTCTCTAATGCAGAAGTGTAGGGAAAGACTCAAAGTGTGAAGGAGAAAAACAAAATATCATCTGTAAACCTGGTGACCAAAGATAACCAATGTTACATTTCGTTATGGGTTCTTCTAGTCTTTTAGCAGAAGATCAGAATTTGTATGTTGGTAGTTGGGGTTAGTGCAGATTTGGAACAATGGACAAATCACTCACAAGTTAAGCTGGTGGCCTTTTGTAGGATTTATTGCAGCGTAGAGAGACTGAGAGAAGGGAATCAGAAACTCCAGCCTGGTAGGAGGCCATTATATACTTTAGCTTCTGCCTTAGTAGCTAACTAACTAGCTAACTAGTTGCCTTGATCAGTGCACAGCTTTCTATCACTGGAACAAAATTCAAGTAGAGGCTGGGTGACCACCTGGCAGAAGTGCTGAGAAGGGGTTTCTATCTCTGGAGATGTAGTCCATATGATCTCTTCCAACCCCAAGTTCTAGGGCTCAAGTTTTTTTTTGTTTTTGTTTTTAAATTTTTTTAATCTTTATTTATTTTGAGAGAGAGACAGAATGTGAGTAGGGGAGGAGCCGAGAAAGAGAGAGACACAGAATCTGAAGCAGGCTCCAGGCCCTGAGCTGTCAGCATAGAACCCGATGTGGGGCTTGACCTCACGAACCATGAGATCATGACCTGAGCCGAAGTCGGACGCTTAACCGACTGAGCCACCCAGGTGCCCTTACACTGTTGACTGTGGAAATCCATGTTCAAATAGACTGTGATACTCTTTCTTATGATTGGACAATTGCTTTGCTCAGTAATGTTGTTGGGTAACAAGGTAAATATTATTGGGAGGTAGAAATCAACTATCTTTGTGGTTCTTGTATATTTTAGCCTTGCTATATGTCTTGCCATATTATTTGAGAGCTACCTTTAGATGAGTGGCCTTTGAAGAGAGCTCCTTACCCCTACCCAATCTCTATTTGCCTGAGTCCCAGCTCAGCCACTGTCTCCTCTGAAAACATCTTGACTCTCCAAGACTGAGGAAGAAGTGGGTCTTTTGTATTCTTTTTTTTTTTTAATTTTTTTTTTTAACATTTATTTATTTTTGAGACAGAGAGAGACACAGCATGAACGGGGGAGGGGCAGAGAGAGAGGGAGACACAGAATCGGAAGCAGGCTCCAGGCTCTGAGCCATCAGCCCAGAGCCCGACGCGGGGCTCGAACTCATGGACCGCGAGATCGTGACCTGAGCTGAAGTCAGACGCTCAACCGACTGAGCCACCCAGGCGCCCCAAAGGGTCTTTTGTATTCTTGAGGGACTCTGTGCTGACCCACGTAGAGCCTGCCCACAGTAATGAAATTACCTGTTTATTTGTTCCCCATTGCCAGTGAAGGAAGCTCCTCAGATGTAAGGCCACATCTGGGAGGCTGCGGAGGGGCTCCCCAGTCATGGAAGAGCATGGCACCCTTCCTTGCAAATTTCCCTCTTTGTGAGCGCCTGAAGTGTTGGCTTCTTTCCTTCCTCAGGACTGCAATTCTATCTCCTCACAAAGGGCTGAACATATAGCTGGGACTGTGCATGAAAAGGGACACAAGAGGGGAAAAAGAACATAAATAAAGGCGACATGGGGTCAAGGTATGGCCTGGCTAAAGAGATTAGCACAGGCAAAGAGACTTTCTTCTGAAATCAGATCAAGTGTACCCTTTTCCTAAAGCCTCTGTGACATTTATTCTAAGAAAAGGACCTTTCTACTCCTCCTCTGTGGCAGCCTTGAAACTAACTTCCTTCTTACAACATCCATTCCTGTTCCAGGGAAACAGAAAGGAGGAACTACAGCTACTATCATTCTCCACCTTCCCCATTAGGCTTGTCCTTTTTCAAGTTCCCCATGCTGCCAGCTGTCAGAGAGAACTGGGCAGGAGAAAACACTGCAGGCTCATCGAGAATTCTGGGCACAGTGGTTAAGCCTGGACCGTGCTGGAGCGGTGCTCCTATGAGATTTACACAGGTTCCAATGAGAACCTGAGTTAAGACGAAAAGGTCTCTACTTAGAATTGAGCTTACACTCCTCTGATGGAGTCACTAGGCAACAGTTTTCTGTGGCTCTAAAAACCCATGTGGGTAAAGGATTATTTATTTCTATATATGGCCAGAAAAGAGCCCAATCACAGGCTGGCTTCCTGGTTGACCCTCTTCAGTTTTTCCAGACCTGCAGACTCCAGAGACTTCCAGGCTGGACATTGGTTTCTGTGTCCTGTGTGTAATTGGGCTCAGCAATGGAAAATTTGGCTCCCAGTGCGACTGCCCCCAGTTGTCCCCATCCCCCACCCCTCCACCCTTGCCTCTTCTCCCTCAGAATGCTGCAGCTAAAATGCAAATAATGAAGCTCTCACAGCTGCAGCCCTGCTAAAAATAGAAAGTTTGTTTATTTTTATGTTCGTGAAGCCCTTTTCCTGCTGTTGCTGTTGTTATGAGCATAACTCCCAGGCAGGAATGGGAAGGACTCTGTGTGCTGGTCACCAGCCAAATGAATTCTGTCCTGCGTTGGGGGCTCAAATTAAAGCCTATTCGGGGGCCAGAGGATTCGGAATCTGTCTTCTGTTTTGAGCTTCTCTCTTAGCTGACACCTGCTCTCCAGTATTTGGAGTGCGGGTATCTCGGTTTTTAGATGATCTGCATGAATGTACTTCCCTTTCAGAGACAGCCTCCCCTTTTGTTATGATCTACTCATGGGAGTGGTGTGGGCAGAGGAGAGGACACTGAGCTAAGAGGCAAGAGACCTGGGTGACCTTGGGCAAGTCACAACCTCTCTGACCCTCAGTTTTCTCATCTATAAAGTGGGGGTAACAGAAAAGTTCAAGATATCTGCAAATGATTTGTTTTCTACTTTTGTTAAACAAACCCAGGCTTCTCAAGGGTGTCCAAGAGGTAGATATTCCCTTTGCCCCAAAGGGCTTTTGAGTGCCCCCTCTCAAAAGGAGTGAAGGGGGAACAAGAGAGCAGTACGTGCAGAGGTATGTTTGGATATTTCTTTTGAGATCTGAACAAAACAAACTCCTGCTGAAATACAGGTGATCTAGGCTAGAATAGAGAATCCTGGGTTAGGATTTGGCAGATGGAGGAAAGGGCTCTTCAACATTCTGTTAGCCTGCTGTGGGTTTTGGAGTAATGACTACCCTGCTGTGCTCTTATCTCCCTTCTGGTGGTGTGGAGCCGTTACTGATAGTCATCTCCCAGTGGGAAGGGATCTCTACTTGCTCAACCAGGATCACTTGGTTTATACCACACACGTGGAGCTTGTCACATGGTTTGTAGACAGTGTCCTGGGGTGTCATCATTGACACTTTCTCCTCAAAGATCCTAACAGCTGAGGGCACGGCTGTGCTGGGTGCATTTTTGACTCATCTGGAGCCACTGTGACTACTGTTATTTGCTTGTGTTTTTTGGTGGGGAATCCTGGCATACTCAGGGCTGGTCTGAGGGCCTGCGTCACACTGGGCCCTATATTCTACAGGCTTCTCTGTTGTAAGCTTCTCTGTTGAAATAATAACTTTGGCTGAATGAAGTGAAAAAAGAATTTATTTAAATAAAATTTTAATTAAGTTTTAAAGTTAAGTTAAAATTAAATTAAATTTTATTTAAAATTTAGGGGCTCTGCCTGGGGCACCTGGGTGGCTCTGTCAGTTAGTTAAGTGCCTGACTTCGCTCAGGTCATGATCTCACGGTTCGTGGGTTCGAGGCCTGCGTCGGGCTCTGTGCTGACAGCTTAGCTGGCTTCAGATTCTGTGTGTGTCTCTCTCTCTCTCTGCCCCTCACTCTATCACGCTCTGTATCTTTCTCTCTCAAAAATAAATAAACATTAAAAAAATTAAAAAAAATAAAATTTAGGGGCTCTGTGAATTGGATGAGTCACGTTTTTGGGTTAATCTTTCACTGAATTCAGCATTTCCTTAAGTTTTGAACCAGGTATATGTGAATTTATTACTGTTAGAAATCATAGATGTATATATCCAAAAAAACTTTTTTTAACATTCTATTTTATTTTTTGAGAGACAGAGTACAAGCAGGGGAGGGGTAGAGAGAGGGGGAGACGCAGAATCCGAGGCAGGCTCTAGGCTCTGAGCTGTAAGCACAGAGCTCGACGAAGGGCTCAAATCCATAAATGCAAGGTTATGACCTGAGCCGAAGTTGGATGCTCAACTGACTGAGCCACCCAGGTACCTCCCCCTTGCCCCCAAAATCATAGATATTTTTAAGTCAGTTTCAGTTATTACAGACATTTCAAAGTGTTGTTTATGCTCATTACTACTTCTGGGTGAGGGTGGTTTATTAGACCCTACCACTAGATTTATTTAATGTACTAATAAAAAAAGCACACATATTATGCTATCATATATTTGCTTTAAAAAAATTTCTAACTATTTTTCAGTATTCTTGGTTATTATATTTTGTGCATTTAGAAACATTCTTCATGTGCTTCATAGGCTTTGCCAGCCCACCAAAGGGCAGTGTGGCACACAAAAGGTTAAGAAGTCCCTGACCTGAAGCTTGTTCACTAGCTCACAGCAGGATTGGCTTTACTTGCAGGGCCCTACACGAAACGAAAATATGAGGCCTTTTAGTCAAAATTTTGAGAATTGGAAGATGGACAGCAGAGCATTAAACCAAGCACAGTCCATGCTGAGCCTGGGCCCCTGTGCGACTACACAGGTTGCTGACCTGTGAACTGGGCCCTGGTCCTAGAATTTCCAAGAAGGTCAATGGGTTAGACTCAGGGGCTGTTCAGCCAGGGGAACTATCCAAATTGTGCTGGAGAACTGGTCTGCTCCTGCTGAGCACAGATAGTTGTCCCCATGCCACACCAACAGTAAATGCTGGAAACTGCCCATGGGTCTGTCGTAAACTGGATGGAGCTGTCTGCATTGCCAGAAGGGATTCTGTGTGAGTTCTGCTTTTTCATATGATTTGTTTCCAATTTAAGTCTGGACTGGATGTATATTACTGGTGGAGCCTAGTTCATGGTCATCCCTCCAGTTGCTGGGAGGTTAGTAAGCAAATATCTATCATTGCTCACCTCCATAGACCAGCTCTGGCTCACAGGGAGAAGGACTCCCCCAAAATAGAAGGGATTCAGATGCTAAGTGGCCAAAAAGCATGAGAATGTCCTTGAGAATGCCCACATTATCAAGGGTAACCTGACTGCTGGGTACTAAAGGAAGATCATGGGCTGGTAAGAACATGTGGCCACTTCTAGGTATATGAGGCTATCTGGGAGAGAATACATACTGAAACATTTTAAATTTCTGAGACATTCGAATGGTTGCTAGGTTAATAAGGCAGAGTATTTGGAATAGAGATTATTTAAGAAATGTACAACCTATGGGGGTAGAACATAAAAGCTTGGGACTGTCACCAATCTTCTCTATCTGCAAGACCAGACCAGACAAGACTGCCTTCCTGCAATGCCAGGAAGAATGGAGGGGCTCTACACTGTCACACAAAGCAAGGTCTAGTTAATTTAAGAGTTTCTTGGAGATAAGAGACAGCCAACATGGATATACTTAAAGTTGAGTCAAGACAAGGGGAGTGAGGGTTGCTCTAGAAATGAGCCTCTCTGTGATGTAGCATGATAACATTCTGTGGGGCAGGGGCTGGGCCCCCAAGCCTCAGCTTGTGGATCCTTGTTTCCCTTCTCACTCTTACCAAAAGCAACTCACTAAGTAAGCGATAGGATGTTCTGTTTCCCTATCCCCACTGAGTGATGGGTGGGTTGTTCTTTAGAAAGTAGTGCAAGGACAGAGCTACTCCCAGAGGGCCCGACAGGAGCCTAGCAGAGGACAAGCTGCTCTCTAGAAGGGTGATGGAGGGAGAGAGTATAGCTTGATGTCCAGGTGCTAAGCCATCCGGCAGGTCCTCCAGAGGCCAGCGACGTAGGGAGCCCTACTTGCCAACATGGAGGAGCCCTCCTTCCACCCAGAGGGACCACCTGTAACAATTTCCCTGAGGGATGACAGGCACTGCCTGTGGGGATGTCCTGAGAAGGAGTAAAGGGAAATAAATGCCCCCTCCCCAACTCCTGACCCACGTCAAGCGCTCTACATCCATTTTGTCCTTTTTTCCCAACATGTTACCTAGAGGGGAAAGGAGTTAGTCAACCATCTTTGGTTGATTTCTAGTAAAAAGCTGGAGATTTTTGTCTTTTAAATATACTTTTTACTGGGGAGAGAGAATAATAATCTCTAATCTTCCCACTCATCAAACAAAAGCTCCTCAGCAAAGAAATCTTGACTTACCATTATTATTGTTATTATTATTTTGCTACTTCAAAAATAAAGTTTTGAATAAACTCTGGAATAATTTTAGATTTACAGAAACGTTGAAAAGATAAATACCTTTCACTCAGTTTTCCCCTAATGTTAATATCTGTTGTAATTATGGTGCATTTGTCAAAACTAAGAAATTAGCATTGATATTACACTATTAACTGATCTAAGGAAACTTTGGGCCGTTTTTTAAAATTAAAAAAAAATTATTTATTGTTCAGAGAGAGAGAGAGAGAGAGAACGAGTACGGGAGGGGGAGAGAAAGACACAGAATCAGAAACAGGCTCCAGGCTCCAAGCTGTCAGCACAGAGCCCGACGTTGGGCGTGAATTCATAGTCTGCAAGATCATGACCTGAGCCGAAGTTGGATGCTTAACTGACTGAGCCACCCAGACATACCTGATCTAAAGAATCTTTGGATTTTACCAGTTTATTCTCCGATGTCCATTTTTGTTTGTTTGCTTTAGGATCCAATTTAGGATACCATGTTGTTTTGGGGAAACTTGAATTTGAAGAGGAATTTTAGAGTGCCCATGGAGGGTTTGACCCAGGATAGAAATGGTTTTATTTGTATTTTCCCTCATTTTTCTTACCCATGTGCTATGAACGTTAAGTGTTATCTTTGTAAGTTTTTAAAAAGTTTTTTTAAAAACTGATTATTTATTTTTGAGAGAGAGAGAGAATGTGAGCGGGGGAGGTGCAGAGAGAGAGAGGAAGATACAGAATTGGAAGCAGGCTCCAGGCTCCGAGCTGTCAGCACAGAGGCCGACGTGGGGCTCGAACTCACGAACTGTGAGATCATGACCTGAGCCGAGGTCGGACACTTAATCGACTGAGCCACCCAGGCGCCCTGAACGTTAAGTGTTCTTTAAAGTTTTGTGACTTCAGTGAACCCATAGGTGCTTCCCTGGGATGTTAATGCCAGACAAGCTGAAGCAGTGTGAGGATTTTGGAATGAAGACGCTGTTAGGATGTAAAATATTGTGGTCTTTGGAAATTTGGCATATTCAAGCCTGTTTCTTTCCCCAGGTTCTAAGTACTGAAACACGGTTGCTTTCCACATGGACTTCTACCTCATATTGTCCAGTCCCCTGACGTTGTACAAGTTTGGGCTCAGAGTCTTGCTTTGTGCTGAGGGGAAAAGAGACTGAGACTGAACGTAGGTGGGGTATTGTGGGAACTGAATTGTGCAACTGGCTTCCCCGGGTTAGGCTATCCATTGTTCATAGCACCAGGCTTGTGCTGGCGGCCATTTCAAGTCATGGAGCGTTTTATGATATTTGGGCTTCTGCTTATTGATTAGGCATCCTTGCTAATGTAGTGTTTTCTTCTGAAATGGAACTAAAAATGACATTATAGTTAGGTATTCTTCAGTCTATGACAGATCCCTGTTTGTAGTCTACTGGTCTGGGCTCGTGGTGCTTTTGGAAATCTGTAAAGTTTCAGGAGGGGCGGAGTCCCTGACATGGTTACATGGAACTGAAATCCCACAGAATATTGTGGGTATTAGAGCTATTTATGAGGTTTCATGGGATAGATTTGGCATAATCGTAAGTGCTCAACTGATAATTTAGCCCCCCATTCCCAATTCTTATCCACCATAATATAGAAAAAATTTTTAAGTTTATTTATTTATTTTGAGAGAGAGAGAGAAACAGAGCACATGAGAGAGGAAGGGGCAGAAAGAGAGACTCCCAAGGAGGCTCCGTGCTGTCACTAGAGAGCCTGATGTGGCGCTTGAACTTACGAACTGTGAGATCATGACCTGAGCTGAAGTCAAGAGCTCGATGCTTAACCAACTGAGCCACCCAGGCACCCCTATCCACCATAATATAAAAATGTGGGTATATTACACAACCATAACTATAACTTCATCTATCTGCCCTTATAGCCCACCTAACTCTTAGAGCTTATTTTTCAAATAGTGATAATTGCTAATATTTGTTGAGCATTTACTATATTGGGAAGTCTGCCGTACCTTTTACATGTTTTCATTTTGTGTAATAATCCACAACTCTATGCAGTAAGTGCCATTATTTTGTCCATGTTTTGGATGAGGAAAATTAATTTAAGAAACTTAATTTCATCCAAAGTCACATGGCTAGGAAGTAGTGAAGCCAGGGCTTGACTCAGAGCTGTCTAAGTCTGAATCCAGTATTTTCTTAGCCACCTTGCTGCACTGAGCCAGGAGATATGGATAGTTGGTAAATAAATACACATATGCTTTCCCAGCCAATGACTCCATACTCCCCCCTTTAAGCAAAGATTACTCAGGTTCCAGAAATCATTAATCCACATCATTTATTGAATTTTTCCTGCATGCAGAGCTCTATGCTTGGTGCCAAAAGGAATGGAGAGATAAAAGAAAATTAACAAAGTACTGGGGTGGAGAAAGCCCAGGAGAATGGAATTCTCAACCCAGTGCTATCACTGATTGGTTTGGTCACATCATTCAACCTCTTTGGGCATCAGATAATTTCTCTGGAAAGTGAACAGGTGGGATTAGATAAACTCAAAGATCCCCACCTGTTCTTTGATTTTGTCCCTCCATCTTTGTGCCAGACATGGCATAGGATAATGCCAGATGTCATCCCAGCTCTCGAGAATCATGGAACAAAACCTTCAAACACATGACATGATTGGAGAACAGCAGGGTGGTGAATTGTCTACATAGGCTGTAAGCAATTGCTGCACATGTACTTACTTGAATCTCTTATGTACTCAGCAGTTTTAGGAATAAAAGACATATGTCATAATCTCTGCCCTTAATAAGGGTACCAATTAGTTGGAAAAACAGCACATAAGCACTTGGAACAATGACTAATACAAGACATTAAATAATTCAGCGCTAATCTGTGTTGTGCAGTCATTGTGCGAGGATGGTAAAATGATAGCAATGAATATTTACTGAATTTGTAGGCATGTGCAAGATTTAAGGGATGGCAAAAAAGAAAACCCAATCATGAAGATAATAATATATTAATGCAATAATTTTTTAAATGAAAAAATGCAAGAAATTCATAATAAACTGTCAAGATTTTAAATGAAGAGAAGTTCAGTAGTGTTGACTTTTCCTTCTGTCTCAAGCTCAAGTATGGCTCAGCAAAACACTGCATACTAGCTACTACATCTTATTGCTTTATATTCATTGTCTTAATAATCCTCACAATGACCCCTATTATTAGCATCATTTGATGGATACGGAAGCTGAGGCTTGGATAGCTCAAGTCTCAGAGGTATTAAGGGGCAGAGACAGAACTTGAACCTGGATCTCTGGCTTTATGATTCATGCTTTTAAACACTGCCTTATACACCTTTACAAATATAGCTCTCTGCTCCAATGGAAGGCTGTACCCCAGTGGTGCTGAGCTGGGGGCAGGCTCTGCCTGCGGTGACTCTGTGGTCCTCCTGGAGGGATGCTCAGTGCACCTGTTACCTCCTGGCTGGAACCCTTGGGGGCCCGTTCTCTCCCTACCCAGTGAATTCTACGAGATTGGGAACCACTGCCAAGGGGGGTGGGAGCTTCACCTAATGCCAAACTTCCAGGGTATGCTGCACACTCATTTCATCCATAAGTGGGAAATCCAAGGCGAAGTTCATCCAAATTGTGCTTTCTGTCTGACCTCACACACAAAAAAGCTCTGTAGTATTTACCAGTATGTCACAGCAAAGGAAACCGCGCTGAACGCAGAACCTGTCTTAGAAACATTTGTCATCTTAGGCCTCATCTGTGGCACCGAGCTCCGTTTCCGGGCAGGAAATGAAACCACAGTGCACGAGGTGAATCTTGAGTTTCAAGTTACCAGTTTGGGAGCAGCCGTCATTATCTTGCAGCTTTACATCTAGCACATATTTGCCCCAGGTGGGGGGCAAAGACTCTGACCAGATGTGCCCATGGGGGCATTTCAACTGAACTGTGCTTTTTGGGCCACGAATCCCCCCATGTGCCTTCCTTCGGGGACTGGGGGTAGATTTCTGCTGCCTGAGACAATTGGTTGTTAGTACAGATAGAGGCTTAGGATAATTAGATGTGGGGAAAACACAAAGTCAGAATTACAAACTGTCAGAATGGGAACGGATTTGGAGGTTTTCTGGTCTCGGTCTTCATTTTACAGGACAGGAATTAGAAGCCCAGAGAAATTATGTGACCTTAGGAAAGGTCACATAACCATTTTTCTGGCAGGCATGAGACATGAAATTGGGTAGATGACATTTTGAAGTGGCAATTTTAATGTAACCATAGGGCCATTTCGATGATGCCTAAAATGCACTATTTTCAATAGGACAATGAATATTTCCATTTTATTCTTTGACCTCATGTTATCCCCTTATCTCAGGTTCAGTGGGAAAACATCCTGAGATCATTTCATGATTCCTGCACTGGAGGCCCATGTGCAACACTATTGGCCGTTTCTGTTGCACAGAAATTTAGGGCATCACGGGTCTGGCCATAAATTGACATATCTTCTGTTTTTATTTTGTTTTATTTTTTCATTTTATTGTTTTTATTTTTTTATCATGATGAAAGTTTTTCTACTTTCATACTGTGGAATAAAGAACCAATGGCTTAGGTTTCATAATGTACATCGTTGACACATTTGCTACTCATAGTCCTATCATATTTCTGATAATTCTGAAATATTTATTTCTCCAGGATGTTGGGTTATTTTGTTGGATCACTGAGATGCCCACACTGGGAAGTTGTGTCCTTTTATCCTTCAGTCTCCTTCCTTCCCAGGACCTTAATGATTGTGGGTGGCTGGTCTAGTAAAAATTCAAGAACCTATGAGGAGCAAGGCATCAATTAATAAGGGCCATTACTAAAGACCTAAAACCAAGAACAAGTACAGATATGCAATTTAAAAATATTAGGTGGACCTGATGATTTCATGGAATAGGGAATGTATTGTCTCTACATGAACAAAATTGGAATAATTATTTACTGCTAATTTCACAAAGATAGTAAGATATCTTATACATGTAAAATATTATTTATACATACATTATGTATGACTTGTTAGTGTCCCAGTTCTTGTGCAACTACCCTCAGTTTCCTGATTTCACCCCTTGATTTGGACCTTGAACTTTTGTCCAAGAGATTCCCCTGCCTGGACTGCCTTTACCTTCTGTTGGCATGGCAAACATCTTTTCCTTTAGGGTCCAGCTCAGTTGTTATTACCTCTGAGAAATATTTCCTTAATACTTCAGGTCAAATGGACCACTCTTTTCTTAGTGCCATTATATGTCCTTGGATATACTTCAGGTATAGCCGGTCACTCTTTACTTGAAATTATTTATTTATATGTCTACCTCTCTTCTTGAGGACAGGAATCATGATCCATCTGTCTTGATGTTGCTGAACCCAGCAGGGTACCTGGCCCATAATAAAGCTCAATAAATATTTGTTAGGTAAACTATGTCTTCTGGGGGATGACCTTCTAGAAAGTTCTTTTTAAATTAAAAAAAATGTTGTATTTATTTTTCAGTGAGAGAGAGACAGAGGACGAGCAGGGGAGGGACAGAGACAGAGGGAGACACAGAATCTGAAGCAGGCTCCAGGCTCTGAGCAGTCAGCACAGAGCCCAACACAGGGCTCAAACTCGTGAACCACAAGATCATGACCTGAGCCGAAGTTGGACGCTTAACCGACTGAGCCACCCAGGTGCCCCATGTTCTAGAAAGTTCTAGAAGGTGCTTCAGTCACAGGTATGTAGGACAACTGGTTGTCCTGCTCCTTGGGTCATGTGGAAAGATATGGCAACAGATGGCAACAGATGTCCTGAGTACATATGCCCCTTCATACCTGGAACACTTTTGCTTCCAATTTTGCCAATAAGATGCCAGCTTTTGGGTACTGTGTCTCTAGTTGTTCATATAAACTTATGGCTGTAAAAGAAAACCTGATTTTTTTTCAAATGATTTCCAGTTTCCTTTACTATTGCTTTTAAAAAATAAAATACTTATTGAAGTACAGTCATTATCCTGTGCTGATCCAAATTACCTTTTTATGCTGTTACCTCTTTCCATCTCTGTGATTTTATGCTCTGACAATACATTTGTCAGTCAATAAGTATTTATTGAGAGCCCTGCAGGGTATCCAACATTTTTAACACACATCATACTTTCCTTAAGTATTCTCTTGGCGTTATAACTTTGACATCTAATACAGTCTAAATGAGAAAAATATTTCACTTGAAGGTGTTTTGAAGTTCATAATCTTGAGATTGGTGCTTCTGATGGGGAAAGAGACAGTCATAATTTATTGGCCTACTATGTGCCAGGAATTATGCTCCACAGTTTACATACATTATCTTATTTGATCCTCACACCTGTCCCATGTGTAGGTGGTCTAACACCGCATTTTACAGCTAAGGAGATAGACTCAGAAAGAGCAGCCTGCTGTAATTGGCAGGGGGTCAGTCCAGAGCTTGAATTCAAGCCCGAGGCTAATGCCCACACTTTTCCCTAGGCATTATTTTCTTATTTCATTAAACTACCCTAAAGGTAGTTTGGAATGATTACAGCTGAAAACAGATTATAAATTCCTCAGGTCTGGGACTGCACATAAATCTGAAGTGTGCCTTTTGATGATTTTGACATGTCTTTGTGTTTCTTCTTTCCCTATACATGAAAAATGGGACTCAAACTTGGTATTCGTCCATAAGCAGTTAGAAATGATATGATAGTTTCTCACCCTCCCTTCTTCCTTCAGTTCCAGAGAACAATTCACAGGACCTAACCCCAGACTCAAAAGCAGCATGGTGATGCTCATGATTCCAACCACATATTCATTCTTTTTTGTTTGGGCTCTTTATACGATTTTCATGTATCTTTCTGGTCTTCTCCCTTCCCCCCCCCCCTCCCCGTAAAACATCCTGGAGCAAAGTAAAAAACAAAACCCAAAAAACCCCTACATTGTGTAATTTACATGGTATTTCAAGGTCATTCATTCACTTGTTCATTCAATTGAGCAGTTTGTTTACCAGCTCAATTTTGAGCTCTTTGATATGTCTAAAGTGTGTCTGAAAAATCCCCATCCTTGAGTGACTCTTAGGTGAACACCCACACAGCTGACAAGTATATTGATTCCATATTAGTCCTATGAACAAAGTCTAAAGGACTTCAGAAGAATAAGAAATGAATTCTATTGGGGGAAGGATGAGAAAAAGGGAGAACAAGGAAATCAATAGAATGAAGGAGTCATGTGAACTGGGTATTCAGCCATTTGTTCCATAAACATGTATTTGATCATCTCCTGTGTGTCAGGCACTATTTGAGGCACCGAAAATGCAAAGGTGAGTATCCTCAAGGTGCTCACAGACTAGAAGAGAGAAAAAGACATGTAAGCAACTGAGAGTTAGAAACCAAGACAGGGGGCGCCTGGGTGGCTCAGTCGGTTGAGCGGCCGACTTCGGCTCAGGTCATGATCTCGCGGTCCGTGAGTTCAAGCCCCGCGTCGGGCTCTGTGCTGACAGCTCAGAGCCTGGAGCCTATTTCAGATTCTGTGTCTCCCTCTCTCTGATCCTCCCCCGTTCATGCTCTGTCTCTCTCTGTCTCAAAAATAAATAAACATTAAAAAAAATTAAAAAAAAAAAAGAAACCAAGACAGAAGTACAAATTATAGTGTGACTGCAGAGAGAGGGCAAATTCTCTCTGGTCTGGACTCTTAAGGGAGGAGCAGGCAAGAATTCCTAGAGGAGGTAAATTTAGATGAATCTTGAAGGATATAAAGTATTGAGCTTTGAAAGCTATAAAAGTGTTTGGTGGGGGCAGAGTGAGCAAAAAAACATGGAACAGGAGCACCTGGGTGGCTTAGTTGGTTGAGCATCTTAGTTGGGTGACTTTGGCTCAGGTCATGATCTTGTGGTTCACAAGTTCAAGCCCTGCGTCTGGCTCTCTGCTGTCAGCACAGTGCTCTCTTTGGACCCTCTTTCCCCCTCTCTCTCTGCACCGTCCCCACTCATGCTCTCTCTCTCTCTCAAAAATAAATAAACATTTAAAAACTCCCATAAAACAGCAAGGAACATTCAGAAACTTCAAGCAGGCAAGATTTAGAGAGGGGTAGGTGGGCTGGTGGGCAGCAGAGGAAGATGAGTCCAGGTTGATGGGCAAGGGCTGATGGAACAAAAATGGCCTTGAATGCCAAGCCAAGGATCTTACCTGATAGGCCTTGGAAAGCCATGGAAAGATTTTTATTTTATTTATTTATTTATTTATTTATTTATTTATTTATTTATAGCGCAAGTGGGGGAGAAGCAGAGAGAGGAGGACAGAGATCAGAAGTGGGCTCTGCACTGACAGCAATGAGCCTGATGTGGGGCTCAAACTCACGAGGCGTGAGATCGTGACCTGAGCTGAAGTCGGATGCTCAACTGACTGAGCCACTCAGGTGCCCCAAATGAAAAGATTTTTAGGTTAGGGATGATATCATCAAAATGACATTTGTGTGTATTTTCATCTAAGTTATCAATGTAAGAAAAATGTGAGAAAGTGAAAATTTAATATTATTTTTCATGTGTGTTACTGGAAAAGCTTTTTAAAAAGCATTTACAGTTATATAATAAATTTAAAAGAAAACCAAATTGCAATTAATGAATGTAATTTTTTAATTAAATTTTTTATTTTGAGGTAATTGTAGATTCACATGCAATTATAAGAAATTGTATATATATATATATATATATATATATATATATATATATAAAATAAATAATATAGAGAGATCTCAAATACCCTTATCAGTTTCCTCCTATGGTACTACCATGTAAGACTATGGTACAATTTCACAACCAGGATATTAACACTGATACAGTTAAAATAAAGAACATTTCCATCACCACAAGAATCCCTCATATTGACTTTTAATAACCATACACTTCTTCCCGACTCACTCCTTAATCCCTGAACATTTATCATTTCTTTCCTTTTTTGGATGGTGCTTTGGATGTCAAGTCTAAGAATTCTTTGCCTACCACCACATCCAATTAAAAAATGGGCAGGGCATCTGAACAGATATTTTTCCAAGGAAGACATATAGATGCCCAACAGACACATGAAAAGATGCTAAACAATGCTAACCTTCAGGGAAATGCAAATCAAAACCACAATGAGATATCACCTCACACCAGCCACAATGGCTAATATCAAAAAGACAAGGAAAAACACGTATTGGTGAGGATGTAGAGAAAAAGGAACTCTGGTGCACTGTTGGTAGGAAAGCATATTGGTGCACTGTGGAAAGCAGTATGGAAATTCCTCAAAACATTAAAAATAGAAATACCATATCATCCAGTAATTCCACTGCTGGGTATTTACCCAAAAAATACGAAAACACTAATTTAAACAGATATATGAACCCCGATGTTTATGGCAGCATTATTTACAATAGACAAGATAAGGAAGCAGCCCAAGTGTCCATGGATAGATGAATGGATAAAGAAGATGTGGTATAGATATGCAGTGGGATGTTACCCACCCATACAAAGGACAAATCTTACCATTTGCAACAACATAGATGGACCTAGGGGGTGTGATGCTAAGTGAAGTGAGTCAGAGAGAAAAACAAATCAATCACCTACATTTAATATGGTTGTTTACAGGGTTGAGGTCTTTTATTTTCTCATTCTTCTTTCTGATTTTTCATTCTTCTGTTTTCTTTGCCTGCCTTCCTGCAGGTTATGTGAACATATTTTAGAATTCCATTTTGATTTTATTTGTTGACACTTTCTGTTTTTACATATTTTTATTCATTTTGTGCCTGTTCGTAACTGCTCACTGCAGCACTTATCGTGGCTGTGCCTTGAAGTCTTTGTCAGGTAGCTCTACCAGCTCTTTCATCTGAGTATTAGCTCTGCTATTTGTTTTTTTCATTCAGTTTGCGGTCTTCCTGGTTGTTGAAATGATAAATGATTTTCAATGAGAACTTGAAATTTTTCCTGTTATGTTCTGAGACTTTATATTTTATTTCAATCTTCTGTTTTTGCTGGCTTTTTGGGGAGGTATCACATCGTTACTATAAGGTCTAGGTAGAAGTCTAGGTTCCCCACCTGTTGTTTGTTGACCCCTGACCCCCGAGGGGGCTGCTCTTTGTTACTGCCAGGTGGAGGTGGGAGTTCCAGCCCCCCACGTGGTCTCTGCTGACACTCCAGTAAGGATGGCTTGGTTATTGCTGGGTGATGGTGAAAGGTTTATTCTCCACTAGGCCTCCTTCCAGAGGGGAAGGAGAGGGGCTCCTTGTTTCTGTTTTGGGGGTGGAAGTCTAGGCTCTCAGCATGGACTCTACTGACACCATGGGGTGGGGGGAGTTCATTACTGGCCACTGAGGATGACAGTCCAGGCACCATACTTGACTTTCTCTGACGCCACCTGGTGTGTTGGGGGCACTTCAGGATGATCTCATTGCGGGGATGTCTAGGCTCCCACTGGGACTTTGCTGGCATGCATGGGGCCGTGGATAATTTTCGTGGCGTTTGGCTGGGGTAGACTGGGTATAGCCCAAAAAGCTTCCAGTCTGCCAGGCTGCCCCTTTCTTACTCCTTTGGTGAGAGAGACGTGGCTTTTGCTGGGGGTTGTTTTGTCTGCCTGTTGGTGCTTCTGAGCTGCTGGGTTGTTCAGCACCAAGTCGAATATATGAGGCAAAAAGAAAATCCAGGGCACTGACCGCTCTGTCATCTCTTGGGTTCTGAAGTCTCTAGCTGGTCAGCCTTCTCTCTGCCTTTCAGAGTCTTCTTATCTTTACTTTATATATGATGTTTGGGGTTTTAGCTGTGCATAAAGGAAGGAATAGATATGTCAACGTGTGTCTCCCCTAGGCTCCCTGAAGAACTATCAAATGGAAACGTCTTCAATAAAGTTGAATTTTAGTTGGAATTTTTGAAATGCAATTAAATATTTAAAAGTATTTTTAGGGGTGCCTTGGTGGCTCAGTCGGTTAAGCGTCCGACTTCGGCTCAGGTCATGATCTCACGTTCCGTGAGTTCGAGCCCCGCGTCGGGCTCTCTGCTGACAGCTCAGAGCCTGGAGCCTGTTTCAGATTCTGTGTCTCCCTCTCTCTGACCCTCCCCCACTCATGCTCTGTCTCTCTCTGTCTCAAAAATAAATAAACATTAAAAAAAAAATTTAAAAGTATTTTTACAAGAATAAAACGATTTAGGGTTTTAACATTCAACATTCTTTTAGTTACCAGTAAAAATATTGGTTTCCTGCTTCACTCCTATACACAAGTTTAAGGGTAGTATGATTTGTTTAAGATTGCAGAATGTTCCTCAGCTGCTCCCTGCATCTGTTGCAAATACTGTGATCATTCCTGAACACTTCTGGAGCCTTAAATTAGAATACAAAGAGAAGGAAGATAAGAGACACCTGGCACTTACTAGGAGATGATCACTCAGTATGCAAGAAGTATTGTGTTTACAACCAAGAGGAAGGATCTGACAGGTTAATTTGTCTCTTCTTTTATACTTAAATGCCTCTGTTCCTCAAATTCCCCCCATGGCTCAGTGTCTCCAGGAAGAAACCCACAAACCTTCATGGCATTCAGATGCGGCTGCCTTTTTTTTTTTTTTTTTTTTTTGGAGGAGAGGGGCAAGGGATGTGAAGCAGTTCCTTGGCGCTGAAGGGTGCTAGAAATAAGAGTGGATGTTTGGGATTCTGGGTGGCTCTATGCCTGTCCTCTGAGCACTAGATCCCAAGTGCCAGAGGTGTTCAAGTGATGTGTGCTAAGGTGGTGCTAAGTGGTGTGTGTGTGTGTGTGTGTGTGTGTGTGTGTGTGCGCGCGCGCGCGCTGTGATGTGTGGGAGCCCCCTTAATACAAAGCTCCAGGCCAAGGCCCTCTTGTCTGGAACCTAAGGACAGTACTGTCTTCTACTGGGCAAGTTTGGCTCAGCCTTTTAAGCTCTATGCCACACTCAGGGCCTCCTCTCTCATCTGTTTCCTCATAATCTAGTGTAAGACTATTAACAATGTAAATGAGGCAAAACTAAACATTTCCACATTCAATTGAGAATTAATATGAGGTAAACACAGATCAGGAGATGGTGAGCATTCTCTCTCTGTAATTTATGGCACCATTTTAATGGCACCGCACTACTGTGCCTCTGTACGGAGACACTGTGTGGGCAGAAAGGGATATTTCTCTTTCTGAATTATGGGGGAAAGAGCTGATTTTTTTTATGGTCAATTTCATTTTTTTCTAACTAGAGTCAAATGCTTGATATGATAATTAAAAATACATCAAGTCATCCAGAACAGTAGCAGTTGTGTGTTTGGTTAGATGGCAGGATAATTGCCAACCCTTATCTTCAATTTTCAGACTTAAATCTCTTTCCCATTTAGTTTTAATTGGCTCTAGGCTTCCATCCATCCTTAACTTTGGGTTCATTTGTTGCAATTGTTTTATCTGAGCGAAGTTGCTCTGCAATGAATACAATAAATCTATGTATCTGATTCATCTTTGTTTTTATGGTTAATATTTAAGATTATAAAGTCAGACGCTTCAAAATGTGAAATATAGAAGTAAACGTCTCCGCTTCAGAATTACTTTGTAGATGTCTGCGAAAAGGCATTAGCTGTTAGGCATAGGCTTATTGAATCACATTTTAAAAAACTCTCCATGAAAACACCCCAAGAATTTGTATTTTTTCATTCTCCTTGCTCTTAGCTCCTGTTGATTGTTTCAACAACTCTCATAGCAGCGATTTTTGAAAATGTATGTCTTTTTGCAATGAATCTTTATCTTGCCCAAACTGCCAATGAAACAGTGGCCTGGTCTGAGGCAACTTTAGCACCTCAGCCTGCACTGTTGGAACAGAACTCGGTCCTCTTCACTGGCTGAGAGTGGTTAAAGCCTTTTGGGGGAAATATTAAAGTTATAAACCCTATCTGCAGAAAAATGCACACAGTTGCATATGGTTTTAGGGGCTTCAAGGACATTCTCAGGGGTCTCCTAGGACTCAGGCTAAGCCCTTTGGCTTACGCCACTTAGTAGCATAGGTGTCCGCAGAAGTTATAACGAGGTAATGGCAAGACATTACTTCCACCTCTCACGAGAGCCAGTGTGGTGGTGCTGCTGCCGGGGGCAGTGGAGACCCAAGGTTGCCGGGGGCAGTGGAGATCCAAGGTAGTAGAGTCCATTTATTTAGCCATGAATGGAACTGTGGGCTCAAGCCTTAACGGACAGTAGGAAGAGAATGCTACAAATTAGGAAGTGCGCTTATAAAGGGAAATAGAAGACCTCTCCTTTGCTCACTAATGAATTAGAATTAAAGTTATAATTTCTTTGGCGAAACCAAGAAAAAAGGATCACCATTTAAAGCAAGTATCTTCAGATACTGGCGTTTCTAAAGGAGCCAACAGGTTTTGGGTCCACGGCACCCCCAAATGGGCTGGGATGTGTAAGGCTGGGGAGGAAGCCCCCTGCTCTGAGCAAGAAGTAGGAAGAATTTCTTAGAGGAGAGAGGGCGAGAGAGAGAAGCCTTGGTGCTGCACACGAACGCATGTGAGACATCCCTAGAGAATGTTCAAGAAATGGGGCATCTAGTATCAGATGGTAGGTTGCCTGCTGAGTGGTGAGAAAATGTAACCCATCCCTCATGACCTACAAACCATCAATAACAATTCTGTTAATGCGCAATGCTTGTAAAAAATAATTGCTTTTAGGCAAGAGGACAGGGTTAGACAGAGAAGGCATGGAATTATGGAGAGCAGAGAACAAGAATTCAGTGGTGGCAGGAAATTGGAGCTAGAGGTGAGAGGAGAATATAGATTCCCTGGCAATTTGCAGAAATCTCCAGGCAGGCATCTGTACCCCCTTGGGGTATAAAAAGAGGGTTTGAGCCAGGCAGATGTATATTTTAAGGAGCACAGTGACCTTGCTGACCTCTGAGTAAAGGTCATTTGTCTAAAATGTTTCCCTTTCTAGAGCACCTTTCTACTCATTGGCATTGTTTGTTCTGTTTGATTCCGGGGAGGGAGAGGTGGAGAGTCGGGGTGTGGGACACGGGCATTTGCAGGGCTGACAGGTGAGACTGACAAGTGCCCAAGGACAGACAGAGCCACTGAGGGGTGCAAGAGCTCTTTTAGTAAACGTAGTTGGGGGGAGGGGCTGGTTACTGGAACCCTGAGAGTCAAAGCAAGATTTTGGTGGGGCCTGATGATTTGAGAAGCATTTGCAAAGCTTCAGTACAACATTCCCAGTTCAGCCAGATCTGGTTCCCTGGTGGACGGCTGGAGGCCCAGAGGCGTCACTCTACTCTTTCCTGGGAGAAAGTCCCCTATGAACATGCTGACCTGGGCTGACCCCTGTCTATTGTGCTAGGGTAGGCAGTAGGGGCGGGCAGGGCAGGCTGTCGCCACTCCTTTCTTGTCTCCATTGTCAGCTGGCTGACACAGTTAGGCTCAGGGAAACATTTGGTGTGCGACTTGTACTGCCTCAAACGAAAATAAAATGAGTATACCCACCTCCCTTGCTTATTAGTGTGCCTCATGCATGTCTTGTCTCTGTGCAGCAGTTCCGTCCTGAGGGAATCTTTAGTGCTCACTGAATGGACTCTGAGGGAAGGAGGGACAGTCAAGGAGGGAGGAGCAGGGAGAGAGGAGGAGGAGGAGCCAGGGGGTAGAAGGGAAGGGGGAGGGAGGGGGGAGAAAAGGAGGTAGAAAGGAAGAGAGGAGAGGGGAGGAGGGAGGGGGCGGGAGGAGGAAGGTAGGGTAGAAGGGAAGGAGGAATGGAGGAGGGGGGTAGAGGGGAGGGGGAGGGAGGGGGAGAAAAGGAGGTAGAAGGGAAGAAAGGAGAGGGGAGGAGGGAGGGGGGTGGAAGGAGGAAGGTGGGGTAGAAGGGAAGGGGGAATGGAGGAGGTGGGTAGAGGGGGGAAGGAGGGGAGAGAAAAGGAGGTAGAAGGAAAGAAGAGAGGGGGAGAAGGGAGGGGGAGGAAAGGAGTAGAGAGGAAGGGGGAGGAGGAGGCGGGAGGAAGAGGAGAAGGCTGCAATGATACAGGGACATAAAAGGTGGAGTCAGGATGGAGGGCCTGGAGATAACGTTGACTGGCTGACTTGCTTCATTATCACACTGACCTGCATTCCTAACCCTTTTCTCCAAGAATTTTATGTAATATGGTCTCTGGAAACATGTGACGTGTCCCTTTGGGGTAGATAAGGACACAGTTTGGGGTGGTGATTGACACTGTATCAGGGGTGCTTGCAGGGCTGGAGGGGGCAAGGAAGTGTGGGACAGGGGGAACAGGGGTCGTGTTGATGACTCAGCACTGACCTGCAGGCAGGGGCTCATAAAGAGTGCTCGTCACATGCAGTGATTCACTCAGCAAGTATTTGCTGGGGGCGGGTAATCTGCCAGGTACTCAGAGATGAAAATGCACGGCCCCTGCTGTAATGGAGCTGGTGGAGGTTTCTGCTCAGTGGGGGCTTCCAAGTTCTCACAGTGGCTTATAAAACGCCTCAAGATTTGGCTTGTCTCAAGACATCTTCACCTCATCCCCTCCTACTTTACCCTGTGCTCCCTCCAACAGCCCAGCCACACTGTCCTCTTCACTGTTCTTGAAACATTCCAGGCACACTCCCATCTCAGGACCTTTGTGCTGGCTGTTCCCTCTGCCAAGAATGTTCTTCTCCCTCACCTCAAACAGTTTGTACGCAAACATCACCCAGTTCTCACCACCTTATTAAAAGTGCCATGGCCCTTCTTCCTAATGTTCCTGACCTCCCTTGCCTTGTACCACATTTTCTTTCTAAAACGCTTGTCTTCCCACCATACTGTATACTTGACTTGCTTGCCATGTTTTTATTACTTATTATTTATTTTCACTTGCAAGAATATCTGTCCATGAAGGCAGGAATCACTGATGTGCCTCAAACACCTAGAACGCAGCCTGCTGAATGAATTACTGGATTACAGCAGATGTCACCCTGTCCATCTGCCTTTCTATGCCACGCCTTTCAGGACATACGTGGGCTGAGCTTGTCGCCAGCCTCTTTGCTGGCTCAGCATTGAGCTTTGCCCTCAGCATTGTATCTGGCCCTCTGGATACTTGTCAGGCCCTCCTAGCAAACTTGGCCCCAGGGGGACCCTCCTTCCAGTGGTGTCTGTAGGAAGAGCCATGTAGCCTAGTAGGAGAGGGGACATTCTGCTCATTGTTTTCAGGAGTCTAATGATTGCAGCTTTGAGGTCACTTAGCCAAGGCAGTTAGTTCTTGAGAGAAGGGTTTGCTTTTGGGTCAGAGTTCTAATTCTAGTCTTCCAAATATGATCTAAATTCCATCCACCTGTCTAGTTCTACTTGTCTTTCAAGATGCTTTCCGGCCACCAGCGGTCGTTATTATCCAGCTGTCATGGTGGGAGCCCCTAACTTGTATGTCTCAAGAATCCTGTTCCCCCAAGGGTTTCTGAAAGTCACCGAAGAGTGCTCTCATGTCCTGTAAGTCACCTTGGCTTCATGCAGCTCCTCTTGACTCTGACTTGCTCTGCTGCCCATCTCACTTCTCTAGAGCTCCCTGTGCTCTGGTCCTCAAAACAAGAACACGGCCTAGACCATAGGGCTATAGGGATTAGATGAATTTCCCCAAGGGCCTGATGCTACCACAAGAAAAGTGTAACCCATAAAAGAGAAGCTTATACTCCATACCAAACACCGGTGCCTCCAGAATCCGCTGGCTGTGCTTCTTCATGGTGGGAGTGTCCCTAATTGGCCACCTCTCTCCTTAGACCCAACCTGCTCCCTTCTCTCCTCTGCAAAGGCTTTCCCCCCTCAGGGTCCCTCTTTCCTTGGACTCAAGCCCCAAACCATGACTCTGATGTCAACTGAACAGCCCCACTTGCCTTTTGTCTGTTACTCCTAAAAGTCAAGTTTGTACCCAACACGGGGTTTTGGGGACACAGGTATCTCCTCTGCCTAGCATGCTCTTCCTGTAGATGTCTATGGGCCCAGCTCCTTCTTGTCATTTAGGTCTTCGCTCAGGTGACACCTCCGTGGAGAAGCTGCCCCAAGCCCTCGGTCTAAGTGCACTCGTACTCTCTCTGCTACTGCCTTGGTATCCTTTCTTCTCAGGCCTTGTCATTGTTGGAAAGGATCTTTGTTTATCACTGGTTTTCAGCTGGTTTCTCATCCCCCCAGTCCATGCCTTTTCCCATGCCCTTATCATGAAATAGAATGTAACCTCCCCGAAAACTGGAATCTCATCTGCTCTGTTCACCTTTTTAGCTCCAGGACCTAGAAGATTATCACTCAGAACCTGACAGGTGTCCAGTAAATATTTGTTGAATGAATGGATGGCCAGACCCCATCCATTGGGCCTCATTTTCCATATTTTCTGATGTTTCAAGAAAACCAGAAATTCGTGTTTTAAGAGTCATCCCCTAATGTGGCAACAGTTTAAAAAATTAAAAGTCCTGGGGTAGTCATATCATGTCTGAGGGATTATGTGTCCTGCCAGCTTCCAGCCTGAGGTCATGTCCTGAAGCTCGTGCAGATATCATGTGGGTTTCTTGGGGGCTAGGACCTTGGAGGGAAAGAGGTGAGAGGACGAGAAGCAGAGATCCCTTTCTCTGGGAAGGCAGCGGTAGTCAGGGAGCCCCTCAAAGAGTGGGAACCCTGCTCCACTCCTTGACAGTGTCTCTGGGGAGCTGGCCAGTTTTTGGAGGGCGTGGTGCACCCAGCAGAGCAAGACCCCAAGCCCCAGGAGGAAGAGCTTTCAGTCTCCCTCTTTCAGTCACAGCAAGGTCGGATTTCAAGGGGGTCTTCTAGAGGGCACAGTGCAGGAACCAGTGTGGGCTGGAGGGCCCTCTCAAATATTGAGGCATAGAAGCATCCTGGGGCCTTTGGCACAATTCTAGGGATGGGGTGGTGGTGGTGGTGGTGGCTGCAGTGATGAGGGTTGAGCTATGTGACATTTCTCATGGTTGTATCCATGTTTGTGGACTAATATTCTTCTCCTCATTACTTGACTTTTTGTCTTTGTCAAAGTGGGGGAGACAGCTGGGGGGGTGTTGGGGAAAGTATAACACCAGATCTCATGCCAGCACATGCCCCTCATCCTGGGGTTCCCTGGGACTCTCTTGGGTGCCTTCTCATCACCCTCTGACAGCAACCTCCCAGATGTGTCTCTTGGCTTCGGCCCCTGCACCCCCACCCAGTGTGAGGGTCTAGCCGACTCCCAAGCTGCGCTTCCTAGGAATCTGCAGTCACATTTGCCACATATATTCTGGCAGCGGGGGCGAGGGTAAGGCATCAGAGGTCTCTTATGGTCTGGATGAGGGACAATCAGTGCCAAGTTTACAGCATCCTCGACTGTGTCCTCAACACCTCCAGCTTGGGAAGGGAAATTCCGAGGCTCTGCCAGCTCAGTCCTTTTTTGGAAGAGAGCAAAACCCTTCCTGACTCTTCATGCCCTAAACTCCCTTCTCCGCCCCCAGCCTTCCTCCCTCATACTCTCCCTAGAGAATGAGCTGCAGAGAAGGAAGCGAGCTGGCTCAAGCTGGAAGACAGGATAAGACTTTTGTGCAGGGAATTTCCCGCCAAGGGGAGCCCACAGCTAGAGGTGGCGTAGCAGCGTTTCTTTCTGGCTCGGTCTAAAGGGGCAGGTGCACCAGCCGCCTCACACGGTCTCTGTCCCCTACCCCACAGACATCGCAGCCACCTGGATGGAGTCAAGGCTGCAGGGTTTCCTGTGGCCACAGTATTGCTTTATGCTGGAATGTTTCCTTCACCAAGGTGAGTGCACATAGCACAAGATAAAGCTCTCAGGTCTCTCTGAGGACCGGCAAAATATAAAAGACATTATCTGCTTGGGCGATGGAGGAAAAACATTCCCAGGCTGATTCATGCCTGTGTCTTCCTTTACAACTCACTCGGTCCTCGCACACCAGCCACTTGTCTCGGACAAGTAAAGGAGAGAGAAGAGCCCAGAGGTCAGGTATGGGAGTGGGTCAGCCAGGAAGTGAGATTTGGAGGGGCTTCTTTATTGAGGGTGCCACTGTAACTGCTTTAGGGAGACTTGAGGCCTGGTTGGGTCAATCACTACTTACAGGGTAGGGTGCATCGTATCCACCACGGGAATTCAGACATGTCTGGGCATCTCTGGAAAATTGGTCCAGTGATCCAGCCAGGGACTGGAAGTGGGAGCCAATCACCACAATTTTGACCTGGGAGCAGGGTTTTATGCTTCTGAAAGGAGGGAGTGATGATAGGGGCCCAGCATCTGTCATGCAAATCTGTCCCAGCCCTGGCCCACCTGCCTTAGGGAGTCAGGGAATTAGCCAGAAAAGCAAACGAAAAGAGTTCCTGTGAACTACATAAGACATTGGGCAGGAACATTTCTGCTTCAGGAGTCGTGAGAAACTTTGTAACACCTTGCGGGGAGGGGAAGCATTCTCTTCCATGTCTGGCAGTCAGTTAAGGAATGTCTGGTAGCACATGGAGGATGTCAAGGGAAGTGCTTTGCAGGAGCCCCATGGTAGCTGATCCAAATGTTGGTAACACCCAGGCAAGAGACAGTTGGCAGAACTTACCTGGGTGAGCATCTGGGGTCCTACCTCAACGGGATTGCAACAGCCACAATAATCAATTTCACCTTGTGCTCACATGCCAGGATAGACTGCAGAAAATTTCGCATACGTGTTCTTATTTGCTCCTTAGAACTCCCACAAGCAGAAGCACGTATAGTAATCCTCCCCAGTACCAGGAGAGGTGGAACTGGCAACCTCAAGGCTGTTCAGCTCTGTCGCTCCAGGGTCCTTAGACGTCCGAAGACCCACCGTGGGCTTATTCTCTAGGTAGATACACTTTAGAAGCTGTGAAGTCAAGATAGGCACATTGGATGAGGGCCTCTGTTCTATTAGGGTTCTGAACAGGAAAGAAAAGAGTAGAGATGGAAAGAAAATAGTACCTTTATCACTGACAGAGCCTAAGTTGGACAGTGCACCTTATAGTGAAAAAAAGAAACTGAGCACACAGAATTGGGCAGACTTGCCTAACCTGTTACAGACACAGCTGGACACTTTTCCAGATAAGACTAAGAGTGGAAAAAGGCAGGGTGGGGGGACTAGAAGATGAGGAAGGGGCTGGGCAACTCTGTCTGGTTTCTTTATTTAACTCACCAACCAGGTGAGTGAGAGGTGCAGAGGGTCAGGAGCATCACACTGATGGGTGGTCCTCCATGTGGAAGAAACATCAAGGGGTTGGGAAAAAATCTTCCTCTATGAATAACTGTACTGGATTAACATGCAGTATCCACTGGGGCCAGGCCCTCTGCACTAGTCAGACTGGCCTACTTTTCTTGCCTGTTGGGGGTTGATTGGTATATGAGTCAGGATTCTTTAGGGAAGCAACAGAATCAGTAGTGTGTGTGTGTGTGTGTGTGTGTGTGTGTGTGTGTGTGTATGTTTAGAGAGATATCAATGTAAGTAAATTCACTGAACAATTAAATTGTAAGGATTTATATCAGGATATTAAGTCTTGGACCAATTAGCACTTCATAACCATCTAGGACCTGAGGACCATTGCCTGAGCCACGATGTTTCTTAAATATTTCTTTTTCTTTGTATCGCAAATAGAAAAGAATGACTCACTTCTTCATTTGTTGAGTAGCAAACAGGTATCTGCTATATGCTAGGTGCTGTACTGTGAGGGATACAAAGGGGAGTGACATGTGATATTTGTTTTCTGGAAGCTCAAGGTTAAGTGGAGGATGGCAAAGCATAACATGATGAGTACGATTAAGAAGATATAAGCCAAGTGCTGTTGTGGTCCGAGGTAGGATTAATTCTGACTTGAGGTCTGGAGAAAGGCTCTATGGAAAAGGAGACATTGAAATTGCACCTTGAAGAATGACTAGAATTCTGATGAGCAGAGGTGAAGGAAAGGGATCTTCCTGTTTTGTACTGGAGGACTGTTGATAAGTCTGGTCTTGTTAGCGTGTTCTGGGTGTGTGTGTGGGCGCGGGGGAGGTGGGGCAGGTGGGAGATGGCTGTAGGGGTTTGCTGGGGCTGCAGGCGGGAAGAAAGAGTGAAACAGAGAGCTCAATCTGGGAAGATAGGTTGTATTAGGAGAGGCACTGAATGCTGTTCCAGGGAGTTGAGACTCCCTACAGGAAGGAGTGGGGGCCTGTTGCCCCCACTGTGTGCCCCATGAGGGGGCACCCATTGTCCTGTTGTTAAGGATAGCAGGTGCCAAATTTTTGTGATCATAGCTCAGTATGTTCTACCCATACGTGTAACGTATACATAGACATGCCTTTCCACATACATGGTATATCATGCACCATACCATGTGTTATGTCCATTACCAAATCCATGGTGCTTTTTATTTCCTCCATTAATCACTAGGGTCCTCATCTATTCTTATTTGCGAGAAGTACAAGATCACGTCTTGAGGCCCTTCCCTCTTTCTTGTCTGTGAAGTCCAGGGGTTCACTCAGTCCAAAGAGATCCAGAGATGCTTTCAAGATAGGAGGTGGTCTGATCTGTCCTGTGCTGCTTGTTTGTCTGACCGCCACATGACATTGCTGTTGAAAACTATCTGCCAATGCTGTGACGTCTCCACGGTTCTAGGCTGTTATCACTACTGTCGAGGAACCCCATGCTTGAGCTCCAAAGTCACGGCGGTCTAAGTTCACATTCTCCTCTCAAGTGTCATTCCTAAGAGCTAGCATGGCTCTGGAGGCCATGCTGTGAGGCTCCTTCTGCCTCAGCCACATACTCTCCCAGAGTTGGTCCAGCCCTGTAAACCTCTGGCTCCCACAAGAGCCTGAGACCCCAGCATGCTGTCCCTCAGCCTTAGTTGTCTTTGGGGACTTGGAGTCTTCTGACAAAGAAACAAGATCAGGGCTACTGTTGTTTCCCTCATTTTAAATCTTGTGGGGGGAAAGGTGTGGGAGTCTAGGTTATTTCCCAGAAGACACTGGGCTTCTTATGCAAATTGGTCCTCCTCTTTCTCAGAAACTAGTTCTGCATATGAAGGAATGTTGGTCAGGCTACAAAAAGTTTAATTACATTGTTCTCCAAGGAGCATGTCCTTGGAGATCTTTTCCAAGATGGCAGATGGGACAAATTCACTGGGTAGCTGTATGACTGATTGGATAATTACCCGATCTGTCTACCTAGGCAGAGAAGCAAGAGTCATCTCCGGTGCGTGGTTATATGGAGCTTCCCTTTGGGATAAAATAAAATCCACTCATCTCCTTACCCTAGAGCTATACTGGTGATTTGGGTGTCTCTGCACTCGGGGGGCAGGCATGGAATGCCAAACATCGCCTCCCAGGGCATTGATGAAGTACCCAGCCAGCTCTTTCAGCCATCAGTTTAAAAAATGGAAATGCTTCCAAATCTCAGGGCTGAGGAGCTCGATCTGAATAATAATTGTGTATGTATAATTGAGGTCCTCTCCCTTCGAAACACAGTCTTGTCACTTCTTACCACTGAGGTGCAGGGCACTATCATTGCCCTTCCAGACAATCACAGTAACCTTCCAACCGGTCCTCTGCTTCTGCACTCTTCCCTGCAGAGTCTATTTGTCATGCAGCAGGCCAGCATACACTGCTCAGAGCCCTCCAATGCCTTCCCAAAGCATTCTAGAATAAAGTCCACACTCCCCTCTGCGCTGTGAAGACCTCCACCATGTGACCTGTGCCCCTCTCCAGTCTGCTTCCCCTCCTCACTCCAGCCACACTGCCCACTTGCTCTGTCTTGCGTAGCCCAGGCCTGTCTCTTCCTCGGGGCTTTTAGACACGCTTTTCCCTCCTCCTGGAATATTCTTCCTCTATCTCTCCACACAGTTCCCTCTCTTAATTTATTCAAGTCCTTGCCCAAAAGACTCTTCTTCAGAGAGGACCTTAAAAATAGACACTGCTCCCTGACACACCCTACCTCCCCACCATCATGCTCTACCCCGGCTCACGCTTTGTTTTTCTTCGTAATTCTGACCATTACCACCCCCCACCATCACCCCCATTTTATGTTTTATTGAATTATTTCCTTATTTGGTGCCTGTCTTCCTGGCATTAGAGTTGAACTTCCTTGAGAGCAGGGATAAGTCTACCCTTTTTTTGTGGTAGAATCCACTGGGCCTAGAACAGTTGCCCGACACACAGCAGATGCTTCATGAATGTGTCTTGCATGAACGAATGTATGAGGCCATTTCTCAAATTTATGGAACTAGGACATACGTAGTGAAATGACTTTCTTTGAACTGAAGTCAGTAGTCTCTCCACTACAGGGTATTTCTTGGCTATTTTCTGAAGTTCTTAGCGATCTCCATGTAGAGGACATGAAGCATAGGTACACAGACATACACACATACATCGTAGCAGTGAAATGGATAGACAGAAACATAATTAGATTTTTTCCCCTGAAATTCAAAACCATGGTTTGGGGCAGTTTTCAGCCAGAATCTGCTCTACCTTTGGATATTTCTTCTAGTACTACAAAGGGCTGTAGGCCTCTAACCTTTTAGGTTTAAAAATGGGAATGACAAAGGGGCACCTGGGTGGCTCAGTCAGTTAAGCGGCTGACTTCAGCTCAGGTCATGATCTCATGGTCTGTGAGTTCAAGCCTGGCATCAGGCTCTGTGCTGACAGCTCAGAGCCCAGAGCCTGCTTCGGATTCTGTGTCTCCCTCTCTCTCTCTCTCTGCCCCTTCTCTGCTTGTGCTCTGTCTCTCTCTCAAAAATAAACAAATGTTAAAAAATTGTTTTTAAATGGCAATAGTAAGGAATTTAGTACGGGTTTGGCCAGATAGTTCTGTTCCATTTGATATTGGCTAGGGTCATCTACTCGTCTGGATTCAGCTGGTACCTAAATGGACTAGAAGGTCCAAGATGTCTTTGTTCACATGTCTGGTTCCTTGATGCTCCTCTGTGGGGCTTTTCTCTCTCTCCACATGGTAAACGGGGCTTCCTTATAGCATGGTGGTCCCAAGCTAGTTGAACTTTTGCATGAGAGCTGGTTTCCAAGAAAGGGCAGCTGTCCAAATACTGAGTTGTAATCTTCACTCAATTACTTATTAGCTTGTGACACTGGGAAAATATTTTTAATTCTTTAAACCAAACTTCCTTATTTGTGAGATGGGATAAAAAGACATGTCTTAGAATGTGGTTGTGAGGGTTTAAAGTGATATACGTGTAATTGGAAGATAGAATCCCAGAACATCCGAACCCATACATTTACAAGGATGGAGGAGAATAAATCTCCCTTTCCTTTCCACTTACAAGAGCTACTTATGGGAGTGGGATCACTGAGCAGAGGTATGATATGGGACATGTGCAAGAAAATTTGCCAGTTTCAAAGCTTCTGATGACTCTGTGTTATTTGGGGTGGAGCCCAGAGTAGAAACTCACATGAAAGTGGCCTTTGTGGTTGCTGAAGGCAAAGTGCAGGGAAATGACATGAGACCAGCAGGACCTAGAAAATGCCCTGCGTTGCAAAGTAACAGAAAATGTCTGTTTTTTGGCCTGGAACTCATAGGACAGAGAGGCTGAGGTAAAGTTCAGAATGGAAGGTTGAGATCCCAGGAACATGGCAGCCATAAGACAGGATCAAGATGGGGTTAGCAGGGATGCCATCTGGCCTGATAGGTAATATTCAGCTTTGGTCTATTTCCTTTTCTTTAATTGCCTCCATCAGCCCTAAACCTTCAGGAGAAGCTTAATGTTGGTGCTATGTGGAGGCCTAAGGGGGAGAAACTCTGGGCTACTTCTCTTTGGAAAGGGAGAAGGGACAGCATCTCAAAAGAGTGGTGAAAGGGATGAGTTGACATTAGGAGTTTGAAGAACATTTGCGCCTACCTTGGAAATCCTGGAAAGGATACTAGACTTCTCTAATTTAGTATGTTAGGTAGGGGCTCTGATTATTTCACTGGGGGAGGCTGACTCCAGGAGGTGGGTAGAGTTGGTAATATTCTGGTGATTTATATAATGAAAATTGACCCACAGCTGACTTACCTTAAGTGGAGACCTCTCCTACTCAGAGTTTAAGTGACATGCTAAGGGAAATAAAGCAACTGAAATTCAGATTTATATTTGTCTGAGTTTAAAGTCTTCACTTTTTACACCGTTCCATATTTCTTTCAAGTACTACATACTTGCTCCTCAATCGTTTTAGAATAACAGAGCTAAAGAAAAGACCTGGCGGCAGCTTGCAGCCAAGTTAAATGATGACTCACCCGAGGTCATCCAAGGCAAGGCAGGGACATTCTTAGAGCTGACTGAGGATTGCCCAAATACACTTTCTCTTGATTATTTTGAGGTCAAGACTCCAAGGATTAGCAGACTCTAAAGTCCTTCTCTGTTCCAGCTATTTTAAAATCTTGTTTATATGCTAATCGTACTCCACCCTCAGCTGGCCTTCTATCATCTGTCAAGTAAATAGTGACCGTAATGAGAAAAGAAACCAGAAATGCAAATGAAGAAAGACAAAGAGTGTGAGTTAGAGGGAGCCCGCTTAGCAGAAACATATATTTCCTGCTCAGAGCCACATTGTCTCATATCTAAACTCACAACTTTATTTTTTATTTGCTCTGGCATAAGAAGGTTTCCTTGCATTAGTAATGATATTGTTAATGTTTTATAGAGTATAGAAGTCTTGGCCACGTTGAAAACCTCTCTTAATAGATGGAGGGATCTTAGACTTACTGAAATGTATACTGGGTTTGAGTCAGGCTGCCATCTATTCCTATCAGGGAACAGAGAATTCTTTGGAGGTCTTGATGACATCTTCCCCCCCTTCTTTTGTTGGCAAATACTCTTCTACATCCCCAAAGAGGTTTCAGAAGACCCCTCAACCTTCTTTTTAAAACTGAGGTCAGAATCTCCTTAAAGTCTCAATTTCCCCTGCAGTTTCCACCAATAGAGACTGGTTATTCTTCTATATCCCATGCAGTATCCTTCCTGGAAAAAAGGTTGCTGTTCTCCTGATCTCACATCCACCTGCAGACAATCCTCATCAACCTTCAGGTAGAAGCTCTTTTCCCTTCCAGGTCATACCACCCACTTATACTATGTTCTTTGCCATCAGGTCACTGACATCTGCCTGTTTCCTGATTGGCTTTATTCCTTGTCTGATGATTTCAGGGTGGTTGTCGGTCATTATTCCCATTTAGTTCAGACACAATCTCAGCATATTGCAGCACTTGTTAGACATCTAGTCCAACACCCAGTGTCCAAACTCCTGGACATTGTTAACTCCAATGCTCTTCATTTCTCTCCTCTTCAACCAACCTTGCTTGGGCTACGCGGTAGTATCCTTTTCTCTGGTCACAATGTCCTGTTCTCACACTGTATCTCCCATTAAACTTTGACTTCATATGCACATCCTGTTTCTTGATCACATCATTTTCTCACTGTTTATCTGAACCTTTATGACTCCCCTTTTTTCTATACAACCAAGATCCCATGGGTTATACTGAGATCTGAACTGCTCTTTCACAAGTATCTTTCCTTCCTTTCCACCCTTCATCCTTCTATCTTGTCACCCATAAACTCCCAACCTAGAACCAATGGTACTCTTACTCTCTAACTTCTTTGCTCTTGTGTCTGAGTAAGGGGATATACTGGAAAAATAGTCATATGTTGGTTGGCATGTTGAAAAGTTCATGGGCTCTCATCTCAGCTTGTCCCTTCGCACTACTTCTTAATCTTTTGTCTTGAGTCAACTTTTTTTCTCATTTCCTTCAGTGATTTTCAAATCCTATCTATTCCTTCAAATTTCATACACAACCTCTGTTCCCTCACTTTCAGCAGACAGTCAAGAAAATCAAAGAGATTAAGCACAACTTCTATCCCTGGATATTAACTTATCTGCGTTTATTTCTGGTGTGGCAGACACTTTTGGTTGCCTACCCAACAGCCATGCTTACCCATTATTTCTTGATAACAGAACCTTGATTCAGTTTAGGTATGTGATGGCCATGTTCTTCAGGGAGGCTGGGCTCTTGCCTAGCCCAAGTGGATGAACCATAATTATTCTAACCCAATTTTGATTATTTCATTTCCTTTTTCAGTTTGGGTGTATCCATGTGAAAAATTCTGCCCATTGAATGGAAGTCTGTTGAGGGGCTTCTGGGAAAGTTTTTCTCCCTCTCAAAATGGAACAGTTATTGTCTCCTGGCCTTTGAATATTGCTCCATATGTAGTCTGGAGATACAGAAGTAATCTTCTGACCATGATGGGAGTTAGGTGGTGTGTTGAGGGCACCAATACAGAAACCGGGAAACAACTTGGGTCTTTGATGACATAGTTAAGCCGCTGAATTAGCCAACCCTTCTTGTAACCATCTCACTCCTTGACTTCTTAATATGTAAAATAATAATGTTTTCTTACTGTTTAAACTTCTTTTGATTGTATCTTCTGTTGCTTGCAGCCAAAAGCATTCCAGATGTTATACTAACACTTCCAGTCCTGCAAAGTTCTCTTCTTATTTCAAGGTCAATCTCTCTACCTGTGCTCTAGATCCTGTTGCTTACTGCCTTTTCTGGAACTTTGTCACATCATTTATCACCCTCCATTCTGTATCTTCTACTTCTCCCCTTCTAAGTCTAGACACTTGCCTAAGTTGCTCCCAATGTTAAAATCTTTCCTTGGGTCCACTTCTTCCCCTAGCTCTCAACAAATCTCTTTTCTCTTCTCATGCAAACTCTTTATTTCTTTTTTTTTTTAATTTTAGGGAGAGAGAGAGAGAGAGTTAGCATGAGCAAGCAGGGAAGGGGTGCAGAGGGAGAGAGAGAGAGAGAGAGGGAGGATTTTAAGCAGACTCCATGCTCAGTGAGGAGCCTGATGCAGGACTTGATCCCACGACCTAAGCTGCTCATGACCTGAGCTGAAATAAAGAGTCGGATGCTTAACAGACTGAGCCACTCAGGCATCCCATGTAAACTCTTTAGAGTGGGCTGTACTTTCTGTTTCTACTTCTTAATTTTCCATTTCTTTTCATGTCACTCAACTTGGCTTCTGGCTCCATCATTTCCATTCAGATGGCCTAGTTGAATTTGCCAATGGTTTCTTAGCCACCATATCCAATGGGATGTTTAAGATCTCACATTTTTCTGTACTTCTGTGCACTTGATGCAGGTTATTGAATCTCTTTACTATTTTGGCTTTCATATAGTCTCACTTTCCTGGTTCTTTTTTATGACTCTTCTAGATCTCTTGTGGATGGACAATCTTTCTTCACCAAAGGAATTTGGTGTTCCTTAAGGTTACACCATTAGTTCAGCTTTCTTCTCATTCTACATATTCTCTCTGGGTCCAATTTTATGATTCAAATCATCAGCTTGCTGCTGTTAACTCCCAAATTTTGTCCCCCTGACTGACCTTCAGATCCTTCTGTTGATGTCTTGGAAATCTACACGTGGATGCCGCTCAGCCCCCTCAAACCTGACATGGCTATGATGAATCCGAACTTCTCCCTCCTATATTCTCTGTCCAGTGGGATTAGTAAATTAGAAAATGATGGGATTTACTGATCAATTAAGTAAGACACTTGAGGGCCATCCTTAACATCTCCCTTTTTTTCCTTCTCATTCAATCCACTACCAAGTGTGGTTGGTTTTGCCTCCCACATGGCTCTCAGTCTTATTCCTGCCTCTCCATCCCCACAGCTTTTCCCCCAGTTCAGGCCCCTATCACCTCTTTTGTAACCACAAGAGATTGCCCTCCCTACTTCCGCTGCATACCTCCTCCACTTCATCCTCTGCATAGCCGGTAGAGAATTGTATTTTCATTAAAAAGTTTGGCTATGATATGCTCTTGATTGAATTCTGTTTATAGCTCCCCAGTTTCTATTTACAGGGTGAAGTGCACATTCCTTAACATGGCATACAAGGTTCTTCGTGAGTGACCCCTGCTGCCCTGCTGGCTTCTCTAGGTTGTCTCCCAACATCCACCTCACAATTTATTCTCCAGCAACAGAATGTGTCTTTTGTTCTATATGCATGCCTTGTTATTTCTCAAAACACACACACACACACACACACACACACACACACACCTTTGCCTAGCTAACTCTCTAAGTTGGATGCCATTTCTTAATTCTACTACCAGACGCTGTCATATCTACCCCTATAGTTTATAGTTTACATTCCATTGTAATTTTCTGTCTTACAGCTGTCAAGAGCAGTCTTGCTAATATCTGGGCTGCCAGGGACCAGCCTATCGTAAGGATTCCTGGCACATAGTAGAGGTTCGTTAATATTTCTTGAGTGACTAAATGGATGAATAAACATATCCTCTAGGGAGCTCAGTCTCCTGAATCTGTCTGCGTAGATTCCCTCTGTAGCTTCGACTCAGGACTTGAGGAGTGAACTAACAACTGTGCCTATTGATACCTCTGAGACCACCTTGTCACTCTTCCCATATTTCACATCATATTGTAATTCTCAAATTGTTTTGCCACTCCTCTGGTGTTGGAATAATAGGAGGATTTCTCCACGGATATACATGTAGGAAATAGTAAAACAAACTTATGATTCTGGGCTTATGTGCATAAAATTAACATTTATGTAAATAAGCTTCAGGCTTGTGTGTGTGTGTGTGTGTGTGTGTGTGTGTACATTCAGGCTACCCTAGAGGATGTTTTTTGCTGATTTTTTCCCCCTATATCTCTTTATTCTCCCACTCAGTTGCTGGATGAAGAGAGTTCCCTCATTAAGAAAGGAAATTCTTGGAGCTGAGGAGGCTGAGAGACACTGCAAACTTTGCCTTTTCCTGGATTTTACAGAGCACTCCATTAGGGTGGGAATATTTTCCAGTTTAAAAATGTTTCTTTATCTTGGACTCCTACTCTCCCCTTACCATCCTCTTCCTCAGAGGTCCTACTACCTACCTGGTACCACCTCTACCCTCCTGAATATATGTGAAAAATTCAGAGAAAGTTTAGTCCTGGGAAAACTGTGGACTACGTGAATTTACATGTATTGTCTTGTGTCCTCTCCATCCCTGAACACAGAAGGAGAAAGAGGACCCTTCCATCAGCATACTAGTGGCAGAATTTCAGGTCAGAGAGAGGAAAATGTATGAGGTAGGGAGCCCTTTTGTTGATTAATGTCTTCAGACCACATTACAGAAGCAATTGCCTACTTGACCTGTTAATCAAGATGGGGAAACATTTGTCTTTGAACAATACGTTTTAAGATTCTTTAGACTTCCTGCATATTCCTTAGCTTCTTCCAATCACAAAGATTTCCCAAAGCAAACTGGGGGGCCTGGGGGCAGGAGTGGTTGTGATAACATTAGAGGTTTTTCTTTGTTACCCAGAAACTTCTAAATGCAGGCTTTTCCTGAGGTTAAGACATAATTCTAAACTGGGAAATACAGTGTGTGAGGACAAGGACAGCAGGGACACTTGCTAATAAGTGGCAGACTCTATTCTTCCTCTTGTCATTTGCTGCAGAAACATGAATCATGACCACATCTTTCCAGATCAGGGAGGGCCTCAGAGTCACCTATAGATGCTCCTGTGCATGCTGACATGTGCCTCGTCAGATGGCCTGAGCGTGACTATGAGCTGTCCAACTGTTCTTTCCCTACTTTGGGGGCACTGAAATGGAAAAATCCCAAGAAACTACTGCAGTGAAGTCTAGGGCTCCTAGGACCCAGTTTCCTTAGCTGCTTGGTAGGAGATAAAAGGAGCTGGAGAATGCTAATGGAAGTGTCATGAATGGAGGCAATGGGTAGATAAACAGTTTTACAGAAACATAGGATTGTATATTTCCAGTTGGGAGCCATGGGGGGAGGGTGGGAAGACTGAGGAGCATACTTCCCCTTCTCCATCCTTCCTTCTTTGCCCCAATTTTCTCAAGAGGGAACAGAAATCTCAAAGGTGCAAACGTGGCAGTATGTTTTGTCTAAGAAAACATTACTTGGCTTTTGATTCTAGGTATTTATGATCCTTCATTAGGATAATCTTGTAAAAATGTTCAAAATATAGATGAGTCATAGAGTATGACCCACCAAATCCTTCATTAGGAGAGTTATAGGTTTTTAATCAATTATCAAATTCCCTGATTCATTTGATAAAGCAATCATAATTTTATTTTATTTTTTAAAAATATTTATATTGAGAGGAAGAGAGAGAGAGAGAAGGAGGGAGAGAGAAAAACCCAAGCAGGCTCCATGCTCAGTGCAGAGCCCGACACGGGGCTCAGTCTCACCAACTGTGAGATCATGACCCAGACCGAAATCAAGAGTCAAACGCTCAACTGACTGAGCCACTAGATGCCCCAGCAATCATAATTTTAATCTCATAATCTTCACTAAGAACTAAAATAGAAAGAAAATTTTAGAATATTTATATTTGAGATATAGGTACATGATCTTTAAATAAAATATTAGTAGATAGACTAGTTGCCAATCCAATTGATGGAGTCTTGAAAAGGGAATGGGGAAAGAAGAGGTGAGTAGAAAAACATTAAACAGAAGCTCTACTCATATCATTATTTTGGACCAAAGCAGGCCCTGGTGAATTAATTAAATGAAGAAATGACAGCTAAGAGAGCTGCAGGAAACTCTGAAGCTATGTTATCAAAAAGATAGTAGTGGGTAAGAGAAGGAAATTTGAAGGCCAAATCCTGGCATACCTTTATATCAGTGCCTACTGTTCTATATGGAATGAAAGCTGGATAAATTAGCTAAACATAAATGAATCTATGGTCTTTAAGAGGTAGTGTGGTGCAGTTTTAGTAGTCAGGATACCTGATATCTATTCCAGTTCAGCTACTAATTTGCTATGAGACCTTAAAGAAGTCACTTGACTTCTCTGTGAACTGAGGTGGTTGATTTAGATCAGCATTTCTCAAACTTGAGTCTGCATATGAACCACCTGAAGATTTCGTTAGAATGTGGATTCTGGTTCCGCAGATCTGGGGCAGGCCTGAGGTGCTGCATTGCTAATAAGTGTTCAGGGTAAGCCAATGTTTCTGTTCTGCAGATCACACTTCAAGTAGTAAGGATCTAGATGATCGCTGTGTCTCTTCAAAGGAACATGGTTTTATTATTATATACTCTTAACGGGCAATCAGCTAAAAACTTTCTAAATTATAGGAACAAAGGTAAAGCAATGGTCAGAACTACTATAGTAAATAAGACATAAGTAGAGCTGATCTAGCAATGAAGTTTGACTCAGTGACTCAGTGAGTAAGAGGAGCAGACCCTAGTTAACATCAGGTAACAAATCTCAGTCCAAGAGATGTGATCAGAGAACGAGAAGAGCAATGGAGAGATACCTAGGAATCTTGTGAGAGGTAAAAGTGCTTGATGAAGCGTCCTTCACAACGCAAAGGAAGAGCGAGAGTCAGAGGACTGTTAGCCTTCCCTCAGTTCCCTGTGATTCTCTCTGGCTTCATTTGGAGAACATATTGTCACCATGATCTCTGACCCTGTGTCCCTCATCACACAGCCTTCTCTAAAGTACAAAGATAAACAGTGGGTTTAAATGTGTACATTACAGTGAATTCAGAAAAGCTGCTCAGGTGCAGACCGACAGACATCCTAGTCCTTGATTTAGGGTGAGGAGCCAAGGGTGGAGGATCCACAACACACACTCGAGGTTTGTCTGAGAACAGGGAAGAAGATGGGAAGGGTGGGAAGGACCCAGCATCACGGGCACTCAGTGTGCCTCCAAAACCAGAAATCTTCCTCAGTGCATTTATTGGTTGGAAAATGGCTTTTGTTTAATGGCAATAGTGAGTTAGTAAGCCACTTATAGTAAGAAAAATCCTGTGAGGTAGATAGAGGCAGGCACTGGTATCCAATGTAAAATAAGAAGTTAAGATTAAACAGGTTAAAACCACCCAGCTAGTTAGTGTCAGATTAGAACTCAGGTCTCCTCACTTTTAGTCAGTGGGGCTCCCTTTACAGTGTGTGTATCCAGCACTATATGTATTTAACCATATCGGACTTTGAATTTTCTCTCATATTCCATTAACCTTACATATCAATTATGGTTATAGAGTTACCAGATGCTTTGTTTCATCATTTGATAGCAAGATGTCTTAGAAAATAAATACCCTGCCACATTGGTGGGAGTGACAGCCATTGCTGGTTGCCAATCCCAGAACATTTCCCTTTTCTTCTTTGTTGACAAATTTTGTTTATCTTCGTCTAAGAGTCCACGTTCTTCAGCAGGGAGTGTGCTCTTTCCCAGACTTAGGACACTGAATCTTGATTGGTCTAATCTAATCAAGGTGGTACTGCATGCCAAGTGATCGGCAAGTTGAGATGAAGGTGTGTGATAAAATTATGGCCAATGAGATGTGAGGGGAAGTTGCTTCTGCTTTTAAAAAGGGATATGTTACCCTTTTCTGTCTGTGGACTTTGTCTACATAGGAGACGTACACAATTGTGGCAGGATTTTGAAATCATGAGAGGTAGGCATTTGACACAATGAGGGGAGAAGAGAAGAAAAATGAAAAGAACCTGGGTTCTTGATTATGTTACTGAGCCACGGAATCAACCAAACCCAGGACTACTTTTCCTTTGAAATTTTAGCTCTACTTTCTTTTATTTGCAGTCAAAAGCATCCTGAGTGCCTGGGTGGCTCAGTCTGTTAAGCATCTGACTCTTGATCTCGGCTCAGGTCATGATCTCATGGTTTGTGGGATCAAGCCCCATGTTGGGCTCTGCACTGATGGCTCAGAGCCTGTTGCGATTCTCTCTCTCCCTCTCTCTCTCTTTGCCCCTTCCTGGCTTCCTCTCTCTCTCTCTCTCTCTCTCTCTCTCTCTCTCTCAAAATAAACAAATAAACTCAACAAAAACATTGCAATGTTTATAGAGAGACTAAGAGTAGCTCTGTCAAAACTGGCATTAAATTACCAGGATTGAGATCTCAGCTATATCATCAACTAGGTTTGTCACTTTCTCTACAAGAGCCATTTACTCCTTGCAAAAATGGAGATAATAAAAGAACTACTTCACAAGGTATTAACAAGCTCTCATATAAACTGTGAAAACACCTGAAAATTTCTGTTACTATCATGAGTGTTATCCTTATTAATATTATGTGATATATAACAACAACAGCATCATAGTAAGGCTCCATCATAAACAATCTGCAATGAGAATGCTTTCAAGTCTTTTGGTGTTTCTAGGAAAATCTCTGCATCCTGAGACATTTGTACCTTCCCTTTCTTCCAAAGGCACTTGAGAAAAAGCCAGGCTGGTTACAGTTTGGGGTGAGGGAGTTCGTTACTGAAACATGAGAGCAACATCTCCTGGCAAGCAGTAGGGGGCTCATTAGACTGCTTTTGGGGAAAACGTTCCATGAGAGTGTTGCCAACAATTTCGATGCATACGTGGGGCACAACACCCACCAAGTAATTCCTCCCTCCCGCCCCCACTTTCCTTTGCATTGAGAAGTGGAGAGCGCCACAGAGTTCAAGTGAAAGGTCATGATCTGATGTATGGAAGAGAAATTTATGAGAATACTAGTTTTGCAAGGAGAGGTTCATAAAGGGCTTTCTTCCGTTCCATTGTTTTCATCCTCTTGTTGGTCCCCAGCAAGACCACTTTTTAAGCAGCTTCTGAACACTGTGAGAGTTTCATGGTTTACAGCTCTTGCCATTTTATTCCCCCCCTTGTTGCAAGACAGAGAGCCATAGAAGTTCTGTTCATTGTGTGTGCTCGTGTTAGAGGCAGCCTCTTATTTCTGACTGAAGATAAGAATGTTGTGATTCTGATGAGTCTGTCACCTGGGAGGATGTTTGTTGTCTAGGCTCTGGAGAGGAGAGGCACTGGGGTTGGACTGTGTAATGAGAAGGAGGAAACTATGAAATGGTTACTTGGCCTAGTTCCAGTCCAGAGCCTGCTATTTTTTATGGAAGGTCAAGAAATGTGGAGCCAGGCCTACGGACATCTGCCTGGAGAGATATTTCTAAATTGGTCTTTCTCCTCTGGAGCTTCAGTTTCAAATTTAATTAGCTGGCTAATGATGGTAAATTATCATAATTAATTGATGAGTGCTAAAGTGCTTTGACTACAAAGCACTAAACATAATTTCTAGGGCAGTTCATTTCTGGCCTAACTTTGAGAACTATTCTAGGAGAGAGACTTTTGTAACAATAACAATAACAATAACAACAATAATAATCATTTTTAATGGTTTGGACTGAATGAAGCCTTCCTTTGGTTTGGAACACTGCCTTAGGGGAGCATGAGGAAGACGGTCTTGTGAGAGATCTGTGAGTGTGTCTTTGTAGCCCAGTGGATAAGAAAAAAAAGTGAACGAGCAGTTATTATCAGGGAAGATAAGTAACTGTGGTAGGGAGATGTCCAGAAAGCTATGGAATTATAGGAGGGGGTCTGGGGAACATGTCCTTGTGGAGGTGAAAGGATGAGCAGGCATTCTTCAGATAGATGTGGGGGAAGGGGAGCAAGAAAGACATTCTAGGGGAAAGAGTCACATAAAGATATGTGTGTGGGGGGGGAGGGAGAGAGAGAGAAAGAGAGAGAGAAGAATTGAGAGAGAGAGAGAGAGAGAGAGAGAGAATAGTACATTTGAAGAACCATAAGTAGAGTATGTCTGGAGTGTAGCAAGTGATATAATTAAAAGGCCAAGGGGCTTTTATTTAAAGATAAATTGAACACATGCATTATATCTCTCCCTGCCAAAATTCTGTTAAAGGGATGATAATGGGATTTTTTCTAAATATATAAACTATAAGAACAAACAGAACAGGAGAAACACAACAGTAACACAATTTTAAAAGCTAGGCGATATATGGAAGAATGCAATTGATTTAGCAGACTGGAGAAAGTAGCATTTTAATCTTAAGTAAGCAGTGAGGAAAACTAAATAGGAAGATGATTTAAACCATAGATTCCCCAACCACCACCCCAATCTTAGGAATCAGAGTTAGTGGGCACTTTGGAAGTAGAGGTAAAGGAGGATCTAAAACCAGGAGAATTGTTTCAAATTATTTTAAAGAAAGAGTTGGACCCCCAAATAATTTCCCCCTCTGTATAAGAGGATTATTTCCCACCTCCACTTTTACAGAAAAGTAGAGGGTTATTCTCCTGAGGGATCAAATAGATACCATATAGGGTTGAGTATGGGGATATCATATTAAAAATATGATGAGTTAGTGAAAGTTTACATAGTGAGATATATGAACTCCAGTCTTCAATCTCCTGTTAGGTTCTCAAAATCTTCACAACTATATCTTTATCTTCCAGGAAAGAGGTGGAAAGAGCCTTCTCTGGAAATATGACTTAGTGAAAATAATGATTTAGAGCTACTGACATCAGGGCTTTCACAGGGAGCCCGGTGAGATATCAGTAATGAAGACCACAAGTCCATATGTAGGCATTTCTTTCAAGGAAGTAAAATTTGTAGGAAGTCCAATACACAGGATGTTTACACAGTTTGAGGAGAGTTTGAAACTGAATTACAGATAAGTACACAGAAAAAATTAAGGCATCCAAAAAATTAAGAAATCCAAGCAAGTAAACAAACAAATGAAAGACAACTATTAACTCCTGAGAAAACAGAAAGTTTGCCATAAAGGAAAAGTCATTATAAAATATTACATGGCTCAGCTAAGAAATGTATTTACAAAATTATAATAATATAAACACAGAATATTTATAGTACTTATATTCTAAATTATAAATAGGATGGAGGGATGGAAAATGTGTGTTGGGAACAGGTGTGTGAGAGAGAACACTCTCCTCATTTACCAAAGTAGAAAATCAATAGGTTAGTCTAAACATAGACAACCCAGGAATTAGTAATATAATGATGGTTTTTATCAAGATAGAAAACACAGGAGGAGAGGAACTATGAGGTACGGTAATAGGTTTATCATTGAAGTGTGGCTTTTGAGGTACTGATGAAACAGCCCAGCGGACAGATCTCTTAGGCAGTTGACTCTATGGGACCAGTGCCAACCAGCCTCAGTAAGGGTTCTTGGTAAGCATTAAGCCCTACAGGAAATGATTCAAGTGATGATTTTCTCAACTGTCCCCCGGGATGGTTGATAGCTACTCTCATTCTGGAGACATGGCAGATAAGTTTATTAATTGGATATAGGGGATATACAGGGCACTAGGGCTCAATGCTCTTGTGGAAGCTAAAGAGAAGGGCTGGGTCAGTAGAGTGGGGAATGAAGATTTAGTCATGTAAGAGGATTAGATGAAACTGGAAGAGGCCCAAGGATAACCAGTAGGTTAGAGACGGGCAGGGTAAGAGGATACTGCAAGGAGTCTAAGGAGCAACTAGAATGGTAACAAAAGTCCCAGGAGAATCCAGAATCTTCTTTGCAAAGAAGAGATTTGAAGGGACAGGTGCATTGTAGGTGCTAAATCTGCATAAAGATTTTTGAAATAAAGACAATAAGAAGACTGTTGGTTTTACCTACAAGGAAGTTGTCAGCCACTTTAGAGCAGTTGTACTGGAATAGAGATTTTCAGAAGCCAGACTGCAATGTACTTGGGGCTCAGGAATTGGTCAGCTGAAACTAGTTATTTCTTGATTCCCACCTCTCTAACCCAAGCTGAAACTTCATTCATGTTCCAAGTCACATCTCCTGGGAGGGAGCTGTGTTTTCACCCAGGAGACCACTTAGACACACAACATTGAGTTTTTACAATGACCTCGTGAGAACATTTCTAGAGATTCATGGGCCCTGGCCAATCCTATTACTGCATTCTTTAGATTAGTTATTTTTATGTTTTTTAAATGTGAAACCTTACGCAGGATGAACTGCTGAAACTGACCAGGGAAGAGTGTGTTGAATTATCTTGTCCTTCAAGTAATTTCTTAGCATGAGCCAAGAACTTTTCACCTAGAAAAGTAGAAGACTTCCTGTAATATGAATGGGTCATGCTGACTCGTCACTGGGACTTTTGGTGGTACAGCATTGCTGCTCCAAATATTTATCATTCTTTCTTTCAAATATTTACCACTATCCTAAGAGTTGTAGAGATAAAAGCAGGGAGCAGACATGGAGTGCGTTTTCAAGGAACTTACAGTAGAATCAAAGGGATAGTTGGTGTGTCCAAATAGCACCAGTAGAAGGTAAAAATGGGCAAGGAAGTTTATTTTTAAGGAGGGTCTTCCATCCAAATCAGCTATACATGAGGGGACTAAAAGGAAATGGGGTGTTCTAGGAAGTGTGTGATTGTTCTCTCTTAACATTGCCCCTCATCTGACCTGATGACCTCAGTCTTTTTTTCCAGAGCTCCATGGGTTGTGAACTTTCAACCTATAGGACTACTTCCAGATAGAATAGTTGGGGCACATATGTAAGGAGAGGATGGAGAGGAGGTTCCACCTGACTTATGTTTGGAGCTTATGAAAATGTGCACTCCCATAAAGGGATTATGAATTGGGGACATGACAAAAATGATATTTCTGACCTGCTGAGTACTCAAAGAAGTGTCTTTTTTATTTTTTATGTTTTTAAAGTTTTATTAAAAAATTTTAACATATAGTATAAACCATAAACATATAGTGTCATAGTAGTTTCAGGAGTAGGATTTAGTGATTCATCACTTACGTACAACACCCAGTGCTCATCCCAACAAGTGCCCTCCTTAATGCCCATCACCCATTTAGCCCAACCCCACCCAACACCCTTCCAGCAACCCTCAGTTTGTTCTCTGTATTTAAGAGTGTCTTATGGTTTGCCTCCCTCTCTGTTTTTATCTTATTTTTCCTTCCCTTCCCCATGTTCATCTATTGTGTTTCTTAAATTCCACATGTGAGTGAAATCCTATGGTATTTGTCTTTCTCTGACTGACTTATTTCACTTAGCATAACACACTCTGGTTCCATCCATGTTGTTGCAAATGGCAAGATTTCATTCTTTTTGAGCACTGAGTAATATTCCGTTATATATACATATACATATATATGTGTATATATATATGTAGGTATGTATGTATATACATATACATACATACCTACATATATATATACATAAACACACACACACACACACACACACACACACACACCCCGCATATTCTTTATCCATTTGTCAGCCGATGGACATTTGGGCTCTGTTGTTGATAGTGTTGCTATAAATATTGGGCTGCATGTGCCCCTTTGAATCAGCATTTTTGTATCTTTTGGATAAATAACGAATAGTGCAATTGCTGGGTCATAAGGTAATTCTATTTTAAATTTTCTGAGGAATCTCCATACTGTTTTCCATAGTGGCTGCACCAGTTTGCATTCCTACCAGCAGTGCAGAAGTCTTCCCCTTTCTCCTCATCCTAGCCAATATCTGTTATTTCCTGAGTAGTTATTTTTACTATTCTGACAGGTGTGAGGTGGTATGTCATTGTGGTTTTGATTTGTGTTTCCCTGATGATGAGTGACGTTGAGCCTCTTTTCATGTGTCTGTTAGCCATATGGATGTCTTCTTTGGAAAATTGTCGGTTCATGTCTTTTGTCCATTTATTTACTGGATTATTTGTTTTTTGGGTGTTCAGTTTGGTAAATTCTTTATAGATTTTGGATACTAACCCTTTATCTGATATGTCAATTACCAGTATCTTCTCCCATTCCATTGGATGCCTTTTAAGGAGTGTCTTAAAATTTAAACAAGGAGCTTCAACCTTTATACCTGGAATAACATACCAGATGTTATTGTGGCATAGTTAGGTCTGTGCCTATGAAATCAGATAAGATTTAAAGTAATACCCAAATACCAATGCTCAGAGCTCATCCACCCTTGACAAGCAGAAAGTCCTCTTGCTTCCATGAGTTTCTTTCCCTAAATATGGGCCCACCTTCACAGGTTTTGTTTGTGCATCTCAAATGTTCCCTTGGTCTCTTGGGGTTACCCTAGGTAGAGTGTATGTGGGGGTCAGCAGTTTCTCAGTTGTAATCAGAGCCTTTGCTAGCAGCTCTGACATCCCTGTGCTTGCTTGGCCACAGATGTCTGCCAACTGGGGAGGCTGCATATATATCCAAATGGCCTGTTGGCCTCTGGAACTCTTCTCACTCTGGATCAGTTGGGAAATGTCTTTCTCTTCTGACCAGCACTTTCAGAGGTGTTTTGCACAGCAGAGCTAGTGGACCTCAGTGACACAGTCTATCTTGGCTCCACAGGTCTCTTTCCTAGAATGGATGGCTCCTCTAGGAGGGTTTTGATGGAGTGATGTCAGGTTCCAAATCACACCTCTTTGGAAACTTTCTTCTTCAAATTCCAGGCCCATTCTACCACCAGATTTAATCATGGTTTGGTCATAATCATATTTAATCATATTGGGCTCCAGGCATACCAGGGCTATCATTGGCAGCTATTTTAAGGTCTTTCAATATTTTCTGGAAGTTAAGAAGTTCCCTGAACATACTCACAGAATCCCAAGAACTTCATGGGGAGGGTGTTCTCCAACTTTATAACACTGACCCAATCAGCTGTGTGGGTGGGTAAGGGAAAGGGTAGGATGAGGGTATATTTTTATTCCAGTGTTGTGGGAAATCAATAGAATTTCATTTAAAAATGTAACTGTGTATAACGAAGCCCTGAAGGGCTCCTTGGGGTAAGGGGTGGTGGACATACAAAAAAAAAAACATAGATTTTGGTCAAAACTTTCAAACCCAAATAATTGCCAATAGTGGCAGCTCCATAGGTCTGAGTGAACTTGACTTACTAAATAACAAGCTATTACAGTTTGCTGGAGAGTCTCAGGTATTTGTTGATTAGCTTCTGAAACTTTTCGTATTTATGTTAAAAATTTGTACCAGATAATGGAGATGGAATGTGTATAGGGGAGCAAAGTATAATTACATATGAAGTAAGGAAGTTGGAGAGAATAAAAAATACTTGGGGGAAGAAGGCATTTGTCATTATTTTTGATTGACTACTCAACTCCTCATTTATTTTGAGACAATCCCCATTTATTTTGAGACATTCTCCATCTGGGCAAAGAGCAGAGTCCTCTTCTTTCTGTAAAAACTAGATACCATTTCAGCTTTTCTTACAGCAAACCCTAATCATATGACTAATGATTCATGAGTCAGATTTACCCAGGGTGCACTTTGAATTGGAAGTTAGCAGTCTGAAAGAGCTGGGTCTCTGTAGATACCATCTTAGGGGGTCTAATGGCCCCAGGGGGAGCTAGATCCAATTTCCAGAGTTTATGGTGGTTACTGTTCTAGCAGAGGGACCAGACTCCAGTATCAATGTTGTCAGAGGGATGAGCAGTTGTGTCTGTGTACAGTAGGAGCAACAACTACATCTTCATAGAATCCATTCTGAGAGAATCTTGGATGTTTTTCTTGGATGGATGCATTTAAACCCAATTTAGATCCTCCTGAAGCCTCTATGAGCAAACCCAATAGCCTTTAATAACTCCCTTTCTGTCTCAGTCACCCAACTTACAATGAAGAGCCTTGACACCAAAATAAATACACATAAGCAGAGGCGTCTGGGTGGCTCAGTCGGTTAAGTGGTCGACTTTGGCTCAGGTCATGATCTCGCGGTCCGTGAGTTCGAGCCCCACGTCGGGCTCTGTGCTGACAGCTCAGCGCCTGGATCCTGTTTCATATTCTGTGTCTCCCTCTCTCTGACCCTCCCCTGTTCATGCTCTGTCTCTCCCTGTCTCTAAAATAAATAAAACATTAAAAAAATAAACATAAACAAAATGATCAATTTAGATGGCAAAAAATTTAAAAATGAGGAAAAAGGTACCCATAAATCCTATCACTTTAACACAAAAATAATAACTTATGATTTCCTCATGAAACTTTCTCAAAGTGTTTCCATTGACAGTAGAGGTCATGTGGATGGGAAAAAATCCCATCATCAAATGATTTTGGAAATTTGGAAAATGTTCTGATAATATTGCACAATTTTCTTTCTTAAACAATTTTTTTTTGTTTTAAAGTTTATTCATTTATTTTGAAAGAGAGCGCATGAACAGGGGAGGAGCAGAGAGAAAGGGAGAGAGAGAATCCCAAGCAGGTTTTGCTAACTGTGTGGAGCCCCACATAAGACTCGATTCCATGAAACATGAGATCATAACCTGAGCGGAGATCAGGAGTCGGACGCTTAACCGCTTAACTGACTGAGCCACCTGGGCTCCCCTATTACAGTTTTTTTTATTTCAATACTTAATATCTCAAAATCTGTAGTCTAATGGCCCCAGGGGGAGCTAGATCCAATTTCCAGAGTTCATGGTAGTTACTGTTCTAGCAGAGGGGCCAGACTCCAGTATCAGTGTTGTCAGAGGGATGAGCAGTTCACTGCTCTGAGAAGATTCAAGAAAGAGATAAACAATTGCGTTTTTCCCTCCTAAGAACATTTCCAAGGATTTTGAAGGGCACATGCTGTAAAATGCTGCCTTTTGCTCTTCTTGCACATGCCAGTGATCTGTAGAATGGTATTCATAGGGCACCTGCAGTGTTGGGTCCTGCTTTATTCTTCTATGTTGTATCATGGGGGCTTTGAAGGCAAGACTTTGCACGGAAGAAGCTTCTCTCCTTTTGTCTTCGGGATCCCTACGTGTGAGCCTGAGATCATCAAGCAGGTAAGAAGGTGAGAACCCCGGCCTTGAGCTAGCAGACCACGTCTTGGTATTTCGTCTCTGCTGTGTATATTCTGGCAGTAGCAAGCTGTCAAGATTTGAAATCAGGCCCAAGACCTTCTAATCCTGAAATAAACAGCATTAGTTTGGGCATTTCCAACTCTCTAAAGAACATATCCAACTTCCCATCCACTCCCCAAGCTTAAGGCTGGGACCTTGCACAGTGATTTGACGTAGACTGTAAAGGAAGAAAGAAAACTGCATTGTCCTTAAAGGAAGAAACTCAGGTGGAACAGACCTACGCAGCAGAGTTGGTTATGCAAATGGACACAGAGTAGTCTTTTTGCTCCTGTTTATGCCCAGTGTGAAAAGGGCTGAGATTTTAAGAGACTTAAAACAGAAGACAGAAAAATAATAGATCATCTGTGGGGCAGTGGCTAATACAGGGGAAAACAAAACCACTTTTCACTGTATTATTTTTTTTCACCTGCTGAGGTGGCCCCAGGAAATATTACACTCACTGACAGCTATATTCCAACTGTGCTACATAACTCTGCTGGTTAGAACATGGTATTGAAAAAGGCATAGACATGAATCTCCATTCAAATTTATATTCAATGAGGACAAGGACTTGTTGGTTGTTTCACTGCTGTAACCCCAGGATGTAGATAGTTGTGCTATAAATATTTGTAGAATTAATAAGATCTGTCTCCTTAGAGAAGAACTAGTTTTGCTGGACTTCACTGAGAGATGGTGAACCTCTAATCCCTACCAGCCTGAAACTTCTAGCTTGGTATAAATGTGTATGTAAAGACAATTACCATTGTATTTCTCTAAGTTCCTTGAAAAATTAGCAAGCCACAGATCTCTGCATTGTCTCTGTCTGAATTATGTCCTTGCTGCAAACTTGCATGTTCAGAAAATGCATAGCTCTGTTTCTAGTAAGGCACCTGAAAAAATCTTCCTGCTAATAAAAATGAAAAATGCTGGCTAATGTATATTTTAAAAATCTTCTTAAAAGCATTGGAGAACTGGTAAAATATAGCAGTAAGGATTTATCAGCCCAACATCTAAGGGAAAGCAAGGCCCAAGAGAAGTAGGCAAAATTTTTACCCTGAGGGCTATTGCTGAACCTGATGAACTTGAGCTTCAATTTTTATAGTTTTTTAAGACAAATTCCTGTGTGTGTGTGTGTGTGTGCGCGCGCAAGTGAGAAGGGGGGAGAAGAGAAAGAGAAAGAGACAGAGAAAGAGAAAGAGAAAGAGAAAGATAGAAACGACAGAAGGAAGGAAGGAAGGAAGAAAGCAAGCAAGGAAGCAAGCAAAGTTCAGGGACATGCTGTGTTAATGTGAGCCAGAACCAAACCCAACTGCACTTCCACACACAGGAAATTTCAAGGCAAGTTGCTTAAGCACCAGGCAAAACATGATTAAAAAACAAAATCCCCCTGGGGTTTCCTGGGTGGCTCAGTCTGTTAAGCTTCGGACTTCCACTCAGGTCATGATCTCACAGTTTGTGAGTCTGAGCCCCGGCCAGCACAAAGTCTACTTTGGAACCTCTGTCCCCCTCTCTCCCTGCACTCCCCCCGCCCCACTCTTGAGTGCTCTGTCTCTCTCTCAAAAATAAACATTAAAACAAACAAACTAACAAACAAAAAACAAAACCACTCCCTGATAATTAAAATCTGAAGCTGACCTATGTGTGGACATGTAAGTCAAATTCGTGTGAACCGGATGGTCCAAAAATCTTCAGATTTTAAAGTATTTCCAGAATGTCAATGCTCCTGCCATCTGGAAAAAGCAAGCACCAGGAACCCACTCTCTGAAGGAATATACTTCCATCCAAAGCCTCAAAGAATTCTTAGAAGGAAAAGGAAAAGGGAAAGGAGCAGCTAACTATGAACAATTACTAAATATATAGACAGAAGAAATCGATCTGCACAGGTTTCTGGTATTGCAATGATCAACCTCATAATCCAAAGTAAATATGATTACCATGGTTAAAGAAATAAAAGACAAGCAAAATGTCTGTAGGGGATGCAAAACTACAATGAAGGTCTAAATAGGTGTTAAAAAATAAACTGAGTTACATTAAAATTTTTGAGTTTATTTGAGCAAAATTTAATTTGAGTCCAGTAGCACCAATACAGAAGTGGTTAGGAGTGCTCTGCTGAGAGAAGCCAGCGCAGGACTTACATAGAAAAGTGCAGAAGCAAAGTAAGGACATTATTGATTGGCTACAGCTTCAAGCCTAGTTGGCTGTTTGTAATTGGCTGTCCTTGGCATTTGGATGTTGTGACCTTGAGGCTTTGACAGGCTTAGATTTTGGTTTGCTAGCATAGGTCACCATGATGTTAGAGCCACCTCAGTCTAATGGTCTCCTTTTTAAATTAATTTAACACAGATTTGAGAAAAACCAAATATAATTTATTGAAATGAAAATGATGATAATAATAAAATTTAAAAACCCAATGGATGAGTTTAACATCAAATGCGACAGAGGTGAAGAGAAAATGAATGAACTTGAAGATAGGTCAAATAAATTATGCAAAATGTAGCATAGAGAGACACACACAAAATGAAAATATGAAAGAGATATCAAGAGCTATGGAGAACAGAATGCAAAGATCTAACAAAAAATTTCTTTGGAGTTTAGGAGAGATGAGAATGGGATAGGGAAAATATTCAGAGAGATAATAGCTGATAATTCTTTATAACTGTTACAGACTAAAAATCCCTGCAAATCCCAGGGAGAATAAGTAAAAATGCATGTCTGGCACATTGCAGTGAAACTGTAGGCCATCAACAACAAAGAAAAATCTTAAAGGCAACCAGAGTGGGGAAAAAGACAAATTACCTGTGAAAGAGCAACAGTCAGACAGGAAGCTGATTGAACAACAACAATGGAAACCTGAAATCAAATATTCAATGGGCTAAGAAAAAATTAACTGTTAAACCTACAATTCTGCGCCCCCCCAAAAAGGTATATTTTAAGAATAAGAACAAAACAAACACCTTTTCAGAAAACCAAAACGAAGAGAATTTGCTGCTAAAGGAAAATGTAAAGGATGAGCTGCAAGTACAAAGACAGCAATCCCAGATGGAAGGCTTACAATCAAGGAAGAATGAAGAGTGAAAAAGTGTTAAATACAGGAGTAAATCCAAATACTCATTTACTACATAAAATGAGATCAATAACATCATGTGTGTGTGAGTTTTCTAAAACAATATAAAAATGAACTACTTAATTAAAGTAGTAAGTCTGGAGGATGGTAAATGGCATTAAGGTGTTATAAAGTCCTTGTACTACCTAGACAAAGAGTAAAGGTATTATTTAAACATAGACTTTGATGTATTAGTATGCATGTCGTAATTTCTATGATAGTCATGGAGAGAATAGAATATAATGTACAATTTCCAAACTGGTGGAAGAGAAAGATGGGATGATGAAGAATCCTAAGGAAAAAAAAAAAAAACGAAAATGAGAAAAGAGAGAAAGAGAAATATGTGGAACAAAAATAGAAAGCACTAGAGAAAGTGAAGGAATATATACAGAAATGTATCAGTAATTACATTAGAAGTAAAAAGGATAAGTAAAAATACACAAAGAGCATGTAAAACTCAACAATAAGAAAATACACAAACCATTAAAAATGTGCAAAAGCTAAACAGACACCTCACCAAGGAAGATAGAGGTGGGAAATAAATATGTGAAACTACACTCAACACTATTTGTCTTTAGGGAATTGCAAATTAAAAAAAGAACACATATACTCTGGTTTCTCTTCAGATCGTATAAATCTTTCGCCTTTTAAAAAAAGAACACAATGAGATACCACTACACACCCATGAAAATGGCCAGAATAAAAAAAAAATTGACATTATCAAATACAGGCTAAGGTTCAGAAGAACAGGGACTCATTCATTGCTTGTGGGAATGCAAAATGGGACATCTACTTTGGAAGACAGTTTCGTGACTTCTTACAAAACTCAACATAGTCTTACTACACACAGCAATCACATTCCTATGTATTCGCCCAGTTGCTCTGCAAACTTATGTCCATACAAAACCTGCACATTAATGTTTCTATGAGATTTATTCATAATTATCCCAAACTAGAAGCAACAAAGAAGTTCTTCAATAATGAATGGATAAACATATGGCACATCCATGCAATAGATTATTCAATCATAAAAAGAAATAAGCTATCAGACAAGGAAAAGACTTGGATCAACCCTAAATGCATATTGCTACCTGAAAGAAACCAATCTTAGGAAACTACATTCTGTAGGATTGCAATGGTATGACATTCTGGAAAAAGCAAAATGATAGAGGCTGTAAAAGATTAGCTGTTGCCAGGAGATTGGGTGGAAGGAGTAAGGGCCAAATAGGCAAAGCACAGGGGAGTTTTAGGGCCATGGAAGTATCCTGTATGATTCTGTAATAGTAGATACATGACCTTCTGTGTTTGTCAAAACTGATACAATTTCAAAACATAAACACCAAACCTCACTGCATGCAAATTAGAAAAATCCATGTGGGAGTCTGAGAGATCCCAGAGAAGAATCCAAGTATGGCAGCGGAATCTAACTGTATCACACATGTATTTTAAAAGACCTCACTAGGGGGAAAAGATGCTGAGCTAAGCAGCTTTGGGAATGAATAGCATCTGTGAGGCCAAATGCAGAAGCAGTTTAGCACCAGCACTGTACTCTAGTTGATAAAGTTGCTTCCCATAGGGTTACAGGCTAGCATTGTGACACTGCATATATGGGTATATTGGAATTGAACAACTAAGTAAATGATGACAGGTGGTAGCAGCTTGGTATCTCACTGTTGGAGTAGAAATTTCAAATAAGTATGGGGAGGACTCTGGAATCATCCACATGGTAATGGATCAGAGTTGGAGACCTAATATAGATACTAATGATTACGTACAGTTAACACTCATTAACATGGACACATAAATTTCTTTGCTTTGTCAGCTGAGAGGGCCTAAAAGAAATGACACTGTGGTAGTGATGAGCACACCTAGTGACCAGACCTTAGATTGTAATTCCAATAGCCCATGAAAAGAACTTGGAGAAATGGCTGATTCTAGGATTGGGGCAGGAAATAGGCCAGATGAGCCGAGAGCATCTTATAGTGCCAGGTGTAAGAAAGCACTCAAAAACCAAACTACAAGCACCTCATAATGGTGCATGTAAATCAAAGGGCACAGGAGCCAACTGAAAGGGGTTGGCTTTCTTAAATACAAATTGCTCAACAATTTGAGCAACAAAATAAGGCAGAGTTGGTGTATGACCCAAACTATAAAACAAATATTCATGAGTCTGCACTGACAAATAAATGACAGAATAGATAAATAAATGGGAGAGAAGAAACATTTCTCTCATGCAGAAAAGATTTCAAATATTTTATGTAGATACTCTTAAGGAGGTGACACAAAACTCCATTCTTTAAGTGTGGCCAGCACAGAGTGACTTCCTTCCAGAAGATACGGTATAAATGGAATACTACTTGGCAATGCGAAAGAATGAAATCCTGCCATTTGTAGCAACATGGATGGAACTGGAGGGTATTACACTAAGTGAAATAAGTCAGTCAGAGAAAGACAGATATCACATGTTTTCACTCATATGTGGAACTTGAGAAACTTAACAGAAGACCATAGGGAAAGGGAAGGGGAAAAAGTAGTTACAGAGAGGGAGGGAGGCAAACCATGAGAGATTCTTAAATACAGAGAACAAACTGAGGGTTGGTGGGGGGGGGTGGGAATGGGTGATGGGCATTGAGGAGGGCACTTGTTGGGATGAGCACTGGGTGTTGTATGTAAGTGATGAATCATGGGAATCTATCTGCAAAACCAAGAGCACACTGTATGTTAGCCAACTTGACAATTATATTAAAAAAAAAGATACGGTATAGATAGTGCTATCGATCGGGGGAAAAAAAGTAACTTTACACTGCTATGGATGGGGGGAAAAGAGTAACTTCGTAGTGGAGAAACCTGATAAACATTATCAGGTTATTAGTCAAGTGATCAAGGTTGAAATTAACAGTGATGAGACATGTTGATAATATGTACCCTTGATCTGATGTAATAAAAATGGCAATTGACCTCTGTGATATTCCTCCCCTAAACAAACCACCCAAGTGTAATCATGAGAAGAACATCAGAAAAATCCCATTCTACAAAATGCTAGACCAGTGTTTCTCAACACTGTCAAGGTCATCAAAAACAAGGAAAGCCTGAGCAACCATCACAACCAAGAGAATACGAAGGAGAAATGACAGCGAAATGTAATGTGGTATCCTGGAGGGGATCCTGGAACAGAAGAAAGATGTTACGTACTAACTAAGGAAATCTGGCTTTAGTTAATAATAATGCCATTAATTATATTATTAAGATTTGTTCACTAATTATAAAATATGTATCATAGTAATGTAAAATATTAATAATAGGGGCAGTGAGTGTATACACCCTTTGTATTATCTTTGCATCTTTTCTGTAAATCTAAAACTGTTTTAAGAAATAAAGTCTATTTAATTTAAAAAAGGAATATGTACTATAGAATAAAGAGAAAAAAGATGGTCTGATTGGATGAAATAGAGTATCCAACTATATGTTATTTATAAAAGAAACATCTAAAATGTTAGGATATAGAAAGGATGAAAGGAAGAAAAGAGTGAAAAAAGATATATGGAGCAAAATCTAACCAAATAGAAGCTGGTGCTGTTATTTTAAGAACAGAAAATATATAGATTTTTCAGCCAAAATCCTTACTAGTGATAAAGAGGATCACTTCATAAAAACAAAAGTTCAGTTCATCAAAAAAGATATACAAGTTTACAACATCAGGAAATTAAACATCAGAAAATTAAATTTGTTCTAGCATTACTAGATAAATGAAGGAAAATTATGCAATGATCCCAGAAAAAAGTTATCTAATTATTATAAACATTAACTACCTGGTAGCAGAAAGGAATTACTTAATTTAATAAAGGATATTTGCAAAAACAAAAACCAAAAATGAACAAAACAAGACCAAAAAAACCCCCAGAAAACAAAAAAGAAACAGGAAATGGACTAAAGAAACCATCATTTATAAGAGTGAAACATTAAAAATCTTCTTTTTGAGGGGTGCCTGGATGGCTCAGGTGGTTAAACGTCTGACTTTGGCTCAGGTCATGGTCTTGTGGTTTGTGAGTTTGAGCCCCTGACTGGCTGTGTTGACAGGTCAGAGCCTGGAGCCTGCTTCGGATTCTGTGTCTCCCTCTCTCTCTGCCCCTCCCCTGCTTGATAAATAAATGTTTTGAAAAAGTTTAGTCTTCTTTTCGAGATAAACATGAGAGAAGAGTGGCAATATTATTTCTTTCAACATTGCTCTAGTTAAACCAGTGAAACATTTTAGCCAGTGAAATAAAGCAGGAAAAAGAAAAGGAAGTAAAGAAATTTGGGTCAAAAGAAACGACATTTCATTATTTAAAAATGATATGATTTTGTATGTGGAAAATGCTATAGAATTCAAGGAAAAATTGTTGGAATTAATGAGCTTAGTAAAATTGCTAGGTAGAGCATTAATATGCAAAAGTCAATTATTTTTTTAAAATAGCAGCAGCAGACAGAAACGTAATTTTTGCAAGGTTATGTGCTATTGGAAGATACTCCTCCATGAGTCATTCTGCTACATGTCTTGCTAGGTATGCTACAAATGCTGGGTCCTGACAGCTCCTTACATGGGTCTTATCTTCAGGTTATTTTTCCACCAAGAAATCTTGAAGCAGGAAGTAATGTCTTCCTCTGGAACAAAGAGGAAGCTTGCTTATTGCTTGCAATTAAATAATGGGTTTCTCAAGCACAGTGATCCTTAGCTGTAAAGCAAACCCACTGTGTAGATAGAATCCATCTGGGCTCCTCCAGGGGACTTGGACCAAGGAAGATAAATGTGTATATTTCTTGCTGTGGATAATAAGAATTTTAATCTCTGCAAGAGTCTTGTGTCTTCTACTGGCATTAATGAAATAAGAATAAGCTAGCTTATTGACTTGGAGGTAGGGTAAAATAAAATCGCAGACCCAAAAAGTTCCTGGCAGTAAATCTAATAAAACATGTAAAACCTCTTAGGAGAAAATCATTAACCTTTATTGAGAGACATTAAAGAAGAAATAAATTGAGAGATATTCTGTGTTCATTGACTGAGGATCCAGTGTTGTGAAGAGAGCCATTCTTCCAAATGATGTATAATCGATGTAGTTATAATAAATATTCCAAAGAAAACCCTTTTTTCTGGGGTGGAAATTGACAAATTGATTCTAAAATTTTTATTTTATTTTATTTTTTAACTTTATTTTTTTGAGAGAGCGAGCGAGCAAGGGGACAGGAAGAGAGAGGGAGAGAGAGAATCTCAAGCAGACTCTGCACTGTCAGCACAGAGCCCAACATGGGGCTTGATCCCACGACCCTGGGATCATGACCTGAGCCAAAACCAAGAGTCAGACACATAACTGACCGAGCCACCCAGGAACACTATCATATTTTATTTAAAAAAATTGTTTTAAGTTTATTTATTTTGAGAGAGAGGGGAGAGAGAGAGCTCATGCACATAAGCCAGGAAGGGACAGAGAGAGAGAGAGTGAGAGAGAGAGAGAATCCTAAGTAGAGTCTGTGCTGTCAGCACAGAGCCCGACTTGAGGCTTGATCTCAAGAACTGTGAGATCATGACCTGAGCTGAAATCGAGAGTCTGATGCTTAACCGACTGAGCCACCCAGGAGCCCCAAACTGATTTTAGAATTTGTTTGGAAGTTCAAGGAGTCAAGAATAGCCAAACCTTCTTGAAGAAAAAGAGCAAAGTGAGAGGTTTTGCCCTAGAGATATCAAGAGTTATTTTAATTGAGGTGATGTGGTATTGGGGCTGGAACTGACAAAAAGACCTATATTGGAAACATAGATGGACAGGTGAGTGGGCAAGGATAGGCTTTTAAATAAATAGTACTGGGAAAATTTATTGTTTATAGGGAAACAAATAAAAATATATTTCTGCCTCACATCATGTGTTGAACCATATAGAATTGTCATTTTGTAGGTCGCAAACAGGCAAATATAGGTGATTTCATAGAATTCTACCTTATAAAAAATTCTGAATGCAAAAGATAAAATCACAGATAACACAGGAGAATATATTCATATTTCCAGATCAGAAAACAAGACCGAAAACATTAATCATCAAGGGAGAGTTTGATAAATTTGATTATATCGAAACGGGAATCTCTCCATCAGAGACACCATCAGGTGGAGAAACAAACAACAGAGTGCAACAAGATATTTTAAATGCATATAACAGACAAATGCTTCCTATCTAGAATATATAAATGTACAAATATATAAAAATATATATGTAAATATAGAAAAAATATATAAAATATATAAAAATAACGGCAAATGAATAGAAAAAATGTTCAATGAATTATGTAGATCTTCCAAATTTGACATATTTTATTGTACAAAATTAAAAAAAAAATCACATTTTTAAACATTACCACCAGTCTCATCCAGAAAGTTCTTAAGTATTGTGAAGCTGCCAAGCTTAGCATGATAGACACAAGTTTTTAAAAATTCTAATTTTCTTTAGAGAGCTCAAATTTTATAACTAGTTACAAATAAATCAATTGTGTGTCCCGGAATGACAGGCTCACTTGGCTTGTTTTTGAGGAAATTTCTGCCAAATACCCACGTCAAAAAAACCATAGTTTGTCAGTTGCTCTTTCAAGTAAAAATGGTGCTGTATGCAAAAAGCAGCTAGTTCAGCTGGCCACTCAAACAATGGCCTACGTTCTTTTTTAAGAAACCATTACTGTACTTGTGTGCTGCAGAAGTATGTTAAATGTTCTCCCCATTTGGTCACGAAGAATTAAAAAGACCTGCACTCGGGGCCAAAATATAATAAAATTAATAGTTTTTACTTTTTCATCAAGGACATTTTTTTTTACTATGAATAAAACAATATGGTTATAGGAATGGTTTATTACCATTGTCTTGATTTGTGATAAGGCGCCTGCACTTTTGCCACCACTAATGCAAACGTCAATTCACTGAAAAAGGTAGACATTATCTTAGTATTCTTCTAAAAATAGTTTGGATTTTGTGGGTCCCCCTGAAAACATATGTTAAGTGTAACATACATACCAGAATTTGAAGATAAATATAAAAGAAGAATCTAATATCGTTTAAATTTCTTTTATATTGATTACATGTTGGAAAGAAGTATTTTGGATATATCGGGCTAAATAAGCTATATTATTAAATCCATTTCACTTGTTTTAATGTGACCACAAGAAAGTTTCAAATTATAGGCATGGCTCTCATCCTCCAACCAGTGGCCGGCACTGCTTGCTAAATGGCCTCTCGTTATTGAGCGAATCTCATTTCCCTGTACTCCCTGGGGTCCATCCACACCGGCCTTGCGGGCGCACCTGGAGCTTGTCCCCACTTTCTTCATGGGATTCTACCCATGGGATGAATAGATGGGATTCTACCCATGGGATGATTCGACTTCATGGGATGTTATTCCAGTGTGGCTTTGTCACTGGGGCCTTCCCCAGCCGGATTTGTCTACTTTTAATTGAAAATCCCTGTCTGAACGTGGGTTCTCCCAAAAGAAGGCAGTGAGACAGTGAGTGCAAGTGGTTCTTTTAGGAGATGCTGGCAGGAAGCCCAGCGAGGTAGCAGGGAACTCGAGAGGGAGGGATGAAAGCCCACAGAGGTGTGCTAATAAGCAGCCCCCTGCTGTGGCCACCAGGAGACCCCCCTGAGAAACCATGTGGAACCCATACCTCCGAACTATCCTGCTCAGGAGCAAGGAAGTTGGGGTAGGTCCGTCACCTCCTATCCTTGATGATTTAAGGGTTGCTTCTGGGGGCATCCATTCCTTAACATCTTTGCAGAAAACCGTTGGAGCTTGAGGTGAAATGTTGTCAACGTGAACCGGAACAGTCACAAAAGGCACAGGTGACCTCAGGGTTCGGCCCGAGCAGAGATTTGTTGGCCTCTACGCTACCCTCAACATTCCCTACCTCCTGTCATGGACTGAACAGTGTCCCCCGGAATTCATGTGTTGAAGCCCTAACCCGCAGCGTGACCGTATTTAGAGATAGGGCTTTTAAAGAGGTAACTAAAGGTTAAATGACCCTGATCGAACAGGGTCTTACTGTTCTTTTAAGAAGAGACACCAGGACGTTCTTTTTCTCTCCCCTCTCCTGCCCTGTTCACAACAGAGAAAAGGCCGTGTGAGAGCTTAGTGAGAAAGTGACAGTCTGCTAGCCAGGAAGAGAAGCCTCATCAGAAACGGAATTTTCCAGCACCTTGACCTTGAACTTCTAGCTTCCAGAAAAATAAATTTCTGTTGTTTAAGCCACCCAGTGTGTGGTATTCTGTTATGGCAGCCCGAGCAGCCTAATACATCTGCCTTTATTTATTTATCTTCACAGGCTTATCACCATCTCACATACTGTATATTATACAAATTTATCATGTTTTATCGAGTGCTCAATACATATTTGTAGAATGAATGAATGACTCCATGTCTGTAGCTTCAACCTCTATCGGTATTGTTATTGATATTGTATGTTCAGGACCAGCTAAAGGATTTCTGCAAAATAAAAATGTGGGGCCTCTTATTCAAAAATTTAAAGGTGCCAGGGCGCCTGGGTGGCTCAGTCAGTTGAGCATCTGACTTTAGCTCAGGTCATGATCTCGGGGTTCATGAGTTCGAGCCCTGCATCAGGCTCTGTGCTAACAGCTCAGAGCCTGGAGCCTTCTTCGGATTCTGTGTCTCCCTCTCTCTCTGCCTCTCCCCTGCTCATGCTGTCTGAAAATTTTTAATAAACATTAGAAAAGAAATTTTAAGGGACGCCTACGTGGCTCAGTTGGTTGAGCATCTGACTTCAGCTCAGGTCATGATCTCTCTGGTTGTGAGTTCCAGCCCCATGTTGGGCTCTGTGCTGACAGCTCGGAGCCTGGAGCCTGCTTTGGATTCTGTGTCTCCCTTTCTCTCTGCACCTCCCCTGCTCACACTCTGTCTCTGTCTCTCTCTCTCAAAAATATATAAACATTAAAAAATTTTTTTTTAAAAAAAGAAAAAAATTTCAAGGTGGTGATAGCAGAGCATTAAAACAAGCAGGGGATCCCATGTGATTGAATAGGTCACATGCCCAAGAAGCCAGCCTTGTATGTGATCCTCAAAGGACTCTGCCTCAGGCTCTCCTTTGGGCTTTAGTCTTGTCCACGCAGCTGCTCTCTTGCTTGAATATCTCAGAGAGTCTCTAGCTCATGTTCAAAATGGAGTTCCTGCCCTGGGCTCTCACCTGGTGACTTGTCCCTTCCTCGGTGGCCACTCCCCAACCATTCACTGCCATCCAGAATCCTATATACCATTCTGTGACCTCACTATTCCTCATCCACATGTTCAGCTTCTGTCAGTTTATTCCTAAACATCTCTTGAATATATATTATCTTTCTGATTTTACTGAAATAATCCAAGTCCAAGTTATTCTATTTCTCATCAGAACCACTCCTGAATTTCCCCCCAGATCTTTTGCATCGCCTCTCCCTTTACGTGATAGTCACAGCCAACTCTTTTTTTAAAACGTTTATTTATTTTTGAGAGAGAGAGAGAGAGAGAGAGAGAGAGAGAGAGAGAGAACGAGTGGGGGAGGGCAGAGAGAGGGAGACAGAGGATCCAAAGTGGGCTCTGCACTGACAGCAGAGAGCCCGATGCAGGGCCCGAACTCATGAACCCTTGAGATCATGACCTGGGCTGAACTCAGATGCTTAACTGACTGTGCCACCCAGATGCCCCAGCTAACTCTTTTACATGCATATATGGTCACCTCACCCTCCTGGTTAGAGTCCTACCAAGGCTTCCCACCACGCTTACAAAAGATCAGGATTTGCATATGGCTTGCAAAAACCCTGTCTGATTAGGTCCTGTCCTCTTTCCCAGCTTCATCCTTGTTACCCACTCACCACCCAACTGTGCTCCAGTTGCCCTGGCTTTCCACTAGTTCCCTGCACAGCGCAGAATGGTAGGGGATGTTCAATGACTGTATGAACAAGGGAACGAATGAGTGAATGAATGTTCTGGGTCAAGGACACTTGGGTGACTCAGGAGGGAAGCTGCATTGGAAGACATGGCCTTCCTGTCTGCCTGGCAGGGCTCTTTGGCAGTGGGGTCTCTGCGGGAGGAGGTGCTCTCCTGCTTTCAGGGTGAATGTTAAGCGTCGATGGGGAAAATTACAGCAGAGAGGCTCTAGTGCCCCAACACATCTGTCACAGTTCATACGACACCACCAGAGCTATGAAAACTACCGGCCCAATGAACTGCCAATTTGTCTGTGTCCCCAGGAGTCAAGGACTAAGTTTGAGTGTGGTAATTTCTGTTCCTCTTCTTTTTATAGGTCAGGGCCTGGGACAGATGAGTGGCGCGGAAGGTGGCCATGAGTCAGGGCTGGACGTGACAAGCTCTTGCTTCAATCCCAGGCCATTGGAAGGGGTTTGGGGGAGAGGTGAGGTCCCCTAGCTCCTAGCTCACCCTCCCTGGGGTGGGGTGGGGACGGGGGCAAGGGTGGTCTTCTCTGGGAGCCCATGCTTCTGTTGGTAGGAAATTTCGGGTCCATTCTGTGGGGCAGAAACAGACACTCTTTCCTATGTGGGGCTTCTGTGTGAATTTGAGGACAAGGCAGGACTGAGACATGTGAGCATCCAGAATAATTGTCTTTTCAAATTAACATTCTTTTTTTTAAAAGTTTATTTATTTATTTTTGAGAAAGCATGCAAGTGGGGGAGGGGCAGAAAGAGAGAGAGAGAGAGAGAGAGAGAGGGAGAGAGAGAATCCCAAGCAGACTACCCACTGTCAGTGCAGAGCCTGATGCAGGCTTGACCTCACGAACCATGAGATCATGACTTGAGCCAACATCAAGAGTTGGATGCTTAGCTGACTGAGCCACCCAGGTGCCCCTCAAATGAACATTCTTTAATCATTTGTTTCATGTTTATGTAGAAGTGGGACTAAGTGTGTGGGCCCCTGTAGGGGGATTGTGGGTGTGCTGATGGCCATGCTTAACTTCTCTCTCCCTTGAGCAGTTCACCTCCAGCCCGAGACACCTCACTCAATGAAACTGAAGTCCACAGCTCCCTAGAAACCAGACAGAAGCCCCCTCCCTAGAAATCATCACTCATGCCCTCGAAGCATGGCCTCCAGGGCTTATGTCTGAAGCCAGCAAGCCTCAACCACAAGTGTGATGTCCTTGGGGGGGTTTTGATAAATACAGAGTCTCAGCGAGGAGTTTTCACCCTATACATCTGAAAGAGTGCTATTCAGCATCTCTGAGGTGGTTGTTGAGTGCTGCTAGGGTCTCTTTGGTCCTCATTCTATGTCCAGGGAAGGTGGGGGAATGGCCTGGAACCAGATTGTTCTTAGACTACAGCTCTGGAGCCTAGTGGGCTGGCAGGCTGGTCCTCTTCACCTCTCTCCTCTAGAAGAGTCACCCATGGGGCCAGCCACAGTATGGCTACCTTTTTTTCACTCCTGTGTTCTCTGTTTCTTGTTCTGTGGCTTCTTATCTGCCCCCTCCCCCACCCTGACCCCCACCTGCTCTCAGGTAGCCATCCGTTAACTCTTGATGCTCTAACTTTGCCCAGGGCATTTTTTATTTTTACTATTTTAAATGTTTTTTGTTTGTTTGTTTATTTTTGAGATAAAGAGAGAGACAGAGAGACAGAGTATGAGTGGGAGAGAGGCAGAGAGAGAGAGAGAGAGACACACACACAGAATCCAAAGCAGGCTCCAGGCTCTGAGCTGTCAGCACAGAGCCCAACACGGGGCTTGAACTCATGAATCACAAGATCATGACCTGAGCCGAAGTCAGACACTTAACCAAGTGAGCCACCCAGGTGCCCTGCCTTGCATTGTTTAAAGGCAATAAGTTGCTTTAAGGAATCAGGTTAGTGACACATTAAGTCATAATACTGCTAGGAAGATATCTGAGATTAAAGGATGATTGTCAGCATCCTTTATCTGTCACCAAATTAGCACCTTCCTGTAGTGATGACACCCATCTCAAAGCATTTTCTGCACATTCAAGTTTGCTTCTCACAGTAGTCTGTGAAGTAGGAAAGACAGTTATTCTTATTCCCATTTTAAAGATAAGGACACTGAGCTACAGAGAGGCATGCAGGCTTCCCCTCAAGCACATTACCCGTAAATGGCAGAAATGGCCACATAAGCCTTTGACCTAACTTCCAGCGTTCTCTCCTCTTCCTCAGAAAGTCTCAAAGTATGCTATTTTAGGGATCTATCCCAAATTTCAACATAATTAAAGCAGTTAATTGAGTCTCTTTCATAGACATAAGATAGGACTGGTTCAGTTCAGTTTCCATCAGTTCTACGTTGGGTCTATGGAAAGCACTGAGCTAACTATTGAGAATGGGCTGGAAAACCCAGTCTCTGCCCTCAAGTAGCTCACAGATGAGAGGAATACACCCCTCACTGGGGCTCTCACCCTGCTTTCCCAATCCCCTCCTGCCCTCAGGAAAGAAAATAAGCTTTTTACTCTGTCCAACTGGAGGGCTTGGCTTCTCAAAGTGGCTTGGTCTTAGAAGAGAAATAAATGGTTCTGGAAATTTGATAACAGGTTTCATCCCCTAATGGAAGAGGCACCTTTTGATCTGCGTCAGTCACTCTTGATCTGGAAGAAGAACCTGTAGTGAAAAAGATCATGAACCAGAGCAAGACATCTCTTTTGGCACCAAAATTTGAGCCCCCAATTTTATTTCCTTGCTGTGAGTTCTATGGCCCCACACACCCCTGCAGGAAGGGACTTCATCGGATTCTCAGGACTGAACCAGAGACCTCCCATCTGACCAGGAGAAGCAAATGTGAGGGTGACTGTGGCCAGTCACACTTGCACGTTGACTCTTTCCTGCTCCCAGATGACCTTCATAGCTAATAGAACTTTATGGAGATACACTACGATGACAACATTTTCTGAGCATGAAGCTAGGCCAAGTGGTCCCACAGGCATGGCTGGGACAATAGGAAAGAAAAATCAAACTTGCGAGTCTTTTGAAAATGCTAGAAGTAAAAATGGCATCCCTCCTTGCATCCCCCTTCTTGGGTCCTGGAAGTGCTTGTTTGGGATGGTGAGCTGGGTAAAGTGGTTCAGTGGTGGGTGTCCTCTGCCCCATGCTGGCAAGGCAGTAGGTTTCTTTCATGGACAGCTATCTATTTTCTTCTTTTGCCGCAAAGTTTTCTGGGTGGGTTATGTGTGTGTGTGTGTGTGTGTGTGTGTGTATGTGTGTGTGTGTGTGTGTGTGCATGTGTGTGTGAAGTTAACCCTTTGCTTCCCCTAACATCACGGAGCACTCTCTTAGGCATGTGACTTTGATATCCACAGTCTCCTGTGGGCACGGGCAATGATACTGGCTTTCCTTGTTCAGTTGATAAGAATCTTGAACCTAGGCAGAATTTTGGGACATCTTCCTTTCCTCCTGTCGTTGGTGACTAACATACCCTTGATCTCATTTTTTTTTTTTCCTAAAGAAATCTCAGGCCATATAAGACTGTGAGGTATTTAGAGATCTTAAACAATCAACACCATTTATTATTGTCCATCAGGTGAAGCAACAGAGCCGAAAGGTCTAATTTACAAGTGACCCTTGATTTGAAACGTAATTGATTCCTGGACAGCCATGACAAATTGAACCAGGGTCAACCTCTCATCTCCTGGAAGCACCGTCTTATAAATTCTCCTCCCTACCTTGGAATCTAATCTCGTACCACCAAAATACCAAGAGTGATTCCAACAAAATAACTACAAATAAGACACAGACACATGCTTTCCAAACATTTAGAAACTCTTATGAAAAATTCAATAGAAAAGCTACAGCAGTGTTCCATTTGGGGGGCTCTTTTGTCTTTTGGATTGAAATGTGCTGGGTTCTTAAAATGTTGCTTCAACAATCTCTGGATTGAAGTCATCTCATTTTTGTGATAAATCTCCCTACTCACTGTCTTCTTAACTGAGGGAGATTTTGTCCCCCACCCCAGGGCAAAACTGCATTCGGCAGTATCCGGAGATATTTTGGTTGTAGGACAGTGGTGGTCCTCTGGATTGTGGCGGGGAGGAGTCAGGGATGCTGCTAAGGATTCTGCAATGCACGGGACAGTTTCCCACAACAAGGAACCATCTGACCAAAATGCCAATAGCCCTGCTGTATTAAAACCCTGCCTTGTGGCAAGCATGGATGTTTCAAATGGAGTTAAAATTCAGGTCGTTTCTTTGGAAGAGAAATGATGAAGACTAAATTTACACGAATACCTCTCAAGGTCTTTAAATGGCACAAGATGGGGGTTGGGGGGGTCGAAGAGGAGGACAGATGGTTCCACCTTGATTTCTTCAGTGATTCCTCACTCTCCGGTGTCAATAAGTCAGCCAAGTTGTCTTTCATAACAACCCAGGTTGTCATTGTTTCCGTGTAGCTTTGGTTGTAAATATAAGTTTTGGTTATTCCTCTGTGGGTTTTATTTATGGGGAAAAAAAGTCATAAAAAGTGAGTGTGGGTCACAAATCACGCCAGGTACTGCCTGGGCACAGACGTAATTTATACATTTTTTCATCGTTCTCACTGTTTTTCTTGGATCTTTAAATTTCCTGTACAGCTAGCATATCAAATTTTCATAATTGTTGCTGCATTTCTTGTTATTTACGCTTATTTTCCAGAAACCTCCAAAGGGCTTATTGTTTGTCATGAAGAGTAGACCCAAAGCTTTCACACAAGCTATGAATGAGTGTTTGGCCATGATCTCTGATCATAGCATTTCTCATTTAAGGCATTAAAGGGCATCAACATCTTAAAGTATCAGAGCCTTTTGGAATGCCCTCCCTCCCTTCTGCTCTCCCAACCATGGAAGATTCTATAGTAATCAGTCCTTTGAGAATGTTCTGTGAGCTTTTTGGATTCAAAAAGCTTCTCTTTGAATCCAAAGCTCCTTAATTGCCACTTTTCTTAGTATTTGAAGTGTTTGAAATAGGCCTAGGTTTAAAAAAGAATATTGTCAATATTGAAATGACAACCCTCCTCCTAATTAACTGAATTCTTTTACTGTACATCTCGTCTCCGTTCCTCACGAACACGGAAACATAAATTTGGAAAATTTTCTCGAACCTATTTTAAAATGTTTGACGCGAAGGGCTTCATCCACATACGTGTGGACTATCTGGGCTGGGGAGTAGGGAGTGTGGTGCAAGTAGATGGAAACGGAATGAGGCAAAAAGAGACTCTGTCTCTTCAAGGAAGGACCAGGCTTTCGTCCCTGTCCACCCAGAGCCAGTGCTGGGCCTGGTCCGTGGTAGGTGTTCAATGAACTCATGTGGGGAGATGAGAGAAGAGGAACAAGAGACGTTGTTATGTGAGGATTTACGAGTCTAATACATGTCCTTTTTATGATTCTTTGAAAGGCTGGGCAGTGAAGTGTAGTGTGCATATCACATGAGAGGAGAGATACAGGTCCCAGGAGCCCTTATTTCTTAATGATGTCTTACTGCTGACAGGCAAAGAGGTGGCTGCTGAGGCACATGTCCCCAGGGCCACTCGGGTCATCACGGGAGAGAAGACGCTACTGTGTTTACGTTGGGTTCTTGGTAATTGCACTGATTACTAATGCTGCTAACATTTCTCTTGCTTAATAATCCACTTTTAATTTTCCCTGTGGCAGTCCTTAGTTCCCACAACACAGCAATAATTAAATCTGTGTTCAGATCATTGTAAATGCACCCAGAGGTCTTAAGCAATGGGTGAATCATACTCATTTAAGTGAAAACATAATGTTAGCATTCAGCTGCCTCAGGAATAAATACTAATGACTGAAATTCCTTTATGTTCCACTGTATATGTCTAGTTCCCGTTGCCCATTTAACATGCAGGAACGAGATTCAGGTGATGGGTTTTATCTGCACATTACAATGGTCAGTCCTCAGGTATGGGTTTCTGGGGCGGCTTGTTTAAAACGGGACCAGGAAATGTGACTGTTTTTAAATGGCCTCTCTTGCTGCTATCACAGAAATCTGTATTTTAGGAAATGATGGAGGAAGAGGAAATGAGCCGCAGGGAATGGGCTGCAAAAGTGTCCGTCCCGCTGCTGGGGAAGGGCAGGAGCTTCAGTGGGAGACCGCCATGTAGCTGGAAGCTGGGATTTTGTCCCTGTCTCTTACATGGCCCAGGGTTGGGAAGAGGCTTGCTGGAGCCTAGAAAATACCAGAAGAAATGCCCTCTGACTCTTATTCGTGCTATTGTTCCCTCCTCACCTTTCCCCCCTGGGTAATTTCTCTTGTCATAAGACACAGCCAGGTGGACTGTCCCCCGGGTAGTCTCCTGGAATGCCCCTCCACCTCGAGTGGGGGAGAGGGCTTGTCTGGGTTCAGGGCCCCAACTACGCTCTGTTATTGTCTCTACACTTCTGCTTTGTGTTCTTGTGGAACTGAGCCCGATGGAAATTTCCCTCATACCCCTGCTCTTCCAGGCTATCACCTGGCTGGGTGTTACCTATATGACCTGGAGGTGAGAGTTGATCTCACAATGTGCACCGCGCTCATTTTCAAGGGAGGGAAAGGGGGAATGTTTTTCAGGTGACCAAGCCTGAGAGGCAGGTGGTCACAGGAGCTGGAGACTCAGCTACTGAGGGCAGACAGGCTGGGCAAGTTAAGACGATTAAATATTCTCCGCCAGTGCCCATAGATGGCACTAGAGCTTTGGAGATGCGGCTACTACCACTGGGCGCTCCAGGGTTGAGGGAACCGGACAGCAAGTCAGTCTTTGTGGCTGATCGAGGGCTCCAAACCATAGCCTGGACCAATCTGGGTGATGCTGGGGCATCCAGCAAAAGTGACCACTCGTCAGGGACCTTTTCTGTGGGTGAAAGCAACCGGTGAGAGGAAGAATTCAGACTGGGTGGAGGCAGAGGAGAAAGAGAGAGAGACAGTGGCAGAGGGAGGAAGGGTAGGTGGTGGGAAGAGGAGGGTAGAGAAGGCGAGGCTACAGTGAGACAATAGGATCAAGGAAGGCAAGGGACACAGGTGGAGTAGCAGGACCTTCAGTGATGACAGCCGCCAACACAACAGGGTGATGCAGAGAAGACATTTTGGTAGCAGTGGTGGGTAAACGCTGAGGGGAGGAGGCCCAGAGCCAAGAAGGCAGGCCGGTCATTAAGAAAGGCATGCCTCCATAATTCCCCACAGGACTTGGAAGATGCACACCACTCCTTCAGGATCTTTTATTGACGTATAGAAAATGTGTTTAAAAAAGGAACTATACAGAGGCTAAAAGCAATCAGGACTAAAAATACTAGTTAACAATGGTTAACAAGTGGAGATTCCAGTCTTTGAGCTACAGTGCCAGGAAAGGATGGGGCAAGTTGGTATCTCTTCTCCCTTCCTCTGTTTTTATTTTTATTTCAGTTCATTAAAGTGTACATCGCCTGAGGAGTAGGTACTCCCTTTTGCTTCTTGGTTTTTTTTTTTCTTTCTTTCTTCCCATCTTTCTTTGAAGCAAATGCTTTTCCCGAGCACAGCGTAGCTACAAAGTCGGTAAATTGGTCGTTGTTATTTTTACCTGAAAAGGCTGTTAAAGGTTAAAACGACAAACTCAAATTCGAGGGCGTCGGAGGACTTGGTGTTTATGGTTTCTCAGGACAACGATCTAGAGACCACCAGGGTGGGTTTCAGGTTCCCCGGGCCCAAGATAACAGCTCCCTCAAAGTCACAGTGACTTGCTCAGGGTACCCAGGGGTTCCTATGGGCCTGGGGCGTAACCGAGGGAAGAATGACCGGATGGCTGTGTCTGTGTGAAGGATAGGAAGGAGGGGTCAGTGGTATTAATAGTAACTCATCCAGATTCTGAGCCTTGAGTCTGTGGGACCAGGGTGTGAGTCTAGAGGGCATGGGCAGGGAAAGGGGGTAGGTAGGTGGGCACTTACTTGGCTGCCATTTTTGTAGAAACCATGGCGTCTGCTGCATCTAACACGTAAATATCTCTGCTGCCCCTGCAGCCTCCACGTGGAAGAGGACCATAAAATTCAGAGTTCTGTCTTGGGGAAATCTATTCCTTTATACATAAGTGGCGTTCAATTAAGAGGAAGGCATTCATTTCTGGAGTTTGGGCCTGACAGCCAAAAATACTATTTACCAAGTACTAATTTCCTTCTAAATTCCCTAATGTGGCAAAGAGAGCTGAGTTTGTACCTAACTGTCCTCTGAGACCACCCTGCACACTAGAGAGATGAGGGAAGAGGGAATAAGTAACATTAGTCTCCTGCCTTCTTCGAGCCTCATTCCCCAAAGCTTTCACTGACCCTCACCACAACCCTGGGACACTTTGATCGTACCCATGAAAGTCTGGGAGGAAAGAGCCCAAATCAGTCTGCAGCCTGCTGATTTGAACCTAAAGATTCATGGGATTTCTGCATTTGATACTGTCTGTATTGGTTTCAATATATGAATCATGTAACTCCTTTCCTCTAAAAGTCTGGAGTGAAACTGGTGCCCAAGGGAACATGTGCTGTATTTATTCTCCCCAGTCTTGCCAATCTTGTCCTCCCAGTTTGAGGAGAATGACTCTGGAATTTCCTACTCTTCTAAAGTTGGGTGGGAAAGAGGCCACTATATTCCCAAAGGGGTGGTGTTGGGGGAAATAGTGCTTGTGTCCTGGTCTTTTCTGTCTGCTACCGACTTGCTGTAAATCTTTTTCTTACTTCCCAATTAAAAACAAAAAAAAAAAAAAACAAAAAACAAAAAAAAAAAAAGAGGAAAAAAAAGAAAAGGGAAAAGCTGTTAGGATGCTTCTTACTTCTGACGGTAAGGTTAAAGGTCCCCTGGAGGATGTGGCAAAAACAACTCAAGAATTCCCTTTTCTTAAAAGACAGAGGGAAGTGGCATCATAAGCCCCTTTGTACAAACATTAACAAATCCAAGATGGCGGCCGTGAGGCTAAACAAGTAGAAGGGGTGGCAGCCTTCTGAAGTAGCAAAAACAAGGGCTTTGGAATTAGGGAGATTCTGATGATAGCTCTCTTTAGTGACTCTGTGACTTTGGGCATGGTACCAAACCTTTCTGTGCCTCCATTCCCTCATCTGTAGAATGGTTAAACTTGAGTCAGGTTGTGGTGAGGGTTTCATGAAGTGACATATGTAAAGTTCCTAGCGCAGTATCTGGAAAGTAGTAGGAGTGCAGTAATGCCATGTCTCTTGGTCTTCACTTGGGGAGAGAAATATTAAAAGGCCTCTGCCGGATAGGATCTCAGCTCTGTTACTGATTAGCTGTGTGACCTTGGGCAGGTTGCCTAACCTTTCGGGGCCTCTGTTTCCGGAAGTATGAAATGAGACGGCCAGGGTAGGTGGCCTCCAGTCCTCTCTAGCTCTGAAGGTATGTTCCCAACGTTTGCCTTTTAAAGGCGGTGTTGAGCACATTAGCATCTGGTGTTACAGAGCAACACAGGGTGTCCCTGAGGGTGCTAAACCAGGAATAGGAAGAAAACAATAGTTCCCATCTGTGCTTTGCCTCCTGGCCATACATCCGGACCCAAATCCTCTCTGTGGCTTAGGTGTTCCCAGCCTCTGGGATGCTTCCTCTACCTCCCATGAGCCCCCCCGTGCCAATGAACCAATGCCAATACCTGTAAGAACCGATCGGTGAGACTGAAAAGGGTTACATGTTTCTGAGCTGGAAATTTAGCCTCAGCCCAGCCTCACAGTCGAAAATGAGGAGCTGTTTTGTCAAGTCTACAGAGGGGGCAGAGCTTGTCTGAGGAACAAGAGCTGTGTTATTTGGATACTCGGCAACAGCCTTATTAAGCTTGGGAGGGAGGGAGGGAGGATTTCCGGTTTGGAGAAAAGGCAACGCTGTCCAAAGACTGTGAGGTTTGCCAAGGACATTTGGACAATGAAATACTGCAGGTGCAATGAAGTCATGCTTCAGGCAAAGGGTGACCTTGAAACGTGAATCAGAAATGCTAGAGATGACAAATCAGGCCGGTGGGTGCCATGAAGGAGGTCCAGGCAGGACTGGTTGAGCAAGCAAAGAGAGCCCTTCTCTTCTCATTTTCTGCGGCAGTACGCCTCTGGTGCCTTAGTTTCTCCTCAGGTGAAAGGGGTGAACTGACAGGCGCTCTGGTGGGAGGTGAGACCAGAAGTCAAGGATGCGGGTCCCTGTAGCAGGGTCCCTCACACTTGCTCTCTGTCCTTCGACTGTGGGCCATCCCTAGAGGCTTGCTTTTAGTTTCCAATCATCCATATGCTTGTATTGTATTGTATTGTATTGTATTGTATTGTATTGTATTGTATTGTATTATGTTCTATGTGTTTTCTTCTTCCCAGCCGTTTCCCAAGGCTTGAGGAACACAGAATGGACACAAGCAAATCTAATGTGGCTACAATTAGGGTGAACCAGAGCCCTTCTTTCAAACCGGACCCGAATGTACACAACACACCCACTCCCAGCGCACTAGAGCTTTTTCCCTACTTGCTTTTGGAAGTTTCATCTGGTCTGTGAATTCTCATTTGGCCTGGTGGCACCTCAATGCTGGACTACAGTTGAGGGAGACTCGGTCACATTTGTGTTGGGGTGGGGTTATGGGAGAGACAAAGGTCTGGGGCAACATTTAGTCAAAGATGTTCAGGAATGTGGCCAAAGGACCCGGAGGTATAGCCAGACAGAAGCTACAGGCAGAACCCGGAAGCCAGCCCTGTGTGTCGCCTTCCCTGAGTGCAGAACCTCTCTGTCATTGTCACCTGGAGAAAGACGGGCCACCCAGGGAGGTTTGGGTGGAGCTGAGTTGGCCACTTCCTGGCATCTGGAGCTTTGTGGAAGAGGCAGACTCCCAAACTTCACCACTCCCGCCCCAGGCCTCTGAGGTCCCACGGCCTTGGCCGGTTTGAAGCAAATGAACAAATTATTCCATCTTCTGTGGGATTATTGAAACTAAACTGAGGTTTGAATCTTTCCTTTTCAAAGTTTTAGGACCAGTGAGATGCAAATAGAGTGCCCCCCTTTGGAGGGAAAGAAATGGAAGTGAGGAATTAGACTGACTAGGAGTCTGATGATAGAAAGCAAGCATGTACCCCGAATAAGTGGTTCTTCCTGAGCCGAAATTTCGGGGGAGGTTAAAAAAAAAAAAAGAAGAAGAAGAAGAAGAAGAAGAAGAAAATTGTTTTCATGGCCCAGGAATACGTGCAAGTCTGGGTCACGGGCTAGTCTACTTCAGCCTCCTCAGCTTGGCACATCTGCGGCTGCCAGGTTCCACTTTTTCTCCAGAGGAAAAGACAAAGAGGAACTCATAAACCCTTTCTCAACTGATGCTTTTAAATGAGCTCTTTGAAAAAGATTCCATAATGACCTAGTGTCCCATAATCTACAGCTCTGTTCCGAGATGGGATTTTCAAAGTACAAACGGGATGAGGGTTGTTTGGTTTGGCACGGAGCTCACTGGCAACCTTGGGTTTTTAGGTTTGTCTGTGAAATAACAGTTTTCAGTGTGCAGAGAGCTGGTTGGTTTCCAGGGAAGAGGGTGGGAGGTGTCTTACCAGTTCACAAGCAGCTGAGTGGGGGCGCGGTGGGTTTAACTATTTGTGGAAGTTTGCTCTGCACTTCCTTGCTGCCATTTTTGTTCTTTTACAATTCAACCTCCTGTGCAAATCAGTTTTCAGGTTTTCCTGAATCTTGGTTTGATGTGAGTTCTTCTGGAAACCCCAAAGAGCTTGCTGTCCTCAACTCCCACCATGTTTCATAGTTATAGATGGTGGCTGGGGGTGGTGATCGCCACCTCGTGGCCACACTTAGCAAGTCGCCCTCCTCCACTTAAATCCAGTCTAAAGGCAGGAGTTTTCCACAGATTTGTTCCCCCACCTTCGCCCTCCCCCCACTCTTATACCCACCTCCTTTACTCTCCAAAGAACTCTGGAGAATGTGAGTTACTCTGTAGGGAACTGTCTTTATCTGATGGGGAAATGCAAAAAGGAAAAACTGTCTGGATCTTGGATCTAGTCATTGGTATGTTTTATCCGTTTGTAAGTGCCTGTAATTAGGATTGGGATTAAATCCTTATCCTGCAGTTAAATAGCCTCTGGGCAGGGTCCAATTCTATTCCTTGAGGGCCCCTCGAGGGAAACTGGTATGCTTAGGTCAGTGCCTTGTGAGTATTGCTTACTGGACCCACCTTTGGGAAGAACACAAATGTGGAGGAACGAGATAAGCAGGAATCAGTGAGTAAAGTTAAGAAGCTTTCAGTTTAGTTGATCATGGGTCTTGGGGAGAGAATAGGGCACAGTGTCTCTTGAAAATGGTGAAAGCTTGTGAGAAAATCACTCAATTTAATAAAAGGAATCTATACATCTTTTATAGGAGGTTGGGCGAGTTAATCTTTGAAGTCCCTTTCTTGCTTTAAGAGTTTTTGAAAAGAATTCAGGCATTGCTGCTGATACTATTTATAAAAATGTTCCATAGGGTAAAATGGTTATAATGAAAGGCAGCTTTTGGTTTCCACTGATACTTCTTGGCTTTCACCTGAATTGACCACACAAGGACTCATAAGCTCTTTGTTTCAGTTTCCTGGACGAGGTAGGCTGTTCGGGCACCACCCAGGCCCCTGGGCTCTGCTTTTATGCACAAAATGAGTTCAGCCTCTTACTTGGCATTACCTCTTCTGAAAAATTTTTTCTTGTGTGTGTGTTTTATTTATGACTTCTAAACCAACCTTTCTTCCTTCCTTCCTTCCTTCCTTCCTTCCTTCCTTCCTTCCTCCCTCCCTCCCTCCCTCCTTCTCCCCTTCCTTCCTTCCTTCTCCCTCCATCCCTCCCTCTTTCTCCCCTTCCTTCCTCCCTCCTTTCCTTCCTTCCTTCCTTCCTTCCTTCCTTCCTTCCTTCCTTCCTTCCTTCTCCCTCCCTCCTTATTTCCTTCCTTCCTTCCTTCCTTCCTTCCTTCCTTCCTTCCATTCAATAAAGCAGGGCTTCTGGTGAATTTTCATTACTTAATTGTGCTTTCTCATCAATGCCCAATTATACTTAGATTTTCAGATCAGAAACTAGCATTACTGACTATCAAAACTGAAAAGGAAGTTAGTAGCCATTCTAGTCTAAGCTTTGATTCAACAGGAGAGGAAACAGAGGCCCAGAGAGAGAAAACAGCCTCCCTGATGTCACAGGGCCAACAAGATGGCCGGGGTGGACCTCTGCCTCAGCTCCCAGCTTCCTTTTGGCATGCTCCATACTATGGCCAGGTGTCCCACTCTCTAGCTGGATCTCCTTTAACTTATGGGTTTCTTGAAAGGATTGTTTCTCCTTCCTCCTCCTCCTCCTCCTAGTTCTTTTTGAAGCCCCCGCTGAACTGAGAAATGGCGTCGTGACTTCCATTTCTCAACACCGGGTTTGTCAGTCGGGTCTGTCAGTCACGTCCGCGCAGAGCAGCGCATGAGGCCTTGGAGGGCTGCTAAAGGAGAGCCTGTCGCTGGTGGCAGCTGACTTCATCCTTAAGACACCAGGAGTGTGATCAGCGGCCCGAGGGGCTGTCCTTCCCTGGTGATCAGGGCTTGGTTACAGTGTAGTTGTTTCCATTAGCAAGATGCTAACTTTCAGGCTCTTCCAGCCACGGGCTGGGAAAGGAACAAGATGCCCTAGTTTGGCTGAACGCAGGCACTACAGGAAACAGAGCTGGGGCCTTGAGGAAAAGGAGAGGAAAGGGGGAAGGCAGCGAGGGCACTGGGTGTGGATTTTGGCGGATGCTACAGGGATGGCTGCAGCTGACATTTGATGTGGAGAAGTCGAGGGGTCATGGTTTCTAGAGCCTCCAGCTCTCTTGGGCTTAAAAATCAAATCATGGTAGTGAAGAGAAGCACATCTCATAACGTGGGAGGTGGGCCCACAGTCCTCCCCTTTTCACCTTTGGATTTCCAGATGTAATTTCCTCTGGCACTTTTCATTTTTCCTTTCAAAGGCAGAATAATAAAAGAAGATGGAGAGAGGCTTCTCATGATGTCAACTCATTAAAGGGGTCATTCCTATTTCCCGCAGGACCAAAATAGAGAACACCCACCCCCACCCCCACGCCGAATTTCACCTTTTTCCAGGAATTATCAGTCAGGGGAATGGCTGGCTGGTCCTATAACTTCTCCTTCTGACTCTTATTAAGCCACCCACATTAAGGTTGAGCCTGGCTGAAGATGGAAACGAGGTCTTCTGTTTGCAATTCAGAAAAAAAAAAAAAAAGGTCCATGACACATAGGACCAGAAAAAAGAAAACAGAGCCAGGTAGGATCTGTGTTTCCCACGGGACCTGTAATCTCAAAAGGTGGATGCCTTGATTTCTACTTCTTTTGTCCTTTCCTCACTGTGTGACTCCAAAGCACTAAATCTACAACCATCTCCCCCTTTCACCCACAAAGGAAGTTGCTGTCTGTCTGACCCGAGAGAGGGGGCAGTGACTTAAGACCCTCAGGGACACAGCCACTGTACAGCCCAGGGCCAGGTGTGGGCAATGCCTTGGGAACCAGAGTCCAGAGCAAACAGTGGCTGGGCTCGTGGGGCCATGGGCGTCTAAGGGTCGGAGGGCAGTAGGCACAGGATTGATTGGGGCTGGAAAAGAGGCCACTGATCTCAGAAGGTAATAGGACACTGGGCTGGTAAGAGTGTCAGAAAATGAGAATCTTTGGCCCATTAAAAAGAACTTGGGCTGTTGGGATGCAGTGAGACTCATCTGTTTCCTCTTATGGGGAGCTGTTGGCGGAGCTCTCGTGCCGAGGCTTCTGCCGTGGGCTGGTGAGAGAACCTGGCCATCCAAGGCAGTGACCAGAGCACAAATACCTGGAAGGGAAGGGCAACTCATAGGAGGGCAGGGAAAGAAGGCCCGTTGCCATAGCAATCTGACTCCAGGACTTGCCTTTAAATCGGTCTTTTAAAAAAATATTTCACACTTTCCCTCCTTGGTGGGAAAAGAGGGGAAGGTTCCGGATGACTGGCTGGGAGGGAGAATGGAGGCCGAGGGCCAGGCCTGGGACAGCAGAAACCACGAGCAGCTGCGGCCTGCTTCCTCAAACACCCTTAACATGTTGCAAAGCACATTACTCTTACCCCCCACCCCTTGTTTCATATTACAAGATACAAACAGATGACAGAGAAGGTCAGCTGGCCCGCGGCCGCCCACTGCTCAGAACTGCAAGGACCGCCGTTTCCTCCCCGCCGTGAGACGGTGGCTGTAAGGGCGCATCTTCATTTCCACAAAAGGGATGGAGAGCTCGTGGCCTTTCCAATGGTACCAGTTGATGCCCTGGGAAGGAGACAGATGAGCATGTCAGTCACCGCCTCCCTCCAGAGGGAGCACCCAGCTTGAAAAGGAGGAGAACAGCAGGAGTGGGGAATCCAAGATGTGGATTTAGCCATTTTTCATTAATGTGAAGCTTTGCGGTCCGGCTCCCTCATAAGGTCAAAGGAGCAGGGTCTCTTTCCAGCTTTTCTTTCTAAACATGCCTGTGGCCTGGGTGTTCATTAGGGCTGCACTTCAGGTCATTTCTTACTGCCAGCTCTAATGTTTTGGCTTTCAGGATTTATATGCACCAGTTATCAGTGTTGAATTTCAAAATCCCAATAGCATACAAGCATTTTGAAGAGAATAATTGTGTCTGACTGCTCACTCCTGATGGGACAGTCAGGCGGTTTCTACCTATGGTGACCCAGCATCTTGATTTGCTCGGGGCTAAGGGATTTCCCTCACTGCTGGCCTTTCGTTGCTAAAACTGGGAAAGTCCCAGTTGGTCCTGTTGGTCAACCCATCACTCTTCCCAGTCTGTGGACTTGTAGTCTCTAATGGGGAGGGATAGTCCAGTTTACACTGGCGTTCTGATCTCTCTTTTCCTGGGACCCTTCTTAAGATGAAGCTGAGCCTGTAAGCGGTCCCTAAAATTGACAATCTCTCCATGGGATTGTTGGGATCACTTAGATGAGGAAACGAAATGGAATGTGACTGGTTGTCCAGGGCTTCTCTGGGTGAGTTCTGGCTCCTGAGTCCAGATGCTTTTCTTTCCCTCCACTGGAGTCTACTTTGTCCTGCCCTTATTCCAGGGCCTATGTTATCTCCCTCTTCACGATAGTCCTTTCTCAAGACTATTTTTTTTTTTTTTTGTTATAAAGGGAAATGTAAGACCCAGTTGTGCATTTAGAACATAAAGCTTAGGGACAGTGGGTTCCACAGCTCTGGGGCAGAGCCTCACCTACCTGACTGTGCCTGGACTCTCCATATTTCCCATTGAGGTTGGTCCGGTGGCAGTTCTTGTACCACCAGGCCCCCTTGTATGACATGGCGCAGTTGGTAACTGCAACATCATTGTCTCTGTCCTCTGTGGAGAAAGGGCGTCCCTGATGATAGCTGAGGGAGTCCCCTGTAACAAAGATGTTTTTGTAAGGCTGTCTGATTTGTCACTCTTTTGTCAGCATTTTCTGGACATTTGACCCACTCCCAACAAACCTAGCTTCCACTTAAGGGACTTTCCGTTCACCTCCTCCCCCATTTCTACCCATTTCCTCAGCCTGGCTGTACTGAACTTATACTCCCCCTTACCCCCTGGGTCAGCAACTCTCCATGCTGCTCTCTGCTACTCATTTCCTCATCCCTCTGACCCTCTGCTAAGAGCTGTGTCCTCTCAGTTCACCTCACCACCCTTGTCTGTTTCCTCCAGGCCTGCACTGTATTCCTGTATCTTCACAGGAGATAGGCATGAGCCATGGTGACGCAACCAGTCTGGGTTACCACCATACATCCATGGTGTGGCCTTCTCCGTGGTTTATTAGGCCTGGTCAACCCATACCCCAAACCCCACATGTGCCACAAAACATGATGCCACATGTAAACAGGGATCTCAGCAAGCTAGAGTTCCTGTCCAGAGGAGAAAGCATGATGAGAAAATCTTCACCACGGCAGAGAAGTGGTTGGAAAAACCAGGGCTGTATCTTGGGGAAGAGCAGGTTCAATGGGAGACAAGGGCTGTGATCACTATCTCCAAATATCTCATGGGCTACTAAGTAAAAATAAATAAATAAAGTAAATGGCGGGGGGGGAGGGGGATATGAGGATCAGTAGGTGGAGACTGAGAGGAGGCATATTTTGGCTAAATATAGGAGGAAAAGTTACCCAGCTATTGGAGCTGCTCACATATGGGACAGACTGCTTGGAGATGGGGTAAGATCTCTAGTCTTAGAGGTAAACAAAGGCTGGGTATTGTCTTGTTGGGATGTTGTGCAGGTGACTCATATGAACTGAGTAATTGAGGCAAGGGATCAAACTGTAATTAATCTATAACTATTGGCTGAACTTTTGGTGGGATTTATAGTTGGATATGTCGTGAAGGGGTTCATGTTATTGAATGGACATTATTGTAGATGCTTCTGAGTTCCCTTTAAGCTGCAAGAGACCATAGTTCTGGGTCATCTGTGGCATCTGAGTCCACACTCAATGGTAGCCACTCAGTGCCTCGACTGCTTCCCACCACAGCTTAGCTCTTAGGGGATGATCTTTATTCTATGGGGAAGTTTGATCCTCTCAGGTCAGTTGGGTCACCAACTCAACATATCCTGTCTCCATCCCATCATTTTCATCTTCTCCTGCCAGTCTACAGGGGATCAGACTTTGTGTCCATTGAGAGATAATCCCACTGCCTGTAATTCATTCTTTCCCATTTCTTCTAGGTCCAGAGGAAGGCAAAAAATATTTCTTATTTTTTCTTTTTTTTGCATATATATTTATATATTTGCACATATATATATATACACATATATTTAGCATTTTCAATTCCTTCAATACTAAATCATATTCATATCTTTTATCTTTAAAAATCCTTAGGGGGCACCTGGATGGCTCATTCAGTTAAGCGTCCGACTCTTGATTTTTGGCTCAGGTCATGATCTCACAGTTCATGAGTTGGAGCTCTGAATAACAGCATGCAGCCTGCTTGGGATTCTCTCTCTCTCTCTCTCTCTCTCTCTGCCCCTCTCCCACTCATGCACATGCATGCTTCTCTCTTTTTCTCCCTCTCTCTCTCAAAATAAAACATTAAAAAAAATTAAAATTCTTGGATTAGTCCTATTGTCTAGTGACCCTTTCTTTACCATCAGTTCACCTCTGTTGCCTCTGTCCACCTCATCTTCTCATCTCCCTCTTGCTCCTCTGGAATCTAGAATCTGCCCTCACTGCTGTCCGGGAACAATTCTCTCCACCTTCCACTCTGGTGTCACCTGCCGCTGTCTGGGATAGATCCCAGCATTGGTCTTTGTCTCCTCCCCAGATCTGGCCCCCTTCCCACTTCTGCCTTATACCCACCTCATGTATTCAATTCATTGTGTGAGTCTTGGTTTTTCTCTCTCAAACCACTGTTCAGATTTATACCTTTCTCTTAATTCCTGACATTAGTCAAGTCTCCTATTATCTCCTACCAAGATTAATGCACCAGCTCATGCCAGCTGGTGTCTGTTCTTCACTCAGATTTACTTCATCCAGTTTACTGCTGTCACATTGATCTTCCTAAAAGCCCCCAAATCCCAAAGTCTCAGGACCTACCAGGACTCTCCCCTGCTCACCATAGTAAGAGGGCCCCCTTTTCTAAGGCCCTTCAGGGTCCAGCTTCACCCTACTCTCTACCAATCTTCTTTCTGTTCTTCTGAAGTCACACCTGCCCTGGGCAACAAGGACCTTCACGCCTGCCCTTCCTCCACGGTAACAGCTCCTTCCGTGCCTTCTCTTCCAGGGTTTGCCTTCTCTGGACTGTTTCCCTCACCACTGGGGTCCCAGACAGATGTTGCTCCTTCTTAGGCCAATGAGCACCTAGTAAGCTGGAAGTGAGTACCATTTCTTTTGTGATTCTTTTTAAGGTTTTTAATTAAAAATGCTTCTAAGTTATTTATTTCAGCAATGTCTATACCCAACATGGGGCTCGAACTCACAACACTGAGATCAAGAGCTGGTGTCCCTTGTGGATCTTTTAAAAGAAATAGAGGGGCGCCTGGGTAGCTCAGTCAGTTAAGCGCCTGACTTCGGCTCAGGTCATGATCTCGCAGTTTGTGAGGTCGAGCCCTGCGTCAGGCTCTGTGCTGACAGCTTGCCCACAGCCTGGAGCCTGCTTCAGATTTTGTGTCTCCCCCTCTCTCTGCCCCTCCCATGCTCATGCTCTGTCTCTCTCTGTCTCTCAATAATAAATAAACATTAAAAAATTGTTTTAAAGAAATAGATGTTTAGTTCATGCGGAGGCCATGTCTTATGTTTCTCTTGGGTCCCCATAACTTGTACAATGAACATCTAGGGGTTGCTCAAGAACCTCTTATTGATAACTTGATTTGGAGTTTTCAGTTCTAATCTAGAGTCCTGATTAGAGACTTGGGTTTTTATAGCCTTGAGAAATGGGGACAAGAGAAGGGGCTAAACTTGGTTTGGAAGACATGGGATGGGGTATTGCCAATAGGGCCAATAAAGTGAGCAGTAAGTCAAGATAAAGGCCAGGGGTATTGGGCAATGGTAAAAGCCAGAAAGAGAAGATGACCTCTTCCCCTCTGGAGACCTCTGGTCTAGACAAAGCAATTCTACCGTTGGGTAGAGTTGCGCAGAGAAGGGGGCAGACTACGTAAGTGAGGGTTTTCATCTTTTGAGGAAAATGAACTGAATATTTGAAGGGAGGGCTCACACTGTAATTAATTTTTGGTGATTGGCCAATTTGCCAGCAGGATTTTCCCGTGAGACGTGAGAGTACAATGTGGAGCAACAGTCCCGCCCCCCATGGGACCCAGTAGCAAGACAGAGCTGCAGTAAAGTCAGCGGTGGCTGGGCCGATGGAGACAGAGAGAGGCAGAGGCCTGGAGCAAGTGAAGAGGGGGAGGAAGGTGGGACATGGGAGCAACTGGGAGGGGTTGCTTTCCTTCCTATGGGGAGGGTAAGAGCTGCTTTTCTGCAGGTGCAATTCTAATCTTAGGGAGTGGATGGTACCAGATTTTTTTTTGAAATGGTTTAGTCTGATGTCTTGTTTAGCACACTCCATTTCAATGGCGATTTTATGCCCAAAGTGTGGCAAACTGGAATTTTTGTTAGGGGCACTTCAGGCAGATCCGACTGACTGCCATTGGGAATAATCACCACTGTGAACAATAGCAAAGCGTGTCTTCCTGTGGAGTAACAATACCTGGCTGAGAAGAGAAATAATTGGACAGAGGCAGTAATTGGAAGGGCAACACCTTGCTGATTTTCTTAATTCCAAGAGGCATAAAAATGCTGCTAAAATTATACACTAGCATTTAGCCCTAAGATTGGAGTTAATGAAAGGACCAATAACTCCGTGTACCGAACAGTAGAATATTTGGCAAAACAGGTCTTATGAAATGTGCTATAATAGAGCCCAGGAAACAGATTGGCAAAGCCTAAGAAGGAGACTGGATATTATGTTCTGATAAAACTATTAATGCAACAGAGCTCATAGAGATGGTTGTTCTACTTAGTAGAGATGTCATAAAAATCTATATAGGAAACGTGACCGTGTACTTGGTTCTTGTGGAGGAATGAAAAGAAATGTGGCCAGCGAGGTTCATTCCAGTGCTCTTGTTTGCACCCGATGAAGGCAGGACTGCTGATAGGAGGGGGTCATCTCAGAACGTATGGAGGGATCTGCTTTATCTCCATTAGTTGCAAGACGGTTTTCCTAGATGTCATCGCAGGGGGAATTTCTAGCCAGACAATAGCTGATTATGCTCTCATTGGATACGAGCCCATATTGATTAATCTGGACAAGAAAAATAATCCTTTGCCCTCGCATGGCACTTTTTTCTTTTAAACTTTGAAAGTATTTTCACTGCAGTGATAGCATTTTTTTTTTTCCTGACTGCTCTGTGCAGTAGGGCAGGCATCATTATTATGATTTTCCAGATGAGGAAACTGAAGTCCTTAGAAATTGATTGCAGGTCACCTGAGTGGCTCTGGACAGCCGGGACCAGCACCCGGGACTCCTGGCCCTCCGCCCTCACTGTGGCTAGCAGGGAATTCGCACACGCCCTGGGGTCTGTCTGCTTGGGGGCCGGGGTACCTGCGGTGCCATTGTAGACTCCCAGGCGCAGTTTGTACAGGTTTCTGCCGTCCTCCACAGAGAACTTGTCATAGTAGGCGAAGGCGGCCTCCTGGCCGTCACGCATGTCCACTCGCAGCTCGTAGCGGCCCTGGGATGTGATCCTGTGTATGTTATCCAGCCCTGGGGAGAAGAGCAGAGAATGCAGGGGCTTTGGAAAGGGGAGGGAGAATGGGACTGTGGCCTCAGACGGATGTTATAGAGGAGGAGGGGGAGCCCTCAGGCCTTGTCAGGTTATTTACCAAACAGATCTTGCTAGACTCAGAAATTTTTCCTGCAAAAAGACAAGCCCTGGTCTGCTGATGGGTTTCTACCACGGGTCAGCTCGGGGGTCCTCACACCCTGTCTTGACCCAGTTATGGACAAACCTTGAGCCTCAGGACTCCTGGCCCCGTCCTCTTCCACCTTCTACTTCAAACCGTGTTGTTGGGTGAAAAATGATAAAAGGCATTAATTACATGGGCTTAAATCCTTGGTGTGAGTGTTAGGGAGTCAGAGAAGGTGAAGAGAGGTAAAGATACTGATCAGAGGAGTTCAGGACCGGCACTAGGGGCCCAGGAGAGCCAGACATCTTACCATCGCCCAGTGGCCTGCAAAAGAGGTTCTGTTACCTTGCCCTTCCCTGTCTCAGCCTCCAGTCCTCCTGGGCTCCCCTGGTCAGCTCAGGAGATATAGCCATCTGCCCCCTGACCACAGTCCCTTTCTGTCTAATCTACCTGCTACAGCTTGCATTGCCCCCTCTGCACTGGTTTCTGGGTGGCTATGTTCCCCCATATGCTTCTCTTTGGGCTCTAAGCTTCCCAGGCCTTGGTCTGATGGATTCTCATAAGGTGCAAACCTCTGTGAGCCCACATGCTCCACAGCAATGTTTTCTGATATATATTCCCTTGTCTGCTTGCCCTGGCTGGCTGTGCTCTGGGACTTTCTGGTTTTGACCCACCTGTCCAGGCTTTGAACCACTCAGCTTGCACTGCTGGTGATGTCTGAGTCCTCCTGATTTCTATCTGCCTACTGAACCGAGGTCCTCTTGCTTGGCTGTCATATCTGATCTCTATCTATCACACACCATCATGAGAATGAAAGAATTGAGGGGATGGAAGGGAATTTAGACATTGCTTAGGTTTATCTCTTTGTGGAAAAGGAGGTTGAAATCCACACAGGTGAAATGATTGGCTGAGGGCCACCTGGATCTTTCTGCTTCCCTCTCCTCTTTGAGATTTAAAGCTTTACGTTGATTATAAGTTGAGGGCTGTTTGCTGGGGTGCTGACCCACAACCTACCCTAGCCTTGTGCTTGTGTGGTGTAGTGGATCCTGAGTGTGCCTGCCCGGATGCCCTCAGTAGATGGTGGACCTATCCCCCAGCTGCTAGATGTCTTGGCTGGTAACAACTCACAGCTACCTTCTTCTTGGATAATAACACTTGACCAAACAGGAGTCACTTCCTCCTGGCAGCTACATTCTCCCTCCCCCCTGCCTTGAAGCAGACTTTCATTAATGCCTAATGTGGGGGTACAAAATGTCAGCCCCCTTGTCCTAGTGGGGACTGACTCTGAGAAGCAATTCATGTTCCAGCACTCATGCTCACCCGAGGACGAGACTGAAGATTGTCTCCCACCACAACCACAGTTTTGCGTATTTCCCCTGCTCTATCTTGCTTCCTCCGTTCCCCTGCCCCTAAGAGCACTCACCCAATAAATCACTTAAACAAGACTCCTTGTCTCTGGCTCTGCTTCTAGGGAACCCAACTTAAGATATAAACCATGGGTCACAGTTACCCTCAACCTGAGTATTGCTGCCAAACTATATCTCACCAGGCCATGCCTCTGTTCAAGAGCCCTCACTGGCTCCCTCTTACCTATGGCATTAGGTCAAGACTTTTCTTCCCAGCTTTAGGTACCATAATGTGCCTTCATTCAACCCACCTAACCTCATTTTCTTCTTTCCCTGACCTGCACCTTTCCTCTCGGTGCATAGTTTCTTTACTCTTGCATTTGCGTCTGTCAGAAGGATCCCCGCCTTACCTCTTTTTTTGTCCCCTTCCTTCCTGCTTCTTTTGACTCATCCGTCGGCACCTCCTCCACACAGCTGACCCCTCCCCTGTCTATCTGTGGCCTTCTCCTTGGTACTTGGTGGGTTTATAGTGTTTCTCAGTGTGGGATGGCCTTTCTCACCATATGAGAAATACTTTGGGAATAAGGGCTACTAAATAACCTTAAACATATAGGGAGAAAGGTATTTCCAAATTCTATTTCTTCCTTAATAGGTGAAGGAGGAACCTTAACTCTAATCCTAACCTTGACTCCCAGTCTCTGTTTGGTTCTAGTGCTTGGTAGTGAGCCCCCAACACTTTTTAATCTTTGTTTGTACCACTCCCAGCAGCATCAGCCTTGAGGGCCCCGTATTTAACTGTCATTTAATAATATTAATATTGTTTCCTTTTCGTTGTGTTAATTTTTAAGTCTCCTTTTTATTTTGGCACATGATAACTAGCTTGCCATTTTGGGCAATGCTATTAAGTTTCTTCCCCCAAACAGTAGATTTAACTAAATAAAGCAAGCGATACAGAGGGAATTTAAGTGTGTGGTAGTTTAGCTACTTCACAGATTATGCAAGAATTGTGGAAGCGGTGTTAAGTGCCTGAGGTCTGGGGAACACGAGCCCTGTCTGCCGAGCCCACGGATTTGTGTGCATTGCACTGGCCTCCCAAGCTGTATGGAAACTTCTAGAAGGTAAAAATACTTCCTATTCACTTGACTTGTCTCTCAACGTTCTTACCTTGTAGTTTTATTACCTACATCAGCAAACATAGATCTGGGCATCTAATAGGTACTCAATAAATTCTTGTCATTAATTGACTGATTGATACCTATACATTAAGTACCTACTCTCTCAAGCACCATAACAGGCAATGGGATTAAAAGAGGACTATGATGTGGTCCTAGTCCTGAAAGAACTTTACGCAGTATAGTCAAGAGAGACAGAGAGGAAAATGGCCACTGTGCTTTGGGCCCACAGAAGAGGGAGTGGTCAATTGTCCCACAGGCCAAGGGTGAGAACAGTGGGCAGGATAGGTTCTGTGGAGGAAGAGGAGTTTAGTTGGGTCTTTGAATATACACAGATGGACACCAAGGTGTCCAGAGGAGGGACATGGTCGCTGTGAGAGCGTTCCGTGCAGACGAAGCATTAGGGATCGTGGATGTCTGGAGTTTGGTGTGTGTATGGATGGGGGTGGGGGTGGGGAGAGGGGTGGGGTGCCTAGTGGCGGGGAGCAGTCTCTGGAGGTAGATTAGAGAGGGCCTTGACCTTAGCTAAGGTGTTTGGCTTTCACCTGGTGGTGATGAGTCATTGAAAGGGTTTACAGATGAGGTTAACCTCACCCTAACCTTTGGGTGAGGAAGCCGGCCATGTGACGATGGAAGGGCAGGGAGGTCGGGTGGGGGGCTGTCATGCGAGCAGCCAGGAGAAAGACAGTGAGGCCCCGTGAGACGGTGATGGGGACGCAGAAAGGAGACCACAGCTGTGGAACCCGGTTGTTTGCCTGTCCCCCTGCCTTCCCGTACACATCACTGTGAAAATCTAACCAAGCGGGAGATGGAGGCAACAGATGCACCACTTTCTGGGATTGGCACCGCGGCCAGCTGCGTGGATGGGGTGCGGATTCACCTTCACACACCGGTTCGGTTCTCAATCTACGCCTCCTGCTTGTGTCAGACCCCTGGGAGATTGCAGGTCACTTCCAATGCCACTCTCACGTTTTCCCTTCCCTCGCCAGGTCAGGTGATCACATTCCTCCAGGGAGCTGGGGCAGGGCAACCGCCTCGGTTCTGTCCTGACCGGCAGGCTGGCCCGCCAGCGCCTGGCTTCTGAGAGGTGACTGGCCGGCTCGCTGTGTGTCCCCCGCCCCCTCCCCCACCAGGTGGCTTACTTCCTCTGTAGTTGCCTCATGTCAAGACCCATCAGCATAAGAGACTATTAATGAGGATGGGAAGAGACAGAGCAAAGAGGAAAACACCACAATAAGATAAAAACAGATCAATAGTGGAGCCAAACAGAGCCAAGAGGTACTGAAAGCAATTCACGAGCTGTCAGCTTCTCAACAGCCACGGCGTTTCCGATAATCCTAGACGGACACGCAAAGGAGAGAGATGGACGAGAAGCCAGAGCAGGGCTCCGAGGGAAAGCACAAAGGAGGATTACCCAGCCAAAACTCATCCTCCAGGTTCCCGAAACCAACACGGTACTCAGCCCATTTCCGGAAAAAATCGGTTTGGCCATTCTGCCGTCTCTGAAATACCTGTGAGGGAGAAAGGGGGGAAAAAGTGAAACTAAGAGAAGAAACTCTCAAGAGTAAAACTGCTATAACCGAGTTTTGTATCTGCTGCGACAAAGACGCTCAGATGAAGAGCACTGCAGTACAGAGCCCGGTGTTGGCACAGCACTCTTGCTGGACGTACTGGGAGCTCTTCTCCTGAAGTGCAGAGGCCCCTGATGAATAGGCCAGGGTGTGATGTTGACACTAATTTGCACCCCTGCGATACACAAGGGACTCAGGATACATATCAAGCCCCCAGATAGGCAAGGGAAACAGGCTTGGCTCTCCAATTAATCTTTTTGCGGCAGAGTGTAGAGGAAAGCATTTTGCACCCAAAGAACAGGACCAACTTCAAATCAGCTAGTAACTGTCATCATCCCATTGCAGGCAAAGCAACAACATATCGTTCGCTTTCCGAGCTGTTTAAGTGCTAATTTCATTTAACCTCCAATGCATCAGCCTCGGCTTCAATTTCCAATTATGCTTTAAGAAGGAGGCACAAATATGTCAGAAACATAAAAGAAAATGTCTCCCAAGAGTAGCTTATGAGCACAGCCACCATTTAACTCCATTAAAAAACTATCCATTCTGCACCAAGAAAAATCCAGTGCTGTGTGCTAGCAGCAGAAGGTGGGGAGAGGGCGGGGGGTGGTGTGGGAAGGGGGCCCTGCAAGCACGCAGGGACTGAGCTAATGCTGGGCTGCTTTAGGGCCAGGTTGTGGGAACTCTCCCATCCGTCTTATGGTGAGCTGCACTGATAGGTGGGGACATCTGTGAGGCTGTCCTTTGTCTTCTCTTGGTATTACCCTAGTAGACACGGAAGGAGGGTGTCTGGCTTTTCCTGAACACTGGTGCTTCTTGAAGGCTGCGACAGCTCTGGGGAAGAACCAGGGAGGCCAGGGAAGGGTGGGGCAGGGGAGGCCTTTGTAACTAGAGCCGGCTATCCAGGCTCCACCCCTCATCTGCCCCTCCATTTACTCTTCCCATAGACCTCCCCATTGAGGCTCCCCTGCTCCTGCAGAGGGCCCTTCTCCTACAGAGGAACCACCCCTTCTTTTCCTACAGCCTACAGCAGGCAAGATCCTTGGACTTATCTGACCACTACTCCCTTTCCCCGGCACTCTGGAACCATATTCCTGGGGCTCCTACACAGGGTCAGGTCACTGCAGTCTGTGGCCTCAATACCTTCTTCCTTCCAGTGCTGGGCCAAACCTATGCCTGGGCTACTGAGCAAGGGCCCAGAGGCAACAAAGAGCCCCAAGATGGACAGGTGAGGGGTGGATGAAGAACGGCCAGAGGATGGTGAAATTTGGATCCGTAGGCGCTGATCCAGATGGATGAGACACCAAGGATGTTTGTGTACGTGGAGAACAGCCACATGTACTTACAATCCAGCCACCCCCATCGGTGGTCATATCGCAGTACACCTGTAACTTCCGGCTTAGCTCTCCATTGAGGAAGATGGTGTAAACCCCACTCAGAGTGTCTCCATTCATCAAATGCTGGGCACAGTCTTGAGGATGAGGAAACACCCGGCCCCCTGCATAGGAAAAGAGGCAATTTCCAGAAAGGGTCCTTTCTCCTACTATGCATAATGGGCCCTTGGGTTGGAGAAGGTTGTGGAGGGCCTCGTGGCACTTTGTCAAGAGCTGTAAGAAATCCTCGCTGAATCTCAAACTGTGTGTGGGAACACTGCATCATCCTGCATTCCCCCTCTTTAACTGATGTCGGATTTATTAAACAATATACAGTTTTATGGGATCTGAGGACCAAAGATCTGGATTCACGGTCTCGCTCTTTCACTTACCTGTTTGTTTGGCTTCAGGCAGATGGCCTGACTTCCCTGGGTATCAGTGTTCTTGTCAGTAAAATGGAGATAACAAAAATATCTCCCCCCCACCCCCCCTTAAGAGTGAATGTGTGTTAATGTAGCTAGTGGGGTTACTCAGGTGCTGATTACAGATGCACGGGCCACAGGAAATCACTGTAGAGCCCACCTTTCAAAAGGATGAGAGGCAGTAAGCAAAACCTTCTGCCATCCTCACACCAGCATGAAGAAATGCCCGAACAAGCTCTGCGTTAACAAGATGGATCTCTACTCCTCAAGCAAAATAATCTCCCGATTGGACTAAACAATCAAATGGCCATGTTTTACAGTTCAGCGTTAAGTTTGAGGAAAGGGCAGGGGAGACAAATCACTGCTCATCTTTCAGAGAGAACAGCCCAATTTGTAGAACAATATCTAATTAGCTGAAAGAGAAGCTTAAATCATGTATCTTGAAGAGCTTAGCTTCAGGGCAAATTTTAATACTTAGCAGACAAGCCAAGAAGCAGAGATCCCACCGGAGGAGATTTCTGGACTGAAGGAGTGGATAGGGCAAGCACAAGGAAGAGCGTGCCGCGTAAGGAAAAGTGGTTCTGGTGCTCTGTAAATACAATGATGTTCAGGGTCAATGGAGTGCAGTTGATGTGGTTTTGCATCCTTGAATTGTAGCAGTTATGAGGAGTCTGGGTAGGGACCTCACGTATCACTCACTACCGTGTCCCCTAGTGGCGGGCTCGGTGCACTACAGGTGTGACAGAGGGCCACTTGGAGTCAGCTGGGGGGTCAGAGCAAGTGGACAGCATAATGCCACACAGGGAAGGTGATGTAATATCCTCACTGAACACTCTGGTCATCTAAGGCTCCTGTCACAGATCATCTGTGAAGCATCCTGTGTTAGGAAGAGGTCACTGGGATTCAGTGGATGTGCTAACTCCTAGCACAGGAACTGTCCAGCTTGCTGTCATACCATGGTCAAGGGGCACTGCCATTTAAGGTAGTTTAGAACAAGGGGGCCTCCTCCTTCAGACACATTTGTACCAGGGAGTAACAATACATTTCTATAAAACTTATACTTGACAAAGTGCGTTTTATTTCTAGTTGATTCTTGCAAGAAACTTGGAGAGAAAGGCTGATTGTTATAGATCAACTGGATTGTTATTTTTCAGACAAAGAAACTGTACTCAGGAAGATCACACAACTTCCACTGGTCGCGTGAACTCAAGTGTTGGGACCCCAAGTCAAGTACTCCCTACAGTTGACTAAATGGAATGTCACATAGGCATACAGTTCACACGATCTACATCTATCCATACAGCAAAGGATTAATTGATGTCTGTATTTATCTTATAAACATATAAAGCCCCAAAGGTTAAAGTTACCTCAGGAAGTTCTATGTTCAAATTAAACATATTTATCCCCCAAACTGATTTTCTTAAATAGCTGAGGAAAAGCTCTTAACTTTTGTCTCCAGCATGTCTTAGAGCCTGATTGGAGTTCTTGACTCCACAAATTTATAGAGGTTACAATTATGTTTCAGGGGACAGGTGTAAGCGAGCACTTCCCCTCTCCCTGTTGCTTCGGGAGCACTGTGATTATGTCTTGGCTTCTGGGCCTTTCTCCACCTGGTCTCTGCAGCAACCAGCCTGTCTTCCTTCCCTTCTCCACTCTTCCCTCATTGCCCGACTTTCTTGCTTGAGAAGATCAGCACAGAACGTTCTTGGCCATCAGCTCGCTCCTACCTCATGTGTTAAATAGTCCTTTTTCCCTGGGGCCCTGGGTGGCTCAGTCGGTTAAGCATCCGACTTCTGCTCAGGTCATGATCTCACAGTTTGTGGGTTTGTGGGTTCGAGCCCCATGTCGCGCCCTGTGCTAACAGCTCAGAGCCTGAAGCATGCTTCTGTTTCTGTGTCTCCCTTGCTCTCTGCCCCACCCCTGCTCATGCTCTGTCTCTCTCAAAAATAATAAACATTAAACATTTTTTAATAAAATAAAATAAAATAAAAATAGTTCTTTTTCCCTAATCAGCTTAGCTCCTTAAAGGGGCCAGAACTCCCAATTTTTTGCCAATATCCAATGTGTCCCCAACAGAACATCTTCCCCCAACCCTCATACAAATACACATCTAAAATAGAACCAAACTTCAGGATAGGTAAATAAATGATGTTATACAGGTTTCTTCACCTTGATGATGTTGATTATTTAATATTTGTTAATACTAAAGTTAGTGATACTTTAAAAAGGCTCAAACACATTAGTTGCTTTAAAGGTAGGTCTACCAAAAATAAATATAGTGAACTGAGATGAATTTGCCCTGGAGAAGTTTTGAAACATCTGAAAGACTGTCATATAAAAAATGGATTCATGTTTTTTAAGTCAGAAAATGGGAATAAAGAAAGAAAGAAAGAAAGAAAGAAAGAAAGAAATTTATTATTTTAAAGATGGCATCCAAGAGTGGAAAACAAGTAAGAGACAGGGCAGGGAGAGAAAAAGTCTCTTCCTTCACTTCCTTCAATAATAAATTTCTTTATTATTAATAAAGAAATAAATAAATAAAGAATTTAGAAATTTATTTCTAAATGAATAAAGAAAAAGTGGATTTAAGCGGTCTCAAAGTTTAGAGGAGATGAAACTCACAGATTGTCCCCTGGGAGAAGAAGGGCTGTATTTTCTTCCTCCTGGGCCCCCACCCTGGGCTGGATGGTGGAGGTGCTCACCAAATGTGTTTGGGGCTGATGCATAGTTGCCGGGTACACTTGTCTTACTGTTGACAAATTGCAAGGCCACCTGGTTGTTTCTAGATTCGTCATAGTCTGTGGCATTAATGGAAGACAATCAACAAGCATTGTGCAGCGACTAGGGTTTTCTTGGGGTTTGGAGAAGACAACTCTACCACAAAACCACTCCTTTCCACCTTCTCTGGCTGTCAATATTGCCAGAGTTTTGCCTCATATCACTAGTCCTTGATCAAATCATTATTCCTTTTCACCAGATGAGAGGAGGCAGAGGCTCACTAATTGTTCCCAAGTGGGCACTTCATTGAAATCTAGATTCCTGGGTTCTGCAGCAGATGAACTGAATCAGAATATTAGGGGGTGGCAGGGGATCAGTGTCTTACCAGATCTCCTCAGATGAGTCTGAGGAACAGCTGGATTTGAACTCCACTCTTTCTCGGGTACATTTTCCTCTTAGAGAGGCCAAGAGATAGAGTTGGTAAGCCACGCTGTGTCCCCTAGGGGCCCGGCAGCCTGCTTTCTCTGCCTAGATCCTATGCTCTAGTGACTAGACTGAGTGTCTCAGTCTCTTCCTCCCTCCCTCCCTCTTTCCTTCCCCATCTTTCCCAGTAGGTATGTCTTGAGCAGGCCAGTCCCAAGATTTAGGCTGGGTGGCCTGGGAAAGAGAGGGAATAAGAGATGTTATTTATCCTTGAGTTTAAGCCTTGTGTTGAGTTTTTTTTTTTTTTTCTATTAAGCTCTGTGTCGGGGGTTGTTAGACCTTGGCTTAGCTGATTATAAAGAATGCACCGAGGGGCACCTGGGTGGCTCAGTCTGTTGAGCGTCCGACTTCGGCTCAGGTCATGATCTCATGTTTTGTGGGTTCCAGCCCCACATCAGGTTCTGTGCTGACAGCTCGGAGCCTGAAGCCTGCTTCAGATTCAGTTTCCCTCCTCTTCTTGCTCCTCCCCCACTTTCACTCTGTCTGTCATTATCACAAAAATAAATAAACATTTAAAAAAATTGAAAAAGAGGAATGCACTGATTTCTGCTCTGCTGTGTTCCTTGCATGTATACTGTGGTTTCATACATTCTTAGGAGATTGTCAGGACAGATTTCAGGCATCTCTAGATGTCACGCCATTTAATATCATCAGAAACTCACCTTTGACCTTAACATAGATCGTTCCAGTGATCTTTCCAAGGCAGAAATTTTAGGACCAAAAACTTTTGTTCCCTGAGGTACCATAACTGAGGCCTGGCTTCACAAAGAGCCTTTTTTTTCTTTCTTTCTTTCAAAGCACAACCTGCAGTGATTACCAAGTTAAGAGGAAAGCGATGCCAAGTGATCGGTACACTGGGATGTCTCATGGTTAAGTGTTTGTAGGTGTAATTGTGAGATCAACAGGACTGGGGCACTCACCGGAAGAATTGCTAAGAAATTGGTTTGTGTTGGGCATCCGAAGGCTGAGTGCTGAGTGGGGTGAAGTGAGCTATGTGACATACAGCACAATCAGACAACCCCCAGCTGGCTGGGAGTGAAGGAAGAGACTTTTTCTCTCCCTGCCCTGTCTCTTACTTGTTTTCCACTCTTGGATGCCATCTTTAAAAGAGTCAGAGTAGATGGCTTTGGAGAGCATCTGCCTATTCATATGACCTTAGCATCCGGACCAAAGCCATGATGCCAGTGTTTCCTTCTGAGGACAGCCTCAGCAGGTGTCTGTGTAACTACACAGCAAAGTGTGCTGCTCCACAGAAGCACAGGTGGCTGCCTCTGGCCACCAGCACTTAGACTGTTCTTCCCAGAAGTGGGTTTCTGGTTGGCAGGTTTGTGGAGGGTAGTCTGAAGTCATGGACAGGGCAAAGTTACCTGTTCAGCGCACATGGGCTGTGAAAACCTACCACCTTAGCCTCCTTAATAGCATCTTCTAATTTATTACTTGTTTATTCTTTTATATATTCATCCAACAAACATATAGGGGGCATCTGTTGAGTTCTAAATGTTGTGCTAAAAGATGGGAATATGAAGAATAAAAGGACGCAGTCCCATCTTTCAGGTTTCTCACACTCTGGTGGGAGAAACCAACAAATATAACCCCAAGCTCTAAGTGCTCTGGGGAAGAGGTAAATATAGAGAGTTATCAAACATGGAGGTGGGCATTCAATGAAGCTTGGGGCTAATGAAGGTAAGGGGAACGGTAGAGCCTGGGATGTGGCAGGATTAGCAAGTGCTACTGAGAAAGTACTTCTTATTTTAGGAACTGATGCAGAAATTAGCTACAGATTGGTGGGAGAAGGGTGTCCCAGGTCTGTACAAAAAGTATGGCTTATTTGGGAAACTGCAGAGTTAGCCAGGAGCTGGTCTGAGTGGATGAGTGAGAGCTTCAGGGAGGTAAGTAGGGACTGGATCATGGCATTTAAGGAGCTGAACTATCTTGGGCAGGTGGTAGAATGAAGAGACCATTGATGGACTTTAAGCTCAAGTTTTTAGAAAGATTGTTCTTACTGTGGGGTGAAGAATGAATTAGATTGGGGTGAGACTGGAGTTAAGACCCAATTCAAGAGGGAATCTGGGAGGAGAAGTGACAAAAGTCTTTAAGGGTATAATAGGAATGGAGAATCAACTGAACAATAGATAACTTGGATACCTTCACCTGAAGCGGAGTTGCTGAGGAAGGTCCTCAAGCTCTGCAGACCATCTGCCTCTACCCACCATGGGCAAACTCAGTAGGCTTCCAAATCTTCTTTTCAAAGATAAGCTAAAGGTACTCTTACAGAGCAATATTCTGACATAATTTGCCTTATTCTGTGGATTCACTTATATCAGGAAACCCAGTTCCATGGCAGATGAGTTGATCACAGACTAGCAGCTGTCAGCCTGGCCCCTCTCTGTGGCTCTTGATTGGACCTCGCAAGGAGAGGGCTGGATCATGGTAATGCCTCCTGTCTGGTCTTTTCCTGCCATTCTGACCCCACTTATATCTACTCTCCATTTTTAATGAGTGCTTTTTTAAAAATAATGTAAATGTGATCCTATCTCATCCTATCTCTCTCTTGCCAAATAACCTCCAATGGCTTCTTCAGTGCAATGGCTCCAATTGCAATAGCTTCTTGCATTTAGAAGAAAATCCAAAATCCTTACCTTGGCCTACAAAGCCCGGTACGCTCTGGCTCTGCCTTGGATTTCATACCCTCTCTTGCTGGCTTTCTTCTAATCTGCTGAACATACCAAACTTATTCCTCCTTTGGGGTATAGTAATTACTCTTACTAGGTCTGGAATGCTCTTCTTTGTGTAATTTGCTCTCATCATTTAAGCCCTGGCTCAAATATCTCAGTTCAAAGGGAGGCCTCTTCTGACCATCTTAGTTGAGGCCAGAGTCTATGATAGGGGAAGGAAGTGACAATCAGAAAACACTTCCTGCCATAAGAACTGTCCTAGAGGTCAGCTCTTTACATCTGTGCCTATTCCATTACTGGTTATTTTTTTAAATAATATTATCTCTACTTGAAATTACCTGTTTTCCTTCCTTTGTCTATTCCCAACTGCCTCATCCCCTTGAATATAAGTTTCAGGAGGGTGGGCATCTGGTTCATCTTGTTCATTACTTTATCCTCAGACCTTAGAACAGTGTTTGACTCATGGTAGATGCTGAGTCAATATTTGCTAAAGGTATAAAGGATATAAAGCACTATATCCACTCCTATGATTATGAAAAGGGAAATTACAGTTAGATTTTCTGAAAACATTTGAGACAATACAATTAAAAATTGGCCAGATAAAATCCTGTGTATAATGACATATAAGGTCCTTCTATAACATTCACAATGCCATCTTATAACCGAGGCAGATGGTATTGATGTTTGAAAAAATTCACTGCCCTCCCTAAAGAGTGATTGAACATCCCCATCCTGCTGAATATCATAAACAATTCTATGTAAATAAATTTAAAAACTTGGATGAAACGGACCATTTCCTTGAAAATCACCATCTACCAAAAGTCACCCAGGATGAAATGGGTAACCTGAACAAGATTATAACTATTAAAAAAATTGGATCTGTGATTACAACCTTTAGAAAAAGAATCTCCAGGCCCAGATGGCTTCATTATTAATTCTATCAAACATTTAAAAAAGGAACATCACCAGTTTTATACATTCTTTTATAGAAAATGGAAAAAGAGGGAACATTGACAACTCATTCAATAAGGCCAGCATTACCTGGATACAAAAACCAGACACAAACAGTACAAAAAAAAAGAGAAAAAGAGTAGGTCAGAAAAAAGTTTTGAAGTTCTATTTTTGTTTCTCCCCCATACTTTCATGGACTATTCATTATCTACCTCTTCGTGTGTCCTTGGTTCTTCTCTATTACACACATAACAGACACAGCAGCTGATAACCCCAAAGAGACATGAGCGCATAAGCCAGAATGTCCATCACTGGAGAGTAAGATTACTGAGAAAGAAAGACCACAGTCTGTGTGACATCCATCACCTGATGCAGAACTATTAGAATAGTAGGTCCAAGTTTAAATTAAGCATGACAGCTTTATTTAAGGAGGTAAGAAAGGAAATTAACAATATAAAAAAATAACCAAAATCATGCACAATTAAGTAGAAATATTAGGCATGAATAATATAATAGTTGAAAGTAAGAACATAATGGATGGGATGAATGGAGAATTTAGATCCAGCTAAACACAAATAAATGACTTGAATGATCAGATGGAGGAACTTTCTGAAAAGATTTAAAAGCAAGATAAAAGGCAAGAAAACATAAAGACAAAGCTAAGAGATTTGGAGGAGAGAATATACATTCCAACATCTAACTAATAGATGTCCTAAAAAGGAGAAATAAAAACAGAAAGAAATATCTAAAGAAATAATGAAGATAAATGTCTCAGAATTAAAGATAAAACACCTCAGATTTAAAGGGCTCTAGGAGTGTTGGACGAAAGATAAAAAGAAAAACAAACCCCAAGACATATGGTGAAGTGGAAGACTGTAAAAAAGAAAGAGAAACATTCTAAAAGCTTCTAGAAAGAGCAGACCGCCTCCAGAGGGAACAAGGATCAGACTGACATCAGACTTCTCAGTGGCAACACTGCATATGAAAAGACAATGGAATATTTTAAAATATAAAGGAAATAAATATTGGAACCTAACATTTTGTATCTCTGATCACATTGCAATTCAAATGTGAGGGTATGATTAAAAAAAAAAAAAATGCTCCGGGCATGTGAGATTTCATGAGGTCTGCCTTACAAAATCCTTTCTGGAAAATCTAGAGGAAGCACACTTCAGAAGAGTGACAAATGCTACAGATATGAAAAGTAAGCGTGGTTAAATACTTGAGTAAGATGTCTTCTTTTTGCCTTAAATAAAAGACTATCACAAAACAGGAGGGGAAAATGCCTATTTTTAACAACCCACAGCCCAAATCCACACAGGGTTGGTTTGGGTGAAGGTGAAAGGGACAGGGAGTGGGGAAGAGTCCAGAGGGTTTGAGAACATGCTCAAGTACCTGGATTGCTGCAGGGAAGGTACTATATTGATCAGTTTAAGAAATTTATAGGGACAAGTAAACATGAATATGGATCTTAAATCTAAAAGCTGGCTCTTTGAAAATATTAATATTGATTAATGTTAATAAGGCTGATTAAAAAATAAAGACCGAAGTTGCCAAAAATAAGCTGAAAAAAAAAATAAGCTGAAAATAGCTGCAGATATAGTAGAGATTAAAAATAAAGTCTTTCGAAGAATTTCATGCTACTAAAATTTAAGACTCAGATGAAATGAATAAACTCCTAGAAGGTTATAAAGTGCCACAACTGGTATAAGAAGAAACTGGGACTTTAGACAGATAATGCAGAGATACTAGTCCATCTCACATCCCTAAAACAAAGAGAAACAACCAAAATGACAACAAAAAATGCCCTAATGGTTTTAGTGATGGGTTCTGTTGTAAGCTACTCCAAAAAAAGTATGAAAAAGAATGAAAATTGTCTAGATTTTTTAAATGAATCTAGTGAAACATGGATTTCAAAACTCAATAAGGAACCATGTACATGAGAAAATGTATAGGTCAATTTCACTTATGATTGTAGATGTGTAAACAGGTTAAACAAAATTTTACCTAATCAGACCCAACAGTGCATTAAAAAAAAATCACATTCAGGTGAGGTTTCTCCTAGGACTATACAGAAAACTCTATCAGTGTACTTTATCTCGTTATTAAGATAAGGATAAAAATCATATAATTAACTCAGTTGATGCAGAAAAAAGCGATTTGAGAAAGTTTAACCACAAAGTTTGTGACAAAAACTCTTAGCTTCAAATAGAAGAAAATTCTTTAACTTAAATGTTTTAAACTTCAAACCTAAGCGAATATTACCTTGGTTTATTTAAGATTAGCTAATTATATATTTATTTTATTTCAATAAACATTTTTTTTAATGTTTATTTATTTTTGAGAGATAGAGACAGAGTGCAAATGGGAGAGGGGCAGAGAGAGAGGGAGACACAGATTATGAAGCAGGCTCCAGGCTCTGAGCTGTCAGCACAGAGCCCGACGCTGGGCTGGAACTCACGGACTGCGCGAGATCATGACCTGAGCCGAAGTTGGACGCTTAACTGACTGAGCCACCCAGGCGCCCCTATATTTATTTTATTTTAGAAAAGCTTCTGTTTTCCCATCAAAAAGAAGCTTAAAAATGAAGACTTAGCAAAAAGTATGCAACATGAAGCTACAAGTAAGCATTCCCTTTAAGAATGGGAACAAGTAAAGGTTACCTAATCTCACCGTTCAGTTTAACATAGTTCTTGAGGTCCCAGCTAATGGGACAAGGGATAGAAAAGTAAATAAATAAGAGGTATAAGGATTAGAAATATATAGATAAGACCATTATTATTTGTAAATGATATAAAACATTTACCTAAAAATATCAACAGAAATAATAGATAATTAGAATTAATAAAAGAGCTCAGTGGGATTGCTGGGTATGAGATCAATACGCAAAAATCCATAGCATTTTTCCATATCAGCAATAAGGAACTAGAAAATAATTTTTAAAGTTCAATGAAAGTCACCGAGCAATAAGAAATTGTAAATTGTTTAGAAATTAGCCAAGAACATAATGTTATAGAGAAATACTTAAAATCCTATTAAAGAGCACAGATATTATTTGAATGAATGAAGACACATTGTATACTTTTAGAAGGGATGACTTAGTATTCTAAAGATGTCAGTTCTCTCCAAATTACTTTATAAAATTATTGCAATTCCAGTCTAAATTCAAGACGAAATTTCTTTTGTGGAACTTGATAGACTTATTTTGAGATGCCTATGGGACAATGAAGGTCACAAGAGCTGAGTCAACTTCAAAAAAGAAAAGTGATATTAATATTGAGATATTAATATTAAGATACTGAGTGATCGATATTAAAACACAATGTAGTGTTGGCTATAGAGCAGACCATGGACTAGAATATGGAGTTCGGAGTTCAGAGACGGATACATGTACATATGGAAACCTAATATACAGTAAAGCAACACAAATCAATGGAGAATAGATGGATTACTTAGTAAATGATGTTGAGGAAACTGGCTTACCATATGAAGAAAAATGAAACTGTATCCTTACTGGGGCAGCTGCGTGTCTCAATCAGTTAAACGTCTGACTTTTGGTTTTGGCTCAGGTTGTGGTCTCATGGTTCGTGAGTTTAAGCCCCATGTTGGGCTCTGTGCTGATAGCGTGGAGCCTGCTCAAGATTCCCTCTCTCCCTCTCTCTCTGTCCCTCCCTTGCTTGCTTGTATGCAGTCTCGCTCTCAACATAAATAAATAAACTTAAAAAACTATATCCTTGGGGCACCTGGGTGGCTCAGTCGGTTGAGCGTCCGACTTCGGCTCAGGTCATAATCTCACAGTCCATGGGTTCGAGCCCCGTGTCAGGCTCTGAGGAGCTTGTTTCAGATTCTGTGTCTCCCTCTTTCTCTGACCCTCCCTGTTCATGCTCTCTCTCTCTCTGTCTCAAAAATAAATAAAAATGTTAAAAAAAAAATAAAAAAAAAACTATATCCTTACTTAATACCACATAAAAATGACTAAATATAAAAAATCTAGAAAGTTAATAAAGGTACACATAGAAGAATACCTTTGTGTCCCACAGGCAGGTAAAGACTTAAAGACTTCAGAAACTCAAATAATGCTAGGTAACACTTACTTATCACAGGAACTCTGATAGAAAGATAGGCTGTATGTGCAGGCAATTTATAGAAAAAGGCAACTCGAAAGGCTAACAAGCATAGATGAGATGTTTAAACTCAAACTTGTTATTATTTAAAGAAATTCAACTATATACACAATGGAATACTACGTGGCAATGAGAAAGAATGAAATCTGGCCTTTTGTAGCAACGTGGATGGAACTGGAGAGTGTTCTGCCAAGTGAAATAAGTCATACAGATAAAGATAGATACCATATGTTTTCACTCTTTTTTTTTTTTTAAATTTTTTTTTCAACGTTTTTTATTTATTTTTGGGACAGAGAGAGACAGAGTATGAACGGGGGAGGGGCAGAGAGAGAGGCAGACACAGAATCGGAAACAGGCTCCAGGCTCCGAGGCATCAGCCCAGAGCCTGACGCGGGGCTCGAACTCACGGACCGCGAGATCGTGACCCGGCTGAAGTCAGACGCTTAACCGACTGCGCCACCCAGGCGCCCCATATGTTTTCACTCTTAAGTGGATCCTGAGAAACTAAACAGAAGACCATGGGGGAAGGGAAGGAACAAAAAAGTTAGAGAAGGAGGGAGCCAAACCATAAAAGACTCTTAAAAACCGAGAACAATCTGAAAGTTGATGGGGGGGGGGGGGTGGGAAGGAGGGGAGTGTGGGTGATGGGTATTGAAGAGGGCACCAGTTGGGATGAGCACTGGGTGGTGTATGGAAACCAATTTGACAATAAATTTCATCTTAAGAAAAGAAAAAAATAAAGAAATTCAACCAGAAAATTAAATCTCAATTATGCCTATTAGACTGTCAAAAGTTACAAAGCTGGATCATGTCATTAGGAAACAGGAGCCGTCATGAACTTCCGTAGGGAGTGTGGACTAGCATAGCCATGCCAAAGAGCAATACTTAGTTAAACCAGGTAAACACATACCCCCTGACCCAGTCATTCCTCTTCTGGGAACATATCCCAAAGGTGATGCCTCACTGATTCATAAGAGGGCACATATAAGGTATTTTCTGCAGCACCATTTGTGGTGTGGGAGGCTGGGGACCATCTGCTGTCCATCTTGGGAGAATGGAGAGGTAACATGCGATGGATGAACAGCACGCAGTGTTTTGCAACAGTTGGAAGCCAGAGACTAGGCACCTGTACTACAGCATCGATGGGTCTTAAAAACAGCGCTGAGTAGAAAATACGAGAGCAGGGAATGAATCGTGTAATCCAATACCGTTTGCACACATTTGAAATATACTCAAAACTTGCCCAAGAACACATTTTTCAAAAACACATATAAACCAAAGGACACAAATTCAACACCTCAGACCGGTTGCGTGTAGCAGGCACAAGAAAAGGTGAAAGCAGAAAGAAAGAAATGAATAAATATAGAGAGGGCCCTTGGGGGTCATGGATGGGAATACTTTGTTCAAATGGGGTCTGTAGTGCCCTCCTTCCACACAGTCAGGTATCCAAGAAAGGAGAAGGTGGGCCTCTTCTTTTGGGGGATTGCTTATTTCAACGGAGCTGGCACGCCAGCTGTTTCTAAGTAGTGGAGCAGAGGGAATCCTCTCCAGTTCCCTACTTTGGTGAAGGGGGAAGTGTGGTATAAATGAGAGTAGGAAGCAGTGCACAGTGGGCATTGGAATTCCCAACTGATAATTACGTGGATTTGCATGACCCACTATCTATTGTCCAGGGATCCGGGATTTGCCAATCCTTATTAATTTTTACAGCTTCAGAACTGAAGCTTGTGTTAGAATAGACTCCCAGAGCTTTTCCTGAAAAGCCCCAGAGAGCAGCTCAGCCTGGATGTGGGATAGACTGGAGCAAAGGTAATAAAGAAAACTTCTCATTACTCATCTCTGGGTACCTCCACAAATGATTGTCTTCGCTTAACCTCAAGGTCAAGACAACCTATTTTATAGTGTTCGCTGTCTCTGAGGACAAGCTTTAGTGAGCGTCTTGTTTGCTTCTTATAGTATTAAAAGAGACAATGAAACCTGCGTCTCAGAAGATCATTTCACCAAGTCCCTGTTGCTCTACGGGGAATATTTGTTTCCTCATTTATATTCATGTCTCTGAAAGACAAGTAGACCTTGAATGAAATTTCAGGCGACAGTAAATTATAAATAATGTATCCATATTTTTTCTCTTCCATACTACTTGTATTTAATTCCCCCTAGAGTCTTGTGCAAACACCAGGGACAACAGGACAGACAGCTATTAACATGATGGAAAGAATGAAATGGGTTTATGCTCTATAGCAGGAATACAGCAAGGGAGGATATCTTGATCAAAGAAAGTTTCTGAGGTTTTGTGGGAGTGAGTTCTTTTCTTCTCGCTCTCTCTTTTATTTTTATTTTTAAAAGCATCTCAACTCTTTTCCAGACCATTAAATAGACATCTGCTTGAAATGAGCCTCTTATTGCGGCCCACCCAAGGCAAGATGAAGGTTTGTCAGCGGATGGAGGCCACTTAGGGGCCCAGCTCTAGGCTCTTTTGTTCCATAAGACAAGGCATAGAAAATGCTTAGAACGACCAGCTGATAACATCCCGTCCTAAGAATAGGATGCTGCTAAGTGGAGAGCTCAGGCACTGTCAATGAAGTCGGAAAGGATGCCTGTTACGAGAATGAAATTAGTCTCTAAATCCATCAGCCCTGATGTGCCGTCACATTGGATGCTCTGGTGTTTTTCAGACCTCTTGCTCAGCGGGAATAATTCATGGGGTTCAGACTGCCAGCTCTTCAGTCTTTCAAGTATGTGAAAAGATTCTCTGCTCTTTGTTTTTGTTTCCTTCTTCCTCTTCTTCTCCTTCTCCTTCCCCTTCCCTGCCTTCTCCTTCTCCTTTTTCCTCCTCCTCCTCTTCTCCTCTTCCTCCTCCTTTTCTTCTTTCTAGGCAAACAGGGGCCCGCCGATAGAGCGGACAGGGCGAGCTATGTGGCTCCCGTGTGTGTGTGTTGGGAGGGAGTTAGAGAGACAGGGAGAGGATGAGTTGGGATGTGCTTCACGTCAGGAGAGGCAGAATCAGGCCGAAGGTGCAGCCACTGAGGCCACTCTTCAGAGGGAGCCTGATCTCCAGAGACCTGTAAGAGATCTATGGGGCTAACAGGAGAGTTCTGGGATGAAAAACACCTGCCCCTGATGCTGGAGGCCCCCTCTCCTGGACTCCTCCTCAAGGCGTCTGGCTCAAGCCACCCATTAAGCAAACCCCAAACTTTTCCTTATTCTTTTTCATATATATATATATATATAGAGAGAGAGAGAGAGAGAGAGAGAATGCATGTGTGCACATAAGAGCAGGGAAGGGGACATAGCGAGAGAGAGAGAGAGAGAAGAGAAAGAATCCTAAGCAGGCCCCACAGGGCTCGATCCCATGACTCCTGGGATCATGACCTGAGCCTAAACCAAGAGTTGGACTCTCAACCGACTGAGCCACCAGGTGTCCTTCCCTCTTGATAACATCCTGACCCCCACATTTAGGAAGCTGATACTCTTGTATTCTCTTCCTCCTTAATAAAATTTGCTTTTGGCAGGGGAGTTGGAAGGGGGTGGTAGAAAAGGTGGGGGTGGGCATGGCTCAAGCAGAGAAGACTCACTAATGTTGACGTGCAAATAACTGTGCAGGTTTAGTACAATCTCTTCAGGGAAATTTGCATTTCTGGTGGCAGAAAGAACCTGAAATTGGAGGGACTTGGGACATCACACTGTGCAGGCAGTACCTCTCTCTCTGCCAGTCCCGTCCCTGTGATGGATATTGAAAATCTCCTTCTACAGCTTTGTTTCACCAGAAACCCCTCTTCCATGCTCTGCAGCTGGGATTTAACTATTCCATTCAACCCACATTTATTATGTCTGCCGTGTGTCAGGCTTTGTGCAAGGTACTTCCATATGCATTACTTTCATCCACACACTTTTCATTCTGCAACTGGTCATTTCAGTGGGTTCTGATAAATCTCCAAGACAAAGCCAGCAGGGTGTGGTACGCATCAGTGGTTTAAATTTAAATTTGAGCTTCGCAGCAAAGCTCTGCAAAGACTTCCAAACATGGATATATCTTTGCCTTGTACCACGGGAATAGGGGCAAGTCCTTCTCTAGTCAACCCCAAACTGTCCATGGGGCGGCTCAGTCAGTAGCTACGCTCATTATACAGGATCGTGGGCTCTTAACAGTTTCCCCCTTTTTGAGTTGGTATTGGTCATGCCCCAGGAAGCCCAGTGTCAGCTGGAGTTTCATGAAAACAAAGAAACAAACACCTAAATCCCCCCGATGGCCCCTCTGCATTGTCCACTAAACAAAGCCACTACCCTCGCCCCCTCTCTGGATTTCCATGAATTGTTAGCCCTCTGCTTATTAGATCTGGCTGAGCCTCCCGCTGGATTTGGGATCCCAGACCCAAACTATTATACATCTGTGGGGCGGCTTTGCAGAAGAGAGGGCCAGTGGTGGGCACAGAAGCTGGTACACTTTTATTGCCCGGGTGGATCTGGAGCAAGGCACAGCCACAAGATGCTGGAGAAACCTCAGGTGTGCCAGGCGAGATGAGGCACGTTCCGGGTGGTAGGGCCGTAGACTCAGTGTCTTATCATCCTGCTCACACACACCAGCTGTGGCATTACGAGGGCGGGAGCCGTGGCCCATACTACACTGAGCGATCTTTGAAACCTATGCATTTCGGGGATGAAATGATTACTTTGCACTTAATAAATATGCAGATTGGGAGCTCTGGTTTTTTTCTGTCATCTCTGTCCTTTGTGTGGGAAAGAAATTCTTAATTCAGGGAAAAGCTCCAATCCACGGGTCTTTGGGTGGCAGCTTGAAAAAGAGGACCACAGAGGACCCTTACACCTGTGAATACGCAGCGAAGGGATGGAACAAGCGAAGGTGGCACCTTGATGCTGAGATAAGTCCCTCCGTGAAAGGGCATGGAGGGGGCGCAAAATTGACTTGAGCCCCTTAAAGGGATCAAGTGTCCTCCAAGTTCCGCTTCGTGAAGACGCGTTTCAACTTGTGGCAAGCCCTGCGACCAAGGCTTACGTTTATTTTTATTTATTTTTAAGATTGTTTAAAGTCTATTTATTTATTTTGAGACACAGAGAGAGAGAGAGAGAGTGTGTGTGCATGAGTGGGGGAGGGGCAGAGAGAGAGAGGAAGAGAGAGAATCCCAAGCAGGCCCCATGTTGTCAGCACAGAGCCCGATGTGGGGCTTGATCTCACGAACTGTGAGATCATGACCTGAGCCAAAATCAAGAGTTGGGCATTCAACCAACTGAGCCACCCAGGTGCCCTCAGCTTATTTTTATTTTTTAATTAAAAAATCATTTTTCTGATGAATGCGCTCATTGTAGACACTTTGTAAGATATTCAAAATATTAAAAAGAAGGGAAAGGAGAACTCATTCACAATCTCACTACCTTAAAGAACGACTGGTGACATTTTGGTGTATTTGATTCAGTGTCCTGCTTTACCATTTAGGGTGAGTCTACAGGGAGAGCCACCCGAGTAGGGATGGGGCATATTCTGTCACCTCCCTCTGGTGATGAAGGGGTAGGCTCTGAGGCAGGGCCAGGATTCCAGCCACCCTGGTACTCTGACATGGCAGGCAGACGTACATCTAGGGACAAGGGGTACTCTCGCTTGGCCCACACATGTGCACAGCCACACCTCCAGAACGTGGGGCAGGAAGACAGCTCAAAGTGTGGACTGGGAAGTCCTACATTACGGACTATAGAGAGGCACTGTGGGAAAAGGCAGAAAGGACTGTTAATAGCACAGGCCCCACAGCCAGATCAACTGGGGTCAAATCCAGGCTCTCCTACTTACAAGTTATGGGGTCTTAGGTGAGTTGCCTCACCTCTGTGTGGCCCGATTTCCTCAACTGGGAATAGGGATAATGGAATATACCTCATAGGATGTGATTTCATAGGCTTGAATTAGGTAATACATGTAATGTAGTCAGAACAGTGCCTGTCAGATAGCTCTCAAAGGTTCTCAAAAGGTTGGTTTATTTCCTGTTACACACATGAGGACACCCTTATTCCTGAAGGACAGTTTCAGGTATATTCTGCCGATACTTAAATGGAGGAAGGTAGGAGCAACTGGATTTGGAAGCAGAAGACCTTGGTTCTAGTTTGACCCAGGCACGTATGCTATTTGATTTCTGTGCACTCTGTTTCATCATCTGTGAAATGGGGGTATACATAAGGCCCTTCTCACCAGTTGTTACAAGGACTGAATTGAGGTCATAAGAATGCAAAAGTGCTTCGTGTATGGAGAAGAACCCTGGACTTAATGCAAAGGGTTTACTATCCATACCTTTATTACGTGATTCTCTGATTACAGGCAGCAGAGGGAGGGAGGAAGGAAGGAAGGAAGGGAGGAAGGAAGAGAGAGAGGAAGGAAGAGAGGGAGGGAGGGAGGAAGGAAGGAAAGGAAGGAAGGCAGGCAGGAAGGAAGGATGGAAGAAATTTGCTGGGAAAACACTTGCAGAAAATCTGAACAGGAACCTGTCATTTAGTGGGTCCAGGTGGACCAGGGATTTGCACTGCTGGTTCCTATGGCTGCCCTGGCAGTGAGAAGTTTCCTGGCAGAGTCTTGGAAGGGGGGAAAAGGGGGAGTGGAGAAAATCATTATTTTCCTTCACAGGAAGAGGCAGTTGAGTCCGTTGATAGGTTCCTCCCTGATCACGTCTCAGCAGAAGTTGCTGAGGAGCCAGACGTCCTGCAGGGAAGAAGAAAGCATCACCGGGCCATGTGTCTCACCTGTGATGAAGGTGGTGGAGGTGAGGCTGCTCCGGGCAGTGTCCTGGGCCGCCTGCAGGAGCACCGTGTAGTCTGTGCTCTCAGAAAGGCCCTCCAGTCGGATCCACGTGTCCTCTGCGTCCACAATCAGCTCCTGTGGAACAAGCGAGGAAGGCAGGTGGATGGGAGTGACAGGCACATGACTGAGAGGAGCTGGGAAGGGAAGCCCAAGCCCACGGCCAGATCGGTCGGTATCGCCACGGCCACTGTGTGCTCTCCGTTCCCCAACAAAGACTGCATCGAGCCAACAGGCAGAGAGGACAGCTCCTGTGTGAGATTGAGACAGCTCCTACCGCATAGATGCACATTGGCATAAAGGTAGGCATGTGGATTATCAAATCCAGTGGTTTCCAACTGTATTAGATTCCTCAGGACCCAGGGAGGCAGAAGCCTAGGCCTCCCTACTCCATATCCAACAGACTAGCTCTGCTTACATCCATTTTGTACATTCTGCTCCTGAATATGATTTCACTTTAAAAAAAAAAAAAAAAGGATTTCATTGCAAACAGAAGTCTGACAACCGGTGCTCTAGAAGTACTATTTCAACTGATCACACAACACAGAAATTTGTCATCTCTTTACTGCAGGCTATAGATGTAGCCTTTATAATGCTTATCAAGAGGCATAAAAGACTCGAATTTGGTATCCAGCTCATGTTTGCTTGGCCCTGCTAGTGAAATTTTTTTCCAAAACGATGTACTTATATGGCTTGGAAGTTTCCACTGTGCTTTGCATCATCATATTGGAAGCACCACCCAAAACCAAGTGAAGTTGTAAAGGTAGACACCCCCATTATCCGGAGCGGAAACTAAGGCTCAGAGAGGCTTCGTGTTTTGTCTCAACTTGTAAAGAGAGTAGTAGAGAAGCCAGGACTAGCACCAAAATCTCTGGCTTACAGACCCAGGCTTTTTCCTCAACAGCATGTCTGTATCCGTCATGGGAAACCCAGTTTGCTCCCTTTGGATGGCCTGATAGAAAAATCTCCCTTACAGAAAAATCTCACCTTGCGGCTTCCATCAGTGGATTTGTAGGTTAAGATGTAGTTTTCAATCTCTGCTCTGGGAGGCTGCCAGGAGATCAGGGCACTTTGTCTGGTGACTTCACTGGCCGTCAGGTTTGCAGGAGGGTCCAGGACTATAAGGAAGAGAAAACACCAGGAGTACCTTCCTCTCCAGCTCCTTTCTGTTTGATTCCAGGTATCAGGTATTTATCTGCCCACCTACGTGGTCTCTGGGCTGCTTACATGCTGACCCCAGTTCTAGCTTGGACAGGAGCAGAAAATGATCAGTCAGTGTCATGATCATTCCTGCACCTATTTCCCCCTCTAACCTGGGCCTCTGGGCCCAGGTGTGTCATCTTCCAATCTGACCTATGTCTGAAATCATGACCTAAATAAATCTGCATGTCTGTGAGTTCACTCTGGAACTTGCATCATCATCCCCACAACTATACCTTTGTCTCCTGTTCTGGCCATGATTGCACCCAGCCAGTGTCTCCCAGATATCAAGCCCTTTCATATGCATCCAGTTTTTTCTGGGCCAGATCCATTTCCAATACTGGCCTCTCTTGGCCTGGTTCTACTGCTGTCAGCCAGACCCAGGATGAAAGCAGAAAATAGACATGTGCCTGCTGCCCGAGAGCTGCAGCTCACTGGCATTTGGGCAGCAGTCAACTGAGATACGAACAGCTCATAGCTGCGCTGTCCAAAGCCTCTAGACTCTAATTTAGTCCACCACATGGGGATGGATAATTTTCAGGATCTGCAAAAGCATCCAGGGATGCTGGATATATAGCCAACCATGTACTCACGGGTAGAGAAGTTGGTGCTGATGGTGCCACTGGTGAGAGGTCCACTGGTGGCATACATAGTGACAGTATAGTGGGTGCTGGGAAGCAGGCCAACGAGCTGGAATCCCTCACTGCCTCCGTCAACCAGGATGGTCTCTCCAGCAACTGAAATCACATGAACACGGGTAAGAGCTGACTAAGGCGATTCAACCTAGGAAAAGCTTATCAAATCCAAAGACATTTCATAAAGATTCAATATTGAAGGATTGTGGAAGACATCATTTCAAGGCTATTCAGCTTAGCATTGGATTCCACACAAGCATCTCCTCTCATCATGTTTTGCATCTCGATTGAGAAACATATTCCTTATTTGGAAGCCAAATTGTCTTTTCCGTGACTTCACTCAAGCCGCTGGGGTTACAAAGAAAAGCTGAAGCCTCTGTCTCCATGGCTCCCTCCCCCCCACCACAGCTTCGAATCAAGCCCTCTCTTCTAGGCTGAGAAAATTTATCCCCAACCACCATTACATGTATGTGGCAGCTCCAAATCTGTTGACTTCTTGCACCCGTGGGCAGAGCTCCGCATTTATTTCTACCGTATTTTGCTTTGTCAATTGAGTTTTGGACCACTGTTTCAGTTTATTGAACTATATTTGAATTTGGATTCTATTGATCACAGTTAAAAAAAATATCTGAGCACAGTTGACACACAATGGTGCATTATTTTCAAGTATGCAACGTAGTGATTCAACTTCTGCATACATTATGCTATGCTCAGCACAAGCATAGCTACTCTCGGTCACCATATCACAGTATCAGTGACTACCCAGATTTGTTTTATATACAAATGTGATAAGCGTGTCTTCTCTGTATTCATTCATGCTGTCAATAAAACTTCACTAGAGGGGCGCCTGGGTAGCTCAGTTGGTTAAGTGTCTGACTTTGGCTCAGGTCATGATCTCACAGTTTGTGGGTTCGAGCCCCACGTTGCGTTCTGTGCTGACAGCTCAGAGCCTGGAGCCTGCTTCGGATTCCCTCTGTCTCTCTGCCCCTCCCCACTCGCGCTCTGTCTCTCAAAAAATAAATAAATGTTAAAAACAAAAATAAAAACAACTATTCACTAGAGCAGGGCCAAGCCCTTTCTTGTGTCTTTAGAATACTCCCAGGTCACTCTCAGCATTTAAGAAAGTTTACAAAGCAATTCTCCAAACTAGGTGGGGGTTTCAAGTTCCTTGTGGTCTAAAGGCTTAGAAGGCATGCGAACAAGTTAAAATCCACACCAGCTCTTTGGAAGAACATACATAACGACTCTAACTTTTTAGTATCCTCATTTGCAACATGTTGCCAGCGGTCGCTGTTCCAGCCACCTCAAACCATGGCAGTTCTCAGAAGTCCTCATGTTCTCTCATATCTCTACAAATGCACTCAGGCTGCTCTCTTTTCTCGGAATTCCTTTTCCTATACAATCCTTCTCTAACTTTACCTGAGATCAGCTTGTTTTTTTCCCCTTCAACACCCTCACTCCCAATCAGCGATCCATCTGTTCTGTGATTGCCTGTGTCATGACAGTGCTCACATTGGGTTGTACCCAGGTATTGGTTTCATCCTCACCAGAGTGAGGTCTGCGAAGAGAACTCATGCTCTGTCTCTGAATCCTTGCAGCCTTGGTGAGTGCGTGGCTCGTGGGAAGACATCAAAGGTATTTGTTGCACGAACAGAGGTTAATTGGTATGAGGGAAGCATGTACTTTGTTTTTATTTTTTTTAACGTCTGTTTATTTTTGAGAGAGAGAGAGAGAGAGACAGACTGTGAGCAGGGAGGGGCAGAGAGAGGGAGACACAGAATCTGAAGCAGGCTCCAGGCTCCGAGCTGTCAGCAGAGCTGAACCGCGCGAGATTATGACCTGAGCCGAAGTTGGACACTTATCAGACTGAGCCACTCAGGCGCCCCTGGAATCATGTACTTTGTATCTGTGAGCGGGTGGGTCTATCTACCTTGGGGGAATATTGGAAGCTTTGGCAGAGGAGATAGTGTTGAAACTGACTTAAAGAATGTGTGTGTCTAAGCAGACAAGTAGGGAGGGAATTTCTTGGTAGGGGAAATGACACATGCAAATGCATGGCGGTTTGGGAAGGCATGGTGAGAGTTAAGAAACGCAGGCCCATGGCATGCAGGGAGGGGTGGCAGGAGTTGACACGGATCCCACACACACATAGCGGGGTTCTGGTGGAGCTATAGTCGTGATATTCGTTCCTTGAGGAGGGTCATCCAATCAGCTACAGTTCTAACTCCAAATATGATCCATCACGTATTTTTCCATCTAAGTGATAAGTGGGTTTTTCTTTTTTTTTCTTAAATTAATGTATATTTTTAATGTAATTATTTTTTAAACATTTAACAGAGTTCTTTTTTTTCACTCTTAACCATATTTTATTTTATTTTATTTTATTTTTCAATATATGAAATTTATTGTCAAATTGATAAGTGGGTTTTTCTAATACATTACTGAAATCCAAGTGTGTTAGCAGATTGGCCAGTCAAAAAAAAAAAAAAAAAAAAGGGACCTAAAGTGGTTCTGGTAAAACTTACTCTTAGTGAACCTGTACTTGTATGTTACATCCACTAATTATTTTCCCAATTTATTTAATAGTCTGTTTTGGTTTTTATTTTCCCAAGCTTTGACCATCTGTTTACTTTGCAGCTTACAAAAACTGGCTACCTCTGTCATTTTTGAAAATCAAGACATCTGCTTATCTTTTGTCTTCTGGTATCTTTGTTCTCTGGATTCCCGGGTACAACCCACAAGAATTCTGTGATCACATGTATAATTTGGTCAGGCAAGTAATTTTCCTAGGCCTAGACACTTGAATCACTCAATACTATTTTGCTTTGGGCTTCTCTATTCAACTTCAAATAATGTAAGGTGAACAAGCATGGTAAGAAGACATTGAAACTCAAGATTGCATGCTGGATCAACCTTTTGGGTTGGATATGGGTAGACAAGACTAAAGCAACAGGAGTTTGCTAGGCCTGGATCCTTTGTCACCTGTTTCCACGTATTATCTGCTCCGTGTGTGGTGCTTTAGTGGTTTTCTCGCTCTGTAAATATCTAGAAAAGTCTGCGTTCCAGCCCATAGCATTTGGGGCCATGTCTTAGCTCAGTTCTGAGTTTTGTCTTCCAAGTGCTATTGCTCTGTTTTTTGTATTTGCCTTTGTTTATGTGCCCTCCTTGTACATTTCAGATTCGGCCCTTCTGCATTCCCATAGTTGGTACTGTTTGCAGAGTTTGGGGACATCTTGAGAGCTTGAGAGTAAAAGTAAAGCAGTAAAACTTCTAATATGTTCCTCAGCTTGATAAAATGTCCTTCAAAAAACAAAAACTGTCATAATAGCCTTCAGCCCCAGTCCCCGCCCTTCCCACCTGCCTGATGCACAGGCCTGTAGACATTCACCTGCAAAGTGTGTGAGGACAATGACATAGTTCTCCACTTCACCCACTGGTGCCTTCCACTGCAGTAGGGCTTCTGTTGGAGTGATGTTGGTGGCGATCAGATCCACAGGGTTGTCCATGGCTGAAATGGAACCGGAGAATATCAGGTGAACGTAGGAGGCACTGCAGCGAACTATCTCCTGCAGCTTCACCCATCACGCACATCTGCGGCTGTGCCATACAAAATGATGAAGTGAGTGGAGACCTCTTTCCTTTCTCCCCTTCTGATCTCATCCTCTTCTCCCCTTCGTCCTTCCTCCCAAGTACCCAGTTTTGCCCTGATTGGTCTCGGGTCTTCCTTTTAATGTATTCATTAACTTCTTACATGCGGAGCACTGTCAGGTGCTATGGGGGATTCTGAGGTATGGCTGTTGTGCTTTAGACATTTAAACGTAGAGGGAGAAACTCAGAACATATAGGAATTGTTATATTCCTTTAGTTAATGAGACAATTTGTTTCCCAGGCTATTTGCACTTTCACAAATACAAGGGGCATGCTTTGTGGAACGATCTCTGTTGATGAACTTCGGAAAGTATGGTGGGAGTTCCATGAAGTCAAGGAGTAGCGTCAGTGCCTGGAACTTACAAGGTACACAATACATGCTCGTGGAATGACTGAATGGGACTCAGGTTGCCTCTAAAGCCACATATGATGATTGCTTTACCACAGACTTCCTCTGTATTGAGTTCTGGGTATCCTTTTTGTGGCATAGAGTCAAGGGGATTCTTCCAGGCTAAAGGCCAGTGGTGCCTGTTGGGGGGAACAGAGTTTGCTCATCATGGGACCGTGTGCCTATTCTTATTTGCCCATGTTCTATGCATATGTTTCTTACTATGCTTCCCTTCCATAAGGTTGGGATTTATTTTAGAAATGGAGGTTATTAGAATAGTTTAAGTATCAACTCAACCCAAGTATCATGTAATTTACTTCTGGGGACCAAGATGTGCTGTTGACCCCTAACTGCAGGTTTCTATAGCTTGCCCGTATTCCTCATTTGAAAGCAACAACTGTGAACTTTGTTTCACTTTTAATATCTCAACTGCATCCATCATCTGTGTCTTCAGCAAGTTCTTCCAATGCAACCTTATGAGAAGAGACAAAGAGGAAAAGTCTTGGGAGACTACAGTTAGCTTGATCCCTCTGAGATTAAGCGTGAGATCCTAAAGGAGTACTCATTTCTCCCAATTGCAAAATCATAGACCTTACATTAAAACAACAAGATAAGACATTTTTGTGGGTCATCTGGTTGTCAGGAGTTGCCAATAGCTCTGCTTGAACCTAAAGGAGGGTGGTTTGGGTTGGTGCCCTACTGAATATCTGCTTTACAGATACTTGCTGCTTATAACCACAAACCCAAGATGAGGTGTTTTGACCCAAGTTGCTGCTTTCTTTTACCCTAGGGGGTAGGCAGGAGGCTCTTGAAATTCATTTTCTTGTTCCCAAAGAGAAAGAGCCTAATTTCTTTACTATGAATTTCTAAGACTTTCAGGAAGGTGAGAGGGGGGCTTCTTTTGAATCATTGGGCATCACTTTGGGTCAATATTTCTTGATGCTTTAATGGTCACAGATAATTTGATGGAAAGGAAATATTGGACCAAAAATATTGCTGGGTTATCTGTAGTCACAGGCCTGTGAGGAGACTAGGGAAGATGAGAATACCCTGTGGTGTCTTTTAGAAGAATAATTTCTTGAGGTTCTGAACATTCTGAAGGAACGTTTCTAGGCCATTACTTTACAGATGTTTCTGGGCCTGTGAGAGTATCTACAAAAGCAGTGAGGAATTCCAAGTTACCTTTCCCTTGTTCAGGAAATGCCATTCTCTGAGGAAATTAAGCAGCCTCAGGAAAGCCGGCTGTTCTAATGAGGCAGGTTGGATGTTTTCCCATGTGCTGTGGGAATAATAGCTTCACTGGAAGGTTAGATCTGGGGTCTGGGGACAGAAAACTTTGTCCCCTCTGGTAACTTCTACAGCAAATCTTTCCTAGTTCGGCATGGTGGGCTGACTGAGAAGGAGGAGCAGTGGAGCTGTTGCGGGAGTCCTGTTCTCAGATGCATCCAAAAGGCTCACTTTCCAAAGGAAGGCCACCACCTTTTGAGCATAAAGCAATAGTAAATGCAGCCACTTGGTGGCTTCTGGCCACAGAGGATGAAGAGTTTCAGGACCCTATGGGTTATTACTGATATAATCAACTTTTCCTTCTCTGAGGTAAAATTTACTTGACTGAGTCTTTTAAAAAATTAAATGTGAGGGACGCCTGGGGGAGCTCAGTCAGTTGGGCGTCTGACTTTGGCTCAGGTCTGATCTCACCGTTCATGAATTTGAGCCCTGCATCAGGCTCTGTGCTGACAGCTCAGAGCCTGGAGCCTGCTTCAGATTCTGTGTCTCTCTCTCTGACCCTCCCCCCTCCTTTCTCTCTCTCTCTCTCTCTCTCTCTCTCTCTCTCAAAAATAAGTAAACATTAAAAAAATTTTCTTTTAATTAGATGTGATGATTCAGATGTCTGTTCTGGAATTCACTTTCATCATGTGTCTTTAAAAGGTCACCTTTCTTACTGGGAATTCCATGAAAATTTCTGACCCAAATCAATAAGGTCTAAACTTCCAGTATTAGGAATATCAGTGGGGAGAGAAATTGCAAATTGCTTTGCATAACACAGTGAGTCAGAGGGACACCCAAGAACGGAGCCTCTGAGCCCAGGACCAGTGCCCTCTGTATTAGCCAGAACAACTCTACTGTTTGCCTCTTCTGTCTGTTGTGGGTCCTCAGCCAGCATCCTGACTTGGCTCATGACAGGGAGACATGCCTACCTGTGTGAATGAGGGTGCAGACGCGCTCACTCTCCTCTCTGCCCCGCACACTGTTGAGACTTATTTCATATTCAGTGGCTGGATACAACTTGGTGATGGTGAATTCTGTCACCGTGTTGGGCACCACTGAGCTGTCCAGCCGTCCCACTAAGGAAGAGCAGAAGCCACTGTTAAAGTTCAGCAGATGCTTCAACACAGCTCATGGTATAGTCTATCTACATAGAAGCTTCTGGCAGCACTTTGTCATGAAGCACAGACGGGTGCAAAGCTCAGTGCTTGGTGGGGAAAGAAGAGAAGTGGTTCATGGACTGGGAATATTGGAGCTTGAGGAGAGCTTGTATGCTGGTCCCACCTCCTCATTTTATAGGTTCCTTGGAACAACAACAACAACAACAACAACAAAATGGTTTATTTCGTTTTCTAACAAGCTGGTCTTCTTAAGGCAGTCTAACAGGCATGGACTGTGAAGAGGGGTCTATGCAGCCCGGAGACAGGGTAGTCTGGAAAACTTTCCCACCGCCTTCTTGGAAGTGGGCATGCCCTCTACTTTGTTAACAATGTGGCATGCACAGCAGGAACTGGCAGGGTGAAGGTCTGTGCCAACTTTTTCTGACTTCTGACTTGGCTGGGGTGGTAGAAATAGGACCACCATCACTGTGGCTCCCTCTAAAGCTCCATCTGGCTCAGCCGAGTCTTTAGGAATCCCCCAGGCTTCTAGTCTTGGACTAGTCTCTCGGGAAAGTGCACATGACCCTGGATCTTGACAGATTTTTTGGGGGGGTTGTTTCTCACTAGACTGCCTAGATAATGGTGACCAGTTACCATGATTTGCTCTGCTGGTTGAGGGCCTGGTTTCTGGGTGAATATAGTCCAGCCGTGTGTGAGAGGAGTTGGTGAGTTCAGGGTTTCTGGCCTGCTCCTCCTTAACCCACTCTCATTGTGAAGGAGCGCGCTACAGAGAGGGGGAGAACGCAGGCAGGGGTGATATCCTCTGGGATGTGTATTTCTCCCAGAGCAGTTGTCACTCAGCACCAAATCCCATCCATTTGTGAGAAATCAAGTGACTTTATTACCTTGTGTTGGCCGATACGATACTCGGTAGTAATCAAATGATGCAACAGGAGGGCTCCAGGAGACCATAACTGAGTCCTTGGTCACATTGCTAACTGTGATGTCTTTGGGGGGATCAATTCCTACAAGGACCCGCGTGTTTGTGGGAAAAAGACAGAAAAGCACAATGTGAGAAAGCAATTCTTATCCTTGGTTTCTTGTGGACCAAGAGCTAATAGCGTCGCAGGGACAGACAAGCCCTTTGTACTAGGGCATCCTTAAAGCCATGATTAGGCCCAAGTTTCAAATGAAAAGTCATAGGTATGGCTAAAGCCATGTTCATGGAGAATATTTTAACAACATTAGGTCGAACTGGCAAGCTCTGTGCTGTGCAGCAACTGTTAGCTGTGTCAAGGCCAACTGGAACTTTCCTTTAAGTTCATATGTTTTCTTTTGAACTGGGAGTAACATAGTCATTTTCCCTAGAGCAGCTTCTCTTAGACAAACCCAACTCTGTTTCTCTTAGTTTTTAGCAGCCACCTATGGTTCAGTTTGGAAAAACTGCCTATTGACTGTAGAGGGATTTCAGAGCACGAGTCCAGAACAAATCCACTTTCCGAAACTGTATTTCATTTGTACTGGGTACCTCATTTTTTTGACTACTGGAGGACTGCAGGGTCAAAACCAGCTGAGTGCTTAATGTACTTGTCTAGTTAGTGGGTTCTTGTCATTATATAGGAAACCACCCAAATACACATGTCCTCAGCCACATGCATACTCATATCTGGGATTACATTTGAGAATGATGAGATGAATTTGATCCAATAGTCTCACAGTGCCTGTGTTTTCCACACAACGTGCAAACCAACCCCACTCTCTGAGTACCAGGTTCCTACATGGCCGCATGCTAGTGCTCGTCCACATAATTTTGAGGAAGCATCATTTGTACGAGTGACCTTACTGAGCAGTCAAGAGATGGAGTTTCCTTTTGAAGGTTAACTCTCTTCAGGCTGGTAGTGTGAGAACCTCTGGACCAATGCATTCAAGCCCTGGCCTCCTCAAGACATTGAGTCTGTCCTACCTTCCCAATGGAAGCTTCCCATCTTATACATTTTATGCAGCCCTGGAAGAGGTGGCTCTTTCAGAACAGCTCACAGACCCTCTCTAGCCAAGTGAGGCAGGCCCCTACTTCTTGGGTGTTTCTCTTTGTAAATTTCATTGACTTGTTAAAGACCTTTGTAGGAACCCCCTTCACCACCTGCTGTCGAGCCCTCCCACCTCACCTGTGGTGATGGAGCCCACAATGGGTTCAGAGGTCACTGTGCCATGGACTGCCACCAGGTTCACGATGTACTCGGTGGCTGGCTGCAGACCCATCAGGACAGTGTGCCTCTTGGTAGCTTCCAGGGAGATCTCTGTCATCTCTTCCTCTTCATCCCGAGGGCTGTAGTTCAGAATGAGTCTGTCTGCTGGAGGGGATGGGTCACTCCAGGTTATGTTTACGCTGGAGGAGGTCACGTGAGAAAAGTGCAAATGGGAGATGGGGCGGAAGCCTGCAAAGCAGAGAAGATGATGGTTCTGAAACACACACGAGGTGGTGGGACCACTGGGCTAGGAGAGCCATCTGACTGAAGGGATCTGCTTTCCTTATCAATTACGACTGTACCTTCACCTGCTGACTCAGAGCTTACAGCCCCTTACTCTCTAGTCCTGTCCATCTCCTTTCTCCAAGCGTTATACTGAAAAATGAATGCCCTCATAATACTTCTTCCTAATACTCACCCAGGATTTCAAATCTTTGTCCTGGGAGAAATTTAACATGATCCCATGGATCCTCTGAATGCCCACTGATTTAGTGCAGATGGGGAAAGATGAACAGAATCAATCCCTATGTTCAGGTTTTAGAAAACCAGATACAAATTTTCAGGCACGTAGGTAGCTTTGATCCTCTCTCCCCCTTACTTCCAACCATTCTGTCTTGATGTATTTGTTAATTTCTCCTCAATCTCTTCTTTCTCTACCCACATTCCTCCTTCTCTAAACAAAATGGAGGCGTTGGAAGAGTAGGCTACCTAGATGACTTTCTCATACTAAGATCCATTGATCCCTGAACCCAGCTAGGATGTCTGCTACCCTGGTACCTGTGAAGGCATCCACGGTGGATTCGAAGCTTTGTTGCCGACCCCTCTCAGCAGTGATTGAAATGATGTACTCTGCCCCAGGCTCTAGATCTGTCAGTGTGTATGAGGTCCTGTCCTTGGGCACAGTGACTTCTGAGGCGATCCCGGAGGACGGGGTAAAGGTAATTCGGTAGTGGTCAATGGGGCCGTTGGCTTTGGTCCAGATGAGGGAGATGGAGGTTTCCGAGGAGGCTGTCACCATGAGGTCTCGGGGACTATCGAGTTCTGTGGATCAACATAAGTGGCCTATTTTACACAAGTTCCATACAAGGGCCAGTATTTATTGGAATTGGACCTCCCTGTGGATTTCTAACCTATAAACAGGCCTGCTGACCATGAGGATTAGCTTGTCATTGCTGACAATTCTGTCACCTTTTGTTAAGCACCTTCCCTTTGAAAGATGGCCAAGGGCTTGGTATATAGATGGACAATCTGCATAAAGGTATTAATAGCTCCAACACCATAGGAATACATCCACCTCTGGGACATACCTCTGGGACAAAGCTGGCTGTTGATTATCAAGCTTTCCATATTCATTTTCTTCCAGCCTTTGTCAGCAATCCAACCAGGGTAAACTAGGAGCCACCATCAAGTAGGGATATGACATTCCTGGCAATAGTAGCTACCCCTGTTCCTGAGGCCATTGTGACTGATCTGGCCATGGGTGTACAGGTAATTAGGTTTGATAACTCCTGGGGACCTGTGTCCTTGTGGTTCTCTTAGAGAGGTTGTCTATGTTGGAACGAGCCTTGGAGCAGGGATTGGCTCAAAATCCCCACCCCATGGCAGCTGCCTGTACCTAAAGTTCCAGAGTGATTTAGAAATTTACCCAGAATTTGGAAGCAAATATGCCAGATGCTGAGTGGCAAGGGTCTCAAGTGGAATTTTCCATTGCCCTTAGATTTAACAGGTTGTTTCCAAGTCTAAACCTTTATCCCTATGACCTTTCTGAGGGCTTCTGTCATCCATGGTGAGGGACATCACATTCTGCCTGCTCTGAGGTATTATATTAGAAAGACTTGCTATGACACCAACTGATTTCAAATTTTCCACCTCTGGGGGCAGCCCACCAGACCATGGGAGACCATGCACAGATCTGTGGGGAAGTGAGTGAGACTATCCTGCATGTTGATAGCAGAGGTTAGGCACAGAGATCAACGATCTGCAGGTAGATGTTGTTCCTAGGCTGATAACTGTCATCCAGGGACCTGTTCATTAGGGGGCATTGTCTTCTGACCGGCCCTTGCCAGGACAAGAAAGCCACAAGCCTCCGTGGCTTCTCAGGCTTGCACAGCATCCTGGTCTGCTTCTATAGCAGTCCTACTCACCAGTCCTGGCATTCATGGTGGCTGGTACACTTTGCTGTGAATTCATGACAGCAGATATTCCAACTCCATACTCCGTGCCAGGCACCAAATCTGTCGGTAGATGCAGAAACAAACATTATTCTGTGTGTGTGTCAGTGATGGGGAAGACAGAAAGGAGGGAAGCAAATAAGCTTAGATTCCTGTACAGATCTTATGTTTAGTCCTTCCTGAATCTCCTCCTAATTTTACCTAGTAGGAAATCCCAATTTCAACATTTAGGAAATCCATACCAAGTCAACAGGATGAAGTGCTCCATGCAGCTTCCTTCTTGCTGCTGGTCTCCTCGGGAAGGCAGCAAGGCTGCCCTTGTTAGTGACCTTCAGAAATGTGCTCTCCTTTGGAAGGTCTTCCAAAGGTCCTTAGAGTCTCAAGTTGGTTACGGCTGGTGAAGGGAGTTGTATAAGTTGTGAATTGGAGGAGGGATTGTATGGATATGGGCCTTTAAAGCATTTCTTTTTTTTTTTTTAATTTTTTTTAATGTTCATTTATTTTTGAGAGAGAGACAGAGCATGGGGGTGGGGGGAGGGGCAGAGAGAGAGAGGGAGACATAGAATCTGAAGCAGGCTCCAAGCTCTGAGCTGTCAGCACAGAACCCAACTCAGGGCTCGAGCCCAACGCAGGGCTCGAACCCACAAACCGTGAGATCATGACCTGAGCCAAAGTTGGATGTTTAATCGACTGAGCCACCCAGGTGCCCCTAAAGCATTTCTCGAATGCTGTGAGCATCAATCTGCACCTTTTATAGATAGGGATTGAAACCATATGGGGACTCCGGGATCCCTTCTAGGGAGCAACACTGGATGAATAGGCTACCAGGCCTTTAACATAGGGGCAGGCAGAAGCCTTGCTGCTGTGGGCTCCCTACCAAGGTTGTTAATTCAGATGCCAGGGTATTTAAAGTTATGGATTCAATCTTAGGATTGACTTCCAGGAGACTCTGGGAAGATGGAAAAAACGCAAAAACTGTCCAACTAAAGGATATAAACTTTTCTGGGGAAATCCTTTGGGGGATTAATACAAAGAATCACCGGGCGCCTTCCAGGATACCTGCAATTATCTGGGGTGTCTCCCTACTCTCTCCCATATTCATTTTCAGACTAACTGGCTTGACCGGTGTATTAATATCCTATTGCTGCTGTAATATATTACCACAATATCGTGGCTCAAACCAACGCAAGTCTATTATTTTATAGTTCAGCATCAGCAGGTCTGAAGTCTAAATGTTTCAGCAGGGTTGCAGCCTCTGGAGGCTCTGGGGGAGAAATCGTTTTTTTGCCTTTCCCACCTTCTAGAGGCTTCTTGCCTCCCTTGGCTTGTGGCTCCTTAATCCATCTTCAAAGCCGACAGCATAGCATTTTCATATCTGTTTTTCTTTCTGACCTCTGCCCCATCTTCTACTCTGATTCTGATCTCCCTGTATCTCTCTTATAAGCACCCTTGTTCTTATATTGGCCCCACCGAGATAACTTAACCACACCTACAATTTCCTTTTTGTCATGTAGGTTGACAGAGTCACATGTTCCTGGGATTAGAATGTAGACATCTTTAGGGACCATTATTCTAGCATCAAACTAGCACAAACTCACCCTCATTTACTAGAAGTGGGATTGTAGAAAAACACAAAAAGATCAAATCATCACATGTGGGGTCCCCCATGATGAGCCTGAGTCCTTCTGGTAGACATTTTGGTGGGGAGAGGGGCAATCTGTGTGGGGCCACAAGAGCCATGGCTGATGATCATGTTATTCTACATTTATATAACATTTGTTCTTTTCAAAGTACCTGGATGTGTTTTGACCCTCAGCACAACCTTGTGAGGATGGTGGAATGGGGAGTCTTTTCTCCATCTGCATTAGTTTCTTGTGGCCGCCATGACAAATGGTGACAAGGGGTGGCTTACAACAACAGAAATGTCATCTACCACAGTTCTAGAGTCTAGAGGGCCCAAAACAAGGTGCTGGGGGGGGGCAGTGCTCCTTCCCAAGGGGGAACTAAGGGGAACATCTTTCCTTGCCTCTTCCAGCTTTAGGTGGTTGCTGCCCATGTTGGGCATTCTGCTCCAGGCTCTGCCTCATAGTGTCTCAGTCTGCTCGGGTTGCTGTCACAAACTGCCATGGGCTGGGTGGTTTAAACCACATTTATTTCTCACAGTTCTGGAGACTGAGAAGTCCAAGATCAAGGCACCAACAGATTTGACATTGGGAGAGACCTCACTTCCTGGTTCATAGATGCCGTCACCTCTCTGTGTTTCCATTCAGTGGAAGGAACAAGAGAACTCTCTGGGGTCTCTTTTACAAGGGCACCAATCCCATTCATGAGGGCTACTTGCTCATGACCCAGTCACCTCCCAAAGTCCCTATCTGCTAATATCACACTGGGAATGAGGTTTCCAACACATGACTTTTGGGGGGATGCAAAACATTCAGTCTGTAACATGTGGCATTCTCCCTGTGTGTCTGTGTCTTCTCCCCTTCTTATGAAGGCACTGTGCACATTGGATTTAGGGCCCACCCTAATCTGTTGTGCCCTCATTTTAATTTGGTTCCCTCTGTAAAGACCCTATTTCCAAGTAAGGTCATATTCACAGGTTCCAGTTAGACATGAACTGGGGGTGGGGGGGGGGGGGGGGGGGGGGACACCATTCAAACCAGTACACCATCAAATTATGAAAAGAAACTAAGGCAAAGAGTAAGTGTATGGCCAGCTGGAGAGGACACTCAGACTTCTAGCCTCAGGGATTCGGGACTTTTAGGAGAACTGGAATGTCCCACCCCTCCCCCAATGTCGTCCCTTCCCCTGAGCAGCTGTGACTTCCCCGGGCTTCCTGAGGTAATAGGAATGACGTTGACAGGAAATGCATGGAGCAACCTTTCCTTAACAAATGGTTTGGTTTAATGAAGGAGAACGCTGCATGGTAGCCAGAGGGCTGTGCATCCCCTCGTCAGTAGAGCTTTAGTCCAGCCCAAAGCAATAACTGTCCCCATGCTTGAGTAAGACAGTACCTACCAGGCCTTACCAACCAGCCTCCCTTGAAGGAGTGTATGAGAGCCAGCCCTCTTTTCCCTTTCTCAGGCCAGCTCCAGCCCACTTCTTAACCCTTCATTCTTTCTTCCTCTGAAGTGTCAACACCAGTGGAGGTAAAGTTTGAAGAGTGACAGACTTTGAGGTCTGCCATACTTATGTTACCATTCATTCTCTGCCACTTTCTACCTGCGTCACTTTGAGACTTAGTATCTTTGAGCTTCAGTTTCTGTAGAATGGGAAACCCGGCGGTATTCGTCTCGAACAGTGGCCGTGAGGATTAAGTGCAGGACGGTGCCTAGCCCACGGCAATAGTAGCTGGTTTTATTATTACTTCACTCAGAGAACTATTCCAGGACCTTGAGTCCTTTTTTGTGTGTCCCAGGTAGGTAGAGGCTAGTCCTGGGCACACCTGTTGTCAGTTTGCTGGGGCTTAGCCTGTTAGCTCTGATGAAACAAGCGATTCTGGAAGTCCAGCTGTCAGCGAGGAGCTGGCCCCTGGCTGGGAGGAGTACCTGCCACTAGATTGAGTGGGTGATTGCGACGCCCCCGGAAACGTTGGAAGCACACATCTATCTCCGTCAATATGTTCGGCGAGTCCCAGGTACATCCTTGGTTGGAGAAATTAGGTTACCTTTGGAACATAAACTACTTTTCTTAGGCATCTGATTGAAACCTTCAATTGCCTATAATGAAGTAGAAATTCTCTGACGTAGATGAAGGGTGACAGATCGGGGGAGTAAGACAGAAATTATATGTTGCCGAACGGATCTAACATGTAACGTTTTCATCTGAGTTTCTTATTTATGAAGCTTAAATGAAATGTTCAATAATTTACAACGGAATCGTCTTTTCCCAGAAAAACTGCAGAGCAGAATTTAAAGTACTCTCGTCCCAGGCTTTCTGTCTAGGGGATGGGAAAGTGGGACTCGTTTATAGGTTCCTGCCTGCTGCTTTCTTTTGATTTTCTGCAGCTTTCTTCCTGTGCTACAAGTGAATTGTTGCTCTTTGCCAGCAGGTAAAATACAGTTCTGCTGGAAAAGAAAATGTGTATCCGAGGCGTATCCAGCACACTTATACATCAGGACTCTGTGGACTCCTAGGGATTTCTCACTTTTTAAAGACCCCATTGCTCTCTATCAATGCTCTCTTTATCTTTCCATCCACCTCCTGAAAATGGTGGCATTTGAATGGCTCTGTTCCCTTTTCTTCACAACAGCTCAGAAAATTCATCCCATGGGAAACCACCACTCTCCATGCCTTTGTTTGGCTTGGAGGTTGACGCTTTTCTCAACTCTTTCACTGCATACCCATTCTTCGCTGAACTCCCAAAGGCATGCAGTTCATTCACTCACCAAACATTATTGAGGGCCTCCTCTGTGCCAGGCACAGGGTTGGGTACTGGGGATATCAGGGTGAGCCAAATGGACATCACCCTTGCCCTCAGTGATATAAAAGAAATCCGTACTGAAGGAGGAAATTATTTATTGAGCACCCACAATACACCCAGCACTGAGCTTCATGCAGTGGAGAGTCTAGAAGAACAATGAAAAAGAAAGGGAGGGAAGAAATGAGGCCTAAAAATTAGAGGCAAGTTTTTTGAGGGTCTGATGGTCAAGAGTACTCCTACTAGCTATAGGTTCTTAGAGATTTGTACCTGTTACCTCACTTAATCCCCCCGCGGCTCTGCTGGGAAGGCATTACTGATGAGCAAAAAGAGGCTCCGAGAAGTCCATTCCTTGACTAAGGTCATAAAGCTAATATACAATAAAACTGGCTTTGGAACTCAAGTCCTTTGTTTTTTCCTGCCATGTCCTAGCATGGTCCCTGTCCCTATGAGAGGAGGGTCCCTATCCTCCAGAGGAGTGGACTAGCTGATTGGAATTTCAGTAATTGGGCACTACACCACAGGCTTGCTAACTAAGGAAACCATTTCAGAGGGCGGACAGGATCAGCATGCCTGTAGTGACCAAGGGAAGCTTTCTAGAAGAGGGACTTGAGTTGAACCTTGAAAGCTAGCCAAGATTAGGAAAGGTCGAGGGAAGGGGATATGGAATTCTCTGGTGGGCAGGATGGGGCACGCGAGCAGGAAGAGATTAATTAGGGCTGAAGAGCGAGAGGAATGAGCACATTGTCCCCTGCAGCGCAAGGGCCGTGGGTGATGAATGTAGAATGACTCACTTCCCTCTGTTTAGGAAACCTATTCTTCCAGCCTCCTGCTGCTAGGAGGGAAGTCATGGGGCGAAGCAGCCCCGAGAAGCTGAGATTGCTACTTCTTACCAGCAAAACCATGAATGACATCTGGGATCTGCAGGCTTGGTCGGGTTCAGGTAGATCCATAGAAATGGGGACCCTTTCCATCTCTAAATCCCTGGGCTCATCTCCTGAGTACTGTGAACCTCAAGTCTACCAAACTGGGTGAGGGATTTGGTTGGCCCTAGTGTATTCACAGGACACCTGCTCTCAAAGGGAGGGGAAGATTGAGGACCCTGTGCCCAAGGAGTTTGCAGACCATCTCTCAGTTTTTACAACAATGATGTTATTATGTTGTTACTGTTAGTTTTCATGTTGGTCTCCTCACTAGACCCTTAGGCCTTGAGTTAAGGGATTTGACTTTTTTTTTTATATTTTAAAGTTTTTTAAATGTGTTTTTAATTAATTTTGAGAAAGGAAGAGAGAGAGAAAGAATGCACACATGTAAGCAAGGGAGGGGAAGAGAGAGAGGGAGAGAGAGAGAGAGAGAGAGAGAGAGAGAGAATTCCAAGCAGACTCTGTGCTGTCACTGTAGAGCCCTACGTGGGGCTGGATCCAATGACCGTGAGATTATGATCTGAGCCGAAATCATGAGTCAAGTGCTTACTTAACTGACTGACCCACCCAGGTGCCCCTTGATTTTTTATATTTTAATTCAGAATGTAGCATAGTGGAAGAAATACGTGATGCATGGAAGCAGCATAGCAAGGGTGACAGGAATGCTGGAAAGACTTATGAGGGCATATCTGAACTGGGTTTTGAAGGATCAGAGGTATCTGGGCCGAGAAAGGGCATTGCGGGCAGAACGAATAACACAGGCAACAGCCGATCTGGTAAAATAACTCACGAAAACCAGGGATCTAATGGAGGGCCCCTCATAAGGAAGAGTTCCAACAGTGGAATTTGGGTACTAGAGATTTATAGATGGGAAATAATTGGAGAGAGACAGAGGATCTCCTGGGAACCCCTGACATCACACCAGATGGGCAACATCTACTTTTTACTATCATGGAGGTCTAAGCTCCCAGGCTCCCCATCCTTATCATCTTGGGTTATGGTGGATGCTTCTCCAGGGTTCCCTGAATGAATCAGGTTTTGGAGGACATCTACCAATTTTTTGAGTGTGGACGACGTTCAACCATCAAGAGAAGCAGTCAATCCCATGCTGACTTTAAGGGAAAGTATGACCCCACAAACCTATATTAAAAAATAATAATACTAAGGAATATTCTAGAATGCAGCTCTCTTGTTGCCAGTGAGATTAATGATAAACATGGCCCATCACCCCTGTCCCGTAGGAACATCGTATCTCTGGGTCTTTACTGTAAATAGGCTCTCCCTGCTGAAGAAGCCAAAGCAGAAGATGAAAAGTTCCCACGTGGCTTTCTCCTGGTTCCTTTGCTCTAGTCCTTTAACACAAATAAGGGCACAGACGCCCTTATGTGCCAGCTCTGTGAGGAGGAAAGCTGTGGAAGCTTCTGGCCATTCCCCCCTCTCCTCCATGTGGGTCTTTGCAGCCCACTCCCCACTTTCTGGCCCCCAGAAGGCAGCACCTTGTTCAGAGGGTGCCTTACCAGAGTGGCCACTTGGGGTCGCTGTGACTTCACCTGAAGGAGGCTGAGAACCATCTGGCCTGGGCCACAGGCCTATTGCCCAACTCCTCCTCAGAAGAGCCTGCCTGGCATTGAAGGTCTGGCCCTGGGTCTGGTGTTTGTGCCCTGGCACATCAGGGAGTGCAGACAGGGTGAAGTGAACATCAAGTGCCTTGGTCAGCACTGTTTTGCCAGCTGGACTTCTCAGGGAGTCTCGGGTTTCTTCACGGAAAATCATCCTGTGGACATACACACGGACCTCTGCACCTTCGGGAGCCCACCTTCTCACCACCAGACCCCGTGGGAGCCCGGGGAGGAAAATGTGGGTTTGGGGAGAGGCGTCTGTTCCAAGCCCCCAGAAACCAGCGGCCTCCAAGGTGGCAACTCCCAGACCCAAGTCGTGACGTCGGCCTTGTGCGTGAGTGAATGTATCGTGTGTGGCAGCTGTAGGTCTTTGTCTCCTTGCAATCTTGTGTCGTACCGTGATGTCTGTAGGAATCTTCAAGGCCCTGGGTTTCCTAAGCCCGGGTGCTGATTTTTCTGGTTAGCAGCGTGTGGCCTGGGGATAGAGTTGCTCAGGGCTGTGATGAACTGGCTCTGGGGGCCTGGGTTCGAGCCCAGCACTCACAGGGCCATAGGGGCCAGCTCCTTTAACCTTTCTCTTGGCCACGGGGCTCCTCACGTGTGGGCTCCTGTTCATGCGGGAGCACCAGGCAGAAGAGTGTGGACGGCTGAGGACGAACCCCTCTTCCCTCCTGGCAAAACCCTGCAGCCACAGGCCTCTGATGATAGATATAGAGGAGTCACCTCAGACACAGAGCGGTGTTTATCATTTGCATTGGGTGGAGGCAGGGCTTTGTGACTGAATTCCAGTCAAGGAATGAGAATCTCCTTCTTTTCCCACCGTCTCCCACATTTTCTGTCTTTCCTTCCTCCTTCCAGAGTTTTCTTTAGGGTTTATGGTTTCTCATCGCTGCCCAGAAAACAGTGGTACGTGTCCTTGGTAAGTGCTGCCTGTCTAACTGAGAGGTACCTTGATGCGCCTGTGAAATACATAACTCTCAGCACCCCTTTGGGACTCCAGGTATGGTACACAGGCCAAGCACACATCATCCCGGCCGAGAGGCTGAGCCTACAAAACTGATCATTAAGGACACAGAAACCACCAGAGCAGAGGAAAAAAAATCATTGCAGACATTGAGTCTGTTGTTCAGAAACAAGTTCATACTCCAGAGGGAATTCACTGGGCATTGCCTGTGGAGAATAATGGAAAAGAAATGTCTGGCATTTTGTGCCCGGGCCTGGCCTCTGTGTTGCAAAGGGAGAGGCATGTGTGGGGAAAGGCTCTGCCAGGGGCCGCTTGCCGCGAGCCCTCTGCGTGACTCAGAGGCCCAGAGAGTCAGCCAGGGCCTGCGTCCCACAGCGCAGGGGTGATCGGTGGCTGTGAAGACGAGGGCTTCAGCAGGGAATAGCAGACACAGATGCCACAGGACGTCAGGGCTTAGAGTCAGCTGTGAGAAGAACGGGGGTGTGAACTTGTACTGGGGAGAGGCCAGGCTACTGTGCACCCAGTCTGAGCTTTGTGGGGATTAAAAACCATACCAGATCGAATGGCTGTTGAATGTTCACTATGAGTCGGTCTCCATCCCAGGTGCTTGTATACGCAGATATATATGATCTCATTTAACCCTCCCAACAACCCCGTGAGAAAGATGTGATGTTCTTCAGACCAGGGAACTGAAGCTTGGGAAATTGAAGAAATTTGCCCCAAACGCACATCCCTGAAGTCAGTCTCAAACCAAAGCTGGCAACTTCAGAAGCCATGCTCTGAATGAGCACCTCTCACAAATCACCTGGGGGTCTTCTAGAACGCAGACGCTGATTTAGTAGATGTGGTGGCGGGGGGAGAGGGCTGTAAAAGCTCCTGGGTTGACGACTTGTGGCTGGTGCCCACACCACACTGTGAGAAGCATGGTCTCTGCTCTGTGCCACGCCCATTACAGGAAGTCCTAAACCGTTAGCTCACTGACCTCCTCCCGCTCCTCCCCCTACCCTCCTCATCCCTCACCATCATCAGCCACGTACGGAGTTTGCTATGTTAAAAATACTACTTTACATTCATTAAATATATGATCTCATTAAAGCCTCATCATGGCACAGTGATGTAAGCGATGTTATTCCCGTTTTACAGAAGACAAAACAGAGGCTTAGGCAGATTAAGTCTGTTGTCCCAAAGCACACTGGAAGTGGTCGTGCCTGGATGCAGGATCCAAAGTTCTGGCTCCTAACATGTTCCACAGAACAAAGCATTCAAATAAACCTGGGGCAAGAGGCAAAGGGACCTTGTGCTAAGAGTCTCCATTATGATTTTTTTCTTTCTCTTTTGTATTTATTTTTATTTTTACTTTTTAAATTATTTTAATGAGAGAGGGAGTGTGGGAAGCACAGAGGAAGAGGGAGAGAGAGAATCTTAAGCAGGCTCCACGCTCAGCACGGAGCCCAATGTGGGCGGGGCTCAATCTCTTGACCATGAGATCATGACCTGAGCGAAAATCAAGAGTCAGATGCTCAAGCGACTGAGCCGCTCAGGCACCCCTTCAGGGTCTTTTTTAAAAATGGAGATATAATTGACATATGACATTCTATTAGTTTCAGGTGTAGAACATAACAATTCGATATTGGCATACGAAATGATAACCACGGTAAGTCTAGTTAACATCCATCACCACGAATAGTTATAATTTTTTTTCTAGTGATGAGAATTTTTAAGATCTACTTTCTTAGCAGCTTTCAAATATATGACAGAGTTTATTGACTACAGTCATCCCCATGACTTACTTATTTTATAGCTGGAAGTTTGTATCTTTGACCATTTTCATCCATTTTGCCCACCTCCCCTCCATCCCCCACGCCGGTCAACCCTCAGTCCGTTCTCTGTGACTATGTGCTCCGCAGTTGTTCTTGACTAGGAGGTAGGACATGTGAGGATGTGCAGAGTTGGAAGTTTCTACCTTCTCTTTCTGGCGAGGGAGGAATTGCCTCAGGTGAGCCCGAAATGCTCTTCCCACCTGTGGCTGGGGTCTTGCTTTATACATGCAAATAAACAACTTGTTTGGAATGAGAAAACAAAACAAAACAAAACTCAGGCCTTGGAGGCTGAAAAACTTTCCTTTTAGTGTCCAAGTTGGGGGGCGAGGGAAAAAACACAAGTATCTAGAGCTGGGATCAAACTTCTGCCTCATTTTGCCTTCCCTCCTTTCAAGTCCGTCCTTCTCTTCCCCCAGATACCACAGGAAGAGAGCCAATAACCCTTGTAATTTGCATCTCAGCAAGTACAGACATACTTGATTTCCTTACATGCCTATAATTCCTTCTTAAATCACATAAAGCTATTTGCCTTTATAAATCTCCCCAGCAGTGAGCTCCCTGGGATAATTACGTGGAATATATGTTTACAGTTTTATTTCATAAGCTCAACTCTAACCAAAAAATGGACCTCGCTAAGCCCACTCCTCAATAATAATTTCTCCGTTCCTTATAAGTCTACAGCATTTACATTTTGAGTGTCCTTTACTTTTAAGTTCTTTAGTACAAGCAGCCATGAGATGGAAGGCTTTTGACAAGTGTCAGAAGAGCTGCCTTGGAGCCACAGCTGTGCCTCTTGGGAGTTCTGCGAGCGTGGGCAAGTTTCCAGACTCTCTGGGCCTCAGTTTCCTCATCCAGAAAATGGGGTTGGTGACATCTGTCATGAGGTTATGGTGAAGAGTCAATAAGCTATAACTATGGGGAGGTGCCTGGAATAAGATAGATGATCAATGAATGTAGAATCTTCTTTCCCAGGCCTGGGAAATAATAACTAGGACGTGACTGGATGCCACTCTATCTCTCTCAGGATTTTATGGCTTATCCTCCATCTGAACAACTAGCCATCGTTTTTGTAAATTGCTAATTGCCAAATCAGCCTGCGGCTCTAGGCAAGGGGGGGGGCTGCACTTGGACTCAGTTCCCTCCTGCATCATTTCAGTTTTTTTGTTTTGCTTAATCTTTGTGAACGTCTCCTTCTCTCTGTGGAGGCCTTTACACCAGCTGGTGTGTTCCTGCTATGTTTAATTCACCCCCATTAACCTGCTTGGTCAGCAGATCTTTCCATCTCCTTGCTGTGCTTCGAGGAGTGCGTCTGTCTGGAAAAAGCATTTATTATATTTACTTTAACTGGCCTCATTTTGCAAGGCGGTCTGGGATTTCGGTTCGGGAGGAAAACAGCTTTGATTATACTGCCCTTGTTTACCGTATGCACTCTTTGCTATGTATCCCTTATCTACTAAGATGGCAAGTGCTTTTGCAGGAAGCCAAGACACAAGTTAAATGAAGTCTCGGTGAGCTCACTGGTAGCCCCTGGGTGGCCACTTTGCACAGTCTCCTTCACCTGAAAACCATGTCCAACATTTCCAGTCATCTACCTTTCAGTGCAGTCCAGTGGGCAGGTTTTCCTGGATGGGTGTGTCTAAGGTCCCAGGAGGAGCACTGGCTAGGGCCCACATCCCCAGGGGGACAGGGAGTGCTCCCCAGCCAAGTGTCATGGTGATCTAGGGTGTTGACTTAGTCCACACTATCATCCTCTCGCCCTCTGATTGCAGCATAGCTCCCTGACCAGTCTCTGCCTCTGGCCTTGCCCTCCTCCCACCCACTGTCCACACAGCAGCTACATCTATGTAGTCATTGTATCACCTTATTTAAAATCCCTCCATGACTCCCCATTGCCCTCAAGAATAAACTCAAACTCTTTATGGGGTGTATAGCATGAGTAGGCTCTCCCCTTCTCGAACTGGTCTCTTGTACTCTATGCCCCAGTCATAGTGAATGTTTGCTCTTTCTTTCTTCTCTTCCTTCCTTCCTTCCTTCCTTCCTTCCTTCCTTCCTTCTTTCCCTTCCCTTCCTCCCTCCTCTTTCTTCTTTCTTTCTTCCTTCCTTCCTTCCTTCCTTCCTTCCTTCCTTCCCTTCCTCCCTCCTCTTTCTTCTTTCTTTCTTTCTTTCTTTCTTTCTTTCTTTCTTTCTTTCCTTCCCTTCCCTTTCTCCCTCTTTTCTTTCTTTCTTTCTTTCTTTCTTTCTTTCTTTCTTTCTTTCCTCCCTTCCTTCCTTCCTTTCATCTATCCATCACTTACCTTGGACTTAGACACTTTGCTGGAGTCAATAGTGAGCAAAACCCAGTTGGTCCCCATTCACAGAGCTTTAGATCCAGGGTGGAGACCAACAACAGAATAATGACACCCACAGGGTATAATGATAACCTGAGCAACACTGTGAGGACAGTGGTCACCAGTGAGAGGAGGCAGCAGGGCTGGATAACCTGATCTCACCTGGGGACCATGCAGGCTCCCTAGGAAGTGACAAGTGAACAAAGAGGTAAAAGGGAGGCAGACATAACCGGGTGAAGAGGATGGTGGGACAGCCTGACAGGTGGTGGGAACAGCATGTCCCAAGCCCTGTGGCAGCAGGGAAAAGGTGTTTGAGGAACTGTCGGACGCAGACCTGTGGTCCTGGAGCACGGGGAACACCAGGGCACATGGGAGGGCGGGGAGACAGGAGAAGACTGTGGGGAAACCAGGCAGGGCATGTGGGCCATGTGAAGAGGTTAGGAGAGAACGTGTGAAGGCTACCTGCGGTGGTCTGTATGAGACTTGTAGTAGATTTGGCCAAGTGACAGAAGACAATGGAGGGCAGGAGATGCACAACAGGGACTTGAGAGAGTAAATGAGTGGGATCTGGGGATGGCAGGGTGGAGCTGGGTGCACTGGGAGGAGAGCGGTGAGGGTGTGGGGTTAGGAACCGATGTGCCCCTGGAGCCAGGGTGTACTCACCTGTGAGGGTGGCTCTGGTGGTTGGACCGATACTCTTGGGGACCAGCATCTCGTGGTATTGCTCACCCGCCAGGGTGCTGTATACGACCTTGTACTCCTGGACCTCTGCTTCACTGTTGTCCCACTCCAGATCAAGGCTGGTGGCCGTGTGGGAGCCAACCCGCAGGTTCTTGGGGGCGTCAATCTCTAAAAAGAGTCAGAAATCACCAAAATTTGGGTTTGTCACGCATCTTGAACTTTAACACGCTTTGGGGCGAGAGCCCGTAGCTCCTGACCCTCTGCTTCACGGTTTGAGTCAACTCCAGGGCTGGTCTTGAGCTTTTGGCCTGCCAGGTTAGCCACACCAGATTCTATGGGCAGTTTGGAGAATTTTACTTGGGAGTTAGATATCAACACACTTTACGCTTGCCCCATTTCCATTCAGGGAATGTTCTAGAATATTTCCCGAATGATGGTGGTGGTATTCTAGAAATTTATTTTTGAGACAGAGAGAGACAGAGCATGAACAGGGGAGGGGCAGAGAGAGAGGAAGACACAGAATCTGAAACAGGCTCCAGGCTCTGAGCAGTCAGGACAGAGCCCGACGCGAGGCTCGAACTCACGGACCGTGAGATCATGACCTGAGCCGAAGTCGGATGCTTAACCGACCAAGCCATCTGTCTCTCTCTGTCTCAAAAATAAATAAACGTTAAAAAAAAATTATTAGAAATTTAAAAATGAACCAGTTATCATAAGCTTGACACACTAAGTGAGGGAAAAACCGCAGGAGGAAAAAAAATCAGAGACGGCTTCCAAGTGATTATGACAGAATAGAGTAATAGGAAATTTGGCCACCAAGTTCAAAGGAGACAGTTGATTGCAAGACTTTGAAGTATAAGCTGTCTTCCCTGGGTTTACCTGCATAGATACTGATGAAAGGTTTATAGGAAATTAAGTATACACCTAGGGGATGTGATGTAGTGGAAAGAATATAGGATTTGGGGTTAGACCTCTGAGCCCAGCTCTACCATAGTTAAGTCTTCGGTCATGTGAGGTGTCACTGGGCCTTAATGGCCACATCTGTAAAATGGGCTAATAACACCAATATTTCAAGTTGTCCTACAGATAGGACAGTGCATGTGACATGTGTGGCATGGTACCTGGTGCAAAAACAGGTGCCTAAACCCTGGGAGGACCTCCTGTTGCCTCTGAAGTTTGTCCTGAGTTCCAACAACATGGCGCCCCCAATGCTTGCTCTCTGGAGTTCCAAAGACTCCTCTGCAAAGGGAGACCACCAGCACACAATCTCTCCCACAGTCCTGGGTGGCTGATTCTTTCTCCCCGAGACTGGTCATCTCCTCAGGCTAATTTAGGCAGAAACAACATAAACAACTTGCAGGGTAAGAGGTCATGAAAACTGCCCCTTTAAAAAGTTCTCAATAAGTCTTATCTTTGAGACTTGAATTTCACTTTGAAGTGGACCAGCTCTTTGTTCTGAGAAAACCTCCAGCAGACTTCTAATTTGCAAATGCCAGGCAAGTATATACCAATTGTTCTTGGGGAAGACAGAGCACTGTGAATCAATCTGAGTGCAGCTGCTCCAGAGTGAGAAGTGTTCTGTTTAGTGATGTAAATTAGGTGAATCTTTTAGCAGATTTATGTCTCTGCAGCTTATTTTTTCTGAGGAATGTTTCCTTACTCAATGTGGAGCTGGCATGCAGGATTCTGTGCGTTCTTGACATGCTGGGTGTGTTATTTCTCTAGCCTTGGGATGGAGAGAGGGGCAAATGGGAAGAACATGCTGGATCCTGTGCCCCGAAATCTCACGCAGGAGCAGAGGCTGCGATAAAGGACCCAACCGGGTGTGGGGTGTAAGGCCTGAATGGACCCGGAGCAAAGGGAAGTTAGAGTTAGAGTTCAGGTTGAGTCCTGTACTTACCTACTGCTCTTCACGACTAAAAATCCCAGACCTTGAAAACTATGCTTTTTGTTTTCTGGAATTTTTTGGCCTTAGAACCTATGCACTGTGGATAGGGGGCAGTGTTTTCCCTGAAGGAACCAGACACTTTCCACATCAGCGATGCCAAAAGAGGTCAATTCTGGGAATAAGGGCTTGAGAATGTTGTAGTAGGCAGTTAGTTAGGTTCTTACAGGATGCTTGGAGGCCAGCAAAGGGGAGGTCATGGCCAACTGGGAGAAAGTCAGAGGCTGCCCTGACCTGAACCACAAGAAAGGGAATTAAACCAGACAGGCCCAAGATGGCTGACAAAGTAGGCCAAAGTTCACGTTATTCCTTCATTATACTACATTGCCATACTAAAATCTTTTCTTAAGGGTGCCATGACAGGAAACCCCTGACCAAATAAAGAAGAAAAAGTGCATATAACCCACATTCCTGAAGATACCACCCTGCTTCCAAGAGATCCCTGCCTCAAGTAATGAATATTCCATTCCCTTGTTAACAACTGTCAATAAAAGATGGAAACCCAAGTCCCAGTGGGCGCAGCTCTCCCTTGAGCTCTCCTGCTCTCACATCTAGAGAGTGTACTTTTGCTTTAATAAACTTTCCTTTATCCATTTTGAGATTATTTTTGTGACTGGTGTAAGAAAGTGGTCTAGTTTCATTCTTCTGCATGTTGCTGTCCAGTTCTCCCAGCACCATTTGTTAAAGAGACTGTCTTTTCTCCATTGGATATTCTTTCCTGCTTTGTCAAAGATTAGTTGGCCATACTTTTGTGGGTCTAATTCTGGAGTCTCTATTCTATTCCATTGGTCTATGTGTCTGTTTTTGTGCCAATACCATGCTGTCTATACACAATGGAATACTACATGACAATGAGAAAGAACGAAATATGGCCCTTTGTAGCAACATGGATGGAACTGGAGAGTGTTATGCTAAGTGAAATAAGCCATACAGAGAAAGACAGATACCATATGGTTTCACTCTTATGTGGATCTGGAGAAACTTAACAGAAGTCTATGGGGGAGGGGAAGAAAAAAAAAAAGAGGTTAGAGAGGGAGAGAGCCAAAGCATAAGAGACTCTTAAAAACTGAGAACAAACTGAGGGTTGATGGGGGGTGGGAGGGAGGGGAGGGTGGGTGATGGGTATTGAGGAGGGCACCTTTTGGGATGAACACTGGGTGTTGTATGGAAACCAATTTGACAATACATTTCATATTAAAAAATAAATAAATAAACTTTCCTACTTGTACTGCTCATCCGCTGTGTTGTGTCTGTCCTTGAATCCTTTCTCATGGCGAGACCAAGAGCCCCTGGCAGCGACAGCTTTTGGATGGGCTGGGTCAAGGCCTGAGGGCCTGAGGTCTCCCTAGTCCACCCCGCAACAGGAGGGGGTCTTAGGAATGGGGTGGAATGAAATGGTTTGCTCCCCTGGGTCTTGAAGCCTGATCTCTCTCTAGGGGGGACAACTCAAGGGCTCCCCTGTAGGTACAAGCTGGTCTGGTATCTGCAACAGGTCAGCAAGCCAGGGGAAGGCAAAGGCAGATGTCCAGGGTGGCCCTGTTGAGGGGCTTGGGGGCTGTGGACATCTAGTCCCTAAAACATAAAATTAGCTCACGCCTTTCTCCTCCTGAAAAATTGCCTGTTGCTTCCTATTACAAACTCCTAATCGTCTCATGCAGGGCTCTGTGCTTCTCAGACATCATCTTGTATCACTTCCACCCTAATTCACTGTGCTCCAGTTGTGCTGACGTTTTTTCTACTCCTGAAACACATCAAACTTACTCCCACCTCAGGGCCTTTGCACTGCCTGCTACTTTTGACTGGTATGCTCCTCCCTGGATCAACACATGGCTTAGGTCACTTAGGTCTTGGTTAAAACTCCACTCCCTCAATGAGGCATTTCTGAACCACTCAATCCAATGTGGCCCTTCCTCTGTAGCATCCATTTTGCTTCTCAGCAAAATTCTCCTGTGTGTTTCTTCTCCTCTTCCCCCACTGGAATGTACCTCATGTGAACTGAGTTCTTATCTGTCTTGTTTATTCTGTAGCCTCAGTGCCTAGAACAGTGCTTGGCACCTGCTAGGTGTTCAATAGGCACATGTGAAGTGACTGAAAGTTCCGTTTTCGGTCTCGTCTGCCACCTCAAAGCCTTTTGAAAAGTCTTGTTAGAAGTTTCGACCGTGGGGCTGTGAGGGCGCTTGAGGCGAGGTGGTAGAGGGAAAAGTAGCTTTGACTGAAGGCAACTGGTCTCTGCTGGGGTGATGAATGCCATCCAGGCTGCACCTGCACGTGAGAGGATCCCTGCAGAATCGCTACTGAGCAGGTCGGGTCTCTGACTGTTGTGACGTGGGCCTCTGTAGTCGTTTTTGGCATTGCCGCAGACTGGGGGGCTCGAACACCAGAAATGTGTTGTCTCACAGACTGGAAGTTCAAGATCAGGATGTTGGAAGGGTGGCTTCCTTCTGAGGGCTGTAGGGGAGAATCTGTTCTAGGCCTGTCTCTGACTGCTTGCTGTCAATCTGAGGTGTCCCTTGGGCTTGTAGAAGAATCACCCCAATCTCTGTCGTGTATCTTCACCTGGTGCTCTCTCTGGGTATGTGTTTGCCTCTGTGTCCAAATTTCCCCTTTTTATAAGGACACGGTCATATTGGATTAGGGTTGGCCCCAACGACCTCATTTAATCTGGTCATCAGCAAATGCCTTATTTCCCAACAAGGTCACATATACAGGTACTGAGGGGTAAGACTTCGACATCTTTCTGGGGACACAGTTCAACGCATAACAGCATTCAAGAGAGGCTTGGGGCATTCAAAGCAGCAGTCTCTGCTTAGCGGAATGCCCTGGAGGCCAAGTTTGGCGTCCTGAGGGATGTGCTCAGAGAGGACGCCTCTCCCGTGGACAGAAAGAGTCCCAGGATGTCCCCCATGAGGGCAACTGAAACCAGAGCCACCAAGGGCCGGGGCATCCTGGAGCTGGCTGCTCTCTAACCACTGGCCTAGTGTGTTTCCATCACGGCTCTTTCCTTTTGGGGAGCAGTTCTAAGACCCAGGCAACTATCGTGCTCACCGTGCAGGAAACAAATCTCTGCTTTAATTGCTTGTGCAATTAGTGCGCTCCTAGTGCCGGAGACGTCACCTGGAAAAACACTTTGGCTAATTTGAATTTAAGCGGAGCTCCGAAATGACTGAGGGCCCTGCCGCGAGGGTCTGGGCACCCTCTCCGCATGCATTCCGCAGGCAGCCCCGGCCCGGGAGAGCTCGAGCGGAAGCTGCTGGCATGTCCCCACCCCCACGTGCCCCTCACCCCCAGAGCGGAGGGGAAGCAGGCTGGGGTTACAGGCGAGGAGGCAGCCTCCCTAACAGCTGCCGATCCGCCGGGAGACCGGAAACAGAGCTGAAATTCGGGGAGCTCCGAGGAGGCAGAATGTAATTGTCTCGATTGGAATTTTCCTGGGCCACCAGCCAATCCTGCTTCCATCTTGTCGACCTAAGCATCAAGAATTTGCCTTTCATCATGCTGCTTGAGAGCGCCCTTCTCCTTTTCTGCCTCTTCAGACTCCTTATCTGAGCAAAGCACAAGGAAACCACTATTCAAACAAAAAACGGTCTTGAAATTCAGAATGGAAAGCAGGCCTCGCGGCCCCCAGGAGATCCCGCCACCAGAGCAGGGCAGCAGGCAGGTGGGAGGGGTGGGGGAGGGGGGCTGACCTTGAATTCATCAGGAAGGGACATGGAGTAAGGTCATGCGGAGCCCTGATCAGTGTGGATTAAGTGAAGGAGAAGAAGAAGAGAGAAATGGGCAGAATTTAGTTCCTTTTTTTAGGTGTATATTCAGTCCCTGGGGATCCCAAGATGTGTTTAGTAGAACCTCGGACCGGGATCCCGTGGGTGGGGTGGAGTCTGGTACAGGAGCTGGGAGAAAGCCTCTCTCTCGGAATCAAACTCTGCCTTCTCTATGTCCTCAATGTCCACACTTGCTGCCTGTTAGCAGGGAGGCTTTGCCCTCTCCCAGGGTGTCCCTCTGTGCAGAGGGAGCCCCATTATAAGACTCCAGCCTCCCTCTTGCCTAGGCTGGGGAAGGTGGACTTTGTAGCAGGACCTGGGCACTGCCCTTCTGCTCCCCTCTCTCATGGGAACCCGCTGCCCCCAGGGATCAGGCTTGTTCCTCGATGCTGTACCTAAATCCTAAGCCTAGTAGTCCTCCCAACTTCTGCCACATGGGGGCACTTGCCCAGGGCCGCAGGGACCATTACCTTGGGAGCCCATCTATAGCTCTAACACTAAGTTGCAGGCTCCAGTCTAGGGGATATTTTGGCTTCCATCTGTCGTATCCTTTGCTTTATTTATCAACTGATTTTAAACACCGCTAAAGGATACTGGTGCTGTTTATTGAACCACCCGAAGCCCCTCGGCTGGCTTATCCCATCCCATAACAGCCCTTAGGCCACAACCCAGGTAGAATGCTCGAAGTAGCCATTCTTCTGCTTTACCCCGCTGGGAGATGCTGGCTCTCAGATCTTACAGATGCTAGCAGTTTCCTTTGATCCCTGGATGACTTGGAGTTGGCAGAGACATTCTTTGATGTGTGACCTCTCCAGGGCAGAGATGCCAAGATTGAGAATCCGGGTCAGAGGGAGACTCACTATCTGATCCCAGCCCCTGTTGACCCAGTGAGAGTGCTGGGAAGGCCATCTTCGGATGGTGCCTGTCCCATTTGTCCCCAAGCTGGCCAGCCTGACGGGCTCCAAGAGAGTCCGGGAGCAGGTCACCGTGAGGTCCGGCCTTTGCGGACTGTGGGTGAAGCTCTTTCAGAGTCCTGATGGCCTTGGGAAGGGGGGTGGTCATCACCGCGAGGCAGGTGGGCCTCCTCCCGCCTGCTGTGTGTGGGAGCAGACCTCCCATTCGCCTTCTTGCTAGTGCTCGCGAAAGGCAGGATGGGTCCCAGAGCCTCAGGAGGAAGGTCTGCTGCTGTCCACACAAGGTGGGCTTTGCACAGCTCCGTGGGGTGCCAACGTGCTGTGTAGTTAGTATGAATTTATAGAGTTATCACAGTGCCAGCAAATAGCAGCAAAGGACCTCGAAGGAGGGCACCTTTCCTAAACTCGCACAAAATTGTCATTTGGGCCAGCGGTCTGGATGTGTAAGTCCTTTCAAGACAGACTTTTCATTCTACAAAGGAGATACCTGAGAGCCGTGGAGAAGAGTCTTCGATCAGGTCATGGATCTGGCTGGTGGCCGAGGCAGGACAAGCACCCAGTTCTCCTGAGCACCGGTGCACTGTGTCCCTCTGTGCTGTCACATAACTTCGCCGACCCCCCCCCCCACACACACACCTTGCTCCCTTCTTGCAGTTTCTGTGATAACATGGTGCCTGGGCAATGTCACCTCACCCCCTCAGTACCCTTCTTGCCGCGATGACGGCACCAGCCAGGTCAACCCCCTCTCCCTCCCTGCGCGCACCCCCCCCAAGCCTACCTGTTGTGAACTGGGTGGTCGTGGACTGGCTCTCGTTGGTCCCACGGACGGCACTGACCCACACCTCATAGCGGGAGCCGGGCCGCAGGGCCTGCACTGAGTATTGGCTCAGTGGGGGCTGGAGCCGGAAAGTGGTCTTCCCGCCTTCCCCGCCCACCAAGCCATACTTCAAGAGGATGAAGTCGACTTTGGCTCGAGGTGGGGTCCACTCCACGAAGGCCACGGTGTCCGAGACATCTCGAACCAGGATCTGTGTTGGCCCATCAATGACTGAATGAAAAGGATCAAATAGAAACAAGAGTTTGAGAAGTGGGTGTTTGAAATCAGCTCTCTCCTTTCCTCCTTCTGTTAACTTGATCAGTCAAAGAGAGGATGGGTGTTATTATCCCAATTTATAGATGGGGAAAATGGGACACAGTAAGATGAAATGGCTTTTTCCTGAGGACACATAGAGGCAGCAGGGGAAGTGACATTGGAAGTCAGTTCCCCTGAATCTTGCTCTCACCAGGCTACGGCTTTTCTGTGCTGTCACTTCCTCATTTGGGCAGGGGAAGGGTACCTATTGCTTGAGGCCAGCACAGCTTCCTTCTGGAGGTAATGGGAAAGAGAGCTGAGAACTGTGCTTCTGGTATGTTTTTCTGCCCTTCTCTTTCTTTGAGCCCTGAGGAAAGATCTACCAAATCATCAGCCCCATCTAAACATCTGAGACTTCCAACTCAGTTGCCAAAGGGGGTATCATGAATATCCAAAAGATATGCTTGCTCAGCCACACCTAGAACTCAGTCAATCCAGTTGCTAAGTCTATACCACAACCCAACAGACATTTGTATGTGTGGACATAAAACATGCCTTCTGGGGAAACTTGCTTCTCTGGGGAAAAAAAAAAAAAAAAAAACAACTCACTTTAGGAATAGTATCTTGTAGGCTATTTTTTCCCATCTGTTCTTGCATATTCCTGAGCTAGGAGGGCACTTCACACACGGGAAGTCCCTCAAGGTTATTTAGCAGCGTATGTCCCTCCTGAGCCCTGGCCTCTGGCACTGAGCAGTGGAGGGGAACATCACTGTGGGGTGGTGTGAACTAGAAAAGCTGTTTGGTTTCCTAGGGTGCCCACTGTCCATGGTTCCAGCACCCACTTGGGGTCCTCTTCATATTGAATTAGTGGTGGGGTAGAGAAAAGGGAGAGAATGTAGAATGGAAATAGAAAAAGAAAGAGCTTAGTGAGGACAATAGAGAATGGTGTTCTCAACTCCTCATGGTAGTTCCACAAGGCCAATGTGTCCTTCTTGAATTACTCATTATCTTCTCAAAGAGTAGTCCCAGCTTCCATGTTTGCTTTTATAATATGACTACACTTCTCTGGCTGGAGTTGATTAATATTAATATTAGTATTAATGTTTTTCAAGGATTTGGAATTGGAACCAGAGACTCAGGTTCTCTGGTTAGCTGCTTTGGGACCATGGAGAGCCAGGGCTGGTGTGGCCATTGTCTACCATATTCACACATCAATGTGTGAATGATTTAGAGAGGGAGACAAAAAAGGTGGGGAGGGGGTTAGAGAAGGAAGAGGGTGATTTATAATAAACACATATTTAGGGGGCATATTGTCACTTCCTAACACAAAGCTCCAAAAACCTTTGGAATTTCCTAAGTGATGAGAGCGATAATGTCTTTTGTTATGTTAATGAGGCGAGGAAGGGGCTGCCTGCCCAAGTAGTAAGCCATGTGACCTCTGGTCCACAACTGTTTCTGCCTGTGTAATGAAGCCTTCATAAAAACCCAAAGGGACTAGGTTCAGAGAGCTTCCAGGTTGGGGAACCAGAACCACATGGTTCCACGTGCACCATGCTGGGCCCCAAATTTTTCAGGTCCTTGCCCTGTGTATCTCTTCATCTGGTGTTGATTAGTGTCCTTTAATATCCTCTGTAGTAAACAAGTAATCCAGCAAATGGATTTCCTGAGTTCTGTGAGCACCTCTAGCAAATTAATCAAATCTGAGGAGGGGGGTGGTGGGAGCCTGATTGATAGCTAGTTGGTCAGAAACAAAGGTAACAACCTGGACTTGAAGCAGTTGGCATCTGAAGTAGAAGGCAGTCTTGTGGAACTGAGCCCTGGACCTATGGAATTTGCTGTTGTCTCTGGGTAGATAGTGTCAGAATTGCATTGAATTGTAGGATGGCCATCTGGTGTCTCAGAGAATTTCTTTGTGTGGGGACCTCTATCTTCAACACACACACACACACACACACACACACACGCTGGAATTGGTGCAGAATTTTAGGAACAAATATACATAGAGAAGCAGAAATGAGTGACTGCGTGGAGACAGAGAGAGTAACCTGAATCTGACTTTCCATTTTCTGGTTCTCGTTTTTTTATGACACCCAGATGCATTCTGGTCCTAGGGTTTTAGAAGATACTCTTTGTCCTTCCAGTAAATATTCTTTTTTGCTTTAGATAGTATAAGAAAGTTTTTCTTTCTTGTTCCCAGAGAGTCTTGACTAGGACTGTTTTTTTAAAACCAGTCCACACTGGACCACCTCCTACTGTCTCCAAAATGGAGCGTCTCCCTCAGGATGGACTCAGTCTGACTCTGGGCTTCTCAATCAGGACATTTCCCTGGTCACTCCACCCTCTTTCTGGGTCTAGCCCAGTCCTGTTCTCTATTAACCAGCTTAGGATTTTTTGGCTTAGCATCCACCAAAATGAAAATCACCTGGCCATTTTGTACCACCTGGCTTGGAGTTCAAATGAAGTTCTGTTTTTCATATTTGGGGTAATAATTATTTAACAGAACACATCCAGATGTTTTCAGCATGCTGAACTTAATGGTTTCAGGTAACTTGGACCCTTTAAATTTAATTTAATAGTGAAATGGGAGAAATGGTCTTCTAGCTGCTGTATAAGCATAAAGCCTGAAACTTGAAACATAGATACTCAGGAAATGGGTGTTGAGTAAAAGGAATGAGTGAATATTCTCTGTGTCCATGTGAAAGAAGGGGAAGCATTTCAAAGAGCTGGAGCTTCTTGAGAAAAAAGAAAAGAAGATGTCAGAGACTCCGATGACCATGTAAGGCTTTGGTCCTCCAACTCTTTAAATCTCCAAGACCCTAATCGGAGTGGATTGTCCATATTAGTGTATGATCTGCAGCACAAATCTGGCTCTAGCTGCAGGAAGTCTTATAATTTGCATTCCCCAGAGGGCCTGCCTGGAAGAGAAGCCAGTCTGAGTGTCTATGAGGACTCAGAACTTCACAGGAGGGGGTTGGTGTAGGTCAGACCTTAGCAGAAGGAAATAATTAAATAATCGTTTCCTGAAAACAGCAGACAGGGTTTGGAGACAGTCATCTCTTCTGTAGCCACTCTTGGATTCTGCCCTTCTGTTGGCCACTTAGTAGTGGTGTCTTGATTCCAGTCAAGTTGGTATCAGCTTGCTTTCAATTAAGTCCTAATTTCTGAACAAACACATGTTCTACTCAAAAAGTAAACTGGAATAAATATTTTTCTTTCCATTTCTTCATGACTCGGTACACAATGCCAAGCTATTAACTAGGACATTTTTCTTAATTGAAAAAAAAAATGTGCCTAACGTTACCACAGATTTTTAAATCTGGAATTTGAATCTTAGGGAGCTTCCAAGCCAAAAAATATGGCAAATTTTGCAAAAATGTGGTTTGAGTAGAAGACTGAGGCAGGGTTAGACTATCTTCCCCAAGTGTGGAGGAAGAACTTTCTACAGCTGTAATGCTCTTCTCTGCCCTCTTCTGAACCATCTTCTTTGTCTAGGCTTTTGTTTTCCACTCATGCTTGCTTCATATCAGTTCACAGGAATGACTGGGGGACCTGAAACTTTCCATCCAAGAGGAAGAGCACATGTCATGAAATGTCAGGTTCCAGCATCACCTTTGGGATAGAGTTGTGGAAAAGCTCTAGTCACTGGCGTCTGAAGAAATTTCTACAGAGTACTTTTAGGTTTTGTGGCTATGGAGTAGTTTCTTCCAAAACATGTTTGCAGTAGAACAGTAGTTTTAAAGCCTTTGTTGGGGAAATAATACTCTTTTCTCTTAAATAACAAAATCTTAAATGACTATACAAAATACAAAACACGTGGCACTGCCTTGGTTGGAGGGTGTGTTGGGCCTGGGTGTGGGTGTGATCAGAGGCTCAAATCTCCCCTTCGTCCTTGCCCTGAGCCACTGCCATGGAGCCCCAGTGCTCTAATGGAACATAATCTAATGCCACAATAGTTTAAAACCAATGTTTTCTAGACTGAGCATAAGCCTCAGCACCTGATGCTATTTAGTTTGGATCTAATTAGCAAAGTATGAATCACCAGTCCATAAACATGGTCTCATTACATGGTGTTGTGGTTCCTCTTTCTGGCCAACTTGGCCTTTGTCCTAAACTCATGACTGGCTTTCTTAGGTGTCAGTGTGGGTTTATGAAAAATAAAGCTGTACCAATATTCCCCTATCTCAGTTTCTGTTAACTAAAAGGGGAAAATGCTTAACTTTTGAGTCTCAGCTCCCCCATCAATAAAATGAGAACCAAAAATGATACCAGATGCTATTTGTAACTTTTGAGAAGTTCTTGGGAAGGGCACATGCATATGCATCATATTTGTTAATTTACAGTATTAAAGTTGGCCTTCCTTTGTTAGCTAAGAAAACAAGAAGGCAAAATATGGCACAGGTACTGAATCAAATCTAGAGACAATGATCTTGCATAAGATTAACTGTGGGGATGAAATAATAATCAGCTTAAGTCATCACCTTAAACAGTGACCCAACCCACACTTCCTGGTTTCGGATGATTTGTTTCCGCCTGCTCTCACTCCTAAGTGTGTTCTCTGAGTACGTGTGTATACACTGGGTATTGAACACTCACCTGCCATCAACAAAGTGCTAATCACTTTGTGTGCTTTTTCTGATTTAATCCTCACATCAACTCAAAGAAGGAGGTATTGTTGTTCATCATTAGAAAGTGATGGGAAGTTTGGGAAGGGTTGGATGACTTTCTCCAGATCTCACAATAGATCGGAGTGAGTTAGTTCTTGCTGGTTCCAAAGCTCAAGATACTAGGGGGTGGCAAACGAGGCCTTTTTAAGATCAGAAGAAATACACTGGAAATCTTAACAGAAAATTTCCCCCATAGAATACGCTCCCAGATTTCTGTGCTTGCAAGGATTGGCAGTAGGGAAGATGTTCAGCTAAGTATCTGGTAGGGTAGCTCTATCTCCAGGTACCCAAATCATCTTCAGCTCTGGGAGGAAACCTGGCACCCTCTGTCTCTCTACTTCTTGGGCAATCTGCAGTCCTTTCTCCAGAGTGACCTAATGGATAGGCATAGGAAGAAGGTTTGGAGGCACTCACCAGTAGAGACGCTGGCCGAGGTAGGGGGGCTCCGGGCTTGCTCTTTCAGAGCCACCACATTGACAATGTATTCCTCCCCCGGCTTTAGTCCTGTCTGATTGAAGGATGTTACATCACTGGGGAGCTGTGCAATCACCCCTCCTTCATTATTCTGGAGGGTGGGAGGAAGGGAGAAGCAGAAAAAGCAGAAGAGAAAATCACCGGGAGAGAAAAGTGTGAAACATTGATGGTAAATTGTGAATTAAAACTGGGGCCCACATCTATTCTTGATGCTGACAGCTGAATATCTGGGGCCAGGAAAAAGTCCCAGTAGACTCAGTAAGAATCCTATCACTCTATGAGATTTGGCAAACGGAGAATCCATTTTCAAGAACATTTCTTTGACCTTTCCTTAGTCTATTGAGTTTGCCAGTACAAATTGGTCATAAGGTGATGTCGATTTACTCTTGCCAAAGATTCAATGTTTGATGGTTACGGCTAACATCCATCAGATTTTTTGGCATTATTATGAACATGCCCTTGGCTCTTGAGAAGAGTATACTTGTGTCTGTGTGCGTGTCTGTGAACATCTTCACGTATACACAACATTTTTCACACTGAGACATTTTCAGTTTTTGAATGAGCTGAGCTATCATTTTGCTCTATCTGGAGTTTCTCATGGTGTTACACTGGATGCAAATCTGTCAATCTCTTGTTTTCCCTTCACCCAGATGAGTTAGGAGTCAGTGATACAACCAGCTATGAAGTACAAAGAAGAGAAAAAGAGAGCATGGAACAAAGAGTAACACAAAAAAGAGAGGAAAGAGACAAGTCGGTGGATGAGGAAATGAGAAAGATAAACCTGATGATGTTGGGTCCAGGATCATCTACCTATCTGTTGGCGTTTGTTATTATACATTTTCTATGTGTGTCCCTGGAAATGGAGGGGACAAGAAGACTCTTTGTGTCACTTCCCTTCTTCCCTATTCTTTGGACTTTGTTTATGTCCCCCTGGAGTGCCCTATATGTAATTTATAGCCATACCCATAAATCAATGTGACACATGCCCCTCTGCCCCTTCCCCACCCCTCCTCCCTCAGCCAGTGGCGGCAACCTGCGGATCACACAGTTATTCTCTGTGGCCATGTGTTTGATCTTGGCATGCCCTGGCCAAGGTCTTATTTAGAATTTTACGTATTAGATATTAAACAGGCAAACCTAGCACAGGTTTGTTTTTTTTTTTTTTTCCTGCCTCAGATCAGGGTGATAGGATTCTCTCTGCCCTGTTATACACCCAGCTGCCTACCATACATACTTTAGTGGCCATGTTAATGCAGATAAGACATATAAGAAGGTATTTGTACAGAATGCCTGTTCAGATATATTTAGCTTGCTGCGACACTACATCCATCTAGAAGGAAAGTCCTGATTTAGTGGATAGAACCTTGCGATAGGAAGTGGAGACCTGGGTTCTTATTTTAAGCCTGCCACCAACCAGCTATCTAATGTTCTTTAAGTTTGCTGAGTTTTAATCCCTATAAACAAACTAGATGTAGGGGCGCCTGGGTGGCTCAGTCAGTTAAGCATCGGACTCTCGCTCAGGTCATAATCTCCCGGTTCGTGGGTTCAAGCCCTGTGTCTGGCTCTGTGCTGACAGCTCAGGGCTGGATGAAGGCTCAGACTTTGTGACTCTGTGAACTTGAGGCCTTTTGTAGCTCCAGCAGTCCATTCCTCGAAGAATTTTGAAGTAAAATGATGGTGAGATCTCTGTCTTGTTAGCCAAATATGTGTCATCTGTCATTGAGTCTGATGAATGACTGAAAAAATGCTATTTGATATTGAAAGATGAAGATGGGGATAAGGCACCTGAGTGAACATTATGCTCCCACGAGTGCTACAGTTAGGGAGGGTATCAGTCGGGTCAACAAATTCTGGAAAACCAGAACTAGGCAGGCACCTCTGGCAATTTGGAAAAGTTTGTTCTAGATGAACAAAATAAAATACTTACTTCAAAGAATAGGAAGGAATCAGGATACCATTTTAACTCAAAAACTAATAGCATAATTTGGTTAAGGGAAAAATCTTCTCAGTTAATATGTTACAAAAGGTGTTTTGGGGTTACGCCTCTGACCTTCAGAGACTGAGGCCACACAAGCTGACTTTTGATGCATCTTCTGCATGGAATGAAGCTATGTGACGGGTTCAGTCTGGCTTTCCCTGTGTCCTAAAGAGAAGCCCCACAGTTTTGAAGCTTTGGTTTTCAGACTCGCTAAAATCATAGCTTGCCAAACCCTAGAGCTGAGCAGAGAGCTGGGGCCTGGTGGCTGCTTCCCACATCCTGTCTTCCAAGGCCAGGCTGGTAGGCTCAGGGCCACTCTTGCTAGTCAGTCCCCACCATGCTTTTGTGAGCCCAGACACCACAAAGGTCCCTTTGTATCCTCAGTGTCATGGAAAGAGGTATTGGGCAGTGTCCTCCTTGAAGCCCCGGATTCCAAGTTGAGGGTACGGATACTCCACATAAGGCTGGTTAGCAGTGTGACAGATGGGCGTTACCTTTGGAATGAAGCTGATCTCCCATCCATCGAAGGAGAATGAGAAGGGCTCCCATTGCACCTCTACAGTGGTCTCCGTGATCGTCTTGAAGTGTAGCCCTTGAGGGGTAGAGAGATCTGGAACACAGCAATGTGGGTGACCATGTCATGGCTGTCCCTGGCAGGGACAGAGAGCATCACCTGGGGCTTTGCCTGGGTACAATCCCTCCACACCACGGGTCTGCTGGGCAATCTCAATCTTACGACAAACACCGTGGGTCCCACGTGCAGGACTGGCCTGCTCTGTCGTGGCCCTGGTGCCGCTCTGTATTGGTGAATGAATACCTGAGTGAGCTTAACAAATTATCTAATAACTACTTTTTAAATGCTTTCTATGCATAATAGGTGACCAAAGACACCCTTTCCTTTCCTTACTAATGTGGCAAACCTTGGTATTTAATATGATGCCTTTCTCAGAGAATTTGAACACTACCTTTGGAGGCTCTAAGGATTCCTGAGAGGCAATAAAATGTCCCCATTTCACACCCGGGAAGAGAGGTACAGAGACGGTTGGCTAAAGATGTGGAGCAAGCCAACTTCAGAATAAAGACTAGAACGCTTTTCTTGGTCATCTGACGGGCAGTCTGTGTATTCTGCTTAGCCCACATCACCAAGTCTCGGATGGTCTAAGAGTTCCATTTCACATACACAAGGAAAGCAGAGGCACACACATAGGACAATGGCAGACACTGGGAATTTGGCTCTCATTCCACTGTCTCCCTCTTTTCTCTGGTTCTCCTTCATTATTTGTCCCTTAGCTCCCTCAGTCACCTTTGCCTCACTTATCTTGTTTTTAATTCCTTTTTTAATCGCCCCCTATCTGACCCCCATCCGCACACACGCACACGCACACGCACACACGCACGGGCATGCACAGGTTCCGTGAGGTGGAGCTATGCCTGTCCTAATGGAGTTCCAATTACCAGCCCTGAAATACGGCAGCATGACTTTTCTCAGTTCTCCAGGGAGCCTGCTCCCATTTTAGCTTTGCCTCTCGTGGGATATTCCATTGGAAAACTGACAGATTCTCATCCCTCCTGTTTGGAAGCTTCCTCGGTGCTTCTGGGTTGAAAGGCAGGTCTGATTCTGAACCCACTCGAAGGCATGTCAGGTGAGTTTACATGATTTTGTCCTTGTCACCTGGGAGCTTGCCTGAGGGGATGCCCTGAATTGACATAATAAACGCCGTGGGGGATGGAAACCTCATCACGGTGTGTGCACGTGGACCGGAGAGGAGACGCCTGGGAGTTGGGCCAGCCACTTGCTGTGGTGACTCATCCCGGAGCAAGGTGGGAAAAGCGGCAGATGGTGACCTGCCTCTCTGCACAATCATTGCAGATATTTAAAACTGGTTCTCAGGCACCAGAGGAATTAAAAAAAAAAAAAAGGTCAAATATAAACAGAGATAATTATAGGCATATTTACAGAGTCGGCATTCATAGGGGGAATCCAGTATTCTAACAAGATCTCTGTCACCTGCAAAGCAAGGGGATGGGACGATTTCTTGCATTCTTTCCTCTCTGCCTGTCCCTGTCCTTCAGAGTGTGATTCAAGTCCGTGAAACCTTCAAGACCTTCTCTTTTTTCTTTGACCTCTCCTTTCTCTGAACTTCCATGGCATTTATTATCCAAATACCATCTTGTCCTTTGGGACCTACATAAAATGGACTGAGATCTCTTATCCCTTATTTGGTGATAGGTCCCATTTACTAACCCAGGGGCTTCTGTTTCATGGTTACTATCTTGTTCCAGTTTCCTGCTACCTCTAAAATCTCTGTGCAACGTAGTAAAAAGCATTTGGTCTTTGTCCCTGATTCTTGGCACACAGCTCCTAAAACTTTTGGAATCTCCAGAGCGATAAGAATATCTTTTGTATGATTGTGAGATAGCTAGATAGCTGGTTTCCAGAAAAGCCATGTCACGATGTAAAAGATCAGAACCTTCAACCCATCTTCCAACCTCCAGGGAATAGGGAGACGCGCTGGAGACTGAGTTAATTACCAATGGCTGGTGATCAATTCAATCGTGCCTACATAATGAAACCTCCACAAAAATCTCTAAATATCAGGGTTGGGAGAGTTTCCAGGTCGGAGAACACGCTGAGGTGCTGGGAGGGTGAGGTGGCCAGGAAGCCACATGGAAGCCCCCCCCCCACCCCCCCGACCCCTTGCCCCATGCATCTCTTCATTTGCTTGTTCCTGAGTTGTATCCTTTATAATAAAGCAGTGCTGGTAAGTCAAGCACTTTCCCGAGTTCTGTGAATTTCTAAGGAGTTGTCCAACCCAAGGAAGGGTTGCGGGAAACTGTTGTGGGCCAATCAGAAGTGCCGGGAACAACTTTGGACCAGTGACTGGCACCTGACCGGGCAGTTCTGTGAGATACAGGCCCTAACCTGTGGGATCTGACGCTAACTCCAGGTAGATGACGTCAGAATTGAATGGAATTGGAAGTCACCCAGCTGGTGTCTGAGAGTTGAAGAAGCAGTATTGGAAAAGATGATTTAAGAAATCAGAGGTGTCTAAAGAAAAAAAAATAACAGTGCCTTTGTTTCTTCTTCTCCTCCTCCTCCTCCTTCTCCTCTTTGATGTAGCCAATGTTAATACTTGGTATGCAAGCTTTTAAAAATTTTCTGTGCTTAAATAAAATACGTGTAAAACACAGATATGCACCTATAGGAATTTCTCCCTGTTCTGGAGAAAAAAGAAAAGCTCTTGCTTATGGAGAGCAGTTTAGCTGGCCTCTGCCTCTGTCTCCACCTCTCTTTCTCTCCACTGAATCTTTCTAAACTATGCTCTGGAGCTTTACCTTTTATAATCAAGACGGACTCTATTTTGCTAAACAAAAGACCATGAAGAAATTATGCCACTTCTCTCTGAGGAGAAGTGGGTGTTGTCAGTGTGGTTTTAAATAAGATTTTTTTCCCCACTCTGCTATACACTTACCATCTGTAACATACCATTTAGCACTTGCTTATTATACGTCCTATTTCATATCTCCTCGTTTTGAATCCCTAACTAGATTCAAAGTCTGCATAAGTCTCGTACTTTCTTTGACTTCTAATCAGACTCAAGCTTATAACAAGTCAGAACTCAATAATTGGTTTTTGTCCTTTTGGTTCTATAATTGATGGGAGCTGCCTGCATTTGGAAATTCTCTTAATCGGAAGTGCCTTTTTAATGATTTATCCTTTACTAAGTGGATCACGTTGGAAGCCCTTTTCCTCAAGAGCAATGATTATTGCAGGCATCCCCGAAGAATTTAGAAAAGACACTGCTATCATGAATGCCCATGATCTCATGTAGGAGAAAAGAAAAATGAAGTAGGATGGGGAAATGTTACGTACGGGTGGCCACCTTGGCAGTGATGGGAAGGCTGAGGATGTTGCTAATGACAGCGTAGACGCTGATGTTGTAGGTGAGACCTGGCTCCAGCTCCGTGATGGTGACACCACTCCAATCTCCAGGTACCCGCCGCTGGAGCTGGAGGCCCCCCAGGGCCGTCGGCTGGTAAGAGATCACATATTCCGTCACTGCCATCGGCCCGTCCCATTCCAGCTCAATGGACCTGTCGCTGATACCAGCCACTCGCAAGTCCTCTGGAGGGGCAACTACCGGGAGGCAATACACAGATAGCATGAGCTCAGAGGACTGCCTTCCCCATCCTGGACTCAACTCTCTTCCTCACATCTCACCCCACATGCCTGTCTGTATGTTCTACTCCCCTCGCTGGCCTTGAGTGATTTGTAACTCCCTTTTGTTGTCTTTTCTGTGCTCAGTATTTCTATCTCCACGGGGCCCTGAGTGAGTGGTATGCTGGAGCCTGCTCTCGCTGGCTTGCGAAAGTTGAATGTCAGATCTTCAGGAGTTTTTCAAGACAGCTGTTACACAGAGCCATCGTTAAAGATTAAACTTTATAAATTTACAATTAAGTGAACTGTATTAAACACAAGGTAATAAATACTCAAAACTCGTCCCTTTCAACTTATTCCACTAAGTTTTACTCTTATCTACATCCTTGAGGTGGTTTACATGTGTTGTCCCTCTCTGGTGGAGATACTGTATAATTGCATTCTACTGCAAAACTGTTCCCGACCCCATGTTTAGTGATGTATGTCATGTTGGTGTTTTGAAATTGGCCGTGGAAGGAGTATTTCCACCATGGACACTGGCAAATTCTACAAAGCCAGGTTTTTAATTTTTTCCCTTAGAGAGTTAGTTGTTACATATTTAACAGAGCACAGCTGGCCAACGTTTCTGGTAGTGTAATAAGTATATGTCACCAGATTACCCTGGGGACCAATATTTGATTTGGCAAGTGGGAATAAAGGCTTATGCCTGGTTATCTTACAAAATATAAGAAGCCAAAACAGTAAGTTCTGGGTGCCATGGACCTATGAAGGCCTTCAAATGCTTTATTGTATTATTTTCCCTTTTAAAAAGAGACTGTTTAAGATTTGAAAGAAATGTAACTTGTGTTAAACTAATTTTATTAGCCTTGATCTTGGGGATGATGATAAAGAGGCATTCTTGAAGGCTTTGCTTTTTCTCTCTTGTTCCACTTCTCAAATGTTACTCAAAGTATCACCCAAGAATAAACCTCACTGAAATAGTCTTTCATGTATGGTTCCCTTAGGAAGTGAAGACGCACCACTAGTGTATTAAATAATTGAAACTTTGAGCCCAATTGGGGGATGTGCCTGTCATGGGACCTGCCCAGAGATTAAATTAAAAAAAATTGGAACGATATTTAAATCATTGTAATTAACTCATAAATTTACATGTAGTGAAGACTGTAGTTAGCTTATGAGTTGCCGTTGGCTTTGAGCCTCTCCTCTGAATGTTCTTCTTTCACCTCCACAAAAGCACAGGGCTGAGCCAGCTGCCATTCACAGGATCATGTGAGTGGGGAGCACTCTTGTGCTCACACAGGTGCCCCCAGCTCCTCGGCAGAGGCAGAGATAACTAGACCTTTAACTCAGACTCATGGGATGGAAATTAGGAACATATATTTGCGGTGTTTGGCATTTGCTTTGACTGTTTTTTCCCCAAACTATTCATTGTATAAAACCATCTAGAAAGCAGAGCTCTCTCTGATTGAAGATGGCGAATGCTGACTGAAACAAAAAAATCATAAACATTCGGGTTTTTTTTTTCATTTATAAGACCAAATACATGTAAATGAGATTTCAATAATTAAACTTCAAACGATCATTTATAAGCTCATATCATTTCTAATGCTGACATTATTAAAGCTTTGAAGGGCGCTGAGATCTTTGGGATAGCCTGTGTGATGCACGCCAGCCCCTGGACCAAGGCAAGATGGATTTATATATAGAATGTGTCAGTGCTTTGCATGATTATACTGAGCATTTATTGTATCCTAGGCACAATGCCAACCATTCTTACTCGGATTATCCCATTTCATTCTCTTACCAACACTATGAGATAGGTATTATTATCACTCCTATTTTATAGATGAGGAAACAGGCTCCCACAATCAGCAAACACAGAAGCTAGGATTTGAATGAGGCATAATGGTTCTAGAACCTCTTAGTCAGTAAACAATTATCACTCTACATTTGCCCAGGATTTCCCGGTCTATAAAACATGTTCAGACACACCATCTAAATGAAATGTTAAGAAGTCCTTTAATGGCAGCCTTATGAGGTAGATTGGGTAGATATAACGATCCCAACTTTATAAGTGGAGAAACTGAGACCCAGGTTAAGGGACTTGCTAAAAATTCAGAGAGTTGGGTCAGAATTGGTTCTCAAACCCATATCTTCCATACCTAGCGTTCTTTCCCCTACAATCTGTAGGACAGGTTACGGATTGTGCCAGATGCCTTTTTTCATTTATACACAGCCATCTAAAGTAAATTGCAGTAAAGGAGAGTTCAGACTATTCTTTAGGACATGAATTCTGGATTGGTGCTTATCCTAAAGGTAAGAAACTTATTTTAAAAAGGATTCTCTACTGCTTGCCTCTTGCGATCCAACACAACTGATTCCAAATTGCCTAAGTGGGACTTCTCCTGTCATAGTCACAGAAATGGCCATTCCAAATTTCAGGTCATCAATAACTCCTAGAGTGCTTGGGGCGAGTCAGTGTATTCCTTTTTGGTTCATTCTCCCAGAAAATAAAACAAATAATGATCCAAGCAGAAAATTTTGGGATTTTAAGGTAAAAAGGGAGTATAGAAGGATTTTTGATCTTGACAGCTTAACTTGGCAAGTTTTTTATCTTGAGACCTGAGCCTGGTGGTAAGCACTGCCTTCACTTGTGATGAGAAAGCAGCAATGGTGTTGTTTGTGGTGGAAGGTACTCTTGGGGGCCGTGGCTCAATGGAAGAAGCCAAGACCACCACCATTCATCCTATGCCTTAGCGGCAGCCGTGTACTGGGATGTCAGTAATTCTCCTAAAATGAAATGGTATTGAGCTATTAAAAAACACTGTAGAACAGCCATATGCCTTGATTCAATGAGTCTGGGATGGAAGCAAAATGTTCGTGGTCTTACTTTCTTTGGGATTCTGACTTCAAACTTGGGGGAAGAGCAGACAATTAAAAAGGAATGAACTGTGGCTTGAAGAATCAGAGTTGCTTATCCGCAAAGATTCCATGCCGTTGACTTTTTAGATCTTGCCTCAGTTGTGCACATACGTGGTGAGAGCAGTTGGAATTAGTTCCACGAAGTGTCTTGCTCCAAGGAGCGAGTAATTTCAGGTACCAAAGGTTGGCTGGCTGCAGTGCAGGCAGAGGCAGAGGCTGACGTTGATGGATCTCCGCAGGTCTGACTGAAGTCCAGGGAACAGCAATCTGGATTGTTTCAAGTCCCTGCTCTGGTGGTTCTTTAATCCTGCTGACTCATGGGGAGTTTTGGCCAGCTCACTGGACAGATCCTGTGCTAACCTCCTTCACTGGGGGCAGACGTGGACAAATAGTTTAACATGCTTCTCTACCCCCCCTCTAACACCTTAAAAACTCATTTGACAGGGCTCAGCTTTCCTATCAAAAGATTATTTCTTTATGTATGTGGCTCTTAAAATTTTTATTTTTCAATTCCGCTCTAGTCAGAAGCCTGGAGAGGATTAAAGAGTGCTAGAAGTTGGTAGGAGACCAGGGTTCTCATTCTTTCTCCACCATTAATTAGCGGTCTGGCTCTGGAAAAATCTTTCTGTCTCTCTGGACTGCTGCTTTTTAAATTTGTAACATGAGAAGCCCAGTGTAGCTTCTTTCTACGGCCTGTTTTGAGTGCTCATATTCATGCATTTTTTTGTTCTATTATCTTTACACGGCCAGAGAACAGAGGCAGAAAGGTTGAGATTTTGTCCCATGGCATGCTATGAGCAAAGATCAAGGCTCAGAGTCAAATATAGTGGCCTTGTTGACACTATTCAATTGTATCCAAGCTCTAGTGGTCTAGGGGGGCTCAGAATGAAGCCCACACAGTGGGCAGCTATTTGCCATGGCCTTGCCAAAGAGAAAAGAATGACACGTGCTGAGGTATATTTTGTGGCTCTCCACGAGCTCACCTTCCTTGTTCTCTCTCCTGTCCTCGCTCCTGCTGGCAAGGGGGAGCAGTGACACTGTGATGTGTGCATCTGGCCAGAAATGGCAAACAGTGGGTAAATAGCCCCCTCTCCCACAGCCTTTTCACAAAGAGCAAGCAAAGTAGCACTTTAGATAATGACCTAGATACTTCTCTGGAAGAGACCTGTAGTGTTTGGTTTGAAAGGCAGGCATTGAGAGCAGCACCTCCTACAACGAGTGGTGGCTCCAGGGTTGCTATAGAAACAGGTGGAGGTTATGCAACTGTCCTTCCTCACATGCTTGGGGAACCTGTGAAGTAATTCATCTGGGCCTCCGGAAGTCTTCTTCAAACAGCACAGAGGTAACGTATTGGAGGTAACATGTGTTCATGGTTTGGAGTCAACCGAGCTGCGGTTATGCCAGGAGCTGCTGTGTCTTCCATGAGTGGCCAGGTGGGTTTATCTACCGTTCAGTCTGGATCCAGGGTCAGGTTAAGATTTTGTTTGCAAATTGACCCATTTCTGTAGACAAGCAGGGTCAAGAACATGGCAGGTATGTAGAGCCCAGCAAAGATCTACTCTGTTGAGAAGCATGTGGGCCACAGAATAGCCATCCATGGCAATGGCTCAAGCCAACCCTTAGCATCCTCTGATGGGGCTTCGTGGAGCCTCATCCTGTGGATGGAACCTAGGGCCATGTTTCACCCTCCCCTTCCCAGCGACTACTTACTGAAGTGGGATTTAAACAAAGGCTTAACTTAGTGATGAGGCTTAACTTCTGCTTAAATCTTCCTTTGGAACAATTGGTATAACAGCTATTTGTGTTTTTAGAAAGATAGTTCAGTAAACAAAATTGGGAGGCTAAATGAGATAATTGAATATGGAAAAAATGAAGGAATGTGAAAGATTCTTTTCCTTAGTAGTGTGTTATTGCCTTGCTTTTTTTGTTTTTTTGTTTTTCGTTTTTTCATTACTGCCATTGGTCTTTTGAGAGAATTTAAGTTGAAGTCACAACTGAGGGAACCTTGTCCAACTAGTGTGTTTATCTGGGTGGGGGTCCCTGGCAATGTTGAAGAACAAAAAGCTACTGAAGTTGACCTTCCAGGGGACAGTCCACCAGAAGGCTTAAAAACATTTGTTATGATTTTCATTTTTAAATCTTCCCAGTGGTCAATCGGAACCACTGTTATGGATTCGATCGTAAATGGAAAAGATCGAGATCAGTCACTTCACCTGCTACAAAAACAAAATGTATCAGCAAGAGTCACTGATTTAGTTAGAAGAGGATGAGCAATAAAAGTGAGATGATGAAAATAATCTGCTTTCAGGTGAAAAGAACTATCTCCAGTGAGATATTAATATTTTTCCCACTGCTGGATTTAGATGTTCATTTCAGGACAGCACCTTTGTATCAGCTTCCACAAGGTAAGACTACAGATGGGGCTGGTTCCAATTCGCTCAATGTCATCTGGCACAAAGCAAGTCACAGCCTTTTAATATTCTGTACTAATTGGTAGAATGTGAGTTGTTGCTTGATGCTGTTAGGACTTTATTCCTGTTTACATTTCATTCCTTGCCTGTAAAGACTTTTTTTTTCCACGTGGACACTAGATCATTTCAGAAATGAATAACCGCTGGCAATACGTAAGTTCTGACATAACCAGAGTGCCTAGTGAGTCTGTGCAGTAGCATTCGGAAGGACGTGTCCCTGGAATATGGCAACAGGTGAGGGGATATTTTGGGGCAGGTGGAGCTTGTGGAAACCCCCTGAGTTAGAGAGTGGCCAGTCTCACGGTGTGGCCTTCTGCTTTCTTCTGCCTCAAGGACAGTGCAATGCTGCCACCATTATTACCATTGTCGTTCCAGTCGCAGGGGTAAGATCCAACTTTCAGCCAAACTTGACTTTCTTGATGCCTGCCCTTTCCCCCCTTAAATCTGCCTCATCAACGGTGACTGACTCAAGAAACCAGCTTTCTTGTAAAGCAAATGAGCACAGCCCAACGGGGAATTATTTTGCATGAAATACACCGTCCCTCCCATCTCTCTTCCCGCTTCCGGTGAGTTTGCCCAACGCCCCATGCAGCTCCACTTCCTACCTCCCTTCCTACCTGCCGAGCAGTCAGGGCCCTGGTAGCCCTCTTCACAGAAGCAGAGCCCCTCCTGGCAGTGTCCTCGCCCGCTGCAGGCGTTCAGACACCGCTGCTGGCTGCAGTCCTCACCCACGTAGCCCTCCTGGCAGAAACAGGTGCCATTGGTGCATATCCCCTTCCCCGAACAGTCCCCGGGGCACCTCAGCTCGCTGCAGTCCTTGCCCGTGTAAGGCTCTTCGCAGACACACTCCCCGTCCACACAGAGCCCCCGGGAGCTGCAGTCCGTTGGGCACCGGAGCTCTGAGCAGTCGCCCCCGCTGTACTCGCTGTCGCAGATGCACTGACCGTCCACACACACGCCCCGGCTGGAGCAGTCCAGGGGGCAGTACGGTTCAGAGCAGTTCTTGCCGAACCAGCCTTCATTGCAGATGCAGCCGCAGGACTGGAGGCTGAAGTTGCCATGACCGCTGCAGTGAGGGATATAGTCCAGTTGTCCTGCAACGGTCAAGGAGAAGGTCAAAGGGTAGCAGTGGCACCTCGGGTAAGTGGTGCATGTGGGGGGGGGGCAGGCAGAGACCTCCTCTCACTCTCTGGTCAGATTAGTGTTGCTGACAGTGAAACTTCACCCAGTTTGGTACATAACCAGTTGCATAAATATTTTCCCCCAGTCTGGGTTGCCCATGCCTCGCACCATGCCGGGGGCAAGGGTGAATGAGATCTGGCCCCTCATCCCCCAGGAGCTCACCTTCAGTGTGTCTTAGCTTGGATTTCCTAGAAGTAGTCCTCGGATGAGGACTCAGGTGACTCAAGGTGACTTACGAGAAAGTGCTCCCAGGAGAAACTGGTCAGGGAGAGAGGAAGATAAGGGAGGGAGGAGCCAAGCCACAGCCCAAGCCTGTGTGAACGGGCAGAGTCCTAGAGAGGATAACCTGGGTTTAATCCTTCAGGATGCTCTGACCACAGGTCGGATGCAGGTCAACCTCATCATGGCTTAAGGGCTGTCCTGGGGTGGTATAAACGCTCACGCTCTTCCCTCGTCTTCTCGCGCAGGACAAGGAGGTTCCCTCAGACCAAGGATAGTCCCTGACAAAGACGCCCAGGGGCTGGCTGTGGAGACTGATGGAGACCCAAGGGATATAGGCTGAGTGCTGAGTCTGAGACACAGGGTCATATGTGCTACAGACCCATCTTGCTCCCTCTTCTTCCCCCGCCCCCCCCCCCCCCCATCTAACTACCTCTGCTCATTTATCACAACTCAGCACCAGGGTAACTTCTAAGGCTTCCCATAACTCCAGTCTCATTTAGTTACCGCTCGCTGTGATCTTTTTGGATTTTATGCATGTCTTTGTCCTAGCCTTTACCACACTCTACAGTGGTTGATTTATCTGTCTAGCATGAATCAAATAAATAAACTAATTAAGCAAACACAAGCCCAGTACCTGCTTGGCATGCTTCTCTGCACTTGGCTCTGGGGACAAGTAAGTTATATCCTTTTTTAATTCTGCCACTTTACATACCCCCATGGTCTGAAGGGACACCACACTGACATTGTTTCACACAATTCTTGCTTGTAGATTTTTCCACGTCTGTCCGGGAGCCTGAGGGAAGGCTGGTAGAATGCCCACTTAGACGCTGCCCAGAGTTCATGTCCATGAACACCTATGACTTCCCCATATTCCTCAGCTCCGCTGAAAAGGCAAAGTAGCCTGAAAGTTCTCACTGAAGAACAGGAAGAATGGGAGGCTGAACAGCTAACTGGACTTTCTCTTCTCATCTTCACAATTGTTTATTTACAGTTTCAGTTTTGGGGAGGCGAAAGAGGTATGAAAACCTGTGGAATATTTCACTACTCGAAAGCCTCCCCTAATCTTGGTATGTGTCTGCTACCCTCTGGACACACGGGCCATCCAGCCCCGTTAAAGGTCATCCCTGCTGCCTCCTGCTTCTTCTCTGTGAAGGCCTTGACATATCAGACCCTGTAGAGGTGAAAACTGGAACCCAAGTCAGTAAAGACAAATCCCTCTTCTCATCAAAGAATGAATGGCCTGGGTCTACGATACCTGCTGGATGAGAGGACTGAGCACAAAGGAAACTGACACAATTACTATATATTCAGGGTCAGCTGATAACTGTTGCTTCCGTGGTGCTTACTGGCAGGCAGGCTTTCACCTGGAGAGCCCAAATCTTATACTAAATAACCCCTGCCATTCTAGCGTAATCTGCATTGTTAGGTGGGGAAGGAAGGCACGGGTTAGTTCCATAACTTGCTTAAACACCAGCTAGTAAGTAGCAGAGCCAGGGTTTGAACTCAGGGAGTCTGGCTCTGAAGATGTAATGACTTCTCCCAGAGAGGTCAAGTCAGAAATTCGTAAGTGTCTCTAGTCGGGAGTGGGTGAGGCGAGACGTAAATAAATCTCTTGGACACTCAGCCTTTGGGGGCGTGGAGTGAGCTCTGTGATTGTGTGTGAGTGCGTGTGTGAGCAGGTGTGTGTGTGTGTGTGTGTGTGTGCAACTGCACCTGCGTGTGTGTCTGTGGAGGGGGGCCAAAACCTCCATCTTGCCGGAGAAGACGGGGACAGGTCCTCCGAGACCTTAATGACTATCATTGACTCAGATGGGAGAGAGGCTGCGACAGAGAGAACAGAGGACCTGCATTCTCTAGTCCCGAGGTTAACATGGATAGGTATCAGTTCAACAGCCTGAGAAAACCAAAGATGAATGAAGACAGACATCAGATTCCGTGCTCGCCACAGAAGTTGCTGCGCTGAACCGATGTACCATTACCTGATACGTCCCTCCAAAATCAGGTTAATGTATTTCAAACCGGCTGAGCAGTGGAGAGAGTCCCTGCCCCGAATCCCCCGGGGAGGGACCGCATTTAGATCACCGGGACATACGAACAGAGAGCTGCAGACGAGGGCAGTTTTCCCTCCGTGGGTGCACCGTCCCCCCTGTGCCTCTGCTCCCCTCCGGACACCCGTGCGCCCCCAGATCCTACCTGTGGCCGCGCTTTCCGGGCAGCAGTTGCTGTTGCACTGGTCCCGCAGCACCGACACCTCCCTTTCCAGCATCTCGATCCGGCTCAGCAGCTCCTGCAGCACCCGGGCGGAGCCGGCGCACGGGCAGGCCTTTTTGGGGAGGTTGATCCTGTGGGTGAAGGTGACCTGGCTCTCGTGGTCTGAGGTCTGGCCCGTGTACTCTGTCAATGCCTCGTCTTCGGCACTCACCTCCTGCTCGGCCGAGGCCTCCAGCCCCGAGGAGCAGAGGCTGTCCAGGGGCACGTTGATGTTGTACACGTGGTTGAAGACCACCGGCCGCTCTTTGCCGGAGACGTTGTAACTGGCAACACCTCCTTCCTCCTCCACCGCCTGTCTCTGGACCCTCTCGGTGGTGACCTCCAGCTGACACTCGGAAGGCTTGAGCAGGGAGCCCAGAAGGATCAGGTTGACCCCGATGAGCATGTTCTTCAGGACCACTGTTTCCCCGTCTACCCCCATCCTCTCGGCCAGAGCTCTGGGTTCGAGACCAGCCTGCAGCTCCCAGCACCGAGCTGCGGGAATCTGCAAGAGAAACCACGGAACAAGATGACCCCTGAGAGCTGTGCCAAGCGCCACGGCTGGGCACAATCCTACAAAGCTAAAGAATAGGCAGTTAAGATTTTCCATGGGGAGGCTGGGAAGGGACAATGGCTACCAGGGTCAAAAAAAGCCCAGAGCTTTGTCGCCGAGGGGGAGGGATCTTCTGCTGAAGGACATCTTGATTTCCCAAAAGACTTATCTAGAATGTCTGGGGCTGGCCCCCCGTGGTGGGCAAGTGGTCCCAGCAAAGAGGACCTGTGAGGACAGCTGGACAGACTGTTCCTCCAAGGATTGCTCAGAGCCTCCTTTCACATCTGGGTGAGAAGTAGGACAAAGGGCACCGTGGAGCCTCAGGTGCATCCTCATATTTTCCAACGTGTTTATTAGCAAGGGTCCCCGCCAGCCACTTCAAAATAACTTATTAACTCCTCTAAGCTCATGTATTCAATACAAGTTGACTTTCGAATAACCAACCAGGCAGATAATATAGTTCCAGGTAATTGTGGTTGTTAATAATCCTAGGGTACATTTGTGATTATCGGGGACTGTGTGAGCCGAACTTTCTTTTAATCTTCTCATTAGTTTAGTCCCGGTGCTTTGTGACCACAGGGTGCCTTTCTTCCGAGGTCCTCTTTAAATTGCTAAAATAATGCATTAGCTCCTCTGCTGATTACCTAGTCACCAAGAACCACAGAGAACAATAAATTTACTATAATGCAAATCAGTTTTACGGAAATTATATTTCTTTTTTATTCCCTATGTAAAAAAGGAAAGAGGCTTACAAAGTTTGGTTCTAAAGGTAGTGTTAGAGCTTCTAAGAAGATTAAAGACGGAGGGACGGGGTAAGGGTAGCTCTGACTCTGAGAAGAAGGCACAAAGGATGGCTAGTGCCATCTGACTGTGCGCAGTGTCCAGACTGCGCTGTGCATCCTGCACGGGATCTTCCTGGCCCGTAGGCAGCCCCACGAAGGGGCCCGGTGACTGTCCCCATCTCATAATGGAGGCAGTTCTGCCTGGAGAGGTCAGATTTGAATACGGGCCTGACTGATTCCAAAAGCTGTGATCTTGACTGCTGTGTTCCATCTCATTCCTTGAGAAGCATGTTCAATTCTCTGTCGTCTCTGCTGGAAATTGTGTTCACACTAGGATCTTCCCAGGAATATTGAAATTAGAAAGTTTTGCTAGGGTCAGGTCCAAGGTTCCTTCCTCCGTGAAGCCTTCTCTCGCCTGTTCCCTCCTATCCCTTGCTCTGTTCCCCCACTGAGGCAAAGTGAACCCCCGCTCTCCTCGCGGAGCCCCTCTGACAGCATTTCTCACACTAGACCTGGGTTTCCTTTGCCTGTTTCTCCCCACCTGGACTGGTAAATCCATTCCGGTCAGACCATGTCTTCTCTGCAGCGTTTGACGTGCGCCTAGGGCAGCAAAAGTGCTCAGTACGTGGCTGTTGAATGAATGAGTGGACGCATGGACGGGTGAATAAACAGATGAATTAATAAGTAAATGACCAGTGAGCAAAGGGTTGAATCATTCTCCAAGTTATTTTATCTCCTTCTATTATCCTCAAGTTATTCACTATTCTCGTCCATCCATTATTCTCAACTGAACAATGTCTGAGGGTTGATTTTGGTAGGAGTAACCTGTATTAGTGACTAGTGTAAAAACTATGTCTCAGGGCGCCTGGGTGGCTCAGTTGGTTAAGCATCTGACTTCGGCTCAGGCCATGATTTCACCGTTTGTGGGTTTGAGCCCCACATTGGGCTCTGTGCTGACAGCTCAGAGCCTGGAGCCTGCTTCAGATTCTGTGTCTTTCTCTCTCTCTGCCCCTCCCCTGCTGTTTCTCCCTCTCTCTCAAAAATCAATAAACATTAAAAAAAATTTTAAAACCATGTCTCATTATTCAGCCACCTTGATGTTATATATTGGACCATAACCTGTCCCTGTTTCCAATATGAAGAGGAAGCAGAATAGAGCTGTTAAGACCACGGACACTGGAGCCAGACTGTCTGGGTTCACACCCAGCTCCTTTGCTTTCTAGCTGTACGTAGATCATTTAGCCTCTGTGCCTCTGTTTTTCCATCTATAAAACAGGGATTGGGGCACCTGGGTGGCTCAGTTAGTTAAGTGTCTGGCTCTTGGTTTTGGCTCAGGTCATGATCTCACGGTTTGTGAGTCTGAGCCCTGTTGGGCTCCACACTGATGGTGCAGAACCTGCTTGGGATTCTCTCTCTCTCCCTCTCTCTGCCCCTCCCAGGTACTTTCTCTCTCTCTCTCTCTCTCTCTCTCTCAAAACACATAAATACACTTAAATAAAATAAAATGAGGATTATGGCAGTACCTCTCTTATAGAATTACAGTAATGGTTGAGTTATTATCTGTATAATGCTTACCTAGTACCTGGCATTCATTAAAATAATTGCTAATTATTCATTGAAATAAGTGTGGTTTGCAGACAAGCAGAATAATTATTCTGACTCTTCCCCAATCCAAGGACTGCCCTGAAATCACTGGAACATGTGAGAAGTCTCCTCCGCTCATGGACAGCAGGAAAACCCCAACTTAGCACCCCCTTGTTCATAGAAGAGGGGAGGTCCTTGGAGTCATGTGGGAGGCGGTGCTCCACCGGTCACATCCAGATGAGCTACATCACCCTTGGGGATGGATGGAGTGACAGGTCTGAACCAAATTGCTCTCATTGCTGTCAGCTGTTTCCAAGCTCTCAATTCGAGGTGCTGCTTGCTTTCCATTTCCAGGTGCTCCAGCCGGTGCCTCTCTAGAGTGCCACTTGTGCCCTCCTGTCACCCAAAGCTTCCCAGAAACGGCTCTGCTATCAGTCATTGACGCTCACTTGTACACTGAAGGCTGTCTCTCTTACTGAACTAGAGTTGGTCCATCTGATCCATGTTGATATTGCTGAATAGCTTTCCCCCCCCGCCCCCGGAAACTGTAGAATTGCCACCTAACACCCATTGCATTCAATACAGCTTTTTTGCACACGGTAGACACTCAATAAATAAGTGAAAGAAGAGATGATGTTATAAATGGAAAGGAAGGCGAGTGACAGGAAAATGAAGATGGAAAAATGTCAGGTCCTACACTTAGATCCAAAACAACTACAAAAATATTTATGGAGAGGAAGTTTGGCTTTATGTGTGAAAAACACTTAAGATCTTAGTCAATAACCAAACTCGCTATGAGTCAGTCGACACTGTGCTATTTGCAAGTTCCAAAATCTTTTAAATTTAGGCTTAATGAGTTAAAATACAGAAAATAAAGGACAAGCAAGGGGCTGTTTGGCTCTGTACTGCACCGATCACTGATCCCTTCGGGGTGGCCAGGATGTTGAAGGGACTCAGTCTTGTCACAGGGAGGAATGTGGCATGTGGGTCCAGAGCAGTGAAGACCTGGGAGGTATACTTGTTCCTTTTTCCTTCATTTGACAGATATTTATTGAGTACCTACCAAATGCTGCTTCCTCCATTCAGAGAATTTGCATCCAAGTGTGTTTGCACAAGTGTGCGCACGCGTGTGCATTGGGGGAGGACAGATATACGGTGAAAATAATTGTGTGCAGGTATCTCTTGCTTTTTGAAAGTTTCCACTCTGGCAGTTTGCACTGGGGAAGAGTTCTGAAAGGGATTTTCGCCTTTAGGAAATAAGGCAACAAGCTAAAATAGTGTTCAGCGTTGATTGTGCAGTGAGCCGTCACAGAGGCAGAGCGCACCTCAAGCAGGGAGAGCGCCACTGCCCAGCTCCTTCCCGGAATGACGCTGGGCATCCAGGCATCAATCCGCTGGAGCTTTGGACTGTGTGGGCATCTGTGCTTTATCTCAATGTATTTCGTGCATCCGTTAGTGAGATGTGTCATAAGGTATTAGAAAAGCTTAAGAGAGGTTATTTTTGGGGTCTGGGAATGCTCGCCAATTTTTCCATATAAATTAACGGTAATTGCTTTTTCACTTTATGCCATTTCAGCTTCCGGGAGCTTTCCTAGGAAGGCTCTATTTTCAGATAGCAGGGGAACCTGTGTATCACATACAATGTATCATAGAATGCATATTATATGGTATTTAATGAATGATAATGTAAGATGCATTTGAGGTGTGTTTGTATCAGCAAGTGGTAAGACTCCACTGCTGTGGGAAAAAAGAAAAGGTGAGGGGGGAGGGAGCTAACAGGGCAGGAGAAATCATGCTGATATTACAGGGCATGGTCAGGGAAGGCTTCTCTGAGACGGTGACAGCTGAGCAGAGACCTCAAAGAAGTGGAGTGGTGAGCCACGTGAATGGCTGAGGAACAGCATTCCAGACACAGGGAACAGTGAGTGTGAGGGCTCTGAGGCTGGAGCTGGACCAGTGAGTCTGAGTGACAGTGAGATTGTGGCCAAGTGAAGAAGGAAGGAGCAGAGGTGAGGAGGTGAGGTCCGAGAAGTAGTAGGGGCCAGATCAGATATGACCTTGTAAACCACTGTTAGGGCTCTGGCTTTTTACTGGGGCTATAGGGTCACTCTTCTAAAGTTCATCCCCAACCAAACACTTCTTGTGATCTGGTCCCTATCCTTGAGAAACTCTAAGCCTTGTGGAAAAGATGGAAACACAAAACAGTGTAATATCATCATTACCACGACGAGCAAATACACAGAACGCCCAGAGGAGGCTGCAGGTAATACAAGCCAGTCAGGGGTAGCAGGGACAGCTACGCAGAAAGGGTAGCATAATTGTCAGCTCCCTTTGCCAAGTATTTCTGGCCTGGCTTTCCAGACACGTGGTAGGACTACATTTTCTGGCCTCCTTTTGGCTTGGTGTGGCCAGGCCACTAGGACTGACACCTGAGCTCTGAGGAAGTGAAGTGTGTCACTTCCGGGTTAGTGCATTCATTGCTGGTGGCTGACGAGAGACCCTCCAGAGCTCTCCCCCTCGCCTAGTGGCTGTCAGCGTTCAAGATGGTGGCTGTTTTCTCAGTCTGGGTCCCCTCAGTGACTACAACACACACAGTGCCCCTGCTGACCCGGAGTAGATGGGCAGTAGGTGAGAGAGAAATAAGCTTCTGGCTTTGAGGCACAGATTTTGGTACTGGTTTTTCCAGCAGCATAATAGCCCATCAGGAGACGATACTAAACTGGATTTTAATGGATTACTCTTCCGGTAGAGAAAGCAGAAGCTTGTCATACACAAAAAGACATTGCGTTTGCTAAAACTCTGATACGTACAAGAACGTGAATGTTCTTGCTCAGTGAATGTAAGTATTTGAAAGGCTGTTGAATGCTGAAAGTTTGGACTTTTTTTTTTAATGTTTATTTATTTTGAGAGAGAGAGAGCAAGCAGGGGAGAGGCAGAGAGGGAGGGAGACACAGAATCCAAAGCAGGCTCCAGGCTCTGAGCTGTCAGCACAGAGCCCGATGCGGGGCTCAAACCCACGAACCGTGAGATCATGACCCGAGCTGAAGTCGGATGCTTAACCGACTGAGCCACACAGGCGCCCCAGGTTTGGACTTTTGTATGGCAAAAGGTCCGAGGGAAGTAGTTTCCGTCAACTGGGGTAATCTACAAGGAAACAGATTTGGGCTCCATATAAAGAATAATTTTTCTAACCGTCAGAACTACTGAGCTGTCATTATGGGTAGTGAGTTCCCCGTCACTGGAGGTATTTAGGCACAAGCCAAAAGACTACTCAATGAGAATGCTGAAGATGGACTTTCAAGCATCACACGAGAGGGTGAACTAAAATGAACATTACGATCTTCTCTTTGCCGCTACTTTATGAATTCATGGTCTCATGTGGCTTTGAGGCATCTACTCACTATAAAACTATATCCGTTTCCTAGGGATGCGGTCACAGATCACCACAACTGACTAACTTAAAACTATAGAACTTTATTGTGTTGCGGTTCTGGAGACTGGAGGAAGTCCAAAATCAAGGTATCATCATGACTGGTTCCTTCTGAGGGCTCTGAGGGAACATCTTTCCCATGCCTCTGTCCTCACTTCCGGTGATGGTTGGTAGTCTTGGCATTCTCGGGTTTGATTAGATGGGTCACTCCAATCTCTGCCTCCATTGTCACATTGTCTTCTCCTCTGTGTCTCACGTGATCATCATCAGTCATACTGTATTAGGGGCCTATCACTCCAGTATGACCCCATCTTAACTACATCTGCATGACTCTATTTCCAAATAAGGTCACATTCTGAGGTACTAGGGGTTAGAACTCTACCATATATTCTTTGTAGGACGCAATTCAATCTATAACAAAACCAACAGCTAATTGGGCATGTCCCAGGTGCCAAGCTAAGCATTTTTCTTATATTGTTGTATCCATTCAGGACAATAATCCTATAAACAAGGGAGGGGTGAGGTTTAGGAGGCAAGATATTTAGCAACAGGCATGGCTCGGGCAACAGCCAACCAGAAAGAGGCATCCATCCATCAGACCTCTGTAAACAACCAGCAGGGCCCTGTGGTGATTTTGCTAACATGCTCTGTCCTCTTTCTTTCCATTATCTGAGACGAGGAAATGAGCTTCAGGAAAAGCCAAGGAATTTGGCCAAGATTGCACGGCTAATGAGCAGAGGAGCCAAGACTGAACCAGATCTTGCTGACCATCGTCTGTGTTCCTAACTACTGTCTTCAGCCAGCTTTAATTAGTGGCCACACACCATTCTCATGAAGAGACTCAGAGTTCTTAAAAATCAACACTTTCCTCTCCTGGGATCATCTTTAGGATGTCCTGACAGCGATGACTTTTAGCTTAATGTTTTCTCCACCACTGCAAGCAGCTACCCCAGAAATTGCTTTAGTCTCTCCCACTGGAGGGAAGTCTTGTCTGACGGCTCTTTACTCACAAGTGCCCAGCCTCTACCGTGTCCCAAAGAATCAAGAACAATTCTGAACCAGTAAACCTTGATCTTAGAGGAGCTGGGGGACATTTAAAAACGTGTGCTTTCTGAGCGGTTACGGAGATCAGGGCCTGCACAGGCTCCCGCCTGTGCTGCCCACACGGCTTGGCCCCAAGTACACCACAGGCCACAGCACAGGCCTGTCTGCTTCTCTCTCATGTCTGAACTTCTGTGTGGCTGCTGTGGCTGCTCTGGGGCAGGCAGAGACAGAGGGTGGACTGAATGGCAGGAGGGGCTCCATTTTTCTCCCTTCATCTGACGTTGCTGAGGGAGAAGGGGAGCGAAGCAGACGTTCGTTTAATGCTGACTGAATAAATGTGCCCTCAGTTCTGCTAAGCTCATGTCACTTAATTACTTCCAAGCGGCCTTTCTTTCTTGTGTCCCTGAAGCCTCCCCTTCTGGCCTCATTCTCTACCTCTGCCTCCTACCCCAACAAAGAATATCGACTGTTTTGCACGTGGTCTCTCTCCGTGGTGCTTTTCGGTGACGCTGGTGGGCAAGGCCTAATCCCAGGGCGTATCCGGGAGCACCACATTTGGTAGGCTCGTCTCCTTCAGAGGGGCCCCACCTGCTCTGAGACCCACGACCTGGCTTCGGTGGTTTCACCTGTAAGCTAGATGCAGAATCTGTGACCAAAGGCGACCCGGGCCGGAGGGGATCAGAGGAGCCTCCCTGCGCCCTCGTGGTCTTCCCCCCTCTCCGATGACTCCTCCAACTACAGTTAATAAGACTCCAGGACGAGGGTCAGCATGGGCCAGTGAAAGCGGGAACGTTGGGGGGTAGGGGAGGCAGGAGGGAAAAGCAGAGGAGATGGAGAAGGAAAAACGGAAGCATGCCAGGCCGGCGAGAGGACCAGACGAGACTCCTACAGGCAGAGTGAGCATAGGTAACCCTGAGGGACAGCGAGCACACCCAGGCCTCGGTGACACGCCAGCGGTTGTGAGCAAGACAGATAGCTAATGACCCTCCAAACGAGAGTGCAATAGAGTTGCGGTAATTCGGCAGATTGATACTCAGGAAATCCGTGCAGGGCCATTGATTCATTTCCTCTACCCCGCTTCCTTATCAATGTAATTATCGGGGCCGGCACCAGAGGTGTCTCTGGGTAATTTGTAAGAGGCGGAGAGCAGGCCGGTCCTCCAGGCGAGCTGGTGCCCTGTTTACCAGGTGCCCGCTGCTCTCCCGAGGCCCCTGCGGGCACGGCCGGGGTCACCCGGCTCGGCTGGAGCTCTTGCCCCAGATAGAGTCGTTCTCCGGTGGCTTTTCTTTCCCTTGGCCACCTCCACAGGCCCTCTCCTGGCTCTGTCTGTTCACCTTGAAGAGCTTTGCGCCGGTGATGGAAAAGCATGCCCAGAGAAGGGAGAGGAGACCTGGCCTCCAGAAGGTGGGTGTGGGGGTGGGGTGGGGTGGGAAAAGGGTGGAGGGGGGACCAGGAGACAGGCACTAGTCACTCAAAATGAAGCTATGCCTTTGGGATTTTCTTTTTCTTGTTTTTCTCCCCTAGACTCAGACAGGAGACACAAGAGATAAAGACGGGCAGAAATTCCTCAGGAAACACAACAACAGGAGATGGGAGAGAAAAAGTGAGCGTGTAGGTTGTTGGGCTGGGAAGGAGAGGTGATCCCCAGGGGTGGGCGGCCACAGCCCTGTTTGGATCGTCTAGCTCCTGCCAGCCTCAGTCCCCGCTCTGTCCCTAGGGGCGATTTATAAATCAGAACTGTATCTGTGGAAAAATGACACTCTTTTTTGTGCCTTTTTTTTTTTTTTTTTTTTAGTAAGAATTAGTTTAAAAATAGTTCCCTCCCTGCCGTTGGGATGCTCTGTCACTCGGAGAAAGAGGGTAATTATGAAAGAGGAGGGTGTAATGTGATTACAGCCGGCCCCATTGTGTCAGCAGTGGCGCGGTCCGGGCTGCCGGGAGGGCTCAGCCCGCCGTCTCCCTCAGCCCTGGGCTTTTATTGGGCCTGTCAGATTTCCGAAAAGAACCCGAGGGCAGAAACCTCCCCGCAGACCGGGCCCGTGGCTGGCCCAGAGCTGTCAGCAAGGACGCGGAGTGGCGCGGGAGGGCACACGAGGCCAGGCCCCGGCAACCCTCCCACCGGGCCCGGCCACTGCCCACGCCCGAACAGCGTCCACCTTGCTGGGCCCCGCGTGAGAATCCGCAGGGAGGGTCTGCGGTTCAGAATCCGATGGAGCCACATTCGCTTTTCGGCGCAAATGGTCAGCCCGGTATGTGGTTCTGTGTCAGTGCGGATTAGAGAAACCACAGTGGCAGGGACGGCCGGGCAATCTGGCTTCTGGTCCCCCCCCTGGCTCCGTCTGGCGCCACCTCTGAGAGCTCTCTCTGGCCAGACCTCTCAGAGAAATGCCTTTTTCATCTGAAATACGGGGGTCTCGAATATCAGTCATGGGAATGATACCCAGCGAGTCATAAAAATCTCATGATCGGAAGTGAGTGTGAGGTCAACCTCGTTTTGAATTTCCACTTTACAATGCAGTCGGTAAGGCTGGACAAGCTTTACGGCTGAGGGCACCGATTTCCTTATGCGCAGGGACAACCGACAGTCCGCCTTCCAGGCCTGCCCATGATTTTTGGTAAATGAAGATTCCATTTAGGTAAGAATGGATCCAATTTTCATAGACCCCAGATGATTCCGTAGGGTATCTGAATGTATTTAAAAATATCACATATTTAGGGGCACCTGGGTGGCTCAGTCGGTTAAGCGTCCGACTTCAGTTCAGGTCATGATCTCACGGTTGGTGGGTTCGAGCCCCGCATCGGGCTCTGTGCTGACAGCGCAGAGCCTGGAGCCTGTTTCAGATTCTGTGTCTCTCTCTCTCTCTGCCCTCCCCCCCCCCCTTGCACTCTCTCTCTCTCTGTCTCAAAAATAAATAAACATTAAAAAAAAATTTTTTAACAAAAATATCATATATTCATAATAATGTATGTAATATGTTAATAGACTATAATGTATTAATATGTGCAAAGTTAATTAGTACATTAATAATATATTATAGCACCTGTAGAATATATGAAAATATATACCATAATATATTAATGATATAATCTATTACATGTTGACATATACTATGATTAACATATATTAATTATTATATAGTAATAATATTAATATAATGTAATAATATATAATATAGTATAGTATAATACAATTTATATTTATTTTTATTTTTTAGTATAGTCCCATTTGATCCTCACAAGGGTCCATGGGATTATTCCCATTTTACAGATGAAGCTAGAGTACGGAAGTGATTTGCCCAACTACATGAAGAAAGTTAGAGCCGAGCTAAATCCTCAGTCATATTTCCAGACTCTCAGTTCAGTCGTGGATGCCTCAGCCCCCCTTTATCACCCGCCTCTATCCTTTGGAAGTAGGTTGGACATAAATAATAAATTCCTCATTAGTTTCCACCCTTTTGGTCACAAATTCTTCCAAGAGTCTGACCTTTTGCTATCATTAATATCTATTTTTCGTCTGTGTTCCCTGAGCTGAGAGAACACCATGCCACCATTTGCTATTCAATTATTCTTCTTGAAGAGTCATCAGTATTACTTTTCATCTTCCTCTTCTTTACATTTAAAAAAATGCAAAGAAAATTCCCTTGTAAGAAGGACCGCCCGTCAAACTGCATCCCAAATCAATGGCTTCTATCTCCTGCCTGGGATACCCCATAGAACAGAGAGAGAAATTGGTTTGGAATATGTGTGTGTGTGTGTGTGTGTGTGTGTGTGTGTATATATATATTTTTTTTTTTCTGTCCTCACGGGGCTCACAATCCAGTTAGAAGAGTAGACATACACACATGATACCAAAAGAAAAAGTGACGCAGTCCATTTTTATTATTACACTCAAGGTCCTCGTGCCAAGTTTAACAGGTGTCTTGAGCAGTGAACGGAGCTGTCTGTGGGAGCAGTGGTCAGAGAAGCCTTCCTGAAGCCGTGGTCCCAGTTCAGATGGAGGCAAGAGGGTGGAAAGGTGCACAGGAGTTGCAGAGGGCAGGTAGGGAGAGGGGGAAGGGGGCAGAGGGCACAGCAGAAGCAGAGTTTATTAGAGCCTCAGGGCCAAAGGCAACATAGTTCTGCCTCTGAAGAGACCACGTTCAGTCTTTACAAAGACTTAAAATCGATTAAAACTAGACTATGGAAACAACACATACATGCCCTGTGAGTACTTCTGAGATAAGGGATCTGGCCATGTCTTCTCACTGATTCTAGGGCTTGATGTCCAAGGACCAGTGGGTCCAGGAGGCCAACTCTGGGCCACGCCAATTTATAAATGTGTGCTCAGAACTTCTAATTAATTATAACTGTAAATGTAGGAATTATTTGCTCGATCTTAGGGCATTGAAACCTTTTAGAAAACAAACAAATCTTAGGAGTAGTCACCTGCAAAAATCATGTTCTCTCACATCCAGAATACTAGATAATTCATCCACTCCAAAAATGTCTAATGACAGATTCAAATATCAAATTCATGCTGTTTCTAATTATATGGCATAACTATGTCAGAGTTGGTCCTTCCAGCAGGAACCAAATAATTGCTTTCATATCGGATATCCATTAATTTCTTCAGATGGCCTGTATATTGGAGGTGGCAACTTATAAAAGTTCAGCTCTGGAGGTCTAAAGGAGTTATTTCCTTCATTGTGTGAATTATGCCTTTTAGAGCATGAAATAGCACCAGCCTGACCCAAAGACTACACACAGGTGAATTATATTTTCTAGAGCATGAAATAACATCCTTATCTGTTACTCGAAGTTCGAGGAAGCTCTCAGAGTGCTGGTATACGTAACACAACTGGCTTAATTAACCTTCAGTTACATGCTGATTGCATGCCAGCCGCTGGGCTGGGTTCCATCCGAGACGCCAGGGATGAGCTAGTGAACTCTCAGGTAACTCTCTGGGTAACTGGGAGGGAGGTCTTCACAAACTGAGAATAAACAGCAGACCACGATGAGTGCCATCTCAGAAGTCTGGGGAAATATTCTTCGGGGAGCCCAGCAGAAGGAAGCATTTCAACCGCAAGACTCTCTAGAGAAAGCTCAATGGGGAGGGTGGCCTTTGAGCTGGCTCTTGAAGAATGGGAAAGATTTTGAAGGGAGGAGGCAGAGGAAAAGGCAGTTGTGGTGAGTGAGGGGTAGAGAATAAGGAAGATCCTGCTTGAGGAGGGGGCCCTGTCCCCAGGGTGGTGGCACCCGGGTGTTCGCGTGAGTTTACGGACGAGGGTGCCAAGTTGTCGCAGAGCCTTGACTGGCATCTTTAGAAACGTGCTCTGTCCTCTGCGGGCCTGTTGAACCATCAGTGTGTTTTAAGCGGGACACGATGTGATTAAGAAACCCTTTGACATCTGCTGCTGCAATTGGAGCCAAAGATGAATACTAATCTGAAAAGCTCAGAAGATGGTTCGCTCGTCGTTTATCTTATTTTGCAGTTATTCAGTCAGTGAGGCTCCGATTAGCTCTCCTCATTACTTTAGAGAGTGGTTTTTCAGGGTACATAATTTCTTACGTTCCTTTTCTCTCACTCTGTCTTGACAAAGTGCGTTTTGCTCTCCATTAAGTTATACGGCATCATCTTTGTTCATTGTTGTTAAGAGGAGGCTCCCGTCGAATTCCAAAGTTGTTTTATTGACTGCCAAATTCAGGATATGTATTGCAAAATATTGGGCTTTTACATGTTTTCGATCTGAATAAAAAAAAAAAAAAAAAAAAAAAAAGAATCGACCATTTGGCCCCAAGCGGCCGCCTTTCTGACAAATTAAGAATGTGGTCGCCGCCGAGTAGTCTCCGAGCGGGGCCGGGGCCACTGAGGCTTGGGGAGTGAGCCAAGCGTGTTTTGAGGGTTCCCGGAGTCCATGGGTGATCCGTACGGGGTGCAAAGAAGTACAAAAAAGCCCACTGGGGATGCACAGTGTCTCCGGTGGGTTGGGGTTTATGCCCGCAAGAACGCGTGCCTGGTGTCCTGTCCCTTGATGCGAGCTCTCCTTCCGCCCGGACGGGACAGGGGCCTCCGTGGGCACCGCCAGGGGGCTCACTCCCTGTGTCCGCACACGCGGCTCTGCGGCACCTCCGTCTTCCTGTCCACACCCTCTCCCCCTCCGTCTCCCCAGAGGCGCCCTCGCCCTGGATCTTCCCGTTCAGCCGAAGTGGGGGGGCCCAGTAGTTCAGCGGCGGCTCCAGTCAGGAGGAGAGCGGGTCCCGGCTTCCACCCGGGAGGTCGCTCAGGCCGGCTGTGTCCCTCAGCTCAAGGGCGTTGTTCCTCTCAAGGTGACCTTCTCTACATGACTGAGTCTCTTTCTGGGTTCTAGTAACCTGTCTGCTAACTCCCCTCACCTCCTTTGGGCCTTAAGGATGGTAACGGCTCAGTTTCTACTGAGCCTACAGGTCTGGATCCAGTGTCCTCACTGACTAAGCACGGCCTTCCCCTGCTCATCCCTGCAGGTACCCGCAGAGACCGGGCTGCCCCGGGGACAGCAGTTTACCCCCAGTCTTTCCTCCTGTCCCCAGCTCTGCTTAAAATTTACCTGTCCTCTGGGCCTCGTTCCCTCAGTAGTCAAATGCCAAAGTAATACAAGAGACAGTATTGGCAATAAATTAACACCTTCGGAAAACCTATTTGGAGACAGGTAGGCCTTAGACCGTAAATAACAGTGACATTTTTCATTTTAACAACAGCCTCATCTAACCTAACAGTGGACATGGTTCAGCGTGGTTTCATGCAGTAACAGAGAATAAGATTCATTGCCTGTAAAAGGATTCAACGTCTTTCCTCGCATTGATCTTTCTACCTTTCCCCGCTTGAAAAGCACTGAAGTGAGCCAGCGTGCCAGAACACCTGGTGTTTGCAGGGCTCATTATGGTTCACAAAATGTATAATCTTGGTTCCTCCTTCTGTGAATTTTGTTAAGTATATAAGGTAGGTATGTTGACCCACTTTACAGATGAGTAAACTGAGGCTTATGCCTATAAATGACATGTTTTAAAGCTGGTATTAAAGAAATTGAGTATTCTGAGGGTGACCTCTGCTACATTTGAGAAATTTATGGGGTCAAAAGGAATCTGGCTCACATCTCCTTGGGTTTATTTTTCTCACAGGGAAACTGAAGAAATACAGTGACACTAAAAAATAATAATAATAATAAAGGCACAGGTTTATTGATTTTTCAGCAAGAACTATGTTCTATTAATTAAAAAAAAAGTTTCAGCCTTCTACTTTCTCTATGCTTTGGTCACTGACAGGTGCTTCCACGAGCAGTTGGCTGGGGGGGAGGCAGGGGGCTCACCAACATTGACTGTCAGCTGCAGGTCTGGAGATGGAGTGGGGTCTGACAACCAAGGCCCTTAGTTGGTCAGTGCACAGGGAACTTTCTGTTTCTCTCTGTGGATTTACTCAACAGCTCCCCTCTACTCAAGGGCTGGAGGACTGTACTCCCAAGAGGCTCTCAGATTTCCTTAAGAACAAATCAAGACTGGATCTTTTCTTTGGAGTTTGGAGTAGGAAAACGTATCCCTTTGATCCTAGTTTGCGTTATCAAACAGGATTCCTGCAGCGAAATCATTGTAAGAGTACCCCCTGCGGAGGAAGACACCAGCTGATTCACTGAACGGGAAGCCTGAAGCAGGAATGATTTCCCGAGCCAGCTCTGAGAATTTTCCATGACTTATCCATCAGGAGCTATGTTTGAGGATAATTATGAGGTAGGCAGTGACATGCCCTCATCCTGGTCTGGAAGATTATACATTCATTAGTCCAGACCCACCAATGTCTCTAGAATGGTCCAAACTGTTGATCTGCAAGATGAGTCCATAGGAATCAATTAACGATAGATATTTATTGCCTTTCTCTGAAATAGCAAAATCTCTGGGCTTTTCCTAGAAGATTGGAGACGTGGTTGGGTTTGTCCAAATCTGCTGCATTTGATTAGGCAGGGAGGCTCCCCGCCACCTTCAGCGAGCTGGTCACATGTACCTACATGACCCCACCGCAGGATGATTGCAGGACTGCGCTTTGAGGGAAATGGAGAGTTTCTCGGGCTGACGCTCATGCATTCCACACGCGTGCCAGGTACTCTTCTAAAGGGCTTTTGCATATTAACTCCTTTAATCCTTACAGCAACCTTACAAGCTACTAGGATTGTCCCCATTTTACAGGTGAGGAAATTGAGTCACAGGGAGGTTAAGTGGCTTGTCTAAAATCACAAAGCCTTTAAGTGAGGGCACCAAGACTGAGACTTGCTGAATGCCAAGGGATGTAACCAGCGGACCAGGAAGCCTTCATGCAAGAAAGATTTGCAACAATGACCTCTCTCTGAGCTCAAGTAGCATGTGTTACTACTACACTTAACATGGTAGTTATTTGCAGAGTTGTTTCCTCCCCGCTGCAAACAGAGAGCCCACAGGGCAGATCTGTCATCTAGCTATCTATCGTCCCAGCATATACTACTGAAATCTAGGGGTTCTTTATCTAAATGCGTACATCCATACACACGTGATGTGGTTCCAGCCAGCCTGCCTACTGAGGGGTCCACATTTCCCCACAAACTGGCTTTTCCTGTTCCCAAAGTTTCTCAAGTTTCCCAATGGGCTATTATTCCCAAGAACTGCTGCCCGGAGTGTGTGAGGTGACCCTGAGGGGCCTGGGGACACACTGTTCCTCTAGCTGTCGGCACAGTTTATTGTTAGGGTAATAAATGTCCTGCCCATCCCTTCCCAGGCTCTCTCACTGATAGCTTCAGGATGATTCGTCTTCCCCCCTCACTTCTCTTTTGATTACTGCTGCCTGTCACATTGTTCCCTATTATTGACCTTGGTACCTGTCAGACCACTCACACCCCCTAATTGTCTTTGCGTGCTGCTTGTCCGTCTTCGCTGAAAAGCTGGTTTCTCTGATTACGCAGGCCCTGTCAGTCTCATGGATTTATTTGATTCTTCTCAGGGATGAAGGAGTGATTTGTGGCCTTCTTTGTCCTTGGACTTGATGCAGGTTGTTGGCTGTGAGCCGGGTCATAGATGGTCCCCTCCAGGTCATAGATGGGCCCAGGGCCAGGTCCCACCTCAGGGAGACTTTAGAGTGGGATCATTGCCTGGTGGGCAGGGCACCTGCCTTGAAGACACATTTCTCTCTGTGTCTCCTGCCACTTCCAGTCACTGGCTTTATGTGGTTGAGCGGGTCATGTGACAGCTCTGAGTCTCAGTTTCCTCATCTGTGAAGGGGGAATTATTAATTTTTTTAATTCCTTTTTTAAGTTTATTTATTTATTTTGAGAGACAGAGAGCTAGTGGGGGAGGGGCAGAGAGAAAACGGGTGGGGGGAGAGAGAGAGAGAATCCCGAGAAGGCTTCTCACTGTCTGCGCAGAGCCCACTGTGGAGCTCCAACCCACGAACCATGAGATCAGGGCCTGAGCCAAAGTCGGAGGCTCAACCGACTGAGCCACCCAAGCACCCCAAGTATTCTTGACTCAAGATCTTAGCAAAGGGCTTGCTAAGCCCACAGCAACCTCCTCAGACCTGAGCCTGGAGGGCTGCTTGTACTACTTGGTGTAAGAATGACTGTCAAGTCTCTCTAAGGGAGTGAGAATCCATCCTCCCTGAATCCACGGTGATGTTGGTAGTTGAAACATGCCCAGAGACCTCTGGTTTGAGTCACCATCGAGGGTCTTTGAGTTGGTCTTCCCTGCGTGGTCTAGGTACCCGAAGCACACCCTCTGTCTTAGCCGGCAGCCTCTGTCTTCTGCTCAAACTTGGCCGCTTCCCCGCTCCCTCTGATGGAACCTGGCTGGTGCGGAGGGGTGCGTGGGAACCCAGGGACTTCCATCCCCCACCTGTCATGTCTGCTCTGTCCCCTGCTCAAGTCATTCCCACCCCTGCTGAAACTTCTCTTCTCCAGACCTCAGGTCCACCTGCCTGAGGGTCAGCTGTTCAGACTAGTCAGAAATCACAGGGCCGGGAGAGGAGCAGACCCTTCTCTCCCAAAGGCCTCTCTCTAGCAGACTTGGTTTGTTAATTCTGATCGGGACTGAAACACAATGTTCCCCGCAACAGCTACATGTTCAGACATGATGCTGCACACACGTTAATGAGGAGAACTGTGCGGAGGAAGCTAGTCAACCCGTCAGCGCGTGCCCAGGCTCCCCACTGGCAGAGAAGTGTGCTTGGTGCGAGGGGCAGAAGGAAAAATACAGAAGCTGTCCCTTGTGGGGGTCTGCCCTGCCCCTCCCCGCCCCCCCCCCACCTCACCCCCTCACCAGGCCTGGCATCTTCCTCATCTGCATGATCCTACAGCCTGCCAGCTGATGTGGACCTGGTTTGCCTAACACCGGCCTTCCAGGCCTGCCCGAGAGGTGGCAGTGTCCCTGGGCAGTGCTTTCCCGAGATAGCGAGCCCAAGGAATCTGTGGGTCTAAAGTGTTTACACCACCAGACTATAAAGAATACAGTCTCGATTATATAAATAAACGCGGAAAAAAAGCAGGAGGAAAAAATACACCAAAATCACTAGTGACTTTTGCTGGGTCGGTGTATTAACAATACAACCTTTCTGTATGTTCTGGTTAGTTTTTAACGAATGTATACTGTTTTCATAATGAGGAAAAAAACACTTAAAAATATAGAGTTGATTTAGCTTTAGGCCATTGGTGTGGGCATTCTACCTCCCGAAGTTACTTACAGTGTTTGGCTGGCATACACTCACCTTTACCCCTGAGACATGTGGCATTTGCGTCTTGGTTCTGTTGATGTGTCCCCTCTCCTTTTGGTCCTGACCCTACTACGTTTAATCCAGCTCTGTGAATTTCAGTTGACCCTGGATGCGCCCTGGATATGTCACATTACCCACCTCAGTCTTGCCTAGAATCGTGTTCTGGTCCAGCTCAGGGCAGCCCTGCCTTGGTCTTGGACCCTGAAGCTGGCCTCCTAGGCCTCCTGCCCAGCTTCTATAACCAAGTGAATAGCTTTGAACCTGGTGAGCCTATCGCTTTATAGGGTCTAGTTTCAGGGATCAAACATAGTCCAGGAACAACCAAAGAATAATTTCAGAATCCCTGTGATTCCCAGGGGAATCCCAGGGGGGGTTACATTCTGATCTTCCTCACTTGGGAAAGTTGACCATTTCCTCAGAGTTACTGATCATCTGCATGAAATGCTAGTTCTCCTCTAGACATGTGGGTCAAAAAGATGCACCACAATTGCCACCATGGGATTTGTCACTCATTGCCACCTAAGCGTCCTCAATTGCACTTTACTCAATTCAACAATTATTAACTTAGCACCCAGTGATGATTCACCATCCTGCTGTGGCCCTCTAAATGCTGGGGCTGACAGAAAATTGAGGAGGAAAGATATTGCCACGGCTGGATGTCCCATAACAAACCTCTGGCCCATGCAGAAATGGAACCACGTGCTCCTTTATTCTTCACACATTAGCAATGCTGATGCTGTCCCATCAACTTATGTGACACTTCCTAGTTTATACAGTATTTTCACATATTCTTGATTTTCATCTGTGCTGACAGCTCAGAGCCTGGAGCCTGCTTCAGGTTCTGAGTCTCCCTCTCTCTCTGCCCCTCCTCTGCTCGCATTCTGTCTCTCTCTTAAAAGTAAATAAATATTAAAAAAAAAAAAAGAATACTTGACATGTGAGGTAAAACAGCATCATGGGTGTTGGGCTGGGGAATCACATAGGCCTGAAATCGAGTCGGCTGTGTGTTAGCTGGGTGATCGTGGGCAAGCAATCAGCTTCAGTTTCCTCATCCGTTAAATGGAAGCAATAATGGTCTCCATCTCTCATGGTTGTTTTAAGTGTTTAGTATATAATATGTAGTGAGCATTTAATACGGGGCCTACATAAAGCAAGTGCTCTAAAAGGTGTTAGTCTACCTAATAGTGTTTTTGAGGCGCCATGTGGGACTCAAGCTGAATAAGTTTGAGTTCTTACCATCTGAGGCGTTTCACTGCAGGTACCCTAAGTAATTCACGAGCATGGAATAGAACTGGTTTTTATCAAAACCTGCGACATCAGTTCCTGAAGCAGTGTCCTGATCAGTTCTGCAAATCAGGCCTTCAGTGACACACGTGAGCCGGGCAAAATGGCAGCCGGCAGCCATGTTTGCATCCTTTCTTCCTACACGCTGCCGCTACCACTCCACCTGGATTTGCAAAGGCTAGGGTTCCTTCAGCAGCCCCTGGACTGGGGCCTGGGAACTCAGAGTCCCTCCTGCCCTCCCTCCCGGGGCTAAGACTCCGGGGCAGTGCCGGGGTGAAGGAGCTGTTGTAATACGGAGAGCCGCAGCTGCCATGGCCGCTACGTCCTTGCACACGGGGCAGGACTCCTTTCCTCAGTGGGCCTCAGCCTCTGCCATATGTAAGGCAAGACCTACTCAAACTGTAGTTAACCACGATGCTTCTGTGGGGTCTTAAATCAACCTGGAGCCAGCCTTTAACCCCCTAGAAAAAGCTGCCTCGGGAGTGTGCTGAGATCACTGAGGCTCAGCCTCCAGAAAGTGCGGGCGGTTGCATTTTCTAATTTAATTATCTTGAGGGAAGACCTCTTTGGAGTTGTGGATTCCCTGACTAGTCTGGAGAAGAAACTTTTCCAGCTGCACAAGGATGTGCTGAAGGGAGAAGCAGTTCTCTCTGCATAAAATTAGTAACGCGGGGTCTAATTTGCCTATAAGGGGGCATTGCTTCCTGTTCCTCGGGGCACTGGATGCCGTTTGCCCCTCTGCCTTCATCTACCTGGGCTCCGGGGGCTCTTGGCGAGGTTGCAGAGGGGTGCTTGGCCTGGCTCCACTCCAGCCTCTGTACTTGCATGACTCACAGATGGATTACCAGGCAGCGCAGGGACCTTCTCTCCTACTTTAGTACAACATCAGGAGAGGCTGCAAAGCTTCCCTGGGCAGAACTTTGAAGTTACAGCATTGACCTGACTCAACTATGAATCTCCCCAGTCAGATACAAATCATTTGTTGTTTATGCCGGAACATTCTGACTCAAGGGAGGACTGTCTCATCATGGATAATTTAGAAGAGGGTGCTCAAATACTTTTTACTCTATTGACAGTAAATATATTTTTTTACATTGTAACCCAGGATGTAATACGTAAATCCCGTGGATAAGTAAAATTGAAACCACAATTTCCAAGGAATAGTACTTACTGTTTGGAATGCGTTCTAATTCATTCTCTTATATTTTATTCGTTAAGAAACAATACAGGTGGGGGCGCCTGCGTGGCTCAGTCGGTTAAGCATCCAACTTCGGGTCAGGTCATGATATTATGGTGCGTGAGTTCAAGCCCCACATCGGGCTCTGTGCTGACGGCTCATAGCCTGGATCCTGCTTCGGATTCTGTGTCTCCTTCTCTCTCTGCCCCTCCCCCACTCACACTCTTGCCTCTCAAAAATGAGTAAATGTTGAAAGTAAATAAATAAAAATAAAAATTTTAGGGGCACCTGGGTGGCTCAGTCTGTTAAGCATCCGGCCACTTCACTCAGGTCATGATCTCGTGGTTCGTGAGTTCGAGCCCCGCATCGGGCTCTGTGCTGACAGCTCAGAGCCTGGAGCCTGCTTCAGATTCTGTGTTTCCCTCTCTCTCTGCCCCTCCCCTGCTCACTCTCTGTCTCTCTCTCAAAAATAAACAAAACATTTTTTAAAAATTAAAAAAAAAAGAAACAATAGAGGTTGAAACCCACTAAATTGGTTTCATGCTCCACTAATACATCACAGGCCACAATTTCAAAACCGTTGCTTTCGAGAAGCACCTGTCTGAAAGAAGTGTAATACAAGTCACCGATGGACACCACATACGTAATTTAAAATTTTCTGGCTAGCCACACTAAAAACGGCCAGAATAAACGGGTGAAATTAGTTTTAATATGCTAACATAGTATCGTTTCAACATGCAATCAATATTAAAAGCTATTAGTGAGCTTTTTAAAAAATACTAATTTGAAATTCAGTATGCATCTTATACTCCCAGCACATCTCGGTTTGGACCAGCCACATTTCAAGGGCTCAGTAGTCACATGGGGCTGCTAACTCCCCTTTTGGCCAGGGTAGCTTTAGAGGATAATTCAGGGAAGAAGAATCCAATAGGTAGATGGTATTTACAGGTATGTGAGGCACTGACAAAATGTCTTTTGTTTGTTTGAAGCTGCATTTCTCAGGCACGTGTCCCCCAGCACCAAGAAACACATTATGGCAGAAGGAACTTGGGGTTGGGATCTAGATCTATTGTTAGAAATCGTACCTTTTCTGTAACTTTGGGGAATAGTTGAGGAGAAGGTTAATGGTGACACCATTCTACCTCCTAAATGAATCTTAAGATGTAGAAGCTGAGAAGGAACCTGGGTGGCTCAGTTGGTTGAGCATCTGACTTCGGCTCAGATCATGATCCCGCAGTTTGCGAGTTCGAGTCCCACATCGGGCTCATTGCTGTCAGTATGGAGCCTGCTTGGGATCCTCTGTATGCCCCACCATCCCTCCCCAACTTGCGCTTTCTCAAAAGTAAATGAACATTAAAAAAAGAGATACAAGCTGAATTCAACAATTATTGAGCAGCCTCTGTGTATCAACAGTAACCAAATGTCTCAGTGTGGAAGGGTTTGGGGGGGAATCTTTCTTCAAAGCCAGAAGCTGAGCTGCTTAAGGGTTGTCCCTGCTTTGTCCCCAGTGGCCTTTCTTGTAACGCATTCTACACCAGGGGCTTGCTTCTCCCTGTGAGCTTACTGCTGACCAGCACCCCTGCTCAGGATGTAACTCTCGTGGGGTCATGGCTGAAAGAATGGATGTAAACTAAGACAGCAATGTTTCAAACCCAACTAAGTTTATTGCTGTTGATGATAATAGGACTTGGAGTTGATATTTATATCAGGCTTTAAAATTAAAACTTGCTTACAAATACATCATCTGATTTAATAATCACAGCAACCCTGGAAATTGAAACTGTTATTATTGTCTCAATTTTATATACAAGGAAGCTAAGACCCAGGGAGGGTAAGTAAATTGTTCTAGATCAAACATTTATTTAGATCAACATATTTCTTTGAATGCCTACCTACCAAGCCCAATACTATATGTTGAGCATATAACAAGGAATAAAGTTCCAGCTTTTGATTGAATGTGGGTTCAAATGAAAATCTCCACAGTCCAAATTTCAAGCTTTCTTTCCATTCCATTCTATTCTCATTTTACGTATGTGGAAGTTCTCACCATCTACTATCAGTTTATTTTTGGCTTGAGTTGACTCATCTGTCTACCATCTATCATCCGTTACTTAAACAGTTAGTCAAATATTCAGGGATAGAGTCGTCTCTGTTATCTACATTTACCAACGCTTTTTAAACTCATTAAAGACCTGAAGAATCGGATAACTCTCATGTGCAGTTTGAGTCATCAGTTATACTAATCAATTATACTAATATTGGCCTGAATAAAGCAGAAAGCTGAATCTAGGAATCAAGATTCTCATTCTTCCTTCAGAAAATCCTCAGGAGCATATTTGCATGGTGCTCTAGAACATTCTATGGCATGAATTGTTAGTAGAAGCTAAGCACAAGGGGGAAAAGGTGTCTGTAGAGGGTTTTGTTGTGTCGAATAAATTTAGAAGTTACCTAGTTAAACAGTTAAATAGATTTCTTTACAGAAGAAATTTTCAGAGCCTTGAACATGCTAATGTGATTTGTGAATCATCAAGATAGATCTAGACATAGATGTAAGTATAGATTTAGTGTAGATATGGAGGTGAAAACAGAGATAATAATGTTAGATAGACATACATAGATAAGAGAGAAAGACAGATGGATGGATAGAGATAGATAGATAGATACAGATAGAGAGAGAGATAGATAAGAGATAGACAATATAGAAATGAAAGGAAGCATCATGTAGTGGTTAAAAGAATAGATTCTAGATTTGGATTGCCAGATTAAACCAATAGTTTCTAGTTGTATGACCTCTCTGCCTCTGTTTCCTCCTCTGTAAAATGGACATGACATTAAGGTTGTTGTGAGGATTAAGTTAACTAATATATATATATATATATATAGCACTTAGAACAGAACCTGCAACATGATAAATGCTCACTAACTAGTAGATGACAGTGTTAGCTATATTTAGCATGTAGTGTTTCCCAAATGTAGGATCAAAGACTCTTCTTTTAATAGCATCTTATGGGATTTGTATTACATGGGCTACTCTTCCTAAAATTCTTTCAGGGACTTGGAGTGCAGGCTGGAACAGAGTAGGATCTGGGAGCCATCTTCTAGAAGATGGGGGGCGGGGGGAGTGCCATATGACATCACTGGTTGAGGAAAGATGTCATCATTGGAGGAATTGGGTCCTCATCATTGTCGTCTTGGACATAGGTTGGTAGCTCAAGGGCCTGGGCCCAGGGAGAGAATTTAGGTGACATGACTGTCATCACTTCTGCCTTCTTCCCTCATGGCAGACACTGCTAACTGACCATGACGCTCTCTCCCACCGACTCATCAACACAGCAGCCCGTGCAGCCCTGCACAAGGAAGGATGGAGAATGACAAAGAAAGTAGCAGCGGCACGTTGCCCCAGCTGGCAGCGGGGACCCCAGGACACAGCATGGACAGCTAATCCTACCAAGATGCCACGTTTGCAGCCAGCGTTGCTTAGAGCCTGAGGAAGTTAAATAACAACAAAAGTCACGGCAGTCAGTAACAGTCAAAGTGAGAAAGACGTTGGTGGGGAGGTGGCTGAATGGCAATTCAGATGACTTTTAGGGATTCACTTATGAGGAGGGAATTAAGCCCGGGTTCCTGAAGCGAGAATTCGACAGAGGTCTCAGTGAGGACTTGAGTTCTTCCACATCTCAGGCTGGAAGGGTCATTCTCGTAGCTGAGGTGACATCATGTCCGAGGATAGTTTCTCATCCTCCCCGCTCTCATCTTCGAGTCCTCCCAGTGGGCACACACTCCAGATAGTGGGCGCAGAGATTTAGGGCTCATCTGAGGCCTTTGTATCTGGCAGGTGAGGAAGCAGCCCCAATTCTTAGCGGCAGACCTGAGACTAGGACGTGGGTCTCCTGACTCCCAGTTCCCTGCTCTGTGCCCTGTATGGTCTTCCTCTTCGATGCTGCCTCAGGGTTTTCCTTTACACCCTCGCAGTGCCGCAGGTATGGTTGGAATCCTTCAGGTTCTTCTCTGCTTTCCTTTCACTGTCTGTAGATAGAAGCTATTTATACCTACCACGTGGAGAAGAGGACCCCATGAAACATCATCACCCAAAGGGAAATTATTACTCCAATGATGGGGGTTCTTTCATACTTTGGAGTGAAAAAAAATACGATTTTCCACAAGAAGGAAAATTTGCTTCAGCACCACTCCAGGTATTCTGGAGGCTCTCTGGGGCCCAGTTTGGGCACCCGTATGTTACACATGTCTATAAATGGCATGAGAGAGCTATGTGACCCCATCATCTGCTTTTTCTCAGAAGAGTACCAATTCTAGGAATGGAGTTGTTCACAGCTCCCCACAGAGCCCAGGGAACAGCCTGCATCTCGCATATTCATTGTGCATGACATTCAGCATCGGACATTCTCAAAAGTGCCTTTGCATTTGGGGACCGTACCAAATGGACGTTTAGGGAGGAATGAATCAAGTGGGGAAAAAATCAGAACATAAAGTTTTCCTTGGAGGTTTTTCATATTAATCTGTTATGCAAAAAACCAAGGTTTTTGTCTTTGCTGTGCAGTGCTGAAAAACAATAGACATCTTCTCATATATTTATCTAACAAGTATTATCAAGTATCTAGCATGTATGGAAAGCACCATGTTTGGTATTGAGGGTAATATAAAATAGATGTAAGATGATACTCTCTGCTCTACAGAAGCTTAAACTCTAATGGAGGTGATACCACAGGTGACACCTTCCATTTCCCTCTTCCCTCTGTTCCATCAGGGGATGAACTAGCATCCACCCAATGCCTGAGGTCCTAGGAGGGTCCAGAATAAAAATCATTTAATCAGCATGGGCACCTTTGCTCCCAGGTGGCCAGGAGAATTTTTGCTGACAATGCCATTTCTCTTGCATTGAGGCCAGACCTCAGCAGAGCAGGAAAGAACCAATGCTTCTCACACAATCATTGAGAGGGGGGTGGAGAACATGTGGTGGTCTTCTGATTCCTAAAGGGCAAGATCAAAAGCTGAGAGAAGCCATAGTTTGCTTCTGTGAAAGGCGATTACTTCGTAGGTAACCTAGGAAGATCAGCCGGTCTTCAGCTCTCACTGGGAATCCACATTCCCTTGTTTATGGACCATAACCTATCTCTGCAGGCTACGGATTGAGGTGAGTGCTCTGCCTTCTGCCAAAGCTTGAGACATTGTTGCCCCAACTTGCAAGACACAAGGAGGAAGGAGCCTCCTCCTCTGGAGAGGGCTGGAAAGGGGATGGGGTGGTGGATAACGATGAGCCTTGATGCAGGGACCTCATGTCTTACGTGGAGAAGGCAATCACGGAGGACACTATGTTGCAGAGGTGGGTCCAGAAGGGGCCTTCTAAGTTAGCAGCAGCTTCTACACTGGAGGCGTGCCTGATCCTGAGCAGGTACATTATTTTCCAGAGTGCTTAGTCTGGGGACAACTCATGGTCAAGAGAAGCCCAGAGATAGAGGGACCTGGCTTGTCCCATTTTCCAGACATTACAGGGGAAGGGGCTGAAACAACTGTGGTTACAGCAGAGGTGGGGAGCCTGCTCCTAGGAAGGCACAGAAGAAGACCCTAGGCTAGAGGAGGAAACCAAAACTTCCCCAAGGTAGCAGAAATCTGAGGATGGAAAATGGAGGCACCCTGAAACACCCAGCTTGCGTTTTCCCTTCCCTCCTTTCTTCAGCCTGCTCTTGATTTCTCCTTTTTTCTTCCTGCTCTTTTCAGTTCTCTTTTCTTCCCTCTTTCCTTTAATTTCTTTTTCCTTCCTTCCTCAGGGAAAGGAAAGGTAGTCCTTTTCTGTCTCTTCTCCTTTCAATCTTTCTGTTCTTTTAAGACTTGTTCCTTTTGCTCAGTATTTACTGTTATTTTAGGTTCCATCGTATCAAAAGCACAGGGTCTTCTGCTCCTCATATGACTACAACTTCATTGTAGTTGAGACTACTAGACTCCTCCCAATATTTGTTTTCCTCTTCTCTCTTGGTGGCAAACGCATAATATTATTTGGGGCCATATTGCATCCAATTAAAAAAAAAAAAACTACATTTGTCAATCTTTCTTGTTTGGTGTGGCTAAGCAATCAAGGTGGGTCCAGTGAGACATAAGCAGAATATTGTGTGGGACTCTGGGAAAGATGCATAGAGGAAGTTGATCAGCCGAGAATTGCAGACAATTTTGCCCCCCACCCCCTTCCTCCTTCCTGGTGACTGGAGCATGGACGTGGGAGCTGGAACTCCAGAAAGCATCTTGGATCATGAAATTAAAGATGGGGACTACACAACAAGAAGATTGGAGAGAGGACAGAAGGAGTCTGGGTTCATGGTGACACTGTGCAGCTATGATACCTTTGCATCCAGCCTTTGGACCGAATGCCTCTGGACTTCTTATACATGAGAGAAAAGATAAATTTCTATGTTGGTTAAGCCCTTGTTATTTCCATTCTCTGTTGCTATAGCTGAATTTAGTCCTAAAAGATTGACTAGCTTCATCAAAACCGTTTCCCATGCTCCGTTTTGCCTCCTGGGTCATTGACTCTTTTGTCCTCACTATTAGGCAGGACTCTATGCTGCTGGGTAAAACCTAGGCATTCTTATGTTACCTGGCCAGTCATGTGCAATGAAGCATCCCTGACTGGGTTCTCCATCTAGCAAACCCTTCATGGGCACAACATGGGACTTTGGGGGAGTTTGGAACTGTAGCTTTTGAAGGTTTGAGTACCCACAGCAGAGTCTCCTACAGAATGTCAGATGGGGAAGCAAAGGCAATCTGTCTGAGGCTGTCAGCTGTCCAGGAGCCTGGACAAGGCAACGATTTACGAGGCAGCTTCAGACACCAGTGTAAGAGAGGGCTTCATCAAGCGGATTTTGCTGGCTGTGTTGTATGTACATTCACAAAGTAATTTACAGTTCCCTTGGAAACATGAAATAGTTAGGGTCTAAATTTAGAGTGTTCATTCTGGGCTGTTGTAATAATCCCAAAGAATATTCAGAGTGAAGGAACAGAGTGAAGAGATGTGAGACCATTCGATCAATCTAACCACCAAGCTCGCCTACCAGGTCGCAGAGACCATAGCTGCCCCCGCAAGAGGTCATCACTCCTTCCCAGTCCTCCCAGTCAAAGAGCAGAGGAGAGGTGACCACTTCTCTGCCTGTTCTAAGAACTGTGGTTCTAGCACTTTGTTTTTTGGTTTATTCCTTTGCCTTCTCAGTTATGTGAGGCCCCACGACATTTGCCATCTGTTTTCTGTTCAATTTTCTTGCAAAGTGTCTCAGTGTGTGGTCCCAGGGAACCAGCATGTGAAACTCTCAGGATGTAGCCAGATTGAATTTTCAAGATTCATCCACTTGCTGGTTTCCCAGGAAGGTTCTGGCAGCCTGTGAGGTAACACACATTCGTTTCCAGAAAGCAGGTGTGAGGTGGAGCCCTGAAGAAGAGTGGAGACTCCAGATAAGCTCTACCTCTTATGATGACAACATATGGGGTGTTGACTGTCTCTGGGAACATTGTTCCTTCCCTGGGCCTGATAATTTATCATCTCTCACCTGAATTGAAATATGAGTCCTCCAACTGATCTTTCACCGCTTCCTGTGTGTTTCTTTCCCCATCATCCTCCTGGGAGGAAGGTGACACGGCTCAAACCATTCTCCATCCCTCCCTGCATGGTGCTATCACCGACGTCCCCCACTGGACTATAACACTGTGACCTCAGTACCATTTGCCCAACAGTTGGCATCTTGCCTATGTTAATTCAAAAGAAGTTTATTGGGTTTCTGAATGAATAACACCATCATACCTCTACTTACAATCCTGCAGTGTCTCCCCGCCATCTACTTTTCAAGTTCATTAACTTGGCATTGAAAGTGTTTCATGACATGATTCTATTTAGGCCTCCAACCTCACGTCTTACCACCACGTGTCTCTTGATTTGTGCCTGGGAACATGTTTCCACCTATGCTGGCTCCTACCATGTTCTAGCATACAGCAAGGAGTTTTTGAATTCACTGGATTTGCTCCGACTGTCCCTCTGCCTAATATGCTCCTGACAATTCTTTTCTATTCCTTGCTTCCCTACCTCTCTCTCCCCACCAATGCACTGTGCCTAGCTAACGCCTCCTTAACTTTAAGACTGATTGTCACCACTTCTGGGAAGCTTTCTGTGATCCTCTTCAGGTTGGGCTAATAATTTTGCATCTCTTTTCACTCCCACGGCTTTCTGCATTTCACTTTCTTCATTGCCTTCTGAATGTATTTTTATATTTCTGTTTTCCCTGCCAGACGATGAGTTCTTTAAAGGCAAGCACTGAGCTTTTAATTCCATTCACAAATTCATATTTTTTTGGTATATTCTAGGCACTGGGGACACAGCAATGAACAAAATAACCCCCAAGGAATTTATACCCTAGTGGTGGAAGAGAGTAAAGTGACATAAATGCATTAAGTAATAATGAGTACTGTAAAGAAAGTTCAAATCGAATAAACAGGGAAGCAAAACAGTGCTAGGAGGTCTAAGGACACTTCTTTTTTTTTTAACGTTTATTTATTTTTGAGACAGAGAGACAGAGCATGAATGGGGGAGGGTCAGAGAGAGGGAGACACAGAATCCGAAACAGCCCGATGCGGGGCTCGAGCTCACGGACCGCGAGATCATGACCTGAGCCGAAGTCGGCCGCTTAACCGACTGAGCCACCCAGGCACCCCTAGGACACTTCTGATGAAAAACTAAGCAGCTCCTTAAAGGAAGTGAGGGAATGAGCCATGCAGATGACTAGAAAGCATTCTAGTCAGGGAGTCCAGCAAGTGCAAAGCCCTGGGGTGGGGTTATGTTTGAGATATTCTAAGAATAGTAAGAAGGAAAATGAGCTAGAGGGAGAGTGACACAAAGGAAAGTCAGAGGGGTGTCTGAGAGTGGTTCTGACTCTGCAGAGCCTTAGAAGCCATGACGAGAACTATGAGTTTTTCTCTGAATAGTATGGAGAACCATTGCAGGATTATGAGCTGCAGAGTGTGACTTCCATGACATGTTGGAGGAGAAAGTAATGGGGTTTGCTGGTGGACTGAACATGGTAGATCAGAGAAAGAAAGGAATGAAGGATGGCCCCAAGATCTTTGGTCTGTGCAAATAGAATAGCTTTGACATTAACTAGGAACAGAGGATCAGGTTTAGAGCATGGAGTAACCAGAGGCATGACTAGCTGTGTATGAAGTTTGAGATAGCTGTTAGAACCCCCAAAAGTCATACTGAGGAGGAAGTTGGATGTGAGTCTGGAATTCAAGGAAGTTGGGCTAGAGATATAATTTTGAAAGTTGCCACTGAATGTTCATGGAAGTGAATGGAGGGAGTGTAGGAGGACAGAAGGGTTCTGAGGACTGGCCCCTCTGGTGTACAACTTTTAGAGACCCCATTGACAATGAGGAGCCAGCATAGACGAATGAGAACGAGGACCTGCTGAGGTTCGAGAAGAGCCGAGAGAGAGTGGATTTAACAGTACCAAGTGAAGACACTGTTTCAAGGAGTAGAGACGATTCAACTGTGTTAAGAGCTATGAATCAATCCAATGAGATGAGGACTGAGAAGTGATCCCCGGATTTGGCAATGGAAGGGATAAGTGGCTTCAGAGCAGAAGAAAATAGATGATGCAGAATAAAGCGGATGTTTGGTAAACTGATGTCCTTGAGTATGCAAGGAGGGAATGGGATCCAGTAATCAAATGGAAAAAGTTGCCTTTAGATAAGAGCCTAATCACTGGGGGGAAGACAGGGTAAAAGCAAGTGGGTTGACAGATGGGAAAGTGAGAGTAGATAGATTTCTCTTCTGCTTGTTTCCATTTCTCCAAGTAAGATGCCAGGTCATCTGCTGAAAATGAAGGTGAGGGCACATGTGTTATCAATCTCCGGGTCCCCAGCAATTAACATGGTGCCCGGCACATGGTTGTCATTAACGCATGGTGGATGAGTTGAAGGTCTACCCAATGACTTGGCGTTTTCTGGTTGTCTGGGAAATGTAACATTACTCTAGCTTTGTACTGCTTATCAGAACACTTGCTGGAATTCTGCAAGAAGAGAAGATGGGATGCCATGGTGGAAACACAATGTGATTTGATAAAAAAAAAAATTTCTGTGCATATTTATATACCATCTCATCTCATCTATCTATCTATCTATCTAGATGCATATATGTTACACATAGATACTTAAAAATTAAACCAACTTAATAGACACTAATAATTACTTTGAACTAGATTAATCCATCTTAGATCATTATTCTTCCCTGTTATAGACATGGGTAGCTTTTTTTTTTGAGAGAGAGAGAGAGAGAGAGCGAGCAAGCGGAGGAGAGGGGAAGGAGAGGGAGGGAGAGAGAGAATCTTAAGTGGGCTCCATCCCACGACCCTGGGATCATGACCCCTAAATCAAGAGTCAGATGCTCAACTGACTGAATCACCCAGGCACCCTGACATGGGCAATATTTTGCCAGCTGTAGAAATACACATACTTTCAAAAGATTGTGTGGAGTCAGGTCCACAGGAGGCCAGAGAATGAGCTGTGGTGGAAGGAGGGGGTCTCTAGACAGCCCCGTGAGCTGCATTAGAGAAATCACTTTACCTCACACACCCAGTCCTCATACTGGGGCTCACCAAGAGAACAACGTGAAAACAGGCTTTAAACAACAACAATAAAATAATCAGAAAATAGGATTAGGTAAGCAAGGAAAGAGAGTGCGAGTTACTAAAATTTAAAAGTCACATGTAAGTTTGACATATTTTGCATTTGGAAGCATTCCCAGCCGGGAACCAGAGGGGAACTGCAGTGGGAACAGAGGGGCAGAGCCTGCTGACTGTTGGGCGAAGGTGTGCCCTCAGGAACGGCCGTGGCTTCAGCCTGCAGAGGGACGGCATGCTTCTCCAAAGTGGGAGTTCTGGAGGAATCTATGAGGTGAGCAGTGCAGTAAATTTTAGTTTGTGTCACTGACCTCCCATGTATATATATATGTATTACTTTTCTCTTGGCTTTTTCCTCCTCTCCCTTCTGCTTCAGCCAGTTCACAGAATTCACTGTGGACAGCAGGCCACAGGACATGAAAACTTGCCTCATAAATTAGGACCAGATGATTCCCATCCATTGAACTCAGCCCTGACAGTGGTAAGAAACTCAACAAGGAGCAAGATGAGAGTGAGTGAAGGTGGGGCGACCTGGGGTCCCACCTGAGGGGAGGCTGTGAGGCTGCGAGAGATGGGTTCGAACATTGATGTTAAATCTCAGGGCTCTGATGTTACTCTGGCTGGATTACTGGAACATGGAGAGGCGGAGAGAGAGAGAGAGAGAGAGAGAGAGAGAGAGAGAGAGGTCTCAGAGCCATCCGGAGAGGCGAAGAGTAATTGTGTTTAGAATCCCTGAACCAGAAGCAGATGCACCATCTATCAAGACTGATGCACGCAGAGAGAGCGGAGGGGAAGAGAGGAAAGCCTCCCCCGCATCCGTCCTGACCTACCTCAGCCACTGGCTCCTCTGTTTCCAAGCTTTACAGGACAATAAATATGAAAAGTCCTGTCAACTGCCCAAGATCGTCCTTATTCAAATCAGCCAGAACAGGTTTCTCAAAGTAAATGCCAACATATCAGAAAGTTGTAAGGTGTCTGGGAAGAAGGAGCCTTGAAATAACTCCCGAACAGGGCATCACACTCTCAGACAATCGGCGAACTTCCAGGCTCTGCAAATTTATCCGCGTTGTATACTGTGTTGTAAGATTAGCCTTACCTTTCCAAGCACACTGCGCCGCCCTCGTCTGATTTCAGAAGGCTGTAAAAGGTGCGAAATCCCTTGTAAAGATAGTAACATATTCACTGTGTGTATTTACAACACATTCCTGCAGGCAACTTGTAGCTCAATGGAACATTTACTCTGTAGTAGAATTTTTCAATAATATTGCATGCATTAATAAAGGTAATTTACAAAAAGCCCCATAAAGTCATTTGACTTTTTTGCCGATTGCCAGAGTAATAAAACGCCTTTACATTATGCGGCAAGAGAAAAGCTATGCCCTTTTGCTTGATTAAGTCAAGTCCTTTCAGCATTTACAGCTAGATATGAGTGCGTCACTTTATTGCCATTTTATTTTAATTTGAACGATGGATTTCCTGTCTCTGGATGGCACTGCCCTTATAGTTTTGGAGAAGGGAACTCTCATGCCACACACCAGAAGGATCGGGAACATGAACACTGGCCTGGAATGTGCTGTTGCTGCTGAGTGCTCATGACTCTCAGGCCAGCCAGCTCCTTCAATGTAAGTGAGCAAGGGTTTACTGATCACCTACTATGTGCTTGGCACTGTGGTAGGGACGGTGGGGGATATCAAAGCAAGGTTATAATCTGGGGTAAGAAGTTCACAACAAGCTGTGCTGTGTTGAGCCTGGAGAGAAGAGTGAGATACCCTTAATGCAGGCATCAGTGCCCGTAGGTGATAACCACACTTAAGCAAGGAGACTTGCTTTGTCCCGGGAAAGAAGAGGAAGAGGAAAGATGGGAGGACCATGAGAAAGGATGATGAAGTCTGGATGGGGCTGCTGGGAAGGACTTGAGAAGAAAGGGATACAAAAAGACGGATCCGGAGATTGATTACTCCATGATACGACATGTGTTTTCCTTCCCTCCAGCTCCCAAAACCTTCAGGAAACATTACTGTGCCTACGAATGATCTATTTGATTATTGATTTTTTTTGGGGGGAGGGCTTCCTCAAAGGAACCTAATAGAGGACTAAATTTCTGGTCAGTATGAACTTGAGGCAGAGGGGTCCATAAAAGCTTAAGCCCATGGGAAAGCATCAGGCTTAATCTGGCCATGGACTTGGGGGTCTGTGTCGGTGAAATCTAGATCTCTCAGAATAGGGAGGAACCAGAATCAGAGACTCTAATCAAAATACAATCTGTTAGGAAAGTCAAACCCAGCATACAGATCGGAGATGTCTGCGAGAGACAGAATCCAACGAAGTAGTGAATTGCAAGTTAGGAAGGTGGTTGTCAGAGCAGGGAGGAAGGACCCCTGTAATATAAACAAAGGTTTTAAGGAGTCTTCATTTTCTGACCAAGGAATCTAAGATCTCTTTTTTAAAGTTTATTTATTTGAGAAAGAAGGAGAGTGCACACGTGCAAGGAGGGGAGGGGTGGAGAGAGAGAGAGGAAGAGAGAATGCCAAGGAGATTCCGCACCATCAGCTTGGAGCCTAATGTGGGGCTCAATCTCACAAACCATGAGATCATGACCTGAGCCAAAATCAAGAGTTAGATGCCACCAGCACCCAGGTACCTCAGAATCTAAGACCTTTTTAATAGAGGAAGTGAGACGTGATGGAGACTTTACAAGAGCTAAGGATCTGAACGGGCCAAGGGGAATTTGGGTGTATGCCATAAGAGAGGCACACAAGAACAGGTGTGATATAAGGGACTTGATGTGCAGCTGGCCCACCACTAGGTGCCGTACCTATTGGTCTATGGGCAGAGCTTCCTGGACCCCGATTCCTCTGAATGTGTCATAGTTTCTGATCAAATATGTCCTTCACACATCACATCCAAAAACTAACAAACAGCATGATTTGTTCATTCATCCATTCAGCAAATCGATGACATGTAGCATTCTTATTGCTAGACTCATTGCAAATAATACAGACACACAGTCTCTGCTGTTCTGTCCCCTGGGAGAGACAGAGGCCTAGCATGTAAACCCACACCTAAACAACACTAAATTGCAATTGGTAACCAACAGGATGCTGAGATAGAGAATATTGCTGGACAGGCAAAAGCCACTTAAGAGAAGGTGTTCAGGGAAGACCTTGCCAAAAAGGTGATATTATGGAGACCTGAAGAATGAGAAAGTCAGGCAGAGAGTGTGGAGGTGGAGAGGAACGGTTCAGGGAGAGAGGAAAGCATGTACAAAGGCCCTGTGTTTGGAAAGAACTTGGCACCTTTGAAGACTCCTGAAGACCAAGATGGCTGATGCATAGTTAGCAAGGAGGCAAGAGACATGACACAGCATTGGGGAGTGAGTTGGACCAGATCATATAAGGCCTTATGCACCAAACATAGGAGGTTAGATTTGATTCTGATGGCAATGAGCATACATCAAAAGATTTTGAGAAGTCTTAAACATGTGCAAGAATTTTTCCATTTCTTGGTCTCTATAAAATTTTTCAATAACAAATTCCCAATATGTTACAGGTGTATACATGCCCCAGCCACTGTGCTACAGGAAATGGTATGAAGCTGCTAAGGTTTACTCATCACAGGTCCCTGAACAGCCAACAGATGGATAATAACATTTAGTCATTGCCGACTGGCAATTACAGTATATACTTAAAGGAGAAATAACTACATTTCCTGCTTCAAGCTTTCTCTTATGAAATGGAGAACCAATATCTCCCAAATTATATACCAGAGACACAATCCATAGTTCCCAGAACCGATGGAAAACTCCCCGAGGTTAATAATTCATGCATGGCCTGCGATTGTAGTTGTACGTTTTATCTGTTTTCATTAGATGTTCTCCTTTATTGAGTCTCTACCGTGCACATCAGTAGCCTGTGTGTGCCCCTGTTTGAAATAAGCTGCTTGCTTTTAAAATGTTCTGGACAATAGAATTTCATCGGAACCATTATGGGGAACACATGGTTCCTGTGTGTCTGGCTTTTAAAATCTTTTCATGCCGATCTCTAATACTGTGGTTGGATGTGGGTCTCAACCTTGTGGAGGTCCAAGGACTTGGGGCTCTCGCTTTCTCACGGATCAATTCGCCCCTCTGCTCCGCGACACAGACCTCTCTGATCCTGAGGGCAGGCTTTCTAACTCAGGGCATGTTGCAGGAAGGCCTGGCACGTACTTTGAATGAGCGAAGCCCAATGCACATCTCAGCCCCCCTGAGCCCAACACCAGCACCCAGGGAACCATTGCAAGGACCTGAGCTCAGGGTCTGACCCCGTCTGCACCAGATCTTGGGTCAGAAGCTGGGCTCTGTCACTTCTTTCCTCAAGGCACATTATTCCAGCCACAAGATGGCTATGATTTTTCTTTTATTTCATCTTTCTGGGACTATGTAGAAATTCCCTAATTAAGAGCTGCCTTGTGATTATTGGTGACGTAGTCTAAGTTTTGGCTCTAGTCCTTCTCTAACTGATTGTAAAACCAATTAGACACTTTATTGCTCTAAAGATATGTAGTATGTATAGATCTATAGATATGCACAGGTACACAAATTATTAATAGTGGCCATCTCTGGATGGTAGGATTTTAATGATTTTTCCTTTTGTTTATCTGTATTTTCTAACTTTTTTTTCACCATGGAAAGGTTATTTGGTTTACCTGAATTATTTATATAATAAAAAACAAAGCAAGGAAAAAATTGTTCGTTCTTGATGCTCAGAGCAAGTGAGCTGGGGTGGGGAGAAGAGAAGTGATAGTCCTTATAACACCCTGCAGGATGAGCCAGCCCCTGAGGAACTCAGGGACACATTTGCTGTGTGTTTGTGTGTGTCTGTGTGTATGTACGTGTGTGTGTGTGTGTGTGTGTGTGTGTTCCAGAGGCTCAAAACCACCCTGTGCTGTTGCCTGGGACATAAACCCAGGAAACACTTCACTTGGGTTCCTATCATCTTCTGGAAGGATTGGTGGCATGGAGCAGGGGAGGGGTGGTCGCCAAGAGGGTGGGAAGTTTCCTTCTCGGATACCCTCACCAGGGGTGAATTTGGTTCCTCCCTTTTCCTGGTCTTCCCCTGCTTCTCTGTAAGATGTCCACTTCTTCCCCATCCTCCTCCCCCTCTTCCACTCCTAGTCCTCCTCCTTCTCGTCCTCTTCCTTCTCCCCCTTCTCTTTTTATTTTATTCCTACTCATTTTTGTGTTTTGTTTTGTTTTGTTTTTTGGAGGGGAGGGCACAGTTCTTGAACCATTTATCATCCGGCCTTCTTCCCTGCCCCTGCTTATGGCAGACACTTTCGACACTTGGTGCCTTCCACTTGTGACTCTTAATAATCAAAGTCAAACTTTTGGAGCACAGAAAATATTTTCTCTATAAAACATCAAATCCAAAAGTTCCAGTGCTTTCGCCAGGCAAAACTACTGCGACTTCAACACAGACTTCTCTCCGCTGTGACTTTTTCAAGACCTATTTGGAGACACAATCGATTTCTGTGTTTTTTTCTTTTCTTTTCTTTTTCTTTTCTTTTTTTTTTTTTTTTTTTTTTTTGGTTGCTAGTTGGCTGTTTTTTTGTTGTTGTTTGTTTGGGGTTTTTTTGTCCTTGATTTGTATCCTTCCCACTTGCAGGCAAGGAGCAGCTTCAGAGGCAACAAAGGCCTTAGCTCCATGTGGGGAGGGAGGTATATGGCTCTCAACAGGGGAACATTTCTCAGTTAATATCATCAAATTTTATTCTAGCACATGTAAGTGGGACCAATTATGTTCCTATCTTTTCAGGTTGTTATGAGGATTTAATGAGCTAATCCACGAGAACCTTTAACACACTGCCTGGTGCGTAGTAAGGGCTCAATAATAAATGTTATCTATTATTATTACTATCATGCTGTCCATTACTTTCCACTGGGAAAAGACAGCAGATGCCTGGATTTATCTCCCCCAGGTGTGAACATGGGTGGATTGATGCCACATCAAAGCTCCAGTGACCTGCACAGGTGCCATTCTACCCATACCTGGCTTCCTTACCCTGGGTGGCTCCTGAGCTCTGGCATGGCCACTCTAGCTTTGCCCACCATATCTGGCTCCCAGGAGAGTCCAGGGGGGTTCCTAGCTTCCCAGTCTGGTGATCCCACAGTGGTGGCCCACTGTGCTCCCCTGTCCACCTCTAACCAGGCCAAGGTATATATGGTCCCATGGGTAGGTGTGCTGGCTTGGCTTGGGAACAGCAGAGGCAATTAAAAGCCACTGGAAGAGACTGACCAATCACATATTCTCCCTGGTGGAAGCAAGTGCTCCCAGGTTCAAGGTTCCCATTCAGTTAGTGGCTCCTGGAAGCCCACCTGCAAACCTGTGGTCTAGGACTGAGCCTGGAGCTGTTCCCACCTCTAAGGCAGGTGGGGGACCCCAGAGAGGGAGCCACCTGGCTGTGGCTTCCAGCTGTCCTGCTTCCCTCCATGCCGAGAGGGTCCCTGCATCCCACACAGAGGGATAGGCCAGGAAATGTTGATGTTGCCTGGGCCTGCTTTAGTCCTTCCTTGGGGCTAGCTCCAAACCAAGAGGATTCTTTTTCTGGAGGGTCCTGTCATCTGACCCGGTGACTGGCCTGCTGGTATTGCCATCTGCTGACACGTGTCAGTGGTAGCAAATCATGGGAAGTTCTGCAAAGACACTGAGCTGTGTTTCATCTGAAATAGTAGAGACCCCTTGGAGTTGTAGAAAATGCTGTGTGGAAACAGCTGCTTGCCTAAGCAGCCTGAATGCACGACATCTCCAGACCTCTACGGAATGGCTGGCCAAACCTCCATTTCCCCGGGGATCTCTACTGCTCTTTCACTCCCACACACAAGCACACACACAGGCGTGGGCATACATACACACACACGCACAGGCATGTGGACACACACATACCCACGAATATACATGCATGCACGTACACACAGACACGCACACGTGCCCACCGCAATGTTCAGGACACCCACACGCCCTGAATACCTCAGGGGTAGGCTGATCCTGCAGCAGGACTTAAGGGCATTCCTTTTCCCTTTTCGTTTCCTTGCTCCAGCAAACTGAGCACATGCTAGATTCTTGAAAATATTGAGTTGTGTAGACGAGTTAGGAGACATTTGCATTTTGTGCTGGGTCACTTACTAAATGAATAGCCCTGAAGACTAGATACTTGTGGCTGCCATCTCTCCTGGGAAGGCCTTTGTGAAGATTACGGTGAAGGGGTAACAAAAAGGATGGAAATGCTAAGCTTCACTAAAATGTCAGAGGAAGTAGGGCATCTATGTGGCTGAGTCCCCACTGACCTGGGTTGAATTTTCTGGGGGATCCTCTCTCACCTGCTCACATAGGACGGAGGAGAGGCCTCTGAGTCCAGAGGGCCAAAGAAACTCCTCGCACTTGAGATTTTGGAGGGCAGAGCCTCCCCTCTCAAAGCTTCCTCCTCTGTAACCCAGAGAGTCTCCATTTTTCGGCCTGACACGGGCTTCATCTGCAGCCTTATCAACGACCTTCAGCATGTCTTTTCTTTGCTTTTGCAATACGTGCTCATCCACTGACATTGGCTCACTGGGCCCTCCATGCCTCCGTCTTCTCCTGGGCCTGCTCCCTCCCGGCACCCTTTCCTTCTCCCTGCCAGGCTTAGACCTGTGACCTGTCCTGTAAATCACTGTCTATTGGGAGGGCCGATTATTCCCTCTCATGTCCATCTCCTGTATGTCCTGGGGTAGCCTCCACACTGCACCTAGGGGTCCCTCTGCCTTCCTGGGAACTCTGGGGAAAAACCTATCCAGACTTGTCATTTAGAGCCATTAAAGTTTCAGCTAAAGCTGGGCACAAATAGGGCTTCATGACCTTTCTCTCTGTCCCTCCATCGGACCCTCCCTCCTCTCCCCAAGCCCTCATACTATCTCTCCATAGCCCCTTGCAGCTGTGAGCTGATCTTCACCTTTAGCAATGAAAAAATAAAGAATTTAGGTAGAATCCTCTAAGACATAGCTCATTTGTCACCTCCTCCAGGGAGACCTCCCTGAGAGCAGAGTACTCCTCCCAAGTCTAGGTTAAGTTCTCTGCTCTGGGCTCCCATAGAAGCTTGTACTTCTATTTACCATAGCACTTATCATGCCAAACTGTTTACTGGACTTTCTGGGTGGGGAGCTTCTGGAGAACAAGGACCATATCTTATCTCTGTATCGAGAGTGCCCAGTACAGAGTAAGTGCTCAGCACATTTTTTTTTAATGTTTATTCATTTTTGAAAGACAGAGAGAGACAGAGCACAAGCAGGGGTGCAGCGGAGAGAGAGGGGAACACAGAATCTGAAGCAGACTCCAGGCTCTGAGCCGTCAGCACAGAGCCCGACATGGGGCTCGAATTCATGAACAGTGAGATCATGACCTGAGGCGAAGTCGGACGCTCAACCGACTGAGCTACCCTGGTGCCCCTCGGCACATTTTTGTTTGATTAATGAATTCATGAACCCTGACCAGGTGCACTGTATGGCACACAGGGGCAGGGGGTCTCTCTAAAGGGACACAGGAAAATCCCAGAGGTCCTAAGGAACCATCTGCCACATGGTGATCTGGAGGCACAGCCAGTTACATCCTTCTCACAATGAGAAAGCTGTTCTCATCAACTGGCACTCCACAGATCTTTAATGGCTCATTTTGGAGGGAGGGGAAGCGATTTCCTCTCCTGTTCTTCTCTTCCACAAAGATAAATTCACCCTTGGCTTAGAGTCCTGACATGTACAACCAACTATAAGCAGGTGCATGAGAGAACATGAAGGGGATTAAGCACTGTTTGGTTCCCCTCTCTCCCTCCCATCTCTCTTTGTCCCCTTTTGCTGTGTCAAAGAGCTAGAATTTTCAAGCTTGAAGGGATCGTATGGACCATCTGGCCCAATTCCTTGCTTTTGCACTTGAGGAAACTGAGGCCCAATGAGTTAAAAGACTTCCTGATGTCACCTAGTTAGTAAAAGGCGTGCATCTAGAAGCCTAGCCTCCAGGACTCCAATCTGCTCCCCTGTCCACTAGGTTCATTGCTTCCAGCAGGACTTGTCTTGGTTATGTCTCTCCAGTGGGGGATTTCATCACTGTGGCCCTACTGTTAGGTCCCCTGTCGCCCAGGGAAGAGAGCCTCTAACAGCCCTGAAGAGCAGACACGTGGAACCCACTGGCATTCCCTTCACCTTTTACAAGGCTGCCTCTCTAAGCAGCAGGTAGAGCTATCTGTTCCCAACTTGGCAGGATTGTAGCTCTTATTGATGAAAGAGATTTCAAGCCAAGTCTGAAAAATGACTTAGCATTTTGAATGTTGGAGAGACACAGACTAATGGGTTATGTGGTACAGTGACTTAGGGGCGAGTCTGTAAAGAATTGCTCTGAATGGACCCCGCCAGGTCTCCCTTGTCATCTCTGAGCTTTCTGGGAACACAAAGCCCGACATAGTGGGGACGTGTGCCTTGGGTATTAGCGTCCCAAGCGTACCCTGTCACGCTGTATGTTTGTCAGCCTGGGTTCCCACTTGGAGACAGCCAAAGCAGCAGTCGAAGGAACAGTTCCCAGCCAAGGCGACAATGTAATGGGAGTCAACATGCTGTGCCCTGCATCTCCCTTCTCTCAACTCATTTTGGGGTCCCGTGATTCCTCTGTCCTGCTACGCTTCTACTGTGGACTGTCAAATCACGTATTGAGACTTCATTCGTCCCGCAAACACTGAGTGCCTCTGTATGCCAGGCCCCGTCTAGGCTCTGGGATTCGGCACTGAACAAGACAGCTTGTTTTACAGTCTGGGAGGGGGGGTGCGGTGGGAGAAGACAAGACCCAACAGGGGTGCTATGTGACGTCAGGGGTGCAGCTGTTAGGGAGTCAACACCCTCAGAAACAGGACCTCGTGACTGGTTGGGCACATGGGATCCCGCAATTTGGGAGCACGGAGAATCCTCCCTGAGGAGGACATATTTGAACAGAGACCTGGATGAAGACAGAAGTTGACCATGCTGGTCCATTTTGTAAATGGACAACACACATGCTTGATGTGTCTGAGAAACGGACAGAAGGCTGATATAGCTGGAGCCTGAGAAGCTTTCGGGGGAGAGAGAAAATAGACAGAAAGGACCCACAGGGCCTAGTGGACAAGAGAAAGGAGTTTGGATTTTATTCTTAGCGTGAAGCTTTGGAGAGCTTTAAGGGAGCAGAGAGTGACAGGAACTGATTTGTATTTTTAAGAAGATGATCCCATAAGCCAGTGTTCACAGCAGCATTATTCACGATAGCAGAGAGGTGGAAACAACCCCAATGTCCATCAACGGACGGATGGAGAAACAAAGTACAGGATATACGTACATCATAATATTATTCAGTGTTAAAAGGAAGGAAATTCTGACCTATGCTGCAACATGGGTGCACCTTGAAGACGATGAGCTGAGGGGAATAAGCCAGTTGTGAAAGGACAAATATTATACAATCCCACTTACAGAGTCACATGGACAGAAAGCAGAAAGGTGGTCACCAGGGGCTGGAGGGGCTGGAGGAAATGTTTGATAGGCACAGAGTTTCATTTGGAGATGAGGAAAAGTTCTGAAGATGGATGGCGGGGACGGTGGCAACAGTGTGAACGTACTTAACGTCAGTGAATCGTACACTGAAAAATGGCGAAAAGAGTAAATTTGACAGTATGCACATTTTAGCACAATTAAGAAAAACACAAACAAAAGTGAATAAAAAACAGACCACACTAGCTTCTGTGTGAACAATGGATGGTCGGAGAGCAAGCGGAAGCAGAAACACAAACACACAACATTATGAGACAGCTGTAGTGGCCCAGGTGGGTGGTGGTTCGGACCAGGTGGAATGAATGGAGAGAGAAAGAAAAGGGTGGAAATAATTTCGAACTTCGAGAAAAGTTGCAAGGATAAGCAAAAACCCTCCGTAACTCTTTACCCAGGGGATCGGTGAAATATTTCGGAAATAAAGTTGAGCCTGACTTTGTGATGGTCCAGGAACCAGGGCTGTGGGAAGGCACACTTGTGGTTTCTTCCCTGGAACTACAGGACGCTGGATATGGAAGGGCATGCATCAAGTTGCTGACCATTAAGTAGCAGCTAGCAAAGCCAGGCCCAGAGAGGTGAGGTGAGCTTTCCTGGGACACACAGTGAACTCGTGGCAGCACCAGAATGTGAGCTCAACACATCTGCAGTTTTTGATCAAAGGTAAAACTGCTTTCATTTTAGCCATTTTTCATCTTTCTGAAAAGGTCAGGCGATTAGTGGGGGAGAGGTGGGCAGGGCTGGTTACTCTGAGATGGATCGTGTCTCCCTCCTCCTAGGCTCCTAATATCCTTATGGGGAAAGGAAGATGGGCTTAGGTCTGTTAACTGTCGAAGCCACCAGAAAGTTGCTCAGTTTCTTCATCTTCTAAATGAGTCTAGCAGTCTGTCTGCTGGGGTTACTGTAATGGGAGTAAGAAGAACATGGTTTTCAGTTAAAAGGGTTTTAGCAGACAGAACTCTACCTGAAATGCCTCCCCACACTCCCAAATGGCTCCCATAGGTCTTGCCACAGTGATTGAAATCCAGTGATGGAATCATTCTTTAGGGTTGCAAGCAGAAAATGCTTAAAAGCAGTTGGTCGTGCTTCATTCATTCATTCATTCATTCATAATGTGCTAAACTGTGCTAAGCACAGGGCGATAGAACTAAGACATTATCTCTTCCTCACAATGGGCATGTGGTATTTTGGAAAGAACATATGCCTCACAGTCAGACAGAGCACTTTGAGTACTGTTTCCCTCATGTTTAATGATATTGGACCAGGAACCTACACTCTCTGAGCCGTGGTTTCTTCATCTGCAACGTGGGAACTGTGGCAGCATTAAAGCATGGCGCAAATTCCTTTATAGTCCCCTCATTGAGAGGTGGGGTCTCTGTTGCCTCCCCTCGAATCTGGGCAGACTTTGATTGCTTCAATCAATAGAACACGGCGGGAGCGATGCCATGTGACTCCTGAGGCTAAGTCTTAAAAGTCACGGAGCTTCCTCCTTATTCTCTGGAACACTGAGCGACGACATAAGCCACCACCCCAGAGAGGCCACGGGGGAGACGTTCCAGCTTGCTGCTCATCCCAGGGCCTGGGCCAGACATACCAGGAAAGCCATCTTGGAACCGGATTCTCCAGCCCCGATTCTTCTCACCTCTGCTGTTCGACTCTAACCAGGGACCGGCTGTGCTCATTATGCAATTGTGCAAATCCCTGGCCTGGTGATAGAATCATTCTTCAGGGTTTCAAGAATTCATGCAATCAGTGAAATGGCTGATATTTTATAGTGCTAGGTTTCGGGGTGGTTTGTTGCACAGATAACCAGAATGTGAGCAGTATTACTTCCCTTAGGATTATAGTGCATTTTAAATGGAAAATGAAAAAGCTTACAAAGCATCTCGCTTATATTATTGTCCCAGTCTGTTTGGGATGCTGCAACAAAATACCACACCCTAGGTGACTTATAAACAACAAGAATTTATTTCTCACTGGTCTGGAGGCTGGAGGTTGGAGACCAGGACGCCAGCATGGTCAGGGGAGGGATCTCTACTTCTCATCGCATCCTCACATGGCAAAAGGGCCAGGGAGCTCCGTGGAGTGTCTTTTATAAGGGCACTAATGCCATTTATAAAGGCTGCAAGCTCATGACCTAATCACTTCTCTAAGGTCCCTCCTTCAAATACCTTTGGGGGTTAGAATTCAATATAGGAATCTGGAGGGGACACAAACTTTCAGATCATAGCACAGGAGCCCAATAAATAGGTGTTTCCCTTTTCAGAAGAACGATCTTTGCTGTCTATCAATAGGAGCAGGCAGGCCAGCTAATAACTAAACACAATGTGCAAACATTATAATGGATATGAAAATAAAGTGAAAAAATCAATCAAGGAGCAATTTAATTTTGTGAGGATTGGGGGATAGGAGACTGTGTCAGGGGAAATTTCAGGAGACATTTAAATCAGGCCCCGGAAGACCAGCAGACAAAGTGGGAGGGGGGCCTTCCAGGGAGAGACACAGCAGACTGAGTTTGGTAATCCTTCCAGTTGTTTCCTTCCTCTCACCTCGGCCCTGGGTCAGGCTCTTCTAAACAGAACGGCCAGTGAGTCCTTGATGATGTAAGTCAGGTCCTCATACTCTGGTTCAACTCCCATGGCTTCGATTGTGCTCAGAGAAAAAGCCAAAGTCCTAATGGTGGTCCACGAGTGGAGTGACCATAGAATTGTTGTTTGCAAACTTTGGAGTTCCCTGAGTGAAATTTGAGACTGGCCCCCGTACACAGAGGGCAGGGAGGGAAGCGGCAGGTAACTCTGGGCTGGTAGGTGGCAGGTTTAATAAGCAAGGGAACTTACATACGAGGCTTGTCCTGGGCGGTTACAAGAGAAGATATTACATCTGCCTGCCACATCTTAAATACTTACATAGAGATCATAATGGGGTTCAGTCACATATACCATCTGGATGATTTCAATAACATATTGCTGTCTCAAAGCTGAGTCCTTAAGGTGATTCCTAGTGTGGGAACAGTGGGCAGAATGTGCATTCCAAGGACAGGGCAGCAGAGAGGAGCCTCCAATTGCCTGGATCCAGCTCACTGGTCAACCAGCAGTCACATCCTCTTGATGACCTTCTTCAACAATAATTTATCATCCAAACTGGGGCATTTTGAGAATGAGCAGTGACACTATTAATAATTCTGCCAAGACAACAGGTGTAATTCAAGATCGTTCTAGGAAGCTGGAATGTACAGTCACCGCCTGTATAACTTTCTAAATCCTATCCCTACACACCACCCGGAAGGCCCTTGGCCACCTCTCCTACTTCTCTCTCCTCCTTGTTCACCCTAGGCCAGCTGTGCTAGCTTTCCTGATGATTCTTGATTACATAGATGCCTCCATCTCTTTGCACCTCTGGTCCCTAAGCACCTAAGGTGCTCTTCACCTGGATGGTCACATCAGGGAGGCTCATTCCCTCCCTTCCTTCAAGTGTCCACTCAAATGTCATTTCTTTGCAAGGCCTTTCCTGCATTCCCCATTGAAAACGGACTGACTCAATCATCTTCTTTCTTCCTTGCTTTGTTCTCCTTCCTGGCACTCACCTCTTTCTAATGTACCATAAAACAATATGATAAATATTTATTTTGTTACTACTTTCGTCTCTCTTCACTAGCATGCAAGTTCCAAAAAGGCAAGAATTTTTGTTTAATTTGTTGCTGTACCCCTAAATGTCCAGAATGACGCCTGACATCTAGTTGGTCCACAATAAATACCCGGTGAGAGAATTCCTGAGCGAAAGTAGCGGACTGGTCTCCTAAATGAACCATCGTCTGACAACGGATAGTTTGGGTAGCTTGGTCTGAGGTTGCTGAGGAATGTTTTGCATGAAAGATTTTTTTAAGTTAGTAGCTTTTGAAAACAGCCACGAGCCATGTCTAAAACAAAATGTATAGCCCACACTCAGCATGCTTTTCTGTTGTAAACTTTCCCTCCACATTTCTCAGTATCATAAATTATTATAGCTGGAAGAAATCAGCTCTAAAATTCTATGATTCTAAGTGAAAAGCTCTATTATATCTTAAAAAAATTGAAATGATATTTTTTTCTGGATAGTAAAGAAAACTGGAGGTCAGGTAATAAGGGGAAACTGAGGATTTGGGCAATTTATGAGTCAATTTCTTAGGCTGGCAGACTGTTGGGATTTCTCCCAATTGCTGTGGGGGGTATTTCAAATCTGCCTCTAGCTGCTGGAGTAATACTTCTTCCATTTCTTTAGCTTTCCACCAAAGTCTGCAGATTCTGGTAGATAAATCGTCAGCAGTCCTTTCCATTTTTGAGGCATTAACTTTAAATCCTGTTAAGGTTCCTCATATATTAAAAATAAAACTTCTATTAACTTTTCCCCTGTCAGTGTGATTAGAGTTAAATTAATTTTTAACACTTGGGTAAAGCTGCAGAAGAGAAATGTGCCCCCAGTGCTACCACACGTGGGCTGCGGGGCTGCTAGGGGCGCTTGGACCGGCTGACTCCCGCAGAGGCTGGACCGCAACACCATTTGGATGCATCAGAGCGGCTCTGTGTCCATAGATGGTGCTCCCAGCAGCATAATAGTTGATGGTGGGATCCCAGGCTATAGTGGATGGACCACAGGCAGGTGGATTGTCAAGCAAGACACTGGCTTTATAGACTAGTATGGGTGTCTACTGAGATGGCCCACAAAGCTGGCCGGCCTGGGTTTTCATGGAATTAGTCATGTGGTGCCATCACTCTTGAAGACATCTTGTGACGCAGCTGTGGTCCTCAAGGAAATAGCTCATTTTTGAACCTGAACATATGGTATGTGAGACCATGGGCTTTACAACCAGATACATCGGTGAAGCTTTGTTTTTGTCACTTAACAGCTATACGTCCTCAAGCAGAAAATTAGAGAAGGAATAAAAAGAACAATTACTTTTGAATACTTATTTTGCCTTGGACACTGAGCAAAGGAGTGTGTGTGTGTGTGTGTGTGTGTAAATTTATTATGTATATATTTATAAATATAAATATAAATATAAATATAAATATATGAGCTAAGCCAAGGGAGTGTGTGTATATATATATATATATATATATATATGTATATATGATTCTCTTCATTTAGTTCTCCCTTGTACAATTAAATGTTATTTTCCTACTTTTCAGATGAGGAAACCAAGGTCCAGAGATAACAACTGACTTAATAAAAGCCATGTAAATGGCAAATGACAGAGTTCTTATTTGAACTTGGGTCCATGTGAATCCAAAGCTAATACATTTCACCATGAAGCTTTAACATAAACTATTGAAACTCTGATCCCAGTTTTCCATCTGTAAAATGGGGAAATATTACACACTTCATAAGGTTGTGTTGTAAACATTAAAGGAGATAATGTGTGTGAAGTGCTGAGCACACAGCCTGGCACAGAGCTCAATAAATGTTAGCTGTAAGAGAAACAGCAGCAGTAGTAATTAAATGCCCCCTTTCTTGCAATGCCAAAAAACATCTTTATGCTTGAATTAATTTCTTGACTACTGCAGGCAACATTCTGCTATGTATTTTGGGGAGAAAATGATGACATCATAAATTCATTCATCAATCCATTCATTCATTTGTTCAATATATAGTTGGTTAAAGGGTATGGGAATTAAGGAAGACAAGAAATGCCCCTCGTCTTCAAGGAGCTTACAGTCTGGTTGAGATGGACAAACATAACACATAAGATGAAATCATGAAGGAAATAAATGAGCTAAGTTAAGGGAGCAAGGTTGGAGGAGGGCAGTCACCATGGGCCAGAGGTGTGGAGCTGAGCTTGTGATGGGCTCTAAAAATAAGAAGTATTTGGCTTTTAGGAGAGAAGATGGTCAGGACACCTAGTCCCAAAGTTAAGAAAGTGCTTTGGGCATGAGCAGGCGGTCAGTCTCTCAAGCGTGGAACTTCCATTTTGCAACCTCTACTCTGAGATAGGCAAAATTGGACATGATTCAGGGAGGGAGGGGTTTTATGGGGCTCTGACTTGGAATAGAGGCAAAAGAAGTAGGTTATTCCTTCTGAAAATTCTTCTGAACACAAATATTATATTGTAACACTCTATCATCACACACAGACCACCTACCATCACCACCTTCCCCTCCACCATCACCACCAACACCACCGCCATGAGTACCACCATCTCCACCGGGCAAAACTCCTAACTCTGATCCAAGGTGATTATGCAAATGAGTGGTCCTCACTTTAAGGCCTGTGTCAGCCTCACCTGAATAAGACATTTATTTCTTCTGTTCTCTGAGGTGAGGTCAATGGGAAACGAGTCTTGACCCCACATAGACCTACTGGGAACACCTTCCCTTCCTTGTGATAATTTGTTCTGCGGTTGTTGCAAAGAAAATGAACTTAAAGTTACTTGCCTCACTCTGAGCCAGCATTCCCACCTCCTTCAAGTGTGCCTGGCAAACTGAAGAGAGATCCATTACTCACAGTTCCCGATGTGGGGTGGTGGTGGTGGCCATGGGGAAGGGAGCCTGAGAGAAGCTGGCAGACAGGGGCTGTTTCTCTCCCACTCGAAGCTTCCCACTCCCTTCAGGCAATAGACAGCTCTGACTTCAAACCCTAGCCAGGGACACTGCTGCATGAGTAATGCCCGGAAAGATTCTATATATGGTTTCTTTCATCTCCTATTGAAATGAAAGAACAAGAGAGGGAGAGAGTAGAAATGAATTGTATTCCTACTGCAGAGAGTTCATTTGATAAATAATGTATATAGAGTTTGCAGTAGTAACTGCTCTTTTCCAATTCAGCATGTGCGGGTGAGTTTTGACATCTATTCTCTGTATTTCTAACAGACGGTGAATGACGGTGTCTGGATTGGCATTATGAAAGGCAGGGCAGACTGTTAACATTTGCTGTAGTGTCAGAAAGGTTAATCTGGCTTTTCCCTTGAGCGGGGGGTGCAGGGCGCCTTTGCCTTCCCGTGGAGATGTGGGAAGGGAGGGAGGAGACAGATGGAGATCCCCTCATGCCCTGGGATCCTGGGAACGGGTGGTAAGAAGATGACACGTGTCAGCAGGGTGGAGAGACCAAGGTGCAGGCGGGCAGGGTGGGTGTGCGTCTTGAGAGGCTTACTCTGCCACCTTCTGCTAGCTTCTTTCGTCCAAATATCACAGCAAGTCAAAGACACCCACTGGGCGCTGGAAAGAGGGCAGAGATATGCACCCAGGCTTTCCTGGTGCACTTCCCAGAGGCCAGGGGAGGGCCCCTCGCTCCTACCAAGAAGGAAGAAACCCCAGGCTATCAAAAAAGTTTCCTGATTCTGCCAGCCCTTGGATGTCAAGGAGACGAACGCTGGACTCAAGCTGAGAAATTAGTAATTGGGTCGTACACTACCTTCCCTGCTTCCCGAACAAGAGAGATGTCAGGCATTTTTAGTGTAACTTGGCTTACGAAGTATGCTCACACGTGTTGTCTTTGTTGGATCCTCACAACAATGGGGCGGGAGTTGTGACTCCCATTTTATAGAAGAGGAAACTGAGGCTAGGAAAGGTTTAGCAACTCGTCCATAGTGGCAAAGCGAGTGAGAGGAAGAATTCACTCAAATATGCTCCAAGTTCAGGTTTCTGACTTTAAGTTCACTATTCAAGGCTGCCTCTCTAGAGACACTTCTGCAGAAACTGTTCTTCTTTGTGTAGGGGGAGGGGCATGCACACACGGGGGACATACATTCACATGCACACACACGCACACACGCACGGGACACATCACACAGGCACACACACAGCTGCACGTGGTTACACACGGATGCATGCCGACATGGGTGCACACACACATGCGTGTGCTACACACACACGCACACACACAGGCCCACGCACACACGTGCACATATACTCGCACAGCTGACGCCTCAGGAGCATTCCCAGTTGGGGGGCGGGGGGGGGCTGCTATTCAGGTTGTTTTCCTTTACTTCAGTAGAAAATCACTCAAAGCCTCAAGAATCACTCCTCCTGGTCCCCAGTGGATGGATAGAATAGCCTGGGAACCCCAGGAAACGATTTCTACCCTGCAGGGGTCTGCAATTCTGGAGAATCATGATCCACAGGCTCTTTTAGCCACTGACCTCCAATCGGGGTTCATAGCAGTCAGTGGCCACAATTTGCTGGGACCGAGATTTGTAGCACTCAGTGTCCAGGAAGATGTAATTTACCTCACAGGAGGGACAACTTTTACTCCCAAGAAAATGTTTTCCTCCCCTGACTCACCTTTGGATGTAAGGAATCACTCGGAGAGGTGAAAGTGTCTAAAATTTAAAATATTAGATTCACTTCCCCAAAGATTAGATAACATTAATGTCAGAGCTGAATTGTGTTTTTCTCAAAGGTTCTTTTCTTGATTCTCCACTCAAATAACCTACAAGGAACTTTCCATGAAATCACAGAAAACGAATTCTCTACGTCTAATATTTCCCTCCCCACACCCCTGTTTATGCCCATCTTTTACTCGGATTTCTTCCTGCAGCATCTCCTGGGAAATCTTACTGCTTATTTTCAAGTGTTTACTGCTTCTGCTCATACACTATTTTTTCTGTCAATTTTTAGTTTTCTTTTCAATGAGACCTTTTCCTTCCACCCCCATGAATTTATAATGGTTTCCTTCAGATAGTCCCTTATTTCTGTCAATTCTTTTGCTCTCTCTTTCCTCGGGCCCTGAGCCTTTCTTCATCTTTGCCGTTGTGTTGGCCCTCCATCCTGTGCAAGGAGGCGTTCTAGGCAGAGTGAGGGCTTTGGGATTGGGGCAGACATAAACTTGACTCTGGACTCCTCCACGTCAATAGCAGCATGACCTTGGCAGACCACTTCTGCCACTCTCGGAGACTTGGTTTCTAGATTTGAAATATATGGTATTCGAAACTATAATGTAGAGCTGTTTCAAGAGCTAAATGAGATCCCAGGACCTGACGCATAGCAGGTGCCCACAGAATGTCCAGTTGCCCTCATTGTTTTCTCATTTGAGTAAAACGTATCCAGTTCTAGCCCCTTCCTGAGTCATTAGCTTACCTAGATTAAATTGCCTGGGTAAATCAGGCCACATAAAGGTAGACATATGCTTAATGTGGTGTATGTGGAGGATCCCAAACAAGACAGGTCTGATCTGATGCCAACTCAAATAAAAACACAGAAGCGACATAACCAAGGAAGGAAATGATGAGGCTGGAATGTGTCAGCAGCTCAGTCCCCTCACACTGCGTGCGTGTACTGAAAACATTTTGATAAATGGGGAAGAAGAAAAATCAAAATGTGCTCCTCTGTTCAAACGAGCTGTCATGGCCCGCAAGATAAAGATGTACTCGTCCAGGGAAGTCAGCTTCTAGACACACACCATCATTATGCACAATTTAATAAAATACACAGGCATGCTCCCAAGTTCTTATTTGGCAACGGCTGACACTCCAAGAGCTGATCTTGCTAATTTTGTGTATTTGGATTCTGCAGTAAAATAAGCAGTCTCAATATTTGGGTTCACTGGGAACCATTTCTGGAATTGTAATGATGATTAAGTAGGCAGCGTCCTTGTTGCCTTAAAACTTAGTTAATTCATGCTGACAGGGTAGGTTTGACGCTTTACCTATAACTTCGCCCCTATCCACAATAACAATGCTGCCCACCCCCAATTATAACAACAGCACCAAGGCAAAATGGCTGGTGGGAGAACTTGAGCATTGGTTGGGAGGGCAATGGGGGAGGGGCAAATGTTTGCATCCTACAGTGATAGGGTTTTGGGGTTTTTTTGGTTCATACCAGCTTTGCCAAAAAGATTATTATTATTCTTTTGACGTAGTGCTAGACCATGTTTAGAAATTGTTCTGTAGAATGTAGAATCCTGTGATGCGACTTCCATTAGGGGAGGAAACTGGCCAACAGTAACGTTCCAGGAGTCAGGGAACAGAGAAAAAAAGGCAGTTTTCTCTGAATCACATTGGAGAAGCTCTGCCTTGAATATCTGTTTTCATCTCTAGGGATCCTAGAGTCCAAGACAAGAGTCCTGGAGACACCAGGCGACCTTTAGGTAGGACCTTGTTAGATTCACTGACACCAATCACCTGACGTTTCAACTGGAGCTCCTCATTCCTCCATGTTCAGCCCTTTCCTGGATGTATTTCACAAACTCCATTAAAGAGGCATTTGCCAGAACCCTCGGTCTTTCTTCATTACCATCCTTTCAATGTGTATGCTTGTCAAAAGCCAAAGCATGGGCAAAGCTGGTTCATCTAGCAGCTTAATGCATCATCAAAGAATTACGTTATTTCTGTCTTCTTGCACTATCATTCTCATCATGTTGGGTTTTGTTCTCAGGCTAGACTCTTCTTGGTCTCAAAATAGTTGCCATAGCTCCAGTGATCACATTCTTACTTGGCAATGTCCAAAGTTTGGAAGTGGAGTAAGAGGAGCTCCCCCTTCCTTATATCCATTTTTGAAAGTGAGAATGTTCCCTAAAGATGCCCCACAGCTCATTGGCCATAATTGTGCATGTGCCCATTTCCATGATGATTCCTCACAAAGGAGAACAGAGTCACCATCATTGGTTTAGATAGATCAAGATTCCCCTCTTCCCACCAAGGGCTGGAGCCTCCTCCTACACTGATTGCCATTAGACACTTGAACTGGATTCAAATTCTGCTACAGAGAAGAAAGGAAAGAAGGCTGCTGGGCAGATACCCATGGAACACATGCTTTCCGGTGAAATTGGCAACATAATCAGGAGTATGTAAAGCAGAAGGCTGCCAAGGAGAGATGTTCTTTTCTTCTCTGGTCTGACCTGTCTCAGGGTTCTTGAATCTGACACATTAGTGCTGTCAAAAAGATTGTGTGGTTAGCATCACACAGGCTTGTTAATTCTGAATAATTGGTCCCTTGATCCTCACGTGACTAATCACTTCCCTCACACAGTCTAAATCACAAATCTCTTCTCTCCAACACTTGATAGAAAGCTTTGAACTCAGAGAGGAATAATCAAGGAAAAAAATTATTTGATAATAGAGCAAATCTCAAATGCACTGAACTCAGGACTTCCGAATGAGGGGCAAATCCATTTTGTCCACCAGGTTAAATAGACACGGGTTGACCTTTGTCTTAGGACCCCAGGGCTTCAGAAATCCAATACCCAGAATCAGAGTATGGAGTGAAATGTGAATGTTCCTGAAGCAGAGTGACAAAGCCCGTGGACATCACAGAGTGAGAAGACACTGTCAGCTCTGAGGAAGATGAGAAGTTGCCCAAAGGATTCAAAGTGGAGGAGAAGGGATTAGCAATGAGTTCAGGAGTTGCTGGGAAAGCCGCACACCTCAGGTGTAATGGTACCCAGAGCACAGGCGGGCAAATGCCTGGGCAATTTCTGGACTGCACACTGGATCATTCCTTAGCAAGAGGCTGAGCAAATGTCACAAACTGAGAAGATGTACGTGAACATCGGTTCATGTGAACTGAGGCCATTTTCTAGAGCAGAGAAGCAGCCCTTTTGGCACCTTGCACTGTCATATTGCCTTAACAATAGCTAGAAAATGCTCATTATAATAGGTAACATTTGTTTTTCATTGTCTTCTACCCTATCGGTCGATATATTTAATTTTTTTTCCTGTTCTAATACCATGGAAAGGGCACTAAAAATGAACACAATTATTCAGATGCAAGCCTTGAGAAACCCAGCCACTGGGTTGCTGCTAGAGTAGGCCTTGCCACCTACAGGGCTTTGTCTTTTCTGGAGGGCAGGGGGCAGCGGCCTGTTAGCCTTGACAGGCACCCATCCAGCCCTGCTTCTCCCGAAACGGGCACTGAGCCTGGGAAGGACTGGAAAGCAAGTAGACAGATTAGGTTTTTGTTTCTGAGCTCTCACGGACTTGTAGGACAAACATCAATGTACTTCAAGCCCCCTGTACCAGGTAGTGGCCAGGCATCCTGGAGGAATGAGCAGGAGCCCGGCTGGCTGTGGATGAAGAGCCTATGACACACAGCAGTTCAAAGCTCGGCTAGCCACAATTGCAACCCCAGCTCTGCTACTTATTGTAAGACCTCAGGAAATTCCTTCCTCTCATTTAGCCTCAGTTTCCTGACTTATAAAACGGGGATGATAATACTACTGAACCTTCTTGACGGAGGGTTAAAATAGCTGATCCAGGCAAATGTTTTTGCCCATATTCTAAGTGTTCGATAAATGCCAACTATTATTTTGTGTCAGTCAGTGGCATAAAATGAGACTTGACAAAAGCTTAAGTAGGTTTCAAAGCATATTGATCATAAAGCAGCTAAGTGCCCTTATGTGCCTTTAAAAAAAAACCGAGCTCTTTCAAAAATGAGAAGGTGCTTGCTTCTCCCCCCTTGGAGCCAGTGCAACCTGCTTCCCGCCTTCTGCACCCTGCAGGGTTCAACTTTATCCATGTTCTTAGGGTCAAGCCTCCAATGCCTGGCACATAGTAGGGGACCTAGAGATGTATGTTGAAGGAAATTGAAAGGAAAGGAAGAGGAAGGAATGGAGGGAGTGAAGACGGACCTAAGAGGTCTACCTTACTGTGGTGCGGGCTTGTCCATGGCCCAGGCTGACCTCTGAAACCCACCTGCCTCTGGCCCCTTAGGCCCTCCAGTAAGCACACCTGCTGGTTGACATAACCATTGGTGGGGTTCCAAGGTGTTGTGGAGTGGCTTCAGACAGCTCTCACTTGGTCCCCACCTATTTATACCCCAGCCCTGGTTTTATTGACTTGGACCCCTGGATCTGCAACCTTGACCTCCATTCTGCTGCTGGTCTCTTGAACTTGCTGTGCAGAAGGGACCTTTCCACGGTTGCACCAACAAGAGAGTTTTTGTTATTTGAGCCCCTACATGCCACACGTGGGCATCACACTGGACATCATTATGTCCTTGAACCCTCAAAACAAGCCTGGAAATTAAATTCTGTGAACTTTGTTCTATGGAGGGAGAAACTGAGGTTCAGAGGGGTGAAATGTCTGACTCAGGGCCATATAGCCAGGAATCAAACGCCAGCATCTGGCTTCAGATCTCATGCCCTGGTCATTCTTCAGCCTTAGCTTTTTTAGTGGACGTCCACTTGGCTCTCAGAACTCTCAAAGGCCTCAGGCATGATAGCTCCGAGGAGCTCTCTACACTGCAGACCCCATTGCCTCGGGTTTGGACTGCACCCTCCCAGGGACCAAAGTCCTGCCCCAAATTTCTGTCTGGTTACTAGGCCCTGCCATCACCGCCTTGTTTTCCTGGGCCAGCCAGGGCATCCACCAGCTCCCTATGTGGGGCTCCTGATCATTGATCTGCTTATGTCAGGAAACCCTGTCTCCTCCCCCAGACCTCTGATGCCCACTGCCTGGAGACAGGGGACAGCCCGTTCGACCTGACAGGTTGCATGTCTAGCTCGGGCCGCTGGGTCTGCGAGTCACAATCCCCCACCCAAAAGGCAGACAGATAGTCTGTTTAGGAATCTGGGCTCCCCTTCCCTACTGGACCCCCCAGCCATATGCAGGCTGCCAAGCCCCACATTCCAGGACAGAATGCAGTTCCAGAACTCCCTGGCGCCTGCTCCCTGGGGTCTAATTGAGTGGTGGCAAAGGTGGAAGAAATAGGCCTTAACCCCTGAATCCTCAGAAGAGGGAGGCTGGGATCCCAGGGCCTGGCAGATGATTAATAGGTCTGGCATATTAGATTCGACCCATCAGGGCAACATTAAATGTGATTTATGACTTGGTTTTAATTGAGATTTTACTGAATTATTATTCGATGCAGAGGGCAGACCTGGACCCATATTCCTAAGTGTCCCAGGAGTCCTGTGCTTGGAGATGGGGGAGTACGTCCTGCCCGAGCATGATGTCCACTCTCTCCCAGTGAGGAGCCATGGGCAGCCTCTTGCTCTCCCCTCCCCAGGGCCAGAGAAGGTCAACCTTTCAAGAACAGCAAACACAGAGCAGTTTGGCTTCTGCCCCCTGGTTTTCCTTAACCATTTCAAACTCAAGTTCAAACCACAGGTTGACTTGGTTTGCAAGATAAAACACTGAATCCAAGGTGTGAATGACTTAATGGAGTATTTCCATCCTAAAAGAGAACAGAAGAATGTAGGCAATGCTTAACTCAGAGGATGACCTTTCTGACTGGGGATTCAGCCCAGTGGGGAGACGCTTGAGGGGTCTGCCCATGGACAGACGTCCAGAGATGGCTGGGAGTTTCAGAGGGGCACATGAAATGACACGGTGAGTCTTGAGGCCCCTTGATGAACAGGGCCTGGTTGGCCTCACGTGCTCCTGCCTTCCTGACACCACCTCCTGCTTCGGCAGCCGCCCTGCTGTCGGTGGATGGGGGGCAGGGGGGGACCGTGTCTGGAGGGACGGTGGCGGTGAGGGCAGGGAGGAGGACAAGTAAGTCTGTGGGAATTCCCCCCCACCCCACAAGGCTGCTCTCTGACCTACAAGTGGGAAAATTGGGCTTAAACAACATTTATTGAATTTTGAGCTGCAGTGGGCAAAGAAAATTACTCGTTAATATATAAAGCACTGCATTTCCCATAATGTGAATGCCAGTGAAAAATGGATTCGTGCCTGCCTCCTAGAGAGAAGCTCGCCTTTAAAGTACTGACGTGGATGTGTCCTTAGGGAGACAGGGAATGGCAAATTAGATGGAAGTTTGCAATATGATGTGGCAGCAGAGAAAGCTTGCACGCAGCCCTGCACCTGCGGACATGCAGAGCTGAAGAGGTGGCTCGTAGGGTCGCAGGTGCCACTGTGCTGGGGCGCCGGGTCTCAATCCCGGGGAACTTGGGCTGCCTGCCAGCCTCGCCGGAGACCTTCCGAGGGCAGGCTTAAGAGCTTGCCACCGCTGGCCTGGTAAAGGAGGCTGCATGCTGTGGCGGGAAGGGCCGGGGTACAGAGGTGTAGATAGGGGTTTGGATCCCTCCTGGTCATCTCTGGGCAAGTTACTTACCCTCTCTGAGCCTTGGTTTCCTCAATCATATAGGGATGGGGACAATACTTCCCCATGGAGTTCATGTGAGATTTAATTGAGATACTACGTATTAAGCACGTGGCACATAATGGTAGTTTGTTCCCTTTACTTTTAGAGCTTCCTTCAACAAAGTATGTTCATTTATTCCACATTTGCTGAGCTTGTGTTATGCACAACATGGCTCCTGGCCTCCAGGAGCCTAGGATATTGTGGTAAGTGCAGAGGAAATCACGAAAGCACAGAAGAGGAGGAATCCATCCCAGGTGAGGAAGAGGAGAAATCTGAGAAAGTCGCCAGGAGGAGGCGACACCCACATTTAGTGTTTAGTGTGAGCAGGAGACTCCAGAGGAAGGCATCCAGGCCGAGGGGAGGGCAAGAGCCGCGGCGCAGTGTGTTTAGAGCCTCAGTGTGGCCGGAGCAAGAGGTGGTGTCGGGAGGGCAGGAGCAGGTGAGGCCAACCAGGCCATCCACAGTCAGAGCGGGCAGGGTTCCGTGCTGAGCAGGGGGAACTTGTTTTGAGTAGTGAAAGGGAGTCACTGAAGGAAGGTGACTATGGATCTTGGAGTGTGTGGAGGCTGGCTCAGGGAGGGTGGGGCAGAGTGGCTGTCTGGGAGGCTCCTGCAGTTCTAGTCCCGGTGACGGTGGAAGCAGGTCAGAAATAGTGTCAGAGTGGGGGTGGGGATGGCGAGGGGGACAGAGGCTCCAGCCACTTTGAGGAAGTGAAGTGGGCAGAGAACAAGGGTGAGGGGGAAGTCAAAATGGCCTTGTGTTTGGAGATTGCCACCAACTGACAGCAAATCCGGGAAGAGAAGCACTTGATGAGGAAGTCATAGTCTGAGGAACCCACAGGGCTGCTGGCTGGACTGAGCAGCGAGGGCAGGGACATACAGGGCAGGATGGGAAACGGGCACTGACTCTGCTCTAGATGTTCTGGAGCTTCAACCACAAACAGCCATGGCCTTGGCCCTTGAGCAGTTCATGGTCCTCCCAGGAGGCAGATAGAGGAGAACACAACTCGAGGGTTGTTGATTATGTGTGTTGGGCCAGAGAAGGTTCAGAGAGCAGGGGAGTTTCGAGCTGGACCCTAAGGGATGCCTAGAACTCCCCAGGCAAGTGCTGAGGTTGGTGCGTGGGAAGAGGACATGCAAAGCCACAGAGGAGCTGGGAGGTTGGCCTTGGGGATCATTGCCTCTTGTGGCTGCACCGGGGGCTGCCCTGATACCTGGAGGTTCTTGGAAAGATGGCTAAGAAGCTGGCATAGTTCTTGAGGAATGGAGCTCAATAGTCTCAAAAATGGGAGGCTGGGTTTGGGACACATCTCTCTGGCATTAGAGTGGCTCATAGACTGGAGTAAAGAGAGACTGAAGCTGCAAACATGGAGAACAGCTGGAGACGACTGCAGTGGTCCAGGTGGGAGATGGAAAGAGCAAGTGAATGAACAGCAAGGGCCAATGTAAGAACCCCTCAGAGGGAAAACGTGTAGCAACAGGCACTAGGTGGTGGTGGGGGATGGGATGCAGGGAAGAGGCAGGGACGCTGGAGAGATTTCTCATTGGCACTGAGGTGTGGGATGCTCTCTGTAAAAGAAATGGTGAGAAGGAGTCGACAGAGGAGGGGTGGGGGTGCAGAGTGGGTTCAGGTTTGGATACGTTGCACTTGAGGCATCGGAGGAGAATTCTGATGAGCAGCAGGTGTGTGGGTTGGAGCTTAGGAGAGAGGCTCAGATTTAAGGGTCATGAATGGACGTGTGATAGTTGAATCCTTAGGAATGGGTCGGATCAGCTAAAGGAAAGGTACAGAATGAAATAAAAAGAAGGCAGATGAATCAGGGGAACACTGCTCCCCTGCTCCTCCCAGAGGAGGGCAATTTGTAAAAAGAGGAAAGCCCAGTGAGGAGGGCTCAAAAGAGAATCAGCCTAAAGAAATGCCCCAGAAGCCGGAGAAGAGAAACATGCATGCCTCCTCCAGTCTCCCTTGGACACGGGCGGTATCTCCTGCTTTGTAATTGTTTGTTCACTGGCTTCCCCATCAGCCTCTGGGCTCCTGAACTTCAGCATCGTGCCCCGCATCAATGTTGGTTGAAAACTTGGCACAGGCCTGGGAGCAGGGCGGGAGCTCTTGAATGTTTGCCAAATAATTGAATACGAAGTCAGTGCTGCCCAGTGTTATAGAAAATCAGGTATAATGAAGAAATGGAGGTAACTGGATGCACTGGAAACTTTGGGGTTTCTGTGTCATGGCGGTGAGAGGGTTGAACCACTGGGGGGCGGAAGGAAGATGTTAGTCTGCACTGTCAGGAACAGGAATTCCGTCGCTCTTGTTTGGCATATCTGGACCGGGTGGCGGAGAGTGAAAAGTAATAAATACACTGCAATTAGTAAAACAGAAGAATTGTCTTATGAATCACAACAGACTGAAGCTAACACATCGGTCTGAGTGATGAACTCGCTAATGTCCTTTCCTGTCCACCTCCATACTTGGTGAATCACCACTTACATATTTCTTTATTTGGGGTCGTTGACAGACTAGTGATCATGTCAGGTTGTACCTGCTGGGATATTAATAATTTGTGCTGATGTTGACTTACCGTAATTGGGGGGTGGCATTAAGTTGGGAAGGGATCATAGCTTGGAGGAGGGGGGTATCTGGTTATCTGAGTCCCTTTCGGGTGCCTGAACCTCTGATTTCTAATATTTACCCCCATTGGCTTAGTTGATGATGAGTTTGGCTTCTTATCTGCCCTTCCAAATGAGCACTGGGGCAGAGAGGACACCACGGGGTTCTGTCTTGCAGCCGTCTTTGTGCCGGGGGATTAGGGGTCTCTAGCTTTGGAAAGTTACACTGAGGCACAAGTTAGGATGGGGTATAAGAACAGGGGGGTCTGGAGCAACAGCAGGAATATAGGAGTGATGAGAGAGGTGACTGATTTAAAATGAGTGGTGGTCCTGAAAGAAATTATTTTTCTGGCAGGATTAGCCCTTAGCGCTTAAGCTCCGCTCACTCGTCTTGAATTGTTATATTTTAGCAGACAGAAACCCTAGTGAGACTTGTTCACCTGTCTGCAGAAAAGCCTGGTCTCCACCTCAGGCTCTAGTAAACCCCAGACGTACAATTTCTTTATGCAACTTCTTCCCCAGCTGCCAAATGCATTTTCTTTCTCTTTTCATTAAACGTCTGGTTTCCACTGCTGTCAGTATGGAAACACACACATGCATGCACACGCATGTGCCAATCCCCAGGAGACCCTCAAAGATATCCCCAGCCCTCATGTTAAATTAACCTTGCCCCCCTCAAGCAGAAATGCCTTGGGAGAAACGTTATCCTGTACGTACTTCTAGCCGAACCATCGTTCCTAAGAAATGGACCAAGTCAGACCCCTTCCTGGGAAATGGAGGTTGGAAACAGTCACCTGGTAAACCAGCAGTGACCTCCTAGTCACGGAGGAAGGCCAGCTGGACATGCAGAGAATATGGCCAAGGTCCTTATGTCTAAAAACTCTGGAAACGAGATTTGGGTGGCTCCTACCCCTTGCCTGATTCTGCTCACTCAGCCCCACTGGGTAGCCATAGTGACGTCGGAGGGATAAGGCTTAGGCACTTTACCTTTGATTCTTACTTCTTTTTTATGTGTGAGCGGCTAACAGAGTGAGAAAGTACACCCTTTAATGTACAATCCAGCCGGAAAGATCAATGGCAGCTTAACATGCATTTCTGTCTAATATTCACTTTGGCAGGTCTTTGTAATAAAAATGCTGGTTTTAATGAAGTGCATTAACATGAGAAGATTCATGGCTAGCCTCTGTGCTTTTATCACTACTGCCTCCCCTTGAGCTGTCAGAGCACAAGCCGCTCTGTGGGAGGGAAGCAGAGGAATGTCATTTCAGGAATCACACATACACACACACGCAAATTCCTCATTTCTGGAAAGATCCGTTTCACTGGTGTGTACGTTTCAATTTAATTCCCTTTATTCCCATCGTATGATATCTTTCCAAAGATGTGTATTTGGGGAAAAGGTGACCTATGAGCTGGGTCAGTAGAGAAGTGGAGAGAAGAGTCTGGCTACGGGCTGAATTGTGTTCCCCCAGATTTATATGTCGAAGTCCTAACCTTCAGAGCTTCAGAATGGGGTGACCATATTGGGAGATAAGGTCTTTGAAGAGGTAATTAAATTAAAATGAGGCTGTTACAGTGAGCCCCAATCCAATCTGACTGGGGTCCTTACGAGAAGAGGAGACCAGATGCACGGAGAGACCCTGGGAGCACGTGTGCACGCAGAAAAGACCAAGTGAAGAGGCAGCAAGAGGGTGGCCGTCTGCAAGCTCAGGAGAGAGGCCTCAGGGAAAACCAACCCTGCCGGCACCTTGACCTTGGACTTCCAGCCTCCAGAGTTTAAGAAAATAGATTTCCATTGTTATTTAAGCCACCCAGTCTGTGGTACTTTGTTGTGGTGGCCCTGGAAAACTAATAGGAGACCCAAGCTTGAGACTGGTGCAGTGGGCTCTGAGCTCATTCTCTGAGAGAAGAAAGTGATCCAAGGGCAAGAGAGGACAGCCCATAGCCATGTATGCCCTGGAGTGAGGCCAGTGGGGGCAACTGGAAACTTCTGGAAAACAGAGAGTGAGGGTGATGGTAGCAGTGGCCATCTCTATCTTTGGATGCCTCAAATACTGCCCTTGTAAGAAAGAATACACTTAGGACGTGCTGCAGCAGGGGATGGTGCTCATTCATAATGGCTGGTTTCGATTTTTCACAGAAAAGCAGGTAGACAGGCACCCGTTCCTATTCGCCGGATGTCCCTGAATGAACTGAGAGACAGCATAGCGTAGGTGCTAGAATCACAGGTGCGGGAACCCCCGCTCCACCACACACAGGCTACGGGACCTCTCCTTGCCTCAGTGGGTCCGTCTGCGATATGGGAGTCCTAGTAGTACCTACCTCATGGGGTGCTGTGAGAATTCAGTAGGGTTATTTTTTTACCACCCTCGGAGCGATGCCCGGCATTGAATGCGCTGTGTTCAAGTAAGGGAGTGGCTTGGGTTCGACCTGAGGAAGTCCAGAGCCACAGCCGCCCACGCAAAAGTGGAGCAGGATCCCCAGGGCGGCAAGCCCTCTATCTCCCCAGTCCCAAGTCCTGTGTGCTGCCTCAGTGTCCCCTCTGCTCTCTGGGGCTGCTTTTCTTCAGAGTGCCTCTGACTCTCATCTAGACCGTCTTCCATCTGATCCCCTTGGCCCCCAGCATCTTCTCCCCCGGTTTCCTTTCCACCATCCTGCCAAAGTAATATTTTAAAAAAATGTGGCATAGTTCTGCTTATTATGTCCACAACCTAAGGGTTTAGGGTGCTGATGAGTTGGTTAAGAAATTGCACGAAGCCATACGCTAAGTGTGGACATGCTAGCTTTTCGGGAGTGCAAGGGATAAAATCAAGTTCTTTGGCACCAAAAGGGTCTCTTATAGTGTGATCCTTAGTATACTTCTCTGGCTGCAATTCCTACTACTCAGAGTTCATGCTACACAAATGCAGAATGCGTACAGTTCTGGGAAAATGCAGTTCTGGTGTCGACGCTACTGTGCCTTTGCACATGCTCTGCCCTGTGTATTCTCTGTGCCCTGGAACACTCTTTCCCTTCTTTTCGTTCTTAATCTGATGAGTTTATGTTCGTCTTCCAAAGTCTAGAAGGCCTTCTTGAGGCCGATACTAATAGGATTCAGAGTTCCCAAGTCATTCTGTTCTTATCCCGGAGAAGAAAACAAAACTCGTTCCTATCCAGCTTCCTTACTATCAACAAGTACATAAATACAAGAAGGAGAATCCAGAGAATAAGTAGGAATTTGAAATCACTGAAGGGCAAAAACTGGCATTTCTTCCAGAGTATCTGGAAGAACTTCAAAACTTCAGCAGTGCTATGATAAAGTGATATTTTGAGTAGCAAGCTAGGCCTGCCGCCGAAGAGGGCATTAGTGCCAACAGAGTCGAGAGCTCTGTGGTGGCAAAAGAGCTGTGCAGAAAGACCACAAGCTGCCCAGATGGGAGAATCAAAGGAGTGTCAGGTTAGTTTTAGCCCAAAGACCTTAAAGTCCTCAAAGCGCCATGAATGGCGGTCTGCTGTCTCATTCCCACTCCATTCCATCTTTGGACATCTGGGACCATAGGCGAGAGGCTTGGTGACCACACACCTATCTCCCAGAGCCTAGAAACAAGCTAGCATGTGCCGTGATGACAGGACAGGGAGATGTCAGGAAAACCGCAATCTCTCCGAGGATCAGTTTATACGTCTATAAAATGGTCTGATGTGTAAGATTACCCAGAGGACTAAGTAAGCAATGAATGGCAAGAGGACGTTTCTAACTCAGAACACTGCAGGTTCAGGATTCTCTTGGGGGCGGAACCACTCCATGTAAGTGGTTTTAGTGCTCGTCATCATTACTTCACTTTCCTGCCTTGACAGCTCCTTCCAGCACCCAATCCACAGTCCCCAAGTCCTCAAGCTGCTCAGTGACCTCTGGGCTTCTCCTCTTTGGAGGCACGGGGGAACCATTCAAATTCCACACTCCCTTTCAGGTCCCCAATCAAAGAACCACCAGTTTACTTCCGGGGCTTGCTGGAAAGTGGAGGGATTAATCTGCTGACTGAGTTTTGCAAAAGCATTCACAAGTCACCACAGCATTGGGGGCTACGCCCCCTCGGTAAGGTAATGGAGCCCTATCACCGAACACATCACTCCAAACCCAAATGGTGGCCCTTTGGGCGAAGGTGAACGCCAAGTAAGCTCAGGATGGGGACTGGGGAAACAAACTCAGGACAGCTGGTCCTTACAGACCTGTAACAACACAAAGGAGGCATCTGCTATGCAAGTCTGTGAATAAACTGCAGGACCTTGTAATAGGATTATAGCTCCTTCCCTTAACTGCATTTTAAGGAGAATATAATGGAAAGGTGGAACTGCATGAAAAAGGAGTGCTAGAAGAATGGCTTTTAAATGTTTCTATATTTTGGTAACACACTAGCAAAATATAAGTGAAAAAAACCCGTAAGGATAAATGAGATGATAATAACCATGGATCACTTTTAGTTCCTGGGAAGCACAGCACCATATAGATTTGAGGTGTTATTATTATGCGTATAATATAGAGAGAGACATTGTATATTTATTCACAGCGAAACTCACATATGTCATTCGCACTAATAACATTTTCTTTCCTAGCTCCGGCGTAAAGGAGATATGCCATTTTCATATGTTCCACACATACTCAGAAGAACCTGCTTAGAATATTTTTGCTGATGAAATTTTCTGGGTTGTAACATTCATCTCTTTGAAGAGCTCGCTTCCTATAACTCCACGTGGAGGTCTGTGCTTTTACCTCTCATTGAGATGCCATCTACACGTGGAGTTTTGTGTCAACTGCTTATCTCAGGCATTAGCCAATTTCTTGTCTGTTTGTATTGTTTATAAAGTGCTGGACACACATGGTGCTTTGCCGATGCGAGCAGACCCAGCTCCCTGCCCTGTGGAGAGCACCATCTAATGAAAATAGACAAGCCCAGTGCACTGGAAATCATATAAATACAAGATGAAAGATACTGCTGGCTTGGGGATTGGGGAAGGCCAGTCAGGGCTTTGAGGGTTTGGAGAAAGAGAGGGAAGAATTTGGAGGGAGAACATGTTCTAACTGAGGCACACACAGAGGCCATTCTTACACACAGACACACACACACACACACACACACACACACACACACACACAGAGTGGGAAAGAACCTATAGAAGTCATCTGTTTCCTTCATTTCCTCATGTGTTTTTCTCTCCCTTCCCCCGTGTGCCTTGACCTTGATCATCCCCAATGGTGGGGACAGGCCATTTAAGTGCAGGTCTTCGCGAAGCAAACGTTTAGTCTCCAGCTGGCTCCCTCTGCCACCCAGCATGCCTCTGGGAGGCTTGCTGTCTACACTGTCACTGGCTGGGTGCTCCAAGAATGGAAATTCAGTTGCGTATTAGTGATCACCAGGCGCAATAGAGAAATTTAATGTGCTGCAAAGAGAGGGGCATATAGTTCATCCTCACATTAAAAATAAACTATTTGAGGTTATGTGTAATTGCTCTCTTGGATTCTTCATTTCATCAGCAATTCTCTTTAGAGTGGATAATTGGAAACTCCCCACACAGCCCTCCATGGTTTTGGGTGAGAAAACTTGTACCAACTTTCAATATGTATGCATACATGGCCCACATAGAGTGAACTCCATCTGAGTGGAAGAGAAAGAGAGAGAGAAAGGGAATGGAGCAGGCAGGATTCGGTCTCGTGAGTTTGAAAAATAAAGCAGAGTGTCACAGATGGCAGAAGTGGGGCAGAAAACCCTACTTCTCAGAGTCTGACCTTGCAGGTCACTTAACCTCTCTGTGCTTCCATTTCTCCATCTAGGTATGTACCCTCTAAACACTCAATTACCTTTCTGGTGTGGTTCAAGAGGTAGAGTAGATCCAGCCCTTGGATTCATCTTGGTGTCTGTCAATGAATTCTATCCCGCCCATCCTTTGGCGACATTTACCCAACACTCCGTTAACAAAGTCCACTATCTGCACTTTCCTTCAAGCATCCCTCAGGGGGAATGAAGTAAGAAAGGATGGAAGGAGACTGATAGCAAGCTCAAAGTTCCCCGCCACTGTGGAAGAGGACAATCAAGGGACCTGTTGGTACAAGATGATATGGCTGCCTCCCTGTGGTAGGATCTGCTCTTGCTTCTCCAGAAACTGTGCTTAAACTGAAAGCATCTTCTGTTAAATTCTACTTACGATCACTGGCAATTAGGCCACTGGGGCTTGTAGAGTACAAATGCAGTTGGTAAAAGGAAATAGGACTTTATGTTATGGTTCTAAGCTAGTCGATTCTGGGGCACATGGATTATATCAGTCTGTGTACTTTGGGTATTATTTTATGCCAAGCCCATTCTGTACCATATTTCATCCTTACTGTAGCAGCTTGATGCTATTATCCCCATTCGACAGGTGAAAAACTTATGGTTCAGAAGAGTTAAAAAGCTTTTTCAAGATGACATACAAGGTGAGCTGGGATGCAAACTCTAGACAATTTGTTCTCAACTGCTGGCAAGACTTTGCTTCTTGATGACTCCAAGCATCTGCCAAGGGGCCACCCAACTGTGCTTCTTTGCACAGAGGAAGGATGCTCTCTCCATCCACAGTGTAACTCTTTGGTTTCCTTGAAAAATTCGGGACACCTAGCACTGGATTAGAGCATGTTCAGAAGGCTTCCCCTGGGACCCCCTCAAGAGGTTCCTCCCAACCAGCAAGTCAGAATCCCCCCAGAGAAGCCCTCTTGCTGCAAACTCTTCTATGTTACCGTCATGAGCCTACTCACCTGGGGAGTCTGTAAGTGATGGAGTGGTCTTCATCCTGCTCCTCTCCCTAAGAATTTTAATCCTGGTGACCTGGTACCCCAAATTCAGCCCCCCCATTTCTCTAAGCCGTCCATGAGCCTGTTGGCTCCTGTTGCACATAGATCTCTTGGCTGGACTTGGCCATCAGAGTTCCTGAGGTTGGTATTCACATTAGCCCCACATACCCTTCTCGATACCAAGCTAAAATAACAGCACAGCTTGGCTATTCATTGATTACTGACTCACCGAGCTCTGAGCTCTGAATATAAGATGTGGATTTCTAAGGATCTCATGGCATCCCTCTGATATGCTTTGTGGCTGGCTAACTCCTTTGAAAACCCCCCAGCTGCTGTGGGTAGCTGCATTTTCCAGTTATTTCTAAGTCAAGCTAATGAGGCATGCTAATTTTGGAAGATGCATAACCATCGACAAATCTACTTCAAATCTCCAGGAATAGGATTCTGGTGAGACTCTAGATAGATGCTAAGGCATCTGAAACCCCCAGAAGTAGCTCTTGTCTTCATGTTTCTTGGAAGGAACAAGGACAGGCGGTGGCAGCAGCCAATAGGAGCAGGGGCAGAGGGAGGAGAAGCCAGAATGGCCACAGAGAACCATCTGCCCACATGTGCTGAATTCTGGCAGTCTCCATTAAGGCTCTCCTTCAGCTTCCTCATGGCAGTTCTAGGACTGACAGTGACCCCTGGGCTCCTGCGGGTCTCTGGGCTGATCCTTGGCCTCATTCTCCAGCTTCAAGGTCAGGAGCTTGCATGTGCCCAGGGGCTCTGCCCTTTGAAGGAGATCTATGGGAAAAACTAAGGAAGCAGGACTGACAACTGGCCTGGAGAATATGATGGGCAGAGAGAGGGTGGATTTAGTCAAAACTGTGAGCAGTAGTTTGTCTCCACTGTCTCTACGGCTTCATTTTTCCTCCCCTCTAATCATAATGGCTAATTTACTAAATGCTTACACTATATTTGGCACTGTGCTAAGTACTTTACACAGCATTATGTAACCTAGTTCCCACAATGCTAATTTGGAGGGACATCTCAGGAAGGGTAAGAAGCTCACATGAAATCAAATGTTAGTAAATTAGAGAGGTCAGATTTGAACTCAGAACACATCCCCCTAAAAACACTAGTTACACTGCCTTTTCACTGGCCTCCCTCCAGGTGACTAATGTCCTCAATTCTCCCTTTAGCCCTTTGGGTCTCATTGTACTACCTTGTCTATCTTGGGGGGGTATCTTGGACTACTTCTTATCCTTTTATTAATCCACATTTACAATGTTCTGTGTGTATTCACCCTAGAGATCCTTCTTTCTGAAAGAATAAACTAATTTCTGCTAGAGTGTTAATGGCTACCAAGGAATAACATGTTACCTTAAACTGAAGACCCTCTGCATTGTCACAGTGGATTTCTGTGCCTTAACACCAAAGAAAGAGACATTTGTAAATCTTAGGCTTTATATATGGACCAGGGAGAGAGAAAATTTGAGGTTAGGGAAAGGGGAGTGGGTCATTCATCTTTGCATCCTTTGAATCACATTATATTACTATCTTGACATATAGTAAATGCTCAATAAACGTTTTCTGAAAAAATAGCTGGATGGATGAATGAATGAATGAGTGAAGAAACGAATGAATGAATATGAAAATGTCTAGACAAGAGTTAAGTGTGTGGTAATACTATGTCTGGACAGTAGAGGCCGCTGTTAACATTTTCCAACATCTGTGCTAGTACTAATCGTTGTGGGGAAAGCCTGGGGCATGGAAAATTCTGTTATCCTAAAGGTTGATTCTGGGGATAAAATCCCGAGACGAATTTCAGTGTGTTCTCTCCCCTGACCAAGTTCTTCATCAGAAGTACAGATAAGGGATCGTTCTCTCTGCTGCTTGGAGAGAAGGCAGGACCCTACCCCTCCCTAGAATGACTGGTACTATTGGGGAGATCACTTGACACACAGCCCCAGTAGAATGATGACTGCAAAAACCTAACCTATTGGATTCTGCACTTATGGCTGGCTCTGGAGAAGAGGAAGATGGCTGTGGGGATTCAGCACTGGCTAAATGTTGGTCTCTGCTTTTTGGTATAACTTTCTGATTAGAGCACTACCAGAAGGCAGTATTCCAGATAATCCTCCAATTCCAACCTTCATTGTGGTAACTCAGATGGGAATCTGGGAAGCTAGATGGACCCAGAACTTTTCTCTAGGAACAACCATAGTCTTTTGCCCAGAAAGCACTGTCCCAATGAGTCCTGTTGAGAGTGAGGGTAATAGCTGCCCTGGTTGGCATTCCTCTGTGCCAGAGCCATTTGAATAGGATCTGGGGGTTATCTGTTGTTCTATGAGGACCCCCGATACACTTGTCCCTCTCCAGTCACACCCCTGCCCCAGGTGTCATCATATTACATACCAATGCAGAACAGTTATTGACATTTTCTGGGTATGTCAGTGCACATTTTTCAAGGGCAGAGATAGTTTTTCTTTTTTCTTTTTTTTTTTATCTGTAGGTCTTAGGAGAATTAGTGATTGAAATCCACTAGGCTGCACTATGATGATCCAAATCAGCGACTAGGATGACCAAATTAACCTACTATTTAACTGTCAGGTTATTTATGTGATGTGGATACAGGGAAGGGCAGGAAATTAAAGCAGCACTTCCCCGACTTTGCCTTTGGCCCTTGCTATGATGACTGGAAAGGATAAAACTTTTCTTGCTGAACATAATGAACCAGAGTTAATTTTATCCATGTTTATTTTCAGTTCTTCATGCACAACAGGAGACCCTTAATGACCATCCAACTTGTGTCTTATTAAATTTAAAAAGATGAAACGAATTGCATGAACCATAAGCTTATATGCTACCATAGGCTAATGAGGAAAATGCTGATTAAAGTTTACTCAGCAAAGAACAGTAACACTCTGTACCCCCGAGCAGAGCAAAATAAATGCACACAGAGGGGACGCACTAAGAAGGGGAATATCTAGCCTGGTGCTTTATAATTAGTAGTTGAACATATGAATGAATTAACTGGTTACAAACAAAGTGAAGAAGGTAAGATCCCTCTGTTCCCTTCATAATAGATGATCAGAGCCAAGTTCACCCAAACTTCTCTAAGGTTCTATGAAATGTAGAGCTAGCACCAAGAGAGCCAAAATCCAAGTCTGCCACTCTCCCTGGGCCGTGTGTGTCCACGGACATAGGAAAGGAGAGGCCAAGACCTCACCAGACGGAGACCTCACTCACCCGGTGGTTTGCAGATCCAAACTTGTTTTGTCTCGTGTGAAAGGAAGAGGTTGACTAGTCACCCCAAACTGAGCTAGAGGGTTCCTGCAACTTAACACACTGGGCATTCAATTCAAGTCAGCTCCCTGAGCATTTATTAAATACTTCTGCGTAAGCAAGGAGCTGTGCTAGGTGCCAGTGCTGAACAGATGAGTGAACAGGCTACCATCCCTGCCTTTGGTGACCTTACAGTCTACTGGGGGAGGCAGACACATCAAAGAGCTGAGTGAGACATCTGGTGTTGTAATTGCTATTAGAGAGATGCAGTGGGAGCCTAGTGGAGGGGACACCTGATCCCACTGGCTCAGAGCGGACCATTGGAGGGAGAGGGCTCTTTGAGAGGAGGTGGAGCCTGGGCTAAGTCTTGGATGAGTTCAAAGACTATGGTCCAGGGCTTTGGGACAATAGGTTGGGGCACATACAGCAAAGAGGGCCTTACCTGTAATACAATGGAGGCCCATCCCTGCACCTGCAAGTAGAGGTGGAGTTAGAACACAATGGGAAGGAGGGGGAAGGAGGAAGAAGATGGGCAAAGGTAACCAGGCCAGCTGAAGGAGGGAGTGCCTGGATGCTAGGAGTTGAGATTTGACCCTGAAAGGAATAGTGGGCCACTGAAGGACTTCATGATGGATAGAAAAGGGGGTTGTTATTAGATTTGATCCTCTGCACTCAGTTTAGAGATGCACTATCAGGATGTTGGCTTTTGAAGGGGACAAAACCAAAGCCCAGAGGCAGCTGGGTGTAAGGGGCTGGCAACCAGGAGATTGGGCTTCCAGTTCAGGCTCTGTCACTGAGCTCCCCTGGAGCTGGAGGGCTCCTGGCAGCTCACCTTTGTGTCTGCAGTTACCCTGCCTGGTAACTGTAGCTCTTAGAAGAATTAGTGATTGAAATCCACTAGGCTGCACACCAGGGGCCTCTGCTACAGGTCCCATGGCCCGTGCTCCACTATGACTCTCATCTCATGGTGCTGTACAAGCCACTGTACTTGCCCATATGCCCCCACGGCATCATGAGCTCCTTGCGGCCAAGGACCTTGTTAGCCTTGTTCAACATGGTATCCCCTGGGGCATAGCACAGAGCAGGGCATGTAGAAGGTGCTCAACAAATATTCTTTCAATGACCAAAGAAGTGAATGGATGGATAGCTGGGTGGACGGAAGGTCACTTAACCTCTCTGAGCTTTTATTTACTTCATTTGCATATTGGTAAAATGAAAACCATCTCTATGCTCTATTCTGATTATGAAACTCTTCACTCCAGTCCTCTACAATCCCTAATGGGTTACTTTCCCTCTTCCCTGCAACTTCTCTTCCTCCTCCTCCTCCTCCTCCTCCTCTCTCTGTGCTCCCATCGCCTCCTCTTTCCCTTGCTAATACTGTGCATCCTCTGCTCCTATGTTGTGTTCCAGTTCTTCCCCTTCCCCTGGCTTTCCTGCTGCATACATTCCCTCCCCTCACCTCTGCGCTCTCTCCCCCTGCAGGTCACACTCCCTTTGCCCTTCCCTTGCTTCCTGGCTCTCTTGGTTTTCTCTGTCCCTGACTGCCCCCTGCTTCTTCCCATTTGGTCCACCTTCCCTTCCCTGGATGTTTATGTTCTCATGAAATTTCTACTAACCTAATTTCCTGCTTGGCTTTTGCTCCTGGCACTTGGTTCTAACTGACCTCCAGACGCTTTTCTCCATTTATTCTGAACAGAACAAATTGGTGATGATAATAAAATGGATGCTATTTCAGCAAAGAAAGGAATAAAGAAGTACAAGGTGTCTTTGAAGGGACCAGAAGGTCCATTGTGGAAGTAAGGATGGACACCCCTGAATTCATCATTGAGAATAACCTGTCCTTCGATGGAGCTACGGAGAATTTGCAAGCATATGATGAGCATCTGGAACTGTTCCTTCCAGAAAATAATATATCAGAAGGCAGAAAAATAATTATGTTTCCCTCAATGATCCCAGCAAAGATGTTTGCTCTCCTAAAGGACCCCAAGGCACTCATAAAACTAGGAAAACTGAGTTAAGTGCTTTTTATTAAACCATTAAGAGATTTTATTCAGCTAAGACAAATGTCTTCACTGAAGGATACAGAGTTTGATAGTATAGAAAATACCCAGATGAAAACTTATCTGAATAAGTTAGACTGATGCATTTGGCATTTAGGGATCCAAGTGTCTGACTCCCTCCTTCAGCCCCAAACTGCCAACTGAAGAATATGCTGGACTCACTGAGTCTGGGGAAGGGCCGGAGAGCAGGCATGAGAGTTCCTGATAGCAGTGGAAGTTTCCCAAAGCGTAAACAGTTTTGTTGACTAAGAATCGAAGTAGTAAGGAATCTGTTTTCTTTCCTCATTAGCCACGGACCCCCCAGCTCTCCCTGGCCTTGCCCACTTCAGTGGGACCAGGACATCGGCAAAGAGGAAGGGCAGTTAGAAATGGAGGATTCCCATCCAACCTCAGAGCCCTCAAATCTCTGGTCTGCCATGAAATACATAAAGGGTGTGGGCTCAGAAAAGACACATTGGAAGTTTTCCATTCTGTTCTTTCCCATCACACCTGCTGGATCCATGATCATCCTAGAGCAGGTTCTTCTGGAGACATCATGGCTCTCGCCTTAGCTCTTTCCCCACTTTTCCAAGATGGAAAAAGAACTGGCTGCAAGCATCTTGTGTGCCAAGGGATTTAGTATAATAATGTTTATTTATAAGGAATAAAATTGAGCTAGGCACTGTGAGCTTGCAATGGTTCAGACTTAATAATAATAATAGCTAACATTTATTAGGTATTTACCACGTGCCAGGCATCATGCCAAGCATTTGATACATAATTTCTTATTTTGTCCTCGCAACAGCTCTATAAGGAAGGAACACGTCGTCATCACCATCCTGGGTGATCCAAACTACCCAAGGTCACTCTAAGGCACATTCGTTTGATGATCTTCCCAGCATCCTTTTCTCTGAGGAATTAGCTGCCTTCCTTCTGGGAACTGCTGTTCCCCCTTTCCTGCAACCTACACACATGGCTACAGTGGAAGCAGCCATGTTTTTTGTGACTTGCCCCCTGTCAATCGGGCCCACCTGCAGGCAATTTTGAATCCTTGAAGAGAGAGCAAGATCAGTCTGAAATTCTACTGATACCTGGGGTCTGACGCCAGCCACATTTTCTGGCACATGACCTAGCTAGGGGAGAGGGCCTGGTTGCACTTACTCCTGGGGACCAATTCCTGCTCCTGGGCTCCCCCAAGCCACCCTAGTGCCTTTACGGTAAAGATGCTCCTTTGCTTTAGTTACTTCAAATTAGCCTCAGGAAAGCAGTGCAGGGTAGTGGATATGTGCACGGGCTTTCAAGCCAGATAGCCTAAGCCTAATCCAGCCTCCACTAACTCTTGCTTCTGCAATCTTGAGCAGCATGCCCCAACATCATCTGAAAAAGGGGGATAATAATAGTACCCACCACCAAAGATTTTTCTGGGGGTTATAACTCAGGTAAAGTACTTAGCACTGTGCCTGGTACAGGGTGAGCTTCCAAAAAAAAAAAAAATGTGTTCCTTATTTTTAATACTAATTCTAATTGTTACTTTTCCTATTGTTACTGATATTATTTCTCCTGATCATTTGTGGAATCACAGGGTTCTAGTTAAGGTTCTCTGGTGGTGTCTGGGACTTTAAGCTTTCAACCCATATTTCCAGAGATGTTCCTGGAGGGAAGGGCAGAGTTGAGAGTGTAGGTGGCTGTGAAGGTGTCCATGTGGAGCTTGGCTGAGGACATTGAGCTGGTGTTTCCTTGCAGGCCAGGGGTAGTTAAGAAATAAGAGCTAATAATATCTTCAGGAGACTTCAGCAAACAGACTGCCACTCTATGCAGACTGTGAGGTGGGGAGCAGGAACGTGGAGAGCCAGATTGATTTTTAAAAGGCTGAACTTCCAGGCTGTTGTAAGAAGCAGCCAGCAAATGAGAGATCTATAAACCCCGGGAACACGCAGTGCATTGCTGCGGATGGTGCTGGGAGATGGATTAAGCATTGAGAATGAGTACTTTGCAGAACAAAGAAGTTTTTACGTGATGTCAGAATTTGAAAACTCCAAGAACTGTTTTTTATGGGCAAAGTTGGGTGGGAAGAGAAGGGTGGAGAATGAAATTAAATTTCTTAAAAGGATCACCACTGAGGATTAAATGCTGGTTGGAAGAAAGCACTCGAAGCCAGATGTGATTTGGGAATGCAGTGAGGGGCAATGGAGGGGAATAGATTCAATACAACCCTGCCCAGTTTTTCTGCTGGGCTGGGAAATTGATTTAGCGGGAGCTAGGCAGGGGATCCTCAGAGGCCCTGCACAGTCTCTGGTGGAAAGTGGGGCAGATTTGTTACCGGGCCCAGCTTCAAAGGCTTCCCAGGCATCTCTCCCCGCATAAGTCACTTGGGTTAGGGCACTGATTATTGATCCCCAGCTCCCACCAAAGTTCCAGCATGGGCCATTGCACATGTCACACAAGGAAACACAAGAAGAAGAAACTCCCAGAATCCCCTGCTGCCATGGAAGGCTGGCAGATTATATGCAGGGAGGGGAATGAGAAGGGAATGTTTCTGCTGGTCCCCAGAAGGGTAGAGGGGGAGAGGGTTATGAGGCAAGTGGGGAGGGAAGGGGGTTCCAATACCTGGAAGAAAGGCCAAAGAAGATGGAACATTTAGGATAAAGGAACAGGAATCCTGAGGAAAATGGGGTGTTTGGAGTTTATGGGATTTGAACCTGTGAGTGAATTTAAAGTCTACCCCAGGGAAGGTCAATAAAAGTCATCGAATGTAGTGGTGAATGTGTCATAGCCCTAGAACTTCAATTCACAGAGGACCTTAGTAATTTATTTGTTAGTGTCTTCACACATATTTTAGACCCCTGTCAACACTCTGAGGGTGCAAGGAGGTGATCTGATCATCTCCACTGAATATGTGGGCAAGCAGAGCTATTCCAGAAAAAACAAACAGCCCAGGTCACCCAGGACGAGCCAGAAACGCCCCAGAACCTCCTGAATTCCAATACAGGTCCTTTCCTTCCCTCCACCTTGCTCATAAAGGTCAAGTCCACTTCTGAGTAATTCATGTGGTTCCCAGGGACCTTGCTATCTCACGCAAAGGATGACCATTGGTTAGACAGGATCACATCTGTAGTCCTCGTTGGGAAAAAGCTGAGGACTCCTACAGTCCTCTTGAGGGTCTGTGCAAACAGTGTTCTTGTCCAAACACCCAAGTAAAGCATGGTTGCTGAGCCAAGCTGAACTGTGTGTCACCATTCATTCAGGGGGGGCTATGACATGAGTGGAGATGGCGCCTTCCTAGGGAGACCGGGTAGGTTCACTCCCCGCCCTGTGGTCTCACCGCCCTGGAACACCCGAGAGCACGGAATCTCGAAGAGTGCTGATTAATTATTTCATCTTGTGACATTAATGAGGGCCGGCTGATGGTAAGCTGAGTGCCCTTTGTCCTTGACCATGCTTAGTTTTTAGTAATACCATTCGGAGTATAGTTCTTGTCTAAGAACTTTATATCTACCATCACGTTGTTTTTCAAACATTGAAATGGTATATCCACACATTTTTCTAACTTCAACCAAAAGAACTAAACATTTTCAAGCCACAATATATGGGTTTCTTATAATAAATTCAAATAATAATTCATTTCCTATTTTGTCATAAAATCCTTCCAGCATTTCATCTCCTGACTGCTTCACCAACTGCTTGCCGGTGAGAGAGACTGAGCTCTGGTGATTTCCTCCTGTCCCCTTTTGGGAAAATAGGACCCTAGAGCAGTGAAATAAACACCTCAGGATGACACAAGGTAGCGGACACATCCAGGCGTCCTGAGTTTAAATACTATATATTCCACCAGGGCACGAGCATCCATGTAATCACGTCTAAAGTTCCAGGCCCAGACTTTTCAACTGTAAGCTTTTCGAGAGTTCGATCCATGAATTATTTAGAAGTCACATAAAGGAAGGTCTCTCATTGCGGGTCAAGGGCCACTGATGGCAATTTGATGTAGAGCCCACACGTAGGCCTCCCAGGAACCACTCTCAGAACTAAATTTGTTTTCCTGCTCCATGAACAAACAGATCTCAGCAAATCTGGGGGGCTAAGAAGAGCACTTATTTTTTCAGGTTTTTTTCTTTCTGGAGAAAGCCCATGTTTGTTTCGTCTGCTGTTTTGGAATATTGCATGTGCTGGTATCATTCACAAGAGTCATTTGGTGATCAGATTGCATGTCTCCCTTGTTTCGATAGTTGTGCAGATGCATCGACAGTTGCTCACATAGAGCTGAGCACATCTGGCAGGCAGGTGTTTTCTGATAGGCCAACTCGCTTGCAGAATGATCTCTTCTGGGAATGAAGACAAGAAATTGCCTAAGGCCTTCGACAAAGCAGTCCGTGAGCTGGGGCTCTGATTCGTTCTTCACCAAGATTTTCTGAGAACAGTTGGGCAAGACGGTGAGGTACACATGCCGGAAAAGAGGGTTCACAGGATTTCCGTCCTCGAAGGCAGGTGTGTGCCAAGGCCTGAGATGGTTTTGGGGGCTAGGGACAGTCTGGAGGGTTAGTCAAACTGCTCCCATGAATATTCATGGATGAAATTGAGCAGCCAATTGGAATTTCTTAAAAAACAAACCCTCTGTGGATGTGGGGGTGTGTGAGGAGTGAGGGTTATGGATGGAAAAGAGAGGTACAAGATTGATGATTTTTATAGCTGAGTAATCGGTACACAGGGTTGTACCAATTGACAACTCTCTCTATTTTTATAAATTTAAATAATTTTCTGTAATAAAAAGTTAAAAACAAAATCTGTTCCTACATATGGGCACCCAGAAGTACAATTCATATTTTTAGGCCTTTTATTAATTCCAGGTAGTGGCTGGCTGTGGGAATGTAGGAATGGGTGGAGGGCCACCCGCAGAGCAAGGGCGAGAAGTGGGACAAGAGAGAGGCTGAGAGAAGGGGCAGAAGAAGCTCAGTGGGAGAGAAAGGACTTGGCACTTTTCTCTCATGGCACATTATTCTCTCCTGCACCCACTAGAAAGCAGGTGTCTTTTTCTCGTGTGTCGTGGCTGTTCCCATGCCCTTTCCCCAAACGCTTGGTCGTCACTAAGAGGAAGGGGGTTCATGGTTCCCTGGAACCTAGAAATATGACCAGAAAAGGGGCTGGGAGAAATCAAATGAGTGCTAATGCCACATTCTGTCAGAGCTCCAACCCCAAACTAAGGTGTAGCCCAAGAAAGAGAGAAAGGTGGAAGAGGGAAGGCGACAAAGTCAACAAAAGCAAGAGGAAGTATTCATCTCTGGGGGAGAGGCTCACCTGAGCCGTGGACCTAATTACAGAACAGGCAGGTGCCCTGAAGAGGGGAGTCTGTGTGCTTCAGGCCATCGGACAGGGCCTGGCCCCGCCCCGGCGGATGCCCGACTAGTAGCAGGTGGCTGTGCCCTTGCCCACCACTCTAAGGCGTCTCTGGCTTGTTACAGTCTCAAAGGGAGATGTGATGGCTACCTTTCCAGCCAGGACAGCCTCTGCCAGGCTCCCTTCCAGACCTTTCCAAAACCACAAATACTCTGAACTAAGCTCATGAATGACCCTTTCCATTCCCAGCTACCAACTGGGTCCCAGGATAGGCCTCCCTCCTTCTCTACAGAGGGAGACGTGCTTGGGGCTGAAGGCCTGGGAGGAGGCGAGAGTATTTGTTGTGCTACAGGGAGACCATATGGCGGCGTGGCCACAGAGAGCAGTCCCAGGAGATGCCCACAACTCTGCAACCCGCCCAGTGCTCCAGTCAGCTGCACAGCTGGGGCAGGGGCTGGGTGGTAACGACCTCTCTTCTGGGAGGTTGGCCCTGATAACCTCAACTTTCCTTTGCTATCAGGCTCCCCCTGCTTCCTCCCCCCTCCCCCTCCTCCTCTGTTCTTCGCCCTTTTACAGGCTGGGTCTGAGCCCCCCTCCCAACTCCTCCCGGTTCCTGGCCCTAGCGGCCCCTTGCCCCTCACCCCTCCCTCTGTCCCCCATCGGCCCTGGCACAGCTGGGCTCTCTGAGGACCTGCTGCTTGGGCTGCCGTTCTGTGGGCACAGGTGGCCCTGGCAGATGCAAGTTCTTTCCATTCATGTGGGTAAACAGTAAACATTATATTAAAATATTCATCACCAGGGCCTCTGCCTGAATGTTAATCTGGGGTGGGAGCTGATTCCTAGTCCCCAGCCGAGCACACAGTGCCGCTGTTACTGTGGCAGCAGAGTGGTCAGGGAAGGCCGGGCCTGAGTGGAAAAGCATTGATTTTGCGTTTGCTTTTGGGGAATGGTGGGGGGCGGCAGGGAGAGACAGTGGGGCTTTCTGGCCAGAGAGACTGCCTACCTGGGGAGGATTGGAGTCTGTAGGGCATTGTTGTGGAGCTGGTGGGCTGGAAGACCTGTAGAACAAGCAGGTATTGGATGCAGGCTCCTGGCCTCCTGTTTACCACCTCTGTATTTATACGTCTGGCTGTGTCCTGAATGATAAAAACGTCCTGTGGCTCTGATCCATTTGCCCTCTGTTGTTGAGGATTACATACCATGTACCTGTTTCATCTTTGCCATTGAAACCTAGGAAACCTGAAGGAGTCTGGACAGTGCCTCAGTGATCTCAGACAGAGCAAAATCTAGCCTCTTCTCAAGGATAGATGGGTGGAGGAAGGGGGCACACTGTTCTCAGCGTCTAAAACATTTCAGTGTCGGTAAGTTCTTGCCCAGAGTTCTTCCCTGCCTACTCTTGAGAATTCACAACCCAGTGCAGACAGAGACAAATACATCATGTACTGTGCTAATTAGCCAGGTCACGGAGCTATGGCAACCCAGAGGAGGGGGTGACGACACCACACAGAACAGATGACGTTTGAAGTGTTATTTAGCAGAAATAAAATTTCCTAAGTGGGGAGAAGTAATAGAACCAAATACTTTACTTAGCAGTTACTGAGTACAAAGCACTATTCGAGACACTTTCCAGACAGTAACATATTTCTCCTGCATAGCAGTTCTATGAGGTCAGTATTATTATTATCTCCATCTGATAAAGGTGAAAACCAAGGCATAGTGAGGATAAATGACTTGGCAAAGGATCACACTAAGGAAGTTTCAAACCTTGGATTTGAACCCAGGCAGGCTGGCTTTCCACTGTTTTACCGTGTTGCCTCTAAATGAACATGGAATGTTCGGGGAACCCATGAAGAAATCAGTATGGCCGGGGCCTGTGGATTATGTGTGTGAGGAATCGTTATCAAGCTGGAGACAGAGCTGGGTCAGATCATAAGGGGCCTCACGTGTTTAGACCTCATCCTACAGAAAATGGAGCCAATGGCAATTATCTTCTCCCAAATAATAACCCCGGTCCCTCCAAACTCAGTGTAGTTCTTACTGGTCAACCTTCAGTGGCTCTTGGCTGACTCTTGTCCACACTTTGGACATTCCTTGCTGGGGAAGCTTTCCATGCATATCTTGTTGAGAAAGGATCTGCACAGTGCTGATCATGAGGGGGTATCCTCACAGCTCCTACGTGGTCTACTCTTTTTTCATGTACCCAAGAACTGCACTCGTCCCTGTTATAGTCTGCTAGGACTGCCATAACGAAATACCACAGACTAGGTGGCTTACACAACAGAAATTTCTTTTCTCACAATTCTGGAGGCTGGAGGTTCAAGATGAAAGTTCCAGCCTGGTTGCTCTCTGATGAGGGCTCTCCCCTTGGGTTGTAGACAGCGGCCTTCTTGCTGTGTGTGCATATGACTTCTTTTGTGTGTGTGCTCACGGGGATGGGGGGGTGCAGGGATGAATGGGAGCATGGGGGTGGGGGGGGGACAAGCTCTCTGGTGCATCTTCTTATTAGGGCACTGATCTTATCATGGGGACCCCACTCTTATGACCTCATCTAACCCTAATTACCTCCCAAGGGCCCCATCTCCCAATACCACTACACTGGGGGGTAGGGTTTCAACATGCATTTTGGGAAGACACAAACATTCAGTCCATAACATCCATGGAGGACCCAGGCCTATTACTGGCCTCATCTAGTTGAGGAAAAGCCTTAGGTTGCAGGAGCAAAGGCAGGCAAAGTTCCTAATGGCCTGAAATCTTGCAGTTTATCAAATCTCCCTTCTCCCCCCGCCCCCTTCTTCCTTTTTCCTTTCTTCCTCATTTCCTCTCCCCCCTCCCTCCCTCTCTCATACATATATAAACGCTTTAAGTAAACAACTCTATAGACATATGCACTCACCATTCCCTACACAAGAGATGGTGACCTCCTCGTGAAGTCGTCTGAACTCCCTCTATAGATACCCCACAGCACTCATAAAACATCTCTAAATGTCTGTCTGTTGTCTGCCCCTCTGGCTGGACTATAAGCTCCTCAAGGGCAAGGACCCTGGCATATCCGTGTTTTTAGCTCTGGTGCCTGCACAGTGCCCGCGGCTCGTAGTAAGTGCCGATCAAATGCTTAGTGAGTGAATGAAAGAAGATATTCTCAGGACACGAAGATGTAAGAGATGTCTAGGATCCAGGATCTTAGACATACTGCGAGTGGCATTGGGGGAACAGAATATGATTGAGGTCACTAATAAGGATGCTCCCCAACTAGATTCAGGACCAAGCACCGGGAAGGGTCCAGCCCGCAGCTATCCGGTGACGCGCTCCATGTTCATGTGGACATCCGCTGCGTGCTGGCTGACTGAACTCATACATTGAGACCAAGTGATGATCATGGCATTGTAGGTGCCAATGTGCCTGCTGTGGCCTGGAACCTGCATTAGGCATTTTACACAGGCAGTCACGTTAATCCTCACATACCCGCACTATGTTTCTCTTGAACTCACTCAGGAAAGGGAGCAGGATTAAGAAGTGTAGCTGAAGTCCCTAAATAGTACATTGCATCTCTTCCCCAGGTCCCATCACCGAGCCACCAAGAGACAGATAGTGTACTTCAGAGGGGAGCCTGCTGGCTGATTCCTCCTGGCTGATGTTTAACATCCTACCCTCCTCGAGGCATTTTGGAATTAATTTTAGGAAGTCTTTGCATTGTTTTTCTACATAGAGAAATTCATGTTCTTGTGCGTTTTCCTGTTATTAAAACGGAAAGGCTCCCAGCTCCTACTTTCTGACTGCCTGACTCTCGGATCCTGTGTCTCTGCGCTATTTTTAAACTCCAGCATCTATGCGACTGAGGTCTGCAGGAGCAAATCCATCTCACTTATTTAAATACCTTTCACCAGGTATTCCCTGATTTCTCCTTGTTTTCCCACCCTGCCAATCTGTGTGGATGTGCTGCATATGTCTCTCTAATAACCTGGGTGGGAGCTTGGCACATGCAGGGTTCCTTGTTCTGTGAAATAAGTAAAAATTGAAGTGCTAGCTGGCACACGCTTTTCTTGGTGACTCGGGGCTGCCATACGCAGGTGCCTCCCTGGCACTGTTTACTGACGTCTCTCATTTTCTGTCTTGCTGGGATCTGGGAATACTTTAAACATTCAGCTCGAGGTAGCACTTAGCATTTATTAGCTGCTAGTTCTGTGCCAGGCACTGGGCAGCACGTCCGTGCTTCCCCGTCTCACTAATCTCACCACCCATGAGATCCTTCTGTGCGTCTGTGAAATGATCTGTGTCTTCCGAACAAGAAACTGAAGCTCAGAGTTTAAATAAACTAGCTCGAGTTCTCTTAGCTACTTAAAGAGGGAACAGAGGTTTTAATCCACCTTTCTTTTTTCTTTTCTGTCTTTTTTTTTTTCTTTAAATACACATCTGTATAGGGCCTGAATGTTCTAGGTGCCATTCAAAACACGTTACAAATATGAACGCATTTAATCCTTATCATCACGCTTCCGGGTAGGAACTGTCTGACGTTAACAGATAAGGAAACTGAGGCACGGGCAGGTGAAGTGATTTGCACACCTTTATCCAGCTGGTAAATGGTGGGGCCACACCCCTGCTGCCTTTCCTAGCTCCTGGACCTCAAGTCATGTTTCCCAGGGATGGGTGCCCCCCATCCCCCGCCATGGAACAAAGCCCACCAGAAAGATCCCCCCTTCTCTGAATTTCTTAATTATGACACTAACTGTTCAGCTACCTGGGTATTCTTCATTTCCTCCTCGGCTCCTTTTAAAAGTCTTTTGGGGGAGAAAATAGTACTCAAAATCTAATTTTCCAGTATGCGCACTTTCCTGCTGGGTCGCCCTCCCTACTTTCCTCCACTTCACCTCCGTATCGGGCCCGTGGGAGCAGGAGACACTAACACCCAGGAATCATGTACTCCTCCACCCGCCCCGTCACCCCCTCTCTTGCTGTCAATTTCAGCAAATGTCATTAATTTGAAAGGCAAGGGACCAGGAAGAATGGATTTTGAATTAACTAGTTCCGATAATCTGATATTTTTACTGGAGCGTGACAGGGTGTCCAGTTAGCTGGGGAACAACAATCGCTTCCAATTGTGCATTCTCTTGGATAAACCAATATCTGCTTAACAAGGCTTTTGCTATAAAGGGCAATCAAATCAGCCTTTGTGTTTCACGGAGGTTCCTGGATCCCAATGCCTGGGGCAGCTGCTGATGCGGGGTGGGGTCCTGTGGGAGAAATAGGCTCCCACTTTATGTAAGAATACACGTTTCTGGGGATCCCTGGGGCTCACACGTGTTCTCTGCCTAGTCCTACATCAGTACCATTAGCTGGTCCCTCGGTATCTTCAGGGCTCACATTAGGTAATAATCACCAGCGCTTAAACCGAATAGGTCCTGCCGGGGTCTTACAAAATGCCTTGTAGCAGAGATGGCTGACTACCCACCCAAACCCCACGTGAGCGCTGCCATGGTGCAAAGAGCAGCTGCCACAGCCTGGAACGTTCTCCATCCCCTTACACCCATGGCAAGTCCTCCCTGAGGGCACATGGGCCTGGGTGACGAGGGGCCCTTCCTGGCAGAGGAGGGTACGTAGGTGTGCCTTTCCCCCCGGTCCTCTGTCTGGGTGCACCTGGGTTCAGGGAATCTCGAGGACCAAGGGACGGTGGAGCCATAGACGGGGGAACCTCGGACCCTCAGTGTCCATGCCGAGGGAGACTGTCGGCTGGTGAGGGGCACCCATGCTGGCCTCCGTGAGTGTGATATAGACTTCTATTATGGGGTGTCTGTGTCAGAAGCTTGTGTCACCCTAACTGAGGGATTCTCTTCCATCCTTCTATTCTTGTTTTCTCCCTTATTAAGGCAGGGAAGCTGCAGGCCCTAGTTTGAAATCTAAGCAGAGAAAGGGTATGGTATGGGGCAGGGGGAGTGCTGGGGAGCTAGCAGAGAGCACAGGGAGGAGGGGCTTCAGAACCCCAACCATGGAAAAGTCAAACTCTGAGCGCACTGCGTGCCTGGTGTGGCTAATTACCACGCGGCCCATACACCTATTAGTATCATCATCTATCACTAATATGTACCATAAGAACGAGGGTGTAGGTTGCATTTGATTATAGCATTAAACTCTGTTTGCTTAACCTTCTGTTGCTCATATTCGAGCCGCACTTTATGGAACAAGGTCATTGGATCATAATTAAAAAGAAAAACAACAACAACAGAGGAAACATAAACCAGAAACAAAACCTATGCAAGCCGACATTCCACGGGGTGCATGCCCTGGACTCTGGCTCCTTCGAGGTTGAAATTGTGCAGATCTCTCCAGTCACGTGTTTAATTTGTGCGGGTTTTGTGTTTGCTGGTTTTTGTTGGTGGCTTTCCCTTTCCAAATATAGACAGAAGAGGCAGAAAAATATTTCTTCAGAGTAGAAATTGGGAATGCCACTGTCCTCCCCTCCAATTAAAAATAACAAAGGAAAACATGCCTCAGGAGTAATAATAATAATTACAGTAATGATAACTGACATTTTTGAGTATTTAATATGAGCCCGGTGTATCTCTAAGAACTAACCTTGTCAAATGCAGGTTGGTAGAGCTGGGATCTCCATGCAAGGATGACAGAGGCTGAGGCAGGGATGCTGACCCATCTTCTCCCTGACCCTTGACCTGTCACCTTGTTCCCTCTGTACCCCCAGGGGCACCTAGGTGGCTCAGTTCATTGAGTGTCTGACTTCAGCTCAGATCATGATCTCAGGGTTCATGAATTTGAGCCCCACATCAGGCTCACTGCTGTCAGTGCAGAGCCTGCTTTGGATCCTCTGTTGTCCTCTCTCTCTTTCTCTCCTTGCCCCTCTCCTGCTTGTGCTCTCTCTCCCAAAAATAAATCAACATTAAAAAATCTGGGTATGTTTTGTACTTGCTGCCCTGTTCCACTCCCTTCACACCCTCCCTCAGGGAGCCCCGTCTCTGTGCCCCAGTCTCTGCAAACATGTGAGTCTTCCTTCATGACTCTAGGCCCCGTGCTGTGAGGGTCTTCCTCTGTGTTAGGTCCTTCCTCCATGATAGGCTCTTCTGGGGAGAAATGAGCTAACCAAGTAAATTATCTCTTATAAGTAGTTAATAAAAGAGTTCCCCCTTACAGCCTTCAGTGTCCTAAGTAATGGGCCCTCCAAGTCCTGTTGGAGAGGCACAGTGATAGAGATGAGGGGTTGGGTGAAGGAAAACTCTACATTTTTTAGTGCTGTCCCAGTAGGACGTGTAGCTGTCTGCTCTGCCCACCTCTTGCTTCCCTCCCCGCCCCTACTCCCAGGCAGTCCACTGAATAGCTACCATGACCATGTTTTTAGAACTACAATTGAACTGGTTTTCCACCACAAAGGACAGTTGTGACTGCACAACTGACCTCCTACAAGTCTCTCCTGCCCCCAACATAGTGATGAGGGTCGTTCCATGATGGCCTCAATCTTACTGAGACTTAAACCAAAATGGGAATAACACCCCTAGTAGAACTCAAAGGCTGCCTTCATGTCCCCCGGGAGCCATGAAGGGTCAGTACCTCCTGTGGGATACACTGGGGGTAGTTTAGCTTCTGTGACAGACCAGTCACTTTGGTTTCTGGATATTGAACGCTGAGTCCAGGGAGTTTCTGGCAGGTTCTTCACTTGCCAAAAGGAAAGCTAAAAAGTGAAGCTCAGGCTTCACAAGTCACATCCTCCTCAGTTTCTATTTTCCTTGTATGGATGTAGAATTTCTGAGTGGATTGGTGCTTGGGAGGGCCTCCAAAGCCCTGTGGCTCTGACCTAGCTGTGGATTCCATAACCCTGGGACCCTGTAATAAGCCCAGGTGAGTAAAAGTTGTGTGTTGACAACAAAGAATGCTGGGAGGAGGCAGTGTGGGCAGGGAAGAACCAAGGCTGCGCTGTTGCTGGGTGACCTTGGGGACAAGCGTGCATTTGACTTCTGTGCTTCTCTGCCCGACTCAGCCAAAGCTTTGTTTTAAAAGCAGAACCAGATGCTGCCTCTGAGATCTGCTTCAGGGCTGAAAATAAATTAGGGAAAGAAGGTTCCATGCAGGGAGGCAGCAGGGCAAGGAATGTAACATGCCCTAGAAAAGCCTGATTAAGACCATGGCACAGAAGGGGAGTTGCCCAATTCAAAGAGTCTGACAGAAGAGGTGTGCAACAGAAGATAGAATTTAGCTGCTGCCAGATAAATGGGGTCTTGGCAAAGATATAGTCATCCAGTTCTGATGCATGAGGAAGTAAAGCAGGGCCAGGCAGAAGGGTAATGGACTTCTGTTCCATTGTTAACCAGGATTCCAAGATGGCCTCCAACATTCTCATCTTCTGGTGCAGCGACATGTGGGGACCTCCACTGGAGTGTATGCTAGAGGTCCTCTGTCCAGATACATCAAACCCCCATGCTGGAATATTGGCTGTTGAAGACTCACAGCTATGTCCCTCACTGAACATTGTCCTGGGCCGCAGGGAATTTCTCCACCTGAGCTTCCCCTTTCCAGTCCTTTGCAGAGATACAAAGGCCTGTCCCTGTGCCTCAATTTGGGACAACTCAGTGGGTCATCCCAGCTCTAGAGTGCCCTGTAGTGTTGATTGAGGCCTCAGTTAAAACCACATTGTCACCTCTTCTCACTGCTCAGTCCTTCCTTCCTTACCTCTGTAAAGATCTACCTCGAGCGTTCTTCCCAATAAACCTTGTACATGCAACTCTCTGGCTTAAAGACTGTTTCCAGGAAAACCAATCTAAAGCAATGAATAACAGTTATCAAGACAGGCGCTCAAAATCACTAATCATCAGGAAATGCGTATCAAAACCACAATGAGATCTCACCTTCCACCTGTTAAGTTGACTATTATCAGAAAGACAAGACATACCAAGACAAGTTGGTGAAGATGTGGAGGATTTGAAGGTGGCAAAGAGTAAACCAGGGGCACGGAGGGCATGATAAGATACACCCTTGATAAAGATTACCAAGACTGCAGGATGGATTGGATTTACTAGAGGAATCAAGGACATCCTTCAAGGTTTTTTGAGGAGTTCTACAATCCTCTCCTAAATATTAGACCATGGCTTAAGGGCTAGTCACAGAGTCTTGAAATGTAGGTAACATCTGCTCATGCAGCTACCCAGGGTGGCAACACATGACAGAGAGAGCGAGTGAGCAGGATGCCCCCCTCCCCACCCCAGCTGTGCCTGGATGCACACAGGGTCCTTACAGACAGGCTCAGTGGCATTGCTCAGGATGTGACTGGGAGACTAGATCCTTGGACAGAGCCCCTGGGCCATGGCTGAAGGAATAGAGGGCTCTTTGAGAAGAGAAGGCCAAGCTCAAGAGGCATCTGGGAGCCTGCATCCAGTAGTATAAGCCCTAATGGAAGATCTCAACCAAAGACAGGCTTATGCCTTGGTGCTCAGGAACCAGCCAGCCCAAGTTCTTTTTCAGTAATGGGTTATAATAGCACTATTCATATGGAAGGAATCAATACATTTTTAGAGTATTATATTATTATATGTCATCTATAAATTAGGTCATATATATGAGAGTACTTGGTAAATGGAAAAAAGAGCTATACAGATGAAAGGTATTATGTCTTCCATGGTATTTATGTAAATGAGCTGATGGGGATAACTGTGTTCTGGAAACTATAAATCCCTGTACAAATGAGAAGCTGCATGATTAGGTATTTCGCAAGGTGCCTGAAGCCTGGGGCAGGCAGGTCCTGTCTTCCATCCCGCAAGGGCAGCGCTCTCCCAGCAGAATGAGTGCTGTGTGCAGAGCAGGTGGGCTGAAAGCTCACACACTCCATTCACAGAGCTGCGGAATAACGGTATTCAAGCTGAGCAATTTGCAGAGTAAATTAAGAGGAATAAAATTCCTGTAACAGATCCTAGAAGGAGGGAGGAGGTGAGGAGGAAGAAGGAGGAGGCAGGCAGAAATTTTTTAGAGATTTTTTCTTTTGCTGTAGTCTTTTGCATCATGAGAAGAGTGCTGGGAATCAGACCCAGGCAAAACCATGCTTGTGTAGAATGCCCTTCTAGATGGTATGCCGGGGTTCCGTGTTAACATGGGGCTTTCAGTCTTACAAGGCTTATCATGAGGTGTGGCCTTAATGGTAGATGTTGTGAGGGTCTTGACTGTGGGGTGTAATGAGAGGACTGATATCTGAAACACTACACATTTCACACTGCTTTGCCTATGATGAGGTTGGTCCTGGAGGAAACTGGTCTTTAAAGGGAGTTTCATTTTCTAGGGTGAAAACTCTCCGTTGGGTTGGTGGGTCAACTGGAGTCTTAATATTTCACGTTATTGTGATTATCATTGTCATTTTGCAATCAGCCAGTGTTGAAGGGATGGCTGGCCTTTACAAGCCTGGTGCATTATCTCTTCATTACTCACACTACTCCAAGGTAGGCGCCATGAAGATCTGATTTACAGATGTGGACACTGAGGCTTCAAAAGTGTGGATAACTCCTCCTCTGCCTCAGAAGAGGAGGCAAGTCAGCCGTGCAAACAGCTCACTGGAATCAACACGTCGTGAGGCTGCCACCATCTCATGTTCCTTAGTGGCCCCCATCACTGTGCAGGAGTACAAAGTTCTAGATCTCTCCTCTGACTTTCTGAATAAATCTCAAAACTCCGAACACTGTTTAAAAAGGAGCTGAGTCTAGAGTGTCCCTCTGTAATACTGGTTCAGAGACAAGGTATTCACGTGTTCCTTCCCTCATGATAATTGTGAGCACTTTTGTGGTGCTACATCCCAGGCAACATTCTAGACACTTACATTAGGCCATTCAATCCTTGTCATGGGCTGAAAAAATTGTGTCTTCCCCCAATTCATATGTGGAAGTGCTAACCCCCAGTATCTCAGAATGTGACTGTATTTGAAGATAAGGTCTTTAAAGAGGTAATTAAGTTAAAATTGGGTTATTGGTATGGGTTCTAATCCAGTCTGACTGTCCTTATAAGAAAGGGAGATTAAGATACACAGAGAGTTACCAGCAGGACACATGGATAGAGGAAACACCAGGTGAAGTCCCAGTGAGAAGCTAGCCAGGCCCTCTGTAAGCCAAGAAGAGAGGGCTTAGAGGAAATTAATCTTGTTAACACCTTCATCTTGGATTTCCAGCCTCTAGAACTGTGAGGAAATAGTATCTGAACCCACCCAATGTATGTTATGGAAGTCCTAGCAAACTAATAAAATCCTCACAATGAACAATGAGGAAGGAAATATTATTAGCCCTGTTGTCATTCATTGGCTCATGTGACATAGATTTGCTATGTGCCCACTCTGAGCCCAGGACTGGGTTAAGTACCAGGGAGATGGTGATGAAACAGATATGGCCTCTTACTTTGGAGAGCTTAAAGACAGGCAGACTTGTCTCAGATGGAGACAGACAAGTCAATATACTACAGCAGTGTGGCAGGGGTGCATGGCATGATGGGGAATGTGGGGGCCCCAGGACCACAGTGGTGCCAAGGGTAATGGGGCCAATCTGAACTGGTTCAGCAGGTCCCCTGCTCAATGTCAGCAAAGACCTTGCCACTGCCCCGTGGATAAAGATAGCCATGCTAGCTGAACAGCTGCTTCCTCCACTGCCATGGCAGGCATGCCCAACCGGAAGAAGCAGGACCAGTGTGTGGGGACACAAGCCAATGAGGATGGGCACACTATGATGCAACCCATGTATCATGTGAACTTCAACAGGTTGCTTTGGAACCCTGATTTCAAGGATTCTGAGAATTAGTTCACCTGCACGCCGAATGGATGATGATCCTCCCTTTCTCTGCTTTCCCAGATATGAGATCCTCCACATGGCCATCAGAGTCTCTAAAATAGAACCACAGCTAGTGATAATTGAGCCCTCTTATGTGCCATGAATGTCACATGGGTTATCTGATGTCATCAGCTGATGAAGTCTGAACGTCTTCCTGCAGCCAGTGGCAGCCTTTCTCTACTGTCTGTCAGTCCAACCCTATTTCCTTCCTGAACCCCCATGTTCTCCTACCTAACACACACCCCACGCCTCAGGCCTGTACAACCTCTACCCAGTCCCTGCCCTCTCATGGCTCTATGATATTCCTCAACCTCAAATGCTTTCTTCATCTCTCCAGCATAACAAACTCCTACCCATCCTTTAAGACGCTGTCCCTTCTCATGTTTTGCTGCAGTGTCAGGCAGATATTTCTATTAATATACCTATCATGATGCATGGCCTCCAGTGTATTTATATTTGTCTCTGTCCATCACCAGCCTGAGTGGTAAGAAGGGACTGTCTATTTATCTTCATCGACAGGACCTAGCACATCAGTGATGCAAAGTGGACACTAAATAAATATCTGTGTAGATTCTTCTTTCTTCCTTCCTTCTTCCTTCCTTCCTTCCTTCCTCCCTCCCTCCCTCCCTCCTTTCTTTCTTTCTTTCTTTCTTTCTTTCTTTCTTTCTTTCTCTATCTCTCCTTTTTTTTTTTTATTTGGGTGTTTTGGTTGGATACACGATCAACAGTATTCTGATCATTTTTTTAAGGCTGTGTATTTTGAAATAGGAAGAACCAACACTATAGTTTTCCCCACTGCCTTCTCAGTTGCCCCAAGGCCAAGTGTTGCTCTTTGCAGTTGTTCTTCACAGGGAGGATATGACTGTGTCCTCTATTCTGTTTCAGACTGTCAAGTCTTCTTATTTTCTCCCCAAAAGCCATGCCTGTTCCCTTTCTCATCTTTTCTCATGCCGTTTCTCCCTACTTGGGAGGCCATCTCCCACCTATTCAAGACTTTCTCATCCCTCAAGGTCTATAAGCCTTGTTCCTCAAAGTGTGGTCTGTGGTCCAGCAGCCACAGCATCACCTGGGAGCTTGTTATAAATGCAGAGTTTCAGACCTCGCTCAGACCTACTGAATCAGAAACCACATTTTAAAGATCTCCAGGTGATTTACATGCATATAAATTTTGAGAAGTACTGCTCTAGAGCAGGGCTCAGCAAATCTTTCCTGTTGTCAAATCTTTCTATCTGTTAAGTTTCAGATAGTAAATACTTTAAAGTTTATTTATTTATTTATTGAGAGAGAGAGAGAGAGAGAGAGAGCAAGGGAGGGACATAACAAGGGAAAGAGAGAATCCCAAGCAGGCTCCACACTGACAGCACAGAGCCCGATGTGAAGCTCTATCCCATGAGCTGTGAGATCATGACCTGAACCGAAATCAAGAGTCAGATGCCCACTTGACTGAGCCATCCAGGCGCCCCAGATAGTAAATACTTTAAGCTTTGCGGACCATAAGGTCTTTGTTACAACTACTCAACTCTGCAGTTATTAGCACAAGAGCAGCCACAGACAACAGGCAAACAAGTGGGTGTGGCTGAGGGCCGATACAACTTTATTTGCAAAAGCCAGTGTCAGACCCTCTAGCCGTAGTTTGCTAACCACCCCCCCTTGAGTTCAGCACATTTGTTACTCTAGTAGAAACTTTTAGGGTGGCCCCCCATGACCCCTTCTCCCGATATTCACACCCTTGTGTAATTCCTTCCCCTGGAGTGTGCGCTGCATGTGTTGACTCACTTCTAACAAATAGTATATGGCAGAAGTGATGGGAGGTCACTTCCAAGGTTAGGTTATAAAAAGACCATGGTCACCTTCTTGGGGCATCCTCCCTCTCTCTAACTTGTTCTCTCTTAGATTGCTAGCTCTAGCAGAAGCCAGCTTACCATGTGGTTACGCACCCTATGGAGAGGCACGCACGGTGAAGAACAAAGGACTTCCAACCACCATATGAGTAGGCTCGTACCTTGTGATGACTAAAGCTCCAGCTGACAGCTGGATTGCAACCCCACAAGGGACCCTGAGCCTGAACCAAGCAACCAAGCTGCTTTCAGATTCTTAATCACAGAAACCGTGAGACAATCAATGGTTACTATTTTAACTTATTAGACTCGGGGTAATCTGTTATCAGCAATGATGATTAATACAGTTATATGCCCCAAACGACTCCCTTGTATCTCTCCCTTCTAACTTCTATAGCACTGTTAGAGTGAGCACATGAACAGAAGCCACCTCATGCTGTTTTCTAATGATGTGTTCAGTCCTATCTCCAGAAGGGGATTAGAGATTCTTTAAAGGCAGGGACTGTATCTTACAAAGCAAATAGATATCTTTCACTGAGAATTTTCTGAATGCACTGATGAAACTGTTTTTCATTATTGTTTTGGTTTGGTTTAGTTTTGGTTTCTTATTAGAAAATCAGGAGCCATTATTGGCTGGGGCAATTATTTCTGTTCTCCAATGTCTAGTTTTTTCTGAGCCGGCATAGGAACTATGGTTTCTCTTACCAGTTGAGTTTTCATTTGAAAAAATAAAAATTAAAAAAAAGAAAACAAACACCTGAAAGCTCTTTTCAATTAGCTGTTAACGTTACTTAAGTCAAACTTTGCTGTAGAGTTGATCCTTTTCACTCTTCTCTTTGAATTTTTAGATGAGGGAGAAAATGGTCTTTGGACGATAAAGCCTGTTCCCAGGTTATCTCTGAAAAAATGTAATCCACTGTATTATTTTGCTTCCAGTTTTCCTCCTGCTTCTTGGTTTTGTTGGTTCTTATCTCCTTTTCGTTATTTCACAGTTCCCTGGGTACCTAAAGAATCCTCTCTTCACTCCCATTTTCAAAAGTTTGTTCATGACAACTTCAGGCTACCTTGCTTCTGATGCTTGGCTCTGGGAGCGGGCAAACAGTGGGCACACAGGACAGGCTTTTAGAAGGGGATCTTTTCCAGTCAACTCAATGATGTGGCCCAACAGTAACTCTAAAGAGCTAAAAATTAACCCTGTCTGATTTAGGTTTGAAAGGACTGTGTCTAAACTCTTTCTCACCAATGAAGAATGGATGCTTTATTAAATGTAGAGATTTCGGGATCAGGGGCCACCTTATACTGCATTTTTAAAATTTTCTTCTTTTTCCTGTAAATGCAAAAAATGGAACTTAAGTTTTCCTAATGGTGAAGACGAGCCCTATGGGGTGTGTGTGTGAGTGTGTGTGTGTGTGTGTGTGTGAAATCTCTTTTGAAAATGTATTTCAGTTTCCTCCCATAAATCAGAATTTTTTATTGGGTCTGTGAATTATATCCTCATCTTCAAAGTGCACTTGGTCTTAAGAGCTGTGAAGACCTTTACACAAAAGTGAAAAAGACACCACAAGTTGCTATCCACAGATGTGAAAGTTATATGCCGTTTTTTTTCATGACCCATACCAGTTCATAACATCTATCATGATGATCATGACTCATCCTTGGGGGTCACCAGCACCATTATTATTGTTTCAGACCCCCTTCTGGAATAGAGGTCATTGTGCCAGGTTAGTGGTTCTGGAAGGCAAATCACAACCATAGTCAAATACAGCTTCTATAACTGTAAAGTATTAGGAAGCTCTTACTCAGATCTACCAGGAGGCTGGAAGAAATTGGATTAGTATCTGGGATTCCAAATCAAAACCAGTATTATTCAGTCATTATAAATCATGTTAATTCTATAAATCCAGGGACTGGCACACTTTTTCATAAAGGACCAGATAGTAACTTACTAAACATATGCCTTAGTTTCTTCCCTGAACTGATAGTGTTCGTGTCCTAGAACTGGCAGATTATTTTTTGAGAAAGTTTAGTACAGGATGGTATTTATAATGCACACAAAAAATTGTTTAGCTTATAATTTACATAGAATGTACATTAGGACTGGTTTAAGATTATGAAAAGCAAATTAATATTTACATGGCAAAAGTGCTACCAACATGGAAATGAATATCACACTCTTGTTTTGCAAGAGTGGATATAATCATTTTGTTAAACAACTTCCTAGCCAATTTTTACTGCCAGTGAAACCTGAGTGTGGGCCTGTGAGACCCTCAGAGTTGGGTCCCCTTGGATCCCACAGCTTCTACTTCCACACTTCGAGTCTCAGAACCTAGTGCAGTAAATGTATGATACCACAGAGCTTGCCTGCTATCAAAACAGGAGAGTATGCACAGCAAATTAATCTAAATAAAGCATGTCAAATATTTTCTTCGGTTTAAATTCACAAAATGCCATTTCATTAAATTGTGGTTTCATTTATGTCATGCCATAAATGAAATTTTTTTATTATTTTAGAAGTTAAAATGTAGAAAAATACATTTTTAGAATAAAACACTGTCACGACAAAGGTATTTGAGCCCCAGAATATTGATTTCATAGCAGAATGGTGAATTATGAAATCTAAGGGTTTTTTAAGCAGTAATTAAAATAAACATTCATAAAGAGTATCTATACCCTCCTCTCCCTATGATGACCCTAAGACAGCTGCCATGTGGCATCTCTGAGAGGTAACACTTCTACTTCTCAGCACACCTTGGAGTGAAGGGTAAGGATTTGAGCAGACTGCTTCTCACACAGCCAAAGCTCCGGAAGTTCTCCTTTCCTTCCCTAGACCCCATTTCTGGTACATTATTATATCACTTTTTGAGGGACAATGACTCATGCATCCCTAAAGTAAACAAGCCCATATTGAGTAGTCATTCTGAGCCAGCTACTATAATAGACACTGTAACTATAGGATGAGTGAGATATTGACCTTGAAAGAACCTATCATCTGGTAGGTGGACACATTCATAAAGAATAATTATAACATAAGTGGATTTGGCAGTCCCTCCTAGCAAATGTCTTCATGGAAAAGAACCCTCTTCACACCAGGAAGAAGCTTGTAGAAGGGCCCTGAATGATCTGGGAATGTGAACCCACGTAGAATAAGAGCATCCTCTCCAAAGGAGCTGAGATTTCTATTCCAAGTTGGAGGAGGCATAATCTTGAAGATTTCACTAGAACTGATATTTTAGTGACATTGATTCTAAGTATAAGCTCGAAATTAAAAAAAAATTTGTCAGACACTCAAAGTTTCAAGGTTTTCCTTTTATTTTTTTTATTATTGGGTGGAAAGCAATTTTTTAAATACTGACACGATATAGTATGTCTATTCTATATTCTATAGAATAGATTCTATTGAGTATCCACTGAGTTTGCAATGACTTCCCTTCTCTGAGAATTGCCCTTCCTCCAACATACCCCACAAAGATAGAGGGATGGGTCCTATGACCTCAAGCTCCTGCACCTGATGGAGACAATTGACCTGACTTGGGCCAATCACATTCTCCATCCTGGGACTTCAGAATTGGAACCAAAGGAGAGCTCATCTGCCTGCAGTGTCCAGGAACAAAGAACCTTCAGGAGTGTGATCTTCTTCTCACTGCACACATGGCAACACAGAGAGAAGATGGTATTGGTCATAGAAAGAAGCAGACAGGAGAGATGGAGAGACAGCACCACCGGGTTCCTAAAAGTGCCTGGTTCCTGAGGCCAGTCCTTTCTCCACACTTGCTCTTGCCTCCTGTGCTCTATAAGACACCCATGAGTCCTGCAACATATTCCCTTTTTTGTGTAAACCAGTTCAACTTGGTGTCTGTAACTTGCAACCAAAAGAATCTTGTCTAATACTCATTCTTTCTGGTTTAGGTAAAGTCCTGTCCAAATGACTGAAGGGATCACGATAGAAGCCGTTTTCTTATTTGTGTGCTATCAGGATTTCATGTCCATTTGATTCTCAAGCCCTGTCTTAGATCTGCTGAATCCTAATCCCCTAGAGTGGGCTTCCAGTAATTCGAATTGTATAACAAAGTCATTAGGATATTCTAATGGGTTGCCCCATTTTAGTATTGCTGGGTAATCCAAAAGTCCTTGTAGTTGGACTGTGATGTACTGAGTGCCACCCCACATGCTGTATCACTTTCCTCACAATGATTCTGTGATATAGATGCTATTTATTAGGGGAAAGGCCGATTCCCTCTCCTGATGTTCCCTTCCATGTGGAGGCAGGTCTATTAGCTGGAACACTTCTGTCTTATTATGCTCTTATTCACTAGCGACCTATCTGGTTGCTGAGTTTGAAAGGAGAAACCGGGCTTGTGTATGTAGCCCAGGCTCTTTCTCTTCCTTCCTCTTGTGAGCTGGCCCACCCACAGAGAGCACGTGCTCCCCAATGCACTACTCTGTGCCAGAAATTCTCCTACACAGACTGTGCCCCTGCCCGCAGGGCACTGTGGTCAGGGAGGCTCCTCCCCAGTCTGGTGCAGCCATGGCTGGGGCAGGGAAAAAAGTTCTCCTTGTTGGTTCAATGTTACGTCTGCAGTAAAGCTACACGACCTGATCTCGGCTTATCAAGTGATATGGTCCCACCTGACCCTCTTCTTTATCTTCCGTTCAGAGTCCTGAGAGGGAGGGAGCCTGTTGATTGAGCTCCCCCTTCAAGATCTGTCCAATTTTACATACATGATCCCGGATAACACCACTGTCTGTATAACACTAAGTGCCGGCTTTTTCCTCTGCCACTCAGGGAGCCTCTAGAGTGGTGTTTCTCATACTCACTATGCAGAATCCTCTGGGAGTTGGTGAAAATGTAGATTTTGATTTTGAAGGTCTGGGGTTGGGCCTGCAAGTCTGCATTTGTATCAAGCTTTCAGGAAATACGAATGCTGTTGGGAAGTCCACGCTGGACCCACAAGGTTATGCAAAGGATGCCTTCTGGAGGTCCAGAGACACACAAGTGTGGCAGGCAGTATAACAGCCCCCCAAAGACATGCATGTATTAATCCCTAGAACCTGTGCATGTTACCTTATATGGCAGAAGGTGGAAAGGGTGAGAAAGTGGGTTCTACCCTAGGCCTCCCAGAGGGAATACAGCCTTGCCACCTTCTTGATTTTAGCCCAGTAAGACCCATGTCAGACTTCTGACCTATAGACCTCTAAGATAGTAAATTTTCATTGTTTTAAGCCACTCAGCTTGTGGTCATTTGCTATGTCATCAATAGGAAACTACTATAAAGATACTTCCTCCATTGCAGTACGATCCCCAAAGTTGGACTATTTCAACCAGGGAGCCAGCCTGCGAGGTTTACACATAAGGGATGCTTGGTAAAAATGTACAGTGCTCCTTGATGAAAAATCCTAGAGTTTTAAATGCCCAAACTACCAGACTGAGTGAATAGGACCAACTAATGCCTGAACAGGCTTGATTTTAAGTTAAGTGAGCGTGACGAGCACGTTGTTAAAAACTCAAACCTGATTAAATCTCTGATGAAGCACAGCGTGATAAATGCCAGGCGACCACAGCTCCGTGAGAACTAAATGCCGTGTGCAGAGCCTGGGAGATTTCCTATGGAGCTGGAAGCTCCAGTCCCAGGAAGGCCATGTGGGTCACCACGTGGCTCGTCCTATCAGTGGTTTCTGGCCACAGGGGAGCATCCCATCTCTGCTGCAGAGTCTAGTTCATCAGATATTTACTAAAGAGAGGGAAGATGAACACGTGGTGATGATATCATCAGCTGTAGGAAAACTCACTCATCCTGTGCCATGTCTTCACTGACCGAATTTCAGATCATGAAAATAAACTTTGTAAATGCTGCTCAGAGTTGGGAAGTGTGGCTGCTAGAATTGGCCTAAATTGTGTCATTGGGTTCATCCATTTATTCAACCCTGACTTCATTTATTCTATCACTGGCTCATTCATTCATCAAATATTTATTGTGTGTCTACCATATGCCCAGCATTGCAAATACAAGGTTCAACACTACATAGTGTCTTATTCTCAACTTGGTGTCAGTTGAAGAGAGAGACTCCATGCTCCAGCTGTTGTAGTATTGAGTGCTATGTTAAATAACTGAATTCTGCCTTTGGCTGCTAGAGAAGGATGAGGAAAAGGGCACCTGACTCAGTCTAGGAATGGAGGTACCAAGGGGATCAGGATGGGCATTGCTCAGAATTAGGTTGGTGTAGGCACTCTAGAGGAAGAAACATGAGGCACTAAGAGAGAGCATGGGATGTTCAGAGATGTCAAGAATCTGGGTATGGCTAGAATTTAGGATGCATTCCTATATAGTGGCAACCAGAGATGAGCTAGAAAGACAGGCTGGGGCCCAGTCACCAAGCATTTTGTGTGACACGCTAAAAAGATGAGGACAGTGACAGTGAATAGAGGGTGTTTGGCAGGGATGTGATGTAGTGAGATCGGAGCTTGGGGAGGGTCATCCCGGTGGCTGTGAAGAAAGTGTCCTAGAGGGAAGGGAGGCCAGATGCAGGCAGACCAGATGGGAGGCCAGACAGGTTTCAAGTCTGAATGTGGCTGTGGACAAAGATGCTCTTTTTTTTTTTTTTTAACGTTTATTTATTTTTGAGACAGAGAGAGACAGAGCATGAACAGGGGAGGAGCAGACAGAGAGGGAGACACAGAATCTGAAACAGGCTCCAGGCTCCGAGCTGTCAGCACAGAGCCCGACGCGGGGCTCGAACTCATGGACCGTGAGATCATGACCTGAGCCGAAGTCAGACGCTTAACCGACCAAGACACCCAGGCGCCCCAAAGATGCTCTTTTTTTTTAAAAAAAAATATTTTAATGTTTATTTATTTCGAGAGAGAAAGAGAGAGAGAACAAGCAGGGGAACGGAAGAGAGAAGGAGAGACAGAATCCCAAGCAGGCTCCACACCATCAGTGCAGAGCCTGATGCAGGGCTTGAACTTATGAACCACAGGATCATGACCTGAGCCAAGATCAAGAGTCAGACACTTAACCAAAGGCGCCACCCAGGCACCCCAAAGATGCTCTTTTTAACGCAAGGCGAGCCCTGGGGATAAACTAAAGCTTATTTTACATTGGGATGAGAGCTACAGAATATATTCAGTTCACCTGAAAAAGCGTTAAGGAAATATTAGACAAGTGGCAAACGTGGAAGCTGCTGGCAGCAGTCGCAATATGTTCTTTTGGCTCCAAAAGAGTTTGTGGACTGAGAATAGATGGAAGTTGGGACTGTGTTTAATATGCAATTTTGTATTGTTGTCATCTGCTGTGATTATAGGCTTGGCTCCTGCTTTTTCATTCAGAGCCATTTATTCAGAAAATCTCTTACTCAGAATTTGAGTTCATTCCTCATTAATTCAGTGGCTGCTTTCTGTAGCCCAGTGATTGAATTACCTAATAGCACCTGCCTGAAATGATTAACATAAGAGGAAGCCATGGGGTTGTATTTGATACAAATGATCTGTTTCCTGAAGTTGTAATTTTATTAAAGGGGGACCCGATGAACCACCTTTACAAATGAAGGTGAGGTCCTGGCTTCCAGGAGGTACCTGGGAGGTTAATGAATGATTAGCCGCTAACAAATGACAACATGGCTCAGGAGGAAGGTGGCATTTCTCAAGAGGCGGGTCAGCACCCCTGGGAAAGCGAGGCATAGTTCTGAAAGGACTGCGGGTACAATTTCTCGGAAGGGTGGTGACCAGGGAGGACAGGAGAAGTGACCAGCTGAAGAGAGGACCCACACTGTGCCCACAAAGTCACTTTCTATCACAGCCGCAACCTGATTGCCCGAGTTACTCCCAAGTGGATCAAGTAGGGCTTGAACTTCACTATTCCTCTAAGGGAACATGAACAAATGCTCTGGGTTTTTTCCCCTGAGACAGAGCTGGGCAAGCTGGTGCTAATGGACCCAAGTGTTTCTTCCAAAGAAGAGAAGACCGTGACTGGCTTTGTACTTCAATCTTTCAGCACATTGCTGGTCTCTTTAAAGAGTTTAGTTGAAGGGGCAGGAAAAATTAAGACACAGGTTATTGAAGAATATTCTATCATTTTGTCCAGCAATTAAAAAAATAAATTTTCTTCGTAATGGAACTGTTTGGTGTTTGTACTCATTTTCTAATTTGGCTGATTTAGGTGTAGACATGGGTACATGTGCACAACTTACATATCATGCAAGGACAGAAGCGATGTGCACCTCCCCAAACATAAGTTGACTATTTCTCAATGTTGACATCTTTTAATCCCTGGGAATCCTGAAGAACAAAGTGGCACGTCTGAGGGCTGGACAGGACGGACCTTCAGAAGACAGCATGGTCATGCCCACTCTCACCTCCAAATCCATACCCATTTCCATAACCAGGACTTGGAATGTCTTCTCTGGATATTTCCCTCCCTCCTCACCACTCCAGTTCCTCCCCCACCCCACACCCCCACACACATATTTCTGTCCTCATACTGCTTCATTCCTTCTATTCTAGAGGAAATAGGGTCTGGTTGCCTGGCACAGCCTCGTGCCATTGCAGCGTTCTAGCAGTCCCTTGCTGGGAGGCTGCTTAAGTCAATTGTGTGAGTCTCCATTGAGGGAAAAGCACACTCGGGTGGAGGATAATTTTCTGTTAGGGAGAGGCTGCTGAATGCTGCTCAAATCCCACCATTAGGACAAATCTACTTGAAAGGTTGGTTTGGCTTACGCTCATGAAATGTGCTTTCTACACGTCTTGCCTGACAGTCTCCTTATAAGGGCCATGGGTGAGCAGAGTGGTTCCCACACTAGAGTCCGTGGGAAAATTTCCAGGGGCGAGGGGAGGTTAAAATACAGATTTACAGGCTCTGCTCCTAATCAACAGAATCAGACTGTCCATGAAGCGGGACCCAGGAATCTCCATTTGTGTAAAAGCTTTTCCAGTGGTTTGGATATAGTTGGTCTTGAGAGGTGGCATCTAGGTACTGGACGGAGGCAGAGAGCACCTGTGTTCCATGCACAGCAATTCCTTGTATAGACAATGAGTTTCTCTGGCTGTCTCTGCTTCCCTTAAAGGCTGTACGTTTTTGCTTGTGTTTCCTGGATGCCTGGTGTCGGTCTGGAATCATGTGTTAGTTCTCGGGTCTGTGGTTTACATTCTGTGTACATGTCTAGGCTTCTTGATGCAGAAACACCAGCTGCACTGGGGACCCTTGTGAATGCTGGCTCCCCAGATCCTGGTGCAGAGCCCACATCAGAGTCTCCCCAGCCAGACCAGCAGCACAAGCTGCCACAAACACGTTTCCCACTTGAAGGTCTCCGAAGTTCATCAGTGACCCGTGGAGGATTAAGCTCCCATTTCTTCACTTGGAAGAGGCATTAATGGTTTAAAATATATTAAAAAAATAAATAATCCCTTGTATACATTTATTTCTGCTGCAAACCCATGCATCTCCCGGACGTTTTGTTTACATATTTGCTCACAGAAGTACTATATCTGAGCTAGTGTGTTGTCATGCCTAATTTAAGAACAAAATTTAGATTGTAAGCTTGAATTGTTCCCGCAGCCACGTCTGTTCATCTCAGACTTGCTTCATGCATGACAAATGCCTCGTACAAGTGGGAGCAGCTGCACTAAAGCCAAATCACCCGTGGGGATGAGTCCAGTGAACCACCCTCAGGAGCCTCAGCCCTGGAACGTACGGATATGTCCACACCGGTCCACCCTCAGTCACATTTCCATCCCTCCTCTTGTCTCTCCCCCTAAATAGGTATTTCTAAATACCATCACAAGGCTCCTGGTTTTCATGGCAGTCATCATCTTTTCCATTAACATTATTATCTTATTCTAGGGTCCATTAGAACTCCTGGCATAACAAGAATTTTGGGTGTAGCTGTTCATTACTCCCCCGGTCACCCACAGCTGTGGCCATGCTCTGCATACAGTTCTCACCTGTATCATACAGTTCCTCTTGCTTCCATTAAGATGATCATCTCCCCCCCCCCGCAACCCTGCGCCCAACTCTGTAGTCATCACCTCATTATAACTCCATTACCTTTCGCATCATCTACGTTATAACTCCATTACCTTTCGCATCACGACCATTACCTCCCTCATCTCCCCCTTCTACATTCCAGTTGCCCTCACCTTCTCCTTTATAGCCACCAGCTTTTCATTACAGGTCCATTATCTTCATTATTACCTCAGTTACAGTCATAATTGTTCCCATAACAATTTCAGTGTCTTTATCCACCCCTCTCTGATACAAGACCCCGGTCAGCTTTGATAAAGCTACAGGCATCCCTCTTCCACTCTAGACATGTACCCAATGTCTCTATTAAGGTTAGAGGCCTCCCTCCTTTTCCTTTATCGCATTGCCCATGATCGAGGTGACTACAAAAGGTCTGCCACTTCCCAAGGTGACTTCACTATTGCCATTGTCACCTTTTTACAACTCACCACTCCAACCACAGGTCTCATTCCATAACAGCCAGTGATAACCCTCATCTGAAGGTGTCAACATCTCGTCTGCCGGCCCTCTGTTATGGTTGTCTCCCTGATTCCAAGAATCCTAACTACCAATTTCTTCTTCAGAACGGTTTGAGGCTGTATTAATATAACTGGTGATGCATGCCTATATCTCTCATATTTCAGTGTGTGTTTGGGGAGGTGAGTTGTTTACCACTGCCCTGTCTTATCCGTCCGATGGTAAGTAAGCTCATGGTGGATTAGACCTCATTCCTTCCAGGGCACTTAGCCGCTGGCCAAAGTTAGCATTCAGGAAGCGTGGTTGACTGAGCGACTCCATGCATCGCCACCCTTCCTCTATTTTCACCCTCACAGTCTATTGCTGTTGCATTGACCACTATCAAACCCTCATCAATACTCTCTTTACAGTCTCATCACCTCAAGCTCCTCCTCTTTGAGGAGAGAGACATCTACTCCTCCATTTCGGTGCCATTCTCTCAATAATTATCACAGCTTCAATAGCAGTGTCTCCATTACAAATCCATTGCCTCTCTTTGATTTAGGAGAGATAGACGACTCACTGCCCTTCCAGAATGGGCTTCAGCTCCCACTAAGAATCACCAGGTGTGTTGTAGCCTGTCCCCGACGTGCCATCATCGTCGCACAAATGTACCTGCAATGTCACCTCAATGTGCCAGGGTTCACATTACAAGACGCGGCTTTTCCTTGCTGGTGTCTGACTGTGTGCTCTCAGACAGATCTTTCAGGGCAAGGCTTCTGTGGAGGAGTTCTGGACTCAGACTGTCTGGGTTCAAATCCCCACTCTGCCGCTTACTAGGTGGTTGGATCCTGCTCAAGTCATTTAGCTTTTCTATACCTCAGTTTCCTTATCTGTAGAATAGAGATAACAACGATAACTATTACTATTGGTTATTGGGAGGAGTTGATACATAAAAAGCGATTGAAACAGTACCTAGCAGACAGAAAGCAACAAATCTCAGTTCTTCTCTGGGCTCCCTCTCCCCCACTAGAAGATGAGGGTTGGACTAGACTAACGTCTAAAGTCCTAGACCAAACATTTGGTGGGTGGGTGTTTCTAGTATCAGATTATCTGGGTTCTCGTAGTTTCACCTCCAAAGTTCTTAAATCATTCCCCAGCTTATTGTAGTCTGCCGACTCAGCTGGGAATCATGGCACCCCCTTGGCCCATGGCCATGATTGCTCTGCACTGGGGTGATCTCTAGGCATTTCTTCTCTGCACCTAATGAAAGACATGTTATGGTTTTGCTGCAACTGGACGTGACTTAGCTGCGTACACGTACATCTAGCCTGCACCCGGCAAAGCCTCCCAAGTAGCCCCCCTGTGGGTTTTATCCTTGCCCCTCCTCCTTTCTGAGCGATGCTGAGTTCACAGGTGGCACCTGAATTTGCCCATCAGTCAGGGCTGCCCCAGGCCACATACAGAGGAGACAAAGATTGATTCTAGCTTTGTTCCATCCTGATTCATCCTCTCTCTCTCTCTCTCTCTCACTCTCTCTCTCCCTCCCCACTCCCATCTTTTGGCTCTACTTTCTACCCCTTCTTCTGCTCTTCAGTCATCCAGACCATCCATTGCTTGCACTGAATACCCTCCTCCATTCTGCCTTCCCTAGCACGGCCCCATGTGCTAAAAAAAAAAAAAAAAAAAAAAAATCATTTCTCCTCCTCTTCTAAGAGTTTTCCTCCTCCAGTGGCCTTTAGACAGAAAATCACCTAATAAAACAATAAGCATCTGGCACAGATAAACGGGTCTCTCTGGGGACACATGCTTTTCAAAAGGGACATCTGAGAGAGACAACACCTTAGCAAGAATGTATCTCAAATGGTAGAATTTTAGACAATGGCAGAGCCAGGCATTTTCTGTTTAATTCTATTTTCTTAAAATTTAAAACTGAGTGAGGGTGGAGTGGGAAAGTAATTTGGGGTGCAGGGAGATTTCTCTGCACCAATCAAAATATATTTTGTGGGCAAGACCCTGTTCTCTTCATAAAATCACTTGAAATGCATCTAATAAATTATCCTTAATTTACCAATCTCTCCATTTCTCAGAGGCCACCAGAACTTTGAGCTAATGAAGCCATCTCATCTGCTGTGGAGTTTCCACGGGTTCTTCACACTCAATTGTTAGTAATAAGAGAATTCAGTTGTCAGAGATCTGTCTGAAGTGCATGAGGCTGTCAGTGTAAACAACATTCCTCTCGAGCAAACATGAGGAAAAAGATGCTCCACTTAGTGATGGCAGAGACAACAAAAATTGGCTGGCACTAGCCCAAGCCCACTGAGGCTACTGGGACCACAGAAATATTCTCTGCCTCTAAATTGTTGGTCTTCGGCCAAGGCAATCCAAGGGTTGGCACAGGTGCCCGAAAGACATGAGGCCATTCTACCTTGACCACCACCGGCACCTTTTTCCTCCTCCATTTCTCTTTCTTTCCTCTCCTTTTGTTCTTATTGTTTTTCATTAAGTCCGAGGTGTCATGTTCATTCTGCCTCCCTGGCTTCCTTCCGCCTCTCTTTTCTAGGCTCAGCTTGATGCCCACGACCTCTGCCGTGAGGTGTTCTCTGTCCATGTTCACCTCCCAGAACCCATGATACTCGCTCCATCTCGGTTTTCAGTAACAGCACAGCCAAAGCTGGGGTGCAATATCAGTACACCATTATATTGTCATGCACTGGTATGTAATTTGTTTTCTGGGTTTAGAATTGCCCTCCTGATGAAATCCTAAGCTCCTCGGGTGCAAGGACCATGATATGGACTCCTTTAATGTGGCCCATGGCTCATTACTTTTGTATTTGACACATAAAAATTACTCAGTAAAGACTCGCTAACTGGGCCTTCTGTTCCCCTTTCTTATTTCCCCTGTATCTGCCTTGTCTTTCCTTTTGACCACCTGCTTCTCTTTCCTTCTCTTCCCCGCGGCTGAAAGGGCCCTGGCCAGTGGCACTCACATCACTGCTTAAGCATGTTGGGTGCATTCCAGGTGAGATTTCTGCCTTCCAGTTTCCTAGGAGCTAGGGATTGTGTTGCAGAGTGGCAGTGTAAGGCGGGGGTGGGCAGTGCACCTGGGGGGCTCAGTCAGTTAAGCATCCGACTCTTGATTTCGGCTCAGGCCATGATCTCACAGTTTGTAAGTTCAAGGCCTGCATCGGGCTCTGCACTGACAATGAGGAGCCTGCTTGGGATTCTCTCTCTCCCTCTTTCTCTGCCCACCCCTTCTCAAACTAGATAAAGAAATGTTAAAAAACAAAAACAAAAAGGAGTGGCAGTGTGGGTACCACCCTAGGTAAGGCTGACTGGTGGCTAGTCAGGATCCTTTGGTTTGGTGTGCGAGAGAATGAGAGGGAGGCTAACCTCAGGATTATAAAAAGATGTCACAATAAGGCCGTTCTGTGGCAGATCTGCATTCACGAAATTCTAAGTGCTGGCGGACTCTTTATGACGCATTTGTCAACTCTACCCGCGGGTACCTCCACTTGGGAAAAAATCCGGACAATCTAAATTTGCTTTGGTCACATACCAAAGGGTAACTTTACATAAGCATTTTCACTGTAAATATGGGTCCTGCTTATGATCAATTCTCATCAGTGTGTTGGAAAGCAATTTCAGTAAGTACTTAGCTTAATCAATTTGTATCTGCACATTGACCTTCGGGACTCTGCACACGGGTCCCATCATGCAGTGTGCTCCGCAATTCTCTGTCTCTTCAGACAGCATATTTCTCAATATTTATACATGGCTTTCATTTTCAATCAATGCAATCATCTGTTCCTTGCTTGCAACCGCTTCCCTTGCCTGGGGAGGTGAGAGCCAGGCAGAGCCTCTGTTACTTGTGTGTGTTACAGAACACTTGTTTACCACTTCCTTAAAAATCTAGAGAACAGGGAGATAGTGGGGCATTCTGGGATAATAAAAATAACGGAGGAAAAAAAATCTTATCAGCTTGTTTATACAATTATGTAAATGATAAGCACTTATACATGGTTGATTCCTCAATTATTCATGGTTTGAAGCTCTTGAAAATTCAATTCAACTAAATAACCTTTTCTTCAGCTCTTATTATGAGCAAGGTACTGTAATTTGAAGAAGGAGAGACAAAAATACAATCTGATAAGGAAAATCAGGGACATACACAAATGACTATAATACAAGTTCAGTAAGGACAATAAGGAAGGCATCACGGATGATCAAGGTGAGAGCAGGGAGAGAACTGCTGTTTGGGTGAACCCAAAATGAGACACATGGGGGGTGGGGAGGATTGTGTTAACATTCCCTGCCCTTCATCCCCAGGCCATTCTTAGTTCAGGCCTCTATCCCCTCTTAAATTTTTTTTTAACGTTTTATTTATTATTATTGAGAGACAGAGTGTGAGCAGGGGAGGGGCAGAGAGAGAGGGAGACACAGAATCCGAAACAGGCTCCAGGTTCCGAGCTGTCAGCACAGAGCCCGACGTGGGGCTCAAACTCTCAAACCGCGAGATCATGACCTGAGCCGAAGTCAGATGCTTAACCGACTGAGACACCCAGGCGCCCAGGCCTCTATCGCCTCTTATCTGGACGATTAGAGCAGCTTCTTATCTGAGCTCCCCCTCTAATTGATGTTTCCAGGGGTCTTTCTAAAAGGCAATTGGATTGGGACGCCTAGGTGGCTCAGTTGCTTAAGCATCCGCTTCTTGTTTTCAGCTCAGGTCATGGTCTCCCACTTTGAGCTCTATGCTGACAGTGCAGGCAGAGCCTGCTTGGGATTCTCTCTCTCTCCTTCTCTCTGCCCCTCCCCTACTCACACTGTCTCTGTCTCTGTCTCTCTTTAAATATGAGGAAGGCAGTTGTTGGGATGAGCACTGGGTCTTGTAGGCAAGTGATGAACTACAAGAATCGACCCCAAAACCAAGAGCCAAGAGCACACTGTACACACTGGATGTTAGCCATTTTGACAATAAACCATGTTAAAAAATAAAAAAAATAAATAATAAAAAAATCACTTAAAAAAAAAGTAAAAGGCAATCTGATTATGTCACTCTCTGGCTTGGACCTCTCCACTGTTTGCAAGAAAGAGTTGAAGTTTTTTGGAATCTCACACTTGAGGACTGTCTGTTGTCCTCTGCTGCCTCAACGCCCCTTATCTTGTCGGGTAGATGGTGCCATCTCCATATTGTGTTGCCTCAGTCCCCTCAGTGCCCTTGGCCACTGCCGTTCCTTCTACCTGAACTGCCCCTCCTCCTTCCTATTCTCCCTTCCTGGGTTCTCCATGTGCCTGCAGAACTTCTATGACACTTTCCTTGCTGCCCCCTGGCCCCAAGATAGGGCTGATGATTCCCATTCTCCTTCTCTGTAGTGTGTGAGCCCATCAGGTCACTTCCCACTTGCTCGGCCGCCTTACAAGAGCATCCTCCCAGGGGCCAGGATCCAGCCAGGCATGGCACATAGTGTGCACTCCATGCGTGTGTGAGGAATTAAGTTGAATTTGTTGCTTGGGTGGGTGAAAAGTGAATCTAGACTATTCTTCACAGAATTTAGGAGAAGAGGAGAGAATCACAAAATCAAGGGAAAGCTGTTTCTGTTTGCTCATTTTAATGGAGACCAAGATATGTTTATAAGCAACAGAGGAAGAACTTACAGAAAGTGAGAGGTGATGTGAGTGAGGAGAGGCACAATGCCTGGGTGACGGTCCTGGAGGAGGTGAAAGGGAAGGTACTGAGAACTCAGGGGAGGAGTCATCCTTGGAAGGAGGAGGGACACTTTCTCTCCAGAGAGACAGGAGAGAGCAAGTTGGGGAGGATGCTTTTGTAGAGGCTTTCCAAGAAGGGGAACAAACTGAGGATACCCTGTATGGCCCCAGGCTTAGCGAAAGGACAGATGAACTTGCATGTAGACTCAGGTGACACACCCAGTGTGGGTACATCTTTCCCATGTAAACTGCAAAACGTGGAGAGAAAATACAACCTCAATGCCGAACTATCTGTTATGTTCACCTTTGGTGGGTTCCCACTCCACAGCCCCACTGTGTTTTTCACTTTTTCTAAAAAGTGCAGTAGATGGGGCGCCTGGGTGGCTCAGTCAGTTAAGCATCTGACTTCGGCTCAGGTCATGGTCTCACAGTTCTTGGGTTCGAGCCCCACGTCGGGCTCTGTGCAGACAGTTCAGAGCCTGGAGCCTGCTACGGATTCTGTGTCTCCCTCTCTCTCTCTGCCCCTCCCCTGTTCGTGCCTTCTCTCTCTCTCTCTCTCTCTCTCTTTCTCTCTCTCTCAGAAATAAACATTAAAAAAATTTTTAAACATGCAGCAGAGTATTAAATCAGGAGGCAGTCATATTTGTATGGCTCCATAAGTGTGTTTCCCCTCCCCAGCACTGAACCCACCTGGAAGAGTCACCGAGGGAGCTGAACGTATTAACCCAGATGAAACATCCCTACTCCTGACCATTTCCTTCTTAGCACCATGCTTAAATAGTAGCTGTTCAATAAAGGCGTGCTGCCTGGAACTGAAAGTTATCAGAGGGTACGGGATCACAGAGAGGAGTTTCCCCACAGCGCATCACACACAGATTATAACTTTGTCCTGTGCCCTTGTCCCCACCTTACTTTTCCTTAATAATTAATGCATGATCACGGAGACACAGCTACACACAGAGCCCTAGACCTTTAGGGATAAAAGGGACCTTAGAGACCCACAAAAACCCAGTGTCAGGCTGCAGAGAAGCATGGGAGACACAGAGCTTCAAAGCCTGTCTGCGGTCCGGAGCAACCATGAAGCTGGGAGCTCAGCTCCCCAAATATCACATTTATCTCAATTTGGCAAGAGGCTGAAAGCCTATCTGGGGCCATTTAAATTCTAATGTTATTAAAGGCTCATGTAATCAGCTTTTAAAATAAGCTGCTTTCAAATGCATGGGGAATGAAGGTGGGATAGAAGCAGGCCAAGGAAGGCAGTTCGGGCCAGCCTGGCAAGTGCTCCTCTGAGTGAACTGCCAAAGAGCCACCGGGTGACCTGCGGGTGGGACTGCTGCAATTCTAACACCAGCCCATGCTGGGGAAGAGCTATTTGAAAGTCTGTGGGGGAGAGGGCTAATCTGGACAATCCGCGCACCCCTGTGAGGTCAAGTGCACACAGGTGACAAGGCCTGGCAGGGTTAAGATGGACTGGCCTCGGAGCTCAGAGGTGGCTTTGAGATTCAATCAACAGAGCAGCTGGTGCTTCTGAGAACTACCTCCGCATACTGCATCCTGTAGACTTCTGAGAGTTTGCACCCTCAGGAGGGCCAGCAGCATCCCACACCCCTGCCTTGACAGTGTTTTGCTGGCTTCAGGGTAGGCCCCTCACCTCCAGCCGTGGTTTGGCCATCCCTCAGCCCCATCCTGAAACGGAGCTTAACCCTGATGTGCTTACAGCCCTGATGTGGTTTGGAATTACCGTTCTGATTCTGACACCAATTCCAGCGTGTGGGTTTTTTTCCTCCACACCAAGCTTTTCTCTGATGCCAGCCGCGTGTGCTACAATTCAATGCAATTCTGACACCGCCTACCTGGAGACGGTGTCAGATTCCACAGGCTAAGGGCTCAGTCCCACCAGACTGCCCCCACTTCGCATGCCTATTAGAAGTCCCCTTTACCTGTGCTTCCAACTGGCTATAAATCAGAGGTTCCCATGACCCCGTCCTTGGGTTCAATTAATTTGCTAGAGCGGCTTGCAGAACTCAGGAAAACAGTTTACTCACTGGATTGCCAGTTTATCACCAAGGATTTTAAAGGACACAAATCAACAGCCAGATGAAGAGATACATCGGGCAAGGCCCTGAACAAAGGGGCTTCTGTGTCTATGTCTCTACGGGGCCCAGCATGGTGGCACATGGAGGTGTCCTGGTTCCCGAACCAGGAAGCTCTCTGAAGCCAGTCCCTTTGGGTTTCATGGAGACTTCATTATACAGGTGTGATGTGTTAAATCATTAGCCATTGGTGATTGAACTCAGTCTCCCAACTCTCTCCCCTCCCCAGAGGGTAAGGGGGTGGGACTAAAATTTCCAACACTCCAATGTCAAGGTTGGTTTCCAGCCCCTATCCTTAGGTGCTTTCCCAAAGTCTCCATATTAGCGTAAACTCAGGTGTGGTTGAAAGGGGTTCATTATGAATATCAAGACGCCTATGTAGCTCTTATCATTTAGGACTTTTCAAGGGTTTGGGAAGTTCTGTGTCAGAAACTGGATGAAGACCAAATATATATTTCTTATTATAAATCACAGTATCACAAGGGTCATCCTCGGGGGCTGTTTAATCATTAGGCTCATCCTTGCTTTCCATGAACATTCTCTGATTCAGCCTGCGGATTGATTTGCATGAGGTCAGACCGCAGCAGGGTCCTTGTTGCTGGAGTAAAGCTAGGTCCAGACGGGATGTGATGCTTGTCCTCATGGGTCACCCCTCTCCCACTGTCTGTCTGCACACTGACTTCTCAGTGCCCTCACAGAGTCTCATTCTGGCCTGACTTTTCAGTGCCCTCACAGAGTCTCATATGGCTGGCGGGGTCCTGGGCTCCCTCTTTCATCCCTCCACCCCCTCCGTCAGAAGCCTCAGGTATTAGGGCTGATGAAAATAGCTGGGTGCTCTTGTCAGGCTAATAATTTGTCTTACATTTAAACCAACATTCTTTAAACATTTATTCAACATCGACTTAGCAGAGGATGACAGCACCCTGGATCTCATACCCCCCTGAACCCACGTTATTCAGAAGTCAGTTTAGAAACCAATGAGTTTTACTTGAATAGGTTTCTTTGGCGGAGGTGGGAGGGTGGGGAGAAATATTAATCTTATAACGTAAGTGCCTTGTCACTATTCTTTCAGCTACACAATATCTTCTCTCAGTAGAGTTCTAGTAAGTTCAAATGTCTTCATCTTAATACATTTCCTATGACTTTCTCGCAACAGCTACCCTTAGTTGCCACCCAGATGGTCCACCCTGTTTCAGCTCTGCTTGGTTGCAGAGAGCTTGATCTCAACCAGCTGTTACCTTCAAAACACCAAATTAACCAATTTTCTCTAAAGTGTGACTGGCTAGGGGTGCCTGGGTGGCTCAGTCGGTTGAGAGTCCAACTTCAGCTCAGGTCATGATCTCACCATTCACAGTTCGAGCCGTGTGTCAGGCTCTGTGCTGACAGCTGAGAGCCTGGAACCCGCTTCGGATTCTGTGTCTCCCTCTCTCTCCGTCCCTCCCCTGCTCATACTTTGTGTTTCTCTCTCTCTTTCAAAAATAAATATAAAAACATTTAAAAACTTTTTAAAAAATAAAGTGTGAATGGCTGATAGCCAGCTTCATGTGCTAATGTCTCATAAGTTTCTGTGTTCAAAGGTATGTTAAACAGCCTGGGGTACTTTGTAGCCAATGTCCCCAAGTGAGGCAGGGTGTTGCTGGGGCTGGTCTGGATTGATTCAAACTTGGGGCTTCAGAATGCCATGCTGCAGAATGCCATGACAGATAATGGTACCTTATGGATCTGAGGTTGGAAATTAATTTTTCCAGAACAAATTTTAGCAACCATATAAACACATAGAGAGAAGGCTGGTGGGTATATTATCATTGTTTTCTACAATAAAATAAGGGCCATACCTAGTTGAGAAGTTCCCAGTTCGGCATGTCAAGTTTGAGAGCGAGCAAAAGTTATTAAGGGAGCAAAATATTCACTGTGCCTGTCAACTCTGAATCCCAAGAGCCTTCGCCCATGGACCATTTTTTAGAAGGTTATTATTTCAACCTGAAAATTCTTTAGACATATATATGTGGTGTGAAAAAGGAATTAGGAAAGCTTTTAAATTAAAAGAAATAAAACGACAGGTTTTTCCTCTAGCCATATAAATGGTTATGGATAGAGATAAAGAGATGGATATTTTTTCATAATACTTTATTAGAGGTTTTGGAACTCCAGAAATTTTAGTCGGGCTGGTGAATAATTTAGCACCGATTCCTGCAGGCCCAGTGCAGGCACGGCTGGGCTGGGAATCAAGCCTAGTCTTGGAGGGACTGAGAGCAGTAATACACTTTTATTACCAACCACATCATGAAATGCATTTCAGAAATATTTTATGAAAAGCCAAAACCTTGGTGCCCGGTTTCCCCAGTTTTTTTCTGAGACGGCATGAAGCCCAGGGGAGCTAATGCTCTTGAGCACCTCATTTCAGGGAGGCTGTCCCCTAGGCCGTTGTTGCAGTGACAAAGAGTCTCAGTCCCTGGGAATATGCAGTCACAAGTGAAAGCCTGGAACTGGCCATTGCAGTGATGGATGGGAAAAGTTTCATAGAAATGGTACCTTTAGTGACGGTGTCTTTGATGTTTTCTCTTCCCCACACGCTCTTCAATCCCAACTCCAAGAGACCTGGCCTCTGTGCACGTGCAGCAAACGTCCACCTGAAACAGGAGTAGGGAGGGAAGAAGTGCGTTGATGGTTTCAAAATAAGGAATCTCAGTTTCCCTTTCCATCCCAACCGCCATATCTCTTTTTCAATAAACTTGGAGGTACACCAGGGGGATGTCTAAAGCAAAGAAAACAAGAAGTTCTTTTGTTTCCTCTCCGGAGAGTTGTGTTTATTTTATTAATTTTCTTTCGTTCATTCTCATAGCTTTACAATGAAGTGGTAAATATTTAAGAAACCGTTCTACAGAATGATTATAAATCCAGAAGTGTGGTTTAGGTGACAAATCTATTCTGAGGTCTTTGCAGGTGGTCACAGTAACATAGAGTGGTGATCTGATTATGACAGATGCTTGGCAATTTCTCCAGGAAGCCGCCCGTTGCCCCTAAACCGGAGCCCCTCTTCTGTCCTTAATGTGAGCAGCACTCAGGCATTCCCATATCCAAAAAGTCACCACTTGTCGTCAGCCTCTTCATCTGCGCTATTCTCACTCTGGACTCTCTGTCCCTCTCGCTGCTTTGGTTCTTGTCCCAAGCACAGTGCAGCACAGAGAAGTTCACCAAATACTCATCGAGGAAATGAATGCGTAACAAAGGATAATCCTCGCAGGTTAGAACACTCCCCCCACAGAAGCAGTGGCACCTACTGCAAGTGGGGAGATTCCATGTCAGTAATTTGTCAACCTGTGTAAGCCTGGCTCCCATGCAGGACTTGGACCAGTTCTCCCCTGTACACAATTCCCAGGGACCATCGCCACCCATCCATTACCGGATGATTATGCCTTTGTGGGCTTGCTTCCCACAAATCCTCTGGGCTTTCTCCAAAGGGGACACAGAGCCTTAGGGATCTCAACTGTATTTGCAAAAAAATCAATTAGCACTGGAGGGAGGAAGGAGCAAGCCATTGGCTAGGGTGTAGGCTTGCTCGACTAAGTTCTTCCTGAATAAATTAGCCTTCCCTGGAAGACCCCATGGAACCTTAGAACTAGAAGTGGAAAGATCATTTAGTTCTGGAAGGGCAAATAGATTTCATCTCTGGGGAATCCTTCCCCCAGTGTATCAGCAGTGGCTGCTTGGAGTGTGGGGTTGGGAAAGATTCTGAGGCTGCATCATTGGGAAGGAGAGTGTTCATCAGCAGTCCTGCCAGTGTCCAGTGTGGGTAAGTGTTGAAGTGACATATAAATGCCAGGTGTCCCCCCTCCGGTTCTAACCCGACAGCTCACCAAATGGAATAATTACACTTCCTCTGGTCAGTGTAATTTGGACAGTGGCTACCCAAATTTGCAGCCCATTTTTTTTCTGGCAGATAACTCTGATATTTGAAAATTTCTTCTTCCATGGAATTGAAACTCCCTCTTCCTTTTCCTTTTACCTATTGGCCCTTTTATTCCTCACCCTGCAGGGTGGTGACTTCACTTGTAGAAAGCTAGCCCAATCTCTTTTGAACCAACTAAGTCAAAAGTCATCAAACATGTTAGCAAAATCCCCTTCAGGTTCCTTGATTGAAAATCAGTTCCTTCGATGTGCTATTTTATTACCTATTTCTCCAATGAGGTATGAGCAGAGTCATTCACTCATTTAAGTAACATATATTTGTTGACTACATTTTACATTTCTTTGTTTGATATTCTCAAAATTAGAAAAGGGATATGTGTTCATTGTATCAGGTAAATCAATGCAAAGATTTATGCAGAAAAAGCTAATCACCCCCCCCCCCCCCAACCTCAGCCCCTTGATGTAACATTCTGATAGACCAGTTATGTATCTTTCTACACCATCACAAGTCCCATTCTAGGGAAACAGATGCAGTAGGTTATGTGCACTGAAGGTTCACTGGGGCATACTCTCATCAGGGAGGACAGGGAGCAGGATTGGCCAGAGGGAGTTCTGGAGCCACCCTGCATTGAGAAGGGACAGGCCTTTGGACCCCACCTGTCCTTGGCTGCCCCCAAGGAGACACTGGGCAAAGCAGCTTCCTCTGGCTGAAGGTGACTCCTGGACGGGACCCCAGCTGTGAGCTGTGAGCTACCAACACTCCCAGCACCTGGGTGGGGGGGGGGGTGAGTGCTGCTGTGGGGAAGTGCCTCACAGCACCCCTCACCCACACCCTCCTTCATGCTCATTTAAACCCAATCAGGCATATAGACACAGATATATGATGTTTTTGTTTATAGTTTTTAGCCAAAATTCTCTGCAACTTGTTTTGACTTAACATATGAGCATCATCATTTTTTCCCTAATTTACTCACACATATATACACATACTTTCACAAAAAAGATCGTATTACACATCAAGGCTTTTTAGTGCCATGTCCTTATTTTTTTTTCTCTCTATTTCTTGCCTCTCTCCACCTCCTCTCCCTCCTTCACCATCCGTATTATCCTCAGCTCCCTGGTTGAATGCAGACTTCGGTCCTTTCCTCCATGCTCATATAACCACATACATTCGTATGTGACTACGGATAGATGCTCTGATTCGGTGTTTTGGTCATTGGCAACAACCATTCGCTAAGAGCCTTCTGAGTAACCAGGTCTGTGCCAGGCACTGGGATACAAGAAGAGGACACAGCCTCTGCCCTGATGGAGTTCTGCCCTGGGGGGGAGAGACCCCAGGCTGGCAGTTACAGGAGGAGAAGTCCACTCATGGAGGCAGGCACAAACACACAGAGTTACTGGGGAGATTAGAACTAGCCTACGGACCCCTGTGTTCTAGTCCTGTGCTCCTTCCATTTAACCAGCTTGTATATATGTCGATATTTTTTTTAACTACTTTTATTTTTTCCTAAATAAGCTTCAAACTGTGGGCTGAGCAATGACCACAGTGAATTCAAGCAAGTGTGTACTGGTCTTTTTGAAGCCACGACCATACTTGCTATGTCAGAGAAGCTCATATTGAACCTGATATACCAGCCCTTGTGATATAATGTGCACTACCTCACTAATAGACCCATTTGACTTAACAAGCCATCTAGCCTTAAAGAGATCACACAAATGCGCCATCTCAGAGTAGGTTCTCATATAACCGGTGACGAGGCAAACGATTCCTATAACAGAAAGTGACGTCAGTGGGTCACAACATGAACAAGTATTCTGTGGTAACAAGTTCCGAGGCAAAGCTGTTGGATAAATACTGAGTGCAGGGCTCTTGCTCCCAAATCCTTTCAGCTGGCACACTGCAGGGGGGACCGAGGGAGAGAGGAAATGGAACCACAGGAGACGCACACAAAGCTAAGGAGCATGGTGACCTGACTCCCCAGCAACTTCAGCAAATTGCTGTGTTCTTTCTGTTCATTCTCTCAACCCACTCATCTACCTGCACTCCTGCTCTTTATGGCCAACATTCCCTTGATAGCTATTTTCTGGGGTCAGCTTGTAACAGCTCATCTTTGGAGGAAAAAAAAAAAAGCTTTCCTATGAAATATGTCCAGAAAAATGTGCACTTTATTTTCTCTCCACATCAAATGCTGACCCCTCTTCTACTGAATGTGAGTCCAGAAATCCGAGGGGCTTTGTTGGTTGGGCCCTCTGTCCCTGTTTGCCTGGGCAGGATCTGAGGAATTGGGTGGTCTGAGGAGTGCAACCTTAGATGTCTGTTGATCGCAAACACAGATTTTCTCCAAAGCCCTGTGTCGATTTCCCCTCTGGTTTAGGCAGATCATGGGCAGAAGAAGAACACTGCCAGGCCGGGTGGGACGTAGCAATCAAAACCTGAGGAGCTTTCGGACTCCATAGAAATAGTTCATTTTGACATTCAGCGTAAACCTTCATACTTGGGTGGTTTGGGTTTGTTGATTGCAAATTGCCGGAGATGTCCCAGAAATAGCCACGTGATTGCAAGTGTGCTCATCAGTTCTAGACAAGACTACCCAATGTGCTAAATTCTTGTCAATTCACATTTTTCCTCTTATAACTGTTGGTTGCTAAAAATGGATCAGATTTTCAGTACAATGGCCAACAAATTGTACTTAGTCATCTTGATGAGAAAATGGCAAATTGAGGCAACTCTTGGTGATCTGACCCATAGTCAGCTCCTAAACTCACAAGGGACCTTAAATGACTATTATTTGGGGCTCTTATCTTCAGGCATATACATTGAAGTTTTCTTAGAAGGATTTCTAATCCTACCCATTGGTATTGGCAAGACATTGGAATTCAGCAGGATATGAAGAGTTCACGAATTCATTATCTATTGCTGTATAATGATTACCCCCCAAATTCACTGGATTAAAACAATAAGCATTTTTATCTCATGGTTCTGTGGGTCAGAAGTGGTTTATCTGTGGTTCAGGTTCAAAGTCTCATGAAGTTTCAGGTAAGATGTCAGTGAAGGCTGTAATCCTTCAGCAGGCTGAAGACCTGCTAAGTTGGGAGACTCTGGTTCCATGAGGGCTCACTTGGATGGTACTGGTTGTTGCAGGAGGCGTCCCCATGTGGCCCTCTGCTGGGCTGCTTGAGTATCTTCACAGCATGGTTGGCTTTCCCCTGAGTGAGTGACCCAAGGGAGAGCCAGGGGAAAGCAACCACGTCTTTTATGACCCACCTTATCCTTTCTACAATATCCTATTGGTTACATGGTTAGTTCTATTTAATGTGGGAGGAGACAATACAAGGGTATGAATACTAAAAAGCAAGGGGTAATTGGAGGTCATCTTGAAGGCTAGCTACCACGATGCTTTTCTGCTTTTATCAGTAATGGTAAAGAACTGGTAAAAAAAAAAAAAAAAATCTCTGTTTCTTGTACCTCCATGGAACAATAAATGGAAGGGTGTGGAATTTGACTCAAATTCCAGCTCTTACCAATTACATATTTTTGGAAAAGATATTTACTGAATCCTGCCAAGAGTACCTTTTCTAATCTGTAAAATGGGGATCATAATACTTCTTTATAGGATTGCTGTGAGGATTAACTCAGATAATATAGGTGAAAAGCTCACCTAGCTCAGTGTATAGCAGAAGGTAGGAATGCAAACCTTGTTTGTTTCTCTCTCTTTCTCCCTCATTCTTGCCTCTCAGGATCATGGTGCATCATCAGAATGGTAAATGATGGCAATTCACCGTTGACCTTCCTCCCTGCCTCACCCCCTTCCGTCTGTGTTTTCCCAAACCCAAGCCTTGGTGGTTTAGGTTTGTTTTCCCCGAGGAAGATTTGCTGAGGCTTAATAAAGTCAGGACGTGTGAGAGACACCACCTCTTTCATATCTTAATTAGCAATTAATTAAGTGAAGGTGCGGGTGTCTGGAATATCTGACAGACAGGCTCAATAATTATCTTTTATCATTATTACTAATGGAAAATATGGTCAGGGTGGTTCACGTTTCCCCAGAATTTCAGCTTTAATTGAACGACCCAGTGGGGAGAATCAAAATGAGCAGTCTGCCCTTTCCACATTGTTTTATTAAAAACTTTTTGTAATTTGGAGCTGCCTTGCACTCAGGAGTTTGGCTGGCCTGTTATCCTAGGCTGTGATCTTTAGCTAGGCTCAGAGGAAGCAGGGCCTGCCACCTGGGGGTTGCAAGGTCCCTCTAAGAAAGCTCACAGTCACATTTTGATGACTATGCCTGCAGTATTTCATTAACACCCTCCTCCTCCTCTGCACCCCCCACCCCGGCAAGGTCTCTGTTTGGAGGTCAGAAAAAGATATTGCTATAAGGTCTGAGCTGGAGAAGGGAAGGCAGGCACTTTCCCAATGTGGCTATAGTGATGTTGGCCCCAGCCTCATGGAAGTTCTTTCTGGGAGGTGTGGTGAGGCCCCAAGCTGGTGGTTACTTGCTTCACAACCTCACGTTCATACGGGAAGTGTGGCAAGTCAAGAGCTCAGAACTTGGCCACTGCTTGGAAGACTCGGGGAAAGTAAGCTGGGGCTTGGCTTCTGCTCTATTCTGAACTCGCCCACAGGGGATCCTCTGTGGGTGCTGTTTAAGAGGGACCAGACAAGCCATTCCAAGGCTTTAGTCTTCCGGAGGTAACCGGGGACAGCCGAATATGTATCAGACTACCTTTCGCCTCAGAGAGAGCTGCACAGTATTACCACAGGGGATCACTTGGGGCAGCACAATGGTCCCTCTCTGCCCACATGTCTGTATAGATCGCGCAACACCTCCTAGGTACCTGCTACCTCATTATCGTTATTCTGCAGTGGATTCTTTGGATGAGACCTCCCGCTCTGCCAACACATATCAAGGATCTGATCTAAGCACTTGACAGGTTTGGAGCACAGTCAGTATCCCCCACCAAGTGGGTAATTTCAGATATTAACAATGCACAGTTCCAACTTAAGATAATTCATCCTGACGAACAGGAGGGGGATAGCTCCTGTTCGTGGGGCTGGAAGACTCCAGCGTGTCCTCTGGATTGCTGGATCTCCCTCGCTCTGTTTCCTGGCGCTTTGCCCTGCCTGTGGGTGGCTGTGCTGTAAAGAGCAAGGTTCCTTTTCTACGATTAGGCTTCATGTAGTTTCCAGTCTACATTCACGGTGCTTTGAGTTGCTTTTTCACTGAGCATTCCTTGTTCTTTGACATCCTTCTGAGCGACACTGCAATCTAATAACCCTAAGTGGAGTAGATTTGGTGCATGAAAAAAGGATTAGCAATGAGCTCCGTGTCTTAAAAATCAAACTGTTAGCCGTGGTTCTCTCTGAGTCATGTGCTTGTTTTTCTTTTTTTAATTTTCTTTGTCTTTTCCCACTTAATCTAAATTTCTTAACATTTCTATCATGCTTGTATTTCGCTTTAACAATGTGAAAATGAGTGTGATTTTTTAAAGCTTTAGAAAGTACAGTTATAACTTATTGTACCAAGTCTTACACCAATGGTTCTTAGCATGCGGTCCACAGAGAGTTCATGAATGCATATGGAAAAAAAGTTATATCTGCCTTTTCACCGACCTCTAACAAAAATTTAGAAGTCCCTCTAATTTTAAATGTGGGCAACAAGTCATAATAGTCTGAGCAGTAGCTGTAATTCTGTCACCAATAGAAATCACAGATATTTTTATATCTCATTACAGTTGCTGCAGATATGTTGAAATATTGTTTAAGCTTATTACTATTTCAAAATTACAGTACTTATTAGAGCTGCCAGCAAATCTTGTTATTTACTGTGTTAATAAAGAAGCATATATATTACCATACAGCAAAATTTGGTTTTTTAGTATTTTGATAACTGCATTTCGATAAAAATGCGGTTTCCTCTGTAATCTTACAGATTTTGTTTTCTACACTTATACCATTATTCTGAGAAGGGGTTCACATGCATCACCAGGCCAAAAAGGGCCATGACATGAAAAGGGTTAACTGGCCCTGGCTGAAGAGGAATGCAGATGGCCTCCTTTGTCCTTCTCTCAGCTCCACAGTTGGGTCAATACTGCGTATGCTACTCCATGGGCTTGCGTGTGGCCAAGCCCGATGGGAGTTTGTGGCCTGGTAGTTTGATGGGGTGTGTTTGACCTTTCCAACTACAATGCAAATACCTCAAGGATGGGCATCTGGGCCAGTTTTCTTTATGCCTCCAAAGCCCCTAAGGCAGTAGAATTAAAGGATTATATTTCAAGCACTAAGTTGACTAGCAAATATTTTAGAACTTCAGCCATGGAAGGCGTCCCCACACCCCACCGGTCCCCAGCTTATGTTCTGGCCTTCCCTTGGGAGTCATCATGTCTTTTTGGCCAACCGGGCTGTTTTTATTCTGAATGTCTCCTTCCCAGCATCCTCTCTGCCATCTTCCTGTCCCATCTGCCATTCTTATCTTTTTGCCCACAGCCTCCCTCCGTTTAAAGAGAGTGGGAGGTTCTGGTGGTCAAAGCCTGACACAGACAAATGCTTCATAACCAGGAGGCCTCGGGTGCATGGTTGTTAAGTGATCACCAAACTCCGAACACCACACTGGAGGGCACCCCTTGGAGAGCACTAAACTGGGGTCTAATTGCATTTACTAGATATCAATCACCAGGGTAATTTCCTGCCTAAGGATGTGTGCTCTCCTTAGTGAAAGAAGCTGAAAATGAGTCCAAAAAGGGAAAGAGAAAGCTATGGATCTAAGGTGAGCCCTGGCCCTTTCTTCATCTGATATAGAGCTCTGCCTTGCCCGGGTATGGACAGAGGGCAGTATTTCTTCTCTTCTTTAAATGACTCCTGGGGCAGGTAATTGGCTAACCCAGTACTTGGCTGGCAAAAGTGTGACCCTCAGGGCCAGAGGCTGAGTATATTTTCTCTGATGGCAGCTCTCATGTCTTCCTCAAAGATAGCCAATTTCCCCTCAAAGCACCTGACCCAGGGGGCACAACTTTACAACTGGCCCAGCATTTCCTGTCTTCTTGGGACAAGTTCAGTTTTAACTTGTTACATATCATTGGATCCACAATTTAGGGTGGATCAATTGCTAGAGTGACACAAGGTCAACTTCCCAAGCATTTGAGAAAGGTCTCTCCTCTGGTTTCCGTTGGGGTGTGAGCCAATGTTCTGCTGCTTCCCCATCAGTCAACGTGAGCTTGGAGGACACAGGACTAGAACACTGGGCCGAAGACACAGCACCTGTGTCCTCCTCTCTTGTCAGGGGCAGTTCAGGCACTTCTCAGACCAGGGCCCTCTCCTGGGGCCTGCTTCTGGAAGAGCAGGTGGGGAGTCCCCTGGTCAAACAGGAAATGGATTAAACCAATGATCTTGTATAAATTCAGTGGAGGCACCACTGCCATTTCGAGTGGGATGACTCATTTTTAGGTGAGAGTGTCCAAGATCAAAATCTGGAGAAGTAGAAAATATTTAGGATATCTGAGCCAGGGTAAATAGGGGAGGCAGAGCCAGAGGTCAAGAGCTTAGTGCATGTAGGACCAGACCAGGAAGTTGGGTACAAGGCCAGGACAAGGCAAATGCGGCCCATGGGGCCACAACTAGGGCTGGGGTGTTCAAACTTGCTCTGTTCAGATGCTGGCCTTGTGGGAAATGGGAAGGGGAAGTACAGTATTGGAGCAGAGAGCGTGGCCAATTGCAGTGTGACTACCGGGCCAATGTCCCTGAGGCTACAGTGGCTTGAGAGGAATCTGTCTTAGCATGACCTGTGCAAGGTGTGGAAAGGGGTGTTCAATTCAGTGCAAGTGTGTATTGACAGTGGGTTAACATGAAGAAGGTCCTGGAAAATGAAGGCTTACTTTCTTTAATTGTTCTAAGTGTTCAGAAATTACAATTTGGTCTAAAACCTTGAATTCTTAGTGTCCTGGTATGATCCAAGGTTGTCTAGCCTTGTGCTTTATAGATTACACTATTGCCATTTTGGGAGAGTTGATTCTTCTTTGGAAGATACTGTCCACAGTATTGCAAACTGATCTTCAAATCTCACCTCGATTCATCCTATGTTGGCATTTTGGCCACCATACACATATGTCCAAACATTTTGACCACTACACACACATCTTGACTACTATATATACATTTCTGAATATTTCCAAGAGTAAGAGGGAAGAGGGAAGTCAGGACCACCCCCGTTAATGTAGCTTCTCTATTGGGCTAAGAGGAAAACCATGGTTTCAGTGTTTTTGCTTTCTTACATCTACGTTTGAACTGACACTATAAATTCCTTGAAGGCACAGATAGTGACTTGTTCATCTAATGGCCCCAGGGAGGGCCAGGTCAATATGACAGCACAGCCTTGAGAAATTTTGGAGGTATGCTCCCAAACAAAATCCCACTCTGCTTTCCACATTGCAATCATCTGTTTGCGCCCCTCCCGAGAGAAAGAAAAGAAAACCAACACCAAAAAAGAACAACAAAAACCAAAAACACGTACTGATCACTTAGTATCTGCCAGAACTAAAATCACAAGAGAGAAAGAAATGAATAAGAAATAATTCTGGCCCTTGAGAAAGAAGACCACACAGTCCATGGAAAAGACACAGTCATGTGTATGGAAGGATCTATTCATGGGGCTTCTGTGTCAAGACTTTAATGGAGGTATGAACAAAGCACCCTGGAACACTGATCATAGAACCTGAGAGAACTCACAGCAGAGAGGGGCTGGATAAAGACAGGAGTGCCAAGCATGCCTAGGTGGCTCAGTCGGTTAAGCATCTGACTTCAGCTTGGGTCATGATTGCACAGTCCGCGAGTTCGAGCCCCACGTCAGGCTCTGTGCTGACAGCTCAGAGCCTGGAGCCTGCTGCGGATTCTGTGTCTTCCTCTCTCTCTGCCTCTCCCTCACTCACACTCTGTCTCTCAAACATGAATAAACGTTAAAAAAATTTAAGATATAAAGATAGAAGTGCAGTGCCAAGGGTCAGAAATGGGAAAGAGCATTGAAGGCAGACAGAGCCAGTTGTGGAGATACCTGGTGAATCCTGAGTCTATTTGAAATCCATTTCTCACAGTGAGGTTGCAGAGAAACACAGATCCTTCTGATCTGTATCATTGACATTCTAAAGAAACCTTCTGGGGATGGGTCAGAACCAAGAAGCCCCATCCTTAGACCAGGCAGTTGTTTATACAGTATGATTGGAAATTCTTCACAAAACCCTCCAAGTTCCTGTGCTGAAACTCAATTTTCTACCATTAGATTTATACCTTTGTCTTACGACTTGCCCTTTCCATAGATATTTGCATTTTAAACCAAAGCATAAGTCACTCACACTATAGCACAAATTAGTCTCCTTAGCTTTTGGTCTGGGACTCCAAGAGAAAAGGGATACTTAATGACCTCCATGGCAGACATCAAAAGGATAAAAGGAGTATGGCAAGGCCAATCAGAAATGGAGATAATGGAGACAAATTAAATCTGCTTCACACTTTCTGTGCTTGGATTAAAAAAAAAAAAAAAGGTAAATGGGTCTCAAATGTAGAGAAGGGAGCAGGTACAGTCTGGTTTTTTATCTTTCTTTTGTATTACTATGCTGATGCCCTCGTCAGTCAGGCCCTCCCTCACCAACCTGGCAAGCACCATTCTGCTAAGAGAAGATCCATGTGGCCCCTGAACTCTGGAATTGTGGGTCCTACCACAGACAGGCTGTGGAAGAAGTCCTGGGCAGGCTTCACTTCTCCCTGCCGCCGAGCACAGGGCTTGCTGTCCTGAGGCATCACTGATCACATCTCCGGACAAAGTGATTCTGAAAAGTAGCCTTCTAGAATCATTCTGCTCCAGGATTTGACTCAAATCTTACAGTAGTCATGCTGGACTCCCAGAAGGGCCAGAAATACCAGAACCTGGGGGTGGTGAGGGGAAATTTTCAATTTCCCTTCATCGGTCAGCACCACCGGAAGATGACACAAGGCAGACCTCAGGGCTTCAAGGGAGCCGGTGGCTCAGGAAGAGCTGAGATCTGGGCTCTCCCTGCTGTGGCCGCCTGCTCCCGCCTACAGGTAACCCTGGCCTGCAGCTGGAGAGTTTGGTCTCTCTGACAGCAAACAAGTGCCCCGGCCTGGCCCTGGAAGAATGAAACTAGACATTCCTTTTCTGTGCCCTGCCTCCGTCCCCAACCTCCTTTCCAGGCCAGCCTGCACTCCGGGACACCTGCTCCTCACCATCCTGCAGATACTCACTGGGCTCGGGCCCCAGCATCTCCTGCCTGTTCCTCCACCTCCTCCTCCTCTCTGGGCTTCCTGCCCCTCTCTCAGCCCCTTCCAGTCATTCTCCATGCCACTTCCAGGCTTTTCTAAAGTAAATCTACTCAGGTTTTTTCCCTTTCAAGGTATTAGATGTGACTAAGGCCCTGCGTGACCCGGTCCTTCTCACTAGCCTGGACCCGCTCTCTGCTGGTCTCCCCTGCCTCCTTTCTGCACTGCAGGCTTGTTCGGTCTCAGTTCCCTTTCTCCTGCTGTCTGGGCCTTTGCGTCAGCTGTTCCATCTGCCTAGAAACGTCTGCCTGCTTAATACTGATTGTCCAGGATTTGGCTTCTCCAAGAAGACTTCCTGACCCTCCAGGGACAAGTTTAGTGCCCTCACTTCCGCTCCCTCTCCCCTACACCACGTGCTCTCATAACAACCTTTCAAGTTGTGTTGCAGTTGCCTATGTATAAGCTGTCTTGTCCTCAGCACCTGGCTCTGTGCTTGGCCTGCAGAAGGAGGTCAGTTAGCATCAGACGTCAGCACGACCCTCCATGGTCCCCGCCCCGGCTCCCTGCACCTACCACAGCTTGGAGAACGAGGGCGAATGCCCACATTGCACACTGACGTACGCTGCTCGAAACTGTGTGCAGAGGCAAAACAAACAAGTGATTAAGTAATGGCAGGCAAGTAGTTCACTAAGAGTCCTATCCAAATAAAATAACAGGAAAAGTGCTTTTCAGTACTGATTAACCGCAGCTGAGAATTAAAGATCATTTGTAACAAATCATTACAGTCAACTGATTAAAAATGAATGAGTTTGTACAGAGAACCATCACTGAATCTAGGGCTGAAAAAAAGACAGTTAAAGCACATTAACACGAGATGAGACTCCCAACCTGCGTGTGAGTGGCTGCACAGGGCTGATTTGCGATATAACGCCAACGGGGCGCCAAACGTCAAAAAGGGCGTGAATCCGAGTACCAGTTCGGTTTGGGATCCAAACCCCAGGCCTGGCTCTGTGAGATGGGTACAGCTTCTCTAACCTTCCCTATCATCCTCTGAGAAAAGAATGATGAGGATAATAGCACCACCACCGTTAGACTGAACAGTATAAGAAATTGCCGACATTTGGCTAGATCTGACCTACAGAAATGGCAATTGCATATGGTTCAACTATCTACCAAACTGGGGATCAAAATGACATAATGGTCGTGACTCAGGAGGTGCTCTGTAAATGCAAGGCGCCCCGGAAAGGCTCTCCCAGCATTAGAGCAAGAGCAAGACTGTGATAAGTGGCAGCAGTGGTGGTGCGCAGCTTGGGAGACCCGCTCGTTTGCATTAATTAGTTAAGGTTGGAGGAAGGGGAAAGGGAAAGACCAGAAATGGTGAAAGAATTCCCCCAACTCCCAACCCAGGCCCTCCCTTTCCCAGCTCTGTCTCCACCAGGGCACTCTGTACCACCCCCACTGGTATTTTATTTGTAAGCATACATTTTATTTCACTGTGATTTTTTTTTTAAGAACTCTATAAATGAGGCTATTTCCCTCTGAATTTACAGTAGGTTCGGGGGTAGAGGAGGCTGTCTGGTATTAGATACGCTTAGCCCATCTCCGGCTCTGGGGCCGGATCTGATCTCTCACTACCCCTCACTGTGCGGAAACCTCTGAGTCTGAGTCACTGGCATGAAATGAGTGCTCAATAAATGTGTTTAGTGGAATGAATGGAAGACGGAATTAAATGATCTCTCAAACCCCACTCAGCCTGTGGCCTCTCCTTTTGCCATTCCGACAGAGCCCTGATAGGGGATAAATGCCCACACCCCCAAGCCATGGAATTAGCGTCATTTTACATCTGCTGATTTGTTGCAAATGATGGCAAGCAATTTCTTCATAATTAAAAAATGTTTCTAATGAGACAGCTTATTCTTACTTTTAAAATAACTTCTATGTGGCATTGGTCAAAACCCTTTACTTACCAAAAACTCATATATATTAACCATCTATATAACACACACACACACACACACACAATTTTTTTTTTGAGAGACAGAGAGCAAGTGGGGGAGGGGCAGAGAGAGAGGGTTACACAGAATCTGAGCTGTCAATACAGAGCCCAACATGGGGCTCAAATTCATAACCCATGAGATCATGACCTGAGCCGAAGTTGTATGCTTAACTGACTGAGCCACCCAGAAGCCTCTACATACACAAATTTTTAAACTCCCTTTTCCATCTGTAATAAAAGCCTTAATCAGATTTAACTTATTCTACCAAATTCTCTCCAATGCTTTCATCCTCATCAGGCAAAAATGCATCCTCTCTTTACCCTGGCTAACTCATTTTCCCAAAGAACTGATACATGCCTACTTTAACACCACTCCTCCCGCCCAATCCTCGACCCTGCCTCCACACCCCCGTATGTGCCTTCATCCTGGAAGTGAGAGACAGAGCTGAAGGCCAACTTCACAGGCAGAGAACCATGTGCTCACACAGTAACATACTCAGAAGGCTTAGCTTACCACTTTGCTGTTGCCATCTTGAAATTTGTAGTAATGTACTAATGTTTGGACAAGAGACCCCACATTCTTATTTTGGGGCAAAGCATATAGCCAGTGTTGGCAGAGATGGAGAGGAAAGGACACAGTGAGAAAACCCAGAGGTGGCAAGGGTGATGGTGTAATCCAAGAGTAGAGGGTTCCAGGGGAGAGTCTGAAGAGGGCCTAAGTCAACCAGCAGGGCACTTTTAAGGAAAGCTGAGAGCAGGGAGTGTAGCTGCAGAGGACCCTTGTTGGTTGAGAGACAGGCTCGAGAAGAAGGAGATTTGCTAAGGATTCCTACAAGGCTAGAACCATCGGGTTTAGGCTCTTGAGGCTGCAGAGACTACTTCAACACGAAGGCAAGAAGTTAGTCCTCCAACGTAGCAAGAAGATTGTGTCTCCTAGAGCCAGCAAGCAGCCAGAGAGTGGAAGCAATAACTGGAAAAGTCTGTCTATTGTGTTCATGTGACATAGACTGGAGTGTGCCTTTTATTTGTTATTTATTCCCTTAACCAACGCTGACTGAGTATCTAATGTGTATGTACTCCTCTAGTTCATGAGCCATTTTGAAGATGACAATAACTCTGTCTCTGCTCTGGGGAACTCCTAACCCCTAAAGAAGAGAAAGACACGTGAATGATCACGTGATGTGATTAATGTTAAAACAAAGGTTGCAGTTGCCTATTGTAGAGTAAGGGTAAAGGGAATGAGCAACATTGGGGAAGGTATTATGAAAGGTGCTACGACTAGATTTTGAAGGGTCATAAGAGTTCAGCCAACAAAGACAATGAGACAAGCATTTGCATGGAGGGAATAGTGTGAGTAAATATATGGAGCTGAGAACCATGGTAGTATCATGGGGCATCTGATACTGAGGAGAAGTCTAATACAAACAAAGCAGAGGGTACAAGATAGTGAGTAGCAAGACACGGTGATAAAAAGACTAGAAGAATCCTTGTCGTGAAGAGACTCGAATGTTATAATATGGGGCCTGAATTTTACTTCTGGTTCATGGAAGAGGCTTTGAAGTTTCTTAAGCAGAGAAGATCAGATTTCGGGGAAAAGGAGGGAGAGATATCTTTTGCTGCGGTGCAGAGATGAATTCAAGTGAAGAGTAACAGAAGCAGGCAGGCTGGTTGGGGAAGAAGTGATCAACAAAATTCAAGCAGGGGATAAGAAAGGCCCAATGCCAGGTGATATCAGAGTAAACAGAAAGTGGGGAAGAGACAAAGGATTTATCCTAAAGGTAGAATGGATTCTAGTTGGCTTATTGGATGGAATGGGGGTGGGGGAGGTACAATGAAACCTTCCCTGGTTTCTGACTTTCATATTTGGATTGACAGCATTGCCATTAGTCATGATGGAGAATAAAGGGATAGGAGGAAGGTAAGAAAGTGAGTTGAATTTGGACATGTTAAGTTCAAGGGACCACTAAATATGCCCAGTGATTATCTGTGCTAGAAATTTGGAAGTCATAAGAATATAGATACTTATTGAGGTTAAGAGCATGGGTGGGATTACCCACAGAAGGTCTGTAGGGCCAGAATCTCTGGAGAATACTGAAATTTAGAAAGTGAGGGGATGAACATGATCTAGTGAAAGAGGCTAAGGACAAGCTATTGGAAAGGGAGAATCAGTGTGATAGATGGTATGATTGTTTCCTATTATTAGCTATCTTTTCTGGAAGATCAGTGTATGTCCCTGGTCATTGCCAGTGGACAAGTACACTTCCTTCATCTCTAATTAGCAGACTCGGGCCATGTGACTTGCTCTGGCCAATGGAATATGAGCACAGGGGATCCACACAACATCCAAAAAGAAGTCTTAGGAGTCACTGGGTGATTCTGCCGGAACAGCCTCTGTTCCTTCACCCCGGATCCCCAGATGAGGAACATACAAGGAGCAGAGCAACGTCCACCCCTCAGCTGATGTGGAACATAAGCATGAAGGAAAACCTTCATTGTTGTAAGCCAGCGACATTGGCAGTTATCACTTTAGCGTGACATAGCAAAAGCTGACAATTACAACCAGGAAAGAATAGCGTCTCAGAAATACAGGAAACACTTCAAGCAAAAGCGAGTGGTCAATAAGGTCACAAGGGACAGCAAGGTAATTAGATGTGGCCATAGGGAAGTTATTGGTAATCTGAGGGGGAACAGCTTTGATGGCGTGCTGGAAGCTGAGGCCAGATTGCTATGGATGGTGACATGAATGGGAGGTGAGAAGGTGGAGATTGTAAGGGTAGATTTCTCCGTTCATAGTGTTTACTGCAAACAAGGAGAGAGAGAGAGAGAGAGAGAGAGAGAGAGAGAGAGAGAGATAGCTTAAGGTGGAGATAGAGTAGGAGGGAATTTTATTTAGGAGAAAAGAGACTTGCAACTGTTTGTAGACTGAGGAGAAAGCTTTCCTGGAAATGGAGAGATTGAAGATTAAGTATTGAGGTTAAATGCCTGAAAATAGGTATATCTGTATCATAACATTAACAATAATAACAGCAAACGCTTATGTAGCGCTCACCAAGTGCCCAGTTCAGCTTTGACTGCCTTGCATGTATTAATTTAATCGTCAAAGCAACTCTATGAGGTAAGTACCCTTATCATCACTTGCATTGTACAGTTGAGTAAACTGAGGTATGGAGAATGTCATCAGCTCATCCAAGTTCATGCAGCTAATGAGTGGCAGAGCCAGAATTCAAACTAAGGCCACCAGATCCAGCGAGCAGGTCCTTAACAATCATGGTATATTGCCTCTCCCAGAGGTGAAGAAAGATTTTGAGCTATAAACCCTACCTGGGAAGATGATGTGCCAGAGAGAGGGTCATAGGCGCCCTGAATGAGGGGCGTGGCAGACGAGTATAAAGGGAGTGCCCAAGGAGGATACAGTTCTGGTTTCTTCGAGAGTGGAATTGGCAAGTCGTGGGCATTGAACCTTCCAGCTGGGGTACCAGCTTGGTTTTTTTAGTCTCCCCTCAGCCTCTGTCAGTCTGGCTGGGATTGGGAGGTGATCAAAGATGAAAAAGAAAAGGAGCAGAAAAAAGCTAGATAAAAATGACTACAGAAGAATCAAAGGGTAGGCAAAGGAGGGAGAACCAGGCTCACTTCACTCACTACGTGCCAAGTGCTATGTGGGGCTGGCGGTTCTGAGGGGGAAGGCCCAGCCCTTTCCTGGAGGAGCTCCCAGGATGATGGGAAGACACACATAAGAGGCTACTTTGACTCTGGGGTGAGGTTAGGTGTGGTGTGGCACAAAAGCCTAGTGAAAAGTGGACACAGAGAGACAGAATCTGCCGGCACAGATTCCACTGAGCAAGAAGCAGGTTGTCAGTATCTCTCATCTTACAGATGCCCCTTTTTTTCATGCTCTGTGAAGATCAGGACACAGCTAATGGGATGTGGAACTCCCCTCCAGCCTAGACCAAAGGCAGAAAGACCACGAGGGCAGAGTTGCTTTTCAGAGTTCAAAGTTGGAGAAATCTAAACTGATACCATACATCTAAGTACCCAAGCTCGGGGTGCCTTTTAGGCGGCATTTCAAAGTGCGGGTGGCCTTTCATCACTATTGGGTCTGCAGGACGCGTTGTGAGTTGTCAGGTCTCCCCGTGTCACCTCCGTGTGTGGCAGTGCTCTGAACTGGAAAGGATGCCCCTGGGCTCTTGGGAAGTCTGAAGACTTCCCTCCATTTATTCTTGTTGCTGAGCTGTAGTGAAATGAACAGTTGGTTCTGCTCCGCAAAGTGTTCATCCCTCTCCCTCTTCCTTCCTTTGCACTTGACTTTGTCTCCCTACCTCCTCCCCTGACTCTCTATTTAAGAGCAACTATTGTTTAAACAAACACACCACAAACATTGATGTTTTGTGCCTTGGGACTTCTGTCTCCCAGGTAGCCTGACCTGCTTCCTGCAGATCTGCCTAGCAGAATCCTGACCCACCAGATATGGCTCTTGTGAGCATCTCTGACCCCAGCACCTTCTACCCCAATGCCCTCCACATCCAGCTGCCACTCCCCACCTGAGTCATGTCAAAAGCATGTGTCCCTGGATTTATTTTGTTCTCGACTGTTGCCACCTTCTTTGGGAGAGTCCATAATGCCTTCCGGGCAATCTTGAGCCTATCTAACCTTGTCCTTAATTAGCAGCTAGCCCACTCTGCTCCTCCCTGGGTGCCTTCATGTGGAAAAGATGAAGTAGAAGTCAGTGGTAAGGTAAGGGCTTCATAAAAAGTGAAATTGGGGTTGGTACTTGAAGGGCGCAGCACACTTCCCGACATATAAACAAGGAAAAAAAGAATGTTCTAGGCAGAAGAAGGGACAGCATGTGCAAAAGCACCAAAGTGTGACAGGACAGAGTGAATTCAGGAGAGGTGCACCTTATGTATGGAGAGTGGCAACCAAAAGTGACACCGCTAAAGTCGTGTAAAGAGCACTGAACATCATGATCAGAAACTCAGTCTTGGGCTTGGCTCTGTAGACAGTTGAGGTCTAACCAAGGGTCTTTAAGTAGGAAAATCTAATGTGATTATATTTGGGTTTGGGTTTTAGAAATCTAAATGTGGCTGGGTGACAGGTGGAGCTGGTAGGCAAAGACTCAAGGCAGAGAGCCCTGGTGAGAAGCCACTGAAATCCCACCCAGGCAAGACCACAGCCAGGCTCTTAGCATCTGTCCCCAGGGGACCAGGCAGACCATGAAGTCAGCACAGGGAAGATAGCCTGTCGCACAGCCTGCACAGGGAAGAATCTCATATCTTCCCTGGGAGATAGTCTCAGAACCCTGTCTCCCTACCTTTCTTTTCCCAGGATAAAGTAGATTTTCTGAAAAGTAAACCCAGAGACCCTTGCTCGGAATGAAGGCTTCATGTGTGTAGAGTAATGTATGTCTCACTGCCACTGCCTCTAGTAGCAGCAAGAAGAGGCTCCCCTGGGACTTTTTTCCAGTATTGAACACATTTTATTAGTTTGCTGGTGTCCAGTTGGCTCTAATGAGAGAAATGCACCCACATCAGAAAGATATGGAAATCAGCCTGTTCGCCCCTTGCCAATCTTTCTGCTTACTCCTGCTTCCCCACCTCTGTCTTTTAGTCTAAGGCCATATTGTATGCAAACGTTTCCTCCCTTTAGCCCCCTTCTCCTGCTGGTTACCTGCCCGTGGCTCTCCCACGGGTTTTACTCTAAGCTAAAATTTAATTTAAAAAAAATCTGAGATCTACAGAGAGCTTTCCCACGAGGGAACACCCGACAGTGAAGGTTAGGAGACATGAGGCTAATGAACTCCGGAATATTGGTTACATCTCACTTGATTACACTCAGAAAATGTAAAACCATCTTTTAGTCATGACTGGTCATTTGTCTTCAGGAATGCTCAGAGCAACACCCCACTCACATTTATCTCCCCTTCAGGTTCCGGTCAAGGTTTCTAGAAATTAGTGATTCATCACTGGATACAACCACTACCTTTGGGATCTGCCAACCCAAGAAAAATCGGCACATCCCTTTGCCAAAGTGCTACCTCTTATTGGTAACATCTATGTGCAGCTGGGTACTGCTGGTACACAACCTCCATGCACGTGCCAGAACAGAGACCTCACATGTGTGTCTGGACCGCTAAGAGTAGATCAGAACCACAGCTCTCCAGACACGCCTGTGGGCTCCTAATAGGCTTATGCTCTCCAGAGAGGAATGTGGGAATCCACTCAAGTCTTCTTTGGATTCTTAGGCACATAAAGCTCATTCATTTGGATGAGAGAGGAGGAAGACTCATTCTTCCTGAGCCATAACTAAAGAGAGCAGCACCCACATGTGACGAGCTGAAGGTCAAGTTTGCTGTTATGTCTGGAGCACTGATGTTAACTCACATGCCCTGTAACAGTAACATGTGTTAATGAGGGCACGAGAGCTTCTAATTAACATGTGGGATTAAACCACATGCAGTTGTTTCTGCTCCTTCAAAAAAAAAAAAATCTCACCCTTAGGCAGAATTCTAAGATGGCCCCCGAGATTTCCCAGCCCTGGGTATACATGCCCCGCACAATCCCTGGGTTGTCAATATGAGGTCTTATTCCTGTAACAAGGTATATTATATGGCACACTTGACCTTAAGATAGGGAAATACAGCTGAGCCTGTCCTAGTCACATGAGCCCTTTAAAAGTAAAGACTTGTTTTGGCTAATTGCATAGAGGCAAGTCAGAGACATCGCTGAGGCATGAGAAGGAATCAGTGCACATGAGGTTTTCTGTGGCTGAAGTAGAGGAGGCCACGTGGCAAGGGCCTGAGACTGGCCACCAATCAGCAAGAAAATGGGGAACTCAGTCCTACAATTGCAAGGAAATGAATTCTGCCAACAACCTGAGCTTGCTTAGAAGTGGGTCTCCTCCTAGTTGTTTCCAGATGAGGGTGCAGCTGGCCAACTTCACTATTTCGGCCTTTGATTGGATACTGAGCCCAGGAGCTGATTAAAACATTCTGGATTCCCAACCCCCCAAAAATGGTGAGATGATCATCTCACTTTGTGTTGTTTTTAGTTGCTACATTTGTGGTCATTTGTTATGCAGCAATAAAATGAATACTCTCTTTAAAAGGCACAGAGATTTAAACCCATGAAGGAGACACTTAGAGCAGAGAAGGGTTTTGAAAGATGTGAAGCAGATGCACATAGGTCACCAATTTAGAAGACCAGAGAAAGTACCTACAGAAGGAGAAGCCAAAAAGTTGGGATTCAGGAAAGACTCAGGAACTAGATACACAGGTGCCTCTGAAGACTGGGGTGCAGGTGGCACAGCGGACAGGAAGACTGGGTGAAAGTTGCACGAGCTGCTGCTATATCCCCTAGATACCCTCCCCTCCCCCACCCTGTCAGATAGCTTTCCTCCTGTCACTTCTACAGAAGGAAAGAAGCTCACTCTCTGGTGACACGGAATCAGATGGCCTGTGGGCTTGACACCAGTCACAGCTGTGAGCAGATGAAAGCAGGGATATTGAGTGAAACATATATCCTGGACCATGAGACTGCCCTGCCTCTACTTTGCCCTCTCAGTTAGGCATGTATTACTCTCACCCCCTGGGGAGGAGACTGGAAAAAATGTCTCTTAAGAACTGAAATGTCTCCTAATTAAGCGACTTGGGCTGCAAATGATTACCCTACTAATTACTCCATAGTCCTGCAGGCACCCTGCCCTCACAGTGTGTGTGCTTACGTGCATATATATGCATACAGCATCTAATTAGCTTTCTAGTGGCCCTTTGGTATTTAAGATATGAATAGGGGTGCCTGGATGGCTCAGTCGGTTGAGCATCTGACTCCTGATTTCAGCTAAGGTCATGATCCCAGGGTCATGGGATCGAGCCCAGCTCTGGGATCTGTGCTGAGCATACAACCTGCTTGGGATTCTCTGTCTCTCTCTTTCTCTCTCTCCCTCTGCCCCTCTTCCCCACCTGCTCTCTCTCTCTCTCTCTCTCTCTCTCTCTCTCTAAAAAATAAAAAATAAAAAATAAAAGATGTGAATAGACAGAAAAGAATTACCAGGCATTTGAGGAAGGGCTCTAGTATAGAAGGGATCAAAACAAATGAGGAAATGAGAATCAGATGGAACAGAAAATTCAGGGAACAGAAAAAGACTTGAGAAAGCAATATTTCATCCATGAAACAACAAAATAGGATTTTATTTAGAAAGGAACCCTCAGAAAACAAGAAAAATCTCTTGGATAGTAAAGATTAAGATAACAGAAAAAAATGTAAAAATCGACAGAATGTGTAGAAGATAAAAGTGAGGCAATCTCCCAGAAAATAGTATACAAAGATAGAAAATAGGAACGAAGAGATAAGAAAATTAGGTGATTCATCCCTGGAGGTCCAACTTTCAACTAACAAGAGTCAGAGAGAGAACAAAGAAAATCAAGGAGTGAAAATTATTAAAGAAAAACATAATAACATTTTCTTCTATTGGAAGACATGACTTTCCAGAAGGAATGGGCTTACTAAGTGCCCAGAAAAATAAATGAAAATAAGAATCACATCAAGGCATGCCATCATAAAATTTAAGATCAGGGATTAAAAGGTCTTACCATCTCTTTGAAAAGCTGCCAGAGGGAAAAGGCAAGAAACCTGCAGAATATCAGAAATCAGAATGGCATTGGTTTTCTAAGGGCAATGCCAGCTTCCAAAAGGCATAGAGTAGTTCTTTCCAAGTTCTGAGTGAAGGTAATTTTCCATCTCCAGTTTTATACCCACACTACCAATCAGGAGTGAGGAAAGAATAAGTGCATCTCCAGATATCTAAGTTCTCAGCCTTAAAAAACTTACTTCTGAGGCGTCACTTCTCAGGAAGCTAGAAAAGGATGTATGCCACCAAGCAAAGGAGTGTGCCACATAGGAGGGCACTGGGTACAGGAGACAGGGGGTTTGGAGGAAGTTCCCAGAGCACCACCAGCAGGAAGACTGAAGCCTCTGGAGGGGTGACCCCCCAAGAAAACACAGAAGTGACACTTTGCTTGATGTGTTTTGCTGTTCTTATGTTTTCATGGGTCTGTCGAAGAGTTCACTAAGAATTGTAATTAATCACAAAGGAAAATAAAATGATCAAATGTTGAACTCTAGGGACAATGAAGAAGGTATATGAGAGATCAGCCATGATCACTGTATCCCACACTGCTTTGTTGTGAATAATATTTGCAAAGGCAGAAGAATGTAAATACTAAATATTGATTTAAACAATGGTTGTGATCAACTATACTGGAAGGATGGGAGGGGAAATGTCTGTGTGCATGCGTGAGCATTCCTGTGTGTGTGAGTGAGTGTGTGTGTGTGTGGGGGGGGGGGGTAGATGGAGTGAAGCCAGGGTTGTAAAATAACTAAATCTGTACCTTTCACAGGAGTAAAATTGACATATGATTTCTCAAATTTGAAAGAAAAAAAAATAACCTCAAGAAATAGTGGTCTAAATATATGATCTACATTTATTTAGGCAAATACTAAAATAAATGGCTAAAAGTGGTTGCCTCTGAGGAACAGCCTTCAGAGCTTGGTGGGATGAGCCAGGGAATTGTTTTTTTCCATGATGAGCCTCATAGCTTTGTTTGAATTTTTCAAACTCTGTGTCAGCAATCAGGAGGCCATAGAAGACAATCTTTAATTTATGTAGCATGTTGACAATAAGAATGCTCTCCTCTTATTCCATGGTTGAGGTGGGCAGTGGGAAAAGATTATTTCTGATGACTTTATCAAGGCTTGAAAGCCAAGTTTTTTATTGTGAGCAGATACCCCTAGTTCTCTCTGATAACCCTCAGTTTTGGGTGGCAAAGCCCACAATCATGCCTACCACGCATATAGTGCTATCCAATTTACAAAGTCCCTGCGCACACATTCCCTTGTTTGATCCTTGTAGCAACCTGTGAGGTAGTCAGGGACTTGAATAACATACAGACAAGGAATCTGGAATTCAGAAAGTTTGGGTGACTTATCCACAGTCACACAGCCTAGACTCCAAGCCAACGACTACTTTATGAACCTACTGAAGCCATCTATCTAAAGCAAAAGGAAGTAAGGCATAAGTTTGGAATAAGTCATTTATCTCTCCCTGATACGGTGTCTATTTTGGGGCCATCTAATTTTTAGGACATTGACTCATTCTATTCATCTTCCTTGTTTTTCCACCATGCTGGCACCTACCTTCTTCTTTCCTGTTCCTCAATTACTCTCATGCCACTGCTTGGTTCTCATCCCTAACCCTTTCCTCATGCCTCCAGACTTAATTGTTGGCTTTGAGAATTTGAAGCCTTTGAAACCCTGAGAGTGATCAGATCGATCATGATTTGTCTCCGTGGATGAAGGAAAGCATCATCGTGTGTCTCAGCCTACAACCTGGATCACACGTGGAGGCCACTTGAACAAAACCACAAGGCAACCTTCACATTGTGTGCTCTGTCCTCCCCTCTCCGCTCATCTAGAAGTTCAGTCTTCCATGGAATAGACCCCAAAAGTGGGCTTCTTGTTGTATTTTAACAGTTTCAGTCTAAAGAACTGGTGGGAAAACAATGAGATGGGAAACATGGGGCAGAAAGAAGATGATACGTTCAAAATATTTGCATTAGTGTCCTCTGCAGCTGATGCTTGCTGGGCTAAGGTGGTTAGAGGGGCCCCTATTCAAACCACCAACATTTCCCCCCACCCCCCTGCTGGTTCCTTGGAGATCTCTTGATCCCATTTTGTGTTTGAGGTAGATGGGATCACAGCATCCAGTGTTATGGCCGCAGGCATAATCCAACATCTGAGAACATTTCCTCCCAGATATTTAATTTCCCCTTCTAGCCGTTTTGCCACTGGGGCCCTAAACACACTTCACAACTCTATCTACCACACCATCTTAGCCTCTTTTCAAGTCTTTTAATATGCATTGGAAAATAGTGCCGTCTTTGATTTGGAGACAAATCCCTAACACTTCTTCCCTTGTTTCTAATTAGCAGTATTTTTGCGGTAATTAAGACGAGAGCAGCTCCACAGTTCTGCAGCATTTTTGATTCAGAGAGAAAGAAAAATACAACAATCACATGAAGTGGCTCTAAGAATGACTCTATCAGCTGGCTTGTCTGTATTTTACATAATCTCAGTACCTTAGTGTACACACACACACACGTCTATACATGCATACACATATGTGCTTGTGCGCACGTATACAGTACATGTCCATGCACACACGCATGCATGCACATGCATACCACACATGCACACACATACACACATACACACATATGGAATAGTCAACCATTTCTGAAAGAAAGGAGACCCAAAATATACTAACGGAAATACTGTCATTCTGTGAGCAGAACAAATGCATCATCTTAAACCCTGGGCATCCCACAAAATGAGGGATCTCAGGAAGCTGAGTGTAGATAAAAGATATCTAGGGAGGGACCACCTCCTTTCTCTCACTCGATGGCTGGAGATGGGCATATTTCCTCTCTGGTCAAACACCCAGGGATCCGGCATTTTTAAGGTTCTTCAAAGACCTACTGCATATGCTTACCCTGCATTAGCTTCTGCTTTTGCTTGGTGGGGAAGGGAGTCAAAGCTCCACACTGCTGAACAAAATCTGATGCTGTAGGCTGAGCTCAGGGAGTTAGCTGTACTATAATTTCCATTTTAGAGGTGGTACTCCTGTCTTTAAACTCCAGGTGTATGCCTGTGTGCACAAACACATGCTTATGAGTACTCTTCAGGGATTAACAAAAAGGTATTCTACATCTCAAAAAAAAAAAAAAGAAGAAGATACCCTGTCTTCACTTAAGACTTTTTAAAAGCAAGGCATATTTTGAGGCTGGTGACCCTCACAGTTCAGGCAAAGATCTCTTGTAATCGCGCGTGCGCGTGTGCGTGTGTGTGTGTGTGTGTGTGTGTGTGTGTCAAGGAATTGGTACATAGCATAGGGCTTTATTTGTTTAGAAACTATAATTATTTCAGGCAATTTGGTAATTATTTCTCCCATGACTAGTTACTGTATGCCTTCTCAAGCAGAGCTGTGTTTGCTAAGAGGTGGGGCTATGCATTCTTTGACAGCCAAGGCTGTGTGCATGCCCGTGGGGGCTGCTGACCCTGCCAAGGACAGGCTCCTGGCCCCATGACTCCTCCAGTCCCCACCCCAAGCACGTTCATTTCTGGGAAGGCTGAGCTGGTATTCAGGATGCCTTTCTTTGTAATGACTATTTTCCTTTCATAGTGAAGTCTAGGATTTTCCCATTCCCATGCCTGTCGAATCATATGGCCATTGGGAGTTAGAGTTGGTTGGACCTTCGGGATCATCTTATTCAACCTTCTTGTTGTATAAATGAAGATTCTGAGGCTCAGAGTGGATAGCTACCCCCAAGGTCATCTGGCAGCAGGCACAGCTAGGGCTACAACGCAGATCTCTTTACTAGCCAGCCACGGTTCCATCCTCCTCCTGTGTTGATTTAATTCTTTTAAATTCAGCAACTATTACTGAGTTCCTGGTATGGGTTAAGCATCATGCTAAGTGCTGCAAGTTCAAAGAAACCACAGAGTAGAGGGCATAGTAGATATCAAACGAGACCACATCATAGGGGACCTGATACAAGCGCCCAGAGGAAGCAGTCTGCCGGCCCCAGATTTCATTCCCTTTGCCCTCTCTTTCCCCCACTAATATACCTAGAAGGGAGAGACAGCTCAGACACCTGAATTAGTCAAGTTCTTGCAGATGTCAGGAGAGGAGCTGAGGGACAAGTAATAGAAATAGTCAGGAGGGGGCCAAGTAACATTAACTCCAGTCACTTCTTCAAAATCCCATTTTCTAGTTCTAGAATAAAACCTCCTAGGCCACGTCCAGTTCTGGAAGAATTCCCCAGTATTCTATAAAGGCATCACTTCTCTTGCTGCCCCTCTATTCCAGGGTATTGGATAAACACAAGGCTCACCCACACTGGTCTGACTCAGACGCATTAGTGCTGACTCACTGACACCTACGAGGCAGAAAAGCCACCTCCTCAAGGTCTCGGTGGAGATGGAAACACTCACAAGATGCAAATATCATCTCTACAGAGGAAAGGATCATTGAAACACACCCCGGGCTAGTTGTCTGGGGGACACACTGTCAAAGGTATTTGGCCTGGAACTCAAGCTTCAGTACCCATTTCCCAAACTCATACCCGGACTCTCATTTTCCAGAGATTTAAAATTCTCCTTGATTCACTGTCATCCAAAAACCAGAGGCATAAAATCAGGAAGAATCTGAAGTAGCTGAGCCAAGTCATTCTTGAGTTCAGCCTTACATGGGAAGATTCCACCAGAAGGTTCCTTCCAGCTCTGAGGTAGTGTGGCTTTAAGACCAACCCAACCAGCATGCTGCTGGCTTTACATGCTTCTATTATGCATTGATTTGAAGCTTCTCCAGACCCTATTCAAGCCAGATATACAGACTCAGACTTTCTGCACCCCCACTGGACACTTATGGTAAAAAAAAAAAGCAACAAAGAAGAATGTCCAGCTGTCGGTATCTAATTGGGGGGCTAGCCAAGACTGTAACTAGAGTTTCTGGTCCCCTTTGCAAATATATCTCCCTTGTTGGCATGGGATGAGATGCAGGGTGCTCTGAAAGGAGACACCTTAGCCACTGGAGCTGTACCCTGGGGCTTTAACCTCAGCCCCCTGCCCTTTGATTCTTTTCCACCTCCCCACCAGAAGGCCAATGATCTGCAGCACCAAGCTGAACACACTCAAGTCAGTGGCAGGCAGCCTTAGCCATGTGCAGCACAAAATGACTCCCAAGGAGAAGGAAGTGGGTGCAAATAGGCAAAGGACTGACATAGGCTTAGTATAAAACCAAGCCGGATCTTTGCACACGTCTTTTCTCTTTTTCTAAATCCACCTTGTACCTACATACATCCTGACAAAATGTCTCTCTATGCTTCATGAAAACAGGGAATTTTTGGCAAGATTTGCAGGCACAGCTTGCCTTCACACCAGGCAGGCCCCCAGTAGCCATAATGGCTGTTCAGTCAGCCTGGGGTATCCACAACCACTTGCTTTCCCTGAATGCTGCTTTGATGGTTATTCAGCCTGCCAGCTTTCCCTAATTTTCCTTCTCTCGCTCCCTCTCAATCTCAGTTTACATGCCTGTATGGCCCTCTGTTGCCCCTGCCACAATGTGAGGGAGGCACTTGTACTCCTGTTTCCTCATGCAGCTTCCTGTCTATAGCAGGTGGACTTGAAAATGACCTCCTTTCCCCTTGCCTCCAAAAGTCACACTCTTGTGTAATCCCCTCATCTTGCTTATGGGCAGGATCTGAGACTTGCTTCTAACCAACTGAATATGGCAAAAGTGATGGGATGTCACCTGCACAATTATATGTTTGCAGGTTGTAACATCTTCTTGTTGGCGGACTCCCTCCCTTGTTATGGGACAAGCAGCCATACTGTGAAAGTTCATGTGACGAGGAACTGGGGATGACCCAACCACCACCAGCAGTCACTAGGAATTGAGGGCAGTTTCCAGCAGCCAGCTGGAATAAAACTGGGGCCCCTAATGCAATATTCCAGAAGGACGTGAACTCTGCTAACAGCAATTTGAAACTGGAAGCAGGTCGAGCCTTGAAAAGAGACCAAAGTCTTGGCCAGCACTTTGCTTGCAGTTTTCAGGTGAAACCCTAAGCCAAAGGGTCCAACTAAACCTGGCCCTCAGAAACTGAGATAATATGTATGTGCTGTTTTAAGCCACTAATTTTATAGTAATATTACTCACAGAACAAGAAAAGTAATGTATTTTGCTCATACAAGCACCCAACAATATGTCTCTGCAGTGTTTGAAGCAAAGACTTTTAGATTCAACAATGTGTGAGGAAACCAGTAGGGAACTTAGCCTCCCTTTGATGCAGAAGTCTCCCTCCCCAGTACCTTGGACAGTTCATCATTCAGCCTCAACTTGAACTTTGACAGCAACGGGAAGTTCAGTGTCTTATAAGATAATCATTATATCTATGGACAGCTCTTCCTTTATTTTTTATGTTTACTTTATGTAGCACTTATTCTGTGCTGCTCACTACACTATAATCTATATACTTCATTTAAATTATTCCTTACAATAATCCTATTAGGTTGATGCCATTATTATCTACTTTATAAACATGAAATGAAGGCTCAGAGAAGTCAGGCAACTTTCCCAGGACTAATAAAGCAGCAGACTCTAACTCGAAGCCCATGTTTTGAACTACTGTGAAATACTGCTCCAATCTTGCTAGAAAGCTCTTCTTTATGTTAAATCAAAGTCTTCCTTCTTCTAATATATACTCATCAATCCCTTGGGAGCTTTACAAGATTGAATTTCTCTTTCACAGAAAAAAAAAATGTTTTAATGTTTAGAGTTAGTTTTCATGTATCTCCCTTTTCTTCTTCCTTGTGAATGTTTTTTTAAAGCATGCTCCTTAAAAACATGTTATGGAGAGAGGTAACTAGATTGAGCACAGGGGACTTTTATGGCATAAAAATACTCTGTATGATACTATAATGGTGGACACATGTCATTACACATTTGTCCAAAACCATAAAATTTCACTAAAAATGAATCCTAATATAAATTATGGACTCTGGGTGATGATGATGAGTCAATGTAAGTTTATCAGTTGTAACAAATGCATCACTCTGGTGGGGGATGTTGATGAGGGGGCTATGTGTGTGCTAGGGTAGGGGATATATGAAAAACCTCTGTACCTTCTTCTCAGTGTTGCTGCGAACAACTGCTTTAAAAAAAAAGACTATTTTTTAAAGAAAGTTCTCACTATCCAAAGAAAAACAAAAAATATTTCAAAGGGGGATGGAGAGAAACTACTCAATGGGTACAGACTTTTACATGGAATGATGGGACTATTTTGGAATTAAATAGAGTTGGTGGTAGCACAACACTGTGAATGTACCAAATACTACCCAATTGTTCACTTTAAAATGGTTACTTTTGGGTGCCTGGCGGGCTCAGTCAGTAGAACACGTGACCCTTGATCTCAGGGTTATAAGTTCGAGCCCCATGTTGGGTGTAGAGATTTACTTTAAAAATGTTTTAAATCTTGGGGCACCTGGGTGACTTAGTCGCTTAAGCGTCTGACTTCAGCTCAGGTCATGATGTCACAGTTTGTGGGTTCTAGCAGTGTGTCGGGCTCTGTGCTGTCAGCTCAGAGCCTGGAGCCTGCTTTGGATTTTGTGTCTCCCTCTCTCTCTGCCCTTCCCCCATTCGTCCTCTCTCTCTCCCTCAAAAATAAGTATTAAGAAAATTTTTAAATGTAAAAATCTTAAAAATTAATTAATTAATTAAATGGTTAATTTTAAGTTATGCAAATTTCATCTCAATAAATCTTTTCAAATCCACAAACAAGTATTTTGGATATTTTAAACATAGAAAATGGTATAAAGATTAAAACAACATAGACCTGTTTACCAAATACCCAACTTTAAAAAGAAACATTGTAAAAGAAATAAGAGTCCTGTTTTTCCACTAAACACGGCACTACCCTCCCTTTCCACAGAGACATAAGCTTGATCCTGGATTTGGTACTTCTTACTCTCATGTATTTCTTTTTTATTTTTTATTTATTAAAATTTGTTTAACGTTTTTTTATTTTTGAGAGACAGGGAATGAGCATGAGCAGGGGAGGGGCAGAGAGAGGGAGACAGAAGATCCAAAGCAAGCTCCACTGTGGGGCTTGAATTCACAAACCGTGAGATCATGACCTGAGCCAAAATCAAGAGTCGGTCGCTTAACCGACCGAGCCACCCAGGCGCCTCCCTCCCATGTATTTCTTTATTGTTTTAGTTCATACATATGTATCATTGTACAGTAAATAGTATTGTGCACATTTTTAAATGTAAATAAGTGCTCTCATAATGTAGGTATTCTTATTCAACTTCCTTTTTCCATTCTAATTATGTCTGTGAGATTTATGAATATACCACATTTTCTTTAGCCATTGTCCTGTTGATGGACATTTAGGTTATTTGTGTTCTTAGCCATCACAACCAATGTTGCTAAAAACAATCTAATATATGCCTTTTTGTGCACAGGTGCAAGAACTTTTCTGGGTTATATATCTAGGAATCTTCAGCTCCACTAGCCATTACCAAGTTACTCTCACAGCAAGGTTGTAAGATGCTTCCCTGTTGAGTTAGCCCACCCTGGAACAGCTCTGACTTGTTAGGGACTTTTTCCAGGACAATGAATGGTTGCCTCCTTTGTCCTAGACAGAATACCTCTACAGTGGTCTGTGATTGAAGGAAATGCTTTAGAGGCCTTATGTACTATAGCTGCTATTTGCATTTTAGTCAGACAATAACACCTAAGTGATTTGTTCAGATGAATTATTCTTAAACCAGGTATCCCCAATCTGGACCTGCATTGCTGATTTTTCGTAAGCCTAAGTACAGGACTTAATTCTATCCCTATCGAATTTCACCTCGTTGGCTTCAGCCATTCGTATAATCTGCAGAGATATTTTGAATCCTGGTTCTGCTATCCTATTCATAAACTTGATAAACATGCTTTCTGCTTATTTTACATCTTAGTACTTAATAAAAATGGAAAGAATAGAGCCAAAGATGTAGACTTTGAATATATAAGATATTCCCACTCTGTTGATGTAAGCTAATGCCTGGGCATGGCTGGCCAACTAACCATGATGCTAGCTAACAGTATTATGCAGTCCTGAATTTCCCAGTCAATTCACAAGAATATCAAGCTAAGTTTGTCAAGGACCTTGGCATATCTACAGTATTCAGCTTATTTACATATCTAGCAATCTGATACAAAATGAATATAGCAGTGCACTTAATATGCCTTGTTCTCAGTGAACCCATGCTAGCTCCCAGTGATTGCCACTTCCCTTCTAAGACTCCACAGGCAAGTTGAATATTAATTAATCTTAGAATTTCTATGGTGGTCAGTATCAAAGACACTGGGCTCTACAATCTGGAACCCATGTTCTTTCTATGAAAATCCAGATTTTTCTTATCTCTAGGCTTCTGGTTTCTTCCCTCAATCATGTCCAAACTTTAGTTTTATAAACATTTATCAAAGTTTCTTCAAAATCCTGGCATGAAATAATGTCAGGTGTGGAAACTTTTAAAGCCTCCAGGTGACCACTTACTTTTTGTTTGCCCAGTTTAAGTTTCAAGATTATTTGAACAATATTGATTCTATTCTCTTCTGCTGAAAGATCTTGCCTTTTGGTAAAAAAACAAAATATTTGAGTTGTTCTTTCTCTTCTTATTCTTAACCTTGCTCCAATTTCCCCAAGCAGTGAGCCTGTACTTTTTAATTCTGAACATAGCTACTAAAAGCTTTTGTGTTGTCCCTAGCATTTTTCTGAAGTCTCTGCTCATTCTGAGCTTTAGTCTTGCTGGCACTATTCTTACAGGCTTGTGATATTCTTTTGTATTTGTCCTTGGTTATGTGTTTCTCCTTCCATCTTTCATACATGACCTTTTAAAATATGAGTTAATCAAGAGCTCTCTGGGCAGCCTCATTGTTACCTCAGGATACCACCTCATTGTCTCCCTCTCTCCTCAAAAACAATGCCATCGCTTGTATACTTCTCAAGAGGAAAAAGGGTGCCGACAGACATGCCTTCAGGAAACAGCATAGTCATCACCTTCCATATATTTCCTTCCACACCAGTTCCACCTCCTATGGCTGGTTTCTTCTTTTTTTCTATTCATTTAACCCTCATGGAGGTAAAAGATCTTAAAGAATCAGAAGGAAACCGTGGATTCACGCATGCAAGGGACTTTTTAGCCTTCTTGAACTCTTTGGTTTTATGGCTGTAAGGTTTTATAAGACCAGAAGTTCTCACTGGATCCCAAAGGGAGAAACCATAGAAGCCATCAAACTGCTGCATTCAGACATTAGACAATTAATAAAATTTGGATTCTATAATGTGAGGGATGTGTCTAGGGAAAGAAGCTGGTCAGAATTGTATGTTATACACTTCCTCCCACATTAGAACTAGGATTTTTGTGTAAAATCTTGGTTTACAGAGTGGCACAATCTAGAGTCCTTCATTTTGGGGACCCTTATCCTGAGTGCCTGTTTTCTTTGTTTTTCAGTAGCCATAATCCATTGGCAAGAAGAGTAGTATAGAACAGCTTAGCTGGGGACCACTCGCAGCATATCACAAGCTCTTTCTTCTTCCTGAACCACCCTTCCAATCCTGAAATATGGGAAAAGTCATATGATTCCTGCCATCATCAGTGGGAGGGCAATAAGAGAGCTAATGCCTAATGGCATAATATATTGTAAATGTCCTTGATGAAGAAAAAGCTGTATTACCTTTTAGATGTACATAACAGTGTTCATATCTAGCAGGTGCTTGCAATATGCTAGCTGCTCCTTTACTACAAGGCTGTATTGTTATTTATTTCCCCATTCTCCAAATAATGTTTCTGGTCCATTTTCCCCCAGTACTGAGGAAACCTAATTGAGATTTTATAATATCAGTGGCTCCCATGCTCTCCACCCAAGTCTGCTGCTTTCGCCATCATTAAGAGATACCTAATTCAGATACATTTATATGCCCAAGCCCCTCACACAGCCAGTGATCCCTAAGTGCTAAACAGATTTGTCCTGGACTTGGAGCCTGAGCCTGTGGAGCGAGGCTCAGATAATTTAAGTGCCTCTTGTAACAGAAGGCAACTGGAATTCAATAGAGATAAATGTAAAATATTGAACTAGGGAGCTGAACCATCAGCAGGGCAGGATTCTAAATGGAAAGGTTATGGCTGAATGACTAAGCAGGGGAGAACACACAACACACCCAAGGAATTCTGCAGAAATACAAGTCCCCAGTGGACCCTGCAGAGAAGAGAATGGATGCTACAGAATGGCATAGCCAAAGGAGAGCTACTTGGGCTCCATGGAAGCTGATGCTGGGAAGTCCCCCTCCTGGTGCAGCCTGGTTGACAAGGGACAGGGGAATTTGGCTGGCAATGTGAAGCTGCCAGTTTTTAGCTGTTGTTGTGAAGAGTCAATATTGCTTTTTCTCTGCCAGGCCCCAAACACCAGAAGTAAAATATCTAATGATAACCTGAGGCATTGGTTGTGTCTACTAGAAAAAATCAGCCACTCAGATTGGTAAATTCAATCAAATGTCTGGCCAAGTTCCACAAAGAGATCAATAGAAATCAGCTGTTTGCCCAAATGGACAAGGCAAGTCAGGGAGCATGATCGGCATTGTCCCACAGAGCATCAGGCAAATAAGACATTGTATTAGAGCATAAAAGACTCTCTTGGGTGTCTGAGAATTTTCCTCTAGAAGATCCCAGGGCATTGGCTTGAGCCTCAAATACATCCAACATGGCTCTCCCTTTCCCTTCATTGAAAGTATGTTTTCCTACAAGTCACACAAGGACAAGGGCTTGCTCTCTTTTAGGCTGATCACATCAGAAAAGAAAGGATGGGGGAAAACCAGTAAAAAGTCATGGAAGAGTATAAGCCAGGATTAAACAAGTTCTAAAATTGATCAAAAAATTTATTGGGACACAGAAATCACTTGCCCTGTTTTCTGGCCAAGGTCCACTGAGCATTCTTGTGGTCCCCCATGTAAGTACTTCAGGCCTTACCTCACGTCTGTCTATTTTAGGATCGTCAGTAGCCTATCAGAGTATTAAAGGGCACATCAGTTATTAGTCTTGAGGACAATAGAGGCAACATGAGCACAATTTCTGCTTTGCCCGCCTCCTCAAAGCCTATGTTTAGAGCCCCCAGTCTCTAATGAAGAGAGCATCTATCACTTAAATTGGGGCAGCTTTACAAAGCTCTATACAGTGTTGACATATATACTACGCTCTTTTGGCCTGAGTTCCAAATTCATCGCTCGGTTTTGGCAGGAAACAACATGGAGGCTTCTGCTGGGAAAAATGCATTGCCATCTGAATGCATGCAAAAGAAGAGCCGTGAGTGCTGGTATTGCCCACAGGGGCACTGCCCTGCTGAGTCACAGGAAGGGGATCTGTTATTTTCTAATCAACTATGAGTAAGCGGGCCCTGTCTGATATTTTGGCTAACGATAGAGGGTTTTCTCTTACATCAATTTGTGGTAGCAAAGTGCTTTCTTTAACCCTTGTGTCCCCTTTTGCAAAATTCACAAAACCCTCCCAAAGAACTGGGCTTGTTTACCTTCCTCTGTCGTTTCAGAGGCTGCTGTGTACTGAATTCTCACTCTTTAGACAAGAGTCACAGTAAAGCTTTCTAACCAGAAAACCAGTTGTTGATTTAGACATGGATTAGCAAAGGCACAATTATTACCATTAAAAGTACCTTCAAAGAGACCTGTAAATAACAAGCCAAACAGCAGAAATCTGACTCTGCTCTCCATGGTCCTGACTTCTCAAAACATTAGGCCGCTCATGACACTTGAGATCTACCCGTGTCTTCCCCATTACAAGCTCCTGCCCTTTCTCCCTCTTCACGGCTCACCTACTCACTGTAGGCAAGGGTGAGAGGCTGGGAAGTGGGCCCTCTAGGGCTCAAACTTGGGCTCCAAAGTCTGGCTTGTTAGCATTCAGCTATTATGCTTTCTGAGGCCCTTCTGTGCTTTATAGGACAGGAGAGAAACATCGTATCAAGAGCCTTAGAAAATCTCTGAGTAGTGGTTCTTTATTAATCCACTTAATCAGTATATTACATAATTAATATATCAAATGGTACCTAGAGGCCTAGAATATTTAAGAGGAATTTTGTATTGATTGCATGTTTTGATGGTGATTCTAGTACTTCCGGTGACAGCTGCAGAATTTCCACAGAGAAGGGGCTTAAGGCTGCAGTTTGATTGGAAGGAAGGCTAAGGGAACATAATTAAGATTAAAATGTTTCTTTGGGGTAGCTTTTTGGGAGGGGAGGTAAAAGAGGAGATGGAGGCTGCTCCTAAACTCTCCCGTGCTCTGAGCCCTTTTGCATTCTTGGTGCTCTGAAGCCCATCCTGCCAACCCAGATGGCTCTGCTATTGTGCACACTGTCCTTTTATCTCCCCGCCCCACCTCTCGCTCTGCTCCTGTCTCCTGCCTCCTTTATATCATGCTTCTCCCCTTTAGCTCTACACCTCAACCTTTGCCCGTTCCCTCATCTCTAACTCTGTTTCAAAATCTGTCTGGTAATGACGGGCTGGAAGGCAGGAACACCCAGGGGCCTGCCATAAAACCAGTATTATGACGTAAGATCCAAGCTCATTTTTCTATTAGGAGAACCATTGTTTGGTTCTGGACCATAAAGAATTCTGGACCCTAAGAGAATCACGAAAATGTTCACTTCTTTTCCATTTGACAAATCAGAAGTAACAGGATGACCCCGTGGAGCCTGCCATTTTGTTTCTGAGGGTGCTACCTTTCTAAGAACAGAGAGCTCTAGTCTTTTTCGTCTTACTGTCCGCATTCCTCAACCCCCACCCCAGCCAAGGGTGGAAATGGTGAGTCTGCAAATGAGGTCAGACAAACCAGTGGAGGATGAAAACAATAGATTGACCTTTATAAATGTACACTATTGGATTTGAAAGGGCTTAAACTTGGACTCCAGTTGCTCAGGGTATAATATGAATAATAATGCTACTTCCAAGGAGCAGCCCCATGGAAGGAAGTTGTGTCTCACTCTCTCATGACAGGAAATCCTGCCCCCCACCCCCCCGCAGGAAGCACTGAGCAAGGGTATGAGGAGATAAGGACTCTCATACACTGTTGGCACAGTAATTCTGGCACATATTTGGCAACATGAGTCAAAACCCTTAAAAACACACATCCACTTTGACCCAGAATTTTCTTCTTTATCTTTATCTTCACAAAGTAATTAAGAAAGTGCACAGGTTTATTTATAAGGTACCAGTAGGGATACTAAAATTAAACAACAATCTAAGTGTCCAATGATGAGTATAGTTAAATAAATGATGAAACAGCATAAAATGGAATACTACAAAACCACTAAAAGTGAATAGTATTTGTTAGCATGAAAAAATATTCATAAATATTGTTGAGTGGGGTTGTGGGGGCAGGAAGGATGTAAATTAGATCCTGACCCTCAAAAAGTTTGCATTTGAATAGGGAATAGGTGACAAGCAAAAGCTTGAAAAGGCTTTGAAAAGAAAAGAAAATTAGACTATGGTTGTTTATTTTGTTTTGTTTCCACAAGAATCCTTGTTGCTTTATACAAGTTCCAAATTGCTCAGCCTCAAGCAGAGCAGGAGGAAAATAAAGAAGACCACATTAGGTTGGGAACATATCCCTGAATAATCGAGAGCTCATTATGGACTCTTAGTACATCAAAATCCAATTAATTCATTAGCTCAGCACTTGCATTTCCCTTCTTTCCCCCCGGCTGCCAGCCTTTTACCCTATGATGTAGTTTATTAGCAACCCCAAGATGGGGTGAGTGGGGGAAATAAAAAGGAGATAAAATCCAAATGAATCAATTTTGTTACGATGGACTGGGGTGGGTGGTGGAGGCAGGCAGGATATAACTGGTGTTGGGTGGTTTGGAGTACAGGTCCCAGGGACAGCATCTGACACACAGTAGGCCCTCAGTGATGGGCACTACATAGATCCTGAATGAGGGAGTCTGCTCTTAGACATCAAAGCCAGACGGATTTCCTGGGAATTCCAATAAGAAAGAAAATTTAGCCAGAAGGGGATCTTCTTCTACTGGCCCTGACTCCTGACTTCACTTCAGAAATATGACCCCTCCTATCCCTGTGAGGTCTCTGAGTGATTCTAGGTCAGTACATAAATATCCTGATGTAAGGCCTGACAGACAGCCTTACTCATGTCCCCTACTCAGGTTCTGATTCCCTAGACTCGAGTGTCACTGTACCTATGGTCTCTGCCTATTCCATTTTCCATAATCCTTTACTCATTTGAATATCATAAATCTACCTTTTTTTTTTTTTTTTTTTTTTTGGCCCACAAGGAGAAGACAACTCTGACTGTGGTATTTAAACTGTTATTTTCTGAAGTATTCTTTAGGGAATAAAAATAAAAATACATCACGAATTCGTGTTCGCAGCTACTGCCCCTACTTGAGCCGTGGTACATCTCCACCATCGACACCAATGGTCTTATATTCTTCTCCACAAAACCATTACCTCAGTTTTTATTTTCTGTCCTGTTTGCCTCAGCCCAAGTTGTTCTCTTCTTAAGATCTTTCAAGGTATTCAAGACCTTCAGCCGTTAACCTCTCGTTACTCTTCCTATTCAAGCAATGGCATGAAAGTTTTCAAACCTCAGGTCTCCCAGAGATCTTCTGTGGGCATAATCATGTTTCCTTGTGTTTAATTATGTTTAGAACAATATTTAAGCTTAAATTCCCTAAGAGGAAGGAAGAGCCTGGAATGTGTGGGCTGGAAAGGGAAAGATGTCCTGGGGGGAGCCATGTCCTCTGCATGATCCATGGAGCGAGCAGCTGCCTGGTGACAATATTGCAGGCTTGTGGGCTTGTATGAGCACAGCCACTGTAGCCACTTGGGAGGCCATGAAGGACAGTGGTGCCCACCAAGGATCTCTTCCTATAGTTTGCTTACAGAGGAATCTATGCTACCCCTCAGAGCTGCCAGGTCCTGGGATCCTTAGGAAGCACCTCAGAGCCAAAGAGTGGTTGGCACCCATGGGTATAATATAGCCATATGAAAACATCTCTGTGTGATATTTAGAGGATATCAAGAACTCTTCCATTTAAGGAGCAGAAAGTATATTTTAGTGAAGGGAGTGTGGTTGTGGGAAGCATGGTCCTGGGACCAGACCCCTGTGTGCCTTGAACAAGCCCCTCACCACTCTGGGACTCGCCACTGCTATAATTGGCGATGGGGCTAGAGATTTCGACAGCCTTCACAGCTGACCATTCCAGGACTCTTTGATACTTTCATCTAAATAGAATGGGGATGAATGCTCTTGTTGGGTTTCTTCCAATCCCCAAATTCCAAAATCCCAAAATTAACTGAAAAAAAAAAATTCATCAAGGAATGCGGTGACTGGAGAAATTCATGATTTAGAGGCAGTTTGGGTATTTCCTTATTTCCATTTTCCTGTTGCTCTTATGCCCGTAAACCCAAAATGCTAACAAGTTAGCAGGTATAGTTGCAATGACAGGAGTCTGCCAAAAAACCGTTCAGGTTGCTTGTGTGAACTTGCTAAAGGTGATACATGAAACTATACCTGGCGTGTCCTTTCAAGACCAAGCTCCCATGGTCCCAGAGCAAAGTGCCAGCAAACCCCAGCTGCAGAGAAGCACCTTCTCAGCCCACTTTCCAGGCTCCCTTTCGCGTACTATTGCCCTCATTTAGTAAATGTTTATGTAGCCGTCTGAAGTATGATGATGAATCACTGCCGTTCTCTTTTTAAACAAACAAGCCTGACCTCTGGGTTTCCTTTTCCTTGTTAATAGCTAGTTTCTACCTGTTTCGTGTAATTGTTTAAAGAGCTTTGGGTCCACGGAACAAGCTTGGTGGGCATTGCTCAGCTATCAATTCACCCTTTTAATAGCTCAGTCCCTTCCCATAGAGATGATTCCTTCATATTACAAAAGGTGCTCAGGTTTGAAATGGTCTCTGTGTCTCTCCCTCCATCAGCCTTGTTTGGACCCTTTATCTCTGCCTGTTTGTGGTACTCGACATGCTCTTGCTTCTCATTAGCCCTTTGGCTTTAATTTCACTGAGTACCCGGACCGGGTTATCTGCTGTATCCAGTCCTCTGCCTCCTGCCCAGTCCTAGATCAATTGTTGGACCCCCTGTAAGTTGCCTCATTTCTGTTCACAGTTTCTACCGCAAAGCACAGTGCAGAGAAGAGCAATGTGTGGGAGCTGGAGTTCACAGCGACACTCTTCTTGGGGACTTGAGACTCTTGAAGGAAGCTGAAAAGGCTTCCCTGTAATGAAATGGAGGGAGAGCAATTTCACTCTCCTCAGTGTGAACCTAGTGGAGAAGAAAGAGCTTGCCTTCATTTTGATGCTGGGACTAAATATAAGTTCCTTTTAAAGGTTCCCTTTCTTTTGCCCCGGCTGTTCTGTTCACTTAGGAGTTGGTTTTTTTTTTTGTTTTTTGTTTTTTTTTTTTTTTTTCAGTAAAAGCCTTCCCTCCCCCCACCCCCCAAGTCTCAATAATTTTCTGCTACTTTTTAGCCAATGACTGCTAAGGAAGGGCTCTTGGCTGGTCAGAAGGAGAGGAAAGCATAGCACTTAAAGAGGAGTCTAGAGAAGTCACAGCAGAAAACTAGTTAACCCTCTCAGGAGCTGGTGGGACATCATCCAAAAAGCTCAGAAGTTGGTGGCTTAATTTCACTTGCCACAGACATTCCATTTTTCTCTTCATTAATTCTAGGCCAACTGTGTTGAACAGGAGAGATAAACAGGTCTGCGGGCATGTCTGCAAGAGTAGTCTCCAACCAGCCCTGCTTCTTCCCGACCCCGCCTGTCCAACCAGCAGATGGCTTTCCCATGCACATGCACACTCACAGCACCCCAAGCTCTGCCCATGAAAGATCCAAAATGCAATCCCCAAATATTCACTAAGGTCGATTCTTGTGCCTGGCTGATGCTGGACAAGCTGTGCATGGCCAGATCTCTGCTTTCAAGCAGCTTACAGGGTAATTGCAGAGACGAGACAGAGACAAATGAAACAAAGAAAACCACTATAAAACCGTATATCACTCAGCGATGAAATTTGTGGTTTTTGCAGTTTTGTTTTGACCAGTACTCACAGGATTGTCATCGATCGATAAAATGCTTGCTGGTGATATCAATATGTCATCAAAATTAATAGCATGCCACGACTGAGTTCCATTTACTCACTCATTCAACAAGTGCTTATTATTATGCACTCATTCTAGCCATGTTTTACATTGTAAAGAACCTTACGGTTTGCAAAACGCTTTCACAAACACCTGCTCATTTGGGGCTCCTGGGTGTCTCAGTGGGTTAAGTGTCTGACTCTTGATTTCAGTCCAGGTCATGATCTCATGGTTCATGAGATGGAGCCCTGCTTTGGGCTTTGCGATGAGAGCACAGAGCCTGCTCAGGATTCTTCCTTTCCCTCACTCTCTGTCTCTCCCTTTTTTGTGCGTATGCTTGCTCTCTCTCTCAAAATAAACAAACATTTAAAAAATAAATAAAAACAAACACCGACTCATTTGATGTTGGTTGGTTTACAGGAGATGAACAATGAGGCTCAGAAAGGTTAGGTAGTTCTGCCAAGGCCCCTGGGTTATTAGTTTGGGACCCAACGCCGTAACTTCCTCTGTGATCATGCACCCTCCACCAGCCCACCTTTTTTTTTTTTAATTTTTTTAACATTTATTTATTTTTGAGAGAGAGACAGAGTGTGATTGGGGTAGGGGCAGAGAGAGAGGGAGACACAGAATCCAAAACAGGCTCCAGGCTCTGAGATGTCAGCACAGAACCCTATGCAGTGCTCAAACCCATGAACTGGGAGATCATGACTTTAGCAGAAGCTGGATGCCTAACCAACTGAGCCACCCAGGCGCCCCCAGCCCACCTGCATGGGGAGTGACTGTGGCTCGCCATAGGCAAGTTTTTCAGTCCTGACTTTCTGCATCCTCCCCACCCCCATGCCTCACCTTCACACATGGATAAAAAGGATCTCCTGCAAGTACCAAAAATAGGAACCTTAGGAATTCCCTTTCTCAATTTCGTATAGATCTGTACATTCATTCTCCTGGCGTCTTTCTTCCAAGATTCTCCTGTGTAGGGAAGACCAAGCTGCTGATTTGTGATCTTTGTGAAGGTCTCCAGAGGCCCAGGATGAGCTTTGCAAACTCACCTCAATTTGTCAGGGATATTTGCACAACTTCCCTCAACCTCCTCACCCCTCCAACCCTGATTAAAATGATGGTTGAGCTGGGGTGGGGAGGAGAAAGAGGCAGGGCCTGGGTTCCTAATGTATGTGGCTGAAAGAGGGAACTGCTTTCATTGCCATTTGGAGAGGGTGTACATGGGCACGTGTGCATGCGTGTGTGCATGCGCATGCGTGGGCGTGCATAAGGTAGACACGCTGAAATGAGTGAGTTTTACAACTTTATTCTGTGCTGTAGCTGACTATACTCTAAAGGACTGGGCTACAAAGACTCACTTAAGATCACTCCCACCACACCCAAATCAGAGAGTCTAATGTCAACACCACTTCAGCTGAGTGTCTTCAGAAGCCAAGTTGCAAAGAGAAGACAGACCCTCAAAGAGCATAATGACATGACAATGGAGTCCAAGAGACAGCATTGCATCTGCTCATATGTCCTGCAGGAACATCCATGCTTTCCACTGAAGAGTGACAATAATGACACACAAACAAGCAAACAAGTGCTCTCAGGTGAATTCAGTGGGAAACCTGACAATGCCCGCAGTCCTAATATAGAAAGTGTCCTCACCCTCTGCAGTGAGGGTTGTGTCGGCACCATGCACACTCCAACTGGATGAGAACAAGTACCGTGGCTGCTGCTGTCCTCGGCACCAATGCCAAGGAGCCCATGCCAGGGACAGCAAAATGACACCAGCTTGAACCTCAATTGCCTTATTTGAAATGAAAAGCAGCCACTGTCCATCCATCCATCCATCCACCCATCCATCCATCCACCCATCCATCCACCCATCCATCCATCCATCCATCCACCCATCCACCCATCCATCCACCCATCCATCCAACAAATATTTCCCAAGCACCTTCAGTTAAGCGCTGAAGATGCCATAAAGAATATGACATTTGCATTGGGAAATATTTAAGTTCTTCAGCAATGGGGACTTCCTTCCTATATTTACTATGAGAAAATCAAATATGAAACCAGAGGGATGCGGGTGCTTTAGTAGAGAATGGGTCCAAGGAGTGTTGCGCACTGTGTAGAATTGTCGAATCACTGTGTGGCATACATGAGACTAATATAACATTGTATGTCATCTATACCACAATAATTTCTAAGAGTTAAATTTAAAAACCAACTCTCACCCCAGTCCTATCAAGAGGAAGACCTCAGAAAATTTCTGAGGGGCATCCTCAAAATTGTCAGGTCATCAAAACCAAAGAAAGGCAGAGAGACTATTGCAACTAAGAGGACCTTAGAGAGAGACAGGATGACCGTCTAGTATGTGGGATCATGGAGGGAACAGAAAAAGGAAATTAGGTAAAAACTAAGGAACTCTAAATAAACTGTGAGTCTAAGTTAATAATAAAGTCTCAGTACTGGTTCATTAATTGCAGCAAATGTATCATGCTAGTATAAGATGTTAATAATAGGGGAGGTTGGTTTCAAGTTAGATGGGAACTTTCTGTACTATCTTCTCTATTTTTCTGTAAACTTAAAACTGTCCCAACAAAGTCTATTTTTTTTCAAATTCTGGGAGGAAAAAAGTACACTAATATTAAAGACTGTTATCTCTGACTTGTAAAGATAGAATAAAATAATGCTTATAATGTGCTTAGCACAAAAGCTGGCATAAAGTGTTCAATAAATGTTAGCTATTATTTTTGAAAAAGACAGAGGGGAGCCTGGGTGGCTCAGTTGGTTAAGCATCCAACTTCGGCTCAGGTCATGATCTCGCGGTCTGTGGGTTCGAGCCCCGCGTTGGGCTCTGTGCTGACAGCTCAGAGCCTGGAGCCTGTTTCAGATTCTATGCCTCCCTCTTCCTCTGACCCTCCCCTGTTCATGCTCTCTCTCTCTCTGTCTCAAAAATAAATAAATGTTAAAAAAAAAAAAAAAGAAAAAGACAGAGAGAAAATGGGCCCAGGGAGAGGAGATGAGCAGATAGCATGTTTCTAGAAATTCTCCTGGTCTTAGGAATATATAGGAGGGGGATGAACATCTTTGATGTTAGTCACATTAAATAACTGGTCAATCATAATGAACATTATCATTCATTTGTGGTGTTTGTATTTAATCCAAGTAGAAAAATGCATGCTGATTGTGGGAAATTCAGAAAAGATTAAAAAAATATTAAATTGGAAGATATATAGATATATATATATAACATCTATGTATTATACATAATAAATATGTATAAACATATGTAATACATACATATGTGCCAACATCTGAATTTAACCTTTTAATCATTTTATATATTGCCTTCTAGTATGTTTCACTCCATCTTTCACTCAGAATTTTTTTTTAATTTTTAATTGCTCAATATATACTCAGTGTCCCATGATCACAGTCCAAACCTTTTCAACCCACCTGTCCTCCTTCGCCATAATTTAGAATTTCCCATGCCACTTCCTCTTTCACCCAGGGAGACATGCCTTAAGAGAAGGAGACTTAATTTTAATGCTGGAATAGCTTAAGTTAAGTTTATTTGGCTGCAAAATACCGTGTGATTCATCCTGGAGCCAAATGCAGTTATATATCATTTTGTTTGCCTTTGCTGGAGGTTTTCAAACAGTCCAGGCTGATCCTTTGATTAGTGTGCCCAAGCCAGCTGCCCACAGAGGCATTTCACACATCCTGTGCTTGTGTAAAAGTTTATAGATGTACACTCAGGTCACTCCCCTCTCCCTCCGACGCTGAATCAGGAGGGAGTAAGTTTGTGTCGCCTGGGATCTGCTCTCTCTTTTGTAGCAGTGGAAAGGCTCTTGGCTCTTACCAGAATTGGGAGCCCACCCCATCATCAGCACCCCTCCTGCCTTTCCAGGAGGCACGGGGGTTAGCTATGGAGCCGCCACTACAGGGGTAACGGGAGAGAGCAGGCTGGGAGCTGGGTAATAAAGATCTTTTCTGGGATTTTCTGGAGGGAGAAGGCCTGGCTCACCTAAACAAAGTAAGATGGAAAGAAGTAACTGGAGAGTGGCTTGTCACACCCACCCAGCCTGACAGCCCGACAGGTGAGTTAACAAATGCTACATTGTAAGGAATTACTAAAGCTATTTTCTACAAAGTGGGCAAAGACTCTGGGATTAATGACTGTACGGCATGATAGATGTTGTTAAAGAAGGCCATAAATTACCAGCCATAAACCTGGCAAAGCTTATCTGATTGTATGATGCAGTCTGGGGCCCTGGCAGATTCCCAGCACAGGCTGGGGGCAGCGCGTTGGGGGAGGGCTTAATGCAGAAGCTGGCAATGCATACCACTGGCCGGAGGGTACAGATGGTGAGCTTGGCAGACAGCCAACCTTGGAGGCTGTGGACCAGGGCTGCTGGACCCGCTCTGCTTCTCAGAGCTGCAGTCCTTGGTCAGAGATGTTGGAAAAGCCCACACAGACTTGGGCAGGATCGGTGGGAGACTCCAGCCTTATTCCGTATCCTGGCTGTGGGAGAAGCGACCGAGGAGGCCCATCCCTGGACAGCAGTCGTGGGATCGAGTCCCGGTTGGTTTTCAACTCAAGCCTTGAAGAGGAAGATGAGGGATGGAGGTGGAGGGGTGAAGGGAGGACCTGGAATGATTTCTGCTCCCAGCTTCCCCTGCCAGGTCTCTCAAACTGGGTCAAGTATATCTAAAACTGTGTCCATGACAAGGACACTCCAGCCATGACCGTGGCCTCAAATGCCGGCCAGTCTGCAGCCAGACCCCAGTCCCGTTCTCAGTCTCCTGACTCAGGGCACACCTTCACCCCATCCTCTCCTCCTATCTGCCACTGTGGTTTTGCAGAAAGGGATAAGGGGGGCGGGGAATAAAGAAAGAGAGGAGAGGGTGGAAAGAGAAGAGAGGAGAGGAAGAAAAAGTGGGAGTAGGAGCCGCTCTCAGTAGGGAAGCAGACAGAGCTGCCCCAGATGGCACCACCACCTCCCAGATCTTTGCCCCCAATCCCCACAATCCATCCTACATCAAATGCAACATGGACTAACTACTACTGGGAGGAATACAACAATAGAATATGGAGTCACTTTCTGCCTTCCTCTCCTCCAGTGTTAGCTTTTATATACACACACACCCTCATGCACACACAAACCTTTATATGTGTACTTTTCAAAGTGTCTACTCACCAAATAATGGCAAAGAGTCTCAACAGATAATGGTGTCCCCCTCTCCTGCCTCTCCTCTGGTGAAGAGGGGATAGGCCTAAGCTACACTGTAAGGGCTGCAAGGCAGTGAAGACATGGCCGCCTCCCATCAAGGGCTTGTGGTCTGCAGAGTTGCAGAAGGCAGATTCGAGGGCAATAAAACACATAGGTCAGTTATGCATCAAGATTAGAGGTCAGAGCCAAAGCCAGCCATCAACCCAAGTATTTACTGCATCTTATTATGTACCAGGCACTGTGTCAGCCACTGGGGATTCAGAACAGACATAGCGCATACATTTCTCATGGGATTTAGTGACTAAGACTTTACAGAAGGCACTGGCGCTCTTCACCAAGTATTCTAGTTCTCTGCCTTCTGGACACAGGGTAGGATTGCCCTTGCTGGCCCCTTTAGTTTGGCAGGACTGGGTGACTTGGGAGTGGAAGTGATCTCTGTCAGGAGAAAGCTTTATTTCATTGCTGATGTGAGGTCTTCCCATGCAACGTTCAAGCTGGTGGTCGCTCCATCAGCCCGGGTCTCCGAGTGTCTACAAGGAGCAGTCTGCTGAATGACTACAGCGGACATGTAGCATGAACAAGAAATAAAATTTTGTTGTTTTAAGCTACTGAGATTTGGGGGCCATTTATTGCTTTGGCATTACTGAGCCTCTCCTGGCTGATGTCCTCCTACCAGCAACCAATGCTTTTATTAAAAATCTACTCTGTGCTTAAAGTGATGGCTGACTTCATCACGCTCATAACTTAGCTGTCCGAGCAGGCTGTGAGCGGCTGAGGGTAGAGACTGTGACTGATGCACGGTGCCCAGCACTGGGCCTGGCACACAGTGGATTCCAGAATGGAAGCCAACCATCACCTCGGTTGTTGATGGGGACACATCAGTCAGGACGGGCTAGCTTATGGGATGGAGTTTAAGCACGAACAAAACTCGAAAGAGAGAGGATGCCACAGCCTGGGTGGTAAGTGAAGATTTTGGACTTGACTTGGCCTTTAGTGCTACATCAAGCTCAGCGAGGTGGACATAAGTGCATAGATGGTTCTGGTCGGAAGAGGACTTGTACCACAGTGCACAGGAGGGCTATGTGAGACGTGGCCTGGGGCAGTCGTTGTAAATAGATGCCCCATGGGAGCAGTGAGAACACTGGGCTGTGGGGAGGTGCTGCTGAACTGAGGTGCCGGGAGAATGTAATGCAGGCTGGAGGTCAGAGGAAGGAGGGGCTGGCCTGCCTGCACGAGGGAGGCTGCTACAAGAGGCATCCTCATTTGGGGAGCCTCCTCTCCAGCCAGCAGCCGTTTTCCCTCTCATTCCCTGCAGATGGTAATAACCTGTCACCAGAGCAAATAAAGTCTGATTTACATGAAATTTAATGCTAACCATTTCCCTTTATTCCCCGGCACTGCGGTGGTGGGGCGGCCATGCTGGCCCGGCCCAGCCTGCTGTGTGCTGCAGCAGGATTTCACCCGACACGAGTTTCCAGAGATAGCTTTTCTGTGACAGGGTCTGTCACCCTGGGCAGGGGCAACGCCCCACCTGGTTTCCCTGAAAATGATGCAAAGTCCGGTGGAGAGAGCAAGAGGGGAAAGTGCAGCTGGAGATTCACCCAGCTTCCCACGCTCAGTCTCACAGTGCCCGTGACAGCGGTCTGAGTCCCATAAAGCGGCATCCGTGTCACCATTACACACGCCATTGGCATCGTCATTACACTGCCAGCGATTAGACACACTCCTTGAGCACCAGCCATGACCGTGCTAGACACAGCAGCTACAAAGACATGGCCACTGCCCCCCACCGGAGTTTGCAGGTAGCAGAGTCAGATGCTCACAGAGGGGTGCCATCTTTCTCTACCCTCATCACCGCCTGGAGTGTGTGAATACTCCATGAAGTTTCTTTCCTGTCCTTTGCTAATGATGATTTTCCACTTAGAATGTCTGCATAAACCCTACCTATTCTTCTAGGCCCAGTTTAGATGCCACCTTTTCCAAGAGGCCTTCCTCACCCCTCCATACCAGGATGTCTGCCTCTTCCCTCTGTGCTCCTAATTCATATTAATTACCTTTATTTCTGTGCTGATCACCTTCTACTCTATAGGTTATAATGGACAGGCATGTGTTTTCCTACCACCAGACTCTAAAATCATGAAGGACCGGTATAAAACCCTAATAATTAGCCTAAGAAAGGGCATCCATTCTTTCTCATGCATGCCCCCTGTGGAAGGTATGTGCAAGGACCCCACATGCCCCTTCTCCCCACACGGAAAGGTATGTGCAAGGACCCTGTGTTACTCTAATTTGGCAGGGACAAGAAGTTCATGCAGAGGAAGGTAGACAATGTACAAGAGATATAGGTTGGGGCGGGGGGAGGGGGGTTGAATATCCGGCTTGGAAGTTTTGATTCAACTCTAGAGGCAAGAGGAAGCCCGGGCATAATTGGAGGCAACTGCTTTCAGGGAGTTCACTAACGTCCCCTACACTTTGCCTGGGAGCTCTGTTTCTTTGTTGCTTTTCTCTGTCTTTGGGATTCTGGGTTTAGAAGTTCACCCCATCTGGGAGTATAGCCATTTTTTTTTCTTGACCAGTGGCCTGAAGGTTCACTTGTGTCCATCCTATCCCATGGCAGTTCCATTGCAGGGCTCTCCCTCTTGCTAAATAACAGAGGACACTCAGCTACCCTCTATTATTGAGCCAAGACCATCTTGGAATCCTGGGTAGGTTTCCTTTGGTCTTTATTAGGCATCTGACACTGCCCTGAGTGGTCAGTGTCTGATGGGGCTGAGACCAGGTGAGGGTGTGGGGCCGGGGCCTGCAGCCATCACACTGGCTCTCCCCATTGCAGGGAACAATGCCTCTGTGCACATTATCATTTCTGTAGGGAACCTTTGGCAGAGCACCATTCCATAGAGTGGCCTCTCCTGCACTGTAGCTTGACTATCAGCCACAGCAGAGAAGCACCAGGAGGGAAATCTACTGCCCCAAATGCAATATTCCAGAGCCTATTAGAAATGAGGTCTACATTTTTCTGCAGGGGGAGATTATCCATGCCGTTGCTCATGCAGATAACTAAGATTAGGTTGTCAATATTCCACATATTAACTGTGGGAGCCAGTTTCTTCACCTCCCTGAGCCTCGGCTTCCTCCTCTAATATGAGGGGGAATTGCCTTGAAAAGTTATGGAAAGCAGGAAACAAAGACCTAGCTCAGGCCTGACTCGACTCATGCTGGATGCTCAGGAGCGTTAGCTCCAGTCACTACTAGTAGGAGATGGAGAGAATCTATGGGCACAGGGTACTGGGTGTCCTACTGAGCAAGCTTTGCCCACAGGGGAGTTCGAGTCAGGGGGGCTCACTCATCAAGTGCAGGAAGGGGGTAGGGATGAGGCAGGAGGGCTTGCCAGAGGAACGTGGGGTGGACTTTGATGAAAGTGGGAGACAGAGAGGGAAGGGTGAGGCCATTTAACTAGATAGATGACCAGCTAATAAGAAGAAGAATGGCACTGAAGAAAGTAAACAAAGATTGATAAAAACAGATTAGGGGGGTAGGGGCTGGGCAAGGCAGGGGATATAAATAGACCAGAATATCAACAAGCTAGACCTGTGGATGGAAAGTGGCCATAAAATAGAATAGACAGAAAATATCAACAGTGTAAGTAGCCCGATGAATAGAATATGAAAATGACACAGGCAGGTAGGCGGGAAGCATCACTTTGGGAGAAAAGCGATGAATGAGGAGAGGGAGAAGGCATCCAGGCAGGAGCTGGTGGGGCTGCGGAGGGGGGACCCTGGCCACCGCCAGACCTCGCCTTGCTGCCTCCAGCTCTGTGCTCTGGCCCCTAACGGCCCCGGTGATGTGGCTTAATGAGGAGATCCCTGGAGCTGAACTAGAATTAAAACAAACGGAAATCCTGTTGGGATTTTCTCACCTTTACTGCACTTGCCATTGAGAGAAATTTAAAAGAGAGCCAGCCTGGCAATTACTGTGTCATCCTGTGGCTGAGAGGACTCTGATGCCAGGCCAGGTGGCAGGGCTGTGCCCACCCCAAGAGAGTTGGGCTGTCTCTGGGCAGAAGCCCCCCTCCTCTCCCACCAACGACCCCTGCTGTCATCTGAGGCCCTGGCTCAGCTCACCCCAAAGTCAGGTGCTCTTTACCTTTACCATGGTGGTACCACCAAGTGTCAAGAAGTTTTTCTGAGCTTTATCGATATAACACTCTCTCAGCTAAGCAAAATAACTGACTCAGAGCCCTTCATCATTTCCTAGCATAAGTCCTGTTTATTCAGAGTAAAGGATGAAGGGAATCTCCCCTCCCTCCCTCCATCTAGTCCTTCCTTCCTGTCTGCCTGCCTGCCTGCCTGCATTTAAGATTTATGAAGCATATAGCCATTATTCTGTAACATGAGGCATTATATTAGGGCTACAGGAGGGTTCCAGGCTGTAGGGATGACAGGAATTCAAAGGCAAGCAGGGTGGGCTTTGAGAGGCTTAAGGGATGGGCCGGTTCGGTAAGGGGATGGGGTGCAAGGCATTCCAGGTGGAGGTGAAGGCCTGAGCCAGGAAACACACAGTGTGTTTGGGCAACTCCAAATAGACCGTGTGGCAGGAGGAAAGGATTCAGGGAGGAGAGTGGTAGAGAGTGCTTTGGCTCAGTGAGGTGTCAGGGTCAGGAATGTGAACTTTACCAGCATCAGTGATAACACATTGAGGGTTCTGAGGGGTAGAAACAAAGTCAGAGTTGGGGTGACGATGGGTAAAATGATGGGGAGGACACGGGGGGTGGAGACAGGGAGGCCGCTTCAGGGGTCCACCTGGAAATAGAGAGCCACCATCAGGGGCAACACTGCCCATGCTTCCTTCTTGCCAACAGCACCTCTGAGCCCTCTTCATTCCAACACTTCTTTCTCCTTGGGATGCCCAACTTGTATCCTTGTCCCCTGCAAGCCCTGCCTTTTATTCTTCCACTCCTTTCCCGCCCCCTCCTTTCCCCCTCCATGGGGCAGCTTCAGTTTTTAAGGAGTATATTGGCCCTCACAGCAACTCAAACACATCAGAGATCCCTTAAAAGATGCTGAGGTCACGAGACGCCTGGGTAGCTCAGTCGGTTAAGCACTGACTTGGGTTCAGGTCATAATCTCATGGTTTGTGAGTTCGAGCCCTGTGTCAGGGGCTCTGTGCTGATAGCTCAAAGCCTGGAGCCTTCTTCAGATTCTGTGTCTCCCTCTGTCTCTCTGCCCCTCCCCTGCTCGTGCTCTGTCTCCCTCTCTCTTAAAAAAAAAAAAAAAAGATGCTGAAGTCACAACAGTCTAAGCAAAGGAAAAACTAAGATGAGAACCCCACCATGAAGACCATCACCTGCAGAGATGACCCCAAGAACCCCACCATCTGACATCTACACATTGATTCAGGGACACAGCTTCTGGGGGAGACGCAGGGAGGTGGCTCCAGCAGCTGATGCGAGACAACTTCATGCTTTCACGCGAGGCGTGGCCAATTATTTTGACAATTCTGTCTTGCCGTGTCAGTTAAATGTTTTGTTCTGCACAACCTAACTTCACCCCAAACAGAGCAGGGGCAGGAGAACCAGGCTACCTTCTCTGTCTGCCTCTCCGCACCTGCCACGGTGAGGCGCAGGGGGTGAGAGCACAGAAATACCATTTGAATAAATGAATGAAGCCCAACACTTATACCTGGGGGGTACCTATCTGCATATGAAACGTGATTAACTTTTTACAGAGATCCAAGGGAGAACTGTCATTCAAAGTAATGCCTTTGCTGATTCTCCCACCGCTCAAAATATCCTTTGAACTTCTCTTAGAATTATCTTCAGGACTAGCTAACGAGCCACACAAGACTAGCCGTCTTATTACATTATAATAACCCGTGCACACGGAATAAGCCTTCCCTTCTTCAACAACTTGCAGCAAAGGAAAGCTAGTGGGACTCTTTTTACCCCCTTTCAAAGAAGCCCTTTTGTCACTGATTTTCTTTTGACCTTCAAGATGGTCTATGGTGTTTATTTTCACCACATTGGATTTGCATAACGGGAGGAGGGGAGATGCATGAGTGACTATGTGCCTGTGTGTTTGGGGTCCATACAAGGAGAGCTTGCGTGGTTCCACCCCCCCCCCCCCACCACAGTGTGCCATGTGTCTCTATTTGCCCCAACAGCTTTTTGAATTCTCACTACTGTCTTTCAAAGGCAAGGTGTGGAGCTTCCGTGTATTCTAACAGAAAGAACCGTGTGTTTCAGGTCTTCAGGAGGTCTGTGCTTTGAAAACAAACACAGAGCTGAAAGGTGCACAGTTGTGATTGACGGTAAGTTTTCTTCCCAGGTTTCCAAGTGGGAATCCTGCCAGTCTAGCCATCAGGACGGAAAGCTCAGTGGAGCAAGTGTGAGCTGACAGCTGCTTTTTAAAAATTCACAGAAATGTCTGCATGGTGTTGGGGTTGACCCAGGCTTTGCCGAGCTTGCTGCCGCTGTGGTGGTGTCACCTAGAACTGGAGATGGGGCCCCTCGTCCTCGCCATCTGGCTGTGGCTGTGCGGGGCCTCCTCCTGCCGACCAAGGGCCTTGTGATGGTGTGCCGTGGACACATCAAGAAGCTGCCTCCACTGTAATCCGCACACCCCCAGATGGGGGTTCATCTGAGCGGAGAACCGATCTTCCCTTGGCAAGCGGGCTGAAGGCTCTTGGCAAAGAAACTGAGTTCCAGCTCATCAGAAATTCTGTCTTCGGCAGCCACGAGCAGATGGATTGGGGCTTCTTGGGGTCAAGCCTTTGCGCTCCAAACTGAATATTTATAGTTGAAAAACAACCAACGTGTAGTTTGGGAAGAGTAAGGAAACCTCGTGGCAACATGGGGTGGTAGAGAGAAAAGGTAGGAGTGCTCATCTCCGCTCGGGGCTCCTTGCCTTGGCTTCATGGCAATGAAGTGTTGGAGTCTTTGGGGCAATTTTTCTTACCTTTCTAGGGTTCCGTTTCTGCATTTGTAAAATGACAGAGATTGGACAAGGTGATCAGGTAATAGTGTTGGTGGCAGGAGTAAAGTGACATGTTTTCTGCTAATAAAGAAAAATGAAGCTCAGGGACAACTCACTATAATTCCATCATGTTCTAGCTGCAGACCATCTTAGGCTAATCTATCTATATTCACATTCTGGGGACTGACAGCACATGTTTCAAATGTGAGGAGCCAGAATTAGAGATCTTGTCTCTGGCCCTGGACGAGAGCAAAACCAATCAGCTCCTACAGGTCAGAGCCTAGAACTCATGAAAATGACTTCCACCAAATCGGCTACAAATTCTGGGTGGTGCCCAGAAATGTTCCTCTTCTTGGCAGCAAAATCTCAAAGCGAAAATAAAATTAGAGCAGTATTCTAAAATATTACCTCGTGAATTTTCCTTTCGACCCTACAATTCTCTCCCCTTTAAAACTAGACTAGCAGGCTACAACTAATGGCCCCAGGTCACCAAAGAACCTCTGGAGAACCAAGACTTGGATTCTTGACCTTGAGTTCCCAAAAGCCAGGGCTTGCTATTGCAAACAATGGCACCAGAGCTATTGTTGCATTATTGTTTTAATACCAACAGTGGAGGTTTGACTATCGAGTGCAAGGGCTGGAGGACTCAAGCAAGGAATTCATACCTCAGTCCAGAGAAGTGTGGGGGGGGGGGGAGGTGGATGCCTGAGGCAGTAAGAGGCAGTTTTCCCCTCATACAGGGAGGAGGTAAGAATGTTCTGAGCTTTGGAAGGTGGTGCTGAAGAAGTGAAGGAGAGCACAAAGTTTTCTGTGTGAGTGTGGACTGCACTCTGGGCTCCACCTTGAGGTTGAGACTTTGGGAACCCCACAGAGTGGGCAGAGAAGCCTTTGCCATGTTTCTTGCCTGACCCACTGGGCACAGAGCCCCATGCCACTGTGGGGGTGCGTTGTTCACATGAAAGGGTGGCAGGATATATGTGGGCAGTGAGAGGTTCTGAGGAAATGGCCCCTCCCACTACCACCCCCACCCCCCAGTGGGGCTCGGCTGGCTCCCAAAGGGCCAGCAGGCCGTCTGTGCCTGAGTAGAACATAGAATGACCAGAGAGTCAGGAGGTCCTGCCAGAGCGGCCAGGAGCAGGAAAACCCAGGCAGGGGGCTGAGCTGGCAGGGGAGCCTCAGAAAGTCACATTGTCTGTGAGAGGTGGAGGGAGCTGTGCGAGCCTGCTGAGCTGGCCCAGAGCAATAACAAACCTGTCACAAGAGTGACATGATGCCACGTGGACAAGAGATCCCCTCCTGATGCTAACAGCATACACAGTTCTTACTCCTGCCCACACCAGGGAGCCCAGAGCACCCCCCGAGAGGTGGATCCGAGGAGCCACGTGGGTCAGCACACAGGGAGGACAGTGCATAAACTGGTCAGTGGAGACCATGGCAGTCCAGGGGTCAACGAAGACGGGGCATCAGAGACTTGAGCTGATTCTCAATGGTCAGGAACCAGCTTGTTGCCTTGGTAGAAACAAAGTACCCCTCTCCTCATCTACCTGGTCACTCACTCCAGTTCTCTGGAGTGCTCTCTGGCCTCACCACAGTGAGGATCAGCCACTGTTCAGGTCCAAAACAGGAAAGGGACATGTCCAGTTGAGAGTTCATGCAAAGATCACAGAATTGATTAATCAGATCAGACGCATATGTGTACAAGTGAGGTGTGGGATCAACCAGTGTCATAAGAAGTTCTAGGTCAACCTACAACACCATGACACAACAAAGAAGCCAGGAGGAGTGTGGGGGGATCCTGCCTGAGTCTGCAAGACATGGGCTATCTCTAAATGCCAGCTGTGTGACCTGAACACATTTCTTGTCCTCCTGAGGCTCAATGACCTCATCTGTAAAACAAGATGATAAAATACAAATCTTAAAGGGTGATGGCAAAGGGTTAAATCATGTCCCCCGAAAAGGTATGTTGAAGTCTAACCCAAGCACATGAGAATGTGGCTCTATTTAGAAATAAGACCCTTGCAGAGATAGTCAAACTAAAATAAAGTCCTCAGGGTGGACACTAATCCAGTATGACTGGTGTCCTTATGAAAAGGGAAAATATGTACATAAGGCAAACATGGATAGAGGGAAGACAATGGGAGGACACAGGGAGAAGGCAGCCGGGTTCCTGGGATGCTGCACCCACAAGCCAAGGGCTGCCAGGGAATGCTGACCAATACCAGAAGCTAAAAGAGGCAAAGGATTCTCCACCAGGAGTGTCTGGGTGGCTCAGTCAGTTAAGCATCCGACTCTTGATTTCAGCTCAGGTCACAATCTCACAGTTTGTGAGTCCGAGCCCAGCATCGCGCTCTATGCTGACAGTGCGGACCCCGCTTGGGATTCTCTCTCTCCCTCTCTCTGTGCCCCTCTTCCACTTGTGCACATGCACTTTCTCTCTCAAAATAATAAACATTAAAAAAAATCTTTTAAGAAAGATTCTCCGCCAGAGATGTCAGAGCCTGGGCCTGATGACATCCTGATTTTGAACTTCTGGCTTCCAGAACTTGAGACAGTAGTCTGTGTAGTTGCAAGACATCCAGTTTTTGGTACTTTTTAGGACAGCTCTAGGAAGCTATTACAGGCGGGTTGCAAAGTTTGAGTGCACGATATGTGGAATGTGTGGCCATAGCCGACTCTGAAAACCTGAAAGTTACAATAATAAATACTTGCTATTTTATGCTCAGATCCCTTTATGACCCTGGACACAGGGGCCCAGGATCTTCTGGTTCACAGACAACCTTGGTTCGTAAGAACATTTTCACTCCTACAACAATTAGAACAATAATAACAAAAAGAAGTTCTCAACATACTTTCTAGCCTACGGCCTCATTTTTTTTTTTTTAAGACTGGCTTAATTTATTCTAGGCTTTGGGGCTTGGGCTAATTAGTACAGCTGAATATATATTAGCTGCAAATGAACTTTCCTGCCTCTCCCACCCAGCCGTCAGCACAGGGCCCCAGTTGCAGATGCTTTGAAATCTCCACAACCACAAAGCAGAAAGCCGGATGGCAGTGTGCCTGTGCGTGTCCTCAGCTTGCTGGCTACCTTCAGCTGCCTCCCCCTGGGTCGTGTGGACAAAAGCAAACATAAACATGAGTGTTAACGATGTGCGGGCATGTTCCGAGGACTTTACCCACGTCAACCCATTTCATCCTCTGAACAAAAATGGCAAAGCAGGAGCAGTTATTCACATTTTACAGATTGAGAAAGAGAGATGCACAGGAGCTGGGGAAGGTTAAGTAATTTGCCTGAGCTCAAACAACTAATAAATATAGAACCAGGACTGGATTTCAGCTCCTCAAACCAAAGCACTAAGCCATGTTACTGTCATTTATTGCAAAAGTGGCTTCTGAAATGGCTCTGAAACAAAATTTAAAATGTGAGGGAAAATGTTGAGTGACCGTATGTCACCATGTGCCAAGAATATTGCACAACATCATTTTGTTAATTCTCATAATAGCCTAAAAACAAAACTACCATTATTCTCATTTTATGGATGAGAAAGCTGAGGCAGAGAGAAGTGAAATAACTTAGGTGAGGTCCTACAGATCCTACCTTAGAGCTGGGATTTAGACTTAAGTTTGGTGAATCCAAAGACCATGCCCTTCTCACCCAGTCAGCCTGGCTCAAAAGACAGGGGAGACTGTCAATGTCATGTATTATAACCTCTTACCTACCCAGACAAAAAGTGCCTGCAGAAAAATTTGGTAAATGGTAGTCCTCAAGTATCACCAGTTGCTAAAACAATCTATTCCCACCTGGACAGGCTATTTCTCTCTTCCTCCTTCCCTCCTTTCTTCCTTCCCTCCCTCTCAAACTCCCTCCCTCCCTGTCATTCATGAATAGTCTAGAACAGTGTTTCCTAACATTTTCTGTATCGTGGCATACAAGAAATAGTTTTGCCACATATGGCCAGACAGTCTAAGCTATTCAGCTCCAGCAGTGGGGATGTCCCAAGTGCTGAGGTGTGCAAAACCTGGGGCACACCTGTAACTCACCTGGAGGCCATAGTTAAGAAGCTTTGGTCTGGGAGAGGAAACCCCCTAAATTATGGGTGAATGTTAATACAGTATTGTGTGTCCTACAATGACAATAAGGGACTGGGAGATCACGGGAGGGATACTGAGCCAATCTTAGGTCATCAAGGAAGCCCTTAAGGAAGAGGGGCATCCTACGCTATCATCTGTAGGAGGGGTTGATTTAAGCCTGGGAAAGAGATGGCTGCTGGGTAGGAGGACATGTACGGCTAGAGGAATCCCATTTAGAGTATTGGTGCTCCATACACACCTTGTATTATCTCGCTTTTGTTTTTTCTATCTCCTTCTCTGATCTGGAATGCTTTCCTTATTCTTACCTTGTTATTCTTCCCTGGCTGGTATTTTCAGCCTATAAATAGCCCCCACAAATGGCTCTGCTTAGTCAATCTAAGATGGAAAGAGTGGTCAACATCTTTATTAGAGTATGTTGCAGAGGCTTTGGTGTGAAGAGTCACAAAGCCACTGGTTGATGGTCATGTCGCTCTGTGATTAGAATGGTCTTTAAACCTCGTGGCTAAGACAAGGAGAAGCCACTCTGAAATCATTGCTGGCAATGAGACGAGAGCTCTGGGGATCAATAACCACCAGGGTACAGCAGTTCCTTCCTTATGTACCAAATTTGCCTTAAATAATGAAACACCAGCAACAGTCCATCAGTATTCTACAGCTCCGTGGGAAGTGATTTCATATACAGCTCTTTATTTTCTCAAACATTTTATTCTGACATTTATTTTACAACCAAATACCAAAGACTTATTTCTCTACAAAGCCTGCATTACACCGACATGATTTTTCCTTCAAGAAAACGTACCCATAAACAAATCATTGAATGAAAAAAGGAAATGCTCTGTGTCCTGGCACCGCTTGGCAGATTGCCACAAAAACTCCAGCTCACAAAAGTTGCTGGCCTAGAACATGTCTAGCATTTGGTAGGTACTGATTCTTAATGAAGAACTGTTAACTTAATTGAATTAAGAAAAGCATGATAATGGGGCGCCTCAGTTGGTTGAGCGTCCGACTTCAGCTCAGGTCATGACCTCACGGTTCGTGGTTGAGCCCTGTGTCGGGCTCTGTGCTGACAGCTCGGAGCCTGGAGCCTGCTTCAGATTCTGTGTCTCCCTCTCTCTCTGCCCCTCCCCCACTCGTGCTTCATCTCTATCTCTCAAAAGTAAATAATAAGCATTAAAAATTTAAAAAGAGAGAGAGAAGCATGATAACAAGAAAGTGAGCTCTGGGCTCAAATGGACTTGGTTTGGAATCCCAATTCTCCACTGGTCTAGTTGAGTGAACTTGAGTGAATGGCTGAATTTCATTTAGCCTCAGATTTCTCCTTTGTAAAACTGGGGCAAAACCACCTGGCTCATAGATGAAGAGTAAATGGAATAATGTACCCAAGTGTCTAGCTCAGAATTATGAATGAAAGATACTCAAACAATAGTACTCTTCCCTTCTTCCTTCAAATTCGTCTATCAACCAAGCTGCGTAGTACACGCCAATAGATTATTGGCCAATCAGAGCAAGAATCGAGCAAACTTCTGTACCCTGGGTCAAAAGATGGAGTCTTGAAAACAATATTTTTTCAAAAGCTGCACAGGTGATTATAGTGTGCAGCAGGGTTGAAAAGCACTGAACTAGAAAAATGAAACTGTTCTGCTCTATTCTGGTCTGCTGCTATGCAGGACGTGGCATTCCATTCTGGTGCATGTCCAGTAAAAGAGGAAATAGGGAGGGCCACCTGCACAGTGAAACGCACACCAGAATGACAAGAGCTCAAGGGCCAGGTTGATTAGCTCAACCAATTGAAGATGAGGAGGAGCCAGTGGCCACTCTCTTCAAATATTTGAAGGGTTATTCTATAAAGACAGATTAGGCTTGTCCTACATGATCTAAAAATGTCAATCACTATGAATCAGGGGTTCAAATCATCTATGACCAAAGGCAGTGAGTTCACAGTCACTGGAGGAATTCAAGAAGACATTGCACGACCACTTGATGGGGATGGGAAGGAAGGGATTCAAGCATTGAATAAGTCATTGGACTAGATCTTAGTAACCTCTCTCAAAACTTGTGGCAATAGCAGTGTGATTAATTTTGAGTGAGTTCTTGAAACAAAGGCACTTATACCACAGAAGGATGAAGAAATTCAAGTCATCATTCTCTGTGTGTCTCTACCTTGGGCCCTCCTAACCCACAGGCTTTGGGGACATATCCTTTGGACACAGCTAGAGCACATGTGTCACTCTTGAAGGTTGCAGCTAACAGATTGTATCACATAGTATGGCTGGTAGGATTATTAAATCATCTAGACCAGTGTTTTACATCATTTTTTTTATAAGCAGTGGGAACTCTCCCTGTTTTTAAAAACAAATCCTGCATGGGAATCTAATAAGTGATGGAAATCAGGATGCTCTGGATAAAACAGGGGAGCTTCACAATTCTATCTGTGGTCCCTAAGAGAGCTTCTTATAGCCCTAAGGTCTCATAGTACAGGGTTTAAAAACCATAATCTTGCAGATTAACCCCTTCTTTTTACACACGAATAATCTGAAACTCAGAATGGCTAAATAGCATGGTCAGGGTCACACAGCTAGTGAGAGCAGAGCTGGGCCCAAACGAAGCTCTTCATCCTGGGCCCGGTGCCTTTCCAAATATCCCACATGAACGCCTTCAACTAAGGACAAGAGTGGTTTCAGACCTGGCTGTAGGGTCAGTTCTTGGGCATTTATTTATGACAACAATGATATGTAAAAGACCCCAAAAAACTAATTTCAACCCAAAACATCAACTTTCCCCCCAGGGTTACACATTCTGTGTTGCTGGTGGTGGACGTGGATTTACTCTAACATCCAGTTTCTTACTCAGTGTCTGTCCCCAGTGATCAAAGCCTTCTGTTTGCAAAGTGACCATCTGGGGGTGGGGATGGAGGTAGCTCTTTGTCTTTACACCCAAACCATGGATGGGTCTCAAGTCTTCGACCCACGGCAAGGTGCTTGGACTAACCGAGCAAGATACATGCAGCTGACTGGAGTTGGGGCATTGTTTTGTGTGTCTTCCTCTTCTCTCAACTTGGGAAAGGGTTCTGATTGCACCACAGGCAGAAAATAGAATTAAAAAGGATCTGGAAAGCACACAAGGGTAATTCTCACCATAAATACTAAAACTTTGGGTAACTGGCCGTTCAATCTGCAAAGTTTTTCCAACTATTCACTTGCTTATTCACCCAAATAAAGACAAATCAGTATTTTCAAATTTTCCTTTTGCCTCAGGCTCCAGTATGATCCAGCACGATACTCTTATTGATCCCATCTTTATTTAAAATGCAGATGTTTTGTGGGGCACCTCGGTGGCTCAGTCGGTTAAGTGTCGACTTTGGCTCAGGCCATAATCTCACGGCTTGTGAGTTCAAGCCCTGCATTGGGCTCTGTGCTGACAGCTCAGAGCCTGGAGTCTGCTTCGGACTCTGTGTCTCCCTCGTTCTCTGCCCCTCCCCTGCTCATACTCTGTCCCTCCCTCAAAATAAACATTAAAAAAAAGATTAAAATGTAAATGTTTTGTTCATCTCAGATTCTTTTGCATTAATTTTGATTTTTAAACACATTGCATTAAATATTATCTATTTTCATTACTGAGAGTTTTGGCACCACCCACCCTTAAGTTCTGCTCCCTAGGCAAACACCTCACTCACCTCCCACTAGTCCCGTCCAGACATTGGTAAGAACACGAGGGCACAAAATATAAAGAAGATATGTATCTATTTTCAAGTAGTTCTCAGGCTAGTTGGGAAAGACAGGTAAACAGCTAATTGAAACATAAAAATTTCTGTAATGGAACTATGTGCAAGGGACAGTGTTGGCCTAAGGAGGGACGGATCCACTTTGCTGGGGTGGGGAGTTGGCAACGGGGAGGAGAAGGGCACTCCAGACTGAAGGAAACGTGTGCTCACAGAAGGATGAATGCAAAGGCAAGATGAGCCCTTCCTTACAGCTGGCAGGAGTGCGATGTGAAAGCACAGGGAGAATGGCCGAAGGTAGGCTCCGAGAGGCGAGCAGAAGACAGGGCTGCAAACACGGACTGAATACCTTGCATGTGCTCAGTGCTCTGTGTGTCCTCACAAAGCATGAGTCATAATCTGCGCTGTGAAAAACTCACTTTAATTGCAGCAGACAGGGCATGTCATAGGGAAAAAGAAAATAAAACCAGGTAACTAACAAGAGGTGCAGGGACAGACATCAAGAGGACAATGGTTTCAAGGAAGGCACACTCAGTCCCTGTGGGCTGTGAGGGGACATCAAGAGGAGGTAGCCCTTAATTTTAGTGCTAAAGGAGTTCACAAAATCCCAAGACTTCATATCCTCCTCTCTGATGGGATGTGCATGTCTGCATCTCTATGATGTAAGAGCTTCCATTCACTCTTCTTTGTGAATGCAGTCTACAAGCTGACCTAGAAGGAAGAGCCCTCTGCAGCCCTCACTTGGAATGGAGCCAGGGCTCCATTTCCCTGGAACATAATCCCAGCTGACTGTCTTTGCTGGATGAGCACAGCAAAAGGTATAAATAACAGCAGCAATGAACCCCTCCCAAGACTGCTATGGGATTAATAAGCCCTCGAGACCCTGGCACTCCAAGCCCTGCAGAAACTAGTGCTTCAATTGCTATTATGAGCAGCCTCCCAGCCATGGCTCCTTTAGCACATGCTGTTAGATAATCTCTCCAAACTATTGCTGGGAGCCATCAATCACCCCGTGCCTATCTCCTCGCCCGAGGCCTGGGAAGGGAGGGGAAGAGGCTTGGTAAGGACAGTGAGGGGTAGAACATGAAGGGGTCAGGAGACTTTCTCCTCTAGAATAGTGTGAGGATAGAATGCGGGCTTTGGAGTCAGCCAACATGGGTTTAAACTTGGTTTCCCCATCTAGTGTATACACAGTAATAGGGCGGTTGATAAATACCTCCATTCTTTAACTGGGCACACAGTAGAACTGGACTTCTCAGCCCCTTTGGAGCCAGGTGTGACCATGGTGCTTTGGCCATGGGTATGAGGGGAAGTGATGTAGAAGAGGGGGTGTAAAAGCTAGTGGAAAATTTACCACACTCTCTTCCCTCGCTCCCCAACCATAGCAATTGAGGACACATGTGTCAATTTTAATTTAGCCTGGGAGTCTAAGTGACAAGGGTAAGCAGAGACTCCTGCTGATCTCTCTTCAACATGAATGAGAAATGAACTTCTGTTTTGTTAAGCTACTGCGATTTGGGACATTTTTGTTATGTGGCATTATATAGGTGATCCTGACTAGTTCAAGGCAAGTTAAGTTGTTGCACCTGTGGAAGGCTCTGTTTCCTCACTTGCAAAGTGGGGGTCATCATATCTTTCTTATAGAGTTATTGTGAAATCTATAAGGAATAATTAGCATAAAATCATTAGCAAGTACTCAGCCCATTCTAAGTACTTAATCATTGTTAGCTCAGGTGCTGGTTATTATTATTGCCATATTATTATCACCTTCACTATCATACTTCTTTTCTTAGGCTCTACCTGGTCGTAGTTTCTGCAACTCTCCTCTATCCCAGGTGGAAGCATCTATCCTCCGTGTAGACTGAGCCCTGCTCTCAGGTGCTAAGACCAGGTCCATCTGAAGTAGGTTTGGAAGCTGTTCTAATTCAATAGTCTCTGGTGGTACCTAGCTGTCCCTCCCTACAGAACTGTCATTCTGTGCATCAGCTTCAATCACTGGGCTTCTTCCAACTGCCTGAAGCCCTGTGCTCCCCCATGCTCTGCCTCAGAAATGGTAACTGGACGGTCATGTCTGAGGCTGCCGTGGCTACCTTCTTAGTGGTTTACGTTCACAGCTAGCTGTCCCATACGTGCAGCTGGGACCCTGTCCTTGAAACCTGCTGGGGCCATGCTGCCTTCTGGCCTGACATCCTGGTTCAGGCCTCACACCCATAGAGTTCTCACTGTCATGCTCTGGTCATTCTAGGGCTGTGCACTGACCCCTGGCTGCTGATCCCTTGACCGACCGTGGCTGCTGCTTCTTTGCTTTGCTTCCCAGAGTAGCTTTCCTTTTGGCAGCTGTAGCTGTGTATGTGATCTGCTAACTTTGCCAGAGTGTGACTTGCTCATATTTGCACTTCCAAGGCTTGGCAGGCAGTAAATACTCAGAAGACATTTATCGAATGATGATTGAATGCATGAATGAATGAATGAATGAATGATACAATGGAGTCATTGACCTTAATGCTGGGAATAACATTGAAACTCATCTAATCTAAACCCTTTTCTTTTTCAGAATTAAAAACTGAAGTCCGGAACCACATAAACCCCTTAGAAGCAAAGTGGAATGTGTAACCAGGATCCTGGCCCCAAATTGGCCCAGCCCAGGAAAGACCAGGGGAACACGCATTCTACCCCACCTTCTGCCATGCTCAAGGGCATAAAATCTCTTTATGTTCTCCAAGGCCAAGAGTAAATGCCATCTTCTAAGACTACATGAGAAGTCTTTCTTTTTTTTTTTTTAACATAAAACAGAAACAGAAAATAAGGTAGTATGGCAAAAAGGGAACTATGCAGAGAAATACTTTTGTTAATTCTATTTTTCTCAACTCACTAAAGTATACAAAAGGGAAATGTGTTTGAGTAAATAAGGAAGATACTGAGTAGAGGAAGAGGACAGTGCACCTTCCTTTTGTTCCCTTGGACTATGCAAGCCCCTGGAGCTGGGGCCGGCCTCCTGACCTTCACTCTGCCTGGGCTGCCCTACCTGCCTGCCTTCTCCAGCACCCCAGGTCCCACCGTGGGCAAGGCATGAGGAAGTGTCCGGGACATGCCAACCGCTCCCTCCGTGCTCATAAAGAACTCCCTCCTCTGAAGCCTGTATGATGGCCCCTGAGCATGTATTGCGGGTACAGTGTGTGAGAATACCGTATACAGTGATCTCACATTCCCTAGTCTTTCTGCCACAAATCCCTGGGCTCCAGTCTCCCCATTCCTGGCCCCAGTTGTCTGCAAGGTAAAGGCAGACTTTGTACTAATACTTCCCCCTGTGTGCCTGGGACATTGTCCATCATGATTCCTGAGATTTGGTTGGAAGAGAAAAGTCCTCAGAAGCACACGACCTCTGTCTCCTGAGAAAGAGAAGATGAGCAAGAAAGTGAGAGAGAGTGTGCCTGCCTGGGGGCTTTCCTAGCTTCTGTGGGGATGATGAGCTCCGGAACCAGGCTGGAGCAAGGTGGAGTCTCTGGTCCCTTTGAAGGTGCCTTGCTCAGGAAGTGGTCGGGGCATCCATACACCCCAGATGTGGCCTCATTCTGCAGAGATGCTTTCCGCCCACCTGTGTTCCAAATACCTGCTACAGAGGGACTGTCCTCCAGGGCTCAGCGCACCTCCTTGACTCAAGGCAGCTAGTATCTTCCTTCCCCAGTTTGTAATGACAGATAGCTAGGAGTTTCCATACCTCGGGCTGTCTGGGCCAGTGCATGTGTGTATGTTGTTGGCCTGATTATTAATGGCACCCATTGGATGACACTCCTTGTAGGTAACTGCGTCCCAGTGGGAACCTGAGGGGCGCCTGGCTGGAGGAGCTGGTGGCTCTCTCACTTTCCCAGCTGGGGCTGCGCGAGGGGGTCTTTGTGCTCACTCTCTCCCCATCACTTATCTGGGCAGCACTTTCCTGAGGGCCGATCCCCGTTGCCGTTTACATCACTGTTTCCCTTTGCTATTAACCATCATTCAGTGTAGAGCCTCACGGGTATTAGAGATGAGGCGACTGAAGTTCACCAAGGTTAAGTGACTCCTTCAAGGTCCCAGCTCAGGGCTGGAGCCTGACAAGGGCCCAGCCACCCTTTTTCTTGGGCTTAGTGTTCCCGATTGGGGAAGGAGAAGTTGTTAGTTTCAGGCAGGGTGTGATTTTTAAAGCCCCATCTTTTCCTCCCCTCCTGCCTGTTCCTCGAGATGGCCAAACAACCAGTTCTTCAGGGGGAGTATTTACTCTTCTGGTAGCTTCTGGCTGATGTTTAGGGGGTATCTACTCACGCAGGTGCAGGAAGACAATTCCATGCTGTCCTTGGCCACAGCAGGAAGGAAGCACCTATTCACTGTATCTTTCTGACTGGGCTTCTCCCTTGACACTACCTGTTGAATCTCTTCTAAAGGGTATAGAGAGGGGCAGGATTTCTCTATGGAAGGAATTAAAGGTAGCAATGTGATTGCAAAGCAGCAGGTGTGGGGACTCATCTCGAAGCTTAAAGTATTGGCAGAGAAAGCATTTTGCTGTTACTTAATGTCTATACTTGTGACAGTGGTGGAGGATGCTGCTGGCAGTCATGGCCGAGTTCAAGTCAGCTCCCCACCCTCCAACTAGCCCTTCACACTGTTCACGCTATCCTTGTAAACCAAGCCCCATACTGAGGCAGTAAATGGAGACATAGGCAAGTCACAGAGTGTGCAGACACACAAACATAACCCAACCCATGCCAACAGTTTGACCCTTGAAGTACAGCGGAAAGATAGAGACCCCTCTGTGTCAGGCCCTCCTGATGTCTACCAAGTGGTGTTATGGGCAAATAGCTCCTGCAAAAATAGAGTCTAATGCAGGAAACTCAGCACCTCCGTCAGCCCAAGTTTTAGGAGTTACACTGGCATAGCTTGATTGGCTGTCAATCCCCTTATCAATGAGCTCCCTTTACTGGCTGAACAGAAATCAATAAAATTGCATTTAAAAATCTTTTTTTTTTAACTTATTTATTTTTGAGAGACACGGTGTGAGCAGGGGAGGGGCAGAGAGAGAGGGAGACGCAGAATCCGAGAAGCAGGCTCCTGGCTCTGAGCTGTCAGCACAGAGCCCGAGGCGGGGCTCAAACCCACGAGCCATGAGATCATGACCTGGGCCAAAGTCGGACCCTCAACCGGCTGAGCCACCCAGGTGCCCCAATATAAAATTGCATTTTAAAGGAGACTGTCTCTCACAGATCTTGTCCGTGGCAAGCCTGGGGTCCCCATTGGCCTTTGTCCTCTGTTCCTTTGTCTGTGCAGAGGAGATGTGTGGGCGTCTTCTGCATGGCAAGTAGGGCCCAGGATCATCTGTTTTCTCTGTGATAGAGAAATGTTCCCTGAGTTCCCCTCTGCAGCGCCGAGTGCCCTCCCAAACAGATGAAGTGCAGGCAAAATATTTCACTTTCATGACTCCAGAACTTGGGACTGGCAGTGGTGCTGAATTTCTTTTATTAGACTTAATTTCCGTGGCAACTGTTCACCCCTAAAGCTACGTGATGATCTTGGGAGCACCCAACAGAAGAGGGGCTTCTGTTTTCTCTTATGCCTCCCTGTTGCTATAGCATCTCTTAGGAGATTCCTGTTTTTCTTTCTCTTTTTTTTTTAAGATTTTATTTTTAAGTAATCTCTACACCCAACGTGGAGCCCAAACTCACAACCCCACAATCAAGCATTGCATGCTCTTCCAACTGAGCCAACCAGGCTCCCAGGCAGATTCTTGTTTCTTGACATAAAAAATTTTTTTTATCTTCCCCAAGTTCATTGAGCCCCCCTGCACACTTTCTAAAGGAACAGGGAAATGCTGAGTGTGCAAATTGTATCATGTAATTTTCCAGCTTTCCTGGTGGGGGGATTGGAAATGTTAACCTGGGGCCCTATAGAAATTATGCCTCTTTGACCTTCATTCCCCCTCACTCCTTTCTATTTATAGATCAGTCAGTATAGAGAAAAACAAGAGTCTTCCCAGACATTTAATATGCTCTCCCACCTCCTGGCTTTTGCTCCTGCTCTCATCCCCCTGAATGCCCTCTCCACCTCTCATTTGTCCGGACCTTCAGAATCTACCCATTATTCAACCTTTCCCCTACTACCATTGCTCTATGTTATGCTTCCTTTTTCTACCTTTTAAAGCATTTCTTTCTAAACTCTTGTTCTTGTAATGCTATGTGTTTCAGGTATATAACAGTATTCTTTCAAGTAAGATACAAACTCTTTGAGGATCAAAATTATTATCGACAATAGGTATTTGAATTGCCTCTGCCCTGGTAGGAAGTGTGTCCCATGGAAGAAGATGCAAAGAGAAGCCAGACTCAGAAAATTAAAGCAAAACTGTCAGCTACATGAGGGCAGGGATTTTGTTTTGTTCACTGCTTAAAACACATGAAGGCTGAATGAGGCTTAGAAGTTGTCCAGGCCAGTCTTTTCACTTTATAAATGAGCCTCAAAAGCGAACAGCAAAGGAGCCCAAGAATGTGTCTAAACTGGAACGCAGATGAAGCCCCCTCTTGGAGATCTCTCTCCTACCCCATGCCTCCCCCACAGCAAGAGTTTAGCATCAAAGATTACATTTTGGAAAATAGATGTTTTCCGGTTGGCTTTGACTACACCTGACTCAGCTGACTTTGCACCTGCATCAGCTGACTGCACCTGACTCAGCTGACTTTGCACCTGCATCCCCTCTTCCAGTGGCCAGGAGTGCTGGCTCTCAAAAGTCTGTTCCATCCTCTTGGTCTTAAGTTTGTAATGAACCCACAAAATTATTAGGTTGGATTGGACTGAGGTGAATTAAGCAGTGGAGACAGTGTTGTTACAGCCAAGAGAGACAGTGAACTTGATTCTCAGGCCCTGGTCCCACTGGTTAAAAATGAAACAATAGGGGTGCCTGGGTAGCTCAGTCGGTTAAGCATCTGACTTTGGCTCAGGTCATGATCTCATTGTTTGTAGATTCAAGCCCTGCATGGTCGTCTGTACTGATGGCTCAGAGCCTGGAGCCTGCTTAAGGTTCTGTGTCTACCTCTCTCTCTCTCTACCCCTCCCCCACTTGTGCTCTTTCTCTCTCCCAAAAATACATACATACATACATGCATACATACATACATACATACATAAGAAGCAATAATAAAACATAGGGTTTACTGAGTGCTCCTGATATGGCAGGGTCCTAGCTTTTTCTATATATCTTCTCACTTATTACAACTTCCCATGAGGCAGGTGCTCTTATTACTGATTTTAGAAATGAGGAGACTGAGGTACAGAGAGAGAAATTAAGCAACCCATGGAAAAGGAAAGGAAATACCAAGATGGAGATGGGGAAATTGTCAGGATTCTACGATTCTTCTGTTATCATAAGAATCTATGGGTCTCATACAGAAAAAAACATTTTTTCCCACCACTGTGGTTGGAAAATCCACATGAGTTTAAATCGAAGGTTGAAAACAATTCCCCATGAGCCAGCTGTTTGCTTTGGCTACATAGTGTTAAAAAGAAAAAAAATTTGTGAATAACATTTAAAATTGGTAGATGGTTTATGGAATTGTTGGTTTTTGGTTTCTCTTGTAAAACTGGTGGAAAACTGTGTTTCTGTGCTGCAAGAGGTAGCTGGAGCTGAAGAATGGTGGGTCCTTCAGACAGCTTCCCCAGTCCCCCATAATGCCCTCTATGTGCTACCTCTCCCCAACATGGAGCTGAAGAGATTCAGAATATGCCACGTTGAAATATGCCCACTCTGACACGAGGATTATTTTAAATTGAATGCAGCTAAGAGAAAGCAAACATGGGCTGAGCTCTCTGCTGCCCCCCTCCCTGCGTGAAAGGGAGCATAAATTCCCTGAAGGTGAAGGTGGCCCCCTGTACATTTCCCACAGCAACAAAGGCAAAACAGCCTTTCTAGCAAAGACTAGCCAGCACCAGGAAAGAGTTTATACAAACTCACTTGACTAATCCTTATCTTCCATTAGCTTCCCCCACATATTTACCTCTCCACAGTGTGCAACCCCCAAAAGCCTAAGTCCCTTTTCTTTGGTCTTATCACTTCTTTAAAAAATTATCATTCTTCTTTAAGATGCTCTAGAAGCCCCAACTTCCAACTACCCCTGTGAGTTATTCATCACCTACTCCTTCTATGTGCATGTGCCACGCGTGTGCTAATAAACTTTTGTAGGGGTGCCTAGCTGTCTCAGTCGGTAGACAATCTCAGGGTCGTGAGTTCAAACCCCACATTGGGCGTGGAGCCTACTTTTAAAATAAATAAATAAATAAATAAATAAATAAATAAATAACAAATAAATAAATAAATAAAAATAAACTTTTGTTAGTTTTTCCCTTGTAATCTGTCTTGTGTCAGCTTAGGTTGCAGGGCCCCATTCCAGAACATAAAAGAGTACAAGGAAGAAGATTGTCCTCCCTTCAGAGGCCACACTTGGTTGTCATGATGCCTGACCTACTTCCCTCCATCATATTGCCTGCCAGGCCCCCAGAATCACTTCAGTTTGAGACACCTACAGTGCGTACCTACAGTGAGTTCTATAGTGTCTTTTCTGCTACTCAGGGACTGATTCTTCATAAGAAAAAGGACCCTAAAAGGCTTCTGAAAATAAATGATCTTTCTAAATTAGAAGGATGAATTATTGTCAAAATAACAAACCTCACTTTCCAGTGTGGGAAAACCTGTTGGAATAATTTCTCTAGAAAGAAACAATTTCGTTATATGGAAAAAGCGGCCTCTGTTCAGCAACCCTTGAATGGCAGCATCAAACATTAGAACTTTGCCAAACCAATTTTCCCCTTTCAAATTTAACACTGCTCCATTTATCTCAGTGGGGACTAAAGACCAGCTAAACTTGAAGTCATAAAGCTGAGGCTTTTTGAATGATTTTGGTCAAAACAGCTCCTTTGTAAGCAGGCAAAGTGTGCTTATTTAATGTTCTTCCTTCTCAAAGGAGACTAAAGAGAAATTTCTAAAATTTTCCCCAAACATTTTGCCTCTGAGCGGATTATAAAGGTGGAGAATTTCAGCTGGAAAAGGGAAGCACATTTCAGAATGTTATCAGCTCTCAGAAATAGGAGATTATAATGGAATCAGGGTTTCTCCCCCTTGCCTGTGACTAGTGTGCTTCTGTAATCACTATAATAATGATGTTTTGCATTTGCATTGCTCCATTCATTCTTCTGAGGGACTCAAAAAGCTTTACAAACATTATCTCATTAAATCCTCTCAACCTCCCTGTGAGGCAGGTAATGACAAGAGAGATTATCCCTGAGGTACAAGGTTCCCTTGGGCGGTGCAGGGATGAGACGAGCTGCCCATAATCCCAGGCCAGGTCCCCACCAGGCTGGAAATGGAGCTCTGGTCTACAGAATGCTGGATGGAGCTTCATGTGAAGAACAGTGTTTCCTAGGGGATGTCAGCAGTGACTTTGTTCCCCCACGTGTCCTTGCAGGCCTCCCAGAGGCTCATGCAAAGGGAAACCATGTCTGGGTCCTCCCATCTGGAAGCTGTCTGGGGGCACTGCGGACAGAGGAGGCATTCAGTGAATATCACTGAATGCGTGAATGCCACTTCAGTCCCAAGACATCCAGCTGCACTTGGCCGTGCTAACGTTTCAATTATACCCAAGGGCTGAATTTTCAGAGGCTTTCCTTTCCTTTTGAGACACTGGAGCTCATTTTCAAATGTGGCAGTGGGTATCTATACCTGGTGATGTTTTCAGTGGGGGCAGATTGAGATACCGAGGTAAAAATCTTGCTGAGGGGTGTATTGGGAGTGTATTTATGGGGAAAGGGGTAATTAACTGGACCAATCATGTAAATTAGCTCAGATACACTGACCTCCAGAGCAACTGGCCTGACCCCAAAGGAAAGTAAATGGCAGTGGAGGAGGGGAGGGGAGCATGGGGAAGATGATGAATTTTAATAAGAATGGGAACTACTGACTTCTGTAGTAACATTACTACTCAAGGCTCAGGATTCTCATTTCTATTCTGTCTTCCCTAGAGAATAGATGGAAGAGTCGGCAAAGATTGAGCAGACCGTTGAGCCGGCTACGGTCTTTACATCCAACTTTTCAAGGGGTTCTCAAGAAAACATAATCTTTGGTCATCTCTTCTGGACCTCATGTTTATCATCATCTAATAATTCTTACAGATCGCACAAGGGCACAGTGTATAGAAAGCTGTTTACAACAGCCGTGCTTTGGGTGGACGAGACGTGTAGTTGGGAACAAAAGTAATAGTTTCCGGAGGCCAAATGTAGGAACATCTCTCAGGAAGTAACACCATGCAAATGCAAGGTGTCTTCTTACCGGTGATTTCACTGTAGACCTCATTTAGCTCAATTCCTTACCTCAGTTCAATTAAACTATTATTTACCGCACATTCGTCAAAACTAAAAGCCAGACAAGGTTACGTGACTTGGTCAAGATCACTTCATTAGTTACATCATTGAAAAAATAAAAACAAATCAACTCACTGGAATTAATGTTGCTATTTTTCATGGGACACAAATAAAGGCGATATTAAGCACTGCATGAATTCATGTTAATGAAATCCAGTTATGGTTTTTAATCAGCATGCTTTTTATGCCTTCAAGGCCTTGGGTATGAGCATAGAATATGTGCCTATTAAACGTATAGATACCATATAGATGGCAGGCAGATATGAAACAGGGCATCGGGATGTTAGAACTGAAGTTTTAAAAGACTGTGAGAGTCTAAAACTACAGGCCAACATGAATACAGATACATTTTTTTTTTTTTTTTTAGGTAGGGACTCTGCATTTAGTTTCTAAGCCTGTCATGCAAGGACAGAATATGGGTCCCATAGGACATTAGTCCAGAGATTTTACTAAAACGTTGTGCATGTATATTCACCCTAAGGGAAGATGCTCAAAACAGCCAAGTTCTGACTAAGACCCATTAATCTAGGCAACCAAACACTCGGTGGCATGTGAATCACTTTGTCAATCTGTGACAAATCTCAAGACCCTTAAATCTTCGCATTTTCTAGAATGTTCTAAGGAACTGTAAGCTGCAGGTGGGCCGACACCCAGCACGGGAAGCCTTGGCAGAGGAGATGAAACCTGAATGCCCTGAAACCTGATGCATTCTGAGCTACTCCGTGTCTCCAAGCTACAGGAGCCAAAGGGCTTCCCCCGAGGTCACACATCCAGTAAATGGATAGTGGCCTCCAACTTCACCCCTCACTGGCCTTCCGTTTACCCAGAAGCAATTCCTAAGGGCGGGCTGCAGCCCCAGGAGAGATGTGAGGCTGGTCTGGGGGTCTCGTAGCAGGAGGGAGGGGGGGCCGGTGCCAGCCTCAGTGGGGGCTGGTTCAGAGGCTCCTCCCTTTCTGGAGCTCCTTGCCTGGCGGAGACGTCACAACAATGCCACAGGGGCAACGGCACGGTGGCCCCACCGAGGCAAACATGCCCCCTGTGCTTTCACCTCAGGTACTTAGAGGACTCTGAGGAGCTGTTGGAGTTGTCATGACAACAGAAGCAGGCCATTAGAGCTTTATGCGAAGATGTGAGGACTCGGGGGTCTGTAGTTCCTGCGTGTGGCTGAACGGAGCGCACGGGATTAATGGGGTCACAGCAGCGGTGCACCTGTCATGCGTCAGCAGTAATGGGTCCGGCCCCCTCCTCCTCCTCCTGCTCCAGGGGGCAGGGTGCGACCCAGCGGGGAGATAGGGTCTGGGAACAGCCCAGGCTTCTTTCTAAGTCCCGGTGGGCAGGTTCCCTGACAACAGGTCTCACAACTGTTTTCTGTACTACTTGAGACCAGAAGACTCACTTCCCAGATAGCAAGGGCAGTGTGGTTTCGTGGCAAGAGGATGGTACCATTCAGAAAGGAGGCAACCCCTTAGCTTGGATAGGTTGCCCCAGGCTCGGGCGCTGGGGTTGCTTGACAGGAGGGCGGAGGGCTGGGCCAGATGGTACAGAGTCCCTCCTTAGGACTTCCATTTGACTGCATACCTACCTATCCTGGCGTCCTTTACGTTTGAGCACTTTACATAGTGATTATAGTACTCAACAGCACAGATTCCGGAGCTGGACTCAGGTTGTAATCCCAGCTTTACCACTTCTATGCTGTGACCTTGAGCAGGTGCCTGACCTTTTCTGTGTTTCAGAGAACTGTGTCTGTACAATGGGGATAATAATGCTAACTACCTTCTAGAGATGTTGTGATAATTATATGAGTTAATACGTGTGGTATTGAGAATAATGCTTGGCATATAGTCAACATTAAAAATACATTAGCCATTACTAAAAGAATCGTTAGTATTATTACTATCAATCTGGACTTGCCTAATGAAGATGTCTTCTAAAATGAGAAGGCTGGGGGGGCCTGGGTGGCTCAGTCGGTTAAGCATCAGACTTCAGCTCAGGTCACGATCTCGAGGTCTGTGAGTTCGAGCCCCGCATCGGGCTCTGGGCTGATGGCTCAGAGCCTGGAGCCTGCTTCCGATTCTGTGTCTCCCTCTCTCTCTGCCCCTCCCCCGTTCATGCTCTGTCTCTCTCTGTCTCAAAAATAAATAAACGTTTAAAAAAATTAAAATAAGAAGGTTGGAAAAAATGATCTCCCCCTGTATGTGGGATAGTTCTGTAAACATGGTCTTGTATGTCATTCTTGGCTAACAGTATCTACTTGAGTTAAAGACGATTTGGCCCAGCAGAAGGTAAGGCTTCTATTTATGCCCATATGTGAGCTGCACTCCCAGATGCTGACCTTGTTGAACTGGATGGCTCCACAGCCGTAGTACACACAGGACTAGCACATAAAGACAGGACGGCCGTGTATGGTTAAGTTGGTTGCATCCTGCACGAGAGTGGCCACCTCACATGTGAGTAGGAGTTGAAATTCAGTTCATGCTCCACTCTCTAAAGCATGCCCCTCAGCTGGGGCTGAGTCAGCCTGGAGAAAGGAGTGTCTTTTCTTAATTTTTACAAAGGCACCCAGTAGGATACCAGCAGCCTTATGACCTTTGAGAAGGTCACAGAAAATTCTGATCTCGACCCAAAAAGGTTGGGGGGGGGGTGCTTGTGGATAATGGTGCAGGGTAAGGCATTTCACTCACTTATGCAATAAAGGAACTTCTGAATCTGTGCTGGGATCTTGATTGAAACAATTTCTTGCATTTTCTTTATCTGACATTTTGTCCTCTTTCTGCTACCTTATGCAGGGCTTGTTTAGATTAATTTTGCTGATCAGATCAAATCACTTTGCCTATATTGGAAATGACACACAGCCTCTGTGTATTTACCCGTATTTGTATGTGTGGAGAAATGTGTCTACAGATATGAAACATGAAAATGCAGAAATGCCTTCATCTCCTTTATCTTCAGTTTGTGTTTAGCCAACTTTGATAGTCCAGTAGCTACCCTTCTCAGAGGAGTGTGGTGAAAAACCACCCCTCCCCTCCCCCCTTAAATCGCTCTGTAGAGAGCGAGTTTTGGCAAGGTCATACCACCAATCTGGAGTCGTTGAAGATGCTGAGGCCCTTGTTTCGTCCTGGGGTTGACCAGGGTTGACCCCTGTTTACATTCAGTCAGTTACAGGTTTATGTGTCTGGGGAGTGTGTGACCAACATGGATGGCTGTAGGCACTATGGGGAGATGCCACATGGCAGAAGGGAAAAGTAAGAGTGCCAAGTCGAGAGGCTTAGTTTCCAGGCTGGGTCTGTAATATTAAAAGCTGTGAAACCTCAGCAAACATCCAGCTGCTCAAACCTGAGCTTCTTGGTCTGTGAATGGGGATAATAATACTCTGCGAGTGTTCGTAGGGATAAAATGTTATCAGGCGTGTGAAAATTATGAAACACTACATACAGTCAACAAGCAGATTCCGCTAAGAGCCCCCAAGAACGTGTTGTGTGCCACATAAAGCAATACACAAGGGAATTGTTCCTGCCATCCACTCACTTGCGATCTGTAAAATGAGGATGATGTTATTACGTTATCTCTACAGTCCCTTTCAGCTTTAGGGCTCCTTCTTACTCTATTTCTCTATGATGGAATAATGACAGAATTTTAGAGGTGGGAGGGGCAGTGGGGAAGAAAGAAGAAAGAGCAAATAAACATCCAAAACAGGCAACAACGTTTGAAGGGGGGGGGGGGGTGCGAAGCGCCTGGGGCTTAATGAAGCTGCCTTGGAGGAGACCCTCGGGGTCCCTGCTGGCCTACCCTGTCACCCTTCTGCACAGAGCAGGGAGGGCCAAGGACCTCTGGGGAGACATGGTGAGGTTACCAGGGTGTCAACCAGACTTTCTTCCGAGTGGTTTTGGAAGTTTATGGATCTGCTTTTAACTGGTAACATAAGTATTTGCTCTCCGGGCTCTTGCCCAAAAAAATAAATCCTCAAACTAGCTGCTGCCTAATTATCATCAAAGGATCAGAGGCAGAAAGTAGTGTTCCTGTCATCGTCGGAAGGTCATGCAATCTACTCAGCCCTCCCCGGGTCACTTGGTCCTTAACACTCACTTCCTCGGGCTTGGTAAAACCTGGATTCTCTGGCCCCACCCCCAGCTTCCGGTTCAGTTTCGCCTTGGGGTGGAGCTCAAAAATTTGCATAGCTAATAAGTCCCCAGGGGACGCTGATGCTGTAAGGTTCAGAGCTACTTTGAGGATGACTCATCTCAACGATGTCAAGTTTATCAGGTCAAGCCTAAAGCAGACCGATACATACTCGAAGCACATTTGTTTTAATTTCTGTCCTGTAAGGTATCATTCACAGATCCCTGCTAGGGTAACCGTGCTGGCTCTGTGTCCTCACTGCAGGAGGAATAATATAAGTAACAGTGAAGAAATGACTGGCATCTTTGCTGTTGTGAAGATGTGGAGGACATCAGCTGCTACAGGTCCCAGTGTTCTTTTATTAGGATCCAAGAAAGAAATCTCTGTCAGTTCTCAGAAGCAGGGAGAGAAAAATGCTTTTCTTTCTTTCTTTCTTTTTCTTTCTTTCTTTCTTTCTTTCTTTCTTTCTTTCTTTCTTTCTTTCTTTCTTTCTTTCTTTCTTTCTTTTCCAGAATGATTAGGATGCTTTTCCCTTCCAGGTCCCATGACTTCATTTGGCCACTAGAAAGCTCTCAGGCTAACACACAGCCTATTTCTAATAAAGAGAACTTTATGGCACGTATTTTAGGGCACTGATCTTCCGTGTCATATATTTTTATTTAGTCTCGTTTTCCTTTTTCTGTTTTTTTTTTTTTCTTTTGTAATCTTACTCAAATCCTTCCTGGAATGAGGGAAGAATAAATAAATAAATGCACAAACAATGAAATAAAGGAATGGTGAAAATTATGTGCGCTAGTTCTGAGAGGACAAGAAATAGCGTGGTAATAGAAGTTGGTGTCAGTAAACGTGTGCTGTTTGTCTGTTTTAGTGCGGTAGGTAACAAAAGTGATTTACCCGAGATCCACCAGCTGTATGCTGTAGACCTGGCACTAAAGTATAAATCTTCTTGCTCCAGAGACAGAGACCTTTTTTTCTAGTCTTTCCTGCTTCCTGTACATAAAGCATCGAGATAACTGGGTTCCTTGCCTTGGTGTTTAGTGTCAAGTTATCCAACCTGAGAAATCAATAAAATGAGTTTGCTTTGAGCCCAGATGCTCTCTTCCCAAAGGAAATAGGAAGGGGTCAGTACAAATTTATAAAAACTTGGAAAGATGGCCTAGTCATTAATAAAGAATTTTTTTTTTTTTTTTTTTTTTTTAGTTTGGAGATGGTTGCTAATGTCTCCCACGTCTTGGCAGTCACTTAATATATTGGTACCAGTAGGGGCAGGAAGTGTTAGATTTTTCCAGAATTCCAAAATGATGCTTCAAAGAATTCAAACAAAAAAAATCACAGGGTGACCACGGAGAGTGATTCTAACAGTTAAGTAGCGGCCACTGTTCACATAGCCCGTGTCCCAGGGTTAATCAGGGGGTGGGGGCAGCTTAGCAGTCTGTGTGGATCACTCTGGACTCAGCATCCGTGAGCCACGAGGTGTGGGGCACCCTCAAGACAGCCCGGCACCTGTTTACTCCTTTCAGGAGGCCCAGATGGGTGGGAGTAAACCCTTCCTCTTCCCAGCACCTCTGCGCCCTGCCCTCACCACACTGCGCTGAAGTTACCTACTCCAGTGCCCATGTGTTTAGACTATAGACCTCTCTCAAGGGACAGCCAGAGAAGATTCCAGCAGCACCAGCATAGGAGACCAAGCCCCTTTTTATTTACCTTGTTTTCTTTTCTTTTTTCTTTTTATTAATTCTTTTAATGTCTATTTATTTTTGAGAGAGAGACACACATACACAGAGTGTGAGTGGGGGAGGGGCAGAGAGAGGGGGAGACACAGATTCTGAAGCAGGCTCCAGGCCCTGAGCTGTCAGCACAGAACCTGATGCGGGGCTCGAACCCAAGAACCATGAGATCATGACCTGAGCTGAAGACGGACGGACACTCAACCGACTGAGCCACCCAGGCTCCCTTGCCTCATTTTATTTTCAAGTGAGTAGATTAAAGGTGCACCGAAAAGCTTTTAACCTTGCTAAGTGGTTTGGGAGTGGTCCAGCAGGCCTGATTTCCTCCTGTGCCCACCATGAGGACCTACTGGACCCTGATCAACCTTGACCATCTTGGTTAAGGAAGCCAAACTGAAAGGAGGTCGGGAGGGAGGGAGATTAGTACGGTGTAGCCCTCCCCCTTCCCTGCTGCCCCTTTCCTAATGAATTCTTCAAACTGCATCCAAAGGAGGAGATGGGCAGAGGTGGGCCAGCCCACTAACCAGCTGCATTAATCATGTTCCATCCCTTCAGCCCAGCAAGATGGATGACCCGACAGCAGGCCAAGTGTTCAGGTGCAGTGCTAATAATAAGCTTAATTCAGCACTTTTTGATCTTCACAGGAGCCCCCATCCCAGCGCCTCACCAGTCCTATGAGGAAACGGGTACACCAAAAGCTGGCATGGGGTTCCCAGGGGCTTTGGGTTAGAGAATTGGGCTAGCCTCAGCACTCCTTTTGCAGTTGGGAAGTCTCAGGCTGGGAAAGGTCACCCAAGACCACAGGAGGAAAGCAGGGCACAGTGAAAAAAACACTATTTCGTGCCGATGCTATCTGGCTGCCCAGAGAGGAGAGGGAGTAAGAGACAGACCGGCTGACTCCACTGTGCTCCAGCTTTTCAAGAACCTACACTTATGCCATTCCCTCCCCTCCTCTCCCTTTACACCCCGTTTGTCCTTTGAGAACCAGCCTATTTTGTGTACAACTGATGGACTGACTGACTGTTTGGGGGGGGGGCATTCAAAGGTGGTTCCAGTGCAACTCCCATGTACGTGTCACGGCCCCCTGAGTCCCCGATACCCTTATTCTGTCACCCTATGCTGTGAGCCAACCAGGGTAACACGACCACTATGACTCAAATCATACCTATAAGTGCCTGAGGGAGGGGTGGCCAGAGATGCACAAAATGTGGCTTTTGCCCCCAAGGAGTTTACAGCCCCCAGGGGAGGAGAAACCGTACACAAATGAAACACCCAGAGAGAAGATCTTGACAAGGTATAACTAATGGGTTGGCTTGGATTTCATCTTTTTTTTTTTTTTTTTTCCTCCAGTGTACCAAATGGAGGAAGTATAGGCAAAGGGTCAAATGACAAAATGGTAGGCAACAGAGGGAGAGCGGATAATAGCTCATTCTCAGATTGGGCAGTCAGACCTCACATCATAAAGAATTGTCTGTACATAAATAGTAAATCCAACAAAAACCATAAGCTTTAGAGTCAGATAGACATTACCCTGAATCCTGGCTCCTCTATTTATGAGCTGTCTGGCCCCAAGAAAGCTGTTTAACCTCTCTGAATTTCAATTTTCTTAGTTGCAAAATGACCTTGATAATATCTGTCTCATTGTTGGGAGACTGATATGATTCAAGGAGGTTAAGTGTGTAGTGCTATTCCTTGGTCAACACTGGCATTAAAAAAAAAAAAAAAAAACACTGGTTCATTCATTTACTTTCTCAGTCATTCAACAAATATATAATGAGCATCTGCTGTGTCCCAGACATTGTGCTAGACCTGGCATACATCAAGCGTGAGTGAAAAAGACAGAGTCCTTGTCACCAGGAACATGGCATTTGTGGCCAGGGAAACAGATAAGCAAATGGACAATTATCATTCAGTCTGTTAAGTGCAAGGATGAAGGAAGCACAGGTTGTGCCATGGCAGACCAAGACCTCTTAACATTTCCTTTTCCATCTCCTTAGTCACTTGCATTATTTTTTTTTTCCTTTCCTTCTTTTAAGATTATCTGGCCAACTGATTTGTTTTTTCCTTTTGCTGATAAATCTTTAGTGCTCTAAGGAATGGCTGGTCACTTCATCTGCCCAACCAGCAAGCATGACAGCCTTTCTCATCTTTCAGAGTTTCTTTCCTCCTGCCTGGTTGTCCTTACAATTCTTCAAAAGCAGGCTTAACCCCTGATTGTTCTCTGCTCTTTGGCCCAGCCATTTATCAGGGGGTTGGCAGGAGAGATTCGGTGTTGGGAAGGGTTAGGCGAAGTCCTGGATGGAAAAATCCCTGATATGGAGCTGAGGGAAAGAAGAAGCAAAGGCACATTGTGTGCACTTTGCTTCATCCACCCTTTCGTTCTTAAACAGACAATCATTTATTTGATATGGGCTAAGATTTATGTCATGACTTATGGGACTGGAGATTTGGGGGCAATAAAAATTTGTCAGACTATTCAGACCTGTCATCTTCTGAGTGCCTTCTTCAGGTGCCAAGGTTTCCTTAACTACCCAGATAAGTCTTCCAGATGACTGTCAGATTCTCTGTCAAGGGGATCAGTCTGTTTTCTACTGGGCTGCTCTATGGGCCAGCAGGGCCCTCAAGGATGGATGCTGGGCTTGAAAGAAGCCAGCCTCTGGCAGAGAGTGATGTACCCGCAATGAACAACATGGCCTGCTGTGTTGGCACGTGCTTCTCTGAGCTCTCAGTACTGTGGTCCTCGCAAGGAAGTGAGATGGTGAGATGCAATTGAAAGAATCCTGGACTTGAGTTTAAGAACCCAAAATTGTAATTCTGTCACAAATTAGTTTACGTAACTCTGGGAAAATATATTAATCAGTCTGTGCCTCAGCTTCCTCACCTGTAAACTGAGAAGGGACTCCTAGTTTCCCTAGGAATGGCTACAAGCTGACAGAGTTCCTGAATTTGATTTACAGATGCCTCATGGGCTCTTGTTCACAGAGGCACTGTTGATGCTCTGCCCAGGCCCCATCCCCCCCTGAGCTTCTGTGAGCCTCCACTTCTCCATGCTTAGTTCTCTTCCAAGGACAGCCCACTGGCCACCTGGGCTGTCTGGGAGGTTATCTTCCACCACCTCACCTCCCCCTGGCCCTTAGCCAACGCCTGATGCATGCAGGAGCCCAAAAGCAACGTTGTCTCAAGTCTGAACAAACTCTTGCATGCCTGCCCTCCAGAGTTCCCCTGAAGACTCAGACTGAGATGGACTTTGCCTGAAATATCTCCTTCCTTGGCTTCCTCCTCCTCCCTGTTCTGCTCCCTCCCTCTAATACTACATTCTCCCGGGCCACTTTCACACGCATCCTCATTCTGGGGTCTGCCTGTGGGATCCCAAATCTGAAAAGTTAGTAGAGTTCATTCTGCCAATAAAATATCCACCTATCATTTTTTTCTTTCTGTTACTTCCTTTCTATATTTCCAGTATTTCTGGCCTCTGTGTAAACTGTGCTTTGGCCAATGGTAGAGGATTGTTGAGACTGAGTAGCCTTGAGATTGTAGGTGAAATACCAAACTGGCAAATAGCTCGAGAGAGAAAGAGATTTCAGGTAAGATGGAGAATATGGAGACTATCTCCTTTAATTCCTAAAAGCCTAGAAGGACTAGGTTTTTACTAAGCACTTATGCAACCCTGTAGTCAACACTCAGACATGTGATTACAACATACATGGAAGTCTAATGGGTTGGTTCTTGGAAAAAGTAGGTGGGAAACATTCTTCCCAATTCTGAGCAACTATAGAACTTAATGGTCCTCTAAGGCACCTCTGCTTTTCCCCACTAGATTGTACTTGTTGTGGATACATCTTATCTTCCAGACTGAATGTCCCTGATGGACAGAATTCTTATTTGATGAGTCACCAAGTACATAGACCCCCAAGCACAATGTTTAATTGTCAGAACTCAATAAACATTGTTTGAAAGAATAAAAATGGACATGAAGAGCAGTATAGTGGTTAGAAGGGTTATCAGCAGTGGAGTTGAGCATATAGGTTCAAATCAAGCTCTGGGCTGACTGGTGTAAGTTATATTAGCCCCTGTCCCCTTCCCCCTCAATTTCCTCATCTGTAAAATTGGGATGACACTAACTACTTTGTGAGGTTTTCCTAAGGCGCATGAGCTATTATCCTTAGAGGAATTATGAAAGTTTCAAACACACTACAGCCAACGAACTAACACTTGCTGCTGCCGAGCCCGGTTGGTTCTGTAGTCTGAGAAAGGACAGCAGAGCCTGAAGACCTTGTGCCTTACTCAGCGATCCAAGGAGACTTGCTGACCCCACATGTTTTCCTTCCATAACAGCCCATCCTGGAAGCACTACAAGGCTTAGAGGTCTTTGTTGTTTTTATATTCGAGAAATCTTCTGTTGTCATATTATTCTCTAACAAGTGGATCTAATCAAGAAACTTTCTGATAGTACACACTGCTATGGAAATGTAATATATGGTAACGGTGGTGCTAGAAATCAATGGGGTGAAGACAGATTGCTTACAAGATGGCATCAACTTCATAAACCTATTTTGCTTACCCATTTGCTGCAGATATCTTTCTGGAGAAAAACACAATGAGATTCCTTTAAATGAGCATCAACACAAAGTAGAGTTTGCAGATTAAAGGACTAAATACAATTATTAGGAAAAGGTTGATGGAAGAAAATGTAAGAGAGTTGCTTTGTGATCTTGGAGTAAAGAAAGAACATCCTAAAATTTTAAAAACATAAGGCATAAGGCAGAGAAAAAAAGTTGAATCTGATTGAAAATTAAGGATTTATGAACAATATGGATAAAATTGACAGTTGATATTGGGAGGAAATATTTGTAATGTCTGAAATTGACAAAGGACTGATGTGTAAAATGTATAAGGACCTCCTGCAAATCAATGCAAAAATACAGAAAATCTATCAGAGACATGGGCAAAGGATGAGAATAGGAAATAAAAAAGACTAAACCCCAAAGCATAATAAGCATAAGAAGAGCTGTTCAAACACATTAGTAATCAGAAATGTGCAAAGTAAAATAATGAGACACCACTTTAAACTGGGGGAGTGACAAATTATAAAGCTAGATGACACCAGGCATTGGCATGGATGTGGGGTATAGAAACCCTCAAGCCCGGCAGGTGGGAGCATAGTTTGGTGTAGCCATTCTAGAGAACAATCCTCAGTCAAATGGAGCGCACACAACCCAGGACCCAGCCAATCTGCTCTGGGAATACATTTGGAAGAACTCTCTTGGAGGTCCACAAAGAGGCACGTGCTAGACCCCTCCTTACAGCACTGTTTGCTGGGCAGTGTGGTGGGGATTCTCTGAGATTCTATCCTGAGGAATGGATATGCCACACATAGAACATGTACACCATGGAACACTTTGCAGCTAGAGGAAGCTGTAGCCTAAATGTACATACAGTAACCCAGATGGAGCTTCCAAGCACAGTATGAAGTAGAGAAAGTAAAAACTTGAGTTAAATTGATTACTCAACTCAACTTACATATATATAAAATGTGGATTGACAATACACGTAGTTTGCAAGAACATATGCACACATCAAACACGTTAGAATCATTGCCTATGGAGGTAAGAGAATGAGTGGGGAATGAAGATCAAGGAAGATCAATGAAGATTCCCTACTGGGAATGGGGTCCATCTTTTCTGTCTTTGTCTGGTACCTGCTGAGGTTGAGGTGATTTGGGTCTTTGGTTGAAGACACTTGAGGGTTTTAGAAAATGGCAGTTGGACTTGGTAGTGGTGTCATCTGATGTGTCATCCTCAGCAATACCTTGCAGATATCCCCACACTCTTGGGTCTTGGCTTTTACTTTGCAGGCATAGGGACAATTTCTGTCATTAGCCAGGTGACACTGGGCCCACTCGTGTTAACTGAGATGCCTGTGAGGCAGAGGTAAATGTCAGAAGGCCAGCTGATTAAGTTACAATGAGAAGTAATTGTCATACAAGCAGAGCATTAAATGCTCCATGATTAGAGCATTGTCTCCCCGTAGTCAAACTACAAGAGAAGCCAAATCATAATCAGAAGTTTTCTTTGATGGAGACAGAGATAAAACCAACAGAACTTAAATGATGTTATAAAAAGTCAGTCAACGGACAGAGCTTGAGGGATTGTCACGTGCCGGAGATAGTCTTGCTAATGAGAACATAATACCAGGATCATATACCTATGGAAATTTGGATACATATGTAACACCTAATCAAATGCACTCAAGTCAAAAATACTCTGAAGATTGGGAACATAAACAAAAGCTTGATTCCAGACAAATAACATAACCAACCACCTTAGGAGAAACATCCACCTTAGGAGAACAAAACCCCCCTTGGTTTCTGCAGACAGGGGATAAATGTAAAGAAGCCTTCTTACACCTGTCAGTGCTGAGTTTTACTTAAGCCCTGGATCCCAGAAAACAGGGAAGGTAAGAAACATCCCATCCTTTTCTCTTTCGGGAAAGATCCACCCTTCTTCAGATAACCTAGGTAAGACTCATGGATGTCCCCCTTGTTTACCTATGTCAGGGCTAGACACAGATCCTCTCAATTCCCATTCTCTGCCATAAATGATTAGCTGAACCATTTCTCCCCACTGATCAATTGGAAAAAAAGTGCTAGTTATCAAACTTTGGTTAAGCTTCTCTCTCTCCCCCACATCCCCGAACTTTGGTCAGCATTCACCTCCATGACATCCCCTCCTGATAATAAGCTGGACTTGGGGTCATCCCCTGCTCTACTGCCCTATCATGCCACCCTTCCAGCCGATGTCCCCAGCCCTGGCTCTTTCTAGCCTGGTTTGCTCCTCCCTATAAAAGAATACCCCTTTGACTCCTTGGGATGCTTGCAGATCTATGTTACAGGGTCTCCGTATTGCAGTAGCTCCTTTCTCCATTCTTGAAATAATCCTTTCTAGCAGTCTCTCTTCACCAACTTGGGGTTTTTAAAATTTGATACACCTCAGAGACCTTCCCCTCCAGCACTCCTGGAGGAGATATGCCCATCTCGACTCTTTGTAAGTATGTCAGGAAAGGAGAGAGAGAGGGAGGACAGGGGTCTTGAGAGCTTGCTATGTGCTAGGAGCCTCAGTGGCATTTTCCCTTCCTGTGGGAATATTCCATCACTTCATCACCAAGGCTGCTTGATGTTCCCAGTTGGCCTGGAAACCCAGATGCTCTTGCCCAGCTTCTACTTTAAAGGTCACCCTTTGATGTTTCTGTTGAAATCCCCTCCTTCTTGCCCTTTGCATGGTTCTTTACTGATGCATTTATTTATTTAAATTTAAAAAGTTGCAGACTGACTTAACCTGGCCCATCGTTTGGGAAGAAAGTGGCATCGCTTTTGATCCCCTGAGGCTTGTGGTCACCTGGGGATTGTTCTTCATTTCATCATGTTGGTGTGATGTCCACCCAAGTCCCTTGTATAAGGTATATTTTTTGCTCATCAAACATCTATCCTGGTCTCCATTCCTTTCCCTTCTATTCTTGACCTCCTTTACTTCCTCCTTATGTTGACCCATTAACAAATGAATTAATTGGTTCACTACACTGCCTGTGTTTCAAGGGTTGTTCTAGGTACTAGAAACACATAGACACCCTGTCCCTGCCACTGAGTAGCTCCCAGACAGCGGTGGAGACAGACATACAAAGTAATATAGTACAACACGATTAATCCTGTAATAGAGATATGAAAAAAATCACAGTGCTGTAGATTGAGTTTAAATCAATGTGTGTTGGGGAAACAACGACAAAGAGCAGACAAGCAGCAATTGAAAATGTTTCATGTTTTATATCTAATACCCAACCTTCCTCAGGGCCCTTAGATAATTCCTTCCTTAGAGGTCACAGACTAGATAATATAGTTCTTCCTCTGTTAGGCACCAGCTACAGAGTCTTTCATAGGAAGGAGCTTGAGAAAACCACTGAATCTTGATTTTGGAGAAGCAGCCTCCATGTTGGGTTTTTGGGGAAGGGGGAGACAGAGAGAGCTCTGGCCTGGATTTCCTTGTCATCCATCCTTGTCTTTCCACAGTCCCTGACAGCGCAGAGAAACAAGTTGGTGGGGCACACCTTTGGGCCCCACCCCACCTCACCCCACCCCCTGGTTTCTCCTACACTGCCTTAGACTAAAGGGTGCTCCAGCAAAGGTGGTCCTAAAGCTCTAGATGACCCTGTGGTTTTGCTCAGGAGACCTGAGGCCCTTTATTACAGGGTCCCCTGTCTTGCATATTTGGCAATATTTATAGGAACTTCACTCAGTTGCAGAGGAAATTCGGATTGTGGGCAATGGCCTTCTCTTTCAAAAATGCTCTGCAGGGATAGGCACCAATCAATGGGTCAGGCCTCTGCTATTTTATTCGAAGGTTGGGCCCACAGGCAGTGCTAAACACTGGGATTTTCCATTCCCCTGAGCACTCCACTGCTGGCATTAATAGATTTTTTTTTCAATTAGGAAAAAAAAAAAAAGCCCACCTTTCTTAACACATAAAATAATGCAACTGTTTTACAAATGAATTAAGGACCTTCTAACCTTGACAAATGTACCCTTAATCTTTCTGTGATGTCTTTAAAATCCCAAACCACTTATGAGATGAGAAAAAGGCTAAGAAAGAGAGGAGAATAGATATGGTGGAGAAATGAACTCTTCTTAGTTCTCTAAAGATATGTTGTTTTCTTTCAATTTTTTTTTCCATTAATGATCTTCATTTCAACATTTACTCAACAAATATACAAATGTTTCTTATGTGCCTGGCGCTGTGCTATGTGCTGGGGCATGAACATGACCCTTCCCTCAAGCTGTGTATAGTCAAGAGGGACTGAGAATTTACAGATCCAACACAGTGACTGCCACTTTGGAAGTCTTTAAAAATATTTGATAAGCGAATGATTAATTAGTAATTTGTGACTGGAGGTATTCAGTTCAGATACCTAGAGCTGTATGTTTCTTTATGGGAATTGGAAATTAGTGAAAGGGTTACCAGGAAAGACTTTGCAAGGATCTCCTCTGGGTATTGTTTAAGTAGAACCATCTTTCTAGAACAGTGCTCCATACAAAGGTATGACCCCTCCAAATTCCTGTGATCCTGTCCAGACCTCTGAATCTCTGTAGGCATGTTCCATTTTGCTGTCAGCATTTAAATCCTTCACATAGAATTTCCTGGGTCCAGTAGTAAAAGCCAACTGCCAAATTTGGGGGGAATTTTGTGAGCCAGTTGACATCATATTGATAGCTTGAAATTGACCATGGTGGGAACACTTACACCACAGCAACTGGCAAATCCTTCAAGTCAGCACACATATCGCCTCCCACAAACCCTGCCCTGGAGCCAGTCCACCAGCATACTCTGCCTGTCCTCCGCATACCTCAGTCATGCAGCTGATCTCATTGTCACCACTGGACCCATCCTGGGTGGCCTGACTGCTTGTCTGTCCTCTGGGGCTGGAGGTCCTGTTTCTCTGCCCTGTTGCCTGCCTTGTTGTCATGAGTGTGTTGTTACCCCAGTCCCATTACCAGCTCCTGGCCAGGTGGCTCTCTCACTTCTACTTAGGGACTTTGAGTCAGGCCAGTGCCCCTCCCTTCCGGGAAAAACATTGCCATCAAAGTCAAGAGAGACTGGACCAAAATTTGGCATCTTGCATACTCTGTCTATAACCAGTCTTTATTAAATGCCTACTATAAATATGGACATGACTGTCTTTGCCCAATTTAAATTCCCAGCACCTCCATCAGAGAGATTTTATGGTATGATAAGAAAGCACGTGCCCTGGGGAAACATGAGCCCAGTCAAACCCTAGCCCTGTCACTTACTAGTTTTGTAGTCTTGGGCAAGTTACTTAACCTTTCCAAGCCTCACCTTGCATGACTACTGTTATCATTAGAGATGATGTATATAGCAAGCACTCAGTAAGTGTTAGCTACTATCTTTCACATACATGTTCATTTCTTAATTTGTCTCGAAGAACTGAATATACTGTACCAAAAGCGCTTGTTGTCAAGTGGTATGATAGGGAGGGGAGGGGACTGTGGGGAAAAGGACGTGATGCCCCAGTGTGGTGGGGGCGAGCCCTGGAGGACAGCAAAGCCAAGATGATGTTGAAATTAGGCAGAGTGAGCCAGATGCCCTGACCAAAGGAAACCGATGTTGTCTCCCTTCCTCTCCCAGCCATGTTTTCCTTCTCGCCATCTCGGCAGAGGTTGTGATTTCTTGCTACCTCCTGGGAATCTTGTGTTTCTTTATTGCTTTCTTTCTCAATTAGTTCTTCCCACTTTTCCAGGAATTTATCATCATCATCATCATCATCATCACCAGTTGGTTTAAAAACTTGGGACATTGGGGGCGCCTGGGTGGCTGAGCGTCCCACTTCAGCTCGGGCCATGATCTCACGGCTCGTGAGTTCAAGCCCTGCATGTGGCTGTCTGCTGTCAACACAGAGCCTGCTTGGGAACCTCTGTCCCCCAATTTCTCTGCCCCTCCCCCATTCATGCTCACTCTCTCAAAAATAAATAAATATTTAAAAAATAAAAAAATAGACTAAAATAAAAAGTTGGAACACATAGACATTCTCCCAACATTCTTCTTCCCCTAGAGCCTGAATCCTGACTCTTTCTAGCACATACTATGGTCACTGCCTCAGGCAAGGACTTGGGGCAGCTGCCTTGGTAACCATATGTCTTCCAGGCCTCCCCCCTGCCAGGTCCCTGTCTAAATACCCCTCCTCAGTATTTTCTGACTCTTAGAAGGGAGACATTGTCACAGGTGTTCCTCAGGATAAATCCTGCCCTACCCTGCCTGCATCCAGACTTGCATGGGCATACACAGATACTCAGCACTCAGGTTATGTGGTGTACATGGGACAAGGGGGCCACGGGGAAAATTACTAAGGGAAAAAGGACCATGAGCTCCCTTCCTCTATCAGGCAGCCTGGAGTGTAGCTACGGCAGGACCATCTGGACTCATCAGGGGACCCCACCACGCAACCAGGGGCTGGTGAGAAGCCAATGAAAGTGGCCTCCTTCCTGAGGCTGCTGGAGAGGAAGCAGGGCAGGAGGAAAGCGGCTTACTTACATTCGTGGAGATGAAGAAAGGTCAGCAGAGGTGAGTGGGGCTACAAGTATTGCTAACAGAATTGTGAGCCTTTCATCTTTGGCCGAGGCTGGTGTGACCCAGGGCCTAAATAGAATACAGTTGACTTGTTTTCAGCTGATCTGTGCCCTGGTATAAACTCAGGCATATGAGAACTCCAGGCCAGGACAACCCTGTTTTACTGAGACATGTTGGGCAGTCTCCCGACCTCTCTTGAACTTCAGCATCCTCCTCAGTGAGGAGTTGACCTGAAGCTGGTGTATAGAGAGGAACGTGAAGATACAGCCAGCCTTCCCAATAAAGATGTGTTTCATGGTACTGAATAGAGATAAGAAACATATCTGAAACCTTAAACACTCTTATTTACACGCTGTATCATAAACGTAGCATGCACCCTTCAATTGGGCTTCTAAAACACCCCATATTCATGTAGATTTAGATTTTATTCTACATAATAGTTGAGAATCTTACTGGACTCTTTGCTAAAAGGATATTTAATGACTTCCCATGCTCACCACTAGGAGTTTCAAATGCAATGTTGTAATATGAGTTGATATTAAATTTGCTCCCCTAATGTATATCGTATAGGTTGTAGATTCAGGTGACTTTTACAAATGACTTGAAGAATGGCATGTGGGTATGCTCTGCTCCACCACGGGCTCCTGACTTCCTATATGGAGCAGAGAGCCTGCCAGGAGGCACGCCACAGGCCAGCTGGCTCCCACACCCATTATCTCTCCCTATGCACCCTGAAAGGTATTTCTGGACTCTAAGGGTTCTGCTCAGATGTGTCCTCCGAGAAGGGCAGTTTTATCAGGTCACTTTGTCCTTCACTCTCACAGTGCCCTTGTGTTTACTGCCAAAGCATTCCTCCTCCTGAGATGTACTGCAGCACTGAGGGACACCGATGTCTCCTTGAGAAAGTGGCATTGTCCCTTATCCCTCCCCAGGTGTCCATGCCTTCTAGATGCTGGCAGGTGATGCCAGGTGTGCTGTGGGGTCTAGGCCACCACTGAATCAGATCTTGGAGGGCTTGGGGTCGTGGGGTAACTGGCTTCTCCCTACCGTAGGATGGGGAACAAAAAAACACAGTGCCTTCTCTCAGAAACCAAATAAGTGGTGCTCAGAGCCAAGGCAACCAAGAGGTTCAGCAAAGAGTCAAGGAGGGGTGTGGTCTGCGGTGGCTCCAGCTGGGCTCCAGCTGCCATGCCTCCATTCTTTCTGGGCATTTGGCATGTCAGGACATTACACAAAGCAAGTTTCATTTATGTGGTATGAGGAGCATGGGAAATAAGACAGCGCTGAGAACTGGGAAAGCTGGAATCTAGCCCCGGCTTTGTCACCAACTCCCTGTATGAGCGCAGAAGCACTTTGTCTCAAGTTTCCTGCACTGTGAAATGAGAGGTTGAAAAAGATGACTTCCCAGATGCCTTCCAGCTTCAACCATCTATAATTCTGGCATTCTTCTCAGCAGCCGCCATTAACAAAAATGTGTAGTACTGGCAATGTCTATCTATTCTTCCCACCGACCCCAAAAGAATTCATTCTCTTCCTCCACCCTCCCTCCCTCCTCCTTCCTTCCTCCCCTTCTTCTACCCAAAAGAATTAATTCTCTTCCTCCACCCTCCCTCCCTCCTCCTTCCTTCCTCCCCTTCTTCTACTCTTCCCTTCTTCCATCTTTCTTTCTTTCTTTCTTTCTTTCTTTCTTTCTTTCTTTCTTTCACTCCTTCCTTCCATCAAATCTGTGGGCAGATTCTGAAGATGGACAGGTCCATTTGGAGCCCCTGACCGGGATCATCACCATGCTGTCTCATCTGCTGAGAGTTTTCCAACATAGGAACACCTTTGACGATCGGCAAACAAAACCATCTCTACTTCAGAATCTTCCTGCTGTCCCCTCCCCGTGAAGATTTGCCTGATTGGGTGTGGAGCACTTACACTGAGGACCTGACCTGAGTCAGGTGTGAGTGCCTGGGTTCTTCTGTTAATGTGTCAGTGTTCCCAGACAGTGCTGCTGTCTCCACGAGTGCTGGCTCCCACCAGGGACCCTGTGTTCATTCTGCTCTACCTCCTGTCATGGACCACAGCTGCTCCACCAGTCAGGATGGCCTAGAGCCTTCTACTCATGGTGCAGTGTTGGGACTAGTAGTGTCAGCATCACCAGGGAGCTCCCAGACCTACTGAATCAGAATCTGAGATCCCCAGGAGATTTACATGCACATTCAAGTCTGAGAACTGGCTGGGGGCCTCAAGATCCTCTCACTGTCAAAGGGTGTTCCTCACCCTATAAATAATAGCAACAATTAACTACCCAATGTTTTATTTCACAGAGCTTTCTCACAAATATGATCTTTTTCAATCTTTACTTTTGCGAAGTAGTTTTTACTTATTTTACCCATTTTTAGATTAGGAAGGTGTAGTGCTTAGCAAAGATGACACAACCATAAAAAGAAGAGTTAGAATCTGAACTCCAGACCCTGGACTCCAAACCTCCATGTCCTGCACTGTGCCTACTAGCACACAGGTACCTACGTCTGCCCCAAAATCGCTCTTGTGCCTTAACGAGGAGGGTAGTTCAAGCTCAAGCGATGTTCCTTATGATGATTATTGGGGCAAGCTCCCTGTGGTCACCCAATTTGTATGTTTGCATTCCTTGTCTTAGGCTGCTGGTCTGCTCTGTGGAAATAGATCTCGGACCCTGTTTGTGTGTTTTTATTGCCCACTAATCAGAAGTGAGTTGCAATTAGACTGGAGTTAGAAAGTAATGGTATAGTAGTTACCATGTAGTTAAGCAGTAATGGCAGGCGATTACATGTCTGGCCTTGAGATTGAAAGTGATATCATCGGAGCCCACCTCCTCTTCAAAGAAACAGTGAATACACACACGGTGTCACTGCAGACGCTACGAATCAACCAGGCAGGCCTGGTTCTTTTCCCCTCTCCTCCTTGTTTTTACTACGGTTCTGGGACTCAACTGGATGCCAACTGGATGCGTATTGGCAGCCACTTAGCTGCTTTTGTTCCATGCCATTAAACTGTAGCTCTGTTTCACGAGGGGAGTCTCCATCCCAGCTGGCTAAGAGGAAACTATTTGTTCGCTTTTGCCCACCCTGCTGGCAGATGCCCTTCTCAAACCTGGGAGCACTGCTTCCGGAGAAACTTCTCACAAATCATAGGGTCATTGCTTACAGCAGGAAGTGAGAATCTCCAACATGGCTGGCCTGAATATACCTATTTTGTAGTCTACCGAGGAGCCCAAACCTGCTTGTCACCTCCAGGAACATATTGCTGGGGGAGCAGCTGACCTGGGTGCAAGGACTATTTGGAGCTCCACTTTGGGCAATGCGATTCATCAAGCACTGCCCTCGCCTTCTGCCCAGGAGTGCCCGGCGCACAAGCTGTGATTCATCTTAGAGGCTGAGGATTCCATCGGGCACTGACGTGCCTCTTCGGCTTTCCATCTGGCTGTTCATTAGTGCACAGCTGTGCCTCGCCGGCCTCATGGCCCAGCTGGGGAAGGCTGGAAGGTCAGCCTTCTGCAAAAAGAGAACAAGTGGCTTCCATGAAAAGAGTATCCTGCCACACTGGGATGGTGGGAGGGTCTCTTAGTGACCAAGGACCTTTTCCCTTCAGTCCCCTCCTCCACAGTGGTCTACTCCACCTCCCTCCTGGGCCATCTCTGGCTGTTTGGGTTCCTAACAGAAGACAAGCACAATACTCAACCCAAAGAGCATCCCAAAAGCAGCCGCCACTCTTGAGACCAGTGTCTGTCGCTGCCCAAAGGGCCAAAGGGAGCATCTAGAGCCTCTGCCAGCCAGCTTGTAGCAGCCAAAACTTGGTGCAGAGTCAAAGCCCAGGACTGGCCCCTCCAGGACTCTCCCCAGAGCAGCAAGTACGTCATCCTGCCATTTCACTGCAAGACCACTTTACCTTCAGGGGACCAGAAAAGTCACACGGGCAACTGACCTGGCGTATTGGACAGAAGAGAGCTAAGTGGGCTCAGTGAGTCCAGCAGTCTCTTGTGTGTTAGCCTGGCTGGGGTGAAAACAAGTACCCGCTACAGCTAGCTTCGGATCTAAGAAGGGAGTGGCCTAATTAACACTAGCCATGAAAGCACAGCATTCAGAACTTGAAGAGTGTAAGAAAATTCTCCAATCCAAACCACCATCTTCCAGATGAGGAAGTCAGGCTCTGGTCACATTGTGCGACTTGCTCTCAAGACACAACACTGGCTAAGGCTGAACCAGTAGCCGGGTTTATGGTGCTCAGGGAACTGGTGATAATCAAACTCATGGTCCTGCTCCTCTCTTTGAGAAAAAACAGTGCAAACACACAGGTTTTGTGTCGGGGTGGAAACTACAGTGGCTGTGGTTTAAAAAAACGTTCATTCCGATGCATCACTTCCCTAGCAGCTCAGTCTCTTGTGTAAATCACTGGACTGAGATTTACCCATCTATAAAATGGGACTAATAAAAGCCACCTCACCAATTAAATGAAGAAGGGGAATTAAATGGAAAGTAAAGTGCTGTATAATTGTTACAATGGGCAATTTCACATAGACGGAGTCATTTTTGCTAATAACTGTCTCTTTGGCTGTACGGGAAGCAAAGTCCAAAAAGTGATTTCAAGGGCCCAGAGGTAGTTTCTGGCACAGAACCCTCTCCCTCTAGTTTAGAAGAGAGTAATAAGTAATGTGAGCAAATTGCTCAGTGAGCGCAGAGCAATGAGTGTGGACTGCCAGCTAGGACTCCTCTCAGCTTTATCACCAGCCCGTTAGAGAGCCACTGCTGGGTGTGGGCAGGGCTGCCCCAAGTCTGATAGAATAGAGACAGGCAGAGGGGACTGGACAGAAGATACATAACACCCAGGCTTGAGCCAGCAACCTCACACTGCCCTGCCCTGCCCTGTCCCACCTCGCCCCTGCCACCTGGCTCTCATCACGGGTGCCAAGAGGAGTTGAAGAAACTTGTCTGCATTCTGGAGCTTTCCCTATTCCCTTGCCCACCCCTCCAGCAGAGCTGCTAAGGAGCAGAACCACAGCCCAAAGGCTGGCAGGGGAGGGAGAGGGGAGAGGGGCAGAGCAACTGAATGAAACACACTTGCACAGTCAAGCAGAGCAGCGGCGGGTGGGTGGTTCAGAGACTAAGACCCCAGGATGTGCTCACGAAATTGAGTCACACGGGTCACGCTGTGCATGACGTTGGCGTCTGATGTCCAGTGCTCGCACAGTCTGGGCTTAGAGCCCCTCACTGGTGTTGGCAGGTGTGGGGAATGCCAGTTCACGTGAGCCCAGTCTCAAATGAGTTTGCATGAGTTTGCTGAGTTTAAAAAAATGGCTTCTAAACTCTAACTCGCTTTGTAAAGTTGAGTTGTCATGTTTAGTCCCATACTGGCCTTCCTGGCAGTTTGGCCCCTAAACCACGGGCGTGTCTCATTTTCCAACTGCTGTGAGCTGCCTGGATGTCCCAAGTGTCCTGTTGGTTCTAAGTATGAAATGCTATTCCCACCCGCCCCTCTCCCCTCTGCTGTTGCTTTGCCTTGATTCAGGCCTTCATCCTCATGATCCCCAAGAGCTCTGCGTCTTGACTGGCCACTCTATTCTGGCATATGGCAGCAACTCAGTACATACTGTTAACCAAATGATGGGCATGATTTACTGTAACGGGCCCCTTGCTCGACTCCCTGTCTACATCTGTCTTCACTCTAGCCTGAATCCTGCTGCCAGATTCATCTTCCTGATTAAAATCTCCTAATGTGTCCTCACTGCCCATTGAATTAAGTCTAAGCCCTCAGTCTGAATTCCCTGCTGGCCATGACACGGCCCCATCTGACCTTTCTGGCTTCCCTTCATGGATCTGAGATCCCCACCAATCTCAGCTCCATACTGCCCTTAAAATCACCCCCTGAGGTTTCCAGCTCTGTGCATTTAGGGATCATTTCCTCCCCTGCCCATCGCCCCTACACCCAGAGGCATCTATCCAAATTACACACAAACACTTCTGTGCCTTCAGTGTCCTAACCTATTACATGAGTTAATCATAGTCCTACCTCACAGGCTCATTGTTTAAATCATTGGCCCAACATTGGCTACAAAGCAAATGCTTGATAAGGTCTTGTTAATATGACTACCTGCTCTTCAAAGTCTTCCTCAAATTTGACCTCATTTAAAACTTTCCTGTTCTCCCCCTCCCTGCCCCCCACCTCATAGCAAGGTCACCTTTCCCTTCTCTAAGCATTTAGAAACTCTCTACATGTGCCAAGCTGTGCTTGTCCTATCTTTCCTGCTAGATTATAAGCACCTCGGAGGCACAGATTTATACTGCCCAAAAGTTCAGAGTGTGGCCTGGATTGAGTCTGCCCTGGTTCAAATCCCCATTGCACTGCTTCTTGGCTGGAACACTTTGAGCAGGGTAGGTATTTAGCCTCTTTAGGCTTGGATTCCTTCTCTGGCAAATAGGGATGATAATGTTGTTCGATCCATGAGGTTGTTAAGAGCCCTGTGTGAGATGATCCACGTAAAGCACTAAGCATAGTGCTTTGTACATAACACGTGTTGGGTAAATGTTAAGTATTTTTGTCATTATACATTTCTGTATCTTATATACCTAGTGTAGAACTTTGAACGTTAAACAAATATTTGGAGGATAAACCAGTCTTAGAAACTTAGGATCAGGAAGGAGAACATGAGGCAGAACGGCCTGACGTGCTCTCGCTTTCCTACTGGATACTGCTGTGGGGTAGGGAGTCGGGCACTCGCAGGTGTATGGCCCAGCTGAGGCAGGTGGCCTCCCCAGCACTCATTCATGCTGAGAAGAGCTATGTAAACAGGAATGTGGCTGGGGGGGAGGAGGTAATCAGAGGCCAGATCATTGTTACAGGAAGCTCACACAGGAATCTAAAGGGATCAGTAGTTCCCGGGGGGTGGGGAGCCACCGAGAGCCTCACAGAGAAGAGTACAAAGGAAATGGAGTTCCAAAGACCCTTGTGTTCTACTACACAACCACGGCGTGGTGCCTGTTCTTCAGTCCCAAGGGGAGAGCAGGCTTTAGTTGAGCATTTCCTGTCTCTTGGCCGTCCCCAGCTTCCTGGGGAAGTGTCAGATGGGTCCAAAGTCAGGGACACCTCAGGGGTCTCATCCTCAGCTTGACCAGGGGTATTGATGTTCTGGCACCCTTTGCAGCTTAAGAGCTCTGGGGAAGAAGAGATCTCTATTTACCTGGGAAAGCTCTCCGGGACCTCCAGTAGCAGCCAGCCTGGCTTCCACTATTCCCACGCCAGCCCTGGTGATCCCTTTTGATATCTTTTTATTTCTTCTCAAATAACCCACAACTATGAAAAACAACAGGGTGATTTTTCTGCCCATTCTGTCCGGAAACCATTGGTCCCAAGTGTCAGGAAAAGGGAATACCTCGGATGCAAGAACTGCATCAGAGCCGGAAGTTTGGGCCCATGAGAGGGAGTATGTAGGGATATGTACGTGGCCGTACAGGGGACCCGGGGGTGACACAGCTCTGGGGCTGGGGTGGGGCACATGCTCTGGCACTGCCTGGCATTGGTTCTGCCAGCAACATCTGGGGAAAAAAGTTTTCTTGGCCTGTACACCACCCCTTCCTTGGGGACGCCCAGAGGCCTCCCTCAGTGCCACCCAGCACCACAGTGTCCTTATTTGCAAAAAAAAAAAAAAAAAAAAGCATGAAAACACTCACCATGTAAGAACATGGAGAGGATTAAATACAATTATAACTATGAATAGTCTGAATCTGGCCTAGAACTTATAGACCTCCAGTAGTATAATTACTATCATCACTGCCCACCTATAAGTAAGATCAGTCCTATATTCAGATTAGCCTGAGGCTCTCCCAACATTTTTACATGTCCAGACATGTTCTTTGGAAAAACTCAGTTTTTCCTGGTGGAGAGAGCCTGTGGGGACTAAGAAGCCCCTGGCCACGAACTTCACGGCTGCTGGGGGAAATGGCAGGTCTGTAAGGGCCCAAGGAGCCAACTGCCCCTGTCACTCTAGAGATAACCCATCAGATACATGATGGTCTGAAGCAATAAGGACCACTGGGAGAAATGCCTCTGAGTCTATAGTTTTTGGCTCTCAAACAGTGTCTGAGAATCTCATGGAAAGCACATTAAAAAGGCAATTTTTAGGGTGCCTGGGTGGCTCATTCGGTTAAGCATCTGACTTTGGCTCAGGTTATGATCTTGTGGTTCATGTGTTCAAGCCCCGCATCCGGTTCTGTGCTGACGGCATGGAGCCTGGAGCCTGCTTCGGATTCTATATCTCCCTCTCTCTCTGTCTCTGCCCCTCCCCCTCGTTCTCTCTGTCTCTCAATCTCTCTTTAAAATAAATAAACATTAAAAAAAAAAAAAAAGGCTATTCCCCTGGGAACCTTGGAAGAGGTTCTGACTTCGTAATTCTGGGCAGGGGACTGAAAATACACCCAGTACCAACATGCCAGGTGATTCTGAAAGTGTCTCTGGAGCCCACACTCCAAAATGCCGGCCTGAGCCAACAATGAAAGCATGTTCTCAGGGCTTCTTTCTCCCCAGGGAAGCAGGCACAAGTGTTGTGATTTGGGGCAGCGGGAACATCTCCCACAGCCTTGTCAGGATCTCTGAAATCTGTGGCTTAAATGTGCCTTTGTTTGAAGGGTACTTGAAAGGGATTAAGGGGAAGAGGTAAAGAGTTAACTGCTAACATTGCAGCTCAGATGAGAAGATGGGGTGTATTTGACTGAAAGCTGGGGTTGGAGCTTGCAGCTGTCATCTGGTAGCTGAAGAGCAGGGCTTGAGGAGGGAGAGGAGCTGCAGAGGCAGGATGGAGAGGGCCTGGGGACAAACTTCCTCTCCAGCGCCTTGCTGTTTGGCCCAATGCTGGCCTGGAGGGAGATGGAAAGAGGAACGCACCATCCCCAAGGGAAATGCCAAGCAGGAAAGCAAAGGAACTGCCAATTCATTCAATTTGTCTATCAGATCCCTCTGGGCCCTTGATGGGCTTTCTATGGCCATCAAGGTCAAGTCGTGGAGAATGCTTATCTATAGGACTCTGCAGAAAACAAGAGAAATCTCATTTTCTCTCAAATTTAATTTTACCCTGTACTCTGAGAGTGTGATCCTATCAGGGCTGGAGTGTAATAGCCCAGTTGAAGGGATCAGATTGGATTTCGATAGCACCCCGAGCTCCCACACGGCAGGCACATCAGGGCCCCAGATGTCTGCAGTGCTCAGGGACTCTGAGAGGAGAGGATCTGCCTCTTCTCCATCTCCAGCAACTGATCCCTTGGCTTTAACATATTGTCAGCAGGGCTGAGACACCAAAAAAATGTCCTACAGAAGCAGGCTAAGATGTTTCTATCACAGGTTCCCGGGGAAATTGGGTTGTTTTAAAGTTTCTCACCACTGGAAATGATGCCAGCCTCCTAGCCCTCATCCCAGGCTTCCAAGAGCAGGCAGGGCCATCAAACCGAGATGGTACCCTGCAAAGGACGGCTGGCAAGCAGACTACGAACACAAGAAATGCAGAAATATGAGGAAGGGCTGCAGAAACAGAAATGCAGTGAAATGGGCAGTGCATTTTCTTGCTGTAGAGAAACGGAGGTGAGAGAGGGTGGGGACGAGTGGGAGTAGCCTGGCTGTGGCCTCTGCAGCCTTGAGGTGGGGGTCAAGCACAGAGCATCAGATGGGGGGGAGCTAGGGGGCTCAGGGGCCCCAAGAGCCCGAGGGCCTGAGTGTCAGCACTGAGAGACCAGAGTCAACACCACAGTTAAAAGGCCAAAGCTGAGATTTGGAAGCCAAGAATTTTATAGGATAGAAGCAAGAGCCAGATGAGGGCAGAGGCCATCAGTAGTAGGATGAGTAAATAGAAATACATAATAACTCTAGAGAATAGAAGCAACAGTAGTTGAGCACATGGTTCCTCATGTAAATAAGTTATCAGCTCTTTGGGACGAACTTCATCTGAATACTAAGTGCTGGGGAGGGACTTGCTGATACAACCCCTGCCCAGAGGTCATTCCCAGGACTCTGCTACTCAGAGCTCTCCGGGGCCTGGAGCATCATTGCCACGGCTGCTGAATTGCATACCGAAGTCTGGGAACAGGGTCTTTCCTTCAGCTGGACCTTGAGGGGCTCCATGGCTCAAAATATACATATATATCTGAAGTGAAAGGTTACTTGGACTCTGAGGACAGGTCTGTTGAGTAGCGAGGTCCCATTCGGCTTGTGGAGAAGAGAGCCTTTTGTTCAGGCATGCCAAAAAGAGAAACCCTTGTCATATCCCTAAAAACTGCAAGTGGGTAAAGTCTTTCAATGGAACCTTTCCTGAAGTCATAGTTGAATGAAGTGTCTATCCCTAACAGATCAGAAGTTGAAAAAATTATGTTGCTTTTGTTATTTGATAATAATAGCAGTCATCCAAATGGGTGAGGTGTTTACCATGTGGCAGGCTTGGGGTTGGGTGCTACATGTAGCCTATAGCCTGGACCTCATTGCTAGTCCTAGAACAATCCCATAAGGGTTCAAGACGTGACTCCCAGACTTATTCTCTTTTCCTCCCTCTGTCTTTCTCTTACTCTCTCACCTTTTGCAAATAGGAAGGTTTGGCAGATAAGAGGGTTTTGGCTTCTGTTTCATATACACGTCCTCAGGTGTTTAGGGAATCCCTTTCCTACCACGGCATTTAGCTTCCCTGTTAGGCCTCCTTTTAATGAATAAAACACAACCTTTTAGGGCTGTCAGGGCTGTTTCACACTAAATTTACTTGGGCTCCTAACTCCACCTGAGAACCCAGCTGAGCTCTGCTGACAAAACAGAGGTAAGCTGAGCAGCTTGGGAAGAGCAGGCTGGATTCTCATCCAACAAGTGGGTCAGGACATTGGCTCGCGGACAGTGGTCAGGTGGCTACTCTGGAAGAAAGGGATGGGGGCAAGGAGGTTAATTTCATTAATTTCTAGTTCTTCTGATTTGCAACAATTAAAAAGACTGATGCTATCCAGGACTGGGAAGAATGTGGGGTGGTGGGTGCTCTCAAATGTTCACAGTGCAATCTTTGTGGAACATGACCTTGGATGTCTTATTAAAGTTACAACTGCACAAAACGGATTAGCAATCCCTGACTATGAGTCTTCATTATAGAAATACAGATATATATATATATATATATATATATACACACACATATATGTATACATATATATGTATAAATACATACACTTTTCGAAATACAGATATATGTATGTATATATGTGTGTATATATATATATATATATAGACATATATACATGTATGTGTGTATACACACACACACACACACACACACACATATATACACTGGTCGTATACACTGGTCAGTTATATCTATAGTCCTATAGATTGGGAGCAAATTTACAGGGTAGTGTGTACTGATTGATTCCATTTGCCAAATTGAACAAACAAGAAAATGTTCATGAGTGTATGTGTGTGAGTGTGTGTGTGTGTACACATACACAGGCACAGACATTGAGAACATAGTAGAAGGATGCACACCCTAAAATGTGAACATCAGTCATCTTGGTTGCACGGAATTAGAGAAGTCAGCGGGATATTAGCGCTTTCTCTATACACCTATGCATTGTTTTACATATTATAAAAAGCATAGAATACTTTGGGTTAAAAACTTAAAAATAAAATTAACACTATTTAGAAAAACCAGGAGGCATGAATGGCCGTTAACTGCCCATCATTGCTAACAATACCAATATGTGATCCTCACAAACACAACTCAGCTCTGGAGGAGACAGAGAGGGATGAAGTAAAGGACCACCAAGGTGCCCCAAGGGACCCAGTGAGACGACATCTCGGCCTGGACCTCCCAGGGGAGCATCACCTAAGCGCCACTGGCTCTCTGACGTGTAGTGTACATGCTCAGGCAGCTTCCACTCCACTTGATAAGCTTTGCAAACAAACCCAAAAGAGCAGCTTTAACAAGGCAAAAGCAGCTCTGGCAAAAGTGTTTGGCAAACCTGACAATTAAAGATGGCGTGAGCAAAGCCAGTTTTCAGCTCCCAAGGCCCACCAGTTCCCCCTAAAGAATGGAGGTCTCCTGAGGGCATCCATTAGCACAGACTGAAAACGGAGGACATGCTTGTTGATATCATCTTATTTCAACATTGGATCATTTGAGTCCACTGGAAAGTAGGGCCTAGGAGGTAAAGAGGAGGCCAAGCCACAAAACTGAGATCCGCAAATACTGGTAACCATGAATTTAGTGTTGATATTTTGCTAGACCCTGCAGAGGCAATGTAATTCTTTATCTTGGTAAGACACCAATAAGTTACAAAAGTTTTTGAATTAAAAATAAAAGTAATATAAACATTAATCTCTGATAAATGCCTATTTTGTGTCATGTACCTTATCTTATTTAGTCCCCAGAAGAGCTCTGCAAGATCTCATTATGTTTCTTGTGTAAATGGCAACAACGAGATGGGAAATTTGCAACCGTGACCATACAGACGGTATGTGGCAAACCTAAAATTCAAACCCAGAGCATCTGGTACCCGTGACACAAATCCAGAACTTCTAAGACTAAACTGGGACTTTTCAGTGCACTGTGGTGCCTTATCATACAAGGTTACAATGACCCTTTCCCTCAGAAGGACAATAGTCGTGGGTACAGTTCTCCTTATAGGGAAGATACTCACACCATTCCCAATTATAAGCTGCCCCTTCTGTCTAGAAGACCTACATCCTCTCCTCTGCTTTACAGTAATTTATTGCTTATCTCAAGGCTTGGTTCAACTTCCCAAACTCAGACATGTCCTCTGACTTCCTATGTTATAGAATTTAGCTTACTTGTAACTTTCTACGTTGTGGAACTTAGCTTAGTTTTGTGTGTGTGTGTGTGTGTGTGTGTGTGTGTGTGTGTGTGTGCACGCGCGCGCGTGTGTGTGTGCGTGTGTGTGTTAAACTCAATTTGTCTACAAGGGCTTTGAGAACAGAATTTTGTATTCATTTAAGTCCCATAAAGCCTAGCACAGTGCCTGACATTCACAAGCTGCTTGACACGTGTTTCATGAACAAATGGATGTACACGAAACACAAATGCATGAAGAGCCACTGCTCTCAGGCTCCCTGTTAGAGTAAAATCAGAATTCCTCCTGGCAGGAGTACTTAAGAGATCCAAAACTGGGGAAGTCAGAAAACACAGAGTCCCCAGAGCAGATTAAGAGTCCAGCTTTGAAATGAGTCTCATGCCAACCAAGATGTGATGTCAGGTCCTAGCGTTCCAGAGAAAGGTGCTGCTCAGGGCCATGGCACATCAGAGCCCCAGAGGGATGCTGAGTGGGCGGAATAGCAAAAGATTTGGGGCCCCACTAGGTGGGTTTCCCCTCCTGCATCCCCCATACAGTTGTGATGTAAGCCCTAGCCTTGTAGACAGAATCCTGCCTTGGTCAGGTGAGGATATAGTTGGGACTGTCACAGCCAATGGAGGACATGCTCAGCTCACCATGATGAGTAGCTGGGCTCTGCAGTGCTAGGCCTACCTGAAACACCTGGAAAGCCAGTACATAGCTCTGCTGTCCTCACCAAGCCCAGAGGGGGAGACACAGAATGTGGCAGGGTGTTTCCTTGGGTCCAGAATACACATTTCAGTGGTCACTGCCTGGCATCCATAGGTGCTGGAAAATCTTTGTTAAATGAATGAATGCATGAGTAAATGAGAAAAAGGATAAAGAGAAAAGAAATACAGTTCACCTTTTCAGGTTCCCAGGAACTTGCTCTCTTTTCTGTCAATACAAATGCTACATGTATCTTGGAAGCCTGTTCAAACACGCCTCCATACTGGCCATGGGGTTATCATCTGTGGGGCTCTTTGTCGTATTCATATTTCAATGTGTTTATGGATTGTTTCCTTAATAAGTTCATCTGGATCTTGTAGGCCAAGACTTTGTCTTATGTTCTTTTCCTGTTTCTCCTACCTGTAGCACACAGGACTGAGGGATGACTGACACCTTTTGAATCCCTCTGCCTCTAATTACGAGGAAAGAAGGAAGTAAAAGGTTCCAGAGCCAGCCAAATGGTGGGAAAGGAGGAGAAAAAGAGACAAGAGATTTTGGTGGCAAAGAAAAACCATGTTTTGCACAATCTAGCTTGTGCTAAAATTAAAATAGAAACGGCTTTCAAGATGGCATGTGTAATTACAATTAATTAAATATTCTGTTACCGAAATTATTTAATTACCAAAGCTTCCCACAACCTCAGAGTTGATTTAATCATAAATGCCATAAAAATTAGGGAAGTAATAAATGGATGGCCTCTTAGTACATTCCATGGTATAAATGAAACTTTCTGCCAAAAATGGGAGGAAGGGAGAAAGACAGAAGAGAAAAGAATGAAGCAAAGGCCTCCTTACATTCCAATTTGCTGGGGTTTATCTCAGAATGGGAGCAAGGAGAAGAGGAAGTAATTAGAGAAATGCCCCAGAACTAATGTGCCCCCAGCCAGACTGAGTTCTGATTGCAGCAGGGGATAGTGAAAAGGATGTGGGTGTCAGCCAGACCCAGGTCAGCCCAGCGCTGGCAGTTACCAGCACAGCGACCCTCCCGACTTGGTTATTTTCAATCATTGAACTGGAATAATAATAATAAAAATAAGGCCAGCCCACGAGGTCGCTGTGTGGATGAAATAAGTCAGTAAATGTAAAACACTTGACACAGCGAACAAACCATGGTACATTCCATGATGGTCAATTCCCTACTTTGATTTTGAAAACAGCTTGCTTTTTAAATTGGGGGTACAGAGGAAGTTGGGGAGGAGGGCACAGCAGTTTGCCCTACATTTCAGATTCCCCTGAAGGATCAGCTTTTTTTGTGGACTGATGCTGGTCCTCATGATACACTCACTCCACTTGTTACCTCCACGTCTCCTTCCTCCATTCCATCCATCCAGCTGCCCGACACCTCTTATCCCACGTCTCCAACAACTCTGGCCTCTGTCTCACCTGTGAGCCCCAGCTCTGCCTTATGTGCCAACCCATCTGTTCTGCTGATGGGGCTTCGTCTTCTTTCACATTTTGTTTTCTTGGTTTAAATTATTGTCTGTCCATCTTAGGCAAGGGTTTTATCTCAATAGCCCAAGTGTGTGTAAAGAGTAGAATGTATCAGAGAGGAAATCTAAGTGCGCAGGGGCATGGAAATGTGGGCATTGGTTGGAACTTAGTATACTGAAGCAAGAAACAGAACTTGTGGACTTGAAATATTACAGTTGAAAAGGTCCTAACACGTCCCCAGACCTGCCTGTCTCTACTGTCCTAAGGTCCAGGTGCAGAAACCAAAGCACAGAAAGGGAAAGTGACTTGCTCATGCTCATCCATCACCAGAAGTCAGTCCCAAGTTTCCCATTCCCATCAGATGCTCTTTTTGTGATAAACCACTGCTTTTTCATGGAAAATTATAATTTTACAGAGTATTACTTATCACCAACTCCCACCCTCCCCCAAACAAAATAAAACTCAAAAAGAGGTTGCCATGGCGATTCTAGGTTGTCTTCATTCTCTCAACAGCATGCTCCCATGCCAATAGCTTATTGTCAATGCTCCCTGCATGGCCCCCACTCTGGCCTTTTGTAGGTGCTGGTGAGCCTGGCCACGGGCACCTGGGACAGGAGGTCTGCTTCCTTAGACAGTTAACAAGATGCATCCCCAAAACACAAGAGGTCTGCTGCATCCCCCATACACACTCTGAAGTTAAAGGTATATTAGAGAGTTATTGTGCAAGAAGATGATCCTAGCACATGATGGGTCTGACCCAGAGGTCTGCACTGACTTAGAAGCCTTGATTAGACCTGACATATCTGGAGGTTGTTTGACTTTGAGCAGCCTGGAAAGTTCTGTCTCAAATACGTTCACCAACATGTGGGTAAACTGAAGAGTCCCTTCAAACTTTGCCCCAGGGAAATGGATGATCTCTAGCAGTTTGGAAATTCTCCAGTGGGGATTTGTCCTGGTTTTAACTTTTGCCTGCAACACTGGCCTGATAATTCCAATACTCAGCAAGAGTGAGTTTTCTTATCATGACTCCATCTCTACATTTGTAGAACACATTTTATCAGGTACTTGGCAGGAGATATGGAGCAGCAAGGAAGTAATTCTCTTGTATTGGACTGATTTGAGAATTTTTAATAAAAACTCCCCAAAATCCAGTTGCACTGATATAGATGGAATTGGTAGTGTGTGCCTCAGCCTGAATTAACTCTATAGAGACTGAATTAATGATGGGACCACTCAGCAATCATCCCATGCTTCACCTCCTGTATGATGCTGTGCTCACCCTGACTGCAGAAGACGCTCAATCAAATCATAGAGCTTATTCATCTTGGACTATTACAGTTCATAGAGGCCTATAGATTACTGAAAAGAGAGTTAGCTTTATCCGCATTTGGATTCCTGAGTGTTTATTTTAGAAATACAAAAAATCTATTGCAGTCCAAGCAGATTTATGTTTTCCTCACACAGATATGAGGCATGCTCAGTCTCTGAGGGTTATTTATTACATGTGACTGCCTGGGACTCACCTATTTAGGCTGCTGTCCGGCCACCCCAAGGAAGCCAGCCTCAATCTTCATTTCCTCTCTACCCAGGTCCCCACGACTGGACCTTCTGTTCCCCCCACCCGATGGACCATTCTTGTTCCAATTCCCAGACCAATCCAAAGATATGAAAACAGCATCTAGAGCGCCTCACCCACAAGAGTTGGGGTGAGCATCCATAACCCTGCTGAACCACTGCTCAATAGTGACCACTGCCTCCTCCATTATCAGAATCAGGATATAGCATTCCTTGGATAGTTACATGAAAATAATAATGGTGGTGATGATGATGATAATAATCATAGCTAACACTTAAAAATGACTTATATGTTCTAGGCAGTGTTGTATGCACTCTACACCTATAAATGCATCGTAGCTGTCCCACTAACAGCTGAGTCATAGTTCATCCCTGAGAGCCCCCTGCCCTCTTTTCCAGGCCCCTCTGATTCTTTGCTGATTACCTGATTCTCTTGCTGTTCCTAGTACCTCTTCTAGGACTAGAGACTTACCCTTGAGCCCTAATTCAAGGGCCAGGACCAGTCACCCAGGCACAGAATTCCCAGATAATGATTGTATTGTCTTCTGTGTGATTTCTAAAACTCTTCTGTGAGGCCTTGCTGGGGGCCCACCTCCTGCCTTTGGAACTGTGGTGCTTTCTGCTGTGTGATTCTTCACCACAAGGCCCTCTCTGTTTGGACACTGAACCTCATGGGCCCTGGAAAACCCATGCTTGGTTGGGATAAGTCCATGCCAAGCCTTTACCTGATGCTTCAAGTCAGAGTCTGAAATAAATAATCCCAGATGGTGAGACTGGGATCATTGTTCTAACAACTGAGTTCCTTTTGGAACCTTCGTAACTAACATGCATTGGGTATGACTTAAACCCAATTTATACCAATAATGAAAAGAATGATAGTGCAGTTCCATCATGGATCTCACAGACTCAATTCTGAAAACTGATGGGAAAGAACAGACTTAGTCCATATGAATCTAATGTTTAAGAAAGTAAGTGATAATGAAAGATTACTGAGACATTCAAGACAGCACTCTGGACTTATCTTCTGCTTATTTCCATTGCTCTGCAGCACCATGAGTTCTAATGGTCCCTGATAAATAGCATGCTGGAATATGATTACAGAGCAGACATAGTTATTACATGGTGCAGTTGTCGACTGTGCAGCCATTACCGCCAACGTTCAGGGATCCATAATAATGAAAGCAGAGATAACATGGATAATTAAAACTTAAAGAGAATCCAATATCATTTTTAAGCCATTTAGTCTCTCCCACACCAAATCTTTTCTCCTAACTCACAAATATTTAGACTACATTGAACCGTACCTCTTCTTTCTACTCATACCTACCCTGTGATGGAGGGAGATAGGACAAACTTATAGAAACACAGAGAGGAGAAAAAGAAAAAACATAGAGAAGCCCTGGGTAATCCATAGCCTAATTAATCATGCTTGGGTGACAATGAGTGAGAGGTAGTACGTTTATATTTTCATGGTAGGTTCATCTTTAGGGGCCAGAATAAGCTAGGTATCAGCTAATCAGTGCCTGGCTAATTAAGTATTTGGATGAACTTCTATGTGGCTCCAAGAAGAAATCTTCCACTAAGGGGGAAATGTCAAATCTAATGTCGTCTGGACAAATTTTCATCGTCTAAAGCTTGTCTCAGCTGTGACTTTGGATTAGATCTCTTTGCTGAGGCTTCTTATCTGTACACGTGGACTCATGATCACCATCAGGTGCTGCTCTGCAGACAAGGAGATTCTGAATATAATGAGGGAGAAATGAGCATCTTCCACAGAGGTGGCAAGCTCCTTCACCCCACCCCCCTCTCCAGTGCACCTTAAGAGAGACTCCTGTATTTCCAGGGTTCTTCTATTACTTGTCAGGCTGCATATGAGCATGTAATTGCTCTTCTCTGTGGAGCAGAACAGAGTTGTTCTCTCAAACAACTAGTGGCCAAGTCCATCTTTCAACAAATCACTCACCCATAGGGCTATATTAGCCCATAATCCTTACTTGTTTGTATTAAGAATATTTTTTTTCCAAAAAGAAGTAACACTTTTCCTTATTTTTGTTTCTCAGCTTACTCTTTCTATGAGAACACAGTTTTATTAAATGAAATATGTTTTTCTTGATTCCTCTCTTTCTCTTAACACCTACATCTAATCCATCAGTAAATTCTGCCAACTTAACCTTCAAAATATATGCAGAATCTGATCACACCTTTACCTCCACTGCACATATCCTGGCCTAAGTCACAAGCATCTCTCGTGGAAGCTGATGTCCCTGTTTCTATCCTTGCCTCATTATCGTCTATTCTGTATGTAATCTCATGTCCTATCGTATTACCTCGCTTCTGGCTTTCCAGCTCGTGCAAAGCAAAAGGCAAGAACCTCATTGAGACAGCTTGTGATCTCATCCCAGCTAATTTTCCAGCCTCACCCAGAATTCCTGGCTTATTCCACACCAGCCACACTGGCTTCCAGGTTCACTCCCAACTTGGGAAATGTAACCTGTTCCTTCAGCCAGGAATGCTCTTCTCTTACCTTTTCACATAGTTCCCTTCCTGACTTCACTTTGGTCTCTTTTCAAACGTCCTCTATCAGAGAAATCTGATTATTGAGTATCAATATTGAGTATTGAGTATTGAGTATTGAGAATCAAAGCAAACTTTGATTCAAAGTTTGACTGTTCATCTCATTAAGAACTCTCATTCTTAAAGCTTACTGTGCCCTGTATTCTACAAAAGACTATTAAGTAGCCATATTTAGTGGTTCTTTGCTAAGTGGAAGAACCCATGATCAGATTTCTGATGCCCCCTTTGATTTCCCCTGGGCTCACAGGAGGAGGGTGGGAAGGAGGATCTCAAACTGTATGCATATTTTCTCCTTTGCAAGATAATGCTTTCAACCACACTTTAAAGTCCTAGAGCCTGATATTAATTGTTCACGTACTTCACCTATCAACAGTATGTTGTAACCAATGAAATATACATATTTGTAAGTGGGATGACAAGGGTTGAAATTACCATAAAGCACCAGGAGCAAAAAATAAGCTAATTAGCCTTCACAGAATTTTAAACATGTGATCCCTTGCTCTACCAAGTAGAGGTGTTTTACATAAGATCCTATAACTGGCCCAGGTGGAGTTGAAAAGATGAAAGCAACCTAGTTCAATGTAGAACTTCTGAAACATGCTGTTTTCTAAATTATACTAATTAATGCTATTTATTTATACCTTTATTAATACACTTGATAACAAAAGAATTCAAAATAGCTGATAAAGGGATGTGCTATAAAGCAAAATAAAATACATAAAATGTAAGGAAAGGGGTCAAAGGAAAATAAAGTAGGGAAAAAGATGTGTTTAGATAATATGACGTAATTCATGTTTTGAAGTCTTACATACTAGGAAGAGGCCAGCCACAAGTTTGCTTTCAAGCTTCCCACAGCCAGTTTCAGACTGAGACAGTTTTATGGTTTGCATTGTCCATAAGGTAAAAATAAATGAGTTATCCAGGAAAAGTTTCTAGGTGACAATACTGAATATTCCTAAGTGCCCTCTTAGGTAGAACACAGTAATATACGGATTCATATACTCAACAGCATCCTCCATCACTCACTGTAGAGAGGATACAATGGGGTGGAATGACCCATGGGGCAGGGAGTTTTTACCCCATGGGTAGGAGAAGGAGGATGCTCAGCAGTGCAGTGACCCTCCTTAATCTATTTTTGTCTTCCAGCTAGGATTAAAAAAATTTTTTTCTCCATGTCTGACACTGGAATAAAAAACTGCTTTTTACTAATGTAGCCCTTTGTTCATGAAGCTAGGTTACAAATAGTTTTGCTCTAGCCTCCAGGAGTGTGCTGAGAATCCTTTGTATTATACAGAGGGGAAGATGTGTTAGTGAATTATTGGCCAGGAAAGCCTCATAGCACAGGTTAAAGAAATGAGCTATCCAAGGTGCTGGAGTCTATCACTGTAGGAACAAAATGGAATTTTCATGCCCTACTCTCTTCACTTCAGTTCAAAAGACGTTTATTGAAAACCTAATATGTGTTAGGAACTAGTCCCTGCTATCAGATAGGTTATAATCAGAGGAGGCAGAGAAGTAGACTCACTACCCAGGGTCAGTCAACTCTTAAGGATACATACGCCGACAGCAAAGTGGAGGGGCCTCTAACCCAGCCCAGAGAGATCAGAAACAGCAACCCAGAGGAGGAAATCTATGAACTGAGTCCTAAAGAATATTTCCATTACCCCTGCTCCCAATCCACAGGAGACAGTATGTGAAAAGTATATGAGCATTGTGTGCATGTACCTACAAGCAGCATTTAAGTGTTTGTGGAGTGCACGCTGGAGGAAGATGGTGTTGCAAACCCAGGAAAGAGCATATGCAAAAGCAAGCAAGCATGAAACCTCAAGAAAGTTGGCATATTACTGAAACCTGTAGTTAGAGACAGAAGTTGCAAGAGCTTCATTTGGAGAAGCACCCAGAGGCTAAATGATGAAAGAAGCTTGGACTTTTTCTGTAAGCAGAAAGAATTCACTAAGGTGAACGTGACCATATTTGTATTCTATATCGCCCTTGAAGTTCTGCGGAGGAAGGATTGGGGTTGGAAGCTGGTGGGGTGGGGGGAGAGTAAAGACCTGGAGACTGGCTAGGTTGTTTCAGTGGGCTATGAGAAAAGATGGAGACCTGAAATAGGGCAATGATAATTGGAAAAAGGGGAAAGGGATGGTTTCAAGAATCCCTGAAGGAAACATTACCAGAACTTTGTAATCTATTGGAGGAGGGGGGAGGGGAAGAAGTCTAAGATATCTCTCCTATTTCTAAATGGCGATGATGCATCAGGGAGAGACAGGAAGAGAAGCTTATGCATATATGTGATCCTTCACCTGTAAATGAGCCACTTTATAGATAGATGTTAGCCCCTAATGCCCAATTCTATAATCACTCTCCATATCCTGGAGATATGCTGTAGGCTGGGATAGGAATTATTTTCCACTACATCAACCTCTAGTTTGAAGGCAGTATTATGAGTGGGAAGTGTTTGGAGATAAATGTCAGGAGTTCTTGGCCTCTCCTAAGCTATTGCCAAGTAACAGTAATATTGGTCACCAACTCTCTGTGGCTCAGTTTTCTCATATGTACAATGGATGTGTGACAAGCCCTGCCTACCCATCTCACAGTCAATGTAAAAATGAAACACTGTACATTTGTCCCTTGAACAACACAAGAGCTGGGGGCGTCAATCCCCTCTGCAGTTGAAAATCCATTTGTGACTTCTGACTCCCTAAAAACTTATCTACTAATAACCTACTATTGATCAGAAGCTTTACGGATTACACAAATGGTTGATGAACACATATTTTGTATGGTATATCTACTAGATTCTATATGACAATAAAGTAAGCTAGAGAAAAAATGTTATTAAGAAAATCATAAGGAAAATAAAATGCATTTACAGTACTGTACTGCATTTATTGAGAGAAATCCAAGCATAAGTGGACCTGCACGGTTCAAACTCCTGTGGTTCAAGGGTCAACTGCACTTTATTAGACAATGGTTTTAGAATATGTATAAGATGCAAAGGTAAGATACTGCTGTTATTATTATATGAGGGGAAAACAAAGCCAAGGGTGGTAAGAAAGGATCTAGGAATGCAACAGCAGTTCTGCAGAGCCCAGAGAACTTTTTAATCATTTCCCTCCTTTTCATTTTCTTTTCAGTATGCAATGAAAAATACATACAAATATGGCCACAGAAGTGCTGCCAAATTCAATACTCATAATATCTATTCAATATTCAGCAATACACATGCAATATTGCAGATGGTTGTGGGATGTGATGGTCTCTTTCCAATAGTTCCAAAGGGGAAAACAAAATGTTATAAGACAACAGCCAGTCATTTGATGCATCCTGATTGTTTAAATGATATGAGAGTCAGCAATCATGTGCAAATTAAAACATAATTATGCACACAGACCACCCAGGATTAAGTAACATTTCACAGATGCATGCTAAATTACTAAACACCCTTTGAAATAAATTGTGACCATCATTTGCTATTTTACCAAGAATGCTATTACTAAAAAAGTCAAAGTACAGAAATATGTATTGCCTTGAGAATTAATAGTATGCATGTTATAAGAGATGTTTACCACAAATTGGGGTATGTGTTAGCAACAAAGTAGTCGCATTACTCCACAGGGTCAGTAAACAATTTATGTAAACGTGCACCAATAGAAATACATACATTGCCCAACAGCATGCCATTCCCCCCTTGACAATGCAGGCTATTAAGCTCTGAGGCATTTGGTCACAGTTTATTGCAGACCCAATCAGTGCCACCTCATCATAACCCCCAGATGCAAGCAAGTATGCACTCTCTAATTCTGGTGTGAGCCATATCACACCTCAGTCCAGCCAGATCATGGTTGTGGGCAGAAGGGTCAAGAACATGGTAGTATTGGACTTACCAGTCTAACAATTGGAAGATGAAGAAAGACCATGTGTGGGAGGATACACATTATAAAGTAGACCAGTGGTTGATTCCTCATTGTTACCATTCCTCTGCACCCCTCGCCCAGTTCCACAAAGCTGAGCAATTCCAACAGAAAGATAACCCTAACGGCAACACCCTGGGGCCATCTTGTGAATCATGGCCCTGAGATCTGTCTTCTTTTCTATGTAACCCCTGAAACTAGGCTACTCTCCATCACCTCTGTCTTCCTCTACCTGTCATGGTGCCAGGCAGGTGGTAAACACTCAATACATGTTTGCAAAATACAGGAAATTTTTAGGCAAGCAGAAGCCATTTTCTGGTGTTCAAAAGTCCTTGCACATTAGGAATTCTTACTGAAATCCAGGAATCACTGAGTAAGTTACACTTCTACTTTTTGTGTCAGATGCCTATTCATTTAAAGAGGAGGAAGAAAGTATGTGAAACCTGTCTATTCGCTCACTTCATATGTATGAATAAACTATTCTTTACATGATTTATGCTTTTGTGATCCTTTCAGTGTCTTAGGAATGAGCTATTAGTCAATAGAAAAGTGAAAAAGTTAGCAAGTATTTATTGAGCTCTAACTGGGTGTAAAGCTCTGCGTTAAGTATAATTGAAAGATTTCTTGAAAATTACAATTCCAGCTGAGGAGGTTAAAGAGGTACAAATGAAGTAATTTGGAAACAATAATAAAATGACATGTGGTTTTAAATGAGCATGAAATTTGAGAGTAATTTCTGTCCTGCTTACTTCCAAAACTATTTTCATCAACATATAATAAAACATATGTATGCAGAAAACAATTAAAAATAGGTCAACACCAAGAAAATGAGACAGAAAGATAATTGTGCTCCTGATTTGGAAACATGTGGTCGCTGCCACCAGCATGAAGGTAGGCTTTTAAGATTCCCAGCAGCCAAGGCAAAAATGGAAAGGGAGCATTATGGGGTCTAGAATCTTCATGACCACTTAAAAGGAGACATTCTCTTGAGCCAAGAGAAGCAAACATTTTCCTGGTATTAAATTCTAAGAGGAATTTATAATGTGGATCATTGTATCAGGAACATTGAACAACATAATGGACATATCTTCCACAACAGTTTTTAAAGAAAATGTGGAAATGTTCTTCATTTGGCTGATTCTTAAAATAGCCTTTCATAAAAGTCATGGGCATGATAACCAACACGATTCAGTGAAGATATTTCTGCAGGGAATGAAGTTAATGTGGTCCAGGAATAGAGCTTTCCGAGCAACCCAACAAGAGTCAGGGAGAGAACTTAATAAACAATAAGCAATAAATGATTGGCATATACTTTTGTCTAACTTAAAATTTATCAGTTATTTCAGCTAAGCTTTTGTCTGGAACTAAAAAGCAGTTGCTTCACTGCTGAATACTTGGCAAATACCAGAATGCTGAATGAAGAGAGAGTCATATGCTTTAGATATCAGACCTGTAGACATGACAAAGCTGATGTTTTTGTTACAAAAGCTAAGAAGTCTGACCACTGTTCTTGCCTGGACTAAAGGTCACAAGAAGGGCTTTGGACAAGGTCATGCCTGGGTGCCAAAGCAAGAAGGTGAGTTTTGGTAGTATATTAAATGGTGAGCGTGTTTGGGGCAGGGAAGTAAAATAAAGATGTTCTAGTTGCATACAATTATACGATCAAAGACTCACCTGCAGTTTCCCCCTTGTGCCTCATAACTCAGACCTCTACAAACGTCCCACCCCATAGCCTCTAAAGGGGCTCCTTTCTGACTCAGGTAGTTATTTTGGCAAAATGTCACTTAAGACAGAAGGCCAGCTTTGCATGTGGATTTGACTATACTGACTGGGTCACTTTTTATGAGAAAGAAGTCACACAAATAGTGCTGGCTTTATGGGTAGGCAGAACACCAAGCTGCCAGGATGACATAATGTGGTAGAGGAACAGGTGCAGAACCAGGTAAAATTCTTACTGCAAGTAACTGTTCCAATGACTCATCATAAAGCTGCCAACTCCACCATTAGAGATTCACTTTTTGGGCTTCTCATCTTTAAGGGGTTGTGATTTTTTAAAAATTTTTTAAGTTTATTTTTTTTTCTTTTGAGACAGAGAGAAAGAGAGAGAGCAGGAAAGGGGCAGAGGTAGAGGGAGGGAGAGACTCCTAAGCAAGCTCTGTACTTTCAGAGCAGAGCTTGATGCAGGGCTCAATCCCACGAACTGTGAGATCATGACCCAAGCCGAAATCAAGAGTTGGGCACCAAACAACTGAGCCACCCAGTACCCCAAGAGGTTGTGATTAAAATATGCAGTAGAGACAGTAGAATCTTAATCTTTGGCCAAACACTGATAGAACCAGATAGATAGATATAACCCTGGCCCAGAGATTACAATCTTGCCATCTTGCAGGCCAAATAGGCCTGCAGATATGTTTGCGTGGCTTGGAGAGTGGTTTGAAAAATGAAATTTTCACATATAATTCACATTTTTTAGTTTTCTTAAAAAATTAGAAGTTCTGGCAACACCAGGCTCACACGACCTATGACGGCAATCCACTGAAGCAAAACAGTCTCGACCCTTCAGTCACAGTGGCCTTACCTACTTTGTTCCAGTCCCTACAACTCCCTCGTATTTTCTGCCAGGCCTGCTGCACCCATTTGCATGACCTGTCTTACCCCAAGGTCGTTTAAATTTGTAATCCTTTGTGACTTAATACCCTCAATGTATGTCCCAAAGAGGGGAAGGGATTTGCTTAAGGCAGCACATCTAGTTAGTGTCTAAGCCAGAGGTGACCCCACCTTCCCAGGCTCCCAGTTCTCTCCACTGAAGATCTAAGCCCTCAGCAGGCAGGACGGGATGGGTGCCAGTGGAGGCCACCCCCTCATCGGGGAAGAGAAGTCAGGAAAGCACCAAACACAAGCTTTGCTCAGTTCACACTGTTTTGCCCCAGGCTGGCTCTGCCTGCAATAATATTTTTACAGCATCCTCCAGAAAAATCAATTTGTTTAAAATAGCAACTGATTTTGCCCTGGGTGAAAATGTTTGGCATATGCAAAAAAGGGAGCATTGTGTTTTCTTTAAAGCTCTTCCTAACCTATGAACAAGTGGAATTGTTCACCGCACACATAAAAAAAAAAAAAATCGCTCAAGTGTATTTTCTTGGGAGAGAGACAGATTTAAAATTTAGGGATGTAGGTTTTTATCTAATTCTTTAAGAGTCTTTCTTTCAGCCACATAATGCCTTTCTTTGTTATAATATTCAGAAATATGCTTGTCACTATTTTGTGCTAAAAAAATAAAAAGTTCGTGGTCTAGAGCTCTCTTTAAGGAGAAAGAAGCAAAGTAAAGGGAGGAGGGGATGTTGGAATAAATGGTTTTGCCTAGATGGAAAAAAAAAAAATCACAGGCAGAACATTTCCAAGCTGCTAAACACCAGAAGGAGATAACAGGCAGTGTGTGAAATGCCAATTATGATGGTAACAATAATGAAAATGGTCCTAAAGCAGTCCCTACTGTGCTTCAGAAAGCCTCAAGCCCTGTGCAGACTTGAGTCCTCCAATGCCCAGATGTTCTCAGCAGGGGGACCTTCCTTACCCAGAAGCTGTGTGATCCCAGGGGTGGAGGGCAGGAATGAGAAGCCCCCGGGGTCGCCCTCAAGAGAAAGTGCCAAGTCCGTCAGTCCTTTTGCTCCTATGCTAGTAGCTTGGTTTCTTTTCCAAGGCAGAACCCATTTCCACTTCTGTCCCCGGCAGACCCTCCCCCCCAGCTGTGTGCAGTGCAGATGGTGTGAGGAGTCAGTTTCTGCTCACCTGGTTCTCCCTTTCAGAATTCCCACCTTTAGCCAAAATTGAAGCAAGCTCTCTCCTCCTCCATGAGGCCATCTCTGGTCCGTGGGGCCCTCCTCCACCCATCGGAATTTTATTTAAATTCCTCTCCTGCTAACTGTTGCTTGTAATTCCTTCTTCGTGTTTAAATTGTTCTGCTGGGTTTTACTGTCACCATCCCTAACTGGATTGTAAGTCCCCGGAGACCTGGAACAGTGACTTAGCTATGTTTGTACCCTCCTCCCTTAAGAGCGTCTACAGTAAGCCCTCAATAGATGTTTAATGAATACAGGGTTCCGCTTTAAAAATAAATAAATAAATTAGCGCTTTGCTGGGCAAGGGTGAGCTATGTGATCCCAGCGAGGCAGGATGTAGTGAGTCACAGAAGCACAGCGACTGTCACTCAGCCAGTGTCCCATAAGCCAAAGGGACCACCTGGCCTGCACACCAGCCCCTTACTCCACCATCACATGGCAGCAGATGGCTTGGCATCCTAAGAAGATGGAGATTGCCCAGTTTCGGTTCCCACCGTTGCAAATTGTACCCTTTTCTTTCTCTGTCTCTGAGAGGGGAGTGTCCTTGTCTCTGACAGCCTACCCTCTGTCCTGGCTCCCCCTCACCCATCAGCTGCCCTTCCCCCACACACCTGTTCAACTTTCCCAGCCCCGCGGCCCTTCTCCTTGTGGCGCCAGTGACATCAGTCTTGGTCCACAGCAAAGTGACCTTCCCCATCCTTAAAGTCGCCATCCTCCTCTGCCCACCCCTTGCAGCTTGTTACACCCTTTGTCCCTCCCATCTGGGTAGACATGTCATGCATCTACCCAGTCACTTGGCAAAAGCCTTGCTTTCTCCCTTTCCTCTGAGCCCCATGCAGGTCCCATGTGTGGCCATTCTTGTCAGCTCAGCTTGACACCTTGTCACCTTGCTCCTCCTCCTCTCCTACCTGGGGCAGCAGCGGTTACTCCTACCCCATGACCTACATCCCGCCCTATCGCCAGAGGGACCATATTCCTCCCTCCTGGCCGCTCCCCTCCCAGATTCCCAGTCACACCAGGGCAAAGCTGGCCCCTGGTCAGGCTGCACCTGCCTGCCCTGCCACTCCCTTCTCTCCTGCAGCTCTGCTCTCCTCACTTTCCCATGAGTGCACCCATCTCCTCTCATCTCCGGGCTTTTCCTTACTGTGTCTTCTACCCCATAAGCTCTTTCTCATGCTTTCCTTCTCTGCCTTCAGGTCAGCCTGATCCAGATCGCACTTCTATTAACCACTTTTTAAAGATTGGTTTCAAAATGAGAAATACATCAATGGTACTGTAATAGCATAGCATACAGACATACAGTAGCTACACTTGCAGTGAGCACAGCGGGACGTACAGACTTGTCAACCACCAGGTCGTGCATCTGAAACTAATGTAACATAGTGTGTCAACTATACTTCAATTAAAAAGAAAAAGAGGGGGAGGAGCCAAGATGGCGGAATAGTATGGAAGTTTTTTGTGTGTCTGGGGTCCATGAAATACAGCCAGACCGACACTAAACCATCCTGCAAACCTAGAAAAAGGATCTGAGGATTAACGCAACAATCTGCACAACCTGAACCACAGAACTCAGCAAGCACGCGGTACAGAGAGGTGAACTGGGGGAGAGAGAACCGCAGAGGGCAGGGAGCTGCTTCTGCGTGCAGACAAACCATGGAGATGGGGGGGGAGGGGGGGAGGATACCAGAAAAGTATCCCCCAAAAGCAGCTGGAGAGAAAGTAGAAAAGTGGAAACAGCCACAGGGACTGAACTAAAAAGGGAGAAAAGAGAAAGGAGAAGGTTTAAACTCCATTAAGACTGTAAACAGGGGGAGCACAGAGTCTGCAACTCCACAGCTCAATATCTGGTGGGAAGGGTGAATCCCCAGGAGCAGAGTGGAGTCCGGGGGTCTTCAGGCCACAAGGTGAGAGGTGGTTCCCTTGCTGGGAGGAGATGTGGTAGAGGCTTTGTGAGTCCCCAAAGGCAAAGACCCCAGTGGACCTGGGAGAACAACCGGGTGCTGAACAAGGTCGCTGGGGTAAAGCCTGATGCCAGATGTGTGGTGTGATTTTCCATATTCCCTGAAATGCTGCTGCTACTCTATCTCAAGAACTTTCTCTGAGGCAGGCTGGCACCTGGCCACAGTGTCTGGGCATCAGCAGCAGCATGGTCCCTCGAACATTCCTGGGTGTGCCCAACACCTGGCCACTGCTCAGTGAGACCCTCCTGCAGAGGGGCAGGATGGGTCAAAGTCTCAGTCCCTCAGAAGTAAGGGGTAACACAGCCACATCTGAGACAAAAATCAGGAGGGAGGTGGTGCCTGGGGCTTGGTCACTGACAGTGTAAAAGCAGGGAGTGGGCGGAAGCCAGAGACAAAGGACAGGTGCGCGATTGTTGATCAGGGAGAACAGAGTTCCGATATTAGAGAGCGGGTAACTAGGTGACACCATTTTCACCACTCCCCCGCATGCACACGCGTGTGCACACACACACTTACAAGCGCCACAATAATCCACCCCAGTAAGCTAAGCAGGACCATCTAGTTGAGAACAGAACCATTACACTAAGCCCCACCAAACTGGGCCAACCTCGCTCTTCAGGAACACAAATCTCTCTGCCTGCTTAGTTTACAGACTATAAAGCGCTCCATAGTTTGACTTCTAGGGGAAAACGAAGTAATTTCAATCATATTTCAGTCTGTTCGCTGGCCCATCTATTCAATTTTCTTATCTCTTTTTCATTTCTTTTCTTTTTCTTGAATACAGAAAGAAAATTTATTTTTATTTTCAATTTTTATTAAAAATATTTTTCTTTAATTTTTTTCTACTATACTTTTTACTTTTGTGTAAACTTTTTCAAATTCTATTTTACTTCCATCATTTCATTTTATTCTATTTCAGTGTATTCATTTTTTTCAAATTTTCAAACAATTTCCTTTTTTTTCCCCTTTTTTTCTCTAATCTATAAAGCACCTTTCAACACCCAGAACAAAACACACCTAGGATCTAGCATCATTTATTTGATTTTGTGTGTGAGTGTTGTTTTTAATTTATTAATTTAATTTTTTTAATTTTAATTCTTTTTTACCTCATTAATTCCTTTTCTCCCTTCAAAATGATGAAACGAAGGAATTCACCCCAAAAGAAAGAGCAGGAAGAAACGACAGCCAGGGACTTAACCAAAACAGATACAAGCAATATGTCTGAACCAGAATTTAGAATCACAATAATAAGAATACTAGCTGGAGTCAAAAATAGAGTAGAATCCCTTTCTGTGGAGATAAAGGAAGTAAAAGCTAGTCAGGATGAAATAAAAAATGTTATAACTGAGCTACAATCTCGAATAGATGCCACGACGGCGAGGATGGATGAAGCAGAGCAGAGAATCAACAATATAGAGGACAAACTTATGGAGAATAATGAAGCAAAAAAAAAAAAAATAGGGAGAATAAGGCAAAAGAGCACGATTTAAGAATTAGAGAAATCAGTGACTCTTTAAAAAGAAACAACATTGGAAGCATAGGGGTCCCAGAAGATGAAGAGAGAGAAAAAGGGGTAGAAGGGTTATGTGAGCAAATCATAGCAGAAAACTTTCCTAACCTGGGAAAGACACAGACATCAAAATCCAGGAAGCACAGAGGACTCCCATTAGATTCAACAAAAACTGACCATCAACAAGGCATATCAGAGTCAAATTCACAAAATACTAAGGCAAGGAAAGAATCATGAAAGCAGCAAGGGAAAAAAAGTCCTTAGCATACAAGGAAAGACAGATCACGTTTGCAGCAGCCCTATCCACAGAAACTTGGCAGACCAGAAAGGAATGGTAGGATATATTCAGTGTGCTGAATCAGAAAAATATGCAGCCAAGAATTCTTTATCCAGCAAGGCTATCATTCAAAATAGGAGAGATTAAAAGTTTCCCAGACAAACAAAAATTAAAGGAGTTTGGGACCATTAAACCAGCCCTGCAAGAAATTTTAAGGGGGACTCTCTGAGGGGAGAAAAGAGAAAGAAAGAAAGAAAGAAAGAAAGAAAGAAAGAAAGAAAGAAGAAAGAAAGACCAAAAGCAACAAAGATATAGGGTAACAGAATAGATAAGAAAACAAGATCCACCTATATGCTGGATAAGAGCCCGAATAGCCAAAGCAATCTTGAAAAAGAAAACCAAAGTAGGAGGCATCACAATCCCCGACTTCAAGCTATACTACAAAGCTGTAACCATCAATACAGTATGGTACTAGCACAAAATAGACACTCAGATCAATGGAACAGAATAGAGAACTCAGAAATGGATGGGTTCCATGCACAAATGTATGGCCAACTAATCTTTGACAAAGCAGGGAAGAATATCCAATGGAATAAAGACAGTCTCTTCAGCAAGTGGGGCTGGGAAAACGGACAGCAACAAGCAGAAGAATGAACCTGGACCACTTTCTTACACCACACACAAAAATAAACTCAAAATGGATAAAAGACCTAAATTTAAGGAAGGAAGCCATCAAAATCCTCAAGGAGAAAGCAGGCAAAAACCTCTTTGATCTTGGCCACAGCAACTTCTTATTCAACCTGTCTCCACAGGCAAGGGAAACAAAGGCAAAAATGAACTACTGGGACCTCATCAAAATAAAAATCTTCTGCACAGTGAAGGTAACAATCAACAAAACTAAAAGGCAACTGACGGAATGGGAGAAGATAGTTGCAAATGACATATCAGATAAAGGGTTAGTATCCAAAATCTATAAAGAACTTATCAAACTCAACACCCAAAAAACAAATAATCCAGTGAAGAAATGGGCAAAAGACATGAATAGACACTTCTCCAAAGAAGACATCCAGACAGCTAAACAACACATGAAAAAATGATCAACATCACTATCGTCAGGGAAATACAAATCAAAACCACAATGAGATACCACCTCATACCTGTCAGAATGGCTAACATTAACAACTCAAGGAACAACAGATGTTGGTGAGGATGCAGAGAAAGAGGATCTCTTTTGCACTGCTGCTGGGAATTCAAGCTGGTGCAGCCACTCTGGAAAACAGTATGGAGGCTCCTCAAAAAATTAAAGATAGAACTACCCTATGACCCAGCAATTGCACTACTAGGTATTTATCCAAGGGATATAGGTATGCTGTTTCAAAGGGGCACATGCACCCCAATGTTTATAGCAGTACTATCAACAATAAAGCCAAAGTATGGAAAGAGCCCAAATGTCCATCAATGGATGAATAGATAAAGAAGATGCGGTATATATATACAATGGAGTATTCCTCGGCAATCAAAAAGAATGAAATCTTGCCATTTGCAACTACGTGGATGGAACTAGAGGGTATTATGCTAACTGAAATTAGTCAGTCCGATAAAGACAAATATCATATGACTTCACTCCTATGAGGTTGTTAAGACACAGAACAGATGAACATAAGGGAAGGGAAACAAAAATAATATAAAAACAGGGAGGGAGACAAAACATGAGAGACTCTTAAATATGGAGAACAAACAGAGAGTTACTGAAAGGGTTGTGGGAGGAGGGATTGGCTAAATGGGTAAGGGGAATTAAGGAGTCTACTCCTGAAATCACTGCTGCACTATATGCTAAATAACTTGGATGTAAATTAAAATAATAAAAATAATTAATTAATTAATTAATTTTTAAAAAGAAAAAGAAAAAAATGATAAAGATTAGTATCAGAATGAAAGCACAAACTTTTTAAATTCCCTAGGTTTCTGTTGATCTCAGTTTGAGAAGCACTGTTTTGAAGGATTTCTGCTTGCCTGTATGCTTTGTTCTATTGATTTTTAATACAAATTTCTTATAATCTTAACACATGTAATTGAGGAAATCATAAAATCTGGATTATTGAGTTAGCGCCCTCATAAGAGTACTTTGATGGGACTGCAATGCCTGTGTTTATATTATTATTTACAATAACCTTGGCAACAAGCTGGGCTGGAATAATGGACAGAGGCTAATAAGAAACTGACAGTGGGGACAACAAAGCAACTACCCCTCCCCCATCTCATTACTGCCCCTCCCCACCTCATCACTAACCCCTACCCCACCTCATTACTAACTCCTCCTCCAGCACCACCTTCATAAGGACCAGGACTAGTCCTCCTGAAGCAAGAGCTTCTGGAAAAAATCCTTTCTCAGGCAGAGGGTTCAGTATATTCTCTGAGGGAGAGGGTCACTTTGGGGCGAAGGAAGAAATGAGTGGCAAACGTGGAGGGTCAGACCCAGAGAGGAAGATAGAGACTCTTTGCCCTAAACTGAATGAATGAATGAATGAATGAATGAAGGAGGGAAATTCAGGCACAACCCAGAGTTCTTTAAAAACAATATAATAATAAGGGGTGCCTGGGTGGCTCAGTCGGTTGAGCGTCTGACTTCAGCTCAGGTCATGATATCACACTTTGTGGGATCAAGCCCTGTGTTGGGCTCTGTGCTGACAGCTTAGAGCTTGGAGCCTGCTTCGAATCCTGTGTCTCCCTCTCTCTCTGCCCCTCCCCCACTCATGCTCTGTCTCTCTCTCTCTCTCTGTCAAAAATAAGTAAACATTAAAAAAATTTTTAAAATATATATAATAATATTATGACTATGTTTTAATAAAATTGAAAGAACTACATAAAATGCATAAGCCTTAGAATACATAAAATACAATATTTATAACAGATATGGAAACGGTAACTGAAGAACTCCTTCCAAAGAATCCCAGACCTGGTCATTTATACAGGCATATTCTGGTAAGTGTTCAAGCAACAGATAACCTTTACATTATATAAGTTGTTCCAGAAAATATAAAAAGAAAAATGCCTAACTCATTTCATGAGGCTGATATGCCCACGAGCTTGGAACTGGATAAGGATAGTGTAAGAACAAAAGTCACAGGTTCATCTCACTTCTGCACATGGAAAAAAAAATGTTAGATAAAAACTAACTCACTGAATACAATAGTGAATGGAAACAATTAAAAGATTATAGACAAGTAAGAGTTGTGCCAAGAAAGAAAAGGTAGTTTAACATCTGAAATGTATTCCAAAACATTATATTCATATAGTGATGATATTACTATTTTACTATATTCAGAAAAGGCGTTTAATGAAGTACAACCTATCTAGAAATAACTCTCAAAAACTAAGAGTCAAAAATTTTTTTATGACAGTGGGGACAACAAACCACGAGATCATGACCTGAGCTGAAGTCAGACACTCAACTGACTGAGCCAGGAATATAACTTTCTTAACTTGATAAAGGCTATATTCTAAAAACTCAGAGCAAACCTCATACCTTTAAGCTTATAGATGACAAAATATAAGAATATAATTGTCATTTTGAGTTGGTAACACATTTTTTAAATAAGATTTAAGAGGCACAAACAACAAAGAAAAAATTAATAGGTTAACTACCACAAAATTAAATATTTCTATTCAGTGGTGACCACATAGGCAAAATTAACAAAGTTAATTAGATAGGTCACGAAATTGAAGGTGATGTCTCAAAGTATAAAACCAGTAAGAAATTAATATCTGTGATGTAAAAGAATCTTGCAAATCAACAAGAAAGGAAACCTATAGAAAAGTGGGCAAAAGCTATGGGTATAAACTTCATAGCAAAGAAAAACAAATTGGCTAACAAATACTTGAAGAGATAGTCAACTCACTTATTAACTGAAAAAAAAAATGCCAATTAAAACAGCATATAGGACAATGGAATACTACTTGGCAATGAGAAAGAATGAAATATGGCCTTTTGTAGCAACGTGGATGGAACTGGAGAGTGTGATGCTAAGTGAAATAAGTCATACAGAGAAAGACAGATACCATATGGTTTCACTCTTATGTGGATCTTGAGAAACTTAACAGAAGACCATGGGGGAGGGAAAGGAAAAAAAAAGTTAGAAAGGGAGAAAGCCAAACCATAAGAAACTCTTAAAAACTGAGCATAAATTGAGGGTTGATGGGGGGAGGGGGGTGGGTGAGGGAGGGAGGGCACTGAGGAGGGCACCTGTTGGGATGAGCACTGGGTGTTGCATGGAAACCAATTTGACAATAAATTTCATATTTAAAAAAATAATAATAAAGAATAAAACAGTATATAGGGGCATCTAGGTAGCTCAGTCAGTTAAGCATCCTACTCTTTTTTTTTTAATTTTTTAAAATCTTTATTTTTGAGAGAGAGAGAGAGAGAGAGCATTAGCAGGGGAGGAACAGAGAGAGGAGACACAGAATCCGAAGCAGACTCCAGGCTCCGAACTGTCAGCATGGAGCCTGACACGGGGCTCGAACCCACGAACTGCAAGATCATGACCTGAGCCAAAGTCAGATGCCCAACCGACTGAGCCACCCAGGCGTCCCAAGCATCCTACTCTTGATCTCGGCTCAGGTCATGATCTCACAGTTTGTGGGATTGAGCCCCGCACCTGGGATTCTCTCTCTCCCTCTCTGTCTGCCCCTCCCCTGCTTGTACTCTCTCTCTCTCTTTCTCAAAATAAATAATTTTAAAAAATGTATAATATGTTACACCTATCAAAGTGCCAAACATGTTAAAGTCAGACACTATCAAGGCTTGGCAAGGAAGTGAGAAGAGGAAACCAAGATAGACTTGGGATGTAAACTGGCACAGTGACTCTGGAGAACAATCTTGTTAAGATTAAGTTATCTGTGTAGGAGGATTTCATAATCACGAGTCCCATTCTCAAAGACATGCCCTAGAGAAACTTTGACACAAATGGCTGAGGAGATTAGCACAGCTTTATTCATGGCAGCTGGCAATGTGAGGCAATGTAGGTGTGTTCACCCTAGGAAAGTAGCTGATGAAAATGTAGCTAACCCATAGCTTGACACTGTATGCAGTTAGAAGCAATATTTAGAAATTCACTCAGCAACATGGGTCATTCATAAAAATACAGCAACAAATGAAAAAGGTAAGAAATGTGATGAAGTCTATTGCTCAACGTCATTTGCAGAAATTAAAACCAAACCACAAAACAATACTACATTTTACAAACAAAAAACCAGATGTCCAAGGACACATATCACACACATTCAAGTGGGTGCTTATGGGGATCTGGGGGGCGGGGAGCGAGTCTGGGGAGGCAGAGAGTGAAAGAAAAGAATAAAATGGAACAATATACAAAAGGGGCCTCGTACTGACAAATTAGGAGAGCTTGCCATGACTTAAATAATGTAATTAATTTAGCTTTCTGTGCTTGGGTTTACAGGAGAAAATAGACAGGTGGTGGAAACATTGGGTTATTTTATAACATATACAGGTATCTGAAATTCAGAAGGATTGACCTTGTTACTCTGACTGACGTGGTGTTCACTTTATAAGCAGATATTTGTTCTGAGCAAAACAACAGCATGTCAGATGAAATTGATGGGATTAATTTGAAGGTGAGTTTGTAAATTTTTTATTTAATATATAAATGTATTTTAATTTTATAATGAATGTAAGATTTCCAAGTATTAAGGATATATACTTAGTTTTATGCCTCCATAAATTTAAAGTACCATTAGAATAAAAAATAACATTAGAGTGCTTGAGAATATTTTTCTCTACAAGAGAGTTTCTCTTTAACATGTGAAACACCACTTAAGGGGTATGACGCTTTGCCACAAGAGACTTGAGTGTTATCTTAAGGCACAATGGTTTGATGCCCCAACACATCTAGATATTCTTTTTGCTCCTTTCCTATTTTAGAGCATTTCTGTGAATTCCCCCAAATCTTTCTTGCTTATTGCCCTTCACGTCCCTGAGGCCCTCAACTCCCCTTTGGTGTGTACATGTAAAAGATGTTTTGGGTTTTTTTAAATTATTATTATTTTAGAGAGAGAGAGAGCAGGGGAGAGGGGAAGAGAGAAAGAGAGAGAGAGAGAGAGAGAGAGAGAGAGAGAGAGAGAGAGAATCTTAAGCAGCCTCCATACTCAGCGTGGAGCCCAACACAGGGCTCGATCCCACGACCCTGGGATCATGACCTAAGCGGAAATCAGGAGTCCGACGCTCAACCGAATGAGCCCCTCAGATGCCCCACATAAAAGATGTTTTAAAATGAGATTCTTCAAGAGCCCATGCTGATTTTAGCTACAGAAAGTCCTAGCTGTTTGGAAGGCTTCTCAAAGTGGATTTGCCATGGATAAAATGAAGACTGCACGAATGCAGAAAAAGGTGAACCCTACTCTATCTTGGAGAGAAGGGGATTAAGTGATCTATAGAAACTAGATCAGACTGCTGCCTTCTGATACTGGGTTGGGAGGTCACTATGCTCTCTCCCATCCCATCTCTTTGTGGGGACCACAAGTTTCCAGTCACTGCAGTGAGGATCGACCATGACATGCTCTGTGTATCCCAGGATCTCACAACAAGTGGACATTTTCCCCCCTCCACATTTAGCGCCTCCGTCGAAGTTCTTTCCTCTTCTTGGCATGCTGCCCCCTTCCCCAACCCAGCTTCCATCTGTCGACCCTTTTAAGATTGATCTCAATCTCTTTTGCCATTTCCAATAGACTATTTCTTCTTCTACTGAGTAGAAATGATCTCTCTCTCCTTCTGCCCCTGTGTTGACCCTGACGACTGACGTGGGGTTATTGTGCACTGGGATCGCTGGTTCTAAAACCCTGGAGGGCAGATTGCCTTGCCCACTGCTGCGCCCCCTGCACGCCATAGACCTGATAAGCAACATGTGCACCCCAAATGTTCCCTGAGGTAAATCAGAAGCACAATTTACTATCTTCTAGAACTGCCCTATTACATCTCTGCTCCTTCCAGAAAATTAATCCCTTACTTGAGCTCCATAATTTTTATTAACTCACCCTCTGTCCAACCCCAGGACAACAAATGTGTGTGTGTGTGTGTGTGTGTGTGTGTGTGTTCAATTTTTGTTCAAGCCCCATATATATTCATATATATATGTGTGTGTATATGTGTGTGTGTATATATATATATGTGTATATATATATATATATATATATATATATATATATATATACATATTTCATTTAATTCTCCCAAAAAGCCTATAGGGCAGGTAGTATTATCCCATTTTGCAAATAAACTGAGGCTCAGAGAGGCTGTAAAACTGTCACTTCGGTAGTGATAGACTAGAGCTGGGATTCAAACTCGGGCCATCCTGATTCTTAACTCCTTTTTCTTGCCTCCATGTCGGACTGCCCCTCAAAATAGACTGAGCCGACGGGTGGAGCAGGAACCCCGATCATCACAGTTCCCTCAAGGAGGATGGGACGTGGGTGCACACGTGCTTTGGAAACTGCGAGGAATTCTTTGCAATGTAACTATTATAATGAATATTGTTGCCGCTTTTCTCACTGCTGTTAGCAAAGAGCCAGCCGTGACCTTACATGAGTTAATTGCTCCAGCCATTCTCTGAGTTGGAGCGGGGAGTAAGCATCACACCTCAACAATGCCCTCACCACTGAGGGAAAAGGGATGGGGACATCTAGGAGAGGCTTGTCACCCTTTGGCTCTGAGCTGTCATTAAAAAGCACAGTGAGAAAGCTCATTGGGGCTGGGTGGAGAGATGGTGGAGGGGTGCCTGCCTTCTCAGGGCTGCCGTGTGTGAGTATGAAATTTTTGTTCGAGCCCCAAGGATCGAGGGTGCTGGAATCCAGTCAGTGCTATGTGTCCTGTGCAGGGTGGTGACCTCCCAGAGAAAGAGAGAGAATCACCCTAAAGCATCAGTCCATCTGCCCAGACAGGGCATGTTTTTAAAAATCTGTCCTTGCAGGAGGAAGGAAGGAAGAGGGTTAGAGTGTGTGTGTGTGTGTGTGTGTGTGTGTGTGTGTGTGTTTCTAACTTGTCCCAGGCCTCTGTCAGCTTGCCAAGCTTTGTGCCAGCCCTGTACCCAACCTAAGGTACCACACAGACCAGCGATGACCTCGCCTACATAATGGGCCAGGCAGGAGACTCTCTGCCAGCTAATGGTGGCCGTCAGCTGTCAGATGAAAATATTTTTCAGTTCCTGCTGGCTGGAGCTGGGTCTAAACCAGCGACCTCAGTAAAAATCTCCGAGCTCCATTAATTCAGCCACCGAGAGCCTGCCTCCTGGTTACGGTGGAGTCCTGAAGTCAGAGCCGCTGGCTGGGGATCCTGTATTCACTGAGGTGCTCTGTTCGGGCATATACCTGAAGGGGCTCGAGCTGACTCACTCTGCTGCCTGCCTTCCTTCCTGGCCCAGTTAGCCCAGGCTGGGGTGGGGGTGTCAGTGTCACTGGAGGAGGTGTGACACATGGCCATGCTGTGACAGCTTATCAGAGCAGACCTGGTCATGGCAGCCTTTCGCCGGCAGAGGCAAGGAGGGGAGGACTCTGGGAACAGGGGGTGAACACCTGCGAATGGAGGCTGTATTTGTGTGAGCCTGAAGTGTGTGTGGTGCATGTGGTTGTGTGTAAACGGATGTGCATGAGGTTATGCATTGGTATGATTGTAGGTGAGAATCCACGTGTGGTTGTGTGCTCGTTGCATGTCTGTTGTAGGAGGCTGTGTGTGCTGAGTGCGAAATGATACGAGACACAGAACATGTGAAGAAGGAGGGGAGAAAGAGGAGGACGCAGAACGTAAGGATGCACGTGGACGAGATGGAGTGATTAGGGGAGAAGAGACTGTCCTTTAGGGGTGGCTGGCTCTCAGAAGCAAAAGGCTGGAACCTTCTTTCCCAGATGGACATTCTGAAGCTCTTATGAAGATGCCAGGTCAATGAGGGGTGGGAGAGAAGCAGAAGCCACAGCAAAGCAACGGTCCCCCCTCCGGTGCGCCGACATCAGGCAGACCTCCCACCCTCGAACTGTCCCCCTCCGGTGCCCCGACATCAGGCAGATCGCCCACCCTCGAACTGTCCCCCTCCGGTGCCCCGACATCAGGCAGACCTCCCACCCTCCAACTGTCCCCCTCCGGTGCCCCGACATCAGGCAGATCTCCCACCCTCGAACTGTCCTCCTCCGGTGCCCCGACATCAGGCAAATCGCCCACCCTCGATGACTGGGCCATGTCGCAAGCCCCAGCCCCCCACTGGCAGGTGATGCCCCTGCACCTCCACATTTGGAGCCAAGGCTACTACACTCATGCCACCCAAACCATCAGGTCGAGAGCCCCCCAGGTGGGGGACTCCTGACAGCTGTCAGCTCCCGACAGCTTGCCTCTGCCCCTCCAGGCCCAGGGTCTCAGCTGTCGTGGGGTCAGGGCCAAGGTGGCACAGCAGGGAGATACTACTTCCCTCTGCACTGAGGGGGAGGAGAACTGAGGCACAGAGCAGTTAAGCGGGTTCACCAGAGGCCCTTCACTCCTCCGTCGTCCCTGATGACATGAGGGACGAGGGTCGGGATCTCGGGTTCTCAGCAGGGAAGCCAGCCCTGGGGGCCGTAAGTCGGGCCTGCGGGCTCCGTGTGGATGCCAGGCGGCCCAGGGGGACCTGTGCTGAGACAAAGTAAAGCGCATCCCCACCTGCCCCACCAGTGGCATATCTGCTGGATTATGTGCGGCAAACACTGGGGCAGGGACAGGACATTCACGAGGGGAGATGCTGGGCAACTGTCAGGAACCTTCTGCCACATAAACACAACATTCTCAAGTGGTCTCGGTGCCTGGAACTCTCGGCGAGCCAATGCTCCGGATCTGGCCATACCTCTTCCTTTTCCTCCTCCTCCGCTGGTTTATTTCATGCAAACCCTGCTTACATCAGGCCAACTTTCTGCTAAACGCATTTCCATTGATTCCTTGAAAGCAGAGGCTCACGAAGAGGGAATTTTCTTTTCTCCAAAATCGATACTAGGAGACAGAATTTCTCCTTCATTCTTTTGCCAATCCTTGGAGACTGTTTCAGGAAACAGCCCAGGCCAGAGGGGGAGAGGGAAGAAGCCCAGCACGTCTGAAGCACGGGCTATGCTTGAGACGCTGAGCTGCCCTGCTTTCACGTGGGTTTCCAGGCTCTCCTGAGCCAAGTGTGACCAGAGGAAGCTGGCCAATGTTCAGTGAGGGTTTCTCAACCTAAGCCCTGTGACCGTGTTGGGAGAGGGGAGAAAAGGGCAGGGGGGTGGAAGACATCTCTGCCTCTGCCCTTCTCCCATTCCACTTTCAAAGAAGCCCAACATGGCCCCAGAAGTCCCAGCCCATCAGAAGACGAACCCAGTGGTTAGGGCCTCAACTGGGCAGAGCTGGTTAGAGTCTGAGGTCAACCATCCCTGTTGGGTGAGCCAGTCTGGCAAAGGAACGTGGCTTCCCTCCTGAAGCCTGGGGTTGTGGTGCATTCAGATGAATGGAGGGGACTAGGGCCAGGGACGGGAGAGTGAGTCAGAACCTACTGCAACAGACCCTCCCCAACTCACTGTGGATGGTGGGTAAGACCAAGGTCGCTGCCAAGGAGCAAGTTCACTAGGGAAAACCTCTTTAGAGACCCTGCGTGCCAGTGAGGGCAAGGAAACCAGGATGAGACCCTCTTCCAGGTGAGGCACTTGGGTGACCAGACAGGCTGCCCCACAGGCCCCCCTGCATTCCCCCCGGTTCACGCTAATTCACCAACACCTCCCTTCCCCATCCTCAAGCTGAGACTCGAGGCTTCTGACCGACAAGCCCTGCAGTTTCCATCTCCCCGTCCGTCAAGTGGGAGTGGTGGTCTCTGCCCGTCTCATGGCAGTCACGTGGGGACTGCTTGTGAGGAAGGGACCCTGTTATGATAAAGACCCAGATGCCACACAGAGACTGTAGCTGCAAAAGCCACACTGCTGGAGGTTCAGACCACTGGGTAATAACTCCAGGAGGTGACTGGTGGGGGCTTGACTAAAACCAAATAACCTTGGGGCACCTGGGCGGCTCAGTCGGTTAAGCGTCTGACTTTTGATATCAGCTCAGGTCATGACCTCACCATTCATGAGATTGAGCCCCGTGTTGGACTCTGTGCTGACAGCACAGAGCCTGCTTGGGATTCTCTCTCCCTCTCTCTCTGCCCCTCCCCCAAGTGCACACACGCTCCCTCTCTCTCTCTCAAAACGAATGAATAAACTTTAAAAAAAAGTTAAAAATTTTTTTAAAAAGTAAGCTAGACTCATACATATAATCTTTTGGTAGCTTTTTTTGCCCCTTTCATTACTACTCTTCATTTTTTCTTTCACCGAATCTTTCTGAATTTAAGATTAGGGGTGGATCTGGGGTCCCTTCTTACTGAAAGAGGATGCTGACTGACACACACAATGTGTGCAGGAGACCTGGCTTCCCCCCCGCCCCCGACACTGATTCTAACAACCTGAGTGACTTTGAACCAGCCTTGTCTCCTCTCTGGACTTGGTTTCCACACCTCTAAGATGAGGAGGTTGAACTAGTGGGAGGCTCTGATGAAGGGGTCATGACATGTGAATCAGGCCCCTTGACAGATGAGGCTTGTGAGGCAGCGCTAGGAGGCAGGGACAGGGAGAGACCAATCAGGAACCCTGCCACTTGGTCACGAGGTGTTTAATCAGTTCCTCCAGCCAGCCCTGCCACGGGGAACGGCTCCAGAGGCCATCCCTGACTTCGATGCCCTGGGGCCCCATGGAGAGGACACCCACCCAACCAGCCTAGAGAGAACATTACCAGGCATTTTTCCCCTTGATGGCACGGACGGGTCACATGACCCAGAGCAAGCGTTTTCCTCTTTCTGTGCACCTCTGTCTTTCTGGCACAATGCCTGCAGACGTCCCAGACTCGGGTTGAAGAGGGTCAAGTGGGGATGGTTATGAAAATCTTCAAAAGGCATACACCTTCCACATGGCAGGTGTCCACTCATTCAGTATTTATAGGAATCTCGAAAATGCTCTGTATTATCACAGACATTGGGACGGGAATTAGAAGCAGGTGAGAAAGAGCTCAGAGAACACAGCGCCTTGGGTTCCTGGGGCTCCTGTTAAGTTACAGCAGGGAAGGGCAACATCAGAAAGTTAGTGGGCAAGCCCTGGGGTGCCGAGCCACAGTGAGCTCCCAGAGGTGGAGGGGAGGGACTTCCTCCTTGGCTGACTCGGTGGAGGCTTCCAGAAGAAGCAGCACCCGTGGTGGGGCCTTAAGGGACAGGTGAGGAGACTCCAGACGGTGTAGACCCTGGGTGCAAAGGGCATGTTCTCGGGAACACATCAATGCTTCCCACCCTGCAGCCTGCCTGGAAGACACTGAGCCATCTCCCTTCAAGGCTGGGATGCTCTGAGCCAGGGTGTGCGTGGACATTTTCACAAGGCTTGGAGTCCCCGGATTTGGGTGTTACCTCAAAACAACCAGCTTCCTCCCTTCCATTCTTTAGTCACACGGTCATTCTTCCAGCTTGTATGTCCTGCTCTCCTGTCATGGAGGAGATCCAGAAGTCGGCTGTCAGGACGGCAGCCCCACATGTGGCCTGGTGAGGCTGTGCTCGTGGGGCGACGGCCTGCGAGTGAAGAAGCACCTTGTGCTTCCAGCCTCGGCTGACATCACCCGGGACGGAGGTGAGCCCGTCCCATCGTCCCTGTCTGAATTCCTGACCATGGGACTCGTGAGAAATGATAAAGGAGTACCTGTTTTTAAGCTACCAAATTTTGGGGGCGCCTGGGTGGCTCAGTCGGTTGAGCTTCTGACTTCGGCTCAAGTCATGATCTTACGGTTCGTGAGTTTGAGCCTTGTGTTGGGCTCTGTGCTGACAGCTCAGAGCCTGGAGCCTGCTTCAGATTCTGTGTCTCCCTCTCTCTCTGCCCCTCCCCTGCTTGCACTCCCTCCCTGTCTCTCTCTCTCTCTCAAAAATAAGGAAATGTTAAAAAATATTTTTTTAAACTACCAAATGTTGGTGTAACAGATCTTGACCAGGTGCTCAGGGCAGGGGATGGGAGCACTGGAGGAGCACCTTCTTTCAAGGACATGGGAGAGACTTCACCGGTGAAGGGAATTTGGGTCAGGCCTGGCAACAGGAGAAGGCTTCCAAGGCCTTCTCTTCATCCTGCTGCCCCTCCCCTACCCCCCACGGTGGCGGGAGGAGGAGGGGAGCATCTGACAGCAGAGACCAGTATAGCAAATGTCTTCCCATAGTGAGGGATTTTGCCTCAAATCCTTAATCAATGAGGAAAAATTTAAAGAGATTAAGGTAGCTGCTGTGCTGAACGCATCTCCCTTTCCTCCTCCTGCTGGACCTTTCTTTCCTTTGACTGGACTTTCCTCTCTCTCTGTTCCCTCCCCTCTACATCTACGGGTCCTCTCTCTCTCCCTCTTTCATCCTCCCCTCTTCCCTCCAGGATCCTCTCCCCTCTCTGAGCCTCTTTGCCCACAATTCTCTTTCTCCTGCTTCCCACTGTCCCTGCAAACCCGTGTCCTGCCCCCACATTCCACCTGAAGGAGGGCTCTTTCTCCACAGCGGCTCTCTAGCCTTGAAGGGATGCTTTCACTGTTTATAAGTTTAGGACCAGATGAAACTACTTTTTTGAAAGCCCACAGGGAGACGTTCCTGCTTCCATCCCCAGCCCCTGACGCCACCCAGCCCTACAGGCAAATGTCCTGAAGAACTTGGTCTCCTAAGATTTGCCCTCTCCAGGTTTTAGGAGGAAGAGACCAGGACTGAGGCATTACAACCAGAAACCACAGGTGAGAGAGGAGAGAAGATGGATTCAGTCCCATGAACATTGTGGCCGTTGTCAGAGACCCAGATTTGGGCAAGAATAACCCTGACCTGTCGTAGACCCATGAGATGTCGTAGATGACATCTAATAACACTTTGGGCTTACTGCATAGCTCTTTCAGTGTTTTGAGCCACTCATATATGTCCTGTTTCCCTGTTCCTGTAGGATCTCCCCCTCCGATTCTCCAGCCCGCATCTCATAACCCACCCACCATGAGGACCCACTGTGAGTCCCAGTGCTCACACAAAATCTGGTGAACTAATTCCTACGGCACTGAGTATCCACCTCTCATAATTTGGCCCCTGATCATTTACTGTATTATCTCTTTCTCTTGCTGTTTCTGGTGTGTAAGTCTCGTCCCCCAAGTAGGGCTCTTGCAGGACCCAGACCAGGCCTAATGCTTCTTCTATAACTGGCTCAGAGTCTGGCTCTGTGCTGAGCATCTGGTAGTGGGTCAATAGTATGTGATCAAATGATTGTACGTCTCATGCAAGCCTGTGAGGAGGCAAGGGTGGACAGTCTTCTATCACTATGAAGTTGAAGAAGTTGGAGGGTATCTCTTACCTGTCCTCTGGATCGGGGAAGTCATTTATTCCATTAACCCTGGAAGACTTGCCACAGTCCGGATATAGGGGACAGGGGAGGGGAGCCAAGAGGGCCTAGGACACATCTCCTCCGGTATGCCTGTGTCCCTCAGGGTCTCACCTTGCCCGACTGCTTGGAATAGAGGTCATGTCCAGAGTGAACACTCTGTGTTCCAAGTAGAATGAGTAAGATTTGAAATTTGGCTTCACACAGAACTATGTTCAGATCCCAGTTAGACCAGCCATATCTTCAATCCCCACTTCTTTCATCTGTGAAGTGGGTTTAGTTTCTACCTCAGTGATTTGTTAAGTGGATTAAATGATGCAGTTTATGTAAAGCCATTAACATCGTACCTGGCTCTTGGTAAGTGCTCAGAAAAATGACAGACACTGTTATTCCAGCCTTCTTCACTTGGTTGCATGCTGCCTGCCCTTACTCAGGGAGATGGTAGAATCCAGGAGTGGGAGAGGCCTTCTTCCACTCCCCAGGCAGCCACCCTGGCAGCAGATGTGTTCCACTGGGGCTCTGGCCCCTCACTCAGAGCGTTGCCTTCCCCCTCACCTCTCAGAGAATTGCAAGTCAGGCTCTGGTGCCGGTTCATAGCTGTGGTTTGTCCCATGAGGAGCATGAAGAAGAAGAGAAAACTCTACTTTAGGAGCAGGGGGCGGGAACCTACCAATGAAGCCTCTTGTAGTCTATGGGCAACTACTTTACTAGCAGTTCAAGAAAGGTGAAGCAAAGTGTTCAAGTCAAGGATGGGAGAGGAATGGCTTGTCGCAGCACATACCAAAAGGATGTGAGGGTTTTTGTTGCCTTTAAGTTCACTATGAACCAACGATGTCATATGATGGCAGAGAAAAAGAGAGAGATGATAGATAGATGGATAGATAGATAGATAGAAAGATATAGAGATAGAGATAGGTATGGATATGGGTATGGATACAGATACAGATTTATAGATAATACAAAATAGCCTGTGGGCAGGGAAAACCTTGGTGAGTTCTAGATTGGATGTTAAATAGTGACCAGAAGAAAGGAAGTGACAGAGTAGTGTTGGATTGTGATTCTCGAGCCTGGATCCCACCCAGTAAATGGCACAGGACACAAGAAGTATGCTCAGAAAGGAGTGTCCGGGGTAGAGGACTAGGAACTGTTTCTCACAGGGCCAGCCGGAGGCATAAAATGCTTTCAGTCTGAGGAACTGAGGACTCAGAGTCCAAGGGCATCTGTATTAAATCATCGAAGGGATGCCTTGAGAAAGGGATCTCACTCTTCTGTGGGATCTCAGATGATAAAGCTATTTGGGGTGGAGGGTGTCTAAATGGAGATAGTCCCTTGTCCAAAATAAAGGTGAACTCACCAGTATTTAGAACCATCCAAGGATGTGAGCAGACGCTGGACCTCACTGAAGTGGGAGGGAGAGGTGGTCACTCCTCAGTTCAGAGGCTTGACTAGGCAGCTCTGCCTTAATCCTCGGTAGCTATCTGCTTAGAAGTTAATTCTTTAAACCGTTTTCTTCCTCGACCAGCTGCAGCCAACCTGCCTCTGGCCAGAAACTTGGACCTAGACTTCCTACATGTGTGGTGTGGTCAGACAGGTGCTGTGGGAGGAGGCTGCCTTGGTTATCTGCGCTGGATGGAGTTCACTCCCACCGGAAAGAAGCAGAGAGGGGGAGGCATGGTGTCTGGGAAGACACTGGAGGGGCCTCTCTGCCAAACACCTGCTGCATCAGCTGCATCAAGGATGACATCATGGATGGGAGGTCTGGGGTGGAAGGACAGAGCAGTAGGAGTGGCTGGTTTAACAGCTGATTTGAGCCTTTCTGAGATGGGGAGGTAGGGAGGGGGAAAGGTGAGGTGACTGAGGCAGAGTTTCTTTGATGTGTGGTCGGCGATGCTGAAGAAACCAGGGCGTTCAGAATTTCTTAGACTATCTAGAACCTTCGCGAGTCTTATTTTCTGCAATTACCAAGGCTCCCTACAATTGTGTGAACTTTTCCCAAACCATCTATTCTAATGAGCACAGAGCAGGGTGTCAACATTTTGATGAACAATCAATGGAAGATTCAGGTTAGACTAAGCCTGTATCCTCTGTTTCTAGCATTCAGAATATAAATTTTGTAAATGTGATTGGCACAAACCACCAAAAAGCAAAGACACAAGCAAAGAAGCCAGAGTGCGGGGTTGACAGGTAACAATGCCCTAAAATATCGAAAATAAGAAAACACAACAGGAAGGAGAAAACTTCCAAGGATGGCCCCAAAATAACATACCTGAGTGAGTCTGGTTAGCGAAAGTAAACAAAACTTCCAGGCAGAAATAGAAAGCTGTCAAACGGTGACTTTGAAGCAGGTGGGTAGATCTTCCTATGCATCTGAGAGAGTGAGTGACATAGCTAATAGTAATCCTAGCAGAAACATTAATGGCTTGATGTTAACATTAACCAGTTTGGTCTTCTAAGGACAGGACGTTGCTTTGAAATTCAGCAATGACAGTGGCCCCTGAATCTTCTTCCAAGAAGGCACTTCGAAAGGTGTGGATCAGACCAGTGTTCTTCAAATGTGAATAATAATATAATCATGTGGGGACTCTTGTTAAAAATACAGCCATTCAGAGACTGGCCTCCTGAGTCCCAGCATGCAATCCAGCCCCCAGATGATGTCACTGTCCCAGGACACGGCCGAGGGGGAAAGAAGTCTTGCTGTCAATCACAGATGCTGCCACCTGGCGTCTCAGAAAGCCAGCATCTACACTGGACACGGCTGAAATAAGCATAATAATTGCATTTATTGAACACTTACCATGACTGGCACTGTGCTAACATTACACGTATTCTCGTTAATGATCTGGACAGTTGTACAAAGAAAGTAACACCACCTCCTTTTTAAAAGTGAACAACTGAGGTTAAAAGAAGCAAGTGACGGACACAGGCTCATATAGATGGCAAGAGATAGGGTGGGAATTAGAACTCGGATCTCTTTACACTAAAGCTGGAGTTCCTTCCCCTGACTAGCCTCCTTGGCCTGGTGCACAGAGCCTCCCTGGGATGACAGATCCGTGTGCTCAGTCCCCAAATGTTGAGCTTCTGTAACAGAGGTGGCTCCCAGGGCCGATGAGGCCTGAACTGGGGGCCAGCTGCTCCCAGGAGCTTGCCCAGCCACTCTCAGGGCCCTTCCCCTTCATCACAAGCGGACACACCAGCTTCTACCTCAGTTTCCCCACATTTTCTCAGCAGGCAGCACTAGGTGATAATTATCTCACTAGGAGCTGTGAGTGCTAAAGAGATAATGACAGTAAAGTACTTGAAAGATAAAATGCAGTAACCACTATAATTATTGCTTCAGCTGGAAGCCCCTCTACCCTGTAGTCGAGAGGAGGAAACGTTCTCTGGAAAGATCTGTTGCCAAGCACAGTGCCTGGCATTCAGCGTGGCTGCTAAATGAAAATCCCAAAACTTGTCTAACCCCACTCCTGGAAACCCCCCTCCCCCGAGATCTTTGATGTGGAGTCTTATAGTTGATGAAGCTTTGTGGTAGGCAAGAAAATAGGAGAATGGACTGGTTCTCCTAGAACACAGCAATCTCAGGAATCTGGGTGGCTCAGTCGGTTAAGTGTCTGACTCCTGATTTTGGCTCAGGTCATGATCTCACGGTTCATGGGTTTGAGCCCTGCATCAGGTTCCTGGCTGGCAGTGCTGAGCCTGCTTGGGATTCTCTCTCTCTGTCTCTCTCTCTCTCTCTCTCTCTCTCTCTCTCTTTACCTCTGTCTCTCTCAAAATAAATAAATAAACTTAAAACGAAACGGGAACACAGCAATCTGAGTTACTAGCTCAGAAAGGACCCAGCATCTCTCATTTTCCCTGCATCCAAGCATCTCCTGCTCAGAGGCAGGGACTCTCCCAGCACCTGGCTTCCAGCACTTGGAGAGGGAGAATCTCAGGGGTAGAACTGGCCCCTGGTCTTCCAGCACTGAGTGTCACAGCACCATGCTTCCTGGTCCTTCCAGCCCACCCTGCAGTGCCCCCCCCCCCCAATTATCCCCTCCTCTCTCCTGGGCACAGTCAGCCAACAGTAACAGGCCTCTCAGTTTCGGGAGCATGGGGAAATGTCTGCATAGGCACCAGATTGAGGTCACGAAATTCATTTCATTTATACTGCGACCTCTGCCCCAGCAATATTTGCTATCTCCAGGGGCACAAAGCTAGATACTTCATTAACCCCTGAGAGCTATCAAAGCCCATTTGGGGATTCCAATAACATTAGGATCTAGCCATTCAGGGTCGGAAAGTCTCAAATCCAGAACATGAAGCCTGGTGTGAGATATCCGGTGAACTGCGGGTCCGCTGTCTCCCACTAAAGGGAGTCAAAAAAAGAGGGGAAGGAGGTTGCGTCTGAACAGAGGGAAAAGGAAGTGGTTTTAGCTTAGGCTGGCGTTTTGTGAACTCAGAGAGTTGGTAACTAAGTAAGTGTTCAGTCTCATAGTTACGTACCCTTTACTTACTCAGTTACTATTTATTGAGCCCAACCACGTGCAGACAGCACAGTGCTCCCCACAGGAACAAACGGTCAAATACAACAGTGTGATAAGTGGTGGCTAAGCATGCTGCCGGGGGGCTGGGGAAACCCAGAGGAATTTCTACATAACCTCTGAGCCAGGGAAAGCCTCCTGAAAGAGCTGAGTTTTGAAGGAAAGAGCATGATGTGTTTGGGAAAGTGCAGCGGTTTCAGATGGATAGAGAGAGGGATGTAGATGGAAGAGCACTGGGACGGGTGGAAAAGCGGTAAGTGGGGCACGAATCATCAAGGTTTGCATGCTAAGCTGAGGATCTCGATGCTCTTTTAATGGGGAGCCAGTGGCAATGTGGATGTGAGCAAGCAGAGAATCGTCTTTACGTCTTGGAAAACCTGACCTGAGAGCTGGATGAGAAGGCACAGGAGTTAAAAGCCATACAAACCATTCGGGTGAGGGATGATGATGGCTGAACTCGGGCCCCGGCCCACGGTTGAGCAGAGAAGGACAGGTTGGGGATGGAAAGAGGCGAGAAGACAGCACGTGGTTACTGAATATCTGGGTGAGTTCTAGAAAGAGAGAGTGGCCAAAGTCTAGCGTGTGTCAGCCCATTCATTCACGTAAGAAACCAGAGAAGTGGGAGTTTGAGGAAATGATGAGGGGTCAGTTTGGACATGTGAGTTTGCAGTCTGAGGAGTCCGTGGCCATCCATGTGACGTGCTCACCAAGCTCCCCTTGGTGCTCCCCATGTTCGGCTCTCAGGAGCTGGGAGAAGCAGGAGCAGGGCCCATCTGGGGGCCAATACTGCACAGCCGGGCAGATCCATCATCTTGTGGGAACACTGGCCACGCTGAGAGGCAAGAACCACCCAAGACGGAGGGAATGGGGACCCCCCCCGCCGGATCCTCAGTTGGTAGAGGCTAGTTAGTACCCCTGGCATCTCCACCACGTGGCCTGGACCCCTGAGTGGATGTGGAGATGTTGTCCTGCATTCGGCATGGTGGCAGTGACAGGTGACCGGGAGGTAAGGTTGCCAGGTGAAAAGACACCCACTTAGGATTAAAGACCACACTTAGCATGATGAGCCCAGGGGGAGGGGGTGAATGGAAGTGTTGAATCACCACACCGAACACCTGAAACCAATGCAACACCGTATGTTCACTATACTGGAATTCAAATTAAAAACTTAATAATAATAAAAAAAAAAGAACAAGAAGAACCGACCATCATCAAGCTCAGGGGTCACTGAGTGTCCAGTGGCAGTGCAACATTTTCTCAGGGGCAGGGACACAGCTGGGACACTAGAGGCACACTGTCAGCATCTCCCTGACACCTCTTCCCCAAGGCCTATTTACTTATTGTTGGGGGTGGGGGGATGTTTAATTGTCTTAAATAGGAATTGTGATATTTGAATACTATTACATGAAAGCTCTCTTTGCTTTGGATACTCTGTTGAATTTGAATCTCAGATAAACAACGCAATTTTTAGTATAGGTATATCCCGAATACTACATGGGATATACTTATACAAAACTTTTTTTTTTTTTTTTAGTCATTTATCTGAACTTCAAATTTGTATTCTTATTTGCTAAATCTGGCAACCCTACAAGGGGGTTAAACAGGACCCACCTCCAGATCCTTATCCTGCTAGACCCAGAAATGTATACTTATGCTGGTAGCAAAATAAGTACCCAGGTCCTGCCCAGATCTGTTGGCCCCATTATGGGTTCTCCTTATTCGAAGAAGTCTTAGAGCTATACGTTTGTGTGTGTGTGACAGGGAATATTGATCTTCCACCAAAGGGCATCAGGGCAGTGGCCTAGCACAGTGGATGGCTCCTGCAGACCCTCAATAAATATTTGACCAGAGATGGATGGAAGGATGCAGACTCCTGCTCCAGAAACAGAATGACCTTGGGCAAGTTACTTATCTTGCAGCTTCCATTTCCTCATTAGTCAAATGGAGATAATAGAACCTTCCCGAAGGGCTATTGTGATGAGCAGATGAAAGAAGTCAGGTAAAGAGTCCAGCACAGGCACTCAACAAATGCTCTGTGACGGCCCCGCCCACCAGGTCTCCTGGTTCCCATCCCCCAGCCTTACATGAGTAGAAGGTGGGGCAATCCAAGTGTTGCTCTTCTGCCTGAGTGGAGATAAGCTGTCTTTGTCACTTAATATCCACTGGCTGACAGCTGTCACTGCCCCTCCAAAGGCAGTCTCTGCATGCCTTCTTAGTGAGGCCAGCCTGTGCCCAAGCCAAAAGCCCGTGAATTAAGCTCTCTGAATTCTCACCAGGTCATAAGACATCACACAATTCCTTTTACTGGCAACACTTGAGAACTTTCCAAGCCTCTCCCTGTGCTAGGTGACCCTGGGCTCCCAGCTAGCTCAGGTCTGCGAAGGAGGAGGAAGCAGGTGCATCCTGCACGGTTTGGGTCTGATTTATCATTGTCATCAGCTTCCATTCATATTCCCTTTTCAATTCTGAAATGCCCTCTGAAATGCTGCTTCCCACTAGGCTAGTCTCCATTCTTTTCCCACAATCAACACACTTCTTTCTGATTTCAAGTCTGCATATCTCGTGCTGTTCCCTCGGCCTGGAAATGGCACCCTGCCCAGCAGCACCCAGGGCCTCCCACCTTCCAAGTTCCAGCTCAAGTTGGGCAATGTCCTCAGACCACTGGACCCACGGGTCCTCCCCTGTCTCTGGGTTCCTAAAGCACGTGTATCTGCGTCATTCTTTGGGGGCCCTTCATTCAAATCTGCCTTGATTGGTTACTTCACTATTTCTTCTGAACGTCTTGTCTCCTTGATCAGCTTGCAAGCTCTTGGAAGGAAAAGCAGAACGTGACACTTCTTTCCTGTCCCCCTCAAGCCCAAGTTGGTCCTAGCCTCGCCTAGTCTATGGAGAAAGCAGTCCATAGACGATTCGAGGCCAAATAAGAGAGAGAGTGAAGGGCCAGCACCAAGGACAGTCATCTGTCCATGGCTCCATGGGTCCTGCCCCTCCGGGATTTACAAGCTCAGGCAGAGTGTCTCACAGAGAATGGAGAAGCATTTGGAAGGATGCATGGGTGTTGATCAATAGTTAAATGTTTGCTTTATGTGGAAGCAAAGCATATTTGGGGCTGCGGAAGAGTCAAAAAGAGAGTTGTGAATGTGAACTCGTTCATTTCCTCAGCCAGCAAGTGCCTTGCAGTGCCGCCTGTGAATCTCAGCTCCCCGCTGTGTGCTGAGGGCACACCAAAGAAGGAGACAAGCTTCCTGCCCACCTCACAACCGACTGAGCAAACACTTCTCTTCAGCCAGATAAACCCGGACAGCCCTCTTAGAAGGTTGGATATTAGGATGTGCTGGGCTGGGAGGAAAGAATGAGAAGGAAGTGAGAAGGAAAAGACCTTTGGGGCAGGCCATTCGTAAGAAGCAATAATTATATGGTTATCGCTACCTAACAGAGCTGCAGAAGATGCACCCAAAGAACAAGATACTCAGAAAACACATCAGGACGCTTGAAGCACAAGGCATGATTAAGCCTGGGGAGCGCTGGGGTGCACACTGCATTTACTGCGGCCATGCACAGGCCCACACTGATGCCCAAGGTTCCCCTTTCACTGTCTCGCCCTGGGGGCCACCTCTGCAGGAATAATGCTGTGTGACCCTCTCTTCTCCATCCTGGTGCCAAGTGGCAAGGGGAAACATGGTGTGCTGAGCTGGGAGGTGGAGAACCTAAAACCGGCCAGCTGTTCAACTCTCCAGCAGCAGGGAGACCTGTGTGTGTCCAGCCTGGCCAGGGAGGGGGTGCGGGGAGGGCTCACGCCCTGGAAAAGGTGAAAGGAAGAGGAGAAAGGGCCAAGGAACTGCAGAAATGAAAGCTGGGGATCTAGGGATGAATGTGCATTTTCTTTTCCTTTTGCCAGAGATCACTCCCCTCCTGAGCGAATCTCTTTAAAAGGAAATAGACCCAGTTGTGAATGGCAGCTCTTGCCTAGAGCTGGACCCCTGGAAACTGCAGCCCAACTCCATCAAATTCCATTCTTTATACTTGAGCCAAAAAGCTTCCCACCAGGCTTAAGCTTCAATCTTGCCCCTCCCCACCCTAACACAGCTCAACCCTCATGCGTGTGTGCATGCAAACACACATACACACCCCTCACTGGCTTTACCCCTACCCCCCCCCCCCGGCCCTACTGGGCTAGGGGAAGCTGTGATGCTGGAGGCTAGTGACCAACCACCCCCTTTGAAGTAATCTGGGACAGCTGGTCACCCCACAGTAGTCTGAGTGTTAGGGATGCTTGGACCTATGCATTAGGGACGCTTGGACTCCGTGTGTTAGGGATGCACTGTGCTTTCCTTGCACCCGGCCAGGTGGCCTTCCCGAGCAACCCCTGCCTTCTGAGCCCACGTGCCACATTGGCCTCTTAGGCTCAGCTCCTCTTTCCCGTCCCCTGGCAGAGAAGAGAGCCCCAGGACCCTCAATCAATCTGCTGGGCCTCAGAGAACCTGTCCTGCTGTGATGGATTTTTTAATTGGATTGTGACAAACATTTAATACCTAATAGAGCTCTTACCAGCACAGTTAATTAAGAATGTGACTAATCTAATTCGTTGGCAGCTCAGAAAGAGAGAAAGTGGGGAGAGCTTCTAGCAGGGAGTGGGGTTTGGGGAGATGGGGTGGTTCGAGCTGGAAAAGGACTATCGGGCTTGTTCCTCGTCGGGGCAAGGGGATCCCAGACGTATGACACGGGGAGACTGCATCAAGGTCGAGAGGGAGGCACAGGATGTCGACAAGTTGCAGAGCAGCCTGGTGGACAAGGACCTCGCGTCTCAGTCTGTCGCTTGGTCCCATTGTGCTCATCGGCTTGTCGCCGCTGGCTTGTTAGCAATGCCTGAGCGAACGGGGCTTTGTGGATCCTCCAAAGCTGTATAGATAACCGCTGAGGGTTACAAGCCTGCTTACTGAACCCGCCTCACGGACAGTAGCTCAGCTAGTCACTGCCAGCCCGGAGCCCGCGGCACCTTCACCCTTCTGGACCCCAGGGTCCTGCGCACTTGACATGGAACACAAATATTGCATTCATAACCCCCCCTGAGCACACAGGTACACCGCCAGAAGTATCATGTGAATGTGCTGCCTCCACGTGCGCCCCCACGCGTGCTCTCCGCAAGGTCACACGGGTACCGCCACGGGTCCACACAGCAGAAGTGAACTCCCGTGCACACAAGATGCGCACAGAGCCCAAATCACCAGCGCCAGTATGCAACACGGCATGTCCTGGGACACCCAAGGGAACACGGCTGGTCAGTAGGCGCCCTCCTGGCTGCGACCGAGGCTTGAGTCCTGCATATCTGAGCAGGGACATCCCACAGGCTTGCTGAGATGGGGCCCTAGCTGTTAGACAGCTGTCACTTTCACCTTCAGCAGGTGGCCCCACGCATGGGAATGGAGGGAGGGGTCTGGGGGAAGCCTGTGGACTGGGTTCTTGGGTGAGTGGTATCGACAACGAGGAAGGAAAAGTGCCCTGGAAACACCGGATGCTGTTGACATGGCAGCTGATTGTGGAAGGAGGCAAAAAGGAGGGCTCGGTGTCGGGGTTAACTTTCAAAGGGGGTGGTGTGGGGGGAATATTAATCCCCGATATGCACGGTGCCATAGTAACTGCTGGGAAGGAGAACTATTTCGAGTATGTCTCTGTTACACCAAGAGGCAGGTACTGCACTGAGCTTTACAAATGTGCGGCTTTCATATTCTGATCTTTAATGGCAGGTGATGAGATTAGGGCAAGAAAGCTATGATTTAGCAGTTCTGAGCTACTTGATATCTCACCCAGGGCTCAGCCACCCTTTGTCTGCGCTAATCCCCACGGCAAACCAGAGGTGGGTGGGCGGGACTGAGCTGCATTTGGACCCTCAGCTCCTAGGAGGGCAGGACACAGCCCTCACGGCTCGCACAGAGCCCAGCGGCTGGAGGGCCGGTGGTGATTCACCGGCCACTGGTGGAGAAGCCGGTGCAGCTCCTGGCTAACCCGGGGGGGTGGGGGGGCGGTGGGCAGCAAGACTGGCAAGGGGGCGGGCCGTGCAGATCTGGCTATGTGCCCCGGGGTTGGGGCAGCTGACAGGGCCACTCTCTTTGGGACTGAAACAAAGGACAGGTCTCCTGATGGGACTCAGAAGAGACACATGATGAACCTCACAGCTGGAAAGGCCAGAGGACACATGAGCCACGAACAATAAAAGCTGGAAAGGAGGGAACGCAAGCAGAGAGGCAATCCTCTGGCTCTCTTCCTCGCCTGCCTACCCCTAGTGCATATGAATCATCCCTTAGGTCTGGATGGCATTTGCCATTCCCAGGACCTCGCACATACGTGGAACTGTTGCACACTCGTGTCAGCGAAAACCTTGGGATTTTCTGCACAGGGGCTAGTGACAGGTGGGGGACCCAGATCTCTCGGATCCCAGACCAGCACCACCTGCTCAGCACACCATTTCACTGAAACCCACTGCATCGGGAGGAGGCTACCGCTGTCCCCATTACACAGGTGAGGACACTGAGGCTCTGCGGGTGAGTGACTGACGGCAGCTGAGGCCACTCAGGAAATAAGTGACAGGGACGCGAACTGGGGTCCAGCCTATGGATTCCCAGTGGCACGCCCTCCCACTCCCCTGTTCTCATTGGCACAGGAGGTGTGAGGGGAGCCCCAGAAAGAAGACTGGAAATGCACTCGGTTCCTGGAGCACCGGAGGGCACTCTGAGCTGGAATGTGAGGGTGGGGAGAGTTCCAGAAGTATGGCCACAGTCCATCCAGTGAGGCCTTCTCGTGTGTATTCTACCTCCCCCTTTGGCTTCCAGGTGCCTTTCTTTGATTTCCCTCCATCGTCTGGTCCCAGGTGGGGGACAAAGTGGCCCCCTTTGAAATTGTGGTTTTTCTATTGCAGCAGCAAGCCCTTGCTGGGACAGCACATCAGAGCACATCGCCCACCCTGGGCTCTGGGCCCCCCGGGCTCAGGCCCTCCCACCACCGTGTCTCAGTCCTTTCACTGCAGCAGAAAACCTCCCAACAGCCATTAGTCTGACAACTTGATCCGGTGAGGAAAAGCGAAGGCAGCAGGGTGGGAAAGGAGTCCCAGGGAAGGGACTGGAGGCGGCAGAGCCATGGCAGTGTGTAGAGCCTTCGGCGAGGCCAACAAAGCGCGTGTTTCCTACGTGCTGCTGAAGTGACCTTAGTCCAGCTGTCGCGTACTTTTGAACTTCCTCCATTAACTGGGAATTAAAAATCTCTGCACACCTTTCTGGCCGGGAAGAAATCACACATAGGAAAGAGGTTTGAAAGCTATAAAGGGCTACAGAAATGAAAGGTAAATGAAGGTATTTTTATTAAGTACAATGAGGAAGATCAAGAGAGGCAGAGAAGGAGGAGGGAAGAACCAGAAGGTTAGGAGTAAGTGCCAGCAGAAATGAATGCTTCCCCACAGAGAGATGCATTAGGCACCTTCTTTTCTAGAAGATCATAAAGGAAATCTGTTCCTAATGGGTATCAATTATAAGACTTAAGAGTCAGCTTGTGGCACCTGTGATTGGTAGGTACCATGGCGGTTCCTTCCATTATTTCCCCATCCCCAGTCTGGTACACAAAATCTGCTCCCTCTCACCCTCAGCCAGTCTCGAAAAGGTAATACTGAGGCTGAGGGGAGTGAACTTGAGGGAAGATCTGAGAAAAGAGAACTTTTGCCAGTGAATTCTGTATATTTTGCTATTGATAAAGTGTACCCTAAAGGGTCAGGGTAAAATAAGGAGGGCTTTTTGCGGTCTTGCTTGAATGGTGCCAGCCTGCACTGCTGGTGTCCAGGAGCAAAGCCACAGCACTGATGAGGCTGAGCTCCCCCTCTCCAATGCTTGCTAGACGTTATGCCTCCCCCATGAGCCGTGGGTCAGGGTGCCAGACCCAACAGCTAGGACGCTGGCGAGACATCTCCAAGTCTCCAGTCAGGGGCAGGCCCTCTGGACCATCAACCATCTTGAACACCAACTGCACACCTACTAGGCGCTCACTGCTAGACTAGCTGCTGGAGGAGGGGAGAGACAATACGCATAGAAGACACGATCCCAGTTGTCAAAACACCTACAGTTCAATCGGGTCCAGTTCAAATGCCCCTTTGCAGTCCCTTCCCGCATAAGTGGCTGCCCTCCAGCCGTGAAGATGATGTCACAGACCATGATCAACAAGGTGTAGACTAAAAACAAGGACTGCACAAGAGGCTACTGAGGAAAGGATTGGAGTGAGACTGGAAGATTCAAGGGTTTCTTGAAAAAGGCCAGGCACACGCAAGTGTGAGGATGGCTCCCTGCCAGCACAACCCTGGACCGGAGGGCAGTGTGGACACACAGAAGCCCACCGCGGGGAGAGGAAGGCCTGCGTCCTGCTTCCACCTCTGCTCTGGCTTCGGAGTTTCATCCGCAGGGGTGATGTGGGCACAGGTGACGTGATGTCCACAGTCATGCCGTCCGTGAAATCCGTAGGCCCCTCCACCACCATGCTCTGTCTGCCTGAGGGCACCGAGTGTTCGGCCTTGACCAAAACACAGCTGGGTCTGAGCTCTGAGAGGAGGTCCTCGCCAAGGACTGTGTAGGCCCCCAACCCAATCACCAGCCAGCTGCCCCATCTGTATGCAGGACCACTCCCTGGCCCCAAGGTTTATAAATAAACCAAGAGAAGTCATTTTGTCCCAAGAGACTGGGATGTCTCTTGAAATACAGAGATGCTCTGTCTTGTGCCTCCGTGGTTCCTGAGTTTATTGTTATTCTTTGGCGAGGAACAGAGCTTGGATTGAACCTGGTTCCCATCTGCAGCTGAGATTCTCAGCAAAGGCGGAGGGATGGAGTGGGGACAGAGACAAAGACACTCTTGGTTGTGCCCCTAAGTAATAAATGGGGCCACTAAATGAACAAGAGAGGGAGACAAGAGAGAAGCGTGGCAGAGAGGGAGCAGAGGGCGGAGGGTGTTGAGATGGGAAAGAGGCAGTAAGAGAAAGAGACACAGAGACATAGAGAAGAGACGCTGGCAGCTGAATGACAGTTGAAACATCCAGCCAGGACAAGGGAGATGGAGATGGGGAAATCAGATGGAGAGAAACACAAAGGCAGAGAGCTTGAGGCAAAGTGCCGGGGCCTTGGAAATTCGAGAGGGGCCCAGACAGAGAGCCACGTGGAGATGGAGAACACTCCCAGACAGAAGAGTTGCAGCAGGGGACAGAGGAGGAGGGGGGCTGGCACAGAGAGGCCGGGGGGATAAAGGGACACTGTGAGCACGTGGGGCCTGAGCATGAGGACTAAAGACAAAAGAGCAGCCTTGTCTGCCTTGTGAGCATCCTTGTGTAAAGAAAGAGCAGGGACCCTGGAGGAAGACCGTCTGGGTTTGAATCCTGGTGCTGCCAGCTGCTAGTGGCATGGCCTCCGGCAAGTTAAGGAGCCAATCTGACCCATTTCCCCTCCTGGGCACGTGAGCATAATGTGAGTACTGCCTCCTGGGGTTGCCATGTCGGCGGAAGAGTTGTCTATAGATACTGCGTAGATGCTCAGAGCAGTGCCTGTGCCGGGAGGACCTCGGCGGCTGCAGGTGTGGACAGGATGGTGGCAAAAGGGAGCACCCACTTTTCACTTCACATTTATTATCTTCGGTTGAAACCCTTTTTGTGATGAGCCATGGGGCTGAGGAGGACAGAAGAACCCCCAGCGGTGGACCAGTCCAGCAGGCCAAGTGGAAGCCTGAGCCAAGAAGAAAGGAGGCTGGGGGTCAGGGTCCTAACACTCTAAAGAGGCAGGGAGGAGGCTAACCTTGGGGGTGGGGAGCCAGCAGGGCCCAGAGGAACCTGAGCACGCCATCTCTCCCACCATATGCCCTCTCTCCTGCCACCCAGGAGACGGGCTTTTCCTACCTGAACTGATAGGAGACTTCAGAAATGACTTCCTCTGGAACTCTTGTGTCCACCTGCACACCTGTGGCAAAGGTGACACACACTGCTAAGCCAGGTGCAGAAATGTCATGGGGACAGAATCACAGACTTGAATGACTTTTTCTGGACAGGGCAGCCGTGGGAGGGAGCGAGGGAGGGGTATGAGGAGAAGGAGGGAAGGGACTAGAAGCTCATTTTGTTGCAACCCCCACCCACTGCCCTCCCAGGCTGGCTCCCGGGATCTCAGGGTGGGTCAAGGGCAGGAGGCTGAGGCTGACACTATTGTCCACCCACCCTCCCTGAACACAGTAGTTCTCCTGCAAGGGACCCAGAAAACCTGAGCACAGTCCTTGCACTGAGTAGGTGCCACTCGCTGGATGCTATTTTGTCCCCAGAGATGGCTCCCAAATCACGTGAGACTCCCAGCTGCCCAAGGTTGGTTTTAGTCCTCAGAAAAAAAAATACAGGAATCCAGTATCTTTAATCCCCAGTTTGCTAAACCAGGCTCTTGATGCTGGAATTGAGCCTGGAGCACCAAACATAAGGACACGCTGAAAAAGTTAAGACATATTAATTACTGCCAAAGCTCACTCGGGGTTATGAGTATTATGATCACAGCTATCACTTACTGCAAGGCTCCCTAGGGCCCAGATGCTTTTACTCATAAACCCCTAAATGCTCACAACTCTTCGGAGCAGGAATTGGGATTCCCCTGCTTCAGACAAGACAGAGGCTCAGAGAGGTGAGTACTGCCTACCCTCAGGTGGCCCCAGAGCCTCCACCCTTCCTCCACATCTAAATCTCCCTCGAGTTTCCTTCAGGAGCATGGATTTCCATTAAGGTCAGATTCTCTAGAAGGCAGTGCCTGCCCACCCACTCCTGCCATCTTCCACACTTGGAGGGTGGAACGATGGGCTCTGTGAGACCGTCCTCATGAATCAGACACGATCTCGGAACTCTGGCTGAGAGGAATAGCCTCGTGGAGGCACCAACACAGACACTGACACAGACGCAGAGCCGCTTGGGCTTCTGTAGGGAGCAGGGCCAGGCTAAGCAGGGAGCTTCCAGGCACCGGCACTCTTCGCCCCCAGAGACCCCCACCCACTATATGGGGGTGATGGAATGTCATGGCTTCTGACTTCCAACTTTCTCGAAGTTTGAGATCTTACTGCCCCAGGACACAGTCCATTTGTAGCTAGAGCCATAGATAAAGTCCACAAAATAGTAGGGCCCCATTTCTCTGTTCGCAACAAGACTCAGGCTGCTCCAAACTACTGTTTCCAGAAACGATGGATGAGTTTAGGGGCAAAGGGTGAGCACCAGCTGGTCAGTGTTCGTAGGTCTATGACAGCTAATTCTCCTTCTTTTTTTCTCTGTCTACTGACGTGAGTAACTTCATACAATGCTCAAAGGATCACCAAATAGGTGTCTTAGTGCATTCGGGCTGCTGTAATGGAGTACCATAGACTGGGAGCCTTACAAACAACAGAAATTTATTCCTCACAGTTCTGGAGGCTGGGAAGTCCAAGATCAAGACACTGACAGATCTAGTGTCTGATGAGGGCCTGCTTCTTGGTCCACAGATGCTGTCTACTTGCTGTGCCCTCATATGGGGTGAGAGAGGGAGCCCTGTGGGGTCTCTTTTATAAAGGCAGCTGTCCCATTCAGGAGGGCTCCACTCTCCTGACCTAATCACCTCCCAAAGGCCCCACCTCCCAATATCACCACAATGAGAGTGAAGAGTTAACAAATGAATTTGGTAGCACAGAAGTATTCACTCTTTATCAGACACACACACACATACACACACACACACACACACAGTTTATTCCCTTAAGAGAGTAAGGAACCCACAGAGGTCTAATCAAGAAAGATAATAAAATCTTGTCCTAGAAAAATCAGGTTAATGCCCAGCTCCTTACAGGCAGTAAGTGGCAATGTGTTACCAATACTGATTGAATTTCATCTGGATGTGACCAACCCTACAATCTCCAAGTCAAAGCTGCTTTTGCTGGAACGATTTTCCTCAAGGAGCGATTCTACCGCCACCACCCTCCTGTGGAAAAGACCCTGAAAACACCAAACTTGGCCAAGGGTGAGCTGGCAGATGGAGCTTCCGAGCTGCCTTCTCTGTCTGTCCCCCTCCAACATGAGGCGAGCATTGGCGCCCTGCCTCTGGATTTGGGTCGGAGCCTGTGCCGGTTCTGTGGTAGCACCTGTCTGGTTGTCTCCCACCTCAGCCCAAACTGCTACACTGAGAGCTCAGGAATGAGAGGTGACAGGGCGGTGGGGGCGAAGGAAGGAGCAAGGAAAGGACACAGGGAAGGAGGCAGGTGGCACCGGAGGAAAGGGGACCGCATGTGAGAGCGTGTGCTGGTGTGGGCTTGGGGAAACCCCAGGAGATCGGCTCCCAGCAGAGATTAATTTAGTGAGAGAAAATAGATTCTCACTGCCAGCCACCAAGTCTGCAGAAGCTGACAATGAAGAAGTCAGCGCCGTGATCAGGCAGCTCCAGTCCTGTGTGAGAAGGCAATGTGTGAGCTCCACGCTCTTGTGCCAACAGGCGAGTGATGGTGGGAGTCAGTCCCCCCAGTCCCCTGTGGGGAAGGAGCCACCCTGCTCCTGGAGAGGGAGGTGCTGAGTCTCGCCAGAGCCTGCCTCCTGCATCAGTGGGCCTCGGGGACCCAGAGGTGCAAGGGTTCCATGGACACCCACGCCTGACTGGCCCTGTCCGGGGGAAGGTGGCACGTCGGTGCTGGATGTGTGCGGGGCATTGACTCAGCGCCGGGGGAAGGCGGAAGGTCCAGTGTAAGCACCGCATCTCCCATTCTGGCGGGCATGAGACAGTGGTTCATCACCCGTGAAGCCGCGCATTCATTCATTCCACAAAATGGACTGTGCCCCTGCGGTGTTTCCAGCCCTGTGTTAGGTGCTGTGGTGACAACAGTGCAGAGAAAATAAATGTAGACCCTGCCCTCCCTCGTGAGGGAGACAGGAAATTCAGTGATGAATGGATTTCACCAATCCATCCCATATATGCACATGATTCCAAATACTCAAAGGGAACCAACTAGAACGATAAAGCCTAAAGCGGGGTAAGACTTCAAAATCATTGAGCCCACCATTTCCTCGGACGTATGAGGAAACTGAAACCCAGAGAGGTTGTGTAATATGCCCAAAGTCACACAGGTAGTGGGCACCAAAGGCAAGGATTAGAATTTCCATTCCCTTTCTAAGACTTTTCCTGCCACCCCGCACTGCCACGATCCACAGAGACCCAGGGAGAATGAAGCACATTCAACATTTCCCGAAGTATGCTCTTTGAATGCCTGCTCTGTCAAATGCTCCATGAAAAAAAAGTGTTCTATTGTCAACCAAGTTGGGGCAATGCCAGCACTGTGTCTTCCTTATGGAGGTTGACAGTATATATGATTGTATTAAAGGCTCCGAGGTCTGTGGGAAACATCTCTGTTTATCACTGTCTAACGCAGCGTTTGTAGACCGCTCCGTCCATGGAAGCCCCTTGCCGTAACACATCTTAACACGCCGTGCTGCCACTGCTCAGAACTTTGGGAAATCCCAAGTCTGTTCAAGTTCTGTGAATTTTGGACATGGGCCCCTCCCTTGCTGGTTTTGCCTGTTTTCATTTTCACTCAAGAAGTTTCGATTCCTCCCCTCTAAGCACATTGGATCTGAGTCTTTACGCTCTCAGACTCTCCACGTTTCTGGGAACCCCTCTTCCCTGGAGTTCTGGGGCCCCCTCCTCTCGTGATTTTCTTCACTTGGCTCCCTCTGAATCGCATCTGCAGACTTCTCATTTCTTTCTGTCCCTTGGTAATCGATCTTCAACTTACTTCAAGCTTGCTTTCTCCTAGGTGGTCAAAGAAAGGACTTGAAACTTCACCAGTCATGTTCTTACGCATAAATCACAAATCCAATAACTGACCTGTGGCCTTTCTCCACCATGATTTGCTTCTCCAGCTAACAGTTCATTCATCTATGTGAACAATACTTATTGAACACTGATGTACAGGTCACACTAAAGGCCACTTTCCCTGCAATCCCTGCCTAGCTAATTCCACTGGTTAGAGAACCGTGGGAATAAGGTTAAGTTCATGGGTTTGACTTCTTGTGGGCCCTTGAGTTTCATTCTGCCCATGACCTTGAATCTTGGCCAATATTCTTTCAAATGTGTGCCCTTGGGCATGAAAGGGACAGAATAAGGAAATGTGTCTGGCTTGTCTTGGTATGACCAAGTGGGACCTCTGAAGGAAAAAAACACTCAAAGTCCATGCCCTGCGGTTGGATACAACATCACCTTGAGTGTGGCCAGGTGATAACTTGTTCCTCCCCACATCGGCCACCCACCTGCTTCTCCCAGCTTCCCAACCATCCTTGAAATCAACTCCCTCTGCAAAATTCCATAATTATTTTATCAGGACATAGCTAACATTTGTCTTTTATTCCTTTTCACTCAAACAAACCTCATTTTCTTTTTCTATTCATTGTCTATTTCTTTATTCCCCCTGGCACTGCAGTTCATATGTGTTGCTCAGAGATTTCATTTGGACCTGAAGAAATGAGAGAAATGGCCTTAAAAATGTCTATTCTTCAGCAGTAGAATTATCAGCGGTATGGTCCCTTTCGCAATAAGCTTACTGCCACCAGGTATGTGACTTGGTCTGAATTTTTTCTCTCTCTCTGTCTCTCTGTCTCTCTTCTCTCTCTCTCTCTCCCTCTCTCTCTCTCTCCCACCACCTCTCTCTCTCTCTCTCTCTCTCTCTCTCTCCCACACACACACACACACACACACACACACACACACACGGTGTTTTTTCCACAGGAAGAAAACCCTCAGAAGTTGATTTTACCATCCACCTAAATCTTTTTGGAATCTTTTTGGGGAATTATCTCCATGGCAAGTTGCTTACTATGCCTGCTCTCCCAAGACACCTGGGGATATCTAACATAGAAGACAAATAACTCTTACCCCAGCGTCATTAAGAAGTGTCAGAAAAAACACTACCAAAATTTATACCAACCATTAATTTAAAAGACTGTACACAGACAGAGAGTCCTATCCAGCCTCAGTTCACACACTCACTCCCGGCACCTGCTGCCAGCATTCTGGATTCTCCCCGCGCAGGTGCATGAGAGCTCGGAGTGCATGGCTCGGCCTTCTGCGGGCCTCCCTCTCCTCTCTGCCACAGTCTTGTCTTGTCTCCTACAGCCCCATTTGTACCCTGAGTCCCCCAAGAACCCCTCTGCCCACTATGGGCTCCCCCACCCTTCCTTCACCCCTGCATTACAGTCTTGTCACAAACACTCATCTTTCCGAAAGCTCAGCCTGCATTAATGCTGTCAGCTCTTACACCAATGGAAATGAAGCTATGGCGCTATGGGCTACAAAGCTGTATGCTACAATACAAAGAACACAGATTCAAAATAAAACAATGTATTCTTTCCCTTCCTTTCTTTCTCCCAGGCAACTTCCAGCTTGCCTCGTCACCCACCTCTGAACTTTTCTAGACACAGGCAATTCGTGGTTAACTTCCAAATGAACCGCAGACGTGAGGTGCTGAGACCCCTCATCCCTGGGTATATCTCCCGTGGGGGATATGGAACGTTTTGTTTTGTTTTGTTTCCTTTTTGGAAGACAATGGTGGGGACTGAAGTCATGATCAAGTCCCCTCCTCCCCTGCACGGAGAAAATAGGAGCCACAGACAATGAGAGGCAGATGCTCTTATCGGGATCCCATGCTTCAAGCAAGACGCAACCCATATGGCTCAGGCTGAAGACTCCCTGCCCCTCCCCATCTTCTGATGCCAGTCCCCCGCCACACACACACACACACATACAACCCTCCCCTTGCCCAGAACACCCTCAAATCTTCCAACAAGTCGGGCGTGAGCAACCAGCCATCTCAAACACCCAGGGATTTGGGGAAAGTGTTAGGAAGAAATGTAAATAATACATACTAATTGCTGCTGTGACATAAGTTATAAATTAAATTAGACGGGCCAGAGTGCTGAGCTCGCCTACTCTCCCAGCTTCTACCCTTAGCGTGATGGTAGAACAAAGTCAGGCATCTCCGAAGCAACCGACTCCCATGTGCACCTTTCCATAGTTCAGTAACTAGGCCCTGGATGCTTTGTGCCACATCAGCCCTCAGCTCTGCTCTCCGCCGGGGTTCTAGGGCACTCCAGACTGATGCAGAGAGAAGCCCTTGTCCCCAGGGTGGACCCCGGCAGACAAGCCCCCTGTAGCTCACACGCTTTCCACTGGCCCTGGGGCATGAGCCTTAGAATCAGCCCTGCCCTGAGAAATGCCCCGGAGGAAAAGAGGAGGTGAGCTTTCCAGTGAACTCTGATGAGGCTTGCCCTTCTCTTCTGTGTGGCTGCTCGAAAGGGGACCCGAAGCAGAGCTGATGCTAAACGGACATTACTTGGGCAGATGAAGGAAGGAAGGAAGGAAGGAAGGAAGGAAGGAAGGAAGGAAGGAAGGAAGGAGTAAGAGAGTGATTGCAACTGCTGGATGCTCCAAATGCCTCTTCTGCGTGCAGACCCAAGTTTTCTTTGGTTTTGTTCACCGAGCGGAGGGAGGTGGGAGGAAATGGCAGCTCCATTGGGTGGGCCAGGGAAGCCTTGCCTTGGCCATGGGCAGTGCTTAAAGCGGGCTGAACCGAGCAGAAGCCAGAGGCAGGACTGAGAGTTTGCAGTTGTGTGGTAAAGTCAGAGCAGGGTGGGGACCGGGCCCTAGGTTTCTCTTATTTTTTTCTGGTACCTCTCCACTCAAGTGCTAGTTCTGAGCCACTGGTATTCTCTCCTTTCTGTCCCCCTCAGAGACAGGTGTTTCCGTGCTCCAGGCCAAGGCTGCATCTTTTGCCATAGCAGCCAGAGACAACATTGCCCAAGTCTGTACGTTCATTCGATGAACATCAGCAAGTAACCTCCGTGTGTGTGGCATTGTGGCATCGTGCTGGGCTCTGGGGAGCCTGCGATGAATGAAACACAGCCGCTGGGCTCAAGGAGCACACGGTCTAGTAGGGACGTGGCAACCAAACAGCTATTTCTAGATCTGGGCGCCCTGCAGGCCTCAGAGCCCGAGGCCTCCACGGCACCACATGGGGGACAATGCCACGAACAGTAAATGTGAAGCCCACAGAGAACCAGAGGCCTGATCTAGGTCCACAGCTCCTCAGGGACCTTCTCTTGGCTCCTGCCTGGGGCCCTTTGTCCTCCACCAGGGTATGCAGCCTGTTGGCCACCCAGGGTGACCCCAAGCAGTGCTCCCATGCCTCTCTGCTACCTCCCCTCCATCTAAAACATGCCACAAAGAGCTCCTGTTTCTACAGGGACACCAGAGAGTGTGGCCAAATATCTTTGCCCGCCTTGGTTTTCTTCCGTTGTTTTCATCAATATAAATCCAAGGTGCCAAAATACCTCTTAGATTGGAGGCCTGCAGGCTGCCAGGGAGGGAACCCACACTGGGAGTAGGGCCATTTGCATGCTTTCATTAAAGCAGACTCTTGCTAACCAAGCTGCCAGCTTCCCTGAATGCGTGTCCTCCTGGGGTGATAGAGAATCAATTGGCTTGATGCAACTTCTGGATCCTTGTTACAGTCCTGGCTTGGGTCCCGAGGAGGCCCTCAGACAGACATCAATAACCTTGCCTCTCATTGCCTTTATCAGCCTCGATCTGGCCCCATTAGAATGCGCCAATATTTATGTACGTTTTAACAGCACACATCAGCACCGCCACAGTGTGGCCAGCCGGAGGGGAAGTGAGAGAAGGCTGCAGGCTGGGTTTTCTCTCCCTCCCTCCCTCCCTCTGCTTTTGCTCAGTCCAGAGGCAGAAGGCTCCTCTCTCCTCAAGCCCCTGTCTCCACTGGCTGAGGCCTCAGTAGCCATTGCCCCCCAGAGGTTCAATGTTAATAAAAATAAGTAGTATCTGTTGGGGATCCATATAGCCAAGGCATACTGTTATGTAGGCATTCATTTTCTCATGCAACCATCTCAAAACTCAGCGAGACAAGTAATATTGTCATTTAACAGATGAATAGATCAAGGCGCAGAGTAGTTGGGAAATGAGCTTAAGGTTGCACAGCTATAACCAGGGTTATGGGAAGGATAATAAGGTCACACAGGAAGAGCCAAGGTTTAAGCTTATGCCTAGATCCCAACACTGTGTACTTTTACTCAATTATACTACCTTGTGTGTGTGTGTGAGTGTGTGTTTTTTGCCTTGTGTTGTTTAAGTTACATAAATGTAATAAATACTTGTGGAGTACCTACTATGTTCTAGGTGCCACCGTAAGTGGAGGATACTGAAGTAACAGACAAGAACATCGTAAGACAATAAATACATCCACAGGAAAATCTGACCTGGTAATAAGTATGTGCAGAGAGTTAAAAGTGAGTGACTGGGTGCCACTTTTAGATGGAGTGACAAGGAAGTCCCCTTTAGGGGATGACTTTCATACTGAGTCATGAATAGCAAGGAGGAGCCGGTCACATGACCCTCAGGAGACACAGCTGACATTCCTGGTGTGGGAACAAGCTGGGTGGCTGTGAGGAAAGGAGGGAAGACCAGAGTGGTGGAAACCTAGCAGGTGAGGGGGTAAGAGGTGGGAGACGTGAGAGGAGAGAGGGAACAGAGAGGGAGCCTCCTGCCTTGTGTGCCAGAGGAAGCCATTGTGTTTAACCTTCACTATGATAAGTCCCCAGACTCTATCTGATATAATTTCTTCAAGTTCCCTCTGGCTCTGTGTGGAGAAGTGTTGGAGAGAAACAAAAGGAGAACAAGGTGGACTTAGGAGGCCACTGTGATGGTCGCTTAGGGAGAACTGGAGTCACTGAAAGAAGGAGAGGGGAGAGCTTGTGTTGGATACTTTTAGGAACTAGGGTAAATTGACTGGCTGGTGGATTGGAGATGAGGTGTGAGGGAGAGAGAAGAATTGAGAAAGTCTTCCAGGTTTTAGAGCTGGGCAATTTGGTGAATCATGGTGCCATTTGTTGGAATGGGAAGGGTTGGATGAGGAGTCAAGAGTTCTGTTTGGGCCATTTTTAAGTCTAGATGGTAATTAAACATTCATGTAAGTAGTTGGCTATTATCATGGAGAATATATAGCTATAGATGGGAAAGGGTCTAGTTCTATCCCTGCCACACGTTAATATTCAGAGGTAGAACAGAGGAAGAGAAGGCTGAGGAAGAGAGGCCAGTAGGGTGGGAGGAAAACCTGGAGAATGCGGTATCTGAGAAGCAGAGAAATTTAAGCTTTTCGAAGTTGATGATGGTGGTGATAATGATGGTGGTGATGACGATGATAGAAGGAGGAGGAGGGTGACACTATTATTCTCCTCGTTTTATAGGTGAGACAACTGAGGTTCAGAGAAACTACTTAAAAGTGTAATCACTGCTCTTTCTTCCTCTTGTGTTCGTTGAATAAGCAGTGCCCGGTTCCTTCTTTCCGTGTCCTACAAATCAGCTTCTGTGCCTCAAACAAGTCCTGACTGAGTTCTCCAGAGGTCCTGTCCTTTTTCAGCCCCGAACTTGGTTTATTAATCTCTTTGTCGGTTTCAATGTTCAAATCAGGGAAAGTCTGCTAGCTTAGCCGACAGACAAGCAGTCTGCAGCTGTGGAGGGCAATCAGGTTTCCTATTTTGCTCTATTCTCCAACTCAAACCTTTCTCCAGGCTCAGCCTTTCACCAGCTGCTAAACACATTGTATGGTAGTCAGGCCGCTCCTGCTCCGCTCCACCCAAAACTACTCTGCGTCCTTCCTCAACACCTCATCCGATTCCCGTCTCCTCTGAGGCAGTTGCCCTGAGACAGTTACCCATATTCATCTGTACAGTCCCTCAGAAATTATTCCATATATAATTAATTTTCATTCCTAATTAGGTTCAATTTTGCACTTCACATTGGCAAAGGAGTTGGGTTCCCGTGACATACTTCACAGTCAAAAACGTCATTACCAGAGGTGAAAATAACAATGAAGGGAGAGAAATGTGTCCCTGGGTGTCAGAAAAGGGACTAGTAGAGAAAAAAAAAAATGATCTTAGATGCCAATTAACCTTGGGGAAGAGACATACAAGAGTAAGGGGCATCAGGAAGAGACTGGATAAAGGGGTGAACGTGGCTAGGGCGGGTCCCTCCGGGACCTAGGAAAGACCCCAGGTCTCTACCACTGGTGGAGCTTGGAACATGATCCTGTGCAGTTAGACACAGCCCTGGCCAGCACTCCAGAGAGTAGTAGGCACCATCTGGGAAGTGAGCCCGACCGCAGCATCCCTTCTGACCGGCTCTTGTCACATCCGTCTGAAATGGACCACATACATCTGTGCACGGAGCCTTCCCCAGCAATAGTAATCTAATTGAAGACTGTCCAAGTTCCCTTCACCAATCTTACCATCTGCTTAGAGTATGCAATTTGTACACTTGAAGAAAAAAGCTTTGAATTTTGCCACTATAAACAAGTGGGCTCATTTCCATAAGCACCGTTGAGGGAGCTCAGTGGGGAAAGGTGAGTCACACCAAGGGGTAAGCAGGTGTAAGCCAGTGGAAGGGATGTGGAAGTGGCCAGATGAGATTCTGCTCTCAATGGGGGTCATAAGACAGGGAGGGGAGAGGAAGGCCTCATAGAAAGGGCAGCAGGAGGCGTGGGAAGAAGCGTCACGAACGCCACAAGCCCCAGGGATGGGCCCTCATTTCCTCCACTGTATGCAGACCAACAGGGTAAAGAAGGATTTGTCATTGCACACTGCTCTGTGCACAGATGAGGCCCTGCAGAGCCATCAACACATGCGGGGAGACCCACATCGGTCCTGTTTCATGGAATTCTGAAGACTGTTCATTCATTTGCTCAACGAATATGACCTGGACATCTATTATATGCAGACACCACCCAAGGTGCTTTGCAATAAATCACTGAACAAAACAGACACGGACCTCTGCACTTGCAGGGCTAGCATTCAAGTGAGGACACTCACAGTAAGTTACAGACATGATGAACAGTAAAGTATGTTGGATGTTAGAGGTAAGAGAGCAAAGTCTGTAAAAGACACTGTCTTCCCTTAAGTATGTGTCCTAAATACTACATCATCATGTACAATCCCACTCTTTTTTCTCTTATCAGAAGTTGCCACACTGCTCACTTCTCTCTTACTCCACCAAGTACCCTTCTCTGCCCGTAACTAGTACTATGCACATATCAGACCCAGAGAAGGTGCTCAGTCACATGTGTGACGTTGAATTAGTCACCCTAGTTTGGGAGCACAAATTCTATCCACTGACAGAAATCTTCTTTAGAGATTATCTGTTTTCCCTAGAGTCCCTGTGTTCCCTATGACACAGGTGGGAAATGTGGTTACCCAAGATGAGTTGGTCTAACGTGGGAAGAAAAGAGAAAAATCATGTTCCTATCATGACTGCTTTTCATTCCTCTCCTGCTTGGGTCTCCCAGGACCCCCGTCTCTACCTCTCCCCTACAGTGTCTGCCTCTCCTGGTTATTCCTGACCCAGAAGGAGAGATGGGGGTGAGGCAAACACTGCATCCTTACCTGTGTCCCACAGGTGACTGTCCTAAAATTCAAAGTAGGCTCTGATGTCATCTTCTCTCTAGCCCACGTGCACACATGTATGAAATGTAGAAGTCAACATCCCACCACGTGCCCAGCCCTGGGGTGATGGGAAGAAACATTCTCAGATAATACCATGAACCATGCTGAAGTGTGTTTGGACTGCTCCCTTGCCTTGCACTTGTTCTTACATGTGTTATATCAAGTTCTGTAAAGACACGGTTAAGCCATACTTTCAGATTCAGTATATGTGGAAAGAAGAGGAGTGGGCTCAAAACTCCAGTGTGTGTATATGCCAGAGCTCTTTGAGGCTTGGCCCCAGGCCCCTTTCTCTTCTTGCTCATACCTGGGTCCAGTCCAGTATCACACATGTACTCTTTCCAGATACCACCTCTCTGTTGATGACTCACAGACCTATATTTGCAATCCAGACCTCTCTGTGCCTTAGAATGGAGCATCTCACAGCATTCCAAGGGATGTCCCTACCTGGCTCACTATCAGATTTCTCCACACCACACAACCATTACAAACTCCAAACCCTCCTACCGCCACCTCCAAGTCTGGACCTCTTCCATCATCAGCAATAGCTTCACCACCATCCAGGGTACAAGCTGGAAGTCCAAGCATCATCATTGACTCTCCCTTGTTCTCACTCTCATATTTAATTTATCTAAAGTCCAGGGGCGCCTGGGTGGCTTGGTCAGTTGGGCATCCGACTTCGGCTCAGGTCATGATCTCACGGTCGTGAGTTCGAGCCCCGCGTCGGGCTCTGTGCTGACAGCTCAGAGCCTGGAGCCTGTTTCAGATTCTGTGTCTCCCTCTCTCTCTGCCCCTCCCCTGTTCATGCTCTGTCTCTCTCTGTCTCAAAAATAAATAAACGTTTCAAAAAAAAATTTTTTTTTTAAAAATAAAAAAAAAATAAAGTCCTAACAAGTGTTCATCCTAAATGTCTCTTGAATCTATCAATTCCTGTTATCTCTGTGGCCACCACCTTCATCCCAACACCTATCCCATCTCACTTGGGGTACTTAAGGTCTCCAGTCAATCTTCACTCAGTTCCCTCTCTAAGCAGATCCCCACATTGCAACCTCAGAAATTACTAAATGCAAATCTGAGAGTGGTACCTCTCCCCAAGCTTAAGTTTACTTCAATAGTTTCCTGTTGCTCTAAGAATAAATACCAAAATTCTTATGTTATGGGCTAAATTGTGACCCCCCCCCAATTCATATGTTGAAGATGTACCCCACCCAGTACCTCAGAATGTGACTGTATTTAGACACGGTATCTTTAAAGAGGTAATTCAGTTAAAATGAAGTCATTAGGGTGGGTTCTAATCGATATGATTGGTGTTCTTCTAAGAAGAGGGAATTGGTACACAGGCAGAGAGAAGACCATGTGATAAGTCAGGAAGAAGATGGCCGTCTTATAGACGGCTTATAGCCAAGGATAGGCTTCAGGAGAACTGAACCCTGACAGCACCTTGATCTTGACTTCTGGCCTCCAAAATTGTGAGAGAATAAATTTCTCTTGTTTAAGCCACACAGTTTATGGTTTTTGGTTATAGTGGTTATATATAGTGTGCCTATATATATAACCACTATATATATAGTGGTTATAGCCCTAGAAAAATGACTTAATAGCACTCAACAGGTCTTAATAGGGCTACTGAGTCCTCCATGGCTTGTAGGGTGGTTTCATTTTTTTTTTTAATTCTTTTTTAACGTTTATTTATTTTTGAGACAGAGAGAGACAGAGCATGAATGGGGGAGGGTCACAGAGAGAGGGAGACACAGAATCTGAAACAGGCTCCAGGCTCTGAGCTGTCAGCACAGAGCCCGACGCGGGGCTCGAACTCACGGACTGAGAGATAATGACCTGAGCCAAAGTCGGCCACTTAACCAACTGAGCCACCCAGGCGCCCCTGTAGGGTGGTTTTCAAATACATACACAAACCTTTGGCCATTCTCCCTTCAAAAAGTGGAGCCTAATTCTCTTCCCCTTGAATGTGGGCTAGTGGCTCGCCTCTAACACATAGAATGTCTAGAAGTGACAGGATGTGGTTTCCCAGATTTGGATTTAAAAGGTATTATGGCTTCCTTCTTGTTCTCTTTCTCTTGGATCATTGCTCTGGGGAAACCAACTGCCATGTCATGAAGATTCTTAAGGAGTTCTATGGAGGGGTCAATGTGGTAAGGACTAAGGCCCCTGCCAATAAGAGAGCTATCTTATAAGCAGACCCTGCTGTCCCTGACAGGCCTCCAGGTGACTGCAGCTCTCACCAGTGTCTTGCCTTATGATTTCGTGAGAGACCCTGAGCCAGGATCACTCAACTAAGCTCTTTCTGAATTCCTTACCCACAGAAACTGTGAGACAATAAATGCATGTTGTTTTAAGATGCTAATTTTGGGGGCAATTTGTTATGCAGCAGTAGATAACTAGTGCAACTTGACATGAACTTCTCTTCTAGGCTTGCGTCTTTCCACTCTCTTACTCTGAGCTCCAGCCCCATTGGCTTTCTTGCCAGGCCTCAAACTCCCCATGTTCCCCAAGCCCGTATTTCTAGAATGCACCCCTCCATTCTTCCTTATTTGAGTCTTACTCATCCTTTGATTACATTTCAAGCACTAATTTCTTAGGGAAATCTTTCCTGAACCATAGTCAAGTGACATGCTCTCAATAAACCATGCTCCTTCTCTTTAGAACACTTTCCTCAGCTTATTATTTATTCTTTAGGGTGATTATTGAATTGATGTCTGTCTTCCCCACTAGACTAGAAGCTACATGAGGCCAGAGATGGTGCTGTGTTTGCTCACCTCTATGTCCCCAGTACCTACACAATTTTGTCAGTCAATAAACAATTATCAGATAGATGGATGGATGGATGGATGGATGGATGGACAGATGGATGGATTTTAGCAGGAAATACCTGCTGATCCTTGTTCTTGAGAAATAAGTCTTACATTTCAGAAACGCCCTTCTGTTAAGTCTCCTAGTTACAGGGTCATCTGTGAACCTACAAACCCTTAGCCAATCTGTAGCTAAACATGAGTTAACTAGGGTTCTGAAATCTGTACAGTTTGCTTATACATATCACACCATTAAAAATCATTTTGCCTTTCTCTAGTATCTTTGTAAAATTTCTTTTAAAAATTCCACGAGGTATGGAACTGTTTATGAGTGAGGAGAGGAAAGGGATTCTCTTCCAAATCCGAAACAGGTAAAAAAAGGGTAATGCTCCAGAGGTGGATGGGGGCGGGGCAGCTGGAGAAATTGCCACTCCTTTTGTCGCTGTGGTTTGATGTGGGGGTAGCGAGCGCAAGGCCAGTAATTCTGGAGTAAAGTCATAGCAGCTATGTGGACGGTGCACTGCTGACAGCTTTGCCTTCATTGATGAGCCTTGAGAAAAGAAGGCCAAAGAGAAACATTGGTTCTGAATTGCATAATCCTTCCTAGTAGAGACAATAACATGGGTGGCTCAACACCTGACAGAGTGATCCTGGAGGAGAAAGCCCCAGCTCATTTTTTGAAGATAAATATCATAATTTTAAATAAAAATAGGTGCTTTTAAATCCAAGAGCTTTGTTAAATCAAACTATTTAGCTGCACTTAGCCCAGTTTGCCCTAGTTTGAATTTGTGTTGCCTGTAAGTGTAGTTTATGAATGACAATTCTTTAAAAGAAAAAAAAAAAAACAGCACAACAACCAGAAAGCTGTTCATCCTGGGCCTCTTTATCTCGGGCTATTTTGCATGTATATGTATGTACATATATCTGTAATTTCTCCCTAGGACCAGGAAGGCCAGACTTGGGAAGAGCTTTTATTCATTATTTAATCAAGGAAAGAGCCTTAACTCAAACAAGAGCAGGGGAGGGCGGGTGGGGCGGGGGAGCGCATCCAGGCTGGAGTGAAAGAGGCTGGGCGAGAGAGAGCATTTTTATAAAGACTCTCAAGATAAAAACCTGAACAAAGAGCAACAAACGGCCCCTTTCTACATCTTTTTTTCTTTCTTTCTTCCTTGAAGCTCCTGACAGACTCAATTCCCTTCCTGCATAATCTCCTCTCATTTCTTTCTGGGGCGACGTCAGTGTTCTGAATACAGAAATACCTCACCAGTGGCTTCCCCTTCATCTGGGTTGGGGGGCACAGAGGAGGAGGGAGCCCAGCCCAGCCCCCAGTGGGCTGAGTGGTTCCAGATCCCCCCTCCACCTCCAGCCCAGAGCTGTCCCCTCACCTAAGGTGGTGTCTGTGACTTAATTAACTGTGCGAGCAGCAGATGGTGGCTGACATTCGGCCTCAGTCCCACTTGGGGTGAGACAGGGGCACCTGGGCCTGCCGACCCCTGTGAGCACCTGCCGCGGGCCAGGCCTCCTGCCAGCCCCATCTCACTCAGGCCTCGCGGCAACCCAGGAGGAGGTCACTCCCAGCCTCACTGTACAGACAAGGGGCCTGAGTCTCAGGGAGACAGCTTCTCTGAGTCTCAGGGAGGAGCCCCGGCTTTGGAGTCAGCCCTGCCTTTCTTTTTTAATTTTTTTTTTTTAACGTTTATTTATTTTTGAGACAGAGAGAGACAGAGCATGAATGGGGGAGGGTCAGAGAGAGAGGGAGACACAGAATCTGAAACAGGCTCCAGGCTCTGAGCTGTCAGCACAGAGCCCGACATGGGGCTCGAACTCACGGACCGCGAGATCATGACCTGAGCCGAAGTCGGACGCTTAACCGACTGAGCCACCCAGGCGCCCCCAGCCCTGCCTTTCTACCACGATGAGGTCTCTGGGGCTCCTGCCTTTCCCTCTCCAAGCATTCTCCCAGAGAACATTCCTCTGTGGCCTAAGCTCCCCCGCCACTGTTTGCCTCACTTAGCTTGCGTTAATTCATTAATTCAGCAGCTACTTCCTGAGTACCTTCTGCACAAAGCCTGGCATTATTCCCGGAGCTTACCTTCCAATTAAGGAAGACAGGTAACGGACAACCTGGTGTCCAGGGCCCAGACAGTATAAGTGCTGAGGGAGGGGGAGAGACCGGGCAGGCACTAGGGACGGGGTGCGGGGTGGGGAGGGGGCTTCATGCCCTTCTATGTTGGGAGGTCAAGGAGGCCTCGCGAAAGGTGACACTTAAGAGCAGACCTGAAGGGGGGCGCCTGGGTGGCTCAGTCAGTTAGGCGTCCGCCTTTGGCTCGGGTGGTGATCTCATGGTCTGTGAGTTCGAGCCCTGCATCTGGCTCTCTGCTTTCAGCACAGAGCCTGGTCCACATTCTGTCTCTGTCTCTCAAAAATAAATAAACATTTACAAAATTTTAGTAAAGTAATTAATTAAAAAAAAAAAAGAGCAGACCTGAAGGGGTGGAAGGATGTGGTCTGGGGAGAGGAGCGGGACGTTCAAAGGTGCTGGAGGCCTGGGTGTGTCTGAGGAACAGTGAGGAGGCCACGTGGCAGAGGGGAACAGTCAAGGATGCGTGATAGGTGAGGCCAGCGTGGAAGGGCAAAGTGGGCCCGGAGCAAGAGGGGAGGCCAGCGACACAGGGGACGCAGCACGAGGGCCTTCTGCCGTGGCATCTTCAGTGTCTACCTGAGCGAGTTTGAACCATACCGCAGGGCTGGCAGCAGAAGAGAATGCGGTCTAACGCGATCACTCTGGTTACTGTGTCAAGAGCAGACCAGGGCGGGGAGGCAAGATCAGTCGCGGGAAGACCCATGAGGGGGCTCCGCGGTCATGTAGGCACAAGCTGGTGGCGACAGCGGAGGTGATGAGCGCGGTGAGAGTCTGGAGAGACCCAGAAAGTGGAGCCCACAGAGTCACCGCTGGGTTGGAGGTAGGACATGAGATGGAGAGGAATCAAGGCTGACTTCAGGGTTTGAGCCTGAGCAACTGGAAGACGGAGTTGCCATTCCCGAAAGAGAGAGAGAGAGAGAGAGAGAGGACCATGAGAGGAGGAGAATCAGGTGAGAACAGAGGGGGAGGCTTGAGAAAAGAGAAGGTGGGAGAGCCGTCCCTGGAGAGAAGGAGAATGGACAGAGTAGGGGAACACAGTAAGATTGCTCAGAAGAGCTGAGGGTTCCCTTGAAGTTTGTGGCCATGAAGGTAAAGTGACATCACGACCAGGTTTTGTTTGTTTTGGCTAGCCATTGTATTTGTACAAGTGTGGGGTGGGTGGGGAGCGGGGTCTCACCCAGGTTGGGGACATGCGGCCAGGGCACTGGAAGACCGACGAGGGGGCACAGAGTTTATGTATGGAGAGATGATGAAGAAGGTCAATGCTAACCACCTGAGCTGGACAGGAGGGGCATGAGAAAAGAGGGCCGAGGACAGGGGCGAGTTGGCGAGCGGGATCAATGGCTTTTGCATCTTGGAAAGGCAGCACACCTGCTAGAGGAAGTGGGCCGGGAAGTCAGGCGGCGGTGGGGAGACGGAACGGGTGTGGAGGTCGGCTGTGGCAGGCTCAAGGGGAGGAATGGGAGGGAAGAACTGCAGGACCAGCTTCCCTGACATCTAGAGCTTGGGCTCCCTCCTGCTCTTCTGCTTGTTCTCCTAAGAATCCTTTCCCTTTCTGAAATTTATGTCATTGACTGGTACACACCCGGCTCATTTCCCCTGTCCTGTTGGTCCCCACTTATGTTAGGCTGGGTCCTCTGAGAAGCAGGGGTCATGGGATTAAACACACAGGAATCTTACTGAGGGAAATGGCTCTGAGAGGAAACGGAGACAGAGCTGGGTGAGGCGAGGAGAGCCGTCAGACCACCATGCAATCCCGACCCCAAGCAAAGGAGAGAGGAAAGAGAGGGAGAGACTGAAGGAAGAGAGAGAAAAGGGGAGTGGGGGGAAGGCTGGGTGGAAACATCTAGCAAGCTATCTGGAAGTCCTCTGGCTAAAGGCATCTGTCAGAGACCCTGTCCTCCAGGAAGGGGTCTGCCTTAGCCTCCCCGACATAGTCAGTCACGGCCTGGGAGCAGCCACAGCAAAACAGGGGCTCGAGCTAGTCAGCAGCGGATTTCAGAGCACATCAGCTGGGGCCCTTGGACAATGATTCTGCCCATACAGGGGTCTTGAGGCGCATTGTCACAGACACCCTATCACTCCAGCTGCAGGACCGAGCTCTGGAGTGGGGGCCCAGCTTTTAAACCCACTGTCCTGTACCCTATAGCTTCTTGCTAAGAACTGCGTGCAAGCTGCCCAAGAGAAGCATGTCAGCGTGTCCTCCACACACAGTGGTGCTCCCCACAGGGTCCTCACCTCCCAGATGTTTCTGGGCCCTCAGGGAAGCTGCACTGTGTGTGCTGCCTGTGGAGCCTGTGTCCAGCTGCCGCTGCTTAGACAGGCTTTGCAGGAGCTGGACTCAGCATCAGGGCACACGGACACAGAGGTGGAGCCGGAGCCTGCTTGGGCCCACTCGCTCCTCGCTGAGAGCAGCTGCCTCCCCATAGCAACAGGGCCGCTTTCTTCTACCCCTCTGGCATTCTTCATGTTCCGCCCGGTGCTCTGCCCCATATTTCCTGCTCCTCCACCCCTGGAAACTCAGCTGTCAGAGGCTTTCCTTCGAGCCTCCGCTCCCCCCACCCCCGAGTCCTTGGGCCTCTCCCCAAACTAAATGTCACCTCCAGCCCCTGGCAGTCTGCACCTTCACCATAACATGCGCCTGTGGTATTTCCTTCTCTCCTCAATTCCTTTCGCTCCGCATCCCTCGATGACCCCGGATGTGTCACCCGTGTGCTCTCACGTCTGTCCCTGCACCCCTCTGCCTGCTTCCTGCTCCAGGCGCCCTCCTCGCCAACACCACCCAGTGCCTCCTGCCTGTGCGGTTTCCTTTCCTGCCTTTCTCTTCTTTCCCGCCTTTTCCTGTCCCCACACTCCTGTCTTCACCCTCAAAGCAAATCTCCGCAATCCACGAAGGCCCCCACCGCTTCTCCCCACCCCCCTACCCCCACCCTCAACAAGGCCCTGGTCCATACGCCTCCAAACCGTCTTCTCCTAAGACTGAAACTAAACCAAGTGCTCTTTCCAATAGCGGGGTCACTCAGAGCTTCACCTCGGCCCCCCCATCCCATCCCAGGTCCCCAGCCAGCCAGCCAAGACCCCACTGGAGGCACCCACAAAGGGCGGGGGTTTAGAGATGCAGTTGGACATAAGAGACTCTTAAATACAGAGAACAAACTGAGGGTGGATGGGGGGGTGGCGGGGAGGGGGAAATGGGTGATGGGCATTGAGGAGGGCACTTGCCGGGTTGAGCACTGGGTGTTGTATGGAAGCGATGAACCACAGGAATCTACCCCAAAAACCAAAAGCACACTTTACACACTGTATGTTAGCCAATTTGACAATAAATTATATTTTTTAAAAAAGAGAGAGAGAGAGATGGGGTTGAACTGGAGTCATAATATAGTTTGGAGCAAAGATTCTACAAGTGGTTTCCTCAAGGTCACCACTAATGAGGGCAGAGCTAAAACCCACGTAGAGTGACGCTCAGTCCAGTGTTCCTTCAATGGCATATTGAGTGTTGCCAGCTAAGAAAAAACCCCAGCCGAGCATGCTGCCGGTGGGGCAGCCGTGCAGGGCTCGGTAGAAACACAGAATCTTGGCCCCACTCACGCCTGGGGAGTCACCTGCACAGTGACCCCTCCACACGTCAGGAGCACCGTGGCAGAGACCCTCGGCCACGCCTCCCCAGTCCACGGCCAACCTCACCAGCCAGATTAGAGGCTCAGAACATGATGTTTGGTGGGCGATTCATAGGGGAGTACAAAGAGCTCTCTGTAACACAACGGATGCTAAATCAATTTTATTTACTGACAGCCTGATTAAACAGTCCTGTCCCTTAATTATTTTTGTCTTCCACAAATGGCAAGTTAAGTCAATCATTTTCCAGGGATAGTTTCAAAGGAAGATACTGTAAAGGTGACTCTGAGGGGACACCTGGTGCCTATGGCATCTTCCATGTGAGCTAGATGGCCACACGCTGGGACCCCACCGCTCTGCTCCCAAGAGCGGACTTGGTGAGAAGCAAGGAAATGTAGGTGAATTACACACTGTCTCCTCAGCTCCACCCCACCCACTGAGACACAGCACCCCAAGCTAGTGTCAGATTGACATGCCTCCCCTGGGCTCTCACCTAGCCAGCGTTCTTTGTAATGTAAAGAACGACAATCCCTCAAAACATTGATTTGGGGACCCATGGGCACCTTCCTTCCCCCAGACTCACAGACAGGAAGAAAGGCATCCTCGGCAAGAGACCAGGTGGCCTGCACTGAGCCTCTTGCTAGCTGAGGGCAGGGAAACTCGTATGGACAAAGGAGCAGTGTCTGGTCATCTCCTGCCGAAATGAGGTCAAAGGTCAGAAACGCACTCTCCAAGATCCTACCCCTTAGGCACAGCAGATGTGCGAACTCAGAGTGCTGACCAAAAATGAGCCTCGAGGAAGAAGTCGTTTCTGTCTGAATGGCAGTGTCTGCACCACGTTTCAATGAGATGTTGGGTTTGATTTGGATGCACCTGCCCAATACACAAAGATAAACATCTGGAGCCGTGAAATGTTCTACATTTCGGGGCTGTTCTGGATCAATACCAAATGAGGATGTAGATTTCTTCTTTCTGCTCATGACAAAAATGTGCTTGAAACACACAAAAGTCCTTTGGATCTGCTTCCATTTAAAAAGCACAATTATTCCTGAAGTTTTCAGTTTGCTACCACAGACAGTTTCCTGCTCGGTGTAGTAATCCAAAATATCCATCCATAATGCTTAGCATCTGCTCTGGAAGAGCACCATATTTTCACATTCTAGGAAAAGTTTTTAAATGAAGGAAGGAAAGAAAGAAAGAAAAAGAGAAGGGAAGGAGGGAGGGAGGATTAAAATAGCCTGAGAGTAGTTTTCTCTCTGGAAGCCTCATAATAGATAAACTTTAAAAATATTTACATTGGCAGATTCTTATGTTGGTTAATTGATGGTCTACATATTTTTAGTAGAGGGCTGCCGGCAAAAGCAGGTGAAAACAATTAGTAATGATTTCATTATAGATCAATTCACTGTAAAGGTTAATAGCTCTTTGTTTTGAGTAAGATCTCTACTAACCCTTCTGTGATCTGTGATGCTCCTTTGCACAGTGCTTGGTTCAGAGATATCATCCAATTTTTAAAAGTTATTCAGTAAATGAATACTCATATTTATATGAAAATCTCATGAATGTCTACAAAAGATTTGAATTTCATGTATCCTACCTTCCACAGCTAGGGTAGGATCTAGACTCAGTTAACACTTGGCTGTGCTAATTATTTTAATTATGATACTTCACCAAAGAAGCCAGAACAGAATCATTTTTAAACTACAAATCAACAAACCACCAATAGGAAAAAAAAGAAGAAGAAGAAGAAGAAGAACAAAAGATGTGAACAGGCAATAACAAAAAAAAAAAGAAAATACATGTGGCTGGGGCGCCTGGGTGGCTCAGTCGGTTGAGCATCCAACTTCGGCTCAGGTCATGATCTCACATTTCAAGAGTTCCAGCCCTGTGTCGGACTCTGTGCTGACAGCTCGGAGCCTGGAGCCTGCTTCAGATTCTGTGTCTCCCTCTCTCTCTGCCCCTTCTCTACTCTCTCTCTCTCTCTCTCTCTCAAAAATAAATAAACGTTAAAAAATGTTTTAAAAATACAGGTGGCTGATAAGCCTAGGGAAAGATGCTTCCCCTAACTAGCAGTCATGGGAATGCAAATTAAAGTACCCAAGAGAGGCGCCTGCGTGGCTCAGTCTGTTAAGCAACCAACTTCAGCTCAGGTCATGAGCTCGCGGTTTGGGAGTTCGAGCCCCGCATCAGGCTCTATGCTGACAGCTTGGAGCCTGGTTCAGATTCTGCGGCTCCCTCTCTCTCTGCCCCTCCCCTACTCGCACTCTGTCTCTGTCTCTCAAAAATTAAAAATTTTAAAATTTTTAAAAAAGTACCCAAGAGACACCATGTTCAACCCATCAAATGGGCAGCAATTGGGTACATGGCATGGTGGGTAAGGGCTCTGAAGTCAGGCTAACCTGGTCCAACTGCTGACTCTACTGTTTGCCAGTAAGTGCCCCAGGACAAGATTTTTAACTTCTCCAGGTCTATAAAGGGGTAATATTAATATATTACCTACCTTGTTGGCTCGTTGTGGGCATTAAATGATTTCATACACATAAAGCATTTAGAACCACTCCTGGCAGAAAGTAAGCACTTGATAAATTCATCTATTTTTGGCATCAAGTGCTGAAGAATGTGGGGAAGCAGATACTTTTGTACACTCTTAGTTGGAGTATGAATTAGTAGAGACACTTTGGAAGGTAATCCAGCACAGTGGCTTCTGTCGAAATGAAAGCATATGTATCTCCTGTGACCACACAGTGTTTCTGGGTACTCACTCTTAAGAAACACATTTATTTGTTTCATTCTCATACTCCCTACAGTGGTATACATAATAAAAGATATCTGGAAACAATTACATAAGAGACTAGCTAATTATGGCATAATTATGAATATTATATAGCACTTAAAAATAGCAAGGTAGGGGTGTCTGGGTGGATCAGTCGGTTAAGCCTCCAACTCTTGGTTTCAGCCCAGGTCATGATCTCACTCTGTTCACGAATTCAAGCCCCATGTCGGGCTCTGCCCTGGTAGTGTGGAACCTACTTGGGATTCTCTCTCTCTGCCCCTACCCCATGCATTCTCTCTCTCTCTCTCTCTCTCTCTCTCAAAATAAATAAATAAATTTTAAAAAATAACAAAGTAGATTTCTGAGCACTGATATGGAATGATCTTCAAGACCTACATCAAATAAAAACAACAATCAGTACATGATATGATATTATTATAAATATCATTTATGATATTTGAAAAGATATGATATTTATCTATGTAGCGTTTGTGTAAACACTGCATACAAAACTTAATTTTATAGGGGTGCATGGGTGGCTCAGTTGCTTGAGTGTCCAACTTCAGCTCAGGTCATGATCTCGCGGTTCGTGGGTTTGAGCCCCGCCTCGGGGTCTGTGCTGACAGCTCAGAGCCTGGAGCCTACTTCAGATGCTGTCTCCCTCTCTCTCTACCCCTTGCCCGCTCACACTCTGTCTCTCTCTCTCTCTCTTTCTCTCTCAAAAATAAACATTAAAAAAATTTTTTTAACTTTATACACACACACACAATATATACATATGTCTATGTAAGTGCAGTCAACTCTAAGGGAGGTGTGATAGTCAAAGAGAACTTTATTTGCATTATTTTATTTTTTTATAATGCATTCCTCTGCTACTCATATAATTAAAATTTAGAGAAGAAAGGATATGGAATTGTTGTTTAATGGGCACAGAGTTTCAGTTTGGGAAGATGAAAAGGCTCCAGAGATGGATGGTAGTGACGAACACACAACAGTGTGAATGTACTCAACGTCAGGGTAGAGTATGGCTAAAAATGGTTAAAGTAGTAAATTTCATGTTAAGTCTATTTTACCACAATAAAAATTTTAATTTGCCTTTTATTTTTTTAATGTTTATTTATTTTTGGCAGAGAGAGCACCCGCACAAGTGTAAGTGGGGGAGGAGGGCAGAGAGAGGAAGAGAGAGAACCCCAAGCAGTCTCCACACTCAGCGCAGAGCTGGACATGGGGTTTGATCTCATGAACCGTGAGATCATGGCCCGAGTGGAAATCAAGAGTCACACACTTAACAGACTGAGGCACCTAGGCACCCCTAACTTAAAAATCCTTTATACGATATCGTGAGATAACAGGATGACTCAGGTCAAGGTTTTGTCTGTGCTGCAGAGTACAGAGGTTGCGCCTTTAAAGGAGCCCGGGGGTTCTGGTGGAGGAGAGTCAGAACCACACGGCACTGAGGTCTGGAAAGGGGAGGCAAAGGGGAGACCAGTCTGCCCAGGGAAGGAAAGCCTTGAGAAAAGATAGGAAACAAAATTAGACAGACATCCAGTGGAAAGGCAAACAGTGGCCATGTGACGGAACTTGGCCTTGATCTGCTGGAGAAGCAAGAATGTGGTTCCCCTAAGCCGTTCCCTCGCTCTCCAGTCAAAAGCCCTGCAGAGATAAGTTCACAAATGGGAGGGGCTCGGGGGTGCGAAGAGAAGAAAGAAAAGAAAGGGTCATCAAAAGTAGAATCTCATAACCGCTTGTATTTTTGCTGCAGCGGCTTGTCTTTCAAAGTGCTTTCACGCACCTGGAGAGAACTTGATTCCTTTCTGAGAATATGCCTTTCAAGTAGATTAAAAACTATTTTCGTGAGTCGCGGCTGTTTACATGCAAACCTGTCATTCAGATGATGTGTGCCTCGCAAACGCCCACGGAGGCTTATCAACGGCTCCCTTCCTTTTTTTTGGCTAATTTCCTTTAGGTTCCTGTGCAGTGTGTCTGGGCAAGGGAGGAACTTGAGGGAACCAGAGGGAATTTTATTTCCTCAACAAAGTGAAAACAAAAATGCGAAGGGCATGACGGGGGTGGGGCTGCAGCAAAAGTCCAGAATTTTCTCCAGCTGGAATGACAGCAAGACGGTCTCAGAAGCTGAGCTCACCCAGTGCTTGAGAAAGACAAGGTCCACCCGAATGTACAGGTTTAACGACTTCCCATGGTCACTAACACCCAAGTTCCATGGCTTCTGCCACACATCCGTCAGTAAAGCCTAATAACCGGCCACACTCAAGGTTAGAAAAAGGCTTTCTCTAAACAAGGACACATTGGCTTTGAGGGGTGGGGACAGAATAAAGCCTTGGATTCAAATGCAGTTGACCCTTAAGCAACAAGGGTTTAAACTGCATGGGTTCATTTACAAGTGGATTTTTTCCAATAAATACAATATGGTACTGTAAATGTATTTTCTCTTACTTATGATTTTCTTAATTACATTTTCCTTTTTGTAAATCACTGTATTGTAAGAATACAGCATAAGATACATATAACATACAAAATATGTGTTAATAACATAATAGACTGTTTATGTTATTGGTAAGGCCCTTATATAAACAGTACGTTAGCAAAGTCTTGGGGGAATCAAAAATTCTACATGTATTTTCGACTGTGTGTGGGGTCAGTGCCACTAACCTCCGTGTTGTTAAAGGTCAAGTGGAGCTCTAAATTCTCGAACAAAGTTTAAAACACATTCTGGGGGCGCCTGGGTGGCTCAGTCGGTTGAGAATCTGACTTCAGCTAAGGTCATGACTCAAGGTGTGGGTTTGAACCCCGAGTCAGACTTCACCCTGACGGTGCGGGGCCTGCTTGGGATTCTCTCTCTCCCTCTCTCTGCCCCTCCTCCATGTGTGCTCCCTCTCACTCGCTCTCTCTCTTTCAGATAAATAAAAATCTTTTTAAAAACTTTTTAAAAACATTCTGAATTGAATTTATGTTGTGGGGGTGAGATTTTTTTTGGCCAGAAAAAATTTTAAAGCAATTAGCAAACCACTTTGATCTAGATGCTACATTGTTCTCTAGAATTTATGACATTGAATATAAAAGTGTTCTCTACCCTGAAGATTGATCTAAATTTTAGAAGGATAAAGAGATGACTTGTGAGCCTTTGGAAAGAAAAAGCTGATCCATTCAAGCCAACATAAGACAAAAATAGATAACAAACCAACGGGTATGCGTGTCTGCGTGTGTGTTTGGCAGAAGAATCCTCAATATTTTTAATAATGTTTCAAGGGCAAAGCTGAAAAATATGGCCAGGATATTAACAAATATAGGTTGATTTTTAACTGACCAAACAGCACTGCCCCAAGGTTATTAATTTGTAAATCTAGGTTTCTTCATGTATAAAGTAAAAAAGATGATTTAGAGATCCACTAAGATCTTCTCGGCTTCTTCATCCTGTGGTTGTTTTACCCAGAGGAAGGTCCCCTAGAGATATTTCCCAAGATTTGCCAAAGCCTGTCTTTTTTTTTTTTTTTTAAGTTTATTTATTTTTGAGACACAGAGAGAGACAGAGCATGAATGGGGGAGGGGCAGAGAGAGAGGGAGACACAGAATCGGAAGCAGGCTCCAGGCTGGAGCCATCAGCCCAGAGCCCGATGCAGGGCTCGAACCCACGGACCGCGAGATCGTGACCTGAGCTGACCGCGAGATTGTGACCTGAGCTGAAGTTGGACGCTTAATCGACTGAGCCACCCAGGCGCCCCTGCCAAAGCCTGTCTTAATTTGGATGAAAAGGTAGAAGACGTGCTTACAAAGCCAGAGGAGACACAAAAGGAGGAGCAGTTATTGCCTTGAGGATAGAATTGGCATTCAGAATTACCTACCCCCACTCTCCAGACAATAACATCATGGTTTGAAACTAAGGAGATAAAATGTAACCGTTCAAGGTTCTGATTTTTAAGAACCCATCCTATAAGGTCAGCATCTTGAAGATCAACCTCAGCGGCAGTCCAGATAAGGAAACTAAGGAAACTGCAGAGATTTGGTTGACTTGAAATTCAATATCAAACATCAGAATGGCATATTTCAGGTGTGGAGGCAAAGGAGGATTTGATATGGACTTAAACGACAGAAATTAAATATAGGGCCCAGACCAAAGGGCCTCATTGCTCTACTCGATATTCTGCCCTGAATTTGGAGTACCATGTTCAGCACCGGGCACTGTCCATTGAGAAGGATTTGAACAAGCTGAAAGTATTGAGGGGAAGAGGAAAAGATGGCCACAAGGCACATTAAAGGGTGTTGGCCTACCACCCCCACCCTCGCCAGCGCCCCGGCAGACCTGGCTTAGCTCTTTCACGGCTCACTGCATGGTGGGTGTATGTCCTTGCTTGGACCCGTGAGCAGGAGAGCGCACCACTGCCTGGTCTGTTAGAAACTTCTTCCTTACCCTGAATGAAAATCTCATTCTCTAAGACTTTTCCACGCATCGTTCCAGGTTCTAGAACCCTGGATTAAGGTCTTCGATTAAGTCAAGAAAAGGAATATTCGCCCCAAGAAATCTTTCCGGGTAAAACTGGACTGATTTTAAAAATGGATCTTCAAGATCCTTTTTTGGCTAACTGCCCCTAAGGGTTAGAAGTTTGTCTGTTCGAGAGGCGAAGGCCCCATGGTCATTCTTTCCTCCTTGCTTCGTTCAGAAGCAACCAAAGGAGCTGCTGTTCGCTTGGCCCCACCAGTATTCTATCAGCCTGTCATCAGAGGCAAGAGATGTTTAAAAATTGGAGCAATGATCCCTGAACATGACTTTTCTGATTCTTAAGGGTATTTCTGGTTTACACAAAATTCTTAGAACACTCTTTTAGCTCACATTGATTTTAAAAATAAATATGTGCCTGAGAGCACTGTATGAACATCATCAAAATTGCAGGTCTCTATTCCAAACAAGTTGAACTCATTGGCTCAGTTAGCCATTTTCCTTCTATTTCCAAAATAATTATCTTGCCTTTTTTTAAAAAGGCATTGATTGCTATTGATTCCTATCCCAGTCTGTATTGGACAGACACACGTTTTTTAATGCTGCTGCTGATACTGCTACATAGTTTCACTTATCTGCTATTTATTTGAGTGCCTACTATGTGCGTGACATCTTGAAGTACATGGCAAAAAAGAGCAAAACAAAACAAAACAAAAAAACCAAGGGTGAGCTGTTTGAATCGATATGCATAATTTACCAAGAAACGCAGAGATACAGGGAATTGGGGTAACTTGCCTTCAGAGGGGGACAAAAATGGAACCACCCCCCACCCACCCTTTTGCTCGCAGACCTGAAAAAAATCAAGAAGTGCTTCTGAGGTCTCTTCACTGATATTTCATAACCTCTTTTTAAAACTCAGCTTGTTCAAAGTAAATAAAATGTTGCTTGTGTAAGTAATTAATCAAGAATTACATGGGAGGTTTATTATGAGGCCAATAGCAAGCAGCCTCCTGAGGCGCTCAGCAAACTCTCTCTTTCAGTAAATAATTACTTAAGTTAAAATTATTTACTAAATTAAGTCATTCCTTTTGTGGTATCTCTAAGACTTAAAGTAATTGGCTGGGTTCGGTTCAGTTTGGTGTTTTATAAAGAAGAGAATAGTGCTACATAATGAATGAACGGTGCAATTAACTATAAATTTAGCACTTCTGAAACACGTTTTTAATGACTAGGAACAGGTACAAAGAGCCCTGTGTGTTTTTTTAATTTTTTTTTAAAACCTAGGTATAATTTTCCATCTTGTTTAATGCAGCAATGCTGGGAAAGTGTTAGCACAGCATAACATTATTTCCCATTTATGGACAGTCAGCAGCACAGAAAGCCCACTCCGGACCCACAGCAGCCATGGGCCCCATCCCTGGGCTCCCAGTGAGGACTGCTCTGGCCTCCAGGTGGGTCCAGCTCTTTCCTTTCTCTTGCCAGCTCCCACCAAAGCCCAGGCTGCTCTGGCAGGGCTGTCCCTGCACCCTCCTGGGGTTAGGGGGGAACAGTAATGATCTCACCCCTGCCTCCCCTTCTCCAAACCATAACACCTCCCTCTTATAATTATGAGGAGAGAAATAAGGAAAAGCATAACCTGGGTTAACTAACACCTTTAATTAACTATTTTTTGGTTGTGTTTTCAATTTTTAGGAGTAAAATGCAAATCAACAGCTTTCAAGAGCAGGAAAGAAAACTGAATTCCCCTCATTAAACAGCGGTACCCTGCAAAGGTCTATGCGATCACTTTACTTCTCCCCACGGTTCTGGGTTTCTAGCTCTGAAACCAGAAGTAGGCATCTACCACGTGCCGGGCGCCAGGCTGCAGGATCTTTCCAGCATGTCGTCTCATACGCTGCCCATGACAGCTCCGTGACGTTGCTGTGGCAAATGGTAACTCACGGGGGAGAAAATGGACTTTTCAATGCTATGTAGCTTCTTTGTAACAGATCCAGAATAGGTCTCCCTCCCTCACCTTCACACACACACACAGACACAACACACACACACATGCTCACACTCACGTGCACATGCTTATTCACACTCTCCAAGGAGAAATCAGGAATTAATTCAAAATGCCATCTAGGATGTGTCCTCTATCTTTGCCTCCAACATAGATGACCAAAGCCCAAATGACTCTAGAACTCCAGAAAATGCTTCATTTATGAACCAATTGGGTCTCTGTAGTTAGTACACTTTTTAAAGGCAGAAAGGTAAACACATTTGTTATAGAAAGAGAAAATTTTGCCAACAAGGGTTGGAAAAAAAATTTACTTGGACCTTCACCATAAGTAAACACACTAGTTATCCAGAGCACTCTCCCCTAATATGCCCAGTGAGTAAGGTCTCCTTGGCTCAGTGATGTCTCCTAGATCTTGTGCTGTGGTACACAGACTTGCTTTCTGCTCCCGTGTCAAGTCCAATGGCCTTTGCTCAGCCCTTATCTTCTGGACCTCTTTGTAGTGTTTGATCCTCCTGAACACCCTACTGCTTTGTTCAGTGACGCCTTTAACATCTCCTGTGGTGGTTGATTTTGGGTGCCGGCTGGACTGAGCTGAGGGATGCCCAGATAGCTGGCAAACCATGATTTCTGGGTACGTCTGAGATGATGCTTCCAGTAGACATTAGAATTTGTATTAGTAGACTGAGTAAAGATCTCCCTCACCAATGTCTCTGGGCATCATCCAATCCATTGAAGGCCTGAAGAGAACAAAAAAGTGGACGAGGGGTGAATTTCGTCTCTCTCTTGAGCTGAGACATCCATCCTCTACCCTCATACATTGGCACTCCAGGTTCTCAGGCCTTTGGACTTAACGGAATCATACCACCAAGCTGGTTCCCCTGCTTGTAGACAGCAGACTGTGGGGCTTTATATATATAGTGAGACACTAGGCGTCACTTTCAGGTGATACCAACACCATTGTAACTCACTCTAACACAAAGCAGATGGAGGTTGACATTGCAGTGGTAGGTCTTTGAAGCTGGATTACGGACTTAGCCAAATTATTCCAAGGACAAACGGAAGCTATTAGTGTATTTTAGTAGAAAAAAGGTATGACTAGGTTTGCATTAGTCAAAGATCACTCAGGCTGCATTAAAAATAAGTAAAATTTCATTAGAGTGAATGGGTGGCAAGAATGGCCCCTGGAAGATCATGTAGCAAGTTACTGCTGTTGTCTGGGAAAGAGGGAACAGTCGCCAGGCCTGGAGTAGTGGCAGCAGAGAGGAAGTGGATAAATTCTGTAAGTAGATAAAGCATGATTGGAGGGACTTGGTGACTGAGAAGGGATGGGGAGGGAGGGATCTAGGATGGTTTCCTACTTCCTGACTGGACAGCAAAGCCTTTCCTAAGCCATGGCGGGTAGAAGGGGTGGAGATGGTCAATTCAGTCCTTTGCGTGCTGAGCATGAGGTCTCTGTGAGGTCCCTCATGGGGAGCTGCTTTAAGAAATGCCCATGAGTCAGGGAGGAATCAAAGCTGGAGTTAAATATGTGGGAGTTGTGGCCATATGAGGGAACCCATGGGGGTGCTGAGATCACCCTGGAAGAGTGTGCATATAAATGAAGAGCCCTTTGTGCAGAGCCCCCCAGACAGCCCTCCTAAGACCCCATAAGTGATTGTTTAGCTCTGGCAGGTCCCTCAACTTGCCGTTCTTTGTTTTCCTTCTCCCCAAGTTCATGCTCTACTCACTTCTTAAAGACTACTGCAGTAGACTCGTCTCAGACTCTCTCCTTTCTATTTACCTTTCTTATCATTGCCAAACTAATTTGCCTAAAGCTCTGACCCCTGTCTTGTTACTTTTCTCTTCAAAAATCTTTGCTGTTTCCCCACTCCCTGCCAAATAAAATGTAATGACTTCACCCTGGGACTCAAGGCCTTCCATAAGATGGCCTCCAACCAGAAAACCTAGACTTGCTGCAGCCCTCTATTTATTCTGCTCTCCATCCAAGGTGATATACATGCTCTGGCATAAAGTCACTTGTCCATCTCTTACATCCTGTGGGGAGGGGGGGACACCAAAGGGGTTTACTGCATTAAATAAGAGGATATGCCTCAATGCTCAGAGAGAGATGTCTGGCTTCTGACACTGGTTTTCTCCAGGCTTCAAGATCTGCTCTTGTGATGCCAACAGACAAATGAACTGTGGACTTGGTAGGGAGTTTATGAGGGGGCACACTTCAGCCCTGAAGTGTGAAGGGAAGCATTTCAGTTGCCAGCCAACTAATCCAGACAAATGGAAGCCTCATCCATTTTGAAGGAGGTTTATGAGGGAAAATTCTATTTGCATCTTTAATTATACAAGTTCCTTCCAGCCAATGTATCAATAATATTTATACACAGATTTATCTAAGCTAGCACCATGAGCCAGCCCTAGAGGGGAAATGAAACTCACAGTCTTGTAGAGAAATAGATACAAATGAAGGTCCCAGTGTGCATGAAGGAAAGCTCCTTGGGGTAGAAACTGGTGCTGGAGGGTGGTATGAATGGCAAATGATTCAACAAGATTTGTTGAGTGTCTCCTGTGTGCTAGGCACTCTTCTATATGATGAATGAAACAGTGGGCAAATTAGACAAAAGTTAATGTTCTCATGGAACTTATACTCTAAAGAGAAGAGACAGACAAAAAACTTCGGTAGGTAATATACTGTGTTAGAAGGTACTACGGTGCTGTGTGGAAAAGAGAACCAGGTAAAGGAGATGGGGACTGATGCAAGGGTTGCAGTTTTACACTAAAGCCCGCAGGGCAGGAGTCACAGAGAAGATGTCACCTGAGTAAAGACCCGAGAAGAGGGAGGGAGGCACTCTCCCTCTCAGGGAGTGTTCCCTTTCCTGGAACTCTCAGGAAAGATTGTTTCAGGAAGAGGGAAGAACAGCCAGTGCAAAAGCCCCAGGCAGAAGTTTGCTTGACTCATTCAAGAAAGAGGAAAGAGGCTCCTTTGGCTGGAGCAGAGGGAGCAGGTCCAGGGCAGCAGGAGATGAAGTCAGAGACTCACAGAAGGTAGAGGATGAGATGGTGACGTGCCTTGAAATGGCACCACTGGACCCTTGGGGGCAGAGGAGTGATTGCACTTCTGTGGTGAAAGCAGCCCTCCCACCCTGCTGAGGAGGATACATCATTGGGGGTAAGGACAGGAGCAGGAAGCCTGGGGAGGAGGCCACTGCAGGAATCCAGGGAGGAAGGCAGTGGCTGGGACTGGGTGCAAGCCTCGCAAGTGGCAGGAAGGGCTGGACTCTAGCAGATTCTGCGGATCTGGACGACAGGATTTACAGACGGGTCGGGTACGGAGGATGAGTGAAATAGAGCAGCCAGGGTGTTTGCTCTGAGCTATGGGAAGGAAGGAAAGGTCATTTGCTCAGTTGTGCAACACAGGGTAGGATGTGGATGAGAGGTAAAACATAAGGAGTTTGGTTTGGAACCTGTTATATGTGTGATGTCCATTAGACACGCAATTGAAAAGTGCCATGTGGCCAGTTACACACACACACAAATCTGGAGTTCAGGGGGAAAGTCGAAGCTTCAAATACAAATTTGGACCCAGATCATAAAGACTTTCCTCTATAACAATAATAAAACCCACCTCCTCTTCCCCCTCCTCTATTACTACCACCGGCTCCTCCCGCCATTGATCATTTCCATGTGTCAGGCTTGTGCTAAGCATTTGACTCACATCACCTCATTTGCTTCTCACATTGTCTCCGTGAAGCAACCATTTCAGTCCCCATTCTACAGGTGAGGCATCTGAGGCACAGAGAAATTGCATAACTTGCTCAAGCTCACACAGCTGGGAAGAACTTCATTCTACAGGGAGCGGGGAGCCACTGAAAATGGAAAACAACACTGTCAGATGTTCATGTTGGGTAAATGGCTCCGAGGACAGCACAGAAGTCAGGACGGGATGGTGTAGGACCAGTGAGGAGACCATTCCATTGCAGTAACCCAAGAGAAGAGGTGATGTGGGACCGAACTCAAGCTGGGGTTGCAGAGACAGGAAGGAAGGAACTGGGTCCAAATGTACAGGTAGCATGACAAGGTTTGGTGACCCAGTGAAGTGGGGACATGAGAGAACAATCCATGAGGTCTATGGACTTCAGGGGGAGCTGGGTGAAGGGTGGTACCACTAGCTGAGGTAGGGAACGCAGGAGAAAGGTTGGTGCCAAGGGCCACATGAGGAAGCGAGGCTGGGGGCTGTTGCAGGCATAGGCTGGGATCAGCCAGGGAAGGTCTTTCCTGCGAGGCTCAGGAGCTTAACTTTGCTCTGACTAGGAAGCCATTTGAGCTTTGAGCCAGATGAATGTGGCCACACATAAGAATCCAGTCCTGTGGTCCTTTGCGCTTTGCGAGAGCAGGATCTGGGTTTCTGTGTGCATTGCCCTGTGCCCATCAACACACAACAGCTACTTAATACAATAAACAACGCTTTCACCTCCCCCACTTCTTGCCATTTATTGGGCATACTTGCAGAAGACTTTTTTCAGAGGCAGGCACATTGTGCAATCGGGTTGAATAACCTGAATAAATCCATTCAGCATTTCTATAGCATATTTTAAAATCCAACTTATAACAAGTAACAGCCCCCTTACTTCTCCACAACCCACTCCTCCCCACCACCCCAATTGTCTGCCCTGACTGGGATAATAGGTAATTGTGTTCCAACATGCATTATGCTAAAATGCTTCTCTTTGCCCGGCTTCCATCATTATCAAAACCCAGATCCTAATCTAACTTCATCATCATTAAGCAGCCAAACCAGCTGCAGCAGTGAAAACGGGCAAAAGGAAAAGGCTTAGAAGAGCGACATTCCTCTGAGAAACAAAAGAATCATCTCTGATCAAGTGACCCAGCATGAGGGAAGGAAGAGAGAGCTCAGGGAGCTGATGAAACCGAAATTGCTGGTTAGGCCTTCTTCTCATTAGTTTTTCTTTCACACTTCACATTAGCTCAGTGAAAGGGAGATGAATTAAGAGTTAAATGCACCAAAATAACTTAAGCGATCTTTAAATAAGACTTAAATGTGCTTTGTGTTTCCACCAAAACCCCCCTTCCTATTTTGTTTGCCTTTCTCTCCCTCACAGTGACCTCGGGTCCTTTCTTTCTCCCTCCTCTTTGCCTCTTGTCTCCCTTGATGCTCTGCCCTGTCCTTGGCTTGCTGGCTTGCACACTGTCTTCTCTCCAAGGCCTCGCCCTCCCTTTGAGACTCCTCCCATATGCCCTCATCAGCCTCCAGAACCCTCTTTGGATCCCTTCTCTTTCCAGCTCCCTCTACTTGCCCTCAGCCCTTCTCCTTCTATAACCTCCCACTCCCCATCATACCCCACTCTCAAGCCCACACTTTCTGGTGTCTGGCCTTAGATGCCACCAGAAGCCAAATTTCTAGTGACAGAGAGCCCATTGTTGCCCAATGAAGGCAGATGATATAAAGGAGGCAATTGCTTCAATTCATAATTAAAATAAGCTAAACAAAGCAGCAAAACAAGACAGATTAATGGTTTGGAGATCTCAGGATGAACTCTTTGCAGAAGGCACTACGCCCCAGAAGCATATCGACCAGCTGATCAATTCTCAAATTCTAGATAGATGGGTCGGTGATAAATGATTACCCCACAACCCCTCCCCGGTTACTCCCAGGCCCAGCTCACGCACACTGAACAATCCTGTTACAAAACACCTTGCCCAGATTGTTTCTCTCTCTCCCCTCCCCACTTTTGTTTCCAGCTACAGGGAACTCCTAAGTAGAAAATCAATAGGCGCTTTAATTACTGGCCCCCAATTCATCAGGGCCTCAACTGTAATTACTCTACCTGAGTCGGGAGCCTTGGGAGCCAATAAAGTGAGACAGCCAGGCACTGGGTAATGTGCATGATGACAAGAGGCTGGAGTCTGTGGTTCAGCCTGGGAGGAGCGTTCTGAGACTGGCATCCTCTCTGCTTGGGCCCCTTTCCCTGCTCGGCAGTGAGGGAGGTGGTCCCAGAAGGGATCCCAGGACAGAGCCAGTGGGGATGTGGCTGAACACAAGGCCAACCCTTCTGGGCTCTCCTAGCTTTTATTCAGTCAAAGGTCCCTAGAACCTTGCTACTCGAAGTGGAGTCCACTGACCAGTGGCTTCCTCATCCACTGAGGAACTGTTAGAAACACAGAAGCTCAAGCCCCGACAGATGTATGGAATCAGATTCTGTGCTTAACAAGAGATCCAGGAGAACTGCTTTAAAGTCATGCTGCTGTGTGTTTGTTTTGCCGGGGCTGGAGGGAAGGTGGGACGGCGTTCTCTGTACCCTTCCCATGGCCGGGGCTTATGCTACCCACAAAGGCTTTCCAAAATTCTTTTCAGTTAGGGCACAAGGGGCTCATCAATGCTAAAGTGTTCTTTCTCCCTCCGTGGCATCTTTACTCTTTTTCTGCCACTTCCTCAGCCCTTCCCAAAGGCAGGTAGACTAGCTGAAAGTTGATTGTCCACCCAGAAAGTTTTTCTCCCCATCCTCCATGATGAAGCCTGACTGGTCATCTGCCTAGGCTCAGGGGTCCTGTTCCCATGCCTGAGCCCCCTAAATTCTCCTGACTATCGCCCTCCTCATCTCTGCTTTCAGAGATCATGCATCTTGGGAACCTTAAAGGAAGGATCCCAAGGGAAATCCTCAGTCCCTCTTAGGGACTAAGCTGGTCCCCTAGGATGATGCTGGGATGTCACAAGAAAGGCTATCATGAGATCCCCTTCAAACGGCGAGGGCTGATTAAATTGTCTCCCCCAGGAAAACAGGAATTCATCTTTGAGACATCTCAAAATAAAGAACTTCTTTGTGGTGGGTAAATTCATAACCTGTGGTAGGCCTGGAGTCCATTCTTCCTTCCTGCTGTGGGGTTCCGAGGCGGGGGAGAGTAGCAAAGTGAGCTCAGCTGCTCTACCAGATGCCCAAGCAGGCTGTGCTTCCGGTGAGGGAGAGCCAGGCTGCACCTGCCCTATGCCCTGCACGTACATCAGCCTGGGCTTCGAGTCCAAGCACGGAGCTATTGACTCAGCTGATCAATTTCCGAGTCACAGGCAGCCAGGCCCATGAAAAATGACTCTGTTGCCCATCACCCCGCCCCATCTGGGCATGGCTAATGCAAACGCAACAATTTTCCATTTAGAGATTGCTCCTAAGCTTCTCTTTGTCCTTCTGCCTCCCAAATGTAGGCGGTCCCACATTAACCCTCTGCTCTTATCTCTCCCTCTCTTTGCTTCCTCTCAGAGCCCAGGCACTCCCTCAGCCTCAACTCCCACTTCTACAGAGATGAATTCTCAAGATTCCCCATTCCTGGGCCCCACCCAAGCTGTACACTCGAATGATTCTAGCTGGGCATTCCTGCCTGATGGCCCGGTAATTATTACCCTTAAACTTGAGATGGCTAAAAGCAAACCATCCTCTTCTTGCGTACTCCCTCTACCCCCAACCGTGTTGTTTTCCATGCTGTAGCTCTCATTCTTGAGGCTGGCTCCCAGGCCCTAACGGTCATCACTTACACACTACTGGGACAAATCAGTCCTGAAGGCCTTGCCTTTCAAAGAATTCCTGTCCTTCTCTCACTTTCTGTTCCCAGTGTCACCACCTTTATTCAGACCCTGTTTCTATGAAACTGGGTACTTATGATAGCCTCAGTTTGGGACACCTCAGTCCTTGCCCAGGGCCAGTGGGTCTCAGTCCAAGCTGCACAATGGAATCACTCAGGTGCTGGTCATCTGAAAGGCTACTCAGGTGATTCTAACACACATCCAGGGTCGAAGACGGCTGCTCCAGCCAAGCTCTACTGTTCGCCAGGTGGCATACCCTCTGTCCACTCCGTCCCCTGTGATTGGGCCCCTCGTCTTCCTTCTGCCTAAGGTGACCTCCGCTTTTCTCTCCAACTACAGAAATGCTCTTTATTTTTCCAGGCCTGGCCCAAATATCACCTCCTGTTTGGAACTTTCTGGATCCCTCCCCAAAACTCCTGAGGCACTTACCCGTAGTACTCTCATAATATACATCTTGCCTTTCCTTGTGTGGTCTGCGATCTTGTTATGTCCCCTTTATCTACTGTCCCCTCCTTGAAAGACCAAAGCCACTGTTTGGACCACCTGACTGGGAGCCAGAAGAACTAACTTTGCATTCTGACACCTCATGAATAAAACTCTGGCTATGAAACGTTGGGTAGGGTATTTAAAATCTCAGTCTTCTGTTCTGCAAAATGGGAATATGACTCCTAACTATTTCATAGAAGTACTGCTAATAATTATCGCTAGTCTAACAATTTTTGCCTTTCATGTTGTTTAACGACAGCTTGGACCCATTAACGACTTAATAAGTGGATGTTGAATACAGAAACGAATATATTTGAATTTTTATCATAGACTTTTTTACTCCTCCTAAAAACAATTCCAAATTAGAAAATCAATCCACTACAGTGTGACACCTGGGGTCATGGGCCCAGCAACATCCTACAGTGTAGTCAAGCGTGAAGACATCTGCTTTCCTAACCACCCTTGGCACAGGCCCTTGCTGTGACATCTAAACCATGTCCTTTTTGTCAGGTGTCAAAGCCAAGAGCAGGATGTTATAGTTTCAGAGTCTCCATGCAGGCTGGCCTCATGGCTGAATGCAGGCACACGCGCATAGACACACATGGGCACACACACACACACACACACACACACACACACAGTTAATAAATCGTGCTGCCCTCTCATGGCTACCTGCATAATCAAGAAAGCCAGCTTCCCTAGCAAACATTCTCAGAGCGGGTATGCCAGGGACAAAGCCTGCGCCTGGAGATCCTGGTCCACACCCGTCTGTAACACATGTTGAAGGGCTCTAAGTACCAAAGATTCCTACTGTCAATGGATAGCAGCCATTCTTTTGCGGGACAGCCACCTAATGAGTTAACAAAATGTATTTTTCAAGAGAAGGCCATTGGGCTGGGGGAATTCTGGAGCAAAGAAAGTTCAAGCTCAAAGAAGCTGAGATCACAGGTCAGACAAAATATCATGTAGAGCAGGGGGCATCTGCCAAGCAACCCCCCAGTGCTCTGCCCCAGCCCCTCCCCAGCCACCTCTTGGTTGTGGCCTTCCCTGGCCTGCATTCCCCAGCCTCTGTGCTCATTTAAATGCTCATTTATGTTTCTGGATGAATAATCCCTGAAAGCAACTAGATTAACAGAGTCCTTTATCCTGACTCACAGCACTTGCGCTCCGAGGAGCACTAAGTAATTAGAAAACATTATCCTATTCATCCCATAAAACCCAGGAGAGGAAGGCAGGCGGCAAGGACTACCACTGCCCCCTTGAAGCAGAGGAACTAGAGGCCTGGATGGGAAGTGAGGTGGCCACAGTCACACTCAGGCAAAAGCAAGGGGCAGAGTGGGCAGAACCCACAGTGCTAGTCACTTGGGGGTGTCAAGGCTGGGCGCCATAGTAAGATGAGCTGGCCTGGGGGCGGAGCAAAGCCAGGGATACTTTCCTTCGCCCCTTGATGAGTCCATTAACGCTTTCATTCTATCCTGAATAACTCCAGTACCCCAAGGGGTCAGACAAACCCAGCCCCTTGTGAGAGTTGCTTAGCAGAGGTCCTTAGGCTCTGTCCACAGCGCTCCCACGGGAAGGTGCACAGGACAGCGGAGCCCACAACCCTGAGGTGGCATGGGGCAGCGGTTAGGGTCTTGCCTGCAAAGTTCACATTTGAGGTCTACAGCCGTCACTGCCAGCTGTGAGAATGTAGGCAGATGACTTCACTTCCTTTAGTTTTTCCATCAAAATAAAGCAACCAACAAGAGGATCCCCTAAGCTAATACATGGAAAGCACTTAGAATAGTCCTGTGATGAGGTGAACATTCAAAACACATGTTCATTCATTTTACTGTTCTTGCCTGGCCCCGGCTGCTCACCTGGAATGACTACAGTCTCGAAGCAAAGCTGCCCGAGCCCCAGCATCTCTCGCTGGAAGAGCTGATGTGATGAATAGCCCCAGAAGCCCTGCTGGGAAGAGACTAGTTTCTCCTGTGTTTCCCTCTTGCCATCCCTCTCCTCCCGCCCCTCCCCATTATCAAAACCAGTGTTCAGACAAGGATATGGTTCTCCTTACTTGCCCTGTGGTGGGTCCCAATGCAGCTGAGTGTGTTTTCCTCCTAAGCCTTCCCATTTCCACGTGGTCATAGGGAAAAACCACTGCTGAAAAAGCCCCAGCCCGGACAGAAAGCAGGGCCTGCCTGGCAGGTGATTTCCCTGTAGTCTTTCCAGGATCACCCCACTAACTGACACGTTTCTGCCCCAAAAGGGGAATCAGACTAGTGTTCTTCTAAGAGGAAGAGAGGCCAGAGTTCTCTCTCTTCCCTACCATGAGAGCACACAGCAAGCCAGGAAGAGAGTCCTCGCTAGGAATTGAATCAGCTATCACCTTGATGTTGGACACCGAGCCTCCAAAAACTGTGAGAGCCAAATTCCTGTTGGTTAAGTCTCCTGGTCTTCGGTATTTTGTTATGGCAGCCTGAGCAGACTATCACGCCTCTGCATCCACCATTCATTCATCCTACAACCTCCTCCGGGACACTGTCTCAGCCTGGCAGTGTGCTCAGGGCTCAGACGCTAACAAGGCGCTGACAAATAAGTAAAGGAAGTAGATGCATAAATAGATTGGTATGTTCATTAAGTATTTGAAAAGACATAATGCAATAAGGGGCCAAATGGAGCTATTTTGCAATAGGAACAGGATGCAATAGGTTTTAGTTTCAACAAAGCTTCCAGAGGTAGTGGGGTCTGGGCCCGGGGTACCTTGTAGGACAAAGTTTCCTGCCTGGAGCAGGACAGAGGACCATGTCTCAATCAGGGAGAAAGTAGATATCCTTCTTTTGCTCTCATTGCAGGTTCTAGAAGACTGTAGCTTTGACGCTGGTTTAAATGACATCACTAGCACTTTGAGGATCTTTCCTCAGCATCCAGGTCGATTCCCACATCTTCCGTGGAGACTTCCAGAGACCATGTGCCACACCAAGCAGGACTTGGCAATCGGCTAACTCAACCCTCTCATTTTACAGATTGAGGAAACCGGTTCAGCAAGGATACGTGACCTGGATTTCAAGCTGTCTTCTCAGTCGTAGCTGCCTTCACTGCACTTGCTTTATGCATCCCAGACGTGCAACAAGGCAAACTCCACCTCATCTCCCGGGGCTCAACTCAAATGTCACCTCAGCAGGGAGACCTTTCCTGACCACTCTGGCTAAAGCAGCACCCCCCCACCCACCCCGCATCTCCCAACATACCAGTTAGACTCTAACACACTGTCCTATTTCCTTGTTTTCATAGCACTTTTCAGTATGTAAAATAATCTTATTTGACTCTCTCTTTATTTCCTCTCTCCTTGAGTTAGAATGTAAGCTGCTTGAGGGCAGATTGGCACGTAGTGAGTGCTCAATAAACACTTGTGGACACACCGAGCTGTGATCGTAGCAGCTCGTAGCCAGACACACCCTGGCTGTGTTTCCCGCCCACCCCCCCCCCCGACTCCTGCCAGAGACTTTACACCAGATGGATGTGCCCACATGCCACCTGGCTGCCTCTCTTCTGACTCTCACTTGAAGCAACCTGACTGTAGTACTGCTCCTAAAGATACCTTGGCTGCTGTCCATTCTGCTCTTGCATTCACTGGCTCCAACGTCCAGCTTCGCCTTCCCCTCCAGGTCTCTTTTTTTTTATTTTTATTTTTTAATCTTTATTTTTGAGAAAGAGAGAGACAGAGACAGAGTATGAGTGGGGGAGGGGCAGAGAGAGAGGGAGACACAGAATTTGAAGCAGGCTCCAGGCTCTGAGCTGTCAGCACAGAGCCTGATGCAGGGCTTGGACTCACGAACTGCAAGATGGTGACCTGAGCCGAAGTCGGAGGCTTAACCGACTGAGCCACCCAGGTGCCCCTTCCCCTCCAGGTCTCTTACAACAGCCGCATCCCACCTCAGCGCCAGCCTGAATCTGTCTTCTACACTGAGGAACAAGCCTCGTCTTTCCTCCTTAGCTCCCCACGCTCCTCCTACACACACCATCTGAGGGCAGACCTCTCTATCCCTCTCCAGCCCCACTCTCAGACCCACCAGCTGCCACTCCAGTCGGATGTGCCTTTCCCCTCTTATGCAATCACAGAATAACAGTGGACGTGGCATCAAGATTTATCTTTAAACTCAATTATGAGCACTGACCTGCTGCACCCACCATATGAACCTGGTTTCCAGAGGTAGGGCCACTCCTTTTATTCACTGGCCCCAGAACCATAGAGCCAGCCTCACTCCCACCACATGATCTTGGCTCACCTGCCAAGGGACTGGTTGATTCTCCTCCCCTGTCACTTCTGGTTTCAGTCCTCGTGCTGGGCTGCTCTCGCTCCCAGCCTCCTGGGCCTCTCCCTGGCCGTGGAGAGCTTCATTTTCTCAATGTGTGTTTCCTGGTCATTCCCTCCTCCTCTTTCCCTTTACCTGGTTTGAACTGTGAATAATTCATGTGTTTCCATGATCCTGCCACGTTTTATTTTTTCTCCCTCATGAATCAAATCCCTGAGACACAGTTTATTTTCTCAACATCTTCTGGTCTGGGATGCTGACAGGGGCAGGGTTTATTCCTGTAGGTCATGAGTGGAGGCCAACACTTCAGCCTGCTTATGAACCAGTTATCATTTTTCCAATTCTGCTCTTCTCGTGTATTTTAAGAGGTATGTTTTTGTATACTATCGCATGGTTGGATAGGTAGATAAACAAATTGATAGTTACATAAATAAATAGATGCACAAATAGACATAATTATTTCCCCATTGAGTTTGCTCAATCACCTTTCTTATTTATTTCAAGTTTCTGGGAGGAAAGTGGTGGGTGCTTTTTTGACTGTGGTCCTCATACACAGTGGATGCCTTACCCCAATTTGTAACCCCTCTTCTGAAGAGTAATCCCCATAAGGACCCTCAAAATATCTCAGCTCTTATCTAGAGTCTATCAGGGTGTCATCTCCATTCACTTAGCCTCTAAATATGTACTGAGGGCTTCCTATGCACCAGGGACTGGGCAGGACCCTTGGAACACAACAAGAACAAAATAAATTCTATCTTTTGGAGCTTACCCTACTATCCCACACTACTGGGAAACTGGATACTAATTAAGCCTATGTGTGTACATATACATATACGTGTGTATGTGTACATGTGTAAAAATATGTATATTTTATACATATACATCTATTTCTCAACTGATAAATTTGATGTTTATAAAAAATTAATATTTTATTTTTAATATTTTGGTCACATTTGATAAAAATGTGTTAGATGTATAAAGAATATATATATATATATATATATATATATATATATTCCTAAGCTGATAAATTCTAAACCTGCTAAAAATAAGGAAATTGTGACCATAAAGTCAAGGAAGCAGTTGAAGCAGTTATCTCTGGTGGAGGGAAGGGTTTATGATCAGGAAGAGACACACAGGGTGTCCTTGTAGTTTTAGTGATGTTCTATTGCTCGACCTGGAGGGTGGTTACAGGGAACTTGAATAATTGTTACTGATTAAATTTTATGTTTAGGTTTTATGTACACTTCTGTGTATATGTTACATTTTACAACTTGAAAACTCTAAATGATAGAAACTTACAAGTTTCCACAAGAACACCTGGCCTGCTCTGGGGACCCAGAAATGGCTGCCGGGAGGAAGGAGTATCTGAATCGACATTTGCAGGTGAAGATGAGCCAGGCCGTCAACAAAACTTGGCCACGGGTTTGCTGCATGTCTCCTCTAGAATGCATGTTTCATGAGCTCAGGGGTCTTTGTCACTGCGTGATATTCAGAAGCAAGGACAGTTCCCAGAACATTGATGTCTCTTACCTGAGTACTCTTCGATGCGTTTGTTTCTGCATTCCAGATGCATCATGGACATGGAAGTGGAGTGAGGGAAGAAAGCATCTGAGGTGCCAAGTACATAAAAAATGCAATGAGGACAAAAAGCTTAGAGTGTTTAGAAGCCACCCTGAGGATCCCAGCACTGCTGTCATAGAATGGCCAAGGAAATGAAGCAGAAAATGGGTTATTTAAATGATAGTAAATATGATGAAAGAAAACATATAAAAAGTTACTAGTGCTATCGGGCATGCTAAAACACCAATCTTCAAAAATTACCCAGGAATAAATGGCCAAACCAATGCCAGCCAACTAATCTTTACTCAAACAGGATAATATGAGCTTTTAAAGCACAGAGGAAAATGTGAAATTATAACAAAGCCTGGCCATTTTTTTAAATATTCTTATTTTTCCAAAATAATTTAGATGATAGCGCGATGTGAAATCCTTCAAAGCAATAGCTGTTTTTCAGTGAAGTAAATCTGATACACAAATAACCCTTGATTATAGGCAAATCAACAGAGAGGTGGAGGAAGGCAGGCCTGAGGAAATCGGCTTGAATGGGCCCCAATGTGGCATGTAAGAAGTGACAGCCAAGCAAAAATAAGGGCATGAAGAGGCCACAGATCTACACTACACTGAAATGAAGATCCTTTCCCCCACACAACTCAAAGATAACTCTAGAGGAAGGGACCAGGTCATGATAAGGGACCTGCTTAAAGAATGACAAAGGAACTCTAAAGATAGCTTGACCCTATTGTCTACTAACCAGTCCATATGGGGTCAAGAAATGGTGAATTTTTTTTTCCAGGGAGTCATATATTGCCCAGAAATTTTGGATCTATGAGATTTTTGGTAAAAATCCCAAATCTCTGCATAGTAACTTCCAATGAGTACAATTTTCACAACAGTATTTAGAGTTAGCCACGTGCACCTGGTTAAAATCACAACAGAGACTAAACCAAATCTATGTTTTTACTGAGGTGAAGGTCTCTACAACTCACAAGATGCGACAGTGATGAAGCATTCAGAGGGCAGCGACGACCCAGCACATCCTAATGGAAAGAAATCTGGCTGGTCCTGGCTTTACCACTAATTTGCTATGAGTCGTCTTTACTCTGGCCTCAGTCTTTTTGTTGATAAAATAAGAAAGTTGAATTAGAGGCTTTCTAAGATTTCTCTAAATTCTAGGTAACAGATATCGCAAAAGTCCTGAGGTGCTGAGTCTGGCATTTTTGATTAACCAGTATGAGTGGCACAGAGTAAATAGTAAAGGGAGATATAAAATGGAGATCAAAAAGGTAACTAAGATTTTGTTGATCATGGTAAAACATTTTAATTTTATTTTAAGTGTGAGGGAGATCAACAGAGGATTTTAAGACAGGGAGAAAAACCATCTGATTTAAATTTTCAATAGATCACTTTAGTTTTGGGTACAGATTGGCTCCAGGAGAAGAGTGGACACAGGAATACCAGCTGGAGGCTTTTCCAGTGGTCCAAGTGAGAACATTTGTAGTAAAGGAAGGATTTGAAAAATTCCTTAGAGATAGAGTCAACAGCACTTGCTGATGGATTGAAAATGGAGTGGTGAGTGAGGACACAGGGGAATGAATGATGACTTAAGAGTTTTGTCACTTGAGCTAGTAGCTAGGTGTAGTGCCTTTGGCTGAGAAAAGAGACACCAGAAGAAACATCAATGAATCAAGAATTCTCTTTGCACATATTAAGATAGAGGGCTTTATAAAGTATCAAAGTAGAGATACCAGGTAAACTTCTGGGTTCTATAAGCTGGATTCCAAAAAAATGTCAGAGCTAAAGGCATGGATTTGGTTAGCCATTGGTGTACGAGTGGTATAACTCGAACCAATGAGTTACACCTGAGGTGAAAGCGGGGCCGGAGAAGAGAGGCCCATGGCTGAATGCTACAGCTCTCCACATTTAGAGATTGAGTACAGAAAGAGAAGCCAGCAAAGGCCCTTTGAAACAGAGGGAAAACCTAAGAAGTGCAAGTCCCCAAAGCCAAGGGAAGATCACGGTTTAAGGAAAGGAATAATTGCCCAATGATGCTGAGAGGTCAAGTACAAAGTAACAGACATGATGATGAGCTCTGACAACATAAGGTCACTGTGCCTTCCATCTCTCAGGAGTTGTGGGGGTGGAAGCCTGACTGGATGAAGAGAGAATAGAGGTGAGAATTGAGAGCAGCAAGGCTTTTGGTAAGTTTTGCTGTCAATGAGAGCTGAATAATAGAGCGGAAACCGGAAGGAGAGTAGAATCAGGAGGAGCTTCATGTTTTTTAAGGTCGGAGATAACAGAGCACATTTACATGCTTATTGGAAAATGAAGTAGTGAGGGAGAAATTGGAGATTCAAGAAAGAGGCAGTGATAACAGCAGGAACAAAGTCTTCAGGAAGCATGAGGCAATGAGGTCCAGAACACAGAGGGGGGCCGGCCTTTGCACAGAGCAGGGGCATTGCACCCAAGAATGAGGAGGGGAGACCAAGAGGATGGCCACAGTGACAGCAAAAGGTGTGGTCAGTGGCAGGAAGGTGAGGGAGTTCCTGGCTGCAAAATACCAGTAAGGTCATCATCTGGAAGAAACTAAAAAGGGAGTAGGCAGTCTTTGGAGAAAGGAGATGTAAACTTGTCATTTGGGACAGTGGAAAGTAAGCACACTAGGAAAGAGTCGTGGAACTGCCAGACTGTTTTCCATATTCCCTTGAGATCTACCATCATAACTGTGAAGCAACAACAGTCCACACAACTATTTTTCTCCAAGGTGTAAGCATGAACACTAGGTGAGTTTAACCAGCTTGGAGTTTTGTCGGGACACAAAGTCCAGAAACGTTTTTGCAAGAGGCTAAGGACAAAGACACAGGACCGCATCTAAGCCTGGTAACATGAGGCAATGGATAGTGAAAAAAAAGAGGCAGGGCCAGGGGCTTGGAGATGTCAATGCAATTCTGTAATTGCTGTGTCTGGAGAACGAGAGCAAAAGAAAGAGATGAGTGGCCGGAGTCAGGAAGCTTGAGAGCAGGACTGTGGAGAAAGTGTAGGTAACGGCACTGTCAAGGGCAAGGGCACGGTTGTGTAAGTGGGTGGGCATCTGACGCCGTCATCAAAGTTAGAGAGAGCCACTCCCTGCTCTCCTGACTTGTGTATCGCCTATCCTTACAAATGACCAGAGAGGTAGCTTCCTAACGGCATGATTGAAAGGACACTTCAGGAGCCCCATCGCCCAAAATATCCCTACAGAGGCATGTAGCTGGCTTCTGACATTCTGCTATTAAAGCTTCCTTAATTCCTTTCCTTCTGCTTTCCATAAGTGCCACCACCTAACCTATTAATTCATTATCAATCATTTATGCATAGGTGTGATTTAGTGGCTCAGAGCCTTTCAAGTAAGACAGCAGCTGGCTGCAATCAGATTTTAATAGGCTGTAGGGCATGGCTTTTAAGAAAGAATTTGAATAGGAGCTCTACAAAGGGAGAAGGGGGTTTGGATACAAGTGTCTGTGGAGTACCTACTATGCGCTCAGCTCTGCTCCAAGAGTTTTGCCTATGTGGTATTTGAGATGCCATTGTCTCCTCCTATTTACACAATAGGAGGGCTTAGAGAGAAATCTCTGTCATTTGCCCAAGCCCCACAGCTAATGAGTGTTGAGGCAGTGTCTGAAGTCAGAGCTGCAGAGCCCAGGAAGGGTGTTCGGACAGGAGGGAGAGGCATTTAAAAGAAGAAAGGCAAGGGCCCTGACATACATCTTGGCAATCCTCACAGCCCTAGTCTCCCAGCTCCCTTCTTAAGGACCTTGAACTGTGTGTGGCTGTTGTTTCACTTCCCATATGAGGTTATTCCTTGATGAGTTTTTCCTCCCTTCCGGATTTTTTAAATAATAACTTACATTTTTATCAGGTGCTCAGCCACAGTATAAATAACCCCATTTGAATTGCTGACACACAAATCAATAGGGAAGCCCTTTCCCGGACTGGAGCCCCGGAATGGGAGCCTTCCAGCCACATCCTCTTTCCAGAAGAGAAGGAGTTGACGAAACAGAACAGACAATTTTCTTAAACAAGCCACAGCTAAAGGAAACAGAATGAGCATTCAAGGTTTCTGGTCTCAGGACTTTTCTTTCTTTCATTCTCTAGTCCTCATTCTCACTCAACAATCTCGCCTTCAGCCTCTGTATTAGCAACCGGAATGGTGTCATTTCTACGGGAGGAGGTGCAGAAAGCAGCATGGACGGCTGAGAGTCTGGCCTCATGTTTCTAAAATGAGAGCAGTATGGCATCCCCCAATTCTGTCAGCGATGAGGGGTCTAGCAGCCCCATCCACTCCCCCCCCAAGTCCCCACCATCACTCTCTGCCCTGGAGAGCTTGTAGGAAAGGATATGGTTATTAGAAAAGAATGTCACAATGGCAAATAAAATTTGGTTAGGCTGTGCCTTTAGATATCTGATGAAAGAGGCAACAAGCTTACATCCTCCAACGTGGCTTAAAAGGTCAGACCTAGAGCACCTACGCAGCTGGCCGTTCTCCCCATGGATATCCTGACAGGAGCCCCAAATCCCAATCTCCTTCTTCAGTAGCATCTCCCACTGCGCCAGCACAACGATCCAATGATCCTGTGTTCCAGCTACATCCCACCTCTCAGCTACCTCCTGACATGCCCTTTCTCTGACCTCAGCCTTAGCATATGCTGTTCGTTCTCTGGTTAATGGGGTACCCCAAGCAATGCCTCCGCCCCATCCCCTCACCCTCATAATGACTAACAAGACACTATGTTCTGAGGTAGTTACCTGTCTTTGTGACTTCCCCTCCACCCTGACCAGGTTGAGATGTTCTCAGAGACAGGGAGCCACATCTCTTTCAATTCCAGCCATTAAGGAAATGCCTGTCTCAGAGTGGGTCTTTAGTAATGGCTTGCAGAAACAGAGAATACTGGATGAAAACCCATTCATTCATTCATTTAACCAACTTAGTAAACACAGTGTTCCAGGCTAGGAACCCAACTGTGAATAAGACAAAGTTCTTATTCTCACAGAGTATGCATTCTATTGGAAGGAGACAAACAGCAAGAAAATAATCAAGTATTATGCTGGCTGGTGATAAGCATGATAAATAGAAACAAAATGGTAGAGTGACAGGGAGAGCTATTTTCTTCCTTTATTTTTTAACCTCTCCCTAGTTTCCCTACCTCCCAGCCATTGGCAACCACTTTGCTACTCCCTGTTTCTATGAGTTCAACGTTTTTTGAGTTGGGGTTTTATTTTTGGTTTTTTTTGTTTTTTGTTTTTTGTTTTTTTAGATTTCATAAATAAGTGATACTATGCACTATTTGTCTTTCCCTGTCTGGCTTATTTCACTTAGCATAATATCCTCCAGGTTCATCCATGTTGTCACAAATGACAGGATTTTCTTCTTCTTTAAGGCTGAATAATATTCCTGTGTGTGTGTGTGTGTGTGTGTGTGTGTGTGTGTGTGTGTTTCTTCTTTATCCTTTCATCTATCAACAGATGCCTAGGTTGTTTCCATACCTTGGGTATTGTGAATAATGCTGCTGTGAACATGAGCGTGTGATTATCTCTTTGAGATACTGATTTAATTTCCTCTGGATATATACCTAGAAGTAGAATTGCTGGCTCATATGGTAATTCTATTTTTAATTCCTTAAGGAACCTCCATACTGTTTTCCATAATGGCTGCACCAAGCTACACTCCCACCAACAGTGCACAGGGCTCCCTTTTCTCCACTCCTCACCAGGACTCGCTGCCTCTTATCTTTCTGATGATAGCCATTATAACAGGTGTGAGGTGATATCTCCTTGTAGTTTCGATTTGCATTTCCCTGATGATGAGTGATGTTGAGCATCTTTTATGTACGTGTTAGCCATCTGTACGTCTTCCTGAGAAAAAATGTCTGTTTAGGTCCTTGGCCCATTTTTAATTGGGTTATTTCTTTTTCTGCTATTGCGCTGTAGGAGTTCCCTGAGTATTTTGGATATTAACCCCGTACTGAATGTATGGTTGGCGATAATTTGATCCTATTCCATAGATTGCCACTTCATGTCGTTGATGGTTTCCTTTGCTCTGCAAAGCTTTTCAGCTTTTTGTAATCCCACTTGTTTGTTTTTGCTTTTGTTGCCTTTGCTTTTGGTGTCAAGGAGGGCTATTTTAGATACAATTATTAGTGCGGGCTTCTCTGTGGAGGTAACATTTAAGGCTACTTGCCTGGTGGACACAGGCTCTAAGTTCTTTTGCTGGTGGGAGCTGGTCCCCGCAGTGGCTGTCATGAGTGACTCAGGTTCCCAAGATGGCTGGCTGGCGGAGGCAGGAGAGCCAAGATGATCTGGTACACAGACAGGAAACTTGGCTGGCACAGCATTAAGCATTAATCTACCGAGGGAGTTATTCCAGAACACATTTGAGAACTGAAAGGACTTGAGAACCTGGTGCCAAAGCCTTTAAGGGATACCCCAAGCCCTGTCCAGTTCCCATGAGATGCCGCAGAGCTCATGGAAGATGATTTTTGTCCTCTGGGCATCTGGGCAGAGGATCTTCTCGATCTTTGTGATTTCAATTACCAGCCCAATCACAGCACAACAGAGAGGGCTATAAAATGATTAAACCCAAAGTGTAAGATTCAGGATCTCAATTCTGTCATTTACCACCTGTGCTATATTGGGCAAGCCACTGAAACTCTGTAGTAATTTTCCCATCTGTAAAATGGGAGTAATGAATAAGAGTCATTGTGTCAACCTTCACAAAGGGTTGTGCAGGCCAAATATATTAATATATCATAGTCCTATGAAATTATGAAGCACAACTACAGTGTAAGAAATTATTGCTACTGGGGAGAGGTAATCAACATTTACTGAATACGTATAAAGTATACTCTAGATGTTACCTTATTAAATTTTCACAAAAATTCCTAAGAGGTGTTATCTTCCTTACATTAGAGTCAAGGAAATAGAGGCTCAGAGAAATTAAGTGCCTTCTCTAAGGGGGCAGAGCTAGGCAGAGCCAGAGTCTAAGCTCAGGTCCACTATCTTCAGAACAGATACCCTTTTGGGGTGCCTGGGGGACTCAGTCAGTTAAGCATCCGACTCTTGGTTTCAGCTCAGGTCATGATCTCAACAGTTTGTGAGATCAAGCCCCATGTCCGCCTCTGTGCTGACAGAGCTGCCCCTCCCTACGCAAGCAATCTCTCTCTCCTCTCTCTCATAAACAAGTGAATAAACATTAAAAAAAAAGAACTGATACCCACTGATACCCTTTCTCCCTCACTCTGTGTCTTCCTGCCTATGGATGGTTGGCCCAAGCTCGGGATAGAGTCTCGGCCCTGAATCACCTCACCCAAAGCTGGGATGTGCATTCGCCCCAAGTTCTGGCTCAGCCTCAATGTGAGACCTAAACGCCAGCCTCTAACCAAGCCCACATCGGGGTGCTCAGGCCTCCCCTGTCCCCAGTGCTTCTGTTCCAGAATGAACCTGCCTGTTGGCTCAGTCTGCCACAGGCTCCGGCACATTTCGGGTGTGGGGGAGGCTCTTAAGCATCTCACAGCCCACCCACCCCTTGGGCCAACATTCTTCCACCATACCCACCTCTGACTACAGAGCAGAGATCTAGCTGGGCGACACCGAGCTGCCCTATGCCCCCAGCCAACACTACCTGCCTCCCCTGTAACCCTCGGTGGTCCGAGCCACCACTGGTGTTCAGTCTGCATCCTCACAGCTGAACAAGAAGGCTCGACAGGAACAGATCAGACTTTGCTGCATCGGCCTACCGTACTCCCTCCCAGCTGGACCGATCGTTCAAGAATCCATTACAGGAGTTTCATCCTGTACAGTGGCAGCACAGAGCTGAAAGAAGTAGCCCACAAGTGAATGGGTAGTTACAACTGTGGCCCAGATAATCCCCAAAGTGGAGAAACCACAAAGTGAATGAGGCTTTTGTGGATAGATGAGAATTGACACCACCTTCCCCACCTTGTGAGATTGGATGAAGGAAAATGCATTTAAGAAAACTCACTTGCCTTGAAGCTGGATTCTTTTCTCATCCTGAAGGAGTTAGATGAGGCTTTGTTGAAAAAACAGAATGACTCCCCAAAGGAGGGGGAGTAGACGAAGTGACAACACCAAGCCCCCGAGAGAAATAGTGACTGCTTTGGTCTTATTTTTAAACCAACCTTTGTGATTCAGACCAAGCTTGTGAGGACTATGATTCTCCAGTTTTTCGCATCTGTCTCTGGCAGCGGGGAACCCGGGCGGTGTCTGAGTGACGCCCAGCGCAGCATGGTAATTAAGTGCACAGAGCTCTTGGGTTCAAATCCTGGCTCGGCCATTTATTGCAGGTCTCTGGGCAAATTAAACCATCTCTCTGTGCCTTAGTTTTTCCATCTGTAAAAGGGGGATAATAATAGTACCTCACTCAAAAAGTGACTGTCCAGATTTAGAAAGTTCCTACGTGTGAAGGACTTAAATCTTTGCCCTGCGGTTGTTTTTATCGTGTAGGTGTTAGCAACTATTAGGCTACTGAAAAATCGACAGGGAGCATTTTTTGGATCCTGCTGGTGATTTATGAACCCAGGAGATCCTGGAAGCAGATCTTGGGTAACCGCTCCCCACAATTCCTACCTCATCACCTGCAAAGTCTGCTCAAGCCAACTGCTGAGTATAACTCTGGGGTAAGACATGAACGTTCAGAAATGAAAAGGCTCTTTCCCTTCCTAGCAGCCTTTCGCCATGGGCAAATAATCCCGTTAGCAACATTTGACCTTAAGAACTTAAAAGGAAAAGGGCAAACATTTCAAGGAGCAGGAGTGGGGTCTCCTCCCAGGTTTTCTCCCCTCCACCCGTGGCAGAGCTGGGATGTCAGGTGGGATCCCTGGCCTGTCAAATGTGGTCTCCACGGGCCCAGAGAGAGAGAGAGAGAGAGAGAGAGAGAGCACTTCGTTACTGTTCACTGTCTCCTGGGCTCCAGCCACAGAGAAGTGCTGCAGGAGGCTGGGAGGGGACCCCGGTGGAGTCAGAGGGAGGAGGCTGCCAGGGAAGCCATGCAAGGCCTTCTCTAGTGACTTGACTTTTTTTTCCCTCCCAGTCTCCAAGGATGGCTGCTTGAGCCTTTCATTCTCACGAAATTAAGCTGATAAAATACAACTGAAAAGGGGGCGGGGGTGGGGAGGAGCGTATGGCATCCTCTTACTCTGCATTTTAATAACTCTTGCACGGCCTCAGACCATTTTTAATAAGAGATTGACAGATATCGGTCTCCTCCCCACCCCCACTCAACACATATCAGGGTCCGGATCAACGGCACCCTTTCATCTCCTCCAGAATATTCCATTTGGTCCCTCCCTTGGATGGAGGGTGACCCAGGAATGAAACCCATTGCTGTTGGCATGATTTGCTGACCTCGTGAGGGTCAAGTGTGGAAAGGCACCCCTAGGAACCCAAAGATACTCCCTGGGGAGCTATACTCCACGTGGGCAGCATGTCTGTCTCTGAGCTTTCCAGGAAGCTAGTCATAGGAACACAGACAGGCCCCACTCCAGGGGCGATGTATTCGGTCAGTCAACCTGCCCCTGAGCGGCTGCCTCGGGCACTCGGGCCCAGGGGCCTGTGCAAGACTGAGGAGAGCTGGTAACGAGATGAAAAGAAGGAAGCGTTCAAGTCACTGCCCGTCTTCCCACTGCATTTGTTGTACAACCAAGTGTCAGCCACCTCCCCTGCCCCCTGGGGAGAATATATGTCAAAGTAGCCGCATGACCCCTGCCATCTACCCTCAAAACACACCTTTTCTGCCATAGACACTCCATCAAGAGAGAACCATATGGGCTGAAGCCCCTCGATGTGCTAAGGGCCATTAGGAGCCTTCATGTAGAAAATGACATCTCATTTAACCCACACAGAAATTCTCAGAGGTAGGAACCTTTGTCCCATTTCATGGGTGAGGAAAGTAAGGCTCAGAGAAGTCAAGTGACTTTCCCAAGGCCACACAGCCAGATTCAAATGCTTGTTTGTCAGGGTTTCACTGAACATTTCTGCCAGCCCAGAGTGGGCAGTGATGCGATGCATGCAAGGCGGGCATGGAGGGGAGGTGGGGGCAACGACACGCCAGGTGGGGGGCAGGGCAGCACCGGCTTTGCAGTCTCATCGCTGTATCCCACCTGGAGCTCCGAGGAGCAGAAACCTGGCAGTTTCCGAGGTGGATGAAAAGCCAACCTTCCTCAAATTGTTTTATTTAAAAGCCAGACTCCTGACTGTTTGAAGCCGCTTGATTTTGGCAGTGCTTTTTCCTTTTCTTCTTTTTTTCTCGCTGCTTTTACACAGCCCTCAGAGATAAGGGAAGGCGCAGTTGCTGGGGGCCTCGCTGGCGGGTGCCAGAGGACCTGCCTCTCCCGCCCCGCAGGAGGCCCACACGGGGGCGAGTGGGTGCGCGCACCGCGCTGCCCTCAGCGGGAGAGAGGCAGCGGGCCCCGAACTGCTCTGCACCTGAAGTATAGATACAGATGAAGTCTTTTGCTTTTATAGTGAGTTTCACCGGCATTAAACTTCATTTATATCTCTATAAATATATACGGCTTTGAACGGGAGGCTTTATGGCTAGGTTTACAAGTTCTAGCTCCCTGTGGCACAGGCTAGGTCACCGTGAGGAGACAACCCCTTTATGGACAGCATGGCCTCTGCCCTTTGCGACATGACCATTTGCAGGGTCCTCATCTAGTATTCGGGGCCCTGCCCCTTCTGCCTGCAGGCGCTCTGCTCTGGGGCCGCCCTCTCCCCATCTGCACGTACCCACCGCCCCCCACCCCCGCCACAGCTGGCCAGGTGGAGGGGCGTGGGGCTGTGGGCCCATTTCCTCTCCGCACCTGTCCTTTTGGTCCGGACTCCACTGCTGACCTAAGTGTAGGCTGGACAGGCTGGCAAAACCCCATTTATTAAGGTATGTGTTTTACAGAAATCCATTTAGATAAACAGACCGTCCACGCAGGTGCAGGGGCTCGGTGGCTACGGGGTTTACGATACTTCACGTGGCAGGCAGAGGCTTCTCTCCGGATACACTCACGGAGATAAATTCAAGGTAATCTATATAAACGCAAGCCTTTGAAATTGCACACCGTCAAAAAATTCAAACAATTACTCTACCCCAGCCAGGAGGTGGCTGTTGGATGTTCTTCTTATGGAAAACAGAATTATAAGGGAAGGGAAAATGTTTCATAAATAAAACTCAGAATGGCAGAAGAATCCGGAGGGAGGGAAAGGCAAGAGAAAAGGAATTCAAACGTTCGTGGTCCCCAGCAGAGTGAGGAATGGGGCTCAAAAATCCAGTGTCTCCTTAAGGCTCAAATTAATTTAATCCAGGACAACTTCCAGGTAATTAATTAATTGGCGAAAGGCATCTTTCAGATATTTATAAATATCAGCCTGCCAAGCTGGTGGTGCTAAAGGACAAGAAAAAATGGCCAACATGTGCTCTTAAAATCAAGGTGATAAAAACAAGGGCCAGCCCAGACCATTAGCACTTGAGGAGAATGTAAAATCCAGGTCAGCCCCGATCATTGTTAGCTTGTTGAAACACAGGTACCCCAGGCTGCACCCAGGCCCCAGACCTCAGGAATTAGCAAGTGGCTCAATCATTCATGCTCTGTGCCAGGTGCTGTCCTGGGCACCATACGTCTGTCCCATTTACTTTTCATAAGAACTCCTTAAAGATAAGATGATGATTTCTATAGGCTTTTTTTAGGGTGGGAGGATGGAAGAGAGGCTTTTGATGAGGAACCTCAGATTAAGACAGGTTAAGTGATGGCCCAAGAGCACAAGGTCAGACGTGGTGGAGCACGAATTTGAAGCCAAGTTTCCTGGTAATAATGCTCAGGACTTGCTTCTCGCAGAACATGTGGCCCAGGTGGAGGGGGAGGGTGTGGCAGGGGGGCGGAATATGGCTAAACTAGAAGCTGCAGACAACAGGGGAAGAACTTGGGCTCCGTTTCAAAAAGATTGGGTTCAAAACCAGTCCTGCCACCGTCTAGCTGTGTGTCCTCAGGCAAGCTATTTAGCCTCTCTGAAGTTAGATTTGTTGCCCTCATCTGCGTGCTCTGTCCGCTATTTCAAGTCAAGTTGTGCAACGACCAGGGTCTCCCTTTCTCCCTGGCTGGAGGAGGTTTGCTTTGCCCACCTTCCCCCTGGGTTATTGTGAGGATTAGATGAGAGAAGGTATGTATGGCATCTGGCACAGAGCCCTTCACACAGTGACCCCCATTTCTTCCCATTGTTGTGAGAATCAAGTGAGCTACTGTATTGCACAGCCTGGTAGAGTGCCTGGACCACTGTGAACACCCCATAAATAGTAATTATTTTTTATTATTATTATTGTTATTATTATTATTAAACTAGGGAAACGAGCATGGGAACTCCTGTATTTAGGTTGAGCTGAACCAACAGCAAGTGAGAAAGGGTTTTATTGAGTTTTGCTATGTGCCTGGTCCTGTGGTGGGCTCTCCCAGCCCTCAGAGAATCAGTAGTCTAGGTGGAGAGGCACCTAGATTTTTACATATAAACATTAGCAATAGGTGGAGAAGCATATGGGAATAGCCCTGTTCTTAACTCATTAAAACTACACTGTATATAAAAAAAAAGATTAGCAATAATGCAAGATGCTTAAGAGGAATCACAATGGAGACATCATTAATTGCCAAATGAATGATAGAAGCAACACAAGAAAGTGGTTAAGGCACAGGCTTTGAACCAGCTCTATCATTTCCTAGCTGTAAAAAGTTGAACAAGTCACCATGCCTCAGTTTCCTCATCTGTAAAATGGGGATAATAGTATACGTCACAGTGTTTTAGCCACTAAATGACACGAAGCATTTGAAGTGTTTATTATTAGTAATAACAGCAAACATTTATTAAGGGTTTTCTCTGTGCCGTGCACTTGGTTGAAGCTCATAGGAAACACTCACTCAATGTTGGCTGGTGTTGTCATTAAGCAATAGAAAGATCCAAGCTGCCAGGGCCCAGAAATGCGAATTTTTAGGTGAAGTAAAATCAAAGACTAAATTCTAGCCCAAAGATGTTGCTAAGCCATTGCGAAACATTAGCCATTCTGGGTTGATACTGTCCTGGGATCAATGGTCTAGGCTTTTCCTTCTTTGTCTCTCTCATATCATACAGTATGATAAAGACACATCTAAATTGGAAGAACCATGAGTTCCTCATGAGTCCTGGTAATAACCTTTTACTGAGTCATAGCTAAAGCATAAGATGTTATTGTAAGAGGCAAGTGGAGGTGAGCTTGGCAGTGCCCTGCTCTGAGGGCAGAGGTCCCCTAGAAGATCAGAGCTAAGATCCTTGAGGAAACTTCAATGAGTCTGTTGGCCCATTTGTCGCTGACCCCAGAACTCCTTATCTCATTTTGGAGTCTCACCTTGTAATGCATAAGCTGGGGAGAACCCAGAAATGTGTCCAAGGGTGAGGGATATGTCTCTCACTGTCTCCCGGTATCTTTCTGGGGTAAGATTGGGGCCTTCCGGAGGGGGTATAGAGGAGAGTTTAGGATGCCAGTCTACTTGAACTGCTTCTGTTGTACACTTAACAATGAGGGCCGGAGTACAGGAACCAGACCCAAATGAAAAGGGCGGGGTGAGGGGGGAGTGCACCAACCCCCCCCCCAATCCTCCTTGATTTGCCTCAAAGAAGCCATCTGCATGGTCCTCATAAGGGAAGAATTTCAACCCCCGTGGGAGTTATGACCGGACAGTCTCCCTTTCTCATTTGGTTGGAGAGTAAAGCAGGGGCAACTGGCCAGACTTAAAGAAGCATAAAAGGAAGGAACCCAATGTCCATCGATGGCTGAATGGATAAACAAAATGCGGTACATACACACAATGGAATATGATCAGCTTTAAAAAGGAATGGAGCCTGACACAAGTTACAACATGAATGGACGCTGAAAACATTATGCTAAGTGTTATAAGCTAGTTACGTAAGGACAAATATGGTATAATTCCACTCATAGGAGGTGCCAAAAGTAGTCCAATTAATGAGGACAGAAAGTCGAGTGGTGGCTGCCAGGGGCTGGGGGTGAGGGGGGTGATGAGTTATTGTATAATGGGTATAGAGTTTCAGTTTGGGAAGATGGAAACATTCCGGAGATGAGCAGTGGTGACGGTTGTGCAATAATGTAAATGTACTTGATGCCACTGAAGGGTACATTCAGAAATGGCTAAAATGGTAAGTTTTATGTCATGTATACTTTATCACAAGGAACAAAAAAGGGAAAGAGAAGAGGGTAAGGCTCTTTAAACTCCCTTTGCCAACTGACATACTGGGTACTTGCTGTGTTCTAAATAGATCAATACAGGTCTAGTCCAAAGTCATATTTCAAGGTAAAGATGTAGTGATTCTTATATACAGTTGGAAATAGCTTTAAAAACCTATTCCAATTTCCCCTTCCCACTGAACTTGCTCTTATGATGAAATTCCATTGAGGCAGGGAATCTCATCTGATCTTTTTTTAACACAGCCTATAGTCAACTAGGCAAAGGTGCGTCTTTACACTTCTCCCAAATCGTCTACTGGAATTGGCTTTGTGGAAATTATTCGGATTCTGAATTTCTGCATGAACTTCTACCTACACGTTAAGAAATCCTCACTGTGACTCTCTTCTAACTTGCCATGGCCCAGCGGGTTAGCAACCTACACTTACTTCACCCTGAGGGATCCTGGCTGGGACAGCCAACTTGGGAAGGACCCTTCCCATAAATGAGCCAGCTAGGTGTATTCTCTGAGGTAGGCAATCCCAGAAAGCAGCAGACCTTGGACAGAAGGTGCTCAGTTAAGTCTCTCAGTGAAGGAGGGCAGAGTCTATATTTGCCCACTGTGCATGTAAACTGCTCCACCACCTACTTAAACAAATTTTGAGGCCCACTGGAGACTCTGATTTACTGGTTGATCTGCCAGAAACTCTGATCTGTTAGTTGAGGACCTCATACTCAAAGTGTGCACAAAATGCCTCATCTCTGTCCAACATTCCCTGAACATAGAGCTTCTACAGATACAGAGTAGGAGAAAACTAGACAGGCAAGGTGTCAAGACTAATTACATAGGGTGTGTGTGTGTGTGTGTGTGTGTGTGTGTGTGTATTTTTTCCCCACCAAAGTCATCAAAATCTTATAACTTCATTGCTTCTTCATGGCAAAAATAGACGAGAGTCTCTTCATCCTGGCCTATAACCACGGATGGGAGTAGGATGGACATCCCTGGATGAAGCTAGGAGGGTATCGTGGTACATGAGTCACCCCAGTATCTTCTGGTTCTAAAGCCACTCTTAAATAAGGAGAAATAGCAACCTTCTCAGCCAAGACCTTTGTGGATGGAGCTGAATTTCATGGCGTAAGCACTATGACAGTGAATTTCTCTCCATTTCCCTAGTGAGCTCACACAGGTACTCTTTCCTCACCTCACCCCCATCCCCTGGGGGTGCCAAATGGGATGACTTATGACCAGCCACCTGAATGCTAAATTCCAAGTTTTTAATAGAGATTTCAATATCATCTCCATGCACTGTACCATCAAATAAGTGAGGTCAGCTCTGAGGGAGGGACCTGCAGAGGATTCCAGGGTTCCTATTTGGACTTGATTGTGGCTTGCACACACACACACACACACACACACACACACACACACACTGGAAATGACCACTTGACTTCCTAAAACCACAACTATAAACTTGGATGAAGAATGCACCCCTCTCCCCACTCTCTCAGCCACCTACCCAGTAACAACAGACTCAACCCTCTGAAATGTTCTTGTAAAACTCTACTATAATCCACATGACACATCTATTAAATATCACATTAAGCAATGTATTTCCACAGCAAAAAGTAGCAGTGAAAGTCATGGTGAAAGAAGTCAGAAAGTGATGGGGCTGGGGGATGGAAAGATTGATCAGAAAGAAGCACAAGAGAAAGCTTGCATATCTTGTTTGGGGTAGTGGCTAAATGGATGTATTCAATTGTCAAAACTAATATGAATACTTAAGATCAGCACATCTTATTATATGCAAGCTATACCTGAACTAAAAAAATACATATTGGTGGCACTCTCCAGGTAAAAGATAGCAACATACAGTTGTGGAAAATAGGGCAGGATGCCAACCTTTTCTTTCCCTTCACCTTTCTTGATATCTTCTATCTCCCCCAGATCTCAGGGGCAAACCAGCAGAGTCTCCCCTGCTCCATGAATGAGGGCTGAATATGAGAATGCAGCAGCTTTTTCCCCCAAATGCTGGCCAGATGTGAGGGCTGCGGCTGCCAGGGGAGCAGAGGTTTTGTATGTGCGGTGGACTTGTGTCCAGTCACCTACTCTCTTAGAGTTTCTGTAGGTGCTCAGAACCCATCCCTCTCCTGTTCTCTAGTCATCCTCCCCACATTGCGAGCCACAGAGGACTCAGTGTAGCTGCTCCCAGAGAAGGCTGAGGGAAAATGATCAGACATCTGAAACCAAAACATCCATGACAATGTGCCCTGGAAGGGTCCCTTTAACTGGGATTTCTGGGGCAACGTGAGTGTGGCAATCAGTTGCATGACCTCAGTCCAGCCTAGGGGCCACCAGCCTGGAATTCTCTTTCTACGGTAAGTCCAGGGAGCTCTTCACCTGGCTCCTGGCCATCTTCTTGGCTGAGAACCTAAGTACAGAAACACCTTGGGACTCCTGGCTGATTCTCATTCTTCACCAGGGAGAAGTCACTGCTCCACACGGAGTTCACTAAAAGGTCTCAGCTGCAAATCTGTCCACTGGAGAGCAATACATCCCTGCTCTCCCTCACATGAGCATTTCTGCATTTCTCAGGTGATGAAATACTAGGAGACCAGAATTTCTAGTTCCGCTTTTGCTACCCTCTAGCCTAGCACTTTAACTGCCTATGTTTCCCCATTTATTAAATGGGCCCAGTAATGACACTGAGCACTTCTTTCAGAGAGAATTTAAGGGCATTAATGACATAATGACCACTAAGTATGGTGACTTCAGTAATAAATGGTGGCTTTGGATAGGGTCCACTGCAAGGGCATGAATTTCTTTTAAACCTTCAGAGATATGTCATGTAGAAATATATCCACTTTCTTGTTCAAACTGGAAGATTTCAAGGTTGGCAGGAGTTGGGAGAGTTGAAATATCAATGAGTCAGTGTTGGTTTCTGATGCTTTGCTTTATCTATTTCAATCTCTTTTCCCTACCATTAAAACCTCTGACTTCACTATTTTTCTCACTGCCTTCCACTTCCTACCAATCTAGGGAGATGCTGGGGTTTCTGGATTCAATGGCAAGCATAGTAAAAAACAAAACAAAACAAAACAAAACAAAACAAAACAGTGGTGCCATTTTACTCGGGACTATGTCTCTCGCCCAGAAGATTCACCAGCCAGAGGCAGAGAGTATTTTCTTTGGTTTGGAGGAGGGGCCCAGAATGCTGAATTAAAAGCAAAACACAGAGTCACCACCCTAGAGTTCACTGGGTGTTGGGAGGAGTGAAACCACCCCCCACTGACTCTCTCATCTTGAAGAAAGTGACCAAAAGGTTAGATAATTAAAGGACAGTTCAAGACAAGGTTTGCTCTTACTAGAGCCACATCTCTTTAAAATTCCCCTTGGGATGCTGGTTTCATGGAGACATAGATGGCTGAAAGAACTCCCCAACACCACTTGTTGGATGGCCCCACCCAAGCAGCTGTGGGTAAGACTGAAGGACAGCGGATGCAGGCAGATAGTGTCACCAAGGCAAAACCAAGGCAGATGCAGGGACTTGATTGAACATATTTCTGAGGGACAGGAAGTGGAAGAGACAGAGCAGTACCTTCCCCCCAAAACAGTAGCAGTGAAGTTAAAGTAATGATGAGCCCGTTTGTGGAACCTCTCAGTACTGGAGGACATAGCACTACTTCAAGCCTATTTACATCAGGACAGGTCTACCTTCACTTCTGCTTCCCCAGACATAAGGAGACAAACCTTTCTCCTGAGCAATCTTTCACTGGCAGAAAACAGGACAGAACAGACTTTGTCCTCTTTCCAACCACACATAGTCAAAGATGACCAAAAAAAAAAAAAAAAAAAAAAGTGGAGAGTACATCTTGCCTCCTTGTAAGTGTAGTATAATCCACACTGGCCAACCTCTGTAAAGCTCAAGACACTGACGCTTGCCTACCACCATGAAGTCAGGGGGATCCCAGCCCCCAAAACCACCCCAACCTGATGCTCACCTGTTGCACCTGCCCACTTGCCATGGATTCACACCAGGAGAGAAAGTAAAAGGTCAGAGTGGGCTCTCTCCTCAGCAACAGCCCGGAGATCCTAGGGAAACTGACATTTAAAATGCCACCTCTTCCAAGGTCTCACAGAGGAGCATAACTTTTAACTCTACCCCCGCTCTTAACCCCCTCAGGCTTCCTTTGCAACACTTTCCCTCTGTGGTTTGTCTGGAAAGAGTTAAAGAAGGTGCATGGCTAATTCCCCAAACCCTCCCTCTTATCTACATAGAAAAAGAGCAGCCCTACACGGAGACGCGCAGAAACCCACTGGCAATTTAGCTCAGACCTCACCTATCTTATGCAACAGCACACACACACACACACACACACACACACACACACGCACACACACACCCGAAGGCCAGAGTCCACATCCCCCTTTAATTCAGTAGACACAGTTTTGTGCCTTTCTTTTCCCTACGCAGAACCCGGCTCGACTGGCAGCAGAGAGATAGATGTAACCTTAGTGCCAAGCTCCTTGCAGGAACACAGAGACACACAGGAACCAAAATGCATCTCATAGCTCTCCGTGGTGCTGAAATCACGCTAGCAAGGAAATCGAAGGAGCAAGTGAGCTGGACTTACCCGGCTGAGGGTGGGCGGCAGGGGAGCGAGAGGAGCTTCCTGCGAAGAGAATTCTTGTCTGTGCGAGCTGGAACCAGCTGATGCGCTCACCTAGAGAACCCACCTCTCTCCCTTTTCTTCCCTTCCTCCTTTTCTGGGAGGAAGAGAGGAGGCTCCACGAAAGAAATGAAACCCAGGCTGACAGGGCTAGAGTGGAGGGAGAAAGAGGAGGCAACAAAAATAAGATTAAAAAGTCAGGTGGCTTTACTCCACTGGTGGTAATTCCTTGGGTCAGGGGGGACCCCTCTTCTCTCGCTCTCTGTGTCTGTGCCTTTCTTGGTCTCTGCGTGTTGAGCCAACAGCCTTAGCACAGTAGGTTCCTGCCTCTGACGTGAGAGACAAGGAAGCCTGGGACTGCTTTGCTGTCTCTCTCTCACGCGCTCTCTCTTTTCCCCTCTTGCTGAAATTTCAGCAGCATGATATATTTTTTTTAAGCCTTCGTTTTTTCCATCCCCCTACAAGCAGCCCCCTAGTGGACAGAAAAGAAAAACATCTTGAGTCCTTTTGAACAGTCCAGATTCAGAAACAGGAGCAATCTCGTACTCACAAACTCTTGGGAGCTGCTTCTGCACAGATAGGGTCCTGTATAGCCAGAGACTTCCTTCTGGCCAACCCAGACGGGAAGAGAGAGGGAAGCAGAGGAAGAGGGAGAAGACAGAAGCTTTTGCAGGTTCTTTGTCCACAATTGCAGAAGTAAAGGGTGGAATGGGGTGGGGGAAAGTGGTTGGGGAGAGAATGTTTTGAAAGATGAGTTGGGGGGCAGGGGTCCTCAAATGCTTTAAGGTCTAACTCAGCAGAAAGTCACCCTTTGAAGAGTCAGAGTCTGCAGCCAGGTGAGCTGTGTCTATACTTAGGACAACCCAGAATTTGACAGCTTAAAGAGGCAGGGAATATAGGCAACCAAGCAGAAGGTATCTAGTCACCACCTCATCTAATACCCTCATATGGCTTTTTTGAAAGCTGGTGAAAGAAATATATGGGAAGCTGCAGCCTGAGAGCATTTCAGAGATGGAGAGAGAAGCGACCTCTTTGAGCATCCATGGAGAACTGCAGCAGAGAAAAGCCATCAAGGGGTCACTTCTCACAGGCTCCTAAGGGATGTCTTATACTCTTTTTTAAGCGTATAGTCTCACGACCTCCTGGAAAGAGTCCTGGTACTTACATCTACAAAGTTGAGCTCTGGTTTCAGACTGCCACTCGCTTACTGGACATTTTGCTTCTTATGGCTCAATTTCACTGTTTGTAAAATGTGGGTAATGCTGCCCCCTCCCTACTGAATAGAAATGCTGAGGGACTGGAATGGTATAGAGACATAGAACCGTAGAATTGGCAGGGAATTTAAAGATAATCATAGCAAAAACACTTTACTTATGTTTATTCCTAGCAAATAATAATAGCTAGCATTTATAGAATATTTCACAGGTACTGTTACAAGCCCTCACATGCATTAGCTCATTTAATATATATAATTAGCATGTAGATGCTACTATTGCCATTTTATAGACCAGAAAACTGAGGCACAGAGGAAAATAATGATTTGCCCAAGATCACACAGTGAATAACAGAGGTGGGGCTAAAATACAGACCATCTGACCCTGGAGCTTATGTTATTAACCTCTATCTACAATAAATGTACACTTCGGAAGTGACAGCATCTGAAATTAATAGAAGAAAGAAGCACAGCTACCATTATTTTTGTTTATGATAAAGTGTCTAGATTGGTGTAATAAATTTATATGCGGCTGAGTTTTTAAAATAAATTATTTACAACTACGGGTGCCAAACAAACTGTGGAAATTGCTATACTGATGAGAATTCTCTAAGAAAACTAATCCTCTTGGTGATTTGGGTAGTTTCACATACACAAAACTGGCTGTAAATCTCATGAAGTTGGAAACCACTGGGCTTTAAAATCAGTTCAGAAGACACATCACTCGATTTCTGTACCAAAAACAGATTGTTGCCTAGTGCCTAACACAGTACTGGGATGGAGCTGGCAATTTGATGATCTGAATTGTTGCAAAGCATTCAGCTAATAAGCATGCAGTGAGCTGTTGACATTTTCTTCAGACTTTCAGAATTGTGAATTCCTTACCTAACGTGGCTTACTTCTTCCTCACTTTCTTTGGATCAAAAGTGAATGTAGTAGCACAAAGATGGGATGTGAGTGTTAACAAATGATGGTCCTAATGGAGTTTCCAGCTCCTCAAAGTGGGAGAGGGGCAAGGAAGACCACTCATTTCATGATTTGTACATGCTGAGACATGGTCAAATGCAATGTAACAAATGAGCACATAGAGAAAATAGCCAACCTGATCTTTGAGGACAAGGGTGCCTCCTGAGAAGTGGGGCATCTAAGCTGAAGCCTGAAGAATGAGAATTTATCTCAGCAAAGAGTGGGGAAGAGAGTTAAACAGAAGGCACAGCATGTGCCTTTCAAAGTAAACATTACCCTTCTATTTATAAATGGGAAAACTGAGGCTCGAAAGTTAAGTGGCTTGATCAAGGTCACACATCTAGTTAAGTGTAGAGCCCAAATTAAATGCACATCTATTTGACTCTAAAGTCATCCTCTTTATGAAGCACCACATTGTCTCCTCTCATCCTTGGGAAGTGCACACAGGATTTCATAAGGTGATTCAATAAAATGTATACAGTAACTGAGTACTGACGTGATATCTACACAAAGCTGGAAGTGTGATCTGTTAGATGAGAAGGCCACAAGAAGGCAGTAGTCAGTACAAAAAAAAGGAGAAACTCAGAATGGCAGAATTGTTTTAGGTGAATGTGTAATTACTCAGTGTACTGAGATGTAGGAATATTTCAGAAGTGCAAAGACATTAGAGACTCCTATTTGAAAGAGGGAACGAATACAGAAAGGGCTAAAAGGAAGATTCAGATTAAGTGCTGTGGGAGCCCAGAGAAGAGTGGCTTTTCCTCTGGACCTTAAATAATGGGAGCTCAGGAAACTAGCCAAATTATGCACTCCATGGCACTCAGGAAGTTCATACATAGAAAAAAGAAGATCCAAGTTGTCATGAAAAATAGTGGGACACAGGAAGAAGAGTCAAAGATCACTGTAGGCAGAAGGGTGTCAAACTTTGGAAAATGGGCAGCTTTGGGAGGATGAAGGGGAAGTGAGGTTGATAGATGAATTTGGTTTTGGACATATCCGACTGGGATCATAAAGGTGTCTAAATAGTGGTCAGAGTGTGTCTTTGGAGCTCAGATTAGATACTTGTGGTTGGTGATATAGATCTGGAGACATTTGCATGGACCTGATAGTTGCTGGATGGAGGCCATCAATGGGGGACAAAACTAGGAAAAGTAAAGAAAGAATCCTAAATCTATTTCATTGGTCCCTGGATCAAGTTTTATACTTCCTTAGTCCTTGTGTCTAAAGTGCTTGGTATCCAGTAGATATCCACAAAATACTTGTTGATTGGCTCCTAACAGCTCAAATCATGTGTTAGTTGAAGATAATATCAGGAATGAGATCAGTTGTTCATTCCTTAGCTTCCAATCTATGCTGAGAGAGAAGGCCCCTCTGTCACAGCCTCCTCCCTGGAAGCTGCTAATCATTGGCCCTGGTTTTAATTTTTTACCTAGCACCCCAGCCCCCAGGTCCTTCTCTGGATTAGTATTAACTCTCCATCCATGTTTCTAGACCAAATTAAGCCTATCCTCAAGCACTGAGCTGTCTCCAGAGAATCAGGTGGTTAAGCACCATGCTGTAATTTCCCAAAGAAAAACTACACCATGGTCAGCCCATAGAATTCACCCTTCCAGAACTTGAGGTTTGGATATGGGGACTTAGGAAGTGCAGCTGTGGCTTTTTGACAGAAAAGGGAAGGGAATCTAGTATTCTTCTTTTGGACTTGACAAGTCCAGAATAGCCATGGGGAGTCCTCTCTTCCCAACCAAGGCCAACATGTATGCAGTGAGCAAAGAAAGGAAAGAAGTTTAGTGTAAACACCAATAAATGTGTGATGGACTTGGGGCTCTGTCCAAGGAGGAGAGAGAGAGAAGAGGAGCAATGTGAAAGATCTAGATTCTTAATCACCACCCCTGAAGCCCATCTAATCCAGGTAACTCGTCCTGAGCAAGTCTTCCTATTTCCCAACCCATCGATTTTACATAATTTCTGAACCTGCCCTCTCTCCTTTCCCAAAGTCTGTTTCCGTGGCCACCCAGTTATGTAGAATTATACATTATTGCCCGTTCCTCCTTCAGGAAGTATCTGACAAGACCAAGGGGGTTCTTCTAAGATCCACTAAGCCTGCTAGGTTGAGGAAGAGAGTAGAGTGCACAGAATAAAGGTTCTTCCAGTTAAGAGACACTATTTGGGAAGAAAATGGCCTCTTTTATCTTTCTCACCCCCAATTTTTTCCCCATAGCAAAGGTGAGGACATTGGGCACTTCATGTTGTCTTATTGTGACTCTACCCTCCCCTGGGCAGAAAAGCCCGACTATGAGCTATGTATCCTCATACATAATTTTAAAAGACCATTCATTGCCACATTCTATAGGTAGAGGGTCCAAGAGTGACAATCTGTAAGTAGGGGGTACAGGAATGTTAGGCACAGCAGCCCTGGAAATAACTGGCTCCCCTGAAGCAAAGCAACTCAACCCAGTCAGAAAGTCCCAACACTGGAGAAGGGAGGACAAGAGTATTTGGAAAATGTCCCACAGACTCCCATGGAGCCTTGTGCCCCCTCCTATAGCACAGCCCCTGACCATAGGGAGTTTACAAATCAGGAAACAAATATTCAGACCATCCTGAAGAAACTGCCTTGGGGACTGACTTCCAGACCTCTAAAGTGAGGATCTGGAGTTGGTGTTGCTTCTAGGGCCCATGAAGGAAGGAAAGAGAAGACAGAAGCATTTGCCAACAGAGTTTCCTGATAATGAAGACTTCTTAAAACTGGTACAACTCAGGAAGGATGGCCACTTCTTAGGACATTGTAGGGAGATCCAAACATCAGTTGGGTGGTTGGAGTTAATAACTTGTCCATTCCATTCCCTTCCAGCTCAAATAATGTAGGATTGTATTGACCTAATGGCTGAGGGATTTGTGTACAAAGGGTGCATTCAAGATTTGGGCTTCATTTTCTAGAAGGTAGAGAAAGGAATTCTTAAAGATTACCATGAAGGTAATGTAGCTCCAAAGCTTACCCTCACAAGGAGATATAGAAGTCCCTGTCTTCTTAAAGCCAGGGCTGGGCTTGGGCTCAGTCCCAGCCTGACTCAGCAGACTTTGGTGACCTCATTGCACGATGGGGGTGATGTCTGGAAAGAGTCCTGGAGTGCTGGCTGACTGCCATATAGACAAGAAGGCTAGAGTTTCAGCCAGGCACTGGTTGGGGGAAGGAGCATTAAGAAGTGTCCCCAAGAAGTTTTTTAGAGCACTGATGGATAGGAGCCTATAAAAAGAGCAAGGAGGGCTTGCCTGATCTGGGGAGAAAAGTGGGGCAGTTCCCACTGAAGACTAGGATCTGCTTAATGTATCAATGGATTAAGTGGGAAGGGACCCCTGCTCCAAATCTTTCTCCCACTGTGTGCCATAAGATGGCAGGTACCGTTACGGTAGACTGTAGCATTTATTACTTTGCCCCTTCTCAACCTCATTCTTTCTTTTTTTTTCTGGAACCAGAACCTGCCCATCCTCCAACCCAGGCACTAACCTGAACACCTGAACTAGACCTGGCCAACCCAAGTTCCATATCTAGACACAGTGATGGGTACAGGGCTGGGCACATGGGCTAATTGGCAGGGCCAATCAGAATCTTACTTCGAAAGGGAAAAAGAAATACTCTTTTTCTAATGGGGTTGTCAAAGAGGGATCACATAAGCCTGGCATTGACCATAGCCATCTTCCTTGACCCTATGGAGGAATCCCATCCACAGTTAAAAACCATGATGCCAACATCCAGCAGGAAACAACCAAAGAGGGCGAGGGAGGGGGGGAAGGGAGCCCAGATAATGTCATTTGAGGTCTTAGATCCAGCCAGCCCTGAATCTTCCAGTTAGGTGAGCTGATAAATTCTCCTTTTGCTTAAGCTAATTTGTATTGGGTTTTTGTCAACCTGGCTTAACTTTTGAATCCTCTAAGACTCCCAGGACAATTTAAATTCCTCTTAGGGGTATACCTTTATCTGGGGCAAGAACATATAACTGGGAACCTAAGAAGAGATAGCTACCTAGAACATAAGAACAGGAACAGGAGGTGGGATGGTTGAAGATGTCATTGGTGCTCGTTGAGGAAAGATAAACATTTCCTTCTTCATTGGTCTGCTAAGGACAGGTCTGATGTCCAAGTTCTTTTCTTGAAGAGTGCAGAAAGAAGGCCCAGTGAAATGACAAGGCAGCCATTACTGCATCAGTGCAGAAAATTCTGGAAATTGGGATGCATGGAGTGGGTCTATCCCAGAGCACACATTTGTTCCAAAGCCTATGTGGTTACATGTGCTTTTCCAGTTGGAGAGACTCTGTGCCCAAACCTGTTACCTGGGGCATCAGAGGACTCTGCTGCCCTGCTTGTGACATACCCACTTGGGTAAGGGTGACAAGACCAGGGACCATGTCCATCCTTGACAAACCTGCTCTTCTCCTCACCCCCAAACCCCTTGCATATCCAGCAATACCTCCCAAACACCTCCTACTTCCTTGGCTCTTCTCTGGGCACAGCTGGCTCAGAGGGCTCTGAGCAGAGTCCTATTCTGGGAAGCTGCAGCCCCGAGCTGTGTGAGCAGGCTTGCACTATCTCACTCTGAGGCAGGCACCTGCCCCTCCCCTGCCGGTGCCTCTGCTTTGGCATATAGGTGGCCTGACCAGCTGCAGCTTGCCTGGGGAGGGAAGGCTGCCTGAGTGATGGAATGCTAGCCAGGGAGGGATGCGGCTGGGCCCCTGGCTCCCCAGCCTGCCTGCCAGCCAGTGGGAATCGTTATCTACACCGGAGAGCGAGCCAGGCTTCCCACACTAAATTAGCAAGAGCAGAGCAGATGTCTCCCTTCAGTGCAGCAAAGGATTAGACGGGATAGAGCTCGTGTCTTTCCCCTTTCCTACAGTCAAGGGCAAGCATGGGGCCCTGGGGTAGGTGTCTTTCCCTAGAGTTCAGGGACCACATCATGGGTGGACAGCCTGGGGTCAAAACCAGCCCGCCACCCACCACCCCTTGCCTGGGGCATGGGTTTCCTTCCTCACAAATTCCTCACTCTCATTTCATCTTGAGCCCCAGTATTCATTTCCTTTGGTCTCTGAATAGGAAAATGGAGGCCTTATTTTAGGTCTTCTCTTCTTCTGAGTTGGCCATATTAGAAACTTCAAACCCTCCCCCTATTTCCTCCCTGAGCCCTCTCTCCTGTGGGAGAGCTCTAGTCCAAGAGGTGAGGTCTCCTTCCTTCTCCAGGAGCTCCCCGCCTGCTGCTTTGCACCCTCCTTCCTTATCAGCAGCACAGAGGGTGGAGGGGTGCTGGGCCGGGGACCATTCCAGCTTGTCACCCTCCAGTGACCCTCCATCGTCCTCTATTTCTCAGCCTGACTCTGCAGCAGCTGAAACCCTCCCACCCCTGCTGGCCTAGCTCACACCTCCCTCTCCTCAGCCCTTACTTTCACTGCAGGAAGTAGAGAGGCAGAGTGGAAACTTGTTCCCACTCCAGCCTGCCCGGATTTGAATCCTTACCCAGTCAATTTGAACAAGGCACCTTTCTCTTTGGTTTTCATATATGTAAAGTGGGAATAATAATTATACGTTCATCATAGGGTGGCTTGTGCAGGTTGTGTGAGTTCATTCGTGGAAAACACTAGAAAAGCACCTGCTAGCTATTATTCCATCCATGCTAGCTATTATTCAGTGAATGTTTTTGAACACACATATTTTTTTAAGAGTCCTTCTTGATTTTAGCTTTGGCTGGTCCTGGCTTTATGAGTAAATGTGTTTTCTGGGTTCAGCACCTGCCCCCTTGGCTCCTGCTTCACTGAAAGTTGATAGGGCACTATGGCTTTGGCTCTGTGGACCTCATCAGGTTCTGCCTCCAGAGGCCTCTGTGGCCTGAAGGAGGCAAGAGCCTAGGCCTGGGGCGGATCAGACCTGGTTTGAACTTCTGCTAAACGACTCAGGAAGCACACAGCCTCTGGCTGTTCCCTTATACCTCCACATCTCAATTCCCTTATCAAAAAACAAAAGCAGGGGGGCATAATAATGACTCCCTGTCCATGGTGCTGTATTGATCAAATGAAATGATGGATGGAAAACATGGTAGAAACTCAGCAACTGTCTGTTTAGTATCTGTGTCACCCACCTGCATGTGCCTGACCTTTCTCCTTTTGCCGCTAGAATGTCACCTCTCAGAGAAGGCTTTCCTAACACTCTCTCGCATGGGCAATGATGCTGCCACCTGCCGCACCCCCTCCCAGCATTATTTTTTCCATCCTCCTTAACACTGGCTGACATCTCATAGCCCATCTTCCTGTTTGTTTATGGGATGGCACCTACCAGTCTCCAGGATGTCAGCGTCTCTGCCTCAGCTGTGAGCCCGAAAGCCTAGAACAGTACCTGGTTCTTGCAAACAGGTTCAGTAAATATCACCGCTTTAGAGCATATTTTATATCTCAGCCATTTTTAGCCCCCTTGTACCGTGTTTTATTGCCAGCAGTGAGGTTTTGAATCAGGCAGAACAAAATTTAAACCTTCTCTCTTCTACCTTAAGAAATGTACTCTGAGCTCCCATTTTTTTCATCTGTGGGATGGAGAAAATAATATTTATACCAAAGGGTTATCTTGAAGATTAACTGAGATAATGGTGCCTAGAACAGTGATTGACAGATGGCGGGAGCTCATTAAGTCCTTGGTGAATGAAAACGGTGGAAGGAAAGAGAAGGAAAGACCATGGGCGCTGGGCCCTTTATCAGATCTCCTACCTGCAACCTTTCTGTCCCTCCCTTCCCTCTTTCCTTCCCCTGCCTGAAGCTGGCTCTGCCGGGACTCCTGCTAATCCTTCAGCCACAGGGCGTCTGTCTCTCCGAGTCCCTGCTGGCAATAGCAATCTGGATCAGCCTGAGAAGTTATTACCCTTTAAAGCAAGGGTCGACCACTAGTTTAGCTCAAGTGCCACAAATAGGGAACAAATTTTGCCAGAGGCACCAGAGTGGCCAAAAGAACATTTTTCCAATTTTCAGAATGGGCGTCACCAGCACCCATTGGCACGTGGGCTTCATGCTTTGTTTCTCTAAAAGGCCTTTATTATTTACTTCCTGTATCTCTTTTCATCTTTTATTATTATTATTATTTTTTTTTTTTTTGTCTACTGGTCTTGAGTAAAGAGTCATTCTCCTTCTCTCTTCCTTCCGTTTTCACATCTCTCCTGTTTTTTTTGTTTTGTTTTGTTTTTTGTTTTTTGTTTTTTGTTTTTTGTTTTTTGTTTGTTTTTGGCTCTTGTCACTCTTCTTGTTCTAAAGGGTGCTAGGGTGCTCTTTACTCCAGACCTCTCCTACCTTCTCCCTACTCTCCTTTCACTTCCTTTCTCCAAGTGGCCAGAGTATGATTCCAAGATGTAGACAAAGCCCCAACTTTGTGAGGCCCTTGTCTTGGGAGACAGGTGACCTTACTGGCTCCCCATCCCTCTCTATTTCAGCAGTCAGAGTGCAGGCTCTAGGTTTGCTCTGCCATGGTGTTTTCTATATCTTTGTGTTGGTAAGTGGAAAATCTTGTATGGTTAAAACAAATACAAAGGCACTGTATTCTCTGGGATGCTTCTAAAGATCAGAATTGTCGGATCCAGGCTAAGTTTATTTTACAGTCTTCTTCCCCCCATTCAGGAGTCTGTCTGTAAGAATTCTGTAAGCTGGGGGTGCCTGGGTGGCTCAGTCGGTTAAGCATCCGACTTCAGCTCAGGTCATGATCTCACAGTCTGTGAGTTTGAGCCCCGCGTCAGGCTCTGTGCTGACAGCTCGGAGCCTGGAGCCTGCTTCAGATTCTATGTCTCCTTCTCTCTCTGCCCCTCCCCTGCTCATGCTCTGTCTCTGTCTCAAAAAAAAAATTAAAAAAAAATAAAAGAATTCTGTAAGCTGCATACAGGTGGCTCACAGAACACAGTTTCAAACCTGGGTCCAATCAGGGACCTGCCACTCTCCTAGGGCCAGTCCCCCTCCCCTTCATCACCTGTTTAGAGTAGCCTCTTGAGTTTACATTTCCTCTTCCCCAAAACAGGAACAACAATCTCTACGCTAGGCTCTGTGCCCCTCAGAGTGTGTTCTGAGGCTCAGATGTGATGCTGCAAGGGAGCGTCTGGGCATCTGGGAAGGAAGGACCCTCAGGAATAGTCCATAATGGGCTTCCTGCTTTGCTCACCATTAACACAGGTGAGTGGGGGGCCAGATAGCTTTTTTTTTTTTTTTTTTTTTTTTTTTTTTTGCCAATATGAGGGTAACTTAGATTCAGAAAAGCAAATTCAAACCCCATGTGCAATGGACTTTTATTTTCTCACTTGGAGTAGCACTGTTGGAAAGTGATCATTCAACAGCCCAAAGTCAGATTTTGAGTTTCTTCGGCCTCAAACGTAGGCAAACCATCCCAACTTTGCACATCCTCTCTGAACCGGGCAAGGCCTGCATCTCCAGAACACGTGTGCTCCTGGGGCCTTCACCAAATCTGAAGACAGACCCTTGCCTTGGTCAGAATCTGCTATGGTGCAGGGCACCTCAAAGTGACTGGGGTCCAGCATGCTGTGACCTTGAATGTATGAGCTACTTTTGAAAGAAAACTTTTTATTTCAAAGAACAAGCTCAGTGGCTCTGAGTTGTTTTTCTTTTTTTTAAGTGTTTTAAATGACACAGATATTTAGGCTAGAGGAAAAAGTTAGAGGGAAATTTATGTTAGAAGAAGCTATACATATACATGTGAATACATTACTATGAGCCAAGTATTGTGCTAAGCACTTTACATACTAGATTTCATTTATTTAAGTGCTTAGGAAGAAAAATGGAGGAAAAGAGTCTCCAAAGTAGGTGAGAGCCTCCATTTATCTTGTACCAGAGAATAAAGATGAATGAAAGTCCTGGTAAGAAAGTAGGTAAAAGGATCCTACAGAGAGACCAGCCTTAGTCTGGGCTGCCAGCCAGAGGCATCTAGAAGAAAAGAAATAATGAACTTGTAGGATGTTAGAGCTGGAAAGAACATCAGAACTGATCTTTTCCAACCACTGTCTGTTCCATTTTACAGATGAGAGTGCCAAGGCCTGAAGAAGGAAAGCGACACACTCACCGTGATGTAGCTGGGTGTATCTAGTGTCCCCTCCTTGGCCAGGGATCTTTCATGGAAATCTAACAGTGTGTCCCCATGCCCCCACCAGCCAGGAGAGAAGGGTCATTTCTCCTCGAGTACTGCACGTGCCCCTGCCAGTCATCCATTAACCTAAGATGGGTAATCACCGACTGTGGTCACTGGGGCTCATCCTATGACAAGGGCTCTTGCTGACCACCAGGCTGACTGATCCAGCCCTCCGATGCCGTGTTGTCCCTGGTTCCCAGTGCATCTGCTCCTGCAACCAGCGGGCTTTGTCTTAGATTATGGCCTCAGTGTCACTATTGAGGACTAGTCCCCCAACTTGAGAAAGCCAGATGTAGTATCTGTCCTGTGAACCTGTTTGTGTTCTTTGAAACCTTAGATTCACAGCGTTCGAGGTGGCAGAACCCACGTGTTATCTGGCTGAACCCCGCCTATCCAAGACCAGTGAGGGGACTTCCTCAAAGCAACACAACTGGTTGAAAAACGTTGAGGCCAGCATCTGTCCTCCCTCCCTACAGGAAAGGATTAGTGGTGACGGCAGTGGTTTACTAGTATTGGTAGATTCCTAGCACACGTGGGTGCCGGGGGAGTCACTGCTGGACTCACAGTACAGGCATGGTGGGTGCAGGCTGCATGGGAGGCTCGTGGGGGGGGGGGGTAGAGGACGGAGTCCACCCAGTCTGCTGTTTGTCCACCACAACAGCAGTACCTGCCGGGAGCCGGGCCACCTCGCACTTGCCTGGCAATCCCTTTGCACAACCCGTTGACATCTCACTTGACCCCATGAAAGATGCCCAGCAGCTATTCCAACCCCATTCCCCAGTGAGAGTGTGTGGGCTCAAAGACAGCACTTAACTGGTAAGAATAATAATGAGATAAAAATATAAGCTTGATATAAATAATAGATGATAATAATATAGTATTAAATAATTGACCATATTCACACAACAAGTATGTTATGGAGCTTCAGGGCCTACGTCTCTAGGGCTATGTTTCCTACACTATTATAGAGAGGATAATAAATAACGTTAATTTAGCATTTACCAGGTACCAAATACTATATATGTGTGTGTGTGTGTGTGTGTGTGTGTGTGTTCATATAGAAATAAAGGCCAAAGAAAGTATATATAATATACTTAGACGTCTTATATATGTACATTTTTTTTTAATTCAGCCTTCATAATGGCCTTACTAAGTTAAGCACTATCATCCCCATTCGGTAGATGAAAACACTGAGGGACAGAGAGGTTAAAACAAAGCTCAGAACAAAACTCCATTCCAACAGCAATACTTTGCTCTGGGTTCTCAGTTCAGGGAGGGTCTGGCCTTAGCTCCCCTCTCCTGCACCACCTTGTGAGAACAGGACCTCCCCTTCCTCATGTGCCCCCACCGCACCCCCACACATGTACTTTCTTTATTCCAAAAGAGAACTGGACCAAACCCCAGAAGAGGTTCCAGGAAACTTATGTTATGTTCCCAGGTCATCCAGGGCCTGTCATCTTAAGCTTAGTAATAACAAGATGAGAAAAGTCAGCTGGATGCAGGGGTGCACCCCCACCGTGAGGCTGTGCTCTCCTCTGGGGTCCCCTGCAGTTCTGGAGTGAGGCGGTGGCCAAGGGGAGGCCAAGGGCGCCCCCAGTGGGAGAGCAAGGAAGTGACCGGGCCCAAGGCTCCAACAGGCTGGGCAGGTCCAGGCAGTGTGCGTCAGTAAAGGAGATATTAAGAGGGTTTTACTGTAATCTAGAAAGCGATAAACTGACATCTTTAAATCCATCTAATGCCCTACAATCAAAAATTAAATCATCTGGTATCAAGAGCAACTGAGTAGATAGCACAGGCAGGGAAAGGCGTGGGCGCCGAAGCCAAAACTCCAGGGTGGAAACAAAATGCCAGTCAACAGGTGGCAGAGAGAAAGCACAGGATAAACAGGATTTGCAAGAAGGCCCAGGAGAGAAAATGAGATATTTGAACAGAGCTGAGCCGTAGGCTGGGGGTGGGAAGGGCGTTTGCTTCTTAGCAAGACCCGGCTTGCCATAGCACACCGGGGACAGGGCGCTCCCTCCTGTGTCGGCCAGTTTGGGGATTCGGTACCACGGGAGAAGGCATGCAGCCAGGCCATGGTGTCCTGTCCGTGATCGCTGACCTGAGTGTGGCGCCACCCTGAAGGGGGATGGAAATAGAAACTACAGTTTTAGAAAAATGGAAAAAAAAAAATATTTTCCTTTCTTTCCATTCTCAGGTCACTAAGTCCAATAATAAGACCCCCCACTTCTCTGTCACGCTGGACCCCAAGAAACTGCTCAGTTCATAGGTTTGCAGTGTGGAAGAAACATACAACCTGAACATAGACTAAAACCCTACCAGGGTTTCAAAGTGTCTTCTACCCCAAAGAGCTCCCATTGTAAATCTGTGACTAACAATATTTTGTTGTATGAATTGCTCGTGTCATAAGAGGCACAGGGCTCTGGACAAACAAAGAGATAGCACTGCATATGTAATTCAATCAGAAGCCAAAGCCGAGAGTTGGCCGCCCTTAGCTGAGAGAAAGTAGGGTCTCTGAGCATTACTGAGTGTGTGTGTGTGTGTGTGTGTGCGCACGTGTGTGTGTGAGAGAGAGAGAGGCCTGTAGGCAACTAGGAACTATGGAGTGGTCTGCAGTGGACTGAGGGACCAGCCCAAAGATGCCACAGGTGAGTGTGCATGTCCATGCAAGACACCATCCGCCTCCAGAGAGGCACAACTCTCTCGCTGAAGGCTCTCAGGATGTCACTCTACCGTGAATACACCAAGCGTGAAGTAATGAGGTCCTGGGGGCAGGTGACAGGTCCTGGGGAAAGACTGGTCCCTGTAGGCACATTTGCATATGTGAGAACCACTGAAAGAATAAGAAACAAGGGGGACATTCACAAAGACAGTCCTGAGGACAAGAAAGGGAGAGTGGGACTGAGGTGTGCCAACCATGAAACCCCAACAAAGGATTCAGCTCCTTGGATCAATTTCTTCCTTCAACCAGGTGAAAAGTGGTAGTTGGCTACCCATTCTCTGGGGTGATTCCATCTGTATTAGTTTCCTAGGGCGGCCATAACATGCTGAGTGGGAACTTTATTGTCTCCCAGTTCTGGAAGCTACAAGTCCAAAATCAGGGTGTCATCAGGGCCATGCTCCCCCTGGACCCTGGAGGGGAGAATCCTTCCTTGCCTCTTCCCAGATTCCAGGGGTTGCCAGAATATTCTATGGTATTCTTTTGCTTGCCCCTGCAACAATTCAACCTCTGCCTCTGTCATCACATGGCATTCTTCTCTCCATGTCCAAATTGCCCTTTTCCTATGAAGACATTAGTCATTGGAATGGGGCCACCTCATCTTAACTTGATTACTTGATCATGTCTGGGCTCTACTTCCACTTAAGGTCATATTCACAGGTAGCAGGGATGAGGCCTTGATATCAAACATACCTTTTTAATTCAACCCATAACATCATCTGATCACCCTAGCCCTCCAGGAACCCCACACCGCCTTGAGTTACACTGTGAGGAGAAAAGCACGGAGCAAGCTGAGTAAGCCTAGTCAGCCCCCCACACCTCCCTCTACAGTGGGGACAGAGAGTGTCTTATTCAAAGCTCTTTGAGGCTTGCTGGGACAAACAGTAGCAGCTTCCTCACTTACCCCTTCTCTTTCCCAGTATGCTTCCAGGGAGATCACCCCTGACAGGTGTGTGTGTGTGTTAGGTCAACAGGTGGCACTTGTCTTATTCCACCTCCATCGCCATAGAAATTACAGACCTGTTGGGAGCAAGAACAGTGTCTGGCTCGCATGTGTGTTCCCTGCATTTCAGGCTCTCAGGACTGCTTCACTCAATAAATATTTGTTGAATTGAACTGAATGAAACTAAATTGAGTTGTGGGAACAAATCATGCCAATACTCCTTCAGCCTTAGAAAGTAAAAGGAAAGGGGTTTGTTAAGAGCAGAGCAAGGGCTTGGGACAGAGAAAATAATTATCCCGAGGTATCCCGAGATTCTGATGAGGTTGCCAGCTGGGCCCACAGTGTCAAAAGGACAGGCCCAGCTCTTCTTGTGGCATGTTATCTCTTCCAGGGTCCCACGTCTCCTTGTCCTTGTACAGTCTGAGTCATGCTCCCTACCAGCCTTCCCTGGGTAACAGTGACCACAGGCATAAACCAGGACTCTTCCCTTCATACCCTTCCTTTCTATGGGAATTCTCATTCCTTTTACTCTCCATCCAGGCACTGCCTTGTGGGGCCACATGGATTCCCAGAAAACAGCTGTATGCACCTGTGCCATTTCCTAAGCTTCAAAGCTGGCTCACTCTGGTGGTGTCTCTAGTTGCCTCCAATTGGCAGCAATGCCCCTGATGCCCCCTTCTGGCACTACATGACTACTGGTGTCCCCCAAAGTCCCCCAAGTGATGCTTCTGTCAACAATGGCACCAGAAGGCTAAAAGGGGCTGCCACTAACACCGTGCCCAGAGCTGCATCACTAAGCCCAGTGGGCAGGGCTGCCATGGCCAAGCCACAATATCAAGACCACCACCAATGTCACCAGCACAGCTTCCTACAGAGGCAGGCCTACTGCCCAGACTTCCACTCCTATGCTGCCAAAGCGGCCTGAGGCTACTGTCATGTTGGGCACCTCTTGGAGGACCTAGAAAGGACCCTGGGTACTTACAATGCTTGTTTAGCGACCTCCTCACCCTGAGGTCCAGGCATGAGACCCTGGGGGCTGAGTAAAGGCAATCCGAATGGAATATCATGGCTATTTTTCAATGGAGGCATTATCCCTCCATGCTGGGGATGACTCGTTGCCCTTGAATTAAGTGTGGGCACCTGCATCTCTCTCCACTCATGAGTTAGTCCCCAGGCTTCCTGTCACAGAACCCTCAGAGCTTTGCTTCATGGGATATCCCATCAAGCTTGATCCTAAATAGAGCCAACTCAGATAAAACTGAAGCTATAAATTTTAATATGTCAGTTAAAATTTAATTTTTGCCTAAAATGTCTTTTTCCAGGTATGAAAGTAAAGCATAATGGCAGGACCTAACAGCAACCGGGTCAGAGTCAGCCAGTAGGTCTGACAAAGACTAAGTCGTGGACCAAAAAGAAACCACCAGGCCCCATTTTCTTTCCCCCATTCAGCTTTTCTAATATGTTTACTGCAGCCATAGTCCTTGCTCTGGGGAATTGGTTAAAAGAGCCTGGGCCTTGATATAATCAGAAATGCTCCCAAATTGTGTGAAATAAGATAAAAGGCCATAATGCAGGTAGCCTGCTGGCTTTGCCAAAACATTCCCAAGGCGGAACACAATTGGCTTTACCAAGTTCTATTTATTTACTTGTTTTCTCTTTTTTGATAAGGAAGCTCCACTCCCTTGCCAGTCTTCATCCCACTTTGGTTCTGATCCCAAGGCCACAGCAGGCCCTTTGGCCTGGCTGAAATGCCTCGATCCGCTGGGCTGCCCTCACCTGAAACTCTGAGGACTAATGCCTCTCCCGATCTGAGGGCCCAGTGTGGTGTGCCCGGAGGTCTCTGGGGAGATGTGAAGAGCTCTGCAAGCGCAGGGTAATATTGATGATGGGACCAAGTTCAAACTAGCCCTTCCCACAGCCGCACCCGACTTGGAGGCCTCACACAGGAAGGCCATGCATCTGGCTTGAGGACTCTGGGCCCTCATCCTTCACTCAGAAGAGGCACTCTGAGTGGAGAGAATGACTGCCAAGGCACAAGGACAGGAGCAGAAGGAACTTGAAGTAAATCTATCCTTTCACAAGCATGGAGAATCCACTCCAAGTCCATCCAGCACTAGGTTATGTGCTTAAGACATCATGCAGGAAATTTAGGACCTGGCTCTTGTCTTCAGGGACTGGATTCTTCTTGAGTAACACATGGAAGACCAGGAAAAAAAGGGACACATAGAAAGGCCAGCCACTCATAGTTCAGTTTTTGTTGATAAGAATCTGCTGCAGGAAAAAAAAAACAAAAAAACAAAAAAACCCAGGAAAGTAGCTTTATTCTTGATTCACGGTGAATGATGCCTTGAGGAACGAGCTATGGAGAGCAAACACCAGGAAACTCACACTGTTAAGGCTTACATGAAGTAAAAGATCAACGAGGCAGGTCTTGCCTCATTCAAAGGTTTGCACTGATGAGAACTCAAACAGGCACCTTCCTGACGTGGGATGAATTGTGTCCTCCAAAAAGACAATGTTCAAATCCTGCCCCCAGGTAGCTGTGAGTGTGACCTTATTTGGAAGTAGGGACTTTGCAGATGTAATCAAGTTAAAATGAGGTCATACAGGATTAGAGTGGCCACTAATCTAATGACTAATGTCCTCCTAAGAAGAGGGAAATCTGGACACAGAGACACACAGGGAGGACACCATACGAGGACAGAGGCAGAGACTGGAATGATATGTCTACAAGCCAAGGAACACCAAGGATTGCCAGCAATCACCGGACCAAGGCAGGGCACTCCTCTGCAGCCTTCAGAGACAGCATGCCCTGCCCACCGCTTGATTTTGGACATCTAGCCTCCAGAACGGTGAGAGAACACATTTTTTATTTCTTTTAAGCCACCCAGTTTGTGGCCCATTGTCACAGCAGCCCTAGAATATGAATATTCTTTCCTGACCCCTGCTCTTCCCCCACTACCACTGTCCGCCTCACCCCCAGCGTGCGCGCGCGTGCGCACACACACACACACACACACACACACACACACACTTCTGAAAACAGGAAGTTGTTTTGAGCTGCTTCCTGCCTGACCAAGATTCACACACACATTCTGAACACGGGGCCCTTCGTCCTGGAGCCAAGTCTCCTGTGACAGAATAACCCTGAGACTGACAAAGAAGCCGGAAAAGACGCCTCAGCAACGCCTGAAAAGTGAGCGGACAAGTCCCCAGAGAACAGACCGCTGCAGGCCTGTAGTGGGGAAGACGTGGAGGGTAGGCTCTCGGCAGGTTCTCTGCTTCCGGCTGGCACAGCCCCGCGTAACACAGCAGGACAAACAACCTGGGACAGCAGATGCCACTGACTGGGGGGCGGGGGGACACTTCGGGTCTCCCTTTCCAGTCAATCCACGCCCTTCGTGAAAGCATAGGCTCACTTGAAGTGAAAGAGGTCCTCAAAGCAAAAACAAAAACAAAAACAAAAATAAAAACAAAACTCCGCAGGCAAAAGCCCAGCCACCTGCGCACTTGATTAGGACCCATAAGGTTTGGTTTCAGCCTCTTGTGGAATTGGTTTGCATCCCTCCCCTCCCCCAAAATCAGCATGCTCATAAATACCAGCCCATTCCCTAACCCCCTAAGCTACAATTAGAAGTCAAGAGACTCACATCCAATTTGGGCTCTTCTGAGACAGAGCTGCCTTCCTCTCGTGTAACTCTTAAGGGTGCCAAGCGCGGGAGGAACTCAGGAGCGCTGCCAATTGACAGGTTTCGTGAACTGAGTTATGGGAAAGCACAAGGTCAAGGCGCCCAGGGAGGTATGGCACAGAGCCAGGGTGTTTGTTTATTTACCTCCCTGGGGCCAAGAGATCTGTAGCACATATGGACATCCATGTAGACTGGGCACCTGGGTGGTTCAAGCAGATGAGCATCTGACTCTTGGTTTTGGCTCAGGTCCTGATCTCACGGTCATAGGATGAAGTCCCACATTGGGCTCTGTCTGCACTGAGCGTGGAGCCTCCTTAAGGTTCTCTCTCTCCCTCTCCCCGCCTCCCCCACACTATGTCTCTCTTTCTAAAAAAAAAAAAAAAAAAAAAAAAAAAGAAAGAAAGAAAGAAAGAAAATAAAGAAATCCATCTGGACAAAATGATAGAGTGGGAAGGAAAAAATCATAGAATGATCAACTAGTCCAACACCTTCATTTTACAGTCCAGAGAAGCAAAAACATTTCCTAAGGCCATACAACCACTTGTGGCAGAGTGGGGGCTTGAACCTAGTTTCCCTGACTACCAGTCTAGTGCTCTTTCTGGAACTGTGAGTAGGGAAGGGAAAATAATGTGCATTGTGGGGAAGCAAGAACAAGGGGCATAGGGACTGCCAGGCCCATGAGGACACTGAGGAACTGGCACATCAGACATTCAAAACATCACCTGGACAGCCCAGGCAGTAGTCCCTTCTCACCCTCATTAAGTCATCCTCAAGTTGCCCAGTCAAATGGGCAAATGGCAGATATTCTCGCTTGCCTTAGAAAAGCAGCTCTTGGACTTAATAAATCTGTCTGAACCCTCCTGCAGGAGACCACCTTACGTTCCAACAGCACTGCTGATCTGCCAGTGGGTGTTATCGTGACCAAAGAGGATCCAACTTCTTGTGTATATTTGTGGATATCTAGGCCTCCAAGACCCTCTACGGTCTGATCCCAGCCACCCTCACTGACCTTGCCTATCTTCAAGGTGGAGATGTGCAAATGGCTTCACTGTCCAGCTTCCCTACCTTTTCCTAGTAGCACTCAATAGGCACTTAAGACAATTCTAGCTACAACACACAAACATCAAAACTTCCATGAGTTAACATAATGGACAGGTTTCTTTTCCACCTAACAGCTGAGACAGACACCTCTCCTCCAGGAAGTAATTCAGAGACTGAGGCTTCTTCTATCTTGTGGATCTGCCATCTTCAACATATGGGTCTCAAGATCATGTTGGGTGATCATCTCTACTGCAGCCAATGAAGGGGAAGGAGCATGGAAGAGCATGCATGGAAGTGATACATGGAGAATGGCATCACTTCCCTTCATATTCATTGGTTAGAACTCAGTCACATGGCCACACAACTGCAGGGAATGCTGGGAAATACCATCTAACTCTGTGCTCGGGACTAAGACAAAAGAACTTTGATAACTATCTAGTAGTTTCACTACGTATGCCAAATTACTCACATGGACTTATCTTTTTTCTTACTTAGTGAAATCTAGACAGAGGATAGTTTGGGGTTTTTATTTTCTTGGGCCACTTATCTTTTGGAAGCCAGAGGTTCCAGAAACTTCTATTACTTTTACAGCCAAGGACCAAGCCATATGACAATCTAATCACTTAGGGATCAGCCAATCACATGTTTTCTATCAAGACTTTGAGTCTTGAACAAAAGATACAACAAAAAACAAAGAGAGCACTTGCAAGTCATTTTCACTGCCCTGTGGTGGTAGTTGGTGGTGGCCATGGCCTCTAGTGAGCACTCAGTCCAGTGTCACAGCAGAGCCTAGGCTGATGTCTTCACTTCTGCTTCCCTCAACCACTCCGTTGATCCTTCTCTTCATGGTGCCACAGGGTTACCTCCAGCATCTGAAAATCACCACCTTGCTTTGTAGTGAAAAAAGACTGAGAATGACTGCACTGGATGTAAAGAGATATATTTGGAAACCCTAATACTCCCTCACCCCTGTCACCAATGACTGAAGCTATTCAGGAGATCTCACCTTTATCATAACTCCCTTTATATTCAAATGAGAACAAAGAAACTGGCAAAAGAATTTAAAGATTCCAAAGGCAGCCACCATGGGATGAGCAGATATTTTGACCACCCACTGCACTATTCATCACCCACTACCCTAGTCATACCTCCTTTACTAGCAGAAATCAGTCACAAAGGGTACCCCTACCCACTGGCTGGTATCAATTAGTGTTAATTTATTCATCTTGGAGCATGTGGACAGTGCTGTAGTGGCTCCTTCCCTCAGCCTGACAGGTTTCTCCAGAGACTGGGGGTCAAGTCAAGTGAACCTTTAGAGAGTAGGTCCTTCTAAAAGTCTTTCTAGTTGGAATGGAGCTGTCCCACCCTCATTTAGGACTGCCTACAATGTGTCAGGTGCTGGAGACACGTAGATGAAAACCCCCAACCCCCACTCAATCTCCATGGGGGAGATGCTGCTCATCAAGGTAATGGTGGCCGGCCTGAGGCAGACTGCCCATCCCAGGGAGACGTGCCCCCCTGCATGGTCACCCACCCATCCGGGAGAAAGGGGAGAGAGGACATTGGATCATGACCGAGGAGACCTGACTCAAGAGACTCACAGCATTTGGAAGTGGAAGGGAACTTAGACACTATTTAATCCAGTGGTTTTCAAACTTTCACACTGAGAAACCCTGTCTCCAAATGAAATTCCACGTGGAATCACAATATGTGAAGAGACAAAAGTAGAGAGCTCTGATCAAAGCTGACATAGAAATTCTTGAGTTCTGGCTTCCCGGCTCCTGCTCCACGCTTTTATGGCTGCAGAGGAACTCACTGTCCCAGGACTTCCATTCCAAAAGGCGCTGACCTCACCCCCTGGCCGTTCATTTTACCAGTGACAGTGGGGTCCGCATGCTAATGACTGGGACTCATGTTTCCTCATCCCAGCTCCCCTTCTCCTTCCACAAAGTTGGCCATATTCTGACTCAGCTTCTTCATCTTTAAAGTGGGCATAGGACCAAAATACAGCTTCCCCACCTACCGAGGGGCTCCCTGAGGACACGAAACATAAAGAAAAGCCTAAAGCACTTGCTACTGCATCCTAGAGTAAGGAAATTGCATTCGATGCGTCTTCAGCATACCTTGTTCCTGCTCAAACTCCTCCTCCCTCATCATCACATGTGCAAGGGGAAGCCGAGGGTCTGAGCTTCAAGAGCAATACAAGGCTTCCTACAAAGAGGGCCCCCAGCTCTAGGCACAGAGGACACGTTGGGTGCCTCAGAAGTGAGGCTCACCTTCCTCGAAGGAAGCACAGCAACCGAAAAGTGCCCTCCTTGCCGTCAGAATGTCTCCTCGCTGTTTAAAAGCAGCTTTAGATTTCCCAGGAAATTCTCAAAAGCCCCATTTCCCTCCTGTTTGGCTGTGAGGAGCTGCATTAAGTACCTCAGGGCTGCCTGCTTAGAGCTCAGCTCCCTCCATAACGCTTTACATTTCTTTTTTTTTTTTTAACGTTTATTTATTTTTGAGACAGAGAGAGACAGAGCATGAACGGGGGAGGGGCAGAGAGAGAGGGAGACACAGAATCGGAAGGAGGCTCCAGGCTCTGAGCCATCAGCCCAGAGCCCGACGCGGGGCTCGAACTCACAGACCGTGAGATCGTGACCTGAGCTGAAGTCGGACGCTTAACCGACTGAGCCACCCAGGCGCCCCAACGCTTTACATTTCTATCTCACCGTTGGCCTTCTGGGGAGGTGAGCAGCTCCAATTAGCACATGATGGGACCAGCTCTTCAAGCGAGCAGCTGTCCCACTCTTCCCAGGAGTAGGGGTGAGGCACCTTCTGAGTGAAGGGAAGGAAGGTGAGCTCAGGATGCTCCTGGCTCAGCGGCCTCATTCTCAGGGCTGGGAACAGCAGACAGGGAAAAGCAGACTCCTTCTTTCACTTGTCTGGAGATGAGGAGCGTCCAGGGGTCCAAGTGCTACATTTGCACACCCTCCTTCAGCTCCAGAGCCTCCCAAGAATGTGAGAGGCAGGGAGAGGCTCTTTAGGGGATGGAACTGAAAGCAGTCAAATTTGGCCCATTGCCCCAGCAGCCCATGCCACGTGTTGCCCTATCTGGGCACTAGCCTTCTCCAGGCCCATTCTGGATCCTCTAGAGTCCAGTGAGAACCGTGCGGTGAGGGTGTCGTTAGCTCCCCCGACAGATGAGCAAACAGATGTCCACCGAGGATAAGAGCCTGACCTGTATCATGTGTGGGGACTTTGCAGTCACATGCTAACTGGAGCTTCTGAACCCCAGTATAGACTTGTTAATCATCTGAGTGAAAACTGCTCCCCCCGGACCCTGAAGGGAACCTGTAGACATGCTTATCTGAGACATAAGAGACAATGCTGGGAAGCCAGACAGGGTACAAAAGGCCTGGGAGAGAAGTCCAGGGCTCTCAGAGGCCCTAAGCCAGGGTTTCCCACACCAACTATGCTAAGCACATTCTGTTTGAGTTACAGTGAATCAGAGACAAGCATCTGATCCAACAGAGTGAGGCTCTGAGCTCTAGACTTCCCCTGACACTGCAAGTAGGCAGCATTCAGTGGAGAGAAGGAAGGGCTGTGCCCGGGAACGTGCTTACATTGCATCAGGAAGGATTTAGGGAAGGTAGGAGAAGGAAGAGTTTCACAATATCACGTGTGCTCCTTCAAAACGTTTAAGGAAATGGTTTCCAAATTCTCAAGGCCTGATGATCTCCCTCAGATATTTCTTTAATCTGTCCTCTCTTCCTCAAGGTCAAGGACACATGATCTTTCACCTCAACAGCAGAGTTAAGTCTAACTGCCTCTGGTTTTGCTTTCTTGCAAACCATCCTTCTTGAAGCAGGCGGAGGTATCTATAAAACCAAGTCTGACCATGCCTGTCCCTTCTCCAGATGAAGGCCAGGATACATATCATGGGGCCTCACACATCTGCCCTCCAGCAACACCAATCCGGTCTGTTTCCTGCCCCACCCCAGGCTATTTCAGCTCTGTGACTGCACACGCTCTCTTCCCTCTGCTCTGAACGCCCTTCTCTCCTCTGCTTCACTTCTTCCTCCTTCTGACATGGAAACTCTTACTTCATCCTTCAAGATTCAGTGCAGGTGTTTCCACCGAGAAAGCCTGTCCTAGCCACAGTGATACAGTCCCTTCTTCTGGGCTTATGGCACCCTGGACACATCTTTAGTGTTACCTGGTTCATCCCATGTCATCACAGGCTGTCTCCCCCAACTTAGCAGTATTCCTTGGGGACAGTGACCCACATCCAACTCCTCTGTTTATACACAAAGAATGGCATTGGAGGGATTTCATAACTATTGGTTGAACTGATTGGAACTAAACTCACTTAGTTCGGGGCAGCCCTGGACCACAGGATGAGCTGAACACCTCTCAGGGGCCTCCTGGTCCTTGCGTTCAGTATGACCAGTATGTGCAAGGCTCCATTTTACAGGTCCCTAGAATCAATGGGGAATCTTCGGACATCCTCAAGGAATCCTAGAAGCAGCAGGAAAACCCCCTAAAATCTCATTCATAATTATAATAATGATGTAATTAAAAGTAATATTAAGTTCTTGCAAAAGCAAAACTGATGTCTTTATGTGAGGGGAGGGGACGTGAGACCGTTCACTCCTCAGAGCGTCGAAAGAAGAAATAAATACGTTTATCCATGCTCAAAGCTGTAGCTGGTCCTCTGGTCTGGCTCCATCCCGGGCCAGGTGAACTTGCTTTGCTTGGAAAATCAGCAAGAGTATACAGGACCTAGCTCTGCTGGCGGCACCCCCGGGTCTCCAGTGTAGCAGGAATTGTTCTGATGGGGTTTCACTCAGGGTCTGAGGCCGTGGCAGCTGTGCGGTGGCTTCGGATAAAGAGCAATAAATCAGATATCTTGCTCTTTGTTTTCTAATCAAGATGTGAACAGCCCTTGCTTCGTGTCTACTGCAGCATGGCTAATGTCACTGGGAGAGAAGACTCCAGGGCAGGGACTCCAGTCAGGCTGGCATCTGCTCTTTCTTCCTCTGTGTGCCCTGCCTTGTCCAAGTCACAAACCGGCCACCAATGGGAATGATTTAAGTATCCCCTTCCCCAAGTAGTAGCCAAAGAAAGAAGCCCCCCCCCCCCACCACCAAAAAAAAAAGGCTCACGTTTGAAGGGACTCACCCTCCTCAAAAGCCTGGGCATAATTTTAGGGTAAAATATCATGGTTTGGTTTTGCTTTTGTAAAAAGGCAGAGGACTATATTTAGCGGCCTGTCTGGAACACATTCCCCAGGGAGTCTCTACCCTTTAGAAAGAACTCAAGAGAAATGTCTCCCGAGCAGGAGCAATCCACCCACGAGGAATGCAGGCACCAGACTCCATTCCTCCCCTTTCGCACAGAGAAGCTATCTGCTGGCACAGGGCTTCAACGCACAAAGGAGTGACTGTATCCCTTCCACTCCTGCTCAAGATCCTGCAATGGCTCCCCATTGCCTTTAGGATAAAATTCAGCCTCCTGAGGAGGACCCTCACGGGACTGCGTACTCTGGCCTCCACTGATACATTCATTCAACAGACAGTGACTGAGCACCGGCAGCTTGAATGTAGAGATGGAATCATGGCTCCTGCCTTCAGGAAGCTCACGGTTTAGTATGATGGTTGGTTATATGCGTCACATGTGGCTAGGTAACAGTCTCCAGCTATTCAGTTATTCACGCAAACACTAACCCAGGTGTTGCTACAACAATATTTTGTAAACCTGATTGAAATTCATAATCAATTAACTCTAATTCAGGGAGGTTACCCTCAATGAGCTGGGTGGGCCTGATTCATTCAGTTGAAAGTTCTTGAGAGCAGAGCTGGGGTTTCCTCAGTGAAGAAGAAATTCCTTCCGTTGACAGCAGCTCCAAGCCATGTCTGAGTTCCAGCATGCCCATCCTGACAGCCTGCCTTCTGGATCTCAGACTTGCCTGGCCAGCCCCATAGTTATACATGCCCATTTCTTGCAATAAGTCACTTAGAAGATGTCTCCTGCTGGTCTGATTGTCTGGTTGACCCTGACTGATACAGTGAGATGCCACCATCAGACAGGGCCCTGGCCATCAGGAAACGTGCCTGCCACACCAGTTCATAATTCCAGGCCAAACACTCCATGAGCAGAGCCCATCTCCTATCCCAGGCATTGGACTACACATTCTTACATGTATTATCTTAGTTACCTTCCCAATAAGATGGCTATGTAGGAATTACAGAGGGGGAAACCAAGGCTCAGAGAGGCTTAGTAACCTATTAGGTCATACAACTAGTAAAGTGCAGAGTTAGGATTTAGACTAATTCTGCCTGACCCCAAACTTGTCTTTGCATGACATGGGACACCTGTCACCTTTTATCTCACTCAACTGTCTTGAATTTCAGTTTCCTTATTTATAAAAATAGGATGGTCCCCCAAAGTCCATCCAACTATAAGGTAGCAAAGTAGAGAAGTTTGTATACTCTAAGGCTGGTAGGCAAGTCTCTCTTCAGAAAAGGGTAGCCTTTTTGGGAGAATATCATTTGACAAGTGTTTGTCATAGGAATGAGACCCATGTCCAATGTCCTGGAAATCAGATTGACACCAAGCTCTAAGGAAGGAGAGGGATTCAGGTGCAGGTTGGAGCCCTCTAAGGCAGAGGGAGAGAGGAGTTTGGGAAGGAGGGGAGAAAAGGGAGCCCAGAGAAGGCAGAAATCTGTCCTGCCTGGTGGTGCTTTCCAAGACCTGTAGTACAGTCTACCCCAAAGCATAGGACTTAGTTTTTTTTTGGTTTGGGACAAAAAGCTTTACAAAGAATGAGTTTCACATTGGGGTCAGTATGGAGAGGAACAGAGATATCCTTCGGGAAAGATGGAATCCTTCAGGAAAAGAAAGAGAGCGCAATGTAAATTTCACTTGGCGAAAGGTCTACCCATCCACTGCTTCAGAGATCAAAGTCTTGGAAAAGTCTTTCACTTTAATAATTCCTGGAATTGGGGGCCTATTCAAAGTAATTTATCTACACATCAAGGGCTGTGGGGGTCCCAGACTGACAGCTAGTATACACAAAGGAAGTGTCATGACCCCAACGGACATCTGCATCCTTCGTGCCAGAGCTGGCTCCACTCAGGCACATGCCTGCTGACAGCATCTCACCCTGTGGGGGCCTCCTGATCTTTGGCACGTTACACTTTGTCTAGTAGTCAGTATTTCTGGTCTTTTGGAGTAGGCTGGATATTCCTTGAGGTGCTCACAGAAGAATGAAGTCTCACGTTCCTCCAGGGCCCCCATCATTTCTAACTCAGAGTCTGGAGCACGGGCATAGGGAGTTCTGTGCCTGGTCACTGACTGCTATCCCGGGCTCCTTAGGAGAAGAACTGGAGTCAGTAGCAGTGACACAGGAGGATTGTTCTCAGTGGCTAGCGGCACCTAAACCCAGAGAGGCCACCCAGGGACCTGTGGCCCCGCCTCAGCAGCTGAAGCAGAAGGCACATCGGAAAGGTGCCCAGGACCAGGTGCCCTAGTCCTGTGGGCCCCACAGGGAGCGCCTCTCCACACCTGGGAGGCCAGACCTTGGGCAAGCCTCTGACATGGGAGCACGGTCTCCATCAGTTCTGCAGCTAGTGAAGTAGCCCTGGTCTTCCCCAAATGACATGAGGAGGAGAAACCCAGCATCAGAAGGAGGGAGGAAGTTTCCAGTGTTCTCTCTGTGGGATCACACTCCAACACCCCAAGAGAAACAAATATCCCCCATCTTTTTAGACCCCTGAGCTGGCCTCACGGTCTGTCACAGTTCATGCTCTTATGGAATTCCGTCCTCACGTATCACCTGTCTCTGTCGGGCTTCAGCTGTCTCTTTCAAGGCGTGGAGAAAAGCTGACCCACCTGCTTCTTCATCCGAGGGAGCTCGTTTCAAGGGCCACTGAAGTGCCCATGTGCCTCACAGCCAACGCAGTAAACCTGTGACCTCTTCCCTTCCTGTCCACTGTTCCTTTCTGGTGACAACTGTGTCTCAATGGCAAGAGATCCAGAGAAAATCCACGTGTGAGGCAAGGGAGAGAAAGAGAGCAAAGGGCTCCAGGAAGATAGGACCAGGCAGGCACAGACGTGAACAGATGGCATTTCCTTTCCCCACCTCAACGATGTGCTTTCTCAACAGCAACAGAGCCTCAGAGCCTCTATGCAACCATGCTTGGTTGCATGGACTTTTCTGATTATCAGGAGCCAGACATAGGACCCCGCATCTCATTCCTGTGTTATTGCGGTTGGCCGTGCCCCCTGAATGCCGAGGCAGGGGAGGAAGTGAGAAAGACAAAGGAAAGCCCCGGAGGGAAGATGCATAGAGAACCATCCATGGTGCACCCATTTCCTGGAACCAGCTCAACCGTGCCACTCTGCCAGAGATGGTGGTGATAGGGACGGGCACTCCATGAGGGACTGGACCCTCGTTCACTCAGACATGGCTAACTTACAACTTTAAACTGCAAGGAGAATATTTCAATTGTGTAAAGAAGAGCTGTTTTCAAGTACCCTTCGCCATCTTACAGGGTCATTTACATAGCACCTGTATATCACCAGGTTGACTACAAACTCTTCTCATCTCTTCATTTAAGGAGGCCCCTTAGGAACTAGTCAGTCTTTGTTCACCTACTCTGACTGCAAGATCTCCGGAACAATAGAAGGCATCACGTGTCTCCATAATTGGTACTTTTCCCTACTCTGTACTAGCTCTCCCTTACTACTGGTGCACATTAGCTACATATTATTGACTCACATCTTCTGTCTCTCTCCTTCTTCCTCTAGAGTGGGAGGCCCAAATTCAGAGGGCCTTTCCATTCTTTACCTCCTAGTTCCTCTGGCTTCAGCCGATGGCCGTGTCAGTCCTGGCTTTTGATGGTGAGCATTTCTGGAGAAAGAGCAGCGTGAGAGGCCCTGAACCTTGACCTCTAAAATTCATACTTTCCCCCTCTTGGTCAGCTCCTACCACCGGTCTGTTTCTCTGTTTTCCTTTTTTCTATCAATCCCTGTCTTTTTCCTCCACTTCCTTTTATCACTTCCATGTTTCCTCAAATGCCTACCACTCCTTTTGTTCTGAACTGTTCTCCTATTCAGTCTGGCTACTGGCTCAGTTTGGGTTTTCAGGCCCTTCAAGACTCACCTTCTCCTCTTGATCCTTGGTATTCAATGTGTTGTCCTCGGGCCAACAGCACAGGCACCACCTCAGCTTGTCTGAGATGCAGAATGTCAGGCCCCACCTACGGAGTCAGAACGCTGATTCCAACAAGACCCGTGATGCACTGTGTCTTTAAAGAACCAGCACTCCACCCTAAATTAGAAGATGCGTTCTTGACAGCTGGCACTGTGACCATTTTTGCCCCATTGCACCCTGGCACTGACCACTATTCCTGGGAACTAGTAGTTGCTCAGTAAATATTAACTGAGTAGGTAGATGTGGGGACCTCATGTACTATGTCCTCTCCCAAGAGGCACTCTAACTCGTTTGTGCCCCCTACTCCACCTTTCACCTTGCCCTTCCCCACTCCTTTCCTCTTCCTCCTCTACCACCAGGGACAGGGTCAGACTGGCTTGCAGGCAAGGAGTTCATCGAAGCCGGTCAGAGACCCCAGCAGACGACGTCATCAGACTGCAAGATTTGCTTATCTGAGCCACAGAGAGGAGCCTGCACAGAAAAGGAAAGGTACCACACTCTTGTCATCTGACAACCAGCAAACCTCAATCAGACATAATAAGGGGCCTGCAAAATAATCAGAAACCATGCTTCTAGACATGACACATGCTGGTTGCAAGTGACATGAGACGTGAGCTCCAGTTTGCTTCCCAGGAAGCATCCACCCTTCTGCTGATTAAATGTACTCATATGAAATACTAGTAACAGGGGAGGGAGGAAGAAGATATGAAGAATACTAAGAAATAGTGTCGTCAAGGAGCTTACAAAAGCCCAGGCAATGAGTCTTAAGATAACCTCTGTTATTTCTGGCTCTTTTCTTCTATCCTAGCGCCCCCTCTCATGTGGGAAGGCTGGAAGCAAATCGAACTGCTGCCTCAATTACACAAGCATCAAGGGCTCGTCAAAGTCTGATTACAAAGGGGGATGAAGGAGGGAAAATCCACAGATGGAGGCTCACTGCACTGGCAAAGCAAAGGATGAAGTGTAGAGATAAGGGACAGGAGCGAGGAAAGAGATAGAACCGAGAGGAAAGAATGGCTTTTGCAGCCATAAAATTTTTGCACTATAAACTTTCGTATATATATTTTTAAAAACCCTCCACCTTGCAGTTATTTAGTAAGCAGGTGAGAAACTTTGGCTCTGAGCTTGCAGACTGTTTGTTCAACCGCCTCGTAAATGTCAAGGGTGGAAGGCTCTGAGGAAGTCTACCCTCAGGGGCTCCCTTGACATCATCCATTCTCCTGCTCTTTGCCCAGCAGCACTGCAGACTCTGGAAAGACACACCAGTGGGAGGCCTGTTTGCAAGACTCCTTCCAGGGGGGCTTCCTTCCTCATTCATGGGCTGGCAGCAGCGCCTTCCCCATCCAATGGGAGTCGGAGGCAGCCGCCCTCACACCAGATTCAATGCGCATAGGCAGACCTCGACAAAACCTACAGAGCCATGCTGTCTTGTGGAGAAACTTCAGGTGACAGTCACCCTGGCCAGGCCAGGTGGGGCAGCTGTAACTCACAGCACGTGGCTCAAGCTGGCTCCGAAGCACGCACACCAAGCAGGGCAGCGGGGGTTCTGGGTGATTAGCGTGTGCGCTGGGCGACACTCTGAGGGGAAGGCACAGAGCCAAAGATCAAGTGACTTTTGCCAGCTGAGATCGTGAATAATCACTGAGAAAAAGCTGATTGCTTAATTACCAGGTGGAGTGTAAACACAGAAACGTGAAAGACAACAAACAAGGCTAGGGGGCAGGGGAACGCGGGAAACTGAGGGTCACTGGCTCCCCCTCTCCACGATTGGCGTGGCCCTTTGCTTTCCAGCCCGCTGCTGTCACATGCTGAACCCTTTGCTGTTCCCCCATGGCACAAGCAACACCAGGCTAGTCATTGATTCATTTTCCCAGGAGGCCTTGTGACAGACAAGAGATATGGGCGGTTGACCTGGAGTCACAGCACACAGATGAGAAACTCTAGGAAGCTGAGGGCCTTGGTCAGGGTTATAGAGAGACTTCAGTCAGGAACATTTATAAGCAAGTTACTTAACATCATGAATGTTCATCTGTGAAATGGGCTACTCATATAGATGGCATGAAATTGTTGGAAAAATTAACCCATATGGACAGAAAAGCCTGTTATTCAATACGTGGAACATAGTAAGCATTAAGTAATAACCAGCAATAACTTTATAGCCAGGAATTATTTTGGAGCTTAAATATTCATCATCTCCAATGAAGAACATGTGTGTAATTCTTATGTAAAAAGTAATCAGAATTGAATGACAATTCCTTCCCAGCCGTTTGAGCAGTGGTTCCGAAACCAAAGAGTAGAAAAATCACCCAGTGCACTTGTTCAATAGCCAGAGTCCGTGACCACCTCCAGCACCCAGCCCTACCCATGACCATCTGATTCCATGTGTCTAAGAAGAGGCCTCTGCCACATTTTATGGACATGATTTGTTTGTGGGCCTATCTATAAATTCACTGAGGGAAGCAAACGTGCCTTGCTCATCTCTGTACCCGCAACTCTTAGCACAGCTCCTGGAACATAGAAGGCACTTAGGAATGTTGCTTGAACATTTGCCCTTGAGACTAGCTTCTAGGGGAATTCTTAGCACAGAACTACATTTAGAGCCTTAATTTTACAGCTTATCCACAGGATGGATGTTGAGCTATAACCCAATAACAAGAGTAAATCCACCAAAAATATTTAGTGCCTTCGCCTGCAGCACCTAAGACAAGTTAGAGGAGAAAGGGCTGTTTCATACCTTCCCAGGAGCAGAGTTTACAGAGGAAATGTGATAAGTCAGAAGGGAACAGGGGGAATGTTTCTAAGCCCAGCAAGACAAGTAAGGAAGGAAAAAAAGGCTGTCCAGAAAAACATGGAAAAGCAGAAGCAGTGAGAATCCCTTTTTCTTCCTACTTCTGCTAGTTTATGCTCAACCGGGGTTTATGACCCTGGCCTCCATCCAGCTCTACCACGGCCCAACTTTGTGATCAGTTGCCCCACCTATAAATAAGAACAGAACAGTGTCCTCCTTCTTGTGAGTAATAAAAAGAAGCCTGGGTCCATCTCTCTGGCCTCACCCCTCTTCCTCCCGCTACACACTCTGATTTCAACCCTGCTAACCTCCGTGCTTCTGAGCTGTCTTATTTGCAATTATTTCTGCCATTACCTCTTTCCTTGGCTACCAAACCACTGCTCATCTTTTAAAACTCAGTTCAAGAATCAGCTCTGCCAGAAGGCTTCCTTGAACACTCAGTCTCATTAGACGCTCCTTCCCCACTCGCGGCTTCCCACAGCATCCATTCATTGTAGAGCCCGTCATGCTTTTCTGGATCTGTCGCCTTGTTTGTCTCCCCATGAGATTCTGAGTAAGGACTGCATTATTCAGCTCTGTACTCTTATCCCTTAGCACAATGGCCAGCACATTACAGATGCCTAACATGTGCTCACGTAATTAATTAATTGGAAATAAGCCTGATGGGGAATATGATCCCTCGGTGTATAAGGGGTGGGATGGAAGGCAAGAGTATCAAGATGCACAGTTGCCCAGGATTGTCACATTCATGTTTTCACTCCTGGGAGAAAAGGATGTGAAGTAAATGACCAGAAGCCCCAGAAGGATTTTCACAGGCAGTGAGCACAGGGCTAGCCCTGCTCCGTGGCCCTACTAATAAAGAAAGTTGGGAAGAGATGTAGGGCATTGTCCCTTGAAAGGCTTTGGAACAGAAATGAACTATCTTTATGCAGCTTTATGCAGGCAAAATTCAATACCAAAAACATAGGGTAAAAAAAAAGCAAACATCCACTAAGAAACCTCCTTAAAGGAAGGATTGGGGTCACCGGATCCTGGTGGGGGGTTAATGCAGGATTGCTTTGACTCTAACTGTAAGTGGACCCCGTTGAACTTTCTTCCCAGGGAAATGTAAGCAGGACTGGCCTCGCTGAGTTAGAGAGCCCTTGGATGTGACATCAGGGAAATGCCTTAGATGCTGAACAATATTCTTGTTCCCCTTTAATAGTTTCCTGGGTGTAAATGGCCCTACAAAAACTATAGGTTATTGAGGAAAGCATTTGTGTCTTTAATCTGTTTCTCTCTCTCTCTCTCCCTCTCTCACACACACATACACACACACACACACACACACACACACACACACACACAGAGTCTAAGGTGGAGCCAGGCAGCTACACAGGCTGAGCATTCAGTCAAAAGAGCTCTAAGTCAATAATGACCCACTCCCCTGGGTTCAGGTTTGACAGACATTTTCAGAATGCTTACTATGTGCCCACCTTAACACGAACAGCTTTGTTCATGTAATCCACACAATTAGTTGATGAGGCTATAGTACTGCTACCCTCATTTCACTGATGAGGAAACTGAGGCACAGAGAGGTTCAGAAACTTCCCCATGTTTACCCAGAGCTGGAATACCAGCTCTGGCCATCTGACCTCAGAGTCTCTGCTTTTTTTTTTAAGTAATCTCTACACCAAACATGGGGCTCGAACTCATGACCCTGAGACCAAGAGTCCCATGCTCCACCAAGTGAGCCCACCAGGTCCCCCCAGAATCCTTGCTCTTACCCACTACTTTATGCTGAAGAGGCAAAGTCCGTGTAGGTGCCAGCTGCTAATGTGTCCCTGACACCACCAGATGTTATAGATCTAATGTGTCTTATCCTTAAAACTTGTATATTGAAGCCCTAACCCCGAGTATGACCGTGTTTGGAGATAGGGTCTTTTGGGCAGTGGTTAGGTTAAATGGGGGTATAAGAGTGGGGCCCTAATTCAATAGGACTGGTGTCCTCCTTAGAAGAGGTACCAGAAAGCACTCTCTCTCTCTCTGCATGAGTGCATAGAGGAAAGGCCCCGTGAGGGCACAGTGAGAAGGCAGCCATCTGCAAGCCAGGAAGAAAGGGGCCTCCCCACAAACCAAGCAGCCTGCACCTTGGTCTTGAACTTCTGGCCTCCAGACTGTAAAAAAATAAATATTTGCTGTTTAAGCCACCCAGCTATGACAGCCCGAGCAACCTGACTCAGCTGCCACCGCCAGTCAGGACACTAAGCTGGACAGGCTCCCAGGTCTCGGAGCTGACCGAACACCGAGGCTCCGGTGGCAATCCTCCCGTAGCTCGTCCTCTGCACACTATCGGCACTTACACGTCCCGCGTCCCGCGCTGGTGTGAAGACCAGCCGTGCTCGCCACGGGTGTGCAAGTGCTGTGCTGATGCTCTCAGCGGCGCCTTTAACCCTCATCACCATCCAGGGAAGCTAGTGCCGTGGTATCTACCTGGTTGGCTGTGGTGGGAATTACATGCAGTGATTTGTGTATAAGAGTTTCTGACAGTGGTCATTGCCTGGTAGATATTTGCTTGGCAAGGTTGTTAACTCTCCCCGTGTCCCAGCTGCTAATTGGTGAAGCTGGGATTTGAACCCTGAACTTTCTGCCTTCAAAGACCAAGGTGTCTGTTTTCCAAGGTGACAACCAGCTCACGTCATAAACTAATTTGACATCATTCCAACGGTGACCTTCTTCATCATTCACCAAGTGATAGGATTTTCTTGCCGGTTCTAGTCACTTTCGTTGAAAAAAGTATGTAATAGATGTGTGTGTGTTGTGTGAATGTGTATATGTGCATACATATTTATTTTTCAGCTGTGAGTTGTGCCCAGGCATGCAGAAAGCCACACTCAGTGAGCATTTCAGGGTGTGACGATAAGGGGTAGAGTCTGGTGGGCCTGGAGTTTCTAGTAGCTGTGTGTCTTCATTCCCAGCCCAGACTCTAATTTCTTCAAAGACAGACAAACAGCAGGGTGAACATTTTTAGTGCCAGCCCATGGCACAGAAGGATTCTTGGTTAATATTTTCCATACTGAGTTGCCCCTGAGGGAAAGAGGAGCAGGTGTCAGGACGGGTTGGCATGAGGCACAAAGAGGTCCATATCCCGTGTAAAAAGCCAACAAGCAGGACTCTTCCTTTGTGCATGGCCCCAGCTCACGTCTTGGACCTACTGATTAAGCACTCAGCAGAAATAGCTGTGTAAGTGCTGGGATGGGACCAGAATCTTAAGGAGCTATTAAAAATAAGCATGGCCCATGACATCATTGTCTGTTGCTCAGTGGAGTCTGGGGAGCAGCAGCGGCCCACTGGCCAACAGGGAGTTAGGTCACGAAGGCAGCGGGAGCAAACGAGGCCAGCGCTCACACCTCCTGGGAGTGGGACAAGCCTGGAGAAATGCAGACCCAGATGACAGGGGTCCCAGCCCTTCCCATGCCCCCAACTCTGCCCCAGGGCTCTGTCACCTCAGTGCTTAAGGGAAGCTAGAATTTTCTTGGTCTCATCATTGATCTTTCTTTGCTATATTTCAAAGTCTTCCCAGGAAGAGAACTGAACACAGAAAGTCTGTCTGGGCCAGTCCTGGGGGCTGGGAGGGAACTCCTCTGCAAAAGACATTCAAATTCCCTGGGAAAGACTTGAAGTTCTACCCCCAGCCAGTACCCCATATGGGTCATCACTGTAGTTAAGCCTTTGTGTCATGTCATGGGTGAGGCAGTCTCCTGGATGGCTGGTTCTGAAGTTTCCTGCACCTGCACCGTCTGCCACAGAGAAAAAGGTCCAGTCTGTGCCTATTATATTCATATCTTTTCTTGCTTCAAGTCCTGAGGTCTTGGTTGTAGACCCCAGCCCAAGTTCCTCTGTCCTTTCCAGAACCACCATGCTAGAATTTCAGTAGTGTTCTCAGTGTTCTGTCTCCCCCAAGTCCCCACATTTCGTCATAGAAAAGAATATTCACAAGGTTCAGGCTTGACCCTCCTCTTCAAACTATACCCCTTCCAAAACAGCCCTGTCCACCATCATCTATAAACTCAGCCATAATTCAGAAAATGAATCCATTCACATTTTGCTCCTACTTAAAACCCTTCAATGGCACTTGAGAGCCTGCAGAATAAATGTCGCATTTTTTAGTCAAGCATGTAAAACCCTCCCAAGATCTGCCCCCAATTCTCCCCCCAGCCACTTTCCTTCCTACGATGTGCACTAGCTGAGTGGAAGTCCCTTCTCCATGCCCAGCGTGCTTTCCCAGCAGGCCATGTTCTCTCTCCTCTAAGCCTCTGCTCAGGCCATCCAACCATCCAGACTGGAGCCTGGGTCACCGTCCTCTATCTCCCACACATCCAGGAGTCAACAGACCCTTGTGGACTCAACTTCATGGACATCTTTCCTATGTGTCCCTTTCTTTCCTTCCTCACCTCTGGGCCAGGTGATTAGAACTGGGCTCTAACTTGTCTCCCCCTTCCCCCACCAACCCCTTCTCCCCACCCCTTCCTCAATTGTCTTTCTAACCTGCATGTCTGACTTTGTTCCTTTCAGCCTAAATGCTCAGTCCCTCCTCATTGCCAGTCCTTCCCATGGTGCTTTCCAGTCTCCCTTTTCCCCACATTTCTTATCAGAAGCTACAGCCAGTCAACATGCTTGCACAATTCTGTACATGCTGTTTCTGTTGCTAGAACCGCCTTCTCTGTAAGGAAAAACTCATCTAATCTTTAAGTATTAAATTAAAAATTCACCACTCCTATGAATTCTCCCTAGAGACTCCAACCAGGCACAGTGGGCATGGTCACCATGCTCGCCACCTTGTATGGTAAGGATCCCCTGGCATCCCTGTGTCCCCATCACACACAAACCCACTGAGGGTAAGGCCTCTTTCTCCTTGGGCCCTGTGTGCTCAGGCACCTGGTGCTGTTTTACTGAATGAGTGACACGAAGAGAGGAACATATCCTCTGTGTTAGTGTCACTGCCTCTGATGGATCACACAGTCCCTGACTTCGGAGACCATTTCTCTTCACTTCATTGGATAACTGGCTATCTTCGAAGAGACAGGAAACTCTCGGTGCCTGCCTCCTTCTCACCCATTGACAACCCTTTCTTAGATCCATGATTGAACATCAAGACTCTAAAAGGCAAACACATTTAAAAAAAAAGGCAAACACATCACAAAATACAAAGCCACACATGAAGGTCTGGGAGAAGGAAGGCCTCCAACTTTTCATAGTGTGGAAAGCATGGGAAGACAGCAGGCTAGCTGTGTATACGACCTTTTACCATGAACCACGGAAGAGAAAGGAGGGCCTCATGGCCCACATCATTGACTCCCAAATATGGGCAGAGGCTAGACATATGGTCTAGGTTAGACATATAGCTCATACTCCACTGTGCAATTTGTTAAGCCCCCACTTTGCAATACCACCATCAGTTTCTAAACTTAAGCAGCCAGAAATTCTTATAAAGCCAATGATCTGAAGTCACTTTTAAGCAGGGAAACCCTTCAGACCCCATTGGCTTTCATTCTATATGATATAGTACCCTCAGTGAATGGGGAAAGTGTCACTTGCCTTCCAAAAAGTGGCAGCCATTTTTCAAATGAGCTCATCCAAGTAAACGGCTGTTTTGAACCCAAGATAAATATATAGGCTTATGTCATAGGAACAGTCTGAAAGAAGCCTGTTCACTAAGTTCTCAGGACCCTAAAGAACCTAAACCACTGCACCTTGCAGGGAAAATCACTGTCCGAGACATAGAGGTGAGAGCTCACGTTCCAAGCCCATTGCTAGGGGCAGAGCATATTAAGTATCAGAGGCAGGGGGCCAAGTTGCTGTCAACCTGCAGTAAATTAATCTGAATGAACTATGCCCATGGATAAGAAGGCCTGTTCCCCTCTACCAGCAAACTTGCCTCAGAAATATGCAAGACTCAAGAACAGGAAGAGGTTCAGGAGGCCAAATTCTCAGGTGTACATAGAAGTTTTGAACTTCCAGAACATTCTCACAATTGACAGCCTTGAGGAATCCAGTCAGCAGATGATTCTCAGAGCCATAGTGATAGCCAGGCTGGAATGATCAGGAATAGGATTAACGTGGAAGGGGCTGGAAGGAGCAGAGTATGCCCCCGTACCTAGGGAAGAACTGAGGAGTGAGAGAGAGAGGACATAGGAGGATATTTAGACCAGATAGCTTTCTAAGGAGGATGTGGCTGGTTAAATAAAAGCTCTCAGTTTTGCTGAGCATCTGATGGATATGGATAAACTGGAGGGAGGGGTGGGGAGGGGGTGCTTCTTCCTCTATTATCTTCTATCTGGCTCTGCATAAACAGAGCAAGAAGGGTTCAAGGTCCAGGGGGCCAACCTGGAGTGAGGGGTGAACATGGGTGCTATATAAAGGCAAACTTGCCTTCAAAACAGCCTTAGGAACAGATGGCCAGAAAGCTTTTCAGAACAGAAATATCTAGTGTTTAATTTGAAGATGTGGATTGCTGCAGTACAAATAACCACCTTCATATTCCCCTTCCAAATTGATATCAAAGTCTGCTCTATGCTCAAAGATCATGAATCAAAGAAAACAGACACATTTCTAAGCTGGGTCAATGTGGGGCAGAGAGAAGCAGCTGATGCCATGGGACAATGTGATGATCCATAAAATGAGCTCATTCCACAGAGGCGGGCATTCACGACTGAGGCAACAATGAGAATTTACACGCCCCAGAAGGGGGGCCGTCTTGATGTAAGCGTTGCAATTCCACAGAGCGTGCACTGGTCCCTGGAGGAGAGTGGATCTAGACCTTAAGGGCTACAGAGATCCACTTACTGTCCAGGCAGATTACAGGGAAAGTCAGAAATTAGACAAGAGTCCAGATGAAGTGAACACGTGGAGGGCCCAGGGTGTAGGGGCCTCATTATCATAGAAGGACATCCTAGGAGGGACAAGGGTCTGTAGCTCAGAGATCACCACGAAGGCCTTCATCATTCAGCTTCCAGGGATAGTCTAACAGGAAGAAGGCTTCAGAACCTGACCCTGTATAGAAGAGGAGCTGGGACGGCTTATGTCTTCCTGCACCACCACCCCAGGTAGGGTGCTCCAATAGCCCAGTTCTACATAGCTCTCCAAGGAAATGTCGTGGCAAACCAGCTGGAGAAAAAAAAATAGGAGCCATGGAAGGTTCTGGCACAGAACCTTTTTTTTTTTCCCGGCAAAGCAAACTTTACTGGGGCTCTGAGGTCAGGGCTCTTCCCTCCAGGTCCTGCCAAAACTTGATAGTTGGAGTGTGGGCCCCTTGTGTTGCCCCCAACAGCTCCATCACATTCAGACTCAGAGGGAGAGAGGCTGGGTGGGGGACCATGGGGTTGCAGCACACCCACAAGAAGGCCACTCTGTATGGTGTTCTAGCTGGCTCTCCCTCCGTCACTGCAGCCAGGCCACTCCTGGCTCCTCATTTCTTGGATCCTGGCTTTTTAGGTTTGAGTGTGGGTTTGGCCTTTTTCACAGGACTCTTGTCTTTAAGGCTGGGTCTCACTGCCTCCTCTTCTTTTTCCACCTTTTTTTTCTTGGCAACACCTGTCTGCTTCTGGGATGCTAGCCTCTTGACTTGTTTAATAGGGGTCTCCTCCTCTAGGGACACATCTACATCAACATCATCATCGTCATCATCATAAGAAAAGAAATGTTGTAGGTAGATAATCTGATCTGGGTGTCAGGGTGAGCTGCTGGTGAAGAGACTAGATGTAGGAGAGGCATCGGATGGCTTCTGTGATAGTTAGACAAGAAATCACGACTGCCTGAATGAGAGAAGTGGCCGTGATGACTTGGGGGAAGATAAACTGTGTGCCTCCACAGAGGTTAGACATGGGGCCTAAAAGCAGGGAGTAATCAAAGACATGGAGCTCGGCTGGTAAGGAAAACGGTGGGGACAGTGGTAGAAATAATGAAGGGGTGTGGTTATAAAGGAGGAGGCAAGAGCATCTTCAGAAATGCTGAGTCGGAGGTGACAGCCAGACAGCAAAGTGAAAGTGTCAAATTAGACCTTTAAAAATGATAGGATTGGATTTAAGGCCAGGACTTGAGATTGTGTGTGTGAGTCATTTGCCTAAAGTAAATTAAATTGCAAAGTAGAAGCATGTGATAGAAAATTGGAGATGTCTGCAGTTACAGAAGTGGATGGTGCAGGCTGGTCAGACTGAAAGAGGCATAGCCAGAGAAAAGGGACACGAGAGAAGAGAAGGTGGTGCAGCAGAGGCCACGGGAGTGTGACAAACAGCACCTGTGGCCACAGAGAGGCCTTCAAACCCTGACTCTAACGTTGAGAGATCCTCTGGAGAACAAGTGGCCTGGTCAATGGCTCTTGGGCGCGCGTTTTTGAGAAAAGTCCTCAGGATGACTCTGGGGACAAAGGCCTGCTTGCTGGAGAGCAGAGGGAGAACCTGACAGCAGAAACCATGGCTCCCTCCCCAAATTCAGCAACAGAGAGAAGAAATGAAGAAATGAGGAAGTTGCGTCCACTGGAAGCATGTGCAGAGGAGGCAGCCAGTCAGGGAAAGGCTCTTTACAAACAAAGAAGGGAGAAAGCCGGGATCCTCCAGAGATGGACAAGGAGGAGACTGAGAACAGATCGGCCCCAATGTCACTGATGCTCTGCATCAGTTAGCCATGCCGTGTAACAAGTCACCTCCCGACACAGTGACTTAAAGCGTTACACTTAATTTGGATTACAGGTGTACATGTAGGCTGGTCCATCCCGTTTTCTGGACCAGGGCTTGGCTGACTTCAGCTAGGTTTGCTCACATATCTGCAGCCAGCTGCTCAGTAGGCTAGGAGCTTGGCTGGCCTAAGATCACTCTGCTGGGCACCTCAGCTGTCCCACTCCATGGCCCCCCATCTCCCAGCAGGCTAGCCCGGGCCTATTCTCAGGCAGTGAGAGAGATAGCAGGGGCCATGAGAGTTCTTGAGGGCTAGTCTGGAGCAGGCACCCCATCACTTGTGCCCTACGCTCTTGGGCTAAGCAAGTCACAAGGCCATCTCCCATTCCCAGGGAGCAGGGGCCCCTCCACCGCCCGACTGGAGGAGGCACAAATTCACATTGCAGGGGACACAGCCACAAGAAAGAGAAGACTGGAGGCCAGTTTTGCAGTCGGTATGCCCTCTGGAACATGGCGCAGAGATGCACAGGTAAAGACGAAGAGAAGGGAAGGAGGTCACACAAGGTCTTGATTTGCCCAAGTCCCTGAGAAAGACAATAGACTGAAGAAGAAGGAGAAAACTGTGGACTGGCCACTGCAAGCCTTAGGTGAGGGAGCCAATGGGCAAGAGGAGTCCCCAGGTAGTACAGTGAGGACTCCTGAGAGCAAGGAGCAGGACTCTCCAGGGACCCGGGGCCACCCAGCGCCTGGGAGTGCCAGCAGAAACATGCTCGGCGGGGCTCAGCAGGCAGAGCGGCAGAGTCAGGGATGCTGGGGGGCCGGTGGTCCCTTGGGAGAGCCACTTTCTCCTCAAAAATGAGGTCAGTGGCCAATTCACCCATTTGCCTGGAGACTCTGACCGGGGAGAAGTCCCAGCCCCTCATGTTTCTGAGTCGCCCTCAGTGTTGACAGGGCTCCCATGAGGAGCCCAAAAAGTGTCAAAAGTAACCGAGTGCCTCTGATGTGACTCTGAAGGGCAACAAAATCAATGAATGGAAAATAGTTCATTTTTGTCCCATTGATTTTTTTTTTTTCTGCTCATTGAAAACCCAGCTCCACGTTGTCATTAAACTAACCGCTTCCCAGTGAAATGCCTTCACTGCCTTTAGGACTGACTCCTGCGTAACCCATTCCTAAAATAAATTATGTATAATGCATCTCATCCTCAAAAGAGTGAATTTTGAGGCGGTTGCATAACCACAGTGGGGCAGTCAATCCAAAGGTTTTTCCACCATGACAAAGCCTCAGTCCCCTCCTCTCTCTGCCCGGCCTCAACCCTCTCGCCACAGCCTCCTTTGTGAAAGTCCTCCCCTCGGAGGCTCTCCCTCTGGCTTCCTCTCAGAGTCCCCCGACTTCTCTGATCTTCTTCCTCCAGCTCCTTGTCTGCTTCCCTCCCCAGCTCTCCCTGCTCAGCCCCCTCGGTCTTGGGTCTTCATCCTGCCCCACACCTCGGACACATCCTGCTCTCAGCTCCGAACAGCAGCTCAGGCAGTGATCCTCATGAGATGGAGGGCATATTAAAATTGGAGGCACACGTGCTGTTTTTAAAAGCCCCACTTCTGTTGATTCCAACGTGCTTTTCCTTCCCTGCACCAAGTCAAGATTCGGGCCTCTCTCCCACCTCCCCCATCTCCCGGGAGAAAGCCTGTTTACACAAATCCCGAGGCTTGGACCAAGCCTCACGTTGGCTGGGAAACCCCCGGACACCCTGCAGGACTGGACGCGGCAGAGGGGCCCGAGCTCTAGGCTAGAAAGTGAGGTGAGCGTAGCAACTTTCAAAAGTGTCCGGGGTCTTGTTTGGCCCTCATTTTGACCTTGTCTATAAATGAGCTGGTATACAAAATACATTTCCCTTGGAGATATTTTTTTTTTAAAGATGGCAGTGGTGTTCAAACTTCCACACTCGGAAAGCATGTTTATTCTTGCAAATCCATCACCGTTCATGGGGAATACTGCCCACACCTTCATTTACAGGATTGATCTTTCTCCTGAGCGTTTCACCTTGCACTGCCTATGAGATCCGTCCACATGGATGTTCCAGTATAAAATTAAAATTCAAAATCCCTCGTTTGGGATTTTATTACTCCCCCTCCAAAATCAGGGCCACCTTGTGACTTCCTTGTTTCGGTTAATAAACCACCATTCACCCAGTCGCTCAGATTTGAGGTCATTTGCACTTTACCTCCCAAACCCTCTCTTCAGCTACCAAATTGAGGCAGTTGCTGCGTCCTCCTTTTCCTGCTTTGTCTTGTGTCCTCTTGATGGCCTTTTCATTCCAACAGGATCTGCTAAGGGCAGCAGGCTCTGGTCACCTCACTCCTAGACCGAGCAACTGGGCTCCTAACAGATAACCCCTCTCCTTCCATTCCATCGTAAGCTCCACGGCCAGATGGAGGCTGGCCACATGAAGCTCCACTTCTGTAGGGTCGCTCCTCAACCCCCAAGCTTTAAGGGCTATCTGTTAGCCATCACTTGAGGACCGAACTCCTTGGCCTGGTATGGGGAGCTTCCTCCAGTGAGACCCTGCCCCACCTCTTCTCACCCATCTCTTGTTCTCAAAGTTCAACTATCTACTCTGGCCCAACTGTGTTCCAGTGCTGTCCCCTAGATACACTGTCCATGTGGTAGTCTCTGGAATGCTCTCTTACTGTTCCTCAATCAGGAATGTCTCCTCTCTTCTTCCCTGCCTTTCCTTCTTTTTTTTTAATGTTTACTTATTTTTGAGAGAGAGGAGAGAGAGAATGCAAGAAGAGGGAGGAGGACAGAGAGTGAGAGAGAGAGAACCCCAAGCAGTCTCTGTGCTGACAGCAGAGAGCCCAATGAGGGGCTCAAACTCATGAACCGTGAGATCATGACTTGAGCCAAAGTTGGGTGCTTAACTGACTGAGCCACCTGGGCACCTGCTTCCCCTGCCTTTCTAAGTCCCAGCCTGAATTCCGAGCCTAGCTCAAGTCCCAATCATCACAGGGTCTTCTCTGACCATTTCCTAAAATAAGGAAAGGAAAATTAGCATTTTCTGCACCTCTGTTTGGGTTACACTTACATTTGTTCCTCTAAAGTCCACTTGAGAATTCTTTTCACCCACTTCTAAGGATTTTATTCACACCCTCCATTCTACTGGCTTTCAGAATATATTATGCTAAAATGTCAGACATTGGTTCTTTGGAGCTTATAAGATAGATACTGCCACAAAATTACCTCATCTTATCCTTAAAAATTATTTCCCACCTTTTAAAGATTAACTTTCTTGGAAAAGCTATGCTTGAAGCAGAGGTTCAAAAAACTATTTTGTAGTAAATGAAGAAAGAATGGAACGATGCTTTTCCCAGGCCCCGTGTCCTCGAGCATCTAAGGACCAGGCACAGAAGGAGTGGAAGCAATGGCGGGATGCTGACTCGCAGCGGGAAGAGCGCTGATTTTGGGGTGTGGGGTGCAATCTTGGTGCTGCCTTCATTAGTTTTATGACTCAATAAATTATCTCAGGACAGTAGGAAAGCTGAGGCCGACAGTCGACAATCAAGCAAAGAAGGATGTGGTTCCCATAACATGAAAAAAAATATATCCCCCGGGGGAGGAGCCAAGATGGCGGAACAGCATGGAAGTTTTTTGTGTCTCACGTCCTTGAAATGCAGCCAGACCAACACTAAACCATCCTGCACACCTAGAAAACGGATCTGAGGATTAACACAACAATCTGCACAACCTGAACCACAGAACTCAGCAGGTACACGGCGCGGAAAGGTGAAGTGGGGTAGAGAGCCACAGAGGGCAGGGAGCCACTTTTACATGAGGAGAGAGGATAGAGATGGGGGGAGGGAATACAGGCAAAGCACCCCCCCCCCCCAAAAAGCAGCTGGAGAGAAAGTGGAAAAGTGGAAACAGCCACAGGGACTGAACTAAAAAGGCAAAAAGGAGAAAGGAGAGAGGAGAGGGTTTAAATTCCATTAAGACTGTAACAGAGGGAGTGCAGAGGCTAAAATGCCACAGCTCCATACCTGGCGGTGCTCGGGTGGGAAGGGCGAATCCCCAGGAGCAGAGTGGAGTCCGGGGGTCTTCGGGCCACACGGGAAGAGGCGGTTCCCCTGCTGGGAGGACACCTGGTAGAAGCTGTGTGGGTCCCCAAAGGCAAGGCGCCAGTGGACCCGGGAGAACAACCACATTCGCTGGTGCTGGAACAATGTCATTAAGGGTGAAGCCTGGTGCCAGACGCGTGTTGTGATTTTCCATAATCCCCGAAACGCTGCTGCTACACTATCTCGCGAACTTTCTCTGGGGTGGGCTGGCACTCGGCCTCAGTCTCTTGGCGTTGGCAGCAGCATGGTCCCACGAACGTTCCCGGGTGTGGCCAGCACCCAGACGTGGCTCAGTGAGACCCTTCCGCAGACGGGCAGAACGGATCAAAGCCACAGTCCCTCAGAAATAACGGGTTGGGAAAAATGGCCACATCTGAGACAAAACCCAGGAGGGAGGTGCCGTTTGGTCACGGACAGTGTAAAAGCGGGGAGTAGACAGAAGCCGAAGACAAAGGACGGGTGCGCGATTGCCGATCGGGGAGAGCAGGATTCCGACACGAGACCGGGTAGCTGGGTTACTCCATTGTCACCATTCCCGCGCATGCGCATACACACCTACAAGCGCCACAACTACCCACCCCAGGAAGCTAAGCAGCGCCATCTAGTGGAGAACGGAGCCGTTACCCTAAGGCCCGCCCATCTGGGCCAAACTCGCTCTTCAGGAATACGGCTCTCCACCTACTTATTTTATGGACTAGAGGTGCTTCATAGTTTGACTTCTAGGGGAAAACGAAGTAATTTGAGTCTTATTTCAGTCTGTTCGCTGGTCCATCTATTCAATTTTCTTTCTTTTTTTTTCTTTTTTCTTTTTTCTCTTTTTCATTTTTCTTTTTCTTGAATACAGAAAAAGAAAAAATTCACTTTTATTTTCAACTTTTATTAAAAATATTTTTCTTGGGGCGCCTGGGTGGCTCAGTTGGTTAAGCGACCAACTTCAGCTGAGGTCATGATCTCACAGTTCATGAGTTCAAGCCCCGCGTCAGGCTCTGTGTTGACAGCTCGGAGCCTGGAGCCTCCTTCAGATTGTGTCTCCCCCTCACTCTGCCCCTCCCATGCTCATGCTCTGTCTCCCTCTGTCTCTCAATAAATAAACATTAAAAAATATTTTAAAAAATATTTTTCTTTAATTTTTTTCTACTTATTGTTTACTCTTGTGTAAATTTTTCATTTCTATTTTACTTCTATCATTTCATTTTAGTCTACTTCAGTGTATTCATTTTTTTCAAATTTTCTAACGATTTCCTTTTTTTTTTTTTCTTCTCTTTCCCCTTTTTTTTCTAATCTATCAAGCCACTTTCAACACCGAGAGCAAAACACACCTAGGATCTAACATCATTTATTCGATTTTTCTTTTTTTTTTTGCATGTGAGGTTTTTTTCCTTTTTTGATTTTAATATTTTTATTTTAATTTTTGTTATTTTAATTTTTTTACCTCATTAATTCCCTTTCTCCCTTCAAAATGACAAAATGAAGGAATTCACCCCAAAAGAAAGAGCAGGAAGAAATGACAGCCAGGGACTTAACCAACACAGATACAAGCAAGATGTCTAAACCAGAATTTAGAATCATAATAATAAGAATACTAGCTGGAGTCAAAAATAGATTAGAAACCCTTTCTGTGGAGATAAAAGAAGTAAAAGCTAGTCAGGATGAAATTAAAAATGCTATAACTGAGCTCCAATCTTGAATGGATGCCATGGCGGCAAGGATGGATGAGGCAGAACAGAGAATCAGTGATATAGAGGACAAACTTATGGAGAATAATGAAGCAGAAAAAAAGAGAGATTAAGGCACAAGAGCATGATTTAAGAATTAGAGAAATCAGTGACTCATTAAAAAGGAACATCAGAATCATAGGGGTCCCAGAAGAGGAAGGGAGAGAAATAGGGGTAGAAGGGTTATGTGAGCAAATCATAGCAGAAAACTCTCCTAACCTGAGGAAAGACACAGACATCAAAATCCAGGAAGCACAGAGGACTCCCATTAGATTCAACAAAAACCAACCATCAACAAGGCATATCAGAGTCAAATTCACAAAATACTCAGGCAAGGTGAGAATCATGAAAGCAGCAAGAGAAAAAATGTCCTTAACCTACAAGGGAAGACAGATCACATTTGCAGCAGACCTATTCACAGAAATTTAGCAGGCCAGAAAGGAGTGGCAGGATATATTCAATGTGCTGAATCAGAAAAATATGCAGCCAAGAACTCTTTATCCAGCAAGGCTGCCATTTAAAATAGAAGGAGAGATAAAAATTAGAAAAAATTAAAGGAGTTTGTGACCACCAACCAGCCCTGTGAGAAATTTTAAGGGGGACTTTCTGAGAGGACAAAAGATGAAAAAAATAATAAATAAAGACCAAAAGCAACAAAGACTAGAAAGGACCAGAGAACACCACCGGAAACTCCAACTCTACAAGAGACATAAGGTAATAAATTCATATCTTTCAGTACCACTCTAAACGTCAATGGACTAAATGCCCCAATCAAAAGTATAAGGTAATGGAATTGATAAGAAAACCGGATCCATCTATATGCTGTTTACAAGACACCCACTTTAGACCTAAAGACACCTTCAGATTGAAAGCAAGGGGATAGAGAACCATCTATCATGCTAATGGTCAACAAAAGAAATCCAGAGTAGCCATACTTATATCAGACAATCTAAACTTTAAAATAAAGACTGTATCAAGAGATGAAGGGCATTATATCATAATTAAGGGGTCTATCCACCAAGAAGACCTAACAGTTGTAAACATTTATGCGCCAAATGTGGCAGGACCCAAATATATAAATCAATTAATCACAAACATAAAGAAACTCATTGATAATAATACCATAATCATAGGGGACTTCAACACCCCACTCACAGCAATGGACAGATCATCTAATCAAAAAATCAACAATGAAACAAAGGCTTTGAATGACACACTGGGCCAGATGGACTTAACAGACATATTCAGAACATTTCATCCTAAAGCAGCTGAATATACATTCTTCTCCAGTGCACATGGAACATTCTCCAGAATAGACCACATACTGGGACACAAATTGGCCGTCAACAAGTACAAAAAGATTGAGATCATACCGGGCATATTTTCAGACCACAATGCTCTGAAACTCGAAATCAACCACAAGAAAAAAATTAGGAAAGGTAACAAATATTTGGAGACCAAACAACATCTTACTAAAGAATGAATGGGCTAACCAAGAAGTTAAAGAGGAAATTAAAAAGTTCATGGAAGCCAATTAAAATGATAACACCACAACCCAAAACCTCTGGGATGCAGGAAAGGTGGTCATAAGAGGAAAGTATATAGCAATCCAGGCCTTCCTAAAGAAGGAAGAAAGATCCCAGGTACACAACCTAGCCTTATGCCTTAAAGAACTGGAAAAAGAACAGCAAATAAACCCAAAAACAGCAGAAGACAGGAAATAATAAAGATTAGAGCAGAAATTAATGCTATTAAAACCAAAAAAAAAAAAAAAAAAACCAGTAGAACAAGTCAATGAAACCAGAAGCTGGTTCTTTGAAAGAATTAACAAAATTGATAAACCGCTAGCCAATTTGATTTAAAAAAAAAAAAAAGGAAAGGACCCAAATAAATAAAATCAAGAATGAAAGAGGAGAGATCACAACCAACAAAGCAGAAATAAAAACAATAATAAGAGAATATTATGAGCATATATGCCAATAAAATGGTCAATCTGGAAGAAATGGACAAATTCCTAGAAACATATACACTACCAAAACTGAAACAGGAAGAAATAGAAAATTTGAACAGACCCATAACCAGTAAAGAAATCGAATTAGTAATCAAAAACCTCCCAAAAAACAAAAGTCCAGGGCCAGATGGCTTTCCAGGGGAATTCTACCAAACATTTAAGGAGGAGTTAACACCTATTCTCTTGAAGCTGTTCCAAAAAATAGAAATGGAAGGAAAACTTCCAAACTCTTTCTATGAAGCCACTATTACCTTGATTGCAAAACCAGAAAGAGACCCCACCATAAAGGAGAACTATAGACCAATGTCCCTGATGAACATGGATGCAAAAATTCTCAACAAGATATTAGCCAACTGGATCCAACAATACATTAAAAAAATTATTCACCACGACCAAGTGGAATTTATACCTGGGATGCAGGGCTGGTTCAATATCTGCAAAACCATCAATGTGATTCATCACATCAATAAAAGAAGGGGAAAGAACCATATGATCTCTCAATAGATGCAGAGAAAGCATTTGACAAAATACGGCATCCTTTCTTGATAAAAATCCTCAAGAAAGTAGGGCTAGAAGGATCATACCTCAAAATCATAAAAGCCATATATGAAAGACCCAACACTAATATCATCCTCAATGGGGAAAAACTAAGACCTTTCCCCCTAAGGTCAGGAACAAGACAGGGTGTCCACTCTCACCACTGTTATTCAACATAGTATTGGAAGGCTTAGCCTCTGCAGTCAGACAACACGAAGAAATAAAAGGCATCCAAATCAGCCAGGAGGAGGTAAAACTTTTACTCTTCACAGATGACATGATACTCTATATGGAAAACCCAAAAGATTCCACCAAAAAACTGTTAGAACTGATTCATGAATTCAACAAAGTTGCAGGATATAAAATCAATGCACATAAATCGGTTGCATTCCTATACACCAACAATGAAGCAACAGGAAGAGAAATCAAGGAATGGATCCCATTTACAATTGCACCAAAAACCATAAAATACCTAGGAATCAATCTAACCAAAGAGGTGAAAAATCTATACACTGAAAACTACAGAAAGCTTATGAAAAAAATTGAAGAAGACACAAAAATATGGAAAAATATTCCATGCACCTGGATAGAATGAACAAATATTATTAAAATGTCACTACTACCCAAAGCAATCTACATATTCAAAGCAATCCCTATCAAAATAATGCCAGCATTCTTCACAGAGCTAGAACAAATAATCCTAAAATTTGTATGGAACCAGAAAAGACCCCGAATAGCCAAAGCAATCTTGATAAACAAAACCAAAGCAGGAGGCATCACAATCCCGGACTTCAAGCTATACTACAAAGCTGTAATCATCAAGACAGTATGGTACTGGCACAAAAACAGACACTCAGATCAATGGAAGAAAACAGAGAACCCAGAAATGGACCCACAAACATATGGCCAACTCATCTTTGACAAGGCAGGAAAGAATATCCAATGGAATAAAGACAGTCTCTTCAGCAAGTGGTGCTGGGAAAACTGGACAGCGACATGCAGAAGAATGAACCTGGAGCACTTTCTTACACCACACACAAAAATAAACCCAAAATGGATGAAAGACCTAAATGTAAGGAAGGAAGCTATCAAAATCCTCAAGGAGAAAGCAGGCAAAAACCTCTTTGATCATGGCCACAGCAACTTCTTACTCAACACGTCTCCAGAGGCAAGGTAAACAAAAGCAAAAATGAACTATTGGGACCTCATCAAAATAAAAAGTTTCTGTACAGTGAAGTAAACAATTAGCAAAACTAAAAGGCAATCGATAGAACGGGAGAAGATAGTTGCAAATGACATATCAGATAAAGGGTTAGTATCCAAAATCTATAAAGAAGTTATCAAACTCAATACCCAAAAAGCAAGTAATCCAGTGAAGAAATGGGCAAAAGACATGAATAGACACTTCTCCAAAGAAAACATCCAGACGGCCAACCGACACATGAAAAAATGCTCCACATCACTCACCATCAGGGAAATACAAATCAAAACCACAATGAGATACCACCTGACACCTGTCAGAATGGCTAACATGAACAACTCAGGCAACAACAGATGTTGGCGAGGATGCAGAGAAAGAAGATCTCTTTTGCATTGTTGATGGGAAGGCAAGCTGGTGCAGCCACTCTGGAAAACAGTATGGAAGTTCCTCAAAAAATTAAAAATAGAACTACCCTATGATCCAGCAATTGCACTACTAAGTATTTATCCAAGGAATACAGGTATGCTGTTTCAAAGGGACACATGCACCCCCATGTTTACAGCAGCACTATCAACAATAGTCAAAGTATGGAAAGAGCCCAAATGTCCATCGACAGATGAATGGATAAAGATGTGGTATATATATACAATAGAGTATTACATGGCAATCAAAAAGAATGAAATCTTGCCTTTTGCAACTACATGGATGGAACTAGAGGGTATTATGCTAAGTGAAATTAGTCAGAGAAAGACAAATATATGACTTCAATCATATGAGGACTTTAAGACACAAAAAAGATGAACATAAGGGAAGGGAATCAAAAATAATATAAAAACAGGGAGAGAGACAAAATAGAAGAAACTCATAAATATGGAGAACAGAGGGTTACTGGAAGGGTTGTGAGAGGGAGGATGGACTAAATAGGTAAGGGGCACTAAGGAATCTACTCCTGAAATCATTGGTGCACACTATGCTAACTAATTTGGATGTAAATTAAAAAAATAAAATTAATTTTAAAAAGTATCCCCCTTCGGGCACCTGGGTGGCTCAGTTGGTTAAGTGTCCAACTTCGGCTCAGGTCATGATCTCACAGTTCACGAGTTCAAGCCCCGCCTCAGGCTCTGTGCTGACAGCTCAGACCCTGGAGCCTACTCTGGATTTTGTGTCTCCCTCTCTCTCTGCCCCTCCCCTGCTCGCTCTCTGTCTCTCTTTCTCTGTCTGTCTCTGTCTCTGTCTCTGTCTCTCAAAAATAAATAAACATTAAAAAAAAATTTTAAGCCTCCTCAATATTTTAAGTAAAGAAGCATATTATTATTACTATTAAATTAACTTTCTTTAACCTGCATGAAAATGTATGGAGCGGGGATGAGGATCAGGACACATTACCCCAAAAATATGGCACCTTGGCACATTGAGTGTTTAAGCTAAAGGAGTCTGAAAAAACAGCAGGTGCAGGAAGGTCACCCGAACCTCTTGCCCTTTCCTCTCTTCCCTGAAACTGTGATGAATCTCCCATGTAAAAAGCACCCTTTTGGGGCGCCTGCGTGGCTCAGTCAGTTAAGCAGCCAACTTCAGCTCAGGTCATGACCTCACAGTCTGTGAGTTCAAGCCCCGCGTCAGGCCTTGTGCTGACAGCTCGGAGCCTGGAGCCTGCTTCTGATTCTGTGTCTCCCTCTCTCTCTCTCTGCCCCTTCCCTGCTTGCTGTCTGTTTCTGTCTCCATCTCTCTCTCTCAAAAATAATAAACATTACAAAAAATTAAAAAATAAATCAATGAATTTTTTAAAAAAAGTACCCTCTCTGCACCAGGAGGAGGGAAGACATTTTTATCACTGGAGATGGAGAATTTGTCTCTTAGAAATCTGTACGAAGCATGTTACACTAACTCTATTTTCCTAGCTACTTCTTCACCATTTACTACCCCTAGCTCAAACCCCTCTGTCTTGTCAATTCTTCACAAATGTATTGTTTCTTTGTCCAAAAGCTGTAAAAGCTTCCTGCTCAGGTCACTTCTTTGAGCCTTCATTCTCTTGTGAAGGCTCCCGTGTACATGTGACAATTTAGTAAAGTTTGTAGACTTCTCTCCTGTTAATCTGTCTTTTTTCTGTTCAATTTCCAGACCCAGCCAGAGACCCCAGAGGGTCAAGGAAAACTTCTTCCTCTCCTCCGGGGGGGGGGGGGGGGGGGGGGGGGGGGGAGATGGAGTTGGTTCCAGTGTGGTCTTTCGGGCTTCCTACCCCCTTGGGTTACCTGACTGTAAGGCCAGCTGGAGCGCTAACCTGAAGAAATGTTCCAGTTTTGTCAGTTCACGCCTTCAGGAAATATCTCTAACTACTATCTCTGACTATCCTGGGCACATAGCAGGGATGGCAGTAAATAAAACGAAGACTCTGCCCTCATGGAACTTGCCTTCCATTCTGGGAACCACCCGGTCCTCACAAAAATGAACAACAGAAAACGCCACACACATAAAATGCCAGGTAGTATGAAGAGCTAAGAAGAATACTAAAGCCAGTGAGGGGGAAAGGGAGCCCCGGAAGGGGAGAGGGCGTTGACGGATATAGTCCACGTGGGCTTGGAGAGGTGACGCTGAGCAGAGACGCACTGACCTCAGATCCACATTCCACAGCTGCCCCGCCCTGGTTCAGGATGGTTCCGATTTGGCCATTATTGCAGGAGGGGTCCTCAAAGGTGGTGTGGTTGGTTTCCATCAGAGTCCATTGAAGGAATACTGGGCCCCCATGGAGTACTCCCTCTTGTCTTCCTTCTCCCAACCGGGGGGGTGGGGGGAGCAAAACCAGACCTTTGCAGTTGGGTGCACCCAAATCCTTTGATTCCTTTCCGTACCCTCCTCAGATACACCAACATCAAAGCAGCATTTGAGGAGGGCGCCTGGAGCGAAGGGGGGCACTGCTGTGTTTGGCTGCTGTGTCTCTATTATCTTGGCCTGGCTTGGCGCCTCCAGACGCCATTACCGACCAGTGCTCCTCTAAGGAAGCCAGAGGAGAGGAAGGAAAATTCAGTCAACCACCTGAGGGAAATCCCATCAACAGTTCAGATGCGAGGAAGTTGGATCTGGTGGCTTTAAGACTCCCTCCGGCAAAAATGTTTTGTCAACGCTGAGGAATGTTACCCCTCTACCATTCCAAATATCCATTCTCCCTGCCCCCATTCAGCTTGCCAGGGCCCATGGTAACACTTAAAGGAAGTTTTACATGATATTTGAAGTTTAATTTTATGTGATACTTGGCCTTTCTCCTTTCTTTCTTTTATTGTTTTCTTGCTTGCTTTTCTTTCACTCTTTTTTCTTTTCTCTGACTCATTAGCTCTGACTCATAAGAAATAAATAATAAATCAGTTCTCTGAATCTCTAAGTCAAAACTTGATGTCCAAATCTGAAAGTAAAAACATTAGTAATAAAAGGACAGGAGAGAGTGAGAGCAGGAGCAGCCCCTCAAGCTGCCCACCCCCACCCCACACCCCACCCCACCCCCGCAGCCTCAAGCCCTTGGATTTGTTTGCTGGGGCTGCCATCACAATGTACCACAAACTGGGTGGCTTAAGCAACAGAGATTTATTGTCTCATGTTCTGGATGCTGATAGTCTGAGATCAGAGTATAGGCAGGGTTGTTTCTTCTGAGGCCTCTCTCCTCAGCTGGCACATGACCGTCTTCTCCCTGAGCTACCACCCAGACTTCTCTCTGCATCCACATTTCCTCTTCTTCTCCAGACACCAGTCACTGGATGAGGGCCCACCCCAATGACCTCATTTTACTCTAATTACCTCTCTCAAGACCCAGTCTTCAAATACAGTCACACTCTGAGGTACTGGAAGTTAGAACTCAGATGAATTTGGGGAGTACACAACTCAGCCCATAACAGCCCTAAAGCTTCAGATCTCTGAACTCCTGCTTCCTTTGACTCCTTCCTTACTCCCTTTTGGGCTATTTATTCTAGAATGGAGGAGTAACAGATGGAGTGTGCAGAGCCAATACTGCCCAAGAGCCTGTCTCCATAACAGCTGCGGCGTGGATGCCATGTCAGTTCCTCCCCTCTTAGAACAGGCGCAAAGAGCAGGGACCACACGGCACCCACCTCGGTCCCATCCCAGCAGGATGGCTGCCTGTGAACCCTGGGACCGAGGGTTCACAGTCTCACTTTAACAAAAGATAGGAGAATGGGTTTCTTCAGTGACAGGCCACTAGGAAAGTGGAAGTTTCTTCTTTTCTAGGGAGTAGTCACAAGTCCACAAACAGAAGGCAAGCATCTAGCTATCCTTGCTCCTCTCACCACACATACATCTTCTGGAAAGGAACCTGGAGCCTTGAGTCATCAGAGGTTAGGACAAGTTCTTACTTCAATCAGTCATGGCTATCCCCTTACTTCAGAGTTCTAGGAAGTTCTCAGGACTCGTCCTAAGCCCCTCTGCCTCACCCTCTGACCTCCTGCCCATATTTCCCTGTGGGGGTAAAGCTGGGAACACTGAAGATTTCAAATTCTCACAGCCCGATGAACAACCCCCTCCCAATCCCCCACAATTGGGTGCTATTCTAGAGTAAAGGGTCAAAGACAACGGTTCCCTCATTCTTCTCCCTCAGACTCAGTCAGCTTTGTAGGGGAAGACAGGCTTATGCAGAGCCCCATGCCTGAATGGCACAATTAACGCAAGACCATTCTCCTCAGACAGTTGAAGACTCACCCTGGGCCAGAGCTTGTGCCGCTGTGCTGATAAGATAGATTCTGAGCGCTTGTGCAAAGCTGTCACAGGATGGCAGGGCTTCAACAATCATGCAGACACAGCCCCTCAGGCATCCCGTCTCGTCAATGACACGAGCTAAACCTCCTGATGTCGTCTGGACCTTGGATGAATCTCTGCTGTGCGCCCCTCCCCTCCTCCACTCTGACCTCTCAAGGAATCAAGGAAAGGTGGGCTGCCCATAGGGAGGTGACAACTGCCCCTCAGAGCCCATCAGATTCCTGCCCAACAGGTTTCTGTTGAACAAGCAAAAGTGAGTTTATTAAACTTACTGAAGAAAAGAGAACACCATCTTACCAGTGTCTTGGCAGTGTTTCAACAGGAGAAGTTAAGGAGGAGTATTTATAGCATTCTGGGGTCTTGGCTCAAAGAATTAAGAGGTGGTCTTTTAAGGGAAGGACCTAGATGAATCAGGCAGCTCCTGACATGATAGTTTAAGTTTTGTGAACACAGCAAAGAGAAGGCCTTGTTGTGAATCTTGACGTGCACACTCTTGCTTGATAAACAAAGTTGTCTGTTTGGGTAAGCAAATTATCATACTGACAAGAGGGCTGTTAGCACCTATAAGAAAACTGCTTGTCTACATAAACTGGCTTGCAGACCATGAGGCTGCATTGTCACAGATAACTCAGTTCTTAGTCCTGCCTTGCGGCCATTCTTCAGCCTGAGCTGGAGAATAAGCCATTACCTTCTAGAGTCATGATCAGCCAAGATCTGCGCTGATGTTTGAGGTGTCCCAATCGTGTATCACGTGTTGATTGTAGATGCTTCTACCTCTGTAAGGACCAGGTTTTCCTGTTTGTGGCAAGCAGAACAATGGCCTTTCAAAGATGCCCATGCCTTAATCCCTGGAACCTATGAATATGTCATATTACACAGAAAAGGGAACTTTGTAAATATAATTAATGTTACTAATACTAAAATAGAAAGACTCTCCTGGGTTATCTGGTGGGCGCGGTATAATCTCAAAAGCCCTAAAAAGCTAAGAGGTCTCTCTAGCTAGAAGCACAAGACATACAGCAGAAGGGGAAGACAGGAAGATTCCAAGTGTAAAAAGGATTTGACATGTCTGCCGGCTCTGAGACGTGGGGGCCCAAGTGCAAGGACCAAAGCAAGGCTTATAGGGGCCCAGGGTACTCTCCAACTGACAGCCAGCAAGGAAATGGGACCCTCTGGTTTATAGATGTTAGGAACTGAATTTTAGCAACAACTTGAATGTGCTTGGAAGCAAATTTTTCCCAGAACCTCCCGGTAAGAGTCCAGTATGCCAAAACCTTGACTTCCGCCTTTTGAAAACTGAGCAGAAGAAACATACTAGCCCAGACTTCTGACCTACACAACGGTGACATAATCAAGTTGCATTGTTTTAATCCACAAATCCACAAATTACATAAGTTAGATGTAATTTGTCATGGCAGTGATAGAAAACTCATACACAACTTTTTGCTGGCTGATAATTTGCTAGATCTTTGGACCCAACAGTAAGTGCACACCAGTATTTGAGCACTACAATGTGACTAATAACAAGAAAGGGGCGATGATCAGAGTCTGTAGTCCACGGCAAGCTAGGAGCCAAGTATGTCCAAGAGAAAAGATTTCATTCCAGTGGGAACAGTTTACAGAACCATAAATGGAGATATTAGTTAAATTACCTACTTTCCTAATGTCTATGCTGGTTTTCCAGATCTATGGAAATTTAAATATAACATTCACCTCCTAAAACAGCACATGTTCCACTTTGAAAGGCCAATATTATATCCCAGGGCTGCTCTATTGTAATCACCATCTGCCCAATATTATAAACTTCCCTCGAGTCAGGACTTCTACGGCAGAATTGTAGTAGCATTATCTAGTTCCCCTGTCAATGGGTGAGCAATAAAATATAAAAATTTCAGACGTGAAATAAAGAGGCTCAAAGAAGAAGAAAATCGTTCAGAATTCTCCTTAAAGATTGGGGCATCAAATCAAGGCTCAGCTTTTTGAGCTATCTAACAACTTCTTCTTCCAAAAGGGAAAATGGATGGGCCAAAAGATATTCTGGCTGGTATCAGAGCCTATCTGAAGGCAGGCATCAGTTTTTCAAATAACAAATCCCCATCTGGCTTGTGAGTTGTAGGGTTTGGGGCTACAAATCCAATCCTAGTTGTTGGGAACCTCCCAATGATCGGTAATCAGCCAAAATATCCCTATGAAGTTATTGAATCTGGTTTGGGCCGTGCTTGGCAAGACTGGTTTGGCACTAATGAGTGAGATTTATAGAAGAGAGATCATTAGGCGCATCTGAAGCAAAGGAGCATGAAGTTGGACTCAAACAGTGAGCTTCTCTGCTAAGGTCTGCAAAAGTAGGGCGGCTCAACGATGTTCCAAGATCCGTGGATGGCTCGTATGTCTCATTGTCATTGTCCCTTTCCAAGGTCTGTTTCTGGGAACACTCCGTTACATAGATCATTTCCTATAAAAGGTTCCCAGGTGTTGTTTCAGTGGAAACAGGATGTTTCCTTCCAAGGTATGATGTGAAAGTAAGTCTCAGATTTTTGGTTCTTGGGGCTTTTTTTGTGTTTGCCATCTAAAAAGTCACCAGGAGGTTGAGGAAACCAACCGATTCATTATAAGGGACTGAGACTGAAGAAAGGTGGGTGGCCACCAAAGAAAAATGAATATAAAGCCAACAGAGGATTTTGTTGTATATTTTAGCCAAATCATTAGCAAATCATAGCCAAATACTGGGCTCTCACCAAGGAGTGATCTGGGATGCAAGGAGCAGTATTAAGGCAGAGACCTTATGGGTGTCACAGTTAAGGGTTAACAAGTATCTGTGAGCAGATTTTTAAAATAGCAGAAAGGAAAGAATAACTAGCTAGGAAAACAAAGAGCAAGGAGTGCAAATTGAAGCCTCATAATCTGTGGATCCGGAAACCTGGATTTCATTTGGTGGACCTTGGGTGGAAGTTTGCAGGAACGATTTACTCCACTGTCTACTTGATCTGGGTATTGGATAGAAGCTGTCCCCTCCTTTCTGAAGATTGTCAGAATTCCCACCTTAAAGCCTCCATCTGGGAGAGTCTTCCAGTGATCTGGGGATGGCTTGTGTCTCTTTGAGAGACATAAATCCAAGGGCCAAGCCCTTGGAGTTTTACTGCTGTGCTAGTCATTTCTTGAAAGTACCTAAGAAGGTTCTTTTTGTTGAAGTCTGAAATCTATCTGTCTCTGATATCTCTTCCAGAAAGCCACATTTTCAGGGTCTGAGTCATGCAAATGTTGTTTAGAAAGATGTTGAGGAAAGGCTGCCCATATCTTTTAATGCTAAAATTGGGTGTGTTATATGAGTTTCTTGCATATTGGGACAAATACAGAATGAAGTCTAGGATCAGAAGTGATATCTCTAGACACAGGGGTAAGCTTTTTACTTGTAAAAGGATAGTTGATGAACACTAGGAGTTGATCTCATTGTCATTAAAAGCAGTATCAAGACCTTAGGCCACAGATGTTCCAGAGGTCTGAGAGTCTTGCTAACTGTAGTTTGTAATTTCGTTTGTATTTTTCAATTTTCCAAAGACTGGGGATGATATGGATAGTGAAGTCTCTGTATAGGTGCAAAGGCTTTGCAAAACTCTTTAAATGATAATCCTTGTAGAATGGATACTCCTGAGAGAGGGATTAGAATTCCCAAGGTTGAGAACACAAAGTCAAGGAATTTTTTCACTACCTTCAGAGCCATAGCTCTCTGACAAGGAAAAGAACCTATCCATCCTGAGAAAAAGCAAGCAGTGGTCATATTTAAGACCATTGTGGAGATGTTCAAAAGGAACTTGAAGCATGGGGTCCTTGTCCATGTCCTGCCCTATTATTTTTTCCTATAGTTTCTTAGCTAGAAGACAATTGTTCATCCCATGTTCTTTTTGCTTACAGTGTCTACAAGTATATAAAATTAGAGGATCTTTACCTTATTGTATTGACTGGTGGGAATAACTAGTTGTTTTATCTACAAGACATTAGCTTTATTCTGCTTTTGTCCAAAAGCTCTTTGAAAATGTTCAGCAATTTTGGAGATCCAGAAATGGAGTTAGTTCCCTTTCCAGTCTTTGATTACATGTCAAAAATCCTATTTCTGACTCAAGGTCATTCACAGACATGAGGTGGGAGCCAAGGTCACATCTGTATCAGGATCTACCCGTGACTGCTGTCTAAAAGTTTTTAAGTGTCTCCCTGGAGTTTTCAACAGACTCATCTTTTCTTTGCTTATAGGATCAAATTCAAGTGCGATCTATCTTCTCATGATAAACTTTCAGGATATACTCCAAAAGAACTGGTTCAATACCTAGAGCTATTGTAACCCTTCTGCTTTCCTATTCCATTCAGGGTCTTTCCGACACTCTCCTGTTTATTCCAATCTGTCTTTTCCATCTATAGTTTTGTCTCTGAGGTTCTGTGTCAGGGGTCCCCAAGACCACCCTCAAGCTCCATGAGTTACTAGGACTCACAAGACCCAAAAAAGCAGCTATATTCATGTTTATAGTTTATTACAGCAGATACAGATTGAAATTGGCAAAAGGGGAAGGCACATGAGGCAAAGTCCAGGAGAAACCAGGCACGAGCTTCCAAGTGGAGTCCCATGGAGTCACATTCCATTCTCCAAGCAATGATGTATGACAGCACATGTACAGTATTGCCAATCCGTGTTCAGTGTTTCCATTGGAGGTCAGTTCTTTCTGTTATGTCTGGACTTTAGAAAACACTTAACAAATTCTTTTAGCTCAGTCTGATAACAGACCTTAAAACCAATCGCAGGGATTTTGTTCTGTTCTGAAAGTGTTTAATGTTAAAAGGCAACTCAGCTTTAGGGCTTTCTCCTCTCTCAGTCAATGGTTTTTCTAGACACTAAGGCCAGAACCAGGGAATTATCCTGTACTTCTTTTCCTCAATGCCCATATCCAATAAGTTATCAGGAACTGCTCTCATTTCCTGTGCAATGTTGATCTGTTTATGGAGTAGTTGAACGCAGATATTGGAAGAAGAAAGGTGTGTGTTTCTGTGTGTCCAGATAACATAAGCAGATGTCACACAAGAAGAAGGAAGTAGTACGTTGCCTGGCATGCATTTAAACAGGACTCATTGATTACATGAGATTTTTATAGAAATATGTTTTTGCAGAGTTGCCAGTTTCATTTTGTAAAGCAGACTGGTTCATAAAGGAGATCCAAAGGATGCTTGGGGTGGCTTTTATGCCGTTTATCCTGAGGTTTTGTGTGTCTCTATTCATTGATAATAGCAAAGAGGAGAAATGTTGGCACATTTTATCATTATCCAAATAAATGAAATGGTTCTCAATAACTTCCTTAAGATAAATTGCTGATTTCCATTAAAAAAGAAAAGACAGAAGCCCTTTATAGAATGACCTTGGCCTCAGGAAGTTTTGCAAAAACAAGTACTTTCTATAGTCCATTTCTAGAACTTACATTTCTTCTGGTAAGCATTGCAAAAGGCAACATTTGCATGAACATGCAGAAAGAAAGAAAGAAAGAAAGAAAGAAAGAAAGAAAGAAAGAAAAAGAAAGAAAGAAGGAAAGAAGATAGATAGATAGATAGATAGATAGATTAAGCCATGGTAGAATACTCACAGGTTTTCTGCCTATTATTGGTGCTAAATTCAGGGAGATTCATGGAGTTTCTCTCCATAGAGTTGCCATAAACGCTGTGATCTTTAGAACAGTTACATGTAGATGATTTGAACTCCATAAGATCAAAGCCTACAGCATTTCCAGTCATCTCCCTACCCTCTTCTACAGGTCCAAACTTGTACTTCTCAGCACCATGCTTCTGGATTGCTCCTAAGATTCTCCCAGAATTCCCCATGATGAATCTGAAGGACAGTTTCTAGGTATTGTGGCTACCACACTAAAGGATTATGATCCATGAAAGAAAGAACTGATAAGCTGGATTTTGTTAAAATCAAATATATGTAATGCTATGGTGATTAATAATATCCAATTGAAGATTATAAGCATTATTGAATTCACAATGGCTTTTTGTCTTTCTGAATTTTCTCAGTGAACACACACAAATAAAACAGCGACACCTATGTGTAGATTGTGGGCCAGGTTTGGGGGATGTTATGGATGAAAGTTTGTGTCCCCGGCCTCCCCGGAATTTATATTTTGAATACCTAACCCCTAATGTGATGGCATTTTGAGGTGGTATTTAATGACCTTTGGGAGTTCATTAGGTTTAGATTAGGTTGTGGGGGTGGGACCCCCATGATGAGATTAGTGGCCTTATAAGTAGAGAAAAAAAGAGATCTCTCTCTGGGTGCATACACTAAAGAAAGGTCATGTGAGCACACAGCAAGAAGGCAGCCACCTGCAAGCCAGCAACAGAGATCTCACCAGAACTCAGCCATACTCACACCCTGATCTTAGAATTCCAATCTCCGTAACAGTGAAAAAATAAATGTCTATTGTTTAAGCCACCCAGTCTATGGTATTTCGTTATAGTAGTCTGAGCTAAGACAGGGGAGAAGAAAATGTATAAAAGTTTGTATATTTAAAACGTGTTTCTGAAAAAATCAGGGACTGAAGAACATATCAAATAACACCAGAAAGACGAAATCAGCCATATCCAGAATGTGAGAAATTCTGCTCCATAAGTGAACTGATTTTCTCAACAAATAAATGGCATAATAAAAAAACAAGTAGGAAGGGCGCCTGGGTGGCTCAGTCGGTTAAGCGGCCGCCTTCAGCTCGGGTCATGATCTCGCAGTCTGTGGGTTTGAGCCCCACATCGGGCTCTTTGCTGGCACTTCAGAGCCTGGAGCCTGCTTCGGATTCTGTGTCTCCCTCTCTCTGCCCCTCCCCTGCTTGCTCTCTGTCTCTCTCTGTCTGTCTCTGTCTCTCTCTCTCTCAAATAATAAACATTAAAATTTTTTTTTTAAATATGTGGGAACACTGCCAGGGGTTTAAAGACACATCAGCCAAATACAGCGTGTGGACTTTGATTAGATACTGAAACAAACAGAAAACTAAATTGCTGAAATAACTAGGGAAATTTGAACACAGTCTGAGCACTAGATTGCATTCTGGAATTCTTATTAATTGTGTTGGTGGGGATAATGGTTTTGGTATTTTAATTATGTGAAAAAATGGCAGAAGGATGGGTAGACAGATGAAGCCAGCTTGGAAAATGTTAGCTAGCTGGGTGATGAGTACATAGGGATTCGGGTTTTTTTTCTCTACTTCTCTGTTTTGTGCCAAATTTTCCATTATAAAGATTTTTTAAAGCAGGAAAAAGTGATCTTTCTATTTGAAAAAGTTGGGAATCAGTCTCATAGGAATGATGCAAATAACTAATTCATATTCAGTGACAGGGAAATTTATATATAAAAATTGAAATACAAACATATATATGTGTATATATATATATATATATATATATAGTTACCCTTTTTCTTAGCTGACCTAGAAGTGGTGCTCTGTTACGTCACCTGGGAGACCCTAATTCATGTGCACTCAGCACACACACTCCACTGTGGCACCTCTGATTAAAGTTTGCTATTATTTACACCACCCTCAGGCCAGTGGCTTATACCTGAGAAGTAGCCTCCACTTCCTCAGCTTAAAACAGGCTGTGTTACCGTGGGGGCCCTTTAAATAGAGCTGAGCCAGAATGTAGGGAAATGCCCAGCAGCTCCCTCCCCATCACTTCCAACCCCTAATAGACTCCTACTTGCCACTGCAGGCTTGTGGTCAGCTCTTTCAGGATTGCACTCTCCATGCCTGGCCCAGCCTCTGGTCTGGCTTCTGGCCTCTGTTATCTTGCTCAGTCTCAGCTCTGACAGGTACTTTCAACTTCGGATCCTTCTGCCTTTGGCAAAAAAAAAAAAAAAAAAAAAAACAGCACAGCTGCCACTTTGCACTTTCCTAAGGTCCATCTTTCATGTCTTTGGTCATACTATCTCTCTTTGGTATGACTTTGGTCATACTACAATCTACAATCTATAATAGGGAATGTTCTTCCCCTATTCTTTCTATCTGACCAACACTGCTCCAAGAAGCCTATCCAATATGTCCCCTTCCCACTCCAAGACTGAGTTGGGTGTCTCCATCCCATGTTCCCATGATGCCATATTCTGTTATAATCATCTTCTTAGATGTCTGTCCCTCCTACTCAACTTTGATCTCCTTTTCATCCTTGGCATCCAGCACACTGTCTGGCACATAGTAGAAAATACCTGACATATGTTTGTCGGATGGATGGATGCACACATGGATGGATGGATGCATGGATGGATGAAAAGTTGCTTTGGCCAAGAGGCCCAAAAGGCTTATATATGTAGGTCTTTCAAACCAGGAGAGGAGAATCTAACTCCCTTCTGGTCTATTTGATCGTATCTTCTCTGTCAAACACCCAGGCACATTACACAGGCTTACCCTCAATAGGAAGTATTCTGGATCTACTCATTGTCACTCTCTTATACCTAAATATATTTGAATAATGATATTGATGTTGATGAAAGTAACTACTGCAATAACAATCACATCCCTTCATATAGCATTTCATATTTTAGATACTTTTAATGTGCATTATCTTATATAATGATATAGGCTTCTTAAATATCCATTTAATTTAAGTAGGTGGGAGGTTATTCTGTCTTCACAGAGGAGGTACTAACTGAGGTCCAGAAGGATTAAAATAAGTGGCCTGGTTTATACAGGAAACCATGTTTTATGACTCCTCATTTTGATTTTATTTCAATGGAATCACACCAAGTTGTCAGATCAAGGATAATCAGTTTTCTGTCACTGAATATGAATTAGTTATTTGCATCATTCCTATGAGAGTGATTCCCAACTTTTTCAAATAGAAAGATCACTTGTTCCTGCTTTAAAAAATCTTTATAATGGAAAATTTGGCACAAAACAAAGAAGTAGAGAAAAAAAACACAAAACCCGAATCCCTATGTGCTCATCACCCAGCTTGCTAACATTTGCCAAGCTGGCTTCATCTGTCTACCCATCCTTCTGCCATTTTTTCACATAATTAAAATACCAAAACCATTATCCCCAACTAACACAATTAACAATAACCCCAGAAGGTAATCTAGCACTCAGACTGTGTTCAAATGTCCCCAGTTATCTCAGCAGTAAATATATTTATTTATTTATTTATTTTTATTTATGTGTATTTTATATATATTTATATATAATGAAGTTTAGATACCTCTCCACTGCCTCTTCAGGTCAAAAATCCATCTGCCCTTTGATTTGGGGGTGGTGAGTGAAGGTGCCCTTCTCGCCTTACAGCGGCAGAGCAAGCAGCCTTCTTTGACATTTGGGTCCAGCAGATGGGCCCATGGAGCGCGTCGACACCGCCAGCCCTCACCTCCCAGCTCCTGTCTGACTCACACATCACTTGTCTCCATTTCCATAGCTAAGGATAAACTTCAGTGCCGCTGCCTGCCCGGGAAAGGCAGCTGAGATACAACGTGTAGTTGCGGAAGCTGCTTCTCTTTCCACGAAGCTGGGGTCAGCGCCTCATGTAGAAAACCGAGACACAAGGAAACACTGAAAAATCCTAGGATATCTAGTTGTGCAACTGTTCCTGATTATACGCTCAGTATTCCTCAACATCTCAACATGATTTTTCTTTTATTCTTTAAAACCGTAACCATAAAAAGTAATGACATCACATGCTAGAGTCATCTTATAAGTGACACTGTGGGACTCTACGCTCATGTTTACCTCTGTGCCAACAGAAGGCCAGATTGTTTTGAGCTACTCTATGAACACAGGTGGCCAAGCGATTTGAATCAAAACAATTACCACATCTACCCTCCCACAAGAGTGCATTTAATCTGTATGTAATTTACCTTCTTTAAAAAAATGATCTATAATACTGTTTCTTCTTCAAGTAAATAAGATACTTTTAAAGAACTCAAAAAAAATTTTTTTTATGTTTGTTTTTGAGAAAGAGAGAGAGAACGAACAGGGGAGGGGCAGAGAGAGAGAGGGAGTCACAGAATCCGAAGCAGGCTCCAGGCTCCAAGCTGGTAGCCCGAAGCCTGACACGGGGCTCGAACCCACAAACCGCGAGATCATGATCGGAGCCGAAGTCAGATATTTAACTGACTGAGCCACCCAGGCTCTGCCTAAAGAATTTTTAAATAGCATCTCACTAAACTGGCATCGGAGATTGACATGTTGGCCATTTTGATCGGTTTTGAGATGTGACTATCCTGAAATGGCAAACACAGCCCTGAATTTACTAATATTATTTGGACCCATATACTAAAGTATGTTCTTGTCATTACTGTTATTATTATTAATTATTGTTATTATTATTATCACTATTATTGAAGTCAAAGTAAAGAAATGCATTAAACGTAGAAGTGGTTATAAGACCGCAAGTTTCATCTGTAAGTCCAACAAGTTGCCTTCAAGAAGCCCCATTATCTGTCAGTGCACAGTAGCAACTCTACTAGCTTCCGAGTTAGTTCATGCAGGGCAGATCCCTGCTCCCCCATTGCCCATCTAGGTGCTTCTCTAACTCAGCTTCTTCAGCTAGGAAATGGGAATAGTAATGATAATATCTCTTAAATCCGGTTGTTTTAAGAACAAATGAGTAAATAAATGTAAAGGTCTTAGAACAGCGCTTAGAAAAGTGCCTGGTACATAGAAGTAAAAAAAGAAAAAAAGAGTCATGAAATTTTCATGGTTTTAGTAAGATGTTGGGTACCTTCTTCACACCAAGGGGGGCACTTGAATGGTTACCCAGGACTGCCCTTTGTGTGTCCTCGCTGCCTTCAGGGCTGCGTGTTGGAGAATGGGGGCCCTCATGGAGGAAGTGGCCTATACGAGCTTCAGGAGTGTTCAAAGGTGCTTGATCCTTGGAACCCAAGGGTTAACCCTGAGTCCCGTGACATGTTTTGGGTTCCACAAATGTTTTGACTCCAGTTTATAATATAATTTCTTAAACTGTAGGAAGACTCGACACAATCTCAAATATGCCCTATGCTAACTTGATATTGAAGATAACCAACCAATGCGTTAACTCCATCCTGTGTCATTAACTTGTTTTCACGCAGACCTTAGAGAAGAACTCCCACTGCCAGATCTGGGGATATATTTGAAAGTCTTACAAATGAGTCACTGATTATGAAGTCTGTAGCTCTACACTAATCTTTCTAAAATTCAAACATGCACAAACTAAAATCAAAAAGTAAAAATAAAAATGTATGTATAGTCCCAATACTTAATGAGATACCAGGCAAGGTCGGTTGGTTTGTTCATTCATTCCACATTCATTTTACGCCAACTAGTTGGTAGGCTCTTCTATAGGCACTCTTTTTTTTAAGTTTATTTTTGAGAGAAGGAGAGAGAGCACACACGGGAGGGGCAGAGAGGGGGGCGGAGAGAGAGAAAGAGAGAGAGAGAATCCCAGGCAGGCTCCCCATGGTTAGTACAGAGCCCACCCCGGGTCTCAAACTCACGAACTGTGAGATCATGACCTGAGCTGAAATCAAGAGTCAGATGTTTAACTGACTGAGCAGCCCGGGGCTGGGGGGGGGGGGGGGGAGAAGGGGGGGTGCCAGGAGGCACTTTCATATAGCTATGAACAAGGTTCAGGCACATTTACTCAGCTTGTACTGACCTATAATTAATATGCAATAACAGTAAAACCAGAACACTTTGCACTGTGTTATTGTCATAAAATTGATAGGCTTAGCATTTATTCTAAGTGTGGGTGTGTATGGATTGATTTCTATATTTATGATAAGGAAGTAAGCTAGTTGTTAGATATAGCTGGTAATTCCACTTTGGAACAAAAAAGTCCTATGATTCCACTTTAGTGCTTTTGGACCAGTTTGAGCAAAGAGAAACTTGAAATTGCAAGGTGAGCTACTCATCTGTTCAAATCTGGATTTCCTTGGTACTGTATATTCAAAACAAATTACAGAAATAAATTGGATATTGAGCCTTGTATAAGACTGCAAATGTCAGCCACAACCATGATTTCCAGTTTTTGTGTTCATCAAAATAAACTCAGGGTTCTCTTTGATCGACTTTGTAATAATTAGGAAAACATAAAAGTATGCATTTATTGAATAAATGTATACTTACAAAATGCTACATTTATATGTTTAACATATTGGGATACTGAAAAAAAAAACTGTCTGGAAAAAACTATACTCCTGACATTTTTTAAAAATATTTTTTTAAAGTTTATTCATTTTTGAGAGAGAGAGAGAATGTGAGTTGGGGAGGGGCAGAGAGAGGGAGACAAAGTCTGAAGCAGGCTCCAGGTTCTGAGCTGTCAGCACAGAGACCAACTCAGGGCTCAAACCCACGAACTGCAGGATCATGACCTGAGCCAAAGTCAGACGCTCAACAGACTGAGCCCCCCAGGCACCCCATGCTCCTGACATTTTTAAATTGCTGGTCTGGGGTACCTGGGGGACTCAGTCAGTTCAGCGTCCAACTTGGTTTTGGTTCAGATCATGATCTCACGGTTTGTGAGTTCAAGCCTTACATCAGGCTCCATGCTGAGTGTGGAGCCTGCTTGGGAATCTTTCTCTCCCCCCTCCCTGCCCCTCCCTGCACCACACGTCCCCGCCCACTCATGTGTGCCATTGCACACACACACTCTCTCTCAAAATAAATTTAAAAAAATTTCTTTATTTAAAAAATAAAGGGGCACCTGGGTGGCTCATTCAGTTGAGCCTCTGACTTCAGCTCAGATCATATCTCATGGCTTGTGGGTTCGAGACCCGCGTTGGGTTCTGTGCTGACAGCTCAAAGCCTAGAGCCTGCTTCGGATCCTCTGTCTCCCTCTCTCTCTGCCCCTCCCCTGCTCATTCTCTCTCTCTCTCTCTCTCTCTCAAAACTAAATAAATATTTAAAAATTTTTATTAAAAAATTGAAAAAAGATAAATTGCTGGTCTGAAAAATCCAGCAGACTGAGGAAGGGAGAAGTTTTGGTTAGTTCCACCCTCATAAAAACAAAAGCAGGAAACTATCAGGGTTTCCAGTTACTAATATGGGAAAGGGTCAGAAACAGGATAATTTCCTATGACAATCCTGTAAGCTTCTAGAACCTTCTTAATTCCCCCAAGTTCGGGTTTTGGGGTTTGTTTTATACCTCCACCCCCTTTCTCCTTGCCCTTCCTTAAGTATTGGCAATAAAACCGTTAAAGCAGAAGGTCTGTAGTTCTATTTAAGAGCTACAAAGAAGAGAGCAGCGGGGGAGACTGTGTCCCACCCCATTGTAGAAGCCTGGTCAGACCCGAGAGCTCTGACTTGACAAGCGAGGTCACACCCGTAATCCCGGCTCTCCAGCCTCCCCTGTGCTCTCACCTGCCTCACCTGTGCTCCCGGTGTGGCTGGCAGTGTTTTCCCTTATGCCTGATCAGCTTTCTCTTTCCCCCTACTTACGGGAGTTCTCCCAAACATTCAGCATGCTGCCAAGTTCCCTGCTCTACCTCGTCTTCCTCAAAGGTCACATAAAACTGAGCATTATGGTCAGAGACGTAACCTGTGTAGTGGTTAAGAACATGCAGTCTCCAGCCAGACAACCTGCTCATCACTCGGCATCTACATGCTGCCTTGCTGTCCTCATCTATAAAATAAGATACAAATGTGATGGTGAACTTTCTGTGCCAACTGGCCCACAGGTTGCCCAGATATTTGGTCAAACATTATGCTCGGTGTTTGGGGGTGAGATTAACATTTCAGCTGGTAGACTGAGTAAAGCAGGTTGCCTTCCCTGATATGGGAGGGTCGCATCCAAACAGCTGATAGCCCCAGTAGAACGCAAAGATGAGCCCTCCCCTGGGTAAGACAGGGAACATTCCTCTTATCTCACTGACTTTAAACAAGAACATTGCCTTTTCCTGTCCTTGGACTCAAACTGAACCCTGGATGTTCCTGGGTCTCGAGCCGGCTGGCTTTTGGACTGGAACTTCTACCACTGGCTGTCCAGGCTCTCTGGCCTTTAGACTCAGCTGGAACTACACCATCATCTCTGCCAGGTCTCCAGCTTGCCAACTGCAGACCATGGGACTTGTCAGCCTCCACATCATGTGAGCCAATTCCTTACAGCCTTACAACCTTCCTTACAACCTTTTCTCTATTAGTTTTGTTCTCTGGAGAACCCTGAGGCCCCTTTCTCACACGTTGGGTCAGCAATCTAATGGATGTAGGGCATTTAGAAAGGGACTCAGCACATACTAAGTGCTCAGTAAGTGCTACCCGACTGAACACATAATATTGCCTCTTTTCTCTTCCATAATCACAGAAATGGCAAAAGAAACATGAAAACAAATCCATAGCAGCACTGGGAAGTCAAGAAGCCAAGCAGCAGTCCACATCAGAAGAAGTCTCTGAAAGGTAAGAGGGAAAACATTTACAACAAAGGCCACAGAACTAAGGAAGCCATGAATCCAACAATTGAAAAAGGACAGCTCTAAACAAAGGGGGAGGGAAGGCTTTTCCATTGGTCTTCCAGAGGACCTTTCAAATCACTGGTACCAGAGGATTAAGATAAATTAATTAATCACAGGGTGATGGAATAGCTGTTTCTAATTTCCTACTTTCAGAACAACTTATTCGAGTGTTAACCTCAGTCAGATTTGAAATACTGCTTACTAAAATGGGAATTCTAGCTTTTAATTTTTAACCTATAAGTCAGTGTCAGGGCTAGAGAATCACAGCACTGTTCCAGATAACCTAAGGCCACTGTGACATTGAATAGTCTTATCCCAGAAGATAAGTCACATACATACTTTAAAGTCATGGTTCTCAAGTTGGGCCACACGTTGGAATCATCTGTGGAGATTTTGAAACCAGCGAGGCCTAAGGTGAAGCTCTAGAAGGTTGGACCTAATTGTTCTGAGGTGCAGCCTGAGCATCACGATTTTTTTAAAAGCTCCCCAAGGTGATTTGAGTGTGCAGCCAATGTCGAGAATGTGCTAAATAGAAGTCAACTGTAGTAATCCCTCCCTGTCACGAAACTAACAGAAATGGGTTATTAGGTTGAAATGTATGAAATTGTCCAACATCCAACCATTTTTTATGCATAAATGTGGCAGTTTCATATGGTTCGTTGAATATTGGAAATTGGAGGGAAGGGGATCTTTGTTATGTAGTGGCAGGAAGTTGAGCAATACTGTCACTTTCAATAATGTGGAAAATAAAAAATATACCCAATGAACCAGGTGATCTATCTGGAAATATTTACGGGAAAAATGCTCATAATATTTATGGGAAATGTAATAGGAGAAAGATATACTAAAAGAAGGACTGTGAAACATGAAGGAACTGGAAATTTATGGTTTTGAAAATTCTCAACCTCTCTAGACCACAAAGGATGCTAAAATGAAGAACTGGCTTCTGAGCAAAGATCAAGTCAAGGGCACTGCCAGGAATTCATCTTCTAAGGCTAGTAGAGATTATGGCCATAATATCCTTTGTTACACCTCAGAAATATCAAAGGTGGCCCCTCAGTATACCATACCATTTTAAAAAGACCCTTTAGGGGGTTGGTATCCAAAATCTATAAAGAACTTATCAAACTCAGCACCCAAAAAACAAATAATCCAGTGAAGAAATGGGCAAAAGACATGCATAGACACTTCTCCAAAGAAGACATCCAGATGGCCAACTGACACATGAAAAAATGCTCAACTTCACTCATCATCCGGGAAATACAAATCAAAACCACAATAAGATACCATCTCACATCTGTCAGAATGGCTAACACTAACAACTCAGGCAACAACAGATGTTGGTGAGGATGCGGAGAAAGAGGATCTCTTTTGCATTGTTGGTGGGAATGCAAGCTAGTGTAGCCACTCTGGAAAACAGTATGGAGGTTCTTCAAAAAATTAAAAACAGAACTACCCTACGACCCAGCAATTGCACTACTAGGTATTTATCCAAGGGATACAGGTGTGCTGTTTCGAAAGGGCACATGCACCCCCATGTTTATAGCAGCACTATCAACAGTAGCTGAAGTATGGAAAGAGCCCAAATGTCCATCGATGGATGAATGGATAAAGAGGTGGTATATATACATAATGGAGTATTACTTGGCAATCAAAAAGAATGAAATCTTGCCATTTGCAACTACCTGGATGGAACTAGAGGGTATTATGCTAAGTGAAATTAGTCAGAGAAAGACAAATATCATATGACTTCACTCCTATGAGGACTTTAAGACACAGAACAGATGAACATAAGGGAAGGGAAGCAAAAATAATACAAAAACATTAAGAGATTCTTAAATATGGAGAACAAACAGAGGGTTACTGGAGGGGTTGTGGGAGAGGGGATGAGCTAAATGGGTAAGGGGCATTAAGGAGTCTACCCCTGAAATCACTGTTGCACTATATGCTAACTAACTTGGATGTAAATTTTTTAAAAATTAAATTAAATTTAAAAGACCCTTTAGGGGCACCTGGGTGGCTCGGTCGGTGGAGCATGCAACTCTTGATCACGGAGTTGTTAAGTTTGAGCCCCACCTAGGTGAGGAGGTTACTTAAAAATAAAAACTATAAAGATAAATAAATAAATAAATAAATAAATAAATAAGACCCTTTAAAAATGTCAAGGCTATACCTAACAGATCTTCTGGAACAAATAGGAGGCTTCTAGAAAGCTGAAGGGTATTTCCCTCAGCAAAATCCCAAGGAAGAGAAAAGTTTATCTCAAGATTTGTGGGTGTAGCTTTTGTTTAATGGAGTTGATCTTGGTAAGATTTTCAGGAGACCCACAAAGCTTCCAAAGGAATTATATCAACACAAACACTTCCAGCTTGGATGGAAAAGACAAAGAAAATATAAAATAAGAAGAAGTATTTGGGCCCTTACAGTTCTCCTGACAGGAAACAGGCTAAGAGAACTCTTAGCTACAAACACTTGTTACCTTTCACAGAAAAGGAAGGATGACTAAGCAGAACCAAGAGCCCAGAGGGAAGGTGCATGAATCACAGAAAATAAAGTTTCAGAATGAGTAAAACTGAGTCCGAATCCAGGGACTTCGAACATCTGCTTTTCTGGGTATTTATATGACAATTCAACTGCAGGCAAATTTATTGTGATTATAAGATAATAAAGGTGTGAGACAGTAGAAATCAGAAGAGTTGTGTCTGGGAGGGTGAGGGAAGAGGCAATGTTCTATATCTTACGTGACTATAGGCATTTATCAAAACCTATCAGATTGTACCCTAGAAATATTTCCATTTAGCCATCTGTGCATCTTATCTGAGCTAATGAAATCTAGGAAGATTTCATTATCCGACTGACCTAGCATCATTGAAAAGATTTCTTTTCCTTATTCAAGATTTTCTTGACTATTCGGAGCCAACCTAATGCATCTTCACTCTTTGCTGTCTCCTGAAAATGCTTTGATGATATTCGAAACTGTCTAAACATCAAATGTGACAGACAGTTTCCCACTTTGACCTTACGTATTTTTTCCTCTATCATTTAACAGTTTCAGCCATTGGCCCTTAAAACTTTTTTCCTTTATCTTCCAAAACAGCATTCTCTTCTGGTTTTTCCTTTTTTTCACATGCTCGTCCTCTTCCCCCAGGAACCCACTCATTCTTCAGGCTTCTTTTTGCTTCTGTTACCAGTCTTTAAACCCTTCCCAGGTGATATCTGGTCCAGATCTTTAACATCCTCTACTCATGGGTGACTTCCAAATGTTATTCCCAAGCCAGATTTCTTTAAAAAAAAATTTTTTTTTTAACGTTTATTTATTTTTGAGAGAGAAGGAGACAGAGCACGAGTGGGGGAGGGGCAGAGAGAGAGACACACACAGAATCCGAAGCAGGCTCCAGGATCTGAGCTGTCAGCACAGAGCCCGACACGGGGCTTGAACTCACAAACTGTGAGATCATGACCTGAGCCAAAGTGGTACGCTTAACCGACTGAGCCACCCAGGCGCCCCCTCCCAAGCCCGATTTCTAATTCTCAAGTGTAGACAAGGATGCTCAAATGTATCCAAAACTTAATTTATTAGTGAAATTAAGAAGTCTGGTAAACTAACTAGAAAAAAATTTACATGCAGAAATGTAAAGATCAGTCATCAGCACTTCTTTAATTTCCTGTCCCATCACATCTACAAACTTCTTAAACGTCCTTACCACACCTTCATCCTTCTCCTGTATCCCAAAATGTACCAACAAATCTAAAAATCTCCTTCAGTTACGTCTTCCAGCGTGTTAGTCCCCAGGTTCTGATCACTTGACTTACTAAGTGCCTTTCCTCACCATCTCCCGTCCCACCCCACTGCCACTGACTGCTTAGTTTCAAGCCCTCCCTGTCTCCGCCATGGATTTACAACAGCCTTTTTGCCTGATCTCCCTGTATTTTCTCTCACATCTTTAGCTTCCAGACAAAAACCTCTCAGTTGATATTTATCATTGCCTTTTACTTCCCACAGACCAAGTGATTAGTTCTCTCAGGTAAGTCACACCAGACCCACATTCAAAGTCACCGTAAAACCAAAGAGCCACCTGACGCCTATATACCGAAGCTAGTACAGTGTGATAGAGAACTTGGAGACAGCGCAAGGGGGCTCGAGGCCCTCCTGCCTGCCCGGGGAAGCCTGGAGCATGGCAGCCCAAGGACAGAAGGTACACTATCAGAGATTCCTGGGACTCGTGTCTGTTCATACTTGCTATCCTTTGCATAAACAAACAATAATAGTAGCCGTTCCCAATTAAATCCTTATTTCCTATTTATACCTTGTGTCCCCACGACACTCTGATTCGGTATACGATTGGCACCCAGGAAACTGACACCGTCACCCTCACAGTTTGCCAGCAGCCCCAAAGATCTCTGACGTGTGGACGTGTGCAGTTAGGCAGAGGCACACCTCTGAGCCACATGGGCTACGTGGCTGCGGACGGCGGGTGAATCCCTCAGCAGTAGGGAGCCAAACACCATGGGGTTTGTTGAGTCACACACGCAGGACTGAAAACGGAGGGCCAGCGCTCAGGATTTGTAGCCAATGACTTAAGGCAAAGGGGGTCCGGGAGCAAAAAGGATGGAGGAAATCGAGGTGGCATCACGAGGAGCCTCGGGGAGGGGAGCGGGCCAGGGGCAGAGTGGCTGGTGGAGGAGAGCCGGGTTCCTGGGGACTTTGACAAAGAGACAGAGCAAGACAAGCCGATCGGAGCCTGAGAGGGAGACCCGGCGCTGGGCTGTGCTCAGCAACACCGTGTGCCGCGTAGAGCAGGAACCAACCCAAAGAGACGGGCTAATCCTTTCTCCCCGTCAGCATGTCAGCCTGACCGGTGGCATCCCTTTTTTTAGCCTAAGTAGGAATGATGCGGAGCTCGGCTTGTCGGCTGGGACGCAATGGCTGGAAAAGGCTTGCATGTGAGAGACGAGCAGGAGTGACACAAAATCCTCAGACTCCTTGCCCAGAGGGCAAGCCCTCAGAAGAGCGAGTCTGTTTGGGCAAAGACGTCCGACCCCTAGCACCCACTTATGTGACCGGTTCTGCTCCGTCTTACGTTTGGGGGTGTCTGGATAACTCTACCCAGTGAATGATAAGCCTGTCTTATCTCCTTAGGGGATTCTGCACCTTTGGGGGATATGTTATCCTGGAAATCATATTAAATGCCCGTCCGCACTGAGCTCATCTCGCTGGTCGCCGAGGGCTGGCCACGGCAGCTGAGGGAGGCGACGAGGCCAGGGCCAGGCCTTGGGAGCAAACGGCTTTCAGCGTGTAGTTTGCTTTCGGCCCTTGGAAATCATCCATCTGACGAGGAAATGAAATCAGCTAATCTTTTACTTTAGTCATTTGGAGGCAATGAGATATTTCCCTGCGTCAGATTGTGGGCTTGTGACCCCAAAGGACACTTGGCTTTCTCCGCTTCGTCTCAGCAGCCGGAAGCTCTGAGCAGCAGACGAGAGCGAGAAGGAAGAGGGGCTCCCTGATGTGCACAGTCAAGGACGGATGGTCTGAGCCAACAGCGAGGTCAGGGATGCAGGAAACCCCAAACGGCAGTTAATTTTAATTCTAATTCTAATTAGCTTTGGCATACTTTAGATGACTTCTTGCACAATAAATGTATTCTCCTAATTATTAGCTTAATTAACCTAATTATCAGTTGGGCCAATATTTAAGTTTGTTGGTATTCTCTCAGCCCCTCGCAGTGCAGAAGGGCCCGTCAGCAAGCAGAACCAGGAGACGGGGTGGGATAACACAGATAGGTGACTGGGAGCCAACAGGCACTCGCACTTGGGACATCGGGCACACTGTTTACCTGGTGGAAACTGAATAAACCGGGGTCTGGGTCAGTCAGTCATCCCTCCACAGTCTCGTGTTGACTCTATGCTAAGACGGGGGAAGTAGCCCCAAGTCACCCTGCCAAGTCACCTCTGCCCTGATACGCTCTGCCCTCTTACCCTTACTCTTAAACTTCCCTGGACTCTCTCCTCAAACTGCACGACTCAGCTCAATGATCCCTCCTCTCCCGGCCTTCTCAATGGGCTCCCTATTCATTGTTTACGTATCAATAGCACCCAGCAGGCTGACTTGTGGGGAAAGGCACTCAATAAATGTTTGATGAAGAAACAAATTAATTACCCTGTGCTTAGCACCTTTTACATTTTATTGTAATGGCCTGTTTTCTTATTTAGCACTCCGGGTACTGTGAACCCCTTGAGGTCAGGAAACTTATTTAATTCATTTGTATGTCCACACTCCTCTAATGATTCACGGCACAGAAAAGACACTTAACAAATGGGAGAAGAGCTCGCATATACCTCGCTTGGGAAGCTGACTTTTTTGGTTTAGAGCTTGTACTTAAACAAACTAGCTTTTGTATAAGTCTTTCTGACTTTTAAAATGCTTGTGCCTGTGGAGGTGCCTGCTGGTTCAGTCAGTAGAGCCTGTGACTCTTGACCTTGGGGTTGTGAGTTCGATCCCCACGTTGGGTATAGAGATTACTTAAAAATAAAAGCTTTAAAAATAATAATGATAAAATATTTTAAAAATGATTTTGTCTGTCTTATTGCTGCTCATCCACTGGTGGTTGGGAGCTGGGGGAAACTGTGAATTAGATAGTTGTATTATTCCCGTTGTACGGAAGAAAAGACTAAGTCCCATAAGGCAGTATAGCCTGCCCATGATCACACGAATGAAGCAAGAACTCAAGCTGAGTTCTCTGACTTAGAGTCTATAGTCCGTTGTTTTCTCATCAACAGCAAAAGTTTGTCCCCGTCTCTTACCCAGGAGTCCTCTCCCCCAGGAGCACTCCCCTCTCAGCTGGTGTGAACTGTGTCCATCCAGGGGTCAGCGCGTTGCAGTTTAAGGGTTAAGACGAGAACTCGTACAGAGCTCTTGGCCTTTTAAGATGACACTCCTGAAAATTATGTCCAGTAGAGAACGTGTCCGAAGTGTAGGAATTTCAGACAGCAGGCCAGGCAAGGAGAAGGTGGTGAATAACTACAGACTGTGACCTGGGTGACCCCGGTTAGTTATTTCCTACGTTTGTTACATAATATGACAATGTCAGTCATTTGTTGCTGAATAACAAATTACTTCCAAACTTAGCAGCTTACAATGACTGTAAACATTTATTATCACACACAGTTTCTGAATGTCAGGAACCTGGAAGTGGCTCTGCTGGGTCCTTCTGGCTCAGGATGTCTCAGGAGGCTGCTGTCATCTGAAGGCTCAACCGGAACAGGAGGATCTACTTCCCAGATGGCACACTCACTGAATCTAGTTGTGGGTAGGAGGCCTCAGTTCCTCCCCATTTGGTCCTCTCCATGGGCTACTTGCGTGTCTTCAGGACACAGTACCTGGGTTCTCATGGAGCCCAAGAGGGAGCAAGGCAGAAGCCACAATGTCTTTGCTGACCCAGCCTTGGGAGTCATGCTCCCCCATTTCCACAGTATCTCATTGATTGCAAGGTCAGCTCTATATAATATAGGAGGATGTGTGGGCAAAGATCATTGGGTGCCATCTTGGAAGTGCTATGACCAGGATCTTTGTCCTGCCCCTAAACATGCTTCACGATGGCTCCACCATGAAAGAATAGTTTGACCTTTATGTATCTTAAACAAGCAGACCTTTAATAAATCAAAAAAGCCAAAAACACAAAGTTATGTCCTCTGCCCTGATGAAGACATGAATGGTCCACATCACACAGCTGGAAGAGCTCAGAAGAGACAAAGAGGACAGCAGAGTCAAATGGCTTCTACATTCACCGTGGCCTCAAATTAGACCTTTGACCTTCTCCCCTAAATAAAGTTACGCATCCAGTCCTAAAGATAATGGGACTAAAGAAAGAAGACATCATCGTTCAACCTCAAATTTAAGTTTGGGACCATACAACGCTGTCCAGCATGATTCTGAACATCTAGTTTCTGTGACTATTAAAATACATTAGACTGCATTTTTTCTGTAAAGAGTTCTGATTTGTAAAAGGTAAGCATTTCCAATATTCCTCAATTTTTATAACTCATTTGTAATTGCTTCTTTTATTTTAATATACGAGGCGCCACAAAAAGAGGGAAGTGGCCCAGATGTCTCTTCACATCTGGAAGGCTCTGCTTTTGAGCGCCCAGAGTCCATTCTTCTCAAATGACCCCTGAGGTCGAGCCACCCCTTAGGGCCCTAGAGCCACACTTGTCACTCATAACTGTCAGTGCCCCCGAACTAGGGTGACAGAAAGGGAGGTGTATGGCTCAGAGTCTGAGCACCACGCTGGCACCCTCTTGGTGGCAGAGTGAGCGAAGGCAGACCATGACACAGGCGAAAAACAGATACGATTCTTGCAGAACTTTTTCCCCTTATCCATAAAGTCACTTTGAGACTGGCTGCTGGCTTGAAATCAAGCGAAGCCCAGAATATTCCGCTGGGAGTTCACCTCTCCTCTGTGGTCTGGCTCAGTCTGAGCCTCAGGAGCAGGGGCCTCACCCTAGAGCTGACCCGCTCTGAAAGGGCTAAATATAGATGCCCTACCTTGGAAACTGGGCCACGAAAGGGCTGGCCATTTGTTTGGTTTGTTTCTTGTCCCCACTAGAGTCTCCGCCAAGAATAGCGATTGCAGCCACCGGCCAGGATGCAGGGCCCTGGGGAAGGCAGGTAACACTGCAACAATTTGGGGTGCCGGTGGGGGTGAGGCTACCATCGGTGCTGCTGGTGCTCTGTGAAGAACACACTCCGGATCCGTGCACTGCAGGGTGGGGGGTGTGGTTAGAGGAAGGAATAAGGGAGGAAACGGCTGCTCACCACCCACTCTCGAGTGACCTCCTGACGTTGGGCAAGTCAATTACCTTGACTTGGTTCATTGAGGCCACTCCTCCTTCTACTCTTATCCGATGGAGACCTCACTGACCAAATGTCCCTGCAGTGCTTTGCTTTCCTTATCCCCTGGCATTCAATAAAATCCCCTTCTTTGGTATGATATACCAGGAGGATAGAAGCATCTCCTTCAGACCTCCCATCGCGCCTGATGTCAGAAGGAGCTGGAGAGTCCACCTCCCGCCTCTCCACCCCCCCAACACACGCGCGAGCGCGCGCGCGCGCACACACACACACACACACACACACAAGCAGAACTTGCCATATCTCCCAATGGGGTGCAAAGTGCAAATTCAACTCTTCTTTTAAAGAACAACCAATGCCACTGCAGCTAAAACCTTTTGCCCTGTGGCAAGTTGCCTTAACCACTAGGGGTGATGCCGTTGTAACCCCCCCTCCCCCCACCTCTTAACTGTGGGAGGCGCATCAGCATAAGAAGAGAGTACCGCCTGGCTTCCAGGGATGGAGACGTGGTGGAAAGTAGATTGACATTGTGACGCCACCAAACACCAGCCCAAGTGGGGGGGCTCAGTGCACCTTTTTAATGTTACTATGTGATTGAAAAACAAATTGCTGTTGCAGGACCCGAAGAACATACACATCGTTGTCTACAACTGTGTGAAGAGCTGCCAGCAAGCAGAGGATTTGGGTCATTGGTTAATCCCAAAGGGGGACGGCTAGGACAGTAGGGGGGGTTAATAGGAGGCAGATTCCAGCCGGATGTAGCCTATCCTGCCTGAAGAGGGAGTGAGCTCCCCATCAGTGGGTGCGTTCAAGAAACAATCTGCCAAAAATGTCAGACAAATTTCAAAATGAAAAACAGATTTCAGGAGACTCAAATCCAATTGAGATTTTTTAATGGAGTTGAAGGCATGGGTGAGTGGAAGGATGGGGGGAGGCGTGAACAATGGCATCTTTTGATAGAAATCTCAGAGTTTTCAGTCTCTGTCCTCTGCTTCTTCCTGAAAGGACTTCTGAAAGCATGGGGCTCCAGAGGGAATAAGACAGTGTGCCCACCACACCACAGGGCCCTCAAGGAAGGTGGGCGGAGGGAAGATGGGCCCCTTCAACCCAGAGCATCTGTCATTCTGTCAGGGGAAAAAAAAACACCCAGGAGATAAAGGAAATATTCCAAATCATTCCCAGACTGAATATTTAACAAAATTGGGTTTTGATTTTTTTTAATAAGGCATCAGTGGCTTTTTTTAAGCAACAAAGAGATTGTGTTATGCAAATTTCCCCTCAGGGCTTTCATTAAGATGTTAACATCTTTCTTGTCACAATATCTACCTTATTACAATGAGTCATAGTACTTCTCTTTTCTCTTGCTGAGACAACTTAGTAAGATAAACTCTTTGGTCTGAGAGTGGGTCCAAACTTTTTTTTTTTTTTAATGTGACACTCCTTCTTGAGAGTTCTAAGGACAAAAAGGTTGAGAGAGAAGATTCAAAAAAGAAAATGGCCGTCCAGTGTGGCAAGCCCAGTGAGTGGACCTAGCATTCGTGATGAAGGAGGTGGGCTTACTGCCTCCTAACGATTCTGATTCAGCTCTCCTCGGACCAAGTTCGTATCTCTAGTGCTGAGAACATGCCAGAAACATTCTGCTTCTACCAGGGGGACAACATCTAAGCCCTCTGAAGACAGCCTTCACCTCTCCATCCCGCCCTCAGCCCTCTTCTCTGGACCACGGATAAGTAAGTGGCTGTATGGTCACAAATGTCGTGTTTCCTCTGCAGGGACTCATTCCATGGTCCTAGAATGAAAAAGGAGGTCACAGGACAGTAAACACCATATGTAACTCCGCATTTATGGCGACAGGAGGTCTTTTGTGTAAGGTCCAAGAGAGGGCAAGAGTATTTCCATGGAGACCTGTACATGAGGGCTTAGAACAGGGGCACAGTGACTCCCCAGCAGCTCAGGTTCCTGCCGCCCTACAAAGGTGGGTGCTTGAACTGGCAGGTCCGGTAAGGCAGCCTTTAAGGAGAAGAGACGTTCCTTTCAACCAGGGGTGGACAAATCTGTGAAGGGCCAAAGAGTAGACATTCTAGGCTTTGCAGTCCATATGGTCTCTGTCGTAACAACTCAAATGGGTACAACATGGGTGTGGCCGTGTTCCCAGGAAGCTTTCTGTATTAGAGATACTTAAAATTTGCATTTCACATAATTTTCACATGTCGCACACAAAAATATCCTTTGGCTTTATGTTCGATTCTTAGCTAGCAGACCGTATTAAAACAAGGGGCAGGCCTCAGTTTTCGGGCCCCTGCTTCATACAGGGCTCAATGACCAAGTCTTTCAGGTGCTTTTGCAGGAGGCCCAGAAGTGCTGGTGTGCACCATGGAGCTGCCCAGACACTGGGGTTGGCCAGCTCACCACTCCTGGGCGGTCTCCACCACAGCTCAGCCTTCTTTTGCCACCTGGCCTCAACCGGAATATTATTCCGAGGAAACCATGAATAAGTGTTCAAAAAAATGCTTCTATTCTGCCTGTTGGAATGTGACGAAAGCATGCGGGAGGGGAGGTGGATAGGCAAAGACCCTTCAAGGAGACATTTGACTCAGAGAGAGAGCCTGATTATAAAACAATGCTTTGGGAATCATTCTAAGGAAGGTTGGTGCTAAATTGGGAAAGAGAAGGTGTGAGAGAGAAGTGAGTTAGAAGGGCATGACGTGGGGGGAAATAAAGAGAAGAGAGGGAAACAAACCACAAGAGACTCTTAACACAGAGAACAAACTGAGGCTTGATGGAGGGAGATGGGTTGCGGGATGGGCTAGATGGGGGATGGTCAATAAGGAGGGCACTTGTTGTGATCAGCACTGGGGTTGTATGTAAGTGATGAACCACTGAATTCTACTCCTGAAACCAAAATTGCACTGTGTTAACTAACTAAAACGTAAATAAAAATAAATTTTAAAAAGAAAAAAGTTTGAAAACGAAAGAAGAATGAGTAAGTAAATATCTTTTTAAAGGAAAGGCATGACTTGGAGCCCACCTTTTTTATTTTTTTTTAAAGAGAGAGAGAAAGTGCCTGGGGGAGCAGGGGAGAGGGCCAGAGGGAGGGAGAGAGAATCCCAAGCAGGCTCCACACTTAGTGCAGAGCTCGACACAGGGCTCAATGACCCCAGGATCATGACCTGAGCCAAAATCAAGAGCCAGATGCTCAACTGACTGAGCCACCAGGTGCCCTGGAGCCCACCCTTTCTAGAAGTGACCTCTGTGGAAAAGGTGGCCACGGGGAAATGAACCCCACATATAATTCCACAGCCGTGGGGCTGGGGTCTTATATAACAATCTGGAAGGAGGGAGGGCAGAACAGTTCGTCCGTGTAGACCTTGACTGTAAGGGCTGCAGGAGGTTAGGAGGGCGGTTCCCTCTGATGACAATTCTTTAGGCCTTCAACTGAGACATTCCCTGCCCCCTCCCAGGTGAGGCTCCAGAGAGCCCTTTCCGGAGAAGCGCACTCAAAGTTCACCACCACAAGTCAGCTGGGCGCTGCTCTATGAAAAAAAGTTCAGAAAACATGTAGAATGTAGATCTCAAGAAATAACTGAGGTTGTATTAGGCAGTGTATTAGCTTGGACTCTGGAGTTCAAATCCCACTGTTGCAATTTACTATGTGTCCCAGGGCAAGTTACTTAACTTGGCTTGCATCAGATTTCACCGGAGAGAATACCTCCTGCACATGCTGCTGAGAAGATTAAATGAGGCAACATTCATTAAGGACATAGCACAGAGCATGGCAAAAATAAAGGGTCAATGAGAGGTGGCCTTTTTTTTTTTTTTTTTTTTTTTTTTAGTGAGCTCCACATACACCCAAGATGGGGCTTGAACTCACGACCTCGAGATCAAAGGTTGCATGCTTTACCACCGGAGCCAGCCAGGAGCCCTGAAAACTGGCTTCTATTATCATCATAAACATCACCAGTTCTTAGAGTCTCCTGTAACTTTCCATACATATATATAATTTGTAATTCATTGTGTTCAATGGATCCTACATTTTGTGCTTTTCTCTTAAAACTTTTGTATCTACTTTTTCCACATTTTTCAGTAACTGTCAATTTGTGATCAAAGGTTTTATAATATTCCTTTGCACTGATGAGGTTCCACTTACTTAACCTCTCCCCAGTTTGTGAATATTTTGGCCTTCACTGTTGTAAGCAATGTTCCCATAGACATCTGTATAAAAACAGATTTTAATCTAAAGACAGTAATTTCCTTGACTCTCCAAGAAGGAGAAATAAAATGCCTTAAAGTATATACTCATACTCATGTGTGGGTTACTTATTCATGGTCTGTCCTCCAGAATATTAACACAGACACTGGTGATAGGAGAAAACTCCTGTCTGCAGAGAGCTGCACCAGCACAGGGTTTTATTATTTTAGGTTGTTTTTTGCTAATAGATGTGAAATGGGAGCACACAGTTGCTTTATCTTTCTTCTTCTTTTTTTTTCAGTTTAATGATTTATTTCCAGAGAGAGAAAGAGACAGAGCATGCGAGTGGGGGAGGGGCAGAGAGAGAGGGTGAGACAATTCCAAGCAGGCTCCGTGCTGTCAGGGCAGAGTCTGATGCAGGACTCGAACCCATGAATCATGAAATCATGACCTGAGCCGAGATCGAGTTGGATGCTTAACCGACTGAGCCACCCAGGTGCCCACTTCCTTTTTTTTTTTTTTTTATTTACAGGTCAGATGGATTATCTTCCTCACTCACTTTATTATTGTATTTGATATTTATTTACATTCTCCAGCCTCAGGTTCAATAGACAATGTGGTTTCATCCCTTGACCACTGTAGGCTTTTTATGCCTTCTGAATTCACTCTTCTTTGTCATATCTATGATATGCATTTCCCATTCATTTCTTTCATATCTGGCTTCCGTTGTTTCTCATGAAGTTTTAAATCTGCGTGGATCTTAACCTGTCATCCTTATTACTGAAAATGTTACAGTTCCAGCAGGGAAGAAATCAACTTCCCTGCATAGGTTAGTAAGGATGAGATTTTTTTTTTTTAATATTGTCTCTTGAACCCTGCTAGATTTACTACGTTCTGTGGTATAAACCACGGGTCTCAATTTCCCTCCATGCAGCTTCTAGGAGATCACAACATACAATTATGTGCTTCCCCGCGGTTCCTTACACTTCATTTGTCTCATTTTTTTTTCTAATGTTTCTTCTTTAGAGTCTCTTTCTGGAATCTCTGTTATCTCTCAACGACCTATACTCTGTGTTTTAAACCAGTGCTATAGCATTTTAATAATTGTCCTTATAAAGCAAAAAAGGCTTAGAAGAGTAAGTTTCTAGCAACCAGCCCCGTGCCTAGGGACAGTAGAGGCTCTTTAAATGTTCACAGGAGGAATAAACCAACAAACCTTTCCAAATTATTTTTATTCTTACATATCACGATTTGCAATCCTTTCTATTTAATTCTATGGAGCATTTCACTGTTCATTTAATGGGCTCAGGTCTGTGGGATAAACTGGAGGGTGGTGGATGACACAGCCTTGTCATGCAGGGGGCAGGTGTCTCTTCTTTCTTATTAGGATATAGGACTGTAGATACGTGACATCATAAGTAACAATCCTATATGCTTCCCCAACTCCCCCCACTCCAATTGTTTGGGTCACAAGATCCCAGCTGCTTTTCATTTACATCCTATAGGCCTTCTTGATCTTTAAAGCTTTGCAGTGGTATTTTCTGATCCTTTCTCTCTGGTGATTAATTCTTAAAGGGACTCTATACAGAATAAATTCCACATTAAAAAGCTCTGGGGAACTTTCTACTGTTACGTCTTTATTTACTATTTCCATCGTTGTTCAGCTTTCCTGCTATTTTCCAAAGAGTGAGTCTTTGTGTTTTGTTATTTGTTTAGTCTTGCTGTGTTCTTAATTTTCCAGCTCATTTTTTACGTCGCATTCATTTACTGTTCCAGTCAATTCTAGTCTTTTTTTCATTTCTAACAATATTCAGTTTTTTACATGATATGTACTGCACAACTATAGTGTTGATGTTTGTGCTTATTTTTGTTACTATTATTATTATTAAGCCTTAAATTTTCTTTCATTTTTTCCTCTATTTTCTCTATTGCCTGAACCCAGACTTAAGTGTAAGTTTGTTTCATTTCTGTCATTATTTGTGTTTTTCTGGGCTTTTACAGCTTTCTTTGTTCTTTCCTGCTGCAAAATTGGTATTAATAAATTTGGGATGCTTGAGGAGGGAGGGAGGCCACAGGGTCCTTTGAACAATGTTGAAATGTGTGATTGCCTGGCTGAGGAGAGGTCCAAAATGTCAAAGTCATAGGTGATCCAAGGGTGGGCGGGGGAAGGTTCATTGACCTGGAGATGCTTGAGAAAGAAGAAACCAGAGGAGGATTCCAACAGTAAGTGGCTGGGGCAAAGGGGAGACCAGGAGCATCTCCAGGTTGGGCAAGGGGCAGGGGGCAGAGGGAAGAGAACATTCACACACCCTGTGTCTGTCTGTCTTTGAAGAAATCTCCGGCCTCTAGTAGGCTTGCAAGACCAACAGGGAGATAACTGCCTTCACAGAAACCCGCAAAAACTGGGGAAGTTTCTGGAGGACTGATGAGCCAAATTTATGGTGCTACGAAAACACACAAGCTTAATGGGGAGAATTTAGCAAGAGGTCATGATGGCACACGACTTTATGGCCAATTAAAAGTTAGCAATGGAGCCTAACTGCCGTTTGTATCTGAGCCAATAAATCAGATAAGGAGGTTGGCTGCAGCGTATTGGCAAATAGCACAGGGTTGCAGCACTGAGATCTCACGTGGGCTCACTCCTCACTCTCACAGACAAGGGAACGAGCAAGTGGTTCACAGGAATAAACAAGATCCCGGTGGACCGATACATGCATCATGGAACAGGCGACGGGAGACACTAGGCGTGGGATCTAGAAATCCAGGGTGTGGAGAGTGAGATATTATCAGTGTGTTTCCTGCACTGCCACAGTTAGGCTCCATCCTACCACCTGTACCTCCAAAATTTCTCCTCCCTCCATACCGACCGCCTCAGCCTCTGTTTGGACCCCACTCATTTCTCAGCCAGAACTATAGTAAGTTTTCTAATAAGGTCCTTGGTGTCCTTCAGCGTCCTATCCCCAGTCTACCTTCCACACGGCCTCCAGAGTGATCTTCCTAAAATACAAATTGGATCACGTCCCCCCTGCTTCAGATTGTTCGGGGGATCCAAGCACCTTCGTGTTAAAGGTCAGCCTCCTTCGTAGGGCCCACCGGCCTCCCCGGCCAGCCCCTGGAGGCTGCTTGAGGGCAGGGACTGTGCCCAGTTCAGTCCAGCACCTCCAGGACCTAGCACCATGCCTGGCACATAAAACAGCTCCCTGGATATTAGTTGAGTGGATGAATCAGCACGCTTCCTGCTGGCCCTGGTATCACCCCCCGTGTCGGCCCCAGTGGACAATTTCCCCGAAGCACAGTGCCTAGCATACATCTGCACTCTGAAGCATTCTTCCTAACTTCCCCTAGCCCCCCACCTGTGCCTGACATAGCCCTTGTCCCCTACCCTGCCTTGTCTGGTGGTTGCAGAACACAGAATCTGTATACTATTCAGAGCCCAGCAGAGCTTTGGAAAGCACCCCCCCCCTCCTTTGATGGCACCTGCAAAAAAGCCTCAGGAGGCCCCACAGGGACAAAGGTCATGGCCGTGATAGGAAGCAATTAATGGCCTCTCGCCCCCACCACCCACGGCTCCAGGGGGCCCCAGGCCTCTGAGAAGCAGCCAGGGTCAGGGTTTTTCTTAGCAGGGAGGGAAACAGCACACCCAGGCCACACTCTCCTCCTCCCACGTCCACCAAAAAGGAAAACATGAAACGCAAAAGGCTGAAGGGGAAGAAGGGGGCACAGTGCAGGCCGAGGTCAGCGTGGAGGGGCTGCTTCTGCTCTTAATGAGAGAGGAAAGCCCACCAGGTAGGTGGCGGCCAGAGGAAGGCAGCAAGCAGCTGGTAATTTATAGGGAGGCAGGAAAACTGCTGAATTTGACACTCGTAAAGGGAAGATGTCAGTTCAACATCTGTTCCCGACACCTCAGCAACTAATTATTTCTCTGTGCACTGCGGTCGGTGGGGTGGGAGAGCCCGGGGCAGGCCGAGCCCTGTCAATAATCCTGAGCTTGACGGGCGAGATAAATCAGTAAACAAATAAATACAACCCAAAGCAACTCCGAAACAATAATACCCAAGCAACCTTCCTTACCCCGCGGGAACTTTTGACTTTTGGGCCAGGCAGGGCAGGGGAAAGACGGGGATCCCCTCCCCCCCAACCCGTTGGTCTCTCTCCTTCGGTGGTCTCAAGGAGCACAAGCCCCCATTCCTGGGCCTCTTATTCCAGAGCTGTTGAAAATTTCATATTCTGTCAGCCCACATCTCTCTTGTCATCATGATCTGTGAGGACCAGAAGAACCAAGGACATTTTTTAACAGAGGCTTTTTCGACTCGCTGTCTCCTATTGGACTGGATTGCCAAAACATTGCTAAGTTTCTTTGGGAATCTCTTTCTGCACCCTTTTTCCTGCTTCGTGGCCCAATCCCTACCCTTTCCCTCCCCTGGGTCTCCAGGGAGGGAAAACATCTGGCCAGCATCTTCACACACCGTTATCAGTTTAGCCTGTGAGAGCTGGTTTGCATATCTCTTTTTTCAGATGCACAAGGGTTGTTTCTGTAACTGTGGAGCCTAGTGCATACATCGAGTGGAGCAGAAGTTTGAGCAAGGGAGGGAAAGAAGGAGGAATGATTTGACAGAAATAAATGAACGTTGGTAACATTATTTCCCGCCCCCCAGGACTCCATGAAAAAGATCATGCTTAATTCAAAAATGCTAATTGGGATAGGGAAATGCAGACCACATCTGCATCCTTGAAACATTCCAACCGAGAGAAAGAAGCCACAACCCTAGAAAGATGGAGAGGAGACGCAGTGACCCCAGCCTGAGAAGGAACAGGTGGCCACCACCCTAGTTATGCTGGTCACTGTGGAGTGCTCTGGTTGGTGGCAGGGGGCGGCTTGCTGGGGAGGGGTGGGGACAGAGCAGTAAAAGTAAACAGGTACAAAGAGCTATGGCTCTAGGCTCCAGAGTCAGCCATTGCCGTGTGCCTGGCCAAGCGCCAGCAACTCTCGGAGACTCAGTTTCTTTGACTGTAGAATGGGGATAGGAATGACTCCCTCAGAAGGTGAATGTCAGCAGGAAAATGGAGCTTCCCCGACTCTGCATTCAGAAGCTTTTCCAAGACACACATCTGATTAGGCTGCTTCTGCTGAAAACCCTTCCGTGACCCCCACAGCACTGAGAAAAAAGGCCAGGGTCCTCCGAGTGGCTCACAAAGCCCCCCCATGACCTGTACTGCCCATGTGTCCGGCCTCACCTCACTCCTCGCTTTTCCCCCAGGGCACACCCATCTCCTTTCAGTGTCTCAAACTTGGCTTGCTTCTCCACAGGGCCTGCTCATTTATGTGCTGGAATATTCCGCCCTTCCATTTTCACCTAGTTACTTCTACTCAGCCTTCAGATCTTCATGCAAATGTTACTTCCTTAGGAAAGTCTGCCCTGACCTCCCTGACCAGGTTCAATCCTCTTATGATAGAGGAAACTCCAAAACACACACTATCTCACCTCCTCCACCACCAACAACCTGGTCCAAGTGCCCAGGATCTCCCCCACCGGGCTCCTGCAACAGCCTCCTGCTGACCTCATTCCCATCACTGTTGCCTCAGGACTTTGCACGTGCTGTTCTCTCGGCCTGGAATGATCTTCCCCCAAATCTCTGTGGGATCCTCCTTCAGTTCTCCTAGTTCCTGCTCAAGACTCATCCCTCCCAAGAGTCCCTCCTGGGCCACCCTACCTAAAGTGACCACCCAGTCTCATTCTGACCAGTTTCCCTACCTTATTTTTATCATAACATATAAATACCTGAACTTGTATGTTTAGTTTGAAATTATATGTTTATTTGTGATTTGTCTCCTGTGTTAGGACATAGCTTCACGAGGGCAGGATTTCATTCTGCTCACTGCTATATCCTCAGCTCCTAGAACGATGCCTGACACACAGAATGGATCTTCAGAATCTTCAGATGGAACTCAGGATGCCTGGCTGGCTGAGTCGGGAGAGCATGTGACTCTTGATCTCAGGGTGGTGAGTTTGAGCCCCACGTTGGGTGTAGAGTTTACTGAAAAATAAAATCTTAAGGGAAGCCTGGGTCGTTCAGTCAACTTTTTTTTTTTAATGTTTATTTATTTTTGAGAGGGGGGAACAGAGGATCCAAAGTAGGCACCAGGCTGACAGCAGGGAGCCCGATGTGAGGCTTGAACTCATGAACTGCAAGATCATAGCCTGAGCTGAAGTCAGACACTTAACCAACTGAGCCACCCAGGAGCCCCTAGCATCCAACTTTTTGCAGCTCAGGTCACGATCTCAACAGTTCATGAGCTCAAGCCCCACGTCAGGCTCTGCATTGATAGCACAGAGATTGCTTGGGATCCTCTCTCCCTCTGTCTCAAAATAAAATAAATAAACTTTTTTGTGTGTGCCTAGGGGCACCTGGGTGGCTCAGTCGGTTAAGCATCTGACTTCAGCTCAGGTCATGGTCTCATGGTTCGTGAGTTCGAGCCCCACAAAGGGCTCTGGGCTGACAGCTCAGAGCGTGGAGTCTGCTTTGGATTCTGTGTCTCCCTCTCTCTCTGCCCATCCTCTACTCATGCTCTGTCTCTCTCTGTCTCTCAAAAATAAACAAACATTAAAAAATAATTTTAAGATTCTGGAAAAATAAAAATAAAAAAATCTTAATAGAGTGACCTCTTTTTGGTAAAAATATCACAGTGGCTTTTAACTGATTGCTGTCTGCCTGTCCCACGGAAGTATAAACTCTGTCAGAGTGGGGACCGTATTCGTGTTTATTCATCATTGCATCCCAGGGCCTGATACATAGTAGACCCTCAGTAAACACTGAATAAATGCATGTGTGAGAGGCTGACTGCAAGGAAGTGGAAAATTATAAAATAAACACAAACATAAGGTTTCATTACAAAAGTGATGATTGGATTCAGTCACATCTCCCGATCATCTTTCTAACACTGAGGAGCAGTGGTGTGGATAATCTAGTCTGCACTCTGCTGGCTCAATTCCCTCTATTGCTTTTCTCAAGGCTTTTTGGGGGTGGGGCAGGCTCCTGGGAACACGTTCTCCCGCCTCTCCTATTTCTCCCGTCCTCTCCGCTCAGACACACGAACTCAGTGCTTAGGTCTCCCCCCTTGCTTCCAGGGCACTTAACCCCTTCCCCCAAGTCAGTGCTCAGAGTAACCTCCCATTAATATTGTAGTTTTCTGCCCTGGCAGCACAGTGACATTCCCATCCAACTCGCAGGCAGCCTCCAAGCTCAAGCCTTGGCCAAGACTCCTCCTATCTTGCGCCCCTCCCCCCATACGGAGGCTGAGAAGGTGCCAGAAAAGACCTGTGGCTGCACACAGGTTGATGGCGTGTGATGCCATAAACCTCATTGCCACATATTTGAGAAGACAGAAAGAAGTTACTGGCTTCTGTGCCGCTCTGAGGAATCATAGCCGTTCCCAACTCGGGGATATAAAACTTTACAGCACCCCGCTCTCTCGGAGCACCATAACTCACTTTCCAGAGGAATTCATCAAAACCCAGCCACGGTTTATTTCACAACAGCATTTAGCGTGGTGATTCAAATTACTGCCAAGCCTTCCGGAATTAGTCCAGGGCTCAAAGAAGTCAGGCTATAGACATCTAAACAGACAAACAAAAACATCCATCGTTGTAGTTCTGAACTCCTTTTCCGCTCTGCTATGACCTTGGTCAGTATCTTTTGATCCATCCAAGGTCTGTTGCTAGGAAAGTACAGGAAAACCCGATGGAAAACGTTGCAGGGGAGTCCTTGGAATCCTCTCAGAAGATTGTTGTGGTGTTTTTCTAACTTTGCATTTTAAGGTCTTAAAATGTGACCATGATTATTTGACCTCATTTCTAACGTTTCCCAGTGCTAACTAACCAGCACTGACCGATGGCTTTGGGAAAAAAAAGTGTGCAGACAGAAGACTTATTTATTAATCATGTGACATAGGACAAGACATGTAATTATTTGGAGCCTCAATCTCCTCCTCTATAAAATCAGGATGATCAATTCTGCCTCATAAAACCGGACTGAGCATTAAGTAAGATCATCTTGGGGGCTTATAACAAATGCTCAGCAAACATCAGCTTCTTTTTCTGGAACATGATCTCCATTCATGGCTTTCCTCAGTTATCAGCCTTAGTGTCTGTCATTGGTTGGTACTGACTGTTGCTTCTGCCTCAAAAATTTTTTTTTCTTGTGCTTTTTCTGGGTGTTCTGACTTCAAGCTAAAATATAAACTCTTTGGGGACAGGAACTGCCTTCTCTCTTTCTTTTGTAAATCATGATTTCACAATATCTAACTATTTTGACCTGTGTATAAGACACATCAATGCTCCGCTGACAGGGTGGACAGTGACGTCAGAGAAAACTTGCTCTCCTGAGGCTACTGGGGGAGCTGAGGGAGGGCTGAACCTCCAGCCCTGGTCTTCCACACTTTGCAAGCAGGAGGCAAGTTCCCATCCCAGAAGAGGAAATTCTCTTCTCTCAGGTAGCACGGATTTTGTGTGTGTGTGTGTGTGTGGTCCAAAAAAGGCAGCTGTTTTGTTTTGTTTTAGCTGATAATCTAAATATTATCTGGAATGCTCACCCAAATCTCCTTAATAAGATCAGGTATTAAGTTGCCAGATTTCGCAAATAAAAATGCAGAATTCTCATTTAAATGTGGATTCCAGCGATAACAACAAATAACTTTGTAGTATAAGCACATCTCATTCAATATTTGAGACACACACTAAGAAAGGTTATTTGATGTTTAGCTGAAATTCACTTCTAATGGAGCATCCTGTACTTTATCTGGCAACACTAGTCAGGTACAAGCAACCACAAAGCAGCTAGATAGAGGGTGAGGAACAGGGGGAGAGAGAGAAAACAAAAAAACGAAAACTTCCCACTCAAAATGAAGCTTCAAATCAAAATCCCAAAATACCTAAAGAAATTAATAGCTAATACAGACAGCCAGCAGAGCATTTGTAACACAAATTCACTGTAGATGAAATTCTTTTTTCGACAAATGGCATTGAGACTAATCTGACTATTGGGGGGTGTGTAATATCAGTTATTTTCAAATGTTTATTTCTGAGAGACAGAGAGAGACAGAGTGCAAGCAGGGGAGGGGCAGAGAGCGAGGGAGACAGAGAATCCAAAGCAGGCTCCAGGCTCCGAGCTGTCAGCACAGAGACCGACGCGGGGCTTGAACCCACGAACTTCAAGATCAAGACCTGAGCCAAAGTCGGACACTCAACCAGCTGTGCCACCCAGGCACCCCTTGTAATATCAGTCATTTTGTTTCTTACCAAACATGTCAGGCATGCCTAAGATTAAAATAACTTATTGTGTATTTTTTCCTTTTGGAAACATAATGTATATGGAGTAAAGATTTTAAAAATCAGAACCAAAAAAGCAATATTAGTAATAAATAAATAAACAGAAGGAAATATAAATAAAGTATATCAAGTTGTAGCAGATAGAGATAGATAACCACTGCTCTGTTTTTGGTGCCTTTTAATTTAACACATGAAAGACAGGGGAAAAAAAAAGGCAGTCTTGTCAAGCACTGACCCAAGAGCAACACAGAGAGCAGTATGTGCAAAGGCCCTGAGGTGGGAAAGGTCTTGTTGTGTTTGAGGGACTAAATATGGACCAGAATGGCTGGAGTGAAGAGGTTATCAGTAAGATAAGGTTGTGCAGTTACTACTGGCCAGCCAGTTCATGCAAGCCTTGCTTAGGTTTATCATTTTATTCTATGTGCAGTAAAGAGCTGTAAATGGTTTTAAGCAGAAGTGGATATATATATTTAGCAACTATCCTTCTACTGGTATTTTTTCAATAGTATTTTAATAATTATCTATGGCTTTTCCTTTTTTTGTAGAACATTTTTTAAAATTGAGATGTAATTGACATATAGCATTATATTAGTTTCAGGTGTACAATATAATAATCTGCTATGTGTATGTATTGTGAAATGATCACCATATTAAGTCAAGTTAACACACATGGTTACACACTTTTTTTTATTTGTGATGAGAATGTTTTAGATAAAATTAATTCTACACAACAGTTGGACAAAGATTTTTCAGTACAGTATCTTTAGTATCTCCTTAGAGAAACCTGAAGCCATAACTTCCAAACTGAAAAGAATAAGAAATGATTAAACTAAATGAGGAAGCAATAAAATAAGGATAGCATAATGAGAAAAAGAACCCGCTAGAAATCTGGGAAATTAAAGAAAAATGTCACTGACATTTTACAAGCTCAATAGTTCATAAAAACTCAGAGAAGACACTGTAAAAGAAAGGTTTTATAATGTGGAAGATGGAATTGAGGAATTCACTCAGAAACACAGACATATACAACTTGCATAATGCAGTTAAGGAACAAGAAGCAGCAATCGAGAGAGAGGCTTTAACATTCATCCAATTCCAGAAACAGAGAAAATGAAAAGAATGGCAGAGAATCAGAATTTTTCAGAGAATCAAATGCTTCAGAATTTGAAGAGATAATTGCCAGACTCTTTCCAAATTTGGATGAAGACATGAGTCATTAAGTGGAAAATGCACTCTAAGTATCTAAGATAAATAAAAAAACAAATTCAGCCACAGACACGTTAAAGAACAACAAGGATCATGAGGAAATCTTTAAAATTACTAGATAAGAGGCTAGAACAACTAGACCAATAGCAGACCTCTTGTCCACAAAAGCAGGTGTCAAAGACAATGGAATATCACCTTTGAAGGGTGAAAGGAAAATAAATATAAACACCCCGGATTGAATTTTACCATTAGCATCAAAGACCTAAGCACAGAGACTTAAACCAATCATATGAAGAGTTCATTGTCTCAAATCAAAGGGACGAGGAAGGAACAGCCTGGGAGAGGGGAGGGCTATCAAAAAACCTGGAGTTCTACTTCCCTTGCTTCTGCTCTGCTTTCCTTAGCTTGTGGCTTCTCTCTTCATTGTTCCATGGAGGTTCCTGTGTCCCACGAAAGGACAAGGGTAAAAGTGTGTCCCCGTTAGCTAAGTTGGCCCCTTTAGGAAAAAAATTTCCCCCACTCAGTGTTTTCTGCTTACATCTCATTGGCCACTCATTACTATGAGAGTCTGGAAAATGTAGTCTATCTGCTGAGCTCACAGCAGCCCCAAATAAAATTAGTGTTCCAGTTCTGTTTCTAAGGAAGAAGGACAAGAATGTGGGCTGGGCAGCTAGTAGTCACTGCCACAGCTATTATTTAAGAGTGTAAGCAAAACGAAGACATTTCTAGCCATAGAAAATATCAAAAGAATTTTACAGCCTCTCACTAAAAGCATTATCAAGGACCTATGTCATTTAGAAATAAAGTAAATCCAGGAGCACCTGGGTGGCTCAGTCGGTTAAGCATCTGACATTGGGTCAGGTCATGATAGCATACTTTGCAGATTGAAGCCCTGCATCCGGCTCTGTGCTGACAGCCTGTTTCAGGTTCTGTGTCTCCCTCTCTCTCTCTGCTCCTCCCCCACTCACGCTCTGTCTCTCTCACTCTCTCAAAAATAAAATAAACATTAAAAAAATTTAGAAATAAAGTAAACCCAAAGGGAAGATACAGACCACAGGGAGCAATGGGGCCACAGCAATCTATAAAACATGTCAGTAAATACCACTATAATTTACTGTAACAAATAAATATTATTTTTTGTTTTTTAAAAAGGTAAAACTGAAATTGCAAGTAAAAATTACAAGATGGTGGAAATATCTAAATGTGGCAACATGTTAAGATTTTATAAAGCTGAAGTGAGTATATAAATTATATATTATTCTTTATATTTGCCTATAAGTTTGGAACATCTGAAAATTTGAAAAATTAAGAGAGGCAATGCTTAGACAGAAGTTTAAAACCTCAACACATCAAGAGACTTCACAAAGTTAAAAGGCAAGAGAGAAAGACCAGAAGGGAAATGTTTGACATATGTACAACAGAAAAACAAAAAAAAAAAAAAACAAAAACAAAAAAACCCACTATCTTGTATATGGAAAGTTACTATACATCAATAGAGAAAAGCCAAAACCCAATGGAAGGAGAGGAAAGGATATGAAAGGATATGAGATTTTGTAGAAGAGGAAATACAAATGGCTAATAAATATTTTTTAAAAACACTCAACCTTGTAATCAGAGAAATTCAGTATAAAACAACAACAGGGTGTTCATTTCACCTGCCAAAGAAATAAAAATTTAGAAAATTGAACATACCCAGTCTTGGCAAGAGAGAAAAGCATGGCTACTCCTGGGCCTTGTCAGTGGGTGTGTTTTTGGCAAAATTTGTTTAGATTGCAGTTTGGTAGCACTTACAATTTGTGAACATCCATACCAGTACACTCATACTTCCACTTCCAAAAATCCATTCTACAGGGGCACCTGGGTGGCTCAGTCGTTTAAGAGTCCAACTTAGGCTCAGGTCATGATCTCGCAGTTCGTGAGCCCGCATCGGGCTCTGTGCTGACAGCTCAGAGCCTGGAGCCTGCTTCGGATTCTGCGTCTCCCTCTCTCTCTGCCCCTCCCTTGCTCTCTCTCTCTCTCTTTCAAAAATAAATAAAAATTAAAAAAAAGAGTGATCATTGCAACACATACTACAATCATAAAATGCCAGGACCAAGATGCCCAACAATTGAAGAGTAGATAAACAGATAATGATACACCAGTGCTAAAGGATCTCATGGAGCCATTAAAAAAAAGCAGCAGACTTCTAGAGACTGCCATATTGTGAAACACACAAGACAAGTGATGACTACAGCATGAGCACATGTATGCTCCTTAAAAATCATCCATGGGTATGCTCTGTGCTTGGAAAAAGAGCAAAAAGGACACATACTAAAATACTAATAGTGGGGAAGACCAGGAAGGAGACTGGGAAAGCTGCAATATATTCTTCTGTACGATTTGAATCATTTAGAAGATTTAATATTTAAAAGGTAAGAAAGAGAGATAGTAAATGTTCTGGAAAGAGCTCAGGAAACATTGCTAGACCTCGTTTTTCTCATATATAAAGTGAGGATAACTGTGCCTGACCTTGCTCTGGCCTGACCCAGAAGTCATGAGGTTCCGCAGAACGCATTAAAGGAACAACGAACACGAATCTGGGGGGAAAGGAGACCATATTCAAAAGTAATGGATTGTCCTAGGATAAGTGGGGCCAGGCATTTTACAAGTATCCTTCCTATGAAATAGATTTTAATGTCCTATTATCTTATCTAGGACACTTGGTGGTAAAATCCGTCTAGTGAGTGGCAGAGCTGGGGACTGAACCAGAGTGGCTCTCTCCACGCTTTCCCAGAAACCCCAAAGTTCGGCATCTTTTGAGAAGCAGTGCCCGCCATGACTAAGAACACAGAGTGCCTGAGTGCGGGTCCCCACCACTCTCCAACTCCGCGACCCTGGACAAGTTATGACACTGCTCTGGGTCTCTCTTCTCTCTTGTAAAATAGGTGTAATAATAGCACCTCCTGCAGAGAATTATTGTAGAAATTAAATGAGTTAATAAATGTGAGACACATCAGTACCCAGCACAGTAGGTGGTGGGTAAGTACTGGCTATAGCTAGTATTTGCTCCAATCGTCTGGTTGGTCAGTGGGAGAGAGAAGCATTTGGGGTTGAGTATGGAGTGAAAAATGTAACGCACATCTCTTTTCACCCTTCAGAATACTTTGGTGTTTTTTTTTTAATGTTTATTTATTTTTGAGAGACTGTGCAAGCAGGAGAGGGGCAGAGAGAGAGGGACAGAGGATCCGAAGTGGGCTCTGAACTGACGACAGAGCCCACAGAGAGCCCTGTGTGGGGCTCGAGCTCACAAACTGTGAGATGGTAACCTGAGCCGAAGTCTGATGCTTAACCGACTGAGCCACCCAGGCGGCCTCCCTTCAGAATACTTTGTAAGCAAACAAACAGAAGTCTTTGGTATCTTCTAGGCCCCCAATTCTTGAGGACATCTCCACCACTCCCGCTAACACTTCACTCAGTGCGACTGCCGGCTCCACTCTTGGGGGCACTTCTGGGTTGCCCCTGTGTGACTTCTGTGTGACTTAGCACTGGTGAATCCATCCTGCCAAGCTAACGACCAACATTCAGGGTTTTCTTACCCAGCAGACGGGTCAGCGGATGGCAAAAGCCTAAAAGTCCATGTCATAGCTTCACTGTGAGGGGCCTTATGAAACTGGGTGTTCTCTTCTTAAACTGTGCATTTCCCCAGGACATGGAAAGTCTGCTCTTCTGCCACAGAACACCAGGGGCCTGACCGAGCCCCGCCACCCTCCTGTGACAGGCCACCTGTCGTCCCACTGCCAGCATCTTGCAGACCTCCCAAAAGTTCATGCATCCCTGCCCACTCTTTTTTCATCCAGTGGGAAAAGAGGTTGATGGAGAGGTAGAAGATGCACTATTCCAGGGACTGAATGAAATGCTGGGGAGCGAGACTGTGAAATCCAAAAGGGAGCTCCAGGGACGGAATGGCTCAGTCTGGCCCGCATGGGCCAAAGCAGGGCCAGCCCCTGTCTTATGCCTCCCTCGCTTGGTGCTTCGGGGCTCGGGGTGGCCAAACAGTGTTCTCCCGCTGGTAGGTAAAATGGCTCAGGGAGGCATGGAACAGCAGTGAGCCATGGATAAAGAGGATAGAGAAATAAAAAAGAAAGCCAGAGAGATGAAAAGAGCCCTCGGGAAATGGCAGCTCCAGAAGGCAGCAAGATGCTTTAATCTTTCAGCGAAAGGACAGCATCTGATTCTTCGTGTTTGCAGATCTTTGCAAACTGAAGAACATTTTGGGAATGTAGAAGGGCAGCGTTCTCTCTCTCAGGAATGTGACTGTCGCCCCTTTGACCTAAAGGGGTGGCTTTGGACAAGTTGCTTAACTTTGCTGAGCTGCGGTTTCCCTTTGAAAGACAGGATAATAATCTGTACCATATAAGGCAGACTCGGACTTAGACAAGATAGAGGTTCATTATTCTGTCATGTGTAGGTTGTTCCAAGATGCCATAGCCCTTCCATAGCCATCGGACACTCCAGGCTCTTTCCTTCTTAGTATTTCACCATCCTGGGCACATGGCCTCCAACTTCAAGTTCACCCTATGGTCCAAGATGGCTGTCCAAATGCCAACCATTGTGTCTGGATTCTAGATAGAGATGAGAAGGATGAAAGGATGGGCAAAAGGGCATACTCCCGGCTGAGTCAGCCCCTTGCAGGATTTTCCTGGGTCTCTTTCCCACCCCCCAAAACTTTTGCTTACATCTTATTGACCATCCCTGCCCATCAGGGAAGGAAGGCTGGGAAATGGCTGTTAGCCTTGCACATTGTCACCTGGCACAGAAGGAGAAGTCCGTTAGGAAGGAAGCAGATGAGAGTAGATACTGGGCAGGTGCTCTCTGCTGTCAAACCCCAGAGAGTCATTAAAGAATGACAGGAAATAATGCATGCGAATAAGCACTTTGTTAGCTCAGAAGTCTCTGCAGCTGTTCTCAGTCACCCTCACAACAGTCCTGTGCAGCGGGAACGGAGGTCCACGGAGACATTCAAGGTCAACAGTCAGTAAACGATAGAGCTGGCATTCCAACTTCTACCCGTCTATGACTTTCTTGTCCCTCCCCTCCCTATTGCAGAGAGAAAGAATGGAAGGTTTTTCTGAGGACGTCTGTTGTGAGTCTGTGCAGGGGAGATTAGCAGTCAAGTGTATATGCTGACCACCTACACTTCCGGGTCTAGATTTCAGGGGGTGGGGGATTCCCTTGGGAGCTGAGAGCCTAGGCTGTTGTCCACTGAGCGTGGACCACTGACGGCCCCTGGTCATCGTCAGCCTCAGTGAGCTCTGTTCATGATGTCCTCTTTGAGGTTATGAATGCTGTTAATTTTATGTTTTACCAAGAGCCTTGGGACCAGAGGCTGTCAGGCATGAGTGACTATGAATTGCATTGTATTACATTATTAATTGCCATGTTATCTGGAGTCAAGTAACTGACTGATGCTTCAGCAAGCAGTGCTGTGAAATAGAAATCTTCCCTAGTCCCTTCCTCCCCACCCTTCCCCAGCTCACAGGGAGCAGGCAGGGGATCCTATGCCCAAAGTTGTTCTGAACTCTTCAGAAGAACCAGCTGTGACTCTAGGAGGCCACCGTCCTGTGGGCGTGGGAAGCAGTGCATGTACATGACGAGAGAGAGAGGTTAGCACTGGAAGCAGGACTATGGGAACAGCCATCCTGGGGTGTCTGAAATCCATCATAAGGTGGGCGTGTGACCAAGAGGACACGAACCAGCCAGAAGTTTGGATTCAGGTAGTTTGTGAGGAAAAAGCACTAAGGATTCACAAACTCAGGGAGGCTGTGAGCATCCAGGAAAGGGACAGTGAGCCCTCTGAAGTACAGGATCTGCTTGGAGCACAGCAGAAAGGACCTGGAAGGGCTCAAGAAGCCCCAGAGGGAGGTTAGACTCCAGAGGGATGTCAGCTGGGCCAACTGGTCAACAGCTCCCTGTGCCTGCCCTCTGCTAGGTGTCTGTGGCCGTCCCCCAGACTCCCCCCAGACTCTGTAGTCACTTCCTGCTTTCCAAGCAGCACCTCAGAGGTCAGCACTTGGGGTACCTTAACCCAAAAGAGGAGGGTGAGAATAAGGTGTCAGCCCTGGGACCCGCTCTGCAGAAGGGAACCCTTCTTTGCTTCTTGGCTCCCCCAGTGCCAGGAACCTCTAACTAGTGCAGAGATCCTCCCAAGTAAAGGCATCCCCGAAGGCTTCTCACAGGCTTTGAGGGTCTCCTGGGACAACAGAGGCAGGGCCGCTGGTGGGCGGTAGACTTTGGAGTGTCGGTTGACAGGTGGTGGAATCACCCCGTGTGTCGGCCACCACTTTAGCCAGACACGCTGACTCAGCAAGTCTTGACGGGCTCTTCACGTGGGAACAGACACTTGGCATCTCCCTGCTGCCTCTACGTGCACTGAGCAAAATCTCAACCTGCAGAATCGCCATCAGGATTACATCGCGTCCGTGAAACACTTTGCGCAGCCCCTGATGCAGAATAGCTGCTTGACAGACGTTAGCAACCTATTCCCGCGCATGGCTCCTCCCTTACGTGTCGCAAGCGGGATCACAGGTGGGGACGGCAGGTGGAAGCCGGTGGTGACCCCAAGGAGGAAGCGTTCTCAGACCCTAAGACGGTGGCTCCAGGGACCGGGGGCTGTCACACACACTGACGGTCCAGCATCTCCACCTTTCTAGTCTGGGAATGAGAGCCACCAGCAAAAGCCTTTGGAGGGTCCAGTATCCGCCATGTACTGGTTAGACATTCTCGGGCAACTTGCTTTACGTCACTTAAGCTCGGTCAGATCGTCTGTGGAACGAGAGTCGTCGTGCCTCCCCCAGAAGGCCAGTCTCTGAGGAGAGCCCCCACCCCCATCAGACCTGATGGTGCAGGCTGTCAGGGAGCCTGAACCAGCAGGCACATACACAGTCCCCCAAGGTAGCTCCCAGAGCCTCTGCCAGAGAAAGGCCAAAGCCGGGCAGCTGAAAAATCTCTCTTCCCAGGGTGTGGATGCAGGAAAACCCCCAAGATGAGGCCATCTTCTGTGGGCTTCCCCCACTGCTTCCGAGAAACACTGCTGTCATCACCAGACATGACCTTGCTCAGCTTCACAGCCCTTCGGGGGCAGGGGACAAAGAGGGCAGAAAACGCAGGTGCAGAGAAAGGTAAGCTGCTGGGAATCACAGGCCTGGAAAGAGTGAGGACTCAGGCTCCTCGTAACCAACACCCAAGATGAATTCAGACTCAACCTACTTTCTTATACATGCATGTATGAGGACACCTACACAGATAGTGCCTGGACAGGCTGGACACATGCTTTTAAGACTTGCACTTGAGGTCGATGGGGAACAGCTCCTTTATGTAGGAAGCGAACACTGGGCATCTTCCCTGGGACATCTGTAACAGTGGGCAAAATCCCCACTTGCCAAATTGCTGCAAGGATCAAATCCCATACAGAAAATTTTTCACCCAGTTAGTGACCTATTACTGGGTACAGACTTGTCGCAAGCCCACTCACATACGGTCCCCGTATGGCAGCGCACTGCCCCACCCCAGAGACACCAGTCCTAGAGATGATCATGTGCACGGCCCTTCTTGGATTTGGGCAGTGTACATCTTGCACCACTATACATGGCAGGCTGCTGAGGGCCCTTACCCGGAGCAGAATGCAAACCACTACAGGGCACCCCTTCTGCCTTTGACTTTCAGCTAACCTTCGTATCCCTTCACTTGCTCCTCCCCCAGCTCTAAGTCACCCCCTTGGTGGAAAGCCTAAGTGGTAGAGTCAGCCAGGAAGGTGGTGTGTGGAAAAACTGAGGGCAGTCTGCTTTCTTTCCTTCCTCTCTCAATGTTTACGTGAATCTTTAGTCTCTTATCACATTTTAGGGCCAGGGGCTGATTTTTGAGACAAAGTATGCTGCCTGCTGATGTAGCCTGGATGTCTGGGGGCCTTGTTGGAATCCAGCGGCCACCAGGTGGGCAAAGGATGTTGGGGGACCACGGGGTGTTTCACCCTCAGCAAAAGCTGAAGGAAGAAACTGTGAGGCTGATGCTATTTCAACTTCAGTGTTGAGTCTCACCCCCAAGTCGTTTATCTGACAAGCCTGCAAGGCCAGGACAGAGCCTGGATCTCAAGGCCGGCCCAGTTCCCAATGCACAAATGACAATTGACAGACACCAAATCCTTGCAATTTCCAAACAAAACCTTGGTGTTCCAATCCCAGGGCTCCCCGGGAAACACTCCATTGATTCCCCAGGCTTTGCTCCGCTGATCCTCACTGATTGCCAACAATCCCCAGCTGAGCAAGTTCATTGCCCTCCAGGCCCTCCCTCCCTCTTAACCCTTCTCTGCCCATACCCTTGTCCCCTGCTTCAGCTGGGGAGCCCTCGGAGAAGCCGGCCAGACAAATGCAGCCGGCCCGGATTTATGCTGCTTAAAATAACATCACCTGTTTGTGCACACTTTATCCGGCTGCTGAAATGATGCCGGCGGTTGGCAGGGCTGGGATGGGCAGATCCACCATTTTAATGTTAGAAAGTTCCTGGGCTCCTTCAAATCTCGTCTGCCAAACAGCCAAAGGTAGCATCGCTCTCACTCACAAAGGCTTTGCACAAGACACAAGATGAAACAGAATCACAGCCAGATTCAAATCCTTTATACTCTGCTCCAGTTCTGGTTCTTAAAACAGAGGGTGGGCTTTTTTTTTTGTATCATTATTTTAATTATGGACTGAGTCAGACTTCCCAAGAGAAATACCAAATAATATCATAAACAACTATGTCTCCAGCACCTAACTTAAAAAAGGGAAATATTGAATGTGTGGAAAATCACAATGTAAGGCAATCCCGCTTGTTTTCCCCCTCCCACCCCAGATATTACCACCATCCTAAATCGGGTCTTTACTGTCGCCCTGTCTCTTTATACCCCACACCATTTTGTCAACTTTTTATCTTGAGATGCTTGTAGGTTCACATACAGGGCTGAGAAATAATAGAGAGCCTATACACTTCACCCAGTTTCCTCCAGCGCAAACATCTTGCAAAACTATGCTGCAATGTCACAGTCAGAAAACTGGCATGGCTGCAGCCCCCTAGCCTTGTCCAGATCTCACCCATTTTACATGCACGTGTGCGTGTTTGTGCACGCACGTGTGCGTACGATGTGAGCATTTAGTTCTATTAACTCATGTGAAGATCCCATGTGCCCACCTCCACACTCAGCTACAGAAGTGCTCTATCGTAAGGACCCTCTCCCAGACAAAGATCCCTTCTTCTCTCTTTCCTCCCCCCTCTCCCAGGCCCCTGACAACCATTAATCTGTTCTTCATTTCTTTTTATTTTGCCATTCCAAGTTAATACCAATGGAAGCATACTGTGTAATCATTAAGACTGGGTTTTTTCCACAAACAGGATGCCCTGGGAATCCATCCCAGTGTTACATCTATCAGTAGTTTGCTCCTTGTTATCGCTGAGTAGTTTTCCACTGTATGGATGTACCACAGTGTGTGTGACCATTCACTGGAGAGTATTTGGAGTGTTCCCAGTTTGAGGCTATTACAAATAAAGCTGCTATGCACATTGGTGTAGAAGTTCTGTGAACATAAATTTTCATTCTTCGGACGTGAGTGACTGAGATTACAACTGCTGAGGTTTATGGTAAGCACATACTATTGTGTTTAAAATTTTTTTATTTTGAGAGTGTGCGTGTGTGTGCGCATGCTAGTGGGAGGTGAGGGAGGGAGGGGGGTAGAGAGAGAAGAGAGGGAATCCCAAACAGGTTCTGTGCTCTCGGAGCCTGACGGGTTGAACTCACGAACCGTGAGATCATGACCTGAGCTGAAATGAGGAGTCAGATGCTTAACCGACTGGCGCCACCCTGGCGCCCCTTATATTTTTTAAATATGGTACCGATTCACTTCTTTGAAACATACAATGGTAGCATACTATGTATGTTCTTCTGCAACTCACTTCTCTCTCAACACCTGTTCCTTCCATGTATTCGTGTTGCTACATGTAGCTCTAGCCTATTTATTTGTACTGATATGTAGCATCCCATTGTATGAATATGCTACCATTTAGGTATCCATTATAATTCCCATTTTAAAAGGCCTAAAATCTTGGCAGGGGAATGGGTTTTGTAGGCAAGAAAGTCATTTGCCTTCCTAGTTTTAGAATGGGGTAATATGGAATAAGCCTGAACCTGTCCAGCAGATAAGACACTAGAGTGATTTCCTCTTGGTCGTGTCCACTAAATGACCTTGGTAAAGTCACTTGGCCTTTCTGAGCTCAGCTTTCTCATCCATAAAATGGGAGCATAAAAATAATAAAATAATAATAATAATAATAATTAATGCTTAATTTTTGTGGGAAGTAAATGAAAGTATAGTGTGTGTACTAAAAACAAACCAAAGCATGTTGAATACATGGCAGTTACATTTATTAGTTAACAATTATAATTAAATACCAATTATCACCAATGGAAAGAACAAAATATGCATTCTGGATTTTTCATGGAGAATCCAGTTTCAGCTCATTTCTCCCATTGTCCCCCTCAACTGGTTTGTCAGGCCTGTCCTGCTTTGTAGTCAAAAATGCCATCAATAGGCTAACAGACGCATGAAAAAATGCTCCACGTCACTCACCATCAGGGAAATACAAATCAAAACCACAATGAGATACCACCTGACACCTGTCAGAATGGCTAAAATTAACAACTCAGGCAACAGCAGATGTTGGCGAGGATGCAGAGAAAGAGGGTCTGTTTTGCATTGTTGGTGGGAAGGCAAGCTGGTGCAGCCACTCTGGAAAACAGTATGGAGGTTCCTCAAAAAGTTAAAAATAGAGCTACCCTATGACCTAGCAATTGCACTACTAAGTATTTATCCAAGGGATACAAGTGTGCTGTTTTCAAGGGGCACAAGCACCCCAATGTTTATAGCAGTGCTATCGACAGTAGCCGAAGTATGGAAAGAGCCCAAATGTCCATCAACTGACAAATGGATAAAGATGTGGCATATATATACAATGGGGTATTACTCGGTGATCACAAAGAATGAAATCTTGCCGCTTGCAACAACGTGGATGGAACTAGAGGGTATTATGTTAAGCAAAATTAGTCAGTGAGAAAAAGACAAATATCATATGACTTCACACATATGTGAAATTTAAGATGCAAAACAGATGAACATAAGGGAAGGGACGCAAAAATAATATACAAACAGGGAGGGGGACAAAACATAAGAGACTCTTAACTATGGAGAACAAACAGAGGGCTGCTGGAGAGGTGGTGGGTGGGGGATGGGCTAAATGGGCAGGGGGCATTAAGGAGGGCATTTGTTGGGCTGAGCACTGGGCATTATACGTAGGGGATGAATCACTGGAATCTACTGCTGAAATCATTATTTCACTGTAATCCAACTACCGTGGATGTAAATTAAAATTAAAAAGAAATGCCATCAATAAATAAGGTCAGGGCAACCACAGAGGTCCTAGTCCTGACCTCCCTCTAGGGTAGCGATTTTTATCACATTTTACAGATGAGGTAACTGAGGCTCAGATGTTGAGTGGCTGGCCCAGGATCACACAGGAGCTGGACTCCATTGCCTTTAGTCTGGATCCAGAGTCCACATTCCTCCAACTTCCTCGCGGCCATGAACAGCCTCTGGGAAACCCTGGGTGGCCAGAATTCAGCATCCAGGCCATGGGTGTGCAGGGGGTGGGCCCCAGTCCTTCTCAGAGGGGGGAAGAGGCTCCTCCCCGTGCCCAGCTCCCCCGGGGCTCTCTCCAGGGTCCAGGACCCTCGTCCATCCTCCCAGGCCCCTGGAGCAGAGCAGGAGGCACTGGGACCGGCTGGGTGGCCACAGGATGGGAGCAAGAAAGAAGGGGGAAACAGGAAAGACTGCACCAGAAACGCAAAACAAGCATTTAAATAGACATTCCTGCGTTGTTGGGCTAAACAAGGACCACAGAGTGACATGACAACAGTCCCCAAATATTTAAGTCATGTGAGTCCTCAGGAAGGAGAATTTTTTTTAGCCCGGAATGAGGAGGGAGACACTGGGGGAAGGGCTGGGGAGGAGCTCCTCATCCTGAGGAGGAATGAAGTCCAGCATTCAGGAGGGAGAAGGGACTCGGAAGACAGGTTCCCCCTTCCCTGCTTTTGCCTCAGTTTCTTCCCCTGTAAAGTGAGACCAGTGGACTGAATCTTCTCTAAGGTCAGCCCAACTCTGGTGCTTTTGGGGAGGAAAAAAAAAAAAAAAAAAGGTTTTCCATCACACAGCAAAAAGAATAGTCCTGGGAGGTATTCCTGTGGCCCATCAGGGTATCATAACCATGTGATGTGGCTTCCTGTCACTTCTGGCTTCTCTGTGTCACAGTCCACTTTAGCTGGGATGTTTCCCGGGACAGCAAGTGAAGGGGTTAGGGAGGCAGATGGGGCCTTGGGAAGGATTAATTTCTGCTTCTGGAAAGGGTATTGCCTGTTTCCCAAAGTGGGATCCACTGAGCCCCGGGCCCCAGGCCCTGCCCAGACATCCTTGCAGAGAATCCCTGAGCAAAGCCTGAGGGCTTTGCTGTTCTGACCTGCTCATCTGTTTTCCTCGGAGGCCACACAGGCTCCAGCCCCATCACTCCAGAGACCAGAGGCCAAGACACCTGCAGTCTGGGTGTCCCAGACACAAACCCTGTCACCCTGAGCTGTGCGTGTTCCCGTAATCAGGCCCCAGCGGCTATTCCTCACACCTGACCGGAGCCGGTTTTCCCAGGGGAGACGGTGCATTAGGGCACCTCCTTCTAAAGACAAAGTGTCTGCCTTGAAACTCATCATTCCCGGAAAACCGAAGAAGCGCCCCCACTCTCCAGCCATTCACCTGAGCCCCCTCCACTCCCTCACACCCCACCCTCAGCCACTCAGCCGGGTCTCTCTTGCCTGGTCCTATCAGGCCTCCTGCAAATGGTCCGGCCCACCCAGCCCGGACCTTCTGTGCCCAATGCCACCTGCTCGTGCTCTCAACATGCTTTCCCAGGCCTCACAACCCCCACCCCTTCCCCCCGACCCCCGGGCCTGTAGTGTTCCTGAATTTGGAAGGTTTGATTTTAGGGAAGTGACAGGCTACTTAGCCCCTCCGGTGTATAGAACATCCCAGCCAGGTCCCGGCCAACTCCCAGCAATCAGGCACATTAATACTTCTGCAGGGAGAACCATGAATATTCACGCCAAGTGGGGATAAATAAAAGACTATAAATAGCCTCAGTTCAGGCAGGTTTTGCCTCCAAATGAGTTACATAAAGCCTCTCTGTTCTCTGGTTTCTGTGGATAAGAGACTGAGGGTCTGACTGGTTAGCCCTGGCCTCACCTTCCACCTGGGCTGTGACCCCCTTGGCTCCCAACTGGCCCCTCCCTGCTCTGCATCCAGATGGCTTGCAGTCCCAGGGGTCTGAGCAGCCCCAGCCGCTTCTCTCCCCCGGCCCTGGATGGCGAGCCTCCCTCCCTTCTCTCTGCTGTTCTGCCCCAAGGAGGAGCCAGCCTCACAGGGCCTCCCCAACCCAGCGGATGGTTTCTCATTGCACGATGCTGAGTGATCACTTCTCCCAAAACAGAGGGGCTTCAGGTGACTGTGCAGTGGAGTGTAGATGGGAGTGTTTGTTGAAATGGAGGGCTCACCAAAGGAGACTAGGGAAGATGCTCAGCACACGACGGGGGGCGGGGGGGGGCGGCGCTGAGTTCACCCCTGACCACCTGCTCGGTAGGCCGGGTGTGCACCTGAGCACAGACACGGAAGGAGCAACTTCCACCAGGGTGCCCGGAGTGACTGGAGCAAGGGCAAAGGCCACTCTGGGGACTGGGACATGATTCCAGTGCAAAGTGGAGTGGCGATGAGCACAGGGCCACACCTGTCCTTGCAATGATGCTTCCACGCAAATTACAAAACTTCCATTCCAGGCAGCTCCCCCCACCCCCGCCCCGCCCCCCAGGCCATGGCCCAGCCAGGCCCTTGGCTCCTCACCAGAGTGCAGGCCAGGAGTCTCAGAATCACATGCTGTGACCCAGAGGAGGCGCTTCCCTGACTGCCACACGGAACACCCTAGGGCTGGGGAGGGTGCCTAGCGCGTGGCCCACTGGGGTCTGCAGTTCCGGGAACCCATCTCTCAGGTGCACCGTGGGGACGGCACCTCTAAAATGGCTTTGAGGGCAGCCAGCACTGGGGATCCCGGGGGAACGGTGGTGTGCTTGCCAGACAGTCCCCTGGAGGACTGGCCTGTGTAGTGGGGAGCTGTCCTGTGATGTTAGGCACAGGAGAGGGAGCACCCAGGCTGGTAAATGTGGGATTGTCACCTGCTTGAGACCCACAGGCAAGACTGGGGAGACCTGGATCTTAAAGGCCCCTTTGACGTTAGGTAGTCAAAGCCTGGTCCTCGGGGACCTGCTGCCCCTGGGAAGTCAGGAACCTTCCTGACTGTTGAGAAGGAGGCCATCCTGCCCAACCCCCCCCAGTCCTGCACTGCCCCTTCCCAGCCCGGACCCCAGGCACACTCAGGAAGTCCAGCAGGGGAGGGGGTGGGGCAGAGCATGGAGAGGAAGCACGAGGAAGATCATTAAGCAAACAACACAAAACAAAAAAAAGATGACAAATAAAGACAAATGGAGGGGAGGAACAAACCGTGAGAAGAGCCTGCTTCAGCTCACCTACCCCCCTCCCCACGTCCCCTAGAAGATCAAATTATGACCTGAAATCACTGGATACATATTTTATTATGTGGGTAATTTAAAGGATTAGAGGGAGACAAAGAATTCATAAGCTGTAGTCACATTAGAAGACAAATTGTTTCCATTAATCTCTGAAGAAGGGAGGGAAGGAGAGAAATGAGAAAATGTAGGCAGGCAGAGAAGGCGTAGTTGGGGGGGGGCGCAATGGAAACAATGGTGCTTTCTTTTCTCCCCGTCTCTGGCTGCGCCCCCCACCCCCAAACAAGCTGAGCCTCTGCTCCAAATAAGGCTGATTTGCATTGCAGATTTATCTCAGCTGCTTTTTGCTTCTGTTGCCAACCAGAGATGGTTTAAATAACATGTATTGTTCTGCGTGATTCCTTATGCAAATGTTTCTGGCCTGTTTGTTATTCCTGAATAATTTCCAATGCCTGCTGTCTGGGCAGAAGAAGTGGCTCACTCCCCCAGCTGTGATAGGAGTCACCTGCCGACGGAGGCAGGGGCACGGGGACAGGATTCTAATGGCTGTAGACTGTTCTGGAAGGCCAGCGTTGTGGCGTCCCAGAGAGCCAGCTGGGCAAGCCCCAGCCCTGGCTGGATCTTAGGTTGGAGAAGTCAGAGGTGGAGGGACTCAGAGAACGAAGTCCAATGTGGGATTTTACACAGGCTGAATGAGGCTCGATGGGGGGGATGTCCCCTCCACAGCAGGGCCCGTGAGTGTTTCTCTCTGGAGGGGAGGCTGGGAGTGAGGGCAGCGGGGGACCCTGTGAGAACAGGCTGTGGAAGCAAGGACTGGCTTCCCATGAATGAACGAATGAATGAAAACAATGCTCTAATGAATGAATTGAGCAGGTGTCCACTAAGCACCCACTTTTTTCCAAGAGTGGGGCGTAGAAAGTGAGAACACAGGGGCGCCTGCCTGGCCGGCTCCATCAGTAGAGCATGTGACTCTTGATCTCGGAGTGGGGAGTTCAAGCCCCACATTGGACCCAGAGCTTACTTAAAAAAAAAAAGAAAGAAAAGAAAGGAAGGAAGGAAGGAAGGAAAAGAAAGTGAAAACACAAAATAGGCCCTGCTCTCCAGAAGATCATTCTGTGGCGCTGAGGCTGGAGCATGTGCTCAAAGTATCACAATCCTCAAGGTTTACCTCCTTCTCACCTCCACCTACTCACAAACTCAGGGCCTTTGCCTAGTGTCCTAAAACCAGAGTGTGCTGTTCTCTGTTTTTGTTTTTGTTTTTTAATTTATCTAAAACCAAGACAGGTAACATGTAGCGTAATAATGGTTTCAGGAGTAGAATGTAGTGATTCATCACTTACCTGTAACACCCAGTGCTCATCCCAACAAGTGCCTTCCTTCATGCCCATCACCCATTTAGCCCGTGCCCCCCACCTCCCCTCCAGCAACCCTCAGTTTGTTCTCTGTATTTAAGAGTCTCTTGGGGAGCCTGGCTGGCTCAGTCGGTTAAGCATCCAGCTTCGGCTCAGGTCATGATCTCGCGGTCCGTGGGTTCGAGCTCCGTGTCGGCTCCGTGCTGACAGCTCAGCCTGGAGCCTGCTTTCGATTCTGTGTCTCCCCCTCTCGCTGCCCCTCCCCCACTTGTGTGCACACACTCCGTCTCTCTCACCCTCACTCTCTCTAAAATAAACACTTAAAAAAAAGAATCTCTTATGGCTTGCCTCCCTCTCTGTTTTTATCTTGTTTTTCCTTCCCTTCCTCTATATGCCATTCTCTGTTCTTAATATGTCCCTATAATCACCTCCCGCCAACGGAACGGGATTAGCACGTCATTCAAATCGCACCCATACAGCCCTCACTCCCTCATTCCCCAAACACCTGCCGCCTCCAGTGATCCTTGCTGAATGGGGTAGTGGTTAGATGCATAGGTCCAGAAATCCCACAGACCTGGGTTTGAACCCCCACCCTGTGTGATGTTGGGCTAAGCTTCAGTCCCCTCATAGGTAAAATGGCACTAGACGCTGTTGCAAGGATTATTAAGTGAGGTAATATATATATATATATATATATATATATATATATATATCTTTGCATAGACCTTGGCACACGGTGGCCATTCCAAAATTCTCATCTAAAAACATGAGCCACAGAGATGACCACCTCCTGGCCGGGTCCCTGCCTGGATAACAGAACGTGGAAACATGTAAGTATTCTGGGGGCAGGATGAACATAACAGCTCTGTCTGGGGGGCCCAAGATGGTGTTGCCAAGGGGCCACAATGGAGCAAAATCGTGGGGGAGAAGTCAAGGTTGTTCACAAAGACAAGGGCAAGGGGCCCCAGAATGTGTATTTTTATCAAGCAGCCCAATCAACTGTGATTTACACTCAAACTTGAGCATCACAGCTCCAGACTGTTGGGTTCTCACGGCTCTTGCCCCTCTACCTTCAGTGCTAACCCCGGCGTTGGGGTCCCACCCTGGCAAACCCCTGTGCTGGCTTCCCTGGGACGGCGGGGACACTTGTGTGACAAGATCCTTCCCCGGCTCCGCTGGGACCGATGCAGAATCACCAGGCTCTGGGCCGACACTTGTTCTTTCTCCAAATCACAGCGAACACACAACTATGGTGGGCTGGGGGTGGCATCTGAGGACAGAGACGAGAAAAGAAACAACGCACAGGACAATGGAGCTGAGTGTTAAACCTGTTTCTTCCTGTGACCTTTGATCACGACCAGAGATGTTCCTGAACCATCTGGCTCATTTCCACAAGCAGAGGGCACAGGTGAGCACCAGGGGTCTCAGCCTTGGGGCCAGGGCCAAGTTGAGGGGATGATGGGGACCCAGCAAAACCAGTGGCTGCTAAGACTATTACTCTGACTCTTAATAAGAACGATATCACTATACGTAGTACCGTTCTTCAAAGAGCCTCCTCTCAAGTCCCTGAGGAGTGGGTGGGGGGTAGACTTATCCTCCCTTTGTTAAGTTGGATCACCAGAGAAGGGGACAGGGACATTTTATGCCCACTGTGGAGGCCTGGGCACCTGGGCGTGGGGACGGGTACCTGCAGCCACAGACAGCAGGATGAGTAAGGAACACGGTCCCCGGGGTCCTACAGCACTCAGCACCACTGCAGTTCCCCAAGCGCCCCCGGTTCACCCGCCCTGTGCCGTAGTGGGTGCTGAGGGTGGGAGGGGTGACAGGCACAGTCCGGGCCTCAGACATTACGCTACCTCCCAGGGACCTGAGACGTTCACGCATGAAACAGAGAATGAACCAGCAAGAGCCGCGGTGGAAAAGAGGAGCATGGGTTTGGAGGAAACAGATCTGCTGTTGTGTTTCCCTTTCACTGAGCTCAGTCCTTCCTTTATAACCCGGGGACCGAGGAGTCCCCGCTCCCCGAGAGGGGCTGGGACTTAACTGTGGCGGCCGGAGGGGGCGGCTGGAAGCAGGGCCCCCACAACCCTCCCTCTCACGCCCACGCCTCCCCCCCAAACCCTGCGTTGCTCCCACACCAGCTTCTCCCCACAAGGCCAAACAGCATGTGCCCGCCAATCCTGCCCGGCCTCTGGGTAGCTCTGCAGGGACCTTCACGCAGACCCCGGCCTCTGCCGCAGGACAGGCCGCTTGAGCCCCGTGCTCTGACAAGCCTGCACCCAGCAGATGTAACACCTTAGGGAGAAAGGGTTTTTTTCAACGACGGTTGGTAAATTTGTATATCTCTAAGCTTGATCTTGCTTTTAATGAAACTCGGTAATTTTTTCAGTGCTAATGGGACTATGCCTGTGTCTGTGAGTTGCTGATAAAATGATGTCATTTAAACCTTTTGAATAGCTGTGCCCCGATGCACCTGCAAACGGCCTCATTCGGCACTGCCTTCTGAAGCCGCCGCTTCTAGGAAGGATGCTTCTTGGGTTTTGCTGAGGATCTTCTGGTCTTGTTTGAGAAAGAGAAGGCCTGGAGGGGCCCTAAAAGTTTTCTTTAAAGATCTGGAGGCTGCCAATGGGCCGAATCCAGAGGGCAGGGCTCAGTGATGGGCCACCAGAGGCATATTTCTACTCGAAGAGAGGAAATGTTCAAATGCTTAGTGCTGTCTCATCAAGGAATGGCTGCTTTGAGAAGTAAGGAGGCAGGGAGGACACTGTAGGGATGATGGGAAGGAATTTCAGAGTCGGCCAGGAGGATAACTGTGTTCTCTGAGGTTCACTGATTTTGTAGTTCCAGAATGTGTAGAGCACACAACAGGTGCCCTGGTGGGTAGAGAAATGAGGAGTTTTCCAGAAGGAGGGAGCCTCACGCAGGACCCTAAGGATGAGCAGAGTTTAAGTCATCAGAAGGGAAACATTGGAACATTCTCAGCCAGAACGCTACAGACCCCAAGTTCCCTTTGTCTTGGGTGGTGCTGGTGCCCTGGCCTCTCCCTCCTGACTTCCCAGAAGTACACAGAAGTCACATGGAGGTTGAATGTGAAGGCTGAAGAGGAGTCCCCCCAGGCCTGCGAGAGAAGCAGGCCTCCAGCCGCCCCCCCCCCCCGCCCCCGCCACCACCGGGCCTGAGCTGGAAGGCAGCCTGTGCTTGGAATCCAGACGGATGGGCTGTGGCTGGGCTGAGCAAGGGTCACCTTAACCATCAGATCCCATTACCCACTGCACAGGCGATGCTGTCAGACGTGGAGCGGTCGATTGAGAATCGGTGAAAATACCAAACCAGCCAGGCAGCTACTGAATCCAATCTCTGTGGCAGATGCTGCTGGAGCCAGAAAGTCAGTGGGCGCCAACCGAGGCGGACGGTCCAGAGGTCGGCATCCGGGCTGGGCCTCTCGCTGTCTGCGGGACGCTGAGCAAGTTACTTAACCTCTCCGAGCCCTCCTTCCCTCATCCATGAGCAGGAGAGAAAACGCTTAAATTCCAGGATTGCCAGGAGGCGGGGGCAGATAGAGCTCCGTGTCAACAAATATCCTCTTACTCATTTTACATCCCCTTTTTGTCAAGGGGGGATGGACAGGAGCAGGGACGGGGGCATTTCATAAGGCAGCTGAAGGGGTCCCACGGTTTGGAAAGAGGTGGAGACTGCCACTCCCTAGAAGCTGGGCCTGGCCAGGCCTGGTTTGCAAAAATTGTTCTCATTTCAGGGCAAAAGATGAGAGGGCAGAGTAGTCACTAAGGACAGCCTTAAAACCCACGAGCTTCGGGATTCATGGACCTGACTGCACATCTGAAATTTGGAGACAAGTGTCGCTCGTGTCCTGCCTTCCTCCCCAGTGTCTTAGGCTGAGCTGGGTGAGGAGTGCCTTAATTTCACCAATTTAGAGCAATTTGAGGCAAGTCCCTGAGCCTCGGTTTCTTCATCTGTAAAATGGGTGTTATAACACCTACTTCCCAGAGGCAGTGCAGGGATGGGTTGCCATAGTGCCTGTGTCACCTGGCACAGGGCTGACAAATGACAAAAAAAGGTGGACTGCCCGTCCCCTCTCTTCCCCTGCTGCTGAGTCCAGTCCTCGGTGGGGCACCGTCACAGAGATGTCACGTTACCCCAGCAAGTCGCTTCCTGCTTGCTCCCTCAGTTTCCCTGGCAGTGGACGGTTCCCCACCAACGACACAAGCCAAGAGGCGGGATCCGGCAGAGCGCTGAGGGGAAAGGAAAAAGTCAACCCCGAGAAAACCGGTCAGCATTTATTCGGAGAACGTTCTTGGTGGATTTAAAAGGAATTAGTGTGCCTTGACTCACTCCAGATGCCACCCGGCTCTATCTTTAGAAACTTCTAACCGAGGGAAGGTTCCAGGGATGTGAGCATCCCTGTTCTCCAAGGTTGACTCTATAAATACCCTCCCAGTCGGCCTCGGGAGCTCTGTCCTCCGACCCAGAAATAGCCCCTTCAGTCAGCAGTCCTGGAAGCAGCCCTTAGCCCGGAGCCCTAAGAAGTGTGGGCGCCGAGCGGGGCCCAGGGCAGCCACACGCCGCCTCCCCCACGGCCACGCACGGCTCACCGTGCTGCTGGGCTTTGCTGCAGAGCCTGGGAGCAGGGAGGAAGCAAGCAAACAGAAAATCCAGTCACTGTCCCAGAGCGTGGGGGACAGAAGCTGGGGGACGGGGACGGCAAGGCCCCGGCGGGACGGCTGAATGCTCACTGCTCCCGTGACTGTTCTCGGAGCTTCTGCTCGGCACCCGGCAGCACGCCAGGCCGGGAGGCGCCTTTGAAGGCCCACGGGCCTGACACAGAGGCCGGCGGGCAGTGCTCTCTCCTTCCGGGAGGCCTAGAAACCCCAACAACGTAGTGATTTGATTCGGGGAAGTGGAGCCTGACTAGGAAAGGGGGACATCCTCGGAAAAGCAAGGAAACCGATGTCGTTTCCTCAGGTCTGTTGGTAGCTGCCTCCCGCTTTGCACATTTCTGCCAACGAGCCCGGAGAGGAGGGCCTGCCGTTCGAATGATGCCTGAAGTGCACCAGGCCAGCTCTGTATTGAAGGTAACCTGGGTGAGCTTGTCTGTGGGGAAGCTAAGTGTGCCTGCTGTACACACGCACACACACGCACACACACACGCACACACACACGCACACTACCCTCACTCAGTCCCCACCTCCTAGATCTAGCTCCCCACCGCAGATGTGAAAACCAGCACATGGCCAGGCTGTCAGTGGGCACATGAGGGCTTTTGTTCCCCAGGATCAACTCCCAGACCACAGTCAAGGTGACTGTGGAGCCCTGTGGCCTCAGCAAGACCCTTCACCTCCAGATGTCTCTGTGTTTGCCTTGCGACTGGGGGCTCATCAGTCCAGCAGCTGTGAGCATCTGAAGAGCTAATGTTTCTAAAACAGCACAGAGCAGCTGCTCGAAAAAGGACGAAAAGCAATTGCGAGGCACGATCTTGGAGACGTCGCGGGTTTCATACGTGCCTGCAGGTCGGCCCACACACTCAGCTCCCGCCACTAACTCCGCTTCCCCGGGAAAGGCCTTCGATTCATGCAAACGACCCATTCCCAGGCCAGGGCCACCGCACATGCCCACGGCCACGCGCCTCCCTCGAGGCCCAGCCTCCCGCCCTCTTGGAACTTTGGGGTTCATTTCGTGACTTGGACCCACAGACTTGAGCTCCTATTTGGAGGGGTGGACTGTCGGCTTCGAAACCCGGTGTCACGTTACAGAAATCACAGGCTTGTTTCTGAGCCACTGCGGGTAGAATTAAATAGTCAGCAAGACTGCAGGGTTAAAAGTCAAGAAAGCAATTTTTTAAAAAACTGATCTCAACTCATTCTGTAATATTTCCTATTTACATTGAAGAAATGTCAATTCTTGGCTTCAGCCCTCACGAGAGACCAAGGATTGAATGATGCTTATGAGACAGATATAAATCTTTGATAAGACAATAACCTCAGAGAGGGACATGCCTGGAAACGTTAAGTGGGTTCGATTCGGTCACAGCTCTCTCCTGCGGCCCTGACTTGACTCACAAACATCTGGATGTCCTGCTCAGTCACGTTCCCTGTATCTGGTGAGGAGGGTGGCCTGTGTGTGACGCGGGCACTTTGCGTCTGGGCCTCTTGGGCACCATGGGTAAGAGCAGTCAGAAGTGTGCTAATTATTCTTTTATTTGTACTTTGGTCCCCAAAGCTTAAACACTCAGTTGGCATTTGTCTTCGTGCCGGATGTAGCCGTGGCTGTACCCAAAGGCACCGATTCTGTCTACAGCTTCCCTGCCCGCACAGCCACATGCATCACAGACCAGGTCACCTGCTGAGCATCCCAGTGGCATCTAGGAATCAGGGCAAGAGCCCAGGGCAAGAACTGGACATAAGGAAGGACTGCCAAGCCTTGGCCAGACTCTGGACCTCTTTGTCAGTTTCTCAAACCGTACCCAGGATCTCGGGTTTGGGAACGAGACTGGTAAGAAGCCCTACTCTGGGGCAGAACGTGCAATTGAGACAAGACTTAGGAGTTGGGCAGCGATTCTGATGATGATGCCTTCAGGCAAAGAACCACGTGGAGGGACACAGGTGGGGGCAGGGGACCTGTGGGTCTAACTCACAAGAGTCTACAAATTCAGGTGTCATCAACCTGTCCAAGTCGTGAGGTTCAACCTGCTGCAAAGTGTCAGAACTGTGAAGTTCAACCACCTTTATGATTTATTGATGACCACTGATGGCTGGGACCAAAACACAGATGGAAGAGAATAAGTGACCAGTGGATGGGCTTGTCTAGCGTGAGGCTCAAAAGCACTTCGTTCTTTTTTCTCCCTCCCTGGGAGAGCCATTAGATGTCCTTCAGTTTTCTGGTGGGAAGCAGAGAGAGGACTCTGCTGTGACATGTGTCCTGGCAGTCAGGGCCCAGGCCTCACAAGCCTGAGGTGCCCGGCATTGGTGGCTGAAGCCTTGGACTTTTGATAGCCATCACGCTCCTCACAATTACAAATACATTCCTTCCCCTGTGAACCTGGGAGAATGGGGCCCAGCCCTCCCCACTGCCCAGCTAATTGCTGAGGGAGCTGCCAGCGTCCTGCCCGGGACAGAAAACAGAGAGTGGGGAGACCCTCGGGGAAGGCTGGAAGGGGTTCCGATAATCGACAGCACAGCCCTCATCAATCTTGGATCCTCATCGGTCTGTGGCCTATTAAGCTCTCCCTGTCTGTCAATAACCCATTATTGCTCTCTTGCTGAGCGCTCTGAGGCTAGCTTCCATTTGGCCAGAGAAAAATAATGATTGTTTGTTTATTAGTTGGGAGGAGATGTCCAGCCACAAACGTGCATTGGGCCAAAGCCAGTTTCTGTCGAGCTCTCCCATGGCCCAAGCCCTCCCTGCTAGAACCCTGTACTTGTGGATCCGGAGGCTGAAATCTGTCCCGAGCAGGTGGCTCAGGGGCGACCAGGATCTATGGATTTTTCCACACAGCCAAGAGCACACCGGCAGCCCTGACTCATTCCTTAGCCGCTGCTAGGTAGGTGGGGTGCCGCCATGCCACAAAAGGTAATATGACAAAGGGACCCAGGCTGGTCTGGCCATGGCCTGGAGCCTTTCCCGCTGAGCTCTGGGAGGCCTCGGCTGGAAGCTGCTGGCTGAGAGTCTGGCAACCATTCGGAGTCAGGGCCACCAGGGCTGGGCTGGGCTGGGCGTGAGCAACCACTTCCCGTTTCCCTCTGCTGGGCCTCTGCCCCCAGCCTCTCTCCACCGCCTCCCTCAGCAAGGTCATACTGATGGGGTGCAAAGCTCAGTTCTGTCACTTATGAGCAGTGAGATCTCGGCAAATTGTTTGACTCCTCTGAGCCTCGAGGGGCTCCTATAATAAACAGGAATCTTTTATTCCTGTGCCAACTGTGCCACGGGATCGACATGAGATGACATATGGTAAGTGGGTGATCCGAAGCCTGTGCATACAAGGCCCTCAACACGGGGTGGCTGTGCTGTTGTTAGTGGGTCTTGTCCTTTCTCCTCCCGGGGCACGCGCCCTCATAAGTCCTCACGCTCACCTGCCAGAGGAACTGGTGGCCTGTTCCTGATCCGCCTGCCCGTGCCTTCGCTTTCCCAGTGGGCAGGGGGCGCCCGCTCCCCAGCTGCCACCTTCCTTGCCGGCCTTCAAGAGAACTTGCCCTTGCCTTTGGGAGAATTTTTACTGTTAGTCACTGAAAGGAAACAGGAAGGCCCAACCCAGGCTAGCACTCTTCAGGCCCGGGCCCAGGTCTCAACTCTGATGCTAGCTTACAGTGTGATCCCTCAGAGGTCACTTAGCACCCCGGATCCTCAGCACTCACCTGTCAAATAGGAGGGCTGTCCTCAACAAGCATCAAGAGTCTCTGCTGCCCTAGAAGTAGTGTTTCCTGTTAGAAACAGAAGAGGGACGCCCGGGTGGCTCGGTCAGTTGAGCGTCCGACTCTTGGTTTTGGCTCAGGTCATGATCTCACGGTTCGTGGGTTCGAGCCCCATGTTGGGCCCACGATGACAGTGTGGGGCCTGCTTGGGATTCTCTCTCTCTCTTTCTCTTTCTCTCTGTGCACCTCCCCTGCTCACACTCTCTCTCTGTCTCTCAGAATAAATACACTTAAAAAAGAAAACAGAAACAGAAGAAACATCTTACAATATCCTCCTCGGTATGTACTTCTCGTCTATTCCTTTCCTCTTTTCTTACCTGATTGGCGGATGTCGACCATCTTCCCATTGTTCTGAGGACATTAGCATCCCTCACCACCCCCAGCATTTGTGCGTCCTGTTCTGGAGGATCAGTAGGAATTCAGGAAGGTCAGTGAGCCATTGACACCTCAGGGGAACTCTCGGGCACTTCCCGGTCCCTTGACGGACTCCTCCTCGTTTTCTCAGGGAGGGGCAGAATCAGTCCCCAGGATGTGATCTTCCCTCTCCCCCTCCTTCTTTCCTCGCTGTACCTTTCAATTAAAGCTGAGTCCAGAGGTGGTAACAAATGACCCCAAATCCGCATGGTTTACAGCAGCCAAGAGTTCGGTCTTTCTCACACTCACGTTCATGGGGGGTCTGCAGAGCTCGGTTCCACGTCGCCTTCACTCCAGGACCAAGGCTGACGGACAGCAGTCCCACACGGCCGAGGAAGAGGCAATGGTGGGAGCTGTCACGGCGCTTCAGACGTCTGCTTGGACCCAGCACACGTCGTTTCCACCACATCTCGCTGCCTGAGGGACCAGCCTGCCTCAGTGCAGCAGAAGTCAGAACCCTCCCTCAGGGATGGGCCATGAATGTCTTGACAATACGTAATCTGCCCCATAATAAAGCCTTACCCCTGGGCTTCACAACTCTAGTCCACCCCTCTTGCTCTACATGTGTGGGGAAGAAAGCCCAGAGACGGGAGGCAATGTGCCTGACGTCACACAGCAGTCAGTGGAAGACAAGCATGCGGATGACCTTCCAGTTCAACGGGAGCAGGACCCGAATGGACCCCTAGCTCTGTCGTTTAGGGCAAATCCTTTCCGGCCTGAGCTTTGGCTCGCCTTTCTGGAATACGGGGTGATAGTGTCGACTTCCCAGCAGGGACGTTTGGAGGGATGGGTAAGACTTCATAAGGTACCACACTCAGTGTCTGACACAGAGGAACCTCTTAATACACATCTGTTCCCGTGTCTTCCCTCCGTGTCAACAGCCCCAAACTCCTTCGCCTCATCCCCCTACGCTCTCTGCCTCCAAGCCCGCTTCTTCTTCATTTAGAAGTCGAGAGAAACAGAAATTTTTTTTTTAATTTTTTTTAACGTTTATTTATTTTTGAGACAGAGAGAGGCAGAGCATGAACAAGGGAGGGGCAGAGAGAGAGGGAGACACAGAATCTGAAACAGGCTCCAGGCTCTGAGCTGTCAGCACAGAGCCCGGCGCGGGGCTCGAACTCACGGACCGTGAGATCATGACCTGAGCCGAAGTCGGTCGCTTAACCGACGAAGCCACCCAGGCGCCCCGAGAGAAACAGAAATTTTAAGAGGGAATAGCAGTGACCCCAGAGGACTGTGGCCCAGGTACCAAAGACTGGCTGGGGAGCCTTCTGGGGTACCTCCAAGCTCAGGAAGAAAGTCCTCAGAGCCTTTCTGCAGGACATCCTCCCGTGCCTCAAATCCTCACCACAGCCCCGTGCAGTGGGCACATCATTCCCATTGTATGGATGAAAAGGCTGAGGCCCCACGTGGTTAGGGGCCGAGCAAGGCAGCCCTCCCACTCTCCTCCTGCTTCTGAGCTTGGGCCGGTCCTCAGTCTCCCTGCCGCCTCATGGCCCTGAGCCCACGTAATGAAAGGAAAACCCTCTGAGCTTCCAGAAGCCACGGTGGTCCCTGGGGGATGAGGGAAACACAGCTGATGTCGGGGGGCGGGGGGTGAGGGAGCAGTGGGAGGGCGGGGGGATCCGGAGGAAGGAAGAGAAAATCGGGAAGGGCCTCCAAGAGCAATTGTCACCGGTTGTGTTTGCCTTTGTCTTATCGAAATTCTGTTTTCAACATTCATGAAATGAAGGTCCGGGAAAGTCTGTTCAAGCAGAGCCATTTCCTGAGAGATCTGACAGTTAGAATTTCAGGGAAATATATATATATATATATATCAAACATCCCTTCCAAGGACAGCTCTGGAACCTGTTTGGAATATGTTTTTATGATTAGATGAGGGGTGTGCGCGCGCGGGCTGCTTGCTGCCGTGTTTGTGTTTTTCTCCCTCCCTCCCTCCCTCCCTGTCTCTTTGAAGAGCTGTTTTCTTTGTTCTGGGAGTCTGGCTCTCCACTTAGAATGTCTAACAACAGCACAGATGGCCCCAATTTATCGCTGCCTTACCTGCGTAGGGCAGACATCTCCGTGTCCCCCTGTCTCACCGCCCTCACAGGTCCCCCGGAGCCATCCGTGAGGCCCATTCTGCAGCTGGCCTCTGCCTACCGCCCTGAGCCGCCTCAGGACCCCCGCTTTCAGTGCTGGCAGCTGAGGCTGGCCCTGCCAGAGGGACAGACATCGCTGCTCTGTGCTCCCACCGAAACAGGAAAATGTCCCCGGCCTCCCAAGCCTCCAGCCTCAAGCAAGGGTGCAGACCATCCACGCTCGAGGGACAGTCGGCCTTGCCAGCATCTGCCCGAAGGAACGGGCTCTTAGGGCAAAAGAGATGTTCTAGTTGACTGATTTTGAACTGATTGTGCTGGAAGGGGAAAGATGTGGCCTTTTGATAAAGACCGTGACAGAAAGACCTCAGGGTTTTAGCAGCAGCAAGCAGGCTTTTAATGTAGCCAAACTGCCCTCCCTCCCCAGGCCTGCAGCGCCTTCACACCGCCCCCCTCCTCCAGCGTGGCTGGGGTGGGGGTGGGGTGGCTCCATCACCCATCATTCATTCATTCATTCATTCAAGCATGTCCCGAAAGCCCACCTACATACCAGACACAGTTCTAAAAACCAGGGATACGGCAGTGGGCGGTGCAGGGGTGGGGGTGGGGGAGTGGGGGTGGGGAACAAATTTCTTAAGGCTTATGGGATGGACGAGGTGGAGGGAGGGAATAAATAAATCATATAATCCATTAGAAGTGCTAAGCGCTCTGAAGAAAACTAAAACAGAGAGGATGGGGAACCCTGGGGATGGGGGGGCAGTAGAGAAAGTTTAAATGCTACTTGAGAGTGAGAACCCAAGCCATGCAGGTGTCTGGGCCGGGGCCATCCAGAAACTGTGGGGCAAGTGCAAAGGCCTGAGGTGGGGGCGCCTGCTGTATCCGAGGCAGAGCAGGGAGGCCCGTGTGCCCAAAGCTGCATAGTAGGAGGCGAGGCGCAGAGGAAACGAGAGGCCCGTGGGCTGCTCTAATGACTGGCTGTCACCCCCAGTGCAGCGGGGCCATCGGACTCTTCCAGGAGGCCCATGATCCAGTGTGTGTTTTAAACCGGCATCTGCTGCACGGAATACATACAAGGAGGCAGGGATGGGTGGGGGACGAGCTGGGAAGCTACGCCAGAAGCCTGGGGAAGAGCTCAGGCCATGGTGGCCGTGACAGTGACTGTTCCAGATGTATTTGAAAGGTCGGAGCCAATAGGATTTGCTGGTGGTTCAGATACAGGGTGCAAAAAAAAAAAAAAAAAAAAAAAAAAAAGGAGTCAGTGACATTTCTATGGATTTGGCCTTAGCAACTAGGAGGTAGGGCAGGTTTGGAGAAAGATATTAGGGGCCTAATTTTGAGTACATTAAGATGATTGAAGCCAGACCTATAAATACAGAGAACAAACTGGAGCGGCCAGAGCGGGGCTGGGGGTGGGGGGCCACAATGGCTGAAGGGGAGTGGGAGACGCAGGCTTCCAGTCACCAAATGGGTAAGTCACGGGGACGGTATCATAATAGGGCTGTAGCGGGACAGATGGCAGCTACCCGTGTGGTGAGCACAGCGCAATGTATCAACTCATCCAATCACCGAGTTGTAGGTACACCTGAAACTAACGTAACGTTGTGTGTCCGCTACCTGCGAACGAGAGAGAAAGGAAAGGTGCGGTGGCCGTCCCAGTGGAGATGGCGGGTCAGGAGAGGCCCAGGCTGGAGATGCACGCTGGGAGGATGCTCACCTGGCAGAGGCTGAGCATCTTAGAGCCGCGCGCGGGGACATTAAGGTTTCCACTTATATAAAGCATTTCCCGTTCACCACCTCCTGCAGTCTCCACGATGGCCCTTGAGTTAGGCGGAGACAGGCTCGGGAAAGTTCTGCCGGTTTCCGGGATCTCCAGCCAGTCAGTGGAAGAACCTCGAGAATAATAGCTCATCTTCTGGGAGGCGGTGACCCTTGACCCTGGGTGGGCACTGGGGCCGCCTAAGCCTCAGGGCCCCTCGCCCCTGACTGGACCGCACCTCAGATGTGAGGCCTCACTTTCTTGGAGGGCAAGAGGCTCTAAACACATACGGTCCCCTGGCTTCCTCCTGAGTCCAGCCTCCTGCCTCTCTCCAGAGCCTGCCTACCTGTTAGGTGCTTCTCAGTCATGGAGGGGGGCGGGGGGCGGGGTGGGCTGTGCAGTGTTTTCTTCCAGAGGCTCAGAGGCGGCTCCAGGTGCTTGAACTTCACTGCCCCCACCTGACTGTAAGCCCCTAGAAGACAAGGGGTTGTGTTTTCCTCCCTCTTTTACCCTATAGCTCCCCTCCCTCTCCCTCCTTCTTCCCCTGTCTTCCCCCCAACCTCTCCCACCCTCTCCCTCCCTTCTCCCCCAGACCCTTTCCTCCTCACCCTCTCCTCTCCCCTCTTCCTCTCCCTCAGGCCCTCTCCTCCTCTTAACCCCTTCTCTTCGTCCTCTGAGAGCCCATCTGCTCCTGTCTAGCACCTGGCAGGTGGTGACGGTCCCTGTCTGCTTGTCTGGTTCCCTTGCTGCATTTGGGGTGGGGAAGATGCAGCACTTCTGATCCCGAGGGCAGAGCAGACGTGGGGACGCAGCTCCCAAGCTGGCCTTGGTACCAGGAGAGCATCTAAAAGCAACGGGGTCTCTTGCAGGCAAAAGAAGGCCCTCTTCTTGCTCGTGCAGCCCCCACACCTCATTATGCATAGAGTGTACAGATCAAGCCTGCGTTATATCACGGTGGCCCCTTCCAGTCCTTGGCTCTGGGAGGATCTGGGGCTCAAAAAGCAATGATCTCCAAAGAACCCTCTCCAGCCACATCCCCAGAACTCTGCTCCTCTCCTCCCTGGTCAAGTTCATCTCAAGCAAATTCGTTGATCTTGGAGTGCATTTAAGCCCAGAACATTCCCGGATGCCACTCTCCACTACTCAAGTCAGACCTGAAGCCTGAAAACTTCTGGGGAACATTCAGAGACACCCCCCCAACGCCCTCCACAGCCGGTCTCTGCTCCCATACACCTGTCCCTCCAACCACCGCTCCCTCATCCACACCCAGACACCCGGAGGCATGAACTCATGCCTTCGTGGTTATTCCTGGGGGGCCCCCCTGTGTTTCCTAGAGCAACCCCTCCATGCTTCTGCTCCTCGCCCCTGAATCTCTGTGTAAAATGGAGATAATGAAGAATTTACTTCAAAGAGTTTTTGTGAAGATAGAGAGGTTGATGTTTGTAAGGCGCCCAGAATCTACAGAGAGACTGTGTGTTTGTTTCATGATTCCCACGCCAGTCTCATGAGAGAGACATTTGACCCCCTGTTTTAGCAATGGGGAAACTGAGGCCAAGAGAAGCGAAATGGCTTCCCCGGGCTTCCAGCTAGGGGGTGGCAGGGCCAAGACTCTAATCTGGGACTGCTCTCTCTAATTTCAGAGTTTGCCACATCATGTTAAGCAGACTCCGTGAAAATAGAATGAATGGTCCCTGCCCACAGGAAATGTACCGCAGTCAAGGAGACTGTACAAATGCGTGGAAAATCCCCGGGACTGTTTGTACCCAGAGATGTTTCATAAGCAGGGAACCGGGAGGGAAGCAGGCTGAGGAGTGTGGTGGGCCAGCTCTCCAAGATGCTGTTGTCCAAAGGGCCCCTGACCCTCCCAACGGCTGCCTGTTGGGCGAGCACCCCCGGCCACCCCCAGCGTGGGCCTCCAGCTGCTCCTCCTGCTTTGATTGGCTGCCAGGAAATAAACAACAAAACCCCAACTAGATTAGCGAGGCAGCATATGCTGCTCCTGGGAAGTGAAACAATTGCACTTCTAAATAACAGCTCAACACGGAATAGAGGAGATGTCACAAGGCAGGGTATGATTAATTGCCAAATGAATTATTGAAATTGTAATTGCAGGGGAGTTCAGAGGAGCACGTGAGCGCCTTGGGTGCGCATGGTCAGGAGAGGCCGGGGAGGAGGGCGTGGGGGCCGGTCCGTGGCGAGGACAGCGCGGGGCTGGCCCAGCCCCGACACAGGGTATCCCCGAACAGGGCACAGAGTGGGGGGTGGCTGGCCCAGGTGCCAGGAGCTCTCGGGAGCTGAGCTGCAAGAGGACCTGCCCTCTGTGGGCATTCTCCCCCTGATGCCCTCATTCTCCCTGGCCTTCCCATGCCCCCTGCCACTGTGGGGGTGACTTCTAGTCTCCCATCCTTGCCTGGCCTGTGGGCTCCCGAGTCTGTGCCTCAACTGCCCAGTTTGCACAGTGGATTGAGAAGGCACGTCCTTCACACACTCTAAGAGAGAAAAAGCATGTCTCTAAGCCTTGCACGAAGTCCAAACACAGCAAGGCTCACTGCAACTTAATCATATTGAAGTTCATTTTAAAAAGGGCTCAACGGACTCTGTGCTGACAGCCCAGAGCCTGTAGCCTGCCTCAGATTCTGTGTCTCCCCCTCTCTCTCTGCCCCTCCCCGACTCGCACTCTGTCTCTCTCTCTCTGTTTCTGTCTCTTAAAAGTAAATAAACATTTAAAAAAAATTTTTTAAGGGCTCAAATATACAGTGAGGCAGGTTGCATTTTCTGAAAGGTAAGATAGTGGCATAGGCTTATACAGATCCAAGTCTCAACCCTGCTCTCTTGTCATGGCTGCGTGATTTTGGATAACTTGCTGAACCTCTCTGAGCCTCACTTCTTTCATCTGTAACATGGAGCTTTGTATGGCTAGCTTGCGGGTTGCCTTGAGAATTGCCTGGAATAAGAGATGTCACATGCTCAGCCCAGGGCCATCCTATGGGAGCCCAGTCCATAAATGGTGGTGGTTATTGGCAAAGGGTGGTCTAACAGGTAACATGTAAAATAACTGTCCTTGCGGTCCCCCCTGTACGGTATCATGAGGTATGTGACATCCTATCACTGCCCCAAGGTACAGGGATGCAGTGTAGTTAAGAGGACAGCTGCTGTTGGAGGGTGTAATTTCTGCTTCAGATGTTCTCTTTCCCTCTCCCGTTGCCCCTCTCCCCCACACACTCAATCTCTCTCTCAAAAAAAAGCAAAAACTTTCTTAAAGAAATAAATTTTGAGCATTCAGAACATCTGACAGCTGAGCCTGTGAAGCAGTGAGCTCCCTGATATGGGAAGTATTCAAGCTGAGGCTGGATGACCAGTGGGCTGGGGGCTGGACTGGAGAGGGGCAGTCTGAATGAGTAGAAGGTGGGCCTGATCAGTTTCTCCCAAACCCACTGCTCATCAGAACCAGTTGGAGGTGCTTTTCCCAAACACAGTTCCTGGAGCTCCGCCCCAGACCCGCTGCGTGAGACTCTCCAGTATTTCCATTGGAATCTGCGCGCTTTGGAAAGCTCCTGGAGATGCTCGGGCAGGGAGCGGTGGCTGGCCCTGGAAAACGCAGGCTGACATTGCCCCTAGTGGCCTTAGAGACACTGTGCCAGAGCCATCCTGGGGGGAGGTGCAGCTTGGGGCAAGGGCTCATACCTGGTGCTGGCCCATGAGGCAGCCACCCCCCTCACCCCAGGCCAGGGATGGCTCCACGGATGACAAGGGCTAAGGCACACAGCGCCCCTCCCAGCCACCCCCCTGGGAGGGAGGAAGAAGCCGTTCTGCTTCCAGAGGGTCTCCCTCCAGGTCAGGCTGGGGCAAAGTGGAGTCAAAAGAAGGAGTGTCCCTACACATGGAGAGTTTGAATTTCAGAATGTCATGGTTTTTTTCTTACATTGACTCTAATTCAAGTTCAAGTCGCCGTCTCCTCCAGCCTGAATCAATTTGCCTTCAGTCACTGTAACAGCCTCTCCTGTCACCTAGGGTCTCACAAGAGCTGAGGCTTCAGAGAAGACCTTCTGGGGGACGGCCCCTCAGCGTTCCCAAGGGGAGACAGGAGTGGCTGCCGCAAGGACGCAGTGGACAAATAAGGCATGTAGGACGGAGCACTCAACCGACATTGCTGTGACTGTTGTTGATCTGCCAGTACTATTTACTACTGATACACCGTTTCCCTGCCCTCATGATCCCTCCAGGCCCACGTCACTCTTAGGGCCCAGGAACCTTTGGGAAGAAGCCAGAGAGCCCCTCTAAGCACTGGCTATCATCCCAGGTTGCTTTCACCAGAGAGCTCCCAGCTCCCCACTCGGGCCCAGTCCACTCTGGGGCAACTCCTTCTTTCGGCACCTCAACGGCACAGGCTCATCACGTGTTTAATCACCCACCACAGCACGCAAAGCAGGTGCTTTGAGCAACTTCCGAGACCGCCAGGCTGCAATGGGAAATGGGAAAATCCAGGGAGAATAAGTACGATTTCAGTGAGTCAAGCTGGAGTCTACATGCAGGAGCCTGAAGTCCCAGATTAGAATCTCCAACCCGGGGTCCCCGGGGCCTCGCCTCACCACAGCCATTGAGGCTCGCGGGACCTGCCGGTGTGGCATGGCTGGTGGTGGCTTCGTGCAGGTGCAGACAGCCATTCTCCAGGGTCACTCCACTCTGAAGGCGGCTCCCGGGACAGAGAGTTCGGAGGACTGGTTCCCCGGTGGTGAAGTCCACAGCCCCCCAGGGAAACGTGAGCAGGAAATGCTGAGGATTGGAGGCAGGGCCCCTCTATTCACCCCCCACGGGCCTCAGGCCCTCCGCAACCTTGGTCAGCTAGAGAGTCACCACGGTTTCTTCTGGTAGCTCTGGGCACTGGGGGACACGGTGAAGGGTCCTGGCCGAGGCCAGAGCCCAAGAAGCAGCACTTAAGAGACTCTGGGGTGGGCTTGAGGTTATTTCCTGGCTCCTATCTGCTCCTCATCTTGGGCCAACTGCAGACGACTAGGTCAGAGGGCAATGCCCCGAGCAAACCTTGCCAGGAGTGTGGCTTTTGCAGTGTAAATATGTCTCAAAAATTGCATGGGATGTGTGTGTGTGTGTATACATGTGTGTACGTATGTGTGTATATGTGTGTATATACATACATCCATGTATGTACTAAAAAATTAGTTGCCATTTATTTGAGACTAAAATTTAGCTGAATGCTGAGTGCCCTTTATTTTTATTTGCTACCTCTGGCAACCATACCTTCCATGGGCACCCGTTTCTAATCCACGGCGCCCAGGAAGCCACCAGCCTGCATTTCCCCAGTCCCGTAGAGAAGCGCTTGCGGCTCAGGAAGAACCGCAAAGGTACCAGAAGCAGGATCACAGCCAGCACTTGGTGCTTCCTAGGGCTTTCTATGGGCTGGCCACCATTCTAGGCTGACCTGTATCCCTCATGTGAGTTCACTTGACGCTCAGCACAGCCGCGCGGGCAGTAGTCTGACTGCCTCACTGTACAGACGAGGGACCCGAGAGGGACCCGAGCACAGAGAAGTGAGAGCACCCACAAGGAGCGGCAAAGCCAGGCAGATCTGGGGCAGGACAGCGGCTCCCAGCCTGCCTGGGACGCGGCCTTTACTTTTCATAGAAATGGACCGACCCCGAAGGGAAGACGCACAGGTGAATCTGTCGGTGCCCGAGCAGCAGATGGGCTGTGCCATCGGGCCGTCCCCACTCCCGTGTCCCATAGAACCGTCGAGGGGTGTATTTATTCACACACACACAGATACATTTACGTTCGAAGTGCCAACAGAGCATCAAGCAGCTGCCAGTGCCGTGTGGCCCAGGGAAGGTCTGGTGCCCTGCCACCCCCGGGCAGCTTCGCCTGGGAACGGGCGCATCGCTCCCGGAACAAGTCCAGCTCGTGCGCTGGGGTTCCTGCTCTGCGCCCCGCAGGCGCCTGTGGAAGATGGACCACTTCTGACACTAAGCGTTATATTTGTAGCGGTGCATTTACAGCTCGTCTCTTCCAATGTAAGGCAAGCTCCTAAAGCTGACAGCCTGACTCCCATCAATTCATTTAACAAACATTTGTGGAGCGCCGACTGTGGGCCAGGAACGAAGCGAGACACTAGGGTACGCGTCCCCATCACGGAACTGACCAGCCAGTGGCGGCTGAGACCACGCAAGCCTCCTACACTACGATGCACTCTGGTAAGAGTGCTGGATACGAGTGGGGGCATCTGAGCCGTGGTCAGAGGGAACATGCCAGAAGGTGAGAGGATGAGAAGGCGAGCCTTCAAGGCACCTGTCAGATGCAGCCATGCTGTCCATTCCTTGCCTCCTGGCCTGGAGGGCACCGGAGAGGAGGGGAGAACAGAGATCCGGGGAGTGGGCGACATTTTCTTTTGATCTATTTATTTATTATTATTATTTTTTTAATGTTTATTTATTTTTGAGAGGGAGAGAGACAGAGCATGAGTGGGGGGAAAACAGAAAGAGAGGGAGACACAGAATCTGAAGCAGGCTCCAGGCAATGAGCTGTCAGCACAGAGCCTGACGTAGGGGCTCAAACTCACAGATCGTGACCTGGGCCAAAGTCGGGGGCTTAACCAACTGAGCCACCCAGGCGCCCCTAGGCGATATTTTCAAGAAGTGTGGCCATAAGGGGAAGGGAAATAGAGCAGAGGCAAAAGTGAAGTGATTTGGCCATGGTTTTTGCTTTTCTGGGTGTGGGACATTTGAGGACAATTAGATACAGAGGGAAGGACCCTGTACAGAGTGAGGGGCTGAGGATGCGTGAGGGAGGGGGGAGGGTGATCACGGTCCAGAGCCCGTCCCTGAAGGGACACTGTTCCCTGGAAACTCTGGAGGAGAAGTGCTCATCTATCAGCCTCCGGTCTCTGCCTCAGCCCCCCGGGGCTTATTCCTGCCTCCGGGCCTTGGTACTTGCCATTTGCTGGGCCTGGAAAGTTCTTCCCCTAATTTTCCCAAGGTCACTTCCTGTTCTCTTCTAGGTCTTGGTTCTTCAGGGGACACCCCCTCCCCCACTATTTTAAGTAGTTTGAGCCCCCCAGCCCTATCTACCTATCACCCTGTTATCCCCCTATAGCATTGATTAACGAGGGTCTTGGCATCTGTTCCCTCATTACATTTCCTCTCGTGGGAATGTGAGCTCTGTGAGGACCAGTGCCAGTCTGCCTTGTCCCCTGGCTGGCACCTGGTACACTGATGACGAGGGCATGAATGCGCGACCCAGACACCGCTGACCTCAGGGGGCCAGGCCTGGGGTGTCTTCACTCCCAGTTGTCACAGAAGGACCCCCTTTGGCCCTCCTCCCGTCTAGTATTTTCCTCCTAAATGGTCTTCGGGAAATTTTGACAAGTTGGATTAGATTGCATAATCAAGATAGATCGGTGGTTAAACAAGGCCCCACGGACCACCTTATGGCTTTTCTAAAATGCTTTTTTACACAGCATTTTCCCTTCTGGGGATTAGGGCTTGCGTAGTAAGCCTCCAAAATGTGGCTCTTTTGTTTCTTAAAAGAGATTTCCTACCTCTGGCCTGTCAGATGCTCAGCCCACTCGGCTCCCGTTGAACTTCCTTCCCTGCAGGCCCGCGGAGCCGCGGCAAGGAAAGCGTCCCTCCCTCGTCTCTGGAGAAGCTCGCTGGGGAGGTGAAGTCCCGACCGCAGGGAAGCGTGGGGGGTCAAGTCTGCGTTCCATCCATCGAGTCCTAGCTTGCCCCGACAGAAGCTTATCGTGTGCCCGGCGCTGCCCTCCGTGCCCTTCCGTGTCGTGTTCCTCAAGAGTGCCACAAGATACGCGTGCCACCCCCCCCCCCCCCCCCCCCCCGCCCCGCCGCCCCGTTCGACAGGCGAGAACAGGGAAGTTAAGGAACTTGCCCTAAGTCACACCGTGACTGGGCCCGGCTCCACTGGGTCTGGCACCAAAGCCAGCGCCGCGCTGCCTCCGTCACTTTTCTCGACCGTCCTCCAGAGAGCGGTGGATAGGACAAGTGTCTACAGGCACCACAGGCCAACAGACCAGGAAGTGCCCGGGAGGAGCCGGAGAGGAGCCGGAGACCTCGCGGTCTCAAATTCCAGCTCTGCCTTCTCCAAACACTCCCAGTGGTCAGCACTAACACCCTGTGCTTCTCCAAGATGCATTCCTCACGTGACTTCAGAGTTCCTTGGAGAAGCTGGCAAGACAAAAGAGATCAGGTGAGGAGGGGCCCCCCCATGAGATAAATGCAGGCACTGGAAACCTGGAGAGGGCCCTTCGGTGGGAGCCAGCCTGGTGCCTGGTTTTAAGGGAAAAGAAACAGAAGCCCGCAGTGTGGAAGAGCAGAGTCCCCTTCTTCCTCTCCTCTCGTCGCTCCTGTCCTTCCTCCCACATCCTCAGTGGAGGCGAGCCCTGCCTGTCCCGTCTCCTACCGCTACAGAGCGAACTCTGGCTCTGCCGTGTGGCCCAGCCATCCCCCTGCCTGCCGGGAACTGGGGGCACACAGAGCAGACCTATGGGGACAGGGATGAGAGCCACACTTAGGGGTGAATGTAGACTCTCCCTCCCCACCGACTCCAAGAGATCTGGGCATGAGAAAATGAACCCCAGGGTGCGAAGTAAGTCAGTATAAGAGGAAGAGAAGATTTTTAAGAATTTTCGCTCTGGTCTACATACCTCCTTTCAACAACGTCAAGAAGAGGAAGTGAGTGATACAGTGGTTGTTGAACAGGGCACCGCTCAGAAACTCAACCATAAGTGTCCTAGTGTCGTTGCAGAGCAGTACATCTTTGGGCACCAGCTGTGTCCCAGGCACCCAGCATACCAGGCTGGTCTGGAAACTATGTCTGAAGGTAGGGATCTGAGTCACTCAGGACTCTGTCCTTTAGCCGACAGATCTAGACCCAAAAGCTACTGTGGGACTGGCAATTCGGGGTTCCTATTGGCAAGCATGGCTATGGGAGTAGCTGTTCTCCTGTGTACCAGGTGTCTGTGTATATTCATCAGTAACGCTTCAGTTAAAAATAATGGAAATCACATGATGGAGGTTTAAATAGGCATTTATTTTTCTCAGTATGTCTACAGGAAGTTGCTGCTGGTGTTGATTCAGAAGCATCATGCAGTCAGGGCTGTAAAAGTCAAGGCTAAAGTCTCTGAGGGTCGCTTGATCACTCCCTCATAACCGCAAAATGGCTGCTGAAGTACCAGCCATCAAATTCTCATTCACAGCAAGAAGAATGGAGAAAGGATCAAGAATCTCACAGCAGAGTTCCTTCTGTGTCTCATTAGTTTAGAACTGTGTTGCATGGTTCCCCCCCCACCCCCACCCCAATGGGAAAGGTAACTAGTTGGAGATGGAGTTTGGGTTAGATTGGCTGTCTTGTGCCCACTGCTATTTCTTCCAACCCCAGCTGGGGTGACTGTACCTAAAGTGTAAGTTAATAAAAGCTTAAGGTACTGCCTCCTTGGGAGGAGACCGGAATGGTTCAAAAGCCTTCAAGACTCAAAACATATGAAGCCACAAAAAATAGGAAAACAAGTGGGTGGATAAAGATGTTGAATCTGGTCCTCCTTCAAACTGAACCGTGACAGAGTTCGATGGTGAGCCCAGCCACGTCATGCCTGGATAGGAGGTGCCCAGGCGACGTGCCAGCGAGCGGTGAGTTAAAGACAGGAGCCCATCTACAACTCCCCACTTCCTCATGTTCCCTCGGCACCTCCAGAGATGAGAAAAAAATTGACTTCTGATGGGAAGGGGGTTTCTCAGCCCAAGTCCCCTCCAACATCAACTCCAACCACTCAGGAACAAGCAGTTCAACTCTATTTCCCCAAAGAGGTAAGGAGCACGAACATGTCAGGCCCCAGGTAAGGTGAACTGCTACGATCCACAGGACCTTGCAGACCACCCCCCCACCCCCCCACCCCCGCCCCAGTCTTGCCCTCAGGAGACCCTGTCTAATCAGCACCGGATTGCTGAGGAAAAGCGTGCATCTAGCAAAGCCAGAGGTCCCATGCAAGAACCTGTTTGATTTGTAGCAGAGAATTACATTTTGTTATTTGTTATTTTACGGCATTGCAATTTGAATTATATATGGTGGGGAGGGGGGAGACGCCTCCCACCAAACTTCACACTTTCGGTAGAGCAGCCCCCCCACCCCCCCAGGGCAGGCACTGTCTTTTTCTCTTTTTATCACCAGCACCTAGTGTTTGAGTATGCAGACTCAGAGGCGTGAACGGGGCCCCTGCTGTATCTTGTCTGTCCTTGGGGCACAGAAATCCTCTCCAGCGTCTTTATCAACCTAAGGGTGAGGCTTCAGCTTTGTGAGCTGTGTCTCGAATGAGCAGCGACTAAAACCAGTTTAAAAACCCAAGGTAACAATGACGTTTTTAAAATTATGAAATATTTCAGACATGCACCCATTTTCTTTGAAAGAAGTTGGAGCCCACTGAGGCTGGTCTGTGCAACGAGGTCACTATTGACCCCTCCGGTGCCTTTGCTCAGTGGGCGAGAGAGGGAGGCCGCTCCAGGGGGTGCAGGGAACAGCTGTGTGGCTCGCCTCATCCAGGGAGAAGGCCACGTGGAGTGAGGGTGGGGATCACCTAGGAACTGCTGGGCTGCTAAGGCGGAGCTCCAAGTGGCCCCTCATGAGCCCACCCGGGGCTCTGGTGAGAGGGCAGGGCAAGGCAGCCATGGGGGCCTCCTGAGTCCCTCCCGAGAAGGGTAGTGCTCCTGGCTGGGCTTCTGTGCTCCTGGGCAGACTCAGACAGCGCTGCAGGTTCCCTAAAGCAGCCGTGCGCTCCTGGATGTAATGGCCCTGATGATGGGTTTGAATCCAATGCTCGTAACTGTGCTGCTCCCGGACCCCTGGGAGTTGCAAATGGAGACAGACCTAAATGAATATTAATCATCAGAGCCAGGTGTTCTTTGTGTCCTGTTGTACTTTGAGATGGCTCTTTCTCTGTTTTGAAGTCCGGAAAAAAGGCTGTACCCTGGGAGATTGTGGACAAGTGCTCAGAATCCCTGCTCCTTAAATCTAGGAGGAAGGGGAGGGAGGAGGGGGCTGGGTGTGGAAGGGGGTGGGAAGCCCGGCACTGGGAGGGACGGGCACATCTGAGCTGGAACTCTCCAGACTCTGCCCTTGCCCCCCACCCCCCACCCCACAGGTGACTCAACCAGGCTGGGCAGTTGGCCCAAGGGTAACCAAATCACAGCTCGGTGGGTGGTCCCGAAGGGAGGACGGAGGAAGTGATCCCCTCGGCGCTCCCCTCAGTGAGTGCCCCGACCAGGGGAGCCCTGCCTCACACCTCTCCTTCCATGAAACCTTGAGGGGCCAATGAGGGGGTCTCTGCGTGTTGAGGAAGTAGCCTTCCTGCCAGGCACGTTTTCTTCTTGTTCCTCCTCCGCCCCTGCCGGGGCAAGCGCATGTTAACCGACCAGGGTTTCAACTGTAAAGTGGACTAGCTGATCTGGAAGATCTTACTTGCTAATTTCAGCTGACCGAAGGCGCTCTGAAAGAAACACTAGGAATTGTGTGCGTGCTCTGGTCCCTCGCGGGCTGTGGTGGAATCAGAAACTGACCCCCATCATTCTCTCGAGTGGGGACAGGCTAACACTCAGCAGTAGCTCGTAGGTGCCTGTGAGAACATGACTCGTGGAGCTTCCGATAGGAAAAACCTACCTTGGAAGCGACTATTTAACACATTTTCTGGAACTCCTACTGTAGACTTGGTCCTGGTCCTGTTCTGGATGCTGAGGATATAGTCATGAGCAAAAGGCACGCAGTCTCACCCTCAGGAAGCTTACATTCCAGTGTTGGGAGACAGACAACACACTGACAAGAAAAAATGTGTGTGTGTGTGTGTGTGTGTGTGTGTGTGTGTGTGTAGGTACACTCATGCATGCACATGTCCTGGATAGGGACATTAACTATGAAGGAAGATGAAGCAAGATAAAGAAGAGAGTGTGTGAGGGGTTCTTACATAGGATTGGCCGGGGAAGGCCTTTCTGAGAAGGTAGAGTTTGAACAGAGGCCTGAAGGGGGCACGGATTCAGGTATGTGATGGAAGAGTTTCCAGGCAGAAGAGCAGCCAGTGCAAAGGCCCTGTGGCAGGAGCAGCCAATCCACCAAGGTGGATTAAATACCTCTGTGTTCTCCCTGCTTCCTCATTTTACACAACAGACAACTTCCTTTATAGGTTGTCATGCACACCGAATGATTGTTAAAAAACAATCTTTCCCCACTGAACTGCACTGAAACTTCAGAGATGCTCTGCCTTCTTTTTGTTCAGTTTTCAAGTGTCAGTGACTCCTAGGTACAGGTCAAGGTCAACTGCTCTCACCTCACCTCCTCAGCAGCTCTGATAGGTAGCTAGTTATGTGTGAAATTTCAAGGTATTCCTAGGAAAGCTTACGGTTTCAAGAAGCCAAAGGAATTCATTCACGTACTACCGAATCACCCCATTATATCCTTTGGGTTTTGACTCATACAACCCTGGAGGGTTATTAGCCAATGGTACAGATGCAGAAATTAAAGCTCAGCTCAGTGAGGTTAAGGTAGTCTTAACTCAAGCAGAGGCACCAGGACATGGTGAAGGCAGGACTCAAAGCCAGATTCTTCCTGAGCCCAGTGTAGCCTCCCAGCAGGGAGCCCAGGACCACCTGTGGCCCACAGTCGTATCCTCTTGACATGGATTGAAGCAGAATGTCCAGAGACGGGCCAGTCTCCAGTGGGAACTCTGACTACTGTCGATCACATGACATCGGATCCACTTCATCCCTATTTGCGACCTACCGGCCCCCATAGGGTGCATTTTGGCTGCCTTCTCACCGTGAACATCGACATTTGCTCTGGGAGCATCGTCAAGGTTAAGCAACTGCCAGGGTGGCTTGTCAGATCTCTCTCTATGCAAGCTGCACATCATCGGCCCTGGTGCCTCCGTCAGCCTGGACATTTGCCGGCGGCCCTCACCCGCCCCGGGGGGGCCTGGAGGATCTCTGTGGCTTGGAGGCATTGGCTGGGTAGCGGTCTGCTGGGAAGTCGGCCTCGAGAGCCCACCAGCCCACCCCTGTGAAGTTTAAGGTCCCCCCCCACACAATGAATATGCCTGAGAATACCAAGCCAGTTGAATACCCTGCATGGAAAGAAAAACCCAGCCCCAGAAAGACAAACGGTAGCTAACGCTCGAGTAGTTCTTGACGACCCACGTCGGTCGTAATGGGCACTTGATTGTCAGTTAGAGTTCTGGCAGCACCGATGCCTGGATCCACGCGGCCGGCGGGAGGGATGTCAGCACCCCCTAAGTCATCCCTCCGCTTAACTCGCCAGTTGAATGAGCTCCAGCCTGTGGGATCTGGCCGGGGTCCTGCCCACCCGCGTAACTAACTAGAGGACAGAGATCTTTTTTTTTTAACTTTAGCGTTTATTTTTGTTTTTGTTTTGTTTTGTTGTTTCTTTTCAATATATGAAGTTTATTGTCAAGTTGGTTTCCATTCAACACCCAGTGCTCATCCCAACAGGTGTCCTCCTCACTACCCATCACCCACCCTCCCCTCCCTCCCATCCCCCATCAACCCTCAGTTTGTTCTCAGTTTCTTATGCTTTGGCTCTCTCCCACTCTAACCTCTTTTTTTTTTCTTCCCCTCCCCCATGGACTTCTGTTAAGTTTCTCAGGATCCACATAAGAGTGAAACCATATGGTATCTGTCTTTCTCTGTATGACTTATTTCACTTAGCATCACACTCTCCAGTTCCACCCACGTTGCTACAAAAGGCCATATTTCATTCTTTCGAGGACAGAGATCTTTAATACAGTAGGACCCTTCTGGTTCTAGTCCCAAGAGCCCGTATTCAAAAACTCCCAGCGCCCTCGAGGGATGGACCAGGGATTATGAGTCACTTTTGTGAATAGATCCTTTTTTTTTTTTTTTTTTTTTTAAACAAAGGAATTAGGTGTTAAGAATTTGGACTCCGGGATTAAATTTACTTGGTTTCTTGAAGATAGAGACCCCGGCATGTACTTTACGGGGCTTAATAAACTGTAGTGTAACATACATACAGACAGGTGCACACGACCCAGCCTCACACTGTGCAACCCCTCACACATGGAACACACCCACTTTACTGTGTTCTTTTTTTTCTTTTCCTTTTGAGAGTTAAATAATGTATGTAAAATACTCAACACAATGCTTGCCATGTTGGGAAGCTCTAGAAACATTACTTACTATGCAGAGGCAAGGCCTTGTTATGTGTGCGAAGCACGGGGTCTGGGGCCCGTCTGTCGGTTCCTGCCCATTTGCTGCCCAACCCTCAGGACTCCAGAAGGCCTGAAGAGGAGGAAAAGAAGGGGCTCGGGAATCCTGACTTGCCTGAATCAGACTAAATGTTTCCTGAGCGGCTCCGCAAAGCAGGAGTCTGTTCTTTAAGCTGCCCTGTATCTAGCCCTGTATCGAGCTCTGTGCTGACAGCTCAGAGCCTGGAGCCTGTTTCCTATTCTGTGTCTCCCTCTCTCTCTGCCCCTCCCATGCTCATGCTCTCTCAATAATAAATACATGTTAAAACAACATTTTAAAAAAATTCCATTACAGTTAACATAGCGTTATGCTAGTTTCAGGTGTACAAGATAGTGATTCCAATTCCAAAAATTACTCAGGGCCCATCAGGTAAGTGTGCTCTTCATCTCCATCAGCTGTTTCACCCATCCCCCACCCACGTCCCCTCTGGTGACCATCAGTTTGTTCTCTAGAGTTGAGTGTTTCTTGGTTTCTCTCTTTTCTTTGCTCATTTGTTTCTTAAATTCCACATATGATTGAAATCATACAGTATTTGTCTTTCTCTGACTTTTTTTCACTTAGCGTTATACTCTCTAGATCGATCCATGTTGTTGCAAATGGCAAGATTTCATCCTTATTTATGGCTGAATAATAGTCCATCCTATATATGCACCACCTTTTCTTTATTGTTCTGTTGATGGACACCTGGGCAGTGTCCATAACTTGGCTTTTGTAAATACTGCTGTGATAACCATAGGGGTGCATGTATCCCTTTGAATTAGTGTTTTTGTACTTTGGGGGTAAAAACTCAGGAGTGTGATTGCTGGATCATAGGGTAGTTCAATTTTTAACTTTTTGAGGAACTGTTTTCCACAGTGGCTGCACCACCTCACGTTCCCACCAATAGTGCACGGGGGGCTCCTTTTCCTCCACATCCTCACCAACACTTGTTTCTTATGTTCTTGATTTTAGCCGCTCTGACAGGTGCGAGGCGGTATCTCATTGTGGTTTTGATGTGTGTTTTCCTGATGATGAGTGATGTTGAGCATCTTTTCATGTGTCTGTTGGCCATCTGGATGTCTTCTTTGGAGAAATGTTTCTTCGTGTCTTCTGCCCATTTTTAAATTGGATTATTTGGTTTTTGGGTGTTGAGTTGTATCAGTTCTTTTTTTTTTTAATTTTTTTTAACGTTTATTTTTGAGACAGAGACAGAGCATGAACGGGGAAGGGGAAGAGAGAGAGGGAGACACAGAATCGGAAGCAGGATCCAGGCTCTGAGCCATCAGCCCAGAGCCTGACACAGGGCTTGAACTCACGAACCGTGAGATCGTGACCTGAGCTGAAGTCGGACGCTTAACCGACTGAGCCACCCAGGAGCCCCTGTATCAGTTCTTAATATATGCTGGAAACTAACCTGTTGTTGTCTATGGAAAGCAAATATATTTGGACAAACTAGGAGAGATGGGACAAAGATGCACAAGGGAGGAGATGACTAAAAGGCCATGTCCCTTTCCTTCAAAGTATGTAGCTCAACTCTTTGAAGAAAAGTCTCTAAATGAGGGAAGGAAGGAGGGGCGCCTGGGTGGCTCAGCAGGTTGAGCATCCAACTTCGGCTCAGGTTATGATCTCATGGTTCATGAGTCTGAGCCCCGCGTCGGGCTCTGGGCTGACAGCTCAGAGCCTGGAGCCTGCTTCAGATTCTGTGTCTCCCTCTCTCTCTGTCCCTCCCCCCTTGTGCTCTCTCTCTCTCTCTCAAAAATAAATATTTAAAACAATGAGGGAAGGAAGGGGACACACACATGCACATACATACATACATAGACTTTAATTTCAGGAGGAGCCGTTATAGTTCACCAGAAATCCAACTTGGTGAAAGGCCAAGGAAATTGGGGCTGCTGTAGCTCCCAGAGGAAGCCTAGGAAGACTGCCATCAATCAAGCCTTTGGACTCCAGGATCTTTGGGGAACCTGCCCCTGGAAAGATAATATGCTTCACGCCTAAGGTTGGCAGAACGAGCTGGACAAGGCTGTTGTGGTGAATCCTAACAGAATCTGAATACACGAAAAGAGAGATAAAGAAGACAACACCAAGCCAGCTCCCTTGTTGAAGCTGGATAAAGACCATGCTTTAAAGTCATCTGATGGCTGGGGGCTGCTGAGAGTGAGGGCCACGAGGGCACAGCACCTGGAGCAGTCACCTTTGGCCACACCACCACAGGGCTGCTGTTTGGAGTGGCAATCACACCTTTTCCACGAGAATATGTAAGACTATTGTGACAACACAGGAGCCATATTTGCTGATGCTTTGGAGAGTGTTGGGGGATTATAATTCTAATTAACATTAAAAATGTAGTATAATTAAAAGTAAGATCTCCCAAGCCAAAAATCCTCTTCACAAAGGTAGTAGAGAAAGAGAACACTTTTATTATTGAATAAGCATTAAGCCAGAATGTGATGTGCATTACAGGCAGTCTGCTAAGGGATTGCAAAGAGGAATCTCCCCCTTATCTAGCCAAGCAGACACAGCCCATTAAATCCGTGTTCCCGAGATAATCAATCACTGATCCTCTAGTGAGAGGACCCGACACCTGTGTCACACATACTTCGTCCTAACTTTATATTAGTAACTGGGGAGACCACTTGTGTTGGCTTTCTCTGGAAGAGAAACGAACCTCTCATTCTTTGGGACGGAAGGTGGTTTTGCAAACTGGAGGAAGGCACCCACAGAAGTTGCCCTCCCACAGGAAGCGGGAGGGTGGAGGGCGCTGGCTCCCTGGATGTTTGCATTTCAAAGAAAAAATGGTTCCCAGGTCCTGGAGGAGACATTCTTGAGTTGAGAGACGAGAGGGAGAAAGAGAGAGAGAGAGAGAGAGAGAGACACGTAAGTAGCCATTATAAAAATGTATATATATCTGGAAAGGACTGAAAAAGAAATTTTGAGTCAAAAGGAAGGTTTCTTTTCCCTTATTTTCAACAAGGAGAGTTAAGCTGCTTATTTTTTAATGTGCCTTTGTCCGTAATTACGATCTCCTCCCTGTGTTACCACAAAATAACAACATTCCAACCTTCTCCCTGGGCCACTTGCAGTTGTCTAAGTGTCCAGCAAGCCCACGGTAAAATGCACACAAAGCAATTATTAGGATTACAAATTAATGTAAGGATGAATTTTAAAATTCAATATAGTGTTTGCCTTGAGGATACAACTTTTTTTATTTCCTTAAGTAATCTCTGCATCCAATGGGGCTCAAACTCACAACCCCAAGATCAACAGACTGAGCCAGCCAGGGGCCCTGGGGAAATCACCTTTAAACAGAGAATCATTCACCTGCGTTTATTCATCCATAGTGGGACTAGAGAGAGTGTAGATCCCAGTGTTAGCCAGGTGACATTAGACATTCTTTTGCAGTTTCTAATGGTTTGTCTATTAATTACATGGTTTTTTTTTTCCTTTTCTACATCATACTTGCAATCAAACCAGTTTGTGTGTGGGGGTGTGTGTGTGTTGGGGGGGGGGTGTGGGTCTGTGGTATATGTATGTCAAACTAGAGTTTGGGCACCTGGTTGCATATTGAGTACCTTTGATGTGGGAAACAAAAGCAAAAGAAAGATATTATATTTCCTTATAAGCTACAGCTCATTGACAAGTCATTGAGACAGGTAGAGTGACCTCCCTCTAGGAGCTCAGCTGCCTCAATGATGACACTTTGCTAAGGGCAAAAGGTAATCTTGGCCCAACTCTTCAGGATCCCGTAAGGCTACTTTAACATACAAAAATTCCTTTGGAAACTTCCTTTATCTCCACCCCCCAAGATATAGGTTGGCAATCATCCTCTAAGCACTCGGCCCACTGATACACAACCGAAGGGTCTCGTGACTGAGCTTTTACTAAACAGTCATAAATGACCTTTTCCTAACAACAGCCGGTCCCTCAGGATCCTCGAAACCTTGTTTCCAAAATACCTTGGAGGCTTGTGCTGTCCCGAACCCACTCCCAACCTGAAGGTATATAATCAGTCACCCGTGGCAACCCCAGTGCAGCTTTCTACCCAGAGGTCCTGTCCCCAGGCTTTAATAAAACCGCCTTTTTGCCCCTAAGACCTCTCAACAATCTTTTCCTGGCCGTCGGCTCCGAACCCCCACAAGTTTTCCACATCACATTTACTTTGTTATTATAAAACTCGCCAGCGAACGTGTCCCACTTGCACCCTGCTAATAGTCGGACTGCTGGGCTCGAGGGCACTTGAGTGCAGACCCTGTCCACGCTGAGGGCAGTTTCCAGTTCTGCTGGCCAGAAATGTGTGGTTGTGGAGCCACTGAGGCAAGTGCAGACACAAGGCTGGACACACAACATTCTTTCCTAGTAAATGTGATTTTCTTTCTTTTTTTAAACGTTATTTATTTTTGAGAGACAGAGAATGAGCAGAGAGGGAGAGGGAGACACAGAATCTGAAGCAGGCTCCAGGCTCTGAGCTGTCAGCACAGAGCCCGATGCGGGGCTCGAACTCTCGAACTGTGAGATCATGACCTGACCTGAAGTTGAACACTTAACCGACGGAGCCACCCAGGTGCCCCGTAAATGTGACTTTCAAAGTAACTAGCCTAACCACAGCTGCCAGTAGCCAGGCAGCCTGTGAGAATAGGAATACATCTGCTAAAATATTTCTTTTCCATTGAGGTCCATAGCAATCAGCTGCCCAGGCAAAGATAAGTGTTAGGTCCTTTGAGGGACCCATGGTCCTGTCCTGTGGTGCTGGCTTAACATGGGAGCCTGAATCCAGCTGAACTGCCTTTCTCTGTGGTAGCTAGTGGGTGGCCCCTAGTGGTCCCTAGTGGGTGAGCTGCAGCACTTTGAAAGGGTCCCACCAACGTGGTGACAGACTGTCCCTCCTCTGGAACTACTTTCCTGGAGACCAAGTCCCCCAGCTGATAGGGGTGGCAGACTTCCCCTACAAGTCCTTTTCAGATCTTTAGAACTAGGCCTCAGGGTTTCTGAGGAAGGGAGAAGTCCCTTTCATATTGAACATGATTATGAGAGCGTTCTGTTAAGTCAAACACAGGACATGGCCTCAGACCCAAATTCAGAGGCCTGACAAACTTAAGAAGGAGACAATCCAGGGGCACTTGGGTGACTCAGTCGGTTAGGTGTCCCATTTCATCTCGGGTCACGATCTTACGGCTCGTGAGTTCGAGCCCCGTCTCGGGCTCTGTGCTGATAGCTCAGAGCCTGGAACCTGCTTCAGATTCTGTCTCTCCCTCTATCTCTGCCCCTCCCCCACTCGTGCTCTGTCTCTCTCTGTGTCTCAATAATAAATAAACATCAAAAAAAATTTTAAGGAAATAAATAAGACTCCAAAATTCCATGAGAAATCACTAAAGCATAGGAAGACTTAAGCTGGCCATTCTTATTCTGCATACATGACCCATCAGCAAACCTTATCAGGTCTGCATTTTGAATCAGGGTATCGGGAGATCAGGCTGAGGCCTTGCGTCTTCTGTTACTATGATGCAATCACGATCATCTCCTTGATCAGAATCTCACAGAGAGTAGCTGGGTTTAGGAGACTGTACCTCCCAATCACTATATCAGGACTGGGTAATAACACTTGCCTGTGGTTTGTACTGTATCAGGACTGGGTAATAACACTTGCCTGTGGTTTTTTGGCACACCTGGGGACAGACGTACCTGTAGAATCCCTGTCATAGCATATGGGACATGCAAGAGAGTGACCCACCCAGGCGAGCTTGGGCCTTTCCATAGCACAGGGCCTGCCATGGTCGCCATCACTCAGAGGCACCCAGGCACTCCCAGGACCACAGCATCCGGAAGAATGGAGAAATACGCTATTGGCCTACGGTCTAGACCAATTTCGAGTTGACGCTCCATTAGCAACACCTTTATCTTCCTGACCAAACAAATGGAAAGGTCTCTCAAGATCTGGAATCCCCAAAGCTGGGGAGAGGCTATAGCTAATTTCAGTTGTTCAAACGCCTCTCCAGACTCTCAGGACCAGGGTCTGCAGAGTTACCACACAATTGCTCTGAGATCGTGCACTCTTGACAAAAGCTGGGCTCCGCTGTCTACAGTGCCCTATTAGTCCCCTGAATTGCCTAAGTTGTTTTTCTGTAGTAGGTGGTTTTATATGCAAATGTTGCTGACTTGCAGAATGTAATATTTAATGGCCTTCAGCGGACCACAGATGCCATAAATATTTACTTCAGCTTGGGGATATTGTAGTTTGTCGAAGGAGGCATTATGACCCTGTGAAAAAGGAAACGTAACAAAGCCCAAGGATCAGCCCTGCATTGCCCTTTCGTTTCTGAGGCTGGCCGCAAGTCTATATATTGTGTGACCACAGATCCCTCTGGTAAGAAAACGTTTTCCCAGTTTTCCTGTAAAGGACTAGAGAAGATGGTAGAGGGAGCCTTGAAATCTTTGGGGGATTCTTTGCCATAAATATTGGGCTCCTTCACAAGTAAAAGCAAACAAAACTTTAGACTTGTCCACTAGAGGGACAGAAAACACAGAACACAGCTGGATCAGAGAGAGATACTTTGCAGATGATGGTACCAAAGTCAGGATAGTTGCAGAGTTGGAGACCCCAGGGATTAACGGGACAAATACAATATGCACTTATTTCTAACGCCTTTTACAAATCTATATAGTGGTTGACCGTCTTTACCAAATTTACTTTCCTTCTTTCCTGGAAGTAGAAGAATATTACAGGATGAATGTTCCTTTTTAATTTCCCCCCATTTTCTACTCCTTTTATAACTGACTTTTTACTTCTAACTGAGCTCTTGGCAAAGGATATTGTGTACATATGATATTTAACTTTCTTGTAAATTATTTTTATTGGCTCTAGATCTTGACTTAATCCAATCCCACTAATCCCTAGGGTGCAAAGCAATACATCTATTTGTTTCAGTTTGGGTGCTTTTCCGGCATGGTATTCGTCTGCCACTGGCCGTCGTCCTCCTTTTCTTCCAGAAGGCACATAGTCATCAATTCAAAGGCTTTTTTTTTTTTTTTTTTCAGGGAGCTCCACAAACACTCCAACCAGAGTACAGAATGTAGTAACCTTTACTTGGCACTGCAGGTCTCTCCCCTGTTGGGAGAATTAGGAGAGAAAGGAAGCCCTCCTTTCTTTAAAAAAAAAAAAAAAAAAAGGCACCTGGCTCAGTTGGTATAGCATGTGACCCTTGATCTCAGGATTGTGAGTTAAAGCCCCACACTAAGCATAGAGCTTACAAGAAAGACACACAGAAAAGAGAGAAGGAAGGAAGGAAGGAAGGAAGGAAGGAAGGAAGGAGAAAAAGAAAGAAAGAAAGAAAGAAAGAAAGAAAGAAAGAAAGAAAAGAGAGAAAAAGAAAGAGAGAGAGAGAAAGAAAGAAAGAAAGAAAGAGAAAGAAAGAGAAGGAAGGAAGGAAGGAAGGAAGGAAAGAAAGAAAGAAAGAAAGAAGAAAGGAAGGAAAGAGAGAGAGAAAGAAAGAAGGAAAGAAAGAAGGAAAGAAAGAAAGAAAGAGAGAAAGAGAAAGAAAGAAAGAAAGAAAGAAAGAAAGAAAGAAAGAAAGAAAGAAAGAAAGAAAGAAAGAGAAAGAAAAAGTAAGCAAACCCTCCTGTTTCCCAGTAAGAGCACCTATCTGTGTGGCCATCACAGAGGAGAAAGAACAAGAGGGCGAACCAAAAATGCCAGTAACTTCTATCTGTTGTCAGCTGGAAAGGGGGAAATTTCCAAGGAAGCTGAGGAATAGGTAGCACTACTATCTACCAGAAAGGGCAAGGATAGATTAGCCTGAATAAAAGTTATTGACGTAGGGTTCACCAGCCTCCCCTTCCAAGATTCCCTCAATCTGTCCATTTGAGTCGAGTGTCTCCTAGCTAGGAGTTTTGTCCTGTCAGGCTCTCCTGATTAACCTGTCTCTGTAATCTCCACATGCCCCAGAGTCCCTTCTCCAGTCCTTCCGGTGCCCTGGCACTTTGCAGTCATGACCTGTAGTTTTCTCCTCTTCCTTTGATACCTTCATAGGTTGGCCAGGGGAGGGACTGTTGGCTTTAGTAAAGGGTTCTACCTAGGGGTGCCTGGGTGGCTCAGTCGGTTGAGCATCTACCCTTGATTTTGGCTCAGGTCACGATCCCAGGGTCACGGAATCGAGCCCCGTGTCGGGCTCTGTGCTGAGCGTGGAGCCTGCTTAGTATTCGCTCTTCTCTCTCTCTCTGCCCCTCCCCCTGCTCACACTCACTCTCTCTCAAATAAAAAAAAATTTTAAAAAGTTCTAACTAAACAGCCAACACAGCTCTTCAGTCTCTTCTTTCCTTCTTTGTCTTTCTCTAGATTATCTCCAAACTAAGTAGCTGCTGCTAGCGGGTGAGCAACAGTCTGTCCTTGCCATCCTACCACTCTTCCCAGCCTTCCCTTCATTTGGGGTTGGAGAGCGGGCAAGACGGCCGAGGCAAAGGTTGTTAGGAGAGAGCTCCACCTAGATGTGCCCCAGGTCCACGCCAGTAAAATTTGAGTACGCTTCAGCAATCCGCTGATGGAAATTAACGGAGGACTCACCCAGGTTCTGCATTTGCCACGGCAACTTCCCTAGCTCACTTTTATTGGAAAGAGAGAGAGTCCTGCCACTCGCAACCCCTCTTGAGGGGTCTCTAACACGCTTAGCTCTGCCATGGTTGTAGGGAGTAGCGGACAGTCGACTCCTCTCCTCAACCGTCTCTCAGGCCACGACGGGCTGGTTCCACCAAAGTGAAATGTGCTGGTTGTGGAACTTCCCGCAGCAGCCCAGGTATGGGGATGTAAACTGAAAACAAGCTGCAAAGGATTTCTGCAGGCTTTGGTGGATCTTCCCAGAGTTCCCGTCGGGGGGAGAAAAACACTTTAGATGAATGGTATCAGCAGGGGAGAAAGGCACAGCACTCTGAATATTCCCTCTGTGCCTGAGGGACCTGGGTAGCCCCTCAGCATCATCAGCTCTGCTAGAGAGCCAGATAGGAAGGGCTGGTTTTCCCCACGTTAGGATGGGAACAAGGGAGGATGACGTAGCAGCTTGGTTTCTTTTTCCATGTTTGTACTTATCAGCCTAAGTCCCCTGTTGTTTGTCTGTTTCCCAGTAACTAATGCAGCCACTGTCCACCCTGCTGCCTGCCTATGGGCTCTCCATCCCATGGTCTCCATCATTGACCTTTATCGTCTCTGCCTTTCCAGCTGTGTGGCCTGTGCATGAAAAGGGACCCTTGGAGGTGGGATGTGGTCCAGGACATGAGGTGGACTCAGGGCTAGGCCAGCAGTCACAGAATTGTGCATCCTCAGACAGGGCAGGTAACGCATTATCAGCCAGAAAATTGTGCTCCTCTCGGGGAAACGCACCGAGGAAGAGAACCACCGTCTACAAGATCATATCCCGCTCTTCTCAGGAGTCAGTTTGACACGGGAGGGATAAACTGAGGCTGGAGGAGCAGAGAGAAGGGGACAGCAGAGAAAAGGAGGTTTCTGTGAAAGAGCAAATAACTTTAGTTCTCGAATTCCTGAGTTTTGAGATTGGCAAGAGGCCTGTTTAGCTCTTATGAAGACTTAGATGTATCTGAAAAGGACAGAGAAAGAAATTCTGAAAGAAAAAGAAGAAACCTTTCCTCTTGCTTCCGACAGGAAGAATTGGGCCTGTTAGTTTTAATTGGTATTTGCTCTTACGGTGCAAAGATTCCACCTGTTTTCCTCTCCCTCTAAATCAGTGAGTTAGGATCCGATTCTCAAATCCGAGAGGAGTGATTCCATCCAGACCCCTGCCTTCTGGCAGCTGAGTGTCCAAACCACTCAGGACCAGTGACCACCTCCGATGATCTCCCAGGATGGAGATGTCACACATCTCTGTTGGTGGCGCCTTTCAGTGTTTTAGCAACCTGATAGGTTCAGAGTTCTTCCATTTGCTTATTTGAAGTTCTTCCTCCTATAAATTAATTATCAGATAAAGAATATAATTAATTCACCATCAGATCTAACTGTCTTAACAGGGTCAAGATGTGCACACATGCTCTTCCTTGAAGATCAGTCTCAGCTGTGTCATTGACCATCTTTTTGGTCAGTGCAACTAAACTACAATATGATTCAATATCTCTAGAATGCCACTCAAATCCCACATCCTCCACACAACCCATTTAACACTCCAATCTGCCCTTTAATAATGTTTTCATTATAACATCTGCAGCCATTAATTTAACCTTTCTTTTCTTTTAAAGATTTTATTTTATTCACTTCCTTTTTAAGTAGGCTTCATGCCCCATGTGGGGATCAAACTCACAACCCCGAGATCAAGAGTCACACACTCTGCCAAATGAGCCAGCCAGCTCCCCCAACCCCCAAACTAACCTCTCTGAATCTGACTTCATCGTCTGTTTTAAAAATAATGTTTACTGCACAGGATTAGGATATTATATAAAAACTATTTCCACATGTGCACATCTTACCCCTAACACTCCACGAAGGGATCATGCTCTGTACTGTTTGATGGCTTGCATGATGCCAAGTAGTAAGAACTCGACCTGCTGGGGGTGAGGAAGGAGGATTCCACTGAGATTTTGGCTCCATCTAGGAAAAAAGCTTCCTAACAATTGGAACCAGCCAGTCAAGAATGTCCCGGGACCCAGTGAGCTCTCTCAAAAAGTGGAAGTATTTAAGCAGAAACTACCAGAGAGCCTCGTGGTGCTGCTGTATGAGGCTAAGTCCTACACTGAGTAGGGCATTTCATTCACTGCTTGCTTTGCAGAGAGCTGGGGATTAGTCTTTTGACTCTGAGAAGAAGGAAGAAGTAATATACTGAGATTGAGGTCATGAGGCCCGGATTTCTTTTTTTTTTTTTTTTCCTTTTTTTAGATTTATTTATTTATTTTGAGGGGAAGCGGGGCAGAGGGTGAAAGCAAGAGAATCCCAAGCATTCTCCGTGCTGTCAGCACAGAGCTTGACACGGGGCTTGAACTCCGAACCATGAGATCGTGACCTGAGCCCAAATCAAAAGTCAGATGCTGAACAGACTGAACCACCCAGGTGCCCGAGGCCCAGGTTTCTGTCCAAATTCCTGGCCCTCCTTCTTCACCCCCGAGGAGAGGTGAAACTAATGTCAAAGTTGCCTGGAGAGTCCCAGATAATGGAGAAGCAAGAATGCACAGTTACATAAACAGCTGGTTTCACCAGACTGCTTATCCGCATACACCCAGGAGAAGCTGGGAAAGGGAGAAAGACACATTCCTCCTCTGTGCTGAAGATTTGTTACAATGCACTTAGACCACGAGAGGGTGGGCAGATGCTGGAAAATGAGAACACTTCCTGGGGGACCGAAACTGGAAAACTGTTTTGGCCTCTGCTTGTGGCTCTATGGATGTGACTGTTTTCCCTGATAACCATTCCCTTCTCTTACCTGCGGTCCCCATTCCTGGTCCACTCTGGCTGCCTGTGCAGGGCAAGAAGACTGTAAAGGCCCCAGTAGAGGTGATTCTGGTCTTCAGACTGTACTCTAATCTTCTCTAGGGAAAACGTGGTGGGCAAAGAGACATTTCATAAATTCCACGTTGGCTATCTTCCTAAGCTAGCTTTTCGTGGTAGCTGTGACGGTGGCCTTTGGCAGGTCAGCTCTCAGGCAGATGCCGTGTTCAGAGAGCACGAGGGGATAATGCCATTTTATGGACCCACTGAGCGTCCAAAACATCACGTCTAACCTTTCAACCTTTCATTCTTTGGTTGCTTGCAATTTTTAGATTTTTAGACTTCATTATTCTTCATAATGGAAAAAAAATGAAGAGGAGCAACTAAAATTTTAATATGCATATGCTAATGCTACCCTGTATTCATGGAGCCGCTTTTCAATCTCCAAGAGTGCCAGAGGCCTTTCCAGAAAAGATAGATCACTGAAACTGTACCGCAAAGCTTTGCAATTCAATAGCACGGGAACACCATACCCCAGTTCTATGAATAGCACGTTGCCTTTCCCGAGGGAACCACAGGGCCCGTGAGAAGTCTCTCCTGGGATTGGCTGAACAGAATATGGGAAGTGGGACTGAGGACTGACCAGAGTTTGGCCTTTAAATGTGAAAAATATTGAAAAAAATATAAAGTGCTTACTTACTGGGTTGGCTTTTGACAGTGGTTAACAGTGGAAAAAAACAATTTTCCATCTTTCCAAATTTAACCCCTCCAAATTAGCCAGAGTTCAGGCATTGGCCATAAAATATGTATGAATATTTAAAGACTCAGTCATACCAAAAAAAAAAAAAAAAAAAAAAATCAGCTGGGTTCCAAGTCTTCATGTAAGCGCTCTGAACTTGAGAAGCCTTCTTTTATATTCAGAAAAGAAATTTCAATAGCTCAGGACGAAAGAACCAGAAAGGAAAGAAAGAGGAAGAAAAGCCAGCCTTGCAAAATAGCCTGTGCTTTCCCACACTCACTTAGCAGGCTATCATAAGCACAAACCTTTCAAGAGTATTTAGTGAAGGCCATCTCAACTCCAAACCTCTCCCGTCTCTGTGTTCAAGTGGTGTAGCATAGTAGAGATCTTCATACTCCACTCAAATAATAAAAGGTCTAAAACGTCTCACCGTTTACTGGGCTTTAGCAGAAAAGAGAGTCCCCTGGTTCTCTGAAAATGCACATACACTTCAACACTGCTTGTGTGCACGCCTGTGGAAACTGCCACACAACTCCACACAAAAAAGCTTTTGGTCATGGGTGTGCCCTCCAAAATGGCTTTCCACGTTCCTGTGCTAGAGACACAGCATTGTGGAAAGAGAACATCATTGCTGCAGAAGGACTTTTATCCACTAGACGGCAAGCTCAGGAGACATTGCATTTTTCATGCTTTTTCTTCTTTCCTGCCCCTGCTGTATGGTGAACACCCAGAATGGAGGTCAACGAACTACAGCCTGTAAGCCAAATCCAGCCCGTGGGCTTTTTTGCATGGCTCATATGCAATGAATAGTTTTTACATTTGCAAATGCCTGAAAAATAATGTTTTAAAAATACTGGGACACATGACAATGAACTGAAATCCAAATTTCAGTGTCCATTCACAAGTGTCATTGGAACCCAGGCACACTCATTTGTTTCCATTTTGTGAACATGTCTAGGGCAGCCTTTATATGCTACAATGGCAGGGTTCAGTAGTTGTGACAGTAGTTGTGACTATATGGCTCAAAAAGCCTAGAATACTCACTATCTGGCCCTTCACAGAAAGAGTCTGCTGCCCCTTAGCCTAGAAAATACTTCAAAATAGGCACTCAAGTTTTTGTTGAAAGAATAGAGCCACCATATACAAGTGGCTATATATACGATCTCCTCTTCTGAGCAACAGTCACACCCATTGGAGTGAATGGAGTTATTAGGCTGCTATCCCCCTGAAGCTCATGCAGAAAAGTTTCTAAGATAAAACGGTCCTTCGGGTCTCGAAAACTAAAGGTGAATCTTTAGGGTATTACTTGTATTTGCCTTGGTTCTTTCTCTTGAAGTTGCTGAAGACTCTTTTTTTATGCGGTTCTTCCAAAAGGCTCCTAAATCTCTGATCACAGATTAGCTCTGATCACAGAGCTCCTAAACCTCTGATCACAGATTGTGTCACCATAGGACACAAGCAGTGCACATGGGCAAATCCCTGAAGTCACCTTCAGGGACATGGCAAACATTTTGCACAAAAATTGGCTCAAGTGAGGGCGCCTGGCTGGCTCAGTCAGTAGAGCACATGACTCTTGATCTTGGGGGTGTGAATTCCAGTGCCGCATGGGGTGTAAAGATTACTTAAAAATAAATACAATCTAAAAAAAAACTTGGTTAACCTGGACTGTTCTCACTTTGGGGAACTTTAACTTAGAATTCATGAGAATCCCCACCCAGGTCCAACCCAAGATCTCTTTCAGAACCTGGGTATTATAGGGAGATTGCTTCTCAAACCGATCAAGGACAAATGGCTCCCAGAGAACCGAGGACAAAGTAAAACCATATACAAATGGAAAGATTTCTTGATTCTCATAGTGAGAAGCTGTGAAGATCCCAGGTAAAAGAAATGAATAATGACAGGCAGTCTGATATCTGAATAAGGACATATGTAATAAAATCTATTGACAGAGACGAGAGCATGATTCTTAGTAAGTAGGATTTATTATTATTTCTTTTTAATGTAAGTTCCATGCCCAACGTGGGGCTTGACCTCACCATCCTGAGATCAGAGTCGCATGCTGTTCGACTGAGCCGGCCAGGCGCCCCTCAGCTAGAATTTAGAGAGAACTACGGAGTACATAGAGGTTTCCTATCCTTGCAAAACTATACAATTTCTTAGTCAAAGTTGAGACTAACTCAAACGTCCTCTCAACTCCACGTGTGCCTCTTTTTTAAGTGACAGCCAGAACAGATCATTGCGTTATTCTCGGTGTCCTTCTTCGGCGTCAGCTGGCACTCCTGTCTTGTACTTTGTTTTGTATATACTGAATCTATCCTCATGCTTTTTATTTTTGGTAAACTTTTTATTTTAGAACAGTTTTTTTTTTTTTTTAGATTTACAGAAAAACTGCAAAGAAAACAAGAATTCTCATATATCCTACACTTATTTCCCTATTATTAACATCTCACGTTAGCGTGGGACATTTGGTACAATAATCAATCAATACTCATACATTAATACCATCTAAAGGCCATACTTTATTTCTTAGTTTTTATGTAATGCCCTTTTCTGTTTCACGATCCCATTCAGTCTGTCACATCGCATTTCATCATGTCTCCTCAGCTCCTCATAGCGGGGACAGTTTCTCACTTACCTTGTTTGAGGAGTACTGGTTATTTAGTGGGATGTCCCTCAACAGGATTTACCTAATATTTTTCTCATTTTGGCTGGGGTTGCGTTTGGGGAAGGAAAACCACAGAGTTAAAGTGCCATTTTCATTACAACTTATCAAGAGTACTATCAACATGATATAACTTTTTTAAAATTCTGCTTATTTATTTTTTTGAGAGAGCGCGCGAGTGGGGTAGGGGCAGAGAGAGAATCCCAAGCAAGCTCCATGCTGTCAGCACAGAGCCTGATTTGGGGCTTGAACTTAACGAAACATGAGATCATGACCTGAGCTGAAACCGAGTCTGACACTTAACTGACTGAGCCACCCAGGCGCCCCAACATGATATAACTTTTGATGTTGATCCTGATCACCTGGCTAAGGTAGTTTGTCAGGCTCTGCACTGTCAAATTACTTTTTTTCTCTTTCCATACTGTACTCTTAACTATAGAGAACAAATGGTTGGTTACCAGAGGGGAGGGGGGATGGGTGAAATAGGTGAAGGGGACTGAAGAGTGCACTTGTCATGATGAGCACTGAGTAATGTGTAGAACTACTGAATCACTATACTGTACATCTAAGAAAAATATCACACTATATGCTAACTAGAAATTTAAATAAAAACTTTAAAAAGAGACCTACTCAGGGTGCCTGGGCGGTTCAGTTGGGCAGAGGGGGCTTAGTCGGTTAAGCATCCGACTCTTGATTTTGGTCAGATCATGATCTCAGCGTCCTGAGATCAAGCCCCATGTTGGGCTCTGTGCTCCTAGTGTGGAGAATTCTTGAGATTCTCTCTCTCCCTCTCTCTCTGCCCCTCCACCACTTGCTCTCAAAATAAATAAACATTAAAAAAAAAAAACACCTGTTTTCTCTGAAACCAAGTCAATCTGCACAGCTCATACTTCAGGAGTAAAGAATTATATTCCATTCCCTTAAGGGTGGAGTATCTATGCAATTTGGAATTCTGCAAGGGAAATTTCTCACTTCTCTCCATTTGTTTATTCAATAATTTATTCATAGCAGTAAGTACTCATATTTATATTTTAGGTTATAATCTTATTTTATTGCTCAAATTGTCCTAGCTTTGGTCACTAGTTGGATCAGTTTCTTTGCATCCCCTGGTCTATAATGTTCCTTTGCTGCTTATAGCTGAACTTACTTGCTCTTCAGAATTCAGCTGACTTCCTCCAGGAAAAAAACTCCTGACACCCGCCCCTACTTCCAGCCCTTAGTCTCCCACCACTCAGGTTGTATGTTGTTCCTACGTACACCTAAATTTATATCTAAAATTTACATCTGCTATGGTACTCCTACACTACTCTCTCTCCCACTGGATAATCAGCTTTTTGAGGGTAGGGATATTTTATTTTATATGCCTAGTATGTAGTACATAGTGCCTCACACAAAGCAGGATCTCAACAAATACTTCTAGAACAATCACTATGGTTTTCTCTTTAGTCCAAAAATATACACGCATCTCATATAAACCAGAAGCCACAGAGGAACTGGAAACTAACCACTCTGGGAAGAACTATAAGGTGTTACTGCTGTGTTTAATGTCAGTCATATAATACAATAGGCTCCAGATCTAAGTTAACAGTTTCTCATGTCTCATTTCTGAATAAGCAGACTTTTCCTATAAACCCCGGTTACATTTGAGGAATTACATTAAGAGCAATGGCCAATGACCTTTATATTTAGAGCCAAGGCTAGGTACCTTCTAGTTCTGAGATTAGAGAAGTGGTGTTCCCAAAACAGCACACGGGCGTTTTAGCCATGACGTTCCCAAGAGCCACAACCTGTGGTTGATTGCATAACACTAAAGAAATCTATTTGCTGAGTGGTATTCTTTGTTGCCACAAATTATTATGAGAAAGTGAGTTTAAAAATTAATCAAGAATCTTCTGAGATACAGGAATTAAGACTGTGGTAAATGCCACCTAGCTGAAATAGATTGTTAGGTTGGATCATGCTACGACCCAGAGGAAGCCACCAGTAACTCTTGACTGATCAGATCACCTCCCTAACTGTACTCTAGCTCCCGTCTGTCCACTCACCATAAAGGAAATCATGTCATTCCACTTAACCGCCCCCGCCACCCCACCCCCCTCCTTTAACTGCTTCTACAACAAAATTCAAATTCCTAACCATGCCCTAGAAGGCTCCACATACCTACTGGTTTCTTCTACAGCTCTGCAGACTCCTCCTGAGGCTCATCTCTTCCTTGCTTAATGGTCTGTGCTCATCTTGCTGAAGTCATGGTTCAGTACCAGAAATTTTTTGATGCCTAGTAGCTCAATTGTTTACAAGAATTTTACAACGTTCTTCAATCTTTAATGTTTCTTAAGTATGAGTTGTGTGCCTGAAAATAAAATGAACTATGTCTGAGAAACCCCTACAAATCCACTGAAATATAGATTGAAACATGAAGACCCATATTTCTCTTGAGTTAGAAGTTCTTTTGGTGTTAAAAAAAGCTTTTATTATGTTATTTTTCCAAGAAATAGTGCTATAGTTTGATGTTGACATTAAAGTTAGTCTAACTCAAATTTAAAAATGGTTTCTCCCTACTAACAAAAAAAAGTTAAAACACAAATTTAAATAAAGCACTGCCTTTTAAAAATAATAATTTATTTAAAAATTCAGTCCCTTGATAACTAATAAAGGTTGCATCCTTCCAAACATATGGAAATTAACATGACCTTACAATGTTGACAGCTTGAAATAAAACATAAAAAGTCAGACCAAATTAAAAACCATAATCTTTTATTTAAATGCATTCAAAGGGGCATTAATTCTTTGCTTCCCAATCTGATTTTCTGGACATATCTTTAAGTGAAGAATCTACCTTTGAATATTCTTTCTACATCTTTGCAAAAGATCGTTCATTAATCTTAGAAAGGTTGCCTAACATTGTTCTGGTTGACAGGTGTTAATTTTTCAATGATAGTGACCTTTGCTCTCAAAATTAAGTCCAAAAGCTTATCAGGTGCTTAATTCCCCCAAATTAGTAAGATATAATTGTCTTGAAGTTCTGAAAACTGAAAATTTTCACCTAAGTTTGAGGCAAACTTATTTGGTGGTAGAAACTGTACTGAATAGACATAAGACTACTTTTAGTGTCAATTAATCTCATATAACGTGAACATTCATACATTTTGCTACAGAAATATTAATGTGTTTGATAATAGAGTATTGCTCCCGACTTTGTTGGATAGTGTCATGTAATATATAGTATATGTAGACTATTGACTTTTCTAAAATTCAAAAAGTTCTAATTTCCACAATGCATTTGACCGGAAGGATTCAAAATAATGAAATGTGGACCCAACAATTTTGAGTACAAAGATACAGTGAGATACTCTGATTACCCTTATCATTCATATATTTATTCATATGAAACTTCTCCAAGTGTCTATTTTTATAAACTTTGTGTGGGGTATGAATTCTGTTTATATCTTTTTCTAAAAATTGTTCACACTTTTAAAGTAGCTCAAACAGAAAACTTCACATTACTTTTGCTTGACCTGCTATTCAAACTACTAACTTCTTCCTTTTTACAAATTGAAAACAGCATGAAATTAACTAGATGGTCTCAGATATTCTATGGTTTGGAAATTTGGGTAATAGGGCTTCAAATTCTTTCCCTGCTAGGTCTGTGGCTGCTTTCCTGCTACAATGGCAGAGTTGCGCGATTATGACAGAGACGACGTGATCTGCAAAGCCTAAAATATTTCCTACCTGGCCCCCTTTACAGTAAGTTTGTTGACCCCCTGCTCAAAGTCACTGCTCAGTCAAGGATGGTACTAACACCTAAGACTATGACTATCTGATAGCTATGATTTTACAATTAAGTTGGTTTTTCTGCATTTAGGGCTTATGGTATGATAACATTTCAAAGGCAAAGACAGAAGTAGCTGCCATAGACGGACACCCCCTTTCTGGTTTTTTTTTTTTAATTAATTTATTTACTTAAGTAATCTCTGCACCCAGTGTGGAACTCAAACTCAAGACCCCGAGATCAAGAGTCACATGCTCTACTGACTGAGCCTGCCAGATGCCCCATTCCCTTTCTATCTGAATGTAGTCTCAACCGGTCAAAATTTAGATTCTTGGCCAGATCTAGAGAGACTGAAGTATGGTACTTGCTGATGATATAAATCCGGTCAGAGAACAAGGAAAGGAATTCATAAGGTAAAGTTATTAATCTTCCCACCTACTATACACATTAAATTCACTGGAAAGAATCCATATACTTTCCATTTATGTTGATATGCAGAATTCCTGAAAGGCTGAGAAATATGGACCTTACAAATTATTCACTGGTACATTATTCTATACTTCATGTGTGTTACTTGAAAAGATGATCTCTTCCCATCTTTGACAAAGACTTTCCCAGCTCAACTGTGGCTCAATAAACTTTTATTATTTTTTGTTATTTATTTTTATTCAAAAGAATTTGTTTCCCTATCACAAAAATTAGATAACCACACCACCAACAGCAGCAAAGTCCATAGAGTTACATTGATGGTGGAGAGTTCACTGGGTATTCCCAATGTCCCAAATGGCATGAAGGAGAAAAAAATAGGAAAAGAAAAAATATTCAAAACAAATCCAAAACCCATGATGACTTTGGGGAGAGACATCACATGGCAGTTTCTGTCTTCTTTCATTGTCAGCTGCAGATGTATTTCAGCAGGATCAAATACAATTTAACTTGAGTAAACCCTTCATACCAACTCCAGCACCTAATTGGAGGAAAAAAGGATCAGTTTGATAAAATAATTTTAAAATACGTTAACAGTATAAAGAATCTTTACTGTATTATAAATGGAGAACCAAATCAAGACAACTTTTCCCAACTGCTAAAAATGCTAAGGAATGTGAAGGGATGAGACATTGATCCTTTCTTCCTCTCAGTTCAACAGGAACTCTTTCAGATTAGCCACATCTGCAATCAACTAGGGAGCCTTCCAAGTGAACTACATAAAACATACAGATAAATGAACTGGCTCCTGCACAGCACGGATGTGATGTTTTTGAAATTTATGTTGGTATCTTTCCACATTCTTAAGAAACTTTTAAATACCGCTTCTAAGGATTTTCATCTATTTCTCTCTTCTACTGACTCACAGTTTACAGTGATCAAGGTATACAGAACCTAAAATCTTGCCTTTTCCCATTGCTTCATTCATTTTCTAGTCAATCAGTGATGTCAAGATATTGTGTTAGTTATTCAAGTCCTATCTTATCGTACAAGAAAGCTGTGATACTGCTAAAACTGAAAATAATAAGCAGCAGCAGCAGCAGCAGCAATGATCAGTTTTAAAAACAGCTGAAGAAACGTCTAAGAAGGGGCAATTATAAGCCACGGTCAAAAAGATTACGTTAGATGGAGAATGCAGTTCTAGGTGGCAAAGAATTAAAGGAATAACTCTCCCTTCCTGCTGTGCGAAGGCTTAACTTACACCTGTGTTTCCATGATGCTTTTTGTCTTTATATTTTTGGCAAGCAGGCTATTTAACAAGAGGTTAATGCTCTTGAACAAAATCTGAGATTTGTCACTGAGATTCTCTAAGTACATGTGTAGCTTTGAGCTTTCTGCAGATACGTTAGCAATCGCAATTGCCTCAAAGGCCAAACTGGTTGAAGACTAAGGTGCAGCTTTTTCGATCCATGCCTTGCCATGAGAGTAACATAAGGAGCAACTGAGAGACTACGGAGAACCACTTAAAACAGAGATTCCAAGACCTTTTATCATCTTGTTTGAGATTCCAGAACATAACACTGATCAGTTCAAAACCTTGGCTTTCATTTAAGTTGTCCATGGCTCTCTGGTGAGGCTTTCCAAATAGAGAAACTAGCTGTGTAAGGAGTGCACCACGCAAATTAGACTGCGCAGCTAACAGTGCAGTTCTGAGTCTGCTCAGTTCACCTCCACAGGACAATGTGTGAGGCTTGGATTGGCTCTCTTGGTGGCCAGGTCATTCTGCACTCAGGAGGAGTGGGAGGAAGCCACGGCAGAATGAAGGCTAAGTGGCAGAAGAAACCTATACCTGTTATTTTTAAAAGATCACTTCCTGAGATTTCTAGATCAGCAGAGAATATGTAGAAAGCACTGGCAGCCATAGAATTAGTGCTAATCAAACCCATGTACGAAAACCCTCTTCCAAACTGGTGTTTTGTTTAACAAGTTCACCGTTTAGCTCAGGATTCACTGATCTGGCGTGTCATGCCCGCATGCCAAGTATCAAATAGTATAATCAGAGAACATTGCTTCCTTGAGCTCCTAACTACAAAGAAAAGCATGTGGAAAGCTATGTATACCTTTGTGACTGAGACTGTGTGCCAAGAGACATTTAAATTTCCAAATCACACTAATGAAATGATCACACGATCACTTTTCAGTGTTCCACTGAAATACCTTTTCTTCCCTTCGCGACTAAGGACAACCCTACTTGTCAGGGAAGAAAAGGAAGACAAACATGAGGAAGAGAAGACTAAAATGTGACCAGATTTTTAAACCTGGTGAAAGTCTCAGCGTCCCTTGCTGTATCTTGGACTTATAGCTGTACCTGCATAATAGAAACAACGGTGCATGGCCCACAGTGAATACTTAATAGTGTTCATCTGTTTTTCACTGTGACCAGCTATCAATCCATTCAGCATTCATATAACCTCTAACAAGTCTTTTTTTTTTTTAATGTATATATTTTTAACATTTATTCACTTTTTGAGAGACAGACAGAGTGCGAGCAGGGCAGAGGCAGAGAGAGGGAGACACAGAATCCAAAGCAGGCTCCAGGCTCTGAGCTGTCAGCACAGAGCCTGACGCAGGGCCCCAACTCACGAACCGTGAGATCATGACGCGAGCCAAAGTCAGCCGCTTAACTGACTGAACCACCCAGGCGCCCCTAACAAGTCTTTTCCATAGTTGCAAGCTACCTATTCCTTTGCCTTTCAACCAAAGCCATTTCAAACAAAGCCAGACCCATGACTTGTAATGATCTCTAAGGCTTAGTACAACTCCATATTTCTGTGTTATAGTTGTAGTCTGTTAGTCTAAGAATGGATCTGAGTTTGAAATAAAGATGTATAAGGTAGCTTACCTTAATTGTACCCTGACTGTTAGCAGCAATCAGCACATTGGACTCCTAGAAAAGAAGAAGAACTTTTAGAGTACAGAGAAGGATTTCCTGGAGGGCAGTACAAGAGAGTAATTTCCTCTTCATCTTTCTTTCTTCACTTCCCTCTAAGACACCAATAGAATCTGAAGTGAATAACCAACTTTAACATGTTTTAACTATGAATTTTAAACACAAAATCCCATCTTTTAAGGATTAAGTTTGAATAAAAAAATAAAATTGGAAGCAGAGTAGGAAACGTTCAAATGTAAAGAAAACAAAGAGAAAAATAGATTGCACTGGAAGAGAGGCCAAGGGAAACAAAGACTGAAATACAACAAAAAAATGATAATAATTTGAGAAAAACAAAGTGCATAATCCTTTCCATGGAAAACTCTCCTTTCACATAGAATACCAGTAATTGATGTAAATGCTGGTCAACATCTCTGGCAGAAATTTCTATGGAGGGTTATTTCATGTCAGGAAAACAGCAAAAAAAGGTGAATATTCATCTGTCAGAAGAAAGGCCATCTTCCCTTTTAATTCTTCAATCATTCAGTAGATTCATTTTTTAAATTTTTTTTTGAGTTTTATTTATTTTGAGAGAGAGAGAGAACAAGTGGGGGAGGGGCAGAGAGAGAAGGAGCTAGAATCCCAAGCAGGCTCTGAGCCATCAGCACAGAGCCCAATGTGGGGCTTGAACTCACGAACTGTGAGGTCATGACCTGAGCCGAAACCAAGAGTCAGATGCTTAACCAACTGAGCCACCCAGGTGCCCCAGTACATGCATTTTTAATAACTTTGGTGATTACTTTAGTAGAATTTATGTGGTAATGTATTTTTTTATATTGTAAGTCTTAGGAGAGAAAAAACATTTCTCTGAAGGTAGGAAGAGTAGGAAAAGGAATGGACAAGACTGAGTTTACTAGAGAGAATCTCATTAAGTAAGAAGAGTTGGGACATGCCTCCTATTGGAAACAGAGAGTTTAGTAGGGCTCTAGAACTTGGAAGTGTATAGAAGTCTTTTTGCTTTTCAGAGTAGGCTGCTAAAAGGAGGTAAACAGACTCAAAACTGGCACAGAGGCCACATGGCTAATGGAAAGACCAAGTCCAAATAATATCTATGAGAAACAAATAAAGTGGTCAAACCTCAATGAAAGACAGGCTCTGCCAGATATCCTACAGGCTTCATGACAAAGTGACAGAAGAAAGAAATTGATTTGTATGCTGGGAACGTTACTTTAGCCAATAGGAGTTAAACTTTAGTTTCTTTGACAGATGAAATCTGTGCTCTATAAACTTACACATTTCTATTTTTTAACTTTTGCTTTGATTCCAGGTAAAGCTACTCTTGAAAAATGCTCGTCTTGTTGCTACTGGTGTAAGAGAAAATAAATTCTTCCACTATGCCCAAAATTTTGGATCAGAATATTCCTTGGATGGAAGAGCCATCAACAGTCATAGCTGTATGAAGAAGTGATAAAGACATGTTTTCTCTGGGGTTTAGCATGGGAAATGCTGATGATAGGGTTCAGGGCACACAACCCCAAAATATGGCACCTTGTCATATCTGAATATTTTAAGCTGAAAGAGTTTGAGAAAACAGCAGAAGCAGGAAAGTCTCTTTGGTCTCCCACTCACTTCACCCCTCTTTCCTGAAACAAGTCATAAAACCCTCATGTGAGAGGCCCTCCCTGTACCCAGAGTAAAGAAGCATCCCTATCTCCAAAGACAAAGGGAGACCCAAAGGGAATATGAACAAACAGGACTTGCCAAGTTTCCCCCAATTTTCAACAATTACGTCATACTCCTTAACCTATCCACATCTCTCACCACTACCTACTCTTTACCACACCTAGCATAAAATACCCAGGTCTGTTTCTTTGGGTCTTCATTTCCTTATGAAGCCTTCCACATCATGTAAAACTTCTATTAGATTAATTTGTATGGTTTTCTCCTGTTAATCTCTCTTGTCTAGTTTTTAGACCTAGCCAGGGACCCTATCTAAGTGGGTTAAACTTTTTCCTCCCCTATACTGATATTTTCCTAGCTGAGGTTTTCCCCTTAAATCAGCACGTGTATTTTTAAAAATAGTTAACACAAGTAATATAGTATTCACTATTAAGTTAGTTTCAGTATTTACTTTGGGGAATTATGGGTTACTTCCGGGACTCAATGAGTATAGAATTAATACTTCCATATGGGGGTAGGGTGACAGGGCAGAATAAACATTTGGGATTTGGGATTTGGGATTTATTTACTCTTTTAGTGACTGGAATTAAGAAAGTGGTTGGAATGAGTTTGGGGTGTCCTTAGTTAATATAAGAACTCTCTCTGTGCTGGTCAAGAGGCAGAATTTCTATGCTTACCTCAGAAAACAAAAGAAGCACTGTGTGGGATCGTGCAGATTTCTTTCTAGCAAGAATTTTAAACAAGCTATGTGATATCACAACTGCCACCAATGGACCCAGAAATGCTTGTTCTGACAATCTAGACTTTAAAATAAAGATTGCATCAAGGGATGCAGAAGGGCATTATATCATAATCAAGGGGTCTATAGACCAAGAAGACCTAACAATTGTAAACATTTATGTGCCAAATGTGAGAACACCCAAATATATAAATCAATTAATCACAAACATAAAAAAACTCATCAGTAGTAATACTTTAATAGTAGGAGACTTCAACATCCCACTCACTGCAATGGACAGATCATATAATCAAAAAATCAACAAGGAAACAATGGCTTTGAATGACACACTAGACCAGATGGACTTAACAGATATATTCAGAACATTTCATCCTAAAGCAGCAGAATATACATTCTTCTCCAGTGCACATGGAACATTCTCCAGAATAGACCAGATACTGGGACACAAATCAACCCTAAGTAAGTACAAAAAGATCGAGATCATACCATGCATATTCCAGAAATGAAGCTACAAATAGCAATGATCAATCTAATCTCTGCTTGAGGAAAAGACTCCAGTCTCTAAGAAAGCAACTGTCACCCATTCATTTGATGTTGCAGTCACCAAGAAGTGCTCCCTCTGCTATGGGAACACACAATGTCAGGATGATGAAAAATTTATAGCCCAAAGCTCTCCTCTCTTTCTGCCATTTTGGTTCTAGTCACCTCTGATATATATGTATACATTTATGTATTTATGTATTTATATATTCATATTTATGTATGTATGTGTGTGTGTATGTATGTATGTATGTAGGCTACATACCCAGTGTGGAGCCCAATGTTGGGCTTGAAGTCACAACCCTGAGATCAAGACCAGAGCTGAGATCAAGTCAGACACACAACCAACTGAGCCACTCAGGTGCCCCTAGTCACCTTTAACACAAAGGATGAAGGCAGAGAAACCTGGTGGAGATAAGGACTCACTCTGGCGGAAGGGCGGGGGTTGGGGAGAGATGTACTTCTACCAGTTATAGACATTATAAATTATATAATTCAAACTTCTAATTTTTGGTGGAAGGAAAGCTTGGAAAAGCATGGTATGTTATCATACAGTTTGAAAAACTGAGCTTAACATTAAGAGAATATAATCTAGTCAGATCATCACATAAGAGGAGTTTGAAGTCTATACACTTACTACACTAAACTGAAGAAAGAAGTTATCTAATAACTATCCAAAATGAATAAACAATGTTGATTGTAACCTCAGGACTATCATGGCATTAATAGATGTTGCCATATTAAATGCTACCAGAGGGTTAACTCTAACATCTTTTCCTGTGGAAACAGATAAACATCTCATTTACAAATAAGCCAACATAGGTGCCCAGTTGGAACCACCTTTGGGACTAACATATAGGTGAAAGGGTGTCCTAAGACCTCTTAGAAGCACTGAAAACTATTCAAATTAACAAACAATGAAAGAAAAATAACAGCTTTACATCTCAGTATGCCCCTCCCTCCGAAGACCAGGAACTTTTAAAGGGATTTAGGATTAAACTTTCAGACAGCCAGATATTAGCTTAAGATAAAGTAACTTTTGCATGCAACAGAAAAAGAAAACCAGGTATTTTACTTCAGCATAGAGGTATCAAAGTGATAAGTACAAGATTATTACTGTAGTTTTAAGCGATTCTTGTGTGCATTTTGAGTAACTGGTAATTCTTAGCTATAGCTGAAGTCTGCTAGAGCCCTAATGTCTGTAAGTTCTGGCTCAATGCGTTGCTTTTACTTGCTAAATAAAATTAAAATGCCAGCCAGTGGGGCACCTAGGTGGCTCAGTTGCAAGTCCATTGAGCATTGGACTCTTAATTTGGCTCAGGTCATGATCCCAGGGTTATGGGATCCACACTGAGCATGGAGCCTGCTTAAGATTCAATCTTTCAGGGTGCCTGGGTGGCTCAGTCTGTTAAGTGTCTGACTCTAGGTTTTGGCTCAGGTCATGATCTCACGGTGTGTGAGTTCAGGCCCATATCAGGCTCTTCACCAACAGTGGGAAGCCTGCTTGGGGATTCTCTCTCTCTCTCTTTCTCTCTGTCCCCCCACTCCCCTCCCTGCTTGCTCTCTTTGTCTCTCTCTCTCTCTCTCTGTTCCTGCCTCTCTCCCCGCCTCACACATTCTCTTTCCCTCTAAAATAAAAATAAACAAAAATAATAAAAATAATAATTGGGATTTTATTTTAAAAAACAAAATAAAATGCCAGCCAGTAATTCTCATTATTTTTTCCCTCTTTCTTAAAAACTGGCAGTTTTGTTGCAAAATTCTCTTTAAGGTTAAGCTAATAATATACCTATCTTCTTAACTGTACAGAGATTAAAAAAGACAATGGGAAAATTAGCAGTAAGTCTTTTATGAAAATAGAAGACACATACACAAACATACACCAACTTGCTTAAAGTCAGTGTATACTTATTTATCCTGAAACAAAACTAGCATCCACTGGAACAGTTTTGCCTTTACTAGCTTGCCTAGAAAAGTGCCATTATAGCTAATATGAGCAGGATGAGAAATAATTTTACTATAGAAATGAATGTTAAAAAAAAAACCAAAACAATTTCCATTTCTGGCAGTGACAGAGTAAACGGAATGGATTTGCCGTCTTCCTGTAAGGAACCAGAAAGCTGAACAAAATCTGTAAGACAGCACTGGATAACAGGCAGTACAGGACTATCATCCTTTATGAGAAGGGAAGAGGAGAGTCCTAGAATTGCCCTGGCTTTCTGCTTGGAGCCAAGTTCTGAGCTACATGGCAAGAGGAATCCATGTAAGAGCCCAGAGGAATCTAAGCAGACCACAGTAGATTTATTAAATTGAGGAAACAGATAAAGTTCGGAGTATTTGTATGGCAGCTGGAATTTGTAGGGCAAACTACCACAGAGGACTAAGTACATAAAAGTAGAGCTCCAGGAATCTGCATATGGGTCCCCCCCGACTGTAAGTTGTTATAACAAACCACGTACGAATAGGGTAAAACTACACAAGGCCAGGGAAATAACAACGAACAGGGAAAGTACAACTACTGAGAATCCAGAACACTATCAAATGCCAGACTTCACGCAGAGTCAAGAGATGATTGAGTTTTGAGGAGCCAGAGTGAAGAGACCTCACTGAACATTTAGGGCGCTCAGCAAAGTCCCCAGATGGGTCATTCCTTGTTAGTAGGGCTAAATTAGCCTTAAAGTAAATGCTTCTCTAGACCAGGGACAGGCAATCTATAGCTTACAGGCCAAACCAGCCCATGGGCTATATTTTGTTTTTCAGTTTTAATGGAACACAGTCATGATAATTTGATTTTATATTATCTCTGGCTGTTCCTGCACTACAGTAGCAGAGTTGAGGAACTGCAACCAAGACCATATGGTCTGTAAAGCCTAAAATATTTGCAATGCGGTTCTTTAAGAAAATGTTTGCTGATTAGCACTTTAGAGTCACCTTAATAAAATTTAAAAACAAGTGTCCAAAAATCATGTCTATCTCCAAAAACAACCTTCCATTGAAACACACATTCATATTATTTTTTAAATATATAATTGATTTAAATTTTTTTGTATTTTAAAGTAATCTCTATACCCAGCGTAGGGCTCGAACTCACAACTCCATGATCAAGAGTTGCACATTCTATTGACTGAACCAGCCAGACACCCCCAAGTTTTAATACTCTGAAAAAAATTCAACCAAATCCAGCATTCATAATGTTGAGCACTGAAAAGGCCAAAAGCATGACCTATAACCAGGGGAGGGGAATCAATGAATAGAAACAGATCCAGAAATGATAAAGACAATGGAAGCAGCAAATGAGGATTTATAAAGCAGATATCACCATACTCAAGTATTTAAAGAAACAGTGAACTTAAGAGAAATGGAAGACATAATTATAAAACCCAAATGGAATTCTCCACCTGAAAAGTACAGTATCTCAAATAAAAAATTCACTGGATAGACATAACAATGGATGAAACAGTGGAGAATAAAACACCAAGAAGTTTGACATGGGGAAAAAGAAAATCCAAATTGAAGAATAAGGGGAAAAGACTGGGAAGGTTAAAAAAAAAAAAAAAAGATTAGCATTTGTGCGACCAACAGGACAATATGCAATCTAATATATGTGTAACAGTAATTGTAATTCTGAATAGAGTAGGGGCAGAAAAAAGTATATAAAGATAGAAGGCTAAAAATTTTCCAAAACTGAAAATTTTATATAAAATACCCACAAATACCACCACATCAAGGCAAATCATAAATTGCTAAAAATGTGTAAGAAAGAAAATCCTGAAAACTGCCAGAGGAAAAAAAGACATTACATACTGAAGAACAAGACCACCAATTTGTCATCAGAAGCAATGCAAGCCAATAAGACAGCATCTTTAAGGTAATGAGGAAGAAAACTGTCAACCTAGAAAGATTATGCAGAAGTAAAAGATTATTTTCAAAGAACTAAAGCTGAGATAGCAGCAGATCTGCACTGTAAGAAATCGTTAAAGTTCTTATACCACATGAAAATTTAGATCTAAACTAAAAGATGAAGAGTGCTGTAAATGACCAATATATGGGTAATGATCAAAGATATTTGCTCTCTTGTTGTTTAAGTTTCTTAACAGATAACTGCCTGTTTAAAGCAAAAGTAATAACAATGCATTACAGTTATTATAAACAGAAGTAACATATGACAGCAAAAGTACACAGGATAAAATAGGAAAACAGAAGTATACTGTTCATAATGCATAAAGTGGTATAATCTGAAGAAAGACTGTGGCAAGTTAAATATGAATATTATAAACCTTAGAGAAACCATTAGAAAAGTATAGAATTAGTATAGCTAATAAACTAGTAAAGGGAACAAAATGAATTACAAAAAGAATGGAAATGAGGGACATGGGGATAGAACACACAGAATAAATAGAAAACAAATAGCAAGATGGTAGACAAATATCCAACCATAGTGATAAGTAAATGTAAATGGTCTAAATACTGTACTGCTATGAAAAGGCAGAGACTGTTAAGACTTGATAAAAGAACCAGGCCAGTTCTATGCTGTCCATAAAACACACATTTAAAAAAACCAACCAAACAAACAAAAAAAACATGAGTGCCTGGGTGGCTCAGTTGATTAAGCATCTGACTTTGGCTCAGGTCGTGACCTCATGGATCGTGGGTTCAAGCTCCGCGTCAGGCTCTGTGCGGACAGCTCAGAGCCTAGAGCCTGCTTTGGATTCGGATTCTGTGTCTCCTTCTCTCTCTGCCTCTCTCTCTCTCAAAAATAAATCAATATTAAACAAAAAAATTTTTTAAAGATACAAAGTAAAAGGAGAGAAAAATATCTCACGCAAATATTAACATAAGAATGCCAGAATGGCTCTACTAATATCAGAAAAAGTAGACGTCAGGACAAAGAATATGACCAGGGATAAAAGGGGACATTTTATATTTAAATAAGAGTCAATCAATTTTTAAAAACCTAAATGCATATATATCTAAAATTGAGCTTCAAAATACACAAAGCAAAACTGACAGAATTGAATGGAACAGATAAGTCCACACTTGGGTTTGGAGACTTCAATACTCTTCTGTTAATAATTCAAAGAATAAGCAGACAGAAAATCAAAGACAAAAAAGATTTGAATCATACTACCAAAAACAAATTAAGCAAATTAATATTTACATAAATCTTACTTAAACGGCAAAAACTATACATTCTTTTCTTTCTTCAATATTTATTTTAAGAGAGAGAGCAAGAGCGCATGCAAGTGGGGAAGGGGAAAGAAAGAATCCTAAACAGGCTCCGCACTGTCAGCCAAGAGCCTGACACGGGGCTCAATCCCACAAACCATGAGATCATGACACTTGAGCCAAAATTAAGAGTCAGATGCTTAACTGACTGAGCCACCGAGGAGCCTCTATATGTTCAAGTGCATGTGAACTATTCACCAAGACAGACAATATGCCAGACCATTAAACACAGCTCAATAAATTTAAAAGACTGAAATTATGCAACTATGTTCTCTGACTGAACAAAAGTATAAAACAATAGAAAGAAGACATCTAAAACAATCTCTAAATATTTGGAAATTTAAAAACACACCCTTAAATAACCCAGGGCTCAAATAAGAACTCATAAGGAAATAAGAACACAACATATCAAAATTTGTATAACGTAGCCACAACAGCACTTAGATAGAAAACTTTATCTCTAAATGCTTATAAGAATAAAGCAGAAAGGTTTAACATCAATGATATAATAACATGCAGCTTAAGAAGCTAGAAAAAAAAGCAAATTATATAAACATAAACATGATGATAATAAAAAGCAGAATCAATAAGATAAAAATAGTTAAAATTATTAAAAACAAAAGCTAATGCATGAAATAAAATTGATAACCTTCTACAAAAAAGATAAAGAATATGTAAGTTAACAATATCAGAAATGAATGAGGGGATATCACTAACTTCCTACAGTTATTAAAAGCATAGAGAATAAACACAAACAACTTTATGCCAAGAAAACTCACAGGCACTGTAATGTATAAATTCTATGAAATCTGCAAATTCTCAAATATGACAGAAGAAAGAAGAAGTCAGAATACAGAGGAAAAAGGAACCCTTCCAAACTTAGTTTGTAAGTCAAAGTCAGAGAAAAAAATCATTCCAATTGCCTTCATAAATAGATACAAAAACCCTTAACAAAATACCAGTAAACAGGGGTGCCTGGGTAGCTCACTTGGTTGAGCATCCCACTCTTGATTTCAGCTCAGGTCATGATCTCACGGTTTGTGGGATCGAGCACCGCATCAGGCTCTGTGCTGACAGTGCTGAGCCTGTTAGGATTCTCTCTCTCTCCCTCTGTCTCTGCCCCTACCCAGGTCACTCTCACTCTCTCTCTCAAAATAAATAAACATTCTTAAAAAAAAAAAAAAAAGGGCATTACATTAAAAAAAAATACCAGTAAACAGAATTTTGCCATATACAAAAAGAATAATGCATCATATCCAAGTGGGATTTATTCAGATATTCTGGTTGGCTTAATATATAAAAATAAAATCAGTGAATGTAATCCACCATTTTAAATAGAACAGAAAAATCATGTAGTCATAACTGACAGAAAACGCATTGGACAGAATTTAATACCTATTCGTAATAAAAACTCTCAGCAAACAAAGAACAAAAAGGAATTCCCTTAAGGTGATAAGGAATTCCTATGAAGAACTTTTAGCTAACATCATATTTAATGGTGAAATGCTGAACTCTTTCTCTTTCAGGCTGGAGGCAAAGGGAGCCATGCTTGCTTTCACCACTCCTATTCAACACTGTATTAGAGGTCCTACCCCATGTAATAGTCAGGAAGAAGAAAGAAAAAGCACACAAATGAGAAATGAAGGAGTTATCTTTATTTGTAAATGACATGATTATGCAGAAAATATTAACAAATCTTCCAAAAAGCTGCTAAAACTAATAAACCAATCTAGCAGGGTTGTCAGATATGATGTCATTATATAAACACCAATATACAGTATTTCTATAAATTAGCTATGAATAATTAGTAAATGGATTTTTAAAAAATACCATTTGTAATGACACCAAATACATGAACCACTTAAAGGCTAAAATACGCATAAGACCTACACACTGAAAACTATAAAACAATGTTGAAAAAATATCAAAGAACACCTAAACAGATAGACAGAAATACTACGTTCATGGACTTTCATAACATAAGAATGGTTTTATGTGTAAGCCTTGGTATTCACTATGATAAATATTTTTAACTAGAAGAAAGATACCTATTAAACAAAATCAGAAGATAGCCCTTTTCATATTTTTCCTCAACTCTTAAGCATTATGTAAAACTGATTTCTCCTCTCAGAATGAGACTAAATAATTTTGTAGGAAAAAAGTGGAAATAAAAAATTTTATGTTAACAAATTTGAATATTTAAACCAAGTAGAAAAATTCTTATAAAAAAAAACTGACCAAAACTGAGCAAGAAGAAATAGAAAACATGTATCATCCTACAGGCATAAGAAAAGAAAAAGTCAAGTGTCAAAAAATTTTTTGACCTCAGGCTTACATGATTTTATCTGAAGTTCAAATATTCCAGAACAGAGTTCTTGCAATATCACACATATTTGTCCACAGAAAAGATGACTCCTTGACTTGTTTCATGAAACTTAATATAATTAGGAAATCAAAATGTGACAAGAACAGGGGCGCCTCAGTGGCTCAGTTGGTTAAGTATCCACCTCCTGGTTTGGGCTCGGGTCATGATCTCACGGTTTGTGAGTTAGAGCCCCACATCAGGCTCCGTGTTGACAGCTTGCCACCTGCTTGGGGTTCTTTCCCTCTCCCTCTCTCTCTCTGCCCTTGCCCCACTTGTGCACGTACACACTCTCTCTCAAAACAAATAAAATAAAATGTGACAAGAACAATGCAAGACAGGAAGATTACAGGCCTATGTTATTTGTGAAAACAGATGAACAAGTCCCAAATGAAATAGCAGGTCAATTTTAACATGAATATATATCCATATAGGCTTATTCCAATGAGGTAAGATTGAATTAAAATTAGAAAAAAAAATTAAATTATCACATCAATATTTAAACAATTATTACATCATCTTCAATAGGTACAAAAGAAAGCAATAATATACTCCAATTTCATTTATGATAAGAATTGTCCACAAGCTGAAAGGTGAAAGAAACTTCCTTATAAGGTTTCTACAAAAATTTACAGCAGAGATTATACATAATTGTGACATACTCAAAAGTTTTCCCTTTAGTGAGTAACAAGACGAAGATGCCAGTTATCATCACTTCCATTCAACATTATACTAGAGATCCTGGCAAAATAATAAAGCAAAATGAATACAAACTAGGTATAAAATTGGAAAAGTAGAGATTAAACTTTCATTACTTGTGGATCATATTATTAAGTACATACAATATCTCAAGAATGTAGGAAATAGATAATTAAAATTACTGAGAGAGTTTAGCAAGCTGCTGGATTAAAAAATGGGGACAATAACATACCATTCCTCAGGGGTCACTGTGACACCTTTCTTTCTAATATTTATTGGTTTACTTGAACTGGCAATATACATATGTGATAAAAATTCAAACAGTACAAGAGAATAAGGGATAAGTATCTCATTCCCTTGTTCTGAGTCTCTGAAGCAACTACCATGATCAGAAGTGAAATCTTTCCAGATAAACTAGCATCATTACCGTGAACTTCAACTGTATGGTAGATCAAGCACACCTTCGGGGCTTTCTCAAGATGTAAAAGAATCATAAGTTTTCTGTCTGGCGATTCTACTCTCTCTTTATCTTGTCTGAGTTTCAGGTAACAAACAACCCTACTTCCAACTTGGGATTTCATTCTTGTTAAAGTGACAAGCCATATTTTATATTCAATTCCAAGCCTCTTGATCACCTAAGAGAAGTCCTAGGTTTCCCTTACAGAAAAAGCAAGTCCACAGAGCTCACTTCTATATTTCTGCACATATTATTAATTGGTCTTCGGGATGAAATGGACCGAAGTAAGACAATCCGTATCCTTAAAATCAAATTAACTTAAACATGTGGGTAAAAATATGCTATACAGATAGACAGCCAGAGTGGCAAAGTGGAAAAAACAGTCACTGGTGTCAGAAACACTTAAGCTCAGTGGTCTAACACTTCCAAACTACGTCATCATGGACAAATTACTTAACCTCTCTAAATCGCAGTCTTCTCATCTGTAAAATAAAACTGAGCTAATAGAGCTAATGAAGGGGAGGGGAGGGGAGGGGAGGGGAGGGAAGGGAACTAATAGAGTTGTCATCAAATGAGATACATATAGAAGTATCCGGCACACAGTATGCATCTTGTAAGTGGGTGTTTTTAAGGAAAAGTTGCTTCTAGTTCTGGGTAAGAGTTTAAGAAAAAGAAGGTAGCCAAAACTGCCAAAAAACCATGAGGAGATGAAAGGATTGTTTAAGTAATAATGGGTTATTGGATTTGGCATTAGATGACTTGGTGACCTCAAAAGCAACTCTACCTGAAGTTCAAATCTGTGGCATTTAAGGGCCTTTGCACAACTTCCTGAAGCTAACTCAGTCTTTAGAACTTGGCTTTGACAGAAGCTTCTGGAAAAAGCTTTCTCTAATCTCTGAGGTGATAAGGTAACTCTCTCCAAAATGCTTCCACAGAAAGAATAAAGGGCCATTATCACAGCACTATCATGCCATGATAGTGGCTTCAGTATAAAGTTTATTAATTTCATGCCATTTTATTCATCTATCATTAGGGTAGATATTACATGCCAGGTATTCTACTATGTACTAGGTTCCGAAGATGAGGAAGACGTGATGTCTGATATTGAGATTACAGACTGGGAGGGTAAATGGAGGTTTAAATAGAAAATTACTATATTATTATAAGAAATATAGAGTTCAGAGGGGCAACTAAGGAAGCAAGAAGGAAGTGATCCTCTACCAGGGAGAGATTTAGCAAGGCTTCAAACATAAGACCACAAATGGAACATGAAAAAGTTGAAATTTCTCAAGAGAAAAGATAGAGGATATTTTAGGCAAAGGGCCATGGTCATGCAAACGTAATGAGTCTGGGGGGAAAATGGTGTTTGGGAGTGATGAGAATTGTGAGTCAGCTTGTGTATTAGTTGATTAGATGAGAACAACAGGTTGAGGTAAACACACAAATGAACTCTCTCATAACTAGGTTAGGATGTTATTTATGGATAACAAGGAGTCAATGGCAAGGAAAAGACAGAATTAATTTTTCTAATAGCGTTCTATTCCTTCAGTGATGTCTCACCCCCCTCTCACACTCCCCAGGCACCTAGAGTCATTGTCTTTTATCCTATCCCTTAAAAAAATTCTTCAATCCACATTAAGTTAAGCAAGTGAAATTCTTACAAAAAGAAAAAAGAAGTTGTATGCTGGTAAGTGGAAGACAATAACTGTATCCTCAAACACAGCTCAAAAGCTGTGTTTTTTTAAGCTTTTTTTTTTTTTTAAGTAGGCTCCACACTCAACATAGGGCTTGAACCCACAACCCCGAGGATCAAGTTATATTCTCTACTGACCAAGCCAGCCAGATGCCACCAAAAGTTGTTTTCTTGAAATGAATATATGGAAACTCATTCATTCATCCATTCATCCCAGAGGGAGAGAGAGCACACACTTGTGAGAGCGAGCAAGCACAAGTGGAGAGAGGGGAAGGAGCAGGGGGGGATCTTAAACAGGCTCCACACTCAGCAGAGAGCCCGACAAGGGGCTCAATTTCATAACCTTGAGATCATGACCTGAGCCAAAATCAAGAGTTGGCCGCTTAACCAACTAAGCCACCCAGGCGCCCCATACTCACTTTTAAATAAACATGTTTGTAATATGTGAGGCCAACTTTTAAGTATTTTTAAAAGGAAATTGAATACAGAAAAAAATATTGATTATTTAATAGCCTACCTAACTACACGTACAATCTCTTCTCAGTATAATGCACTCTATACATTGCCATGAAATTATTCCCATGTGATAATATCATCTCCCTGGACGGCGGGCTTTAGGAGCTTACTAATGCTTACATAAGAAAGCCTACACTTTGGGGCCCCTGGGTGGCTTAGTCAGTTAAGCATCCGACTCTTGAACTCGGGGTCATGAGTTCAAGCCCCACCTTGTGCTCCAAGCTGGGCATGAAGGAAGGAAGGAAAGTCGTGGGGGAAGGAAGGAGGGAAGACTGCACTTCTTTTTTCAGCATGGCATTCAAGACTATGTAATCTGGAACCTCTCTCATCCTCCAACAGAGTTCCTACCCCACTTTCTTCACTTAGGTTACTCGATTAGAAGTTTCTGAGACATCTATTGCAGTTTATTTCTTTCTATGAAAGAAACTTTTGTTCACACGGTTCTCCAGCCTGAAGGCAGTATAGAAAAAGAGCCAGGTAGACCTGGATTCAAATTCTAACTCTACTATTCCTTTTTTTGTTGTGTTACCTTGGGTAAATCAGTTAACTTCTCTGACCCTTAATTTCACTTGTAAATAGAGGTCAAAAGTATATACCGTAGGGGCGCGCCAGGGTGGCTCAGTCAGTTGAGTATCTGACTTAGGCTCAGGTCATGACCTCACGGTTTGTGAGCTCGAGCTCTGCATAGGGCTCTGTGCTGGAGCCTGCTATGGATTCTGTGTCTCCCTCTCTCTCTCTCTCTGCCCTCCCCCACTCATGCTTGCTCGCTCTCTCTCAAAAATAAACATTAAAAAAAAAAAGTATATACCTTAAAAGATTTATGGTGAAGATTTTGAATTGAGAGAACACTTAGCATATAATGCCTGGTTGGTACTAAATAGATGCTGGCTTCTGGTCTTCTGTCCAGGTCTTTACCTGTCCTTCACCTGTGTCTTAAGCCTTCAGAAACCCTGTATGTCTTTATGAAGTCCAGCACAAGAGCCGATATCTTCATAAAGTCTTCTAGAATTCTCCCTATTAGAAGTCTCCCCCTCTAGGGTCAATACTTTCAGGAGTAATTCTGTTAGAAGGATTTCTTTCATTCAGGCTTATCCCACAGATGTTTATAAATATTTATATTGGGTTGCAAACCATCTAAATATATTTTATATACTTAGGAATATATTTTATATATTGCAAAATTAATATCTAATGAATTAAAAACAGGTGCAAGTTGTTCAGTTATATGGATTTGTGTAGGAAGTGTTGAAGATAATGACAGCAACATTTATTATTTCTTGACTGGTCATTAACCTTGAGTTTCTCACCTATCTCAATAACTTTTCATATATTTTCTAATTTTGTTTCACAATATGATGTGGAAGATACTATTATTCTGATTTCATAGAAGAGAAAACAGAGGTACAGAAAGGTTGGTAACCTGCCCAAAGCCTCGGAGCTAGTATTTAGTGGCAACAGGAAGCAAATCTGACAATCGGACCCTAGTAGTCTTAATCAGAACACTACCCTAAGACAGAAGTTCTAAATGACACATGATCCCCCCTTCCCCTGAGATGTTTTAAAAGCACAACCTTGCCAAATAAAAATCTCAAAAAATTCAGAAACCATTTTCTCCTCCAAAGCAACTTTATGGTCTGTGTTGTAAAACTCAGGAAGGCAAGTTCTTTGAAGATTTTATTGAGGGGAAAAACAAAGCTAAGACATATGATCTTTAAGACTGAGTCTTCCTGTCAAGTGACAGAACGTTATTAGTGAGAGGGCAGATGTAAAGTACACTGAAATACTATTCACATTTGTCTTCTAAAAGCCAAGAGCTGCAGCTGAGATAGTAAAAATTAATGTAAGTGGTCTGTCTTCAACAGTTTGTACTACAAGCACTGAATTTTCTTCTTAAAGTGTCCACTGAGTTAAACCTGTACATCCATTTAAATTCTCTAGGCAAACACTGAAAACGATGAAACTGGTAAATCACTATGTACAACACAAAGTATCTGCAAATACAACTCCCTAGAGGACACAGAACAGTGAGAAAGGTGGCTAAATTTCATATTCTTCCTTAAATAAATATTAATGAAGTATATAAAAATGTGAGGTAACTAGACTTCAACCAAGAACAACTCACAATCTACATCTATCTGTTAATTCCTTAATATTCTTTCAATAGAGTTTTTTTGTCTTATCTGGCCTTCTCTTTTTTATGAACAGCTACCTCCTTTTCTCACTGCCAGAAAAGGGTGTTAATTTGGAGTACTGACCACGGTGTCACTGCAAATAAAAGACCATACATACTCTCGCCTCTTTTATACCAAGATTGGGGGCCTTCGCCACATTTTTTTCTCTTTGGGGTGGGATGGAAGGGTGGGGATATTTATATTCAAAATACTTCTGGAAAACTACAATGGCTTTTCTCTTCGCATATGAATTCATGGACTTGGTATACGGTCAAATCTGACTTTGCCTCAGGATCCTGCAGCCACAGAACGCTTTTGATTGCATTTGCCCCTTCAGCTTTCCTGTTCATGTATGATCTCTAGTTGCTTTAGGAACATCCTTTTCCTCTCCTCTGACATGAGATGCAAATATAATATGCAGAGATTTTTAACAGTTTTCTTTTATCAATGCTCTGTTAAGTCATACTGTTCAACCATCCAGTTTCCTCGACCCCTTTTTATTTTCTTCAAAACCATCCCTAAACCTTTATAAACTTCTCAACAGCACCCTCTGATTTATATAAAACAAGAGAAACTACTCAAAGTGCTGACATGTAGTTGCTTCCTCTTACTGAGACACAGTGGCTTTCCTAACATGCAGAAATCATTCTTTTATTAGAACAATAGAGTAGATCTCTTTTATCAAGTTTATATCATTTCTGGATCTCAGAATTATATGCATTACACTTTTGTCTGGATGTGATTCATAAGAAGAGTCCTCCAACTTGACTGGAGTGTGTTCACTGACCTTAATCCAGCCATAAATCTAGGCTGCATACGGGAGCACGTGAGAGCCCACAAAAAGATACCCAAACACTGGTTCCAAAATGATCTTCAAAGATTTTTAAATGAATGCCATTTGTAAGCCCAGCAGTTGTTGTTGTTGTTGTTGTTGTTGTTTTGTCCCTGAGCTTTCTTTCAGCATGTGGTTTTTCTGAACTGACTTCATGAATATATATATAAATATGTCTAAGAAAGAATGAGCACAAAACCACAATCTATCAATAAGAGATCCTACTCTTTAAACTGAAATGTTAGTTAGCTTTCCCTGCCTTCTAGAGAGGATCCTAAGGCTGAATTATTTGTTTGAATTGAATTTATAAGACAGACAATAAATGAATTTTTTAATCTTAGAATCTAAGATTCTCATTTTACTACTATCTCATTTTACTATCTTGGAGACATAGTAAAAAACAAAAAACCAAACTTCTATCATTATCACATAACCCACTGTTGACCACTACAGGCCAGTTAATGTGCTAAGGACTTAATATGAATTATTTCACTCAGCCTCCACAATGCAGTCTTCATGAGGAAATTACCATTTTCATCCTCAATTTAAAACAAGGGAACACGATCTTAAAGACACTTGGTAACTTGTCCAAAGCCACAAACACAGGTATGGAATAGCAAAGCCATGAATCAATACATGAAGACTGATAACAATATATCAATTGTGGGTCTGTCGCATACTGATTTAATAAGCTTATAGCATGCCTGGCCCCAACCCAAATTTACAAAATCAGAATGGAAGGAGAAAGGCATCTTAGGTGAACATTTGAAATCTACGGCAAAACCTCGACTCTATTATATATGGATGTTACATTTCAAATCTCATATACTTAAGAGTCCTTAAAGCCTTTCTCTGTGTAGAACTTGGTCCTTTATATATCTCCCTAGAAGTATGACTTCAAGTGCTGTCATTGGAGAAAAGGGCTTGGCCACAGATCTAAGGTGGAAGAGAGTATTCTATAGTACTCTACTCCTCCCTGCCAATCCCAATTCAAGATCTGGGAGACTGGAGTTTCTTCGTCACAAGGAAACACTTTCAATATCATCCAGTTAAATCCAAATCCTTTTTTTCTTCCCTACCAATTTCCTCACTTAAGATGATACTGGGTCCCTATCTAGCATAAACTTTATAAAGACTATCATCAATAGAATGATATAGTCATAATCTATGATTAATAAAATGAGTCATTATTTTAATAAAATATATTATATTCATCATACTTCATTTTTTATTCATTTAAATACCTGTTCTTTATAACTAACATATAATAAGAGGAAATGAATTACTCAGCTAATCAAAAGAACTTGCGGGGACCCCTGGGTAGCTCTGTTGGTTAAGCATCCATCCAACTCTTGATATCAGCTCAGGATGTGATCTTGCAGTCATGGGATGATCCCCATGTCAGGCTTCACACTGTGCGTGGAGCCTCCTTGGGATTCTCTTTGTCTCCCCTCTCCCCCGCTCATGCTCATGCTCTCTCAAAATAAATAAACATTTAAAAAAATTTTTTTAATTTTAAAAGGACTTCTAAATTTGGTGGCTTATCATATTTTCAATTTCAAAATTCTTAAGCTTTATAATTAAGATTTTCCTGAACAATGGAAACATCCATATTGAAGATTTTTTATAATCATTCTAAGACAAAGTGGACCAGATTTTTTTTTTTATGGCAAACTAATGATGCTCTAGGTGCTAGATATTTCCTATACCTAGATTTATGAAAGGACAGTACTAATCAGAAGACATCAATGCATATGAAATTCAAATTTTATCTAAAAGTAAAAGAGCCTAATGTGATAATGACTATAAATAAAATACCAGCCCACTGAATTTTACCACTGGATCTGCTCTCTACATGAAAATTCACATTCATTAAAAAGGATTTGGTATCAACTGCTCCACTGGGAAAATGACCATATACACATATAAAGATTAATCTACAATTTCTTTGTAGGATTTCTTCTAAGATGTTTTACCATTTTGAAAGGCTAACAATACATCAATGACTTAGACTTCAAAGTAGTCAAAAATCATGTCTAAGTGTCAATTCGGAAATGCATATATAGACAGAAACACATACACACAGAGGAAGGAACTGGAAGGAGATCCACCTCTGCCAAGAATCTACCTCCACCGGAATCACCAGATTATCATCTCGCCTCTCTACCTCAAACTTCCTGTTTCCTGTTAAGACCATTTTAAATTTGGTATCCACAGGAACCTGTGTTCACATTTAGAGCATACATAACACATACTGTTCTCAGGGGTGGATATTAAAACTATTTAACAACAGGAACAGGCACCAACCTAGCAGAAGAAAATTAATATAGCTATGCCATTACTTCTGTGACTGCCCCTGATTTTAGCATATCCATGGCCATAAAAGTAGATAAAATTCTATCTAGTCTTTAAGTATAACAGTAAAGAGACAATACATATTCCACCTTCTAATGGGACTTAAGTTTATATTGTGAGGATCGAATTCTGAGCTTCCACAAGGAAGAATGGGTAACTGATGGTACTACGACATTGTACAAAATACGTACTTGCCTTCACATTCAAATAAATCCATCTCTAATTACTATGTCAGCTTTGATTTGTCATATATGAGGGTCACTTGATTCCTATATTCATGTATCTGGTTTGAGTAGAAGCCAGCTGTCATCTACTAGATTTACTGGAGTTTGTGGAGGACTAAGGGGCATATATGATCTGGCAGCAAAAGGGGGAGAGCACACACAGAACTACAGGGAAGATGAAATGGAAGAACATGGTAGCAAGCAGGTTCAAAATGACGGAGACACCGCAAAGCATTTAAGAACAGCTAGTTAAGTACTACATTTCTCGGCCTCGGCTGAAACATCCCAGAAAATGATGGAGTGGTGGAGACACCTCTCAAATATATTTATAAACAAATCCCAAGATAGATTCAGTCATAAGACATTCTTCTCCCTTTTGAATTAAGCCTCGATAATATTTGTGTTCAGAATTTTTAGTAAGAGGTCATTTTAGTGAAGGGTCTTGAATCTAGATTTGAATTTCTCATGTAACTAAGCAGAGCACAAATAATACAAGTGAGTACAAAATCTTAAAATCGTTCATCAAAATGAAGACCAGAGTAGACTAATGACTTCTAAAGAGTTTCGAAAAATAAGGCTATTCAACAACTGTCTGATACAATAATTGCTCAGCGTAAGAAATATATGGGGATTTCAGAACCACAAACAAGGACAGATCCTCACACAATTAGTTATAAATAAACCCGGCGGTGGCCTGCTTACAGCACACCCTGGTGCTGTGTAACACACCTCAGGGCATTAGAAATGCCACTGCAGCTCCCTCCGCTGCTATCCACCCCTCCCCTGCTGACAGAACACACACCCTGAAAAAAATCTAAGAATTCAAATTTAGTGCTAAGAAATTAATACTTAGTAGCTAGCTTTACCCCAGTAATGGTCATTCCTAAAATTTGTTATAGACCTAAAAAATCACATAAACTGTATTTTGGAACAGTCACTTTCTTAATGACAAATCAATTTTTAATGAGAAAAACTTCATGGAAGTTACCTCTGATCAGCTTCTTCATCTCTAAAATACTGACTGACCTCTACTGATAACCCTGATTAATTAAGTCAATGTGGTCTCTCGGAAAAACAGTATTTCTATATTCATTCCCTTGGCTTAATCAAACAAACAAATGAAACCTATTTTTAAGACCATAAAATATCTAAAAACCAGTTAAGATGGATGCAGGAGTCTGCTGGTGGGAATGCAAACTGGTGCAGCCACTCTGGAAAACAGTATGGAAGTTCCTCAAAAAATTAAAAGTAGAACTACCCTTTGACCCAGCAATTGTACTACTAGGTATTTATCTAAGGGATACAGGTGTGCTGTTCTGAAGGGACACATGCACCCCAATGTTTGTAGCAGCACTATCAACAATAGCCAAAATATGGAAAGAGCCCAAATGTCCATCAACAGATGAATGGATAAAGAAGATGTGGTATATACACACAATGGAATATTACTCGGCAATTAAAAAGAATGAAATCTTGCCATTTGCAACTACGTGGATGGAACTAGAGGGTATTATGCTAAGTGAAAGTAGTCAGAGAAAGACAAATATCATATGACTTCACTCCTATGAGGACTTTAAGACACAAAACAGATGAACATAAGGGAAGGGAAGCAAAAATAATATAAAAACAGGGAGGGAGACAAAACATAAGAGACTCTTAAATATGGAGAACAAACAGAGGGTTGCTAGAGGGGTTGTGGGAGGGGGGATGGGCTAAATGGGTAAGGGGCATTAAGGAATCTACTCCTGAAATCATTGTTGCACTATATGCTAACTAACTTAGATGTAAATTTAAAAAAATAAATTAAAGGGTAAAAAAATAAAAAATAATAAAATGCACAACTACTAAGTAAAAAGAAAAAAAAAAAGACGGATGCAGAAGTAACCTCACTTGGTTGTCTATCGAAACTCCAGCACACTTAACTGTCACAGATATTAAACAAAATGGCACGAAAGCAGTACTTGGAATGCTGGTTTCTAAGGCTGTATGGAGGGGAACGATCGGACTTAGTCAGCTGCCCTAAGCCAGACAGAGACCTCCATGTTTATGTAGGATCGCTGCAATTTGTAGACAAAAGGTATTTTTCCATTTGTCCACATGGTTGGTTCCTGCAGGTTCCATTTTTGGTGCGCTTCATTATTAAGAAGGCTTTTGTCATCCAGTCTTTCCTACAGCAATTTCCTGACTGCATCTGATTCTCATTTAAATACACTTTAATGCATTCAAATAAACTAGAGAAAAAAACAGGATTCAGACAGATAATGGAAAAAGAACCATTAAACCATATAAAGTCAAAGTGATCTTTACTCTAGGAATAAAGGTTGTAAAGAACACGTACAAGGAAAGGAGGATTGAGATATACTCCCCAAAAATCACTCACCACCTTCTCTTCATTCCCAGTGGTTTCCAAACTCTTCTCCCTTCTCATTATCCAACCCTAATCAACTTAAGTTTCCTTGCCACACAACAACTCAAATATTATCTCCAGACACCCACAACTTCCCTCACATATCAACGCCTCTGTACCTTGGATGCTCTCCTGAATAAAGCTCACGAACAATGTGCTTGCAATCACACAGCTGACAGAAAACAACTACTTGGTGTACACCACAGAGGGCCTCTGACCATCGAGTGTGCATTTCGAAGGGTGCTATCTGCACAACCCTCCAGAACACTCTGGCAAAACCGTCTGGAGAGTTCGGTGCTGCTCCAGGGCTACCACATAACACATGACAAACAGCAATGAATGTAAGACACGGGGCCCCAGACTGCATTTCAGTTCTGCCATAGCACTGCTTCACCTTCTTGGAGACTCAATTTCTTCAACAATAAAACAGGTAATTTTAGGTGCTTCACAGAATTTTTAAAGACTCAAAAGAAACCAAGTAAAGCATCTAACCAAAAAGGAAACGGAATATTATAGGCACCAAATAAGTGGCAGTTATTAAAACACTATAACCTAAATTTCTTTACAATTAAAAGGCAGTTGACTGAAGTATGACTATCTGAATATATCAGTCACCATATTCATGATCTTATAAAATTGACAAAAAACATAAAGTAGGCTCCCTAGCTTAAGTAGACTTAAATGTTATCTTAACTCTTTCCTAGAGCACTAAGTAGCTCTTATTGCAGTAGCTGCACATGTTGATATTTTTTGCTCTCAAACTAGAAGCAAGGAATAAACAGGGGCAACGCTAAATAAAGTACAATTAGAGAATAATACACTTGAATGGCAGCTGGCAAAATGCATTCTGTAGGTGTATCACTAACTTAGAAACCAGAAAGCATAGAGATGAAACGGTTAACAGGAACAAAAAAGTAGGGATGGGGCTGGGAAAGGATGAGAGGACTTAGGTAAGTGGGAGAGGGAGAGCAAGGCAACACAGATTTATTACGAACAACGTGAACACAGTTCCAGGCAAGAAAAGGAATAGTACTGGGCAATGAGCAAACTTACTTTTTTTTATTTTTTATTTTAAATTGTATTTTGAGAGAGGAAGAGTATGTGCATGCAAGCAGGGGAGGAGCAGAGGGAGAGGGAGAGAGTCTTAAGCAGGCTCCACACCAAGCGCAGAGCCCAGAAAAGGCACGAAAGCTCTATGCCCTGCTGTCACCACTGCCACCTTTTGAAAGACAGGTCTTTAACTCCAGCTTTAAGATCTTGATTTGCTACAAGCACTACAAGAATATTCTAGACTGCATTTTTGTTACTGAGGAAATCAGAAAGAATCCCAGCCTATTACCCAATGTTTCCCTTGGAGCTGGTCCTTAAAACATCTTCCAAAGTGACTGACTTCCTGGGAACTTAGAAAGCCTCCTTATGTGGCTCTTGGAAGGGTTTAAGATAGTAATACCTAATGACTCCTGTGAAATGAAGAACGCAGGTTCTGTAGTGGCCACTGCTGGAACACCTCCCAGATATGAACATTATTATAAACATTATTATAAATTATAAACATTACTAGAAATTTCTAGTGGGATCAAGACTGGATGTGCTGGGGATGGGATCTCTGCTTCTCCCATGTAATTCTAGGCTATTTAATAAAAGGAAAGAAGAGAAACTATGCATTTCATAAAGATATAATAGCAACAACAACAAAATGGATGTTCCTGGCTCTCACCCTCAGAAACTCTAACTTAATAAGTCTGAGGTCTAGAAACTCGCATTTTTAATACAAATCTCAGGTAATTAATAATTCTGAAGTAGATGATCAGTAAGATCATACTTTGAAAAAACACTAGTACAGATATTAAAAACTGTCTATAGATGTTGAATTCAGAGAAAGGAGAAGTCTGCATTTTTCTGCTATTGGTTAAGAGGTTGTTGAGAGGGAAGTGGAGAGGAAAGATTTACTTGTTAAAACAAACAACAGTAACAACAACAACAACAAAACCATTACTGAGTGCCTATTTACCTGATCCCATGCCAAGGCCAAAACAAGACCAAGATAAACAGGACAATAGTTTTTAATCTAATGAGGCTTCTGAGTTCAGTGAAAATGATCATAGACCTAAAGCTTGTTTTAATACTTTTACATAATCTATATAAATTTACTCAGTTATCAGTACTGGAATTCGAACTACAGAAGTAGCTCACAGTAGTTTAGTAGAAAACTTAATTTCATAAATGGGAATCTATGAAAATTTAAAATAAAATGAAATAAAATTAAAATCTGAGTACTAGTAAATGTCCTATTCTGTTTTCTTCATGCTACCTTTCCCACATTTTAAACTAGTCCATACCATGGGTATTGAGGAGGGCACCTTTTGGGATGAGCACTGGGTGTTGTATGGAAACCAATTTGACAATAAATTTCATATACTGAAAAAATAAATAAATAAAATAAAATAAAATAAAATAAAATAAAATAAAATAAAATAAACTAGTCCATACCAAAGGAAAATACATGACACGGGCACAACTTCACAGAATGCAGATTTGAACTCTTTACCTCTATTTCCTTGTTCTTTTTTAATGTTTATTTTTGAGAGAGAGAGAGAGAGAGAGAGAAAGAGAGAGAGAGCGCGCATGCAAGTGGGGGAGGAGCAGAGTAAGAAGGGGACAGAGGATCCAGAGGATCCAAAGCGGGCTCTGTGCTGAGAGCCCAATGCAGGGCTCAAACTCATGAAATGTGAGATCACAACCTGAGCTGAAGTTGGATGCTTTATCAACAGAGCCACCCAGATGTCCCAAACTCTTCACCTCTATTTTCAAGTGATGTTATTCCTGCAAAGGATTCAATGAGACTGAGGTAAAGAGTGGGTTAACACAAAGAAAACTAGAAGATGTTGACTTTTACTGCATGTGGAGTTACAGGTTCTTAAATATTACACATTTTTAAAAAATATTTACCATTTCTGAGGTGATGGGAAGAAGTAAGAGCTGTTCGTATGGGCCAACACTGTAAGACTTGAAGTCACGGGAAAATATAATAGGCTTCCTTGTGCAGCAGGAGCTCCTTGTCACCAGAAGTATTCAAAAAGTTTGAAGGACACCCCATTAGACATGTTATAGAATTCATTTCTACAAAGGCCAAAAGGTAAGGAAATCTAATGGTAGTCATCTACTCAACACTCTACTACTTGTGTAGTTACAAAACTCAGCACTGTACTTAAAAGACTTCCTGTCTAATGACATTCTAATATGTAACAAACAGGAAAGAAAAGGGCATGTGGGCACAGTGAGCAGCAAGGTCAAAGGCACAAGGGTTAATAAACAAATAAACAAACAAACCATGATGGGGTGTTTGAGGGTCTTTAATCAGTTCAGTGTTGCCGGAGTGCAGAATGTGCCTATGTAAGTGGCAGGTGACCATGCTGAAGAAGTGGGTAGGGGCTTGATAAAGGAGGGTGTTAAATGTCACATAAAGAAGCTTATATTTTATTCTATAATCATCAGGACATGACTGAGCATTTTAAATAGCTCAGGTAAATTAGCCTGGGACTATTAGGTAATGGCAGGGGATGATGAAAGCCTGAACTAGCAGCGGTACGTGACAGAGTAGCAGGGGACAAAACAGAATATGGAATCAAAATTGAGAGGGAAATGAGATCAGATTTGTGCTTAGACATGTACCAAACTTGTTTTTACATTTCTAAGACTCCATTCTTTAATGGTCAAAATTTTGTACTTACGTAGATTTGATTTTAAATTTAGGGATTACTGAAGAATAGGACTGCATTTAATAAAACTGAAAACAATCCAACATTTTTCATGTTGTGATAAATCACCGCAATAGTCTATATTGTCTGAACTTCCACAGAAATTCCCTTGACTCGTAAGTAAAATACCAAATTGCCATAAAAGTGTCTTCACAACTGTCAGTTACATGTAAGAAGCCTGGCAAACTTCCTAGAAACATTCCTTATCTGAGACTAAATGATTAAAAATCCTAATGGTTAAGATCCTGTCACATCACAACTTCTAGATACCATCAATATTTTCCTCACACTTCAAAAATTCTTGTTCCTGGCTAAATAGGTCTTGAGACTTTTATTAGAAAACAAATTTCAGAAAAATGGTTTCATTGCTACTAACAATTCAGATACTGAATTGTCTTTTATAATTGAGATTACTTCTGTCACTCAACTAAATGACTACATGTGGTATGGTGGGGAGGGGTGATTATAGATGAACATACATTATCATTATAAACCATATTTTGCAAAAGGTAATTATCCCTAAAATGTTATACGAAATAAAAGGCCTATTACTATTAACACAGTTCTGAAATATGCTGACAATACACAAATTTAAATAGCAAGAAGTCTAAGATAATTAAAAGTGAATGTTAAAACCCCATATATCTGTAGAAGTAATGCAAGTACTAAAAACTAGAGAGCTGAGCTTAGAGATGGAGAAAGCTGGAAAGAGCAATGCTCCTATGATTGCAAGAAAAAAGCTCAACTACTGCTAATTAATGACATTTATTGAACCTATTAAAGAACTGAATCACAGGCGAAACAATCTAAAACCAGAAGAAACTGGCACCTGCATGGAGAGAGAATACCAGAGTACGGTAAAACCTGGGATGCAAGCAACTTGTTCTGCAAGTGTTCCGTAAGACGAACATTTTTAATAAATTTTAACTTGATAAATTAAAGGTCTTGCAATATGAGTAGGACCTGACACCAAATGTCACATGATCACAACTGGGCTGATGGTTCTCTCTTTCTCTCCCTCTCTCCCTCTCTCTCTCTCTCTGTCTGCAGGACTGTGGGTGATCATTTCCCATGCTCAGATGCTTGGTCTCAGGCTGTGGTGTTTGGCAGAAATCAGTGATTTTTCAGAACGTTGGAAGGTGCCCACAACTGGCAGTAGTGTACTTTTTGTCACTTCAAAGCACTTATGGGCAGTCCCTTGCTTTTCTGTACAAGAGTCAGTTTAGGAATGCCTTGCTTCATTCCAGGTCAGGCTGCCTGCAGATGTAGACCCTTTTCCCTGCTGCCTTATTGCCAGTTACATTAAATACAGCATATGACAAGAATTGATTCATACGGTACTGTAGTCAACATCCATGCGAGCGTATACAGTGGCCCCCACGCAGAAAAAGATTCCAATGAGCCAGTAGATAGCAGTGATTCCGTTAGTGATAGTGGAAGTCGTCCTACACAATAACCCTCCTCTCTTTTGTCTCCCTCATACCAGCCACAAAGGTTTTCAAAGGTAAGTGCAGGTTAATTTGTTTATTCTTACTATTTTGTATTTTATTATTTTGTCTTATATTACAGTATTTAATCCTGTTTATATGAATATTTTTAGGTTACAGAACAAATCATCTGAGTTTCCATTATTTCTTATGGGGAAATTCGCTTTGATATACAAGTGCTTTGGATTACCAGCATGTTTCCAGAAGGAATTATGCATACAAACCATGGTTTTACTGTATTTGCTTACCTGAAACAGAAATAGCTGGACAAGCCAGTGGGAAGATTAAGTTAGCGTTTAACAAAATGCTACAAGGTGGCTAGCACAAAAGTATGAGGCCCCTGCAGCCATAAACACTGGGAGAGGGGTGCAGTGTGCTCTTCCAAAATTTTCTAAAATCTTGGAAACACAACCATTTCCTAAAGTCATTGTTAAGAAAATACATACAGTAACAGTACATTTTGCATGATCAGTTACACACGCTAATTTTCAATAAGATTCTTTGTGGTATTTTCTGTTGTGCTATCTTCAAGTTCACGTATTCTCCCCTCAGATTTGTCAGACACACACCTACTATGTCCTCTAAAGAACAAAAGCTTTAGTCTGTAGAGAAATGGATGGGGAGGAGGGGTGGTCTGAGGACACTGGTAGAAAGTAACTGCAGTTGAGGGAGAGGAACAGAAAACAAAGTGTTTTACTCTCAGGGGAAGGTCAGAAACATATGCTAGCATGACATTTAGAAGATGGGCAGAAAGAACTGTGAAGTCCACAACTCCAAGACCTAGGTTCATAGGACCAAACTTGGACTGAGGATTAATCCAAACTTCAAAGAATGTCCTTCCTCTCATAACCACCCCACCACATAAACAAGCACTAAGAAATAAAATTAGAAAGGAATATAGCAAGGATTACTACAAGAGACAGATTTGTTCTGGGAAACAATGCAAAGAGCAGACCAAAACCTCAGCAGAGAACACACTGAGAAAAATCCTCTGGCAAAGCAGCCAATATTCTACACACAAAGTATCACGAGAATATGGTGCTCTGAGGGTAATCATAGCAACAAAAAACTTCAAAACAACCTCAATCATGACTACATTAACACAACCCCCACAATGAAGTCTGTGAGAATGAAAAGCAGACTCACCCACAGCATAAAAAATATTTCCCTCAGTACCTACTGTCCCACACAACGCATGGCTTTTAACCAAATATGACAAGGCATTCAGGGAAAACCAATCTGAGGAGACAAAGCAATCATTAAACTAAATTCAGTATGACACAGATGTTGGCACTATGTGAAAGTAACTATCATCAGTGCATTAAAGAAAAGAGTCCAATGAAAAAGGTAGAAAATGTGTAAGATCAGATAATTTCAGCAAAGAGACTTAAACTATGAGAAGGAATCAAACAAATGGTAGAAACCAAAAACACAGTAACAGAATGAACAATTCCTTTAATGGTATGATCAGCAGACTTGACAAATCTGAGGGAAGAATACGTGAACTTGAAGATAGGACAACAGAAAATACCACAAAGAATCTTTATTGCAAATTAGCATGTGTAACTGATCATGCAAAATGTACTGTTACTGAATATATTTTCTTAACAATTGACTTATTAAGTTTCCCAAGAAACTTGTTTTCAAGATTAATACATCAAACACTCAGGTGATAATGCAGAGTAGACAATTATTTACACTACAATAAAATAATGTTCCATTTACAAAAATAGAAATATAAAAAATTATAATTAAATTTATAAGCAAACTATAAGAAAATTTGTAATTAAATAGTTCTACATCCTTTTTTTTTACTACTTCTTACCCATATCACATGAAAATTTTATTTCATATTCTTTCTTTAGATTCTCTATAAATACTTTCAGATCTACCACCAGACATACTGACTATCAACAAACTGTGAGAAAGAGTAAACCAATTATGGATGCACTCCTTTTATTTCAAATTTGGATATTTTACTCTAAACAATTCCTCCCATAAAGTTCATGTTAAAAGTTAAACATTTTTTACACCTATTCAAAGTTATACTAATAACTCATGGCATACCCCATAAAACATACCTTTAATAAGGTAGCTGATACACATAAACCCCGTTGAAACTTCTTTTCGTAAACAGATTTAATATTTTTAGATGGGATAAAGGTGTTTTTATAATCCTATTTACCTCTTCTTCCTTTTTATTTGTGAGATTACATGCAGATTATTAGCAATTATTATGGAGTTATTTTTTTCTTTTTAATGTGTATTTTGTTAGAATAGGAATTCATGAGACTTTTTTAAATTTTTAAATTTTTTTTAACTGAAGTGTAATTAACATAACAGTGTTATATTAGATTCAGGTATACAATATAGTGATTCATCAATTCTATATATTACTCAGTGTTCACAATACGCATACTCTTAATCCCCTTTATGTCTTTCACCCATCCCCCACCCACTTCACCTCTGGCAACTACGTTTAATCTCTGTATTTTTTTTAAAAAATTTTTTAATGTTTATTTTCTTTTTGAGAGAAAGAGAGAGTGAGCAGGGGAGGGGCAGAGAGAGAGAGACACACACACACAAACACACAGAATCTGAAGCAGGCTCCAGGCTCTAAGCTGTCAGCACAGAGCCTGACACCAGGCTCGAACTCATAAACCACGAGATCATGAGCTGAGCAGAAGTCAGAGGCTCAGTTGCTTCTGACTTCAGCTCATGTCAGGATCTCGTGGTCTGTGAGACCTTTTTATAAAAGCCCAAATGTCCACCGACGGATGAATGGATAAAGAAAATGTGGTATATATACACAATGGAGTACTACTCAGCAATCAAAAAGAATGAAATCTTGCCATTTGCAACTACGTGGATGGAAATGGAGGGTGTTATGCTAAGTGAAATTAGTCAGAGAAAGACAAAAATCACATGACTTCACTCATATGAGGACTCTTAAAGAGACAAAACAGATGAACATAAGGGAAGGGAAGCAAAAATAATATAAAAACAGGGAGGGGGACAAAACAGAAAAGACTCTTAAATACGGAGAACAAACTGAGGGTTGCTGGAGGGGGTATGGGCTAAATGGGTAAGGGGCATTAAGGAATCTACTGAAATCATTGCTTCACTATATACTAACTTATTGGGATATAAATTTTAAAAAATAAAAAATAAAGTTAAATCAAAAAAAATTAAAAAAAAAAAAAAGGTAACAAAGCAAACCGAGGCAGAGTGATTTGGTTAAGTTTCTCACTCTCTTAGGTAACATGAATCTAGAGTGGAAGTAATAAAAGAAAAAATGAAAGGATTAAAATAAAGAGCTTCTAATACACTTACTCTGTGACTTCTTTGTTTCATTTTAAGTTTGCGAAGCTATATAAAAACTAAACTTCAAATCAAGAGCAGAAAACTAACATAATTTTTAGCAATTGGTATTGCTAGTACAATTTAATGCATAGCCTTATCAAGCCAACTTGCCAGACTACATTTCATAGCACTCATTTTTAATCATTAATATTTTGATCCCCTTTAGAAATCTAATAAAAGCAATAAGCTCTCTAGAAAAATAATCACATGGACAGGCAAACTTTTTCATATGCTTTTAGTGGGTCAAATAACATCCTAAAAAAACCTTGTGGGGTAACATGAATTCCAAATTTTTACTAGACAAATTTGATTTGTATGAGACAAAGCAAAGAGTCCCAAAGGACCATTAAGAGGAAGCAACTAAGCAACCGCTAATCTAATTAACACACATATTTAATAAGGAGCTTTAAAAAAAGAATTCAGTCCAGTAAAACTAGTCAATCGCATCAACTAAGAACTAGTCTGAAGTGTTAGAATTACCATCCATTCTATTTCTTTTAGTATTTCAACATTCACAGAGCTAAAATGCAAGGCTACAGTTGCACAGTTAGAAAATGGGGATGCTACTGCATCGATGCTTCCATTTTACATGTAGGTTAAGTTGTACAATCAAAACTTCACAGCAGTGTTAGGGAAAAAAGCATCAGTCTATTATTTTTTCCTATCTCATAATAATCCTTCAAAATATTAAGTTATTAGAACCGAAGCTTTTCATTAGAGGAACATGAGAGGAGCAGATGTTATTAAGATGCAATATAAATCCAAACAATAACTTCCCATTAACCTGTGGTAATTAAGAGTCTATCTGAACACTTACTAACAATGTGAAGTTGCCAAAATCAACGCAAAACACAAAGCAGTAATTAACAGTATTAGAAACATTACAATAAGAGTAAATTAGTAAAGAATATGGGAACAAAAAATGTTCAAATTTTAGGGAGAATTAAAAAAATGAATTGGTTTTTTTTCTTGCCACTGTTATTTGTAAAATAGTCATATTGAGAAGTACAGTCCTCGAAAGGCGTTACAATTTGTTCAATAAGGATTTCTAAATAACGTCTAAAAAAAATCCCCCCTACAAAGCTTGTTTCTGCATGTTTTCAACATCAGGAAAGTTTCTCGTCTAAGGTAAGTTATGTCTAACTGGCAGAGGGATTCTCTGCTGGGGGCTAGTGCACACCCCAGAAGTAGAGGCAGTTATACCATCTGTGAATTTAGAAGCTGAATCAAGAGAGAAATAATGCAAACCAAGGAGTTTCTCAATGTTCTCATGAGTGGACCTACATGTAAACTATATGGTCTAACGATAAGCATGTAAGTTGGGTTTACATATGGCCACTGGGCAACAGAAATCTGGTCTACAACCCCTTCAAATTAAAGAGGGAAACTGAGGCACCTGGGTGGCTCAGTCGGTTGAGCATCCGACTTCAGCTCAGGTCATGATCTCACGGTTCGGGAGTTCAAGCCCACATCGGGCTCCGTGCTGACAGCTCAGAGCCTGGAGCCTGCTTCCAGATTCTGTGTCTCCCTCTCTCTCTGCCCCTCCCCACTTACACTCTGTGTCTCTCTCTCTCAAAAATGAATAAACATTAAAATAAAAATAATTTAAAAAGAGGGAAATGAAATTCAGATAAGTTAGGTGACTTACCTACATGCAAAAAGTTAATTAACTGCTATAAGTCTTCATCCCTTTAAAGAAATAGTAGATCCTGCAAATTTAACTTCAAATATATCTCCCAAATTCTTGGACCGAGGTGAAGCTCCATCACCAGTGCCTTTGTACTCTTGCCTACCACATCTGTTTTTCTGTTAATTAAACTAAAACCACTAATCAAAAGTTGAAGTCAATCACTTTTCTTAAAGTCCTTTATATAGTTGCACAGAAAAAGTTCAAGGTTCTTAACACAGTCTAGAACGACCCTTAAAAAAAAATCGTTCTTCATCTACCATTTCGTGTTTCATCTCCCACTAGTCCTGTTACATCCTAGCAGCTCCAAACACACAGGGCTCTTTCAGACTCTTAAGCTTTTGTACCTGCTGTTCCTTCTACCTGGAAATATACCTGGAATAGATTTGCATAACTTACGCAAAATACTAAGATAGGAGGGCAGGGGAGATGCTCAAATGTTAATTTTCTAACTTTTACATATTATCACTAGCAGTACTACCATTTACTGAAAAGTTACCATGTATGAGTGTTTCATATGCATAATGTCATCTGCTTCCTAACAACACTTTACAGTATTTAAATATTCGTATTAACTCACTACAAAAATGAGGAAGTAAACTCAAAAAGGATAAGGAATTTTTCTAAGGTGTCACAGCTAGCAACAGAACCAAGGTTTATAACTAAAAATCAGATATACCTCATGTCCCTCTTCTCACCTCGTCAGCTCTTACCTTCATCGCCCCATCCCAGACCATCAGTGCCTGTCACGGTTAAGAGGAACTACAGTGTAAAAACTGCTCTGTTTTTCTGGAAATCAAAATAACAGTAGATATCAAAAGCTAAAAAATATTCTGAACCCTTTCATCTAGTTTTTCCCTCACTTACAGGATTTTGTATTACAAATACTGCAAGAGAAAAGGGGAAAAACAATACGCCCCAAAACATTATGAACTTATAACTATGAAAAACTTAAGAGGCAGCCTAAATGTTTAATAATAAAAGACAAACAGTAATTCATAATAAATGTAAATGCCTTCCACTAACATTATGATGTAAAGAGAGAAAATGCTTAGATGTAACTAGTGTAAAAAGCTAAATACAAGATATGTTTATAATGTAAAACTATTTAAGAAATGTAGGCCGAAGACTGGAAGGACAAACATCAAAACATTAACTGCTGTTCTGTTTACATGCTACAATTACAGGTCAATTTTCCCAATTCTCTATTTTCTAAAAGTTCTCTATTAATGAAGAAAAATGTAACACTCCACAGTGGAGACGATGAAGGGATGAAAGAAAGTCATTACGGGCCTCCTGAGTAAGACCTAACTGGATCTAGAGGCCCTAAATGCAGAAGCTAAGTTTATCCTCGGTCAGGCATCACAACAGGCACAGAGGGAAAGCTGTGGTTATTCTGATTGGTTTTGAGTCTTCTGATATATCACTTGTATATTTTAGCAAGCGTAAGAGAAAATTGAATAATTCAAATGCAAATGTTCACGCAAAGAACCAAAACCTCATGCTTATTCTAAAAAGTAATTGCCACTTATCTATCACATAGTAGAACCATGCATGGCATCTAAACTGGGTGAGAGAATTTCTTCCTAAGGGTTTATTCACACCTATTCACAGCGAATAGTTTCACTCTCAATAACTCAGCTTGATGCAAATCTTTACACCTAAAAAAACCCACAAGACATACACAAGCTTAAAAATAACTTATGTTTTTTGATAAATCTCATCCAATAGAAAAAATACTATTTACTATTACTAGTACCAAAAAACAAAACTCTTTCACCCCATTAGTTATAACAAATGGGGGAGGGAGCGTAAAGTTAATACTAGAGTTAAAGACTTAACAAAAAACCAAAAACCAAAAACCAAAATAACCCTTGAGAAGTGATTTTTTTCTTCATATCCCTAAAATGATGATTTGGAAAGCAGAAAATAAAAAGGAAAAATAAGTAAAAGCATGCCCCTAATGCATAGAAAACAATCTCAACTCTGGTCAAAATTATGTAGTTTTCTTCATTCTGCATCTTCACTATAGAAAGACTGAACCTTATTTTTAAACATGGTGAGGACTCTGATGGAGAGTGTAAAAATCTACAGGGTAACCAGGCTTTCCCTTAACAATAATGACCAGTGAGATCCCTAGAAGGGATCCTACAATTTGTTTTGCTGACAATAACTCATCCTTTCCACTAATAAAGGAAAACACAGTTCTCAGATCTTAAAAATCCTGAGAAATTTAAAAAACTTAGAATTAAAAAGTCTTAAACCTTTACAAAACCGAAAACTTTGAGAAAATGGAAATATTCCTCATAAAACAAGGACTTCTACTGAATTTTGAAGCTGCAGAGCTAACTTATTAATTGGGAGAAGCATAATTAGCCTTTTACTCTTTTCAGAATACAGAATAAAACTGCTTTTAAATATAAATGCTCACATTATCCATTCTTATTAAATGACATTTTGGATTTATCCAAACCATTATAGTTTTCTATTAGCAAACATCAAGGATTATCACATGAATTACAGATTTGTTGTTTAGAAAAAAAACAGTAGGAAAATGCACAGGAGTATGACTTGTGAAACTTAAATTATCCTTGGCTGCTATATATTTCAAAGGTATCTAGATAATCTGGCATGAAATAAAAGATTTCACTTTTTACTTATCAGGTGATAATATTATATGAGAATCCCTAAGATATATAATAATTCTTAGCAATTTTTTTAAAATAAAAAGATAGGGGCACCTGGGTGGCTCAGTTGGTTAAGCAACCGACTTCAGCTCAAGTCACGATCTTGTGTTCCTGAGTTTGAGCCTCACACTGGGCTCTCTGCAGTCAGCGCGGAGCTTGCTTTGGATCCTCTGTCTCCCTTTCTCTGCCCTCCTCCACTCTGTGCTCTCTCAAAAATAAACAAACATTTAAAATAAAAAATAAAGGGGCGCCTGGGTGGCTCAGTTGGTTGAGCGTCTGGCTTCGGCTTCACAGTCTGTGGGTTCGAGCCCCGCATCAGGCTCTGTGCTGACAGCTTACAGCCTGGAGCCTGCTTCGAATTCTGTGTCTCCCTCTCTCTCTGCTCCTCCCCCACTCATGCTCTGTCTCTCTCTCTCCTTCAAAAATAAGTAAAAACATTAAAAAAATTTTTGTAATAAAAAATAAAAAGATAAACTCTTGGGCCTCCTAAAATAAACCAAAGTTTGGAATGTTGTGAGAAATAAAAAAACACTATAAACAAAGGCAACTACTACTATCTTGCTTTCCAAATCTCTACAGAGCAACTCACAAAGATACACTTGGTATATCACAAAGCCACAGCTCTAGATACTTAGGATTTAAAAAAGGAAATTAACAAAAGGAACTAAATCTTGAAGTCAGATTTACTTTCTATATAATCTATCCCAAAAGCTTCCTACTTCTATCAAAGTTGAAGACCTTGAAGACAGGGACGCCTGGGTGGCTCAGTCAGTTAAGAGTCCAACTTTGACTCAGGACATGATCTCATGGTTTGTGAGTTTGAGCCCTGCTTGGGCTCTGTGCTAACAGCTCAGAGCCTGGAGCCTGCTTCAGATTCATTCATTCATTCATTCATTCATTCTCTCTCTCTCTCTCTCTCTCTCTCTCTCTACCCCTCCCCCATTCACACTCCATCTCTCTCTCAAAAATTAAACATTAAAAAGAAAAAAAAAAGATGGGGGCCACCTGGGTGGTTTAGTCGGGTAAGCGTCTGACTTCAGGCCATGATGTCATGGTTCACAAGTCTGAGCGCCACATTGGGCTCTGTCTTAACAGCTCAAAGCCTGGAGCCTGCTTCAGATTCTGTGCCTCTCTCTCTGCCCCTTCCCCACTTGTGTGCCCAGACACGCACGCACATGAGCACTCTCACTCATTAAAATAAATAAAAACATTTTTTAAAAGTTAAAAACAAAAAAGACCTGAAGACAAACATAAGCATGATAAACTGTCTATTTAATTCTCAACAGTGTGTAAAAAGTCTGGTCATTTAAACCAAATGTTTCAGATTTATTACCTGCCTTTATCTTTACCTTTTGGTTAGCTATCACAGTTCAAATAAAGAATCTTTTATCCAAGTTAATCTTATCTAGAGTAAAACAAGACTAATAAAAATAGCCCCAAAATGAAATAGCTTCTTTACAGTAATTATAATAGATTGACTTTTCTTTAATCTATATAATCAAATTATTTCTATGTTCAGCAGTAATAACTTTATCCCATCCCGGAAATACCAACGCCAACTTCTGATAGTTTATTTGAAAAAAATACATAAAATGGGATTTAAGAAATAGTGGAAATAAGGGAGATCTGAAACGCACAAAACCCTGGAGTGATCACATCAACAGAGAGCTGTCATGAGAACAACAGGAATTAATGTGAGACTAGAGAAGTAAAATACAAGCATATATTTCTCTTCCTCAGATAGTATGCAAGTTTGAATTAGTAGGAAACACTTTTCTCTTAAACGATTCCTGTCCTTGGTTCATTCTGCTTTGAGTAATAACTAAGTAAATTTTTATTCAACTAGAAAATAAATAACCATGGTATTTCATACATACATTTTAGCATATAAAACCAACTTAAGTAGTGTTCATTAAAAACTTTTAAGTCAAGGAAATGATATTCAATATTCACTCTCTGGCCTTCTACTACTTCTAATATAGAAATTTGGTAGGAACTATCCAAAGATAAACATTTAGAAACCAAAGTTAATCTCTTCCCATCTCAAAATATTTTAGACAATTTAAACTGTGGTGGGGTATTACTGAAAAAATTATTCATATACATATTGTTTCATGTTTATTTTTGAGAGAGCATGAGTAGGGGAGGGGTTGGGGGGGGGGGCGGGCAGAGGATCCGAAGCAGGCTCTGTGCTGACAGCACCGAGCCAGATGGAGGGCTCGAACTTACAAACTGTGAGATCACGACCTGAGCCAAAGTTATATGCTCAACCAACTGAGCCACCCAGGCACCCCTTTCATTTTTTAAATTATTTATAGGTTAATGGCATAATTCAGAATGCACTCTCAAATTAATAATTTTTTTCTCTTATACAAGGTAAAACAAAAAAAAAATAACAAAAACCAAGTAGCTTAAAGATTTCTGTCAATTCTATGCTTCAAAATTGGCATACTTTAGAAGGACAAACACTATTTCAAAAAAATTGTTTAATGAGAAAAATTGTAAAAACCATTCTGATGTAGGTCAAATTCCATTACAGTACATAAAAATTAACAATAACGATATATTTAAAATGTTGATTAGCAGACCTGCTAAATAATATTTTGTTGATTGCATTACAATATTCACTGTAAAATATCTAATGCAACAAATGTTTTCAAAGAAACTGTCCATACAGTAGTGGACATTAAGGTTAAGGAATATTTACACTTAATGAAATTTACTTAGAGAATAAATAAATAAATTACAGCTTTGCTTCAGTTTTCCACCACCTTCTTGATTCCTCTCTTTTCTACTTTCCCACCCCACTCTAGTCTGGACACTAAGGGAAGAGTGGAGCACTTAGGAGATGTGAGCCACAGTCTTCCTGGAAGTCAGGGTCCACGCTCAGAATCTTCTTTCCTTCCACGCCCAAGACAAGAGTTCATTCACATTGGCCCTCTTCCAGTCAGGAAAATTTTCTAAAGTGTTACAAATCATCCAGCTAGAGAAAAGAAGAAAGGAAAGGAAAGATAAAAGGAAAAAGAGAAACAGAAATGAAGAAAGAAGAGAAGAAAGAAAAAGAAGCTCTTGTGTTGTCTTCTCCATGTTCGTTGAAGAATTCAGGATCAGAAATAGCTTAGAAGTGTGGAAGTTAATATGTATTAAAGACTGGTGTTTTTTTAATTAAAGAAAAGAAAAAAGACTATTATCTTTTATTTGTCTCTTCCCAAGGGGATAATGGAGTAGCAAAATCTAACAGATATTAGATATTCATAATTATAATTATTACCTTGTTAGCAGATGCTATTTCTGTCTCTTGGTTACTATGTCTAACAAATCTCTTTCCAGTGGTAACATAAATCATCTGTTCCCAAACCTGAATATTCATATAATTTTCTAAGAAGGCCTGGGGAAGTTTTTAATACAAATCTCTACCATGCTTCCTTCCTTCTCCTAAATAGGGCTTCATGGGTCTAAGAATACATATGTTTTGTTTTGTGTGTGTGTGTGTGTGTGTGTGTGTGTGTATTTTTAAGATCCCCAAGGTGATTCTGATAATCAGTCAGGTTTGAGCATCACTGGCATAAATAAATTTTATTATAGATGCATTCTGCACTTTCATTAGAAAGCAGAATGGCTTTTTACATGTGCTTTAGTTTTGTGCAATCTGCTGCTTTATACACAGTGTTAGTACTAAGTCAGGGAGGGATGCCTATCTCTTAGATAAAAACATATGAATTGGAAAAGTAAATATGTTAAATCTTTTTGGAAGAAGACAAAATTGTAAAATAGTAGCAATGTTGAAAGGGAAGGAAGAACAGGCTATAAATCTAACAAAATATTAAGCTAATAATAAATACCAACTTTTGTATAGTCTCATGTACTTTAAAATTTTCATTGCTTTGAAAATAAGCAAAAGCCTGAAAGTTATCCCAAGGGGCAGACTGGTAATTATGAAATAATTATAAAGGTACCCATGAATGCTGATGTCAGGAAAACTAGTTTTCTTAAACTGATGTAATCTTGATATTACCACTGAGTTTCAAGGGAGTCTAATAGATGTCAGAAGTTATCTCCCACCTCTACTCCAACATTTCTTTGGTTCCAAAATTAGTATTTAATTAATTATGCAACAAGCAAGATAAAGGACAAGCCTGAGAGAATGTATCATTCATTACAAAAATCATATACTAATTACACATTACGTGCAAACAATTTGCTTAGTGCTAAGGATAATTAAAAATGAATGACACTAATAACAAACATTTATATAGCTCTTACTCTCTGCCAAAAGCTATTCTAAACTCTTTATGTACATTAACTTACTTTAACTTTATAATAATCCTAAGAGATAGGTTATTATTATCATCAGTACTTTATAGATGAGGAGGGGGGTGCCTGGCTGGCTCAGTCTTTAGAGTGTGCAACTCTTAATCTCGGGATCAGAGTTCAAGCCCACAGTGGGTGTGAAGCCTACTTAAAAGAATATTTTTCTAAATACGATGAGGAAATTGAAGCAAGGGACAGTTGAGGAACTTGAGTAAGGTCACAGAGCTACTATGTGGAAAATGTGATTGAACCTAGGTGGTCTGGTTGCATAGTCTATGCTGTTGTTCAATACAGTAGGATGCCTTTTTTCAAGTTCACAGGCTAGCAGGGAATAGGAGACATGAATATAATTAATACTACAGGTATTATATTATTCAGCAAATATTTTTTTAATGCTATTATTTTTTTTAACGTTTATTTATTTTTGAGAGAGAAAGAGAGCACAAGTGGGGAAGGGGCAGAGAGAGAGGGGGACACAGAATCTGAAGCAGGCTCTGGACTCCAAGCTGACTGTTAGCACAGAGCCCAACGCGGGGCTCGAACTTACGAACCATGAGATCATAACCTAAGCCGACGTCAGATGCTGAACCAACTGAGCCACCCACATGCTCCTATTCAGCAAATATTTTTAATGAATAGGAATCATGAAAGATTTAGGTAAAGAAAAGAAGATTCCTTAAGAATATAAGGTTTTAGTTAAAAACACTTTAAAAAAGTGTTTCACTATATTAAAGTCTTATTCGTTAGAAATAAGAATATAAAAAATGTATTTTATTTTATGACTGAAAAAGCTGCTCTCACCTACTAGGCTATAACTTTGTATAGTATGGGTGATAACAGAGTTGACAGATTCCCAAGCCAAGTTTTGCTGGACTTTGTTTCAAGGGAGGGAAATTAGGAAAATCCTTGTCCTGACATCGTTCATTTGAGAGTTACAGAAACTTCCATTATGATTCCTGTTGTTTCTGGCCACAAAAGAAAATATCCATCCTTAATAATCAATGCTTTTCCTGAGGATAGAGCATACATTTTTTAATAACTTTTGAAGAGCTGAGAAAGTGTTAAGTGTCCTTTCCAAGTACTGCCTTTTCCCATTAGATATCCATTTAGCATGGGTGACCCAAGACTAGGTAAGTATGTATGATGTGATTCAGAACTGATAAAACAATGATAAGGGCACCCTACTATCTCAGCAGGAGTTACAATGGACTTAGTATCTGCTTCCAAAAAAAATATGGTGTCCCTTTAAATAGTTATCATCATTTAAGAACAGAAACAGTCATTTACATTCTTGAGTCAATTTATATTTTATTCCACTAGTTTTAAATAAGGGTCATGTCAACAGAAGGATCCACAGATACAGAACACACATAATCTCCTTACCTAACTACACTCTCTGAATAAAGTAGTGGTGATAAAAAATATGTAACAGAAATCAAGAATAAACAGTATTGTCCCAAATTTATCTTAGCTTTATAGCAGTACTTTCACAGAGGATGTAGGGTGTGGGAGATAGTGGAATAGTCCTGAATTACAAACACCAAAATGCCAAAGGACTGATTATAAAACAAGATCTCAATTGCACGGTATTTCCCTTTCAATCAAGAATTTCTATTAAAAAGACAATTTTCAGTATGTAAGTATATAATATGTAACAATCAAAAGAATGTTTCAGAAAATTGTTTATGGAAACAATTAATTAAAAATGATTACGTATTTACGTAACAAAATATTTTCAAGATGGCAAAGATACTGGCATTACATCCCATGTTTCCATGCACACCGTTTCTTGGTGAAAGAGCAATGTAAGGAAACTTTTGTGGGAGGCAAACTAATTTTAAAGGTACTCATTTTCTTTAAATGGACAAATCCTGAAGGTTCTCTTCTAAAGAATGAATTAAGAATTTAAAGATTTACTGCAAAAAAAAAAATGCAAGAAGTACTCCAAGTAGTAAAGTTACATAGTAGTAAAAAGTAAACATTAATATCCCCAACAAAACAATGGTATGCCAGTTATGGTAAAACCTTAGAATAGAATAATATGCAGTCACTGGAAATACTCTTTTCAAAATACATTTAGACCTGGAAAATGTTAATGATAAAGGCAAAAGGTAAAGAAGACATGAAGAAAAAATAAAGAGTACATGGTAATATATAAAATACTCAATTTTATTAAAAACAACAGTACCCATTAAAGGAAAACAACATGAAGATTAATTACATTAAAATGTTACTATTGGTTATTTCTGGAAAAAGTTGCAATAGACATTTTTTCCTATTTTTTGTTTTTTATAAATTCTCTAAAGTATATGTGCATTCATTTCTTTTTTTTTTTAATGTTTATTTTTGACAGAGAGACAGAGTGGGTGAGCATGCATGAGCAGGGGTGGGGCAGAGTGAAGGGGAGAGAGAGAATCCCAAGCAGGCTCCATGCTGTCAGCCCAGAGTCCAATATGAGGCTTGACCTCAAGAACTGTGAGATCATGACCTGAGCCAAAATCAAGAGTTGAGCACTTAACCGACTGAGTCACCCAGGCACCCCACATGTATTCATTTCTAATTGTTTCTTTGAGTAATGAACTACAATAATATATAGTAAAAATCCTAAGAGATACCATTCCAAGATGATATACTCCAGCAAAACGCTTGCCAAGGAAATTCACATTGACCCCCATACACTCTTAAAATTGCAAACATCTTTCTCAAAATGAACTCTAAATTAGTTAAAGATAATTATTTAGTTAATGAATTATTCTGACCATATCACTACTGCCTTTTAGGTATAACCACTCCTTTAAGGATTTAGAGATGTCAAAGGAAGGAAGGAAAGGAAGGAAGGAAGGAAGGAAGGAAGGAAGGAAGGAAGGAAGGAAGGAAGGAAGGAAGGAAGGAAGAAAGGAAGGAAGGAAGGAAGGAAGGGAGGGAGGGAGGAAGGGAGGAAACAAAACTTATGTTAGTCCATATTAATGCCTGCCAAAAATTGTGAATAAATAGTATATTTCAGAAAGAAAGGTTGAAAATAGATCTGACATAGACTTGATTACCAAATGGGCTTTATTAATCTAGATAATGGCTATTTCCAAGAAAAATCAGCAAATTTTATTACATCTGCACACAGGACCAAATAAATTATGGGGTACTTTTCAAAGAAGTAGAGTCAGAAAATGAACTGAAATGACAGCCTACTAAGCTCCTTGATTCTCTATATTCAAAAGTATAAAGTTGGCTGCTACCTATGGAAATGCAGCAAACCACATTTATTTCAAAGACTGTATAATCATTCACATTTAATATACTTGGATGTGCAATCCTATATGGATACAGTACACTCAAATACACAGTTTCAGAATTTACAATTGCTTCTTCAAATAAGTGGATACTAAAGTTCTTTCATTACAGCAAGTTAAATATTCGATCGATCAAGTTCTCCTCATTTATATTTAAAAAATGACCGCTGAGGAAATTAAATTCCAAAGCCTAAACAAAGGCAAAATGATCTGTGTTATTCCTAATAGTTATTTCTCACAAATTCATATTTTTTAAATATCATGAAAATTAATACTGAATTAGGCAATGCAAGTCATAAGATTTAGACCTGGGAGGAAAAATCCCAGTAATTTGATAATAACAGAACATCTTTACGTAAGTAACTCTAAACTACTGAGGTTTTCTTAGTTAAAATGTCTGCAAGTGAATTAAAATAATAAACTAAAAACAAATATAAAATAAACAATTCTGCATTCTTCATTAGAATAAGATAATCATTACCATTTCTATTCTTGAGAGGACCTAAGCTGCAATTTAAAAATTCTCCTAAAAAAAAGTATTTTCACTAGAGTTCAAATGAAACATCTTAAAATTCCTTTGAAAATTAAATATACTTGAGACTTCTGCATTTTAGTAAAAATGCTAGAGTCACTACTTTTGCAAGACAAAACTAAGGAACAAAGGACAGAAGAATTGGTCAGCAACCCCAAAAGTGACTGAGTAAAAGTGCTTTTAGACACAGGGAAAATACAGCAAGGAAGACAAACAGACAAAGGACAAAGCATTGTCTCTCAGATTAAAAGAAACAACATTAGAAATATTCTGTCTTGGGGCACCTGGGTGGCTCAGTCACTTAAGCAGTCAGTCACTTAAGCACCTGACTTCGGCTCAGGTCATGATCTTGCGGTTCGTGAATTTGAGCCCTGCGTCTGGCTCTGTGCTGACACCTTAGCCAGCTTCAGATTCTGTGTCTCCCTCTCCCTCTGGCCCTCCCCCACTAATGCATGCACGGCTCTCTCTCTCTCTCAAAAATAAACATTAAAAACATAAAAAAAAAAAAAAGAAATATTCTGTCTTTAAACAAGACTAATTAAAAGTAAAAAGTGTAATCCTAAAGCAAAACTGACAGACCACACAGCAAACAAGAAGGGGGGGAAAGAAGCATGCTTGCTGTTAACTCCCATAGCACTGTGAAATAAAGGAGAAGGGATGTAATAAATACTATAATAAAATTGACCAGTATCTTAAAAAAGGGCAGTGTAGAAAATTCTTTCCAGATTATACAAAGGTCAGTAGAAATAAAAAGAATGGGCATTACATATGATCGTGGCTGACTCTTCAAAACAAGGCTTGGAATCACTGGTTCATTTTGATCCGGAAGTGGCCTATTTATATATATATATGAAATAAGAAAAAGCAAGGCTAAACAGAAATTTAATCTGCAGTAAACCATCTCAAATTTTTATAAGACTGAGATACTGGGGCACTTGGGTGGCTCAGTTAAGTGTATGACTTGGCTCAGGTCATGATCTTGCAGTTCGTGAGTTCCAGCCCCGTATCGGGCTCTGTGCTGACAGCTCAGAGCCTGGAGCCTGCTTCAGAATCTGTCTCTCCCTCTCTCTCTGCCCCTCCCCTGCTCGCACGCTGACTTTCTTTTTCTTTCTCTCTCTCAAAAATAAAAACATTAAAAAAAATTACAGAAAAAAAAATAAAATAAAAAGACTGAGATACTGTCCTAAAAGAATATATCTAATTTGTATTTATGCCTTTCCCTCTATCCTCATTGTTAATTTCAATCCCCTCTCTATTACTAAATTACTGCCATAAATAACAGAAAAGCATGTGCAATTTTTGTATGATCTTAATTGAAGAGTTTTAGGTCATTTTAGTTCATACAGTAAATTGATGTACTACTTGTACTTGTCCAAAACGTAAAAATACTTTCAAAGTTCAACTATTTTGTAGGTGTCCTTAAATTGATCTCTTTCTTTTGATCAAAATCAGGCAGAATGGAATTAAGGCACAGAAAGACAATGAAATATTTGGCCTTGTTAGAGACAGGTATTTCATATTTTAAAAAAGTAAGTAATCTAGATGAGATTAAACATGGTATTATTTTATTACACCCCAAAGCAGCTCTCTGTATTTCATTACCTCCAATTTCTTCCTTTTTTTTCTTAAAACCATTCTCCAATCAAGAGACTATACATAGCTATTCATTCTTTCTTTCTTTCTTTCTTTCTTTCTTTCTTTCTTTCTTTCTTTCTTTTTCTTTCTTTCTTTCTTTCTTTCTATTTTTGAGAGAAAGAGAGAGAGAGAGAGAGAGAGAGAGAGTGCGTGCGAGCGCACAGCAGAGGAGGGGCAGGGGACAGAGGATCTGAAGCACACTCTGTGTGCACAGCAGAGAGCCCGATGTGGGGCTCAAACTCATGAACCATGAAATCATGATCTGAATCGAAGGCAGACACCTCACCAGCTGAGTCACCCAGGCATCCCAATAACTACTCTAAGTCTTTGTTGATTCCTCCTCGTTGCTTCAATCACTGAACACTAAAGTGCCCTCCAAAATATGGTATTCACACTACTTCTAATCTCGAATTACACTCCCTTGTGGAGATACACCCAATTTCTTGGCTTAAACGTCATATGCTGACAGCTACCAATTTCTGTCTCTGGCCCCACAATCTGCTGTGAACTCCAAACTTGGTATATTTACTTATATACCAAGTATATACCAGGTATATTTACCTTATATACTTATAAGGCAAATACATCTCACACTTAGCATTTCCACTTGGTATTTTTAGTAACTTAAACCCAGCAGTCTATTCTCCTCTAAGACACTTCCTCTGGTGGCCTTCTCCTCAATTACTGGCAACTCCACTCTTAAAGTTACTGGGGGGAAAAACAAAACTCAGTGTCATCCTACACTTTTCTCTTTCACTCTCCAAGTGCCATTTATTGGTTCCACATTCAAAATATGTACAGGATATGACTGCTTCTCATTAGTATACCACTATTTGACCTTACCTGGAATTGCCAACAGCCTTCCTGCCTCCATTCCTGACATCTCATAGTCTATTCTCTAGAATATAGCCAAACCAATTTTTAAAAACGTTAAGTCAGATTGTATCATTCCTTTGCTCAAAATCTTACAATGGCTCCCAACTCACAACCGGTAAAAGCCAAAGTCCAGGCTTTGGTAAACAGTGCTCTGTTGAAATGGTTCTTCTTCACCACTCTGAAATAGACTGCTCCCCAGCCAGCTCACTGCAGTGAGGCAATGCTTGCCTTCTTTCTGTTCCCTGAACAGTCATCACTTTCTCAACTTCCAGGCCTCTGAACTGTTTACTCCACCTGAAATACTCTTCCACATGTAAATGTGGATTACATCTTCATGTCCTAGTCTTTGCTCTACTTCAGCTACTCAGGCAATTCTGTCGCCACCGCTGAGAACTACAACTCCCTCTCCCAGGCCTCTCTGACCCAGCCTCCCACTTGGTTTTTCTCCAAGTCATTCGTCACCTTCTAATATAATAACTTATTTATTTTGTTTTTTGTCTCCTCCGGCACATAAAATTTTAAGTCTCCTAAGAGGGCCAGAATTTCTCTTACAGTCTTGTTCAAATTTATCTTCCCTATCTAGAACTGTGACTGTACATAATAAATATCTGTTGAATAAATAAACAAGAGTCTCTCACACTTTCTGCCTCATCTAAAATAAGGAAACAAAGTTATTTTTTGTGCCTAATCAAAGTGGCTATTCTATAAAAATCAAACTTAAATCTGGACTGATAACGAAGTGAGTTACAGAACTTTTCTGGTCTAGGTAGCACACTTTAAGAACTTACTTAAAGGAGATTTTTCAAAATGCCGGCCCACATGAGGACAAGTATGCAGAGATGGCGGGGCTGTGCAAGTACCTGCAGGAGCTCACCGGAAGGATCTTCATTCTGAGACGGTTCTAACCTCAAGTACCTTCCCATCACTTTCCTGTATTACTCAACCTGACTTCAGAGAGGCACATTTATAGGAGGGAAGATGGCAGGGTAGGAGGACGCTGGGCTCACCTCGTCCTGCTGATCACTTAGATTCCACCCACATCTGCCTAAATAACCCAGAAAACTGCCAGAGACTAGCAGAACGGACTCTCCGGAGCCAAGCGTAGACAAGACGCCCACGGAAGAGGGTAGGAAGGGCACAGAGGCAGTGTGCGCTACACAGACTGGTGGGAGGGAGCCGGGGTGGTGGAGGGGCAGCCCGTCCAGCAAGATCGAACCCCCGAGTCTGACTTGCAAAAGCAAAGGGGCCGGATTGCATGACTTCTGACAGCCAGCAGGTCTTAACATCTGGAACATTATAAGTCAACAGCTCTGCTCGGAGAGCAGGAGGGCGAGAGGACACCGGGAGGAAGAGGTGTTGAGCCCCAGAAGACAGAGCTCAGCTCTGCAGAGAACAAAGGCGCAGGCCAGCGCCATCTCCCTCACCCATCCCCCAGCCGAAACCCCAAAGGGAACCAGTTTCTGTCACGGAACTTACTTGTACCGCGCAAACACCCAACGCTGTGCTTCTGTGGATCCATCCCTCCGACGGGTCTGCCTCCCTCCTGGTGCTGCAGGGCCCCACCCAAAGCGGACCACCAAAAGCAAAGCAGCTGAGTCTGCCCCTCCCGCCCCTGTGCACCTTGCGGATCCACCCCGGCTAATACGCCAGATCCCATCGAAGCAGCACCACAAGCCTGGCAGGGTGCAAGTAGCCCAGACGGGGCCACACCACTCCACAGTGAGTCCTGCCCCTGGGACAGGGGAAGATAAGGTACACACCAGTCTGACTGTGGCCCCAGAGGTGGGCTGGGGACAGACAGCAGGTCTGACTGTGGCCCCACCCACCAACACAAGTTACTCCAAACAGCACGGGGGAAGTGCCCCACAGTTCCGTGCCACCTCAGGAAGCACGCAAAATGATGAAACGGAAGAATTCTCCTCAAAAGAAACTCCAGGAAGTAGCGACAGCTAACGAATTGATCAAAAACGATTTAAGCAATATAACGGAACAAGAATTTAGAATAATGGTCATAAAATTAATCGCTGGGCTTGTAAAAAGTATAGAGGACAGCAGAGAATCTGTTGCTACAGAGATCAAGGGACTAAGAAATAGTCATGAGGAGCTTAAAAACGTTATAAATGAGGTGCAAAATAAAATGGAGGCGACCACAGCACGATTGAAGAGGCAGAGGAGAGAATAGGTAAATTAGGAGATAAAATTATAGAAAAAGAGGAAGCTGAGAAAAAGATAAAAAAATCCAGGAGTATGAGGGGAGAATTAGAGAACTAAGTGATGCAATCAAACGGAACAATATCTGTATAATAGGAATTCCAGAAGAGGAAGAGAGAGAGAGAGAGGGGCTGAAGGTGTACTTGAACAAATCATAGCTGAGAACTTCCCTGATTTGGGGAAGGAAAAAGGCACTGAAATCCAAGAGGCACAGAGAACTCCCTTCAGATGTAACTTGAATCGATCTTCTGCACGACATGTCTAGTGAAACTGGCAAAATACAAGGATAAAGAGAAAATTTTGAAAGCAGCTAGGGATAAACAGGCTCTAACCTACAAAGGGAGACCCATAAGACTAGTGGCAGACCTATCTACTGAAACTTGGCAGGCCAGAAAGGGATAGCAGGAAATCTTCAATGTGATAAACCGAAAAAATATGCAGCCGAGAATCCTTTATCCAGCAAGTCCGTCATTCAGAATAGAAGGAGAGATAAATGTCTTCCCAAACAAACAAAAACTGAAGGAATTCATCACCACTAAACCAGCCCCACAAGAACTTACTTAAAGCTTATCCTATAAACTACAATATGCATCCTCCTCAGTCTAGCATTAATTAGCTTTTTCTTTTTTTTTACCTTCTTCCCTGACAAGGCAAAGACCTGAGAACACCCTAATTACATTTACCCTTCTGCCTTATGTTATTACTGTCAAATATTTAATTCTATGTGCTTATTAGCTTTAATAACAAAGCATCATTGCTTTATATAGTCAATACGCATTTAGATTTACTGAGTATTACCACTTCTCTTCCTTTTCACCATTTCTATTCCTTCACCTTTTTCCATTCCTTTCTGCATCTCTGACCTTTAACTTTGTCTTCTGCATCTTTTCCTTCTGCCTTAAAAAGATCCTTTCAGGTTTTATTTAGTGTAAGTCTACTGGTAGCAAATTCTTCATATTTATTTATCTAAAAGTGTCTTTATTTTACTTGTGTCTGGAGAGATTTTCACTGAATTGAGAAATTGAGATTGGCAGGTATTTATTTCCCTTTACACGGTGAAGACCTGGTTCCACTACCTCTGGTTTCTATTGCTTAATGAGAAGTTGGTTGTCAGTCTAATTGTTGGTTTTTTGAAAAGAGTACTTTGTCTTATTTCAATAATCTCCCTTTGCATTTTATTTTCAACAGTTTTATTATGACATGTCAAAGTGTGACTGTCCAACACCAGCAGGGGTCACAGGATGAGACACAATTAGCTGTAGTCTTGCACTCGGTTAGTTAGTTTCACAGAGGTGTACGGGACAGGAAATTCAGCATGCACAACATCCCTCACTCATCAGGAGGCCAAGCAACTATTCACATGCATAGCTACTTCCATCTCTCCCGAACAACACACACAGAGCTCGCACGGCTGCCAAGGACAGTGAAGGCGCGTGTGGTTCTGGACAGAGACTGCCCTGGTTTCCTGCCAGCCTCATATCGTTCACTTTGGATAGATGTAAGGCCAATATTGCGCCAACTCACGGTTAAGTCCAGGTGCAATACTACAGATGGGGTTTCACAGTAAGTTTAAGAGACTAACCTATAGCAATAACATTCAATGTTTGTCTTAACTCCGCACATTTCCATCAAGTTACTATGACAAGACAGACCCAAGGTCAGATTTTCAGGCAGGCCTAAGTCTCTTCATGGTCCAAGTATAATATTAAATCTTTACTCACATTGTAGATTTATTCTTTAGGGCACAAGAGCTTATTGAATCTCTGCCTTGATGTCTTTCATCAATTTTATGAAGGTCTCAATGATAATCCTTTCTAATATTTGTTTAATTGCATTACTTCTTTTCTCCCCTTTGAGGTTTCTTATTGAATATTTTAAACTTACTTCATCCTCCACCTCTTTTCTGTATTTTTTTTTAATATTTGTCTCTCCATGCTTCCTTCTGTATATTTTCTCCTAGCTTACCTATAAAAGTTCATTGATTCTCAACTCTGTCTTATCTTCCCTATGATCTATCCACTGAGTTCTTAGTTTTGGTAATTATAATTTTTCACTTCTAGGATTTTCATTTTTAAAATAGTTTTTTTTTAGTTTCCAGTTAAAATTTTCAATCTTGTCTTTTTCCTTGTCAGCATGGTTATTTTCAAGCTACGTCTGACAATTCCAATATCCGGAGCTGCTGTGATTTTGTTTCCATTGTCCACTGCTTATGCTGAACTTATTCATATCGTCTTGCCTTTTCCTATGCATGTTTTTTACTGTGACCTAGTTAGTGTATCTGGGCTTTTGAAAAAAATAAAGTCCTTAGATGATCTTCTCTAGAAGATCCTCTTTCAAAGAGGATTTAATTTTAATTTAACTACCAATCCAGGATCACTTCAATTTAATTTCGGGACTGATATGATATGAAGTTGAGTTGCAATCACAGTGAGAGCTTATCTTCTAGTGGTTTACCCTAGACTATAGCCCTCTGAGGACCTGAACCACAGTGAGTTCACCCCCACAGTGGTGAATACTAGACTCCGATCCCTGTGCCCTTGTGAGGCTACTAGAAGTGCTCTCAGCCATTACAACAAGACTGGCAAAGGCTCCCAGAAGAAAAGCATACTCAAAAGCCAGGCTCACATTCCTAGGCCAGTAATTCTTTTCTATCTTGTTTACATGCCAATGCCTTCAAATAGGTTTCTGTTATTGTTTTTAAAATAAATATACTTGCTCCAACTTTTCTAGTTCTATTTGGGGGAAAGGTTAGTACAAATCACCTAGTGTGCCACTGCCAAGACTGGAAGTTGAGTCACACTAATTTTAAATACGATAGGAATGGAATATATCTAGTTAAAGTTAAACAGTACCTGAAACTTAGAATGTTTTTTAATTTTTTTCATGTTTATTTATTATTGAGAGACAGAGGGACACAGAGCATGAGCATGAAGGCACAGACACAGAATCCAAAGCAGGCTCCAGGCTGTGAGCAGTTTAGCACAGAGCCCGACGTGGGGCTTGAACTCACAAACCATGAGATCATGACCTGAGCCGAAGTCAAGACGCTTAACCGACTGAGCCACCCAAGCGCCCCAAAACTCAGAATTCTTAAAGTACCCATCAAGTAAGAAATTTTTTGATCAAAAGTAAAACTAACCAAGGAAGCACCTAAAGAGCTATTTTTTAATAAGATGACATTAGTGAGTGCTTACTGCTTATAAAAACCAAGATAATAAAACAATTATTTCTTCACATAAATTATGAGAATGTTTATACTTTAAAACATGACAAGTTTGAGAATAGTTTGTTAATAAGTGACAAGTTTGAGAAAACTGGGTTTTTTGCAATCTAGAAATGTAACTTTCTTATTAAGGAATTAAATGTGTTTAAACATTCTTACATAAGTATATTTTCTAGACAGGAATTTTGCTATGAAATAGTATTTAATTAGGTGTACATATAGGGTACTCTCCTTTACCTACAGCAAGTTTTTTTCCTGCTAATATTAGGTTCAGCTCAATGTTTACTGAGTATATACTTCAAATGATCGTTAAGGAAAATGAGACACAGTGTGTACCTAGAAATTTCCAGTCTTCTAGAAGAGATATAAAGAGATAATGTGATAACACTAAAACAGAGGTATGTGCAAGATGCTATGGCTACACAGGAGAGACATTACATCAGTAGGACACTGTTCCATTGGTGACATATTTCAATTACTACCTAAAATGCCTGTTTCCTGTGATGATGCAATACTAAGCAAGGAAATGTGTTATCACATATCAATTTGTATTTTAAGCTAACAAAAATTCACATATGTATACATACAGTGTTACATGAGACATCAAGGTGAAAAAACTGATATGAAAACTTACCCCATCTGGCAATGCCCTCCAGCACACAGCACTAACAAATTCATTGGTATCATCTTCTTTTCGGTCTTTATCCAGAACACTTTTGACCGTATCAAACTTAAAAGTTAGCAAAGTCTTAGAAAGTCCTTTATAGTACAGGTAAAGAGAGTTGTTCTCGCTTCCTAAAAAAAAATTTTTTAATTATAGTTTTTTTAGAATGGGAGAACTCAGAATTCGGACATCACATTCATAAGGTGATTATTACTCAATGTTTAAGCTCAAAGACAAATCTTTCATGGTTGAATTTGGAAGATCAGAGCACAAAATTTCTTGGGAATCATGTGAGAAAAAGATTCATAGAGAAAAGCTACACTTTACTAATCTAAAGAAATAATAATTGTCAAATGATATATAACATTGGTAATTGTAAGGCTGAAATTACTGTAAAAACCCATTTATGATAGCAGAGGTCTAAAAAAGACCAGAGACTTATTATTATACCATGAATCTTAAATGATGTTTAGGAAGACTTCTAAGAGGAAAAAAGAAAGTTACAGCACTTACAAAGGCAGATTTTAACAACCTACAAAATTTATGTCCCATTCTCCAATAAAGACATTACTCTATTAGATAAGCAGTCTAGAAACCTATATTTTTGAGCAGGCTATCAAAGTAGAATAACTGCAAGAGATTTGCTCTGGAAGGGTTTAGATTATATACAACTTCACTAAATAAAAGTCAAGTCACTTGAAAGAATTCATGAAAGCTCATATATTTGGGCATTAGGTGCATGTAGCATCTTCACAAAACCTAAAGTGACTTCTTTTACTTCTGATTCCTATTTGTGTAAATTACAAAAGATAATAATAATAATAAATTACAAAAAACAAAAGCCCTAGAATAACAGATCAAGACGATCTAAAACTGCTTACTGAAGAGAGCACTCTATAGAGGAAAATGAATATCAAGCTTAAGACGGTATCTCTGAAATTAGGTCATTAGCAGAAATTAATATTTTCTTTTACATAATATCTACAGAAATTACTATGAAGAACAATTACAAAACATATTTAACGATTTCATGCTATTTCATGTGGACAGGGTTTGTGCTCAGTGAAGGAGGGAAGAACTAATGCTTCTTCCAGTACAATCTAAGAAGAATTCAATATGCTACTTTCTGAGCATACAGATCAATTCTTGACTTGGTACATAGCCTATATCTAGTGAATGCAATTTCAGTGACAAATGCCTGTTAAATAAAAAGTTCCAGGAAAAGACAGTTTTACATACCACAAGCTATATAGTCGCCATTGGAAGCGAGGCCTACGAAGTTTTTTTCATTGATGTGACCCTTGAAAGAACGTAGACAGTATGGTTTCCCTACATTCCACAGTTTTAGTTGGCTGTCTGTTGAGCTGAGGTAAACACAAAAAAATTAGAATGCATTTAAGATTTCATGGTCTGAAACTCATCATTACTAATTAGAGGCAATCCAGTTTGGTTGTTTAGAATGCAGATTTTGGAGCCAGATTTTCTGAGTTACAATGCTCAATATATACGATTAATTTGTTTTTGAACTTGGGAAAGTTACATAACCTCTTTGGCCTCAGTTTAGTTCATTAGTTATGTGAAATACAGTGATTCCTACATTATTGAATTAGATGAATTCTATCAGATGTGAAAAGTAAATTCATTTCAAAGGCTTTCAGCAGTCCCTGGGCATGTAGGAAGTGCTTACTAATAAATATCATCAATACCATCATACCACAATCATCAAATAACAAAGTTCCACTGGGAATTGTGCTTAATTTTAGGGATACAATCTGTGCCACTTGGTTTACTGCTGAACTGTATTGGTGCTGTATTGGTATCCTAAATTTAAACTACTTTGACAGTTAGTTGTACCTAAGGGGTGCAATAGTATGAATAACTGGGATAGTCTATATAAAGTAATTCATTTACTGAAATTATATACAAATGCAGTTATTTACCAAAAAATAATCGCATATAAAAATCACTGGTGGGGCACCTGGGTGGCTCAGTCGGTTAAGTGTCTGACTTTGGTCCAGGTCGTGATCTCATAGTTTGTGAGTTTGAGCCCCACATCGGGCTCTGTGACAGCTCAGAGCCTGGAGCCTACTTTGGATTCTGTGTCTCCCTTGCTCTCTGCTCCTCCCCACCTGCACTCTGTGTCTCTCAAAAATAAATAAACATTAAACAAATTAAAAAAAAAAAAAAAGATCGCTGGTAATCCTATCATACAGAGACCTATCATACAGTCTTAGAACTTGAATAAAATACCATGTTTTTTCTCTTTCTGTAACACAAATCCAATCATACCATACACATTATGTTTTAAATTGCTTATCCCTCATTCAAGAATTTGCTTTATAATTTTTCTGTAAAATAAATACACTTTGATATCTGTTAATGACTACATAATAAATCATGTTTTCTCTTACTGTAACATTCACAGAATAGGGCACCATGCTGAAAGTTTTACATTTATTACTTCATTTAAGGACACACAATGTAATTTCTGTAATTAGCTCCATTTTAGAGATGAGACAACTGAGAATGAGAAGGCTAAGGATGTTTTCAAGATACCATACATAGCTAGTAAACAACAGAGCCAAGATAGAAACTGTTTTATTGCAGAAGCCAAACTCCGGCTCTTTAAATACTCCTCTATTGCTTCTCATCATTTTTTAAATAGAAATTTATATTGTTTTAAATGTGGTTTTTTGCTCGATAATGTTGCATTAAATATTTCTTTATGTGTATATATATTTTTATTGGCCAAGAATTCAGAGGTTGCAGCAATATGTATATTTTAGTATTACTTTTTAATATTTCCAAACACACTTGTGGATAAACTTATTCTAAAAACTTCTAAACCCTAAATATGTTCAAGAAAAAAAAATCAGGACTTATAAAACCTAAGAAGGACAAGAGATTGGTGAAAATTACAAACAACAAATCCACATTAATTAGGTCGACTAAAACTTCCCAATTTAGACAAATAAGATACATGTATTTCAGTTAGCTGAAATCCAACTCATTTAACACTTATAAATCAAAACTGAAGAAAAATACTTCTGCCATATAATGTACTATCCACATTTGAACCTGAATAAAACTTTAGTTATTTACTGCCCATTACTACTCCTAAAGATGGGATATATTTTGACTGGTTAACACTAATTTAGGTTTGTGAACGAATTACCCTACGTTACTGTCCCTTAAAACTCAGTTCTCACTTTTTCCCCCTTGTTTGTAACTCTGTTCAAATTACCTTGCTAAATCAACTCAAATTACCAACTTCTTACCAAGAGTAACTAGTATAGAGGTAGATGAGGAGGGAGGTACCAATGTGTAATACCAAGGCACTGTCATTAATAAACTCCTAAGATTAAAAATTAGAAAGCAAGGGGAAAAAAACCTAACTGAAAAGAAGAAAACAAGGTGTCAGTAAGCATGAAAAGAAATAATAGATATGAAAAAGAGAAATTAAGAAAGTATTACTAGGCTAATATAAAATAAAGAGAGATACGCAATGGATAACAGAAAGAAGGTGCTGCCTTTGTTAGAAGAGATTTCTCAGTGATATTTTAGCAACTGAGATTTACTTATCTGATTGACCTCTTGTTAACCTTCAAACAAAATAAAAGCTTACATTATAATTCTCTATTGCAGAAGGCTTCTCAAAGGATATTTGTCAAATGTAAGCAGCCATACTTAAGTTACTTTCAAAACACATTTAAAACTCACCATGAAACCATAGGGACATCAAGTAATATAGAATCAACCAAATATTACTTAAAACCAAAAACAATACTACTGTACTGCAATGCAGATAAATATACAATAACATATTAATTGATGTTAATAAATAAAACGTTTCTCATTCTATCCCATCAACTTATGTTATTTTTCTCTTAAGGAGAAGTGGTGGCTGAAATTCAATCTGAAGTTCAAATGTTGAAAGGGGGGTTGCATTAAAAACTAACATCATCGGGATTTTATTCATAAATAGCCTATAAAAGTGAGCAATACAAACCAGAATATACATGTATTTTAATTCTACAATAAAAAAATCTACTATTTATGAAAAAGTGCATATAGCACAGTGTCGCTCTTTACAGATACCCACAGTGACATTATAAAACTGGCAAATGATGATAGAGCTCTGTGTTAAGTTCAACCTCAGAAGAGTAATACTCACGCAGAGACAATTTCCTCACCACTCACAAACTTTGCATAAGACACTGCTTTTCGGTGTCCTTTGAATACCATGATTGGCTGTTTAGTGTTACGAAGATCATAGTAGTGGACACAGTGATCTAAAACAAATAAAGTAAAACAAAAGAAAAAGAAAAATGTAGTAAATGGAGAATGGAAAGCAAAGCTAAACTTAGCTGCTTTTGGTGTCGTTCATCAAACTTTTTAGGAATAAACCAAACTTGTAACAGCAGTAAACTAGGTGCTATGACTCATTTTTAAAGACTAGGAAGATACAGTGGGTTTTCTGTTTTGGATCTAGGAAAATATGGTTGCATAAAACAGTATATACACATAAGCCAACATCAGCCTGACAGGGAGTTCCACTGTTATTTCCAGTGATCCTGGCTCTAGAATCAGAGTATTAAGGCTTCAAAGTAACTGAAAAATTTTTAAATGTATCCTCACATTTCAGATGACCTTATTTTAAAAAGATAATGTAACATTATAGGCTTCTGGTTAAAGATAATAATGCTATCTAATTTTATTTCTCACATTTGCTTTTGAGAAAATACTTTACTGAGACACATTTTACACGTAATAAAACCAACTCACTGTAAGTATACAGGTCAATGATTTTTAGTAACTTTACCCAGTGGTGTGAGCATCTCCATAAATCAGTTTTAGAACATCTTCCTCATCCTAGTAAGATCCCTCATGCCCATTTATCACCCATTGCCCTCGGCAATCAGTATTATCTAACTTTCTCTAAAAATTTATCTTTTCTGGATATTCTATACACATGGAGTCCTACGATACACGGCTTCTATGTATGGCTTCTTACGCTTCATATAATGTTCTTGAAGTTCATCCATGTTTTAACGTATGTCAACAGTTCATTCCTTTTTTTTTTTTTTTTGATCATTATTTTTGAATGAGAGCAAGACTGCGTTATCAGGGAAGGGGCAGAGAGAGAGAGCGGGAGACAGAGAATCCCAAGCAAGTTCCACACTGTCAGCACAGAGCCCAATGTGGGGCTTGAACTCACAATTGACAGATCATGACTTGGGCTAAAACCAAGAGTTGGACCCTTTAACTGACTGAGCCACCGAGCCACCCAGGCGTCCCAACAATTCATTCCTTTCTATTGCTGAATAGTATCCATTGTATGGATACACCACATTTTGTGTACCCACTCACCAGTTGAAGGATATTTGTTTCCACTTTTTGCCTATGGAAATTAATGCTGCTATGAACAATCACATTCAAGTCTTTGTGAGAACATGTATTTGGGTCCCATGTATATACCTAGAAGTGTAATTACTGTGCCACATGACAGTTTTATGTTTTTTTAAGAAACTAACAAACTGTTGACTTTACCATGTTACATTCATAGAACCAACATATGACGGTTTCTTTACATGAGTTCTTTGAAAATTCTGGATACAACTTTTATAAGACAAAAGTTTTGACAAATATTTTCAACCACTCTGTTGCTTGCCTTTTTAATGTTCTTAACAGTGTACTTTGAAGCCCAGAAACTTTGAATTTTGGTAAGGGCCGATTTATCTATTTTTTTTTTCTTATAAATCCATAAAACACTTTAATCCAAGGTCTTAAAGATTTTCCCTCCATTTTTTCCTTTTTTTTAAGTTTATTTAACTCTAAAAGAGAGGGCAAGAGCCTGAGTAGGGGAGAGGCAGAGAATCCCAAGCAGACTTGCCACTAGCAGCGCGAAGCACGACGCGGGGCTCGAACCGACGAACCACAGTATCATGACCTGAGCCAAATAAAGAGTCAGGCATTTAACAGACTGAGCAACTCAGGAGCCCCTCTATTTTTTTTCCTAAGTTTGTTTTAGGTCTTACATGTATGGTTTTTTTTTTTTTTAAGTTTATTTTTCTGTATGGTATGAAGGAGAAGTCAAAGTTCATCATTTTGCATGTGGATGGAGATGCATCCAGTTGTCCCTGCATGATCTGAAAACAAACTTCTCTAATGAACTACTTTAATACCCTTGTTGAAAATGAACTGACATCTGGATTCATAATTCTAATCAGATGTAATCTGATCTACTGTAGATCTACATATATGTTACCTTCTGCCAGCACAACAAAGTCTTGTATAACTGTAGCCTTTATTTAAAAATTTTTAAATATTTTATTTTTGAGAGAGAGAGAGAGAGAGAGACCGAGCATGAGTAGGGGAGGGGCACAGAGAGAGGGAGACACAGAATTCAAAGCAGGCGCCAGGCTCCAAGCTGTCAGCACAGAGCCTGACGCAGGGTTTGAACCCACAAACTGTGAGATCATGACCTGAGCTGAAATCGTACGCTTAACCGACTAAGCCACTCAGATGCCCTGTTTTTTGTGTTTAAGATTAAAAAAAAAAAATCTTTTTAATTTTATTCTGTGTGTGTGTGTGTGTGTGTGTGTGAGAGAGAGAGAGAGACAGAGAGAGAGAGAGAGAGAGAGAGAGAGAGAGAGAGAGAGAGAGGCGCAGGCATACACATGTAAGCCAGGGAGGGGCAGAGAGAAGAAGAAAGAAATCCCAAGCAGGCTCCACACTGTCAGCACAGAGAGCAACACGGGTCTCGAACCCATGAACTAAGAGATGATGACCTGAGCTGAAACCAAGAATGGGACACTTAACTGACTGAGCTACCCAGGCACCCCTAGGAATTTATTTATTTTTATTTATTTACTCATTTATTTTTTTTAAATTTGCATCCAAGTTAGTTAGCATACAGCACAATGATTTCAAGAGTAGAATCCAGTAACTCATCCCCTTCATATAACACCCAGTGCTCATCCCTACAAGTGTCTTCCTTAATGCCCCCTTGCCCATTTAGCCCACCCCCTACCCACAACCCCTCCAGCAACCCTGTTTGTTTTCTATATTGAAGAGTCTCTTATGTTTTGTCCCCTTCCCTGTTTTTCTATTATTTTTACTTCCCTTCCCTTGTGTTCACCTGTTTTGTACCTTAAATTCTACATGAGTGGAATCATATGATATGTCTTTCTCTGACTAATTTCACTTAGCGTAAGACCCCCTAGTTCCATCCATGTAGTTGCAAATGGCAAGATTTCATTCTTTTTAATTGCCAAGTAGTACTCCATCATATACATATACCACATCTTCTTTATCCATTCATCCGTCGATGGACATTTGGGCTCTTTCCATACTCTGGCTATTGTTGATAGCGCTGCTATAAACATTGGGGTGCATGTGTCCTTTCGAAACAGCACACGTGTATCCCTTAGATAAATACCTAGTAGTGCAATTGCTGGGTTGTAGGGTAGTTCTATTTTTAATTTTTTGAGGAATCTCCCTACTGTCTTCCAGAGTGGCTACACCAGTTTGCACTCCCACCAACAGTGCAAAAGAGTTCCGCTTTCTCCGCATCCTTGTCAACATGTGTTATTACCCGAGTTGTTAATTTTAGCCATTCTGCCAGGTGTGAGATGGTATCTTATTGTGGCTTTGATTTGTATTTCCCTGATGATAAGTGACATTGAGCATTTTTTTTTCATGTATCTGTTAGCCATGTGGATGTTTCTTTGGAAAAGTGTCTATTCATGTCTTTTGCCCATTTCTTGGATTATTTGTTTTTTGGGTATTGAGTTTGATAAGTTCTTTATAGATTTTGGATACTAACCCTTTATCTGTTATGTCATTTGCAACTATCTTCTCCCATTCTGTCGGTTGCCTGTTAGTTTTGCTGATTGTTTCCTTCGCTGTGCAGAAGCTTTTTATTTTGAGAGGTCCCAATAGTTCACTTTTGCTTTTATTTCCCTTGCCTCTGGAGACGTGTTGAGTAAGAATTTGCTGTGGTCGAAGTCAAAGAGGCTTTTGCCTGCTTTCTCCTCTAGGATTTTGATGGCTTCCTGCCTTACATTTAGGTCTTTCATCCAATTTGAGTTTATTTTTGTGTATGGTATAAAAAAGTGATCCAGGTGCATTCTTCTGCATGTCGCTATCCATTTTTCCCAACACCATTTGCTAAAGAGACTGTCTTTTTTCCATTGGATATTCTTTCCTGCTTTGTTAAAGATTAGTTGGCCATATGTTTGTGGGTCCATTTCTGGGTTCTCTATTCTGTTCCATTGATCTATGTGTCTGTTTTTGAAACAGTACCATACTGTCTTGATGACTACAGTTTTGTTATACATCTTGAAGTCCAGAATTGTGATGCCTTCAGCTTTGGTTTTCTTTTTCAGTACTGCTTTGGCTATTTGGGGTCTTTTCTGGATCCACAAAAAACTTAACACTGTTTGTTCTAGCTCTCAAAGATTTTGTTTTTACATAATTTCTACACTCAATGTGGGACTCGAATTTACAACACCAAGATCAAGAGTCTCATTCCTGACTGAGCCAGCCAGATGCTCCATAACTGCAGCTTTAGAATTCTGAAATTCAGTAGAAACGGTCCTCCAACTTTGTTCTTTTATAAAATTTTCCTGGTAATTTCTGTCCTTTAGCATTTCCATATAAATTTTTGGATCAGTTTATCATTTCTTGGGGAAAAAAACCTGCTGGAAGTTTTATAGTGACTGAGTTGAATCTATAGGTCAATTTCAGGAGAATTACCATCTTAACAATATTAATGCATCCAATCTATGGACACAATGCATCTGCATTTATTTATCTTAATTCCCCTCAGCAGACTTTTGTAATGTTCAGTGTATAAGACTTGCACTGACTTTATTAAATTTATTCCTTAAGTATTTTATTCTTTTTGATGTTATTCTGAACAGAATCATGTTGTTATTTTTGGATTGTATATTGTTCATGCACAGAAAGACTATTTTTTATACTGATATTTTATTCTGTGGCCCAGCTAACAATTATCAGTTCTAATCCTTTTTCTTTTTCTTTTTTTTTAAGATTCCTCAAAATTTTCTACATATGGGATGATGTCACTGCAAATAAAGACAGTTTAATGTTTTCTTTCAGATCAGGACATCTTTTATTTCCATTTCTTCCCTGGCAATATTAGCTAGAATCTCCAGTACAGTGTTGAACCACAAAGGCAAAAAGTGAAATCCTTGCCTTGTTCCTAATTGTAGGGGAAAGTATTCAGTCTTTCACTAGTAACTATGACTTTCACTTGTGGTTCTTCACAGAAACCCTCTGTCAGATTGACAAAGTTTCCCGCTATTTGTTTAAGAGTTTTAATTATCAATGGGTATGGAATTTTGTCAAATGCCTTTTCTCTCTTTATTGGGATGATTGTGTGGTTTTAGCTCTTTATTCTATTAATATAGTCTATTACATTAATTGATTTTGGGATGTTGAATAAATCTGGTACTCCTGGGATAAATCTCACACTGACATAGTGTATATAATCTTTTAAATATGCCATTGAATTTGGTTTGCACGTATTTCATTCGGGGAATTTGCATGTGTATTCTTGAAGAATATTGGTCTGTTTTTCTATTCGTGTGTATTTTGGGCTTCTGGTTTTGAAAAGTCTTCAGGGAACAACTTGTGAAGTACTAGTGTAATTTCTTACCATTTGATAAAATTTACAAGTGAAGTGATCTGGGTCTCTGCTTTTCTTTGCAGGAAGGTTATTAGTTACTAATTCAATTTCTTTCCTTTTCATACGTCTATTCAAATTTTCTACTGCCTCTAAGCCAATTTTCATAATATGTGATGTTCTAGAATATTTTCACTTCATCTATGTTATTAACTTGGCATACAGTTATTCCTAGTATTCTGCTGTAAACCTTTTACTATCTGAGAGGTCAGCGGTAATCTCCCTTCTTTAAATCTTAATTTTAGTGACCTTTTTTTCTTAGTCTACCTAAAGGTTTGCCAATTTTGTGTTGCTCTTTTCAAACAACCAATTTTTACTCATTTACTCTACTTTTTTTCCTGTTTACTATTTCATTATTTCCACCCTATAATTTTCTTCCTTCTGCTCATCTTTGGCTTGGTTTGCTATTTTATTCTAGATTTTTATGGTGAGAGCTTAGATTATTAACATCTTTCTCATTTTTAATATAAACACTTGAAGACGGACATTTCGTCTAAGCACTGCTTCAGCCACTAGCACAGATTATGATGTATGTTTTCATTTTCATATACATTCACTTCAAAATACTTTCTAATTTCCCTCACAAGTTCTTCTTTGACTGAAGGGTTATTCAGAAATCTCCAAATATTTGTGGATTTCCCAAATTAACTACTAAGGTCGATTTCTAATTAAATTCCATTTTAGCCAGAGAACATGATTTGGACTATTTCGAATTTATATGAAATTTACAATTTATTCACATTTATTATATGACCTCATATGTGATCTATCCTGGAGAACGGTCCATGTTTGCTCGAAAAGAATGTACACTCATTCTGTTGTTGAGTGGAACGAGTTACACGTGGGACTATCAGGTCACGCTGCTACTGCCATGCAAGTATTCCGCGTACCAGCTGCTTTTCTGTCCAGTTGTTTCATTATTGACAGTAGAGTCCTTAAGTCTCCAACTACTTTTGGTGAATCGTCTATTTCTCCCTCTAATTCTACAAATTACAGTTTCATGCATTTCAAAATAGTTTGTGAATATCTGTATTTATAATTGTTGTATCTTGCTGAATTAATCCTTTTATCATTATACAATGGCTTTGTTTCCAGCACCAATTTTTACTTACAGTCTGTTTTGTCTGATTTAAATACAGCCATCTCAGCTTCTTCTTGGTTACCATTTGCATGCTACATCTTTTTTTATCTTTTTACTTTCAATGTGTCTGTCTTTGAATCTAAAGTGTATCTTATAGACGGTACACAGTTGGTTCCCGTATTTTTTTTCATCCATTCTGCCAATCTCTGTAGGATGGAGTGTTTAATCCACTTACATTTAACATAATTATTTATATTATAAGATTCATACCTGCAATTGTACTTTTTGTTTCTCCTACATCTTTTTTGTTTCTACATTTCGCCCCTGGCCTTTTTTGTGTTAAAGAGCTGTTCTCCAGGATAACACTTGTGTTCCTCTGTTGCTGTTTTTTTATTATATTTCTTAGAAGCTATTTTCATTGTGGTTTTCTGGGGATTATAGATTATAATTAGCATGTGAATTTAAGAAAATTTACTTCAGATCATCATTAATTAATTTTAATATTATGGGGAAATTTTGCTCAAATATAGCTCTTCCCCTCACTTTTCCACCCCATCCTCTGAGCTATATGGACATACATACTACATCGTTTTAGGGTACAAGCCCACGAACACAATTTTAGAACTCCTGTTTTACTCAGTTGTCTTTTAAATCAGTCAGAATTGTTACCAAAAATACATTTTAAACTATCTTCACCTAGTGTTTTTTATTACTCTATATGGATTTTCATTTCTACCTCATATCCTTTCCTTTCAGCCTGAAGGCCTGTCTGTGGTGTGTCCTGAACGGTAGGCATGCTAGAAAAGAACTTGCTCAGTTTATGTTTATCTCTGAATGTGTTAAATTCTTTATTTTTTTCATGGATTTGTTTGCTGGATATTAAATTCTTTTGACAATCTTGCTTTCAGCATTTAGAATATATTACACTGCCTTCTAGCTTTCATGGTTTCTGATGAGAAACTGCTAATCTTACTGAGGATCTCTTTTATGTGAATTGCTTTTCTGTCGCTGTTTTCCAAGATTCTCTCCCTACCTTTGGCTTTCAATAGTTTGAACTTGAGGTGTTTAGGTATGCATGTCATTGAGTTTACCCTACATTGAGCTCACTGAGCCTCATGGGTGTGTAAACTGATGTTTTTCATACAGTTTAGGAAGATTTTGGCCACTTTTTTCCTTAAATATTTTTCCATCCCTTTCTCTATTCCCTTATTTTCTGAGAGTCTGTTTATGTTGGCATGCTTAACGGTGTCTCGCAGGTTTCCAATCCTCTATTCATTTTTCTCCATTCTTAGACTGGATAATCACTACTGACCTAACTCCAAGTTCACTGATTCTTCTGCCAGATCAAATTTGCTTAGGAGTCCCTCTAGTGAATTTTTCATTTCTGTTATTATACTTTTCAACTACAGTATTTCTATTTGTTTTTTTTTTCTATTTTTCTTAATACTCTCTATTTGGTGAGATATATTTTTTAAATTTCTCTTTCATTCCTTAATTGTGGTTTAATTCATTGAATACTTTTATTAACAGCTGCTTGCAAGTCTCTAAGTGAAAGCCCAACATCTGTGATAGTTTCTACTAACTTTTCCTGTTTTGTATATGCCATAGTTTTTTGGGGTTTTTTTGGTAAAAAGTAGACATTTTAAATAATAAAATATAACTCTGGAATCAGTTCCTATCTCCCTCTCCTGGGACTTTTGTTGTTGGTGTTGTTGCCACGTATTGGTCTAGAGACTTTTGCAGAAGTGACTCTAGTCTGTAAATCCATGCTGTATGGAACCACTTAAGTCTCACTTGGTTCCTTTTGTTTGTTTGTTTTAATGTTTATTTATTTTTGAGAGAGAGAGAGAGAGAGAGAACGAGAGAGCATGAGTGGGGGAGGAGCAGAGAGAGAGGGAGACATAGAATCTAAAGTAGGCTCCAGGCTCTGAGCTGTCAGCACAGAGCCCGACACAGGGCTGGAACTCACAAGCTGTGAGATCATGACCTGAGCCAAAGTCGGACGTTTAATCAACTGAGCCACCCAAGCACCCCAAACTTGGTTTCCTTTCTCAAAAAAAAATTTTTTTTTTTAACCTAGCTGAGTGAAAGTTGTTCTTAGGTCAGTATCACTGAGTAGTCACAAAATTTTCTTAAATGTTTTGAGCTAGTACATCTACTACCCTTTGCCAAGGGCACCTGTGTATTAGGGCATCCTTTCAAAGCTCAGGCAACTTACAAATCTCTGTTGGTCTTCACAGGTAAGCAACTGGAGCCCTCTCCAATTTTTCCTGGATAATTACACTGCCCTGACAACCATTCTACATCCCAGGAACACATTAGAGCTTTTTCAAAAGCCCCTGTGGCTGTTTTGTTGCCCACATCTTCCTTTTAAATTTCTGACTCAACTGTTTGCCCCATTTGGTATCACAGCTTAGACAACTGTGATACTACGTCTGAGTGTTTTCAACAAGACCTTGGGTATAAGTCTATTCCCACGGAGCCTCTGAGTCAGGTCAAACATAAAAACATCCCGTGAATGTGGCTCTCTCCAGTGAGTTCTAAGTCAGGTCAGATAGTGGGGCTTTCTGAGAAGCTCCTGAACCAATTTTTTCCCAATACTGACTACAAGGCTGCTTGGTTTCAAGGATTATATACCACAGAGTTAGCTCATTTTTTATACATTTGCCTGTATTTCTGTTGCTTATATGGAAGCGTATTCCTACATTTTGTTTTCTGTTTACTATTGTAATTGCATTAAGTAATCACCTCAAATGACAGCAATCAGCTTATACTGTGGAGGTATAAATGTATAGCTGCAATCTGGCAAGTGCTAAAGTAAAAATGGGGGAGAGTCCTGTTTCAAGTGCTGTGCTCAGGTTAAATGTATCAGTTACAAAGATTAAACTTCTCTTTTGCACTAATAATTCAAAATGGAAAAACATTTCTAGAAAATAAGGCTTTGACTTCTGGTTACCTTATCAATTGAAAATAATCTGATATTATAAAAATAGCACAGTACAGTATAAAAATACTATCTTATTTTCAGGTTACTAAAAAACAAAAGGAGTAGGTAATATATTAAAAATGTAGGGATATAAGTAAAGGTTAAATTATCTCACTGTGTACTGCAAAAAGACTGTACAGTAGCTGGGTAAGAAAAGTAGTGTAGAGACTAAGTATAAAACGGGCAATGTTCCTACAGACTTGGCAATCTCAAAAGAAACTGTGCTACAATACTCAGAACCAGCTATGTGCAGTGGTGATTTATTTTCAGCAAAACATATACTACTGCAAAAAAAAACCCACCATATACTACTCCATCAATTATTGTTATTATGTCATCATGCTGCTATTGTCTTTTTTCAGTTTTATATTTTTACTGTACTTAACTAGTATTTGATTTGACTATAAGTTGCTTAAGAGCTAGGAACATAAGAAAGTGATCCATAGTTTTATACTTGTACATACACTTTAGTAACATTATGATAAAAATAGTTTATATCAGAGGGGAGAAGTCCTCAGTAATTTTCTTTTACAAAGCGAAATCCTTTCTGAAGTGTCACCGTAAGTTTTAAAAATATTCTTAATAATTTCAGGATTTAGTATATGATCACATTTCTATGTCTTTTATTTCCCCCAAACTTATTTTGAAAATTTTCAAACCTGCAGAAAAGATGGAAGAGCGATAAACTGAACAACTTTGTACTTTTCAATCTAGACTCACCAAATGTCAATATTGTTACCTTATTTGCTTTATCCTTTCCTCTACAAATAAACAAACAGACTCTTTTTCTTCCCCATGAACCATTTGTTAAATAAGTTTCAAACATCAGGATATTTTACCTATAAAAACATCAGCACCTACCTTCTACAAACAAGAAGGATTTCGACAATACCATTATGTCATATTCAAGAAAGACTGATAAGAATACAATTTAATACATTCTATATTCAAATATCCCAGCTGTTTTAAAGAAACAAAATCCCGAGTAGCTACTTATTTATTTAATTTTGTTCAGGGGTCACTCACTATATTCAATTTCTATGCCTCTTTGTTGTTTTCTGTATAACAACTTCCTAACACTGTTATTTTTGAGCATCTCAGGTAGTTGTTTTGCAGACAGTTCCACATTCTGAATATTTTCTCACCATTACGTTCATGTTAAATATTTTTGACAAGAATACTATAAAGATTATGTTCCTTCCTACTGCATCACATGGCATATAATGTTTGTACCAACGGTGTGGCAAAATTTGATTTCTCAGTTAAATGCCCCCATGGCCTTGTCAATGTAAAGAAAATTTGTTTCTTTTATTTGAACCAAATTATGCTACATACACAACCATTAAGAGGAATACCAACAGAGAATAATTTCCAGTAAAATTAGTAATTTTCCTGTAGGGATACCACAAATAAAGTGTTTCACTATTAACAAGGTAATCATTATTAATATGCTAAAATTATAGGGTGAAAATAATCTCTTTGGAATACTGTAAAAATATCTTATTGAACTTAATATTTAATGAAGAGTTCATTACCTTTACTAAAGTAACAATAAAACAACTGTAACTGAGAAGTTAAAGTTTTTAAGTGTAGTTTATGACACAGCCATGCTAGACCGTGTTCCAAAAAGGAAGCATACAAAGGAAACGGGTTCAGTCCATAAACAAAATGGCCAGTGGGAAATCAAACTCAATTTTAGAAATCTTGAATTCTATTTTCAGGTTTCCCAGATACTTGTGAGCTTATAAAACTTTTCAGTGTCCTAGCTTTTGGATGTCACCATGATGGGGCTGGGGTCAGAAAGTAAGCTGAAGAAATAAAGTTTTCCTTAGGCAGGGCAAATAACTTCTGAGTATTTTAAAATACGCAGGTCCAGGGGTGCTGGGCTGGCTCAGTCAGTAGAGTACATGACTACTGATCTCAGGGTTGTGAGTTGGAGCCCCATGGAGGGGGCAGAGTTTACTTAATTTTTTTTAAAAAAGTAAAAGAAAATGAAAATAAATACATAGGTCCACTAGTTACTGATATTTACTTCATATAGATAACATTACTGATTTTAAAAACAATAATTACATGATTTGTTACTGCCTTTAAGCCTTCACGGATATCCTAAAATACGATGTTAGAGATCTGAAAGAAAGCTAGTCTTTGGAAAGAGAAGGATCAAACAAGTATAAGTTACATAATACAAATGCATACGAAATACTGTGGAAGCATTTCTTCTTTTTTTTTTCTTTTTAAGTTTATTTTTGACAGAGACAGAGTGTGAGCATGAGCTGGGAAGGGGCAGAGATGGAGACACAGAATCCGAAGTAGGCTCCAGGCTCCAAGCTGTCAGCACAGACCCTGACGTGGGGCCTGAACTCATGAACTGTGATATCATGACCTGTGCCAAAGTGGGACACTTAATCGACTGAGCCACCCAGGCGCCCCTGGAAGCATTTCTTTTTAACACCCACTCTGGATTGGTTGTTAGATCTTGTTCATCATTTGGGAAAGAATCAATCAGCAACTGTCATTGCTTATTCTTTACCAAATACAATCGGCTCGGGTTCCAGCCTAAATAAAACCTCAGACATAGAAAATTTAGCGCAGTATTAGTTAGCCTTTATGAAATACCCCTCTAATTCTTACCAATCTGCAAAAGATATACAAGTAATTGTGAGCAATATTGTCACAAAAATAGTAATTACTTATCTGTATATTAGATTAAGCCACAATCATCAAATAGTAGTTAAAAACAAACAAAAACAACTTTCAATTCCATATGTGAAACACTTGGAAGTCACTTTATCTTAATACCAAATAAAAGGTGAACAGATTAAAACACCAACAACTCTTTCCGGATTCCTAAGAGAGGCGACAGCTGTACTCGTTGAAGAGACAGGTCAATGAATGAATTAATGAATAAATGAATAAGCCCTGACTCGTGAGGGGAAACTGTCATAGAAAACAGTGTCTAGATAAAAATCTGATCTGTAACTGATGAACTGCTAGAGGCTCAGTGTGAACAAGTCTGAGAGTTAAAAACTCCAGAGAGACCCACTCATAGATGTCCTCCACAATTCTGTTAGATTTATTTCCCAGAGCTTGATCAAGTTCACAGAGTATCTTTGGAGTAGCAAAAATACTCCGTATGATGCTATAATGATGAATTCATGTCATTATACATTTGTCCAAATCCATAGAATGGACAACACCAAGAAGGAAGCTTAAGCTAATCAATGGACTTTGGGTGATTATGATGTGTCATTGTGGGTTCAATAATGTTACAACTGTACCTCTCTGGAAAGGGATGTTGAGAATGAGGGAAGGTATGCATGCGTGGGAGTAGGAGATATATGGGGAAATGTCTGCATCTTCCTCTCAATTTGCTGTGAACCTTAAACTGCTCTAAAAAAAAAATAGTATTTTTTAAGAAGTCTCAGTTATATATATTTTCCCTAAACATTGATTTAAAAAAATCTCAGTTATAAAAAAAAAGTAGCAGAAACATTTATATGGAAGTCCTCCTTTGCCTAACTTATTTGAAACCCCAAGATACAAAATAGATTAAAGTACAGCTGCTCTGATTACAGCCCAAGTAGGAATAGGAACCCTTTTTATACTAAGCCTCTTTTCTCCCTATCTGCCTGGCCTTCCTTTCCACCACTCGACTCCTGAAGAAACTCAAGAAATATAATTCAAGGGGCGCCTAGGTGGCTCAGTCTCTTGGTTTCAGCTCAGGTCATGATCTCACGGTTCCTGGGTTCAAGTCTGGCATCAGGCTCCAGGACAACAGTGTGGAGCCTGCCTCGGATTCTCTCTCTCTCCCTCTCTCTATGCCCTCCCACCTCTCAAAATAAACAAACTTAAGAATGAAAAAAAAAAAAATTAAAAAGAAAGAAGTAATTTGAAATGAAATTACTGTATTGATGAATATGAAAAAAAATATTTTTAGTTTTCCATACTGTTCTTCCCCCCCCCCCTCCAGGGAAGCATTATATTAATGAATTCCAAAGCTCACGGGTAAACAAAAACTTCTACCCCTCCCCCCAAATCCAACTCAAAATATCAAAAATAATAGAAAAAAGGTTTAACATTTGTATTTATTTGAATTTATCTGAAAATATATACATAACATATTAGTTGTGGAATATAGTTTTATTATCTTACTGCAATAAAGATTAGAGGTAAACATAAACCACACAACCTAAAATATTCAGAGCATCTAAGATATTAAATAAGCACAAACTGTAGGCAAAAATTCCTGATCTCACAGTTTGTCTGCTTAGTTTCTATATAATAAAATGTGAGTTACTAGGGAAATTTAAAGACCTATTTTCCTCTTGGCAATATATTTTTTTTAATGTTTATTTATTTTTGAGACAGAGAGAGACAGAGCATGAATGGGGGAGGGTCAGAGAGAGAGAGAGAGGGAGACACAGAATCTGAAACAGGCTCCAGGCTCTGAGCTGTCAGCACAGCTTGAACCCACGAACCGCGAGATCATGACCTGAGCCAAAGTCGGACGCTTAACCGACTGAGCCATCCAGGCGCCCCATTGGCAATATTTTTAAAAGTCAGAATTTTATAAAGTCGTTCAAACATCAAAAATCTAAATCTAGAGGCAATGTCATCCAAATCTTGAAGTCTCAATTTTAGAAATGTAATATCTGGCATGTCCACACTAGAAACAAAGCGCTGAAATCCGTAACTCAAAATGCAGTACAAAATTATTTGCTCAACTTGGCCCCCGTTTGCTAAGTTTACACAGCCAAACTAAGCAGCTGCAAAAGTATCTGAACATTGATTTTGTGAGAATTAATTTGTTCAGTCTTCACTGATGAGCTTTACTTCAATCTCTTTTCACACACTTTTGCTTTACAAAGTCAAAAAGCAAATAATGCTAATAATGACTAATGAATATCAGAGACACTTAATTTTTTTTCATTACTAGAAAGGCATTATTAAAACAACTCCTGTCCATCACTCAGAGGCCAGGCTACGACAAAGCTTCTGGAGATTTCTCCATTTAGATAGGCGAATAGACAGGCAATTACAACATTCTAGGCAGGTCCACACCACCCTTTCCCTTCCCACTAACTCTTTGATATCTAGGTCCCTGAGGCCAGCAACTTTCTATCACTACCATTAATGAACCAGGCAATGTGACTTCAGCTCACATGCTCAGTTCTCTGGTTTTAATCCTCTGCTCTTTCTAACCCTTTGTGATTTTAATACTTTATAAGCTCTGAATCTAAAATAATATTTTACATATTTTATCTAAAATGTTTGTTGACAGAGGATTTTCAGTTTATTTTGTCTATCATATTGTTAGAATCAGAACTCCCTTCTGAGTTATCTTATTACTTTCTTTGACGTAGCCATTTGAGGCAAGATTTCAAAATAAAAAACTGATTAACCCTCAACTCAGGTCAAGTAACTAATTTACTGGTGTGTTTCACAACTGTCCCTCCATTTCCAGGAGCACTTTCATCTGACCCAGGGTGCATAGAGATCTGTATTTTAAACAATGTGCCAGAATTATTAAGTCTTTGTATAGTAGTAATATAATAAATTAGTTTTTCAATCATACTCTTGCATGGAGTCTAAAATGGAGAATTTAAGTGTAAAAGATAATGCAGATTATCAAAATATATCCTATTATCTCAATAACAGTTCACAAGAAAGATTTATTTTTCTTTTACTGGACAGATCTGAGCCTTGTGTTTTCTAAATGCTGTTAAAACAGAGACTTAATATTTTAATGCTGTTATGTTCACTAGACAACAAAGCTTTCTTACTGGGACATATAAAAGGCCTACATCTACATTTCCAAATTCTTGTTTCACCAATTCAGAAATTTGTCAATATCTTTTTATTTTTTATTTGAGAGGGAAAGCACGCATGCGTGCGTGTGCATGCGCGCGTGCACGCACACACATGCATGTGAAGGGGGAGGGGCAGAGAGAAAGAGAGAGAGAGAGAGAGAGAGAGAGAGAGAGAGAGAGAGAGAGAGAGAAGGGGTGGGGGGAGGGAAGGAGGGAATCCCAAGCAGGTTCCGTGCTGTCAGCACAGAGCCCAACGCACAGCTCTATCCCACAAACCATGAGATCATGACATGAGCTGTAATCAAGAGTTAGATGCTTAACCAACTGAGTCACCCAGGCACCACTGTAAATGTCTTTAGTATAGTTACTACATCCCCAGGGGAAGGGAAAGGAGAAGGAGTAGACGTAAAACTGCTGAGGAATAATCTCAAAACACCAACGCTTGGTCTCCTCTCTGAAGATTACAATTTGGTAGGTTTGAGATAGAAACAAGATAAAATTTTTCAGTTTCTCAGATTTTAAAAGCTATTGTTCTAATGCTATTTTTCACAATATATTGTAATTTATTTGCTTGTCTATCTTATCTAATGAGCTGTGACATCAGGAAAAGTAGGATTATTTTTTATTTTTGCATGCACAGTAACAAGTAAATTTTTTAAATGTGTTTCTGAAGTTAATAAATGAATGCTATAACTCTAATGAAAAGAATTCCAGGCACTCTGGTAAGTGTGACAGAGGGGAAAATTTTTTTTTTTAGAACGGTTACAAGGTCAAGCTCCTCTAAATAATCAGTACGTACTTTCCTTCTAGGTACTGAGAAACCTTTAGATATATATTTCACGTTGTAGAAGTAGATCTATAAGTAGAACTGCAGAGTGCAAAGTCTACTGAGTACATGTGCTTATGCTGGTCAGTATCACACCAGTCTACTAAGGATCCAGGGTGTAACTAAGTATCACTTAACTGCAATCTCACGGATGTTTCATACGACCAAAGCTTCCCAAGGCTGACGCTCTCATTCCATGTGTCTTCCAACAAGCTTTTATTCAGAATCCAGTATTCCAGAGTTATATCAAGTGGCTGGTTTCGTTTTTATTTTTTGCAATTTAGATCTGGTGCAGATCCATCTTTTTGTATCCATTCCTCCATCATCCACCTAAATATCTGTCCATCCATCTGCCTATACAAGTAGGGTTAACATCTTCTATCCATCAGGTGCTGAGTTACCTAAACCAGCTTTTGGTTGTTTGGAAAAAAATCTTTGTCTTCACTTGTGAAAGATTTTTTGGCTGGATATAGAACTTTGGGTTAAATTTCTTTTAGCACTTTATTTTTATTTAAGAGAGAGAGTGAATATATGTGCAAGTGGGGGAGGCACAGAGAGACAGAGAGGGAGAGAGAGAATCTTAAGTGGGCCCCACACCCAGCATGTAACCCCAACCCAGGGCTCGATCTCACCACTGTGAGATCCTGACCTGAGCCAAAATCAAGAATCGGACGCCCAACTGCTGAGCTACCCAGGTGACCCTCTTCCAGCACTTTCAATGTGTCAGCAGCTCCACTGGTTTTTGGCCTGTATAGTTCATGATGAGAAGTCTGCTATAACTTTTATATTCCACTTTCTATATTTCTTTCATTCTGACTACCTTCAAGAATTCACTTTGTTTTCAGTATTTTGACTATGACTTAACTAGGCATTTTGGGTCCATTTTTTATTTTATCCTCTTTGAGGTTCTGTGAGTTTCTGGTATCTGTGATTTGTTACCTTTCATCAGTCTTGGAAAACTTTTGGTCTTTATCTCTTCAATTTTTTTTTCCTTTTCTCTCCTACTTCCACAATGCTAAATACAAGTGTGTTTTAGTATCCAACAAATCTTGGATACTGTGTTGTTTTTCCCTCCCACTCTTTTTGGGTAATTTTTATTGACCTACCTTCAAGTTTATTTAGATTTTTCTTAGATTATATCCAATCTGCTAATGAGCACATCTAAGAAGTCCTCATTGTTAATATCAAGGTTTATATTTTAGTATTTCCATTTCACTTTTTAAAAATACTTTCCATCTCTCAACTGAAAACTCTTCATCTTTTCAAGTATATTGTCCACCTTTCCTGCTAGATCCTTTAACATAATAATCAGTTATTTAAAAATTTCTGTCTCATATCCTAACATCTGGGTCATCCATAAATCCATGGATTTCTTCTGAGTTTTGGTAATAGAATGCTTACTCTTACTTGTCTGTATGTCACATACTTTTTTTATTAAACATAAGAGATCACATACAGAACAGTAGATACTGAAATAAATGGTATTTCTGCTTGGAAATAAATATACCTCTTTTTCCGTAAGGCCATTCGTGTAAGGGGATCAATCAATCTAGTCAGTGGTTAAATAGCATTTCAGTTTCAGTTGTTAAGCTGGCCATTAAGGGTACCACAGGCTTCAAATCTTTCCAATCATGAGCTATCATCACCTCGTGCTTAGTGTGGATCCTGGTCGAAAGAAATTTTTCTCTGTATTCCTGTTCTACTCTTACCTTTTTATCAGTTCCTGCAGATCAGCCTAAGAGAGAATCTTTCTCCATGCTCTTCTCCCTCCCTCAGTGGCAGAAGGGTCTTAACTTGTTCCTTTTGTTTTATTTGGTTGTTTTTATTTTTTTTTTTGCTTTTTGTAGTAGGATTCCGTTTGGAGCAGGGGATCTCAGTTCTTCTGGTCCATCATGAGTCTTAGGAAGAGTTCATATGCCTGAGCTTCCAATGTGGGGTCTTCTTAGCATTCCAAGCCCCCGCCATCATGGCAGCCAAATTCTACATATATCTTGTGCATGTTTTAGGCAAGAGAGAGTTTCATGCCACTTCATCAGTGGTAGTAGATCTCTGCTTTGCACTGATGCAGGATCCTGGGCCCAAGAAGTTTTCCTTGTTCACTTCCAGTAGCTTAAAGTTTCTGCTCCATATGAGAAGAGGATTCGGAGAAATGGGTGATGTCTTGTGCTGGTCTTTCGGTAGGGACTGATCACTTTGTGAACTCCTGCATGCCTGATGTAGGCTATTGCCCTCACCCATTCTTTCTTGTTGGAAGCCAGTGGAGTGACATGGAGAAGAGCATATGAGTAAGTGGGCACTCCCCTTTTGTTTCGGGCTTCCAGTTATTCTACACAGATACGCCAACCCACACGTGGCCTTTAAGAATGCATTAAAATTTTAGCTCATTTCTTCTTACCAGCTTCTATGGTGGCTACTTCTTCCTCTTGTGGTCTGCAATTGGTGAATAGTTCATGTGTCCCATCCTTCCTTGGAGGGGCTTGTCATTCCTTGGAATTCAGTTTCCATGCCTTGTGACCTCAGCTCTCTGACAGGGGTCAAGAAAAGTTATAATTTTGTAGCTCATACAGCTTTTTCTATTTTCAAGATGAGAGTAACATTTTCTGGTGGTTTTCTAGATACAAAGCAGAACTCCCAAAGCGCCTATCGACAGCATTTTCTTATCATATTTATGAAACACACATTCTAAATTCTTACATACTTACAAAAAAAACTACACTGGTCCTGCCTGGTGCAGTGTTTCTTTTCACTCACACCAATCTATGATAGTAACAGCTCAATCTTTCCTTGTTCACACTGCAGCAGCACTTTTAAAGTATCCTGGCTAGAAAATTTTAATATATATACTGGCAAACTTGGCCTCACAGTCAGTTGGTTGTCATACTGACATCAGTATCACTATATAGCCAGTTAGATATAAAGTCTGATAAAATGACTAAGGAAAAGAATAAACACAAGGTATAAATATAAGAATAATTTCTAAGTTTATGGAAGGTGAAAACAGTATTTTCTCAGCAAAATCTCAGATATTTTTATTGGATTAGTAATCTGAAAAAGGCCTTTACCTAGGTTTCCTGGCATGGTTAAGAACTGACAGGGAGAGTTAGTAAGAACTACAGTGAGCTGGTGGTGATGAAAATAAATCACAAAATACATGTGTGAAGTGAGAGGAAGAGACATAAACATGGGTTTGAGAGTGACTGGTAAGTGCAGAATGGCAGGCAGGACTAGAGAAAAAAAGAAAAGAAAGGAAAGGAAGAAGAAGAAGAGGAGGAGACAGAGAAAGAGGGACCTGACAGAAGAGGGGAAGGAGGGAGGTAAGGAAGAGTGAAGGCAAAGAGAATATGAGAGAGAGAAAGAGAAGGGAGAAGAGAGAGGAGGAAGAGAAGAGAGAAAAAAAGGAGGGAAAAAGTTGAGACAGTAAAAGAGAGCGCTAGAGAAAGAGAGAGCATGAGCAAGCGTGAACATGTAAAAAAAGAAGTTTCTGAGATGCTCAACTTTTTCTATCCACAGATGGTTCTATTATAGTAGACGAGTCCAGGTTTCCAGATTCCTGTATGAACGTAAGAAAAAAATCCCAGATCTCACCAAAACTCCTTTCTTTAGGTCATGAAAGCATATTTCCTTCCAATAAAAAATATTTTGTTTTTTCATTGAACATTGTACAATAACTCATTTAAAACTTAATCTGTCAATGGGGCGCCTGGGTGGCTCAGTCGGTTGGGCGTCTGACTTCAGCTCAGGTCATGATCTCACAGTCCGTGAGTTCGAGCCCCGTGTCGGGCTCCGTGCTGACCGCTCAGAGCCTGGAGCCTGTTTCAGATTCTGTGTCTCCCTCTCTCTCTGACCCTCCCCCGTTCATGCTCTGTCTCTCTCTGTCTCAAAAATAAATAAACGTTAAAAAAAATTTTTTTTTAATTAATCTGTCAAATAAAGCACTTACCTAGCACCTAATTTTTGACCAGTAACAGCCATTCATTGACTCTCTACCATCTAGAACTATCCACTCCCATCATCTCCCCAATTAACCAGGTAGACTCACAGACTTCTACTTTTTTGCTTAAAAGAATACTGTAAAACTACAGCCTCATAAATTTTAAGTCAGTGTCTAAAAGTTCTCATCACATATTTAAATATTTGCAAGAGTTGTCATTTATAATATATTAATGTGGTGACATTTTAAAATATAAATTTAGTGTACCTAATGAAATCTAAATACCACGGTGATTTGATGTTCAACATCATCCTTTAAAAAATACATGAATAAGCTATTCTTTAATAATGGAAAACTTTACATACTCTTTTCCTTGAATTTACATAGACATTCTCCTTGCAAAGTAAAATTTATCCAACTGATTTCATGCTTTTTATTCTATCTTACTTATTCTCTCTTCTCTGGAAAAAAAATGAACATTAACCTCATTTCCTGTGACCAAAATGCTCTAACTGTAAGAAATTCTTTCCATATGAATTATCATTAAAATTATTAGTTGCACACAATTGATAAATAATACAACACACTTTAACAATTGTATTATTAAACAAAAGTAACATTTTATTGGAAATGTATATTTTCAAAACGGGGTTGTGGCATCCCCTCTCCCTGTGCCCTCTGTCCCCATTTTGTTCTGGTAACTGTAAATAAATATTATACACTCTTAGAATTCTATTCTTATTGTCCAGCATTAATTCTATTCCTCAGGTTAATTTATTTCTATAGATATGTCATAGAAATGGAAATTTTTCTCAATTTTTTTAAATCCCAAATTTATGCCAAAAATCTCATAGTAATCTATCGTCAAAAAAAACCTTTTAATGATTTATTATTTTGATTAGACCATCTTTCAATTTTACTGAATGCAAAATTTATAACCTTGTTACTTAGTAATTAAGAGTAACTGAAAATCAACATTTCTGCAAAACACTTAAATGCTTTTACCGGTATCAAATCAAATATACAGGACCCTAATCCTTTATCCCAAGTAGTTGGAGCAGATAAGTTTTACAATACTGAATTTTTCTGATTTTGACAGGAAATATGCTTCATATTATGTACCACTCCCATTAAGGTTTATGTCAGCATCCTGTAATCAAATATATTACTATTACTGCTGGAAAACTTACGAAAAATTATACTAAGGTGTGTGTGTGTATCTGCTCTAGATATGAGGTCATCAAATGAGCAATGAATTTCTGGTATTCAAAGCTTTCTGGATTTTCACACTGCAGATATTGGGAGTGTGGATCAGTATTAATTATACCTGTTATTGTGGTGCCTGGGTGGCTCAGTCAGTTAAGCGTCTGACTCTTGATTTCCGCTCAGGTCATGATCTCACAGTTCATGAGTTTGAGCCCCACACAGAGCTCCTGGATGCCAGTGCAGAGCCTGCTTGGGATTCTCTCTCTCTCCCCGTCTCTCTCTGCCCCTTCCCCACTCTCGCACGCATGTGTGTGTGTGCACGCTCATCCGCTCTCAAAACTAAAAACAAATTACACCTATTATTACCATAGTCTCAGAAAGGTTGCAAAAACTCCAAATACTGCAATTTTAATACAGTTTAGCCTACAAAGTGTTTTGGGTGCACTATTTCGCTTTGTGCTTTTGTGTTATTTTATGATTTAAATGTATTTTTGTCAAAACCTGACAGTGTAGATTTACTTTATCAGCTTACATATTAAAAACAACTAGACTTATTCTGCCAGATTATCTTTTTGAATTCAAACTGAAGTGTTAATATGCATCCCTGTAATACCACACTGTTTTTCTGAATTCTGATGCTATGACAGATAAATGGATAAACAGGGTGCAAAGTTTATTGCCCAAAGGAATAAGAAGGTCCACATTCAATACCTGGTGCTAATAAGCTCTCAGCTTTGCTTCCCCCAGTGATACTTAAGAATAAGGAACAATGCATACTTTTCTACTTCCACTGCTGCACTCAACCAACATCTAAAGTAAAAGCACTATAACACAGTATAAAATATACTTTCTTTAATGCCATGTTTCACTCTTAATAGAAATCTCTATAAGAGAAAAAATGATAGAAAGTTACTCTAATAATGACATTTTGAATCATCCCTTTGATAATCCTGAGGTTTTTATAGCCTGGAACAATGTACCATATTACAATTCATGAGGATGTGAGATATGCTTTTCCTTTGGAAAACAGGAAAAAAGCTATTGTAAAAGTTGAAGTCAAAAGGACAACAGGCATGACACCTCACATGTCAATGTCAGGCATATCAACTGGCACCTGAAATTCGGGGATCTAAAACTGAATCTTCTTAAATCTGTTAAGTTTCTACACACATTTGAAATACTTCCAGTGTTCCATCAGGATGTTCTTACTCCAGTTTGAAAGCTTCTGTTTTACATTACATACCAAGTATTAAAGTGTATCTTTCCACACATGAAGATTTTTTTAAAGCATGTGTATAAAGGTACTACAGTGATTTTATGTTGATTTTTCCTATACTTTCAGACAAGGGGAAGCCGGTGAAGGTAATATAATAGGCTACGTGTATACTGCCACTCTGTATGTAATGATTTTTTATAGACAGAAGATGATTAGTTAGAGCCTTGATAATTATGTAAAGGGCCTTTATTCCCTCGATACCATACAACTTCATAGAAAGTGTATTAATCAGCCACTGCCACAGAACTGCTGTGTAATAAATACTCCAGAATGCAGTAGCATAAAACCTTCATTTATTCTCAACAAATGAGGGATAGCTTAGAGTTGGCTGATTTCAGTCCAGCTTGTTTGTGTGTCTGGAGGCTGAACGATTTGGCTGGGTTAATAAGCAGGTACTGCTCCAAGTGTCTTCCCCCGCCGCCCCCACCCTCCTCCCGCCCCTGGACCAGCAGCTGGCTTGAGCATGTTCTCCTCATGGTAATGGCAAAGCGGCCAAGGCAAGTCACTGGTCAAACACAGAGTCAAGGGTGGGTGTTTCCCACAGCAGAAAGCACTATTTTATGGCAAAGCACACAGATACAGGGAGGGGTGAAGAATTGAGACCATTAATGCAATTTAGTATCAACATTAAAATCTAAAACCTATCTTTCAGCATCGTACAATAGCTTAATATTGATTAAAAGAGACTAATTAAATTGGCTCTGTTGTTAAAATTAGTAGAATCTATAATGTGGTTTATACACCTTAAAATTAATTCAGAACCACTAATGGAAGAAGTATTAACAGGTGCTAGCACTGTATTTATGCACTGAAGGTAACAAAAAGATGAGATAATCATCAATCAATGGAAAGAAAGCTGGCTTAGACAAGCTTTCACGCTCCTGGCTTATAATACTGACATGGCAATCTATACATTCTATTTTAAGCTAGGATCACTGGGGGTAGGGGGAATCTGGTCACATGTGATTTAATTCAATTTAGCCCATTAAGATAATATTTTAAACACAGTCTCTATCTGTAACTCAGATACTAGTGGCTAAATTTTATATTTTCTGCAGCAGCCCTTTATAATACACAGTATCTTCTTAGATCTTCATTCTAATTTTCTCAAGAAATAATCTGTAAATTATGATTCATCACTCTCCTGTGTTAAGTATATTTTAAAAAATCTAACCTTGCAAACAACGTGAAAACACCAAATAAATGTTTAAATTCAGAAAAAGGATTTCAATTTTCTAACATGAGTTTTCCAAAATATTTAAGGTATTGCATATGACCAATTTTCAATAATCTATAATATATAATAGTAAGCCACACTTAGAAGTCAATATTTTAAAACCTCAATGAGGAAAAACACATTTTCTGGAACCCTTTCAGTAAATCACATAACAGGACGTAAAAACCTTCCTCCCCTATCGAATCCATATTTGAATACGCAATGGTAATCTTGCTTTACTCTGGCATTGGGCTTATTCAAATAATTTCCTTAAATATAACTCATGCTAACTGTAGGTGCTTACAAAAAAAAAAAAAAACATAAATGATATAGCTCAACCTAAAACCTTAGTGAACCACTGGGAATGAAAACAACAAAAACTGAATCGTTTTGATGAAGTCTCAATCTTTCACAAAGAAAAACTTGCGAGAGACTAGTGTATCTGTTCACTTATAGCTGCCAAAACATCAGTCAACTTTAAGAAGTTTCCATGGAAATATCTTAAAAGTCACCAAGAAAAGAAACTATTTAATGGTACTTTCTATAAATGTCTATATGCTAAATTTTTTGCATTGTTTGAATTAGTTTACATTTTTTACAACTTTTTAAAAAACTTTGTGACTTGGAAAAATAGCCTGCATACAGAAGAGTCTATACAACATATGTGAAGTTTCAACCTCGTAACTAGTAAACTGGTTACAAATACAAACATTCACAAATTTTAAAAGCCTCCTGTACATCGTATTTCTTCTCCATCTGACAGGTAAGCACTATACTTAAAGATATAATAATTATTTCCCCTTCTCTTCTTTATGGTTGAATTATATATTCCTGCAGTGGATGAATATATTCCTAAACAACAGTTTGTTTTGCATGTTTTTAAATAGAATTACACTGTACATTCTTCTGTGACTTCCTTTCATTTAACCTATTTGCTTATTATTCATCCATATGGATTCATGGAGCTGCATTTCATTCTCACTGCTGAATGTTTCACAGTATGAATGTGCAAACAATGCCATTACATACATTATTTAAATATGTATTTCTCGGGGAGCCTGGGTGGCTCAGTCGGTTGAGTGACCGACTTTGGCTCAGGTCATGATCTCACGGCCTGTGAGTTCGAGCCCCGCGTCAGGCTCTGTGCTGACAGCTCGGAGCCTGCTTCGGATTCTGTGTCTCCCTCTCTGTCTCTGCCTCTCCCCCACTCATGCTCTGTCTCTGTCTCAGAAATAAATAAACATTAAAAATAAATAAATAAATAAATATATATGTATTTCTCTAAGGCAAGGATTCTCAGACTTTGGAGTGCATAAAATTCATTTGGGGAGACTGTTAATAAAAAAAAAAAAAAAGGTTCCTAGAGTCCATCAGAAATTAAGAATAAGGAACAATGCATACTTTGATTCAGTAGGTCTTGGTCAGGGTGCTAGAATTTGCATTTCTTATCAAGCTCCTAAGTGATATTGATGCTAACTGCTGTGCACACACACAACACTTTGAGTAGCAAAGCTGTAGGGTGTATTTATCATTTTCTTATCATTTATTTCAAAGAGTTCTTCATGAAATCTGGATACTAATACCTTGTCATTGTAGGTGTTATCTTCTGCCAATTAATGACTTTTGCTTTAAATTTTATTGGAGATAAATTTAATCACCTTTCATTTATGGTTTATACTTCTGTGTCTTAAAGCCTTCCTTACCACAAGATCATGAAAATATTTTCTTACATATTATCTTCTAAATACTTTAGAAGTCTTACTGTTCATATTTAGGTAATTTTATCAACTGGAATTGACTTTGTGTATTACATGAGGTAGAGCAAAAATTCCCATAACAACTGTCAGAGTCCAAAAATTCTGTATTTTCCAAACAATCACCTTTGCCAGGTATCAAATGTCCATACGTTTGTAAGCCTGTTGCTGGTTCTGTTCCACTAATCTATCAATCCTTTGCCAAAATAAAACTTTTTATTTACCATGCTTTAACCCTGTTTCCAAGTGTCTCCTGTAAAGAGTACATTATGAACATTTTAACTAGCCTCCTAATCCCTGTCTTTTACTTGGAGCAAATTAGACATTTCCATTTACTTTTAGATATATCTGCAGTTCTATCAGCTTATTTTCTTTTTTAATTACCCCTTCTAATTACCCCAAATATTTGATGCTACTTTCCTACTTTCCTGTTCTCTTGGATTAACCAAATATTCTACTCCTTCCACCTTGCCACAATAACAGTTTGGATTTTGTACTTTGGTTCTATTATTTTATTAGCTCCCTGAGGAATTACATCATGTATTTCATACTTCCCAAGTGTGTGTGTAGTGCTTACTCAGTATTAGGTTTCAAAAACTGAATGATCGTTGGGGCGCCTGGGTGGCTCGGTCAGTTAAGAGTCCGACTTCAGCTCAGGTCACGATCTCGCGGTCCGTGAGTTTGAGCCCCGCGTCGGGCTCTGGGCTGACGGCTCGGAGCCTGGAGCCTGCTTCCGACTCTCTGTCTCCCTCTCTCTCTGCCCCTCCCCTGTTCATGCTCTGTCTCTCTCTGTCTCAAAAATAAATAAACGTTAAAAAAAATAAAAAAAAAAAACTGAATGATCGCATCTATTAAATTAGTAACAGCTGAACAGACGCCTAACTTTAAATATCTCACTGCATTTAATATAAATACAAATTTTCCTTTGCAGTCTGTTTTTAAAAATATCTTGTAGCTACAGTGCTACTTACAGGCTGGAAGGCAAGAAACGTAAATAGGTGAAAAATTTACTAGGGATGCCTGGATGGCTCAGTCGGTTAAGCATCCAACTCTTGGTTTCAGCTCAGGTCATGAGCTCATATCTTCGTGGGATCAAGCCCCACATCTGGCCCTGCACTTGTGGTGCAGAGCCTGCTTGGGACTCTCTCTCTGCCCCTCCCCCACTTGCACAGTCTCTGTCTCTCTCAAAATAAACAAACTTTTAAAAATTAAAAAAAAAAAGTAATGATCTACTAGGTGGTTCAAAGTTGTTTTTAGACTCTAGCATCCCCAAAAGTACACTGCATGACTAAGTAATAGAATACTTTGTTTTTTAATAGTATTGGCTTTATGCATGCCACTCCCATTTGAGTTCACTCAAGTTACTTGCAAAGTTGAAAATAAAATGTCTTTAATATTCATTTTTGCCCTATTATTTTTATACTACTTACTGTTCATGAATGCTATGACACTAAATCCAAATTTGTTAAATATTCAGAAATTTAATTTATTTAACTATGAAGGAAAAGACATCATCCCCACTGGCAGCTGCTGTATAAAATAAAGGACAAGGCATATTTATAAACCTAGCAAGCCTAAACCTTTTCCCATTACTTAAATAACATGGGAAATTACAATAAAAGACACCTCAAGCACTTACACATCTACCTTACTCAAGTTTCTCCATGTTAACTCTAAAAAATGAATTAAATTAGGTTTCATACCACTTTAAACACTGGCTTCTTAAATTGAAAGGAATTAATTATACTTTGGGGTGGGGGCAATAGAATGGAGATCTAGAGCATAGAGGTTCATCTTTTAGATTCAGCCCTAATTTAAAGAAAGAAAAAATACTATAAAATAAAGAAAGAAAAGTAGTATAAAAAAATGCTTAGTGGCCTCCTCCTCAAGAAATGCTGTATCTATCTCTCTGTGGAGAGATACCTGTAAAACTGTTAAGAACAGTACATCTAAAGAGGCAGTGTAATGATGCTTGGTGAAGAAGAACTTAAGCTTTATGTGTAACATATGAAAGTTGAGAGTGAGGATATAATCTTGTACTATTTGTACAATTAAATATACACAATTTTTAAAAGATTACATCAATTTTTAAAAATTGTTTTAATCTTTATTGAGAGAGACAGAGACAGAGACAGAGCGTGAGCAGGGGAAGGCAGAGAGAGAGGGAGACACAGAATCTGAAGCAGGCTCCAGTCTGACCTGTCCTCACAGAGCCCGACGTGGGGCTCATACTCACGAACGGCAAGATCATGACCTGAGTCGAAGTCAGATGCTTAACTGACTGAGCCACCCAGGAGCCCCTGATCACATCCATTATAAGCACTGAAGATGCATATATCAGATAGCCTCAGACAGCTTTACTCAGACTCAAGAAATCTGTGTGGAAGAATCTTTATAAAAATTCTGAGTGAAAAATTTCAGAGTAAACGACATGAGTCAAATATAAGGAATACTGAAGCCGATCATGGAGGGTTTGGAACGGAAGCAAAGGAATCTATATTTATTCTTTAAGTAATAAGAAGCAACTGAAAGTTTCAGAGTAAGGGAAGTAATATGTAGGTGTTTAAAAATAAATTATCAAGAACAACAAAACAAAAAACAAAGGTTATCTTTTCCTTTTGAAGACTGAGTTATTATGCCAATCACAAAAACTACAAAGTATCAAAAATAAGAAAACAATATTTTAACTGTCGTAAAATACTACGTTGTATGACTATATCATATATATTGTTTTCTTATTGATGAACTTTTTTTAATTAGGCAATGCTGTAAGGAACATCTTTTTCTTGGTTGAATCATATGAAATCGGTGTTTTTGTAGGTCAAAAATATTTGAATAGGGACGATTTTTTATGGTTAAACTTACTCTATTCTTTTTATGCTAACAATAATCTTTAATTTTGGACTATACAGTAAATGGGAAATGTTACCTGATTGTTTTTACTTGAATTTCCCTATTGTTAGTGAAGTTAGACATATGTTCATATGCTCATTAGCCACTTGGATTTCCTCTCAAACTTCCCACTTATATTCTGGGCTCATCTTGAGTACGGAAAACAAAGCATTTCTTTATGGAAAACAAATGGTATGTTTATGCATATGAACTATTTAGCTTATTGCGAGTAACAAAGACTTTATAGTAACCAAAACTAAAATTGTTTATTGACAACAGAGTTAAATAAGATATTTCAGAATTCCTGTTTGTTCCGAACAGTATACCTTCCCAGTGAATACATTATTCGCACAAATGCCACTCCTAAATCGGAATAGTAACCAATCCATTTATAGTAAATGGATTTATATCACTAATTTCTGGGGCGGGGGGGGGGGGGAGACTATTACTACTTTAAAAAGAATGCCTTAAGAGTATATATATTTCCTATCTGTTATACTAATTACAGTTAAAAAAACTGCAAGACACTTCAGGTTAGTATGCAAGCAACTCTGATGATCTCTTAAAACCACAGACGGCTAGGAGTTCAACTTACTTTAATCTTGCAATGCTATCCCAAACTGGCTTTAGAGAAGATAGATTGGAGAAAAATAGTTTTTCTACCTTTTTATACTCAATAAGAAAATATCATGTAGTAATCAAGTAATAGACAATTAATAAACACTTTCATCTATACATTAAAAATGTGGCACCTGGGTGGCTTAGTCGGTTAAGTGTCTGACTTCAGCTGAGGTCACGATCTTGTGGTTCGCGAGTTCGAGCCCTGCATCGCACTGTATGCTGACAGCTCAGAGCTTGGAGCCTGCTTCAGATTCTGTATCCCTTTCTCTCTGCCCCTCCCCTGCTCGTGCTTTTTGTCTCTCTCTCAAAAATAAATAAAAACGTTAAAAAAAATTTTTTTTTAATATTATCCTCTCTTCTGGTAAAAACATGCTTCAGATAATCTCAGTGCTTAAAAGAGTTTTAAATAGTGTAAAATAAGATTCAAAGCATGTTCTCAATATTAACCACAAAAAAGTAGTTTAAAATTCCTAGTCTACTATTTTCAAGCGGGACCATGACTTAGGACTTGATATTTTAAAAGAAATACTTGTGAATATTTAGTATACCACAAGAAATTTCTCATGCTATATTCTCCATTAAAAAAAACCAACAAACTAGACATCTTTCTATAACATGATAAAAGGTAAAAGAGCAAAATGATGAAGTAAAAGAGAAAAATATATTACTTGTACCAAATAGAAATATAAGCTCTAAATGAAGACAGGCAGGGAACCGTCTTAGAATTAGCACAATGCATCACTACCCAAGTAGGATCCACAGTGCCTTTGCAACAGGGGAGTAAAAATGTAGTTGGTGAGTAGCGTACTTACTCATTATCTATTTCTGGCAACTTCAAAAGCAATGTTTAAAAATGTACAGCCCACTTCTAATGTCATATTCATCATCATAAATGATATTTATTAAGCAATCTCATGAATGTGACTCTGTACTTCTCTCAGTGGTAAAATAAAACGATACGGCTAAAGTGATGTTTCACAGTTTAAAGAGAAACATTTGGATAATAGTCTATTTTCTAACAAATGCTACAATTCTAAATGAAAATGAGGCAACATCAGTCACTGTTTTCTAGTAATACAAGCTTTTAAGATTAAAAGCATGTTTCAATCAGTAAAAACTACATTAAAGGCACTGAAAAAGTAAGGACTGCTGGATTCATTAACGCGTTGCTCAGATACTAAACACCTATTTCAAAGCCAGAAAAAGTAACTCCTTACAGTCATAGGAAACTGCATTGTGCTGGATAGAGCCAATGACATCGGCATCTATTCCCACCATCTTTTTTAAGCCTATGGAGGATGGAATGTTATAACTACATTGCCCAGATCCTCTTGTAGTTGTGCTTCCAGATGTGAATTAGTTTCCAGCACTGGGATGCACTTATGTAAGATCGGAAAGGTAGCAAGTCAGTGATCATTCTGCTTTGGATATTTCTGTTGCAATGAGCATCACTGTAAATATGTGAAGGTTTTCTGATATAATATTACAATATCCAGTCTCCAGCTTTTATTAGTTACGCTGAAAGATTTCTGATCCCTTGATTATAGCAATGGCATAACATTCATGAACTCAAAAGATTCTGATCTCGATTGGATGAGAAAAAAAGAACAGCTCTCCCGGTCTCCCAATAAGAGGCTTAGCCTACAGATCTCTAACCCTTCCAACAAGTAAGTTTAGTTAACAACATTAAGAACAGTGGAAATATATGGTATTCTGGCGTGAACCATCTCTCATACACACACACACACACACACACACACACACACACACACACACACACCTTGAAATAAACTGACAAATATTAAACTAGACCTACCAAAAAGAAAAAAGAGAGAAGACACAAATGACCAGTTAGAAATCAAAGAAGGGACATTACTACAGAATTACAGAAATTAAACTACAGAAATGAAAAGGACTATAAGAGAACATTATGAACACCTTTATCACAACAAATTAGAAAAACTGAACATACAAATTCCTAGAAACACAACTACCAAAAATGACTTCAAGAAGAAAGAGAAAAAGAGAAACTCTGAATAAACTCATAAGAAGAAATTAAATTAGGAATTTAAAATATTCTCATGGAGTCTAAGTCCAGATGGTTTCACTGATAAATTTCATCAAATATTTAAAGAAAAAATAATACCAAAGCTTTACAAACTTATTCAGTAAACAAAGAAACACTTCCCAACTCATTCTATAAGGCCAACAGTTCTTCGCTATTAAAGCCACAAAACATCACAAGAAAGTTACAAATATCCAAAAAACACTTAAAATATTAGCAAGCTCAATCCTGCAACATATAAAAAGGATTTTACACTACAGCTATGAGAGATTTTTTTCCCAGGAATGGAAGGGTGGTTTAACATTCAAGACAAAAATAACAATAATGAACTATTACATATTATTAAATTAAGGACATAAACTACAAGATCATCTCAGTAGACAGAGAAAAAACATTTGACAAAATCTAAAACTCATTCATAATAAACACTCTTAGCAAACTAGGAATAGAAAACTAATCAACTTGATAAAGGGTATCTACAAAAATCTCCCAGCAAATATCATACCTAATTGTGACAGACTGAATACTTTCCTATAAGGTAAGGAAGTCCTTCTGCCACTTCCATTCAACATTGTACATGAGCTTGAAGCTCATGCAAATAAGCAAAAAGACATTAACATAGTAAAGGAAAAAATAAAATTACTTTAATCCATAGATAGCATGAATCCCAAATGTAGAAAATCCCAAAAAATCCACAATAAAACTAAGAGAAAAAAATACAAAAGAGCAGCACAATTGCAGGATGCAAGATCAATATGCAAAAATTAATTGTATTTCTGTGCTCTAGCAACAAACAAAATTTAAAAATAAAATTAAGAAAATTCCATTCACAATATATTTAAAGTAATAAAATACTGTATGTTAACTGGAATTTAAATAAAAATGTTGAAAAAAGTATCAAAAAAATAAAAGTAATAACATACTCGGGAATAAATTTAATAAGACAAGTTCAAGACTTGTATACCAGGAATTATAAAACAATGATTAAAATGGTTAAGAAAAAACACAGCGAATTATATACCAATTTCTGATTGCATGTGTAAAAATACCAGCAATAAATGCAGCAATATGCCAAAAGAATTCCACATTATGCTCAAGCAAGTTTTATTCTAGAAATACAAATATAATCCAATATCAGAAAACGTAAATGCATCATCCATTACATCAACAAATTAAACCATATGAGTATATCAACTGTGACTAAAAAAGCACTTGATAAAATACTAAGTTGCTCCCAAGAAACCGTAAAATGAATTATCTGAATTTAATAAAGATTACTTTCCAAAAGTGGATACCCTTAAAAGTAAAAGACTGAAGCCCAGTCAACTAAATGAAATAGAGGAGAAAAGAACTATCACTGTTATCATGTAATACTGCCTTGTAAGAAGAGAATACAATAAATCATTGAAAAAGAAGAAATACAAATACCATTGTATTTGTATCATTGTATCATTTGGTTACTATCAAGTATAAATGGATAGCTCAAAGACTGTACTAAACAGGTACTAGATTTAATTAAGAAAAATTTAATAGGTGTCTACATATAATACAAATATCCAAATATCAAAAGTTTCTATCTACTCTTAGAAACAGTACTTAAAAATAAGGAATGGAAAAAGTATTTTATTTAAAACAGTAACAAAAAAAATGGGGCGCCTGGGTGGTTCCACCAGTTAAGCGTCTGACTTCGGCTCAGGTCATGATTTCACAGTTCGTGAGTTCAAGCCCCGCATCAGGCTCTGCACTAACAGCTCAGAGCCTGAAGCCTGCTTCAGATTCTGTGTCTCCCTCTCTCCCTGCCCCTCCCCTGCTCACATTCTCTCTCTCTCAAAAACAAATAAACTGTTAAAAAATAAAATAAAAAAACAAAATGGTACCAAAATTATAATATACATAGAAAAAAGTTAACCAGAAAAACCTTAAGCCTAAATGAAATAAACTATAAAATCTCACTGTAGGATAGAAAATAATCCAAACAAACAGAAAAATACCCCTTCTAGCTATGTGGGAAGATATACTATCTTAATAAGGCCAGTGGTTCCAAAATTAACAAGTAAATACAATGTAATTCAGAAGAGAATCCCAAAAGAATTTTTCTAGAATTGGAAAAATATAAATCTTAAAGCATACATGGAAAATTAAATGCAAAAATTAAGTAAGAACTACATGAAATTTTAAAACCGTAGGAGCAAACTGCCTGCCAGATAGCAAAGCATTTTTAAAAGCAGGTTTCCCTAATACAGGTATGCTGTTTCTAAGGGGCACACGCACCACAACCTGTATAGCAGTGCTATCAACAACAGCCAAAGTATGGAAAGAGCACAAATGTCCATCGATGGATGAATGGATAAAGAAGATGTGGTGTGTACACACATGAACGCACGCACGCAATGGAGTATTACTCGGCAATCAAAAAGAATGAAATCTTGCCATTTGCAACTATGTGGATGGAACTGGAGGGTACTATGCTAAGTGAAATTAGTCAGAGAAAGACAAATACCATATGACTGCACTCATGAGGAATTTAAGATACAAAACAGATGAGCATAAAAGAAAGGAAGCAAAAAAATATATAACAGGGAAGGGGACAAAACATAAGAGACTCTTAAAGAGAAAAAACAGTTGCTGGACGGGTTGTGGGAGGAGGGTGGGCTAAATGGGTAAGGGGCATTAAGGAATCTACTCCTAAAATCATTGTTGCACTATATGCTAACTAACTTGGATGTGAATGAATGAATGTAGGTTTCCCTAGGAACACCTGGTTGGCTCAGTGAGAAGAGCATGCAATCCTTCATCTCAAGGTTGTGAGTTTGACCCCACATTGGGTGTAGAGACCACTTAAATAAATAAACTTTAAAAAATAAAATAAAATAATAGGGACACCTGGGTGGCTCAGTTGGCTAAGCGTCCAAATCTGGCTCAGGTCATGATCTTGTGGTTCATGAGTTCGAGCCCCACGTCAGGCTCTGTGCTGACAGCTCTGAGCCTGGAGCCTGCTTCAGATTCTGTGTCTCCCTCTCTCTCTGCCCTCCCCCTACTCACACTCTGTCTCTCTCTCTCCCCTCCTCTCTCTCTCTCTCTCTCAAGAATAAATAAAAATTTTAAAAAAAGGGGGGGAGGGGGATACCACTTTCTCTTTAAAAAAAAAAAATAACTAATTAATTAAATAAAATAATAAAATAAGGTAGGTTTCCCTTTACCAGGAAGGAAAACATTTGAAAATGTTCATATCTGGCATCTGAACATACTAAATATTGATAAAAACTTCTAGTCATAAATTATGGCCAATGGTTAATGTATATATAAAATACAAGATAACAGTAAAACTGTTTTCAATAAATGCATGATAAAATATTAAAAATGAAAATAACAATTATTGAGTACCATCTTGTAAGAGCTTTACATATACCGTCTTCCTTTCATAATCCTCATAAGATAGGACTATCTCCATTTTAAGTCCAAGAGACTTGGGGAGATGAGTTAACCAACTTGCATAATCAGTGGTAGAAAAAGGATTTAACAAGGAAAATTCTGCATGCTAATAGAGAATTCTACCTACATATATGTGTTAGACCATAACTTACTAGAATCTAATAATGAAATTATGTCAGTATATAAGTGAATAAATAATAAGTGGAAATAAGGAAAAGGTATCATAAATAAGATTTAAATTGTGCTTTTCTTTTTTTTAAAGGGTGATTCTGTGTTCATGATATGGTGCTAAGCTCATCTTTGTTAAAAAAAAAAAACTGAGATTATCGATTAAAAAAATCAAGATTTCCTAATGCAGAAGTTAAATTATAGGTGTTTTGTTTTAGCAAATATTTAAGGGGGGGGCAGATACAAAAGACAAAGGAGTAAGGCAATGATTTATCTTCCAATCCATTACACTTCTGAAAATGAAAAGAAGGCACTAATATTAATTATAACAGTATAAGTATAAACTAGGGCTGGCAAAGCCAGACAGTTGGACACCCTAGCTAAGAAAAAGATGTTATCAAAAAATTCTTTGCTATGATATTAACAACTAACATGCTTTTGAGTACTTCCTGTGTTACCATGCATTCAATGATACAAGATTTTATCTTATTCACTATCCCTATATGGGTGCTTTGTGCACAGTCCTATATACGTGTGTGCATGCGTGTGTGTGTATGTATACACACAAAATTGTTGAATGAATGAATAGATTTCCTTTAATTAAAAATGGATTCCTGTGTCTATACAATATAACTTAATCATTTAAACATCATTATGACCTAAGTTTGTGAATAAGCATTAGTTCATGCATACAAAGACTTAGAGGAACAAAAAGAATCAACAAACCCAACTTTATGTATTAAACGTGGGTGACAGAATACTGAAATTAAAGCACAGCAATAAATGAGTAATGATGGCACAATGCATACTTCTAACTTAGAGTTTAATAACAAAAACAAAATTTAAACCTATAAGGAAAGTTATTCATTTTAAAATACAGTCTTTTATACTAGCCACAATACTCAACCAACATCAAAAGAAGATAAAACTGCTCTAATTTCTTACCTGCACAGCCGAAAGCCAAATGGTATCTAGAAGAGGGGCTGAATTTAACACAGCACACGTTAGCCTTCGCCTCAATGCTTGCAACTGAGTTGTCTAGGTTGGTAGACCATAGCTTCACTAAGAGTAAAGGACAAATAAAAATAAAAAGAATTAAACAATGCATTAGCAAGTGCTTCTATAAGCTAAAAAGTTAGCTTATTTCTACAGTTGCCTTTTCATACTATTCCAAAGCATTTTAGTTTATGAGGACCAATACTGTTTAAACTGCATGACTGCATAATAGAACAATATACGGAAACCGAGAGCATAGTTTCAAAGTCAGAAAACAACAGAAAACCAGTGTATGCTGAGAGGTAACATGATCCCATATCTAAGGCATAAAAGACAGGGGTAAAACAAGCAATATGGAGATACATGTGTATTTGTTTTAGTATTCTCTAAACAGTGTGTGTGTGGGGGGGGTGGGGAGGGTACTTGGTTGACTCACTGGGTAGAGCATGTGACTCCTGATGTCAGGGTTGTGAGTTCAAGCCCCACCTTGGGCATGGAGCCTACTTTAAAAAAAATGGTGTGTGCGTGTGTGTGTTTCTCAAAAGTGTCACAGGTTGGAAGAGGAGTCATATAGTCACCCACTCCTACACACACACACACACACACACACACACACACACACAGAGTCATATATGTATTACATATATCAGAATACAAATGCCATTTAAACTACCTAGAAGCAGTTCTTATTTTATCTTTCAAGTGAGAATTCCATGATTTAGGGGCACCTGGGTGGCTCAATTGGTTAAGCGTCTCACTCTTGATTTCGGCTCAGGTCAAGATCTCATGGTCATGGGATTGAGCCCCGAGTTGGGCTCTGTGCTGAGTGTGGAGCCTACATGGGATTCTTCCTCTCCCTCTCTACCCCTCACTCACTCATGCTTCCTTTCAAATAAACATTAAAAAAAAAAAAAGAATTTCATGATTTTTCAATTTTATATAGGAACTCAGTTACATGATATAAGTATGTTTAAAGTAATGTTACTAAATTATTTAGCTAAACTTTAAATATTTGTTTCAATATTTGATATTCAGTCTATTCCAATGGTATATACTGAGATTTATCATGATTAAGGAATGGCAAGCTGACTAATTAGAGCAAGTCAGATCTGAAAGCAGAAACAGAAAGGTGAGCTGTTGTCTTGTAAGGTACCAGAGCATCTATCATTATCATATCATATCATATTTTATTTATTTACAAAAGAGAGAGAAAGAAAGGGCACATATGCAGGTGAGCAGGGGAGGGGCAGAGGGAAAGTAAGAGAGAGGCTCCATGCCCAGTACAAAGCCTGAAAGGGGGCTTGATCATGACCATGAGGATCATGACCTGAGCCAAAATCAAGAGCCAGATGCACAACTGACTGAGCCACCCAGGTGCCCTCATCATATTGTTTTTAAACAAAAATGTCTTCATAGACAATAGAATACACAAAGAAAATAGATTTTCAAAATAAGGTTACAATACTGGTTGCACATTACAACTCATAATAAACATTAATGATAACAACAAAAATCTTCCTATCCATCTTTTCAGTGGGCACCAATGTCCCATCCTGAACAATACCCAGTTAGGGTCCAGGTATTGTTGTGTCTTAAAATTTTTTAGGTTTATTTACTTATTTATTTTGAGAGAGGGAGGGAGGGAGGGAGGGAGGGAGGGAGGGAGGGAGGGAGGGAAACCCAAGCAGGCTCCAAACTGTCAGTGCAGAGCCCAACACAGGGCTCGAACCCACAAACCATAAGATCATGACCTGAGCCAACACTAAGAGTTAATCACTTAACTGACTGAGCCACCCACGCACCCCATTAGGTATTGTTGTTTTTTTTTATAAGCTCGTTGGGTGACTCCAGTGTACATTTAGGGATGAAAACTAGTATTAGGATAGAGTAGAACTTTAGAATCTTTTTTAAATATTTTATTTCATTTTTGAGAGAGAGAGTGAGCATGAGCAGGGGAGAGGGACAGAGGGAAGGAGAGGGGGAGGGGGAGGAAGGGAGGGAGGGGAGAGAGAGAGAAAGAAAGAGAGAGAGAGAGAGAGAGACAAAGACACTCCCAAGCAGACTCCACACTTAGCAAGGAGCCAGATGCGGGGCTTGAACCCACCACCCTGGGATCATGACCTGAGCCAAAATCAAGAGTTAGATGCTTAACTGACTAGCCACCCAGATGCCTCTAAAATCCATTCAGGAATGCTAATATGGTAATAGGAGTAAAAAAAAAAAAAAAAAAAAAAAAAAAAGGTAAAAAATGGTACTTCCTAAGAATAGAGATTTTCTCTGTGTGAATAGATAATTTACTTCTTATGAGTGGAATTCCATAGAGCATTTCTTAATATGTGGACTCTCAGAATAAAAATTAACCATTAAAAAAGTTATTTACACCCTAATGAATTTATTAGCCCTCTAAGAGAAAAATAAGACACACAATATTGAAATAAAAGAGTAAGAGTTTTAAATAGTAATACTTTATTTCTTTCATGTTATTTTCTAATAGGAATCAGGTGCTATTTCAATTAATATATAACTGTCCAGGCAATTAAGATACCCAATTCTGAGATAAAATGGCTAGCTGAATGTAAAAGTCTACAAGTCAAATATAGCATTTATAGGTTAGAATATCCAGTGGTAGAACTGTACCTTAACAACGTAGCACACGGAAGTTAATCTACAACAAATATTCATGGAGCACCTACTGTTCCCATAATCCCACTTATACTAAATCACTAAACCCTTTATAAACAAAGGTTACAGATCAGTGTTTTATGAGAATTAAATGTAAGTAAGTATAATGAGCTAGAACAAAATGACATTTAAATTAGAAAGTCTCTTTTTATTTTATTTTCTGAATGATATTTAATTTTCTGAATGACGTAATCATTAACATTTTAAAAGTAAGTCACAATGACAACAGCCAAACTATGGAGAGAGCCCAAATACCCATCAACTGAAAAACAGATAAAGAAAATGTGGTATATAGGAAATGGAATATTACTCAGCCATCAAAAAGAATGAAATCTTGCCATTTGCAATGACTTGGATGGAGCTAGAATGTATTATGTTAAGTGAAGTAAGTCATTCGGAGAAAGACAAATACAATATGATTGCATTTATAGGCGGAATTTAAGAAACAAAACAACATATGAAGGGCGAGGGAAGAAAAGCGGGAAACAAACCACAAGAGGCTCTTAATGATGACAGTTGACAGAGGGAGGTGAATGGGAGATGGGCTAGATGGATGATGGGTATTAATTAAGGAGGGCACTTGTGATGCGCACTTCGCATTGTATGTAAGTGATGAATCACCTAATTCCTGAGACCAATATTGCACTGTTATATTAACTAATTAAAATTTAAATCAATCAATCAATAAGTCACAATGGTAAACATAATTACAATTTTCAGTATGAAAGATATTAGAATCCAATATAACTAAGCTATAACAATAACTAAGGCTTAAAATAAAGATATAGTGAATATTTATAGCTTAGAAAAGGAAAATAAAAAATGATACATTTTATTTTATTACTGATTATTAAGCAATACAGGTACTATGAGTTAAACTGTGTTCCCCAAAAAGATATGTTGTATTCATAACCCCGGGTACCTCTGAATGTCACTTAATTTGTAAATAAGGTCTTTGCAGATGTAATCAAGTTAAAATGAGGTTATATTGGATTCGGATGGACCCTAAATCCAATGAATGATACCTTCATAAGAAGAAGGAGATTGGATAGACAGGTACAAACTACAAAAGGCCATGTATCAAGGAAGGCAAAAACCGGATGCAGCCACAATTCAAGAAATGGAAATGGAAGGACTGCTACCAGCCACCAGAAGCTAGGAAGACAGTGAGGAAGGAGTCTTCCCCAGAGCCTTCAGAGGGAGCATGGCCTTGCCAACACCTTCATTTCTGGGCTTCTAGCCTCCAGTAAGGTGAGAGAATAAATTTCTGTTGTGCAAGTCAGCCATTTTGTGATACGCAGTATTAGGAGTTCTAGAAAACTACTAGAACAGATAAGATGAAACAGTATTAAAATTAACCCAGTATTCCTAAAATGGCATCATAGATTAAAAAGTAAAATAGTAGAAAGTGTAGAAGAAATCAACAAAAGGTTTGGAAGAAAATGTCTAAAACAAATGTAAATGAGATGGTCCTCAAAATAAACAGACAGCATGTAAATCAATAATAATAAGCCTCCTGTGGGGCACCTGGGTGGCTCAGTTGGTTGAACTGCTGACTTCAGCTCAGGTCATGATCTCATGGCTCGTGAGTTCAAGCCCCACTTCAGGCTCTGTGCTGACAGCTCATTGCCTGGAGCCTGCTTCAGATTCTGTGTCTCCCTCTCTCTCTCTGCCCCTCCCGCTCACATTCTGTCTCTCCCTGTCTCTCAAAAATAAATAAATATTTAAAAAATAATAATAAAATAATAAGCCTCCTGTTACTTTCTCCTTAAGAGAATGATAGTAAAAATTTCATTTAACATCAAAACTTAAAACTTCAACATTTAGTGTGAAAACTTTGTAAGAAAAAGTAAAAGTGAATTTAAAAGAAAATTCCATCCCCAAGGTGAAGAACTAATTAAGGAAATTAAAACAAACACACTTCACTTATGTATATATAGTCTTCTTTGAACTTCCTTAAAACATCAAAATAGTGACTGCCAGAACAACCGTGTTGCAACGTAGGAGGCTAAAAATAAAAACAAACTTGTTCTGAATACTACCTAGCTGGCTTTAGGAAGTGAACTTGTTACTTAAACCTATATATTTTATTACAAGTTTGATTAAAGTTAAGAAGTAAAGCTTTTTCTAAGTATCATCTGAATCTTAAATCCCATTAAAAAATACTCAATTTTTAAAAATCCAACTACCCTAGAAGATCAGTATAGTTTATCATCTATTAATTTTTAAAATAAGAGTTAAACAGTCTCCAAGTACTTTTGTTCAAAATTATTTTTCCAAAACTAGAATACGTTGAATATCTATAATAATGTCAACACCAATTCCAATATGTAGGATTTATGTTTCAGAGCTTCTCTGCATGTCTATTTGCACCAAAACTTCTAAAAAGGAATTCGTGAAGAAGAGGAGGAGGAGGAGGAGGAGGAGAAAACAGGCACCGGTGGGTGTTTGACACAGTAAAAAAAAAAAAAAAAAAAAAAAAAAGCCTGTCTTCGGTGCAACTATGAATACATTTGATATCCCCTACTCTTGAACCACTTCTGAGCCACTGTCTACTTACTACAGAAAACACAATGAGCAAAAAGGGATGGTGCTGTTTCACCAAACACTACAGAAAACCTGAGGGACATATGCACTATATTATAAATCTATTTAAAAATATAAAAGACTAGACACAAAGATGTGTACTTTGCCAATACTGATTTACCAAAGACAAGTTTTTCTTTTCAACTTGATCAAATAGAAAAACAGGCTTTGTTATATTAGTTACCTATTGGTGTTGTACAGCCAACTGCCCCAGTACTCAGCAACTTACAACAGCAAAATTTGTTGTTACATAGTTTCTGATTGTCAGGAATCTCTGAGCAGCTCAGCTGAGTGGTTTCTGCTCAGAGTCTCCAGGATAAGAGGTCTCCATGCAGCTGAACTCGAGGATCCGCTTTCAAGCTCAGTCCCTCAAAATGGCTCTTGGCATGTGATTCAGTTCCCCATAATATGGGCTTGTGACAATACTGCTAGAGTCTCCTCATGGACCCAAATGAAGATAAAGGCTAAATGTTTTATATGAACTAATTTCAGAAGTGACATACCACTGGGTGGCTCAGCCAGTTGAGTGTCTGACTCTTGATTTTGGCTCAGGTCATGATCTCACGGCTCACGGGCTGAAGCCCCAAGTCGGGCTCTGCGCTCACAGCAGGCTCACGCAGCCTGCTGGGGATTCTCTCTCCCTCTCTGCCCCTCCCCTGCTCTTTTGCACTGTCCCGCGCATAGTCTCCTTCACCCCTCAAAAATAAATAAAGTAACTTAAAAAAAAAAAAAAGTGATAATATGCCTTCACTTCTGTGGTACTTTACCAATCACACAGAATGGAATAATGGGGAGGAAGGGAATTACACAAGCACGGGGGTGCCAGGACAGAAGGTCACTGGGCCATTTGGGATGCTAACATAAGCCTTTGAACTTCGTTTAGATAAAGGAGATATTCCACTTAGTAAAGTTATAACTTTTAGAAAAGGTAACTACCTAAAGTTATAAGACAGATAATACTATTTATGATAATGCTATTTACTATGTTGCAGTTATATTTTTTAGTCCTTTGATAAAAAAAGTATTTCATTTAGTATGAGTTAACTGAAATTATTTTTTTAATTTGTCAAGATTTCAAATTCATCACTTTCACATTAACGTATGCAGGTATGAAAATCTGGAATAAATAAGAACCTGTAAATAGTGCTGTTACTCTTCAAATTCATATTTGGGGATAAAAAAAAACTTTAAAGACTGTGTTAATTCTAATTCAGTAAGATAACTCATTGCAAATGATTCTTAGTTTATGTATTTAAAAAGAAAAACATATTTCTCCTAAATAACTTAAAATTAGTTCATAACATTCTTTTCTGATTAACTTGCTACACAGCAAAACTGCATCTATAAGCCTACTACATTCATGTTTAACATTAACTTGTTTAACATACAAGTATGTGCATATGTATTTGAAAGTAAACTACTTTAAAAATACACAGCATTAAATAAGTAACAGCATGAATACAAAAAATATCATTTATAAGGACTCAATATTTATGGTTTGAAAAAATAATATCCATTAACAAATGGATATTACTAAATACAAAATATATAAAATGTTAAAAAGTATAAAACATTTAAAATGCTAATAATAAATAAATGTGTTAAATACATTAAAGGAATTTAAAGTATTCTTACTATAATCACAAAGGCAGTATCTTACAAGCAATAAAAAAAAATCACCAAACAAAGAGTGATAAATACATTTACACACCACTAAATATTTTGAGATGGGCGTAATGCATTTGGGACTTTTAGTACCAACCAAGGCAGAGTAAGCCCACTGTAGCCAATTTCTCTCACTGTGAGTTTACTCAGAGGACAATATCAAAAACAAAAAGGAAATGTCTGAGGAATCTGAAAAGTAAGGAAAAACAGTCATTATGGAAAGGAAATTCAAAATTTAAAAGAAGTAACCAAAACAGGAGTGAGAGTACCATTTCTTTTCTCCCATGCAAGCCAAAGCCAGAACTCAATCAGCAAAAACTGAGGAAAATCCCTGTGTTTCTGACCATAAGATTGGTAAAAGGCATTTCTGCAAGTCACAGGGTTGAGAGTAATCTTTATTTTTTCTTTTGTTTTATTCTTGTTCTCTCTCAACTTTTCCCCATGGTGGGCTTCCATCACAGAGCTACAGCAGTATGGCAGGCTAATATTCCTACACAAACTCCATTTCTGTGGTCATAAAAAGGAGTAACTCATCTGTAGAGAAACCCCAACTTTCTTGGTAAAGCCTCAGTAAAAAAGGGAGACAAAGAGTGTGGGAGGAACCTGGAAAGGAAAGCACTGGAGAAGATCCCACATTCTGTGTATGAACAGGCCTAAGTCTTATATGTGCAAGATGGACACAAAGCCTTGTGCATTGAACTACAACTGAAAAGACAACTCAATTTCCAGATTAACCCCTGAATGGCGTATGCATGAAACAAACCAACGCAGCACAGCAGAGGTTTGAAAACCACCCTGGCAATTTAACTATCACTCATACAGAAAGCAAGATGGAATCTAAACCGCCGATCACCTACCTAAACAAAACGAAACAAAAAATATTCTCCAGATAATCTGAACAGAACCCAGAGTCTTACAAAATATAATATTCAAAATGCCCAAGATACAACCCATCAATTACTCGGTACAAATCCAGGAAAATGTGAAAACTTTTCAAATGAACATACCATCAACAAAAACCAATTGTAAAATCTAGATGTTGGAATTAGGCAACAGATTTTAAAGCAACTACTGTAACTGTGCTCCATGGGGGTAAAAGGTAAATACATTTAAAATTAATAGAGACAGAAATACTGAGTATAAATACAGGAACTATAAAATAAGAATCAAATGAAAATTTTAGGAAAAATACAGTAACCTGCATAAGTCACTGAACTCAATCAGTATCAAACTGAAGATAAAAGGATAAGAATCCAAAAGAACACAGAAACTACTTAATGTAAAGAAGAGAAAAGATATTGATATCAAAAGAACAGAGTCAAGGGGACCTGTAAGACAAAATGAGAAGGTCTAACATATAATTGGAATCTCAGAGGAAAGGAAAAAGAGATTACTGCTTTGATGAATACCTAACAAAATAGATTCAGAAGAATAAAAAAGGGATTCAGGGATAAAAAGCAACATTATATACTGAGAAAAGGGTCAATTCACCAAGACAACAATTATAAATGCTTAAGACCCTAACAATACCACTTCAAAAAAATCAAAACAAACAAAAAACAGAGGCAAAACAATAGTCTTCCATAACCAAAAGTAGAAATAAAATCATATTTCAACATTCTTTTTTTTTAGTATTTTTATTTATTTTTAATATTTTTAATGTTTATTTATTTTTGACAGAGAGAGGGAAAGACAGAGAATGAGTGGCTGAGGGGCAGATAGAGAGGGAGACACGGAACTAGAAGTAGGTTCCAGGCTCTGAGCTGTCAGCACAGAGGTGGACACGGGGGCTTGAACCTATGAACTGTGAGATCACGACCTGGGCTGACATGGAACGCTTAACCAACTGAGCCACCCAGGAATCCTTAAATATTTTTACTTATTTTTAAGAGAGAGTGCAAGCAGGGGTGGGTAGAGAGAGAAGGGGTCAGAGGATCCAAAGTAGGCTCTGCGCTCACAGCAGCGAGACCGATGTGGGGCCCAAATCCACAAACCGTGAGATCATGACCCGAGCTAAAGTCACACACTCAACCAACTGAGCCACCCGGGTGCCCCCCAGATTTCAACATTCCTAATAATCAATAGAACAAGGAGACAAAACACACACACACAGAGCAAAAATACAGAAAACCAAAAAAAAAAAAAAAAACCAAAAACAAACTATCAAGTTTGATCTAAATGACACTCACAGAACACTCCAATGGAAACTACAGAATCTTTTCAATGCACCTGGATATTTACCAAGGCAAATCATATTCTAGACCATAAAAGAAATCATAACAAATCTAAAAGAATTAAACTTAGGGGCGTCTGGGTGGCTCAGTTAAGCGTCTGACTTCAGCTCAGGTCATGATCTCACAGTTTGTGGGTTCGAGCCGTGCATCAGGCTCTGTGCTGACAGCTCAGAGCCCGGAGCCTGCTTCGGATTCTGTGTCTCCCTCTCTCTTTCTGCCCCTCCCCAGCTTGCACTCTGTCTCCTTCTCTCTCAAAAACACTAAATAATACATTAAAAAAAAAAAAAAAAAAGAAAAGAAAGTAATATAAAATATATTCTCTTACTAGAATTAAGCTATAAATCAAAAACCGAAAGATTTCTGAAAACTTTAAGCAAAGTTGGGAATGTCAAAACACATTTAAAAATAATTCTTAGCTAAACACGAGAACACAAAAGAAATCAGATGTACTTTTAAGAGTGAATGAACGAGTAGATACATTATATGAAAATTTGAGGGATCAGCGGAAGTGGTGCTTAAAGGGAAATATATACCAGAAAATATTTATATTAGAAAAGATACAAGGCTCAAATCAGTGACATAAATCTCAACCTTGACAAAACTGTAAAAAAGGAAATCCCACTCAAAGCAAATTTTAAAAGGTAATGAAGAAAAGTTAATGAACAAACATTAAAACGAAACTAAAACTAACAAAAGAAAAATCAATAAAATCAAAAGTTAGATATTTGAAAAAGATTATTAAAATTGATACACTTAATGCCACACTGACCTAAATACATAAACAATGGATCAGAGAGAGAACACAAAATACCAGTTCCAGAAAGATATAAACTACCAAAGCTCATTCAAGAAGAAATAGATGAACTGAATAGTCCTACATCTAGTAAAGAATTAAATTCTTATGTCACAGGGATAAAAGCTATACCACAGGGGACATAGTCAATGGGACTGTAATAGCACCGTACAAGTGACAGTAGCTACCTTTGTGGTGAGCACAACATAACATAAAGATGTTGAACCGCCATGTTGTACACCTGAAACTAATGGAACATGGTGTGTCAACTACACCTCAATTACAAAAAAATAAATTCTTAGTTAAAACCTTCAAACAAAGAAAACTGCAGGCCCAGTAAGCCTCAACGACAAATTATATGGAAGATTTATGAACCAAACAACAGTAATTCTAAATAATCACTTCCGTCTCTACCTCCCACAAAACAAGAGAAATCATTTTACGAGGCCACCATTATCCTGACACAAAAGCCACAACAAAATTTATAAGAATAGAAAAATAAAGGCCAATACCCCCTCATGAATATAGATGCAAAAATATTTTTAAAAAATTAATTCAGCAAATCAAACATAGCAATACAGAAAGGAGATAATACATCATGGCCAAAATGAGGTTTGTCCTGGGAATATAATTCTACTTCAAGATATGAAAATGGATCATTATAGCTCAGGACATTAACAAAAAAAAGAAGAAAAACAATATAATCATCTCAAGAGATAACAGAAAAATCATGATAAAATTCAACATCCTTTCATAATAAATATTCCTGGCAAACAGGGAAGAGAATTTCCTTAACCTGAAAAAACATATCCAATAAAAGCCTAACCCTAAAAATATCCTATTTATGTTGAAAGACTATAAGCATTCCCCACAAGATCAGGACAAGGCAAGTATGTTTGCTGTCACCACTGTATACACCATCATTCTGCAAATTCTTGCAAGTACAACAAAACAAGAGAAAGTAGGAAGAAAAGAAAAAGAAAAGAAAAAAAGAAATGGACACACTTTGGAAACAAAAAAGGATTAGTGGCTCTCGTGGGGCAACCAGATCAGGTGGAAGTCAGTGGCACGGGCAGTGAAAGAGTTCACCCAAGACAGAATAAAAATGACAGAGGTGTCTTAAATACACTGCAAGGAAGCAGCAGGCAGGACAGCAAAGGAGAGGCTATCTACCAGAAGGCAGTGGTGGGGGTTGTAGTTATGGGGGCAGTGAGGAGGTATTAGAACACACAGCATTTTCCTTTTTTGGTAACTGTGCCTGATTGTAAGTAGTCCATTGGTCAATTAGAGCTTATGCCTATTTTGAGGTGGGTTGCCTAATAAGCCTGTTTGCATTCAGCCCAGCAGTCACTGTGGGACCTTTTACATGATACAAGTTTTCCACTGCTCAAGTCTGTTGCCTAAAAGTGGCCTCTACAACTCTGCTGACATGACTGGCCCTCCAGTTTGGAATCTCCAAACATAATCTCTTAAAAATAAAGAGAGACTTTTGGCAAGTTTGTTGAAACAAAATATATATATATACATATATATATATATATTTTTTTTTTTTTTAAACGTTTATTTATTTTTGGGACAGAGAGAGACAGAGCATGAACGGGGGAGGGGCAGAGAGAGAGGGAGACACAGAATCCGAAGCAGGCTCCAGGCTCTGAGCCATCAGCCCAGAGCCCGACGCGGGGCTCGAACTCACAGACCGCGAGATCGTGACCTGAGCTGAAGTCAGACGCCTAACTGACTGAGCCACCCAGGCGCCCCCAAAATTTATATTTAAATATCAATTGTTTTTCTACAAACTAGTAAACAATGAATGAATACTAATGTGTTTTAAACATTTTCAATAGCACCAAAACCAAACTATTTAGTTGTAATAATGTGCAGGGTTTGTATGCAGAAAACTATAAAACTGTTAAAAAAAAAATTTAAAGCCTAAAATTGGAAAGATAAACCATGTTCATGGAATGAAGTCTCAATATATTAAGATATCAATTTTTCCAAAAATGATCTACAGATTCAATACTATCCTAATCAAAATCTCAACAGGATTTTCCATTGGTACTGGCAAACCTGATTCTAAAACACATATGCAAGAGCAGAAAAAGTAAAGAGCTAAAACCATTTTTTAAAAAAATGGAAGACTACTTGACTTCAAGAGTTTCTATAAAGCTATAAATCAAGACAATGTGTTACAGGAAAAAAAAAAAGAAACAGATCAATATAGAATCTAAAAAATAGACACCCTTCTATCAGAAATGGACAGAACCAGCAGTAAGAAATCAGTAAGGACATAGCTGAATTCAAAACACCATCATTCAAATGAATATAAACGGTATTTACAGGCTATCTAATTAGAATATACATTCTTCTCAAAGTCACATGAGACGTTCAGCAAGACAGACCAAAATGTGGGTTCTGAACATATCTTAACAAATTTAAAAGAGAAATTAAATAATGTATCTCTTAGACCACAATGGAATTAAACTAGAAATCAGTAACAGAGAGATAGCTAGAAAATTCCATAATGCCTAGAGATTAAACAACACACTTTTTTTTTTTAATGTTTATTTATTTTTGAGAGAGCAAGCAAGCAGGGGAGGGGCAGAGAGAGACGGGTACAGAGGATCTGAAGTGGGCTCAGTGCACACAGCAGCAAGCCCAACACGGGGCTGGAACTCATGAATCGCCAGATCATGACCTGAGCTGAAGTCAGAAGCCTGACCGAACCACCCAGGCACCCCTAAACAATACATTTCTAAATAACACATAAGTAAGAAATCTCAAAAAAAATTCTCGAATATTTTGAAATAAATGAAAATTAAAATATAACTTATCAAAACTTGTGAGATCCAGCACTGCAATAGGGGCATTTATAATAACATTAAATGCATATATTAGCAAAGAGAAAAGATCTACAATCAATAATCCAAGCTTCCATCTTAGGAAACTAGAAAAAGAAGTGCAAATTAAAACCAAAGAAAGCAGAAGAAAAGAAATAATAAAATAAAATTCACCCTAAAATTCATACGGGATCTTCGTTGACCCTAAAAAGCTAAAACAATCCTGAAACAGAAGAAGACAGATGGAGGACTCACGCTTCCTCATTTCAAACGAAGCTACAGTCATCAAAACAGTATGGTAGAAAAAACAGACCAACCAACAGAAAAGACTCTAGAAATAAACCCCTGAAGATATGATCAAATGATTTTTGACCTTTTGAAAGGTGCCAAGACCTTTCAATGAGGGAAGGACAATCTTTTCAACAAGTGGTACTAGGAAAAATGGATTTCCGCATGTAAATGAATGAAGTCAGACGCTTACTTTTCACCATACACAAAAGTCACCTCAAAATGGATCAAACACATGTAAGAACAAAAATTATAAAACTCTCAGAAGAAAACAAAGGGCAAGATCTTCATTACATTTGGCAATGACTCACTGGATATGACATCAAAGGCATGGGCAACATAAAGAAAATTAGACAATTTGGACTTCATCAACATGAAAAACTTCTGTGCATCAAAGCACACTATGAACAAGTCACATATCTTATGAGGGATTAATATCCAGACTATCCAGGGGCGCCTGGGTGGTTCGGTTGGTTAACCTCACCTCAGGTCATGATCTCACGGTTCGTGAACTTGAGCCCCCATGTTAGGCACTGTGCTGGCGATGCAGAGCCTGCTTAGGATTCTCTCTCACCCTCTCTCTGCCCCTCCCCACACCGTGCCCACAGGCATTCTCTCTCTTGTCTCTGCCTCTCTCTCTCCCTCTCTCTCTCAAAATAATCAAACAGTTTTAGAATATATATCCAGACTATCCAGAGAACACCTACAATTCAACAGCAAAAAAAAATAATAATAATAATAATTTAAAAATTGGCATAGATCTTGAATAAACATTTCTCCAAAGAAGATATACAAATGGCCAATAAGCACATGAAAAGACACTCAACATCACTATGATTAGGGCAATGCAAAGCAAAACCACAATAAGATACCCCTTCACACCATTAAAATCATTACCAGAAAGGAAGGAAATAACAGGTGTTGGTGAGGATATGGAGAAACTGAAACAGTTAGGCACTGCTGGTGGAAATGTAAAATGGTGCAGCCACTATGGAAAACAGAATCATGTTTCCTCAAAAAATTAAACATGTAAGTACCATATCCAGAAAGTCCAGTTCTGAGTATATACCCAGAAGAACTAAAAACAGGACATAAAAAGATAGTTTGTCACTCACGTTCATAGCAGCATTATTCATAATAGCCCAAAAGGTAGAAGTAACCCAAATGTATGTCTACAGATGATGAATGGATAAACAAAATGTGATACATTCATAGAATACATTATAATTCAGCCTTGTAAAAGAAATTCTGCCATTTGCAACTACGTGGATGGAACTAGAGGCTATTATGCTAATTGAAATTAGTCAGAGAAAGACAAGTATCATAGGACGTCACTCATATGAAGAATTTAAGATACAAAACAGAAGAACATAAGATACAAAACAGAAGGGAAGCAAAAATAATATAAAAACAAGGAGGGGGACAAAACATAAGAGACTCTTAAATACAGGGAACAAATTAAGGGTTGCTGGAGGGGTTACAGGAAGGGGGTTGGGCTAAATGGGTAAGGGGCATTAAGGAGGACACTTGTTGCGATGAGCACTGGGTGTTATACATAGGGCATGAATCACTGGAATCTATTCCTGAAATCACTGTTGCACTATATGTTAACTAACTTGGATGTAAATTAAAAAAATAATTAATTAATACATTAATTTAATTTAAAAAAATTCTGATACATGCTACAACATATATGAACCTTAAAGACTTTATGCTAAGTGAAATAAGCCAGTCACAAACAAATACTGCATGATTCCACTCATATGAGGTAGTTACGAGTAGTCAAATCGATAGAGACACAAAGCAGAAAGGTGACTGCCAGGGGCTAGGTAAAGGGGAAATGAGAAGCTATGTTTCATGGGTAGAAAGTGTCAGTTTTGACGATATGAAAAAAGTTCTATGGACTAAGGGCAGTGAAGACTGCAACATCATGAATGTACTTAATGCCACTAAACAGTACTTAAAAACAGTTAAAATGCTTCATTTCATGTTACATATATTTTAAAACAATTTAACATGAATAAATAGCTTTAAAAATCCTTTCCTACTTAAATTGTTTCCATTGAAACAATTCCAGAGAAAGACTCTGACCAGTCAAGACCTTTGAATAAATATTACTCTTCAGTACTAAAATACAAGTATTCAACTCAATAAAGGCTATCCTCAGTATACTATTAAAAAGTACATTTAGGGGTGCCTGGGTGGCTCAGTCGCTTGAGTGTCCAACATCGGCTCAGGTCATGATCTCGCGGTTCATGAGTTTGAGTCCCGTGTCGGGCTCTGTGCTGATGGCTCGAAGCCTGGAGCCTTCTTCAGATTGTGTGTCCCTCCTCCACTCATGCTTGCTTGCTCTCTCTCTCTCTCTCTCTCTCTCTCTCTCTCTCTCTCTCTCAAAATAACCATTAAAAAGGGTAAACAACTTGCTACTTTTTGATCTTTTGGGGGGAAATCCAGATATGTTCATTTCCCTTTTACAAAATAGGGCATGCACTATCATTATGAAATAAACTTTTCAACACTAGAGTTATCTCTGCCTATCTAATCGCTAGTCTATAAGTTACATGCAAAAAAGGAGGGCAAAAAAATTAAGGCTATTAACTATAAAGTTAAAGAAATCTGTTAACAGGGCTTTAGAAATCTAATGGTGAGAAGAACCAGGCCAAAACAAAACAGTATGGACAACTGAAAAAAATGAATAGTAAATATGGATATATAAGAAAAAACAGAAGAGGTCAATTAAATTTGCGGGGGAAAAAAATGAAGAACTCTTGCCTTGAAATATGATAAACTTCACTAAAAGACTTTAGCATACACTAGAAATTTAATATCATTTAAAACAGAGACAGGTCTAAATATTTCATCAAAAAAAGTTGACTTGATGGTATATATAAAGGAATTGGTTATAAAAATGTCACCATGTGACATGAATCCAGAAAAAATTATTATAATGAAGATACAGTATATTCATTTTTCTTTCACTCCAAAAGATAGATTTTTGTGCTTAGATTAGTTTTAGAATAATAATCACAAAGGACTGCCACAAGTTTTAATAAATATCTGTATCTCTGCCAGTAAAAGGAATTAAGTTGGGTATAAGGAAGTGAGGAAAAGTAGGAGAGGAGATTCAGATTGTACCTTTTGCATCATCAGAACCTGAAGCCAAGAGTTTAGGATCCATCAAATTAAAGTCAACACTCCAACACCTTTTCTCATGTTCCTGGATACAGAAGGAAGACAAAGTAGTCTCAGACAGAACATAGATGGTAAAATAAAGCAAAAAGCTTGATACCAATTTATTGCTCTGGTGGGAGGGAGAGAAAACAGGCTATGAAAACAAATGAGATGCAAAGTAGTTCCCAAACTTTTTACATATACATATTTTATTGCTTTTGGAAATTTATTTGACACATTCTATAAATGTAAAACAAGTCTGAAGAGATGCTTCAGAAAAGCATTATTTGGTATCATATAGTTATTTTTAAAAGTCTAAATTAGTGGCTAAAATTTGTAACTATAAAGCATATAAACCCCTACAATTATTAAGAAAGTAAAAATGTGGTTCTTAAAACAAGTAAACTAGTATCCTTATTTACCTGATAGACCTTTGACCTCTGTCCTGTGAATCCATCCCATAGGATGACAGTGCCTTCATAATCACTGCTGGCTAACAGATTCTTATGGTAACTACTCCAACTGATACAGCTGAAAGAAAGAAAGATAGTTAAGCCTCACTTCATGTAAAAGTAAGTAACAATGAATACAAAGAATGTCGATGTGTTCAGAAAAGATTGGAACCCTTTTTAAATGGTCTACATGACTTCATAATCCTTAATCTGCCAACAACATATTTGGGAAAAAATATATCAAATAACTCCCACGTTATTCTACTGAACTACCAAGTAACAACCCTTACCACTATTCACACTGTTCACTAGCCAAAAGATGGACATAAGCCTACAGCTGCCACTGGCTATCTTTCATACATGAGTAAAGCAGATCTATGAGCGAAAACAGAAAGCCAACAGGGCACAAAGCATGCCACAGCTGAAAGACAGAGACTTAATCAAATTGTACAGGCCCCTGTATCAAGTTGTGCTGAATCAGATACACTAATAAACTAATTTGAATTGGGTTTCTGTACTCACATTCAAAAACAAACAAACAAACAAAAAATCTTCATATAAGCTTATGACTGAAATTCCTAATTGAAAGAATTTAAGTTAGAATTAAGCTTTTAACATTTACAGTTTCAGCTATTCTCAAGTGCTCCAAAACTGAGAACGCATCTAAAAATGTATGCTTTTGGTGAGACACATATGTGAATGAAGCATATGATAAAGCTAATGTATATTAAGGAAAAAGCCACTTAGAAAGCGATTAACCTAGATGATCTCAAAGCACATGAAAATAACAAAGTCTTTTGCTCTCTACTGGCTACGTTCATGCTAAATTTTAGAAACTGTTAACAGTTCATTTGCATGTTTACATATACTTACTAGATTTCTGGGAGAAATTACGTGGCAAGTTAAAAGGGCTAAATTTTAGAGTTCGATAAACCTGAGCTCAAATTCTAGCTGTGCCGCTTCACAGTTGTGGTTTGGGGTAGTTTAGTTCACCTTCCAAACCCGTTTGCTCCAAACTGGCTTCGGGTGTGCTGACACACTGACCCTTTCAGTCTTCAGCTCATAGCTTCCAGATTTGAACGGCTTCTTCCATTTACTCCAACATCCCATAAAGTATTGCCATATTTTTACATACGTAACTGACTCAGGTAAAATAGGTATAAGGATAATTGGAAAATGTTCAAAGTTCTAAATAAATATATTATTAGATGCATTCCTTGTATTATTTGATTTTAAGCCAGTGCCTGAGAATCACTTAGGAAGCTTGTTTAAAAAAGGTAAACCCTCTAATCCACCTTTTCATTACAGTGACATTTCTTAGGAATCTTGATAATGGCCAAGTAGTATGCTAAGTGCACTGTGTCGATTTATTTAAAATATAATCCTATGAAACAGGTATTACTATTGTGGCCTCCGTTTCATAAATAAGTGGCACGACATGGTGAAGAAACTACCTGCTTGAATCCTTTCTCCTCCAGAGACTAGCTGTGTGACCTTATGCAAGTTAATTAACCTTTCTGTACTTCAGCTTCCTTGTACATAAGATGGGGCAATATCTCATAGTTAAGTCTACTTAAGATAAATCATTTAGGACAATGCTTGCCACATAAGAACTCAATAAAGTTATGTCTTATTCATGCTATTTTCTTTCCACTTAGGATAAAATAACTATAATAGATTCTCGATGACGAGCGCCACTGATGAATTAGCAGGCTCACAAACTATCAGTCTATCATTTTTAGGAATGAATTAGGAAATGAAAAGGAAAGCTATAACAAATACATTACATAAATACTGTAATACTTGCTATATTATTAACACTATTAAAATGAGCATATATACTATATACACACACATACTACATATGTGTGTAAAGTAGGTGAATTCAGGTAAAATAGGTATAATTAGAAAATGTTCAAAGTTCTAAATAAATTTATTATTAGACACTTTCCGTGTATCATTCCATTTTAAGCCAGTGCCTATGAGAACGGTTTAGGAAGCTTGTTTAAAAAATGCAGATTCTAAGATTCCTTTGATATTCTGGGGGGGCAGATCCGAAGTAATTCCCAGTTCCTGCATTTTTAACAGTACTCCAGGTTTGAAAAGCTCTCATTATGAACTCTAACCCTTATTGTATGAAACTTAAATATAAGGCCCTCAATGAAAAGCAGCAGAATATTCTTATGAAAAAGAAAAAACTCTTAAAACTATAAACAGTTAAAATATTTAGAGACATGTGCATTGCTAGGGGAAAAAAAAGTCCTGACTTTCAGACACTATTCATAGGCTATCGTAATCCTTTATTCAACACCCCATGGAAAGCCATTTACGACAAAGATTTTTATTTGATTAAGTGAAACAAAAAGGACTTTCATTGGTCAAACAGGAAAACACTGACTACTAACCCCTACAGGGTAAAAGCAACCGATAACTTTAAAACAGATTCTGAAGTCTCCTCTGTATACAATTCCAATGTTTTTTATAACTGAATAAGGAGTCTCACAGAAAGGTAAAACAACAAACTCATACTAATTATAGTCACTGATTGTTATACACACGCTACATGATGTCCAAAAAAATAATCTAAGTACCTGATTTTGGAATTGCAGGTCATTTCATTTTCAGGGTAGTGAATATCCACGGCATCTTGAATGACTGTGCCATATTCATAGACCTTAATCTTCTTTGTAACTCCAGCAATTGCAAAATAGTCACAATCCCGGTCAAATTCAATACTATGGAAGAAAGTGTATATTTGGTCAGGAAGACTATTTGCCTATCCCTGTGACATTTACAATGACAACAGTTCAGAGTTTTTTCTGTTTCTAAAGTCATTCTGTCTACAAGAATAAGAGATCTACTTGAAATGCCCTCAAATTGGAGTAGGCTCTATGTCCAGATAGAGTCATTACCAAGACATAACAAATTACAAGTGGTAGAGAACTGTGCATAGCTACACAATTCTGCTTATAGATAGTTCTTTTGTTCCTAGAAACTTGACATGTTTTTCAATTCAGCTTTAGTAACCATATTACAACTTACCCAACTGTAAAGGCTAACAAGTTATATTATAAAAGTAGTGACAAAAGACTTAATGGTTTGGTATATTAAAAAATATGTCAAAAGAGAATTACCAATTAATCTTTTCATAAATTCTAACTATTTCCCTTCTACCACTTTGTGGGGATCACAGAATTTCAGTGTTTAACGTTACTTTAATAAATAAATTAGTACACAAACTCAGTTACAGAAGCAATTAAAGAGTGATGACAAAGGTTTAAAAAATGGAATCATTAAATTATCATTATGTTCCTCAAATCCATTACTAATCTCTCAAAGATGATCTGATTTATTAGCCCCCCCCCCCAATATAGATTTCTTATGCCAAAACCAAGGGAAAAAACTAAAAATCTCCCTTCTCTTAGAATTTCTTAGGGAATTCACTCCTCTCTTACTGACTTTCTATACAAGTTCCAAAATAATATACTTCAAAGAAAAGCAGAAGACCTTATTCACCTTTATAAAACTTAATTTGGAACCTCAACAAAGGTGTTATATGACCAGTAAGAAATTTAAATGACCTAATGTGAAATGAATCATCACATCCATTATTTCTCAACAAGTTAAGCATCTTTTCTATAAGCTTAGCCGTAAGGCCAAAGAATACAGATGAATTTTCACTGATCTACAATTAATTACACAATAATAATAGCTAACATTCACTGACCGCTAAGCATAACCACTGCACATATTAACTCATGTAATCCCCATAATAACCCTATGAGATAGGTATTATCTTTGTCCACATTTTACACATGAGAAAACGAAGGGTTAGAGGGGAAGCAATTTGCCTTAAGTTAATCAGCTAGTAAGTGGATAAGACAATATGTTAATACTCTGCATATATCAAGTAGTCGTTAAATGCATATAAATACCGACATGGCATACTTTTCTTTCTGGATTACCTGTGATATCCTGTTACAGAACAGTTAATGATTAGTTAATAATTTAGTAAAATGCTTGCTAAGCTAATGATGACGAATAAAAGAAATAGGTACACAGAATATTTCATACAAAAACACTTTGAGATGTTCACTTTTCAATACAGCTTTAAATCCTTTATTTTATAGCATTTAAAATAATTTCATTCCATGTCACTGACTATAGCACAAATCAGCAAATACTCCCTCCAATAAAATATGACTGTGGCAATGCAATGCATTTATTTGTACAACAACTGAAACCAAACTGCTGACTCAGTGTTCCCCTGCACCATGGATTCTAATGCAGCATAACTATGTCGATGCAACTATTCATCTATCCTGACTCAATTTATACCCACAGGCTAATGTCACTGAAGGAGAAATATTATTGTGTCCGACAAAGAACAGTTATCAGAACTGAAATCCCATCCCATTAAAAGGCTGGGTATGGCTGAGACCCCAAGGAAGAACTAGTTAAATTATCTCTAAATACTTTTACTACACCTACAAACAGACATGGCAATAAATCAACAGTATTCCAGTGTTACACCAGAAAAAAACAGGCCACTTCCAAACTATATGTTTTTAAGAAAAAATAAATTTAAACACTAGATTATTAAAATAACAGTCCAAAGACACTGCAGTGAGAAAACTTCCATATGAATAAAAATGCTATCTGTCAAAAGAATTGATTTGATGATGTAAATAAGTTAATAAATCTATTATTTCTTCTGTTGCTACACTGTTATTCAAGACACCTCTCTTTTTTCAACAAAGGTTATTATTTAGCTGCATTAGCTAATTCTTACCTCTCATGCTAAAAAATCAACTTTATATTCTGACTTTATTGTTATTTTCTTACGTCCTGGTTATGTTTTGTTTTTAAATATTGGGATATCAAGGATCTGTACAGTATTCTTTTTTAATATTCTGGGATACTGAGTTTCTTTATAATTTAAAAACAATAAAATTCTAATAGAAATGCTGATCAGAAAGTAAAAAAATATTATCTCTAGTGAATTTTTTTGGGTTTTTTTTTTTTTTTTTTTTTTTTTTTGAGAGAGAGAGCGAGCGCACGAGAGCGAGTGGGGGAGGACAAAGGGAGGGAGAGAGAGAATCCCAAGCAGGCTCTCTGCTGCCAGCGCAAAGTCCAACATGGGGGTTGAGTCCACTAACTGTGAGATCGAAACCAAGAGTCAGAGGCTTCACCAGACTGAGCCACCCAGGTGCCCCTCTAGTAAATTTTGATAAAAAGGGAAAGGAAGACAAACAGCTGCCTTTGAAAAAAAAAGAGAAGTACTTCCACATTACTACGACTCAGGATTTAGGTACTTCCAAACGCTGAACCGTTTGTTCTCAATCTTTAACAGATTTAATCATATCTGATCCCAAACAAACATAATTAGATTCTAAAAACATCTCATGTAACAACTCAAATGAACAATGTAGTTTTCAGGTACAGAGAGAGCTTTTCAGAGCTACTCCAAAATGGATGGCCTCTTATCTCACAATACAGTATTTCAGCTGCCTTAATTATGAAATCTGATAACCTAAACAAAAACAATAAACAGTGACTAAACTGAAATAAAAAGTAATTCATTGATGTGCAATGAAATTCAAAAAAATTTGTACTAAGTTTCACTTGTTATACAAAATTCATTTCTGCTATTCACTATCACCAGTAATTCTTTTTAAGTTTATTTATTTTGAGAGAGAGAGAGAGAGAGAGAGAGAGAGAGCGTGCGAGCAGGGGATGGGCGGGAGAACCCCAAGCAGACTCCACGCGTTGAGCAGAGCCCAATGCGGGGCTCAAACTTAGAAACCGTGACATCCTGACCGAGCCAAAATCAAGAGACAGACACTTAGCCGACCTAGCCACCCTGGCGCCCCTATCACCAGTAATTCTTTTTTTTTTTTTTTTTTTACGTTTATTTATTTTTGAGACAGAGAGACAGAGCATGAACGGGGGAGGGTCAGAGAGAGAGAGGGAGACACAGAATCGGAAACAGGCTCCAGGCTCTGAGCTGTCAGCACAGAGCCCGACGCGGGGCTGGAACTCACGAACTGCGAGATCATGACCTGAGCCGAAGTCGGACGCTTAACCGACTGAGCCACCCAGGCACCCCTCACCAGTAGTTCTTAAAGCAAGTGGTTTATGAAAGTTTACTGCAATGATAAATTGAGTTTCACAGAACTTTTTAAAATTTCAAAATACACATGGGGCGCCTGGGTGGCTCTGTTGGTTAAGCAACTGACTTCGGCTCAGGTCATGATCTCATGGTTGGTGGGTTCGAGCCCCGCATCAGGCTCTGTGCTGACAGCTCGGAGCCTGGAGCCTGCTTCGGATTCTGTGTCTCCCTCTCTCTGCCCCTCCCTCACTTGTGCTCTGTCTTTCTCTCTCAAAAATAATAAAATGCAAAAAAAAAAAAATTTTTTTTAATAAAATTTCAAAACACACAAACATTTGCTTTGAAAAATATTAATGGGGACTTATTTTAAACATGGAAACAAACTGCCTTTTTCTTTCATACTTGGACTGTTTCAACTGTTTTTAAAAGTGATTTATTTAAACAGTTTAAAATGCTAATTCAGCTGTAGGAAACTGCCTATAGTCTTTGTCAAAAGGGCCATCAGTCAAGTGATTGAGCCTCCAGGCAAGAGACCATCCAGGCACAGGACAGCTGATTAACGCATACCTCTAGTACAGTGTGGCACAAAACAATGCAAAGATGGCAATATCCCAAAAAGGGAATTTTTTCAGTGCTCCCACTGTGTCATACTGTTTTTGCAATTAAAAAACAAGTATTAACAAAGTGGATTAATATCCCAAACACTAGAATCCTATTTATCAAAAGAAAATGTAAAGCGAACACAGTTGTTAGAGGTCTAATTCATCACCATGATAGTGTGCCTCAAGAGATAGAGGCTGCTATTATTTCAAGGAAACAAAGAAATTGGCCATTTTAACGAAAAGAAATAGGCAGATCTTTAAAGAATACAAATACAGGTAAAGTAAATAAGAACTGATGTTATTCCACGGACTTTCTCCCAAATCAATCAATAATAATAGCTAAACCTTCCATACCATAGATAATACTATGTATAAAGCACTGCGTTAAGCACCTCACATAAAAATAAATTTACTCTTCAAATCTCCACTGTATACATAAGGAAACTAAGTTATACCGATGTTAAGTAATTTGCCCAGACTTCACCAGATAATTCAAATTCAAGCAATCTGGTTCCAGAGTCTATGCTCTCAATCACTATGCAAAACTTCCATTTTAATGAGAACACAAGAACTGGTTTTCAAAGAATATATACAAAGACAAAATAAACAATAATAACATAGTTACACATACTATATTATATACATGATAGTAATAAATGATATATTCATCCTGTGTAACAGGTTAAACAGAGGGAGATAAAAAGAGTAAGGTAGTCTCACAGGGTGTATAATTACTGGGAAAGATTACAATACAGTATCAGCAAATGCCAAATAATGATGAAAGATGCTACAGAAATTCAGGAGTCACTGATTACTGAGGCCTACTGGGAGAAAGTGGATGATGCATGAATAGTCTCATCCATCAAATATCCAGCATGCCTGTTTTTTTTAATGTTTATTTATTTGTTTTTGAGAGAGAGAAAGAGAGAGAGAGTGTGTGTGCACGTGTGGGCATGTGGCAAGTGGGGGAAGGGCAGAGAGAGAGGATAACCGAGAATTCCAAGCAGGCTCTATGCTGTCAGCGCAGAGCCCGACATGGGGCTCGAACTCACAAACTGTGAGATCATAACCTGAGCTGAAAGCAAAAGTCGGACGCTTAACTGACTGAGTCACCCAGGCGCCCCCCAGCATGCCTGTTATCTGCCAAATGCTGATCTAGCTGATGGAAATAGGATGTTAAAAAACCAGAACACAACATTTGAGAAATTCACAGAAATATGAATTAGGCATGCATTAACACTAACCCGGACTAGTGCAATAGCTTCTGTAACAGTCTGCTACTCCTGCCTTTCCTCTTTTCTAATCCATTTGAAGAACTGATAAAAAGGTAAATTTTCAAAAACACAGCTCTGTCCACATAATTTTCCTCATTTACTACCATGTAAAATCAATACACCCAATTATTACTGAAGATTCACCACAAACAGGCCTGAATCCCTTCTTAAAACTTTTTAAAAATATGTATATAGGCAATGGTTCAAAGAGTGCACAAAGAAAAGCAGAGTCTTCCTCCAAATCCTGCCAAATAAAGCACCCAATCACCTCCCTGGAGGCAACCAATAATTCCAGTTTATGTACCCTACTAGCATTACCCTGTGCATGAACAAGCATCTGTGTATTCATAGTTTTATTACTTAAACACATGGGGCGAAATCATACATATTGACTTACACCTTGCCCCCTCCACAGTATCTTGATAATCATTTCATATCAGTACATATTAGGGCAACCTCATTTTTTCCCCAGTGATTGTAGAGAATTCAAACATATGTATGTATCATAACTTAATCAGTTTATCAATTACTTTCTGATCTTTCACTGTTAAGTAATCCTGCAAAAAATACCCTCCTATGAGGGTCCTTCTTTCATATATTTGCATATATTCTTGAAAATATCATGAAATTTACCCTAGAATATGAAGCGCTAGGTCAAAAGTCACATGCATTTTATTTTTTTTAATGTTTATTTATTTTTAGAGAGGGAGAGAGAGAGAGAGAGAGACAGAGCATGAGCAGGGGCAGGGAGACAGAGACACAAAATCCAAAACAGGCTCCAGGCTCTGAGCTATCATCACAGAGCCCAACGCGGGGCTTGAACTCAAAAACTAGGAAATCATGACGTGAGCTGAAGTCACACACTTAACCGACTAAGCCACCTAGTGCCCCCACATGCACTTCAATACATTTAAGTAAAGCTAAACCTCTCTCAATGCAGATAATACCACTAATAATGTCAACTTCTTTTCTAAATGTTCCTTTTACCTTCTTAATCTAATGGAAACCTGGCTCTTTGAAAAACACTGCTTCCCTTGAAGTCCTCTCACATTCCGTGGTTCAAGTAATTCTGGAAATGAAGTCTGTGTTTTCCATGCTACACACAGCTTCTTGCAGCCATTTTCACTCTCTCCCAGCTCCAAATCTCCTGTAACTTATACAACTCCTCCCGAGCCCTTGTACCAATGCAGGAGTTCTTGGCAATTTTAACTTCGCTATCACTCTCTCCAAATCTACTCTTGTCCTATTTCTTTTTTTTTTTTTTTAATGTTTATTTACCTATTTTGAGAGAGAGATAGAGAGCCCACTCCTGAGAGCATGAGAGCAGGGGAAGGGCAGAGAGAGGGGATCCCAGGCAGGCTCCACACTGTCAGTAGAGAGCCCAATGTGAGGCTCAGTCCCATGAACCATGAGATCATGACCTGAGCCAAAATCAAGAGGCAGACACTTAAACCAACTGAGCCACCAAGGCGCCTCAGTTCTTGTCCTACTTCTTAATTAATAATCATGCAGATGATTAACTTCAACAGCCTCATCTATCAGTTTCTTGACTTTTTCTTCTCCAAAGATCTTTCACTGTGCTAACACTCCACACAACCAGGATCATACCCTAGACTTTTTCATTACTAAGAACTTCATTCCCTCCATAATCTCAATTTTGCTTTATGACATATGGCTAACAACCACTTCCAATCTTGCTAGATGACCCTCTGTGTCCAAAAATCCTTCAAGCCCTCAAGCCCAAGGGGACCTAAAAATTCACTGGTCTTAACATCACCATTATGCCATCCTCTTATGTATTCACTTTCTTCTTTACCTATCATAAATTCCATGGTCAATAGAGGACTCCCTCCCGTACAACAGTATTCGTTCACTGCTTTTAATTTTTATTTCTTGTATCTAACTTCCTTGGCAAAACTCTAATGCTAGTTACATCTAACTCCCTACCCACTCTACACTTGAACTGGCACAGATGAACACGGTGAGAGAAAAGTATACAACCATATTCTCCAGTCTCGTTTTAAATTCATCATCACTATCTTCAAGCGAGGCCTTAACACTGCCTAGTTTCATGGTAAATTTCCCTTGTACACATACTCTCCATTCAGGTTAAAAAAAAAAAGGTACACAATTTCTTCATTCTTCTCAAAATTTCCCCATCTACTTCTTCACAAAATCACTCTCAGACTGTTTCCCTCTGCAGTTTAGCAAAACTATAAAAGATTAAGAAGATAACTTCCAAAGGCTCCCACCACCACATCCCCATTTACCAGCATATGTATTCTGATACACTCTGCCAGCTCTCCATTTACTCTGAGGAAGGATGCAAGCTCCTAAACCTGATCAACGCCTCTGCTTGTGTAGCAGATCTCATCTCACCCCTGATCCAGGAATGCTTTCTCAATTCTCCTCCTCTCTCCTCTGTCATTAATTTTCCACTCTCCTACCTCTTTCCCTAAGCCTTTCAATATGTTTTTTTCAAGTAAAACACAAACAAAACAAAACATGCCTTATAATCTTTATTCCATTTTAGCTACCCCCCATTTCTTTCCTTTGCGATAGCAAAACTGAGCAAAAAAGTTATCCATACTCACTGGCTCCAATTCTTCTCCTCCCATTCTCTTTAACCTATTGGAACCAAGCTTTTCATCTTCAGCACTAGAAATGCTCTGTCAAGGTCAACAATGACCTTCAGTTTGCTAAATCTAATAATCACCTCTGATCTTATCTTACTTGAATATCAGCAACAGCTGACTTAAAGGATCACTTCCTCCTCAACAGAGTTGATTCTTCTCCTAACTAACTGGCCACTCCATCACAGTAGGCACTCACACTGTTCCTTTTACCGTCTCCACTTTCACATTCAAGTAGTCCAGAGTACAAGTATCCTTCTACCTCCTCTTTCCATCTACATGGTCTTCGGTGGAGATCTCACCTAGTTTCATGACTTTATACACTGATGATGATTCAAATGTTTATCTGGCATACCAGACCTCTCTCTACACTATTGGTTCATGCCTACTTGGCAGCTCCAATTTTCGTCTAACAGGTTTCTTAATCTGTCCTAAACTGAGTTTCTGAATACTCCACCAAGTATCTTCCTCATCTTATTAGCTAAACCCACCCCTTTCATTAATTAACAGCAACTCTTTCGGTTCAACCTTCAAAATAGAGAAGCTAACCACTTCCCAATAGCCCACTGCCACCACTCTCATCCAAGCTACCATTATCTCATGTCTGTATTATTATAATAGGCTCCATACAGATATCCCTGCTTCCATACCTGACCCTTACAGTCCATTTTCAAACAGTCAAATCATCACTATTTTGATCCGAAATCTTTTAATGGCTTCCTACCCAACCTCATAAAAAAGGCCAAGTGATAACAAAGCACGAAAGATTTGCCTCCTCCCACCTTCCTCCAGGTACATTGGCCTCATGGCAAACCTAAGAAATTCCAAATCTATTCCCATCGCAGGGGTCAATGTATCTGAGAGTACCTGAACCTGGAAGTGCTCTCTGCCCAAACATATGTATGGCGTACTCCCTCACTTCCCTCAGGTACTACCTCAAATGTTAGCTTACCACTAAGGCCATCTGTCTAATCCGTTTCAAACTGTAGCTCTCCAGTTTCTCTCTCCTTCTGCTTTATTCTTTTTCTATAAGATCTTTTTTAACTTCTACCCTAATACTTACTTTCTTCTAATACTTACCAAGTTTCACTTTTGTTCCATTCAGATATTCATTCCATCTGGAACTTATTTTAAAATATGACAGCAGAGATATAAATTTATATTTTCCAGACCATTACCTAGTTGCCCCATTTACTGAATAATCTCTTTTCCCCATTTATTAGAAATGCAGTTTATGTGATATATACTAACTTCTTACAAGAATTTGAAACAATTGTAGACATTATCCATTCTTTATTTGTACCAAGGTTTTAATTACTGATTCATCACGACATGTGACATCTTGTAGTAATGAGTGCTCTTTCATGAATCTCTTTCTTCAGAATTTGCCTAGGTATTTTAGCAACTATATTATTCTTAAGTTTAGCACCAACTTATTTCAAATGTATCCTGATGGTATTTTCTTTGCAATCAGGTGAAATTTATACACAAGTTAAGGAAAAAGTGATATTCTTGTGATACGTAGTCTTTCCATCTAGATAGGTTATGTCTTCCTTTATTCAATTTTGTTTCTTCAGCAGAATTTTTAAATTCTTTTAGATCTTCCACATTTCCAGTTAGGTTCATTATTTTCTGTTTGAGAACTCTCCCTATTTTTCCCATTGTAATTATCCTGACTAGATTTTTTGGTCTCTTCTAGAATCAGTTCAAATCATTTATATTTCCTAGAAAATAATCCTTATCACATAAGATCCCAAGTTTGTTTACAATAAACATGAACAAAGTAGTTTACCTTTTTTTCCACCAGTGTGCCTGTAATTATTTCCTCAGTTTCATTTCTTATTCTACATATTTACGATTTCCCCTAGTTGTACGTGATTGGTTAACTAGCCATCTGCACTTTGTTTTGAGAAGCTCATTAATGGAATAATTCTGTCTTTAATAATTCATTCTTTTTTCCTTCTATTTTCTTTAGGTTTGTGTTGTTTTTTTTTTTTTAACTTAGGCGCTTAAGTTATTTTCATACATTCCTTATCCATTAAGTACTTAAAACAATGAATCTTATTTTGAGCACTTTTAACTGTGTCCCATAAATTCTAATATATAGAAGTTTCACCAAAGTGGTTGCATTTCCACTTTGACCCTAGAGTTGCCAAATTAGTTTCTTTTTATATTTATTTATTTTCAGAAAGAGAAAGAGAGAGAAAGAGGGAGAGAGAGAGAGAGAGAGAGAGAGAGAGAGAGAATGCAAGCGTAGAGGAGGTGCAGAGAGGGGGGAAACAAAGATCCATGGTGAGCTCTGCCCTGACAAATGAGAGCCCATGCGGGGCTCGAACTCACAAACTGTGAGACCATAACCTGAGACAAAGTCAGATGCTTAACCCACTGAACCACCCAGGTGCCCGCCAAATTAGCTTTTAAATTTCCATGTGGTAGGTTTTTCCTAGTTTCTAATTTTGTTACACATGTCTGCTCTTACAGTATTGTGATCAGAGAATGTTTTAATTTTCTGTAATTTGAGATGTTCTATATGATTTAGATTCTGTACATTTTCTGATATTCAACTGACACTTTAAAAGTTCTATTAAAAAGTTTTAAAGTTCTATTCTTGATACATGTTGGTGTATCGGTTCTAACTTGTTAGTAATGTTACTTAAGACTGGTATAATTGCTGTATTTTTTGCTCCACTTAATCTGTCATGGACTAAGATCTAATCTGATTTAAAGTCTACACAACTAATGTATTTATTTTCTCTTACAGTTAACAGAGAGATTTTCCAATCTATAAAGATATTTATAACTACGTAAACTTCATCATGGACCGAACTCATTAGGAAGTGTCGTGTGTGTGTGTGTGTGTGTGTGTGTGTGTGTGTGTGTGTGTGACAGAGACAAAGATTGAGGTTTAATGATTTCTAGCCTAAATTAAACATTATTTTCAACATTCACAGCTCCAAGACTTAGGGACTCTTATATAGAACACAGATTTATGCTTCACACTGTGACCTAATGTGAAGATACTTCCCTTCTGATGGGAGGTTTACACTATTTAATCAATCACATGTTGGCTTTTATATCTGTTATTTTACTTCGTGATATATATTGTTTTGGATGTATTTTCAATTAAAAAAATTTCTGATCATCTGATTTCTTTCTGCTTTCTGTGTGTTATTCTCATGAATGAGAATTGTATTTCTGTCTAGTGGCTATTTTTATGACTTTTATGAACTGCTATGGAAAGAAAGGAGTCAATGTATCTATTAAGTCTTTACTCTGAGCAAAGGACAAAGTTATTTTTGCCCTCCTTCTTCCAGTCCTGATTGATTATACTGATTCTCTTAGAATTTTTTTTCCCCAAAGATATTTATACCTCTCATCCTTTTGCAAGTGAAAAACCTATAATTATCTGAACATAGACATGAATTCCATTATACATAAAAACAATCTAGTCTTGCATTTCTAAAATTCACCAAATGTTCCAAATTTACTCATTGTAAGCAGGTTCAAGTATCTATTTATTATATTGCCTAATGCAGTCAGTCTAAGAATTTACATATTAAGATGTATATATTATTTTAAATTATTCTCCTTTTAGTTCTCCTTTATATTAGAGTTAGGGAAATAACTTTTTGAACATGTGTATTGGGAAAATCACAACACCTATTAATTTTATTTCAGAAGAGTGCCAGTGTACCAATAAACTTCATTTATGGACACTGAAATCTGAATTTCATATAGTTTACACGTCACAAAAATTATTCTTTATTTTTCATTCAGTACTTAAAAACATAAAACTATTCTTAGCTTGTGGGCTATACAAAACTAAGCAATGGGTCAGAATTGATTCACAGGTCTTAATTTACTGACCCTGTCTTGAAAAAAATTTTATTTTCCCATTCCCTCTGGTCATCACTGAATAGCTGGAACAAATACACTATCTGACAAATGATATTCTGGAACACTTTTGTAAATATCAGAAATGCATCTTGAGGACCATTAAGATCAACATTCTGATTGCCAAATTCTTCTCATTTAAGTCTTTAGCACGTTTTAATTTAATGTAGTTGTACACTCTTCATCTGTCCTAAAAGACCTATTCTATGCGCAATATAACTGTATCCTACGGTAGGTGGTTTTTATCAGAGAAATTTGACAAGCTGAAGGTAATTTCTGAAGTAAAAGACAAATAAAAAGACTGAATAAAGACATCTACTAGAGAAAAAAACAGGAGTTGGGAAAAACAAAATATATTTTGTCCCCAAAACTATGATGACATTTTGTCCTCTTTGGAATGGGTTTATATTTAGTAAAAGTGAGGAGATCCATATGGAAGCACTATTTATTTCTGAAATTAAAGTAGAAAATACATCACATTTTTCAGTTCTGTATCTTCTAGTAATATTTAAAGAGCAACCAATAAAATTAGAATAGTAAATCATTAATGTCAATGCTGCCATGCTTCATCAGAAAAGAAGAGAACTATGATATAAAGAAACTATTTTATGCTGCAGAGGACTAATCTGGAATGAAAATTTATAGTCTAAAAGAAAATTCATCATGAATATATAAAAGTATGTCCCCAGGCGCCTGGGTGGCTCAGCCGTTAAGCGTCTGACTTCAGCATAGGTCAGGATCTCACGGTTCGTGAGTTGCAGCCCCACCTCAGGTGAGCTCGGCCCCCACTTTGGGTAAGTCTTGCTTCTCTCTTCTTCTCACCACCCCCGCCCCTTCTGGGATTCTTTCTGCCCCTCACCCACTTGCGCCCTCTCTCTCTCTCAAAAAAAAAGTATGTCCCCAAAACATCACTCAGCCAGGTAGACTTAACAGATCAGAAATCCATCTCACATTCCCCACAGTAACAAGTAGACAAAACCACTGAAGGGAAAGATACAAGAGAAAAATGTGACTTTTACTACATAAATCCTTTCAAACCATCACAGCAGAAAATAAAGAGCTCCTGTTCTAAAATTTTTATGGAAATGCAAAGGACTCAGAATTACCAACACAACTTTAACAAATAATAATAAAGCTAGTGGTCTTAGATTACCTGATTTCAAGGCTTAATATAAAACTGCAGTAACAATGAGAATGTGGTACTAGCCTAACAGCAGACGACATACAGATCAATACAAGAGAAAAGAAAGTCAAGAGGCAGATTCACAGTAATTCCAGTACTGGGTATTTGCCCAAAGCAAACAAAGACTAATCTGAAAAGATATATGTTTACTGCAGCATTCTGTATAACAGCCAAGGTACAGAAGCAACCTAAGTATCTATTGACAGGCGAATGAAGAAAATGTGGTGCACACACACACACCATGGAATACTTCTCAACCATAAAAAAGGATGAGATCTTGCCATTTAGAACAACATGGATACACCTAGACGGAATTATGTTAAGTGAAGGAAGTTGGAGAAAAATACCATGTGACTTCACTTCTACGTGGAATCTAAAAAGCAAAATAAATGAGTAAACAAACAAAAAGCAGAAACAGAGTCATAAAGTAGAGAACAAAAACTGATACTTGCCGGGTGTGTGGGGGTTTGGGGAAGGTGGGAGCATGGGTAAAATGAGTGAAGGGGAGTGGGAGGTACAGGCTTCCAGTTATGGAATGAATATGTCAAGAGGATAAAGTACAGCATAGGGAATATAGTCAATAGTATTATAATAGTGTTGTATGATGACTGATGGTACATTCTTGTGATAAGCACAGCGTAACATACAGACTTGTTGAATCATGTTGTATACCCAACACTAACGTAACTGTGAGTCAACTATACCTCAATTAAAAAATTAAATTCATACATATTTGTTCAATTACTTTTCAAAAAAGATGTCAATGGGAAAAGTTCACCTTTTAAACAAATGCTGCTTGGAGCAAATATCTAACCCCAACCTTTACTTTAAAATCTAAACAAAAATTAACTTGAAATGGATTATAGGCCTAAATATATAAGCTGAAACTATTAAAATTATAGAAGAAAACAGAGGAGAAAATTTTTCACCATTTGGGGCAAGCAAACATTTTATAAAATACCAAGAGTTTAAATCATTTTAAAAATTAATGAAATGGAATTCATCAAAATTAATACTCACGTCATTTGTCTTTTTTTTCTAAGCTTTTTTATTTTGAGGGAGAGAGAGAAAGCACGAGTTGGGGAGGGGCAGAGAGAGAGAGAGAGAGAGAGAGAGAGAGAGAGAATCCCAAGCAGGCTCAGCACTGTCACTGTGGAGCCCAATGCAGGGCTTGAACCCATGAACTGTGAGATCATGACCTGAGCCGAAATCAAAAGTCAGACACTTAACGGACTGAGTCACCAGAAGCCTCAAATACTTATGTCATTTGAAACACACTATTAAAAGGGCATGCCACAGACTGGGAGAAAACACTATCAATACATAAATCTGACAAAGAACTTGCATCCAGAATACATAAAAAATTCTCATTATTCAATGATAGTAAGATCTGATTTTTTAATGATGGGCAAAAGATTTGAATAGATGCTTCATAAAAGATACACAGATGGCCAATAAGCACATTAAACACCATTAGTTATAACAGAAATGCAGAGTAAAACAAAAAGAAAATATTAGTACAAATCCACTAATCAAAAGGCTGACAATGCCAAGAACTTTTGAGATCTGGGACAACTAGAACTCTTACACTGCTGGAATGTTAAAATAACTCAATTGCTTTAAAAACAGTTTAGCAGTTTCTCAAAATGTTAAACACAAACTGATCATACAACCCAGCAATTTCAATGCCAGGTGTTTACCCAAGAGGAATAAATATGAATATGAATATCCAAAATGGCTTGTTTGTGAATCTTCACAGCTTTATTCATAATAAAAACTGGAAACAACTGAAATGTCCCTCAACACATGAAAGGATAAGCCAATTGTGGAATATTCATAAAATGGAATATTACTAAATAATTAACGATGTAACTGTATCTACTGATAGAGGCAACGACATGGATGAATTTCACAAACATGCTGAGCTGAAGAAGTTAGACACAAAAAGAGTACATACTGTAAGGCTGCATTTATAAAAACTTCCAGAATGACTAAACTCTTCTCATGGTAACGGCAGATAAATAGAGGCCTGGACAGGAGTTTGGAGGAAGCAGTGAGATTAACTGCAAAGTAGCAGGAAATAAAACTTTTGGAAATGTTCTATATTTTGATTGTGGTTTATACAACTGTAAAAATTAAAACTGTATAATTCTATTGTATGTATACTGTACTTCACTACAAGTAATCTAAAAACTATATAATTTGCAATTCTACATTTAAATTTGTAAATAATATAACCACAAATTAATAACTCTCAAGCACAGATCAAAAAATAGTTTTGTAACTTTAATGCTACCAACAAAACCACCTGTTAATGTGCGTGAGAAAAAAAGGAAAATGGAAACACAATTAAAAAAATCACTAGTGGTAGAAAAGCATCTGTTTCAAGAGTAGCGTGATATAGCTAAATCTCCTAATCATGGTATAAGCTTTTGTCATATTTCAAGGCCTTTTTCAGCTCTACTTGATGAATAATTTTTAAAAAACACAAATAAGAAACTTTCTGCTGAATGAACTGGAATTTGTTATTAGGTAAGGACTACAAATCTGTAGCTATCATTCAACTGATGATGAAGAGCTTACCACGAGACAGGACGATGATAGGTTATTTGTACTAAGCAATGATAAAGCATATAAAACAGCCAGCCAATCATCACAAGATCAGAAAATCTGACAGAAGTCATTTTCTTTCATAAGATACACTGCGATATCCAAAAATATGACAGAACTTTAATCAAGTGTAGCAGTACATCCTTAGAGCCTAAACAAATCTACTAGGTCAAGAATCAGCAAATTTGTTCTGTAAAGTGACCAGAGGAACTGTGCAGTTCTCTCAAAAATACTCAACTCTGCTGTTGTAGTATAAAATCAGCCAACAAACAATATGTAAAGAAATAATTATGACTGTGTTCCAATAAAATTTAATTTATGGACACTGAAATTTGAATTTCATAAAATTTTCATATGTCATTATTATAAGTCATGTTGCTATACATCTTATGTTATTCTTCTTCTTCTGACTTTTCAACCAATTAAAAAGATAAAAACCATTTTAGCTCCTGGGTCACTCAAGTGACCAAAGAGCTAAGCCAAATTTGACTCAAATGTGCCATAGTTTGCCAATTCCTGTACTAGACAAAAAGACCAATATTTTTCTCATTCACAATATTTCCTTCCGTATAAATAAAACTAATGCAAAGGTTGAAACTTACAAGTCCAAAAAGTTTTTTAAGTAATTATAAAATATGAATGTGTTTCATATTACATTTGTACCAATGGTGATATATATACTTAAAATTATTTCTAAAAAATAATAGATACAATAGCGTTTTCTGGACACACCTGTCTACTGCTCTAGAACACAATACTGCTAATATTAGTTAAGTGACTTTTGGAATCAACTTTTGCTCCCCTGTGAGTATAATCTGTCAAATGTAATACATTCTTTACTACCTTTATACAAACTTACTGAGCATAGTAATGTGAATAGCCCTGCCAATATTAGTTACCATACTCTATTACATATCAATGATTCCAAGGTCTATTAAGATATGCCAAACCACTTGAACTCATATTAAATGGATTCAAACTACTTTACTCTTTAGCTACAATTTGCAGCTTCATCACTTCTTCCCCTTTGTCGAGCTAGTAGCTATCACTTCTTCACCCCATCTATTGCAATCTCTCCTCCTTTTACATGTTGAAGAGACACAAATCAGATAAAACTAAGACTACAGGAACTATATATATATATATATAACTATAGTTATGTAACTATAGTTATATATATATAACTATATAGATATAGACTATATATATATAGATATATATAACTATATAGACTACAGGAACTATATATATATATATATAACTATAGTTATATATATATAGACTATATATATATATAGACTATATATATATATAGACTATATATATATATAGACTATATATATATAGATATATATAACTATATAGACTACAGGAACTATATATATATATATATAACTATAGTTATATAACTATAGTTATATATATATAACTATATAGATATAACTATAGTTATATATATAACTATATAGATATAACTATAGTTATATAGTAAGTCAACAGGCCTGAAATAATTGAAGAAAATGGCCATTTGTGAATATTTGAGCTTAAGTCACTAATTTGGTGGATTTATTTTGTTCTAAAGCCTTTTTATTTTTCATTTCAGTCTTGATAACTGACTGGGCTTTAGTCAGATGGGATTGCCAGAGGTTAAATTCTGTACAGGTGAAGTGTTAGCATAAAATGAAACTCTCTGCTGTGAATACTAGCTAGAGAAATGAGAGTAACATCCTAGCTTACCTAAAAAGTTTTCTATGTATGAATATGTCTGATGGGAGGCAAGATACAGGCAAATTACCACACCTGGGGTAAATGATAGTACACTGAAGGGCAAATGATGATACTTTGTCACGTATTTGTATCATAAAACACTCTTACACCAGATTAAGTTTTCGTATACTGATATCACAGTTATTTACTACTAAACTCACACCACTGATAAAACAGACAGATTGCCTTTTATCTGAAGGAAACCAGAATACGTCACCCCAAACCATGCCTCTTTGACATAAAAATCATTTTGAGCTGAAGGCAATTAAGCAGCAAATGCAGGAAGAGCACTCTCTACCCTCCTCCTCTTACTTCCTAAAAGCAGGATATAAGCCCAGAGATGGCACAAAAGGCATCTGCAAACAAATCCTCTCCAGTATATTCTCTCCAGCATATTTACCTTCCCATAAAGTGCTGACCTTGGAAATCTAAAATTGCTTTTCATTTTTTTTTTCCTTTCTTTTTTTTGTCTTTATTTTTTTTTAATTACTTTTCTTTATCCTTTCATTTCTCTACAGATTTATTATTCTTTGTTAAAGATCTGACATAAGCCAGAGTTCTAAGACACTTGAGTTACACATTTTCCTAGGTTTCTCCCATATATATATGAAATATACAGATTAATAAACTTCTGTTTGTTTTTCTCTTGTTAACCTTTCTGTTATGGGGTCCCAATAAAAAGCTTGGAAGGGTAGAAGAAAAAGGATTTTTCCTCCCCTACATAATTCTAATTAACTCAATAGTGTAAGAAAGAGATTAAATTGAAGGACAGATTTTCCAATTTTAAAAGGTTCAAAATGTCTCTCTCAATCCCCCAAAATGTGTGCCTTACTTCCCGGCAGTCCAGTGGCTTCTTTCTATGGCAAAGTAAGATGGTTCTTCAGCAGAGTAAGAGTAGGTTTCCTTTTAAGAACTCAGCTTTGCAGGTTAATTATCAGTATGTAATATCAATACTTTATATATTAAAGAGCTCAATCTCAATTTTCACCACGCAATTCTTTCGTGAAAAAATGACCAGAATAACTTTGAGAAAAACCAAGATACTTATTTGTCCTGGGTTTTCTAAGTTAGAATTTCCCTATCACTGTGCAAGCGACAAAGCGAAAAAGCTATGTGCTTAATACCCTGTCCTGAGGACAGACAGCTGGTTATAAGCTGCTTCTCCAACCCAATCCCATCCAACTGTCCCAAGAACAGAAGGAATAATTCCGGTACATTTGCAACCCATTAAGCTTATTAACTAGAAAACTCTATAAAGTCAATGGTTTTTTTAACCGTATTTTAATTCATAAACTAAAAAATTATGGTTTTTTACTAGAGAATTAAAATTATACATATTTCCTATTAGAAGTAAATGTCTTCTTTTCAACAGCTCTTAACCGAAGACAGTATTCTCAGAGTGTGGGCACAGACTAGCAACATCAGGATCACCTGGCAAAGAATTAGAAATGCAAATTCTTGGCCCTAGCACAGCCTACAGAATCAGAAACTCTTGGAGTAGGGCCCAGAAACGCATGTTTTAACAAGCCCTCCAGCTGTAGCTGAAGGCTACTAAAGTTTGAGAACTACAGTCGTTAGAACTCGTTAGTAAATCTGAAACAGTAAGAATACTGCCTGACATGTACTTGGTAACTACAATGTACCACACAGCTTGCTACAATAATTCAAATAAGTTCCCCTTTCATCTCATTTAATCAGGATTCAACTGAAACTATTTCTCAATTAGCTTAGATAGCCAAAAGAAAATTATTTTTTTAAACTATACAAGATTTTAACTCATTCAAATTGATCTTCTTTACAAACAGGCTGGGAAAACTGGACAGCTATATGCAGAAGAATGAAACTGAACCACTGAACCATTTTCTCACACCACACACAAAAATAAACTCAAAATAGATTAAAGATCTAAAAGTGAGACCTGAAGCCATAAAACTCCTAGAAGAAAACACAGGCGGTAATCTCTTTGACATTGGCCTTAGCAACATTTTTCTAGATATGTCTCCTCGGGCAAGGAAACCAAAGGAAAAATAAACTATTGGGACTACACGAAAATAAAAATTTTTTGCCCAGGGAAGGAAACCATCACGAAATAAAAAGACAACCTCCTGAATGGGAGAAGATAGTTGCAAATGATATTTTCAATAAGAGTTTAATATCCAAAATGTATGAAGAACTTCTTTAATTTAGCACTAAAAAATAAAACCAAATAATTTGATTAAAAATATGCAGAGATCATAAATAGACATTTTCCCAAAGACATACAGATGGCGAACAGACACATGAAAAAATAGTCAACGTCACTCATCATCAGAGAAATGCAAATCAAAACTACAATAATACCACATTGCACCTATCAGATTGGCTAGAATCAAAAACAAGAAATAACAAGTGTTGGTGACGATGTGGAGAAAAAGAACCTGCATGCACTGCTGGTGGGACTGCAAACTGGTGCAGCCCATGCAGAAAACAGTATGGCAGTTCCTCAAAAAATTAAAATAGAAATACTATACAATCCAATAATTCCACTATTGGGTATATACCCAAAGAAAATGAAAACACTAATTTGAAAAGATAGAAGCACCTCTATGTTTATTACAGCATTATTTACAATAGCCAAGATATGGAAGCAACCCAAATGTCCATTCATAGATGAATGGATAAAGATGTGGTGTATATGTATATACGACAGAATATTAGCCATAAAGAATGAGATCTTGTCATTTGCAATGACATGGATGGACCTAGACAGTATTATGCTAAATGAAATAAGTCAGAGAAAAGACAAATACCATGTAATTTCACTTGTATGTAGAATCTAAACAACAATAACAACAAGTAGAAACAGAGCCATAAATACAGACAACAAACTGATGGGGGAAGGGCAAAATGGGGGGAAGGGATGAGGGAGACACCAGCTTCCAGGTATAAAATGAGTATGTCACAGGAATGAAAGGTACAGCACAGGAAATACAGTCAGTGGTGTTGTAAGAGCACTGTCTGGTGACAGATGGTAGCTACACTTGTGAGCAAAGCATGACACATAGAGTAGTCAAATCCCTATGCCGTACACTTTAAACTATATAGGGGCGCCTGGGCGGCTCAGTCGGTTAAGTGTCCGACTTCGGCTCAGGTCATGATCTCATGGTCTGTGAGTTCAAGCCCCGTGTCGAGCTCTGTGCTGACAGCTAAGAGCCTGGAGTCTGTTTCAGATTCTGTCTCCCTCTCCCTCCCCTACTCACACTGTGTGTCTCTCAAAAATAAACACTAAAAACTATATATTTAAAACTATATAGCATTGTGTGTCAACTATACTACAAAAAAAAAAACCAACAACAACAACAACAAAAAAAACCCACGAAATTGGTCTTCTTTGCCCCTATTACAAATTAGTGGTTTTACTGTAAAGATTTGCTAAGACCCTCTCCTATATAGGAAATCTATATAATTTGATATGTGTGAATAATTATATTTCCTTATTTCCTCTCCTCTCCATGTATTTTACCCAGAGAAGGTGCAAAATGAGCATTATTTTCTGTTTAATGTGACCAAGGACAAGGTTAGCCCAGACTTTAACAAAAATTACTACTTACACCACAAACTCCTGCAAGAAATTACAAAAGACATAGTTTTGAACACAGTGAAGAAACAGAAGAAAACATATTAATGTCACTTTCAATCTTAAGAATCAAATACAGAGAGGAAAGTCTACAGAAATTCAGAAGAAAAACCTTGAAAGCACCATTTCAAATATCTTAGGAACCTGAAAGTCATTGCCTAAAGTGAACTCTCTCTTTAGTCAACTCCTTCAGCAGTTTATCCGATGCTCACAAACATTTATTACTGATTTTCCACCTTGCATTTTAGCTTATGCTCCAACTGAGTCAACAAACACATGTGCCCACTAGATACCAGGTAAATTACCCAAAGCTACAAGTACAAAGACGGAAAGGTATTCTGGGCCAAAGACACAAATACTTCTCTGACCACAATCTCCACAATCCTCGCCCCCGCTTGCCCACTACTTCTACCTTCACTCTTCACCCACATACAGCTGATTCTACTCTCTTTTTTTTGCCTCTTTCCAGACTTCTCCTCCCTTTATCTTCTTCAGTATTCAGTTTAAATTTCACAGTCCATGAATCTCATCCTTTTCATCATCTAGTAATCTCTTTCTTCTACAAACATAAACACCTACCACCCTTTCTACCTGTCACTATGCGATGACACGGTAAAAGCACAAACTCTCAGAGAAAAGCTCCTTTATCTCCATGTCACTAAAACTACAAACTTGCCTGCCTTTGCATCTATTCTCTTCTTCCCTCTTATTATCCCAGGGGAAGTGTCCTCCCTCCTAATCAAGGCAAAAAGTCTCATTTTACTTTGGATCCAATTCTGCCCCATATCTAACCCTGCAGACCGGTTGGCAGGGCAACATACTCTCCCGGTTTTCATTCTTACCTAAAAACCTCCTTAGTCAGCTTAATCGGTTCCTCCTCATCTGCCTGATCTTTAACTGTTGGAGCTCTATCAATCTATAACCATGGTGTCCATTATCACTAGTACAAATCTCTGTGCAGCTAGCAAGCATATGCAAAAAATCTCTACTTGGTTATCTTCCATGCACCTCATTGCCCTCAAACCTGCTCTTCCTCCAGTGTCTCTATCTCTGCAAATAACACCCATGTTTTTCTGCCTAGTTACTCAAACCAAAAACTTGGAAGTTATCATCCTCTCCTTCAAGGACTGTACCCATCAATCATTATGTCTTGTCTACCCTAGTCCTTAAATATGTCTTAAATACTTCTTTATCCAAGCTCCACTGACTTCATCCCAGTACAGACCACAGGGCATCATCCCGTGCTGCCAGGACCATTCAAAACTACCTATGTATCTGATCTCCCTGATTCCACTCTTCCTTCTCGCAAATCCACTGTTCATACTGCAGCCAGTAGATATTTTCACAGCACATACAATGCTTTATTCTATGTATTGGCTTATAGGTTTGTCTCTACACGAATCTGCACATCACTTTTATTTGTACTATCAGCGTTTACAGTACTTGATATGAATAGATACAATTTTTAAAAGTTCAAACAAAAATAAATATTCTAGACAAATACAGGTGAACGTAATAACTGACCTCAGGACTGAAGAAAGATTTTGTGTTACCCTACAGCTTGCTTTTAAAGTCCTAAGAGCATATGGCAACCGCCTCATGATGAGGCCTATTCCACTCGTGCACACTGCTGACTACAAAGATCTTCCTTATGCCAACCTTAAGATGTAGCTTCCAGCCATTAGTCCTACTCTTATCTCTTGGATACTCAACAGAACCATTCTCATTCTTGTCCTTTGATTACCTGAAGACAGTCATTAGGTTAATAAACTCTACTCTTTTCCAGGGTTGAGTAATTTTATCATAAAAGGCAATACTCTAATTCTCAACATTTTTTGTAGGCATCCATCTTAAATGTTCTGACTAGTGACAAACGCTTACCAGTCTACTAAAATCTTAAATACTCACCCAACTAACAATTTCTTTGAGGTAATAAATTTAAAATGACTTGAGTTTATGGTTTCACTCTGTACCACTGATAAGCCTCAGTCTAAGTAACGGCAAAAGAAAACAGAAAAACGAGGAATTGGAACGAGAAAATGTTAAGATAGGGGCTATAAGGAAAGGAAAGGATGTAGCAGCTTTTGATAAGTAAGCTTGGACTGTTTGTATCTCACTCTTAACCTATATCTCAAATAGTCACAGAAGGAGGAAACTCATCAACACGTGCTGAATCCTGGACTTCTTTTAAGTTGTTAACACTATTTTTCTGCCGCGTGTCAATGGCGACTTACAAACCTCTTTTTTTAGGCTAGGGATACTTTCTTCAAAGGAACACTTATCAGCAAGCAAATACAGAAAAGCAAGTTAAGGTGGACAACCGCTAGAGGCATCCAGATCTTCCCAGAGCACGCAAGAGAGTTTTCCATTCATTCACATATTCATTCAACAAGTATTTACTACTAAGCACCTAACATTTGCCAGAAAGGGGGAGTCAGCAGGACTTAAGACAGATTAAGACCTCTTTCCTGATGAAACTTCAAGCCTAGAACAGTTTTTTAAATCCCTGCTTTAAAAGATTGGGCCTGGGGCGCCTAGATGGCTCAGTCAGTTAAGCATCTTGATTTTGGCTCAGATCATGATCTCATGGTTCGTGAGATCGAGCAGAGCCCCATGTCAGGTTCTACACTGACAGCATGGAGCCTTTTTGGGATTCATTCATATTCATATTCATATTCATATTCATATTCATATTCTCTCTCTCTCTCTCTCTCTTTCTCTCTCTCTCTGCCTCTCTCCTGCGCATGCTTTTTCTCTCTTTCAAAATACAAAAATTATAAAATAAAAAAATAAAAGATTGGGCCTGAGCAAAATTCGGGAAAGAAATCCTTTCCTCTGTATTCTCAATTCCTTACATTTCTCATTGACCCTAGATAGCCCAATAACTTGTAGGACACTAACAAAAATATCTTCTGAAAAGAAGAGAAAGTTCATTAGCACTCCTAAAAAGCCATAATGTTTCATTAGAAAACAAGTCATTTAATTACCTGGAGATCTGCTTTTGAAAACAAATTAAAAACTCACAGCATTCTACAATACAAACTGTGTTAAAGGTTACCCTAAACCTTTAGCACTGACTGTCGTTAAAAACTGAAATTTAGGAAAAACAATCCTTACGATTGGCTATTACAAAAAAAATAAATGTTTAACATCAATAGTTTCAAGCTATGGCAAGAGCATTTTAATGTAATATATATATCAAGTTAAAACTCAAAAGAATGTTGGTTATTAAGGCCAAATTAGATAAGAAAGTAATAGGGATACCAAGTATGAGAATCTCGAAAGAATTCATTCCATTTATTCTTTTGGGTGTCTCATAAGTACTGTGTTTCGACAGGTCCTGAAGGGACTAACAGAACACTAGAACTCAGGAGACAGAATATCTCAGTTCAAATCTTAGTTCTATCATTTACTAGCACTGTGCTGAACTTTGTCAAGTTAGACAATTTCTCCCTGCCACAATTCGAAATCTGTACAATGGGATGAATTACAATGCTTTTTTATTCCATAGGTTTTATATAAAAATTGAGTTAGTGAAATACTTACAATGTCATGTAAAGTACTTACAAAGGTTATCTTTAAAAAAGTAACCAAACACTACATACATTACCAGCTTAATGACAGCAATGAATGCCACAATACACGACTATTTTCTTCTTATAAATTTACTAATATCTGCTGTAATTCTATTTCAAAAATTTGAGAAAACATAAGCAAAAATGTTACCATAACCTCTAAACTACAGATGGAATGTATAACAATTTTAACCATAAAGATCAAGGTATGCAAAATTCAAACCAAGAATTCAAGAAACAGCCACTGCTAAGTATTCAGTAAGTTCAAACAATGCAGTTTCAAACCATTCTTCTCTGGTGGCCACTAGATATTTTTAACAATATGCAAAACGTGACATTACTGTTATGTCTAAGATGAGTTTCTATTCATCCCATTACTTGGGGTTGTTAACCTGGGACCATCTAGTATTCATGAGATGAACTTCCCTGTAAACCATTAATTTCCACACCTTGTCTACTACCTAACAGTTGGGATACTGTCAAAATAAACAAATGCTGCCACCTTGTGGAATTATATGTATGACATTAAATAACCCAACATAATCCATAAGCAAAGGAAAAGCCTTAAAAGCAAGTTTCTTTTTCTCTCAGTGAGGTTCTCACAGCTGTGAATGACCAACACTATATAGATTTCATGTAATTTTACAGTAAGAATAATTTCTAATACAATGTAATGAAATAATGCAACATTATTAAATTATACAAATTTAACATTATTTGTCATCTCTAAAATGTTTGTATCTCTTTTCCCAAAAGAAATTCTTCATCAAAATTTCCTATCTTGAGAGAAATTAAAAGCCTTTAAAGTGAATTTATTGTCAGTGATGTGTATGAATATGAGGAAGTAGGAAAAGCAAAAAAAAATCACCAGGGCTGTGAAAGTTTCAAAGTTTCTTTGGAGACTGCTTTCCTTGTTGCTACCTACTAGTCTTCATCTATCCTGCCTTATAAACCTGGAAAATTAGAAAATTTTCAGAAATGTTAATTCAGTGTAAATAAAAGAATGCATGTTCTTTTAAGATGAAACTACAAAAGGTAGTTTTAAATTTTTAACTGAACTTTTTAATAAATTTATGTATTTATTTTGAGAGAGACAGCGAGAGTATGAGCAGGGGAGGGACAGAGAAAGGGAGAGAGAGAATCCCAAACCGGCTCCATGCTATCAGTGCAGAGCCCCATGTGGGGCTCAATCTCACAAACTGTAAGATCATGACCTGAGCCAAAATCAAGAGTCAAACACTTAACTGACTGAGCCATCTGGCGCCAACCTCTGAAGTATTTTAACATTATTAATGTCACTTTTAATAAGTGGTATTCCCAAACTGAAATCTCATTTAAGTATTCAGGAACTTCTGCCTCAGAATACATTTATGCACTCTGACATAAATGTCTTTGTGTGATCAAGATTTAATAGCAATAAAAAGAAAAAAAAACCCCAGGATTATATTAAATTAAAATCAAGCTAAAATGGCTTTCAGGAATAATGAAAAAATGGCTCTTTCTCTTTACTGAATACCTAACAAATGTATAACCGATTCTAAATTTTCTAACTAGAAATGTTTTTTTTTTTAATTTTTTTTAATGTTAATTCATTTTTGAGAGACAGAGAAAGAGCATGAGTAGGGAAGGGCAGAGAGAGAGGGAACACAGAATCCAAAGCAGGCTCCAGGCTCTGAGCTGTCAGCACAGAGCCCAAAGCAGGGCTCGAACTCAAAAACTGCAAGATCATGATCTGAGCCAAAGTCGAATGCTTAACCAACTGAGCCAGCAAGGGTACTCCAGAAATGCTGCTTTTTAAATATAAAGTTAAGAAGGAAATTTTTATTTTCCTTTTGGATTTTTGGGTTTTTTTTATGTTTGTTTATTGATTTTTGAAAGAGAGAGTGTGAGTGGGGGAGGGACAGAGAGGGGGGAGACAGAGAATCTGAAACAAGCTCCAAGCTCTGAGCTGTCAGTGCAGAGCTCCAGGCAGAGCTGAAACCCATGAACCATGAGAAAGATCATGACCTGAGCTGAAGTGAGACGCCCAATGGACTGACTGGGCCACCCAGGCACCCTGTTGTTCATTTTTTAACAGAAAAGAAGACACAATACAGGATGAACTTACAATGCTAAGGGAGATTATAAGAAAACATTAAATTTTGCTTTATACTTGCACTATATTTTATATTTCCATTATATTTTTAGTTGAATAGATCCACATGATTATAGTTAAATGTATACATATCAGGACAATATTATAAACTTCCATAGTCTTCTTTTGTAATTTCATCAACCGACATTTCTGAAGCTTTTAAGCACATATATTATACATTCTTACACTAGTTAACAGTTACACTGCTACTCCAGGGTAGTGTTTCAAAAACTTTTCTTATTTTGCTTCTATAAAGGCACTGAAATAAGCTGAGAGCTTTCCTAAATCCAAGCATTGATATCTGTCCTGTTCATGGTTATACTCTTAGCCTAGCCCACATTAAGGGATCAATGAATTTTTGTTCTATAATCACTCATTTAATTAACTAGTTAAATAAGCTCCACGATCTACTGCATTTTCAAATTTTAATCCTTTCAAAATCATTCCTCACATTGTCAACACATAGAAAAACATTGAATGTACGATTATCTTATCAGTTAGTGAGTTAAACAGCTAGAATATAAAAAAGGGTTTACTGCAAGTCTCTCCAGCTAACAGGTTAAATTTCAAGATCAATATTCTTATACATTAATAAAAATCTCAGTCACACAAATGGAAAAACATGCATAGTAATGTATTAGACAAGGTAAAAATTGCCAACTTTCTGATCTGCATCAAAACATCTTTTTAAGGTTTCTCCATTCTATCTAGGAGATTTGAACATAAACAAGCAATTTGATGATACCTAGGGACTACTGGTAATTGTGTTACATGTGATACAGCCCTGTGGGTTTATAATGTTCATTTTAAGACACAGTCTTTTTTATCTTTTACGTTGGTTTATTTATTTTGAGAGAGAGAGAGAGTGTGTGGTGTGTACACGAGCAGGAGAGAAGCAGAGAGGGGGAGCAAGAACCCCACACAGGCACCACACTCAGAGCAGAGCCCAACAAAAGCTCAATCCCACGAACTCTGAGATCACAACCTGCGCTGATACTAAGAGTCAGACACTTAATCAACTGAGCCACCCAGGCACCCTGGGACACAGATATTCTTAAGGATGTAAGGGTGAAATGACATAGCATCTGAAACATGTTTCAAACACTAACGCAAAGAATGAAGTATAAATGAAGCAACCATAGCAAAATCTGGATCACTGCTTAATCTGGAAGATGGCTATTGTGAGGAATTACTTCATTCTATTTTTATGTGTATTAGAAATTTTTATTAAAAATTCTTGAAGAATGGCAACCCTATCAAAATAACACCAAAACAACACCAGCATCCTTCACAGAGCTAGAACAAACAATCCTAAGATTTGCATGGAACCAGAAAAGACCCCAAATAGCCAAAGCAATCTTGAAAAAGAAAACTGAAGCTGGAGGCATCACAATCCCAGACTTCAAGATGTATTACAAAGTTGCAGTCATCAAGACAATATGGTACTGGCACAAAAACAATCAGATCAATGGAAAAGAATAGAGAACCCAGAAATGGACTCACAAACATTATGGCCAACTAATCTTTGACAAAGCAGGAAAGAACATTCAACGGAATAAAGATAGTCTCTTCAGCAAGTGGTGCTAGGAAAACTGGAAAGCGACATACAGAAAAATGAAGCTGGACCACTTTCTTACATCATACACAAAAATAAACTCAAACTGGATCAAAGGCCTAAATGTAAGACAGGAAGCCATCAAAATCCTAGAGGAGAAGGCAGGCAAAAACCTCTCTGACCTCGGCCACAGCAACTTCTTACTCAACATGTCTCCAGAGGCAAGGGAAACAAAAGCAAAAATGAACTATTGGGACCTCATTAAAAAAAAAAAAAAAAGCTTCTGCACAGTGAAGGAAACAATCAGCATAACTAAAAGGCAACCGACAGAATGGGAGAAGATAGTTGCGAACGACATATCACATAAAGGGGTTAGTATCCAAAATCTATAAAGAACTTATCAAACTCAATACCCAAAAAACAAGTAATCCTGTAAAGAAACAGGCAAAAGACATGAATAGACACTTCTCTAAACAAGACATCCAGATGGCCAACCGACACATGAAAAAATGCTCCATGTCACTCATCATCAGGGAAATACAAAGCAAAACCACAATGAGATACCACCTCACACCTGTCAGAATGGCTAAAATGAACAACTCAGGCAATAACAGACATTGGCGAGGATGCAGAGAAAGAGGATCTCTTTTGCATTGCTGGTAGGAATGCAAAGTGGTACAGTCATTCTGGAAAACAGTATGGAGGTTCCTCAAAAAATTAAAAATAGAACTACCCCATGACCCAGCAATTGCACTACTAGGTATTTACCCAAGGGATACAGGTGTGCTGTTTCGAAGGGGCACATGCACCTCAATGTCTATAGCAGCACTATCGACAATAGCCAAAGTATGGAAAGAGCCCAAATGTCCATCGATGAATGAATGGATAAAGAAGATGTGGCATATAAAATCAAAACCACACTGAGATACCATCTCACACCAGTCAGAGTGGCTAAAATTAACAACTCAGGAAATAACAGATGCTCGCAAGGATGTGGAGAAATGGGAACCCTCTTGCACTGTTGGTGGGAACATAAACTGGTGCAGCCACTCTGGAAAAGTGTGAAGGTTCCTCAAATTTTAAAAATAGAACTACCCTATGACCCAGCAATAGCACGAGTAGGAATTTATCCAAAGGATACAGGAGAGCTGATTCATAGGGGCACATGTACCACAATGTTTACAGCAATGCTTTCAACAATAGCCAAATTATGGAAAGAGCCTTAATGCCCATCAATTGATGAATGGATAAAGAAGATGTGGTTTATATAAACAATGGAATACTACTTGGCAATGAGAAAGAATGAAATCATGCCATTTGCAGCAACGTGGATGGAACTGGAGGGTATTATGCTAAGTGAAATAAGCTAATTAGAGATAGACAGATATCCTATGTTTTCACTCATACGTGGAACTTGAGACTTAAGACCATGGAGGAAGGGAAGGGGAAAAAAATAGTTACAAACAGAGAGGGAGGGAGGCAAACCATAACAGACTCTTAAATACAGAGAACAAACTGAGGATTCATGGCGGGGGGAGAGGGGAAGAGAGGGAAACGGGTGATGGACATTGAAGAGGGCACTTGTTGGGATGAGCACTGGATGTTATATGTAAGCGATGAATCACGGGAATCCACACCCAAAACCAAGAGCACACTGTATACACTGTATGTTGGCCAACTTGACAATACATTACATTTAAAAAAATAATAATAAAATATGATACTTTTTTAAAAAGATCTGGTGTATATATACAATGGAGTATTACTCGGCAATCAAAAAGAATGAAATCTTGCCATTTCCAACTACGTGGATGGAACTGGAGGATACTGTGTTAGCGAAATTAGAGAAAGACAAGTATCATATGACTTCACTCATATGAGGAAGTTAAGACAGAACACAGATGAAGATAAGGGAAGAGAAGCAAAAGTAATATAAAAACAGGGAGGAGGACAAAACCTAATACACTCTTAAATACAGAAAACAAACAGAGGGTTGCTGGAGGGGTTGTGGCAGGGCAGATGGGCTAAATGGGTAAGGGGCATTAAGGAATCTACTCCTGAAATCATTGTTGCACTATATGCTAACTTGGATGTAAATTTAAAAATTAATTAATTAAAAATTTTTAAAGAATGGTCATAAAGATGATGAAGATACAAAAAGACTATAAAAAGAAAGGTAACTAGAAAATCACAACATCTGAGAACTACTAAAATATGCCTCAATAATCCTTGGGTCAAAAAAAAAAAAAATCATAGTTGAAATTTACAATTTTCTTGAACTGAATGAAAATGAAAATACATCATAACTTCAATGCAATAACAATGAACAATCATAAATTATGAAAACTTACAGCAACATCAAAAAAAAATATTTAAGAATTAACCAAGGAAGGAAAAGATTTGTACAATGAAAACAACAAAAACTTGCTGAAAAAAATTAAAGAAGGACACAAATAAATGGAAACATACCCCATGTGCATGGATCAGAAGACTGAATATTGTTAAGATGTCAATATTACCCAAAGCAATCTAGAGATTCATTGCAATCCCTGTCAAACTCCCGATGGCATTTTCCGCAGAAATAGAAAAAACAATCTTGCAAATGAACAGAGCTAGAGGACTCACACTTCCTGATTTCAAAACTTACTACATAGCTATGATGATCAAAACAGTATGGTCGTGGCATAAAACAGATAATGTAGGCCAATGTAATAGATGAGAAACCTTCCATACAAAGTCAAATGATCTTTGACAACAGTGGCAATATCACTGAGTTTTTCAAGGAGTTTTTCAACAAATGATGTTCAGAAAACTGCATATCCACATAACAAAAGAATGAAGGTAGACCCTTACCTAAAACCACATACAAAAATTAACTCAAAATGGGTCAAAAATTTAAATATAAAATACGAAACTATAACTCTCTTCATGACTTTGGATTTGACAGCAATCCTTGGGATATGACACCAAAAGCACAGGCAACAAAAGAAAAACACACAAATTAGACTTTATGAAAATTTTTAAATTTTACGCATCAATACACAGTCTCAACAAAGTAAAAACACAATGCACAGAATGAGAGAAAATATGTACAAATTTGATAAGAGATTAATATCCAGAATTTATAGAGAACTACTGAACATAGCAACAACAAAGTTCAAAACTGGGCAGAGGACTTAAATAGAAATTTCTCTAAGAATATAAACAAATGACCGATAAGCACATAAAACAATGCTCAACGTCACTAATCACCAGGGAAATGCAAAGCAAATCTAAGAGATACCACCTCACATCTGTTTAGGATGGTGATTACCAAAAAAAGAGAAAATAACAAGTGCTAGCAAGAATGCAGAGAAACTGGAAACCTTTTGCACTGCTGGTGGTATTGTAAAATGGTACAGCCACGGGGTGCCTGGGTGGCTCAGTCAATTGAGCTTCTAATACTTGATTTCAGCTCAGGTCATGATCCCAGGGTCTTGAGATTGAGCCCTGTATTGGGCTCTGCACAGAGCATGAAGCCTGCTTGGGATTCATTCATTCATTCATATTTTCTCTCCCTCTCTCTCTCTCTCTCTCTCTCCGCCCCCCCCCCAGGCCTTCCCCTGGCTCATGCTCTCTCTAAAATTAAAAAAAATAATAATAATCTGGGGAGCCTGGGTGGCTCAGTCAGGTGAATTTCTCTTGATCTCAGCTCATGATCTCAGGCCGTGCTGACAGCACAGAACCTGCTTGGGATTCTCTCTCTCTCTCCCTGAATACTGCGTGATTCCACTTACAGGAGGTACTTAGAGTAATCAGATAATGAAAAGTTACTGTTTAACGAGTATTGAGTTTCAGTTTTACAAGATGTCAAGTGTTAAAGAGATGGATATTAGGGACATTTACACAATATTATGAAGGTATTTATTTAATACCACTGAACAGTACACTTGTTAAGATAGTATATTTTATGTTACACATATTTTACCATAATAAAAATAAAATTTGGAAAAAAGAAAAGACACCACATCAAAATTCACAGGATGCAACTAAGGCAGTGCATGTAGAGAAATGTAAAGCCCAAGTTTTGTTAGAGAAGCAACTTTCAACTCAATCACTGTAATTTCTACCTTAAGAAAATAGAAAGATAAAAGCAAATTAAACTTAACAAAAGGAAAAAAAAGAAATAATAAAGTTAAAAGCAGAAATCAATGAAACAGAAAAATATAGAGTATCAATAAACCAAGAGCTGGCTATTTGAGAAGACAAATAAAATTGATACATTTCTAAACCAGACTATTAAGGAAACATATAAAGGGAAACAACACTCCAATATCAGGGATAAGAAAAGGAACATCATCAGAGTATCTAAAGACAGTAAAAAGATAATAAAGGAATATTATGAACATGTGAATGCCAATAAATTCAACAACCTAGATAAAATGGACAAATTCTTTTAAAGACACAAACTAAAAATAATGCTTGATAATGAAAAAAAAAATCAATAACCTGATTAGCCCTACATCTCTTTTAAAAATTGAATTTATATTTAAAACTCTTTCCACAAAAAAAACTTAAGGTCAAGATGGCTTTGACGGAGAATTCTACAAAATACATAAGAAGAAATACTATCAATTCTTCTAGAAACATGAAGATAAGGAAGCCCTTATGAGAGAGCATATCTGTCACCAAAACCAAAGACATTATAAGAACACAAACTGCAACCCTAATAGGTGAATACTATTCATACTATTATTTTATTTTATTTTATTTTTAATTTTTTTTAACCTCTATTTATTTGTGAGACAGAGAGAGACAGAGCATGAACGGGGGAGGGTCAGAGAGAGGGAGACACAGAATCTGAAACAGGCTCCAGGCTCTGAGCTGTCAGCACAGAGCCTGATGCGGGGCTCGAATCCACAGACTGCGAGATCACGACCTGAGCCAAAGTCGGACGCTTAACCGACTGAGACACCCAGGTGCCCCTTAATCATTCCATTTTAAAGAGGAAGACATTGAGGACTAAAGAGATTCAGAAACTTGCCCAAGAACACAGAACTAAAAACTGGCAGGGAACCTGACCTCAGAATACTGGCTCTTAACTAGAACACTGTAACTGCTTGTCAAATTAAATTTGAGAAACTTTTGTAAAAGTAAATAGTAAAGAGTGCTGCCCAATACTTACCTAGAGACTATGCTGGAACCATTATAGAGATCACTAGCATAGGACAACGTAGCCAAAGGTCGTACTGAATTATATCGGGTAAACTTAGACAAGCATTCCTGAAATTCATCCAACTGGCTTGCAGTTCGACTATCATCTATATGAAGAAAACAAAATAAATTAATTGAAGTGCAATGGAAGTCAAAGAGCAGTACAGACACATTAGAAATTATATTCTGAATATGATTCTGAAGTAACTAGAGAATACTAGTATGCACAAATCATTTCGCTGATCTTTCAGCTTTAATAAAAATTACTTAGTGGTTCTTTGAAAGACAATGTCTCTTTCCACACCAATAAAAGCATACTGTAAATTCTCTATTTTTTAAGCAAAAATTTCTTAGAAAATCAAAGACAAAAAGTACCTCTGATCAAGAAAAGTTTAATCTTTTATTAAAACGAAAATCCCTTATCAATGGAGAAAGTGAGGGTGGAGAGAGGAGCACGTACACTGGACCGTCTATTTGTAATTTTGAAGGAACATGTTTACAAGGATACATCTGCATGCCCACATTCACTAACTATCAAAACACAATTTATAACATAATTTAGATTAAGAAAGTAATTGTTTTTTAAGTAAAAAGAGAGATACTCGTTCACATCATTCTTTGAAGTGTCTCAAATCCAATTATGAAAAGAGAGTAGAAACTTCAATGTATCAATTATTCTCAAAAATAGAATACTTTCACTCAAATATCTTGATAGAATACAGAAAACATTAATTCCATCCAATAGAAAACTATATAAATACTTTGAGTAAAGTCCATTTCAATAAACTCTTCATAATTAAATTACATAGAATTTAAATCACAATATCATCTCATGAAAGACTGAGAATACAGATATCTATTCTCCAATCTAGAAACAAGCCTACAGTGAAAGCATGAATTAAAAAAAAAAAAATCATTTTTCTTTATTTTTGTTAAATTTATTTATTTATTTTTGAGAGAGAATGAGCAAGAGTACGAGGGGCAGAGAGAGGGGGAGAGAAAATCCAAAGCAGGCTCTGCACTGTCAGTGCAGGGCCCAATGTGGGGCTCAAACCCACAAACCAGGAGATCATGACCCTCTAAGCCACAGTCAGATGCTCAACCAACTGACCCACCCAGGCACCCCAAAAATCAGTATTTTTCAAAACTGTTTTACGTTTGGACTTGTATTTTCTTTTCCAAAGGAAGAAGAGTAAAACACCAATTACTTTAGTTAGCTTCCTAACTGAAATCTGAAATAAGATTGCTAAACTATGTGTTCATACCTTCTTCTCATTCTTAGCTCATATACATAAACATACATACAACTTTTTCAAGGTAAACTTTCATGATTTCCCCTTCTTAAATGTCCCTGAAAATAACAGTAGGCATAATGAAATTAAGACAGAAGAATCATTAAGTCTAAAGAGTCACCATACTATAGGACAGACAGTACAGAATTGATTTAGTTCATCTGGAGATACTAGGTTATCTTGAAGATAACTGGAGACACGAAGACATTTATTTAACACTTACTACAACGAAAAACAATTCCTTGTCTCTGATATTAAGCTTCTGTCCTTGATATTTTACATTTTAAAGATTTAAACACTAACACAGCAAATCCATCTAACAACCTATATCCAAAAGTTCCAATTTTGTAGTGTTTCTGTTCTAAAAAACAGCAAAAGGAACAAACCCAATGAGCATGCAGTATCATGTTACTAAAATAATGCTCCTGATCCACAAAAATTATTCTCTGTAAATTCAGTGAATTACAAATAAAACATGGGTTACTGCAATAAAACAAATCAACTGTACTACAAAGTGGTTTGAATTTAATAGCTAATTGGTTCTTTTTACATAGAATTGAGTATCCAATGTAATAAATACTTACTGGAAAAACACCTTAGATATTTGTTTAAATATTGCTTTAATGTAAAAATATTCTTTCATATTTTGACACCAATCGCTAAGTACGTAAAATTCACAAGCATTCAAGAATGTATATTCTGTTGAAGGTCATAATCCTTTCCCTGGTGGCTGATCTTCTCTGTCCATCATACCTATTCATTAACACTTACATCCAACAGAAGTGATAAAGAAAACACTAAAAATTGTTATTTTAGTATCTGAAAGTATAGAGATTAGATTTCACTTTATCTGGTTACAAAATGGTAGGATTTTGTTTGCTTGGTAGGTTTATGATCAATTACTGTACATATTTGCTAACATATTACCTTTGCTCTTCTAATTATAGATTTAGTTTGTGAAAGTGTGTGCAGCACCTCTTTTCTCTTTTCTAATACTTTATAATTTACCTTCTCATTCAATTACAACTAAGAGTCCAAGGCATTAATCTCCCAATCTTCATCTCTCATTTTCAGAGTTGAAAATTAAAAGAAAGAGCAGTGGATTCTCATTTGAAAATATACAAAAGGACCACCAAACACCAAGTACTCCTAAGGTAGAAGTTAAAATTTCTTCTTCACAGTCAAGGACACTAGAAGGAACTTCATGTTCAGCAATATGTTAAGTGTACTCATTGTGAAAATTTGGTAAGATAAACTTCAGACTCCTAAAATCATGTTTTAAGTATAATATAGCCATGCCCACAAAAATGAAAATATAATCTTCCTCCTGGTTTTAATTTATTCTGCCTTCTGGTAAATTTACATCCCCCAAATAAATATGTCTGTGACTATACCTTTATTGTGCCATAGCACACCTATGATGCTAGTTACTTAAAAATTATTAATAACTTCCCCATTAAGAGCTTCCCAATCTCTCTTTCCCACATCTTTTTTCTTTTAAATGTCTACCATTTGCGGTCACTGTATTTCAACATCATAACAAAAAATAACACCTAAAAGGGTTAAAATGAACCCTCTGCCAATCAGAATGTAGGCCTCAGACCATTTTCATTTTTTTCTTTTAATTTTTTTTTTTTTAATGCTTATTTTTCAGAGACAGAGACAGGGCATGAGCATGAGCATGAGCAGACGAGGGTCAGAGAGAGAGGGAGACACAGAATCTGAAGCAGGCTCCAGGCTCCGAGCTGTCAGCACAGAGCCCAACGTGGGGCTTGAACTCATGAACCGTGAGATCATGACCTGAGCTGAAGTCAAACACTTAACCGACTGAGTCACCCAGGCGCCCCTCAGACCATTTTCAATATAACAGCTTCCTATTACAGTTTATAGACTATTACAGAGGCTCAATAAGGAGCTCAATTCCCAGGCAATACAATAAAAGTTTTCCATCTTATAAAAACTGTTGATCATTAATTTCACACACACTTATAAATAAAACTTGGCTCCCCTGTAGACTTCATATGAAATATGCTATGTAAATCTTCTTTTCCCTCCATCACCAATCCTAAGGCAAATTTGTCTAAAGGTTCTAAACAATATGTAGATTTTAATGCAAATATGCCTATTCAAGAGAAAACCAAGGCCAAAATTTTAACAACTAATTAAATACCACACATTTTTTTCCTTGGTGGTCCTAATTTTCAGCAGATGTATTACTAATGACATCAGTTACCTGAGCACCTAACTTATACCAAGCATTGTATTTTACATTTTATAGGTATATCATCAATCTATAAATCTAAAAAAAAAAAGAAAGAAAGAAAAACAATGTCTTGCTATTAATGTCCCTACATCACTGGTGGTGAGCAAGGACACTGAGAAAGGTTACAGCTCAAAAGGCAGAACTATATTACCTTGTTTAAAGCAATGAAAATATCTTATGGTATATTTGTCCATGACTTGTCCTATGTCCATGACTTTGCATGAGTTACTTCCTTTGAACATGTTTCTAATTACCTTATTTAATGAATTCTAGCTTTGACTAAATACAACTCCTCCAAAATCCCTACAGTGACCATTCACTTCCACTTCCCCATTTTCAGCGTGGCCTATATTTTTCACTCCCAGCTATATGGTAGAAATTCTTCTCTATTCCCCTAATAAACTTACAGAACATATAATATCACGTAGAATTATTTACCTGTTGCTTTCCCCCCTTAATTTACAATACGCCCTGACAGTAGAAATCAGTTCTTTCATCTTTTTATTCTTAGCACAAAGGACAGTGCTTAGAACTTAATAAATGTTTAATAATAGGAGGCAACTAAAAAGAACCTATTTTTCCTAGCCACATATTCATGGCTGATTTTTTTCTTAACTTTATATAATTCACTATATAAAGATTAAAAACTCCCAAATAGGGGCGCACCGGTGTGGCTCAGTCAGTTGAGCATCCCACTCTTGATTTTGGCTCAGGTTATGATCCCAGAGTTGTGGGATCAAGTCCTGTGTCAGGCTCAGTGCTGAGCATGGAGCCTGCTTAAGACTCTCTCTCTCCCTCTCCTTCTGCCCCTCTGCCACTCATGCTCTTAAAAAAAAAAAAAAAAAAAAAAAAATCTGGTAGGGAAAAAAAAATTCCCAAATAGAAAAAAAGAACAAAAATAGCTATGGGAAAGCAATGTTCTTTAAGATCTCTAGGAACCTCCACAAGACACTGGGAGACTATGTTGAAAATACACTTGCACTTTATAAATAGGACTTTACATAAATCCATCATAAGAAGCTAGAAATGGATCTGAAAGAAGAATTTGATATATTTTAAGAAGTCCGGAATATGTACCTGAAATACGAGACATCCTTGTAGAAAAGTAACATTGTTCCAAGTCTTCAAAATGAGCAGTAAGCCGTTTTCTTCTTGATGCTAACGTGCTGTTATACCAAGGCTGTTTCTTTGTCTAAAGTAGTAACAAGAACAGACACTTGTAACTTACAACAAATGATGGTCTTTTTCTGCACAAAATATCTAAATGATTGCATATTCAAAATTTTAACACATTAACTACAAATGGTAAATACTCATAGTTCTTAGACCATATTTTTCCATTTTTATTTTAAAATTCAAATAGGCTGAGAGTTTCTGGAGCCAGGGGGAGGAGTTGGGGGGGGAAGGGGGGTCAGGTCCTACCTCTCAGCCCAGGCCTCCTGGGGAACCCTTGTACTACATAAGGGAGGGGGAATCTATCCACATACCTCAGGGAACATGGAGGTGCACGTGTGGGGATAGGGTCTGGGCAGACCAAAGGCTGGAGGGGAGGGAGTTCCGGGGATTACCAAAGGCTTAAGGATGGGGCTGTATGGGGAAGGAGTAGAAGGGGGCAAGTGGGAGGATCTCAGCCATGCTAGGTCCCAGGTCTGTAGAATACAGTTCGCTATAAAACTCCTACAGTCCAGCCAAAATGCAAATAGGCTCTAAAGGCCAATTTTACAAGAATGAAATAAGTATATTTCAACTCTCCAAGTTAAATGAAGATAGAATCCATTATAACTGCCATGCTAAATTTTAGAATCTTGAGAACTTTACTATGCAGAAATTGTTAGAAAATAATGTTCAAAAGAAAATTAATTACTTTCCCATCATCCCTATACTGCAGCTCTGTACTCTTCGAATAATAGAGACAGTCCTTGATTGTCAGAATATATATTTAAGTTAATGCTGATTATTAAATTAAGGAGCAGTAATATGTAATATGTATGTACAAGTCTGACACATACATTAGAAGATCCAGCCACATAAAGAGAGCAAATGTGAAATACATTGGCATATAAATCTATAAAAAACAAAAATCTATAACCCTAAATATATAATACTGCCTATACCATGTTAAATGAAAGGATAAGACAATTCTTTCCACTAATGGTTATTATCTACTATGCTTGAGGCACATAAACAGAGGAGACACATAACAAGAGTATGAGATGACATAAGTCCACCAACAACTGCAAATGTAACAAGAAGTAATAAGGTACTACCGTGAACACAACGCCCTAAAGTGAACTCCTGCTAAAACTAGATGGTAGGTAAAAATCATATTTTAAAGTGGTGCTTTCATCACAAGAAAGTTAAGACAATTTCTGAAGACATAACAGACATACAACCAAACAGGAAGCTGAACTCAGAGAGGTGATGTTAACCAACATATAATGGTGCAGAGGAGGGGAAAAACGAAAAGGACAACACTTACTTGGAGACAATTTCCTACAAAAGATAAAAACACTAAAACTGAGATTTAAAGACTGAAAAGAGAATTGAGAACTGGAAGATAAACCTAAAGGAATTAACCAGAATTAAGGATAAAAAATAAGAAGACAGATAATTTCAGAGGAAGGTTGAAACTGAGCACTTCAGAGACCCAGGAAACTGTAACAGACTGAAGAAGAAATATTCGAAGAACGCATGTTGACAATTTTCCAAAACTGAAAACAGACATGAATACAAAGAAATTATTCCTATCAGGTAGGATAATTTAAAAGAAATCCATAATTAGACACAGTAAGGCAAAACTGTGTTTTTGTCCAAAAATCAAAATGACTTTAAAATCAAACAGAAAAGATAACTCACGTGACAAGACGAAAAATTAACAGGGAAAATACTACTTAACAGCAATAAAAGAAGCTAGAGGAGTGAACTTTGGTTATCCTCAAAAAGATGAAAAAATAAGAACTCCAATCTAAAATTCGGATCCTGATAAAAGTATCCTGCAACAAAATGAGCAAAGTACTTTTTCATGTGTATGAAAACAAAAACTACTGCTTATAAGTCATTTCTTTAAAAAATCGTGAAGTTGGGTACTTAAAAAATGCAGTAACATAGGGGCGCCTGGGTGGCTCAGTCGGTTAAGCGTCTGACTTCAGCTCAGGTCATGATCTCATGGTCTCTGAGTTCGAGCCCCGCATCAGGCTCTGTGCTGACAGCTCAGAGCCTGGACCCTGCTTCAGATTCTGTGTCTCCCTCTCTCTCCGCCCCTCCCCTGCTCATGCTCTGTCTCTCTCTGTCTCAAAAATAAGTAAAAACATTTTTAAAAAATTAAAAAAAAAATTCAGTACCATAAACTGGAAGGCCTGAGAAATAAAATGAAAAGGAGCAAGAAAATTTGTACCCAAATAAGTGATTTTAAATTTTGTTTATAACATTAATTTTAATATCAAAATCATAGGGCTTAATAAGACAGAATAAATACACTAAAAAATAGCATATAAATCAGAAGAGTGAAGAAAGTTTCAATTCAGAAGCACTTAATGTTGTTCAGGAAGGTAATTAAGATATGAAGTTTAATGAAAAGAATGTTCAACATTACTGATTATCAGGGAAATGCAAATCAAAACCACAATGAGATGTCCACTGTCAGAATGGCTAAAATCAAAAACACAAGTAACAACAAGTGTTGACAAGGATGTGGAGAAAAAGGAACCCTCCTGCGCTGCTGTTGAGAATGCAAACTGGTGCAGCCATTGTGAAAACGGAATGGAGGTTCCTGAGAAAATTAAAAATAGAACTACCATATGATCCAGTAATCCCACTACTGAGTATTTACCCAAAGAATATGAAAACACTAATTCAAAAAGATACATGCACCCTATGTTTACTGCAGTATTATTTACAATAGCCAAATTATGGAAGCAGCCCAAATGTCCATCAATAAATGAATAAAGAAGATGTGGTATGTACACATACACACACACACACACACACACACACACACACACACACACACACCCCAGAGTATTATTCAGCCATGAGAAAGAACGAAATCTTGCCGCTTTCAACAACATGGATGGATCTGGAGAGTATAATGCTGACTAAAATAAGTCAAAGAAAGACAAATATGATTTCATGCACATGTTGAATTTAGGAAACAAAACAAATGAACAAAGAAAAAAGGCACAAACTGCAAGACAGACTCTTAACTGTAGGGAACCAATGGCTATCAGAGGGGAGGCAGGTGGGAAGATACATAAAATAGGTGAAGGGTAGATTAAGACTACACTTATCACGATGAGGGGCACCTGGGTTAAGCTGGTTAAGTGTCCAACTTCAGCTCAGGTTATGATCTCATGGTGTGTGAATTCATGTCCCACATCAGGCTCTCTACTGTTTTCAGATCTCTGCCTGCTTCAGATCCTCAGTCTCCCTCTCTCTCTGCCCCTCCCCCGCTTGCACACCATCTCTCTATCTCTCCCTCTCTCTCAAAAAAATAAATAAACTTTAAAAAAAAGACTACACTTATCACATTGAGCACTGAGTAATGTATAGAATTGTTGAATTACTATATTGTACACCTGAAACTAATATAACATTGTATGTTAACTATGCTGGAATTAAAATTTTTAAAAATAGTAAGATTAAATTTAGACTCTTGTTTTAGAAACAGTATTAGTTTGGATCAATTTCAAGAATAACTACTAAAAGTATAATAAGAGAATAGGTAATGTTTAATACAGTACAGTGGTGGAAGAAGGAGGTCAAAATAGAAAAGAAAAACACAGAAAGTGAGACAAATAGCAAGCCTTAAAAAGTAAAAAGGTGAGGGGCGCCTGGGTGGCTCAGTCTATTGAGTGTCTGACTTTGGCTCAGGTGATGACCTTATGGTTTGTGGGTTTAAGCTCCACATGAGCCTCTGTGCTGACAGCTCAGAGCCTGGGGTCTGTTTCAAGTTCTTTGTCTCCCTCTGTCTCTGCCCTCCCCTGCTCACATTCTGTCTCTCTTTCTCTTTCTCCCTCTCTCAAAACTAAATAAACATTTTTTAAAAAGTGAAATTATATCAGTAGTTGTAATAAATATAAATTAAAATACTCACTAGTTAGTGGCAGAAAGGGATGTTAGAATATAACTATGCTATTTGCCAAAGAAACACCAAAAACATAAATACAGTGAAAATGTGGAATAACATGAAAAATAATACACCAGACAAATTTTATCAAAGGAGAAAAAAACAGACTCAAGATGAAAATCATTAATGAGAATGGAAACGGCCACTGATAATGCAAAACTTTCAACTCAATAATTGTATACCCAGTACATACACAATAGTACAGTCTCAAAAATACATAAAGCAAAAATTCCTAGAAAAATTGACAAACCCACCTACACAGCAGATTAATCTCATCAATTCAACAGAGAAATAGACATGATCTAATTTCAAAGCTTAACTTAATATATATAGAACACTTATCAAATTAGGAACATACACTCTTCCTAAGCATACATGGAACATTTACCAAAACTGGCCATGTGCTGTATCACTGGATATGTTTATAATCTCAATAGGGCAGAATTTCTTAAACGAAACACAAAAAGCACTAACTAAAAGTTACAAATTCAGTGATACAAATTAAGCTTTTCTGTTGATCAACATCCATCATTAGAGACAAGAAGGTACAAACTATAAGATGATATTCCCAAACATTGTGGCAATACATTAGGGACAATTTATTACTACTTTGAATGAATAAATAGGTGTGTGTACACCTGTAAATAAACAGAAGACTGATATAAAAAAGAATGGGAAAAGACATGAAATACTATTTCATATAAAGGACAGAGTCAGAAAAATGCAAGTTAAAATCAAAATTAACTTCTATTTCTTACCCACTAAATTGGCAACCATTTAGGGGTTCAATAGATCAATTACTAACAAGGATGTGAAGAAAACAGAACTCATATACTTCTGCGGTAGGAAATTTAAATTGATAAAAAGACTATGGAAAACAATGTGACATTATCTCAAAATACGAAAGCCACTGATGTGTGTACCTGGTCACTCTCACTAACTCTCCTAGGTACAAAATCTAGGGAAACTCTTGCACCTTGAATCAGGAGACATGTATAAGATACCTTAATAGCAAAAAGAAAAACCCTACAAATATATCAAATGTATGTTAACTGGACAATTGATAAGTTGTAGTACATTAACAAAACAGAATATTATATATTAGTGATGATAAATCAACTACACCCATAAGCATCAGGAACTAATCTTAGCAAAAACAAATCTCAGAAAACTATGTATCATTTTTATAAAGTTCATATATGGTCAAACCAAATAATATAGAGATATATATATATTTATGGTAAAACAATTTGAAAAAGTCAACACTGACAAACACAAATATCAGAAAAGTGGTTAGGGGTGCCTGGGTGGCTCAACTGGGTCATGCCTCACAGTTCATGAGTTTGAGCCTCAATGTCAGGCTCTGTGCTGACAGCTCAGAGCCTGGAGCCTGTTTCAGATTCTGTGTCTCCCTCTCTCTCTGCCCCTCCCCCACTCATGCTCTGCCTCTCTCTCAAAAATAAATAAACATTAAAAAAATTTTTTTAATAAAAAAAAGAAAAGTGGTTAGCTCTGGACATGAGGCAGAGTGATGGAATTTGTTAGAAGCACATGGGTAACTTGAATGGTACCACTAATGTTCTAGTAATTAACATAACAGCTCAATCACAGAGTTTCTTTTAATGTAATTATGCCTCTAATTTACACATTCATGAAATATATTCCTTTTTATATGCCAACATAATTTTTATTAATTCTGAGGGGAAGAACTTAGATTTTTTAAAAAAGTGATCTGCTCTGGCTCAGTCGGTTAAGCATCTGTCTCAGGCTTGGGTCATAATCTAACAGTTCACAAGTTTGAGCCCCACAATGGGCTCTGCTGTCAGCAGGGAACCTGCTTCAAATCCTCTATCTCCCTCCCTCCCTCTCTCTCCCTCCCTCTCCCTCCCTCCCTCTCTCTTCCTCCCTCTCCCTCCCTCCCTCTCTCTCCATCCCTCTCCCTCCCTCCCTCTCTCTCTCTCTCTGCCCCTACACCCCCCTGCACCCTCCCTCTCTCTCTCAAAAATAAAGATTAAAAATTTTGTTAAATAAATAAAAAATAAAAAGTGGTCTGCTCAATGAAAACAAAGAAAAAAGATTTTAGTCTGAAACATGGGAATGATTACAATAACAGAAATCAAGAATATGACAAATAAAACAAAGAAGCAGACAAAAACAGTCTGCTTTTTAGTTTTTACAGCAACTTATTTTTGACAATTATCTGGCTAATATTTACTCTTAGCTTTTCTTGAATTTATTTTTTCAGTGCAACTTTCTAACCCATTCAAAATTAGGCTGCTTCATAATTGTTGGTAAAAATACATCACTTAGCTCATTTTCATACACAAATTATTAAATTTATAAATAACATCAATATAAATGAACAGAAATATGCTAATTGTGAGGAAATATATGTTTGAGAATATGAAATGGTTGTAGATCATCTACAAGGCAAATCTTCAAAACATGTTCAGGATAAGCTCTCTATACGCAGGATATAAATATGGCTAAAAATCAAAAGGAAATGTTCATCACTTATGTTTATCTAGACTAACTCTAAATGAAAATGGCCACATTTACTAAACTACAAAATAATTAAATTTTACCACAGAAAAAAACAGAAGCATGAAAATATTTTATTTGGTCACTTTTTAAGTAAAAAAAATTCTCATAATGCTAAAAAGTTAATAGGCATGCTATTAACATAACAGAGCAAACTAAACTTGATGGCTATACAAAAATATCATTTAGTGTCAGCCTGTAAATTATAACCAATTACAAATTTTAATTTTTCCCTTTGCTTATTCATTTTTAAGAGAGAGACAGAGACAGAGTGAGAGTAGAGAGAGAAGGAGTCACAGAACTTGAAGCAGGCTCCAGGCTCTGAGCTGTCAGCACACAGCCCGATGCGGGGCTCGAATCCTCAAACTATGAGATCATGACCTGAGCCGAAAGAAGTTAGACGCTTAACCGCCTGAGCCACCCAGGCACCCCTAAAAATTATAAATTTAACAAAAACTCATTCCCAATGAGTGGAATTAAATTGAAAAGAGAATTACTTGAAATTGAATATTCCATTTCACATATGTAATATAAACTAATGGCCAAGAATACAAAAGAAATGAAATCTTCAAAAGATGAATAAAATCAATGTTTATACAACATAACAAATTTCCTTCTCGATTCCACCAAGAGAACCCTATTCTAAATGAAGCTGAAAGTGTTCTGTATTAATTTGCTTAATTGAAATTTGCCAAATTTTCATTATATAAATACCCTCCCTGGAATCTAATTTTGTAAATGAAACAATGCAGAATGAAAACCTAATTATTATTTATACAGTAAATAATCTTTATAAGATCAAGAGCCAAATGCAAAATAGTAAAACAATTATCAGTTAAACACACACACACTCCTTCATATAGATTTGAAGAATGGCTTGAAGGGAGAAAACCTGCATAATTTAGAACAATGGTTCTCAAAGTGCGGTCCCCATTTGTGGTCTTTAGGCTTCGGTGGGTCTCTGAGACCCTCTAAGGTATCTGTGAAGTCAAATCTCTACTCAAATAAAGGAAGATATCATATGCTGTCTTCACTGTGTTTATATATGACTTGTGAGGCAAAAGCAATAGTCAGTATAAAACTACTTTCCTGTTAGCACAAATCAAGGTAATGGCACCAATGCCACTAGCAAACACTACATTCTTTATCATTACTCATAACTTAAACAAAATGGACACAAACATTTCATAAGTTAGTTTCCCTCAAAGATACTCTACTTTTTTTACTTTTCTCAAACTGCAGTATAACTAAAATATAATTATATTACTTTCAGGTATTCAATATAATGATTCAATGTGTGTATATAATGCAAAGTGATCACCACAATACCTCTATTTAACATCTGTCACCGTACATAATTACAATTTTTTTTCTTGTGATGAGGTTCAAGATCAACTTTTACATATGGAATACAGTATTATTAACCATAGTCACCATACTGTATGCTACATCCCCATGACTTACTTCTTTTATAACTGAAGGTTTGTACGTTTTGACCTTTTTCACCCATTTTGCCCATTCCACATCCATTGCCTCTGACAACCACCAATTTTGTTTTCTATATCTATTAGTTTATTATGTATTTATTGATGTATTTATTTTTAAAATTCCACATATAAGTAAGGTAGTATAGCACTTATATTTCTCTGACTTATTTCACTAAACATATAACTTTTATGTCTATCCATGTTGTAGCAAATGCCAAGATTTTCTTCTTTTTTATGATCTAATAACATACCATTGTGTATATATACACATGTTCTCTAACCATTCATCCATTAATGGACAGATACAGCAATAGACACGTTATGCACAATATATATACAACTATATAAATATTATGTCTTCTACACTGAGCAGCATGGATTAATCTCAGCTAGTCTGGAATGCCCACTTGGTTATCTCCAGACTCTTGCCTACATCATGAAATATATGCACTTAAGAAAAATAAACAATACTCTGTAACAATAAGTCAGTGGGTTGTTCTGGAGCGAAATGTATTAGTCTGTCAGCACTGTTTAGTAATAACAAATGAAGTTATGATTTGCACTTGGTTTCAGTGAAGCCCTTACAGGCTGGTCATATAAACCAGAATGCATTGCCTATGTGAGTAACTTAAAATAAGAGATCCTGACCACAAGCCAAGTCTGGATTTCCTGTTACTCGGGTGCTTGAGACACAAGCCAGTACTGGTTCTAAAGCTGGAGACAAAGCAGTTCCTGTGTGACCCCGTGTGGAAGGATAAAGACTGGACCTGGGGTCACTCATGATTTCAGGCAGGATATAAATATGGCTAAAAATCAAAAGGAAATGTTCATCACTTATGTTTATCTAGACTACCTCTAAATGAAAATGGCCACATTTACTAAACTACAAAATAATTAAATTTTACCACATTTATATCCACTCAATCAACTCATGATTTCAGGTCAGGTCAGAATCTCACAGTCTCTGAGTTGGAGCCCCACACTGGGCTATCTGCTGTCAGCATGGAGCCTGTTTCTCATCCTCTGTCCCCCTCTCTCTCTCCACCAACACCCCCCCCCCCCCGTTTGTGCTCGCTCTCAAAGAAGAAAGAAGAAAGAAGAAAGAGGAGGAGACCCAGGAGGAGGAGATATAATGGAAAAATGGAGGAGGAGATATAATGGTCAAAATAACATGGAAACGAGCCTGCCCCTCTACCACTCTCACTCTCTCCTCTCAAAAATAAATAAATAAACTAAAAACAAAAAACAAAAAAACGCTGAGCCACATCTGTTAGGAGACTCCTTTGGAACCCTTCTATTACTTCATATTTTGCTTTATTTGGGAAGGTAAATATTATTTCATTATGTGAAATTCAAATTTCACTTTTTTTTTTTTACCATTTTCTTTTACCAGGTTTGTAGCTTTTATCAAAAAGATGAAATGAGTAGAAAAGCTTTATTTTGAAGCAATAAACCAATTATCCATCATACCTATAATACCTTTCCCAGTTTTTTAAATTTTTGTTTATTATTCAATTTGTTTATGCATCATACTGGCTTCTTTCTCCATTTCTATAGTCCTATTATTATTTATATCATTATTTAGCTGATCTAGACTCTCACTACAAGTGATTTTCCACAAATGACTTCCTGGCTATCACAACACCATTTACTTAATCCCCACTTTCCCTCATCTGCATAAGCACAGAGAAATTCCTAATTACCTTTTAGTTGTATTTTAAATTTCATTGTGTTCTTTTCATTACAGCAGTCTTAGAATACATTTTAACAACTTATTGGGTAAATGCCCTTGTGATTATTACACCCCCAAATCACTCATCCTAATATACTTTAAAGTCAGTTGTTCACACTCTCTGCACTCTTAAAAAATATTCTGGAGAATCACATTAAATAACAGTTATGGCAACTGGTCTATTCAAATTGTTCTACAATTGCTTTAATCTTTTTCAATATTTTTAACTTTTCTTGAAAAATCTGCATTTCCTTAAGACTCATTTTTGACTGGGACACCATGTGGCTCAGCTGATTAAACATCCAACTTCGGCTCAGGTCATGATCTGACAGTTCGGTAGTTTAAGCCCCTCGTCAGACTCTGTACGGACAGCTCAGAGCGTCAGAGCAGAGAGCCTGTTTCGGATTCTGTGTCTCCCTCTCTCTGCCCCTCTCCTGCTCAACGCACTCTCTCAAAAATAAATGAACATTAAAAAAAAAATTTTTTTTAACACTCATTTTTACTAGTATGTATAAGCACTGACTGAATTAATCTACTACATGTTATAAATCAATTTCAATTACACATTGAAACATTTTGTATGAGCTCTTTATTTGTCCCTCTACAGTCACCACCTTAAGATTTTCCCAGCTTCGAGCTGAATGTCTAGTTCATCAGTTTTCATTCTCATCTAAAAGTGAATCCATTTAATGACACAAATTCTTGAGGACAATTCTGACCACATTTCATAAATTTTGATATGTAGTGTTTTCACTACCATTACTTTTTGGATTGCTTGTAGCAGCATCTGGAACTACTCTTGGACACAAAGGTATTCAGAGGAGTTTAGTTTACTCTCTTCCTGATTATGTCTACATAATTTCTTTACTTGGGGTTCTGATTCAGAGAATACAGATGACACAATTTATCTTGTTTTAGAATCAATCCATTTTTCTAAATGGTCTGAGACCACTATCAATAATGTATATATACCCTCTGATGCAAAGTATAAAGTGAAACAAGTACCTATTAAACCAAGCTTAAGTTGATCTCACTCAAAAAAAAACAAAAAACAAAAAAAAAGTCCCGAGTCTTTATAATGGCCTAAGAAAGTCATGCACCAAGTGGCCTCTGTTAAGTTTTATCTCATTTCTACTTTTCTCCCCCTTGACTACTCCTCTTCAGCTACAAGGGAAATCTAAACTATGTCAGGCATGCTCCTACTTTAGGGCTCATTTACTTGTTAAGCCTTTGCCTAGAACTTGGGAATCCCAGAGATACTCACACGGGCTTGCTCCTGCACCTCCACTTTGTTTAAAGGTAGTCTACTTCTGGGGCGCCTGGGTAGCCCAGTTGGTTAAGCGGCCAACTTCAGCTCAGGGCATGATCTCATGGTTCATGAGTTCGAGCCCCGCATCAGGCTCCGTGCTGACAGCTCGGAGCCTGGAGCCTGCTTCGGATTCTGTGTCTCCCTCTTTCTCTGCCCCACCCCCTCCCGTACTCTGTGTCTCTCAAAATAAATAGACATTAAATAAATATATAAAAAAAAAAAAGGCAGTCTTACTTTTATTACTATTACTATCTCTCCAACTAGATTGGAAGCCTGGTTACAGCAGGGATCTTGGTGTTATGTTTGTTCAATAATGTATCCCCAGAGCCTGTAATCAGTGCCTAGTAAATAGCAGGTACTGCAAACAACAAAAACAAAAAACAAAAAAACTGCTGGTTGAATAAATGAGTTTTAAAATCACAGGCTCTGAAGCCTAATGCCTAGGTTAAAATCTCTTACTAGTTATATTGTCCTGGGCAACCTCCTTAACCTCCCTGTGCCCCAGTTTCCTCCTCAATAAAAATTATAGTAATAATACTTATCACACAGGTTAAGTTCTGAAAATTTAAGTGGTTAATACATGTAAAGCACTTTAATGTCCATGAACAGTTAAGTACAAAGTAAGTGTTACATAATGACTAATATTACTGCTTTAATGAATTCTTTAGGTATACTTCAAAATCTCCCACTGTGTTTAAATTTTAATCAATTTTCAAAAAATTGTAACGATTTTTGCTTTATATAAACTCCAATGCTTATAGTATGTCACACAAATTACTACGACTTTGGGGAACTATACCTTTTACTTGGGTGAAAAATTGTATCTTTCATGCTTCCTTCCCTGAGTCCTCTTCCAGTATACACTTCTCTTTCACTTGTGGTGGCTTTAGTTTTAGTTTCGCTATATTCTTTAGAATTCTTACATTTGCCAGGCTTATCCTCAACTATTCCTCTACTTTCAATCCATTTTGTGTCAATTTGCTTTAGGTCTGTCTCTTCTGAAGAGTATAGCTAGAAATGAAGGGTAGACCTTCAGCACAATATGTCCAATCCATTCTATCCCACAAACACTAGTAGGATTCCTCCTCAACACTTCCCCATCCTCCAGCAGCGGCTAAGGCTGGAGTCTTCTGGGAGACCCAGCCTTTGTCATCCTTAGGCACACTTTTATTCTGCACATTGTGACTCATGTTAGGCAGGCTTCCTAAGTGGTTTTGTTAATCCTCTATAAATTCCTTATAAGTCTGCAGGGTGAGGATAGTCATAGGTCAATGGGATTTCTTGTGAGTGAAGGTTAGAGACATATTAACATGTTGGTTGACTGGCTCAGTGTACTATCTCAAACCAGAGGTTTCCTTTATTACATGAGGAAAGTGCTGCTCTAAAAATTAAAAAAATAAAACAAAACACTATTCTGACTGCTTTTCTTTTCCACCCAGATTCAACTTCTATTCTTTCTAGCTCACTGCTAGAAATTCTAAATAAATATTATGTAAATGGCAATACTAGCAAACCTTTTCTTGTTCCTCTATGAAGAGACTGTTAATACTCAGCAGCCAAAGACTAATAGAAACACACACCTTTAGTTAAACAAGTTTTATTCATTACTCACTACGACTAAGAATACAGCACATTATGGGTAAGGAACAACTTACAATACAGGCTCATGTCAAGTGTTTGGGGAAGGGCTCTGGATTGAATACTGTCAAAAGTGGGAATAAATCTGTGACTGACCGTCTTTTTTTTTTTTTTTTTTTTTTAATGTTTATTTTTGAGACAGAGACAGAGCATGAACAAGGGAGGGGCAGAGAGAGGGAGACACAGAATCTGAAACAGGCTCCAGGCTCTGAGCTGTCATCACAGAGCCCGATGCGGGGCTCCAACTCACACCGTGAGATCATGATCTGAGCTGAAGTCAGATGCTTAACCAACTGAGCCACTCAGGCACCCCTGTGACTGACCATCTTAATAAATCTTACCTAGAAGAACAGAAGGCCACAGTAAAACTAAAATTGTAATTAGTAAACCAACAGAAATTGCTCAAATTAGCTGGAACAGAGGTGTCTTTGGTATTTCTTGTGGCTTATACAGTGACTTTGTTTTTGCATGTGCTTAGTTTATGAAGTAATCTTTTTTCTTTCATCACAATCACAGAGTGGATATATCTCAGGTTGATGTTTTGTGAGATTATACTCAAAAGGAAAACATAAAGATTCACTGTGAATGCAAAGCCTGTTTCCAGATTCAGAGACTGCTGTTCCCTCTCAAGTTTTTAAGGTATATTTCAACTTAATACTTTAAAATATCTCCTGATATATCCCATTATATCTTATAAAAATAACCAGATCTAGTGTTTTCATGGCTGTTCAGTAACAAATGCAGGGGCACCTGGGTGGCTCAGTCGGTTAAGCAGCTGATTTTGGCTCAGGTCATAATCTCATGGTTCATGGGTTCTAGCCCCACATCAGGCTCTGTGCTGACAGCTCAGAGCCTGGAGCCTGCTTCGGATTCTGTGTCTCCCTCTCTGCCTCTCCCCACTCGTGCTCTGTCTCTCTCTGTCACTCAAAAATAAACAGACATTTTTTAAAGAATTAAAAGGAAGAAAGGGAGGGAGGGAGGGAGGGAGGGAGAAATAGACACAAACCAGGGCACCTGGGTGGCTCAGTAGGTTAAGAGCCTGACTCTTGATTTCAGCTCAGGTCCTGATCTCACAGTTCGTGGGATCAAGCCCTGCGCTGAACAGTGTAGAACCTACTTGGGATTCTCTCTTCTCCCTCCCTCTCTCTCTCCCCTCCCCTGATCATGTGCTCTCTCTCTTAAAATAAACTTTAAAAAAAAGAATAGATGCAAAACAATCTATGAACTTACTATTCAAAAAAAATAAAAGAACAGGCCAAATACATGCATGCATATGAAGAGAACACAGGACGTGTAAAGTAGTTACACCAACTAACCATGAAAGAGGTGGTTATCTAAGTAGTGGGAAAAGGAAAACACAAACAAAAGCGGCATGATCCAAAAGAATTTTTTTTCCACTTTGATTTAAAAAAAAAAAAAAAAAAAAAAAAACCACGCTATACATAAAGTGAATATACAAATGAACATGCATTTATAATTTTATGTAAGTTTATTTATTTTTGAGAGAGAGAGCACGCGCGAGAGTGTGGGGGAGGGGCAGAGAAAGAGGGAGAGAGAGAATCGCAAGCAGTCTCTGCCCTGTCAGCACAGAGCCCGATGCGGGTCTCAAACTCACCAACCATGAAATCATGACCTGAGCCAAAACCAAGAGTCAGATGCTTAACCAACTGAGCCAACCATGTGCCCCAAATGAACATGCATTTAAAAACACCTCAATGTTTCCCTTTTCCTATGAAGGATACTATCAGGACAATTTGAAAAATTTGAGTAAGATACAGGGATTAGATAATAGCATTATATCTATGTTAACTTTTTGTATTTTAAAATTATATTGTGATTACATAAGACAATACCCTTGTTTTTAAGGACATACACACTGAAGTATTTAGAGGTAAAGGATCATTATGAATGTACCTTTCTCAAACAACACAGAGAAAAAAAATTATGTTTACATAAACAAAAGAGAATGAGAATGAGAAAAGAAATGTAATCAAATGTTAACATTTGGATAATCTGGATAAAGGATACAAAAGAATTCCTTTTATTATTTTGGTCACTTTTCTCCAAGTATGAAATTATTTCAACATAAAAAGCTTTTTTGTCAAAATTAGATTTGTCAAAATTAGATTTGACAAATATCAGCATCCCCAAATTACAGATGGAGAGAATAAAAGTCAAAATAATCATACAACTAATTAGAAGAGAGGTGAAGCTGAAGTCCAGTTTACTCAAATATGTACTTCACTTCCCACAAAAAGCCTTAACATTTCAACATAATGAGTAACTCATCAACAGATATAACTATCTTATCCCAGAGAGAAACAATGTGCTGATTATTCATAATTTCCTCTTACAGTACTTCCCTCCTCTCAAGGTCTGATGTTACAATCACTGAATTTTAAAAAATGTTTAACTCATCACTGATGAGCACATAAACAGCTATTTATGCATCAGAGGCATCCAAATCCTAATCGATGCCCCAGCATTCAAAACAGCTGTGTGTGTGTCAGGACATTCCAGGAAACTAATCTATGATTTTACAACTCAGGTGATTATAGTCATTGTACCACTAAAACAAACTGTTAAATACATCATTTACCTGAGAACTGCCACTGAAACCAGGAGGTTGGTTGAATTCTGTGGAATCAATAATACTACTGCAAAATGAAGAGAGAAAAATATGATTTCAGTGTTTACATTATTCTAGCAACAGAAAAGGTAAATCTAAAATATATCATATCTAAATCCAATATTTCTTCTTTCTAAGGAAAGAAAATATTTATTGCCAACAACTTAATTAGATATCAAATAAGTGCATAACCCATAAACCAAACATCAGGAAATATAAACAATTTACCCCTTGGCCCGACCACTTAAACAAACACACTGTGAAAGAATGTCAATAAGGAATAATCACAAATTAGGTGTATACCCAAAGGTATTTGCTTCCATTTCATTTTCGGATAGGTTCATAGGTTGTATGGAACATCAGGGAAAGAACACAAGCAAGCAATTAAAGTTACAGTGAAGAGATCCTGTTATGCCCCTGAAGAGCTACGCATACTTTATAACCAATGCGCTTCCTCATCTGCAAAGTGAGATGAGTGGGGGGTGAGCTATCTCTAGATTATCTAGAGTCCCATCCAGGTCCCAAATGTTAGGATAATCATCTTACAGGAAAGAAAATTACCAAAGGAATGGAATAAGTTGTAAAATACCAATACTCTTTTTCTCACAGTCCAAAACCTATACACTAGTTTTCTCTACCCCGATCAAAACATCATGCTTTCTGCATCAGTTCTTTTTATTTGGTTATAACCTCTGTGCATGTTCCTACCTAATCCTACAAAAACCTCTAAAACTATCTTTTTCTTTGTATTAGTTCTATCTTACCATTTGTCTTTTCACGTCATCACTCCTACATACTTCTCATCTTTAAATAAACTAGCCTGTGTTCATAGGTGTTCATTAACACCTGAAAATGGTAAAACATATATCAACCATGATCAACCAGTTATTTACATTAAAAAAAACTCTTCTTCCCTAATACTACTATAAAAAATGTTTATATTCTTGCCTACCCTAATGAAATTTAAGCAAGTGAAGGCAGTGATTTAAGACGGGTCTCTCTACACAAATACACAAAATCATTATTTACTTTAGTATTCAAACGACCTCAAAAGTTATGAGAGGCATTCTTTTTTTCTTTAATATTTTTTAATATTTATTTTTGAGAGAGAGACAGAGTGCGTGCAGGGAAGGGGCAGAGAGAGGGAGACACAGAATCCGAAGCAGGCTCCAGGCTCTCAGCTGTCAGCACAGAGCGCGATGCAGAGCTCGAACTCATGAACCGTGAGATCATGACCTGAGCTGAAGTCAGACGCTCAACCAACTGAGTCACCCAGGTGCCCCAAAATGAGAGGCATGCTTAAGGGCAGAGAGTGGGTTTGTTAAATGACTGTGGGCAATTTACGAAAGGCCTTATCTGTCCACTAGTTTCTCCACCTATTAACATAAGGAGACTGCAGAGAGGTGTGAGATTTAAATACGAATGTTCTCAGGATAAAGCCAGAAAAATGATAAACATTCAATAAATTTTTCCCCCTATTAATACAAAATTAGTCAAACAGTCTCACACTTGAAAAAAAATACAATAAATCGCATGGAACTGTCTTCACGGTAGTCTTAAAGAAAAAAAAAACAAAACAATCTTAATCCCTCATATCCTTAACTGTTCCTACAAGGAAGACTCAATTATATAAGAAGGTCTTCAAAGCACTTACACTACAAATTAAAGACACAATCTTGTAATGGGTTTCTTCTGATGAAATATAACCAGTGATCACCATCCTTGCATAGAGCCATGCACTGGTAAGAAAAGATCATCTGCTACTTTTAGTGTACTCCATCCAGGGCTAAACATGAGGAAACACGTATTCAAAATCTCTCTGTTCCTTTTACTAATGAAATCTAACCCCTTAGCATTTGTATAAACATTAACAAAATTATGTAGCTGCATATTTAGACGTCAACAGAACAATTTCTAGATGTTTTTTATGGTATTATAATTCAGATTTCTTTGACTGCAAGCCTGAATAATGATACTGATATATCAGTGTGTACAGTGAGATAACTATATTTGACTACACATCAAATATATATTTAAAAATCAATTTGTAGGGGTGCCTGGGTGGCTCAGTTGGTTAAGTGTCCAACTCTTGGTTTCGGCTCAGGTCATGATTTCACAGTTTCACGGGTTTAAGCCCCATGTGGGGCTCTGCGCTGGCAGCATGGAGCCTGCTTGGGATTCTCTCCCTCTCTCTGCCCCTCCCGCATTCACACTGTCTCTCTCTCTCTCAATCTCTCTCAAAAAAAAATAAACTTAAAAAATTTTCAATAAAAATAAATTTGTAAAAGATTTCAAATTATAAGCTTAAAGTGGTATTTTATTAATAATGACTGCAAAGTCTGAAATTTATTTTCTACAGATCTCATTCACCAGAAAAACTTCATTGCTACATACTGGACTGTAACAGACAAATCTGCAAAAGAAACTTCTTTAATACTTCTCTTTAAAATGTGCGTGTGTACAGGGGCACCTGGGTGGCTCAGTTGGTTAAATGCCCAACTCTTGACATCAAGGTTCATGGGATCAGGCCCCACGTCGGTCCTGTGCTGACAGCATGGAGCTTGCTTGGGATTCTCTCTCCCCCCCTCTCTCTGCCTTCCCGTTCTCTCTCTCAAAATAAACAAATAAATACAAATATTGGGCTCAAAAGGATTATATAAAACTCAAATTCCTAAAACCTAAAACTCTAAAAATCAAATAAATCCAATACTTTTTGTGACTTATTTGAAGGTAAAACCTTCCCTAAACAGATCTGACCTCATTTCACTCACCATGAACATTCATGCTTCAATGCTAAAATATTAATGTGCTTGATTATGTGGAACTGCCTCTTACTCCTCCATTAGTATTATGTAATAATTATATGGGGGCAGGGGGTAGGTGACAGACAGAATACTTAATACTGAAACACTTCTGACTCCAAAGGCTTCCAAAAAAGTTTGGGGAACCTATACATCATACAGCTTGGGTTTATTTGAGAAATGTAACGTTAGCTCAGTAATAAAACTACTGGGTTCCAGAGTACACATCTATGGCCTCTGAGGAAAAAAAAAAAAGAAATTCAGTTTGTTCTTCAAAGAACAGAAGTTACTGGAATATTTCAGAACTCCAAAAACATTTTCAAGGTGCCTGGGTGGCTCAGTCAGTCGAGCGTCCAACTCTTGATTTCAGCTCAGGTCATTATCCCAGGCTAGTGGGGTCCAGTCCTGCGTCAGGCTCTTGTCAAGCACGGAGCCTGCTAAGATTCTCTCTCTCTCCCCCTCCCTCTGCTCCCTTTCCCTGCTTGTGCTCTCTCTAAAATTAAAAAAACATTCCCAGGGGCACCTGGGTGGCTCAGCTGGTTAAGCGTCTGCCTTCGGCTCAGGTCATGATCTCATGGTTGTGGGTTCAAGACCCGCATCAGGTTCTCTGCTGTCAGCACAGAGCCCACTTTGGATCCTCTGTCCCCCTCTCTCTGCCCCTCCCCTGCGCGCTCTCTCTCTCTCTCTCTCTCTCTCTCTCTCTCTTCATAAATAAATAAATAAATACCCCAATATCCTTATTAATTGTGCCTTGTAAATTGTAGTTGATTAGGAAGTGTTGTAGTTACACAGTGCATAGGGGGACTGTATGAACCTAATGCTTATACTGCCTTTTAAAATGTCTGTAGTTCCATAATTATTCCTAAAGTTAAAAAAACAAAAGCAAAAGTGCAATTCATTTTAAAATTTTCTTGGTAAGAAGAGTTTCCTCAGGGAAAAACTTACTGTTGACAGATGTAAAAAGCAAGTATAATAGAAAATATCTGAAAGCACAGGTCTGAAATATCTGAAAGCACAGGGCTTTGCTGCCTCTGGAATTCTACTTGCTTGGTAGAATTTCAAAAACAAAAGAGCAAGCTCAAAAAAAGAAGACTGACAAGACTGATTTGCCACTAAAACTAGCGAAAGTCCCAGTGTGTTAGGCTAAGTGCTGTGTTTAACTACTTTATATTCGACTACTATTTTCCAGTGAGGGGAAATAGTTTACAATTTAGTTATAATTCACACAGGAGAAATTTTCATTGTCAGATGATACAGGTACCACAAGTCTTAAGTGTTACAAAAACCCGGTTATCTGAAATAACCTCAGAAAAGGCTTTAAAAGCAAGGAAAGCAACAATAGATTCAAAGTAGAGGATCTGGAGAGTAGGAAAAACACGCTAGGACTTGGGTAGTGGAGAGACAGTAAACAGCAGAAATGGAAAATGGTAACAGCACATAAAATTTTATGCTTATATACAGTTATCTTTATATGTAAAACAGGGTTACCATATATTCTTTTAGTCTTCCCAGCCTCTCCCATTCCAGACCTCCCAGAATCAAGGTATATCTATAATAATCAAAGGGGTGAAAAGTTTCCTCTAGGACTAATCTGACAGGACAAAAAAGCCATCAGCAAGAGGATGCAATCACAGTATATGAATGGAATCAACCAATAATTTGCTTCCTGCCCAAACATTTAATTTTAATTTTCCTGGCTCTCCAAGTCCAGAAACTCGATTTCAGGTGGGTTTTTTGTTTCGTCTTGCTTTGACTTCAGGTGTTCTTAAGTCATTATAAAAGGATATATAACTGTACAGACTTGAGAGTAAAACAAATCTTTGCCTTATCCTCCACAAAAGATGAAATAAGCTAAGAATATAACATTTCAGTGTTGAATATTTGAGCTTTCTCTTATGAAAAAAACCCTATCTGATTTAAAGATTTATTTAAATACATATCAGTAATACAGACATATTCACTATCTACTAAACCAATATTTACATATTTTTAAAGTATGAACCCCTCACACCTGCATTTAAATCTCTGGGATCTACCTCAGACCTAATGATCAGATTTGGGGATAGGGTTCAAAACTCTACATTACAAATAAGAGTCTTGGCGGATGTTTACACACACTGAAATTTGGTGTAGCCACACCTTACATTTCAGAGTTGGAATGGACTGTTAATATCTTCATCAAGTGGTGACAAATTACAGTTTAGTAATAAGAACTCAAAGGTGTTTTTTTTAATCTTGAAAAGCCAACAAATCAAATGTAATTACTAAAGTTTTAGAGTTAAAAGCATTTTGGTTATTTTAAATCTTGGAATCGAAAAGTCTTATTTACATATTTTAAACAGAATAATTAATGTGTCAGCACAACTTATTTTTCATCCTAAAGCTATGTAACCATCAGAGCAGAGTTCTAGGGTCTGTTTTAGTCACAACTATACCCCTAGGGACTAAAGCAGAGTTTTATGTGTGTGTCATATGGCCTCCAAAACTGCCTGAGTGACTGAAGAATAAATTCTTCAAACATTCTAAATAAAGAAAGTGCACAGTTTCAGAAAAGGTCTTCATAACTTGCTACTTCTCTATTACCTATCAATTTAATGAGAAATGGCAGATGTATGAAGAGTACCCGCTACATTATTGTCAAGGAAGTTTGTTTTCTGTGTTTTGTCTTTCTTTTTGTTTTAAATCAAGTTGAAAATTCTGTAAGATTCTTTAATGTCCCTCATCTCCTAGGACTTCAATTTCAACTCCTTTGCATAGTATAGCATCAGTGTAAGGCAAGTAACTCCTCACTACTCATAACAATAAAACAATCAACTGGTTTTACTATTTATCCCACACCATATAGAAACTTCACTAAAAAACAGCCACACCATCATTTATGTTCAAAAGTGCTCAATGCAGGTACAGCAGAGATTTCTTAAAATCCACCTAACCTTCGAGATACAGACAAATGTGTGGAGAATTTCCTATATTGTTACAATTCCCCTTCTGGATAAAGGAAATAAAGGCTAAATAAAAACTGTAGGTTTATGTAGGGAAAATTTTTCAAATATATAATAGAGACAAAACTCTAAGGATCAGAGTTAGCCTTGACCATAAAAGCATTTCAATTTCTATTTTTTAAACAAGTTATCTCCCCAAGTAAAATAAAGCAATTGAACCAATGATAATTACCAAAAAGTACCAAGAACTTAAGCATCAGTATGTGAAGAAGGATCCATTAACACAGCCCTAGTCATAATCCAGCCAAAGACCTGACACGCAAGAATAAGAAATGTGGGTCCATTTTCATCTACTAAACCAAAGAGCCATCTCAAACCACCACCCACCACCACCACCTTCACATTTTTTTTAATGACTAAAGGTAAATATAATCTCTCACTGATGCAGGGGAGCTAAAGAAATTATTTTTTTTTTAAGTTTATTTTGAGAGAAGGAGGAGGAGCAAGGAGGGAGAGGAGGAAAGAGGAATTCCAAGCAGGCTCCACTCCGGCAGTGCAGAGATGGCTGTGGGGCTCGAATTCACGAACTGTGAGATCATGACCTGAGCCAAAATCCAGAGTTAGATGCTTAACCGACTAAGCCATCCAGGGGCCCCCTAAAGAAGAATTTCTTAATCTAGTCCAGAGCCATTATGAAACATCATATTCCTTTAGTTTCATTAGTTTACTCGATCAAATTATAAAATATACAAATTCACCAGGTATATACAAAATATAAAACATAGAAATTCATTACCCTACATATATATTCTTAATAATAAATAATTCTACATTGATAAAGTGACCCCTTGCTTTTCCTTCCTATTATACCTACGTTTTGATTCATCTGGACCTTTGTCAAAAACGATGGAAACACAAATAAAAGGTAAGTCTCAAAAATATCTGATAAAAGAAGTTAAATGAAAGGTATAAAGGTCTTATCTCTATTTTATTTATAAACCTCCCTCTTTTATACACAGAAAATCTTAAGAAACAATTCAAATTTTAAACTTATAAATGTGTCTTTTTAAAAAAATGAATTAAACTTGTGATCAATAGGAAGTCTCTTATGGGTAAGGCATTTTAAAGATTGGAGAATCTAGGCCAGAAAAATTTTATTTACTGTAAATATTTATATTATATTTACTATTTTATCATAAGAAAGCAAAAGTCATTTGGCAAATTTAACTTCAATAACTCTCTGGATCGTATTACAGCATATCTACCCTAAGCAAACAGAGAAGCTTCAACTAATACATCATGTTCAAACAAAGTTATCTGAAGTTCTGAGAACACAGAGGTAAGAAACTAATAATTGACAATTCTGAAATACTTGCTTAAAGACAACAAACCGATTGTGAGACAATTTTTTCTACGGTAGAAATTGTAGAATTCTAGAATTTCTATGTAGAAATCGTAGAATTCTAGAATTTCTACGTGAAAAAAGAAATTTGTAAAAATTTACAAGCAAAATTACTGGTAATGGTTTCAGAGAGGACTTAAAATCTAAATTTTAGATACTAGATTTTGTTGGTCTAAGAATGTTTTAATCTAAGGATCATCACCATCAGGATGCCTGGGTGGCTCAGTCAATTGAGCATCCAACTTTGGCTCAGGTCATGATCTCATGGTTTGTGAGTTCCAGCACCACAATGGGCTCACCGCTATCAGCGCGGAACCCGCTTCAAATCCTCTGTCCCCCTCTCTGTGCCCATCCCACCATGCCTGTGCTCTCTCAGAAATAAAGGATAAACAAATAAAAATCATCACTGTCACTGACAAGAAAATCTTAACAGAAACGTTTCATTTTAGTAAAGTTTGAGCTAAAAAGTTAAAAATGCCTCCTAGATTAATAATCCTCTATAAAAATGGATTACGATATATTCACTCACAATGATACTATCAGATAAAAGGACCAATCCCATTTGGCAACAGGTAAGAGAGACTGCGCTTGCCTATCATTCTCTAGTTCACTCATAATTTGACACACACAGATATGTAACAATAAGTGTAAACTATAGTTCACTGGGAACTGTGGAGACTTTCTTCCTCACAATCTAAAGCAGAATTGAAAAGGCCCTGAGAACAGCAATCTTAAGCTTAAACTAATTCTAGTAAGAGAAATTTGTAATGGATGAAGGCTTAAAACTATTTTTTTAAAAACCATAACCTATTTATCAAAGAAAGATCACACATTCATCCCCCTCCCCAAACCCACCCTAATGAAGCTTGGCTGATAGCTTTGGGGGTTTTTTTGAAGATTATGTTAGTTTACTTATTAAGTACACTAAACCTCATGCTTCAATCAAAATCTCACAAACTAATGAAAATTAAATAACATCCTAGGTTAAATACATATTTATTCAAAAACATAGTTTACATCCTATTATGTATAAGTGCTCATATAAAAATAAAGAAGTATAAGAAAAACTCAATAATCACAAAATTACAACACAGCATGGGAAACAGAAAAACTAGTACACATAGCACAGAAGCAAGAATAAAGTAAACAGAAATGGGTTTTTCTGAAGTGTTTAATTCTATTTCTTCCTTCCTTTCTCCCCTGTCAGTCTTTAGGGAAATAGTATATCAAAAAAGAAAAGATAAGAGTTCACCCTTGGTTGGATTCTTGGGGAGGAGGGGTTGGAAAAGAGGAGCTATTTAAGAGAGGAACCCGAAGTTTCTAGGCAAAAGGAACAGGTATAAGCAAAGATATTTTAACATCTTGTTTGGGGAGTTAAATTCGATTCTTAAATCACACACACACACAAAAAAAAAAAAAAATTATGGAAGTCCATGCAAAAGAGTTGGATCTAAACCAACTTACATGCAGTGGAAAGCCACTGAAGGATTTTAAGTAGGAAAGAAACACGACCAGATTTCTGGCAATACTCTGGAGGAGGATAGTTAGAAGACCACTACTAGACTCCATGTGATATTGAGGGTCTAAACAAAGCAGCAGAAAGAGAATACACAGGATATGAAAATTACAGCTAATCATGGTATATAAAAGATAAAATCCTGGGGGAAGTGGGGCTGGAGAATACTCTTGTATGTCTTTTATTTTTCCTTTCATTTTAACTACATTAGCTAATCATTAACTTAGAATCTATGCAGGAGATTAAATGACCCAACACATAAAGAGGTACTCATTACAGAAGAAAATAAATGAGGAGCACCTGGGTGGCTCACTCGGTTAAGCATCTGACTTCAGCTTAGGTCATGATCTCACAGTTCATGAGTTTGAGTCCCGCAACAGGCTTTGTACTGACAGCTCAGAGCCTGGAGCCTGCCTCAGATTCTGTGTCTCCTTCTCTCTCTGCTCCTCCTCCCACTCGTGCTCTATTTCTCTCTGTTTCTCAAAAATAAATAAACATTAAAAAAATTTAAAACAAAAAAGAAATAGAAGAAGAAAATAAATGAATCTACAAAATGGCTTTTAAGGCAAACCTGCTTTAAAAGAAACCAAACAGGGGCGCCTGGGTGGCTCAGTCGGTTGGGCGTCCGACTTCGGCTCAGGTCATGATCTCACGGTCCGTGGGTTCGAGCCCCGCGTCGGGCTCTGTGCTGACAGCTCAGAGCCTGGAGCCCATTTCAGATTCTGTGTCTCCCTCTCTCTCTGCCCCTCCCTGTTCATGCTCTGTGTCTGTCTCAAAAATAAATAAATGTTAAAAAAAATTTAAAAAAAAAAGAAACCAAACACATTACAGTGAGGAGTAAAACAAAAACTGTCTGGCATTTAAATAATAAAGCTAATATGGGGTGCCTGGGTGTCTCAGTTGGTTGGGCATCCAACTTTGGCCTAGGTCATGATCTCACGGTTCCCAAGTTCAAGCCCACGTCGGGCTCCAGGCTGACAGCTCAGAGCCTGTAGCCTGCTTCAGATTGTGTGTGTGTGTGTGTGTGTGTGTGTCTCTCTCTCTCTCAAAAATAAACCAACATTAAAAAAACTTAAGTAATGCAGCTAATAATTATGGGGGAAGAAAGTTATAATAATTGGAACTACATGCTATTTCCTAAAAATAAAAAAAAATTCAAATGTTGATAGTATAACATAACATTCTTTCCATCATGTTTAATTTCCCATCTTAATCTTAAGGATCATTTCCCAAGAGTAGTTAAGGGCTACATCATTTTTCCCAAATGCCTCTTTCAAACCTTAATATTCAAATTACTTGTAAGAAAATACCAAAACACTCTTTTGAAGAAATTACTACGTTTACATCTGTTTCCCTTCTTCAACTGTTAAGCAGGTTAACTCTGCCAGAACCTCATTTGACAATAGCTTTGCATAATGCATAGGATTTTAGTAGTTCTCCAACAAAGTTTTCACAGACTTCACGAAACCCTGTATCTTTCATAAGATCTGCTAGTTTATTTTATAATACAACCACTTCTCATCTCTTCATCCACTAAAATAATCCTAATCCAAGGCACCACCTCCTCTCTTCTAGACTGTTATTTGCTTCCTAACTTTCTACCACAATTCCAATGGCAGGGTCGATACAGTCTCTCCTCCATCCTCCACATGGGTACCCCAGTAAAAATTTTAAAATCTAAATCAGTTCCTGCTCAAAACTCTCTCATGACTTTCTATCATATGTACACCTCATTCATGTGTCAGCTTAAATACTGCCTCCCCGGAGAAGCCAGACTATACAAACTGACATAGAATCCTGTTGCCACCCCATAATGTGCCTAGTTTTTCTTCCTAAGGTACTACTTATATGCTTTGTACTATTACTACATCATGTATTTGCTTGTTTGGTATCTCTCCCAATCTCACACAGACACCTACCGAAAGGTAAACTCCAATAAAGGGCAGGGAGTCTGTCAACCATACTCCCAACAGCTAGAACAGTGCCCAGCGTATTGGAGGCATTCAATAAAGAGAGCCCATTAAATGAATGTAATACTATATTGTCACATGTTAATAAAACCCATCTGTAAGAAACTGAATAATAAAGACATGGACACAATAAAAAGAAACGCTACTATTAAACAAGAGAGGACAATGGGAATTGTCAATTTATTAGTGAATATTTTGTGAGATGACAATTTTTGCTTACCTGCATACACTCACGTAATATTCCACTGACAAAGATCCCATATATTTCAGAAAGTGAACATTAAACTTAATGATAACAATATCCCACAGAATGAGTCATTCCCAAGTGTTTTAAAGAAAATAAAATATAAAGGAAAAAAAGTTGAATAACACAGCTAAAGTGACTCCAGAATCAACTTGAACTCACAAGGATTCTCCACAAATGGTTAATGAGGAAAATATCAAATATCCCAGGAACCTTCATTCATTAGAACATTCCTTGTGCCCCTTTCCCCTGCCTATCATACCAAATCAGATATAGAGTTTTCCTGAACTGACAGAGGTTTTGAAGGGTAGTGTAATTTCTCATACTGGCACTGAACAGCCTGATAACCCACATGTTCTCCTGTAACTATCTGTCTGAAAAGCTTCCACTGGACCATTATCCTAAGTGGACTGGCAAGTTAAAAACATGTAAAATTGCTCTTCCTTTGAACAATTCAAGCAAAAAAGTTCAAGTTCAAATTTCAGGTAGTACATATTTCATCCACTAGAACTTTAGAGCTAGAAGGAACCAGTGACATTTACTATATTTCACAAATACGGTCAGTCATTACTGCTACTCTATAACCTAGGGAAACCATCACAAGCAAAACCAATACAATCCCTGGTCTCATACAGCATATAGAAGAAAAGACAAATTAACAATAGAGTGTTATGAAGAAAATACCAGGGAGATCTAAATAACAGATTTAATGCCCTCATTTTCAATCTGGGGAAAGTGATGTGCCCAAGAAAATTCAACAGGTCAGGGGAAAAGCCCAAGGTTTTACTTTATAACTTTTTCCCTAATATTACCTACCATTTCAATTATAGATTTTTAAGGTCATCTGATTTTAATTTACAAGATGTTTAAAGCTACTATTATTTCAAGAAATTCACCAAACTTTTAACCCAACAGTGAATTCATAATATTACTTTATTCTACTAACTATTCATGGCATGAAAATTCAAAGCATTAAAGAAACAGATGGGCCATCTGAATCTCATTTCTACATCGTGACCAAAAGTAATTTCTCAGGGGTTTTGTACATTACACAGAAAAGGCTTCCAAGGACTACTACCATATGTGCATTTTGCAACATAAATCCTAAGTAATTACAAGTTTGAAGCTTTGTACCTGTGTGATGGAGAAGGAGCTTCAAATTGAGGCACTGTGCTATCCTCACTGACAGGAGAATACAAGCCGCTCATTTCCTGAAAGCACAATTATCTGAGTTATAGGAGACACTCCAAACAGAAGAAGTGTAAATCAAAATGAGATATATCATATTCCTTTCCAATCCCAGGTTTTATTAGTCCATTTTGTCTGAACATCCAAATTTCTCAAAGCTTCCTCTCCTCAGAGTACAAAAGTAAGAATATTTAAAAAGTTAAGAGATAGCCTTTCTATGGTACACATTCTTAAAGAACTAGAAAGTCTTTAATAAATATTGTTCATGCCGAATTAAGTCACCAAATGTAGAAATGGTCAAATGTAAATATTTCAGATGAGATGTACAGTATACGATGTGAACAGTGAACAAGCTAATCATTAATCCAAGTGAGAATCTACTGATTAATATTAAGATGCACATGACAGTATGGTAACTGGATCATTAGGTTCAGCTCTCTAAGTAGAGAAAAATAGGATGTGCCTACTTTAAAAATATCCCTGCAAATATTAAGAAAAGTAACTGTCCTCTTGACTCAAATATTAGCTTTTTGAAATAATGACTTAAATTGTAACTCATTAACTCAGAGGAAGAAGACTCCTAATTAACTATTATTGCATAAGTTATGTACCTCTAACTCATACCAACAACCAGGCCTTTTATTATGTGCTCTTTTGATTAATGGAAAAGCAGCAAATTTCAAAATGCCACTAAAGATACATAATCTGACAGAACTACTTCTGTATAATCCAAACTCAGTTCAATCATGCAGCCAAGCAAGGGACATAAATATAGGAGTAACAAGTTAGGAATGTCACGTGGGATACCGAATTTCCACAAAATATTAAACTCAAGATCATTTCACATGTTCTACATATCAGCAAAAGAAAATTACAACACATGTGAACAATTTAAAACATACACTAAATGTAAATGTAGCTGCAGAAAATAACGTCACATAATAGCCTATGACCCTCCAAAAGGTCCTCCGATGGATTTCCATAAGTAAACTGTATTATACTATAAATGCCTAACTATTGTCCCTGTGTTCTCCTAACTCTTTGTAAATTAACCTTAGCACGGTAGATACATAAAGAATTATTTACTTAATAAAAGAAGAAAATTGTGACATCATTTTAATAATAACCGAGGGTTTTGTGGGAGTTAATTTAAGTTACTATGATAGCATACCAAGAAAATTATTTTTTTCAATCTACCCAAGAATAATTATGGCAATAAAACAGTGAAAACAAATTTAGAACACATTTTATCATAAAGTGTTCAGAATGCTTCTTCTATAAAAATGCACTCTGAATTAAAACTAAAGTAACATCTGTTACTTTCGATACAATGAAAACAAATCCCATAAATTCAAGGCAGTAATTTAAAGGAAAAGGGACAATTTCATGAAACTGAAAATTGCTAGAGATGTGAGAAATTCTTGATCTCTTACTTCCACTCTTTTAATATCCTCTTCCAAAACACTCAGCTCCTTCTGGATCTGTTCCAGTTGCTGCAGACAAAAGAGAGAGGGGGAAAAAAAGCCTAAACCAAACCACACTGGCATCACCATGGTCATAAAATAACTTCACATTTGGAAAATAATTCCTAGAAAACTGAGCACTAATAGGGATTGCAGGGATGAAAAATTGCAGACAAAAAGAGTTGAAAGTTCCATGTTAAAAAGTAAATGTAGAGACTTAATAATTAAGAAAACACAATTCTGTACTTCTTTAATGCAACACGGATTGACTTTATACAGACTTTATTAAGATACAAATGAACAAAAATGACAATGTGACTTAATAAAAATATAAAACGTCCAAATACTTTCGAATTACCTCATTTGTTAGTAGTTAATGTCAACATGTCTGTTGTTAACCCCATTTTAAAAATAGAAATTAGTTTCATAGAGGTTAAATCCCACCACCCAAAAGCAATCACAAGTTAGCATCTTAACATTTCCTTCCCTCTTAAGCATGTTTTTTAATTTTTAAAGTATTTTTTATCTTCTTTTTTAAGTTTATTTGTTGGGGGGGGGGGGGCAGAGACAGAGGGATAGAGAGAGAATCCCAAGCAGGCTCCACACTGTCGGTGCAGAGCCTAATGCAAGCCTGAACTCACAAACCATGAGATCATGATCTGAGCCAAACTTGGACTCTTAACCAACTGAGACACCTAGGTGTCCCTCAAGCATTTTTTTTAAAACATGTTTACAATATTTAATCTTTGATATCTTACCCACTGCATCATAACCTTTTCCCATGCCATTAAAATGCAAACATTTTAACTGCTAAATCACATTCAACAATATATTTAACCATTCTCATCTTACTAGAGATTTATGCTATTTGCCTGAGTGATTCTGGAACATGAGCCTGCATTTCAACTTTTATTAAAAGATTATTAGGGGGGCCTGGGTGGTTCATTGGGTTGAGCATCTGACTTTGGCTCAGGTCATGATCTCACAGTCTATGAGTCTGAGCCCCACATCGGGCTCACTGCTGCCAGCACAGAGCCCACTTCAGATCCCCTGTTCCCCTCTCTTTGCCCTTCCATTTCTTGCTCTCTCTCTCAAATAAATAAATAAATAAATACTTTTTTTAAAAAAAGGAAAGATTTTTTAAAAAAAAATATTATTAAAATGAAGTTAATCAAAAAACAAAATAGTTAGGAAGGCTTCATTATGTTAAACTGCTTTCCAGAAACACTACACAAATTTATATTTCTACCACCAGTATATATAAGCGACTATCTTAATGTAAACCAAATAAACAGAACCAATTTTTAAAATGTAAAATAACAAAAATGAATACTTCTACTTATCACAAGATGTGAAACAGGTTCTACTGCACATTAGGAAAATGAAAAGCACAGAAAAGCTAAATGACTTGTCCGAGATCACTCAGAACGTAAGTGGCAGAACTGGTGTTCAAATCACAGCAGCTCTCTTGCTCCAGAATTCATGCTGTTAAACCATTAAGCTATACTATTTCTTGAAAACAGTACCTCATTATTTAACCTTTTATTTCTTTAATGACTGGTAAGGGTAAGCAGACTTTCAAGGTTTTATTAACATTAGTACCTTCTCTTCTGTGGCAATACATACATAATGGGTAATATAATTGATAACTTACTGCTAATAAACACTGAGAAGAACAGGATTTAGAAAACTATAGCCCTTGCCCTCATGGAACTCAGTCCAGGGGAGAAATAAACAAGTAAGCCAACAGTTGAAATAGCGTAGGAAACATGATGATGATGGTATGCACACAGAATGTAAGAGAAGGTTGCTCCTAACATAGATGGAAAACTGGGGAACAGGGGAGAGGCAACTGGGTAAGTGAAATTAGATCTGAAATCAAATGAAAGGCTGAACCTTGAAGGACTAACAATTCTGCTAGGGAAAGCAGGGAGGAAAGAGAAAGATCTAAAAGCTATGATAAAGGAGAATAATAAATCTGAAGCTATGATAACGAATAAAATCACCCAATGTCAACCAGTTTGGTCAGCAGAGATGAGGAAAAAACGACATGGTAGGGAGAACAGCAATGTTTAAGAGATGGGCAAAGGACGATGGGGCAGCCCTGCACGAACTACCGTGAAATGCAAAGCGGCAGCCACACAACCCGAACACAAGACAGCATACTACCACAGAAACCATGGAGGAGTGGGGGGTGAGTGTAAAAAAATAATTAGCGTTTGTCAAAAGCTTTCAACTCTTCTATCCACCGTAATAAATTTTTCTCCACCCTAAAATTTTTCACTCAATACTCCCACCTTAACTGAAACCTTGCTCTCCCCCCAAAGACAAAGTCTATCTTGGAATTCTTTCAAATAAACGCTGATCAACTGATACTCACACGCCCCATGCTTCACAGGGGACTTACCACTTCTACTGCATATCATGCCCATTTCCAATAATCAGTCTTCTACTCCAAACCACTCTGGTCTGGTTCAATCTAAGCAGCCAAATCACTCTAGGGATCTTAGCCTTCTATAAACAACCCAGTCACTTCCTGTCATCACTGACGCCTCTTGTCTTTTGCCTTTTGGTTCATGCATATTTTCAACTCCAGTGATCTTAAGCTCTGATTCGACAAAGCATCCCATGGTCATCAATTAACCTTTATCATTAATTACCCTGAAATGTTCCACTCTTCAAATCTTTATTTAAACAAATGCTAGGGGTCTTTAGTATGAGCGCTTTAAAAATTAAATTTAGGGTTACCTGAGTGGCTTAGTCAGTTAAGCGTCTGACTTCAGCTCAAGTCAGATCTCACGGTTCGTTACTATGACTCCCACATTGGGCTCTGTGCTGACAGCTCAGAGCCTGGATCCTGCTTCAGATTCTGTGTCTCCCCCTCTCTCTGTCCCTGCCCTTTTAGTACTCTCTCTCTCTTTCTCTCTCTCTGTCTCTCTCTCTCTCAAAAATAAATAAGCATTTTAAAAAAAGTTACATTTAGGGGCGCCTGGGTGGCTCAGTCGGTTAAGCGTCCGACTTCAGCTCAGGTCATGATCTCGCGGTCCGTGAGTTCGAGCCCCGCGTCGGGCTCTGTGCTGACCACTCAGAGCCTGGAGCCTGTTTCGGATTCTGTGTCTCCCTCTCTCTCTGACCCTCCCCCATTCATGCTCTGTCTCTCTCTGTCTCAAAAATAAATAAACGTTAAAAAAAAAATTTTTTTTTAAGTTACATTTAAAAGAAAGATGAGGGGCGCCTGGGTGGCTCAGTCACTTAAGTGTCCGACTTTGGCTCAGGTCATGATGTCACGGTTTGTGAGTTCGAGCCCCACATCAGGCTCTGTGCTGACAGCTCAGGAGTCCGGAGCCTGCTTCAGATTCTGTGTCTCCCTCTCTCTCTGCTCGTCCCTCACACTCTGTCTCTTTCTAAGTAAAATAAAGATTTTTATATATATGAAAAATGAAAGTAAACATCTACAATATCAACATCCAAAGATAGCCAACATCACTGGTAGGATACATAACATACAATAACTAAGATCAAATTAATAATTTTCATTCCACTTTTGAACTTGAAACACCAGAAAAAAATTCCAATATCTCCTGAAATCCCAAATTATTAAACTCAATAATTTATTATTATTAAACTCTGAAGATAATGTCCCATCCTTTTAGTATCCCAAAAAGCTCTGGCTGGATAACATACATATTATTATATATGGATGATGCTATATATGAGGTGAACTACACAAAACTGCCAGTGTTCAACAATTTTTACTTCCAAAACCAGTAATTTCATATGGTTCAACTTAAAAAAACTATCACACTAGAATAAATATCCTGAGTATATATCATTTGTTCTCCCTGGAAAATGGGAGAATTTTTGTTTTAAGATTTCAATTATACTCTACTTTTTTTTTGAAGACAGAATAAGTTCACAGACAATCAAAAACCTGGGAATATAAAAATAAAAATATTATAAAATCTAAAAATAAAACTAAGGTACAAGTGCTGCCCTAATATATACATGTAGAACATAAAACAAAATGATGTAACCTACCTATGTGAAAAAGCCTGAAAAAGTATCAAGACAAAAAAAATTTTCAAGATTGGAGAAATGGAAATCACTTAGCACATATTAAATCTGCGACATTTACATTTAATGATGAGATTCTGAAGGGGTTCAGTTAAGTTACTGGGGCACTACGATACTGTGATTTATAATAAGAAATTCATAATTGGTCTTATTCGGCTCCTGGACACAGCTCCTAAAATGCTTGATGGTAAGTGTCCTTCTGTGTGCTTAATGACATGACTGGTGGCTGGCGCTCCTGTAGAGCCTCCAGATGAGGGCTGGTTGCCAAGGGAACCAAGTATATAATTAGGTTGGGACTTTCAGCCCACTACACCATGCCCAGGTAAGGGAGAAGGACTGGAGATTGAGTTTAGTCACACCTTTGCAATGAAGCCTCCAAAAAATCCGCTAACAGAAGGTGTTTGAAGGGCTTCTGGTTTGGTGAACACGTGGAGATGCTGAGAGGGGGGTCACACCTGGAGAGTGTATGAAAGCTCTGGGCCCCTTCCCATCTACCTTGTTCTGCACATCTCTTGTATCTGGCTGCTCCTGAGTTGTATCCTTTTATAATGAAGTGGTAACCTAGCAAGTAACTGTTTTCCTTAGTTCTGCAAGTTATCAAACCCAAGGAGGAGGTCATAGGAACCTCCAATTTATAGTCAATCAGAAGAACAGGTGACAAGGTGAACTGCAATTTGCATCTGAAGTGGCATCTCAGTCTTGTGGGACTGAGCCATTAACCTGTGGGATCTGAGGCTAACTCCAGGTAGACAGTGACAGAATCGAATTGCACTGGAGGACACCCAGTTGGGTGTCCACAGAGAACTGAAGAACTGCTTATGTAAGAATCACTCACATATATGGTAGCCAGAAGTATGAGAGCAGAGTGATAAGGGAAGCAAGTATTTTCCCATCAGGCAACAATGCAAGACACTACAGTAATAGAAAAGAGAAGAAAGACACAGGACAACAATTCTAAGGAAATAGAAAAGAGAATTAATCTAAATTCACCCTTCAAACATGTTTTGTAACTGGGAGCAGCAGGATCTAGAATAAAAGTATAAATCAGAGTTGAAGAATGTTTTGGTGATATGGAGAAAGTCCACAAAGATAAACTACCATTACCTGGATGAAAACTGATCACAAATTGGGAATGATATCCAAAATCAACCCTGGATTGTATCATCATGAGTTTAGGGATTACTAAAAATAATAATAAATACATATGATGGAGAAATGCTTGAAGCTCAGTCTTAAACCTGTATTAAGGCACTTTCAACACAGCATGATGTACCAAAACCCAAAGAAAATTTAAAGAAACATTTAAATTTAATAAGTGAAGGTTAAAAAAAAAAAAAAGTGAAGTTTCAGAATCCCTTAAGACTAAAATGTAAAAGAATTCAAAAATAAAGAGCCCCCTTTTACAGACATTTGCTTTGCGGCTTATAGATGTCATTTGTACTGAGTTACTGACCTACACATGATTTAATAAAAATATGCTAAAGTGTTAAACTTAATGTTTAAACTTTGTTTTTTAAAAGATAATATAATTAGAATAAATTGTAGCTGCCAAGACTATTTCAAACATCTGACATTTTCAAATCTGAAAAAAAGAATACTGGAACACTTTCAGGAAAAAGAAAATGGGTGAAAAACGAGAATAGCAAATTTTCATGTACTATATATAAAAACTATAATGAGATACCAGTGTATACCTATTAGAGCATCAAATCCAGAACAACGACAACATCAAATGCTGACAAGAATATACAGCAATAGGAGCTCTCATTTATTCCTGGTGGGAAAGAAGAATGGCACAACCACTTTGGAAGACAGTTCAGCAATTTCTTTAAAAAGTAAACATAATCTTAGCATGATTCAGTAATCATGCTCCTTGGTATCTACCCAAAGGAGTTGAAAACTTATGTCCACACAAAACCATATTTATAGCAGCTTCCTTCATAACTGCTAACACTTGGAAGGAACCAAGATGTCTTTCAATAGGCAAAGTGTAAACATTATCACATTCAGACAACAGAATGTTATTCAGCATGAAGAAATGGACTTTCTGGGTTGTAAGGGTGGCTCAGTCGGTTAAGCGTCCGACTTTGGCTCAGGTCATGATCTCACAGTTCATGAGTTCAAGCCCCACACTAAGCTCTGCACTGGTGGTGCAGGGCCTGCTTGGGATTCTCTCTCCCTTTCTCTCTCTGCCCCTTCCCCATTTGTGCACTCTCTCTCTCTGAAAATAAATTTAAAAATAAACTTTAAAGAAGAAATGGGCTTTCAAACTATGAAAAGACATGGAGGAAATTTAAACACATATTACTAAGTAAAAAAAGCCAATGTGAAAGGCTACATAGTGTTTAATTCCAACTCAATGACATTCTGGAAAAGGCAAAACTAAGGAAACACTAAAAAATCAGCGATTGCCATGGGTTGGAGATAAGGAATGGGATGAACAGATGGAGCACAGAGGAATTTAAGGGCAATGAAAATACTCTGTATGATACTATAATGATGGATACATGTCATTACACATTTCTCCAAACCCACAGAACGTACATAACCAAGAGTGAACCCCAAAGTAAACAACAGACTTTGGGTGATTATAACATGTCAGGTTCATGAATTTTAACAAAGATACCCTCTGGTGAGGGATATTAATGGGGGAAGCCTTTGCACATGTGAGGGCAGGGGGTATATGGAAAATCTCTGTACCTTCTCACTTTTGCTGTGAACCTAAAACTTCTGTAAAGAAACAAAGTCTTTAAAAATATATGGAAGACGTGGTTACACTTATTCTAAGAGTTATTACCAAAAACAAAGCAAATTTAGCCATATGAGGTACAAACTAAAGTTATACCACCACCCCATAAATATACACATACTTAATACATAAATCCTATAACAGCAGGCAGGCTTAATTATAAGCCTTCATTCAGCCCCCTGATTGTAATTTTTTTTTTTAAGTTGAGAAGAAAGCATAGAACAAGCAAGACAAAAAAAAAAAAAAAGAGAGAGAGAGAGAGAGAGAGAGAGAGAGAGAAAGAAAGAAAGAAAAGGAAAGAGAAGAAAAAAGAAACTGGACCACAGGTGACATATGGAGATGGCTTACTTAAAAGCAAATGTAGGGGTGCCTAAGTGGCTCAGTCAACTAAGCATGTGACTCTTGATTTCGGCTAAACTCATGATCTCAAGATCCTGAGCTCAAGCATTGCCCTCCTCCCCCCAGCACCCCACCTTGAGGCTCCAGGCCCAGCCTGGAGTCTAATTAAGATATTCTTCCTCTCTCTCTCTCTCTCTCTCTCTCTCTCTCTCAAAACAATTTAAAAATTAAAATGTTTTTAAAAAAACAAATGTAAATAGATATCAACACCAGTACTGTGTGATAAGTTACAAATATAAGGTAATATCTACAGCAACCCTTAAAAAATGTATACAAAGAAATGTACTCAAAACCATTATGAATAAATAAAAATAAAATTCTAAGAAGCATTCAGATAACCCTTAAGAAGAAAACATAAAAAAACAGGGGCACCTAGGTGGCTCAGTTGGTTAAGCGTCCAACTTCAGCTCAGGTCATGACCTCATGGTTCATGAGTTTGAACCCCGCATCAGGTTCTGTGCTGACAGCTCAGAGCCTGGAGCCTGCTTCTGATTCTGTGTCTCCCTCTCACTCTGCCCCTCCCCTGCTCACACTCTGTCTCTCTCTCAAAATTAAATAAACATTAAAAAAAATAAAAGAAAAACAACAATAACAAAAACCGAGGTGCCTGGGTGGCTAAGTCAGTTAAGCGTTAGACTCTTGATTTCAGCTCAGGTCTTGATCTCAAAGTTCGTGAGTTTGAGCCTCGCATCTGGCTTGCTACTGTCACTGCAGAACCCACTTTGGATCCTCTCCAGCCCCTCCTTAGCTCTCTCCCAAAAATAAACATTAAAAAATACATACATATATATATATATATATATATATATGTATGTATTTAAAAAATAATATAAAAAAATGAAATAACAAAAACCAACACACAAAGGAAACATAAAACAAAGAATAAAATGGTAGGCTTAAGCCGTAACATTTCCATTAAATGTAAATGGTCTAAATATACTAGGACTGATTCCGGAGGAGTGGATAAAAAAAACTCTTGCTATCTTTAAGAAACTCACCTCAAATATAATTATTCAGTAATTCATGTAACAAGGAAACAAAGACTCAGTAAAGATGCAGAAATGTTTTGCTACACATTTAACAAATTTTACATTGCAGCATGCAATTGCAGAAAAAACAGTCTTTTTCAAAGACAAATCTTTCAAAATTTAACCAACAGGTGAGAGTGCAGATATCATATTTAATATCTGGAGGACATTAAACACCAACTATTTACTGATAAAACACCATCTATTTACTGATAAAAATAAATAGGAATAAAACACCAACTATTTACTGATAAGAATGTAATTAAAACAGCAATCAGTAACAAAAAGGCAACAAGAAAACTCCAATGTCCAAGTAATAATTTCACTTCTTTTTTTAATGTTTGTTTATTTCTTTTAAGAGAGAGAGAGAATCCCAAGCAGGCTCTGTGCTGTCAGCGCAAAATCTGACATGGGGCGTGATCTCACAAACCCTGAGTTCGTGATATGAGCAGAAATCAAGAGTAAGATGCTTAACCTACTGAGCTGCCCAGGAGCCCCCTAATAAATTTACTTCTAAATAACCCATAGGCCTAAGAAAAACTGTAATGAAAATTAGAAATTCTCTTGAACTAAGGAATAAATAAAATACCATACCGAAATCATCAGATGCAACCAAGAAAAAATTATGGCCTTAAATCCCTATATTAGAAAAAACAGTATGCATAATATGTACATCCAAGTTAAGAAATTAGAAAAGGGATAATAAAATAAAACCAAAAAAGTAGAACAGTAGAAATTATAAAGCGCATAAGTTAGTCAAATGGAAACCAAAAATAAAAAGAGAACAGAAACAAAGCCAATAGTTGGTTCTTTTAGACAGACAGACTCATAAAACTGGCAAGAGTGAATCAAGAAAAAAAAAAAAGGAAAAGGGAAAGCAGCAGTAAGCAAAGTCAGGAATGAAAGTTATTACTAAACACTCTGGGAGGCGTTCAAAACTTAATATTAAGACCAACCTTACACCAATCCATTTGAAAATTTAGATGAAACAAACAACTAGAAAAAGCATAACATGTCATAGGTGATATTTAAAACAAAAACTGAACAATCGTAACTGTTGCATAACAGTTATTCTGTTATTCTGTAAGAGAATAAGCATAACTGCATAAGCACGTTGTGTTGCAGTAACTAATCAATAGTTTAAAACTTTCTGCAAACAAACAACAAATCCAGAGAGTTTCTTCAGTAAAATCATTAAGCATTCAACAAAAATATCCTCCCTAGACTACACAAACTCTTCCAGAAAACAGAAGGAGGGTACATTCCCAAACTCATTTGATAAAATAACAAACTTTATAGCAAAGCTGGACAAGATCAGCATAAGAAAAAACTTATAGGACAATCTCACTAATGAAAATAGATGTAAAATCCTAAACAAAGTATCAGCAAACCAAACAATACAGAAGAGGATATACATCATGGCCAAGTTTGGTTTACACTAGGAATGCAAGTAGGGCAAACAACCATCCTGGGGTGGGGGGGTGGGGGGGTGGGGGGGCGGTGCCGGTTCCTAGAATGCAGAATGTTCAGTGATAAAACTAGAACATGCCTGGGCAAATCAGGATGGATGATCACCCTAGCTGCAAAGCTAATTGACCCTTTTATGTTAAACCAATTTAATTATTCACATTCATAGAATGAAAAAAAGTATCATCTCAGATGCACAAAAATTTTGGAGAATACTCCATCCCCACTAATGATTAAAGGGAAAAAAAAAAAGTCCTCTTAGGAAACTGGGAATAGAAATTTACTTCCTTGAACAATAAAAAGTACCTACAAAAAAACCTACAGAAAACATCATACCTAATGGTGACACGTCGAAAGCTTTCACTTTGAGATCAGCACCAAGACTAGGATGCCCCGCTATCACCACTTCTATTCATCATTGTACCGGATGTCCTAGCCAGCAGAGTAAGACAAGAGAAATAAATAAAAGATATAAGGATCATAAAGAAAGAAACTAAACTGTTAATACTTGCAGATGACGATGTGTATACAGAAGACATAAAAGAATCTACAAATAAATTATTAGAATTAATAAGAATTTAACAAGGTTGCTGGATAAAAAAATTACCTATAAAAATCAACTATATTTTTATGCACCAGCAACAAACAGCAAGAAACTGAAATTGAAGACACAGACATTGTTTATAATAGTATAAAAAAAAAAAATTACTGAAGAGCTAATAAATCTAAAACAAAGGTGTGTAAGAATTCCCTAAAAAATATCCAAATTGTGAAGGACATTCTTAAGGACCTAATTATATACAGAGAAATCCTTCATTCATGGGTCAAAAGCCTCAATATTGTATATGGATATACTCTCCCAAATTGATCTACGGAGTCAAAGTAATCCCAGTTTAAAAAAAAAAAAAAATCACAGCAGGTTTACCATGTAAATGTACCAGCTGGTTTTAAATTTTATATAGAAAGGGGTGCCTGGGTGGCTCACTCAGTTGAGCGTCCGACTTCGGCTCAGGTCATGACCTCACGGTTCGTGGGTTCAAGCCCCGCGTCCAGCTCTGTGCTGCCAGCTCAGAGCCTGGAGCCTGCTTCAGATTCTGTGCCTGGAGACACAGCATCTGCCCCTCTCTCTGCCCCTCCCCCACTCACGCTCTGTCTCTAAAAAATAAAAAGTTAAAAACATAAATAAAATAAAATTTATATAGAAATAACAAGAGCCATAGATAGCTGAGAATTTCCTAAAGAACAGTAATTTAAAGTTCTAGTATTTACCACAACATAGTTCTGCAAAAAGATAGACAAATAGACCAGTGAAGCAGAAAAGAGAGCTTAGAAATGGACCCTCACATACATGGATACATTATGCATGACAAAGGTCGTGCTTGAGAACAATAGGAAAAAGATGGACTTAATTAAGGATGCTTGGACAAATGGGTATCCATATGAAAAGTTGCCTATCCTTCACATTATACATGATAATCAATTCCCAAGTAGATTATAATCTGAATGTCAAAAATAAAAATAAATAAATAAAGCTTCAAGTACTTAATATGGCAAAATGTCCTCATGACTGCAGGTGGGAAATTCTGTATCTAACTCAAAAGGTAGGGAAGACCAATAACTCTAACTCTATTAAAAACAGGGGCACCTGGGAGGTTCAGTTGGTTAGGCACCTGATTCCTGGACTCTTGATTCTGGCTCAGGCCTCAATCTCATGGTTCCTGGGATCAAGCCCCAAGCGGGGCTCTATGTACTGAGAGCGTAGAGCCTACTTGGCATTCTCTCTCTCCCTCTCTCTTTCCCCTCCCCTGCTGGTGCTCGAGCTCTCTCTCTCAAATAATAAACTTAAAAAAAAAAAAAAATAGAAACTTCTGTTAGTCAAATGACATCATTAAGGTAATGAAATAAGCAGCCCAATTAGATGGGAGAAAATATCTACTAAAGATAGAGATAGAGAGTTCAAAGAATTTTTCTCTAGAATATATAAACAACAAACCATTAACAAAATTAACTAAATAGAAAAGATGCAAAAAACTTTAAACAAGTACTTTACACATACACAAAAAACCCAATCAGCCAATAAAAAACATAGTTTAACTGGTGCTCAACCTCATTAGTCATTAGAAAAATGCAAATTAAAACTACAAAGAGATAGCAATACATATTCCCCAGATTAGCTAAACTGAAAAAAGTCTATTGTGATACCAATAGACTTTTGGCAAGAATACAGTGCAGTAATAACACACATGAAACACCTGTAGGAAGAGTAACTAATACAACTACTTAAGAAAAGTTTGTTATCTACTAAGTTTGAAGATATATTTTGTCCTATGACTCATCAGCTCCACTCCTACATACATACCAAACAGATATACATGCATATATATGCCTGGGTACATACATAAGATAGTAGCATTGTCTGTGAATAGCCCAAAACCAAAAACAACTCCAAAGCCCATCAACCACAATGCTTGAATGCGGTATATTCAATTAATAAAATACTATGCAACAAAACTAATCTACTATAGCCATATACAATATGGACGAACCTTAAAATTGAGTCTCAGACAAGAACAGAAATAAACAATACATGCTGAAGTAAATCTTTTGAAGTTCAAAAAAAGAGAGACTCATAAATACTTAGGCATCAAAATAATAAAGAAAAACAGGGAGGTGATTAATTATCAGAATACTGACCCACTTAATGGACAAGGGAAAAAGCAACAATCTGGAAAGGTTAGGCAGGAACCTTGGGAGTCCCAGCAATAACCTGACTGTTTAATCAGGACAGTGGTTACATGGATGGTCATTCTATAAATCTTTAAACTGTAAATTTGTTTATGGATGTTTTTATTTCATATAAAAACAATATAAAATTAATTCACTGGAACTCCAAACAAAACCAAAAAGAAACCCAAGACTTACTTATCAAAACTGTCTACTCCTGAGACCAATATTACATATGTTAACTAACTTGAATCTGAATTAAAAAGAAAAAAAAAAAAAGCTATGGCAACTGAGTGGCTCAGGTGGTTAAGCATCTGACTTGATTTCGGATCAGGTCATGATCTCAGAGTTCATGGGATCGAGCCCCACACTGGGTTCTGCGCTGACAGTGCAGAGCCTGCTTGGGATTCTCCCTCCCCCTCTCTCTCTCTGCCCTTCCCCAGCCTGTGCTTGCTCACTTGCTAGCTCACTCTCTCAAAATAAATAAACATTTAAAAAAAAAAAGAATGAAAAAAAAAAGCTGTCCTATTTCAGTAAATTAAACAGGTACCACAAATGTCCAGAAACACATTTTGAATTTTTTTTAAATATTTTTAATGTTTATTTTTGAGAGAGAGAGCAAGAGAGAGAGAGAGAAAGGCAAAGAGAGAGAGAGAGAGGGAGAGAGGGAGAGAGAAAGCGAGCCTGTGTGTGTGAGCAGGGGAGGAGCAGAGAGAAAAGGGTACAGAGGATCCACAGCAGACTCTGCCCTGACAGCAGGGAGTCCAATGCAGGGCTCAAACCCATGAACCATGAGATCATGACCTGAGCTGAAGTCAGATGCTTAACCGACTGAGCCACCCAGGTGCCCCCAAAAGTTAAAACTAAGTCAAATGAAATATAAGGCAATCATTTAAATGCTGGTACAAATTTGACTTTTACCTTAAACCCAGGGCCCTTTTGTTCCATCTGACCATGAAGAAAGAATAACATGTTCATTTAAATATATTTACTTATTGGGGCACCTGGGTGGCTCAGTTGTTCAGCATCCAACTTCTGACTTCAGCTCAGGTCATGATCTCACAGTTTGTGAGAGTGAGCCCCACCTCGGGTCTTTGCTGACAGAGCAGACCCTGCTTGGGATTCTCTCTCTCTCTCTCTCTGCCCCTCCCCCTCACTCACATGCATTCACACTCCTCTCTCTCTAAAAATAAATAAAAACTTTAAATATTTATACTTATCAAATGCTGTGGTAGGCAGAATCTAAGCCTCCAAAGATTCCCACTTAGTATTCACACCCTTGTGTTAATTACCTCTCCTGCTGTGGGTTGGACCTAACGATTTGCTTCTAATGACCAGAAGATAGTACATGTGCTGGAATGTAACTTCCAAATTGGAGTGACTGCTGTCTTCAAAATGTTCTTTCCTTCTCACTTGCTCCCTCTGAGAGAAGCCAGCAGCCATGTAGTAAGCAACCAATGGAGAAGTCCATTTGCCATGGTATCGGTATCCCTTTCCAACAGCCAATGGGTGAGCCTGGAAGGATTCCTATCCCAGGCGAACTCTGAGGTAACTGCTACCCTGGCCAACATCTCGACAGTAGCTTGCTAGAAACCCTGAGCCAAGGCACTCAGCTACATTGCACCACGATTCCTGACCCAAGATATTAAATGTTTAATGTTTCAAGCCATTAAATTTGATGGTAACTTGTTACACAGCAATAGGTAACAAATGCAAACGCCTACCATGTGTCCTCTTAATATCTGAAAAAGAGTCAGTAGGGAAAATTAACTCAAAAACGAAAAATTAAATGTAGGATTCTAATAGCCCTAAAATACTAGCAAGATGTGATATTGAAGCAAATAAGTATGTTAAATCTGAAAAGCAGATTTAACTTCTTAGATTGGTATATATAAATATCTAAACCAACGTGCATCATGACCCCAATAAAAGTTAAGTATAAGATCACAAAGTTAATTTTCAAAGTCTGAATGTTAATCTTAGGAAAATAAATTCAAAAGTAGTACTCTGCCGCCTGGTCAGCCTATACTTTGATTGAATAAGTTCAAGTATAAATTACACAACAGGACATAAGACCTCTAACAACAATATTCATTTTGAGGATTAAGTATGCAAATATACTTCATAATATATGTGAAAAAATATAATCACTTCATTCTGTGGGTACTAAATTAATCAACTAAATTCCTAGACTAAAGTTTCTTATGATTACATATCACTACTGGTACCTGACTCCAATTATGGAGAAATTTATGAAATTCAATCAAAGTAACTGATAAATTTTTAAAGTCTATTGACATAGCACTAAATTTTCAAATGTTTTAAACTTTGTTAACCTTGCTCCTCAGTGTCTCTTACATAATTAAACCTGAAATACTCAAAGCATGGGCACAACAACAAACAAAGAAAACCAAAATGTAGTAATAACAATATAATCAATACACAAAATAGATATCAATATCCAGAAGTACTCAGAACTAGTGCACTTCAGAGTTAAATTGCCCACAGTAAGAAAATATGGTTCAAAATGGAAAAAGAAATCATTCAATCACAAAGATCAATCTAAAGTCAAACTATAAAATTCTACAGTACAATTAACCCAGACATTTAATTGCAAAAACACAGAAACACAGATACTAAGAGCTATGGATCAAAAGCGGTATCCTAGAAGGTACTATTAGAGGCCCTCAACCACCACATCCGAGAGAGGAAAAATTACAATTACAAGGATGAATTATTTACTAGAAAATAATTTTCTGTTGATCTCTCCCATTTCTGAACATCCTGTCATAGCTTTAGTTCCAAATTATCTTTTCAAGGATGTTTCTACAGCAAACACAGAAATAGTGAATTTGCCTGTGACAGAGGGCAGATTTATTTTCTGATCAATATGATAAAAATAATATCTCCCTGCAGGGCAAAGACTAGATATGTTTGCCAGAGACCCTTTTAAAAGCCTGGGATTTCTCAAACTCGGGGTTCCTTTGTTGTTACATAAATACACTGTATGTGCAGCACTCGCCTGAGCGCATCTCTACGACACCCTGGTGAGACTTGAGGTTCAGAGAAAACATACAAACATGAAGCAGGTGCACCAAATGTGCCCACAATAAAATCCTCTATCTCCAGCCCAGAAGTCTCATGTAACTGACAGCACAAATGAAAGTGTTACAGGCTAACTTGTGAGATTGCTAGTAAGGTAATAATCTCAGGATCTTCACAGTTTTTTTAGAGTTATATACTGTATCCTTTTATTACCTGAGACATTTTAAAATCTAACAATTTTGTTGCAAGCATTAACAGACCCCTAGAAAAGCAGTGAAAAACCAGGGTCTAATAAAAACCTTAAATAATTCAGGACACAGGGACTCCTGGTGGCTCAGTAGGTTAAGCGTCTGACTTCAGCTCAGGTCATGATCTCATGGCTCGTGAGTTCGAGCCCCACACCAGACTCTGTGCTGACAACTCAGAGCCTGGAGCCTGCTTTGGATTCTGTGTATCCCTCTCTCTCTGCCCCTCCCTGGCTCACACTTTGCCTCTTTCTCAAAAATAAATAAACATTAAAACAAAAACTTTTAATAATAACTCATGACACAGATAATGACCAGCCATTTACTTAACCCTCAGACACCCTCATGTTTGGACTGCACACTTAATTGAGTCATTTACTCATTCATTATCACGTAATTCCTCATGTACTTAATCCCATGTTCAATGAGTTTAAAGTTTAAAGCAGAAAGAAGCGTATGTATGAAACTACTGCAAAATAATTTCACATTCTGTCTTAAAAAGTTGGGAGGTATGTATGCGATATGAAAAACTATCACTTTTCCAAAGAATTTTCTATGGCAAAAAGATGTTGAGTGTACATTATTAAAGTAATAATTTTATTTCCATATATCATAAAATTTTCAGCTTTGCTACGCAACGTGTGGTCCAAGGACCAACAACATCATCACCCTGAAGCTTCCTAGAAATGCAGACTATGGGGCTCCAAAACACACCCCCAATCAGAACCTGGATTCTAACTATCTTCAGGTGATTCTTATGAAGATCAAAGTTTAAGTAGCCACCAAAAGAAAAAAAGAGAGGAATAAATTTTAAATTTATAATGAAAATGTTTTTGTTAATAGACATATTAAAACCATAATTATTAGCTCCGTAAAGCTTAAGTTTAAGAAAACAAGTGAAAAACCAGATAAAGAATATTTAGCTATCAACAGTATCATAGTACAGGAAAATCCAATTGGAACAAAGTAAGAAAAAGTAAAAACAGATATCACGAATAATCGAAACAAGGAAACATCAAACTAAGATAATGTAAGGTTCTGACAACACACACTAATCATACTTCATCACAATAAAAACATCTCTCTTTAGTTTCAAAAACAGATGGCCTAGAACTGAGCACATAATAGACATTACATGTATTTTCTAAGGGAATAAAAAAATCTTACTTAGAAATCTTAAAATAAAAATATAAGAGATTTGAGGACAGTTCAGAATTTAAATGTAGAACTCCTTTTTGAAGTTATATTGGCATTCTCCCCATAATACAGAATTTTGCCTTTGATTTTCCCATATTTTGTACACGTGTGAAATGATTGAAGAATTTTATAAATGTCAAATGAAAAAAATCCTGATTATAAGATTATTAATAAAAAGTTACCTTTTAGCTATCCTGCATGACATACTTTCCAAGTTCCAAACAGGCAGCTATGTTTTTGCCTGTTTTTCCCCCCAGCATACATTTCTGCCATAAGAAAAATACCTAAGACTTTATTATCTAAAGTTCTGAAGTTCTCTTTTCAGGGTGTCATTTGATAATTCTATTTTCTGTTCTTTAGAGCTTTGAGGTAAGTCACTGTATTCAATCCTACAGAAAACTTTTCAGTACATCTCCAAAAAGGGATTTTTAAAGTACCAATTTGTAGGGGTACCTGAAGGCTCAGTCAGTTAAGCATCCGACTCTTGATCTTGGCCCAGGTCACGATCTCAAGATTCATGGGATCGAGCCCCACGTAGCCTGCTTGGGACTCTCTCTCTCTCCCCCTCTCTCTATGCCCCTCCCCTACTCACGTGCTCTCTCAAAATAAATAAACATTAAAAAATAATGATAAAGTATCCAAAGAAAGTAAAAAATAATAAAAATGTTTTAAAAATAATAACAAAGTACCAAGTTCTAAAGGTAAAAGTTAAAATAACAAAGCATAAGGAAACTGCCTACAACTCAAAAGCCTTTTTTAAATGTTTAAATAAACTTTTGAGCATGAAATGCCTTTACAAAAATGGGCAATAATAGGAATAGTCAACAGTAAATGAAACATTATGTAAAACATACAAAATAATATACCTCTCTCTTATTTCTTCTTGCAACCTTGAGGAATTCCATAAGGATCTGTAGTTGGGCTGCATGTGATTCCTATAACAGAAAATTATAATTGTTCTTTTAAAAACATGACTATGAGTTCAAAGTTTTCTTTAACACTGCAGTATAACCAGTATGAAACAACTTCATGCATCCATTTAAATCAGCCTATAACTTCTATTAATCAGTTTTCTCATTTACTAACTGGCATTTTTAAAAAGAAGCCATTTCCCCAAAACTAAAACTCATTTTAAGAAACAGGGGTTTTAAATTACATTTCTCATCTATCATACTGAAAAAACTACTTACAGAAAATGGCAATTCTGTTATCTGCCCTAGCATTCTCTTCCAACCAAACTAAGAGAATGCCAAGACAAAAATCACAGTGGATTCAACACAGTTCCTGGAAACTAAAATCACTTTCTCCAAAGGCAGAATAATATTTGGGAAGGAATTCATACCTTTTAGAAATGAAACTTACTATTTGTGGCTATTACCTACTCACACAAATGTGAGAATATATGTCCACAGAGAATTTCAGTCAAAAATCAAACATTCAAGAACAAATATTTTAATATAATCAAATGAAGGAAGAGGTAAATAATCTGAATTGTTAAGTGAAACAAAGATGTAACAGATAAAAGATAATTATAAGCTTGACAGTTTCTGGGTATAAAATATAAAACTGCAAATATTTATCTGTTACTGTTAAAATTCACACAAAGAAACAAGGAATTCCAAGTGAAACTGATGAATGAATATATGTAAAAAGAGCATCAAAAGCTAAAAATGGAATGAGATAGTTTATTAACAAAGGTAACTCTAATTTCTTATATATTTCAAAAGAAGAATAATAAAGACCAGAAAATCACTTCCAAATCAAACAAAAATAAGTAACAAAAAATAATAAAACTTTCATTTACCTTGTTATGCAACAGAATTGTCTGGGGGCATTTGTTAAAACAAATAGGGACAATTATATTTGATTCTGTTACTCTAGAAAATATTCCAAGAACCTTTGTTTCGCAAGTCTCCAGGGACGTCTGGATGGCTCAGTTAGTAAGGCAACCTACTTGATTTCGGCCGTGATCTCAGGGTCTTGGGATTGAGCCTTGCACCCAGCTCTGCACTGAGTGTGGAGCCTGCTTAAGATTCTCTCTCCCTCTCCCCCTCCCCGCCTCTCTAAAATAAAATAAATAAATAAAACCAAGTCCCCAGATGATAAGAATAAGCCAGTCAAAATTTGACAAATCCCTAAATATTATACATATCACGAAAAGGCATGGCCACCCACTCCCAGAGTCTATCCCCTATAAGGAGAGGGTTCTTCATATTTTAAAGGGTAAAAGGCAAAACAGATCAATGAAATGTTTAAGTCAAGACAATAAGGACAAGAGAGAACAAATATAAAGAAGCAATCACATTAGGATATTCTGATTAACATAACTGAATTAATGTCTCACAAGTGAATAAATTTTTAAAACATAGTATCATGAAAATTTTAAAGTGAATTGTTTTCCTGCAAAACAAAGTGGTATTTACTAAACCTTAGACACATTCCTGAAAAGTTGAACTATCACACAGAACAAACTCATCAAGGCTCTGTGCCCCAACACTGATGACAAATACCCTTCTGCACCCTTCTTAGGACTTTTTTATACCGATTATCTATAACTGTCAACAGAGTATTTGGCTAAAGAGCAAAGACCACATCTTTATACAAAAAGAACATACACAGCCAAGACGGTTGATTCATTTGCAAAGGATGTATACAAACTATCCTCAAAATACTAAGTTTGAATACTTTGCTTCAGTCTATCAACTGGAACATGTAAAGTAAGAATGCAACTGATCTGTAGAAAGCTTTTCTGTAGAAAGAAGAGGGGGAAAATCCCCCAAAGCCTCAAGGTCAAGGAAAACTGGGACCAACTAAGAACAACAGGAATTCAATTCAACAAATGGCACCTCTTCTGAAATTTAATCTTCTTTAAAAGTATAATTTCGGGGCGCCTGGGTGGCTCAGTTGGTTAAGCATCCGACTTCAGCTCAGGTCATGATGTCGCAGTTCACAAGCTCGAGACCGGCATCGGGTTCTGTGCTGACAGCTCAGAGCCTGGAGCCTGCTTTGGATCCTGTGTTTCCCTCTTTCTCTGCCTCTCCCCCACTAGTGTGTGCGTGTGTGTGTGCGTGCGCATGCATGCTCTCTCTCTCTCAAAAATAAAATAAACATTAAAAAAAGTATTATTTCAAGAAAGGAGATAAATGGCAAATTTCTGAAACTGTAATTTCATATGTAAATACAAAAGAAAAATAAAGGAAACAGAAGATTAAAATAAGAATGCTTAAAAATGTGAAGAATAGGGGTGCCTACGTGGCTCAGTAGGTTAAGCACCTGACACTTACTTTTGGCTTAGGTCATGATCTCATGGTTCATAACATCGAGTTCTGCATCCAGCTCTGCACTGGCAGCACGGAGCCTGGCTGGGATTCTTTCCCTCTCGTTCCCTCTCTCTGCCTGTCCCCTGCTCATGCTCTTTCTCTCTCAAAATAAATAAATAAATATTAAAAACTTTTTTTAAAAAACAATGCTTAAAAGACTACACTGTATGTTAGCTAACTTGATAGTAAATAAGAAAGAAAGAGAGAAAGAAAGAAAGACCAGAAATATTACATTTTCCCAGGAGTCAAGGCAGAAAAACCTTAAAATACACAAACATCAGGTATAATACTCAACAAAGGGTGGAACTTTCCCCAATGCTCAGTGAGAAGGAGAGGAGTGGCAGTTGCCTGAGCTGTGCCCAGCAATGTGCCCCTTCCCACCTCCCCACCCATAGTAAAAGAGGGGCACCTGGGTAGCTGAGTAGGTTGAGCGTCCGACTCTTGATTTTGGCTCAGCTCACAATCTCCCAGTTCATGTGATCAAGCACCGTGTTGGGCTCTGCTCTGACAGCATGGAGCCTGCTTGAGACTCTGTCTCTCCTAGTCTCTCTGCCCCTCCCCTGCTCACGCTCTCTTTCTCTTTCTCAAGATAGAAAACTAGCTCTGCAAAAGAATGTGATTTGCAACAAATATGAAGGCTGAGGTTGTAGGAAAGGAGTGGCACAATGCTGTCCCAATTACCAACATCCTGGGATGCAAGTAAGAATCCATCAGATAGGGAGCACCTGGGTGGCTCAGTCGGTTGAGCTCCCAACTCTGGATTTCGGCTCAGCTCATGGTCTCAAGGGGCTCACGTCATGATCTCAAGGTTCGTGGGATTGGACTCTATGCTGACAGCATGGAACCTGCTTGGGATTTTCTCTCTCCCTCTTTCTCTGTCCCTCCCCTGCTCACTCATGCTCACAGGCTCTCTCAAAATAAAAAAAATAAACTTTTTAAACAGAAAGAAATAAAGTTTTTTTTCACCAGATGGGACCTGGAATGGCTCAACAAATTCAATCTGTGTGCACAGAGTGCTAGGACCATGGGAAAGGGATCAGACCTAAAGACAGATGTAAAAGCTACAATGGGAGGATGATAGTTCAAGAAAAGAAGATTCTAGAAGTTCATATTGACAAAGGCATGAAAGGTGGCCAGAAGATAACATTCCATGGTGAAGGAGACCAAGAATCAAGACTGGAACCAGAAGATATCATCACTGTTTTAGATCAGAAGGACCATGCTGTTTTCACTGGACAAGGAGATTTTTTCATATGTATGGATATACAGCTGGTTGAAGCACTGTGTGGCTTTCAAAAGACAATATCTACTCTTGACAACTGAACCACCGTCATCACCTCTCATTCCATGTGAGACCATCAAGCATGGAGATATCAAGGGTGTGCTAAATGAAGGCAGGCCAATTTATCGTAGACCATATGAAAAAAGGTCACCTAATCATCACATCTAAGGTACACTTTCCTGAGAATGGCTTTTTCTCTCCTGACAAACTCTCTATACTGGAAAAACTCCTACCTGAGAAGAAGGAAGTAGTAGAGACTGATGAATTGGACCAGGTAGAACTGATGGACTTTGATCCAAATCAGAAAGATGGCACCATTACAATGGAGAAGCACATGAGGATGATGAACGTCCTCCTGGGGGTGATGCTCAGTGTCAGACCTCTTAACAGGGCTGGTGAATAACACTGCTGGCATGCTCTACGCAGTAGCGAATAAGCGAAGAACCACAATCATAGCTCACTACTTCCTGTTGTTTTTAATATTCAACTATAGTAGTGTTTTAAAAGTTAAATGAAGAGGGGCACCTGGGTGGCTCAGTCGGTTGAGCGTCCGACTTCAGCTCAGGTCATGATCTCAAAGTTTGTGGGTTCAAGCCCCAAAACAGGCTCCGTGCTAACCGCTTGCTCAGAGCCTGGAGCCTGCTTCAGATTCTGTGTCTCCTTCTCTCTCTGCCCCTCCCCTGCTCATGCTTTGTCTGTTTCGCAAAAATAAATAAATGTAAAAAAAAAAATTTTTTTTTAAGTTAAATGAAGAATAAACTCAAATATAAAAGCTCTGACTTTGCTGTATGTATGATGACTTCAGTGTACAAGATAAATCTGTTTAGCACTTGTTAAAACTACTTTTTAAACCCCCCGCCCCCAGCATTTGTTAGGCCATACCTTGTAACTGATTTCAGTTCTATGTACATGAAACAGATTAGACTAAAATGCTAAGTGTATGTATTGACTTCAGCGTATGACCAAGCTATGAAGGTAAGACTTGTACTTCATTGGCAATCAAAGAACTTGATTTGTAGAAGCGTTGGTCTGTAGTTATATTAAGTGGGATTCAATATGATGCCTCTACATTTATTCTATTGCCTGAACAGTTACTTGAAAAAGGTATGCTATGTAATCTGGCCTCTGGTACCAGTGATAGAAAGGACACCTTTCTAAAGAAGGAGTTTACTGCTGCTTGAGGGCCTGCACTCGTACAATGGCATTCCCTTCTGCTGTGCCATCTTTTTCTTTTTTTATATATATATACACATATATATATCTCAGTTCGGATTAAGCTTTTTTTTCCTTCTCTTTGGACCATGATAAGCTTCAGAATAATGACTTCGGCAGCAGGGAAACAGAGTGAGGAGACATTCATGGAGAAGTTAATTTCCATGTATGAGATAGGAAGGTGTCACTTTAAACGATTTAACTAATGCTCCAAGTAACTGTAATTTAATGTTGCTAGTATAGCAAATTACAATGAATAGCTTTAATTGTAGGTTTAAGAGTCATGTTCACAAGCTTAAATCTGGATATCAGAATTAAGCAATTCTTGAAATGTATGAATGTTTCCTTAATATACTGATTACAAAGCAAAAATAAACAAAATGAATACTCAAAAAGTTTGCTTTGGTAGGGGGGGAGCAAAATTAGCCTACATAGAAATATCCTCTGTGTCCATCAATGGATGAATGGATAAAGAAGATGTGGTATATATATATATATATACAATGGAGTATTACTTGGCAATCAAAAAGAATGAAATCTTGCCATCTGCAACTACGTGGATGGAACTAGAGGGTATTATGCTAAGCAAAATTAGTCAGAGAAAGACAAACATCATATGACCTCACTCATATGAGAACTTTAAGACACAAAACAGATGAACATAAGGGAAGGGAAGCAAAAATAATATAAAAGCAGGGAGGGGGACAAAACAGAAGAGACTCTTCAATATGGAGAACAAACAGAGGGTTACTGGAGGGGTTATGGGAGACGGGATGGGCTAAATGGGTAAGGGGCATTAAGGAATCTACTCCTGAAATCACTGTTGCACTATATACTAACTAATTTGGATGTAAATTAAAAAAGTAAAATAAAATAATAAAAATAAAAAAATAAAAATTTCCTCTGTTACCACCTAATAAAGCTTAAAAAAAGGATTCAAAGGAATCCAACTATTTCCAAGTAACTTGTGTCAGAACAAAGCTCAGGAGTGTATAAAGTAACAGGAAAAAAAACCCAGCACTAAACAAAATGAAATTTACAATTCCTGGCATCCAATCAAAAAATTAATAGTGTCCAACACTTAATTTTGGCTCAGGTCATGGTCTTGATCAAGCCCCACATCAGGCTCTACGCTGACAGCCAATAACTGACAAATCATCAGGGAAATGTAAATCAAAAGCATTATGAGATATCACCTTATACCTGATAAAATGGCTATTATCAAAAGGAGAAGAGCTAACAAATGCTGGTGAGGATGTCAGGAAAAGGGAGCCCCTCTGCACTAGTGGTGAGAATGTGAACTGGTACAACCATTGTGGCAAACAACAGTATGGAGGCTTCCCAAAAATTGAAAATAGTCATGTGGCTTTTCACCACATATCTGTCGGAAGGCTTCTAGGTACACAGGCAGCACCATGGCTACATGGCTTCCCTGGTGCACCTGGCCTTCAGATATACAAGGCACTGTGTCCCAGGTACCTGGAGATAAAAACTGTGATGGAGCAAATCCCTGAAATACAGAAGGACCAGTCTCACTGCAAGCTACTGAAACCTCTCTGCACAAGGTGGCTGACAAGCACCAAAGGACCAATTCAAACACCTCATTGCTGGAGGCATAAGGAAACCCTTGGGAGGGCGGTTCTGAAAAGAAGTTCATGTTAAGAATCCTCTCTCACTTTTCAAAACAAAAACAAAAGCAAAACAAAGCCAATGCTGGAGAAAGAGGTGCTGGGCAATGAGATGGGCAGCCTGGCCACCATCTCTGAACCTTGAATCAAACTTCTGGGCATTCTTAAGGAAAAAAAAATTGGAAACGGAACTACCATATGATTCAGTAATCCTACTTCTCAGTATTTATCCAAACAAATGAATCCCTATGCTGAAGAGACATCTGAACCCCCATGTATACTACAGCATTATTTACAATAGCCAAGACACGGAAACATCCTAAGTGTCTGCAACCATGAATGGATAAAGACATGGCTATATATACAAAATGGAATACTATTCAGCAGGAGAATAAAGGAGATATTACCACTTGCAACAACATGAATGGACCTTGAGGGCATTATGCTACGTGAAGAAAGTCTGACAGAGAAAGTCAAGTACTGTATTGATCTCACTTACATGTGGAATCTTAAAATCCACCATACTCATAGAAATCAGATTTGTGCTAACTAGAAATGGCAGGGCAGGGGGGAGGGGGTTGGATGAAGGTGATCAATAGGTACAAACTTCCAGTTATAAGATAAATAAGTACTGAGGATGTAATATACAACATGATGACTACGGTCAACACCACTGTATGGTGTATTTGAAAACTGCTAAAAGAGTAAATCCTAAAAATTTTCATCGCAAAAAAAACCCTTTTTTTTCCTTTTTTTTCTCTTCTTTATTTCTCCTGTATCTACATGAAATAATGGATGTTACTAAACTTACTGTGGTAATCACTGCACAATACATGTATGTCAAGACATTATGCTGTATACCTTAAGCTTATACAGTGTTATATGTCAATCATATCTCAATAAAACTAAAAGAAAATAAATAAATAAAAGATAAAGCCTCTTCTTCTAAAAACACAGGAGAAATTCCTGCCAGTCCTGTCCCCCAAAAAGACACAGCATGGGAGAACCATTCTGGTAAGCACAACCTCAGCTATTCCCTCGTCCTACTAAAAGACTCCCATTCTATCAGATGCAATCCAGATCTAAGCTATGTTAATAAACAATCCACCCACAGAATTTTTTAAACTGAAACTGGAAAGGAAAGCCCCCTTTTCTTTCAAAACATAAATACAAATGAAGAAAATACAAGTGACTATATTACCCACCATGTGATAAGAATCTGAGAAAAGGAAATCAGACCTGTCCCAAAGAAACAGACATGAGAAGCACCAAAGATCCAACAACATTCAAGTGACTGATCTCATTTCCTTATAGTCTCCAGAGAAGCTATGGTCCCAATCTTCCCCATATTTGGTTGTTAAACTCTTCCTTTTCATGTATGTCAGCTACTCACTCACTTACTTTACCCCTCCTTTTCATTTAAGCTAGGTCACGGGGACTCTGCTCCTGCTAAGGTGCGAGTTGCTCCTAATGGATCGTATTCCATTCTTGACTAATACACGCAAAATCACATTTTACATTGCTTATGTTTACATAAAATAAATGCAATTTTACAATTATTTACTTTCATTAGATGAAACAGCATATATATAGTTCCAGTTCCCATCTTTCTATAAATTATTTAAGCCATAGACTACAGCTGCCACCAACGGACACCTGCTGAAAGGATTTTATGTAGATAAAAATAGTATCTATTTTCTCTTCTAAATCTCATATGTGAAGAAGGGAAGATATGGCAAGGAATATATAAGAAAAAAATGACGAATATAATTGTTTTCCATTAAAATGAAACTGTATTTTCTCACGTCTTTCTTATCACTCAGTTTTTCTTAATATAAACTGGACAGTGCAAGTAAGTTGTATATAAGAACTTTGTCTTGGGGCACCTGGGTGGCTCAGTCAGTTAAGCGTCTGACTCTTGCTTTCCACTCAGGTCATGATCTCATGGTTCATGAGACTGAGCCCCACGTTGGGCTCTGGGCCGACAGCAAGGGGCCTGCTTAAGATTCTCTCTCTTCCACTCTCTTTGCTCCTCCCCTGCTTGCTGTCTCAAAGTAAACAAATTTTTAAAAAAAGAAGAAGGGCGCCTGGGTGGCTCAGTCAGTTTGGCATCTGACTCTTGATTTTGGCTCAGGTCATGATCTCACGGTCGTGGTGGGATCCAGCACCACATCGAGCTCCACACTGAGCATGGAGCCTGCTTGGGATTCTATGTCCCTCTCTCTCTCTGCCCCTCTTCCCCACTCATGTTTGCTCGCTCGCTCTATCTCTCTCTCTCTCAAAATAAATAAATATTTTTAAAAAGAAAAAGAAAAAAAAGACATATGTCTTTTCTTTTACTTGGAAAGGGGGAATTTGTTAGAAGTGATACCTTGAGCATGCTCTTACAGAATAAAATTGAATGAACTAAGTGGCAGACACTACCCTATTATTTTTAAGCATTTCTAGATCTTTCTCAATGCAATAAAGAACACCAGTTAAAATTTTTTAAAGTTCAGCTACCACTTACTGCTTCCAGCTGTTTCTTCTTCTGCACTAGTAATTCCAACATGAGGTTGACATTAGCCAAATCAAGGTTATCTTGGTCAGTTCCCAACAAATCCTGAAATATTTGCCACCTGTGGCCATTCTAAAAATGAAGAAAAGAAGAACCATAGCAACTTCAAGAAGATTGTTTCAGAGAGTCTAAAACAAATGCTTAACTGCTACTTCCTAATATGTTTATGACACAGATATAAAAAATATACTTTAATATTCTAACCTACTCCTTCCAAGCAAGTGGCTCCTAGCCTTCTAATTCTAAATTAAACACTACTTCTCCCTTAAATGAATTTAGGTAACAGATACAAAAGTAATATTCAAGACAAATATTAAGTGGGCACAGCTAATAGAATTCCCTTCAAAATAAGTGCTTGGATTTTGGACGCCTTGGTGGCTCTGTCGATTGTCCAACTCTTGATTTCTGCCCAGGTCATGATCTCATGGTTCACGGGATAAAGCCCTGTGTTGGGTTCTGTACTGGGAGTGTGGACCCTGCTTGGGATTCTCTCTCCCAATCTCTGCCCCACCCCCTCCTCAAAATAAGTAAAATAAACTTTTATAAATAAATAAATAAGTGCTTGGATTTTAATTATCTGTCTAGCCATATTTTCAACTTTGTACTTGGTAAGTTATTAATTTAAGCTCACTTCCCTCAATAAGTTTGGGACTGATCCTCTTAAATTCAGAATCTTCCAATAGTTTTTCCAAATTACCAACCACAGTTTCACCCTGCCACATAATCCTCTAAATGTCATGTGTTACAAGCCAACATGACTCAGTGTGATCCCACAAGACCATTCAAAAGATAATCACTAAATTTTGGACAATGCAGTTAACAAAGTTCTTTATTAAATAGAATAAACTTAAAACAAATTTCCTTTAAAAAAAAAATCAATGACATACTAAGCTTTGATATGTAATTAATATTATGGCACCTGGGTGGCTCAGTTGTTAAGCATGTAACTCTGGCTCAGGTCATGATCTCACAGGGTTCTTGAGTTCAAGTCCCACATCGGGTGAGCTCGAGTCCTGTTTCAGGTGAGCCCTGCTTCTTTCTTTCTTTCTCTCTCCCTCCCTCCCTCTCTGTCCCTCTCTCCCTCTCTCTCTCTCTCTCCCCCTCCCTCCCTTCCCCCCTCCCTCTGCCCCTCCTGAGATTCTCTCTTTCTCTCTCTCTCTCTCTGCCACTTGCTCACTTGCGCACTCTCTTTCTCTCAAAAAAAAAAACAACAATTTTTTTAAATTAATTTTAAAACATCAGAAACAACAAATTGAAATTTATTAAAAATAGTAATAAGAGTTGAAACATACGGTGCTACTCACTGAGTGGTCCAATTTGAACCTCTTTTCCTCAAATCTTTGGTTCTGTTTGAGAATGAGCTCATTCACTGAAAAGAGAAACAAAACAAAAAGTACAATTTGGATTATTGTTAAACGCATCACCTAAGTGTTCTGTTTATATGGGTTCAATTCTCAATTTAAAAAGCCCCCAAATTAAAAAGATGCTAAGCAGAAAATGCTAGGTTTTCAGTTTATATTGAATTTGAAACAGTTTTGCCACAGCTACTACCACAACAGCTATTATCACTACCACTACTGCCTTAGGAGAATTGTTTAGAATATATGCTTTCTTGTATGTATCTCAATGACACTATCAGCACCTGGAGGGAGACAATTCTTCACTGTATTAGACCGTTCCATCCTCCACACGGTACCTGATTGATTCTATGAAGTAGGCACTAACCATTTTTATTTGTTCTTCTTTTTGTTTGTTACTTTCCTATAAATATCAAGGCAGACACCGTCAGTTACCTATCAAAAACCATCCTCCCCCCTCTTTTTTAAATAACAACATAATTTTCTCCCAAGTGTCAGGCTGCCATATGCTTTCGGAAAAGCCAGGTCCCACTCCAACCCAGTATGACTGGAAATCTGGAACTGCTTCGAGCCATCTTGCAGTCTTGGGGGGGGCTAGTCAAAGAACCAATGGGGACAGAGGAACAGAAAGATAGAACTTGATACTATCACTGAAACACTGAATTAACCAATTCTACAAATTCTTTTTTTCTGTCTTTAACAGCCAACTGATAATAACAAACAAAAACAACAAAAACCTGATAAAGAAAAAGAAATTAGCACTAAGCCAGTTTAGCACTAGTCTAACACTTTAATTTATAGACATTATCCTATGGGTCATTCTCCCCATTTTAGAGATAAGAAAATTAGAGAAAGCATCAGGAACTCATTCATGGTAACACATACGATATAAGAGAATTGGGATATAAATCCAACTATCTAATATTTCCCACTATACCACAATCCAACAATTAATATTTCTTTTTTTTAAATTTCTTTTAATGTTTTATTTATTTTTGAGAGAGAGAGTGTGAGCGGGAGAAGGGCAGAGAGAGACAGAGAGAGAGAGAGAGAGAGACAGAATCGGAAGTAGACTCCATGCTCCGAGCTGACAGCACAGAGCCTGATGCGGGGCTCGAACTCACAAACCATGAGATCATGACCTGAGCCAAACTCAATGCTCAACTGACTGAGCCACCCAGGGGGCCCTCTTTTTTCTTTTTATTAACGATTAATATTTCTGAACAAACCAGAGAGGTATCAAGCCCACACTAATAATCCACACTTCAATGATAAGTAAGACTCAATCTAAGACTCAAGCAACTCTGAGTAGGAAGACAAATGTGTATGGTGCAGGAGTTGTAACATAATGTGATAATTGGTACTATCGCTGAAACAGCCTTACACGGAACACAGGACAAGGAGGAATCAAAGTGTAAATGAGTAGGCTACACATAGAAAGTGACATTAGAATTGGGCCACAACATGCACAGAGATTCACTAAGCAGAAAAAAAAGTGGAAAAGAATTCAGATAACGGTATGAGAAAGAGGGGGGGAAGTCATTAAAGACCAGGAGATAAAATGACTTAAAATCACTATGCTGACACACAGGGTCATAGTGATTCTGTTAATGATTAATGGACTACAAACTAAGGCTGGAAATGTAGACAGATGGCAGACTGATTCTGAAGAGCCCAGGATGTATCTCACAAAGTTACTATTATAAACCAGGGAAGAGAAAGGAGAGCTTGAAATAATGCAGTGGGAATAAAGAGAAGTACATGAATAAGAGTTTAATGTTTCAGTAACAGAATCATTCATTTGAATAAAAACTGTGACTTAAATTGTAATACTTTGTGTGTATACTACATTGCATTTTACTGAGAAATCTTGTATACCACTTAACTTGAAGGATATTCTATATCCATAATTAGACTTCTCTGGATCCTTAAAACGGCCACAGTACTACGAACAGACAACGCACTTCTATTGCTAACACTTCCATTCTAGCAACTATCTTTTTAGAAGCAAGAGAGTATAAAGTGCACACTTTTAAGACTGACTACTTAGGACCAAATTCCAATTCTACCAATATGACTGTGTAACTTTACACAAGTTACTCAACTTCTCTGTGCCTTAGTTTCCTCACCTGAAGAATGAGTAGGGCAACAACTCACAAGACTGAAAATTAAATGAGTTGGTTTACACAAAGCACTTATTTCACAAAACTGAAAATTAAATGAGTTGGTTTACACAAAACACTTAGGACACTGCTTAGCAGTAGTAAGGATGTTAATATACTTTATTTACTTTTTCTTTCCTTAATTTAAATTTTAGTTAACATACAGTGCAATATTGGTTTCAGGGATAGATTCTAGTCATTCATCACTTACATACAACACCCAGTGCTCATCACAAGTGCCCTTCTTAGTTATTTACTTTCCTTTCAAGTAAGGATTTTAAATGTAACACTGATGTTGTCCCTTCAAAGAATAATAAAGTCATTCATAAAGGAGGTAAGAAAATTCAATTTACAAATTTTATATACAGAGGGGAGAGATGAGGCAGGAAGCTGGAGAGAGCTTTCACACCATGGATGGATGGGGGAGCCAGAGAGCAAGTCTTGGCAGGAGTGGAAGACAGCAACAGATGGGGCAATAGGTCGGGACAGGGACAGGAAGACTTCACCTCACAAGAGCCTCTCAGTGACAGAAGAAAGCAAGCTCTCAAGAGCAAGTAGGATGGAAAGAATAGTGAATGTGTTGGAGGAGGAAAGGTAGAAGGAGGCAATTAAATGGAATGCTATTAAAGGTAGAAGAAGAGATGGGGGAAGGAAAGTCAGAAGAAAAAGGGTCTAACAGTGTAGTGTTTAGGGCAGGAAAGGCAAAATCAAGGTCTTGACAAAAAAGTGTATAATGATAATGACCAGAAGGCCAAATCCTTCTTGAGTGTTTGGCTTCCAATTCTTTGCTTTCATTAAAATTGAAGAAAGGACTTGTTAATTAATAGAGCATTAAGTTTCTTTTTGAGGATAAATCAAAATGCTTTCTTTCTTAATTTCTTAATTCAGAACAAGGTCAAAAACTGAGTGACATTACTGTTATCAAAAGTCCTTCACTCCCCATCAACTTATTTATGTAAGCAAAGTTTCCCAATACTTACACTTTAAAAAGAAAAAATCTTAAACTTACATCATGTTATATGTCAATTATATATTAATTTTTTTAAAAACTATGATGATCCTGGGGTGCCTGAGTGGCTCAGTCAGTTAAGCATCTGACTCTTGACTTCGGCTCAGGTCATGATCTCCCAGTTCACGACTTTGAGCCCTGCATCAGGCTCTGCAGTGACAGCGCAGAGCCTGCCTATGATTCCATTTCCCATTCTCTCTGCCCCTCCCCCACTGGGGTGCTCTGTCTCTCTCTCTCTCTCTCTCTCAAATTAAACTTTAAAAAATAAAGAGATAAAAGTTTTACCTTTAAATAACTATATTTACAATACTCCTAAAGTTACATCCTTCACAACCACTTAAACATAAAAAAAAAAAAAAACTGAGGATTCTAATTTTATTTATTTTTTTTAATGTTTATTTTTGAGAGACAGTGTGAGCGGGGGAGGGGCAGAGAGAGAGGTAGACACAGAATATGAAGCAGGCTCCAGGCTCTGAGCTGTCAGTACAGAGGCTGACATGGGCTCAAACTCACTAACCACGAGATCATGACCTGAGTCAAAGTTGGACGCTTAACCGAATGAGCCACCCAGGCACCCCAAGGATGCGAATTTTAAACGTGGGATCAATGTACAAGGAAGAACATCATTCTTCAGAATTTTCATACAGATCACCCAGACAAAGAATTTTAAAAACGACTGCTATAGAAAATGTCTACCACAACTCTTCACCCATGAAGTAAATGCACAGTAATAAAAATGAAGGGTCCTGGGGCGCCAGGGTGGCTCAGTCGGTTAAACATCCAACTTCGGCTCAGGTTATTATTTCGCGGTTCATGGGTTCAATCCCCATGTCAGGCTCTGTGCTGACAGCTCAGAGCCTAGAACCTGCTTCAGATTCTGTCTCCCTCTCTCTCTGCCCCTCCCCTGAGAGCTCTCACTCTCTCTCTCAAAAACAAACATTTTTTAAAAACCTTAATAAAAAAAATAATAAATAAAGAGTTGTAACCTATCAATAAAAAAGGTGCAAGAGGTGCCTGGGTGGCCTAGTCAGTTAAGCGTCCAACTCCTGATTTCAGCTCAGGTCATGATCCCAGGGTTGTGGGATCAAGGCCCAAGTCAGGCCCCATGCTGAGCGCAGACCCTGTTTAACATCCTCTCCCTCCCTCTCCTTCTCTCTCTCTCCCTGTCTCTCACTGGGCGCCTGAGTGGCTCAGCTGGTAAAGCTTTGACACTCGATTTTAGGCTCTCAGGTCATGATCTCACGGTTCTTGGGATCGAGCCCTGCTTTGGGCTTAGCACTGAAAGCACAGAGCCTGCTTGGAATTCTCTCTCTCCCTCTCTGCCCCTCTCCCCCGATTCTGTCTCTCAAAATAAAAATTTAGAAAAAAAAGATTCTCTCTCTCTCCTTCTGCTCCTCTCCCCCATGTGCACACAACTCTCTTCTCTCTCTCTCAAATAAAACAAAACAAATATTCCTATTATCCAAAACCAAAATTTATCCATAAAAAGAGAAGGTTAAAACCTAATCATCACCAAGATAACTTCTAGCTTAGAAAATCAGTAATTGTGACTTCACTATTCACTGGATACATGTGGGAATATACTTAATACGTGAAATCACTTTCTAACTAACACAGTACTATATTTTAAAATTCCTTCCATTCTAGTATACAGTGCTCTATTTAGAAATTCACATAACTTTTGGACTCATTAAAGAATATTGCCTGAAAATCCTAGTAAATGCCAAAATTGTCAGAACATTATATTTCTTTCTGTATTTAACCATTCCAAAAGAAGTGTTCCAAAGCTGTAACAACTGATAGAAAAGTGATTCTAGAAACCCACATAGCAGCATCAATCCATGTTTCCAGGTTCAGGGACAAAGGATTCTGCTTTGTAGGACTTTCACTTCCCTTCTGCCTAACCTAGCCCGTGAAGTACAGTCCTGCAGAGTATCCTACCACTCAGTATTTCTTTTCCTAAGTTCCTTCTGCAAGTTCTTTCCTCCCCAGACTCTCACTTCTGCTCCAGAATCACAAACAGCAGGAATGCACACCACTGTATAAAGATACAGTTGTTCTGGACCTCTGGCATTCCCCTTTAGCCTTACATTCTGTCCAGCCATCTATGTAAGAAATAAGAGTTTTGTCAATTTTTCTTTTTTTATGACAATTAAAAATACTAAAATATAGAACTGACAACACACGGTATGGAAAATACACCAGAACCCAAGGAAGGCTGAGGAAAGCACCCAGGTGACAGGAGAGAGACTCACTTTACCTCTAAACGGTTTTCTAACAACTTAGTGCCAACAACACTTTGGGGCTAAAATATTTTTACAAGTAAAGAATCATTCCAGAGACTCACCCAAGAAATTAGGATACAGATGGTCAATATTATCCACAACATAGTTACACTTGGGACATCTATTATTATCCTCCAAACTCTGATGAATACACTTGTAGCTATTAGCAGAAAAAAAAATAAAATAGGTTTCATTAAATCAGTGAAGAATTAATAAAACTGGTCACAGAATAATGCCTATTAGTCTTCTATTTCTCATTTAAAACAAGTAATGTTATCAAATTTATTTCAGCTTATATTTTTTCATAATAAAGACATATAGGGCATTTATTAGATAATAGTACACAAAAGTTGTTTAAAAATGAACTTGAATAACAAGTCTACTGGATATAGAATATTTAAAAATGTACTAACTTTCAAGTTTATGCAATTTAAATGTTATATAACAAACAATACCAAGAAAAGCAAACGCCTATGATTTAGTTAAGCAAATAAACCATTCATGTTCTTGGAGTGCTGATAACCTTAATACAAAAAGAGCACATTCAAGTAAAAAAAGAAAATAAGAGAAAAACATAAAAATCAGTAAGAAACATTAGTCAATAAGTAGTGAATAAGCATGAGAAAATCACCACCTTCAGCAGAATAAAAAAATTGATTTTAAATTATATATTAGTTTTTTACCAAACAGAATGGAAAAATAAAGAAAATATGGTCAAAGTTAAGGAGCACATGTAAATATAAACAACCTTGAGGCGCCTGGGTGGCTCAGTCGGTTGAGTGTCCGACTTTGGTTCAGGTCATGATCTCACGGTTTGTGAGTTCAAGCCCCACGTTGGGTTCTCTGCCCTGTGCCAACAGCTCAGAGCCTGGAGCCTGCTTCAGATTCTGTGTCTCCCTCTCTCTCTCTGCCCCTTCCCTACTTGCGCTCTGTCTCTCTCTCTCAATAACAAATAAACATTAAAAAAAAAAAAAAAGAAGAAAAGAATTGTTAACCTCGTGTACTGATGAAGGAAATCTAAGTATCACATTTCCAGAAGCCAAGGAGTATGGAAAACCTTACGGTTGCACATTTCCTTTGATGTAATGATTTTATTTCTAGGAGTTTATCCTAAGGAAATGAGCAGAGGTATATACACAGAAAAGTGTCTAAGATTATCTGTAAATAGCAATAAACTGGAAGCAACCAAAACACTAGGACTAAATTGACTAGTTTTGTAAACATCAATCCAATGCAATACATATGAAAAAAACCATATTGCAATACATAATATGCCATGAAAAATAATCTAATAACTATTAATATTTATACCTAGAGAAATAAGATTACAAGAAATTTTTCCTTCCTTACATTATACATTTCTGTAATGTTTGACTTTTTACAATTGTCTTATTATAATACACTTTTTAAATACTGCTCTACTAAACCACAGAGAAATATCAAACTGACGTGAAAAAAAATTCACTAGGAGCTCCTCGGTGGCTCAGTTGGTTAAGTGTCCAACTTCGGCTCAGGTCATGATCTCACAGTTTATGAGTTCGAGCCCCACATCGGGCTCTGTGCTGACAGCTCGGAGCCTGGAGCTGCTTCGGATTCTGTGTCTCCTTCTCTCTCTGCCCTTCCCCCACTTGTGCTCTGTCTCTCTCTGATTCTCAAAAATAAATAAATATGAAAAAAAAATTTTTAACAGAAGTTACTATATCAGTTTGTACTGACTAAAAATCTCTAACATAGTGCATACAGTACAATCTCATTTCTATTTTTAAAAACTGAATATGTGTACATTTAAAATAAACCAAAAAAGACATTCATCATTGTGTTAATAATATATGCCTCTGGATCATATAATTATAGGAATTTTTTTCTTTGTAGATGTTTACAAGTGTCTATAGTAAAACAGTACTGCTTCTAACCATCAGAAAAAAATTATTTGTAAGAAATTCTAAGGGTGATTAGAAAGATGATTCCTAAAAAGATAGCACCTCTTTTATTCTGTATTCACATTACTATAAATTTTTAATTTTTATATCTTACTTTACTCTACCTTATCAAAACAGAAACCTACATCCATTAGGTTTCTCTGTTCTAATTATCAACTACTTTCTCATCTCACATTTATTACTTCCAAGATAAGTAAAAAGAAGACATCCTAGGGAATTAATGTAGCAGTGGTCTTAGGCCCAACACAAGGACCTAAAGATCAGAGTAAACAGCTGGCACATAAGAGGCACTCAAATACATATTAAATAATATGCACAGTATTCCAGAAATAATATCACCTCTTGCAACTATGACAAGGCTAGGATTACTGTATTAGCACAAGACAGGCTGCATATCTGCCAGAAAGTTTCCTACATGGAAATTTCAATGAAAGAAATAATATACTAAATGTTTAGAAGCATAAAGCAAATATGCAATTACAATATATTAAGATTCCATGTTCACAACATGAAAACATTTATAGTCTGCTTAGGGAAAACAGAAATGAGTTAATATTACCAGAAAATATTCCCACATGACAAGATTTAACTCTTAAAAAAATCTGCAAGTTGAAAAAAACCAAGTCATGAAGTAGAGTATCTGGGAAGGTATTAAAGACGAGATAAGGGGTTGACAGATAAGCAGAAGTCCATTTTGGGTTTTACCAAATGATAGAAATGAGCAAATATGACAAGTAGAACAAGCTAAGTTGTTAACCCAGTGAAAGAGGTTGTCAATATTCCTGAAATTATCCCAGAATCCAACAGAATGTCCTCCTCTCCTCTCTTCAGCATCCTAATCCTGTCCCTTGTTAGTAGGTTTACTACCACATTCCTAGAAGAAAAACCAGACTAGGACACAGCCAGAAGGAACTGACCTCAGAAACAAAAGTTCAACCGACTTTTCCACACTGCACTGAAAATATCCATCTATGCTATAAAACGAAAATGCATCAAATTACATACCACAGTATAAGCTGACACGACAACAAAATGAATCAAGTTTACCATATAGCATATACTGCCTCACTACCACCCCAGGTGGACCTGCCCTACTCTGAGAAACAGTAACTATCTTATTTTGTACTTATCTGTGTGTGTGTGTGTGTGTGTGTGTGTGTGTGTGTGTGTACTATTTATTCATTAAAAGCAAAATTTTATTTTAATCCATCTGTCCCTTCAATGTCTAGCACAATATCCTCTTAGAGTTGGAACTAAATAAATACTGAATGCATGAAAAAACTAACTCTACTTCACCATCACCAGCACAGATGCAGTATTTTGGAATCCAAAAGAAGCATAAGTATCTAGACTAGTGATCAAAATAGGGAGGATAGAAGGATACATACCTGGGTCTACCTGAGAAGTTTTCAAAAGCTACTCACACTGCAACTGTTAAAAATAAGAATTCAGAGAGCGCATGGGTGGCTCAGTCACTTAAGCATCTGACTTCGGCTCAGGTCAGAATCTCACAGTTTGTAAGTTCAAGCACCACATCGGGCTCTCTGCTGTCAGTGCCGAGCCCATTTCAGATCCTCTATCCCCCTCTCTCTCTGCCCCTCCCCCACTCTCTCTCTCAAAAACATTTAAAATAATAATTATGATGATGATGATGATGATGATGATGATGATTATTCAGGGGGCACCTAGGTGGCTCAATCGGTTAAGCATCCAACTCGTGGACATCCAATCGTAGGATGGACCCCTACACTGAGCTTCCCACTGAGCGTGGAGCTTGCTTAGGGTATTCTCTTTCTCTCTCTCTCTGCCCCTCTGCCCCGCTCATGCTCTCACTCTCTAAAATATAAACTGGGGCAACTGGGCGGCTCAGTAAGTTAAGTGTCCAACATCAGCTCAGGTCATGATCTTGCAGTTGGTGGCTTCGAGCCTCGAATCAGGCTCTGTGCTGACAGCTAGAGCCTTGAGCCTTCTTGGGATTCTGTGTCTCCCCCCTCTCTCTGCCCTCCCCTGCTTGTACTCCGTCTCTCTCTCTCATTCTGTTTCTCTCGCAAAAATAAACTATATATTATATATTATATATTAACTAATTAATTCCGTGCTAGGGTGTGCTGACATAAATGGGTGTCTATGTCCTCTACTAAGTGTATTTCTGATAATGAAGAATGAGTATTTTGAAGTTTTGCCCTTTGCAACAACATGGATAGACCCAGAGGATTTTATACTAAGTGAATTCAATCAAAGAAAGAGAAATACGACATGATTGCACTTATATGTGGAATCTAAAAAACAAAACCAAAGAACAAACAATCAAACAAACAGAAACAGACTCCTATAAATACAAAGAACAAACTGGTAGTTGCCAGAAGGGAGAGGGATGGGCAAAATAGGTGAAGAGGATTCAAAGGTACAAACCTCCAGTAATAAAATAAGTGAGTCATGGAGATGAAAAGAACAGCATAGGGAATACAGTCATAACATTATAATAACATTGTATGATGACAGCTGGTAACTACACTTATTGTGGTGAGTACTGAATAATGTAGAGAATTATTGAATCACTATGTTGCACACATGAAACTAATATAACAATGTCAACTATACTTTAGTAATTTTTTTAAAATGAGTATTTCTCGGGGCGCCTGAGTGGCTCAGTCGGTGAAACATCTGACTTCGGCTCAGGTCATGATCTCATGGTTTGTGGGTTTGAGCCCCACATCGGGCTCTGTGCTGACAGCTCAGAGCCTGGAGACTGCTTCTGATTCTGGGTTTCCCTCTCTCTCTGCCCTTCCCCTGCTCATGCTGTCTCTCTCTGTCTCTCAAAAATAAATATTTAAAATTTTTTTTGTCTAATAAAATGAGCATTTCTCTATAGATGTATGATTACTATTTATTAAGTATATACCTATCTATAAGATATAAATATACTTGTTTTTTAAACTTTTGGAGCATAATTTTTATTTGGGAACAGCCTCTAATGTACAGAAAACTATGCCACTTTAACCACACAAAGACCTCTTCAAATGTTTTCTCAAACCCTCTATTCATCTACCCCTAACACACAAAAACTTTCTGGTTTCTCTTCATTTTTCTGTAAGTAATTGTAGACACTAGGATAAATGGAGCCCTTATCATAAATATCTTTTTCTCTCTGTAAATAGGGATGAGTACATACAGAAAAAAATCAGAGTAATTTTTTAATAATTCTGTTATTCTACAAATAATCAGAAAATTCTCAAAAAAAGGGGGGGGACTATAAATAAAAACAGCAAGGACAAATCAGTACCAGTCGTCATATATAATAACCAGGTATAAAGAAAGAGTAGGAGCACCTGGGTGGCTCAGCCAGTGGAGTGTCTGACTCTTTTGATTCCGGCTTAGGTCATGATCCCAAGATCATGGGGATGGAGCCCCACATCAGGCTCCACACTGAGCATGGAACCTGCTTAAGACCCTCTCTCTCTCCCTCTGCCCCCTCCCCCACTCTCTCTTTCTCTAAAATGAGAGGTGCCTGGGTGGCTCAGTCAGTTAAGCACCCAACTTCAGCTCAGGTCATGATCTCATGGTCCATGAATTCGAGCCCCATGTAGGGCTCTGTGCTGACAGCTCAGAGCCTAGAGCCTGTGCCAGATTCTGTGTCTTCCTCTCTCTCTGCCCCTCCCCAACCTACATGCACACATGTGCGCTCTCTCTCTCTCTCAAAAATAAACATTAAAAAAATTTTTTTAAATAATAAATAAAATGAAAAAAAAACAAAAAAGACTAACAAGAAGATGCAAAATGATGGATTAGTCAAAAGTCTCAAAAGACAAGCAGATATGCTGAAAGATGACAACACTGAGAAATGCTATTATAATTACTTTGTAATGAAATGAAACAGTAAATCAGAACTTGGTAGACATGAGGTCTGAGAAGCAAAATGCAGAGGACAAGCTGGAGGCACCAAAGAAAAGGAGCAAACCTTATCTCTACATCACAAAGAAGCCAGATTTCTTTCATTATACAATTAAGTTTGGTTAGACAACAGCTAATAACAGACTGACTGTCAAGCGGGAATAGTGTCCCATCCTATTACTAGGAAAGAGTTACCATTTATAAGTGGGATAAAGGATAAACAGTTCATATGGTCCAATCTGATTTAGTGTTAATAATTTGGATGAAGTCTGGAAACAGCAATACCACTTGGCTCCAGATTACCAGCCAAGGTTAAGTTAGCAAGGAGTTGATCCAACGGGCTACTGTTAATGATTGAAGTTCCACCGCATTACATGATAGAATAGGATAAATAATGAGCGTTTGCTTTAAACAAAAGTACAGGGGCGCCTGGGTGGCTCAGTTGGTTAAGCGGCCGACTTCGGCTCAGGTCATGATCTCTCGGTCCGTGAGTTCGAGCCCCGCGTCAGGCTCTGTGCTGACAGCTCGGAGCCTGGAGCCTGTTTCGGATTCTGTGTCTCCCTCTCTCTCTGACCCTCCCCCGTTCATGCTCTGTCTCTCTCTCTCTCTCTCAAAAATAAAAAAAATAAAAAAATTAAAAAAGTTAAACAAAAGTACAAAATGCCTTACAGTTTTGTAACCCTGACAACAGGACTGCCGGCCTCCAAGTTTCCTAGTTCCTGCCAACCTTATAGTCTCTATTCTACCAAAACCTGTTCTCTGGTAGGTATTTTAAAACACCTTCATATCAGGTTACAACAGAACTTGAGTTATAACAAGGATCTAAACTTAAAACTATTTTTATTTGAAGGGAAAAACAGATACTTACGAAATCAATGGGGTTTTCCAACAATGATGTAAGGACACACCATGAAGATTATAGGACTCAATGAAAAGGCCAGGTTTATTTAATTATAAAGTCAATCAGTAATTTATTACACTTTACAACTTAGTGAATTATTGTACCGATTTAGCAGACTCTGCAACGTCCTTTTAAAATGCCACAGCAAAAACTGGACAGCGACATGCAGAAAAATGAACCTGGACCAGTTTCTTACACCATACATAAAAATAAACTCAAACTGGATGAAGGCCGTAAGACAGGAAGCCATCAAAATCCTCGAGGAGAAAGCAGGTAAAAACCTCTTTGACCTCGGCCTCAGCAACTTCTTACTCAACACATCTCCAGAGGCAAGGGAAACAAAAGCAAAAATGAACTATTGGGACCTCATCAAAATAAAAACCTTCCACACAGCAACGGAAACAATCAACAAAACTAAAAGGCAACTGACGGAATGGGAGAAGATACTTGCAAACGACATATCGGGTAAAGGGTTAGTATCCAAAATCTATAGAAAACTTATCAAACTCAACACCCAAAAAACAGATAATCCAGTGAAGAAATGGGCAAAAGACATGAATAGATACTTCTCCAAAGAAGACATCCAGATGGCCAAATGACACATGAAAAAATGCTCAACTTCACTCATCATCAGCGAAATACAAATCAAAACCACAATGAGATACCACCTCACACCCGTCAGGATGACTAACATTAACAACTCAGGCAACAACAGATGTTGGTGAGGATGCGGAGAAAGAGGATTTCTTTTGCATTGTTGGTGGGAATGCAAGCTGGTGCAGCCACTCTGGAAAACAGTATGGAGGTTCCTCAAAAAATTAAAAACAGAACTACCCTACAACCCAGGAATTGCACTACTAGGTATTTATCCAAGGGATACAGGTACGCTGTTTCAAAGGGACACATGCACCCCAATGTTTACAGCAGCACTATCAACAACAGCCAAAGTATGGAAAGAGCCCAAATGTCCATCGGTGGATAAATGGATAAAGAAGATGTGGTATATATATACAATAGAGTATTACATGGCAATCAAAAAGAATGAAATCTTGCCATTTGCAACTACGTGGATGGAACTAGAGGGTATTATGCTAAGTGAAATTAGTCAGAGAAAGACAAATATCATATGACTTCACTCATATGAGGACTTAAGATACAAAACAGATGAACATAAGGGAAGCAAAAATAATATAAAAACAGGGAGGGGGACAAAAACATAAGAGACCCTTAAATATGGAGACCAGAGGGTTACTGGAGGGGTTGTGGGAGGGGGGATGGGCTAAATGGGTAAGGAGCATTAAGGAATCTACAGCTGAAATCACTGTTGCACTATATGCTAACTAATTTGGATGTAAATTTTAAAAAATAAATTAAGTAAAATGGTAAAAAAAAAAAAAAAAAAAAAAGAAAAAGAAATTTAAACACACACACACACATAAAGATATACCACAGGAAATATAAAAGAGGAGGGCAGTTAGGAAAAATTAAATCCTCATTTTATTTTTTTTATGACCTGAGCAAAAGTCGGGTGCTTAACCAACTGAGCCACCCAGATACCCCAATGTTAATTTATTTTTGAGAGAGATAGAGAGAGACAGTGTGCAAGCAGGGTGGGGTAGAGAGAGAGGAGACAGAATCTGAGGCAGGATCCAGGCCCTGAGCTGTCAGCACAGAGCCCAACATGGGACTCGAACTCACCGCTGAGATCATGACCTGAACCAAAGTCTGACCCTTAACCAACTGAGCCACCCAGGCACCCCTAAGTCCTCACTTTATAATTTGGATCAAACGTCACACCTTCAACACTATGAAAGAAAAGGAGGTGAAGCGGTAGGAAGAGAAGGGGGAAGAAGGAGAGCAGCAGCAGAAGAGACAGGTTGAGTCACCAGACAAAGGTAAGTTTTAGAGCCAGAACCAGAATCCTGGTTTACCAACTTCAAGACCCTGGTGTTTTAGCTCTGTATCAGTAGTTCTCACCTGAGGGCAATTTTGTCCCTTACATGATATCTGACAATGTCTGGAGACATTTTTGGTTGTCACACTTGTGGGAAAAGGGACTGCTACTGGGTAGAGGCCAGGATAATGCTAAACAATCAACAATACCCAGGGTAATCAGCCACAACAAGGAATTATCCAGTCCAATATGTCAATATTACCAAAGGTTGAGAAAGCCTAATCTGAATCATCCAATTTTCCAGAAATGAAACCCCAAAGTCCCGAAGGGACATACATGGTTTCGTATGGAATGCTACAGTGCTGGATCAATTAATGAACCAAAGAAAACACTACTGTTAAACAATCAGCCTTAAAAGACTAAGACCATACATGTATCAACCTAAAAGCAAGACACATGTGACCAGAATTTCAGTAGCAATATAGCACAGAAAGTGATTCATGAACGGTAATAATGTCAATGCAATGATATACCAGGAAATCAAAACTATTTAAGGAAAGATGGCCTTTATTTAAAAACCGGCAAAAAAAAATTCTGAAAGAATACACCATCACTCCTTACTGGTGATAACTTACGAGAAGGTATACAAATAAGGCTTGAAAAATGGTGACATTTACATTTCATGTACATCTTTCTGGACAATAAAAGTTGTTTTTTAACCAAGAGTACATATGGCCTATTTTAGTAATTTGTATTTTAATAAAAAACCGTCCAAGCCAAGAAAGCTATTTTTATTCTAAACTTCTTTTTAAATGACTGGCAGATTGGATTCACCTATCAGTGATGCATCATGCTCCCAATCAACCTAAAGTACTTACAAAATGACACCCTGACTAATGAATATCAATATACCAGATACTGTACTCTATTTCAGAATAAAATCAGGAGTCTAACTTCAACATGAATTAGAATATAGGGACTATTAGAACACAACAGAAATACTAAGCCAAAAATATTACATCAACAGCATAAATTTATGGAGATGATTGACTAGAAATAGAATACACCATCTCCAATCAAAAAAGCACATAAAAGGGCCGCCTGGGTGGCTCATTCAGTTAGACCTTTAGCTCAGGTCATGATCTCATGGATCTTGAGTTCAAGCCCCACATCGGGCTCTGTGCTGACAGCTCAAAGCCTGTAGCCTGCTTCAGATTCTGTGTCTCCCTCTCTCTCTCTGCCCCTCCCCCCCCAAAATAAACAAACATTAAAAAAAAAATTTTTACACGAAAAAATAAGTAAAAGGAATTAAACATACACAGATTACATACCCATTAGGATAGCTACTGTTAAAGAAAAAAAAAAAACAGAAATGACAAGTGTTGGCTAGAACATTGAAAAATTGGAACTCTTGTGTACTGCTAGGGGAAATATAAAATGGTATAGCAGCTATGGAAAACAGTATGGAGGTTCCTCAAAAAATTAAACACAGAACTACCCAATGATACAGTAATTCTGTTTCTGGGTATATACCCAAAAGAACTGAAACCAGGATCTCAAGAAGATATTTATATACCAATGTTCAAAGCACCACTCTTAACAAGAATTAGAGGGTGAAGGCAATCAAGTGTTCATTAACAGACAGATGAATAAACAAATAAAATATAATATATACACACAATGGAATACTATTCAGCCTTAAAAAGGGAGGAAACTGACATATACTACAAGGATGAAACTTGAGGACATGATGCTAGGTGAAATAAGCAAGTCACAAAAATACAAATACTATTTGATGCCACTTACATGAAGTATCTAGAATAGTCAAATTCACAGAACCAAAGTAAAATGGTGACTGACAGAGGCTAGGTAGGGGAAGGGGAGAAACCCTTCAAGTAAGGGTATAGTTTCAGCTTTGCAAAATAACAAAGTTCTGGAGATTAACTGCACAACAATGTGAACAAACTTAACAGTACTCAACTTAAAAATGGTTGAGATGGTAAAATTTATGTTATGTGTATTTTACCCCCACTAAAACTTTTTTCAATATACAGATGAATGTGACATATATACAAGACAAAGCAACTAAAGATAACACTGAGTAAAATGTTAAAATAGAAAACACAGATCTTTTTAATCCCCTAGATCCTTTTCGAATGACTTTCTAACCTCCTTTCCTGGGCCTCACACCTATCCCCAAAATGAGTTAAAGGTGCTTCATGCTTCAACCTAATTATCCAACAACCCCAATTTTCTAAAACGGTAATCAAAGCTCTGTAGCAATCAACCCAAAAGTCTTAAAATCCATCTATAAGGGCAATAGTAAATTTCGCAATTACAAATAGTAAATTTGTAAATAGTAAAATTGTGAAATAGTAATTTCACAATTACAAATAGTGAAATTTACGAATAGTAAATTTCACAAAAATTATGCACCAACCATATGCTTACTGACTTGAGCTGATGAACCTGTAAAAATACATCAATCAAAGAAATTACAAAATAACCAAAATTATTTTAAAAACATAACTTCTTGCTGGCTACATTTACACACAATTTAAAAATCAAGACAATTTTGCTAAATGAAATCATCTTACCAAAAGCTGTGGCCACATTTCGTCATGTATGCTTCCTCAATCATATCAAAGCAGATAGGGCTAAAAAGAAAATAGGAAAATAATTGACACATTTTTTCCAGCAGAGTGATTACAAATTGACAAGGCTAGTAACAATACCAACAAAATCGTATTTCAATATATAGCTAAGACTTCAAACATTCTATCAATGAAACAGAATTTCTGTTGAGTTGAAGGTACTTTAAGGGATTGGTGGTAAAATGACAATTTGTTCAAGATAGGTCTAAGTCACCAAGATCTAAGTGCAATTAAATGAGTAAATTAAAATGGCCCCAATACTTTTTAATTTTTAATAATGCAATGCAGTCACAAGAGTCCTTAGGAGTTCTACTACCATTCACAATCATCCCTATACTCAAAAGCACCTAACTCAAATGCTGTTTTACTTCCTATTTCAAAAAAAAAAAACAAAACACTAGTTTCCTGAGTGGCAAACTTACAATTCCATTATCAATAACTCTTCTAGATGAGGAAGATGGTAATTATAGCTAATACTTACAAAGTACAAATAGTATCCATTAAAATAATATTAACTTGTAATTTTTTCAACAAAAGTGTTGGTAGGTACATATTACTAGACCTATTTAATGAGGAAATCAAGGCACAAAGATGTTGACGTCATACAGTTAGGAAGTAACAATTTTCAAACTTAGCTCCATGCTCTTAACCACTCCACTATTCTATATTAATTCCGGATACTGCAAGTTAAATACCAAGTCGTACCAACATAACCACAGAGTTCTGGCTAACAAAAGGTAGTTATCAATCTGAGAGGCCACTATCTACCAGAAAAAGACGAAGTCTTGTGAAACGAGATGTCCCTTTATCCTTGCCTCTTTTTCCTTCTGAAACCTCTGATAACGTCTCTAGAGATACAACAGCCATCTTCTGACCAAGAAGACAAAAAATGGTAAGCTAGAAAAATAGGATACTGTTCCTTGATGACATCCTTGAGCAATCTCATCATCTATGGATTGCCTATCTCTGGACTTCACATTACATAAGAAAAGTAAATTCTCACTTGTTTAAGGCAGTATTTATCAAGTTTTCTGTTACTGGCATACAAATCAGATCCCTACTGACAATACATGACATTTAAATTATAAAATGAAAATTCACCCACTTCTTCAAGAAAAATTTCCTGGGCATAACTACTATCTTAGAATGTGAAACCATATAGGGGCACCTGGGTGGCTCAGTCGGTTGAGCATCTGACTTCGGCTCAGGTCATGATCTCGCGGTCCGTGAGTTCGAGCCCCGCGTCGGGCTCTGGGCTGATGGCCCAGAGCCTGGAGCCTGCTTCCGATTCTGTGTCTCCCTCTCTCTCTGCCCCTCCCCCGTTCATACTCTCTCTGTCTCAAAAATAAATAAACGTTAAAAAAAAATTTTTTTTTAAAAAGAATGTGAAACCATATTAAAAAAAGTTATAAAATCAGAACATTGCACCTGCTCAGAGTTTCACCACATACAGTGTGTTGGCTTAAATGGCACTGGTTTTGTCAGCCTCTCTGCTGGAATGAGAAAAAAGAGCTCTCCTAAATGCGGGGATTTGGTCATTTCTCTTTTGAAACCAAGTCCATCTTGCTCCTGTTTGATGGAGTTAAGAAAACAGGGTTGGGGGTTCCTCCCAAGAGCGTGTGGATGCACTGTGTAGGCTGATCCCAGCTGTGGATGAAGGGTTTTGAAGAGCAGATGTGGAAAGGACAGATTTTACTTCACAAGTACGGTTGGTCACTGGCGGCTGAGGCAGATGTCTTAAGGCTCAAAACCCAGAGTGGAAGGTATGTTTATGCCCTCTCCTTTTTTTAAAGACTTTTTTTTTTTTTTTTTTTTTTTTTTTAGCAGTTTTAGGTTTGTAACAAAATTAACAGGTAGGTACAGAGATTTGCCATATATTCTCTGACCCAAACACATGCACAGCCTTTGCCATTATCAACATCACTCACCAGAATAGTACGCTCCCCCCACCCCCCACCACCAGCCCCGGGGATGAATTTAAACTGACACATCAAAATCAACAAAGTCCACAGTTTACCTTATGGTTCACTCTTCATGTTGTACATTCTATGGGCTTGAACACAAGTATAATGACATATATTCATCATTAAAATACAGATTATTTCTCACTCTCCTAAAAATCCTCTTTGCTCTGCCTATTCATCTCTCTCTCCTCATCCACAATCACTGATCTTTATCTTGCCTCCACAGTTTTGTCTGTTCCAGAATATCATATTTGGGATCATACAGTATTGTAGCGTTTTCAGATTGGCTTCTTCTGCTTTGTAATATGGCTTTCGGATTTCTCCACGTCTTTTCAAGGTTTGATAGCTCATTTCTTTTTAACGCTGAATAATCTTCCACTGTCTGGACGTACCACAGTTTACTTATCCATTCATCTACTGAAGGACATCTTGGTTGCATCCAAGATTTGGCATCTATAAATATAGCTGTTATAAGCATTCAAGTGCAGGTTTTTGTGTCTACATAAGCTTTTAACTCCTTTGGGTAAATATCAATGGGTGCCTAGTTAAATTATACGGCAAGAATATGTTTAGTTTTATAAGAAATCACCCAACTGTCTTCCAAAGTGGCTACACCATTTTTTCATTCCTACCAGCAAAGAATAAGAGTTCCTGTTGCTCTATAACCTCCTCGCATTTGGTGTTGTCAGTCCTCTAAGTTTTAGCCATTCTAATAGGTATATAGTGACACCTTGTGGTTTTGATTTGCATTTCCCTGATGACATATGATGTAGAGCATCTTTTCATATGCTTATTTGCCATCTATGTATTTTTTTTTAATATGAAATTCATTGTCAAATTGGTTTCCATACTATGTGTCTTTTTTGGTGAGGTGTCTGTTGAGGTCTTTGGTCCATTTTTTAAATCTTATTATTTTTAAGAGTTCTTTGTATATTTTAAATAAAAGTTCTTTATGAGATATGTCTTTTACAAATATATTTTCCCAATCTGTGGCTAATACTTCCGTTTCTTAACAGTGGGTTTCATAGAGCAGAATTTTTTTTTTAATGTTATTTACTTATCTTGAGAAAGAGAGTGAGCAAGTGCACACAAGTGGGGGAAGGGGCAGAGAGAGAGTTAGACAGAAAATCCCAGGCAGGCTCTGTGTGCTGTCAGCATAGAGCCTGACACAGGTCTCCATCCCAAGAACCATGAGATGGTAACTTGAGCCGAAAACAAGAGTCCAACCCCGCATACCAACTTTTTAAACAGCTCTTCTAATAAATCATGTTTAAAATTTGGGGAAAAATGGAGCACCTGGGTAGCTCAGTCGATTAAGCATCTAACTCATGATTTCAGCTCAAATCATGATCTCAGGATTCATGAGATTGAGCCATGCGTCATCAGGCACTGAACTGACAGCATGAAGCCTGCTTGGGATTTCTTTCCCTCTCCCTCTCTCTCTGCCCCTCCCCACTCGTGCATGTGCTCCCTCTCAAAATAAATAAACAACAACAACAACAAAAAAAAGATTTGGGGAAAAAGACCTTTCTGTTCCCAAAGTAAGTATGTTTATAAATTTAAGTAATAATACCATCATATCTGTTATGCTGCATTAACTCAGGCTTAGAAGCAAGATGCAGAATGTCTTAAGAGACTGACCTTAGTCCAGACTTCCATCAGTGCCACCAATGAACATTTTAAAGTTGGCCCCAGCACGTAGAAGAATCAACTGTAAATACCTATCAATACTTTCTCAGAAATTCCAAAATTTTTAAACATTCATACATTCAACAAATTACATATTAGGTACTGACTACATATCAGACACTGTTCTGGATACCAAGGGCAAAGAAGTGAATAAACAAAAATCCCCTCATGGTTCTATAATCTAGTGGGAAAGACAGACAATAAACAAGATAAATAAGGTAGACCTTATATGATAAGGTTAGATAGAGACAAAGATAAGGAAAAAATTAAGCAGGGGAGGAGGATAGGAAATGTTAGATTGGGTTAGACAGAATAGTAAGAGAAGCCTCAATGAGAAGCTGACATTTGAGTAACTATTTCAAAGTAAGAGGGAAACAATCTACACAGAAATCTGGAAAAACAGCAACCAAAAAGTAAGAGCAAGTACAAATGCCCTGAGGCAGGAGTATACCTGATATGTTCAGACTAGCAAGGTGGTCAGTGTAGAGTAGAATAACCAAGTGGGAAAATACTAAAGATCAGGCCAGAGAAATAATAAGGGGCCATATAAAAAAAACAATAAATTAAATTAAATTAAATTAAATTAAATTAAATTAAATTAAATTAAGTTAAAAGGGGGGGCACCTGGGTGGCTTAGTCAGTTAAGCATCCGACTTTGGCTCAGGTCATGATCTCGCAGTTCATGGGTTTGAGCCCCACATCAGGCTCTGTGCTGACAGCTAAGAGCCTGAAGCCCACTTCAGATTCTGTGTCTCCCTCTCTCTCTGCCCTTCCCCAGCTCGCACTCTGCCTGTGTATGTCTCTCTCTCAGAAGTAAATACACATTAAAAAAAAAAAAAAAAAAAAAAAAAACTCTCTTGAAACATGTTAAGGACTTTGGATTTTACAGTGAATAAAACAAGAATTTACTGGACAATTTAGAACAGAATGGCCCAATGTGACAAAGTGATAAACCAGATCACTCTACCTTATACATTGAAAGAAGACTAAAGGAAAGCAATTGTAAAACTAAAACCTCTTATAATAATTTAGCTGAGAAATGACACTGGATTAAATGATGGTAGTAGCAGTGAAGGTGATGAGAAGTGATCAAATTCTGATATAATCTGAAGGCAGATATTTGGTTTGCTACGGATTAGATATTAGCTATGAGAAAAATGAATCATGGATTTTAAGCTGTAAACTGGAAGAAATTACAGTATGTTTATTTCACAGAGAGCTCTAGCATTCATTAGTTTATTTAAAAAAAGAGAGAGAGAGAGCAGGACTACAATGCATGTCCTATCGTGTGTTCCTCCAATACCAAAAGTTGTATGCAGTACCTAAAAATTACCATCAGATGAGTTTAAACAGAAGTATTTAAGGAATGGCTTCTGAGTAACGTGTGAATTAAGAAAGTTTCCATTCTTTTTACCAGAGCTAACTTTTTTTTTTAATTTTTATTTTTGAGTTAAAGAGAGCAAGTGGGGGAAGTACAGACAAAGTGGGGAACAGAGGATCTGAAGTGGCTCTGCACTGACAGCAGAGAACCCAATGTGGGGATAGAACTCACAAACTGTGAGATCATGACCTGAGCCAAATTCGGACCTACAACTTTCTAACTTTGAGTCAAGTGTTAAACCTAATCTTGTTTTCTCATTTGTATAACTGGAATGACAGTTACATCACACAATCACTGTACTGATTAACAAAATATCTATGAAGTACTCAGTACAATTCCCGGTATGCAACATTCAATAAATAGCAGAATATATGAAAAGAGATGATGGAACAATCTGTATCAGTGATAGAAACTTGACAAGAGTGGTCCACCCAAACTAAAAACTTCAAGGAATTCCTACTAGAAATAGGTAAAATAAAGGAAGATGAGGACTGACCAACCATTCGTCTTCCCAAGAAAGGGATGCAGTATCACAGGAAATAGAACACAGAAAAGACTCTAACAATAACAAAACACCACTACCTCTTTCCAATTTTGAGGGGCAAGAACATATTCAGAGTGGGTTTTGGGCAAAACTGTAAACAATCCATTCAGAAACCCTCCTCTCTGCCAATCTATAGCAATCAAGGAGTACGAGCTCAAAGCCCTAAACACAATACGGGCATAGCACGGATGTGAACTGGCAGCCAGGCCAGACATTACAGATACCTAAATTTTTATACAACCTCAAAAACGTTGCACAGATGCCCCAAAAATGTTTATAGATCCCCCAAACTCTTTATGGACTCCTGATACAGTGGCATCACAAAAAGAGGGAAAAATAACATGGCTTAAAGATCTGCTGGGACTGTTCATGCCTCCCACACCACATAACACAAGTAACTCTTATAAATCAAGACAGAAAATCCAATAGGAAGGGTGTCTGGCTGGCTAAGTCGGTGGAGCTTGTCACTCTTCATCTTGGGGTTGTGAGTTTGAGCCCCATGCTGAGTGTGGAGAGTACCTAAAAATAAAATCTTTAGGGACACTTGGGTGGCTTAGTCAGTTAAGTGTCCAACTCTTGGTTTCAGCTCAGGTCATGATCTTGTGGTCTGCAGGTTCAAGCCCCACATGGGGCTCTGTGCTGACAGCTCACACAGAGGCTGGAGCCTCGTTCGGATTCTGTGTCTCCCTCTCTCTGCCCCTCCCCTACTCCCACTCTGCCTGTATCTCTCAAAACTAAATAAACCTTAAAAAAATTTTTTTCAATTAAAAAATTAAATCTTTAGGGGCACCTAGGTGACTCAGCCTGCTGAGGGTCTGACTCTTGATTTAGGCTCAGGTCATGATCCCAGGGTCGTGAGATAGAGCCCCACATCAGGCTCCATGCTGAACGTGGAGCCTGCTTAAAATTCTCTCTCCCTGTGCCCCTCTCCCCCGCTCGCAAGCTCTCTCTCAAATAGATAAATAAATAATAAACAAACAAAATCTTAAAAGAAAAAAAAATGGGAAAAAATGTGAATTCCTAATTCACAGAATTCACACACTGCCTTTCAAGTATATGAAAAAATGTTCCAACTCAGTAGTAATCAAGAAATGCAAAAAAAAAAAAAAAAAAGAAGAAGAAGAAGAAGAAGACGACGACGATGACGACGAAGACGACAAGGGGGGCGTGTATCGGGGTGGCTCAGTCAGTTAAGCATCCGACTTTGGCTCAGGTCATACCTGTGGTTCGTGGATTCGAGCCCTGCATCACGCTCTGTGCTGACAGGTCGGAGCTTGGAGCCTGTTTCAGATTCTGTGTCTCCCTCTCTCTCTGCCCCTCCCCTGCTCACGCTCTGTCTCTCCCTCTCTCAAAAATAAACATTAAAAAAAAAATTTTAAAGGGAGCATCTGGGTGGCTCAGTTGACTAAGCAGAGTCTGACTCTTGATTTCAGCTCAGGTCATGATCTCATGGTTTGTGATTTCGAGCCCCACATCAGGCTCTACACTAATAGTGTAGAGCCTGCTTGGGATTCTCTCTCATCCTCTCTCTCTGCTCCTCCCCTGTTATAAATAAATAAATAAATAAATAAATAAATAAATAAATAAATAAGTGTGTATGTATGTATATGTATATATGCATATATACATATACTAAAAAACACAACAAAATAACAATTCATCACCATTAGGTATTAGAACACTGGAATACCAAGTATGTTAGGTAAGACATGAAAAACAAGAATATTCATGCAGAGATATTCTAGCAAGCAACCTAGACTGAGTATTCATATATTTATGACCAAGCAACCCCACTCCTGAGATTACATGTAAATAGCTAAAGACATGTAAATAGCATGCTATTACATGTAAATAGCAAAGCACTTGATTATATGTATGTAATATGTGTATTTAAATGCATATACACGTATGGACGTAGGTATTTACATAAACATATGTGGCTGTGCATATGCTTATGTGTGACTGCATGTCTGTGTAGAGTCATGCATGAGGACACTTGAAACAAGCCACACACTTATGACAGCAGGGAATTAGAAGAAGCCCTAATGCTCATAATAACTACAATAAAGAAGCAAAATGTGCTTGAATATACACTATAAAATTTCATGCAACAGTCAGAAGGAATGAACCAAAGATACATGGAGGCATGGCTAGATGCTTTGTCAAGTGAAAATAGAAATGAAAAGGAGATCTGTGGCATAATGCAATTTATATAAATGTAAAACACGCAAAAAAATATATTTCACAAGGATACATGTATTCAAAGACATACATAAATCACCAAGTCAGGAGAATAAAAAATGAAATGGCGAAAGTAATAAAATCTCTTATTCAATAGGATCTAAGAACGTCATCAACAAGATGTAACATTATACCAGTAAAAAAGAAACAACTCTGCTAATGAATAGTAATTTTATTTATGTTTCTCTAAAACACTCTTTTAGACTTCAGTTTTATCAGATACCACTACTGTGAAAAAAAAATACACACATACATATAATTAGAATTTTCCTACAAAATTCTCATTCTTCAGAGTCTAACTTTTCTGAATCACTTTTGACTAAGTTACTGATGTCCAGATTTTCCACACAGTATTCTCCTTGACTTTGGTGAGGTGACATTTATTAAGAGAATCCTACCGGTACTGGGATCTTAAGTCAGGTTTACATTTAGCCAGCTAACCTACATCTGACTCCAGCTTCAGGAATGTTGCTAAACATGTCTAATTCACCACATCCCAGAACCTCCTCCACCCTTCACTCCCACATACAAATTTTTAGTTCATAGGGAATAAAACAATAATTCACAATTGTCTCAGAGAATTTCTTCCAATCTGCTGAAACCTAGTCAAGTTTTGAGGCAGGCATTTTTTTATGTTTACACGTCTATATGAAATGACCACATGAAGCTACATCCAACTGCCACGTAGCAAACGGGAATTTTTTTTTAGTTCTATAATCTATAAAACATAGTCCAATTTTCAGATATGTCAAAGTGTAAAAAAGAAAAAGAAGTTCAATTTAGAATAAAAAAATGTGACAAAGTAAACCAAAGCAAACAAAACAAAACAAAACAAAGCCTTGGATGGGCCAAAGGACAATGTGAAACACAATGCCCTCACTCCGTACTTGAGGTGAAAACTTAACTGTAAGTGGACTTACCCTCTTGCTATGTACACTTAGAAAACAAGAAGGGGAGGAGGACTGGACACTAGGCAGCACAGTATTGAGATCTCTGAGGCAAGGGGAGCAAATGAAGTGAACCCTATCCCAGACCCAGCTTTTTGCCTTCACCGAAAGCTTCACAAGCCAAAGAAAGGAGAAACCAAACAGCACCCCAATCTCACCAAGTCCAGTAAGGATAAAGGGGAAAGACTTTACAGGGCAAGACACCAAAGAGGAAGCAGACGCAAAGAAAAAGAATTCTAGAAATCTACACAGGGTTCTCAAGTCTGTTGTTGAATACGAGTCCTATGTGCCCAGGGTAAAACTCTACAAGATCAGTTAAAAATGGCCAGGAAATGATAAAGCACAGGGTATTTAATAGAAAACCCAGAAGAGTCATTAGCGTGGAAATAAACTGGCTCTAGAAAAATGGCTCCTCATAACCCACCCTCAAAACAATTTTAAATTTATTTATAACAACTGCATGCGAATCTACAATTTTCTCAAAACAAAAACTTTAATTACAAAAAAATTAACTAAATTAAAGAACATAATACTCAAAAGGATCAAACTGATCTGCAAGGAACTTTACTTACTGCCAGAACAAAGTCCAATACTCTCTGTAGAGAAAGAAAGCAAAATCCAGCATTCAGTAATGGCAAGTTTATAATGTCGACTATCCAATAAAAAAAATTACGAGACATGTACAACAGTAGGAAACTGTGACCCATAAAGAGGAGGAAAACCACTCTAGAGAAACAAAAAGACAGTTAATAGAATTAGCAGAAAATTCTTGAAAACATATATTACAAATATGTTCCATAATTTAAAAGATCACAAAAGTATAATGAGGAAAACAGAAGATATACAACGGACCAATTAAAAGCCTACAGGTTAAAAATACAGTGCCTAAAAACATAGCAAAAGACGTGCACTCATAAGAAAGTAAAATATAAAATTCCTAGAAATTTTAAAAACACATCAAACACAAAGGATTACTTCCACAAGCTCATCAATACATGAAACATAAGTTAAGGAAGGAAGCCATGAATGTTTGAAGATCGGCCAACAGACATTATCTAAATTAAAACATAAAAAGAAAACAAAAAAAGAAGACAGAAAATCCAAGAGCTCTTGTGAAGACCTTTCCATACCCACCTCCAAAAACTAAAGGCAGATATTATTATACTGCACAACCTTAAGCTTGCCAAAGGGTTATCTATGTCATTTAACTGCATGTAAAAACCACCACTGCAGGGGCACCTGGGTGGTTCATTTGGTTAACTGTCTAATTCTTGGTTATGGTTCAGGTCTTGAATGACGTTATGGTTATGGGATTGAGACCCCCCCCAAACACACATTGGGGATTCTATCTCCCGAGCTCGCTCTCTCTGCCCCTCTCCTTGCTCTCTCATTCAAAAAATAAACCTTAAAAAAATAAGTAAAAATCAACACTGCAGAACACATACAAAAAACTATTTTTTAAATGCCACTATTTTGAATTTATAAAGCACACATTTGTCAAGGGTGATATCACAATCAGTTTGACTCTCAGGTTACATTTTTAATCAGTAACGTATTTATAAATTCCCTAATATTTGTATGTATTCCCTGCTTCAAAAACAGCATCCAAATTTACTGACTAGTACACAATATAATCTCAAAACTCTTCAATAAAACAGTGAGTACACTGTTGAATCCATGTAGATCTTGGTACTGACACTAACTCCATTATGCTGCAACAAAATGTTTCAACTGCCTCATAGTAGTTCTGGTTCTAACTAACCAAACATTCAAATCTTTCAAAGATTAAGTACTAAAAACATATCATTACCAAGATAATCAAAGCAAGGTACAGGGGCGCCTGGGTGGCTCAGTCGGTTAAGCTTCCAACTTTGGCTCAGGTCGTGATCTCGCAGTCCATGAGTTCGAGCCCCGTGTGGAGCTCTGTGCTGACTGCTCAGAGCCTGGAGCCTGTTTCAGATTCTGTGTCTCCCTCTCTCTGACCCTCCCCCGTTCATGCTCTGTCTCTCTCTGTCTCAAAAATAAATAAACATTAAAAAAAATTAAAAAAAAAAAAGCAAGGTACAATCTAGAGTCATTTAAAAAAATAAAGAGTGGTTATACCTCATCTAAACCAAAGAACCACTTTCATAGTTTGATACCAAATGCTAAACCTTAGCAATCCTTTTCTGTAATTCCGTAATTCACAATGTATTTGTACATGTATTATATAATCTAAACCTCACAATTCTATACTAGAATATTACTAGATCTTAACTTACCAAGAAAACAGACTCTAAGTCAATCATTTATTTGCCTAAAGTTAAATTTCAGGGCTTCTAACTCTTAGTCCAGTGCACTTGCACTACGCTACAATCTCAGAAGACAAAGGAAACAAACAATACGCGGCACTATGACTATGAAAACTGTCAGCACATAGAAAATCTTAGAAGAAAAATTATTTCGAATATACAAAAACTTATGTGGGGCACCTGGGTGGCTCAGTTGGTTGGGCGGCGGACTTTGGCTCAGGTCATGATCGCACGGTTTGTGAGTTAGAGCCCCGCGTAGGGCTCTGTGCTGACAGCTTGGAGCCTAGAGCCTGCTTCAGATTCCGTATCTCTCTCTCTCTCTCTGCCCCTCCCCTGCTCATGCTCTCAATAATGAATAAACGTTAAAAAAAAAATTTTTTTTTAAACTTATGTTCATCCTTCAAGGCTAAGACATCCAAGCAAAAGTCAGTAGCCACAGGAATATTTCTTCCTTCCTCTCAAAATGTCCAAAACTTCCAATTTCTCTATCTTCCTCCTTCCCCTTCTACCAGTAGCCATGTAAGCATCCCCAAGCCATCCTCTATTTTCAACTGGCCCCAGAGAATTTCCTTGAAAAACAAGGAAATGGGGCACCTGGGTGGCTCAGTCGGTTAAGCGGCCGACTTCGGCTCAGGTCACGATCTCGCGGTTCGTGGGTTCGAGCCCCGCATCGTGCTCTGTGTTGACAGCTCAGAGCCTGGAGCCTGTTTCCGATTCTGTGTCTCCCTCTCTCTGACCCTCCCCCGTTCATGCTCTGTCTCTCTCTGTCTCAAAAATAAATAAACGTTAAAAAAAAAAAAAAGAAAGACAAGGAAATTAGTGAAAAGGAGAAAATAAATCTCAAATCCTCCTTTCACACCAACACTGGTAACATGAGATCCTCCACACCAACCTTCACAGACAGCCGTTCAGTTCCAGCCTCCGTCCCATCATCACACTCCTTCCTACTTTCACTTGATATGATAAAATGCCCTAAAAAAGAACTTTAATCTTTTTTTCAAAAGTAGAGATTATATTTATTTGGTATTTCTACCTAACCTATCTCCATTAAGACCTGGGTTTAATGTCTTATGTCACATATTCCATAAACAAAGACAGAGCATGCAACTCTTGATCTCAGAGTCATGAGTTCAAGCCCCGCACTGGGTATAGAGTTCACATACGTATATACATACATACATAAAAACTTTTAAAAAAAAGGTAATAGCCCAGTCGGTTAAGCGTCCAACTTGGGCTCAGGTCATGATCTCATGGTCCATGGGTTCGAGCCCTACATCAGGCTCCACGCTGGCAGTGCGGAGCCGGTTTGGGATTTTTTCTCTCTCTCTGCACCATCCCCCCCCCCACCCCCCATCACTCACGCTTTCTCTCTCTCTCTCTCAAAAATAAAAGGAACGAAGGAGACTCAAAACAGCTTTCTTCTCCTAAATGTCTGTTTATTTATTTTGAGGAGCAGAGATTTTAAAAGGATAAGACCACAATGGGCCAGGAAAGAAAGGACATGATGATTACTAATACCAGTAACAGGCGGGGCACCTGGGTGCTTCAGTCAGTTAGACATTTGACTCTTGATTTTATCTGACTCTTGATTTCAGCTCAGGTCGACGGCTGGGTCAGGTCATGGTTCCTGAATTGAGCCCCGAGCTGACAGTGCAGAGCTGCTTGGGATTCTCTTTCTCCCTCTCTCTCGGCCTTTCCCACACTCACACGTGTGCACTCTCTCTGTGTAAATAAATAAAACTTGAAAAAAAAATACAAGTAACAGGCATGAAAAGATAAAGTGGAGGGGCGCCTGGGTGGCTCAGTTGGTAAGCGTCCGACTTCAGCTCAGGTCATGATCTCACAGTTTGTGAGTTCGAGCCCTGTATCGAGCTCTGTGCTGACAGCTCAGAGCCCAGAGCCTGCTTCAGATTCTGTGTCTCCCTCTCTCTCTGCTCCTCCCCCACTCACACTCTGTCTCTCTCTCAAAAATAAATAAACATTAAAAAAAATTTAATAAAAAAAATAAAGTGGAGCCAATCTCTGGTATTCACCAGAAATAAATAAATCAATAAAAGTAGCTTGGATCGGGAAATCAAATATGGCCAAGAAGTGTTACTACTGATTCCCCCAGGATGAAAATTACCCAATACACTCTCAATCTTGTCCTGGATGTTATTCTATTCACACATTCCCAGGACTCCTCCTTAAACAGAGCATTAATTCTAACTATCATCAAAGGCTTAGAATTGGAGAATTTTCATTGGGTTTGTATACATTTAAGATAGGTGGAAGAATTAGGACAATGACTTCATGGGGGAACACCAGGACTAGGCCTCATAGGATCTAGAGGGTTGGATTCAAGGTGGATCTACAGACTTCAGCACAGCAGTACAGATCTTCACTAGTGCTCTACCATTAATGTAACTAACAGCTTCTATTTTCTGCTATCAAGAATATCAGTTTGCAATATACAGTCCTTCCAACAATACTACATCAAGAACTTTAATCAAAACAGTCCAATTCAGGTGTTTACTTATTTCAAATTCCTAATACAGAAAACATGATTGACCCAAAACATCCTTTCAAGACAATTCCAAGATGATGTAATTGTTATATTTTAGTCACACTTCAGAAGAGGCCAATCATAGACCAATCAACTAAAGAAGATACAAGTTCACACAGAAGAAAAAAAACGTTGCCTACAGAGGAGGGGCTACAGAAACAGAAATCTCTATTGTAAGGAAGTAGGGACAGGAAGGTGTTCCATATCTTACATGGACAACACCCCTAGCCCATTATCCAGGAATAAAAGACATCTCTAAGTTGCATGGAAGAGGTGTCCTTTATATCCTTATGTGGATTTTTTAAAGTAACTTTCTTTAAAAATTGTTTTATTAAGTTTTGTTTTACAAATACAGTACTGAATTTAAATTATAATCTAATTAAATTAGCCTTCTGTTCTTTTTTTTTTTTAATGTTTATTTTTGAGAGAGTGTGCACGCACACATACTTATGGGGGAAGGGCAGAGAGAGGGAGACAGAGGACTCAAAGCAGGCTCCAAACTGTCAGCACAGAGCCCTATGCAGGGCTCAAACTCACAAACTGTGAGATCAGGACTTGAGCCAAAGTTGGATGCTTAATGGCCTGAGCTCCCAGGCACCCCTAGCCTTCTGCTCTTGAACTTTTGAAAACCCCAAAACTATAAATAACACATACGTGCACAGAAATTGCATTCAACCAAAAGGTGAAAATCTGGACAGAGCAATGACTTTTCTCTGAACTTTACTTTGGCTATAAAAAAGTATATTGTTGACTGACTCAAGTTAATTATTAAAGATCAAAACACAACCTTCAAAAAGTAGTAGCAGAAGAGCCAGTAAGTCCATAAAAAGATGTTCAGTATCACTAGTCAATATGGGAAAATAAATCAAAGCCACAATGAGATACCTGACATGCACTACATTGACTGTAATCAAAAAAATTTTAGGGACGCTTGGGTGGTTCAGTCGGTTAAGCACTTGACTTCAGGTCATGATCTCGCCATTTGTGGGTTCAAGCCCCACATCAGGCTCTGTGCTGACAGCTAAGAGCCTGGAGTCTACTTCAGGTTCTCTCTCTCTCTCTCTCTCTCTCTCTCTCTCTATCTCTCTCTCTCTCTCTCTCTCTCTCTCTGCTCCCCCCCCCATTCACATTCTGTCTCTCTCTCAAAAATAAACATGAAAAAACATTTTAAAAATAAAATATTACCAAAAAAATGAATATTGTATGTCTAAACAACCCACAGTTCAAGCAAGAAATTAAGTATTTTCAACTGAATGAAAATTAAAAGATACCTCTAATGCAAGGATTAGAAAAGGCCAAATCAGTTATCTAACCTTCCATATTCACAAACCAAAAGAAGATGAAATTCAAAACCGAACAAAATAATAAAAATAAAACCAAAAATTAGTAAAATGGAAGATGGACAGGGATGCCTGGGTGGCTCAGTCCGCCTCTGGATTTCGGTTCAGGTCATAATCTCATGCTTTTTGAGTTCCAGCCCTGTGTCAGGCTCACTGAAAGTGAGGAGTCTGTTTGGAATTCTCTCTCTCCCTCTCTCTGCCCCTCCCCACCACAGGCACACACACTCACTCATTACCTAAATAAACTTTAAAAAATAAATTAGAAAATAAAATGGACAAACTATATAGAAAATTAGTAATCCCAAAATGAGTAATTTGAAAAAAATAATAAAATTAATAATCCTCTAAACTGTTCAAGAAAAAAAAAAGAAAACACAAATTACCACTAGCAGGAATGAAAAAAGCAGTATCCCCCCAGGGTAGGGCCCCTGGGTTCAGCTTAGACTCTTGATTTCGGCTCAGGTCATGATGTCACAGTTCGTGGGATCAAGCCCCAAGTCTCATAGGGCTCCACACTGACAGCAGGGAGCCTTCTTGGGATTTTCGCTCCTCCCCTGCTCACATGCACTCAAGTGTGCTCACTCTGCCTCTCAAAACAAATAAATAAACTTAAAAGAAAAAAAGGGCACCATCCCTCCAAATCCCATAAACATCAAAATGTAAGAAGAGGGGTGCCTGGGTGGCTCAGTCGGTTGTGTCCGACTGTGGCTCAGGACATGATCTCGCCAATCAGAGTTGTAGCCCGACATCGGGCTCTGTGCTGACAGCTCAGAGCCAGGAGCCTGTTTCAGATTCAATGTCTCCCTCCCTCTCTCCCTCTCTCTCTCTCTGCCCCTCCCCCTGCTCGTGCTGTCTCTCTCTCACTATCAAAAATAAATAAAAGTTAAAAAATAATAAATAAAAGTGTAAGGAAATATTATGAACTTTATGTTAATAAGTTCAATAACTTGGGTGAAATGGACAAATCCCTTAACAAACTACCAAAGCTCACTTAAGACATAAAGAACAGTTACTGGCACAAAAACAGACACTCAGGTCAATGAACAGAACAGAGAACCCAGAAACGGACCCACAAACATATGGCCAACTAATCTTTGACAAAGCAGGAAAGAATATCCAATGGAATAAAGACAGACTCTTCAGCAAATGGTACTGGGAAAACTGGACAGTGACATGCAAAAGAATGAACCTGGACCATGTTCTTATACCATACACAAAAATAAACTCAAAATGGGTAAAAGACCTAAATGTAAGATAGGAAGCCATCAAAATCCTCGAGGAGAAAGCAGGCAAAAACCTCTTTGACCTCAGCCTCAGCAACTTCTTACTCAACACATCTCCGGAGGCAAGGGAAACAAAAGCAAAAATGAACTATTGGGACCTCATCAAAATAAAAACCTTCCGCACAGCGAAGGAAACCATCAGCAAAACTTAAAGGCAATCGACAGAACGGGAGAAGATATTTGCAAATGACATATCAGATAAATAGTATCCAAAATCTATAGAAAATTTATCAAACTCAACACCCAAAAAACAGATAATCCAGTGAAGAAATGGGCAAAAGACATGAATAGATACTTCTCCAGAGAAGACATCCAGATGGCCAACCGACACATGAAAAAATGCTCAACTTCACTCATCATCAGCGAAATACAAATCAAACCACAATGAGATACCACCTCACACCTGTCAGGATGGCTAACATTAACAACTCAGGCAACAACAGATATCGGTGAGGATGTGGAAAAAGAGGATCTCTTTTGCACTGCTGGTGGGAATGCAAACTGGTGCAGCCACTCTGGAAAACAGTGTGGAGGTTCCTCAAAAAATTAAAAATATAACTACCCTACGACCTAGCAACTGCACTACTAGGCATTTATCCATGGGATACAGGTGTGCTGTTTTGAAGGGACACATGCACCCCTAATGTTTATAGCAGCACTATCAACAATAGCCAAACTATGTAAAAAGTCCAAATGTCCATCAGTGGATGAATGGATAAAGACGATGTGGTATAGGGGTGCCTGGGTGGCTCAGTCGGTTGAGCATCTGACTTAGGCTCAGGTCATGATCTCACGGTCTGTGGGTTCAAGCCCTGTGTCGGGCTCTGTGCTGACAACTCAGAGCCTGGAGCCTGCTTCCAATTCTGTGTCTCCCTCTCTCTCTGCCCCTGCCCCGCTCATGCTCTGTCTCTCTCTCTGTCAAAAATAAATAAACATTAAAAAAAAAAGAAGAAAGGGTGCCTGGGTGGCTCAGTTGGTTGAGCATCCGACTTCAGCTCAGGTCATGATCTCACAGCTTGTGGGTTCAAGCCCCGCGTCGGGCTCTGTGCTGACTGCTCAGAGCCTGGAGCCTGTTTCAGATTCTGTGTCTCCCTCTCTCTCTGACCCTCCCCCATTCATGCTCTGTCTCTCTCTGTCTCAAAAATAAATAAACGTTAAAAAAAAATTTAAAAAAAAAGAAGAAGAAGAAGTGGTATATATATACGATGGGAGTATTACACGGCAATCAAAAAGAATGAAATCTTGCCATTTGCAACTATGTGGAAGGAACTAGAGGGTATTATGCTAACCGAAATTAGAGAAAAACAAGTATCATATGACTTAACTCATATGAGGACTTTACAACACAAAACAGATGAACATAAGGGAAGGGAAGCAAAAATAATATGAAAACAGGGAGGGGGACAAAACAGAAGAGACTCATAAATATGGAGAACAAACTGAGGGTTGCTGGAGGGGTTGTGGGGGGGGATGGGCTAAACGGGTAAGGGGCATTAAGGAATCTACTCCTGAAATCATTGTTGCACTATATGCTAACTAATTTGGATTATGTAAAATTTTTTTTAATTTTAAGAAAAAAAAAAAGAAAGAAAGAACAGACAGCCCTTTGATCATACATTGGTGAACTGTACCAAACACATAAGGAAGAAACATACCAATTCCATACAAACTCTTTCAGAAAACAGAAGAGATGACATTTAGGGTGGCTAGGTGGCTCAGTAGGTTAAGCATCTGACTCTTAGTTTTGGCTCACATCATGGTTTGTGAGATCAAGCCCTGGAGTCCAGCGCTGTGCTGACATCACAGAACCTGCTTGGGATTCTCTCTCACTTCTCTCTCTCTGCCCCTCCCCTGATTTCTCTATCCCTCTCAAAATAAACATTTAGGAAAAGAAAAAGAAAGAAGAGATAACATTTCTCATCTCCTTTTAGAAGGGCTTTACACTGTGTGATGGGCTGAAATCTGTATGTTGAAATCCTAGCCCCCCAGTACCTCCAAATGCGACTGTATTTAGAGACTGAGCATCAAGGAGACAATTAAGGTTAAATGAAATCATATATTAGGCCCTAATCCAATGAATGATGTCCTTTTAAGAGATCAGAGACGGGGCACCTGGGTGGCTCAGTCAGTTAAGCATCCAACTTCGGCTCTTAGGCCCATGGGTTCGGCCCATGTCAGCTCTGTGCTGACAGTGTAGAGCCTAGAGCCTGCTTCAGATTCTGTGTCTCCCTCTCTCTCTCTGCCCCTCCCCTGCTCACACTCTGTCTCTCTGTCTCCAAAATAAATAAGCATTAAAAAAAAAAAGTAGGGGCACCTGGGTGACTCAGTCGGTTAAGCATCCGACTTCAGCTCAGGTCATGATCTCACAGTCCATGGGTTCGAGCCCTGCATCGAGCGTTGTGCTGATGGCTCAGAGCCTGGAGCCTGCTTCGGATTCTGTGTCTCCCTCTCTCTCTTCCCCTCCCCTGCTCATGCTCTGTCTCACAAATAAATAAAAACATTAAAAAAAAAATTAAAGGGTGCCTGGGTGGCTCAGTCGGTTAAGTGTCCAATTTCAGCTCAAGTAATGATCTCACATCATGGTTCATGGGTTCAAGCCCCACAGCAGGCTCTGGGCTGACAGCACAGAGCCTATTTGGGATTCTCAATCTCCCTCTGTCTCTGCCCCTCCCCCACTGGCACTTTCTCTCTCTCTCTCAAAATAAATAAATTTTAAAGAATTTAAAAGAATCAAAATCCTAAAAAAGAATTAAAAGAAATTAGAGGGATGCCTGGGTGCCTCAGTTGCAGTCAGTTGAGCATCTGACTTTTTGGCTCAGGTCACAATCTCATGGTTCATGGTTTTGAGCCCCACATGGTTTTGAGCCCCAGGCTCTGTGCTGGCAGTGCAAAGCCTGCTTAGGATTCTCTTTCTCTGCCCCTCCCCTGCTCCCTCTCACTCTCAAAATAAATAAAACTTAAAAAAAAAAAATTAAAAAAAAGAAAGAAGAAGAAGAGATTAGAATACAAACAACAGAGATCATGAGGTAACCATGTGAAGACAGAGCAAGAAGGTAGCCATCTGGAAGACAAGGAGAGAGGTCTAAGAACCCAAACCTACCAATACCTTGACCTTGGATTCCTAGCCTCAAACTGTATGAAAATAAACTGCTGTTATTTAAGCTACCCAGTCTGTCCATTATGTTACAGCAAACCTAGCAAATATACCTGGTATCAAAACCAAACCGTGTGTGTGTGCGTGTGTGTGTGTGTGTTTACAAGAACACCATAGACCAGTATCACTCATGAAAATTCAAAAAAAAAAAAATCCCTTTAAAAAATTAGTAAGTGGGGTATGCAAATTGGGAAAAAAAAGTAACACTGTCTTGGGGCGCCTGGGTGGCTCAGTCGGTTAAGCGGCCGACTTCAGCTCAGGTCACGATCTCGCGGTCTGTGAGTTTGAGCCCCACGTCGGGCTCTGGGCTGATGGCTCAGAGCCTGGAGCCTGCTTCCGATTCTGTGTCTCCCTCTCTCTCTGCCCCTCCCCCGTTCATGCTCTGTCTCTCTCTGTCTCAAAAATAAATAAAACGTTAAAAAAAAAAATTTTTTTTTTAAAGTAACAGTCTTGATTTGCACGTGACACAACTGTCTTCTCAGAAACCCCATAGGTTCTACCTAAAAAACAACTGTTAAAGGAAGTAAATTTAGCAATCACAAGATACAATGGCAACACACAAAAATAAATTTTATTGGGGTGCCTAGGTGGTTCAGTCAGTTGAGCATCCAACTATTGATTTTGGCTGAGGATCTCACGGTTCGTGAGATCGAGCTCCATGTCTGGCTCTGCACTAACAGCACAGAGCCCACTTGGGATTCTCTCTCTCCCTCTCTCTCTGCCCCTCTCATGCTCTCTCTCAAAAATAAATAAAATAAATTTTATTTCTATACATTAGCAACAATTAGAAGTTGAAATTAAAATAATATTTACAGCATCATTAAAAACATGAAATACTTAGGGCTAAGTTTAATAAAATACGTTTAAGTTCCAAACACTTAAAACTACAAAATTATAAAACACTACTGAAAAAAATTAAAGACCTAAATAATTGAAGAAATACACGATGTTCATAGTTCAATGATTCAAAATCATTAAAATGTCATTATCTTTCCAAATTGAGTCATAGATTTAAAGTAACCCAAATCATGGGGGCACGTGGTTAGCTTAGTCAGTTGAGAGTCTGACTTGGGCTCAGGTCATGATCTCATGTCTTGTGAGTTCCAGCCCCAGGTCAGGCTCTGTGCTGACAGCTTGGAGCCTGGAGCTTGCTTCAGATTCTGTGTTTCCCTCCTTCTCTGCCCCTTACCCTCTCTCTCAAAAATAAATAACCATTAAAAAAAAATTAAAGTAACCCAAATTAAAATCCTAGCATGCTTTTTTGATGAAATTGGTAAACTAATCCTAAAATCCAGGTGGAAATGCAAAGGACCTAGATAACCAAAATGAGATACAGGAACAAATTTATACTGTCTGATTTCAAGATTTACTAAAATGATATAGTAATCAAGATGGTGGTATAGGCATAAGGATAAATATATAGATCAGTGGAACAAAGACTCCAGAAATAAACTCATACACATGGTTAATTAATTTTTTTTTAATTTTTTTTAATGTTTTATTTATTTTTGAGACAGTGAGAGACAGAGCATGAACAGGGGAGGGTCAGAGAGAGGGAGACACATAATCTGAAACAGGCTCCAGGCTCTGAGCTGTCAGCACAGAGCCCGACGTGGGGCTCGAACTCACGGACCGAGAGATCATGACCTGAGCCGAAGTTGGCCGCTTAACCTACTGAGCCACCCAGGTGCCCCGGTTAATTAATTTTTAAGAAAGCTTCCAAGAAATTCAATGAACAAAAATGCCCTTTTCAACAAATGGGTGCCATAATAACTGGATACCCACAGTAGAGAGGAAAAATCTTCAACCCTTACCACACACAGTATATAAAAACTAACATGAAATGATCATTTATCTAACCAGGAGAAAACCATAAAGTATCTAGAAGAAATATTTAAGAAAACCTTTGAATTTCACGTTAGACAACAATTTTTTGGATGGAACACAAAAGTCATAACCCATAAGAGAAACAAGTGATACACTGGACTTAAAATTTTAAACTTTTGCACTTCAAAGACATCAGTAAAAATATAAATAGGTAAGCAACAGACTGGGAGAAAACACCACAATATGTTGGAATGATGAAAGACAACTCAAGATAAATGAGAAAAGAGAGCAGAAGAATAGAACACATTATAAAAAATATGCAGGGGTGCCTGGATGGCTCAGTCTGTTGAGCATCCATCCGACTTCAGCTCAGGAGATGATCTAGTGGTTCACGAGTTCAAGCCCCGCATCAGGCTTTGTGCTGACAGTTCAGAGCCTGGAGCTTGCTTCGGACTCTGCGTCTCCCTCTCTCTCTGCCCCTCCCCGACTCACATTCTTTCTCTCTCTCTCTCTCTCAAAATAAATAAAACATTTAAAAATTTTATGAAAGATATGCAAATGAAAATAAGCACATGAAAATATGCTCAGTGTCATCAGTCATTAAGACAGTGCAAATTAGGATAATGAAATCCTACCACACACCCACTAGAACAACCAAAATTGTAAAGACTTTGAAAAAACATTGAAAGACCAAATGCCGGCAAGAACATGAACTGGAACTCTTCTACTTTGCTGACAGAAATGAAAAATGATACAACCGCTTTTAAAAACAGTTTTGCAGGGGCGCCCAGGTGGCTCAGTCAGTTGAGCATCTGACTTCCACTCAGGTCATAATCTCATGGTTTGTGAGTTCAAGCCCCATGTCGGGCTCACTGCTGTCAGCTGGAGCCCGCTTTGGATCCTCAGTCCCACTCTCTCTCTGCCCCTCCCCCACTCACTTTCTCTCTCAAAAATAAATGAACATTAAAAAAAATTAAAAACAGTTTTGTGGTATATTATAAAGTTAAATATGCACTTGGCCATACAACCCAACAATAATACACTCCTAGATATTTACCCAAGAGATATGAAGGTATGTCCACATGAATACCTGAACATGAATTTTTACAACTTTCTTTACGATTACCAAAAACTAGAAACAAAAAAAATCAAATCTCTTTAAACTGATTATATATACATATCGTGTTATATATCCATATAACAGAATACTACTTAGCAATTAAAAGAAAATATTAGTGACATACTCAACATTAAATCTCAAAAACATTATGCCAAATAAAAAAAGAGTCAGACACAGGGGTGCCCGGGTGGCTCAGTTGGTTGAGAATCTCACTTCAGCTCAGGTCATGATCTCACAGTTCCTGAGTTCGAGCCCCACATCAGGCTAGGCTCTCTGGTGTCAGCACAGAGCCCGCTTCAGATCCTCTGCCCCCCTCTCTTTCTGCCCCCTCCCCAAAAAAAAAAAAACATTAAAAAAAAGGTCAGACACAAAAGACTGCATATTGAAAAACTCCCTTAATACAAAATCCTAGGAAAGGCAAAACTATAGTGCTAGAAAAATCACTGGTTGCCAGGTGTTGAAGTGGGGGGAACAGATACGTGCAAAGTGCTGGCACAAGCGAACTTTCCAGTGTAATAAAAATGTTCTAGATCTCGATTAAGGTGGTGATAATACAGACGTGTTCACTTATCAAAACTCACTGAACTACACAACTAAAACTAGTGATTTCTACTGTATACAAATTATACCTTAATAAAGCTGATTTTAAACAAAATCTCCAGGGGCACCTAGATAGCTCAGTCGGTTAAGCATCCGACTTTGGCTCAGGTCATGATCTTGCAGTTCGGTGAGTTTGAGCCCCACACTGGGCTCTCTGCTGACAGCCTAGAGCCTGGAGCCTGCTTCATATTCTGTGTCTTCCCCTCTGCCCCTCCCCCGCTCACTTTCTCACATTCTATTCTGTCTCTGTCTCTCAAAAATAAATAAGCATTAAAAAAAAAAATTTAAACAAAAACCCCCAGCCTCTGAATTTAAGGCAAAGTAATACAGTGGTTAACGTGAGCTCTGAACCAAAATGTCTGGATATAAATACGGATACCACCACTATTAACTGTATGAACTGCAACAAATTACATAACCTCTCTGTCATTTCCTCATCTATAAAATGGAAATTATGGAAGTATCCGCATCGAACAATTATCATGAAGACTGCATAGGTAATGTTAAACCATTAGAACAGTGCCTTGCAGGGGCACCTGGATGGCTCTGTCGGTTAAGCATCCGACTTCTGGGCTCAGGTTCAAGCCCAGAGTCAGGCTCTGTGTTGACAGTGGAGCCCGCAGTCCACTTGAAGCTCTGTCTCCCCTCTCTATGGCCCCCTCTCAAAAATAAATAAACATTAAGAAGAAGAAGAAGAAGAAGAAGAAGAAGAAGAAGAAGAAGAAGAAGAAGAAGAAAGAAAGAAAGAAAGAAAGAAAGAAAGAAAGAAAGAAAGAAAGAAAGAAAGAAAGAAAGAACAGTGCCTTGCAGATAACAACGGCCTATCCTAGAGCATGTATTTTATCAGGAGTACGTATACCAAGCCAATGGTTAGTACATCACATTCACTTTAGGGTGGACTTGGCATTTATTAACTTTGAATTTAAAGTATCTAAAGGAGTCCCAAAAATAGTTATCTGTAATTTTTATGTAACCAACTTTGTCTCAATACCTCCATTAAACCCAAAATGCCGATCTGTGAAGTAACACTAAAGCCATGGAATTCCAATACAAGAGACTACTTGGGCTTGGGGTCATGTGTTCCAGCTCTGAATTTGGTGAAGGACAGCACCCACCCCAAACCGCACAGACTAGGAAGAGAGAAAGATGGGCTTCCACAGGTTAATACCAGAATTTAAGTGAACAGAAATCAGACCACCTATTATACAACCCTACTCTCTACATAGAAACAGAGACAAAAACAGTTCATGAAACTTGATTATGAAAAATGAAAGAATTAACTTGTATGAAGAGAAAACAATTTACTCTCAATGAAATATTAGTTGAGATGGTAGGAACCTATACATCTAGAATGTGGCACATACATGTATGAAGAGAGATGGCAAAGAACAAGTAAAGTGAAGGGCACAGATGGGGAAACACCACATACAAAAACAAGTCAAGAATTTAAGAAGCATTTTATTTTGTATAATACAAATTTTAACAGGAAAGAGAAGACTAATTCCACTGTTAAACTTTTTCTCCCAAGCTATAGCAGCTTTGAGGAAAAGGAATGCAGGCTAAAGTAAGTATTCAAAACAGAAAGAAAACCCCAGTAACAATATATACATTTAAGGAGAAAAAATGAGCAACAAGGTTTAAGGCTACAGTTACTTTAATCAATAACAATTTTTAGGGGCTCCTGGTTGGTTCAGTAGTTAGAGCATGTGACTCTTGACCTCCGGGTTGTGGATTCCAACCCCACATCAGGTGTCGAGATTACTTACAAAAATAAAATCTTTTAAAAAAAATAAAAAACATGTTTTAGAATATGATCAAATAAGTAATGTTGGTTTATAATCAGAAAAGGCTTTGGGGTGCCTGGGTGGCTCAGTCGATTAAGCATCCAACTCTGTGTTTCATCTCAGGTCATGATTTCATGGTTCCTGGGTTCGAGCCCTGCCCTGGGCTCCATGCTGACAGCTCAGAACCTGCTTAGCATGGTCTCTTTCCCTCCCCAGGGCACTTGTGCACACGTGCTCTCCCTCTCTCTCTCTCTCTCTCTCTCTCTCTCTAAAATTAACTTAAAAAAAAGATTTGTAAAAGGAAAAGGTAGCTATTAACACATTTAGTAATGAACTGCATCAGTACTTTCCTTTCAATTTATAGACCAGAATTCAAGTTGATAGTCTTTCATACGCTATTTCATAATCTTCTTTCGTTTGTTCTACCACTTCATTCACCTAAGTCTTCTGCTGACAATGAGGCAGACAACCCGCCATCTGACAGCCAGAAAGAGCATTATGAACTGCTATGATTTAATATCATTTTCTGCAGAGCATCTTTCGCCATCATTGTCACCCAAATGGTACATGCATTATAACGCAAGAGATTCATCAGGCTTCAGTTTTGCAGATTCAAGCAAGTTCTTGCCTGATGTTACTACAATAACATAATGAATTCTACAGTTTATTTCAGTAGCTGAATACACTTTAACAGCTCTTGAAAATACATTTAATCCTATTTAGAAGCTCACTAGGCTTTCAATAGGCCACCTAAATTTTTCATTTACTTTTCAGTTGCAAGAGGAATCATACACCATAATTCAGGAACTTTCAAATATTTTTCACCCTGATACCCAGTAAAACATACACATACACTGTACGTAAGTATGTAACCAAAAGTTCAAAGTTGTACAAGTTATATGATTTCTATTTTATTTCACTTATTGATAGCCAGAAAAACACAATAGCAAGAATGATCAATAGGTTTCATCTTTAGCGCTAAATGTGATTAGTAGGTAATGGCTTCCTAGAGCGCTATGTTGAGGACTCTGACATACATGTGAATTCAAAAGAATGACGTCTGCCATGGTACTAAGAAGAAGCAACGATGTCAGGATATGAAACTATAATTATATGACTAAAAGTCTCTCTCTCTGCATTAAATCATGAGCTCCTTCAGGACAGTCTATTATTAACAGCATGACATAAGAGAGGCAGTCACATATTTATTAAAGAGTAGATCTATTCAATGTAGATCCTACCTATTTTGTATTAGGCAGCTGATCAGAATTAACCTTTCCACAAGGGGCTTACTATCTACTTGAAAATACTTATTTCTGGGGTGCCTGGGTGGCTCCATCGGTTAAGCATCCGACTTCCACCTAGGTCATGATCTTGCCATTCCTGAGTTCAAGCCTGGTGTCAGGCTCTGTACTGACAGCTTCAAGCCTGGAGCCTGTTTCAGATTCATTCTCTCTCTCTCTCTCTCTCTCTCTCTCTCTCTCTCTCTGCCCCTACCTCACTCAGTCTCTCGCTCTCTCTCTCTCAAAAATAAACATTAAAAAAATAAAAAAGAAAATATTTATTTCTGCCTCAACTTAGAGAATAACTGAGACTTACAGAGGTAGAAAAAGGAATTTAGGTAGTTGGAAAAGCTAATGCAGAGGCAATAGTAATGTGATAGAAGAAAGAAGTCATCTTAGATTCATCAATTTAGTTAAATGGCTCATGTAAGAAAAATTAGAAAAATCAAAATAACAAAGACTTCCTTTGAATGTTAAAGATTTACCCAACTTCAGCTAAATACTACCCTCTCCTGTACTACAGATTCTCCAACTACAACACACTATTAGAATTATCTTCAACTTGGGGCACCTAGGTGGCTCAGTTGGTTAAGTGTCTGACTCTTGATTTCCGCTTAGGTCATGATCTCATGGTTTTTGAGCTTGAGCCCAGCATCAGGCTCTGCATGGTACCAGTGCGGAGCCTGCTTGAAATTCTCTCTCCCTCTCTCTCTGCCCCTACCCCACTTGTGCTCTTTAATCTTACAATAAATAAATAAATAACTTTAAAAAAAATTCTCTACAACTTAATACTTTCAATCCTTTGTATGAAAAAAATATTTACATGAAAACCATAAATTCCTAAAATGTTCATCAATTGTGCAATTAAATATAAACTTACTTTCAAATATGATAGAAGTCAAGAGAATCCAATGTGTGTTACTGAAAATTAGGCATTTGATTTTAAATCAACTGTTCTCAAAAAAGGCGAAAGATAGGTCATTATCACCTAGGTAGCTTTTGCAAATTACATTACCACTCAAGCCTCCAATTCTAGTATGTCCTCTTGGGACATGGGCAGGAGGAGAAAGTGGTCAGGGATAAACAATATATCTCCTGTGATTATGAAACAGCTGTCTCCCTCCAACCTACCACATTTAAGAACCAGGAGGCTAGGGGTGCCTGGCTGGCTCAATTGGTGGAGTATGCAACTCTTAATCTCGGGATTGTAAATTCAAACCCCGAGTTGGGTGCAGAGATTTCCTTAAAAATAAAATCTTAAAAAAAAAGGGGGGGGGGGTAGCATAGGCTAAAAAATACAAATAAAGCACTAAATTGAGAACTGGGAGATCTGAGTTCTCATTTTACCCGTAGCTGACCAATCTGAAACAAAATTACTTCTCTGTGCCTCAACGGGAATACAATTATATTAGTATTATAGCAAAACTGGAAGTTATCTATAACTTCACAGAATTGTTTTAAGGATAAAATGAAATGTGAAGTATAAACATAGGTTTTAAAATCTGATGAATAGGGAATTATCACCATTATTCAAGCTTTAGCTTCATTTAAATGGAAAAGCATAAAGTAATTTCAGTTGGTTCCGTTTGACCTTGAGGCATATAAAACAGGAACAACCACCCAAAGCCAATTAGAAACGAAAAAGATTCCTTGGCCCCCGCCTAATCCTAATCCCTTTCTTCTCCCCCAAAAGGCTGGCCAAACCAAATCTAGCTTGAGAATTGGGAAGATAGATTCCTAATAATGAATTCTTCTGAATATTCAACCTCACCAAAAAAGAAATAACGGACTGAGATTCTTAGAAAGTGAAATATTCACAATTTTTTAAAATGTTTCATTTATTTTTAAGACAGAGAGAGACACAGCATGAGTGGGGATAGGGCAGAGAGAGAGGGAGACACAGACAGAATCCGAAGCAGGCTCCGAGCTGTCAGCACAGAGCCCAACGCGGGGCTCGAACTCACAAACCGTTAGACCATGACCTGAGCCAAAGTCGGACACCCAACTGACTGAGCCACCCAAGCGCCCCAGAAATACTCACAATTTTTAACTTTCACTGGGCACTTCCAGGTTAGGACTTGGGAAAATAGACTGAAATTGTTAAAAAGTAGACGACAGACTAACAAAAATTTTAATAATCTTACCTCCCCAAAACCCCGCAAAGAAAAAAAAATCAATGCCAGCTGTTCATACTACTCTATGGCTCTCCAACTCCCTACAAAATGGCCCATAGTAAGTACAATGCAACCCATGTGGTGCCTCGTAGACATTGTGTGCCAAATAAGTATCTTGAATGAATGATGGATTCCTTTATTTCTCACATATTCTATGTGAATGCTATATGAATGCTGACATATTTGTTTTCTTTCAGCCTTCTGAAAATTAAAATGCCAATGATGGCTAAAAGGACAAATCTGAAAATGCTCATTTTGCTTCATTAGCTTATACTTCATCATATGGCACTCTCAACTGGATACAAACACCTCTTAGACCCAATCACAAACTGGTTATTTACAAATAACAGTCAGAATTACAGCCAAGTTTCAATGAAAAATGAATGAATTCTGAATCCAGAATAATTTAAGAACAAAGCAAAAATACGAATGAAGAGGGGTGCCTGCCTGGGTGGCTCAGTCGGTTAAGCAGCCGACTTCGGCTCAGGTCATGATCTCGCGGTCCGGGAGTTCAAGCCCCGCGTCGGGCTCTGTGCTGACAGCCCAGAGCCTGGAGCCTGTTTCAGATTCTGTGTCTCCCTCTCTCTGACCCTCCCCCATTCATGCTCTGTCTCTCTCTGTCTCAAAAATAAAATAAATGTTAAAAAAAAATTAAAAAAAAAATACGAATGAAGATATTTCTTCATTCTTCGGGGTGCCTGGGTGGGTCAGTCGGTTAAGCATCCGAATTTGGCCAAGGTCACAATCTCACTGTTCGTGAGTTCAAGCCCATCATCCGGCTCTCTGCTGTTGGCATGGGACCCACTCTGGATCCACTGTCCCCTCTCTCTCTCTGCCCTCCCCCACTTGCACTGAGTCTCTCTCAAAATAAATAAGCAAATTTTTAAAAGAAGAAAGAAAGGGGTGTCTGGGTGGCTCAGTCAGTTAAAAAGCTGACTCTTGGTATCAGCTCAGGGCATGATCTCACTGTTCATGAGTTCAAGCCCCACACAGGGCTCTGTGCTGACAGCGAGGAGCGTGCTTGGAATTCTCTCTCTCTCTCTCTCTCTCTCTCTCTCTCTCTCTCCCTCCCTCCCTCCCCTCCCCTCCCCTCCCCTCCCCTCTCCCCTGTCCCTCCCTTCCTCCCTCTCTCTCTCAGAATAAATAAAATTTTTAAAGAAAATACATTGAAAAAAAAGAAAAAAAAAGAACTACACCTAAGTCTAATCAATGTATTTCCTACAGTTCCAACTTCTAGCCCTATCTTATTTAATGACAACAATTCACATCATCCTCAACCCTGAAGTAAATCAACTTCCCCTACAATGACAGTGCAGGCCAACTTCCCACATCACTAATACACGAAGTCTATCAACAATTTCCTCCAGAGGAAAAGCATAAAATCCTGCCAGTTCTCATTAGCTAAAAGCAATTCTTTTCTCATAATCCTACCATTTGGATTGGGTTCTGGATACCAAACCCAATGAAAATCCCAAAACGCTTTCAGTAAAACAATCAACTCCATCTCTCGCTTAATAAGGATAACCCATCTATGTCAAGTATCAAAACTGAATGCTACTGTGTGTCATTCAAGATGCCAACTACGATGCCAAAATGTGTAATACCTGGCGTTTCTCAAAACAGAAGTCCCAGTACACTATAGTGTTATACAAATCTAATACAGCTACATCTGACACATGGATAATATTTAATAGATGTGATTCCCTTTTTCAAGACATTCAGTGACAAGTGGAATTTTTTGTGAACAGACTTTATGACCACAGTAGCCTTAACTGCAGATTTAAAAGTGGCCTACCCTTTGAAGTGGGAGGATACACACGCACAGGAGAGGTATTTACATGAAATACTACTTCTCCTTAAAATACTCATAACCCATGTCTAGAGCACCATCTACCATACTTTCCATAAGCAAATTTTGACCAACTCCACCATGGGAAGCTTAATCCTCTCCCTTTCCGAGTTTAATTCACTCCAACAAGCAAAACGGACCGACAGGGTGTCTAACTCACCAGACAGCCATAAAATCCAAGGCCCAACTTTCTCCTTTTACGCACAACCATTTATTTGACCTTCCTTCTCGCCCCCTCTTATTTATTCCCTCAACTCCCCTCACTTCCTCCCCTCCAGCACCGTCCTCTATATTACCCGTACCCTCCCAGCCCCGGGACTACCAAGCTTTCTTCCCCCCATCAAACACCAGCCTCAATGTCTGCAGGCACCGCCAAGGCACCAACCGGACCACCCTCCCACCGGACCCCACCAGCCCAAACAAGAGAAACTCCGCATCCAGCGAAAGGGAGGGCAATGCTCTTCAAACTCACCACACAAAGTCGTTGCTTTTGTCCTCGTAGGAGTTGATGAGCCCGTTGCACAGCGGGGGAAGCAGAGGTCGCTTCCTGCTGCCGCTGCCGAGGCTGGAGCTGCTCCCTCCTACGCCGGCGCTGGGCCTGGCCGCGCAGCTGAGCCGAGACTGGCCGGCGGACACCGCCCCGCCGCCGCTGCCGGACACGGCGGCCGCCACCAGCACAGGCCGCGCCGGGCCCCCGAGGCCGCCCGAGCCCGCGGCCTGGGCCGCCCCGCCGGACGCCGCCGCCGCGGCCGCCGCGGAAGGGGGCGACGGGGAAGAGGACAAGGACGAGGAGGCGGAAGTCACCGAGGAGGCCGCCGAGGAGCCAGGGCTGGTCCCGGCGGAGCCCGACCCGGCCTGGCGGCTCCCAGACATCGTGACTCCCCCCACCTCCGGCCGGGCGCTCAGAGGAGAGGGACCGCGACCCGCCGCCGCCTCCCTCCGCTCAGCCTCAGTGCATCCTGAGGCCGCGCGCCGCGCCGGGAGGTGGGGCTGAGGAACAATAAAGTTGGCTTTTTCAAGGCTGGCACCCGGCAGCGTCCGACGGGAGGGGGCGGAGGAACCTAAAAGCGGAGGAGAAACCACTACCGCTGTCGAGACCGCCGCCGCCGCCGCCGCCACCACCGCGGGCCCCGCAGCAGCCAACCCGGGCGCGCCGAAGGCCGGCCGTGCGCGCACACGAGAGGCGGAAGGGGCGGGAGCGGCGGCGGAGACGACTCCGCGGACCGCTCGGACGCGCGCAGCGCGCTCCCGGCGGCGGTCTAGCAAAGCCGGTCGGGCTCCTCGGCAGCTATTGCAGCTCGTGACGAATGGAGGGCAGGCTGTCCTAAAGGCTGAAAGGACTGCGGAAAGAGGAATGAATGGTAGGGTTGCCAAATGGTTTGGAAGCGAGGGGGAGAGAGAAGAGCGCTCGAAGCTACTGCGCAGGCGCTGTGGTCGCCGACCCTCTTGGTGGCCCGGGGGTCTCTGCTGCACACTCGGAACGGCGCCGGCGCGGAGTCGCTGCACTACGCCTGTTGGGGGAGAGCCGCATTTCTGAACCTGAAGAGGGAGCGGTCGCTGTGGCCGTCGCCCGAGAGGCGGGCGGTGTGACCCAGTGGCGAGGGCCCGGCAGGTGCTTCCGAGTCGCGGTTTGAAGGCTCTGTAGACTGACTGGGACGCAAGGAAAAAACCCAGAAGCCCTGAGCTGTTGAAAAGAGCACTGGACTGAGAGTCAAGGAGTCCGGGTTCTGCTGTTAAACTATTTCACAGTATCGTGAGGAATAAAGTAACATGAAGTCAGTGAACCGTGCTTTGTAAATTGCAAACGTTGGGGCAAATATTACCAATTTTATTCGACAATGCTTGTATTTTGAAAAATTATTTACCAAATTAAGCATAACAATAATGGGAAAACATTTAATCTGAACACAGCTCAGTTAAGAACCTCCATTTAATGTGGATCTAATATAATTATCACAAAACAAAGAAACCTGGCAGTTAATAACACGAAAAAATGTGCCATTTCTGGTAGCTTTTTGGAATATCGAAAATGAATTACAGATTTTCATTTGCTATTTTGAGAACCCCAAGATTCTGAGGCATGCAAATTAGAAACAACTGGGTGATTTTCAGTATCCTTTCCAACTCTGTCATCCTTTGCTTCTTAGAGGGAAAGATCCCAGATATAATTCTGTCCTGTGTATTGAAGACCATAGGGGCTGCTGGGGCCTTTCCCTAGGTACCTTTAACCATGCTGAAGGGGCAGAACTAAAGAAGGGCCTAGATGAAAGCCCAGCAACAAGACCTAGCCATTCATCCCAGCAGTGTTCCATCATAAGGCTGTCATCCTCCTCAGCTCTGCCATGGCTGCTTACATCCTGTTCCTAGCTCAGAATAATGATACACGAATGAACTTACCAGATTTCCAAGAACCACCCTCCTTGTATTAACAAATGCATTACCCAACCCCTTGTTTAACTTGGCTTTCCAAACCCAACTGAAAGGTGAAGACTTACTCCTTAGCAAAGATATTTACACCCTAATTTGTGCTCCTAGGATGTTTGTTTGCACTTATAATATTGTATTTTAGCGGTTTATATAGGATTCTTCTCTACTAGATTATCAGCTTCAGATTTGTATCCCCAGCATGTAACATACTTGGCCCACGGTAGGTGCTTATTAAATATTTCTTAGGGTAGCTCAGTTGGTTGAGCATCCAACTCGATTTCGGCTCAAGTCACGATCTCACAGTTGGTGAGATGGACCCCCAACTCCGGGTCTTTACTGACAGAGCCGACATTGCTTGGGATTCTGTTTTCCTCTCTCTCTCTCTCTCTCTCTCTCTCTCTCTCTCTCTGCCCCTCCCCCACAAGCACGCTCTGTCTGAAAATGTTTATTAACATTTAAAAAGAAAATTTTTTATTTTTTTAATGTTTATTTTTGACAGAGAGACAGAGCATTCGTGGGGGAGGGGCAGAGAGAGAGGGAGACACAGAATCGGAAGCAGGCTCCAGGCTCTGAGCTGTCAACACAGAACCCAATGCCGGGCTTGAACTCACAGACTGTGGGGGCACCTGGGTGGGTGGCTCAGTCCGTTAAGCGTCCGACTTCAGCTCAGGTCATGATCTCGCGCTCCAGTGGTTGAGCTCCGCGTCAGGCTCTGGGCTGATGGCTCAGAGCCTGGGAGGCCTGCTTCCGATTTCTGTGTCTCCCTCTCCCTCTGCCCCTCCCCCATTCATGCTCTGTCTCTCTTTGTCTCAAAAATAAATAAACTTAAAAAAAAAAAAAAAAGAACTCACAGACTTGAGATCATGACCTGAGCCGAAGTCAGGTGCTCAACCGACTGAGCCACCCAGGCGCCCCAAAATATTTCTTGACTAACAAATAAGTAAAGCAGTTGATCTCATTTTTAGTTTAATTATTTGCTTAAAGTGTGCTTTAGTTTTTCCAACTAAATTGTAAGGTCCATTAAAGAGAAAGGACAGTATTGGTTCTTACAAATGAGTGCATAAAAGAAGAATGTAAAGAATCTGATGAATATTTGTTGAATATTTTCTATACATTGGCCTGGACTAGGCAAGGAAGAGATAAAGAAGCATATAAAACATTGTCCCTGCATTCAGGAAGCTTAAGGAATAATTGAAAAATTAGAAAAATACATAAAAAGATAAGTAATGTTGGAGGGGAGGGTCTGGGAGAGTTGGGGCTGGGGGAGGATAAGTAATGTTACCAAAGAGCACATACTAAATGCTCAATGAGTAAAGCAGAGAATAACAGTTTGAGCAGAAACAAACGTAAATGCTAAGGGCCAGCCATGTTGGGGGGTGGGGCTGATAGGCCTTTAAGAGAAAAGTGTGACTTGCTCAGTCAGAAAGTGTAAAGTCATGAGCCCAGAAAATAAATAAGTAAAACTGCTTACATCAAATTCAGACATCTATTTCATTGGGGGGAGTGATTATTCAGAAGTTCATCTGAGGCCCACTTTGGAAAATAACCTATAAGCACTCGGAAACAATGAAAGCATTACAAGGGGTAAAATATATTCAAGGTGTTGCTTTGAAGATTAAGTTTTCAGCACATTAATCTTTCAGAAGAGGTGGGAGATTAGGAGCAAAGAAACTAATTAGGAAAAAATGATGGCGTCCAAACATAAGTGATGAGATTGTAGATTAAGGTGCTGACAAGGAAAATAAGGGAGTATTCTGAGAAAAAAAAAAAAAAAAGAAAAACTGTAGGATTAAGTTACTCTCTGTAAAAGAATCTTTAGATACCTGAGGGCATAACCCATGGTCTTGTTCATCACTGTCTTTTCCAGTGCTTGGCACAAAGGCCAATAAATTGATTAAGTAAAAAAATGATGGAATACAAAGAGGAATGACTCCAAAGATGTGTCCAGGGATAACATGATGACAGCATCGGAGATGGCCAGTGAATGCTTTAGTTTGTGTTGAGGAAGTAAGACGAAAATATATTCAAGTAAGCATATCCAGGCAGTGACCAAAAATTCAGGTGAAGGCATGGGAGAAAGTTTAGGGCATGAAAACTAAAAATTGCAGGTTCCTGAGGTTCTGACTGTAGGTCTGGGGTAAGGTCTATGAATATGCATTATTACCAGCACCCCGGTAAACCGAATCCCTTGAGAAACACTGTGATTGATATTGCAGGGAATGTAAGAAGTATGTAAAATGGTTTCTTCCTTCCAGGTAGCTTACTTACTGAGAGAACAAAAGTGGTATGACCCCAACTGAGAAGTCTCCTAGGAAGAAATCATCTGTGCTTAGTATTACCTCTTTGGAACATAGCTTCAGTAAAATCTAAATGTGCAAAAGGAAGCTGAGGGGAGAGAGGATGTCATGCAATAGAATTTCCCTTTTATATCAGTTAAATGTATGCAGACTATTCTGAAAGTACACAGTCCTTAGTAGTTTCCACTGGCAAGTTGTTCTGGAAAAGCAGAAGAGAAAAGAGGAAGCATGGCAAAACACACACACACACACACACACACACACACACACACGGAAGTCAGACAACTCAGGAAAAGAAACAAATAGAAGACAAAAAAATATATGATAAATGAAAGTAAATGTAAAATAAAAACTAAGCGCTTAATAATTGAAAGAATTCCGTCGTGTTGTTAAATATTAATATTAATATTGTCAAAAATGACAAGACAAAATCCAAAGTCTTTTATGAAAATACTGCTACTGAAGTAAAATCTAATAGAGTTTCGATGGAATGGAATTACCAAGAAGATTGAACTTCCCAGACACATTTGTAAAGTGACTTATACAAATATGATAGGGAAATAGGCAGCTGGTTTCTACCTCCAGCTTGTCCTACCCTTTGGTAACCAATTTCTCAAAAAGATCCTTTCTAAAAAGCTTTACCTGCCTGAGTCACCTGAAGACTTTCCTACTTGTTAGCCCTATTTGCTGTCCAACCAAATCTCTGAATAATAGCGTCCTGTTAAGTTTTTTTTTTTTTTAATTTAATGGTGTTACCCTGTTTAAAAAAAAATGTGAAATAAACACGGTATTAAAAAGCTAAAGTTGGGGCACCTGGGTGGCTCAGTCGGTTGAGCGTCCGACTTTGGCTCAGGTCATGATCTCACAGTTTGTGAGTTCTAGCCCCGCATCGGGCTCTGTGCTGCCAGCTCGGAGCCTGGAGCCTGCTTCGGATTCTGTGTCTCCCTCTCTGACTGCTCCTCCCCCTCTCACGCTCTGTCTCTCTCTCCTTCAAAAATAAATAAACATAGGGGCGCCTGGGTGGCTCAGTCGGTTGGGCGTCCGACTTCGGCTCAGGTCACGATCTCGCGGTCCGTGAGTTCGAGCCCCGCGTCGGGCTCTGGGCTGATGGCTCAGAGTCTGGAGCCTGCTTCCGATTCTGTGTCTCCCTCTCTCTCTGCTCCTCCCCCGTTCATGCTCGGTCTCTCTCTGTCTCAAAAATAAATAAAACGTTAAAAAAAAAAAGAAAAAAAAATTTACAAAAAAAACCCCCAAAAAACGGTTTAAAAAAAAAAAAATAATAAATAAATAAATAAACATAAAAAAAAATAAAAATAAATTAAAAAAATAAAAAGCTAAAGTTGGTGGGGAAGGAGAAAATATATTTTTTTTGTCAGTGTGAATGGACAGGAAAGAAATAGAAAAGTTCCTGTAATACAATAGTATAATAATGCATCTGGAAGAAAATAATCTACAAGCTACTGGTAAAATGAAAAGCTCCAACTTATACATTAAAAACCAGAGGTAGACGGTTACCTATAGAGAACTGTAATTTCTCAAGATTTACTGTTTGCAGACAATCTCCTTTCTAAAAATGTCTATCACACTGATCTCATTGCTAGAATTGCATTGTTAGCTTTTATTCTCTTCTCCCAGTGTTCCTATGTAAAATTACAAGCACTGTTCAAAGAAGGTAAATGAATAGCGCTAATACCTTGGTAAGTCAGTCATCGTATTAAAAGAAGTTAATTTCCTTTATTAAGGCACTCCTTTGGCAAGCTACTGCTGGCAATTTTAGTCAAAGCAGTTGTAAAATAGGCCAATCAGACATATTGTAACAATGAAAGATTATAGGTGGAGCTGTGAATGTAAATGCAAGTTACCAAATAGGTTTAGTCAATTTCAAAAAAAAATGCCAAGACTGGGAGAAAACAACATTGACTAGAAAAACATTTGCTCATTCTGTATATAGCAATATGTACATATGTTATGAATATGTGGGCAGGTTTAGATGCACTTGAATGTAATAAACCAAAACAAACTGATGTCTAATGAATTCAAAGGAAAACAAGTGGTGTCATCATTAGGTGGAGCCCAAGTAATAAAGGATAAAAGAAAAAAAAAAAAAAAAACACCTCCTGTTGAAAATGGAAACACATAACCTCGCAAATCTTTTGCTCCATGGATTTGACCACCCATGCGTGCGATGTGGCATAACTAAACAATCTGGGAAAGTGTATATAGCCAGAATCAAGAAATGTTTAAAACAGTAACCTGTTCACTGTAATTTGCAACAAAACTCCTTCCTAGTGTGTGATATTTCTTCCTGCCTAGTGCCCCGGGCATTCCGCTGTAATAGCGGGTGAGTCATACCATGCGTGACTCCTCCTGCAATGCTCACTCCTATCAGCCACTAAATTCTGTTAAGAAACTGGGAGTGCTAAAGAAGCACTGAAGTGTGAACTTATGTAAACAACCTACAATGAAGAGTGAATAGTATTTGGTTATAATATAATTATAATTGGATTTATATCAGGTTGCAAGAGAAGTTACTTTGGGAAGCCTATTAACCCTTGAAGGTGATGTCAAATAAAACAAGGATTCCTTTTTTTTTTTTTTTTTTTTGACAGAGAGCTAGGAAAGAGAGAGCGAGTGAGGAAGGCGCAGAAAGAGGGGAAGCACGGAGAGAGAGAGAATCCCAGGCAGGCTCCTTGCTGTCAGCGCAGAGCCCAGTTTGGGGCTCTATCTCACAAACCATGAGATCGTGACCTGGGCCGAAATCAAGAGTCAGGCGCTTAACCAACTGAGCCACCCAGGCACCCCAACAAGGATTACTTCTGACATGTTTCCTCTTTTTTTTTTTTTAATGTTTATTTATTTTTATTTGAGAGAGAGAGAGAGAGCGTGCCTGCGTGCAAGTTGGGGAGGGGCAGAGAGAGAGGGAGACAATCCAAAGCAGGCTCCAAGCTCTGAGCTGTCAGAGCTCTCATTACAAACCTTGAGATCATGACCTGAGCTGAATGAAGTCAGACGCTTAACTGACTGAGCCACCCAGGCGCCCCTGATGTTTCCTCCTCTTATTTCCTGAGTCCATATGGTAATTCTTATCTTTTCAATTAGATTTACTCAGATAACAAAGGGTATTTCTTTTCTTACCCTGTTGAGCCTTCCCACACACAGCCTCAGGCATCTACCATCACACCAGTTCATAAACTGCATTTGCACTTATCAATTTATTGTGAGACAGTAGAAATTCACCTTCAGTTGGGAAAAATTAAGTCAGCAGTAAAGCTGCTGGCCCAAATCCTGGCACCCCACCCTATGTTCAAAAATTGAGGGTTGCTGAATCTGGGTGATCTCTGACAATGGTTCAACTGATATAAGAGCATATATTAGTTTTGAGTCATTAAACCAAAGTCCTAAGTAAAAACTACACCATTCTTCCTCCTTCCTTCCTTCATTGTATGGTACTACATCATTCTCAAATACTTGGTTTGTACCAAGATGTAACCGATATTGATAACATGTCTGAAGACATTATAAGCTGAATCCCATACTAAAAATCAAATTCAGTCTTGGTATCTGCTGCAGTGTCAGTAGAAGTGTATTACTTTTCCCTTGCTGCCATAACAAATTACCACAAGTTCAGCGGCTCAAAACAACAGAATTTAGGCTTGCCGATTTCACTGCCAAGTCTCACAAGACTGAAATCAAGCAGAGCCGTTTTCCTTTCTGGAGGCTCTGGGGGATAATCTGCGTCTAGGCTCCTTCGAGTTGTTGGCAGAATTGAATTTTATGTGGTCATAAGACTGTTTTCTTCCTGGCTGTCGGCTCAGAGCTATTCTCAGCTTCCATTCACCTGCATTCCTTGGCACATGGCCCCTTACCTTTCTTAACAGCAACAATGGATCAAGTCCTTCTCACGCTGTATCTCTCTGACTCTTCTGCCTTCCTCCTCCGCATTTTAAGGGCTTATGTGATTAAACTGGACCAACCCAAATAATCCAGGATAATCTCTCTAAAAGTCAGCAAATTCCACCTGCAAAATCTCAATGCCTTGTAACATAACATTGACCCAGTTCCAGGGATTAGGGCATGGACCTCTTTGGCAGGGCTTTAATCTGCCTACTATATGCAGTAGAGACTACATATTGCTCAATGAATACTTCTTGGTTGATTAGGCAACATGAAGTACTACATGGCTTATCTACACAGGTAAGAATTTGCTTCTTCCAAAGAACCACTTTATAAGATAATGATTCCTTTGAATGTTCTCTTTAGAGAAACAGAATACTGAGAAAATCTGTTCCTCTTCTTGTGTGAATCATCTCAGCTTCTGACATTAAGTGGACCAGTTGCCTTCATTTAGTACACTTATTAAATATTGATTAACTTAACATATCAATACAAATTTATACTGACTGATAAATTTAAGTACCCACTCTAGACATCATTACTGAACATTCATGGCAGAACAATGCACCTGCTTCCTTGATAGGAATTTTTTTCCATGATTTTTTTTTTTTTTTGAATTGTGTCCTTTCCATGGCTGTGTCAGGTTACCTTTTCTTTTTTTTTTTTTTTTTAATGTTTTATTTATTTTTGAGACAGGGAGAGACAGAGCATGAACAGGGGAGGGTCAGAGAAAGAGGGAGACACAGGATCCGAAACAGGCTCCAGGCTCTGAGCTGTCAGCACAGAGCCCGACGCGGGGCTCGAACTCACGGACCGCGAGATCATGACCTGAGCCGAAGTCGGACGCCCAACCGACTGAGCCACCCAGGCGCCCCTCCATGATTTTTTTTATACTTAGAGCATATTTATATTGCAAGAGATTCTTTCACCTGAGAAGTGAGACAGAAAAATCCGGGGAGCTTTGAAATTTGGTTTGTTGAGCCAGCATGTCATTTATTCCTCCTATTCTACTCTACAAATGAATACAGAAGTAGAATTTATGACTAAAATGAAAACCTTGTGATTGCTACTTCAAGATGGCAGACTGAGATCACACATTTACCTCTTCTCTTTCTGAAAATGCCTTGAAAAGGAAATGAATGAGATCTCTAAAGGAATAAATTCTTAACAGCACCATAAAACAGAATGGAAGACCAATAGTGAACAAGAAAATTGGGGGAGTTTCTCAAATATATATGTATATTTGTATCTATATGTACATAAGTGTATACTGTATATAGCAGATGGTAATTAACTAATATATGCAGTTATACTATGATAGGATATATATATATATATAATATAGATTTTATGATATATGTGTATATCATAATAGACCAATGAAGAATCTAGAGTAGACAAGGTCATTTCCAAAGTATATTCAGGCTAAAGTTACTGGAGAGCAACAAAGCCTTTTTTTCCCAATAGAGCCTCAAGCATGATGAAGCCTTCTAGCACTAGTTATGATAATTAATTAAAAGACTACCTGTGGAACAGTTGGTCTAAGTACATACAGATGGTACAGTAAAACTACAAATGGCTCATTAAATCAGTTATGGTTCCTTTGGTTGTTCCCTCCTCTCCTACTTGAATAACTATGATAATTCTAGAACTAATACATGCCAGTGGCAGGTGGGCACCAACCCCCCCCCCCCGCTTGAACATGTATGCATTTATCAGATCAAAACCAGGACCTCTGTGGTTAAGCCCTCCCCCATTCAGCTATACCTAAAAAGGCTAGCAGTGATAAGATTTGTCTCTAAGCTAAAGACCAGGAAAATCTCTCAAAGAAAGTGAATCCTCTAGATAAGCAGGCTCTTATTATAGGTAAAGCATACCGTTGAGAGAAAGGCTGAATAAACCCTTAGATAACATGGAATCACATAATGGACAGGGGAGTAGTGGAAAGAAGGAGGAAGATGGAAATTCAGCCTTCGCCCAGTACCCTCAAGAATGAAGCCCTCCTTCCTCCAGCACTTGTGGAAGTGCCTGGCTTTACATGCTTCCTTCCACATCCATACACCCTGAGGAGATAGCTTGTTGCTAAGTGACAGAAGCCAGTCTGAAAGGCTATATACTGTATAATGCTAATATGACATTTGGGAAAAAGCAAAATGTAGAGACAGTAAACATATCAGTGATTTCCAGGAATTCAGGGAAGAGGGAAGGAGGGATAAATAGGTGAAGCATAGGGGACTTCCAGGCCAGTGCAACTACTCCAAGTGATACTATAATGGTTGACACAGAGCATTATACCTGTATCAAAACCCACAGAACTGTACAACACTAAGATTGAGCCCTAATGTAAACTATAGGCTTTAGTTAATAACAGTGTGTTAATATTCCATTCATCCATTATAACAAATGTACCACACTAATGCAGTATGTTAATAATAGGAGAAACTGTTGGTGGGGGTGGAGGGGGGGAGATAGGGAAGTTCTATGTCCTCTCTGCTCTTTGTGTCTTTAAATCTAAAACTGCTCTAAATAATGAAGCCTATCAATTAAAAAAAAAAAAAAATACGGGCTTTTGGGTGGTTCTGTTGGTTAAGCATCTGACTTCGGCTCAGGTCATGATCTCACAGTTGGTGAGATCGAGTCCCTCTGTGTTGACAGCTCAGAGCCTGGAGCCTGCTTTGGATTCTGTGTCTCCCCCTCTCTTTGCTCCTCCCCTGCTTGGGCCCTGTCTATCTCTTTCAAAAAACAATAAACACTAAAAAAATAAAAATAAAAATAGGGGCGCCTGGGTGGTTCAGTCAGTTAAGTGTCTGAATTCAGCTCAGGTCGTGATCTTACAGTTCATGGGTTCGAGCCCTGTGTCAGGCTCTGTGCTGGAAACTTCTTTGAATTCTCTGTGTGTGTGGATCTCTCTCTCTGCCCCTCCCTGTCTGCTCCCCTTCTCTCTCTCTCTCTTTCAAAAATAAACATTAAAAATTTTTTGAAAAATAAAAATAAAAATAAATACACAAAATTTAAAAAACAAAATAATGTGTTAGCTAACATGAATTTAAATTTTTAAAAAATGAAATGAATTTTCAGAGGTTTAAGGAATGGATTATGGATAACTAAAGGGAAAAAATAGACAAATGTTAAAGAAAAATTCCCAGATCAGAATAAAAAATTCCCAATCATTATAATATTATTCATGACAGATCCATATTGAGACAGTAAGATCAGACTACCTAACAAGTGCCAAACAAGAACATTAAAAAAATATTTTACCAGTGAAATTTCAAATCATCAAGGATAAAAACAAAGTACTAAATTTTTTCCTTTTTTTTTTTATAGATTTTATTTTTAAGTTATCTCTGTACCCTAAGTGGGGCTCAAACTCACAACCACAAGATGAAGAGTCACCTGCTCTACTGGCTGAGCCAGCTAGGCGCCCCAAGAAAATACCAAATTGTTGTCAATATATAGGAAGGTAAGTATTACTTTAAAATAATGAGAATCAGGGGTGCCTATGTGGCTCTATCCAAGGAGCATGTGACTCTTGACCTCAGAGTCATGAGTTCAAGCCCCATGTTGGGTGTAGAGATTACTTACACAAATAAATTTCAAAATAATGAGAATCAGATTGACATTGGATATTGCTATGGACTGAGTGCTTGTGTCCTTCCAAAGTTCTTATGTTGAATTCCTAACCCCCAGCGTGATGATATTAGGAGGCAGATTTGGGGAGGTGATTAGGTCAACCCTCATAAATGGAATTAGTGCCCTTACAAGAGACAAAAGAGCTTACTGCCTCTCTCTCCCTCCTCACTGTCATATGAAGATACAAGGACAAGACAGCCATCTACAAACCATGAAGTGGGCTTTCACCAGATACTAAATCTACAAGTACCTTGATCTTGGACTTCCCAGCCTTCAGAGCTCAGAGAAGTAAATGTTGTTTAAGCCACTCAGTCTGTGGCAATGAGTTGTGGTAGCCCAAGCCGGCTAAGACAGATGTGTTGTAAGCAACACTAGATGCTATTAGAAAAAAATGCCTACCAAGTTCTGAGGGAAAACTATTTTAAGCCTAAAATTCTAAAACCAAAGTATGAGTCAAGTGTGAGGGCAAAACAAAGATATTTTCAGACATAAAAGTGCTTGAAATGCTTACTACCTGTAGTGGATACAGATGGTGCCCAACCCAATTCCTTTTACCTGGCCGGGTCACCTGGCTGTTGAGTATTGGCTGTGAATGGCTCACAACACAGCCTTGTTTTCTGGAGGGTGCCCTGCTGCAGCTGGGAGCCACCTTCCTAACTGGCTTCTATCCTTCCACCCATCTTCCACACCGGGAGCCAATGGCCAATCCACTGACACAAGCTGAACAAAACTCCAGCCTCCAGGGACCAACCCTGCAGTGTACATGGTGCTCCTTGGCTCCCCAGAAAACTAGACTGAAATGAGTTGCCAGATGAAACCTCATTCTCACCTTGTTTTCTTCCCCTACCCTATCCTGCTTCCCTCCCTCCCCTTCTCCTGAGAGAAAATCCTCATTAAATCATTTTCATAAGAATTCCCATCTCAGGCTCTGCTTCTAGGGAACACAACCTACCACCCTACACATTCCCCAAAAAAGTTGGCTTAAGAATGAACTCCAGGGGCGCCTGGGTGGCTCAGTCGTTTAGGCGTCCACCTTCAGCTCAGGTCATGATCTCACAGTTTGTGAGTTTGAGCCCCGCGTCGGGCTCTGTGCTGACAGCTCAGAGCCTGGAGACTGCTTTGGATTCTCTGTCTCTTTCTCTCTCTGCCCCTCCCCACTTGTGCTCTCGCGCTCTCTCTCTCTCTCTCTCTCTCTCTCGAAAATAAATAAATGTAAAAAACTTAAAAAAAGAATGAACTCCAATTGGGGCGCTTGGGTGTCTTAGTTGGTTAGGTGTCTGACTCTTGATTTCGGCTCAGGTCATGGATACAGCCCCAGGCTAGGCTCTGCACTGACAGCACAGAGTCTGCTTGGGATTCTCTCTCTCTCCCTCTCTCTTTGCTTCTCCCCTGTATGTGTGCTCTCTCTCTCTCAAAATAAATAGATAAACTTAAAAAAAAAAAAAAAGAATCCAAGGGACTTCCACCTCTGACCAATATGGAGTAACATGGACTAAATTTACCCTCTCACAAGAAACCCCTAAAAAACTAGGCTCACTGTGTGAGACAACGCTTTCATTTTTTTATTTTTTTATTTTTATTTTTAAAAATTTTTTAACGTTTATTTATTTTTGAGACAGAGAGAGCGCGAGCATGAACAGGGAAAGGTCAGAGAAAGAGGGAGACACAGAATCTGAAACAGTCTCCAGGCTCTGAGCTGTCAGCACAGAACCCGACGTGGGGCTCAAACCCACGGACCGAGATCATGACCTGAGCTGAAGTCAGACGCTTAACCAACTGAGCCACCCAGGCGCCCCTGCTTTCATTTTTTTTAATGTTTATTTTATTATTTTTGAGAGCGAGGGAACATGAGTGGGGGAGGTGCAGAGAGGGAGGGAACAGAGGGTCTGAAGTAGGCTCCACGCTGACAGCAGAGAGCCCAATGCAGGGCTCAAACTCACGAACCATCAAATCATGACCTGAGCTGAAGTCAGACACTCACCCAACTGAGCCACCCAGGTGCCCCTAAAACAATGATTTTAGACATCGGATATTGAGTAGCGTAGAGCAGTGGTCCCCAAGAAACGGGAAATAAATGAGGTGAACCCTAAAATTATCCCAGCTTACTGCCTGAAGAACATCTCCAGTCCACTCTACACCCCCAGGCAGCACCAGAGGGTGGTTCTCAGTTGAGGAAACGTAAGTGGGAGTTGGAGTGGCTGAGAATCCAGTGGCTAGAGTTTTCAGGGCAGTGCTGCAGAAAGGAAAAAACTATATGAAAAGATCTAAAAAGTATCTTAGGGTGGCTCAGTCCATTTAGCGGCCAACTCTTGATTTCCACTCAGGTCATGATCCTAGGGTCATGGGATGGAGCCCTGCATCAGACTTCAGGCTGAGTGTGGAGCCTGCTTGGGATATTCTCTCTCTCTCTCTCTCTCTCTCTCTCTCTCTCTCTCTCTTTCTCTCCCTCCTCGGCCCCTCTTCCCCTCTTACATGCTCTCTCTCTAAAATAAAAATAAATTTAAAAATCTCTTAAAAAAATAAAGAAAGAATATCTTCTTTAAGTCTTCAACTGAATACCGATTCATGCCTGTACGTGAGGAAAATGCCTGAGATTGGGTAAGAACCACCCAAAGGAGCAAGATTGGAATCACTCCCAAAGTCTGCACTGAACCAGGAAGAGACATTGCAACTAGAGCAAATTACTCTGGCTAATTCACCAGAATTTCATCACGGTCTTCAATTCTAGCAAGTGCTGAAAAAATAAAAATAACAAGACATAAAATATGGAGAACCAACAGAGGGCTGCTGGAGGGGTTGGGGGGGATTGGATAGGCTAAATGGGTAAGGAGCTCTAAGGAATCTACTCCTGAAATCATTGTTGGACCATATGCTAACTAACTTGGATGTAACTTAAACAATAAATTAATTAATTAATTAAAAAAATAACAAGACATACAAATATTACACAAAGAGGCAGTGCTATCATTATTCAATAAATAATGCTGGAAACATTGTTCATTTAGAAAAATTGTAAATTAAACCCCCGGTTTGTGCCATGCAAAAAAATATATATTCCAAATAAAGTTTTAAATATAAAAGAATAAGGGGCACCTCAGTGGCTCAGTCAGTTAAGCAGCTGACATCCGTTCAGGTCATGATCTCATGGTTCCTGAGTTTGAGGATGTGCAAACTGACAGTGCAGAACCTGCTTGGGAGTCTATCTCTCTCTGTCCCTCCCCCACGTGTGTGTGTGTGTGTGTGTGTGTGTGTGTGTGTTCGTGCACGCTCTCTCTCTCAAAATAAATAAACTTAAAAAATTATATATATATAAAATAATAATTATCAAGTAATAGGTAGTATTTCTGAGCGTTCATATTGAGCCTGACATAATCTTTTCCAAAACGTTATGGAATAAGTATACTAGAACATTTAGGTTATAGTGAAGAGGGTTGCAGGTTTTGGAGTAAGACTCTGATATCTGTGTCATTCCCCACCTCCAGCCCTCACTCTCTTCTAGTATTAAAACCTGAGATCATGTCCTTTATTCTTGTCTCTTTTGTTTGCCACTCTAAGGGCCTCTTCAAACTGAGTAATGTTTTGTTTTTTTAATTCTGGGAAATTAATCATCACAGTTCATTATATTATTTCACCTTATAGTTCCTTCTTTTTCTTTCCTTCTCGATTTCAATTAATTGGTTTTGGCACTTTTATTTTTCTTCACTCTACCTCTTATCTATATACATATACATATATAGTTTACATGTTATATATATCTACAATTTATATATTTATAGTATTATCTATATATTTATATTCTCCTTCATTTTTTACTTTCAAGTAGAGCTCCTCCATCTAATTCTTTCACTAATTTTCATTCATCTGTTATTCTATTATTATACGTTTCCTACCAAATAGTTCCACTTTTTTGTTTTTTAAATAATTTTTGGTTCCAGGGGTGCCTGGATGGCTCACTCAGTAGGGCATGTGACTTTTGATCTTGGGGTTGTGAGTTCGAGCTCAGTTGGGGATTGAGATTACTTAATAAATGGAAGTAAAATTAAAATAATAATAATAACTTTTGGTTCCTAAGAGACGTAAGATTAGCAGATGATATCCAATCATAACTTAATTACTAATCTGTAGAAGATTCAGTGTGTCAGTCTTTCTCTGTTCTTCAGGAATAACATTTATTCATTCAACAAACATTTATTAGATACTTGCTGTGTATCAACCACTGTATCAAGTTCTGGAGACATGGTAGTTACACAAGCTTCCTTCCTGCATAAGCTTTATGTGCTAATAAATATATTAAGTCAGTAGATAAATTCTGTGAAACACAGTTGACTGATGGAAATGATGTTTTGATTAAATTGGTCAAAACCATCTCTAATGAAACTAATATTTGATCAGAGACCTGAATGAAAAAAGGAAGTGGGCCAGGGAACAGCCAGGGAAGATCATTCTAGGCAGAAATTATCACAGCGTGTGCAAAGGCCCTTTGTAGGGGGAACGCTTAATAGTCGAAACTCAAAAAAAACCAGTGTGCTAAAAGAGTATGTCGGTGGGGGGGAGATATAAAGTTAGAAAGGTGTGTTATGGGCTAACTTGTACCCCCTACCATTCATATGTTGAAGTCCTAACCCCTAATCCTTCAGAATGCAACTACATTTGGAGATAGGGTCTTTATAGAGGTGACTAAGTTCAAATTAAGGCCTTTAACATAAGCTGTAATTCAATCTGACCAGTGCACTTGTAAGTAGAGAAATGTGGACAACAGAGAGATGCCAGGAGCATGTACAGAGGAAGGAGCATGTGAGGACACAGCAAGAAGGTGACCATCTGGAAGCCAAGAAGGTAGACCTGAGGAGAAACCAATCCAGTCAACAACCTGATCTCAGACTTCCAACTCCTAGAACCATGCGAAAATAAATACCTGTTGTTTAAGCCACCTAGTCTGGGGGGCGCCTGGGTGGCTTGGTTGGTTAAGCGTCCAACTTTGGCTCAGGTCATGATTTCATGGCTTGAGAGTTCAAGTCCTGCATCCGGGTCTGTGCTCACAGCTCAGAGCCTGGAGCCTGTGTCCCTCCCTGCCTCTCTCCTGCTTGCACTCTGTCTGTCTGTCTCTCTCTCCCTCTCTCTCTCTCTCTCTCAAAAATAAACATGAAGACAAAATTTAAGCCACCTAGTCTATAGTATTTTGTTATAGTAGCACTCGCAAACTAATACAGGTAGCCAGGAACCATTTTTAACAGTAGGTGTTATAATTGTAACAGATTTTATTCACAGAAACTATGCGAGATTACATGTTCTTGTTTTAATGGTGTACTTGATGAGACTTTCTTGAGAATAACATTAAGACTCTGTACAGATCAAGGGAAAACTACCCTAACATATGCCACTTTGGCATATTGATCATTTTAAATAAAAGTCACTTAAGAGATAACTTATACAAAAAGGACACTCAGACCCTTCATCCTTCTGAAGGCAGGAAATGAATTTCCCATGTGAAAGTTACCCTCCCTGTACCAGGAGGTAAAGAGACATCCTTCTCACCAGAGATGAGAAATTTAGAGCTCAGAAGGTTGTATAAATAACTCTTGTTACTTTGTTTTTAGAAGTTTTATTTAAAGATTTTATTTTAAAGTAATCTCTATACCTAATGTGGGGGCTTGAACTTACAACCCTGAGATCAAGAGTCACATGCCTGACAGGTGCCCCAACTTTTCTTACTTTTTACTAATTTACTACCCCAGCCCAAATTCTGTTTAGAATTCCTTAACTGAAACTCCCCAAATTAAGTTTTTTTAATCCTGTCAATTCCTCACAGATTTATTGTTTCTTTGGCTGAGAAGTATAAAAACTGCTGCCTTGGTAATTTCTTTGGGTCTCCATTTCATTATGTGGCCTCTGTGTGCACATAATAAAACTTTTTTTTTTTTCCCTGTTAATCTGTCTCATGTAAATTTAACAGTTTTTCATCTAGCTGGAAGACCTTGAGGATAGAGAAGCACTTTTCTTTCCTTTCAACTCACAGGTTGTTTCCATTTTTTTCCCCATGAGGAAAGAAAGCATAATCAATAGTGTGGTGAGAATTATTAAGAGTTTGGCTAAAGGTCCAGAACTAATCACTGAGAACAAAAAAATAGACATATTATTTAACAATAAGAACAATAAAAATGCAACTCCCACTTGTCAAAAAAAAAAAAAAAAAGAATGAAAGAAAGAGAAAGAAAAAGGTCAACATAAAAAGGTAAATCATAAACTGTGGGTAAATTTTTGCAGTAAATAAGAATGACAAAACATAGGCCCTCTGTAATCTATAATAATTGTGGTTTTTAAAAAAAAAATTTGATGTTTATTTCAAGAGAGAGACAGAGAGAGACAGAGTGTGTGTGTGTGTGTGTGTGTGTGTGTGTGTGTGCGCGCCCAGGAGTGGCACAGAGAGAGGTAGAGAGAGAATCCCAAGCAGGCTCTGTGCTGTAAAGGCAGAGTCCAATGAGGGACTGGGGGCTCGAACTCACAAATGGTGGGATCATGACCTGAGCTGAAATCAAGAGTTAGATGCTTAATGGCCTGAGCTCCCCAGGCGCCCCAGTGATTGCATTTTGAATACCACCATCTATTTACCTTACCTCTGGTGACACATGGAGAGCTGTGCCCTTTCTCAGTTCTCATTTTCAGTCCACGTGGTTCTGGAAAGAACCAAACCCCAAAACTCCAAATTTAACATATTATCCAGACTTAAACCAATCAGTGAATCACATTCTTAGGGCCTTACCCACACCTCCAACCAGAATGATTGGTTTAGGAATGGACAAATTATTCAAGAAAGGGGAGCTTTTGCTGGGACATCTAGAAAGGAGAGGGTTTTTTTGTTTTGGTTTGGTTTTTTATTGGATATGAAGCTAACTAGGTCATAGGGACTGAAATTGTTGCCACCATAATGGTACCATCTTGTTACCACGTGGAAACCAAGAATGAGTCCGACACAGAGGAAAGCAGTATTAACACGTGGAGAGATGAAATTCTGACCTCATCATTTCAGCCCTGAATCCAGCCATATCTGATATTAGCACCAACCCCAAGTATTTAGTTACACAGGCAGTAAATCCCTTACTGCTGTCATTGCTCTTGGCATTGTAGTTATCAATATCTTTCAACAAGATTGTCAGGTTCTTAATTGTAATGACTATTCTGATCTATTCCTAGCATCTGGCAAAGTGCCTAGTATATAAAGGGCAAGGTACATATATTTTTGCTAAACGGATACTGAATTAAGATGCTGTCATATTTTAAAGATGCCTTAAAGACTAATCCAACTTCCCCTGTGATTCTGACTTTTCACAACATCATGAAGATATTTTCTAGTCCAAGGTGAATGTATGACTCACACAGAACTCACTAATACCCTCTTAGTATCACGACTCCATATTTTTGGTGGGTGATAAATTTTATACACTTCCAAACACCCCCATAGCAACTAAAGTTTCAAAAATACACTCAAAAACGTATTTTTATCCTCATCAGCTCATATACTATTTATCATCTCAGATCGGAAGCCCCAGTAGCAATCTACTTCGGAAGTCCTGGTTTGCCTTCCTCCTACTCAGGAAGGAACAAAATCTCCAGAGTGACATTGTTCATTTGCACATTCTTTCCTTCACGTGTTCACTGTATCATTAATCTATGGCTACTTATCAAATGCCCATAAACTTAGAGGCTTAAAAAATATCACTTACTGAGTTCTTCGCTCTACAGGTTAGCGGTTTCCTCTGAGCTCCACTGGGCAGTTAGCTCTTCATGTCTCAATTGGACTGCCTCATGCTCCTGCTGAATTGGCTGGGAGCCAGCTGTTCTATGATGACTTTAGCTGGGACACCACAGTCTGCTCCACGTACTGTCGTATCACTCTATCCTGAACATTAACTCAAGGTAAACCATAAAACATAAAACCCGTATGTTCAGGATGTCACAAGGTAGGCAATACCAAGAGAAATTACTCATAAGACTGGAATAAAAATCAAATCTGGATTTAATGAAGAAGAGACGGTATTCAAAAGCATTATTGCAAGAGAGGGGAAAGGGTTATTGCAAGTGGGGGAGGGCGATTATAGCAACAGGAAGAAGGCTTTGACCACAAGGTGTGAAAGCAACACGCAAGACTTAAGCAAAAGGGAAGAGTAAACAAAGCTAAAAAGAACTAGGCGTGGGGAAGTGGGGTGAATGGGTGGTGTGAAACGTAATTATTGCAAACCTCACTAAAGTGGCATTAGGAGGTTTCAACCACACCAATAGTAGTTAATCGCAGCCCCAATAGGAAGAGATGGACTTGACTTTAGGACTTGACCTTACATAGATTTCACCTTGCATGTGGATACTACTGTACCATTCCAGCCGGAGGAAGAGAAGCTTTCCTCCCCAATCCCCTCTTCCCCGTAACAGTTCAGCCAATGAGGAGCCACCACACATTGAACTTCCAGTTTACTCCAATGGGGGTTGAGTTTATAACAGCCTTTCCAACTTACCCCTTTTCTCCTTGCAGAAGGGTGCCTCTCCGGGTGCCTAGCTGGCTCAATCTGAAGAGTATGCGACTCTTGAGCTAGGGATCCTGAGTTTGAGCCCCATGTGGGGTGTGAAAATTACTTACATAAGAAAAAAACCTAATTAACAACAACAACAAAAAAAGCCTGCCTCTCTTTTATTCCCCAGACTTGGGTAAGATTTTGCTGTAGCTTGTTTGTCTCAGATTTCATTCTTTTATTCCCCATAACCCCATCTTTGGCTGGTGAAGTAACCTGCAGTTTAAGGTTAACGGTGGCATATCCAAGTAGTAGATGAGAGAATATTTTATTTTACCCTGATGCCCGTGTATTCTCAGGGGAATGTATACTGCTCAGGTTGAGGATGGGCTAAAGTTTAGGGGCCTGAGGTAAGGAGACAGATTAACAGAAAAAAAAATTTTTTTTAATGTTTATTTTATTTTTGAGAGAGAGGACGAGGGAGGGAGGGACACAGCGAGAGGGAGACAGAGAACCCGAAGCAGGCTCCACGCTGATACCAGACAGCCCTACCCAGGACTCGAACTCATTAACCGTGAGATCATGACCTGAGCCGAAGTCAGCCGCTTAACTGACTGAGCCACCCAAGTGCCCCCCCCCACACACACACACCAATTTTTTTTTTAAAGATGTTTTAGTTACTTAATGGGAGCCCCTCAAAAATATAAGACTCCAAGCCTAGAAGATTGAGGCTTATAGACCACCATGAGCTAAAGAGAGGCTTAGGGGCTTGGGGTTTCAAAAAAATGGAAAGGCAATTCACAGAAGTTGAGAAAAAATGTTTGGTAAACAAAGGTTGCCTGGCCAGGAAGGTAATAGCTCTCTTCCTGTAAACAGGCCCCCTTTCTAATGTAAATTTACTTTACAAATGTAGATTTCTCTTACAAACGGGTAATTTCGGTTTTCAGAGCTTCTGCAGGGTCTATAGTTTCTTAAAAATAATCAGTTCAAAATAATCCTTCTGCCAAAGAGGCATATTTTGGGGTGGCTTATTATGCTACTCTTCAAATTGCTAAGTTGTTTTTATTACAATAAATCTTAAAAAGTCCTATCTCTTAGGAATGGATAAGTATAAAAGAGCCTGGAGGAAAGGTGATCCCTCATTCTGGTAGGAAAAAGACTTGCATGTCAGCAAAGACATGATTATTTCATACTTTCCAAAGGAAAAGGGCAGGAAGGCTAACTTTTCCCAATTTACATGAAGTTAACTGAAGAATTTTTGGTTGTTAGGAGGGAATAATTTTTAAATGTGGACATCCTGATGGCAGTAGGCAGAAAGAGAATGAACGGAGATGTTCTATTAATATCAAGGGAACGTGTGTGGGTGTCAGTGGTACAGCAGTGACTTAAATCACTGCTAACTTGGGAAGCAGGGGCTATGGCGTGAGTTTGGTGCAGGTCAGGGCCTTGGTCACAGCATGCTGGTTAAGCCTGGGGCCCAGTAGTCCTTGCCACAGCTTGGGAGCCATGGTTTCTTGCCAGGAGAGACAAGCCCAGGGGATCTCAGGCTGCTGCCTTCCCCCACTTCGCTGAACACTCAGCGTCTGCAGCAGAGGTGGAAGTCTCAGAGAAGCAAGCACTGTTCCTAACCCCAGCTCAAGATCTCGGGCTCAGAAATTTTGCTTAGAGAGAGAAGTAGTCCATAGAAGTTTATTCCTAATCTCATCATCGGGAGGATATGGAAGCTCCCAGTTTCCAAAAGAACTGACTTTGTTCTTTTTTTTTTTTTTTTAAGTTTTTATTTATTTATTTATTTAGAGAGAGAGACAAAGAGAGTCAGCAGGAGAGGGGCAGAGAGAGAGAGAGAGGGAAAGAGAGACTCCCAAGCAGGCTCCATGCTGTCAGTGCAGAGCCCAATGTGGGGCTCAAACCCACGAACCCATTAGATCATACCTGAGCCAAACCAAGAGTCGGCGCTTAACCAACCGAGTCACCCAGGTACTTCCGAACGGACTTCATTCTTACAGCTTGCAGAAGTTCAAGCCTAAGGACCTGAACCACAGAGGTTGTGGTGAAAGGCAATTGGAAAGAGATTCCTGCATTTAATGTAGACACAGACTAGACTGTTGGCTGGCTAGTTTGTGAGAGAGATCCAAGGAATAGGACAACGGGGAGGAATTCTCTTTGAGTCAGAAAATATATCAAACACTGACTTCAGAAACTATTCCTTTAAAGGAGACACCATTTTGGGGCACCTGGGTGGCTCAGTAGGTTAAGCGTCTGACTCTTGATCTCAGCTTAGGTCATGATCTCACAGTTTGTGAGTTCAAGCCCCATATTGGGCTCTGTGCTGATGATGTGTAACCTGCTTGGGATTCTGTCTCTCCTCCTTCTCTCTGCCCCTCCCTGGCTTGTGCTCTGTCTCTCAATAAATAAATAAATAAATAAATAAATAAATAGAAATAACAAACTTAAAAAAAAATAAAAAGGATAGGGGACCTGGGTGGCTCAGTCAGTTAAAGCATCTGATTTTGGTTCAGGTCATGATCTCATGGTTTATGAGTTTGAGCCCCTCATTGGGCTCTGTGCAGCTCAGAACCTGGAATTTGCCTCCGGTTCTGTGTCTCCCTTTTTCTCTGCCCCTTCCCCGCTCATGCCCTGTCTCTCTCTGTCTCTCAAAAATGAATAAATGTTGAAAAAAAATTTTAAAAGACACAATTTTATTGGATTGGTTTGCAGAACAATTTATGCCTAAAGACAGTTGAAAAAAAAATAGAGCAACTGGCCGGCAATTAGTGTTTAACAGTTGAATGTGGTCAGGGAAAGAAAGGAAGAGTTCCAGGTGACCTTGTGCATACCCAAAGTATACCTCCATGAGGAGCAATATGAAAGGTTCAGTACAGTGTATGTGCGCATGTATTGAGGGGTGGAGAGGGGACTAGACTTCCCTAAAATAATCTGGCCAATCCCTGAACGAGTTGAAGGAGAGGTGCTTGCTGCTAGGGTTGCTGCTATCAATCTGAACCAGCATGGTGGCCAAAATCCATGCCCTTTCTAAAGGCGGGAAAGTTTGGGTACAAATGAATGACAATTAAATGATAAACGGACAGAAGGAGAAATAATAGTTGAGCATAAAAAACAGATAAGTGGGTTATGAAATGACAGAAACTTGACATTATATTAATACTTTGAGAGAGAGGCTCAAGGCAAGAGAATAGTATTATCTCTTAGCGCAATTATACCAGATGTCCAGGAAGTTGAAGCTAGGTTTCCTGAGGCTCCCCCCGCTGTTGGAACCTGACCAGGTCAGATGGGAGTCTGCAAACCTGAGTGTGGGAGGCATTCTGGTCATACAATCTGTTGATAAATTGGATCAACTGTTAATGGCTAAATTGAACTCTAATAATGCCCTAGCATCTTTTGACTAGTAATTTTCAGGCTACATCTACTACAGAGGACATCATGTGGGAGGGGATTTCCAAGAATTGCTTCCTACTGAGACTTTAAGTCATTTGGTATGTAGCTCCCAGCACACTGATTGCTGCGTGGCTATAAACCTTGACGATCAAATGCTTGCAAAAGTCTCTGGTTATAAAGGAAAAATGTAACGGCAACATGCCCAACATGCCACAGTGTGTTATGCGCACCCACAACCTTCTTGTCTGGGAGGACAGAAAGCTATTAATCAGAATAGGGGAAAACAATAGGCTCCCGATGAAATTAAAGCATTGGGCATCAAGTGGTAGATCTGAGGTCCTGTAAGGAAGGGACCCACCCTGAGAGGAGGAAGGCTATGCGAGGCCTTATGGCATACTCAAACTAAATTACAGATGGTTTCGACTACCACTCATTTAACTCTTATATGGGGTGCCCAACATTTTTGGGTAGAAAATATGTATCCTAACCATACCCAAGCCATTAGTACACAATGGAAACAACATACATGGTGTATCAAACAATGGCCCCCAAGTCAGAAAAGAACCTTAGAGGATATAGATGCCAGTCTAGCTATCCTGAGACAGTAGAATTTGTTTTTGATGAAAAGCAGAAGTCAGAGGAAAAAGATTAACTAGAATAGGCAGATTAGAGGGAGTTCTCTTCCTGGAGGAAGACAAAGGATAGGAGTCAGCCTGGAGAAATACCAAAGTGTTAGCAGAGTGGGTTTGGCCGCAAGTAACACTGGATAATGCCTATTCTCTGACCAAAAAGTATGTCTTGACTAATTTAATACAGATAAGAAGCTGAAATGGCCATGGAGGAAGAGATCCTAGCCTGAGGTTTGACAGACACACCTGTACAAATCTTTTCTTTTTTTACGTTTTTTTTTTTTAATTTTTAAAATTTATTTTGAGAGAGCGCAAGCAGAGAAGGGGCAGAGAGAGAGAGGGGGGGAGAGAGAGAGAGAGAGAGAGAGAGAGAGAGAGAGAGAGAGAATCCCAATCAGGTTTTGCACTGTCAGCATGGAAGACGACTCAGGGCTCGAACCCACACAGCACAAGATCATGATATGAGCTGAAACCAAGAGCCAGATGCTTAACCGACTAAGCCCCCCAGGTGCCCCAATGTTCTTTTTCTAATGTTTATTTATTTTGAGAGACAGAGAGAGAAAGAGAGAGAGCAAGCACAAGCAGGGGAAGGGCAGAGAGAGAGAGAGGGGGAGAGAGAGGATCCCAAGCAGTCTCTTAGCAAAGAGCCCAAGGCGGGGCTCAATCCCAGGAGCAATGAAATCATGACCCCAGCTGAAATCTGAAGTCGGATGCTTAACCGACTGAATTACCCAAGCTCCCCCATGCCTGTGTAATCTCCTGACCTCCAAACTCCTGGAAGTTCTCTAGAGGTTCTTGTAATTTACACTGAGGTATCATGACTGCTTGTGCCCCCACGTAGGTTCAAATAAAACATATCCTGCAGTATAATTAGTAGGGATAGTGAAACTGCTATAGAAACGTAAAAATGGATCGAAATTAAGATGGACACACTACTGCTTCAGCAAAGCTTGACTTTAAACTGAACAAATTTTTCTCTTCCTCATTCTTGAAGCCCCCACCCCTTCACTTATTTTTCTGTCCTGTATTTTCCTATAAAATCCCTCAGCCTTTTACCCTGGAAGGATTTGCAGCCTTGGAGGCACTTGCCTGCTTCAGTCTTCTTTGCCTGGACAAGTAATAAACTATCTCTCTTCTTTCTTCTTCTTCTTCTTTTTCTTCTTCTTCTTCTTCTTCTTCTTCTTCTTCTTCTTCTTCTTCTTCTTCTTCTTCTTCTTCTTTTAACATGTATTTATTTTTGAGGTGGGGGGGGAGAGGGGCAGAGAGAGAGAGGGAGACACAGAATCTGAAGCAGGCTCCAGGCTCTGAGCTGCCAGCACAGAGCCCAATGCGGGGTCAAATCCACGAACCTTGAGATCATGACCTGAGCCAAAGTCGGACGCTTAACCGACTGAGCCACCCAGGTGCCCCTCTAAATCTTAAAAGTGTATGAAGAGGTCCTGACTGGGCTCAGTCACATGTACCATGCAGGTGTTTTCAGCACATCACCATCTCAAGGCTCTGTCCTTGGAGCAGGCTCTGGGAGCCTGAAAGCCACATTCCAAGGACAGGGGAGGGAGTGAGGAGCCTCCCAGTGCCCAGGTCCAGCACAGGGGTCAATCAGTGGTCACATCTTTCTGATGACCTTCTGAAACAAAGATAGATTGAAAAACTTCCTGTAAGTACTCTTTAGCTCCATCCCAAATATTTAATATATGTTTATTACTAGTTTCAAATAAGTGTTAATTTTTCTGATATCTTTTTTGATTAATGATTTAGAAGTTTATTGTTTAACCTGCAACCAGCAAATATTTGAGACTTTTAACAGACTTTTTTTTTAAGTTTATTTTTATTTATTTTGAGAGAGAAACAGAGAGCAAGCAGGAGAAGGGCAGAAAGAGAGGGAGACACAGAATCAGAAGCAGGCTCCACATGGTGTCAGCACAGAGCCCAATGCAGGGCTCAAACTCATGAACCGTTCATGAAGTCATGAGCTGAAGTCGAGAGTTGGACGCTTACCCCACTGAACCACCCAGATGCCCCGGAATATTTCAGACTTAAAAATACCTAATTACCATTGACTTCTGATTTAATTTGGTTGTGTTTAGAGAACGTATTCTGTAAAGTTGCAAACTTAAAAAATATTGAGATGTTTTTTGTCCTGACATGAGGTCTTTCTTGGTTAATGCTCTGTGTGCACGCGGAAAAAAACGTGATTCTGCTGTTAGTGGATAAATGGTTCTATAAAGGTGAATCACGTTAGAGCGTTCAATAGTTATTTTTAGATCTTCCACATCCTTCTAGAATTTTATCTAGTTATTAAAGAGGAAATTGATATTTCTACTTCTGATTGTAGATTTGTCTATTTTGCCTTCTTCATTCGGTCAGATTAGCATTATCTATTTTTTTTTGAGAAGATTTCACACCCAGTGTGGAGACAAAGTGGGGCCCAACTCACGACCCTGAGATCAAGACCCTGAGCTCAGGACCCCAGCCAAGATCAAGAGTCAGACGCTTAATGGACTGAGCCACTCAGGCACCCCTTGCTTCATCTATTTTTAAGCTCAGTTATTAGCCACTTACATTTTAGGTTTGCTATGTCTTCATTCATCATTGTAAATGCCTCCCTTTATTTCTGATAGTTCTTCTTGTCTTAAGTCCATTAAGTCTAATATTAACATGACCATGTCAGCTTTCTTTTGCATCCCATTTATATGATGTATCTTTTTTCATGATTTTCCTTTTGACCTATTTATGTTTTTGTTTTACATTTAATAAAATCATGGATATGGTCGGATTTAGGTCTATTCTTTTTGTTAGTTGCTTTCAATGTGCCAATGCTATTATTTTGCTTTTCTCTTTTTCCTTTCCTGACTTCTTTTGGGTTAATAGAATATTAATTTAGTATTCTAGTGTAATCATTCTGTTGGCTTTTCAGCTATATTTCTTTGTTATTTTTTTTTAGGGTTGCCATCAGGATTGCAATATGAATCCCAACCATAGTCTACTTACAGTTAATATTATGTAATACTTTTTGTAAAATGTACGACCCTTGGGATGCCTGGGTGGCTCAGTCAGTTGAGCATCTGACTCTTGGTATTAGTTCAGGTCTCTCTCCCTCAAAAACAAACAAACAAACAAACAAACAAACAAACAAACAAACAAAAGTAGCATCTCTGGGGCACCTAGGTAGCTCAGTCGGTTAAGCATCCGACTTTGGCTTGGGTCATGATCTCAAGGTTCATGAGTTCAAGCCCCACATCAGCCTCTGCCCTGACAGTGTGGAGCTTGCTTGGAATTCTCCCTCTCCCTCTCTCTCTCTCTGCCCCTCCCCTATCCACTCTCTATCTCTCTCTCTCAAAAATAAATAAACATTAAAGAAAATGTATGACCCTTGTAACAAAGTGGTTCCTGTTTTCTACAACTCCCCTCCCTTGTGCTTACATATTTATAAACATGTTTGTATCTATTGGAATATATAGATTGTGAATGCTATGTAGTTGAGAGCCTGGGTTGCTACTTTTTCCTCCATAAGGAATACTGAATTTTGTTTTGCAATCATCTGAACTACTGGTAGATCCTTTTGGTCTTGTCAGGCTTCAATTTTGAGCTTAGTCCTAGGATGTGCCCCTTAGTCTGGATGATGATTCTTACTTTAAGACATGAACTTCCTGGGGCATGTGGGTAGCTCAGTCAGATGAGCGTCTGACTTCAGCTCAGGTCATGATCTCACAGCTTGTGAGTTCGAGTCCCACATTGGGCTCTGTGCTGACAGCTCAGAGCCTGGAGACTGCTTCAGATTCTGTGTCTCCCTCTCTCTCTCTCTGCCTCTGTGTCTCTCTCTCCCAAAAATAAATTAAAACATTAAAAAAAAAAAAAAAAGACATGAACTTCCTGAAGTTCCGAGGATGCTTCTGAGATGCTGGGCTGGGTCTTCAATGTAGGATCATAATTTGGCTCTCAGCTCTCGGCAGGCCGCCCCTGCTAGGCCTTGAGCAGTTTTGTCCTGTGCTCACGGCCCTGGTCCTGCAGTGAGTCCCACGCTGACATCTGGGCTCCCTCTTCTCAGGTACCCTGCTGCACAAATTCGAGGCACTTCAGAAGTCTCTAACTTTTGTCTGTTCCTCAGCTGAAAGGAGCGTCGTTCCACCAGGCCTCCACTTCCCTCTTCCACTGCACCAGAGTATCTCCTGACAAACATGTGACCTGATTGTGGGACCCCCTTTAAATATTTCTATTTTTGCCATGTTCGGTCAGAAACTGACTGTTGTTCATGCCTGAACACAATATTTTGTCCTTATTTGGGCTGTACTTGATAGTTTGGTATTAATCTCTCTGCCGTGGCTCGAAGCAGAAGTTTCTGCATGGTATTTTAGAAATGCAATGGATTGAACACAATGTGGAATCCTGGACTGGATCCTGGAATAGAAAAAGGGCGTTTATTTTATTTTTTTATTCTTCTAAAGATTTTATTTTTAAGTAATCTCTACACCCAATGTGGGGGTTGAACTTCTACCCCAAGATCGAGAGTTGCAAACTCCACCAGCTGAGCCAGCCAGGCACCCCAAGGGCATTCTTAAAAAACTGGCAAAATCAAAATAAAGTTTGGGGTTAATTTAATGATAATGTACCAATGTTACTCTTTCAGTTTTGGCAAATGCATTGTGGTCATGTGTATTAACTTTAGGGAGAACTGAGTGAAAGGAACACAAGAATTCTCTATCATTTTTTAAAAACTTTTTTGTATACCTAAAATTATCTAAAAATAAATTATTAAAAATATAGTGTTGCATTCTAAGCCCATTAATAATAGTAGCTGGCCTTACATAGCACTACTATTTGCTACGTATTGTTTTAAGTTCTTCACATATGTTAACTTATTCTCTCCTCACCAGTGAAACAGCCCTGTATGGTAAGTGTTCTTAACATCTGCATTTTACAGAAGAAATTTCCCACAGAGAGATTAAGTTAGTAAATGGCAGAACTAGGATTTTAATCCTGAAATCTGGTCCAATCATTCAAGCTTCTAACCACCACGTTAGGAGTAAGAGATGCTGCTTTCCTTTCTTTTCTTTTTCCTTTTTTAAATGTTTTTTTTTTTTTTTTTTTTTTTTTTTTTTGAGAGAGAGAGAGAGAGAGAGACAGAGCATGAGCGGGGGAGGGGCAGAGAGAGAGAGAGAGAGAGAGGGAGACACAGAATCTGAAGCAGGCTCCAGGCTCTGAGCTGTGAGCACAGAGCCAGACATCGGGCTCGAACTCACAAACTTTGAGATCATGGACAGAGCCAAAGTTGCACACTTAACTGACTGAGCCACCCAGGCCCCTCAGAGATACTGCTTTTTTTTTTTTTTTTTTTTTTTAATGTTTATTTATTTTTGAGAGAGATAGGCAGAGCATGAACAGAGGTAGGGCAGAGAGAGAGGGAGACACAGAATCGGAAGCAGGCTCCAGACTTTGAGCTGTCAGCATAGAGCCAGATGGGGAGGCTCAAACTCATACGGTGAGATCGCAACCTGAGCCGAAGCTGGAAGCTTAACTGACTGAGCCACCCAGGTGCCCCGAGATGGTGCTTTCTAATACCTACTGCCAGGTCTGAACAATTTTGCTTCAGTTGATGCCAAGCATATATTGAAGGATGCAGTGTGAAAAGAGAATTACACAGAAACAGGAGGCCAAAGTATCAAAGGAAGGCACCTGGACCACACATTTCTAATACCATACAACATAAGTCACCCAGAAATTTTGTCCCCTATTGCCAGGGGATAGGGGCAGAAAAGGAAGAGGGGAAAGAAACACTACATATTTATTCTCAAAGAAGTTGTGTTAATAAAGAAGTAATTAAAATTTTCCCCGGGGTCATCATTCCCACTAAAAATGTGTCCGTATATCCACTAAGTGAGGACCTTGAGCCTGTGTTAACAGAAAATAAAGTTTTATTTTTGCAAGTCACCATCATGTGTGAATTTCAAATCTGCTGCAAAAGCACATCTTGTTATGTCACTTTCTTTTTGAAAACTAGTGTCTTCTCCGTCTCTTAAAGCCCAAGTTCTTTCAACAGCCTGAAGGGCCTTCTTCCTGGCTCTCTGACTCGTCTATGATCTCTCCTTTGCTCTCCTTGCTCCAGTCATTTCTTTAAAAATTGCTTTGTGTAACATTTTGGTTAAATTTGTACAATTTGTTACAAGAAATGCCCCCCTCCCCAGTAGTGTGCTTGTGGTGGGGTGGGGGTGGCAGCGTGTGAATCTGCACCCAGAGAGGGAGAAGTTGTATACGTTTTTACTCTTTGCTGCAAGAAGCCTTATTGTTTCCATTTGGCCCACCGATTGGGAGCCAGCTGCAGGCGCCCGGAGCGGTTCAGGCAGAAGCCCGGGCTCCGTGGGGGAGGCCAGCGGGGCCCCTCCGAGGCTCCTAGCGGGGCCGGAGGGTGGGCCTTCGGAAGAGAACGCGCCGGCGCAGCCCGCAGCCTGCGGAGGTGAGTCGCGTGCCGGGCGTCTTCCGATGAGCCGCGCGGCCTCGTGCAGGAAGTGGCCGTCCGGAAGCCACCGAGCCGGGCGTCCGCGTGGCGGCCCCGGACCCGCAGGTCCGGGGGGCCTGGTTCGGCTCCGCTCGGGTCCCGCGGCGGTGGGACCCACGTCCTCGGGAGCCACCAGGTCTTGGCCGAGCGGCAGCTCCGAGACAGGTGGGGGCGAGGCCCGCAGGTGCCGGGGAGCGGGCCGTGGAGTCGTTCGGGTGAGCCCGGGAGCTCGTGGCCCACGGCGACGGGGCGTGAAGCTCAAATGTTGTGGCTGCTGGCCGGGGCAGAGGGTCGCGGAGAAGACGGTTCCGGAGGCTGCGGCTGGAGAGGAGGTTAGAGGCTGGTGGGAGGCCGGAAGACAGGGGCGTCCCTGGGTCACTTGCGTCCAAGTGAAATTTTGTGTGTCTCTTTTCTGGTCTGTTTTCCTGCTTGTTCTTGCCCGTGGTTTCTTGTTTGTTTATGCACGTGGTTATTTGGGTCACCAGAATGTGGTGTGTCTCCTCCAATGGCCTGGGGGCTCCCAGATGTAAGGCGACCGACCGGATTGAGTGCAAACTGGTGGCAGGAAGTGATAGGAAAACTGCGGCAGAACAATGGCGCCAGAAGTTTATTGAGTACATTGCAAAAGAGCTGTGGGCAGGACCACATAGACCTTCTCCAACAAGGCAGTGGGTGGGGGCTAATTTGTAAAGGGGGAAAGTGAGGAGGTGTGCTGTCGGGTGGGATTTTCTATTTTTTGTTAACGGCACCTGGTTATAAGTAGCCCATTGGTCACTTAGGGCCTATGGATACTTTGAGGTGGGTCGCCTGATGTGCATGTCTGTATTCAACCAGGTGGTCGCTGTGGGTCTTTGTGCCTTGATCCAGTTTCTGTTGCTCAAGCCTGTTGCCTAAAAGCAGCCTCTACACATTGTAGCAATAACATTAGGCCAGGACAGAGTCACATTCCTCCAGAGAGGATTTCCATTTGCCTCCACCGCATGGAGTATTGGGGGGATTATTTGGGGTATTCTCAGTGGACAACCTAAATTTTAAGGATCGGGGTTCTCTACATATCAGGCAGGTAGAATGTAAGATGAAATTCTATATGAGGGCTGGGCCACATCCTACATCCTGGGGGTGGGTCCTTTTGGGGGGAGGGCAGCTTCTTTGATACATTGTTATTAATTGAAGTTCATGCTTATTCATATTTTCTTACTTTTTACCTAATATGCTGCTGTTCCAGGACCCTATCCATGGTACATTACATGTAATAAAGCATCATGTCCCTCTAGGCTCTTCTTGGATGGTTTCTCAGACTTCCCATTTTTTAAAACATATTTTATTTTTGGGGCGCCTGGGTGGCTCAGTTGGTTAAGCGTCCGACTTCGGCTCAGGTCGTGATTTCGCAGTCCGTGAGTTGGAGCCCCGCGTCAGGCTCTGGAGCCTGTTTCAGATTCTGTGTCTCCCTCTCTCTGACCCTCCCCCGTTCATGCTCTGTCTCTCTCTGTCTCAAAAATAAATAAAGGTTAAAAAAATTAAAAAATATATTTTATTTTTGAGAGAGTGTAGGCGGGGCAAGCGCAGAGAGAGGAGACAGAAGATCTGGAGTGGGTTCTGGGCTGACATTAGTGACCCCGATGTGGGGCTTAACTCAGCAATCTGGAGATCATGACCTGAGCCGAAGTCAGATGCTCAACTTACTGAGCCACCCAGGTGCCCCTGGACTTTCCAACACTGTGACAGTTTTGAGGAGTATTGGCTAGGTATTATATAGAATGTTCCTCACTTGGCATTTGTCTGATGTTTTTCTTATGATTAGTTTGAACTTGTGGATCTTGGGGAACAAAGTCACAGAAATAAATTACCTTTTTTCATTACATTATATCAAAAATATTTTCTAGCAGCATGACTGATCATCTGGATCACCCGGCTGAGGTGATTATTTGTCATTTCTGTACGCTGAGTTTCTTCCCCTCATCACCCCTCTTTCCATACTGCAGTCTTTGGAAAGAAGTCATCATAGGCAGCTCATACTTAAGGAGCAGGGAGGTAGGCTTTACTTCTATGAAGACAGAGTATCTACATAAATTATTTGTAATTCTTCTATAGAGGAAATTTGTCTCTTCTCTACCATGTACTTATTTATTCAGTCATTTTTTTATATCCATACGGGCTCATGGATTTTTTTTTTAATACTTTTAGTTATAACCCAGTACTACTTTATGTTGTTTATGCTTAAATAGTCCCAGCTTTGGTCACTGGGAGCTCTTTCAGTTGGCTCCTGGGTCCCTTTGACATACCCTTATCGTTGTGATTTTATTTGTTTGTTTTTAGTACTTCTTACTTTCTGGCACTGAAAGATGGTCCAGTTTTGTGTTGGATGTTTCCTGCCCCAGTTCTGGATTCAGCTGTTTCTCCAAGGCACTCTGGTTCCTTTTATTAGAGAAGAGTATTAAGATCCAAGATCTGGATGCTAGGTGTATTTTTTGATACTGGGTTGTCATTGCTCAGCTGACAGATGAAGGAAATATATGTGTATATGCTAACCAGTGTATATACACGTATCTATAAATTTTTTTATATGTAACTATTCATTAAGCTAAACATAAGTTCATACTCTCTCCAACTCCAGTCCATTACCACAGGGATCTTTGTGGCCTCCTCCCCTTGTTTGTTTGTGTATGTGCTGCTGAAGTGAGCACTCCCCTTGCTTGTTTGCAAATTCCCATTTCAACAGTGAGGACATTGGCTCCCCCAAGTCCCCCTCCCCCCTGCCACACCATCCCACCCATTTACTTCAATTCCAGTGCATTGATTGTAGTATACAAGAATAGCAGTATCGAAAATTAAGCCCCAATGGGAATGAGACTACGGTTCTATGGACGGTTTTTTTTTTTTACTTTATTTATTTATTTATTTATTTATTTATTTAAAAAAATTTTTTTAAAATGTTTATTTATTTTTGAGACAGAGAGAGACAGAGCATGAATGGGGGAGGGGCAGAGAGAGAGGGAGACACAGAATCAGAAGCAGGCTCCAGGCTCTGAGCCATCAGCCCAGAGCCTGACGCGGGGCTCGAACTCACGAATGGTGAGATTGTGACCTGAGCTGAAGTCGGACGCTCAACTGATTGGGCCACCCAGGCGCCCCACTTTATTTATTTTTAATGTTTTTATTTATTTTTGAGACAGAGAGAGACAGAGCATGAATGGAGGAGGGGCAGAGAGAGAGGGAGACACAGAATCTGAAGCAGGCTCCAGGCTCTGAGCTGTCAGCACAGAGCCTGATGCTGGGCTCGAACTCACGGAGTGTGAGATCATGACCTGAACCCAAGTCGGACGCCCAACCGACTGAGCCACCCAGGCACCGCATCTTTTGACTTTAATCTTACAGCCTCCACTTATTTCCAGAGTTACTTGGATCAGCACCATCTTCCCCATTAGTGAAGTTGTTTTGTTGATTTGTAATGCAATTAGATTATTTTGTCACAATCTGCATTTTTTTCTAGGATCTCTGCCACTTCTAAATGATTTTCCTTTAGGGGCGCCTGGGTGGTTCAGTCAGTTAAGCATCTGACTTCAGCTTAGGCCATGATCTCATGGTCTGTGAGTTTGAGTCCCGCATCAGGCTCTGTGCTGACAGCTGGGAGCCTGGAGCCTGCTTCAGATTCTGTGTCTTCTGCTCTCTTTCTGGCCCTTCTCCACTCACACTCTGTCTCTCTCTCTCTCTCAAAAATAAATAAACATTAAAAAACATAAATGATTTTCCTTTAAATTTTCATATACTAAGATTCACTGTTTATGCTGTGATGTTCTAGGAGTTTTGTCAAATGCATAGTATTATATATCCACAGTTATAGTATCATAGAGAGTAGCTTCGTTGCCATGAAAATAATCCCTTGTACTTCACCTTATCCCTTCTCCTCATCTCCTCATGTCTGGCAACTACTGATCTTTTTAGTCTCCATAGTTTATTCCAGAATGTCATATATTTGGAATCAACAGCCTTTTCAGATTGGCTTCTTTCACTTAGCAGTATACACTTAAGGTTCCTCCCTGTCTTTTCATGGTTTGATGCCTCATTTGTTTTTATCTTTAAATAATATTCCATTATATGGATATAACACAAATTATTTACCCATTGAAGGAGATCTTGTCTGCTTCCAGTTTTGACAGTTATGTATATTGTATTATGTATTATCGTATAGAGTTTAATGTTGACACAAGTTTTTTTTTATTAATTTTTTTCAATGTCTATTTTTTATTTTTGAGAGAGAGAGAGACAGAGCATGAGTGGAGGAGGAGCAGAGAGAGAGGGAGACATAGAATCCGAAGCAGGCTCCAGGCTCTGAGCTGTCAGCACAGAGCCCGACATGGGGCTCAAACTCACAGACCACGAGATCATGACCTGAGCCAAAGTCGGATACTCAACCGACTGAGCCACCCAGGTGCCCAGTATTGACACAAGTTTTGAAATCAGTTAAGGAAATACCTATGAGCACAATTGTTGGACCATATAAGAAAAGTGTGTTTAGCTTTGTAAGAAATTGCCAAATTGTCTTCCAAACTGGTTTCACCATTTTGCATTCCCACCATTTGCATTCCTACCATTTGCGTTCCCATCATTTGTGTTCCCACCATTTGCGTTCCCACCAGCAAAGAGTGAGTGTTCGTGCTGCTCCACATTCTTCACAGCATTTGATGTCAGTGCTCTGCATTTTAGCCATTCTTTAAAAAAAAAAAAATTTTTTTAATGTTTAGTTATTTTTGAGAGAAAGAGAGGCAGACTGCAAGTGGGGGAGGGGCAGAGAGAGAGAGAGGCACAGAATCTGAAGCAGGCTCCAGGCTCCCAGCTGTCAGCACAGAGCCCAACGCGGGGCTAGAACTCACCAACCGTGAGATCATGACCTGAGCGGAAGTCGATCACTTAACCGACTAAGCCCCTGGATTTGAGCCATTCTAAAAGGGGTGTAGTGGAAGGTCGTTGTTTTAATTTGTATTTCCCCAGTGGCAAATCACGTTGTGCATCTTTTCTTGCCCTCATTTGCCGTCTGTTTATTTTCTTTGGTGTGATGTCCAGATCTCTTGCCTGTTTTAAAAATTGAGTTTTTGGGGGCGCCTGGGTGGCTCAGTCGGTTAAGCGTCCGACTTCGGCTCAGGTCACGATCTCGCGGTCAGTGAGTTCGAGCCCCGCATCGGGCTCTGGGCTGATGGCTCAGAGCCTGGAGCCTGCTTCCGATTCTGTGTCTCCCTCTCTCTCTGCCCCTCCCCCATTCATGCTCTGTCTCTCTCTGTCTCAAAAATAAATAAACGTTAAAAAAAAAATTGAGTTTTTGGGGCCCCTGGGTGGCTCAGTTGGTTGAGTGTCAGACTTTGACTCAGATCATGATCTCTCATAGTTTGTGAGTTCGAGCCCTGCGTCGGGCTCGCTGCTAGCAGTGCAGAGCCCGCTTTAGATCCTCTGTCCCCCCCCTCCCCGCCCCCCCCTTCCCCTTTCACACTTTCTCTCTCAAAAATAAATGTTAAAACAAAAAAATTGAATTTTTTTTTTTTTTTTACTTGTTGAATTTTAAGAGTTGTATATTTTGGATATAAGCCCTTAGATATGTGTTTTGTAAATATTTTTTTCTCAGTCTGAGGCTTATCTTTTGATTTGTGTTTGTAGTATTTTATTTATTTTTTTTTTAAATATTTTTTTAATCTTTATTTATTTTTGAGAGAGAGACATAGTGTGAGCAGGAGAGGAGCAGAGAGAGAGAGGGAGACACAGACTCCAAGGCAGGCTCCAGGCTCTGAGCTGTCAGGACAGAGCCCGCCGCAGGGCTTGAACCCAAGAACCGTGAGATCATGACCTGAATTGCAGCCAGATGCTCAATTGACTGAGCCACTCAGGCTCCCCTGTTTTTGTAGTATTTTAAAGTCAAACAAGGTCTCATAGGTTTTTTTAAATGTTAATTTGTTTTGGCGGGGGAGGGGCAGAGAGAGAGGGAGACATAGCTGAAGCAGGCTCCCCACTGTCAGCACAGAGCCCTACCGGGGCCTGGAACTCAGGAACTCTGAGATAACAACCTGAGCCAAAGTTGGACGTTTAACTGGCTGAGCCACCCTCGTGCTCCTCTCATGTATTTTTTAAAATAGTTATTTCTATGTTCTGTTATATATTCTTTCTCTTCATTCATTCTCTGGACTGTATTATTTCTATTGGTACTGAATATAAATCACAACTACCTGAAGAAAGTTTTGCGTTATTTTCTGTGTAACTTGTAATTCAGTGCTTCCTGCAAGGTTTATTTTTTTTTAATCATTATTTTTACAAAAAGTAATACAAGCTCATTGGGAAAAAAATAAAACAATATAGAAACATATCAAAACGTGAAGTTTTACAGTGAAGTTTTATAATTTCATTCCTATAGATATTACTCATTTTGTGTTTCTTCCCTCCCATGTGTAAGTTATGGTAATGTATATTAATATCTATAAGGATGGGTATTATATTTGTATCAAATGTCTTTTTGGCATCTATCAAAATAACCATGTAACCAAAATAACCAAATAACTCTTTCTTACTGGAGTAAGTCACATTAATGGATTTCCTGATGTGGAACCACCCTTGTGTTCCTGGAATAAATCTTACTTGGTCATAGAGTGTTATCTTTTTAACACATTGGTAAATTAAATTTACCTGTCTTTATTTAGGATTTTTGTTTTTATAGCCGTAAGTGAGGTTGGCCTTCTTTCCTATTTTGTGGTATTTTATGCTTATTTTCTTGTGTTCATTATCAGATTTTCCAAAGGTTTGATTATTTTATTGGTCATTTTATAGGACCTTCATATGAGTTTCTTTGTTCATGTGTAGATTTTGGTTGACACAACTTACAGTTCTTAAAGAGACTTAAAAAAATGTCTTAATAGAATCCAATTTATTTTTTAAATGCATGATGCTTTTGTGTTGTATCTAAAAATTCATTGCCAAGGAAGTTTGAAAAAATAAAAATGAAATACATTTCCAAATCCAAGGTCACTGAGATTTTCTCTTATGTTTTAGGAGTTTTTTGTTTTTGTATTTTATGTTTAGATTTATGGTCTGTTTCAACGTTTATTTTTGAGAGAGAGAGAGAGAGAACGAAGGAGCTGGGGAAGTGCAGAGAGAGAGAGGGGGATAGAGGATCCAAACCAGGCTCTGTGCTGACAGCAGAGAACCTGATGCTGGATTCAAACTCACAAACCGGGAGATTATGACCTGAGCTGAAGTTGGATGCTTAACCGATTGAGCCACCAAGGTGCCCCTTATGGTCTATTTTGAATTAATTTTTGTGAAAAGTGTAAGTCTAGTTTCATTCCTCCTCCTCCTCCTCCTCCTCCTCCTCCTCCTCCTCCCCCTCCCCCTCCCCCTTGCATATGGACATCCAATTGTTGCACATCATTTGTTGAAAAGACTTCCTTTTTTTTTCATTCAATTGTCTTTACTCCTGACACTCTCCTTGACCAAACCTTGGTCAGGCTCCTCTTGGCCCTCTTGTCTACTAGGCCCCAACTTTGCGCCCTGTCCTTGGCTTGCTTAGTTCAGTTTTAGCAAGAATTCTAAATCAGTTTGGAAGACTCCCCATTCTTAGTAAGTAATGACCCTTGATATCACATCAAATTCCTAATCTCTCATCCTCAATATCTTATCACCATGGCCTGTCTTTAGCAAGAATCCCCTGCTGGGTGGGTCTGGCAAGAATCCCCCTTACTCCAATGTTTCCTTTTAGTATTTTCCATTCTCTGAATCCCACCTGCTCCTTGGCTATAAATCTCCATTTGTCCTTGTTGTATTCAGAATTGAGAGACACGTCTCTCTCTCTCTCTCCTTCTTCAGATCCTATTGCAATAATTCCTGTTTAATAATGTCTTACTTGTTATCTTTAACAAGTGGTGACAAATAATTTTTTATTTGACACCCCTTTGTCAAAATCAGTTGACAGTATTTTATGGGGATATTTCTGGGCTCTCTGTTCTGTTGCTCTATGTGTCTATGATTTTTTTTTTTTTATGGATACCGTACTCTCTTGATTACTGTAGCTTTATAGTAAGCTTTGAAATCGGGTAATTTGAGTCTTCCAACTTTGTTTTCAGTATTATGTTGGCTATTCTATGTCTTTTGTCTTTCTATATAAACTTTAGAATCATTTTGTCAGTATCTACAAAATAGCTTGAAAAGAATGTGATTTGAATTGCATCAAATCTACAGATCATGTTGGAAGAATTAACATCTTAATAATATTGAATCTATTAATATATGAACATGAAACATCTGTTTATTTAGAACTTCCATTTTTTATCAGAATTTTATAGTTTCCACTTATAAATATTGCAAATATTTTGTTAGGTTTACATCCAAGTATTCTTTATTTACTTATTTGGCAGGATGAGTTGCTATTATAGGTTTTAAAAAATTATTTTGTTTCTTTTATTTGGTGGGGGGGGGCAGAGGGGGTAGAGGGAGAGAGAAAGTAATTAAGCAGACCCCACACCCAGCATGGAGCCCAATGTGGGGCTCCGTCTCACAGCCCTGAGATCATGACCTGAACCGAAATCTAGAGTAGCCACCCAGGCTTCCCCCCAATAATTTTAAATTCTCATTGTTCATTGCTGGTATATAGGAAAGCAATAGACTTTTATATATTAATCTTGTATCCTGCAACCTTGGTATAATAGGTTATTACAGGAATATCTCCTTTTATTGCATTTCGTTTTACTGTGCTTTACAGATACTATGTATTTTACAAATTGAAGATCGTGGCAACCCTGCATCAAACAAGTCTATTGGTGCCATTTTCCAACATCATTTGCTTACTTTGTGACTGTCACATTTTGGTAATTCTCACAATATTTCCAACTTTTCCAGTACTATTATGTTTGTTATGGTGATCTGTGATCAGTGTTTATGACTTGTTAAAAGCTTAGATGATGGTTAGCTTGTTTTTTAGCATAGAGTATTGCTTTTTTTTTTTTTTTTTTTTTGAGAGAGAGAGAGAGAGAGGGCACAAGTGAGTGAGGGGCAGAGAGAGAGAGAGAGAGAGAGAGAGAGAAAGAGAGAGGGAGAGGGGCAGGGGTCACCTGAAGCTGGGCTCGAGCTCCCCAGATGTGGGACTTGAACTCAAGAACCATGAGATCATGACCTAAGCCAAAGTCAGATGCTTACCACCTGAGCCAGTCAGGCGCCCCAAGCATAGAGTATTTTTTAATTAAGGTATGTACTTGTTCCTTTAGACATAATGCTTTTGCACACTCTATATACTACAGTATGGCATAAACATAACTTTTACGTTTGCACTGGGAAACCAAAGGAAATCATTTGACTTGTTTTATTGTGATATTTGCTTCATTGTGATGGTCTGGGACTGAACCTGCATCTCTGAGGTATGCCTATAGTTCGAGAAATGTGGTAGGTTTTTGGGAATTTCTATATAGGCAATCATGTCATTTGCAAGCAAGAACCATTTTATTTCTTCCTTTCCAATCTACATGCATTTTATTTCTGTTGCTTGTTTTATTGCAGTAGCCAGGACTTGCAATATAATATTGCTGTGGACTGAGGGTTTTTGTTTTCCCCAAATTCATATGTTGAAACACTAACCCCAAATGAGATGGTATTTGGGTGAGGTCTTGGGAAGTAATAAGCACCTTGGGTTATGAGGGTGGAGCCCTTATGATAGGATTAATGTCCTTATAAAAGAGGAAAAGGTACAAATTTCTTTTTCTGCTTGTTTGCATCAAGGAAAGGCTATTTGAGGATATAACCAGGAAGAGGGCCCTTACTGAGCATTCGGTACCCTGTTCTCAACTTCCCAGCCTTCAGAGCTGTGAGAAATGAATGTGTCTTGTTTAAACCACCCAGTCTATGGTAATTTGTTATTGCAGCCTGAACTGACTAAGACAGATGTTAAAGAGGCGTGGTGAGAAAGGACAGTCTTGGCTAGCTCCCGTTCTCAGGATAAAAGCATCCTGAAACTGGATGTAGTGTGAGCCCTGACATAGTTCTTCTAGTATCTTGTTTTTGATCTTCCTGTGATGTTTGGGCTTCCCTGAGACCTCCTCACTGGAGAGAGCTTGCACTTGCAGGAAAGGGGAATATCCTGTAATCTCACGATTAAACTTCAGCGTTTCAGTGGGCTTTTAGCGTGTCTGCAGGCTATGACCTTCACCAGTTTTTCTTAGCTTTGTTCCTCTCTCTTAGAAGAGATAGGAAGGTTGGATGGGGCTGGAGTCACACACTTGCCTTTATCATGTTTGATGGTCTTTTCTCCTGCAGAGTAGGCCTGCTGTGTTATGGAGAAAGCTCTGGACTATACGATTATTCTCCCTTCTCCCTACACCCTTCCACAGCCACAAGGGGATCTTGCTTGGATCTTCACCATGAGAGACTGGTGGGGCTACTGGAGGTAAAAATCTGCGAGGTTGTGGTAGTCCCCCCAAGACTGCGGCTCTCCGGATTTATTTCCTCGCTCCCATGCTGGTCCCCGTGCAGACTGGCGTTTGTCAGTATAACCACTGAAATGTTTCTGCCAGTTTATGGCTCCAGCAGTTCGGCTTCAGGTAAGCAGATTTCAGCTGTGTCCCTGAATGAGCCTGTTTCTCCAGAATTTGGGGTGGTGATTTGTCCTGCAGCCACAGTTCTCTAATGAGTCCAAGAAAAATCACTGATTTTTAGTTTGCCCAACTTTTTCTTGTTTTAAGTACAGAGTGACCTCTTTGAAGCTCTTTACAGGTCCTTGCTGAAGTCGGAAGTCTGGGAAGTGTTTTACCGCTGATACTGTTTAGAATGGCTGACTCATGCTGCTGATAAAAAGTAGACTTTTAGTAGGTTTTATTTTTTTGCTTTAAGTTCTCTGTGGATAAACGTACTCCTTATCGCTTCATCTGGGATGACTATTCCTCTCTCCACCTCAAGCCCTTTGTACACGCAGGACCACCCCTGGTTTTTCTACCACCTCTCGTGCTTTACCTGCTGACTCTGAATTATCCTTTTGGTCTCAAATCTCATTTCTTCAGGAATATCTCCCTTCAAACCGGGTTAAATCTAAACTAGGTTAAATTACTTTATATTCCTTTAGCTTCCTGTATACCACTTTTTGTAATATTTAACTTCCTTAAAATTATGTTTTCAATGTCATCCTTATAAGGGCAGGGATCACCTGGCACAAAGTAAGTACTCAAAAACCTTTCATTTGATTGATAATTGACTGAAAGGTGTGACCCTGGGATTGTATATCTTGCTGAGTTGTCTTTAATGTGCAGTGGTAACAGAAAGTCTGTAAAATGTCATAATTGAAGGGCCCTTGGCTGGCTCAGTCAGTAGAGCGTGTGACTCTTGATCTTGGGGTTGTGAGTTTCAGCCCCACGTTGGGTGTAGAGATTACTTAAATAAATCTTTAAAAAATATATTTGGAAAATATTACTTGAATTTGTAATCCAGGGAGGAGAGGGAAGATGGAGGCGTAGGAGGACGCTGGGCTCACGGCGCGTCCTGCTGATCACTTAGATTCCACCTACACCTGCCTAAAGAACCCAGAAAACCGCCAGAGGATTAGCAGAACGGAGTCTCTGGAGCCAAGCGCAGACGAGAGGCCCACGGAAGAGGGTAGGAAGGGTGGCGAGGCGGTGCGCGCTCCACGGACTGGCGGGAGGGAGCCGGGGCGGAGGGGCAGCTCGCCGGCCAAGCGGAGCCCCCGAGTCTGGCTGGCAAAAGCAGAGTGGCTGGTCGGACTGTGTTCTGACAGCAAGCGCGACTTAGCGTCTGGGAGGTCATAAGTTAACAGCTCTGCTCGGAAAGCGGGAAGGCTGGAGGACAAAGGGAGGGAGAGCTGCTGAGCCCCCGGATGACAGAGCTCAGTTTGGTGGGGAACAAAGGCGCTCACCAGCGCCATCTCCCCCGCCCATCCCCCAGCCAAAATCCCAAAGGGAACCAGTTCCTGCCAGGGAACTTGCTCGCTCAGCGCAAACACCCAACTCTGTGCTCCTGCGGAGCCAAACCTCCGACAGCGGATCTGACTCCCTCGCTGCCACAGGGCCCCTCCTGAAGTGGATCACCTAAGGAGAAGCGAGCTAAGCCTGCCCCTCCTGCCCCCGTGCACCTTGCCTACCCACCCCAGCTAATACGCCAGATCCCCAGCACCACAAGCCCGGCAGTGTGCAAGTAGCCCAGACGGGCCACACCACCCCACAGTGAATCCCGCCCCTAGGAGAGGGGAAGAGAAGGCACACACTAGTCTGACTGTGGCCCCAGCGGTGGGCTGGGGGCAGACATCAGGTCTGACTGTGGCCCCGCCCACCAACTCCAGTTATACACCACAGCACAGGGGAAGTGCCCTGCAGGTCCTCACCACTCCAGGGACTATCCAAAATGACCAAACGGAAGAATTCCCCTCAGAAGAATCTCCAGGAAATAACAACAGCTAATGAACTGATCAAAAAGGATTTAAATAATATAACAGAAAGTGAATTTAGAATAATAGTCATAAAATTAATCGCTGGGCTTGAAAACAGTATAGAGGACAGCAGAGAATCTCTTGCTACAGAGATCAAGGGACTAAGGAACAGTCACGAGGAGCTGAAAAGCGCTTTAAACGAAATGCAAAACAAAATGGAAACGACGACAGCTCGGATTGAAGAGGCAGAGGAGAGAATAGGTGAACTAGAAGATAAAGTTATGGAGAAAGAGGAAGCTGAGAGAAAGAGAGATAAAAAAAATCCAGGAGTATGAGGGGAAAATTAGAGAACTAAGTGATACACTAAAAAGAAATAATATACGCATAATTGGTATCCCAGAGGAGGAAGAGAGAGGGAAAGGTGCTGAAGGGGTACTTGAAGAAATTATAGCTGAGAACTTCCCTGAACTGGGGAAGGAAAAAGGCATTGAAATCCAAGAGGCACAGAGAACTCCCTTCAGACGTAACTTGAATCGATCTTCTGCACGACATATCATAGTGAAACTGGCAAAATACAAGGATAAAGAGAAAATTCTGAAAGCAGCAAGGGATAAACGTGCCCTCACATATAAAGGGAGACCTATAAGACTCGTGACTGATCTCTCTTTTGAAACTTGGCAGGCCAGAAAGGCTTGGCACGATATCTTCAGTGTGCTAAACAGAAAAAATATGCAGCCGAGAATCCTTTATCCAGCAAGTCCGTCATTTAGAATAGAAGGAGAGATAAAGGTCTTCCCAAACAAACAAAAACTGAAGGAATTTGTCACCACTAAACCAGCCCTACAAGAGATCCTAAGGGGGATCCTGTGAGACAAAGTACCAGAGACATCACTACAAGCATAAAACATACAGACATCACAATGACTCTAAACCCGTATCTTTCTTTTTTTTTTAAAAAATTTTTTTTTTCAACGTTTTTTATTTATTTTTGGGACAGAGAGAGACAGAGCATGAACGGGGGAGGGGCAGAGAGAGAGGGAGACACAGAATCGGAAACAAGCTCCAGGCTCCGAGCCATCGGCCCAGAGCCTGACGCGGGGCTCGAACTCACGGACCGCGAGATCGTGACCTGGCTGAAGTCGGAGGCTTAACCGACTGCGCCACCCAGGCGCCCCTCTAAACCCGTATCTTTCTATAATAACACTGAATGTAAATGGATTAAATGCGCCAACCAAAAGACATAGGGTATCAGAATGGATAAAAAAAACAAGACCCATCTATTTGCTGTCTACAAGAAACTCATTTTAGATCTGAGGACACCTTTAGATTGAGAGTGAGGGGATGGAGAACTATTTATCATGCTACTGGAAGCCAAAAGAAAGCTGGAGTAGCCATACTTATATCAGACAAACTAGACTTTAAATTAAAGGCTGTAAGAAGAGATGAAGAAGGGCATTATATAATAATTACAGGGTCTATCCATCAGGAAGAGCTAACAATTATAAATGTCTATGCACCGAATACCGGAGCCCCCAAATATATAAAACAATTACTCATAAACATAAGCAACCTTATTGATAAGAATGTGGTCATTGCAGGGGACTTTAACACCCCACTTACAGAAATGGATAGATCATCTAGACACACGGTCAATAAAGAAACAAGGGCCCTGAATGATACATTGGATCAGATGGACTTGACAGATATATTTAGAACTCTGCATCCCAAAGCAACAGAATATACTTTCTTCTCGAGTGCACATGGAACATTCTCCAAGATAGATCATATACTGGGTCACAAAACAGCCCTTCATAAGTTTACAAGAATTGAAATTATACCATGCATACTTTCAGACCACAATGCTATGAAGCTTGAAATCAACCACAGGAAAAAGTCTGGAAAACCTCCAAAAGCATGGAGGTTAAAGAACACCCTACTAACGAATGAGTGGGTCAACCAGGCAATTAGAGAAGAAATTAAAAAATATATGGAAACAAACGAAAATGAAAATACAACAATCCAGACGCTTTGGGACGCAGCGAAGGCAGTCCTGAGAGGAAAATACATTGCAATCCAGGCCTATCTCAAGAAACAAGAAAAATCCCAAATACAAAATCTAACAGCACACCTAAAGGAAATAGAAGCAGAACAGCAAAGGCAGCCTAAACCCAGCAGAAGAAGAGAAATAATAAAGATCAGAGCAGAAATAAACAATATAGAATCTAAAAAAACGGTAGAGCAGATCAATGAAACCAAGAGTTGGTTTTTTGAAAAAATAAACAAAATTGACAAACCTCTAGCCAGGCTTCTCAAAAAGAAAAGGGAGATGACCCAAATAGATAAAATCATAAATGAAAATGGAATGATTACAACCAATCCCTCAGAGATACAAACAATTATCAGGGAATACTATGAAAAATTATATGCCAACAAATTGGACAACCTGGAAGAAATGGACAAATTCCTAAACACCCACACTCTTCCAAAACTCAATCAGGAGGAAATAGAAAGCTTGAACAGACCCATAACCAGCGAAGAAATTGAATCGGTTATCAAAAATCTCCCAACAAATAAGAGTCCAGGACCAGATGGCTTCCCAGGGGAGTTCTACCAGACGTTTAAAGCAGAGATAATACCTATCCTTCTCAAGCTATTCCAAGAAATAGAAAGGGAAGGAAAACTTCCAGACTTATTCTATGAAGCCAGTAATACTTTGATTCCTAAACCAGACAGAGACCCAGTAAAAAAAGAGAACTACAGGCCAATATCCCTGATGAATATGGATGCAAAAATTCTCAATAAGATACTAGCAAATCGAATTCAACGGCATATAAAAAGAATTATTCACCATGATCAAGTGGGATTCATTCCTGGGATGCAGGGCTGGTTCAACATTCGCAAATCAATCAACGTGATACATCACATTAACAAAAAAAAAGAGAAGAACCATATGATCCTGTCAATCGATGCAGAAAAGGCCTTTGACAAAATCCAGCACCCTTTCTTAATAAAAACCCTTGAGAAAGTCGGGATAGAAGGAACATACTTAAAGATCATAAAAGCCATTTATGAAAAGCCCACAGCTAACATCATCCTCAACGGGGAAAAACTGAGAGCTTTTCCCCTGAGATCAGAAACATGACAGGGATGCCCACTCTCACCGCTGTTGTTTAACATAGTGTTGGAAGCGCTAGCATCAGCAATCAGACAACAAAAGGAAATCAAAGGCATCAAAATTGACAAAGATGAAGTCAAGCTTTTGCTTTTTGCAGATGACATGATATTATACATGGAAAATCCGATAGACTCCACCAAAAGTCTGCTAGAACTGATACATGAATTCAGCAAAGTTGCAGGATACAAAATCAATGTACAGAAATCAGTTGCATTCTTATACACTAACAATGAAGCAACAGAAAGACAAATAAAGAAACTGATCCCGTTCACAATTGCACCAAGAAGCATAAAATACCTAGGAATAAATCTCACCAAAGATGTAAAAGATCTGTATGCTGAAAAGTATAGAAAGCTTATGAAGGTAATTGAAGAAGATTTAAAGAAATGGAAAGACATTCCCTGCTCATGGATTGGAAGAATATATATTGTCAAAATGTCAATACTACCCAAAGCTATCTACACATTCAATGCAATCCCAATCAAAATTGCACCAGCATTCTTCTCGAAACTAGAACAAGCAATCCTAAAATTCATATGGAACCACAAAAGGCTCCGAATAGCCAAAGTAATTTTGAAGAAGAGCAAAGCAGGAGGCATCACAATCCCAGACTTTAGCCTCTACTACAAAGCTGTCATCATCAAGACAGCATGGTATTGGCACAAAAACAGACACATAGACCGATGGAATAGGATAGAAACCCCAGAAATAGACCCACAAACGTATGGCCAACTCATCTGACAAAGCAGGAAAGAACATCCAATGGAAAAAAGACAGTCTCTTTAACAAATGGTGCTGGGAGAACTGGACAGCAACATGCAGAAGGTTGAAACTAGACCACTTTCTCACACCATTCACAAAAATAAACTCAAAATGGATAAAGGACCTGAATGTGAGACTGGAAACCATCAAAACCTTAGAGGAGAAAGCAGGAAAAGACCTCTCTGACCTCAGCGGTAGCAATCTCTTACTCGATGCATCCCCAAAGGCAAGGGAATTAAAAGCAAAAGTGAATTACTGGGACCTTATGAAGATAAAAAGCTTCTGCACAGCAAAGGAAACAACCAACAAAACTAAAAGGCAACCAACGGAATGGGAAAAGATGTTTGCAAATGACATATCGGACAAAGGGCTAGTATCCAAAATCTATAAAGAGCTCACCAAACTCCACACCCGAAAAACAAATAACCCAGTGAAGAAATGGGCAGAAAACATGAATAGACACTTCTCTAAAGAAGACATCCGGATGGCCAACAGGCACATGAAAAGATGTTCAACGTCGCTCCTTATCAGGGAAATACAAATCAAAACCACATTCAGATATCACCTCACGCCAGTCAGAGTGGCCAAAATGAACAAATCAGGAGACTATAGATGCTGGCGAGGAGGTGGAGAAACGGGAACCCTCTTGCACTGTTGGCGGGAATGCAAATTGGTGCAGCCGCTCTGGAAAGCATTGTGGAGGTTCCTCAGAAAATTAAAAATAGACCTACCCTGTGACCCAGCAATAGCACTGTTAGGAATTTATCCAAGGGATACAGGAGTACTGATGCATAGGGGCACTTGTACCCCAATGTTTATAGCAGCACTCTCAACAATAGCCAAATTATGGAAAGAGCCTAAATGTCCATCAACTGATGAATGGATAAAGAAACTGTGGTTTATATACACAATGGAGTATTATGTGGCAATGAGAAAGAATGAAATATGGCCTTTTGTAGCAACGTGGATGGAACTGGAGAGTGTGATGCTAAGTGAAATAAGCCATACAGAGAAAGACAGATACCATATGGTTTCACTCTTATGTGGATCCTGAGAAACTTAACAGAAACCCATGGGGGAGGGGAAGGAAAAAAAAAAGAGGTTAGAGTGGGAGAGAGCCAAAGCATAAGAGACTGTTAAAAACTGAGAACAAACTGAGGGTTGATGGGGGGTGGGAGGGAGGGGAGGGTGAGTGATGGGTATTGAGGAGGGCACCTTTTGGGATGAGCACTGGGTGTTGTATGGAAACCAATTTGACAATAAATTTCATATATTAAAAAAAAAAAAGAATTTGTAATCCAGCTAATCAAAAAATAAAACAAGAAATCATGCATAACTGTAGAAGATGTAGTATAAATAGTGAGTTGTCAACATTAAGTCCTGTAAGTCAGAAACTTTTTTTTTCTTTCTTTTTTTTTTTAAGCACGAAACAGACTGCTGTTGTTGTTAGTATCATTGGAACAGGAGTTCTGTGATGTATTGCCAATAATAATAATTTGGCAATAATAGAATGATATAAAAATTGTAGGACATGACCCAAAATTGACAAGTGTCAAATCTATACGGTTTAATTCTGAAGTTAACTGACTGAAAAACATAAAGGTCTAAGGATTTATTTAAAAATCTTAAAGGTTATCATTGGTTTAAAAAAAAAAAAAAGGAAAACAAAAAACAGATTATGACTTCCAAATTTCTTTGGCAGAGGATAGGAGAGGGAGCAAACAAAGTAAATAGAAACTGCATAATAAAAGTTAGAAATCAGAGACAATATTAAGCATGAAAAACAAAGTTATGAAATAATACAGAATTAGGACCTACTTGGAGTGCCTGGCTGGCGCAGTTGGAAGAGCGGGTGACTCTTGATCTCGGGGTCATGAGTTCGAGCCCCATGTTGGATGTAGAGATTACTTAAATAAAACTTAACAACAACAAAAACTTAAAAAAAAAAAAAGTAGAAGCTACTCTCTCTATTCACCCATGCAAACCTGTACAACTTAAAAGGGGTAAAATTTTCTAATAAAGGAAAAGAGATGCTCAGATCAAGTAAAAAGATACAAGCACACACATATATTGTCTATGGAAGACATAATTTAGAAAAGTGACTCAAATTAAAAATGAGTATGCAGGGGCACCTGGGTGGCTCAGATGGTAGAGCATGCAGGTCTTGATTTTGGGGTTGTGAGTTCAAACCCTGCGTTGGGCCTAGAGCTTACTTAAAAAAAAAAGCATGCAAAGAAATGCAAAAAACAGTGTGCAAAAAATGCAATAAAAACCTTACAATGACAGAAAAAGTTGCATTTATTTGTTTATGAAAAGATTTTTGGGGCACCTGGGTGGCTAAATCAGTTAAGCATCTGACTCTTGATTTTGGCTTAGGCAAGTCATGATCTCATGGTTTGTGGGGTTGAGCCCATGTCAGGCCCCATGCTGACAGTGTGGGGCCTGCTTGGGATTTTCTCTCTGCCCCTCCCTGGCTTGTGCTTTCTCTCCCTCAAGATAAATAAATAAACATTAAAGAAAGATTATATTTTGTTTTTATTTTACTTATTTTAAGTAGGCTCTATGCCCAATGTGGGGTTTGAACTTACAACCCCAAGTCACATGCTCTACTGACTGAACCAGCCAGCCACCCCCAGAAAAAGTTGAATTTAGAGAGGAATATCACTCATGTTCATAAAGGGTGTAACCCAAGTAAGATATAACCAGAATATATGAACCAAAAGGTTCTTTTCAGGAGTATAAAGAAAATATATGAAAAATATAATAATAGTAGTGGAAAACCTCATCTAACCTCTTATAATACTTGAATGATAAAGTAGACAAAAAAATATGTGAAAATGTAGAGAAATAAAAGTTGGACTAATAAGATTAATTGATATGCTTTTCTTCGTCTCCATCTATATCTAGCAAACAGGTAATACACTTGCTTCTCACTTATAAAATACTTATAGAGTTTGTCCATAGATTAGATCACAAAGAAACCTGACTAAATCCAAAATATAATATAAACCGTGTTCACTGATTATGATTTGAAAGATTTCTGATATTGTTATTTATAAGCATGAGTGCAAATAAGATTCACCCATTGGGAATGAAATAAATCTTTCTTCATACCCTTCATGTTAAAAAGTTGGATTCAGAAGGGATGCCTGGTAGGCTTAGTTGGTGGAGCATCTGTCTGACTTTTGATCTCGTGGGTGTGAATTCGAGCCCCATATTGGGTGTTGAGATTACTTAAAAATAAAATCTTAAGAAAAAAGAAAAAATTGGACTCAGAAGAAAATGCATTCTTTTAAGTATTTTCATTATCAGGGTGCTGGGTGGCTCAGTTGGTTAAGTGTCCGACTCTTGATTTCAGCTCAGATCATGATCTCTGGTTTGTGGGATCAAGCCCTGAGTTGGGGTCTGCACTGACAGTGTGGAGCCTGCTTGGGTTCTCTCCCTCTCTCTCTGTCTCTCAAAATAAATAAACATTAAAAAAGTTCATTATCAAACAAGAACAATTATAAATATCAAACTCAGATTTAAAAAGACTAAGGAAAATGGAATAAACATAGGAGTATTAATGCATTAGAAAAAAATAGAATAAATATATGATCTAAGATCTATTTCCTTGAAAACAAACCTTATTAAATAGTAAACCCACTAAGGTGAACTTATCAAGAGAGGGTGGAATGTAAATATAGGGCACCTGGCTGGCTCAGTCAGTAGAGCATGTGACTCTTGATCTCAGAATCATGAGTTCAAGCCCCAGGTTGGGTATGGAGTCTACTTAATAAAAGAGAAAAAAGGAGGGATGCTTGGGTGGCTCAGTTGGTTAAGCGTTAGACTTCAGCTCAGGTCATGATCTTGCAGTTTGTGAGTTCCAGCCCCATATCGGGCTCTCTGTTGTCAGCACAGAGCATGCTTTCAATCCTCTGTTCCCCTCCACCCTCCACCTTTCCCCTGCTTGTTCTCTCTCTCTCTCACTGTCTCTCTCAAAATAAATAAGCTTTAAACAAAAGTAAAATATTAAAAAGAGAATGTAAATACACAAAATTCCAATGAAACAGTAAAAACAATAGCTGTAGAAAAAAATGAAAGAAATTATAAGAGTATTTTTCAATTATGTTAATAAATTTGAAAAATGGACTGGTATTGAAATTTATATGCTGCTGTTCAAGTTTTATAAAATTCATAGTTTTTTAAATTTTCTATAAGTGACCTGAATATTTTCAGGAACTCACATCCCAGTGAATGGTAGAAAGCTAAATGTATACTTGCCAATTAGAAATATGTCGTTCTCTTCACGATAAGAGTCCCCTTTCTTTAAAACTGTCCCTTTTGGGTAAATGCCCAGTCTCTGATTTTCTTACCCCTCTTCTCCCCCAAGATAGGGCCTGGGTGTATTGGACCGGAAAACTGCTGTTTGGTGATGGGGAAGGGGAAGGCCTTGCACTGGCTCTTCAGCGGCCTCTGCTGTTGAGCTGTACTCCTGGTGAAATTCATGGTCTGCTCTCTCAGCCTGGGGATTACTGGTGGGGAGTATGGCCAACTTCCTTGTGAGTAGACCTTTCTTCAGCTTTTGCTGAGGCTTCTGACCTTCAGGGATCTGGTTGAGACTTCTGTGTCACTCCTTGGGGCCACCTGCCCAGAGGTTCTCAATTACATTTTTTGCTCTGCCTCTCCTGTAGCAATCCCTTGGCAAAGTCACTAATCAGCAACATTCTGCATCTTCCCACAGGGCACATAGGAACTTCTGGATCCTTTAGGATCTTAGCACTATAGCTGGCTTTCTATTTGGTGAATTTGTTCTGTAGATTTCACTCTGGAGTGGTTGTCCCATTTTGATGTGGCAACGTCTGGAGCCATTCTCTACCCTGCTTGAGGGCATCTAACCTTTCCACTAAATCTGGAGCTTCTATTTTGGGAGGGGTAGTAGAAAAGAGGTAAAGGAGATTTTTAATGTTTATTTATTTGTTTATTTATTTTTTAATTTTTTTTAACGTTTATTTATTTTTGAGACAGAGAGAGACAGAGCATGAACGGGGGAGGGGCAGAGAGAGGGAGACACAGAATCGGAAACAGGCTCCAGGCTCTGAGCCATCAGCCCAGAGCCCGACGCGGGGCTCGAACTCATGGACCGCGAGATCGTGACCTGGCTGAAGTCGGATGCTTAACCGACTGAGCCACCCAGGCACCCCAATGTTTATTTATTTTTGAGAGAGAGAGTGAGGGGCAGAGAGAGAGGGAGAGAGAGAATCCTAAGCAGGCTCCATGCTGTCAGTGCAGAGCCTGACACAGGGCTCAGTCCCACAAACTGTAAGATCATGACCTGAGCTGAAACCAAAAGTTGGACACTTAACCAACTGAGCCACCCAGGTGCCCCGGTAGAGGAGATATTTTTAACTGAAAGATAATATTTTAGATCAGAAGAGAATAGACTCTTAGGGGCACCTGGGTGGCTCAGTCAGTTGAGCTTCTGACTCTTGATTTTAGCTCATGTCCTGATCTCACAGTTCTTGGGATTGAACCCTCGTTGGGCTCTATGCCGACAGCACGAAATCTGCTTGGGATTCTCTATCCCTCTCTCTCTGCTCCTCCCCCATGCACATTGCTCGCTCTTTCTCTCTCTCTCTCTCTCTCTCTCTCTCTCTCTCTCCCTCTCTCTCTCTCCCTCTCTCTCTGTCTCTCTCTAAATAATAAACATTAAAAAAAAAAAAAGAATAGGCTGCTATAAACTGGCTACTTTATCCTCTTCTTGCACTGCTTACTGGGATGGGTACCCAAGAGCAACATGGGTTTAGTTATGGAAAATAAAATAAACCTGCTTGTTTTTCACATCTCATTGGTAGTTTTTAAATTTTTGAGCTCACTACATTTGAAGTATTTTGAGGTGTACTCTTATCTGTTGTAAATCTTGTTGCCCAAAAGGTGTTTCCTTCAGGGACAGGGTAGATTCTATTTAGAACAAAAGGAGTCAAGGAGCTTGAAAGTTCCTAGTTGACTTTTTTGGAGTCTTTGGTGAAACATTAGTCTGATGGCCAGAATTTATTAACTATGAGAAGATATTTCTCAAGAAACAAATGTCCCTTTATATAGCAAAAGCAAAGTTTAGAGCACTGAATAGGAATTCTATTGTAAGTGTAAGGCGAAGAAAATTTAGGGTTTAAGACTGGGAAGTATCCACCAGTCAAGAAGAGGAGGAAGGTTTCCACATAAAAAATTGGTAGGGAAGAAGGTGCATGAGGCCAGAAGTTAGCATCTTCATCTATCCCCCTCTCAGGGCCAGACCTTAGGGGATCACAGGCGGGTCTTAGGGGATCACAGACCTTAGGTGGCACATACAAATGGGCACAGGTAAATCAGGGCTAGTGACCAGCTTTCCTAGGCACAACCAGGGGTTATGGAGGCCTCTCCAGTATGACTCACATACAAGTAGGGCCACACCTAAAATGACTCAGGACCCAGCAACATTGGAAAAGATAGGTTCCCCATGACTTGTGTCGAGTGCAGAAGATTGAGAAAGCCCCGTGTACTCCGTGTGGGGGACACAGAAGATAGCCAAGTAGAGAACAGGTGGGCCTACTCTGGAGCCACCTTGGCAAGGAACAAGGTGACTCTACAGCAGAGGCTCCTGGGTTAGTGATTTAATCCTAGGGCAAATGGAGGACGTGGTTGAGACCCAGAGGATCTCCAGCCCCAGAAAGAGTGAAGGTGGGACCATCAGACACTGATGGTATCTAGAAAACAGACCAAGTAAATCACTACTCTGGACTTCAGTATTGGAGGCCAGTGAGTTTCAGAGGCTAACCTAAGGTCATACACATGGACTCAAAGCACCTCCCTTTTTTCTTTAAGGATTGATAAGCCTCCAAACATACCGGATTACATCTTGAGTAGAGAGAGTGGGGAGAAATTCTGAAGCATTCAATATTAACCCTCCACAGGGGCACCTGGGTGGCTCAGTCAGTTAACCTTCTGACTCTTGATTTCGGCTCAAGGCATGATCTCACGGTTCATGAGTTCGAGCCCCGCACTGGGCTCTGTGGTGACAGTGCAAAGCCTGCTTGGGGTTCTCTCCCTCTCCCTTTCTGTCTGCTCTTCCCCTGCTTGTCCTTTCTGTCTTTCTCTCAAAACAAATAAACATTTTAAAAAATAATAAAAAATAATTTTAACTTCCAGGATGATGCAAAGGCCTGAGAACCCTTTAGCTACATTTACCCACATTCCAATTTACATGTTTATTGCTACCATGTAGTTTATTTCTCTGGCTAGCTAAGTCTAAACACCACAAAAATGTTATTGCTTTATACAGTATTCATTTAAATTGACCCCTCTAATTGTTCTTCATTTCTTTTTATACCTCTGGCTTACACCTAGGGTCATTTTCCTTCAGTCCGAAAAATGGATATTAGAATTCCCTTTTGTGTGAGTAAGTCGGTTTCTGTTTATATAAAAAATTTTACATATGTTTTTTCTATATCCAAAGGATTCTTCGACTTTGTAGAGCTTTCTAGATTGGCTGTTGTATTGTACATCACCTTGAAGACATTATTCCTGTTTCTGGTCTCTGTTGTTCACATTGAGAAGTTAGCTCCTAATCTATCTGTAGCTCCTTTAAGTAATCTGTCTCTTCTCTCTAGCTGCTTTAAAAGATTTTCTACTGGGGCGCCTGGGTGGCTCAGTCGGTTGAGCGTCCGACTTCAGCTCAGGTCACGATCTCGCAGTCTGTGAGTTCGAGCCCCGCGTCGGGCTCTGTGCTGACAGCTCAGAGCCGGGGGCCTGTTTCGGATTCTGTGTCTCCCTCTCTCTCTGCCCCTTCCCTGCTCATGCTCTGTCTCTCTGTCTCAAAAATAAATAAACGTTAAAAATTAAAAAAAAAAAATTTTCTACTTAATTGTCTTATGCAAGTATTTGAAAAGATAATATTTGAGATTTGGTAGAACTCATAAAAGACATCAATGCAAAGAAGTCCAGTGAATCCCATGGTAGATAATAAAAAGAAATAGACATTTTGTAGAGAAATTGCAAAATGTCACTTTTAATAGTTGCTAGTTTATGACGAATTTGGATGACACTTTTATACATTTTTGTGTATATTCTCTAAATTTTCAGTTGTCTCCAGTGAGAGGGTTTGTCCAAATTATCTTGTCTGATATTTACCTGGCATTTCTTGTCTATAATTTAAACTCATCTTGATTTGAGTTTCCAGGCTAGGTAGTGAAAGGTAGTGAGAGGGAGTAATTTCCACTTTCCAGTTAAAACCATCTTGGTCTCAGGGCGCCTAGGTGGCTTAGTCGGTTGAGCATCCAACTTTGGCTCAGGTCATGATCTCCTGGCTCGTGAGTTCGAGCCCCACATTGGGCTCACTGCTGTCAGCACAGAGCCTGCTTCAGATCCTGTCCTCCTCTCTCTGCCCCTCCCCTGCTTGCATTCTCTCTCTCTCTCTCTCTCAAAAATAAACATTAAAAAAAAGATCCTTAAAAAACCCACAAAAGTGCATCTTGGTCTCTTAAGCTTTAAAAGAATGAATTCAGTCTCTTTTGGAGAAATTCAAAGTTTATTTATTTATTTTGGGAGAGGGAGAGAGAAAGAGAATCCCAAAAGTCTCAGAGCCTGATGTGGGGCTCGAGCTCATGAACCATGAAATCATGACCTGAGCCAAAATCAAGAGTCAGCCACTTAACCGACTAAGCCATCCGGCACCCCTAAAATTATTGATTATCAGACTTTGGTAAGTGAAGAATCCATGTTGTAATTTCTAGTGTAACTATTAAAAAATACAGAAACAACATATAATTTACAAGTTAATAGATAGTAAGATAAAAAATAGTAAATATGTTCAAAAGACGGTTATACCGTTCTCCTGAAGTCTGTAGTATCCCTATATACCACCTTTTATCATGACGACATACCAATATTCCTTGATCACTTACACAAAGAGAAGGGTGTGTTACATTAGGGCAAAGAAAAAAACGTCTTTAAATAGTGCTGAGGCGAAAGGGAACACTAATTCTACACGCTATTTTGGGGTTATTTGGATATAAGCCAAGAAACGGCTTATGTTATCCTTTTGTAGCCACCAGCATCTCCCTCCTTCATTCTGTCACTCAACATCTGGCAACTAACAATCTGTTCACCATCTCTATAATTTTGTCATTTAAAAAAATGCTTTCATAAATGAAATCATAACCTTAAACTCTCCATGTTCCCCTTCTCCGAGCTCCTGGCAACCATTCTACTTAATGTAAGTTAAAAAAAAGTATTTATTTAATTAGGGAACGTGTGTGTGTGCACGCAAGCAGGCACATGAGAGTGGGGGAGGGCCAGAGAGAGGGAAAGAGGGAGGGAGAGAGAGAATCCCAAAGAGGCTGTGCAGCTGTCAGCGAGGAGCCTGACTTGGGACTTGAACTCAAACCACGAGATCATAACCTGAGCCGAAATCAGGAGTCAGGAGCTTAACCGACTGAACCCCTCGGGCACCCCTACTTTCTGTGAATTTGATTATTCTCCATAATTTATGTAAGTGGAATCGGATGGTGTCTCTTGTGACTGGTTTTTGCATTTAGCATAACGTCCTCCAGCTGCCTCTGTCTTGTATCGTATGTCAGACTCTGCTTCTTTTTAAAAGCTGAATCCTGTTCCATGGTATATGCAGGTATAGCATTTGCCCATCCGTCAGTGGACACTTGAGTTGTTTCCACCTGTTGGCTATTATGAATAATGTTGCTTTGAAGATACATGTACAGATATCTTTTCAAGTCCCTGTTTGCAATGCTTAGGGGCAAATGTGCAGATGTGGAATGGTTGAATCATTTGGTGATGCCACTTTTAACGTTTTGATGTAACACCATTCTGTGTTCCATGATGGCTGTACCATTTTACGCACTAACTGAGCACAGGGGTTGTAGTTTCTCTGTGTCCTTGCTGACACTTGCTATTTTCTATTTTTTAAAACCTTATTTATCTATTTATTTTAAAGGTTATTTATTTTTGAGAGAGATGAGGGAAGGGGCAGGAGAGAGAGAGAGAGAGAGAGAGAGAGAGAGAGGATCCCAAGCAGGCCCTGTGCTGTCAGCGCAAAGCCCAATGTGGGGCTGGGATTCATGAGCTGGAATTCATGGAGGTCATGACCTGAGCGTGAGTTGGATGCTTACCTGGCTGAGCCACCCAGGAGCCCCTCTATTTTTCTTTTAATTAATTAATTAATTAATTAATTTTTTGCATAGTAGCCATCCTAATGAGTGTGATATGGTATCTCATTATGGTTTTTGTGTGCATTTACCCAATGATCGGTAATGTTGGACACCTTTTCATGTGCTTGTTAGCCATTTGTATATCTTCTTTGGAGAAATGTTTATTCAAGTCCTTTACCCATTTTTAAATCAGGCTTTTTGTTGTTGTGATTGAATTGTAAGAGTTCTTTATATGTCCTGGATGTGAACTCTTTATCAAATATATGATTTGCAAATACTGCCTCCCTTTCATAGGTTGCCTTTTTACTGCATTGTGTTTCTGTGCACACAACGTTTTAATTTTGAAGTAGTCCAATTTATTTTTACATTTTTTGTTGCTTTTGTTGTCATATTCAAGAAATCATTGCCAAATCCAATATGATGCAGTTTTTTCCTGTGTTTTCTAAGAGTTTTATAGTTTTAGCTTTTATATGTCATTTCTTTAATCCATCATGTGGTATCTTTGATTTGTTGAACTCTGTGACTTTATCACCTCCACAAATTTCACACAGAAAAACTGGTGAAGAAACATTATTGAGGCATTTATTGAGTTGAGATTAAACTAATACAATCATTTGGAGAGAATTAGCAACTTTGTAGTTTTCAGACTTCACATGTAAGAAATTTTTATGTAAGTTTATTTATTTGTAGGTTTTCTAATGCGGCCAATTAAATATTTGAATTTTTTTTACACAGGCTTTGCATGTTTCTTTCATTATTCCTAGGTACAATATATTTAAATGCTATTCTAAATACTACATGTTCCTATTATGTTTTTTCACTGTTTGTACCTGGCTTTGAGGAAAACTGTGTTCAAAATGATTTGTATTGTGTATTTCACTTTGATGAGCTAATTATTTACATTGTTTCTTATACATTTTCCAATTGTTTATAGAATTGTCTGTATGGAAGAAAATACAGGGACTCATCTCTATTCCCAGATGATATGTTTCTCTAGCAGTATAACCCTAGAGCATCAATTTAAGATTACTATACAGATCAGTAAGGTAGTTATCTTTCAAATGAATATAAGCATGAATGGTTTTTCTTTATATCCAGAAAATGTATTAGAAAATTGCCTTCAAGTTATAGGAAAGATGTATAAAAACCAAAGATAAAATATTCTCCTTCCAATTTAATTTTAATTTTTAAATATTTCCTGTATTGTAGAGTTGAGTTACTGAGGGCACAGACTTTATACAAACCTGACATTTAGTAACCGTGTATCTTTGGGCAATTAACAACCACTGTGAGCCTCAGTTTCAGCATCTGAAGAGGGTTATTATACTTCCTACCTTATGAGGTTGTTGTAAATGATTATATTAAATAATCTATGTGAACTGCTTAGTGTAGTGCATGATAGATAATAAACATTAAATATGCTGTCATTATTGTTATTTTATGAACAATGTTTATTTTATGAGCAAGACATTTAGAACAATGTTACATAGTAAGGTTATTCCTTTACTTTACCTAAAGTCATTCCTTTATTCTCTATGACAGTAAAGAGGATGTTGTTAGTATTTCAAAATTAAGCATCATGCTTAGGGGATATAGATTAACCTTGAATGAAGCTTCAGATTAAGGGATTCCCACTTACACATGCTCCTTCCAGGTTCTGGACAACGTGTTCACGTGATTGCATACTTTGGCAAAATTTGCAAAAGCAAACTGTTTAAACATAGTTTGCTAAGACTGCCACCATTTCTTTCTTTTTCTTTTTTTAATGTTTATTTATTTTTGAGAGAGAGAGAGAGAGAGAGAGAGAGAGAGACAGACAGGGCACAAGCAGGGTAGGGGCAGAGAGGGAGGGAGACCCAGAATCCGAAGCAGGCTCCAGGCTCTGAGCTATCAGCACAGAGCTGGGGGCAGGGCTCAAATCCATGAACAGTGAGATCATGACCTGAGCTGAAGTCAGACGTTTAACCAACTGAGCCGCTCAGGCGCCCCACCCCCCACCATTTCTTTTCATGTTGGCTTCCCTTCCAGCATAATTGTGCTACTGCTAGTTGGCATTAGAGTTACTGTGGTATATCAGTTATTTATTGCCATGTAAAGACACCACCCTCCAAAATCAAAACAAAAATCATTTATTCAAAATTCTGTGGGTGGGCAATTTTGCCTGATCTCTGCTGGATGGTTCTGCTGGTCTTCCCTGAGTCAGACGGTGGGATGGCTCGGGGGACGAAGAGTTACTGATGGCTTCACTCATAGGTCTAGGACGGTGGAGGAGCTGGACTTCACATCTCTAGCATCTGTCAAGTTGCCATAATAACGATTTGTTTTGCCAATACCAAGCTGTCTTGATTTACTATAATTTGGGCTCCTCCTCCAACTTTGCTCTTCTTTTCTGAATTGTTTTGGCAATTCTCGTTCCTTTGCTTTTGCATATGACTTTTAGAAGAAGCATATTAATATCTGTAAAAAAGCTTGCTGGGGTATCTATTGGGATTTCACTGTACCTACAGATCATATTGGGGAGAATTGGTATCTTAACAATATCGAGTCTAGTTCATGAGTGTGGTATATCTGTCCACTTATTTAGATCTTCTTTGACTTCTTTTATTTGATGATTTTTAGTTTCCAATATACAGAACCTATTCATATTTTGTTAGATTTATTCCTTAAGTATTTCATTTTTTGTGTGATATAGTCGTTGGTATTTCTATTAATTTGAAATTCCAGTTGTTCATTAGTGATATATAGGAATATAATTGACTTTCATGTGTTCACCTTGAACTCTACAATCTTACTACATTTACTTCTTAGTTCTAAGAGATGTTTCGTAGATTATTTGAGATTTTCTACATAATCATAGCAAATAGAGACAGTTTTATTACTTATTTTCAATATTTATGCCTTTTGATGATTTTTCTTGCCTTATTGCCATGGGCAGGATCCCAGTATGGTGATGTATAGGAGTGGTGAGGGAGGACATCTTGCCTTTTTCTATAATCAGTGAAGACATTCAGTCTCTCACCCCTCAACATAACATCAAATAAAAGTGCTGAGCAAGTGGTAGGTGTTTTATAGATGTCTTTTATTAGGTTAAAGAGGTTCTCCTGTGTTCTCAGTTGCTAAGAGTTTTTTGTTCTAAATCATAAATGGACATTGAATTTTGTTTAATGCTTTTTCTATATCTAATGAAATGATCATATGATTTAACAAATCTGTTAATATAATTACTTCATTCATTGTTGTTTAAATACTGGAATGGCCTTGAATTCCTAGGATAAGCCCCATTTGGTCAGAAGATGTTATCCTGGATTAAATTAGCTGATTCAGGTTTCTGTAGTAATTGTTACGATCTCAGATGTAGATTTTAATTTAGCATTCTATTTTGGACTTCCTTGCATTGTTTTTATTTCACCTCTCCCTTTATTTCAATTTATTTTCTGTTTATGGCTTCGTCTTCTGCTTTATAAAGGCTGTGTTCTAGCTTTTTGTGGAAGACATCAAGTTAATTACTTTTAAGAGATTAAACTTTTTATTTTATCACGAGCAGGTTGGTATGTATAATGACTATCTTATGTGGACCTGCTGGACTGGCATTAGATCTTGGTTTAACAATTGGGTTCTGCAACTTACTAGAACATACGATGCAGCTTTTTTCCTGGTGTAATGTGGTATGAAAAATTATATCTCCAGTAGTATTTTTATTTAGACATACTTAGGCAACTAAAAATCATTGGATGCAGGGGCTCCTGGGTGGCTCAGTCGGTTAGGCATCTGACTCTTTGTTTCGGCTCAGGTCATGATCTCGCAGTTCCGTGCATTTGAGCCCTGTGTTGGGCTCTGTGCTGACAGTGTGGAGCCTGCTTGGGATTCTGTCTCTCTCTCTTTCTCTCTCTCTCTCTCTCTCTCCCCCTCACCCCCTCTCTCAGACCCTCCCTGACTCATGCTGTCTCTGTCTCTCTCAAAATAAATAAATAAACTTAAAAAAGATTGGATGCAATATACCTCCAGATACCCTGTCTGCCTTCTACTGCATTGGGCACTAGAGATTATAGTCCTTGAATAGATACAGAAAGAGAGGAAATAATAAATAGAAGAATCAAAGAACATGACTGTTTTTTATGCTGGTTTTGGCTGATATAGTTGAAAGACAGTCATTTGTTTTGCTGGTTATTATTTTCCCTGTATCTCAGAGTTGGAGACACACAACGAGAGAGGCAAAGCCTTCTCCTTCCTTTTTCGGAATTTTCTATGATATTTTATTTAGATTGTGGAAAATGTGATTTATAGTTCAAGAATGTTTCTTCATCCATTTTGACTACCAGTGCAGCTAATGGAAATTCCCCTCAGAAATGTTATGTGGTATTCTTATTTTTAGCTGATAATATTACAGCCAGTTTTTGTCATCTTGTGTAGTGTCTTGGGTTGTCGTATCGGGCAATGACGATATGTTGCTATACCAAGAAACAGCCTGAGGTTTGCAGAGTAACTCTTGTAAAGTTCATATGGCCTATAAATATGAAAGTTTGTATTTAAATTTAGTTTTATTTACAGCCCAAATCATAATGAAGTTTAAGAAAGAGTTCAATACAAGTAAGGGAATCAAAGTGTTGTATACAGGAAACCCAGATTTAATGAGTTTGGAGCCATGTTACAAATAAAATCCAAAGTGCATCTGTGCCATCTTGTAACTGAAGTGAAGTGTTAGTGCATCTCATTGGAATCGAAGAATTTTGTAGACAGGAACTAAGTGTTAAGTCAGTAAGAATGGGAATGGGATTTGGTAGGGAGTCAGATGATCAAAGTCATCAGGAATGGTGGTATGACCTGGAAGTAATGGTAACAAGAGTGGTAAAAAGCTATCATGAGTTGTTGACAAAACAGTTTGGAGCAAGGACCATTCAGAGCCATATTTCTTCTTGCCCAGTTAATGAAAGGGACTGTGGAAAAGAATGGCTTCCACCGGTGGAAAAGATTAATGAGGTAGTTGTGTTATCACTGTTATCACAAAGCAGTGTTTCATTTAAGGCAACATTTGTGGAAAGTTCTGAGATTTTGTAGAAGTTTCTCATAATTGGAGCAGTCCCCTTGTGGCTTCTTTAGTCCCTGTGGGAGTGTACCCCTTGGCTTCAGGTCAAAACCATGTTAGAGTCAATGGAATCTTGCACTCAATTCCCGTTTCCTTGTGATTCTGTCTACACGGATTAAACTTCTTTCCATTTCCTCAGCATGAAAAAAATCAGAGCCCCTGCACTCCTTTGTTTTTCTTTAGCCCATCTTGGTTTTACCCAGCTCGCTTACTTTCCCTGCATCCCTTGAACGTCTCTCATTTTTGGAGGGGGAGCAAATCCCTTAGCTTTTGGTTATAGATGAATGTAGCATAAAAGAAATTCATCTGCAAAGCCATTTACAGATGGATATTGAAGACTTTGACTATTACAAATTTATAAATTCAAAGTAGAGAGAGGCCCCGGGGTGAGAGGAAGGAAACAGTTAAAAAAAAAAAAAAAAGGAAACCAAGTGGAGAATGTGTTTTCTCCATTTGCAGAAAGAATGACACACTCCCAATTTACAAAAACTTGGTAAAGATTTGTTGTTGTTGTTGTTGTTCCCATATATTTAATTAAAACTTAACCATCCCTCTTGTCCTTTTGCCAGGAAAGAAAAGGGGAGAATAAAATTCCATCTGTCCTGACTTCTAACAAGTTCAGAATTCATGTAGTCATGTACTTTGAAAATATTTTCCCAACTTTATTTATGAGTATGTCCTTTAAGACCAGGATTAAAGTCTTTTTTTTTTTTTTTTTTTTTTTTTTTTTTTTTTCCCTTCTCATCCCATCAATAATGCCTGGCGGTCTGTCATGGACTGATACTACACAGGGCTGACTGATTTATCCTTCTCAAAGTCCCGCTTACCATTCACTGGCACCCTGTGATCTTTTTAGTGGTTTATAAATGAAATGATTGATGAGTTTGGTCTTTTCAGGTATCAAAGTTAAGGTGACCAGGCAATAATTTCTAGAGTTATTAGTTTATTTTCTTTAGAGGCAGACCTTACATGTGTCCTTTCTGTTTTTAGGGTTCACAGTTGTCCATCATGTGTTTAGAAAGATTGTTTCTATGATAAATTGAGGACATGGCTTAAATATTCCTGGATCCATGCTACCAGGGCATTCTGATCTGAAAACGGCTACTATATTTAATCTCTGACTCACTTATCTCCTATTCTGGGTGACCTTTGTATCCTATTGCAAAGGTGGTTGACACTTTGTTCATTTGATCACAGTTGAACTTTTTCACACTCAGGTTCAGCTTTAGAAAAAAAGAAAAAGAGTTACTCACCTGGAAGCCCTGTAATTCACAGGTCACAATCTCCCTGTTCTGAGCTGAGGTGATAGAAGGAATTCGAGGTATTTGGGAAAACTTCGAGGAGATGCTGAATACAGTGCAGTAAAAATAATTATTTTTCTAGGAACTTCTAATCTTCTGTTGCCATAGGTGATTAAGAAATTGGACAAGGAGGCATTGTTTAGCTTTACTTTTCCTATCAAAGAATCCACATCTGTGTCACCCTGTTCTCTCAGTATATCTGATTCAGAAGTTTTCCTAACTATGGATTTCTTCTTCCTTAGGACAAGCTAAGCCTACTTAATTGGTTTGTTAAATGAGCCCGCACTCAGTAGAGTGAGGCAGAAAGTGCCTTTCATTTTTTTCTGCTTGTCCTTTGGACTAGTTATTTCTAGCTCCTGGGATAGAGCCTCAGTTAGGTTGCAAGGTTTTCCCGTCTCACTAAAGAATTAAAAGTACATCATAGACAACTATGAAAAGTCCAAAATCTCATTCACTGTAAAATCTCTTATTTCCCAGTTTAGATTGGCCTCGGGCTTAGAAGATTATAGGGGTAAAGTCGGGAGGTGGGAGGGGGGAGAGTTAATCTGACTTTTGTCTTTTCTTGCTACAATGCATTCTCCACTTAATGGTTGCTATTTGGGGGCCCTTTAATATTAAAACAGGGGAAGGAGAAGCAAGGGGTAGGAAAGTCCTTCTGCACTGATAAGGTTACACTGGTGAGGATGCCATCTGAGCAGGGTGGAATCCCAGACTTAGCCTTTCTTTTTTCCTGTGGCACTTCTTAATGTTTAGTGATCGTTTCCCTGCAGGCCTTCCTTCGTCTGCAGCTCCTGGCATGAGTGTTGCTGCCCTGTGGCCAGTTTCTTCCCTCCACTCCACTTCTGCATCCATGGGTCGACACCTTCCTCCTCTTGTTGAGGCCGCCTGACAGTTGGCCAGAAATGTTGGTGAAACTCATGGTCAGCTAATCAACTGGACTATCAGATAGCTCCATTCTACAGGGTCTATAGCTGATCGTTGGAAAACAGACCCTTCTGCCCGGCTGTCAGCAGATATGTGGCTTACTGTTGATACAAACTTTTTCTTCTATAGACAGCTCTTAGCTATCCTTACCTTTGCTTCTTTGTGTAGTCACATATCAGGTAACTTCCCCTATGTCCTTCAAATTCCAGAAAATGCATATTAACTTTTCATATGGTCCTGTTGAACCTTCAGCTGGCTTGAGGTGACAACAGAACTTCTCTTCCCTCCCATGGGGGAAAGAAATTTATAACACTCTAACAACAGTTTTCAAAAAAAAAAATCCTTATCAGCCGCCTCTTCACCCTCCCAGTGGATTCTTACTTAGCCTCCTCTTAGACAATCAAGAAGTGAGTAATTGAAGAACTGGCTTCAGTGTCTTTGATGTCCCTTGCAATGTCAGCAGCAATAAAGCAGGCATTTGTGTCTGTTTTGTGTATTGCCGTGTCATTAGGTTTTTGAAGAGTGCATCATACATAGTAGGCACTCAATAGTTGTATGTTGAGCATATGAATGAATGAATAAATGAATGAATAAAAAAGCCAAGCACCTTGTTTTTTTTTTTTTAATGTTTATTTAATTTTGAGAGAGAGAGAGTGTGTGTGTGTGAACAGGGAGGGGCAGAGAGAGAGGGAGACAGAGCCTGACATGGCCTTGAACTTACGAACTGTGAGATCATGACCTGAGCTGAAGTCAGGCTCTTAACCAACTGAGCCACCCAGGTGCCCCAACCACCTTGTTTTATAATATATATGTGTGTGTATGTATGTGTGTGTGTATGTATATATACACACACATATATAAGACATCTGTCGTATAAAAAAAAAGAGAAACCAAAAACTAAGTGATGTCAGATTTAATATCCTGTTAAAACTATTTTAAAATTGTCTTTATAAAGAAAATAAGTGTGAAGTTTTTGGATTATCACCCAGTTGTGAGATCCAAAAAATATACGTATTTTTCAGAGAGCAAAGGCAATACATTCAAAGCTAAAAGTTTAATCTCAGGCAGTCCAGAACGAATAAGGAATTTGGTACATTTTAGTGATTTGTTCCGTCCATTTGCCGATTACAAATTCCAGCTAAAACCTTAAGAGTCTGCGAAGAGTGTGCTCAAGTGGAACTTACCAGACTGTGGCTCACAGAGGAAGAGACGCTTCAGGGTTAGTGCCTGGTCATGCTCCTCTCTCGGATTTCTCGGCTATGTGCCTGTGCCTTTCAGTCAGAAGTTTGAAAACTTGTTCTGACTATGGATCATGTTGGGAGTAGAGACTGCGAATCAGTTTGGACTCTTAGGAGTCCAAATGTCAGCAAAGATGGTCTACCAGTGACATCACTGGAAAAATTTCCCTAAGATTAACTGGATAAATGGTACTGTTAGAAGTTTCGAAGGAGGGATTTCACAAGTAAATTCTTTACTTTATTCAAGTAAATTAATTTTTTATTTATGCCAGAATCACAAATGTAATCACAGAATGGCAAATGATTTTCTTCTTTCTCTTAAGATTTAATTTTTTTTATGGCATAAGCGTTTTTTACAAGTAATCTCTACACCCAACATGGGGCTCAGACTCGCCACCCCAAGATCAAGAGTGGCATGCTCTACTGACTGAGCCAGCTGGGCACCCCTGGCAAGTGATTTTCTTGTCAGTTGCCAACTTTTCATTCGTTGATAGTGGTGCCTGGAAAGTGGGCTGGAAGAGTTTTGAGACTAAATCCAGTCCCAGTGCTCTGTGGCTGATCACGGGCAGCACACAGCTCTGGGGAGACAGCACGCTCGCACTGAGCGAGAATTGGTACGTGATGTTCTCACATGGAAATGATCCTGTTTCTGTGGGATGAGGCACAGGAGAGCATGGAGGTGTGCTGTGGGGTACCCGGCGTCGTGGGCAAGTATCTGAGAAAAACATGCAGTCATTGAACTTGTCTGTTGTATCAACTTACCTCCCTGGTTTTCTCTTCAACAAATAACAGGTGTAGAAAGAGTGGCTTAAAAGCGAACCAGTACCAGGCTTAAACTGCAGTATAATAGGGACAGCAGGAAAGGAACCAAATCCACTAGAGGTAGATGGTGGGGGTGCCTGGGTGGCTCTGTCGGTTAAGCATGTGAGTTCAGCTCAGGTCATGATCTCACGGTTTGTGAGTTCGAGGCCCGCTTCGGGTGAGCCCCGCTTCTCTCTCCCTCTCTCTTTCTCTCTGACCCTACTGGGATTTTCTCTCCCTCTCTTTCTCTGCATCTTGCTCACGTGCACTCTCTCAAAACAAAAAAAGAAAATAAAAGGTCGATGGTGAATACACATCAAACAAGATATGCTAGGCAATAGTTGATTAATGCAAATAAACACTTGTCAGTGATACCAAAGAGATTTTTAGAATGGACTTTATGAAACAAGAGCACAAGAAAAAATACCAGATTTAAAGAAATGATTACTAAGACAATGTGAGGAAATGAAAAGTGATCTGGAAGCCTACAGAAAAAATAGAAGGGCAAAAAAAAAAAAAAAAAAAAAAAAAAAAAGTATTCCAGGAATGGAAGTAGTGTTAAAAAGCAGAAAAAACAATTGGGTGTATCGAAGACAGGTTTGTTTGAGAAAATTTTGAAAAATTAGGTATGAATAAAAACTTAATTAAAAAGAATAAAGAGTTAAAAATGTTCGAGAAAACAATATGAATGGAGACAAACTAGACAGTAATTACAACCTGGGAAAGTACAACCTAGTGAATTATTAACCATAACAAGATGTTGGGATAATGGGACTGGTCAGTGCATAGTTAGCTAAGGCTGCCACGAAATAAGTACCACAGACTGGGTGGCTTCACGACAGACATCTGTTTTCTCACAATTTCTGGTGAAATCAGCAGGGTTGATTTCTTCTGAGGCCATTCTCCTTGGATGATAGATGGCTGTCATCTCCCTCTGTCTTCACACGGTCTGTCTTCTGTGTCTGTGTCCAAATTTCCTCTTCTTATAAGGACACCACTCATATTTGATTAGGGCCCACCCTAATGACCTCATTTAAATTACCTTTCGAAAGGCTATATTTTCAAATAGTCATATTCCGAGATACTAGGAATTAAGACTTGCCAATAGGAATCTTGGCAGAACACAGTTTAGCCCGTAACAGCTAGTAAGGAGTTAAAAGAATGCTGAGTACATAAGTAGTAGATGTAGGGAGCAGCTACCACCCCTAGGAATAAAGTACATTAGCAGTCCAGGAAGGTACAGTACCCAAACTCTGGAAGACCTTCTTCCCTTTCGCCCAGGTCCGAGATCCAGATCTTGTGGAGAGGGTGTGCTATGGCTCACTGGAAGGCAGAAGTTCACTGAGGCTATGGAGTTGTGCGCCAGGAGGAGCAGGGCTGACGGAGAAGACTCTAGGGGAAGTTTCCCATGGGAAGGGGCCATGAGCTTCTGGTCTCTGGCAGTTGTTGGTACCTGCTGCGTCAGAAACCGTATGTGCTGCTGGATGGGGCACCGCAGAGGCTCTCTGTGCTGTGGGGGCCTGCTGAGAAGAGTGCATTGGAACCTGGAAGAGAGGTCTCTTTCCAGTGCCCTCTACTAACAGAGGACAGATGTTTGTAAGGTCTGTCTTCATTATCACAGAACAGGTGGTGAAGGGCGGGTCTGGAGAGGAGAGACAATAAATTAATAACTTGCACGACAGGCAGAGGAGGTCCAACTTACTTACCATTGGTGTCCCTGAAGAAGAAATGGCAACGAATGGGAAAGAAAATGTAGTAAGAGGGATGAACCCTATGAGGACAGGCATTCAAGGTCATCGACAAGATATAGGAGTTTATTATTTGCATATTTATTCTTTTGATATATGAGTTCATTATTTACATATGTATTCTGTTGAATTTTTCATGTGCAAAAGTATTCTGTGTAATTGAAAATATTCTTTAGAAAAAGTCCTAGTTGTACTTTATTACATGCAAGGAAGGGGAAAAGGCATTTGAGGAAGTCAGTAGGTAGATCCCTAGATTTTACAGATCTTGTCTTGGGCACATATTTATTTATCTTGAGAGAGAGACTGTCTTCAAGCAGGGGAGGCGCAGAGAGAGAGAGGGAGACAGAGAATCCCAAGCAAGCTCTGCGCCGTCAACACAGAGCCCCGGGCGGAGCTCGATTTCATGAGTTGTGAGATCATGACCTGAACTGAAATCAAGAGTCAGATGCTTAACTGACTGAGCCACCCAGGTGCCCCAAAATACTAACTTTTAAAAAATTGATTATTGTTTTTATTTTTTGAGAAAGAGCACACGTGGGGGAGGGGAGAGAGAGACACACACAGAATCCGAAGGAAGCTCAAGAGCTGTCAGCACAGAGCCTGATGTGAGCCTTGAACCCACGTACCCTGAGGTCATGACCTGAGCCAAAGTTGGATGCTTAACTGACTGAGCCACCCAGGCGCCCTGTAATGTTCTTAAATACGCAAGTATTCTTTTTTTTTAAAAAATTTTAAACGTTTATTCATTTTTTGATAGAGCGTGAGTGGGGGAGGGGCAGAGAGAGAGGGAGACACAGAATCCGAAGCAGGCTCCAGGCTCTGAGCTGTCAGCACAGAGCCCGACATGGGGCTCAAACTCACAGACCGTGAGATCATGACCTGAGCTGAAGTTGGATGCTTAACTGACTGAGCCACCCAGGTGCCCTAAATACGCAAGTATTCTTATACATTAATAGGGAAAATACAAGTTACACGAAATAGCCAATAATATAAATAGGCATTTTACAGAAAAATAAGTGCAAATAGATTGTAAACACATCAAAGTGCTCAACCTCATTTATACATAAATATATATTGAAACAAAAGAGCACAAAAAGGGGTTATTTTTACCTATCAGATTTTGAAAAGGATTAAAAATTGGATAATATAATAACATACATGAGGCTATGGGTAAGTAAGTAGTTTCTATTTTTTTCAAAGATTTTATTTACATTCCGGTTAGTTAGCATACGGTGTAATATTTGTTTCGGGTGTATGATATAATGAGTCAACACTTCCACACATCACGCAGTGCTTCTCACGGCAGGTGCGTTCTTTAATCCCCATCGCCTATTTCACGCATCCCCCTGCCCACCTCCCCTCTGGTAACCACCAGTTTGTTCTTTATAGTTAAGAGGCTGTTTCTTGGTTTGCCTCTCTCTTTCTTTTTTTTTCCTTTGCTCATTTGTTTTGTTTCTTATATTCCACATGAATGAAATCATATGGTATTTGTCTTTATACTAACATATTTTGCTTAGCATAATCCTGTCTTGCTCCATCCGTGTCATTGCAAATGGCAAGATTTCATTTGGTTTATGGCTGAATAATATTCCATTGTATATATATATACACCACATCTTCTTATATACATCTTCTTTATCCATTCATCGGTTGATGGACACTTGGGCCATTTCCGTAGCTTGGCTATTGTAGATAATGCTGCTATAAACACGGGGGTGCATGTATCCCTTTGTATTAGTATTTTTGTGTTCTTTGGGTAAATACCTAGTAGTGCAATTGCTAGATCTTACACCCTTTCTTTCTTTCTTTCTTTCTTCCTTTCTTCTTTCTTTCTTTCTTTCTTTCTTTCTTTCCTTCTTTCTTCATGTTTTATTTATTTTTGAGAGTGAGAGCATGAGTGGCGGAGGGGCAGAGAGAGAGCGGGACAGAGGATCTGAAGCGGGCTCTGCACTGACAGCAGCGAGCCCATGTGGGGCTTGAACTCACCAACCACAAGATCATGACCTGAGCCGAAGTCGGAAACTCAACTGACTGAGCCACCCAGGCGCCCCATGGATCTTAGGGTAGTTCTTATTGTAAACTTTTTGAGGAACCTCCATACTGTTTTCCAGAGTGACTGCACCAATTTGCATTCCCACCAATAGGGTAAGAGGGTTCCGCTTTCTCTGCTCCTTGCCAGCACCTATTATTTCTTGTGTTGTTGATTTTAGCCATTCCGACCGGGTGTGAGGTGATTTCACATTATGGGTTTGATTTGCATGGGAAGGAAGTACTTTGATCTCCACTATTAGTCCAAGGACAAATTGGCGCAGATTACCCTGTGAAGGACACTTTCACAATATCCATTAAAATTAACCATACACAGAACTTTTAGGAACTTATCCAAATGGATATATATCCACAAGTCAGAAAAGATGTGCATATAAGTTGTTGCAACATAGTTTGTAATGAGAAAAAAAATTGGAAACAACCTAAACATACAATAAGGAAATACCATGCAGCTCTTAACAAAAGTGAGATGTATTATTAAAAAATATAGAACAAACCATATTCCTCCTTTTGTGTAAAACATTGGAATTAGATGGATTACTATTAAAGCACATATACATATATAAATTCACAGAAAGTCTGGAAAATAAGAAACTCCTAATGGAGGTAATTTTGAGAAAGAACTTGCCAAGGGCTATAGTAGGAAGGAACTCTCTGTTCTGTGAAAAATCTTGCACCTGTGCTATTTTATTGTAACAAAGAAAGAACAGTAAATTGCTCTTTAAAAGATTTTTTTTAAATGTTTATTTTTGAGAGAGAGAGAGCGAGCACGAGTGAGGGAGGGGCAGAGAGGGAGGGAGGCACAGAGTCCGAAGCAGGTTCCAGGCTCTGAGCTGTCAGCATAGGGCTACACGCGGGGCTGGAACTCATGCTGTGAGATCATGACCTGAGCTGGAGCCAGACGCTTAACCAACTGAACCACCCAGGCGCCCCCAGAACAGTAAATTGCTGTTAACAATACTGATCATCTTAGGAAGTCTGGTGTCCTGTGGGGAATGACCTTTTACAGAATGGCCACTCTCCAAATAAAGCCACCATAAAATATCTCAGTGATTCATTATACCTTCATTTATACTTGGTTGTAACCAAGTTTTTCTGGTTCACTTTCTACTTGACCAAATATGCATTTGGGATTGCCAGACGTGGACTTTGGAATGTAAGACCAGACTCTTTATCTGACTCCCATTTCCCCTCAGACTTGTAGAATAAGCCCACTTTTGGTGTGGTTCTGCAGAGGAGAACATCTTCCAGATCAGATGATTAGAAGGTGGGGTGAGAACGTTAATGAGGATAGAAAGAGAGAGGTGAAGAAAATCTGTATTTTAAGTGTCTTTATCTGACCCTTTGCTGTCAGCCTATGGAGGTCATTTCCATGACCCATAGGGATTAACCACTCGACTGCAAACATTGGTCCATTGTTGGGGAGACTTGAAATTACATTTGAAATAGAGATGAAGGAGGGGAGAAACGTGTGTGCTTTAGGAAAGTGAGTGTATGGTGACCTAGCCATCTCTTTCAGTGTGAGGAATGGGAACTCAAAAGGGAGGGAGAATTGGCACTTAACTGAATTCAACTTCTAAAAAATGGAATGTATCTTAAAGTTTTTGCTTGTAGGCAAGTCTTTCTGCCATTGAAGTCTTTTTAAATTTTTTTACATAGGCATATGAAACAAAGAAGCAGTCAGTCATTCGGTCAAAATAGTTTGCAATTTTCGATAATATGGTTTTTTTTGTTTTTTTTTTTTTTTTGCTTCTTTCTCCTCCCTAATCTTTCTCCAAGTGCAGGAAGTACAGGCATATCTTTTTATTGATTTTTTTAAAACTGAAGTATAATTGACACACATTTTAGGAATACAACATGATGATTCCACAAGTCTGTGCGTTATGCTGTGCTCACTGTGAGTGTAGCCACCATCTGTATATATTCCTTATGCTGTGCCCTTTTATCCCCGTGACTTATTCATTCTGTAACTGGGAGCCTGTATCTCCCTCTGCCCTTTGCCCATTTTGTCTATCCCCCTGGGCTTCCTCCCCTCTAGTAACCATCAGTTTGTTCTCTGTATTTATGGGTCTTTCTGCTTTTTGTTTGTTTATTCATTTGTTTTTTACATTCCATATGTAGTGAAATCATATGGTATTTGTCTTTCTCTGACTTACTAATTTTTTTAATGTTTATTTATTTTTGGGGGGGAAGGAGTAGAGAGAGAGGGAGACAGAGGATCAGAAGCAGGCTCTGTGCTGACAGCAGAGAGGCTGATATGAGGCTCAAATTCATCAACCGTGAGATCGTGACCTGAGCTGAAGTCAAACACTTAACCTCTGAGCTACCCAGGCTCCCCTCTCTGACTTATTTCACTTAGCATCATACCCTCTAGATCCGTCCATGTTGTTGCAAATGGCAAAATCTCATTTTTTTAATGTCTGAGTAATACTCCATTGCATATACATACTACCTGTTCTTTATCCATTGTGTATCGATGGATGTTGGGTTGCTTCCATATCTTGGCTATTGTGAATATTGCTGCAGTAAACACAGGCATACATATATCTTTTCAAATTACTGTTTTTGTTTTCTTTGGGTAAGTACATAGTAGTATGGATCATATGATATTTCTGTTTTTAAGTTTTTGAGGAACCTCCATACTGTTTTCTGCAGTGGCTGCCCCACCCAATTTACATTTCCACCAGCAGTGCATGTGGGTTTCCTTTTCTCCACATCCTCACCCACACTTATTATTTCTTGTCTTTTTGATTCTAGCTATTCTGACAGGTATAGGGTGATATCTCATTGTGGAACATTTTTTTTTTAATGTTTATTTATTTTGAGAGAGACAGAGCACGAGCAGGGGAAGGGCAGAGAGAGAGGGAGACACAGAATCCGAAGCAGACTCCAGGCTCTGAGCTGTCAGCACAGAGCCCGACACGGGACTCGAACCCACGAACCATGAGATTATGACCTGAGCTGAAGTCAGGAGGTAGACGTTTAACTGACTAAACCACCCAGGTGCCCCAATATATATTTTGGATATTCAGTGCTTATTGGATGTATCATTTGTAAGTATCTTCTCCCATTCAGTAGGTTGTCGTTTTGTTTCATTGATGATTTCCTTTGCTGTGCAAAAGCTTTTTATTTTGGTGTAGTTCCAATGGTTTATCAGACATACCTTAATGAATGTCTTCCTGATTAAATTTTCTTCTGACAGAATGCCTTTATTTTTTTTTTTTACATCAAAAGATTATTTATTATCCTGTTTCCAACCATCTGTTTAATTTTTATTTATCCTTCCCCAGAGCCACTCCCTACACAGAGGAGGTTATTTGGAGTCAGTCACAGCCTGGGATTTAGAGTCTAAAATACAAGACGCCCTCTCCCTTCACTTTGTGGCTTAGGTGGGGCACCAACCGGTTAGAACTGGCATCTTCCTTTGGGTGCTGCAGAAGGTGGCCTACAGGTGGCTGTGACCAGGAGGGTGTGTACAGTTATCCCAGTCAAGGCACTTGTAGCTGAATAAAGGGCTGGCAGTTGGCATATTGTTGACACTGGAGAGAGTTATTCTGGAAGGAGGGGTTACTTGCAGACCGCAGAGAAGTGAGGGGCATTGGCCTGTTCGTCATCTGCAGAGGCTGTGGAGGCTACTGTATGTCTTTTTGCCATAAGAGAAAGGTGGAATAGGGCATCATGGCCAAAGAGGCCCTTGGTGATTAGGTTACCCTGGAAACAATTCTGGAGGGGTTTCCTTGTTTAACAGGGACAACAGTGGACATGATCAGATAGTGGTTCACAGCATGAAGATTCACAGCATGAAGAAAACATTTCAGGGCTAGTTGATAAACTGCCTCTTGACGTGCAGGTCACATATGTAGATGACGAAGAAGAAAGCAAGGACCATCTCAACCACTGACAGGGAGGAGCGCCCCACGTACTGTGCCAGGGCACTGAAGCAGATGAGGATCGCTGGGCGCAATATAACATCAGGAAAAAGGAAAGTTTCTCCTGGGGCACATAAGAAGTTGGCGCAGAGGGGCTCTTGGATTTTACCTCAGTGTCTGTGGGAGAGTTCGACAGTGCCAGGCGTCTGCTGGCTTGCTCAAGGTTCAAGGGCACAGTGCCCACTGTCTGCCCAGGACATCTCTCTGTTTCTGCCTGTCTCTTCCTCTGTGTCTCCATCTGTATCTCTGTGTCTCTATCTCTGTCCATCCACTCATCCATCTCTGGGTCTCTATCTATGTCTGTGTCCCTCTCTCTATCTCCATCTATGTGTATCTGTTGAATGTTAAGACCATACTACACAACATTATTCATCTATGTGTGACATATTTGGGGCCATCGTTTACACACACATAACAAACTACCATATTAGGATGTAAAATGCTTAAAACATCTTCCCAATCACCAAATAACTGATGTGGTTGTTAACAAGCAATTGCTTTGAATGTAGTAACATAAAGTTTATGTGCTATACCATAAGCTTTATGTTCACAACAAGCAGCAGTAAACATAGCCATACATAAATTTGTTATAAAATGCAGACAGCGTTTTAAAATAAAGAGCAAGACAGTTTTTGATAATGAACTGTTACTTTACAAATAGAGTGAAGATTTGAGTCTTGAAAAAGGTTGAGAAGGAGAAATAGAATTGAGGTGAACATAAGGGAAGGGAAACAAAAATAATATAAAAACAGGGAGGGGGACAAAACACAAGAGACTCATAAATATGGCAAACAAACTGAGGGTTACGGGAGGGGTGGTGGGAGGGGGGATGGGCTAAATGGGTAAAGGGCACTAAGGAATCTACTCCTGAAATCATTGTTGCACTGTATGCTAACTAATTTGGATGTAAATTTTAAAAAATAAAAAATAAAAAAAAAAGAAGGAGAATTGAAACAGTCATTATTTGTCACTGATAACCAAAGGCAATGATGTGAATATGCTTCATAAAAAAGAGACAATTGCAGGCAAATTAGAGTGATGCAGTAAAGTCAGTCTGTTCTTGGAAGCATTATTTTTTCTCCTCCTTCTAATTTTTTTTTTTAACATTTATTTATTTTTGAGACAGAGAGAGAGCATGAACAGGGGAGGGGCAGAGAGAGAGGGAGACACAGAATCGGAAGTAGGCTCCAGGCTCTGAGCCATCAGCCCAGAGCCCAATGCGGGGCTCGAACTCATAGACCATGAGATCGTGACCTGAGCTGAAGTCGGACGCTCAACCAACTGAGCCACCCAGGCGCCCCTTTCTCCTCCTTCTAGATAAGGACATAGGATCATATGTGCTTCCAAAGTAATCCCAGCTCATCTCACTGAAAATTGTTTTAATGAATAACTTCCCTAATCTGTAATGTTGTGGATCAGATGGGTGAGTCGACAGATTCAAGACTGTAGGATATCAAAATAACGGGCAGTGGCACATCAGTCCAAAAGCCACAACTCTTTTCTTACAGTGTAACAAAAGCATTTTGTTGTGCTGTCTAGGACTTCTAATACAGTGTTGAATAGAAGTGATGAGCAGATATTGTTGTCTTATTCTTTAAAAAAATATTTTTTAAATTTATTTTTGAGAGGGGTGCCTGGGTGGCTCAGTCAATTGAGCGTCTGACTCTGATTCAGGTCATGATATCAGGGTTCGTGGGTTTGAGCCCTGTGTCGGGCTCTGTGCTGACAGCTCAGAGCCTGGAGCCTTCTTTGGATTCTGTGTCTCCCTCTCTCTTCCTTGTTCGTGTTCTCTCTCTCTCTCTCTCTTCAAATAAGTAAACGTTAAAAAAAAAACAACAACGCTGTGAGCTGTCAGCAGAGAGCCTGACGTGGGGCTTGAACCCTCCAACCATGAGATCATGACCTAAGCCGAAGTCGGACATTCAACCAACTGAGCCACCCAGGGGCCCCCCAAAATAAATTTATTTTTGAGAGAGAGAGAAAGAGAGAGCACGCACTTGCACATGCAAGTGGGGGGAGGGTCAGAGGATCTGAAGTGGGATCTGTGCAGACCACAGAGAGCCTAATGTGGGGCTCAGACTCACGAACTGTGTGTATGTTAGCCAAACTCATAAACCAAATTGGGACTCTTGTGCCAGAAGACTTTTGTGCCTGTTTCTTTCCTTTGCTGTAATGGTACTAGGATATTGTGAGTTTGGGGTTGTCAGTGGCCATTTTTCCCAATCGCAGGGAAGAAGACTGGTTAGAAGGGAAGACCAGTTTGTGGAGGGAAGCAGAATGAAAAGGTAGATAGGAAAGAAGCTTAATTACACCATTTGGACTTTCAGGTCAAATCATGCCTAAAACTAGTTCTGCTTCTAGGCTTTTGGTACATAAGCCAATTTATTCTTCAAAAAAATTGTTAAGTTTAGGTTAATTTGGGTTGGGTGTCTAACTTTTGTAGTAAGAAGAAATTTGATTAATCTTTCTCAAGAATCTGTACTCTCGGGCTTTCAACCTTAGTCTGTGGAGTCACGAGCTGTGGATTGGTGTTAAGGGACTTCTTTTTCTCTTTGCTCATTAGGTAGGAGGTGAAGAAAAGAGGTGTAGGTGTGCAGATGATCAATAAATATTTTTTGAAGTAAAATGCATCGAAAGAGTGACTCTGATCTTATGTCAGAGGTACAGTGGGGAAATGTGAACTTGACATCCTAAATGACACTCTGAGTGTATTTTACCTTTAAAAAATCATGGTATATAGCGACTAGATTTACTAGAAGCATTTAGTCTTGGCCTCAGGAATGTTATATATTCCTAGATAGCATTTGTGGGCTGTCCTGGCATCTCCAGTTATGGATCAGATTCTGATGTAAAAGAGCACAAGTTCCAAAATACTGACTTAGCCATGATTTTGTTTTTGTTTTTTAAGATGTTTTATTTATTTTTGAGAGAGAGAGAGAGCATGAGAGGGAGAGGGACAAAGAGGGAGGGGGACAGAGGATCTGAAGCAGGCTCTGTGCTGACAGCAAGGAGCCTGACGTGGGGGCCAAACTTACGAACCCATGAGATCATGACCCGAGCCGAAGTTGAAAGCTCAACTGACTGAGCCACCCAGGTGCCCCTAGATGTTTTTGTTTTTGTTTTTGTTTTAAGGTCATTGGAAAGTCTGGGAAGTATTTTACTTTTCTAACATAAAAATTGTTTCTTACAATATAATGAAATGTGACATAATAAGACGTGTCAAAGATAGGCTTTGTTCTGAGAATAAATGAGCTGAACACTTGTCTATTGTGGTGAGTAAAGGAGTCAATAGCATCATATCTGAATTTCCAGGCACTGAATAATTTTTAAAAATAAATCTACAAAGGCATGTCATTTAATGAACCTTCAAAAACTTCTGCTTGAAATCTCTTTATAACTTAAGGGTTACAGAAATTCAGCAAATGTATATTTAGAAATAGAGTGAGTTTTACAAAATCAGGGAGATTGTTATAGTTATTTATTTAAATTATCTGAAAAGGTGTTTTTTTTTTATTTTATATTATGTTGTAAATACATTTGGTGTGTCATTTTTAGGAAAATAAATTTATGTGAATCTGCTTGGGACCCTTGTGTCACGCAAAGGAGTCCATGTGTAACACGGCTCCATGACACGGATCCCGAACAGATTGCAGTATTGTTCATTCTCACACATCAATAAATAGTCTGTTTCCAGATGTAATGGGACTTACTGGTTTGGAAACTATTTACAACTGAATATTACAGAATATTACTTTTATTAAAAATCTCTTGGAGGTCCCATGACATTTGCTGATTGAATTTGAAAAGTCAAGTAAAATGAGAGGTTCCCCCAGGCACTATATACATGGGTTTTAGAGTTAGACTGACCTGCATCTGGTTTCTTTCGCTGAGCGTTATGTTTTCAAGGCTCATGCATGTTATGGCATGCTCTAATAATCCATTCTGTTTGATTGCCTGAATAATATTCCATTGTATGGATTTACCACATTTTATTTCTTCATTCATCAGTTGATAGACATTTGGGTTGTTCCTTTTCTTAGCTATTATGAGTAAGGCTGCTGTGAACATTGGTGTACAGATTTTCTGCATACACATCTGGTTTTTTTTTTTAATTTTCTTTTAATGTTTATTTATTTTTGAGACAGAGAGAGACAGAGCATGAATGGGGGAGGGGCAGAGAGAGAAGGAGACACAGAATCGGAAGCAGGCTCCAGGCTCTGAGCCATCAGCCCAGAGCCTGACGTGGGGCTCGAACTCACGAACCGTGAGATCGTGACCTGAGCTGAAGTCGGACGCCCAACCGACTGAGCCACCCAGGCGCCCCATACACATCTGTTTTAATTTCTCTTGTGTATATACCTAGAAGTGAAATTGCTGGTATAGCACTATTTCATATGGTAATATATATGTATTTTTTAAATGTGTATCTTTTGAGAGAGAGAGCGAGAGAGTGCGCGTGTGCACAAGAGCAGGGAGGGGCAGAGAGAGAGGGAGGGGGTCCCAAGCAGGCTCTGCACTGTCAGTGCGGAACCTGATGCGGGGCTCGAACCCATGAGCCGTGAGACCATGACCTGAGCCGAAGTCGGATGCTACCCAGGCACCCTTCATATGGTAGTATTTTGAAGAAATGCTGACCTGTTTTCCAAAGCAGCTGTACCATTTAACATTCCTACCAGCAATATATGAAGGCTCCAATTTCTCTACATCTTCACCAGCACTTGTTATTGTCTATTTATTTGGTGATTGCCACCCTAGTAGGCCCGAAGTGGTATCTCAGCGTGGTTTTGATCTGTATTTCTCCAATAACTAATGGTGTTGAACATATTTTCATGGACTTATTGGCCATTTATATGTCTTTGTTGGGGAAATGCCTATTCAAATCTTTTGCCTATTTTTTTCCTCTGCCTATTTTTAAGTGGGCTTTTTTATTATTAAGTTGTAAGAGTAGTAACCATTTAACTACTTAAGTAGCAACTTTTTCTAAAACAATACACTTTAAATCTAGTAGGGTATTTGTAAATTGTCATTTTGATGCTTTCAGGTTGTTCATAAAAGGTATAGGCATTACATTTTTATTAACATGAAGGTACAATAATTAACTAGTAATAGTATATTATTATAAATGTGTTTGTTCCTAAATCTTTTATTAAATATTAAAGAAAAAAAGTTTATTTATTTTGTGAGAAAGAGTGAGCTGGGGAGAAGCAGAGAGAGGGAGAGAGAGAATCCCAAGCAGACTCTGTGCTCGATCTTATGAATCATGAAATCATGACCTGAGCCAGAATTAAGAGTCAGACGCTTAACTGACTGAACTACCCAGGCGTCCCTCTTTATTAAATCTTAACCGTTAATGTTCTCAATTTAACCAACTTTGGACCATGTAGAATCAAATTGGCTAGATTTTTTTCTGGGCTTGTATAGGATCACTCAGATAGCAAAGTCAGTCAAAGCCCCCAAATATTAAATGCTTATATTTTCTGCTTTATTGTTAATTAATGAAACAACCTCCTTAAGGCGCATAGTTTCTGATTCCCAGGAAAAAAGGATATGACCTTCACCTTCCCTGAGAGTCAGAGATCACTAGAGTAGGATATTAATTTACTCCAAATACCCGAAGTTGTTCATGAACTATTTCTCATGGCAATGCTACCTGTTTAAGCCTGTATTCTCTAGAGGTGGTCGATCCATACAGAGATGATTTTTTCTCCTGAACTAGGGTAATGACAGTGGAGAATAAGGGACATGGACAGATTTGAGAGACATATAGGAAGTAGCTGTGACAAGATTTGGTGACTGATCAGAGAAGGGAAGGGGGAAAGTGAGAGTGGAGTTAAGGGTGATGCAGGTTTATGAAATGTGTGACTGGTTGGGTCACGGTGCTTTCATTAGCAGAAGGAAGAGGAGAATATAGGCTGGGTGCGAAGGAAGTGCCAAGTTCCTGCTTGGACATGATCCATTTGAAGTGTCTCTGGGAAATGTATATGGTGGGTGATATTGAGTAGACTGTTGTATACCTGGATCTGGACCTTGGGAGACAATTGTATGCCATAGTGGGAGTCTGACCGTGGGAGAGAGTGATAGTGCCAAGAAAGAATGGGGTGAGGGGAAAAGAGTGCCTAGTTCAGAACTCTGAGGAAAGGAGAAAAGAGAGCCTAGTTCAGAACTCTGAGAAACATCAATATTTGGAAGACAAAAAAGGAAGAGTTTGAGAAGGAACAGCCAAAAATGTAGAAAGAAAGCAAAATTCCTGGAAAAAAAAAAAAGGAATTATCATCCACACCAAATGATTCAGAGTGTTCCAGTCACATAAGATCTGGAATGTGTCTGTTGGATTTTTGGAGGTTTTGGTGCTTTTAATGAGAGTAGTTTCAGGTGTAGGCTCACACAGCCAGTTAGTTGAAGACCTGAGATTTGAGCCAGGTCTGTCTAACTTTAAAAGCCACATATATATTTAGTGCCTGAGAGGGGCCATCTCATTTTACTTGACTTTCAAATCCAATCAGCAAATGTCATCAGACCTCCAAGAAATTTCTAATGAAAGTAATACTCTTTAATATTAAGGCTCAAATAGTTTCCAAGTCAGTAAACGTCCTTATGTCTGGAAACAATCTTTATTGACGTGCGAGGATGAGTAATGCTGCTGTTTATTTCAGGATCCATGTCATGGAGCCATCCTAACTCTGGGTCTATTACACATGAACGTCTTCTGGTTATTTCAGTCACGAGGATCCAAAGCAGATTTGCATAACAGTCTATTGCATCAGGGAAAGGGTGCAGAGTGATGGGGGCGTGTACTGCCAGAGGAGAGGATATTTGGGCAGAGACAGGAGTGCAGTGGGGAGCAAAGCCATGGGCACATTCAGGGTAAGGCATTTCTGGCAGATGGAGTGCGAGTGTAAAGACTCTAAAGTGGAAAAGGGTTTATCAAGTGGAAGGCCAAGCAGGAAAGCTCAGACATTTAAGGCTTAATCCTGCAGTGGAAGCCAAAAAAAGTCTCAAAGGATGCAGTTTCTAGCCTTTTTATCTTTTTTCAGTATTAAAAAAATCTTTTGAAAAAGAAATCTTATGTAGAAAAGATTCAAGTACATACTGCAGTTTTTTCCTTTGAAACATTTGGGAGTAAGTTTTTGTTTTAAGTTATTTTTTAAATTTACATCCAAGTTAGTTAGCATATGGTGCAACAGTGATTTCAGGAGTAGATTCCTTAATGTCCCTTACCCATTTAGCCCATCCCCTGTCCCACAACCCCTCCAGTAACCCTCTGTTTGTTCTCCATATTTAAGAGTCTCTTGTGTTTTGTCCCCCTCCCTGTTTTTGTATTATTTTTGTTTCCCTTCCCTCATGTTCATCTGTTGTGTATCTTAAAGTCCTCATATGAGTGGGGTCATATGATAGTTGTCTTTCTCTAATTTTGCTTAACATAATACCCTCTAGTTCCATGTAGCTGCAAATGGCAAGATTTCATTCTTTTTGATTGCTGAGTAATACTCCATTGTATATACATACCACATCTTCTTTATCCATTCATCCATCGATGGACATTTGGGCTCGTTCCATACTTTGGCTATTGTGGATAGTGCTGCTATACACATTGGGGTGCCTGTGCCCCTTCAAAACAGCATACCTGTATCCCTTGGATAAATACCTAGTAGTGCAATTGCTGGGTTTTAGGGTACTTCTATTTTTAAACTTTTTGAGGAACCTCTGCACCCTTTTCCAGAGTGGCTGCATAAGTTTGCATTCCCACCAGCAGTGCAAAAGAGACCCTCTTTCTTCGCATCCTTGCCAACATCTGTTGTTGCCTGAGTTGTTAATGTTAGCCATCCTGACAGGTGTGAGGTGGTATCTCATTGTGGTTTTGATGTGTATTTCCCTGATGATGAGTGATATGGAGCATTTTTTTCATGTGTCGGTTGGCCATCTGGATGTCTTCTTTGGAGAAGTGTCTATTCATGTCTTTTGCCCATTTTTTCACTGGATTATTTGTTGTTTTGGGTATTGAGTTCTTTGATAAGTTCTTTATAGATTTTGGATACTAACCCTTTATCTGATATGCTGTTTGCAACTATCTTCTCCTATTCTGTCGGTTGCCTTTTAGTTTTGCTGATTGTTTCCTTCACTGTGCAACAGCTTTTTATTTTGATGAGGTCCCAGTAGTTCATTTTTGCTTTTGTTTCCCTTGTGTTCAGAGACATGTTGCATAAGAAGTTGCTGTGGCTGGTCCCCAATTTTTTAATGTGTATTTTCCTCAAATAAAAATTGGTCTCAGGGGGCGCCTGGGTGGCTCAGTCGCCAACTTCAGGCATCCAACTTCAGCTCAGGTCATGATCTCGTGGTTTGTGAGTTCGAGCCCCATGTCGGGCTCTGTGCTGACAGCTCAGATCCTGGAGCCTGCTTCAGATTCTGTGTCTCCCTCTGCCCTTCCCCTGCTCATGCTCTGACTCTCTCTGTCTTTCAGTAATAAATAAACATTAAAAAAAAGTTGGTCTCAGGAAAAACATTTTGAGAAAACTATGAGATTTTCTCAAGAGTTTCATCACAGAGTTCATTAACTATATTTAAGAACAGGGGAACTTGGGTGGCTCAGTTGGTTAAGCATCCTACTCTTAAATTTGGCTCATGTCATGATCTCATGGTTCGTGGGTTCGAGCCCCACGTCAGGCTCTCTGCTGATAGCGTGGAGCCTACTTGGGATTTTCTCTCTCTCCCTCTTTCTATGCCCCTCCTCCACTCATGTGCACTCTTCCTTCTCAAAATAAATATTAAAAAAAGTGTATCTAAGAACAATGTTTATTGAACTCATAATAGACTATATGAATAAAATGTTCAATAAATGTATTAATACTTACCAAAAATGGGTAGTACAACATGTTATACTGTTTTATGGGTACTTAATATTATTGTTAGTTGAATGGATGAATGAATGAACAAATGAACAAATGAATACTTTTATTTTCTCAGGTTTTATAACCTAACATTTTTAGCTTGGGCAGTTTTATCTGAATGCGATATCCCAGGTGTCTTAATTGTAGTATCACATAATTCAGCACTAGTATTACTTTTTAATTACTTTTATAGAGAAACAAATGTCAGAATGATGGTGTATTGTCTTAGTGGATTTTAATAATAAAATACTTACTGTTTTGTATTTGTATTAGTTTGTGTAATCACTGGCATAACAAGGTAGGAAATGTGTGAACACTGTGTTGCTGAAGGTTCAGGTGTATGGATTTGTTAAAAATAAGAAGGCTTGGGGCACCTGGGTGGCTCAGTTGGTTAAGCATGTGACTTTGATTCAGGTCATTATCTCACAGTTTGTGAGTTCGAGCCCCACATCAGGCTCTCTGCTGTCAGCACAGAGCCTGCTTCAGATCCTCTGTCCCCCTTTCTCTCTACCCCTCCCCCACTTTTTCTCTCTCTCAAAATAAAAAAAAGTTTTCAAAAATAAGAGGGCTTACATGTAATTTTCACTAGCAACTCATGTGCTATTAACAAAGGTGTTATTTGAAGATACGATTACATGTTCTGCTTACTTCAAGTGTCTTAATATTGCTTCTAGATGATTAACTATGGTTTTCACATTTACTTTCCATTTGCAGGTTTAATTTAATTTTTAATTTTGTATTTTCTTTTATAAAAATAAATCAACATTAATGAAACAAGATTTTTAGTTAAGGCTCCATGATTGTCCAAATGATTTACTAAGAATTGAATAGATTAGAAATGTTGTATTTCATGTGATCATCTCAGTGACTGTAATATCAAGCCTATATCTCAGAAGGCAAGCAATTCCTTTCATGAATAACCTTGGAGGATCACATGGGCACTTGGGCATTATTATTTTCATTGTGAACTATAATGATGCTGTGACATTTCCTTTTGCTGAAATAGTTGAACTTATTTAATAATATCCATAATTTTGAATTTCTCTTAGGCCCAAAGCATTAGTTTTTAAGTCATAATCCCCTAGAACTGGCTCCTTGAAGTAATTTCGGTAACTTTGGTTGTTTCTATCAAGTCAATGCTAATATATGGTAGGATTCACCAATCCAGGCATGTGCAGGTGCCTCAACTGGGCACACGTGGCTCGGGTGGAGTGCCTGTCTTATAAAACCGTGTATCATCACCACATATGTTAATGCCATAAGAAGAAAGAAGAAATGATGATGCTGGTCAAACAAACAAAGGAAACAACTAGTAATGGAGGTCTAATCTGATCTTCACTGCTTACAGCTCCTCACATTGTCTGAAAGAGTTTTGTGCTGTCCATTAATCTGAAGAGATGAGTAACTTGGAAGGAGTGATGATGCTTCTTCACCCTCCCTCCTGCCCCCCTCAACCCCACCCCCTGCTGATGCCTTCATGATTGTTGTGACATTAGTTCAGTGATGCCTCATTGCCATAATTGATATTCATTCATTTCCTTCCTTGCATACCTGTTTGTAGCTGATATGCCAAGAAGGGTATATCTTACTCTCCCTTAAATATTATTGAGGAAAAGCCACACTACAGTATTTACCTTATTTCTTAGGAATTTGATTTGTTCACAACAGATGCACAGTATTTTCTGTATTTTAAAAAAAAATTTTTTTTAATGTTTATTTATTTTTGAGACAGAGAGAGACAGAGCATGAATGGGGGAGGGTCAGAGAGAGAGGGAGACACAGAATCTGAAGCAGGCTCCAGGCTCTGAGCTGTCAGCACAGAGCCCGACATGGGGCTCGAACCCACAGACCGTGAGACCATGACCTGAGCTGAAGTCAGACGCTCAACCGACTGAGCCACCCAGGCGCCCCAGTATTTTTTTTTTTATTTATGTTGATTTATTTTTGAGAAAGTATGTGAGTGGAGGAGGGTCAGAGAGAGAAAGAGAATCCGAGGCAGGCTTCACGCTGTCAGCATAGAGCCTGACATGGTGCTCAAACTCATGAACCATGAGCTTATGACCTGAGGGAAAGTCAGATGCTCAATCAACTGAGCTACCCAGGCACCTCAATATTTTCTGTATGGTTTTTAATGGCTTCCTATTTTAGCAGTTGTTGAATGTCTTCCTTTAGTGATGATGCAGGTATTGTACCCATTTTGGTAACACCCACCTATACTGATCAGGTTGGTCTGTTGTCTCTTTGTAGTTGTTTGTGGCAACACAGCTCCTTGGAGGGGCATCATTTTCCTTCTTCTTGTGCGGTGCTTCTTGAATGTTTTGTAACTTCAAGATATCTTTCAGTAGAGTTTATAAACATGTTGTGTACCCCTTAGGCAGGTAGTATAGTGGTTAATAGTATGGATTCCAGAGCCATAAATCCCTGGCTTTGAATCCTAGCTCCATTGCCTACCCACTTACTATATGTATGATTTGGGGCAAGTTGCCTGTTCTCTTTGTGTCTGTTTCTTCATTTGCATGGTGTTAAAACCAGTAAAAGCCTACTGCTAATTACCTGCTGTGAGGTTTCTATTACTAATATGTTAAAGGACTTCGGACAGTTCCTGGCACATAGTAAGTACTAAATAAATACTAAGTAATAAGTTCTAAATATTATGAGTAAAGAAGTATGAATGTTATTTGTGTTGCATTCACTGGTACTGAGTAAAATACTTTCCAGCTCTGTGCACCTGCATTTGGGATTGAAACTGCGTGATGAACCTTTACCTTCTCTTCCTCTTGTTTCGGATTTATGCCCCGGTTTGTGTAGGGTGTTGTAGACCATTTTTGAAGACAGCCTTGTGAACAAGCCATACTCCCGTCTGACTCTCACGAGCATCAGTGGAATGGATTAGTGTCAGCAAACATGCATCTATCTATTTTGACCATGGGGGGCGCATAATTGACATTTGTTCATTTCCTTCCTTGCATACCTGTTTGTGGCTGACTACAGCTATTTTCTGTTGTTAGCAAGCCAACCTGGAAGTAATGCTTGTTGCAATTACTAACAGTTGTCTGTGTAACCTTCCCATACATGTCAGGTTTCTAATTCTAAGGGCTTAAAGAACGGTGAATATTTTAAAATTCAAAGAGTTTGCATGCAACAACAATTTATTTATAATCACAAAACATTTAAACTTTGTAAGTAACTGGACAGTATTCACAAAATGCACTAGGTCTGTTTCTGAACACAATAGTTCCTAATCTGGAGACATAACTTTAAAAAAAAATTCTTTTCAATGTTTATTTATTTTTGAAGGAGAGAGAGAGCGTGAGTGGGTGAGGGGCAGAGAGAGACAGAGACACAGAATCCAAAGCAGGCTCCAGGCTCTGAACTGTCAGCACAGAGCCTGACATGTAGCTTGAACTCACAAGCCATGAGGTCATGACCTGAGCTGAAGTTGGCTGCTTAACCGACTGAGCCACCCAGGAGCCCCCACAACAACTTCTGCTATGCTTTGCGTCAGGGAATCCTTTTGCCCAGTATTTATTTCAGAAATTTTAAGATTAGTCCAAATTAGTTTAGTCTTAAGAATTTTATGATACCCTTTGGGGTATCACACCTAGGTATGAAAAAATGAACCTTGGAAATCACCAATTTGTACCCCACCATTCACACTGGTAGAAAAACAAAACCAAATAAACATAGCAGCTGTGCTATCCTCCACAGATTTCATTCACCTCTAGATCCAGCAAGAGATACTGAAGAGCAGGTTGAAATAATAAGAAGGACATTCTTCTGTGGTATAAGGCCACGAAGGAGCATAGAGGTAGTACAGAGAAAAAAAAGCATGGGATTAAACATTGATAATTTTTATGGTCAGAGGACTCACCATCATTACGTGCCATGAGAATTCTTGTTTAGAGTATAGTTGAAGAACGTATTACTGAATGGGCTGTTAGAGACTGAGTGCCCTCAGGGGGAGGGATGAGAAAGGGGAATTTGGTGGTTGAAAAATGAGTAGGACTAGAATGACTCACCTGGTACTAAGGCCCATCAGTTCAAGGGATGAACAAAAGCATTTCTCCTTCTGCCTTCCTAAATCTCAGCTAACCCGTTCAGGCCAGATTCCTCCACGAGGGCAGCAAAGAGGTCAGCATGACATAAACCTAAGGACAGGAGGCCCATTCAGATTTATGTAGGCTTGGGAAGGTTCTGTCTTGTCTTCTTTCCTTTTCTTTTTCTAAACTCCTATCAGAAGGCCATAGGGAGTCCTGACTGTGTCCCAGAAACCAGGCAGAGGACAACTCAATAGCTCAATAGGACAGCTCAATATGACAAAATAAATCCAAGTTTATTAACTAATGATCTGAATTTGCACCAGAATTTTGCCTTTCTGGCTGTTTATGAGTGTATTGAACACCAGTAATTGATGTATTTCTCTTGCCATTTCACACACTAACCAAATGATAGGTCCACTTGTTAAATTTTTAGCTAAGGTGAAATCACATTAAGAACTTGAATGGTGCCTTAGTCCCATTCATTACGGTAATGAATAAGTATCACTGTGCCAGTGTGTGTGTGTGTGTGTGTGTGTGTGTGTGCGTGTGTGTGTGTGCACACATTTGTGTGTCTGTGTTTTTTTAAAATTAATTAATTAATTTAAAAATTTACATCCAAGTTAATTAGCATAGCAACAATGATTTCAGGAGTAGATTCCTTAATGCCCCTTACCCATTTAGCCCATCCCCCTCCCACAACCCCCTCTAATTACCCTCCGTTTGTTCTCCATATTTAAGAGTCTCTTATGTTTTGTTCCCCTCCCTGTTTTTATATTATTTTTGCTTCCCTTCCCTTACGTTCATGTTTTGTGTCTTAAATTCCTCATATGAGTGAAGTCACGTGATATTTGTCTTTCTCTGACAAATTTTGGTTAGCATAATAATGCCCTCTAGTTCCATCCATGTAATTGTAAATGGCAAGATTTCATTCTGATGTTTTTAAAAATTTTGTTGTTTTAATTTACATTTGAAAGAGACAGACCATGAGCAGGGGAGGGGCAGAGAGATGGAGACAGAATCTGAAGTAGGCTCCAGGCTCCATGCTGTCAGCACAGAGCTTGATGCAGGGCTTGAACTCATGAACCTCGAGACTGTGACCCGAGTTGAAGTCAGATGCTTAACCAACTGAGCCACGCAGGCGCCCCAAGATTTCATTCTTTTTGATTGCTGAGTAATACTCCATTGAATGAATGAATATATATATATATATATATATATATATATATATATATATATATACCACATCTTCTTTATCCATTCATCCATTGATGGACATTTGGGCTCTTTCCATACTTTGGCTATTGTGGATAGTGCTGCTATACACATTGGAGTGCATGTGCCCTTCGAAACGGCACACCTGTGTCCCTTGGATAAATACCTAGTAGTGCAATTGCTGGTTGTAGGGTACTTCTATTTTTAAACTTTTTGAGGAAACTCCATACTGTTTTCCAGAGTGGCTGCATCAGTTTGCATTCCCACCAGCAGTGGAAAAGAGATCCTCTTTCTCTGCATCCTTGCCAACATCTGTTGTTGCCTGAGTTGTTAGTGTTAGCCATTCTGACAGGTGTCAGGTGGTATCTCACTGTGGTTTTGATTTGTATTTCCCTGATGATGAGTGATGTGGAGCATTTTTTCATGTGTCTGTTGGCCATCTGGATGTCTTCTTTGGAGAAGTGTCTATTCACGTCTTTTGCCCATTTCTTCACTGGATTATTTGTTTTTTGGGTGTTGAGTTTGATAAGTCCAAAATCTATAGATTTTGGATACTAACCCTTTATCTGATATGTCGTTTGCAAATATCTTCTCCCATTCTGTCAGTTGCCTTTTAGTTATGCTATTGTTTCCTTTGCTGTGCAACAGCTTTTTACCTTGATGAGGTCCCAATAGTTCATTTTTGTTTTTGTTTCCCTTGTGTCCGGAGATGTGTTGAGTAAGAAGTTGCTGTGGCCAAGGTCAAAGAGGTTTTTGCCTGCTTTCCCTTTGAAGATTTTGATGGTTTCCTGTCTTACATTTAGGTCTTTCATCCATTTTGAGTTTATTTTTGTGTGTGGTGTAAGAAAGTGATCCAGGTTCATTTTTTTCTGCATGTCGCTGTCCAGTTTTCGCAGCACCACTTGCTGAAGAGACTGTCTTTATTCTGTTGGATACTCTTTCCTGCTTTGTCAAAGATCAGTTGGCCATATGTTTGTGGGTCCATTTCTGGGTTCTCTGTTCTGTTCCATTGATCTGAATGTCTGTTTTTGTGCCAGTACCATACTGTCTTGATGATTACAGCTTTGTAATACAGCTTGAAGTCCGGGATTGTGATGCCTTCTGCTTTGGCTTTCTTTTTCAAGATTGCTTTGGATATTCGGGGTCTTTTCTGGTTCCATACATGTTTTAGGATTGTTTGTTCTAGCTCTGTGAAGAATGCTGGTGTTATTTTGATAGGGATTGCATTGAATATGTAGATTGCTTTGGGTAGTATCGACATTTTAACAATATTTGTTCTTCCTATCCAGGAGCATGGAATCTTTTTCCTTTTATTTGTGTCTTCTTCAATTTTTTTCATAAGCTTTCTATAGCTTTCAGTGTATAGATTTTTTACCTCTTTGGTTAGATTTATTCCTAGGTATTTTATGGGTTTTGGTTCAGTTGTAAATGGGATTGATTCCTTGATTTCTCTTTCTGTTGCTTCATTTGGTGTATAGGAATGCAACCGATTTCTGCATTGATTTTATTATCTTGCAACTTTGCTGAATTCATGGATCAGTTCTAGCATTTTTTTGTTGAATCTTTTGTGTTTTCCATATATAGTGTCTTGTCATCTGTGAAGAGTGGAAGTTTGACCTCCTCCTGGCCGATTTGGATGCCTTTTATTTCTTTGTGTTGTCTGATGGCTGAAGCTAAGACTTCCCATACATACTATGTTCAATAACAATGGCGAGAGTGGACATCTCTGTCTTGTTCCTGACCTTAGGGGGAAAGCTCTCAGTTTTTCCCCATTGAGGATGATATTAGCATTGGGTCTTTCATATATGACTTTTATGATCTCGAGGTATGATTCTTCTATCCCTACTTTCTTGAGGGTTTTTGTCAAGAAAGGATGATGTATTTTGTCAAATGCTTTCTCTACATCTATTGAGAGGATCATGTGATTCTTGTCCTTTCTTTTATTGATGTGATGAATCACGTTAATTGTTTTGTGGCTATTGAATCAGCCCTCCATCCCGGTATAAATCCCACTTGGTCGTGTTGAATAATTTTTTAATGTATTGTTGGATCTGGTTGGCTGATATCTTGTTGAGGATTTTTGCATCCATGTTCATCAGGGAAATTGGTCTGTAGTTCTCCTTTTTAGTGGGGTCTCTGTCTGGTTTTGGAATCAAGGTAATGCTGGCTTCATAGAAGGAGTCTGGAAGTTTTCCTTCCATTTCTATTTTTTGGAACAGCTTCAAGAGAATAGGTGTTAACTCTTCCTTAAATGTTTGGTAGAACTTCCCTGGAAAGCCATCTGGCCCTGGACTCTTGTTTTTTGGGAGCCAATAGTTCATTTTTGCTACATTTCCCTTGCCTCTGGAGATGTGTTGAGTAAGAAGTTGTTGTGGCTGAGGCCAAAGATGTTTTTGCCTGCTTTCTCCTTTAGGATTTTTATGGCTTCCTGTCTTACATTTAGGTCTTTCATCCATTTTGGGTTTATTTTTGTGTCTGGTGTAAGAAAGTGGTCCAGGTTTTTTTTTTTTCTGCATGTCACTATCTAGTTTTCCTAGCACCGCTTGTTGAAGAGACTGTCTTTATTCCACTGGATATTCTTTCCTGCTTCATCAAAGATTAGTTGGTGTGTCTGTATTTGAAAAGAAACTATCAAAGGCTGATCCTGTAAGTAGCTTCCACTCTGTGGAGGGGGCTGAAGCATGCATACTGGCAACTCTAACATGTGCCTAGGTGCCACAAAATTTCAGCTGGACTGTTAAGATGTATAGAAGGAGAGGACAGGCCTTCTAGATGGAGGAAACTTTATATTCCAAGGCACAGACACAGTGAAGCTTGGATGTTTCTGGGAATGGTTTCATTAATTCATTCCTTTTATGTGTGTGTGTATATATATATATATATATAGAGAGAGAGAGAGAGAGAGAGAGAGGAAAGAGAGGGGGGAGAGAGAGGGAGAGGGAGAGAGAGGGAGAGAGAGAGAATAACTCCTTTGTGTCAAACACTATTCTAGACCCCGGAGATACAGCACCAAACAGGGCAAAATCTTTGCTCTTATGAGGCTTTCATTCTGAGAGGCAAGAGGATAGACAGTAAAAAATCAATTAGATAACTTCAGATAGTGATAAGTATTATCAAGAAGACAAAGCAGCATAATATAAAGCATAAGTGGGGTGGAAAACATTAGATAGTGTTGTCAAGAAGGAGTTTAATTAGACTTGAGAATAGAGTCTATGATAGAAAAGTGGAAAGGTCATATTGGGGCGGCCATGCAACATCTTGAATGTCAGGTCTGCTAAGCTCTCTTTGGGCATTTCAAGAAAACACTAAGTACTTTAATTCTCAAAGAAGTGGGAACTGGTGCTTGCTTTCCTGACCAATGGTCTTTTCCAGAACCATGTATAGAGACACTGTAATCATGTATCCATGCTGGACAACTCAGTGGAAATGGTCATTCTATACTTGGACCCTGTTGTATCTTGAGATATTTAAATCTATTCAGTTTCTAAATGCCCCAAAGGCTAATGTTGATGTGCTTGTCCAGGAGATATTGAAGACCTTTTCGTAGTCACTCATAAAGTACTTTTGAATCACAGGTAACTTTAGTTTATTATTTTTCCTAACATTATCTCTCACTGAAGTCAGTTCACACAGGAATTCACAAGACTCAACCACTTTTCAGTTGTTTTTGTCAAAATGACCAAATACAGTTTTCAAAAAATAAATGTGTCATTTCTTGAATTCTGTACCTAAAAAAAGTCAAATTGGATTTATCTAAAATAGTCTTAGCTATATGATTTTCATTCAGTGAAAATTCAGAATATTTTGGCCCACAAGGAGAATTTTTAAAAATGTTTATTTATTTATTTATTTTGAGAGAGAGGCAGAGAAAGAGGGAGGGAGAAACCCAAGCAAGGCCATGCTTGGTCAGTGCAGAGCCTGATGTGGGGTTTGATCCCATGAACTGTGAGATCATGAGCTGAGCTGTTAAGTCAAGAGTTGGATGCTTAACTGACTGAACCACTCAGGCACCCCACGAGGAAAATTTTTAAGGAAAGTTTTAAGCATGTGAGCTGTAGTGGACACTGTTATTTTATATATATATATATATATATATATATATATATATATATAAATACCTTAACATTTTTTTAAAGTTTATTTACTTATTTTGAGAGAGAGTGCTCGTGGGGGGAGGGGCAGAGAGAGGGAGAAGGAGAGACACAGAATCTTAAGCAGGCTCCACGCTGTCAGCACAGAGCCTTATGCGGGGCTCGAACTCATAAACCGTGAGATCATGACCTGAGCCAAAGTCAGATGCTTAACTGACTGAGCCACCCAGGCGGCCCAAAACTCTGTTATCTTAATCCATGATTTTTTTTTCTTGACACAAAAACTATTCATTGGACAATATCAGCTTTTCTGTAGCTCTAAACATCTATACTTCTAGAAGATCTTACAGTTTGGAAGGCTTATAAGATAGCTATCTGGAGTATGTCTTACGCGAAGAAAAGAGTTTTCTCTCTGAGCTGAATGACAGCAAAGAAATAGGCAATACCGAGCTTGTTTGTTGCCAGCGTGGTAGGAGGGACAGTCCTGAGAATGGAGGAGGGGGGCTGGGTTGTGGATGATACTACAGATTAGAAAAAAGAGGAAAACATGAAAACAAAGCAAATGGGGTAGAAGTGGGCTTGTTTCAGTGTTCGGTAAGGATACACCGTCCCATGAAATCAAGCCACAGCAGTATACTTATTAATTTTGCCACTTTTATAGAAACAGCACTTACAAAACTGGACAGCAGAGTATCTGAAGGAAAAAAGTTATCATTGCTTTTTATAAAATTATGGAGGATACTCTTTAAAAGCAACAGACAAGGTTGAATTAAGGTTGTAAGTATGGGGCGCCTGGGTGGCTCAGTCAGTTAAGTGTCCGACTTCAGCTCAGGTCACGATCTCATGGTTTGAGAGTTCGAGCCCCACGTCGGTCTCTGTGCTGACAGCTCAGAGCCTGCAGCCTGCTTAGGATTCTGTGTCTCCCTCTCTCTCTGCATCTCCCTGCTTGGGTGTGTTCTCTCTCTCTCAAAAAAATAAGTAAACATTAAAAAATTTCTTTTAGGTTCCAGGTATAGATTGAGTATAGCCCCCAAATTATTGTGCTGAGTTATTACCTTTCTTGATTTCATTCAGCTTATGAAGTATTTTTTTCCAAGTTTGTGTGCCTGGTGGGTGGACGATGCGAGATGTAGCACAGCAGAGTTTACAGCGACTGGAGCTCAGGGGCTAGTTGCCAGGTGAGCAGTGAAGAGTCAGACAAAGAGAGAATCATATGTGTAATAGCTGGGGCTGCCATAGCAAAATATTGTTGACTGGATGGCTTAAACAACAGAAGTGTGTTTTCTCACAGTTCTGGAAGCTGGAAGTCCCAAGATCAAGGTTCTAGCTTGTTTGGTTTCTGGTGAGAGCTCTCCTTTTGGCTGCCTTCTTGCTATGCCCTCACATGGCCTTTTCTTAATGTGTGTGCAGGGAGGGCCGAGAGGAGGGAAAGGGGAAAGAGAAAGAGAGTTCACTAGTTCTCTGGTGACTCTTCCTGTAAGGACACTAATCCTGTTGAATCAGGGCCCCACCTTAATGACCTAACTTAACTTTAATTCCTAAGAGGCTCCCATCTCCTAATATAACCACACTAGGGGGTTTGGGCTTCAAGATATGAATTTGGGGGGGTAGTAACGTGTAGTTTATAAAATACAGTGGACGGAATGAAGCTTCTAACTGAAGCAGAGAGTAGAACAGTTTTATGACTGAGTAATAAATTGGCCTCTGAGCTTCCAGGCTAAGAAGGCAAAAAAGGGAAACATAGTAGGCTGTGTGAGTTTAAGTCAGTGGATGATCTCTGTAACATCTGAGGCCTTAGTCCCTCTTATTTTGTGTTTCTGTTTGTTGAAGCAGTTATAGACACTGGACAGTAATGGCAGGGGTAGAGAGGGATGTAGTTTAAGGGTAGAAAGAGTGTTGCACTTCATCACACTCCAGGTTTTTTTTTCTACATAGAAGGCTGATTTTAATGTTTATTTTTTGAGAGAGAGGGAGAGAGAGAAAATGAGCAGTGAGGAGCACAGAGAGGGAGACATAGAATACGAAGCAGGCTCCAGGCTCCCAGCTGTCAGCACAGAGCATGACGTGGGGCTTGAACCCATGAACTGTGAGATTATGACCTGAGCCGAAGTTGACGTTTAACCGACTGAGCCACCCAGGTGCCTCAGAAGGCTGATTTTAAACAGTGCTTTTATCCCTCGGAGCCTGGGTGGAAGATGTCACAAAGTGCAAGTTCTGGACTGGAGCTGGGTTTATTCACACTAGAATTAAATATTGGAGTCTCTGAACTCTCAGTGCCTTTGGAGGAATACAAGAAAACAAGTGGAAAGTCACAAATCCTGCAAGCAGATTATTTTAAATTTTAAAATCTTTATTTATCTTTGAGAGAAAGAGAGAGAATGGGAGACAGAGGATCCGAAGTGGGCTCTGCGCTGAGAGTGGATCCGATGTGGGGCTCGATCGAACTCAAGAGCTGTGAGATCATGGCCTGAGCTGAAGTCGGACGCTTAACTGACTGAGCCACTCAGGTGCCCCTGGATTATTTTAAATATGAGAAGGATTTGTAAACCCTATTACTGGTTCAAGTTAATAACATACTTTTTCCAAAACTGCTAAGAATTTTATGTTAATTCCTTTGTATTCAAGTTAATTTAAAATGATTTTATCCTGAAAATTACCAATATCTATGGGATAACTGGAGGCAGCTCACTGGTCACGAACTAGAGTTGGTATTTTTATTTTAGGTTTTGTGTTGGCCAATAGGTGACCTGTGTGCCATGCAGGGGATCACAGGACCATTCGAATGATGCCTGTGTAATTCATTAATACTTAGTTCTGAAATGGTTTCAGAACTAATACTTAGTTCTGAAATGGCATTCTTCAATTCTTTGTTTTTTTATTCTAATTGTGCCGTATTATCTTTTTTTAAAATGCTTATTTATTTTTGAGAGCGAGAGTATGAGCCAAAGAGGGGCAGAGAGAAGGAGAGGGAGAATTCCCAAGGAAGCTCTGTGCTGTCAGTGCACAAGCTCATGAACTTGTGGGACTCAGGCTCATGAACTGTGAGATCATGAACTGAACTGAAATCAAGAGTCGGGTACTTAGCTGACTGAACCACCCAGGCACCCCTATCTTTTTTTTATTTTTATTTTTATTAAAAAACTTCTTTTTCATGTTTGTTTATTCTGATAGAGAAAGAGAGCACAAGCAGGGGAGAGGCAGAGAGAGAGGGAGAGAGAGAATCCCAAGCAGTCTCTGCACTGCGGGGCTTGATCCCACGAACTGTGAGATCATGATCTGAGCTGAAATCAAGAGTCAGGCATTTAAGCAACTGAGCCACCCAGGTGCCTTGCCATATTATCTTTTTAAAAAATTGAAATATGGTTGACCCATAATGTGACATTTGTTTCAAGTATGTAACATAGTGATTCAACAACATCTATGTTATGCTATGCCTATCACAAGTGTAGCCACAATCTGTCACCATTACAGTGCCATTGACTGTGTTCCTTATGCTGTGCCTTTTATCCCAATGACTTACTCATTCCATAAATGAAAGCCTGTGTCTTTCACTCTATTTCATCCATTTTGCACCCCCCCCCAAACTCTCCCCTTTGCCAAACATCAGTTTGTTCTCCGTATTTATGGGTCTATTTGTGCCATCTTATCTTAAATTAGGTACAAAGACCCTTCAGGTCACATCACTAGAGATCATTTCACCTACTGTTCTGTTTGACTGCCAGTGTCTTGTCTGTCCTTCAGCAATGGTGAAGTGGATCCCTTTTCCTCAGGCAAGAGAAATCCATGTTTTGTTGCCTTTGCCAATAATGAAAATGTTGGAGAGTTGAGAGGCAAAGCTGTTGCCTCTGGTGTCTTTCACGGGAACAACGCCGAAAGAACTAGAATGTAAGATGTCTCTCTTCATCGGTGGTCACACCAATTCTTTACATGTTAGCACCTCTGATCACTATATACAGGTCACCAGGGTCAAACTTGATGCAATCAGTAATCTGTCCAGTCTCCAAATCAATCTGAATGGTTTCATTTACTTTGGTGAGGAATCAGGGGGACAGTTGGTGTGAGCATCATGGGTCACCAGATGAGGGATTTCTTTTGTGCCCAGAAAGACCTTTCTTACTTCACACAACTTGTACTTGGCTTCCTAAGGTGTAATATAATGAACAGCAAAGGACCCTTGGTGTCACAGATGAGATAGGAATTCTCTTCAGTCTTGTCAATGCCCATGACATCTATTAAGCCAGTAAGGTAGGTTGTATCAGTTTGGACTTTGCCATCAACCTTATTGGACTGCTGCATGCAGATCTTCTTTATTTCCTCTCCTGTCAGAGCATACTTAAGTGTGTTCCTTGGAGAATGATGAGGAGAAGACATTCTCTCAGCTCTTGGGGCCTGGTAGATGGATGAGCAACAAACACACTGGTCAAATTATTAGCATCCACTGCTTTAGAACTGCTGCACACTTGAGATGCTTCTTGGGACCAGGAGCCATGGCTGTGGTAGCCATGAAAAGAGCATTCTTCAGTTCTTAGCTTGTGTAAACTTTCTTTTAGTTCAGCTTGGTTCTTAAATCTATGTTGTTTTCTCAAAATGGTAGAAAGGGAAGAAATAATTCCTGATCATTAAGATCCTTTCAAAATGGAAAATTCAGGGGGCACCTGGGTGGCTCAGCGGTAGCATCTAACTACAGCTCAGGTCAGTGAGCTCATAGTTCGTGAGTTTGAGCCTCGTGTGAGGCTCTGTGCTGACAGCTTGGAGCCTGGAGCCCACTTTGAATTCTGTATCTCCCTTTCTCCCTGCCCCTTCCCCACTCACACGCTTTCTCTCTCTCAACAATAAATATCAAAAAAATTAAAAAAAAAACAAAATGGAAAATTCAAGAATTATCAATGTCTAAAGGTATAACTAGAAAAACAAATATACTATAAATGCAAACTTTTATTGCTCCATTCATCCTTTGTCCCTTCATAATGTGATCTTTTTTTTTTTTTTAATTTTTAGTGTTTATTTATTTTTGAGAGAGAGAGAGAGAGAGAGAGAGAGAGAGTGAGCATGAGAGGCAGAGGGGCAGAGAGAGAGGGAGACACAGAATGAGAAACAGGCTCCAGGCTCCGAGCTGTCAGCACAGAGCCCAACATCGGGCTCGAACTCACAGACTGCGAGATCATGACCTGAGCCAAAGTCAGAGGCTTAACTGACTGAGCCACCCAGGTGCCCCATAATGTGATCAATTTTTATGGAGTACCTTCTACATACTAGGATATTAAAAAAATTTTTTTTTAATTTTTTTTTTTTTTTGAGAGAGAGAGAGAGAGAGAGAGAATGTGGGAGGGGCAGAGAGAGATAGAGACACAGAATCTGCAACAGGCTCCAGGCTCTGAGCTGTCAGCACAGAGCCTGATGCGGGGCTCGAACTCACGAACTGCGAGATCATGACCTGAGCCGAAGCCAGACACTCAACCTACTGAGCCACCCAGGCACCCTACATACCAGGGTATTTGTTATGCTCTGGATAAAACATGTTCCCTTGGAACTTCTCTGTGATTACAGTGCTGTGTGAGTGTGACAGCTGCCATCCTAGAGACATGCACAAGTACTACTGGAACACTTGTGGAGGTCACCTTTTCTAGATGAGAAAATTTGGGTTGGTTTCTAGAGAAGATGGCACATGGGCTGAAAGGTGAATAGGAGCAAGCCATGGAAAGGCAGGGAGTTCAGAGAGGACCTTACATGCATGGGAGCAGCTGGCTCAAAAGCAGAGAGGCACAACTGAGTGATACCTTAGCCAGTGACACGTGGTTCAGGAGAATATAGAGCGAGAGTCGTGTGAGGTGAGAGAAAAGGTTAGGATAGAATGTTGCATTCCAAGCTAATTTGGCACTTTTTCCTAAAAGCTCTCCAAAATTGTGTGAAGGGTTTTAACCATGGGATTGGGGTGATCAGATCTGCTTTTTGAATGACAGGGCCAGTAAGACTACGGCAAATGGATTGAGGGTGGGGTGCCCCACTGTGGTCTGGGATCAAGATAGAAATGATTGCCGTAATCCAGTCAAGAAGCGAAGAAGTCCTGTACTAGACTGTTAAATATTTCCCAAAGACATAAAAACAAATCTCTTACACAATCCTGGGCCAGATGCTTTAAACAGTTATTTAGAGAAAAGCAGATAATATCTGCTTGCAGGCAGGGCTAGTTATTTTTTTTCTTTCTTATTTAAAAAATAAAATAACCCATCAATGCAGTTTCAAACCCATATGATATGTTAGAACTCCTGAAGAAAAAACAACAGATAGCAGCCATTAAATCACCCATGCTTACCAATAGTCTACTCCCTTTTCAGGCAACTCTGTGCAGATTAATCAGAACCAAACCCATAAATTTTAATTGTAACATATGTTCTGTCATCTGCCAGTGTATTTTCAAGTCTGCGCAGGTATAACCATATGCTACGATGAACAAATGAGCTGGAAAGATCAAAGTTATTTGATCTGGTTCCATGATTTAGAATTTCCAAATCAACACGAAGAGAAAATAGCAGGCATCAAACATCCATCTATGCTCGCACCAGGTCATACACTGTAATTCTATCCAAGTACAAGTTTCCATGGTAAACAGGGCAAGACTTGCCAACACTTCACAGGTTTCCAAAAAGCAGCTATGTCCCTCTTGGGAGAACTTTGTAACTGGAAAAGAAAATCTTCACGGATGAAATCTCCAGCAAAATAAAGTCACAGACTATATTTCTGCAGCAGGCCGTTTGCCAAATGTCTCATCAACAAGTATGGGGCTGGCAGTGACCCGTCCTATGGTAGAGGTGATAAAATGCTCCCGCCAAACCTTGTTTTCATTTGCTCACAGCTTCCTAGGGGGAAAAAAAAAATCTTACTTTGAGTTGGAATTTTCCATGTTACATCCCAGTCCAAAGGTGACTTTAAAAAAAAATTTTTTTTTTTTTTTTTTAGAAAGTTGAATTAAAATCAAGTGACATTTGTAAAGTTTAGTCATTTGGGGAGCTATGTGTACACAAAGATCTCACTGGGTAACACCAAAAAATTACATTTTCCTTTTCCTTGTGACTTTTAGAAGAATAACTCTTTTTGGTTGTTTCTTTTGAAAGGATTTAACCCTAAGTTACAGGGAGAGGAGACCAACCATTTTTGCAATTTACTCAAACAGATTTTTGCCCATGAAGACCTAATAAAATAAGACTTTGCATGTTAAATCCACTAATAGTTTAACAAAAACTTAGAATGTCCCCACAGGTATTTGATAGAAAAAATATTTAAAAATAATGAGTTTAATTCAATTAAATTCAACAAATCTACAAAGTACCAGGTACTAAGTGAGTGCTCTGTGTTATAGGTATATAAAGATGATAAGGTGATTCCTGTCTTCAAGGATGTATTATTTGGTGGTGGAGATAAGAGTCACAAAAATGGCACTAATTAAAGGCAGAATACAATAAGTGTTAAAGCAGAGGTTTAAGCAAAGTGATGTGGAACCACAGAAATGGGAGAAGTTAATGTTGATGGGGTGGTGGGAATAGTTTATTCTGGGTTTTGAAGGATTGAGGGTGGTAAAGATCAGTGAGCTGGGAAGGACATTCCAGACCAGAGACTTGTGTGAACACGGCCACTGAGGTCAGAAGTGGGACTAGTCAAGGTGGCTGGAGCGTTGGATATGACAGAGAAAGGAATAGAAAATACATATGGAGAATACATATGGAGAACTTGAGAAGGTAGCCTCAGAGTTTCTCAATGGGTAATCCATTGGTATTTTGGGGTGCAAGCTTCTTTGTCGTCTCAGGGAGTGTCTATCCCTAGTCCCAGCCTTCTCAAAGCCAGTAGTGGTCCCTGTCATGTTGACCACTGGAAAGACCCCCCCCCCCCACACACACACACAACATTTTCAAATACCCCCTGGGGGAGGCAGGATCACTTCTGTTGAGAATGGCTCTAGGGGGAATGTGGGCAACCAAGTTGGGGCAGTCTTTACTTCTGTAGGTGCTAGGGGCCTACTAAATGGTTCTGACCAGAGCGAGGGCATGATCAGACTTGGGATTCAGGACAATGATTTCTGGATATTGAATCAGAGGAGGGAAAAATTGGGAAGCAGGATAATTCAGTCTATTGCCATCGTTTAGGCAACAGTCAATGCGGACTCAAATTAGACAGTTTCATCACTTTTATGCCTGAAAACATTAATAGACATTATTATTATTTTTTTTTTTTAGCTATTCCTCTTGACTCTGAAACCCCATAGCCCTGCAATGCGAACTCTGTGTGCTGTGGCTGCTTCCCTGTGTTTTTCTTTCCCCAAATTAATATCATATGGCAAATTCAGTGTTATAAAAACAAGATTTTTAAAGGGTGATCATAACACCCTTTCTACAACATACTTTCTAATTATAGCATAAACACATGGGGTATGGAAAGCTCTATTTAAAAAACAAGACAAAAAGAATGCTGTTTCTCTGTTTCATTTTAGATAGTGTTTGGATTCCTTTACTTCTTGACTGTTTTTTTTTCCCCTTAATTTTTTTTTTTTTTTTAAAGAAGACTCTGTTGACAGTAGATTGAATAGTTTTGAATCCCAGATGTCAGTGCAGTGGAAACTCAAAGTGGATGGGCAGATGGAGTCTGTCAGAAGCGCGCTCGTTGCCAAAACAGAAGACAGTGCCCAAGGCAAGGGAGGCAAGGAGGTGGTGCCCCTACCCTGCTGTGTGCGGGGAATCCTCGCGACTGGCGGCGCGGGGTGGAGAGCACCAGTCTGAGCGCCGTCAGAAGGATGTCCTGACAACACAGCAGCTGTGATCGCGTCTTGTAATGTGTCCTCCTCTCCCAACTGCTGAGATGCTGCTGCCTTCTGGTTTTCTCAGGGAACTTTGGGAGGGACTCCACTGACTGAAGTTCAACCACAGATATGTTATGCTTAAATTTTCCCTAAGAAAACCCTTTTCAGGAAACTTTCAGGTGGCTTTTCATTTGAAACAAGATGGGATCTCCAGCACATTAAGCAGCCGAAAAGCTGTACCACGTCTCCGCAGAGGCCCAAAGACGAGATCACGAATTTGAATCTGATCCTCTTCATTAGTGAGACGTGCACTCTCCAGACCTCAGTTTTGTAACCTAAGGTTCCTGTTGAGGAGCTCCCAAACCGGCTTGGGCCCCTCCTCAGACTTTCTGGGGCTACAGCCCCTTGGGGTTCCCTCGTGCAAAATTGCTAATTTTACTATTCATTGAGGAATATACTGAGAACATAATGACAACAGTGTTATTGATTTTCCTGTTACTTTGTATGTTATAAAGTGTTTATATATATATTGGCTTATTAAATCCTCTGAAACTCAGAGGATTAAGGGACTTACTCAAGGGCATGGAATGGAAAATCCAGAACTCAAGTCCAGGTCTTTTGACTCCCAAGTCCATGCTGTTCCCTCTACAGTGTGCTCTTCACTGACCAGCACTTGGATCCCCTGCACTGGCAGTGAGGGGAGCCAGAACTTCTGAGCAGTAAGACCTCCCATTTCTCACTGAGGTTCTGCTGCTTTGAATCATGAGCATCGGTCGCATTGGCGGTTTCCAGCACCGTCTTTTAGGAGCCGCTGTCGATGGCACCTGCTTTTGTGGCTCATGGCCCTCAGTGACAGGGAAGGCCTGTGGGCCCAGCTCTTGGTGACCGTTCCTCTCTGTATTGTTGCATGCAGTGACTCTGTGCTGGGCATGAGAACTCCCAGCTGCTTCTGTCAACGGCTTCTGAAAGGTCCTCTGGGTCGTTCCCGAGGCTCTGGCTTCCTGGAGTGACTCCTTGGCAAGGAGACGGCACAGCATCACAACCCCAGCACCACCTCCAAGGGCACAGCTCCGTTGCTCTACAGCCCTGACTGGAGTGTCATCAAACAGGCCCCCAACGGGACTTCCAGAGCAAGACTTTGTAAGGGCCCACGGCCTGGTTCTGTGCGCTGCTTGGGTTCTGCTGGGCTGTGACACAGATCTGGGCCCGCCGAGTATCCATTGCTTCAGAGTGAGTGCCTTGACGCCTTTCTCCCTGAGGTCACCTGTGTGGCCCATAGCATTTCTCCGCCTCTGCTCTTCCTTTCCCTATTGTGCATTCGTGTGAGACAAGTTCCAGAAGCTGCCCTAGGTGTCTCCACGTTCTCAAGCTCTCATGGTTTTCTAACCCTGGATTATGGAGAAACTCAAACATAGTCTCCATAACTACTTAGCGGTAATAATAATAAGGTAAGATTTTTTTAGGGCTTACCATATGCCCATCCCCATCCTAAGGGTTTTCTATTAACTTTTAAAATCCTCAAAGCACACCCCTGAGGAAAGCCGTATTATAAACCCATTTTACAAACAAGGGAAAGGAGGCTTGGGAGGTTGAAAAACCTGTTCAGGACATAATGAATGAGAGATCTGTCTTTTGGTGCTTTCTGAATTCCAGAAGTTTCTAGTGGATTAGAAGTCTATATAATATTCAAAAATTCGAGTGCGTATCTTTTCTCTTCTTGGAGAATGCCACATTTTCCCTGAGGGTAGGCTTATTTAAGCCTCATGCGGTCTGGGAAGAGCTAAGACTTCTGTGGCAGACTCTTCCTTTCTTGCCCAACATCCATCTATTCCTTGTTTTTTCTTGCTGAAGCATCTGGTTTTGTTCAGGTGGCTGTGTGCCCCACGGGATTGGATCTCCACTGCCCTCATTCAACTATAGCCATGCCGTTCTCCTTTGCATATTCAGTATAGGGGCAGTCTTGGATAAGCTGGGGGATCTTTGGGGAGCTTCCAGACCAGATCGTCCTCTCTGAGTGAAGATATAGTCACATGAAGAGAAAATGCTTTTGCCCTCATTCTTCCCTTCTTGCTTTGGAGAATGTTGAGTGAGGAGGTGATATTTAGGGCTCTAGAAGCTTGTGGCCATGAGATTACAAGCTTGAGAATAGGAACCAATATCCTGCAGATGACAAAATGGGATAATAAAAAAAAAGTCGGGGTCTTTTTTAATGACATGGAGCCCTCAAATTAACCCCGGTTAACTAACTAACCCCGGGATCACTTCTGAATTTCTCAGGAAGTTGACAATAAACATCCTTACGCTTATGCCAATACTATATACATAATGTGAGGAAATATGTGCCAGTCCACAAATTCTCACTGCTCTGCAAAGAGATAAGAACAGAAATTTGAGAATAAGGTTTAGATACCTCTGTAGTACTTTGATAATTGTTTTAAACCAGTGACGGTAGATTTGTCTCAGTGAACAAAATATCGATTAATACAAGATGGATTGGGAATTAAAATGACAACGCTACCACTATAGATATTTTAGTTGCGAATTTAGTTGATTCTTTTTTTACTTACTATCAGCTATGAGTATTCGTAACTTACAGGCATCATAAGAAAAGAAGGTTGCGTCCACGTAACTGATACCTCTCAAATTTAAACAGATTTATTGTGTCGCAGGGGGCAGACCTAGACATAGCAGGCCTTCTGCTTAGAGGCTGTTTCGGTAAGTTACATAAGATGGGTCTTTCTATCTGATCTGATTCTCCTGCTGTTGTCATGCTTTGAGGGAAGGCCAGACCACTTGGGGTAAGCAGGGTGGCCCAGACCAGTCGCTTCTTAAATGTAGCAGAAGTGTGAAGTTGGCAACATTCAGCTCAGTGCTGTCTCTCATGGTCCTTCAAGAGCCCCTTCCACTCAGCCAGCCTGCTGTTCCTCCTCTTCTCTCCCTTAGTCTTGGATTTGCTCTCAGCCTGACACCAGTTAACCTTTAGTAAGGTTTTAGCAAATAAACTTCCATAAGGCCGCTTAAGATACTGTATGTTTAGGAAAATCACTAACTCCTCTGAGGTCTCCCTTTCCTTGTTTATAACATGAAGATAATGTGACACTCCATTGTATAAATAATAATAATAACCTAACGTATACCGTGCCCTTACTGTGTGCTTAGTACAACTTGACATCGTCCGTAGGTATTACCACAATTACTTCTCTTAACTACGATGTACATGTTACAGTTTTATCTCTGCATGTTACAGTTTTATCTCTGTCATGTGAATGAGGAGACCGACAGGGTTACCCAGCTAGTAAAAGAGGCAGGATTTGATCTGGGACGTGACTACGGGAGCCCTTCTGGTTGACCATCATGCTGGTGCTCCTCATTGTAAATGTAAGAAACCATCAATATTATGTGATGGAAAAACTCTGCATCAAAAACTCGCTTATTTATTCATTTGTCTCTCTTAACCACCCTTTCATATCATTGTGTGCTAACATGGTTAAATGTGTAGCAATGAGCCATTTCCGAGCACACACACACACACACACACATGTACACACAAAAGTGAATCAGCTGGAACATCTGGTTTCTGGTTGGTTTTCCTGTTCAGGAGTTTCCTAAAAGTAAACTTAATTATAGTGTTAATATTAGTAGATTAGAACATGTGACTAGCTTGGAGTATATTGCCAATTGGACCAGCCCTTTTCAGGTGGATCACTCAGCAGCCAGAGGCAGTGGAAAGATGTACTTCATTCCTTGGTAATCAGCTTGTTTGATAGGAGGCAGGACCAAGTCCAGGAAACAGACAAGACCAGAGTAAGAAGAGTTGGTCTCCGGGGCTGGCTCCCTTAACCACCTGGCCAAGTGATGTTGCACAAGTCACTTAACCCTTCCAAGTGCCTGCTTTCTTTGTGCAGAGGCTCAAATGAAAGAATAAAGGAATTGTTGAATCACTGGGTTGTATACCTGAAACTAATTTAACATCATATGTTCATTAACTGGAATTAAAAAAATTAAAAATAGGAATAGAGGCACAAATTGCTTATAAGCAAGAAACATCAAGCTTTGTGAACATAATTTTTGTATTTTGTATTTATATGAGTGCCTAACCTCTGACATTGACACTCGTATATTTTGAAGAAGTAGCATGCTTTAGGGGCACCTGGGTGGCTCAGTTGGTTACACGTCCAACTTTGACTCAGGTCATGATCTCATGGTTTGTGAGTTTGAGCCCCCCGTCGGGCTCTGTGCTGATAGCTCACAGCCTGGAGCCTGCTTCAGATTCTGTGTGTGTGTCTCTCTCTCTGCCCCTCCCCTGCTTGTACTCTGTCTCTCTCTTTCTCACAAACAAAATAAACATTAAAAAATTAAAAAAAAAAAAAAGTAGCACGCTTTAGTGAAAATTCTGCTGTCTCCGGGACAAGCAGACCCAGTCCTCGTTCTGGTCTTACTCCATCTCCAGCCCTGCTGCAGCAGTGTTTTCTTACATGGAAGATGAAAAATGTGTGTGGCAGGAGGGTTTCTATATGCTCTCTGGCCATTTGATCGTGAAAAACATATTTGATCCTGTGCCATTTGATCATCAAAAACACTGAGAAGGGCGCCTGGGTGGCTCAGTCGGTTAAGCGTCTGACTTTGGCTCAGGTCGTGATCACGTGGTTCATGTCAAGCCCTGTGTAAGGCTCTGTGCTCACAGCTCAGACCTAACGCCTGCTTCATATTCTGTGTCTCCTTCTCCCCCTCCCCCACTCATGCTCTGTCCCTCCCTCTCTCTCAAAGATAAATAAACATTAAAAAAAACACCACTGGGATATCTTCTTCAAGTATTTTTTTTAACGGATTTCTACTGTTGCACTTCCACATAGAGGAAGCTCCTCTCCGATAGACACCAGACACTGTCCTTGAAACACAAAAGCAGACTGCACAGCCAGGGATCAAAAGGGTATCACACGGACACGGCTCAGGTGTTGTCTGCCAAGGTTAAGAGCTCGTGTGCACGTTCCAAGAGCTGCCAGGTACCTCCCTGGAGTGGACACTGCACGAGCACAGTGTTGTGAAGGTGTTTTCAACTCCCAGGATGCAAGGAAGGTTGGCAACGTCAGCCCCACTTGGAGTACCAGACCTACAAAGTTAGTCATGGCGAGTGAGGAGGCTGAGGCTCGGGAAGGACACGTAAATTGTTGGATGTTGCACAGATGATTCACAGTAAGCAGGGCTGGAACCTAGCTCACCTACTTCCCGCGTTAGGGCTCTTGCTCTTATCCCATGCAGCCTTATCGACAAAGATGACCATATTAAAATTATCCTGAGGAATAGTTCAGAGAAATCATCACAAAACACCTAAGGAACACAAAGCCTCTGAACTAGATGATTGATCTATATTTCACTCATCTCCTAGAAGACACATACTTGGGCAATTCCTTTTTTTAACCAACATATAGCATGCATACATAATTCAACTGCATTCCCTACATCATTCCTGAGAGTTGCATATAATTGCAAAGATAATATTGCCATACCAAGCTGATGCAACATTATATTTGAGAGGTTTCTCTTTCTGATGGTCTGTTTCACAGGCGTCTAAGGAAATTCTTAGAAGTCTTTTGTTTTGTGTGGCACATAGTGTAAACACTCGCCCCGGGTCAACCAGAAGGAAATAATACATGGTGGTGAGAAACCAATGGTGAGGGGAACAGCATGCTTAGACATAGCAAGACCTGGGGGTCACAGTGCGCTATTAGCCAAGTAGGAGTCTACACTAGTTTATTATAAAAAAACAAATATTATACTTGGACATTGCAGATGGAGTAAACTGTATTTTTGCCAGGATTATAGCAATTTTCCTTTTATTCTCAGTGTTTGTCAGTCCTCTTAATTTAGCACCGAGTCTATTTTTGTTCTGCTCTTCAAGTCAATTGGATAAATGGCCAAGGGACAGTAGAAAAGAAGCAGCTCAGTGATTAAAGTATAAAGAAGAAAACCTTTCAATCATGTGATAGATTATTATAGAGGATGTTATTAGCCGCTAGAAGAGGAGGGAAGGTCAGCTTATATATCCGAAAGAATATCTGATTAGAAAATTGATTGAGAATTAGATGGCACATTAATAGCTAACACGTACTGGGTACTTACTTTGTGTCAGGCACTGTGCTAAGTGCTGTTCATGAACAATCCTATTTCATCCTCATAAAAGCCGAGATGGTAGTACTTTTATTATTTGCAGTTAATAGATGAGGAAACTGAGCCCGAGAGATGTTTAGTAACCTCTCTGAGGTAACTCAGCTAGAAAGAAGGTGGGAAGACACTATTTGTCACCCACCCAATAGCTCTTCTCTCCTTTATTTTGCAGAGAGAACCCCAATATTTTTCACCAGTGGGGGGTTACAGTGTTCGTCAGGGGTGATTTTTAGTTGGTCTATTTCAGTCATGATGATGTACTTCCCCTTGCCAACTAATTGGTTCAGGCATGAGAATGAAAGACAGTTTTGGCCAATGAAACAAGAGAGGATGTCCACTGTGGGGCTTCTGGAAAGCTTATTGTTGTTTGGAAAAGGACACTTTGTACTCTCCCTGCCTCTGGGTGCTCTGGTTTGAGGCTGCGATACGTGAGGCAAGCAAACATGAAGGGAGAAAACCAAAGAGCAGACGTGACATGAAAATGGTGGAGTGGAGAGATGGAGAGACCCTGCTGAATCAATGAATCCAAACACCATCCTGCTTAGGGCTTATGAGACATAATAAATATTCTTTTTTAAAAAGGATATTTATTTGGTTTTTAAAAGTGTATTTATTTATTTTGAGAGAGCAAGTGAGCAGGTGTGGGGCAGAGAGAGAGGGAGAGAGAGCCCCAGGCAGGTTCTGCACTGTGAGCAAAGAGCCCGACACAGGGCTTGAACTTATGACCTGAGCCATAATCAAGAGTTGAACAGGCACCCTCATAATAAATATTCCTATCCCATAAGCCACTTTTGGTTGGTTTTTAGCTACTTGTTGCTAAATGCATCCTCACTGATAAAGTGAATACAGTAGGATTTAAAGCCATCCCCACTTACACACATTTTTTTTTCAATATAGTCCAGTAGTATAAATGTATTTTCTCTTCCCTATGATTTTCTTAATAGCATTTTCTTTTCTTTACCTTATTTTATTTAAGAATACAGTATGTAGTACATATAACAAAAATATGTGTTAATCAACTGTTTATGTTATTGGTGAGGCTGCTAGTCAACGGTAGGCTATTAAGTAGTTAAGTTTTTGGGAAATCAAAAGTTAGACATGGATTTTTCTACTGCACAGGGGCCGGTAACCTAACCTTGCTGTTGTTCAAGGGCCAACTGTATATGAATACTGTTCAGACTCCTATCTCATGGTATCTTGCTGGGGTTAGATTGAATTGTGGTGTTTCCAAGCCTAGGCTGGGTTGGGTGGGATTTACCCTGGGTCAGAAATACTCATTAAAGTATAGTCCATGAATGTCCATGGGTCCTTGGGTCCCTTTCAGGATCTCCATAAGGTCAAAACTATTCTCATAATAATATTAGTATTTTCCTTTTTTACATTCTCATTATTTTATGAGGGAATAGTGTAATTTTCCATTATTATATGAAATGTTGTATCACAAAAACTTTAAAGCAGAAGTAGATACGAGAATCCACCTATCTTGTGTTAAGTGAGATACTAAAAATTTTGCAAATATATTAAACAGTGCTACTTTTTTAAAACTATTTTTGTTTTTGTTTTGGAAAATGTAGTTTTTTCATAACAAGTATGCTATTTATGTTAACATGATGAGTTTACTGCTGTTGTTTTAAAATAAATGAATAGTTTAAAAAATTATCAGTTTTAAGTTCTAATATGGAAAGCATCAATAGTTAAAACCCATAAAAAACTTCCCTGGTATCCTCAATAATTTTTAAGAATGTAAAAGGGCCCCAAGACCAAAAAGCTTGAGGTCGTCTGCTTAATGCTAATAGAGAAAAGAGTTGTGAGAGATAGATCTTAACATGAAGAGAAATGGACATTGAGAACCAGGCTGAAACTTATTTTTCAAATTGAGGGAGTAGCTAAAGAAGCTAAAAGGCAGGGGTGCCTGGGTGGCTCAGTCGGTTGGGCGTCTGACTTCAGCCCAGGTCATGATCTCGCAGTCTGTGAGTTCAAGCCCTGCATCGGGCTCTATGCTGACAGCTCGGAGCCTGGAACCTGCTTCAGATTCTGTGTCTCCCTCTCTCTCTGCCCCTCCCCTGCTCATGCTCTGTCTCTCTCTCTCTCTGTCAAAAATAAGTAAACATTAAAAAAAAAAAAAAAGAAGCTAAAAGGCAGCACTAAGGAAACCAGGGGGAAATGGGAGGTTCTTTTTTTTTTTTTTATTTTTCTTTTTTCTTTTTTTAATTAAAAAAAATTTTTTTTTCAATATATGAAGTTTATTGTCAAATTGGTTTCCATACAACACCCAGTGCTCATCCCAAAAGGTGCCCTCCTCAATACCCATCACCCTCCCTCCCCTCCCTCTCACCCCCCATCAACCCTCAGTTTGTTCTCAGTTTCTTATGCTTTGGCTCTCTTCCACTCTAACCTCTTTTTTTTTTTCCCTTCCCCTCCCCCATGGGTTTCTGTTAAGTTTCTCAGGATCCACATAAGAGTGAAACCATATAGTATCTGTCTTTCTCTGTATGGCTTATTTCACTTAGCATAACACTCTCCAGTTCCATCCATGTTGCTACAAAGGGCCATATTTCATTCTTTCTCATTGCCACGTAATACTCCATTGTGTATGTAAACCACAATTTCTTTATCCATTCATCAGTTGATGGACATTTAGGCTCTTTCCATAATTTGGCTATTGTTGAGAGTGCTGCTATAAACATTGGGGTACAAGTGCCCGTATGCATCAGTACTCCTGTATCCCTTGGGTAAATTCCTAGCAGTGCTATTGCTGGGTTATAGGGTAGGTCTATTTTTAATTTTTGGAGGAACCTCCATACTGTTTTCCAGAGAGGCTGCACCAATTTGCATTTCCACCAACAGTGCAAGAGGGTTCCCGTTTCTCCACCTCCTCGCCAGCATCTATAGTCTCCTGATTTGTTCATTTTGGCCACTCTGACTGGTGTGAGGTGATATCTGAGTGCAGTTTTGATTTGTATTTCCCTGATGAGGAGCGACGTTGAGCATCTTTTCATGTGCCTGTTGGCCATCTGGATGTCTTCTTTAGAGAAGTGTCTATACATGTTTTCTGCCAGAAATGGGAGGTTCTAAGTTGGTTCATGGAAGGGGTGGTAGAGATGTGGAAGGATGGATGCAGGAGGTTTTTCAATGGAAGCTTACAGTGTCTTGTCATATGAGGGGGCCATGTAGGCCCTTAAGCATGTTGACATAGACCTTCAGAGCCTATTGAATTCAAGTGATACTGACATACAATTATTTGATGAAGGAAATACTTGAGTCAAGGAAGAATTAAGTAAAGAGATCAAGAGATTCCTAGATCCACTAAGTCTAAAGTCCTGGGATGGTGGCAGGGGTAGTCATGGAGACAGGAGCATCAAATTCCTAAAGGAAATTCTAGATTCTTCCTCGGAGGAAACATGCATTCTTTCCCTGGACTCTAATGAGACCTTCCTTTTTTCCTTAGTGGTTACTGAAAATAAAAATGAACAAACCAGGACCTTGGAAAAAATATGACCAAAGGGACTATGGTTGCCAATCGGCCTTGAAATTTCACAGAAAGGGCCCTTTTAGGCAAATGCTTCTTTAGCCTAAGGACTCAGCTGAGTTGCCTGAAACACACTTCAGTGTCCAATCTGTTTTTGGAAATAAACCCACTGGCAGACTGATGATTACATGATTATGCAGATATACAAACCCCAGAAACTCTCTGGATGGAAGGAATGCCTGAGTCCAGCAGGGGATGGGCACTGCAGGTCCGGAGAAAGTCGAGGAAACAACAGGTGCTTGTGGTTGGCGCCTATGGTCTGCTGCAGACAGTCCCATAAACATTTGTGAGGTTGGCCCATGCTGGGGCAGAGCCCACAGTCAGGGCAGGTGCCGAGAACAGGGAAATCCCAGAGCAGCCGAAAATGGAGGGATCCTAGAAAAGAGACAGGCACATACCTCCACACCCAAATAGTGATGAATCACATAGATTCAGGAGTCCTGCAGGGGAAGATGGAAGTCTGAGAGCATGAAGCTATTTTATGAAAAGGAAACAAATCACCCAAAGGAACACAGAACCAATAGTTATTATGTTCGCATAGCTCTAACAGAAGATTTTTAACCAACATGCAGTTGCTTGACTACAGTAAAATTAATCTTAAACTTTTGATCAGAATAAACCTATTGTTTAGTATGGTGTAGTCAGATGAAATGAGAGATCAAGAAGTCATTAGAATATACTGTGTTCCATAAAGGATTTTGACTTAATGACGTCTAGCTTTTTATTTTTAATTTTTTTTTATTTAACTTTATTTTTTATTTTTTAAAATTTACATCCAAATTAGTTAGTGTATAGTGAAGCAGTGATTTCAGTAGATTCCTTAATGCCCCTTACCCATTTAGCCCATCCCCCCTCCCACAACCCCTTCAGCAACCCTCAGTTTGATCTCCATATTTATGAGTCTCTTTGTTTTGTCCCCGTCCCCGTTTTTATATTATTTTTGTTTCCCTTCCCTTATGTTCATCTGTTTTGTCTCTTAAAGTCCTCATATGAGTGAATCATATGATTTTTGTCTTTCTCTGACTGACTGAAGTCTAGTTTTTTAAAGAATAAACGAGTTCATGTTCTAGAAAGGTGCTGACAAGCTTAATTAGTCTTTAACTGGGGAATAGGATGTCATAATTAAGGAACCTGGCAGGACGAAAACACAGGAGCTGGCTTGAAGTGTATGTTAATTTGGAAAAATAATTTATACTACATGATAATCTTACCTACTGAGATCCTTATTTTTTTCTGTTCCTCTTTTGACTCAGAAGAGACAGACAATGGATCACTCTTCCTCTTACTTTTTCCTCCTATCGTTGTCATCACTACTACATCACGAAGATAGTTTTATTATTTTCTCCTCTCAGCCCTTTGTGAGTGTTTGTATGAAAATCTGGGGGCTACAGTTTAGCAGAAATTTATTGAATGCCTGCTGTGTCAAGTGAGGTATGAGGGACTGCATCTGTGAAGATGGGGTGTGGAATGATACAGAGATGGGGGGTTGGCAGGTAAAGTGTAAGTTCAGTCTTAGATGCTGGTTGATGAAGGTGGCTGAAGGGAGCTGGGGTTTATTATTAAAGGGAACTAGTGTTTAGGATATGGTTCCCCAAATTGGCTATATATTAGCATCACCTAAGAACATTAAAAAAAAATTTCCATTCCCCAGTTCTTACTACCTGGATTCTGGATTCATTACCTGGATGGGGCTCCGGCCCAGTCCTTTTCAAAAGCTTCTCAGGTTAACGGCCATTGGTTTAACAAAGGGCAGTCTTACTCCAAAGCCTGGTTTCATACTCAACCACCTATCTAGAGCCTCAATTTTCTCGTGGCCAAGTAGGGATGACGTCAGTATTCACCTGGAGTGGTTTTCTGTCCAGCAGCTTGTTTTCTGCCCGGGAGCTTCCCTCCCGTCTCGTATGGTTCCAGCAGGTCTCTGGTCCCATTACCTGCCTCTCTGTGGTGGAAAGGGAGGCTCTCAAGCCTGGCCTTGGAGCTTTTGGCCTGAGTATTGTGCACGTGCTGCAGTAGGGCCATCCAAAGTCTTCCATGATGGAGAGACAGGCAGAGGGCAGGGGAAGCAAGAGGGAGGGAGTGAACAAGGAAGAAAGTTTCTTTTCCTTTTGACCTCCAAGTGTAAATTTTAGGCTGGAAGCTTCCAGCTGTCAATTTCCCCAGGTATGCCGAGAGTGGCTGGCTGCAAATGAAGCCGACAGCCAGAGTAAAATGAGCTGAGAAATGAAAATACTGACGGGATCCTGATAATATAATTTGATCCCCTGGATTGAACCACTTCTGAAAATATAATTTGATCCCCTGGATTGAACCACTTCTGAAGCCTGGAGTATCTACCCATGAATTTTCTAGTTATGCCAGATGATTAATCCCCTTGGATGCTAAGCGATTTTTAAAAAAACTTTTTGAATGTAGGGGCGCCTGGGTGGCTCAGTCAGTTAAACCTCTGACTTCAGCTCAGGTCATTATCTCATGGTTTGTGAGTTTGAGACCCATGTTAGGCTCTGTGCTGACAGCTCAGAGCCTGGAGCCTGCCTGGGATTCTGTGTCTCTCTCTCTGCCCACCCCCCCCCCCCCCAGCCCAGCTCATGCTCTGTCTCTCTCTCAAAAATAAATAAACATTAAAATAAATAATAAATTTTAAAATTCATTTTTATTTTTTTTAGGTTGTGTATTTTAAGAAATAGAACATATGTGTGCAAGTGGAGGAGGGGCAGAGAGAAAGGGAGAGAGAATCCCAAGCAGGCTCGGCACCATCAGCTCAGAGCCAGATGCGGGGCTCAATCCCACGGACCGTGAGATCGTGACCTGAGCTGAAATCAAGAGTCTGATGCTTAACTGACTGAGCCACCCGGGCACCCTGATGCTAAGTGATTTTAAGTCAGTTTTACATTATTTGTTACCAGAAGTCCTGTCTACTGATAGACGTCATGAAGTTTCTGTGGGGATGTGAGGAAGGTGAAGCGCAATTCCTGGGGCGTTACAGACACTGCATACACGCGGCCGTTGTCGCCACCATCATCGTTATCACAACCTTGTCTTGCCTCCGTCGCCCGTTTTTCTCCCTGGGGCTCTCTCCTCTTAAGTAGGCTGTAGAGTTAGCTGCTGTTACCGTATTCTCTCCCTTTGGTACCGTTTATTAGGAAGAGCTCCAAACTCTTCCTGTAGTTTGTTTGTGTTTGGCTAGATACTGCTCGCACGTGTGGAGGAAGCAGGGTGCTTTAAGGTTAGGGGCCACTGCATGCACCCAGCCTTGAGATTTTCATGCTGCGTCAGGCAGAGGAATGGGCACTCCTCAGAAGACATCTGGTCTTTATACTTTCACCCTTGGTTGAAAAACACGCCTCAGTGTCTACTCTGTGGTTCCCCTCGTGTTGCCCACGTACCTGCCGCATGGTTTCACCTCTACGCCTTTGCTCCCAGTGCCCTCAAGTTACCTCCTCACCCCTTCTTTGTCTGTCTGAGTCCGGTGGGCCTTCACAACCCAGATAAAATCTCATGTTTACCGTGGAACTTTTCTCAAACACTCTTATCTGAACTGACTCCCCTTTCCTGAAATCTTTAATGTCCTCTTTTGGTTAGTTGCTCTTAAACGTACCATGCTTTATGTCCCTCTTAAGACCATATTTTCACTGAAGTCAAGGAAAATCTCTGAGTCAGTCCTCTTGCACATACCAGATTCTCCGTGCGTACAGGTTCAAATTAGGGAAAGTGAGGCATTTCCATTGGCTGGTCTTGACCTGGCTTCAAGAAAGCACAGCAGGTTTTACAAGCCATAGCTCTGCTTCTGGGAATGCCAGGTGCTAGTTACCGCCTTTGCACTTTGAGGTGGAGTCTCACAACCTCTTCTCCTATTGTTTCCACTTCTGCCACATCTCTGCCTTCGAGGTGGGTGTGGAGATTTAAGCTCCATTGAGTAAAAGGTGAAATCTCATGATTTATACCACAATCTGGTCGTATTCCAGGAGTTCATGTCAACTTCCAAAAATTGTTTTCTCCTGGCATTTTTCTTTTTGTTAGGCACATCAACTATGCATACTCTTTAGTGAGGTCACCCTTGTTGTGTGTGATGTGGCATTCCTTCCTGATGCTTTAGACTAAATGATGATTAGTTGGGGGTTTTTCTCCCCAAATATGGCACCCACTGCATTAAAGCCAAGATCGAAGTGAACAATTACCTGTTTTGTTCTTTCTTCCAATCTCGAATTTTCAGTATGTGTGTTAATGTTCAGTATGTGTGTTAGCAGCTTTTCTGCTAAGGACCTTAGATTCCAGAGCATATGTTGGCAAAAGTCCACCATTGATAGATGAATGGATAAAGGAGATGTGGAATAGATACACACTGGAATATTATGCAGCCGTGAGAAAGAATACAGTCTTGCCATTTGCAACAACATGGATGGACCTAGAGGGCATTGTGCTAAGTAATATAAGCCAGAGAAAGACAAATACTGTATGATTTCATTGAGATGTGGAATCTCAAAAAACAAGTGAACAACAATGATAAAAACCAGAAGCAGACTCAGAGATTCCAAGAACAGTGATTGTTAGAAGGGAGGGGGTGGTGGTGGGAAGATGGGCAAAATAAGGAAAGGGGATTAAAAAGTACAGACTTGAAGTTATAAAATAAATAAGACATGAGGATACAATGTACATAGGGATAGAGTTAACATGTAACAAGTTCGTATGGTTATAGATGGTGGTTAGATTTATTGTGGTCATCACTTTGTAATGTAAATGTTGAATCACTGTGTTGTTCACCTGAAACTAATGTAACACTGTGTGTGTACTATACTGCAATAAAAAAAAGTTCACCAGAAGGCACAATACATTTATTTTTATTTTTTAGTGTTTATTATTCATTTTGAGAGGGAGAAAGTGAGTGAGCGTACAAGCAGGGGAGGGATAGAGAGAGAGGAAGAGAGAAAAAGAATCCCAAAGAGCCTCCTAGCACAGAGCCCTGTATAGGGCTCGATCTTACAAACCATGAGATCATAACTGGAGCCAAAATTAAGAGTTGGATACTTAACCAGCTGAGCCACCCAGGTGCCTCCGGAAGGCACAATACACTTAAAAGTCATTTGAAAACCGCAAAGTCTTGTAAATGTGAAGGCTGCTGTCATAATTAGAAGGTTCATTATTTAGCTGCAAAAGAGGTGTGTTTTACTTAAGTCCAGGTCTTATTTTCTACAGGAATTTGGTAATAGCATCCCAGCATGACAACATGAAGATGATGTTATTACACATTCAGGCCTGGCTTCTTTCCTGTTTCCATAAGACAAGCAAGAGAAAACCCAACACACACACACACACACACACACACACACACACACACACACCCCTTTATAATATGTATAACTTAAGGAAAAATGCAGAATCTCTGACGAAAAATTGCTAAAAAGCAACTTTCCCAGAAAACTGTAACAGCATATTACTACTCTACACCAAAAACCATGAAATAAGCCATTATTAGTCAATAATTTTAGCAACCTCCATGATTTACAACGAAAGAGCTATTTACTTTAAGGACTATTAAAAAATGAGCACATAAGGGTCTTTTTTCACTTATGTACATTGAATCAGAATATTAGGCACTCGGAATCAGACTATTTTATCGTGTAGCGTTAGCACGTACTATAAAATGCTTAGTGTATAAGGAATAGACACAGCAGCATTGTGAGAGCAGCTTTGTCAACCAGAAAATAAAGCCCTCTCTGTCCATCAGGTCACTTGTGGGTAGCAATTATGAACTAAGAAAAGGAGCTGTGCTTCTCTATTTTCTGTTAAAAACCAAAGAGAAAACAAGATTAAACATCACTCCTATCATGCACTAACAGTTTTTTTCAATAATTTATTTATTTTTTTATAATTTATTTCCAAGTTAGTTAGTGCATGATGCAACAATGATTTCAGGGGTAGATTCCTTAATGGCCCTTACCCATTTAGCCCATCCCCCTTCCCACAACCCCTCTAGTAACTCTCTGTTTGTTCCCTGTATTTAAGAGTCTCTTCTGTTTTGTCCCCCTCCCTGTTTTCATATTATTTTTGCTTCCCTTCCCTTATGTTCATCTGTTTTGTGTATTAAAGTCCTTATAAGAGTGAAGTCATATGATACTTGTCTTTCTCTGACTGACTAATTTCACTTAGCATAATACCATCCAGTTCCATCCACGTAGTTGCAAATGGCAAGACTTCATTCTTTTGATTGCCATTGTGTATACATACCACATCTTTATCCATTCATCCATCGATGGACATTTGGGCTCTTTCCATACTTTGGCTATTGTTGATAGTGCTGCTATAAACATCGGGGTGCATGTGCCCCGTCAAAACAGCATGCCTGTATCCCTTGGATAAATACCTAGTAGTACAATTGCTGGGTTGTAGAGTAGTTCTATTTTTAATTTTTTGAGGAACCTCCATACTGTTTTCCAGAGTGGCTGCACCAGCTTGCATTGCCACCAACAATGCAAAAGAGATCCTCTTTCTCTGCATCCTCACCAACATCTGTTGTTGCCTGAATTGTTAATGTTAGCCATTCTGACAGGTAGGAGGTGGTATCTCACTGTGGTTTTGATTTGTATTTCCCTGATGATGAGCGATGTGGAGCATTTTTTCATGTGTCGGTTGGCCATCTGGATGTCTTCTCTGGAGAAGTATCTATTCATGTCTTTTGCCCATTTCTTCACTGGATTATCTGTTTTTTGGGTGTTGAGTTTGATAAATTTTCTATAGATTTTGGATACTAACCCTTTATCTGATATGTCATTTGCAGATATCTTCTCCCATTCTGTTGCCTTTTAGTTTTGCTGATGGTTTCCTTCGCTGTGCAGAAGCTTTTTATTTTGATGAGGTCCCACTAGTTCATTTTTGCTTTTGTTTCCCTTGCCTCTGGAGACGTGTTGAGTAAGAAGTTGCTGCGGGCAAGGTCAGAGAGGTTTTTGCCTGCTTTCTCCTTGAGGATTTTGATGGCTTCCTGTCTTACCTTTAGGTCTTTCATGCATTTTGATTTTTGTGTGTGTGTGTGGTGTAAAAAAGTGGTCCAGGTTCATTCTGCTGCATGTTGCTGTCCGGTTTTCTCAGCACCACTTGCTGAAGAGACTGTCTTTTCCATTGGATATTCTTTCCTGCTTAGTCAAGGATTAGTTGGTCATATGTTTCTGGGTCCCGCTAACAGTTTTGAAGTACACTATTTGTACAAAGAAAGGCCAGGAACAAAAATATTTTTACAGATGATGGTGGGCTGGAGGTGACGGGAGTTGTTTCCAGCAGCTCACAAGAGATGATTGTATGCATCTCTTCCCAAACACTTGTCCAGAGATGTTGAGATTGTACCTTGAAATCAGTCATGGTGGGAGTATTTACACCCCAGAGATTGGCAAATGCTGCAAATCAGTGCTCCTACCTCCCCCCAAAAGAGCTGTTGTTAAACATTTTCTAGCATGCCACTGAGATTCAAACACGAGTGTGGACAGATCACAACTTCCTGATGGAACCTTATCATTGCTGGCACTATGCAAAGTTGCAGAAATCTCTTCCAGGTCCTTTGGAAATCTTGCAGATAGTCTAGTATTAAAGCGAAGTTCTCATCCGGAAGTTCCACGCAGAGGTGCAAAGGCCAGTATTGCTTGGATGCATACAGATAATCTCAGTAAACGTAGTGCGGCATAACCCTGGGATAAGGGTATGTCAGCGTGGTCTGTAAGAACTCCACGATGCTGTGATCTCAGAGCTGTAGAGCGGCTGAGTGCCCGGCATCTGAGAGAGTATGCATTTATGTGTGCCGTCATTTCACTCCAGCATACTCCTCATTGTCTATGTGCCCTTGAAAATGCTTGTAATTTGTATAATCCTCAAGGATGACTCCACATTCCTTTTGGTAAGACGATAAAAGCAGCTTTGTTTGGTAACCAAGATCCTGCCATCCATAAGTCATGGTTTTGACTAGTCAGGAAATTTTAACTTCCCCTCTGTTCTGGGTGTTCCTTTGCTTTCAGTGATGGGGTGCACTTAAGTCCTTGTTGTCTTAGTTTTTTTTTTTAAGATTACAAAACTTTTTAAAAGTAATCTCGACATCCCATGTGGGGCTCGAACTCAGGACCCCAAGACAGAGAGTCACGTGCTCTATTGACAAGCCGGCCAGGTGCCCTGTGTCCTTGTCTTCTGAGGTGACTGAGAGATCTCACTAGTTTGGTCACCAACTCCATTTTCAGGTTTCTGTTTGTTCTTTTTCATTTTTATTCTAACTTCTTTCTTTTCTTGTCTCTAACTTTTTCTTACCAGATGTCTTCTGTCCTGGGGAAGCCCCTCTCACCATCCCCTCTGCATATAGTTGTTGATTGGCTTTAGAAGTTCTCTCTCTGAAGATTGGTGTCTGTGTTTTTGAAAACCCTGCTTTTCTTTCTTGCTTTCTTGCTTTCTTGCTTTCTTGCTTTCTTTCTCAATGTTTGTTTATTTTTGAGAGAGAGAGAGAGAGGCAGAGTGTGAGTGGGAGAAGGACAGAGAGAGGGGGACAGAATCTGAAGCAGACTCCAGGCTCTGAGCTGTTAGTACAGAGCCCAACACAGGGCCTGAACTCTCGAACAACAAGATCCTGACCTGAGCCAAAGTTGGCTGCTTAACTGACTGAGCCACCCAGGCACCCTTAAAACCCTGCTTTTTGAATGAAACACATTTATCCTTTTTTTCTTTTTAAAGTTTATATATTTTGAGAGAGACAGAGCACAAGTGGAGGAGGGGCAGAGAGAGAGAGAGAGAGAGAGAGAGTGCAAGAGAAAGAATCCCAAGCAGGCTGTGTGCTAAGCAGGCTCTGTGCTGTTAGCACAGAGCCTGACATGGGGTTTGAACTCACAAAACCATGAGATCATGACCTGAGCTGAAACCAAGAGTTGGACGCTTAACCGACTGAGCCACCCAGACGCCCCGACCTTTTTCATTTCATCTGCTCTAATATATAAAGATTCTTGCTTGTTGTCTGATGATCTTCCCACAGAGAAGGATCCATGCAAGTAAAGTGGCTGCTTGCTCTCCTGGAATTAGACTTCAGGGCCTGCTTCGTGCTATTTGTGATTTGCAGCCTCCCTCCTCCTCCCACCACCCGTGATCCCCCAGCTAATACTTCTTTCAGGACCCTGCTTGTGAAACATGCCTGTATGAAGTCATTCACTCACTCAACAAATATTTTTGGGGACACACCGTATACCAAACATCATATTAGGTGCGGGGGATACTCTTATACTCTAGTAAGGGTACACTGAAAATAAGCCCTTTTCGGGGGACCTGAGGGCTCAGTCAGTGGAGTGTCTGACTCTTGATTTCGGCTCAGGTCATGATCCCAGGGTTGGGGGATCGAGCCCCGCACTGAGCTCTGCACTGAGCGTGGAGCCTGCTTACAATTCTCTCTCTCCCTCTGCGTCTCTACTCCGCTTGTGCCTCTCATGAGAAGAAAAGCCCTTCTTAGAGAATTAAAATATGGTGATGTGTGTGAGGCTAACACAAGAGAGGGCTGGCAGACAGGCACAGGTGGGGGCTGGCGCCCTGGCCGGAGTAGGCAGCAGCCTGGCAGCGTCGGGAGGTAATAAGCCACAAGGTGGGAGCTGGAGAGAATGTTTCTCATTGTCAGAGATGGACGGGCAGGTGTGGAGAGGGACAAAGCTAGAGTGAAATGGACCGCATGTTAGAGTTGAAGGTATTGATACGAAATTGTGGATATACATAAAAAGTATAGACCTGTGTGTACGTGTGTATACTATGTGTGTGTATGCATGCATGTGTGCGTGCATCTGTGTGTGTATGTGTGCACACACATATGCTTGCTGGTCTGTGTTTGTGTGTGTGCATATGTATGTGTGCATGTGCACATGTTGTCTAGCTCTGTCCACTGAAACAGACTGGGAACAGCAATACCCCAGTACTGAGCACATCTAGAGCCCAGACCTCGGATTCCAGATGCCACTCTCTGCTTGAAGAAATGATGGATTCTAGGGCTGAGGCAAAGTATAAGATGAGCCTGGAATATCTTGTGTCAGAAAGAAAAAAATGCTCAAAGAATGATGGGAACCTGGCAAGGACACAAGAAACCAGCTTGAAGGGCTCCCCTGGGCCAAATCTAGAACAAGTTGAGCATGAAAATAAACTCTGGTAGTTATGGATTATAACCTGCTGTACAAAAAAGGAACTCCTGACTCCACATTGATATTCACAAATGAGTGAATAAATAAACGGGGAGAAGAGAAGAGAAAGCTCCTCCGTGAGTCAACTAATAATGTCGAAGGAGTGATGGTATCAGACAGTCACCATTGGCAGCTGTTGGAGGAGTAATTAAATAAGACACATTATTGAGTGCCAGAACTAGTGGATAAAAGTGGGGCGAGAAATGGGATTTTACATAGTCTCAATTTATCTCCTCCAATTTCAAAGATAAGAAGTGACTTTGCTGGGAGGCACCAGCAGAGTTGCTACATGGAAAGTTGATGGGAGGGGAGAAAGAGTGGACTGAAGGGGGCCAATTTGAAGCCTGTAACAGAGAGGGTGGAGGCTTCGAAGAAGGCCATTGTGGTGGAGTTAGAAGAGAGGGACGGGATTTGGCCTTTTGGGAAGGAGGATTGGCAGAGCGCGGTGATGTGCTGAGAAGCGGTGATGTGCTGAGAAGCGAGGGAAAGAGAGAGGATTGAGGATGATTTGTTGATCTTTGCCTTGAACACCTGGGCGGATGCTGGGCTGGGAAAGTCAGAGACAGGTAAGGTGGGAGTGAGGGATTGGAAATTGAGAGTTCTGTTTGACCATGTTGAGTTTAAGATCCAGGGGTGATGTGAATTTACCAAAGCTGTCTAATAGGTAGTTGGACGTGAGTCAAGGGTGGCTCGGAAAGGTAAAAGCTGCAGACAGAGGCCAGTAGTCATCAATGGATTGGCAGCATTTAAATCCATGAGATGAGAAGAGGCCACCCTGGGAAAGCATGAACCCGGGAAGAACGAGGGCTCAAGTCAGAGTCCTGGACACTCCAGCATGTAGAATTCCTGGAGGAACCAGGGCTGGGAGAAAACCAGGAGGGTTTGGTGTCATGAAAGCCAAGGGAAGAAAATGGAATAGTCAGCCAGTGGGGTTGAGAGATCAGGTAAGATTAGAGCGAGAGGTGGCCTTTGAATTTGGTAACACAGAACCCATCCCCTGTTCATCAAACTGTACCAACTGCCTGTTTTTTTTAAGCTTATTTATTTATTTTGAGAGAGAGACTGTGTGAGTAGGGGAGGGGGAGAGAGAGAGAGAGAGAGAGAGAGAGAGAGAGAGAGAGAGAGAATCCCACTGTCAGCATGGAGCCCAATGTGGGGCTCAAAGTCATGAAACAGAGATCATGACCTGAGCCAAAACCAAGCGTCAGACGCTTAACTGACTGAGCCACCCAGGCACCCCCAAGTGCCTGTTGAATACCAAATATCATGCTAGGCAGTAGGGGAAGAGAGACAAGTAAGAGACAAAAATAAGGTGTGATGAGGGGCACCTGGGTGGCTCACTCGGTTGAGAGCCCGACTTCAGGTCATGATCTCATGGTTTGTGAGTTCAAGCCTCACATCGGGCTATCGGCTGTCAGCACAGAGCCCACTTTGGATCCACTGTCTCCCCCTCTCTCTGCCCCTCCCCTGCTTGTTCTCTGTCTCAAAGTAAATAAATAAGCAAAAAAAAAAAAATACAGGGTGATGAGTACTCTGATAATGGCAACCACAGGGGTCCATAGGGGAGATGTACCTTAGCCCAAATTTGTAGGTGATGAGTGAAGGGAGGCTTCCAGGAGTTCCGTGCTGATGCTGAGCGTTAGAGGATGAGTGAGGATTACCTGGAAGTGTGGAGAGTTTGCTTTAGGCAGAGGAAACCCACATGCAAAGTCATGGAGACATATAAAGCACTGTACTTAGAGAATTTAAGTAGACTGGTCTGGGTGGGCTGCAGAGTTATGTATGAAGGAGCAAAGTAGGACGAGGTAGTAGAAGTAGCCGGGGGGCAAATGATTGAAGTCCTGTGTTTCTAACCAGAGATTACCTGCTAGCCTGCAGAAAAGGAGAGGACACAAAGCCAATCATATTAGCGATACCCCAGATGGAAGAATGTGGCGGAACACCAGGCTGACTCTGGCCATGCTGTGCAAAGTCCACTTGTTTGTGCCCCCTTTGGCTCTTGCAGATCCACACTCAAGTTTGTGGGAAGCTGTCCTTGGTTCCAAAGCTGGGAAGTGACTCGATGAACACAGCTGTTAGGATTAATAGAACAGCAGTGGGCAAGGTGGCTTGGAGGAGATGCTGGAGTCAGGACTACCAGGCTGTAGTAGCACAGAGTCATGAAGTCAGAAGAGACTAGATAAAGGTAAAAAGCAGGCATCCGGAAGGAAAATCTCGGTCTAAGAGATTTATAAGGGTGACATACGCAAAGCATCCTTTGGGATGAGGATAGGATATTAAGAGCTTCCTATTTAGATCTGAGATCTGTGTATATCTGATAAACCATAATGGTATCTCTTATTTTAAGGTGCATAGTACGTTACTGACTAGCAGGCGTTTTCATTTGAACCTGAGGTTGGCATTGTTTTCCTACCTTTAATAAAGGAAGCGGGATGGAGGATAGGGACTAGGCCGAAGTTACACACTAGGAGTAATGGAGTAGGCCCTGAGCCAAGATCTTGTAATTTTGATTTCGACGGGTGGTTACGCTACCAAGAGACATCCTGGAATACGTTTCCCATCTGGAAGGATTTATGGTTGAGCCCAATTAGGAGACAGTGTACCTCCAGAGATGGAGCTGTTAGCCACAAACCCGACTTTCACCACCAGAGGGCGCTCTTACCCAAGGGAAAGTTGGCGGTCCCCACAGTGAAGAACTCTGCTAATGCGCTTCTTTTCCTGAGGTTGTTCTTTAGGAACTGCATGCAGTGTGAAGAACCCTATGGTAGCAGCTCAGGAACTGCGGCGTGTGCAGAGGTGACCTGTAGCTTTCTGCAGCCTGTGTCAGGGAGGCGAGATTTATAGGGAGAATTCTCTCCCAAATAATCCCAGATGATGCCTTTGTGGAAGGAGGAACAGGCAGTTCAGAAATGGAGATATTCTGGTGACGGTTGAAGACAGACAGGGTACTTCCTGCTTTTCTGATGCAGGATTTGTTTCCAGGAGCTGTAGGTTTCTCTGCAGGGATGACTCTTGGTTGATTCATGGGTAAATTCTCCAGGAGGTCATATTTAAGAATTTTGATTTTGCCTTGCTGGGACAACTTTTTGCACAGTTATAAAGGCAGTCGTCTGAGCCTTCCCTTTCCTCTTTGGTGCACAAGCTCACTCATGATCTCTCTCTTTCTCTCACTTCTTTTCCTCCTTCCTCTCTTTCCTTCCTAGCTTCCTTACTCACCAGAATTACTTTAGTAAAGAATAGGAACTCATTCACCTTGAGGGTAGTTCATACTGACTTAAAAATATTACCTCCTGGGAGGACATGTATTATAATAGAAATTAAGGTCTTAAACCAAGGAATTGAAGATTTAGAGATACACGGAGCAGCATCCAGTGGGCCTGGGTTGGAGGATACTAGCTTCTTCCTGGAGTTTTAAAGAAGTCATTTTCTCATGAGCAGTCCTGTATTTGCCCTGAACTTTTATAGCTCCCCCCACTGGAATCTCTTAGTGGTGTCATTAGTGTTCTATTCAGCAGGAAAGTGGGAAAACTGTGTAGTAATCTGGCCTGAATAATTTGAAGAAACATCTCTCTTCCTCTCCTTTCTTTTCCCATTTTCAGTGGCCACCCACTCTCAAGCCCTGGGACGGTAGCAGAAGTAATCCAAGGCCCGATAGTGGAGCTGATTTTCTGTGCCTCCGCTGGCTTTTCCTCTTCCAGGCATGGCCTCTGGGTTTGCTGGGACAAAAGCAGACGCTAGCCAGTCAGAGCTCACTTTCTGGATGCCCTGTCAGGGCTCTGTCAGGATGGGCAGGTGGGGTGGGAACATCAGATTTATTATATATGTCTTTTTCAGTAGCTCTTTTCTTGAAATTCTTCTATAGCTTTACCCTTGAGGGAAATTTGGCCTAAAATAAAGACATTCCAGTTTATACCCTCAGGAAAACAAGACGTCCATAAGCAGTTAGAGGCTTGGTACTCCTGGATGGCTCAGTTGGTTCAATGTCCAACTTCGGCTCAGGTCATGATCTCACGGTTCATGAATTCAAGCCCCACATTGGGTTCTCTGCTGTCAGCACAGAGCCTACTTTGGATCCTCCATTTACCCCTCTCTATGCCCCTCCCTTGCTTGTGCTGTCTCTCTCTCTCTCTCTCTCTCTCTCTCTCTCTCTCTCTCTCTCAAAAATAAATAAACATTAAAAAGAAAGGAAGCTAGAGGCCTCTGATGGTCTCCCAGTGAACACTGTCAGGATGGGCAGGTGTAGGATAGGTCACTGTCCCAGTGAACACTGTCAGGGTAGGTCTTACTTTTGTTTGGTAAGAGCTGAGAGACATAATTTAGCCTTTTTCTTCATTGGGTTCTTCCATTTTTTTTCTTGTAACAGATGCTTTCCTTTTGGGCTTGGGGCAACAGTGTCAATGCCATGGACTCAGCCACACAGTTGTCCAACCAGTGGGTTTTAGACAACTTCTTTTTTATGGTCTAGTTCTAATGATTTAAGCTGGGAGTGGGGTAGGGCAGGTATTGAAGAGACTTGGTCACATTCTGTTTTCTGCAGTTGGTCCTTTTCTAGATCTTTCCAACAGTGGTTTCCATAGTAAATCACAAGGAATATGTGATGGGTGGGGTCATTGGGCTGGGCACACCTATCCCACGTTTCTGTCTGTAGCCTAGTCTTCCACCTTCAGAGCCTTGCCTCTCTTACCCTTTAAGGTTTTGCAGGCTTTAGGAATCATCTATTAAAATTCAGTGATTCCAGGGAAAGCTCACAGCTTAGCTTTTAACAGGTACTGCCTTAGTTTTTAATGGATAATTTAGCAGATATTAGAGTCATGGGAGGTTTTCTGTTGGAGGATCTTCAGACATTGGTCACTTTACAAATGAAGAAATGGAGGCTAGAGAGAGAGAAAACCGTAAGGTTACAAAGCAGAACTAGGGCTACAGTTTAATTCAGTTTCTAGGCTGGTGACTTTTCCCCCTCTATTACCGTGTGAATGAGACTATGGGGTGTGAAGGTGGGGGGGGGAAGGGAGGAGGGAGGAAACGAGGTGGTTAGTTAGCCAACATTCACTCAAAAGCTGTGTATTTTTGGACATTGCTGTTCTCGGCATTGAGATAGGTATTGCAGATATTAAAGACAAATAGGGGGGTGCCTGGGTGGTTCAGTCGGTTGAGCTTGATTCTGATTCAGGTCATGATCCTGTGGTTGTGGGATCAAGCCCCGCATCCTAAGATTCTCTCTCTCTCTCTCTCCCTCTGTCCCTCCCCACCACTCCAACCCCGAGCCCCCCCCCACCACCCCCTCCTCCCTCCCCCGCACCCCCCTCCCCCCCCCCCTCCCCGGCCTCTGCTGGCTCAAGTGCTCTCTCTCTTAAAAAAAAAAAAAACAAATAAGACATAGTCACTTTTCTTCTGAGCTCCCAGTCCCATGGCTGGGGTAGGCAAACAAACTGATGATGGTAATGAGTGTGATGGGAGAAGTAAGTCAGTCACAGGTGTGTTTGGGAAGGATGGTCAGTTGTCAGGATTCTTTTGCTGGCAAGTGACAGAAAGCTCAAACCAGCTTGAATCAAAGAGAGAATTCCCTGATTAACATAACAAGGAAGTCAGGAGGTATTTCTGGTTTCAAACACACCTATGTTCAGGGTCTCGGAAACACTATCAGGACAGTGTCTTTTCACTCTTTTTTCTTCTGTGTTGAACGCATTTCCTGATGTGTCACATCATTTCCTAACGATGCAAGGATGGACCAGGCAGCTGTCTTGCGTGTTACCCACTTAGGAAAGAAGGTGCTTTTCTGTGAAGAAGATCTCGTTGTGCTGTCTTGGATCATATACCCATTCTAAGCAGCCAGGGGAAATGGGAGCCTCCTGTTGGCCAGGTCTGGGTCAAATGCTTAATCTGGACCCCAAGAAATGAGATTTGCCCCATTCGAACAATATGGATTGTTGTGGAGGGGGATTTCTTTGGGACATACGAAAATAATACAGACTCTAGCAGCAACTGGAGAAAGGTGGACAGGAGTAAGAGGGGGTTGTTCTGTTTCAGAACCCAACTGGGTATACTACAGTACAGTTCTTTATTTCTTTTAATGTGTATTTATTTTTGAGAGACAGGAGACACACAGTGTGGGAGAGGGGGAGGGGCAGAAAGAGGGAGACCCAGAATCTGAAGCAGGCTCCAGGCTCTGAGCTGTCCACACAGAGCCTGACGTGGGGCTCAAACCCAAGAACCATGAGATCATGACCTGAACCAAAGTTGGACACTTAACCGACTGAGCCACCCAGGTGCCCCTACAGTACAGTTCTGACGCTAACCACTTGGAGTTAACGTTAGACTTTACAAATTAAAGGGTCGATCTTCCACAAGACTGCCCTTTCTTCAGATGTAAGCTGTACTTGCGGGGTCCCCGGGTCACCTGCTTTTCTAAGTGACTATTAATTTGGGGGTTTTCATAAACTGCTCAGTATCGGTAATTTGCCAGAACAACTCAGAGGATTCAGAAAAGTGCTATATTTCTGATTACAGTTTTGTTATAAAGAATGCACATTGAGTGAGTTCTTGGGAGGGACCATAGACCTTCCACACTGCGTCCTGGTAGAGTCAGGGTCCATCCCCCTCCTAGCACATCAGTATGCTTACCAGTCGAAAAGCCCTGGGAGCTTAGGTGACCAAAGTTTTTATTGGGGTTTCATTACAGAGGCATGATTAATTAACGCATTGGCCAAATGGCTCAATTCAATCTTCAGTCATACTCCCCTTCCTGGAGGTCTAGCAACTGAAAGTCCCAACCCTTTTTCTGGTAATCAGTCCCTGTCATGAAATTACCTAGGGGCCTACCATGAGTGACATCATTAGCATAACAAAGACACTTTTATCACTCAGAAAATCTGAGGGATTTTTAAGATCTACTCTGAAGAACAAAGACCAGACAAATTCTTCACCTACAGAAGTTCAGGAAGGCATCTTAGTACTATTTAAGTTGAGTTTTCATAGTGGCAAAGAACACATCTGTATGAAATCAATACCTGAAAAAGAAGGGTAATTCTAACGGACTAGAAGGACAATGTGAGGCAAAGGAGAGGGCTATGAAGAAGGACAGTGTCCACACCTAGCAATGCTTTGTAAGTCTTCTATCTTATGGGGGGGAGCCATGAAGGATCTGAATTTTAACATTATGTCCCTAGCACTGATATGGAGGGTAGAGGCAAGGTGAGCAAGATGAAATGAGGAGAGTATAGTAAATCAGGCAAGAATTCAGTTTCCAGAGTTACCTACTTCACTATTTTGCCAAGGACAGAACCTTGACCTCTTATTAGTGTCCTAGGGTTGTGTAACAAACTGCTACAAACTGGGTGGCTTAGTATGACAGAAATTACTCTCTCGCAGTTTTGGAGGCCAAAATTCCAGGCTCAAGGTGTCAGAGAGGTTCTGCCTAAGGGAGAGTCTATCCATGCCTTTCTCGTAGCTTCTGCTGGTTGCCAGTAACTCTTGGTGTTCATTGGCTTGCAGATGTATCACTCCAATCTCTGTGTTTATCATTACATGTTGTTCTTACGTGTCTTTGTGTACAAATTTCCTTTTCTTATAAGGATACCAGTCATTACATTAGGGACTGCCCTAATTCAACGTGGCTTCATCCTAACTTGATTATATCTGAAAAGACCTAATTTCCAAATAAGGTCACATTCACAAGTACTAAGTGTTTGGACTACAACATATCTTTTGGGGGGGGGTGCAAAATTTAGCCCATAGCATGCCCAAATCCTTCCTGGGCACAGAAAGGAAAGTGATCTGTGTAGCTTCATAGTATCATACCTGTTTCCTCAACCTCATTCATACAAAGCCCATAAGCTCGGACAGCATTTTGGGTGGAGTATCTTTTCCTTTACTGATTGAGTTGAGCCAAGATGGGTGGATAGTGTTGCTCTTGATATTATCTTGGCGGAGACTCTGCTCCTTCCTTCTCCCAAGTATGTTATGAATTGGGAGAAGGGGAGACTTTGAGTACACACTTCCCCTGTACCAACCTGTACATAGCACTCTTACTTCTCTAGGGAAAATGGATAATGGATGATCCTAAGCCCAATGACTACTCTTCTCTTATTGGAAGAAGGGTGATGATACGAAATCCCCATAAGATGACTTTACTGTCTGTTCTCCTTACCATCTCTCACCTTCTCAACCAGTACATTAAATGGCAAACCTCAGTCTAGTATCTTTCTGTGCTTTAAGTTGTAACTCTTTGTCATCAAAGTATTTTACTGATCGCGTCTCATTCTAAACATGCAGCTGTGTGTTTGGAGTTTTAAGATTTGTTCAATATTGGTCGAGCCAGATTCTTCCAGTGTGTAAGTGACATCCTAGGAATCACTTAGACACCTTCAGGGAGTCAATTTGTTAAATGGTACTCCAGTGCCTTGAAGAGATCACATGCACCATAGGGAGAAGCTAAACTTTTGAGGTCACAGATGTTGCCGTGTTTCACCAAGGGTAGCCGACTTCCTGTCTCTTTGGAGCCAGTACTCTGCTATCAGGCATGGCTGGCAATTCTGTTCTCCTTTGTAAAGATTTCATGCATTTTTTTTTTTGCTTCTGTTGAACATGAATTGCTGAAAATTAAGGCAAAAGAGTTACATTTTTAAATTCATTTTTAGAGTTGAAAATGAGGTCTATGAGGGGCTGACTCACAGAGGGGCTGATTTATCCTAGTTTTCTCTGGACTTTCCTGGTTATAAAACTAAAAGTTCCACACCTCAGGATTCCTTTCAGTCACCCTATCCCTTAAACAAGACCACAAATTCCTTAATGGCAGAGAGATAACTTTATCTGTTTTCCGTGTCCACCATTTTGTCCTGTATTCTCCCCCATTACAATATCAAGCATACATTTTAGCAAACATCTATAGTCCAGAAGAATGTCATCTAAGATGCCAGACCTAAAAGCAGCAGTATTTGGCTTTGTTCTTTCAATGTTCTGAATACTGAAGAGACCGAGATGATTGGGAGAGGGAGAGTAATGGAAATGGAGGATGCAAATTCAGAATACTATTTATGGTCTAAGAAGAGTCTTTGGTTGAGTTACTGGATTTTCTCCAAGGGTCAAACAGCTCCAAAGTTCCAGAGGAAGCCTCTGGAAAGGAATTTTTCAGGAGAAATCACTATGTAAATTTCCCCAATGAGATCAAAGCAAGTGTCCATCTGGTGATGTCCTGTTCCGTCTCCTTTCACCCCTGGAGATCATCCCTCCGATGAATTTACGGACTGTGATCAACCAAATACTTGTCACAGTATCATAGCTAAAGTATAGTCACATGCTTGTTGTTATGGCAACCATCAATAATATTAATAAAACTCTGTCTGGTTGAACCAGATGAATGGAACATGTAAACACAGACGAGAATAGCCATATCAGATCTCAACACAGAACAACATAAGCACAACAGTCTGTATGCTGGTTATCATCTTCACCCCACCCCAGCAGCCACGTCTGCCTTGCTTTATGCCTGAAACACCCATTGATTTCTGTTTGGGGGCTATATATGTGTGTATACAGCAGGAAGGGGCCCTTTTTGATCTCTAAAATGAGAGAAAAAGAGAAATGGTTTACCATGAGTTGAGAATTTTGTGAAACTAGGTGTTCCCTGTGTGATATTTGTACATTCTTCGCCAATCATGGTCATCACAAAATACATTGTATGCAAAGCTTGTTTTAAGTGTTCATTTTGCACATGTTAGTGACCTAAATAGTGGCTGATTTTAGCTGGAGGGTCAATGAGCAATAGCCTGGTGATCGGTGCATTTACTTAGATTCTCATTTCATAGTATAGGATAATCAGCCTTACCTTACAGGCTGTTAGGACAATTATTTATTTATTTATTTACATCCAAGTTAGTTAGCATATAGTGCAATAATGATTTCAGCCTATTGGGATAATCTAATAAAATAAGGTAAGCAAGGTCTTAGTGTAGTGATGTAAGTGCTCCATAAATCAAATTTCATGGAAGGTTATTTAACATAGCGGCTATGGACTTCAAAGTTCCTTCAAATTTCCGGTTTTCATTTTCCAGCTGTGCATCCTTGGACAAGTTTTGTAAATCTTTCTCAGCTTTAGATGAGTTTCTTCATCTACTGAATGGAGAGCTTAATAGTACCCACATTCTAGGATTTTTGTGAGAATTATCTACCAAAGGTGATTACTTCAGTGCCTAAGACTTGGTCGAGACTCAAGAAACAGTAGCTGTTGCTAATATTTCTAGTAATAGTGCTGTTGTCACTGTGAATTGCCCAGTGATGTGGTGGAACAGTCTTGCAGGACTTGGAGGAGAAAGTTTTGGTAGTGGTGGGGGAGATGGGGTAGGTTTATGCAGCTAATGATCATAACTTTTCTTTGGTAAGTACTGATGCTACAAAGCCAAGGGGACTTCAGTAGATCCCAGTCTACCTTGGTGACACATTGGAAGCAGTATTTGAAATTCTATCTCTAATTTTTCAATTTCACTTCCAAAATCCTAGGTATAAATTAATGTTACAAGTCATCAGATTCTATTCTTTATTGTTCCTAGACTTAAAGCCCATTTCTGATCATCTTCTGGGTTTTTCCTTCCTACGTGTTTGTACTGTCCGTCCTTATCTTTGCTATTTCTCTTCTTGTCTTTTTGCTCTCTGGGACCAGGATTTTGGTAATTTGCACTTTTCAGCAGGCAGAAAAGTTTACTACAAGGGAGAGGAATGAGAAGCTCTTTTCCTGACACCATCCAACCATGATGTTCCTGGTCTCCCAAAGATCTTTAGCCTGTAATAATCCTCCTTCTCCCAAAATTCTTTCTCTCTCTTTCTTTTGCTTTTGTTCTTTCTTTCTTTCTTTCTTTCTTTCTTTCTTTCTTTCTTTCTTTCTTTCTTTCTCTTTCTGCCTCCCTCCCTCTTTCTTTCTTTCTTTCTTTCTTTCTTTCTTTCTTTCTTTCTTTCTTTCCCTCCCTCACTCCCTCCCTCCCTCCCTCCCTCCCTCCCTTCCTTCCTTCTTTCCTTCCTTTCTCAGTCATAACAAGACATCTGTTTTTAAGAGGATTCATTGGAACAGCCATGCCCTGCAGAGGACTGACATTTTAGAGATTTTCTTAGCTTTCCATCAAAGAGGAGCATTTGTTTGCTATTATGATACCCGCTTGCTTCCTTTTCTTATTGTGTCAACAAATGAATCCAATCAATTGATTTTTTTTCTCAGCACTTTGCTCAACAGCTAGCTTAATGGATTAAAAAAACCCCAACAGCAATGAACAAACAGTAATTCTAGAAACAGAACTTCCTTGTTATCTTAGAGTCACTAGGCAGAGCCCTAGACTTTGTTTTTGAGCCCATAGTTTATCTATTGTCCTGGATGGTCTTTGTTTACTCCAGGGTTTCATTTTCCCAGCAGATGGGGATCTCCTTTTCTTTCTTTTAAAGAGAATATTTTCTTTATTATGAAAATTTTATCAATACACATTTGTCCAATGAAAGAGTTTCTACTTTGAATCAAAATTCCAATATTCCACTTCTTGAATTATTGAGTGTCAACTTTCAAACTTAATTTTTTGAGAAACTGTAGGATTTTGTAATTGGCAGGAGCCTTGAAAATTTGCTGTTCCACTTGTCCCATCATTCAGAGAGGAAGATGTGCCTGCAAATATACTTATGAGATAGCCATCCACTCTTTGCATGAACATGGCCTATATACTTACTCAAATATGTGCACCCAAATTTGTTTTTCATATAATGCAAGTATACTGATACTTGCTCATTTGAAATGTTTTTAAACATTTTTTAAAGTTTGTTTATTTATTTTGAAAGAGAGAGAAAGAGAGAGTGCAGGGGAGGGGCAGAGAGAGAGGGAGAGAGAATATCCCAAGCAGGCTCCACACTGTCAGCGCAGAGACCCACATGGGACTTCATCCCATAAGCCGTGAGATCATGACCTGAGCCAAAATCAAGAGTCAGATGCTTAATCAACTGAGCCACTGAGGTGTTCCACTCATTTGACAAAAAAAATTTTTTAATATAATTTATTGTCAAATTGGCTAACATACAATGTGTAAAGTGTGCTCTTGGTTTTTGGGGTAGATTCCCGTGGTTCATTGCCTACATACAACACCCAGTGCTCATCCCAACATGTGCCCTCCTCAATGCCTATCACCCATTTCCCCCTCCCCACCCATCCACCCTATTTGTTCTCTGTAATTAAGAGTCTCTTATGGTTTGCCTCCCTCCCTCTCTGTAACTACTTTTTTCACCCTTCCCTTCCCCCATGGTCTTCTGTTAAGTTTCTCAAGATCCACATATGAGTGAAAACATGTGATATCTGTCCTTCTATGACTGACTTATTTTACTCAGCATAATACCTTCCAGTTCCATTCACGTTGCTGCAAATGGAATGATTTCATTCTTTCTCATTGCCGAATAGTATTCCATTGTATATATAAACCAAATCTTCTTTATCCATTCATCAGTTGATGGACATTTAGGCTCTTCCCATAATTTGGCTGTTGTTGAAAAGTGTTGCTATAAACATTGGGGTACATGTGCCCCTATGAATCAGCACTCCTATATCCTTTGGATAAATTCCTAGTAGTGCTATCGCTGGATCATGGGCTAGTTGAATTTTTAATTTTTTTGAGGGACCTCCACACTGTTTCCCAGAGTGGCTGCACCAGTTTGCATTCCCACCAACAGTGCAAGAGGGTTCCCGTTTCTCCATATCCTCACCAGTGTTTGTAGTTTCCTGAGTTTTTAATTTTAGCCACTCTGACCAGTGTGAGGTGGTATCTCAGTGTGGTTTTGATTTGTATTTCCCTGATGATGAGTGATGTTGAGCATCTTTTCATGTGTCTGTTGGCTATCTGGATGTCTTCTTTGGAAAAGCATCTATTCATGTCTTCTGCCCATTTCTTCACTGGATTATTTGTTTTTCAAGTGTTGACTTTGGTAAGTTCTTTATAGATTTTGGATACTAAAATTTAGCTGATATGGCATTTACAAATATCTTTTCCCATTCTGTTGTTTGCCTTTTGGTTTTGTTGATTGTTTCCTTTGCAGTGCAGAAGATTTTTATCTTGATGAGGTCCCAATAGTTCATTTCTGCTTTTAATTCCCTTGCCTATGGAGATGTGTCCAGGAAGAAATTGCTGCAGACGAGGTCAAAGAGGTTGTTGCCTGCTTTCTCCTCTAGGATTTTTATGGCTTCCTGTCTCACATTTAGGTCTTTCATCCATTTTGAGTTTATTTTTGTTAATGGTATAAGAAAGTAGTCTAGTTTCATTCTTCTGCATGTTGCTGTCCAGTTCTCCCAGCACCATTTGTTAAAGAGACTGTCTTTTTTCCCTTGGATGCTCTTTCCTGCTTTGTAAAAGATTAGTTGGCTGTCCGTTTGTGGGTCCAATTCTGGGTTCTCTATTCTATTCCATTGGTCTATGTGTTTGTTTTTGTGCCAATACCATACTGTCTTGATGATTATAGCTTTGTAGTAGAGGCTAAAGCCTGAGATTATGATGCCTCCCTCTTTGGTTTTCTTCTTCAATATTACTTTGGCTACTCGGGGTCTTTTGTGGTTCCATACAAATTTTAGGATTGTTTGTTCTAGCTTTGAGAAGAATGCTGGTGCAATTTTGATTGGGATTGCATTGTGTAGATTGCTTTGGGTAGTATTGACATTTTAACAATATTTATTCTTCCAATCCATGAGCCTGGAATGTTTTTCCATTTCTTTGTGTCTTCTTCAATTTCTGTCATAAGTTTTCAGCATACAGATCTTTTATATCTTTGGTTAGGTTTATTCCTAGGTATGTTATGGTTCTTGGTGCAATTGTAAATGGGATCGATTTCTTGATTTCTCTTTTTGTTGCTTCATTATTGGTGTATAGAAATGCAACCAATATCTGTACAGTGATTTTGTAACCTGCGACTTTGCTGAATTCCTGTTCAGTTCTAGCAGCATTTTGGTGGAGTCTTTCAGGTTTTCCATGTAGATATCATGTCGTCTGTGAAAAGTGAAATTTTGACTTCTTCTTTGCCAATTTTGACTTCTTCTTTGCCAATTTTGATGTCTTTTATTTCATTTTGTTGTCTGATTGCTGATGCTAGCACTTCCAACACAATGTTAAACAACAGCGGTGAGAGTGGACATCCCTGTCGTGTTCCTGATCTCAGGGGGAAAGCTCTCAGTTTTTCCCCATTGAGGATGATATTAGATGTGGGGTTTTCATATATGGCTTTTATGATGTTTAAATATGTTCCTTCTATCCCAACTTTCTTGATGGTTTTTATTAAGAAAGGATGCTGTATTTTGTCAAATGCTTTTTCTGCATCTATTGACAGATTCATATGGTTCTTATCCTTACTTTTATTAATGTGATGTTTCACATCGATTGATTTGCGAATATTGAACCAGCCCTGCAGCCCAGGAATGAATTCCACTTGATCATGGTGAGTAATTCTTTTTATATGCTGTTGAATTCAATTTGCTAGTATCTTGTTGAGAATTTTTGTGTCATGTTCACCAGGGATATTGGCCTGTAATTCTCCTCTTTGTGGGGTCTCTGTTTGGTTTGGGAATCAAGATAATGCTGGTTTCAAAGAATGAGTCTGGAAGTTTTTCTTTCATTTCTATTTTTTGGAACAACTTCAGAAGGATAGGTCTTCATTCTGCTTTAAATGTCTGGTAGAATTCCCCTGGGAAGCCATCTGGCCCAGGACTCTTATTTGTTGGGAGGTTTTTGATAACTGATTCAATTCAGTTGTTGGGAGGTTTTTGATAACTGATTCACCAGTTATGGGTCTGTTCAAATTTTCTATTTCTTCCTGTTTGAGTTTTGGTAGTGTGTGGGTGTCTAGGAATTTGTCCATTTCTTCTAGGTTGTCCAGTTTGTTGGCATATAATTTTTCCTAGTGTTCTCTGATAATCGCTTGTATTTATTTGTTTTTAAATTTTTAAAATATCTATTCATTTTTGAGAGAGAAAGAGACAGAGTGAGAGCTGGGGAGGGGAAGAGAGAGAGACGGAGACACAGAATCTGAAGTAGGCTCCAGGCTCTGAGCTGTCAGCACAGAGTCTGATGTGGGGCTTGAACTCATGAGTCATGCTATCATGACCTGAGCCAAAGTTGGACGCTTTACCAACCAAGCCACCCAGGCATCCCTAATTGCTTGTTATTTCTGAGGGATTGGTTGTGATAAATACATTTTAATTTGTGATTTTATCTATTTGGGTCTTCTCTCTCTTTTTTTTTTTTTTTTCTTTTTTTTTGTGAGAAGTCTGGCTAGGAGTTTATCAATTTTGTTTATTTGTTCAAAAACTAACTCTTAGTTTCATTGATCTGTTCTACTGTGTGTTTATTTTTGGATTTTATATTGTTTATTTCTTTTTTTTCAATATATATATTGTTTCTTTCTGATCTGATCTTTATTATTTCTCTTCTTCTTCTGGCTTTGGGGTTTTTTTTGTTGTTGTTCTGCTTCAAGTTCCTTTAGGTGTGCTGTTAGTTAGAGTTTGCATTTGGGAGAAGACCTGTTTTCTGAGAGACTCTGAGACACCCCTTGGTCTCTTTGAAGAGACTTTTGTGTGACTGAATATTATTATCAGTCACCACCGTTATTTTCTCTGAGATCTGGACACGGGGTTGTATGGTTATTCCCTCAGCTTTATCTTTCAACTGTGTTCTCCTGACAATGCTCTTGATTTGCTCCTTGCCTGGAAGCCATTTCTTAATTTTACAGTGTTTGCCATCTGAAGTGGCTGTGAGTTTATACAACCAGCAATTCCTGGCTTATTTTTGTTTAATAGCCCTCTTCATTTATGTCTTTCCTCTTGCATTTTACTGTGAGTAACAAGAAGACACCAGTTGGCATCTATAATGTTCTACTTGGAAATCTCCTTAACCAGGGTTTCTACCTTATTAGGAACATTTTCTGCTTTCCATGTAACTGCAGATGATAGTGTTGCTAAACTTTCTGCCCCTATGTAACAAGGATCCTCCTCCTTTTAGTTTCCAACTCCTAACTTCTTTTTTCAGCCTTCAGTAGCAGCATCTCTGAAGTCCATATTTCTACTAAAAATATACTCAAGGGGCGCCTGGGTGGCTCAGTCGGTTAAGCGTCCGACTTCAGCTCAGGTCACAATCTCACGGTCCGTGAGTTCGAGCCCCGCGTCGGGCTCTGGGCTGATGATGGCCCAGAGCCTGGAGCCTGCTTCCGATTCTGTGTCTCCCTCTCTCTCTGACCCTTCCCTGTTCATGCTCTATCTCTCTCTGTCTCAAAAATAAACGTTTAAAAATATATATATATATACTCAAGCCAATTTAGGCTCTCTTTAAACATGTTCCTTAAAATCTATTTGGCCTTGGGGCACCTGGGTGGCTCAGTCAGCTAAGCATCTGACTTCGGCTCAGGTCATGATCTCACGGTTTGTGAGTTCGAGCCCCACGTCGGGCTCTGTGCTGACAGCTCGGAGCCTGGAGCCTGCTTCGGATTCTGTGTCTCCCTCTCTCTCTGTCCCTCCCCGACTAGTGCTCTGTCTCTGTCTCTCAAGAATAAATAAATGTAAAACAACAACAACAACAACAGCAACAAACCTATTTGGCCTCCATCCACTGTCTGGTTCTAAAGCCATTCCATATTTTTAGGTATTTGTTGTGGTACTATAATCTGCATTAGTTACCTGCATATAAATTGTTTCCCCCATATTTAAGGACTTTTAATTACCTCATTTTTTGTGGGTCAGGAATCCAGATGTGGGTTAGCTAGATAGATGCCTTTGCTTCAAGATCTCTCATGAGGCCTCTATTAGGGTTTTAGCTGGGGCTGCTCACGTGAGGTAGAATCTGTTTTTAAGATCACTGTCACTTATACGGTTGTTGACGAGATTTAGTTCCTCATGGACTATTGGATAGAGGGTCTTGGCTTCTCACTAGCTGTTTGGAGGACTCCCCTCAGTTTCTTTCTATGGGGGGTTGCTTCATAGATCAGATAATAAAATAGCAGTGGCTTCACTCGTAATGAGCAAAGAGAGAAAGTCTGCATGACGGAAGCCACATTTCTCTTTAACTTAATCTCAGAAGTGACATACGGTTATTTTTGTTGATTCTATGTTAGAAGTGAGTTACAGAGTCCAGCCCACATTCGGGGCTGTAGGGGATTACACAAGGGTATACATGAGAAGATGTGGGGATCACTGAGGGTCATTTTAGAGTCTGTGCACCACAGGTAGGGAGAGAAAAGAAACACGATGTATGAGAAAGATATAGATGAGGATCACTCTGCCTTGACTCGTAATATCTTTCCGATTTCTAATCACAGCACTCGTGAGGACCAACTGCAGTACTTGCTCTTGGCTTCCATGATACACCCCTACAATCTATGCAATAGATTCTAGTTTTTTCTCTTAGGATAGCTTGAGTGACTTCTTTCACTTGCCACCAAAAAAACCTTGACGAAGACAGGACTGTGGTGATAAGGTACTTGCTGAGCTGATTAAACAAAATATTGATCTTTTCTAGAATGTTCTCAGTGAGACTATGGTGTCATTTTAAACAAATATCACCAGCGGGAATATCTCCTATTTCAATGTTTGGTGTCAACCATAACTTCCAAGGGATAGGATTTCACACAGACTAAGGGGTTAGACCAGAGCCTGGTGGTGTGAGTTGTTTATTGTATCTATTTTTATTCAGTTTTACAATATTTGTGTGAGGAGTAGACTCAGTGCCGTAGGCTCTCACATTCCATGCATAGACAATAGTGCTGAGGGAAGATGCTGAGACTATAATAACTGGGGAAGGGAATTGAAAGTTGCCCACAGCACATTCCTTGCTCCAAATAGTCTGAGGCAGGAGCCTTTATCATTAGTCTCAGCCTAGTCTAATGTGTTTTAGAGTTTTAGTCTTTCAGCTTTTCACCACTAACCCCTTGTGAAGGGCTTGGCTCTGTGGTAATGTGGACTGACTGTGAAGTGTTCAGAATCTCATGTTTTGGCATAATCTGGAAATTCCTTTCAGGACGACTGTGGCTCATCGACAGAGATAATCCTTTTAGGAATTCCATGTCTGGCAAATGTGGCCTTCAATTTGTGGACTCTTGTGGTAAATTGGTATTGTTCAGGCTTTCCAGTCTTGAGATTTTTATTGTAGCTATCCCCCTAATGATATAGTCTCTGTTACTTTTTCTTCCAGATAAACATATTGGTGCCAATGTTCTGCTGCGGTCTGGTTGTGGAGGCCTGGGATATCATTAATTTATATATATATATACATATATATACATATATGTATATATATATATATACATACATATATGTATATATATACACATATATGTATATATATACATATATATACATATATGTATATAATTTACATACATATATATATGTATGTAAATTTGTACATATATACAGTTTCACTTGAAAGGTGTATAATGTGTGTGTGCGTGTATACACTATACTTATATACGTATAGTATGTATATATGTGTATATATATATACACACATACATACATACACTGTGCACCATTCAAGTGAGGTTAGACATTTTCTGATGAATCAGGCTGTTTACTAATGAAACTGAATTGAGAAGGTAGACTGCTTGATGTCATTACTGGAACCATGACAGAATTTGAAAACTTCAAGAGACCGTGGAGATTATCCAGTTCAGTACCCACAGTTCAGAATCAGCCTTCACTGATACAGAGCTTGAACCCAAGGCTCTCAACTCTTGCGCTTTACTGTGCTATTTTTAACTTGAGCAAGACTCTACTGGTAAAAATGTTTTATGCAGCCAAGAGAAATGGAGCTTAACTTTTCAATGAACATTTTATGTAATGACCTTATTTATGCTATTATTCTATTCATAGAAAACTCCCAAAGATGGTAAACTCATATTTACCTAGAAGCCAAAAGTAACTAAATGTTCCCAGGTTTTCTTAGACTCTCCAGTCTTCGGATTTCTTTGACATTGAATGACAATAATTAGATAACCTTAAGTTATGTGGCCGTAGGAATTCCAATTCTCTCTCTAAGTATTCTGAGAATGCTTGGTTTACAACAGGAATGATAGAATATCACATAGTCACTCATTTGCTTTATCCCACAATACACACACGAATCTCAGAATAATAATACCAGCTTTCCACCAACAATATGATTTGGAGTCTATTTTTGAAGTTACTTTGGTCTTCTTCTCTATGTGGTTAGTGACCAGATGGATACACACTTAGGTTCTTTAGTTTCATTTTATTTTAACTTTTTTTGGAATGATTTTTTAAATTTAAGTTTTAACAGCCACATAAAATATGTACGAGTCCAAAATTAAATCTATAAAACAAGATATACTCAGAGAAGTTCTGAATTTCTCTGTCCACTCCACATTATTCTTCATTTATAGGTAATTATTTTTAAAATTATGACTTATCTTTCCATTTTCTGTTTGTTACACAAGTCTTTTATATAAATAGTCTTTCAGCATGTGGTCTATTTTAAAAAAAATCTTTCTTCTTATATGTATTTGGTATTTAGAAATGTTTGCATTTTATTGTAATTGTCTGTGAATAAATTCATTTGACTTTTTTCTTTCCAATGTGGGTATATTTTATTTCTTTTTCTTGTCTAATTGTAGTGGCCAGAACTTCCACTGTGTTGAATAAAAATAGGAATTTGCATCTTTGTCTTGTTCCTAATCTTAAGGAGGACCCATTTAAGTTTTCACTATTTGGTTTTATGTTGGTTTTAGGTTTTCATAGCTACTTTTTATCAGATTGAGGAAATTTCTTTCTATTCTCAGTTTGTTGAGCATTTTTTTTTTTAAATCAGGAATGACTTTTGGTTTTTGTTAAATACATTTTCTACTTCTATCAAGATAATGTGTGATTTTTCTATTTTAGAGTGTTAATATGGTGAGTTATATTGATTGATTTTCAAATGTTAAATAAAGCTAACTTTGTGGGTCATGATGTAATATCCTTTTTATATATTGTAAAATTCAACTTGCTAATACTTTGCTTACAAGTTGTGCATCTGTGTCCATGGCAGATATTTTTCTACAAGTTACTTTTCTTGTAATGTCTTTGTTTAGGTTTGGAATCAGTGTTATCTGGGCCTTATTGACTAAGTTGGGAAGTGTTCTCTCCTCTTCAATTTTCTGGAGGAGTCTGTATAAAGTTGGTAGTATTTCTTCCTCAAATGTTTGGTGGAATTCACCAGTGTAGCCATGTGGGCTGCAGTTTTCTTTGTGGAAAGGTTTTAAATACTAAATTCAGTTAAAAATTTTTTTTAAATTTCGGTGTAGTTAACATACAAGGTATTTTCGTTTCAGGTGTACAATATAATGATTCAGCAGTTCTATGCATTACTCTGTGTTCATCATGATACGTGTACTCTTAATCCCTTTCACCTATTTCACCCATCCCCCTACCCACCTCCCCTCTGGTAACCATCTGTTTGTTCTCTATAGTTAAGAGTCTGGTTTTTTGGGGTCTGTCCTTTTTTCCTGTGTTCATTTGTTTTGTTTCTTAAATTCTACATGTGAGTGAATTGTATGGTATTTCTCTGACTGATTTACTTCAGTTAGCATTATACCGTGTAACTCCATCCATGTTGTTGCAAATGGCAACATTTCATTTCATATTCCATTGTGGGTATATATGTGCATATATATATTTATATATACATAAATCCCCCTCCACCCTCACCACACGCATACCACATCTTTATTCATCTATCAGTGGACACTTGGGCTTGGACTGCTTCTACAAGTTGGCTATTGTAAATAATGCTGCAATAAACAGAGGGTAAATTCAGTTTTTAAAACAGCTATAGGACTGTTCAGTTTGTTTACTTCTTCTTGAGTGAGCTTTGAGTTTGTGTCTTTCACGAAACGAGTTCATTTCACCTAAATTGTCAAATTTATTGACATAAAGTTTGTATATTTCCTTATTATTATTTTAATATCTATAGATGTTGTGGTGATGTCACCTTTGTCATTCCTGATATTGACAATTTTTCCCCCTTTCCTTTTTTTTTCATCAGTCTGGCTAGAAGTTTATTATTTTACTTATTTTCTAAAAAACCCTGTTTTTCATTTAATCAATTTTCCCTATTGTTTTTATCTTATTTCATTGGTTTTCGTTCTTAACCTTTATTATTTACTTACTGCACACAGTGGGTTTAATTTACTCTCCTTTTCCTAGTTCCTTAAGGTGAAAGCTGTCATTTATTTGAAACCTTTATTTTTTTCTTTCTTAAAAAAAATTTTTTTTCATGTTTATTTATTTTTGAGAGAGAGAGAGAGAGAGAGAGACAGAGCAAGGGAGACACAGAATCTGAAGCAGGCTCCAGGCTCTGAGCTGTCAGTGCAGAGCCTGACCTGGGGCTCCAACCCACGAACCACGAGATCACGACCTGAACTGAAGTTGGATGCTCAACTGAGTCACCCAGGTTTCCCTCTTACTTTCTTTCTTTTTTTAAAAATGTTTATTTATTTTTGAGAGAGAGAGAGAGAGAGAGATAGAGCGAGCAACTGGGGGAGGGGCAGAAACAGAGGGGTTCAGAAGATCCAAGGTGGGCTTTGTGCTGACAGCGGAGACTGATGTGGGGCTCGAACTCACAAACCGTGAGATCATTACCTGAGCCGAAGTCAGATGTTTAATAGACTGAGCCACCCGCATGCCCCAAACCTTTATTATTTTCTAATAAGGGCATTTATTAACTATAAATTTTGAAGTCCCAGTTAGCTGTAATTAACAAATACTGAGATTTTTGTTTTCATTTTTATACAGTTTAAAATACTTCTTAAGTCCCCTTTTGGTTTCTTCTTTTATCTATAGGTTATTCAGTAGTTTCTATTATATAGTGTCTGTGTTTTATTTCTAATTTAGTTCCATTGTTGTTTGAGAAGATACCTCAAATTCTTTCAGGTTTGTTGAGAGTAGTTTAATAGCTCAGAATATGTTTTATACAAGTAAATATTCCACGTGCACAACAGACTATGTATTCTGTTGCTGGTTCGAATATTTCAGTGTAGGTCAGTTTGGTTTAAATGTTTCCTATAGACTTTAAGTTTCCTATAGACTTGTTGATTTTCTGAACTTGTTCAATTAATTACTAATAGAGCGATGTTGAAATCTCTAAGTATAATTAATTATTTGACTCTTTTTCCTTACAGTTCTGTTGGTTCCACTATATTTATTTATTTATTTATTTATTTTTGGAATGTTTATTTATCTTGAGAGAGAGATGAGTGGGGAAGGGGCAGAGAGCGAGGAGAGAGAGACTCCCAGGCAGGCTCCACGCTGCCAGCACAGAGCCTGATGCAGGGCTTGAACGCATGAAACCGTGAAATCATGAAATCATGACCTGAGCCAAGATCGAGTTGGACGCCTAGACTGATTGAGTCACCCAGGTGCCCGCACTATGTTTATTTTGAAACATTGTTATCAGGCATGTAAACTTTTTACGTTGTTACATTATTTTGATAAATTGATCTCTTTATTATTATTTTATTGTTATTTTAAAAAGTATTTATTTATTTTTGAGAGAGAGAGACAGACAGACAGACAGACAGAATTGGAAGCAGGCTCTAGGCTCTGAGTTATCAGCACAGAGCCGGATGCGGGGCTCCAACTCATGAACCATGAGATCAAGACCTGAGCTGAAATCAGACGCTTAACTGCCTGAGCCACCCCGGTGCCCCGATCTCTTTATTATTGATGCCTAGTAATATTCATTGCTCTTACATCAACTTTGTCTGATATTGATATAGCCATTCCAGCTTTCTTTTGATTAATATTAGCATGGTATATTGTATTTTCTCTTCATTCTTTTACTTTTAACTTGATGTCTTTATATTTAAAATGGATTTCTTGTAAGTAGCAAATATTTGGATCTTGCTTTTTAAAAAATATTTATTTATGTATTTTTGAGAGAGAGACAGAACAGCAGGGGAAAGGCAGAGAGAGAGAGGGAGGGAGGGAGGGAGGGAGAGAGAGAGAGAGAGAGAGAGAGAGAGAGAGAGAGAGAAAGGAGAGAATCCAAAGCAGGCTCCAGGCTCTGAGCTGTGAGCACATAGCCCGATGCGGGGCTTTGAACTCACGAACCATGAGATCATGATCTGTGCCAAAATTAAGAGTCAAACACTTAACCAGCTAAGCCACCCAGGTGCCCAATCATTTTTCCTTCTAATTTAGCTGTAATTCCTGAAAATGTATACTCTCTAATTTGTAATAATTCTGAGTTCCATATTCTCTTTTTTAAGGATTCTAATTATGGTGCATGTTGTTCTTTTGACACTTTCATCCTTTTCTTAATTGATTTCCAGCTCGTTTTGAAACATTAGGTTACAGTTTTCATCTGTTTTGTTGACGTGACTTTTTGGCATGCTTTTGTTGTCTGAAAGGATGCTCTTCTCCACTTTATTTACTCTTTTAAAAAAGTTTTTATTTCAATTTATTTTTAAAAAGTTTAAAGAAATTTTATTTAAAATTTATTAAATGTGAGCTAACAGACACTGTTACATTTCGCAACAAGTGCCCTCCTTAGTTCCCATCAGCTACTTACCCCGTCCCCCGCATACCCCCCTCTGATAACCATTGGTTTGTTCTCTATAGTTAAGTGTCTGTTTCTTGGTTTTCCTTTCTCTCCCTCTCTCTTTTTTTCTCTATGCTCGTTTGTTTTGTTTCTTAAATTCCACATACAAGTGAAATCATATGGTGTTTATGTTTCTCTGACTGACTGATTTCGCTTAGCATTACACTCTCTAGCTCTATCCATGTCATTGTGTATTAGTCAGCCATAAAAAAGAATGAAATATTTTAAAGATTGTAACTTCTTACAGGATTTGATCACAATCCTTGCTTGTACCTCATTTTAGGTGAAATGAGTTTTTCTCTTATTATCAGGCTGGTGTGATGGGCCAAGATAGCTCTTCTGTTGTTTTCACAAAGTGATTGATAAATGGCCTCACACTGTCTGAGATCATCTTCCCCTAGACCTCTGTCATTTTGCTCCTGTTTCTCTGTCCTGATCTGTTTGAGTAGACTCTCAGGGATTTGTCCTTACTGTTGGACTTTATCCTGGATGAGTATTTTAGTTAATTTCAGTATTGCTTGTGGCCTAGACTGGTCTAGCTCGTTCATGCTTTATGGTGCATTCCTTGCTCTCATCCTGAACTTTGAAACTCTTCAGTTCAGCTACTGATCTCAAATTGGCCTGTTGCTTCTTTTGGTGAGTATCTGTTGGGGAATTTGGAGTTTTCATGTTCTCAGGTGCATGAGACATCCTCCTGTTTTCCTCTGCTTCCTCTGTGTAAATGCTGATGCCATGTAGACTTTGTAGTTGTTAGTTGTCTCTCTCTCTTTCTCTCAGTTTTTATTTTGTGGTTGTGACAGTTCTTTTTTTTTTAAGTTTTATTTATTTATTTTGAGAGAGAGAGAGAGAGAGAGACAGACAGACAGACACAGACAATGATCAGGGGAGGGGCAGAGAGAGAGGGCTCTGCACTGTCATCGTGGAGCCCAATGTGTGGCTCTATCCCGTGAACTGTAAGATCATGACCGGAACTGAAACCAAGAGTTGAATGCTTATCCGACTGAGCCATCCAGGTTTCCTGTGGTTGTGTTAATTTTTGTCATCTAGTTTTATGATACATTTATCCAAGGGCACATATTTATGTATAGTAGGCAGATTAATGCTTCCCACCCCAGATGTCTCCATCCTAATCCCTGGAACCTCTGAATATGTTACCATATATGGTAGAAGGTGCTTTGCACACATAATTAAGTAAAGGACCCTGAGATAGGGAGGTTATACAGGATTGAGAGGGTGGGCCCCATGTAATTATAAGTGAACTTGTAAGTGAAAGAGGGAGGTAGAAGAGCCAGAGAAGGAAATGCAATGATTGAAGCAAAGTTAGAGTGTTGTGATATAAGAAAGACTTGACTAGGGGCGCCTGGGTGGCTCAGTTGGTTGAGCATCCTACTCCTGATCTCGGATCAGATCATGATCTCATGAACCGTGAGATCAAGCCCTGTGTTGGGCTCTGCACTGACAGTGTGGAGCCTGCTTGGGATTCACTCTGTCCCCCCCTCTGTCTCTGCTCCTACCCCACTCATGCTTGCTCTCTTTCTCAAAATAAACCAATAAACATTAAAAAAAGAAAGAAAGAAAGACTTGACTAGGCACAACTGGCTTTGAAGATGGCAGAAGGGGATTGTGGCGGGTAGAAAAAAAAGGGAGACTTGAGTCTTTGAAATGTGACTAATCCATATTATTCTCCTAAACTGGTGTATAAACTGGTGTATAAAGCTTCATGGGGCTGCTTCAAGAAATTATCACAAATGTGGTGGTTTAAAATGATTGAGATTTCTTCTATTACAGTTCTGGAGACCAGAAGTCTGAAGTTCAGATATTGGGAGGACGGTGCTCCTTCTGAAGGCTCTTGGGAAGAATCCTTCCTTGGCTCTTCCAGCTACTGATGGCTCCGGGTGTTCCTTCGTTTGTGGCAGCATATCTCCAAACTCTGCCTCTGTATTCTCCTCTGGGTCTGTTGCTTCTTCTCTTCTGTCTCTCTCTCTCTCTTTTTTTTTTTATTTAAAAAGAAATTTTTTTTAACGTTTATTTATTTTTGAGACAGAGAGAGACAGAGCATGAATGGCGGGAGGGTCAGAGAGAGGGAGTCACAGAATCAGAAACAGGCTCCAGGCTCTGAGCTGTCAGCACAGAGCCCGACACGGGGCTCGAACTCACGGACCATGAGATCACGACCTGAGCCGAAGTCGGACGCTTAACCGACTGAGCTAGGCACCCCTCTTCTGTCTCTTATTAAGGACACTTGTCATTAGATTTAAGGCCCACTTGGATAGTATAGGATTATCTCACCTTGGGATACTTACCTTAGTTATATCTAGAAAGATCCTTTTTTTCTAATAAATTACGTTCAGAAGTTCCATCATTTAGGATGTGGAGATAGACACATATACAGTTAGCATTTGATTATTTTAAATGCTTATTTATTTTTGAGAGACAGAGAGAGACAGTGCAGGAGAGGAAGGGGCAGAGAGAGAGGGAGACACAGAATCCGAAGCAGGCTCCAGGCTCCGAGCTGTCAGCACAGAGCCTGATGTGGGGCTCAAACTCACGAACCATGAGATCGTGACCTGAGCCCGAAGTCAGATGCTTAACTGACTGAACCACCCAGGCACCCCAATTAATCAATTTTTAAAATAGATTTTATGTTTTAGAGCAGTTTTAAGTTCAGAGCAAAATTGAGCAGATGCAGAGATTTGCCTTATATCTTGCCTTCAACACATGCATTATCATCTCTTACCAGGGTGGCATGTTTGTTACAACTGGTGAGTTTATATTGACACATTATCACCCAAAGTTCATGGTTTGCACTGGTGTTCTACTTTGTATGGGTTGATGAATTTATAATGATGTAGCCACCATTATAGTGATACAGAATAGTTTCATTGCCCTAAAAATCTTCACCTGTTCATCCCTTTCTTCCCCCTAACTCCTGGAAACTGCTGACCTTTCTACTGTCTCCATAGTTTTGCCTTTTCCAAATGTCACATGGTTGGAATCATGTAAGTACATGGCCTTTTCAGACTGGCTTCTTTCACTTACTATTATGCATTTACGTTTCCCCCATGTCTTTTCATGGCTTGATAGCTTTTTTCTTTTCTTCTTTTTTTTTCCAGTTTATTTGGCAACATGGGTACTCATTTCTTTCTTTCTTTTTAAAAAATTATTTATGTTTTTAATTTACATCCAAGTTAGTTAGCATATAGTGCAACAGTGATTTTAGGAGTAGACTCCTTAATGCCCCTGGCCCATTTAGCCCATCCCCCGTCCCACAACCCCTTCAGTAACCCTCTGTTTGTTCTCCACATTTAAGAGTCTCTTGTGTTTTGTCCCCCTCCCTGTTATATTATTTTTGCTTCCCTTCCCTTATGTTCATCTGTTTTGTATCTTAAAGTCCTCATATGAGTGAAGTCATATGATATTTGTCTTTCTCTGACTGACTGATTTCGCTTGGCATAATACCCTCTAGTTCCATCCATGTAGTTGCATATGGCAAGATTTTATTCTTTTTGAGTGCCGAGTAATACTCCATTGTGTGTGTGTGTGTGTGTGTGTGTGTGTGTGTGTGTGTACACACCACATCTTCTTTATCCATTCATCCATCTATGGACATTTGGGCTCTTTCCATACTTGGCCATTGTTGATAGTGCTGCTATAAACATTGGGATGCATGTGCCCCTTCGAAACGATAGCTGATTTCTTTTTTTAGAGTTTACTTATTTTGAGAGAGAGAGAGAGAGAGAGAGAGAGAGAGAGAGTGTGTGTGTGAATGGGGGGAGAGACAGAGAGGAGGGAGAGAATCACAAGCAGGCTCCATGCTGTCAGCGTGGAGCCTCATGCAGGGCTCGATCCCACAAACCTATGAGATCACAACCTAAACCGAAATCAAGAGTCAGACGCTCAACCAGCTGAGCCCCCCCAGGTGCCCTAGTCATTTCTTTTTAGTGCTGAATAGCATCCCATTGTCTGGATGTGCTGAAGGTTATCCATTCACTTATTACAGGACATCTTGTTTTCTTCCAAGTTTTGGCAGTTATGAATAAAGCTGCTGTAACATCTATGTACAGGTTTTTGTGTGGACATAAGTTTTCAGTTCCTTTGTGTAAATACCAAGGAGCACAATTTCTCGATTGTGTGGTAAGAGTATCTTTAGTTTATAAGAAACCACCAGAGTGTCTTCCAAAGTGACTGTGTTCTATATCCACACCAGCAATGAATGAAAGTTCCTGTGGGTTCACATCCTCCTCAGCCTTTAATGCAACCTTGCTATAATCATTTATTAGTTGTTGATTCTCTTGGAGTTTTCCATAGATGATCATGTCATCTGTGAACAGATAGTTTTCTTTCTTCCTTTCTACTTTTGTATGCTGTTTATTTCTTCTTCTTGTTTTACTGCATTAACTGGGACTTCCAGTGTGATGTTGAAAAACACTGTGAGGAGAAATTTCCTTGCTTTGTTCCTGATCTTACTGAGAAAGCTTCAAGACTATCACCGTTAAGTATGATGTTAGCTGTAAGTTTTGGGTAGATACTCTCTGTCAAGTTGAGGAAGTTCCCCTCTATTCCTAGATTAATGACCTGTCTTTTTTGGGACCACCACCTAATCAAATACAAATGCCTAAAATAGTTGTCTGGGAGAAAGAAATCCTTCTGTTGGTTAGTTCTACTCTGTAAGAACATCAGTTACTTGAATCCCAGCTCCATCTGATTGAAATAATTTTTATGATTATTGGTAAAGATAATGAACTTATAGGTTGCTTGCATAGACATGTTTTTTAAAATTAATTAACAAAGCAAGAAAAGTCAGTATAAAAATCAGTATAAGCTAGTCCTTAAGGTATTTCTCAAGCTGTCCTTAATACTGTTCCCTTTGGGTTGGGAGGGAAAGATTTGAAATCTGGAGATTTTAGATTAAAATATAGCTCTTTACCTCCTGTACAGCTGCATGTAGCTCCAGAAAAATAGTCTGAGGTCACTTTAAAAGTTAAAAATGTGTTATCATGCTGAAATCCTCCAAATTCTGGCATTTGGGGTTGGAATGGGAAAATATATCACCTAGAATTTCCCCTAGATGACTGTAACATGGTGCTTCAAGAGGAGGAAGACAGGAAAAAACGAAATCTTTTTAAGTTTTGATGTCTTCTGTTAGTTTCATTGTTATCTGATCTTCTCATTTGATTTCTGTATCATATACATTTAACTTTCTCTGGGACAGTGTCACAACTGGGATAACTTACAGGGGGGCTGGAGTAAATCTTTGGAAAATGAACTTCTCCTAGAAATTATGCCTTTTTTTTTTGGTTACAATAGATCATTTTTACGGAGACAATAGATCATTAATAGAGCATGTTGCAAATAGATTAGATTCACTATGTACTCTTTCTTTAGATATGAGTAACAGAGAGTTAGGGATATAACACTAGATTGTACAGTCTTGTGGTTTTAATTTTATATGAAGGTGTCTTTATTGGAAAACAATACATAATTTGATTAATTACTCTTTTTGTACTCATAAATAAAAAATCTCAGAGCAAAGATAAAATGAAACATTAAATTGGTTGTTTTTCAGAAGAAAGGCCTTAATTGCTTTTTAAATGCCTATTATTCTGTGAGCACTAAATGAATTTAATTTCTGGTAGCCACATTTCTTTATTGGTCTGCCCTCTGAAGTGCAAAGCCTCTGTGTTGTTTAATCTCTTGAGTGGTTCTCTGAGGACTTGGAAATGGCCTTCTCACACAGCTGCTTGATCCTGGTTCACTAACTAAGAGTTTCTGCTTTTTACCTAATGGCTGGTTTCTAGTTTCTGCTTTTCAACTTGGCTTCTACAGAAGTCCAGTCTTTTCTCTTACACACATTTTAAAATCACCTAACAAAGATCACCATATCACGAGGGACTGCAAAAGGGTAAAATGAGGGTTGGAAAAAAAAAAAAGGAATTTGGGAGCAAGAAAAATACTAAAAGATTGTTCCATTATTTAAAGGCAGATGGGGCAGTGTTAACAGTTGAAGATAATACAGACTTATCTAAGTCCCATTTCCTTCATTCCTGTCTACTTAAAAACAGGAATTAAAAATCTGAAGGATAGAATAAAGAATTAAGGACTGAGATGAGTCTGTAAAAGTAAGAGGGCATCCATCTGCTTTAGACCCATGCTTTAACCTCTTTAGACCAAGAGGAAGTAAACCACGAACTTAGAAATGCGTGCAGGTAATCGGTACTAGGGATCTTTGAGAGAAATCGTGGTAAAGCAGAGCATTGCCAAAAACTCGAGGGCAGTAACTATCTCAGCTTTTATAATGCAAAGTATAGATTTCAGAAGTTGCAGATGGGAGACTCTGATGTTGATTCACACAACTGTCAGGCTGCATTTGTCCATGCCCATGGGCAAGGGTTGGCAGGTAAGAGGTGCCCTAACTCCATGCCAGCTCCCAGGATTCTGTACCTCAGTGCAACTGTTGATTTCCATTTGCCCGTAAGGGGAAGCAAGGACTGCAGCATTTTAGAATGGATCATTAAACAAACAGCTTTAGGAATTTAGAAGAGTATCACTGGGAACCAGAAGAAGTTCACTAGCAACAAGTTCTGTGCAAACAACTTCTTTTACCCCTGAGGCGTTTGCTAGTGTTGAAAGTAGCACATTTTGTCAAGATGCCAGAGATTGTGGAATTACAGAGCTGGTAGGGATCCTAGCAATCACCTGGTTCAAATCCCTCAGTTGTAAGTGAAATGGAAGACCAGAAGATTGACTTCATGTCACACAGTAAGTTTGTGGCAGGTAGAGCTTGGAATATCTTCACGTCTCCTAGTCTGAGCTCTTTCTAGAGCCTTAGGATCTTCTCATGACATCTTTCTTGGTATGAGGAAGTAGGTACTGAATGAAGCACAGTTAGGTGGGTTTATGGTTGGTATAATAGCTACACTCCGAAAATGTTTAAGAAGCCTTGTGTTGTTTGGGGCACCTGGGTGGCTCATTCGGTTTAGTATCCGACTTCGGCTCAGGTCATGATCTCACAGCTTGTGAGTTCAAGCCCCGTGTAGGGCTCTGTGCAGACAGCTCAGAGCCTGGAGCCTGCTTCAGATTGTGTCTCCCCCTCTTTCTGCCCCTCCCCCACTCATTCTCCTCTCTCTCTCTCTCTCTCTCAAAAATAAACATTAAAAAAACTTAAGACGTTCGTGTTGTTTGAAGAGAGATCTGTAATAATATACTTCCATTCTCTGGCTCTGGCCCTCTCACTGTCATGTTTAACATTTTAATTATTGAATTGGAGATGAAGACACAGAAAATCTCTTACTAAATGTTCACACAAATCTCCTAGAAAAATTTTGCACAAAGCTGAGAGGACTAGCTAATACGGATGATAGAATCACGATTCAAGTCTTTTGACAGACTGGAACAATGAGCTGAAAATAATATGATGAAATTTAATAGGGGTAGGAGGAAAGTGCTACAATTCATGGAAAAAATCAACTGCTTCTATTCAAGATGAGGGGTAGCTTGTAGAACTTTTAGTTGAATATAAGTACAATGTCGGCCAATAATGTCATTTAGCTGTCAAAAGAAGTGATTGCAATCTTACTCTGTCTTGTGTTCTGATCAAGGGAGTTAATTGTCCCCGAACCAGGAGCATGTGGAAGATGAGTTAGACTTCAGATACAACATTTTAACAGGAATATTGACAGCTGTAGTGTTTCAGAGGGGAGTGGCAGAATTAGGAGGGTCCATTGTGAAGAAAACTAGATACGTTCATTCTGAAAAGGAAAAGACTTCTAGATAACTTGTTAGTGGAAAGTGGCTCATGGGCATTGTGGAGGGCACCTGTTGGGATGAGCACTGGGTGTTGTATGGAAACCAATTTGACAATAAATTATATTTAATATTAAAAAAAAAATAAAAGCAGGATCTTTGGGCGACCTGGGTGGGTGCCTGTTAAACAGTATAGAGTCCATGGTGCCTCCTCAGACTTAACCAAGTCAGCCCATGGCAGGAGGTTTAGAAAAACTGCATTTTTAGGACCACACCTATTAACAAAAAAATTGAATAAATATCGTGGCGATTTGTCAAATGTGCTTAGGTAGCATATGGGATGGAGAGTCTGTCTGTTTTATCAAGTCTTCCATGTAGTATCGGGAGCACAGTTATTCCTGCGTGTCCCAGAATTAGAATCAGTGAGCAGACATTAAATGGGACCAGTTTTTGGCTCAGAATAGTGAATTTTAAGCAGTGGGGGGTGGGGGGAGTTTAAAACTGGAAGAGATTTCCTAGTGAACGCGATACCTCTCGTCCTGGAGATGATAAAAAAAAGGGGGGGGCTTGACAAGCCCTTGTCATGTGATTTGGGGAGAAATGTTCATACTTTCCATCCTTTGTACCTTTGTACAAAGAGGGACATTTATAATAACATTGTCCCCCTCTTAACCCCCATTTCTCTTGACCTGCTTACTTCTCCTTATGGGAGAGACCAGTCTACTTTGTTAGAGTCTGGGGCCATATTTTCCTAGGGGCAAGTCAACGTAAAAAGCTCTTCCTTTATCAGGCTGGTGATAATTATATGAGTCAGACATGCAGGCTTTTCGTCCAGATGAAGGTGGGTCCCCAAGTTCTGCTCTGTAAGACCCCGTGACAGATCTGAGTGCGAAAATTCTACGGTATATATTGAAGATGGAAAATAGGGTCCCAACTTGCATCAGGTATAAGCTGTATTCTCCAGCATAATTACCAGGATTTCTGCTTTGAAGATCATTGAATGCTTTCCAGGCCATTAAGAAGTTGATATTTGGATCTCTATTTGGTTGGGAGTTCCATTATTGGATAGAGTTCTGAGGTGGAGAAGAGATGATTCATAGGCCCACAAATCCATAACACATTTTTTTTCCTCATTGAGTGGTGTAAGGAAACTAGCATTCGGGCTCTCCTGGCACCCAGGCAGTTAGTCTCTCGAGGTGGAAGTTTGGACTAAAATGACTCCGTTAACCTTTCAGAGTCTTAATGGAGCCTGGATGCTCCAAGACCCCATTTGTTTATAGACTCTTGCTGATAATGCTTGAACAGTTTGTCCTTAAATCCACTGATCAATAATATTTGTCTGTCAAATGGTTGGACTTAAACCTTATCCTATTTCCTATGGCTTTAGGAACCCTCTAAAATGGTGGAGGTATCACATAAGATTTAAGCTTTTATTTATGTAACAAATTGTGGTACACGCTGTGCTGTGCTGTCCAGACCCTACCTTGCAGACCAGAACATTTATCCCCCAAGTTGTTGGGAGCTGGCAGCCGATGGCTTGGAGTGAAGTCCCTCACAGGAAACTTTCCTCTGCCCGGTGTCACCTCACTCAAGGTGTCACTTCCCACACAGTTGATACAGGAATGTAAGGGCCCACCCCTTTGCCCCAGTTTGGCAGCTCTGTAGGGTCATCTCAGCTCCAGAGCTCCCTGTGGAATTGGCTGAGGATTTTGTTGTGACTTAGCACCGATCGGTTTCTCTCTTTGTTCAGTATTGCTGCCATCTGTTCCCATAGGTACAATCCCAGGAGGACCTACACGGGGCTCGCCATCTCAGAAGTCTTCCTCCTTGGGGACTCAGACTGCGACATAAGTACTTGCTGTCTCATTTTAGGTATGAAGCAAGTGCTCAGTGTATGGGAGACAGCAGTGAGAAGAGCCTCCAGTTCTGTATTTTATCCGTCCCAGCTCCGGTCCTTCTGCCCCCGTTCTACGCCACGGTTTGGTGAAAGCATGTTGCCGCCTTCACAGGTTTGCCCTGCTGTCAATACGGGTGCTGCTGCTGCACTCCTCGTAGTCCCTGTGTCGTTGGGTGCGTCTCATCACTGCCTGTGGCTGTGCCACCCGTCACCTTGACGGGATGGGCACAGCTCTGCCATGCTGGCTGTGCTAGACCCCGGATGCCTTGGGAGAGTCGATGATGTGTTCTCAGCCTCTGCTTCCCTTGACGTGTCTGCTCTTTCTGCTGCTATCCGACTGAAGTTTCTCTCCATCTCTGCCCATCTCTGTTCTCGGAGTCTTTCGAGGGTGAGGAAACCTGTTCCCCTTGTTGTGTCTAGCTCCATTAGAGGGCTCCCTAGTGGTAAGGTCTTTCATTTTATCATCCAGCCCTCTGTAGAGGTCATTTTCTTGTCAGAAATGCAGATGCCTTTGGGTGACTGATTTCTCTTGTGTGTTTGTTTTCATGTAGTTCCCTTCTGCCTCCCAGGGGGCTGGTTGGGGCTGGCTGGAGAGCGTTTTAAGGACGTCCGCATATCGTACCCAGAATAACTGTTCCCTTTCTTACACTCAGGCCCTGATACGAAGTCTGTCCCTCCCAAGACTCTTCCACACTTAGGACAACTTTGCCTTCAGTGACCTGGTTGTCACTCTTTGGAGCAGAGCTTCCCTTGGGACTTCCCCAGTCTATCAGAAATGTCTATTTGTCTAGACCTCAATTGTGGACACAGTTCAACTCCTTTCCCATGGGGGTCCCGGGCCCCATACCAGTAAAAGGATGCAGCTAGATCCTTATCTGAGTGTCCACAAACATTCCATGACAGTTACCCTTAATAGCCTGGTGCACACAGATGACCTCTGGACAGGAGGGCGCCTAGTCCCACATGCTAGCATATCTGAACCTCAGCCAGAACGAATTGCTACGTATGACTTTGGGATTCCATGAAGGGATAACGCGTGCTAGAAAGAGCACTGGGCCTGCGGACCTGTGGTGGGGAGATCTGGGGAGACCTATTAGCACCACTAACCCACAAGTACAAAGGAAGGAGTTAGACCAGATCATGTACACCATCTCCTGCAGTTCTAACACTTAGGATTATTTCTAGCCATTTCTGTCATCGTCCCACTCTTCATTACCATGACTTTAATTGGGTCTGGCATGAATTCCTCTGAGGGACGACATTTCCAAAACAGTTTGCCGCTGGAATGCAGATGATACTTTTCCAGGGTTGACACATATGCATTTCTCTGTGTGACCTCTGGAACCCAGCACAGAATTTTCCATCACAGTCGGCCTGGGATTAATCAAGTGCTTCAGGAGAGGCCCTTCCAGGATTGCTTCTTCATAACAGATTTTTGGGTAGAAATCATTAGGCTCACCTTGTGCCCAGATAATATTGAAGGTTGGAAGGAAATCAGTGGATTGGAGGTATTTTTTTAAATGCATTTACTGCCCTAATACTAAGTCCCTGAACTACTTAGCATAAAGCAAAAAGCAAAGAGTGGATATATGTGTGTGTGTGTGTGTGTGTGTGTGTGTGTGTGTGTATGTATAAGATTGGTGGATTATATACACGTGTAACAAGAAATTGGGTACCCGTCAACTGGTTTTATAGGGTCAAATGCAAATGCTGTCAGGACATAATATGAGTGTTTTAATGCAGGCTGTAAAAACCAAAGACAGAATCTCAAGTCTAGAAAGAACTGTGTGAAAGTATGTTTCTTTTTCTTTTTTTTTAAGTTTATTTATTTATTTTGAGAGAGAGTGTGTGTGAGTGAGCAGGGGAGGGGTAGAGAGAGAGGGGGAGAGAGAGAATCCCAGCAGGCTCACAAGGCTCCAAATCACGAATTGTTGAGATCATGACTTAAGCCAAGGTCAACAGTAAGATGTTCAACCCAACTGAGCCACCCAGGAGCACCCCTCTGTTTCTTTTTCTTAAAGGTAAATGAGCCTTGGTTAAGCCATATCAAATGGAGGATGATCAGTGCTACCTATTTTGAAAACCAACAGAGAATCTATAACCTTCAGGAAGAAGACTTTTCTCCTTTATAATAATTCACCGTCTAGAAAGCGTTTCTGTCACTGCTTTTTCCATTCAGGGGAGGTATTAGGCAGAGAACTAATTCAAAGACACTTAAGCACTCAGTCTTTTTCTTTAGTTTCTGTTATTCGTGGGTCTTGACAATTCTTTCTTTAAAATGCCACTCTAGGGGCACCTGGGTGACTCAGTAGGTTAAGCGTCCAACTTTGGCTCAGGTCATGATCTTGCAGTGTGTGAGTTCGAGCCCTGCGTCGGACTCTGTACTGACAGCTCAGAGCCTGGAGCCTGCTTCGGATTCTGTGTCTCCCTCTCTCTCTGCCCCTCCCCTGCTCACGCTCTGTCTCCCTCTCTCTCTGAAAAATAAATAAATAAAACATTTAAAAAAATTAAAATGCCACTCTAATCTGTTCCCTGTCATTGTCACATCTCTTCTGCTTTAGTTTAGACCCTTGTCATTTCTTTTTTTTAAAATATAATTTATTGTCAAGTTGGCTAACATACAGTTTATACAGTGTGCTCTTGGTTTTGGGAGTAGAGTCCCATGATTCATCGTTTACATACAACACCCAGTGCTCATCCCAAAAAGTGCCCTCTTTAATGCTAATCACCCATTTTCCCCTCTCCCCCGCCGCCCCTCTCCCCCCCATCAACCCTCAGTTCTCTGTATTTAAGAGTCTCTTATGGTTTGCCTCCTTCCCTCTCTGTTTTTTTGTCCCCTTCGCTTCCCCCATGGTCTTCTATTCTGGATTGCTCTTATTGTCTCTTCCTTCAGCAAACTCCAGTTCAATGGTGCAAGCACAAAAATGGGATGCAATGCAAGGTCTGGTATTCCCAGGTCCACACTACACAATTGCTTATTCTCTTGTGAGCTTAGGGAAATTGACTAGCAATGGTCTGGCAGACCTGGATAGGAAAATTGGAAGAGGGAAAATTCATACAATGTTGGGTATGAGTGTACCAAAGACGTGAAGAAAGACATGTGGGTGCCATGATTCACACAGTTTCTGCATTCCTGGGAACTTCTATAGACTGGAAAGGAAGGTGCAAAGTTCATGGGGGTCTGATCAGAGGCTGTGATGTATCTTGTTTGCTCCTGCACCAGTGAGGTGCTGCTACTTCCTTTTCTTATCTGTTTTGCAGCATTTTGACTTGGGCCTGGGATGGAGCTCACACAGTCCCAACATGGCCCTCTCCATCAGATGCATCAGGTTAGTTTTTACTGCTACAGTCTCATGCTCCTTTAGCCCATCCTTCACGTTACTGCTGGAGTGATTTTTTCCCCTAAAATGCAAATATTGTGTACCTTTCCTTCTGTGCCCCCTCCATTGTCCTCAGGGAAATAGATAAATCTTTTCATTATCCAGTCCTTGCTTACCTTCCCTAGTTTTCCTTCATTATGCTTTCTTACCTTGCACATGCTGTTGTCTCAGCCTTATACACCTGTCCCCCACCTGTAACTTGGTCCATTCCAGCTCACCCAGGAGTCTCCTATACTGGAAAGCCATTTCTATAGGGTCCCCCTTCCTCTTCTGAATTATCCCGATGAGGTTCCATTCTTTACTCCTGTGAATCGCCATAGAGCCCCATACTTGTTTCTATTGCAGAACTCATCACACTGTGTGACAGTTGTCTTCTGCATGATTACCCCTCCTACCTGCTTGGGAACTTCTTGAGGCCCGGCTCTTTGTTTCATTCCCGTATCTTCTGCTGTAGCACCAAAACTGGCCCACAGTGAATGATCAATAAGTGTGGGCTGGATGAATGAGGTTACAGAGCTCCCTAACAAGGCTGATCTACAGATTTTTTTTTTTTTACTCAGTACGTGGTTTAACTAGACAGTCTATAAAGTCCTTTTTAGCTCTTAAATACATGATTTTATGATATATTGGGACCCTGGTATAAAATGCAGGTAGCTGCTTCTGTATAATAACACATATTTTTCTTGCTTGGGCATTAAATTTGGTGATTTTGATCTTTTTCACGGTTCAGTTCAGAGTGTGAATCCTATTTTCAAAAGGTTCTCCTAATTGAATTATTTTCCTGACAGAAATAATTTAGTTCCATTATCTCTGTTCAAGCAACTGGATCAGACTTTATTACTCAGTGACTTTATTATGCATCTCTAAGAGCCTATCGGTGGACCTGCGGTGTCAGTGTACTTGGTATGGAACAGGGAATAGGTGTGGGTTGAAAAGACTCAGAGCTCCTCCAAAGAGTGAACCAGATCGAGGGTGAAGGGTCAGGAGTCAGAAGCCATATGATCAGTCTGACAGTGCCATGACATGCATGTCCTGTGCTACAATCTGTCAGTAGAATAAACCTGGGCAGAGGGTCAGAAATGAAGAGAATACAAACTCCCCCAGAGTAAGGCAAAGCAAAAACGACAGACTAAGGGTTTGGCAGGTGGAGAGCAGAGGTCAGGAAGGGTCAGGGCTAAGCAGCCAGGCCAAAGCAGAAGGGAGAACAGATTCAAAAAGCAGAGCATTGATTCTGAGTTAGAGTCTGACCCAGCCAGATGCTCCTTGTTGTAGCAGATATTAACGTCAGTGCTGATTCAGCCTGGGTCTGTAGGATGGTGTTTGCACTTGGCTAGAGGCAGTGGTAGCAGATAGGGGTACTCATGGACTGTTTGAGTGCTGTGACACTTCTTATGGTACTTTTACTCATTTTTTTAGTTTCTTATAAGCATATCTAATGTCTCCTGTTGCACAATGAACTCCTTGAGGGAGGAACCATGTTTTTTAATTTTTTTTTTTAAATCCTCAGACTCTCTTATATGTAGTGTAGTGCGTTGCATATATCTGGTACTCAGTAGTATATAATGAATTAAATTACAGTAGTTACGAATTATGTTATTAATGCTCCTTGGAGAATATTGAGTGCTTCTGGTGACTCTCAGAATGTTCATTTAAGACATCTGTGGATTCAGTCATTTTTAATTCCAGTTACTGATTTTTTTTGGGGGGTAATTGAGTGTTTGAGGTCACAGTGATCCTGGAAAATAAGTAATTCTCTGAAGAGATGCATTGGGATGTCTAACAAGTCAAAGAACAAGTAAGTTTTCTTGGGTCAAGATACCCACCAGAGTGCCTGCCTATTGACTGAGAATATCAGATTGTTCGTTCACAAATGGATCAATGGTTGGCACCAGAGGAATAAGCCTCAGATCCAGATATAACTCAGTGTCTCATCACTAAAGAAGAATCAATTGATGAAAATGTTATGAAAATTCAGAAATTCAATACAGTGAATCAGTTTGTGTTTTTTTGGCAAAATATCCTTCTGCCTTCAGGATGATACACCTCTGTAGCCAGAAGGATACTCTAGAAGGTACGGTTGTATTGGAAATGCCAAATTTTCAGAATCTTATATAATATGCACTTATGATTCAATATCAAATTTCACCCTGACAGATGAATACTGGAGCCTCACGAGGGATGGCTCACATCTGATTTTTTTCTGAACCTATCAAAACAATTGGAATCAAAACATTCTCCTACTGCTTGGCCCTCCTGATTTTAGTTATTTTTTTCTCCTGGATGACCAGTGAAAATGGCCCAACTCTAGGGTCAATATGGTGGCCCTATACAGAGAATGAGTTTGGTGTTAAGAATACAGCTTTAGTTCTGTGAGCTTGACACAAAAACTTAAGCTGTTTGGTTCTAGTTCTTTATAATTTCCTCATAAAGGAAGTTTAATTTTCACCTGCTGGGTTTTGCTGATTACCCATCACCCTGTCTTGTCTTAGAGAAAATTCACATGGATCTGGAGTCCAAAGTCTTGGAGTCTCAGCTCTGTCATTCATTAGCTATGTGAGTGTGGATAATTGCCAGAGGCTTAGGTTTCTCACTTGTAAAATAAAAATAAAAACCTCTCCCTCAGTGAACTCGATGAAGGACTATATGTCAAGATGTCCTGAGAGCACAGTTATCATTACCTAACTTTTTGCTTTATTTATTTCTAAATGAAAACTCTTGGAAAGTGAATTCCTCTACTGACTATTTACCTGTAATCCTTAGGGTAAAATTCAGTCGGTAATACCCGAAGACAAATAGAAAATAAAACCATCACCATTATCACCATCAACATCATAGTACGAGGTATACAGGAATAAAGATGATCTCAGGCCAAGAGTATGACCGACCCTCTGCTGTTCGAAAGAACAGAGGTGCTTTTTGCTATGCAGAATTGATTCAGTACAGAACTGTCTACTTTGGTATGATGAGGGGTAGCGAAAAACATTTCTGTCTTAAAATAGAATCCTGCTAAGGACCCACAGTGGAAAAAAGACATGGAAAGTTGGGCTAGTTTCACATACTCTGTGGGACTTCCTACTGGTTTAGGGATCTACGGGATCTGGGGACAGTGTCAAAAGACTTAGGGTTTCAGTAATCAGCAACGTTTTGAAAATGGAGTTCCAAATTTCTGCTCTCTGTTTTTTTGGCATCTACATGGAGAGGGGGAAGATACGCAGGGGAAAGCTAGGAGGAGGCACCCAACAGATCTTTGGAAACCCTGTGATCAAAACGTCCTCTCCACATAGTGTATTGATTAGGGATTAATTGTAGTTGGATACTACAATAATACGAATAATAACCTGGCCTGGGGGCAAGAAACTGGGGCTCTAGCTCTGGCTTTACTGATAACAAATTTTGTTTTGTCTTTTAATTCTTCATAACTCTGGGCCTCAGTTTCTGTATCTTTAAAACACAGGGCTTGACTGAATAGTTTCTTCCTCCAGAAAACATTATGTAGCTCCTGCTTCTTGCTTAGTCTTATGATACAAAAGAAATAAGAACATAGGCCCTAGCCTCAAAGAGCTTGCAGACTGGTTGAACAGACAGAAGCATAGACAAATATATGCAAGAAAGGAATGCCGGTATTAAGCTAGATGTCTGTTTAGATCCCTTGTAATCCTAATATATATGTTTGTTAATTTTAAATGTCTCTTAAATATCACTCACTTTCTTGAAGAGTTAATTATTAGCATAATTTGACTCCCTTTGAATTTCGTCAAGGATTCTGTTGCCCGGTGACATCCTGTTCACCACTGAAAATCATCTTCCATAATTTTTCACTGCCTGTTTTAGGTGTTTCACATGATGCAAGGAACTTTCTCACCCAAAGAGGGATTATTTTAATGTCCTTGACCCATATTATTCATACCATTATGTGTCACCCAGATTCACCAGGGTACAACAATAAAAATAACAGTGATGATCATTGCTAATGCCACTATTAATTATTCATGTTAGTGTCATCCACTAAAGTCGTTCTAGAATTCCCCAGATGGATTTAGGCACTTTCTCTTCCGTATTACTTTCTCTCATTACCTTTTCCTTCCTTCTTCCCTTCTTCCCTTCTTTCTTCTTCCTTCACAGTGTTATTGTAGTTCTTTGTTATCTTGTCTCCTCCACAAAAATACAAGCTTCTCCAGGGCCTGCATCTCTTATCTATGTGACCACTCTGGCGCTTCGCACATTTTCTGGGCATAAAGTAGATATTCAATGCATGTTACTGAATGAAAGCCATGAATTTGATTATCTTAACTGTAGCTCTTTAGACAAGATGTTGTTTTTTTTTAAATCATAATTTATCACTGGATAATTAGCCACATTCTGCCTTCAGGTACTTAGACACTATTCCACTGGAGGGCGGGTGGACATTTTACATCTGTTTATGTTTAAAGAAAGGGATTCCAATTGACTGTTATTTTACAGACTCTCAGATCATTTTGTTTGTTTGTTTGTCTTAGGGTTTCTTTCTCTTTTTTGGAGAGAATCCATTGTCTCCATGACGTGACCCACTCCTCCCCCTCGAGTTTAACTCCCCTTTCTCCCTCCATGATGCCTGCTTTTGCTTGCCACATGTATGATGCAGCACCGTTTTCGGGAAGAATTTTATAAAGAGGAAGGACACTCAATCCACTCAGGAGACAGAGAAGTAAAAGAAGAACTCACATGTTTCTTTGGTTTCTGCTCTTTTTTTTTCTTCTCATGAAGGCTTGTAAAGACAGCTTGTGTGAAGGAATCCAAAGGCTAAATTTGACACCATGGAATACCCAAATGGTTGTGGTGGGGGGAGGGGTTGGATGTGAAGATTTGAGGAAAGAATTTGGGTCCAGAACCAACTTTAGCTCCATTGCCAGCTGATCAAATGTCCCTTTGGTTCCCTGAACTTATCCATGAAATTTGTATCTTGGAAAAACCGTATTTGAGGTTGGCAAGACACAAGTTTTATGTTTATGAGAATTGAGTTTTTAGTGTTTTGTGTTCTTTTCTCAAGTGCTCCATGTGTTCTGAATCATTCTACCTTCTTCCCAATCCACAGTAGTGAAGAAATGCTGTTTGGGGTGTGGAAAGATCAAAAAACATTAGCTTCAGAACTTGTCTAATTTTTTTTTCCATTGGCCAGGGTCAATGCCAGATTCCCCATCTATTCTGGGGAATAGACAAGGCAGTAACATCCACATTAATCTAGATTATGTTGACTTCATCCTGTTCTGACAACATGTAATATTCTGTGTCTTGTTTAATCACGCAATAGAAGGACATTTCTCACTGAGTCATTCACTCGCCATATTCCAGCTGTGGAACATTTGATCGTGCTTCTAATATTTATATGGTGCCATGGGTATACATGAGGGGGAGATCACACCAGGAGAAGGAAAAGGCTGTGCTCGAAGGAGCCTATGCTGTGAAGGAATGAACTCTTTCAAATAGGAAGAACATTTGAGATCAACTCACAAGATTGAGCAGGCATATTTAAACTTCACCATGGTGAGATTCATTTAATCATACAAAATATTTTATTAGCCAACTCTCTACCTTTGTAGGCACTGTGCTAGATGCTGGGAGATACACTTTATGGAGCTTAAGGGAAATATTAGGCAAGTCACCATGAGTGTGAAGAGGATCATGAAATACATGATACACAGGGAGAATCTGTGAGGTGTACAATCAGAGAACAGAAAAGCTAACCTCAGCCATGGGGTGAGGATGATCTCTTTGTGGGAATGATACTCTCAACAGGGTGAGTAGGACTTAGTCCCAGTTTGAGGTGTGTGTGTGTGTGTGTGTGTGTGTGTGTGTGTGTGTGTGTCTGCGCGTGTGGTAGTACATGGGAGTGCTCTTGGAGAGTGCTTTTTAGACAGCAGGTATAGAGGGTGCAAATGGCTTGAGGTGAAAATGAGAATAGTTCATTTGAGGAACTAAAAAATCTAATTTGGCTGGCACACAGGGAGTGAGGGCGGATAGGTAGAATGGTGTGTGTATTCCTTTGAAGTCAGAATGGATTTTCCACTGACTAGGAAATTGTTCCTGGTCACAGATGTGACAAGAAAGGGATCTTATACCTGAGAGGAAAGTCAAGGGAGTATGGAGTACAGTGGGCGGGACAAGGGCAATAGGTGGAAAGGAAATAGAATTGTATGGTTGGAAGATTTCAGTGAATGTTTTCATTGCTTTACAGTGACAGGAGAGGGTTGTGAGAGGCCTTAAGTAAGGACTCCAGGGGCTATGTTATTGGGATAGGTGTTTCTCATGTTCATGGAAACTAGATGTAGGCTCCCTGAAGGAGAAACCTGGTCTTTTTGCTCACTTGTGAGGCTCCCAAGCTTACCGAGTACTTGGCTTATAGTTGGCTTTCCATGAATATTTGTTAAATTTATGAATGAATAAATGGATAAGTAAGGGGCTGAGTGATTATAACTATCTTGGTTGTGCCTTTGGCCAGATTTGCTTCGCCGTTGCTTGGAGACCTCTGGAAGATCTGTAAGTAGCCCCGCTCTGCTCATCCTGGTTCTACAACTGATGTCGTAGGGTGGCTCTGAACTTCCCAGGTCCGTTTCCATTCTGACCTGAGTCCTTGCACACACTGCTCCAGTCATGGAGTAATGAAAAGCTCTGTGGTTTAGGGACTTAACATGAAATCAGAAAGGTGGTTTGTCACCATGATTGATCCCTTGTAACTTCTCTAAATTTTATTTCCAAGGGTGACTTTTTTCATTCCATAGATCATCTTAATGACAAAGCCTCAGTCTTTCAAGGAGTCCAGGATGGTTTTAACTCATCATGGTGATGGGAACTGACATTTTAAAAAACTTTTAGTTTTCAGTGTATCAGCTTACAGTTTCAGTAGTTTATTTCATCTTGGTATTATTACTATCTCTTTTGTACTGAGAGGAAAACAGATGTTCAAAAGTAATTTTCTCAAGATTTCAGACGAGCAAGCCGTTAAGACAGGACAAACACCTTATTCTTCAAGGACCTTTTTTTCTCCCCCTCCCCCTCACTAGTGTCCTGACTGTCATCTAGTTGGGGACCTCAGGCAACTTATATCTGAATCTTTAGCTTCTTTGTTTGCAGCTGTCAGAGGTGGCAGTCAGCTATGCTAGAACTAATTCTCACGATTATGGCTTTATGCTTTGTATCTGGCGATGTAGTACTTTAGAGGAGTGAACACATCTAGAATGGCACGATGTCAGTTGTTGTGGTAAGCTTATCAAAGCCACTTACTTGTGTTGGAAGGCCTTTTTGTGCGTCTCAAATTTTAGGAGAGTATAGTATAATGGAGAAACACCAAACAGGAGCCAGAAACCCAGGGCAGCCCACTTAAGTCTCTGTCTCATTCTTTTTTCTCCATAAAACGGACCTGCTATTGTTGTTCCATCTAGTCACAGGGCTTTTCTGAGGATCAAGTGCTAAGGTTTTTCTGAAAGTACTTTGTAAATAAACAGTGTATTACAATGCATGATGCCATGCCTTATGGCTGTTTAAGTGTAAGTATGCATAAAAATGCATCAGCTTACCTTAAAGAATATTGGTTGAAAATAGTTCAGTGCAGAAGTATCAATAAGATGATCTCTAATGACCCTGTTGGCTATCTGGTCAAGTTTCTCCTTTTTAAAAAATTTTTTTTTAATGTTTATTTATTTTTAAGAGAGAGAGAGAGAGGGAGAGAGAGAGCGCGAGCATGAATGGGGGAGGGGCGGAGAGAGAGACACACACAGAATCCAAAGCAGGCTCCAGGCTCTAAGCTGTCAGCACAGAGCCTCAAGCGGGGCTCGAACCCACGAACTACAAGATCATGACCTGAGCCAAAGTCAGACACTTAACCGACTGAGCCACGCAGGCGCCCCTGGTCAAGTTTCTTAAACTGTTCCTTTCTCTGTTTACACGCATGGGTAATCATAAATGATCCCCATAACTTTCAGGCGCGGTGTTGGGACAAATGAGAAAACAGGTTGGACCAGCCTTTGAGGAAGGCTGTGCTACAGAGTTGTGACCAGGTTCTGTTTGGTATACACTGCATATGTTTCTGCAACATCAGAGTTTTAAGGAAATCTTTCTATTTTCATGATGAGTGGGCAACAGAAAGGGAAGTAGGGTAGATATTCTGGAAGATGAGAGTCATAAGAAGGGATGGGAAGTACATGGACATAGGGAGGTGGGATTTTAAGGAATAATCTGGTTTTCCTACAGGCCAAGATGGTAGAATAAAATGAATAGAGCAGAAGAGACAGAACAAAAATATACCTAGTTCAGATGTAGCAATTACCTAGGAGAGGAGTTGGGAACAAGAGAGGAAATGCAGCCAGAAACTGAGTGGCAGAGGGCCTTCACAGGGAGGGCAAGTAGTTTAAATTGTTTCCGGAAGGCATGAGGAGCCAGGGAAGGGGCTAATTCAATTAACATAATGTAATAATAGTATAATAAGCATAATAGAATGTCCCTATGGTAAAGGGTGGGCATCAGCAAGTGTTAAGTGTAGCATATTCTTATAAAGCTCCAGTTTGGTGTCATTATTGTAAAAAGAACTTGTTGCTCCTTTTCTTCCCTCTCTCTTTGAATAAACCTCCTTGAAGAACAAAACTCACAGATACCCCACCGTGATGGACCTTAGAAAAACTAGGAGCAGGTCATAAGTTCTGTAGTAGGTGGGCTTTTCATCAGCTTAATGTCAAGAGAAATAATGCTATCCTTACAACTTTGCAGCTCTGATCAGTCAGAGGGTATTTTCCCAGTGCCTCTTCACCCCGTGTCCAGAGGAAAACCAACAAAGCTGTAGCAAAAGACGTTTGGGAGGGGCTTCCTCTAAAGCCCAGGACTTGCTACAGCACTGGAACTCTGTGCTGAGGGACTCTTGTCTCGACTCCCCTAGAAGCCTTCCTCGTTGGGACCTGTGCGTGCAGGCTGGCTCCCACCTCAGGGCTCTGCTTCTCTTTTCTGGGAAGGAGAACCATGCAGGCGGCACCTTGCTGAAGCCATGTGTGAGCTCGCGCAGTGCCCCCCCCCCCCTTCCCTTCTGTGGTGGTGAGCGAGCCTTTTAGAAGAATGCTGAGGTCTGGAGCCTCCACCCTGAGGTACCCAACAGTAACTTCAAGGAGCTAATGAGTAAAGTACAGTAACAAGAATAAATCCCAATGAGCTCATTAAAAAACTGAACCACAACTTTGGCAAGGGCAGGAACCATTGTCTGGAACTTGTTTGTCGATTTGTAGAGTGTTGCGTGCCTTCAATGCACCCCCATCCACCCTTTCAGAACAGACAGATTAGCAACAAAAGATAGATTTTCAAAGCTCCACACAGCTGTGATTTATACTCCATTTCGGAGATCATTAGAATGGCTTCTCATTGGGATTGTAAAGGGTTCCAACCAATCTCTGTTTCAGTGGACCTCCGGGACTTTTGCTGTGGCATGTGTGGAGAGCAGAAGCACTCTGATCCAACCTCCTTCTCTTTTGCAGAGGCTTCTTTGGAATTGTTTTGGGCTTTATGAAACTACCCCTCAACCCCCTCTACTTCCCAAAGCAAAAAACTTCCGTCATGGGAATCTGTATCACCAACAGCATGGAATTGCCTCCAAATTGCCTTTTTTTTCCCCCCTCACTGGGGGAAGATCATGTTTTCAGAGCATCTACAGGGGTTAAGTTTCTTTTGAGAATGCCAGGGAATTTGTGTGCAACAAGGATGTGCATCCTCAGTGGGGGTAAGGCTGCAGTTGGGCAGTCCCTAGCTGGTTAGTTCTATTCAAGTCCCATGTTAATGAGGCCAGTGTTGGAAGGTAAAAATCACAGGTGAAAAATACACAGGAGAGAGCCACAGTTGAAAATACAGTCTCGGAGAAGTGTTCGGTGGTATCTGCTGAGGCTAAATACGTGCCCACACCGTGACCCAGCAGTTGCAGTGCTAGGTGTATACCCAGCAGAAATACACAAAAAGACTTGTAGGAGAATGTTCATAGCAGCATTATTCATAATAGCCAAATCCTGGAAACGACACAAATGCCCATTGACAATAGAAAGGATAAATAAGTTATGGCTTTTTTACACAATGGAATAATATACAGCAATTGGAATAAATGATCTACAACTAAATGCAATAACATGGGTAAATCTCAACAGTGTTGAGCAAAAGAAGCCAAGCACAAAAGAATACACAGTGTGTGATTTCAGTTTTCTAAAGTACAAAAACAAGCTAAACTAATCAGTGGTGTTAGAAGTCAGGAGCGTTTCTAGTCCTGGGGGGTGTGCAGTGACCAGAAGAGAACATAAGGGGGGCTCCTAGGGTGGTGATTAAACAAACATGTTCAGTTTGTGTATTCAGTTTGTGAGAGTTCACTGAGTGGTGCACTTATGTGCACGTTCCTGCACATGTACTTTCATAAGAGGTAAAAGGCATCATGGGGCTGGTTCGTTTCATTCTGTTATGTGATCACGTGATTAAACTCCAACCTTAAAAGTCACCCAGGAGGGGCGCCTGGGTGGCTCAGTTGGTTGAGCATCCATCTTTGACTCAGGTCATGATCTCGAAGTTTGTGAGTTCAAGCCCCGTGTGGGGCTCTGTGCAGACAGCTCAGAGCCTGGAGCCTGCTTCGGATTCAGTGTCTCCCTCTCTCTCTACCCCTCCCCTGCTCACACTCTGTGTCTCTCAAAAAAAAAACTTAAAAAAATTTTTGTTTTTAAAAGTCACTTAGGAAAGGTATTGCCATTGGTTGCAAGAAAGGATGGAATTAGGGGACCAGTTCACTGCAAACCTATCAAAATGAACAAAACAAACCAAAAGCCTAAAGCTGAAGGTTTTTAAATCCCCATTGATTGGTATCACCATCTCACCCCACCCACCTGGTCTCTAGAACTTTTGTCTGTGTATAATCAGAGGGCTTTAGTTGTGCTCCAGTGACCCAGTGACCCAACAGAAAAGACTATGTGCCAAAGACAGGTATTTGCCCAACAGAGCATCACATGAACCTAGATGAGGGCATCTGTTCTCTGCAGCAAGAAGCTTTTTGGCTGAGTTTGGTGATCTCCATATATCGTCTCTGTCATCACCCCTGGTAAGACCAAATTCTCATCCTCTGTTGAAACCCAAAACACTTTCCCTGGAACTGCCATTATAAATTCACTTGAGTTCGCCTGAAAGGAGAAATGAGACTAAAGGCTGTAGTGTTGAGTTTATCCAAACCTACACTGAACAATAAAGAGGTCTTCCGGCATGGCAGACAACTTATTGGACCACTCCAGAGTGTACATAAAGTCTATATTGTTGTCACCTTTTCAGCATCTTGGAACAGACTTAGATTTGTGTGTGCCCAACCTATAACTGTCTGAGGACTGCTGTATGGCACGGGTCCCTAGGTCATAATTACTTCGATCTGGATGTTCACTGTCTACAATGCCAGAGACATCAAGGCGGGGGTCAGTCCACTTGGGCTATTCCTGTATCTATCAGTAGATCCTATTTAACTTTTGTACGTTCTCTATCATGTTAGGGAATTAGGAGAACAAATACATTTTTAATTATAAAATAGCAATCAGGAGCATCATTTCTGAGACAGATCAACCAGAATTTGAATCCTGGCTGAGACACAAAATAGCGATTTGATCTTAGGCAAGTGCCTTAATTTCTTGAAGCTTTGCTAAGGTAGGAGTAATGGTTATAACTTTTCTGTTTTGTTTTGGTTTTGGTAGTGACTAAATGTGAATAGGTGGCAACCCCGTCTTGCCCTAAATTGGACCAACAGCTGGATTCAGAGGAGCCAGGGCACTTGTGGTGGACATGACAGCATCCCATCCCAGAGTTCAGGTCCCTCCTACTGGTTTGTTGTGGTCTGTGCGCTTTGCTTCCAGTGACTTACACGTTCACCTCCTCTAGAGGACTCTCCCTGGCTTTCTAGAGCTGTTTGGCCTGCGTACCACTTAGCCAATGGAGATTTTGTGGGGAATGAAAGCCCAGATTTCTGGTCTTGAGGAGGGCAAACTCTGACGTTGCAATTTGTGCTCCTGATCTCCCTGTGGGACTAGATTGAGGCTGGGACTTTTCCTGGTCATGCTTTTGCTTGATTACTACTGATTCCCTGTCTTCTAAGTGACTTACCCCACTTCCTTACCAGTTTCTCTTGGGACCACTTTCTTAATAAGTTTCTTGCATGTGAATCCTCATTTCAGGGTCTGCTTCTGAGACCATGACCTAAGATGGTTCTTATTGCCATATACAAACGACAGTAAAAGTTTCCCTTGGCAGTAGCTGGACTTGGGATGAGAACAGATACAGCTGTCAGATGCAGAGGTAGTTGGGAGCGGCTGCCTGTTTTTCTATCAGGCAATTTCCAAATGAGATCAAGGTTTCACACACAAAAAATACTCTGACAGTGCCACAAATTGCTCCGTTCGACACATGATTATTGGGTTATTATCATATGCCAGACACTATACAAAGTAACCCACACCTGGGTACCTGACCCACAGAAACTGAAGTAATAGGTACTTTTTTTGTGCTAAGGCACTAAATTTTGGGGGCAATTTGTTACACAGGAAGAGATAACTAACAGCATGGAGGTCAATTTGGTTGGAGTGAAGAGTAGTAGGAAAGGAAGCCAAAGAAGTAGCATCGCTGTGGTGGCCCAGACCTCCTCCGGTAAGACTGAATCAGTAGGTCTGATTCAATAGGGATGGAGTCTGCCTCTCCATGATTTTAAGTCTTCAAAGGTGATGCTTTTCAGCTGAATATCTTGTATGTAAGTTCCCCTGCCTATTAAAACTGCCACCTACTAATCTGGAATTGTCTTCCTGTTTCTTGTGTCTCTTCTTGCCCTCTGTGTTTGGGGCCAGTTTCAAATCCCACCCAGGGAACTCCCGAGGTTATAAATCAACAGGCAATGATTTTCTTATAGTCCAGTTCCAGACACTGGGTTGAGCTCTTTACATAATTATCTTTTAAAATATCGTAATTCTAAAAAGTACATATTAGTCCCCATTGTGCAGAAGAAGAAATTGTGGCTGAAAATGGTTAAAATGAGCCAAGTTTTCATAATAAGTGGCAGAGTCAGGATGGGAATCAGGTCTGTCAGACTCTAAAACTCCTAACCACTACCCTAGACTTTTTCTTATGAGAGGTGTCAGGCCATTGGGAAAGTTGGTGAAGTTAACTATTAGGTTTACATCCGTGTGACAAAGGAATGGTGACCTGTTTCTGAGTCCGGCGCCTTAGCTTGTAAAATCCTGATGCAGTCACTGTTGTTTCTTCTTCTCTCCAAGTAAGGTACAATCCCATGCAATCTAGCCCTGGCATTCTCGCATTGTTTCATTCACTCATTCACCCACTCACTCACTCACATTCAGGAAATGTTGTGTGTCCACTATATAAAGGCACTTGACTAGGTGCTGGGGCCCCAAAGATGAAGGGCCACAAGGCCTGCCCTCAAGGAATTTATCTTGTGGTAGGAGGAGTCACAATAAGTAACTGCAGTGGGTTTTTTCAAGTGGATAGTTGACCTTTGTAGTTTTTGTCTGCCTCGCATCTGTTCTCCCTTCCTCTGATAGAATTTCAGTTTTTCTTTATGGAGCTGCTCCCTCCCTATTAGTCCATGTGTGTCTGATGGGGCCGATCCCGGGGTGGGCAGGCAGAAGATATGGGCATGGCCAAGGAGAGTCTTCTAAACTCTGGTCACATCAGTTGTTTGAGGATGGGGTGTGTTTCAGGCCAGGGCAGGATGCTCATGAAAGCCCCATCCAGAACTGATGAAGCTCTGAGGGAAGAAGCATTTTCTTTCTGCGTGGATTGCTAGCAAAGTAAGCTGCAGCTGGGGGCCTCCTCCCAGAGAAATGTCTCATATGGAAGCCAACTCAGAAGAGAGTAGAGTCAAGAAAAGCATGAAAAGATAGAGTCCTTATGATGTTGTTTGAGCATTTACTACGTTATTATTATTGACTTAAATTGCTTTCAGGTGGGTTTCTGCTAATTGCTTTATAAAGAAACAAGCCATAAAGGACTAGTCTCATGCCCTAGGCCCGGAGAGGGAAGGGGAAGAAAAGTTCATGGTCTTTCAAGATAACAGAAATGACCTTGAGTTTATTCTACAATTTGTATGGCTTAACAAATGCCCATGAACTGCTGCTAAGTCACATTTGAAAAGAAGAGGAAAGAGGAGGATTTGCTTTACCAGATATGGAAACATATTAAATCATAGTAGTAAAAGCGATGTAGCATGAGAAAAAGAATAGGAAATAAATCCATGCAATAGAACAAAGAATTAAATATAGGCCCATGTTTATTCGGAAACATGGCATATGATAGATGTGGCACCACAAATGTGTTCACCAGTGGTTTGTTTAATGTGTGGTGTTGAGGGAATAAAGTTACTATATGGAGAAAAATTAAGACAGATTCCTATATGACGCTAAAATTTAATCTTCCAGAAGAATTAAAGACCCAAATGTGAGTGGAACTATAAAGCTAGTGGAATGGAATATCTTTGTGGGTTTGGAGTGAGGGAGGCCTTTGTAAATAAGACCACCAAAGTACAAGTCATAAGGCAAATGACTGGTGCATTTCACTGCAACCAAATTAGAGGATTTCTCTTTAGTGTAAGCACTATAGATCATGTTAATAGGCTGAGAGAAGATATATATTTTTTAAATGCTTATTTATTTTTGAGAGAGAGGCTGTGTGAGCAGGCGAGGGGCAGAGAGACAGAGGGAGAGTGAATCCTAGGCAGGCTCCGCCCTGTCAGCGTAGAGCCCGATGTGGGGCTTGAACTCACAGTGAGATCATGACGTGAGCAGAGATCGAGAGTCAGACACTTAACCAACTGAGCCACCCAGACGCCCCTGAGAGAAGATATCTGCATTAAAAAAACAATAATAAGAGATTGATATCTAATTGGAAAAGGACTTGTTACAATTCAAGGGAACAGACTGGGGAACTCAATGGAAAATGTTCAAAGAACAGGAATAGGCACAAGGGAGGAATCTGAAGCAAGTATATAAAAATTTGCTTAAACTAGGAAATGAGAGATAAGTAGATTGAAATAACAATGAAATACTATTTTATACTCCATAGAATAGCAAAAATTGACAGTATTGGTGGGGATCTGGAGAACTTGTATGTACTGCTGGTGAAATGTACATTGGTATAGCATTCTGGGGAACAATCAGGCAGTACTGAACTAAAGTGGTGTTTTTGGGTATACCTTATGCCCCAGGAGCCCCAGGCCTGGCTATGTACCAGAGTAATTCTCGTACACTAATGGAAGGGGGGCGTATGCAAGGATACTCATTAGAGCATTGCTTGTGGAGGCAGAGAATAGGAGCTTAAAAGTCAAGAATGAAAGAAACATAATGAAATTTATATCAGAGTACCATCTAAGAAACCATACCCACACCACACACTACATACTTTTCAAAGATAATCCCTCTGCAACATACACATACATAACATTTACATACATAAACACATACACATATATGTACATGTATCTCTGTATCTACCTATCTGAATCAAACACGTTAACGTGGGTGCCTTTAGGGTGGGGGAGGGGACACAAAAGAGAGAGAAAGTGAGGGAAGTGTGAATGATCAAGTATAAAAGCAGAATGATAAATGAAGAGAGAAGCCCCGCACATACTGGTAATGAGAATGTGCCAGGAATGGAAGCATGTAATCAACTCAACTCTCCAAGTACTTAAGGTTCAGAATAAAATTATCATTCAAATTAAAATTTAAAAAATGCCTTAAGTGAGGAAAGGGACATGAGCACTAGTCTCATCCTATGTGGGAGCATCATGTGACCTTAACTGTCCTTAAAGTGTCACGGAATAGATACCGTATTCTCTCAACTACCTCTGTGTTGTCGGGAGAGTGAAATTTGATCCCATCTGTAGGTGATTTTCCATGCTTTGAAAAGTAAAGCAATCTGGAGTTGGGGTTTTGCTACTAAGATTAGATGGGAAGCAATTACTATATATTTTTTAATTTTATTTTTAAATTTACATCCAAATTAGTTAGCATATAGTGCAACAATGGTTTCAGGAATAGATTCCTTAATGCCCCTTACCCATTTAGCCCATCCCCCCTCCCACAACCCCTCCAGTAACCCTCTGTTCTCCTTATTTAAGAGTCTCTTCTGTTTTGTGCCCCCCCCCCCGTTTTTATATTATTTTTGCTTCCCTTCCCTTATGTTCATCTGTTCTGTGTCTTAAAGTCCTCATATGATTGAAGTCATATGATATTTGTCTTTCTCTGACTAAGCAATTTCTATTTTTTAAAATTTATTTATTTATTCTGAGAGACAGCAAGTGCACGCTTGCTGGGAGAGTGTGGAAGGTGCAGGGAGAGAGGGAGAGAGGGAGAGAGAGAGAGAGAGAGAGAGAGAGAGAGAGAGAATCCCAAGCAGGCTGTGAGCTGTCAGTATGGAGCCCAACTCAGGGCTCGGACTCACAAACCATGAGATCATGAGCCAAGATCGAAAGTTGGGCGCTTAATCAACTGAACCACCTAGGCGCCCCAATTTCTACTTTTTAAAAAGCAAACAATTTGTTGGAAATCGGTATGTTTATTGTCTAAAACCTTTTGCTTGAAATTCATGCTTTTGATTTAGTAGTAATCTGCAGTTTGGGGTTTCCTAAAATATTTGATGGCATGCAAGTTTTAAAAAAATTAATTCCAGTATAGTTAACATATACAGTATTATATTAGTTTCAGGTGTACAGGATAGTGATTCAACAATTCTATACATTCCTTAGTGTTCATCATGATAAGTGCACTCTTAATCCTCATCACCTATTTCACCCATCCCCCCACCCACCTCCACTCTGGGGACCGTCGCGTATGTTTTTTGGTTCATCTCTTTTTTTCTTTGTTCATTGGTTTTGTTTCTTAAATTCCACATGTGAGTAAAATCACACGGTGTTTGTCTTTCTAGGACTGACTTATTTCGCTTAGCGATATACTCTGGATCCATCTGTGTCGTCACAAATGCAAGATTTCATTCTTTTTTTTTTTTTTTTTTTTTTTAACATTTTTTATTTATTTTTGGGACAGAGAGAGACAGAGCATGAACAGGGGAGGGGCAGACAGAGAGGGAGACACAGAATCGGAAACAGGCTCCAGGCTCCGAGCCATCAGCCCAGAGCCTGACGCGGGGCTCGAACTCACGGACCGTGAGATCGTGACCTGGCTGAAGTCAGAGGCTTAACCGACTGCGCCACCCAGGCGCCCCGAGATTTCATTCTTTTTTATGGCTGAGTGATATTCTGTTAGATATGCAGTGGTATGAAAGTTTTGGGTGCCCTCATTAGCATATGTAAATTGTACTGTATTTTCCTCCATGTTTGAGATAGAAGAATCACACATCATGAAGAAAACTGCTGGGTTCTAAAATGTATCTGATGCTCCTTTCTGGGTTTTGTACTCTGAACCTACATCAAGCATATTCTTATGGGACACATACACTTTTTGTTACATGACACATACCTGAACACACTGTCTCTTTTCAGCTATGGAATAAACTCCACAAACGCAAGCAACGTGAAGCTCATGGACCTAGAAAACTCTATCAAAGAAGTCCGAGGAGGTGTTGTTCTGGGACCACAAGGACTTTATTTTTATTGTTCTTTGCTGAATCCTTATGCCTACTGCCTATTGTAATACCTTTTTTTTTAAACTGCTCAGTACTCAACATTTTTTTTTTAAATTACTTCCTAAAAATATCTCCCATAAATAGTTCTAAACAAGCTTGTCTGCCGTGAAGCCACTCTGCAGCGCCTGGGACAGATGCTGTGGGGGGTTTCTGGAAAGCTCCACCATCTCTGCAGCGTGGAACAAAGATGCCCTGTGCGGAGAGTTTCCTGTCTGTCCCATGGCACCTGCTCCCCCCCAGGGCTTACTCTCTGCAGGACCGCCCACGGCGGCGCTGAGGCTGGTGGCACCGTTTGAGGGAGCCCCTCAACAAATATTTATGAAATGAGTGAACATACAAATGAACTCCCTGCCTCCTTGCCCCCACATACACGTATGCACACACACACACACACACACACGCACACGCTTATTTGTCATTGGCCTCACAGTTTACTTTTTCTTTTGTTTCTCCCTTTACTAAAACCTCTTGATGTACTGACATCTGTGGGAGTCAAGGGGGAGAATAAGAAGGACTTAAAAAATACAGTTCTCATGGCAGAGTCGCGGATGATCTAATGGAGCAAATATATAGGAGCAAGGCATGAGAATAAAAACCAGGAAGCTTTCTGAACCACAGCACGCCGTTTGGAAACTTACGAGAAAGTGGCAGAGTGAGTGGATGGTTAGAAAATGGGGAACGATCCCCAGCTGGCTTACACAAAGCAGTGGGGCTTTGGGGGGTGGAGGGGGTAATTGGGAGAGCTGGCCTGGGGGAGAATCTTCACAAAGGTTTTCTGGGGGAACCAGAGTTTGAGCAAGTCGCTGGTGGAGGCCTGGTTGTCCTAACTAGCCGCTAATGAGAAGCCGGTTCTTTGATGCCAGAAGAGGCTGCTGAGAGCAGTGCAAGTGCTTCACGGTTTCGATTGAGCTTCTGCGGTTGCATCCTCTAAGGGGTGGAAAACTCCACTCCGGACCCAAGGAGGCCAGAAGGGTGCTCAGATACGTGAACAGGAAAATTGTGGCAAAAAAAAAAAAAAAAAAGCCAATAATACGATGATGGAAATCCTCAGCTTTGCGTCCAGGGAAAGCTTGGTTTAGCAATCTCTGTGAGCGAGTGGAACCAGCTCAACCAACGTCAGCAACTTGAAGACATCTGGTCTTTATTTTTGGACTTTTGTACACTGAGGAGGATTATGGTTGTATGATGTAGAGGCCATTTAGTTCTGTCAATCTACAGAGTGTCTTATAATAGGAATCCCTCACACTTAGAATAGAACTTTGTTCTCCAAAAGTCTCCTTGAGATTTTCAGATGTTAACTCTTTATCGCCCAGAGTGACTTTCTGAGGCAAGCTCCTTTGAAAGAGATGTTTTTCATAGAGAAATCGAGTGATGGCGTACTGAGTACTCGGGTGGAGCCCCCGGGGTCTTAAGCATCCCATGATTGCCAAAAATAATGCATCTGGTCCTCCTTGCATCTAAGCCCCTTGGCCTTCATTTCTTTTCTCCCTGCTTTGCCTTCTCTCTGGCTTCTGTTCATCTTTGGTCATCCTCTAGCTGGGCTTGTTCTAGAAAAAAAATGATGTGTCCGGTAATGTCATTGGCGTTTACTTTCCAACTACCACCCTTCATCTCCAACGGCCAAGGATGTGATGCCTCCCCCAAGTCCAGTTTTGTCTCTGATTTTCCTCCTCGTCTTCCACCTTCCTGCCCCCGTGATTCCTGACTTTCCTTACTTCCCTTATTAACACCTGTGTTGAGTTCCATTGCCCATGGCCCCAATGGGTGATTGGCTATTTTTGATGATTTATTTGTAGCAGAGTTGTCAGTAGCCTACAAATGGCTTAAAGGCTTCCTCCACTCGATAGCATTTACATTTTCATTGGGGATTTCAATGTCAAAGAAGTCAACAGAGGATTCCCGCACTTTGGCTGTCTTTGCTCTTGATTTTCTCCCATCTGGCTGCCCACAGAGCCCACCTGCAGAGCTGGCACCTGCTCTCAGGCGGGCTGGGCTTCTCTTTCTCACATTCCAGTGTTTTCAGTTTATGTGGTGTTTTTTAATCTTCGAGGAGGAAAAGACACAAGGAAAAGCAGCTAGCAGGAAGAGGGAAAAGGAGCATTGCAAATTGAGTAAAGGGCCAGGCCCCCAGGCTGAGGTATCTGGCCTGTGGAAAGACCTGGTGGGTAGCAGTGATATCATTGTCCATTAAACAAGTCCATAGGCTATTTAAAAACGCATCCTCACCAAATATAGTGAGGAGCAGCCACTCTACCGTGCAATTCCTGAGGATTTATGGCTGGTGAGGGTTAATGGTTTGAGGTGTTATTCCCTTCTGTGCCTCATTAATCCTCAGGAAGCGCTTGTGCTTAGGTACTTAGTAGGCCACAGAGGCCCCCAGGTGCCCACGCCAGCTTCAAGGTGGCAGCAGCGGCCCCGCCGGCCAGCTCCCGGGTCCCGCTCGGGCTCTTCGTCTGTCTCATCTGGTCTCTTGGAGCCTGGGTCAGTTAGCCTGTCCGCCCCCACCCCTTGCCCATGGCATTACGGAAAGTTTGAAAAAGACAAAATTGTCCTCTACTGAGAAAGAGGAAGGCGAGTGTGATCAGAGGAGCGGGTGACGGAGGGGACTGTTGGCGAAGGGACGGAGGCAGTCCCTCAGCGGTGCGGTAAGCTTTCTGGTGGTCAAAGGCTGCAATGGATTCTGGGCCTGTCTGTGCCGTCCACCAGCGTGAACGGCATACTATGGTAGGACTACACATTGCGGGGAGACGGCGAGTAACAAGGAGCACAAGGCTCCTGTCTTCAGGTTTTCTACATTTTAGGGTGCGTTTGGGACATGTGTGTGAGAGAGGGCCTGGCAGTAAACACGTACACATCTTGTTTTTGTTTTTTTTTTAATTTTTTTTAAAGAGAGTGCGATTGTGAGTGGAGGAGGAGCTGAGAGAGAGGAGAGGGAGAATCTTTTTTTTTTAATCTTTTTTTTTTTAACATTGATTCATTTTTCAGAGTGAGAGAAACAGAGCATGAGTGGGGGAGGGGCAGAGAGAGAGGGAGACGCAGAATCAGAAGCAGGCTCAGGCTCTGAGCTGTCAGCACAGAGCCCGACGCGGGGCTTGAACTCATGGACCGGGAGACCATGACCTGAGCTGAAGTCGGGCGCTCAACTGACTGTGCCACCCAGGTGCCCCCGAACACACCTAATCTTAAACCACTGTGACTTAGGTAGGGCAGGGGCGCCTCTACCCATTTCATAAATGGGAGATCCGAACCTTGGAAGAGGTCAAGTGTTTGAGGTTTTAGGGGAACAGGTTTGTGCATCCATTTACGGAGGGCCTGCTATGTTCCAGATCATCCGTAGGCTTTTGAAATGTGAAGACGGCTAGGGCATGGGCCTTGCTCTCCAGGGCTCACAGTGCAGTGGGAGAAGAGCCACAAAATCACATTACAGTCTGATAACTGCTGTGATCAAGCCTGTGCTTGCGGCATGGGGCCTTGGATGAGGAAGCCCTGAACTTGCCCAAGGGGGTCTGGGATGCCCAGAAGCAAGTGCGAGGCTTCCTCCTTGCAGTGGCGCGCAGAGAATGTGCTCAGTAACGCTTGTTAGGTTGAACTGAACCAGCATTTCAACGTCTGGCTTCACTATCTGGTATGCCAAGAGTCCCCAGGCCATCAGAAATACTCAAATTAAGCAAAAAAAAACCCAAAAAACAAAAAACCACTTGTCATTCCAAACTGACATAGAAATTGGTCACTCCACTTTTGTTCAGGCTTCCTGCTTTTATGTGATTCATTAAAAGCTGAGTAGCTGCTAAGTTGCAAGACAAATGGCAAATTATTTAGATCTTATTTATTTATGCGAAATGTCCAGAAATTCCTGCAAGAGTCTGCTGCATCCCTCCCACCCCCGACCCTTCCTGTTTAGCTACCCTGCCTCTGTTAGACTGGTCTTAACTATAAAGTGCTTCTGCCCATCCTTACCCATTGCACTGTACAAGGAGCCACAAGAGCAAACTTAGGAAACGTGGGTGTGTGTCCCGGGCCGTCCATTAGCTAAAAATCTGACCTTGCGTAGGTCACGTAATCTCCTAAACTATCAGTGGGATCATAATGCCTTTCCCACCTCATAACACGAGGTCGTCTGAGGATCAACATAGCTGCAATGTGTGACAGACATTAAGAAGGAACAAAACCCTCAGTACGTGTTAGGGGACGTTGACTGCTATTATCATAGCATGCCGGCTGACTGACAGAGATGCCAGACATTTGCTATGTCAGTTTGGTTTCTGCAAGGGGGCATCAGACTTCTCATAATTCCTTTGAGGTCAGAGGGTGGGGATGTGGTCCTGGCAGGTGGTGGCAGACATCCCACTTTAGCATCCCCCCCATCCAAGGTCAGGTTCCCCCTTAAAGGCTCAGTTTCCCCAGTCTAGCAAATTGTAACCAATTGTCTGATTTTTCTTTGACAAGTGACCACCCCTGGCTGCCTTGTTTCCTTTCAGGGTGCAAATGCTGCCTTGAGCTGGCACCTCTAGCCCTCCTGGGCTTCGGCCAGGCCTGCACAGGAGATCAGGATGAGGGTTATTCACATCCTCTGCAGACACCCTCTCATGTTCAGTGTCTTCTTGGCTGGCATCTCAGGCAGAGGGAGCGCCGAGGGTGGGTGCGGAGGGGGCGCAGGAAGGAAAGGATGGGTGGGAGCGCTGTCTTGCCAAGCTTCAAAGGTTCTCGGAGGAAAAGTGCATCGATGGAGGATGTGATAGCCTGAGCCAGACAGTTTATCTGAACAGACGGAAGAGAGAGTATCGATTTCTTCTATATATAGGGTGATCGTGTTGTCCAGATCAAACACTGAGACAGTGGCCCGAGATCAAACAGGTATATTTATACGACAGCAGGACAGTATAGTTCAAATATAGACTGGGAAAATTCTGGAAACGTGTTCTATCTATGACATCATTCCCTTCCATCATTTCGAACTGAGTGTAGGTTTGCCATGAGGCACAGTTGGGAAGCGTGTGTTTGGGATCTTTCTACCTGTCTTTTCCTTCCAACCAGTACTGACTGAGCACTTACAACGTGTGGGGCCAGGGGCCGCCTCACGGGCATGGGATCTGTGCAGTTGCAACAGAGCCCTACCCTTGCGCAGGGGGCTTGGTGTGGTGCTGCTGTCTTCCAGTTGGTAATGTCTCTTCAGCCAGGGATCCTTATGTAGCTGGTGTTGGAGATACAAAGACGCAAAGACAGGTGTTCCCCAAGTTTCTCCCTGGCTGTCACCAGCTTGCTGCCTAGACAGCACCCCAGGTACCGGGACAAATCACTTCATGCAGTCATCCACGAAACACTGTCTTAGCTAACTGGGAGTTTGAAAAGTTTTTTCTTAATTCACTAGAAAACCTTACAGATTATGTAAATGTTTTCCTTGTTATAAATGTGGTTGAAATTACTATCAAAAATTAAGTGAAAAAAAAAAAAAAAAGAAACTCTAAAAGAATCCAAGGAGGGGTGCCCGGGTGGTTCAGTTGGTTAAGCATCTGACTTCGGCTCAGGTCATGATCTCATGGTTTGTGGGTTCGAGCCCCGCATTGGGGTCTGTGCTGATGGTATGAAGCCTGCTTGGGATTCTCTCTCTCCTCTCTCTGTGCCCCCCTTCCATTTTCTCTCTCTCTCTCAAAATAAATAAACTTAAAAAAAAAAACCCAAACAATCCATGGTCCTATCACCCATATTTGGTAGTTCTCTCTGGCTGGTGGGGTATTAGCTATTTTCAATTTTATTTATCCTTTAAAAAAATTTTTTTTTAATGTTTATTTATTTTTGAGAGAGAGAAAGAGCATGAGCAGGACAGGGGCAGAGAGAGAGGGAGACACAGAATCTGAAGCGGGCTCCAGGCTCTCAGCTGTCAGCACAGAGCCTGACGTGGGGCTTGAACTCACAAACTGTGAGATTATGACCTGAGCTGAAGTCAGACGCTTAACCGACTGAGCCACCCAGGTGCCCCTATTCTTATTTATATTTTTAAACCAAGGTAGGATCCCACTGTGTTTGCCATTTTATGATCCTGCCTTTTCACTTAAAGTTGCATTTTGGCCATTTTCCATATCATTCAATAATTTCCAAAAACATGGTGTTTTATGTTGGTAGCATTTTATCACATGGATGTGCCATGATCTATTGTCTTCTTTTTTGAAGACATCTAGGTTGTTTCCCGTTTTTTTGCTGAGATAAATGTCACTTGGATGAATATCCTTGTACATAAATCTTTGCTTCCTTGCTTATTTTCTTGCTATAAATTTAAAAGGCAGAATTACTGGCTAAAGGGTGTGGAGAATCATATATGCAAATTGTCTTCCAGAGGAGGGTGACAACTTTTAGTTTCACCAGGATGTGAATAAGAGGACTTATTTCACAAATCTTCCGATACTGACTATTTTTATTTTCTAAATTGGTCGTCCAAGTTGACTGGTGACAGCATTTCTTTGATTACTTATCAGATTGAATATATTTTTCATGGATTTATTGGGCGCAGGTAGTGCCTCTTTTGTAAAGTATCCAGTCACAACTGGTACTCACTGTTTCATCAGAGTGCTCCATGTTTTCTTGGTATTTATAAGTTAGTTATCTATTAACTATCTTAGTTTTTTAAGAAAAGTTTTTGGGAACATGCAGAGTTAGGTAAAGTGGCTGAAAATAAATGCATATTTAACATGTTATCTCTGCTGAAGATGGCCTTTAATAATTCTTTAAACTTGAGGAATTATGTTCCCCATAACAACTTTGGTGGTGTTCGATATGGGAACAAGTTCCTGCAAAAGAAATGAAATTCCTGTAATGGTAAGAATTCTAGCAAAGGCTGAATGAACATTCACCAAGAGTGATGTGGAAGGGGATCCTTGCACCAAGGGAGAGGTTGGGCTGCCTGGATGGTTTCCATTATTTTTGATTCTCTTTCTCTAATTATAGTGGTAAACTTTCAAATACCATTGTCTATCTGGCGAGGGCTCTTCCAGTTGTAATCTGTGAGTAGTTACCTCCAGGTACGTTCAGGCCTTCTTGGGTCAAGTAAGTTAGCGCGTTATAAATAACAGTATATTATCTGAGAGAAAATGAAAATGAGTGGTATGATCAAGAGGACCACACTTAAGTATTCTAGGGAGTAAAATAGGAGGAAATCAGGGAAGTCCTCCTGGAGGGAGTGAGCCTGGAGTGAATCAGTCTGTGCACTAGAGAGGGTGTGAAGGCCTTCCAGGTGCATAAAAATCAATATGACTTGAGGGTTATGAGCCTTGTCAAGGGATGGCCTGTGCATTTGTCACCAGTCAAATCTGGGTAGAAGAGGATTGATCATCTTGGAATCCAGAAATTCTTTGGAACGCCAAGTGAGGAAGAATGTTTCCAGATCTAAGGGAAACTCCAGTTGGGGATTCCACAGTGAAATTCTGGTGCAAGGCTCAGCTGTTTTGTTAAGAAATCCTAGATTATATTTTGTAGCTCGGCGACTTTGTTGGAGTCCGTCATTATGGAGCAAATCCAAACGGGCTAAGAGTTTTTCTCTTCTTTTCCTTTCGCAGTTGTTTACTCCTGAGCTTTTATTCACATTGCTGGACGTGTTGGCAGGTCTGCTCCAGAGAGTAGCAGTTGCCCTGCCGGAGGTGAGCTTCAGCTGAGATTCTGGACTTTGAGACGCTGCTTTCACGTTTGGAAACAAAGATGTCACAAAGTTGGGTTCCGTTGCAAGGGAAGGAGCATTGGCGCCTGCAGTTTCTGGCGGATCGGGGACAGCCTGCACCTCGTTTACTCAGGTAATGGAGCAAGGTGCTAGTGAGGCTGAGGTGCTGGGTTCAGTTCTCACTTGATCCAGTTAACTTCACTCTGTTCCACAAATGGTCCGAAATTATACTCCCTAATCTGGTCCTTCAGTTTACAAAGTCACTAGTTTGGAGGGAGAGGTGTAGATGCTTCAGCACAAGCCGCTTTCTCATTCGTGCCTCACAACTGAGCTGTAGACACATAGTTTGTGTCCCATGAGTCCATCTGATGAGTATTTGATGAGCATTTATACCTTGCAAGTTCAGTGTACCAGGAACTGTGCTAGGTGCTGAGAGTGAAAATTTAATTAAGGTGCTCTCTGTCCAGTGATAAATATGCGAAGGATAGCATTATGAGATCCAGGAGGGACTGGCTGGGAAGGTAAGTGGCAGCTGGGGGTGTGAAATGAAGGCAGATCATTACAAAGTGGACAGAATGCAATCAACGGGATGATCTGAAAGGTCTCACTATCCTAAACCTCCATTTGTCTCAGAGTCTGTGGATTTCAAGTAGCTTCAAATGAGTCGTGCTGAGTTCACTTTTGGAATTTCTGAGTAAGCACCAGAAAGGAAGGTGATGTTTAACACAAGCCAGTGAGATTCTCCCTTCCTGGATGTCTCTTGGCCATCTCACTCCTCTCTCAAATGACCCTTTATGGGGAGCTCCCGGCTGAGTTTTTCCACTGCACTCAGGCTTTGTTGATGCAAGAAGAGTATTTGGATATTTAACAAGTACCAGGAAGGGCAAAGTAAATCTGCTTATTCGTCCCTGCAGTTTTTAGCTCTATCCACCGCTAGCGAGGGATGCCAGTTTGGAAGGGAGCTACTTCTGTCAGCCGGGCAAATTCTCATTGCCAGCTCCTTGGGGACATGCTTCCAGGTGGACGATCCCATCTCTTCTGTCTTCTTTGCTAAGCAGTGCAGAATGTAGTCGTGGAGGTCCATGCACCCAGTGCAGCTCCAACCGTCCAGCGGGTGAAGTGGGCTTGGAAAGAATCAGGAGTTCTAGAGGCAGCATCTGCATGGGGCACTTTTCTGCGTTCTCTTGTTCCGTCCTGCCATCTTTCACATGAAAAGACAAACTCATTTTACAGTCTGTTAGTCCACTGGTCACAAGTGTTGGATTGGTCACCTCAGGGGCCTGCTTCCTTCTCCCCTCCTGCTTCTAGGTATCACCTTTCTTAAAAGGAAGAGGTTCCCTGATGGAGGGATAGATGAAGGATGTTGATCCCCTACCCCTTATTGGTACTTTGGGACCTATATCCTTTGAAAAGCTTTACTTTAATAAATAATAGTAACAATAATTATGGAACATATACTATCTGCTAGGGCACTTTGCCTGGCAACTTAAACACATTATGTCATTCAACACACCAGTCCCATAAGGCAGGAATGGTGATTATTCCGTATTAGGGACGAGTAAAGTGAAGCTTTAGGAGTCAGTAACTTATGGTAGCTGGCAGATGGAACAATCAGGATTCATGTCCAGGTTTGAAACTTCAGACTCCAGTTTCTAATAGTTTCTAACCCATCCACCTCCAACTACTTTCAAAGACTGTATACACTCAGCAGCTTGCTTGTCAGCACCACACGGAGGACACAATGTTGGTTGGTCTCAAAGTGTTTCTTTCTGCTTTAATTTCCTTGATAAGCCCCAGGTCTTTTTTGACCAGAAAACACTTGTCTTTCCTCAATTCCTTGTGGCTTTTAAAGAGCCTAACTGTTGAAAAAGTACGTTTCTGTCAGGAAAAAAAAAAAGAAAGAAAAGTCATTTGTGACCTGCCTCTGGTATCCACTGAATGCGCTAGTCCCTTCTCTTCTCCCTCCCTCTCTTCTCTTTTCTTTCTGTGAGCGGAAGTGTTAACCCTTGGGCGTGGAATATGCGCATGCACTGTAGCTCTCACATCCGTTTGGCGCCCCAGGAGCCTATCTGTGATGATAAATGGAGAATGGCCCAGGGCTAATCCCATCGTGGGGAGGAGTGGGGACAGCAGCTTGTTGGCTGGGCTGTTACTGTGGGTGGCACCTTGGGAAGTTCTGTCTTGAAGGATTACGTTAGCAGTTGCGTACTTTCCGCCCAGCCCTGGAGAACAGCTTCCACTAGGAAAGGAAGGGAAAGCTGACTATGGTATTTGTTGGGAACTGGCCCGAGTGTGACTGCTTGTGAGAACTTCGTCCATTGGGCCAAAGGTCCTGGACTGTTTTACGGCAAGACTCGGCTGTCACCTCCCAGGCGCGGGAGGGCCTCAGACACATCGGGCGTCTGCAGATGTCCCCCAGCCCCTGGAATCCCGGCTGCGGTTGGGAGGCCTCCGGCCAGCCCTACGTGTACACTCCAGCTGCCGATGTGCGCGCTGCAGACTCCATGCGGTCAGGCCCCCTGCCCCATGCTCTGCACATACCCCTGCAGGGGAAGCTGCCAACGACTCGCAGGAGTTTGTTATGGGCTCCAGAAAGGGATTTTGCCCTCCAAATTACTGTCCAGAAAACATGATGGAATTTCTCTAGAAGGAAACACAACGGTTCAGTTTTGGTCAATTCTCAAATACAAATGCTAACTGAAATTCACACTCACATGGAAATGTAAATGGGAACCACTCCACTACAATGACAAGCAGGAAGGTCCTGGATTTCATGTGTTTTTTTTTGAAAGTTTATTTATTAATTTTGAGAGAGAGGGGCAGAAAGAGGGAGAGAGAGAATCCCAACCAGGCTCCCTGTTGTCCGTGCAGAGCTGGATGTGGGGGCTCGAACGCCTGAACCATGAGATCATGACTGGAGCCAAAATCAAGAGTTGGACCCTTAACTGACTGAGCCAATACAGGGGCCCCAGGAAAGTCCTGGATTTGAGGTGGAGGTGAGAGAGGATGCTGAGTGGGGCTCACTCTTACAACCACAGCATGAATTGACAATTTGTGCCGACTTTCCGTGTTGCCCCTCGTGGGCATGTGTTTCTGTCTGTTTCCTCTGCTCACCAGAAGCCCTTCTCACTTCTGCCTTCTTTTCAATGGACAGCTGTATAAGACAGTCTCTTTAGTGTCCTAATGATGATGTCTCAGCACTCATTGATGCTTTTCACCTGTGTTTTCTAGATCCAAAAGCTGGAAAGGCAAACCAGAGGGACATGTTCTAGATTATGGGGAGAGGAGAGTGATTAGGCCAGGAGATACCCGTCAAGGGAAGTGGGGCTGGCTCTAAGCTGCACTGAATGCTCTTAGAGACGGAAAATAGAGCTGAACTGAGAATAAGAATGGCTTCCTGAAGGAAGACTTCTTGTCCCTGTAGGCAACGAAACAGAAAATCCAAGGAAATATTCAACCCCCAATGAAAATTGGACCAGAAGCAACAAAAAATGTGAAATAAAAACACAACCATTTTTAAAACAACACGATAATTCCAAAAATACTTTGTGCTTATCAGCTTTGCGCCAGCCTTTCTCAAGTGGCGTCTCCTCTAATCACTGCGGGATCTGATTTCTAATCTGGACACCACTGCGCTGGGTCAGTGATTTTTTTTTGGGGGGGGGGGGTGTTGAAAGAGAGCAAGAGCTGGCCTCATGGTTTAGCTCCAAGTCCCCAGTGGCTTATCATGTCAAACAGCACACCCTCAGAATGGGAGGGGGCTATTAATTCTAGGGTCCAGGGTTTGTCTTCTTCAGCTTTTAAAGATAGTTGGCCATTGCTGGTGTATGTGCCTCTTTGGGTGGGGTTTATGCCTAAGTCAAGGAGAACATGGGGAGGGAAGTGTTTGTTACTTGGCACAATAAGAACCCATGTGGGACAGTGAAAAATGGGCAGAATTTAGGAGAGGAGGATTATGGGTGTTCTGAGCTTGCTTGGCTTGGGCCTGAGGGATTTGAGATGCTCCTCCAAATGGATGAGGAGCTCAAGCAGGGTTTCTGGAGAATTATTTTCCTCTAAGCTAATTAGATTTTTATTCCCAACTTTCATTTGCCCTGCCTTTTTTTTTTTAAGTTCATTTATTTATTCTGAGAGAGAAAGAGCGAGAGAGTGCATGCATGTGAACGGGGGAGGGGTAGAGAGAGAGGGAGAGAGGATCCCGAGCAAGCTCCACGCTGTCATCACAGAGCCTGATGTGGGGCTTTATCTTAAGAACTGTGAGATCATCACCTCAGCTAAAATCAAGAGTTGGACTCTTAACTGACTGAGCCACACAGGTGCCCCTCCTTCTCTGCCTTTTAAGACCCAGTTCAAGATTTCCTACCTCTAGAAAGCCTTTCCTAGATACCTGAGCTCATTTGGGGTGCGTGTGTGTGTTTAATTAAAGCTTTAAAAATATAAAATAGTTTTCCAAAGAAAACCTTCAGATGGTCAACAGCTATATGAATACCATCACTCACCATCAGGGAAATACAAATCAAAATCATGACGGGATATCATCTTACAGCTGTAAGAATGGCTAAAATCAACAACACAAGAAACAACAAGTGTTGATGAAGATGTGGAGAAATAGAAATCCTCTTGCATTGTTGGTGGGAATGCAAAGTGGTGCAGCCACTGTGGAAGACAGTAGGAGATTCCTCAGAAAGTTAAAAATAGAACTACCCTATGATCCAAAAATCACACTACTGGGTATTTACCTAAAGAATACAAAAATGCTAACTCAAAGGGATACACACACCTCTGTTTATACTAGCATTACTCACAGTAGCCAAGATATGGATGCAGCCCAAGTGTCTGTCGATTGATGCATGGATAAAGAAGATGGGTGTGTGTGTGTGTGTGTGTGTGTGTACATATGTATATATGTATGTGTATACATATATGTATGTGTGTATATATAATGGAATATTACTCAGCCATCAAAAAGAAGGAACAAAAAGAATGAAATCTTGCCAATTGCAACAAAGAGGACAGAGCTAGAGCATATTATGTGAAGCAAAATAAGTCAGTCAGTGGAAGACAAACGTCATATGATCTCACTCATGTGGAATTTAAGAAACAAAACAAATAAGCAAAGAAAAAAACCCAAGTGAGAGAAACCAAGAAATAGACTCTTAACTGTAGAGAACAAACACGGATATCAGAAGGAAGGTGGGTGGAGGGTAGGTGAAATAGGTGATGGGGATTAAAGAGTGCACTTATTATGATGAAAAAAAATAAAATTGTAAAGTAAAACACAAATACTGAAAACCATACAAAACAAGTGCAGGACTTAGTGGATTCTTACAGGGCAAGCACCTATTTAACCGTCACCCAGATAAAGAAAGAGAACTTTGTCACCCAAGCCAGAAGCCCTCCAGGTGCCCTGTCATGGTCACGACAGCCTCTCAGCCCCCAAAAGTAACCACTATACTTACTTCTCTAGATCACTTCCTTCTATTTTTGTTTTTTATAGATTGGGAGGTATTACTCCCAAAGTAGCATAATTACAGTTTAGTTTTGGCCATTTTAAAAACCTTTGATATATCTTTGAAATCTTTTTAAACCTACAGTTTTCCTTTCCAAACTTCTCTCATCCCATTTAAATGATCTGTTGAAAAACCGGGGCATTTGACCTGCCGAGTTTCCTTCAGCGTAGTTGTTGCTGGCTGCACACTCCCGATGATGTTCAGCAAGTTCCTCTGTCCTCTGTGTTTCCTGCAAAGGGACAGCTGGATTTTGAGGCTTCAAACTCATGCCCAGTCCTTTTGGCAAGATGCTGTGTGATACACCAGGAACAAACCATGAGACCGTGACCTGAGCCAAAGTCGGATGCCCAACCGACTGAGCCACCCAGGTGCCCCAGAATGTGTCTATAAAAAAGACACTTTTCCTCATCTATTTGTTTAATCAGGGGTACAATTCAGATAGGAATGGTAAAGTAAATGCTTCATTATTACCTTTTATTTACTAGTTGTCAAGATAATGTTTCCTATCATCATCCAAAGATGACTTTTAATTTTATTTATCATGAGTGCAGGTTTCCATGTATCTGTGCATGTATTCAACATACTAGATGGGTTTCAAGCAACTGTAATAATTATTGCAGCTCGGTCCATCCCATCTTCTGTCAATGAAACTTTCTTCCATTGGCACTTGAAGGCTTTGTCAGGACCTTGTGGTCTTTGATGGTTTCCTTGCTACCTAGTGGCAAGATATTCTAGGCCCATCTTGTACCTTTCCTGCCTTGGACCTGGAATCTGCCATTTCTTCAAGAATCCCTGTTTTGTTTTGTTTTTTTTCCTTTTTTAGTAGGAAATGGTATTTCAGAACCTCAATCTAGACGCAGAGTATATGCATTACTACTGTGTTGGTCATTGTTTCTAGGCCTTGTCGGTGGACAGAGTGAGGAAATATCCATGTATTTTAAAAGATAAAATATCTCATGAGTTCATTTTGATACTTTCAGTTCAAATTTGGTACTATAGGGGCCCCTGGGTGGCTCAGTCAGTTAAGCATCTGACTTTGGCTCAGGTCATGAACTCATGGTTTGTGAGTTGGAGCCCTGCATTGGTCTCTGTGCTGACAGCTCAGAGCCTGGAGCTTGTTTTGGATTCTGTGTCTCCCTCTCTCTCTGTCCCTCCCCTGCTTGTGCTCTGTCTTTGAAAAATAAACGTTAAAAAACGTTAAAAAAATTTGGCACTATAGATTTTTTAATAAGCACAGCAGGTTCAGAACAACACCACCACTACTATTCTCACCCATATAATTACTAAGAGTTAGATGTTTTCAAAAGAGACAACCCCCAAAAAGCCAGACTCTTAACTAGAGAGAACAAACTGGTGGTTACCAGAAAGGAGGGGAGTGGGGGATGGGTAAAATAAGTGAAGGGGATTAAGAAAATGTATTTGCAAACGGGATATCTGATAAAGGGTTAGTATCCAAAACCTATAAAGAAATTACCAAACTCAATATCAGAAAACAAATTATCCAGTTAAGAAATGGACACAGGACAAATAGACATTTTTCCAAAGAAAACATACAGGTGGTTAAGAGACTATAAAAGTTGCTCAGCATCACTCATCATCAGGGAACTGCAAATGAAAACCTTGATGAGATACCACCTCACACCTGTCAGATGGCTAAAATTAACAACACAGGAAGCGGTAGGTGTTGGTGAGGATGCTTGCACTGTTGGTGGGAACACAAACTGGTGCAGCCACTCTGGAAAATAGTATGGAGGTTCCTCAAAACTTAAAAATAGAACTACCCTATGATCCAGCAATTGTACTGCTAGGTTTTACCCAAAGGATACAAAAATACAGATTCGAAGGGGTACCTGCAACCCGATGTTCATAGCAGCATTATCAGTAATAGCCAAATTATAGAAGGAGCCCAAATGTCCTTTGACTGATGAACGGATAAAGAAGGTATGGGGCATATGTGTGTGTGTGCGCGCGCGCGCGCGCGCGCGCGCGTGATGGAATATCATTCATCCATAAAAAAGAATGAAATCTTGTCATTTGTAATGACATGGATGGAACTAGAGTGTATTATGCTAGGCGAAATAAGTTAGAGAAAGACAAATACCACATGATTTCACTTATGTGCAATTTAAGAAACAAAACACATGAACATATGAGAAGGGGAAACAGAGAGGGAAACAAACCGTAAGAGACTCTAAATGATAGAGAACAAACAGGGTTGCTGGAGGGAGGTGGCTGGGTGATGGGTATTAAGGAGGGCACTTGTTGGGATGAGCAGTGGGGGTTGTATGTAAGTGATGAACCACTGAATTCTCCTGAAACCAGTATTGCACTGTATGTTAACTAACTAGAATTTAAATAAAAATTTGAAGGAAAAAAAGAGTACATTTATCATGAAGAGCACTGAGTAATGTTTAGAATTGTTAAATCATTATATTATACACCTGAAACTGATATAATACTGTTATGTATACTCAAATTAATTTTTAATTAAAAATCTATTTTTGGGAGAAAAGATTTTTTAATTTGCTATCTGCATTTGCCTCTTTTCTGAGTGGGTGTATTTTTTATTTTTTATAGACTTTATTTTCTAGAGCAATTTTAAGTTCACTGCAAAATTGAGCAGAAGGCATAGGGACTTTGCATTAATCCCCTGCTTCCACTTATGTACAACCTTTCCCACTATCAACATGCCCTACCAGAGCAGTACATTAGTTACAATTGATGAACCTGTATTGACATATCATCATCACTTAAAGTCCACCGTTTACATTAGGGTTTATTCTCGGGGGTATATATTGTATAGGTGTGGACAACACCATTATAATGTAATGCAGAATAGTTTCATTGCCCTAAAAATCCTTTGCTCTGCCTATTCATTCCTCCCTTCCACCTAACCCTTGATCTTTCTACTGCCTCGACAGTTTACACTTTTCCAGAATTTATATGTTTGGAATCAAATAGTATGTACCCTTTTCAGATTGGCGTCTTTCACTTAGGAATGTGCATTTAAGTTTACTCCATGTCTTTTAATGGCTTGATTGCTCATGTCTGTTTAGCACTGAACAATATCCCATTGTCTGGATGTATCACAGTTCATTTCTTCGTTCGCTTACTGAAGGGTATCTTCATTGCTTTCTAGTTTTGGCAATTGTGAATAAAGCTGCTATAAAAATCCGTGTGTAGGTATTTGTGTAGATAGAAGTTTTCAGTCTTTTTGGTGAATATCAAGCAGCATGATTGCTGGACCATATGTTAAAAGTATGTTTAGTTTTGTAAGGAATTGCCAAAGTGTAGCCATTTTGTTTTCCCACCGGCAATGAATGAGACCTTCTGCTGCTCCACATCTTTGTCAGCATTTGATGTCAGTGTTTGGATTTTGGCCATTCTAATAGGTATGTAGTGGTATCTCCTTGGTGTTCTAATTTGCAGTTCCCTGATGACATACAGTATCGAACATCTTTTCATATGCTTATTTGCCATTTGTTATATTTTCCTCTGGTGAGGTGTCTGTTCAGGTCTTTGGCCTAGTTTTTCACCACATTACATTTTTACCTACTACTGAATGTGTGCCATGCTTCGGATTAGGGTGACATGCAGGTGACTCATTCAGCATGAGCCTAAGCTGTATCCTCTATGGACTTCTGATGTTTGATGAATTGGTAAAACAGATAGCTAGAAGGTTATTTGCATGTAGTGTTCCCTGGAAGTGAATCCATTAGGGCCAAGTCTGAAAACAGCAAAGTGTATATTGCTCCTATTTGTCTCATGTTTGATTTCTATGCAGACAGTTGGCTATAGATAAAAACTAGAAGGATGATTTCATTAACAACTATGTCCAGTAGTAAGAATAGGCCAGGTTATGATTCAGTAACCATCAAGTATGGAGTCCCAGTTGCTTGATAGCATAATAGTCTATTTGCTTTTTTTTTTTTTTTTTTTTTTAATTTTCCTGACTGGTAGTTTATTTTTTTAATTTCAAGTTTTTATTTAAATTCTTGTTAGTTAACATGTAGTGTAATATTAATTTCAGCAGTAGAATTTTGTGATTTATCACTCACATACAACACTCAGTGCTCATCGCAACAAGTGCCCTCCTTAATACCCATCACCCATTTAGCCCATCTTCCATCCCCCTCCCCCTCCATCAGTCCTCAGTTTGTTCTCTATAGTTATGAGTCTGTTTTATGGATTGCCTCTCTCTTTTCCCCCCTTTGTTTATCTGTTTCATTTCTTAAATTCCACATATGAATGAAATCATGATATTTGTCTTTTTCTGGCTGACTTATTTCGCATAGCATAATACACTCTAGCTCCATCTTCGTCATTGCAAATGGCAAGATTTCATTCTTTTTTTATGGATGAGTCACATTCCACTGTATGTATATATATACCACATCCTTTTTATCCATTCATCAGTCAAGGGACATGTAGGCTCTTCCTGGCTCTTTCAATAATTTGGCTATTGTTGATAATACTGCTATAAACATCAGGGTGTACATATCCCTTTGAATCTGTCTTTTTGTATCCTTCGGGTAGATACCTAGTAGTGCAAATGCTAGATCATAGGGTAGTTCTAATTTTAAGTTTTGAGGAACCACCATACTGTTTTCCAGAGTGGCCGCACCAGTTTGCATTCCCACCAGCAGTGCCAGAGGGCTTTCCTTTCTCCACATCCTCGTCAACACCTGTTGTTTCTTGTGTTGTTAATGTTAGCCATCTGACAGGTGTGAGGTGGTATCTCATCACGGTTTTGATTTGTATTTCCCTGATGATGAGTGTTGTTGAGCATCTTTTCATGTCTTTTAGCCATCTGTATGTTTTCTTTGGCAAATTGTATATTTATGTCTTCTGTCCATTTCTCAACTGGATTATTTGTTTTTTGGATGTTGAGTTTGATAAATTATTTATCGATTTTGGATGTTAACCCTTTATCAGATGTTATTTGCAAATATCTTCTTTCATTACAAAGGTTGCCTTTTGTTTTTTTCTTTTTTCCTTCACTGTGCAGAAGTTTGTTTTTTTTTATCTTGATGAAGTCCCAATAGTTCATTTTTGCTGTTGTTTCCCTTGCTTCCAGAGATGTATCTAGTAAGAAATTACTACAGCCGAAGTCAAAGAGGTTGCTGCCTGTGTTTTCCTCTAGGATTTTGATGGTTTCTTGTCTCACATTTAGGTCTTTGATCCATTTTGAATTTATTTTTGTGTATATTATTCTTTTGCGTGTTGCTGTTCAGTTTTCTCAATACCATTTGTTATTCTTTCCTGCTTTATCAAAGATTAGTTGACCATACAGATGAGGGTCCATTTCTGAGTTTTCTATTCTGTTCCATTGATCTGTATGCCTGTGCTTTTCTTTTTCAGGATTGCTTTGTCTATTCGGGGTCTTTTGCAGTTCCACACAAATTTTAGGGTTGTGTATTCTAGCTCTGTGAAAAATGCTGTTGGTGTTTTGATAGGGATTACATTAAATGTATAGATTGCTTTGGGTAGTATAGGCATTTTAAATATATGCTCTTCTAACCCATGAGCGTGGGATGTTTTTCCATTTCTTTGTGTCTTCTTCAGTTTCTTTCATAAGCTTTCTACAGTTTTTAGAGTACAGATCGTTTACCTCTTGGTTAGGTTTGTTCCTAGGTATCTTATGATTTTTGGTACCATTGTAAACAGGATTGATTCCTTGACTTCTCTTTCTGTTGCTTCATTATTGGTATATAGAAATACAACAGATTTCTGTACATTGATTTTGTATCCTGCAACTTCACTGAATTCATGTATCAGTTCTACAATTTTTTTTGGTGGACACAACAGTTTATTTCTTACTCATTCTGTATGTTCAGTGCTGGTTCGTGAGGGTTCCATTACCTCAGTCACTGGGAAGTCAGACTGATGAAGGCTGTACTATTTTGTGGCTGTGCTATCTGGAGCACATGACTTTTGTTTTTTGTTTCTGTTAGAGGGAGAGACTCATGGAGGGTTCCACGTTGGATTTTGTGTGTACTGGCTTAGAAGTGACACACATACTTTCTATCTACAGTCCCTTGACCAGCACTTGTCACATAGCTGCCTAATGGCAAAAGGGCTGGAAAATGTGGGAAATAAGCTGGAATATTTGGTGATACAACTGTCTCTTGAAAGGAACAGCTTTGAATCCAAATGACAGCCCTGCCTTAGTTTAAAGCTAGGTTCTCTTTTCTGCTTATTACGGATCTTTGATAAGAAATACAATTGCTGAGAAGTCTGTTTTGCTTGCTGTTTGCTATGAGCATTGTGAGACCTTTCCTGATTGTAACCCGCTGTGTAGTAGAATGGGCTGTAAAACTTCCTAAATGTAGTCTGATATGTAATGGAATGAGTGATTGTACATAAACTAACCGGCATTTCTCGCTTCTGTAACCTGCTTGCTTAGCACATTCCTCACCTACCCCCTTCCCCCTTTCTTCCTCCCGCCACAAGTAACGGACAAAGCCTTCCCGCCAAAGGACAGACAAAGGACGCCCAATCAGAGAACAACAAATGTCCTTACTTTAAAATCAACTAATCAGGCCCCTCATAATTTGAAACCTCCCCTGTGCTATTTGTCTCTGTTTATAAAAACGCTATACCAACCCTGATCGTGGCCTCTTGCGTCACCGGCGACGAGTGCGCAGAGGACCAGGTTCGAACCTGCAATAAACGACCCTTGCCGCTTGGCTTTGACTTACGACTCTGGTGGTCTTTTGTGGGAGGTTTAGGGACTTCAGGCATTACACTCTGCCATACTCTAGTAGCCATTTTGGGCTTAATGGTAGTGACAGCAGTGCCCTCTTGGAGACTACAGAGTCCAGCAGGAAATAGGGTTGCCCAGTGGAATTAGAAGGGATGCTCAGCAGGAGACTTCAGGGAATAGAGGGAAAAGAGGACATCTAGTTTCTAGACAAGGCTCACCCACTTATTACAAACTCCCTGATTGCTATATTGCCTCACATAAAAGCTAACATTGCCAACCCTTTTGATTTGCATAGTATAGAAGTGAGAGGAAACTACTACCAGACAATGTGATAGTTTTCAAATCTGGGCTGTGAAAGAAGAAGCCATAGGAGTAGAAACTACTTGGTGACCCACCATGGTTCTGGAAGTACCTGTGCTTTAAAGACCTAGGATTTTTTTTCTTCTTTTTTTCTATTTTTTCTTTTTTCCCCCCTGTGGCAAAATACACATACAGTTGACCATCTTAACTATTTTTAGGTGCATAGTTAAGTGGCACTAAATACATTCATAATGTTGTGCAAACCATAATCACCATCAGTCTGTGTAACTCTTTCATCTTGTAAAACTCTTGCAACTTGGAGATTTCATCATCTTGAAACATCTTGGAACTCTGTACTCATTAAACAGTGCCTCTCGATTCATCTCTCCCCCCAAGTCCCTGGCAACCACCATTCCACTTCCTGGCCTCTATAATTTTGACTGTGCTAAGTAGCTCGTATAAATGGAACCATACAGTGTTTGTCTTTTTCTGTTACTGGACTATTTCATTTATTGTAACATCCTTAAGGTTCATCCAGTGTTGTAGCAAATGTTGGAATTTTCTTCCCTGTAAAGGCTGAACAGTAACCCATTGTATGCATAGACCACACTTGCCTATCCATTCACCTATCAGTGGACACTTGAGTTGCTGTCATGTTTTAGTTACTGTGCATAATGCTGCTGTGAACATGGGTGTACAAATATCTCTTTGAGATTCTGCTTTCAATACTTTGGGGGCATATATGCAGAAACGGAATTGCTGGATTATATGGTAATTCTATTTTAAAATATTTTAAAATGTTTTCGACAGACACTGTATCATTTTACATTCCTATTAGCAGTGCACAGGAATTCCAGTGTCTCCTTGTCCTTGTCAACTCTGGTTATTTTGTTTGAGAGTAGCCATCCCAATGGGTGTGAGGTTGTACTTCATTGTAGTTTTGATTTGCATTTTCCTAAAGATTAGTGATATTGAGCACCTTTTCATGTGCTTAATTGGCCATTTATTTTCTCTGGGGGAATGTGTATTCACCTCTGTTGCTCATTTTGAAGCCAGATTGTTTTTATGTTGTTGATTTTCCGAATTTTCTAAATATTCTGGATATTACTCCCTTATCAGGTACATTATTTGTAAATATTTTCTCCCATTCTGTGGGTTACCATTTCACTCTGTTGATATTGTCTATTGATGCATAAAATTTTTATATTTTTATGAAATCTAATTTTTCTATTTTCTTTTTTGCTTGTGTCCTTTGCACTGTATCCAAGAAATCATTGTCAGTCCAATGTTGTGAAGTTTTTGTCATATGTTTTCTAAGGTTTTTATAGTTAGCCCTTAAATTTATGTCTTTCATTCATTTTGAGTTAGTTTTATGTATGGTGTTAGGTAATGGTCCAAATTTATTCTTTTTCAGATGGATATCTAGTTTCCCCAGCATCATTGTTGAAAAGACTGCCTTTCCTCAATGAATGGTGTTGGTACCCATTTCAAAAATCATTAGACCATATATGCGAGAGCTTATTTCTAGGCTTTCTCTTCTGTTGGTCTATGTGTCTGTTTTTTATGCCACTCTCACACTGGTTTGGTTACCACAGCTTTGTAGTAAGTCTTGAAATCAGGGGATGTGAACTCTCTAATTTTGTTCTTTTTTCAAGATTGTTTTGGCTATTTTAGGGTCTCTTGAGATTTCATACGAATTTTAGCATGAGTCTTTTTTCGCAAAAAATGTAATTGAGATTTTTTTTAATATATGAAATTTATTGTCAAATTGGTTTCCATACAACACCCAGTGCTCATCCCAAAATGTGCCCTCCTCAATACCCATCACTCAACCTCCCCTCCCTCCCACCCCCCATCAACCCTCAGTTTGTTCTCAGTTTTTAACAGTCTCTTATGCTTTGGCTCTCTCCTACTCTAACCTCTTTTTTTTTTTTTCCTTCCCCTCCCCCACGGGTTTCTGTTAAGTTTCTCAGGATCCACATAAGAGTGAAACCATATGGTATCTGTCTTTCTCTGTATGGCTTATTTCACTTAGCATCACACTCTCCAGTTCCATCCACGTTGCTACAAAAGGCCATATTTCATTCTTTCTCATCGCCACGTAGTATTCCATTGTGTATATAAACCACAATTTCTTTATCCATTCATCAGTTGATGGACATTTAGGCTCTTTCCATAATTTGGCTATTGTTGAGAGTGCTGCTATAAACATTGGGGTACAAGTGCCCCTATGCATCAGTACTCCTGTATCCCTTGGATAAATTCCTAGCAGTGCTATTGCTGGGTCATAGGGTAGGTCTATTTTTAATTTTCTGAGGAACCTCCACACTGCTTTCCAGAGCGGCTGCACCAATTTGCATTCCCGCCAACAGTGCAAGAGGGTTCCCGTTTCTCCACCTCCTCGCCAGCATCTATAGTCTCCTGATTTGTTCATTTTGGCCACTCTGACTGGCGTGAGGTGATATCTGAGTGTGGTTTTGATTTGTATTTCCCTGATAAGGAGCAACGTTGAACATCTTTTCATGTGCCTGTTGGCCATCTGGATGTCTTCTTTAGAGAAGTGTCTATTCATGTTTTCTGCCCATTTCTTCACTGGGTTATTTGTTTTTCGGGTGTGGAGTTTGGTGAGCTCTTTATAGATTTTGGATACTAGCCCTTTGTCCGATATGTCATTTGCAAATATCTTTTCCCATGTAATTGAGATTTTTGATAGGTATTGCATTGGATCTGTCGATTGCTTTGGGTACTGTTGACATGTGGACAATGTTAAGTCCTCTAGTCCCTGAAGAGGAGATTAGTTTGCAATTACTTATATCTACTCTAATTTCTTTCAGCAATGTTGTGTATTTTTCATTGTAGCACTCTTTGACCTCTTTGGCTAAGGCAATTTCTAAGTATTTTATTCTTTTTGATGTTATTGTAAGTGGAATTCTTTTATAATTTTTTTCTAGATTGCTTATTCTTTATGTATAGAAATGCAACTGATTTTTGTGTGTTGACCTTCCTGCTACTTTCCTGAATTCATTTATTAGTTTTAACATTGTTTTTGTGTGTGGTGGGAGTTTAAGTGTTGCATGTATAAGATCATATTATATGTAAACAGAAATAGTTTTATGTCTTCCTTTCTGATTTGCATGCCTTTTATTTCTTTTTCTTGCCCGATAGCTCTGGCTGGAACTTCCAGTATGTTGAATAGAAGTGATGAAAATGGGCATCCTCAGAGGAAATGCTTTGAGTCTTTTACCAGTGAGTTTGATGTTTGCTGTGGATTTTTCATTTATGACTTTTATTATTGTAATGTGGTTTCCTTCTCATATTTTGTTGATTTTTTTTTCATGAAAGGGTGTTGAATTTTGTCAAATGTGTTTTTTATGCATCAGTTAAGATGATCATGTGATTTTTTTTCCTCTACATTCTATTGATGTGGTAAATTACATTGATGTAGCTGAAGCATCCTTGCATTTTAAGGATAAATCCCACTTGGCCATACTGTTTAATCCTTTTAATATGCTGCTGATTTTGGTTTGCTAGTATTTTGTGGAAGATTTTTGCATCAGTGTTGATAAAGGATATTAGTCTGTAGTTTTCTTTTCTCATAGTGTATTTGTCTGGCTTTGGTATCAGGGTAGTCCTGGCTTCATAGAATAGGTTAGAAAGTGTTCCCTCATCTTTAAGTTTTAAAGTTTGAGAAAGATTGGTGTTAGTTCTTTTTTAAATGTTTGGTAGAATTTGGGGTGCCTGGCTTGCTCAGCTGCTAGAGCATGTAACTCTTGATCTCAGGGTTGTGAGTTCAAGCCCCACATTGATGGGCATAGAGCTTACTTAAAAAAAATTGGTAGAATTCACCAGTGAAGACCAGAGCTTTTTAGGTTCTGGGCTTTTCCTCTTTGGGAGGTTTTGATTACTGATTCAAAATCCTTAAAAGGTATAGGTCTATTTATGTTTTCCATTTCTTCATGATTTAGTCTTGATAGGTTTTATGTTTCTAGGAATTTATCCATGTCATCTCAGTTATCCACTCTGTGGGCATACACCTGTTCATTGTATTCTCTTATAATACCTTTTATTTCTGTAGAATCAATAGTAATGTCTCCACTTCCATTTCTCATTTTGGTAATGTCAGTCTTCTCTCCTTTTTCCTTAGTGCATCTAGGTAAAGGTTTGTCAGTTGTGTTGATATTTTCAAAGATCCAACTTCTGGTTTCATTTTCTGTTTTTTTTTTTCTTCCTATTCTCTATTTCATTGAACTCTGCTCTAATCTTTATTATTTCCTTTCTTCTGCTGGCTCCTTCTGGGCTCAGTTTACTCTTCTTTTTCTAGTTCCTTAGGTTATAGAGTTTGATTGATGATTTGAGATTTTTCTTGTGTGTGTTTTTTTAAGATAAGCATTTAAAGTTATCCATTTCCCTTTGGGGCACCTGGGTGGCTCAGTCAGGTAAGTGTTCGACTTTGGCTCATGATCTCACGGTTTGTGAGTTCGAGCCCTGCGTCGGGCTCTGTGCTGACAGTTTGGAGCCTAGAGCCTTCAGATTCTGTCTCCCTCTCTCTCTTCCCCTTCCCCACTTGCACGGTCTCTCTATTAAATATAAATAAACATTCAAAAAATAAATTTCCCCTTTAGTACTGCTTTCACTTTTTACATGTTATGGCATGTTGTATTTTCATTTTTATTCATCTCTAGTATTTTCTAATTTCCCCTGTGATTTTTTCTCTGATTCATTGGTTATTTAAGAGTGTGCTATTTAATTCCACAGATTTATGAATTTTCCAGTTTTGCTTCTGTTATTGATTTCTAACTTCAGCCTATTGTGGTCAGAGAAGATTTTTTTTTTTAAACTGTATGATTCCATTTAAATGAAGTACTTTGAGTAGTCAAAATCATAGAGACAGAAAACAGAATTATGGTTGTCATGGGCTGAGGGATGGGAGGAATGGGGAAGTTATTTAATGGATACAGAGTTTCAGTTTTATAAGATGGAAAAAGTTCTGGCAGTAGAAGGTTGTGATAGTTGTATAACAATATGAATGTGCTTAATGCCATTGAAAAGTACATTTAAAATGGTTAAAATAGTGAATGTTATGTGTATTTTACCACAATAAAAAATAATTGGAAAAAAATTCTTCATACTGAGTACCTTATTTTTAGTTAACTTTCATTCTTGATATAATCACAAATATTTTATTTGAGAGAAGATAATAAATAGCACATATGCAAAAACAAAGGTATATCTCCCTACCCATATAAGGCTGATATAAATTCTGGAGCAAAATAATGAGTTTATGTGTGAATCTTTGAAATATAAATAATGCTTAAATCAGTACTTTGCCAGATCATATTTAGAGGTAGAAATGTAAGCTCAGTTTGTTATAAATATGCTCTGCATTTAGAGTTTTTAAAAAGTCAGAATATTGATTTACAACACATATTTTCTAATTAAAATACTAGAAAAACCAGCCTTATTATGATTCTTTGTAGTGACAATTCTTCTCATTGATTAAAAACATTTTTTTATTATTTTCAAAATATAATTTATTTCAACTTGGCTTACATACAACACCCAGTGCTCATCGCAACAAGTGCCCTCCTCAATGCCCATCACCCATTTTCCCTCTCCCCCACCCCCATCCACCTTCAGTTTGTTCTCTGTATTTAAGAGTCTCTTGTGGTTTGCCTCTCTCCCTGTTTGTAACTATTTTTTTTTCCTTTCCCTTCCCCCATGGTCTTCTGTTAAGCTTCTCAAGAACCACATAGGAGTGAAAACATATGCTATCTGTCCTTCTCTGACTGACTTATGTCACTCAGCATAATACCTTCCAGTTCCATCCACTTTGCTGCAAATGATTAAAGACATTTTTAATTGAAGTATATCTACCCTATGGTGTGCTATTAATTTCAGGTGTACAATATAATGATTCAATAATTCTCTTCATTTCTTGGTGCTCATCAAGATGAGTGTACTCTTAATCTCCGTTTTCTACTTCACCAACCTCTCCCCTGGCAACCATCAATTTGTTCTCTGTATTTAAGAGTCTGGTTGTTGTTGTTGTTGTTGTTTCTCTCTCCTTTTGTTTATTTGTTCATTTGTTGTTTTTTAAATTCCACATATGAGTGAAATAATATGGTATTTCTGGCTCTGACTTATTTCACTTAGCATTATACTCGCTAGATCCATCCATGTTGTTAGAAATGGCAAGATCACATTCTTTTTAATGGCTGAGTAATATTCCAGTGTGTGTGTGTGTGTGTGTGTGTGTGTGTGTGTGTGTGTGCGTACACATCCTACATCTTCTGTCTCCATTCATTTATTGATGGACATTTGGGTTGCTTCCATATCTTGGCTATTGTAAAAGGCAGAAGATTTATGTGACCTGAAGAGAAACCAGAGTATAATCTTGGCTATTGTAAATAATGCTGCAGTAAACATGGTGGTATATGTATCTTTTCAAATTGCTGTTTTCATTTTCTTTGGGTAAATACCCAGTAGTAGAATTAACTGAATCATATTTCTGTTTTTGATTTTTGAGGAACCTCCATACTGTTTTCCCCAGTGGCTGCATCAGTTTGCATTCCCACCAACAGTGCATGAGAGTTTCTTTTTCTCCACATCCTGTCAACACTTGTTATTTCTTGTTTTGTTTGTTTCTTTGTTTGTTTGATTTTAGTGATTCTGGCAGGTGTCAGATGATATCTCATTGTGGTCTTAATTTGCACTGCCCTGATGATTAGTGATGTTGAGCATCATTTCATGTGTCTTTTGGCTATCTGTATGTCTTCTTTGGGAAGGTTCCCTGTCCATTTTTAAATTAGATTATTTGGGGTTTATTTGGTGTTGAGTTGTATAAGTTCTTTATATATTTTGGATATTAATCTCTTATTGGATATATATCATTTGCAAATATCTTCTCCCATTCATTAGGTTGCTTTTTCATTTTGTTGATGGTTTCCATTGCTGTACAAAAGCTTTTTATTTTGGTGTAGTCCCAATAGTTTAATTTTGCTTTTGTTTTCCTTGCCTGAGGAGACATAGCTAGAAAAATGTTTCTATGGCTGATGTCAAAGAAATTACTGCCTATGTTTTCTTCTAGGATTTCTATGGTTTCAGTCCTCACATTTAGATTTTTAAATGTATTTTGAGTTTATTTTTAGGTATGGTGTGAGAAAGTGGTCCAGTTTGATTCTTTTGCATGTAACTGTCCATTTTTCCTAACATCGTTTGTTGAAGAGACTTTTTCCCCCCATTGTATTTTCTTGCCTCCTTTGTCATAGGTTAATTGACTATAAAAGCTTGGGTTTATTTCTGGGCACTCTATTCAGTTTCATTGATTTATGTGCCTTTTTTTGTGTGTGTGCCAGTACTGTACTATTTTGATTACTACAGCTTTGTAGTATAACTTGAAATATAGAATTGTGATACCTCCAGCTTTGTTCTTTCTCAAGGTTGCTTTGGCTTTTCGTTTTTTTGGGGTTTTTTTTGTGATTCTATACAAATTTTAGGATTGTTTGTTCTTGCTCTCTGAAAATGCTATTGTTATTTTGATAGGGATTGCGTTAAATCTTTAGTTTGCCTTCGGTAGTGTGGACATCTTAACCATGTTGGTTTTCTCAGTTGATGAGCATGGAATATCTTTCCATTTATTTGTGTCATCTTCACTTTCTCTCATTGTTGTTTTATAGTTATCAGAGTACAGGTCTTTCATTCCTTGTTTCAGTTGATTCATAGATATTTATTCTTTATGGTGCAACTGTAAATGGGATTGTTTTCTTTTTTTTAATGTTTACTTTTGAGAGAAAGAGAGAGAGAGAGAGAGAGAGAAAGAGAGAGAGAATGAGCACAAGTGGGGTAGAGGCAGAGAGAGAGAGACACACAGAACCTGAAGGAGGCTCCAGGCTCTGAGCTGTCAGCACAGAGCTCGACGTGGGGCTCGAACTCATGAACCACAAAATTATGACTTGAGCTGAAGTCAGATGCTCAACCACCTGAGCTACCCAGGTGCCCCTAGGATTTTTTTCTTAATTTCTCTTTCTGCTATTTCATTACTAGTATATAGAAATGCAACAGGATTCTGCATATTATTAATTTTTTATCCTATAACTTGATTGAATTCCTTTATCAGTTCTAGTAGTCTTTTGGTGGAGTAGTTTTTAGGTTTTCTATTTAAAGTATCATGTTTTCTGCAAATAATGAAAATTTTTACTTCTTCCTTACCAATTTGGAGGCCTTTTATTTTTAGGTTTTCTATATATAGTATGTTGTCTGAGAATAATGAACATTTTTGCTTCTTTCTTACCAATTTGGATGCCTTTTATTTATTTTTTTCTTGTCTGATTGCTGTGGCTAGGACTTCTAGCACTGTGTTGAATACAAGTGGTGAGAATGGACACCCTTGTTGTGTTCCTGACCTTTGAGGAAAAGCTTTCAGTTTTTCACCATTGACTATGATGTTAGCTGTTGGTTTTTCTTCTGTGGTCTTTATTATGGTGAGGTATGTTCCCTCCAAACCTACTTTGTTGAGAATTTTATCACGAATGGATGTTATACTTTGTCAGGTGCTATTTCTGCACTTATTACCATGATCATTTGGTTTTTATCCTTTCTCTTATTGATGTGATTTATCATGTTGATTGATTTGCAAATATTGAACCACTCTTATATCCCTGGAATAAATCGTACTTCATTGTGATGAATTATTTTTGTAGTGTATTGTTTGGTTTGGTTTGTTAATATTTTGTTGAGGACCTCTGCAGCTATGTTCATCAGAGATATTGAACTGTAGTTTTCTTTTTTTGTAGTGTTTTTTGTCTGGTTGTGTTATCAGCATAATGCTGGCCTTGTAGAATAAATTTGGAAGCTTTCCTTCCTTTTCTTTTTTTCTTTGGAATAGTTTAAGAGGAATAAGTATTAAGTCTTTTTTAAATGTTTGGTAGATGGGCGCCTGGGTGACTCAGTTGGCTAAGCATCCGACTTCAGCTCAGGTCATGATCTCTGTGGTTTGTGGGTTTGAGCCCCACATTGGGCTCTGTGCTAACAGCTCAGAGCCTGGAGCCTGCTTCAGATTCTGTGTCTCCCTCTCTCTCTACCCCTCCCCTGCTCATGCTCTGTCTCTGTCTCTCTCTCAAAAATAAATAAACATTAAAACAATGTTTGGTAGAATTTACCTGTGAAAGCTTCTGGTCCTGGACTTTTGTTTTGGGGGAGTTTTTTGATTACTGATTCAGTAGTTTTTAAATTTTTGACTACTAATTGCTAGTAATTGGTCTGTTAAAATTTTCTATTCTTTGTGATTTGTTTTGGAAGATTATATACTTCTAGGAATTATCCATTTCTTATAGGTTGTCCAATTTGTTGGCATGTGATTTTTCTTAACATTCTGTTATAATCCTTTGTATTTCTGTGGTGTCAGTTGTTATTTCTTCTATTTCATTTCTGATTTATTTATTTGAGTCTTCTCTCTTTTTTTCTTCTTGATGAATCTGGCTAAAGATTTATCAGTTTTGTTTATCTTTTCAAAGAATAATATCCTGGGTTCATTGATCTGTTGTTTTTTTTTAGTCTCATTTCTTTCTTTCTTTTTTTAACATTTATTTATTTTTGAGAGAGAGAGCAAGTGGAGGAGGGCCAGAGAGAGTGGGGGACAGAGGACTCAAAGCGGGCTTGGTGCTGACAGCAGCAAGCCTAATGCTGAGCTCATGAACCACGAGATCATGACTTGAGCTGAAGTTGGACGCTCAGCTGACTGAGCTACAAGGCACCCCTAGTCTCATTTATTTCTGCTATAATCTTTATTATTTCCTTCCTTCTGCTGGCTTTGGACTTTCTTTGTTCTTCTTTTTCTAGCTTCTTTAGGTGTAAGGTTAGGGTGTTTATTTGAGATTTTTCTTGCTTCTTGAGGTAGGGCTCTGTCTCCCTTACAACAGCTTTTGCTCACCCCAAAGATTTTGGAACATTGTGTTTTCATTTTCATTTGTCTTCATATTTTCTTTCATTTCCTCTTTGATTTCTTGGTGGACCATTTCATTGCTTAATAGCATGTTATTTAGCCCCCATGTATTTGTGTTCTTTCCTGATTTTTCTTGCACATTGTTGCAGTCAGAAAAGATGCTGATATGATTTCAATCTTTAAAAATCTACTGAGACTTGTTTTCTGGCCTATCATGTGATCTCTTCTGGAGATCATTCCTTGTGCACTTGAAAAGAATGTGTATTTTGCTATTTTTGGACAGAATGTTCTGAATATATGTTAGGTCCATCTGGTTCAGGGTATCATTCAAAGGCACTATTTCCTTGTTGATTTTCTGTCTGGATGATCTATCCATTGTTGTAAATGGGGTGTTAAAGTCCTCTACTATTATTTTATTAGTGTCAATTTCTGCCTTTATTTATTTTTAATGTTTTTATTTGTTATTTGAGAGAGAGAGAGTGCACACAAGTTCAAGCAGGGGAAAGGGACAAAGGGGGGAGAGAGAAATAGAGGGAGACAGGGAGGGACGAAGAGAGGGAGGGAGGGAGGGAGGGAGAGAGAGAGAGAGAGAGAGAGAGAGAGAGAGAGAGAGAGAGAGAGAGAATCTCAAGCAGGGTCCACGCTTAGCACGGAGGCTGATATAGGCCTTGATCCCAGGATCATGACCTGAGCCAAAAATAAGCATTGGACGCTCAAATAACTGTGCCACGCAGGTGCCCCAATTTATTCCTTTATATCTGTTAATAGTTGTTTTATGTATTTAGGTGCCTTCAAGTTGGGTGCATAAATATTTACAATTTATTATATTCTTTTGTTGAAATTCTTTTTATCACTCAGTAGTGTCCTTCTTTGTCTCTTGTTACAGTCTTTGTTTTAAAGTCTATTTTTTCTGATGTAAATATTGTTACCATAGCTTTCTTTTCACTTCTATTTGCATGATAAATGTTTTTTCCATCCCTTCACTTTCAGTCTATATGTGTCTTGTGTCTGAAGTGGGTCTTTTATAGGCAGCATATAGATGAGTCCTGCTATTTTTTTTTTTTTTAATTAAATAGGCTCCATGTGCAGCATGGAGCCCCATGCAGGGCTTGAACTCATGAGCCCGAGATCAAGACCTGAGGTGAGATCAATGGTAAGACACTTGGGGCGCCTGGGTGGCTCAGTCGGTTAAGCATCTGACTTTGGGTCAGGTCATGATCTTGCAGTTTGTGAGTTTGAGCCCTGCATGGGGCTCCATGCCGACAGTTTAGGGCCCGGAACCTGCTTTGGATTCTGTGTCTCCATCTCTCTCTGCATTTCCCTGCTCGTGTTCTGTCTCTGTCTCTCTCTCTATAAAAAATAAATAAACACTAAAAAAATTAAGAAAAAACAGGGTCAGACACTTCACTGACTGAGCCACCCAGGAACCCTGATGGGTCTTCCTTTTTAATTTATTCGGTTATTCCATGTCTTTTGATTGGAGCATTTATTTCATTGACAATCAAAGTAATTATTGATGGATATCTATTATTGCCATCTTGGTACTTGTTTTGTGGTTGTTTTTGTAGTTTTTCTCTGTTTCTTTCTTTTTTTATTCTCTTCTTTGTGATTTCATGGCTTTCTTTAGTTATATGCTTGTATTCCTTTCTCTTTATTTTTTGTGTATTACAGCTTTTTGATTTATGGTTACTGTTAGGTTCATCTATAACATCTTATGCATACAGAAGTCTGTATTAAGTTGATGGTCACTTAAGTTTAAATTCATTCTAAAAGCCTTAAAATTTGACATCCCTGCATTTTGTGTATATGATGTTATACTTTATATCCTTTTATTGTGTGAATCTCTTGACTGATTTCTATAGATATAATTGATTTTACTGATTTTGTGCTTTAACCTCTGTACTAGTTATCTGGGGATGTCTTAATTTCTCCTTCACTTTTGAAGGACAATTTTGCTGCACATAGATTCTTGGTTGACAGTTTTTTTTTTCTTTTTCTATTTTGGAGACTTCTGGCCTCCACAGTTTCTGAGAGAAATCTGTTGATAATCTTCTGTTCTGTTACTTCTCTTGCTGATTTCAAGAGTCTGTCTTTGTCATTGCCTTTTGAAAGTTCTCTAAAGTGTCCATGTGTGTTGCTGAGTTCATCATCCTTGGAGTTTGTTGAGCTTTGGTTTTTATATTCATGTCCTTCATCAAATTTGGGTAGTTTTCAGCCATTATTTTTTCAAATATTCTCTCTGCTCCTTTCTCTCTCTCTCCTTCTTCTGGGGTTCCCACAGTGTATATGTTGATTCACTTGATGGTGTCATCCAGGTTCCCTTAGCTCTGTTTATTTTTCTTCAATTTTTTTTTTCTTTTTGTTCCTCAGACTCCATGATTTCCACTGTCCTGCCTTCAAACTCGCTGATTCTTTCCTCTAGATTCTCAAAGCTGCCTTAAAATCCCTCTAGGGAATTTTAATTTTAGTTATTGTAATTTTCAGCTCCAGAATTACTTTTCGGTTTCTTTTTAGACTCTCTATCTTTTTATTGACATTTCTATTTTGTTCATATACTGATTTTTTTGGCTTTTTTTTTTTTGCTTCCTCCACATTTTCCTTTAGTTCTTTGAACTTCTTTAAGACAGTTGTTTTAGAGTCTTTAGTAGATTTGCTAACATGTCTTTCAGGAACAGTTTCTGTTGATTAATTTTTTTTCTTTGTGCTATTCTTTCCCATTTCTTTGTATGCTTTGTGATTTTTGTTGTTGTTGAAAACTGGACATTTGAATCTAATAACTTGTTAACTCTAGAGATCATATTCTCCTCCTTTCATAGGATTTGCCGGGGTTTTTTTCATTTTTGTTCATTGCTTTTTAAAAAATGCTTTACACTGTCTCTGTGCCAAGGATAATCCTGAGGTGTAAACTTAGGGTCATTTCAGGTGTTTTATGAGCCTGCACCTTTCCCTGGGTGTGTATGCTTACTTTCTAATTTTCCCTGTATATTCAGTTGCTTTTGAATATTCTAGTCTTTAATATCTGGCTCCCAAAAGGGAAAAAAAGAAAAATGAAGAGGGGGAAAAAACGTCAGCCTTTTAAATCTCCTGGAAATCACTTCAGCCAGAGGGGAGGGGCTTGCCACATGGGTGGAAGTACGACAATGACTGCCTACCTCTTCATCTGAATCTCAGTGATTAGAAGGAGTAATCAGTGATGAGAGCACTGATCCCTGAAATGAGGAGGACAGGGTCCTTCTTGCCCATCCTGGCTTCTGCAAGCTGTATACAGATTGTTCCATAAAGACATGCACAGCAGCTGCTTTGGAGCTAGGAGTGGGAGACAGATAGTGCAAGAGCTAAAAGTGACTAAATTAACCATAATTTAATATCCAAGCCTTCCCCTGGAAGTTGCGAGCCTTCCACAGACTCCCAAGTTCCAAAATAGTTATATCAAATAGATTCTGCCGGTGCAATTATTGTCTCGGTTAAGAGACACATTCCTGGTGCTTCCTACTCCACTACCTCCTCAGAATGCTCTTCCAAACCCCAAGATTTTACACTTGAAAGTCATATGTTGTATGAAGTGGGAAAAACAAGCAAGAGAGAAAACTATATGTGCAGTATGAACACGTCTGTATCAAACAACCACAATACAAACTAAACACACAAAAAGGAGAAGCCAATAAATGTAAATGTGGCAGTCATCTTTGGTTTAAAGAAAAATTTCTTTCTCTTTTACCTTTCTGTATTTTCCATATTTTCTATATTGAAAAATAAGGCAGAATACATTTACGTAATAAACATAGTACACGGATGCTATGCCATAAATCTGTTCCTGGGGCACATGGTTCATCTAAAACATGTGCATAGGCTTCCCATGGTGAGACGGCTCCACTGTCATTAACTCTGGGCTGGCACAGAGTAGGTGCTCAATAAATATTTGTTGAATGAATGAATGATTACATGTGTGTGTATGTGTGGGTACGACTTGGCTCACAAATAACTGAAAGCCTAGTATAGGTGTGGAGTTTTTAATGGAGTGTTACTGAGAATAAAAAGCCTAGATTCTCCACTCTTGGCCCAGCATCAGTTGTTACTGGCCTCAGTGCATCTTTACAGGAGGAAGGTCTACACTGGGGAGAGATGGTTACCTCTTTCAGTAAGCAGCAGGAACCCTGTGTGCTGTTACTTTATCCTTCTGATACCCAGGAATAGCCGTGGCTAGAAAAATTCCTGTCATTATGGATCTTCCAGGATGGGAACTGTGGAAAAAATTGCCAGACATATTTACTTTCTGAAAATCTCACCAGACAAGTTAAATGATTGAGAAAGGTCACCTGGCAATATCTTGGATGGGCCAAGAAAATAACCCAACACCTTAAATTCCTTTTAAGAGAGATTGGTAATTTTAGTTTGCTCTTTCACTTTGTTTTTTGGAGGATGGGAGAGGGAAGTGATTTAAGGAGGAGAGAAAGAGGCATGGCCATTTGTCCACTTAATTTTAAAAGTCTGAAAAATTGAGGTGGTAAAATGTTAGAAGTTGAATTATCTGTTGTGACACCCAACTGGTACTTATAATGGCATTGGGAAACAGAAATCAAGAGAAATTACTGGACCTGCAGAGAGTGCAGGTTTTCAGTATTATTAAGGTATTGGATTTTGTGAGTTACTCTAGTTATTTGGTGCTGTGACTCTAAAAGGCTTTTGTGAGTTTTGGAGAAGAATATTTTATAAAAGCTTTGATCATTTCTCATTCTCCTTAATGTCTTTTCTGATGACCAGGCTTTTAAAACTCTTTTAAAAGAGTTAAGGGGAGGGGTGCCTGGGTGGCTCCGTCGGTTAAGTGTCCGACTCTTGATTTTGGCTCAGGTCACGATCTTATGGTTAGTGAGTTCAAGCCCAACATCAGGTTCTGCGTTGCTGGCGTGGAGCCTGCTTGGGATTTTCTGTCTCCCTCTCTTTGTGCCCCTCCTGCTCACTCACTGTCTTTCAAAATGTGAAAAGGAAATTATTGATAACATATTCTTAAGAAGCCTCCCTCTCAGTCTTACCAACACCTGAGTCCTCTAGTGATATAAAATATGATGCAAAAAATGTCTACAAGCACTGTGTTTATTGTCTATATTATATGTTCATTGTGAGCAAGGACTTTGCCTATCTTGTTCTCTGTTTTCTCATTTGTTTTCTGCCATGTCTGTGGTTCTGAGCGTCCAAGAACACTCAGGTCCCCACCATAAGGTAAACAGATAACAACTATCATTGTCTCCTAACACCAGTGACCTTGCCTCCAGGTGACATGCTTTATTGTGATGGGACGTGACAAGGATAGAGTGGGTAGGTTAGGTGAGTAGAAAGAGAGCATGGAGGGGCACCTGGGTGGCTCAGTCGGTGAAGCATCCAACTTCAGCTCAGGTCATGATCTTACGGTTCGTGAGTTCGAGCCCCGCGTTGGGCTTTGTGCTGACAGCTCAGAGCCTGGAGCCTGCTTCCGATTCTGTGTCTCCCTCTCTCTCTGCCTCTCCCCTGTTCATGCTCTGTCTCTCTCTGTCTCAAAAATAAATAAAACATTTAAAAAAATTTAAAAAAAAATAAAGAGAGCATGGAGGCCATCAGCTTTGTCTGAGGAGGTCCAAAAAGTGGCATTTGGGGTGGGTATCAGGGTGGAAATGGTAGTTACTTATAGTTACAATAAGGAAGTATCAGGTATTTCCATTCCAATGGCAACATTTAGTGAGAAACCGGCGCAGCCAGTCAGGTATGGAAGACAAGAACTGGAAATCAGAAATGTGGTGGTTCTGATGAATTTCAATGATTGTTTTTAGTGGAAAAGCCCTGTGTGTTCTGGATGCCAATGTGGGGACATTTTACTGGCACTATGTGGCTTCTGTGCCCAGGCTAGCCAGAATGGGCATCTGTGTTACTATTCTGGAGGGAGGCCTGTCTGCTGTCCTCTCCACTTTCAGACTTCCCAGGCATATAGCACTTAACAGATGGGAAAAGAAAAACTCTTCTACCTTGGGAAGAACGGAACTGCACTAAGAAATTCTGTTCCTCCTTCAAGCCTGAGATGCATGCCTTTTAGATTTACCTGAACACCAGCCTTTAGAAGGAGTTCACACTCCTCGTGACTTTAATAACAGGGACTTTTAGAGATTTTGTTTAGAAGGAAGATAGGGAAGTGTTCCCCTGCCATGAAGTCTTAATCCTTAGCCCTATTCCTTGCACTGACTTCTTCTGGTGGTTCTTGTTGGACAACATGTGTCTGAGAATAAGAACTCCTAGAAATCAAAGTGTGCTTCAAGTTTACCAGAACTAATGTGTGGGATACCGGGGCTCTGTAGTGGTCAGAACAGATGCCTGGAGCCTCAGGTACCTTCAGACTACCTGGAAGCAGAGCTATAGACAGGGTGCTATTCTTAGGCACCCATAATCAATGAACTAGTGCTCCCACATGCATGGCCCTAAGTGGGGCTCTGGGCATTCTTCCCCATGAGGACTGACCTGTCCCGTACTCCTATTTAGACTCAAGAACTCCTACCTACCAGTAGGATTTGTTCCCATGGGTACACTGCAAAGCCAGCAAGGTCCCTGAACCCTTACTTCAAGGGGACTTTTATTTCAGTTGGTCTCTTGGCCCAGTTGTCCGTTTGGAAACCTTGGCTGGGATGACTGTATCAACATCATCTGGGAAGATTTTAATGACAGATATCTGGGTCCTTCCTTGCAGGTTGTAATTTTGTATAAGAAGGTGGAAGATCCGCAATTTGTATTTTTAGAACAGATTCTTACGTGAAACCAGCATGGAGCCAATGGTCTATTGCCTCTCTTTTGGCACTTGGACGTTTGCCTGGGGAAAGTTGGAGTCAGGTGCTCTCAGCTCTGTTGCCATGCCGGTGAGGTACCAGGAGCCTCAAAACTCTCCAAATGGTTTGGCAAGACTTTTATGTGGGCCATGGTCATCCTTAAGTAATTTCCATGTTCCCTTTCCCCTGGACACTACTCTTATCATGTTTAGCCTTTAAGGGCAGCTCCAACAAGAAGCCCTCTCAATCCCATCTAACTGCTCTCAAGAAAATAAATCAATTCTGCGTGAGAAAGATAGTTTTTTTAAAAATTTAATTAAAAAAAAATTTACATCCAAGTTAGTTAGGATATAGTGTGTATATATATATATATATATATATATATATATATATATATATATCCCATATCTTCTTCATCCATTCATCCATCGCATTTGGGCTCTTTCCATGTTTGGCTATTGTTGATAGTGCTGCTATAAACATGGGGGTGCATATGTCCCTTCAAAACAACACACCTGTATCCCTTGGATAAATACCTAGTAGTGCAGTTGTTGGGCCGTAGGGTAGTTCTATTTTTAGTTTTTTGAGGAACCTCCATACTGGTTTCCAGAGTGGCTGCACCAGCTTGTATTCCCACCAGCCATGCAAAAGAGATCCTCTCTCTACGCATTCTTGCCAACATCTGTTGTTTCCTGAGTTGTCCATTTTAGCCATTCTGACAGGTGTCAGGTGGTATCTCATTGTGGTTTTGGTTTGTATTTCCCTGATGATGAGTGATGTTGGGCATTTTTTCATGTGACGGTTGGCCATCTGGTTGTCTTCTTTGGAGAAGTGTCTATTCATGTCTTTTGCCCATTTCTTCACTGGATTATTTGTTTTTTGGGTGTTGAGTTTGATAAGTCCAAAATCTATAGATTTTGGCTACTAACCCTTTATCTGATATGTCGTTTGCAAATATCTTTTCCCATTCTGTCAGTTGCCTTTCAGTTTTGCTGATTGTTTCCTTCGCTGTGCAGAAGCTTTTTATTTTGATGAGGCCCCAATAATTCATTTTTGCTTTTTTTCCCCTTGCCTCCAGAGATGTGTTGAGTAAGAAGTTGCTGCGGCCAAGATTAAAGAGGTTTTTGCCTGCTTTCTCCTTGAGGGTTTTGATGCCTTCCTGTCTTACATTGAGGTCTTTCATCCATTTTGAGTTTATTTTTGTGTGTGGTGTAAGAAAGTGGTCCAGGTTCATTCTTCTGCATGTCGCTGTCCAGTTTTCCCAGTACCACTTGTTGAAGAGACTGCCTTTATTCCATTGGATTTTCTTTCCTGCTTTGTCAAAGATTAGTTGGCCATACGTTTGTGGGTCCATTTCTGGGTTTTCTATTCTGTTCCATTGATCTGAGTGTCTGTTCTTGTGACAGTAGCATACTGTCTTGATGGTTACAGCTTTGTAGTATAGCTTGAAGTCCGGGAATGTGATGCCTCCTGCTTTGGTTTTGTTTTTCAGGATTGCTTTGGCTATTCGTGGTCTTTTCTGGTTCCATACAAATTTTAGTATTGTTTGTTCTAGCTCTGTGAAGAATGCTGGTGTTACTCTGATAGGGATTGCATTGAATATGTAGATTGCTTTGGGTAGTATCGACATTTTAACAATATTTGTTCTTCCTATCCAGGAGCATGGAATCTTTTTCCATTTTTTTGGTGTCGTCTTCAATTTCTTTCATAAGATTTCTATAGTTTTCAGTGTATAGATTTTTCACCTCTTTGGTTAGATTTATTCCTAGGTATTTTATGGTTTTTGGTTCAATTGTAAATGGGATTGATTCCTTGATTTCTCTTTCTGTTGCTTCATTGTTGGTGTATAGGAATGCAACCGATTTCTGCATTGATTTTTATATCCTGTAACTTTGCTGAATTTGTGAATCAGTTCTGGCTGTTTTTTTGGTGGAATCTTTAGGGTTTTCCATACAGAGTATCATGTCATTTGTGAAGAGTGAAAGTTTGACCTCTTCCTGGCTGATTTGGATGCCTTTTATTTCTTTGTGTTGTCTGAATGCAGAGGCTAGGACTTCCCATACTATGTTGAATAACAGTGACAAGAGTGGACATCCCTGTCTTGTTCCTGATCTTAGGGGGAAAGGTCTCAGTTTTTCCCCATTGAGGGTGCTATTAGCATTGGGTTGTTCATATATGGCTTTTATGATCTCGAGGCATCATCCTTCTATCTCTCCTTTATTGAGGGTTTTTATAAAGAAAGGATGATATATTTTGTCAAATGCTTTCTCTGTATCTATTGAGAGGATCATATGGTTCTTGTCCTTTTCTTTTATTGATGTAATGAATCACTTTAATTGTTTTGTGGATATTGAACCAGCCCTGCATTTCAGGTATAAATCCCACTTGGTTGTGGTGAATAATTTTTTTAATGTATTGTTGGAGCTGGTTGGGTAATATCTTGTTGAGGATTTTTGCATCTGTGTTCATCAGGGAAATTAGTCTGTAGTTCTCCTTTTTAGTGGGGTCTCTGTCTGGTTTTGGAATCAAGGTAATGCCGGCTTCATAGAATGAGTTTGGAAGTTTTCCTTCCATTTCTATTTTTTGGAACAGCTTCAAGAGAATAGGTGTTAACTCTTCCTTAAATGTTTGGTAGAATCCCCTGGAAAGCCATCTGGCCCTGGACTCTTGTTTTTTTGGGAGGAGAAATACAGTTTTTGATTCCTTTATTCCTACCATCAAAATCTACCCCTCCACTACCACTTCCTCTCAGAATGGTGGCCCCCTTGTACTTGTTTCCCATGACCTTGGTGCATGCCAGTGCTTCCCTTTGAGAGCAAAGAGTTGGGGAATGTGAGTCTAAATTCTAAAATTTTGGGGGTGCCTGGGTGCCTCAGTTGGTTAAGTGTCTGACTTCAGCTCAGGTCATGATCTTGCGGTTCGTGAGTTCGAGCCCCACCTTGGGCTCTGTGCTGACAGCTCAGAGCCTGGAACCTGCCTCAGATTCTGTGTTTCCCTTTAAAGAAATAAAGAAATAAATAGTAAAAAATTTTTTAAATTTATACTTTTAAAAATATGTTTATTATTATTTTTTTTTTTTTGAGGGAGAGCAGGGGAGGTCAGGGAGAGGGAGAGACATGGTATCTGAAGAAGGTTCCAGGCTCTGAGCTGTCAGCACAGGGCCCAATGTGGGGCTTGAACTCACGAACCATGAGGTCATGACCTGAGCCAAAGTCGGGTGCTTAATCAGCTGAGTTCCTGTGAGTCTGAATTTTAAAATAATGGCTTTCAAGCATTTTTATTTGTGATCTACAGTAAGGAAAAGAAATGCATTTTATATTGTGATTCATTACAAACATAGATACCTAAAAAAAGTTATGTGTAACACTATTAACTCTTACTATATGTGTACACTCCATTCTCTATACCCTTCTGTTTAATTAAAATAGACTCGCTTAGATCTGCAAAGTTATTTTTGTGACCCACCAAGGGGGCCCAACCCAATTTTTTTTGGAAAAAAAAAAACTGCTCTAAGGGTCTCCAGACATATGCCTGAAATAATGGTGTGGAGAGCATGAACACTGGAGAATTTAAACTTGTCACAGATTGTCGGCCTAGTTATCTGCTCTTACAGACATGGGACAATTATGCGGATGCAATACATATTTGTTATAGCATATAGGCAATGCCTAGCTCAGCATATCTGGGAACTGCTGGCATGCTAGCCTTGGCTGGGAGCAATGGCTGAATATTCTGAGGGGGTTCTGCTACTGGAAAGACCATAAAGGAAGAGGCACATGGCAGACTGCAGGGCATGAGCCATCAAAGGCACTTCATTTTCAACAAGAAGAGATTGAGAAATCTTTGTTAAGAATCCGTATTGATTTCAAAAATCATTCCAATGGACTATATTCTGATATGACAGATTCCTTTTAGAAATCGTTTGACTGTCATATGTAAGATGAATCATTAAATTGTCCTCCTGATGAAACCAGGATTACACTATACTGATTATACTATATTGGCTAACTGGAATTTAAATAAAAATTTGAAATGACAAAAAAAACCTTATGTATTAATTATAGCAATTATAAATAGAATGAAGACATAGAAATCTCCTATAAATACTAATACCTTTTACAAAAATTGAAAAATAAAAATAGTTTGAATGTAAGTAGGAGTAAAGGCTAATAGTTAAGATCTCAGGCTCAGGAATCAGGTAAACTTTGATTTGGTCCCTGGCTCTACCACTGAGCTTTGTGCTCTTAGGCAAGTTACTTAACCTCTCTGAGTTTCAATTGCTTCATCAGTAAAATGGGGAGAAAAGTAGAATCTGCCTACCAGTAGGGATATTATGAGGATTAAATGAAAGAACATAAAGTGTTCAGCAGGGTGCACGATGCAGCAGTAATCATAGTCCAGTGACATTATTTGCCTCCTATCAAATGCCAGATGTAGATTCAGTAGTGGATTTGTTTTTGCTGCAGTTAGAACGTGTGGACCTCAGTTTGAGGATGTGTGGACAGTGACCTATCTAAGCTATCAGCATTATGCCATAATATTCTTGAGCAATTGGTCAGGCAGGACAGAGTGGCCAGCAAGACTTGCTTCTCCATGCTCAGTCTGTCAATCCTGGGTTCAAAGATAGGGGGCAGTCTTGTTGAATCCCTGATGAAGCTTCTCCATCTATTTATATCACAGTCTATCAATATCTATCACAGTCTATATATCTCCATCTGTTTATAGCGCAGGAGTTATAACTTTGCTGTCTGCTTGGTGCAGCTGAACCAAGGTGGATGGAGATGGGGTCTAAGTAATATAGGGCCTTGAGGGCAGACTAGCTGCTTCAGTGTCTCCACATTAATCAACCAATGAGGACATTTTCTCCGCTGGAACTTGACAAGAATTCTACTCGACAAACATTTAGGGGACATCAGTAATTATTATAGTAATAATATTAGCAACACATCTTCAGCACTTACTGTGTGTTCTAGAAATCTTTACATATATTACCTCATTCAATGAGCACACAACTCATGGGGTAGGTGCTATTATTTTCTCCATTTTGAAGATGAGGAAACTAAGGCATGGAGAGGTGAAGTAATTTTTCCAAGGCTACCTAGGAAGTAAATGGAAGCACAGAACCAGAATCTGTGAGAGCAGACAGCAACAGCATTTAGAGCCGTCTCTTTTGGCTGGTTTTGGGTTTTTGCTGTTTCTTGGTTATGGTGAATGATGATGAGGGATAGCAGCTCTTAAGTGCTCAGCAGAATCGTTAACAACAACAAATAGGGAAGTAGTGATTCTTTGACCTTTACAGTGACGAGACAATCATACAGCTCCCACTGTACATACCAGAGAAACAAGCAGCTGTCCCCAAGAAATAACACCCCTTGACTTGGCTCTTGCCAGATGGGGAGAAGTGTGAGAGAGAAGGCAGTGTGGTTCAAGGTTTGAGGCTCCAAGGACCCTCAGGGATTCCTGTAGGTGTTTGCTGGGTAACTGTAGAGCGGGCTGACTTAGAAATGTCATGAACAAGGGAGTGTCCTCTTATGGCCTTCCCATTCCTTGTACTTTTCTTTTCATTGCTGGTCAACCTGTGTTATTTAGTACCTGAGAAGGTTCAGGCTTCTCTAGAGAGAATCCAAATACCTTGCTTTCTGCATTGCATCTAGGAGCTTTCCTTTTTCAAGCGTTGGGCTCAGGAAACCTCTTCATGCAAGATAAAACACAGTGACCTGATTTGTGAAATTGACTGCTAGTGCCGTATTCCCCAAATTTACAGCACGTCACCCTTAAAGCACAGAAAGTCTAAACAAATTTATTTTCTCAAGCCTGGATTTGAAGAATTGGCCTTCAGAAGAGAAATACACAGGGAAGCGCCCGTGGCTAGGGGCCTCTCTCAGCCTCCCCCTGGCCACAGGGTAGGGTTTCCAGCTGACAGCCTCTGAGGCCTCATGTGGAACACTGCTGCTCATTTCGTCTTGCTGGAGAGAAGCCAGCTGGTGGGAGAAGGGGTGTGTGTGTGGGGGGGGGGAGCAGCCCTTTCCCCCTACAGTCCTGCTGCTCCCACCTACCTCTCTCTACCACGCCTGGAACTGGGCCTCCTCAGTCCTCAGCTGGGCTTGGCAGTGCTGCTCTGGGCACCAGTCTCCAAGAAGTCTCTCTGCCTCCCCAGCAAGTGGGGCACCCGAAAGGGCGGTGCTGGATAAGTCTCAGTAACACAGACCAGCCCGGGGAGAAGGCTGCTCCACGGGTTTTGGGCGGGCTGACCTGGAATGAGTTGGCAGGCTGTATTCCAGTCTTGAGGGACAGGTACCCACATCAGGAAACCACCATCCTAACTGGCCCCTTTTTTGGCAGTCTGAACTGAGAGGCTAAGAAGGGAAAAGGAGAATGTAGAATTCCACCCCACCTTAAGGGCAGGCATGTGGTTGCTGGGGAGTGGAGGTGGGCAGGCCTGAAGGGCCAGGTGGGGAAGGGGACAGGCGCGAGTCATTGTGTAGCACATGGGCCGTCTGCTGGGCAAGGTCTGTCTTTGTAGATGGTCATCCTGTACCTCTTCCTACACTCAGGAGGGGCACCCAAATGCGACAGAGAATGGATGAAGGAAAATATTTTCTTTCTCCAGCAGTAATTTCCTTCCATGACATTGGTTAGGACCTCCCCCTCTCCCTCTCCCCAGCCCTCCCTCTGGCTCTCGCCAGGAAGGAAAATCCTGCGTACACACCTGGAAGCATAGACCAGACGAAAACACTAAAGCCAGTCACCCGACTGTGCACACATTCTCCAGCTTCCCAGGGAAGCCACGCTGAAATGTCTCTCCTGGACCTACCTGTGACTGCGTGTGGGAGAGCGCTCCTCCAAGTCCCCTACCTGCACCTAGACACCTTGAGGTGCCTTTTTGTTATCTCCCTCTGCCCTTGGCCCACCCACCACCATTCATCCTGTTAATGCGGCAGGATGGCAAAAGGGCGGAGGCTTTCTGAAAATAAGTCTGAACCCAAAGTGACGAAGGGGGAAGAGAAGCTTTCTGAATATTGGATTAAGACTGGCTCCAAGAATATTGATATTCCCATAAGAAAGCCGTTAGCTTGCCCACTACTTTAGATCCCCATGAATATTTCATTGGTTGATTTAAGCTCTGAGATTTGAAAACACACAGACACAGACAAAGCATCTTCTCGGCAACAGGACCCTCATGCCATCCTCCTGAGCCTGGGGCTCAGACACAGCTCTGGGACGGTGCCATGTGGCAGCTTTGAGACAGAGTTATCCATCCACCTAACGGGACAAGCATCTATCTAAATTTATATCTAACCAGGGTCATCTCCTACTGTGGTCAGAGCAAGGTTTCCAGAAGACAAAGAGTGGTTTAACACACATTTGTGACTCACCGAGGAAGCTGACTTCCTCAGCTACACATTGCTGAGGGGGGACCAGTTGTCAAATTAGCTTATTGTCTGCAGCTGAGTTAATGAAGGGAGCAAATCAGTTCTAGCACTTGGGGGTAAAGGAAAAATTGAGGCTGTGATTTATATTGCTCTGACCCTGGACAAGAATGGATGCTCATAAAAGGATAGGCTTCTTCAAAAAGAGGATAGATTTCTACATATTTCCAATTAATTTCAAAATAAAGAGTTTTTTCCTAGTTCCCTTGGTCAAAATGCCTTGCCGCTATAATACTCGGAAATTCTCCTTTCTTCACTATAACAAATTCTCATGCCACAGGGGAAAAAGAGAGCAACCATTCAACACAATTTAGAAAAATCTTTCAGTCACACCGGAATCTACTAGAAAGAGAAATCTTTTTCTTCTTGAAGCTGAATAATGGCAGCCATGAGTGATGCTGCATTCATTAGAATGGAGTTTGATACAATGGAAAGAGCTGTTGTTTAGAGTAAGAAGACGTGGTGGATAGATTCAGCTTGGCCACAGAGACTTTGGGCAAGTCACTTCACCCATCAGTTGTTTTCTACCCTACGATCACTGATTAAATGTTATTATTTTGCTTGTCACTCTTTTGATTGTAAGTGAAGAAAATTAAAATCTAATTGTCATGAACAGAGAAAAAGGAGTTTATCATTTCATGTAACTAGAAAGCCTAGGGGTGGTTTCAGGCTAACAAGATCCAAGGGCTCATGCGGATGGCATCAGAATTTGGTTTTTCTGCTCTGCTTTCTCTGTTGGCTCTGTTTTCAGGCTGGCTCTATGATTTGGGCAGCATGGTGACTACCAGCATCTCTGGACTTAGAGCCCGTCTTTTCAGCTTCGTGTCCAGTGGGAAAAGGATTCCTATTTCCTGGAAGCTCAGGTCGTGATGTGTCTTGGGTACAAATCTCATTGGATCAACTTGGGTTATATATTTATTTATCCAGTCATTGCAACCAAGAGGTCAAGCCTACTCAAAGCATGTGTCATGAGAGAGGAGAATGGATGGCTTCTCAAGGAAAATCAGAGCACTGGTACTATGAACTGGGGGGAAGGTACCAGGCAGGTAAAACTTACATATACCATTTTCGAGGTTACCAAATGTCCTCCATGTTGTTGAGTCCCCTAGTCAATTCTCTTTCCTCCTCTTAAATGATAATCAGCACTGTTTGACATACCGGATCACTCCTGCTTTCTTACAGTGTTTTCTTCGCTTGGATTCCAGGTCCTACCTATCTCCGCAGGAGTCCTTCACTGACTGCTCCTTTGCTGGTTCTGTTTTCTCTCCCTGATTGTATCAGTCAAGACTTAGAAACCACACCAGTGATTTGAACATAAAAAAATATAGTGCAAAGAGTTATTTTGGATTTTTTAAAGTTTATTCATTTTGAGAGACAGAGAGAGGAGGGACAGAGAGAGAGGGTGAGAGAGAATCCCATGCAGGCTCCACACTACCAGTGGGGCTTGAACTCATGAGCTGTGAGGTCATGACCTGAGCTGAAATCAAGAGTTGGAGGCCTAACTCACTAAGCCATGCAGGCACCCCAGTAATTATTTTGTATTGATACATTGTTTTGTGCACTAGTAAAAAGTGGGCTAGAGAGGGAGTAAAACAGGACTCTAGGGGATAAACAAGGTACAATCTAGTAGGAATACTTAGACAGGTACAGACACATCTACAGTACAAGGTAGAATGTGATACATACTACATATTGAATTTAGGGAATCGGGAAAGACTTCATGGAGGAGGTAGTAGTTGAGTAGTGTCTTCATTCTCCTGGATGGACAGCAAATGGAAAGCTTTCAAGTGGAGGAGCCATCATAAGCAAAGGCCTAGGAGTGGGAAAGCACAGAGTATGTTTTGAAATGAGTGAACAGTCCATTTTGGGTGTCTCTGTGAGTAGGGGGAGTAGCAGTGGGAGAGGAGAGTGGAAAGACCATCAGGACTAGGTTGTAGTTGGCCTTGCGTATCAGGATAAGGAGAGTGTACTTTGAGAGCCACTGAGGGAGAGTGTACTTTGAGAGCCATTGAGGGCTTTTGAAGACTGAGGCTCTAGATGACTTGATCGTGTTTATGGTAAAGGAAAAGGGGCTAAGATGGGGTGTGAGGATAGATTGGAGAAAGAAGTAATACTTGAAGTGGAACCAAGTCTAGAGAAGGTGAAAGGGGATGAGATCAAACACCAGGAGGAAATGGCCAAAAGACCTTTCACAGATCCTAAGGAGGAGAGATCCAAAAAATCTACCCCTCACCCTAGATAATTTGGTATCAACCATTTAAAGACATGCCTCGGAAAATATGGATGTAGATAATCATTGAGAATCCGCAAAACAAGCAATTTTAAAACGTGGTCCTCAAAGTTAACAGTGTGTGGGTTTTCCGGTCAAGGCCATCTTGATCAAAGTCCATTTTATAGCCATAGTCTAACATGTATCCTTTTGAAAACACGCTCTAGCTCCAGCTCCAGCTCCAGCTCCAGCTCCAGCTCCAGCAGCATTCAGAAAACCGGCAGTTTCCAAACCTCTGTATCTGCCCCCAAGGTTGCCTCATTGGCCAAGGAGTCTTCACTCTTGGAAGAGGTGATGCCCAGCTGCTGTCCTCTGCTGATCCACATGGACCTTGGCTACTATGGCCACGTAGTCAGAATCTAATTGGAGAGCAAGTTAGTGAGTTTCCAAAGCAAACGTTTTAAACCATGACTAGCAATCCAAGTATGAGAAATCCTAGTGGAAAGCCCTGGGAGCTTTTATTCTTATTTTAAATATTTATTACTTCTTCCAGTCCCTGTAACCCTGGTTTTGGACAAGGCACACTGAAACATAAAGGGGTAGGCAAGCCAAATGGGTGGCCGGGGCTGGGGTCAGTAGTCACAGCAAAAACACAGACTATTCCACACACCGCCAATGAGGCTGCTTAGGCTGGGATGGTCCCCCAGGAATTCGTTGTTTTTCCTCAAATAAACATTGATTGAGTGTGAGTATGTTCATGGTCCTTGCTCAGACCCAGTGGGGCCAAAGATCAATAGAAGATAGTTCCTTTTTGAAAGAGGCTCAGAATCAAGGAGGGGTCAGATATATGCGTAACTAACACAAAAGAGACAATAAAAGGGACAGGAGGGAGTAAAGAGAAGGGTACTCAGGTTAAGAATGATGGTATCTAGGCTCTGGGTTCCAAACTGAAACGCTAGTGTTAAGAGGCCACGTGAAAATCCAACTCAAGCAATGAGGTTGATGTGGGAATCCTATCTGGGATTTTAGTCAGGTGAATGGGAAAAATGGAGAGGCCTGCTTTCCATCCTGTTTTGAGGATAAGCAGCGAAAGTATCTTTGAAGATATTAAACCTTCATGTTACTATTCTACTATTTCCTCTTTGTGCGATGCTGTTCTTTCTCCAGATGTCCTGTGTGGCTAGAAAATAGGCCCAGGTCTTTCTCATTCTCCAGGGTAACTAAACTTCTATAGGCATCTTTTTTTTTTTTTTGTTTTTGAAAATAAGAATAAATGGTAGAGTTGGTTGAGTCATAGGCTATTGCTTCTCAGGGATGCTTAACTTTATCCTATAATATACGAATCAAAATGTGAAGTATAATGAGGGTTGGATATATGAATATATCTACGTCGATATACACACAGGGATATATATTCGGTTTATATAATATATACAATTAACTTGGAAATAAATACAGAGGAAAAACGTGGCTAAAATATGGGAAATAGGGTTGAAATCCATCTGGAAACAGGGCTTTGGGGTAGAGGACTTAAAGGAGTGACTTTGAAATTGGATTTGGCTATGAGTGTTTGCCCCCAAGTAGGCGCATGGCCTGGGACCAAGACCCCGAATCTGATGTTGTTTCCTCACCTGAATAACTGGGATGATAAAACTATCTACTTAATATATGTATTTGATATGTAAAGTACCTAGCATGGTGCAAGACCCATAGAAAGCACTTGGTAAATACTACCAATTATCTATATTCTTTTGTGTATGGAACATGGTCGTTCAGACGTGGTGTGAAGGAAGCCCAGTGCGGCTCCCGTCTACTTGATACAGGATGACCCAAAGATTCAGCTCTTCTGTCCTCATCCTTCCTTTTGTCCTTCCCTCACCTTCTCCTGCCCCTCCCCTCTCCATCAGGACCCCGTGTGCATTGTGAAGGGTGTGGGAAGCACTGAGTTGGGAGTCAGGATGCCAGGTTCTAGTTTTCATACTGCCACTGACAAATTCTCAAACTCTGGACAAGTATTTTCACTTCTCTGGATCTTGGTACCCTCATCTGTATAGTGAGGTTGGCCACATGCTGTCTAGTGCCGTGTTTCTCAAAGTATGGATCACCAGCCACATTTACATGGTGACTCAGTATGCACACACACAAACAAACCTCCACTCTCATGAATGTAACTGAAACATAACTTTTACAAAACAATAGTTACCATTACTGTGTGTAATCTACTCTGATTTTTTTTTATTCTGCTATGTTCTATATCATTAAACAATTGATATTGTGTCCAAGCTAATTGATTTCAAGACCAGCAGTGGTTGTGATTGGAGTGTTAGCACGCTCTTTATATATGGGTTCTAATTAGATGCTTCCCAAGTGCTATAGTTTCCAGAGCTTTGAGTCAAATACCTTTTCTGCATTCTTCGTAAAAAGTAGCCCTGATCCAGAAACAACATGCTTGGAGACATTACCATATTGGTCCTCTTGGGTCTCAGGAGAGGCTGGTGACATATCCTAGTTGGTAGGTAAATGCCTAAAACCCATGGAGGTTGTACATCTTTTGGGGTCCTGTGGCATCCCCTGCAGAGTTGGGGTGAGCTCTCTGACTCCGTAATCCTTTGTGTCTACTCTCCCTGCAGAAGGCCAGATCATGGTAGGCTTATTTGCTTTGTAGTCTAGGTTTACTGAATCTCCTTTCAATGGATTTCTTTTTTCTTTTTAGCGCAGAGAAATGAAAGGCTTGAAAAATTGGTGAAACCTCAGGTCCAGTGGCGACCCCCTGAAATTTGAACTTTATTTTATTAATTTTTTTGAAATTTGAACTTTATATTGATCATGGCATTTATAGCACTATACAGTACTTACTAGCTTATAGAATTGTGTCCCCACTGAACTATAAATTCCTTAACAGCCAGGATTGATTTTTATTCAGCTATATTTATCTCTAGATCATATCAAAGTGCCTAGCATATAGTATTTCTATTTATAGTCAATAAATAGCTGACAAATTGGCTTACTTGAATTTGTGAAACAATTTCAGATAGGGGTGCCTTTTTCCTGACCTCATTCTATTCTAGCTAGAGCAGACTCTAGGAAAAGAGGATCTTTGTCATCAGAACATGTGCTGCTCCGGCTGTATTACTTAAGGGTAAGTTCTCTGGAAGTTCGGGGAAGAGGCAAAGTTTCTTTTAGGTGTCCTTTCTTTTTTCTTTGGTTCCTTTTTTCCACTAATGACGGGCCTCTCTTCTGTTGAGGCCCTAAGACCCGTCTGGTCCATCTTCTATATCTGAAAGGAATTGACAAACTTTGCCCTATGGTGAATGTATTATCCTTTCCAGGGGCATTTAATAAAAACAAAAAACACCAGTTCAAAGGAATTGTACACTTTTAGTGTTGGATCTTCAGTTATCGGTTAGCCTGATAAAGAAGTGTTTTGGGATAGGAAAGTAGGCTGGGGGAAGTGGGAAGGGTCTTTGTGTTATGCCGAAACTCCGTATCAAAAATGGTTGTCCTTTCTGTTAGTGTAAAACCATCCCAGATCATATTTTGCGATGCAGATGTAGAATCATAAACCAGGAGATCTGTTGTCTGTTTGGCCTACGTTGGTCCTTGGTTATACATTGCTATGCATTTTCTTCCAAATATTTCATGTGTGTTCATCTTCTGCCCCCAGGGGTGCAAAGTCCATTAGTCCATGCAGATTGCTTGGGGCTTATGTTTGTCTGAAGTGACAGAGGCTCAAAGTAGCCACTACAGGCATCAGGAATTAGCTGGCTCTGTCATGGCTCGGTATTCCTTAGGGCCCTGCATTTTGATGGAGGATAGGAAGGTTCAAAGGACTCAGACCACTTGACTGTCCCACCTTATGGTCACTCCACAGCTGTGATAGGAGTCCCAGGGTCTGTCTGAACTGGAAGATTCCCAACATCCCCCAAATAAGGATTGTTTTATTGTTGTTACCATGTATCTTAGGCCAAACTAGAGACTATCCTACTTACTGCAAAATGTCTGGTGACCAGATACTAGTCTCCCCATCCTGATCACAAGTACTGGCTCTGCCTGTGGACTCACAAGGGCTGGGCCCCTACTGCCTTTGCAGCCTGAAGGAGAAAAAATGAGAATCTCTTCCATAACCTTATCAAAGGCTGTGAATTTTGAGGAGTTAAGGTAACTTTATTCCTTGATTAGACATTTACTACATGCTAGGTGTCTCTATAGAAAGGCTAGAGACTAAAATAAAATGTGGAGGGATAGGGACATCTGGGTGGCTCAGTTGGTTAAGCATCTGACTCTTGATATTGGCTCATTCCTGATCTCATGGGCATGAGATCGAGCCCCATGTTGGGCCCTGTGCTGAGAGGGGAGCCTGCTTGGGATTTTCTTTCTCCATCTCTCTGTGCCCCTTCCCACTCATGCTCTCTCTCTCAAAATGAATAGATAAACATTAAAAAAAAATAATGGAGGGATAGTCCCTGCCCTCAAGGGGCTGATGGTCTAAGGGGGCCAGAGGGAATAGAACTATGAGGATAACTATGCCCTACACTATCTGTGTAGATTCAGGGCTATGGGAGTCCTGAAGTAGAAAAGGCTAGTTTTGCTTGGAGGAGGAGTGGGGAGCTATTTTCACAGATAAGGTGACCACTGGGCTGGGCTTGAATGCAAGTGTGGAGTTAGGGGAGGGAGGGAGGAAGACATCTGCATGAACAGAAACATGGAGTTATGATCATGTTTGGGAAATACCAAGGCTTGGTGTAGCTTTAGCATGGGATGAACAGAGTAGGGGGGATGATGGAAAATGAAGTAGAAAATGTAGGTAGAGCCAGATGTGACAGGTGATGAATGTCAAAGGAAGTTATTTGAATTGATAAAAAGTGGACTTGGGAAAAATCAAGGTTGTTGCTTTTTAAATAAATAGTAAAGATCAACATATCAGAAGATCAGTATTGTTATTATTTCTATTTACTTAAAGTCATTTCTAAAATAAAAAAATGTCACAGTGGTTATGTATTTTGCTTCCATTAACGTCATTCTGTTTCGGGAAATGCACATATTCCCAAACTTTTATTCACGGCACTTTGACTCTGGTTTCATCTGATCTTACTGAAGCAGGAAAGTAAGATGAGAGAGATGAAATGATTTAGCAAAGGCCACGTGAGAAAGTGGCAGAACCGGAACATGAGCTGAGGCCTTCCATCCGTATGTCTGGCTCTTGTCAAATGTAGCAGACCCCAGGCTCTTCTGTTCTTGGCAGGTGTGTGGGTGGATGCCCACAGGATGCTCTTGAACATGGAGCGTGGACCCTGAGTCACAATGCCAGTGGGTCAAATGCACGAGATGGGAAATAGCAGGACGTGAAACTTGAAGATGAGAGATGTCTGTAAAAGTAGTAGAGTCAGTGGTGCTTACGGGGCAGGGGTGGTTGAGTCCCGCACTGTGGGTCTCACTGGGTGCTTTGCACGGGTCATGCTTAGGTGGCTGGAGAGCTGGCTTGGACTCGCTCTTTCTCCTCCTTTCCCTGCTCTCTCTCAGCTCAGACAGAGTATATGTCTCTTCATCAGCACTGCAGTGTCTCCAGTGAGAGTCAGGAGCATTTCTTCTCCTTGTTTCCAGAATATAAAACAAAAGTCATCATCTTGATGACCATAATGATGTGATATCCTGAGACTCAGGGAAGTGAAATAACTTATCTCAAGTTGTATAGTTGATCGGTGGCAGAGCTAAATTTGGGTCCCAGTCTCCATGACTCCCAAAGTCTGGTCATAACCATTATCCTTCTGTGTAGCCTAAAGGTGCTACCAGATCAGCGCTACCCCTGACTGATCTGGGGCTCTAGCCCACACCCCACATGATATTGGTAGCTTCTTAGAAGAGTGTGGGGGTAGGCTGGGGCTGGTAATATGGCTGCTTTCATGTTGAAGTGCTGTACAAAATTGAAGGTCAGCTAGCTTGGACATTTCGATGATGATGTTGATGATGACGATGACGATGACGATGACGATGAAGTAATCAAAACAAGGTCGTAATGTGGTTTTGGTTTTATGGTTTTGAAGCATTTTCATATCCATACTCTCACTTAGAACTGCTGGGTATTAAAGTTAAGGAAGCTCATTGAGGGTTAAGTAGGAAGTTGGAAAAACTGAGTAGATTTCAAACATTTTTGTTACAATCCACAATAAAAATGTGTTTTATATTGTGATCTAGATTCTAATGGCCTCTGATCTATTCTGTTTATTTCATTTCATTGCATTGATTTCAAGATGTTGGTTACAGTCCAACAAATTGATTTCATGACATGCTAACCAGTTGTAACTCTCAATTTGGAAAACACTGGAGACGATCTGTTGAAGTCTGTCTCACTCTGATGTGTTACTGTTCTATGATATAGTAAGTGTGGAATCATGAACTGTTTACCAAATGTCAAAACAAACTTGAATGTTGAAGGAGAGTGAGGCCAGTGACCTCTTGCCCTACCCCATGTCACTTCTCTTCCCAATCTGATTTTCAAGGGAACCACTTTCAAACTCTTCTTTTCCCCTTGATATTTGCTTCCCTATTTCTTTTTTTTTTAAATTGGTGCTTGTCCACCAATGCCCTTTCATGAAAATGTCAAGATGGCCGCTCTGTTGCTTCTGAAGGTTGGACAATGTGGTTTAGGTATGATGGGTTTGTGAATACCGGTCTCCTGCATATAATAGACTTCATCCTCAGTCACAGTTAATGCTACACCTCCCTTCTCAAGGGCAAAATCTGTGGCCTGGGAGCAGAGCAGCATACATACTCTCTGCAGGCAGGAAGATCCTGAAGAGACAGCTTAGGGTATATTCTGTCGTTGTTTCCAGATTTCCCATTCATATAATCTCCTTCTCCCCCGAATAAGGGGAAGTGAGAAGTGATGAGTGGCCAAGAAGGCTTTTCCAGGTCACGTCATCTGCAAGGAAACTCACGGCATGGGAGACACACTTAGGCATACATCCATCTAAATTGTAAATAACCATCCAAGAGAAAGCCTGCTTCTCTGGACCCAAAGCAGGAAACCGTACCCTGAATAGCTGGTTAAAGGAACCAAAAACATCTCTACTCGTAGTTAAGGGATTTTTTTTTTTATGTCATTGGCCTGGCCTTATATTTCTGTTGAATTATGTTTTACCACTCCAAAACTCACTACCAGATGCTCAGGTCTGGGAGATCCAATTGTTAACATCACCACATAAAATTAAATTAAGATTTAAAAAACCACACAAATATTAAGACAAAGCTATGGATATGTCTGAACATAAATTAGACTGAAATGTAAACTGAATACTCTAAGAATGCTAAATCCCCCAATTTCATTACATAATGCTCCAGTCATCTAAGGTGGGGAGTGGAGTCTGTTCGGCACCACCGACTGATTTCAGCATTGTTAAAACCCAAGCCGGGGACAGAATCCTGCAACTGACAATGAATTTGGGCTGTGTGTTAGCCTTTTATCTGAAGCCACAGACAAACTCTTGGACTCATACTTAAAGGTCTTACTGCAGTGGTAGGCCACACACAACTCATAGGCACAATAGTATCAGGGGCTTCCAAGTTAGGCTTGAGAAATTTGGGTCTTGCTTAATTACATGGCCTGTGCAGAAGACGAGATTGCCAACAGAACAGTGTTCTGTTGCATTTTCCTGACCCTTTGGGGTTTAAATTTGCAACCTGCATCAGCAAAACTTTTGGCATTTAATTCTATTAAAATCAAAGAGCCAAATTTCTGCCTTCTGTTACATGAGCACAGTTCTTACTGACGTCAATGAACACTGTGGATGCATAACTGAGGGCAGATTTTGGCCTGGGCTATAGACATATGAGAACTGGCACACCATTCTCACATCAAAACCCCGTCCCCCTCCTCCCCCCACCCGCACCTTCTGATAACACGACCTCCTCATTCATAGCTCTCTATCCGCATATTGGGAGCTGGGCCTTAACCCCAAACACAAATTAGAAGCATCATCTAATACAGAAATTTAATCCAGATGCAAATTTAATGTAGATACGGCTGAAGCCACCTGAGTGGGTAACTGTCTAACCACACATTTCGCAGGCAGATTATGGGTGACCTCCCGTTGAAATATACTCAGTGCAGTTTCTGATTTATGCATTTAATTCTATAGGAGAAGGAGGCTTTCACCTCCTTCCACTTTACTGTTTAGTTTTTGTACTAGAGAATGCACTGTCTACACTAATGAAAGTCCTGCTGCTGGTTTAGAAAATGCTACAAGCATCCCAGTGCCTGGTGCAGTATCTGGGACAGAGGAAGCCACCTAGTGAGTATCTAGGGGACAAATAGATTCTATAAGGCAAGAGATGATGATGATGATGATGATGATGATGATGATGATGATAACAGCTCACAGTTGCACAGAGCTAACTATGTGTTGGGCATTGTCTTATATATATTAGATTATTTAATTTTTACCATACCCTACTTACTGTTTTAGAAAGGAGGACACTCTCCAGAAGTTTAGAGACTTAACAGCTAGTAGGTGGTAGGGCTGGGAATTCAATCCAGGCAGTCTGGCTCCGGAGGTCAGGCTATTATCTGTTCTCCTAGACTGCCTCTCAGTTAAAATGCAGGAATTGTTTATTATTAATTAGTTATTAGTCAAATAATGTATATGATAGCTGGGCAATGCTACTGAGAAAGGCAGAAACATTTTAGTAGTAAGAGCTTGTCAACAACTGTTTGTGTGACCTTAATTGTCTGAAAAAGGTTTTGTTTTGTTTTGTTTTTTGCTTCGGCTTTCCTACATACTAGTAGCAATAGTGTAACCTCTCAGACTAAGCATTTTAATCTCATAGCATCTTTGTCATTTTTCAGCAGTAAGGGAAATGAATTTTTCAGTAAATTTTGAAGACAAATTTTATGGGTGCCACATGTAAACAAATTTTAAGGTGACATTTACCATTATGCACTTCAACTAATTTTTCTGCAATCACTTTAGTTTTTAAATTTTTAATTTTTTTGCCGAAGCAGTGACTTTTCTTTTTATTGAAGTTGTGTAGTTGTGTAGTCGACATGCAACGTTACGTTAGTTTCAGGTACAACATCGTGATTGGACAGCTCCATAGATTGTGCTGTGCTCACCATGCTGAAGTAGTGACTTTTGAAGAGGCGGTGTGCTGTGTGGTGACCCAAGATACAATCATTTTAGGCAAAGGGGCAGCATGGGCTCTTTTAGAGGGAGAATGAGGGAAGAGTGAAGAGAGTTTGGAAGAAAGCCAGGTGCCAGATCACAAGTGGTCGTACACACCTCGCTGAGGGCAGCCGGGTCCCTCGTCCCACTTTCCAAATGGCAGCATGTCGGCCATGCTCCTCTCTTCGGGTTCTTGATCTCCAAAAAGGGTTTATCTTAAAAAAAAAATTGAACATTTGTTCACACTTCTGCCTTCTTTCTGCTCTGAATTTCTCTCTCACTTGTTTTTCCTGAACTGTGCCTAATGTCACCTTTCCACTGCTTTTTATTTTATTTTTTATTAAAAAAATATTTTTAGTGTTTAATTTTGAGAGGGAGAGAGTGCAAGCAGGGGAGGGGCAGAGAGAGAGAGAGAGAGAGGGAGACAACCTGAAGCAAGCTCTAGGCTCCAAGCTGTCAGCACAGAGCCTGACACGGGGCTTGAACTCATGAACAGTGAGTTTGTGATCTGAGCTGAAGTCCCAGGCTTATGCTTCACCGACTGAGCCACCCAGGCACACCTCCTTTCCACTGCTTTAAAGTCAACTGTGTTGCCAGACTCTGCCGGTCTGAACACAGCTGCCCTGCCCCACATTGCCTAGCATCCCGTCACTTCTCACCTCCACATTGCCTTGCTGTCGCCTGCAATAGTCCTGCTCCTGAGAGGCTTCTGCAGTTGCTGTAAAAAAAAAAAAAATAAGTGTGGGGCACCTGGGTGGCTCAGTTGGTTGAGCGTCTGACTCTTGATTTTGGCTCAGGTCATGATCCCAGAGTTGTGGGATCGAGCCCCATATTGGGCTCTGTGCTGAGTGTGGAGCCCGCCTAAGATTCTCTCTCTCCCTTTGCCTGTCTCCCCTGCTCATGCTCGCTCTCTAAAATAAAACTTAAAAAAATGTATCCAGTCTATGCATTGGAATGTTAGAAGTCTAATAACTGCTTTTTAATAAGGATCATCTTTTCCCTCTTAAGAATATATCTAAAGTTCTAATGAAGTTTGATAGATACCTATGATTTGACATATAAATACTTTACCTTGAAGTTTGAGGGACACAGTTGCCACCAGAAGATGAACGCTTCTCCCTGCCCAAAGTCCTATAGGCAAAAAAATGAGAAGAGGTTGGTCCTGCATTAGAACTTATCTGGCCTCTGTAGAGGTAATTTCTGAGCTTTCGTTTGGTTTTTGTAATGCCCAGAATAGACCTTTACTAGTCCTGTGGCTCAATGATAGACCTGCTTTCTTATTCTGGGTACCTCATTGTTTTTGGTTTCAAGTGGAAATTCCTTACCCTGTCCACTATACCAGGAACTTGAATTTCCTTCTTAGTTTATTGTTCATGATGTCATCTTGGAGCCCTCCCTTGTTTTTTTTTTTTTTTAATGTTTATTTTTGAGACAGGGAGAGGTGGGGGGAAGAGAGAGAGGGACAGAGGATCTGAAGCAGGTTCTGTGCTGACAGCAGAGAGCCTGATGTGGGGCTCAAACCCACGGACCATGAGATCGTCACTTGAGCTCAAGTCGGATGCTTACCGACTGAGCCACCCAGATGCCCCTCGGAGACCTCCCGTGTGATAGTGGGCAAATGATAGGCTGCTGGAGTCTAGGAGGAGATCAAATTTTTCTGCTTCCTTTGACGTGAGGAAATTAAGAAAGGGAGCTTGAGAAAAAAAGAAAGTGGGAATACTATTTTAGCAGAATTGAATTTTAAATGATGGCAGATCATTCAAGTTGTTTGGATGGTGGGGGATGTTACTTGTCCATGGTCATATGACTCACGGCGTAACAGACCAACGACAAGAATCCAGAACACTTAACCCCCAAAACCACACTTCCCTCATTCCAAACATCCTAAAACATGTCACAGGGCCAGGAAACCTTTTTTTTTTTCTCTTCTTGGAGCTAGACAGAAAGAGATTTGGATTTATGTCCATTGAAATCCTAACCCATTGCCAGAACATGTATTAAATATGTGTCTTCCGTGTGGTCTTGTCTACACTTAGAAATATTGTGTTATGTTGGCTTTCTCCACTGTCTCTTTCAGCAATGTGTCTAAATCCAAAGTAGGTTCTATAGTCCTCAAATGTTGTCTTCTACTTCCTTAGAATCTCTTTCAGAGAATATTTTCTGATCTTATTTCAAAAATTTCAGAGTCAGTCTGTAGACTTCTTTATGAGCTAGTCAGACCACCTGAATGCAGGATTCATTTCTACAATATTCCTTAATAATGACCATCAGCTTCTATTCAGTGTGTGCTTACTACCTCACAAAGCATCTACTCTATCAGGATTGAAGAATTCTTGTTATTAAATTATTGTTATTATTACATATAACTTGTTATATGTAAGTTATGAAGACTAAAAACTTGGCTCTCAAGAACTTTGATCCAGTGGTTACAGTTTTACCATCCAGAGCAGACATTTCAAACTGAGGCCCCATGAGGGATCCCTTTCAAAATGGTATTTTGTTTGGCCCACGTGGTATTTTTAAAAAATAACGAGCCAACGTTGAAGAAACTGAGAGATTTTATATAAAGATCAGGTTTTCTGACTCTTATTGAAAAAGAAAGATCTTGCAATATTGCATCTGTATTCCTACAGGGCAACAATGATACGGACCTGAGTGGGGGCTGCTTCCTTAAATGGGGCATAAGTTCTCCAGTCGCATGGAGCCCTCCACTCCCTGTGGGTTTCCACATCCTGTGGCTGTCACTTCCCATTAATTATCACACATGCACTGTTGTTTTTCTAACATCTGGCCAGTTTCATTCCTTTATGTTACCTTTCTGAACCCTGTAGCTTTCTTTGCAACCCCTAGAATTGGGCAGCATAGAGTAAATATGCTCGTTCCCCTGCCTGAAAGAGATGCCTTTTGCCCCCTCCATTTCTTTAGTCCTTTTTGTAAGGTAGTAAGTTTCAGTTCCTTTCACCATACCTTGTAAGGTGCTGCTTCAAATGCCATCACTCCTCTGGACACTCCTTTAATTTGTCCAGGCCTCCTTTAAAACATGGTACCCAAAACTGAACACAGTGGTGGAAAGCTGGAACCACGGACTTCCATTATCCTTTCCGATTCTCAAGTGAGAGGTGTCTCCAGAATCCGTAAATGTTATAGGTTGAATGGGAAGGGTAGACATTTTCTGTTTTGTTTGCCCAATATCCTTCTTTCCTCCTCGAGACCGTATTCTCTTCTCTTGGACCTGCTCCTTACCATGGTCTCTTCTGGGAATTGCTAACTGCTTACAAGACTTTGGCCACAGAGATTCATCTCAGGGAGAGCACCTGTTACCAGCCAGGACAATAAGATTTTTGCTGGGATTTTTCTAACCAGAGCTTGAAATTTTGGTTTCTGAGATTGTAAGGATATAAGTCTGAAGCTACAAGCGGCCCGCCTTCATGCCTATTGGAAATGTTGATCAGAAAGAAACCACCACACAGAGAGAAGCAGAGAGGAGAATCATAAGAAAAAATACCAGGAAGCATCACTGAAGTCCCTGGTGCCAGGGTACCAGGCACCTCTAAGGCTGTCCTTTCCACATTTTGGTTTTGTAAGCTGGTGTATTCTTTTTCCTTCTCTTTCTCTCTCCATCCCTTCTTTCCTCCCTTTTCCCTCTCTTTCCATCTTTTCTTCCTTCAAATTTTATGTATGTATGTATGTTTGTATGTATGTATGTATGTATTTATAAAGAAAAAACACAAGACTATTATACCTGTCACTAAGGGCAGGACTCTTCAGGATGGGGAGTAACTTCTGACAGTGGGGTGGAGGCCTCTATACTTGCCATCAGTGAGTGGGTTCTGCGGGACCGTGATGACTGAGTCTCTTCCCAGGAACGTCTTGGAGATGTAGTGGTCCTTGTTGACTGCCTTGAACTTCTTACCTTTGCTGCTCTTGGGGATCCTGGTCTACATCTCCTTCACATTCCTCAACACTGTGTTGCAGTGCCTGTCAATGGCCTTCACATAGCCCAGGAGCTCCTTGTTTTTGTGACAGGTGATGAGCCCTTAGGTGTTGTTCCCAGCCCACTGCATGAGCACGGAGAGTGGACTCCTATTCAACTCCTCTTCCTTCCACTTCTGTAGCTCCTCCAGGGTCCTCTCACTCTTGGGCTTGTTGGGTAGGCTTATGGTGATGGTGGCTGTACTCTCAGGCCACTTGTGTCTCCTCCGTGTTGTTCTGCTTCTAAAGAGTCTTATGCTAACTTAAAGTACCTTTCTGTAGCTGGCAGCCAAGCTAGAAAATCTTCTTTGGCATATTGGGTGACTCACAGGTGATATGACTGCACGAATGAACAAATGACTGCTTGGCTGAAAGAGAAACTGGCTTCTTGCTAGGGTGGACCATGAAATTCCTGTGACTTCTAGTCCATGGCAATCACTTTGGGACTGCATATTTGGGGAAATAATTATGTACTAAATTGACTTCAATTTTGTCTTATTAATCCTTGTGTTTAAAGAATAGTAAGCTAATAATAAACAATGGTTCAATGTAATGGATGAGAATTTCAGAGTATATGGCGAGTTATGCCACGATCCCAGAATAGACAATAACTTAATCTTTGCATATTCAGGATTCTGCCTCATATTTATTCTGAAGACTACAAAACTCTGCAAGACACACGCATTTTAGACTAGTGGTTTTGAGTTTCCCCTGGGACTAGGAGAGGTGCATTTAAACACATCTAGTGTAGAAAAAGGACGGGATTGCTTTGAATGTTCTGATCTCTAGTTCTGTGGAGTATTTGTGAGCCCTCAAATTTGACTTCTAGCCCAGATCTGGCTCCCAGCTCGGGAGGGGAGACCATGGTGGACAGCTGTCTCCATCAGCTCTCTTTCATACTGCGCCTCTCTCCAATTCACAAGAAGGAGTTCTGAGGCTGAGAAGACCCACTATAAAGAGGAAAGTTGCCCAACGTTAGCCTTGTCACAGTCCTTCCTTTCTGGACAGTCAGCCAACCCATGCTTTAATTTATGTTGTGGATGATAACCTTTTGAGTCTGTGAGAACTTTACTCTCCCTGTCCTAGCTCATGGTAACTGAATAAATGCTTGCAACCTTTCCCTTGGTCTGAGTCCGTGATGTGTCTCTCTGTGTGTATGTATGGATGTATTTGGAGAGAGCACCATGTTCTTTCCATAATAAATGAGAACACCGTGCTCTAGGTTTGAAATGTTTTCTCCTTTGCAATTTAATTAGAAAAAAGAATCCTAAGATAAATGAGTATGTGTTTAGATGCACATGGATAAATGTACTCAAGTCAAAGGAAAAGTGACACCTTGGAAAAATTTCACATTTAGAAGTATGTCTATGTATGCAGAAAGTTGTGAGGTTTTGTTACCTTAATGAAAATAAGATAGTTTTCCAGATTTTTCCCCCAACCCTCCCCATTAGAAAAATTCCCTATGTGTTTTTTCATTTCCAAGTATTACTGTTTCAAAAATAAGAAAAAAAGTGGTATCAGGAACAAACCAAATTAAACATAGTTTAGTTTTACATTCCTAAACAAAAGAAAAAAGTGTCTTTAGATCTGAAAGGAGACAAAAAGAAAAAAATTCAATTCCCTTATATACTTTATTTCCAAAACTTTTTTCACCGTAAGTTGATTTTTAAAGAAAATTCATACCTCTAAATATGTGTTCTTATAGACATAACCAGTTGACTTTGTACCTGATTTATGAGCTTTATACCATCTTCCATTAGTAATTGCAATTTATGTCTATTTATCTCAGATTTCTTTTGACCAGCAACATGAATTTGGAAAATTTCTGGCTTAGATTAGAGGTACATTCTGTAGCCATGCAGTAAATCAAATATAACCAGTTCTTGCTGGGGTTAACTTTTGATAATGACTCAATACCAATTTCCCCTAACCTATGTACGCAATAGCATAAATTTAAGCCATGGTTACTGTTGACATCAGCAATATTAATTGGCTAATGTCCTTGAGAAATCATCCTGAAGCAGCTCACTTAAAATATTGACGAATACGTGCTTTACTTTGCTAATAGTCTAAACAAATTGCTTTTCTTTTATAGTACCTGGAAGGCTGTTGGGTTAGCATTAACTGGCTATTGTCAGCCTTACTCATTTCCAAATGTTAATCATAAAATGATGCCTCAATGTGCATACACACGTTATAAAATATAAAGGAAATAAATACATACCCACTCATAAGACTGATTCCAAAAGCTAAAAGCACAGAAGTAGTAGCAGCAAAGCAAATCCCAGAGTTGATGGAAAAGTCTTTTCTCACAGTTTTATTATCTCTTGAAGGGTAGTTTTAATGTGGCTTCTAATAAATACCTTCCTATATTTTTAGTGATCCCCTTACCTGTTTCTATTAGTTTGAATGGCAATTGCAAACAAACAAGGAGGGACAGAGCTTTGTAAGAAAATCTATTATCGCTGCAAAATTCTTCTGTGTAAAGATGTCCCATCCCTTCCATCCCCATCTCTGTCCCTCAGGCCACTCTTCCCCCCCACCCCCACCCCAGTCATTTCCTCCTCTCTTTCCAAATGGATAAAACACAAAACTACAGGAACTTAAAATGGGAGCAAACAAACTAATAATGAACCATTGTATCCCTTGGCATTTATGAAACCTTTTCTCTCTTGCTAATGTAATTTTCTAACCAGAGATGGGGAAGCCGTTCTCAAGGTTATGTACAAATGGTTGTAAAAGAGCCTAGAGACTCCCATTTCATTCTTTGTAATACAGAAGAGTGATTGCTTCCTTGACTTTGTGGCTCTGATCATTCTTTAAGTGGTTAAGTAAAAAACAACAACATGTCTCTGAAGGAGAGCTTCCTAATGGTTTTTCTGTGGCCCATTGCCCCTGGGGAGCTCACCATCACAGCAGGTCACCATGGTAATGCCATACTCTTCAGCATCCCTCTGAACCTTTTGTGATAATGACGCCACCATCTCATTTATAAAATTAATGCACTGCGGTTCAGCTTCACAGTTGCTAATAAAAGACCATCTTTTGTGGAATAAATGAGTGAAAAAGTGATGAACGTAGACTAGCATAACGAATAAATTCTGGCGTAAGTTCTCTTTTAAGCCTGGATGTAGCTATTTTAAAAAATAAGCAGGACTAACACTTACTGTTAAATGTAGGGATGACCTATGAAGCAACTACAAAAAAAGTGAGTTTTATTATCCACTTTCCTTCCAACATCTAATTCAAGACATGCTAGCTGTCTGCACCATTCTTTCAGACGAATGGTTTGAGAGCATTAGGATGAAGCAATGATGCCCCAGACAAGGTTCTTGTCCATATTTCTTTACATTTAAATGATATTAGTGAAAGTGGTATTTGATGTGATACAGGCAACTATCGTATAGCTGTAAGGATAGAGTTGGATTTCATTGTATTATCAGCCATTCTTATACACTTACTTGTTCCCTGAAATGGTTAATACAAATGCTGTGATCAATTATTGATCAATTTTTTTTCTTGGAAAATTGTTTTTGTTGTTGAGTGATGCTAAATAATGTGTGTATTCTTTTTTAAAAAATGCTTATTTTTTGAGAGAGAGAGTGAGAAGGCACAAGTGGGGGAGGGACAGAGAGAAAGGAACAGAGGATCTGAAGCGGACTCTGTGCTGACAGCAGAACCATGAACTCACAAACTATGAGATCATGACCTGAGCCAAAGTTGGACACTTAACCAACTGAGCCAGCTAGGCACCCCTCTACTATTCTTAATAGTCTCCACCTCTGCCCCATTCCACCTTCGATGAAATAGATACTGCATCTGGTCAACATTTCAGGTAAAAAAAATATATATATCTCTAGTTATGTTTCACGTGGAGTGGCGAAAGTGTTGGGACAGCAGTGTGGTCTCACCAGATAGAAGGTAGAGAAGTCCTGTAGAAGGCTCGTGCACGGCAGGACTAAGTTGTTTTTCTTACACGCAACTCATTTCACGTCCAACTGAAGCATGATCCATTTTTGGATCCTCCAAAGTTAATTGTGTGGCTTGATTACCAAGAGGACTTTCAACGTTTAGTTGCTTTGAAGAAAAGTGATTCAACTTGATCATGTGTCTGTGGAGTCGGCCAGGTTTCTCTTCCAGGCTTGTCAGAGAAACTGGCTTATGTCCTGAATATGAGACCCCAGTGCTCTATATCATTAAGTGTCGAGGAATAAACATATTGTGTTCGCTTACTGTTGCTGCTGTAACAAATGACTGCAAGTTTAGTGGCTTCAAACAACACACATTTGTTACCTTCCCGTTCTGTTGTTCAGAAGTCTGATATAGGTCTCACAGAGCTATGCTAGTCTAAAATCAAGGTGTTAGCAGGTGCGTTCCTTCTGGAAGCTCTAGGGAGAATTCATGTCCTTATCTTTTCTAGCTTCTAGAGGCTGCCCACATTCCTTGGTTTGTAGTCCTCTTCCGTGTTCAAAGCCGGAAGTGGCCAGCCACGTCTTTCTCACATCACATCACATCACTCTGAAGCTACCTCCCCTTCTGCCTTCACTTCTGCTTTTGAGAACTCCTTCATTACCTTGGGCCCACCTGGATAATCCAGTGTAGTCTCCCTATTTTAAGGGCAGCTGATCAGCAACCTTACTTCCACTTGCAGCCTTAAAATAATTTAACATAATTTGTTTCCATAATTTGTCATGTAATGTGACATTTTCACACATCCAAGGACTTAGGACATAGGCATCTTGGGTGGACATTCTCTCTCCCACATGAATAGAGAGAGGATTTCAAGAAATGCTTAGTTAGTATTGGGGAAAAAATTTTTGAAACTTAACTTCCGGACTCTCACAATAAGAAAAAAAGCTTCTTAGTCAATATGTTCATTATTCCAGCGTGGAGTTGACCTTGTTCTTGAGTAAAGGGGAACTATGCCAGTACTGTCAACTGAGAAAGTCTTGTAAAAGTAGTGTCTGTTCATCGTAAGATTTAGGCACAGGCATTCTGAAATGTTATCTCCATGCTTGGGAGGCCAGAGCGGCAGAAAGCTTTTTCAGAGTAGGAGCTGGAGTAACTCATCAGTGGCATTTTTTTTTTTTTGAAAGACAAAAAGATGGCAAGAAGGGAGTTGCACAAATAAGCATTAAACTGTTTGATTTCTAGGATCATGAACTAAATGTCTCTCATGATGTGGGCTGAAAACCCACAGCATCGATGTCAGGACCTACCTCCTTAGGTCCTGAAACTTGGAAGTTTCATTTCCTTTTTTCCTTTTTTTCATTAGTCTGATCTCTGGCAGTTGTGAAGGACTGAGCATTAAGTTTTGATCTCTGATCTCTGTTCTGGTCACTCTCCATTTACCCTTTATGATGTTCTAAAACATTCTGGGGAAGGTGGTTGACTGATAAAATCTTCAGTGTACATGAAGGAGGGAAGTTTTAAGGAATCATTAAGGAAATAATAAATATACTGAAAAAATTTAAGTGGTACCAAAGGGGATGTGACAGGAATATCTCTCCCAGTCTGGACTCCTATGTTCTGTTCCAGAGACACATTTTCCTGAGTATTACTTTGGAAGCATCTGTTTCCTATGCATTCTTTTAGAATGTTGCCATGCATATACATGCAGATATATAAATATATTCTCCTCTTTACACAAATGAAAGTATATCATAAACACTAGTTTGTAACTTATTTTTGTTCACTTAAAATAGTTTGGAGATCTTCACGTATCAGCAGATATAGATTCCCTTTACTCTTTTAATAGCTCATAGTAGTCCTTTTAGCCTAGACTTTGTGCATTTCCAGGATGGATGCCACATTTAAATGCTTAGCTACATTTCCTGATGCTGTCTAGCTATTTTCTAGGAGCTAATCCAAGACAAAGATGCTATGTAGAGGAATATGGTGGGTTATATTAATATTCATAAAATGTCTTAATTGTTCCCTATGGTGCCCTCACTGTGGAAGGATTTTATATCCCAGGCCTGTCAAAGTAGTGCATGGCCACGCGATTGTGCCATTTCAAGGTGGAAGTTGTAGGGGCCATCTTACAGTTTAGCATATATCTCTTCCCTCTTCCATAAAAGCTGCTTATGTCCCAGATGGCAATCACTCCTTCTGCCAGGTTATAGAATAACTATGACATGGACCAGACTGTCATCGATAGCCTATCCAGAATGGATGGGTAGCACGCGTGAGAAATGAAACTTTGTTATCTTAAGTAACTGCTACTGAGAGGTCACTTGGAACTATAGAATGACCTAGCCTATTCTGCCTGATACAGGGAGCAACATAAGGAATCGTCAAAGAATGTGAAAATTTTTAATAAAGTAATCCTTCTGATTGTGAAATGGCTTTCCAGCGATCCTGTCTTTCCTAATTCCTTCCTCCCCAATTCATTAAATCAAATGACCCAAAAGCCCACTAATAAAGAATACAATACTCATTGGCACGTATAACATTTTCATTCTATTTATTCACTTTATTGTATTTTCATTCTGTTTCAGCCATCCTTCAGCTATTCTGTCCCCAGATCTAAGTAATCAATATTTTTGTGCTTTTAAAAACAAACAAAAGCATATTGGGAACAAATGTCAGCTTTTGACCGTGATGGAGTCACAGGGTTAAGACTTCCCTTCCCACCATAAATAACTAAAAACCATTTTGGATATTGGAAAACAGGTAGCACAGGACTGTGATTTCTAAAGTAGAGAAACAAGTGAGGCGGACCTACGATTGCCCAGAGTTGTGCCTGGAAGCCCCTTCCTCACCCTGGTTCTAAGAGGGGGATCCCAAACAGAGCGCTGCAGAATTGCTGAATTGCAGAGATAGACACTTGAGATCAGGAAGGCTGAGGTGGCTGGTACTATGAGGACAGAGTATGGGAAGGGAGGGAGAGTACAGGCAAAGTTTCAGAATTTCATGAGGATTCCCTTGGGTCTATTTTTTGAATACATAACTGTGCACATACAGGGAGAAATGCCTCCAAAACTGGACTGGAAGATATTCATGTTCTGAGCAGCCAGAGCAGAGAGTCTTTGTTGAAAACATGGGCTGTTTGGTGGAGGCCACAGAGGGGTCATGCCTTAATAGTGGGGCTAAACGAGCCATGGAGTAAAGACTACTCAAGATCCGCTTTACAAAGCTTAAAAACAATCTTCAAAAAGATCCAGTTGATCTTTTAGTAATGTAGCTCTGTCAGAACAAAGTACAGCACTCTTTATTGTCAAATTGGTTTCCATACAACACCCAGTGCTCATCCCAACAGGTGCCCTCCTCAATGCCCATCACCCACCTTCCCCCCTCCCACCCCCCATCAACCCCCAGTTTGTTCTCAGTTTTTAAGAGTCTCTTATGTTTTGGCTCCCTCCCTCTTTTTCCTTCCCCTCCCCCATGCTCTCCTGGTAAGTTTCTCAGGATCCACATAAGAGTGAAAACATACGGTATCTGTCTTTCTCTGTATGACTTATTTCACTTAGCGTAACACTCTCCAGTTCCATCCACGTTGCTACAGAAGGCCACATTTCATTCTTTCTCATTGCCACATAGTACTCCATTGTGTATATAAACCACAATTTCTTTACCATCATCAGTTGATGGACATTTAGGCTCTTTCCATAATTTGACTGCTGTTGAAATTGCTGCTATAAACATTGGGGTACAAGTGCCCCTATGCATCTGCACTCCTGTATCCCTTGGGTAAATTCCTAGCAGTGCTGTTGCTGGGTCACAGGGTAGATCTATTTTTAATTTTTTGAGGAACCTCCACACTGTTTTCCAGAGCGGCTGCACCAGTTTGCATTCCCACCAACAGTGCAAGAGGGTTCCCGTTTCTCCACATCCTCGCCAGCATCTATAGTCTCCTGTTTTGTTCATTTTAGCCACTCTGACTGGTGTGAGGTGGTATCTGAGTGTGGTTTTGATTTGTGTTTCCCTGATGAGGAGCGACGTTGAACATCTTTTCATGTGCCTGTTGGCCATCTGGATGTCTTCTTTAGAGAAGTGTCTATTCATGTTTTCTGCCCATGTCTTCACTGGGTTATTTGTTTTTCAGGTGTGGAGTTTGGTGAGCTCTTTATAGATTTTGATACTAGCCCTTTGTCCGATATGTCATTTGCAAATATCTTTCCCCATTCTGTTGGTTGCCTTTTAGTTTTGTTGATTGTTTCCTTTGCTGTGAAGAAGCTTTTTATCTTCACAAGGTCCCAATAGTTCATTTTTGCTTTTAATTCCCTTGCCTTTGGGGATGTATCAAGTAAGAATTGCTGCGGCTGAGGTCAGAGAGTTTGTTGCCTGCTTTCTCCTCTAGGGTTTTGATGGTTTCCTGTTCTCACATTCAGGTCCTTTATCCATTTTGAGTTTATTTTTGTGAATGGTGTAAGAAAGTGGTCTAGTTTCATCCTTCTGCATGTTGCTGGCCAGTTCTCCCAGCACCATTTGTTAAAGAGACTGTCTTTTTTCCATTGGATATTCTTTCCTGCTTTGTCAAAGATTAGTTGGCCATATTTTTGTGGGTCTAGTTCTGGGGTTTCTATTCTATTCCATCGGTCTATGTGTCTGTTTTTGTGCCAATACCATGCTGTCTTGATGATTACAGCTTTGTAATAGAGGCTAATGTCTGGGATTGTGATGCCTCCTGCTTTGGTCTTCTTCAAAATTACTTTGGCTATTTGGGGCCTTTTGTGGTTCCATGTGAATTTTAGGATTGCTTGTTCTAGCTTCGAGAAGAATGCTGGTGCAATTTTGATTGGAATTGCATTGAATGTGTAGATAGCTTGGGGTAGTATTGACATTTTAACTATTTATTCTTCCAATCCATGAGCACAGAATGTTTTTCCATTTCTTTATATCTTCTTCAGTTTCCTTCATAAGTTTTCTATAGTTTTCAGGATCAGTTTCTTTATCTGTCTTTCTGTTGCTTCATTATTAGTGTATAAGAATGCAACTGATTTCTGTACATTGATTTTGTATCCTGCAACTTTGCTGAATTCATGTATCAGTTCTAGCAGCCTTTGGTGGAGTCTGTTGGGTTTTCCATGTATAATATCATGTCATCTGCAAAAAGTGAAAGGTTGACTTCATCTTTGCCAATTTTGATGCCTTTGATTTCCTTTTGTTTTCTTATTGCTGATGCTAGCACTTCCAACACTATGTTAAACAACAGCGGTGAGAGTGGATATTCCTGTCGTGTTCCCGATATCAGGGGGAAAGCTCTCAGTTTTTCCCCACTGAAGATGATATTAGCTGTGGGCTTTTCATAAATGGCTTTTATGATGTTTAAGTATGTTCCTTCTATCCTGACTTTCTCAAGGGTTTTTATTAAGAAAGGATGCTGAATTTTGTCAAATGTTTTTTCTGCATCGATTGACAGGATCATATCATTCTTATCTTTTCTTTTATTAATGTGATGTATCACATTGATTGATTTGCGAATGTTGAACCAGCCCTGCAAGCCCAGGAATGAATCCCACTTGATCATGGTGAATAATTCTTTTTATATGCTGTTGAATTCGATTTGCTAGTATCTTATTGAGAGCTTTTATATCCATATTCATCAGGGATATTGGCCTGTAGTTCTCTTTTTTTGCTGGGTCTCTGTCTGGTTTAGGAATCAAAGTAACACTGGCTTCATAGAATGAGTCTGGAAGTTTTCCTTCCCTTTCTATTTTTTGGAACAGCTTGAGGATAGGTATTACCTCTACGTTAAATGTCTGGTAGAATTCCCCTGAGAAGCCATCTGGTCCTGGACTCTTATTTGTTGGGAGATTTTTGGTAACTGATCCAATTTATTCACTGGTTATGGGTCTGTTCAAGTTTTCTATTTCTTCCTGTTTGAGTTTTGGAAGTGTGTGGGTTTTTAGGAATTTGTCCATTTCTTCCAGGTTGTCCAGTTTGTTGGCATATAATTTTTCATAGTATTCCCTGATAATTGCTTGTATTTCTGAGGGATTTGTTGTAATAATTCCATTTTCATTCATGAGTTTATCTATTTGGGTCATCTCCCTTTTCTTTTTGAGGAGCCTGGCTAGAGGTTTGTCAATTTTGTTTATTTTTTCAAAAAAACAACTCTTGGTTTCACTGATCTGCTCTACAGTTTTTTTTAGATTCTATTTTGTTTATTTCTGCTCTGATCTTTATTATTTCTCTTCTTCTGCTGGGTTTAGGCTGCCTTTGCTGTTCTGCTTCTATTTCCTTTAGGTGTGCTGTTAGATTTTGTATTTGGGATTTTTCTTGTTTCTTGAGATAGGCCTGGATTGCAATGTATTTTCCTCTCAGGACTGCCTTCGCTGCATCCCAAAGCATTTGGATTGTTGTATTTTCATTTTCATTTGTTTCCATACATTTTTTAATTTCTTCTCTAATTGCCTGGTTGACCTATTCATTCTTTAATAGGGTGTTCTTTAACCTCCATGCTTTTGGAGGTTTTCCAGACTTTTTCCTGTGGTTGATTTCACGATTCATAGCATTGTGGTCTGAAAGTGTGCATGGTATGATGTCAATTCTTGTGTACTTATGAAGGGCTGTTTTGTGAGCCAGTATGTGATCTATCTTGGAGAATGTTCCATGTGCACTCGAGAAGAAAGTATATTCTGTTGCTTTGGGGTGCAGAGTTCTAAATATATCTGTCAAGTCCATCTGATCCAATGTATCATTCAGGGCCCTTGTTTCTTTATTGATCCTGTGTCTAGATGACCTATCCATTGTTGTAAGTGGGGTATTAAAGTCCCCTGCAATTACCACATTCTTATCAATAAGGTTGCTTATGTTTGTGAGTAATTGTTTTATATATTTGGGGGCTCCCATATTCGGCGCATAGATATTTGTAATTGTTAGCTCTTCCTGATGGATAGACCCTGTAATTATTATATAATGCCCTTCTTCATCTCTTTTTACAGCCTTTAACTTAAAGTCTAGTTTGTCTGATATAAGTATGGCTACTCCAGCTTTCTTTTGGTTTCCAGTAGCATGATAGATAATTCTCCATTCCCTCACTTTCAATCTGAAGGTGTCCTCAGGTCTAAAATGAGTGTCTTAATAGACAGCAAATAGATGGTTCTTGTTTTTTTTATCCATTCTGATACCCTATGTCTTTTGGTTGGCGCATTTAGTCCATTTACATTCAGTGTTATTATAGAAAGATATGGGTTTAGAGTCATTGTGATGTCTGTAGGTTTCATGCTTGTAGTGATGTGTCTGGTACTTTGTGGTCCTTGCAACATTTCACTCACAGAATCCCCCTTAGGATCTCTTGTAGGGATGGTTTAGTGGTGATGAATTCCTTCAGTTTTTGTTTGTTTGGGAAGACTTTATCTCTCCTATTCTGAATGACAGACTTGCTGTATAAAGGATTCTCAGCTGCATATTTTTTCTGTTCATCACATTGAAGATTTCCTGCCATTCCTTTCTGGCCTGCCAAGTTTCAGTAGATAGATCCATCACTAGTCTTATCAGTCCCTTTATATGTTAGAGTGTGTTTATCCCTAGCTGCTTTCAGAATTTTCTCTTTATCCTTGTATTTTGCCAGTTTCACTATGATATCTTGTGCAGAAGATCGATTCCAGTTACGTCTGAAGGGAGGTCTCTGTGCCTCTTGGATTTCAATGCCTTTTTCCTTCCCCAGATCAGGAAAGTTCTCAGCTATGATTTGTTCAAGTACACCTTCAGCCCCTTTCTCTCTCTCTTCCTCTTCTGGAATTCCTATTATACGGCTATTGTTGCATTTGATTAGTTCTCTAATTCTCCCCTCATACTCCTGGACTTTTTTATCTCTCTTTTTCTCAGCTTCCTCTTTTTCCATAATTTTATCTTCTAATTCACCTATTCTCTCCTCTGCCTCTTCAATCCGAGCTATGGTTGCCTCCATTTTATTTTGTACCTCATTTATAGCATTTTTTAGCTCCTCATGACTATTTCTTAGTCCCTTGATCCGTGTAGCAATAGATTCTCTGCTGTCTTCTATACTTTTTACAAGCCCAGTGATTAATTTTATGACTATTATTCTAAATTCTTGTGAAAGGGCGGGCCTACGCCGGCCGACTCCATCTTGTTCTGTGTTCTCCACCTTGAGTGACTATGTCCCCGACATGACCCCTTTTCCGGGAAAATCACAGAAACCTCAGACCGCGCCTCCTCCCCTTGAGTAACCTCCCGCTCACCCGTTCAAACTTCCTGATCAAAACACGCCCAGCGACCTGCGTAACAGGACTCCGACCCTTCCCCAGCCAATCGGCCGAGGCCACGACCCTTCCCCAGCCAATCGGCTGAGGCCACAGCCATTACCTCACCAACTGCCCCTAGACCCCTATAAAACCTTTGTGCTTTTGAAACTCGCTCTCTCTCCCTGGTATCTCACCGCTGCGTCGGTGCAGGTAGGGGATTGAGCTCGAGCTAGCTCGAATAAAGGTTCTTTTGCTTTTGCATCGGACTTGGCTCCCTGGTGGTCTTTGGGGATCACGAATTCTGGGCATAACATTTGGGGGCTCGGCCCGGGATCCCCAAGACCCCCGAGGGACCCCCGACCCGGAGAGCCTGACTGGCCACGGTTAGTGTCTGTCTGTTTGTTCTGTCTTTTCTGTGTGAGCTCACTTCTGGAGTTCTGGTAGTGCCCGACGCGGTCTAAGTGGACGCACTGGAGGACCACGGGCCGGGAGTTTCGGAAGACGTTCCGATTCTCCCTTCTGGAGGGACGTGGAATCCCCTCAAAGGTCTGAGACGAGGCGGGTCGCTCCCGCTGGTCGGCGTGAGGCCGTCGTCTTTGGAGGGACGTGGAATCCCCTCATCGGTTTTGGAGGGACGTGGAATCCCCTCATCGGTTTTGGAGGGACGTGGAATCCCCTCAAATGTCCAAGCTAGCTTTCAGTTTTGCTTCCATGGAGTTGGAAGATTTTCTAGGGGCCCTCTGTTTGTCTGTTTTTGTGTTTCTCTGTTTTGTTCTGTGGACTTACTGGACGGACGTTATGGGACAGATTCAGACTACTCCTCTAAGTATTATGATTGATCACTTTAAGGATGTGAGGGGAAGAGCTAACAACCTCAGTGTGGAAGTCCGAAAGGGTCGGTGGCAGTTTTTTTGTTCTAGCGAGTGGCCAACTTTCAATGTCGGATGGCCACCAGAGGGGACCTTCGACCTCCCTACCATCCACCGAGTCAGGAGTATCATCTCTCAGTCTAAGACGGGCCATCTTGATCAGCTCCCTTACATTATCACTTGGCAGGACCTTGTAGAAGACCCACCCTCTTGGCTTAAGCCCTTCCTAGCCCCGCTCCCTCCGGAGCCAAAACCCATTCTTGCTTTGCAGGGGACAAAGAAGAAGAAAAGTCTTATCCAGCCTTCAGCACCCCTCTACCCTGTCTTACAGGGGGGTACTGAAGAAGAATTAATTTTTCCTCCCTCGTATAACCCCTCTAGGATGCTGGAAGAACACCATCCTCCCCCTCCGGGGGAGGCAGACGCTGTTCCGAGAGCGGGAGGCGGAAACGCTCCAGTGGGAAGCCCGCCCTTCACCAGACAAAGGGCTCAGAGGGAGCAATCCGCCTCCGCCGCCGACTCCACTATTCTGCCCCTGCGAGCAACCGGACCCCCAGACGCGGAGGGGAATCAGCCCCATCACTATTGGCCTTTCGCCACTAGTGACCTCTACAATTGGAAAGCTCAGAATCCTAAGTTTTCCGAGAAACCGGCAGGGCTTATTGATTTATTAGACTCTGTTCTTTTTACCCATCAGCCCACGTGGGACGATTGCCAGCAGCTTTTGCAGGTCCTGTTCACGACTGAAGAAAGAGAAAGAATCGTCAACGAGGCCCGAAAACTAGTTCCGGGTGCAGACGGGAGTCCCACCACCAACCAGGCTCAGATAGATGCCTCCTTCCCCTTAACTCGGCCCCAGTGGGATTTCAACACGGCAGAAGGTAAGGAGAGGCTCCGGGTCTACCGCCAGACTCTAATGGGGGGTCTCCGAATGGCTGCTAGAAAGCCAACCAATTTGGCCAAGGTAGGAAATGTACAACAGGGAAAAGATGAATCTCCGGCTGCCTTTTTAGAACGGATCATGGAGGCATTCCGTACCTATACCCCCATGGATCCAGAGGCTCCGGAAAGCAAGGCAGCTGTTATCATGGCCTTTGTAAACCAATCGGCCATAGACATTAGGAGAAAATTACAGAAAATAGATAGACTAGGAGAAAAAAGTCTGCAGGACTTACTGGTGGTAGCCGAAAAGGTATATAATAACCGGGAGCTTCCTGAGGACAAGCAGGCTCGCGCCACGGCGGCTGCCAGCAGTAAGCAGACTCGAGACCTGGCCAGAATACTACTAGCTACCACTGCTGACTCCCCTGAGGAACGAGACCACCGTCTCCGGCAGCTGGCAGACGACGCAAGAAAAGGTAAAAGAACCACCAAGGGGGGGAAGCAGAGGCTGCAGAAGGATCAGTGCGCATACTGCAAGGAGATAGGGCATTGGGCCCGAGATTGTCTGAAAAGGGCCAGCGGGAAAGGAAGCACGACTGATGGAGTAAAAGTCTTAGAGCTAGATGAACTAAGTGATTAGGGGAGTCGGGGTTCGGACCCTCTCCCCGAACCCAGGGTAACTCTTAAAGTGGAGGGGACCCCTGTTGACTTCCTTGTCGACACCGGAGCACAACATTCGGTCCTCCGCACCCCACAAGGAAAACTAGCCAGCAAGAAGTCCTGGGTACAAGGGGCAACTGGTATGAGCCAGTATTCATGGACTACCCGAAGAACAGTAGATTTGGGAACGGGCCGGGTATCCCACTCCTTTATGGTAATACCAGAATGCCCCTACCCGCTGTTAGGACAGGACTTACTGACCAAGATTGGAGCTCAGATAACTTTCAGACAAGGGGGGCCTCAGGTCACCGATGGCAAGGGCCACCCCATCCAGGTACTGACCATGAAACTGGAGGATGAATACCTCCTCCACCAGGAGGCGCTCCCGAGAGAGGATAATATAGACAGATGGCTACAAGAATTCCCCTCGGTTTGGGCAGAGACTGGGGGGGGGGATGGGACTAGCCGCTCATAGGACCCCAGTCCTGGTAGAGCTCAAGCCAGGAGAGAGTCCGGTAAGGATCAAACAATACCCCATGTCACAGGAGGCCCGGAAGGGGATCCAGCCACACATCTGGAGACTACGAAGCCTAGGGGTACTAGTTCCTTGCCAGTCTGCCTGGAACACCCCCTTACTGCCGGTCAAAAAGCCTCACACAAATGACTACCGACTGGTACAAGACCTCCGGGAAGTAAATAAGAGGGTCGCGGACATACACCCAACTGTTCCCAACCCATATACTCTCTTGAGCTCCTTGGCGCCCTCCAGGGTCTGGTATACTGTACTAGATTTAAAGGACGCCTTCTTCAGTCTGCCGCTGGCACCCCAGAGCCAACCCCTGTTCGCCTTCGAGTGGCATGATCCGGAGGAGGGCTACAGTGGGCAACTCACCTGGACACGGCTACCTCAGGGATTCAAAAATTCACCCACTATCTTCGACGAGGCACTACACGAGGACCTGGGTGAGTACAGAAGGGAGCACCCTGGCCTCACCCTCCTACAGTACGTAGATGACATCCTGATTGCTGCCGACACGGCCAAAGACTGTGAGCGAGGGACCCAGGACCTGCTGGCTACCCTGGGGGCTTTAGGGTACCGGGCATCCGCGAAGAAGGCTCAGATATGCAGGGAGAGGGTAAGTTACCTGAGATATATCCTGGAGGGCGGACAGCGGCGGTTATCAGATGCCAGAAAAGAAACTGTCCTAAAGATCCCTACTCCCACCTCCCGAAGAGAAGTGAGGGAATTCCTAGGATCAGCTGGCTACTGCCGCCTCTGGGTTCCAGGTTTTGCTGAGATCGCCAGGCCCCTATATGAAGCTACCAAAGAGGGGAAAACATTTAAATGGACTGAAAAAGAAGAAATTGCCTTTAATCGGTTAAAAAAGGCCCTCCTAAGTGCCCCAGCCCTGGGCCTACCAGACATTATGAAACCCTTCCACCTCTTTGTAGACGAACATAAGGGAATAGCAAAAGGGGTTCTAACTCAAGCCTTAGGCCCCTGGAACCGCCCAGTGGCTTACCTGTCTAAGAAACTAGACCCAGTGGCTGCCGGCTGGCCGCCATGCCTAAGAATTATTGCGGCGACAGCACTCCTAGTCAAGGATGCAGACAAGCTGACCCTAGGACAGGAGATCTGGATCACGACCCCACACGCCATTGAAGGGGTCCTGAAACAGCCTCCGGATAGACGGATGAGCAATACACGTATGACTCATTACCAGAGCCTCCTACTCAACCCTCCACGAGTGCGGTTCCACCCCAGTGCAGCCCTCAATCCTGCAACCCTGCTGCCCGACCCTGACCTAGGTGCTCCACTACATGACTGTGCGGGAATCCTGGAACAAGTACATGGATTCCGGATGGACCTGACCGACCAGCCCCTCCCCGATGCCGAGGCTACTTGGTTCACTGATGGCAGCAGCTTTGTGCGAGATGGACACAGGTATGCAGGTGCAGCGGTGGTCACCGAAACGGACACCGTATGGGCGGAGGCTCTACCCTCCGGAACGTCAGCCCGGCGAGCGGAGCTCATAGCCCTCACCAAGGTGCTGATGCTGGGAGCTGGAAAACGGCTTAACATCTACACAGACAGCCGTTATGCATTTGCCACAGCTCATATTCATGGGGCAATTTATCAGGAGAGGGGGTTACTGACGGCAGAAGGACGGACTATAAAAAATAAGCAGGAGATACTTAACCTGCTTACGGCCTTATGGCTTCCTGCCAAGCTAGCCATTATCCACTGCCAAGGGCACCAAAAAGCTGATAACCCAGTAGCTAGAGGTAATCGAAAGGCTGACCAGGCAGCCAAGGCAGTAGCCCTTACTCCAGTCCCCACCATGATCATACAACTACCGGACCCGGGAGACCCAGTTTTACCAGACCAGCCCAAATACTCCCAGGAGGAGTTATAGCGGATCAAGAAACTCCCCATGGCCCAGGAGATAAAGGGATGGTGGTATACACCTAACAAGGAGCTCGTGCTGCCAGACCGGCTTGGAGTCTCAATATTAGAGCACATGCATCGGTCTACTCACATGGGGGCCCGAAAATTAAAAGACTTAATCCGACATGCCGGAATCAAGATTCACCAACAGGACACCAAAATAGAGCAAGTTGTATCTGCCTGCAAGACCTGCCAACTCACCAACGCGAAAGCCACATCAAATAAAAAAGGAACCAGGCTCAGAGGCACCAGACCGGGAGCCCAATGGGAAGTCGACTTCACTGAAGTCAAACCAGGAAAGTATGGTTATAAATATCTTTTAGTATTTACAGACACCTTCTCTGGCTGGGTGGAGGCATACCCAACCAAGCATGAAACGGCTCAGACGGTGGCTAAGAAGCTACTAGAAGACATCTTACCCAGGTATGGTTTTCCTGCCATGGTAGGATCAGACAATGGACCAGCTTTTATCTCTCAGGTAACACAGGCAGTAGCCAAGGCGGTGGGGGCAAACTGGAAATTACATTGTGCTTATAGGCCCCAGAGCTCAGGACAGGTAGAAAGAATGAATAGAACCCTAAAAGAGACCCTTACCAAATTAACCATGGAGACTGGCGGGGACTGGGTGACTCTCCTACCGTACGCCCTTTACCGGGTTAGAAACACTCCTTACACTCTGGGTTTTACTCCCTACGAGATCATGTTTGGCAGGCCACCCCCTGTTATTCCCAGCCTTTGAGCTGAACTTCTTGCAGAGTTTAAAGATGAAGAACTTTTTCTTTCCTTGAGAGGGCTCCAGAGGGCGCACGAGGACATTTGGCCGCGCCTCCGTGCCATCTACGAGGCTGGCCCGACCCCGACACCTCATCAGTACAAGCCGGGAGACTGGGTCTATGTCAAGAGGCACCACCGAGAGACTCTCGAGCCGCGCTGGAAGGGACCCTACATTGTAGTGCTGACAACCCCCACCGCTCTCAAAGTAGACGGCATCGCGACCTGGGTCCATCACACCCACGTTCGGCCAGCGGACCCCTCCTCGATCCGGAAGGACTTCGTCACGCGATGGGCCATCAGTCGGGACCAACACAACCCGCTCAAGCTCAAGCTCAAGCTACAGCGCATTCGACCCACCTAATATTGGTAACTCTGTTAACTCTGCTTGTCATTGCTCATGCTACCGGGAGTCCCCACACCCCCCAAAACATCACCTGGCAGATCATAGATACCAGCTCAGGGACAATACTTAATTAGACCTCCCAGAGCCACCCCAGGGACACATGCTTCCCAGAACTTAGTGTAAACCTCCAAACTCTGTTCCCCTTGTCACCATAAATGCAGCCGGTCCCATGATTGGGTCCGTAAGTTACATGACAAGGGGGGAATGAAAGGGCGGGCCTACGCCGGCCGACTCCATCTTGTTCTGTGTTCTCCACCTTGAGTGACTATGTCCCCGACATGACCCCTTTTCCGGGAAAATCACAGAAACCTCAGACCGCGCCTCCTCCCCTTGAGTAACCTCCCGCTCACCCGTTCAAACTTCCTGATCAAAACACGCCCAGCGACCTGCGTAACAGGACTCCGACCCTTCCCCAGCCAATCGGCCGAGGCCATGACCCTTCCCCAGCCAATCGGCTGAGGCCACAGCCATTACCTCACCAACTGCCCCTAGACCCCTATAAAACCTTTGTGCTTTTGAAACTCGCTCTCTCTCCCTGGTATCTCACCGCTGCGTCGGTGCAGGTAGGGGATTGAGCTCGAGCTAGCTCGAATAAAGGTTCTTTTGCTTTTGCATCGGACTTGGCTCCCTGGTGGTCTTTGGGGATCACGAATTCTGGGCATAACACTTGTTCCGTTATATTGCTTAAATCGTTTTTGATCAATTTGTTAGCTGTCGCTACTTCCCGGAGTTTCTTTTGAGGAGAATTCCTCAAGTTTCGTCATTTTGGATAGTCCCTGGAGTGGCGCGGAACTACAGGGCTCTTCCTCTGTGCTGTCTGGAATAACTTGTGTTGGTGGGTGGGACCACAGTCAGACCTGCTGTCTGTCCCCAGCCCACCTCTGGGGCCACAGTCAGACTGGTGTGTACCTTATCTTCCCCTCTCCCAGGGGCAGGACTCACTGTGGAGTGGTGTGGCCCCGTCTGGGCTACTTGCACCCTGCCAGGCTTGTGGTGCTGCTTCGATGGGATCTGGCATATTAGCTGGGGTGGATCCGCAAGGTGCATGGGGGCGGGAGGGGCAGACTCAGCTCGCTTTGCCTTTGGTGGTCCGCTTTGGGTGGGGCCCTGGGCACCGGGAGGGAGGCAGACCCGTCAGAAGGATGGATCCACAGAAGCACAGCATTGGGTGTTTGCGGGGTGCAAGCGAGTTCCGTGACAGAAACTGGTTCCCTTTGGGGTTTTGGCTGGGGGATGGGTGAGGGAGATGGCGCTGGCCTGTGCCTTTGTTCCCCGCCGAGCTGAGCTCTGTCTTCCGGGGCTCAACAACTCTCCCTCCCGGTGTCCTCTTGCCCTCCTGCTCTCCGAGCAGAGCTGTTGACTTATAACATTCCAGATGTTAAGTCCCACTGGCTGTCAGAAGTCATGCAATCCGGCCCCTCTGCTTTTGCAAGTCAGACTCGGGGGTTCCGTCTTGCTGGACGGGCTGCCTCTCCACTGCCCCGGCTCCCTCCTGCCAGTCCATGTAGCGCGCACCACCTCTCCACCCTTCCTACCCTCTTCCGGGGGCCTCTTGTCTACGCTCGGCTCCGGAGAGTCCGTTCTGCTAGTCTCTGGCAGTTTTCTGGGTTATTTAGGCAGATGTGGGTGGGAATCTAAGTGATCAGCAGGACACAGTGAGCCCAGCATCCTCCTACCCTGCCATCTTCTCCCAGTACATCACTCTTAAAAAGAAGACCACAAAATCCAGCATTCAACAACATAAAAATAACAAAGTTCAGCATTCACTAAGACTCTACCATCATGTGAAAACCGGACAGTATGATCCATACTTGCTAAAAAATAAGTTGAAAGAAATATATCTGGAAATGATAGCGATGACTGAATTAATATACATAAGGATATTTAAATAGCTATTATACATGAATAAAGAAAAATATGAGTAGAGTGATGAGAAGAATGAAATATAGAGGTAAAGAAAAACTTTCATTTTGAAACACAGAACATTTGAAATGAAAAATCACTTGGTGGAATTTGTGGCTGAGTAGACATTTCAGAAGAAGAAAAAACAGTGACTTTGAAAACGTAACTCCAAAATGAAGCATATGGATCAAAAATAAACAGAGCCTCAGTAAGTAGTCTAGCATGTATGTAACTGGTGTTCTAGAAGGATGGGGGAAACAGAAAAATATTTAAATAAATAATGGCTGAAATATTCTAAATTTTATGAAAACTGTGAGCTCACAGATCTGAAAACTGTAAAGTCACAGATCTGAAAAGCTTAAGGAATTTCACGTATGGTGAACACAAAGAAAACCACATTGAGATATATCATATAACCAAATTGGTAAAAACCAGTAATAAAGAGACAATCTTAAAAAACAGAGAGAAAAAAGAACATGTTATGAGAGGGTAATGAAGATACTTACTATAGTTTTCTCATCTGAAGTTGTAAGAACAAGAAGATAATGGAACAGCATCTTTAAAGTGCTGAAACCAGGGGCGCCTCGGTGGGTCAGTCAGTTAAGTGTCTGACTCTTGATTTCAGCTCAGGTTATGACCTATGACCTCATGGTATGTGAGATGGAGCCCCGTGTTGGGCTCTGCACTGACAGCTGACAGTGCAGAGCCTGCTTAGATGCCTTTTCTCCCTCTCTTTGCCCCTCCCTCACTCATGCAGGAGCGTGATCTCTTTCTCTCTCTGTCTCTCTCCGTCTCTCTCCCTCCCCCCCTCAATAAATAAACATTTTTTTTTAAATAAAATGCTGAAACCAAAACCAAAAACAGAACAAGAAAAGCAAACAAAGTACCTGTCAAACAAGAATTCTAGATTAAACAAACACTTAAAAATGGAGGTGAAATAGTAAATCTTCAGAGAAACAAAAGTTAAAACAACTTGTATCCAGAAGAACTGAACTACAAGGAATGTCAAAAAAGACATTCTTGAGTCAGAAATTTAGAGCTATATGTAGAAATACAGAGCCCTACAAATTATAAATATATGGGTAAATTTAAGTTATTTTTATTTTAAAATTTCTTCAAAGGATAATCAACTATGATCATTTGTTTCTGAAATTCTACATATGAGAGGTGTTTGGGTGGCTCAGTTGGTTAAGCATCTGACTAAGTCTCAGGTCATGATCTCACAATTCGTGAGTTTGAGCCTCATGTCAGGCTCTCTGCTCTCAACACAGAACCCGTTTCAGATTCTCTGTCCCCCTTCTCTCTGCCTTTCTGTTCCCTTGCTCTCTCTCAAAAATAAATAAACCTTAAGAATTTTAAAAAGTTCCACATATGAGGGAAACCATACGACATTTTTCTTCTCTGACTGACTTATTTTGCTTAGCATAATACTCTCTAGCTCCATCCATGTTGTTGCACATGGGAAGATCTCATTTCTTTTTATGGCTGAGTAATCCATTGTGTGTATGCATGTGTGTGTGTGTGTGTGTGTGTGTGTGTGTGTGTATACACATATATGTAAACATATATACATACTGTTTATTGTGTATATGTGTGTGTATACACACACACACACACACCACATCTTCTTTATCCATTCATCAGTTGATGAGACATTTGGGCTCTTTCCATAATTTGGCTATTGTTGATAATGCTGCTATAAACAATCATAGGGGGGAAAAGAGAGAGACAAACCAAGAAACAGATCCCTAACTATAGAGAACAAACTGATGGTTGCCAGAGGGGAGGGAGGTGGGGGTGGGTGGGTGAAACAGTCGATGGGGATTAAGGAGTGCACTTGCTGTGATGAGTACTGGGTGATATATGGAAGTGATGAATCACTGAATTCTACTCTTGAAACTAGTATTACCCTGTATGTTAACTAACTGGAGTTTAAATAAAAACGAAGGAAGGAAGGAAGGAAGGAAGGAAGGAAGGAAGGAAGGAAGGAAGGAAAGAAAGGAAGAAGGATAAAGATAAAGATAATCAACTGAAGCAAAAATGCTACTACATTTTGAGGTTTATAATGTAGCGTAAACCAGCAGCAAAATATGTACTAGCACGAAGGAGGGGAAGGAGGAAATGGAGGCATACTGACAGAAGTGGTATAATAGCATTTGAAGGTAGACCAGGGTAAGTTAAAAATGTATGTTTTTAATTTTTTTATAGTTTATTTGGAGAGAGAGCAAGCGAGCAGGGTAGGAGTAGAGGGAGAGAGAAAGAATCCTAAGCGGGCTCCATGCTATCAGCGTGGAGTCCGATGTGAGGCTCGATCTCAAGAACTGTGGGATCATGACCTGAGCCAAAATCAGGAGTCAGTGACACTTAACTGACTGAGCCACCCAGGTGCCCCTAAAAATGTTCATTTTAAACCCTAGATGCAGCGCACATTCATAGGCACAAACCAAAACCTAAGAAGCACAGAAATGGAGCTAATAAGCCAATAATAGTGATAAAATCTAATAATAAATGATATTTCTTTAATCCCAAAGAAGGCAGAACAGTAGGGGAACAAAGAAAGAAACAATGGGACAAATAGAAAATGCTATCAGGATAGTCCATTCAAGCCTAATCATATCAGCAATCACATTAGATGTGAAGTCTAAATACTTCAAAGCACTGACATTGTCAGAACGGATAAAAAGGGAAGAATTAATTGTTTTGTTCTTTTTATATGTTGTCTGCAGATAAACGGATAAAAAGGGAAGAACTAATAAAAAGGGAAGAACTAATTGTTTTGTTCTTTTATATGTTGTCTACAGAAAGTCTCCATTAAATATGAAGTCACAAATAGGTTAAATATAAAAGGATGGAAGAAGATATACCATACAGACACTAACCGAATGAAAGCCCCAACTGCTATTTTAATATCAGAAAAGTAGATTTCAGAACAAGGCGTGTTACCAAGATTATGATACAGAAAAAGCAATTGAAAAAAATGCAACCCCCATTCATCATCAAAACCCCCAACAAACTAGGAATAGAAATACATTTTCTTAACTTGACTTAGGGAACATTTACAAAAAACGACAGTGAACATTTATACCTAATTGGGGAACAGTTGAGTACTTTTCCACCTGAGACTCTGAACAAGTCAAGAACAAGTTTGTTCTTGTCACTTCTACCCAACCTGTTATTGATGGTCGTAGCTGGTACAGTAAAGCAGGAAAAAAGAATAGAAGGCGTACAGTTGGAAAGGAGGAAGAAAATGCTTTTATTTGTGGATAACTTGTAGTTGTTATGGGCTGAATCGTGCCCCTCAAAATTCATGTGTTGAAGCACTCACTCCCAGCCTCAGAATGTAAATGTGTTTGCAAATAGGGCCTTTAAAGAGTTTAAAGTTTAAAATGAGGCCATTAAGGTAGACCCCCCCAATCTAACCTGACTGGTGTCCTTAGAAGAAGAGGAAATTCAGCTGTAGAGAGACCAGGAGCTTGTACACACAAAGAAAACACCACGTGAGGATACAGTGGAAAGGTGCTATCTACAAACCAAGGAGAGAGTCCTCCAAAGAGAACAAATCTGCTGATACCTTAATAGATTGCCAGAACTGTGAGAAATAAATTTCTGTTGTTTAAGCCACCCAGTGTGCGCTTCTTGTTATAATAGACCTAGCAAACCATTACAGTGGTATTCTAGAAAGCCCTGAGTAATATGGGGAAAAATGTTCTTATAACAAATAAGTAAATGTAGCAAGGCCACAAGATACAAGATGGATAACAATCAGCTGTGTTTTTCCATATTAGCTACAAATAATTGTAGAAGTGAAATCAAAATGCAATACCAGTACCATAGCAACAAAAACCATGAAATCATAAAATAAGAATAATTTAGCAAAATATTTTCAATACTTGTGCAATAAAAACTACAAAGCATTGAGGAGAGAAATTAAAGAATCCTTCAATAAGGTATGTCATGCTACTTTCATCTGTAGATTCAATGCAATCCGAATCATGGTTCTTCTCTTCAGTAAAAATTGACGTAGTCCTTCTACAATTTATATAGAAATGTAAAAGACCTAGAATAGCCAAAATTCTTTTTTAAAAAGTAAAAAAAAAAAAAAAGTAGGAAAAGACTTGGCATTATCTGATTTCAACTGTTACTACAGAGTTACAGAATTTAGGACAGTGTCGTATTCATGTAAGGACAGTTCATGAAACAAAATGGAGTTCAGATAAAGATCCCCACATACGTAGTCAATTGACTTTGACAAAGGAACCAAGGAAATTCGATGGGAGAAAGGATAATCTTTTAAATAAGTTATGCTGGAACTAATATGCTGGAAAAAAAAATCAGATTTACTCTTACTTTATACCATGAACATTTATATACTTGAAATGGATCATAGGACTTAATAGAAGAAATAAAACTATAAAACTTCCAGAGAAAGACAGGAAAAGCATCTTTGCAGCTTGAGATAAAATTTATTTTTGACATATAAAGCATAAGACATAAAAAAGAAATTATGAATTAGACCTTATCAACATTAAAATCTTTTCTCTGAAAGGTAAAGAAAAGTAAAATTCAAGCCACATATTGGGTGAAAATGCTCATAGTTTCTATATCAGGAAAGGGCTTGTATCTGGGATATATAAAGAACACATATAACTTGGTAACATGAATAAAAATGGCTCCATTACAAACAAAATATTTCATACCACTTCACAAGAGAGAATACATACATGGCCAATAGCACATGAAAATGTAACTCAGTGTTATTTCTCTTCAAGAAAAGTTATGAAAACCACAAAGACATACCACTACATCTCTCCTCGGACTGAAACTTTAAAAAAATGACCACATGAAGTGTCGGGGAGAATGTAGAACAACCAGAGGTTTCACACGTTGTTGATGGGAACACAAAACGTTACAACCAATTTGGAAAACAGTTTGGCAGTTTCTTGTAAAGTCTAACATACATTTATCATATGACTTAATAATCCCATTTCAAGAGAAATGAAAACACGTCCACATGAAGACTGGTACGTGAATGTTCATAGCAACCTAAATCATAAGGCTCAAACTTGGAAGAACCCAAATACACATCATCGGGTGGCAAATTGTGATACGTACATACAATGAACGCCACTCAGCAACAAAGAGGAACGGGCTACCACTAATATATGCAACAACATAGATGAATCTTGAAAACGTTATGCTAAGTGACAGAAGGCAGACACAAGAAAGTACATGTGCTATCATTCCATTTATAAGCGGTTGGAGAACAGATAAAACTAATCTTAGGGGAGTGGAAAATAGGTCACTGGTTGGATGGAACTTGACTACAAAGGCTACAAAGGGACAGGAAGGAGCTTTTTAGGGAGATGGAAATATTCTGTATTTTGATTACAGTACCGATTATACTGATATATACACACACACATACACACACACACACACACATATATTTATCAAGCCTCATTAAACTATACACTTAAAATGGGCATTTTAGTTTATGGAAATTCTTCAATAGGGTTGATGAAAATAGTTTTAAAAACCTTATTAGAACATAACGGGAGGCGCCTGGGTGGCTCAGTCGGTTAAGTGGCCGACTTCGGCTCAGGTCATGATTTCGCGGTCCGTGAGTTCGAGCCCCGTGTTGGGCTCTGTGCTGACAGCTCAGAGCCTGGAGCCTGTTTCAGATTCTGTGTCTCCCTCTCTCTGCCCCTCCCCTGTGCATGCTCTGTCTCTCTCTGTCTCAAAAATAAATAAAAGTTAAAAAAGAAAAAAGAACATAACGGAACCTTGACATTTCGGCCTCCATGCAAATGAACAAAAGCAACATAAGAGGTGCCATGCTGAGTCATAAGAACACTGATTCTGGGCACCAGACTGAGCACCACTCTCACCAGATGTTTTTCAGGAGGCTGATGAATTTTCACAAATTCAAAATTTAGGCATGACCTGATCCTTCTACCAATTGTGAATGATCTTACTTATTTTTTCTCATATCCTGTAACCTATTGTATAGATTCTTACGGTTTGGTTATAATTTCTAAATTTTCTTTAAAAATTTTAATGTTTATTTTAGAGAGTGAGAGAGAGAGAGAGAGATTGTGAGCAGGGGAGGGGCAGAGAGAGAGAGGGAGACACAAAATCTGAAGCAGGCTTCAGGCTCTGAGCCGCCAGCACAGAGCCTGACGTGGGGCTCGAACCTATGAACCCTGAGTTCATGACCTGAGCCAAAGTTGGACGCACAACTGACTGAGCCACCCAGGTGTCCCCCCTGCCCCACTTTTCTTTTTAAACTTTAAAAAAAATCTTTATTTATTTTTGAGACAGAGACAGAGTGTGAGCAGGGGAGGAATATGGAGAGAGGGTCAGCCTCTGTTTCATTGCAGTTGAGGCTCATCACCAAAAAGAATGTTTTGACAAAATAAGACTTAAAAAAAGAGGCATAAAATTATTTTTTCACAGCGTTCTTCATAGGTTGAAACTGTTTCAAGGAAATTTTGGACTTTGCATAAAATCTTAGGTGTGGCTGGGACCAAAAAGGAAGCTCTGTGGGAATATGGTGACAAGGATGACAACAGAGAGCCTTTTCCTCTCATGTGTGTCTGCGGTGGGTTTTGCCCATTTCAGACTGTCCCCACTGGTCAGGTATACTTCTGCATCCCATCAAAGGGATCCTTATTCTGTGTACAAACCTTTGTTGAACTCTTAATATGTATTAAGCATTGCTGAAGAGACAACAATGAATGAGAATATGGGGGCTGTGGAGTCTGACCAGCTTGGTCCTGATCTTGTTTTACCAGCTCTGCAACCATGGGCTAGATATTCATGATATTCACTAAACTTCGGTTTCTTTACCAATAAAATGGAGAGAATAAAAAAAAATACATCTCCAAGGATTAAGCGAGATAGTGCCAGTAAAACATTGAGCATAGTGTTTGGGCTTGGAAGGTTCAGTAGCTGTTAGTAAATATTCTCATCATTAACTGAGGCAGAGAGACCCATAGATGTTAACAGAGCAGGAATGTTCTTTGGGGATGCAAGGTAAGGAATGGTTAGTTCTGACCAGGTTAATGGGGATGGCTTTTCAGAGAAGGGGACACTTGAGCTGCCCTAAAGGATGAGTGGGAGTTTGATAGCTGGAAACTGTACAAGGGCTTTCTGGTTGGATGGGTCAGCAATACAGTCCATACGTGGTCTCCTCCAGAAGGATACGATCGCTCCAACTTGTAAAAGATAAAAAGCCCCAGCTCACAATGGGAGCGACCATGGTAGGACAATTAAGCTGCAGCCTGTTCGTGGACTTCCTGATGAACCTAAACAGGTTTCTCAGACCGGCGACTCATCAGGAGAACAAACGACATGTACCTATTGCATAAACCCAGTGCTTTAGGTTTATTTTTATCTTGTTTCCGTAACCCCTCTTTGTTCCATTATTAATACCCAATGTACTGGGCAAGACAGACTTAAATGTGATAAACTCCACTGTGGCTTTTTGCACTTCCTATACATTTTTGTGGCCAAGAGAGTGAGTTCCTCTTCACCCCACCTTTCTTTATTCCTTCTGGAAAAGTGGTCTTCACTACAGCACGGAGTAGTGGCCACTTCTGCACTTTGTTCCATAGGAGATACACAGCCGGAATTAGTATTTACTGAGCATTACACTGAGCACTTTATTTTATTTTATTTTTTAATTTTTTAATGTTTATTTATTTTGAGACAGAGAGAGACAGAGCCCAAGTGGGGGAGGGGCAGAGAGCGATGGGGACACAGAATCTGAAACAGGCTCCAGGCTCTGAGCTGTCAGCACGGAACCCGATGCAGGGCTTGCGAACCGAAAGATCACGACCTGAGCCGAAGTCGGATGCTTAACCGACTGAGCCACCCAGGTGCCCCAACACTGGGCACTTTAAAGGTGTTTTCTCATTTAGTCCTCAAAACAATCCTCTGAAGGTGACATTGTTTTCCCATTTTATGGATGAGACTCAGAGTGGTGAAGCCACTGGCCTGTGTCAGCCAGCCTGAATGTGAGGGGCTCTTCTCTTGGTGGCTTTCTCTTGGGCTCGCCCGCATCATTAGACAATATGTTCTTGGGACACTCAGATGGGGAAGAGCAGCTCTGTGGGGGAAGGCAGAGCCCTAAAGCAGTTGCTTTCCTCAGATCTCCCTCAAGCTCGGGTGCGTGGCTATCAAACGTTTCATCACAAATGCTGACAAGATTCCCCTTTTTGTCCTTTGAAGTCAAGCAGAGAGAGCTATATTCTCTCCTGCCTGCTTTCACATATCTGAGAAAAGTTTAATCATTAACACTCTTATCCTCATTCCTTACCATGGCCCGGTCTGTCATTCAGGCTATGTTTTTTAAGGCAAAACAGTTTCCAATGGTAAGCTTTGCTGTTTGTTTGTTTGTTTGTTTATGTATGTATGTATATATTTGTGTGTGTGTGTGTGTGTGGGGGGGAGAGAGAGAGAGAGAGAGAGAGAGAGCGGCGTTAGTAGGTTCCACACTCAGAACTCAGCACAGAGCCTGACCCTGGGCTTGATCTTACAACCCTGAGATCATGACCCGAGCCAAAATCAAGAGCAGGACATTCAACCGACTGAGTCACCCAGGATCCCCTAAGCTTTGGTGTTGAAGGATGGCGGGACAAAGAAAATCAAGTGACCGTGTGACTATATCCAGGAATCTGATTGGCTCTCAAAGGTCCCTAAAGGTAAACCACTTTTCTTTGTTCTTTTCTTTTCTCAGGTGCTGAATGTTGATTACTGTCATTGTCACTTTCACTTTATTTTACTTAAAAAAAAAATCTGTTACCAACCTCTTCAAATTCCTGTTCTTCTGTGATTTCTGGCATGAATGAAACTTGTTCAGACACTTAAAAATTAATAAATTGAACTCACTTCACTGTGAGCAATTCACCTACAATTCCTGCTCAGCAGTTCCATCCCTACCAAGTTCCCGGATTTATAGAGACCCTTCCTTGACTTTCCTCATGAACCAGAAGAAGATTTCCATTAGTTAAAATGCTTTTTTCCTCATTAAGAAGCCAACACTGCAATAGCATTTTCCCCATTCTTCCCCTGCCTGTTTGCTTTGACTGGTGGTGGGATTAATTGGGCCATGATCAATCTCCTAAAAGACAGCAAATTGGGAATGGCAGGTGGAAGGAGGAAAGCATGAATATTAATTAGCTAAGATTCCAAACAGAAGCCTTTTAATTATATTAAAACGCACAGGCCTGCAGGCAGTGAGATAGTTCCTGTTGTAAATCTGCCGGCAGGCCATTACCTCCGCAATGTCAATGCCTTTTAATGACTGAATATATACATTTCAAGTGGGGGAGAGAAAAATACTTTCCTGTTTATAAATATTAAAAGGAAAACTATCAAATGAGGGGATATCCATGACAGCTCCTCTCAGGCTGGAGGTGTTTGGGGAAGGCGGGGAAGGCAGTCTCCCTAGACCGCTCATCCCAGGCTGTGAAACCAAAGCCTGTGGCACATACGGGGACAGATGCAATTAGAAACAGGTGACTGGGAGCCAGGGTGAGCCAGAAGGCCCCACTTCTCTGGAGGTCAGCGAGTGAGGCATGTAAGGAAGTTACATGAACTTTTCAGGTCACTTCAGAACCATTTGCCGCAGGAAACAAGGAAGTCAGGGGCCTTTGGTACTTGTTAACATGAAGAAAGCATTTGAAGACTGAAGGGTGACCCACCCCTGTGGGGGAAGGGGGTATCAACTGAGAAGTGTTAGAATCCCAGGGCCGTAAAGAAATGAAATTTAAGAAAGCAGATGTCAGCAGATCTAGAATTCCCCTGGGAATATCCGTAGAGGAGGTCAGAAGGGACTACAGACACAATGGTAGTGAAAACAGGAGCGTGGAATGAGAAGGCGGGCTGATGACCTCATAGCTAAGCATGGATTACCTCAGAGACTCAGAGGCCTTCAGCAGAGTGTAGTGACCCACTAGCCCTCAGTTTCAGAGAACTAGAAACAGGCCAGAGGAGAGCAGCGGGTCATCCAGAATGCTGGTTAGTAGGGAGGGGAGTCATCTCAGAATGCTGGTTAGTAAGGAGATGCTGCTTATTTACCCGTCTACTCGCCCGCCTGCCTCTCCATCTGCCCACCTACCTCCTTACCTGTCTGTGTGTTCATGTACCATTTCCTTCTAGGAAATACTTGTACATCTTACATAATCTGAGGATTCTCATCTACATGGCTGTAATAATTCAACCCAAATGCAGGACATCTATAAGGTCCATCCTAATTTTTGGTGATGTCAACAGAAAGACTGTAGAGCCTTTGTGGAATTACCCTTGATTTTGGAAAGCTGGATAGGTGAAAAAAAAAAAAAAAAAAAAAAAACTCACCAGAAGATGCCCAAAAACATGTGGGCCTTGAAGTTTGGCATTGGCCAACTTTGACAGGAAGCTAAGCAGAAGATAATTTTTTTGAGTGCAATTAAAAAATAACTATGCATTTGAAATCCAATCAAGGGTACTTAGGATTTTGAAAAGCTTTAGGTGGGCTTTTCAAAGAAAAAGTCAGAAATTTTTATTATATGTTTATGAGCCTATGTGTGGGGGAGTGTCCATGTAACGGGTTGATGAAGGCAACTCCTCAGTTGGTCTCATCAGGCAGTGGGACAGCATTCCCAAAATGGGACACACATCTCACAGACACCTGCCTTTAGTACAGTAGGAACTCAGGAGAGAACGTAGATGACTTCCTACTGGAAAAGCCATTCAGAGATTAAGTCAAGAAAGAAGTAGAAGGGGTGCCCGTGTGGCTCAGTCGGTTAAGCATGTGACTCTTGATTTTGCCTTGGGTCATGATTCTCATGGATCCTGAGTTCGAGCCCTGCATTGGGCTCTGCACTGACAGTGAGGAAACTGCTTGGGATGCTCTGTCTCCCCCTCTCTCTGCCCCTCCCTTCCTCAAAAAAAAAAAAAAAAAAAAGAATAGGAAAGAGCTGCTGTTGCAACGATGTAAATGTTCACACACCTCATTCTAGAGAGCAGAGGTCGGGTAGGCTCAAAGTTTCTTTGAGATGCATTCAATTCAGCCATGTGACTATGAGACGTAATAATATAACTTGTTTGGTAACATTGAGGAGAAGGAAGAGGATGGTGAATGTCACATAGTAGTAATTCGGTTCAGTGTAGACTCGATACTTTCTATGTGGCAGGGGATTGCGATCTAATGGTGCAAAGCCGAAGAAGACACACTGCTTTACAGGCTGCTCTTCTCAAGAGACACACGAACAGGTAACTTCAACACACTGCTGTAAGTGCAGTAGTGGGGGTGTGCACAGGGAATGAAGGAGCGCAGAGAACAGTGCCTGCCTCGTCTGAGGGGTGGGGAGAGGCTTTTAGATAAGATAGAGTCCGGGTCGGATGGGTGAAGAAGAGGGTGGACGATGGAGGGAGACAGGAAGGGGAAAGGACGTGACCTTCAGACCTAGCAGCAGGAGCAGTGGCAGAGAGGTGCACAGTGTGGGGCCCGGAGTGCTTCTTCTATTCTACGTGATTTTTCTCATTGGAGGAGAACCTATTTTGCCGTTCCTGCCTCCAGATGAAAGTCCATGTCCGTGTGAGTTAGAAATTTGCCTTTCTATGGGATGATGATAGGAAGAACTAATCACAGAGCCATCAGCAACCCACCATTCACTGTTCTGAGTTGCTCCTGTGTTTCCACCTGGAAGATTATCTGCTGATAATCTCCAGAAAATGGAAATACCGTGAATGTCCACCACCTGCCTCCATAAGGAATTGCAATTAATCAACATAAACCAAACATGGTAATTTATCACAAACTCCCTGCACTTGCTGATAGTGTCCTTTTGTTTTTAATATTCATAACCAGTCAGTGAAACTAAAAGTCAGTAGTTGGCTGGAAGCTACAACGGAAAGAAACTTTCTTATTGTCCCTTCAGTTGTTATCAAGTATTCTCGACTGTGTTTCTTCTGTAAGGTGAGTGGGGAGCAGAGCAGTTTGAATGGAGAAGCTTGGACCTGGGAAAGACTTAACCTTCTCTCTGGGTTAATTTGCGTAAACATTAACTGTCCTTGGGTCCCGTTCTTAGCAGGTGGCCAAGGTCAAAGTCTTAATTGCCAATAGTGGGGACTGGAGGAAAAGTTACGCCTTTGCAGCATGAGCAGCTTTATCCTTTCTCTAGACAGGGGACAAGGTGGATTTAGAAATGTAATACTTCTCTTCTTCCTCTTCAACTAATTCCATCTCCTATCTTTTTTCTGTTTTTCTTTTTCCCTCCGTCTCTTGCTAGTCTTAGGTCTAGACACAGGCTGGTCAGAGACTGTACCATGATGGGGATTTGTTTTTTTGGTGGGGGGTAGGGGGTGGATTTTTCACTCTCTTTAGCTTCCCAGAACTAAAAGAAAACTCTGGAAGTACACCAGTTCGGTTGAGTTCAGGAACTTGACTCATCGGGAGTTTTTCTAAAGTAGCTGAGGTTCAAGCAGCTAAGCCACACTTTCAGAGAGCAGAATTGCCGTGCTGAGTTGGAGTTGGGGAGCTTCCAGTGATTTCCGGCTATCACAACACTTTGAAGATCTTGTCTTCTCTGTGCCAATGCTGGATAAGTAGTAGAGATATTTCATAGTTAACCCCTTATCAAAGATGGCACATGCATATCTTTCTGATTAAGGTGAACTCAGTTTTTTGAGTAAGTCAATGAAATGAAATCTTCAAAAGAACACACAAGTCCTGTGATAAATGGGCTGGTCATAGAAGGGAGTGTGGGTGACTGAAAGGCAAGGGAGTTGGGGGAGAAAGAGACTGCTTGGCAGGGGAAGGATTAATTCAGTAGGCTGGTCCTGTTACCAGACTCTCCTGGACTTGTTTCTAAGGATTAGGGAGCTGCCAGTAGAAATCGACCAAGTGGTTCTCATACAGACTGTGCAAGAGGTTGGAATTAGAGGGTGCTCTGAGATTTAATATAAGGAAGCACAGAACTGGAGTGTGTGTGTGTGTGTGTGTGTGTGTGTGTGTGTGTGTGTGTGTGTCAGAGAGAGAGAGAGAGTGTGGGGTGATGTGGTAAGTAAGTGACTACAACTTTCTTCCTTTGCCATCCTGTCCTTCCCAACAAGAGGTGGAGCATATTTTCCCTCCTTTTGGACTTTACCAATAGAATGTGACAGAGATAGTGCTGTGAGGCCAGGCCTTAAAAGATCTATGGCTTTTTCTTTCACCTTTCTTGGAACTTAGCCAAGAAATAACAGCCTTATTCCACTGTGAGGAATCCTGGGAAGCTATGTGGTGAGATCCACTGGGGGGACACAAAGCCCTTAGCCATCGCGAATGAGGCCATTTTGATCATCCAGTCATCCTACTGCCCTACCTGATGCCATGTGAAGCAGAAGAAATGCTTAGTCCATTCACAGGATGATGGGAAATAATAAGTTGTTTTTTTAAGCCAGTAAGTTTTTGGGTGGTTTGTTACACAGAAACAGATCATCAAAACATGTGGAATCCCCACACTTTGGAGCGGTAATTGACCTCACTGGAGTGCAGCTTTGTTGGGGCAGGGGTGGCCAGCAACTGGAGACAACACAACTGGAGACAACACCTGTGGTAATAAGAGGTAGGCCAGCTGCCAGTGGGAAGGAGGAAAAGCAATGGTCACTAAGGGATGGCAGGTAGTTCATGTTCTGGCATAGGTGGACAACATACACGTCAGAAACTTCTGGAAAGATTTGGGGAGACCTTGATGCAAGTGAAGGTAAGACCTGGAGATTCCACAATAGTGAGTAGACGACTCAGAGAACCCCAGCCGATGCAGATATGTGTTATTAGTCCATAACCTTGTTGTCAGCTGGGTCCTCTCTTCCTGAGATCTAGATGAGGTTGGATCAAACTTGAGTTCCACATCTAGTGAAAGTACACAAGACTCCCCGGGATCGCTGTGAATTTCTAGGGGAATTATTTTCTTCTCCTTTGTCCCGGCTCTACACCCTTGCTTCCTCCATTTATGGATCATCTCACTGTCCCTTTTATGCTGTTTCTGTGTCACATAATATCAACCTAAACACAAAATTCAGTTCACAAAATATCAACCTAAATGTGAAATGTAAGCCTTCTCTTCCATGCCACAGTTTCTACTCATAAAAGCAATTTTTGTGATGAGTGGATTCTAATAAGGAGTTTGGGAAGGTAAGAAATTGTAGCAATACAGACTTCACACTGAAACTGAGTTTCTCCCCATTCTTCAAATGTCTTGGGTGCCTGTCCACTGGAGGGCTTCACGACCCTGTCATTCCAAGTACTGGCCGAGCTTCACTCTGGGCTGGAAATGCAAACTCCTTTCACCTTCTCCTTGGAACGGCTATCTGTTTATTATGCTCAGTGTCTCACTCTCTGCCCCAAGCTGCTTATCAGGGTATTTACTGAGCAAAGACGGTTGCCCTCGAAAGAGCAGGTATGATGTCAGTTGTTATAGTGATAGCGTTTCATTCTCCCACTTCATACCCTACTAAAATCACATGGTTTCCCGTAAAGGTGCCCAACGTTGGTCTCTCTACCCTCGCCACCTCCGCAGTATGTGCACGCGTGTGTTGAGTGAGAGGAAAATCAAACAATAAACCTGGGCCACACTCAGACTCACTGACAATCCTTTTTTCCCTTCCTCTTGGAGGGTGGGGATAGTGCCCTATTAGGCACCCTGCAGGGTGGTGCTCTCTTTGTAAGTCCTCTGCATTGCCTAGGTGAGGAGGGATGAGTTTCTGAATCTCCTTTCTGGGTTTATCGGTACAGGGTCTCCCCCATTCCACACCAGCCTCCCCTCCCCTGGACTAGGGACAGTCAGGCAGGGCAGCCTTGCAGGCTTTGGCAAACAGGGGCACAGGGGAGGCAGCCTCTTAGGAGCAAATACAGCAACGTCCCAGCTTGACGTGAAGAATCCCTTGCCACCATGCCGAATCCACTAGGTAGGGTTTTCCTGACACCCTGGATGTGCACGACTTCAGGGTGTACCCCCTGGTGTGGTGTGTGCTTATGTCTCTGTGGGCAGGGTGGGCTGAATCTCCAGCCTGGCTTTTCAGGACACCTTCTCCAAACCAAATACAAATGATTTTGTGCTTACAGAGCTGTGGAATGGGCTGATGAGCCCGGTCCTCTTTTTGTGAAGTCTAAGCCCATCCAATGTGTAGCTGCTGCTCCGTAGTAACCGGCACCGGCCCCTTCCTGCTTCCCCCACTCCCACCTCACTGTCTCCTCAGAACTTCCAAGCACTCTGTTCTCTGGCCTGGACAAGCCCACTCCTTTGGAGGAACCCTACATTTCCCCTAATTCTTCTCATTCATTAAACTGAATGTGGGACCTCCCTGGGAACCTAGAGACTGTCTGATTATCTCTGAATAATCCCTGAAAGTCAGACTGTGACAAGCATGAGCCTCTATCCACAGTTCGAGCCTGATTCATCCCCAGCCCAACATTCTTTGTCTTGCTGGTCTCCTCTGGAGAGGCCCTGACACTTGGAAGATTGCTGACAAAAATGATCTGTGCTCAGAACTTGGGAGTTTTTTTTTTGTTTTGTTTTGTTTTGTTTTTGTTTTTGTTTTCCTAAGTGACATGTCGGGGATGGTGAGTGGTCTGTTTCATTTAGAAATCCATCCATCCATCCATCCATCCATCCATTCATTCATTTTAATGGCATGACTCTCTAGTAGAGTCCCTAGGATGTCAAATGTGAACGGGCCACAGAATGTTTTGTTAAAAGAGTTTACAGTTCAGCAGGATGAAATAGTCATACCTGTCCAGTTTGGCAGGGTTGATGCCCTTTCGGAAATGGGAACTCTGACTTGGAAGGGTTATTTATGGCACAATCCTTGCAGAATTGCAACCTCTCTTTTGTACATTTGCCAATGGCCCCTCTCTCCCCTCCAGATTCTCTCAAGTTGTGACCTGCAGTGTTCCTTCGGGCCCATTCATGCAATTGTCTGGCAGCCCTTCAGGAAACGGTGATGTTTTAGGGCCCTCATTATGTCAAAGGACTCCCACTAATCTTTAATCGCCTGCTGACTTTTACCCTGTTTTCTCATCCATGGCCATTTCCCTGAAGAATTCTCCAGCTGCTCCAAAACTTACCTTTCAACATACATCATGTTACTCTTTGTGTATTTCTTTCCAGTACTATAATTTGCAGACCTTTTCTCAGTCATTACATGTCAAAACTGTTGATCTGTACACATAAAACAGATGCCAGCGATAAAGGATATGTTGGATAAGTCACACCCACTGCAGGGTAGCATGGTAGTGCCCTTTCTGGTGGCCAGCACTTGCAATATGGTGGCCAAGGGTGCAGCCATCAGGCTGCCACGCTTGCTCTCATGGGTGGCACTCAGGTCCTGGGAAAGTGCTAGATGTCTAGCATACTTTAATGGATTTTTCCCCTGAAAATATTTTGAAGAAAACAGCATTCAAACAGGTCAACACTACAAGGGAAGGGAGATGACGTTAAAACAAATATACAAGGGTAGGGTGTGACCTAAAACAAATAAAACACATAGGAAACTATTATTTTTGGCTCTGGTGATCTGGAAAGGCTTCCTGGAGGAGGTAGCCTTTGATACAGCATTATATTATTTGCAATGAATAATGAGACCATTCACCATGGAATAAACAAATTAACTCCAGGGAGGTGAAATGTGATTAAGAGAGAAGTATGGCCCTCCCATATGGAGGTGCGTAGGCTCCTAATAAAATGTTACAAACTTAACAATTTTCCTGGGTACTTTCAGGAAGCAAGCTTGGCTATCACTTTTCTTCTTTGCCTTCTTGAAATACAGGAATGATTTCCCATTCATACGTATATTCTTAGAGCCTAGCACAGTACCTGGCAAATGGCTCAATAATAATTTGTCAGCTCACGGGCTGAATGGGTGAATGATAAATCACTCAGTCTAGTAGAACTCTTCTGCTTTCCGAGCAGCCCTGTGTCTCCATTCAAGCATTTATCTGTCAAATTTAAAGTGTCTATAATTAACATTATGGTGCATTGGCTTGTGTAGTTCAACACTCTGGAAGGTATTATACGTGAGGGTGGTGTTTCGCTTTATTTAACAAATTATATAAAGTAGATAAATAGGTATGTCAAAAAAAGTGTTCAGGATTTCTTTTCATACAGTAGGATAATGGTTCTTAATGAAGTTAATGGAACAGTGCCAGTCTGATTACCTCAGAATTGTCCAGGAAACTTAAAGCAGTTCAGATATTCGGGCCTGCCTTCTGTATTTTTGAAAATTTCCTCAGACGGTTCTGATAAATAGCCAGGTTTGAGAACCACTGCCTTAATCTTTCTTTTTTAAGTTTATTTATATATTTATTTATATAAAGTTTATTTATATGTATTTATATATTATATACAAATAAATTTATATATTATATATATAATTATATATTTTTAAAGTTTATTTATATATTTATATATTATTTATTTATAAATTATATATTTATATATTTATATATTATTTATTTGTAAATTATATATTTATATATTATATATATTTATATATAAAGTTTATATATTATATATATATTTATGTATATATATTTTTAACGTTTATTTATATGTATTTATTTATATATTTAAAGCGAGAGCGAGAATCCCAAGCAGGCTCCATGCTGTCAGCACAGAGCCTGACATGGGGCTCGATCCCACAAACTGTGAGATCATGACCTGAGCCCAAATCCAGAGTCAGACACTTAACCCGCTGACACTTAACCCATCGGTTGCTTAATTGGGCACCCCTGCTTTAGTCTCTAAAATAAGATTAAAGTTTCAAAACTCCTAGCTGTTGGCAGTTTTCCAGAAATAGGTCAGGTGGTAGAGGGCCACTGGGAGTCCGCCCAGGTAGCTCTTGGAAGGGAAGTACGCTCGCTTTGCAGGCGCTCACCTGTTGCTCCTCTGGTCTTCTCCCAGCGCTGTGTTTCTGGTGTGCTCATGGTCTCCTTCTCTGAATGCAAACTGGTGCCCATGTACCTTGGGATTTTGAGACAGCATTCATTTCAGATAAGCTTCCTTATTACTCTCACGAGGAGAGATGGACTGCTCGTGTCTATCCTTTTGAGATGTGGTTCTCTGCTCACAGAGATCATACGACCTAAAGCTGGTGAGGGGAGCTCGAGGTCATGTCTGTGTCATGACCCCTCGCTCCGTCTCCTCCGTGACTGGCCCTGGGGCTCTGTGTGCATTCCGTCATCCCCACCACAGTCCTGCAAAGGAAGTGATCTCTGGAGACTTCCATTTTGTGGATGGAGTGTTCCACGAGTTGATCATGTCTGGGACACTGCTGCCATTCGGATCCTGTTGTCCACTCTGGCAAAGATTTCTGGGTGTTCAGTGAACCCCACTGCCTTTTCCTCCTGGACGCTACGTTTCCCAGCATGCCTCGCAGTTAGGTGCGACCATGTGACTGAGTTCTGGCTAATAGAATATGCGGCCACTTCTGAGCTTAGCCCATTAAGAAGCCCCGGTATAATCCTTTGGGCCCTTTTTCTTTTCTGATGTGCAGGCTGAATGCAGCAGATCACAAAAACCCTAGAAGATTCAGAAAAAGCCCTGAATGATTGTATAGATCCTTGTCAGACAGTCCTACTGGAGAAATAAACATTTACTGAATCACGACACTGAGGTTTTGGGGAGATTTGTTACAGCAGTGAACCTCCCCTGACTAATACAAGCCACTGTCTTCGGTCACAGCCTCTGCAACTGTAACCCTAACCTCTAACCCGAGAGCTCCAGGCCAGGGGGCAAAGGGAACAGGTCTTTCAGAGGAACCACCAGAGGGTGATATGACATGGGACAAAAGTACAGGCTTGGAATTGGAAGATGCGGGTTCAAGTTCTCACTTTCTGCCTAACTGTGTAGCCTACACATATTGGCTGTCGTGCCGGAGAGTCCGGGAATTACAAGAGATAACGTGAAAAAGAATGCGGCCATGGAGCCCGTGATCCAAAGACTTCCAGAACACAGCAAGACCGTAGCAGAAATTGAAGGAAGCATCAAAGAAAAGCAGTCTGTAGCTTCAAGAAGCAAGTCTCGACAGCCGGGAGCGGCACGCCAGCTCGACAGAGCGGTGTGGCGAGGGCCTTCCATGCATTATCGCATCTGGCGCCATGCCACTTTGCAGATGAGGTAACTGCGGCTCATCGAGATTGAGTGTGCAGCTGGAAACTGCTTTGAGGGATTTCTTCCTGCTTCCTTCTTGTGTCAGAGTAACGACAGAATGCAAGTCCGGTGAGGAGAGGGCTGTTGTCTGTCACCTCCCCACGGCATGCCAAGCACCTAGCACAAGGCTCAGAGTAGGCAGAGTGCAGGCTCAGTGTGTATTTTTTGGCCGAATGCCTGACTGATCTCTGAGAAGAATAAGTGAGTAATTTGTTCCTTTGCTTTTATCCCTACACTTTCCTCCTCTTACCTATGGATAGAATGGTCAGGCCTGTTTGTTCAGACTTCTGGACTCTTGTGCTTCTGGAGTTGTTTGATGCCTGTTTTGTTTCAAAGCCCAAAACAGAAGTTGCCAGGTATTCAGAAGAAATCCCTCACCCTGGCTGGGGCTTTGGTTTAAAGAAGTAGAATCGGCTCTGAGAGACCGATGGAAGGGTAGTATGAGTCCCGTCCTGCTCCCCAGTAGAGCTCTGGGTAGACAAAGCTATCCCATGGGGTGGCATGGGGATGCCATTGGTTTGGACATTGAGTGCCAAGCAGGGTGCCCACTCACCCTATTTCCCTGGTTTTAACACTGAAAGACTTGCTTCCTGGAAACCCTGGCAGTCCCCAGTAAAGCAGTCGGTCACCCTCCACGGCCATGTCTGGGGATCTCTAATGAAAGATGATCGTGATAAGCTTGGCCTGGAGAAAATGGAGCCTACCACCTCCAGATGGACCATGAGGGCTCGCGCATTAAGAACTCGGGTTGCCCGAGACGACCAAAGGACAGAGGCCCTTCCCCATGTTCTCTGGATGCACAAGATTCGTGAACATGCCCATGGAGGGGCAGCTGATCCCCTCACCTTCCCCCACCCCCAAGTACTACAGAGAATACATTTCTTGCCTGCTGGTGAAGATCCAGAGGCACATTTCATCCAACTTGGAAAAAAGAGGACGATGTGATGCTTCTAATGCGTCAGAAGGTGAGCTAATTCATACCAACTGCGAAGGCTTGCCCAAAGGTCCAGAGCTAAGTAATATTAGAATCACTGCTTGAATACACATCTGTCTGGCCCAGATGTTGGTTTTCTTTCCATTGTACAGAACCTTCGGAGGCACAGTGGCACGAAGCACTGAATGAAAAGGAAGACAACAGTTTGTCCATTCAAGGGAACTCTTGGACATGCTCTCATTCACAACTATTTCTTTGTTTCACCTGACTGATTTGATTTAGCCTACAGCCCCTTTCCTTCCTACAGCCCCTTCCCTTTCCTTCCTTCCAGTCTCCTTTCCTTCCGGTCCAGATTTCTCAGTCTGACATTCAAGACTACTAGGTTTAGCCCTAACCTACCTCTTCTGGCTGATAGCCCTTCTTCCGTGTACCCTGGGCTTCAGCCGCTCAGGGCTGCTCCATGCTTTCCCGTCTCTGAGCACCTGTCTGCTGCCGTGCCTGCTTCCTGGGATGCTCTTCTCCCACGCTCCCTTATCTCTAGTATTCATGAAGTCATTCTCCATCCGGCCTTTCTGATCTCCTGCAGTTCAGTGCCCCTTGCATTCAGGCTGCAGTAACTCATTGTGCTTACAACAGGGTTCCCTGAGGGCAAGACACATGCCAAGCATTTTTTTTTATAGCCTCCAAGGTAACCTAGCACAGCAATCTGCACATAGTAGGCACCCTGTAAATATTTGTTGAAATCCACTGCAGCGGATTAAAGGCAGGAACACATCGTTCATTTTTCCCTGGAGTGTGACTTAGAATCGGGACAAAAGCTAATTTGATGCAGTGTGTTTGAGGAAAATCAGGTGGGGATACTGAGCGAGGGGCCAGGAGCCCCTTTCGTTCTAAGAGTGCCCCCAAAAGTCTTAGAAAGAGCCCGATACCACTCTCTCTGACCTGCATGAAGGCAGGTGTCAGAACACAGTGCCTGTGGGTGCACGTCCTCTCGGAGGCTCTCGTTCCAGCCTGCGGTTAACCAGTCAGAGGACGCCCTGGGTCTGACTGCTCAACTCACCCAGGTCTGTGCTTGCAAGTGCGGGGGGTGTCCGTTCCCTGAGGTTGCAAGGCATCTTCTTGTGTCCTGGGGAGAGGGGAGGGTGTGGTGGGGAGAGCAGGGCAGAAGAGCAGCTATCAGCCCGGAAGACTGCTGCGGGAGCCGGCGCTCTGCCTTGCCTCGCCACACACATCTCCAAAAGTGCCCTTGATGTTGCGTCCTCCAACCCAAACAAAAAACCTGGAGAAAAAATGATTTTGTGGCTAGCTCTGTTTTCAATACCGTGGAACATTTGCCGGCGTGGTGATCCATCACCGGACTTTTTTTTTTTTTTTTTTTTAACCCTGCAAGATAGCCACTTGCCTTTTTTGTCAGCATGTTTGCATCAGTGTTGCCACTTCTCTGGAGGCCGAGTTTTCTCTTTTATTTTCCTGATTTTTGCCATCCGTGCCGTGTTTCTTTAGGATTTTTCTTCTCTCCTTCCTCCCTTCTTTAGTGCCAGAAGAAGTAATACCAATGGCCTGGAGAGATTCCAAACCCTTGATGCACAGGAACTGGCTAAAAATCTCAACAACATTACTTCACACACATTCTGGAAATTTCTCTCTTTCATGTTTGCAAGTGGGCATGTCACCCACCCTGCAGAAGAAGGTAAGGCTCACGGTCCAGCCCTTCTCAGAGGCTGGCAAGCACCTGCTCTTAGAACGTAGATGAGCAGCTCCCAGGTCCCTGCCATTGCCCACAGTCTGGAGACATGATGCCCCCCGTGATTGGCAAAGGGCAGACAGAGGAATCACAGCTCCAGTTAAGAGAAGTCAAACCTTATTCTCCCCTCGGACCTTGAACTGTGTCTCAAGTCAGGAGTATGAAAGCTGTGAAGCTTAACAACCAGCTACATCTGTAGCAGGCTGTGGAAGATTCTCCCTTTCCCCTCAGATTGTCCTGTGGTAGAAAGAGGCTGAGACTGAGATACGAAGATGTCCGCCAAGCAGCTTGTGGTCTTGGACAAGTCACTTAAAATCTCTGGATCTTAATTTCTTTATCTGTGAATTGTTAAGAATTGGAAAATGCATGAGTCTGTATTGGGGGTGCGTATTTCGTGGCATTCTTGTGGATGCTGGGGTTGCCCTGGTGTGAGAAACAGGCCCTAAGAACTGGGGTCCAGAATTTTATAGGGGTAAGGAAGCTTCCCGCCCAACCCCCTTTCCTTCTTCTCTCCACTTTCATGCACTTTGGTGCACTTTCAAGCTTCTTGCTTCCAACCGGGATAATCAATTCTATGACCACATGAAAGTCTCCATTAGGCCTAGTATCTTAGGCCCCTTTGGTAGTTCATAAAAGGCAACTAAAGTTTTAGCCCTGTCTACATGAAGCTACCAGGCCAAACTGGAACTGAATGTTCTAATTTGTATTGAATTATTTGCCAAGCAAATATGGAGCTCTTTCTCATGTAAACAGGAGCGTTTGCGACAACATGGCTCCTAGCAGCAGGCAGGCCACCCGGGTCCAACTTGGATGCCGCCTGCTTCCAGTAGCTCCGCGTTACTGTTGATGCAAGTTAGTCCAACTTGACCCTGGGAGATGTTGAAGGTTCACCATCATTGGTTTTCAGTGTATTGTGTCAAAGGCCACGGCTGCCAGATGCGTGTCTTGCTGAGTAAGGACTGAATCTAAAAAAAGGCTGTCTGGGCGTTGGGGTGTTTAGGGTGTTCATAAACATGGTGGGAGGACAGCGGTAAGCCTGGAATTGTGTCTTAGAGCCGATCCGTGTTCATTGAGAACCCATCCCGGGTGCCGGGATGTGGCACGGAGGATGTGCCTGACGGTCATATTTGCCCTTTCCAAGGTTTTCCCGCAGAAGCTAGATTTTCAACTCCTTTCCTCAAGCACGCTGGTCACTGTTCTCCCTCCGTTAAAGAGAATGAGAAGCTTTCCTTTCCAGCACTTCTGGGATCTCCTTGCCAGGATGTGCTGAGGTCACTACCAACCCACCGGTATCTGATATTGATCAGAGGTTTTAGGCATCAGTGTTTCCCTTTATACCAGTCCCCAGGACTTTCTTTCCAACTGAAGTATGGGTGGGACACAAGTCAGTCATAAGAAAAATCTACAAATACAAAACCTACCCATATAAAAAGGGTAGTCTCTGGCAGTTTATGGAACTCCTATTGGACATGAGCCGGCCCTCCGGTGCCTTTGGGCGCTGACTCAAGTTGATGCTAATGGCAACTTGTCTGTATCACAGGAACTGGGCTCCCCAGAGACCTCCTGGCTGAGGGCTTCCCGGGCTCTAAACCGGTCCTGACAATTTGGCAGAGGTGCTGAAGAAAAGCTGTCTCTCACTCTGAGGTTTTTCAATCCATAAACCAGCAGCAATTTGGTTGTGGAAGACCCCGGCAGAAACAACACGAGAAAATTGAAAGCACATAAGCACATTTGCCGGGTTTAATAGCCCTGCTTTGGCTCTCCACCTCCGGTACCTTAGGCATAAATTGCTGACCTCTATTTAATTTTCTGAACTGCAAGAATTATGGGCCCAAAGTTCAGTGAATTGGAAGAGGTAAGCTTTTATGCCTCTGAGCCAGCTTCCCCATAAGCATTAAGTCTACAAATAAAAGCAACATTTCTATTTATACTTCCTGGGGTTTGCGTGTTAGAGAAGCCAAGCACGTCCCTGCAGCTCCGCGAAGGTGACTGCATGGTCAAATCTCCATCCAGGTAACACGACGGAGCCTTCCAGTGTGGGCCAGAGGAAACAACCGGAGCAGATGGACAAGAGATATTAAAAATAACACACGCAATTTCATTCGGAAAAGGGCACCTGCTCAAACAGTGACTGATTTACTTGCGCTGTGTTTGTTTGATTCTCCTCGTGGCCACTGCTAACAAATGTGTGCTAGGGGAAAGTCTTACGTTCTTACCCTTCCCGGCTGCTCACCTTTAATGATGGCCAAGGGCCCGAAGGGCAACCCGGCTTCCTGTGCCCGCCTGGCTCTGGGTCAACACAGCATCACCCTCCCTCTCCGGACATAGCAAGAGCATAATTCCAGCTGCTGCCACGCGTGCAGCAGACTCACACATCCACGTCATGTCTTCTCTGTGGCCTTGACTGACTCTTTCTGCTCTCTGTTCCCTAGTTCCTCCTCTGCCTCTGTGTCTGTCTCCATCTCTGCCTCCCAGCACCGGCATTATCAGTGGATTCCACACGCACGTATTGAATCCCCCCTGCCCCTCCGGGACCCCACCCCCCACCCCCGCCCCTGCCAACCCAGACTAGAAGCTTCCCTGCTAGCCCTGGTGACCTCTACACGGGTGGGATTATTCACAGCAGTCACGTAGGTGGTTCGCAGTGAAGCAAACTGAAACAAGATGAAGGTTTGTGGAATTTGCATCGGATTCCTCACTGCTGCCCCTTTCCATGCCCTCCGTCCTCCCTCGGGGCCAGTCTTTGCTCACTTGGTTTCAGACCTCAAAACTTTTCCTACTCCTGTCAAAGGATTGGCTTTCCGCTCCTGTCCTCCTGCGTGCGTGCTACAAATTCTCACTATGCTGTAGGTAAACCGCGACCTGTACGGGACACCCTCTTTCCACACGAGCTTTGCACGTGTCTAGGACTTCCTGAAAGTCACACCTCAGTGACTCGAATGGCAGTAAATCGAATGGCAAGGATTTTGGTCACCTTGGCAGGCCTCTGGGGCAGTTACTTTGGGGGAGACAGGGATTCTTTCCTACCTGTTGCCCGTGACTCTGTCCATTGTTTCTGCCTTGGACAAAGGGCTGGGTCATTTAAGCCGTCTCATGAGGCTGAGCCCAGGTCACTGGACGCCAAGGTCTTCAGCTGCTAAGGACGTAACGAGAGCAGTCCTGGGTTCTTCAGACGACCCCACTTGGAGCTGTTTCTTACTCAGCTGTGATGCTGTTTAAATTATTTTTCTCTGAGCAGCCAGCCAGAGGAGTGAGGAAACTTTGTACATCATCCCTGCCACTTCTGTAGCGATGCAAATACTTTGGGAAACACTCACCACATGACATTTACTTCTAAAGGATCCCCGCCCTTCCTGCAGCGGCATTTCTCGTACTCGAATGTGCCCACCACCTGAAGATGCGGTTAAAATGCCTGTTCTGATTCCATGGCACTGCCCGAGATGCAGCCGTTCTCACAAGCCCCCAGATGCTACTGCTGCTGCTGGATCCAGACCCCACTGTGAGCGGAGGGCCCAGGCGTGTGCTGTCCGACCCTGTGGTCATTGGCCACATCGGCTCTTAAGCTCTTGAAACGTGGCTGGTCCAAAGGAGAGACTTGCCAGAGGTGCAAACTACACACCAGATTTTGAAGACCTAGTATGTAAAAAGTCTCATGAGTCTGTTTTTTAAAAATTCTGACTTACATCTTGAAATGACCACATTTTGGATATATTTGATTATATAAAATATAGCACTAAGTTTAAAAAAAAATTTGATGTTTAGTTATCTTTGAGAGAGAGGCAAAGTGTGAGTGGGGGAGAGGCAGACAGAGAGGGAGACACAGAGCACAGAGCCTGATGCAGGGCTCCAACCCACAAGCTGTGAGATCATGACCTGAGCCGAAGTTGGATGCTTAACTTGACTGAGCCACCCAGGTGCCCCTAGCACTAAATTGTAATTCACCTTTCTCTTTTCACTGTTTAGAAAATGTGGCTGCTAGGAAATTTTAAATTGCACATAAAACTTGCAATGCCTTTCTGTTGCCTTCTTGGGCTAGACAATTGTGCCCACGCAAAGCAGCAGAAGACAGACATTCCGCCCATCTGAGCTCTGTCCCTTCCTTCCGTTCCTGCCCTCTTTCCCCAGTCTGTTTGATCATCATTAGCCCCCTGCCTATTCTGCCTGGCTTCTGACGTCAGGGTCTAGGTTGATTGCTGATTTCTGGGTGATCTCTGGGCCTGGACTGCTCACTTGCTTCTCTTCCAGTTTAGACGTCCCTCTCAATCTCCGTGATTAATAGCTTCCCACAGCCTTAGCAAGATGGTGGCTCAGACCTGCTCAGATTGGAAGAACCAGTCTGGCTACATAGAATGGCGAAAGGGGCGCCTGGGTTGCTCAGTTGGTTAAGCATCTGACTTTAGGTCAGGTCGTGATCTCATGGTCCTAGAGTTCGAGCCCCGTGTCTGGCTCTGAACTGACAGCTCAGAGCTTGGAGCCTGCTTCGGATTCTGTGTCTCCCTCTGTCTCTGCCCCTCCCCTGCTTGTACTCTGGTGCTCTCTCTCTCTCTCTCTCTCTCTCTCTCTCTCAAAAATAAACATTGAAAAAATATTTAAAATAAAGAATGGGGGAAGAATGCATTGTTTCAGGTTGCCTTTAGGTAAGAAAAAAATAATAAAACATCTGAAGATCTCTGATGATTCAACAGATAGAACAGACTCGCAATTAGAAGGTTATTTCACTTAGGATCGTTAACTGCAGGAGGGGCTGTTCTAGCCGGAGCTGGGTGAACCTGAATCTGAACAGATAAGAAGTGTGTGCCCAAGAGAAGCAACCCACACATTTAATTTATCTCTGGGAGTAGCAAGAGCTCACAGATTCAGAGCTGCCTTCTCACGGGTAACCATCCCAAACTGGTAAACTGAGACGTCAGGTGTAGCTTTGGTGAGATTTGGGAAGAAAGAAGGATACAAGGGAGGGTTAGCGAATAGTTGACGTGGAAATTATTTCTTCTTAGTCTGCTCTAATTATGACTAAATCTTCTGCAGATTGCTAAATATCTTGCATATTGGAATGCAAAATTGCTCTTTGCCATGTTCCTTCTGTTCCTGTTTCCATTCTCAAGATGAGAGGGAGATTGCAGAAGATTGTGATAAAAAGCGGAGGGTGGAGAGGGATGAAACAGCTTGCCCCTGGTTGGAGAAAGAGGAGAATGAGGTGAAAAAGAGGTAAAGGTAAAAGAATAAAATAGGAGAAAAAAATGTTCATAGAAGGAAGGACCATCCCTCTTCCCCTTTCCTCCACATTGCTGTCCAGAATATAGATGTGATACCTGTAGCTCAAGCAGCTATGTTGGGCTATGAGGCAGAGGTGCATGTTGATATTTTGGAACAATAAGAGAAAGAACCCGAATTCTTGATGACTGGAGAACCTGTACTTATTAGTTATTATTGATATCGTAGCTACTAATACACTATTACTAATAATGTAATAATAATAATAATAATTACTTATTATTACTATTTTGCAGACCTCCAGCTTTCATTTTCATAAATATTCCATCTGGCTTAGTCTACTATTCTTTAGGGTTTGCTCTCCCTCACAGTTAAACCAATGCTACTAATATCAGATACATAACATGCAAATGGCTTGGGGAAAGGAACACAGTGCCAAAAGGCACATGAGAAGTCCTAGGGCTAGTATTGTGGTTTCTTCAGAGAGCCAAGTGTGGTGGTGGGGGGTGGGGCCAGAGAGCAGACAAGCTCTGGGCCCAAAGAGGAGGGCATCTGCAGGGCCAGGGAAACAGCATGGGGAGCAGTCACGAGAATGGGACCCGACAGACCTGGGTTTTAATCCCAGCTCTGTCACTCACCAGCCCCGTGACCTCGCAAACACCAATGTTATCCCCTGCGCCTCAGTTTTCTCGTATACATTGGAGATAAGAATGATTCTTGCGTTTTGGGTTTTTGTGAGGAGTAAATGAGATATTGCACATAAAGTACCTAGGATAGCGCCTGGTACAAAGTGCTGCCCGTTATTATTTGAAAGCGAAGGCTAGAAGCCCCGAAGACGCACTTCATCCAGTGCCTTTCCTTTTGAAGGTCTCCTGACAAGTGCTATCTTAGGACCTCATACTGTGAAGTCCCCGTGGGAACATACAAGACTAGAATCTAACTTGATGGAAAAAGGGCTCTTCACTAATTAAACTAATTAGCAATTCATCATAGCAGCCTGTGAGGTTACACTGTCATGGGTATCTCCACTCACAAGAAAAATAATAGCATCGTTAGCAACAACCTGTCAGGAAAACAAGGCAGAAACTTCTGAAACAGCAGCCACCTGCTCGTTTGTCTACTGTTTTCTTTTCTTCCTCTGGACAGAATAGCAGGTTGTGAGAAAGATGTTTTACCTGTGACAGCTAAGTAGGGTCTGGGCGAGGCTTTTTCTGCTCCTCTGAAAAGTAATGGTTATAAGAAAAATGACAAGAACAGCATTCGTAATATAGTGTATCAGTTATATATTGCCATGATGATGTTACATAACAATATCCCAGCAAGCAGAATACACACAATGGCACGCAACGGTATGTAGATGTATTTGGCTCACGGGTCTGTGCGATTTAGTTCGTTTGACTTGGCTGATCTCTGCTCTTCTAGTTCTTGCTTCTGAGGCTAGCTGCAGGTTGGCCGAGCGCTCTGCCTACCTGAGTTCGATTTGCTTACCTGTGTGGGGGCTGGCTAGCATGGGTTGATCTAGAATGGCCTCAGCCAGGGTGCCTGGGATCACTCATCCTGCTTCGTGGTTCTTTTCTATGAGGGTATCAGCACTTTCTCGGGGCCACAGCCAAGCAGCAAAAGCAAACACACCCAAGTGTGCAGATGTTTTTTAGGCCTCTGCTTGGTCACATGCACTAACATCTCACTGGCCGAGCTCAGAGCCAGCGTGAGAAAGCACTATAAAGGCAGGCAGAGGAGGGAGGAAAGAATTGGAGGCATCCATCAGCATACAGATGGTATTCATACTAACAGGTACTGGATACGTAGTCTACATTGACACTGTCTCATTTAATTTGCCTACAACCCCATGAGAGAGGCGCAGTTACCATCCTGATTTTGTAGGTGAGGGACAGAGGCTTCGAGAAGAGAAGGCATATATTTAGTATTTCGTAGAGATAGCCTTGGACTTCATTTATCTAACTTCAGAGCCCATGCCTTTAACTTCTTCCTTTCATGGCCCCGTTGAGGTATAGCAGATTATTTTCCTATCAGATTTTTTTTCTAAAGGTACCTTTCTTATAGAATCGTCTAGTCCTGGTTGATAATGAGGGGAAAGCATATTGTAGAGATAGTTGTGTACTCCGATTGCCCCTTTGCTCTGAGTGCACTTGGTAGAGATTCAGCTTTGCCCCCCATTGCTGATTCAGTGGGGCCCCAATGCCCCCTCCCTCCAGAGCGGAAGACAAGGCTCGGGTATTAGAAGGTGACAGGATCCAAATGTCGTCCGTGCTGTACCGTCTTGCACCTGTGTGTCCGCTGCTTTGTCATTATTCTCTTAGAACTTGGATTATTCTCGTGCCGTTTCATCAAGCATACACTTTTTTTTTGAGAGAGAGAGAGAGAGAGAGAGAGAGAACATGAGCAGGGGAGAGGGACAGAGGGAGAGAGAGGGAATCCCAAGCAGGCTCATGCTCAGCGTGGAGTCCGACACGGGGCTCAATCCCACAACCCCGGGATCGTGACCTGAGCCAAAACCAAGAGTCGCATGTCCAACCGACTGAGCTGCCCAGGCACCCCCATGCGTTTTAAGCAGTTCTCTGAATACAAGAGATGCTCAATTAATTGCACACTCTGACTTCAATTCCTACGGTGCCTGGTGCACCAGGCATTGGTGTGCAGAACTGGAACATACCTTGCACCTTCACCGTGCACTGAGTTCTGTGTTCTCTTACTTCTCTTCATTCTTTGTCTTGTGCTTAAGAAGTCGTTTTTCTTTCTTTTCTTCTTCTTCTTCTCCTCCTCCTCCTCCTCCTCCTTCTCCTTTTCCTTTTCCTTCTTCTTCTTTGCTGAAAAAAAAAAAAAAGAGAAGACCATCATAGTCACTTGATGGCAGAGGAGGCATTGTGTGTGCACGTGTGCGTGTGCGTGTCTGTGAGACATACATGCAGCTTCCTTCTCTGACACAGACCGATCCAGGAACAAAAGTAATTCAGGAAGGATGTAAGTGTGGCCCTTTCCCAAGTGTGGAAGGAACAACGTTTCTGTTTCCCTGTGAAAGTACCGCCTGGGATGCTTTACCCGGGCTCTGTGTCTCTGCCTGCCATATGCCTCTGAGAGTCTGGCCTACATGACACAGAATAAGCAGCCTCGTCCCAGGACCGGGGATCTTCAGTTGTTGATGCCAGGTCCCCTGGGACCCTGACCCTGCTCTCTACACCCATACCGTGACCTTCATCTGCCGGTTCTTCCCGCTCTACTCGCCTCTGTGTCTTCAGCATCACGTGTGATGGATTCCTCTCTCCTGCTTGAGCGCCCCATGTCTTGAATCTGAGCATGCAGCCCAGCCCTGCGGCGTCTCCTTCTTTCCTCTGGGACCCCGGTGCTTGGAGCAAGGTTCTGCCCCGACTCTGCTTGTGCATCAGTTCAACGTAGTGACTCAGAGTGCTGCGGGCCTCCCTCTGATCTCGTTTCTCACCCTCCCGTCCTAACCTTTTATTCTACTGACATACACTCCTGAGCAACAGGGTTTTCTTGCCCAGATGTCGCCTCCCCCTTTCCCGCTCATGCCCCACAGAGTCGGGGCCAAGCTTGGGGCCCTCTGTCTCCCCTTTGTCTCGAGCAGGTTGGGTGTCAAACGCACAAGCCCTTCATAACCCTCTTTTCCTTTAACCCCTACGACCTGCGAGGCAGCTACTGTCACTGTTTCCATTTCACAGAAGTGGAAATCAAGACACGGATGTGAGGACGCTTGTCCAAGGTGACGCCGATGGCGAATGAGGACGCTAGGCTCCAGAGCCGCATCCTGCTGACTCCAGAGCCTCTGCCTTGATCCACTTTGTTGCCATCTCGAAGCCAAACCAAGCTGGGTTTGCCTGGGAACCAGCTCTCGTAATTATCGTTGGAGACGTGGGGAGACACGAGACTTGCAATGTTTCTCCGCTCCTTTTTGGATCAGCCCCACTTTCCTTCCATCCCTGCTCTGGCCCGGGTTCTGCCCACTCAGGCCGTCTCTTCACCTTGTCACTAGACGAGCTCTCAGGTCCAAGCCACCTGCAGATCCTGCTGTCAGCTCTTCGTTCTCGGGGCTCTGAAAGGCCGACCCGTAAGAGGCCCCGGAGACTCTGCCTGGGAGAGTCTTTCGGTCTGTTTCCGCTCTGGTTACCGTGATGGCTGTTTACACGGCCTTCGCGGACCATCCCTCAGGTTCTTGTAGAGAATCTGAATCCTTCTCCTGTCATCTACATCCCCTTACCTCCGCAACGCCTGAGGCCACCGGGGGGACAGTGGGTACCGAGCAGAGGCCTGGTGTTTCCCTGCCGGAGAAGCCCCTCGCCCCTCCTTCAGTTCAGACGACCGTGTGCGGGACAGGCGGGCGGCAAGAGCCAGGCTGACAGCTGAGAGCTCGGAGGCCCGAGGGCTGCGCCAGGCTGCTTATCTGGCTGGGCCGGCTGAGCGGGGCCGGTGGAGGGGAGATGGCTCACACACGGGCTCGCCTTCCGTCAGGTCTGCAAGCCACGACCCCTGTTTTGTCGTCCAGGCTCTGTGCTAGGCTGTGGGCCCCCGGGGCTGAAAAAGAAGAGTCTGCGAACTTCGGCAGCTCGTGGTCGGTGGTGGAGAGATGTACGGGAGGAGGGCAGAAGGTACGGGGTGCCGATTATGACCGTCGCTCCTAACGGTGCGGGTTTTGCCAGCGAGCTGTGGCTTGTGCTGGACACGTGCTGGGGAGACGTGTGCGCTCGGGAACGGGTACAGCTGCTCTGATAAGGCACCCTTCCCTGTGGGCCAGCAGAGATTTCTTCGGGCACCTGATCTCCTGTCCTTCCTTGCCACCATGACTCCTCGTAGGATTTGCTCTATTCTTAGGGGAACTCACGCCGGGCAGGTGGTCACAGAACGTTTTGGTAGTGGCATGCCCGACACATTTCTTTTTGGCTCTATTGCAGGGTAACTAACAAATAAAAATGGCGTATATTGAGGGTGTTCGATGTGATGATTTGAAATACAAATGCATTGTGGTATGATGAACAGTCAAGTTAATCAGCACATTCATGACCTCACACGGAACTTTTTTTTTTTTTTTTAGTGGTCAAAGCACTTGCCATCTACTATCTTAGTAAATTTCAAGTCTACAATACAATATTATCGACTATAATCACAATGCTGTATATTAGCTCCTCAGAACCTACTCAGCTTATAACTGGAAGTTTGTACCCTTTGATGAATGTCTTCTTACTTCCTCTACCCCCTGCCTCTGGCAACTACCCTACCACTCTCTGGTTCTAGGAGTGTGCTGCTTACACATCACACGTATAAATTGAGGCTATGCAGTATTTGTCTTTCTCTGACTTTTTTTTCACCTAGCATGATGTCCTCCAGGTTTATTCATGTTGTTGCAAATGGCAGGATTTCCTTCTCTTTCATGGCTGAATAATATTCCATTGTGTCTATAAAGCACATCTTCTTTATCCGTTCATCAGCCGATCGATACTTGGGCTGTTTCCGTATCTTGGCTATTGTGAATGATGCTGCAGTGAACACGGGGGTGCAGATGCCTCTTCGAGATAACTGATTTCATTTCCTTTGGGTAAATACTGAGAAGTGGGACTGCTGGATCTGGGGAATTTCTTTCTTTCTTTCTTTCTTTCTTTCTTTCTTTCTTTCTTTCTTTCTTTCTTTTTTTTTTAAAGTAAATGCATCTTTATTGGGACTTTGTCTGCCTGGAGTTGCTTATGTGAGAAGCAGCTCAAATGTTAATTGGTACTTGAAATTTGGAAAGATGCCTGTATGGCTTGAGATCTGGAGTGCATACTTCAGCCTTTCTATCTCTGCGCGATATCTTTTTTTTTTTTTTTTTAATTCAAGTTAGTTAACATATAGTGTAATTATGACTTCAGGAGCAGAATTTAGTGATTCATCACTTACATATAACACCCAGTGCTCATTCCAGGAAGTGCCCTTCTTAATGCCCCTTACCCATTTAGCCCATCCCCCCACCCACAACCCCTCCAGCAACCCTCAGTTTGTTCTCTGTATTTAAGAGTCTCTTCTGGTTTGTTTCCCTCTCTGTTTTTATCTTACTTTTGCTTCCCTTCCCCTATGTTTATCTGTTTTGTTTCTTAAATTCCACATGAGTGAAGTCCTATGATTTTTGTCTTTCTCTAATTTCACTTAGCTTAATACCCTCCAGTTCCATCCACGTTGTTGCAAATGGCAAGATTTCATTCTTTTTGATCATTGAGTAATACTCCCTTGTATATTATATATACCACATCTTCTTTATCCATTCATCAGTCAGTTGTCCTGTATCTTAATATATTTATCATTCCTCTTCAGAGAGGGGTTATCTGGCCTCTGGTGCCACTGTTTTCAGGAGCTCTGGAGGATGACAACTTATTTCCTTGAGATGTTTCCTAAAATCATCTCCCCTTCAAATTTTTTTAAGTCTGAAAATTCTATATATATGCTCGAAACTTAGTGACACCATAATGATAGGCATTCCATTTATTTACGTGTTTCCATCTAAAGTTTATGCTAATTCAATCTTTTCAGTCTAGAGGTTTGCAAATAATGTGGGTCAGATCAGGTTTGTTGCTGTGTGGCCCATGGACCAAGAATGGATTTTGCATTTTTATTTTATTGTTTTTATTTTTATCTACTTTTTAAGGTAAGAAATAGAATATTTATTTTATTTTATTTTTATTTTTAATGTATGTTTTATTTTATTTACTTTTTTTGTTTATTTAAATCCAAGGTAGTTACCATATAGTGTAGTATTGGTTTCAGGAGTACAATTTAGTGTTTCATTACTTACTTATAACACCCAGTGCTCATCCCAACAAGTGCCCTCCTTCATGCCCATCACCCATTTAGCCCATCCCCCCACCCATCTCCCCTCCAGCAACCCTCAGTTTGTTCTGTGTATTTAAGAGTCTCTTATGGTTTGCCTCCCTCTCTGTTTTTGTTTTATTTTTGCTTCCCTTCCCCTATGTTCATCTGTTGTGTCTCTTAAATTCTGCATATGAGTGAAATCATATGATATTTGTCTTTCTCTGACTGACTTATTTTGCTTAGCATAATACACACCAGTTCCAAGATAGTTCTATTTTTAACTTTTCGAGGAACCTCCATACTGTTTTCCACAGTGGCTGCACCAGTGTGCATTCCCTTTTCTCCACATCTTCGCCAACACTCATTATCTCTTGTCTTTTTTGATAATTCAAAAACATCCTGAGGTGTGAGGTATCTCTGTTGGTTTTGATTTGCATTTTCCTGATGATTAGTGACATTTCATATACCTGTTGTCCATTTGTATGTCTTCTTTAGAAAAATGTTTGTTCAGGGGCGCCTGGGTGGCGCAGTCGGTTAAGCGTCCGACTTCAGCCAGGTCACGATCTCGTGGTCCGTGAGTTCGAGCCCCGCGTCAGGCTCTGGGCTGATGGCTCGGAGCCTGGAGCCTGTTTCCAATTCTGTGTTTCCCTCTCTCTCTGCCCCTCCCCCGTTCATGCTCTGTCTCTCTCTGTCCCAAAAATAAATAAAAAACGTTGAAAAAAAAAATTAAAAAAAAAAAGAAAAATGTTTGTTCAGGTCCTTTGCTTATTTTTTGAGGGTTTTTTGTTTGTTTTGCTATTGAGTTGTAGGAGTTCCTTATATATTTTGGATATTAACCCCTTATCAGATATAGTTTGCAAAAATTATCTCCCATTCTATAGGTTGTCTTTTCATTTTGTTAATTGTTTTCTTCCTTGTCTTTGGTATGCTTTTCTTTCAGGTCTGGACTTGGTTGAGCCTGATGATGGAAGGAGACATGAGGAACAGGTAGCCTTTCGCTATTCAAATAATATATTTTTAAAATTGTATTTTTGAGAGCCGTAGGTACTCTTTCAACCTCTGTATGCCCTTTCTGGTCTTAGTGTGCTGGAAGGGGCTCCAGGCTCATCAACAGCCAGATGAGGAAAGGGAGGGATCATTTGCTTCTCTCTAGGAATTTCTTCTCCCCAGTGATCAAAATTTTTCATGGTTTCCTCATTTGAGCCTGTTTTGTGTGTGTGTGTGTGTGTGTGTGTGTGTGTGTGTGTGTGTGTTTGTTTTTGTTTATTGCTTCTGGAAATACACAGGTAGTAAGACACAGGTACCACCCTAGATTGCTTTCCAGGGTCATTGGGAAGAAAGACATGACTATGGGTAAACTGTGGGACTTAGCGATAAATGCTGTCCTGAAGCCTTGAATGAAGTGTTACTGTGGCATCTTGTTCACACCATGCTATCTAGAAATACCCCGCACTTAGAAAACTCCTAGTCTTCATTTCAGACTCTATTAAAAAATCACCCCCTCTGTGAAATCCCCTTGATTACTGCATGAACCGTTGGTTATTTTATCCTTGGTGCCTGGGAGGACTTCATTCAGTCTTCCAAGATAGTACTTATAGCCGTGTCTTACAATTTGTTCATGCTCAGGTATTTCTAGCAAGTCTATGAGGCAATATAGGGCAGAGCTTGTATCTTCTCGTCTGAGAACTCAGACACTCCATGGGGGGAATGTATGTGTAGCATTCTGCAGAAAACATTTCTCTAGAGACCACTAGCATTTCCACCATGGCTTCTGAGATCTTAACTACTTTAGCCCAAGAACTACTCAGAACCAGTGATGGCCATGGGTTTGGTAACTAAAATTTTCCAGTGATTATTTGAGCCATGTTATGTGGCATTGAGGACCAATCAGAGTTCATTATTTGAGTTTTGAGATTTGCAATCCTGGATATTATATATATATATATTATATTATATTATATATATATAATATAATATATATAATATTATAATATATATATTATATTATATATATAATATAATATATATAATATAATATTATATATATTATATTATATATATATTAACATTTATTCATTTTTTGAGAGACAGAGAGAGACAGAGTATGAGCGGGGGAAGGCCAGAGAGAGAGGGAGACACAGAATCTGAAGCAGACTCCAGGCTCTGAGCCATCAGCACAGAGCCTGACGCAGGGATCGAACCCACAAACGGTGAGATCATGACCTGAGCCGAAGTCAGACGCTCAACTGACTGAGCCACCCAGGCGTCCCTCTATTTATTTAAGTAGAAAGATTTTAATGGAACCGAGTAGATGGCTACTTGAGCAGGGAGAAGCTCAATAGATGATACTGAGAAAAGTGATCATTTGGTAGAATGCGTTCTATGCATCTTTGTGTGTATATAAGGCACACACAGTTCAAACCACTACTGAGGAATAGATACTTCAGCTTTCTCACCAAATAACGTAAGAAATGCAGTTAGAAGCCTCCACATGACTTTCTCCCTTGTGGATCCTGGCAGTGTGTTACGGTCAAACATATATACAAGGTTCAACCCGATTTGTCTGCATAATACTCTGGCCTTGGTTTAGATGGGTGGTTCTCAGTGGGGGAAGTGCTGCCCCCTAGGGTCGCTTTGGGAAATAGTGAGGATGGTTTTGGTGTCACCGCGATTGGAGGTTACTGTTGGCTCAGTGGGCACGTGCTAGGGACATCAGACTTCCCTGTAGTGCATGGATAGTCCCACAGAATGAATCTTCCTCCTGCCTGACTCTTGAATTCTGGCTGAACATTCACATAGACGAAAAACCCATTTATAATGATCCAAGTCTGGAAGTTAACTTTATTTTCAATACAGATGCTTCAATCACAAAGGTCTTTTTTGGGTGCACTTTAAATACACTTTCCCAGGAATGCAACTTCCATGTTATTGAAGAAAGATTGCCTTTTGATTGGTTTGCACATTTTACCCAGGGTCGTTCGCCATTTTGGAAACGTGCCATTGATGGCATTGCTGCTTATGGTGTTTCAGCCACTGATGGACATGCCTCTGTCCTTCTGCATTTGGAGCTATGGCAGCCATGCCGACTCCATGAACTTGTACTAAGATACTTTGATAGCCGTGATTTCAAGATGTCGGCATAAGGAAAAAATGCCTGTAATGTTTGTTGAGTATTTTGTTATTGCTCTTAAGTCCATACTGATTCATGAGAAGTACGTTCAAGCATTTAATGATTTTGTTTATCTTTTAATGTAGTTGTGTCAGAAATACGTATATGTTGAAATTCACTTAATTTCGTTATAGCCTTATTTTCTTTTTTAATGTTAGAGCATTAAGTTTTTTTTTCTTTTTGCAATTACGTATGGTGGCTCATACTGTGAGTTTTCAGTGAAAAATGTTTATGTTTACTATAAAAATGGACTGGCAGGATTGACAGTGACAGATTTCAACAAATGAGGGGCAGCTGGGACACAGGAAAGGCTGATCTTCTGAGTAAGAAATGACATCCAACTGGATCTCTGGGGGCTATTGAAAGTTTAAAGTCAGAAACTTATAGGGTAGAAAATTGGAAGGAGTTGACATCTTTAGTAATACCAATGTTTGCTAGGCACTTTCACTGTTCTGGATACGTAGCTGAGAAATGTGCCTTTTTATGGCCTCTCACTTAGGTTGTAGGCACGCCGTTGTCCTCACCGGTAGCCCTGGAATGTGCCCCAGATGACACTGGCCACGGGGCAGAGCCCACGTTGGAATCCATGTTTGTCACCTACAGAGCCTTCCCTCTTCACTGTATAGAGTTTAGTCTGTAGAAAAGAAACTTGAACTCATCTTGGCAGCTCCTGGACAGGGTCTCTGCTGGATGACTTGGTGGGGGGGGGGCACCTGACAAGCTTCGGGGTTTGCACTTCTGTCTGCCCCCAGCCGTGGCTGCGATCTATAGGAAGGCTGGCCTGGGTGGGCATTTAAGAAGGGTATATTTCCTCTTCCACAGGCCTGTTGCCTTTCTTGAAGACATCTGGGGGGCATATTCATTTTGAAATATTTTACACGTGGGCCATATTTCAGCAATTAAATAACATGAGTACCATTCAGAATGTAGAATCGGGGCTAAAACCTGGAGTTCTGTATCAGAGTTGACCTGAACACAGGAAATACCTATTTTATGACGGTTAATAGACCATCAACTAATAGCTGTTATTAGTATGAAAAGTTTTTGTTAGTTATAATAAATAGACTACTCAACGTTGCTCTATCTTGCATGATTCCTTCCAGATGGAGTTAGTGACTTGGGGGAGTGACTTTCTGTTTGCAGCTGGTTGGTTACATGTCCCTTAGGTTTCACTGGGGATGTGATGGGTCTGGGGGCACAGTTGGTGAGAATAGGAGTCCTCAGGGATCTGTGGAAAGTACCTGAGCATTAGCAAAATCAGAGCCTGCACCTGGCTGCTGCCATCAGCTGGGGCCACTTTGGAGGCACCGGCCCCTCAGCCAGGGGAGACTTTAGGAAAAGACCTAAGGAAGATCTTCCTTGACTCCAGAGAAACCGCTGAATGGCCTCATCAGGAGAAGTCTGGTGGTGTTGTGTTGGGAGTCAGATCCTCATTGGTATGTATTTATATCCTCCACGAAGAGGCTGTGCGGCATAGTGACTCAGTGGGCTCTGGAGAGAGGTGGTTGTTTTCAAGGTGCATAAGCCCAGGTAAGCTGCCTAAACACTCTTTGCCTTGGTTTCCCTTCTCAAAATGAGGATCAGGTGCACCTGGGTGGCTCAGTCAGGTAAGCGTGTGACTCTTGGTTTTGGCCCAGGTCACGATCTCATGGTTTCGTGAGTTTGCGCTCCGCGTCGGCTTGCTGGGGATTCCCTCTCCTCTCTCTGCCCCTTCCCTGCCCGCACTGTCTCTTTCTCAGGTACATAAATAAACTAAAAAAATAAAAATAAAAAAAGGAGAAAGTGGAGCTATCTCATAGGTTACTTGTTGGATTAAATGAGATAGTTTATGTACGTTGCTTAGTAGGTGTCTATTGACTAGTAGATGCCACACTGAGCACATGATATGTGCTTAATAAATGTTAAATGGTTTTATTATTCTTCATTTGAAAATGGAGATAATAAAAGGCCCTACCTCACAGAACTTTTGTGAGGATTATATATATATATATATATATATATATATATATATATATATATATATATAAAGTGACCAGGATGGTGCTTGCCATATTGTAAGCAATAAGTGTTAGTTATTGTTATTAATAATGTTATTATTACCATCTTGAGGGAATTACCAAATTTTAAGATTCCAGCACAGTAGCAAATTTAAAAACCGCTCCGATTTAAATATTTTCATACTAATACCATGTGTTCTGATATTTGATTTGCTAAACATATGACAGTGACATGTTGTATAGGACACCTTTGCCACTCTAATGACAGCACTCAAAAACTCCCCTGTTGCTGCCCATCAGTGTTCCAGTGGAGTTGTCTTTGAATATATGGCTTTCTTTAAGGATTAAAATAAATGCGGGTGTCCATTGCTAAAGTATACTTGACTCTCTGAGATATTTATGAGAAGTGGGCACTGGCTCTGTGTGTGTGTGTGTGTGTGTGTGTGTGTGAAATAACTGAGAAAACAATTAGGAAAACAGTGGGCTGAAAATTAGAGAAGCTCAAGTGTGACTTGGAAGAAAGCTTAGAGGTTTTCTATTCCGATGTTTCCAGTTTATAGACAGCTCCCAGGAGTTGGTTAACTTGCCCACGGTCAGGCAGCTATTTCGTGGCAGAGCGGTGGCCTAGTCATTGGCCAGTGCTTATTTGGTGATTGGCTATTTGATGTGTTAGGGTCCTCGGGGTTGACGGAGCTGGGACCAGAAGCTAGCTCCACTCCATTCTGTCTGGCTCCACGGGGTCCTCTGAGGGGCTAAGTGAGGGGATCTACAAATGGGCCCCAGTCCATGACCAACCACTGTTACGCTATCATTTGGTCTTTGGACACCTGCAGGATAATGACGGAAGAACGCTGTATGCAGAATCAAAAGATCCCAGGCCCACCCCCGGCTCCACTTTTCTCCCCGCAGCAGTGGGCACACTGCATCGGGTTTCTTGAGGTAGCATTTGCATGCAGTTACCTTTCTAGGTCTGTACTTCTCCGAGTTTTGACAAATGCGTGTAGTCCTGCATCGTCACCATAATCAGGATAGAGAACAGTCCCCCCACCCCAGAGTCCCATTGTGTTTTTTGTCTTCAGCTTTTCTCCCCCAGTTACCAATTTCTGGCCACCACTGATCTTTTCTGTCTCTATAGTTTGGCCTTTTCCAGAATGTCGTATAAATGGGATCATACAGGACATGACCTTTGGAGTCTGGCTTCTTCCACTTTAGCAGAATGCATTTAAGGTATGTCTTGGCTGCATTCTTAGTTTCCACAGGTCTTTGGGTAAATTGCTTAGCTTTTCAGCCTCAGTGTCCTCATCTGTAAAATGGACATACCACTTGCCTTGCCTTTGTGCTGTTATAGATGGGAAGAAAGAATGAACACAGATGTGCACGAGGTCAGAGGAGAAGCAAGTATACGGTCTTCTTGTTCTTTTTGTTACGAGACTGTCTTTTGAGCAGACTCTACTTGGAAAGGCAGTCCTGATTGACGCATAAACCCAGGAGAGCTTTTGTTCCTCTGGTGAGCAGAGTGCGTTCCAGCATCACTGTGAAACTCTCCCCAGCCGAAGGGCTCCACAAGCTGGTCCCAAGGCTTGAAATGTTACAAGAAGCACTTTCCCATTAGGGACTGTCAGCAGGGGAAATAGATCTCTGACACGTTGTCTCCACCACGCAACCCCCAAGGGGTGGGGGAGCCTAACCTGGGATGAAAGGCACTTAGAAAAACACTACCATTAGCACTGATAATAATTTATAATCGTAATAGTAGCGTGGAAAAAAATATGACTATCTAACACACGGAGCACCAGACAGTTTGACAAAAAGATAGGGCCTCCCTTGGCTCAAAATACACAGGGAGGAGTAGGAAATGCAGATTTGCGTTTCCATCTGAGTGCCGTGTGAATCTGAGTTACGGAACACATATGACCAACATATACTCCCTGGGCATTTTTGCCTGGATGTGGAACCGGAGAGGCCAGTCTTCGATACCGGTCTTCCTATTCAGTTGGTATGTAGATACCAAAACAGTAAGACAGGTGCATACCAGAGGAGGGAAAACCTGGACTGGGATTCAGGAGACCTGGATGCTGTGTCTGGCCCTGCTGTTATTTGTGTGATTTCTTTCTTGTTTCCTCACCCACAAAAGAGGGGGCTGTGGTAGGTCACCCTAGAGGCATCTCAAGCGACCCCTTGAAAGTTAGGGCCCCTGACTCCCAGCTCTGAGCTCCGGAGCAAAGGGCGCAGAAAGCAACAGCCCTGAGCCTTCGAGTGAAATCCTTCAGAGAAGCTCACTCTTTCCAGCACTAGCTGAATAAGATTCCAATAAACATATTGCTGAAATGTTTGTTTCCGGGTGTCATTTTAGACTGCAAGTAGCGAAAACAGATCCGGCTCCTATATATAGATACTGCATTTGGTTGTGTTCTGGGAGGCTTTTATTATTACGCTCCCTGGCCGGCTCCCAGCTGAGCTTTTCCCTCAGGGGATCGCATTTTGGAATCAGAAAGTCAGAGAGGATCAGTGACCATCTTAAGGGGTCCCATCCCACCCCCCACCCCTCTCTCCCCTCCCTAACGCTCTACACTGCAGGTGGATGCCAACGTGGACTGGCTCCTCCCAGTGCTCCAAGACTCTTAATAATAATGACAATGCTAATGGAAACTGACCAGCCCCACTATGGCAGCAAATACAAACAGTAACAGCCCTGCCGGTCCCTGGGCTTAAGGGAAACATAGTATCATTTGGGTTGAAATCAAAGTGCAGATTGTCATAAACAGCTCAACCTTTAGGTAAGAGGAGCCAGGGCCCTCTGTGGACAGAAGCAAAGAAAGAGGCTACCAAGCATTAAGGGTGGCTTTTTTGAGGGGGAGGGGGATGGGTGTCTGAATTGGACTGGAGTATTCTCCAGGGGAAGATAATGCTGGCAACAAAAAGTGAATGAAGGAAGGTGGAGGTGGGTGTGGAGGAAGGGTGCAGGTAGGGAAGGAGGAGGAAATCGGGGTTTACTTAAAGAGACAATGTTGAACCCTGGCAATCTGATTTTCTGAAACGTGTCAGATCACTAGAGCGAGCCCCTCCACTGAGTGTCCTTTGTTTTCTGTGCATAAAATCCAATCTCTGCCTCCTTTTGCAGTGGCTCTCCTCACCTGCCCCTCTGATTTCCTTGTGTTTTGCCATCATGGCTCTAACTGCCTTCCTGGTCTCCATATTTTAAGTGCCTCACCGCCTCTTCCCCTGTTTTCCTTCCTTTCGGTCTCATTCTTCCCTCCTCTCTTCCCTGCTTTTCTTCTTCAGCCCTTTCTCCTTCCAGACTCTTCTCTTTTCCCTTCGCCCCCACCCCCCCCTTCCATTTCACTCCTTTCCTCCTCAACCCGCCCCTCCCCCCTTCCCCCTTGCCCTCCTCTCTCCTCCCTCCTCTCTCTTCCCTTCCTTCTCCTTTCCCCTCGCCCCTCTGTCCTTCTCCCCTTCTTTCCCTCTCTCTCCGTCCCCATGTCCCCATCCCCTGCCCCTCTCCCCCTCTCTTGTCTCCTTCCCCTTCCCTCCCTCTCGGTCCTTGTTTATCTCTAAGCTCCAATTTCTCGCCTTATAGATTTACCTGCAGAACAAGACACCGCTCCTCTTGCAAAAACTGCTTAAGAAATCCATATCCTCTCCCTTCATTGCCTGGGCATTTCAGAAATGATATTCCTCCCCCAGCTACCCCCGTCAAAATAAAATAAATTCAGCCAGCTCCTGCTGTGTGTCCTTAAATCCATTCCCTCTGGCTTTGCTGGTTTGAAAGCCTGTACCCTAGAAGGGGCCTCCTGCATTTGCTGGCAACCCTGCTCGAGTCTGATCGCCACAGATAGTGCTTTGGAGTGAAAAAAAGGGGGAAAAACCCTCTCGTTGGAGATTTCAAAACAGATTCTACCAGCTTTCCAATCTGTGCACTTGCGGAGTGGCAGGACTTGGGGAAGAGGAGTAGGGGCTCGGGTGCTGGTGTTTGTCATAAACAAATAAGCCACAAAATTTGTGTATATATAAATGTGCGTTGCCTTTGGCGTATGTGGTGTCTCCCTCCCTGGCATCCCGGGTGGGTGCCGGGCACGGCACGTCTGACTTCTCTCACACTTTTGCTGGGGCATGATGTGCATGTGTGATGGAATTGAGGAGGGGGCTGCTGTGTGTGCGTGTGTGTGTGTGTGTGTGTGTGTGTTTTATCTGATCCACTTGACAGATTATTTGAATCCAGCCCACCTTTCCGCACATGTCAAACAGATGGGATCATTGTTACAAGCCTTGAGAGAGCCGTGGCTGAGCGGTGGGTAAGGCAGGGAGGGGGAGAGGGGAGGGGGCCGAGGGGAGAGAGGGGCACCTTCTAGTAGCTTTGTGTTTTCACACGTTGGAACTGACAGGAGCCCTTCTTCTCCGTGGGGGGGTGCTTTGGGGGGTCTGGGGCTGATGAGGGGTGGGATGGAAAGGAGAGCGAGAGGTGGGGTGTTGGTGGGCAGGGTTATGATGTCACAGCAAAAGTTACAACAGGAGGAAAACACAGAAATGGTTCAACATTTTTTTTTTTAAACTTTGGACTGCCAAGAGCTGAAGGAGAGTGGTGAGCAAAGGAATGAAGGGGAGAGAGAGAAACTAAACTGGAAGCTTGAGTTTTGTGTAGCTTCTTGAAACCTTATGAATGGATTACTGGCAGCTGAGATCCAGGAGAGACCTATAGGGACTGCAGGATCATTCACACATTAACAGGGGAGAAAAGCAGGCGGGATTCTTCCTTGCTGTGTTACCCCTCCTTCCTGAAATGAATGGTATGGAACCTTTTTCTGAGGGTCATGGGGGGTGGCAGGAGGGAGGGGGAAGTTTTCTTCTTTTCTTACCTGAGTATCTTTTCTTCATTTACACTAAGGTCCCTCTCCTTCCTTCCTTTCCTTCCTGGCGTTTCTCCCTCTCTCTCCTCTCTCTCTCTCTCTCTCTCTCTCTCTCTCTCTCTCTCTCTCTCTTTTTCTCTCCCTCCCTCCCCCTTCCCGCTCCCTTGCCCTGTCCTTCTCTCTCTCCCTTTCCTGTGCTTTTCTGTCTTTCTCTACATCACCCTCTCCTCCCTTCCAAAGCCCCAAACTGTTTTGAGCTGCTTCATGGTGGTTGGGGGCGGGGGGGGGGGAGGGCAGTAAAAAAGAAGAAGAAAAAAGGACTAAGTCAGAAGGAGTGAAGGGAGATAGGAAAATGAGAAGAGGAAAAAAGGCAGTCTGGGATCGAGGGATTTCTGTTGAGTAATATCCACGTGCCTGAACTGATCTCCTCTTTGGGGACTGACTTTGAGGCTCCAGAGGATGCTGCAAAGGGGAGCTGGGCATGCCAGGGAGCGGGTGATTAGGGCACAGCACTCTGAAAGCAAACGAGTCAGTTCTTAGCAGGGGTAGAGGAGTTTAGAAGGCGGTGAGGAGTCTCAAGGCAAAAGAGGCAGTGCGATCGTACTCCAAAGTATGTGGGCTGCGTGTTTTATGTGTGGGCAACACAAACAGGGGGTTTAGAACCGTAAGTAATTTTTCTTAGTGAATGAAGGACCCAGTCTATTTCTCTCCCTGTTCTGTACCCACCTGTGGTCAAACATCCTCACCTGTGTCAAGAATTCACAACCATGCTCTCGGTGTGCACATATGTGTGTGAGTGTGCATACACACGTACATGTGTTTTGGGGGTGGGACTCCTTGAGATAGCCTGCCTCGAGGCAAGCATTATTACGGAGGCTGGAGACACGTTATTTACTTCCCCAGCCTATCCATTCATTGGAAATCAATTGGAAAAAATAGCTGCTTGGGTTTAGCTGTTCATTTTTGTAAATTACTTATTTTGAGCATCTCATTTGCTTATTTGCGCACTCGGCATATGGTGACTTTTGGTAACTTCAGAGTGAGGAACTTCAGAGAGAATAGGAAGATCTACGGAGTACGATTCATGGCATTTCCATTTAATGCTTCTTAGGTCAGATGTGTCCATTTCTCCTTTCTCCCAGTGTCCGGTGTAAAGTGAATTTGGGGCATTGTTCTTTTGAATCCCAAATGATTGAAGTAGGAAAAAAAATACAGGAGGCTTGTGGCAAAACAAAAGAGAGAGAAGCAAGTGGTCCCTGAGAGGCTGGTGGGGGGTTATTAGACAGTAAGCAGATCTGTTCACAACACATGTGCGAGTGTGTGTGTGTGTGTGTGTGTGTGTGTGTGTGTGTGTGTGTCTGTCTGAGGGAGAGAGAGACAGAGAGAGAATACACACCAAAAAGACTGCTCCAAGACAGTATTGATTGTTATTGATTGTGTAGGCTGCGGCTGCTGAAGGAGAAAGCCCAAGATGTTTACCGGGGAAACCGGAAGTCGTGCCTGTCCCCAGTGCCTCAGTGAGGTGGAGAGGTTGTCAGGAGGAAGGAGGGGCAGGGAGGAGGTGGAGTGATACATCGAACTTATTAGCTTTGACATCATCATCGTCTTTAAATGAAACAAACAAGACGATAATTACAGGCAGAGGGAGAGGGAGAGAGGAGAGCAGGAGGCACCAGAGAGAACAGGTCCCCTGAAGTACATGCTCTTCTGCCTCTCTTTCCCATCTTCCCAGGGACCCACGAGACTCCCAGAAGGTGAAGTCAAGGGCTGTCAGACTCATCAGGTTATTAGGACACCAGACTGGCTTCCCCAAGGAGAACTTCACGGAGACTTACAACATACCAACAAGTTGGAAGGGGATTAGAAAACCTTCACCACTCCACACGCCCAAGCACCGGGCTGAGGGAAACACTGTGACCTGCACAGGCAGACTGGCAGCTGGATGGGCATCTGGCTGAGGAGGACATCTGGAGAGCAAAAGCTAAGTACCAGCTTGGAATTTTGTGCCCCCAGAATCCTTTTGCATTTTTAGAGAATAAGCATCAAATTCTGTGTCTCTGTATGCAAGTTCTTCTCGCGATTTGTTTGAAGGTTGCTCTATCTTAGGTTAAGGGCTACGAAAAGAACGTAACTCCTAGGGAAGGAAGAAGGAGAAAGCCATGAAAATTAGAAGATCAGCGTCCTTTGAATGACTTCAGGTAGCGAGGGGTATGTGTTGGTGAGGGAGTGTGTGTTTGAGAGGGACTTGGCTCACCTCCATCCGTGGGTCTCTCCTGTAGTATCAGCGAGGGGAGGGGCCAGTGAAGAAGGGACAGAAAAAGAAAGAAACCTGAGCCGAGTGGGAGGAGGTTCAGAGGAACCCGGAGAAATGAACTTCGTGCTGCACGGACTAAACTAGAGCCAGGAGAAGCAGGTCAGGGGAGAAGGGAGAGGGCAGCACAGCTCACGCAGCACAGCGCCCCGCGCAGGGAGCCCGAAGACGCACTCCCTGGGTGCTGCTGCTCCTGAAAGTTTGGTCCCTGAACGAAAACAGTTTCCCCGGTGACTGCGAATCCACTGCTAGCCGTCTCCTCCTCTTCTCCCCCATCACTCCGGTGTGGTACCCAGAAGTTGACTTCTGGTTCTGTGTAAAGAGCTGGGGGAGGTATGATGGGCCCAAAGATCCTGAGAATAAGCCTGGTGATTCTGGCCGGGTGGGCGCTCGGCACTGCCGGCTCTGAGCCGGGCTGGACACGCAAGAGGTCCCTGGCTCAGAGGGGACGCCTGAACCAGGTGCTGTCGGAAGGAGAACGCTGTTGGCTGGGGGCCAGGCCGCCAAGACCCAGAGCCGCTCCCCAGCATCATCTTTTTGGGGTCTACCCCAGCAGGCCTGGGGACTACCTGAGGCCCTACCCCGTGGGGGGGCAGGGAACCCGCCCCGCGGGACGCAGTGAGCCAGCTGCCGCGGGGGCTGCGAGCCCAGCTGGAGGTGTGGGGCTGAGGGGCACAGCTGAGCAGCCAGCCGCCTCGTGGGACAGGGATGGTCCCGCTGGGCGGTCTGAGCTTCGGGGAGACGATGACACTTATCTTGGTGATGGAGGATCCAAGGAGTCTCTAGGTGAGGTTGGGACTCGGGAACGCTTGGCCACGGCTGCCACGGCTGCTACCACCTTTGTGGGCCCAAAGGAACCCAAACCAGAGACCCAAAGCAAGGGCCGGGCCAAGACCAGGCGTCGTCGCCAGGTGGTGAAGGGGCAGGTAGGGGCCGTGCAGGGAGAGCCCGGTGTCTCTCCCCAGCGTCTCCGGCCGCGGCCGAAGCATCCCCTTGTGCACGGGGTCAGAATGAGTCCGTCGGAGGATGGCATCCAGAAGGGTGGAGGGGACCCCTCCTGGGAAGCAGAGTCCCAGGGAGGACTGCCTGTCTTGTATTTCTCCGGGAGGCGGGGGCGGCTCCTGCTGCGTCCAGAAGTGCTGGCTGAGATTCCCCGGGAGGCGTTCACAGTGGAAGCCTGGGTGAGACCGGAGGGAGGACAGAACAACCCAGCCATCATTGCAGGTAACGGCCCACTCCTGGGCTCTCCGTGGTCTTTGGGGGACGGCTGGCTTCACGTTTGACGGGGTTAGGTGAAGCGGGCACAGAGAGGAAGGGGGCAGGGGCAGGAAAGCCAGGAAGAGGTGGCCAGGGAGAGAGGGGGAAGGGCTCTTATTCATCAGCACGGCCGGACTCCAGACATCATCCACGATAATGACTCTAACCACAAGAGCATTGTCCCAATGAGTATTGATCTCCTGTGGTTCTGTACATGGCGCTTGCACTTAGCAGACCTTCGGCTCACTCCCTACCCCTCCTTAAAGGGGAAGGTCTCTGGGTCTTTGTCAATGGGGAAGAGGTATCGCCCTCTATTTCCCGTAGCCTGGGCACCTTTGATGCTGCACGTGAGGACGTGAGGACAAGGACCCGTGCAGTGAGCCAGGCCCGGGGTAGGGGTAGGGGGTGCCGGGCCGTGGGAGGGGCAGGGCTGGGCCGCGGGAGGACAAGGTTGCCAGGTGCGCAGCCATAAATCCTGGCAGTTCCCCTTGCTTGGAGCAGCCCTGGAACTTTGCAGAAAACCACTATCTGGCCCGGGTCCTGGAGTCCCTGTTGCCTGTCCTAACGGTCACGTATCCATCCTGAGAACAGCGGGGTCTGCTGGAAAAGGTGGGCGCTCCCACGCCAGGCCGCTGGTGTTGTTTGAGGACGTAAAAAGGAACCGTGTAGAACTCTATGGTTTTGGTCAGAGGTAACATCTCAGAACTCTACCCGGATGTATCTTGCACTATACCCAGATCTTGGCTTTCACAGAAAGTCACCCAGAAGGACAAAGAAAAGGATGGCATTAGGAACAACTATTCTGTGGCCTTCCTGAGGTTTCCAGCAAGCGGTGGGAGTTAGACCTGTAGGTCACCGTGTACGGTCTCATTATCCCTTTGGGTGCCCCCCATGATAGAGCCTCACACCAGGCTGGGCACATAGTGGATCCATTGTAATCTCATTAGTTTGTATCATCTACAATGCCCTTTGATGTTTGCCAGTCCTGTTTGCATCGATGGGGAAACCAAACCACGGGAGGTGTGCCAGACGCAGAGCGGGAGCAGAACCCCTGAGCTCCTGAGGTGCTTGACAGCTCCCCAAATTAAAAACTTCTCAGGTTGCCGGATGCCTACAAATAAGTTTCAGCCTGGAGAAAGAAACCTGGAGGGAGGGAACCTCTTTCAGTGGGGTGTTGCTGGAACATCCCTTCTGGACACGCTGTCTCCCCCTCTTTGGCTGCAATTTCTCCTTTGGAAGCTGGGATTCCCAGACACTGAGCACTCTAGAGTCTTGTGGTTTTGCTTTATTTTAGTTTTGGGTGGGAGAGGGGGCGAGAGGAGGGAAGAGAGAAGGGGCTGGGCTGTGAGATAGGTGGTGGCAGAGAGAGAAGGAAATCCTTATTCTGGGGCCAAATGGAAGAAATAATGAGATGATTATCTGATCGGAGTTGGCAGCTTCACACCTTTTCCCAGATGACATCTTCTTGCTGCCTCATCTCGCTTCCTAGTGCCCATCTGCCAGGGAAACTGTGCTTGCAGTCTAGACCGAGACCCACGACTCCGCTTCCCCCGCCTCCTGCAGTAGCCACGGAGGGACCTGGGATCAGTTCCCTGGCTGTGAAGAATTAGAGAAGGCTCCAACAGGAATATATGAGTGAGGCTCTCAGACACTGTTGCTTTCAGTTATTAAAACCCAGAGCTGAGGGAACAGATTCAGGCCTGTGGGTGCCTGCCCTCTGTCCTATCCCTTCTGTGTCCTGTCTCGTGCTCTGCAGAGAGTGGCATCCTGAGCTGATTCCAGTTCTGGCGCTCCGTGGGGCACGTCCCCACCAGCCCCCAGTGCATCTCCCTCCCTTGCCCACCTGTCCACCACCAGCCACCCTCCCTCCTCAAATGCCACGGCACACACACTCCGATCCTTCTCTGAAGTGCCCCTCTGAACTCCCTCATGTCCCCAAGCATGTAAAATTAGGCAGGAAATCTTTTGCAGACAGTGTAGCCTCTGGGGCTTCTCCCTCTTGAAATCAAAGTGGACCCCTGTGGTGTACTGGTATTTCCCCTTTAGGTCCACACCAGGAAGGTTGAGGGCAGGGACTACCCAGGTCTAGCTCCTCTCCACCTTCTGCCCTCTATCTTTCTTCAGAGTTGTGCACATCAGAACATCTTCAGGAAAGATTTAGGGTAAAAGTCTGGGAAAGATGGGGGCTGGGAACGACGCCTTCCTTCTTTAGGATTTTAGCGGCCGGGCTCCCGAGGGCATAGGCGTCTTTGTCCACTCACTGTGCTTAGCTCCTGTGGGCCCTGGCTGAGAGACACGAGGTGGCCAAAGAAAGGTCTCCGTGGGGATAAAGGTCTCTGATTGGTTCTAACTTGCTTACTCCTATCAACAGACCAGGCCATCTCCCCTCTCTTACCCAGCACTGGCCCTGTGGCAGGTCACTGCCTGTCCCTGGGCCGGTGGGCCTTCACCTGTGCAGAATAACAATTAGATCGTGTGCCTGGGAGCTAAACGTAATTCAGCCTTTGAAGTTCTGCTGCACCACTGAGGATAATCTGAGGTGCTAGACTTGACTCCCATGCTCTTTCCCAATGGCTCTCAAACCTCAGCTTCTACCCACTTAGCCCCAGCCTCCCAGTTCTTAGTCTCCCAAACTTGGGGCATTTTCCGTTCAGTAGAGACATCAAGCCATTCAGCCACACTGGCCATGGTGAAGGACCCCCCCCCCCCCCCCCCCCAGGGCCCCTGCCCCGCCCAAGAGATGTGGGACCTCAGGGAGTACTTCGCACGCAGGGCACTAGGTGGCAGTGTTGCTTCACGCACAGGAGAGGAGGCGGCTCCAGGGAAGCCACGTAGTGGGGAATGTGTCTGGTTTCTTGGGTTGGTGCCCTTGCCCTGGCCTCTGGGTTGTCTTGTTTCATCCCCTCCCAGGGTGTTGTTGGTAGGCATCCCTTAGGGTCGGCTTCATGCAAGTATTTTTTTGCAGGACCTGTGTGATAGGGCTAAGATGGCATTTTGGGGGTTATGACCACCCTGCACTTGTAGCAACTAGTAAAGAAAACAAAATCAACTGGAGTTACCTCCCCCTCCACCCCAAACTCCCACGTTCTTCCAAAATAGGAAGTTGAACTCCAGAATGGATTGCCGGAATCCTTTTATTTACGGCCAAGGGCAACGCAGGCCTCAGCCTTTCAGTGCTGAGCTTCTCTCTGGCCCCTAAAGGGGGCGTGATGGTGCCGACTCCCTACCCCCCACCCCAGAGGTAGGCACCCCCAAAGTTGCCTGTTGCCTGTGCTCTGAAGCAGGGCAATGGAGACCTAGGAAACGGGCGTGTGCAGCTGCTCCAGTGTAGAGGCCTCCCTAAAAGTCACTTCTCAAGGGCCTGGCAATTTAGGGACGTGGGGCCAAGGAGGAGTAGCCTGAGGTCAGGAGCCCATTTGGTTGGACTTTTGGAACTCAGCAGTGGACAGAAGCCAAATTCTGTCCCGTCCTGATGAAATCCTTAAGCTCCAGCACCCACCCCTGAAACCATCCTGTTCCTTTCCCTCCTTCTCAACTTCCTTTCCCCTCCTTCAACCCCAGCGTACACAGAAGAGAGACTTTTAATAGGTTGCTCCTCACGCATAATTGATTTCAAATGTTCCCTGCAGTTGCCCAGCTGAGTAACCACCTGCAGCTCCAAGTTGCAGGAGACTGAGTCAGTAAGTCCACGGCAGGATTAGAGCCTGGGCCCACGTTTCTTCATTCAACAAATATTTACTGAGCGCCTTGCCATGCAAAGCCCGGCAGGGCACTGTAGGGAATACAAAGATGTCTAAGAAACTGTCCCTGACTTGAAGACCAGTCTTCCTCCTCTGAGGATCCAAGTTTCAGAGCATATCCCAGTACAGAACTGGGGAGTCAGACCGGCCTGGCCTCAGATCCCACTTCTGACACTTACCAGCGCTCTGTTCTCGCAATCCGTTGAACCGGTTGGAGCCTTGGTTTCCTCACATTGAGAAATGAGATAATGTCTTGCGTTGTTTACATAAGTCATATATGTAAAGTGCCCAACACGGGGCTTGGTCCATGGTACTTAGGACTTAGTATTAATGGGGGGAGACAGTCATCATTAAGCGCAGTGGGCATGAACCTGCTCATCTTTGGTTCTACCCACCAACCTGTAATTTTTCCTCAGGTGGGATGTTAACTTTCACTTCTTAGGAATTTAGTGAGCTAATCTGTGAGACAGGAATGGTGGTAAATAGGAATTTTCACAAGATGGTTTCAAGATGATTGAGAACACTAGAATCAGATGCTTAAAAGAACTCTGTTTTTTAAAATCATGTGTTCTTTTTAGCGTGGGCAGTACTATTTTGAATGAACTGGACAGTGGCACTGAAGCTTCTTTGGCATCCCAAACCTTTGTGAGAATCTGATGAAAGCTGTCCTTACTCCTCAGAAAAATGTACATGTTCACATAGTTGACACAACTTTCAGTGCTTTTTGGGTTTTCTTGAGGGCTAGTGTCTAACTGGCCTTGTTTAGGCACCTTGATGACTCTGTGTTTTGTTTTGAATGACATCTAAGAAATGCGATTTCACGGGATGCTAAGATACCCCCTTCTCCCAAGAAGGGAGCTGCGTCCTCAGGGTAAGAAGTTTCATTGTGCGGAGCACGGAGCTTCACAGAAGACAGGTTCCCATACGCAGAAGTGTCAGTGTAGACGTGAAGAGAATTTAAAAGGGCCATATGTGCTCTGTCCCCCTTTATCCAGTCTTAATGACAGGGGAAGAGCCACATACATCCCTTTCTCAGAGCTCCTCTGAGAATGAGGCGTCTGTGACCATCTCCCTCAGCTGCCTCTTTGTATGTGACGATAGCGGTCAAAATCGGAGTGGTGGCCCTCATGGGACCCTAAGGAGTTACCCATTTCCTTCCACATTATAGCCCTGCTCCCTGGACCGGGACCCAGATGTACAGCAAAGTTATAGCACCCCTACCCTTTGCATGGAAGAGCCATGGACACGCATGCCGACGACAGTCCCTGGGGGTGGGTTTGCCCACCTTGGCGAGGACGAGATACGTGAGCGTGCTTGTGTGGACGAGGCATGTGCCCTGATGGTTGTAAGTTAGCATCTGCCCATGAGGACTTTGTATCTTGTGCCTGCATGCCCCTCCAGAAGGGAGGCGACGTCTAGTGTGAGAAGTGAAATGGGCTGTTACTCCGTCCCTCCTTTCACCGCTGCCTGCTGAGCCCCCTGGCCATGCAGCCTTCCCGATTCCCTGTGTGAGGGTGATCTCTGCTTCCCCACTTCCATAGCCCTTCGGGTGTGGTTTCCTGGGGGCACACGTTGCTTCCTGCCTCGTTAGCTCTGGCACATGTCTCGTTTCTATCTGCCGAAATTTCCTCAGGAGCCAAATTCATGTCTGATTCACTTTTGTCATCCCCAGATATCCAGCACGGTGTTAGGCTGTCACTTACGTCTGCAGGACACGTAAGGTAGACATTCGATTCCTGGACACCCATTAGGGATGAGAAAAATGGTGAGAGGAACTTTCTGAAACCGGCGGCTCTTTGGAGAATGGGGCCGTGGCTCTCAAATTTCGCTTTTGCTGACTATAGAGGTGCGTCAGGGGCTTGGGAGAGGAGCTGCCGGGTGCGGGGCCCCCTCCCACCTTCATGGGAGCAGCCCCTTTCTTCGGGCAGGGTTCCTCAGCCCGAACAGTAGCCTTCCACCAAACCTCCCTTCCGGGTCAGACTGGCAGCATGGACTGATGGCTCCCCCAGCCTTTTCAGGCTCCCATCCTATTCTCTCTCGTAGTTGTCGCCCCTAATTAATTCGTCGCACATCGATCCCATCTTCGCATCTGCTTTTGCACTGACGCAGCTAACTAACACAAATGCAGATTCTGATTCAGTAGGTCTGGGGCAGCCTGAGATGCTGCATTTCTAACAGACTCCTAGGTGATCCTGCTGGTGTGGGGACCGTATTTAAGTAGCAAGACTCTAGACTTGTGAGTTTAGAGCAAGGGTCAGCAAACTTTTTCTGTAAAGGAACAGTAGTAAATGGCTTAGGTTTTGCAGGCCATCCTCTGTTGCGGCTATTCTGTCATTAGAGTATGGGAGCAGCCTCGGACGATCTGTAGATGAACGAATGTGCCAGTGTTTCAGTAAAACTTTATTTACAAGAACAGGTGGCACGCCAGAGTTTGCTGCCCTGTGATATTAAGGGCACTTCCTGTATGCCGTCTGTCTCCCACAGCCCTCTCTTGCTTTGCTTCCTAGCTCTGTGCTGTCCAGAATAATACCAACTGAGGGGCTATGGCAGTATCCACACCTTCTTTTCAAGTAAAAACAAAACTTCCCAGAGATTTCCTTCCCACAGGCAACAAGTCCTGCTAATTTCTTGGTCTGATCATTCCAGGTGGAGTTTATAGTGACTTATTTTCTATTTAAAAAAATAGCATCAAAATATAACTTCTATACTGTCACATTTAAACTCTACAATTAACGGTTTTTCTTTTTTAAGAATTGGGAGACTTTTATCAATCTAAGTTTAGAAGGTTTCATTCTACCCCGAAGAGACGCTGTCGCCCTTAACAGTCACTCCCCATCTCCCTCCTCACCTTCCCTTATCCACCACCACCAGAGACACCGCTAATCTCTTTTCTGCCTCAACAGATTTGCCTATTCTGGGCATTTGGTATCTGAACCTGGCTTCTTTCACTGGAGGCTGATCATGTTTAACATGTGCCAGAGTTTCATTCCTTCTTATTTGCTGAGTAATAGTCCGTAGATCTGTCACACTGTATTCATCCATTCTTCGGTTGATGGACACTGTGGTGGCCTCCACTTCTCGGCCACTGTGAACACAGCTGCTATGAACGTTGTGCACAGGTGGACTTACGTTTTTATTTCTTTCGGTGTTTCACTCTGTGTTTAACATTTTGAGGCACTGCCAGACCACTTTCCAAAGTGGCTGCACCATTTTGCAATCCCCAGCCATGCGTGAGGGTTCGGTTTTATATTTCTGACCCTCAAAGTGAAAAGGGTTCCTGCGACTTCACTGATGATTAGGGCCATTGCTTACATCTGATGGCACCTGGTGGTCCTTGAGAACTGTGCTGTTGTCTTGTGTGGCGGGTAGAGACACCTGGATTCTGGTGCTGAGGTCTCTGCAGTCACAGGGAACCCTTACTGGTGGAGGCGGATGCTGTCATGAGGCTCCCTCCTCCAGCTTCTCAAGGGCACCCTAAAATGGCCCTTTCTTCCCTGAACCTAGCTCTGCATGGAGGGAGCTCTCCTTTGGCCTGAATTGCGTTGCTTTCTAGTACTTTCCACACACACATACACATGAGCCCTAAATTACATGCACATGGGGAACATTCAGGCCCCCAGCAGGCATAGTACATCAGACTGTGATGGGGCAGCACCTGCAGAAAGAAAAGGAGAAGAGAAACAGAGGAGGAGGAAAAATAAAGCCCGTATGGCTCCCTCACAATGCCCTGAACTTTCTCCTGGGTTCCGGCTTTGGGTTCATTGCTGTCGCCCTGTGAGCCATTCTGTTCAGGGCCTAGTGTCTGACTCACAAGGGGCAGATTTGGGGCTTAGGGGCCGCCCAGGTATCTGTGGGGGAAGGAGAGTCACTTCCCAGTGGTAGCACAGAGGAGTTTCCTCTGAGTACGACCATGTGACCATCCTCCTTGTCACACTCCAGCGTCAGGCCTGACCCCTGTTATTATCAGTTATTATTAGGGCCTTTCCTGTCCTCACCCGCAGCCTTAAGTTCGTGCCTCTTAGCCCTTCTATGATCTCAGGGAGACAAGATCCTGAGGACGGGCTTTGAGTGACCTGCGCGGTGCCATTAGCCGCTCTCTCCCCGTCCTCTGTGAGCCGTGTGTCCTCTCCCAGTTCTCAAGGATGACCCGCAACCCGTGAGGACTCTTGGCATTGCCCTTGGCTGGAGCACAGGTTGTCGAGTTGGAAGTGCTCAAGAGTGTCAGGGCTGGGAACCAGGAATCCCCTTTGGCAGCCCAAATAAACTCATCTGCTGTTTGTCACCTGCAACACTTTGTCCTTCCTCCCTGCCCTGTCCTTCACACTCTTCTTTATTGTTCCTCTGCGGCTGCCCCTCAGAGTCATTCAGAATGTGTGCCCTTGGCTCCTTCTTGTTCCCATCGTAGTCTGCTCCTCAGGGAGGCCAAATAAAGAGGAGAGGGAGGCTGCACCTTAGTTTGGATTCTGAACATCCGTTAGCTTCAGTTCCTGATGCCATAAATAGATACATAAACTCCATGCTTCTGCTCTCCAGTACATGGAATCTGGTTACTCTCAGGGCTCGTTGCATCATACACACTGTGACCCTGGCACCTTCCAGAAAGCATATCTTAGGCTAAGTTTGTGTCCGAGAAGTAACAACATCCTCTCTTTCCCATGTTCACTGCCTACTTTAAAACAATCCTATTCTTTGAATTTAATTATTTATTCAGGGATTTTTAAAAACATTTTTTTTTGTGAAATTTATTGTCAAATTGGTTTCCATACAGCACCCAGTGCTCATCCCAACAGGCGCCCTCCTCAATACCCATCTCCCACTCCCCATCAACCCTCGTTTGTTCTCAGTTTTTAAGAGTCTCTTATGCTTTGGCTCCCTAACATTTTTTTTCTCCTTCCCCTCCCCAATGGTCTTCTAATAAGTTTCTCAGGATTCACATAAGAGTGAAACCATATGGTATCTGTCTTTCTCTGTATGGCTTATTTCACTTAGCATCACACTCTCCAGTTCCATCCACGTTGCTACAAAGGGCCATATTTCATTCTTTCTCATTGCCACGTAGTACTCCATTGTGTATATAAACCACAATTTCTTTATCCATTCATCAGTTGATGGACATTTAGGCTCTTTCCATAATTTGGCTATTGTTGAGAGTGCTGCTATAAACATTGGGGTACAAGTGCCCCTATGCATCAGTACTCCTGTATCCCTTGGGTAAATTCCTAGCAGTGCTACTGCTGGGTCACAGGGTAGGTCTATTTTTAATTTTTTGAGGAACCTCCACACTGTTTTCCAGAGCAGCCGCACCAGTTTGCATTCCCACCAACAGTGCAAGAGGGTTGCCATTTCTCCACCTCCTCTCCAGCATCTATAGTCTCCTGTTTTGTTCATTTTAGCCACTCTGACTGGCGTGAGGTGATATCTGAGTGTGGTTTTGATTTGTGTTTGCCTGATGAGGAGCGACATTGAGCATCTTTTCATGTGCCTGTTGGCCATCTGGATGTCTTCTTTAGAGAAGTGTCTATTCATGTTTTCTGCCCATTTTTCACTGGGCTATTTGTTTTTCGGGTGTGGAGTTTGGTGAGCTCTTTATAGATTTTGGATACTAGCCCTTTGTCTGATATGTCATTTGCAAATATCTTTTCCCATTCCGTTGGTTGCCTTTTAGTTTTGTTGGTTGTTTCCTTTGCTGTGCAGAAGCTTCATGAGGTCCCAATAGTTCATTTTTGCTTTTAATTCCCTTGCCTCTGGGGATGTATCAAGTAAGAAATTGCTGCGGCTGAGGTCAGAGAGGTTTTTTCCTGCTTTTTCCTCTAGGGTTTTGATGGTTTCCTGTTCTCACATTCAGGTCCTTTATCCATTTTGAGTTTATTTTTGTGAATGGTGTGAGAAAGTGGTCTAGTTTCAACCTTGTGCATGTTGCTGGCCAGTTCTCCCAGTACCATTTGTTAAAGAGACTGTCTTTTTTCCATCGGGTGTTCTTTCCTGCTTTGTCAAAGATTAGTTGGCCATACGTTTGTGGGTCTAGTTCTGGGATTTCTATTCTATTCCATTGGTCTATGTGTCTGTTTTTATGCCAATACCATGCTGTCTTGATGATTACAGCTTTGTAGTAGAGGCTAAAGTCTGGGATTGTGATGCCTCCTGCTTTGGTCTTCTTGTTCAAAATTACTTTGGCTATTCGGTGCCTTTTGTGGTTCCATAGAAGTTTTAGGATTGCTTGTTCTAGCTTCGAGAAGAATGCTGGTGGAATTTTGATTGGGATTGCATTGAATGTGTAGATAGCTTTGGGTAGTATTGACATTTTAACAATATTTATTCTTCCAATCCATGAGCATGGAATGTTTTCCAAGTTAGTTAATATATAGTATAATAATGATTACAGGAATGGAATTTAGTGATTCATCACTTATACCTAACACCCAGCTCTCATCCCAGCAAGTGCCCTCTTTAATGCCCATCGCCCATTTAGTCCATCCCCCCACCCAACAACCCCTCCAGCAGCCCTCTGTTTGTTCTCTGTATTTAAGAGTCTCTCATGCTTTGTCTGCTTCTCTGTTTTTATCTTATTTTTGCTCCTCCTATCCTGTGTTCATCTGTTTGAATTTTTTTAAAAAAGAGAACATCCAGGAAATAAATCCAGCGGCCAAACGAAAACATCCCAGTTGTCTTTATGAGGCAGCAATGAGTGGTGATGGAACACGGTTCTGCCCGAATATACAGTATGGTCACGGGACCTCCGAGTCTCAGAACATTTGACCTTGACATGGCAACCAGTTGGGATACCAAGACTAGTCATTTAGCTTATTTCTGGATTAGAAGTCCAGTTACTAATCAGAGGGGAAGTCACAGAGTTCAAAAGTTAATCAATCCATTCGTGAGTCATCAGTTGGGCGGTGACTCAGCATTTGCTCATTTTCGTACAGATCATTGCTGTACATTTTAGGAAGGTTAGGGAGGAACGGAGGTAGCTGGGTTCTGTTTGCTTCTTCCTCCACTCATATATTCACTCATCCAGTATATTGAACTTCCGTCAGGCGAAGTTTCAGGCGTTGGACCGTGTGCTGGAGAAGCAAAGATGGGGAAGCCAGGGACTGTGCCTGGAAGGCGCTCTGTGCCCAGTGCCAGGACCTGTAACTAATGATCACAGCCCAGCCGCTGGCCGGGGCCGGTTTACCCCGAGGAGCCTGAGGGTTCCCTACGGCCAGGGAAGGAGAGCTGGTGACCAGAGAGGCAGAGGAGGCCTGGGAGGCAGCAGAATTGGGGAAAGGGAAAAGGATGGGTTCCCAACATGTCAGATGGTGCAGGGGTGGCCAACTGGCAAGCCTGACATGGGCTCGCTTAGATCCAGCAGTTAGAACATCACTGGCGGCTGGGGCGCCTGGGTGTCTCAGCCGGTTCAGTGTCTGACTCGTGGTTTCAGCTCAGGTCATGGTCTCACAGTTTGTGGGTTTGAGCTCTGGATTCTCTGTCTCCTTCCCTCTCTCTCTCTGCCCCTCTCCCGCTCATGTGCACATGCGTGCTCTCTCTCTCAAAAAATAAAAGAAACATTGAAAAAATTCTTTAAAAGAATATCACTGGTGGCTTGAGAGAGAGTTTCCACTCCAGAGTTGGGGTCCTGGGAGGGGACGTCCCATTACCGTGAGTGGAAATATGAATGAATGGCTGGAGGGTGAAGACAGAGAGCAGAGTCTTTTTTTGAAAAATTTTTAAATGTGTTTATTTGTTTTTGAGAGAGAGAGAGAGAGAGAGGGAGAGAGAGAGACAGAGCACAAGCAGGGGAGGGGCAGAGAGAGAGGGAGACAGAATCTGAAACAGGCTCCAGGCTCTGAGCTGTCAACACAGAGCCCGACGTGGGGCTCGAACTCATGAACCACGAGATCGTGACCTGAGCCGAAGTTGGATGCTTAACCGACTGAGCCCCAGGTTCCCTGAGAGCAGAGTCTTGTGCTCTCTACAGAAACCCGGCTGTGAGGGAAGGGGGTGAATGTCAGAAGCAGACGCAGGTTCAGAGAGATTTCATTTCAAGGTAAGAGAGATCCAAGTCTCCAGGCCTTATTATAAAGCACTAGTAATCCAAAGGAGGACACAGCGGCGGCACCTGGGTGGCTCAGCCAGTTAGGCATCTGACTTCAGCTTAGGTCATGATCTCACAGTCTGTGAGATTAAGCCCCACGTCTGGATCTGCACTGACAGTGTGGAGCCTACCTGGGATTCTCCCTCTCTCCCTCTCTCTCTGCCCCTCCCCCACTTGTTCTCTCTCTCTCTCTCTCTCTCAAAGTAGATGAACTTAAAAAGGAAAAACCCTAGTAATCTAAAGTAGGACACAACATAAATGCAGGGGAAAATAGCGGAAGGTGAAGTAACAAATGTAAAGTGTGCATACACAGGCCCCAGTCATTCCAAGACCTTACTGAAGAAGTTTTTCTTCGACAATAACTCATGGAGTACTTTGTGCCAGGCCTGACTGTGGTCACCACACAAGCCTGAACACATGTGCTCCTCAGAACAAGTCGAGGAAGTGGCTGGAGGAGCTGGAGCACAGAGCAGAACAGGGTAGGACGCTGCCCAAGATCACACAGCCTATTCATGCAGCCCCAGGATCGGAACCTGAGCGCTCTGTTCCTAGACGACACGCTTTTGCCCGCTGGGCCAAGCAGTCTCTAACTTCTGTGGCAGGAGCAGGAAGGAGTGGGGGGCCCAGCCTATCCCAACCGAACCCTTCCCTGTTTTGTTGTTTTGTTTTTTGTTTTTGCTCTCAGCAAAGGGCTCCATCCACACAGGCCAGCACTTAGGAGTTCCTGTCCCTCACGGAGACCCCTCGCCCCTACCGCCCTCAATATATATCCCATATAATACCAGGAACCAGCCACCAAATCATGGCTACTTTACCTGGACAGTATCTTTCGGACCTGTGTGGCCACTGCCTTCCTTTTGGCCACATTAATTGCGGACGTCTCTCACCTGACGGATCGATTCATCCCTTGGCTAATTGCACCAAAGGGAGTTTTCTCAAATACAAAGCAGCTCAAGTCACTTTCCTGCCCCGACCCTTGGGTGACCACACTGTGTGCTCAGGGTCAAGTTTTGCTGCCTTCATTTGCCACACGGGACCCTACTTACGCCCTCAGACTCGTCACTGCCCTCCAGGATTGACACATGCTCACAAACCCATTCCCATACACACACACGCACACACACACACTCACTCAGTTAATTCCTTCAACACCAGACTTCAAGCAGTGACACAGATATACCACTCTTTCCTGAACCTCTGGCCTCTGCCCTTTGCCCTTTTCCTCCCAACAGAAAACCGTTTCCCCAAACCCACATTCATCTAACTTACTCTAAGTCACTTCCTGGCTTTTTAGTTAATATGATTTCCTCCAGGAAATCTTCCTTGGTCTCACTGACGTAGGTTTGTTCTCTGCCGGGTTCTCCCAGTAACCTGTATTCAGCCTTATGAAGACACTCAGAGCAACTTCCCGTAATTCCCATTCCACGTTTATTTATTCAACAGATACTTACTGGGTTCCTACTGTGTGCCAGGCACTGTGCTGATGTGAAACGGACGCACGTGGCCCCTACTCCTGTGCCATTTCTCTCCCGGGCCAGCTCCCCACTGAGCTATAGGCTGCTTGAGGTCAGGGGTTGTCCTTTGTACATGGCTGCACCCATGGCACTGGGTGCATTATCAGCAAATAAAGCTCATCCAGCACAGGTTTGATGAGCATGAATGAATGGGTGAACACACGAAGGGCAAGATGTAGGTCTTGATGCAGACTGTAGAGCGAATTCTGTCTGGAAGTAGACACAGGAAGCATGGTAATCTCCAAGTCCTATTGATTTAGAAGGTGGCCAAGAGGTTTTAAATTCACGCAACAATACCCTAGAAGGAGTGGTTACTCAGCCCCCACTTCAACTTCCTCAACTCCCCAAATCTATCAATACTTGAGAGATACTGACCAAGGTCTAGTCTCCTAGAAAAACTGGATATGATTGCAACTTGGTTTAACTATGATTCTTTCTTTTTGTTTTTGTAAGTTTATTTATTTTGAGAGAGAGCATGTATGCAAGTGGGGGGGGGAGGGCAGAGAGAGAGAGAAAGAGAGAATCCCAAGCAGGCTCCACACTGTCATTGTGGAGCCCGAAGCAAGGGCTCAAACTCACAAATTGTGAGATCATGACCTGAGCTGAAATCAAGAGTCAGAAGCTTAACTGACTGAGCCACCCAGGTGCCCCTAACTATGATTATTTCTAAATTTTCAGAAATTATCTCTTCTATTTATTTGCTTCCTCTGGTTTGAACATATGATCTCTTTCTCATTCTCTCCCTAGAACTTTTGTTTTGTGCTTCTGTTAACATTAGAGAAAGGAAGGGATAGAGAGTATACCTAGGGAAAGTTAATCTTGTTAATCTGAAGGAGAGGCCAAGAAGGGACCTGGAAACTTTCCTTGGGTTCCAAGTATTTCCAGCCTTTGCTCCTTCTCTGGTTCCCTAAAAATCTGGAGTTATCACAAACGTTTTTTTTTTAGGGGGTAGAATTCTTTTAACATAAAACACAGGCGGTACCTAGCTCCATTATTTTTAATCTATTCACTCACTAATTTATTTATTTGACACATATTTATTGAATACAAAGTAGGTATTCAAGAACTATTTTGAAATAAGTTCCAACTTTATGGAGAATAATAATAAACACTAGCCATAGCAGAGATGTATTTTAGACATTGTTTGTTTCAAGGCACATTAATAATTTGAAATAATTGCACAATAGAATATCCTTATAATCCTTATGATTCTAGCCTGTGGCATGCGTCCTGTGGATGGAGGTAATCTTGGGCACGGCTCCCTCCCTGGGTGTGGCAGTCTTACTTCGCCCTTGGACAGAGTGCTGAGTGTTACTGGCCTGACCTTAGCCAGGAGCAGCCATGGCAGAGGAGGGGATGTGAGCAGGTGGCCCCACCCCTTCTGGCTTTCTGCCCACGGCAAGGTCTGGGAACTTAGGAGAGACGTGCCATATGCTGGCTGCAGAAAGCCAGGCAGGAAGGAGGAAGGCACCTGCTGACCTTGCTGTTCCTGGAACTTCTGTCACCATCCCTCCTCCTGGCCCTGCCTCCCACCTGACTGCAGACTTCCAGTCTTTTCTCTAGTCCAGAACCATGGTGGCTTCCACCTCCCTCTCAAGTTCAAGCTACTCAGCTCAGTGGCGGGAGCCCTCTGATTGCCTGCAGGCTTCTGGGGGCTCGGCTGGATCTTGATCATGTATGTGTCACCCCAGCACCCAAGACGGGGTCTGGAGTGGAGTGGGCACTTTGAATAGAATGAATTGAGAATAATCTAGCCACTTTCCACACACAGAACCTGCTCTCTCCTCACTCCCAGAGTCAACCGCTTTCCCAAGTCAGGGAAGTCTTATCTCTCCCCTCCACATGACCCCCCTCTTACCAGCTCCTGGCCTCTGCACAAACAGACTCCCTACCTGAAAGGCCCTACCTCGATCTCTTCCTCCATCTGAATTCTTTCTTTTCCTTTTTTTTTTTTTTTTAAATTCTTTCCTTAATGTAGTGGTTAGGAATTCAGGATCTGCAGGCAGGTGTTCTGGGCTTAAGCCCTTGACTAACTGTGTGAACTTGGCAGGTTAAAGTCCCCTCATTGGTAAAACTGGCATCACGACCATTTCTCTTTCATAGAATTGCTGTGATGATTAAATAAATTAATGCACAGCATGTGCTTAGCGCTGTGCCTGGGGCGTAGTGTGAGGTCAGTCGGTGCTAGTTGCTATTTTCATCCTTCCATGGTGATGCGGTAGCACGGGAAGGACCCAAAGCCTTCAAGACACTGCCAGCCGATGGGACCGGGGCTGGCTCATGCCCCTCTTCTCTGAGGCCTCCTCTGTCCATTTTGGTCCATGCAGATTCGCTTTTTCCTGAGCTCCTATGCGTAGATGTGCATGTATATCTACTGTGACACAGTTGGGCATTGTTACTTGTAGCGAAATCTTGATACACTGGATTCCAACTACCCAGTATCCTCAACTAACCATAATGTTTTAGTGGTTCCACTTTTTTAGGAGATAGAAGCATATGATTGCAAGATGAATTCAAAGGAGGGATCTAGTAGAAACAAAACCTGCCCATCAAAATGTAGGTTCAGCTCAATCCTTTCTACCCTCTGTGGACTGTCACAGGATGTGTAACAGTGAGAAGTGATGAGAAGGATGAGGACCTTGAAGTCCTTCAGGATGAGCCTAGAAATCCCAGGCATGGACTCTCAGAACAACATGGGCCTGGTGACAACCCAGCCCAGCCTCTACTTCACAGATGGGAACGTGAGGCCCAGAGAGGGAAAGGCACTTTCCAGACATCACACAGCAGTAGGCTGGGACCAGATTCCAAGTTTTTTGGTTCCCAATTTGGTACTATTTCAACTCTTCCAGGTTGCTTTTGGCCAATTTAAGTTTCTTGTTGGATGGGGAGCCTGGGTGGCTCAGTCGGTTAAGCTTCCGACTTCAGCTCAGGTCATGCTCTCATGGTTCGTGAGTTCCAGCCCCGCGTCGGGCTCTGTGCTGACAGCTCAGAGCCTGGAACCTGCTTCCGATTCTATGTCTCCCTCTCTGTCTCTGCCACTCCCCTGCTCACACTCTGTCTCTCTCTCTTAAAAATAAATAATAAACATTTAAAAAAATTAAATTTCTTAGTGGAAAACAGAAGAAAACATTTTAGAAAGACTTTCAATAAGAAAGGGAAAAAATATGATTTTAGTCCTCATTTAACCTGAAATGCCAATTAATCACCCATTTTCCTTGTTCTTTCTCTTTCTCATGCAGAGGCCAGGCAGCCAAAGCTGTGTCACAGCAGGGCTTGACTCATAGGTCAGCTTGAAGTGTTGTCTTTGAACACTGGGCTCTGAAGACTCACCTGGATTTAATTTGAGAGCACACACCCCGAAGTCTGTTTTTTTCTCAGACTTTCAAACTGGTAGAAAAGGGAGCTCTGAGCCTTTAGGATCTGATCGGCATAATATTTGGGTTTTGTGGGCCTTTGCACCCTAGAAAGCTGTCAGGGTCTCTGTGGGTTAATTTGTGACCACACAGTAGAGGCAAAAACGTTCAGATAGTATTAAGTAAACATAGACAGTATGTGTTCACCGAGTGAATATGAGACGTGTTGGACGAGTACTTAATACTGTGATGTCTCGCTTTACGAAAACCTGATATGCAAACATCTGACCTTAGTTGACTGATAAGTTGGGAGGTTATTTTCATTGTACAAGGATCTTCTCCAAGCTTCCTTTGACTAAAGGCTCCTGCAGCGCCTCTGAATCAAGTATATATTTAACACCATTTAAACACTTCTTTGATTCTGTAAACCATACCTAGCGAATGAAATGGCAAAGCAAATTTTTGAGAGAGATCTCAAAAGTATTTATTTGGCGGAGGAAAGGAGAAACCAGGATATTGGTGTTGGTGCTCTTCAGTTGGAATTTTAAGAGTTCTCAGAGGGACCTTGATAGAAATGGGATAAGGTTGCAGAAACAGGGCAGAAGCCCCCAGCTGTAGGTGCCCCTGTGACTCTGTCTCCCCCAGGACTGGCCTGTGCAAGGTACTAAAGTGTCTTCTCAAAGACAAAGAGATTCAAAACACGCCAGGGGTGGGATTTCAGATCATTCTCTTAGCTTTTGCACAGCCTACCTTCTGCATTTGGAGGCTGTGATCCTTTCTCTTGGCTTGCTGGAATGCCAAGGACTTGCTTTCCTAGGGATGCCAGTCTGCATCCCTAGAACGTGTTCTGGCAGGCTGAGATGCGTCTGTTGTAGTCTAGGTGGGCTGCTGAGGGAAAAGGGGCCCAGCCCACACCCCTCCCGAGGCAGACACTCATCGAGCAAACCAGCCTTTCCTCGTTCAGGCATTGATGGCATGTTCGCGGAATCCAGAATCACAGGACCAGCGGAGTGTGTGAATGAATGCTCGGGAAATTTCATACTGTTCATTCTCAAAGGTTATTAAAAGTGGTCGAAATTATGTTCCCCTCCCAAAAATCCATGTGTTTAAAATTACTAATTAGGAGACCGTTTTCTTTTTCTTTTTTTTTTTTACTGGGAATGAGTAGATGTAAGGAACATTTCAGCACTTTTAAAACTTCCAATATTTATTTCTTTATGTGGGAGAAAAAGAATTTAAATGTCCTGAGATGTCCTGAGGTACTGATGATGTGGTCGCATCATCTCACAACCCTGGCCGGCAGTCCCAGAAACGGGGGCTCCAGCTGAGTTCTTTTCTGGGTCCTCTCTGGACACTCTGGAACAAGGCAGAGGGAGAGCCACGATGGTGTCCACAGCCCATGTTCCTTGAGAGCAGCTCTGTAGGCCACTAAATGTGTGTCACCTCTGAGGCCTGACCTTCTGTCCGGAGCTCCATCACAAGCAAAGAGGCCTCCTTCGTAGAAATACTGGCGAATGTGTCTCCATCTGCTCTCCATGCAGTGCCTGGGGGTGGAAACCACCTGCCAAGGAAGGTCTGTCTGATTGCCACAGTCCCGTGGATCCCAGGAATACGACACCCCTGCCTCCACCCGAATAAAAACCAAGATACCAGATGCATGTCAAGCTCCCCTCCAGACACTGGTGCTCTGGAGCATGGCATAAGGAGAGCATGAAGACAGTGCCCACCATTCAGGGGTCTCTGGAAAGGAGACAGTCAGCCCCAAGATGCGTGTTTAATTGGAAGCCTGCCCCTCGGGCCACAGTCAGGAGGGTTAGCTAATTGGCCTCGTCCACAGAAAGACAAAGCTCCTGGGTCTGCTGCCTCTTGCTTTGTCCTACGGGTGGTAGCCGTTTAAGCACCCTTTCTCCCTTGGTACGGATCTGTGGGAGTCAGGATCATAAACTCACTGGCCACCAAAGCCTGACAATGTGTTCCCTGGCAACAGTGGCAGAAATCGGGACACCAGATAGGGGTATGTGTTTGGTGACACCATCATTACAGTCCCATGGGACCAGGGGACGCAAGCTCCCCTGACCTACGGAGCCAGGAGACCGAGGGGGCATCCCCTAGGCAGCAGCCGCAAAAATCAGGGCAACAGATGTGTCTGAAAGCTGCTTCCCGGGAGTTACTGGAGCTCGGGGCGCAGTAAAGAGCAGCACCGAGAGAGCCCAGCCAGTCTGCATCCCTAGAATGCGTTCTGGCAGGCTGCGATGCACGTGGGCATCATTGGACAGAGCATGTTGGACACCTGCCCCTCTGGCCAGCACTTGAATGTCAGCAGATGGGCTTCCTTCACTTGAAGTCTGGGCAACATTGGCTGCATCTGAGCTGGACCCTGGGCAGGTGAGTCAGAGCGCACCGACTCTTTGTGGATGGCTCTCAGATCGCTAGTCGTGTCTTGTCGGGACACAAGCCCCGTTCGTTTTCAAAGTTAGATGTTCTGGGGGGGGCTTGTCTCTCAAGCGTGTATCTTAAACGTTGGGGTACCCAGTGAGGGGCTGGAACCTTTCACTCCTCAGGGAGAACCTTTGGGCTTGAGTTCCCTCCTGGTTGTGGGTCACTATGCTGAGGATGGGGTTTGTGGTGAACCCGTCCCGGCCTCTCCTACCTGCTTGTTTGCCAGATGGACAGTCATCACTCAGCCAGGCTGTAGGTTTTTTATTTTTTTATTTTTTATTTTTTTAATACGAAATTTCTTGTCAAATTGGTTTCCACACAACACCCAGTGCTCATCCCAACAGGCGCCCTCCTCAATGCCCATCACCCACGGCTTTAGGTTTTATAAAGAAGAAATGGTTCCACATGTAGCTGCAGAGCTGGTGTGTCTATGGGAGGAAGTGAATTCAGGGTCTTCCTGTGTTGCCATCTTAGACGTTTGCTGAGTTTTACCTCCGTCTGTCTTATTTTTGAAAATTTTATTTATTTACTCAGTTATTTATCTTTCAGTTTTATTGAGACGTAATTCACCTAAAGCACTATCTAAGTTTAAGGTCTACAGCGTAATGACTTGACTGTATATTATAAATTACCACAATACGTCTAGTTAACTTCCATCATCTCATATAGATACAAAAAAAAAAGAAAAGAAAAGAAAAACGGGGAAAAAAGGTTTTTTTCCCTTGTGATGGGAACTTTTAAGATCTATTCTCTTAGCAACTTTCAAATATATCTTACAGTGATGTGAACTATAGTCATCATGTTGTGTGTTATTTTCCCAGTACTTTAACTTACAACTGGACGTTTGTACCTTTTGACCCCCCTTCATCCAATTCCCCCAGCCTCCCAAAAATATTATTTCTGTAGGTAGAATAGTATTCTACCAAAAATATATTGTTTGGGTGGACTGTACTGTTTTTCTTTTACATATATATGTGTGTATATATGTGTATATATATATATATATATATATATATATATATATATATACTTTAATGCTTACTCATTTTTTGAGAGAGAGAGAAGACAGAGCACGACTGGGGGAGGGGTGGAGAGAGAGGGAGACACAGGATCTGAAGTGGGCTCCATACAGGCTCTGAGCTGCCAGCATAGAGCCCGACGCGGGGCTCGAACTCACGGACCTGATCATGACGTGAGCCGAAGTCGGACACTTAACTGACTGAGCCCCCAGGCGCAGTCACGGATGAGGGTGGGAGCGGAGGAGCTTTATGTATCGAAGTCACTAGCTAGCTGAGCTCCATCCCTCACCCACTGCTGACAGAGGCCCGTTCTCAGAGATCGTGATCTGCTCTCCTTTAGAAGCCGGCTACTCGTAGTGTGGTATGAAGGCCAGGAGCGTTGGCTTCATCTGGAAGCCGGTTGGAAATACAGAATTTGAGGTGCCGTCCGGGTCCTACTGAATCAGAATCTGCATTTATTCGGGTCCCTGGGTTGTTCATACCCACAGTAACCCAAGTAAGTTGTTCAGGGAGATCTGAACAGCCCTGGACTAGAGTTGGCCTGTTAGGGGGTCTGTGGACCCTTTCAGCCTGAATTTGTAGGCAGACACTGTTGATTACAGGTAAAAGGTGGTAGTGTTTGGATTTAGCTCCCTTGCTAGCTGCTTTCTGAGGTCCTGTGCGGGCCATGGCTTCTGAGGTTGCAAATGCCTTTGGATTCTTGTCCCCGACCACCTCACTCTGTGCTTCCCCGCTCTCTCCTCTCCCTGCCAAGCCACTGCATTGACTCTCACCCCTGCCTGAGCGGTCTCTGGAAAGCTAGGGAAGCCCCCCATCCCGGTTCTGACCATCTCTGCGCACAGCGAGAGCGTGACTAAGGGGAAGAGTGGACTGCGAGAAGATGTTGACAAATGTGCTGGGAAGATGCTAGTGAAACGTTCCCAGGAGGATTTTCCCACTCTGTGCTCTAATTTATAAAAGCTTGGACTCACAGATAAAAAGCTGCGCCTAATCCCGTCTGGAAGGAAAGTTATCTAGAGCAGCTGAAAAACACCTCCCTGGGCTGCTTTTTTCACTTTCTCCTCTTCCTGCTGACATGGCCCTGCTGTCTGCCAGGTTGTGTGGTCCTTGATGAATGGCCTGTCTCCTCCTCCTTGGTCCTTTCTGTTCCCCTCATGGCCTCTCTGGGGGGGTAGGCTGTTGGGTAAGTAGTTCTGCAGAAGGCAGTAGATATACATGTTGGGTGGCTGGGGGGCGGGGGGGCGCAGGCATAACATCCTGAGAAAAGACCTTGCCTTGTATCAGGTTGATTTATGGTCATGACCTAACCTGGCTCTGTTTTTTGCTCATTTTTCTCATAAAAACAAACTTGCACCATACAGCATGTTTTTTTAGTTACCAGAGCTGATGACACTGTGCATGACTCCTCTGTTTTGTTGAATAGAACTTCACCTTCCTGGAAGCTGATGGGCCTTCTGGGAGAAGCAGGACTCTCCCAACTCTTATTCTCCCAGAAGTACAGAGAGAACTCTGCCGTGGGGCTTTCCTGAAAGTGACGTTCTGTGGCCATCCCTGTGCCAAGGGCAGGATTTCTGCCTGGGCCTTACCTTATCTTCCACCACCTTGGCTTGTGGTTGTAGTTAAACGATCCCTTCTGCGGGGCTCTGCCATGGACAGGTGCTCTCTCCAAAGTGGGGCTTTGCCCAAGAGAAGATGTCAGTCGGTTTTACTGCATGTGCTATAATGCATCTGTTAGGAGCCACAAGGAAGCAGCGTATTCTGCGAGGGTTGGGGAAAAGACGTCTAGCGTCACGGGACGTCCAGGCACTCACGGTTACACGGTGAAGAGAAAGCTCAGTCCCCGTTGTGTCATCCCTCTGGGTCACGTGCAGTTGTAGGGCTTTTAGGCCACACTGCCTGTCTCCCCTCCCCACGCCCCACCCCCACCCTGGTGGCGAAGGTTTCTTCTCTGAGTCAAGACTCATGACTCAGTTTGACTTGTGGAACAGAGTCGATGCAATGCGGGAACTACAACCCATTCCTCTCTTGACCCTGTGGGAAATTCATGGGTGTCCGAGACAGGCTCTTGCCCTCACAGCACCCTCAAATTGCTTGATGGTGTAAAGAAAATAGCACAGTAGCATGCAGCTCCCTGAGCCGCTCTGTGGGACGGTCAAGGAAGTCTTCACGGACAAGGTGGAGCTCAGGCTGACTTCCAAAGGACATGCTCATGGGTGGGGGGCATTTCACAGGAAGGGAGCTATATGGCATTATTTACGGGGCTAGGACATTGATGTCAGAAAATGACATGTTGACTGGAGAGTGGGGTTTAATTGGGGGCGTGTAAGAGAATGAATCTCTATGCATCCTTCTCGGCATTGGGCCTGCATAGCCTCTCATAGCCTTTTTTTTTCTTTTCCATTTACTTCAACAGTCTGAAATAAGTTCACATAATGTTCTTGAAACACAGATACTCCTTTGTTTTGAAGAAAAGGGTATGAGATGCTCCTTTCCCCCTTTTGTCATTACCATAAAATAAGAATGCCAAGGACAGGTTGATTCCTGACAGTTCTCAGAAGATTTTTTTTTTTTTAATCGCACTTTATATTGACTTTTATAACTTCTGGAGTCGATGATACTTTCCTCATAATTATGATGCCAAGAGCACTGTGGAAACGTAACTCCCTCTGTCTGGTCAAAACCAACTGACGGAAGATTCCAGTAGGGGAGAGGGAAGATTTCTGGCGGATCCTTCTCCACCAGCGAGCGGGCAGAGCAGCTTGAGCAGATTGGTTGAGAGGTGGGGGCAGCTCCTACCTGGACCACCCACCTCCCTTTTCTGTTACATTCTCTTCTAATACAGGGTCCCCTTCCCCACTAATACCTAATGGGGAAACCAAGAAAAGGAGAAAGTGGGGGTGGAAGCGACTGGCTTGGAAGGGAGTTTTCAGTTAAAAATTTTTTTAAAATGTTTATTTATTTTTGAGAGAGAGAGAGAGAGAGAGAGAGAATCTGAAGCTGGCTCCAGGCTCTGTCTGCAGTGTCAGCACAGAGCCCGACACGGGGCTTGAACCCACAAACCACAAGATCATGAACTGCGCCCGAGTACTGGCTGAGCCACCCAGGCGCCCCAGGGAGTTTTCCGTCGAGGGTTCTTTACGTGGGCCTCCCTTCCACCTTCAGTTGCTGTCCTGGCTTTGGGGTGAGAAACTCTGTGTTGCCTCAGGGTCCCCTAGAGTTGATGACTGAGTGTCATGTGTCACAGGAAGGCCTGTGGGACCACCCAGAAATCTTATGAAAGTCAGCAAGCCCGCCTCTCAGCTTAGGTACTGGGCAACGTGGACATGTCAGGCAGCCGGCCAGTCTGTCTATCCTGCACACGGTTTCTGGGGGTGGATGTTAGCCTCCACGGTCCTTTAAGACGGATCCCAGTCGCCTTCAGAGCGGTCCGCATCTTTGTTGCTGCCACGCCCACCAGCCTGTGTTGCTGGTCTTGCTTCAAAGCAGTAACTAGACACTTGTTTCTCAGTATTTGAGATATTTTAGTATCATGGGAAAAGCTGGGGCTTTTTGGTCAAACAGACGTGGTTTTGGTCCCCGTCTCTGGCCCTTCCTAGATGATAGACTGTGGATGATTTGCTTAACTTCTATGATCCTCAGGTTTTAGTCTGTAACTGAGGATCATAAAATCAGCACGTACACTTGTGGTAGGGTTTAACAGGGGTGGCGCATGGTAGGTCTTTCGTAAAAGGTAGTTGAGGTCTCTTTATTTCCTCTTGTCATAAGCAGCAGATCTCCTGAGCACAAAGAAAGAACCTAAGGAATGCAGAGAAGCAGGATTGTTCCTCGACAGGGGCCACATTGACAAACTTACCCATGAAACAGTTGTCTGTAACTCTTTAGCTATGATGTTTGCCACTATTAAAATCTCTCACAAACACTCAGGGAGACTGTATCCCAGTTTGAAGAAGGCTTTTCTCCTTGACGGAAATGGATTCTATTAATACCAAACGCAATTTATAGTAATAGAGAGCTGGATGCAAATGCTTTTTCCTGAAGACTCAGATGGGTACGCAGCTCTGTTAAGACACCCATGGTCTCTACAAATGAGTTTTGGAGTTTACAGCAGAAATACAATGAATCGGATGTAGTCCTCCAGTTTACTTTCCTTTTTCTCAAACCTTATGTTAAATACAAGGTAGGGTGCTTGGACAATTGTCAATTTAGCAGACATTGATGCATAACGGGAGCCAGTTCTGAGCGAGAGCTGGAAGAATGATTCTTAAAGTTTTAAGATGACGTGGTCCGAATGTTTGGCCTCAGTACCACCACCATTTTTCAAGTTACATCATTCAATCTCATTTTTCCGACCCGTGGGCTATCCTAGTTCAGTCTGGTGTTGAGTGATTTCATAAATCATGCTGAACGACTTGGTCCCTCTGTTCCTCCCAAGAATGTGACTTTGATGAATAAACACCAGTTATAACACGTTTGCTTTTATCACATATACATCCAAACTTGTAAAATCTCAGTGTTGCACAAGTTCAGAGTTGTACCATGTATGGTGTGTTGGCTTAGATTGGGTTGGTCTTATCAGCCTCCTCTCTGCTAGGCCGAGAAGAGAGAGGCCTGTTAAATGGGGATTTGGTCATTTTTCTTTTGAATCAAAGTCCATCTTGCTCCTACCTGGTGGAGTTAAGAAAGCAGGTCTGGTGTCCCTCCTGAGGACGTGTACATGAGCTTGCAGGGAGCTCTGTGATCCCCTTTGTGGTCAAAGGGGCTGAACAGCAGATCTGAGGTGGACAAATTGTGCTGAACTGGCACGGTTGGTTACTGGATGCTTAAAGTGGATAGGCATTTTAAGGCTCAAAATCCAAAGTGGAGGCAACATTTATCCTTTTTTTTTTTTAAGACTTAATATTTTTAGAAGTTTTAGGTATACAATAAAATTTTAGAGGAAGATACAGAGATTTCCCGTATGTCTTCCGCCCTGACCATGCATGGCCTTTGCCATGATTGATGTCACTCACCAGCATGGTACAGCATGGTACATTGTATTTTTTTTTTTACCAAGAATGAACCTATATTGACACAGCATCATCACCAGTCCAGAGTTTACTTAAGGGTCACCCTTTGTATTGCAAATTCTTTGGGTTTGGACCAAAGTAAAATGACGTATATCCATCATGATAACATCACACAGATTATCTTCATTGCCCTAAAAATCCTCTCCGCTCTGCCCGTTCATGTGTCTCCCCTCACCCCTGGCAATCACTGATCTTTTTAATACCTTCATAGTTTTGCCTTTTCCAGAATGTCATGTAGTTGGAATCATGCTGTATATAGATTATTAGATTGGCTTCTTTGACTTTGTAATATGCATTTATGCTTCCTCCATGTTTTTTTTTTTTTCTTTCTTTCATGGCTAGGTAGCTCATTTCTTTTTAGTGCTGAATAACATCCCATTGTCTGTCTACACCACAGTTAATTTATCTACTTACCTACTCAAGGACAGCTTGGTTGCTCTCAAGATTTGGCAATTATGAATAAAGCTGCTCCAAACATCTGTGTGCAGGTTTTTGTGTGAACAGAGTTTTCAGTTCCTTTGGGTAAATATCAAAGAGTGTGATTTCTTGATCATATGATAAGAATATGTTTAATTTTTCTTTTTTTTTAAATTTTTTTTTAATGTTTATTTACTTTTGAGACAGAGAGAGACAGAGCATGAATGGGGGCAGGGTCAGAGAGAGAGACACAGAATCAGAAGCAGGCTCCAGGCTCTGAGCTGTCAGCACAGAGCCCGACGCGGGGTTCGAACTCGTGAACCACGAGATCATGACCTGAGACGAAGTCGGACACTTAACCGACTGAACCACCCAGGCGCCCCTGTTTAATTTTTCAAGAAGCCACCAAACTGTCCTCCAAAGCAGCTGTGCCATTTTGCATTTTCACCAGCAACGTGGGAGAGTTCCTGTTGCTCCAGATGTTCCTAGCATTTGGTGTCCGTGTTCTGGATTTTGGCTCTTCTATGACATGTGTGGTGTTATCTCTTGGCTTCAGTTAGCCTTTCCCTGATGACAGATGATGTGGAGTATCTTTCCATATGCCTGTTTACCATTTGTAGGTCTTTGGTGAGTTATCTCTTATGATCTTTGGCCCGCTTTGAAATTGGGTTGTTTCTGTCATTACTGTTAAGCTTTACAAGTTCTTTGTGTGTCCTGGAGCAGAGTCCTTTATCAGATGTGACCTTTGCAAGTATTCTTTCCCAGCCTGTGACTTGTTTTCTCGTTGGTTTGATACTGTCTTTAGCAGTGCAATAGTTTTTATATTTATTTTTAATCGAGTCTTGCTGAGAAACTATTTCTTTCGTGGATCATGTTTTGGTGTTGCAGCTAAAAAAGTCATCACCAAATCCAAGGTCATCTAGGTTTTCTCCTGTTATCATCCAGGATTTTTATAGTTTTACATTTTGCGTGTCGGTCTATGATCCGTTTTGAGTTAATTTTGGTAAAGACTCTAAGGTCTGTGTCTAGCTTTATATTTTTGCATGTGGACTCATTGATCCAGCAGTTTGTCGAAGAGACTGTCTTTGCTCTCTTGTATTGCTTTTGCTCCTGGTCAAAGATCAGTTGACTCAATTTATGTGGGTGTATTTCTGGGCTTCCTGTCTTGTTTCAATGATCTGTAGGTCTACTCTTTCACTAATACCACACTGTCTTGATTACTGTGGCTTTATAGTAAGTCTTGAAGTGACATTTCCTCCTTTTAAGTGATAAGAAAATCAGATCACCAGCAAAACACACACATCTACTTTACTAGTCAGAGGGAGAAGGAGACACTTGGCAGCTTGTGTCTGTTTTCCTTGTCGGTCTTTACCGTGGTGGAGCTGGCTCAGACGGGCTCACCAGAACCGACAGGACACACTGAAAAGGAAAACAATACAAGACCACGACACCTCAGCTCTAGTGTATTCTCTGCACCCAGCCTGACACCCGACTTCTCAGAGCCTCGGTATCTTCATCTATACAATGAGGTGACCATTATCCTGCCGAGCTCATAAGACGGCTTTACCGTTTGAATGATAGTTACACCAGATTGCTTTGGAAAGCTCAAATATAAATCGGAGTTACCTTTTTTTTTTTTTTAAATGCTTACTTATTTATTTTGAGAGAGAGAGAGGGAGAGAGAGAGAATCCCGAGCAGGCTCCACCCTGTCAGCTCAGAGTCCGAAGTGGGGCTTGACCTCACAAACTGTGAGATCGTGACCTGAGCCGAAGTCAAGAGTCGGGATGCTTAACTGACGGCCCACCCATGTGCCCCAAATGGGGGATATCTTTACATGCTAAGAAGTAAGAGAAAAAACACAAAAAGAATACCGCATCCCAATTTAGAAGACTCAGCTGAAGTGGATATTTGATATAAGGAATTTTACAGTAAATGCTTCTGGGTGAATGGTCATGACCTTCGCTCTGGGAATGTCTGAACTTCCATCTTGGAGTTCCTTGGCTTTAGGTCTCCCTAACCTTTTCAAACAATCTGATTGGGAACAGAGTACCCCTAGTTTCATTAGGCAGATTTGGATACAATCAAATTATTAACAAGGTGGGTCAATGCTAGAAAGCTGCCATTTAATAACTTCAGGGAGAATTTCTGCCATATCATCTCCATATTTTAATAAAGAGGTTCTTTTGCTGTTCACATGACTATACTTCTAACCGTCAGCATATCTCACTGTAGTTCCTTATTTAAGGCTTATCTCTCGCACTGTACCGAATGCTCCATGATGTCAAATAACCATTTGATCACTAGAAATCCCCAGCACAAATACTGAGATCGGCAGCTAGTACTGGTTCATAAATATCTCCTGAGCAAGTGCGTGGGCAGACTGACTACACAGAACTCTTGTAGCGTTCATGTATTTCTTGTGTGACAGTTGTCCATCTGCAAGCTTTGGAAAGTTCCTTAACTGCAGTTGGACCAAGTGTGCAGGGCAAGGCCAGCTATGGGGTGTTTCATGCTGCCTCTCCTCTGTGTGCTCTCGGGATATCAGAGGCATTTGGCAGCAGTAGGGAAATCTTCAGCTAGTCCCTAACCTCCTCAGTCCAAGCCCCTTACTGTGTTATGCACGACCTGCTTTGACCTGTTTCCACCCCTGGTGCCTTCCGTCTTGCTGTCCCCACTGTGTAGAGTGATCCATAATTCTTTTTCCTGGCCAACTCTTCCCCACTCTTCAAGAGCAGGTATCAGTCTTCTCCCCTTAGGAGACTGGACTGTATGAGATCAGGCTCTGTCTTCACTCACCTATGTATTCCTTGATCTTAAGTCCTGATAGGTTGAAGTCACCTCATAATATTTCCAATCACCCATGAGACTAAAAATCCTCAAGGGCAAAGACTGCTTCTTCTTCCAAAGCTGAAATGAGTTGCTATGTCTGGCATGAATGGGATGGTCAGTAAATGTTTGATGAATGGAAATGACTAATTCCAAGTGAAATTTCATTTTCCACAAGGAGCAAGACAGTGAGATGAGATGAGAATCCAGTGTGGTTTAATAGGGTGACGGTCCTTCAAGTGACCAAGATGATCCTCTCCCCACCAGCTAGGGCTGAAGCATGGAGCTTCAAGTTACAGATTCAGAGGTGGGGTTATGTCTGTGTTTGAGCAGAGGCTTCAATTTCAGCCTAACTGTACTGGTTTATTCAGTCCCAAGAGATAAGAGAATCATACTTTTCTATCCATGTCCTCTACATTGGAGGAAGGGATGATTACTAGTATGGACTATAGACAATGTGGGAGGATAGAAATATTTGCTTACTTTGGCCTTGGGAATTTTGAAAATCCTCACAAGGATGGACTCAAGATTTTATGAAAGAAGTTGGGGCTGATGGCAGTGATTATCAGGGAGACGTTAGCCAGTGCCACAGTTTCTTCTTTTGGAGTAATAGATCTTTCACTGGGAGTGTTGGATATTTATTTTCATTTCAGTACTCTTAAATATGAGTTTTATTATGATAATAAAAAGCCCCAATTAATTATCAGTTCCTCGACAATCAATTAGCCACGGTCCCTGTCAGTATCATATCTGTGCACTATTCCTAACAAGCCCTTATTTCTTTTAGCTGCCTCTCATTCCATTCGTTTGCTGAATTAATGAGCAAGTATGTACGATGGTTGCACAGGTTGTAGGAAAACGCCTGATCACATGCGATTCTTAAATAAATGGCTTAAAGCAGTTTCAGACGAGCTTTCCGCTTTCATGTCTGATTTAACTTACCATTGATAACCGTCTTTCTAATCCCAGCTTCTGTCTTCTGCATTTCCATACATGAGGCAGCAGTGAGAAGACGGACTTCTTTTGTAAATACGTTGGGTAGCAGAAGCTGTCAGCATAGGCTTGCAAGAACCTGTATCTGTAAAAGTTTCACATGTGGTTCTGATCTGCAGCTATGGCTGATAACATTGGTGTCTTAGCTTGGGTTGCTGGAACAAATACACCATCGACTAGGTGGCTTAAAGAAAAGCAATTTTTTTCTCACGGTTCTGGCGGCTGGCAAGTGTAAAATCATGACGCCAGCAGATTCAGTGTCTGGTAAAATCCTCTAGGTGGTTTGCAGGTGACCCTTCCTTGTATCCTCACATGGCAGGGGGCTAGCTCTCTTCCGCTTCTTGGAAGGACACTAATCCAAGGGCTCCTGGGGGGCTCAGTCAGTTAAGCATCCAACGCCGGCTTGTGGTTCGTGAGTTCGAGCCCCGCGTCGGGCTCTGTGCTGACACCTTGGAGTCTGGAGCCCACTTCGGATTCTGTGTTTCCCTCTCTCTCTTGGCCCCTCCCCTACTCATGCTCTCTCTCTTTGTGTCTCTCAAAACAAGTAAACATTAAAAAAAAAAGGAAAAATAAAATAAAAATAAAATGCAGTCATCTAAGCACCGAGTGAGGTTTCTCATACGCTACTTGGACATCTTATTAAATTAGAGAGCAAAGGATAATTACTTTGGTAATCATTTAAAAAGTAGTATTTGCATCATATTTGCTACAGCTCCCAACTAAAATGACTATTTTAGTGCTTTTGTTGAATAAATCTTTTCTAATATAATTACTAACACTTGGATTAATCAGATCTAGACTAGTTTGACAAAATTACATCTTCTGTGTCATTCTCAAGAAGTTAGAAATATCATTTTAGGCACACTATTAATAATTTTATAGCTTCCTATGAGATAAATAAGTAGAAACAATTGTTTTATTGATGCTAAAATGGAAGTTCTAAGAACAGTAAATAAAAGTGTTCAAAATTGCAACTAGATGCCAAATATAAATTATCTGTTAATTTATATATGAAGCCTAATAATTTATACCTCAACTCACATATAGACAGACCTTGACTTATATTGGTTCAACTTATGATGTTTTTTAAAGTTTATTTATTTATTTTGAGAGAGAAAGAGAGAGAGCAAGGGAAGGGCAGAGAGAGGGAGAGACAGAGTCCCGGGCAGGCTCTGGGCCGACAGCCCCAACACGGGGCTCTAAGTCATGAACCATGAGATCATGACCTGAGCTGAGATAAAGAGTTGAAAGCTTAACCACCTGAGCTGCCCAGGCACCCCTCAACTTATGATTCTTTGACTTTATGATGTTGTGAAAGTGACACACATTCAGTAGAAACTGTACTTTTTGAATACTGAATTTGGAGCTTTTCTCAGGCTGGCAGTAGATGGTCCAATACTCTCTTGTGATGCTGGGTGGCAGGGATGTGGCTCCAGTGAGCCACATTCTCACAAGGGTAAACAGCTAATACTCTTCCAGCCAGTCTGTATCCATATGACCATTCTGTGTTTCACTGGCAGTGCGGTATTCAATAAGTTACACGAGGCATTTGACACTCTATTGTAAAATAGTCGTTGTGTTAGATGATTTTGCTCAAGTGTAGGCTAACGTAGGTGTTCTGAGATGTAGGGGCGAGGCTAGGCTAAACTGTGATGTTCAGTAGGGCAGGTACATTAAATGCATTTTCAACTTAGGATTAGTTGATAAAGAAGTAACTCCTTCATAAGTGAAGAAAGATCTGTAGACACATCTATTTATGTGCAACAAATATGAAATAGCCTCTCCAATTCTTCTTCTTAAAAGCCAGCAGATATTTGCTAGTCGAGAGATTAGTAACTCTATGGTCCTGATATTAAATACTAAGTATTGTAGTACATTTGTTCATAGGTCAGCAGATGGACATAATTAAGGCTAAATGTACTTATCAAAATAAGTTAACCAAATTGAAACTCTGAAGCAGGGAGCTTACTATTGACCTCATTAGATTTGTCTGCCCTGTTGGAAGTCTACCCCATACAAGAATCTGTTAATGTAGGAGCTCTTATGCTCCTTTACCAGACAGACCTCAGTGTGAAAACAACACCCTCCTCAATGAATAAAACTGGAACATCATCATTGCATTATACCTAGTCCTCACCAGGACTTCAAAGTCTAACCGTTAGCGTTGCTTTTGTTAAAAAGAATGTCTTGTTTATTTTTATTTTTATTATTTTTGTTAATTTTTAAATGTTTGTTTTTGAGAGACAGAGAGAGAGAGAGAGAGAGAGAGGGCAAGGGAGGGGCAGAAAGAGAGGGAGACCCAGAATCCGAAGCAGGCTCCAGGCTCTGAGCTGTCAGCACAGAGCCCGATGCAAGGCTTGAACTCACGGACCATGAGATCATGACCTGAGCTGAAGTCAGACGCTTAACCAACTGAGCCACTCTGGTGACCCTGTCTTGTTATTTTTATTTATTTTTATTTTATTCTATTTTATTTTTTTAGATCACAAGTTACTGATTTATACTAGAGACAGAAGAAAAAATTTTCTAGCATTTATGAAAAAGTAGCGACTTTTACAAACACTTGACTGGAATCAGAACAGGAGGCCTCATGGCTTTTAAGTCCTGACTCTCCATAGAGAACTACTGTTTGGGTTGGATTGTATAGGAGCTCAGGGTAAGAAATACAATTCTTATAACCAGGTTGGGGGAGAACAACTTGTGCTGTTAGCCTCAGATATGTGATCCCAAGGCTAGCAGACTTTTTCATCATTTATTCATTTTTTTTAAACTTTTTTTTTGAATGCGTATTTATTTTTGAGAGAGAGAGAGAACACAAGCAGGGGTTGTGGCAGAGAGAGCAGGAGACACAGAATCCAAAGTAAGCTCCAGACTCTGAGCTGTCAGCACAGAGCCTGATGCGGGGCTTGAACTCATGAACTGAGAGATCATGACCTGAACTGAAGTCAGATGCTGAACCAACTGAGCCACCCAGGCGCCCCTCATTTATTCATTATTTAAGGAAATGTTTATTAAGCATTTCTTACGTGAATATACTGCCTCTGTGTAACTTACAAGTAAAGTCTGCTCCCAAGACTCTACCTACATACTAGTAGTAGAAGAGGTGCTGGGAAGGGATGGTGGGTTCGTAACTGCAGTTGGGCTGCTGGGAATATTCAAGGCGTCCAAATTGCCTTCGGGATTCCTCTTTTATATGTGGTTGTGTTCTATCCGACTCCTTTTGCCTGCTTCCAACACATTGACGATCTAGCTGTCTCCAAGCATCCCCCTCTTTGTTTATTCAGTAAGTAAGGCGGTCAAGTAGTGGGTGGTGTGGAACTTCAGCTTCATTTATCCTGTAGAGTTTCACTTCTGTACTGTGGTGGGCATCACCGGTTATAGAACAATCATTCTTATAACTGCCTTGACTGTTCTTTTCAGTCTGGGACTGCGGGGCAGGGCAGAAGCTGGGGAACAGTTGTTCACTGTGGATGGGTGTCCTTGGCACTAGAGGGGATAGTGGGCTAGGAATGATGTCTGTTACAGTGTTCTCTGAGGGACTTCCCGGTTCACCAACTCCTTCCTGTCCCCTGTGAGAATCATCATTTCAATATTCAAATGAGCACAAAGGACCTTTTGAGGGAGTGGGAGATGACCATTTTTCCTAGAAACTGTGACTGCCCCCACCCTGTGGCTTCTGAGGAAGTGGGGGGAAGATGTGGACTCAGCACGAGGAACATTTGTGACAAATTCTAGAGCACATTTATCACTTGTATTAGACATCGTCTTTTTCGCTTCTATTCTGATGACTGAAAAATACCAGAATGAGTTAAATTGGATCAAATCTCAAGTCAGATTCCTTCTGGGGATCGAAGTTGCCAGAATGGTCTGCTCTGGGTTACTGGATAGGCATCTCAGGTGGGGAATCTGTATCACTTATTTTTTTCCCCCTAAAAACCTACATTCTTGCTATTTATATGGGTTTTCTTCTCCCTTTCTCCATCCCCTTTGTATCTGGTATTTCTCCCCTCGATTCTTCCTTCTTTCCCAGGTGTGTTTGATAACTGCTCCCACACTGTCAGTGACAAGGGCTGGGCCCTAGGGATCCGCTCAGGGAAGGACATAGGAAGGCGAGACGCTCGCTTCTTCTTCTCCCTTCGCACCGACCGTGTGAAGAAAGCCACCATTGTGACTGGCAACAGTCGCTACCAACCAGGCACATGGACACATGTGGCAGCCACCTATGATGGACATCGTATGGCTCTGTATGTGGATGGCACTCGGGTGGCCAGTAGCCCAGAGCAATCTGGTCCCCTGAACAGCCCCTTCATGGCATCCTGTCGCTCTCTGCTTCTGGGGGGGGATAGCTCTGAAGACGGCCGCTATTTTCGTGGACACCTGGGCACCCTGGTCTTCTGGTCGACCGCCCTCCCGCAAAGCCATCTCCGGCACAGTCCTCAGCGTCCAGCTGGAGTGGAAGAATTGGCCTCCCTCATCCTGACAGCCAGTTTTGAGCCCTTGGAAGAACAGTGGGCCCCCTTTAGAGATGGGGAGTTCCCACAGCGTGAGGTTCTGCATGGCTTTGAGCCTGAGCCTGAGATTGTGTCACCTCTGAAGCCCCCACTCTGTGGACGGACGGCTTGTGACAACGTGGAGCTGATCTCCCACTACAATGGGCACCGGCCCCTCCAGGGAGAGAAGGTGATCCGCTACCGAGTGGTAAACATCTGTGACGATGAGGGCCTGAACCCCACCGTGCGCGAGGAGCAGATCAGCCGGCAGCACAAGGCGCTGAACCATGCCTTCAGCCGCTACAACATCAGCTGGCAGCTGAGCGTCCACCAGGTCCACAACTCCACCCTGCGCCACCGGGTTGTGCTTGTGAACTGCGAGCCCAGCAAGATTGGCAATGACCACTGTGACCCTGAGTGTGAGCACCCACTCACAGGCTATGATGGGGGCGACTGCCGCCTGCATGGCCGGTGCTACTCCTGGAACCGCAGGGACGGGCTCTGCCACGTGGAGTGCAACAACATGCTGAACGACTTTGACGACGGGGACTGCTGCGACCCCGAGGTGGCCGATGTGCACAAGACCTGCTTTGACCCCGACTCACCCAAGAGGTAAGGGACTGGGGCTTGGGGTGTCCTGCTCGTGGGATGCATTTCTCGCATTACACATCCCACCGGACGTTAATGATTGCGTTTTTGTGAAGTACTAGGTGTCAGGTAATTAGGGACACAGGGATGGCGAGGACAACCGACAGCCCTCCCAGAACTCGTTTTCTGTGGAGCAGACGACATGTGCATGGTGTAAAGTGTGCCCGAAGGTGTACACACCAGCTGCTTGAGGCACAGGAAAGCCAAACAACTTAGTCTACCCGAGGAAGTGAGGGGATCTGCAGAGAGTGAATAAGGTAAACTTCGGTAGACACCAGTCAGCACCAACCATCCACGATCGTTCTTCCTGTAGTCTTAGGCTCCCAAGAGAGTAACAGAGATCCGGGAAGAGGTCTCATGTGCGTGTAGTCTCTGGTGCAGCTTGAACAGTTGAGCAGCCTCAGGGCCACAAGACACCCCACAACCAACCCCACGTCTCCTTAAGGCGACCACAGTCTTCCTCTGTTCCCCATCAGATTCCATTCCCCACACAACGTCCAGAAAGAGCCTTTGTGAAAGGTGGATCGGAACCCATTACTCCCCTTCTTAATTTCTTTGTCCCCACTCTACTTAGAATAGAGTCCGGATTCCCCACCTGGCTCACGGGCTCTGCTACAACCTGACCCCTGCCTACTCACCTAGCTTCTTCCCCCAGCCACACTCACCATCCTCACTGCACAGCCACCCTGACTCTCTCCCGTGCCTGCTGAATGGATCAAGCTTGTTTTCGCCCCAGGGCTTTTCATTTTCTTGGAATCCTCTTTCGCCTGATCTTCCTTGGGTGGATTTTCTCTTGTCATTTCAATATCGACTTAAATGGCACCTCCTGGAGAGGACTTTCCTGATTTCCCCTCATTTAAGTAAGCTATTCAGTCACTATTATGTCAACTAATTTAATTCTGTATGTCACACTCATCCCTTCTTATGTTTTTCTTATGTTGGTTTGTCTCTCCTTTGCTTGAAATATCAGCTCCGTGAGATCAGGGCCCTTATTAACCACTACAGACCTCGTGCCTAGAACAGCCCTGACATACAGTTGTTTGTCTCATGTTTATTTTAATGAATTAATGGATTTGATGTGTCTCCTGTTGTGAGACAGAAGCCAATATGAGGATTTCCATTTGATGGTCAACGCAGGGGTTGGTGAATGTTACAGGGAGGTAAGAAAGGAAGGAGGGAGGTGGTAAACTTGTTAATTGGTGTATGTGGGCAGGGCTTCCTCATTACATAACTGGTACCTTTGTACAAATTATGAAAAGGCTCACATCTGAACTAGGGTGTAGTGTTGGTGAAAGGTGGGAAGAGTGGGTCTCAGCTCCCACCCAATACCTGAATGGCTGCCTTTGTGTTTGTAGGCCACGATTTGCAGAGTAATTCATGGTAGCCCTGTGTGTGGGCAGTCAGTTAACACCGATTAGTAGGTCAGCTTGTAGTTGAGGCATGTGATATCAAATATTGAGTATAAAATTCAGAATCGGGACACAGTTGAATTCTAGAGCCCTTGCTCCACTAGCTATATAAACTGTGCAAGACACTTTCTGAAACTCCGATGTCTTGTCCGTAAAAAAGAGCATGATTGCAGTGATACTTTGCCTTACCTATATCCTCAGGCTATTTGGTGAGTCAGATGAAATCAGGGATAGAGAAGTGCTTTGGTGACTGAAGTTTTCAGTGTTAAAAAACTGTCCTAATCTAACATTAGTTATTATTGTCATAATTAGACCTGACAGATGGGAAGCCTTTGTTTATATAGTAATAATAAGGGGAATTGATCACATTCCCAGAAATACTCACATCATAAAGATTCTGTTTGGGTTTGGTTTTTAGATTTTGATAACCTTAAGCAGAAGTTAAACCTCACTAATGACAGTGGTTTCCAACTCTCTGGAGAGACGGAGAAATCTGGCTTGTTCTCATTTTTCCTCCTCACTCACTGATTACAGCAACCCACTGTCATGACTGAGAGCATTATTCCAGGTACCGGACATCATTCTTGAGTGTCCCTTTATGTCTCTGAACACCTACAGCCACTACCCTTAACTAGGTGTTTATAACGTATTCCCCTTACTGCTGCAGAGTTGCCATGGCAACTGATCTCTTTCTAGCTCTAGACCCAGACATGTTTCAGACCTCCTTATCCCGACATGCAAAATTCACTTCGTGGAATAAAAGGAACTGTTTGTGCCTTTTTGATAGTTAAAAATATTTAAATCCAAGTAATACATGCTCATGGATACAAAACCAAATTGTACTGGAAAACATAGGGATGACAGCCCCCTGCCTAATTTTCCCCATCTTTCTCTGCCCTCTAGCCTTGCTCCCATATTTGATTATTTTACCTTTCTCTTTTGGTACTTACCTCTGTACCTCCAAATATTGTATTTATATTACTTGATTCATTGGCTTTAAACATTGTGCATTAGCTTTCTCTTAGGATAAAGAGGAGACTTTGACTCTTATATTGTCTCCTTCTTCTCCCCTCCATACTTCCAATATAGTTCTTTTACTATCTTTAGTTGAATCAGTTATATATATTTACAACATCATGGCTATGATTTCTTTCTTTTTATTTCTTTTCTTTCTTTCTTTTCTTTCTTTCTTTCTTTCTTTCTTTCTTTCTTTCTTTCTTTCTTTCTTTCTTTCTTTCTTTCTTTCTTCCTTTCGCTGTAGAACAAACTATGATTCTATTATTATATTTCCTTTCTGGCATAGCTTCCTTCCCCAACCCCTCCCAGCCCCCCGCTGCCACCCTACCCGTTGAGTCTCTCTTTTTTTCCCTTTCTTCCTTCCATCATTTTTAAAAATATTTTTTAAGTTTATTTATTTATTGTGAGAGAGAGAATGAGAGTGAGTGAGCAGGTCAGGGGCAGAGAGAGAGGGAGAGAGAGAAAATCCCAAGCAGGCTCCACGCAGTCAGCTCAAAAACTGATGCAGGGCTCGAACCCACAAACCATCAGATCATGACCTGAGTGGAAACCGAGATTTGGACGCTTAACCAACTGAGCTACCCAGGTGACCCTTCCATCATTTTTGATAGTCTCAATTATCTTATCAACTAATGTATATAATTTTTTTTTTTACACTCTTCTGGAGCTCTTCCTTCTAGGTTATTCTATTTTTCTCTCTCTTCCAATCTTGACCAGTTATCTAAGTCTGCTACACAGTTGTCATCTCAGAAATGCCCTTTGCTGCTTTTTGGATTGGAGCCACCATGTCCCGATTACCTTACCTTACCAGACATTTAACTTACAATCTTCTTTTCCTGGAAAATATCCTTAAGTAACTTTCTAAGAAAGAATGTTTTAGGTAACTTTTTTCTGAAAAACATTTCTTGAAGTGTTTTCGTTTTGCCTTTACACAAAATCAATAGGTTTGCCTTGGGGTAAAATTTTGGGTCAGAAAGCCTTTCCTCTCAGGTTTTTGAAAAAAAATTCATTAGCTGCCTCATGCTTCTCTTTTCATAATGGTGTGTCTTTTTAGAGGTGGAATTGTTGTTTCCTTTTAAAAGTTGTTTAGAATCTTAGCCTTGTCACTTGAGGGATTTTATGGTATTTTAAACAATTTTTCTTCAGTTGAGCGCTCAGTGGTCTTTTTGATCTGGGCACTTATGCCCTGACCTGTGGCAAATTTTGTCAAATTATTACATTGATACTGCTTTATTCGGTTTCCTCTGTCCTCTTTTTTCCCCCTTGAAACTCCTGAGGATGAATCTTCTGAATCTATTCTCTGTCTTTTTTCTCTCATATGTTGTAACTGTTCTTTTGTTCTTTTTTTTTGGAGATTTCCTTTAGTTTATCTTCCAGCTCTTCTGTTGAATTTTTTATTTTAGCAATCATATTTTTAAGACCTTCTTATTCTTTGACTTTCTATTTTAATCCATTTTTATTTGGAGGACGCAATTTTTTTTGAGGCTAAAAATAAGATTTATTGTGATTCTTTTTTCCCCGTGCACTCTATCTGATTCATCAGTAGTCAACTTTTATCTGCTCCCCCCCCACCCCTTAGTTTATATCTGTCTTTCATGCTGGTAGATTTCCTCAAATGTCTAGTGCTTGTTCACAATAGGAACCACACTTTTGGATCTCTACTTACCATGATCTAAAAAAGGATAATTAGCTCTGAATTTCTTCTTTTGGAGGAAGAAATCTGCATAGTGGAGAGGAGAACTTTTCTCTTTTCCAACTCCCTTATGTTTATTTCACATATAGACTTTTCCTCCCTCTATCCTCTGCCTTGTATTCCTTATGCTGAATTTTATTATTAAAAATATTGAGTGTCTTTCATGACTCTTATTGGAAAGAACCATATTTTGAAAAACAATCAATCAAGGTCCTGTGATGTGCCAGACACAATGAGCTAAGCAGAGGAACAAATATAAAGAATATATAAAGAGTAGGTGCTAACAACTTAGTGGAGAGTTTTAGTAATTTTGTCAAAATTCCCTGGATTTAATTTTATCAAAATTAAAAGCAGGCCAAGGCACTAAAAGCAGAATGTGGAGGGGCGCCTGGGTGGCTCAGTCTGTTAAGCATCTGACTCTTGATTTCAGCTCAGGTCATGATCTTGCAGTTTCGTGGGTTTGAGCCCTGCATTGGGCTCTGCTCAGGCAGTGTGGAGCCTGCTCAGGATTCTCCCTGTCCCTCTCTCTCTGCCCCTTCTTCACTCATGCTATCTCTGTCTCTCTCAAAAGAAATAAATAAAACTTAAAAAAAAAGCAGAATATGGGGTGCAGACTGCTTTCCTGTGAGAAATATTGCTTGGGTCATTTGAAAGGACTTCGGATTCATAGGGACGTAGAGCTCTGGATTTCTACAAGAGTCTGTGACTTGGTTGAGTTAGTGGTTGTCTCTAAATTATTCATATATAGCATCCTATTATTACAATTAAATCACAGAGCTCAAGCTCACAACTCCATTATACTGTGACTTTGAAGGGGTCCAATTTCAACAGATGCTATAGTGGAGGACACACCTACAGATAGATTACTAACATGCATGGACAATGATTGGCATATGAACAATCCTTCTCATTTTTCAAGTCCTACTCAGTGTTCTCCCTTTCCCCACCCTCAGCAAGAAATCTAGCCCAAAGGAGTTCCTCTCCTAAAGGCTCTGAGAGGAGCAGAGAGCCTGAGGAATCCAGCATCCAAACATCTGTAACCCAGATGGGCCTATCAAAGGGAGGGTATTTATCAGACTTGGGCTGGTCAGAAGGAGATATGAATTATAGATACGTTACCCAGCCAGCTGAACAGACTATCAAGATAGAGGAACTTGGCTAATGGGTAAGGAAGGCTACACAGGCCAGATGTCTCTTTGTACATAGTAGCCACCCTGGGAGAGTGTCTACAAGAGCTGAGGGAAGAAAGGGGGTGGAGAGCCCACCTAATAAAATCACAAATGTCATGGGCCACTCCCTATGGTGTGTCCTCGGAAGCCAAGCCAAGGGAATCTCTATGCCTTAAGGGAAACTCGAGCTTCCCTGACCTTTGCAAGCTTCAGCTTCTTTTTGGTCATGACTTGTTTCTGTTATTTTTCTCTCTAAAATTATGTCTCAGAGATGAAAGGCTCTTTGCTGTTGAACCCCCATTCTATCCCCTGCCTTGTCTCTCCTTTACATTTCAGAATTGAGCTTAGTATCCAGTCAAGGGTGCAACAACGTGCTTGCCTCTCCATTTTGGATTCTGTGTGTCAGATCTCATGATACCATTATCACGGGGAGAAAAATAAACTAAAATAAAAACAAAGAAAAACAAATGGCTGTGCAGAGTTTAAGGGGGCAACCACCCATCGCCTGACCGTGCTTTGAAGCAGATAACAGGCTGCTGTGCGTTTGTTTGCAGAAGCCTGCGGTGGGCTGAGGTCTCTGTGTGTTGGTGACTCACTGTCTCTTTTCTGCCTCATTCCCTGAGTTTTGGCACTTGGGGGGTTTGAGCAGAACTGCTGCACGTGGCAGTGCTAGAACATGGCACACCTCCCTCTGTAAGGTCCTCGGGACGGTGGGCGGGGAGGTGCCCTGCAGGCGCGGCCGAGCGTGGCGTCTGCCCTTGGACACGGTAGAGTTTGTGTCTGGGGACAGGAGGGCAGATGCATGTGCCATCAGAGGGAACAGGTGGAGGAATCGGTGCCGCCGCACAGACTTGGATACTCAGGATTAGCCGTGCTCTGTTCACTCGCCCTCTGTGGCTGTGGAGCCAGAGGAGTGGTTGGGCTGGGCCCCTGCAGTGGCGGGTCTGTTAAACATCAGCCAGGCTTCATTATAGGTTTCTTTTGAAGTTGGGATTCAAAGTTCCCTGGAGCCAAACACACACACACACACACACACACACACACACACACGGAAAATAAGCATAAGGGGTAGAAGAGGACAGAGAGAAAAGAAATGGAGGAGAAAGTTTAAAACAAAACAAGAAAACCTCTCAATCCCTCCCCTTCGAAATGCAAAAGCAGTGTAAGCTCTCAAGAGATGAGTCTCACCTTCTCCCACTCCAACTCCCAGCAAAGAGAATAGGAGGGAGGAAACAAGAAAACAGCTTTACAGGTCAACTTAAAAAGTCTGCCGACAAATAGAAATGTCTCCTGTTTGTTCTCCTATGGGCCACTTTCTCCATAGTCCCACCTGGTACCCTGTTGTAGGGTAAATGGAATCCATCGTTTTTCTGTTCACCTGGCTCAGTGAGCTTTTCTCCCCAGGTAAGTGAGGAGAGGTTGTTTTTCTCATTTTTGTGGTTATTTCCTAGCCAAATAGACAGACTTGTGAGAGAGCCATGTGGTATGTCTGGGTTAAAAATATTTCCTCTTAGAAAATTTTTAGGAGAGACCCTAGTCTGCAACCACCTTCTGTTGTTCAAGATACTTGGGCATTTTCCTAGGAGTTGGGGCGCTGGCCCTGGTATGTGGTCAGATGCCAGTCTGTCTCAGATGATTTCACTTAGGGATCCCTTCCTAGAATTTATGCCTAGGAATCTGAAAGACGGCTGCACACGTACAACAAATGTGTTTTCTTTCTCTGTTTCTCTGGGAACCCTGTTTGGATGTTACTTTAGTAACTGGAGGAAAGTTCAATCTTGTTGGTGGGTCTTCCTTCGCCCTTGACCCAGAGAGGTAGGCTGGGGAGAGGGTGGAACAGATAGCATCAGAGGTTTTTCTGAGGATGTGTTTCATCGGGTGTCACACCCTGGAGGAAGCTTCTCACTCATTCATTCCCTGAACCCCAGTGTGCCTGTCACTTCTCATCAGGAGCTCTGTCTGCAGACGGGGATTGGGCTCCTTCGCTCGACACTTGGATGATGCCTACTTATCCTTCAAGTCTCAGTTAAGATCTCACTTCTTCCTTCTTGAGACCATTCCTTTGTCCTCAGATAGCAATGAGCTGTGTCGTTTGTATCACTTCTCATTCCGCCTACTGCCACCACTCTGCTCTGATCCCATTGTCTCTCACCTGTATTATTACAGTAGCCTCCTAACTGGTCTCACCCATGTTTTTCGTGCTTCTCCATCCCAGTCTGTTTTTTTTTTAAATATTTATTTATTTATTTATTTATTTATTTATTTATTTTGAGAGCATGCATGCACAAGTGGGGGAGGGGCAGAGAGAGAGAGAGAGAGAGAGAGAGAGAGAGAGAATCCCAAGCAGGCTCCACACTGTCATAGTGGAGCCTGACATGGGGCTTGATCTCATGAACCATGAGACGGTGACCTGAGTCAAAATTAGGAGTTGGATGCTTAACCAACTGAGCCGCCCAGGTGCTCCCACCCCTGGTCTGTTTTTAACATAGTAGCTAGAGTAATCCTATTAGTATAACTCAGATCAAGACATTCCTCTGCCTAGAATTTTCCAGCAGCTTCCCAGCTCATTCAGAGTCCAAGCCAGTAGCACTACTGTGACTTACAGCGCCCTATCTGATCTGTCACTAGCTACTTCTGTGGCCTCATCGCCTACCATGCTCCCCTTGTTTACTGTATTCCAGCCACACAGGCTTTCTCATTGTCCCTAGACTTGACAGACAGACTCCTACCACGTGAGCTATTCAATGGCTTTTCACTCTGCTAGAACATTCTTTCTCTAGATCTCTACATGGCTAGTTTTCCTATTTCCTTCCAGTCTTTTTTCAAAGTCACCTTCTAGGCAGTCTCCCCCATTGACCTCATCTAAAATTTCACACACTCTTCTGACTCCTCATGATGTCTTTCTCATTTTATTTCTTTTTTTGGATTTTATCACTAGCATATGTATATATACATATATATATACACACACATATATACATATGTATGTGTGTGTATTAGTGATAAATATATGTGTATATATGTTTATATATAAACACACTCATATATATGTGTATATACATATGTGTATATATTTATGTATGTATGTATATATGTATGTATGTATATATGTATGTATGTATATATATGTGTATACATATATATATATAGTTTTGATTAATGTCCATCTTCCCCACTTCTCTAAGTTCCATTAGAGAAGCGGTTTTTGTATGTTTGGGTTACTGTTTCACCCTAGCACATAGAATAGCAAAAGGACTAGACAAAGAGTGTTCAATAAATAACTGTTGGATAGAATGTTCTTACCTTGGAATGGTGGTTGCCAAACTATGGACTGTGGGCCAAATTAGTCTATCGCCTATTTCTGTAAATGAGATTTTTTTCGGAATGCAGCCCCATCTGGTTGTTTACTATTGTTCATGGCTGCTTTCATGTGGCAGAGTTGTGTAGTTACAACAGACTATGTGGCTCAGAAAATAAAAAATATTTACTATTTGGCCCTTTACAGAAAAAGTTTGCCAACCCCTGTCCAGGTACATACTGATCATACTATATTGTAATTACCCATTGTTGCCTCTCTTGCACAAGACTTAGGCTCTTTGTTCATACTTCTTGTAACATAGAAAGTACTCAGTTGGTGTTTTTAAAATAAATTAGCAAGTATATAAATCAAAAATCAATGACATGGGGGAAATGACAGTGTCGGGCAAGGGTTTGGGCACAATAGAGTATGCTACTCTGTGTTGAAAAAACGTTATTCAGAATACACAGTTGAATAATCCTTTTTACTGGTCTCATTACTTTGGTAGAATTGCCATATTCAGAAGTAAGTAAAAATAACTAAAGATACCCATGAAAGTGTGAAAATGTTAGCTGAGGAGGGAAAGGCTGTAAGCCATTTTATTCATTATCTCATTACTTGACTAGCAGAGCTCCCAGATGGCTCTGAAAGTATGAAACATGGAGTAAATTTTGATGATCGGAGAACAAGTCAACTACAATAGGCAGGAAGTAAGATGATTGAGATATTAGCCAGGAGACAGTGATTGAGATAAAGAACAGATTCCTCACAAGGGATATAGCAGTCACCCTCTGTTTACACTTTTCTAAATAAAGGGTGGGGGGAGCACTGTTCAGGGCCTTCCCATCAGATAAAGCCTGTTTGAAATGATGTCACAGATTAGCCAAGATTCTTGCCAAACATTTTAGTTGGGCTTTTGTGGTTGTAAGGAACAGAGAGGCTTACCCAAGTAAACTAAAAAATAAAAATAAAAAATAAAGATTTGTTATACAATTGCATATGGGCTGGAAGTGGAGCTTGAAGGCTCCCAGAGATGGGGCAGTTTCAGGAGTAGAGGCTGCAGGGTTCTCTAAATCTTAGTGCATTTGCAACATTCATGTCTTGTTAGCAGTTTGCTAGATTATTAAGAATTCCCGTACCCTTATAGCTTTAGTTTAAAACTAAACTCAGCTTGTCTTGGCTTCTGCTTTATCTCATTAACTCTTCGGATTCATATCCCATTGCCCCTTGGCCTCGGTCTTTTGCAGTATCTTGGTTCAAATGCTGGAAGCCGTCAGTGTGAATTAGCCCAACTCATCTTTACATTGGAGGCCAGCAGTCATAGGTTCCTGGCCAGCCTTGAGTTCAAGCAATTTGTGGGCAAAAGAGCAGGACAGCGGGGTTCTAAGATAGCAGTCCTCTCCTAACTGGTGCCAACAATCTGGGTAGAGCGAGCTAGTTTTTTGTCTTCTCGGAGATGAAATGCCTGCAGTCATTTCTGGCACTGTCCTTTTCCTTAGATCTTAGACCTTGGTATTCCTAGTAATGTAACTCCCACAGAAGTTTAATGCCAATTTTATTTCCGGGATTTTGTGATTTAGAATTCAAAACTAAATTTGTCAGGATAATCCAGGTAAACTACCTAGTTCATAGTAGCATGTACATATCTTACTGTGATATATGTCTGTCATCTATCTATCAATCATCTATCTGTCACACAAATGAACTTTGTATGAATTATCTTATTCAGTGCTCACAATAGCTCCCCAAGTAGTAGATATTTTTATTACCTCCATTTTATATAAAGAAAAGTGAAATTTAGATAAATAACTATCATTATGCAGTGGCAGAACAGGGATTGAACTCTGACTTCAGAGTCTATGTTATTAACCACCATTCTGTATTGTGTGTCAGGAATGGGTCTTACATGCCTAGCAAGGTATGTAGCTCATAGTGAGTGTATAATAAACATTTGTTTGTTTTAATTATATAGTGATTGTCTGGGAGAATGTATACTTGAAAAGATGAGGGAAAGGAAACGGAAATGACTGTGTACTTATTCTTAGGAAGGATGTTATATAAGAGGTGGATCCCTTAAAACATGATTAGTAAGCTGCAGGAGAAAGAGTTTGTAAGGCAAAGGAAAAAAATATGAACCAGTGTATAGATAGTCATATGCAAACCTGTTTTGAACACTATAAAAAGAACGTCTTGAAAGGAGGGGAAATTTCCTAGGGAAGAGTAAGAAAGAGAGACAATTGGAAAAGATATTGGGAAGCCCTTAGATGGGCTAAAGGATTTGAACAGTGAGCAATTGGGAGCCCCGTGTTGTGTATAGAGATATCTATTAATCCATTGATCAGCTGGTCAATAGATAGATGAACATCTCATTTAATATATATCTGTTTTAATAGCTACCATCCTTCTTGAATTTTAGGTTTCCTTCTGAGATCATTTGGCTCATCCCTGAGAGACAGTTTTTGGGATTTCCTTTATTAAATGTTTGCTAGTCATATGCTTTCTTAATTTTTATTTCTATGAAAATACCTTTATTTTACCAAACTTCTTAAAAGATAGCTTTGCTAAGTATGTAATTTTAGATTGGCTATGTGTTTTCTCTCACCAAGCTATTATACCAGAGTCTCCTGGTTTCCATTACTGCCGTTGAAAAGTTAGCTATTCAATTGTCATTTATTCTACCTTTTCTCTTAGGATGTTCTTCTGCTTGCCCCAAGATTTTATTTAAATTTAAGGTAGTTAGCATGTAGTGTAGTATTGGTTTCAGGAGTAGAATTCAGTAATTCGTCACTTACATATAACACCCAGTGCTCATCACAACAAGCGCTCTCCTTAATACCCATCACCCATTTAGCCCATCCCTCCCCCCTACCTCCCCTCCAGCAACCCAGTTTGTTCTCTATAGTTAAGAGTCTCTTATGGTTTGCCTCTCTTATTTTATTTTATTTTATTTTATTTTATTTTATTTTATTTCATTTCATTTCATTTCATTTCATTTCATTTCATTTCATTTTATTACTTTTTCTTCCTTTCCCCTATGTTCATCTGTTTTGTTTCTTAAATTCCACGTGAGTGAAATCATAATGTATTTGTCTTTCTCTGACTTATTTCACTTAGCATTATACACTGTGGCTCCATCCATGTCATTGCAAATGGTAAGATTTCATTCTTTTTGATGGCTTTGTAATATTCCACTATGTGTATATGTATATACACATATATCTGGGACCTCTCTCTCTATATATAGACACACACCATATGTTCCTGAGATCATTTCTTTGCCTTCAGTGTTCTGCACTGTGATATGTTTCACTGTTATTTGATGTAGATTTTTCTTTATTATTGCATTTGAGATTTATTATCATTTCTGAATTTAAGCACTCATGCCAGCATCATTTATAGAAAATTATTAGTCATGTTTCTTCAAATACATCCTTTTAATAATTTTTCTATTATCTCCTTCTGGATTTCCTATGAATTATATATTACTCTTTTTCACTCATGTCTCTTAACATCTCTTTTTTTGTTTTTACTTATTTATTTATTTATTAAAATATAATTTATTGTCAGATTGGCTTACACCTTAACATCTTCTTCAATTGTTCATCTTTGCCTCTCTATGTTGCATGTTTAGCAACTATTTTTGATTTATTGCCCCATTGGCCCTTTCTTCAGGTTTTGCTAACTTGCTTTCAGAACCTACCAATAAATTTTTAATTTTTATTAGTATACTTTTTATCTTTGTAAGTTCTATTTAGTTCTTTTTCATATCTGACTAGTCATTTTAGGAATCAGTTTCTGTTACTTATTCATACTTTGGATATTCTCTTTTATTTTGAAAACCTATTAAAGTGACAGATACATGAATTTATACCTGTGATAAAATTGCATTAAACTAAACACACCCATGAATTAGTGTGAGTAAAAGTGGGGAAATCTGGACAAGATTGGTGGATTGTACCAATGTCAATATCCTGGTTGCGATATTGTGTTACAGTTTTGTAAGATGTCATCATTGGGAGGAACTGGATGACAGGTGCTTAGTATTACACTGTAATGTTTCTTACAAGTACATGTGAATATGCAATTACCTCAAAATAAGATATTTAATTAAAAACATATTAAGCATACTTCTATATTTTATATCAGCTAGCCTGATTGTTATTTCTGCTGGCTCTTGTTCATGGTGCCTTGTTTCCTTTGTGTTTATGATTTTTTTAAGTTTATTTATTTATTTTGAGACAGAGAGAGAGCGAGAGAGCAGGGGAGGGGCAGAGAGGGAGAGGGAGAGAATCCCAAGCAGGCTCTGCACTATCAGCACAGAACCCAGTGGGGGGCTTGAATCCACGAACTGTGATATCATGACCCGAACCAAAATCAAGAGTCAGATGCTTAACCAATGGAGCCACCCAGGTGCCCCTGTGTTTGTGATTTTTTTATTGGGAGCCTATGTTCCTTAAAACTTTATCTGTCTTGTTCTTTTTTACTTCTACCAATTGTCTGGGGCACTACTAACACAAAACTAAATTTCTATGATTGGCATGAGGTTTTTTAAGACCATAGAGTATTATGAATTTGAGGTACAAACCTGTGAGGGTTGACTGTGGTGACTTCCCAGGGGAGATTTTCAGCATCCATATCCAGTCAAGATCAGGCAATGTAAGTTTCCTTGCTGTCCCCCTTGACGAAGTGGGTGTTAATTTTTTTTTTTTTTTTTTTTTTTGCGCTCTGTTTTACTGATGGTACAATCCTGGAGAGTTTTGGCTTTGTATGGGGTTCTTCCATAAAACTCCCCACCTTGACTAAACCTTAAATTTTGTTTCCTGTCCAAGATTTTCACGAGATCATCAAACTGAAATTCAAAGGCATTAAGAATGGGCAGAGCCTCAGAGAACCCAGTGGCTTCAGAGAATGTTTACTTTTGTAGATTCTTATTTTGCTTTATATGTTGACTCTGAAGATAACTTAATTTCCTTTTAGCTTTGTAATTCATTTAAAATCTATTTTTGCATTTTATGAAGAAGTTGTAGTTGTTTTCAGATATTTCCTTGTATCAGAAATGGAAGTAATTTTCCAGAAAACTAACCTGGAAGTAACATACAGAATCAGTGTTATGATCCAAGGAGATTGGAGGCAGGAATGTGAGTCTCTAAGCTCCTGTAGTAGTCTACACAGGCAAGGATAACAAGTTGAAAAAGATTATGGAAATTATTGTGGCATAGTGGAAAGAAATAAGAAACTAGAAATGAGCAAAACTGAGCTAGGGTTTTAGCCCTAGCTCTAGCCTAGTCACATAATTTAAGCATCTGTTCATTTATATTCATATTCATATTGTTGATACTCAACAAATGTTATTTGAGCACCTAGTCTAGCCCAGGCACTGTCTTGGGCACTGTGGATATTGTGGTGAAGGAAAAAAATCCCCTCCCTCCTGGAGCTTATAGTTGAATGTGAGAAGACAGTCTACAAATAACAAGTGAATACCTGATATGCCAAATGATAAGTGCTATGGAGAGAGATTCAGCAGAATAAAGGTAACAGAGAATGTTTGCTATGGAAACAGGATAACAGGTGTCCAGGAAAGGTCTTACTGAAAAGATGATATTTGAACAGACAGTGCAAGTTAAGTATGGAGTGAGCCACATAGAATCTGGAAGATTATTTCAGATGGGGGGAAACAGCAATGAGCTACCATGGCTGGGGTAGGATCAGTTAAGCAGAGATTAGTTGATGGAGACAGGTCACCTGGCCTGTTAGGCCATTGTGTGGATTTTAGCTTTTACTTTCGATGAGCTGGGAAGTTGCAGGAGGCCTTGAGCAGTGGAATGATATCAATGGAGAAAGTATGGAGATGTGCCTAATTGTCCTGTCTACCTCAGAGGGATATTGTGAAGTTTAAATGAGATACTACCTGTTGAAAGTGCTTTGTGAATTAAAAATACCTCTTAACTGTTTGGTGAGACATTGCATTGGGTTCAGCAGTGAGTTTGAAGAGATAGTGGAAATCCCCAAGGAGGTACTGGGCAGAAGACTGAAAAAGAGATGTGAAAGAATCATTCATCTCAGTGTGGAACTTACAGGGGCAAGGTCATGCCTTATATAGAAAAAGAAGTCATCGTGAAACAGAAAGCATAAGATATTAATCACCCTGATCCATACTCCTCTCCTAGACTTCTCTCTCACCTAAGTACAAAAAATGCAAAGCTTAGCACAATGAGCATCTTTCTCTACTATGCTTTCAACAAGATTTATGTTCAGGAAGGCCTCTGTCTACCATCTGTGTTCAGTACTTAGTAGGTGCTAAGAATTACCTACAGAATGAATGCCACAAAGCTGGAGGTGGGGTCATAGCATTTAGGTCGATGACAGAGTTAGGGATTGAAAATTATTTCAAGTAAAAAGTTAAAGTAGTAATGCTGGGCTCAATACATCATGAAAATTTACAGGGATGAATTTAGATTTTAGGATATAAAAAACCCCGCATAAACCAAGCTGGTGTATACTTGTGTTTGCAGCAATCAATGTGAAAATAATCATGAGCATAAGCTTCATATGAGGCAGAAGTATGATGTGGCCATGAAAAGTATGCCAACAATTTTGGACTCCGTTAAAAAGGGATAGAGCACTTGATGGCTGGAAAAGATGCTCCCTCTAGACACAGTTCTGATCAGGCTCTGTCTGGAGCCTGTGCTCAGTTCTGGGCAGCAGGTTTTATGAGGAACATCAACAACCTGGAACACATCCAAAGTTTGGGGGGAGAGTGGTGATGAGCAAGATGGTAAAATAGCCTGTTCGTCATCAAGTACGGATTTGTAATGTCTCCTACTTGATCAAGGAGCCAGTATGAAGAAATGTTTAAAAAGTCACAGTGTCTTCTTTTGCCTCTCGCTTATTCTGTTCATTTGTCTACTTATTCATTAATTCATTCAGTTTCTAACAAATATTTATGGGATGACTACTATGTTTTATACACAGTAGTGGGCACAAGGGATATGATCCTTGTCTTCAAAGAGTTCAGGTGGGAGAGACAGACATACATGAATAGAATTGCAAATCCTGAGTCGAACAAAGCCGAGTGCTGTCGTTAATAATCTTTGGCCCCCGAGTCTGAGTTGGCTACTGTAACTAACCAATTTGTCTTTCTACTTTTGGTCTTCCTCCTCTTTAGCCCCAACATTAACTCTGTACACCCTCACCAGAAAAATCATTCTAAGAATCATTTGTATATTCAGCTCCTCCCAACCGGAAGGACTCACTGGAGGGTGGAGAGATGGGATTTGAAGTTGTTCTTGAAAGATGGGTAATAGAGACCAGAAGGGAGAGTATATTAGGCAGGGGATTAAGGTCAACAGAGAATTGGCATCTGTCATATAGTATAAGGAGATTTAGGACAATAACTATAATAGTAATTGCCATTTGTTCAATGTCCTCACCATTAACTGTGAAAATAGGGCAGCATTATGGGGCACCCTGTCTAATATTAGGAGGGCAATTTTATTCAGATTGACTTCATGTGGAGCATAATACTTTCAGGTAAATACATTTTGTAATTATATCTGACTCTTCAGTAGTCTGGTCTATGCCTCTTCCATAGGTTTTAATATAATGGGGAAAAAATCATCATCTCTAATTTTGCCATTCAGGGACCTTCCTGCGTGATCGTAGATCCTTGGTCAGCAAATGGATAAAATCACATTTCCCCCCCCTTTTTTGTACCATCACAGGTAGTTTTGAAAAGGACACATAGTGAAGATGGCCTGTGCCATAGTGGTCTATCCTGTCTTCAGAGTTCTTGGGGGAGTTGTCACAGCGTATTTATGTGTTTAATTTATGTGGATCACCTGATTTCAAGAATTTATGATGGTCAGCTCTAAAACTCAAATCTAAGGAATTCTTTTCTAACGTTTATTCAAGTACTTTTCTTAGTTTTGCTACCTTATACATTTAGACTTTCCATGGCAAGAGAAATCCTTACGCATTTTGCATTCATATTTCTAAATAAGAGGTCTCTGGAAGAAATGTTTATCTTTTTGTTTAGGTGTTAGTTATACCAGGTCTTTCTGCAGATAGGATTTAATGTGTAATTTATATTTTCATATGATACAACAATTTAAAATAAGAAACATGTGGATAAAAAAAGAGAAAATGAGGACAGATTAGAAAAGATAAAGTCAGCAGTGAATTTTTAGTATGAGTGCATATATTAGAATGCTAGAGTTAGAGCACAGATTTAGCTCTGAACTTCCCAGAATTGGTACAAGAAGTAACAAAGTATAGGCTACATGGCTCACTGTACTAATATGATGAAAACAAACAGCCGCTCAAGAGAACAAATGGCAGGTAACCATACTGGACAGAAATGTCTCCTGGGCACCACATATAGAGAAAACTGTGTCGTGTGATCAGCAGCCTTCCCAGGAAATGCCCTTCTGCAAAAATCTAATACTTTCTTGAAGAATCAGTCCTGCGACTGCTCTTCAGCACAAGTAAAGGTAATTTTATGACCTCAGTTTCCGTCTTTTAGAGAATCGTTGGACTAATTTTATCCTGGAACAATTTTGAAGAACAGGAAAGAGGGTAAGTAGCCCTCTGTGAAGGTAGGAGAAGAAAGATTCAGAGCCCGGCTTACAGTGGCAGATATGAACTGAAGAAAGGACACATCCTCTGAGACTGGAGGGAAGGCAGTAGAGTGGATACAGACACCTGAGTTTTTGGCAAGCAGGAAGGGTTTGAGGCCTTTTTTTCCCGGTAGCATCGATCTTCTTGATGATGAAGGAGGAAATGGAGGGGATTGCTGACAACTAGGGGCTTGAGAAAGGTGGCGATTGTTCATAGTAGCTTCTTTTCAGTCTTTATCTGTGGAAGTGGGAAGGAGACTTAGGAGTCTCCCCCATCTCCTTCTTTCATGAATTGTTGTGAAAGAAAGTGACTCTGAAAACAGCTGCTGTGAATTTGTAAGGGGAGCAACCAAGATAGATTATGAAAGACATGTGAGCCTACTTGGATTCAGAGTCATGGGACCTCATAACGATCTTGGAGGTCATTTAGTTCAACTTACATTATGTTACATTACATTATGTTACGTTATGGTTAAGGAAGCTTGCCTTAAGTCACAAAACCAATTGATTGATTGAATAACCCAAGGGGAGGTTGTCTTACTCCCAGTTGTTTCTTCAACTGCACCTAACTACTCAAGCTGCTAGGCAGAAGGCAGAGGACTCTTCATTTCACTTTCCCATTTCATTCTATACCTCTGCTTCACTCCATAACCTGTAAACTATATTTTGGAGTTCAGAAGAAGAAATTTGAGATCACAGATTCTTAAGTAGACTCCTTGCCTAGGTGGCCATGTGCTTCTCAGGTCTATTGGTTTCATAAAGTAAAATCATTAATAGGGGCACCTGGGTGGCTCAGTTGGTTAAGTGTCTGACTTCAGCTCAGGTCATGATCTCATAGTCCTTGAGTTTGAGCCCCTCATTGGGGCTCTCTGCTGTCAGCACAGAGCCCGCTTCTGATCATCTGTCTCCGCCCCGTCCCCGCCCCTTCCCCACTCATGCTGTCTCTCAAAAGTAAACATTAAAAAAATAAAATCATTAATAAAGTAGATGATACTGAGGAGAAAAATAAGAAGGATGATCAAAAGAAGATGTGAAGTAAAGTTCAGAATAAGAATAAAGCCCAGAGCTGCCCGTCACTATGAGTAATGTGACTCTCAGGAAATTAGAATGGGCTGACCCTGTGGTGTCCATGGCTGGGTGCCCCGGGAGCCTGCTGGCTTGGTGACCAAGCAGCTTCTTTCTCTGCAGTTGGCATTGAGAGCAGCATGTAAGTCCCAAGTTTAAAAGAACAAAAAGAACCATGTTCCCATGCCTCATTGCAGTTGCTATAGAAGAGGTTGGGAAATAAAGGAAAATTCCAACGATGGATGGGCTAAGAAATCCCTATCATTTTTCCAGAACAGGCAGCATTCTTCTGCTTTGAAGAGTGAATAAATCATTAACTCAACCCAGGGTGGGGGACAAGGAAGGAGGTTAAGGGAGATAAAGAGGTTGATGGTGAAGGAAAAGAGAGGACAAGTGGAGGAAGGAAACAGCTAGGGTAGAGAGGCACCTTGTCCTTTTCTTTGTAATTTTCTTGAAATTCTTAATTTATCAAGTTTTAATGAGAGTCAAATGGAGAGCAGATATTCAGTTGCCACGTGGAGGGTCTACCTTAGCCATTTCCCTGGAGGTATGGAAGCTCTATTAACTGGGCCATAGACTGTTTGTCCTACAGTGGGAGCTGGTGTTAGGTCAGAAGCCTATCGAATGAGCTCTGTTACTACGTATGAAAACTTCAAAGGCTGGCCAGAAACGAAATAAATCCTTTGAGATTGCATTTGTTTCTTAATTTTTTTTCTGTCAAGTTTCATGCAAGGTCCTCCTCAGGCATCTAGAACCCTTCACATTGTATCTAAATGGGGTTTTAAGACAATGGTTGGGTTCACTGAGTATACTCCACAGGAGTGTGGAAGAGACTTCAAGTCAAGTAAACTCCATGGGATACTGAAGAGGCAATCCTTCTTAGCGAGAACATGTTATTGGTTATGATGACTTGTCTGAAGATCTGAACTGCTCTCCTAGTTCTTCCTTTCATGGATGGTTAAGACTTAAAAATAACGGTTTTTGAGCAGTGAAAACGATGTTTGCAGTGAGCTAGGTCACAAACTAGAATTTAAGAACTGTGGATGAGTTATGTCATGACAGACAATCCCAAGATATTTCTGATGCCAACAAGTACTAGCTTATGTAGACTCTTATCTTTAGTTCCTCCATTTTGGAACTTGAGATATTTTAGTATCAAGTGAAACCTTGTACTCCTTGGATCCTATAGACTCTATTTGGTGGCCTCTGCTTATGGTTCATACTGTGAGACCTATTTTGCCAAAACAGCTTTTCAAGACGAGTGACCTTGACCTTCAGGTATCATCAGATCCATGCCCTATCTTCAGAGATGGGCCACTGTTGACCCGTGTTTATTATTAACCACACCCAGATAACCTAACAAGGCTATTTCACCATATTTCAGTCAACCACTCAAATGTGCAGGAAATAAGAAAGAATTCTGCCTTGGGGCCCATGCTGTGCTGTTTGGTATAAATTAATTGGTATTTCAGTAAGTGAACTTTTGTCAGTATACCCATCTATAATGGGTATGTTGTGAAGAACATACTGACTAAAGTTGAACACTGAAATCAAGAAATTTTATCATAAGCATTCATGTATTTGTTTATTCATTTATTCAAACAGTATTCGTAAAGTATGCATGATGCACTACATCATACCTGAGTATCTAAGTACTGTTTCTCTGTGAGATTTACTGAGGTGAATAAGGGATAGTTTTGGCTATTAGAGATTTCTGATCTCAGGCATTCATTAATTCAACAAATACCTTCTTTTTATACTAATAATTAAGGCAGGATAAGAGAAACCACCTGGGACTGTCCAGGTAAGCCAGGACATATGGTTGTATATCAGGGAAAGGTTTATGGAGAAAGTAGCTGTTAACCTGGACCCTGATGTACATTAAGACCACGGTCACATATCCTCCCTCATGTACATTGTACCAATAGCTCTGTCCTTCACATATGTGTCTTGTAGCTGTCTTAGCGTTAAATAGATGGTAGTTAAGTTCTCTTGGTCACTAATTGTCTTAAAAAGAGGTTTTAAACTTACTTAGATCAACGTTTTCTTTAAAAAAATTTTTTTTAATATAAATTTTTGAGAGACAGAGAGAGACAGAGCCTAAGTGGAGGAGGGGCAGAGAGAGAGGGAGACACAGAATCTGAAGCAGGCTCCAGGCTCCGAGCTGTCAGCACAGAGCCCAACACGGGACTCAAACCCACGAACCGCGAGATCATGACCTGAGCTTGAGTCGGATGCTTAACCAACTGAGCCACCCAGGTGCCCTGATCAACGTTTTCTGTATAGAGGTGACAGTTTTGTTATCTGTGTCAGAGAAGGTACATGAGTTTTGACCTAGGTGCCAAATTTAACTGAATAAGTTAGCTGGTAAGTTCCTGAAGCATGGTTTTAAAAAGGATTCGGAATGCTGTATTTTGGTTATCAGTGGACCTATGGACATAGGAGGTCAAATTGGTAGTGTTCATTTGCTTTCTCTCATGAAAGGATTTTATACATAAATCCAGCAGGAGATTTTCAACAGTAAATATGTATCATTAGCTTACCACTTTCAACTGTACAATCTCTTGGGAAGAATAAAAATATAGCTGATCCTTGAACATCTTGGGGATTAAGGGTACCACCCCCCTATTGAAAATCTATGTGTAACTTTTGACTCTTCAAAAACTTAACTACTGATAGCTTACTGTTGAGTGGAAATCTTACCAATAAGTCAATTAACACACATTTGGTAAGTTATATGTATTAGACACTGTATTCTTAAAATAAACAAGCTAGAGAAAAGAAAATGTTAAGAAAATCAAAAGGAAGAGAAAATACCTTTCCAGTATTGCAATGTATTTATCGAAAAAATCTGCATGTAAATGGAACCGTGCAGTTCAATCTCATGTTATTTCAAGGGTCAACTGTAATGAAATTAAACTGAATTTTCCGTGAGTCTTTCTATAATCTGTCCTTTTCCTTTTTCATATGCATTTGAATTAGCTTAAATGTATCAGGTAATAAGGTCATCTGCCAAGACTTTGAGACACATTAGTGAATGCTACTGTGCTGTTAGGAAATTATGCAGTGGGACCTGTAATGATTTATAAAGTAACAGAGGAAACTCATGATAAAACAATATGCTATTTTGAAATAGTGGCTAATTTTAGGGAGGGTTTTATGGTGTATTGAAGGGACCCCTGGAATGGGAGCTAGGAAACTTGGATCTCTTGTTCAACTTTGCTATTGCTTATATGATGCTAGACAGACCACCTGTGTCTTACGGCCATAGTTACTTAGTCTTCAAAAGAAGAAATTAGATCATTTCTTGGGGTTCCACTTCCAAATCGGTATTGTCTGGTCATTTCAAGTCAAATTCATTTTATAAGTCCTGGGATTAGCAGGTTTTTTTCTACAAAAGGCAAATAGTAAATAGTTTAGCCTTTGCAGACCATACAGTCTCTGTCTCAACCACTCAACACTATTGTTATAGTGTGAAAGCAGTCGCAGGCAAAGTGTAAATGCATGACTACGACTGTGTTCCAATTAACCTTCATTTACAAAAACACCCAGTGGCCCACAGGCTCTGGTTTGCCAACCCGCGTATAAATCTATCCCTGCAGATGATATCTATTGTTGACTAACAAATTAGTCCAAAACATAGAAGCTTAAAACGCCAAACCTTTGTTGTTTCACAGTTTCTGAGGGTCAGAAATTAGGGAGTGGCCTAGCGGGTGGTTCTGGCTCAGAGTCTGTCAGGAGGCTACAATCAAGATATCAGACTGGGCTATAGTCATTTGACACTTGACTACATCTAGTTCTAAGCTCATTCATGTGGCTGTTGGCAAGAGGCATCAGTTCCTCATATGTGGGTCCCTCTATTAGGCTGTTCACTACGTGGCTTTCCTTAGAGCGGATGAGTTGAAAGAAAACTCAAGATGAAAGCTTCAGACTTTTTATAGCCTAACTTGGAAATACATCCCATCACTTCTGTTTCTATTCTATTTATTAGAAATCAGTCATGAAGCCCAATCAATACTCAAAGGGAGGAGATTATAGAAGGGTGTGAACACCAGGTGTCAGGGATCCCTGAAAATCATCAGTGATGATGTCTACCATACTCCATTATAGTGACTTACTCATATTAGGCAATTTTTAGAGCTTTTTGAAAAAATGACTTAATTATGAGGGTTGTTTGAATTTAGTGCTATCAGGTGTCCTAGTGACCTCAAGTAATGGAGGTTAGTGTAAGAATGTAACTGGCTCTGCTGGTACGAGAAGCGGCTCTAGAAATTCTATTTAATTCACCTCTTCCATCTTCACTTCTCTAAAGGGAGATGATCTAGTCGGGTCAATGGGTCATAATCCAATATGGAACATGTTTACTGGTAGTTTTAAAATAACACACTAATTCCTGATTCACTCAATTATGGCCAACATAATAGAGTTAGTTCAATCTAAGCAGATGGTTTTTGCAAAGCATTAAAAAATGGTGTGAAGTTGCTTCTCTTGGAAGAGAGAAATAAACTAGTAGACACTTTGAGACTTTATGACCATTCCCAGAAAAGACCATGTATATACAGGAATATGTACTGAGAGCCAGTTCACTCAATGAAAATGCTTCCTGACTGTCATCACAAAGGCACATGCTAAGCATACGTTCCTGGAAGACTTTTATTGCTCTATTTCTGTTAATACCTCTTTTGGTAAAGGAGTGGCTCTTGGGAGCATATTTGCTCAATTCTCAAGATGTCAAGTTACTGCCTGGAACTGTCAAATTTCTTTAGATAATAGAAGTCTATGGAAAAACACTTCAAGTGAGACTCAACTTAGAGAAATATACTCTATTAGCAAATACTCTTGCAAGAGATTGAGTACAAAAAGTAAAATAAACTTATAGCTGCATTGAAGATTCATGTACATTGTCTTAAGGTAAACATTATTTACTTTCTCCTTTTCCGTGTTTTCCTGAGAAAGGCATAATAACATCCTTACCCACTCTATGCTAAAGACACACTCTGCCTTCAGGTATAGAGATACCAGCAAAGAGATAAAAGATGCTGCAGAGGGGGATCAGGTGGGAGGAACGTAGGTGGGATGACAAGGGAACAGAAATCCCTAAGCTAGAGGGAGTTGTTGAAAGATGAGAAGGAGACATCATTAATATATTTAGGAGGGGAAACTCTCACTTCGTGAATATGCTAATAACTGAATCAATCTACTCTTCTGAGGTTGAGGACAACTGGTAGGTCATTGATCTGAAAGCTACTTGATGGCGTCTTCTGAGATGTCTCCAGGTTGAATAGTTGTTTTGTTTTTTAAACTCAACAAGCATTCATTGTAGTAGAAGGTGATAAGCCCAATATTGGGAAGAATGTAATAGGCTCACGTACAAACACAAATGAGGCCTTGGGTACAGTAATGGACAAAGTGGGGGCATTCTACCTGGTGGTCAAATTGCTCTTTTTGCAGTCATCACCTCTGGTACCCTTGCTCCCCAACCCAATGCCTGGAATGACCAATACTCTTACTAGTTTTTATCCGTACTTCTCCATCAGACTTCACTTTCCAAGTAATTTCACACACTGGGTCTTACATTAAAATACAACCTGAATGGGACTCCTGGGTGGCTCAGTCAGTTGAGCGCCTGATTTCAGCTCAGGTCATGATCTCACAGTCTGTGATTTCGAGCCCTGCATCGGGCTCTGTGCTGTCAGTTCAGAGCCTGGAGCCTTCTTCTGATTCTGTCTCCCTCTCTCTTTGCCCCTCCCCCACTCATGCTCTGTCTCTCAAAATATGAATAAACATGAAAAGAAATTTAAAATACAACCTGAAAAATTAAAAAGAGAGAGAGAGAGAGAGAGAGAGAGAGAGAGAGAGAGAGAGAGAAGGCAATGGCGGTTGTTTTTGACAAAGTCAATTAAGTAGGAGTAAAGATTAAAATTCCATTCAAGACCCCAGGAAGGACAAGTTGATGGTAGTGATTTTTCTCTGACAGGTGATTCCTGTGACTCACTTGCTCTGTCTGTGAGGACTCGATATAGGGGTCAATGGCCTGTTTCTTACAGTAACTGCCTCTAGTAACACCATCTCAGGCCAGGAAACATTACTCTCTCTGACTTTCTCTCTCTCTTTTAAAGCTAGTAATTAAGAATCCTTTCTACAAATTATGAAGTGTCCCAGGCCAGAGATATTATTCATGTTCATCATCACTTGACAACACCTTCCTGATGGACTCACTAATCCATTAAACTTAAATTATAAAATAGTCCACAGTTTTTTTTTTATTTAACACCTAAACAGGGTGGTAGAATTAGGATCTAGAATTCATGTAGGAGAAAGCTCCACAGGGTTCTCAGCCCAGCATGCTGAGAATTAAGGTTAGCTCTGAATCAGTTCTGCTCACAGAGCCCATGAAGGATCAAGTAGCTGTAGCTCAGATCCAGTTTATAGTATTTTCAGGACACTGGGTGATTTCAGGCACAATCTATACCATGATTTCAATCACAGTCTATACCATGAGTTCCTTGAGGGAAGATTCCTTGAAGGAATGACTATTAAGCCTTGATTTTGTGTCAGGAACTGAGGCACGTATTTTGAATTTATTGTATTTTAAATTATCACTCAGAGAGTTGGGTATTATCCTTATCTGACAGATGAAACAACCAGAATCCCACACAGTTTGACTTGTATAATCTTGCATCAAGAACATGGTAGGTACTCAGTACATTTGTGCTAAATAAGTTTGTTGTAGGTATAAATATACAGACTGATCTAAGGAGGCCAAGGGTGATCCCTAAAGATCTCATGGGCCCTCGAATGATCACCTGAGGCCAAGGATTGTTTCTAGAGGTCACCTACCAATCATTTTTCCTTTTTTTTCCCTTGTGATATCAAGGTGTCTTGAAGCAAGTACCATTACTAATGTACTTGATGATGGTAAGCCATAAGAATGCAAGATTCCTTCTGAGGTTAGGGTTTTGACGTTGAGTGCAGCCGAAGTACAGAGAGTTGGCAGGACATGATGGCATGCTCTGTGCATTGTAATAGAATTTCTAAAGTCATCTGTTCTCATCAACTCCAGCTATGCCCACCTACGTCCGAGAGCAATAAAAAAGGGGTAAAATGATCAGGGAAGTTGTTGACCAGATGAATAGCTTGAGATATTTTGTTCCCTTTATTATTATTATAACCATTTTCCATCTATCTCAAGAACTTGCGTTTTGATTCCCACTCTCTGGCCTGATGTTTTCCCCATTTTCATTCTGCTCTGAACAAAGTCCTCTTGGCTGGTTGAGTCAGCGTGTCTCTAATTCAGAGAGGTGAACAGGTCTGTGTGTGTCTCTGATGATTCACTATTGGCTGAGTAGATCACTGGGCAGTAAAGAGGTTCTGGCAGCCAGAAGGCCATTGCAATGAATAGTGTAAACTCCAGCAATGCCAGGAAGAGTTAGAGCCAACCTTCATTATGGTCAGGCTGGAAAAACAGCCAGTCCTCATTTCACCTGGGACTGTCCCTGGGGAAGACCTCCCTCCCTGAACAGCTGCGGGGGGACAGGCGAGAGCTGTCCTGGCACTCAAAGAAATAGAATTGAGTTTACAGAACTCTGGGGAGATTTCTCCATGGATCAGGTTTCTGTTTGATTCAATTTAAATACATTCACCGGTACTCTGCTGAACATCTCCTGGGCTCCTTCCTTCACTTTGTGACCTTAAATAAGTCCATTAAAATCACTGTGCATCTGGGCAGGTGCTGCACCCACTTCTATCACCTATCCAAGGAAATGTGTGAATGATTGAAGTCATACTAACAAAGTTCAGAGTTTCTTGAGTGCTGAGCCTTATAAAATATGAGAGTGAGTGAGCCCATACTGATCCCCACATAACACAATGCATTGCTTTGGTTCAGGTCACTTACTTCATTGTTACTGTGACAAGAATAAATTATATGTATGCCAAATAGGGCACATTTTTGTTAGTAAGACTTTAAGATCTTTCTTCATTTTCCTCTTGTCTACTGTTCTATTCACATCTGTCATCATTCCTTGAATGCATAACACTTCTCATTATTTTCCAAACATGTCAGGCTTCTTCCCATATTTATGCCTTTGAAGAAGTTGTTCCTCCTCGCTGGAAAGTTCCTTTGTTCTTTCATCTGGTACGCTTGTGATTAAGACTCAGCTTGGTTGTTTCCTCTACTCCCATCTCCACCCTTAGTCCTTCCTCTGCGATTTCGTATCACTCTGTAGACACCCCTATTCTACTTATTACCTTGTCGTCGTGATTGTAGGCCATTTGGGAGGAAAGCCTAGTGAGACTGCTCAGGAGAAAGGCAGAGAGAGTGAGAACTTGTCAGGGCTGCCACTGGGACACTTAACCAGGTTGTAGGACGAGCCCCATGAGGTCAGACAGGAGGCTGCTTGGTGGACACAAGTGAGTGGGTATCAGCAACAGGTGGCTCAGGTAGTGGACATGGCAGCTGAGGACACTGAACCTTTCAGGATACCACACAGGGAGGGCATCACAGAAGGCTGAGTCACTCAAATCAGAGTAGGGCTGTGGTGAGCGGGTGACCCAGCTGGCAGGAGGAGTTCAAGGTCAGTGCTAGGAAGGGAAACTGTCTAGTAGACTTAGTATCACAGGAGTCAGAAGCCCAGGGCTCACTCTGCCCTGATGGACACTGAATCTGACAGCACGATCAGTTTCACACTCCACCAAGTGATGGATCTTGAGGCTGCCAGTATAATTCGTGTCCGGATAGTTGGCTTGGAAACTAGAGGGTAAGACAACAGGCATCAGAAGCCCCAACTAGGAAGAGTAGGGGAGGAAGGAAAGGGCTGCCATTTTGGCAAACTGGAAAGGTGGTGGTCTTCTAGCACAAGACTGTACACTCCTCTAGACTAGGGCTCATGTCTTGATCATCTTTGTATCTCTACTGTCTAATACTGTGCCTGGCATGTAATAGGTTTTTTTTTTTTAAGTTTTATTTATTTATTTTGAGAGAGAGAAAACAATCAGGGGAGGGAGGGAGGGAGGGAGGGAGGGGGAGAGAGAGAGAGAGAGAGAGAGAGAGAGAGAGAGAGAGAGAGAGAGAGAATCCTAAGCAGGCTCTGCACTGTCAGCATAGAGCCTGACACAGGGCTCCATCCCATGAATCGTAAGATCATGACCTGAGCCAAAATCAAGAATTGGATGCTTAAATGACTGAACTAGGCAACCCAATAGGTTTTAAAGAAATGTTGATTGAAGCAATGAATTGATGGATAAGTGGCTAGTACCCAGCCCCTATAAAATGCACACTCACATGCACAGTCTACCGTCAGTTGTATAAGAGAAATAAACCAATTAGTGATACAACCTATAGTTAGTGATACAACCTATAGCTGTTCAAGTATATGTCTCCTTCCCATGTTCTTATCCCATTATTGTCCCAAACCGAAGAGTATAAGAAATCAGATTTATTTCAAAAATAGAGTTGATGTTAATTTACTCTTTGTTATAAAATGTTGTACATAGAGAAGAGTATATAAAACGTGCATATTTGATTTAAAGAATAATTATGGAGTTAGCATCCACCCACATGTGAGATACAGATCACTCGTGCCTTAGAGAAGCCCTGTGTTCACCCTTCCATGCCTGATATCACCCCTCCCTCCCTTCCCTGCTATTTTAATTTTTGTGATAATAATTTCTTTACTTTTCTTTATAGTTTTATTACCTATTCACGTATTCCTAAAATATGCCTCTTTTAGGAATAAATTATTTTAGGAATACAGGTTTGAACTTTATTTAAATAGAATCTCCCTATACGCATTTTTGTGACAGTTGTTTATTCTGCTAAACATATTCATCAGATCATGTTAATTTATTTTGAGATTTTTTTTTTAACATTTCTGTTGCTGTGATGACTAAAGAATATGCCTGCCTTCTACCCTTTGGGTAGAAATCTCTGAAGGAGCTGTAACGTGCACCTGTGTCCCTGTTTCGGAAAAGCAAAACTGACAGATATGGAGGATGGTTATTTATTTTACAAGAGGATTTATGATAGTGGCCATTTAAACTCTAATTGGAAAAATGTCTATTCATGTCTTCTGCCCATTTTTTAACTGGATAATTTGTTTTTGCGGTGTTTAATTTGATAGGTTCTTTATATATTTTGGAGACTAACCCTTTATCAGAAATGTCATTGGATTTAGAAAATTAAAACTTAGACAGTAATTATACCTTGGAAATTATACCTTGGGATTGATTTCACATGGAGATCAAAAGCGAGTACATTTGAGGGATGGGAAAAGAACACGTATAATTACAATGAGGTTTAAGAAAGACGAGTGGAAACTTCCTGTTCACACAATAGAGGGTGATGAGCAATCTGCTACATTTCTGGGCCAGGTGCTCAGAGAAGGAAACGCTCTCCTTTTTTGGCAATGAGATTGGATGCATGGGTAGCCTTCAGATCACACCTGTGTTTTCTCTTGTAACTGAGGAGCTTTCTTTATTTCTTCCTATTTCTTTAGTGATTCAGGCTTATACATTAAGACCTATGGTGTTGGGCACCAAAAGAAAGGTTGGCCCTGTTTTCTGAGGGATTCAGCTACCAGGAAGGTGCATTTTTCTGTTAATTACTCAACTATTTTTGGCCGTATAGATTTGAGCTAAGACTGTGTACATATCCACCGCTTTGGCATCAAATCCAAAATGCTATCAATAACTAGGTATTCGGCATATGATTTCACTCATGTGAAATTTAAGAAAACAAAACAAATGAGCAAAGGGAGAACAAAGAGAGAGACACACACAAACCAAGAAACAGACTCTTAACTACAGAGAACAAACTGATGGTTATCAGAAGGGAACAGGGGTAGGTGGACGGGTGAAATAGGTGATGGGGATGAAGGAGAACACTAGTCATGAGGAACACCAGGTGGACGTGTTGAATCACTATATTGTACACCTGAAACTAACATAACGGTGTATGTTAACTATATAGTGGAATTAAAATACGAACTTAAAAAAAGGTGAAAAAAAAATAACCAGGTATGCTAAAAACAGTTGGATTAAATCAACAATTTGTTACCCATAAATTGCTTTCAAAAAAGCTTATTGCCTGAATGAATGCAAGTGCTAGAGAAGAATCTGAAAGGTGGACGGGACTGCAGAGATCTCTAATCCTTTGAGGCTAAGAGACACTCAGTGAACTGCCCAAAGAACAAGGACTAGACACAGGCCTCTAGACCCAACCCACGCACCTTTCCCTACCTCCAGGTTTTGATTTAATTTGGTTGGTGTGTATAAACTGAATTTTTTTTGATGTTATTTTAAAAAGAACCTAGGGGCACCTGGGTGGCTCAGTCAGTTAAGCACTTGACTTGGCTCAGGTCATGATCTCACGGTTTGTGGGTTTGAGCCCCGTGTCGGGCTCTGTGCTGACAGCTCAGAGCCTGGAGGCTGCTTCGGATTCTGTGTCTCCCTGTCTCTCTGCCCCTCCCCTGTTTGTGCTCTGTCTCTCTCTCTCAAAAATAAATAAACATCAAAAAATAAAAATAAAAAAAGAATCTAAACAAACATGTTATTTTCATTATTTTAAGTATCCATTTTCAGAGTGTGATTTATCCTTCCTGATAAGGAAAATTAGAAGAAGGTACCCTGAAGCATGTTGTTTTAGAATTGAATGGCTTAGGGAAAATTTCTGAGAGATATAGTAGAGAAGGTGCAAGGGGATAGAATCTAGGGAGCATTAGGGGGACTGGTTTTAGGTCAGAGCCTGCTCAGTTCACTCACCTAACAGTAGGAGAAGCAGAGCAGAAAGTCTGGTGGGGTCGGTAGATTAAATATTGTGGCAGGAACCTGTCTGAATGTTTTCGGTTCTGTTTGCTTTTGAAGGAGGCGTTAAGGTCATCAACTAAGAGTGAAGATGTGAAAAAAAGTGTTGGATGTTTGAGCAGAGAAAAGATATGAAATTGTTATTAGGTGAACAGGAGACAAATGGACCAGGGAAATGTAGTAGGATCTGGACAGCATAAGGGCCTAATTGAGGCCAGTCTAACTGATAAATAGAGCATGGTGTAAAATATATAATAAAAGAGGGAACAGAGGTCTTTGGTGAGTGTTTGTATTTTTTTAAGTTTATTTTTTGAAAGAGAGCGAGAGAGGGAGGGGCAGAGAAGAGAGGGAGACAGAGAATCCCAAGCAGGCTCTGCACTGTCAGTGTGGAGCCCGACGCAGGGCTCAAATTCATGAACCCTGAGATCGTGACCTGAGTTGAAACCAAGAGCTGGACGCTTAACCAACTGAGCCACCCAGGCCCCTGTGAGTGTTTGTATATTTTACAATGCCATTATTTGATTACTGTTGAATAGTTCCTTTGAATGAATGCTATCTCTTGAACATAGACAAGTACAGATTGATCTCTGGTTGATAACCCACAAGCAAAATAGAAGTAGATACAACAAGCCTGTGTGGGCTGTCTTCTAAAGTTTCTTTAAAAGAGATAATCTTGTATTTGCCTTTTCATTTGGCTTATCATCTGGAATTGAAACTGTCAGTATTAAATAAGGATTTGCAGTCTCCAATTTTTAAAGAGCTTGCTTACAGATAAAATTCAGTTTTTCTTTCTGGTTCTGCTCTTCACAAGATGTATTGCATTTGACAGGTCTTTTATGTTAAGAGCTGAATATGGAATCCTAGACTATACTTGCGATTTATGCTACCCATAAAACTTAAGGTCTTCCCCAGCAATGGAAAAGCAATCAAGAATTGGTGTAAACAGACCAACCTGACCCCCATCTTTTGTGGTTTATAGGATATTCCCAGAGAGAGACATTTACTCCAATAACTCCCTCTGATATTAACAGAAAGTTACAATATCAGAGCCAGCCTCCTTTTGAGTAGGTAGACACAAAAGAAGTATGAATTCAGTCTCTAGGAGAAAAATCTGTCCATCAGAAAGCTGTTCCACCAGTTGACAATGGCCTGAAATTATAGAAGTAGAACATCATTTTCGTAACTTCAACCAAATCAGAATTTGTCCCATTAAAAGGAAATGTAACTTTATTTGTCATTTAATTATAGATCAAAATATTAGGTAATTGGACATTCAAGTGGGTGATCACAGGGACGATGGAAGATTTCAGTATATCATTTGTGAGTCCTTGCAAGTCCAGACATGCAGGTGAGCAGGTGGGAAACTAGTATCTGCTGAGATTGTCAGAGCCTCTAATATCAAGATGGAATTTAGAATTTTGGACTGTGAAAGGGATCTATGTATGAATTAGGCTGGGGTCCATTTCTGTGTGGAGTTAGGGTACTCGGCAGGTAATAAAGGGAACAAATCTAGAGATCATGACACAGGTGCAAGTTCAATGGTTAGAACTGGGACATATGGCAGAGACTGGGTCTTTAAAAATTTTTTTTAACTTTTATTCATTTTTGAGAGACAGAGGATGCACAGGGGAGGGGCAGAGAGACAGGGAGACACAGAATCTAAAGCAGGCTCCAGGCTCTGAGCTGTCAGCACAGAGCCCAATGCGGGGCTTGAACCCATGAACGGTGAGATCATGCCCTGAGCCGAAGTCGGCTGCTTAACCAACTGAGCCACCTGGTGCCCCTGACAGAGATTGGGTCTTACGATGAAGACTTTCATTCACGTATTCATTCTCGCTAATGAATTCTCTAATTAAGTAAGTGTTCATTGAACATCTACTATGTGCCAGGCATTAGTGAGGCCACTGGGATATGAAGACGAATGCAATAATTATTAGGCAATGTGACTGGTATTATGACAGAGTATGCCAATTATATTCTAGAAGCACTTGGGTGTATCATCCAAAAAAGACTGGGGAGAAAGAGAGAAAAAGCTTCCTGAAAAATGTATAAGATTCTTAAAACATTATTGAAGGTCAAACATGCCAACCAATGTGCTAAGCACTTGGGGGACACAAAAGTTAAATGGGAGGTAGGCCCTGCCTTCAAAAGCTTGCAGTCTAATGTGATCAATAGTTAATCAACACTAATGAGTTATCTACATCAGACAGGAAGGTTAGAGAAAGCTTTCCTAAGTGATGAACTTGGAGTGATAAGGGTCACATAGGTAAAGGTTTTTTAATACATGTATTGGTATATTTATTTCTAGCTTTACCTATCTAAATATTATTTTATATATTCATATAAAATATTTATTTTTAAAATGAAGCTATGCTAGGCAAAATAAGTTTGTATAAAAGCATACATATGTGACATGGCAATCAAAGAATGTGAAGCTGAAGCAAAGAATATATTGGGGGAAAGGCTCTGGATGCCAGAGGTGTAGGCAAGGAGCAGATAATGTGCTAAGCTCATGTGCTAAGCTTCATGTGCTAAGCTTTGGGGAACCCTTGAAGGTTATGTCGATGGATAACGTGCCAAGATTAATTACAATATTTTGTAGAGGTATGGAGATTGGATTCGATGGAGACATCACAGAGGTTACTTTGGTAATTCTCGGAAGAAATGACAAATGCTTGAAGGCAGTGACAGTAAAAGCGGAGAGGAGATGGGTGTGGTGTTTGTAGTTGGGAAGGAGCAAATGACATGAAGTGTTGCCATGTAGCTTCTGTTTTCGCATGAAGTGGGGAAGCAGATCTTCCAAGATCGAGTGGGATTTAGCTCGGTAGATGGTTTAGGGATGGAGCAAGTGTTTTCAATAGTGAAGGAAAAGGAGGAAGGGACTTCCTAGAGATACATTGGATTACTAGGCAGTAATGAGCATTTAACTGAGGGTGAAGACCAGGAAGTCGTAGTGACACCAATCTTGGTGGTTGTGCATATTTTATTTTTTTGAAATCAGCTCTCAGGAACCTGGACAGAAGAACAAACACTGGGACTGATTCAACTTTGCAGTTTGGGAGGGGAGGGCCCTGCAAGTACAGAGAATCAGAGAATGAAATGTCAAGATGAATGACTAACAGGATGGATGGGGTGGGGGTAAGACACTGAAGTCAGAGGGTGCTGAGAGTGCTCTCAGAAAGGATTGGTCACATTTTGTTATAGCAGTGGAGCTATTTTGCTTCATGAAATCAACTTAATAAACAGCCCCCAAGGGAACAAACGGAGCTTCTCTGTGCGTGACCTGTCGGCACACCCCTCGGCGTACTGTTTTCTTCTGCCGCGGTTCCTGAGCAGTCTCACGGGGTCCTGGGGCTCTGAGGACAAAGTTTGAAAACCACTGATCTGTGGAGGACTTAATGAAGTGAATTAGTGGAAACAGGATATATGAGAGTAATAATCTTAGCAATGACGACAATAGACACAACAAGATGAAGGTGGGGCAGGAGGAGAAGAGGAAGGAGGAAGAGGAAGAAGAAGAAACATTTACTGGTCACTTACTTTATGCCAGGCACTGGTCCACATGCTTTATATCTAATCTTCACAATAAGTGAAGGGCTTAAGAAGACCTCTATCTCTATTTTTACAGACAAGGACATGAAAGCACACAGAGATAGGTCATTTGCTGAAGGGTACCTGGCTAGTATGGGCGGCAGCAGTGGGAGTACTTCATGAGAGTAACTTAATGCTTGTCTCTGAGATGAATGGTTTGCTGGTAAGCTTTCCCACCTTGCGCCCAAAGCAGGAGTCATAGATGGGGTTCAGTCTGGGAATCAAGTGACGCCAGCTCTGGAGGAGATGAGGGACATCAAGATTTGGGAGCAAACAGGCTGATGGGATCAATGGGACTTAGTGAGTGATAGGGGAAGTGAAGGAGAGCAAAGAGTCAGGAATTATTCCAGCAATTCAAGTCTTGGAGAAATGTTGCATCTTGTCAAAACTTGGAAATTTGATGAGGAATTCGGTTGAGGGAGTAGGGAAATCTATTAGGTATTGTGAAACACCCAGTGTATCTCAAGAGCTATTACTCTTAATATACTTTATTGTATTTAACATAAGAAAATAATATCCACATTTGACAGATGAAGAAATTGAAGGCTTCAGAGATGAGATGATTTGCCCAAAGTGACACAGTCAATAGATGATGATGGTGTTGAAAGTTGGATTCAAGTGATTTTATTGCTTTAGATACATTGATTTTGGGAGTGACAATGAAGCACTATCCAGTAGGTGACAGAAGCTAGTTATTTGTAGTCTGGAAGAAGATGAATTTAAGAGATAGAAGTTTCATATGGATCCTCTTAAAATTGGTAGGTATAGTTAAGATTTCCAAAGGGCAGCATAGATGTAGACAGTGCAGCTAAGGACTGAGGATGGAATTTTGGGGGAATTCTCACATGTCAGAGAACAAGAAGCAAAAGAGGAGCTCTCTAAGAAGACAATATGATTTAAAAAGCAGAGCCATCAACTCCTATAGCAGAAGCTTTTACTTTTTTTTTTATCCTGAGCTCCAGTTAGAAAAACATTTTGCACGGCAACCCAGAATGAACGTCTGCGTAACCCCAAAGTTTCCAAGTGCAGTACTTACTGTTAACAGCGTATAATGCGTGCTGATATTTTCCTTTCTCTTCTTCTTTCTTTAAATACATGTTGGTTAGCAACCCACTAAATGTATTTTATAGCTTAATAATGGGTCACAATCCAGTGTTTGGAAACATTGCCCTATAGCCACTCTCAAACGTTCAGAGTACCACAGAGACCTGCTGCTGTGAGTACTCAAGCTTGGCCAGTCATATTAGAATAATGGCAGATGTTAATGACTCTCCATGGCAGTCTTCTATAATTTATCATGAGAATTTGTGACAATAGTCCCATCTCTACAGCCCACTCTCTTTCTATTCCCTTGTCCCAGTATTTGTTTTTTCCTCTCTTAATTTCCTGTTTTCCACTCAGCTTTCCTTGGTCCCTTTGGTTTAGAAATTAATTCTTCCTGGGTTTGTTCTTCTTTTTATTGTTTTTTTTTTTGTTCTAAATGAATTAAAATAATTTTAAGGCTGACCTTTCTGTGTCATTTCCAGTCTTCCCTTGTGGCTGTTTTATGCTTAAGTATACTGTACCACAGTAGGAGAATGAACATTTTATTGTGTGGTACATAGTTTTCATTATATAATCATCTAATTATATGACAAACGAGGTTGCAAAACTGATGTTACTCATAGCACCTCGTACGGTACTGCCAAATGCCCTGAGTTCACCTGACATTACCAGGAATGAATCCTGGAGACCCAGAACCCACAGATCCAGGAGTGCCAAATGAAGTTTGTCATCAATTCTGAAACCAGGGAGTCGGAGTAAATAACATGAAACAGCTTTGCCCCAATGCTCTTTCCTCCCTCTGCGGCACCTACATAAAATGGCTTCCTCCCGATGCAGTCTGCTATTGAGAAGATGAAAGGGACGTTGTCAACAGACGGAACTGTAACGGGACAGTCATGCAAATTAGCGAAGAACTCCTACTGCAGCTTCCTCAGTTTGCAGGGATAATCATAGATTTTTCTTTTTTTTTAAAATATGGACTTCGCCTGTTTTCTGCATTTCCATATTTTGATCAGGGAAAACGAGGCTTGAGCAGTTACATGGCTTAAACTAAGATTGCCCAGCTACTAATCTGGACAGCCAGGACTAGAATCCAGTATTGGAGCTTGGGTAAGCTCTAAATCTAAATAGCTAGCAAATCTGTCTGAACAAACGCTTTCTTGGGTGGTTGACTCCACAGTTGCCCCTTGACCAATGCGGGTGGCTAGGGGCGACAGCCCTGCCATGCAGTAAAAAATCCACACATAACTTTTGACTCTCCAAAAACTTAATTGCTAATAGCTGACTGTTGACCAGAAGCCTTTGTCAGTATTGGAACTTGGGTAGGCTCTAAATTAGCCTTACCAGTAACATAAACAGTTGATTAACACATATTTTGTATGTTGTATGTATAAAATACTGTATTATTCTAATGAAGTAAGCTAGAGAAGAGAAAAAGTTAAGAAAATCATAAGAAAGTACACTTCTGTACTATAAAAGATCTGTGTGTAGGTGGATCTGTGCAGTTCAAACCTGTGTTGTACAAGCCAACTGAATAGAAGGTCGGAGGGGGAACATTGGGCAAACAAACATGATTTTAGCATGGCTTATAGATGGGAAAGTTGGTAGAATTAGTGGACTGATTTTAACTTCTCAGTGGAACTTAATATTTAGGATCATTATCTGAAAATGTTTTCTATTCTTGAAATTTTGTAGACTGTGATCTCACAGGTTTCGTTGTACATCAGAATCATTAGCTTTTTAAAAATTCTGATGCCTAGGCTCTACTCAAATATTTTAACAAATCTCAGAGGTGACTGTGATGCACAGAAAAGTTTGGAAATTCTCACTGAATTATGACGCATTTTTGGCACAGAATGAGCACATTCTTTAAAAACCTATGCTCTTGGGGCACCTGGGTGTCTCAGTCTGTTAAGCATCCGACTTCGGCTCAGGTCATGATCTCAGGGTTCGTGCATTTGAGCCCCACATCGGGCTCTGTGCAGACAGCTCAGAGCCTGGAACCTGCTTCAGATTCTGTGTCTCCCTCTCTCTCTGCCCCTCGCCTGCTCTCATTATGTTTCCATCTCTCTCAAAAATAAATAGAATGTTAAAAAAAAAAAGCCTACATTCTTCATCTTCATGGGAGACAAAAAGTAAGCTATAGTTTTTAAAAGTAAAATATATTCAGTGAACTTACAGTGCGCCATGGAGCAAATACAAATATAAACATAAAACAAGGTAAAGTATGGTTACAAGTTGAAATAGGGCATGCTTTTGTTGTAGATATAGTACAAGAGTAAAGAAGTGGGAATTAGGTCATACTTGTAAAGGAGATAAAAGTTCACCTGGATATTGATGGAAAGGGAAGACTTGGTAGGTGGAGATTTGGGATTTCAGACATTGAGGATAGCATGAGTGAAGTCTGGAGAAGATTTCTAGTTGTATTGAGGGAATCGAGATCAATTGTCATTCAACTGGATCAGGGCACTGGCAGTGGGATAGGGAAAGAAAAGGTCAAAGAGCAAAGGCATAAAAGATCTTCAACACAAAACTAAGGATTTTGAAACTGATAATTGGGCAGTGAAGAGCCATGGTTGATTTTTGAGCAGGGACTGACATGACCAGCACTGACTCCTGCAGCAGGACGCAGGACGGACCAGAGGGGAGAAAACCTGGATTCATACAGATGCGTCACAAGACTCACTACATTGCGTCAGGCCCAAACTTCCCCATTGCTTGCTCAGTCTCTGCCCTGTATCAATGTACAGAGCAACATTTTTCATATGCTCATTCTCTGCTTTTCGAATCACTGAATGAATGCAACAGATTTCCTCACTGACTTGTGATCAAGTCAGTATGGAACCAGTGGAAAGTGGCACTGTAATTTTTTGTATCCCACATGACCTATAGTAAAAATAGGGGACTCTTGTAGTTTTAATAGGAATTGTATTAAGAAAACCTGAAGATGCCTTCTAAATCCTAGTGATGGCATTATACTCTTTTGAAGGACTTTGAAATAATTTGACTACTTCCTCTTGATATTTGAAGGTAAGCAGGCATGGGATCTAATGCCAACTGTCTGATTTTAATTGCTTCTCTTATGTAAGAGTGGACAAGGGTGGTCTTGGTGTATAAGAGTGGCTTTTAGTGGCTTTTGACTCAATTGTTGTGGCCTTGCTTTATTATGAACATCTGTATTTCTCTTCTCTATGAACACTCTTTGCCTCTTTTTAAAGAATTCTTATCCCAATTTTTCTTCTTCCTCATTTTTCTTTCTTTTCTCCTGACCGCCAGTCTCTTCTTTAGGTCTGTCCAAAATGGTCACTATGACCCTTTTCCTGGGGAAAGGAGGGGGTAGAGATTATTTGTTACTTATTGTCTAGGACAGAGACTTTTTCTTTTTAATTAAATTATCTCTGTGTCATCCCAAGTGCCTTGCACAGTGCTAAGAAATGGCAAGTTCCCAAAAAATGATTTTTGAAAGAAAATATAACGCACAATGTCTGACATGTTTATATCCTTAATGGTGAAGGTTGATCCTACTTGGATTTTTCAGAACAGTCACGATTTCAAGTATTCTATTCTAGTGTTTTGCAAAGTGCCCTTATACTATAAAACCACATCTTGATTTTGGTTTGAAAAATATGCTCACCATATCCATGAAAAGTAAACATGAGTCTGTACCCCAAACATAATACATATTGAAAAGAGAACATTCTTTGGGGTATTTTACATACTCCTCTTGAGAAAGGCCAACATGAAAAAAATAAGAGAAAGAAAAAAAGATTGAGTGGCAGTGAGGAGGACGTGGTGGGTAGAGAGCTGGCAGGCTTTGTTTAGCTCCGGTAGAAGCCTCTCTGGAACAATTTAGCCAGCGTTTTCATTGGCAGGCCTCAGCAGGGCCATTAGGGCTATTAAACGAGTATATTGTTTTGAGTTTTCTTTGGCCCAATCCCCTCTATTATTTAGGGAAACGGAATTGCACAGTCGCAGGGAAGGGCGAAGACTGAATGCCAGCTAATCGGACCCTCCTTCGTGGCGTGCTGTGGATGAACAGGCTGGAAAGCTGGGCAGGGCTGAGAATTCCTAGCCCCTACAACTTCCCATGTGCCAAGTGCAATACTGGATCCGATCAGGATTCTTGGATATTTTTTTCACTTCTGGTTAAAAAGTAATCAGAGCTTTGTGAAAGTTCCTCTAATAAATTATACAGCGGCCTTTTTATATCTGGCAGTGAAGCCTTTTTAGAATGTCTGCTCAGGAGCACAGGGCCCTGATCTGGAACACCCAACCTCTCTGGCCTAAAAATAAACTTGGGTCTTAAGAAATTGTGTGTGTGCGTGTGCGCGCGAGTGTGAGTGCGTGCGTGGAGGAGACAAATGGAGAATGCTGAATGTTGAAAATACTTTCTTAATAGATCCTAGAGTTGGAAACGCTGACTTTTGCTTTTTAAATAAAGGATGAGGCTAGGCAGATGACCCATCTATCGTCTTCTGAAGCTTGTCAAGAGTGTCTTTGGGAAAAATACCAGGTGAAAATAAAGTAGAATGAGCTCACTTGGTCTTTTCCCTTTGTCTCTGTTTTCTTTGTTAGTTATTGTTGGTTGGCCCCTCTTTGGGTTCCAAATATTAGAGTAACGTTAGAGTAATAGAGACTAAGTAGCCCAAACTCTGCTTAGGGAGAGTTCTCTTACATGGAGAAGGATTGCCCACTTATCATTTGCAGGGCCTGATATGTTACTGTATGTGTGCTGGTGGTTTAATTGTGAGGCTGCTTTTGTTATAACACCTAAAAAAATTGCATGCGTATTGCAGGGTCTAATCTGCCTTTTTAATCTTTAAAAATTGAGTTTTTCCTCTAAAATACTACGTTCTCCTCATAAATTTTCAAACAGTAAAGGAACAGTTATAAGTTCTGTCTTTGTTCCATTTTCCCTGCCTTTTTACTTCTTTCCATCTTTCCACAACTTTTGAAAACATGCCCGACTCCGAGTTTAGATCAGTTTGCAAAAGTATGCTTCATTGGTTTCTAAATAGGCATTATTTGAAAAACAATAAAAAGTTTTCTCAAATATGCTTGGGGAATGGTGAGTGGAATAACATTTGCTTTCTGTGCATTTGGTATTTTGCCATGCCCTTTACATACATTATTATATTTAACCTGTGTGGCAGTTTTAGGACGTAGGTACTATTATTATCCTCACTTTTTAGATTATTTTTATGTTCATTTTGAAAAACTGATCACAAGTTTCAAATCATGAAACCCAGGTTTAGTGATATTATATAATACTCCAAATCATACAATAAGAAAATGGCAAAACCCAAATTAACCTAGGCTATCTTAATTCAGAGCTACAAAATTTGTCACTACTCATACCATCTCCTAGGAATTGAAACAGATTTTAGTTTTATTTAGTGCAGGAGGTCTCAGAATATTTAATGAACTGCATTTAAAGTAAAGCAGGGAGTACATTCCTTTCTCTCTCTCTCTCTCTCTCTCTCTCTCTCCTTCTCTGTCCATCTCTGTCCTTCTCTTTCCCTCTCTCTCTCTCTCTCTCTCTCTCTCTCCGTCTGTCCTTCTGTCTCCCTCCCTCTCTCTCCCTCTGTTTCTCTCTCTTTCCCTCTCTCTTTTGATCATGGAATTGTTTTTATAAAAAGTATTTAAAGAGCCTTTGTTTCTCTTGAGACTCAGATTCTTCTAAGTCATCACCATCATGTTGGTCTTAAGGGCTTCTTGGTGATGGAGGTATTACTGAGATTCATGCAAATGTTTGCAGGAGCAGGGATCTAAGTCAGGGAGGTCTAAGTTGGTGTGTTCAGTTTTGCATCAAAGTCAGCTCAGATATCCACATTACTCCCAGAGAGGCCATGTGACTCTATAGCCAAATTGCAGCTAGTTTCTACAAACGAACATAGATAAAATGGTGAGGCAGAAAGCAGTCCCTGCCCCAGTGAAAGATAATGCTCCACTTTTCTGGGCAGTATCTAAGCAGTTCTCTCTCTTATAGAAATGCCTCTGAATGGGATGGAAAAGTTTTGCCGTAAAGGGTAAATGGCTGAGAAAGACACAATTGTGAGTTTACTATGGTTTATTACAGTTTAAATGACAGTCATTGCAAAGGATACTTGGCTATATTTGGTTGAATAAAATTTGTGTAGGTCAGAAAAAATAATGGTGTAATATCAGAAACTCAAGATTCAAACAGCATGCCCCAATTTGGTAAATTATTATATGCGCATATACATAGAAAAACAATGGAAACAAATACATCAAAATATCAATAGTAGTTATCTCTGAGGAGTTCGAATTTGGATACAATGTAATTTTAATTCTTTTTTGCATTGTAAATTTTCTGTAATGTGCATGTAGTACTTTTATAATTTAAAAACAAGGGGTTGGGTTGAAGGAACAGCACAAGCAAAAGGAGAGAGTGAAAGGACCCGAAGCAGCATAGCCGGGTGTAGGTGGGGAACTGTAAGTGGTCTGATGTTGTGGGAGTATAAAGCACAAGCCAGATGGTGACAAGAGATGAGGTGGCTGTAAGCAAGGTCGCAGTTTGGACAGATTAATGGCTTTGGTGGATGAAGCCAGTAACTACGTGAGTACCGGCTTGGGGACGGTAAAACTGGAGGCAAGACAGAAGACCTCTGCTATAGCTTGGGCAAAAGATAATGAGGGCCCATGGCAGTGACATTAGAGTGAAGGGATTGGAATTGAAAATAATTAGTAGGTAAATCAGGTAAATCTTACTGACTGAGGGGCTGTTAGGGGTGAGAATAAATATGGGGGAGGAAGGGTTACTCTCAGGTTTCTGCCTAGGGGAAAAGGAATGGCAAATGTAGCTCTTGAGATCCCATCAAGACATGTGGAGCCATGTACAGAAGCACTTGCCTTACCTCTCATCTTCACAGAACCGTGGCTGTGACACGCCCTTCTTTTTGAGAGAGAGAGGAGATCCAGTCAAGGATAGTTAAGAGATGTGGTTCACATATTGGTCCGAAGATGTGTTGCCTTTCTTGGGTGTTAGCTTTTCCTATGTGTGCATAAAAAGTGTGATAGGCCCCTCCGAATCCAAAAGTAATAGCAAAAAGTAGCTACTGTTTATTCTGCTCTCCTTATGAGTTGCCAGTACGCTAAGTGCTTTGTGTGGCATGCCATTTTGCTTTCATGTAGTCATCAGAGTTATTCCTTTATGCTACTGATGAGAAAAGTGTCACAGAGCGAGTATGGCAGAGCTGGGCTGAAAGTCCCTGTCCATCTGAACTCAGACTCATGCTTTAGAAACATATGTTAGTATAGAAAAGGTGTTGGCAAGCTTTTCCTGTAAATGGGTAAAAATGGTGAAAAATTTTTAAGCTTTCAGGCCATGTATGGCCTTTCTTGCATTTTCTTCTCATCTTTCTTTATTTTTCCAACTCTTTCAAAATGTAGGAACCATTCTTAGTTCACAGGCCATGCAACAACTGGCCACAGGCTGGATTGGTCTGTAGCCCATAGCTGCAGATTCAAGATAGAGAGTACACACACACACACACGCACACACACACACACACACACACACACACACTTTGAGAGGACATTGGTGGTGAAAGGGTCATGTGGAGATGCTGGAGTGGAAGGAGAAAAATGGAGAAATCACTTAGCTCTAGGTTTCCTGGGGAAAGGGAAATCCAGCTGGAATAGAATATCCATGGTAAACACAGGGAGACCACAAGAGTGTGAGTCATTGCTAGGCCATATTCTGAATGTGATCACTCAGCCAACAAATGATCCTCAGATGGCTTCAAAGCATTAATGTGCATGGCGGGAGAGGGAGAGAAGTTGAAGTGAGAAAATGCGCTCTCTAGATAAAATATTGGACCTGTCCATCTAGAAAAGGCAACCAAATAGAGTGGCTGAAAAGGTGTATCTTTCTGAGCCTCAACTCTCAGAGGAGAGGAGGTGGTGAGGGACAAGCCCAGACTGGGGAGTGGATAAGGGAGCGAAGGGGGGCCATCTCTGTGCATGTGTACAGAATTCTCTTTCCGCAGTCACCACAATGCTTGCAACTTTCAGATGGGCAACTGCAATCATTGCAATGGTCTGGCAACTATCTGGAACCAAAGTTTACACATGATAATGCAAAAAAAAAAAAAACCAAAACCCAAAGAAAAATTCTCTCATCAGAAGCCTCTTCATCGGGGGCATGTATACTGAACATCCTTCTGGAGTGTGTGGGCTTATGAGAATGTATCAAGCAAGAAGGTCAAATTTGAATCCCTCTGTCTCTTGAGGCATGATGATTCTTGGTTGCAGAGCAATGCAGCTTCTAGGGAAGTTTTGGGTACCATCAGAGGGGCCCGGAAAGCTTTGGTGCATTTGGAACTTCCTATTCTGTACCCCGTTACAACCAATAAAACTTGCCCTGGAGTCTATGAATGATGGAATATTTTTTAGATGCTTGTTTTATTAGTTAGCTGCCCTTTGCACTTGATTGTTTCATGAAAAGGAGTCAAATATGATACAGAAATGGCTGTTTTCTGCATTACAATGTGTATATCCCACATTGAAATTTATTTTAATTCCTTTCAGGGACTCAATATTGAGAAATATTTCAGCTATCATTAGAAGCCATACTGTACCATAGCTAGGGAAAGCTCTGGAATCAGAGGGATCTTTGATGAAGTTTCAGTTTTCCACCAGTCCCCAGCATAATGCCATCAGTGCTATGCTGGAGGAACACAGAGTATGCTAAGGTAGTAGCTAGGCTGGGAACCAACCAGGTACTACCTTAGTTGGGATGGATACCAGGGAAACCTTCCCAGAAAAAGTAATATCTGTACTAATTTTTGATAATGGGTAGTTATTAGCAAAAAAATATGCAGAAAAAGAGCATTCTAGGCAGAAGAAATATTTGTGCAATTTCATGAAACCGAGAACATAGCACAAGTGTAGAGCTATGAGTACTTTGGGAATTTGGAAAAACAATGTTAAGAGAAATAATGGCCAGAGATGAAGGTAGACAGGTAGCAAGGGGCCAGATCATGAAGGGCTTTGAAAATATATTAAGGCATTTGAATTTTGTCTTAGGCACACTGGATACCACTGGGATGTTTTGAGCAGGGGAATGGCTCTCAGATTTCCATACGGAAAATGGAAGAAGATGGGGGAAGACTGGAGATTAGCCAGCCAGTAAAGATTTTACTCATAAAACCACAAGAGAAACTATGTTGGCTTAAAGCAATGATGGAGTGGACAGTGGATGGGAGAGATTAGAACTTACTGGACTTGATGATTGATTGGATGTGAATTTGAAGAAGAGTTTAGGATAACTCCCTTCTTGGGTTCTGTGTTGGATACAGAGTAATGGTGAGACTTGTGTCCATGATTGGGAAATGCAAGAGTGGAAATTAAAAGGGAAGATGAGTTGAGTTTTAGACTTGTTGAGTGTGGGGTCTCTGAGGGACATTTAGGGGTGAGGTTCATTAGACAATTTTATATATTTACCTGGAGCTGAGGAGACAAATTTAAACTAGATACATTTTGGAGTTATCACTGCAGAAAGAGCTGCAGGAGTGAATGTGTTCACCCTAGGAGGATATGGAGAGTGAGAAGTGAGAAAGCACAGGATGGGCCCAGGGAAAACAGTGCCTAGCAGAGAGGGAGAGAAAGAAGGATCCATGAGAGAATGAGAAGGAGGGTCCATAGAGTATGAGGTAATCTAGGTGAGTGTTGACTTACCAAAGGCAAGTGAAGAGGAAATCTCAAGAAGAAAGTGGTCAGTGATGTCACATGCCTCAGAGAGGTCAAGGAAGTAAGGAAAGAAAGATGTCTACTGGATAGAGCAACTGGGAGGTTATTGGCAACCTTGCAGAGGATAGTTTTACAGAGAATGTTGAGGATGAAAGCAGAACATCTTTAAGTCCAATTTATAATGAACAGAATTTATTACTATATAATATTTAGAAATTCCACATCTAGGAAAGAATCATCAACTTTGAAATTATCAGTAACAACAGAAGATCCTCTTTTTCCTTCTCCTTAGTTACTTCCAAGTCGGAATTATAACTAATTGGATTTGGAAGAAGGTGAGCATGGGAGTGTTTGTTTATAAACCCCATCTAACTAATCCCCCTATATCTGCCTAGTAAATGGTTTCCTGTTCCCTGTTCTTCCACAATGAGTATTTTGCCCATTCTAAGTCTTCTCAACTTTCTGGACCCATCACTTCACCTTCTCCTTTATTAGGAAGGCGGCATAAACTAAAGAAGTGGTCCCTCAATGTAATGCCACCAACCCTCAAAACCATTTGCATTGTTTGTCCTGTCCCTCCTCCTCTTCTGTTGCACAGGCATAGGTTCCTCTTGTCTTTGAGGAGGTTCCCAAGGAGGGGTGCCTCTGACAGGAGTTTCGGTATTTGTGATTTACAGAGGGTTTCTTTCAGCATAAAGGGGTGAGGGAAACAGGATAGGGCCGGGCAAGGGGCTGAGCAAGCATGTGGTCTCAGCTAGAGTCTGACCTCAGCCCAGTCTCACAGCGAGCTCTGGAACATGCACTGCACCATGGATTTGGACCCACCTTGGGGCAGAGATCCAGCTTTTTGCACTCTTCTGTCAATCAGCCATTGTCTGGGAGCTGCACCTGGGAGGAGGCAGTTCTGCCTTGACTAAGGGGAGTTCTCTTAGCAGCCAACACTCACAGCAGCTACAGGGTGGCGGTACCTGCTTGGGTGGGGTGCCAACGGTATCCCCCACACTCCTGTGTGAGGTAGATCTCTCCTGTTGGGTTCTGCATTTAATTCTAACTATTTCTGTCTCTCTTTTCCCTTTTTTTCTCTCCTTACTGGCATCTTCATTTTAATAACGCTCAGTTTCCTGTCACAGAAACTTCCAGGCCTCCTCTACATCTTCTCATCTTTCTTCACTGCCACGATTCTTATCTGTGCCTGTTAACTGTTCTTCCTCAAGACCCACTCCCTCCCCAACCTGTGGAAGCCTGGTTTCCGCTTCTACTATTTTTCTGAAACTGCTTTTGTCAAAGTTACCAACCTTCTTTTCGTTTCTCCTCCTGACGGAAACTTTTCTGTTCTTCTCTTTCTTACTTCAGTCCCCAGGAACATTTGGATTGATCGCCTCCTTTGGCTTTGGAGATCGTGGCTCTCCCGAATTTCTTCCTGCCACTTCGTCTCTTCTTTTCAGACCTCCTTGCCAATTTCTGTTCCTCTTCCTCTTCCTTAAAGTTACTGTTCCTTAGGTTTTGATTTTATGTCTTCTTTGGTCACTCTGTACCCCTCTTCATGGGCCAGATTGAGCCTTTTGAGAACCTCAGAAAAGATCATCCCTTGACCATCCTGTCATATATAATTCAAAAGTAAATATTTATATTTTTAAACAAAGCAAAATTAATATTGTCTCTGTCTGGACTTTCCGATTGCACATTTCCATATATGGTTTTGAAAATGAACTCTCTCTCTCTCTCTCCCTCCCTCCCTCCCTCTCTCTCTCTCCCTCCCTCTCTCTCTCTCCCTCCCTCTCTCTCTCTCTCTCTCTCTCTCTCCCTCCCTCCCTCTCTCTCTCTCTCTCTCTCTCCCTCCCTCTCTCTCTCTCCCTCCTGGTTCCCTAAACACATGTTGTGTTGTTGAGCATACCTATTAGGAAGTCAATAATGTACCACCTCATTCATTGCATACATTTCATTATCATCTATGTGTTAATTCTTTCTGAATTCATATACTGCTCAGATCTAAAGCACCATATACACTTGTCTAATAAGCATCTCTAATTTTAAAAAAAAAAATTTTTTTTTCAACGTTTTTTATTTTATTTTTGGGACAGAGAGAGACAGAGCATGAACAGGGGAGGGGCAGAGAGAGAGGAAGACACAGAACCGGAAACAGGCTCCAGGCTCCGAGCCATCAGCCCAGAGCCTGACGTGGGGCTCGAACTCACGGACCGTGAGATCGTGACCTGGCTGAAGTCGGACGCTTAACCGACTGCGCCACCCAGGCGCCCCAAGCATCTCTAATTTGATTATCACAGATGACTTCAAACTCCAACCCAGACTTGTTCCACCTCCTATTTCCGAATGCTCTTCAGTGAGCTGTACTACCCAGTTCCTTAATTTGAAAACCCAGAAATCATATTGGTCTCTTCCTGTTCGTCACCCTATCTTATCCAATTGATCACCAATTTCTGTGGACTCTACGCCTAAATATCTCTCAAACCCATCCACAGCCTTCCAAGAGGCTTCTCTGCCTCCAGTTTTGCATTCTTTGAATCCATTCTCCATGCTTCCCTGCTTTAAAGAACTCTAAACTTCTTAACTATGATTTGCAAGAACTCTCAGGGTCTTACTCAGAGTAAGGCTGCTGTTACTCTGTTCAGCATCAATCTTTCCACTTCTCTCCAACTCTCATGAACACTCTCTTCCCCAGGCCGTGGCACCTTGTATCAATGGCTGCCTCTTCCTCTTAGGCCACTCCCTGACCAGGATAACGCCTTCTTGTCTGCCAGGACTTGCATAATGAATGTCAATTCTGAGAAGACTTACCTAGTGCCTTAGATCTTGGTCAGCTGCTTCTGTCTGTGGACTGTCACGACACATTGACTTTCTTTTAAGAATATCTGTTGAGTCACAGTGCGATGGCCCATTTCCTTGTTATCTCCGCTACCAGACCACAAACTCCTTGAGTTCGGGAGTGTTATCTGGGTTGTTCAGCCTTGTACCCCAGTTGTTCAGCACTGGTTTAGCAGGTATTCAGTACAGACTGTCTGAACTAACGAATGTGTTGTCCTGCCTTCTGAAGTCAAGGTGTAAAGGATTTGCAGTCATCATAGTCCTGTTATTATAGGATTATTCACCTTCCCCACCATGCAGTAGAACAGAAAGTTAAGAGTTTGGTTTGGTGCATGTGTATCGTCAGAAAGAACTGGCTTCTGTAGTGTTGGTGTGTGTGTGGCATATTACGTAAAGAATGCTTTGCCCAAAAATAGGATTTGAAGAAAACCTTTTACAATGTTCTAAAGCTACGGAAGAAGGAGCTTTAGGAAAAGAGAAAAGAGAAACACAAAGGAAGGGCAGGAAAAAGAAGTAACAAACAGAAAGGGAGGCAAACTATAGGAGATTAAATACAGAGAGCCGACTGAGGGTCAGTGGGGGTGAGGGTTGAAGGGGTGGGGAAAATGGGTGATGGGCATTGAGGAGGGCACTTGTTGAGATGAGCACCGGGTATTGTATGTAAGGGATGAATCATGGGAATCTACTCCCAAAGCCAAGACTACACTGTATACAATGTATGTTAGCTAACTTGACAATAAATTATTTAAAAAAAAAAAACAAAAAACACAAAGGAATGACTAAAATATTGGATGATTTCGTGGATTTTTACCATTAGTTGAAACATATTATGTCCACTCTGGTTACCCACAAGGACCGCTCCTCCTGGGAAACGCTTCCTATTTTTAAACCCAGTGTAATGCCTGTGGAATTACACTGCCCATTCCTACCCAGACCCAGAGAGTTTATTGTTATGCACTGTATTTGCCAAGAACCTGCTCTGTCTTTAGTCACCAGCAAAGAGTTGTCAAAGAGAGCATATTTTTGTCTTTGGGCATATTTTTGTCTCTTGCTCTCTGTCAGAGGCGACAGGTCCTATATGTTACTCTTTGAAGTTTGGCTCTTTCAGAAGTCTCTAGACCACTATGGGAGGCGGCAATATTGGCAGATTTGTGAGGGAGGAAGAATAGAGTGTTCTCTGGTTCGACTTCCAGTTACAGTCCATGTCTACCACTGATATATTCAACTTATGTTAAATGAGCACCTGAGGGGCGCCTGGGTGGCTCAGTCGGTTAAGCGTCTGACTTCGGCTCAGGTCATGATCCTATGGTTCATGGGTTTGAGCCCCGTGTCAGGTTCTGTGCTGACAGCTCAGGGCCTGGAGCCTGCTTTGGATTCTGTGTCTCCTTCTCTCTCTGCTTCTCCTCCACTTGTGCTTTGTCTCTCTCTCTCTCTCTCTCTCTCTCTCTCTCTCTCTCTCTCTCAAAAATGAATAAACATTAAAAAAATGAGCACTTGATAATATGCAAGATGATATACTAAGTTGCTCTTACACTGAGAAAGACATAGTACTCAACTTCTGGGAACTTTGTCCAGATACTAAAATAACGAATGCTCTATAATATTGAAATAAAGAAGTATCTGTTTTATAAATGCTAATTTTTTTCTTAACAGAACTATAACTATATAAATATACCAAATTGTCAATGTTTTAAAATGTTTTACTGTTGAATTAATAGTACATTGTTCAGAATCCCACTAGTTCCTTCCCCATCCTTAGACTAAACTGCACCCAGGCAATGACTTTTGGAAATCTCATGTAAACTTTACAACCCCATCTCAACATGTGCTAAGGAAATGTGCACTTATTTAATATTGTATTTAATAAAACATTACTTATTAAAAGTTAAAGCTCTATTATATATACTTACATACATTTGTATATATACATATATAACACACCAATACAGAATATATACATATATGTATGTGTGTGTATATGGGTGTGTTTGTGTTATATGTGTATATATATATATATGTCTGTATACAGAATAATACAAAGAAGAGAAAATTAGTTTATAGCTCATTACTTGTTTCATTTCCTTCCAGATATCTAGATTGACATGCATATGGTTTTAAATAAATGGAATTATATTACACTTACCATTGCACTGCCTGCTTCTTCAATCAGTACTATATTGGGGTCACTTTTCTGTTTTAATAAATAAAGATCTAGTTTATTTTTTTAATTAAAATTTTTTATGTTTATTTTTGACAGAGAGAGACAGAGAGAGAGAGAGAGAGAGAGAGAGAGAGCGAGAGCGAGTGGGGGGAGGGGCAGAGAGAGAGAGGGAGGCAAAGAATCCAAAGCAGCCTCCAGGCTCTGAGCTGTCAGCACAGAGCCCGACGCGGGGCTCAAACTCACGAACTATGAGATCATGACCTGAACCGAAGTTGGATGCCCAACAGACTGAGCCACCCAGGTGCCCCAGATCTAGTTTATTTTTAATGACTTCGTGGTATGAATGTTATATACATTATGTACTTTTAATTTATCTTGTCAGATCCATGGTAATGGAAATTTACATTATCTATATTTTATTGTACTCTTGTTTGCTATTACACTCTTCTATTAGCATAACATATGCTGTTATACTGTCGTGTTATTACACTTTTTAATGTTGCTATTCTACTGTTATTGTTCATGCATATTTGAAACTCATACAAGTTAAGTATATCAAGATAGGGTTTCTACTGTTGGGAAACACTGCCAAAGCAGGCTTACGTATTGTTATTGTGCATTGTAGACTAGACTGAATAAGGTAGAGGCTCGGATTTCATGGCTCATTTCTGGCCGGGGTAATCAGACTGGACTTTACAGAAGTGAGCTAGAAAAGGGGACTTGGATGTTAGTTACAGTTTTGATAATTGTATATGTAAGGGGAGAACAGCATAAGCAACACAGAGAGGAAAAGAAGAAAAATCAGAAGCAGGTGTGTCATCAACGATAAATCAGTTTAGCTCAGTCAATGGCATAGTGGTGCTGGTGCAAGCCTGGAGGGTAGACTGGGGTCAGATTATGGGGCTTTGCGTGGCAACTGAAAGGATTTTAGACTGTTGTGTAGGCCACAGAGAACCAAGAGTAAGCAGGGAGACACCAGCTTTGATGTTGTGCAGGGTGGGCTGGAGTGGAGTGGAGATTAGAGAGGAAAAATAGGAAGACATTTTAGTCCATGGCGAATACAGTAAAAAGGATCTATTCCATCCAGATAGTGACAGTGGCAAGGGAATGCAGCAAATAGTAGAATTATTATAGCATGAATAGAAGAGAAAATTAAATTAGACTGGGTCGTCTGGGGCAGGTGGGAGAATAAAATCGGGTAGACGACCTGTAGATTTGCATTGTTGAGGGCTGTGTGAGTTTCCTTGAACTGCCATTGCAAAGTATCCTACACTGGGTGGCTTGAACAGCAGAAATGTATCCTCTCGCGTAGTTCTGGAGGCTGGAGGTCTGAGATCAAAGTGTTAACAGGTGGATTCCTTCTAAGGGCTGTGAGGGAGAATCTATTCCAGATCTATCTTCCAGCTTCTGGTAGTCTCAGGTGTTCCTTGGCTTATAAGCTTCATTAAAAAAAAAAAAAAGCTTCATTTTCCCTGTCTCTTCACACTGTCTTCCCTCTATGTCCAGCTTTCTGCTTTTTAAAAAATATAATTTATTGTCAAATTCGCTTCCATACAACAGATAGTGCTCTTCCCAACAAGTGCCCTCCTCGATGCCCATCGCCCACTTTCCCCTCTCCCCCACCCCCCATCAGCCCTGTTTGTTCTCTGTATTCAAGAGTCTTCTTATGGTTTGCCTCCCTCCCTCTCTCTCTGTTTGTAATTCCCCCCCCTTCCCTTCCCCCATGGTCTTCTGTAAAGTTTCTCAAGTCCCACGTATGAGTGAAAACATATGATATCTGTCTTTCTCTGACTGACTTATTTCACTTAGCATAATACCCTCCAGTTCCATCCACATTGCTGCAAATGGCATGATTTTATTCTTTCTCATTGCCAAGTAGTAGTCCACTGTATATATAAACCACATCTTCTTTATCCATTCATCAGTTGATGGACATTTAAGCTCTTTCCACAATTTGGCTATTGTTGAAAGTGCTGGGATTTCTGCCTTTTATAAGGACACAATCATATTGGATTAGGGCTCACCCTAATGATTTCATCTTAATTTGGTCATCTGCAAGGACCATATTTCCCAATGCAGTCACCTTCACAGGTAGTGGAGATTAGGATTCAACATCTTTTGGGGGGGGACACATTTTAGCCCACAACAAGGGCTATCCTGGTAGAAATATTTAAAAAAGTGTGAGAATCGAAAAGAGGGAGCTATAGATGTAGAAATCAGTTGTATTGAGGTAATCATTGAGGAGCGTCTGGGTGGCTCAGTCAGTTAAGCATTGGACTCTTGATTTCGGCTCAGGTCATGATCTCATGGTCGTGAGATCGAGCCCCACGTGGGGCTCTGTGCTGGGCATGGAACCTGTTTAAGATACTTTCTCTCCCTCTGCCTCTCCCCTGCTTGCTTGTTCTCCCTCTGTCTCAAAAAAAAAAATAATAATAATCACTGAAACAATGAGAATGTGTTAGATCTTCAACATTGTGACAATTCAGAGTTGTAAGGGATAGTTTGATTTTGTATCCTGTTTGATATAAGACTTATCTCTTCAATATCTCTGCAGAGTTATCCTTTAGCTTTAGCTTGGATATTTCTAGTAATAGGGAGTTCATTCCGTAACAACTAAAATGTATTTTTTTTAATATATTGAGGCAAAATATACCTCCTCGTAATTTTACCCACTGGCTCTAATCCTTTCCACTGCTATACAGAGCACGGTCCTTACATGTCATTGAACTGCAAACCTTTAACCAGTTTTCAGGCTGCCCTCCCACCCCTGCCTCTTAGATTAAATAATGCCCCATTTCTTCTGCCATTCTTCACACGGCATTGTTGTCAGATCTCCCTCTTCTGGACATGTCTAAGGTTCCAACGTCCTTAGAGGAGGATAGACCAACCAAGCACAGGTCTGTTTATGGCAGTGCAGTCTTTGTGGCCAGCATGGAATCCTAGGGGTCTGTACATTTTCCCCCAGGGAGTGATGGAATGTTGTTGGCAACTGAAATCCATAGGCATTTTTTCCCTATTAATTGGTGCCAAACCCAGAGTTTTGCTATAGTTTAGCAATCATGTTCTCTTTTTGTGTTTAAAGTTTATTTATTTATTTTGAGAGAGAGAGAGAGAGAGGGAACACATGAGCAGGGAAGGGGCAAAGAGAGAGAGAGGGAGAGAGAGAGAATCCCAAGCAGGCTTTGCACTGTCAGTGCAGAGTCCAATGTGGGGTTCGAACTTCTCAACCATGAGCCATGACCTGAGCCGAAATCAAGAGTCAGACGTTTAACTGACTGAGCCACTGAGACACCCCCTCTTTTTGTGTTTAAATTTGGCTTTTGCATTCCAAGCTTTTGCATTTTACCTTTGAGTTTACCCCTATAATTACTACTTTTTGAGACCTCTTTGAATCTTTATTCTGCCACCCAACATATGATCTCTCTTCAATTAATGTCATTTGTAAACTTACAAACTTGCATTGTATGAAGTTTTGCAAGATGTTGATTATATAACCCAATGAAATAGGGACAAATACAGATACCGAGGCCAAGATATTGAACTGCCTTCAGACAGTCCCTAACTTTGATGTAAGTTGTTATGAATGTGTAATAGTGCACATTTCTCTACCCTCTCTATAAAGATCTCACGAACGATGTGTCACATATCCTGTTAAATAAAGGTACATTTCTCCAAGGAATCACCTATGCTGGCAAGTCCAACAAAATACCCAAAGCAACAACAAAAGAAATGTGATTACCTTTGCATGATTTTTTTTTTCTAAGTGAGCCCATAGTAGTGCCCATAATCACTTTTTTCTTACCTTAGTAGTAACAATTTGCCTATTTAATAACACATTGGAAATATTTCCGGGAGTTGACCCTGAGCTCTCTGATCTGTAATTTCCAAATCTCTCCTTCTACTTCTAATGGGACTTGAAATACTTTTCAGTCTTCAGCTGTCTTGCACCTCTCTGTTACCCACAAAGGCTCATTGTTGTGTAAGTATCCAAACATGTCTTTTGGAGATTTTAGGGTATAAGTCTTATGATTCCAGAGGCCAGTTCATTCAAAAACAATTCTTACACTATTTCTTCCATCAATTAGGACTTCTAGTTGTTGTTGTTGTTGTTGTTGTTGTTGTTGTTGTTGTTTTTCGGTCATGTATATATTTGGCTTGACTATATCTTTCCTGACTTTTCTACTTGAGGACTAAAATCAAATTTGAAAACACAGCTGGAATATCATCTCTGAATCAGTCAGTATTTAGATGCAAAACACACAAAGCATGGTTGCCATTTTAATGAAAAAGGCTTCAATACAGGAATTTTGTTGCTCACAAAGTTTTGCAAGGGCTGGCGTAGTAGGATGTAGGTTGGGCATCCAGGGTATCTCCCAGAGCAGCACTGAAGAACTGGTCTGCAAGTGGAGCCAGTTCTTGGGAAGGTGGGGAGTCCTGAGGTCCCCGTGCAACTGCTGGCTTCCAGAACACACTGTATGGCTGCTGTCAGGAGGTCAGGAAGCCACCTCTGTGCCACCATTGCAGTGACGCTGTGCCTGCCAGAGCCGCACCAGGAACAGGTGTTTGCCCCACACCCTAACGCTGGTGGCTGGGCACTAGAACGCTGTCAGCCAGCCACAGATGCAGGCAGAGAAAGAAAAAGCAGTAGGAAGTGAGCTCTTCACCTCACTACCATCTTCCAACAAGAGCACAGCCGCTAGGCGGACTCTAAATCACATCCGGATCCTTACATACAAGAGACGTGGGAAAATGTGCCATTCAACTCTTCTGTCCTCCGGAGCAGGAACACACTAGAAGGAGGGTAGAATAATGTGCGCAAACCAATTCATGATGTCGGACACCAAGTTGACCATGCCTTATTAATGTATGGTTCTCCCAGCCGATTTTTCACTCTGTTTTCTGTTCTTGCATGTAGTTTTTTTTTTTTTTTTTTTTTTTTTATCCCGGTATAGCTAACATACAGTGTTATGTTAGTTCCAGGTGTACAATATAGCGATTCAATAATTCTGTACGTTACTCAGTGCTCCTCATGACAAGTGTAATTTTGCGGGCACTGCCATTATAGTGTCTTTCACCCTGTATGACAATTATTTGTTCACATGGTTGTGTTCCTCATTAGACTGAGTTTCTTGAAAACAAGAGTTGTGTATTACGTATTTTTTTTATTGCCAAGGCCCAACATAGTGACTCACAGATGCTGGGGAAACCAATTTAAGAATAGAAGAAAGGATGTGTGCTTTGGAGTCAGAGGAGCTTGGGTTTAAAACTTGCCTCCAACACTTACAAGCTGTGTGGTTTGGGGCAAGTGACGTGAATTCTGTAAACTTGAGTTTCTTATATGTAAAGCAAAATAAATACACTAAACTCCTAGGATTGTTGGGAGCTTTACATGAGAAAATATATAGGAAGCATCTGTCATATAGTTGGGACTCAGTTAATTTTGAGCATTGTTATTATTAGGGCAAATAAATGGTTGCCAGGTTAATGAATCATTGAATAGATTTCCACTTTCACAGTTATTTGTCTTGGCAACAAGGCAGACTTTGAAGAGCTCAGCTTTTTCTCCCCTTCTGTGTCATTATACTCTCTATTTTGCTTATTATTCTGAAAAATGGAAATTTAAAACTTTATCATTCTTTGCATTTTTTCCCATTTTTTTGCTGGTCCTGAGCTTTATCTTCTTTTGACCTCTCTCTTCCTCTTTTTTTTTTCTTTTTAACAGTTTTATGCTATTCCTCTTTCTAAAATCGATGTGTTATTTTAAAATTTTAGGTGAGCAGATAGTCCCTTCACAGAACCTGGTTCTATTTGATGCTTTGTGTCTCCTTTTGCCTTTATTGGGACAATCTAGAATTAAGTGCATTTTCGCGGTTTCTCCTTCCAAAGGGCCATGTTCCCCTTGAGCATCCTGGGCCAAAGAATCATTCCTCACTTTTGGAAATCTGTTTCCCTAAAGTTTCGGGGCTGTTGTTAACCAGCCTCACCTGTGGCAAAAAGTAAAATGTAGTTTCTTTCATTGAAGGAACACATCCACTTCATGTAACCAGATAGTTCTTCCCTCCTAGTAAGAATTACAGCCAAACTATCATATCCCTTTGTTGTTTCCTGAACTTTTTGAGAGAGATCATCAGGAAGTAGGGAGAAGTATTTATCAGACATGCTGCCATTGTTATTAGCAAAGTCAGCCTTTTGGCAGAGATAGTGGCATCTGAAATTCTGGGTCATTACTATATTTTTATTTTGTGTCCGTTTTGGCACCTGTTTGGGGAGGAATCAAAACTATCCATTGCCCGACAAGGCCAGCTACAATTTGTGCCTAGAAAAGATTCATTGTGATTTCATTTTCACTAAAAGCTTTTCATTGTGGGTTTACTTCAGGTTTTAGATTTAAGTTGTGTTTGCTTTTTTTTTTTCTTTTTTTTGCACTGTGGTGTCATCTCCATTTCATTTTAATTTTTTTCTTGTAAGAAAGGTACATCCCTCCTGAGACATAACCCATAATTAGTTCCCCATCACATCTTTCTTTCAAGTAGGTATTCACGCACAACACAGAGCTCAGTGTGGGCTTGAATTCACTACCCTGAGATCAAGATCTGAGCTGAGATGCTCAACTGACCGAGCCACCCAGGCGCCCCATCAAGTTTTGGGGATGATACTTGCTTTCTTCTATTAACGATGTTTGAGCTTTGTTGCTAGCTATGTAGTCGTCTGAGCGTGTAGGCACTGCTATCACCGATGATAAGGTTTGTTGAATGATTATGTGTGGTTTTATAAATGTTATTCCATTTTTTCTCTCAATAATTATATACAGTAGATACTTCATTATTCTCATTTTATGGATGAGGAAACTGAGGCGTAGTGATGGTAGGTGCCTTGCCAGGGCCACGTGGCCAATGAGTGAAAGAGTTGGGGACTCAAAACCAAGTCATTCTGGCTTGAGAGCCCGTGCTCCTCAGGATAGTGACACACTGACCTCCTTGGACCATTGGTCTGATCATTTTCTCTTGATTCTACTGAGTACCTCCTCCATCACACTCTTCCTTTCCCTTATCTGACCTAACAAGCTCTCTGGGTATTTTCGTGCTCATCTTCCAAATAAGTTTCATGGTGTGGCTCCCTTGATAAGGTAGGCAAGCTGATCACCAAGAACTGGAACCACGGCAACTCAGATAACCCAGAATAATCTTCTCATCTTAAACCCTTTTAATCACTTCTGCAAAGCCCTTTTTGTCATGTAAGGTAACATATCCCTAGGCTCCAAGGATTAGAGTGTGGCCATTTGGGAACATTATTCTGCCTGCCACAGAAGATACTGTGACCCTGGACTTCAAACCCTTTTGATCTCTAGTTACTTCTTTTATTTCAGCCTCAAGGTCTTACAACACTTAAATGTTTCTTAAAAAAATTTTTTTAATGTTTATTTTTGAGAGAGAGAGAGAGAGAGAGAGAGAGAGGGAGAGAGAGAGATTGCAAGCAGGGGAGGGGCAGAGAAGAGAGAGAGGGAGACAAAGAATCTGAAGCAGGCTTCAGCCTCTGAGCTGTCAGCACAGAGCCCAAGGCGGGGCCCGAACTTATGAACTGTGAGATCATGACCTGAGCCAAAATCAGCAACTGAGCTACCCAGGTGCCCCAACTCTTCAATGTGTCTAAATAATAGTTCCATTTTTCTTCTAGTAGTATTACTCATTCCCATATGAATTAGCAAAAGTGAGTTAATGTTTTGGGTGTAATAAGTATTATCAGGTGTTTCATATTTGAATCTGAAGAAAAAATATATTCCCAGTTGATGATGTCCTAATATATCTAGCCTCTTTTATGGCATTCAGAGGAGAAACAATAATCATGGTGTCTTTTTCCTTGGGCCTCGTTAGCAGGTGACTGATTATATTGAGGAGAGTAAAGTGGAGGGGAGGGAGGAGTGAGAGAGGAATCCTAGGTTTTCTAGTTGTGTCACAGAGAGGGTAATAAGAGTAGCACCAATTCAGAGACAGACACTGGAGAAGTAGGAGTGGAAAAAAAAGACCGAGTTCAGTGTCAGAGACAAATGTAGTCACTTGGCCCTGTGGGCATGAATGAGGTCATGCTACTATTAACAATCAAATTACATTAGTTCAATATATAACCAAAATCTTACCCTCAGACAACGTTCCCTTTCTGTAGTATTTCTGGGAGTCTCCAGAAGGGTGTGCCTTAAACACTCATGGCCACCAGTTTCTGCGGTTCTCCTGCTGTTTGCCATTGAACTCTGGCAATGGTATGTACCTTGCCTGCTGACACTCAGCGTTTCCAGCTGATGCTCTTGCCCTCACTGTTTCTCTAGGGAAAAGCTGGCCTCCTGAGAGAGCTGGCTTCCAGTGCAACCCAAGGTTGTAAAACTCTCAAGTGCTAGAATGGTGCTGACATCCCTTAATTCTTTCCAGAAATGGAGAGAGTGTCCCTTATCCTCAACTGGTGCTTCATTTTGTTATTAGGCCTGAAAGCATTGCTTGTGTATCCTGGGTTGCACTGATTTTATGAAACGACTGCTGTTTGTTTTTTCCTGAGGAGCTCAAAATCCAGTCTATAAAATTAGGTAGGGGACAAAATGCCATTGTGCTCCTTCCCTTGTCCTAGCCTTTTTGTCTTTCTGTGGCCACAGACATATACTTCCTCTGTGTTTAGCCAAACAACCCTTCCTGCATATCTGTCCATGGAAAAGATGTCCATAGATTCATTGGTCAGATCACTATTTATTTCAGATTTACTGAGCTTCACTGTATCTGAATTCTTTTGTGCTCAGGTAGAACCATCCATCACATTGACATTTTGACCTCAAGATGTCTGTATATGGTCTAGGTGGAGATGTCCTGCTTTAAAACAGAAGCAAGAATCTAATCTATAGTCATTTCTCTCTCTCTCTCTCTCTCTCTCTCTCTCTCTCTTTCTCCCTCTCTGAGAGTTACCCAAGCACTGATGATGCTTTCAAGTTCAGATGTAGAAGAGTTTCCACTAGTGAACAAGGAGCATGACAAAAGAATGTACCCGAACAGGACCACTGGACCCTGGGGAATAACTTTTAAGGATTAGAAGGGGGAAAGAGGAGCCCTTTTGAGAGTGGTCTCAAAAGCAAGAATACAGCCAGAAAAGAACATTGCAAAAAAAAGCAAAGGAGGTAGAGAACTTTAAGAAGCAGGAAGTAAGTAAATATAAAGATACAGCAAAGGATTCCCATAAGAAGGTGACTGAACTTTTCTCATTTTGTGGGAAGGGACAGTTCTGAGGTCACTGACAACTTTAACAAAAGCAGTTTTGATAAAATGGTGCCAATGAAAGCCAGGTTACAATGGGATTAGGGGGTACATGGGAAAAAGCCATGGGAGATTGGGAAATTATTCTTTCAAGAAGTTTGAATTGGAAAAGGAGAAGGAAAAAGAGAGGGTGTTAGCTATTATTTGCTCAGAAACCTCATCCTGTGGAACCAGAGGTAAGGGAATAAAAATAGGTAAGGAAGGGTGTGTGTGTGTGTGTGTGTGTGTGTGTGTGTGTGAGTGTGTTAGTGTTCATGAATGGCTTCAATTTTACCATTGAAGAAGGAGGCATGATCATTTACTAAGAGTCAGGGGATTAAGAGATTGAAGTTGGTGGGAGAGGAGGAACAAAAGAAGAATCGTGATCTCCAATCATTCCTGGAGAGGAAGTGACCATAAACAAGTCTAAGTAGAGACAAGTAGAATTAAAGATCTACAGGAGACCAGGAATAAAAAACCACTCTGAGTAAAGGTGACCATGAGAATGAGGTGGGAGGGGGGGCAACTGGAGGTAAGGAAGTCAAAAAGAAGACTGTTTTCAGTGATGTTTCACATAGATGTTGAAATTTCTCAGGTTACGATAGGAGGTGGGGAAGGAGAAGGCTTTGGGTGAGATGCTGAAACCCTCGATGTGTATGGACTAACCAGAAGGTGGGAAGAGAAGAAGAGTATAAAGTGTATGGTGATGTAGTAGAGTCCCATGCACCTAAGGGCAGGGGGAATTTGAGAGAAGGAGAAAACTGTTTTTAGAGTTGCACTGGGCACTGGGAGAACACTAGTTGGTACTCTGTGGACTGATAAGCCCCGTGGTGCGGGCACAATGAAAGGGTTGGGGAAGCAGGCCAAAGGTGATGTTGACCAAGAGGGAGAAGCATGGTTGGCAAAGTGCATGGGAGATGAGGTGGCAGACCCTTCTGCACACACTGGGTAGAGAACCATCGTGTACGGTAACGACAGCAAGGTTTTGATCTAACCAACCGAAAATACTCCAACTTTGGCACCGTTGTTGCCATGACACTGATTGGCTGAAGGGCCTTGGGAGCACCCGGTTTTGTTGTCACGGAGGCTGCTGTTCACCTGTAGAAGGGCCTTCCTCTGGAGAGGGCTTGCTCTGGCTGTGGGAGATCTCGGGGCACACGTGCATCATTTATGTCTTATTTTTCAACGTGCCAATTTTTGATGGCCAGTTCAGTGTCCTTCAGACAGCCCGTGATCTTTTTCTTCTTTCTGCCTTCATTCTTGAAATTATTTCTGTTAGTCTACAAAGGAATCAGTTATTCAACTATTAAGCTAGAGCACAAATAGGCATGCTTTATATTCTTTCACTTCTCCTTAGAAACTAAGCAAAAGTTGGGGTTGCATGTACTCTCAAGACACTGGAGTGTGGCTGGGAGTCAGCAGTCGAGGAGCCACGGCATGGATCCAAATGAATGCACTAAGTCTGGAGGACAAAGAAATACAGGTCTGGATAGCAGGCAATGGTTAATCCCAAACCAGCAGGTCGCTGTCATAAAATGGTGAGGCGGGTATGCATTCTTCCAGGGGCCATGTCAGAAATAACAGACTTGAGCAGTGGGCGGAACAACTTGATATGTGTGCCTCAAGCAGAACTTGTTTCTGAGACAATTTTTATAAACATCAAAACGCAATTTCACTTTGGTTGGTCTGAGACCTCAGAGAGAATTTTATGGTGAGTACCTCAGTCCAGGGTATGGGGAATATGAGCAAAGGGAGATCCTGGCAGAAATTAAGCAGATTAATTCAGTTCATCTCCCTTTCCATACACAGTCTGGTCAGTTCAAAAAGCTTATGCTTTTTCTGACATTTATGTATATTTTTTGACCTTTCTTTGAATAAATTATTTTGCATATCAAGTCTCTCTCTGAACACATCATTTCTAAAGCAAGATGTTACGCTCTGAATTTAAGAGTAATGTCCATTTTTCCATATCCTAGGTTTAAGCCAGGCTCTGGTCACATCAGTAAGTTGTTTATCTTTATTAGCTCTAAGTTCTGAAAAGGTGTACATGTTATTATAGGCAAGGCATCCTACATGCAAAGCAGACACACTGATAGCTACAGCTTTACTCTTTATAGATTAAGCAATAATCTAGAAAAAATACCTTTGTTTCCAACAAAATAAGATTATCTTCTACCAGTTCATTTAATGACTATTTCCAACCGTCTCTAGCTTTTTAAAATGTATTCCCCCCCCCCCCTTCTATGTGCTGATTTCCATCTACACATATCTCTGTGGAGTGCAAGAGTCAGGGCAACCACACCCAGTTTGCCACCAGCATGACATAAACACTCTCATCTGGAAGAGTAATTTATGGCTTGAGAGAGGATTGGGCAAAAAGAACAAGGGAGATGAGTAGAACCAGCTAATGAGGCTGGTGGAGGAGGAGGCCTCTTGGAGTGTGCTCAAGGGAAATGAGTGCCACTGCTGGGTTGAGGGAGGACAGAAGGATGGCAGCCAAGGCTGGTTAATGGCAGACAGAGAAGCCAGTAACACACAGATAGCCCAAGTAAACCATGCCAGGAGCAGGGGGATTTGGGGAAAGCGAGGGAGGAGAAAAGAGAAAAAAAAAACCTGTCAAGTTACCAACTCCCAATTTTAATGGGGACTCTGAAATAGAAACAGAGAAAGGGTGTGACTTGTCTTTTTTGGTACCTTGAGCTGTGTGTAGCCTCAGTCTCTGATTCTTTCTAATCTTATTTCCTTCCCTTCCCTTCCATTCCCTTCCATTCCCTTCCCTTCCCTTCCGTTCCCTTCCCTTCCCATCCCTTCCCTTCCCTTCCCTTCCCTTCCCTTCCCTTCCCTTCCCTTCTCTCTCCGCATTCATGCTCTCTCTGCTCCTTTCTTCTGGCCCTGCTTCCCCATGTTGAAGAATTGTTTGATGTCATCATAGCTCCAAACCATCAATTTGTCAATACAGGAAATTGTCATTATTTTTCATAAAGGAGAAAGGGAAAGAGAATGTGACTAATATCCAGGGAAAAGCAGGCGACAGTCCAAAAAACATTGTGTCTCCAGGAAAGCAGCAGAAGGAATATCCCTCTGATCACATGTGACATCACCTCATGGAATTTGGATGATTTCTTGGGGCTTAGAACTATTTTTCCAAGATATTATAAGTCAATATGAAAAAGTATTTTTTAAATCTGTTTTCTCCCAAGTATCTGTGGTTCGAAAGCAAACTCTTTTTTGTTTCTTAACTCTTATTCCCCTTTTTTTGGTTCTGTTCCAAAGAACACAGAAACAATCTTCTTTGGGATCTCTATTTCTTGGGTACTCCCTGCCAGTATATCCTACATGTGGATTAAATAGATTGCATCAACAGTGTGGTTGGGAGGCAGAACAAGCAAGAGAAGAAGGGTCACGCTGTCCTAACATGAGCTTCTGGATTTCAGATTTCAGCTGGTCTAGCAGAATGGCAGCAATGAAGCATGATCTGTGAAGGAAATTTCCAACTAATGTTGAGGGAGCTGTCTGCCCAGTTCAAGCTGTGATAGGGACATTCCCCTTTTTGAGTGGCAGACCATGATCACTACGGGAAGCATCCAGTGGATCCAAAGGGCCACTGAGCTCTGCTTTAGTTGCTTGTTCTTAAAATAGCTCTTCAGTGAGACTGTTGAGTGAGTCTGTTTGCTTATGGTAAGTTTAAAGTTTCACTGATGCGAGGAAGATGAAGGTCTTTGGCTATGTATGAGCTCATAAAGGGACAGCATGCTTGTTTCCCTTTTTTATGGGCCGTACGGCATGTGTTTTTAGTAGACCTTTAATTCTGTGCATAAGTGCAAACATGATATTGCCTAGTGCTTTGAAGGCCACCAGAAAAGATACTTGTTAGGTAGCATAAGGTAGTCGGAGTTGGAGTCGTGTCTACAGATTAAGGGACTAGAAAGAAAAATACATACACAATTAACATTCTTTGCAGTTACTTTATGATATCTTTTCCTACCCATAACTCATCTTTTCTTTTTTCTCTTTTTACTTTATGTTTCCTAGTCACCATTATGTTTTTTTTTTTTTAAATAAGGCCCAAAGTCACCATATACTGAAACAGAGATTCAATTGGTCCTCTGATCATAGTAACATTCATGCAGTGTGGCAGAAGGAACCAGGAACTGAGAGTTGGAACTTCACCATGGCCTGGGGTTAATCCTCTGGGCAAATAATTAGGACTATCATTAGATTTATCTTGAAAAAATAACCTAGATGTAGAGTGGGAATGGAGTATGACATCAAACACTGAATATTCATATAAATAATATAGTGCTAAAAATACCGTGCTAATAATAAAATAACTCCACGTTATTTATCGTGGAGTAAATCTTCCAAATGTGTGTTAGTGCCTTTTTTGTGATCTTTATGACAGCCTGGTCTCTGCCCCTCTGCCCCTCCAGAGGGCAATGCTGGCTGGGAGTGTCAGAGTCTGATTCGGTCTGGCTCTGCTGTTTTCTATGTACTGATCCTCGGCATGACGTGCTCTCCTCTTGTGTGCTGTCCAGGGCATACATGAGTGTGAAGGAGCTGAAGGAGGCACTGCAGCTCAACAGTACTCACTTCCTCAATGTCTACTTTGCCAGCTCCGTGCGGGAAGACCTTGCAGGCGCTGCCACCTGGCCTTGGGACAAGGAAGCCATCAGTCACCTGGGTAAGTGAAGACCAGATATGGCAGAAAACTTAAGGGGGCCCCAAGGGACTATGCGAAGCGAGTTTGAGGAAAAAAGAAATAAAGAGAAAAATACATTCACTCCGTGAATTCGCTGCCTTGGGCTGAGGATGGCTTTTGGGAGAAACTGTCAAAATGTTTAACACAGATAAGAAAGAGGTATTAGAGCAAACAGTGGCAAATACTCAGGATGTTCTAGACAAATATATGATCTCTAGGTAAATAAGTTGCTGATGTGTAATAAGATCCGTTTTACATCTTGGAGAGCCTCTAGGGGGAAATTAGCAAAGAAGTTGGCTGGACTGCAAAACCTGGTTTGCAGTCATCACTGTGCAGAAAGGCTGGCATGCTGTGCGTATGGGTCCTCGGGATCCAAGGATCCAGGATCGGGGGGCCTGAGGATATCCTGGGAAATTCAGGCCGGTGGGACTTGCCTGCTTACCTAGGAAAAGGGTGACACCTTAACACTTGAACCTCTGCATTCTTAAGAAATATAATTCCTGTTACAATGTGTTATCATTGTTATGAAGGAAATCTTACTGATCAGTCAATAAGTCATTAAATCAGTTAATGTGGATAAAAAGGAATTACACAATAAAATTTATATGTAGAGTCTTGAGTGGGATTCTACCAAAATTTATTTTAAAACTGCATTACCATAACTGGGAGGCATCTTTCATGTCAGAAAGAGAATGACTGTAGAGACTAGAAACCATTTTATAAATGACTTGAAATAGGTTATGTGAAGTTAATCTTCTTAGTAATCATTTATGAGGCAGAGAGAAATAAATTGAAGGAAGATCACATAATGCTGTAGATGTGAAATCCATGTATGATTGGGTCATTGTGAAGTAGAGTCCAAAACAGGTTGAACTGATAATTAAAGAAAATATGAGCAAGTTGTCAAAGGACAGCTAGTATTGTGGATTGGGGAAGGTGGAAGACGAGAAGTAGGTTAGCAATAGATGAAAAAATATTGTTTGCTGCTCAGGGGGAAACCAGAACGTGAAGATCTCTGGAGTGAATCAGGTCAACATCTAGAAGGGGTACATATCTCAAGCAAAGGAGGAGACAATAAAAAATTAAACATGGGGTGGTCCAAACTGAATGCTGTGTTAGTATGTTGGGTTTCATTGACTCTGTGGTATCCGATACAGTTTTAGGGCTCTGCAATCCTTGTACCACTAAATTTTATATTTGCAGCTCAGGGTACATGAGAAATCAGAAACTTGTGGGGTTAGTGCTTTCTAGATGAAAGCAAATGTGTCATTCTAGCCTTCATGGTAGGCTAGAGGGTCATATTCCAATAATGCATTTAATAATAGTGAGTTCAGAGGAACACACAACACTGCAAAAAAGTATCCCCAAGTTAGTGCACACCTGATTTGCCAATGTTTAACATTTTTGGTGTATATGTGAGAGAGTCCTGACGGCAAGGTTTACCTGGCAGTAGTTTTCATGATTCCCAGATCTATCATTGGGAACTGAATCTATGTGTTTAAAAACCTTTAGAAGTGATCTGTCTGGCCATTATGGAGACAAGTCTTGGACTCCTGATAAGAATCACTGGGCTGGGAGCAGACCACCGAATGTTTTCTAACTTTATTGGAGCTGAGCCATTGACAAGATTCATTTAACTATAAAAATGGATAAAATTTAAAAAAAAGTTATTTGAAGACATCAGACAACAGCCAAGACAACAAGGATGAAGGCCCAATCCCAGTGAGAAGAAAATGCATTAAAGTGAGATCTGTATGTAACTCAGTTGTTTTTTTCCATTCAGGGAAATTGCCAAATTCTCAGTGAAAGGAATAGAGGCAGAGCAGAGAGCAGCTAGAGCCTGATGAAATCTCACTACTGGGGAGACAAAAATTGGAGGTCAGGCCTTCTAAGTCATCCGAGACTCCCATAGAAATAGAAATCCCATCCAAGTACTAACCAGGCCCGACCCTGCTTAGCTTCCGAGATCAGACAAGATCAGGCGCGTTCAGGGTGGTATGGCCGTAGACGAAATAGAAATCCCAAAAAAGAGCCTGATGTTCTGCTCAGAATTTTCTTTTAAAATATCTGCTAACTACTAACCCACGCATTCTTAGGGCTAGTGGCCAAGAAAACAAATATAAAATAACTTCTAAGAGATTAAAAAACCAAACAATGGTTTCAGGAGTCTCATAGTAGAGGGGAGAAAAAAATTGGAGCTGAGGCCCTCCCTGTCAAGGAGGAGGGGCCCTGAGGGACAGAAAGGGCCCATATAATACAAAGCTTAAAATCCAGCCTGGAACACTCTTAAATCTCTGCATGAAAGAAAGTCATTTGCTTATATTTAAATGCCTAGCAAAAGAAAATTGAATATACTCTAGAGGAAGACAGCATCATGAAGAGCTTCTACAAGTTGTTATGCACAGTATCCAGCAATCAATAAAAAATTATCAGTTATGCCAAGAGACATGACCAAATGATGGTAAATAAGCAATCATTAATAAATACAGACTCACAGATTACCCAAATACTGCAGTTATTGGATATTGGCTTTAAGATAATTATATTAATATGTTAAAAATGTATTTAAAATGGAGAGTATATTCAGAGAACTGGAATGAATAATAATGAATTAAATGGAAATTTTAGAACAAAGGTATAGATTGAAATTAGGAAATTAATAGGTTTGTGAGTAAGGGAGAGAATAAAAGAACTAAAAGATTGTAGAAAACATTCATACTGAAGCTCAGGGAGAAAAAGTCTTGGAAAAATATAGAAAATAACTTGAGACATGTGAGACCTGATGGAAATTTTCTAATGTAAATTGGAGATCTGGAAGAAAAAGAAAGCTATCGGGTCAAAAAAATACCAAGGAGATAATGGCTGCGACTTTTGTAAAGTGACAGAAGATATCAAACCACAGATTCAAAATGTTTTACAAACCCCAAGAAGGATGAAATAGAGAGAAAATAACAACTAGATCCATTATAGCAAAAGTACTTACCAACCAAAAACAGAGCAAAAACCCCTCAGAAGTAGCTAGAGAAAAAAGGTACATTACTTTAAAAGGAGAAACCGTGACATTCATATGCTGACTTTTCAACAGAAACTATGGGGGTCATCAGAGAGCAGATATAATTTCTTAGGTGCTAAAAGAAAATAACTGTCAACTTAGAATACTGTATTCAGCAAAAATATCTTTTAAAATGAAGAAAAATTTAAAATATAGTCAGATAGATAAAAACTGAGATGATTTGATATCAGCAGTAAAATAATACTGGAGAAAACTATGCAAGCAGAAAGAAAATGACCCCAGATGGGAAGTAGAGACATATAAAATGGAATGAATGATATTAGAAAGGATACAAATATTAAAGGTAATAATAAAAATGTGTTTTTGGTTTAAAATATGGGTAGAATCAAAAGATAACAACAACCACACAAAAGACAGAAAATAAATGAAGTTAAAGAACTTAAGGTGCTTTCCTTGCCTGTATCTAGAAAAATACTGATTTTAGTAATTTTAGATAGTAATAAGTAAAAAATGCATGTTGTTACCTTTAGGGTGACCATTAAAAGACAAATAATCTTTTACAAGTTAAACCAGCAAGCCATGAATTGACCCAGAAAAGGCAACAAAAGGAGAGAAAATAGGAATAAATAACAGAACAAATAGAAACAAAAAGTAAGATATTGATTAAGACCTAATGTATTAGTAATGTTGAATGCAAATGGAAAAAACATATCATTTTTTTAAATAAGATGTCCCATGAAATGTTTTGAGATACCCATATGTTTTAATTTTTTTTAAATTTATTGAGCGAGAGAGAGAGGGAGAGAGAGGAAGCACGAGTGGGGGAGGGGCAGAGGGAGAGGGAGTCTCTTAAGCAGCCTCCATGCTCAGTGTGGAGCCGACGTGGGACTCGATCTCACGACCATGAGATCACGACCTGAGCAGAAATCAAGAGTAATATGCTCAACCGACTGAGCCACCCAGGCCCCTGTAAACAATACCACTTTAAAGTCAAAAAATTGTCAGATTGAAAACAAAACCCAACCATGTGGTGCTTGTAAGAGACATTTCTTAAACATGAGAACACAAAAAGACTGAAAGTATAAGGATGAGAATATATGTATAATGAAGATACTAGTCCAAAGAAAGTCAGTATAGCTTTCTTATATCAGATAAAGTAAACTTTAAGGTAGTACATATTACCAGAGATAAGTAGGAATACTTTATAATGATGAAAAAGTAAATTCAATTAGAAAATATAACTGTGATAAATTTGTACATCCAATAACATGCCCAAAAATATGTAAAGCAAAATTTGACAAAAAGAAAAAGAAAATAGACAAATCCAAGATCATAGTTGGTGTTTTAAAAGCAATTTTCTCAGAAAATAGTAAATAAATATTTAGTAGAGGTCTAGAATATTTGAAAAATGATAAATAAATGACTTAGTTAACAAAATTAGGAAAGTGTATTTAAACAGTGAAGAATATACGTGGTTCTCATGTGTCATGGAAAATTTACCAAGGGCCAAAAAGTAAACTACAGAGAATTGCCATCAGGAAGTCTTTGCTATCTCATATCACTGGAAAGAAGCTAGAAGTCAATAACAAAAAAAAACCAACAAAAAACTAGAAAGTCTCCAAATATTTGGAAACTATGTAATAAACTTCTAATTACCTCATGGTTCAAAGAATAAATTGTAAGGGAAATAGGAACATATTTTAAAATGATTATGACAATAGGGCGTATCAAAACTTGTGGTATATACAAGAAGCTGTAAGTAGAGTGAAATCTGTAGCTTTATACATTAGAAAAGGAAAAATCGAAGCTATCCATCTCAAGAAACGAGCAAAGAAAACATATTAAATAAAAAATGAAGACAGAGGAAGTAATAAAAAGAATAACGAAAAAGAGAAGAAATAAAAAGAAAGTAAACATTACTTAGAAAAAAGTTCAGTTTTTTAGGGGAGGGGCCAAGAAAAACTGATCAAAAAATAAAACACGAGAGAGAAAGAATATATTGCCACTATGAGACATGAAAGAGGTAATATTTTTATATATGCTACAGACATCAATAGCCAATAGGTATTTTCAGCAAATGACGTTACAGCAATTGGGCATTCATGGGCCAAAAAAAATTGAATTTCAATATGAATCTCACACCTTGTAAAAAATTAACTGAACATAGATCAGAGATTTAAATATAAAAAACAAACCTATAGAGCTTTTAAAAGAAAACATAAGAGAAAATCTTCAGGGCAGGGCTAGATGAAGAGTGCTTACATATGCACTCAAAGCATGGTCCATAATAATAAAAACTGATAAATTGGACTTAAAACTTAAAAAATTTTCTCTGAGAAACACTTTGTTAAGATGAACAAAGAAATGGCAGACTTGGAGACAATATTTGAAGACCACACATCTCCTAAAAAATCTGTATCTAGGATATATAAAGAATTTCAAAATTCACTAGTAAGATATTCCAGTTAGAAAATGGGCAGAGACATTCAGGGCACCTGGGTGGCTCAGTCAGTTAAGTGTCCAACTCTTGATTTCAGCTCAGGTCATGATCTCATGGTTTGTGGGACTGAGCCCCATGTTGGGCTCTGTGCTGACAGTGGGGTGGGGGTGGGGCCTGCTTGGAGTTCTCTCTCTTCCTGTCTCTCTGCTCCTCCCTCTCCCTCTCCCTCTCCCTCCCTCTCTCTCTCTCTCTCATAAAATAAATAAATAAACATAAAAAAAAAAGAAAATGGGCAAAGACATGAACAGACATTTTACCAAAGAAAATAAGCACATGGAAAGATGTTCAGAATTATTAGCCATTAGGGAAATGCAAATTAAAACCATAGTGAGGTATCATAACACACTTTTTAGAAGAGCTAAAATAAAGAACAGTGATAATACTAAATGCTGGTGGGGATGCAGAGAAACCAGATCTCTCATACATTGCTGGTGGGAAAGTAAAATGGCACAGCCACTCTGGAGAGTACTTTGGCAATTTCTTATAAAACTAAACCTATACTTACCCCATGATCCAGCAGCTGGACTCTTGGACATTGATCCCTGATAAATCAAAACATACGTCCACTCAAAAATCTGTACATCAGTCTTCATGGCACCTTTATTTGTAAGAGCCTAAGAACTGGAGAAGACAAACATGTCCTTCCATGCTAACTGCCTGAGCGAAGTGTGGTACGTCCATACAATGGAATACTACCCAGCACTAAAAAGGAACAGAGTGGGGAGGCACCTGGGTGACTCAGTCGGTTAAGCGGCTGACTTTGGCTCAGGTCATGATCTCACGGTTCGTGGGTTCAAGCCCCGCGTCGGGCTCTGTGCTGGCAGCTCAGAGCCTGGAGCCTGCTTCGGATGCTGGGTCTCCCTCTCTCTCTGCCCCTCCCCCACTCACGCTCTGTCTCTCTCTCTCTCAAAAAATAAAAACGTTTAAAAAAGGAAAAAAGCATGAATACATACAACAACTTAGATGCATCTCAAGGATATTATGCTGAATGAAAAAAAAATCTCACAAGTTACATGCTGTATGATTTAGGTGGCATTCTCAAAATTCTATGTAGTAGCCTCAAAATGAGGAAATTATGGAAATAACAAGTTAGTGGTTGCCAGGGGCTGGGATCGGGGTATGGGGAGAGGGACGTAGGATGGGTGTGACATGAAGGATAGCAGGAGAGATTCTTAATGGTGATGGAATGCGGTGGTAGTTCAAGGTATACGTGTGATAAAATTGCGAAGAACCGCAAGACACACACATACACACACAAGTGATCGTTACAACTGGTGAAATCCGAGTAAGTTCTATGACCTCTATGTGCTCTGCGAAGGCTCACTGAATGAAGGGATGAATGAATAAGTGAGTGAAGGTATGAAATTGAAGTGGTTTCAAGAAGAGTTGAAATTGTCTCATGAGTCACTGGCTCATAACGAATTGCAAAAGAAGCTAGACATATTTATATTTTATTCTTAAACCCCTGAGGAATAACTGTTCTATAACATGTTCCTGAATGTGCTTTTCAAAAGTAGAAGACTAGACTGAACAGCTGAAAGGCCTGGCTCAATATGAAGTTGCTCACGTTCTTATTTATTTCTGGTACGGTCATAACTGTGACTGAACAAAGGAACCATATTGACATGACTCAGGGGTAGAGCAGGTGTAGCATTACGTGATAGAGGAAGACATTAGGATTTTCTAAATAGGGTCTTTCCAAGACTCAAGATTAAGATTGTCTGTGTCAACATTCAAGAACCCTGCATTTTGAGGGTCGGCAGATAAGTACACTAGCCTGAGAGTTTTGAAGACTGAATCTAGTTTCTGACTACCAACGCCTTAAGTCGGTATGCACAAAGACCGATGTACTGCATGCTTGTGCTTTTCCATCCACAGCATTTCTGACTTCTAGCAAAATTTTGTGCTTTTAAGACTGTGGTAACGCAGGGTAGAATTCTTTAATAAATAAATAAATGAATGAGATCCCCTTGAGCTCTAACGTTCGGTAGTTGGACATCTTTAGCCTTAGTACGCAGCACTTGAACCGAAAGTATATCTTCAAAGGCAGGAGACTTAAATTTACAGTAAACCAGCCTTTTTGTAAGCTCGCCATACCGTTCTCATAATCATTTATTCAAAGAAAAGCTGTCGAATCGGTCTGTGGCAATAGAGTTACAACAATAAAATGAGTTCACCCTAAAGGTTTGCGCTGCGTAACGGCGAGGCAGACATACAAATAACACACTTCCGCTATGGTGGGATGGCACCTAACGTGAGGTCAGGTAGGAACAGGGAGAGAAAGTGCCTAACTGTGCTCAGAGCATCAGGGAAGAACTCCCAGAGGGGTGGAGGCTTGAGAGGACAGTTGAAAGAGGAGCCATAGTTGGCTTGGCAGACCATGAGACCGAATTCCGGGCTAAAGGAGCTGAGGGATACCAAGGTTCAGGCCGTTCAAAACCTGGGCGTGCCGAGGAGTGGAATGTACTTGGGATGGCTAGAGCAGTGCCTTCCCAACTTACTTTTGCTGTCGAAAAGCAACATCTAAAAATATAATTAGAAGCTTAAATAGCGGCAAAGAAAATAACTCCTGCCATATTATTTTAAATTATTGACGTTTTAAAATAAAATTTAAATGTACTCTCCTAAGTGAATCTTTGGTCACATAATGATTTGATAATTACCATCATTCACAAATTCATGGCCATGCACTTTTTTTTTTTTTTTAACACTGGCAAGTGATTCATTGTACTTTTTTTCTCTTTGAATTTGTGTTTCCGTTCCATTTCTCCTGTAGAACTTCACACTAACGTAGCATATACATGTTTTTAAAAGTCTTTAGTGAGTCATCTATTTCTCTGCCAAAAACATATTTTATTTTATTTATTTTTATTATGTTTATTTATTTTTAACAGCGAGAGAGACAGTGCAAGGATGGGGGGTGGGACAGAGAAAGAGAAGGAGACACAGAATCTGAGCAGGCTCGAAGCTCTGAGCTGTCAGCACAGAGCTCGACGCGGGGCTTGAACTCACGGAATGTGAGATCATGACCTGAGCTGAAGTCAGACGCTTAACCGACGGAGCCACCCAGGAGCCCCCAAAAACATATTTTAAATAAATAAAACAACTCTTTTGTGATAATGTTTCAATTAAACTTTTTATTTCGATATAATTGCATGTCCACATATGTTCTAAAATACGGTACCAAAAGATTCTACGTACCCTTTACCCATTGTCCTCCAGCAGTAACATCAGCAAAACTGTAGTGCAGGAACACAAACAGGATATTAACATTGATACTGATCATAAGTTATAAAGTGTCAAAAGATTTCTTCTCAGTGAGTCATCTTTTGAAATGATTACTTGTCCAAAATTGATCAAAACACTGTTTTAAAATGTTGATTAATAACTAGCAAACAAAAAGAGAAATGCCTATTTTAATGAGAAAAATGTGGCTTTTGTTCCTCAAATTAGTTCTTGTCTCTGTGGATGAATAGTAGTTATTGCTACAGGGTAACAAGATTCAGCACCAGTTATACATTGCCTTTTGTTTTCTTTGATAGCTCTGAGTGCTGAGGAACTTGTTAACATAAATAGATGGGAAAAAAAGGAACTCTGTTTGATTGACTGAGTGCATAGTGGTGCCAAGGTAGAAAATACAGGAAGAGAAGGAGCACATGGGGAGCTGGTTTGGTTTGGATATGTTGAGTTTGGGGTCTCTGCAATCTGACTATGAAGGCACTTTCACAGAAGCAAGAGGAGGAGCTGGATTCAGGGCTATACCAGCTACCTAAAGACAGAGCTTTGAGAAAGTCCTGTGTGGGCCACAGATGCAGCTGCTGCAGAGAAATGAAGTCAGTACAAGTCATTTTGGCCAGGTTAGAGAGGAGAATCTGTCGCTCTCTGGCACAGAAGTTAGACACTTCAGAGTTTTCTGGGCCAGTCATCTTTCTAATTGTTCTAGGTGGTGCCCGTACGGCCAAAGAACACTCTGAAATCCTGATCAGATCACTAGCAACATGCCCCAGTGTCCAGGAGACCCTGGAACTGAGTGGGAGGGAACTTGAACCTGGCTCCTGATGAGGGTGTAAACCTATCGGGTCTTCAGGTCATGTAGAAAAAGTCTTTGAATAAATAATAGGGTGGGCTATGGCCTCCCTTCGATAAGAACAAATGGAATCTCGAGCAAGTCACTTCTCTGAGCCTTCCTTTCCTATGTATAAAATGGGGACGATAAGCACAAGGAAGAGAACCTGGCACGTAGTAGGGCCTCAATAACTGTTAGCTCCATTAGTAGCAGCAGCAAGAGTAGTAGATGCTCCGAATACCACGTGTCTGTGATTACCCTTTCTAGTTGTGGCCTCAGTCTACCACCTCACCTTCAACCTGGAGATTTTTGGTGCCCGGGAAAGGTATTGGCTCCTCTGGGGCCCGGTGGACTGGAGGAGAGAGCCAGAGCTGGCACAAGGTGATGCAGGGGCGCCTGGGTGGCTCAGTCTGTTAAACATCTGACTTCGGCTCAGGTCATGATCTCACGGTTCGTGAGTTTGAGCCCCGCATTCGGCTCTGTGCTGACAGCTCAGAGCCTGGAGCCTGCTTCAGATTCTGTGTCCCCCTCTCTTTCTCTGTCCCATCCCCCTCTTGCACTCTCTCTCTCTCTCTCTCTCTCTCTCTCTCTCTCTCTCTTAAAAATAAATTACCATTAAAAAATGTGACAAAACTAAACAGCAAAAACCAAGGTCATGCAGATGTGGCAGCTATCTGGGGAAAGGCAAAGTAACAGCACCATGGGGGGCAGGGGAAGGTGAAAGCAGCAGAAACTTGCTCAGAGGTGTGATATCTCTCCCCCAACCAGAACTTAGGAGTCCCCAGGGCAAACCTCAGCATGCTCCCAACCAAACTGTTGGACCCTGAGATTAGCGTGTTACATCAGTTGTGACACATTCACGCACCGTGTGGGTGAGGTAGCAGGTGCTGAGAAATAGCCATGGATTTGACACGTGGCAGTCTGGAAATCTTGGCCAGACTGCTTCTGTGGAGTGCAGGGGCCGACAGCAGAGTGGGAGGGAGGGGCTGAAGAGTCTACAGAAGGTAACGAGGAGCACGCTGGTGCAAGTAGTCGTTACATGGCCAGGCCAGAGTGGAACAGATCTTGTCCCCAGTCCGCTGCTCCTCTCTTTACGGTGCCAAAGCGGGATGATTTTCCCTGGAGACAGAGAATAAACGAGAGACCTAAACTGGAGAGCTCATGTAAATATGAGGGATTCTAGAATCATTCATGAGTCGGGGCCACATGACGGGAACAAGATGAGGACCGTCCCTAGGAATTACCCACTGGCTGCTATTATAGATAATTTAATTGTCAGAAGATGATATTCAGCAAATGGGATTATTCTGGGTGCCTTGGGGTTTTGAACATTGGGAGCATTCTTGGATGTTGAAGACTTTAGATAAAATTGACCTAGGATATGAATTTCATGCCCTGAAATTGAGGCGCTCCAAAGGTAGGTTCATGCATTTATAAGTAGGTGGAGTAAACAATCACCTTTTTTTGTGACTACTTGAAAGGTCTCCTCTTTTAAAACATGTCCTAGTCATTATTGGACCCTTCGTGTCCAGAACAGTATCTGACATAGAACAGATGCTCAATAAATGCTAAATTAATAAATGAATTTTTAAAATATCTTCCCCATTCATACTTTGTGGTGCCTAAAATTCTGGTGTGAGTGTGTGTGTGCATGTGTGTGTGTGTGTGTGTGTGTGTGTGTAACACTACCATATCCATAAGCAAGGAAAGGATTAACAGACTGTCTCCAGTGCCTGGGTAATGACCTCTTCCAGCTATTATGAATCAGATTACTTTTCTCCCATGGTGTGGAGGTGGCTAAAGACCCCTGAGTGCTTGACACTTGAAAATAGGAGTGGGCTGAGAGACTATAAAAGAGGACAGAAAGTGACATCAGACTGTACAATCTTCACCCTCTACACATTCTTGTCTTGGTTCAGTCTTTTCTTAAGTTTATTTTTATTTATTTTGAGAGAGAGATAGAGAGCAAGAGGGGGAGGAGCAGAGAGAGAGGGAGAGAGAGAGAATCCCAATCTGTGCTGATGAGCACAGAGCCTGATGTGGGGCTCAAACTCACAAACTGTGAGATCACGACCGGAGCCAGAATCAAGAGTTGGACGCTTAACTGACTGTGCCACCCAGGTGCCCCTGTCTTGGTTCAGTCTTGCCCAGAACAAGGACTTCCTTCTAAGGAGACCACAGGCTGTAAAACTAAGAAGCTGATACAAGATTTGGAGATGGATGGATTCTGGGCTGGTTTTGTTAAAAGCTTGCTTCTTTTTCTAGCTTCCATGACCTCTTTTTTTTTTTTTTTAACCTCCCTTTCTTTCTCTCCCTTTGTCTGTCCATCTGCCTCCGACTTCTTCCCTTGCCCTGCCCTGAAGTGCTTTTTCCTCCACCCTGAGGCATACTTTGGTAACTTTGTCCCTTGTTGTGGAGAGTGTGTTTGGAGGACTGTGGTTCAGCCAGTAACTGGAAGTAATTATGGAAGCACCTGCAGACTAGCCCTCAACCTCCTTGTTTTATGGCCATATAACATTCAGCCCTAAAAATTTTACAGAACTGTTTTCAAGTCGTTTCAACTCATGTCCTTTACTCAAACTGCCTGAGTTGTTTTCTTCTTCTCCTTCTCCTTCTTCTCCTTCTCCTTCTCCTTCTCCTTCTTTCTCCTTCTCCTTCTCCTTCTCCTTCTCCTTCTCCTTCTTCTTCTTTTTTAATAGAAGTAGCTTTGGGAATCCTTCTCTTTACCATGTGCCACTCTGGCGGTCTTGTGCCAAAGCCGAGAAAAGCCAGTTGGAACTTGGAAATGCAGCATCACCTTGGGACTTGGGCTCTCTACTGCTGAGATTTCATCTTTTAATCAGCGACTGCTCTTTTTTTCTTCCCCTGCACCATCCCCTGGACCACACAACAGCCCTTTCTTATTGTTTTAGCTTGTCCCTTATAATCAAGGCTGAAAGGTCTTCTAAGAACGTATTTGTGCTTCCCTGTCAGTCCATTAAGCAACAGCTGTGCCACATATGGCCACCAGTTGCTACATCGAGGGAGCCCCTTTCATGTTATGTTCTATACACAAGTTAGTGGTGCTGGCATGGATTGACTTCAAGGCTCAATATATACATTCATGTATGCAAGAAATGTAACTTTTATTTATTCTTCTATAATTGAACTTAATTTCTATTTTGAGCCCCTACTTAGCTGGGTAGTAGACATTTACTCTTAGTCAATTGAGTTTGTTTTTTTTTTTTTTTGTTTTTTTTTTTGCCTGAGGCTGTGTCTGTCTTTAGAGATGGCTTACAAATGCCAAGGTCATAGGGGAAAGAATGCATTTTGTCCTTAATAATTATCAGGTGATGCTGGTCACATGAGATGACTGTTGTTTCCATCACAAGGCCCCACCTTCAGGGGCTCTCTGTGGAGGTTCTCTGTCCCTCTTCCCTCTTAGCCACTTTTCTCTAGAACTGGGGCACTTGCTCAGGAATCCGTTACTGGAATAAGGCAAGATCCCCTGCTGTCAGCTCTATGCACCTATTTTGAATCCTTTCACTGGGGTCTTGAAATATAGAATACAGTCCACTTTATCCGGACCCACCACCATCTGTACAGTCCCATTATTTCCCTTTTATCTCTTTTCTCCTCTGCTAGTTAAAAAAAAAATTGTTCTGGGCTAACATGGTGGTGACGGCATTGGTAATGTGAGGCAAGGATCACTACCCTCGTTCACTTACCATGTTGGCTAAACCCTGAATCTCCTCAGGGCCCAAATGGCATACACTTTGAAAATCTCACAGACAGAAAAGGGCTTCCTTTTTTTTTTTTTTTTTTTTTGCTTTTCACTCCATCTTCTACCTCCTAGGGAGGTAATGGCTGAATGTAGAAGAGCCTGACCTCTTGAATTGGCAATGGACTAAGAGACCAGGAGCCACTGGGGTAAAATGTGAGTACTTCCAAAATGTTGCCCTCCATTCACACTGTCGCTTCAAAGTTTCCCTTGAGTGGGTACTCCTGGGTTTTGTCATCTCCTAAGCAGCCTTTCAAAACAAGTGTTGGGGAGGTGAATGAAGTTAGAGTCTGATAGTGTCTTAGAGTAAAGTTTGAAGAACCAAGATATTGTTGAAAATATATATTGTCATGTCTTTCTTCTACTTCCTGTTTCCAGGTAGCAAATAAAAGCTGAGAACACAGGGATGCCTGGGTGGCTCAGTCAGTTAAACGTTGGACTTTGACTCAGCTCATGATCTCACAGTTCGTGAGTTTGAGCCCCGCGTGAGGCTCTGTGCTGACAGCTCAGAGCCTGGAGCCTGCTTCGGTTTCTGTGTCTCCCTCTCCCTCTGCTCCCCGCTGGCCCCCCCCCCCCACCCATTTGCGTGCACACACTCTCTTTCTTTCTGTCTCAAAAATAAATAAACATTAAAAACAATTTTTTTTTTAAAAAAACAATTTTTAAAAAAGCTGAGAACACAAAGAAAGGGATTCAGTTGTAGGGAAGGAAATCCCATCCCCCTATTCTATCACCATATTTTATCCCTCATTTGAGGAGAAACAAAACTGAGCAGTGGTTTTGAGTATAAGAAATGATAATTATATTCTGTATAACTAGGGAAGTAGGAAGGAATAGATTATTGGAAATACAGAAAAAAGGTGTCTTGGGTAAATCTGACCTCCCAGCAAGGTCTATGAGTAATTAAAAGGAACAGTCCAATCTGCAAGACTTCCTTTCCATACACAATCACTATTGGACTAAGTTTAGGCTATTGCAAAAAATTTTTGAATGTCCGTGTGTTGTGTGTGAATCGAATGGGCACTTGTTTATTCACAACTCTGTCCAAATCTCATCTGTCTCCTGGGTGCCCATGGATGTCAGAACCCGAACAACATGGAAAAAGTGTGAGCAGCCTAGGGGCAGATCAGAGCTCCTCTCGTGGAGAGATGCTTGTCTGCCTTGCCTGGCGATGGCAGTTTTCACTCTGGAAAGCCTGCTCTGTTTGTGGTCAGACGCCATCCCAGTTTCTTGATGAATGAAGATGGTTAGGAGGAAGCCAACAAAAGGTGGGGGCAGGTAAGCCTGTGTGGCCAGGCTGCCTTATATAATTACAGTAATATTGACAAATGGTCTAAAATACAGTTGGGGTTACTTTGTTTCAGAAAATCAGCTAAATGCTTATTTATCCACATCACTGTTTTAATCTCCGTAACAACCCTTTGAGTTAAGAACTCTCATATTACCATGAAACAGATCAGGAAATAGCCTGGAGAGCTTTTAAGGAGTATTCCCAAAGATAAGGATCGATACATTTCCAGTGAGTGTCCACAGCCAAAGAAGGAGCCCACGTCACTCCAAAGGCCATCTTGTGTGAGAGGCTTCTGGGAAGTGCTGTGAGGACCCCCCGGTACCCACTGGGTCAAGTCTGACCCATGACAGTAATGGAAAGGCAGGAAAGTGTGGGGCACAGATAGGCGCATCAGAAGATGCTGCTGCTTTGTGTGAATATTAACATAGAATAGGAACTGGAAAGTAGCACTTGGTAGTATCTTTTTATTATTCCTATTAAGTTGCTCCTGGAAAAGGATTACAGGTTTCCCCCAGCGGGTGGGAATTCACGGCTCCTCAGACTCTCCTCTGTCAGATCCAACTAATAGAGGGCAGGAAGGGCTTGTCATTTGAGGGACTCTGTTTTTATTTATTATTAATCAGGTCTCATTCCTTCTTAATGAAAAGAAGTTCTCCCATTCTTCTTTTTAGATTTTGGGCAGCCAGTCTTTATGTCTCACTCAGGCTTTGGTGTGAATGTGTGTGTGTGTGTGTGTGTGTGTGTGTGTGTGTGTGTGATTTTTATCAACACATGAAAGAACTTTTATAAACTAAACCATGAAATAAAGTCTCTCCCCTCCTCCCCAGATGGGTGTATGATTGTATGATTAAAACCTACTCCCTTAATAATTTCACAAGTGTGTTTTAGTTGGAATAAAGGTTGACTAGAAGAAGCGTGTGGGACCCCCTGCACATGGGACGGGAAGGAGAGGGCGTGAGGATGAGCAGGTGGTGAACCTGGATCCCTTGAAGGTCTAGCAGATCTGAGTAGAATGTCTGTGGTTGCTCATGCCTAGCTTTCTCCTTCCCCTCAGGCTCCCGAGAGGCGGGGAGTCTTGGAACACAGGTTACGAGGCCAAGGGGGTGACAGTCGTGATAACCCAAGTTTTTCTTCACGTGGTATTTATGATTGCCGACACAGTCCCGAATGTTAGCTCTTAGAGGCACGAGATGAGAGGGACTCTAGGTGAGAAACATGGCTAGCCCCCTCATTTTGCAGCTAACCTTGGGAAAGATGAAGGAGCAGAGCCAAGGTCATACACTACTCAGGGTCAGGACCACCTTCCAAATTTCTTAAGTTCTGGTCCGGCGTGATTTCCTAACCTCAGGCTCTAGCGAGCAGAATTACTGTAAGAGGATCCCGGGCTTTTCCCTCAACATGTATTGGTGCACACAGCACTTACTTCTAAATTAGAATATATAACATTCTACCTGACACACACATAGCAACTGAACTTATTACTGTGCGTTCCATACAATGATTTGGGGGCGAAAGTCTCATCTTTCTGGAGTAAAAAAATAGAACAGTAAAAAAAAAAATAGAACATAAAAGATTTATGTTTTTAATTAAAATTTAAGTGTTGCCTGGTTAAGTCTACACTGTCCTTAATGTGCATTAAGAGTGCTATGGCAGAAAACCCTCACCACTGTCATTGGTGTGGAGGAGATTTGCTGAGCATGGTAAGAACTTGCATTTTTATGCTTCTTCCTCGTCTTACAAATAAGCTGGTTTATTGAAAGGAGAATATTCCTATATTGGGAAATATCTCATTTGGGGTTGAGGCAGAAACTTCTGGAGGATGATGAGACACCCACTAGTACAATGACCACTCTCATCCTCATCCAGTGCTCCCAGAAGCACACTCCCAGCCACCCCTCCTTCCTATTTTTGCCAGCCCTTCTTCCTGTAATCTTATTTCTATTCAGTTATAACCCCTTTCTTCTACCACTGGAGGAGATCCCAAGAGGACTTGAGATGGACTGACCATATGTATGGGTAGAAAGTAACTGTTACTTGAGAGTTTGCTTTGTCTTTGGTACTTTGTATGAATTGTACTCTAAGGAATCCAGTATTCCTTACGTCGAAAGGTATTCTACCCCAAACAGGTTCTGTGTTCAAACAAGTTTGGGAAGTAAAGGGTTCAACAAAATTGCTGCAAGGCTTTTCAGAAGCTATAGTTCTTCGGCCAGTCAATCTGCAGGAGGTGGGTGTGGCATGCTGCATTTTTCTCAAGCACACCTAACCATCAGATACGACAGAGGGGCAGAGAGAGAAGGAGACACAGAATCCGAAGCAGGCTCCAGGCTCTGAACTGTCAGCGCAGAGCCCAACGTGGGGCTCCAACTCATGAACCATGAGATCATGACCTGAGCGAAGTTGGACACTCAACTGACTGGACCACCCAGGCGCCCCCTGAGATTGGTTTTTTCTTTATGTTTATTTATTTTTGAGAGAGAGAAAGACAGAGCGTGAGCAGGGGAGGGGCAGAGAAAGAGGGAGACACAGACTCTGAAGCAAGCTCCAGGCTCTGAGCTGTCAGCACAGAGCCCGACACGGGGCTCGAACCCATGAACCGTGAGATCATGACCTGAGCCGAAGTCAGACCCTTAACCAACTGAGCCACCCAGGCACTCCCAGATTGGTTTTTTGAATCCAAATCTTGCTTAGAGGTGGGGGAAGGGAAAGGAGGAGGAGGGAAACAGGATAAGTGTGTGTGGGGGGGGGAAGGATTGGGGTGGAGGAAGGCAGAAGAGAGTGATGACACAAACAGCATGGTGCTCTTAGAGCACCTTTGCTCATGTGGATGAAAAAGAGCTGAGAGGGGCCCCCCCGGGTGGCTCAGTCAGTTAAATGTCTGGCTCCTGATCTCGGCTCAGGTCATGATTTCACAATTCGTGGGATTGAGCCATGCATGAATCTCTGTGCTGACAGCATGGAGCCTGCTTGGGATTCTCTCTCTCTGCCCCCACCCCACTCATGCCCTCTCTCTCTCCCAAAATAAATAAATAACCTTAAAAAAAAAAACAAAGAAGAGTTGAGAGCCGAAGTATGAACTTTGATGATGATTACTAGTGCCATTGCTGTAAACATGAAGGGGTCAGCATCTTGAAACGTGGAAATGCTGCATTTTGCTGGCTTTATGCAAATACTGAGCACCCAGGATGTTACTGGAATAGATCTGTTTTCAAATAACTTTGTGTTGACATAATGATGCACAAATGAAAGAAATATACAGAAAATAATTTTATAAAAGGAAAGAAGGTTAATACGAGAGAATAAAAACTTCTACTGGAAGTGATAGAAATGATGAACAAGGGAAGTGAGGTCTGGCTCTGATGTAGATGTGAGAGCAGATAGTGTATTTCAGGACGTGTCTGGGCATGCCTCGGTTAATGTCAGCATGTCTGAGTAGACTGGGAGAAGCTAGAACTTGGACTTAGAAACTGTCATTTGCAGGAAGGTAGTCACTAAAAGGGCAGGTTGAGCCACCGGGTGTGGCACCAGATACCCGGTGATTCCGTTCTGCCCACGAAACCATTTATGTAGTTGTCTTTAGGGCAGCACATAGAATTCAGAAATGAGACAGTCCCTGGAAAGGATCTTACAGAAGAAAAGCAGAGCCGTTCTTTTGGAGGGACTGCCGTACTCAGTGGACTGTTGATACAGGGAGGGCTCAGGTAGGAGAGATGATGCACGGCTTGGCAGTTGGGGTCAGATCTGAATCAGAGGGTCAGGGGCAGCCTGGAAGCAACCAGAGGGTTGGTCCAGAGCTGTTGACATGGCCCTGTTTCAGGTCCTAGAGATGAGGATGAGGCCCGATCCCGACAATGTTTGAAGGTCAAGTGGCTCCAACCAGATTGGGAATCTGAGATTGGAAAGCTGGGATCGGGAAGCTAGACACATAGAAGCTGGGACACTGAGAGGTCTTTAGCATTTACTTTTGGAAGGTTACAGCGAGCCCACTACTTTCATCCAAGCCCGGATGAATGCAGTCAACTGTTCTTTGAAACACCTCCCTGGTGTTCTCAGGGAGATTTGGGGGAGGTGAGGGTGGGACATATTCCCGTAGTGCCTCTGACATTCTGAAGTGAATGGTAGTTTGGTTGGACTTGTCTTTCGTCTCAGTGGTTGTTGGCTCCTTGTGAGTATGGGTCATGAATTCAGAAGCAGCACACATAACTGTCATTTACTAAACTCCTCCAGCATGCCAAATGCTTTAGAAGACCCAAACCTACAAAAAGCAGGAAGTAGGTGTCATCATCTCCACTTTACAGACGGCACAGCTGAGGTCCTAGAAGCTCAGATAGCTGTTCAAGTCCTCAGAGCTAGTATGTGGAGGGCCAGGATTCAGACCCAGAATTCCCTGACTCTAAACCCCATGTGCTTTCATCCATACCAATGGCTTTCAATCTGGGAAGTCTCAAACAATACTAAGGCATAGATCCCCATCCTCAAATATTTGGATTCATTTCATTGGGGCTAGCATTTGGACATCTGTGTTTTTGTTTGTTTGTTTTGCTGCCACATATACATTGATTTTTTTTTTTGAAATGAATTAGCAATGTAATTTAAAAGTATACATTGGGGAACCTCCATTCTCTTTACCATAAAAATTGTTGTATCAATTTACATTTCTACCAAGAGTGTAATGGATCTTTTTTTTATGCAATTTATTGTCAAATTGGTTTCCATACAACACCCCGTGCTCATCCCAACAGGTGCCCTCCTCAAGAGTGTAATGAATTTGACAGTTTTGTTTCACTTTCTTTTAATTCCAGTGGAGTTATCATGCACGGTTATGTTAGTTTCAGGTGTCCAGTGTAGGGATTCAACGCTTCCATACATCACCTGGTGTTCATCAGTATCACCAGTATGCTTAATTCCTGTCATTTATTTCACCCATCCTCCCCCCCCCCCGCCCGCCCCACCTCCCGTCTGGTAACCATCAGTTTGTTCTCTATAGTTAATTATCCGTTTCTTGGTTTCTCTCTCTCTTCTCTCCTTTGCTCATTTGTTTTGTGTCTTATGTTCCACCTATGAGTGAAATCATATGGTATTTATCCTCTTCTGAGTTAGTTTACTTAGGATTATACTCTCTAGCTCCATTCACATCATTGCAAATGGCAAGATTTTTATGGCTGAATACTGTTGTATATCATGTACCATCTCTTCTTTACCCATTCATCAGTCAACGAATATTTGGGCTGCTTCCATAATTTGTCTGTTGTAAATAATGCCGCAATAAGCATAAGGGTACGTGTATCCCTTTGAATTAATATTTTTGTATTTTGGGGATAAATTCCCAGTAGTGCAATTCCTGGATCATAGGGTGGTTCTGTTTTTAACTTTTGGAGGAAACTTCATATTGTTTTCCAAAGTGACTGCACCAGTTTGGATTCCCATCAGTGGTGTGAAAGGGTTTCTTTTTCTCTGCATTCTCACCAACACTTACTGTTTCTTGTGTTTTTATTTTAGCCATTCTGACAAGTGTGAGGTGAAATCTCGTAGTTTTGATTTGCATTTCCCTGATAATGAATGATGTTGAACATCTTTTCATGTGTCTGTTGACCATCTGTATGTCTTCTTTGGAGAGATGTCTGTACATTTCTTTTGCCCATTTTTAAATTGGATTCTTTGTTTTTTGGGTATAGAATTGTGTAAGTTCTTTATATAATTTATATACTAACCCTTTATCAGATATGTCATTTGCGAATATCTTCTTCCATTCAGTAGGTTGCCATTTCGTTTTGTTGATTGTTTCCTTTGCTGTGCAGAGGCTTTTTATTTTGATGAGGTCCCAATAGTTTATTTTTGCTTTTATTTCCCCTTGCCTCAGGAGACATATCTAGAAAAATGTTGCGATGGCCAATATCAGAGATATTACTGTCTGTGCTATCTTCTAGGATTTTTATAATTTCAGGTCTCACATTCAGGTCTCTAGGACATCTGTGTTTTTAACTTCACTAGGTGCTGTTAATGTGCAGCCAGCGCTAAGAATCCTGGCCCTCTATCATGTCGTTTCATCTTTATTGCTCTCCCTGGCTTCTAGAACAGCCCTCATCTATGTTGGGGGCTAAAGACGCATTTATTAATTAGTTCAGATGGTGTTTGTGACCAAAGGGAAAAGCAGGTGACTGAATGCCACTAAAAGTTATACAGTATTCCCTTAGAGGCTGAAATTGAACACTGGATGTTTACCAGCAGACATAATTAAGGATCAGAGGGCTGCTATTCGTTACATGCTTAGAGATGTTTTCCAAATCTTCCATTGCAGGTGGCGTTGTCCTCAACCCAGCCTATTATGGCATGCCTGGCCATACCAACATTATGATCCACGAGGTGGGGCACGTCCTGGGACTCTACCATGTCTTCAAAGGGGTCAGTGAGAGGGAATCCTGTGATGACCCCTGTAGGGAGACAGTGCCATCCATGGATACGGGAGACCTCTGTGCTGACACCGCCCCTACTCCCAAGAGTAAGCTGTGCCAGGACCCAGAGCCTACCAATGATACCTGTGGCTTCACCCACTTCCCGGGGGCTCCGTTCAGCAACTACATGAGCTATACAGGTATCACGACAGTTTCAGTATGTGTATCTGCTATGAAGATTATGTGGGGGCCTTTTGGGGCCAGGGCGGGGTATGGAGGTGTGGGAGGTGGAGAGGCCTGTGAAGCAGTCACTCATGCCAGAGGGCTGAAGTGTATTTACCACGGCATATTCTTTTTCATGTGTGCCTTTGAAGAACTTAAACAAATATGGAGATGAGAAGGGGTCTAAGGGGGTGGATTCTCCTACACTAGAGGTCAAAAGAAAAACACACCTCTATCTTGGATGGTTTAAAAAGGAGACAAAACCCAAAGCTCTCTTGAGATTGCTTTGACCTCTAGAACTTGGTTATTCCTGTTCTTGCCTACGTTCTTAGGCATTCTCTCTGAAGGAGACTCCCAACAGTGAAGGAAAGAAGTTTCTGGGTCAAGGTGCCTCTGTGCTGTTTTTGAAGTTAGTCAAGAAGATGGACCTAGTTAATTTTAAGCTCAAGCTCAGGATTCCTTTTTATTTTGTTCTTTTTTAAGGTATCAGATTTGCTTCTTCCAACATGAGCCAAGGGCTGATTCTTAGCTTGCCTACCAAAGGAAAAAAAAAAAAACAGGTGCTGTCTTATTTAAAAAAAGGCACTACTTTCCTGGCCCTGGGAACAACCCTATTATCTGGTCTTGTTATCCTGGACTATGTCTCTTACTTGTCCAGTTTCTCTTGCTCATTTCTGGCAAAAAGTAGTAGTTATCATAATCTCTTGGTGACGGACTCAAATTTATCCCTAAAAGTAAGGACTGATTTGCTTTGATGACTGAGAAGGAAGGGATGATTTTTCTGTAAGGTGAATGGTCTTGTTTGGTAATAAATTCTAAGGCTATCCTCTCCCCCCCTCCAAAAAAAAAAAAAAAAAAAAAAAAAGATAAACCACAAGGCCTTGGTCATGCCTCTGAAGGAAAGAAGGGAAGAAAAGAGTGGTGACCTGGTCACCTATTGTCTCATTTTGGCATATAATTCAGGTGCACTGAATTCATAAGGACCAGCAGCCCTGCCTCCCCCCAGCGAGGACACAGTGGCCCTTGCCATGGGAGACCAGACAATGGGGTGCAGAGGGCAGAGCTGTTTAGGCACCGCCTTTGAAGTGGGCCGGGAAAACCATCTAAGGAACAGGGGGCAGTGTTCGGCTGGTGTGCTTTCATTAAAAAAAGCTCTGAGGGGCGCCTGGGTGGCTCAGTCAGCTGGGCGACCAACTTCGGCTCAGGTCATAATCTTGTGGTTCATGAGTTCAAGCCCCACATAGGGCTGGCTGCCGTCAGGCTGTCAGCGCAGAGCCCTCTTTGGAGCCTCTGGCCCCCACTCTCTGCCCCCCACCCCGCTGGCACTCTCCCCCAAAATAAGTAAATATTTTTTTTTAATTTTTTTAACGTTTATTTATTTTTGAGACAGAGAGAGACAGAGCATGAATGGGGGAGGGTCAGAGAGAGGGGGACACAGAATCCGAAGCAGGCTCCAGGCTCCGAGCTGTCAGCACAGAGCCCGACGCGGGGCACGAACCCACGGACCGCGAGATCATGACCTGAGCCGAAGTCGGCCGCTTAACCGACTGAGCCACCCAGGCGCCCCAAGTAAATATTTTTTTTAAAAAAGCTCTGAAACTAAAATAACTCCTTTTCCAGCCCTATGAAAATTATGTTAACAGGGAGATGTTGCAGGCCCCAAAAAGAAGGTAAGGACCACCAGTCCCAGTCCTGCTGCATCCTTGACATTTTGGCTCTCTTTCCTTGAGCGTCTCCACCGAATCCTCCCTAACCTTGGCAGTCACTGGGCATGAAGCAGGTGTCTGCAACTCTGGAGATGTTCATGAGTAAAAAGGCCATATGCTGAAACACTGCCATCTTGTGGTTTCCTGAATAAGTAACCATCAGCTCCGAGCAATCTTGTACCCCAGGGCGTGAGTCTCCCCCTGGCTCAGCCTCATAGCAAGGTACTGGCCCTGCTTTAGGGATCAGCAGTGCTCTTCTCTGCCTTCTCTTTCCCACTGTGGCTTACATACTCTCTGGAACAGCATACATTTATTCGCCTGACAAGTCCCTGGGGAACCCAGTATGTGTGAGGCTTTGTGTTAAGTGACTCAGGGTGTGAGCAAGGCAGAATTCACCCCTGCCTCGGTGGGCCTTGGCAGTTAAAGCCTTCATCTCTCCTGTTCCTTTTTTTTTTTTTTTTTTTTTTTGTCTCCACAGATGATGACTGCACCGACAGCTTCACCCCTAACCAGGTGGCCCGGATGCATTGCTATTTGGACCTTGTGTATCAGCAGTGGAGTCAAAGTCGGAAGCCCACCCCCATTCCCATCCCACCCATGGTCATCGGGCAGACCCACACCTCCCTCACCATCCACTGGCTTCCTCCAATCAGTGGGGTTGTGCACGACAGGTGAGAGAGGCGCTTGCCGCGGGTGAGGGCATGTCTCTGGGGTCTCTGGGGCATGTCGGACATGCAGGGCGAAGGATGCGAAGTGAGGGGAGCCCCGGTTTGGGTTTGTAAACCTGCGGACCACTGCTCAGGGCCGCCCTCCATAGTCGTCCTCCCCCTGGGAGAGCTCATGGGGCTGTCAGGTAAGCCCCTGGCTCGTCATACGTGCTTACTTCTTGGCGAGGGGCCTGTCACGGTCAGATCAGGCAGGCTTCCAGAGCCTTGAAGAGGTTGACAAAGGTGATGAAGATGAGCTGACAGAGCTGAGGTGGCATTTGCTACCTGTCCAGGTCAACCAATCCTCCCTGGTGTGAGGGGCGGGGGGCCGAGACTTGCTGCCTACACAGTGGTGTTGGGGGGAAGTGTGGTATGTTCAGGCAGCTGGAGGTGGGGGGGGGTGGCAGGTTATTCACTGTGTAAGGGGCTGTGTAAGGGGCTTAACCGACTTTTGTGGTGTTTCTAATGCTTTCTCTGCTTCCTCTTGTACCTGGTGCCTGCCCCACTGATGGCTTACTGTCTTACGGAGTTGTCCTTATCTGTGTGTTCTCCCATTTGCCCCATTTCACTGCCACTCCCTGGGGGCAGGACTATTTTTTGTATCTTTGTCCCTTGGCCTGCCACAATAGACACCTGATACATGTTTTTGTTTTTGTTTTTTTTTTTTTTGAAGAGAATCGTTACACCTAAAATTAGTTCCTTACTTATCCTTTGCATACTGGTATAAATGAATACCGGGGAAGGTGTAAAAAAGGAGAGAAGGTAGGAAAAGCATCCCCTGTGACAGTGCTGGGAATCTGGGGGAATGTGGATTCTCTGGAAAGGGCCAGAACTCCACCGCTGGCCTGTGCGGGCTCTCCACTGTCAAGCCCTGCCACCGTCTTTTAAATGACCGCAGTGGCTCTTGTCTCTTTGGTCCATCTTTGTGTGAAGCGTTGCACTAGGTATTGTACCGGCAGTTGTCTTCCTCGGTCCTTGTGGCGAGCACAACTCCTGCCCCATGAGTGAGAGACCCAAGCCCCAGAGAGGCGCATGGTGGCTAGCCCCAGACCCCACAACCGAGCAGAGGTGAAAGTGTGGCATCTGCTCGAATTGCAGAAACGGGAAACCTGGAATCGATTATTTCTATGAACTTCGAGCTTTCCCATTTAGAAGGTAGATAGCCCCTCTTCTACTTAGAACGTCCCCCCTGGGTGTGCAACCCCAGCAACTGAGCTCCATGTCCCTGGAGCATGTTTCCGTGCACTCCACCTTTGCCGAAAGCCTGGGAGAAAAGACAGGGAGAGACAGGGATGAGGGCAAGCAGGCGAATCGGTTTTCAAAGTGGCGTTCCCAGCCTGCTGGATCTTGGGACCCGTCCTCAGTACCTTGATGCGTGCTCAGTGCGTGATGTGACTTAGCACTTAAGGATCCTACAGAGCAGCTCTGATGGCCATCAGCACCCAGGCTTTCCTGGGCTCCATCTGTGAGTCAACAAATGTGATGTGTTTAAGAATCCTCTTCCCGCCAGGGTGACCCTGTGCAACTTCGGTCGGACTGGCTGAACAGTAAGTCCTCCTGTGGGCATGTGCAGACTGGAGTTTTATATCAGTTTATGTAACACACGTAAACAATTTAATCTCTCAATTCTCCCTCTGGTACAAACGTTACGATAGAGCAGACATCAGTACTGGCATGCCGTGAGTCTGTTGGCAGAAAAGGCTGTAATTTGCTTCGTTTTCTCAGCTAGGTGGGCCACAGTGTGGAGGCCTCCCAACATGCATGTCGGGGAGACTCGCGTCACACACCCAGCGATTTGTGTCACGCTCGGAGTTGTGTTTACTCCTCCCCAGTAGGTATTTGGAATTCTTATGTCAGAGAGGAGCCCAACCACGCACTCAGCAGTGGCCCTGGAGAGGCCAAGTACATCAAGGAAGTGTGGTTTGGAGTTGTGTCCACGTTAGAAGTGGGTGCTAACCGGAGTCAGAGGTTGGAGTTAACTGCACCTCTTCATTGCCAAGGTCCCGGACATTTGATGGTTTTGGGGAACTTGCGGAAAGGAATTAAGGAACTTGCTGTGACCTTAGGCAGCTGACTTAATCTCTCTGAGCCTGAGTGTCCTCATTTGTAAACACAAGAGTTCTTGTAGGGATTAGAAATGATTTATGAAAAGCGCCTTGTGGCACAGCGCCAGGTATATAAGGTGCTTAAAAACGGGAGCTTGGAAGAAAAGGGAGCCAATCGCATAATTATTACCTCTATTTAACAATCATATTATTTTTCTAGTCTATTACACGATATTCATTTTCTGTCTCTAGCTGGCAGAGACCTTGGCTTAATGCCTCCATTTTCAGATGCCCAGTTGGGCTTCTAAAAAGATTCTAAGTATCAGAGATGAGCCTCATCAAGTGCTCTCACCTTGTCATTTGGCTATTGAAGAGCTCCTTGTAGAGTGTGCTGATAGTCTCAGGGATGCTCATAAAACAAGCTCTTACAGAGGGACGGCTGAAGCCAGTCCCTATGCTAACTGCTGGGCATAGAAAGACTGGAACTTGGTCTGGGCCTGCTCATAGGCAAAGGAGAGAACGGGAATGTCCTGTCCTAAGACAGGAGCCAGAACTTGCAGTGGGTGCGTAGAGGAGAGAGAGCGCCTGCCAGGCAGAAGAGTAGAGCTAAATACCGCTGCAGAGGTTACATGTGAAGGGGCTTTGAAGGATGAATAGGAGTTTGTTAAGCAGAGAAGCTTTAAAAGGCTATTTTTTCAGGAGAGAGAAGAGCATATTTCACAGAGCTGTGAGAAGGGCTGTATATTTGAGGAATGGTGATGAGTTCATTGTGCTGGGGACATAAGTTCATAAAGGAACGAAAGTGAGTAAGGCTGGAGTTAGCTTGTGAAGAACCTTGGATCATGGTAAGAAATCTGGAGGTATTCACACAGGCGATGGAGAGCCAGGGGGCATCACATTTCACATGACTTTCATACATCAAGTGGGGAGTTTAAAACATAAGGTCACATATCGTTAATGAGTTTACTCTGAAAATTGCTGTCTGTTTTAGTTGGGAGCAATGGAAGGGGTCTTGGGATGGGTTATTAAAAGTCAGCCTAGTTAGGGGTCTTATGCTGAAAGATTCAGATCATAATTATTTTGGGTTGAATGTTCCTAGGATAGAAGCTGTCCGCTTTCATCTCCACAGGCCTCCTTTATGACTTAGTTAAATTCTTCTGCTTCATAACCTTGAGATTTTCATGTCACTATGAATTTTTAAAAGAGGAGGTCTATCCCAGAAGGAAATGAGTTGAGAAACAGTTGTGTTCCCAGTTACCCCCCGGGGCCTCACTACCCATCGCCACTCCCCCGTCCCCAGAGGCCTTCCAAATTTCGAATTTTGTGATCCCAGTTCACCTGACCACTTCTCCTTGTGTCCCCTCCCCCTTCATCTTCCCAGGGTCCCAGGCAGCGTGTGTGGTGCCTGCACTGAAGATGGGACATTCCGTCAGTATGTGCATGCAGCTTCCTCCCGGCGTGTGTGTGACTCCTCAGGTTACTGGACTCCAGAGGAGGCTGTGGGTAAAGCACCATAGCTTTTTTGTTTATACCTGGTGGCTGCTGAGAATGGGGGTGGGGGGGGAGGGGGGAGCGGTGGCATGGTGAGAAGAAGGGAGCCCGTGTGTGTGTGTGTGTGTGTGTGTGTGTGTGTGTGTGTGGTTTGCTGGATGTGTCTCCAGGGGCCTGGGAAAGACTGCCTGGTACCTTCGTGTGTCCCATGTGTGCTTAGCATGGAGGCCCGATGGCTGTGGCAGAGCAGAGGTCAGCATAGAGGACAGAGGGATGGAGAAGGACGGCTGAGCTCAGGGGGTGACTTCAGGATGAGAGCTCAGGCGTTCAGTATTATGCACCCCTACCAGCCCACAGAGCTGCCTTGCCACATAACAGTGTAAGCTGATCTCTATCAGGAGAGTAATAGAGAACACATTGCAGGGAACACCGATGTTCGATGTTCGGCCCAAGCCAGTCTGGGTGGGGGTGGGGGTGGGGGTGGGGTGGACTAGGTGTTCCAAACTGATCGTTCTCATCTATGCTATTTTATGAGTCCATTAATCACGGGGTACTGGTTGTGCTTTGGATGTGATCTAAGTTACATCCTAGACTCTAGGAGGGGGAAAGTGTTTTTAGCTGTCCCTTTTCCTGGTCCTCACCATACTTCTCAGTTAATGCTCACTCACATACGTACAGCAAGGCCTCTAGGACAAATTCAAGCATAAATGTTATCCTAGTTCAAGTCCGGAAAATGCTGTTGACAGGGGTTTTAGCACCTTCCGTTGAATGGCTTGACTTCTTCCATCTCCATCATCTTCAGTGTTTACCTCGTTGTCATCTTTTTCTTTTTCTTGTATTTATTAAGATCATGAGAACTAATTAGTGAGATGAATTGGACACAGTCCTGTTTGAGTTAGTTTGCACTCTTGATTCTGACAAAGAAAAAAGAAAAGAAAAAGGACAGTGGTTTTAGAGTCAACAGTGTCTGTAAAATGTCCCTTTGAGCTCCCAGTCACTCAAATGACAGGAGCCTCAAGGAGAAATTGGGAGGGAGACATTGTACTTGATTCTGATTGGACATATAGAACTTTTTTCAGATGTGAGTTTTCAAGGAAGAATGGAAAACGACTATGAAATTCACATTGGCATTGTGTTGGACTCATGTGGAGATTGGCATTTCATAAAAAGTCTTTTCTGTGGCAAACAGATTGTCCTGTACTAGTGTCTTAATGGCCATTCAACTCCCTGGCTCTGAATTTCTCTCCTTTTAATTCTTGGCAGACTTTAAAGTTATGTGGTAGAGGTGAAAGGAATTAGAAGGTCTGGGTTCTAATTGTTGAATCGTGTCTCGAGGTAAATCAAATCAGCTTTCAAGGCCTCCGCTTCCTGTCTTACCATGAGATCATGATAAAAATTTTCTGAGACAGTGGTGCTGTTGGGTTGGCTTCCAAGGGGTTTTACTCGGCTAATATTTTGGGGACGGCTATCGGAAAATACCACTACTAAGAAATACTGGTCTTCCTTTGCTTTGAAAAGATGGAGAACCCAGTCATACTTAAAATATACACAATGAAAGTGATTGACTCCCCAGCAGAGTGTGCACAAACACGCATATCTACAGATACGATCCAAACCTACTTAACGAACACTTACTGACCACCAACTGCTTTCTAAAATGCAATGAAGAAGAGAAAATGGAACCACATTCCCTGCTTAAATATCTTTCTGGAATGAACTCCTGGCTCTGTAATCTAAATTAGACCCTATCCCTCTCTAGCCTTTTATCCTTCTTCATTTTTCTTCAAAGATGCCATTACCGCTTTGTCTAGTATTGTGCCCTGTCACCCTATTGTGAGAATTATGACTTAATCTTTGTTGCTTATCTTTCTTCGATGCCCAGATCAGTGCTAGGTGTAAAGGAGGTACACAGTCATTTTTTGTTGAATGAATGAATAAATGAATGAATGGATTCATAGTACAGGCCAAAGATAATAAGGACTGTGAGACGTAACACACACACACACACACACACACACACACACACCCCACACATTTGAATTTGTCTCCTCTGGGTTTTGGAGCATTCTTTATTTTCCAAATTCTGAAGGGCTAAATAATTCTGTTTTTGCAAATGTAATTTGCAAATTTTTCCATGGAACATTGTATAGGTCTTTCACACTAACCTAGTAACCCAGAGGTTAAATAGTACTTATTTCATCAGTGAGGAAATTGAGGCTTATAAAGACTTACCGTGGTCACACAGCTAATAGCACGGCACCAATTAGATTGTGACTCTGCTGATTCTAATTTAGCACTTTTTTCTGAATTTCCCCTTGTGTGATATGAAAGAACACCGTTTGTATAGATTATTTTCACAGAACTGACCTTAACATATTTGCAATATTTGATTTTTGACCGTCCCTTTTTTGCTTAGCTACTGAATGTCTATTTTTCTCCCCACTCACAAATACATGCTTCTATTTCCTGCCTGCAGTTTCCTCCATGCAGTGACCTAACTGCTCATACCTGAACTAAAAGGGAAATCTCAACGTATGATTGTAAAATTCGGCTAAAAGTCATTTGGAAGGACTGCTAAGGTGTGATCTTAGGGAATGAAAAAAGTTTTGCGGAGAGCCTAGTTAAACAAAATGTAGTGACGGACCGAAACAAACATTGGCCTTATTAATAAATAAAACAGGGTTTCAGAAGCATTGATTTATCATACATTATGAATAAACTCAGTACAAATAATTCTCCTCTGATCAAGGACTCTTTAAGGACATGACTTACCTTGACTGCATTAGCTTCATGTTTCCACATGCGCCTGCTCCATTCTGGAAGCCTTGCTGGGCTACGCTTATTAGAGGCCCCATGTAGAGGGGTATGGAGCAAGACACAAACTTCTAAATTGTCACATGTTTGTCCTCAGTAGGACTGAAGATCTACCCCACGACGTCGACCAACTTCTGTGGGGATTGGCTCAAAGCTCTCTTCTTTCTTCTTTCTGGTTGCTCACGTGAGCTACTCATTTTTAGACTTAATGGCAGTTCCTGACGCGTCTGTCTTTCTGTTCACCTCCCTCAGGGCCTCCAGACGTGGACCAGCCCTGTGAGCCGAGCTTGCAGGCCTGGAGTCCCGAGCTCCACCTGTACCATATGAACATGACGGTCCCCTGCCCTTCGGAAGGCTGTAGCCTGGAGCTGCTCTTCCAGCACCCGGTCCAAGCTGACACCCTTACCCTATGGGTCACCTACCTCTCCATGGACTCCTCCCAGGCACTCTTTGACACGGAGATCTTGCTGGAACACCAGGAGTCTGTGCACCTGGGCCCCTTAGACACTTTCTGTGACACCCCACTCACTATCAAACTGCATGTGGACGGGAAGGTCTCGGGGGTGAAGGTCTACACCTTTGATGAGCGGATGGAGATTGACGCAGCTCTGCTAACTTCCCAGCCCCATAGTCCCCTGTGCTCTGGCTGCAGGCCTGTGAGGTACCAGGTTCTTCGTGAGCCCCCATTTGCCAATGGCTTGCCCATGGTGGTGACAAATCCTCACAGGAAGTTCACGGACGTGTGAGTTGGGCAGTAGGGCTTTCTAAACCATGGGGCTTCCTGGGGCTTTGGGAGTGGGTCTTGCTTCCCCTTTCCCACTTTTTTCCATTCCAACATGCCCTTAGCTGGAGAAATGTTCAGAATCCCAGAGGGGATTTTATTCTAAAGTGGCGTATCTGAGATGAAGAAAAATATTTCCCAGGAAGGGGCGAGCAAGTATTCTGAGTAATGTTGCCATCATTAGGATCATGGAAAAAAAAAAGAGATTCTTCTCTGAGGTGCTTCTGCTGGACTGAAAGTATTTGCCACAAATAAGTTGATCAGAGTCGACTGCTGTCTAGTGACACAATTTAATCTCTGATCCTTGCTGTAACTTTTGGATAATCTGCCACAGCTCCTCTACCATTTGAAGACGGTAGTTAACTCTTCATCGTTGAGCAAGGAAGCCAAGTGTCCTGCAGGCACACCTTCATTTCAAGACTCATTCCTGATGTGTGTTTCACGCTTCCCTCTTTTGCTCCTCCCTCTTTCCCTCTCTCTTTCCCTTCCAGCTCCCTTTTCTCTTTCTTCTGTTCCTTCTATGCGTAGTGAGTTGTGCTGTGTTCCTGGCACTGTGTGCTCAGTGCTGGTAACACAGACTAAGTAAGGTAAGATCATTGGCGCCAAAGAGTTCAAGGTCTAAAGGAGAAGGTTTGTATCCCCAAAGGCACATTACCCCCGCCTTATAACTTTCCTCAGAGACTGCCCAGAACTTGGGGTAAAACAAAAATGGTATCAGAGGTGCTAGATTAGTGTTTGCTGCGTTGAAAATAATCACAAAATGAAGTAGGCTAAACCAACAAACACAATTTTTCTTTTTTTTTTAAGTTTTATTTGAGAGACAGAGAGAGACAGAGAGAGAGAGAGAGAGTGCACACGAGTGGGGGAGGGGGAGAAAGTGAGAGACAGAGAGAGAGAGAGAGAGGGAGAGGGAATCCCCAGCAGGGTCCACACTGTTAGTGCAGAGCCTGATGCGGGGCTGGATCCCATGAACCACGAGATTATGACCTGAGCTGAAATCAGGAGTCAGATACTTAACCGACTAAGCCACCCAGGTGCCCCACCAACACTATTTTTCATGATCCTTCGGATCGGCTGGTTGCTGTCACCTGGACTGGCGTGGTCAGCGGAGACGGTCCCGGGCAGGCTCCTGTACCTGTTGGCTGAGCTGAAACAGTCGGCAGGGCTGGGAAGACGACCATGACCTCTCATTCCCTGGCAGGCTTCACGTGGGCTTGTCCTCACGGTGGATGGGAGGGCACCAGCAGCAGGGGGGGCAAGCCCCCACCTGCTCCTACGTTACTCGTGCTGACGTCCCGCTGGCCACAGCAAGTCACACAGCCAATGCCAGACGCAAGGGGCGGCAAAATGGACTCTGTCTCTTGATGGGAGGAATAGCGACGTCATATTGCGGAGGGGCATGAACGTGGGACGGAAGGAACTGAGGTCAATTTGCAGTCTACCATAGCTGCACGAAAGTAGAGGACGACGTTGACCTTGAGCTTTACTCCACTTTTCTTGTCATACCTGCTCTCTGAATTACACCTGGGGGACAATGAAATGGGCACAAAGCTCATGAAAATGAGAGGGGAGCTCATGGGACAGATTTAAAAAGAAAAATCAGTTTTCAAGCTTCTCTAATAAGGCAGTTAAAATGACCTTTGGCATCTAACATGGTATCCACACATGCGTTCACACACACACACACACACACACACACACACACACAACCTTTAAAGTCAGTCGTACCCCATTTTGTGGATGCAAAAACTAAGACTTCACTTCAATTTGGTTGAACAGCTACCTGTGGCAGACTCAGGATTAAAATCCGGTTTTATGACCGAGTCTTGTTTTGGTTCCCTTTCCTTTGTGACACGGTGCCTTTTATAAACTCAGGTCATTGAAGGTTCGGGCAACCTGCTGCTGAGTTTATCCACAAGAAGCGTAAATACATTTTGACGCTCCTGGCCGATCTTTTCCCAGCTGCGGGGCAGTGTGAGACTTTTATGCGTGGCTGGATGAGAAGTCTGACAGAAACCACTCTGAAAAGGGAGCCATCAGAATTGATTAGAATAAAAAAAATTGCTTTTGCTTTTGAAATATCTGGCACTCTCGTGAGAAGATTGTTTCCCTAAAAAAAGCCGATGTGGAGCTTGAAAAATCTTTAATATTTAGATGTCTTTCTTGTTAAAATAATCAAAAGCCACTAGGGAGGTTTTTAAAGATGTTTCTGAGACCCCACAGTATTTCCCATTGGCTGGCTGCGGCATTAAGCAAGAGAGTGGCTGAGTTGAAGAATCTGTTAAGGAGGAGAGGCTGTTGGCAGGAGATTTGTGGCGGCCATTCATGGCAGTCCCCATAACCCTCTGGGATCCTGTCCTCCTACGTAACTCCCATTTGAGCTTGACTTTGGTGAGAGTTTTCCAATCCAGGCAGGCACTGAGCAAAATTAAGAGAAGGGCAGAATTTGTTTTTGGAAACGGCAGCCCTCTCTTGAGTCCCTTACCCCCACTTAAATGTTCAGTCTTTCATGCCTCTACCTGATCAGTGCGCTCAGGTTCTAGAGAGAGTCTGATAAATTCCTTCCATCTCTGGTGTCAACCAATAAAACCCAATTCCCAGTGTATATAAATTTGGGCGGGGCTAGAGGTGGGGAGTCATTTAACATATTCCTAGTTGTGGGATTTTTGGCATCCCAAGAATGATGGCGGAAGCTGTTGTCACCTCCTTCTAGGAAAGAGTTTGTCCTTTCTCTGAGGACTCAGAGTCTTTAAGACAAGAATTCTCTCGAAACCCAAGAAAACTGTGACCCGAAGACCCAGGAAGGACCCTGCTGAGTCCAAACACTAACGCTGTCCTCCTCAGTGTCTTTGATTACTTCGAGAATGCAGACGGCTGGTTTTCCAATAGTTGGCTTGTGGTTGTTTTTTTTTAACACGATAAAGGTATACTTGAAATGCCATCCTCCTAGATTGTATAGGACTGTTGGTTAATTCGGTGGTTCTCTCTAGCAAGCATTCACTGCATGTATACTATGTGGGACATACTGGGAATACAGAAACCAATATGTCTGCAAACCTTCTGCTGCTGTGTAAGGCTGTGTGCCCGAACTTGGATTTACATAACGTAGCATATGTTTAACATTTATGTTCCCCATAATATTTCTTTTAAACCCCTGCAAGCCATCTGCAAAGGACCCAGGGCAGCGTCTCACTTTCTGGATGTAATGGTCACGGCTCATTGGTTTCCACAGGGAGGTCACACCTGGGCAGCTGTATCGGTACCAAGTTCAAGCTGGAGCTGGAACAGAACTAGGAGAAGCCTCGCCTCCGCTGAGCCACATCCATGGAGCTCCTTACTGTGGAGACGGGAAGGTGGCAGGGTGAGTAGCGGGTACATGGGAATGTGTGAGCAAGGATGCCCTGCCCTGCCCTGAACAGGAGGGTTAATCTTGAGTTTCAGTTTGACTTGTCTTGGAAATTGGAGGCACTATGTGATTCTAGCATCAAACGAAATCTAGGACCTGGCAGTGATCTTGAGAGATCACTCACATCTTAGTTGAGGAGAAGCTCACTTTTATTTAGAGCTCACTGCAGGGTACTGAGATACTGGGGCTGATTCAGGGGGTGGCAGGCAGCTCTTAAGGTTTCAAAGGACAAGTGCTGACAGTGATTGAGGGAAGGAATTTATAAGGGAGAAGGTTATATGTCAGATGATGCTAAAAGACCAGGTGAGGGTATGTGTCAAATCAGTGTCCTGTCCCATACCCCTGACTAGCTGTGTGACCTGGGGAAAGTCCCTATAGTGTTCTGAGCTTCACTGGCTCACTTGACCACTAGAAGACCTGACTGCGGTGTATTTACAGCCATTCTGTAAAACTACCAAGGTAAGGATGAAATCACTACTTTGCCTTCTTAACACACCGTGTTCCTTTTTCTGTTTCCCTTTTGTGGTATCAGCCTAGGGGACTAATTCATGCCGGTTTGTCTGGGACTTTTCCAAATCTAGCACTGAAAACGCCCCCATGTCCCTCCAGTCGCCCTGTATTAACCTGTCCTGAATGCTCGTCTGACCTGATATGTTCGTTGTATAGAACTGTGGCAGTAGGAGACCGGATGGCCAGGCGCTGTGATGTGTCTTAGATTCTGCATGCTAATAAGATGGCCTCTTTTTAATTTCCCAGACTGGGTGAAAACACATAGTATCCTGACGCCCTAATAGAAAGCAGTTCTGTAGCCTTTCTTGGGATCCCTCGCATTGCTTAGCCATCACTGAACGCTGCCTGTTTCTCCATCTTCTAAGATTTTAACCTCTGGTGTAAGGCAAACCTCGCCGATACCCCGACCTTGCTAGTTGGCTGCTACCTCTGCCTACCGCGGTCTCAGCTTTGCACCCCGCTTCCTCCGTCTCTGCTGGGCTCCTCCCCGGGACTCTGTGCACAGAGTAAGGCTGGCTGCTGTTGATGCTCTCCCTGCTCTGGCCGCCTCTTTTGAAGTCTGCCGCCCACCCGTTAAGGTGTTTGGGAGGCTTGGTTACCAGGACTACCCAGGCAGAAGCCTCCTTGAGCAAAACACTCTGCCCTAGGTGTCTCCCACCGCACTTCTCTGATGGTGGCCGCCTGGAGGCCCCAGGATGCCACCTCTGCCTGGGGGTCTGGGGACAGGAAGGGCTGAAGAGCCCTTCCCAACTTGCTCTTGCACCTTCTCTCCTGTGCCTTGAAACAGCTTCACCTGAAGCAGCATCTGCTTGGCTGCTGGGCCTCACAAGTTTCCTCGTTCAAACATTCCTATTTCCTGCCTGTATTCCCTCCCTATAAAGAGTCATAAATGGTTCACCACCCAGTGGGAAGAAACCTGTGAATTACAGCTTTGTCTCAGCCAGAGGCAGGGCCTCCACTCCACACACAGCAAGAAGGAGCCATGCAAATTGTTTAACCCACTGTTTAAAGCTTGACAAATGTATAGATTCAGTCTAAGGGGATCACAGATGCCCAAGAAGTCATCCTGAGACTAGTTATAATATATTTTTGTCACACTGGATAACACCGCAGTAAGACCATCAGAGCAAACACTGTGGAGGCCCTGGACTTGTGAGCCACATTTATTTGGAAGCGATCATCTCAGTCTGCCCATGTGGGACATCCAAGCCACGTGTGGAAGTGTGGCAAGTGCAGCCAAAAAACGGAATTTTATTTAATTTTAAGTAGTTTAAATTTAGTTTAAAAACTTACTTGATTCAGTTATCAGAAAACCTTTAAATACATTTGGAACAACTTGGGTAGATGAATCTACTTTTCCAACAATAGAGTTTATGAAATCTAAATACAGATCAAGTGTTTGGACCCAGATGTATTGTAAGTGAAAAATACCCATCAGATTTCAAAGATGTGGGATGTGTAAAAGAATGTAATGTGCTTTATTAATCATTTTCATACTGATTACATTACTAAAATGACACTATTTTGGATGTCTCGAGTTTGATGAAATGTATCATTAAAACTAATTCCGCCTATTTCTTTCTTTTAACGTGACTACTAGAAAATGAAAGATGATGTGTGTGACGCTCATCTTTCTGTTGGGTAGCAGTGCCTCAGCTGGCTTATCTTCCAAGAAAGAAGGAATTTGAAGTTTCCTTGATTTCTTCAATCATGTTGTTTTTCGTATCTGTTATCCTTTCTCCGTTGGCATCCTACCATTTAACACATTATTATATAATTATGTTCATAGCATGCTTTTAATTCGTATGAAAGCATTCTCATATCCAATAACTTAATCTTCACTCCATCCCTGTGGGGAGGCACACTTTAGACAATGGTTAGAGCTGTTAGTTATGTCCTCATCTGAAAGCACGTTAGCATGCCCAAACCCTTTGTCTATTGGAGTTAAAATATGTGTCCGTTTTGGTGCAAAGTCAAGAAGAAAAAACGGTAACCCTCCATCCATTTTACAATGGCCACATCTGTGTTACCTGTTTTGTTCCCATAACATGCTTCCTGTAGCCCTCAGTGTAAACTAACTCTCCCACCCCAATCCAAATTAGTCACCAGCTGTGTCAGCTTTTCAGGTTCAAAACAAAACGATGACATTTTTCTTCTCCCAGTATTTATTTCTCCCCTGCAATATATGATAGCTGCCACCAGGTGGTAGTAGGGAGTCAGGACCTGACGGGGCCTTAGCTTTGCCCTGGACGGAGACCAGGCAGCAATCAGGCTGCTGAGTCTCTTGGTATATAAAACAGAAGATTTCAAGCTTACAAAACCCTAACTTTAATAGCAACTGTGTCTAGATAGAATAAAACAATGAAAACACAAAGAAATATCATATAAAAGAGAATAGAAAACAGAACAACATATAGACAGGCAGGTTTCCTCCTCACCAAACCAGCTGTTTTTAAGATTTCACTCATCATAGGGCTGGCAGGCCTTTTCTAGCTTAATGCCATCTACCAGAAACCCTGGAAGGACCCCCGTGGATCTCCTAGATGTTTCTGAGACGTGAGCTACTCTTTATGTAAGAGCATTCTCTTAGCACTTGCTTTTCTCCAGCTTGCACTTTTTAATGTATAATGAGGGATTTTAATAATTTAAAAGAAAACTATTTTATGCCTGTGTGTATATAAGAATGTATGTTTTGACCTTCCAGGAGCCTGGGAGAAGAATGTGATGATGGGGACCTTCTGAGCGGAGATGGCTGCTCAAGGGCGTGCCAGCTGGAGGAAGGCTTCCACTGCGCAGGTGCGTGGAGGACCACCACCTAGGCTTATGTCCTGTTTCTGCAGGCATCTCCGTGTCTTATTTCCATGAGCTTTTGATATCCTATAACATATAGCTGAATGATAACAACAATGACATTTGATGTGTCTGTGGTGTGCCAGGCGGGCACTAACTTTCATCTATAGTATCGCATTAAAAAAATTTTTTTTAATGTTTATTTTTGAGAGGAGAAAGAGGGAGAGAGGGCATGAACAAGGGAGGGGCAGAGAGAGGGGGAGACGCAGAATCCAGAGCAGGCTCCAGGCGCTGAGCTGTCAGCACAGAGCCCCCGCGGGGCTTGCACCCATGAACCGTGAGATCATGACCTGAGCTGAAGTCAGACACTTAACTGACTGAGCCACCCAGTCACCCCACCTATAGTATCTCATTTAATCCCTACATGAACTATGAGGAGATCAATCTGAGGTGCAGAGAGCTTAAATAATATGGGATTTGAACCAAGGAAGTGAGGTTCTAGAATCTAAATATAAACCACTGGGGTACACTGCCTCCTTGATTAATGTTACCAAGGATTGCCCTTGGGTCCTCATGTCTACCACCAAAACACCAGCCAAGCAGCACAATCAGAGGTTTTACATAAAAATCAGTGCGGGAAACATTCTAAGCCAAAGAGACTGCAAGATACCTCTTGGCGGCTGTGTTTCATAAGTAAGATAATGACTGATGACGGGGAGTCCTAACACCGCTTAATCCCGGCAAATCACTAGTAATAAGTTATCACTAGGTGGCTTTGACTCTAGGTTCTTGCCATGCAGGAAGACCATCTAGGAAACTTCTCCCAATTCTGGTTAAAGACATCATCAATGAGCTCCTTACATGTAGATTATTATTATTATTTTACTCCCATCTGTATACGTTGCAGTGTTTCTGTGGTACATGACCATTCGCCAAAATTTTGTAAAGAGCGATGCTTTGAAAAATATCTTAATGCCTCTAAATCGCAAAGTAAAGTAGGATATGATTGTAATAACGTATAATTAAGGTGTAAAATACTGCACAGGACGCGCAAATTCTCCTGCTACCTAGAGTAGATTCACAAAATTATAGAATCTTAGGAGTCTTTCATCTGTCCATCTAACAAAACATAGGCAGTGCCCGCCAGGTACCACGAGTCTGATAGAGGCCCTGCTCCCTTCATGTGTGCAGTCTAACTGGGATTTGGAGTCTGGCCTCCTTCCCGTGTAGAAATCTCTCCTGCCAGTTCTTGAGAGAGAGGCCTCTAGCTTCTGCTTACATACTTCTAGCAGTGAAGGACACATCTTGAAATGCACCATTCTACTTAAGAATGGCTTTATCTGTTGCAATACGATCCTTCTCCTCTTCTCTGGTTTGGAAACTGAGGCTCAGAGCATTGTAGTGACTAATCCACAGGCACACAATGAGGCTCTGAAGGGCCAGCACTGGAGCCCAGCTTTCCTCATGCTTAATCAAGTGCTTTTGCCCTGCTATGAAACTACAGAGGATAATTTTTTCCCTGTTTTATTTGACTACCATTCAGATATTTGAAATGCCTCCCCATTATTCTCCTTTCCAGTCCAAACATCCCCTCATGTGATTAGGTTTCCAGACCCTTTCCTATTTACCCTAACCTGGCATGTTTCATGTGGTCAATGCCCAGAAAGGAATTCAATACTCCAGATGTGGTCTGGCTGTACAGAATACACCGAACCGATTACCTCCCCTTTTCTGTACACAAGTATTTGTTAATGCCACCTCTGTTTGCAGTGTGTGTGTGTGTGTGTGTGTGTGGCAACATAACGGGCTCATTGAATACACACATACACACATACACGCACACATGTATTCTCTTAATGCTGTGTCTCCTCCAGTACAGCTCAAGCCTCCTTTAACTTAACAGTACACCTTGTTTTGTTTCTAACACATTTGATCCCATTAAACTTGGCTCCTGTTTCCTTAGCCTCCAAATCCAGTAAGACTGCATCTAAGTTATTTTAACTTTACAGGGTAAGGCTAAGATGATCCATTCCACAGTTAGACTTCTGTTTCATTGTATAATATGCTCATAGCATGGCTCAGCATATAGTTATATTCCATTATTTCTCAAAAATTAGGATTGAAGGGACCATGGTGAAATATATATATTTTTAAATGGCCTGTTGTTTTTAGACGGACTTGAAAAAACAGGCAAAAATTTTAAGTCCATGGTGAAAAAAATAGAAGCAAGAAGAAATATTCACAGTGTTATAAATAGAGAATCAAGACATATATATATGTACATTATAAAATATAATATAAAATACATTTATATATACATAAATGCAAACATATATATTAAATACACATATTTATGTACATGAATACATGTACATGTGTAAATACATATATATGCATATATATGAGAGAGAGAGAGAGAGAGAGAAATCATCATGGGAAAGTCATTCCAAATGCACATATATTGGCTTTGGGTTTGGGGGAGTGATTTGGGAAGGCCATGGGTTGGATGGAATGCAGGAGTTTAAAACCCCAAATAAGCTAGAACCCCATCCTGGGAACATTGGCTTATTCCTGGTAAGTAGAGACAGATTTACAGCAGAAGGGCCTTAGACTGGAAGAAATTGTGAAGGAAAATAATTAGTAGCTACATGTTGATGAGCCACTGAAAAAATTACTTCAGCATCCCTGTGGTATTGCTGTGAAGAATTAAAAATAACGAGAATGGTATAGTAACAGTGAATTTTAGTAATGATGTTACTGAATGTATACCTGTACGTTGCTATGTTTCCAAATCTTGGTCCTGTCATCTTGTCCTATTACTTAAAGTAGAAATAGGAGATTAGAATCATGCCACTAATGTTAATTGTCCTACGTTTTGGTAGAAAACGGGACCAGAACTCACTAAGTGGCTTTCTAACTGTACCTCAGCTTTCCACACTTGAAGAAAGCTAGTTTACGTGTCTGTAGTTGGTACTATTCACTTAGGAGGAGTTATCTGGTGAGCAAGTATGGAACTTGTCCAGGGAATACAAGCTCGCTTGCTAACACTCCAGCACGTTTTCTTACAGATTCGCTCCTCACTTGTTTGCTCTTGAAGGCAGTGCCTCGGCCTCAGCTTGATAGAGACCCCACTGCACCCACCTTCTGTGAGCCTGGCTCCAATCCAAACTCTATTACTTACGTATCAAGGGACCTGTGGCAAAATGTTCCTTATTTATGACACAAACAAAAAATGCACACCCCGCATGGTTGTAAGACGAAAGGAAAGAAGAGGCATGTAAGCCTTGAAAACCCAGTGCCCATATTGTCTCTTTCAGAGCAGTGGTGCAGTTAGTTGAGGAAACACGATTCAGCCACAAAGAGTAATAGAAAACAAATCCCTCAAATACTTTACTACTTCAAGAACCATGAAGGGGATCCACGTACATAGCCCATCATACCATTTCTTTAACTTCTCTTTCTTCTTTTACCTTCTACTCTTATATCCCCTCCTTCCCTCAGGATCTTGCTTAACGATGCCTTCAAATTTCTTTCTACCTCCAGCCTACGGTTACTTTTCTCTCGCTATTCTTTATTCACAAATCCCACTGCTTTCTATACCTTCTATTATAGAGATGGATTCTACTCCTCTCCCCATGAAGAATCCTTCTTCTTTAGGAAGGTGTGTGTGTGTGTGTGTGTGTGTGTGTGTGTGTATGTGAGTGTGCGTGTGCGTGTGTGTGTGTGCATGCACATCGTTTTGTCTGTATGTTTGGGGTGGGTATTAAGCTAGCTGGCAGTAACAGCATTTTCTTTTGTGGACTTGAGAAAAAAATGCAATGATTTTTCCATGACATCTATAAACACTTTTTGAAATGTTATACAATATTTCTTGCCAGGGGAGCCAAGCCTATGTTACATATATGAGGGAGATGGGATATGTGAACCTTTTGAGAAGGAAACCAGCATCATAGACTGTGGCCTCTATACTCCCAAAGGATATGTGGATCAGTGGGCCACCCAGGCTTATTCCTCTCATGAAGACAAGAAGTGTCCTGCTTCCTTGGTAACTGGAGAACCTCATTCCATGGTAAATCAAGCCGGAAGAATTGAGTGAAGGCTGAGCAGAATTGTAAAGGGGCTCTCTCTCTCACATGCTTTATGGGGGGGCTTACATTTCTTTCCTGTCTTTGACATCAAATTTAGTCCCTACTGAACTCGGAATAAGGTAACATTAAATGAAAAATTTCTGGACTAGCAATTAAATCTCATCTCTCCCACCCCGCCCCCCACACCTCCCTTACCCCACTTACCCTTACTGGTTTTCATCTAGGAACATTTGGCTGTACAATCGCTGATTCCAAGGTACAGAGAAGCATCGCAAAATTAACCTTAGATGTACAAATATCAGAAATTACACTTGGGCTTTCTATACGGGAGAATTTATTTTACAAGAAGAAAAAGAAGTAGTAAAGAGTCAGAATGCCTGGATTACAATATTGAATTCACTGGTATTACTACTGTTATCACTAAACGAGGTTTGACAGGTCACTTAACCTCTCTGGGCCCCAATTTTCTCATATGTAAAATGGGGATAGTAATAACTTTTGCATTTAACTCAATGGTTTATCACAAGGATCAAATGAAATTTAAAGTATATTAAAGATCAAAGTATAACTTGATTTAAAGGACTGTTATTATTGAAGAAATTCTAGAGCTAGTACTAAAAACAAATCCTCTGGTATACAATTTTCCATGAATATCCACCTAAATAAATAGGAAATCCTCCAAGGACTTTAAGGACTGACATCTATGAATTAGAGTTGAATACTGAAAAGAAGATTAAGGGCTTTGGCTTTTGGGTACTATTCCAGATGCATCCATTGCCAACTAAACTCTTCCATTCATCATAACAATAAGCAATACCATCATTTCAATGGAAGTGTGATTTAGCTCTGTTGGTATTTTAGGCCAGGATGAAATCATTGCATTGTATACTTCAGGAGACCCCCAGGAGGTTGAGAAACTAGCCAGGAGTTGGTGCTCTAGTTCGAGAGACTCCTCAAGGACCTTGGAATCTTCTAGATTCTAGCTCTTTCCATCCTTGGCTTGCAGCTTTCTTCCTCCTATTCATAAGATGACTCCACCAGGCATGAAGTCAGCATTTCAGGCAGGAAGATGGGGGAAGTTCACAGGAAGTACATATACGCTGAGTCTTTCCCTTTTTATTGGGAAACAATCATGGCAGCTTTTCTGGACGTTTAACACTATAGACTTCCACCAACATCTCATCGGTCACATCCAGGTCACGTCATCACCCTTTGTTGTAAAGGTCTCTGAGGAGATGAGCGTTTATAACTGGATTTACTGCCACCTTGAACAAAATCAGAGTTTCCTAATAAGAAAGTAAGGGGAAATGGATATGGGGAGGCAGCTAGCAATGTTCACTACACTTCGTCAGTGAAATCTGGCATCTTTCTCAAGAGTTCTTGGTGCCCAGTGACAGGAAGCCAGGAAAGTCGGGAGATTCTGAGTTAGTAACAGCTCTCTGAAGTGGCTTTTAGTCTAGCTTGTCTATCTTCCTTAAGTATTAAGTGGAGAAATTTTCTGGTGTTTCTGTTCCCTGACTCCTTTACCCAGCTGAATGCTTAATGGTTTCTGACTCAGTAGCCTCACTCCTCGGACTGGTGGATCCTGCCCAGTAAGGATATAACCATCATCCTGGACAGACTTCTATGGCTAATTCTAGGAGCAGTTGCCTAAAATGTTCCAGGACTGTTCTTTGGGCAAGATATCTGGGTTGATGGTAGGCTGAGAGTTATCATGTGTGTTTTTCTACCCAGGTAAATTATATCTTGAGGTTAACAGAGAGCATTGAGGCATTCTTCTGCTTAGAGAAAAGTTTTCTGCCAATAGTGTGATCATTAGGCACTCAGAAAGAGAGGAAAACTTTGGTTTTGAGCTACAGAGTCATTGTATTTACTTCTCTCTCACCTTATACATTTAATTTTTGATTGAAATTACATTTCAGATTTGCACGTCATACCATCCAGATTTACCAGAGCACCGTCCTCTCACTGGCTGGTTTCCCTGTGTCACCAATGGAAACAGACCTCAGGATAAAAGGAGTGAGCAGACAGAAGGTAGCCTGGAGAGGGAGGAGGAGGTTTGGCTCAAAGTAAGTGAACCAAATGGTTGTTTGTGAAGGCTGTGGGTAGATTGTGTGTGTGTGTGTGTGCGCGCGCGCGTGTGTGTGTAAAGTGATATGTTGGATTGGCTTCTCGGGAAATTTCCTCTTGTTTTTCTCTGAGGTTTTATATTTTGGGTTTATTTTTCACCTCTTTTTGAATTTTGGGCTTCTTTCTTTGTAAGTCAACCCATTTACAAAGTGTAACATACACACAGAAATGTGCAAAAAATCAAAAATGCACAGATCAATACATTTTTAGAGAATGAACATCCTCTCTAACCACCACACAGATCAAGAAACAGAGTACGACATCACCCCATAAATCACTCTTATTCCCCTTCTCAGTGATTTTACCACAGAGGTATCTACTCTTTTTAGTTCCATCGCCATAGACTATTGTGCCTGTTTTTGAACTTTATGTGAAGAACTTTACAGTACGTACTTCTTGTGTCTCATTCGTTCTTACTCCACATTTCATTTGCTAGAGTGCTGCTTCATTTAGCAGTAGGGTTCATTTTCATTGCCACGTAGCATTCCAGTGTATGAGTACACCAAACTTGTGTGTCCATATTGATGAACGTTTGGGTTATTTCCAGCTTTTCTCTATGGTGTTACACATAGTTCTGCTATAAACATTTCTGTATTTCTTTTGGTGAACATATATAAACAGGTGGGTATATTTGGAACTGCTAGATCGTTGGTAGGCAGATGAGAAGCTTTAGTAGATAATTCCAAGTAATCTTCCATAGTGGCTGTACTCATTCATACTCCCACCAGAGGCTTATGAGTATTCCAGATGCTTCACATTTTCATCAGTACTTGATATTTCAAGCCTTAATTTTAGCCATTCTGTTTGGCATAGAAAGGTAGTAGCCCCTCCATCATGTCAGTTGGATTTATATGTTGCCTAATGAATTTGGTCTTTTAAATATATATTGGCCATTTCTGTACACTTTTCTTTTTTTTTTTTTCTCTTGGAGGTAGTATTCAAATCTTTTGCTCAGTTTTGTAGGGTTGTCTGTCATTGTCTTCTTAATTTATGTGATTTCTTTACAATTCTCTGCTATGAATTAGAGCTCTCATAATTTCATAAGCAGTGAGCCCCTGAGAATACTCTACCTCCATTTACTGCTTCCTGGCTTTTTAAAGTTAATACGATTTAAAAATAGCGAAATATTTACCCTGCCCAATGCTCTTCAGGCCTTTCCATATTTCTATGCTTTCCTCATTTTTATTTAGCATGAAAAAGAAATTCCATAGTTTCTTTTTATGTGAGTGTGCTGGCAATGTATTCTTTCAGTTTTTGTGCGGTTGAAAGTATCTTTATTTGACATTCATTTTCCAAGGGTATCTTTGCTTGGTATATAGAATTCTAAGTGGCCAGTTGTTTTTGTTCATCACCTAAAGATGTTATCCCAGTGTCTTTTCACTTTCATACTTTCTTTGGAGAGTTAGCTATCAATCTGCTATATACAACTTTGAAGGCAATGTCTTTTACTTTGTGATGCTTTTAGTATATTCTCTTTGTGTTTTGTCTTCGGCACTTTTACTATGATGTTCCAAGGCCTGTTTTTCCTTTGTAGATATCTGGCTAACGGTTTGTCAACCTAATCCTAATAAAAGCTTGGATTAGGTTATGAAATAACCTGGTTATTTCATACTGGTATACCTTCTGTTTTACTAATCACAACTTTTATTCCATATAATTGGCTGTTAAACTGTTTATTACATTATTAATTTCAGTTATTGTAGTTTTAATTCTAGAATTATTATTTAACTTTTTGTATAGATTCTCATTTTGTTTGAAATTCTTTATCCTATAGTTTATTTTAAAAATATATTAATCCCTATAATTGTAAAGTCTGTGCCTGATAATACAAATAGCTTGGTGACCTGAGGTCTGTTTATGTTGACTGTTTCTTCTCTTTATTTTCATTCATTTAGTCTCATTTACTTTCATATTGAATAAAGTTTTAACTAAATATTATTGTAGAGATTGTGGCTAATGATATCTTCCTTTCAAGACCACTTACTTTTTTTTTAAACATGTAGTAAGATTTGGGAAAGAACATCTTAATCCAATCAGTAATGAAGATGACTCAAATTTCTGGGGTGCCTGAGTGACTCAGTCGGTTATGTGTCTGACTTTGGCTCAGGTCATGTTCTCACAGTTTGTGAGTTCAAGCCCTGAGTTGGGCTCTGTGCTGACAGCTCAGAGCCTGGAGCCTGCTTTGGATTCTATGTCTCCCTCTGTCTCTGCCCCTCTCCTGCTTGCACTCTGTCTCTCTCTCAAAAATAAATAAACATTAAACAAATTAAAAAGAAAAATGCTTCAAATTTCTGTATTAGTGAGCCCTGATATGTTTTTCCCCTTTTCCTTTTTTCCCCTTTTTAGGGGTCTCAAATAAAAGCTTGGATTAGGCCCTCCACCTGATAGTCTCTGAAGTACAATTTCTGTCTCCTCAGCAGTATGTGTCTGGTAAAAACCGTTTGGCTTTTTGGCCTCTCACCCACCAATTCCCGCTTAGTTTCTTATGCTCTTATTCTGCAGAGCTTAGAGTTTGAAAAATACCTCAATGGCAAAAGTGGCACAGAATGTGAGGTTCCTTTCAATGTGGTTTCTTGCTTTTCAAGTCTCTTCAGTCCTGATTGCTGTGGTTGCTCTCACATGTTTTCATACTTTTTTCTTTTTTGGAGCATCTGGATGGCTCAGTAAGTTGGGTGTCTGACTTCAGCTCAGGTCGTGATCACATGGCTTGTGGGCTTGAGCTCCGCATCAGGCTGTGTGCTGACAGCTCAGAGCCTGGAGCCTGCTTCAGATTCTGTGTCTCCCTCTCTCTCTGTCCCTCCCCTGCTTGTTTTCTCTCTCTCTTTCAAAATTAAATACACATTAAAAAAATAAAAAAATTTTCTTTTTACTTTATTCATATTTTATAATTATTCTTGACAGAAGTGTTTGTTCTATTATAAGCTATTTCCTCATAGCTAGAAGCGGAAGTCTCCAACTGGAATTCTTTTAATGTATGTCAGTTAACTACCATGTATATTTTATATTCTCGGTGTGCACCCTGTTTTTACTACAAATGATGTAGGGATATATATATATATATATATATATATATATATATATATATATGAAAAAAATCACAAATATATTTGGGAGTTAATATATCAAACCTATTAATAAAATTTAGTTTTTACAAATCCACTTAATACCAAATAAATTAGGAAGTGATTTCTAAAAATAAGCTCATTGGGGATTTTTTCCGCAAGTTTTCTGAGGGCTATAGGATTTCTGACTCTTTATTTATTTATTTTTTTTAGTTTACTTTAATCTTGATTTGACACACACATATGATTTGCATGTAGTGGATCAGAGACAAATTTATTGCACAAGTGAGAAACAACTATACTGAAAAACGTTAGCCTTGAAAATATCTTTCCAAAATCCTTCATTTACTAAAATGCTACTTTCCCAACAAATTTCTCAATTTAGTCCTCGTTTACTGAGAACTTGTCTCTCTTAGTTTTCTTTGGTTTCATCTAATCTCAAACCAATACACCAAAATGTTAGGAATTTCTTTTATAAGGCAGAACATGTAAATTTTTATTATTTACAATAATAAGCACATTTTAAAAGCCACTATAGTTTACAAAGTGCATTCTCATGTGCTTTTTAATTTGATCCCGGCAGTAGCTCTGAGTTTGGCAAAGTAGTTGTTTTCCTATTTTATAGATGAGAAAAATAAGAATTCGTCTCAAAGTGCTTTTTTTACATTACTCAAGAATCAAATGGTAAAACTGAAGATCAGACTCATGCCTCTTGACTGTGATCACATGTTAATTCCTCTATACCATGTTGCCGTATTCAGTCAGCACGCGTTACGCACCTGTTATATGCCAGACCCAGAATTGAACACTGGGGATAAACATGAGAACATGACATGAGCAAGAAAACAAATTAAAACATGTGGAATTGGAAGGAAAGCCCTCTTGTCTTCTTTTGTTGATTTTCTTCTAAATTCTTCAAAGACAATGTATCCATGGACCTAATTCATAGGATTTATTAAGTGCATATTATAACTCGAGGTGCCATTGGGGGATAGAGAAAGAAACAGAGGGAATGATTCCTTCCAGAAAGTGCTTTGAATCTCAGCAATACAGACAACAAATGAAGCAATCTGAGAAGGAGGTGCTGTTTGGTTACACAGAGAGCCCATCAACATATGCAAAATCATATGTTCGTATTTATTTTCATGGCTGTTCTAAAATGTTCCCAATTTGGAATGGTCTCACTCAGGCTGGACTGGTTAGCAATCCTAACAGAAAGTAGTTAGGTATTTTAAATACAGTATGCTTATAGTATTTTGAATATAATATTTAAAACATCAATTATAAATTATAGTCCACTGCTGGAAACATGTGCTATGTGAAGCCTTTGCTGTGTAAAACCTAAAGCCTATAAACCATTATTTCCTTCTTTTCTTTGTTTGGGTTCAACTAGCCAAACACTGAGTATGAATCTTCAACAGAAAATGTATTACATATTTAATTGATTGGATTTCAAAGAATCTGTGATACTACACAGTGGTGTGGGGACGGTGGTGGTTGAGAAACACATTTATTGATATTTTTTTCTGTTCCAGGTATCTTATTATTAATTTTCATACAAGCTCTCTATCAGAGATGTGATTTTACTCCTTCTAAAAATGATTATCTGAAAACTCAGAGATGCTAAACATTTGGGATAACATAGTTAATAGAGATACAGATAAGATTCAGATTCAAATCCAGTTTATCCCAAAATGCCACGGTCCTTCCTCTATACCAGGAGCTGGTATAAAGCACAAAATAGTAAATATTCTAGGGTTCATGGGCCATACAGTCTCTGTTACAACTACTTACAGCTCTGTTAACACTGCTGTTATAGAATAAAAGCAGCCACAGGCAGTATGTAAATGAACAAGCATAGCTGTGTTCTAATAAAATTATATGTAGGAACACTGAAATTTCATTTCATATAATTTTCACCTTATTCACATTGGTTTTCTTTGATTTTTTTTCAACCATTGGAAAATGCAAAAGACATTCTTAGCTCACAGACCATACAAAACCAGGCAGTGGGTCAGATTTGGCCCATGGGTTATAGCGTGCCCACCTTCACTCTGGATCACGTGTCCAATTCATGCTAAAGATGTTGATAGACACTTGCCTTATTTCCACCTCATAACAGGGCCAATTTTAATTCTACTCCATAAACATTGGCGAAAATGAATAGAATACTATACTATAGAGAAGTTCAAAGCTGAATGAGTCACCATCTTTATCCTCAGGGTACATACACTGCATGGCCATGTTGCACAAATACTCCAGAAGACAAAATGTCATCAAGTCATATGGTACAGATACAGTAACTACAAGACAGACTCAGAAGGACCTGGTGACTGGGCATAGAGAGATAGAGATAAACCTTGTCTCATTGAATTCCCCCATTTATCCCATCTTCCACACTCCTCTACACACATACACATACACACACACACACACACACACACATTCTACGCCTTAATCATTTTAGTCATAACAGATTGCTTTCAGTACTGGAATACTCCAAGGTTTTCACATCTCCATAACCTTTCAGGTAGGGAGCTCGTGTTTTTCTTTCTCTGTAAGTGCTTTCTCTGTTTTGTGTCTCTGAGAAGCACATATTCATCTTCTAAGATTTAGCTCATGGATTATATCTTTTATAGTCTGACCTTTCCCGAACCTCTTGCCCAAGCCCCTCTTAGTGTAATCGGTAACTTCTTCCTATGCGCCTCCTCAGCAGACTCTTCCGTCACAGCGTTTGTATACTTTGCTGTTCTCCTTTCTCCGTCTTCATCTGATGAACTCTAGGAACTTGTGGGCAGTGACCATGTATAGTCATGGTTTTATGTCAGGCATTGAGCACAGAGCTTCCCTGTTGTAATCTTCAGAATGTTTGGCGATTGCTTGAATGAACGATGCCATGTTAGCTTTCGGCCTTGGCAATTGGGAGCGTAATGGTAACATCGTGGCACCCCCTCATCCATGTTTTCACTCTTGCAGTTTCCGTGACTGCAGTCAACTGCGGTTGAAAAGCAGGTGACCCTCCTCTGACACATCATCACAAAGTCAGTGGTAGCCTCACGCTATGTCACAACGCCTGGGTCATTCACCTCACATGTCATCACGTAGACATTTTGTTATCTCACACCATCACAAGAAGAAGTACAATGATATTTTGAGAGAGAGTTATTCATATAATTTTTATTATAGTACATTGTTACAATAGTCCTATTTTATTATTAGTTATTGTTAATCCCTTACTGTGCCTAATCTATAAATTAAATGTCATCATTGGTATGATGTATAGGAAAAGACATAGTATAAATATAGGGTTTGGTACTATCTGCAGTTTCAGGCATCCTCTAGGGGTCCACTGGAATGTATCCGGTGACTGGGGGGAGGCTACTTATGACACAACACGGAGGTGCGTAAGTGGGACTGTGGGCTATGCTAGATTGAAAGGGGAGGAGACAGAGGCTAGAAACAGAGGCAGACTACCTCTTCCTCCAAAATTTTATAAAAGATGGGCTATAGTATGAGTGAAAACCAGATCAAAAGAAATTTTTCAAAGATGGGGGGAAGTTTGATCATCTTCTTTGGTTGTGGCAGGTTGGATGCTTTAGGAGTAGATTCTGAGATGGAATTTAGGTGCTTGCTTCATCAGCACGTATACCAAAATTGAGATGGAACTTAGTGTGCCAGGTGTTTATTAAGGAGCGGCCTGGGTACCAACATCTGTGGAAAAGAAGGGAAGGAAGCGTGAGTGTGTGAAACGGAAAGTCGAGCAACCTCAGTGACAGCTTGACTGTCCTCTCCTGCAAAGAAATAATATGTATTATTACAAGGGACAAGTGGTAAGTGGAGTAATATGGCTGTAAGGTCCTTACACTATGGATAGTAATATTATTTGAATGTAGATTGTAGTAAGTTAGATATACATATTATAATCTCCAGAACAATCATTAAAAAATACACATATACACGAAGATTAATACAATGATAAAATAACTTGATTCACTCAAAAGAAAGCAGGAAAAGAGGAAGGAAGAAACAGCTAATAAAAAACAAATACCCTCTGGCAGACTTAAAACTAAGGATGCTATTAATTACATTAAATTCAAATTGCCTAATAATGCCATGTAAAAGGTAGAGATTGTCAGTCTACATAACATGGAAAGAATTACATACCGTTTATGAAAACACACTTTATTATTTTTATTTAAAAAATTTTTAATGTTCATTTGTTTTTGAGAGAGAGAGAGAGGCCGTGTGAACAGGGGTAGGGGAGGGGCGAGAGAGAGGGAGACACAGAACTGGAAGCGGGCTCCAGGCTCCGCGCTGTGAGCACAGATCCCGACACAGGGCTCGAACTCATGAACTGTGAGATCATGACCTGAGCCAAAGTCCGACGTTTGGCTGAGCCACCCAGGCACCCCGAAAACACACTTTAAATACAAAGACATGCAGAATGAAAGTAAAAGTGAAAAATTGTATATCATGTGAACTCTAAGTGTAAGAAAATTTCTGTGCTATATTAGTATCTGACAAAATAGAGTGTTACCGGAGGAAAATAGGGATAGAGTGTTAGTATCTGACAAAATAGAGTGTTACCGGAGGAAAATAATGGTAAGTGGGTCAATTTATCAAAAATGCTGAACAATCTTAATTGTTATAAAATTGAATCACCTAAGAACAGAGCCTCAAAGGAAATGAATTAAAAGTTGACAGAACTAATAGACAAATAGCCAAATTCATAATAATAATTGGAGATTTTTATCATATCTCTCTGTAAATCGTTGATATAACAAACAGACAAAAAAATCAGGACAAGTGTGTAAGATTTAAAGATCATTATCAGGTATCTTGATCTACTTGACATTCGTAGAAACACTACACTCAGCAACTGCAGAATGCACGTGGTACGTTCACCAAAATAGGCTATATACTAGGCCATAAAATAAGTCTTAGCGAATCTGTAATGATTGTAGTCATACAGAGTACATCCTCTGACCTTTACAGGACTAGATTTGAAATGAATAACAATATGTCTAGGAGATGTGCAATTTTTTGGTAGTCAAGCAGTAAGTATATTTCTAAATAATCCATAGGTCAAAGAAGGTTTTCTGGGGAAAATTAGAAAATATTTTGAGCTGAATGATAATGAAGCAACATTTCAAAATGTATGAGATATGATTAAAATAGTACTTCCAGGGAGATTTATAGCTTTATATGTCTCTGTTTGAAAAATAAGCAGTATAAAATTAATAATCAAAGTTTCCACCTAAATTAGGAAAAGATCAAATTAAAGTCAAAGTAAAAATGTAAAGGAACTAACAGAGAAAGAGGCGCAAAGTAGCAAAAACTCCTGTATCACCATTGTTATTTTACTTTCTCTGGAAATAGCAGCCAATGCTAGACTTTGAATTTTATACTCTCCGAGCTATAAAAGAAATGAAACGATAAAATGCGAAAGGGGGAAATAAAATTCAAATTATTTCCCCAGAAATTGATACCTGAAAAGAGGAAACAACCCCCAAATTATTTCATTTAGTATCATAGTTTAATACAAAATTAAGATGAAAGCAAATATGCTAATTTTTAAATAGCAGTCAAAGAGAAAACATGATTAAAGAAAATAGTTCCTTTACAATAGCACTGACGATAGTAAAATATCTAGGAGTAAATGTAAAAAAAAAAGAGGAAATGGAAAGATCTGTATGAAGAAGACACATGAAAGCTTGAAAAATGAAGAGTCACAAACTGGTCTTGTACAGAAAGACTCAATATCCTATGAAGGTCGACTCTCCCTAAACCCCAGACTTTGCAGAATCCCAATAAAAATTCTCACGAAGTACTTTTAAGGAAAGACAAAGCTGATATTAATGTTTTTATGGAAATTTTACAAAAGTTTAATGGGGAAGGAGGCCTGACTCTGTCAAACATCAAAATATACCATGAAGTTATAATGGTTAAAATATCAACAAATAGACAAATCAGTGGAACCAGATGGCTCAGAAATACACTGAAAGAGAGAGACATCTATGTCAGCATGTGGGCTTGAAATTAAAGTTGATACTTCCAAGACAAATGAAAATAGTGGATTCATTTCCACATATCCATGCATAAACATAATATTATCTAATTACCTAAAATGAGTAAATCTGATGTGAACAAAGTGATATCGTGATATTGGGCATTATTAGTGAGGTGGAGCATCCCTTTACAAAAATAACTGTCAGCCATTTCGTGTTCCTCTTCTATTAATTGTTGTGTAGATAAATCTATTAGTTTTTTCTAAGATTGCAAACATATTTTTTACTTTCTTACAGTTTTGCCTTTTGAAGTTTAGCATTCAACCTATTGAAATTTGTTTTTGTATTTAGAATAAGTAGGGCTCCCCTTTTTTCCTCCTATATATGAGAAGCCAATTTTTAATCGCAACCATTAAAACATTCCAGCCTTGCCCTGATGATCTGAAGTGCCACGTTAATTATATACTAGTTTCTGGAATAGACTTTGCTACATAAGCATAACTCGTAGGGCACGTCCCCACCTTCTTCCGCTTTTGCACATTTAAAAAAATTGAGTTAGCTATTCATTATTCATGAGCACTTATTTTCCATATAAATTTTAGAATAAGCCTTAGATTCTTTCTTCTGCCTCTTGAAAAACATACTGGTATATGTGAGCCGACCTTAATCAAACACTTGATACATGTCAATTGATAGGATCATATGAGTTTTCTTGTTTGATCTATCATTATGTTGAATCATATCGATGTTTTTTTTTTTAGATATCAAGTTACTTTTGCCTTTGTGGAGTGAACCTGCTTGATTATTATATATTTTAAATATGCTCTTGGATTTTATTGGTTAATCTTTTGCTTTGGATTTTTGCACTTGTATTTATATAAGGAATTAGTTTGTTCCTCTTTTGAATATTCACATTACACAAGCCTCATAAAATTGATTGAGAAGTTTTCCTTCTTGTAGTTTCTGAAACCATCTGTATAAAATAAGGATTATCTATTCCTTCAAAATTAACCCACCTGTAAAACCAATTGGGTTTGGGTTTTTTTTCTTGAGGAAATATTTATGTTTGTCATTTAACTTCCTTTGAATTTTATTAATATGTTCAATTTCTCCTTTCCAATTTTGGACAATGGGAGATTTCCATACATTTACTAATTTCTTCCACGTGTTCAAATTTCGTGCTGATAGTTGTTTGTAATGTATTTTTATTTTGTCTCATCTCTGTCTTAGCTATAGTTACCCCTCCTTTTATATTGTATGTTTTTAAGCCTTCTGATTTCTCCTCTTCACTCTCTTGATTACTCATGTCTGGGTTTCTTCAAAGAACAATTTCTACTTTTGTTCATTTTCCTCTTCTTTCTAGTCACGGTTCTCCAAGTCATGGATTTCTGTCTTTATCTTTATTATTTCCTCTCTCCCTGTTATTCTGGATTCATACTGATGTTCTGTTTAGCTTCCTGTGTCAAACACTTGGATAATTTGTTTTCACTGTTCCCTAATGTTTCCCTCTAGGTACTGCTTTGATTTTAGCCAATAAATGTTGACATATAGGGCTTTCATCATTGGTCTACCCTAAGTATTTTGTAATAACTCATAACATCTTTTTAAAATCATGGATTCTTAATAGCATTTTATTTGTTTGTTTCTAGCATTGAGTTTTAGAGGATAACAACTTTTATGGTGCCAGCTCTGTCATTATTAAAGGTTTTTTTTTTCCTTCCTCTCTTGGTCCTACATTTTATTAGGAAGCACTTAAAGAATGAGCATCCATTCATTCAGAAATTAAGGACCAGTCTGTATTAGAAATGTGTGCTCTCTATTAGCTGGTCCAAAAAGTATCTACCACTCTTCCCATTTATTCTTTCTCTCTTCCTCTTTATATACAAACACCTACAAAATCATTTCTTCTTCTTTTCTTTTTTTTTATTTCTCTGTTCTTCTTTCTTTTATCTCTTCATTTTTTTGAAGTTGTGCATTCTTGTATCTTGCCAATTTGGGCTTTTTGAAAAAAAGTATTTCAAATCAACAATGAAGAATTTTTTAATATAAGTACTACGCTATGTTCAAGGCATATTTATACTGAAGAAATTCTTTATTGTTTCTGATATTCAAATTTAAGTGAACATCTTGTTAAGTTTTGTTTGCTTTTGCTAAATTTGGCAACACTTTTTTTAATTTAATTAGTTGAATACTAATCCTCTATTTAGAGATGACTTCAACCATCCAGAAAACTGTCCAGATTTCATTATTTAGCAAAAAAGAAAAACTCATATATAGAAGGCATCAAGTCTAATCATTACTTTGGATTCTTTGACGTTTTGTTCATAGGAAAGTGGTTAGATCTCTTTGTTAAAGCCTATTTACCTTACCTAGAATTTTAATAATATTAATTTTCTGACTTTTCAATCTGCTACAGAAAAGGAGCAACAAATCAGTAGAGGAGATAGAAACTGGGAGAAGACCTGTACCCAGAGGAGCAGTATTATAAGCCCTATTTTTACCACTAGTCAGTCAAATAACCTTATATAAATCATACAGCCTTCTTGGACATCAATTTTATTAGCTTTAAAATGAGGTATTGGGGGGCACCTGGGTGGCTCAGTCAGCTGAGCATCCAACTCTTGATTTCGGCTCAGGTCATGATCTCACAGTTGGTGAATTCAAGACCCACATCAGGCTCCATGCTGACAGTGCAAGGCCTGCTTGGGATTCTCTCACTCTGCCTCTTCCCCCGCTCATGCTCTCTCTCTCTCTCTCTCTCTCTTTCTCTCTCTCTCTCTCTCTCTCTCTCTCTCCCCCTCCATCCCTCCCCGCCCCCTCTCTGTCTCTGTCTCAAAATAAATAAATAAACTTTTAAATTGAGGCGTTTGGACTAGATGATTCCTTCCAGTCTGTATTTTTTTTATTTTTATTTTTTCAATATATGAAGTTTATTGTCAAATTGGTTTCCATACAACACCCAGGGCTCATCCCAAAAGGTGCCCTCCTCAATACCCCTCAGCCACCCTCCCCTCCCTCCCACCCCCCATCAACCCTCAGTTTGTTCTCAGTTTTTAAGAGTCTCTTATGCTTTGGCTCTCTTCCACTCTATTTTCATTTAAGCTTGATGGTGAACTTAAAAAAGAAAGAGATAATAAATATGAATAACAGAAGAATTCCAGTTGTAGGCTACCAAATGCTAAGAGCAAAGAGAAGTATATCTGCTGATACCTTTAGAGCTTTGCTACTCACAATGTGGTTGGCATCCAGAAGCATCCGCATCACTTGAGAGATAGGTAGGACTGCAGAACCTCAGCTCTACTAAATCAGAATTGGCATTTTAAAACAAGACCCTCAGGCGATCTGTAGGTAACGTTAAAGTTTGGAGAGCACTGCCTTATAGGGTTGTTATCCTAGCATTCAGGAAAATAATTGATGTTCAAAATGAGGCCTCCAATTTACCAAGTAAAAATTTGGTTAAGTACAGGATTCCCTAGTGAAGAGGCCAGGAGCATTTATAATAGGTATTAGAATTATTTCTGTACACACCGCTGACATTTCTAAACAGGTCTTGCCTTTCAAAAGAAAACCTGTTTAGAAAATCAGTCTGTGTGGATCCCTGCCTTCCCTGGGAATCCTGCAAAAACAAAGGTGACTACGTATAACACAATTTTCATTTCCACCAGAGACTAGCCTGGTGCACTGAAAGAGGAACTTCATTTCCCAGTGGCTCAACAGTTTCTCCCCAGAAGGAAAAGCACCCATTTTCCACTTTCCTGTCTGATTGCTACTTCTGTAACTTTTCATTGGTTTGACACGGAAGCTTTTTCACACCCTTGACGCAACATCTTATCCGACTCGAAGTGACATGAGTAATTGGGATGGCGATCTTTCTCAACGGGGTGTGGGGAGGCTTGCCTGGCTCCAGAGTGCGCTCCTTCATTCCCTCACTTACACATTCTTGTTCCCAAGAGAAGCTTCTCCATATGCATTCCATAACACCTTCCCTCATTCTCAGTTTGTCTTGTGTGGAGTGTCCCCAGGATTCAGAGTCTGAGGCAAAGATTTGATGCAAGTTTATCGAGAACTTTTCCTAAGATCGACACTTGTTGGGGGAGTGAAAGAACTAGAAAGTAGTGAGAGAGGAGGGCTGTGAGACGGCCGTGTGACAGCGTCGGCATCCCACACGGAGCTGGATGGCCCTCAGAGTTCTCCTACCCGTACACCACTCACTCCTATCAAAAGGCCACTGGACGTGGGTTTCTTCTCTCTCCAGCCTCCCCAAAAGAGTGCCATGAGCTTGTGGGGTCGTTCTTCCTTGGAGGGCAGTTTCCAGAAGGAGACTTTGCCGTGGGTTGAGTGCTCCGTCATGAAGGAGGTGGTCTCACAGTGTCTCCCAGATTTCACAGTGGACCCCCACACCGCAGTATCCACCACAGATTTGGTTTCCCTCTTTCTGAGCCCCCTTCTGGGTTGCACGGGCTCTTCTAACACAGAGTCTCTGCAGACTTAGCCCTAGTGTCTAAAATCACAGATGAGGAAATGCTGTTAGAAGGAAGGGAGACAACAAGCTGATTCTGATCTGAGTCCTTCCATTGACTTGCCGAGTCACACATTTCCAAATGTCTCCCCCTGGCTGGTGGGGGGTCATAATGGTGCTCCCTCTTCATTTCCCAAAATGACAACTTGACTTCACTCTTCCAAAAAGAGAATCACATAAGCCCATAGTGTTTATAGCCGTACTTGTACTATGAAGGAATATAACATAGGATATCAGCTGAGTTTTGACCAAAGCAAGGGAGACAGGCTTGGATGTGGGAAGGAAGTCAAACCAGGTTCAAAACTGTTTCCCATTCTGACTCACATCGTCACATATGGAGACTACTGAGACAGGTCAGTGGCAAGATGCTAGTTGCCTCACAGCCTCCCTTCCTCTGTTAGATTTGGATGTCAGGTAAGATCCCCTGAAACTGTGAGAATTAATCTCTCTGCCCCGTCAAATTTCTTAAGTCTACAAAGATAGCAATATTATTAGGGTGGGCCATATGAAATTGCCAACATTTGATAATTTTTCATCTACAAAAAAGGCATATGGTTCAACCAATAGTGCAAGCACTTTTTATCTATTTATTAAAAAAAATTTTTTATAGGGGTGCCCAGGTAGCTCAGTCGGTTGAGTGACCGACTTCGGCTCGGGTCATGATCTCACAGCTTGTGGGTTCGAGTCCCACATTGGGCTCTGTGCTGACGGCTCGGAGCCTGGAGCCAGCTTCGAATTCTGTGTCTCCCTCTCTTTCTGCCCCTAACCCACTCACGTTCTGTCTCTGTCTCTCTCAAAAATAAATAAGCACTTAAAAAAATTTAAAAAAAATTTATAATGTTTATTTATTTTTGAGAGAGAGAGAGAGAGGAGAGAAGAAGTGTGGGTGGGGAGGGGCAGAGAGAGAGGGAGACACAGAATCTGAAGTAGACTCCAGGATGTGAGCCATCAGCACAGAGCCTGATGCGGGGATTGAACCCACGAACCGTGAGATCATGACCTGAGCCGAAGTTGGACGCTTAACCAACTGAGCCACCCAGGCACACCAATAGTGCAAGCATTCTTAATATGATTTCTGTTGACCCCTAATTGGACTACAAATAGCTTTTAAAGGGTTCTCGTAGCTTTCAGAAATTGTGGGAATTTCCCAAATTGTGGGAAACTTTTATGCCTAAGTGTTTGTGTGACTTCATTTTGGGGGAAAATGATGTTTTCCCCATTTTTGTTGACGAGTGTCAACAAATTTTATTACGAGTTTGTGACTTCCTGCTCACCCCAAATTAAGAAGCATTGGGTAGTCAAAAGAATACAGAACTTGAAGGTGGGGAAACCCAAATTCCTACCTCTCTAGACTTTAGCTAGAGGAAATCACTTAACCTCCTCAAAACCTACTTTCCACTTCTATGATATGACTTTTGGTATACTGGGGATTATAGTACAAAAATCTCCAATAGGAATAAAAACCCAAGGAACTTTATGGAGGCTCCAGCAAAGCATGTGAGCATACTTGGAACGCTGTAAAGTGCTATACAAAGAGAATGTAGTGTCCTGTTCAAGGGCCTCCCCTGTCTCTCTGGAATCAGGATGTGCCATAGAGGAGTGAAAAGGAAAGGCGCAGAAAAAATAACAACCCAGTAACTAACCAAAAGCATTTAAAAACCTCAGTGAAGATTCTTTTCAAGTTTGTGGTATAGTTTCAGGGTCTGCTATCCAGTGACCACCACAAAGGATGACCTGGAAGTCGAAATGCTTGGCTTGGGAGTATTACTGAGTGTGTCTGTACCCAGTAGGCAGATTGAAGAGGGGTTTCTTAAGCCCAAACAGTTCTTCACTACGGAACATTCTTTCAATCTTACCCTTCACCAGTGGCCAGAAGTTAGATCCAGTAGTTAATGTGAGGGCTTTGGATGAAAAAGCCATTGAGTGTGGTGGACTGGTTTTCCATGTCTGTATGCAAGTCAGTATCTGTCTGTCTGTCTCTCCAATCTGTTTCTCTAGTTCAGAGTATTTTGCAATGGATTCACTGAGCTCATTTCACTGGCAGTCCCTCTATCTTGAACACCATTCCTTCAGTCCTGAGAATCCCTTGCTTTTCTAAAAGATTCTGCCTCCTTTCTGACATCTAGCTCTAGTTTTTCTTCATAAGAGCTAAGTTCAAATTAATCTTATATTGCTAATGTAATACAAGAATGCAATCTCCTTGCTAAAATGAATAATACAGTATTACAGATGAAGCTAATAATCCCCTTGACCTCTTAGCGTCTTGGATTTTTCTCTTGGGGTGTGCCTGGTGCTCATTTTAGATCTGGATAGTTCTCCAGGAGGTGAACTATCTGGTACCCTTTATCCTGAAGGGGAAGCTGTTCACATAATGATTAAAGAAGTGTCCCACCATAGTGGCAAAAGTGACACAGGGGTAGAACAAGTAGAACTTCATGTTGCCCACGTACCTGTTCCAGCCGATACCTAGCTTTTATATCTAGGAACATACAACTCATTATGTATTTTGTATGAAGTGAAAATAGTGTGGACTATAATACTATATTAAAATAGCTGTGATTTAGCTGTGGGAAAAGCAACTTTTAAAAATATCTTTGGGGCGCCTGGGTGGCTCAGTTGGTTGGGCAGCTGACTTCGGCTCAGGTCACGATCACACAGCTCGTGAGTGAGTTCGAGCCCCATGTCGGGCTCTGTGCTGACAGCTCAGAGCCCGGATCCTGCTTCGAATTCTGTGTCTCCCTCTCTTTCTGCCTCTTCCCCACTCACGCTCTGTTTCTCTCTCTTTCTCAAAAACAAGTAAACATTAAATTTTTTTTTTAAATATCATCTTTGGTGCTTAACATCACCCATCATCAAGGAGAGGCAAATCAAAAACACAATAAGGTATCACTTTATGCTTGTCAGAATGGCTAGAATCAAAAAGACAAATAACAAGTTTTGGCGAGGATGTGGAGAAAAAGGAAACCTCGTACGCTCTCGGTGGGAATGCAAGTTGATGCAGCCACTGTGGAAAACAGTATGGAGGTCCCTCAAAAAATTAAAAACAGAAACATCATACAATCCAGTAATTCCACTAATGGGTATTTTCTCAAAGAAAATACTAATTTGAAAAGATGTATGCGCCCCTATGTTCATTGCAGCATTATTTAAAATAGCCAAGATATGGAAGCATCCCAAGTGTCCATTGGATAGATGAATGGATAAAGAAGATGTGGTATATAAATACAATGGAATATATCTCAGCCATAAAAGAGAATGAGATCTTGCCTTTGCAACAACATGGGCGGACCTAATGGTTTAATGCTAGGGGAAATAAGCCAGTCAGAGAAAGACAAATACCGTATGTGGAATTTAAGAAATTCCACAAAACAAATAAAGAAGCAAAGGAAAAAAGGAGGGAAACTAAAAAACCAGACTCTTCAATACAGAGAACAAACAGGTGGCTGCCGGAGGGGTGGTGGGTGGATGGGTGAAGATAAAGGGGATTAAGAGGCATAAACTTCCAGTTACAAAACAAATAAGTCACAGTGATGAAAAGTACAGCATAGGGAATATAGTCAATAAGATTGTGAAAATGTCGTTTGGTGACAGATAATGACTAATGTATTGTGAGCACTGAGTAATGGGTGGCGTTGTTCAATCATGTGTTGTATGTTTGAAACTAATGTAACACTGTATGTTAAGTATACTTCAATGGAAGTCATCATCTTTAAGTAAGGAATACACCTTTACTATTCTAATTATACTGTCAATTTTAGAAGTTTCTTTGTCTACATGTGTGCACAGCAAAGTAGGTTTTTGATAAACACATATTGAGCTGAATTTTTGAAAAGTCTATTGAAAGAGTTTTATATATATATATATATATATATGATGTATTTTTCATGGATTCCATTTATAGAGATATATTCTGTATCAAAAGCCTTGATATCACCAGTGTCTATAGAAGTAGAACCTGGAATACCAATTCACATTTCTACATGTGCCAATTTAAAATAGCATATGTGAAATTTTTCAGCCGGCAGATTTTGGAAAAGCATAATTCCCCGTGCACTAAAATATATAGGTGTATGTTTAATTTTGAAATTTTATTCTTTACTCTCATCTTTCTGAAGTATCAACAAAATAAAACACACTTCTCTTTGGAAATAAGAATTATTTCATGAATTAATTTATGAACATTGAGTTCTTAACTAGATGAGAGCCACAGTCTAATCCTTATAATAGCCTCACGAGACAGGTAGTAAGTCTGTGTTTGGGATGTGCAAAAGAGGAACTTTAGGCTCAGAGGGGAGAGATGGACTGCTTGGATTTAACCAGCTAGTAAAGATGGAGCTAAGAGTCACTGAAGTTTCTGCCTGGCACCCCTCTCTCCAGAATGGTGAACTTACTTGGGTCTTTTCATCCTGGCTCAGGTTGGTGGGTATGCGCGTATGTGCACATTCAAGTCGGTCTGTGCTTTAGAGGCTCCAATAGTTGTAGGAGAGTTCATACTTTCTTCACGTCTATGGCTGCTGTGGGGCATATTCAGTATTCAGATGAAAACAAAGTTCGGTTACCTCTCCTGTGTCACTGGGAGAGGAAATGCCTCCGATTCAGTGTCTTGTACTCCGATCAAACCCTTGTCTCTTTTTGCTTTGTGTATCCCAACATTCCTGTGCCCGTGTCTCCTTTGTAAGTCTTACCTGTGGTTTCCTACTTAAGCCATGGCCTCGAATTCCTGGCATAGCCCTTCCCACAAATCACAGCACAGAGACACTGCCACCAGGAGCAGGCTGTAAGGTTCAAAGTGATTTGGTTCAAAGACCCTTAGAGCAAGGAGGCACATTGCCAGGAGATGCAAAATGAGTTGGAGGTTTTGGGCATGGGCCCTCAGGACAGAGAAATCCACACCATGAGACCTGCCCCAACTAATTAGTTTCAGGTGGGTGGTGTCTATTTTGGGGCCCAACAGAAGGTGGGAAGACTGAGCGCCCCTGTTCCTTCTTGAACCCACCCCACTCTTCCAGTCTGAGGCCTACAGAGGTAAAGCCACCACGTACTTGTTTGGACTCCGTCTGTTCCTGGCTCAGGAAACAACCCAGAACTTTTTTCCAGTACTCAGGTCTCTTTTGTGGTGTAGGAAAAGGAAGAGGTTGTGGGAGTTCCCAAGGGACTTTGATGTCCTTTGCCGCTGAAGTTGAGGGCTTTGCGTTAGTCTCTTGGTTACCTTATGGTATGTTTCATGTCTAGCCCTCATCCAGCCAGGGACAAAGGACCTCGTATTGCAAGCTCTAACCTATGGGTCTGGATGTTTCTTAAGTTATAAAGGAATATTTATTACTTCAAAGAGGGGAAATGAGAAGGGGGAAAAGACACTGTAAAAAGAGAGTGTGGCTGGTCTTTGCCTCAAAGGAGGAGAGGAAGAAGGGAGAGCTGTGTTGCACTGACCACTGCAAATCATAAAATCACCCTAACTGAGCCAGCAGTGCAAACGGACACTCTATAAACACACCAGCAAGACTCGGGAAAAATCAGCCTGCACACAAGGAAGAATTCTTGGTAAAATGGAAAACATGTTTTACTCTCCTCCTCCCCATTTTTAGAAGAGGTAGGTCCCCGCCAGTGGATACACCTTGCTTTTACCCTGAGGACAGTTGTCCTGGAGCTTCATTGCCCTTGGAACCAGATAAAAAGCTACAGAAATGCACACAGAACACTGTAAGGTCCAGCACCAGAATCTAGTGATGTAGCCATCATGGAATACCAGGCAAGGTAGGGATTTACGATCAATAGAAATTCAGCATAATATTGAGCTAAAGGACATAAAGCAAAACTGGAATTGCTGCATCAAATAATTTCAACGTGGAAAATAAGCCCTCCCGGTCATCCCCCGAACTCTAAGGTGTTTTCTTTTTTGATTAAAGGATTTTCACGGACGAAACTCCCATAGTTTACTTTGGAAGACAGTTATATTGTTAATCAGCCTAACCATCTAGGAATATTCTTTATAAATAACTGAATATCCTAGGCCTCGGTGTTGGCTTATTTTTCAGCCATGAGTAGAGTTGGGCATATACGCTTGGGGCACCAGCAAAACTTCATCAGAACAGACGGTTCGTCAGCTTCTAGTCTCAGAAACCATAGACTCCACAGTAGCCTCTAAGGTCATAGTTTGCGTGCTAAGTGAGACGTTCGGATAAGAAGTTTAGGGGGAAGACAGGGTGATGGGGAAGGAAGAACTATGTTTGGAGCTAGGCCAGTTCACAGCAGTATGTTAGCTTGGTGAGTCTTGTCCACTTCTCCCACTTTGGAGATGTGGTATTGGCTCGTTGTGCAGTGATTTATTGTCTCCAGCAATGGTCCCTTTCAGTGATCTTTTTGAGAAGTTTAAAGAAAGACAGGCCTGAGTGAAAAAGGAACAGTTGAAGTCAAAAATCTCAGAAAAAGATGGCAAGTTCAGTAGCTGCAAGTTAATCTTTTTTCATCTGATGTTGATTTTTGGTGTGAACCTGGATATCTTTCTGTGCCTACTCTGTATTTTTCTCATAGGTAAAGGAGAAGGGAGCTCTTGCTTTATAAACGGTGAACTGAGGAAATGTAAAAGTAATGTGACACATTCCTCGATACCCCTCTGGAAATAATGGCTTATACCTATGTGTGCTTATGCCTAGGTGTGTTTCAGTAGACCAGGAGTGGCCACGACAATTTTCATTTTCTTGACATCTGATGGCCCGGTACTTGGAGAACATCGGCGGCCAACAGTGACTGTTCACCTGACTGATGTCAGTGGGAACAACCACTCTCTTGGTGAGTCTGACAATGGTCCCTTTAGGGCTGCTAGGGGATAAGCCAGTAGACCCTGGAGTCAACTAGGCTTCCGTCCCTTACATTGTCCGGGACCCTGCCTGGAGTACACAGCTATCGAGAAGATAAAAATGAATGCTAGATATGGAAACACAGTGCTGTATGGGTGGCTACAATATCATTCATCTTATTTCTCTTCAGGAACCTATGAACTGTCATGCCAGCATAACCCGCTGGTTATCAATGTGAGCCATCACCCGAATGTCCTCTCCCACCGTACCTCCTCAGTGCTGCTGAATTTCTCATCCCCATTGGTGGGCATCTCAGCAGTGGCTCTAAGGACATCCTCCCACATAAGTTCATCAACTCTCAATAACTGCATCCCAGAGCATGAGGGACAAAATCATCAGGGACAGAGGTACAAAGTCCCCTTTCTTCCTTTTTGTCTTTCTTTTTCTTGTGGCTGTGAAATACTACTATCATTTCCATACATATGATTTTGTTTTCAGTGGGTGCTTAATCACTAAAAAGTGGGTCTAAAAACTACTAAAAACACATAAGAAACAAGTAAAGAACAATTTATGGAAGGCACACTTGGTTTTCGCATTTTGCTCTTCTTTTCTTAGCTGAGCATAATTTTTTATGTAAATATTTAACATCTTTACAAGGTCTTAAAATCTTTTTTACATATAAAACCGCTGCCTTCACATCAACATTGTTATATAAACTGCCAAAAATTTTCTGCCAAAAACTCAATGTTCCCTAAGCAATGTATATTTTTCCACTTGTTCCCACCTGGACAGCGTATGCAGCAAGTTGAACAATTAGTTTTCAAGGCATGTCATATAATCAATTAGAGTTACATACGGAAATCAGGACTATGTTATCTACATGGGTCTTTCTGTGGACATCTGTGATTGTCATCATTTACAAGAGGTTTCCTGAACTCTCTGCCTCAGCTAGCAGAGGGACTATACTTTTATAACGTTGGTGCGCCCAAGGGTGGCCCGAAGGTGGGAGAGAGCATGCCAGACAATAATCTGTGCTGCAGTTGGGCCGGATTCATTCTATGAGTGGTCTCATCAGTTGAGTGGGACTCTAGGTAATAGAGCTCATTCCCTCAAGGAGTCAGGTGATTGGGATCCTAGTCACAAAAGCTGGGGTTCCAGGCAATGCTCCATCACCAAGCAGGAGCTCTGATACTACTGTGCCCCACCTAGGTATACCAGAAACCCAGCTTTGATTAGGGAATAGCAGTAGACATTAGTGTGTAGTATACCAGTTATCTTTTGCTATTTAGCACATCATAGTAAAATTTAGTGGTCTATCACAGTTTCTAGTGGGAGGAATTTGGATGCGACTTAGTTGAGTGCCTCTGGCTTAGAGTCCTTTACGAGTTTGCCATCAAGCTGTTGGCCAAAGATACAGTAACCTAAAGCCCAAGAGGAGCTGGAGATTTCGCTTCCAGGCTCGCTCATGTGGTGATTGGCAGGCCTCAGAAGATCCGCATCCAAGCACAGTCACATAGGCCCTAGCGGTACGCATGCTCACATAGGTGTGGCTCAGTTCCTTACCACGTGGGCTTCCTCATAAGCTGCCAGAGTATACTCTGACACAACAACTAATGATCCAAGAGAGAAAGCGGCCATGGGGGATGAGTACATAGGAGACCACCCCAAAGGGAAGCCAGAGTCTTTTTATAACATAATGGTGGAAGTGAAAATCCATTCCTTCTGGCATATTCTTTTTATTAGATGTGAGTCAGTAAGTCCAGCCTGTACTCAAGGGGAAGGCTTTGCATCATCAGGGCATGAATCACTAGGGGCCATCTTAGAGGCCATCTACCACATCCAGTAATGGTGGTTTATGTTAATTGAATACTAACTGTGTGCAGGTATTGTTGTAAATGCTAGAAAGAGAGAAGCAATAAGGGTTAGAGTCTGGATGATGGACGTTGTGACGTTAGCTCATGTGCAACTCTTAAGTAGTCTCATTGAGCAAACGTCTTCACATATTAACACAGGAATACAGACTATTAAAATACCGTTGTTTACCAGAATTCTTGCCTCTCTCCTATGTGTTTTCAAAGTATCTCCTCTATTGGCTCTACCTCTGGCCTCAAGCCATGCAGAATTTCTTTCAGGTCCCTGAAACATGTGTTCTTGAGGAGCTTCATGCCTTTGCACATTATGTTCCCTACTTTCTTGAATGCCTTCCAGCCCTTCTCCTCTTCAACTCATACTTCATCGTCAGGATTCACCTTCTTCTGTGCAATCTTGGCAGACTCCTTGCCTGTCTCCGTAGGGCATTGTACACAACCCACTCTCTACCGAAACAGCTCTCACACTGGGTGGTGACTATTTATTTACTTGTTCTTTTCCACTAAGCTCTGAGCTCTCTCTAGTGGAAATTCCATGTGGTGTCTTTCGGCACCTAGCAGAGAGCTGGCACATAGTAGGTATCAGAAACTGCGTTGAATGATAGTAACAGATTTTATCTCTAAATGCTGTATGGAACAGAACCGAACAAGCAAACCAAAAGAAGTGGTAGAAGTCATAGCCTCTCTAGACTCAAGGGACAAGAATTTCCCTCACCATCATGGCTGTGAAGTTCTGACAAAGAAGTTGATTAATTGTGATCACTGCTGCTAGTTCACTTATTTTCATTTGGCACTGTGGGGAAAAACAAGTTTTATATGCATGCATGCAAACCAGTAGAAATAGGATATGATTCTCCAGTTTACACAGAGTGTATCTGGAATGCAGAAGCATTTCCAAACCACATGTGACTGACAGGAGCCATGCAAATTGGCTTTCCCTCCTAGCCAGCAAATCAGTGCAACATAGTAAATTTTGATACGCAGGGAACCTGAAAGATTTCATACATTTTCTTTGTGAACAGATTTAAAATCCTAATCTCTATATATACTCTCAAAGAATAGGAGTATTTTTGTTTCTTTATATCAATCCCGACTGTAGATGTGGATAGATCATAATATGAAACCCTCAAATTCTGGGCATAGTGAGAGGGATTCCTGGCTACTTCATTCTTACCCCTTATGACCTGAATTCCATTAATACTAAAATGGGCAAGGGAGAGCTGACAGATGCCTGGCAGTAGAGGATGTGTTGTCCATTTCGTATTTAACCATTAATGACCAGTGGCCTCTCCCTCCTATAGTTCTGCATCCTTAAACCAGCCTGACTGCCCCACAGAATCTCAACTGAAGGCGAATAAACTTGTCTGGCACTCCAGTGGTCTTCATGATTCTCACCTTGGACCCTTTAGCTTTGATCTGTCTCTTCATCTTGTTTCTTGTTTTGCTGTGATGGCTTCCCAATTTATGACCCTTTGGGCTTAGTCTACTGGTAATGAACCATTAGTCTGGAAAACCAAGTTTAGTATTCTTGGTTTTGGCCACTAGTGCTCCCTAAGAGCTCAATTCACTCCTACTCTCTGGCTGTTTCTAGCTCTGGTCACTTTAGGGAGAGGTCCTGCGTAACCTGCCACAGCATCCCATGAGTTGGAGAATCAATCAGGCAGACCCCCCAACCATCCCAAGATCGGGTTGATGGCTTTAGGCAGTGGGAACCACTTTTGTGATTAATGCATTGGGAATTGGAGTGTGCCCCAGATATAATCCAGGCACTCATAGGTTACTTGGCCTAAATGAGTGGATTTGCTTCCAGAAATCTGGACTCTAATTTAATCAGGACTCTTGTATTCTACTTTGGAAATTCACATAATCAATTCTAGAAGAATTTACAGATAGACAAGAATTGCTGATGGGTGTGTGTTTTCTCCTACACCAGAATTTTATTCTTCCAGTTACATGAACAAAATATAATGGAAACATTGATTGTAACTTCTCTGCCCCTCCAGATGGCAGCAGATTCGTCAGATCCCCCAGTGTTGAATCTTCTGAAGATGACCTTGGTTGTCTTCTCCAGGGCCTGGCTGATTACAATGGTTGAAACTTCTGACCGCTCCTCTCTTTGCAACATTTGCGCTTTCCCTCTTAATTGATTTTTCCATCTACCTTCTCTATAAAAGTTTGCAGTGTAATCTCCCAAATAACGGTGCTTCCCTAACTTTTCCTTGTATTTCAAGCAGTTCTGGATTTTTCATAATTTGATGTTACAGAATTCTGTGCATAGCAGCTTGTGAGTCTTTTATCTTTATTAAGATCATACCTTGTGCCAACCCTTTTGCCCCATTAAATGCCTTTGGCTTTGTATTCTACTTTGTCTGGAATTTAAATTTCCATTCCTGCTTTCCATTTGTTTATATTTATTTGATAAATATTGGCATTTCTTTTATTTTTAACATTTCTCTGTCTTCACTGCCAATGAGCCCAGGGCAGATTGCTGCATGGAAGTTTATTCTGAAAATTTATTTCATGGTCCTCAAGCCTCTAGAAGCCTTAGGACCCTGCAGTGTTTTTACCTTTGGAACATTTATCTTCTGGGATTCCATGGCCTTTGCCAGTGGCTCTCCCCCAACCCCCACTCTCTCCCATCTCACTGGACCAAGACCCTTATCCTTCCTGACCTGATGTCTTGAAGTCAGGAAAGGCTGATGAGGACCGATGGATAAAGAACAGATTTATGACTCCTGAAAAGCAGTGCCCAGTTTTCCGGTCTCAAGAGAAGCCAGAGAATGAAGAAAGAATGACCCTTCCCTCTCTTCTTTTAGTATGGCTCTATTCCTTATTTGCTTTTTTTTAGGAAAAAAAAAATGCATGCTTTGGCTTCCAATGATGTTTCTCAATTCAACTCCAATACATTTTGGAATCAGGAGGGAATCCACACAGATTCCAGCTGTCAGTCTTGGTTTTTGATATTGATAAGAGTTTTCATATTTTTTTCTGTATTGTTGGAATTTAACTGGGAAGCCGGGAAAAATGACCTCATAGCATTCTTGTGAGATTAACCGGGAATGATCCATGCGGAGTCTGTCGCACCACGTAGCCCCGGGCAGGAGCACCGCCCATGGTGGCTTCTACACCGCTTCTCATCTTTGTTTGTCTTCATTCTTCCTTCTACAAGGTGTGCCGCTAGCACTTTGTTGCTTCCCAGCTCTAAATCCACTCGCAGCATGTGAATGTGTAATGCTAGAACAGGATTTCATTAATATTTATCCTTTGTTGGCTAATGCAACGTTCAGTTTTGTCAGGAGAGGGTTATGGAGAGACAGTGCAGGAGGAAGGGGTTGGCTTCCCGCTTTCAGTGCGCTTTTCTTTTCTTTTGCTGCTATGACATGACATGTGGTGTAGAGAACAGCTTCCATCAAGTATCGCAGCCACTTGGGCTCCCAGGGTACTTATTTCCGGTTGGCTCTTCATCACCCTTGACCAAAGGTAATGCTTGTTAAGTATCCTACTGTGTATTATGGATTGCCAGCATCCCATTTCTCATTGATAAGGAGCTTCACATACTCAAGTCCGTAGGTACAACCAAACCAATCCCCAAATCCTACCTTTGTGAATCTATCTCCTGGTACCATTTATAGTTCCATTGTATGCCAGTCAGGGTCCAGTCAGGACATAGTAATTAGAATAGGGGAAGTTTAATATAAATAATTATTAACTACAAAGGATTAGCTACTTGGGGGTAAAGAGGTCCCTAATGACTAGAAGAATGGTGGGTAAAGGAAGCAACTATTCCATTTAGGAACAAGGGAAAAGTATCGGAGGAAGGAACAAATGTGGAAGTCTCCCCACCTCAGGCTGTGATTTGGATCTCATTAGGGAGGGCGCAGAGATAGCACACTGGATGGCAGGGAAGTTTGCTGAGGTTTTGTGGGCTGGACCAGCAATCAGGAAGCCATCCACTGGGGTGCTGATCAAAGCTTATTAGGAAGCTCCTACTGGGTCCCTGTTGGGGCTTCTAGGAAGCTGCCATTGGGTAACTGCTGAAACTTTTTGGGAAGTCATCCGCTGGGCATTGGTGAAATGTTCTGCGAAGTCAGTCACTGGGGTACCTTTGAGACTTGCTGGAAAGCTGCTTTATGGTGCTGGCGAAACTTGCGGAGACGTGCAGGGTGTCGCGGAAACTCGTTATGTGGTGAGCACCATTGGATTGACGCTCTGTCAGACATCAAGTGCAGCAGAAGCTGGGAGAGGAAAGCGCGTAGAAACCAAGAAGAAAAGCCCCTTCTTCCTCCAAGTCTCTCCAGTTAACATCTACTGGGAAAGCATGACATCACACTAACTGGCAAAAGAGCACGGTGAATCTCTAGTATCACAAAGCGGCAGGAAAATTCTTGTCAGATAACCCAGAAGAAATCCCTTTGTACTCTTTGCCTTTTCTGTTCCAGTTAAGATTTACTTTAAGTCCCTGGCTTGAGTCCTCAGACCACATTTCAATATAACTTCTAAATAGATTGACCTAACTAAAAATGCATATTTTCTTTTTTTAATGTTTTGAACTTCTCTTAAGTCCAAGGCAAACATGAAGTATAAATACCTCATTAACTTATTCAGTATAAATACACATTCTGATTGAGATGGAAAACAAGTAATAGATATTCATAAATATAAAATTGTAGTGGGTTCTGAGGTTTACCTTAAACTATAGCTTATCAATGCCAAGTATTCTAATCTAAAATTGAATGGGATATTAATCTTTTCAAATGAATGTCCTTGTAGAAACCTGAGTTCTTTCTTCTGTCTCTTGTTCTCATGCTCATTTTTTCTTGTTAACTATATATAGTCATGCTTTGATCTTTTTTATTGTCGTGGATAACTGAAAGTAGATTCGTGTGACAATTTAGGTCTAATAGAGTAGATATGTGTGTAAGTGTAAGCATACACGTTGTGGATGCATTGTTGTATTTTTCCTCAAGTAGAAGAAAGTTTTTGAAAAGTTTTACATTGATTTGTAAAACCACTTCTTCTGTATGGTGTGTGTGTGTGTGTGTGTGTGTGTGTGTGTGCGCGCGCGTGTGCATGTATGTCTGTGTACAGAAAGAGATGGACTATTCATTATTCAAAAATACTTATTATTAAGTGCCTACAATGTGCCAGGAATCATTTTTCAGTTGAGGAAACTAAGACTCAGAGTCTTAGTCCCAATTCACCTTATTTGAGATTAGCAAAACTAAGACTAGAATCTAAGTAATTGGTTTTTAGTAAAGGAAAGTTCTATTATACAAATGGAAAACTGTTTCAGAAATATACCCATGTCTTACTATCATCCAAGAAACCCTGCTACCCTCCCTCAAACTATACTTGGGAAAAAAACACAAGGGAAGAGCAGTGATTCTAAGAGCAAGGTCTTCTCATAGAAATTCCCCTGTCTTGGTAGATGGATTATCTAAGCAACCCTCTTACCAGAGGATGTCCCTCGATTGTCCATTATCTAGTTACACCACATCCATTTTATCAGCAATCCACATCCATCCGTATCTATTCCCAAGTCATTTTCCCTTATTATAAGCCTAAGCCACCTTCAAGGCCGTCTTCTCCATGGCTCAACTGGAATTATTATTCATTAAAGTTTTAAAAATCTATATTCTGATTCTTTTCATAATGTTATATAATTGAGAGTTCATTGTTTTAGCAATTTTGGTCTAGTAAAACGTGGTTATATATATTGTAAGTGTGTGTGAGTGTGTGTGTGTGTGTGTGTGTGTGTGTGTGTATGTGTATGTGTGTATTTCACTTTATGCAAGACAATTTTTTGGAAAAGGTTCATGTGTATTGATTATATAACTAAATTTTAAAATGATTTAACTTTTTAAATGATTGGGCCATTCAAAAGGGTACTATTTTTTAAGTAAAAAATATTTTTGTAAAGAGCACTGTCATCCCCAGGTTTTTTCTTCTTTCTTTCTTTTTTCTGCATAAATCTGCATTTTCTCTATTTACTTAGAGCAAACTAAGCATGAACACATAAAGTCTGAGTCAAGAAAACGTAATGAACACACGTACTGTGCTCTTGTATGAGTCTATATTCAAAGCAACAACTCTTAGAATTTACCTTTTGCATTAAAACATTTGCGATTAGGCTGTTATTATGGATATGTGTTGGAGTTCAGCCTCTGACTCTCCTATACTTAATGTAAAAATACACATATACATAATTAACATATCTGCCACATTTTGTCAACCATGCTTGTGTAAAGAAGACGATCAGGTGGTTTTAAAATTGGGTAATCCCATGGGGCACCTGGATAGCTCAGTTGGTTGAGCATCTGACTCTTGATTTTGGCTCAGGTCTTGGTCTCATGGTTTGTGATTTCAACCCCTGCATTGGGCTCTTGCTCCAGCAGTGTGGAGCCTGCTTGGGATTCTCTCTCTCTCTCTGCCCCGCCCACACACATGAGCTAGCTCTCTCTCTCTCTCTCTCTCTCTCTCTGCCTCTCTCTTTCTCTCTCTCTCAAAATAAATAAGTAAGCTTTTAAAAATGAGTAATCACAGAACAATGTGTATCTGGTTTGGTTGGGAAGGTCTCAGGATGCATAACACCTGCAAATTTATGGACATGTGTACTAGTTTAGTCAACTCTGTTGTCTCTGGCAGTCTGTACAGATTCTGTTTCCTGAAGCTGGGGCTGCAAAACTGAATAATCCAGGGAGAAAAATCAATTAGTTATCCCTAATTTCCTGTCTGCAACTTATGAACTTTGGTAACATGAGGGGCTAATGCTATCTCAGGCTGACTTACCCTAGTTACCTCGTCTCTTTTGACTTCCCTTTCAATGAAACCCTCGTGCTGTGACAAAAAAAGATGGCTTTGGCCTTAGAAAGTTATTCTTGAGAAGATAGAGGTGTTGCCGAGAAGAGAGAGCTTGCATCAGTGAGTCAAGTACAGAAGATTTCTGGATCACCCTCTGTTGTCCTTGGAAAATTCACTATAGGCATGGAATTCTGGTTGGGGGTGGAGGGATGTGGTAGAAAAGAGAGCAACTTTTCCATAGAACTTCACTTTTATGACTTTAATTTTTTCTTACATGTATTTATTTTTGAGAGACAGAGCACAAGTGGGGGAGGGGCGGAGAGAGAGGGAGACACAGAATCCGAAGCAGGCTCCAGGCTCCGAGCTGTCAGCACAGAGCCTGATGCGGGCCCAAGCCCACGAACCGCGAGATCATGACCTGAGCCGAAGTCAGACGTTCCACCGATTGAGCCACCCAGGCGCCCCAAACTTCACTTTTATGACTTTAAAATCCCCAGAGAAGTTCTGGAAGGAAGCGTCTGTGTTTTCCATTTGGGAGATGTTGGGACTCAGGTGTCAAAATATTTCTCCTTGGTTATTCTGTAGATTCTGGGTAGATCTGGGTCTAGATTACAAGGCCTCCAAGCCCCAGTCCAGGGGCACGCAGCCAGAGCACAGCTCAGTGCCTTGGCATTCCATCCCCGTTGTAATCAGTTTGTGAGCTTGGCCTTGGTAATAGGATCATTCCATCTCTATTATCCGTCATTCTGCTTCATGCTTCATTATTCCCTGGAACCCTCATTGCTGCTGCTTTACCGATTCCTATTGTGCTTCAGTTATTTGGAGCTCAGATTTGAAATGCCAACCTTTTCCCTTCCTCCTCTGCCTGGATTGGGCCTCTGTAAACCTGCCGGGCCTCTCCTTCGCCTGCTTATTTCTATGTAGAGCATTCAGATCTCCCCTCACTTTTGATAGCTTCACAAAGTGAAGAGCTCCTTTCTTTCTTTCTCTAGGGGCTACAGGTTAGAGCATTTGCGTTGGCTCCTCATCTTTTATTTGTAGCAGAGGGGTTGCTTTTAATATTCCAGGATGATGGGAAGTGTTCTCTCTTGCTGGGAAAGGCACTATAGAAATGAAATGTGTATTGCATTTCTACTCTTTTGATTATCTTCTTCCCCAAAGCAGTTTAGCAAATTAACACTGAATCTGTTTTTGTTTCTTAAGCAAAGAAAGAATTACAGCTGCTCAATTGTTCCCTAGGTTTCTTGCCTAACTTCATTTTCCCGGAATGATTTGTCCATAAAATAAGAGGAAATGAGGAGAATCCGCTGGTGAGGGTTCTGATTCTTCTGGCCAATGACGGATGGCCTCGTCAACAGTAGTCTGCTTTGGGAGGCATAGTCAGCTGTTTGAGTCTCTTTGACTATTTGTTCTCAGGGGTTATAGAGGAAAAATGAAAAGGTCGTGGACTTAGTCTCATTTAAGTGTTGATGGGTGCATGGCTAGACTATCCTAGAAAGCGTTTATTAAAATATTACCTTGTCTGAGATGATTCTTGGTGGGATGCGGTCTTAGAACTGGTTAGGTAGCAGCTTTTGGTCCAAAGTTATGAATAGGCACAAACAACTTACGAAGACTTGGGGTCTACCTCTAAGGAATAGGCTAGTTTCAAAACAATAATTTTGAAATAATGACTCCTCCATGTCTTATCATGGTGTCTGAAATTCCACCATTAGGAAATATTTTCTTCAAGTCTTGGTGATCTCCAAAGGTCTCTTTAAAATAGTAAACAGCTATTTAATAGAAGTAGAAGTGTTGTAAGCTGTTATCAATTTTTTATAGCAGAACCATTCTCTTATGGACCTTGACAATTCAAAAATAGACCAGGGCCCTGCTGAAATGCAACTTAGGGTAGGCATCTGGAAGCTTGGGGCAGTATGAAAAATAGAAAAAGTGGTTCTGCAAAGAGCGTTGAGTTTAAAATGTCACCTGCTTCTCAATTTTGCTCAGGGCTGGCCCTGTCCTTATGGTCTATATTCATAGCAGCTGGCGGAGAGAGCACAGAAAATAAAAACAAACCAATATTTTCAGGATTCTGTCATTTTGCCAGCCTGCCAAGTAGACAGACACTGTTGACGGATTTGACCATAAGTTCTGGTTGGAATGACTCTCAGGCCGTGTCTGGTTCTGTGTAGCTCTAACCATGGAGGCAGAGGAAGTCTGGGATTGAAGTGTCAGCAAGCCCAACGTCCAGACCCCTGTCTCCTGCTGTTGGCTACATCATCAGTTTCATCACCTGATTTTAGGACAGTCCCTTCCCTTCTTTGGGCCTTCATTTCTCTATAAGCACACAAACCGGGGACATTGCAAGGCGTGGGAGAGCTAGGAGGAAGAAAAGAACAGAAGGGAGTAACGTTCCAAATCTGATGTCAACCAAGGACTGACAAATCCCCGGATTATGAGATGATGGGAACAACGTGAAGCTTCTGTTGGGGAGTCCAGAAACTTTCTGGGGAAAGGAAGCCAAGGGGGAGAGGGAGATTCCCAAAGGGGCCCAGCACGTGTTTTATGTTCTACTTCTGCGTTATTATGGTATTTGGTCTTAGTCCACTGTTCCTGGCTCAAAGCTCCCAAACCCTTGGAATTTCTTAAGTGTTGAGAGTGATAAAGGTGTCTTTTGTTATGTGAATGAGGTGACTTTTGGAAAAACACTTCAGGATGGGGCTGGTTGTCTGTGAAGCCAAACACATGATTAGAGGGTTAGAACTTTCAGTCTTTCCCTCTGACCTCTGGAGAGTGGGAAAGGGCTGAAGGTTCAATCAATCAACCAAGCCTATGTAATGAAGCCTCCATAAAATTCCAAAAGGCTGTGTTCTGAGAGCATCTGGGTTGGTGAACACATGGAGACTGGGGAGGGTGGCACGCCTAGAGAGGGCATGGAAGCTCCATGTCCTTTCCCCATGCCTTGTCCTATGTATCTCTCCTTCCGGCTATTCCTGAGTTGTATTTATTACTTTATATATAATAAACTGGTAACCAGTAAGTAAAATGTTTCTCTGAGTTCTATGAACAGCTCTAGCAAATTAATCAAACCTGAGGAGGAGGTTTGAACCTCTGATTTATAGCCAGTCAGTCAGAAGTACAGTAAAGCCTTGGATTGTGAGTAACTTGTTCTGTGAGTATTCCACAAGACAAGCAAACATTTCTAATAAACTGTAACTTGATGAACAAGTGATGTCTTGCAATATGAGTAGTACGTGATGCTGAACATCGCATGAGCACAGCTGAGTCAATGGTTCTTGATACTTGTTTTGATACACAAGTGCTTTGGATTACAAGCATGTTTCCCAAACAAATTATGCTCGCAAACCAAGGTTTTACTGTATAGGTAACAACTTGGGTTTGTGACTGGTGCCTGAGTGGGACTGATTTCTTAACTTGTGGCATCTGATGCTTTCTCTGGGCAGGTAGTGTCAGGATTGAGTTAAATTTTCAGACGTCCTACCGGCATCCCAGTGTGGGAATCTGCACGCCCCCCGCCCCCCGCCCCGGCCACTATATTGGAGTTGGTTAAACACCTGTTTAACTTTTATGTGTGAATTTCACACTCGTTCAAGGTGCTGGCTCGCAAATCCTCAAGACCTCAGTTTACACAGCTTATGAATAGCCACAGAGAAGTCATGCTACCCCTTCTTCCTGCCTTGTAGGAACTGTTCTAGGAATGATGTGGAATGAAACTCATGCCCACTAATCTTCATTCGCAGGACTGTGCTGCTCCCTCACTTGACTACATGTGTTTCACAAGTCCTCGGGCTGGGCCTATGAGTGTGGCTGGGGAAGGGTCACCCCCAGATTAATAGTTTCATTGGTACCCAGGGATGAAGGGTTGGTAGGACAAGAGTCCACAGTACAATCATTTGGGTGCTCCAGTGATCACTCCTTGTTAGGAACTGCCCCCTGTGGAGATGGTTACTGCCTTTGAAAACTGGAAATATATACATACATATGTGTATGTGTGTGTGTGTGTGTGTATATATATATATATATATATATAAAATTTATGTTTTTATAATTCACACACACATATATGTTTTTCTTTCTTTCTTTCTTTCTTTCTTTCTTTCTTTCTTTCTTTCTTTCTTTCTTTCTTTCTTTCTTTCTTTCTTTCAGAGTACAGGTGGGGAAGGGGCAGAGAGAGGGAGAGACAGAATCCCAAGCAGGCTCACGCTGCCAGCACAGAGCCTGATGCAGGGCTCAGACCCATGAACTGTGAGATCGTGACCTGAGCCGAGATCGAGAGTTGGATGCTTAACCGACTGAGCCACCCAGGCACCCCATATTGTTGTTATTTCTGATGGGTGATTCTGTTTCCCTGATGCAATGCTAGGGAAGCATATCCTCTACTAATTAGCCAACAATTGTTTTGACTCTTCCTTTGGTATTCCACATATTTTATAATCTACATTAAAATCATGGGTTCTGAAACTTGGTGAGGCAGGGATTTTGAAAGGGAGCGCTTTTGGCTGCGTGAAGTAAATCTGTTTCTCTTTAGAAGGACAGGGGGCATTTGGATGGGACTTCTAGTGTTACAGCCAGGCATGGTAAAAAACTGTGCCCAGAATTAGAAATGAGTGAAGCAAATTACCCGGTACTGGGGTCACCAGAGTCCAGTCCTGAACTTACAAATAGGTCACATTCTAGGAAGAGATGGACCTTTCCCAAAAGGCCAACTTTGGGGCAGAACCTTCAATAGAGAGGCAGGGGAACCTCTGCTTTCTTCAAAATACAGGAATGGAAGAAGTCTGCTTAGTGCAGTAATTCATCATTTCTCTGTCACGAGGGAAGAAACAATTACTATCAAGATCTCTGTTTCCTCTCAGATGAGAATCTTCAGAGGAGAAGAACTTGAATTAATTTTCCCTTCCTAGTTGGTATTGTACTTGAGGAAAAGCCCCCTCAAAGCACTAGCACTGTTTTGCCCAAGATGGCTGATGGAAATATACTTGACATTTATGCTTGTTCCTGTCCTACAAAGAGAAACATGGAGCCAGAGTGACGAGGAGGTAGAATGGGCAGCCAGAGTAGAGACAGTATCTTTTTGTATTGGTTTGGAGAAACAGCAAAGCTCTCTAAGGACGGATGCTATTATTATTATTTGGTTTTGTTGTTGGTGGAGGCAAGATTAATGAGGACTCTGTCCCTTCCAGTCCACTCTCCATTCTGTACATTGCACTTCTATCTGCTGGCAAATCTGGAGCATACATTCCTTCTTAGCCCACAGCCTCTTATTTCAATAAGAATCAATAAAACACAGTAGGGGAATGGCGAGAAATCTGATCCTCTTTACTATTTAACCTTAAAAGAGCTGTTTCTGCAGAAACCACTGGGATTGCTGTTTGGTCAATGGTGGTACTTCTTGGATAAATGAATTGCAATGTTTTGTTTAACTAAGCAACTGAAAAGTTGGGACATTAAGCAAAAACGTACACTGGGCAAGAAAGATGGTCAGAAACTCTTTCTTGTTCTCTACCACATCCTGCCCATTCATGGGTTTTCTGTACTCCCACCCCAATACCACCATCACCTCATCTAGGAAATTAAATATCATGTTAGAGCTGGAAGGGACCTTTAAGAGAACCTAGTTCAAACCCATCATTTTACAAATTTGCAGACAGAGGGCCAGAGCAGTTAAGAGACTTACCCAAGGTCCTAGAGGTAAGCAGGGGCAAGCCAAGACCTGAACCCAGGTCACATTGGCCTTGATCTCCTACTTTCTCCATTACACCATGCTGTTTGTCAAACGTGTGTTACAGATGCCAGACAGTTTCTCCTAAACTAACCTAGATTCCAGATATCAAATTGTGGTCAGCTTTTTCTGGCTGCTTACGGGAGGGTGGGATGTTGACTTGAGAAGAGTCCATGAGCTGATGTCATTCTGATTTTGAGTTTGAGCCAAAGCTTAATTAAATGTGTCTTTGTTGTTATATTGTAGTCTTAGTATTCTGGAATACCCCATCGTTTCTTTCGGGCTCATTTTCCTCATCTCTAAAACGAGGAATTTGAGTTGAATTATGTTTAAGGCCCGTTTTACTTTTAACAAGCTATGGTTCCTCCAAGATCATTGTTAAAAGTCACCCCCAAGCCCCCCAAAATTCACGCTTAAGCAAATGGGGTCTTTAGCACATAATTTCCATTAGGCCTCACACGGGAGAAGCAAGGTTTCACTGTCCACTCTTATTGAGTCTGGAGTATTGTTGCAGTCTGGTGAAATTCCTCCGTGGTGGCTCAGACCCTCAGGGGATCCTTGGACCAAAGCTGTGGGCAGAAAAGCCAGGACTTCACCCATTTGTCAGTAACTGCCCAGCATCCCAAATGTGGACCCTGGCTGGAAACTAGGCCAACTTCCTTCTAGTGGCCTCAAGAAATGTAAAACTAAAAAGAGGTGCCTGATTTGGCATAGCCTGGGGGACAGCTCGTGGTGTACCCTGTGTGGGGTCTGTGTGCTCCCTCTGCAGAGAATGATGTCTGCTTTCTGGGGTCGGCCTTACCCTGTTCCTCACCAACCAGTCACTACGAGGCAGAGCCAGGCTTTGGGAACTTGCCTGTAAGTCTGTCTTCAAATATGGATGTGGGCTCCTTTCACTAAAGGTTCTCTAAATTTGTTAGTTATAACTTGGGAGACCCACATATAATGAATTTTCTGCAGCTCTCAGTGGTCGGTAGGAAATGGAGATTTTGTCAAAGCACTGAGAGTGCTACCTTGCCTGTGTTCTGTTTGTCAAGCATTGGAGGTAACTTTCCAGAATATCTCTTTCGCCTTTCCAAATTCTAGTCCTTCACTGAGGTCAAATCATATGCAATGATAAAACTTTCTCTGAAACAGCCTTGAATTTATAATCAGTAACACATGATTTTATTATTCTCTCATCAGCTATATTGAAAGCTTCTTCAGAACAGGAAAAGTGTTGCATACTTTTGATCTATCTTATGGCTTCTACACGACAATATGTACTTAATACATTGACATGTAATAATCAAGCAGTGGGACCAGGTTCTCCTCCTGGAATTGGCCTTGTTATGTTATAGTCTTGGCTTCTGGAATTTACTGACATATCATTCGGGTTACACATACCAGACCTTTGTGGCGCCGGTTTTCGTTCCTGGTGAGCAGCAAACGCTGCGCAACTTATAAAGTCACAGATGCTAAAATGCCACCACAAGCCTTGAGAATCAAAATCTCCAGAGGACAAAGCCTGGGTATCTGTGTTTTGAAAGCTGCTCAAACGAGCCGGATGTACAACCATGATTGAGGCCTGCCTCCTGCGGGCCGCTCCTTCACGAAACTGCTGACAGAAGTTTCTCAGGTACCGGCGTCACTCACAGACCCAACCAACAAAGGAAGCACCCACATCACTGCAGTAGGATGGTATTAGGATTGCGCCTGGGTGCCCACGAGCAGGTTACGTACAAGAGGAAGATAGCCCAGAGTAAAGGTACATATTGTACAGGGATTCCTCACTGAAAGCATTTAAAAAAAAATTTTTTTTTAACATTTATTTATTTTTGAGACAGAGAGAGAGAGCATGAACAGGGGAGGGTCAGAGAAAGAGGGAGACACAGAATCTGAAACAGGCTCCAGGCTCTAAGCTGTCAGCACAGAGCCCGACGCGGGGCTCGAACCCACGGACCGCGAGATCATGACCTGAGCCGAAGTCGGCCGCTTAACCGACTGAGCCACCCAGGCACCCCTGAAAACATTTTTTAAAACGCTCCAACACAATGACCTTGGGGAGTGAGGACCAGAAGGGAGAGAGTGAAGGCTTATCAGAGAAATGGAGAGACAAAAAAACAAAGCTAGAGTTATGGGTAGGTGGTCATCTACAAAGTGTGATTTTTAAGGGCCTATCGACTTAAAATTCCATCATGAAAAACTCATCCCTTTGACTTAAAACTTTATCTCCTGTTAATGTGGAAGTACCTGTGAATCACATCTGGGTGGGCTCATCATATCCTTACCTGAGAACACATTGTGATGGGGTATGGGGAAAGATCTGGAAAAAATGGGTGGAAGGCTGAGGAGCTGTTGCCAAAGGAGGAAACATGCAAAGCAGGTCATCTCGCAGATGGCGGCAGCTGGACAAATATTGACAACTTGATTTGCTGTCATTTAAAAAGAAAACGTCTGGAAGCTAAGATGGACCGTGGAATATTCTATATTTGCCCCTGACTGCCCTGCTGAGGTGAGGAGCTTCTTGGCTCTCCCTGGCCAATGCTGCTAGCTCCTGAATTCAGAAGAAGGCAACAGGAGAGCAGCCGCATCCCCCTGGGAGATGGCCTCGTGGTCTAGGCTGGCCAGAGAGCCAGGGCTCTGAGCTCCAGCCCGAGGGTTTTCCTCTGACTCGCTGTGTGGCCCCTGGCCAGTCTCCTGAGCAGCTTAATTTTCCTTGTGTGTCAAACCAAGATAAACACCTAACTTCCCACCTCTCTGGGGCATTGTAAGATTTCGCCCCTGCCACTTTCGTTAGCATTTGTCCAAAGACCAGAAGAAGAAAGCTCCTAGGAAGTTTTAAGACAAACCGTTTTGACTCTTAGCATTATCCTTCTGAGAGGAGAGCTCGTGTAGCGCTAGGTGGAAAGGAGAAGGTATGGGGAGGGCGGGAAAATGGAGGACGCAGCTCCACTCGGAAAAGCAGTGTTTGCGGTGGAAGAGAAACACGAAAGGGGGGGGGGCGGTTGGGGTGCAGGGGAGAGAATTCTACAATTGGTACCAGATGCCATCAGAAGCTAACGACCTGACAAACACCGTCCTCATAAAACAAATTCCTTAAAAAGGAAGCAAATGGAAATGTAAGCTAGTGAAGGAATTTGCAGCAGCTGCCCTAAAACCATTTCTCACTTCATAAACAGGTCTGGGTTTGGTGCCTTTTTTTTTTTCTTGGTCTTATTTCATGCCACACTTTCCCCCTCTTCTGTGCTCCCCTCTTCCGTCTCACTCTTCCTCCTTTGCTGCCAGTGCTGGAAGGACTTCTTACACCGGTAGCCTAGCAACAGCGGTGAACGGAACCCCATCTTGACAGAAGGAGGCTCATTCAGAGTATTTGCTCTGTGTCTTATCTCGGCACGCATTTGTCCTCAACGATGACACGGATTAATTAATTGGCTGGAGTCAGTGACAAACAGCACGTGCTATTTCACATTAATTTCCTGGCAACAAGCTGACAGGAACCAGAACTGTTAATGACTCTGTTTTCTAGTACTCTCTGTTTACCAGGCTGAAGAAATATTACTTTCTTGTGGACATCAAGGAATGCAGCAGCATCTATGAAACTTGGAGCTCTGTAGCATCACTAATGAGGTGTATTGATCTCATCCCATGGAGGATGGTCAGGTTTCAGATCCCTCATCCAGAGAGGTCAATAAAGACTCGGGGACAAAGATTTATTTCCTGTACTGCATACCCAATTATCAGCACTGGATTTGGGGGAATTTATGTTGAGAGTTAACAGTCCCTACCCCCTAATTCATATATTCCTCCCTCCAACACGCTCCGTGGAATGAATCTGAGGGAAACCATACCACTGAAGGGAATGCTCAGGACTCAGAGGATTAAAAAAGTTTCTTTCATACCACTCAACTCTAATACCTCTATCCTATACCTAATAAGCATAGATAAAGAATGTCACTGACATATGACTTAAATCCTAGGGGTACAAGATAAGAGGCAGCAACTTTTGCATATTCAGATCAAATCCATCCTTTTTGGATTAGTGCTTTTTTGGTTTTTAAGTTTTATTTATTTATTTTGAGAGAGAGAGAGACAGCGTGGGCAGGGGAAGGGCAGAGAGAGGGAGAGAGAGAATCCCAAGCAGGTTCCATGCTGTCAGCACAGAGCCTGATGTGGGGCTTGAACTCATGAACCATGAGATCATGACCTGAGCTGAAACCAAGAGCCAGATGACACTCAACCAACTGAGCCACCCAGGCACCCCTTGGATTAGTGCTTTTAAAATCAATTCTCATTTATTTCGAGGTGGTATGTGCATATTCAGTGACCTTTAATTTTTCACTTTCTTGTATTTTCCAGCTTTTTAATAAAGTCATTGGCTGTTAACAGAATTCTAGGACCATTGACCATAACAGAATTCTAGGTAGAGCAAATTAACGATGATGAGAGTCACAGTATCCTTTCAACTAATAATATTTGACACCACTGACAACAACATCATGAACAAGAAAATATAGGAAAATATCGAGTTGGTCACCTCAACTAGACTATGATTTCCTTCGGGGCATGATACTTATTGTACCCCCGGTACTCAAACGAATACCTTGCCAACAGTAAGTGTGCAGTAGATGTTGATTGGTGAATGAATGAATAGGGGCAAGATGGTTGAATGACTGTTTGATGATAATACTTTTGTGTTTCGGATTCCCGTCTGTCATTTGAAAATTTAACAAATTACCCATTTTAGTAGCCATTGACTGACTTTGCTGTGCGAACACATTTAAGTCAGCCAGCTTTTATTGTGTTTGCTACCGCAAGGTATATGGTGAATATAAAAATGGGTCAGAGTCGGAATTTGTCTTCGAGAAGGTCATAATCTCGTTGGGAGTTTGAGCACTTAGGAGATACTCAGATCCTAATTGCCTTGTAGATCCAAGGATGGAAAAATTAAAGAATAAGCAGATGCGTACATGACTATAATATAGGATAGAGTAATAGGAGTGTTAGAGGGAAATTATTTTTAAAATTTCCCTGGGAGGTTCACAGGAGGAAAATGCCTGAAGGGACTTCTTGGAGAAGAAAGTCCTTTTAGAAATCTCGACAGTTTGAGCAAAGCTACAGAAATGGGAAAACCAAAAAGTATGGATTGCTAACAGAAAACAAGCCACTGAGGGTGGGACTTGGGCCACCAGCAGTGGAGCAGTAAGGGGATTTAGCCTGGGAACCATAACACCCTGTGGGATATGTGCCTTTATGATCCTCCTCTTATGAGGGAAGGAGCTGAAACACTGGGGAATGAATAACTCAACCAAAACACACAGGTAGTAAGTGGCGGATCCAGGATCCAAAGTCAGACAGTATGGGGCCATGCCCTAATTTTTCATCTCTACACTGCTGCCGTGGGAAGAGGGCAATGCTCGTTTTGCTCTTGCTGCTGTTATGGTCCAGACTGAGTCACCCTGAACCTGGGGAGTTAAGCTCTGTCACCCATTCTTGGTTGATTGGCCCTAGAGCCCTAGGCAGTGGTCCTGCTCTGCTGAGATGATGTCCCTGAAGCACCTAGCACAACGTCAGGCACAAGGCAGGGATTTAGTATGTGTGAGTTTCCTCTTCCTGTCATGGGCTCCGTTTCTCATTAGCCGGTGTGGACGTTCAGTGGAGGGTAGTGCTATGGCTACAGTTGTCAAAAATATTTCCACACCAATCAGTGAATAAATGTTTCCTTTTCTGCCATCTCAGATACCCCAGACCTTTCATGTAGGGCCCTCTGGAATCCATCTGTAATCAAACAACTGAAAGGTCAGCGTGTGACACAACCAGGGGCCCCCAGGATCCGCTCCTGATCTGGGTCTGCTCTGATTGTTTGGGACCCAGTGGTACCGGTGGTTAAACATTTCGAGGATTGCTCTCTAATCTACCCATTTCTGATGCCATCCAGAGCTCTTGGGATACATTCCCCACCTCGTCCTGTCACCATTTTGTCCTCCTGGAAGAGCCGTAGGAAGTCGTTTAATCATTCGTGACCCGTTAGCTGATTATCGTTCTTTTTCATTTTATGTCACACGGTTCCAGGTCATACGGAAGGAGGTGATGAGTTCAGTGTTGGGTCTGGAGAAAAATCGTTCTCTTTGGTTTGGAGGCACTTTCCAGACGGGAAGCTGCAGAGTCTTTGCTGTCGCCCTCTGGTTTGGAGTCAGTCTAAGATGCTTTTGTTTCTGTCATCCCCAGCTGTGTCCACCGGCCCTGTGGGGAGCAGGGCAGCTGTGCGCCATTGCTGCTTGATCATGCGGATATGGTGAACTGTACCTCTGGTGGCCCAGGTCACATGAAGTGTGCTATCACCTGTCAAAGGGGGTTTGCCCTTCAGGCCAGCAGTGGGCAATACCTCAGGCCCGTGCAGGTGAGTTGAAAACCCATGGTCATCGAGACCAAGCTCCTGGGGAGGGAGGGTACCCACACTCCTTCCCCGGGCTGAATTGGGGAAAGGCAGGTGTTTTAAAATCATTTGGAAGGAAAGGTGAGGATTCTAACAAGCAAGGAGAGCACAGCTTCACAGAAATGCAAGGTATATAAGAGCACGTGCAGTTCTCATCAACTAGGGTGCCGGTTTCTCTCGCGCAGACAGTAGGTAGGGATACTTATCCCATCCTCCTTCCTTGTTTCTGTCTTCCCGTCAGAAATTATGGTCCCACTTTTGACTTCAAGATGAGAATGCTACACCTTAGACTTGTCCACAATTTGTAAATAAGATAGGTTGTAATCAGCTTGTCTGTGGCTCATGGTTTGACCCCCGGACCTCCTTACAAGAAGGTTGGAGAAAGAGTCTGATTTTCTTCCCTGTGTTACTGAGGTGGGGGTTATATCATGGTTCTACCTTTTACCTAATTTTCCACCGTCTGCAAGGTACCGTATTAACCATTTCCAGCATTTGGAGGGAGTAGAACATGTTAGTTAAGAGCGTGGCTCATGTGACAATCGCAGAATGAAATTTTGGCTCCACTGTTTATTAGTTGTATAATTTTTGGTAAAACCAAGCTTTCTTCCATGTTTGTGAAATAATGAGGACAGAAGTATTTATGTCACTGAGTTATAATGATGACTGATGGGAAATAATTTAAAAGCTTCTAGCTAAGGGGCGCCTGCGTGGCTCGACTGGTTAAGTGCCTGATTCTTGATTTCAGCTCAGGTCGTGATCTCACAGTTCGTGGGTTCGAGCCCCATGTCAGGCTCTGTGCTGACAGCAAGGAGCTTGGGATTCTCTCTCACTCCTTCCCTCTCTGCCCCTCCCCAACTTGTTCTTTCTCTCAAGATAAATAACTAAACATTTTAAAAAATTTAAAAGCTTCTAGCTAAATGATAGGCACACAGCACTCTGTTAAGCTGCCATGACTATGAGCATGATAATGTATTCTCAACTAAGACTTCTGTTTTCCATCTTTCCTTTAGGGAGCTTTCAATACTCTGCAGAGGGATCTTTAAACTTGAAATCAACCATTAGAAAACCATGACCATAATATGAGACAAAGGATGCATTAGGGAAAAGATAAAGGTGCTTGAGGAGAGGACCAGAAAGCCATGGTATGATCAGGAAAAAATGGATGCAAGCCTGGTGGTCAGGTGTCAGTGGTGCCCAAGATTGGAATCTTTTGCCTTTTGTACCAGTTGACTACTTAGTAGGTTGTAGATTCACGGAAAACCCTCACTTGCTTAGAGATAGTCTGAATTTAAATACACAAGAGTTGGCTTCAGATGGTTTAGGTTCTTCATAGAGAAACAGTTTTAATATACCTTGAGGCACCAACTCCTCGGTCCGTGATGCTTTGGTCAGAAAGGCAGAGCTCTTATTACCTATTCTTAACCCAGCTTAACTCACACTAAAAAAGATAGAGGGAATGCAAAGGAATTGAGTAGGGATTAAATACATTTGTGTGATAGGTAAAGAGGGGGAGAGAAGAAAAGACAGTGTTTGCAATGTGTTAAAGTTAGGAGCAAAGTCAAGACAAAATGGGCAATATTTAATGAAGGCGAAGCCAGGAGAAAAACCAGGCAATATAGGCAGAGTTTGAGACAGATGCTGTGATTGTTGTGGTTTGAGACAGGCTTCCAGGCTGCGATCAGTGTGTGAGGGGCAGGGTCTGGGTTGGGAGGAGGAAGGTGGGAGCTCACCTTTGCCAACCATATGGTGGAGTCAGCAAACACAGCTCCTGTCACCCGAAGCTGGCCCCACTGAGGAAATTCTACGATCCCGGCTCGTGAACACAAGACAGTGGGGAATATTTGCTTTTTGTTGACACAAGAACTGAAACTAAACAGAAAAATGTGTCTGGCTTTGACTTGGGTCCTTCTGGCAGGCAACAGGGAAGCACTGGGAAGAGGGAGGAGCAGCTGGCCAGGAGCGAGTGTCAGGGGTGACAGGTGCTTTCACCAGTCATTGTACCTTTGGCTTTACTGCCACTGTGGTCTCCTGGCGGCATGGCTGCTGAGCCGCAGAATCTCCCCGCTCTCTCTCTGACCTGTGGTAACCCATTGGCTGGAGGGACGGCTGTGCTCTTTCCCAAATAAGCCGTGAACTTCCAGGCCTCTTGGTTTCTGCTCATTCTGTTCTCTTCACTCTGGACTCTCTCTTCTCCTCTACCCCTCTGCTGCTGGGAAGTCCTGCTCATCCTTCATAGGCCAGTTCCTGGGCCCCCACCTCTGGGAACCTCCCTGCAGACACTTACCTCCTGCTCACAGAGGGGCGCTTCCTCCTCTAGCCCCGCCCCCACGTGCCATCTCCCCGCCACAAAACAAGCACCTAGATATGAGAGGGCTGTCTCCTTTTATATTTTTATATTTTCTGTCTTCTTGGTCCCCATTTGCTCCTTCTTTTGTTTTGTCGTTCGCATCCTTTGTAGCGTGTTCTTCAAATCGTTAGAGGAGGGAGTAGGCTGTAACGTATAAAAATGTTATCTCTTGCATTTTCCTTCCTTGTTGCCTTTCGTCCCTTCCTCTCTCTCTCTCTCTTTCTTTCATTCCATACTTCCTCTTTGGTTTTCTGAGCTGTTGTTTCAGCCTGTGATTTGCCGTGCTGCTAGACGATGAGGTCCTTGAGGGTGTCTTGTGTATCCCAACCTACACAGAGCCTGGCCCTTTCCAGGGGCTCAAGAAATGTCTCTTCATTTATTTAGTGAGGATGAACCCTAGGGCCACCCAACAAACATGACGGGCTCAGGGAACTGGAATCTCTCCAGTTTAACCACAGGTTTGGAAGGTGCCTTGTGGGCATTAATTCTTGGCCGTTCTTGGATACTCTGCCCAGCAGAGATACGTACGTTCATAGCATTATCGATTGGCTCACCCTCCAGGGTGTCAGCAGGAGCTGGATGACGTGCTCTGAAGGGGGCAGTGTGAGAGACTTTAATACAGAGACTACCTATGAAGGCAGGGTGCGGGGAAATCATAAGGATATGGTGCAGAATCCCAGGGTGACGGGGTGACATCACCTATAGGCCTGAAGAGTCGACTGCAGGGAGCAGTCAACAGAACCCACAGGAAGAGAGTGCAGGAGAGGATGGAGAGGGCCACCAGAGGACAAAGCCGGCCGGCAGTAATGCCCTAGAGAGGGAGCAGGAAGAATGAGCACCCTGACCTCCATTTCCTTCCTGGCTCTGCAGTCTCCCACCTGAGTGTGCTAGGTGTTGGGGCCAAGAACAGTCAGAGGAATGAAACCCACAGGGGCACAGAACACGGCGGAGGAGGGCACAGAGTGGATCCAGGAGCCCATGGGGGGAAGCCACGAGTTGGGTGGGAGGAGTGTCTCCACTTCATGATCCTCTTACACTAACAGGGGCGGTCAGCAGCCGCCCACCTGGCTATTGTGAGACTGTATCAAAGCCAATAGGGCACGAAGGGGGAGCGAGGCAAAATAATTTGGTCTGTTGTGAATGTTTGCACCAGTAATCACTGGGACTCTTCCAAAGCTTGGAAACTGCTTTGATAAGCCTTTTCATGTGACCTTGATGGAGGAAAATTCTCCGTTTCCAGAAGGAAATTCTGCTCACCTGTTCCTCTGGGCACTGGGACCGGGCTGTGAGCTGCATGCCCCTTGATTGTGGCATTCCCGACCCATCTTTGGTGAACTACGCAAACTTCTCCTGCTCAGAGGGAACAGACTTTCTGAAGCGCTGTTCAATCTCCTGTGTCCCACCAGCCAAGCTCCAAGGTATTGTCAGCCAAGCAGGAACCGAACGCAAGTCCTCTTCAGCCTCTCACTCTTTGGGGGTTCTGTGGGGGGGTCTTTCTTCCACCCTAGTACTCTTCCCATTTTCTCTGCTGTGCCACCCTCTCCTGATAACACCACCAAAGTCCCAAAGGGCAACGCTTTTCTTTGTCCCGATGACATGGAAAGATGCCCTGTCTCAAGTCTCATTAATGAAAGACACTTAGACTTCCCTGTTTTTATTTGGTTGTATGTCCTCTGGAAACAAGCTGAGTAACAGTTGCCTGATCACATTAATAATTAAGAAACGCTTTACGATGCACATTTTTTACTTAACATTTACAACCTTCCTCTGCGTCAGGTGCTTTTAGTTCTATTGTATAGGTAAGAACAGAGTTGCAGGAATCGCCCCTGGCTGTGCTGAAAGTAAGAGCTGAAGATGGGAGAGAGCCTGCTCTGACCCCGCACTTACTCTTCACCTCTTCTCAGCCTTTGGTGTGCCTAACAAGGACCCAGGAGGCTTGTTACAAATGCAACTTCCTGGGCCTAATGCTGCCAGAGCCTGATTTAGTAGGTCTGAGGTGCATTCGTGATGTTACTGTGGGAAGTTCATGGATTGCATTTGGAGGGACCATGAATGGCCCTGGGGCATAGAGTGTGGTGTTTATGTACAGAACTCTGCATCCAAACTGCCCGAGTTCAAACCCTGTGTCTGCCGCTCTGGCAAGTTACCTGAACTCAATTTCCCCACCTGCAAAGTAAGAGATAATGATGGTATCTATTTCAGCGGGTTGCTTCAGGTGTGAAGTTTATGCAAGTGTCGTAAAATGCTTAGAACAGTGCCTGGCATATAAGCCCTCCCAAGGTGTCTTCTCTGACACCTTTGCTTTCCACAATACTGCCACTAATATATTTTTGTTATTTGTAGTTGGGAAGGGAGGTAATGATTTAGCCGATAGCTATTCTTCCACTCTGGTCAGAAAATACCTACCTGACCTCCGTTCTGTGTAGGAGATCACAGGAGATGCTCAGTGGGGGAAAGAGAGATAGCATGAACACTGGACCCGAGATGTTAGAGACGATTCTCAACAAAGAATTATGTGACTTCCTGAGAACACCGACAGTTTGACAGGTTTTTGTTCTTTTCTGCTGAGCGTTGGTTTCCAGACTCTGCCCTGAGCATCCTGTGCTTTTCTTTCCTGGGGTCAGGACTGAACCCATGGCTGACTTGTCTTGAAGACGGGCTCTGGTCCCTCCCAGAAGCCTACTGCAAGTTGGAGTGTGACGCGCCCCCTGTAATCCCGAATGCCAGCCTGCTCTTGCCTCACTGCCTCCAGGGCAACCATGACGTGGGCTCCGTCTGTAGATACGAATGCAAACCAGGCTACTACGCCAAGCCGAGTGCCGAGGGTAAAGTCAGGAGGTAAGCTGGGTTGTTTCTGGGTCTTTGCAGTTCTCTCTGCCCTCGAGCTTTCACTTGTAAATCCCAGACCATTGTTTTGGAAATAATATTAAGATCTTCCGGTTGTCCATTGCTTGTTGTGTTTGTTTTTCTGTATAATCTCTCTTTACCTGCACAGGTGTATTCTCCAGGCAGACAGGTTGACCAGGTGTGCTTTCTGTAAAAATATTCTTTCCCAAAGGAGTTCCCATCAGCCTCACTTAGGGCTTTTTATTTGTTTGTTTGTTTATATTTTTTAAGTTTTAAATTTTTTAAAATGTTTATTTATTTTTGAGAGAGAGAGAGAGCCAAGTGGGGGAGGGGCAGAGAGAGAGAGAGAGAGAGAGAGACAGAATCTGAAGCAGACCCCAGGCTCTGAACTGTCAGCACAGAGCCAGACGTGGGGCTCGAACTCACGAACCATGAGATCATGACCTGAGCTGAAGTCGGATGCTTAATAGAGTGAACCACCCAGGCACCCCCCTTAGGTGCTTTTTAAAAGAATCTCTGCCCTGGGGGCGCCTGGGTGGCTCAGTCGGTTAAGTGTCTGACTTCGGCTCAGGTCATGATCTCACAGTTCATGAGTTTGAGCACTGCGTTGGGCCCTGTGCTCACAGCGAGGAGCCTGCCTCAGATTCTCTGTCTCCCTCTCTCTCTGCCCCTCCCCTGCTCTGTCTCTCTCAAAAATGTTTTAAATAAACATTAAAAATAAATACATAAAAATATCTCTGCCCTAATTACTGTTTTCCTTGAAAGTAAGTGTTGGGAGCTTCCCAAGTGTTACGCGTGTCGCCCAAATCCAACTGTGGGCAGAACATCCTCATCAGGACGGTTGGGAATTTATGATTGTGGCTCTAGGAGAAACTGCCTGGGCTGGTCCCCAGTCCAGACATTTATTACCTCTGTGATGCTGGGAAGGTTTCTTTCTCCGCCTCCGTCTTTCTCATCTGTAAAACAAAGACAGTAATAATAATACCTATCTGATAGGGCTTGTGTGGGGACTAAATTGATTAATTAAGTAATTAAGCATAAGGTTTGGTAAATTTATTTTAAAAACATAAAACTCAATACATATTAGCCATTACTATCATTGTAGTCTGTCTGCCTTCTCCTTCCCGGGCTCTGTGTGCGCGAACACTCCTAGAACATTCCCAGACCTAGGGAAACCGGGAGCCTTTCTGCTGATCAGAAAGAACAAAAGCCTCGCGGCACCCTTTAAGAGGAAAGGCTCTGAAGAGAGTCCTGCTGGGCTTCAAATCCCAGTCAGCCCCTTTTTTTTTTCAGCTGAGTAACCTCAGGCAAGTTATGTAGCTCTTTGGGTCTCCTTGGTAAGTTGAAGATAATGGCCACATCAGTGTTGAGGTGAAGATGGCAGGAAATAATGCACCCCCCTCCCCTGCCTGCCATGTGCCAATGGCTCAATAAAGGGTTTCAGAAAAAGAAGGCTTTTCTGAACAAACAAAACAAACAAAAAGCTTTCAGAAAAAGGAAACTCCTTTCACTCAGTAACTAGTAGCCATACTTTCCCTATCATAAATTATGTGGTATAGGAGAAAATCTAGTTTGTTTCTTACCGAGGACTTAATTAAAAGTCTCCCCATGGTAGGTATTTTTTTAAAGATGGATTTTTCAAAATATTTTTAAGAATATTTTGCTTATTTTTGAGAGAGAGAGAGAGAGAGATGGGGGGTGGGGGAAAGGGCAGATAGAGAGGGGGACAGAGGATCCAAAGTGGGCTCCACGCTGACAGCAGTGAGCCCGATGTGGGGCTCAAACTCATGAACTGTGAGTTCAAGACCTGAGCCAAAGCCTGCCGTTTAACTGACTGAGCCACCCAAGCGCCCAGGGATTTTGTGTTTTGAACTAACAATCCCAGCTATGGCATTACCAGTGAGGCCAAGGGATACAGGGTTTGCTTATAAGCTAGACTTCTTTAAGGGGACAGAAGAATATCAGGAAACTTACTCTCTGGCTCTCATTTGACCTTCACTAATCAGTACTCAGCCATCTTTCTGTGGGGTGGATTGAGTCTGACTTTGTCCAGAGCCTTCCACTCCAGAGAAAGCCCAGGCTTCTATAGGCTTCTATGTGTGTGTGTGTGGGCGGGGTGGGGAGAGGGGCTGCGGGGGCGGAGGGGCGGGGGGGCAGGCAGGGAGCAAGTCAGGCGAGAGCCAGGCTGATGAGAATATGAATACTGATGAAAAATTCATTAAGAGGCAGCACTGGGTTCAGTGGACTCTGGCAGGTATAGTCAACAGTTTTTGACAACTGAAAACACATTTGCATGTGCTTTTCATAGGATCTAGATCAATTTGCATAGGCACACATTGACAGGCAGTGAGGACCTGGGCCACCTTCAAGTGGTATTACAACTCACCTGCAGGCTGCTGTTTTCTGGCTTCTTCCTTCTCTCTTCTTGCCTCCCTTTTCACAGACCTGCACCTGACTCAGGTATCTGCAGAACAGTGCAGAGAAGAATAATTGAGGGGGAGAGAAAATTCTCCAGACCAGGAGGAATTAAGGATGGAGGGATTATTTCTAGCTCCCTCAGCCCATGGCTGAGCTTTGTGTTGAGACCGAGCCTTCACCCTAGAACTTTGGACTTTCTGCCTTACCCTGCACCTCTGACTCGGCCGGCTTTCCCAGTCCGGGCAGGGGCACACAAGGGCCATTTGTTGGCATAGCTCTTCTGGTTGAGAAACTGGAAGCTTGCAACATCGGCATCAGTTTTGGCATAAACATTTACATTCGCAAACACCGTGCTGAGGAAAGATTAAATTATTTACCCCACAGTGTAAACTGATTTAAATCTTAGTTTACACCTGTTTACATAGCAGGCGGTGGATTGGTAATCAGAAGTTTGCAAGCCGGGCGTAAATCACTGTCACTTACCGCTTCTGTTTACCCAACAAACTATGTCAGCCTTGTTCCTCGCTTGGTGGAAAGAGCCCAGAGTTGTACAAATGGGGCTCTAAACTTCTTTCTAGGACATGTGAGCAGGAGAAGAAATTGAAAAAAGTAAGCAGGGAGATCAATCCAGACAGAGTGGGCATATGCTCATTATATGCAGTTCTGTGCCTAGTGGAAAAAACCCACTTGATGGCCAGATTTGCACCTGATTGTTTTCATGACTCTGAACAATGTACTCAATATCCATGTGTCTCAATTTTTGCATCCATAATGTGAGGGGTAGTAATTTCTACCCAACGGTGCTGTTTTGAGGCTGAAAGTAGGTAATGCACTGAAAGCATTTTATCAACTGCCATGTTCAGTGTAAGTACCAGGCATTGCTTTTTGTTCATGTCTTTTTAAAACAAGGAAACAACTACCAAAATATCAGCCAAGTACATCCCTTGCTCTTAAGTCTGTTGAACGTTGTTTCAAGACGAAAGGGAGACGAGCACTGGATCTGACTTTTCTCTTCGGATCGACCCATTTCAGTTTTGTCCCATTCAACTTGGAGGTGGCAGGGAGGGCACGGCACCAGCTGGCAGGTTCATCACGTGCGTGCTCTGTGCCGGTCTCCTGGCTGGGGCTGAGGAAACACGCATGAGGAAGATCTGGGATCTGATCTCCGGGAACACGCAGCCTCCATGGCCTCCCCCTTTCATGTGCTTTATTTCTCCTTGAAGTACAGTAGAGAGGGGGACGCAGCCACAGGTGGGCACTTTCACCGGGCCCCTGGACTCCTAGCCCCTTCTTCCCAGGATTTGAGAGTGGCACCACCCGCACTGGATCTAGTCCCTGAGGACAGGCAAATGCAATAGCTTAGGCCTGAGTCAAAGACTCTGACCCTGAAGTCATGGCTGGAGTCAGCATCACCCAAGCCTGATGGTGTCCCCAGAGGGAGATTGAGAAGGAGGGCAAATGGATGTTGGGAGAGCAAAAAATTCAATAAAACAAAAATAAACATCTATATGATGGTAGAGCCATATCCTGAAATAGCCTGCTATCATCAAAGATGTTTGGGAGAATATTAAAGACGTGGGAAAACATTCACAATACAATGATAAGTGGGTAAAAGCAGGAAAGTAATTGTTATAATCAATGATATGATCTCTATTTTCCATATTAAAATTATATTTTATCACTTCCTTAATAGCTGGAAATGATTATGATACTAGTAATTATAACCTCTAGGTAGTAGGTTCATAGGGAATATCTTTTCTTTTTCTTTTTTTATTTATATATATTTGCTAAGTTTTCTAGATTTTCTAATGAGGTAAATGGATAAACGTTGTAAAAACTAAAATAATGAAGTGAGCTATTAAGAGTAGATTATAGCAATTTGTGGAGGCAGAGAGTGATAAAAGTAAAACTAGGCAGATCTTTCTCCATAGGCAAACCCAGGAGAGACCAGCACCCCAAGAAGCAGGAGGAAAGGTCCATGACCTTTCCACTACGTGCCCAAATCTTTCTACGTTCTTTGAGGACAAGCCCTGTCTTTATTCTTGAAGGCCACTTCATACCTTTTCTCATCCAGTCCTGACACCTCTTCCCTAACTTCCCGTGTATCACCTCACTCCCCAAAGTGAAGAGTCTGCTCACAGGTGTGCAAGCTCATCTACACCCCAAACAAGCTCTCCCCTTCTCTGCCGTCTAAAATGCAGTTCATCACCTTGGTTCTGGACCCCATCTCCCTCCTTAGGGATTTCCCTCAACACATTTCCCCTTTTCTTTCCTGCGTCTGAGGCTTCCCTCTTCCTTTTGCCCGGTCACTTCTCTTTCGTCGTGCTCAGGTTTCGCCCATGTTACAGCACAAATGAGCAAAGCCTTTTCTTGATCCCATGCTCCCATCCTGGCTACCGTTCTTTCTTTATCTGTCCCTTTTACACTGAAACTTGTGGTAAGAGTTGTTTGTCTTCACTCTCTCATTCTTGCCCTCTTTTCTGTCCTCCACACCTACATTCATGTTTTTACTTTCATCTCTTCGCTAGATCTGGGCCTGCCACGGGTCTTTCTACTGCCAAATGCAGTGACTCTTCTTGGACCTCAGGTTACTTGAGAATATTTGGCTTGTGTTGGGGTCACCGTGAGAGAGGATGGACCCTCCCACCCATAATTTGGTGTGGATGGTGAAACTAATGATACCACACACAGACCAAGAGAACATGAAAAGGTTTATGACTCACAAAATGAGGTCTTCTGGGACGAGAAGGAGAGGATCCCAGGTTGACCTTCAAATGGCTGGAGACACAAAGGCAAAGAGAGAGACTGGGGTTTTGTGGTGCTTGGGGAGTGGGGCTTATGCCAGGGCTTATGTTCATGTGAACAGAACCTGTGTGGCTTGAACTTTCTGCTGAGGCCAAAAGAGGACACAAACACCTTTCTGACAGGCTTGCTCCATGAGGGAGGCGGTGGGGCTTGGAAGCTCTTGACAAACATGAAAAATGGAGCCAGGCTCTTTATTATAGCATTGTTGGCTACAACCTGCTTGAAACTTCTTCCTTTATTCTGTTCTGTTTCACTCCCTGATTTTCCTTCTTCTCTGTCTCTTCTCAATTTTATTTTCTAGCTTCCCCCCTCTGCCCGTTCCTTCAGTGTTGGTGTTTCTCTGAGCTCACATTTCTCTCTTGTTCTGCACACTTGTCTGGGATGGAGCTCATTGACCGCATAGCCTTGACTATCATCCACACGCTAATGCTTCCTAAACCCATACCTGCTACTCTAGTCTCTTCCATTAACGGCCATAAGTACCATTAGAACCACTGCTCATGGATGCAGCCACTTGGATATCCCATCTGTACTTCAAACTCTTACTATATAAAACAGAGCCTCTTATAATCTCTCAAATCTTAATGTTCTTCTGTGTTCCATGCGATTCATCGGGCCAAGAACTTACACATAATTTGAGACTCTTCGGTGTCCTTCACCCCCAATCAAATCAGTCATCAACTTCCATCTAGTGTCATCTTACTGACTCTCAAATATGCCCATTTCTCCCCATCCCTGCTGCCACTTCCCTGTAACAGGCCACTATCTTTTTCCACTTCTCAACTGGTCTTTCTGGCTCTAGTCTTTCTCCCTTCAATACATTTATCACTCGGCAGCAAAAGTGATCTTCAAAAAACTCAACTCCATTTGTAGTTTTTCCCCATGTGAAATTGAATGGACAGCCTTTCTGCCATATCACTGGGGAAAAAAAAAATCTTAAACTTAAAATAGTTTCAAGGTCTTGTATAGTCTAGCTGGGCTTTGCTTACTTCTCTAGGCTCATTGCTTAATCTCTTTCCTGGGAGACCACTTCCCTCCAACAGTTACACACAACACCTTCTGTAGTGTAGGTTCTCATGCCACTGGATTTATTTTACTTCCTCACATAAGCCTTGGCTAACATGCCTCTGGGTCAGAGCTCTCCCGACAAGGATCTTTGCCTTAGCTGACTCTTACTCTCCGATTTTTAGCATAGGTGTGGTTTTACCTAGGAAGACAATCAGATCTCCCATCTGTAAGAAGTGCCCTTCCCATGGGTCGCACTGCACACAGAAATCTTCTAGCAGCATCATTTATCTCGCTGAGTAGAAATTGTCAGGTACTTGTCTGTATTCTCCAATAGACCATAAATATTTGTTTAGCTCTGTGTGCCCAATGGTTACTACATTTATTGGTAGGCACTCAATAAATACTTTATGAATGGATGGAAATGCATTTATTAGAAAAATCTTGATAGGAATTTGGGGTTAAATTTGAGGCTAAAAATGGCAAAGGAAAGGGGGGGCGGTTTCTTAGGAGGGAGTGGAGATCTCTATTTCAAAAACTTTAGAGTAGAAGAACTCTAAAAACATATGTGTATGTTTTTCTTCTAGCATTTGTCTCAGTTAACATGGGAGGAACAGTCTTCCACAAAGACAGTTTACTTTTATTTATTCAACACACATGTAAACTTGATTAACACAACTCAGTACGAGTTGTTAGTCACACAAAAGGATTAGATCTCTCAACAGGCTCCCCAGAACAACAGTGCTCTTACCTGACCGCATGTTCGACTCGCCTGGGGAGACTGAAAAAATCTTAATGTTCAGCTCCTACCCCACACCAATTACATCAGAGTCCCTGCAAGTGGGACCCAGGCATTAGTGTTTTGCAAAGCTTCCCAAGTCACTTCAGTCCGTGGCCAAAATCAAGAAGCACGGCCCTAGTGGAATCTTTGTTTCTTTAAGAACAGTATCAGTCATGGGATTTTGACTTGCCTAAAAATATCCAGAGTAATGTTTTCTTTTTTCAAAAGTAGTGTCACAGCACTTTTGCACGCCAGATTTTTACATGTCTCTTTGAGGCTTATTTGTTTTTGGAGTTAGTCAAAAAAATACAAACAATTGTAGCTCCAAAGAAATTGTTAAATTTAAGTAGTTTCACGAGTTCTTTCTTACTGACATTTTACAATACACACACAGGCTCCTTGAAACCTCTTCCTTTTTCTCCCAAGCAATTTACTTGCACATATACGTCATTTTTCATCACGCCTTTATTGTTTCATTCACTTGACTTCCCAGAAAGCTAAAATAAATGTGTTTGACTTCTATTTTATCAAAAAGACCATATTATATTCCTCCTTATCTTGCACTCCCATGGTTACCTTGTTCTCATTTAGGTGTTATCTTTATGTGTGAAGGTTAGGTTAACCTCATTAGGGCCCATAATTAATTTCACTTCGAAATTATTCCAACCTTCTAACTTTACTTAGACAGCCTCTCCCTCTATAAGCCATTCATCAAGATGCCAAGTGAAGTGGGCTGTAGTCGTCAGATCTTCCTCAGCCTGATTGTAAACAGCTACACTTTCTGACAGTCACCCGTAGTATCAGCTTTTCCAAAGAACATCAATCTAGCTGAGTTCTATAAGCACAAACGTAGGTCAAAACTGTGATACATTGGCCTCACACTATGACTCGTTAGTGTTTAACAGATATTTGGTTGGTATACCTCTTCAGTGGAGTTTGTCTCTTCTAACTTGGGGGGAGGGCTTGGGATGGCCTTGGACTAGTAGACATGTGGACTTTAGCCATCTCTACACATAGAAAGATCATTTGGTATGGAAGAGAGTTAAAAAGCCTAAGGCCTTGGCTCCGTTCTGTTGGGTTGATGATATAATAAGACGATCGTATAATATATTATGATATAGTAATGCAGAGCTTGATATATGGTAATAGTAATATGGGTCGATAGATTATTATCCTCCAGACAGATGAGGAAACTGAGACTCAGAGTATCATTAGTAGCCTTCCCATAATCACTCAGCCGATATATGGTGTTAAGTCATTCTGACTCCAAAGCCCGTGCTCTTGGCTAACAAGACTTTCAATATTGAGCAAATTACTACATATCTCTGGGCCTTTTTTCCCCACGTCTGTAAAATACGGGAAAATCTTGAGTGACTTCCAGCTCCAACAGCCTGTATTTCATTTTCCATCTCAGTAGAATCAATGAGAAGAGTTAAGCACTTTGGCATAACACCATTGAGAGAAGTGATACGTGACAATTTATGGCCACCAGCAAAAACACAGAGAAGCAGTGATATGTTAGTGTACAGGCATCATCTTAGTGGGCAATACTTACAGTAATACTTGGAGAACTTCTGGTCCGAGCCAAGGGTCAAGGTTTCATTCTCTTCTAATTGATAGGTTCTGATGGATTGTTCTCCGTTCACACCCAGGAGGATTGGTTCTTCTTTGAAGACAAAATATGGGTACATTTTTAAGATCTCTAGAATTGACTTTAAAGATTAAGTGCTTCCCTAAACCTTCCCTAATGAGGAAAATTTAGTTAAAATGCTAAGCAGGCTTTCCTTCATCCAAGATCTATCTCTTGGCTTAGTGGTTAAGTACACAGTTTCTGGGATTAGTGAGATCTAAGTGTGAATCCTAACTCTGCCATTTATTAGCTCTTAGACCTTGGGCAGGTCACTGGTCTATATTGAACATCACTGTTTTTACTTATAAAATGGATTTTAGGAAATAAGAATACGTATAGATTCTTATAAGGATTAAATTGGATAATGGCTGTAAAGAACTGAGCACAGTTCTTAGTCATTGAAGCTTTAGGTCAGCAAAAGCCGGTATTTTAGCATCATCATTATTATCATCATCAGGTTAATTCCCCTTGCAAAATTACCCTTGCTTTTGGTGTGTTTAACATGTAAACTCTTTCTTTAACAAGGAATGCACTCAGCTACATTTTTATCAGTGGCTGTTGTCTCCCACCTATGGTTGGTGCCCTATGCGCCCAAAAAACAACATGGAGACCAGGAAGACTGAAGCTGGTCTTCCAATTAGGAGGTACAGGTCTTCAGTTACCGGGGCCAGTGGGGGAGTGCATTTCCTCTGCCTATAAGACACACACACACACACACACACACACACACACACATACACACACACACACACATATCAAAACAGAAAGTTCATTAAATTTAAAAAATATGTATGCAGTTTCCTCCCCCAATCAGAACTCTCTCTAAATGCTTCATCTCATCCTGCTGTCAACTCAGTGAGTTATCCAAATACTACAGTGGCTTCCAGTAGACCATGAAAAGGAAAAAGGGGGACGTGGGGAGAAAGAAATGGAAATGAAATAGTAAGATAGAGCTAGACATACTTCAAAAATTGGGGCCAGCAAATAAGGTCAGGCTGGTCTGGGAGGAGAAAAGAAGGGCATGTCCTGGAGATGTTACCTAGATTTTGAGACCCTTTTGATCTTTTTGAACTGTGACTTGAATCTCTGAGGTTCAACTGATTTTATCGTACCTTAAGAAGGGAAAGAAAGACTTGGCTAATGAAATGGAGATGTGTAGTGAAGGTAAATGTGTGAAATTCCTTAAATATCCTGGATTTGCAATTAAAAAAAAATCAGGAAAATCATCTATGTAATTTTTAAACTCTGTGTCATGACATTGTGCATAGGCACATATGAATACATGTTAAACCTATGTAGATCTAGGACCAGACACATGTGTTTTCTGTGATTTGCCAGTTAAGGGACAGGACACGCTATAATCTCTGGGTACACTCCTGCATCTGGGAGAAATGGAAATTTGTTTTCTTTCCATTAAGACATTGTCTGGCTTTATAATTAGTGTTTATAGTAAATACATTCAAAGTTTATCCTTGGAATCCTCAATTCTCTTGCCATTGTAGGATAATGTGAGCTTTAGGCTAATCTATTGGAGCCTCTTTTGGCATCAGAGTGACTAAGCCTCTCCTCCAAGCCTTGGCCACTCAAATGCACACCCGCATGCAGGCCAGCTCACTGCTGCGGGCTGCACGGGGCTCCAGCCATTGGCGTGCAGGCCTTCACGTCAAATACAGCATTTGCTGAACTCATAAATTTCCCTGTGACCTTCAATCTCAAGCTAGGGAGCATCTGATTGCAAAACTGTCCTTCTTCTTTTGATTTGATATTACACTGACTGCTGGTTTCTCTATTAATCAGGAAGAATAATATTTAAAATCTTATATGAGTAAACACTGGATTATTTTATATATGATATATATATATATAACATACACATATACATATATGTATATGTATATATAACATACTCATCATCATATAACTCATATGAGTAAGCACTGGATTATTTTATATATGTTATATATATGTCACATATACATATATGTAATGTATATGTATATGTAACATATACATATACATACACACATATACACACACATACACCATACACACGCACGCGCATACACACACATACACATATATACACCAATAGTTTCTTCGACCCATACTTTCTCTCCCTGATGCCTTTTCTTTGCTTCTTTTTCCCCCTACCTCATCCTCCATCTCAGTCTCCTATTAATCCCTTCTTTAGCCTAGTGGGTGAACAAGTTGATTGTGACCTTCTTTTGGTGTCTAGTGATGGGGTCAGGTTAAGCCAAACTGATTTACAAACTGTCTCCTGAAGGATTCTGGGAGGGACAAAAATCTGCACAACTGAGTAGGGTGGAAAGCCTGTGTAGAATGTTAACACAGAACACTCATCACATACACAGGGAGAGAGAAAAAGAGGGATGGACCGAGGAGTGTGGCTGAGTAGATCTTTTGGTCATCGGAGCTAATAATTTCTGCTGTTCACTGAGCATTGCATGTGCCATTCATTGTACTACATACTTTATATACACTAACTTATATGAACTTATTTTTTTAAACATTTATTCATTTTTGAGCGACAGAGAGAGAGCACAAGCAGAGGAGGGGCACAGAGAGAGAGGGAAACACAGGATCCGAAGCTGGCTCCAGGCTCTGAGCCATCAGCACAGACCCCAGTGCAGGGCTTGAGCTCAGGAACCATGAGATCATGACCTGGGCCGAAGTGGGATGCTAAACCAACTTATATAAACTTCTAATGATCTTGTAAAGAAGCTGGTATTAAACCCTGTTTTCAGATTGGAAAACTGAGACAAGAAAGCTAAATAATGTTTTAAAAGCCAGAGATTTATTTGGAGCCACACCTGGAGTTCAAGCATTAGTCTCCTGATTCCAAGTCACCTGCTCTTCACCACTTGGCCACACCTTATTCCTGATGGGAATCACCCAGTGCAGCCACTAAAAGCCTACTGAAGTCCCCTGGGGCCTCTGACTCTTCCTCTTTAGTCAGGGAAGGTTTCAAGGAGAATGTTAACCAGCCTTTTCGTTCTAGCCCACGTCAGAAGGGTGAGCTGTCTGGAGCACTGTAAATGTGGGATTCCCCTGTGTGAATTCCAAAGTCCTTAGGCATATCACAACCTTCCAGAAGTTCTCAGAACTTAGTGGGCTCAGATTTTATCATTGCTATGACTTCTGGACAAGGAGCTATGTAAAGAGCTTTGCTGTCCAAAAGAGCAACAATGATATGCAGTGATTGAAGAGTTAGTTCCAAGGTGAGTGTGGGGATGTGTGTTTCTACTGTGAGCACTTCCCTTTTTTCTAAGTTTATTTATGAGAGAGAGAGAGAGAGAGAGAGAGAGAGAGAGAGAGAACGCACACGTGCAAGCTGGGGACAGGCAGAGAAAGGGAGAGAGAGGGGGAGAGAGAATCCCAAGCAGGCTCCGTGCTGTCAGTGCAGAGCCTGACGTGGGGCTTCATCTCACAACCGTGAGATCTCGACCTGAGCAGAGATCAAGAGTTGGAAATTTAACTTGACTGAGCCACCCAGGTGCCCCTACTGTGAGCACTTTCTATCTGGCCTGTCTGTGACCTGGGCTGACCAGGAACAGAGATCTAGCAACACCTGAAGGAATTCATACACTGAACACTTTGTGAAGATAGACAAAAGAGTTCTTGCAGTGAGAGAACCTGCCCTCTGATATTGAATTCAGACAGTTTGGGGCCCTTTTTGGCCAGAGTTTTGTCCTACCTTCCCTCCTCCAGGTGCTTCTCTTGCCTTGCCTCTTCCTGAACACAAGATAGAGCAAGATAAAGCTGAACATACTTCAGAAATTAGGGTGGGCGCACATGCATATGTGCACACTTTTCCCATTTATACTTTTGGCCAAAGCTTCAAACACACTCCACCTTTCACACCTCTGGGTTCTTTCATGCAGCGTTCTTCTGGCAGGTATGCCCTTGTCTCCTTCCCTGTCTAATGAACCCATCTCAAAGTGTTTCTTTCCTGATATCCTTCATGTCCCCAAGCAGTGCTGGTGGCTCCCTCTCCGGGCCCCCCATAGGTCAGTACTCTGGTTCTACAACTACTCCGGTATCTGTATCTACAACTGCAGGGCTTTCTGTAATGCACAGGCACATACTAGATGCTCAGTGAATACTTGTTGAGTGGATGTATGAATAGACAAGTGAATGATGGAAGATGGTGAAGGCAAGAGATCCCTGTTTAATAGTTTTTGTCTTGGACCCAGTTCACTCCAGCATTTCAGTGTAATTACCAGGTCTGCAAATACACACTGAAGGGAATGAGTATTAGAATTCTGCAGAATAATGTTAATTGCCATTGTACATGTTTGGGTTTAAATCACATGCATTAGAGAGGAACTTCAGAATGTGTTAAAATCTGGGGGTAACCTGAGAAGATTCAGTAGGAAGGTAACCCTGTTAACTATATGGACAATGACGTGAGGGGCCAAGGGACTCGTGCAAAAGAGATTAAGTAGGAGCTATTGGACTTAAAAGGAGAGAGGCTGAGGGTTGGACAACCAAGGCCGGCACAGGAGGAGGTAGAGAAGGGCCTCGACCTTGAGTTAGGTGTTCAGACCGGGGGCAGGGCATTGTTGCATCTGCAGATTTGGAGACCTAAGATTTAGTAGCAGAAAGTCCAAAGATAGAAGTGAGGGGTTGGGGGGCACCTGGGTGGCTCAGTCGGTGAAGCATCCGACTCTTGATTTCAGCTCAGGTCATGATCTCCTCCTTGTGTTGGCTCTGTGCCAAAGCGTGGAGTCGGCTTGGAATTCTCTCTCTTTCTGCCCCTCCCCTGGTCACACACACATTGTCTCTCTCTCTCTCTCAAAATAAACATTTTTTAAAAAAAGAAGTGAGGGGTGGGGCTTCCAAGTAGAACTGTACCTACTTTTAGGACTTAGCTCATTCAGAGAGGCTCTATTTTACGTGGAAAAAGAGCTCTGTAAGGGGCATTTTTTTGAGTCAGGGAAGAAGGAAAAACCAAAGCCAATGTGTCTGGTGGGATGGTCCTGCTGATGCTATTTCTAGTCCGGTACAGTAGACTGGGGCTAAACATCAGCAGGCCTGCTGTAGAGAGGCCGGAATCACCCACAGGCCACGGACTGCCCGTGACTGCTCTTCATCTAGGATATTGGCTTGAGAAACCAGGTCTGCAGTTGGTTAAGAGCTGGTATGGAGTTCGGAAGTGCTGATGGTTCTCTCCGGGGTGGGGCTAGAACACTGTCTTTTAACATAGTCTGGAGCAGAACTTCTCAAACCTGAATGAGCATAGGAATCACTTGGGGATCTGGTTGAAATGCAGACTCTGATTGAGTCGGCCTTGGGTGGAGCCTGGGATTCAGCATTGCTACCAGACTCCCAGGTGATTCTAGTGCTACCATGCTGGGAACCACGTTTTAAGTGGCAGGGGGCTAAACTCTATTCTGAGCAAAGAGGCTTCAAATTTCAGTTCGAGAAAAGCTGCCTGTGTGTCACACAAAACACTTAACCAGTTAACGCTTCAGTTTCCTTATTTATGTAATGAAAATAATGCAGTTACTCCTTGCTTTTGGGGGATGTTCTATGTGGTAGGACTTTGTGACACGCAGTGCACTTGTACTTGGTAAAGGGAGGTACTTTATCTGCTTCTCCATTTCTAGGAATACTGGTGCTTCCCTGTTATGACTTAGGCATTGCCATCAGATGGATCCCTTTTCTTCCATCAACCACTTAGATAATCCCAGGCAAGGTATCTTAGTTTTCTAAAACCTTACTTACCTCGTCTATAAAATAAACATTTATATGTTCATTGAATCCGTGTTTATTGGTGCCTGTTATGCACCAGACATTGTGCTGGCCACTGAAGATATGATAGTAAATAAGGTCTTACTCTTACCAAGCTTACATTCCAGTGGGGGTGACAGGAAACAAATTCATAAAACCAAAAAAAAAAAATTACAGAGCATGCCATCTTTGAAAGATAGGTGCTTTGATTAAAAACGGAAAATAATAAAGGTGTAAAATAAGGTTGCTCTGGGGTGGCAAAAATTATTTTTAGATACAAAAAAGAGCCACTCAGAAAAGCAAAAGGAAAAACACAAGCAGGGAGAATTTCCTTTGGTAGGAAAGAACTGGGTTGTGCTTGGGATTCTAAGTCCAATGTGGACAAAGTACATTGAAGAAGGTGAATGGGGTAGGATGAGGTCAGAGAGAGTGGGCCAGATCATGCAGGGCCTTGTGAGTAAGAATTGAGAAAGTGTGGATTTTTTTTTCCAAGCAAGAGGAGGCAACTGAAATGTTCTAAGCAAGAAAATGACATGATGTAATGTATTTATTTATTTTATAAAATATCTCGCCGACCGGTGTCTGCCAACTGGATAGAAAGGAATCCAGAGGAGAGAAGTGGGGTGTCCAATAAGGAAGTGAGGGGTGGAAACTTGGGCTAGCGCTCATAACAGTGGAGATGCAAGAGGTATGGGAACAGATTCCACTGATATTTGGGAGCAGAATCTGAGAGGACTTGCTGATGGATTGAATAAGATCAGATGGGGGCTTGGAGAAAAGGTAATATTGACAGACAGAGTAGAATCAAGGATGTGTTTTAAGTTTCAAATTTGAGCAACAGGATAGATGATGATAGGGGGTGTCATTGAGGGAAAGAATGAGGGAAGATAAAGGAATGAAGAACTCACATAACAATCGTCCTTATCACACCGGGTGGGTTTGAGGATCGAATGATATAGATATATATTCTTCTGCACAATCCCTAACACTTCAGTGCGCAATATTTTATTGGTTTTCTGTTATTGTTATTATTCATGAGGGACTACCCACTGGAGACACCGGATGCCCTTGATGGGTAAAGACATGATAATTCTCTTGGACTCAACAAGCATCCTTTCAAAAGTAAATATTACTTTTGAAAACCCTGCAGTGGTGATAGAAGGATGGGGTAGGGTAGATTCATGTGTGCCTCCAGCAACATCAGTCAAACTTTCAGCCAAGTTTTGATTACAAGATCTTTACTTCTGGCAGTGGAGTAAGAAGCAGAAAGAGCACAGCTGGATTTTCAGCACTAGGTGGATACCACAAGTTCTGGAAATCGGAAAAAGCATCTTCTAACTTGGAAATTGTGGTGATTTGTCTGGAGTACTTAGAAGGAAAATAAATACAAACCTGCCCCCTACCCCCAACTCCTCATGATACCATTTCCAGAGTAAGTTGTCTGGCTGTAGCTGTTTCTGTTTTGTCTTTGCTAAGCGTCCAGCCTTTTTCACCAGAGTTGTTAGGTAGGTGATTTTGCTCTCTGATTTCTACAGGCAAGGTTAATTTTTGCTATTGGAAATTAACGTCGATTTTAGTAGTTTGCCAACCTGGCTACATAGGAAGACTGCTGGCCCATTAAAAAAAATACAGAGTGCTAGGCCAGTCCCAGGGTACTTGATTTAGTAAGCTGTCAATCTAGGTCTTTAAAATGTCTCCATGATTGGCCTACAAATGTCATTTGGAAACCACTGGTCTGAGGATCGGCGTTATATTATGATTTGAAAACTCCAGAGTCAATTCTCTTTTGCCAGTGAACTGCTTGCAATGTGGCATTGGGCAAGTCTCCTGATGGTTCCTAATGTGATAGTTTAGCCTCTTTTACTCACTGGAATGAAAAAAATATAGCAGATAGTGAGAATGTTTCATCTGAAGGACATTTGGACTGGACTATCAAAGAAGTCTTGGAAACCCTGTCCTGGTGAGGGTCTGCCTGTGTGCATTGATCTAGTATCTAATGCCATCATTCTTTGAAACACAAACCTGTTCACTACATGATTTCAAAGTACCTCTTGACTCTTGATTCATAACAGTTTATGTGAACGAGTTGAACCACTGTGAATAACCAATTTTTTTCATTAATGATTTTAAAAGGATCAGAGGTCATTTCTCAACACTAAACTTAGCAGAGGGATCTGTGGCACCCCTGGAGATCAAAGTCTCGTCATTGCTATAGGCTGTAGTCCCCTTCAAGGGCCCTACGTGGAAACAGATTTCTTGGAACTGGAAGGAATCAGGACACTGAATCTTTGCCACAATCACAGTCCCTTATGGCCAGAACCAGCCCATGGCACTCAAGTGCCAGGCTCCTTACTATGGGATCTCAAGGTTAGTGCCACAAACAGGGATTGACAGCATTGACATGGAGCTAGTGAGACAGCGCTTGCTATTGGGCCTTGAGGAATTGACCAATCAAATGTGTTGTGAGAAGTCTGAGTGTAGAACCTGAAGTATGTCATCTGATAGAGTGCCAGGCAGAAGCTGTGAGAGGTGTGTGGAAAAATGACCATAATAGGCCATCCCCATACAAGGGAGAAGAAACAGGGAAGGAGAATCCATGAGGTTAAGGGGGCATAGGAACCCCTGTATAAATGAAATGCCATTTCCTAGGAAATCAGGTATCTTTCCCAACTTCCTTTCACTCCTGCCTGTAGTACCTCTGATGGAGTCCAGGGATACCAGTGAGAACTACCTTCCAGCATTCTCCCTCTCTAAATTTTAGTGATATTACTGGTAGTTTGGAGTGCAGGGCCTGTCACATTGTTCAAGTACCACCGACAGTGCCCAAGGCACTCTTCCCCATGCAAGTTTGATCTATCTACCTTCATCCCTGAGGTTATTAAACTGGCAAGGAAGTATATGAAATTGGCATTCTTGAATGGCTCTCTACTCTGGGCAGGAAAAGGGAGGACTATTTCCATGTTGAAGAGTTCCAACCAATTCAGAGAAAAATACCACATGAAGTCAAAATATTATCATCTTGGCCAAGCAAGGGTTTTCCTTTATAGCCATGCTGACATGCAAGGTTTTACAGCCTTGCCTCTCCCCTGGTGTCGGTGGTATTGCCTGCTCTCTCCAGCTGGAGGATGTCAGTTCAGCAGAGGTAGAGGAAGGATCTCATCTGCGGGAGGTGGTAGAAAGAAGAGAGTCCCTGGGAGGATATAAACTCTGTAGTGTGAAAGAAGAGTAGACTCTCCAGTCTATAAGAGGGACGAAAAGGAGTTTAGTTATAATCAAAACAACTACAAACCTTTCATTGAAATTACATTTGGGAAAACATTTTTAAGTGGCATCGTTTTTTAAGGGAAAGAAGCCATATACGAACTAGTACATGGTGTATGATTTCATTTATATAAAGTTGCAGAACAGGCAAGACTAATCTGTGCTGATGAAAAAGTCAGAATAGTGTGGGTTGCAGGGGTGTGGGAAGGTTTAACTGTAAGTAACACCAGGGGATTTCTGAGGAGCTGGAAATACTCTTTCTCTTGATCTGAGTGATTATTCAGGTATATTCACATGTAGAAATTCCTTGAGCTGTATACTAAAATTTGTGTAATATTTGATCTGTAATTTATTACTCCATACAGAAATTTAAAATGAATCTTCTTTTTTTGCCATACTCATAGATGTGGTATCAGGATAAAGGGCATCTGGGATATTCACTAAGATAGAGATGCTGTTAATATTCAAAGTGGGCTATAGAGCATAAAAGAAGCATTTAAACCTGACACAGTGGAAGGACCAGCCACAGGCTTTGGCAGAAGCTCACCTAGGTCCAGGTCCTAACATTCCTTTTACTGTAGATCTTTGAGCTCGCTTTAAATCTCTCTCAGGCCCAGTTTCCTTCTCTGAAATGTGGATAATAGTATATTTACCTTAACTGCCATTTGGAAGATTCAATGAAATTATATATATATATATATATATATATATATATATATACACACACACACACATATATATATATGTATATGTGTGTGTCTTGCCAAATACCTGAAATATAACTCATAAATAGTATTTATTATTAGCAGATAGTAGATATATGTTCACATAAACCATGATGCTTCAGAATTCCAGTCATAAAATCAGATTTTTACTCTAATATTCCTGGGAATAAAAGTATGAATCTTAGTAACTATTTAACATCATAATAAACAGTGAAAAGCCAAAAGCTTTTCTCTAAGATTAGGAACCAGGCAAGGATTCCCACTCTTGCCACTTTTATCAACGTAGTTTTGGAACTCCTAGCCATAGCAATTAGGCAAGAAAAGAAATAAAAGACATCCAAATGAGAAATAAACTAAAACTGTAACTGTCTGTAGATGGTATGATACTATATAGAGAAAACCCTAAAGACTCCATACACACACACACACAAAATTTCGGAACTAATAAATGAACTCAGTGAAGTTGCGTTTCTTAGTTCAGTGAAGAGCTAATAAATGAATTCAGTAAAATTGTTTCTAGGCACTAATAACAAATTACCACAGAAATTAAGAAAACAACCCCATCTACCAATGCATTGAAAAAAAATACCTAGGAATAAATATAGCCAAGGAGGTAAAAAGACGTGTGTACTAAGAACTCAAAGACATTGATGAAAGAAATTGAAGAAGACAAAAGTAAATGGAAAGATATTCCATACTTTTGGATTAGAAGAATTAATATTGTTAAAATATCCATAGTATTCAAAGCAATCTACAAATTCACTGCAATCTCTATTAAAATGCCAATAGTGTTTTTCACAGAACTAGAACAAGTAGTCCTAAAATTTGTATGGGGCCACAGAAGACCCTGAATAGTCAAAGCAATCTTGAGAAAGAACAAAGCTGGAGGTATCACGCTCCCTGATTTCAAACTATACTGCAAAACTGTGGTAATCAAAACAATATAGTGTTGTTATAAAAACAGACATATCAATCAATGGAACAGAATAGAGAGCCCAACGATAAACCCACGCAAATATGGTCAATTAATTTACAACAAAGGAGCCAAGAATATTCTGTGGGAAAAGGGAAGTCTCTTTAATTAATGCTGTTGGGAAAAACTGGTCAGCCACATGCAAAACAATGAAACTAGACCACTGTCTCACACTCTACACAAAAATTGCCCCCAAATGGATCAAGGACTTAAATGTGAGACTTGAAACCATAAAACTCCTAGAAGAAAACATAGGAGATAAGCTCCTCAGCATTGGTCTCGGCATTGAATTTTTGGATTTGAGTCCAAAATCAAAGGCAACAACAACAAAAATAAACAAGTGGGACTACATCAAACTAAAAAGCTTCTTCATAGCAAAGGAAACCAACAATCTAAAGAAAAGGCAACCTACTGAATGGGAGAAAATGTTTGCAAATCATATAATCAATAAGGGTTTAATACCCCAAATTTGTAAAGAACTCAAACAACTCAATAGCAAAAAACCCCACGACCAACCCCATTAAAAATCAACATGTTTCCAAAGAAGACATACAGATGGCCAACAGGCACATGAAAAGATGTTCAAAATCATTAATCAGGGAAATACAAGTCAAAACCACAGGAAGATATCCTTTCAAATTTGTTAGAATGGCTATTATCAAAAAGACAAGAAATAGCAAGTGTTGAAGAGGATGTGGAGAAAAGAGAACCCTTGTACATTGTTGGTGTGAATGTAAATTAGCATAGCCACTATGGAAAATAGTATGGGGGAACCTCAGAAAATCAATAAAACTACAAAGTGATCCAGCTATTTCATGTCTGGGTACTTATCAAAAAAAAAAAACGCACAAATTTGAAACAATACATGCCTCCCTATGTTCATTGCAGCATTATTTACAATAGCCAAGATATGGACACAATCAAGTGTCAATCAATGGATGAATAGATAAAGAAAATGTAGTGTATATACACAATGGGATACTACTCAGTCATTAAAAAGAAGGAAATCTTGGGTGATTCAGTCAGTTAAGCATCCAACTCCTGATTTTGGCTCAGGTCATGATCTCATTGTTCATGGGATCAAGCCCTGAGTTGGGCTCTGCACTGACAGTGTGGAGCCTGTTTGGGATTCTCTCTCTCCCTCTCTCTCTGCCTCTTCTCCATGCATGTTCCCCCCACCCTCAAAAATAAGTAAATAAACTTTTTTTTTTTAAAAAAAGAAGGAAATCTTGCCATTTGTGACAACATGGATAGATCTTGAGGGTATTATGCTAAATGAAATAAGTTAGAGAAAGACAAATACCATATATTTCTCTTATTTGTGGAATCAAAAAACCCAAAACAAATGAACAGATGAAACAAAACTCATGGATACAGAGAACAGATGGATGGTTATCAGAGGGAAAGGGAGTTGGGAGTAAATGAAATGTATGAATGATGTCAATTGCATGGTAATAGATTGTAACTAGACTTACTATGGTGATCATTTTGTAATGTATACAAATATACAAATATCAAATTATCATGCTGCATATCTGAAACTAACAAATTATATAACAATTCTACCTCAAAAACAAATAGGGGCACCTGGGTGACTCAGTTGGTTAAGCATCCAATTCCTGATACCCGCTCAGGTCATGATCTCACAGTTCGTTGGTTCAAGCCGCACATTGGGCTCTGTGCTGAAAGCACGGAGCCTGCTTGGGATTCTCTCTCTCTCTTGCTCTCTGCCCTTCCCCCACTTGCTGTCTTTCTCTCCCTTTCTCTCAAAATAAATAAACATTAAAAAAACAGACTAAGGAATACTCCTTCACTTGTTTCTAGGAGGATATTGTTTAAATGTTTAAACTATTAAAATTCATTTAAATTATTTGAAATCAAATGCATTCTGTGCTGTAGGGCTAATTACTTAATATTTCTGAGTCTGTTTCTTTATGAAATAGGAATAATAATACTATTTCACGACGAGTATTCTGATCATTCAGTGTTACTGTGTGTAATGTGCTCTGCGGTATGCCTAATACACTGTGAATTGGGGTTAAATTACTCAACTTGGAAAATACTTAACTAATGCCTAATGTAGCTAGATACTATTTAGGAATTATTCTTAGGAATTAAAAACAAGGACAAGATACAATCCTTGCCCTCAGGAAGTTTCCAATTTACTGGAAAAGAGAGACATGTGCACATTTATAAAACAATGTGATGAATATTTTAGTAGTGTAATATTAGAATACCTGGGAAGCCCACAGGAGGCATTGTATAATAGTACGACAGTAATTAAAAGTTGTTGGTGTATTTGAATTGAAAAAGAGGGTCATGACACTGTAAAATAATCATTTAGGGTTACCATATGGTTGAGTCAATGGCCAATGGATTATTTCTATCTTAGAATCACAAGCATGTAGCCAGAATCATTCTTTTTTTTTTTAATTTTTTTTAACGTTTATTCATTTTTGAAAGACAGAGAGACACAGAGCACAAGCAGGGGTGGGGCAGAGAGAGAGAGAGGGAGACACAGAATCTGAAGCAGGCTCCAGGCTCTGAGCTGTCAGCACAGAGCCCGACTCAGGACTTGAACTCACGAACCGTGAGATCATGACCTGAGCCAAAGTCAGACGCTCAACTGACTGAGCCATCCAGAATCATTCTGAATCAGAAGTGGATGCATTAAAACAGCAACATGGAAAACACCCTCAAATTGGCAGTGAGTCAGAAGGGGAATGGAATGGAATTCACCGTGTCAAGACCCAGTTCTGTTGACTGCTGTCTACCCCAAAACAGTCTCTCTGGTTGGAGGCCATGTTCGTGCGCGAGAAGGAAGAGCAGTTGTTTCAGGCCCAGTGCTGAGTCGTGCCCCCTCTGAGAATCTGACAAAAGCTGTGAATTCTTTCCAAGGAAGTCATGGACTCGCAAACAAACAAAATGGCCATGGTAATCTCTAGTGAGATTCTTGCCCTTCAGAAGTTCAGGATAAGAGTTTTAAAAGAAACTCTGTTTTAAAAGAAAATCTGTATGCTGCATCTTCTCCCCTCTCCAGAGAACTAAGAAACAGTGGTAGCGTTATTAGTTGTGTTACCGTATTAACACTGATGATCCCAAGTCACTTCTGGGTAGTCCACTGAGTTTGGCATAACTTTTTCTTCCCATCATCCTACCTGGCATCTCCCAGTGCACTTAGGAGTAAGACTTCTCAAGATGAAAGGCTTACATAAAACCCAAGTGTAAACAGGTTAGACCCTGAACTGGTATTTATCAAGCTCTCTTGAGAGTAATAGATCATATATTGCAAGCATACCTAGTTGTATGGTGTTTCGCTTTATTGTGCTCTGAAGACATTGCAGTTTTTTACAAATAGAAGCCTAGTGGCAACACTGAGCAGGTCTATAGGCATCATTTTTCTGACAGCATTTACTCACCTCTTGTCTCTGTGTCATATCTTGGTAATTCTCACACTATCTTAGACTTTTTTCATTAGTATTGTATTTGTTATGGTGATCTGTAATCAGCAATCTTTGATGTTATTATTATAATCATTTTGGGGACCATGAACCACACCTATATAAGGCAGCAAACTTAACCGATAAATATCATGGGTGTTCTGACTACTTCACTATCTGGCCATTCCCCTGTCCCTCTCCCTCTCCTTGAGCCTCTGAATACAGAGACACACCAAAACTAGAATTAGGCCAGTTAATAACCCCACGACGTTCTCTAAGTGTTTGGGTAAAAGGAAGAATCACATGTATCTCACTTTATTTTTATTTTTTTATTAAAAAAAAATTTTAATGTTTGTTTTTGTAAGAGAGAGAGAGAGAGCACAAGTGGGAGAGGGGCAGAGAGAGAGACACACACACAGAATCCAAAGCAGGCTCCAGGCTCTGAGCTGTCAACAGAGAGCCCAATGTGGGGCTTGAACTCAGGAACTGTGAGATCACGGCCCTGAGCCAAAGTGAGATGCTTAGCTGACTGAGCCCCCCAGGCACCCCACACATAGCTCACTTTAAATCAAAACTTGGATAGGATTAAGTTTCGTTGTTTTTTCATACATAATGCTGGTGCACACTTCATAGACCACAGTAGAGTGTAAACATAGGTTTAAATGCACTGAAGACCAAAAATTCATTTGACTCACTTTATTGCAATATCTGCTTTCTTGTGATAGTCTGGAGCCAAACCTGCAGTGTCTCCAAGGTATGTCTATACTATACAGGAGCTACTGTTATCACTGATACTAAGTGTATACTACTATTTTTCCTTCCATGACTTGGAAATTAGACTGGAGAGGTAGGACCCATAGCTAACAAGAACGAACTGCTCCCGCCTATTTGCTACTCCTTAGACTTATGGAGAATTCAGTCTTCTCCCATGACCTCCTTACGGAAGTCTAACGGGCTATTTTGTTTCATGTCTCATCAGCAATTTCCTGAAGATAAAGTGCCTGGAGGGTGGCATCTGGGAGCAAGGCAGCTGCGTTCCAGTGGTGTGTGAGCCCCCTTCCCCTGTCTTTGAAGGCATGTATGAATGTACCAATGGCTTTGAACTCAACAGCCGGTGTGTGCTCAGCTGTAACCAGGAAGGCAGAAGGGTAAGATGACTTGAACTTGGTTTTGGAGCAGGCCATGCTCTAATCCTGATGACCCGTCCAAGAATGTTCACCAGAGATGATCTAAATGAATCCCAACAGGCAGGGCCTTCCTAAGTTGGGGTTCTACCCAGCGGTGTTGCTATTATTTGATGGAGAATTCAGAAGAGACCATGTTTTTGGAATAGTTTCTCCTGAGTTTAGAACTTCCTCTTGGATAAAAGGAAAAACCGGATGGGTTGGGTCCCTGGGTAAATTCCAGAAATGCTGGGATTTTGATTTGGCAGTCAGTGTGATTTCCTCCCATGTATGGCCACTGACCTAACCTGGCTATGAAAGCTGGTATCATGTTTTTCAACAGAATGGAGTCCTGAACAGAAACACAAATTCCTCGGCAAAGGCGAGGCAAAAAACACCGTTTGACTACCATTCTCCCTAGGATTTTGGCGCAAGAGGTCTCAAATGAAAACCACAGTCTTATCATGGTTACATGATTAAAATCAATGTCAGGTTTGAATCTTTTCAAGTACCACACACATACATGAGGCAGGAAGTTAGGCAGACTTCCTAGGCAGAGATCAATGACCTTGACTGCTCTCCTGGCCCATGTCTATCTCAGTGTCCAGCACTCCAAGGTAAGCACTGCTGGACAGATGTGGAAAGAATATGCCATGAAATGAGGCCCCAGAGAAATCAAACACATCCATTTGCACAGATTGTTTAAGGCCTCAAGGAGTTGGCCCTGGATGAAGGGAGAGTTATCTACAATTCTAAAACCTTGCTTCCTTGGGTTTTGCGATTTGCTGCTATTTTCCCTGTGATCTGCATATAGTATGCTTTGTGATCATTGGGGCTGTAGAGCCAAGAGTTACACAAACCAGCACACCTATGGAGAGAGGGAATAAAACTTTGGTGAGATCAAAAGCAACCGTGATGTGCCCATTCAAGCAGAAAGGCAAAAACACCTTCATAAAGATTATGAATTGGCTTCACTGGATCACACTCCTCTTGAAAAAAATCTGACATTTGCTACAAGCAGCATTGGTGTGATAGTATGGATGAATCGATGCAAAACAACGCCATCTGTGGAAAAAAGTCCAAAAATAGCTACGAATATGTGGGCTACAGTTAACAACTGTCTGATTCCTTCTATCCAAAGGAAAGCACGTTGTTAATAAATTTCATTAATGACAAGATTGTTCATGATTTCTTCACATCAACACGCCAAAAAAAAATTGTCTTAACTTTTCTCATTTTTTATTTTTATTTTGTGGTCAGTAACAACATGGTTTATTACTTCAATCGTGTCTTTTAGTCCAGGTCCTAAAACTTGGAGAACACTACCATTTAATCAGACCTCTTTTTCCCCTTTGTTCTAAATGAAATTAACAAAATAAGAATGGAAATGTTTACTTCTGATATTCTAGGTTCCTATCCTCTGCACTAAGGAGGGACTGTGGACTGAGGAGTTCAAGCTGTGTGAGAACCTACAAGGGGAGTGCCCACCACCCCCATCGGAGCTGAATTTTGTGGAGTACAAGTGTGAACAGGGATACGGGATTGGTAAGTTTGGGACGAGATGCTGAATTCTGCTCCCAAGGCATCCTTTTATGAGGCCTCGCTGGATTTGGAGTCAGATCCACTGTCCTCCCTGAGGAGTGGTTGGAGGTGCAAGTTGACTCTTCGCTGCTTCAGTAAAAATGAAATTTATGGCAAACGCATCCATTTTACTCTCGCACATGTGTATGCCGTTGGTATTGGTGCTGCTGCTGAGCCGTTTGCAGAGTGTCTGGTCATGTCACCCACTTAGCTGCAGGCAGAGAGTGGATTGATTTGTGGCAGGAGTTGAGTTGTAGTCCAAGAGGACAGGCGGGAATGTGTAGCCACATACCACACATGTCCTGAGTCCCTTCTCTGTCATTTCTGCCCTTGCATCTGGAGCGGGGCATTCCCTCCTGAAAGGGCCGCTTGGAGATTGCAGGCTTGCATTGCCCTTCGGCCATTCTTTCTCTACAGGGGACCAGGCTCCGGAGCCTCTGGGCAACTTCTGAATCAAGTAATTGCAACTCTGTGGTCGGAGCTGATCTATAGAGAAGTTGATTCAACTTTGCCCTGGCTGGCCATAAGGATCATAGAAAAGAAATGCTGTTTGTGGCAAACCTTGTGAGGTTAACCCTGAGTTCTGAACTGCATAAGTAAGGAGTAATTTTATGTCATTCTGTGTCACGCCAATGGGTATAATTTGAGTGAATGAGAAAGTTCATTAGTTTCTGAGACGGTTCTTTATCATCTTCAAGCTGCTCTTTGCACCGAGATATCTCATGGCCAGGCACAGAGTAGTAGGGTGCTCAGACTGGGCCTCTTGAATGGTATTTCATGAGCAAATTCTCATCTCCCCACTCTCTACTTTCTGCATTAAAATGTCAGGTGCTCACATATATAGAGCTCTTAAGAGTCATGTAGCATTTTGAGTTATTTCATAGGTTTTTAAAAAACATAGAAATAGAGATCGCAAGAGCTGCAAAGAAACTTGGAGATGAGCATATCTATCGATGAGGAAACGGAACCCTGGGAGCAAGCCGTCTTTGAATAGAATTTTCTAAGACACTTGGACCCACATACAAGGGAGTAGAGCAAGATTTTCCTTCAGAAGGCTAACACATGACCAAAATCTCTGCTTCTAATTTCCTGTTGCTTTCTCTTTTAAACACATAGGTTTCTTGGCTGCCAGCATAATGTTCAGTGGGGCAACAGACATAAATCTGCCTTCATCATTTCTGGGCCATTTTCCCCCCAGCTAGTACACTTCTTAGGTGATGGCTGCTGTAATTATCAGCCTTCCAGAGATCATATAAGCAGGAATGATATTAAATGTGCTAAAAGGCATCGGCCAATCAGGATAGTCTTCGGCTGGCCAGAGTCCTAGAGTGGGGTCTTGGGAGTCTGCAGGACCAAGAGTCAAACTTTTAATTGCTGGATCATGCAGGGGTTCAGAGATTGCAGAGGAGGGGCTGTTCTGGACCAGAAAGAGGAGTGGACATTGGGTCAAGGGGAGTTAACGTGGAGCAGTGACCTCTGTCGCAATTAGTGTAGAAGGGTCTCTACAGGTACATGGTAGATGAATGTCAGCCCTGCCTATAGCCGTGATTATGTGGTGACCCATAACATACAAATTAATTGCCCTTAAAAAATCAAAGCTGTCCATTCCAGGATGAAAAAGACTGAGATCTAGGAAGTTCAAGTCTCTGCTGTAAATTTCTGTTCCTTCAGGTGCTGTGTGTTCCCCATCATGTGTGATTCCCCCTAGTGACCCCGTAGTTCTGCCTGAGAACGTCACTGCTGACACGCTGGAGCACTGGATGGAACCTGTCAAAGTCCAGGTGAGGAAAGGGACATTTTTATGTGCCAAGGACGTAAGATGGCTGAGAAATCCACAACTGACAGCATATTCCCTGGAGTAATTTCCGACGCTTTCAAAGTATCTTTAAAGCAAACAACCACACGGCTCATTCCTAGAGAGATTAAATTAAAACTCAGGAGGAGAAAAGAGGACACTTGGGAAAAAAGATGGCCCCTATCCAAAGGACAGTTTAAAAGATAATCTAGAAGGAGGACTTGGAGACATAAGAGAACGGTAATTCAGGAAGGGAAATTGAAAGAGAAAATCACTGCTAATGAAAAGTAGGACAGGAAGACTTTGAGGAAGCCAAAGAAATGAATAAAGATGAAAGAAGGGTGGAGAGGGAAGGATGGCTTGGAAGAGATGGTGATGAAACTGGAAACGGGGAAAGAATGACCACAGGGAGTCCGAGAGAGCTGCCTTCCCTGTCTCTGTCCCCACCCTTTCTGAACCCCGAGATCCTCTCCCAGGGCCATCTGGAGTCCAGTCAGTCGTGGGTAGGACCCAGTACATCGACGGCCTCTTCTCTGGGCTCTCCGTTTGTTTGCATTCTCAGTTGAAACCCCAAGAATGCCCATCCCTGCCTTTTCTCTCCTCTGGGCCTAGAAGAAGGGCTGCTGTCCGCTCCCCCCCATCCCGCCCATCTCCTCAGTGCCATTTCCAAGCCATTACCCTGCCTCCTCCCTGGAGTCACCCACATTTGAATCTAATGCCAAAGGAGCAAATCACTCACCACCCTCATCTTCTGTCATCCTCTGACCCTCCAGTCACCTCCTCTTCTCATTTCTTAAACATTTTAGCTCCTAGGTCATAGTCATGTGAGCTGATATTCCTGCATAACTCATTGGTTTCGGTGTCCACACACTTGATCCTCCCAAAACCTGGGTTCTCGGTTCCATGGCCTCCTCTCCTCCAGTGATCACCTGTACCTTTCTGACTTTCTCCCCTACACGCTTCCCTTGGCTCACTCTGATCTTGCCAGAGTGGCTTCCTGGCTGATTCTTAAACATGCCAGGTACACTCCCACCTCAGGACCTTTGCTCTGCAGTTCCCTCTGCCTAGACTGTTCTTCTCCCAGGTATCTTCACGTCTTGCTCCTTGGCTTTCTTTAGAATTTTACTCAAATTCCAGGCCCTCTTTGACTGTTCTAGCTAAAATTTTAACTCACCTAACACTTCTGTCCCCCTTTCCCTTTTTTATTTTTTCTCCTTATGACTTACCATTACCAGGCATATTATATATTTTACTTATGTATCTTATTTAGTATCCCTTTCTGCTGCTATAATAAAAAGCCCAAGGAGGGATTATTGTCTGTTCCATTCACTACTATATTCCCATATCCTAGAACAGTGTCTAATATGTAGTAAGTGCTCAGTAAATATCTGAGAGGTGAATAAATGAAAAAGAGTAAGAAAAGGCAATACAAAATCAGGATGGAGAAGATCCTGTGGTAAGTTAGGTATCTCTCCTTAGAATGGGAAGGGTGGGGATGACAGGGAGTCTGGGAGCTTGGTTGCCTTATTAGACTAACAAATGAAATCCTTGGAAGGCTGCTCTCCTAGAGTGACCAAGAGATGGATTCTAGAGATGTACCACATTTCATCTGGAAAGCGTCCTCAGATTGCTTCTTTTTTCCTCACCAGCTAGTGGTGCTATCTTATCAGCAGGGATTTGTGTCAAAGCAAGAGGATCAGGAAAAATTACTCTTATGTATGACTCAGGAGAGGGGGACGGGAATGGCGTGCTCCTACGAATTCAATCAGTTATTCATTGGACAATCCTTGATCGGAACTTAACTGTGGACCCTGGAATGGGGCTGAGTGCAGGGAATATGGAGATGAAAAAATGATAGTCCTTCTATTTACAAGACTTAAAGACTTAAAATCTGGCCATGAAAACAGACATTTATAATAATGCAACATGGGAAGTGGTTTGTTTGTGGTAGAAGGTGCGGTGGGAACACCCTGGAGGAAGCAACTAATTCTTCTGTTTAGGAGCTTCAGGAAGGATCAAAGGATGAGGAGGCTTTTCCTCTGGGTCATAACGTATGATCAAGAGAGGAATGTTCTAGAGGCTTGGGAATGTAAGAAGTTCTCTGTGGCTGAAACCAGGGTATGTGCGGGAGTGAGGGAGAGGGAAGATGGATACTGGAAGGCTGAGATAGGGGAGAGACGGCCGGGCAAGATCCTGCAGGGCAGGCCACTGAGCAGGGTGGAGCTCACCAGGAGCCTGAGGGCAGCTTGAAGACTGGACTGGGGTGGGAAGGAGAAAGCCAGAAAACACCTTGCCTGGTTCTCCCATCCCTGGCCTTCCTAAACTTTCTGTGCCACTCCCCACAGTCTGTTGTGAAGGCCTAGCTAGAATTGCAATGCCTGGAGGAAGAACTCTGGCCTCATGTTTCATGGAGCTCCAGATGGTCTGGACCTTTTCCTTCAGTCCCTTAAACTCAACTTCCTGTGAGGAAAACCTCTTTCTTCATTAGTAGCTCTAAAGGGGGAAAGGCTTAGGACATTTCAGACCCTTCTCTTCCTCTTGAGAAATCACCTGCTTGAGGAACTCTCCTCCACCCACTTCACCATGAAGGCATCCAGTGGGAACTTGGAAGGCCAGAGTGCAGGCCTTCCAGTGAGTGGGGGTCTCCTGCTTCTGCTTTCCAAGTGGGACATTCAAAGAAGAGCAGTTCAGTTGTCTTCATGAAGACAGCAGGGGCGCCAAATACAGCGACTTTCCTGTTTCCAAACTAGAAAATAATATTCTCTGTTTTCTGAAAGCCTCCTTTTTCTTAACTGTCCTTCACAAGATTCGTTATTAGTTATTTTCCCTTTTTCTGTAGCTTTTTGTTTACATTATATTCCTGGTAGCTTTTCCAGTGCTGGGAACCTCGTAGGTGTCTTATAAACATTGGTGGAATGAGCAAAGAAATTCTTGTAGCGCCATTTTCTACTTTGGAAGTGTCTGTTTCCTCATCAAACTCCAAATTTCATCAGATTTCAGCAGCTCTCTGTGACTATGTGACTATATGTCATCACACCCTTGTCATTTTCAAGTTGTCCACCCCAGAGAGGAAATGCAGAATATTTTTTTTTCTCCTTAAGCCAAACATCAAAATCACTGCATATGTCTTGAGTATGGTCTAGTCAGTAAATCCAGATTTTGAAACAGGTTATCCAGGTATGGTTTAAGGATGATAGCATCACAGAAATGTTGTAGACCTTAGAATCCAAATGTGTTAAAAACGGGGCACCTGGGTGGCTCAGTTGGTTAAGTGTCCACTTTCGGCTCAGGTCAGGATTTCACAGTTTGTGGGTTCGAGCCCTGCGTCGGGCTCTGTGCTGACAGCTCGGAGCCTGGAGCCTGCTTTGGATTCTGTGTCTCCCTCTCCCTTTGCCCCTCCTCTGCTCACTCTCTCTCTCTCTCAAAAAGGAATAAACATTAAAAACAATTTTTTTTAATGTATTTAAAAAAAAAAGCTGAGTTTTTACTCATGATCTCTGTTCTTCCTCAGCTGCATAATTTTAGGCAATTTTACTGTTCTGCGCCTCTGTTTCTTGTGTGTAAAATGGACATAATACCTATTTCAAAAGGTGAATGTGAGTATCAGATGAGAAACGCGGGTAGAACTTAGCTTTGTGCTTGATGAAGAACAATCTTTCTTGATCAGTTTTCATTCTTACTGGAGACAGATCGCTTTTCCTCACCACTGTCTGCTCTTCCCATCTGTAATGATACTGCCCTGTTCTTTATGATTTGGGGGTATAACTATACCAATCACAATTTTCATACTGTTAGAGGCACTATTATTTTAGTGGTGCTTTTGAGACTTGTGTCCTATTTCTGCGTGAAAACAAAGTGAATTAGCTTCTTCTAATAATGAGGAGGAAAAATTGAGGTAACTCACAAAATGAGTTTCATCCTTACCTTGTAAGACTAATTCGTCCCTTAAAAAGATATCTGGAGGTCAGAATTTCAAAAGCTGGACACAAATGGGGTGCCTGGGTGGCTCAGTTGGTTAAGTGTCCGACTCCTGATTTAGGCTCAGGTCAGGATCTCACAGTCATGAGATTGGCTGATCTTGTGTGGAGCCTGCTTAAGATTCTCTCTCTCTCTCTCTCTCTCTCTCTCTCTCTCTCTCTCTCTCTCTCATTCTCTCTCCTCTGCTTCTCCCCTGCTTATGTGCACGTGCACAAAAAGAAAAAAAAGAAAAAAATTTTTTTCTCTCAAAAAATTTAGTAAAAAAATGGAACATATAATTGATAACATCTTCTCCTGAACCCCCAAATCAATATTCTTTGTGCCAAAAGAAAACCCAGAGTTAATCCAGCAGTTCACATGAATTATCATAGAATGGCTAAACAAGCTGTCCTTTGGGCATCTCTCAACAATTTCATGGATATAATGGAATAAAGGGGTATTGCTTACAAAAAAAAGCTTACATGGGATGCTGTTTTTCTTCCTTTAAAAAAAAATTTTTTTGTGAACGTTTATTCATTCTTGAGACAGAGAGACAGAGCATGAGTGGGGGAGAGGCAGAGTGAGAGAGGGAGACACAGATTCCGAAGCAGGCTCCAGGCTCTGAGCTGTCAGCACAGAGCCCTACTCGGGGCTCGAACCACAAACCGTGAGATCATGACCTGAGCAGAAGTCGGACATTCAACCGACTGAACCACCCCGGCGCCCCTTAGGATATCAAAACTTTACCATAACAGAAAACAAGAGAAAGGGGTCCATGGAAGCACTGGGAATGGGGACGAAGTTATTGTTCTTATGTTCCCAGGTCCTCAGAAGATTATACACGAGCCACAGATGATTTCATGATGTCTGCTATTTTGTGGCACCCAGCAGCTCATGAGGGGTGGGAAAGCTAACGTTGTCCTCATAAATAAGAAGCAAAGCAGTTGTATTAAATGAAACTCTTCATCAAGTAAAATCCCTATAACTCACATCTAATCATCTTGGGGGAGGGTCCATATTGTACTCAATGTAAAGTATTGGTGTCCTTAAGAATTCACGTGGGCAGTTTGTAAGAGGAACAGAGCTGGGTTCCCCCTTCAGAAAGGCTGGTGACGCCGTGGGGCACACCAGGTAATTCCGCTGGAGTGTTTTGAGAGACACTGTTGTTACAAAATAAAGTACTGACAACATAAATATTTTAAGTACAAGCACGCCTGTTTGGAGCCTGGCTCCTTTGTTTAGTAAGTGGTGATCTCCTTATTTCGTGCAAATCCCTATCTCCCATTCTTCAAATACCTTTTTATCTGGCAGGACTACAGAGCAAATGAATTGAATTGTATCATTTTCTCTAGTCTGCTTCCAATGACTTCATTCTTTGTAATAAAAATGATATCTTACGTTTGGATAACACTTTGTTGTTTTCAACGTTGTGTATATATATAAAATATATGTTTTTATATATTTATAATTTCATTTTAATCTTATCACAAACTAATAAACTAGGAAAGCAGGATTTGATTATCCTTGTTTTACCAATAAATTTGATGTTGGATGATCTGTCCAAGCTTGCACAGCTATAACAAGCAATGGAGAAAGAAGTGCAATCGACTTGTCTGATTCCAAATCCAGTGTGATTTTCCCCCGAATCACCCTGTTTGCCGTAGTCATTTCTTCCCCGCCTAGTATGTGTTTGCATCAGCAAGTAGAAAAGAAGTCAGTCCTCTCAACTATGAGAACCCCCACACTTCTCTTCCTTCTCCATAACGTCTAACAAAAATCATTTAGAGAGACAGTTCCCTGTAACACTATTATTCCTTGTTGGGAAAGAGATTGTTTTTAAAGAACAATCAAGTATACTTTCTAGATACCCACAAAGTTTATTTGCCCTCCTCTGGGAAGTTCTGCTGGTCTTTATTCCTGCAAATGATACCTGACTCCTAGAATCATATACTATTTGGTAAAGGAAGAATTTCTGAGGACTTAGGTATCCTGGGGTTTTGATGAAAAACAACTCCACGTAGCAACTGGCATATAGAAGAGTGAGATCCTTCTGGGTTCAGGTACTTACCCCTCGGTCGCTTCTGTCTGTGCGTCAGCGAGAGTGACGATAATATTATCTGTCTTGCAGAGCTGTTATAAGAGTCAAATATAACACTTTTGAAATGTCTTGCATGGATTTTAGCATATAGTTCTGAATTCAGTAAAAATGAAATTTCACTTCATTTAGTACAAATCTTACCTTTGGAAATTTCCTTCATCTCTGAACAGATATTACCAGCTATCTCTATGAAAAAGAAACGTATCATTCTATGAGTTCTGTACTTTGCTTATTTGTGTGTGTACGTGTGTGTGTGTGTGTGTGTGTGTGTGTGTGTGTGTAGACAGAAATGTATAGATCATTTGTCTTTAAAAAAATTTTTTTTAATGTTTACTTATTTTTGAGAGAGAGAGAGAGAGAGAGAGAGCAGGGGAGGGGCAGAGAGAGAGGGAGACACAGAATCCGAAGCAGGCTCCAGGCTCTGAGCTGTCAGCACAGAGCCCCATGCAGGGCTCGAACCCACGAACCGTGAGATCATGACCTGAGCCCAAGTAGGATGCTTAACCAACTAAGCCACCCAGGTGCCCCTTGTCTGTCTTTTTCCTCTCCCTTTTACAAATGGGGCTGGGAAGAGAACTAAGGGCCATTTATTGTTTCCTATTTGAACATTGACTAAAGAAGCAACTTCTAACAGCTTTCGTTGGGAGACTGAAAGTAAGGGTGAAAATTACTGTGACTTCTAAATGTTTCAGGGGCATGCTGGCTGTGGGGAACAAGAGGTAGGGATGTGAAAGGCTCAGATGGACTTTCTGGGTCTTTTGTTTTTGTAAAGGTATCTTGCTCCTTCACTTACTACACAGAGACCTAGACCTTTCCATGGTAGCAACATCAGCAGAGAAATATCCTGGCAGAAAGAGAAGACACCAACAAAAGGGCTTCTTGGCAGTCAAACAAAGGCCTGCCAGTCAAGGTGACCGAGCAGGAATCTGGCAGTTGGGATGCAGGCGACAGCCACATGCCCAATCGGTACCACTGCTCACATCCAGCAACCAGAGCTTTTGCCCCACTGCCTCCCGCATGTCTCAGGCACTGTGTGGACACCCGACTGTCTGGGGAGCCTGAGCTGAGCATGTGGGAGGAGCTTCCCTCAGACTTTTGCTGGGAGCACATCCCTGTTCTTCCTCATCTTCATTTTTTCCTTCCTTTTTCTTTTTTTTTTTTCTGTCATTCTACCCCTAAACGGTAAGATTCTCGAGGGTAGGAATGATCTGCTCGGCACATCGCTCTTTTCATCCATTGCTGGATGAAGAGAGTGGCTCCTGGCTCCACAGAGCTCTTTCTCAGGGCAAACCTTTTGATTTTTCCAGAGGCCTCTGTAAGGTTGAATTTTTATGACTGTCTTTAACCGCTGTGTTGAGAGGGTGTTTTATTCTATCTTGAGACTTACCATTTAAAGTAGGAAAATTAACATTTTGACTTACGCTGTAAAGCATTGGTCCTTCAAGAATCCGATTTCATGGGGAGGTGATTTTTTTATACATAATGTGGCAATTGTTTGCATGTAAATGAGCTTTTCTAAATTATACTTGAAAGTGTTCCGTTCTGAAGTACAAAAGCATCCATCATAACATCTCATTTCCTCTGTTGGTTTGCTTCATAAATTCATTTTGTCACAGACCGAACAATGCTTTTCTTTTCTTTCTTTAGTATATCACAATTAGGAATTAGTGAGGTCCAAACTAATGAGATTTTCCTGTGGCTACACATGTGAGGTTTGCAAAGGTTGTCAACACTGCAGGGAATCCCTCCCTCAGCTCCCCAACTCTTCACTAGAATTGCTCGAGTCAAAACAAATCTTGTAATTTCTGACTTTGTTTTCCCAAATTGGCCCCCAAAGGATTAATAATTCCTTAAAAAAAAAACAAAACATTTTAAGAGGGAGAGAGAAGGAGGAAGAGAGAAAGAAGACGGTGCCCCCCAGGAGCCATCGTGTCCGACTAGCTCGTCTCACCCTCCTGTGTGTCTCATGTCCCGATCCTTGCTCTCATCCCCCACAGTGTCCTCTCAATGGGCACAATTGTGTAAGAGTTCCAGTGACCCTTGCCATACACACATTAGCGGGAGAGCAAATCCCTCAGATATGAGTCATGAAAAAGCCTTCTTTTTCATCAGTTTCAAGTATGGAAGTATCTGCTTTCAGTTTGAGTGAGTCTCGAGGCCTCGAGTCCAAGATAGTCTTGGGAGGGGGGGTGCAGAAGAACTTGAAAAGCAAACTGCAGGGTAACGTGCTATTGTCCAGATAAACAAGGCAAAAACAGTGCTGTGCTTCACTTAGGGTTGCATACATTTGTAGTCATAAGGAAATGGTCACAGACCTGGGCAGCCGCAGAACTTTGTTGGGGTGGTGCGATTAGCCCATTCTGTCAAGTAACTATTCCTGATAAAAAAAAACAATTGAGCAATTCTGTGTTAGACCTTAATGTTGGCTAACTATCAGTCTTGTGACCTTTAGTGAGATGTTTAACCAGGCAATAGCCTTCAATTGCCTTATGACCATCCTAATAACCCTTAACTGGTCTTCCTTTCCTTCCTCTTCCTTCCTCCCTTCTCTCTCTCTGTCTCTCTCTCTCATCTCTCTGTCCCTCTCTCTCTGTGTCTCCCCCCTTCTACTTTCCCTTTGTTCTTCCCATCTTCCTTTTTACTTTAAAAATTTTTTGAAATGGCCTGAGAGAAAATCTTTACACTGGTTTTCCTTGTGACTGCTTTCCTTTTGGAAAGTTCAAAACAAATCTTTGTTCACAATCAATTCACCTGAAAAGTGGCTTGCTAATAGTGTCATAGCAATAATAATCATATAAAATTGTAAAGAAATAATAACTTAAAAGTTCAGAATAGTTATGAAGCACCTGGGTGGCTCAGTCGGGTAAGCATCTGACTTAGTTTTGGCTCAGGTCACGATCTCACGGTTTGTGAGTTTCAGCCCCGCCTCGGGTTCCACGCTGATAGTACAGACCCTGCTTGGGATTCTTTTTCTCTCTCTCTCTTTATTTCTCTCTCTGTCTCTCCCCTGCTCGCTCTCTGTCTCTCTCAAAATAAATAAATAACTGAAAAAAATTCAGAATAGTTGTTACCAATAAGGAGGAAGGAAGGAGAATGAGGTTGGAGGGCTACATGTAGAGGACATTAATTGAATCTTTAGCGACTTAGGTTCTGGAAGCAGGTACAGCAAATTAAGATTTGATAAGGCTGAACAGAGGATATAAGGACATTCTTTCAATTACTTTCTATAGCTTTTCTTTTTTTTTAATTTTTTTTAACGTTTATTTATTTTTGAGACAGAGAGAGACAGAGCATGAACGGGGGAGGGTCAGAGAGAGAGGGAGACACAGAATTAGAAACAGGCTCCAGGCTCTGAGCAGTCAGCACAGAGCCTGATGTGGGGCTTGAACTCACGGACCGCGAGATCATGACCTGAGCCGAAGTTGGACGCTCAACCGACTGAGCCACCCAGGCGCCCCTAGCTTTTCTTTTTTTAAAGTTTATTTATTTATGTGGAAAAAGAGAGAGCACAACCAGGGGAGGGGCAGAGAGAGAGGGAGAGAGAGAATCCCAAGCAGGCTGTGCACGGCCAGCACAGAGCCCAACATGGGGCTTGATCCCACAACTCATGTGATCATGACCTGAGCCGAAACCAAGAGTTAGATGTTCAACTGACTGAGCCACCCAAAGGCCCCAATTTCTATAGTTTTTCAAATGTAATATATACTATCACCATTTGTCAAAAATATTCCAGAAAAAAAGAAAATCATAGGGAGCTGTTAAAAGATAACTTGAGGCATATGAAAAATCTTGAGTTTATGTGAGCAAAAATCTGTTTGAATTAGTCAGTGTGAAACTAGAAATGGTTAGGAGTGCCTCACCAAGAGGAGCTCAGGAGACACTATGGTAGAGAAAAAAGGAAGGAAAGTAAGGAAATCATTGATTGGCTGTAGCTTAAAGCCTCGTTGGCTCTTTGTGATTGGTTGTCCATAGTTTTTAGTTTCATAATCTTGAAGCATGTATAGGCTTAGATCCTGGGTCGCTTACATAGACCACCATGGCATCAGAGACACTTCAGTCTAAAAGCTCCCTTGTTGAATTAAGTTAACTCATCCCACCAGGAGTTAGCCCTTCTCCTTATCTTCTTACTGTGTCATTCCTCTCTCACACCTCACCACCACAAACTTGCCCATAAACTTTAAGGCCTGAAGCGTATTTGAAATTCTCCTCCCGTTTTGATCAATAAATAGTAGTTCAGTTAATGGCACGTGCATATCTTTTCTTATGGGATGAACAACGTTCATGGGCCAGAAGATAGAGGAGAATTCTGGAGCTCTAACTATTTAGTGATTGACAGATGCTTGTAAAACATCATCTCTAAGTCACTGAGGTAAGATGTAAGAGTGGGAGACGGTCCCTATTCTCAAGAATTTTGCAATCTAGAATGGTCTTAGACCCAGGTACCAGAAGCTTTTGCAATTTTATGGAGATTAAGGAAGAAGCCAGTTTGAATTCATCTCAAGAGAGAGAGAGAGGGAGAGCAAGAGGGAGAGTGAGGTTAAAGAATTATTGAGATGGGTATTCTCAGTTCTACTATCATGTATTTATTCTACAGATAATAGTTGCACGTGTGTGAAATGATTTATACATAGCATTGTTTGTTAGAGCAAAAGACTGTAAATCACCTAAATATCCATCAGTATGGGCCTGGTTAAGTATATGAGATCTTATACATGCAATGAAATACTATGTAATCAATGGAATGCAACATTCCAGAACCCCGAGAAACACTGTGAAGTGGAATAAAGGCAAGCAAGCAAACAACAGACCAAAGTACAAAATAAAAAGACAGCATCTTAGAATTTGTGTGAGGAGATAATTTCATACATATATGTTTGCATATGCGTAGAACGTCTCTGTAATGATACAAAACACAGAAAATCAAACTGAGGAACTTGGGTGATTGGGGATCAGGAGTAGGAGGGAGACTGTGAACCTTTCATACATTTTATATTTTATTCTGTGAATCTATATTACACGATAATAAAATCACATAAGAATACAAAGATAGAAAACATCAGTCAGAGATAATAGGACAAAAGAGCATCGAAGAAAACGCATCAAAAGTAAAGACAGACTCTTTTCCTTTCTTTTAAGTCCCTTTGCAATATATCCTTAGAATTTCTAAAGTGTTATTAACAAACCAACACTCCTGCATTTATTTATTTGCTTGTTTATTTATTTATCTATTTATTTAGAACTTAAGTTTATTTATTTATTTTGAGAGAGAGAGATAGAGCAGGGGGTGGGCAGAGAGAGAGAGAGAGAGAGAGAGAATCCCAAGCAGGCTCCATGCTGTCAGCACAGAGCCTGATGCAGAACTTGAACTCACAAACCATGAAATCATGACCTGAGTAGAAATAAGAGTCAGACACTTAACTACCCAGGCACCCCCAAACTCCTGCATTTATAGAAGAAGTGATTGGCGTAGAAGGTGTAGTGGGCATAAGAGAAGCTGGCACAGTCAATTCAGGGTGTTCTGGCGAGTTCTGGCCATAGACATCATGTGAGGCTGCCAAGGCTACGTATCCTCTTATGGGGAAGCACTGACAATTTTTCCAGCTACTTCCCCACAGACTTTGACCTCTTGGAGGGCAGCAACTCTGGTTCCTAGTGAGTGAAGCATGTATACATTTCAATGTCTGACTGTTAAGAATGGGGAATTGGGATCCTTAGGGAATGTGGTGCTATGAGAAGGAAAATACGTATTGACATCTCAAGGGTACAACTTCCTGTTTGATGCTATTAGCATTATCTGGTAACAACAACGGAAGCGTAAAACATTGATATTTCAAATACTAGAAATTGAATCCCTTGCTAGCTAAAAGAGTTCCACTGATACTGGGTTTAAAACATAAACAAGAATCCTTTCTAGGTAGCATAGCCATTGTTTATACGCAAATGCTGCTTAAGTGGCTGTTAGTGCAGAATACCTCATTTTTTAGTAGGCTGACCCCCCCATTATGTATTTGTATAATCCTCTATAATCCTTTTTTTCCCAGTGCAATGAAAACTTAAACCAAGCCACTTTCTATAATTACAGTGTAGAATTTAGAATATCAGAATTCGTTAGGATTTATGGTATAACCTCCCCTTTAGGGAGGCTGTGAAAGAGAAATTTTAGTCTATACGAGTACAACTCTAGAAAAATCTTGCAGTTCCCTATTCTCGTAACTACAAGGTATATATTCATATACCTACATGTTAATATATGCAAATGTCTCCGATTTGATTACCACATAGTCTTAACATTCTAGAACATATAATTTCTAATTACTAGAGGTGCTATCTTGCGGAAAGCTCATATCTCACAATGTATTCTTTTTCTTCTGATTGCACTGTATTCCTATCACACTGAATTAAAACGTGAGTATGAAAGTCTACAAATGGTTTGGGTTGATGGGCTACAGAGAGAATCAATCTCCTTTTCTCCCTGAAGCCTCCTATGGGACTTTTTCTTTTCCTGAAATGTTTCTTTTGAAATTTTAAAATCCAAAAATTAAAAGGGAAAAGCTCAATGAAAATGGGTTGTAATTATTATTCAACAAAGAGTAGATGAGTATTTGTTTCAGCGCACATCTGGAAATGGCTGTTGGGACAGGGACAGTCACCGGTGTTTAATATGAATGAATGTGTTTTTGCTGTCATCAGCTTGATGCGGGCGCCATTTTGAGCCCCAGTGGTGTCCCATTAACCCTGTTTGCCCAGCAGAGACCTTTTATTTCCCAGGAGGAGGGGATAAATGGTGCTAACAGGAGCTACAGATTTGTTCCACTCACCCTCCAGCCCCTGCTTGGCACTCACGTCTTCTTGCCTAGGAGTCTTGAGATCTGTGTTCAGTTCAAGACTCTTCTTGTGAAGCTGTACTGCTCAGCCTTTAAAAATCCATGGTACTTCCTTGTCAACCCAGACATCTCACAATTTCTTGTAATGTTATTTAAAATTTCAAGACAAATAGAAAAAAAATACTATGCCTGGAACCAAATTACACTCATTACAACACTGAGGATGCTTTCTAAAATTACACCTGCACCTCTCTGGAAATTTTGATACCTTGGGGAGGGTGAAGGAGGATGAAGAGTATGAGAGTTCCACCTGGGCACCATCTGGCAAGTTTAGCACTTCCACGGGCAAGTCCGGCTGGCCTCGGACCCCTATGTGGGGTACAGCTGGGGTCTCCCTCCTCAGGGAACGGGGTTGGGCTGGTGGGGTGAGCTCAGGATTTTCCCCTTCTCTTACTGACCAGGGGTCCTTGTTTTTGTTTTCTGTTCTCTCCACCTTCCCCTTCAGAGCATCGTGTGCACTGGACAGCGTCAATGGCACCCACCCCCCTTCCTCATCCACTGCATCCAGTCGTGTGAGGTAAGCCTCCTGCCCCTCCCGGACCCACACCAGAGTGGTCTGGTCTGCTTCACTCATGGGGCCTGAGTCTTTCTAATGCAAGGTCTTGCTACTATGCCCTTGGTTTAATCTCTTAAATTTAGCTCTCTAATTTTCAAATTACAGATATTAGGATTTCTTTCTTTCTTTCTTTCTTCTTTCTTTCTTTCTTTCTTTCTTTCTTTCTTTCTTTCTTTCTTTCTTTCTTTCTTTCTTTCTTTCTTTTCTTTTTCTTTCTTCCTTCCTTCCTCCCTCCCTCCCTCCCTCTCTCTCTCTTTCTTTCTTTCTTTCTTTCTTTCTTTCTTTCTTTCTTTTGTTCTTTCTTTATTTCTTTCTTTCCTTCTGCAAAATCTCCAGAGTCTCATTTTAAATGATGTAATAAAAAATAAGTTAAAAAGCAAATCAGAATGTTATACGGTTTGGGGATTCTGTAACTGGATCTTACTCGAGCTTAGTTAGATCAGAGTTTTGCAGACCGATGGTGGCCTACAGACAGGTTTATTTGGCCAGCACAGTCTCTGAAAACAATTCTGTTCTGGTTGCCAATATTTAAAAACTGGGGTTTCGCATAACATTTGTGTATGTATATATAACATCACACACCCACGTACATACATACTCCAGATAAAAATCAATATCAAACACTGCTGATATGTCTCTTGGAAAACAAGATATCTGGCACCGTGGCAACAGTTAGCTAGACCTGAGTAACAGCTACAGCCCCAAAAGGCAGCTGCTCTCTCGGTGAGCAAGATGCTCCCCTCTCCCTGCGGCTCCTTACCTAGTGGGCATCCCTGGTTTATGTCAACTGCTTGGGGCGTGCAGGCATCTGTTTGCAACGTCTGAGGTAGACCTGTAACGCCCTGTTGGTTAACTCAAACCAGACCTTTACTTCCTCAGGGAATCCTATGTACTTCTTCACACAGGTTCCCTTAGCTAGATTAACGCGAGTTATTGCAAAGAAGAGTCAAGAATGAGTCAGAGCCTTACAGACAGAGAATGACCCAGGTATCCTGGCATGGGGAAGAGGGGACGCCTCTCTTCTCTCCCTAACCCCCCCCCTCACACACACACACACACACACACACACACACACACACACCATTTAAGCCCTCTCACCCCAGGAATGGCCACTCAGTCACAGTAGGTTTTGCCATTCAAGTTTCTCACTGCGAGTAATTAAACCACTTAGCAGTGATGCTTGGGTAATTCTGGTTGCTCCTTGGGTGCTAGCGAGAGCCATTGAACTGCCCCTGATTTCTAACACCCTCCCCCCTACACACGCATCCAACCCACATGCTTATCTATCCCTCGATTCTTCTGTATCTCTGTTTCTCTTTATCCAATTCTGGGAAACTGGGATCTACATGAGGCCAAAGAGGGGGAAAGGGTGGGGTTTGAGACAAAGGGAAAACTGGGTGGGGAAATGATACCAATAAAATAGCATTCTGAGAGTCCATCAGGAAAAACGCTAGTGGAGAGTGTGCTTTGTTACGGCGCGGGCCAACAAAACAGCTCATCTTCTGCCATCATTAGAAAAACAGATGGCAGTGGGGTGGGGAGGAGGGGCAGTGACTCATCCACTGGGCAGGGGGTAGAAAGGGGGAAGAGGAGGCCAAGGGAGGAGGGAGATAAACAGACAGAGGACTCAGAACTGGGAAGAGATCAAAGGGATCCTGAGAATTCCCTTCTGCTGCTTCCATGTGTGATGGCAGGAGGGAGGGTGGGTGACAGGGCTGGGAGCTGGCTTCCATGTTTCCCGGAAGGTTACAACACAGAGCTTTCCTCGTGTGTCTTCCCCTCCTCCCTGCACCCCCAACACATCCTCCTGATCCCTTATCCTGAGCTTCCTAGGCTCCTGTCAGTCCCTTTGTTGATGTGACAAGGAACAAAACTCCACTCCCTCCTCCGATTCCCCTGCCCACCCACTACCACGCACAGCTGAGCCTCAAGTGGTTCTCAAAGTGTGGCCCCTGGACCAGCACAATTGGCATCTCCTGGGAACCTGTTAGAAATACATATTCTCAGGCCCCGTCCCACACCTACTGGATTGGAGACTCTGGGAGTGGGGCCCAGAAATCTGTGTTTTTAACAGCCTCCAGGTGCTTCTGACGAGTTCCGAAGTCTGAGAGCCACTGCCGTGGCCACCATGGGAGGAGTCAAGAAGGTTCCCAGTCTGTGGAGCCCCAATTTGAAGCTCTCTTTGTCCGGGAGTAATTCTAGCCGACATTAATTCCACTCTGAGTATACTACAGTATTTCCTGGGGCTCTCTGGTTAGGAAAAGGTTTGAAAGGATAAGATTTTGCTTCTGGTGTCCCAGCAGAGGCGAGGAGGAGGAAAAAAAGAAAGAAAAAAAAAAACCACGTAAGGGTGGGAGGAAGAAGCAAAGAAAAAAGGAGAATCAGTGCCCACCGGAAAGGAAAGGAATCGAGTCAGACAGGGGAGGAGACAGGGAAGAAACTCTGAAGAAATAAGTAAGAGATGCAGAGAGGGGGTGAGACTGGGAGAGAAAGGGTGAGAGAGGCTGGAACTGGTCACTTGGCAGAAACCTAATTCTTTCCTGGAAAAAGTCAGCTAAATATATTAGGGGCAACTGAAGAGCGTCAAAGACAGACGGAGGGAAAACAGACGCAGAGGCAAGATAAACCAAAGAGGGCTCGGTGGATGAGAAGTTTTTAAAAAGTGCTGCACAGAAATCTGAGCTCAAATTAGACATTGGTTCCCCGGTATCTAGAAGGAGTTTTCCTTTTTTTTTTTTTTTTTTCCTCTACGATACCGAGTATAACTGTGAGATGTCCCCTTCAGACATCCCACCTCAGCAAAGCTGAGGACCTCATACTTCATTCCGCTCAGTGAGCCCAGGACAGTGAGACCATCAGCTTGCTAGCCTACCAACCATGTCCCCCTTCGTGTCATTTCTGCTCTTTGGTGCCCTGTCCCCTTTGCCACGAGCTTGGGCTTTCCGCCCTCCATCATTCTATGCCTCTTGCATTCTTTAAGAGACAGCTCTGAGGTTTTCTCTGCCGGCTCCTGTGTAAATAACGCCGCCTTCTCATCGTCACCTGTGTTCCCGTTGTCTGAGCCAGAAAATGTGCATACTACGTATCTGCAGCCCAGACCTGTTCGTACATTAAAGTAGGGTTTTCTGGTTGTTTCTCGAAACTCAACCTGAGCCTCCTGGTGTTTTCTAGTTCTTTTGTAAGCTACACATGAGCAAGGAATGGTAGCTTTGTGGGTGGGGAGATTTTGGACAGCGTAGGTTCAAATCCTGGGCCGGCTGAGCGGTGTGAGCCTTCGAGTCTTAATCGGTGTTGGCAAGTGAGGACAACAAAGCTATTTTAAGGAGCGGTGGCAAGGAATTAATGTGATAATGTACATGAAGCGCTTAAGCATCTGCCCTGTCTGGTTCATAGTCAGTGGTTATAAAGTAGTGGCATTTGTTGTGAACCATTAGCCACTTTGTGAGCACTTCCTGAATGAGTAGAGCAGAAAGCACAAGGCTGAAGTGCTGATGTGGTCTCTAGAGGCGTAGGTGCAAAGTCTGATCAGAAAAGGGACAGAACAACAGGAGGGAAGGGAAACCGGCCATTCCCGTGGGAAGACCCCTGAGACCCGTAAGTCACAGACCGCTTGGAGACGGCTGCCGTGTCCACTCAGTCACCAGGTCAGTGGTGAGCCGATCATCACGTGAGCAGCTCTCCACACCCTGCTGTCGAGCCCCTCAGCCCCCCTCGCTAGGGCCTCAGCATTCCCTACCTGGGCTACTGCATTGGGCTCCTAACTGTTCTTCCTACTCCCAGACCGGTGCTCATTAAAATTACAGACAAGTATACAAATCGTCTAGGACAACTGTGCAGAAAACAAACACTTACTCTGCCAAACGCTCGTCCAATAAAGTGTACTCTTTTCCTGGCATGGCAAGAGAAAGAGAGAGGGAAGGGGGCGTCTTCATTTTGTGGGTGATAATTCTATCCGCGAACACTATGATACTGTCAGATCACATGTGTTATCCTCTCTCCCTCCCCCCCGTTCCTTCCTTTTCTTCCTTCTTTGCTCTTTCATAAAGTCCTATTTATTAATTCTGCCAAAGTCCACAGCCCTAGGTTCCACTTAGACTAAGAACACCTTGTGTTCCAGGGAATGCGGCTGGGAATAAAGACCACACTTGCGGTCCCTTTTTGGGTAGAAAAGATTAATTTCTTTCCTGCTGGATGATTAAAATTGAGTGTCCATTGACCTATGTTTTGGGGCTGCTTTTTCCACAAGCGTGTATTTCCTGCAAGTTTATTGTCAGCAGCCCCCATTTGGGATTACGGTTTCTGATATTCTCTCTTCAGCCCTTTGCTGTTTTGTGTAGAGTTGTGCCCTTCCTGTTCCAAACGCGGGAACTGTGAAGGACAGAGGCAGAATTGTGTTAGAATAATTAGGATCAAGTGCCGACTCTACACTTGCTAACTATGTGGGGACAGGGTCTTATTGATATAATTATATATATATTAAGACTGACGTGGGGCAGCTGCATGGCTCAGTCGGTTGAGCGTCCGACTTCGGCTCAGGTCATGGTCTCACAGCTTGTGAGTTCGAGCCCCCCGTCGGGCTCTGTGCTGACAGCTCGGAGCCTGGAGCTGCTTCGGATTGTGTGTCTCCCTCTCTCTCTGCCCCTAACCCACTCGCATTCTGTCTCTGTCTCTCTCAAAAATAAATAAACATTAAAAAAATGAAAAAAAAAAAGACTGATGCAACAGTCAGCTTACACCCAGTTTCTATCGTTATGAGTGTTTATTATTTACTATAGGTAGCCATGGTTAATTGATGTTCCTCAGGCTTCCAGTAAACTTAGGAAGCCTTTTAAGATTCCTAAGGAATTCCTTGGGAATTTCAAGGGAGTCTGTCTGGGCGTCAGCTGCCCTTTCTGCTAACAACTCTTATACATACACTTGCAAATGCCTATCACTTCACTTACCACATCGTTTCAAGATTATTGGATATATCCATCCTTCCAACAGACTACAAGCTCCCAAGTGGTCAGATGTGTGCTTTATTTCCTTTTGTATCCCTCTGAAACATATAACCTAATTCTTCAGTGACACCTGCTTCTATGCCCCTAAAGGCAAGGACAGAGATTTGAAGGTCGAACTTTGACTTCCAGAGTCTTAAACTGAAACAGATTGGATCAGGCTTCTGAGAAGCAGCGCAGTGGAAGTAAAGGCAGGGAAGAAATAGGAGAAGTGAAGAACAAAAACCCTGCCGTGCACAGAATCCAAAGGGCTTGCGACAGATCCGGTGAGGGCCACGTGGACTAGCAGAAGAAAGGCCGTCTGGGGCTTAGAGGCAGGCTTGAACCTCGTTTCCATCCTTTATCGCACGACTCCTTGGGCAAGTGAGCTACCTTCTCTGAATCTAAGTTCCCTCAGCTTTCAGTTACATGGATGTAATTTATCTTTCAAACTTGTTGGTCAGAAAATTATGGAGGCACAACCCACGGGGATGTAGTTTGGGGCCTTCTGAGAGGTCACACTTCAGTAGAGTGTGGGTCATGCTAATTCAGAAATAACTGCAACCCTCCCCCCCCCCAACCCTGTTTCTGGGAATTTTGGATCTGAATCAAAAGATTAAGATTTTGGTTAGATGTTTGATCTTAATCGTGCCCACGGGTCCTTCTCTTAAAGAGCCACTCTTCCGGTTTGTGGCCTCTTCGGTTGGCCTTGATGTCTTACCCGGTGGATGGGTTACACTTTGGGAATCTGTTGGCACTGTCCTTCCTTGGCGTCAGTTCCAGGCCGGTCCTGCTTTTGGTTTTACTACTTTCATCCTGGTCCCAGCTGGCAAGAGAAAACTCAGACTAAGCTAGGGTAGATAGGAGAGTCGGAACATGATAAAGGGAGCCTATTGTATGAATGTTCATTAAACAGCAATTGAGTGTGTGATAAACGTTAATGGGATTTCATCTATCTGTAATACTGAGTGGCTTCTGTTTCAGAAGGAAAGTTATGGTTTTTGCCACTGTTCTTTTTCATACGCCAGTGACGGGCAGGACCCACGTCTGTGCATGTACCCTGAGGGGGGAAGGGGCCAGGCAGATCTGGAGGGAGATTTGGTTAAGGATTGCTGATGAAGATTCTCTGATGCCCTATCTAAGCCATTCTGATGTTCTTGAAGGAATGAGGAGCCCTTAGAAAACTGGAAGTGAAGCTGTGCGGTATATACTGTTTCACTCAACCGACTGAGCCACCCAGGCACCCCAATATATACCGTTTTAAAGGCAAAGGGGGTTGAACAATAATGGCTATGTGCCTGCAAGTTTGGTTTTCTACTAGTAACAGTTCTAAGTTCCAAGTCCATGTCCTATACTTAAAGGAACATGCCCTCCCTTCCAACTGTCTTGTTTTGTGACAGAATGATTTGTCAGAGAGATAAAGGAGAAATCACTTCTTTTTTATTTAAAAAAATTTTTTCATTTTATTTATTTGAGAGAGAGAGTGAGAGGATAGGGGCAGGGGGGAGAGAGAGAGAGAGAGAGAGAGAGAGAGAGAGAGAGAGAGAGAGAGAGTCTTAAGCAGGCTTCATGATCAGTGCAGAGCCCGATGCAGGGCTCGATCCCACGACCCTGGGATCATGACCTGAGCTGAAACCGAGTTGGACACTCAACCGACTGAGCCACCCAGGGGCCCCAAGGAGAAATCACTTCTTAAACCTAGCAGATGTGTCATACTAGGTCAAATGAGGTACTCCCTCTCCCCCATTTAAGACGGCAGCTAGGGAGTTTGACCATGACACGGATCGTTACTGTGGATTGTGCCGAATGGGGTGGCGCATTCAGTGGAGCACTCAAGGCTTCTTTTGGCTGCACCCCCATCTTTACTGATTTGACATGGGCAAAGGACTCGGTGGGTCGTTTTGATTAAAAATGTGCTTAATAATTACCTGGGGTTCTTACTTTTAAAATGCAGATTCTTAGGTTCTGCCCCTACCTCCTCATTCTTACATATCAAGTCTGGTGTGAAGTCCAAGAATTTGCTTTTTTTCAAAATTTTTTTTTAATGTTTATTTATTTTTGAGAGAAAGAGAGAGCACAAGCAGGGGAGAGGCAGAGAGAGAGGGAGACACAGAACCTGAAGTAGATTCCAGGCTCTGAGCTGTCAACACGGAGCCCGATGCGGGGCTCAAACTCACGAACCGCTAGATCATGACCCGAGCTGAAGTCGGACACTTAACCAACTGAGCCACCCAGATGGCCCAGAGAACTTGCTTTTTTTAATGTTTTAAAAATTTTTCGCTAACGTTTTATTTTAGAGACAGAGACAGACCATGAATGAGGGAGAGTCAGAGAGAGAGGGAGACACAGAATCGGAAGCAGGTTCCAGGATTTGAGCTGTCAGCACAGAGCCCAGTGTGGGCTCTAACTCACGAACCATGAGATCAGGACCTGAGCTGAAGTCAGACGCTCAACTGACTGAGCCACCCAGGCGCTCCAAGGATTTGCTTTTTTTTAACAAATGCCCCAGGTGCTTCTAATACAGGCAATGCTTAACTGCACTTTGAGAAACACTGGGCAGGAATAAATACACTCATAGATAATAGTATCCAGCAGTACCTTGTATCTTGGGACAAAGGATGTGTCTTTCGATAGTTCTTGAAAAAATGAAGTCACCTGAAATAGGATGCAGTTCAGAAAGGTCCAGGATAGAGGTACAAGCATCTGGCCAATAGTAATAAAACTAAAATCCTTAGAAGCCAGAGAACACTGGAGATTGTCTTAAAATTAGAGTGAAGAAAAATTTTAAATTCTGTCTCGTCAGGGGTACACAGCACCTTAAAACAACAAGCTCTAGGACAGTGAGTGGAAAGGGGACCAACGGAAAACCTGAGGGTCTCCTTGTCTTTTTTATTCTTCTCATTACTGGTCTGATCCTATTTTCTCTCTCAGTCTAGCTTCTGTAGCATAGCCATTAGAAAATCCTGAACAGGTTGAAGTAACAAAAATAATATCAAAAGATTGATAATAACTCCTTTGGGGAAAAAAAATCCAAAGAAACTGGGATTTTTAAGCCAAAGAAGAGAAAGATAAAGACTCGTGTAGTAAATATTTTCTCTACAGAAGAGTTCACAGTCACCCCCTCCCAGTAACAACGGCACATTAGATAATGGGTTTGAGAACCGAATGAACTATTTAAGGCTGCGTGAAATATCCTGGAAGTGTTAGACTTTATACAGGGTTATAAAGACATGTGTTTAAAAGGCATATTAGCCTTGGGAGCGTTGAAAGGGGATGTGTATTGTCCTCTCTCTGACACGGTTAAGTTTTCTGCTGCCTCAAACACAGAACATGGTTTGGTATTCTCTTTCCCTGCAGATCTAGCATGCCATGGATTTAAATGTAAATATATTGGTGTTTTCTTAAAGCAACTGGTAGAGATATTTTTATGTATCGTAACTGTAGGAGTACACCCTTGATTGGAATTTGTATAGGAGGGAATTGGGAGGTGGAAAGACCCGGTGAGGAGGAGTTGGGGACGAATTTAGCTTCAGCAGAGTGGCTGCATTTATTTAAATGTAGGTGGGCAGTTGTATTTTTTTTACACATTTAGTAGTTGATACCGACAATGCTTCCATCACTAATTCCTTCCATCTGCTCCACCATTCCTTGGATTCTTTCTTCTGTGTTGTCTTGGACCACTCCCCCTGCCTCCCTTTCACTATTTGTTATTTCTATTCCAGATGCTAGCCCTGTTAGCTTGTGCTTCTTGATCGCTCATGGGCACTGCCTGGCTTTACTGCTGTCAAGTCTATGGGATGCAGGGGCCAGTGTGTAATTCATGAGGTGGAAATGGTGGCATGAAAGTCAAGGTTTTATTGTACCGTTTTTTCTTGCCCAGAGTTTGAGCCAAGAGAGAGGCACTCGAGTCCGACTAAAAAATCCTGTTCTAAGGGATATGCTTTGTTCTGGGGCTCAGACTGTGTACAGCTCCGATTGAGATGATCTGAGGTCAGGGATGGGAGAGGCTGGCAGTGTGTGTGTGTGTGTGTGTGTGTGTGTGTGTGTAAATAGTGATAGTTCTTCATATCCGACCAGGTGAAGCTCCACGGCAGGGTGGCAAAACTTATCACCACAATCATAAATTTGAGGGATCTTTATTCTTAAAGGTGAAATGAAATGTGTGAGTGTCTGGGAGGCTCCGGTGCAGAAATCCCACATTCCCTGTGGCAGCTAAAGTGGCTGGCCCTCCTGCAAGAAAGCAGGAAGGAACATTTTCTCCCAAGTGAAATATTTGAAGACCGAAGTGACTCAGACAGTTTTGTATTTCACCCATAGAGCTCTCTGAGACTCAAGTGGGGCAGCGTGGGCTGGCCCGGCACCTGCAGAGATCCAGAATACACCAGGGCCCCGCCTGAGGTGCGCTTGGACACCTGTCAGGAGGATTCTCAGCTCCCACTCTGGGTGCAGATGCCCTGGGGAGGGGGTGGGCAAGCAGTTGTGCGGGCCCTCCGGGTGGTTCCAGTGCACTCCCGGGTTTGAGACCTGCCTGCAGAGCTGGAATAGCTCAATAGTGACCGTTGTGGGGGCTTGAAGAATGTACCAATGCCTGTCTGATTTGAAACCTGTCTCCTGGGGCGCCTGGGTGGCTCGGTCGGTTAAGCGTCTGACTTCGGCTCAGGTCATGATCTCACGGTCCGTGAGTTCGAGCCCCGCGTCGGGCTCTGTGCTGACAGCTCAGAGCCTGAAGCCTGTTTCAGATTCTGTGTCTCCCTCTCTGTCTGCCCCTCCCCTGTTCATGCTCTGTCTCTCTCTGTCTCAAAAATAAATAAACGTTAAAAAAAATTTTTTTTCTTTAAAAGAAACCTCTCTCCTTTCTTCCCCTCAGCCTCATGGTGAAACCTGTCCAGCCATTCTTTTCTCATTTCTATCCTTAAGATTCATCTCTAAGACTATGCTCTTTAGAAACGCCATGCCATCACCAGATAGTCACAAATTACTTTGAATAAATGCCCATGGCTTGAAGTTCGAAGTGTGACCAGGTGGGATGGGTACTGGTTCTTCAAAAAACTCCAGAAACCCCCCCCCAAAAAAAATCCCCAAATTCTCACTTGAGTATGTCTTTATAAATTCCTTAGTAGAAAGAGAAAAATGAATCCTTTTTAGGATATCTGTATGCAGAAATCCAAACGTTGTATTCCAACTTCATGACTTGCGCCCTGTGTGGTTATGCCGTAGTTTAACTTCTCATTCCCTTTCCATTTATATTTTGTCATTTAAATAATAGCCAGCAATTAAACCTCTCCTTGCCACGTTTTAGCTGTTTACAGATCAGATATAATAATCATTCCTTCCCTGCTGGTTCTCAGAGGACACATCATATGGGCTTGCTTGTCTTTTGCATTCTTGCCAAGTCCTTTAGGATCTATGGGTGAAAAGGGACCATAAAAATGTTAATTATGGCAGGAATAATAACAGCCCAGATGCCAATAGCAGGGACAGCCACTCCGCTTCTGGTAGGGATAGTGTAGGTTCTTACAAATCTAAATCTAAATATGTGTTAGCCGTGTTAAAATCCAGAGAAAAATGGAAAATTAGCTTAAGTTGGAGCTGCCTTCCAGGCACAGCGACTGCCAAATTCCGATCCCCTCGAGATTTGTTTGTGAACGTCGCTGCCAGTTTTGTGCAATCTCTGCACGAGGCTGAAAAATCCGGGCATGTCTTTGGGCTTGTCCAGAGTTCTATTCGGTTCAGGGCTCTACTTCAGATCCTCCAGCTGGAATCTCTGAAAATCAGACTCCAAATGTTAATCAGGACTAGGTTTTCATTTTGAAAGCTAAAACCATTGTGTTTTCCCTCCCCTCACTTTTTAAAAGAGTGAAACACGGAGAGCACGACCCATGCAAATTGTAAAACCTCATCTAGATTAACAACATTCAGGAGAATTTATGCCTCTCTTAAACTCCCCTGGAGCCACACCGTGCATCCTGGTGGGCTTTCTAAGGGACTGCATTTGGCTTTCTTTGTCTTCTAGGCTTCCTGGGTGGCCGGCTTTCTCCCTCTGCTAATTCTCTTTACGACATCCGGGTTGTCCCTTTGTCTCCTCCCACCGCACCCTTTTTCTGATTTCTCTGTGCTTTTCCCCTTTTTTTCTGTTCTTTTTCTTTATCATCTTTAGCCTGGGCTTGAAGGCAACGTAAATACTACCCGCCTGCAAAACTGGCATCACAGAAATGCTACCTTCTTTTCTTTAACCCACCCGACCTTCCAGATTCTTCCTGATGATTATAACTGAGGTTAGAATTAGCAGCAAGCAGATATAATCAGGTTCTATACATAAAAAACTCTACCCCTTTTCACTTTGCACAGAGACATTGTTCCCCTACCACTTCTACGTGTGCTTCTAAAATGTGTTTTAACACAGTTAAGCACAACTCAAATACATGCACTGAGACTGTTCATGAATCTATAGAGCATTGGTTAGTATACTATCTACCACCATGATCACTGGCACAATGTCTTTATTAAATAGTCGTAGAAGCAAACTCTTTCAGAAAGTGCATATAGTTTGAGTCATTTCTAGTTCATTCTACTAAAATCCACATTTCTTTCGGGTGGAATTATTTGATTATATGCTTTATTGTAATGACTGAGTGGCAGCAAGTTATGCTATTAGACATCTTACCTTACTTTTTAGTCTCTAAAGTACAGATGTGTACCTATACGCATGTTGTGTGTGTGGGTGTGTGTGTTTGTGGGTCTGTTGTTCTGACTAACCCGGCGGTGAGTAATGACAAAGAGGGTGACACTCCCAAGTTGATTATTTGCAAATTGCAGCCAGCACTGCATATAGAAGAAAAGCTACACATCTCAACCCCAGACTAATGGGTTTGAATCTCAGCTCCACCCTTATTTGTTTTATTTTTGTGTAATATTTTTTAAACTGAGCTTTAATCCTATAAAAGTAATACCTGCACCTAGTTTAGAGAGAGCCATTTGGCACCTCTAGTTTTATTTGGAAGATGAACAGTACCTGCCCCTCTGCCATCTGACCTCAGGCTCTCTGGGCAGAGGGGATCCTTTCGTGTCTTCTTTCCTTCTTTGGTTTCACTTCTTTGATTTCTTCTGGAAATTACATCTGTAAACATCTGTATCTACACACACATATCTATTTAATAATTCTTCTGCTAATCTTGATTTTCTTTTCTCAATTAGGACATTATTAACTGACTTCCTAATATGGAAGATGAGTTTGAGCTCTCTGAGACCATCGCTCATTCACACACACACACACACACACCCCTGTACTGCTGCCGGTAGGGATGCCTGACACTTCTAATTCCTTAGCTTTTCTGGGGTTCTATTTCATTTCAGACATTTAGGTATCTGTTTTCTCAAATTTGTGATATCAGTTCCTGCTCGCCCATCCATTTTCCACCCTTCTACGTGTTGAATTCTCGATTGGCTATCATTCTCTCTCATATCCTCTTTTCTTTTGTAAGTTCTTACTTTTTTGATTCCTTTCTGGTCATTTGAGTGGGGTGTGTAGAGGGAACTGATATAGAAACAAATTCAATTCCTATGTTTTACCAGCAACGAGCCTGGGACATAGTACGTGCTCAGTGAGCAGCACACTCTTACTACCAATTCCTTCAACAGAGTTTATGCCTCTGTGGAAGGACAAAGACGCACCTGGCAGAGACCACATATCTTTTTTGGTATCTTTTCTCTGAATTGTCTTTTCTAACTTCTTATTTCAGCCTAAAGCCAAGCGGAAATCTCTTTAAAGGTAGCAAACTCCTGAAAGTGTAAGTTTTAGATTAAGAAGCACTAATTCACAGAATAGACATTTATTGCATATGCATGGTATGAGACTCTAGGGATGTGAAGTGAAATGAGACAGGGCTCCTGTCTCCTAGGAACCCCCTGTCCGATCTGCGGGAGAGGCATGCTCAACGTGCTGTGGGAACAGTGCAAAGAAAGTGGTTGCATTTGCTTACGGAGCGGGCAGGAAGTAGGTGGGACATCAGATTTGGGAATAATTTTATAGCAAAATGGCACTTCTGTGGGGCCTTGAGGGATGTAATAATTTCATCAGTTGGAGGTGAAAGCCCTGTGGGCAGGGAGGATAGTATAAGCACAAGGCACGGGGGTTGAAAACACAGAGGATTTCTGGAGAAGCACCAGAGGATGGGATATGTGGAGACTACAGGTGAGGCTAGAGAGGCATGGGCTAGATTAAAAAGAGGCTTGAATGCTGTCATGTTTTGGATACAAGCTTTATTCTGGAGGCATCGAAGAGCCTCACTTTTTTGTTTTTACTGGAGACGGCAAGATCAGATATGATACACTGTTGGAGATGAAGCCCATGGAGAAGAGACAGGTGATCAGTAGACTGGTTAGGAAACAACGTCTGTATTTTAAGAGAAGGGATGAAAGCCCAGACTTGGCTCCTGGGTGTAGAGATGGAAAGAAGTAACCACTGAGGGGTTTCCTTTGAAGGCATCATACTGATTCTAGAATCACATCCTGTAAGGAAGATGAGGTTCTGTATCCAAGTCACTGGTGCTTGGGTGGTTAGTGAGTGCCATTAACCTCTGTAAAGAAAAAGAAGTAGGCTTGTAGGAGGGGATGATGGGCTTGGGCTTTAGACGGGGTGAGTTTAGTGGAATTGGAAATAGAAGTTCAAAAACACAGTCTCAGTTGGTGACTTAGGTTGAGAAAAGAGGAAAGTAAGGATGATGATTGAAGGTGGCAAATGGATGAGGACATGCAAGGCATTTGAATGGGGACAAGAAAGAAAAAGACCTGGCAGGTGATAATAAGGAAGAACAGAGGAAGTGAAGCTAGTCAAGGAGATGGGAAGAGAATGATTGGAAAGGTAGAAGGAAATGAAGGAGAGAGTGGTCTCAGAAAAACTGTGAAAGAAGAGAGACTTCCGGAGAAGGAGATGGTGAATAGCGTTAACTGCTACAGAGTAGACAACAAGTTGATTATTGACATGAGACCACTAAGTTTGTGATTTAAGCACTCACTGAAATCCCTGGCACAAAGGTAGCAGAGGGGCAGGGGAGAGGGCAAATGGGTTGAGAAACGGATAGGAAAGTTGGTGCAGCAAATAAAAATTATTGTTTCCAAAAGTTGGCCAGTAGAAGAAGTGCCATGGGCTGTCATTTAAGTGGAAAACAGTGTCCATGGAAAGACCTTTGATGTGGATGAGACTTGAATGTATTTATTGGCCTTGGGTAATAATCTGGTTGACGGACTGGAGACCCAAGGTCTCCAAGAGAGGATAGAAGGGATTACAAATGCTCTGAGTCAAGTGAGAAGGCAGTAACAATGACTAAAGACAAAGTTTGTAGAGTAGCAGGTGGAATTCTAGAATCCAGGGATTCCATGTACAACGGTTTCTCATTTCGCTGTGCGAACTTTCCCATCTCAGCCGATGCCAACTGCATACTTCCAGTTGCCTAGGACAGAACCCTCGGTGCTATCTTAATTCCTCTCTTTCTCTCACCCTCCACATCCAATGCATCAGGGAATCCCAGTAGCTACTAAAATGTATCCACAGTTCATCCACTTTTTGCTGTTCCAACTGCCTCCACCCTGGTTTGAGCTGTCATCATCTGCTGCCTGCATTGGGGCAACAGCCTCTTGGCTGGTCACATGACCACCGCGTGGTCCCTTCCCAGCTCAGCGGCCAAAGGATGCTGTCAAAATGTACGTGAAAGCTACACAGGCCTCTGCTAAACCCTTCTAACCATGTTCCTTTCACTCAGAGTGAAAGCCAGTGGCTTGCAACGGCTCACACAACCCCCCAGATGTTCCCTCTCTGACCATTGGGTTGAAAACTATAGCTATCCTGACTCCCTCATTCTCACCCATCCCCCGACACAGAGCAGTCCTGCTTCCCTTACATTGTCCTGTTTCTTATAAGACTTTCTAATTTATGAAATAATGACTTGTTATCTTTAATGTCTATTTTCCCCCACTGGGATTTGAGCTTCACAGGGCAGAACTTTTTATTTATTTTATTCACTGTTGTATCTTGTGCGTAATAAAGTGGTACAGTGTCTGGCGCATGGTAAATGCTCAATAAATACCTTCTGCACGGATGAATGAGGTAGAAATTTACGGGCAGCCACACATGTGGGAGAGGACTAGCAGTGGCTTAACAATCTTGAGCAACTTGATTACTTAGGGGAAAAGGACAATTTTGCTAACTCGGGAAGAGTAATAAGGTTGCCAGGAGACCCTGAGTTTTTGATTCCTTTAAGAGTCCTTTCTACTGAACGCTTTTTGGTGTTAAGTCTACAGTCGGCATGGCCCCGGCCTGGGACTTTGGGGATGGATGAAATCTGGTTTCTCAGGATCCATTCAGCTCTTTGAAGGCTGTTTGTGCGCTGCGGAGAGAAAACTTGGCTCCTCCTCTTACCTTTCCTTGGTTGTGTGACCTCCATCAGAGCCATTTAACTCATACGGGAAAACAGTATCTTCCTTGGTTGGCTTGCAAAGTTCTTTTGGCTCTCAAACGAGATGCTGTTTGTGAAAGCATTTGTAGACACTACATGCCACACGTGAGTAGGGGATTATCATCGCTGTCATCATCCCTGTGTGAGAAGCAAGGCCAGGCAGAGGCATGGCGATGCTGCAGGGGACACAGGCCTCACGTAGTGCCAGAGCTCCGGAGCGAGGGATCTGAATGTCTGCGGGCAGGTGTGCTCGTAACGTAGCAGCAAAGAACGGACAAAGGAGAAGTGCAACCTCTGCTGCTCTCCTTTAGACTCAGTCTGATCCCTTTCAGGAATCAGGTCTACAATTTTCAGCTAAATTTTGTATCTCTTTGGCTCTACCTTTCTGAGCGTAAGCACCCAAAGTGGACATCAGAGCCTTGTGTAAGGGGCCGACAGCAGCCCCTGCTGGAGGCTTGCCAACAGCGTGCCAGCTCCAGCCCAGCATCTTAGGGCCCCTTCCTCCTTCAGAGGATGACCACTGTCCCTGGAGGATGCAACCCCTCCACCTTCTTTCTCCTGCGTTTCGTTGAAGAGAGTAACAGGGGTAAGAGAGAAAACGAGTCTTCGAATGCTTAACCAAACTGGAAAAAAAGGGCAAAACAAAACCATACACCTACTTTGAAAACAGACTTATTACCTCTTTCTCGTCTCAGCACCCCTAGCCCAGCGAGCCCAGTGAGACTTTTCCCCCCGTAGAGTCTCCATAGCCTCTTCAGCCTTATACATTGTTTTCCTTCCTATTTAAGCTCAGTAATGAGAGCTTGGCAGGAGAAAAACTCAAATGGGTCAGGAGGCCCTTGTGGCTTTTCTTGGGCTTGTTTTCCACAGCCCGTTCTAGCCTGCAACATACTTTGCAAGAATGAGTTGGCTGGAGATCTAACCCACGGTAAGAGGCCACCACCGAGGGCAGCATCGCAGACCCAGTGAGACTGGAGCCACGAGCAGACTTCCTGAAGCACACAGCCTGGGTGTTTCCTTACACACGCACATGCACACACACGTGCACACACTGGGGATCCTCATCGAGAACAGATGTCGCTCTCCTCTGTGCCAGCCACGTGTCCGGCATGGCATTTTCTTCTGTGAAGCTCCTGGCGACTGTGTGCGTCCTTTCTTCTCCCCTCTCTCCACTTTCTCCCTCCTTCTCCTACCCCCTACATCCACTGCATGTACACATTCTCTCCTGATTCATACTGGGCCAGCCTCATATTTTTGTTGTTGTTATTGTTATTGCAAACATTGGATGCTTCCAAAGCTGGGGAAAAAAATAAAAAGAAAAGAGAAAAAGAAAAAGAAACCACAGCAACCCCCAAAGAAAACATGTTCTAACCCAGGAATGTACACTACTTCATGCATGGGAAGCATCTTCCCACCTCTCCAAGCTTAGCTACAGAATCTAGGGCTCCAAATTCCAACACACGAAAAAACAAATTCATCCAGCTTTTCTGTGTGAGCCTCATGCCATTTCCCAATCTAAAAGCTTGCTGCTCCCCCCAATGGCTGGGATTTGCAGAAGAGTCGTAGCCTCCTTTCCCGACTTATACCCTGGTCACTAAGCTACGACCACTGCTTCTTACCCATTTATTCATTTCCTCCCTTAAAATATTTCTGAGTGTCCAGTTTGTGCTGAGTTACAAACGTGATTAAGTTAACTTCCTAACCCAGTCTGTGCAATAGAGGTGAGCAATCAGTTGCTACCCCATGAGTATAGCAACACAGAGATACGTACAAAGTCACATGGGGACACCGAGAATAAAGCAAATAGCTTGTCCCAGTCACACAGAGATCTTCTAGAAGGGTAACCTTTTGAAGGATAAACAGAAGCATGTGGAAGGGCAAAGCTGTGAAAGGTAGTGGTGCAATGCAGTCATCAAATTTGTCCGTAATAATGCTGTATAACAAATAATCAAGCACCAGGGCCTTTTAATAACAAGATGTATTTCTCACTCGTGCATCTGCAGGGTGACTGAACTCGTTCTGCTTTAGGTTGTGCGTTGGGTCCAGATATACTCCACGTGTCTGTCACTCGAGGTTTCAGGGTCAGCAGCTACTATTCAGGTTCTGTTAACTCTTGGTGGATAGCATGGGCACAAAAGGACCAGCAGAGGCATGCCAGCACATTCAAAACCTCTGGTCAAACGTAGTGTGTGTGACACACACTCACATTCCGTTGGTCAAGACAAGCCCCATGGCTAGGTCCAGAATTAGTAGGAAGGAGGATTAGACTCTGTTGATAGAGAAGTCATGACAAAGGAAGAGAGTGGAAGGAACAGTGGACATGTAATGTCATCTGCCAGTCAGTCAAACATTTGTTGCATTTAAATTCATTCTACCCGATCCCAAGACACTCCAAAAGTCTTCCCCAATCATAGCATCAGGCTTGAAATCTAGACGATCGTGATTTACTATTAGGTTACAATGTGCTTCTCTTAATCTAGAGCCTGGTGTTCAAGTTCTCTACCTTACACACACCTGATGAAAAAGGTGGGGCAGAGAAAAGACACCTACAGTAAATGACCCCTTTCAGGGAGAATAATGAGAGGCACGTAACAGTTACCGGCCTACGACAATTCTGAAATCCCTCTGAGACAAGTTGTAAAAAATCCCTACTCTTAGAATAGGGAGTATCTTGTTCAGTAGCATTTGATTACTCCTTGGGTATAACTCCCAGGGAGTTCTTCATGGCTTTTGGCTCTGCTGGCTTGGGAGTCCTTCATTTTCCATCATCCTCTTAGGCCACAAAAAGTTGCTTTGGAGAACATCCCTCCACTGGAAGCTAAGTGGTTCTCTCTGCCTGCTTTGTTGTCGTAGACTATGGGGGACCCAAAAATCTTTTCATGTTCTCCAGCTATAAGTCTCTTTTAATCCAAGCTGATGGTACTTTTGGCAGTTCAACTCACAGACTTTATTGGTTTTGTATACATTTAATTTTAGTTAAATCCATATACCAACAGCTATCCTCACAAGTCTTTTCCAGATGTGGCTCTCTCTGTAGACTTAATTAAAGGTATTCTAAGCTTAAGAGACTTCTCTGGGACAAAGGCCTTGGTCTCTTTTCTAGGAGGCATTTTTTTAAGATGCGAGGATCCCCCAGGTGCCACTTTAGTCCAGTTAAAAGCCTCAACAAAGGGTGTAAAGATCCACCCCTTGATTTGGTCTTTGTCTGAGATTAAGTCTTAAATCTCTAAAGGTGTAAATATTTAAAGCACCCATTCATGTCTTCTGTCTTATTCCTCTGTTCTCTCAAAATGTGGTCTCCATGGTTGCCTCCAAAGGGACGGAAAAGACACAAGAGGGGCCGGTAACTCTTGAGTCCCTTGGAACAGAATTAATACATCATTTCCGCTTGACTTTCTATTTCCCAGTATATGGTCACGTGGCCTCCAGCCCACCTCAAGAGGGTCAGGGAAACACAGGGGATTATACAGATATCAGGTGAACATTAAATATCTCTGTCACAGAGAAAACATGATAGGATGTATACTTTAGGAAGAAAGTCATGATGACAAAAACTTTTGACCATGGAAGTCAGAACCTTATCACCTCTAACCTGAGCTAATGTAATAGTCTCTCACTGAACTGAGAAAGTAGAAAGAAAAGGGGCTGAATACAGAACTATTTCTGCAGTAGAATGGTAAGCGTTTGGATGTTGGATGTGAATACAAGAGAGGAGTTGAAGATGAACTTAATTTGCTTGGAAGGGGTTGCATGATTATTCTGTGGGCTCACCTCTCACACTGATAATCTCAGTTTACTCTGAAGAAAGCTCAACTTAACAGTTTCCCAACATATAATGCTTGAACATCTACCACGGGGAGTAAAGAAAAACTTGGTTCCTGCCTATGTGGTTGGAGGTGTATGCTATTTGTGTTTTTGTTGGTGTAGCTATTTTGAACATCCAGTTAAACCAGCTTCTGAAAGGCAGGGGGCATGTTTAATTCCTCTGTGTTTATATCCACCCCTATCCACCCCCACACACACCCACTGTAGTTTATTATTAAACATACCATAAATAGTCAATAAATATTCACATGTGGTTAAGTAATGCTCATTTAATTCTCTTCTTTGGCATATATTATTTAGTCAATTCTTTATGCATTGAATGTGGACTGGTGGGGTGCAGAACTGGAATTAGTATTTTGTTTTTTAATTAGACAAACCAAGTAGTAAGTTGAATATGCATTATCCAGATGTGAAAGATCCTGAACAAACGGAGATGAAAGCCATGTCCCCAGTGTCCTCTCCCTTGTGTTCTGGCTTGAAAGTTTAAAATGCTTAAGTTTAATTTTCACCTCTAGTGCTCATTCCCCAAGTGACCTTGGGGCATGGCCCTTTGTCTCATTTTCCCCATCAGTGGAATATGGATAATCATATTAATCTGTCTCACCAGGCGATGTGAAGACTAATTAAAAATGAGATTAGATTCAACTGAAGTCTTTCTAATGTGAGAAATATTAAACTTGGTGGTGCATGTCTGCTATGCCGTTAGGTTCCTGGGAATGGTCTCTGGCCTTGGAACCACTTATGACCCCAGTGACACGGCAGCTGAGTCACGAGTACCTGGAGCCTGCCCAGCTTGTTGGCCATACTCACCTGTCCTGTGTCTATGCCCCTTGTGCCCAGCCTGATGGCCAGACCCATCCAGGTTGCCCAGTAACTGAATAGCAGAAGCCAGTGATCTTTTAACTTCTTTGGGCTCCCTCTTGAGAGCCGCTTCCTGCCTGTCCTCTCTTACCTTGTTTTCGTGCTCCCTTTTTCTCAGACAGGATCTCTGAAAATCCTTTGCGTTGACAGATCAGGAAAAATAGCTAAATTAATAAATTCACTAACTAAGGCATGCGTGTTGGTCTGCTTGGGCTGCTGTAGTCAAAGACCACAGACTGAGGGACTTAAACACCAGACATTTATTTCTTACAGTTCTGGAGGGCTGGGAAGTCCCAGATCAAGGTGCTGGCTCATTCAGTTTCCTGGTGAGGGCTGTCTTTCTGGTGTGCTGACGGCTGCCTTCTTGCTACGTCTTCACAAGGGAGAGAGAGAGAGAGAGAGAGAGGAAGGGCTGGTATGTCTTCTTTAAGAACATTGATCCCGTCATGATATCATCTAAACCTAATGACCTGTTAGAGCCTCACCTCCAGATACCATCATATTGTGAGTTGGGGCTTCAACATATGCATTTTGGAGGAACACACTTCAGTCCCTAACAGCACCACTCATGCTCACTCCACCTGAGTAGAAGACGTTCCGACACATAGAACGAAGTTTCCCAGTTTTCTTTAACAGGTGGCTGCCTGCACTGTATAACTTTAAGGATGCTGTACATACTTCTATTTCTCCCTCAAATATTTATCTCCCACATCTGACTTACGAAGTCTCAAAGTTTCCAAAGTTAAAGTCCTTTTCTCCTCAATAATTTCTATTTTATCTGGTTGCAGATACATATTTATCATTGGCTCCTTAATATGTCAGCTGCTTTCCGGAGAGGTAGGAGACTATGCAGACACTACGGTAGGGATGGACACCTTGGGCAAGGGGGTTTTCAGCGCGAGCAGGGCCCAGCGTGGATGTGGAGATGGTGGGGGAAAAAGAGACCAGGGACTGAAGACAGACTATGACACAGCCTTGCTGCTGTACCTCAACTACAACAGAACATAAGAGAGAGGATTAGTATCAGGTAACTTGGCTTCTGTATTTTTCCTGCCTTACGGCCATATTATGCATAGTTTTTCTATTCCCAGACTTGGGCAAAGTAAATGTAAGATCCCTGGGATTACAGGTCGTGATTAAGAGAGAGGAGAATGACCAACCAGGTTATCCCGTAGCCGCCTTTGGGAGGGCTATCGTCCACCTTCACAGACAGGGAACCATCAATACTCAGAATATCCAGGCTTATTGCACTCGGGAAACAGACAAGAAATAGCTCCTGGTTGCATGGTATATTTAATAACATTACTGAGTGTTTATTATATAGCAGGTGCATACTAAGGAATTATCACCCTTATTATCATTCCTATTTTCCTGATGAGGGAACTGAGGGGCTGAGAATTCAGGTCCCTTTGCAAAGCTCCAGAGGTAGCAAATGTGGGATAAATACACAAACCCAGGCAGTCTGTTTCCAGAGTCCCTGTTCTTAACTGGTAGGAAGATTGAAAACAAACAACACATGAATTAGGAATGTAGGGCTTGTAGAATACTCAACGAAGAGATGAACACAGGGTGCTGGCCACCTGTTGGGACAGCTCCCCAGGCTTTGCAAGCTTTAAGCTGAAAGAAGGGGTGTTGTGCCAGTGAACCCTGCTGAATGAGGACCAGAGACCAGGGAAATGAGAGTGGGGACCTATTTGAAACACATGCAGCCGATCAGTGGAAGAGTGAAAAAGATACACGGACAAGCGTCCCCTAGATAAAGGGGATGTAAACCAGACACACGGAATAGGTTCCATATGGGTGACAGGGAGGCTCCATGCATCCACCAATTAACGGAGGACAGAGCAGCGGATTGATGAGTGGGATGGTGTGACAGGTTGAGCTTAAGAACCAAAGTAATCAGCCACACAAATTGAACTATTTGTAGACACAGGAACTTAGACCAGGGCTAAAAGAGACAAGACTATTGGCAAGAAAATATTCTAGAATAAATATGACACCTCCCTCCTGCTGTTCCTCAACTCAGCCGGACCTGGGTTTTACAGGGGTGACAAAACAGGCCTAAGTTGTGGAGAAAGCCTGGCAGTAATCGGGCAGGAGAGAAAACTGGCCAGGACCCTCTAGGTCTGTGTTTATATGGGAAAAGATATGTAGACCTTATCACTGTGAGCTAGGACAGGGTTTGCTGATTGCTTAGACTCTGTTTCTTAAGACTGAGTCCTTAGATTTAGTAAGGATTCTTTCTAGCTTTTTTTTTTTAATGAGCAAATTAAAAAAAATTTTTTTTAATGTTTATTTTTGAGAGACAGAGACAGAGCACGAGCAGGGGAGGGGCAGAGAGAGAGGGAGACAGAATCTGAAGCAGGCTCTGAGCTGTCAGTATACAGCCTGACGTGGGGCTCGAATTCACAGACTACAAGATTCTGACCTGAGCCGAAGTCGGATGCTTAACTGACTGAGCCACCCAGGCGCCCCATAATGAACAAATTTTGTGAGAAACACTTAGCATGGTTTGAAAGTCAAAATGTCACAAAAAAACTTTCGTCTGCATTTGGTCTCCTACCCAAACATGGCCATTTCCTTTGCAGTACCTCTCTGGTCTGTCTGTTCGTTTTTTGTTTGTTTTGTTTTCTGTTCCATGTTACAACCAGCCAGTTCTGTTTTCTTCAGTTCATATCTGTTTGAGGTGAACTTCTACCTGCTCTGAATCTGATCCCTTCTTTCCGGAACATTTCCCACACTGTCCCCAGATCCAGTCTTTGAAACATAACTTTTATCCTGTTCGTCTGCTCAAAACAAAACACAGAGAAGACAAAACAAAGCAAAACTTCCAGTGGCCTCTATTGTCTTCAGGCTAAGGAGCAGCTAGATTCCTCAGAATGGAGATTTTGACCTAGTTCCTAATGTGGGCCATTAATACTTGAGGCAGAAAACCACAGATACATCGCTTTCATTTTCATCTGAAATCTTGGCTTATCTTTGCCCTCCTGCTGTGATTTTTCTCCCCACTTCTCTGCCAAATCCCATCCATACTCAAAGATGAAATCTAATCCTATATACTCCATAAAGGTTTTCTGAAATGTCGCAGACCCTTTCCTATTCTGAGCCTTCTAGCTCTTATTGGTGCTATTAGTTACTTTGGGAATTAATCCTCCATTGGCCCATGATTTCTTTCCTATTTCCTCAGACGCTGTTCAGATCCTTCCTTATTCAGTGCTGATGACACCAAAGCTGCTTTAAGGCAGACTTTGTCATACACAGAACATACCGTGTTCCTTGTACCTAGAAGAAGACACACTAATTACGTATCGATTAAATATCCCAAGAATTCAGCAACTAGCCTCACGCCTGGCTCATAATATATGTTTTGAACTTAAATAGCCTGCATGATCCATTTTTCGTGGATTTCTATAGCATTGACTTTTCCTCAGAGAGTGGCTTTGCATGCTCATAGGTGTGGTGAGAGATTGGACCAGGTTTGCTACTGAGAAGTGGAGTGTGACGTATCATTATGATTTGGTGACAATGCTGGCGGCAGGACAGATACGTCAGGATGATTATAGCACGAGCCTGGCCATCGGACAGTGGCTGTACGTCTTTTCTTCACACAGGTTCCTTAATGGCTCAAGTCCTTGGTGTTTTGATTGGCAAAATGGGCATGATAATACATACCTACCTCACTGAGTGATGGTGAGGGCTCGGTAAGATCATGCATAGCATCCACATAGCACAGTGCCATGTCACAGAAAATGCCATATATAAGATAAAAATTGCATCTGGCTTCTATATGATGGCTTGTAGTTTGTAAAAATATTTTTGCCTTTAGGTACATTCCTTATACCAAGGAACTTTCAGAGAAATTGTATACGTCTCTCTGTATATGTATATATATAATAAAAACACGTATTTTAATGTTATATATCCATAATATACATGTTATATATGATTACGACACATGTATCTTCTATATGAATATTGTATATATCATATGTACCATATTTATGTGTACGTGTGTATATATGTGTCTGTTATATCTGTGTGTTTTCTGTGTATATGATGTGTACGTAATAACGTATATATATACCTAATATATGAAAGAAAGTGAGAATGAGAGAGAAAACAAGTCCTGCGAGTTAGACCCCACGAGTACTTGTGAACACTCAAAACAACGTAGCTTTAGATTTACTCCAAAGTGCTCCGTGTTTGGGAAGAGCTGGGCGTGGTATCAGAATGGCAAAAGGTTCTGTCACCTGCTTTGATTCCTTTAAATAGCTCTTTCCACCCCAGGAGTGTCTGCTTTCTCCCCGAAATTTCTCCCAGTGTGCTCGGTTGCTGAGGAGAGAGTGAGAAAAAGAGAGACTAGGAGAGAGGGAGGGAGGGAGGGAGGAGGGAAGGAATGAGGGAGAATGGGGAAAGAGAAAAAAAAATACGACGCTCAGCAAACAGCAGGAGGGCCAAGAAAAATATTTAATCCAAACAATGAATATTGTCGTTTCCTCCCACAGTCTGCATTCCCAGTCATCTCGCACAGGCAGGCCTGGGGAGCCAAGAAATGCCGAGCTGCCTGGCATGGGTGTGCGTGTGGCGGGGCGCCGGGGGGCGAGCACGCGTGGCGGGCTGCGGTAGAACATTTCCATCGCCAGCCCAGGCCGGCCTCAACCTCCCATGAACTGCAGGCCGGCCAAGGAGTCAGAAGACAGGGATAGAGGGAAGTAGAGGCTCGCGGTCAGAGCGGGACCCCGGCAATCTGCCCCGGGGTCTTCTTCCCCGTGCCTTTCCAGCCCTTTCTGCCAGCTGTTTCCTCCTCCTTCCTCCTCCTCCGCCTCCCAGAGCGATGTGAGCCCTTGAGCAGAGCAAGGCTGCCGAAGGTGTCCCTCACGGGGGGTGTGGTCCCGGCACGACAGCTGGCGGAGAGCCAAGAGAGGAGGGGCTGCGTGAGTGACTGCCAGCAGTGGTGACTCGGGCAGGGCAGGTCCCGTCCCACCTGCTCAGCACGGTGGCTGCCATGGCCTGAATTTCTGCTCCCAGGTTCGTTCTTCTGGATCTTTAAGTTTGGTTCCGTAAGGGTCTACTGTCCGTGAACCTGTACCTGGAAGCTCATGCTGAGCCATTCTCAGGTGACGTGTTAGGGAGGGTAATTGATGGCGAGAACGGACACCTGGGGTTGTTGGGAACAACAGAGGAAAGGCACCTTACCTTGGAGGAAGGGCAGGAGGAGTGGAAAGCAGAAAAATATTCTGCCTTCTTAGGTTAGAAAGTGTCTTCTGGAGGGGATCCATGAGTCTCGCGTTAAGAACCCCGTGTGCTGTGTTGGGCACTGTGCTGCTGTGGGGGTCTACCGCTCATGGAAAGAAGCACGAATGGAAGTGTCCCTGCCCCCGGGGGCCTTACTGAGTCCAAACCTCTTGTGTTCAAAGTCTCTATCGTTGACCTTGAAACATGTGGGCTGGCTCCAATTAGCAGGAGGGGAGACAGGAAATTCCCCCGGACAGTTGCTGATGCGTCCCTCTTTTAGAGAAGAAAGCCAAATGCCGTGCAAGCGAGACCCTGGCAGGAGACCTTGCAGGCCACCTCTGCCATCACCACCTCTCCCAGCCCCCATCCAAACAAGAAAACAAAATCACGACAATCAGCGGGCCTACGGGTCTGGCAGTGGAGAGGCGAGCGAGGTCTGATGGTATGTCATTACTGGTTCTTGCCGGGAGCCCAAGCAGACGTTGCTACATCAGGACTCGGGAGAGCTGCCGTGGTTGCCACCAGACAGCCTCTTGAGAGGCGTTGCGGTGTGGTTCGAGAAGCAGGGAGGGCAACAGCATAGGGTTGGGAGTCATTGGCATAAAATCTGGACCAGCCGACTGCTGGGGAAGAGCTGCGGCCGGGCCAAGGGCGAGCGTGGAGGACGGGATTCAGAAGAGAGGTTTGGCGGGGGGGGGCGGGGAGCTTTGTTGACATGGAGGCCAGCTGTGGCCCGGCAGCGACCTTGTGTGTGATTATGGAGACGTGACCGAGGAATAAGGACGGTGGCCCAGTCTCATGCAGTTTGGTCGAAGGCAGCTGGAGGTCAGGGCCGGAGGCACAGGGCTTCTTAGCCTGGGTGAGGCCTCCCAGGACACACTCCCATCAGTAGCAGTGGCTCACTACTGTGGCATTTCTCCACAGAGGGGCAGGCCACAAACGTTAGGAGGGCCGTCTCATTTGGTTTTTGAGCCCCCAAGACGGCATGATAAGGGCCCATGGGAGAATGTTCTCTTCTGTCTCTATCTCTTGGGAAATAGAGCCCTAATTTCGAGCTAATGTTCTTCTGGCACAGATGAATGCAGACTCGACCCGAGTGCCTCGTCTTCACCATCTGGGGCTCTTACCCCCATCCCTACCCCTGCCTGGGGGTGGCTGAGAAGCACCCGGCTCTCTTGGGCCCAGAGGCAGGCCAGCGGGGAAGCGGGCTGGCATACGTGTGTAAGTGAGGTCGAAGAGTCTGCCGTACCGGGTCTTTCTTTGCAGTGAAATGAAAGGGGCTGCTAGGAGGTTGTTTTTGGCTGGAAAGTCAGTCACAGAGCGTCTTCTCACTTTCCTGTTTTCCTGTGGTGCACGTCAGGGAAGAGGTGTCTGTGATGGTTTGGGGTTTTTCAGAGGCTAAGACACTCAAGTCACCACCATGGTTTTGAGGAGAGGCTTGCTTTCCAGAAGCCAGTCAGGCCTCTCCCACTCTGTTTTTATAATTTCCAGACCCATTTCCCTTGTCACCTGACTCCTTCATGACTCAGATGGTGCATTTGTGGTGAAAGTGAATGGGGCAGGAGGCGTGGGGATGAGAACGTCCATGGCTTTGACTCTGAAGTATTGCTGGTAGAATCGCAAAGCTTTTCTGACCAGGGTCTCTTTGGAGGGAACTCAGACACCATCCCACGGCAGTAAAAGCAATGGTAGGATTCCTGCCCCCTTCATAAAACTAGGATTCCTTGAGGACTTACTGTGTACCAGGTACGGGGCTAAGTATTTCACCTCCATTGGCTCATTTACTCCTTACAACAGTCTATGAGGGAGGTGTTATTCTCACTCGCAAATGAGGATAATGCTACTCAAAGAAGTCCAGTAATTTGCTCACCTCTACAAGGTGGTGAGGAGCAGAGCTGGGATCCGGGCACAGGTTTATCTAACACTGTATTCCAAGCTCCTTATCACTGCACTCTACAGCCTTATCATTTTCCAGAGCAGAAGGTATTAAGCCCCATGTACCTTGAAGGAGATGAAAATCTTACAAGTCACTTGACCTTATTTTGTTTTCCTTCTTTCCTATTTGCTTTCCTTCTTTCCATTTCAACTCATCCCCACTATTTCTCTCAGAAGAATATGGGTTCTGCACCATTTGATCAATTCTGTTCCAAGACTGTGCTTTGGTCGTGGTGTCGCGCATAGATAAACTCATCGTAATCGGGTGTCTCTTTCGGACCCTACAAAGTGGCACATTTGCTTTTCCTTTTTTTGAGAGTCCGGGGTATTGCACAGGCCGAGGTTTGAAGCCCTACACAGAAGTCGTGTGAGCTTGCCCAGACCAGTAAAGCACAGTGGACCATAGGACTGCACCCCAACTCCTGATGTTACTCAGGGCCACCAAATGGGGTGCTTCCCTCTGCCCATCCAGCAGAATGCGTGTCTCCATTGCCTTTCTTTCAATTACATCTTGCTCATCTATTATTTGTGGAGCAGACCTTTGGCGTTCGAGGAAGTACCATTTGCGGTTTCAAATGCTACCCTGTAACTCAGCAAGTCCTTAATACCTTAGTGATCGGTGACTCTGCCGAGGCTGGGATTTGCATCGTCTGGTCTTCAGGGCTGGTGGGCACGAACCAGCCTCCCAGTTCCAAGCGAGCCAGGGTACCTTGTACCACATCGCCGTATGACTGTGTCATTCCATATCGGTCCTCACGAACCCAGTCTTCTTATTAAAATACTAACAGCGTCGCTTACGAGTTCACCACCTTGCAAGGGCCCGGGACTTGGGCGCCTACCCCCAATCAGCCGTTAAAACCTAACCGCTTGATTACAGATATTTGCAAACATTCCTAAGACAGCCATGCTTTCACTCCCGTCTTTCTGCTCTGGTTTTTCAGCTTCTTTTTTGTTTTTGGCCCCCTGATAATTTCTCTTCCTTTCTTCTTATCCCAGCTCTGGAGTTGAGAGGATATTGTTAAATTTTATCCAGCATTTTTAGATGGATTATAGAAGGAGAACTTTTAGATGGTGTATTCCACTGTCTCTTTCCACTCTTAAATAAGTATATACCAATGCTCTGTACCTAGTAGGAGAAGAATAATGAAAAGGACAGATCTGGTCACAAAGTATGCTAAGGAAATGAAGTTAGCCACCCCCATATTTATTCATTAAAAGTATGTTTTTAATGTTTATTTTTTGAGAGAGAGAGCAAGTGGGGGAGGGGCGGAGAGAGAGGGAGACACAGAGTCCGAAGCAGGCTCCAGCCTCCGAGTGGTCAGCACAGTGCCCGACACGGGGCTCGAACCCACAAACCATGAGATCATGGTCTGAGCTGAAGTCGGACACTTAACCGACTGAGCCACCCACGCGCCCCATATTCATTCCTTGAGAACCTCCTGTGGCACCAGACACTGAACTTGCTGCTGGTACTGTGAAGATGGTTACGCTCTGAGCGAGTCCTTGATAGTCCATTCAAAGTGTCGAGTCTTAAATAATGCAAATATGGCTAAAATATACCATAGTAGCGCACAGCTAGGGAGAGTTCTCTGGGTCCAGGGAGCCAGAGGAGATTTTCCAGAGGAGGTTGCATGTAAGAAACTCTTCCTGCAGAATCCATCTCAGGGTATCTATTCTAATTTTACATTTTCCAAGAAGATTGTGGCAAACCCACAAATGTGAGATCATTGGCACCCTCCCACCCCAAGGGGTGAACGCTGGAGGAGGGGAACAGCTCCGTTTCCTCTTTCCGTCAGATGACTGCAATGAGCAGAAAAATATCTGGCTTTAGCATTCTGGGACCCAGAAATAAATGTTTCTGGGTTGCAGGCATCTGCTGATGGGATGGGAGCAGAGTTACTGCTTCCTCCTGGGGAAATCAGCCTCTAGGGAAATATGCACTGACCAAGCCCCGAGGCCAGAAGCAGTGATCGCGCCTGGTCGCTTATTGGGGACAAATTTCGACCTGCAGCTGGGAAAATAAGAAGGGAAGTTGTTGGGGTTCAGGGGAATTGAGATGATGTATATAAACAGTCCTTTTTTGTTTCTGTATTGGATTGTTGGGTTCACTTCGTTGTTAATGCTGTACCTAAGCCATTTCTTATAGAGGTGCCAAAGGAATTAAATTACCCAGCATTCCCCATAAATTAAAAGATCGATGATTTCATCAGAGAGCGGTAGCATGGTATAGTAGAGAGAACATCAGATCAAGGATCCAGAGATTTCCTCCTCATTCGCAGAATTGCCACCCACTAGCCTGACAAACAAGACATTTCTTTTTTTTTTTTTAAGCATCCATTTTATCATTTGTAATATAAGAGTTTTATAGTAAACGGTCTTCAAGGCTCCATCCAACCATAGAATTTCATGTATCTGTGATCCTTTCAAAGAAAAACAAAAAGCAAGTAGTGTTCTGGTCACCAAGGCTCCTTGAGGGGCCTCAAAGGCCTCACGGGTTTTTCCTATGAAATTCGAAGAGTGGCCTTGCAGTGAAGCCCAGGGAGTATGGACACAGCAGGCAGATCTTTGAGATGAAAGAAGAATCAGAATCAGGCCGGAGAATAGGGCCAAGCACTCACTGGAAAGCCAGAGAAAAAGAGAAAATTAGCACACATTCTTGTACGTATTCACAAGAGGCTTTATCTACCGCCAGGACTGTGTCCAACACGGCAACATAGTGTCCCTGGCGAGGGGCTTCTTTGGGGCCTGAGGCAGCCTCATCAATAGAAGAAACGGATGTGGGTCTGATTTGTCCTTCACATAACTAGAGGGTTTTGGTGGGAAATGGTGTGGGAGAAAGAAAACAGTGTTAAGCATTAGGCATAAATGGTATTAGCAGCTTCTCCTGGTCTGAAACACTCCTCAAGATGGTAAATCAGGGGGTGCCTGGCTGGCTGAGTCAGTTCAGTATCCAACTCTTGGTTTCAGCTTGGGTCACGATCTCATGGTTCGTGAGTTTGAGCCCCACGTTGGGCTCTGTGCTGACAACACAGAGCCGGCTTGGGATTCTCTCTCTAGCCTCTCTCTCTCTGCCCCTCCCCTGCTTGTGCTCTCTCTCTCTCAAAATAAATAAGTACATTTTTTTTTAAAAGATGGCAAATCAGGATTTTGTCTCATGCCTTACCTCTAGGGATATAGTCACTTTTGGCTGAGATCCCAGCCTGTAGGTTAGCAGAGCAGAACATCTAAAGTTCAACGCTAACCTTTCTAAAACATCACTATGGTCATGAGTTTTGCTGCAAGCTATAGAAGAAAAATGCTTTTGATGTCATTCAAGTAATAGAGGTATTATCAGCCAATCAGTTGATGTTCATGGAACCATTCCTGAGGGCGGGCCCTGTGATAGGCAGTCTGGGACCACCTGTCTCTCTATTTTCACCCTCTTTTTTCCCTTACACAGTTCCCTCAGGCATCCCCTCCGAATCATCCAGTCCTAACCTCTCCTCCACAGGGGCTAGATGTAGCAGAGCCAGCCCCTGAAAGTTCTTACAGATCCCCACCACCAAAATCTGGATTCGGTACTTTTCTCTCCTGTCCACACCCCTATGCCACACTCATCATCATAAGCTATGCTTGTTTGCAGTGGGTTCTCTCCAGGGTCGCAACCATGTTTTATTTATCTTTGTATCCCCTTAACAATGCCTGGCACATAGAGGTAAGGAATAAAGGATGTTGAAAGAATGAATGAATGACTAGATAGGGCCACCATCCCCATGCCTAGTTTTCCAGAACAACCTTAATCAGAAAATAATACAACATAAAGAAGGTAGATGACATAATATAAAGAAGAATTTATCTTTACTTTTGAGAAGTTTCCAAAGTTGTACAGGTTCCATAGTCACTGATAGCCCTTCCTCCTTATATTTCACCATTCACACACAGCCATTTATATGGCCGCCTCAACTGACCAGAGCAACAGCTAGCTGACCATAGATAACATCAAGCTCCTGGATCATAAAAAGAACAACCATGCCTCTCTCTCAGATGTAGGTACTTACTTCAGGTATAATTCTAAGAAGCTTGACTTATGAAGAGTGTGTGTGTGTGTGTGTGTGTGTGTGTGTGTGTGTGTTGAAGGGGGCTCATCTAGTGAAGGGACAAGTGTCCCCATACAGAAAGCCTTCCCATAAATGGAAATGAAAAATGTTCATGTGGATGAATTTGTGTTCTATCCAAGTTATTAAAAGGCATGATAAGAGGAATTTTATAATTTTTTTTCTTTTGCCAAAATGGTTAAAATGAAAATGAAAAAGTGTCTCCTGAAGAAATAGTCTTCAGGTATTTGAAAAATCCACTTAATGTGAAGCACTTTGTTTTCTGATGTTACAGGATAAATGAGGTGTATGTATGGGTAGTGACAATTCACCTATGGACACGTTGTGCAGAGAAACCAAGCCTTGTGCCCTTCCTTGGGGAAAGTTTCCTGTGGCAAGTCGGACACCTTTCCATTATTGAGATTTTGATCTAATCTATATGCAGTCTTCAGATGCTTTAAAAACTTTGAATCAATTAGTCATTTTTCCCTTCCTAATTTTTCCATTGTAACTTTGGACTCAAGCTGTCAAGCTTCCCAGGCACATGTTGCCATTGGAGACTCTGTTTGTTTAGGGTGGAGCAGTTGTTTTTGGCAGGTTGGGGGAGGAACAATTAATTCTAATAGGTATATAGTGAATTAAATACTTGGGTCTTTCCAACCTTTCCTCCGATTTTCTGCTCCTTTTAATAAATTCCCTTTTCTTCCCTGATGACCCTTTGAGAGCAGCAAAGAAGCAGTTTCTAGAAATCGTGTTCAGGCTATAGCAGTAGACATCCATCAGGAGGTAGAGAAGGTCACCTAGACCATTTGTACTCTTTTCACCCTGTCTTCCCTAGTGTTCCTAAGATAAGAAGCCATCCTTGGGGAAGACTTTGGGAAGGAAGATCTCCCTGGATCCTTTATTAATTCATTCTTATGTTTAAGTTGTTCTTATGAAAAGGAAGCTCTCCCTTTAATCCTCCATACTAAAGACCATACTTTATACATAAAAAAAAAGTATTTTGGGTGCTCTTTGGATTTTTATAGACAATAACATGAAAAATAAAGGAGGAACAGATGAAGTTTTGCCAATGAGTCAGTCAGGGTTGGAAAAAAAGTAACAGATGCGGTGTTAGAGGAGGAAAATACACTCCAAACACTTGAAAAAGAAAAAGAAAACTCTGGGGGAATCTCAGTAGATGTATCTGATCCTCCTGGGAGGACCCAGGAGCATTTAGAGATGTTAAGGATGCAGCTGGCTGTACGTTGACTCCTTTTATAGGGCTGCAGTTGTAGACCCAAGTCCTGATTGTATAGTTATCCCAAGTTCTGCAGAGCCAGAGTGACTGGTTCTAGTGTTAAAGACAAACACTCACCTCAAAATCTTTGTCTCTATCCCAGTGAGTCCCGTGTTGAAAACAGAATTCATTTTGACTTCCTGCTCTCAACCGACATTGCTGGACAGCTGTGCAACAGCTGTTGAGTTCCACAAGTAGCAACTTTTCAGTGATTGGCAAACTGGTATACATCTGGAATGATGTTCAAATGACCTCAGGACCCCATAGAATAAATTAAAACATTGAAGTAATAATTTGGATGAGCTCCTTCTGATGTAATTCAATTGCTGAAAATCATTTAATGGCCTTTTTTTTTTTCAGTTTAGTGATCTGTCTCATCAAAGCCCAGTGAAATAGGGAACAGTCCGTCTATTTGACATTTAAGGAGGGTTGGGGGAGAGAAAGTGATTTAAACATGTAAACTGGAAGGCGACCTAAGAACTCAAAAGTCTACTGACTGTCTTGTGGTACAAAGAGTTTGACCACAAGATGTTTCCTGAGGCTTTGCAATTGGGCATCCACTCAGGATGGGAAGCAGCCAATGTGATTGAGTAGGTGGGCTGGCTGGCATGCCCTCCAGGATGCTGTGGGACACTGTTTTCTCCAGGAGGAGTTCTAGGGAAACAGCGCATTGGGCTTCTGAGCTTTTATTTTAACCGCTTATTGCTGTTCTTATCATACATTCCCTTTTGGGGAGAAACACTCCATTAACTCTGGTTTGGCCTGGGCCCATTTCCCATTTTGGTTTCTGTTCACTTGTAGCAGTAACAGGAATGAATGGGAACACTTCAGCTCTCTCTGCTCTGTGTCTAGCTGCTGTGCTTTAGGTAGCTGTACATGTGAGACGATTCATGTTCTAGCGCTAGTGTCCCAAGCCCCAGGACCCCTGCATTCTGGACAGACATCATTTGGGTATTCACAGCACCTCAGGACCACCAGGCTCTTTAAACACAAGTGGCAGCAAAGGGGTGGTACTTATGGTTCTTAATCTGGGAGAAGGAACAGAAAGTCAAGATGCGTGACTTCTAATCCAAAGCCGGCTTGACCCTAACTATCCAAATCAGGGCAATTTTTGTCATCTCTGTGCATCTCCGTTTCCTCACTGATCAAATGGGAATTCTAAAGCCAACCTGGCCAGCTGCACAGGCTTTTCCACGGAGTTGAAATGTGTGAGAATGTTTCGTAACCTACTTGACACAAAGACCTGTGACTACATGAGGGTGAAAAAGCTGACCCAGGAGTTTAGATGAACCATTCTGGATCCTAGAGCTGGTGAGAAGCAGAGTTGTTGAGAGTAAAATTTAACAGATCCTTGGGTCTAATGGTCTTGGGACTTTTCAGCTTCTTGAGAACGTTGGGTCAGTTTGTATCCTGCCCTTTGGGTGCTTTCCCATAATATCCCTGGAGTTCCACGGATTATGGTGGGGTGAGAATGGGTTGGAGAGCTGGGCAAAGCCCAGCAAAGCTGTTCTTAGACACTGACCTCTCATGTCTTCACCAGCCTTTCCAAGCCGATGGGTGGTGTGATACCATCAACAACCGGGCCTACTGCCACTATGATGGGGGAGACTGCTGCTCTTCTACTCTGTCCTCCAAGAAGGTACGTGAACCCGCCTGCGGGTAACAGGCTGGGCAGGGGCTCCAGGAATCAGCGCAGGGGCTTTGGCTGGTTCTCCTTCCTTCTGTACCATAATTGGTATTCGTTGGTATTCGTTCAACGCTCAAGAAGGAATGATCATGAAAAAACATTGAAGCTTCTATGGTGGCAGGATTAAGGGCAGTGCTTTTAGGGGAGGTTGTTAGAAAATGCTAATTCTTTAAGGAGCACCTTCAAAAAACCTATGGCTTTGCTACTCGAAGACTCACATCTGCTTATAACTGTCTGGGATACACTTCTGTTGGCAGGGAATCATGGCCTCTACCCCCCTGGAGAGGCAAGACCACCAATGAAGTGATATCCAGTTACTAGTAGTTAAATTAATTTAATTAAGTTGGTTTGTAATTAATACATTGTAATTACATTGATAATCCTGTATAGTGCAGTATAACCATATCTCAAATGTATGTTGAGTGGCCACCACAGGCTGCTGGCAGGACTCCCTAGACCGATCCTGAGCAGGAGTCTTTTTCTCGGTTTCTCTTTTATCCCTGTTTCTCTTCGGTGAATCTGGGCTAGTATACGATACGTCCATCTATTTTTTACCTCACTTGATTTTCCATGCCCGAAGGTTAGAATCCTTGCCACTTTTTACATCAGGTCTCCCAAGATGCCCCGTTTTCTCGGAAGCTAGTTAACATACACTCAAAAAGTGTGTTGGTGGCAATGCAAGCCGGTAGAGAGGAACTTTTGCTGGATTATTTTGGCATGGAGCAGAGACAATTACATAGCATGGAGGCAGTCCAGCCACAATGGGTAGAGAGATGCGTTGTCTCACCGAGCCAAAGTATATCCTGGGTTCAAGATGGGCAGACTCTCATGCTCATGAAGACAGCAAAGATTGGGGCGCCTGGGTGGCTCAGTCGGCTGAGCGTCCGGCTTCGGCTCAGGTCATGATCTCACGGTTCATGGGTTCGAGCCCCGCGTCGTGCTCTGTGCTGACAGCTCGGAGCCTGGAGCCTGCTTCGGATTCTGTGTCTCCCTCTCTCTCTGCTCCTCCCCTGCTCATGTTCTGTCTCTCTCTCTCTCTCTCTCTCTCTCCTTCAAAAATAAATAAAAACATTAAAAAAATTTTTTAAAAAGGCAGCAAAGATAATCTTATGGCTCCAAGAGTACTAAGAAGTAGGAGTCATAGAACTAGGCTGTAGAGCCTTAGTTTTCTGGATGGTAGTGTGACCTTAAGTTATCCAACCTCTCTTGGCCTTCCGTGTAAAAAGAAAATGCCAACATTCATCTTACCTACTCACAGGGATTTTGTGAAGAGAGCAATAGCAACAAAAACATTAACAGAAGGTTTTGACATTAGTTTTAATATTAGAAGCAGTAGTAACAGGTGGTATAGGTGCCGAGAAATGTGTGTTTTATATCCATCATTTTATTTAAGTCACACTAACACCCCTGGAGTGTTGTCCTTCCACACACATAAAAGTGAAGCGAGGAAGATTTGCCTTGCCCAAAGAGACATGATGTGTAAGTGAAAGAACTGAGTGTTAATTTCACTTCTGTGATATTAACAGTAATCCCACACTTCCCCTGGGACCACGTGAGAAAAGCAAAAGCCGGTTGAAAAGTATGGAGCTTGGCACGAAAGTGGGTTATTTCAACTTCTCTTTGATTTCCACTAGGTCATTCCATTTGCTGCTGACTGTGACCTGGATGAATGCACCTGCCGGGACCCCAAGGCTGAAGAAAATCAGTAACTGTGGGATCAAGCCCCTCCTTCTACTGCCCTGGAGGCAGTAAGAAAGAGAGGCCTCCACAAAAGGGCACAAAAGGTGAACAGAGAAGAAAGGTCACGAAATGAAGGAAGGAGGAAGAGCATGAGGATCTCGTAGAATGCAGGAGGATGTTTCTAGGTGCCGACTATTGCATCAAGAAGCCCAAGTAGGGAAGAATCATGGGCAAAAGTTTCTTCAAAGGGGCAGTTGATTAAAAGTGGAAGGAGAAATATGATAGATATACACGGACCCTCATCCCCCATTTATATTCTATTCAACCCCATCCCTGCCTCTTGCCCTGCTCCCCACTCTGCACCCTGCCAACTATTCAGCCCCACCCAACTTGCAAACCAATACCAAAATACTAGAAGAGAAGTTGCCAGGGACACTCTGTAACACCCGTTTTGAATGGATTGCCATCTTTCAGGGCTCTTCTCCTCTAAACTGGCTCCCTTTCTTTTGTGTAGTCTCCCTTAGTAATGATGAGGTTAGTTATTAATTCTTTATAAGTATTTAAACATAATTATATAAATATATTATATATATTATATTTTTTGCTGTCTACTAAGCTAAAAAGTATACATTGTTCCACACATGCTGCTGTGAAGTTCACATCCAAAATGAAGACTGAGGATTTGAGGACAGAAAGACAAGTTCCTCTGCCATCGTTCTATTGATGAGAATTGGCAGGGTGAAAGGGAAGTGGAGAAGGAGAGAGAGAGAAATTAGGTGGCGTTCTTGATACATGTCAGCTAATTTACCTTTTCAGGAGCAGGAAGCTGGACCCCATTTGAGGAGGTGGAGGACGGGGACAATAACATTAAGAGATGGCAAGTTGGGTGGGAGTACCCATTAGCACTAGGGCCAGGAGAACCAGAATGTGGTTCTTGTGTATCTATCCAAAAAGACTGTATTCACTACTTTTCACTTCTCAGAACTCTTGTTTGGAGTTGACGAGACCCAGGATTGTCTACACTTTCAAGTGTGGCTCTTACTAGTCAGTCAACAAATTTGTACGAGGGCTGGGATTGCCAGGATTACAGGAACTCACACATTCCTCATGCTCGGCTTGTGGTCTCACTCCTTCTAAGTCCCCAAGCCTGGCCATCATTCACAGACACATGACCAATTGTTGATGTTCTGGAGGAAAAAAAAATGTCACGGACATGACATGGGGGAAAGTGGGAGGAGGTGGAAGAACGGGCAGATATGGAGGAGCCTAGGGAGGCCGTGGTGGTGGGAGAGGCCATGGGAAAATCACAGCCTCGGGCAGGAGGGTGAAACAAGTCAGAGATTCAGCCTTGTCCCAAGTCTCCAAAACAGATCAGAGGGGAATCCGTCAAGCAATGCGGAATCTGAGGTAAATTCTATTCGAGTGCAACATATCAGATCTGCGACCTAGAGATTTTCATTTGATCAAGCTTTGGAAACACGTGGAGCAAGGGTGACACTCTGTGGGAAAAGAGAAGAATTTCAACTATTTAGGGTCCATTTTGTTGCCATTATCCTCTCTTGTTCAATAGAGGGACTGTAGGTAAAATGACCACCGTGTTAACCTGCCTGCATTCACGTCCCAGGCTCACTCTTCTTGCTCATGGTCTATTGCAGTTGTTTTTGGTTAACAATTTCTGGATTAGGCCTTTGGGGAAAGAGCGTTAACTTCTTGCTCAACACTTCAGTTTGTCATCTCAAGAAGGGCTGGGAGTCTTGCTTCCCTCAAAGCTACTTCTCCAATGGAAGCAAATAACGGGCCAAATTAGCGTGCAACCTTGGTCTCTGAATCATCTGCTCCTTGGCTCTGACCACAGGTCCTCCACTTTTCCCACCAACACTGGAGCAACGGCTTTGCAACTAGGAAGAGGAAATGTTACCGCCATCTTGAGCCAGACTTCACGTGGGAAGGAAAATATTCTGGAATGGGAAAAAAAAATTTATCTCCAGGGATATAAAATGAGGGTGGCATCATCACTGGGGAAAGGAAAGAGCAGATTGCCCATCCGAAAAGCCCTTGTCCTCTATGTTTTTGGCCCCAGTGGAACCCTAGGCACCTACCGTTCATTGGATTCATATTTAGTACCCCAAGAAGAGAATAAATATTTCTGGGATTGTAGTAGGCTTCGATATGGAAGGGACGATGAAAAAGTTTAGATCCTCCATTTTTTACAAAGTCGTACAATTGTTTTCTCGGGGAGAATATCCAAATTCTTGGAAGTGCATCAAGCTTTGTGTCAGCGAATGCTGCTTTGAGATTGAGGCAACAGAATAGGTATGTTGGGCATTGCCCAGCTCAGGAAGGCTACAGCTCCCCACGAGGATGTGAGCCTGCAGTTCATGCCAGTGTGGGTCTGTGCTCAGTCTCTCCACAGGGGGAACAGTGAGCACACTTCTCTGTCATACTTCATTTACAAATCTTTTATTCTCCACTGGCGACATCTGCAATGCACCACCGCCCTGGGAAGGTGAGAGGGCAGTTCCTGTGGTGTCTGGAAAGCCCTTCTGGCTGAAGGCTGCCCGGCGCTACTCAGCGATGGCCATTCAGAGATGGCAGGCTCTTCCAGCTCTTGTCCCTGGACCCTAATGTGTTGAGCCCTCATGTCACTAATAAAGTGGAAGGACTGAGCCACCGTGGTCATAGAACCCCTGGAGATATCAACTCACACTCCATGTGGTGGTCTGCACTTGGCTGCTCTCACCCAACCACGGGGTAATGGAGGACCTCTCCCAAAGGCCCTTCTATGTTCCAAAGTCACTTCTCTGCTTCTTTTTTTCCTAGTAACTAGGGGCTCTGGTGTCGAGGTTGCCCAGGACTAGGCTGACTCTGGTGGTTCGTGTGACAGTCTCCAACCAGAGAGATGAGAGGACACAGTGAGGACAGATGGGCAGCTGGCAAAACTGTACATGAAAGGGAAGAGTTATCTTGATTGTCTCCTTTGCTTCCCTCCATCACAAGGCATTGCACTTGGCATTTGCTCTATACTCTGTGAGATCACTATTGAGTGCGTTAGTTAGCACCCCAAGGGGATGGCTTGTTTGGGAACACAATGAAAGGAGCTGATCTACTGTATTGTAATGTAAAACAGCTACAGCCAGTTATTTTGTAAGATTATAAGATGTTCATTAAAAAATCAGCACAGAAAATGTGAAGTGTCTTTGGTGTCTTATTCTTTGTTCAAATCAACCACCACTTCCAAATCGCTTCCCATTCGCTTGGGCCAGTCCAGACGTCGTCATCAGTTGATTGATGGATTCCTTTTGGTCACTTAAGAGTGATTTATTAAGCGGCACATGTAGACAAAATAAACATGAAATTTTATGAGAGGAGAGGACGCGTACCAAAGCAGAGCACACAGTAGTGATGTCAAGTGTCTCGTGGGTTGTAGAAACAAAGGCCGACATTTATGGGTCAGAGGAAGTAGGCACCACTCCTGGATGCCAAAGATGCATAGCGCTTGAAGGATGGTCTGAGGAGGAGGCATACAAGCTTGGTAGACAGAAATGGGAAAGAGGAAGAGGATAGTACAAGCAAAGTGAAGAACAGGGCTGAAGAGAGGAGGTAGGTTTGGGGAGAGGGTGGGTGATATTGGACATCACTGAGGCAGCCAGGTTAGCTAGAAGGCAGAACTTGGCCATGTGCCATGCATTTGGCAAACTTAATCGCAGCAAGTCTGCAACCTCCACATTCTCATTACATCGATAAGGATAGCAAGTGTCAGCCTGGTGAGGGAAGTTCCTTAAGTTCGTATGACTGGTCTCTGTTTTACGCCTGGTTCTGTGAGACATGGAGATGTGAGAAGGAAAAGAAAAATGGTGTTGAAGAGGACATGAAAGGGAAGGGGGAGAAGTGGAGAGAAATGTCAAAGGTGAGGGCTTTGCGTTAAGCCTTGAACATTAAGCATGGACCCTTGAACATTACCGTCACTGACAGAAGGGGGAAGCCAGGAGGAGCGGTCTTTGGAAGAAAGCACATATATTTGCGATTTGATAAAATCAGTTGGAGGGCCAGGTAGATAATTACTTGGAAATTTCCTGTGAAGTCGTGTTTAGCACCCAGGAAGAGGCCTCTGCAGCTGGGGGCAGACTGCCAGGGTCTCTGGTCATGCCAGGCATCATTCCAGTGGCCTGAAGGGCTGAGTGGTTGTCTTCACACGCCTGTTAGCCATTTGGTAAGACCCATGGAATAGATAGGTGGGAATGTGTGCTTGGAACTTGGGGGAGAGGTTTGTGACTAGAAATAAACACTTGAGAGCAAAAAGAAAAAGTTACCTGACATTTTCTTTATCTCACAAATTGCTTTCTTCTGCTTTATTGCTACCCGTGGGTAAGTCAGAGCAAAATCAGCTTTGTCTGTTTCCATTTTACAGATGAAGAAACTGTCAAATTATTGAAAACTTCAAGTTCATATAATTAAGCTCAGCTTGGGATGGGAATCCAAGTTTTCTGTCTCCGAATGCCATATGCATTCTACTCCAGGATGTGGCCCACTAGGCCCAGAGCAAACCCATACCTGTTTTAGGTGGGAAAGTTAAGGGTCTTTTTACCTGTTGATGTTTCCAGGTGCTCATTGGTTTCCTTGTGGCTTTGTTAGTAGCTGATGGTGGGAAAACTGAGAGTTTTCTAGAGTGCTCTTCCAGGGCCCTCTCCTCATGCCAGGCCCTGAGTATAAGCAGATGCCCCTGCACATGCCAGTTAGGCCACAGCTGGCCTGAGACTTCTGGCAAGGCTGCCTTCTCCCTAATAGCTTCCCCAGGGATAGTCCTGGAGAGAGACTTTGGAGCTCTGGTTTCCATTGACTGACAAACTTAAATGACATGATGAGTCACCCGTTAGCTGGGAGACTCACTACTCTTAGATTCAGGCCAACCAGATGATGAGGGGCTTAGCATGGGGAGGATGGGAACGAGAAGGTTTTCCACTTACAAATAGCCCCATGGCATCTCCAGAGCTGGCTTTGGGTCTCTTTTGAAGTCACCCCAGAAAGTCCACTGATTCTGGATCCATAACATTTCAGGTGGCCCGATGATTAGCTCAGACACAAAAGAGTGTGGTGGTGAACATCCGGTATCTCATAATAGTCCACGCCCATAAAATCTACCTACGTCTTGTGCATTGGGGTCTGGAATGAGGTAAGACTAGTTTAGAGAATAGATGGCTATTTTCAAGTCTGCCATGGTCTGAGTCTACATGGGTCGAATGCACATTTTTCTGGTCAGAATCCAGTCTGGTGGTCAACTCATTGGGAAGTATATGTGATTGGCTACATTCAGCAACCTAATGATCCCTTGGGTACATTCTTTTTTTTTTTTTTTTTTTTCAATTTTTATGTTAGAAAGAGAGCATGAGTCTGGGAGAGGGGCAGAGGGGGAGAGAGTGAGAGAATCTTAAGCAGATTCCATGCTCAGCACAGAGCCCAATGTGGGGCTCGATCCCACAACCCTGGGAGCATGACCTGAGCTGAAATTATGAGTTGGACACTTAACCAACTGAGCCACCAAGGCGCCCCTGGCAGGGTATATTCTTAAAAGAATCTACAAGTCTGGTTAAAATCCCAAGTCAGTATAATAAAAACATTTCTAAACCCTGAAAGTTAGTCCAGAGTAACTGCAATTTACTAATATTCTTTGAATCAAATTTCCTTCTGAAGATAATTTAATATAGACAGCTTCCTTTTCTTTGTCTTTGTCCACATGAAAGTCATTTATTCAAATGTAAAAAAAGTTATAATAAATAAAGGGAGAGTGTTGACTTTTTAATGACCACCAATCATGTATCAATTTGCCTTTCCTCCCCATAACTGCTATCAGAAGGCAGTTGCCTTTTCAAAAATGTTTACACACGTACAAGTCATATATTTAAATCTCACAAAAGGCTATAAAAGTTACAGAATTTCCCCGTACCACAACTCCATATGCACAGGTCAGAGGGCTTTCTGAATAATAAGTCACATTGTGTTAGGACACAAATGATTTCGAGGAATGATTTTGTTGGTGGTGAATCAATCACCTTAAGAATGACCTGTGAGAGTGGCGCCTGGGTGGCTCAGTTGGTTAAGCATCCAACTTCAGCTCAGGTCATGAACTCATGGTTCATGGGTTTGAGGTCCGCGTCGGGCTTTGTGTTGACAGCTCAGAGCCTGGAGCCTGCTTCGGATTCTGTGTCTCCCTCTCTTTCTGCCCCTCCCCCACTCATGCTCTGTCTATGTCTCAAAAATAAACATAAAAAAAAATTAAAAAAAAAAAAAGAATGACCTGTGAGAGGGATCCCAGGGCTTCTTAAAGTGTCCAAGTAGCCTCCACTCTGGGAAACATTGCATATTAACTCAACGCTGCTAATGCCTTTTCCACTTTGGTGGATGATCTGCTGGAGGGAGGCTAGGGGCAGGGATGACTGAGTCTGGACCTTGAAGGTTAGTACCTATGGTGCATTAATGGCTCATAATCTGTGGGCAGCAGCATGGTGATCTGCAAGAGGCTCAAGCTTTTGTGCCCAACAAATCTGAATTTGAATTCAGACTATACCACTAACTAGATCTGTCATCTAGTTACTTAACCTCTCTGAGCCTCAGTTCCCTAAATATCTACCTTTGCAGCCCTATGCCTAGCACATTGCCTGAGCAGTGCAGACAGGAAGAAAGGAAGGAGGGAATGCCAGAAGCAATGTGTATAGACTAAGCAGTCAAGAAGTTTGCCAGTGGAGAAGATGAGGGAAGTGCCTCTAAAAAACTAGTTTTTAATGTTTATTTTTGATATAGGCAGAGCATGCGTGCGGGAGGGTGCAGAGAGGGAGACGCAGAATCCAACGGAAGCTCCAGGCTCTGAGTTGTTTGCCCAGAGCCCGACACGGGGCTCAAACCCACGAACCATGAGATCGTGACCTGAGCCGAAGTCAGGCGCTCAACCTACTGAGCCACCCAGACACCCCGAGGGAAGTGTCTTTGAATGGCTTTTAAAGACTCTTCAAATCCTCAAACACTCTGATACTTGGACATCAGAGGGTCTCCGAGATGTGTGCCATGATTATTATATTCTCAGGACAGGGCAGCTAAGAGAATCCCGTGTGGTTTGGCTGTCAGATGTCCTAACCTACTGATTCAGAGAGAAGCAACGTGGATTGTAGGGAGATGGTGGTAAAAGTGGCACTGAGCAAAATGAAGTGGGCTAAGGGGAAATCTTCGGAGTTGGCAAAACTACTGGGAAGCTCCAGATACTTGGACTATGTCTGGAAAGTTGCACTAGCTATGTGGGATGCTGGTTATTGTCTTAAAAAAAAAAAAAAAAAAAAACATTAAATTGCTGAATGCATCGAGTTTGTAGAAGAGTACTTTTAAATGCAACTTTCTACAAGGATGGAAATGTTCTCTACCTGCATTGTCCAGTGTAATGATAGCTATTAGTCCTGTGTTGCCATTGAACCCCTGAAGGGTGACCAGGACGACTGAAGAATTAAATTTTAGATTTTACTCCGTTCCAATAATTTAAATGTAAATAGTCGCATGTGGCTAAGTGAACACCATATTGGACAGCACAGTTCTAGATTGTCACACAGATGAATCATTCACATTTGCTTTTAAAATATGCTTTGGACATCATTTTTTTTTTTTTAATCATGACACTTATGTCCCATGGTTAAAGTAAGGGTACATCACGCCTAGCGAAGTATTTGATTATATTATTCTACTTTAGGAGAATTTCAATTTAATAAATCGTATACAAATTTATACATCCAGAAATCTCAAACCAGCAATAAGAAAAAGCAAATAAAAGGTCTCTTACTGGCATATAATTTCCATAAAGCCTATGCAGTTTTTTTAACAGATCAGGTAACAGAGTCACCACTGGGACCCACACTTCGGGAATTCAGACAGTAACTGAGGAGTGGAATACTTAACAAAAATGGGACATGAGAAGTTTTCAGAGAGATACACAGAGGCCCAGAGCAGCCCGGCTAACAAATGGCAGGGTCGGGATTTGCACCCTGAGAGTCTGACCCTAAGGTCTGTGCGTTAACCCACTAAGCTCTGATGGAACACCACCGTCTGGGGAAACCACACACATAAAACCCATAAACATAAGTACCACAGTACTTAGTTTTGTAGGTTCTTGGGCATGAAGGGGTCTCCAAAAGACTGCTAATGCACTCTAGCATTTTCCTCCATGAGTTATCCTGCTTTGTCACGAATCAATCTAATTATGAAACAACTCACCATCGCCTAGGGCCATATATTTTACATCCGGACTGCTGTGACCTTCGTGAAACAAAAAAATAAAGAGCTGGTGATCCTGTTTTATTCAGTAAATATTTACTGAGCACCTGTTCTGTGCCAGGCACTAGGGATACAGTGGTGAACAAAACAATGTCTCTGTCCTCATGGAGCTTGGAAAGAAGTGGGAGACAGACGAGGCAGCTGGAAACGTATATGCCCCTGGTGAGGAGTTCCACAAAGGAAACTCAGGTGCCGTAAGGCGGCAAGTAGTGGCTGGGGGTGGGGAGGTGCCAGTTCATGTGGGGAAGGTGAGAGCGCGCTTCTTGGAGACACGTGGAGGTGAGAGAGGGAGCCCAGGTGAATACCTGGAGAAGACCAGTCTGCACAGGGAACGGCAGATGTGAGCTGGGACAGAACTCAGCATGTCTGCAGAAGAGCACTGAGGTCAATGTGGCCGGGGCAGAATGAGGGAAGGGATGGGGGGATCGGGAGGGGTCCTGGAGGGTCTCCTTGGCCACGACGATGGCCCTGGCTAGTCCTCAGAGGGAAAGTGTTTCCCACAGCGGCTCGTCTGTGCTTGCACCTAAGCCATCCCCTTTCCTGTGGAACTCTCACCTGTCCTCCTCCTTCCCACTGGCCTTGCTCTCCCCCTGGCTGCCATCGCCTCCTCAACAGACCACAGTGATGTTCCCAGGCAAGTTCCCCTCTCCTGCCTCTTACCCCCAACCCACTGGCACGTGGGGTCCACGTCATTCCTCAGCTCCCATCAGGTCACCGATGCCTCAGTGCAGTTACGTCATAGACGCCGCATGTCCTTCCTGGTCAAACTGGTGTCAAGATGGCTGGCACACTGCACTGACTTCTCACTGTTTCTGATCCAGGGCTCCCTCCCTCCCATTGAAGAGTAATGTCTCTGTGGCCCCAGAACCTCATGCTTGTGCTTGTCCTGTTCCCTACCCTGGACTGCCTTCCCTCTGCCTCCTGGTGCCTCAAACTTCATTTCCTCAGTCCTTTCTGCCATTCTCCAACTTCACGAAGCTTTTCTTCATTCCCCTCTTTGATGAGATGTATTGAATCCATGAACCCTTCCTGTCCTCTCTTACAAGAGTCAATCTAGTTGACTGGTGTCCTGTTAGCTGTGTTCTTGTCCTTTCCCCCCAGATCAAACTCTTTGAAGGCAAGTGAACTCAGCGGCACTAGGTCATTTGATGACTCCTGTAAGAAGGAGAAAACAGCATGCTTTCATCTGAGTGAAAGCCAACCAGCATCAGAGACCATGGCTTGAAAAAGGTAGGCCAGGCCTGATTTCTGGCCCTGGGATCAAGCAACCATGAGCAGGACACAAGGTCACATCTCTCCACGGTGGTCCTGGAAGCACTATCTTACTCAGGTTGGAATCTCTGGCACTGCCTTGCACAGTGCCCCGCCTGAATAAAGCCTTGGAATTTGCTAGACTAAGTTCAACCCTGATTTTTATGGATGTGAGGCTCGAAAGAAAAGAGGATGCTGTGTTTGGGGTTGGCGGTGGGTGGGTGGGTGGGTGGGCCCGTGGCCCCTTGAAATTTATGCTTTGATTGGTTCTTTAACAATAGCCCAAAAAGTGATGGTGAGAGCAGGGCAACACAGAAGATTGTGGATTGTGAGAGCAGAGTACCAAAACGACTCATTTTCAAGTTGACTGTTGAACTCAGGGTTCGTCAGTCAGTTTTCTGTTGAGGCCTGCTTTAGCCCAGCTAACAGATATGCACATTTCAGTCTTAGATGTGTAGTCCACAAGGATTGGGAAGAAGCAGTAACTGCTGATCAAGCAAGAGAGAGAATCTAAGAGGCTACCAGGCAGATGAAATTTAATGATCTTGATCAAGTTACTTAATGGATGGAGACTCAATTTTCCCATCTTTAAAATGGAATGATAATTTTCAACTTAAAGAATTTTCATGCAGAATTTACTATAATGAACATAAAGTACATGCCATGGAATTAGCATTTTATATCATATATGTTTGTTGTAAGTATTGTTACTCAAGGTAAACAGAAGTGTCCTTGATACAGAAGAGACCAGAAGAAGCAGAATATTGAGGATGATGATTGGTGATTGGCTGGCTTTTGAGTTTCCACGCACTTTCTGGCCCAGGATGTGAGTTATTCTAAAGGGCTGCTTGATATTGTGCGCCCTCTCTCTCTCTCTCTCTCTCACACACACACACACACACACACACACACACACGTGTGTGCATGCGTGCAATTAAGTGTTCTATGAACCTTTGGCTAGGTTTTAAATTTAATTTCATTTAAAGCTATGCTGTGCGCCAGTTTGAGGCCTCAGATTAAATAGTTAGAATGTGACCCCAATTCCAAGTATTAAAGGAAGGAAAATTTTTTTTTTAAAAAACGATGTCAGCAAGACAATGTAATTTATCCATGATTTCAGAGGGTAATGCTAATGCCAGAGCATGTCCCAGAGCTCTGCTTGGGAAGCATGCTCATTAAATGAGCAATCTGTCTCCACCCATAATAATTTTAGAGTTAGACAATTTACCTTCATGCAATAAAGAGGGCCCCAGGCAATGCTCATGGCTTGGGGAGAGTAGCAAGTTTCCCTCTAGATATAAATGAAGCTCCCAGAGGTACGAAGGCATCGTGTATTTCAACCCCTTGACTCTCTCAAAGTACATTCCAGGTACTTACATATTCATGCTAGCTCTTTCAAAGAGTATAGACTTCCGAATCAAGACTTAGAATGGGCTCTCAGCTCATGGAGAACTTAGAAGACTGAACCGTTCAAGGCTCATTTGCAAAGTGGGGGATGAGTTTATATTGCAGAGTTGTTATGCACATTCAATTGGGTAACATTTGTAACCCTTGAGAGCGCTTGGCACGCAAAGTGTGCTCCATGTGAATTCCTTTCTCAAAGCATAAAATCTTGACCTGAGATGAAGTGGAGTGATGTTGAGCAAGTTAGTGGCTTGAGACTCAGTTTTCCCATCTGTAAAATGGAACCATAGTTCCCAACTTAAAGAAGTTTTATGCAGACTAACTATAGTGAACGTAAAGTATGTACCACAGAGCCAGTTTACCTGGAGTGCAATAAATAATTATTAATAATCAACATTTGCTAATGAATGAATTTCCTTCTTTACCAATGAAGTGTCAAATATCACCCTATTAACATTTCAGATACACTTAAAATATCACCACTTATTTCCAGTCTCCACTCCTGCTATATTTTGCGTGGGAAAAGACTTGAATTTGGAGAAGGGAAGAGTTGAGTCTTGCAAGACCTGGGGGTGAAAGCAAGGTCACAATTACCAACTGCCAATTCTGGCAATATTCGTTTTCCAGGCTTTAGCGGGCCTTCCAGGCCTTCTTTCCCATAGACAACTTGGCTGGCCAGCCATTGAGCCCACGGTCACACTCTTACCGGGTTTGTTTGTTTCTTTGTTTTCACGAATCTCTTTGCTAGCAAAAGCCTCATCTAACCCCTGGGCCTTGGACACAAGACCCTGCCTTGACCTCAAGCTTTCACATATTCTGAATCCACTCCTCATGTCCTGCTGGCCTCACCCCGTCACTGCCTTTGTGGTCTCGTCTCTTCTGCTTCTGCATCTCTCCAGACTTGCCCCTTCATCCCACTGTCACCCACATTCCCGTTGCCCACCTGTGCCAAGACCCCGTCTTCTGTTTGATCAGACCGAGGGTTTCGAGATCCCAGGTCCATGTCCCCGGTGAGAACACCACTTTGGAAGAGGAGGGCAGGCGGCAACAGGAGTGAACGTTTGCAGGGAAGAACTCTCAGAGTGCCTGCTCATACCCTGAAGAATGTCAGCCTCAGAGTTTTGGGGGAAAGAAAACAATTTGTCGATCAAGTCGCTTTTGGCTCTCTGTGGAGTTTTCCAAATTTCTTCTGGAAGGCCCCCATTCTGTGGCTGGGGGTAGGAAAACCCACACCTGGGAGGCCTGCTTGTCTTTTCCATGCCCGTCTTCATCCTGAGCATTCCTGAGAGGTACCGGCCGTCCGTGCTGGTGGCCTGGCCCCGGGCTCTGTGGGGAGGAACGCGGCCACACTCAGACATTCCAGCGGCTGCTCCAGGCCGGTGGCACTTCATGAAGTCCTGGACCACACCCTCTCTTTGGAGTGTTTGCTGGTGTTGCCATGGCAACCAAACACCCTTCCTTTATGTCACCCCCCTCCCATTCCAGTCAGCTCCGTCACCAACACCTCCGTCACGGGCCTCCTCACATCCCTCCCCAGTTGCCCAGGGACACAGAGCCTAGAGGGTGAGGATCAAGACCTCTTCCCCTGGCTGATACCCTGGAGTGAGACGGCTTGGAGGGTCCAGGGGGCTGACTGGCCTTTTCAGTCAGACCTTGGTGTAGACACAGCAGATGACATGGTGGAGCCAGAGTGCCGTGGAACGCTTCCATTCTGTAACTGTATAGACACCGAGTAGCTGAATGGTCTGAGAACACCACCAGGTTAGAGAGTGGGGATGAGACCTACGCCTTATACCAGTTAGATCAAAACCCCGTGGGCTCAGAGGGGAGTTCAGGGAGGAGTCCCACTTCCATGAATGCCAACAAACTCGTGTCACAAGGAGCCTTGAAAGTGCACAGGTCCTGTGCCACCGTCATGCCTTCTCCGCGGCAGGCACTGACTCCGTGCCAGTGACCCCGGGGGAAGAGGCACGATCGGACGTGTAAAGGTTGCCGTGTCTGCTGTGCTGGACGCAAGAAACACTGCAACCCCCTCATCGGCAAAACAAAACAATAGATCAAAGAACGGTCAAATTTTGCTGCTAGTTCAGTTCGCTCACCGTGGTGACCTAAGACAGATTCCAGGTTCCAGGGGAGACGGAAAGTGGCTCAAGCGAGCCACACGGCAGCATGCGGTAAAAAAAAAAACAAAAAAACAAAAAAAAACCAGACACACTGTGAGGGGTGCGTGGGCGGCAGCCTGCTTGGGATTCTTTCTCCCTTTCTGTGTCTCTCTCTCTAAAAATAAATAAATAGACATTAAAAAAAAAAAACAAACAACAACAACAACAACCCAAAGATGCATTGTGGCTCGCATACTTAGCTGCTGTGTGGCCTTGGGCAAATTACTTAGGACCTCTGAGTTTCCTCTGAGTTCAGTGTAGACAGTCGCAGCATCTGTGCATAGGGTTCTCGTTGGGGTGATTAGACAAGAGAAGCCATGCCAAGGTGCTCAGACAGTGCTTGGGACATAATAAGCAATAAACACACGTTACTTGCTGTTAAAAACAAGAGCCTCTTGGGGCGCCTGGGTGGCTCAGTTAAGCATCCAACTCCTGGTTTTGGCTCAGGTCATGATCTCACGGTTTGTGGGCTTGAGCCCCGCACTGGGCTCTGCATTGACAGAACGGAGCCTGCTTGGGATTCTCCCTCTCTTCCTCTCTCTCTGCCCCTTCCCCGCTCACTGTCTCTGTCTCTCTCTCAAAATTAAGTAAACCTAAAAAAACAACAACAGCCTCTTTAGCAACAAAAGAAATCTCACTAAACAGGATAAACCCTCTTAAAGGAAGCTCCGTTTCGAAGATACGAAAGGATCTTTTGTCACATAAAAAAGAATGCATAAATATGAACTTAGAACATGTTTTCTTGCTACCCTATGTTGTCGATGTTATCAAGAGAAAGCTACTGATAACATCAGGGACAAATCTGGCTCCATTTTAGTGTCCAAGGGGCACAGAAGAGGGCCAGGGAGTACCCCTGTTGATGCTTACGAGGTGTGTTCCAGGCATTGTGCTAAGTGCTTTCAAAAGCATCCTCTCCTGCAAGCCTCAGGCTGCCTGTGTGGTTATTTAGCTACTGTGTCTCAGCTCAAACCCACCCTTTTGTATCCTGCTTTGCAATGCTGCTTTTGGAAAACTGCAAACATGGCTTCCTTTTTGTCTGTCAGTTCCATGTTAGTTTTTGTCCACAGTGGGCAGGAGAGGAGACTGGAAGGAAGGTGGAGGGAGACGGGATTGGTTCCTTCCTGTCTGCTTGCTGTTTGTGTCTATGCCATCCTACCAGTGGCTTTTCACCGTGGTAACAGCCCCATGTTATGGTCTCCGTTATCTACATGTGCTCGAGGAACCTGCCTCATTATGTTCTCACAAGAACCTTCCAGCACTGGGCAAAGAACCTCTCCTCCTCGGGGGCATCCAGCTTCTGTTAAACCAACTTCCCCTCTTTGTTCTTCTAGCCCAAGGGTAGGGGCTGCTTCCTACAGTCATTATTAGTACCCCTGTGCTATTTTGGGGTTTCAAATATTTTTGCTTTTCTGATCCTCCAGTATCTTTTAAACAAATCCCTATATTAAATTCTCCCTGTTGAAATCTTAACTGAATCCTGATACACTGCTCAAGTGGCAGAAACAGATGAAGACTTTGAAATCCTTTGTTTTATGCCACCTAACATACCAAATTAACACCATTAAGACTATCTTAAAATACAGATTTAGAAATGAAAATGGCCGTTCAGAAAACATAAGTAAAATGCTGTGAAATTGATTATGTAGTAATGGGGCCAGAAGGCCTCAGAAATGTGGTTTTTGTTCTCACTCGATTTCCATTATCAGTGCACAATGAACCTGTATTCACTTTTGGACGTATCATAATTTATATACGATATATGATGCATACATCACAGATTTTCCTAAATAGTCCCGATTTCAGATAGTCTGTGCCAATTCTGCTTCGGCTAATTAGGGTGAACAAAAGAATGGCACACATCTTACTATTCACCATTTCCATACCCACGTGAGGCACTGATCATGGATCTCATCACTCTCTCTGGCTAGATACAGATGCATCCTCAGAATTCTTTTCAAATCACAGGCAGCCACTACCACTTGGCCAAATTTAGCACTCAAGTAGAAACCTATTCTCCAACCCTGTAATCAATCTTAGCGTTCATAGAAATTTTACTTTTAGCATCAAAATTTCATCTTCCAGATCATCACCCTGAAGAGCTACAACATTCCTGTGCCAAATGATATATATGTAATAATTTTTAGTTTGAAGTATATATTAAGACCCAGTCAGGAAATGGCACACATTTTAGGTAATGCAACAGAGGAAGTTCCAATTAGAAAGGTTTTGGAATAAAAGAAAGGGCATATAGAGAATTGTGGGGAAACCCAAAGATGAGCAGCAGGAAGCAGCTCGTACTTTGAGAAGATGAGATAGTGCTGCCGAAGCCCAGGAGGTGGCGCCACCGGAAGGGAGTTGTAATCACGGCAGAGCCGGAGGAGTTCCGAGACCAGATAGGCAGCTGGAATCATGAGGGAGATGCTAGAGACACTATCCAAGTCAGAGAGGGAGAGGTACCCTGGCTTGCTCCCTCCTCCTGTCCTCCAGTCTTCCCCCAAGCGCCTCCATTGTCCTGGACCCCCTCCAAGTGCCTCTATTATCCCACTGGACTGGAAGCCTATTGACATGAGAGTCTGGGAAATGTAGTTTATAATAGAGTCATCTCTATGTGACACGGAGCAGAGCAGCAGAAGGTTGGAAAAGGGATCTGAGGACAGACAGTTGGCTTTTGAGGACTGTAGGCATTACCATGTTATACTCAATAGTCACCAGGACAAATGCAGTGAGGGCATGTCCAATCTAGCCTTACTCTTGGGCACTTAGGTCCTGCGACATCACCAGGGCGTTGTGTGAGGTGGTTTCGTCTCTAAGCCGGTAGGTCTCAGAGCACTGTCTGACCCATGGGGCAGCAAGAGCCTCAGGGTCACTTGACATCTGAATCCTTCTAAACAAAGGAAGTTGTTCCCAACTGTTAAGCACAGAACATAGCTGAGGTTCTCCTACCCGGAAAGGTTGTAAGGGATCAGTTACACCCGATTCACAGCGCTGTGTCAACACGCATATTCATAAACTCTAACAAAGGGCACTTTTGGTGAAACATGGTGTCAAAACCTGCCCATTCTTACAGGAATCAATCCAATTATAGCCTACACTGCAAAGTTCCAGAACAAGGAGGAATTTTTTTTTCCCCTCACTTTGGAAAAGTGCAGACATGAGCCAAATCCTGGAGTCCCACATATATCCAGAGAAATTGTCAGCCATCCTACAGAATGCTGAGGTTTCATTTGATGCTAAACTGCTCATTAATTGGCACAATAAATTAGGCACTGTTGACGGGAGGAGGGTTGGAGGCTGCGAGTTATCAAAGTCAGAGCTGGGCCTGAATCAACAAGCCAAGGGATGCTGCCCTGAAGGGCAGAAGGTTTTTGTTCCCCAAGTTCTCTCTCAGATATCGGGTGTCACCATGCACGTATGTGCAACACAGAGACCAGGCCAAAGAACCCCTAAAGCCCAATACAGGGCTATGCCGAACAGAGCAGGAGTCACAATTTTTTAGCTCTGCATTACAGTCATATGACAGACAACACACCAAGCCGAGACCAAATAAACAAAAAGAGACAATGTGCTTCGTTTGCACTCTGAGCTGTTTTCTTAACGGTAGTGCTTAAGTTTGCACTGATCCAGCCACCTTCTCTCCTACTGCCTGAGATAGGGTAACAGGCCAGTGACCTGGAAAAATCTCAACGGGAGGAGTTTTTCCCTTTCTAGGAAACACAGTGAGAAACAAGCTCCTAGGAGGCAGTGGCAGTATGGTTTCACGGTGAGAGTCAGACACCTGTGGTTGAAATGCCTGTACTTGCCCTTAGCTGTGACCTTGGGCATGTCGTATCAAGTCTCTGACACTCTGCTTTCCGCTTACTTAAGAGTAGTCATTTCACAAGACTCCCGTGAAGACTGAAGACTATTTTGCAGTGAAGCGTTTAGCACAAGTGCCTGGCACGCATTAGGTGTGGGATATGCACATCACATCCGGGAAGTTCCAAATGCAAAGGGACAGAGAAATACTGTCGTTGGAAGAAACCCTTCCCTTCCAATAGTTCTTTTAGATTCCAAATTGCCTTCTCCTTTCTCTTTCTTTCTTTTGCTGGCCCTGGAGCACTCATCCCCGCCCCTCAACCCAGGGTTTCCATGTAAGTTTCTGAGGTTCACCTGCTCAGATGTATTGGGATGAAGTGGCCATCTTTCTTTTTGCTCTCCTCTGTCGGAGCAAAGACTCAGCATGTTATGCATACATAGCCCAACCCGCACTTTCTACACTTTCTACTACACTTTCCTCTCCTTTTTGTGGTGAGTTCATGCCTAGGGGAGGGCAACCTCGATGCTCCGTCACTGGCTGGCTGGAATAGGTTGTTTTTGGCCACTGATCCGATCCCCTTTATTTAACAGACCCCCTTCGTGGCTTAAAACAATAACTGTTTTATTATGTTGCATAATTCTGGGGTCAGGAATTCAGGCAAGGTTTGGCAGGGTGATTCTTCTCTTCCATGTGACATTGATAGAAGTTGCTGGGTGGTATGCAGCTGGCAGAGAGACTCATCTTGAGGGTCTAAGACAGCTTCAGTCACATGTCTGTGCCTCAGCAGGAATGTCTAGAAGGCTGGCTCAGCTGGAGCCCTGGATCACAGTGCTTACACGTGACTCTCCAGCATGGTGGCCTCAAATTTCTTATGCGGTGGCTCAGAGCTCCAAAGGCAAGAGTTCCAGAGAAGGAGGCAGAAGCCCCAGGGCCTTTTATGACTCAGGCTGGGAACTTACAGCATTATTTCCATTGTAATCTATTGGTTAAAACAGTCAACCTGCCCAGCTTCAACGGGAGAGTCTGTAGAACACACGTCTAGGGGGAGGGTTTCGAACAATTTGTGGCCATGTGTGAAAACTGCCACAGTCTTCACCTCCAGATAGTTCCTGCTTGTATGGGGGAAACTGCTCTCATCACTACTTTGTGAGAGGGCCTACTAAGTGTGCAGACACTTAACGTCTGTTTTTTGGGGATAATGGGTGGCAGGAGAGAGAACATCTATTTAAAGTTACGTGGTAGAGAGGGAAAAAAAGTGGTTGAGTGCTTGGGCTGAGCACCATGAAGCATTTCATCCCGCTACCCTACCCCAAATGCCTCTATAGAGTCACAAGACAGACAAGTATCAGGGAGGGCCTTTTGCAACATTGGCCTTAAACACCCAAAGGTAAGTTTAGTGACTCCCACCATCCTGTACTTCTCTCTCATGGTTCTCTTCACCCCGGTAACGATGGACTCAATGTCTGGCTTTCCCCATAAGATGCCAGGTTCTGCGATGAAGAAGCAGCTTGTCTAACTCAGCAGCACACGCTGGGCACCGGGCATCGTGTGTGAGATAGGGTAGATACTCAGTAAATACGTTTCATTGGCTAATTATCTGGATGGTGCTAGAAAAGATGAGAATCACTACTGCCTAACGACACGTTTATAATTGGCTGTGAGGTGTTTAACTTTTTGTTTTGGTTAGGATGGCGGGCTGTAAGGCACCTGAGGTGTAACGTCCAAAACTGGAGCAGTTCCCCGGTGGGTCCCCCCAGATCACTCTGACTGTTGACGGACACAAGGTAACATCCACACACCTGACACTTACTAACAGCTTTGTTTATTATTTAGTTGATTATTCCATTTTTTATAACCGTACAATAATTCTCTTTGAAACAATACTGTTATACCTGAAGTTGGTCACATGATATCCATTCTTCCTTCTATCGTAGTCAAGTGGGTTTTTTCCACACTCAGTGTTTTAATAGAACATCTGAATCTCAAGAAGTGTGCTTAACCAAAAATAATGAATGGACTGAACTCCATGGAAGATGACTGCATACTCAGTTAAAGGTCTAATGCTATTATGGTGGGTCATGTATGTTTAAGGGGAAACGCCAGGGTCTCAGGGGGAGCCCAGAGCCGGGGGAGGGTTGGCAGGTATAAGTGACTCCTTAAGACCTGTTTGTCAGCTTGGAAATTTGAGTTTTAATACTGGTCTGGTACCATCACCCTTTTTAGTCAGGATGGGTTCCTCCAGGCACGCTTTGGGAAAGGTCACCAGGGCATGATCAACAGTGTTTTCCCAGGAGCCAAGATCCTGCAGTTAAATCCTCAGAGGAAGTTAGAATCCTGCCCCACTCATGTTGGCCTTCCTTGTAACTTGAAAGTGGATGATGGGACCCAGCCATAGCATCTGTGTGTCTAGTGTGTGTTTAATGTATGTGGATAGTGCATGTGTGTGCGTGTGTGTGTAATGTAGGTGTGTATAGTGTATGTGCATATAGTATGTGTGTGTAGTATACATAGTGTGTGTATACATGATGTGTGTGTTATGTATGTGTAGTCTATTGTGTGTGCATAATGCATGTGTGTGCAACATATATGTGTTGAGTGTGTGTGTATACAGTGTGTGTATATATGTGTGTGTGATGTATATGTGTGTGTATTGTGTGTGCATAATGCATGTGTGTGATGTATATGTGTTGAGTGTGTGTGTATAGTGTATGTGTATACGCGTGTATGATGTATGGGTATGTATAACTTTTGCACATAGTGCACGTGTATAGTGTGTTGTGTGTGTAACGCGTGTGTGTGTGCTCTATGTACGTCTCGTGTGTGTGTGTAAGTGTATGTGTGATGAGTGTGGTACGTGTGTGTGATGTACGGGTGTGCAGGGCATGTGGTGTGCGTGTGTGGAGGTGTGTGTGCGAGCACACGTACCGCGAGGAGGGCAAAATGGGACACAGAAGGAGGAAGAGAGTCATGGAGAAGGAAGGGATGAAGGAGGCAGGGTGGGGCCCGAGAGGAAGACGAGAAATCAGATCCAAAGCTGGAGGGACCTGGGGGAGGAGGAGGGGAGACTGGGAGAGAATGAGCCTCCTTATTTTAATAAACAGAAGAGGGGGGTCAAAGAAGTGTGACCCTGACGCCACTCGCCGTCCTCCCTCCTCAGCCCGTTGGCTCACGGGGCCAGGAAGTCAGCGCAGCCCTGGCGGCCCCCACCACGCTGCACAGACCCCGTGTTCCGGGCGGACTTGAACAGAGGGGGTAAGATGGCCTGTCTCTCAGCCTCGCCCACCGGTTGGGGACCAGCTGCCTGTGGCACTGTCCTCCCTGGCGGAGGTCAGCGATGTCCCTTTAGGCATCCCACCTGCGGCCCTGCACTGCCCATGAGCGGGAGGGCCGACTTTTCTGCTGGCCTCGGCTCCGGAAGTGGAGGAATTTCTGAGGCAGGTACCTTCCAGAATTCGAGACAAATCTTTCGGTCTTTTTACGGGAAGACGCAGGGCGGGCTGTGAGCCCTCCCGAACCCGCAGCCTCACCCCAGGCCCCGCCGCCAGACCCCGGGGGAAGCTCGCTCCGCAGACCCCTCGGTCCCCAGGGGTGCTCCGGTGGCTGAGTTCAGGGTGCACCGTGGGCACATCTGTCCCAGGCAGGTGTGGCAAAGGGAAAGCTCTCTGGGCGGGTCCCTGTGGAGCTTAGAGAAGGGACAGCTGCATGCCACAGGCAAACTGGCCTGTTCCTGTCGGGGCCCAGGCAGTGGTAAAGGAGGCATCCGGGGCAAACCGCCTAATGGGGTTCCTCTCTTTGCCTGGGGTTCCTCATCACTGAAACAGAGGCGAGAACAGCACCTCCTTGGTGGTGGGGGCGGGAGGCTGTCCTGAGGATTCAGGGATGTACGAAGTGCTCAGAGCAGCTCTGACACACGGTAAGCACGAACGGGATCTGTCATCACTATTTGGAAAAAATCCAGGAGAGTTCCATATCGTCCTGCATCTCTTTCCTGACCTTTCTCTTGTGTTTCCAAATGAGGAGCCCCGGTCAAAGGCAGGGTGACTGGAAGTGTGTGTCGAGGCCTCTGAGGTGTGTGGGCCACATGGCCCTCAAAGCTCTTACGGAAAGGCTGGCTCTCCTTTTAACTGGGCCACCACTTATATCTGTGGCTACCACACTAGGGTCATGGGACGGAGCCAAGGGCCCGGCCTCTACTTGCCTACACAGAACCTCGGCTACTCCCGGCAGCTGGATGGGAGGTGAAAACAGTGGTATTCTCCCGTGGATGGCCATCCAGAGAAAGGATCTGCAAAACTAGCGACATAATTAGGCAAATTTAGCAAGGGAGAAATGGACATTAGTTGCGTGTGTGTGTGTGTGTGTGTGATCAGTAAGAGCTTTAGTTCACCGAAACACTGACATGGAGGTATCAGCCCTTCCTGGACCAGAGTGGGTATCGGTCAGGCCTTCTCTGCCCAGGGTTAAGTGACTCTGACACTAAAGAGAATCCAGGCGTGCGACGTACATATGTGGTCTGGAGAAGTTCATCCTGGAGACACAGGAGTTTTTTAGAATAATCAACTCTACTTCTTTTCTAGAATATGACTGCTAACTAGTCTCCCAGGCAGACTGTTTCGAAGGTGCATTTGACAGGTAGCATTTTGTCGCCTCTTAAAGATCGTATTGTCTTAAGGAGAGGCAGAGATCCACCAGAAGGAGATTTCATTCTAATCCTGTCTTAGAACGGGTGAGGATCTAAAAAATCCCGAAGGCCTGCTGGGACCCATGTTGGAGGCTCAGTTCACCTGAGAGGTGTGAAACAAGCAATAGGAAGGCGTGGGGGAAACCATGAGACCCGCACAGAGGCCACCCTCCCAATTTCCTGTGGTCTTTGTGAGCAGAGCTTAGGCTCCCAGAGTGAGATGCTTCCTGAGGAACGCTTGAGGCCAGGGCCCGAGGCCAGTCTAGCAACTCTCTGACCTCATCTCTGTCCCCAGCTAACGGACTCAGGGACTCAGTGAGCACAGGGTGCCTCGACCTGATAGACCTTTCATGGGAAGCATGGCAGAACTCTTGAGCATTTTGATGAAACTCACGGGAAAAGAAAAAAATTAAATGAAACAAATCAACTGTAAAACAAGCCCCAAAGTAATCCCCTGCAGAGAAATACTGCACGAAGCTGCCGGATGGCAGCTGTACCGACCATGCAGATGGAGAATGTCATACCAAAGAAGTTCCACCGGGAGCAAGGATCAGTTTCTCCCTGGTTTAGCTATTGCCTCTCCCTGGTTTAGAGGTTTTAATGTTCCATTAAAAAATATTAAAAATCCACAAACCAACCCAGATGTTCCTCTCCTCTCTCCTGCTTCGTTTCGGCAGCCACACCATCTGGCTTCATGGCGCTAGATGTCTTTGCTGTCCCCATAGTCGTTGTAAGGGACGCTCAGGGTCTGCTCCTCGCACGTCTTCCTGAGGTCCCGGCTGAGCTCTGACCAGTCAAGTCCGTAGGGCTTGATCTCACTGTAGCGGCAGCCCAGGTACTTCAGGGAGCCACGTCGCAAGCTTATCTTGGGTTCCTGAAGGAGGCCATTGCACCAACTGCTGAGATCGCCTAGCTGGGAAAGGATGAGGCCAGCTTTCCTATGGATCAAGCGTGGAGGATACTACTATTAGTGTGAGACTTCGTTATTTCTTTTAAAGCCTTATTTGCTTTTGAGAGAGTGTGAGCAGGGGAGGGACAGAGAAAGAGGGGGGCAGAGGATCTGAGGTGGGATCCACGCCGACAGCAGCGAGAAAGACACGGGGCTCGAACTCACGAACCTCGAGATCTTGACCTGAGCTGAAGTCGGACGCTCAATCTGCTGAGCCACCCAGGCAGCCCTAGAGTGAGACTTTTCAACTCCAAGAGGGCACAGCCTAGTATGTTCTACCTGCTGGTCTAGCATGGGCACTTAGAACAGGAGTCTTCCATAAATATCTGTCAAGCAACTGGTTGGATGGACAGATGGGCGGATCGAAGAACAGTCTGGCCGTGCCAAGTGGGACAGGCACCAAAACAAAAGAGAGAAACAAAATGCCATGAGGGAAAATAAAGAAGAGAAAATAACTGATATTTTAGTGGGAATTTATGCCCTTTGAAAATCATAGAGTTGGCAGTTTTGAAAGACAAATCAAATCCGTTTTCTTTACAGCCAGCAATTTACCGTCATCAAATGACAAATAATGCATGTGAGTGAGTATTTGCCTTTTCCAGGCTATTTCAGAACTAAGCAGAAACAGCTGATATACTGAACTTTGGAGGATATCAGTGTAATGAATTATGCCCGTATGGAGGTAGTGGCAGTGAACTAAGGGCCAAGACAGCAATGCCCTCAGGGCACACTGATGCAGGGCCATTCTTGGGGGAAATGCAGACTCACGGTGGCACACGTGACCTAATTAGCCTTCAGGTGAGCTCATGCTCCATTCCGACTTCTATCTTGGAAGGCCAGGAGGCCATGGCCATTGCGCCCCAATCAAGAGAGAGAGGAACAGGAGGGGACGAGAGGGCACCTGAGCTGCTGCAGATCGCCAGTAGAGAGAGAAAGGAACAGAGGAGAGTGAGGCTGCCCCAAGTTCACGCACACTGGAGTGCAGTGATCCCTCTGGGCCAACACCAGAGCCTGGGGGCCTCCATGAGCAGCCTCGGGGAAGCAGCCCCACAGTCCATCTCACTGGAGTACAGCCTTCTTCCCTGGGCCCATTTACAGTGTCAGAGAGAGGGGCTGCCTGACAGCCAGCTGTCAGACTCACCGCCTCTCTGGGCCCTTAGAAGCAGCGACGGAGCAACGTTTCCCTCACTCAGCTGTGTTCCTCTCATTCTACAAAGGCCTGAGTGCTCAGAGACCCACGGCATTTCTCATTTGAAAGAGCTCGTGGGAGGCTGTAAAATGCCGTCGTGAAAAGCTCAGTGAACAGCACCCCTTGCAGGATTTATCAGCGGCTAAGCTAACTTCTCATGTGAAGAACCACTCTTTTCTAATCCAATCAACAATTCTTTCCAGAAGATGGAAGTTTCTGCATTCCGTTCAGGATGACCTTTCAGAGAACAATAGCCACATTCATTTCATTTCTCCCCTCCTGTCTGGCTGTGACTACCACCGGGGGCGATCTCATTGCGTTCCCGGGAGGCCATGCTGAGAGGCACAGAGATGATGCTGGAGGAAAGGTGTGGAGATTCAGCAGCACGGTCAAGGGGCTGAGAGAGGGTGAGGTCATCGGAGGGCAGTGGTATTTTCTCCGATGTCAGTGGTGGGTCAGAGGAAGTCAGACACTCCTCCTGCCGCAGAAATAGCATCTGATGCAGACCGTCTCTCCTCTGCCTCTCAGCCTCTGCAGTTTAGCCACACAGGCTTCCAGAAGTCGTCATCAACAGGGACTTTGGTGGCCCTTCCTCTTAATCTACCCCACTACATGTCATTAGTTGTTGACAAATTCTTGGAAGGTGAGAACAACCAATGTCGTTCTCAAAGTATTTCAACCCGCAAGTCAATCTGGAGGCCTCCGTGAAAGTTAAGGGAACAGACTTATCTGCTCACAGGAAGTATGTAGCCCACAGACCCTCTTCTGTTCACTCTCAAGACGAGCTCCAAAGTGGGCCGATGCATCTCAAGGCACAACGCTCTTCCCTTCCTGTGGTTCTCCCTGAGATCCGTGACACTGGAAAGTAAAACTTGATTTCCACAAGCTAATGAAATTACACAGTGTTTTCTAATATATAGCCTTGAGAAACCAGCATCACACATGGAAGGGTCTCCAGGGAGGAGAGTCTGCGAAGAGAGTGTCAGGTCAGCAGCACGCCCTGCTTTACAGGGGGATCCACGATTCTTCCCCTGCTCCCTTTCTTTATTAACCAATTTTCCTCCCGACTCTTGAGGTACAAGAGAGAAATTTTAAGAGCAATCCTAATGCCCTTGGAAATCAAGATGATATATGCAATGTTAGTGCTATTCAAATTGTGACATTTATGTTCCCTAACCAAGAACCGTATATATACACTCAATAAATGTCAGGAGGGAGGAAAGGGAGAAGGAAGGAGGGGGGAGCAGAAAGAAGGGAGGGAGCAGAGTGAGAGGGGGAAGGGAGGTGGGGGGAGAGAGGTGGAGAGAGGGGATAATATTAGGTATACATAATAATAAGGGCAGGAGTAATAATGTATAGACCGGAGGGGACATATCTTAATGTGTATCTTCTCTCTAACCCAGGGTTTGCTTTTTACCGAAACTGAGACAAAACAAATGAAAAGCCCCTTATGTATTTCCCTCTGTGACATAGCTCTGGCATCTGTTTGCCCAAGAACCACCAGTCTCTATAAACTGCAGGAAATAATTTATGAAATGCAGAAAAGATTCTTCCTAAACTTACACTTCAAATCACTGTATTTTGGAAGATACTCCTAAACTTCCTCCTTCTTTCAAAAGTAAGAATGCAGGAGGGAATGTCCTGAACAATGGTCTTCTACGAGAGTTTATAATTTCAGGTCACAAGAAGCACTCTGACACTGGGCCTCCCTCCAGTTCGCTCAGAGGTCAGATGGGTGGGACAACTTCTGGGTGATACTTTCGTGCAGCCTATTGGCAGGAGTGCAAGGATTCTTCAAGTGCTAGAGGATTCCATTGTGTTGATTGTCTTCATTTTCTTTCCTTCTTTTTTTTTTTTCTTAGTCCTTGGCTCTCCCCTTTTTTCTTTATGAACTCCTAACTAATTCAAGGACATACAGGTGCCAACATTCCATGTGAAAAGCCTCTTACACCGTCTATCTGAACATTCCAGTGCTTCTGCTGAAATCTGTTTTTCTTGGAATATATAGCCATGATGTAGAAACAAAATGAAGTTAGTATCTGCACACATCGTCCCCATTTGTCTCTTTCTAAGAATGTTATCTGAGTTGTATAACCTATAAGCAGTAGGGACTGAGTATTGAAAAGTTGCAGCTTCAGGGCCAGGGAAACACTATATTGTCCTAACTTTGGCCAAGATAGCTGTCAAGGTGGGTACTGACCACCACGCTGTCTTTCAAAAGAATGTGCAGTTGAGCTGAAAATACGCCTGTGCAATGCATATTGCATAAGCAAAGTTCATATGCAATAAATATGTTTGGATAACCCCTTCAATAAAATTCCTAATTTTCTTTCACAAGACTAGGCTTCTGGCTCCTACTGTGTTTTAGCATTTGGAATGCCATGTCAGCGTGAAAAAGAGGTGGGTAAAACAGGTCAAGGGCAAAGATTTTTTTTAGAGTTCAAGAAATGTATTCATGACTTGGCTGCTTAAATACAGCTTATCCAAAACTAATCTATATGAACTGGGCTGTGTAAAAGCACAGAACTTCCTTCTACAAGCAACTAAGCTCACCCAGGAAATCTCTGTGAATTCGTGGATTCAGTATTATGGTGTAGGAGGTACCAAATTTCAAAGAGCTGAAGTCTTTATGAGAGGCAATGAAGTTTATTAGTTACCTGGGGCCCAGTTCATCCTCACACCGCCAGGTGAATTCTCCAAAACTCTCATAGTGCTGGTTGTAGTGGTAGAGGACTCGGTGTAGGGTTGGAGAACCCAGATCCAGGAGGGTGTTATAGGCCGTCTGTTGCTCCTTCCCACTGGTGTAGCCATTGAAGAGATTGTAGATCTTATCTGCTATCTCTGAGGAGGACAACAAAGGTAAATAAATAAGATTTTTAACGTTTGTGTATACACGTGCAACATATGAGTGTGCACGTGTATGTAGATGTGTGTAATACATATCCGTGTGTGTGTGTGTGAGAGAGAGAGAGAGAGAAAGAGAGAGAGAGAGATGTTGCTTAAATACCAAACCTGGAGGCTGGAGACAGGGGTTTGAGTAACTCACTTTATCTCTGCCCCATTGTTTGTAGCTCTCTTTTCTATAAAATGAAAACCTTCAAATGGAATATTGCTGAGGTCAATTTCAGTTAGAACAGTCTCTGTCTTTGCCCATGTTTCCTGAAAATACAGTGCCTGAGGCAAAAGACTTCAGATTAATACTTTATTGGCAAGTGCAATCCCAGGGAAGCTGGAAGGAGGGAGGAAGGAAATGAAGCGAGAAAGGGGGCTGAGTGACTCTAAGGGAAGTGTGCTAAGGGAGCAGGTGGTAAGTTTTGCAGGACAGGATGTATGAAGCTACCAGAGCCCCACCAGTCTGTCCCAGGAGAATGGAAGCCTTTACCCCCAGCTCCCATCTGTGAATGGTCTGCAGGGACTTCTCACATTTGCCTTCATGAGCCATTAGCTCTCCCGCGCTTCCGGCTTGCATATGCTTGGGTACCAAGTGGGTCCTGCAAAAGCTACTGGGAATCCCTGGGTGGCAGCGGGTAGAGATTTGGCTCAGGGATGAAGTGAGGTAGTCAGGCGATGCCAGGGCAGCGTGAAGAACCCGGAGCGGTGAATGGTCACAATTTCTAAGGCAACCTTGGCCCCACGATTAGGATTTCAGGAACACCAAGCCTTTGCAAGCCCACCCCCCCGACCAGATATGAAAACACGTTTGCAGATCTGTGATGACACAGAAATTGAATCCAATACATCCTGCAGCTCCAAATGAGTAATCCTTCGGTTTAATTTAGAACTCTTATATTTCTCCTCCAAGGCATACATTGCTAAGACTGAACTTGGTGATGTGGCAAAGTGGCAATGAATTTGTATAGCCTTGGCATTTTTCCTATGGAGCTCCAAGCACTTTATCATTAAATGTTTTCGTATTAAACCTGTCAGAAGGGAGATTTGTTCACATTTCCTTCCTAAACAGCTGGGAACTGAGATCTGGAGAGCAGAACTGTGTCTCAGATCCAATGTTAAATCTGAGGATGAAGAAACTAAGTCTACAGGTTTCTGAGACAGAACTTTGCCCACTCGACCTCCTGTTAGCCAAAAGGCATAGCAACCTGATTCGCTGTCACAACTCCAAGTGAACTCAGGGACTGTTGGTAATGACAGTCATTGTTGTAGGAGTTTTATGGGTTGGAAGGAAGAAAATTTCTACTCCTACTCTGTCCAGACATTGCAATGATTTCCTTACTTTTCTATCTTGCCCATCGCCTATGAGGACGGGGGCCAGAGCTTCTTCCATGTCCTGAGTGCCCAGCACAGGGCCAAACAACATAGTAGTTAAAGAACATCTTAGCTAAAAGAATAGAACTCATGATCTATCCAGTGATATTTCTCTATCCCACGCTCTACCAATCCTTTAGCAATCAAACTCTGATGGCCAGCACCTTAACTGCGTTAAAAATAACTTCAGTCCAGAAATCCACTGAGATATTCAGGATTTTTAAATTCTCAGGTTGTTAAAATAGGATCAAGAGGTAAAGTGGACAGTGACTTAGAATATAACGAGTACCTCTAGTTACTTATTAACGGTCTCTCGATTGTCAAGAAATTTACGTATATAAACTCTCATCCTCACACCATCACTGCAAGATGGATACGAATGTCTGTATCCTACACACGAGGACATTCGGAGAGAGGCCAGGTCACCCACCCAAGGTCACATAGCCAGTGTGGGCTGGAGTCACGATTTAAAACCACGTCTGTCCTCCGTTACTCTTTGGCACTAATGCTCAGGGGATTGGAGTGTTTCACCAATTTGAGACACAGGAGGCAGAATCCTGGTGGATGCACATCTGAGGTGACTGTTTCTAGTAGACCCATAGGTGGCCCCTAGGTGTCGAGAAAGAGGGACTCCCAGTAAGTATGCAGGGAGCCTGTCATTTCTGGAGCCGAGAGAGACAGGAACAGAGAGACCAGTCTAAGAGCCGTATTGTTTGCAGTGAGAGGAGGGGAATGTGTACTGAGAGAAGAAAGACCAGGGGAGGAAGAATGTGGGCAATCAGACCAGAGCCCAGATAGGGAGGGCTGGGGTTCTGTTTATTGATGCCTCTCTGTTCTTATTTCTGGTGATGGGAAATAGCATCCCTGGCCCCAGGCCCTGGTAATGACTGTCTCCGCAGAGGAACGGAGATGGCTGAGAAGGTGTTTTCGGGTGTATTTACTATTCTCATAACACAACAGTAATATCCAACTAGAGAAGGCTGATGCTTTCCATTAGCAGCAGCACATATGCCCGAGGCCAGGTGGGAGACGCCCGGATGCCACCATAAATCTCCTAAAACCAAGATAATCTAACTCCAGGGTGTGCTTACAAGCCTACATCAGTAAGCGCGATGCTATATTCAGAGGGATCTATATGCTAGGTTCCTGGCGCGTGAGTATTTCTGGTTCCTCCTATTTCCACGGACGAAATTTAGAGATGTTATTTCATTAACTTTCATAGCATCTCAAGAAGTCATTAACTCAAAGAATGGAAAAGAATACAAGGTATTTTTAGTTATCATTTTACCCAGCTTTCAGCTTCACAGAAGTCTTGGGCTATCCAAAACAGGGATACGTCCTTCCTCTCTTTAAAATGCATGGTGTTCAGGAATACTTAAAATGCAGGTGGAGGGATGGCAGGGAGTCTACAGACATAACTCGTCACAAAAAATCAAGCTGAGTTACTAGTTCTTAAAAGGGAAACGATACCTCTTAGGGAGCAGAATAAACCAACAGGGCTGGGACTTAAGCCCTCAGACACAGAGGATGGTTAAGAACAGGCACCGTGGCATATAGCATCATATGAAGGTGAGTTCCACCACACTAGCTGTGTGGCCTTGGACAAATTACTTAACCTCTCTGGGTCCTAGTTGACTTTTCTGTTCTGTGACGGTGAATAATATACACCTTCCGAGATTATTGCGGGACTAAGTGGTGTTAAACATAAAGCCTTTCTTCAGCACAATGTCTGGACACAGTAAGCATACATGTATTCATCCATTCAATACAATCACCATGTACTTGGTATTTTTCTAGGCACTCAGGCTACATCAGGGAGAAACTGACAGAAGTCCTCACCCTTGAGGCGCTACGGTCCAGTGGTAGGAGGCATTTAGGGGAGCAACAACCATAGCAAGTACAATAGAGTCTGTAAAAAAGTGGGAGAGAGTCAAGAGGAAGAAGGAAGAATGGGGGAGCTGTGTGGGGCCCTGAGATTTTTCAACACGTGGCCATGATAGGTCTTATTTTTTTAAATTTTTTTTAACGTTTATTTATTTTTGAGAAACACAGAGAGACAGAGAACTAGCAGGGGAGGAACAGAAAGAGAGGGAGACACAGAATCTGAAGCAGGCTCCAGGCTCCGAGCTGTCAGCACAGAGCCTGACACAGGGCTCAAACCCACGAACCACGAGATCATGACCTGAGCCAAAGTCAGTTGCTCAACTGACTGAGCCACACAGGCGCCCCCCCCCCACCATGATAGGTCTTATTGAAAAGATGACCCTGGAGCCAGGACCTGGAGGTCTTGGGAGGGGATGAGCTGCAGGGAGACGTGGGGAAGAGCATGCCAGGGAGAGGCAAGCCAGCACAGAGCTCCTAGGCTATGGCGGGCAGCATATCTGAAAACAGCAAATAAGCCACCATGTTTGGAGTAAGATGAGTGAGAGTCGAATGATGGTGGATGTTATTTTATTATTATTATTTACTATTATGATTATTACTGGTTCATCACTAGATTAAGCTTTTCCCAATGCCATGAGAGAGATACTGAAACACAGGAGTCCAAGAGACTGTGGGAAATAGTCTTATTTGAATGAGGGGGGGATTCCTGGGGCAGAAGTGAACTTTCTTTTACCCCAGCAGTGGCTGCTCTTTTTTTTTTGTTTATTTACTTTTGAGAAAGAGAGAGAGAGAGAGACAGAGACAGAGAGAGACAGAGATTGAGCACTAGGGCGTGAGAGCAGGGGAGGGGCAGAGTGGGACAGAGGATCCAAAGCAGGCTCCACGCTGACAGCAGAGAACCTGATGTGGGGCTCGAACTCACCAACTGCAAGATCATGACCTGGGCTAAAGTCGGACGTTTGACCCACTGAGCCACTCAGGCATCCCAGTGGCTGCTCTTTTTACTATGAAATAAATAAGAATCTTGGAAGCATCTATACCTCCTAATGGCTTCCTTGCTGCTATAACGAAAGTTCCTTGAATGGAGGTCCTAAGGCACCATTGTCATGAGTCCCTGGGTCTGTCTGGCCCCACAATGAAGTAACTGATCACAGAATTCTATATGAAAACATGAGGGCAAGGAACCCCACCTGGCTTCTATCTTTGTCCTTCTTGGCACTGTCCACACCGCCCGCCCCCACCCTCCAGCCTCTGTCCCCTTCCCCTGCAGCCTCTCACCTCCCCCGGCTGCTCTGTGCTGCCTTCACACCCGTGATTCTCAGCCCTGGGAATAAAATTTGATTCTCCACCTGGAAGTCCTGTGAAAAACACAGATTAATGGTTTCTCTGGAGTTCCTGATTCGGTAGGTCCAGATGGAACCTGAGAATTTGCCTTTCTAGCAGGTTCCAAGGTGAGGCTGCTGCTATTGGTCTGATCACACTTTGAGAACCACTACTGTAGACAAATTAATTCTCTCAAGGGTTTCCTTGCTTCCTCTGGGACCGGCAATATGGCAAATAGCTCTCCCTTTCCCCTTGACCTTGGCAAACGCTCCTAATGTCCCTGTGTTGGCAGAAACCTGCCTGAAGCATTCTCCCACACAGAGGAATCCTCCCATGCCCCCAGAGAAGGGCAGCCTCTCAGCCTCTCATGAGTACTTGCAAACAATTTACTGCTCTCTCTGTACATACATAAATGTCCCTCCACCTTAAAAACTCACCTGCCTCTTCCTATTTCCCCCTGCTTATTTCCTGACCATTCTTCCACGAAAGAATCTGGCATCTAATTCATCTTTTCCACCTCATTTCTCATCACCATTTAGGGCAACTTCACTGTCGACATGAAAGTCCTCTTTAAGACTAGATCCCCCAGCCATCAGGAGTCAATTATCCTGTCTGAGACCTTCTCCAGCTTTGTCCCAGTAAATCCCAGGATCACATACTGTCAACACAACCTCCTTTCAAACTTCCTGTACTTTTTCCTGCCGTCAAATCTGTCCTTCAGTGATGGAAACCACCGCTCACTTCAGGCATCGGCTCTGACTGCCTCCTTCTCTACCTGGCACCATCCACATGGCCCATGGCCTGTGCCCTCGGCCGGCTTGCTCCATCCTTTGTCTCTTCTCTGTCTTCACACAGGCTCCTGGGATCTGCTGGGGGGACAGTCACAAGCCACTGAGCTAGGTAGTTCTGCTTGTGCTCCGTTGGCATTCTCAACACACCCCTGCCCAGCCCTTCTCACAACATATGACGCCTAGCATGACCTCTTTCTCTCCTGTCCCACATCCAAGCCATCGGCAGATCCTCTTGGTCCTACCATCAAAATAACTTAGGACTGGCCCACTTGGCACCACGGCCCTCGCAAGCGTCCCCTCTCCTCTGTCACTGCCACAGCCTTGGCTCCCCACTTCTATCTCGGACCTGCTATCTGGAGTCCACTCTCAGCACAGCAGATGAATGCTCCCGGACAATGTGAAGTCCAATCACGTCCCTCTTCCGCTTGAAGGGCTCCATTGCTTCCCTTCCGAATCCCAGGTTGAATGCTCAGCCCTGCACTGGGGCCCCACGGGATCCGCCCCACCGTCCCTCTGAACTCCTCTTTGCCCTCTCTCCTCCCCATCCCTCTCCACCATGGGGGCCTCCTTCCACATCTTTAAACACACCAAGCATCTCTTTCGTGCTGCTCCTCCTTCTGCAATGATTTTCCCCCAGTATCAGCGTGCATTCTTCTCCACCCTCTTCCCAAACCATGCCAGTTAAGATTCTGCCCTCAGCTTGGAGACCCGGCTGGTCTTATCATGGACACTAGCTCGTTCCTCCCGGGAAGGGTGCTTTCGGGAGAACATGACGAGAAACTCACTGGCTCAGTGGCTTTAGTGTCATGATGTGATAAAATTCTTCATGGGAAAAGTGTGCGTACAAGGAATAGAGAGAGTCTAGCTTCCTGCTGGGTAATTAGGAGCCGAGGTCATGCTCCGGGTCACTTAAAAGGTAATTCCCATTTGTTACTAGATTTAAACTCAGACCCAAGTGAGTTATATTTATGACCACCATCTGGGTTTGAAGGAGGCAAAGCATATGGTTTTTCGGTACAGCTGCTAGAACTGTATTAATTTGTGAGGATCCCCTCAATTAGTCCAGGCCATTAATCTGCACGTTTGCCCCCTACAGGACCCCCTTTTGGCTGAAGAGTAAAAGCACCTGGTGACGCTGTGTCATTCTCTCAGCAATAAATTGACTCTCCTGCTCCCAGCTGGTCTGCTGGGCTTCCAGACACTCTGCTCTGTCAGGGAGCCCAAGGGGGCAGCCGCACGTCTTGATTCACTTTGGGGGCTGAATTAACCCAAAGGAGCCCCACAGAGAAGCGGAAGAGTGGTCTCTCCCAGGCCAGCTCTCTACGTTGGCCATTCTTTGGTCCAGTGTCACGGTCTGTCCATCTGTTCCCGCAGGTAGCACTGTGCTACAAATCTCCTACCTGCTGATCCCGCCCCTGATGCCCCACCAGCCTGCGGCCTCTTCCGCAGGCAAGTACGAGGGCCTACTTCTGCCGGCAGAGACATCAGCAAATTTTCCAAAACAGAAATAACTGGGGCACCTTCCCACAACCTGCTCCTCTCTGGCTTGGAGTAAGAAATCAACAGATGATGACATAAGGGGGCCACCGGTCCTGTCCAGATAGCCTCTCATTGCAACCCCAGACTCTGGTTTCATCATCTAGGGATTTCGAGACCTTCCAAAGTCATTTGGTCCATACCCTATCAGCCAGGCAGTGCTCACTCTGGAGAGAAGCGTCCCAGTGGATTCTCATAGTTCTAAAAAGGGGGATTTTTCCCCCCCGCCACCTAACTTGAACACTCTGCTTAAAATGTAGGTCTTTTATTCATTCAAAGACAGGTTTTCACTCTTTTACACAATGACCTTCTAAATATCTAATTTAACATTATAGGCAAAGTGGGAACTGATGTCAAATAATGGGTCTGAGTGCCGAGGCTGTTAGCTGCTCACTTTGTGACCCTGGTCAGCTGTTCACTCGGCTCCGAATCTCAATTTCTGCACCCATAAAATGGGGGCAATCCATTCAGTAAATGCTTACCAGGTCCCTATCGGAAAGCAGACTCCGCATGGTTAGCGGCGGCATTTCTGTAGTCACGGAGACTTTGAGGCTGGAATTCTAAGCTGAGCCAGTTTCATCCAGAGAAATGTTGTGGCCAAGCAATTTGCTCATACCCTTTACATCACCTCATTTGGGCTCCTGACTCCAGTTGTATCAGGTTGGCCATGAGGGGCGCCATCTTAGAATGTATGTTCCCTAACATTTACTGCACCGTTCCTACGGGATGGGCACGAGAAAAAGACTTAAAGTAAATTCACTCATTTGATTCTTATTAGACTCTTATCAGGTAGGGTAGTCTTATCCCTTCCCCCATTTTATAGATCAGTAAACGGAGACATGAGGTGAGGTCAGCTGCTCAAGGTCAAGTAGCCAGCAGATCAGGAATCTGAACCTGGATGGTCTGACTCCAGAGCCTAAATTTTCCTGTCACCAGTCGGTCACCATGCTGCCTTCCTTCGAAGCGTTAGGGACGTGACAGTGAGCCAACAAACCATATTCCATTCTAGCAGAACTCACTGTCCAGTGAGAGATACTGGGCCCGTGAGGATACTAACAAACGGAGATGAATGTTCCAAAGGAAAGTAACGTGGTGCTGCGGAACCTCCAGCAGTGCCTGTCCTGAGGAAGGGACACTGGATCCCAAATCTGCAGGTGGAGGGGAATTAATCAGTTCGCTCAGGGCTGGGGGTGGAGAGCACTGGAGGCGAGACCGGCGGCGGGAGCGAGCGGAAATGGCGTGGGGGACCTGAGAAAGGTGGTGAGGCAGAGACGCAGAGATTGATGGGGAGAGGGGACAGGAAGAGGCTGGCAAAGTGGGCCAGGGTCGCCTCAATCAGGTCCCGTGTGTCTGGTGAGTATTTTGATCTCTGTCACGAAAGGCATGGCAATCCTTGAAGAGTTTTAAGAAGGGGCCCGAGCAGGGGCAGATCGCTGTGTGGAAAATAACCGCGCTCTTCACAGGCCACACGTGTTCAGTGAGGTGGTAACTGCGAGGATCCTTCCAGGAGCTGTGAGGGCTACCGCGTCAGTGGTTCCAGTTAACGTAGGTCTGGGGCGCTCCTCCCCGTGTGTTTTCACATCACTGTGCGCGCCCCTGGAACGCTGCGGGGCCGTGTCCCTCACGGGCAACCCGATACACCTGGAGCCAGGAGCCACCCGGAAGGCCACCGGCGGGGCCAGCAATCAGCCTGGCCACCCCACTTCCCTTCCTGAAACTTGCACGGCTGGAGCTCCCACAGTCGGCCCGTGTCTCCACTCACGTGCAAATCAAATCGGCCCTAGGCCACCGGAGAGACGGCGGTGGCTGGACAGGGCACTGTGCTTGGCGTCAGAGCTCTGCAGAAGGGGTGCCCGGGACGGCCAAATCCTGGCTCTGGAGGCCACGTGATAAGCCTCAGAGCAGGGGACGCTCTCGAGACACGCCAGGGGGCAACATTTGGAAGGGGATCTCTAGCAAGTGGGCTGTTTGTGCCACGGATGTTGACGGAGGCAAACCCCTTAAGTGACAAGGGCCTATTCCGGTGCACTGAAGAGGGACAATTCTCTACCAAGGGACTGGCCCACGGATACTCTGAAATACAGAATTAAGGATTTGGAAACATCTTTGGGGGGGGGGGGAGATACGGTAATTAATTCCCCACCTGCAGACTCTCTTATGCTTTAATTCAAAATAACCCTTCAGATGTGCACAAACACATGAAGCCAGCAAGTGCCCAGATCAGGGTACTGAGGGCCGAGGTCACGGGCACTTCGGTGCACACCCAAGCGTTTGGTGTTGTCGCCTGTGCGTGCCCAGGGCTTTCGTCAGCGTGTCGTGCCAGCTGTCTGACTCTCAGACCGTGTGAAATAGCGGCAGACCATGAGGCTTTCCACCAGAGGCAGAGGCGGAGGCGATCAGACAGGTGCCGCCCCTGGGCTGGGCCTCGAATCCTCCCCCTTCTCCGCGGAACCCACGTTCTGTCTGACTCCCTTACTCCCGCTTTCGGCCCCCCGCAGGCTCTGCCGGCCCCAGCGTCACTCACCTTGAGCTTTGACATCATCCACCACGGGGCAAGGGGTCTTTACGATCACGTCGCTGGGCCTGGAACGCCGTCCGGTGTTGTCCACGCCCCACAGGGTGAACCTGGCAGAAGGGGGAGGAAACTGTCATCAGACAGAAGCTGAGGGCCTGGCTGACAGTCAAGCTGTGTTTGGGCGGGTTTGGCCCCGGCCGTTCTCACAGCCTTGTGTCAACGTGCTGCTACCACTCACGTCATGAGGTGCGTAGCCCAGAGCCTCTCGTGGCTTCCCGGCGGGTCCTGGGTTGTAACGGGGTGCTTCGGGTATACTACTTGGCAGAAGGCATCAGGGCACCGAGCAGTGGTTCTCAAAGGGGGGCCCTCAGCCCAGCGGCATCGGCCTCACCTGGGTACTCGGCAGCCATAAAAGTTCTCCCGTCCGGCCCAGACCTACTGAATTGGAAACTCCAGAGGGGTGCTCTAACAAGCCTTCTACTTCTACTCTGACGGCCACTGAGCCGAGCGAAGACGTATGTGTCCAAGGAACCTGGGGTCAGAACTCGGGTCCGAGGCCCCACTCCCCACCGTGGGGAGTTACAGCTAAATCCTCTGAGCTCTACTTTCTCTCACCTGTGAAACGGGATGATGATGAACCCGCCTGCAGGTCCCTGTGAGGCCGAAATGAGATCATTACGTCCCGAAAGACCGAGGACAATACCCGGAAACCGGCGACACTGAGTAAATCACGTTCATTCTGTTCTGTCCTGTCTTGTGCTCAGATGGCACGGTGACACAGAGGGCCGAGGACAGTTTCTCCCTTTTGAAGTCAGAAGCGGAACAGCCAGCGTTGAGGGGTCCTGACTTGCCTGTGGCTGGGGGCCTGCTTCCCATGTACGGCTAGTTCCACCCCACCACGGACCAGAAGCCCCAAGTGGAAACGCGGGCTGCTGGGACTGAGAATGTGACGAGCTGCCTGGGGGCAGGGCCCAGACCACACCTGTGGGCCCCGCAGGACTGCCTGGGCTCCTGGCTGTCAGTCAGGCTGGGGCCGGTGCTAGGCTTTCCCTCCTATGTCCACAAGGCGGCTCAGTCTGTTCCACTGGCCTCTGCTCCTTGGTTCAGATCCACCATCTTGCCTGGTCCTAAACCTCATCTGACCCTGGTCCAAATTCCGGCACCCTGCTACCCTTCTCTCCCTGCCAGCCCTCTCCTCCTAGGTCTGAGTGGTCCCTCTGTGCCACACCGGCCCCACACAGCTTCCCAGTGGCTGCTTGGATCCTCAGCAATGGCGGTCACTGGAGTTTCTCATCCTCTGGGCCTCCCAAGCAGGCTCCACAATGTCAGTGCAGAGCCCGACGCGCGGCTCGATCTCACAAACTGTGGGATCTCAACCGGGGATTCTTAAACATTTTTGTACTGTGGACCGAGAATCCTCAGAAGAATGTTTTTTTAATGCATTAAACAAAATGCACAGATAGGATGGCAAAATAAGCCAGCTGGGCTGAAATGCACGTCTCCTTCCGTGGAGCCCAGGAGAAGAACCAGCCCTAAGCCTTCGTGTGAGTTAATGAGGTCATGGCAGCAGCCTGGAGTGGCTGGGGAGCGAGAAGCTGTGAGTGAAGAAAATGCAAACCCCGATTCAATTCTGAACCACCGCCACACCCCAGACAACCAGCCTGCAATTCTGCGGAAGTTACTCCGTGTTGCTGAACCTCTGTTTTCCTCAACTATAAAATGGGAGCAAAACCCCGACCTCACAGGGTCCCCGAGGCTCCCACGCATAGTAAGCACTCCATAAACGAAGGCTGACCTCTCCATTTTAATGATCAGAAAACTTAGTTGCAATCTTGCTTAGAATTACTTAGTGCTTAAAAACAAAACCAGGCTAGGGGCCAAGTGTTTCCAACAACTAATCCAGGGCTCCCTCCTTGCACAGGGACTGAAGGTCTGGCTTCTCCTGATCCTCTGCGGAGAGGAACGACTCTCCCGGGCCCTCCACGGCCCTCTTCGCGTGATCTGCAGCGCCACCTAGTGGAGTGCCGCAGAGCTGGCTGCTACTTCTCTCGCCACCCCCCCCCACCCCCCCCCCCCGGGGCGGGGTCTCTGACTTCCCCGGTAATCAACACGGACAGAAAGTTCGTGTTTTACGAGACAGCAATACTGGAAGCTCCCCAAAGATAGCAGAGTGGGAGAAGGTATCGGTCTCCGGTCTTTGATCAGGAAATATGGCCCAGTCAGGCCAACATGAGGAGGGTCCCAAGATGGGTAAGGGCTGGCTCATAGGAATTTCAAAATTCCTAATTAACAGTTGTGACTTAGTGGCAGGAATTATTGAGCCTTTGTTAGAAATGAGAATTCCAGTTTCACCGAATTGGAGGCATTTGACAGCAGGCGAGGTGGTCCACCCTCCCTAATCTTTGCTCCTAAAGCTAAGAAGCTTTGCTCATACAGGGTTCGTGCTGCCCAACAGCACGAGAGCCGCTAAGAATCACAAGTAGGCTCTCTGTATTTCCCAGCTCCTCTAGAATATCCCTTGTCTTTATGTACTTTACTCGTATGGCCCCCTGGTTACTCTTTTTCCTAGATTGAAGATATGCAGGCTGAGCATCTAAGTTCATTTTGCAATCAATGCCACTCACACTTCTAGGGCTTTTCACCTCTGAATTCTTTAACTGTGGAAATGGAGATGATTTATTCTGGCTACTCTGACTCTATTCTTGTGACCTCATCTGTAAACTGTTACATGTTTTTCATACCGATGGGGTCAAAAGGTCCCAGAATGACGTCACTAGGAATTCTGCTTCTCCCCCTCCCCGCCAATTTTCCCATCATGACTTACACTCCTTCCATGTCTCCCTCTTTTGGAGTCTTTTACGTCTCTGCTTCACCAAATATTTGACAATTGTTCCAGGAGCTCAGGGCAAAATGAGGAAGAGCTCCCTGAGAGCACAGGGCTGTTCCAAGTGCCATGATACAGAAGTCCACTGTATTTCCTTTGAAGAAAAGTGCTGACCATCTCTAACCTCTAGAAACTCTCTCAAAGTCACTAGAGCTAGCTTTCTAAAAAAGCAGAGTTCTTGGGGCACCTGGGTGGCTCAGTCGGTTGAGCCTCCGACTTCAGCTCAGGTCAGTTGAGCATCTGACTTCGGCTCAGGCCATGATCTCGCTGTCCATGGGTTCGAGCCCCATGTCAGGCTCTGTGCTGACAGCTCGGAGCCTGGAGCCTGTTTCGGATTCTGTGTCTGCCTCGCTCTCTGCCCCTCGCCCACTTGGGTCTTTCTCTCTCTCTCTCTCTCTCTCTCTCTCTCTCTCTCTCTCTCAAAAATAAACAAACATTAAAAAAAAAATTTAAAGAAAAAAAGCAGAGTTCTTGGCATTCTACACCTTTCATCTAACAAAATGAATAATCTCCCCTGACTTACAGCATTCACTCTATTTTTCCGGACTCACTTTCTTCCATTCCCTTTTACTCACCATCTGCTTCTGCTCTATGGGACTACTCGCTACTCACCTTCATGCCTCTTTGCTTTTGCCCTTGCTGGCTCCCTAGGCTGCTGTGCCTTTTCCAACATCACTCTACCTATGGAAATCGTACACAACCCAAGTCAGACGATGTCCACTCTAGTCAGAATTCACCATTCCTTCCTTTTGCCTTCTACCACACGTTCCTTGTTCTCCCATCTAGCATTTCTTTCTTCCTACCCGATATGAAAGTGACTTGTTTGTATCTGTCCTCTCTGCGTGGCAGAGTCTCTGAAGGATGGGGCTATCCGGTCTTTCTTCATCCTCCCTTTCCAGGCCCTAGAAAGCTCTCCATAACGCCGATGGGGAGAGGACTTGAGAAACTCAAAATATTTCCCCAAGTTTCTGAAGGAACTCAAGCAACAAAACAGAAGGAGCTTAGAGCCTCAGGACGTTCAGGGTAAAGAATCGCTAGGCGGATGTGTGTCACTCACATGTAGATGGTGTCCGGTTCCAGGCACCGAATGATCAGAGAGATGGTGGTAAGCTGCTTGTCTGGCACCTGAGAGGGCATGGCACAAGGAGACTTGGCTCCAGAGATGATGTCGTCCACAAAGCTCAGCACCGTTTCTGCCCAGGGGGAAGGAACGGAAAAGGCCATGAGAAACAACAACGGCCAAGCGGTGAGGGCATGGCGTCAGTTCAATGAGAACTTAACATTAACACTGCTTGGTCCCCAGTCTTCTCGAATTGCTGCAGAGAAAAAAGACCTAGAAGGAATTGGCTCTTTTGTTTCGTGTTTCGTCAATTTAGAGCCGTTTGTCCAGAGTGAATGCAGATACAACTCCGGATGCAAGACATGCATACCCCATCTGTGAGCTCTTTTATGAAATGTTCTTGGCGAGGGCAGAGAACAGCTGCTGTGGTCAGTGGTCACTGCCAGACCTTTGCAGTACCTGTACACAGCAGGAAAAGAGCCTTCGGGGAAGCAAGAGACATTCTCCACACCCGAAGGCACGGCATAGGTCTCTCAGCCCGAGTGATGGTTTCAAAAGAAGCCATGTACCCTGAGTCGGACTGTGGATGCCACTCTCCCATTGGCAACCACACTCACGCGTAAGTCTTAGGCACGATTTATGTTGACCTTTCCCTACGTGTAGGCAGCAAAATCCTAAGGCATGGAACATTTCTCATGGGGCGTTTCCCATTCTTTAAGACTTCCCTCTTCTAGCTGGACCTGGGAAAGCAGAGTTTGCTTTAGGACAAGACACGGGGTAAGCACATCTGTTTGCACATGCTTGTGCCTGGAGGGGGGTTATTAGCAAAGGAATTTTTTTTTTTCTGTAATCATGGCAGTGGTTAGCACAGAATTGTTTCCTAATTGTGGGCTAGGATAACCAGTGTACTGTATTGTTGTTTCTTTGTGAGTGTGCCTAGAGGCAGTGAAATGGACACCTCTGTAATAAACAAAAAGAAAAACAAAATCAAAACAAGACTTTGTCAGATAGCTCGCCATGCAAAAACTCTTATGTGGGCAAGATGGCTGTTCTAGCTTGTCCCCGCTCCTCCTGCACTGCCCTGGGACACAGGGGACCGGGAGCAAAGGCCAGGAGGCAGGGCGTTTTTCTTCTCTCTTCTTTTCACCAATGGATCAAGATGAGCCCACGAAGTCAGAGATGCTCACCTGTCTCCACTTTGGAGTGGTCCATCCTGTCAGTGACCTTTTCTTGACGGATGAGGTAATCTACAATCTGCACCCCGATCGGAGGCTCTGAGTGTTCCCACTCCAGGACCACAAGGGTGCTGCTGGGCTCGTGAACCGTGGAGAGTCTCAGCCTGAGTGCATACAGAAAGAAACAACACATGGGGTCCCTGTTGATACCTTCAATTTTTTTCTGATACTGGCCATCTTCTCAACTGTTACACCCTGAAGTCTTCCTTCTAACCTTTCTTAACCAACTGCTACAATGATCTCTCTGAGCGCCTGTCTCCTTTACTAGAGACCAATGGTTCTTGAAGATCCCGGAAATCTACATTTTATTACTCTAAGTGCCTGTTACAGGTTAGGAACTCAACCTATATTTGTAAGTAAGTGACTCAAAAATGAATGAACCCCTGCATCTTACAGGGTCAATGGATAGGGCTTATAGGGTCAATGGATAGGGCTTTCGGGGTGGCCCTTTATATGGCTTGGAAATACAGTTTCTGGATTTGCTCTTGAAAATAGGAAAATGTGCTTAAAAAAGCTCATACGAAGGCTCAGTGAAGGTGGTGTCTTGGAGAGCCCTGCATTAACAAGGCCATGATCAGCTCAGTTTCCATAGTGTTACCAGGATCTGCCCTGTTGGGGGGAACGCTGGCTTCCATCCTTGCTATGGATCTGCTGGCCAGGCTTTGCAACAGGCTCGGTGTGGAGGCAACACACATGGGGGCTTTACTGGACAAGAGAGATGTGACAACATGTTAATAAGTTCTCTTCGGGGTGATGTCCTGTGTCTGCAAACTCTGATTTCAGTTTCTTTCTTTGCTCTCGGGTTTCTTTGAATATCCTGATTCCCAACTCCAGTATTTCTTTGCTTTTTCCAGTTCATAGTCTCCTCCTTCCATGCAAATTGTCTATTTTGGCCACTCTTTTGCCTTCCCATCTCATACCTCTTTGTACTCAAGACACATTATTGACATTTGGTGGTATGGATCTCCTAATGGTCCCCGTGGTTTCAATTTGCTGCCTTGTTCTGACTTTGTATGTGTGTCTCACGTTTCTCACTAGCTTCCAATTCCCTGTTTCTTCCTAGACCACGGGTTTCTGGGGATGTTCCCAGTTCCTGTTCACTCCAGTCTCCCTCCTTCACATGCATCCCTGCCATTCACCCTTGGCCTCGGGTCCCATATCTCACAACCTCCCACAATCATTGTCCTCTGGTCTCTACTCAGGTCACAGATGCCTGTCACTGGTCTCAGGGATCACTGCGCAAGGTGCTGTGGATGGAGCACACTAAAGCAAAAGTCAATTTCAATTCAGCAAATATTTGTTAAACACCTATTGTAAGAATGACTTTGGGGCTAAAGATGCAGGGGAGTGGTCAATAGACAACTATACATGTGCTTATAATAATGTGTGATAAGAACTTTAAGAAGAAATCACGGGAAGCTATGGGAGCAATAGCAAGGAATTTAACCAGTGGGAAAATAATGCAAAACACATGCTCTTTAGTGGCTTACTATGAAGGAGCTCATAGTTTGCATATGACATTAAAGATGGAATAGACCCAAAACAGTGCGGATATTGACAAATTCATTAATTAGAGTCATATGCAGAGTGCTATTTTGAAGAAAAAGCATTAGGAAGCTTAAGTGAGTAACTAAGCCTTTCTGAGAACTCAGATTCTTTGAAAATATGGACTGAAGCCCCCCTCTCCTGAAAAATAGCGTGCGTGATTACAGAGACTCGTGTAAAACCAGAGTGCATTTCTATTTCCAATGACCAGTCAACATCAAAGAAACTAACGTCTGCCACTAAAGAAGTGATTAAAGTTGACACAAGAAGTGATGTCCTTAATAGAGGTTCCTGCTTATGGAACCTCTGCTTATGGAAAGTTAGCCCAATTTGATCTTTAGCGATGACATATAGTAAACACAGGTTTGGAGAAAAAAATCAGCCCTAAGACACCAATGGTTGGCTCTTGTGTCCACCTAGTGATAACTATTTGGCGGCTTCAGTGTTGTGTCAAAGGTAATTTTCTTAGTTGGTGAATCCATCCAGAAGCATCATCTGCTTCCAGTGGCCCCCTTTATACCAAAAGAAAGGACTTCTACTGACAATGAGCTTGATTCTCTTTTGACTCAAGAGGTCCAAGTCATGGCCGTAAAGAGCAAGAAACGAAGGGCCGGTGTATCTAAAACTACCCTTAGAGAGAGGTCGTGTAGACAACACTGGTCTGTACTGACCGTCTACTATTGTGTCCTCCTCCTTCTCGGTTCTCTTCTTGCTCATCCTGGCCCGTTGGTAATGCCCACCTGTGCTCCCATGCAACAGGCCAGAGGGCAGCGTCCAACAGAACCAGCCTCCCACGTGCTGGTTTCCTCCTGCCGGCTCGCTCTTGCTGACTCGGCCCTCCTGTTCCCGCTGGTCCTGATCCTCCCTTTGGGCTTTCTCTGCCTCACCAACCCACGGGGCCACGCAGGTCTGGCTGTTCCTGCCAGCACTCTTTATTAGACACCATATGTCTGTGCTTCACTTCCAGGGCAGATGCCACAGTAGAGGCTAAGGTGGTTCCTGCCTCAGGCCCTTTACAGGAATTTCACCAGTTCTGTTCAGCCTTCCCCTGAGGGCAAGGAAATTGGACATGTTCACCGTGAACCACCCTAGCAGCCCTCTGTACTCTGTTCACTCCTCAAAGGCACATACCCCCTGATGCTCATCCCCAACTCTCCTCTTCCCAGTTTATACTTACTCTGGAGCAGCCCTTCTCATAGCTGTGGTTGCATCTCTCATTTCTTTGGGGTTGATTTAAATCTTATCTTTAGTGCCTATCTTTTTTTAAAAGTGTTTATTTATTTTGAGAGAGAGAGAGAGAGAGAGAGCACGCTAGTCAGGGAGGGGCAGAGAGAGAATGGGAGGCACAGAATCCGAAGCAGGCTCCAGGGTCTGAACTGTCAGCACAGAGCCCGACGTGCGGCTTGAACCCACACACCATGGGATCATGACCTGAGCCGAAGAAGTCGGGTGCTTAAATGACTGAGCCACCCAGGCGCCCCCTAGTGTCTATATTTTCTACAGAGCTCCAGACTGTCTTTCCCTCTGACCACTGAACATCTATCTCCATTAGGACTGCCCTGACAGAACCCCAAGACGGGTCCACACGAACAGAGCCTCCTCCTCAAGCCTGCTTCTTTTTTCAGCTGTGGCCTATTCATCTTCCCAGCCACAGGGGCAGGAGTCTTAACATCCATTCTCAACTCATCCCTCTTTCCCCCTCCCACCAACAAGTCACCCACTGCCCCCTGCTGGTTCTACCTAAAGTCATCTTTCTATCCTATCCTCCCCACACTATCGCAGCTGAGATCCCAGCTTCTTAGGTGGTGGTTCTCCTTCCTGCTCAGTGACCTTGGAAAAATTCAGTACATCTGAATGCATTTCCTTATCTCTTAAATGAAAGTGATAACAGTACCTAATGGCTCCACACGGTGCCGCCACCCAGGGCATCCTTGGCCTAGTTAGCGGCTCGCTACAGGCCTCTCACTTCCTCCTTTGCGACACCACTTTATCCTCTGATCTGCACGTGCTGTCCTACCCCCTCCACCTTCAGGGAGAGATTCAAGGGCCACCTCCTTCATGAAGGCTTCACCATTCCCCAAATTCAGACTTGACCGTTCCCTTTCACACTTGGCTGAAACGTCTCATAGAACTCATAGAACTCTTATTGTCTGTCTTCTACCTACAGCTTCTCTGTGTGCCTGCCTCCCCCGGAAGATGGAAAGCTCGCCGAGGGCAGGTACTGCCTCGCGGTTTTCTTACCCAGCACCCAGCCTACTGCTTTGCACACAGTGGACCCTCTGTAATCTACGTGTGCAGAAGCGTGCGGAGGCGTGCATGCAACAGAGGCAGAGAAGGGGAATCGTACACAGGCTGTGGGAGAGGCGCACAGGTGGGGAGTCCATCAGCTCCAAAAGCGGTGGAGTCACATCGACACCAGTCCTCGATGACGTCTCCAGTCCCTGAGCACCACAGGGAGCTCATGGTGGCCTCCTGCAAGAGCTGCAAGAGAGGGCAGGGGAGAGAGTGAGCGTCCAGGAGTCGGCGCTGGGCCACCACAGTCGAGAGACAGAATCGAGGCTCCGTCTGCTTCTTTGGTTTTTGCATTTTTAAAAACGTTCATTTATTTATATTTGAGAGTGAGGGAGAGAGAGAGAGAGCACACGAGTGGGGGGGGGGCAGAGAGAGAGAGAGACAGACAGACAGAGAGCCAAAAGCAGGCTCCGAGCTGTCAGCATAGAGCCCAACGCCGAGAGATCATGACCCGAGCCAGAGTCGGACACTTAACCAACTGAGCCACCCAGGCGCGCCAGGGCTCTGCTTGGTTCTAAATAATATCCAGGCAGTAGGCTGTGGCACCGCCTCACCATTTTTTGAGCTAAAATTCCTAATCCCTGGACACCGTTTCTGGGAAGCCAGACCTCGCAGGACCTGTAGGGTGCCTCTCTCTCATTAATGTGACAGGTGAAGGGCTGTCGCTTTGGAAGCAAGTCTTACTTCTCCCTCCTACTCCAGCCGTCATTCCACATCCGGGTCCCTAGCGACAGTAACCTCTGTCCCATACACTGCCCTTACCTCCCTTTCCTCTGCCCTGAGGTCCTTGGCCCTTTCTCAAATGCCTCTCTGTGCCTCCTTGTGTGGCCTCTGCACCCTGCCCAGCATGGCTTCCTCATTCCTTCAGCACACCTTGTACCCCACGTACGATAATTACACAGTTCTGCCTTGGGTTGTGATTGTGTGTGAGGCCTCTCTCTCCTGGTAGAGGGCAGAAAGTGCGGCCGACACGCTAAGAACCGGGCTCCAGAGCTGTCTGCTCTGGGTGCGGACTTCGGCTCTGCCAATCACTGCCGTGGGACCTTGGGCCAACTGCATAAATGTTTCCTCACTGGAAAGACGGGAGACAAACAGCACTTTCCTTACAGGGTTGTGATGATCACATGAAATAATATACGCCAAAGGGCATAGCATAGTACTTGTGCTATGCACGCACTAGTCGCATATAAATAGTACACAGCAGTCACCAATAAATGTCAGCAATTATTATTGTGTTTGAATGACAGAGTGGGGTCTTATGGGGAAGCTTATAAATGCCGCAGAGCCTAGAACAATTCTTTATATACAGTGTTTTCATAGCAGATATTCACTATTAAATGAAAGGACAAAAGGATAAAATTAGACCAGTCAAGGAGCAGAACTTGAGATGGGGCAATTCTCTGGCGAGGAAGCAGATCCTGACGGGCACTGACCCCTCAGCAGGGTGCTGCTGCCTCAACCCCAGGCCAGGGATGGGCAGAGGGGGAGGCTGGCCGCATGGCACATGGCTGGCCAAGCTGGCCAAGGTCAGCTTTCTCTCTGGGTCAGCCCATCTATTGCAGCCGCCACTTTTCCTGTGAGTCTCTTCTCTCTGACCCGCTCTTACCAAACCCACATGGAAAATTTGGGGCCAAGAAACTGAAAGAAAGAGACGGGGGGGGCGGTGGGAGGGAGAAAGGAAAGAAAGAAGGAAGGAAAAGGAGAAAAAAAAAAGAGGGGAAGAAGAAAAAAAAGAGAGAGAGAGAAAGCCCTACAAAAATCAAAACGCCCACGCTGAAAGCCAGTATCCCAAGTTACGTTGCTTCAGAACTTGACATAGTTGAAAATAAGGGTCAATATTGATCTTCCTCATCCCAATCCCTCAGGTTGGGAGCGTCTAGGGAGGAGGGGCCAATTCCTGAGTATCACTATAATATGTGTGCAGTTTTAGAATCTCAAGGCCCTTGTAGGGCTAACACTTTAGTTTGAGCTCCTTGGAAAATGGTTATGATTGACAGTGGAGGACACTTAGAGTCAAAGAGGTGAGGTGAGCTGCTCAGGGTCACGGGCTAGTGAATGGGGGCAGTGACAGAACCTGAGCTCAAGGTGACCCATGCTACATCTCAGGCTCTTTCTAGCAAAGCTCTCTTCATAAACGCTGGATCTGCCAGTTCCCAGCATGAAGCCGGGCGCACGGTAGGTGCTCACTTTATGCTCTGCCTGCCTGAACCAAATTCAAATCAAAAGTATACTTTTCTAAACTAAGAAAACAGACTTTCATTGAGATCGGTAGAATAGAGAGGAAATTGTGGCTGCCCATTTACAGTCTTCCATCAACAATTACTAGCTAAGCACCTGTGGGGGTGTTTCCTGTGCTTGGCGTTAAGGATACAGTGATGCATAAGACCTATACAGTCTCTGCCCACATAAATCTTGCAGCAAAAGAATAAACAAGCACAAGTTACATAAGTAGCCAAATAACTACAACTGGGTGGTGGGGACTCCAACGGAAAAGGGTGAAATGTGGCAGGAGGGACAAGGAGGGCGGCCGGTCTCACAGAGGAGTTTGGGAAAGCCTCCCTGAGGATGTGTTTTTATTGAACTTGGAGGGACAGATCAGGAGTCTGGTTACAAAAGATGGGGAAGTGTTCCAGGTGGAAAAACCAATATTAAGAAGACTTCAGCCTGGATGAAACTTGACCTCTAAAATCAACGGAGAAAAGGTTGCTCTGGCTCTAAGAGACAGAGTGAAGGGGGAAGAGGTTCTCAGCAAATAGGAAGGGGTGGGGCGTGTTACAGAGGTCGTGTGGGCCATGGTGAGGGGCAGTGTCACAGTCTGAGGGCAGCCGCAAGCCATTAAAGTGGTTATTTTTTATGGTTATTTATTTTTGAGAGAGAAAGAGTGGGTGAGGGGCAGAGAGAGAAGGAGAGACAGAGAGTCCCAAGCAGGCTCCATACTGTCAGCACAAAGCCAGACTTGGGGCTCGATCTCATGAACTGTGAGATCATGACCTGAGCCGAGATCAAGAGTCAGACAATTAACTGACTGAGCCACCAAGGCACCACCCCCCGCTTTTTTTTTAAGTTTACTTTATTAATTTTTGAGAGTGAGAGAGGGAGGGGAGAGAGAGACAGACAGACAGAGACAGAGAGAGAGAGAGAATCCTAAGCAGGCTCCACACTGACAGTGCAGAGCTTGATGCGGGGCTCATGAACCATGAGATCATGATCTGAGCTGAAATCAAGAGTCACACACTCACTGGCTGAGCCACTGAGGTGTCCCATTAAAGTGTTTTAAATAGGGGAACAACATTATCAGATTTCCAACCCAAAGGAGTAAGGACCAACACTTATGACAACAAACATTTCTTCAAAAGCTTTAACTTTCCACTTTTGACTTGCACAATTCCACGAGTTCTGACTCCCTCAATCCTGGGCCATAGCTAGCTGAGAAGGCAGGACAGGGTAGAAGAGAGGAATCAAGAAGAAGGCCTTTTGGAAAGGAAGGGGAAAAAAACGTTTTTCTTAGTATCTGCAGTGTGTCAGGCATTGCCTGGGGAGTCCTCATTTGTTATGAGATTTAATCCTGATTCCAGAAAAGAAATGGGATTTTCCCATTTTTGTTATTATTTTGTTCTAAGGAAAGCAGCTGAACTTTCGAGCCAAGTTCACCGGTCCCTTCATTCCTCCATTTATTCATTTCATTCATTGATTCAGCAAAGTGCTCACTATGTGTCCACTACAACTCGGCACTGGGGTTCCACAGAAGAACGAGTGCTTCTCAGGGTCTCCAGGAGAGTGAACCATGTGAACACTTGTGATAGGAGGTGATACGCGTTCCAGAAGATGTATGGATACAGACAATGTGCCGTGAAGGCACATGGGTTGGCCTCGGAGAACAAGGGAAGGCTTGTCACAGCGGGTGATGCTTGAGCTGAAACCTGGAAACACTTCACAGCAGGAGTTTGCCAGTGACAGAAATGTATGACAAGCCATTCCTGGGAGGGAGAGTGACAAGTGTGAAGGGCTAGATGCACAACAGAAAATGTGTTTAAGGAGGTACAAAGAGTTAAAATTTGGAGGATAGAACATAAAGTATAGAGTGGGTACACCCTAACCGTGTAAGTGAAGACACCGTTGGGACAATGAAGGGCCCTTATAATGACATGCTAAGGATTTTAGATTGTATGTAACAGATTCTGCAGAACCACTGAATTATCTTGCTGCAGTAGGAGCAGATATCCACATCAGAGAGAAAACTCTGACTGGTCTCACAGGAAAACCAGCAAGAGGTTACTGTAACAAGATGGCGGCCTGATGTTACAGTGCATGACTGAAATAGTTAGGCTGTGATGGGGGTACAGTAACAAGAGAATGGATTCAAGGTATTTGTCTCTTTTTTTAAACTTTTAAAAATGTTTTTTTTATTTATTTATTTAAAAAAATTTTTTTTAACGTTTATTTATTTTTGAGACAGAGAGAGACAGAGCATGAACGGGAGAGGAGCAGAGAGAGAGGGAGACACAGAATCGGAAGCAGGCTCCAGGCTCTGGGCCATCAGCCCAGAGCCCGACGCAGGGCTCGAACTCACAGACCGTGAGATCGTGACCTGAGCTAAAGTCGGACACTCAACTGACTGAGCCAACCAGGCACCCCCCAAAAAAATGTTTTTATTTATTTTTGAGACAGAGGTTGACAGAGCATGAGCAGGGGAGGGGCAGAGAGAAAGAGGGAGAGACAGAATCGGAAGCAGGCTCCAGGCTCTGAGCTGTCAGCACAGAGCCCGACGCGGGGCTCGAACTCACAGACTGCGAGGTCATGACCCCAGCCGAAGTCTGGACGCTCAAGCGACTGAGCCACCCAGACACCCCTGGATTCAAGATATCTGTGATCCCTGGTGATACACAGATGTCAGGGAGTGACAAGAAAAGGAAGCAAACTTGGTCTCCATTTGGGGCAACTTGGTAGAAGAGAATCCCATTCACTGAGATTGAAGCACAATGTTTGTGCTGTTTGGGGTGGAAGATGGTGAGTTCAAGTTTGTTGGGTCTGGGACACCTGGTGGGTTATACGGCTCCACCTCCTGGTTTCTGGGCTGTTTCTAATCACAGACTGAAATATGGCATCATAGATTGGTCCCAGAGAAGGAGGCCAAGGAGACCAAGAGAGGTTAGAAAATTGGTTCCAGACATGCCAGAGAGGTAGGGATAAGAACACACGCTGACTTACAGGTTTTGTGACTTAGCACCCCCACCCCCTCCTTTGCTTCTACACTCCACATCCTCATTCTTTGGGAGAAAGAGAAAATTGGAAGGAAAAGCAGAGGAGTAGAGAGAATGAGCAGAAAAGAAAGAGTGTGTCTGAGGAATGAGAAAGAACAAATACGTGATGGTGACTGAACCTATTCGGCCACCTTGTCTATGCGTTTAGAAATTAAAATATTCAAAATACGGCCAGATGCCTGGTATCTCCCAACCACTCTCGTGAAACCAGTGCAGGGAGACAGGGAGGGGCCAAGATGTGGCAAGTAGGAGATCCAGAGAGGGGGATGATGAAGACAGATTCCTCTAGCTTCCCCATCATGCTCATGACGCCCCTGCAGGAAGCCATGAATCTCTGTCCTCCTCTCCCACCAGGCTCTTCCTTATTCTGCAGCTTTGCACGCCTTGCCCCACAGCACAGGGCTGGGAGTGTGCTCTCTGCCTCTGCTGTTCCCAGGCAAGTGCACAGGTGATCCTGGGGCACCAGCAGCCTTGGGTGCTCACAAAAGACAGGTAAGGGCGCTGGGTTAAAGCCACCGCAGCTTTGGGTCTCCACAGTGACACCAACCCCTCCTCCTCATCATCCTTGTAAACCCCCCTCTCGTGGGCCTTTCTCTCCAACTCCTCCTCCCCAGTCACTTCTACCAGACTGAAGAGGAATTCATAGGCCAAAGGAACCATTTATTCTTTTGAGAAACCTTGTCTTCAAACACTCAGTGAAATGTCTGTGGCAGAGGCGGAAAGGTGAGGGAAGCCCACGTGTGCAAAATCTGTCCTTGTTGGTCTGAGCATCACCTATGAAACAACACGATACACCAGGTGTCCCTTAAAGGAGGACAGAGAAAGCAATTATGGCCCCACCTCGATGGACACACCTCTCAGGCAGGCAAGCAGCTCTCTGCTCTGACTCTACTAAGTCTTGTCCCCAAGGCCACCTTTGCCTGTAGTCTCAAAAGTCCCACACCCTGAGCTTTCGTGTTTTTATTCTTGTCATCGTCATCACCGTTGCTGTTGTGTGTTTGACCCACTCTGTTCTGTCTGTCCTTGAGGAGATCAGAGAGCTAGGAGATGAGCTAAGCCACATGTCTCCAGCTTATCCCTTTGGGTCCATTCGTTTTCTCGCAGCACCTTTGGAAAGGGAGCCGCAGAGGGAAAGGGGGTGCTGCTGGGAAATGTCATCATCTAGTAGCATTATTTGAGGCGGAAGATTTGCATGGATGTGGTGTTTTATAGTCTTTGTTCTGAGAGTCAAAGTGACGGGCAGAAAACCATCCCCTCCAGGCTAAGACCAGACCCTTCCCTTCGGGACCTGGGCCTGATGCACTCCTCCTAACCTCGCAGCTGGTCCAGGCTCAGGATCTGTTAGGGGAGCTGAACCTCCTCTCATGACTGTCCCCTGAGGCTTTCTGAACAAGGCCTTTAGTGACTACGAATGCCGCGCCTCCCTCTCCACCTTTTTCTTTCCAGCCCTTGTTGCTCAAGGACCTACCCTAATGCTGAGTTGTGACTCCTGACTCATTACCATGGGTGTTGTGGATGCACTGATTTGATTTCATATGCAAACATGTAAATCTAAACAAATAATGTGCCTGGATTAGCTCAACAAAAAGTCTCACTATCCATATTCTAGCAGGGAGCTCAACTACACCCTGTCACCCCCCAGGCCATCTGGAAAGCCCTCTGTTGTTGCTCAGGCCTCCCAGAGTCAAGGGTCCCAGGCCTCTTACCCTCTGGGTCTGGTTGTTGGTCACCAGTTCATAGATGGGGGCTGCTCTGGTCACCTCCAGCAGAACTGGCTCAGCAGGAGTGTCAGGGCTGGATGTCACATGACACAGGGGGCAGGATGAGGGGCATCGTCCCTTGCTCTGGCACTCCATGCGGACCCCAGCTGCCATGCGCTTGGTGCCAGACTCTGACAGGCTGGCGATGTATTCTGGGAACGTCAGCACCTTGGGGTCTCTTTCCCGCTCCTCCGACTCATCGGATGGAGAGTTGCCTGCCGGACACAAAACGAAAAGGAACAGTGAGCAAGGATCATGAAAGAGCAAGGTCTTGCATGTTCTTGTGGCCCGAGTGCCGGAGTCAAGTCGTAGGGAGGTCATGAAATGTCACTGGCAGGTTACGGATGTGATTCTGACCTCCCATTGAATATGGGGAACCCATCCTCCCAGTAACCAACAGAGTTGGAAACAGCCTTCTAAATGTGAGATCAGGTTGTTTCCTTTCGGAGAATCATCAGCTCCACTGATCCCCTCAGAGGGAGGCATCTTCAATGCATGTGCAGGATCTAGGACTGTCATCAGGAATACAAACAGTAGCAACAGTGATTATTCCGGGACTCAGCTCCCTCATCCATTAAATGAAGATATTCCTAGTACTACCTCTAGCGTTGTGTGATGAATAAGTGACAACATGTTTTTAAAGCACACACCCCAGTGGCTAGTGCATGGCCAACCACCATCATAACAGTCTTCATTATAACCACAGGTAAGATTTACCTAAACTATGAAGTGAGATCCAGTCCAGGCCTCCTTCAACCCTTACAAGAACTCTCTGCATGGACTTCCATCATTGCATCCATTTTATGGGTGAGGAAAGTGTGGTCAAGAGCCTTAAGATCACACAAGGGTAGTAGGTGGTCAGAGCTGGGATTTGAATCCAGTTTTGCCAGATTCCAAAGCCTTTGAGTCATTGGGGGAAGAAGAGGACTTTTCTGCTTCATTACCCATCAATGTATTGAATATGGGGAGGGAGTTCTGGCTTTTTCAAAAAGATCTGCACTCCAAAGCACTCCAAAGAGACAGATTCACATCGCCCTTGATTGATGAGTAAAAAAGGTAGTTAGAGAAACTTTTGGTTTATTTTTGGTGTCAAAGATGAGAAATGCTTACCCGAACATAATACTTTGTTCCCTATGGAAGAAAGCATGGCTTGATATTTGTCCTCCAAGCCTTCATGATTTCCCATTTAACCTCTTCATTCCAGAGGAAGATGGAAGTAGGGTCCGTTGACCCAAGTCTACCTTTGCCTTGGGTTCCTTTCTACACCCCTGGCCTTTTGTGACACCACTGCAGTCTCGAACATGAGACAATTTCATGCAGGCCACAGAGCTTTTAGAAACAAGGGGCAGATCTAGAACATTCATCCTGGTAGTCTTGGCCTGATCTGGGGGAAATGCAGTACTTGATGGGCCAGATCTCTGGGGGAAATGGTTGGAAAGTTCCAGAAGGTGACCGGGATACAACTCATTGACTTGATAACAAGGTTCTCTCTTGTGGGGTCCAGGGAGTGCTCTGCTCGCCTGTCTCGTTTGTTATGTAATATGAGCCCGTTTGGAAATGTCATGAGACATTTCAGCACTGTTGTCTCCCAGATGAACACCCTCATTATGTGGATGAGGCATCTTTATCCAGAGACTCCACTGACATGGCTTTCCTCCTGCTCACTAACACAAAGGATTCTCTCAGTGACTGCAAACACGGGATACAATTCATTTCACATTTGCTTTTTGTTTAATAACAAACCCAGAGTGGAACTGAAGCCTTTCCTAGTTTATAAAAACTGCATAACTACATGTACCAAAACCAAGAATGATGTTATCAAATAGGGAGGCCCAGGAGCCCACACCAGCGAGCCCCAAGGTCCCTTGAGCCACATGTAAATCCTGATTGACATTCAGGCTTATGCAACTCAGTCCCATGGCTGAGAGTATTTGTAAAATGACCACCATCTGGAAGGACTCTCCTCACCCAGCCCCTGGCCAGGCCTCAGTCTTCTTCAACAGGCTATATGGACTGGGCAGGGATAAGAAGTGAATGAGGTCTTGGATTCTTGATACGATTTCTAGAAAAAAAGGCCTTCATTCATTGGGGAAATGAATGAAACTCCAAAAAAAAAAAAAAAAAAAGAAAAAAATCAGTGAAAACACAGTGCGTCTTTTCAAAACAAAATTTAAAAATTTTTGCTGCACAAACCTTGCCACAGAGCTTGAGTGTCTCCTGGAGGGCCCTCGTGACCCTTCCGATCAGATTCATCTCATCAACCCACAGCCCTCCTTGTGGAGTGTATTCAACAGAGGCGGGGAAAAGAGGTCCCATGAAATGACCACTAGATGGCGATATCAAGTGTAAAATGACTTCTGTGAGAGGGAAAATCTTGCAATGAATTCTGTGTGGCCACTCTGGTACTACAGAAAATAAACTTGGAAAAGTAACACCTGGAAACTTAAAAAAGTGTGTGACAGTACCATTTTTTTTCCAGTGGAATAAGAAAAAAATTTAATGAGTAGCCTAATTCCAGAAAATGTATCCTAAGGAGAAACAATAGAGAGCAAGACAGGTAATTCTGAGAGACTGAGAATGAAAATCCTCCCTCAATATCCTTCACATGGAATGACACTTCTAAGTGGAGATAATATGCCACCAAATTCCTTTCCTCTCGCCTTGAATCCCCAAATATCCAGGAACTCTGCCCCCCACTTGCCCACCACACACTCCACACGCATTCAGGTGTAGGACACCTGCCCATTTATCACTTAGGGTGCACCGCTGTGACAGCCAGATGTGGCCACTAGAGGGCACCGAATCCCCAAACACAGTGGAGCTGAGTGACCACCTCCCAGCCCTCCAGCACTCCATCCTTAAGACTTGTAATTGCTGTAAACAGTTGAGAGGCTATTCCCTGGTGGCTGTCTGCTGACTGTCCCAAGCAAAATCAAGATACCACGAATCCCCTTCGATATCCGGGCAGGAGCACGGTTAGGGAGAAGAGAGGCGTGGGAAGGAGGATGCAAAAGAAGATGGTGGCAGACCACCAAACTCTTGTTTTGATCCAGAATCCTATTTTCTTTCTCCTGAAAATATTCAGGTTCATAGAAAGCAGGCCCTGTGAAGGACCCTCTAGCCCCCTGGTCATGCAGTACGGAGCTGTCTAGAGAGGAGCTGGATTTATACAGAAGTGATGAGCAGCGAACTCCCAAAGCCATCCATTCAGGCTCCAGCAAAGAATAGAGATGTGTGTGTGAGAGAGATTTTTCAAAGAGGAAATGCATTTTCCATGCGCAGTTAAAGGCACAATTGGGAAATACTCCTTAAAATGATGGAGTCCGGTGGTGAAAGCCCAGATAAATCTCCCTTTGCCCAAAGAGAGCACCTATAACATCATGTCTGTGGCAAGCGAGAGAGTAGTTCAAATCCTAAAAGCTTTAGGGGAGTCTGATCTTTGACATTTGCTTTTAACTCCCCCTCAGTGTTGGAGCGGGAGGCAGAGAGAGTGCATGGAGAGTCAGAGAGGAGACCCCCCTATTTCCTTATTGTTCAATGGCTCCCCCCTCCACCTCCTACTCTGGTTACATTCCTTAGGTACTTCTTGCCTCTTCTGCCCTCTAGATCCCTGGTGGAAATTCTCTAGTACTTTAAGTCACTACGTTGTCTCTTAATAAAATGAATATGCGATTTCAACAAGTTACAGAGACTCTGGACATAAGAAAGGAGCTACAATTAAGGGCATAAAAGATTATAATTGGCAAAAGTGCCTTCTGATCAAGGGCATCCAGGTGCCCAGAAGGGGCGTGGCCCCCTCTTATCCCTGTTTGCAGAATTCATCGAATTGCTCTCAGGGAGGCTTTGGAGTCCAGCCATGACACTTAGCTTTCATATAAGTAGAAGAACAGCCAACCTGGAATGTAGTTAACAACCCCAAAACTGCAAAGCATTTTGCAAATACAGTTTGCTATAAATAAATGCCATTTGCTTTAGGCTAAATCTGTATCCTACAGCACCCAGTGGATGAATTTCCTCAATAGAATATTGTGGAATGAGAATGTTGGCATCCTCAATGTTCCGAATCTCATTGTGGATGTGCCCATGGCCTTAGGCGTGTACATACTGACCCACCTAGACTCAGGAGCCTACGAGGATGATAAAAGCTAGGGACCCATCCTCATACAGGGTCTGCTCTGCTGGTAGGAACTGACAGGTCATGGAGGTGGATTAGTTGTTATGAAGTAAATTGGTACAATTCCTGTAGGATTCGGGGACTGCTTAAGACTCTCTCTCCTGAGTTGGTGCCCAAGGCAATGAGATGCTAATGACATCACAGCCAGAACTACAGAGGTAGTTCATTAGGCAGCAAAGAAATCAAATGCAAACTAATTAGATCCTAGCCCTTGGAGACGGCACAGGATCTACAGGAAAGAAAGCTTGACGTGGGGCAGATGAAGCACAGCCATGGCAAACCGCACCCTGGAGCCCCCCAACACCCTGCATTCCACCACCCTCCCCGCCGCCAGCCTGTTCCTGGTCACAAAGGGTGTCCTGGAGGTATCTGAATTCACATTTCCATCCACGCCCTCCGGCTCAGATCAGTCTCTCGGGATGTTTGGTCATATCTTTGGACAGAGAGGTTTAGGTCACTTGGGATGACTTAAAATGAACTCCTAGACTTGCCGTAAGACAGTCTCTGAGACCTGAATAAAGTACAATGTGATGGGTTAATAATCAAGGAGAAGGGGACAGGGCATAAACTGGCCACTTCTCTCTACTCCTCTGTAGGAGACAGCGAGTGTTTGGGGTCAGTAATTATGTTTCAATTGGGTTTCATCTTTGAAACTCCTCTACCCATTTCAAGTGTATCCATATCCCTCCTCTCTCTCTCTCTCTCTCTCTCTCTCTCCATGGATATATGTTTTGGGGGGCAGGGTAAAGGGGGTGAATATAACAACCACGACCATAGACTTAAAAGTTAAAAACAAGTCAAACATAAAGAATAAAACCGAAGTATTTGTAAACAGTTGCTAGCCTCGTACTAAAGCTTCGAAGGATCCAGTGGCAAGAACAAAGCGTTATCCTAACCACAGCCAACTCCCCGTCTCTAGCCGGGACCTCTCCCACCGGTGTTAACAGAGCCTTGTCAATAGCTTGCTTGGAAATCCATCTGAATGTCCGACGGGCACCTCAAAGCCAACATGTCCCAAACTGCTGTTGGTCATTCATCCACACTCTCTCCATCAGCCTGCCTCTTCTCTCCAAGGTGCTCGTCCAGCGAATGGCACCAGCTTCCTCACTGCTCAGCATGCGAGGCTGGGCTTCGTTGTTGGTTCTTCCCTGCCCTCCCAACCAATCACCCAGTCTCCACATTCTCTACCTCCCCAAACCATCCACTCCTCTGCTCGCCCACGGCTGCCCCAGTGGCACAGCAGTTTAAAGTGTGAGGTCAGAGGGGGCGCCTGGGTGGCGCAGTCGGTTAAGCATCCGACTTCAGCCAGGTCACGATCTCGCGGTCCGTGAGTTCGAGCCCCGCGTCAGGCTCTGGGCTGATGGCTCGGAGCCTGGAGCCTGTTTCCAATTCTGTGTCTCCCTCTTTCTCTGCCCCTCCCCCGTTCATGCTCTGTCTCTCTCTGTCCCCCCCAAAAAAAAAAAAAAAAAAAAAAACGTTGAAAAAATAAAGTGTGAGGTCAGAGTCAGACTGCCCGGGATTGACTTCTGACCTTAGCACTTGCTTGCTGTACAATTTGGGGTGAGTTTCTGAACCTTTCTGGGCCTGGGCTTTCTCATCCATAAAAAAGAGACAGCAACTGAACTGCTTTCATAAAGCTGTGGTGGAGGTGAACTGATATAATCCATGAAGAGAGCTTTGCCGTACCTGGGACACAGTGAGGCCTCTCCGAAGTTAATTACTCTCATGATGCCTGTCTACTTGCCTGCTCTGCCTGCCACCAAACGGGCTCCTTGAGGGGCAAAACTGTGTCTAGTTCTTCCACTGTAATGTCCCACAGTGTTGTTATTGCCTAACAAGTAGTTAATGAATTCGACAATTCATTAAGCAAATATGTATTGAATGTCTACCGACGTCTGTCGAATTAATAAATCATTTATAATGACTTGTATAGGACGTGACTAGGTACTAACCAGACAGGCAGGGTTTCAATTTGTTTCTCGCCTTGCCGTCCTGGGTTCTTTTGAGATTTTCTGGTTTTCTCCTATAAAAAAGACGGACGTCCATCCAGAGCAAGTTCCACCCCTCTCAGGGACAAATGTGAACTGGCCCGAGATAATCTGATTGCAAAAATTTGAGGAAATACCGCAAAAGTACACCTTGCAAAAGTGTACTTTTGCAAAATCTCAAAGGCTATGGCTGTACATGGAGTGTTTACCTTGGGATAGAAGGAGTTAAGCTTAAAAAAAGGAGCAGCCAATTGTGGCACCGACGAGCAGGTAGTGGTTTTCCCGTGACTAGTAAATGTGGGAGCGTTACAGCCACTAATGTCACAAAGTGGCAAATGGATATGATTGGTGTCCTGGGCCATGAGGCCGCGGGTATCCGACAGCGGCTGAGGTGGAAGGCACATCGCTGTGGGGGGCGTGAGTGACAGCATTTGTACTGGGATTCAGCATCGTGCATTCTACTTCACCAATAAAAAAAGACAGTGGTTGTAACAGCAAGAGCGGGGGGGATACTCTAGCCCCCAAGAATGGCCCTAAGGAGGAAACATGGAAACCTGTATCTTCTGCAGTTTTCCTACCTTGCCCCATCTCAGCCTGTACACAGGAGCCCACCCACGTTTCCAGGCACACATTCATCATTACCCATGAGCTTAGAGGAAGCACATCTTTGGGGATGTGCTTTTGGGATTAAATACTAGAAAACCATTGGTTCACAACTGTCCAACATGTTGGACATAGAGTTTATATTCCTGCCCTTCCCTACACATGAATTCACAATTAAAAAATATCCTATGTCAGGATGTATTCTTTTGGCCCTCAAATTAAAGTTTCTGAAACTTCAGATCTAGTTCTTTGGTACTTCTTCAGGAAGCTTCTGGAAATAGCAAATGGTCTTTGTTATAGGCATGAGCAGCATCTCTGGGTGTGGTGAGGTCCAGTTAAATAATTAGCAGTCGTCAAACATCCACTGGGCACCTTGGCAAAGCACAATTAACTGTGGGGTTGAAGAAAAGGTGTCTTCTGGAAAATTGAATTTTTTGTTTAATTGATACTTAGCCAGAAAATGCTTACTTTTCCTCCAATTCCTGTTGACATTTTTCTTCTCTAAAAATGCAGTTTTCCAATTTTCTGCCTGCCTCGTGAAGCATTGCCTACCAAACAGAATTAAGCCTTTCCTCAAGGCACCTCAGGTGATCGTTTTGTTTATCAATTATGACTGTGCAGATTTAGAAGCTGTAGGAGACAGAAATAAAACGGTACATATACCCCAAAGGGCTTTTGAAAAGTTGATCGATAACCTAAGGTTATAGTTTCTTACGATTCCCTCTCCCCTTGATGGGCACGTTGTCAAACAAACGATTGCCTGGTTGAGGTTCCTGGCTAGTTGGGTTCACGTTAGACTGAAGTTTTGGTGCAGGGTGCAGTGCTCTGTCTTTGCCAAAAGTCGTTAGTCCTCTTTGGCATGGGAACAGTTAATCGAGTAACGAACTGACCAAACCTCTGACCAAAACTCACCAAAGCCTCTGTCAGCCTCTTTTTTGGTCAGTAATAGTGATGGTCCACTTAGGAGGAGAGGTTGAGTCCAAAAAATGGAATAGCAGCACCTGCCGAAGGATTAATAAAAACACAAAGATGGTCTTTGCCTGGCTGTGACTCCATCTGCACCCCCTTTAATCTTGAACTTAGTGAAAAGGGGAAAAATGAAGAAAGCTCCATGAACCGCCGCTTTGAGGATGCCTAGAGACCCATCTTTACGCAGCCCCATGTGTCTCAAGAGGATCGATAATAAAATCCAAGAATTCCTAGGAAGCCCTAAAGCTTTGTCAAACATGAACCCTTCTCGTCAGCTAGACTGCCAGTCCCCAGTAGGCCAGAAACTGCCTGGTTCTCACCCAATGCCTGGCACTTGGTGAGCATTCAACAAATACAAAGGGGTGGCAAGAAGCAAAGGGATTGTAGCTCTTTCTGGTCTCTCACCGCCTGTAACTCCTCGAGTCCGTAACACAAAGCCTCATTAGGATTCACCATAAAGTTGAGGCCAGGAAACCTGATGTGGCTCAGGGGGTTATCTGGAAACAGTTACTAAGTGCATATGGGAGATGGGGCTGGTATCACTGTCCTCACACACCAAAAATTCTCTCTTCCCTCCACCTTTCTCTATACATTTATTCATTTATCTATTTTAAAGTTTATGTATTTTGAGAGAGAGAGAGAGAGAGAGAGAGAGAGAGAGAGAGAGAGAATGAGTGGGGGAGGGGCAGAGAGAAAGGAGGACAGAGAATCCCAAGCAGGCTCCGCACTGTCAGCACAGAGCCTGACGTGGGGTTCAACCTCACGAACGTGAGATTGTTACCTGAGCCAAGGTTACCTGAGCTTAATGGACTGCACCACCCAGGCGCCCCCTTCCTTCCCTATATATTTATTAAGATCCTCTCTGCTCCCATCGTCCCTAATAGAAGTAATTCCACTGGTACCTGGAGCCCGTGTCCAGAAGAGCACCCACCACTGCATCAGACTGAGTTTGGTTCCATGTCTTGTCTGTCCCACTCTTCTCCAGGATGGGGCCTTACTCACCCATATGTCCCCAGAGCCCAGCACTGGGTCCTCCGCAGGTACTTGCTCAGCCTTGGCTGAAGTGTAATGAATATACGTGCACACTGTCGAACACCCTTTTGTAATGTTGACGTGATTCCATTTTTTCATTTGCCTCTTACAGCCCGACACGTTATTCACCAGATGCCTTTCATGCGACTCTGAGCGGTTCTCCAAGGTTTTTGTTCTTATCAAGTCTCTCCCCCTTCATTTCCTAGGGCTGCCAAAACAAATCAGCACCAACAGAGTGGCTTCAAACAATTTATTCCTCCAGTTCTGGAGGCACAAAGTCCAAAATCAAAGTGTCCACAGGGCCACGCTTCCTCTGCAAGCTCTCGGGAAGAATCCTTCCTCGCCTCTGCCAGCTTCTAGTGGCTCACCTCATGGCATTTCTTGGAGTTTCTCAGCTTGAAGCTGCACCGCTCCGATCCTGGTCTCAGCTGTTATGCGGTCGCCTTCTCTGTGCCCAAATTTTCCAAGTTTCCCTCTTCCTTCTAAGGACACCAGTCATTGGATTTGGGACCCACTCTGTGAATTATATCGGCAGAGAACCCGTTTCCAAGTAAGGTCACATGAGGTGGGCATGAGTTTTAGGGAGACACCACTCAGGATGTAAGAGCTGCAGTCCCTCCACTGCAGTGTCCATAGCCTGTAGCATTGTGACATCAACCACTGAGCTCTCCCCTGATCGACGGCCAGTGATGCCTGGGGGCTGGCCGTGCACCTGCTGGACTTCCTCCCAGGGCCCCAGGCAATGGGAAGAGAGAAGAAGTTTTCGGCTCCCTCAGCATCCCAAGGCCCCGCTGCAGCTCTGTGCAGTTTCTCGTCAACATCAAAATAAACCTGACATCGAGATTCAGAGTCACAGCCTTGTGGATGTACAGAGCTGCACGGGATTATCCCTGCTGACAGAGCGGCATGGGGAGGGAGGCGGAGGACGGGGCTCAGAGAGAGGGGAAAATGAGGAGCACCCGTGGGATGGCTCTTTGCGACCCTCCACTAGTGGAGAGACCACGCGAGTGAGTGGGCACGCTCAGCGGGCTCCCAGCAGAGCCTCCCGTGCTCTTGTCCGCAGGTTAGCTCTTTTCCCCAGTCTTGTGTGTCCTGTCTGGGAAGCTGTGCTGGGAAGCCAAGCGCACCCTCAGACCACTCAGGGGCAGAAGGAGCCAGGATCACTCTGGGGAGTAGCCCAGGCACAAGTGGAGGGAGAAGCCTGGACCAGAGAGACACGGCTCCCAGGACCAGTGTGGGCCTCTCTGAGCTTCCGGTCCTTTCCGGAGTGGAATTAACGATGCTTCCTCCTATTTCCCAGGCAGTATCATTTCCCAGTCAGGGGTGCCCAGGAGTCCCCTTCGCTTTGCCAGAGCCATCCCCTCAGGGACATTCTGTGTGTGACTCCTTCCACCTCCTCCTCCATGTATTCAGTCTCCTGCCCTTTATGTGCTCCACCTGGGGGCTTGTCCTCTCTTTTCCTTCAGACTTCAAATCTGGACAAGACAAGCATAATGGAGAGAAACTCCTTGACATTCTGAGATGGGTGGAACTGGCATGTGACCAGTACTTGCCTTTGCTCCACATGACAAGAGCCTGGCTTGCACAGTGTGTGTGTGTGTGTGTGTGTGTGTGAGAGAGAGAGAGAGAGAGAGAGAGACAGAGAGAGACAGAGAGAGACAGAGAGAGTGGCTGGGATGCTGACATGACTTACACTCAGGTGGGAGCCTCTGGGGGTTATGTGGCTCCGCAGAGGGAGATTCAATGCCTTGCTGAGACACTGCGAAGGCTGGTGTATAAATATCTTTAACTACCAAACGGTCTAGAAATTTTTAATAAAAATATTATTTAATAATAATACTATTCCAACCAGCAAGGGAATGTCGTAACGGTCTCCATTTTCCTCTTGATACTCATCTAGCTTCTGTTTTTCAAATGAATATGGATGTTAAGTCCTTTTGCTGCCCTGACCAATTTATTCTGCAAATTAACTATATATGACAGAAGTTAAAGTCCGTTACCACTTAGCTTTGCCTCACTGAAATTTATGCTGCTGTCCTGCCCGTTGGAGCCACGGGCTCCAATAGATTGTGGCTCCTGGTGGTGATTTGGATTCTGCTTAAGTCCTTTACCTCTTGGTCCTCCTCTCTTGAGTTTCAAATGTGCTGAGTGGACCAGGATCTTTTCACCTCTCGGTGACCTGTGCTCTGTTCTCAGACATATGGTCCCTGCAGCCACCCATCCAACCTTAATCAAACTCTCCTTATGAGACATAGATTCACCCAGAGCTGTAACCCACACTGGTCTGTGAGGGAGGGCTCACTGGCTCAGCCTGGCTGCAAGTGGTGGAAACAACCAGATGCACGGGAAAGCAAGGGTTGCAAGATGAACAGGCCAGCAACGAGTGGCAGGCGGATGTAATCTCAGGCTGTATTTAAGAGAGTGCACTGCCCATGCAGTGATGGGCAGAAGTGGTGTCACATCAAGCCACCCTCCAAGAGCTGGTTCACTTCTGGGTGAGTCAGGGAGAGACATACTCTGACAACAGGGAGGGCAGTCAGGGTTCTGGGGCACATGGACCCGGTATCCTATCAACAATGGTTGAAGCAGATGGTGGGCGGAGTCTGGAATGGATACCAGGAGACCTGGAAGCGGACTTGGGAGCTCTCTCTCTCCAAGGATCTGAAGGGCTATCACATGGACGTGGGATCACATGAATTCTGTATGTTTCAGAGGTAGAATAAAGATCCAAGGAAGGAAATGGGAGAGAATGAGTTTACTGAGCCACAGGTTTTCACTGAGTGCCTACTCTCTGTCAGTACAGTACTCAGTGCTCATGTGCACAGACACATTTTTGCCAAAAGCTCATTTTTCCAGTGTGTGAGGTGGGAGAGTAGATAGAAAAGCAGACACTGATATGATGGGGAGTGATATCAGAGGCTTCAGAGACAGGCTTAGGGCATGCCCATGAGGAAATTTGGAAATCCACTTTGCTGGGTATGGGGGAGACTGAAGTAAGACTCTAGATTCCTTCAGGGACACATCTTGTAATAACTTACAACTGATACGAAGTAAGATGGGCCGCCTAGGAGATGGTGGGCAGAAGCATTCGTATGGAAGCCAGATAGCCACTGCTAGGGATGTCATGGCAGGGCAGGGAAGCAGGGATGAGGGCTCTTCAGAAGAAGAGCTTTATGTCCCTTTTAACAGCCAGATGTTAAACTGCTACTTTCTGTGACTTCATCTTCTTGGTCTTTCTCTAAATCAGTGCAGCAGGGCCAGGGATGTGCATCTTATCAGACATACCAAAGGATTCTGACTTCGGATAATGCGGCCATCCTCACATGACATGTTGGGATTCGACACCCTACACAAGAGTAATTTATTTTATAAATATTGCCAGAACACTTCTTAAAAATTCTCCACGTTATCCCAATATGTAAAAGAAATTAAAGTGGGGAATAGATTCCTAGGCGTTTGGCATCTTGACTGTTTGGTAAAAAATAAACAACTCTATTGTTTATGGAGCCATTCAAGCATCTACTCAGAGCCCCAGGCACAAGCAGCCTAATTTGAAAACTACTGATTCAGACTCTGATGACATTGGCCTGAACTATTCCAGAAGTAACCAAGCGTGCTCCCCAGTCAAGAGGACCGCATGCTGACCCTGAGAAGGATATTGCCACCAGCAGCAGATTCTATTGTTGGCCATCCAATTCTATTGTTGGTGCTTCCTGGATTTTGCCAGACAAAAACCACACTGTGTGGTCAGTCCTACTTAGGTGATAATAATCAAAGTCAGAAAACTTTATACTCTTGACCAAGCATAGATCTAGTCAATCATGCACATTCATCTCATAAAGAACTTCATGGAGACGTGAGAAGGCCACATCCATGCAGACAGTTCTGTTCAGGGGGACAATAAAATGAGGGGCAGATGCAGAAGCCAGATCTAATGCTCTCCTGCAGACAGTGAGTATAAAGGTGTGTATTTATTAATACATTTCATTATTAACTCATCTTGTTCAAATGCCTTCAAGAGAACTTTATCATTATGTCCGACCAAGGTGACACTGTGATGTTACTCTACTTCCCTGCATGCTTATAGCAAGAGCAGAGATCAAGATGATTACAAATGTTAGAATGACCTGTGAGGTTTCTTTCAGCCAAGGAAGAAAGAGGCTGTTACTCATGTAGCAGGGCCCAGCTGTCATCACCCATAAAGAAGGCCATCTTGTCACTTTGGCCATTAAAAGCCCTGACACCACAGTCTCCATTAAAGTCTACCTCACTCTTGTGCACACATACAATTTTTCTTATTTCAATAAGGAAATTAATGGTTGATGGGGAGAACAGCCAGCCAGCCAGCCAGCCAGCCAACAGCCAGGCAGAAATGGCCCTGCCTAGCCACTGAGCCAGCAGAAGCTCCCAGACCCAATGATGTGTGAGGACATGGTCAGTGAGGAGGGCCGTCTCTGAGACCTTTGATACTGGACCACCAATGAAAGCAGATGTCTGGTGTTGAAAATGAAGGGAAGGCCAGAAAGGGGTGAAGCCCCATCTGTCTCAGCATAAACCGTTGAGACAGACACTGTAAGCATATCATATCTCAGGCCACCACCTCAGCTGGCAAAGACCTTCTTCACCCAGAATTCCTCATCTCCTGAGAGGAGGCAGTTAGGCCTGGGTTCAAATTCAGAGGTCTGGGATATATTATAAGACGCTTAAACTCTTTGGGCTACAGTTCCCTTATGAGTTAAATTGATGAATAACACAACTTGTCTCACTGGGTTGTTCTGAGAGTTAAACGGGATAAGACATGTCAAACCCTTAGCCTGGCCTCCAATAACTTAGCTCTCAATGGTAGCCATTGTTCACCATTACATCTCCAAAACCTAGCCCAGTCTTGTAGCACAGTCTGAGAACCCAGTAGGTACTCAATACATACAAAATGAATGAAAAGTGAACATACATTCACGATCAAAAACAGAACAAGGATCTTCATGAGCTAGAGACAGAACAAGAATACTCAGTAGTGAGGATTAAACTTGCAGGCTTTGGATCTGTAGGAACCTAACACACCAAGGTTGCCAGGAAGTCCGTTCCTACATAGTTAAGGGATCAGAAATCCCCCACATTGTGGGGAAACAGACTATGATTGAGGAAGGGCTCCACTACTTGCCCCCCAAAAGTGAGGCCAAGGAAGCCATGCCTAAGTCCAGGCTTCTGTGAGTACTGAGCTGCCTGCCTGAGATGGCAGGAGGGAGGAGAGCCAGAATGTGGCTGACCCACTGGCTTTAGTACTGGAGTCATGACAGCCCCATGGGATGGGAGAGGGGAAGGAAAAGATGATGCTAAATTCATAATTCGTTTGTGACCACGTGCTTCCATGTACACCTTTGATGCATGACAATCAATCAAAAGATGTGGCTGGTTTGCCTAATGGTGGCCTCTCAAGCATCACTGTTAGTAGTATGCTTGTTCAAAGTGACATGGTCCCTATGGTCCCAAGGTGACCCTCAAGGCTGGAAACCCATCCCTCCAGCAGTTGGGTGATCTTTTCATTAATCCTGGGGGGAAAGAGGGGACACCTGGGTGACTCACTTGGTTAAGTGTCTGATTTCGGCTCAGGTCGTGATCTCACAGTTCGTGAGTTCGAGCCCCACCTTGGGCTCTGTGTCTCCCTCTCTCTCTCTGCCCCTCCCCTGCTCATGCCCTCTCTCTCTCTCTCTCTCTCTCTCTCTCTTTCTCTCTCAAAAATAAATAAACATTAAAAAAATTTTTTTTAAATGGGGGCAAATGGGTAGAAAAGATGCTGGTGACCATGCTGAGCTTTACCTATTTCAAATAAAAATGCTACGTAAGATTAAATTTTGATCCCCCAAACCAACCTTTCTAGTTACAAAATATTTCTCCCTGAAATTCAATACTACTTGGATGGTTCCTGCACAGGTGGGTAGTATATAAATGGCAGTATTTAAGGACCTTGAGTAATGATCTATAATACTTAGGGGTTAGTACTAAGAGAGTGCTAGGACTTCTAGATTCTTTTTTATTTTCACAGAAGAGAGAAAAAGCAAATCCCTCCTAGGTTTCAGGAAGACCTCAGGGGTATCTTTCCCTTATATCAATCTGGAATCAAAAACCCACAGAGAAATACAGAAGATAAGCCACTTCAGATATATTGAGTCATGAATCCTATCTTTTTCTAAACCTTGTAGCTATAGGATCTTGGATTTAATTTTCATTCCTATGGTAACAAGTCTACTGGAGGACAATTCGGATATTGTCTTCATTCTAGTCTAATGTCAAACAAATAAAGCCACACAATGTAATAGATGTCTGCCCCTGTGTGCATGTGTATGTGTAAGTGCACATACTCCTAACAAAATACAGTCTCACCCCAGTGCCAGGAACTTAAGTGATATCAAGGAAGCTGGGACAAAAGGACTCCTTTAAGATGGTTGATAAGAAAATTAATCATTGATATTTCCAAATCCCTGGGGCACATCTAACTGTACTTTCAGAAACAGAAGAAAGTGAATGTTGTCAACAAGCAACCAAGGCTGAAATTTTGTGTGTATAGTGGGAAGTACTCATCTCAAGGTTGTTACCAGTATTTATTTTTTTTTTGAGAGCAAATCTTTTTAGATCCTTCTTGTGCTTCTGTTTTCAGCCCTCCTAGGACTTTCTTTCCATCAAAAAGTTGGTTGACATCAAGCAAAAGTCAAAAGACCCAAACTGGAACTCAATTCAATTTAATAGAGCAAATACCAAGTTATTGAATGTCTATTTACAAGGTACTGTGCAAGTCTTTTGAATATACCAAAATGAATTATGTGTAATCCCTACATTCAAAGGCTGTATTACCTTGTAGAAGAGATAAGACAGATATATGGAATTTCTGTGCCTTTTTTTTTAAACCAAATCATCAGATAAGGACCAGACAGTATCAGGATGATTAGACCATTCTAATCATTGAGGAAAGCTTCATTGAGGAGAGGGAGCTGTTGGGCTAGGCCTTGAGGGATGAAAGCATCCTTAATAACAAGAGCTACCATTCATGGTAGGAGTTGGCAACTCTTTCTCTGTAAAGAGCCAGAGAGTATATATTTTAGGCCTTGTGGCTCACCAGTCTCTGAAGCAACTATTCAATTATGCCTTTGTAGTGCACAAGCAGCCACAGACTATATGTAAGCGAATGGCATTGCCCTGTTCCAATAAAGTGTTATTTATGGATACTGAAATTTAAATTTTATATAATTTACACATCGCAACATGTTATTTCCTCTTTTATCTTTATTTTTCAAATATTTAAGGAGGCAGAAATCATCCCTAGCTTGTGGACCATACAAACACAGATTTGCCTGTGGGTCATATAGTTTGCGGACTCCTCATCTCCTGAGTTCTCACTATACACGCGATGCTTTACAACACATGCTCTCATAGAACTCTAACCTGTTCTGTGAGGTAGATGCTATATCATTTCCATTTTCTAGATATCCGAAGTAAAGCTTAGAGGACTTAGGTCATATAGATTTCAAAAACCCTGCTCTGAACCACTAGGCCACCCTACCTCCTAGTAATGGTAAGCAGCTCAGGGGAATGGTGGAATTAATAGGTTTTCTTTAGCCAGAGGCATTCAAAGACCTAAAAAAACTCTTTACAAGGAGTATGAGGTTTGCCATCATGGCTTGCTCACAGTGAACTCATCTTAGATCTCTGTTACCATCATGTTCTCTCTTTTCACAGGTCATGCAGGGGGTGGATATAGTGTTTGATAGCTTCTACTTTCCAGAATGTAATATTCTCCCATATCTGAAGGAAAAAGGACAGCCTTCAAGCATTCGTTCCAACCTCTAGAGCCCGCTGCCCCCATGACCGCCCAGAGCCCACGTGTGGACCTTGCTAGCCCGTGCAGGAAGCGGGCATGCTCACATTCATCATTCTCTTCACATTGCTAACTTCTCTGCTCACCACTCTGAGCGGCAGTTCTCTCTTGTGCGACCTCCTGTCTCTTGTTTAAAAGCAATTTAATGTGCTAGAGAAGACGGAAGGAAAACAGGAGTTTCCATGTCCTTCCATCACCTCTTAGGATAGCAGGTGGTGGTCTCCATCCTTCCTTGATCACCTTCCTTCTCTGAAAGAGCCGAATGCCCTTCACACCGTCTGTGGGTCACAGTGGATCACTGGCTTCCAGATATGATCCCGACAGCTTCATCAGTCAGTAAATATGCAACTGTTAAAGATCTGTGATGTGCCCAGCATCATGGTATGTACTGTGGAGAGTGCTCAAGTATAAGATACTGACCTCCAGGAATGTGCAACCTATTTGAGATAGCAAGACTAACAAACATGTGGTAACAGTAGTAATAACAACAGCTGATCTTTAGACATCTTGCCACTCTACCGAACACTTTGTATATACTCTGCCCACGAAACAGCAAATCCGGACTTAGTAAGGAGGGTATTATCCAAAAGGATTATTGCGTGGTACACGGGTGGAGTGGGGATACCATTGCAATAGGAAGAAGGGATTATTACAATAGGGAGAACGCTCTGGTAAGGTCTGCAAGCATCTCAAGAGTTAGGCAAAAAGAGGTTTTTTTTTTCTTTTACAGAAGGCAATTAACAAAGCTAGAAAGAAACAGGTGTGGTGAAGAGGTGTGAGGCCAGCCTATTCTCCGAAGAGGCAGTATGTTCCGTCAGGTTGACTGTGGGCCAAAGGCCAGGGGTATAATAAAGTTTGATAAGCAAGCATTTTGTTTTGATAGATCCGTGGGGACAAGCAGTTTGGGTAATCCTTTATAAAGAAAAGAACGGGGATTTGAGGGTCTGTATCTGGCCTTCTCATAAATAAAGGGGACAACCATGACTCTTATCACAGTCTCATAGGGAAGCGTAGTTCTTTGTGGTAAGCCATTTTCCAGAACACAAATGACTGGATTTCTTACCGTCCAGGCCAGATTCAACACTGTCAATTCTTCATACGGACCGTAGTGATTGATGCTGAAACTGTCCCTACCTTCTGGATGACAGGACTGAGCAACAGAGAGGTAAGTCACTTTACTCAAGGTCACAGAGGTCTAAATGGAAGTGCAACGTGCACCTGGGCCTGATCCTAGGGTGCACAATCAATCCCGCATAGTATGGTTAAGATTGTCAGCGTTACTGGAGTCTGGAGGGACAGAGAAGTCTCAGAAGGCTTCCTGGAAGGCCACATTCTAAGAATGGACAGGGGCTGATGAGGTTGTCAGGGACAATGTGGATGATCAGGTCAAAAAACAGAGGCGAAGGTGGCCAAGGAGGTCTTTAAAGAGTGTTAAGTCTATGCCACAGACGTTTTACATAGATAAGGTGACACAAGATGGGGTAGGGCCGCACTGAATGGGCCCCTGAAAAACCACACTGGGACTTTTAGGCTTGGGGCAACAGCTAGGGACAAGCCTCTGCCAGAGCTTGACGGTAAGTGGCATGGGGCACAGAAGTGGGTGAGGAAGATGGAGTGGGTAGTGAAACGTAGACCGACTTTGAATGACTGAATGTTTGAACAAATGGGAGACTGGAAGCCAAAGCGATCAGCCACGAGGCTGTAGTAACAAGGCTGCTTGTTACTACTGTCAGTCTGCGGTCAGACTGGGGCGACTCTCATGTATAAGAACAAGGGGCAAACCGAGGTGGGGGGAACTACAGAAGAAATACGAGGATTTGGCACCCTATCTGGATAGAGGAGGTTAAAGCTTTCACCTTATCAGAAGGTCTGTAACAAAAGCTTTTTTTCTACGTAGACTTCATAGAACTTTTGTTTTTCAGATCTGCTAATAACATTATTACAAGTAACAAATAGAGCGACAAATAAAAAGATGTTCAAGCTTTAATGTGAACGAACAACCGAAGTGAAAGTTAAGCAGGGTTTTGGGCTTTTTTTTATATCTTCAGAAAGCCTTTAGAATCCTAATACGTTTTACAAATCTCCAAAAAAGAAATACCGCATCCAACGTTGTTAGAAAATAATGCGAACGTGGAATTCATTTCTTGCAGAATCTCTTGTTGGACGGGTGTGCTACTGGAAAACAGCTTAACAGTGAACATTCTTGAGGACCTACTATGGGCTAGATGCTCTAACAGCCTCAAGACTCTTAGTCCTCACAATGTTCTGCCATATTCTCCTTATCCCATTTTGCAGATGAGGACACCGAGGCTCAGAGGCTGTGAGTCACCTGTTCTAAAACTGCTCAGCCAAATACTTTTCCTCTCCAGTCTGCACCATGTTTCCTTCCACATCATAGATACACGAGATCTTTGAAGTCAGACTTCCCTGGGTTTCTCCAGAACACCCCCAATGACTGCATTTTGCCGGGTGGTTGTCAACGACTTCTGAAGGCCTTTCCTGGGATGCAGGATTTCCCACATCATGGGCCTGCGGATATCACCTTCCGATCTATTGGCTTTCACCTGCCGTTATGCAGGGCTTCTGGCGGTATCATTCCGATTTTAGATGACTCTTCTTTTGTTCCCCCCAACCTGACATCTATAAACGTGACAACACGGGCAGGAAAGGGCACGATGAGCAATCTGCAGCTCCTTCATGCAGGCTGGTGTGATGTGGGGAGGAGAGGGAGGGCACAGATAAGGCCTGACGTATCACATGTCCTTGGAATTAACATGCACCACACCAGTGCTCACAGCCGCTACCATCACAAACTGTTTAGTGTTAAATTTAGAATAAAAACCAATTAAAAGATAACAAGGAGACATATGCTCAGAATGGCAAGAATCAGAGTATTTACAGAAATATGACCTCTAGCTACTGCAGGGAGGCAGCAGTAGGTTTCACGAGCCTGAATCTCCCCGCCTTGCCCTGCCCGTTCTCTGTCTTCACCAACACCCGAGGTTCATCTCCACCCAGATTGCTTTCGCAGGAAAAACTACGGTCATGTTTAATACGGTGGATGGACTCGCTTGTACCTGAACACCTGAGATCACACACGTCACCGCTAACCTCGTTCCCCCTGCGCTAGGCCAAACGACTGATCTGGGTTCAAGGTACCTCTCCTTGGCATCCTGCCATAGCACAGGCTGCTTGTGAGATAAGAATACAGGTGAAAATGCAGGTTCCCCATTCCTCCCGTATATCTCCATAAGGTGTGACTGCAGTTCAGGAGCCCCCCACAAGTGAGATCTTGCTAGGATGAACATTCCAGAAAGGTGAGTTTGCGCTCTCTGGATCCCCAGCCTTGTCAGCATCGAGAAGCAAATTGTACTATCACAAAAAGCAAAAATTCTGCTACTCAAAAATCCGTATCAGCCTGGTATAATGTCTGAGCCGAAGAGCTTTATTTATTTATTATTTTTTTAGTTTAATTTTTTAAGTTTATTTATTTTGAGAGAGAGAGAGAGTGAGCAGGGCAGGGGCAGAGAAAGAGGGAGTGGGAGAGAACTGCCAAGCAGGCTCTGCACTGTCGGTGTGCAGCCTGAGGTGGGGCTTGAACCCACAAACTGTGAGATTGTGACCTGAGCTGAAACCAAGAGTCGAATGCTTAACTGACTGAGCCACCCAGGCGCCCTGAGCCAAAGAGCTTTAAATTCTTGCTGTTGCACGATGAGAGAAATCACTGCAGGGCCCCAGGGCTTTCTACTTCCATCCATTTACCCCCTCCTTACCCTCTTCATCCCTAGAGTCACTTCTGGGGGACATTTCCCAAATTACTGTCACATCCACCATATGCTTGTTCTTCCCCTTAGTCCAGACCCTCCACACTTCGGACCGGTCTACTCCAAAATTTTCCTGATGGCCATCCTATCTATAGGCTTTATATCTCTCACTTATCCTCCAAGATGCTAACGGGTGTGTGCTTCTAAAGCATCCTGGGAATATACCTTTTCTCTGCTGAAATCCTTCAATAACTCTCAAATGGCTTTAAGGTAAAACTAAGGCAACTGGGATGGCCAGCAGGCCCTTTACACCAGTCCCTTGGCCTCTCTCTAGCCTCATTTCCCCTGAATTCCATCCCCCCGCCCCCCGCCCCGGCCCCGGGTCTCCTGTGCCTTGCTTTGTTCCTACTGAGAATGTCCTTGACCCAGAGCCTGCCTGCTAACATCCACTCACCCTCAGTTCTCCATCCAGGCAACATCTCCTTCAGCAGGGTTTTTTCAGTCCTGCCCCAGTCTGGAGCGGGAGGCCCTCTTCGGTGCTTTCTGTTCTCAGGTCTCTTACAGCTCTTATCACAGTATTACAACTTCAGGTTTGCTGGACACCTTCCCACGTATTTTATGAATGACTTGAGGGCAGGGCCTGGCTCTTACTCACCAGCATACTTTCAACCCTTGGCTTAGGGCCTGGCACTCAGTACACTTTTAGCAGCAGGTGCTGAGTGTTTGCTAACTTGTAGACTGGAACCCTCTCTCCAGGGGTGGGACGGCCAGCTAAGAGGTGGGCTGAGCAAGGATTTTATCTTGTTTGCTAGTATGCGAATAACGCCCAGCCATAAGGAAACTGTTAGGAGTAGATCATGTCATGGCAGATCTGGCATCCTTACGGGATGGGGCGCTCATCTTGGGTCAGCATTACGGCGGATCGAAAATTCAAAGAGAAACACCGGGGCAGTGGAACCGGCGTCCAGAGCCCTCCTGGGCTTCAGCACATGGAGAAGCAGATGCCATAGCTCTGTTGAGACTGGGACAATGAGTGACCAAGCCTGGGTTCTGCCACTCTCTGTGTGACCACAGCCTAGTGTCTTCACATCATGGGCCTCAGGTCCTCCCCTCTGGAATTAGGGGTGCTAGACGGCCAGTGGGGGGCGGCAGAGTCCTACTGCAAGGGTACATGTCAGCAGGCAGATGTCCCTGGGGGAGGAAGGCTTCCAGTGTTCAGGACCCGGGGCGGGGCGATCTGGGACAACACATTCACCTTGCAGATACCCCAAGGGATGCAACTCTGGTCTGCAAGGGGCCTTTCGTGGTTTCACAATTCAGAGGGACTGAGAACAACTCACAAGAGACCCTTCACCAAAAAGGGTCATAATATATAACCTACCCCTTCCCTTCATAAAGTGATGAGAAATATGGTATATGTGAAGTACTAACAATTGTAAGTTACCATTATAATGATTTCTCAGTGCCTTGGTGGTTTTAATATTTTACGATTTTCTAGATGAACCAGGCAATGTTCCCAGGGAGACACAGAATCTGAAGCGGACTCCAGGCTCTGAGTGTCAGCACAGAGCCCGATGCGGGGCTTGAACCCATGAACCGCGAGATCATGGTCTGAGCTGAAGTTGGATGCTCAAACGACTGAGCCATCCAGGCACCCCCCCCCCCAATTTGCTTTTATCTCTAGATTATTAATGCCCTTTGCCTGCCCGAAGAATGCAGGATACGTGATGTACCCAGCTTCCAACATATTAATGACCCTTGACGAGAGAGACTGTGCAAAGTTTGAAGGGATAACATCTCTTCTTTATATTCAGCCCTGTAAAAGAAGGCAGGGACCAGTAAAGCTTGGAGGCTGGCGTCTCCGGATATCCTCGTCCACATTACTGTGATCAATACTGAAGATGAACCCACGGTGAGCAGAAGCTAAGGCAACATCTACGGGGAGTCACAAAGAAGCGGGCCGAGTCCCTGCTCTCTAAGGGAGGAGTCAAAGCAGACCAAATAAAAATGCATAAAGCCATAAATGCCCCCAACACATCAATATATATAGAACCAATTACCACAGTAATCGACTGGATTTGTAACAAATTGACGGGAGGGGCCCTGGCAGTCAGCACGGGCAGCCAAGGCACGCACAAAGAGAGACTTTATAAGCTGCCCCTGTGGAATCAACCTGACTAAAGAAAAACCCCAAGGAAACAGAAAAGTGTCAAGGGAGTCCAGGCTGTTGGTTTACCCGATTAGGTTGTTTTTCCCTGTCACGGGCACTCACATTTCACCTACAAAGCACGTATTTTACCTGGCAGATTTACTAAGAAACTGAGCGAAAGAAATGCTTCTTTCTACTTGCTTTTTTCTTTCTTACTTTGTTACCATTTTTTTTTTAATCATCAAAACCAAAAATGTTTTTGAACCTGCTTGGTTTTGCAATTGCCTTAAACTGAGGGCTCTTTGCTGACATCACGTTCCAACTAAGTGGACTGGCCACTGTCCCTTGCCGGACGTCATCAAGTCTATGGGCCTCGTGCGGTTATGATTTAGCCGCGCTGTCTAATTACACTGGTTTTTAGGGGAAGACCGGTGTGACGCAGGCACGAACCCTGTGTAGGCAGGCGCCACCCCTTCTCCGCCTCAGCGAACAGACAGCCTTCCCAAAGCTGCAAGGTCTGGGCATCCCACATGTCCCAGGCACAGCCCAGTCCAGCCCAGCAGCATCTCTCCCCAGAAACACTTGATGTCGTGAAGGGTCTTGCACGTAAAGCTCTGCACACGGGTCCCTTTGCTTCCCTCCTTCCGTGTGTCCCAGATTCCTCCTGTGGGCAGCCACCATGAGCCCAGACTCTTTGGAAGTTGACAGAATGTGCATAAGCCTGCCCCCGAGAAACCTTCCAAGGAACAGGATAAACTCCCAAGGTGGAAAGTGTGTTTTGGACCTTGCGATGGCTTCCTTTGCCTCGTCTGTGGGTCCCCCTGAGGGCTCAAGCATGCTGTCCCACAGATACTGACTAGCCAGTTGCAGGAAGAGAAAGAGGTAAGGTAAGGCTGGCAGAGAAAATAGGCCTTCCTTCAGCATCTAGAATTCCACAGTGGGTCAGGAGCCCTCTCTTATTAACCACTGATGCCTACCACTGTGCCTGATCTACAGTAAACACTCAATGCACATTTCTGCATGAATGCGTAAACATCCGTACCTTGCAAAGGAACTCAGCCTTCCCTCAACGTGCTGCTAACCGGGGTCTACATGTCACGGACTCTGCTGACGGCAACATATCGGCAGGAAAGTCAAAGTGCATGTGGGAATTTTTAAAAGAGGGACGTTGATCTGATCAGAGAACTATCTTCCTCTCATCAGTAATGGAGATAGAGATGATATATTCTGGAGCCTTTGACTGATGCAGCATTAATCATCTAGGTTTTGTAGTGTAGCTAGCTGGCAGCCGGGGCCAGGTTTCAACGTGATGTCGACTACTCCCACTTTTTTTGCAATTACTTACTTACCTGATCCATTTCTTGATGATTTCTTTGACATCAGTTTTTCTTATGTACTTTTTAATTTTCTCTTTAATTTATACCTTCTACTAATTGACCCAACTTCCCAAGAGTTCCGTGAGATTCAGAAAGAATCCTCTAACAACAGAGGAATGGCGATTAGGAACGAACCAGAAATGGCTAGTGGCCACACAGAGAAGCTCCGATGGACACGGCTTGTTGATTTGTTGGTTTAGGTCGAAATGGTTTTACGTCTTGTGTTTCATTTTAAATACAAGCTGTGTGCTGCACCTAATACCTATCCCGCCCTTTTCCCAAGAAAACTTTCCTACTTGCTTTATAAAAGAAATGTCAGGAAACGTGGTAAAAGAAAGGCTGCTATTGGCTCCTAGAACATTAACTGGTAGACAGAAATTGGGGATAATAAATCACAAACTGAAGGTCCACACACGGATTGACTCCACTTTCTAGTATTTAATCCTAGTCCTACCTTGTGCTGATCACCTGATTTTAATGTCCAGCCTATTCTTCTAATGCCAAACCCCAGGACAGGACATTATCCCCACCCCACCCCACACTCAAAACAATCAAACCTGGAGATAGGGGGAAGGGACAATGAAAGGGTGGACTAGTGCCGGGGGCTTCGGGGCAAGGTGTTCAAGGAGATGTTATCTTAGCCATTCTGCTGTCATTTCCCTTGGAAAGGGAAGAGGAAGAGAAAAAGTATGGCATTCACTCCTATATTCATTCCACCAATACTGACCGACTGGATGCTAGGTGCTGTGCGTGGTGTTACACATTGCTGGAGATGGGGTAGGCATGCGGGGTGAACCCAGAGATCCGTAGATGTTCCTCTAAAGCGTCCGTTAATGGAAACCAGGCAAAGATAGGGGTCTAACAAAACACCGAACTGCTAACGAGTTCTCTCTCAGCCCCAACATCACTTACGTTGGAACTCTGGCTGTAAATAAGGCCAGGGACCCATCTCTGGGGCACGAGAGGAATCAGTGTCTGCATCTGTATGCAGGCAGTGGAACTAGACGGCAGAGGCTTTGAATCACAGGTAAAAGGAAAGGCTGGTACAGCTGGACACATTCATGAATTTTTCTCCCTTTGTGGAATGCACCTGGCAGCTCCTTTGCACTTAAAAGGCAGAAACACCCAGGCTGCTTATCAAAAAGGGCTCCCCAGGGATCCTTTTCCACAGAGAGCACATTCTCACAGTCCCCACCCCTTACTCCCACCAAAAAAAGAGTTGTGCTTACTTCCTGATCTTTTCCCAGCAGGGGGGTGCTACAACTGGAACTGAAAATAGTTGCCAAAGGATGTGATGCTGATCCTGATGTTTGGAAGGAAGGTTTGGGCCCCCTGTTCCACGAGCCTGATGAGTAGGTGACTTGTAAAATATACATCAGCGTTTCTGTGAAGCACAGAATTTACCCAGGGCAAGTTTTACTGATATCCCTTTGAAATTCTTATCAGTTACTATTTTGTTCAAAAAAAAAAAAAAGCTGAGCTGCAAATTTATTAAAATAATTCTAATAGTAATAATAAAAAGCCTTATACTGAATTGAACACTTACAGAATACTAGATATTGTGCTGCATATATAACTATTATGTTCAATCTTTACACAATGCTCACTTGTAACATAAGTATTAATAGCCTTATTTTATAGACATGGAAACTGAGGCTCACAGCCATTAAAGAAACTTCTCAAGAGTTACAGCTAATAAAAATTTAAAAAAAAAATTTTTAATGTTTATTCATTTTTGAGAGAGAGAGAGCAAGAGAGAGCAGGGGAGGGGCAGACAGAGAGGGAGACACAGAATGTAAAGCAGGCTCCATTCTCCAGGCCCTGAACTGTCAGCACAGAGCCTGACACAGGGCTCGAATCCATGAGCTTTGAGACCATGACCTGAGCCAAAGTCAGATGCTTACCCGACTGAGCCACCAAGGCACCCCAGCTAATAAAAATTTTGATTGAAATCGGTCTGACTTTAGAACTTACTACAAAAGCAACTACACTAAAACTCCTTTTATTATAACAGCAGTTGCATTAACCTATTTAGCCATGAGCCAGGCATAATTAAATGTTCCATTCTGTTATCAGAAGTAGAAAACACTGGCTGAGTATACAGAGTCACAGAACCTTAGAAGTAGGAGAAATTCTAAGAAGTATCACCTGATTCAAGGTAGTTATTATACAGGTGAGAAGAGTATTTTGAGGAGGGTTAAGTAATTTACCCAAGGCCAAGGCTGGCTAATGGTTCAGCTGAGACCAAGAATGTAGGTCTTCACTCCCTACCCAGTGCTTTTTCCCTCAACACGCTGCCTTAGAGTCGGATGGGCGATAGAGACCTATTACTACTTAAGAAACAGGCACTCATCCCCAAAGACATGAAAACCCCAAGTGAGGTCAAGCGTAGATTTTCACATTTGATGTGGAATATCCCTTCGCATCATCATCTATCTTGTACATTTATTTCTGACATTTTTTTCAGAGATTAAACTATTAGTTGTGGAATGGAGCGCATAACTTAAGATCGAAATCAAAATACTGGTGGATATATGTATTGTGCCTTATGCTTATTTCTCTTGGTCTATACTACCACAGCCAGCCCACATGAGCACTGATCTACATGCTGGATAACACGGGATGGGCTAATATAACACTGTATGTTAACTATACTGGAATTAAAATTTCAAAATAAGGAGGATGGGCTAAACATACCGGTCCCATCTCAGCTTGCTGAATCTAGGAAACAGAACAAGTTGGGCTCGAAGTGGAGCTTCTTCTCTTCATATTCCATCAGAGAATCCAGGCTCCTCTGTTTTCCACAGTCATATTGATCATCAGTCTGATATTTACCAAATAACTTCATATGCCCTCCTAGAAGCATTATGCTAGAAGCTATGAGAATTTAAAAACAAATTATGAAGCCTTTGCATTTGCTATTTCTTCTGCCTGGATGGTTCTGTCCCAGGTCTTTGCATGGCCAGCTCCTTCTTGTCTTTTCCAGGTCTCAGCTCAACTTCACGCCCTTATCATCATCACTGAGGCCTTTCTGTGGCCACCATCTTCATCAGCCCCCAGTCCTCCAGCCAATCTCTATCACATCACCTGGTTTCAGTTTCCTTATAATATCTCTCTCTCACTATCTAGAATTATTGCTCTCATTTATTTGTCACCTGCCACTCTCTGTCTCTCTTCAGTAGGATATAAGCTCCACAAAAGCAGGAAAGTTTTTTGTGTCATTCATCATTATATACCCAGTGCCTAGACCAATGTTTAGATAAATCAGGTGTTGACTAAGTGAATGAATAAGCCCTCTTCCAAGAAGCAATCAATCAAGTTGTGAGGGCAAAGCTTACATGCTTGGAGTAGAAAATAATCCAGAATACTATATAATTAACTACTAAATTGTAGGTATGCACAATATGTCACTATTGTCAGGCCCATAATTATATGAAAGGAATTTGATATCACTACCAGAATTGTCCCATTAACGAAAATGTTAAATGTTAAACTATGAAATGTTAAACTATGAAATTCTGTAACCATTTGTGGATTCTAGAAGAAAAAAACCGGGGCCTCATAAATACTAAATTTAAAAATACCTAGAAAACGCTTGAGATATTAAGATGAGAACAGTGTTGCCTATAGTACAAAATTTAGAAAAATCAGCTTATCACCTTTAGTCCTGATTACTGGCATGTTTCCAATTCCTTTTAGCACCTGAGGGCTTAGGACTGTTCAATTCGGCACACAAGCCTATCGATCAATGGCTTAATCAGAGAAAAGTCCTGGACCAAAGTGAAAACCATTCAGTCGAGTCCTCTTATCTGTGACACTCCTCTGTGGGGATGACACCAGGATAGACCCCTGGAGGCCACCGTGCCATGGCTCCATCATTAAAGCCCCTGCACCGGACAGGACGAACAAGGACAGTGGGGGAGCCCATTCCTTGTTGGGTCTTTGAGACAAGTCTATCACCTTGCTCTTCAAAACAGGTCCTTGGACAGGCAGCATTGGCATCAAGTGAGAGTTGTCAGGACATGCAGAATATCAGGCCCCACCCCGACCTACCGGATCAGAATTCCCATTTTAACAAGATCCCAGGTGATACATATTGTGCAATAAATTTTGAGAAACGCCGCCATATAGGAAAACGAAAAACTGCTGCGGCCACTGTGCCATTGCTCATGGCCCCCCGAACTCACAACAATCAAAAACTCCAGAAAACTCAAGGTGAAAGGCAGCAGATCCACTATGCAGTCTAACGAGGGTTGACATCTGGCCTTGTCGAGCTCATCTTAGACCAGTGACCTGGCTTCAATGACGTCCTGGCCCCACCTCCATCTTGTCCACTACACTTCCCACCTTAATCTCTTCTTGTACCATTGGCAGGCAACATGGCATGCAGCTGCCCACAGTCTGTGTCAGGAGGTGAAGGTGTCCTGACTCTGCCACTTACTAGCTATGTGACTGCATGCAAGTTATTTATTTAAGCTTTCGGAGACTTGGTTTCCTTATCTATAAAATGGGGAGGGTAAGACCTAGGGATTAAATGAGAAAAGTTATATAACATGCTATTTGGTAATATTATTCACAGTGGTGTCTTTCTGCAGCCTAAAGATCCAGTTTACTCTGGACTCTGCATCAGAGCCTAGGGGACTTGAAGATTCAAATTAAACCTCACCCATATGTTTAGGAAAGCTTAGCTCCTTTTCAAAGCCTCTGTTTATGACACCACCAGGCTCAGCTTCAGCAGCACCTTCACCAGGCCGTCTGCCTGGGAAAGCCATAGAACAGCTGTCTCCTCTAAACCTAAATCCCCTCTCTGCTCACTACAGGGCTTTGCGTGGAGCAGGCCCTCAGCAAATGTTTGAGGAACGAATTAATTAATCATTTAAAGAAAATAGCTATATGCCATAATTGCCTTGCCACTTGAGCGCTAACTTCATCGTTGTAAACGTGCAGAAAAAGAGCCTTTGGAACTGGCTTGCAACCTAGGGTTGTAAAGCATAAAGCATTATAGAAACGTGTTTTATTGCTCTTTGTTGGATTTCTATGTCGCGTCCTGAACTTAATCAGGTTTTCATGCCATTTACCACGATTATGTACGTTAGCCTGCAAAGTGCACCAGCGTCACGTGTCCCACCCTGGGTCTCTGCTGACCAGCACTCACAGACCAGGATCAGAAGGCTGGCGGCCGATCCAGCTATTGTTTCTGCTTCAGCCATGGCAGACATCTGTTCATTATTCTGGGGAAAGGGACCAGCTGAGTCTGTCTCGGGCTCTATCCACCCAAAAACAAATCGATGGGAAGTGGAAAACGTGGCATCCTGTGTGGTAAAAACACAATGCCATGTAGGTGGTTTACTTTTCTTCCTTTGACTCTAATCTGACTTAAGACTTGGAGCTAGAGAGTCACCTTACTCTCCACCACACCCCCACCCCCAATACAACCCTCAGCTCCGTATCATGGAAGAAGAAGAAGCTATTCTTCTTAGCTTTCCCCACGGAGAGGAGGCAACTGGCTAGAAACAAATAAACAACAAAAATTCAGTGGATTATGGACTAGAAAGTGCAGCAGACAGGAAGAGTTTCCTAACTCCCACCTGTCAACCCAGATAACCCCACTGATGTGCATGCACCAAAGGCAATGGCAAGAAAAGATAATGACAAAGGTCAGATCTTAAGTAACAATGGAAGTGGTATTGGAAAAGGAAAGGAAGAAAGCCCTGAGGAAATCCGCTCCTGAATGGAGTATTAAAAAGAAAAAAAAGAAAAGAGAAAGAAAGAAAGAAAGAAAGAAAGAAAGAAAGAAAGAAAGAAAGAAAATGTACTGGGTGTGTCAGTTTGAGGATGAAAATTAAGCCCTTGGAAGTTCTTATTTGAAGAAGATTCGATGTTTTCTTTTTCCTCTCTTTTCTTTCTTTCCTTTTTTTTTTTCCTTTGGTCATTTCTCCGGAATCTACATATCTGTAACTCTTTACTGGTTTCTTCTGAAGTATGAACAAAGTAAAGGATTCATTCCTTCAAAAACAGTGAATGCTAATTATATGCCAGGCACTGCGTCAGGGATGCAGAGTCAAATACCAAAAGGAAATGATGACATTGTTTTGCACTTCCTCCCAGATTTCTATCCCAAGTTCAGCTCTCTGTAGATACAATTGTACGTTTTGTTTTGTTTTGTTTTTTAAGTTACCTTTGTAAGTCTCCGCTCCACGGTAACACAAACTTTTCAGAATGTATTTTTTCCCATGTGTTAAAAGAGTTTTATTGTAAAAGTGGCATATGCTTGTGGCACCTGGGTGGCTCAGTCAGTGAAGCGTCTGACTTCGGCTCATGGGTTCAAGCACTGTATCGAGCTCTGTGCTGACAGCTCAGAGCCTGGAGCCTGCTTCGGATTCTGGGTCTCCCTCTCTCTCTCTCTGCCCCTTCCCTGTCCATGCTCTGTCTCTCTCAAAAATAAATAAACATTAAAAAAAAGTGGCACGTGCTTATTGTGGGAAAAGCAATACAGAATTTTTTAGTACAAAAAATAAAAGTCTCTACCCCATAGCCTTAATCTTGGAGCAAACAGATAATGTGTGTATACACACACACACACACACACACACACACACAAAGCTATTTTGAGATTATATACATATGTTTCTCTCTATGTAGGTATATATATACATAGACATACTGTATACACATATACATATTTAGTGACAGATTAGAAGATTATACATATATATTTATATAGTGCGTATTGGCATATATTTATATGTATAATTTTTAAAACGGATGAGACCCTAATATATCTACTCTTCTGCAATTTGCTTTGTTCACTTGCAAATGGCTACGGATGGAACCTCTCTGGATGGATAGACAGTAAACTAGCAACAGTTGCCTGGCTGCCTCTGGGGTGTGGAACTGGAACACTGGGAACTAAGAGTGGGAGGGAGATTTATTTTTCACTTTATTCTGTTTTATACATTCTGGATTTTTTAAATAAATAATCTTTTTAAACCAAAAAAAAAAAAAAAGAGAAAGAGAGAGAGAGAAACAGGGTAAGTGCTGTGCCATCCATTATCGCGGGAGACAGTCCTACAGGGAAATGGCCACACAGAGAAATGAGAAGAGTGCTGCCGGGGGATAGGATAGGATACAAGGGGCTTTAAGAGGCAGCAAAGAACTCCACCCAGAGGATCTGGGAAGGGGTGGTGGGAGGGGTGGCACGTGAGCTTCCGTCAGCTGGGAGAGCAGGAAGGAGGGGACTGTGGAATGGAGGTGGAACAGAGGACAAGGTGAGACAGGCAGCACATGCCCACAGGCTCAGACGTGTGGAAAAGGCTCCAAGCCCTCTTCCAAACCCTGACCCTGGACCCAGAGTTGGGGCCTGAGCCTGGGACTGGGTATCGGTAATTGCAAATGGCAATTTATAGAGCTGGAGAGGGCAATTAAAAAACAAAAGCAAGAAACAGAATTCAGAGCCGGAAAGACTCATTTGCTGATCCTAAGGGGCTAAGGAGAGAGGGAGATCCTTCCAGAAATTAGACAACTGAACGGACACCTGGGAAAAGAGAAAAACAGGGAGCCCCAAGAGGAGACAAGACAGGGACCCAAGAAAAAATTTCTGAGTGAGACAGAAACATATCTAGGGCCTTGGACTGGGGCAGGGAGGGAGCCTCTAAAGCCTTTCACTGTCTGGAAGCAAATGCAAGGGTTTGGGATTGAGAGCGAGCAGCCTTGTTATCATCAGAGTGGAGGATACTTGGGGCATGGAATGGTCAGTGATGCAGCAGCTGCAGAGGGCAGAGATGTAGCAGGTTGGAAAGGGCTCCCAAAGATGCCCAGGGCCTGATCCCCGGAACTTGTGACAGTCACCTGTGAATGGCAAGAGGGACTTTGCTGATATGCTTAAATTAAGACTCTTGAGATAGGGAGATTATCCTGGATTATCTGCATGGGCCCAATGTAATCCAAAGGGTCCTTACAAGAAAGAAGAAGCAGGGGGCGCCTGGGTGGCTCAGTTGGTTGAGCGCCAATGATCTCACGGTTTGTGGGTTCGAGCCCCGCGTCGGGCTCTGTGCTGACAGCTCAGAGCCTGGAGCCTGCTTCATATTCTATGTCTCCCTCTCTCTCTGCCCCTCTCCTGCTTGTGCTCTGTCTCTCTCTTTCTCAAAAATAAAAAATAAACATAAAAAATTTAAAAAAAAAAAGGAAAGAAGAAGCAGGTAGGAGTCCTGGCAGACAGCCAGGTGACTCAGAGATTGGAGTGACACATCTTAAAGATGGAGACGGCCAGAAACCAGGGAATACAGTGGTCTTGAGGAGCTGGAAGGGGCAAGGAAGGAATTCTCCCCTGGAGCCTCCGGAAGGAGCCACCTTATTGATACCTTTAGTTTGGCCTATTGACACGGTATTTGAACCTCTGGCCCCCAGAATAGTCAGGGAATAAATTTATGTTGTTTTAAGCCACTTAGTTTGTGATTTGTTATCGCAGCCCAAGGGAACTAATACCAGGAGTGAGGTCATGCTCACGTTGAGAAGGCAGCCAGGGGTGAGTGAACAGCTTCAAGCTGAAGAGTCTCATGATTAAGTGGCATTTTAAGAAGATAACAGTATGATGTTGAGTGGACTAGAGTGGAAGGAAACTGAAGAAAAGGAGACACGTGAGGACGCAATTTCAGTTTTTCTTATGAGAGCTGATACCATAAGCTCATACGGCTTCGAGACATGGACAGGAGAACCTACACCTGTTGAAGAAGTATTTGGGTGGTAAGAAGAACAGAACTTTGTAAATGAGTGAGTGTGGAGGACGGAGGAGAGCATCTAGACGTACTCCCCACTTTGCATTTTGACCCATCGTTGCAGTGCACAAATCTACTAGTGGGTACAGAGAAAAGAGATGGTGACCGCTGAGGTCCCTAGAGCATATCCAGGTAGAAATGCTCAACACTCAAGGGCAAGGTTTCAAAATCTCAGAGATGTAGGCTAAGGTAGACACAGAAGAGAATCACCCAGCAACGGGGAAGAAGAGATGAACATTAAAGATGAAATTCTGGAAAACAAGCAAGGTGTAAATAATTTCTTCAGAGGAGGAAGGGGAAAAAGGCTGAGAAACAAAGGCCAAAGATTTATGAAGAGAATCTAGAGGGAATAGAATCAGGGACTTGAACGGAAGAGAGAATTTTCAAGATGACAGACCTGGTCAAGAGGGACAAATTCTTCAGTTGACATAGATACAATGGTCACTGAATGGAAAAGTAAACCTCTGACCGAGAAGCCCTTGATTTCCTTCTCCACTATTTCTGTAGGGTGACAGGGATTGAAAGCAAATAATAATAATCTGAAGAGTCAAAAAAGAATCTGAGGAAGAAGAGAAGAGATATACAAACTACTCACTCAACATCTGGTAGTCCTTATTTGCTCTGTAAAAAAAAAAATTAGGATATGCTAATCCTGAACAATAAGTGGGAGTTTATTTTTCACAGGTTTCAGTCAGACTTATTGAAAGACAGATACTCCTCAATATTGGTGTGGCCACACCATGTAGCGGTAGTGTGACAAATAGGTGCGTGATGAATGAAAGGCTGGCTTCTGAGGATCTGGCCAAAAATATCCATCTGTGAGTTTCCGTCAGCCAGGCAGAACTAGAGCACTTTGCATGTCTATAATAAAACCCACTTGGAAAGCTGCCGCATGAGAAGGGCTTTTCCTACCATTCCCACAGCCGCAGCCACCGCCATCACCACCCGCTGTCACCATAACTGCCTCCATCACCACTAACAACAACCACAGTAAACAACTATTGGAGACTTACCATGTGCCCGGCTCTGTGTCAGACCCTGGGGATTTAAAGTTGAATAAGGCATGACACCTACCTTTGAGAAACTGTGCAGTGATTTGTACAGAGAAGAGGGCAGTCTTTATTCTAATGTCTGACCTGAGAAAGCTGTTCACATAAAGAGGAACGTGTAAGGATCCATACACTCTCGGAGCTGGGAGGAACCACAGAGGGCATTACAGGGGAGGTCCGGGCCGTTAACTGACGAAGCAAAAGTCACCTGACGAATTCTAGAGACCCAACCCTTAAGTCCTATGCATTTTCCATTTCGTTTCACTCCTAATAAATCTCCTTTCCTATTCAATCTGTGAGCAATTTTAGGCATCTGATCACAGGCGCAAAAGTGAGCAATAGAGAATCCCTTTCACTAGAAGGTTTTGAAAGTTAGAGTGGACAAGAACATATAATCAAGGGACTCGAGTCCAAGAAGATGGCACTTTTATGTCATGGTAGGTCCAGCCCTCTCAGAACACTCGTCACCCCTAGCGTATAAATCCCATCCTGGAGCAACCCTCTCAGAGTGCAGAAAAGTGGAAGAAAATCTTCCTTCGTTTTACGTATTTATAAGTCTTCATCAGGAGCATCCTTCTTTTGGAAGAAAAGGAAATTAGTCCCTACAGAGGAGAAGAATATTTAAGAGTAGTAAGCAGACCAAACAATAAAAGAGATAAACTCTATGACGCAGAGGTAAGACTTGGGAGGGGGGTGGTATGCATGGATAACTGAGAGATATCAAAGTAGACATACAAAAATGTTTGAATATCTTCTGAGATCAATAACAGGCAAAGTATTGTATACATAATACTTATGAGAACTAGAGTCACCAGTTGGACTGTGACAAAATGAACTTGAGAATGGCTTGAGATCAAGATGGGTGTAGTGCCAAGGTCATGGATACACCTCCCTCCTGGGCTCAGGGTTTAACTTCAAGGACATTGCAGTGCTCAGTATAGAAGCAAAGAACAGAACCAGGAATACAAGGGAAGGTCAGGCTCATTTCCCTGTAGTCATAGAACCTGGCCATCCCTGAACCACTGGCAAACAGAAGCAGGGAAGGAATTAGCCTTTTGGTTCAATCATTAGGCTCTGGCATAGAAATGTAAGAAAGCTTTGCCAGCTGGAACTGGTCTTATCTACATTTGCTTACATGACACTCCTTTCTTGGCAAATTGGAATAGAACAGTATTAGGAGACTGAAGTTTGAAAGGATACTAGAAGCCTGTGATTATGTCCTTGGGTTTAGAGGAATCAGGGCTTGGAGGGAAATGGCTGCAACAACTGGGAGCCCAGACACAAGCCTCTTACTGCTTCTGGAAGAAAAGGATGAGCCGGAAGAGAGGCCCTCATGCCTCTGCTACCCATCAAGTGAGACAAAACAGAAGTTTCTATGGAGCTCAGAGAGTGAAGAGCATCTCAGCCATGGGGGCACATTTTCCCAGTCCAGCACTGCTGACATAGGGGTCCCCTCATTTCAGAGAGACTCTTGATCATTAAATCTTAGGATGACTTACTTCTTGAGTTTCCATTGCACTAATTTCATGGCTTGCCCTTTAGCAACTCACACATCTATAACTCGGCCTCATCAGAATGCCATGAGGCTAAGCTCGGAAGAAATTCCACGAATGGCGATTCTACATCAGTCTTGGTTGATCAGAATACATTATTTGCCAGCCAGTACTCCTCCCATACCAGAAGGTGAATTCAAAAGGTTTGAATAACTCCAATTTCTTATACTTACTTGGACAGAATACTAACCGGCTATCCAAGAGTAGACAAGGATTTATTTGTAAGGCTGTTATTCAGAGCTTTATAAACACTTGAGCCAATGGAGATTTCCTCTTAGCACAAATCAGTGGGGAAAAAATGGGCCTAAAGATAGGGCAGGATGGGGTGAGAAGCAGAAAGTGGTGGAGACTGCGACACTCTCTTGCTCCTCCCACATTCCATGAGAACAGTCGAATACTTTGCCCTTGCCATGAATGCACAGGGACTGGTAAATACCCTTAGTGGACTCTTTTCATGGTAACTCACAAAGTGACCATACAGTTTTGACCCCATCCTGTATCTAAAGTTTCCCCAAACATCCCAACCCTGGCAATTTTAAGGATGGGCGCAAAGCATCAAGACAGTATCTGAATTAGTCCTTTGCCAACAGACTCCTTTATTTTGGTCCCATGATTTGCACCTAGACAGCCGTACCTGCAAGGGTGTAGAATATGCTGGTGAGCACATCACTCACCTTTGCTGATGTCTTCATATTCCAGCCAGAGTCGCCGCTGCACCTGCTTGTTTGGGTACCATATGGAACAGGACTCCTCAAAGCCGTAGATAGCTTCCTGGATGTAGTGGTTGCCAAACTGGTCCAACAGGGCCACAAAATCCCCACGAGACGTAGCTCCATCCAGGGAGTGGAGCGCATTGCTGAGGGCTACAGAGAAACATCACCCAAAAGTAAGAGTGAGGTCTCACAGGGTGGGGAGCATCTGGATTCCCAGGCCATTCAGCCTCAAAAGCAGAAGTACCTCTGTGGCCCAAAGTGATGCTGGAGAGCTGGCTGAAGTATCAGGTGAACTTCTCCAGTTAGCTACATCAGACACTTTAGTCCCTAAATGAGTATCTTTTCAAGGCAGTTGGTTATGCTGTTAGCTTCATGCAGGCATTACATTGCCAAATCTAACGCCCTGATTCAGTCAATCTTGGGTTTTCTTTTTCAAATCACAAGTCATGACATCAAATTAATTTAGTGAGCTCAAATAATAGCATTAAAAAAAAAGAATAGCATAGTCTAAAATAGAAACACAAACACCAGCGAAGAACATTTCACATCGTAAGATGATGTACTGTTTCATGAAACTTCTTTTGTGCGTATGTGGGGGTGTGCATATGCACAAGGTCGCAGTGTAAAAAAATGTATTCTAACTGTGGGTAATGACCAAAAGAGTTTTTGGAGACAGCATATTGCCTTCAGACACAGACATTGGTAATGGGAAGATAATGGAAGAAGAGGAGTAAGGAAAGTCCCTAATACACTCTTCATATTTATTTCAGAAAATCAAAAGTGTACGAACAGGGAAATACCAAATGGAGGAAAGGATCTGTTCCCCCCCACCCACCCTCCTCCCCAGCCACATCTCCACAGATTCGTTTTCCCTGTTTAGGAGAATTACACCTGTCAGAAAGAGAGCCCACAACAAATTTTCCAAACCCAATGCCTTCTGAACCTGGCCAGCTTTAGTCTGACTTTCTCTGTACACACCTGTGTCCTAACAGGACAAGGCCGAGCCCGGCCCAGGCTCAAGACCCTTAGTGCAGAAGTCCACATCACCTGTGATGCCACCTGTGGCTTTGAAAGGCATGTGGCAACAGAGATGTCCCCCTGTTAGCCCTTGATGTGCACAGCACCTGTGCTGGGTGCAAACTCAGCACGTGAACAGGCCAAATTCTCTACTGCTACATTTCCCGAGAAGGAAGAGCAGCTTAGTTCTTTCAAGGATTTTCTGTACCAGCAGAGTTTACTTCAGGAAGATTCCCCATCCCAATCCCTTCCTGCCAAGAACTCTTTCACGTTAAAATAAAGTTCTGGGCCCCCTTGTGTCCTATGGACATGTTCTACATCCTTAATGCAGTTTCTTTCCCTAGATGTAAAGCTTTACTTCCGTGAGGATATGGCTCATTTCCTCTTTATGCTTCTCTACCTGTCCCCTACCTTTTACGTTTCTCCTGTTGGCGCTAAGACTCTGCCTTTCTGTTGCTGACCCAAAGGTCCCTCTCCTTGTCTTCCTGTGCCAACAATGTCATCTGGCTCTAGTTACCTTTCCACCCAACACAGAGAAACAAGACCCTATGGCATAAACTTCACATCTGGCATGTTCTTTAGGTAGCTTTGGAGAAACAATGCGAGTAACGTTCTCCTGGTCCCAGGGGATGACGTGGAATGGAGGTGCGCACCTGTATTAAGGCCTTGTCTGTAGCAGTTTTCCCATCTGCAAATCACACATTCAAATAGCTTAAGTGCTAGGAATAACTTGATTCAAGGCATTGACCGCTAAAGTGTAAAGACACTTGTACGAGCACCTCACTGTTGTGTTTTGGCTCAATTTGTCCTGAGTTTTGGAATTCGTTACTCCTTAACTTATTAGCTAGCTCTCTCTGTTATCTATCATCTGTCTATCTTTTGCTCACCTGCTAGTATTTCGTGACCATAAAAGCTGTTTTCTATCCCCTCTCCCACATCCTCCTCTTTCTTGCTCCTTTGCCCTTATTTCTTTCATTGTCTGAAAACTCTAAGTCATGCTCTTTGCATGTGGACGGTTTTATTCTGTCAATTTCTACAAAGTCTGCTTTTGCACATCCTCTCTCTACACTGTGTGACCCCAGGAAGAATGATAAAGTAGGTGTTTATCTTCAGCGGTTCCCGCCTTGCCCTTCCCATCTCTTCTTCAGTCCATGATAAAATGTGCAATAATTTAATCTATACTTAGACAAGGATCTGATTCCAGGGGCTTGTCCTTAAGGGTGAATCTGAGTGAATAGGTTATGTATCTCGCTGAAGTGGCTACATTTTAGACTGCTTCTTCAACAATGGGATAAAAGGCTTGTGCCCTTGGAAAGAATTCTAAGCCCCAGGAGCCAGTGGGACGGACGGCTTGCTGCGGTGCTCACCCTGAGAGACGGCCACTTGGTTGAGTTTGATGTGGTACATCACAGACCGGACCTTCCAGTGCTGCAGCACAGGGTATCCAGACACCTCACTGAAGTTCACCATCCCTAGGGGTAGAGGAGACGCGGGCTCAGTGTGTGCAATTGATTCACAGGTCCCAAGTCTACTAGGTTAGCAGGTGTCATTGTGAGAGAATGAGAAAGCATTCTTTGATGGAGAGAATTTCTGGAATCACAGTGACAACAGCTATCATTTTCTGAACCCTTACTCTGTGGCAGACATTTTGCTAAGCACTCTGCATGTATAAAGTCACTTGATTGTCACCAGACAGGTGTTATTATCTGCGTTTTATAAATGCAGAAACTGAAGCTCAGAGAGGGTGTCTGCATAAGGGCCCTAAGCCACCAGCTAGAGCCAGGGTGGAGATCCAGATGTCTCTGAGGCAGGGTGGTGCTCTTAACCGTTCTTTTTTTTTTTTTTTTAATGTTTATTTTTGAGAGAGAATGAGAAACGCAGAGTATGAGTGGGGGAGGGTCAGAGAGAGAAGGGGAGACACAGGATCCGAAGCAGGCTCCAGGGTCCAAGCTGTCAGCACAGAGCCCGACGCAGGGCTCGAACTCATGAACCGTGAGATCATGACCTGAGCCGACGTCCGATGCCCAACCGACTGAGCCACCCAGGTGCCCCTGTTCTTAACCATTCTACTACAATATTCCCTGAGTAAATTTATATGAAATGCTAGGCTTACTGTAACACACCAGATTTTCACTCTCTTTAATAGCTGCAGTAATTGACTCAGCTCACGTACCTGATAACATTGATTTTTCTGTCCCATTTAACTGATTTGTGTTCAGTATTTAAGTTTTAATTACTCTGAAGCTGATAATGCTTATTTCTTCTTCACCAGGAGGGACAGGGTCAGCGTGACTAAGTCATTAAGGGGCAGGGTGGCCCTGTATTGAGTGCCATCTATGTGCCAGACAGTATGACAGACACTTTATTTGTGGTCTCCCTTTTTACCAATGGGAGAACTGAGGCTCTGAGAAGCCAAGGCACTTGTCCAAAGTCATTCTCAATAAGCACATCCTTGTAGGTGCTTAGAGAAGATAAAACAGGCTATTCTTGCTTGAGCACCTTGGAGAAGGAGGGGCACCCTATTTGAATTCCAGTCATTATGATAAATATAAAACTCTACAGAAACAAAATAATTATGCTGTAAGAAATTAAAAAAAAAACACCTTGCTAAGTTTAGAAAACCAATTTTAGCTTCATTTCTATGCCTAATATTTGCTGTGTGTGTAAGTTATAGGAATAAATATATATGTATATGCGTATGTGATATGTGCATATACATATATGTACATACACATTTATGTACACATTTACATATATGTACATATATGTATATGCATATACATATGTACATAATGTACATATACATTTATGTACATATATGTATATGCGTATACGCATATGTACATGATGTACACATACATATGTGTACATATACATATGGTATATGCGTACCACATATGCGTATACATATATGTACATAAATATAATGGCAATATGTATAGAAAATTTAGATAGATAGTGTGTTTTAATATAATGTGTATAAATGTAATGGCGATAACACATACGCAGTGAGTTACCCTACCATTTTGACCCATGCTTCCGTGAGGCGAAATCAACTAATTTAATACATAAACTGGATGAAGAGGGGGTGGGATTAATTAGCTGCTTGTCAACTCTGGTCAAATTAGCTGAGTGACTACCAAATTTCCATTTCTGTGTGACTCATACAAGAATAATTATTGGTGAGACAAAAAGAAAAAAAGGTCAGAAGGGGCACTTAATGAATCAATCGCTTAAATTTCATGTCAGGCCATCAAAGATAAGTTACTTGAAACTAAAAGAAGGTCTTCCGTACTTTTTTTTTCTTTCAAATGTTCTTCTTTCAGGGCATTAAGCTTGGTGACAACAGTCATACTTTGGCTTTTAACCTTTATGTTAATTTTATTTTTAGTTTTTAAAGTTTATTTATTTATTTTGAGAGAGTTAGAGACAGCATGAGCAGGGGAGGGGCAGAGAACGAAGGAGAGAGAGAATCTCAAGCAGGCTCCATTGCTGTCTCGAGCAGGCTCCATTGCGGGGCTCGAACCCACAAAGCCGTGAGATCATGACCTGAACTGAAACCAAGAGCTGGACGCTTAACCGACAGAGTCACTCGAGCACCACCCCCTTATGTTAATTTTAAAGGCATATAAATGAAATTGTAACTTTACAGGATTAACATCCCGGTCACATACCTCAAAGGCACATTTCGGTAGAGCACAAAACGTGCACTCTTTGTAGAACTATTGTACGTAACGCGCGTTCTCTAGTCACGTCAGCTCACTAGCTTGTGGTTATTTCAAAAAGACTATTAATAAAAAAGTGAGCAAGTCCAATCAATGAGGCCTTTTCAGTATATTGGAAAACATTCCCTTTAATGGAGCTGCTTCCTGATGGGAGAAGGAACAGGCAGGAAAAGCAGTTCTAACACTGGCCATGTTGCTAGAGGGGCCCCTGGCTGAGTTCCTTTCTGGCGACCTAGCTGGGGGATCTTTTGGTTGCTGGAGGTTTCGTCTGTAAAGGCAGAGGCTTAGCAGAGGCGATCTATTGCTTCCTTTTCAATCCTGAGATTCCAACCAGCTGTGTGACTTTGGGCTGGGCAAATCCTAGGTTTCCACTCTCCTATCTGAAAAGTGGCGATAATGGTATTCACCTCGCCTGCTTTACAGGTGAGCTGCCAGAACCCAGTAAAGTTACGGGTATAAAGGTATGTTGGGATAAGATAAAGTATTATACCACACGCGGCTTCTATAATGTTGTCTTCTGCCTCATCACCCCTAATTGTATAAGCTTGACATTTCTTTATAGATGCTTTTATTATAAATTCCTAGGCTTTAGTTCAGAACAACAGAGGAAAGAAAATTACAGCAGGGATGTCAGGGGTTAGGAAGGGGTAACAGTGTCCCATATTCACTCAGGATGAGCCAAGTTCACTGTCACTTAGCTGTCACTTAGCTGCTGAACAACAATCCTACCGAGTGCATTTCGGCTCCACCATGATCAGGAGACAGTTACGGAACTGTCAGTGCTTGGGAGGTGTTATTTTGTGCCTGCATGTGGATAATATGTCCATTAGTTAGGAAGAAAGGGGTATTTTAAAGTATATGCTTTCTAGCCGGGTCATAGGATTCTTTCTCAGTGTGCCCTTAACATGCAGTCAGTTCTAGTTTTTTATTTTATTTTATTTTATTTTATTTTATTTTATTTTATTTTATGTTATGTTATGTTATGTTATGTTATTTTATTTTATTTTATTTTATTTTATTTTATTTTATTTTTATTTTTATTATTTGGGACACATCTCTCAATGACTCTTTTTTTCAAACAAAATATCTGACTATGTTTTCTTTAGAAAGAACATACTTTCCCCTATCTATGCTTGAAAAAAGGAATGACTGAATTGATTTATGCACAATCAAGAAAGAAAGAAAGAAATGAAGAAAAGATGGAAGGAAGAAACAAGGAAGGAAGGAAGGGAGGAAGGGAGGGAGGAAGGAAGGAAGGGAGGGAGGGAGGAAGGAAGGAAGGGAGGGAGGAAGGAAGGAAGGAAGGAAGGAAGGGAAGGAGGAAGGGAGGGAGGGAGGGAAGAAACAAGGAAGGAAGGAAGATTGGTTTCTCCTGTTATTTTATTTGAAATGTCAGGGAAATGTATTCTGCCCAGAAGTTTTAAAAGTCTATTTCCTTCAGATGAACCCGAAGAAGTTCCAAAAAGATCAGAGCTCTAAATCTTTACGCAGGTTTAATAATTATGGCACCCACTGGCCCATAAATGTAACCAGCAGCCTCCTCTCCCTCCTTGGTCTGCCTCTGGTTTCTTCTTTTTCTCAACTGAGAGACTCAAAATACAGACAGGCATTGGCCAGACCATATATAAAAATAGAACTCCGACCCCTAATCTGCAGCAAAAAGCTCAGGAAACCAAACTATTATCTACAGTAAGCACCCCAAGAAGCTAGTCTACTGTCTATAAATCAGACTTCTAGAAGTCAGACCACTATCTCTGTCAACCAGTCCAGGAAGCCAAACAATAAGCCCTGTAAAAAGTGGCCCAACATGACCAGGACTTGACTGATACCTGACAGCATTCCTATCTTTGCTGTTGCTCCCAATTTAGGTCCGACCTACGTGCCCCTAAACATCTACCTGGAATGCCTCACTCCCAGGTAGTTGGCCCACCCTCATACCAAAAGCGTCCAACCTGGGCACATCCGAGGCCCTCCCTTCTTTCCTCTGCAGCTTTCCTACTCCTCTGTCAGCCCTTCAGTCTTGGCCAAAATGCAAGTGACAGAGGCTAAGTCTCTTGCTATAGCAAGCTCTGAATAAACAGCCTTCACCTGTTTTAATTTGGCTGCTCTTCATTTATTTCCACACAACTTACAACACAAAAAAGGCTGGCAAAGCTCAGGGTTCTCAACTCTTATTTTTTTTACTTTTTTAAATGTTTGCTTTATTTATTTTTGAAAGAGAGAGAGAGAGAGAGAGAAACAGAGCATGAGCAGGGGAGGGGCAGAGAGAGAGAAGGAGACACAGAACCTGAAGCAGGTTCCAGGCTCTGAGCTATCAGCACAGAGCCCGATGCGGAGCTCAAACTCATGAGCCGTGAGATCATGACCTGAGCCGAAGCTGGATGCTGAACTGACTGAGCCACCCGTGTGTTCCGTGATGAAGAGGGAAGCATTCAGCAAGATAAAGCACAAAAATCAATTATTTTCCAGTATGTTCTTCCAACCAATATTCTGAAAGATGGAAATGGTTATTAGGTGTAAAACGTTCTCTAGTTAAACAGGTTTGGGAATTGCTGGGTTAAGTGAGGCAGAAGGGATTTCATTGCTACAGGGCTTCTTGGGACCTGCTCTCTCTATGCTAAGGAGTTGCAAATTGCTGAGAGGTAGATACTATAGTCTTTCTAAACAATATTTCAAGGAAGAACCTATTTATAGTAGAGCACTGGTTTTTCATGAAAAAACACCACCATGCTTGTAAATGCTGATATTGAAGCTTCTGAAGATCACTTTAGCTCTAAAATCTTCTAAGCTTGTAGGTTTATGGGCATTATAACCTAAAATAGCACCTAGGGCAACATGATATGATATTCTCTATGTGACTCTCAGGAAAGATACGATTAAAATGTTACCAGAACTAGAAAGTTAATATAAGAGACATTTGGTCAAACGTCTCTTGAATTCTTCTAGTCATTCTGGGCTTTTAAAAAAGCAAGATTGAACCTTTGTGCAACAAATGTTAGACTTCACTCTCTCAAGGCCATGACAAGTGTAAATGATCTATATAGACATCCTTCTACTCCTTTTATGTCCACTATGCCAGACTAGGAGAGGCCCAAGGGTACAGAAGGGAAAGAAGTTTCTGTTGGGATGAGGACTGGGCTTGGATTTGTTCCTCATTTCCACAGATGTAGAGTCGAACGTGCTCTTCTGATATTTCTCAGATCTCTCCTCACTCCTCCAAAAATGCCTCAGGTGGTATCCAGGACTCCTCTCTGTCCTCCCAGCCTAGCGACTGAAGCAAAGTCCCCTCACCTCCACAATAAACTACTACGCATGAAGTCTCGGTGGACCTTTAAACAGGAGACAGGTTTCTTTGGTGTGGAACCTGTCCTATTTCTGTGTGTCATTGTACCCCTCTCTTTCCGGGCATTTTACACACACACATGGGAAGTATTGCTCAGCAAGTGACACGGAAATGAGAAAACCGGACTGCCTACCACTAGACACGGAGCACCAGGAATATTCTACCCACTTTACAAATATGAATTTATTTACTCCTTGTATCCATTCCATAGGGAAGACATTTTTCTATTCATTTTCACAGGTAAAAATATCGAGGCACAGAGAAGGTAGGTAACTTGTCTGAGATCACACAGCCAGGGAAGGGTTGAGCCCAGCTGTCAGGCTCCAGAGCCTACGTTATTAATTGCTACGCAATGCTCCCTCAGACAGACCTACTTCTAATCTGGTTCAGGTCTAAAATAAAATTTGGACCATAAGGTCATGAACTTGATATCTTGAAAAGGTTTGCCCTCAGCACAATCCATTCTTCAGAAGAGGGAAGAAAAAGGAGAGAAAGGTATTGGATGGGGGAGACACAGAACGAGGAAGCGAGAAGAATAATGGAGACTTGAGCACAGCAGCAGTGTAACTGAGCTCACATCCAGCTTTATAGCAAGTGATGCTGAGTTCCTGGTCGGCCGTCCCTTAGGGGTCCACTGGACTTTTGAAGTGTCTTCTTCAGTCCAGGATGTGTTAACAGGGTAGGTCTCCAGAGGCCCAAAATGGAGGAGCATTCCCTGAGGTTCCTGCCTCTTCCAATCAACCCATACTTTAGTTCCATAATGACCCCAGGGGAAGAATGCCAGCGGGCTCAAAACAGCATTGAGGGCCATCATCCCCAACTTAGGATGAGGCCCATGAGCCCCCCAGAGACTGCACTGCCTCAAATCACACAGCTAGAAAGAAAGAGCTGTGACTCAAAGCCAGGGTCATTCGACAACAAAACTCTACCATTTTCTCCTCCCTCGTGCTGGTCCATAAGTACCTGCCAGGCAACCCAGAGGCCCCAGTGACAGATATCCTAGGCTATGGATCCACCTTCTCTCTGACTTCACTTTCTCGAATCCACCGAGACCTCTAAACCATTACATATGTGCTGTGCCATTTGTTTTCAAAGCAACCCAATGAGACTCACAGGGAAAAGTACTAACACTACCATTTTGCAGATGATTATATAAAAACATTGGCAATTTTACTGACAAATAATCCTACCAGTGTTTCAGGATTAAGTTCTTATTGTTTATTATGGAAATTACTCACTAGTTTCTCTTTTTTTAATTTTTTTTAAACATTTTTTTTTTATTTCTGAGAGACAGAGAGAGACAGAGTGCAAGCAGGGGAGGGGCAGAGAGAGGGAGACACAGAATCCGAAGCAGGCTCCAGGCTTTGAGCCATCAGCACAGAGCCCGATGCGGGGCTCGAGCTCACAGGACACGAGATCATGACCTGAGCTGAAGTCAGACACTCAACCAACTGGGCCACCCAGGTGCCCTGGCTGGTTTCAAAACCAAAATAAATGAGGTCAAGAGTCTTGATTTTATGAAACCATCAGGAGCTGCCTGCTTTTTGCCAGTTGAGTGGGGCAGGACATACTCACCAGTCAGGAAGTCGGGGTCAGGGGTGGGCTCCGAGATTTCCTCCAGGCACTGATTCTCCAGGGGAACAGTGGCCACCACAAGACCATCTGGCAGTTGCTGGTCTAAACCCCGAGCAAAGTTGTTTTGCCTGGAAATAGAATAGATGGTCATTTCTGAGTGTTAAGGTGAATCCCACTTCTTGGTGGGCAATCTAGATCTCAACCTACAATAAAAAAATTCTTCCTAGACCAAAAGGCTTCCCTCCTCCTGAACCCCACTTGCTGGACATGCCTGGAATAGGACAGGGTGTGAGAGGTAGGGTGAGGGCCAGAACAGACGAGACATAAATCAGCTGAAAAGGTTATTCAGAAGATAGAGAACATTCTTCCCTTCCTCCCATCCCAGACCCTACCTCCTGATCCACACTCCCCAAGATCTGGGCATACACAGTCTTATTTCCAGACTACAGAGTAGATTCCAGCCACCGCAAGATTAGTTATGACATCTCACTGCTTGCCATTGGCAAATGAAGTCCCAGCCTAAAAGGGGAAAAGTCTACTGTCTGTAACAGAAAAAGCAACTGATTCCAAGAACTGGCTTGGGTATTTACTCTTGGTTTGCTCATAAGGGTCCAGGCCTAGGATGTTACCGATTACTGGTCCATATTATAACATTCTCCTCCTCCTCCTCCCCTTCATCATCATCATTGTCTCCTGGGAAGCATGGGCTCTGAGGAAGATGTATTCTAACAGCCTAAGACAGACTAGGAACAGGGGTCAAATGGAGAATCTCCAAGAAGTATTCTAAATCAATGTCTTCAAATATTTTGCTCTCAGGACCCCTTTGTAGTTTTAAAAGTAAATGAAGGCCCCACATAGCTTTTGTTTATTTGGATTTTATCTGTCAATATTTACCATATTAGAAATTGAAAGAGAAATTTTTGTAATATGTATTAATCCATCTAAAAATGAACATATTGTGAAAAATGATGAGGGGAGTGGCATTAGTTTATATTTTTTGCAAATTTCTTTTGCAGCTGGCTTCTCTCCTCCGCATGCAACTTACTGTAATGTACTGTTAGGGTTGAAGTGAATGAGGAAAATCCATTCTTTCTCTCTCTGTAGTTCGGAGAGGCAGGACCTTGTATAGGTCCTGAAAGGATCTCAGGGACCCTCAAGATCCTTGGGCCATACTTGAGGACTACTATTCTAGACTGACTCACACACTGATTCTTCCACTCAGAGCAAATCAGAACATGAGGATTCCCTGGTGGCTCCCATGGGAAATCTGCAGTCCCTGCCTGGGCAAGACAGAAATTTATTTAACACTTTTTTTCACCCTGAGGAAGCACGGTTCCCAGATTCTGGAAAGAAGAGAAGACCATGGGAGAGAACACAACCTGTCCTTTTAGGATGCCGTTCCCCTTGCTCTAAGATACAAAGCTTTATGCTGACTTTAAAGCTCTTCAAGGAAGAAGACCCACCAATGGCGCCGAATAATCAGTTCTATAGACATGAGAATCACCTGAATGTTCCTTTCAGCACTTGCCCAGCAGCGACTTCCTTGGAATGGTTGTTGTAACCAAAGAACATTTCCCCAAAGAGGGTCTGGTTCATGGGAAGCTCCCTGCTTTCCCCACAGTCACCGCCCTCTGGGCAGGTCTCCGCAATGAGCTGGCAAGAGCGTCCATCCACACCAAGCTTGTAATCCTCGATGCACCTACCGTGGTGGAAAACTCAAGATAAAAAGCTGTTCCATCAATGAGATACGCAGTCAACTCAACCCAACAGATTGGGAAGAAACACCTCTGGGAGAGTGCTGGGTGGTAAAGATTATGAGTCTCCCAGGTTCATTTTGGCCCCTTTAGAACTCAGGTTCTTAAGCCTACAAACCGAGTCTCCTTCCATTATGTGATCATACAGAAACTCTCACCTTTCCTCTGCAGACAAGTGCTTTCAGAGCTTCGGAATGCTTCCTTCTCTAAGTATATCCTCTCCCAAACAGATCAGGGGAAGAGTCACCGGCCATAAGCTTGTAAGCGGGTTACCACATTGAAATCTGAGCTATTCTAGAACCTTTCTCCAGAACCATCAGTGTGGCCAGACCCTGCATTTGTTTGGAGGGTAATTAGGCAGCAAAAGGAATGACACTAGGCTTAAGAAATTAATAACCTTCTCATCTGGTCCTGTGACAAGTCAACTAGGAAATTAGAAAGATCGATCATCTTCCGACTGTGTTCTGGGTGAATGTATCCAAACACAAGATCGTCCCATGTTAAACTCCCCCTCCATTCCGAGTAGCCTTCCTGAACTAAATAGACGCTAGGGCACGCTGTGTGAACACCTCCTTGGCGTCCCTCCCCATTAAGCATGTACAGTTACTCTAACGGAAGAGCAGTACTGATGTTGGTAAATATGGCTCAGTGACCCAGCAGTCATTAATGGGACCTTATTTGTAGTTATACTGAGAAAAATGTAATTTGTTAGTTCAAGGACTACTTTGATAAACCCGTCATTTAAAAAGCAGATTAATTTAATGTGGGTTTCTCCTTAAAATATACCGGATTTAGAATTTATAGATGTTCGTGACATGAAAACACATCATTTATCACTATCTATGGTAATTTTCGTAACAAGATAAAGACCTCTCTTCTATATGGAGGAACAAATAATCACAGTGTTAAGTGGTGAGAAGCGATGACAGTGCCCTTTACTGGGTGACCTTGGGTGAGTCGATTAAACTCTCTGAGCTTCAGTTTCTACATCTGTAAAAGGAGGGGGAAAGGCTGCTTTGCAGAGCTGTTGAGAAGATCAAGTGAGACAACGAACTTAAAGAACTTACAGTGTCCCAGCAAACAGCAAATACTCATCAAATCCTGCTATCGCTATCATCAGCAGAGGGACGAATGAGGTCCGTGTTACCGCAACTTTAATGGTTCATATTCCGCATTTGTCATTTACAGATTTGTGTTAACCGGTATGAACTATAGCTCTTTAAGTGCCTGTGATTTAGTCTTTACACAAAAGTGTGAAGTCTTGGAACTCTTTTGGCAGGCCATATACAGGGGCTTGGAGAGTGCTAATTTATCACACACGTACCAAATTCTGACTGAGATCAGAAAGAGATTCTACGGCTCCAGCCTACGTCTGGGACAAGACAGTGAAGTGGCTCCTTCCTGGAACCATAACTCACTGTTTCTGGAAAGAACCGTGAAGCCGGCCGATCCCCTCTCAGTCCCTCCTAAGTGTCCTGACAGCTCCCCCTTCCGCACTGCCCCACTCGCCCCTCCTTCTTGGTGTTCATACATGTGTCCCACTGTAAACTCCTTTGAGGGCAGAGGCCAGTCACCTATCCTGCGGTCTCTCCTGTATCTAACACTTAACTAGGTTCTCTGCACAGACCAGATGCCCATATGTATGTTTACTAAATAATTTATGAAAGTATCTCTATTAATTGAAGCGGGCCAGCCGTACCCCACGACATTATAGAGACGTTGCAATTTAGAACAAGTTGCCACTTACAGAAGGGAATTTTACAAGAAACTGAAGGTAAAAACTATCAATTCAAAAGAAACAAAATACAATGAAATACAATAAAATAACATTAGCACTCCACCCAATAATCCTGTCATGATTATTCAGCAGGCACTGGCTTTTAGCGACAAGCTAGCATAGCTTTATTATTATAAACATTGATTTTCATTGCAAGACTCTTAGATTATGAGATCCTTGAGGGCAAGAACCATATGTCATTCATCTGTGCTGTCTGGGAGCTGGCATGGTGTGTGGCATAAAGCATGCACCCTCCCTGACAGCGGGGGAGACAGGGGTGGGGAGGGGGAGAGGAGGGAGGGAAGGGAAGGAGTGGGGAGAGAGAAGAAGGGAAGGAGGAAGGAAAGCGGAGGAAAGGACAGACAAGCAAACCATGAGTGTACAAGAATGGGCCAAATGGTTATTTACTTTATAAATATAACATGCAATGGTCTTTAAATATAATTCTAGTCAGTGGTATAAATGTAAATTTTGAGGGAACCACAGAATTAGAGAGAGAGAGAGAGAGAGCCTGGATTCTAATCCTGATCTTCCCGCTTACCAACTCCCAGTCTTGAGGAGCATCTTAACCTCACGGTGCATTGGTTTTCTCCTCTGTAAAATGGGGTGGCGCTGCCTGCCCTGTTCCCTCACACATTTATCCTGGGAACAAATGAAATGAGGGCTCTTTGCACCGAGGAACGACCAGGTCAGGGGGAGGGTGGCTGCATAAAACGCTGGGGCTTTGGGGGCAGTTTAATCATGTTTCCACTCCTCCAACGACTTCCCCCTCCCCTTCTCTGAGAATTAATTCGTTTTACACAATCTTTCCCAAGCTTTTGGGCCATGAAACCCTTGTGTCACAAAACACAGTTAACATAGTTGCGCAGAACAGTTTGGAAAATTCTGGGGTATGCTGGCAATGACTGCGGTCAGCTTCCTCTCCCACGGGGATGGGACTAGACTTTCCCTGAGGGTCCTTTCAACTCTTGACTTTTAAAGTGTTGCTCTTCCGGTCCTGCAGGCTCTTTCTTCAGAGCCTAAGGGCTGGCCTAGGGTGACTGGTTCATTTAGATTTACTTTCCTGGCTTTAACACTGACCATCCCGCATCCCAGCCTCACGGGCGGCTCGACTCACCCACAGAACATGAGGATGTTGTACAAGGTGGGGTCATCCGGGAAGGGCGCCATCTGCTGGAGACACAGCTGCTCACAGCCGCCATTGAAGCCATCTGAGCAGTCCACCCCAATGTGGCGGTCGTAGCAGCCAGAGCTGTCCTTCATGGGGCTCAGTCCGGACGGGCACTGGAACAGTCAAAAAAACATCCACGCAGGAAGGTGAATCAGGGGACTGAGTTCTCAGGGAACCAGAGTGTAACCACTCATGCCTATTCTTAGCACTCAGCCTTGAAACCATTAACATTGGCAAGTAATGCACAAATTTCCCACCGTGCTGGACTCCCATTAAAAGCAAGCGACCTTTTTGACATCTTGCTTCTTTTCTCTGGGCACAGATCACACACATTTGCATTAAAGCCAGTTCCTCTACACGGGCTAGAAGGGGACGTCACAGCAAGACAAGAGTGAGGTGTGCTGGCCTCCCAACTGGGTGGCAGCGGTGGGGCAGAACTGAACAGCAACAGCAGAGACTTCTTTGGACTAGTTGGACTAAGGGGAGGGAGTGCTACTGTCTGCACTTAGTATTAATAGGACTTTTTTTTTTTTAACATGCAAACATGTTGCCAACCAGATAGACAACGGTGTTGGAGAGAACGGGCAGAGCCAGGACTTCCAGCTGGAAGGAGGAAGTGGACTTTCTCCGTGACCCTGGAGGGAGATTTGACTGCTCTCCTGGAGGGAGTGGCCGGACCCACAACTCTCTTGCCTCAAGGACGCCTGCGGAGGACGCGACACAAGGGCTTCTGCTACATGAACACCCACAGGTGCTGCGCTTGGGTCTGGGCTTTGTCCCAGTGTCCTGGATGCTCTTATTGTGCAACGATTAGGTTCTCTGCACAGCTACGTCCTCAGTAAATTCCCCAGGAGTGCCAGCAAAGATAATCCAGGCAGAGATGTCAGCCAGAATCTGGGCAAGACAAAGGGGCTTGGTGAGCAGGGGGAGCCCTCTCACACACCAGGCCGGGTCTAACTCATCGGTCTTACTCATTCAGCTCTCGACACATCCCCTTGAAGTACGGAGCATGATCGGTCCCATGGGACAGGCAAAGAAGCCGCAGCACAGAAAACTTAACTTTCCTAAAGTCCCGCTGCCGATCAGGCAGGACCACACCTAAAACCTGGCAGGCTGAGTATGGGGGTCCGCGACTCGGCCGCCCCATCATTAGCTTCCACAGCGATCCGTCTCTCGCACCGTAGTCACTGTTTACTGAGCACTTACTAGGAGCTGGGCATTACGGTGGTGCTCTGGGTATTTCGTCTCACAGCACCCTATAGGAGGGTCCTCATTTAATCCATGCGGAAACCATTAACATTGCCAATTAACGGCACTGGGGCCCACCAAAAAAAGTCAATGAATGTGTTTCACCTTCCTGCTTCTTCTGTCTGTTCAATAGATTCGGCACATTTGCGCTATGGCTGGAAGAGGGGTTAGTAACCTGCTCAGGGCCAAGCCACTAGTGTGGGGCCGAGCTGGGGGTCTGTCTAGAGATGATCTGCTTTTAATGACCGTGCTACACACACTATCAACTAACGAACACGCTCCTCCAAGACCAAACTGGGAAACGTTCAAAACCTGGTGGAACAGCGTCAACCCTCCCACCCTCCTCCTGCCCTGCTGCCTGGCTGCTTCTTTCTCTCGACTGCCAAGCACTCTGGCCTAGGAGCCTGGGGCTGCCGCAGGTGGGCCTGGGAAAACCCGCCTCCCCTCCCTGCAAGATCACAGCAGGATGCACACTGTTTGCTGACATTAATTCTGCAATTTCCCAAACAAATGGCCCCTCGGCCGGCCCACCGGGCTACCAGGCTGGCCCATCCCCTTCCTCCCCACGAAGCCAGCTGGAGTGCTGGAAGGTGAGGGCATTCAAAGCCACTTCCAAGGGCTGCCCCATGCGGTGCAGACCCAGATGTTCCAGATGATGGTAAACAAGCAAATGAGGCAGCTGAGGATGGCACCCCATGTTTTGTTAGCACCCCCACCCATCCACCTCCTTGGCCATCCAGCTGTTAGGGCAGATGTGCCACCAGAAGGGAGCTGGCTTCACCACTGTGAGGCTGCCCCGCATGGATGTGGAAGTTCGACTGGAATTAAATGGGCTGCCCTGGTTGCTAGGAGTCCTTTTTCTTTTCTCCCTTCTGTGAAGCTTAAGAAAAGCCATCAAAGTAGAGACAAAGCCAGTCGTTCCCACGTGTGGTTTCCACCCTTGCATCGGCGAGCTCACCTGCCAGGACTCCCACCTTCCCAACCACCCGCTTTTTTTTCCACCTGCTTTTTTCCATTAAGCGTGATTTCTGACGAAGACTTCACCAAAGGAAACCCAAGCAGGCTTTGTTCCAGAATTCCAAAGCCTGGCATATCCACAACTTGCCTGGCCCTGATGTCTGGATGCCCACTGCTGTGCCAAGTTGGACCACCTGATATTTACAGTCTCTCGGGAGATCTGGAGAGAAGATGGTTAGCTGCCTTGTCCCAGTTGCATTGCTTTTGTTGTTCTTATAAGTAAAGCGAAAATAACAATAACAGCCATTGGGAGTTAAGCAATTCCGTGTGCAGGACAATCAATATATATTATCTTCAATCACAACAACACAGACTTTTTCTCACCTCACTTTACAGATGAGCAAACTTAAGACTCAGAAAGATTAAGTAGTACCTTGTTTCAGGTCACAGAGGTGGAAAATGGCAGAATCAGATTTTGGAACTAGATCTATTTGACCTCAAAGCTCAAGTCTGTCTCTTCTACTCTGCTGTGCTGCTTCTCAGGTGTGAGAAAACGTGGACTCATTGGAATCCCTAATGAAATAAAGTCAATTCAATGCATCAACAGGTAAAGCAATCTGGTAGACTTGTTGTTTGTTTGATTGTTTTGAGCAACTCCCAGAGTACATTCTGGGATCAATTATGGATTTGTAGGTTTAGCCTAATATTCTTTTTATTTATATTTCTCTCTGTGTCTCTCACTCACCCTTCTCCTTTACACACACACACACACACACACACACACACACACACATTATGGGTACAAATATTTATAAGGCAAAAACACTCAAAACGTCCAGAGGGATGACCCTGAAGGCAAGACAAGCTCCTCAATCACTGAAAAAGATGCAATTATCCTCACTGCACTGTAACTCACTTGGTCTGCAGTTCAGGGAAAAATATTCTTGAAAGATTTCCAGGAAAAAGAAGGCCGAAACCGAAAATACAGTTTTCTTCTCAACCCTGGTGGAACCAGAACACCCATTCTCCAACAGGCCCGATCAATCAAGTTTCCCACGGTTGACGTTTGTTTTTGTTTTTGCCCACATGTTCCTTGTACTGTTGTGGTCACATTCTAGACTCCTCAAAATCTGAATCTCAATACAAAAAAAAACTACTGGCTCCAAACCATGCCTTCTTCTTAGAAGTATTTGCAGCCACAGCCCAGTTGTCAGGAGAGAAATCTTGCCTCCAGGAGGAGCTGGTATTTTCTCTTGGCAAGTGTTGGCCATTCTCACCTCCTGGCTTGTGCACAAACTCTCCACTTACTCCTTAAAAGAGCACTGTTTGCTCAGGATGGAGCCCCAAAGTCATGTATTAACTCCTCTCATATTAGTTTACATTTAGCAGTCCCAGAGCGTTTAGAAACGAGGGGCTTAAAAAGAAAACTCCGTTTATTATGGCAACAACCCTCCCCCATCAAGAAGGTCTAATAAATGAGCTCATATTTTAGCGACCCCTAAACTACACAAGGTTAATCATCTTTCATGAGATGCTCATGGCTTCTTGACTTATTACTGGTCTAAGGCATCATTTGCTGAGATTAAAATGATCCCCCCCCCCATTCAACTTCTTTTCTTCACTGTCTCTTCCCTCTTTTTCTCCCAATGATTTTTGGTTGATTAATTACTTATGAGTCTAGTCAAATCTCACTAGGCCCAAGACATACACCCTTCTGTTCCAGATTATGAGGCAGATGCTGTTAGCCGATGAATAGGAGTCATGGACACGTGAGCATGTTCGGGGCCCCTGGGAGAAGAGGAACACTTTCCCGCAGGTGAACCTGCCTTGCCTTACCTGGATGATTCATAAGATATCCAACCATAATGTCTACTCCAAACAAGCTCCCCTTTACTACATGCTGATCTTCCTTTTACAAATAATGATTTCCCTGACTTTTCGATGGGCTCTGACATGCCAACCCAAGCCATGCAGGACTTCTCCCAAGGGGAAAGTTTGGTGGAATTAAATTTATGTTTCAGCTTCCTGCCCCCATTTCTCTGAAAGCCTCTGAGGCATAGGCTTCTGCTTACTGTCCTACGGAGAGAAAGAGATATGGTCATCTGTAATGGTCTCTGCACATATGTGCTCCAGCAGAGGTGAAATGACACATTTGGTGGGAAACCACTGTGGGCAGCATGTGGACAGAAGGGCGGCAGGGTCACTGGGTAATTCAAAGCTCATTAGAGCATAATGCTCTGGCAGGCAAGGTCATGTGTTCATTACACGGGAATGCGGGACAGCTGACCCCTTGCCTTCCAAGGCCACGGTCTGCTTACCTAAGTGCACACGGATAGTGTACAAAGCAGAGGCATTTTTTGGCCACTTTCAGGAAGAGTGTGGAGATGAGGAAGGGGCAGTAGAGCATGGGCTTTCTGTTATTTTAGAGCACTGGAAATAATTTTCAAACGTTCTAAGTGTTTTAACTTAAAACTCAACAGGTAGGGGGCGCCTGGGTGGCGCAGTCGGTTAAGCGTCCGACTTCAGCCAGGTCACGATCTCACGGTCCGTGAGTTCGAGCCCCGCGTCAGGCTCTGGGCTGATGGCTCAGAGCCTGGAGCCTGTTTCCGATTCTGTGTCTCCCTCTCTCTCTGTCCCTCCCCCGTTCATGCTCTGTCTCTCTCTGTCCCAAAAATAAATAAACGTTGAAAAAAAAAAATTTAAAAAAAAAACTCAACAGGTAGGCTGGATGAGAAGAAGGATGGCCTGGCTCAAGCTGGGAATGGGGACCAGCATCCTGCCCACCACGTCTGCCCCAATCCCACTGCCATCTCCCACCTGTGGCCCCCAAGAGTGTCAGCAATATAACCTCCGGAGCCTGTGAACGCGTCCCCTTACATGACAGAAGGCGCTTTGCAGGTCAAGTTGAGAGGGGGAGATTATCCTGGATTATCCAGGTAGACCCAACGTCATCACAGGAGCCCTTAAAAGCGGATGAGAGAAGCCGAAGATCAGAGAGCAGGTGCTACAGAAGAATGGCCAGAAAAAAAGCAACGTAGCTGCCTTTAAAGATACAAGAAGGGGACCAGGAACCAAAACCGGAGGGCAGACTCTAGAAGCTAGAAAAGCCAAGGCAATGGATTCTCCCCTGGAGCCTCCAGAAAAGAATGCAGCCCTGCAGGTAACTGATTTTAGCCCCATGAGACTCCTGTTGGATTCTCACCTAGAGAGCTGTAAGATAATAGATGAGGACTGTTTTAAGCCACTAAACCTGTGGTCCTTTGTTACAGCAACAATAGGACACCAATAGAGTCACTTCGCAGGACCTTAGGGAACTTCACAGGACACAGAGCCCCTGCTCTGGTGCTTTCCAGGGAGGCACTACAGCTCCCACCTCGGCACAGTAAGGACAACGGGTAGAAGTAAGACCCAAGTTATCAGCAGCGGGTGGCTGACCTCTGCTCCGGGAACCTTCCCAAAGGTTCAACAATCCCCGCTTTGGGAGAGTGTTCTGGTTGGGGACTGAGAGACGGTGGCTTCCACAGGTCTGTGCCTTTCACGGGCATTTGTTTCCTGTCCTCAGAGACAACATAAACAATAGGGCAATTAACTGGGTAGCAATTAACCCTGTGGGAGTCCATGCGTAACCGAGAAACGTGTCCTGCCTTCCTAGAAAGAATGAAGATTGAGCAGCCCATGTGCACCAGCCCCACCTGTCTGGCTTGCATCCAATCGGGAAAATACACAGGTGCCTCCTCTTGTCCCACATCCCTGCCCCTTTCCCAGGTTCCTTCAGGGCCAGTGTGTTCGGAGTTCCTCACCTCTTTCTCCTTCCACAAAAACATGCCTCTCCTGAGAAGGCTTTCGGTTGGGCACCCAGAGTACTGAATGTCAGGGTTGACGTGGAGAGGAGAACGGCACCCCAGTTCACCCAAACGGCACTCTGGTGCCGCCCAAAGGCCCCTGGCCCTGGCCCACACCTCCAGACGACTCTGGAAGGCTCTGCTATCAACATCAGAGCTCTCGCACAGTGCTGACGTCTGGCTCAGCTCACCGTAAGTCTCAGCCGGATCACAAGGGTCGAGACGCGGCACATCGGCCCTCACCCTCCAGTCCTCCTGTCTCAGGGATCACGCGCGTGATGGCCAAGGAAAAACAGTCCGTTGGATGGCCTGCCAGTCACCCAGCCCCAACAGCCACGTGGACCAGTGACTTCAAAGTATTATGCTAATCCCAAGCACTGGTATAATTGTGTGACTTTCTGCCGCGGCTCCAACTCTAAAACGCAGCGCGGCCTTATTGCAAATGCATATTCATCAGAACTATTCCTGCTAGCTTCGTCTCACAGATTACAGTGTTAAAAGTACAAAAATACACCAGCAAGGCTACGTGCCAAGTAAAAGGGGCTAGGATCACCAACAGAAGGCACTTGACAGGCAACCGTTCGGGGCTCAGGAAAGGGGCAGAGAGGTGGAGAGCATATCATGTGTAAGTGTACGAAGGTGTGAGCGCGCTCCAATTCAGCTGGGACCGCCCGGGGTCGGGGGGAAGGTATTCGTGCACGTGCACACAGTGTTTGAGGACTCAGAGGGACCTGAGAGAGTGGCAAGGAACGCAAGGTTGAAATCTGAATGAAGAAATGCAGGTTGAACGGTAGGGAAAAATGTGGCTCGGCTGGGAGCTCCATCAGTGAAATTGTCTCCCAAGGGACCCAGTTGGGAAGCTCATTGCTTAAGACGTCTGAAAGCGGACCAGCCAAAGGGAGGGGAGCCCTGTGGGACACCAACTTACCCCCCCCCCCACAGCTGCCTCTGGAAGACAGAACCCGCAGAGCGCTTCTCTTTGTCCTTGCCCGGTGGTCCTGTTTTGCTTTCCCTTCCTTTGATGGACCGGCCAGGTCTCCGCCTATCTGCCCCTCAGCTCTCTCCCTTTTCTTTTCTTCCCTTTCTTTCCCTCCTCAGATGAATTGGGCTCCTGTCAGCTGCTGCCTGATCTGTGAAAGTCCTGGGAGGCCTTAGGGCTGAGAGAGTCCCACCCTGGATCCCAGGCACATATCCGTCTTTGATGGAGCACAGCTCCCGGGACCAAGCAGGTGCTCAGAGACAGGGAAGGGGTGTGTGAAAGAGGGATTCGGCCCAGCCTCCTCACAGCTTGCCCCTGCTCTGGGTCCCTTTCCTGAAACACAGCTGTCAGATTGGGAAGCAAGACGAGGCACCGTATTCTCCCTCAGCTGAAGGCTCCTGGCCCTGCCCCAGAAACACAACAGAACTATGTGTCTCAACAAACCATCTCTCCCTCTCCTTTATGCCCACTTTACATCTGGCTTTCCTGTCTGTCTTCCTTCTTTGTCCTCTCCTCTCTGTGAGGATTGCATCATTCTGCCCTTAAAAGAAAGGAGGGCTGGTAACAGAAAACAGTGCTGCTGAGCATGAAAATGCCAATATAAAGGCTCGGGCAGCTGATGGCTTCATCCGCTCCTGCCTCCATTTACCTGCATGGTTCAGTCACTCTTTATCCACAGTGCAAGAGCTATCTTAGTCCGCTCTCGACCAAATGGCCTATTTAGGTCCTGGCATCGCATATTTACATGTAACCAAAGTCTCCATAGCCGATAACAAAACAGAAAACCACCTTCGGTGAAGTAGAGTTCATTGTTATGGTGGCAAAGGGGACATATTTTTACTTTTCCTACCGTACCTGGCGCAACTTACTTCTTTCATCATTCTGGTCCTAGGTAGGTTTCTCCTAAAATCTCCTATTACAGCCAATGTGATCTGACCCTAGACAAAGGTAGAATTTCCTATTATGGTCAATACAGTCTATTTGCTATTAGAGTCAATGTCATAGTGTTAAGCAGCTAATTAATTCTCAAATTGTTTGGGGGTAGCCCTCACCAGTTAGATTGTAAGACTAGAAACAAAGAATCCTGCTATGTGATCCATGAAATTTCACTAGGATAGTTATAGTGCACACAGTAGGTGCTCTATAAATTCTTGATTGACTAGTGATTAGCTTCTCATCTCTGTCAAGAGAAAATTCGCAATTTAGACTAGACAGTGGTTGACAACTAGGGAGGGATCATTTTGACCTTCTCTCTTTTTTAAAAGTACTTTTAAAAGTTTATTTATGTATTTTGAGATAGAGAGACAGAGAGCGAGTGAGCAGGGGAGGGGCAGAGGGAGATGGAGAGAGAATCCCCGACAGGCTCCGCGCTGTCAGCCTGGAGCCCAACGCGCGTCTCGAACTCACGAACCGTGAGATCATGCCCCGAGCTGAAATTAAGAGTCAAATGCTTAAACGACTGAGTCGCCCGGGTCCCCCAACCTTCTCTTTCTTCTTTTTTAAAGATTTTATTTTTAAGTAATCTCTACACCCAACGTGGAACTCAAACTCAAGAGCCCGAGATTAAGAGTCACACGTTCCACCTACTGGGCCAGCCAGGCACCTGGTCTTTCATTCACAGTGTATTTGCATCCGCATATCTGCATTATGTGTTATCCTGGGCGCCCCCCAACCCACTGGAATCACAAGCCTGATGGGGCAGACGTACCACACAACCAGTGGAGTCCAGCTTGCGGTCTGAGATGCAGCGGAAGTTCTTGCTGCAGCCCCCGTTATCCTTGCTGCAGTCGCGCACTGGCCCAAAGGAATCTAAGAGAACCTCCAGGCTGTCAAAGGAGGACGAGGTCATCAGCTCCTCTCTGTGGGGAGACACAGGGGGAGGGCGAGGAGTCAAGGCAACTCCAGGTACATCAAGTAGCATCACCTTCCAAGTTCCTCTCTAGTCACCCGCAGCACGTCTCACTCTCACGAAAATTAAAGATCAGCCACATTCTGAGCCTTGAACTAACAAATTATGGACATTCTCCATATCTGGGAAATGAGCCAAGGCTGTAATGCCTGGTCAAAGAAGGAGGTCTAAACTTGGGCAAGGAAATTAACATTTTATTGCCTGTCAGTCCTTAGGGGATGTGGGAAGTGCTTACAAACTCTAATTTTATGTCCTCTCCCAGAGCATGAGCCTTGGGGTGTGCAATATTGACCCAGATAGAGTAGATCCTGGCACTGCGTACAGGGAATCTGAAGGCAGCCTGCCAACTTCTCCTTTCGGCTCGTTGTGACTCCTTTCCTAGCTCCTGGCACGGGCAGGTAGTTCCTCACTCAGCGCCCCAAGCCAAATGTGGCCCCAGCACCCTGGGCCCGGACTCACCTGACCTCCACAGCGTCCTCCATCACTGTCATGTCCGTCTTACACTTTGCCGAAGGGTTGATGGCCAGTTCAGCCGGTGGGATCACAAAACTCTTGCTGAGGGGCAACCACATGCCCTCCCCAAGGGTGTAGGTGAATCTGCAGGGACACCCAACACCAGGGGGTTACAGCTGGGGAGTAACCACCCCGTCAGGGGACCTGGCCTTTTGCTGTCAGGGGCTTCCTTCTCGGCCCTCGCCGCCTCTTCAGGAAAGGGAGCTGGCCGCCATGCCATGGATAAGATGACGGAGTCCCAGAGAGGCAGAGAGGCCTACGCCTGTGCACATGTCCAGCCAGTTGGGGGAACGGATTATGGCGCCCACTCACCAGCTGTTTGAAGTGGTTTTTATCAAGCCCTAAGAAATCGAATTCCAGTTTCCTTCAGATGTAAAGCTGGGCTTCCTCAACCCTATGTCAGATATAATTGGAAGCATTTTAATTGAAGAGACAGGCTGGCCTCCCACCGTCCCCAGCCCTCAGATTGCACACCCACAGTGGTAGCGACGGCTTCTCTTCTTGTGCCTCAAGGAAGCCTCCAAGGGAAAGGAAGACGGAAGCTCCCTCTTTTCAGGTTGTGTGGTGCACACAGAAATGAGGGAAGGCAGCAGCCCAAGGGAGAAGAGAAGAAGGAGAACGGGGCAAGCCTGGATGTGTTTGCCACACTCCTACCCACATCCTCAGCTAATGGCAGTAACCCTCAGGAGACAGAGGAGTTTTTTGTTTTTTGTTTTTTTAATTCTTATAACAAGGGCTGAAAGGAATAGAAGAATCAATCAGCATTTCAAGGGAGAGCTTAAGAAAACCGTGAAAGATTATTTGTTTATTTATTCATTCATTTTATTTCAAAGGCATTCAAATACCCTGTGTTCACAGTCAAAAATAGTCTATGGGATAAAAGCCAGTGTGGGTGGGATATCACAAGGCTGTGGCAGTCTGGCGGCCCCTTCCAACTTAATGTGGAGGAAGGAGCAATTGAAGAATGCATACAATTAAACAGAACCCAGCCCTGGCTTGATCAGCACGCTGGTCACAGAGCACCGCTTCAGAATCCTGCTCATCCGTCTCCCTTAACCCACATGCTCCCTTCTCCACTCCCTGGGGTTGCTTGAGATGATGCTAGGAAACGAGACGGATGGCTTGCGATCTTTTATGAGAAATGCAGTCCTCTGGAATGCTGGCCGCGGAGAATGCCCACTGACCCAGGCTCGCGTGATTTTCACCCACTCCCTAATGGACAGGCAGCCCTGGGTGTTGGAACAGCTGACAGAAGAGAAGGCGGGTGCCCAGGGGAAAGGCAAAACCACTGAGCAAGTGGGATGGGGCTGGGTCTGTGCAGGGATGCAGGGAGGGGTCTGCACCAGGTGAGGGAGGCCAGTTAGTAGGGGACAGAAGAAGACACTTGCCACTTCATTCTTCTGTGAAGCAGCTGGCAAAACGGAAGGCATGCCAGCCCCTTCTCTCTCTCTCTCTCTCTCTCTGTCTCTCTCTCTCTCTCTCTCTCATCTGGCAAGATTAAGGAGCCGATTAGGGCAAATGATTGCCCCTAAGTGCCCGGAATTTGAGATTCAGAGGTGGAGTGGGTTCGAAGGCAACAACATGCAAGGTGTTGCACTGACATGGCATTTCAGAATGGACATTCTTGAGGGTAATATTACAACAGGCAGGCGGGGGTGAGGACACCACTAATATTATAAGTAAGCTATTGTTTCAGTGAGAACATACACAAGTGTGAATGGTACCAGGGAGGAAGCAGTTTATTTGTTGATTTGGACACAGAGGTGAATTTTTGTTTTCTATTTTGGTTATAAAATTACAAGTTTGCACTGATGCAGAGCAACAAATCTGGGACCTGTAGCTTATAATTTATGAAACAGATTTTCGGAAACAGTTGGCAGTTCTAGCATATTTCTGACGGTTAATTTTTCTTTTGGAAGAGAGAGTTCCACGTCCCTCTGTCTCAGTGTTCCCCTCCTCCTCTGCATTCAGCAACAATTCAGAGGGAAAAGCAAGCCACCTCTTTCCCCAACTGAAACTGTTCAACAGCACCCTGGACCCACAGAGCAAAGTTTACATCTGCAACAGTGTCATCCTCACCCCCTTCTTCAGCCGCTTCTTTCCCCAACCCCCGCCTCACATTTTGTGCTTCTACCCTGCAATCGGACTGTCGTCTCTAAAGTCGCCTTAATTTCCTCACCTCTTTGCTTTGCTCTTAAGAATCCTTTCAGAATTTGCTTCCCTCTCTTTGCTGCATTCCAGCCATGTTAAAACTAAGTTAAAATCCCCACCCCTTCCAGAAGGCCCTCCAGGATCTTCATGCTCAACCTCAGGCTGAAACAAAGGACACTCCTCTGTGCACACACACATGGTCCCTGGCTGCCCCCAGAGATGGTGACTCATGGCCACCTTCTCATGTCTATCACCACTCAGAAGAATGTGCTCTCTTGCGTGGCAGGGGAGGTTTCTTTGCCATCTTTGTATCCGCACTGTCCACCACCAAGTTTTGGCCCAAGGAGGTCACTCCATAAATATTTACTGACTGTTCAATAATGAGATTCAGTTATGTTCCCTAGTTTCCATAGGCTCCGGGATGGATATAATCTCCATTGTCAAACTTAAGGGAGAAGTGATGGCGAAGATCATCCTTTACTTAGAGCAGGATGTGGGTCAACCTCTGGGTCTGAATGGATTTAGTGGTCAAGATGGATCTGGGTTTCATATTGTGAGGAACCTCCAAAGGGCACAGTAGTTTCTGAGACATAACACTGTACCACATTAACAAGAAAAACAGTGTAATCTTCGATGTCTGGTAGGGCCGAGGTGAAACCCTGTAAGAGGAAGCAAAGTCAGATGTGGCTGAGACTAACCTCAGTTGAGAACTCTCAACACAGCAGGTGCTCTGTATGCTGCTCCATTTACCCTCAATACAGTCTTCTCAGATTGGCCATTTGGCTACACTTTACTAATTTGTCAACTAACATTTTAAGGAGTTTAGCAACCTCCCCAAGGTCACCTCTCCATAAGTGGGAAAGACAGGGATTGGTCTGATACTCAAGTATGGCTCACAGCAGCTTTCCAGCCCATACTGGCTCATGCCTATGAAATTCTAAAGTTTTCTTTTCTCTGCAAAATTTACTGAGTAACTCCAAAAACCAAATATAGAACAAACTGTCAGAGAAAAAGCTGTGTCCTGAAATCTCATCTGTCCCTCATTCATGTAGATTTGGCAGGAATGACTTCAGAAAGCCACCAAAGAGAAATTGGGAGAGCATCTGGAATGCTTTCCCAAGTTGGGCCTTCTCTTGCGACAGCTGGTGGTGACCACCACAGTTGATGGCTCAGCTGTAGGCTGAGTCCTGCACACGACACTGTTGAACTAGCACTTGAAACTTCTGTTCAGAAGCGAACCCTTGCCAGAGAGCACTGGGCATAATAAGCCTGTACTCTCACTGTGGCTTGGCATTAAACAGAATGTGGGGAAACTGACGGTTAGCTCTTGGCATCTTCACTCTTCCCCAGGTCCGGCCATTCCGGATGAGATGTTGTTCCCAGGGACACAGGTACACATTTGGAAGGAGGGTGTCTGAGAGAGAAATCTGGTCTGTGCCAATCCCTGCCACCAGAGGGTCTAGTGAAATGGCACGATCCTCACCATAATGGAAAGAATGTCTCTGGGTTTGCAGAGGAGACTCGGTTCAGCTTCCATGGACCCTTTGAGTCTAGCTTGGGCCCTTCCCAGATTCTTTGGGATTGCAGATTACCAAGGTTAGGTTGGGTAACAAGGTCTTTATTAATCTGGTTTCAAGCCCTTCGGAAAAACCTGAAATGATCAGCTACAGACATTTATTGGAGATTTACTGTGTTCAAAATCATATATTAGATAGTAAATATTTAAAGCCATGTAGGGTATTACCCCTTCCCTCAAGAAGACAATCATTTCATTGGAATAAACAGGCAACTAAAAAGAAACATGAGATGAAATAATTGACAAATAAATATTACAGTCAGTATGTTATAGATGTTTGGAGGTGGGGAAAGTCTTTGTGGATTTGGAGAAGCTTGAGAGCAATGTTTCTCAATCCTGGGTAGAGATCAGAAGAACCATGGTGATTTTAAAAAACTTGTGGCCTGATCCCATGCCCCTGAACTTTTCAATTAATGGGTTTGTGCCGGGGAAGATCACTGGCCATTTTTGAAGCATGCTGGGATTCTCCTGGAAGATCGGGGTTGGAGAACAATTCTTGGATGACATTGTAAATTTCTTGAAGCCATGGGCTATGTCAATCATATTTGTTTGGTCATATCTACAGCATCTAAACCGGTGCCTTGCAGTGGTAGGTGCTCAGTAGATAGTGGGCTTAACTAAGATTTGACCCAGACCATGAAAACGGATAATGTTTATATTAGAAGAAGAATATATATTCTTGCTAGAGGAAAGAGGATGAGCAGAAGTGTAGAGCAGGAAGTGTTCAAGTTGCCGGGGACGGTGGATCAGGTAGGGAATAGATTTGACTAAGAACAGAAGGTTCCGGGGAGCCTGGGGGGCTCAGTCGCTTAAGTGTCTGACTCTTGGTTTCGGCTCTGGTCATGATCTCACGGTTCGTGAGCTCGGGCCCCACAATGAGCTCTGCTCTGACAGTGTAGAGCCTGCTTGGAATTCTCTCTCTCTCCTTCTCTCTGTGCCCCTCCTGCTCTCTCTCTACTAAAAAAAGAGAAAAAAGAATGGAAGTTTTCATAGGAGAAGGGCAACTTACAAAACAGCCTTGTACATTGGCATTCAAATGTGGAACGATTCAAATGTCAGAAATGTGCAGTGGCTTGGAATTCATTGGGATACTAAATCATGGGTGAACAGAATGGCAAGCAAACAGTCCTTAGCTTCTTGAAGAGATTACAGTCACTGACCAGGTCATAGAATTTTCCACAGTAGCCATTGGCGGGTGGTTTACTCCGATCCCAGGGTGGTTTTGATGAAAGTTCTTAATACCTAAAATAGGTAAATCATGACCCATTGCTTTTACCAGACAGGCAAGTTATTGTCACGTTAGGGCCAACATGATCAATTACCCCACTGGCTCCTGAAATAACTGCAAGGGTCAAACCATTCAGCTGACCCCTCTGCAGTGCGTGGGTATCACACGCAGTTGGCAGCTAACATATCTGAAAAGAATAAATACTTGTGGGGATGGAAGCACAGTTTTTGTACAGGTTCTGCTCTAATAGCAATTTCATTAAGGCCCCGGTTTTTCAAAGTGTTGGTTTCTGACTTTTAGGGGAGAGGAAACTTATGCACATCAATCTGCTGAACTCCACCAGGCTCTCCATCTGCCTTAGCTTTATCACCCTTGGAAGGTCTTAGCAGACCAGTGGTAGAAAAAGAGAGAGAAAAAAAAGTCAGCCAAACGATAAATCCTTGTTGGAAAGTTTAAATGCCCAAGTCATAGTCTAAGGAATATAGCTGACATCTTGCGCAGCACGAATCCTCAAAAGCAGCCTGCGGCCAATGCCATTAATGTGACCCAGCCTCCCCTGAGAGAGACATTCAGGAGGGAAAAAGGCAAGGGGAGGCCCTGTGAAGAAGCAGCTCTATAAATATGCGCTCTTGCTAAGAGCATGCCTTAAGAGAACACTGCAGGGGCCAAACCCAGGCCATCTGGGGCCAACACAGAGGAGGAACCAGAGAAGCTGGGGTAGAGGAGTCTGCTCTAGGGGGCAAATGCAGGAGCAAAATTAACACCTAGGCCAGGCCAGGCTGACAGGAAGGGTCCAGGGAAGGGACCGGAAAGGAAGCGGAGAATATGGAGACTCAGCACTCTGTACAAGTGCAAGAAAAAGGAAACAAGCTTTCCATTTGCCCCACACGGCTCGCCTTTTCTCCAGTAGAGCCCTGCACTAACTTAATGCATCCTTGGCAGGACTATTTACTTCCTCCATCAGAGGGCATGCACGTAGAGGGACATGTATTCACATCCATACTGCCTGGCCACAAGCAATCTCAGGTACTCTGCCGGTAGTCAGCAAATACTCATTAAATGAAGGACACGCTGACAAAATAAACGCATGCTAAGATCTTAGTTTGGAAATAAAGTTGTGTTCCGGTTAAAGCCTCGCGTGAATTAAACTTCATGAACATCCAATAGTTCACGGCGGCACCCAAATTCTTCCTCTGCTGTTTGACTTTTCTAGCATGTGCTATTCCCAGGTATGTAGGTAGAAATTTGGGAGGGACTAGAAATATCCAATTTGATTAGGAGGGTGGTAGATAAAAGAAAAATAATAATGAAGTAGAGCTGAGAAAAGGAGGAGGCAGGGGCAGGACAGATTCTGAATAAGACTTGATGAAAAAGGTGCAAATTAGATGCAAAAGGGAGAGGCAGAAACTGACATTAATTGCCTGCTCTGTGCCAGTTTCTGTGCCAAGGGCTTTCCCTGCATTATCTCATACATTCCTCACCACAATACAACCAGGCAAATAACGCGGCCCCATTTAGCAAACGCAGAAACTGGAGGCTCCAAGAGGTTAAGTAAATTACTGGGGCTCACAGAGCAGGCAAGCAAGGAAGCCAGGACCCAAACAAGGGCTGTCTGCCCTCAAGAGTGCTCCACGCTGTCACTGGGCGTGAGTCCGGGGCCAGCACTTTTGTAATGAGAGGGGCAGAACAGCTAGATGTGCTTCCCATTTTCTACTTTATCTCTAGGGAAGAAAGTTCAGTGCCAAGTGAGACATGGGGCTTGTAGACATACATAAGCGAGTCCCTAGACAGCCACTTACCTGAATATTTTATCAGAAGGCTGTTCTCCCAAAACCAGGTCAAAGCCCCGCTGAAATATTGTGTAAGGCCAAGGCCTAAAAGGAGAAACATCATTCAATTAAAGTCAACTCCACAAACACTCTCTGAACATCTACTTCGTGCCAGGCACCATGCTGGGTACTGGAGACCCAAAGACACGGAGGCCTCATCCCTGCCCTCAAGGATCCCACTGACGGGAGCTCACGTAAGACCCTGAATGCTGGAGCCAGACCAAGAACAGGATCAACATAAAAATCACCGAACCACTAGGAAAGTGGAATGTAACAGACATGACAACCACAACTACAGAAACAGTAAAATTATATTAAGGTGGACCTCACGTAGCTGTAATTCACGGTCCTTCTGATGTAGATTTAACTGACACTTAGCTTTGCCTCACTTAAAAAAGGAGGGTCAGCATGACTTCTTGGGAAAGACGAAGCCTCTGGAGTCAGACAGTTCTGAGTTCAAACTCTGTTCTGCTGTTGGCTTACTGTGGGCAAGTTAGTTGCCTTGTTGAGTCTAATTTCCTCTTTGGTAAAAATAGAGTCTGTAATAGCTGCCTCCAGACCACTATGAAGATTAAGCAGACCTCGTAGGCCAAAGGCACAGCTCATACAGGGTCCTCGACATGTTCCCCTTCCCTCCTCAAAATGACAAGAAGGTTGACAGGTTCCAGATGTTTTCAAACATTTTAATGCCATTCCTCCAAACAGAAACAGTTGAAATGGTATTTTTTAAATGATTCTTAACTACAAGTCTCCCTTATGAGCTTCTAGGTTCTGTCACTTATAATTGAAAGTAACAAAACTATTTTATTTAAATAGTACATATATCTTTTGACTAACCCAAATGTCTAATCCAAAAAGTATTTACTCATTTGAGGCAGACTTAGGAAAGCCCGCAATTGTGCTGGGTACTAAATATTGTACACTCTGGATGAACTGAGCCCTTGTTCCCACGGAACCCAATGATTGAGGATTTTACTGGAGACTAGAAAAAGTCAGCAGAATAAATTGACATAATTATGATTTGGGGCTAAATCTAATGCTAGGAACCAACCCAGTGGTTGTCAGTGTGGGTGCCATCACCCAAGAGAGTGCATTTGGGGACATTTATGGTTGCTCTCCCACATAACCATTGGACACAACGATTGGAGGACACTGCTGGCATTTAGAGGGCAGGGCTAGAAAGGCTAGAATCGGACAGCGCTCAAGATAGCTCTGTGCAACAAAGCATTTCCGTATGTCCTACAAACTACAGAATGTCTCACTACACATTTACATAGGTTAAAACTTGCCTGTCGTGACCTGAGCCAAGATGCTAACTCCATTTACACATAAGCACAGAGCAGCTTGTACTGCTTTAACCTATGACAAATTTTCTGGGTGCATAACTATCATGTAAATCGAGGGAAGATTATACGTTGTTACTTAGAAATTTTACCAAGAGGTGTTCATAAGTTTGGAAAATCATATCATTGTCTGCAATGCTGCTCACGATCTTTGAATCACCAATACAGCACATCTGGATCAGTGGGTACTGCTCTTGGACATATCGTACATCATATGTTACTTTACTTATTACATTATGGTGAATCTACATTCGGGGCAAGTGTCTGTCAACTTTATTAAATTCTCCTGTTGCAATAGTACCACAGCATTTACACATTAGAAGCTACTCTATCATTATAAATTATTGCCTTTTTAAACAATTTTGCCTCTTTTAATATTGCCTCTTTTAAACACTGTTAAGGCATTACATTTATTTTTGAAATCTTGCGTATATAGATTTTACTACTTGTGAATTTCATGTAAGGGGTTAAAATATTTGTTCTATTTCATGTAAAGGGGTTAAAAATATTTGTCATAAAACAGAGTGTTGAGTCTGACAGGGTTGGACACCACCAACGTAACTCAACTAGTTAGCCAATTAACTAGCCAAAGGAGTCAGTATTTGCAAGGGGAGCTCCTGGGACTATAAACCGAAGTGGCTGGGATGAATGCATTCTTTTTTATGCTTACTATTTATAAACACTTTGTTCTTGGAATTCAATTTAGAAATACCCTGAAGCAACTAGAGTTGGCTCCAAAAAGGACCCCACATTGTATTATGAATAACCCCTGCATCAAATCAACAGCTCTCCCCCATGTGTCTTTCATGTTTGTTCTGTTCATTGGAGGTGAACCCACAGAGAGGGGTTTGAATATGATTCTTTTTTGCTGAACAGCGAGTGGTGGCTTATGAGTTGCTAAAAATTATGCATTAATTGAAGAAACAGTCTAGAATTCATGAGGGGAAAACGTCCCATGTGATCCTTGACACCTAGAAAGGGGAAATACAAAGAGAGAGAGAGAGAGAGAGAGACGTAACTTTATCTCTCTGTTGGGCAAAATAGCATTTTATTTACTATCAGTTTAATAATTTTAAATAACACACATTTTGCCTTCTAGTCATCTCTAGTGCTCGAAACTGGTACGATGTGTAATTAGAGTTAATTCTTGGCATGGGTCCTAGGTTGTTTGAAAATATATGTTGAGGAGCCAAATTTTAGGACTGGCATTGATTACAATGTGAACAATTAACTGCGTAGAAGAACATAAATAAACCTGTATTCAAGCCAGAGGTAATAAATCAATGAGCCCACTGATTAAGCACACATCAGCATGTTGCTAGGTAGGTCAGGTCAAAGAGCCTTCCTGCTCTCGAGGGGCCTGGAGATCGAGAAAGACAACTCAGAATCCAAGGGCGCAGATGTGCAGGGTAGAGCTTGCCCAGATCACAATGAGAGGCAGCAGGGTACATCAATTAGGATGTGGGTTCTGGAGCCAGTCTGCCTACTTCACATTCCAGCTTAGCCACGAATCACTGTGCGATCTTGAGCAAGTCCTTTAATCATTCTGTGTCCCCATTTCCTCACCTATAAAGTAAGGCGGATGGTAACAATTATATCCACTTGGCGAGGTTGTTACGAGGCAGAACTATTTAATATAGCTAAAGGGTTCAGAACAGTGATCTGGCATTTAGTGAGTGTCCTACAAGCATTGGCTACATTAGTTAAATTTAGCAGTTACCCGAATCAAATACAAATATTCTAATAAGAAGGTTTTCAAATTTCTATACAGGAACGAGTGTCTTGCCCTAGGGTGTGAATGCCGTGGCAATACCAGGCTTGAACTCGGGTTGTACATGTATGCGTGCGGCCTGGAGAGGAGGCAATGATGAATATGGGAACACCAAGGCCCCACCCCCACCTCCCACCCAGCGGTCACTTCACAGGACCGTGACTATACCGTGTTGACATTAAGTATAGGGAGAGGGGGAAGAGCATGTGTGAAACAGCGAGAGAAATCAGAGAGGTGGGATTGCCTATTTGATTTATTTAGCAGATATTTATGGAGCGCCTATTGGGTGTGAACTGTGATACTAGACAACAGGAGTTGGGAGAGATTCTTGCCCTCAAAGGAATCTACGGTCTTTCTGAAGAAACACGTCTGGCCAGACAGAAGAGAGTGGAGTAAACGGGAGGAGGGACTGAGTTACAGGAGACCAGCTAAGTGGTACTGCAGTGGTCCAGCAGTCCTCCCGGCCGCTGGGAAGGCTGGGGGTTGGCAGGGCATGGGATGACAGCAGCGGGGAGCTTGGTGCCCATGAGCAGAGAGGCTACGGCGGGGGTGGGGGCGGCATACAGGAAAAGGCAGGGGGTAACACCAGCTTTCAGAGCTGGACCTGAAAGCCCCAAAACCGCTTTGGGGCCGAGTTATCCCTGACCAACTGAAAGAGGGAAGGCCTCTGTGTCAGGGCTGTCTGGGTACAAGTCCAAGTAAGACAATGGAACTGGCCTCACCAGAAAGAGGCCCATCACGGAGACTCTCCTATCCAGGTTTAAATGGAAGTTGCCGTTGGAGGGGGGTGCCTGGAAACTGGGCCCCAAGGCCCTCAAATTGTCCCTCTCCTCTCTTTGTTTGGTTTTTCACCTTTCAGGCTTTATTCTCTCAAAAGGCCAACACCCATGCTGGAGATTTGGTCTCCAGCAGCTGCCACTCCTGTCTTTCCAGGGTCAGGCCATAGAGGAGATGTCTCCCCTCCTCATTAGGAAAACATAATCCATGGAGGAACTGCTTGACAGGTCCCGAATCATGTGAGCAAAGCAGACCAATCTCTGGGGCCAGGGAAGGAGAGGCATCTAAGCAGAGGCAACCCCTGTTGGGTTTTCAGGGCTGGAGCTGGGAGGAGGGTGAATGTCAAACACATTTCCACCCCAGCTTCTACCTGCTTGTGGGGCAAGAGTGCTGCCTCCCTCAGAAGTGGGTGGCATTGCTGAGCAGACTGAGCCAATACGAGTTTTGTGGAAAGAGCACAGGGCTGGGGAGTTGCCCACGGACAGCATCAGGATGGATGTGGGGCAGAAGGTGGAAACCTGCAGTTGGAAAGAAGCTTTACTCTCTTGACTTCAACTCAGAGGTGTGGGCTCCAACATTCTCTGTCCTGCATTGGATAACCCAGTCCCCTCTTGTTAGTTTGGGAAAATTAGCAGAATCAGAAGTCAGGAAAGAGTTGATTTGTTAATTTCTTCATTCTGACAAATCAAGACCCTGAAGACTGTCCTCCTGTGTGGCAGCCATAGACGGCCTAGATTCAGGGTCACAGGCCAGCAGGGGAACCATCCGGAACCATTGCCTCAAGCAGAAACACAGTCTGTGCCGCAGACAAGTCCCACAGTAATGCAAACTGGTATGGTAGAACTATTCGCAATCTTTTATTTGCCTCTTCCTCTCTCCCTGGCTCACACAATACCCAGTTTATGCAGAACCTTTCCTAACCCCGGGCAACTCCCAAACTTTCAGCTACTCTCCTCACCCCTTCCTCTTCTTCTCCAAGACACATCAGTACTCATGGGGTTCTCCCTTTGGTCCTGGTGTTGGGTTGGGCCAGAAGTTGGCTGTGGCCTTGTCTTGACTTGACTGGGTGGGCATTTCTTCCATGACACCACCTAGACCTAAGTGAGTCAGTGAACACTCTGCATGGTCTGCTCCACTGGATGAGCCCTCACACTAGCTCTCCCAGTGCAGAAAGAGACCATTTCTGTTGCAAAAGATTTCAAATTCTGCTTTTCGATCATGTGCAGCCTTCCACTTAACAGTGGCACCTGGAAATGGAGCTTGAAAGCTTTTGGTCGGCATGTCTGGTAATGGGCTTCCTTGTGGAGAGCTCAAAACTCATTGCCTGGGAGGGAGAGGGGGAATAGAGATAGATAGATAGATAGATAGATAGGAGGGAGGGAGGGAGGGAGGGAGGGAGGAAGGAAGGAAGGAAGGAAGGAAATAAGCAGAGGGGATAGAGAAAGCAGAGAGAATACATACATGTATGTATGTACGTATGCGTGTATGTGGGGTGTGTGTGTGTGTGTGTGTGTGTGTGTACACAGTTCAGTGAGGAGAGAGGATGCTTCAGCTGTAGGCATTGATAAATAAGGCATATCATGGAGCTTCTTTTGAACTTATATTTTCCTCCACCTGTCACTAAAGAGAGTATTTTACAAATGAAAATTATGTGTCCATAGTTACATAAAAGCACATCCTTTTAAGCTTGCCTCTGGCCCACATTCAGCTAAGTTTAGGGTGGAAGCATAGTCTCTGAAATTCCAGCCCAGCTAGAGCTACACTACGGGGCTCTGGTTTAGAAGATCATACCCATATGTAATATGACAGGCTTTTGAGCAAACGTTCCTTTCCCTGGCTAGGTAAATGCATTTGCAAGCAGGGAACGGTGAAACAAAGAAAGAACAGAAGTTCATTAAAAAATGCTTCTGGAAAGAAGGTAGTTTGCAAGATATACAGGAGAAAAGGTGAAGAGAAAAATGGTAAAAATGACTTTTCCAGCTATGCCGTTGGCTGAAACATTCCATGCCTCAATTTATCCTAATGATAAGAAGGGGAGATTATTATGTGCCACTGTCTTCACAATCAGTACCAGTTCTGGAAGAAGTAAGTACTGGAACGACTGATGTCTCAATTATTTGCTAAACCCATGGCTTTGTCACAAGTTAAATAATAAGGATAATGATGCTTGATGTATCCATAGGATGCTTTAGGGCCTGGGGGCCCTTGCAGATTTCTTTCTTTACCTGGAATTTCTCCCCCTCTCATTTCTGTGGGTAACTTATACTATTCTTTTAAGTCTGGCTTAAAAATTACTTCCCAGGGGGCGCCTGAGTGGCTCAGTCAGTCGAGCGTCCTACTCTTGATTTAGGATGAGGTCAAGAACTCACGGGTTCATGGGATCGAGCCCCAAGTCGGGCTCTGAGCTGACAGCGCAGAGCCTGCTTGGGATTCTCTCTCTCTCTCTCTCTCTCTCTCTCTGTCTCTGCACCCCTAGAAATAAATTAATTAATTAAAAAATAATTACTTCCCCAAATAGATCTTCCCTGGTGCTCCAAGACTAGGTCATGCCCCTTATTATATAAAACACCCTGCACTTTTCTTCAGAAAACCTATAAATCTAATTAATGTATTATGTATTCAGTTACTATTTGCCCTCATCAGATACAAAGAGCCCTGCCATCATTTTTGCTCTCCCTTCACTGTCTAACATCACGCCATCACAGAACAGGCACTCGGTGAAGAGCCAGATGACATGACAAATGAGGCCAGACCCGGTCTGAGTCTGGGAGGACGCAGTCCCACTGTGCCACACGGCCTCGGGCAAGGCACTTAATTTCTCTCAGCCTCAGTATCTTCATCTATAAAATGTGGAGAAAACAGTAGCTGGAGTCATATATAAATGAGGGTGTATATATTAGCACAGCACCTGCCACACGGAACAAATTCAATGGCTAGTAGCTACGGTCATTATAACCAACACCACCATGTGATGAATAAAATGCATTTCTAACATTACGCTCTACTTAATTTTTTTCTAACGTTACATTTCCAAAAACACAAAACAAAACAAAACAAAAACCACCGTGATAACCGTGGTATATTTTACAAACTCATGTTACCTTTAAGCATGTAAATCTCATGTAAAAACAAATTAAATATTGATACGACTTTATTCATTATTTAATGTCTGTTATTTAGAAGTTTTTATGTAGCAGAATACCATATTTGTAGGTTTACAAATACCAAATTCGTAGGTTTAAAACCCGGCTCTACCACTGACTAGCCCTCTGCCCTTGGTTAAGGTCATGAAATCCTGCCACCAGAACATTCCATGCACTTGCTCCCGTCATGCCCAATCCCATCCTGCCCCCATCTTTCCCTGACATTTCAGTGTCTGGCTCACTGTCCTCTCTGACACTTCGCCATAATTTTTGGTGACTTCAGTAGCCACTAAGATGATGCTTCCAATTCTTAAGCCACTCAGCACCTTGACTTTTCTTCCTAAAGGAGCCTGTCCTCCACCCCTACTCCCATGGTAACGCCTAGACTACCAATGTCTGCAACCCTTCCTTGGTCATAATTTCAGGAGTCCCAATATTTGATCATCACCTCCCACCTTCCTAGATCATTCCTCCTAACACCAGAATTATCTACGCTCCCGAGACTTAAAATCCATTCATCCAACCACCATTTTATTGACCCTCACCAACCTCACGTATTCTCCCCCTCTTCACTTAGATTAAATTCTGTGGCCCGTTATTGGAATCACATGTAACCCCTACTCTCGCCCCTCCACCGCTTTATCATACTTGTCTAAAACACTCCAACTCTGGTTCAGCTCAACGACCCTGTGGCTCCAGTCCTGTCTGCGCAAATGAATGCAGTTGGCAACTGGTATGATCGGTCTCATTTTAAATCCCACACCAGTGACCTCAAGTGGGTTCTGAATACTGCCTACATCACACCACATTTTCCTTGTCTGTTCACTCCCCCACTCTCTAGATCATATTTCAAACCTTCTTCTTTCTCCTCAAAACCTCCAACCCCTCCTCCCCCATCCTTACCCTCGGCTAATGATCTGCTTCCTACGTAACTGAGAAAGCAGAGGCAATCAGATTAAAAGCTTGTACCTCCACATCCACCCACCTACCTGCCTCTTGCCTATTGCTTGGCCCCTCTTCCAGTAATTAGGCACGAACACTTTGTGTTCCATCCAGAATGCTACTATTGCAACTAACCCTCTGACATCTTATAGGCAGTGCGACAGAAGGGAAGGAGTCCTAGGTGGAGGTTACAAATCCCAACTCCCTTCTGCTACTATGACTTCAAGTGAACACGTGTGCCCCACGGTCTCAATTTCTTTACGTGAAAAATGAAAACCATGAGGTATATAGCATATTCCGTAAAACAAAGTATGTAGAAATGATCATTGATAATCTTTGATCATTCGCGTGAATCGGGTTTCTGCAGTTTTATTCTATACTTTGTGTGTATGTGCATGTGTGTGCTTTACAGAAATTAAATTAATTTCCACAGGTAAAACAGTGGAAGCCGGCAGAATTCCTGCCTCCCCGTGGCTCAGTTTTCTTGTCTATAAAATGGGACATTAACAGTACCCACCTGACCAACTGCACAGGATTAAATGATCTAAAATATGTGCCAATTACTCATAATGACCTTGGATATATGGAAGTTCTGAATAAATGCTGGATTTTATATTTCACACATTATCGGGAATGCTGGTTCTAAATGTCGAAAAGGGTTTTTCTTGAAGAAATTTTAGATATAAAATGATTTTGAAAATGGCAATAATGAACAAAATGTTGAGACTTCCTGCCCCCCCACCCCCCGCAATTTTAGAAGAATACAGCCTTGAAAAAAAGGGGCAATAGGCAAAGACAAAGGCACAGTATGATGGTGAATTTTATGTGTCACCTTGATTGGGCCGCAGGGTGCTCAGATATTTGGTTAATCCTTATTCTGGATGTTTCTGTGAAGGTGTTTCAGATGAGATCAACATTACAATCAGTAGACAGAGTAAAGCAAGTTGCCCTCCCTAGTGTGGGTGGGCCTTATCTGATCAGTTGAAGGCCTGAATAAAACAAAAAAGCTAAACCTTCCTTTGAGTTAGTGAGATCGCCTCTTGCCTGATCAACTTTGAACTGAGACATTAGTTTTCTCCTGCCTTTTGACTCGAACTGAAACATTGCCTTTTCTTGGGTTTTAAGCCTGCTGGCCTTCAAACTGGAACTACATCATCAATTATCCTGGATCTCAGGCCTTCAGATTTGGACAAAAACTATACCATCGGCTCTCGTGGGTCTCCAGCTTGCTGACTACAGATCTTGGGACTTGTCAGCCTCCATAATCACATGAGCCAGTTCCTTACAATAAATCTTTTTTTCTATATTTGTGTCTGCAGCTTCTAGGTTCTGTTTCTCTGTAGAATACTGACCGATGCATACATATAAACACACACACACATACACAACTCTAGAATCCACGCTTAACCTTTTTGTCAACACAAAGCATTTCAGGGGGACACAAGCATGGACCCTAAGTAAGGCAGGAGACATCATTGCCTTGACCCTGAACACCTGCCTTATGGAGAGAGAGATACATGCCTGCCTCTATAACTCAGGGGCCATCACAGAAGGCAGACGCAGAGTCTATCTGCCCTCAGATGGAGAAAGTTGGCGCAGAGATTTGGAGTTCCCCTGTATGTTCTGGGATCGAGGCTAGTATAAAGTAGAGAAAGAAATCTTGAATAGGTCAGAAAAAAGCTCGTAATAATAGCTGCCATTTGTTGAACATTTGTCACATGCCAGGCAGGCACAGCTACCCGGAGAGCTATCCAGCCTACGGTTACTATCCCCATGTTGTAAAGGTAAACAAAGGTTCAGCAGGGTTAAGTAAGTTGTTCAAGGCCACACAGCTAGTAAGGGGCATAGGTGAGTGTTATCACGGACAGCACAGCCCACACTTTCTCCCACACCTTGCTCCCCCTCCTCTCCATCAGAGGCACAAGGATGCTGGAGAGAACGTACAAAGACAGCATTGCGTCTGCAGGCAGGGATGCTACTGGGTGCTGGTCTGGCCTGCCCACCACTGGCTTCCAGGTGCAGTGACAGGTGGTGCAGGTGCTATCTATAGCTCACAGGAGGGATCCCCTGCTTTCTTTCCCGTGTTTGTGTGGGGCAATTCTGACATACACCAAGTGGTAAAGTCACTTGTTTATCTGTCTTCCTCTTTTTTTTTATTTACTTTTGAGAGAGAGACAGAGAGAGCAAGAAGGGGAGGGGCAGAGAGAGAGGGACACAGAGAATCCAAAGCAGGCTCCAGGCTGCGAGCTGTCAGCACAGAGCCTGACGTGGGGCTCGAACCCACGAACCACGGGATCATGACCTGAGCCGAAGTCAGATGCTTAACCAACTGATCCACCCAGGCGCCCCAATCTGTCTTCCTCTTAAATGTTCTCTCATTGACCCAACTACTGACTTTCCTTTCTCCTTGCATCTTTTAGAAATGACACTTAGTAGAACGGCTCTCACACTTTGGGGTACATCAGATTCATCCTACATATGGGATAATAGTTGTCAAACTTTAGTTGCTCTCATTTCACATATCTAAGGTGAAGCCAAGCGTCAGTATTTTTAAAAAGTTAGGTGGGTGATTGGAAAGCACACAATAGGTTGAGAATCTCTGACCTGATATGTGCCCGCTCACACCCCAGCCAACCTTTACGAATCAGTCCGGCATTCTGTAAAATACAACTGCCATAAAAACAGAAATTGCAACCTAGCCCAAGAATTCCCTGGAACCTGCTTTTAAATTTCTGAATAATAATGAGAGATGAAGCATACTGAGTTCTTTCCTGTCCCTTTTCCTGATGAATTAAGATATCCCAAATCTCATTACGAGTACACGAGATGTACATTTGTTTTGTTTTGTTTTTTAACTGTCAAGTCATTTTGACTTCAGTGAATCAACATTTGCATTAAAAGAGTATGCAGCATTGAGATTTTCATGCATTCATAAATGCATTCACAGGGACAGATGTCCCCCCCCCCATAATACACACACACACACACACACACACACACACACGAGCCCATGTTCCACAAGCACACACATTCACAAACCCTCACGCTTGGCCACAGCCAGCTGCAAAAATTGCTTTGGGGGAAGGGGAGTCAGATGCCTGGCAGGGCTCACAATGGCTCTCCTCCTCCTCCTCCTTCTCTCTTTACCTCCTGGCAGCTGCTCTGGACACTGAAAGCCGACGTGCAGGACGGGGCCGTGGAGAGCAGGGTCCCTTGTAGAGGAAATCAGCACTGGGTCTCCCATCACTCACACAAGTCACCCCACGGTCCAGCTTCTGAGGGTGGCTCGAGTCAGGCAGACCGCGGTGTGAGTCCAAGGCCTAGATTTGAGGTCCCTGCCAGCCCTGTGAAACTGACCAGATATTTAACCTTTCCACATCCCTCTTTCTTTTACTGTGAAATGGTGGTAATAATAGCTGCCTGTTACTTACAGGGCTATAAGCAGATTAAATGAATGAATAAATACCGTTTCAGTACAATGACTGAAGTACAGTTGTCCTTTCCAAATGGAAGCTCTCTCCCTCCATTTCTCTCTGGCCTCTGAATCCGAAGGCTTGGTTGATTTTTACCCTGGGCTAATGCAGCCGGGGTTTCAAGTTCAATCCTTCTGAAAGCTTGTTAGTCTCGCTTACCACTGTCCATGGGCACAGCCTGGGCCGCGTGTCCCCGGACACCCATCTTGGCTCACAGATGAATCGGACCCGAGCTTGGTAATGGATCCGTCCAAATCCATCTCTGTGTGAGAGAAGCAGTGCGGCACCTATTCACCACGGAGGGTGACCTCCCTGTAAAAGAGGAGGGTGCAAACCTGGGGTTCCCTCCTCCTCCAGAGATACCTGCATTCAATTCCCGTGAGAAGGTAGGGGGGAGCCAACAGCATTAACACAAAAGAGAAGAGAAGAGGCAGAGGAGGCCTAGGTGAAAAGGTAGCTTCCTATCTGCCTATGATTTTGCGTCAAGAGAAACTGACAGTGTAAATGAACCAGAGAAGAATCACAACGATATCCATCGAGGACCTGTATTTAGTATGGAGCTTTTACCCCTTCCCCAACGTCCTTTCCTATCTCCTAGTTTCTTTCAGTTCTACTAATTTGTTTCACGATAAATTCAATTTCTCCTTCACATATTCATTTATTTATTTACTTGAAACATATTAATTATCCAAGTGCCATGTAAAAAACAGTTTGCTAAACACCGTCAAGGGACACAGAAATGATTAATACACGTTCCCTGCCATCAAGGACTTCATTAATGTAGTGAGTCATTCCTTGAGCAGTTATTACACACCTCTGAGGAGCCAGGCATAATGGGGTGTGCTGGGACACACAGATCAAAGGCTGGGTCCCTGTTCCAAATCATGGTCTGAGAAGAATGACAAGTAAACAATCCACGGTGTTTGGTTTGTCAATTTTTATGGCAGAGCAAATAAAAGCCATTGTTTATTGTGCATTTACTAGTAGTCAATGAACCAAGTGCTTGCTGCTTACTACTTCATGTAATTCTCATACAAATGCATAGGCATTCTATTAAACCCATTTCACAGATGGGGAAAGCAAGGCTTAGGAGGGTTCAATAACGTTAGCCAAACTCTCACAGCTAACACATGGCAGAGCCAGGGCTCAGGTGTGGCGTTCTCAGATGTCCCGGCTCTTGCTAGGACCTCAGTGGATCACCTCCACCCTGCTGCTTCCAGAGAAGGCGGGGGGCACTGAGCGGCACTGGCTGCAAGGGCGAACCCACACAAGTGTCCACATCCCCAGGCAGACGTGAGAAGGCAAGACTGAAAAGGCTGAGCTTCAACCGTGAGCTTGGGCAAGATGTGCAGCAGGCAGCTAGACAAGCAGGGCTGACCTTGCCCAGAGAGGGGAGCACAGAGATGGAGAGTGGGAGCGAAAATAGAGACCACAGGAGCAGAATAGAGGTAACACCGGCCCCTGATCAATCATTCACTAGACCCATTCATCCCTGCTTCAGCGATAAGATCACCGAGGCTCAGAGAGGTTACATGGCCAAAAAACCATACGGAAGACAAGCGAGGTAAGATCATTCGTTCATTCGTCCACATACTTATTCAGCAAATATGTATTCACTGGCTGGCATGGGCCAAGCTCTGTGTTCCGGGGATACAGATGTGAACAAAAGCAAAGATGGTGAGGTTCTGCTTCATGGAGTTTATACTCATGAATAAATATAATCACAGTTGAGGAGAAAGCTCTGAAGGAAGGAATGCGGTCTTGAGTGTGTGTGGTCAAGGACAGCCTGTCTGAGAAGGGGAAGGTTAAGCCCTGCGCTAAGAGGAATTTTACATACAAATTGCATCATGCCACTCCCCTCTGTTAAATTCCTGTCCTGGCCCTCAAGGCCTTCCTACACGACCTGGCCCCCTGCTTAGCTCTGGCTGGCCAACTTCATCAGTAACCTCCACCTCCCTGCTTGTTACTCTACAGTCAGGTTTCTGGAATGGGCCGGGATCATCCAGGGCGAGTGAGGCCTGGAGCCTCTGCCCCTCCCCCCTGCTCTGGCCGGTACCTTCTCATCTCTCAGCCTCCAAGGCTCCAGATTTCAAGTGACCCTGCCCTTCCCTCCCGTTAGCCATCCTTGATGAGCCGTCTGTTTCCCTCACTCTACTTCTCACGGCCTGTAAGTATTCTGGGACATGTTTGTTTTATTGTTTGTCCTAGTGCCTTCCCCACCAGAGTACACATGCCTTGAGGGCAGGAATCCCCAAGGTTTCTGCAGCCAGTGGCAGAGCCTAACATACGGCACGAATGTCATTCCATGGGGAAAGAATGAGTGAATGAGTTGGGTGATTACAGATCAGCAGAAGTGTGTGACATTAGAAACAGCAAGGTCTATGTGTGTGGTGTCTGTGTGTGTAAGAGGGAGGGGGGGAGAGAGTGATTGCCAGACTGAGTTTGACGTTTCAAGGTAATAATTATAATAGCATCATCAACTGACAATAAGAGCAGAGACAAAATACATAGATACTTCCCTTAAGGCAGAAAAGGAAATGAGAAAAATGATATGGAAAGATAACAGGGTCAAGGGACCACCTAACATTTGAATAAGGGATAGAAGTTGGCCAGGCGTAATAGTAGATGCAAGAGAGAGTCGGCGGAGGGGCAAGACTCTACGGAAAGCGAGCTGAGTCGAAAGGACAAATCGAGGCAGAGTTCAGCTGTGGCACTGAGGACACAGCCACTTTCCAAAAGGGCAAAGATGAGGAGAAACCGCACGCAGACACAAGGAGGGCAAGGACCCTGAGCCACAGAGCTCTGACTTTGCTAAGTGAGATCTGAAGTTATGGGCTGAGCATCAGAGCCAGGATAGAACTGGATGATTGAGGACGGGGAAGAGGGTTCTGGCCCATGACGAGAGATGAGTAAGAAGACTATGACGTTGCTCTGAGTCCCTGGCTAGAATTCCAGAAGGACTACCCATTAGCAAGTTTCTTCAGGATTCTCCCCAGCTCGAGGAAGCCCCAGAACAGCACAGAAACAAACAGAAACAGCCATTATAAAGCTTGGAGCAAGCTAGGCAGGTGGGGCAGTGGGAAAAAAGGGTAGGGATTTGGGGGTGATTGTGAATGTACTTTCATAAATGGCTCATGTGAGGTCTAGGCTAGCTCAGGATGCATATAGAGCCAGGAGAGAGACAGGGGAGGATACTGAAAAACGAAGTCCAAGAGTAGACTATTTGGGAGGATGGAATGGGACAAGGAGAGGCTAGGGAGGCTGTGAAGAACTTGAGTTCGACGGCCTAATCGTGAGATGCTTTTAAAATACACTGCCATCAAGCAGTGGCTCTGCCGGCCATCACCTAAAATCGAGAAGAACCCGAAGATACTGGTGACCTGAGACATCAGTTAGAAGGACAATTAACATGTATGGTTCTTCATTTGTGCATTCATTCAGCAAAGAGCTACTGAGGGCTTACTATGTGTCAAACACCATACTCATCATTGGGGAAGTGGAGTCAAGTAAGACATAGCCCCCTCCTCAAGGACCTATATAGTCTAATGAAGGAACCAGGTAAATCAGTGGGTTAATTGGCTTCTATGGGGAAGCAGCAGGAGGAAGGCAGAGAGCAAGGTTCCAAAACCAAGGCTTTATCAACTGCATGTATTCCAGGAAGTAATCACAGCCGTGCGAACTGAGGGCAGATGAATCACGGTGACTACTTCTCCAATCCCATTCAGTGACTGCTGAATGCATCTAGTACAACAGCTGTTCTCGGCCACGGCGGCATCAGAATCCCCTGGAGAGCTTGCTGAAATTCGAATGGCTGGGCCCCACCTCAGAGTTTCTGATTCAGGAGGTCTGGGATGAACTGGAGAATGTGCATTTTAGCAAGTTTTTAGGAGAAGCTGATGCTGCTGGCCTGGGAATCACACTCCGAGAACCTGTACTAAGGGCGTTAAGCTTCACTGGGCGTCAGAATCACCTTGGGAGCTTTCAACCCCACGACTGCCCCAGAGATGTCCGATTTAATAGGTCTGATATGGGGTGTGGCCATGGACATGTTTCAGTACACCCAAGGAGATTCTAATTTGCAGCCCGGCTAGAGAACAATAGCATTGCTTTGTGACCGGCACTGCGAAAGATGCCCAGAACACAGAGCACAAAGACCTGGCCTAGGTCATAAGGAGTTCAAGGTCTAGAGGGAGAATTACACATATGCATATATTTACATAACGAAAGGGAGGTGAGCAGTGGACGTTTGGAAAAGTGCAGGGCGAGGCTGAGGGCAAGCGGGAAAAGCTAGAGTTGAGGAGGAGGAGGTGGGATTTGGAAAGGAGACTGGAAGAGAGGAAAGGTTGGACTCTTCCGGGGTGGTAAAGCGGAAAAGGAGCAGTGGTGATGTCAGGACAGGTGAAGTTTGATGACGTCCAGGTGGGGGTGGCTGCAGTCCAGGAACAGGAGAGAGCCTGAGAAGGCGCTTTGCTGGATAAATGCAGGTGGCCCGATGTGGCTGATGTGCCAAGGACATGGAAGGTGAAGCCTTCGCAAGGCGAGGCAGGTCAGGAGGCAGGACGCGGGCCAGGCCGAGGCTCTGGGCCCCCCAGTGGGTCTCGGGAAGCCCCTGAAGAGCTCCCCACGGTGGCCCTGGTACCCTCCCTGGGCTCTCTCCCTCACCTCACAGTCACAGCCTCCCCCTGAAAATCATCACAGCCCCCTGCTTTTTCTTGCTATTTTTCATGTAAAAGACAGATAGGAAAAAAGCAATTCGGTGCCTCAGTCTTGTTAGACTCGCAGTAGATTTCAATCCTCTTTACTTATTTATGGACCTATTTTTCCCAAGTGCTTCTTTTCCCTGGTATATTTGTAAACACCATTTTTATTCCTCTTAATCCGTTTGGCAGCATTAACTCATTCTGCACTCACGGCCCTTATCTTTCCCATGAAAAATGTTCACAGACGTGGTTAAAATTCACAGATTTTTCGTCTTTCCCAAAACTTTTTCTGATTTGGGGCTTGGGAATGTTTCCTTGCCTAGGCCAGGTTTTGCTGAAGGCAACTCACTCATCAACGCAAGATACGTTTCCTACATTTTGCATCTCAGTGCCCCCGCGCTGTGCACACGAGCTTTTCTCACACGCGCACTTAAAGCCTGGAAAGTATTCGCTCTGACCTTGGACTTGGGCACAGTGGTTGGGCAGCCTTGGGCCTCTGGACTAAACAAAAGGTTTCAGATCCCCGTGGCTATCCCTCCTGCATCTCCTACCAGCCTGAGATCCACACACACAAATGACAGCTGCTGGGCCTGCCCCTGTCGGATTGTGCCACTGTAGAATGTTCCAGCCAGAGCGTAATCCATTCTGACTGCCAGTGGAGACTTGAGGAAGTCCAGTGATTGTAACGGCCCAGCCAGAGGCAAGATAGAGAAAGACACAACAGCGGACGGGGGCTGTCCTCCGTGCCTCATTGATACCGTGAAAGCTCTGTGATTTCTGGGGTCTTTTAGCATTCTCCAAGATGGGGCCTTTATTCTCCCTCCACACTGCTGGTGCAGCGGCCAGGAACAAAGGCCGAGGCTCCGTAATTGTTCAGCACAGACAGCAAGGAGAACGGAGTGTTTGAGAGTGCCATTCTGCAGCATTTGGCTTTTGATTTCCTCTCTCTCCAATTTAAGTGATGGGGGATGGTAAGCATCGCTCTGGGGAAAAGGAAATGGAAGGCCTTTACCTCCATTAGAACCATCCAGAAATGAGACTCATTGCCCGGCTGTGAGGTTGCCATCATTGCTGAAAGCTGACAGGCTGGAGCCTTACTGGGGATGTGGAGATGATCACAGACTTCTGGGAAAAAAACTGGATTTTAGGAGACCATAAAACCCAGTACTGAGAGGCCACATCCCTTACCCACCTCCACCGCCACGTGTCCACTGAACCACTGTGAGCCTCAGCTCCCAAACTGCAGAGATTTCAGAAGACAGGACGCTTGCTGCCTCCTCGAGCAGAACGTTCTATTTTGAAACGGTGTTAAGCATTCAACGCTTTTCTTATCTGAATTAAAATCTGCTTCCTTCTCATTTGTACCTATTAGTCCTGGGCCTGGCTCTCTGGGGCAAAACCGAGCAAGGCTCACTTTCTTGCTACAGTTATTACCATGTGCTCCCTTCACTTCTCCTCCTTCTGCACTGAGCACCTCCAGGAACTTTACCTGACCGATCTCCAGTCACTCTCATCTGGGCGCTGTCCAGCTTGTCACTGAATGGCCCTGTTCTAAACCTTGAAGGCTGTGACTGGCCAGACCAACACACCACAGAGCAAAACTCACAAAGCCTCCTGACGACCCTCTCGCCCCACTCGGCCCTTTTCTGCACACTCTGATCCCACCAACCTGGTGCAAGGCCACCTTAGGCACAGCGTAGATAAGAGCTGTCACACTCCTCACGAGTTTGGCACCTATGTCAGAGGCGGATGGGAACGTCCACGTTCTTCCCACTCTGCCCGCTGTTGTGCACGTTCTGGGCCACCAGCCGGATACCCACATCAGGACCCAGGCACTGGGAGTGTGGCTGCTGATGGAGCACACCTGGGCCCCCCCCCACCCCGGGCCCTGCCCTCAGCTGAGGGAGCTGCTTTGCCTTACGTAGGCCCCTGTCTCAGGGCAGCTCACATCTAGGGATGGGCCCGTGTGGGGACCAAAAGTCCAGGCCCCTGGCCTCTCCATTTGGGACATCTCTAAAGGGCTGTCTCAGCTCCTGGAGGGCTGGCAGGGCCTCTGTTGTCACTGCCTGACAGGGGAGCATCTCCCCCTGCCTAATCTGCTTCTCTCAGTCCGTCACGGTTGTTGCCCCTGAGGAGAATCTCCCCAGAATCCGGCCTGCACGCAAACCCTGCCTTGGCCAGTTTCCTGGGGAGCCCTCCTCTCCCACACAGGCTTCGAGTCCAGCTTTCATGCAGTGGTGGGAAAGTAACAGTGTGCCCGCAACTTCCCTAAGTTCTCACCTTCTGCTTCGCACCTGGGGACTTCTGCCCTCAGGACACCTGTCTGGCCTGGAGAAATCGTTCTGTGCACACCAAAGGCCCTCTCTCACTTTCCCCTCCTAGGGGCAAAACAAAGCCTGGATAACATGAAATGCCTTTTCCTGGGGCAAGTAAATCTCAGTGAGGAGAACCCAGAGCCCCCCCTCCCCGCTCCCCCCACCCGGCTCCCGACTCCCACCTCCATTAACCTGCAGAGAGTCCTGTCCCTGTTCTGCACTGTTCTGTCCTGGGCTGCCCCGCCCACCCTGCTTTGTCATGCTTCTCTTCCCACCCCCGGTCCTTGGTCCCACTCTTCCCGGGTCTCAAGACCACCGCAGGTCTTGCTTCTGCCGTATGATCCCTGCCCTCAGCAGCCACCACACCCTCACATGCTCTGGCAGTTACAAAAGAGTAAGGAGTCTGCATTGGGCTGAGTGGCCCAGAAGACCTGAAGCATGAGCTCCTGCAGTCGCCATTCCCCTCTGCCGCTCCCTGGGGCCTGCCCCAAGCCGGGTCCTCCTGTGCACCTCGGTCCTCTGCCCAACGCTCTGGGTGCCAAAAGTCCCCCTACTTGGATGGGTATCAGCTGCTCCATCCTGTCCCTTGGGGTACAGCTACCTGGCCCCTGTTCTCCATCAGCTGGGCTCGTTTACTTCCAAATTGTAATCTTGAGCTCTTTCGTTGCTTCCCTCTCTCCAACACGTTCTCTTTTTTCTTTCTATCCATTCCATCTGAATAAAGAGGGCCTAACACGCCTGACGAAGACGGGGCATTTTCTCCTCTCGCTGCAGACATGGCCAACCCCAACCTTCACCTTGAAGCAAGCCCGGATAAGCTCAGCAGGCCTGTGAGCCGGGGGGACTGGTTGACAGGGATGGCAGCCGAGATCCGGCTCCCAGCACCGCCTCTGAAGCTGATGCTCAAACCTGCTCTTTTGTCCCTTAGAAGGACTGTCTCCCTGTATGAACACCTTCCAGCTTCTTTCATGTTCCCGGGCTTATCTCCCGCCCATTTGTCCTCACAACATCTGCACTCTCTACGGACGGCACAGTCAGGAAGATGACAGAACCGTTGCCAGGTCCAGGCAGGAAACAAAGCTGAAGACGGTGCCAAACCACAGGAAAGGAGTTGTTATCTCTTCATAAGAACCGATACGAAATCACTAGTTAGAAAGCAAGGTAGAGCGACGGAGAACACGAATACCGAGAAAGGGGACCATGACGATGCAGACAGTCCCAGTGAGTGTGTATTATGCCTGACGTATACAGCTCTGGGGGGGGGGGAGGGGGGTGCACGGGGGTGAGGAATAGGAGGGGGCGGTACCTTCACCGTGCAGAGACACCAGAAGACCTTCTCTAGCTCTTTGGGGTCAGAGCGAAGTAAATGCTTTGGAAGTGGACAGAAAGGGATAGCTCAAAATAATTTATTTACTTATTTTCTGACCATGCCTGTATTCTCGAGGCTACCAGGATGCATCAGGTCTTTGGTTCATGTCACTCAGGGCAATCTCATGGTTAAGGAGTTCAGAAGCCAGATGACGTGAGTTCAAAAGTTCAAAACATGGCTCTGCCCCTTATCACCTGGATGCCCTTAGGGAAGTCGCTTTACCTTTGGGTCTCCTTCCCTTCCCTGTAAAACAATGATAATAACCATAGTCACCTTATGGGATACTAATGGTAAAACAGTACCCACCTCACAGGACTGCTGAGAGATTAAAGAATTGATAAATGTAAAGGCCTTCTAGTGGCAGACACGTGCGAGGCACGCTGAAAATGTTTACTGGCATCACCCTTACCTGCTGGACTGGCCTAAATTGCCTCCTACATTGCTGGCTGTACCACCATCTAGCGGGGGGCCGTGCGCACCTTCTCTCTTGCCTGGGCAATGTCTGCAGGTCAGGGACATCATTAAACATCCTACAACACACAGGACAGCTCCCAGCCCCACAAGGAATTGCCAACCTAAAATGTCAGGAAGTGCTAAGTTTGAGAAGCCCCGATCGTCTGCAGGAGTCATCAAACTTTTTCTGTGAAGGGCCAGATAATAAATATTTTCGGCTTTGCAGCCATATGGTCCCTGTTGCATTTGTACTCAAGTCTGCCTTCGTAGCAGGAAAGCAGCCATGGACAATATACAACCAAATGAGCACAGCTGGGTTCCAATAAAACTTTATTTACAAAAACAGGTGGCAGGCCAGCTTTGGCTTGAGGATGACAGTTCGCAGATCCCTGCATTAATGCCTCTTACGCCTTCCCGAAATACCATTTCCATCATCCCATGCCCTGCTCAAAATATATTCTGTGGCTTCCCATTTTCTACTGTGGGAAATCCAGACTCCTTGTTTGAAATTCAAAACCTTCTGGTCACTGCCCGCCCACCTTTCACACTTTTCCTCTATGCCTGTCCTATCAGATCCACTGCCTATCACTCTATTTCCCGAACAGGCCATGGGCATTTCTGCCCCCTCTCCTCACAATCTGCCCATATGAACTTGCCTATCATGAAATTCCTCTTATTTGCAGGTTCTTTCCTTCTCATCCGCCCTCCTTCTCAACAGGTGCCTAATGGCAATGGCAGTGGTTGGAAAGATGTTGGCAATTGTCAAAGGTAATGGATTGTCCTAGAGGAAGGCTGTAGCTTTGGGAGTTGAGAGGAACCGCTGGGTTTGAGAGAGATTTCTGAGAAGAACAAAGAGGATCTGGGGGCTAACAGGGTGTGTGTGAAAGAGAGAAAGCAGAAGGTAATTGTGGGAGGTGGGTCATGGAGAATGACCCCCAAGTTTCTCATATGGGAGACCAAGTGATTGTTGATGCTATTTCTACAATTCTTCACACGAGAATTGTAGGAGTTAGAGCAGGGATCAGGGCAGGTGTGGGCTTCATGTTCCATTCTGGACAAGTTAATTTGAGATACTTGTAGGAAATCCATGAGCAAATATCCAGAAGGCAGTTGGAAATGGAGTCTGAAACCAAGGAAAGAGATTCGTGCTAGAGATACAGATTTAGAAAACACAAGCGTACAGATCACGTTTGATTCTCTGGGAGAGGGGCAGATCACCCCGGGAAAACAGGCAGTCTAGTAACAGAAGGGAATCAAGGACCCTGCCAAAACCTCCACGAAGGGGTAGGGATTGCCGAGGGTGCTATTGGGAAAAAAACACAACTTTCTTTTCAGATGCTTAAAGGTTTGACCTTTGTCCAGGACACTTTTAATGTGGGGAAAGCTAAAGACCAAGGTCTCACTTGAGGTTATTTGCAAAGTAAGAGACATTAAAAAAAAACAACCCTCTTTTCCCTAGGTATAATAACAAAGCAATTTCCAAATTAATTCCTGACTCCTTCAAGAAAACTTGGCTCTGGGTATAAACCTACATTCTATCCAAATCTAAATGTTTTTGAGAGTCTCCAACTGATATTAATTCTACCCTTGGATCTGAAGATCGGAAGCAGCATTTATTCCTTGAAGGGATCTAAGAAATATAATTTTATTCGCCTCTCTGCACTCTTCAAAGATATTCTGGTATGAAGATCTTGGAAAGTTTTCAGAGTTGCAGTTAATAATTACATGTACCTTCATATGTCTGGTACGAATACACCGTCATGGCTAAACATAGGGGGCGAGAGGAGTAACTCTCTGATGAAGGAAAACAAGCTGCAGCATCATGAGGCAGGGCCCAGATGCGACTTGCTGTTTACACAAACACACACATTCTTTTGTCTGTTCAGAGGAGGCTACAGTGATTGATTTTATGTATAAGGAACATTGGCTGTGATAGTCACTCTTTTGTTAAAACCGCAAGGCTTCGAACAATGGGATGTATGCAATGTCTACAATTATCAAGGTTGACGTTTCACCAACCGAGAAGTCTTAAGCACTTTCTAGGCTGAAACCCAGGAGTACAAAGAGGTACTCCCCAATTTTGGCTTTGTCCTGGCCTTCTACGGAATCGGATTTGGGAAAATACATGGGCCGCTGCTGTCCTCGCATAGGGTTGTAAGCGTGACAGGGAAGAACACTGGAGTAAGACCATTCATTTTTGGTGTTTGGGATTTGTATTACCTTCTGATTGACTCCAGGTTTATGCATTCAATCTACTCTTACTTAGCAACTTTTTATCCAGCTGTCAAAAGCATTAGATCTAATCACTGGCACTTTCTTTACAGAACAGTAAACTCTGCAAGGAGAAATTTTTTCTCCTTTTCAGTGGTGGCAAAAGAGCCAATTAAGCTTCATCCTGCAGAGGTACAATGGCCTCACAGACAAAACATAAACCTAGCAACTCCATTAAACTTTTGCATTCGTATCCCTGGAAAAATGAAATAGGCAAAGATGATGTCAGCCACTCCGGGTCTCCAAGGTTCACTCGCTGTTTCTAAAGCAAGAATAGGTGTGGCCCCTTCCCTCCTGTTTATTTCTTCTCCCTTCCTACAGAGCACAGGGGGAGGAGGAAGAAGAGAAAAGAAGAGAAGGGGTTAGCCAGGACCATGATTTTCACCAGTAATGGACGAATAATGGCTCATTCCAGGAAGACAGGGAAAATGAGCTAAATTAGAAAACATTTCACAATGCCAGGCCTCAGCATCAAGTTGAGCCAAACTCAGTCCGGCACAGCGATTTCCCACCTCCCAACTGTGACTGCTCGTGCTCAAAGCTCCAATTATATCAGCCTGAATGCTTCTCCTAAGACGGCCCCTTCTCTTGTCCGCCTCCCCCTGCCCCCATCCACAGCGCCCTGGCTCCAAAAGGCAGTTTTGACTGTCAGTGCCTTTGGGCTTCGTCCCCTCCCTCAGCTTCCTTGAGCCGCCTCTCTCTTCTTCCAGCTTCCTTTATTAAAAATGCTAATGCTACCATTCTCTGCCTGGATTTCCGAAAAATGCAGCATAAAGGAGCTGAGGCTGGAAGGAAACACGAGAGCAGAGATGATCAGAACCAAGGAGTAGCTTTTTATCAGGCTGTCCCTCAGCTGACGCTCCCAGCCCAGAAGGCAGTGAACGCACAGCAGGAGGAGGGAGAAGAAGCTGCAATTTTTTTTTCCTTTTAAAATTAAAAACTCTAAAAAGAGAAAATGCTGTCCTTGTAACTTGGGCAGGGACTCGCAGCTTTTGTTCTCTTTGTCGGAGTGGCAAATTTCGTCTTCTACTTTGGAAGAAGAGAGAGGAAGAGCAAAGGCCCGGAAACCTGGACTACGCCAGGTATCAGAGAAAGACGAGGAGGGGGATGGGCGGGCGAGAATAACCAGAGAGGAAAGCAGGCAAATCAAAAGTGACTGTGAGGATGAGGGGACAAAAAGCAGCAAAAGGGAAAAAGCAAAAAAAAAAAAAAGGGAAGAAGAGCCTGGAATGGATATAAATGAACAGGAAGGAACCCAAGGAAGGGCAGAGGACACAGTCGAGGACCAATGCAGAACTGCAGTCGTTAAGGAACTGTGAAAATCCCAAATAGAGAAAACTATCTAGATAATTCCTCGGGGGTCAGTGTCATGAGGTACCTCTCCAGAAAGCTCCACCCAATCCAAATTTACAGAAAGCTGACCCTCCCTGCACCGGCCAATACATAAATATCAACATTGCATTTTCAGCCTCGCTTCTTTCTCCTTATCACGTTTCCTACCTATGTCCCCTAAATAACTTCCCTGCCCTTTCCTCTGACATTTATACCACTTAGATATTAACAGATGACGCCACATCCCATTTGCACTTGCTTTAGCCAAATTACACACTGCATGATTGTTCTTTTCATCTCTCCCTGTAAACTACACCCTTCACTGCCATAATTAGTTGTGGTGCTGTTCCCCAGAGCACCTCACTTCTCTGTGCTTCAGGTAATAAAACACCTTCATCATTTCAATCACGGAAAGTGGAGTGCAATAATGGGTGGCTGCCCAAGGCTGGGAAGAGACAGAAGTGTATGTAGTGGAGAGGAAATAATACAGAACTGAGACTCAGGAGACAAGATCTCTAAGCTAACTCCTCCCGCTCATCAGGGGTGTGGCTTGGGCAGGTTGTAAGTTGGGCTGAATTCCTGCCAAAGCCCATATTAACTCGGACAGTCTAAGATCGGGTCTTCATTAACTCTGCAGTAGAGAGACCGTGGAGGCACCTGGACTTCGGGGGCTGGTGGACTTGGGTTCAAACCTCGGCTGTACCACTGACACGCCTTTCAGATTCCTCTGATTGTTAGTCTCCTCAGAGATAAACTTGAGAAAATAATGCCCACCTTACTGGGGTCACCGCATGAAGTAAGGAGAGGTTCCTGGACTTGCCGCACTCCCCGTGCCCCAAATGACAAAATAATTTTCACAGCTCTTCCAGGTCCAAAGAAGTATTTACTAGTTTCATTTATTAAGTAGTTAGGTCCAAACAATTTAAGTATTAGTATTATTGACCTCCTAACAATTCAGCGGTTACTTGAAAAAAAATGAATACTAAATTCTAAATTCTAAATTTCTAAATTGAAGGTAGAAAGTAGGGTATCTGACAGCTATCCCTGTTTCTGCTCACGGAGCCCCTGTAAGATTGCTGTGGCATACCACATCCCTCCGTGTGTCCTCGGGGAACCAAGGAAGTAAAGTGTAGGTAAAGCCCTCGACAGGCAGAGAGAAGTGACAATCAGATCACTACCTCAGCGTCTAACCTGCACCCACAGGAGTGAACTGAAACAGATCCCCACCAGAATCGTTTGCTTCTCCACACTGTTAAATACCGGTTCTGGGGAGCTGAAAGATAACCGGAGAAGTAACCTCCTGGGTTGAACCCCGCATTCAAGGAAAAACATACACTCTGAACACCGTGAATGAGAGCCACAAAGACAAGCTTAGAGAATGAGAATTCTGCATCCAAACTCATTAAGGACCCGTGGCTGGACCCCTGAGGCCCCTGCCAAGAAAAGGCAGACTAGATGAGGATCAGAAAGGATCCTTCTCAACTGTCTAGAATGAAATGGCAAAAGAAAACCTTGTCTCTCTTCCTCTTTCCAATAAGATTTAGTATCTCTCCTAAGATGACCTTTCTTGCAATCTCTATCATCAGGTATTACTTTGGGCGGCGGATACAGAAAAAGAGAGAGGCGAGAAAAATTTGCTACTTTTGCTTTTTGAAAAAGGCCTTACGGTAGATCTCTCAGCCACCTGGTACTATTTGTTCATTAATTCAGCCATTGATTTAATGTTTATTGAACACCTACTGTACGACTGAGAGGCCTAGGCGTCGCAAACACAACAAGGCAGAAACAGAGCCAATAAACAGTCTGTGTCTTCAAGGAGTTTTCCACCACTGTCCAGTCCAGCGGGGAAAGAGACAAGAATGCCAGTATAGCACCGAATTATTCTCCCATTTGCCTACACCCAGGTGCGAGGAAACCCCAGGGAAGAGCCTTTTAAATCTGCTGTGGCAGGAACTAGGAGCAGAGCAAAAGCAGGAGCGTTCTGAGATGGGTTTTCAGACCAGTTCTTAGGGGTACGTGGGAACAGGGTATTTATCCTTGGACACTACCCATCCCCACTGCCAAAAGCGTCTCGGAGCTCTCCCAGAAAGACTCTCCTTCCGGAGAACCAACTGCTGTAAAGTCTGGCTGTATCTGTCTCACAAGTACACTCTAGGTGGCCTAGCCTAGGTCAGTGGGGACTCTGTCAGCTTGTCACCTTGCTGTGGAGACTCACATTAGCACTCGGGTTATCAGTGGAGCCACTGCCGCACCTATGTACCTCAGTCTGTGCTTCCTTCTCATTCTTCGATTCATCTCAACTTGCTCATTCATTCATTCGTTTATTCATTCATTCATTCATTCATTCCTCTGACTACTTACAGCCTCCAACTTTCCTATATTTCAATCTCTTAATCCTGTACTTCCTGCACTTTGTATATTACCTTAGGCCAAGTGTGAAGTTTTGTAATTCTAACGAGATCCCTCACTTCCTCACTTGAGGCTGACCCTCATCCAAGCCTCAGCTGGGCGGTAACGTGTGTGTGGCGGGGGTGGGCGTGAGAAGGAAGTGAACAGAATGGGCTCCATTCACTCCAACGCTGTGTTATGTCCACAGAAGTTAGCATCCCCCAGAAGAACTAGGAGACTGGAAAGAATCAGCAGATAAATTGCACCCTCTTCCTGTCTACCCTCCACCCTCACGGACTGATCAGAGGTACACATTTCCACAAGGCCTGCCTATACTACTGTCCCATGTGTCCAAAAACTGACCTCTTGTAAAGCTGTCGCCAGCTTACCAATGTAGCCCCGTCCTGTCTCAGTCATCTCTTCCCCTCACTCGGCTCCCGTGGGATTGTTCCTTCCTAGAAAGCCTTAACATTTAGGTTTTGTTTCTAGACTACTCGGGCTAGGACAGTCTACGTTCTTCAATGTCATCGATTGCAAAATGAGGGGAGATGGTGACAGTACCTTCTTCATAAAGTTGTTGTGAAGACGGAGTTAATGTGAAGTGCTTTGGACAGTGCCCAGCATATAATAAACCCTACATGACTGTTGGCTAATATCATTCATCTTTTCTTTTCAGGAACACCTAACACAATCCCTGAGACATGGAAGGTCATCGCTAAATGTTTTTCAAGTGAATGAATCATGAAAGTGCACTGCTTTAGTGGCCCTTGGAAGACAAACGAGTTGACTCGGAAAGGAACACCATGCCAAATACTAAATAAAAATAAGCTGAGTTCTCTTTTGTGGCTAAGGAGACCTAAGCACCAGGAAATGCAATGGGAAAACCATGGAAAGGTTTACACAGAACTTGCACGCGTACCCTTACAGGCAACCAATCACTTATTCATTCAACAAACGTGCACTCAGCGCTTAATACCGAATGCGACAGGAAATGCCATAGAGTTGCAAAGGTGAGTAAGACATGGTCCTGAACTTGAGGAACTTGCAAGGTGGAATAGCAGAGGCAGATTAGTGAACAGATGATGAGAATTATCAGATCGTTATTTTACGGTGTGAAAAAAGTGGCCGAGATAGGTATGGGGAGTCACAGGACCAGAGAAGAACACTGGGTAGCATCAGTTAGGTGTCTCGGAGGGGGTTATCCGGATGCAGACTTCTACACTAAGTTGGGAATAGCAAGAAAAGTTTGGCAGTGGGCTAGGGAAGGGTTTAGGAAAAGCCACTGCGGGCACAGAACACCCCACAACCAGGTGCCCACATGGTAAGCACAGACACACAGGCTGGACAACAGATTCAGTGTCACTGGAACATAACAGTGCAGGCAAGGAGTGACTGCAGTGATAGGGCTGACCTGGCAGCAACCAGGTCGCAAAGAGGCTGGAGGCCACCGCGGGAAACCGCACATTTATTCTGTAGGGCCGTGGGCTCCCCTGGTGAATTTGGGGGCAGGGCATAAAATGAACAGCTCCTCTGGGTAGATCTTTCGGTGGCCGAAGAGGATGGATTTGAGGACAAGTCATGAGGCAGGGAGCCAGGTGAGAAGCCTAGCGTGGCGACCCAGGTGAGGGATAAAGTGCTGGCCTGGGACATGGGTGGGACAGGTGAGACCGTGTGTGTGTGAGGAGATGCTCGCTGCTGGAGGCCACTGGGGCGTCCCTCGGCCTCAGCACAGCCCCCAGAGAGCTGGACTCAGACGTCCCCCCACCACTTAAGAACCCATGATGGAGCTCCACCAGCCGATCTTCCGAAGACAGGGCAGGTTAGCCTCGGCAGAGGCCTCGGACATCAGGGCTGAAATAAGGCCCAGGTTCCTGCTGAAAGCGAAGACCTAGGCCTAAGTAAATGTTTCCGTGAAACATCTCATTCACAGTAGCCACTGAACTCTAAAGGGATCAAGAAACTGAAAGTCAGAAATGAAGAGGCAAGTAAGAGGTAAGGCCAGGATAAAAATCCAGGTCTGGGCGGGTAGGGCGCTCAGTCGGTTGAACGTCCAACTTCGGCTCAGGTCACGATCTCATGGCTCGTGGGTTCAAGGCCCGCGTCGAGCTCCGCGCTGACAGCTCAGTGCCTGGAGCCTGCTTCGGATTCTGTGTCTCCCTCTCTCTCTGTCCCTCCCCTGCTTGCATTCTGTTTCTCTCTCTCTCAAAAATGAATAAACATTAAAATTTTTTTTAAAAAAATCCAGGTTTGTCTGGTTGAAGTGTAGGGACCCCCCACCCCCACCCCCGCCACACACACACACACACACAGAATTTTAACTTCACTGCAGATTCCTCATAGTCATTACCAACTACATTTTCAGTATCTGGAGCCTCAGAACCACTGCCTCCCTTCCCAGCTCCCAACTCTTCAGCGTCTTAGATTACCAACTGGAACCTTAACCATGCCCCACATCCCCCATCCCTGGCCCTAGCAAGTTTAATTGCTAAATTGGCTGAAACTGAAAGAATGGGGAGAGGTTTTGCGATAGCATCACTGGCCCTGTCCCTGGGCTTCAGTTCAAAGGAATCGCAGTTCAGGGCCAGAGGAGAGAAGAACAGACTTAATGCACTTGTAGGCTCTGCTCTCTCCCTCTGCAATCCTCTGGTGCACAAGGGCACAGCAGGGGTTGCTGGGAAACGGGAGTCTTCCTCTGGTGCACAAGGGCACAGCAGGGGTTGCTGGGAAACGGAGCCTTTGATGATGTGTTCTCCCTGCTGTGGAGACTAATGACTTCAAAGAGGGCATCCTGCCACGCTAGGGGCTTGCGTGGAAAATCTGACTGCGGTGTAATTAGGAAGAAGGCTTGAGTTTAGGCTTGTACGTCCAACAGCACCCCCCTCTGCCTGTTAGGAAACAATTTGGCAAAGGGAGAGACGAAGCTTTGACGAGCAGGGGTGTTTCTTCAGGATGACTGCTTTGATGCTGACAGAGAGGAAAGAAAGTTAAAACCAAACCAACCAACCAAACAACAACAACAACAACCCCAGCCTGGGCAGGAACTGCTGGTCAATGGTCAAAATTGAGAGATTTTAAATAACGGAAGCAAGTCCTCCCTCCTGAAAACCATCTGCCTGGCAGGTATTATGATGCCTGATGCTAACTCCCATGCATTAGATACTCTCACTTTCCATGATTCTCATTTACCTACCTTATGAGGTGGGTATTATTATTATTATCCTCATTCACAGGAGAGGAAGTTACCGCACGGAGAGCTTAAGTAATCTGCTCGAGGGAAGTGGGTAGAGCCAGTAAGTGGTAGAACCAGGATTTGGACTCAAGGGGTATGCTTGTACAGTCCTAACCAATATGCTGTACGAACTCAGTTCTTCACTTAAGTTCCTAGTGGACTGGACCTTACAGGACTACCGTGAAGATTGAATAGGGTGTTTGGCACAGAAGAAGTCCTCCATGGAAGTGATGTGCTGTGAGTGGTATCACGACCTTCCATCCTTCCTGCCCCTGACATAAATGTCCTCCCTGATAGTCTATTTCTCATAATGCTTGAAATCTCACCAATTATTCAATTTTTATTGAGCACATATTCTATGTCTGACAGTATGTGCTTGAGAATGAGACTCAAAATTACGCTCTTGCTCCAAAGGTCTTATGGTCTACAAGGAGTCAAGACCAGTAGAGGAATAGAAATACCAAGGCATAATGTAGCAACTGCCACAAGGTCTGAGGCAGTCCAAAGGAGGAAGAGATGAATTCCAACTGGTGAAGGAGGGAAGACTTTATGGAGGAGCAGGTATTTGGGCAGGACCTTGGCAAATGGATAGAATTAACTGAGAGGATAAGGGGGGAGTACTTGAAAGGGAAGACATGTCCTGAGGAAAAGTGGGGAGGGGGTGAAGTAAAAAGTAAGTATGGTCAGGAAGCAAGCAGTTCAATCAGGCTGGAAACAAGTGCTGGGGCCTTGGGTGCTGGGAGGGCCTTACCCTGAGAGGCCACATGGTGGCCATACTTGTCCTCATCCATCACACTGAGAGCCTAGACACAGGGTCAGACTGCTGGGGACATTCCATCTCCTGCCATTGGTACAGTGTGCCCTTGAGCACATTATTGGACCCTCTATGTCATGGCTTCCTCATCTGCACAATGTGAAGAGGGAACGATATGAACATTCTCAGAGCATTTACAAATAATGCCTTCATGTAGAAAGCACCCTGTGAGTATTACCCATTATTATTTACAGGAGGTAAGAGATAATAGTGTGTTAGGATGTGACAATGCAGTGAAATTCGAGGCATTGTTCATGCCCTGGTGAAGTTTAAATTCCAGCGGTAGGTTATTCTAAACCCAACTTGCCAAACTGATGTTAAGATCACATCATTTGGTGGTAGGTCAAAGAACATAAATGAGGCCATGCCAGTGCAAAACTCAATGCCATCACTTATTGAGAGGTTCCATATTTTATTTAGCATTATTGAGTACAACATATTTATTTATGTTTTCCTCATAAACCTTATAACAACTCTATGAAGTCGATACTTACTATCCTTATTTTTACTGATGAAGTTGAGACTCAGAACTGTTACAAATTCAGCCCCAAATGCAGTGCTTTTAAATAAAAGAAATGAGATTTGAGCCCAAATGTGTCTGAGTCCAACGCTATGCTCTTCCCATTATGCTCTGCTGCCTCCCTTACAGTTGAAAATGTAAGCGGGTGAACACTAATCCTCTTGGAAGTGAGGAACCCACAGCCTCCCTGCACGGATGAAATGGTTTTATCAAGGCTATTAAGTGAAGTTTAGTTAACGATACCCAATCCTATCCCTGGAAGGAAAAACCTCTGAGCATATTCCAGACAACCTTTCTGCTAGGCCAAGTAGCTTGGGGAAGATGGATGGATGTCTCAAACATGAAGATACCACTCCTGACCTATTGGGCAAGAGCTCTGAAATCTTTGTGAAAAACAAGGACCTGAGTAAGTGTTTTATTTTCCCTCGATTGTGCTGGTAAATGAGTAAATGTGATCCATACAGGCTCTGCCATGTCCCCTGCTATAGTAATGGGCCATCTTGACTTGAACACATGGCCGTGGTTCCACACTGGCCACAGCACAGAGCTAGTCAGTAGCAGATGCCTGCCCCGACAGACAGTTACCAGCCTGGGGCCCCCAGGATGTGTCTGAGTGCTTTTTCAAACCTGGATTGGGCAAGAAGCCAATGACATTTACTGTGTTTATTAGGTCTCCAGTAAGGTCCCTCTAGTGACTTGTGGCTTTCCCTGGGACTCTACATCATTTTGAAAGAGATGCTTAACTACAGACCACACACTTGCCATTGTTTTAATCCAGACGTCAACTCATGGATCCCCTGCCCCTAGAGCCCCAAGGCTGAACTGTGGCTTCTCTCTGGCTTTCATTTCATTTCGAGACTCTAGCTCTTGAGGGATTAGACGCAAGAAAATTCTCTCTAGGGACCAAGATTCTTTTTCTTTTCTTTTTATTTTTTTGGCTTATGAGACTCTCAATATTGCTGCAATATTCAAGAGGTTCACCTATAGAATGGTGACAATAGTAGTTACTTCATAGCATTGAGATGAGAATCACATGTGTTAGTACAAGAAAAATATGGAGAAGAGTGGCTGGTGCATCGCAAGGACTATGGAAGTGTCAGCTATTATTATTACTAATATTAATATCAATTCTATTACTATAGCACTTGAAGGGCAGAGTGTGGGGGGAGTACTATAACACCAGGCATGCAAAGTATTATGGCTCCCTGGCACTGATGTTAATTCTCCACATGGGCTGCTTTCAGTGTAGACTGTGTTCCCATTTATGACCATCCCACAATGGCAAGACCTCACTCCATTTAAAGTCACCCTTCTCCTGTGGCTACAAATGAAGGAGTCCCTGTTGTACGTCAGGATGGGAGGAAGTCCATGCTGAGAACTGTGGTCTGGGCAGCTGATGGGATCATCCACCTCCCAGGCTAACTAGGCTAGTGCGACACTGGGGCTCTGAGCAGCTGTCCAAGGTCCTGCACAACTGAAATTTGGGGCCCTCTACATCTGAGGGTCTTGGATCCAAAGGGCAACCTTGACTGGAAAGCTTGATTTTGGCTGTATCTCCTCAAGCAAATAATGCTACTCTTGGTGTGGAAAACCTTGTGGAATGGTTAATAAGCTTGATGGAAAGGAGCCTATAAGGTTGGAAAAAGATTATCCCAATTGTTAAGCTACATCATGGTTTAATAAGAGCCTAGATGTTGGCATCAGACAGTTCTGTTTACCACTCTGTGATTCTGGTCATCATACTATTGAGTCTCAAATAATACTAGGCACCGTTTTCATTATACATACGTGTGTGTGTATGTGTGTGTGTGTGTGTGTGTGTGTGTGTGTGTGTGTAAAACAAAGCAAGACCTATAACAATATGATGCAATTTTTGTTAAAAAAAATATACCTCAACAAACAAAAGGTCACAATGAGTTCCCTCCAGGGAATGGTACTTCATGTGGTTTGGATTTTCTTCTTTTTACTGGTGTGTGTGTGTGTGTGTGTGTGTGTGTGTGTTTTCCCTAATTTTTCTACCAGTTACATGCATCCCTTTTATAAAAAGAAAAGGCAAAAAACAAATATGTAGAGACAAAATGTTTGCTCTCCAGTTTCTGAAATTACATGAAGTTAAAATTTCAAAAAGATCATTACAGGATGAACGTCTGAATAAGAATCCAAAAATACTTCTCTAGGAAGAATAAACCTTACGATTATTTTTACTAAAATTGTTTTCACAGAAATTGTAGGTGGAATAACCACTGCTAACTACTCACCTCTTAATCAGTTTGTAGGATTTTTATCAAGATTAGTGATATTAAAAAACAAACACTGAGTCCAGCATTATCACAGCTACTAATCAGCATTATGCGAGGGCTCAACGTCTTCAGTGACATTGAAGTTGTACTGCATTAAACACTGTGCTGAATGTGAGGCTCACTGCTTGGGGTTCATCCAGCCCTTTGCTGTCCAGACCTACAGAAATGTTTTATTAGAGTTTGACCAGAATGCTAGACCCTGAACCACTTTCTCCTTTCCTCTAAAATCAGGTTAAAATGGAAGGTTTAGCCATTAAGAGTAACTTCCTCATGGGGGCGCCTAGGTGGCTCGGTTGAGCATCTGACTCTTGATTTCAGCTCAGGTCATGAGTCCAGGGTCATGGGATCAAGCCCTGTGTCGGGCTGCATGATGCGCATGGAGCCTGCCTGAAACTCTCACTCTCTCCCTCTGCCCCTCTACCCTATGCCGCGCTCTCTGATTAAAAAAAATAATAATAATAACTTTCTCGTGGAAAAAGTCCTGACAATAGTAATGTACCACAAAGATACTTTTAAAGCTTCCTTCCTTATCTTTTTCCTCCAAATTCTGTGATTATAAGAGTAATACATGCTTATTGTTAAATTATGAAAGAGAACAAAAATATATACAGAATCGAGGGGGGCAGTGGGAAGCAAAACTTTTGATGCATAGCAAAAGAAATTGGGAGGAAATGTGCCAAAATGGTAATGGTAGTTTTCTCTGAGCATGGGATAATGAGTGGATTTTTTTTTCTATTTATTTTAGAGGGGAAAAAAAAAGATATATAGCCAAGACCTCCAAAGCCAGGGAAAATGACAGCACTCTCAAACCTAGTATTCTTAGACCAAAACCCAAGGAAGCTGAAGGTCCAGCGAGCATTCCTAGTGGAAAATAGCCATGCATTCAGTAGAATATATAAATTCAGGACACTATCTGGAAAGCATGGGCAAGACATAAAACATTCATTTCTATAAAATTGAAACAATTTATCTTCCATTCTTGAGCAGATGGGAGGGTAAATTGAGGTTGATTTTTTTTTCACCCTGGTGGTCATGTTGGAGGAAATATGAGTGTTCCCGCCTCCGGCACTGTTTAAAATAAGTCTCTTGGTGCCGTGACTGGACTAGTCAGAGAGAACACTGTGATAGCTACACCCTCCTCCAGGGGGTTGGCAGTATAGCAGGGGGCGACTGCAGACACTCGTCACTCAGGGAAGGGTGGCACAGTGAGGCCCCTCTGTCCCAGGGGGAGGAGGGTTCGGAGAAGCTGGTGGAGAGCACAGAACGTCCACCTCTCATCTACAGCTGGTAACTGACCTTCAGGGTGTTCTATGCGATTCACATTGTACTCCCTTTGAAACCTATATTTACCTGACTGACTTAGCTCCGATACCCACCCATCACTGTCAAGTGTGGCCACCGGCTCTGTAACCTTAAGCAAGTTTCTTCACCTCCCTGGCTCTCTATTTCCCAATCAGTAAAATTCAAGGATCCTTTAGGATGCACTCAGCCACAGTCTACAAATCCGTTACTTGCATTGCAGGGGGTGGGTACAATGACAAGAGGGTGCCCTCCCAAGGGGTCTGGAGACTCCACTTCCAGCTCAGGAAGGGTTCTTAAGTCTTAAGACTTAAGCATTAAGAAATGCTTCTGGCTGTGCTTCAGAAGCATTTGGGGAAACTTTTTGTAGGTACAGATTGTGGACTCTCTCCCAGACCTGTGAAATGAAAATCTCTAGGGGCAGAAATCAGAAATCCGTATTTTAAATAAGCTGCTCAGATGCACTGGGGAGTCAATTACTAATGACGTATTTTGCTTCTGTATCATCCTAAGTAACCAAGAAGGTTACCGTTGCCTCTAAGAGGGGAGCAAAGGGCACCACCTAAAATGACCACAGCCAGGCTCAGCGCAGCTCATTAAGCGCCTCTGTGCAAATTAGAAAAAGGGGCCCATCTGGACAAACATCGCCTTTGTCTCAGGGTTTGCTTGCCTTGGTGAACACGGGCTAGGTTTCAGGCTTCAGTTGCTCTTCTAGCCAGATGTCTATCTGCAACATACAAGGTCTAGCACTGTACTCAGCGGACTGACCGCACGCTTTTTGTGAAAATGGGTCAAGTCAAACATGTTTTCACTTGAGAAAATCCCCGAGAACGAGGTGCAGTTTCCCAAGCCGAGTGGGGGAACCGATCCCATTACACCTGACTGAGGGGGTCCTGGCGGGTGGAGATCTGTGTTCAATTGCTCAGTTCCCGCCTGCTTGTCCAGGGAGGGGTTGGTTCTCCTTCCATGGACAATATTTCAGCTGGAATCAGGTTACAGCGAGGCTTCTAAAGAGAGAGGAAACTAGGAGCTTTAGATTGAATTCTACGAGCTAAGATGAAGATCTGTTTGACATTGAAATGGGTGGGAGAAAGGACAGCCACGTTTCCATCGACTCCTGGGGGAAGTAGGGGAGACAGAAGCAAAGAAAAAAGGAGGGAAGAAAAGAAGAATGAGAAATAAGGGTCCAAACACTGGGAACCCTTGTCAGGAATATGTGAATAAGTTAGGTATAATTAGAAAGAGTCACATACAACACACACACAGAGAAACAGAGAAAAGGAGAACAAAAAGAGAGCTAATGGGGAGATAATCCCATTTGTGCATGGCATGGCAGTGACAGGAGCTGGCACAGACAGTGCGGTCGGGAGGGCAGGGTGGGGGGGAGCGCACCCAGAGATACAAAGAGCAGTACCAGGCTGGCTTGGAAATCTTGTCTGAGGGGGTGGGGGAAGGTGAATGGTGCATCGGTGACACAGAAATCAGTGACACGTGGGTGGGGAAATAAAAGCCAGACAGTGAGCTAGAAATGGACAAAGGGAAGTCAGGAAATGTTGTATGTCACCCAGGACTGTCTGACTCTGTCTGAGTCACTTCTGAAGAGACTTTGGGCAGGTCAGCGTAGGCCAAACACCGCCCAAGACTGGGACTTGGGATCAGAGATGCACGTCGGCATCCCAGATGCTGCCATCCAATGGGCGAGCAGTGGCCCTCTGTCAGACAGCTGTGAGGAGGTCTTTGCTCAGTTCTAGGTGGTCAGGAGGTGAGAGTGGGTTTGGGATCATTTTGAGTAATCGGGGGAGCCTGGTCTCTGCTCGATACCTAGAACCCAGAGGCAGAGGCATCCTCTCCACTGAGCTCTGGTCATTGTACTGAGAGTTGTCTCCAGACAAATGTTACCAATGGCATCATTTGGGCAGCCCCCCTCCCATTTACTGCCATCAAGGATGTATTTTGAGCCAGAAAGAGGGACTGAAGCTAACCATGACCGACACCGTCCTCATTCTTGGCTTGAAAAGGAAACTGGATTCTACAGGGTGGGACATTTGCTCCTTATATGGATTTAGAATCCCCAGGCAGTCACTCTTGGGAGGGTGCAGCAGGCAGACGTGGTAGAAATAGAAGGAGAGAACAGTAAGCACCTGGCACAATGGAAAGGCCAGATTAAGGCAGCGTGGGCTGTTTGAGAGAGAGAGAGCGTGTGTGTGCATGTGCACGCACACATGTGTTCTTATCTGGGGATGCCATGGTGAACGTGTTGCCTCTTGAGCAGCCAGTGAAAGAAGGTTCTGATGAGCAGGGCCATTCCTGACAATGGCTTCTACAGCCTTAGAGAAACACCTGTTCGTTTCCTACTGCCGGCTCTTCCCCTCTCATGAATTATCACCCGATCACAACCCTTCCGCATTGAAATCTAGTGATATGTGATGGTTCTTTAGTGGGAAATCTCCTTGGTGTTGCCCTCTGTATCTGAGATGCCAGAATAAGAAGTCAGGCTATTATTTACAGGGAATCTTCAAATGCATGAATTTTATCTAATGTGGTGTCCTGAAAAATGTATCTAGAAGCCCTTGGGCACACTTTTGATTTAACAACAACAAAAAACTATTGATAGCCTTTCTTAATAATCTCCAAAGTAGCTAAATAAATTTGTTTTTTTTTCCCTCCTCTAATGTGTTCATGTAAATCAATCTCTCTTGCCTCCTCCAGCCTCATTTATTGGTTTCATTTCTTGTCTGTGAAAATTTTCCATTTGTCCTTGTTGTCCTAGCAAACAAATACTAAATACATACTCTAATAGTCTCTGGCTGTATCTATAAAGCCACAGGGATAGGAGGCTGAGGGTTTTTTAGTGAATTCATACAGGTTAGACAGAAGACATGGTAAAGCCTCATACTGGGGGTAAGACCCTTTTATCCTGGGTCCTCTGCTGGACAACCCTGTCACCGGGATGCTGTGGCAGGAAATGATTGATTTTTGTTGCCAACCTCGAAGACCAAAAATGTAACCTCAAACATCCCATGTTCTTTTAGTAACTCATTAGAAATCTGTCATTCATGACTTCGTTTAAATCTTTTTGAAGCTATTTTTACTTCTATTGAACAGGAGCCTCTTGTGTAATGAGTTCAACAGTTTTACAACTTGTGACCTGATCCTGTCACCTGGGTGCACTACGGTGACTAGATTCACCACCCGGATCCACTCACACATTTCTCAACCTGCCTCACTTCTCCTTGGGCATTTTCGGTAGAACCAGAGTCACCAAAAAATGGTTGTTGGCAACCCCTTTGACTCACGTGCCTTATATATATGGTGCCCTATTCTGTCCTTCTTTGCTGTTTGATCTTGACAACTTTATCTACAGAATAATTTTAGGACTATGTTCTACGTGCAGAATCCAGATAAATAAATACACATTTAGATAGTCTCAAGAGGATATGTGTGGGTTTGTTCCATTTTGTGTGTGCGTGCGTGTGCGTGTGTGTGTTGTTTTGTTTTCTTTTTAGGGTTATTTTAATTTATTTTGAAGGACCCAGAATGATAATGTATAATGAGGGAATATCCCACCAAATATACAGACACCTTGGAATTTCTCCCTCCTGCTAACAATTTTAAGGGCACGTATATGGAACTTTCGTGTCCCAAACCTTAGAAAGCAAGAGCTCTTCAAGAGCGAGTCTTTCCTTACTGTATCATCCTCTTCTCCTGTCTCTGTTAACTGCATTCTTAAGCTACCCTGGGCTATTTATTTGCTACTCCTGGAAAAGCCATGCTTCTTGTATCTCCACGCCTTGGCATATGCTGTTTCCTTTGCTCGGAATTACCTATGTTAGCTGCTACATTGAACAGTTCACAATCTAACTTCTCCACGAAATCCTATTCTCGGTTCTCAGGTGTCACATAAGTCACCCCTTAAACTGTAATCACATGGACCTTTGCTCACACCTTTATTTTAATAGGTCTTAGAATTGAATGTAATTTTTTCATTATGTGCCCATTATCTATCTAGACTATTAGTTCTTCCAGAGCAGAGACCACTTCTTCTTATAATTAGCAATCTAGCTCATCCTGGTACAATAGGTAATGGAGGAGATATTTGTTGAAACCATGAATGATGCTGCACAGTAGTGAGAGGATTTCTACACACTAATCCGCTCACTCACCCACATGCACATGCGCACGCCACACATTCGCACACCATGCACGCACATTCACCACACACATGTGCACGTAGGTGCACGCGCAGCCACACATGGGTCTAGGTAAACCAAAGCACAAGGCAGAGGCTGGGTGAAGTTACAGGTGTTAACTTCTCTGCCTCACCAAATCATCCATTTGTAATTTTCTGCATTTGTGTCCTTAATCCATTTTGTTCCTTGCCTGAAATAACGGATGCTTATTGCTACTTTTTCCCTTATACATTAGCCTAGATTCTTCACAAGGGAATTCACTTTAAAGATTACCGGCCTGGGATTTGCTTGTTCTACTTCAAAAGAATGTTCAGCCATTTTTATATGCGCAATACAAGGATCCCAGGTGAAAAACATAAATACCCACACACGCTGCTTATCTCCACCTTCCGGAACATTAAATATTCAGGAAAATGAGGCCCACCATCGATTTTTCCATAATACCCCAATACGTATCATTAGTTGGCAATCTGTCAGGCAGGTTTCAACTCAAGTGACAGACTTCACGTTCAAATCAATTTCGATTAATTTTGCAAGAATCATTCGGAGAAACGTGGCATCAGAGCCCTGATTTAAATCAAGATGTATGGCATCCTCCACTTTTCATTCATCTTGTCATTTTATGGGGAAAATGCAGTCATTTGTCTGGCACTTTTTTATATACATATAAACGCATGCTGCTTATCACTCCTGGCTCCATTATCCCCAAGACAGTCACTTTTTTCCCTCCTAACAGTTGCTCCATTATTTTATTAGTGTCCAAAACGAGACCTCGCAGACAGTGATGATCAGAGAATAATGGAAATTAGAGATGGAAATGACAGATTAGGTCTCCTTGTCTGTTTCCTGGGGCTAATGTTCCTGTCAGTCTGCGACTCGCTGCTTTAGCCTGTCTTATTTTAAATGACACCAACGTGGGGCCTCCACCAAGTCCCTGGAGGCTCTCGTCTACATCCTAAGACTGCCTCTACACGCAGCCAGAGGGAACGACAAACCCTGTGCAATTACCAAGTGAGGCCAAGCCCGTCCTCGCATGATCTGTCTGCAAGGCGAGGGATGTGGAGGCTTGAGCGATTAGCCACCAAATCCAATCACTGCAGAGGGCCAGCCTGGATCATTCAGGGCAAAAAGCGAAATGATATTTTGTCGTTGTTTTCTTCAGCAGCAAGTTTGCAGGCTAAGAGATAGAGAGCTGGTTATCCATCACCCTTTACAACATTTTACTCAGTAAGAATCCTAGCCAACCAAGATGCTCAGCCACCACAGAAGCTAATATCCTGGCTCCCCATCCACTATGCAAACGTGTCAGGGGTCAGAGAGTGAGGGGACTAAGGGGACTTTAAACAGCGAGTGGCACTCTTTTATTCATACGCCGCTTGACATCTATCAGCCAAGCCTTCTGCCCTCCCCACCCATCTTTCAACAAGACGCTACCTCATGTGCATTTACCCTTCTACTAACACCTTCCTCCAAATCGTGGGGGGCAGCCTCTCCGATTCGATCTCAGGTTCAGTGGAAACAGAGCAATCCTTCATTTTCACTAACAGAAAAATTTCATGGCATTTTGACTTCCTCAAGTTTTCTGACCTGTGACTCAGATTTCCTTTCCCTAACTTCATTCCCTCTTGTCCTTATTCCTCAACCTCAACCCGTTCCAGAACATTTGCCCTCTTCTAACGTCGATGGGCATCTATCACGCCTTGACTTAGTCATCAGCTGGCCAGTTCTCTGAGTTGAGTTCTTCTACCCTTTGTCATAAATCACTCTCTTGGGCTCTTCAATCATTTTTATTGCTCTTCTCCAAACTCTCACCCATTTGTCTCTATATTTATTGCTTTGAGAGTCCAGAACTACATTCAATATTCTAGGCTTGGTCTCTTCAGAATCACACAGAGGGGGCTGATCATCAACCCTGGGAATATGAGTCCTCCATGGCAATGTGCGAAATGATGGTGGTTCCTTTTTCCACCTTGTCAGGCTGCAAACACATTTCTAATCAGCAGAAAAGCAATCACTCTCAGATGGCTTTTGCCTTGATCTCTTTCTAGTTTTCCCTGTTCCATCGACTGCTATTATTAGTTAGTGTTTATCGACCCCTTTCTCTATCCACTCTGCTCCATGGGGGAGCCAACGCAGAAAGCAAGCTCTCAGCACCCAAGACAAAGTAGAAAGTTGCTTCTAAAAAGCAAGAGAAGATGCACAGTGGTGACAGTTGCACAACAATGCGAATGTCCTGAATGCCGCTGAATGGTACACTTAAAAATGATGAAAATGGTAAGTTTTATGAGGTGTGTATTTCATCACAATAATTTTTTTAATGTAAAAAAAAATAAAAGAAAAATACAAGACAAGATAACTTCTATCCCAGTCATGTGTGCTTGGGGGAAAGCAAAGGTCTCTGAAAGAAATGGTTACTGGGGATCCGGGCAAAATACCCTTACTTGGTACCGAGCATTCCCACAATTCCCCCTTGCTGACAGTGGTGGGGGAAACGAGTGTGTCCTCACGTCAGTCTCACAAAGCCCCTTGAGCTCTGGGAGAGCTCCACGGGAGTCTGTGTGGCTTCGTGTGTCTCCAACAAAATCAACAGCTAAGTTCTGCCTGTGGAATCCTGGTGGCTGGCGGTAGAATGCAAAGGAGGAGAGGGACAGCTTGATTTTCAGATCCCAGCTGGAGGCTGTGGGGCTGCGAGTCAGAGGCATCATCTCTGAACTCGTAAATGGAGAAAAAGATGACACGGACGTCACTGGAATGGTATAAATATGGAAACGCATGGTGACATTTTTACCCATTCGCTATTCAGAATATAACCACCCCTTAGCTCCGTTCCTCTACACGCAATTGTTCCGCGTCCCGCCTGCATGAAGAAGGGTGACATCTGGGAACCGGCTCATCTGCCATCCCCTCACTTACCCCTGGTTTGTGCCCCATTCATTCCGAATGCAAAGATGCTTGTGTACTGGATCCTTCATGTAACCTTCGTAGCAAAGGCATTCCCCTTAGAAGCAGGGTAGGAAGAAGGAAAAGAAACATGAAGGAATTGATTAACATGTCTGTTTGAGAAAATGAACGTGAAATGATCAGATTAAACTCAGACTCTAATAATGGTGTGGAAGAAACCATAAATCCCATTATGTCACACATCCCCATCTCTACTGCCCACGGAATGAACACACCCCCAATCTCCCCATTTTCCACTACGTGCTAATTTTCTCTAGTGGAGGAATCTAACATTTGCAAAGAGCCTACTATATGTGCTCGGTAAACACAAAGAACAAGAACTCTGAGCAAAAGAACTTTTTCAACCATGTTTTCTCAGCGCCAAGTCTACTGCAAGGTGCATATTAGGTGATCAATAAGTATTTAAAGAGCACATAAGCGATGTATTTCATCAAATATTTCTAAGAAACTTGAAAAGTAGGTATTATTAGCTCTGCTATGCTGATAGGGGAAACTGAAGCTCAGAAAAATTGAGGGATCTGGAGACAGCTTATAAATGGCAGAGTTCATATTTGAGCTTATGACGGTCCATCTCTGGACCTTTATTCACACCATGCCAGGCCATTAGCCCATAGAACAATGACATACTTAGAAGAGGTCACTTATACTTCTTATGGCTTTCTAGGAACTCTGGGTTTTCATTTTTAAATGAAAATGGCTAATTATTTTGGAGCTTTTAAACAGAAGAACCATCCACAATTCTATATTTGTTTAGAACATTACTATGTTTCCTTACCATTAGTTACTCCATTAATATACCAAGCGGTCCACAACCCCTTTGGAACTGTATGCAACACCGTGTGTGTGTGTGTGTGTGTGTGTGTGTGTGTGCGCGCGCATGCGCGCGCACATCTCCTCACGGCAGGATTCCACAACATTCTTCTGATTTACAAGCAAAATCAAGACCCCCAAGGATTAAGAATCATTGCTCCACTTAGTACTGATCATGGAAACATTTGCTGCTGTGCCCTTATATTAGTAATCCTTAAGCAATGCTGTGTATCCCTAAACTGCTGAGACCGGAGCCAGTGCAGCACTCGTGTGAACTCTGTCACTGGCTGGTTAGTTCATAGGTAGTAGAAGGACAGGGTATGACTTCCCACCATTTGTAAATAGTAAAAGTGGCATGCCTTGAAAAGACAAGGGACATAAGGTTTCTTCATCTTTCTAGGAAGAGACTCTAAAAAGGGATATACATAGCTTGGAGTATGATTTTCTGCTTTCCAAGATAAAAAATAATAAAAATGAAGCGAGGGGTCCCCACCGTCCTAGAGCGAAGGGACTGGGTAGGTTCTAAAGGAAGGAGTTTTTTGTTGTTGTTGTTAGGATCTAAGGTTAATCTTTCTTTTCCAGATGGGCCTATAAGCTACTGACCATCAGGGCCCCACTACCAGGTAACACCCATTCTCTTCCCCCACACCTGTTTAGCTCAAGGTGCTGAGGAGTGGAGTGACAATTAGTTCACTTCTTAGTTTAGGGGGTGTCCACACAGCGTATGAGGTTAGTACTTTGTCTCCTGTATGGGAAACTCAGGCTTCCACGTGGGCTAGATTCACAATAGGCTCACAGTTACTGGCTTCAGTGGTGCTGAGCTGTGCCCAAGAATGGTCAGGGAGCTAGGAGTGGAACATAGGAAAACAAAGCTAGAAATCAGGGAAATGATAATAAAGCTTTCAGATGAATGACGTTTCTCCAGGAGAGAGGAAGATAAAGAAGGCAAGTACCAGAGGATCATAAAAGAAGAAAATTACTAAGGGGTCAGCCTTCCTATCTTACCAATTCCAAAGAAAGCATGGACTTTAGACTATAAGCCACACAAGGGCAGGAACAAAGTTAGGTTTTTTGTTGTTGCTGTTGTTTTGTTTTGTTTATTTGCATAAGCAGGGATTTTATAAACAGTGCAAAATGGAAAACTGATTATATCATTTCAAATTTTGCCCTGAATTTACAGACAACACGACCACCACCAACTCTCAAGATGCAGAGATAAAAGGCAACTAGTGGGTCTAGTTCACAGACAGGCTTCTCCCTTCAGGAGATCATTTCCCAGCTGTCCCTATGGACATCAGGCATGGGTAGGACGTTGAAAAACAGGAAGTAACCTCATGAGGCTGCTGAGCCCATCACTCCGACTCTTAGAAGGGTCTTGGCTAGAGGCCATGCCCTAGACTTAAGGATTGACCAAAAAGGGAGTCCTTCCACGTTCGAGATCTAGTTACTGCAAAACATGTAAAAATAAATGCAGTAACAACTGAGAGTTCAAGCAAAGCCTGATTTTCCTAATGATGGCAATACCTACCATTTGTAGAGTACATTCACCTTTCTCAAATTGCCTTCACAGTCATTATCTCCTTGTGAGGTTCCATCACTCATTACCATGTGGGGACCTGCTGCCGACAACAGATAGAGCTTCCCTCCATCTAATGTCATATGCGGCCCAAAGCCGGATCAACAGAGACATTTTCAAACATACCAGGCTAGAGTCTGAGGATATCCAAAATCTGCCTCTCAAACGATCCTCATTTCCGGAACCCACCAAACTCCCCCCTTCTGTATTCCTCCTCAAAACCAGTTGGGCCATCTACACGGAAAAGGAGTTCAGACTTGATGAGGGAAGTTGCTATGGCAACCAAATGCTAAATCTTGACTTTAAGAGGGGTTTCATGCGAGCACAAGCTCCGACTGTTAGCTGTGAATTTTAAAGACCCCACAAGGGTGTTGGATGCCCTCCTAAGCTCGAAGTGTTACAGTCTCTGCATCTGCTGTGACAGATGGCGGGGAACACATGACGTGCCGGCTCTGTGGTGGTGTTCACAGGAATCCAATGGAGAGACGTGTCACGGCCACGGAGAGGTGCCCAACCGGGATGGATTGTGCCCTGCAGAAGGCACGCACAGGCCACCACACTGCCAGAGAGTAGAAACCCACCAAGAGGTGATCCAGGCAAGGCCTGGAAATGGCTACACTTGATTTGTGTTTGCTACCCTTGAGGTCAAATGCCTTGAGGTAACTTGCATGGTGCCCCTGCCTTCCCTCATTCCCCATTCTGTAGGTGAAGGGGTGAGGTGCAAATCTCATCAAAGGATCAACCTTGACTTAAGGGCTCCTCCGACATGACTGGGCTGGACTTGATGTGGCCAAAAGCCCTGACTTACCTATCCTCCAGGTGGCTGTTGGCTTTTATTAAATGCAACTGGCTGGTGTGCTCCATCTAAAAAGGGCAATCTCTGTAAGACATCTGGACTACGGTAACATCTAACCTCCTGGTCTCCTCCCCTGTGGAGACATCAGGCAAGAGGCGGGCCCAGAGTCAAACGGTCCCATGTGACCCTGGGAGGGCAGACAGGGAAGTACGCCAGTTGCACATCCTGAAGGAAGGGGTTTTAATGGAGTTTGGAATGAATGGGTGATCCAGGTGGCAAGAACAAAATTGAAAGCCATGCTACTCTGCCAAACTGAGTTCAAGAGAGAGAAGCAGTGGTTCAGATCAAGGAAAGGGGAGGAGGGCTCCACTGAGTCTGGGAAACTGGACCAATGGTCCTCGCCAGGTTTTACACATTTCTCTATGGTTAGCACTGGCCTCTAGAAAGATCTGGGGTAGAAAGAATTTTGGTGAATGGCAATCTTGGATAGCCAGTAAAATCTGATTTAGCTTGGATGCCCGTGCTGCTTGTAGACACATAAAAGCTACATATCTTGCAAAGGGCAGTCAGCGTCTGTGGCCAGGATTGACGGGGGCTGTGAAATCAAGCAAGTGTGTGTGATGCCTCCACAGCTGCCCAACTGGCAGAACAAAGTCCGGGGATGGAGTAGTGAGAGAAGTTGCTAAATCCAGCTAGTCTGTGTTTCCATCAGAAAACAAGCAATCGGGCAAACATACAACTGTAAACAAAAACCCTTAGAAAGTACAGCAAAAGTCAACCTCTGGCTGGATCCAACCAGAGCACTAAGCCATTCAACCTCAGTGGTTTGCCGTTAGCCCACCCGGACCTGAGACACACCTACGGTTCCAAACCTGGGCAGATCTGGGGGAGAATGTCAGCGTGCACTTGGCCGAGGGCTTCCAGGCACTGGGCTAAGAGCTCCAGGTACGCTACATCTCTCCCAAAAAGTGTGTTGCTACAACGTAGGAGGGAGGCTGACATGGAAAACAGATCAGCAGGCTTCCTCCAGCTCATTCTTCTGGAGACCCCTGATGCATGTTTAGAAGATCCATGTAGCCACCTCTATGAACTGGGCTGGGAGCTACAAAGGGTAACGTTAACGATGCTCGTTCTTTCTCTGCCATTTCCCACCTTCTGTTTCTACAGGTGCCATAAAAATGACCACAAACTTCACGGCTTAAACAACACTGTTTTATTATCTTACAGTTCTGTAGATCAGAAGCCTGACATAAGTCTCAGGGGGCTACAAACAAGGTGTCTGCAGGCCCACATTCTTTTTTGGAGCCTGGAGAGGAGAAATCTGTTTCCTTGCCTTTTCCACCTTCTGGAGGTTGACCACATTCCTTGCCTCGTGCCCCTTTCCTCCAGCTACAAAGCCAGCAGTGGCTGGTGGGGTCCTTCTCGTGTCGTATCATCCTGGCCTCCTCTTCTGTCTCCCTCTTCCACTTTTTAAGGACCCTAGTGATTTTACTAGGCCCACCTGGTTGACCCAGAATATTCTCATTCTAAAGCCTGTTGTTTAGCCACCCGGATTCATCTTTGCCACGTAACGTAACTCACTCACAGGTTCTGGGGAAGAGGGGGACAATATCCTTGGGGGATATTCTGCCTACCACAGCTGCTATTCTGGACCACTGTGCAGGTGATGCGTAAACGCATGCTTAACTTTGGAACGTTCTGGAAGGTTGCCTAAGGAGAGCTCCAGGCCCCAGAGGATGCTCCTTTGCAGTGACTGGGCGTGCGGGTTTGTGTGTTCGTGCGTGTGCGTGTGTGAACAAGTACACACGTGCACTTGCACTGTTCCACATCTCCATATGGGCAGACCTCTCGGCATGGCTGGGAAAGCACACGTCCCAACACGGTGACATTTCCAAGTGAGTTAGCTGGAGGATTGCAAAAATAACGTCGGCTTGACTTGCAGCCAATTCCCACACTCAGCTCTTTGGAGAAAGGCTCTAGGACGGAGTGTGGGAGGCGATAAAGTTTCTTACTGATGAGCGTGTGGGATGACCACATCATCCCACGTGCGGGAAGAAGCAGGGCAGGAAGGGGGAGGGTTTCCAATTCCAGCATTAATGAAAACAAAAGTCTCCGCAGCAGCACTTCTCAGCTGCTACCCCAAATGAAGACGATGCACCTTAGCTCTGCTGTGGGGTTTGGGTTCCTCTCTGCAGTCTCCCGCATGGCTTTCCAGTTGGATATTCATTAATTGTCACAGATACGGGGAAGCCACAGGCAGAGGAGGGCTTCCCAAAGTCATTTTCAGCAAGGATTAGCAATGAGACGTCTAGGAAGACTGAAGAGGGAGGTGATAGGAACTTCGCTGTGGACAAGCAGGCACCCGGTTCCTGGCTTGGGGAGCATGCTCAGTATAATGATGGTTGTTTGCATAGTTTTCAGTGACAGATATGCTGGATCTGACATGTCTGGGGAAATCAAGCAACCCTTGATAATCCCACCTCTGCTCTGACTTCATGATGGATAGAACACAGACTTATGCCTTAGGAAGCCGTGGGGGCTTTGAGTGAGTTATGCACCTTCTCGGGGAATTCACACATCGATCTAAAGTAAGAAGGTCGTTTCTCTCTAAGACCCCTCCATGCATAAAACACCAATCCCTTCTCCCCACATGTAATTAAAAGTGCTTTCTGCTCTTTAAAACCTCAGTAGAGAAGAACAGACATCATGTTTTCACTCATATGTGGATCTTGAGAAACTTAACAGAAGACCATGGGGGAAGGGAGGGGAAAAAATAGATACAAACAGAGGGAGGGAGGCAAACCGTAAGAGACTCTTAAATACAGAGAACAAACTGAGAGTGGATGGGAAGGTGGGGGAGAAGGGAAAATGGGTGATGGGTGTTGAGGAGGGCACTTGGGATGAGCACTGGGTGTTGCATGTGAGCCAATTTGACAATAAATTATATTCATGAAAAAATAAATAAATAACACCTCAGTGGCGCCTTCCAAGGCCCTCTGGGGATCATGGTTCTCTCAGAAGTGAATTTAACAGCTCAGCTTGTCCCAGGATCTCCCAATCCAAGTCAGTGGTGGGGACCAGAGACCTGCTGCACAGAGAGGCCCCGTCTTGGACATGAGCCGCTTTTTCCGTTCTCCCGAGCACACTGGCTTTCGGGCAGGGTGCACAGCCCATCTGTTTGATTTGGTGTTTGCCTGACAGCGTGGGAGGAGCAGTAAGTAGGCACAGTCTTAGACATCAGATGTTTAAAATGCTGTACTTTCTCTTCCACACACGGGCCTGGAAGACCTGTGATGGGCCCAGGTGAAAACTCTTAGACCTAAGAAGGTGAACTTTAGCCATTGTCGCCACCTGTTACTCTCCCAAAGACATCTAGCAATGGTTGTGACAGAAGTAAGGCTATATCTCCTGGACTCAACCTCTACTAATATCCCTCCACCCCAGCACCTGAAGAAGATACACCCGTGGGGGGTGTGTGTGTGTGTACGTGAGCACGTGTATGTATGTATTTATGTGTGCCTGTGTATGTATATGCATGTGTGTACGTTTGTATATGTGTGTGCCTGTGTATGTATGTGTGTACTTGTATGTGCACGTGCATGTGCATGTATATATGTAACTATGTGCGCACACGTGTGTGTAAGTGTACGTGTGTGCACATGCATGCATGCATATGTGCGTGTGTGTGCGTGTATGTGTGCACATGTATGTGTACACATGTGTGTATGCACGTGCATGCATATGTACGTGTGTGTGAATGTGTGATGCGTATGTATATGTGTATGTGTGTGCACATACACAGGCATATGTGTGTGGTATGTAGTGGAGGTGAGGGGCTGTACGTGAGGTACGGAGAGGGGGAGCAGTTGGCCCCTAACTCCCCACATTTCCCTTGGGGGTCTTAACTATCATTATACCCCTTCCTTTGTTCTAAGGCATCATACTATTTCTCTGGGAAGGATCTATCTGTAGAACCGAATCTACTGGAACCAGGTCTTTATAACGACTACTGGAGATGAACCCTTTCTGCAAGAAAAGCGCACAGCAACCTGGAAGAAGAGGCCCACACTCCTCAGTTTCCTGGAGCTCACAAAGCTCTCAGAGCCGTGCATGAATATGGACCCTCTCAGGGAAGCCCCACCCATCTGGTAACATGACAGCCTGGAAGATGTCTCTCTCCTTTGTCCCAGTAACCCCTCTCCTAAGATTCATCTGAAGACTATAACTTCAGATGTGCCCTGCGTTTATGTGGAAAGATATTCATTTTGGTAGTATTTGTAAAAATTAAAAATTTAAAGCATCCTAAATGTCAAATAATAGGGAACTATTTAAGTGAGCTATGATATAGACGTACAATGGAATACCAAATAGCCATTAAAATTATGTTATTGACAATTATTTAATGGTTCTGGAAAATTTTCATGATAAAATGTTAAAGTGAAAAAAATCAGGGAAATGCTATTGGACTTCGTGTGCTTATGAGTCTCTGAAAATCATGCACAGATAAAGATCAGAAGGGACATTACGATTTTAAAATGATTTCTCCAGAAGATAGAATTATAGATAATTATCATTTTCTTCAATAAGCTTTCCTAACTTTTCCAAATTTTCTGCGATAAACATGCATAAAGAGTCTGGCCCCAGTAGCTGACATCCAATGGATGGATGGCAAATGGGTGTGGAGGTCATCTTAAACGGGTCCATACAGAGTGGGGGTCCCAGAAAAGATACTTCCAAGGCTTCTGCCAGAAGATGACACATTTTAAGCCCACATGCTCGGGGGCCCAACACTATACCGGCAGCTTGCATGGTCTAGACTCCCAAAGGCAATGGAAAAATTGGGAGAGACGGTCTGGGTTTCTAGGGGAGTGATTGCAAGAGGCATGAACTCTGACAGTTACCCGCTGCCCGGTGCTCCCGCCTACCAGTTTCGGGGTCGCACTGGTGTTCACAGGGGTCCAGGAGCCGCCGGGCACAGAGGTCCATGGCCCAGGGCCCACTGGAGTTCTGCTGAGAGAAGAGCACCACTTGGGCTGGGTTCAGCCAGTCACTGGCATCCAGCTGGCTCCCCTCCAGCAAGATGAAGCGGCTCCCTGCAGGAGAGAGAGAGGAGGTGTGCCTGTGTGTGCATACAATGCGCACACGTGTGCACACACACACACGTCACTGAAGGCAGAGTAAGGGACGCTCTGCAGAATACCCCAAGCCGAGATCACTACTCCTACCAGCCCCAGCTTGTCATGAGCCCCCGAGCAAGGGATCAGCAGATGGAGGCTCGGCCACCACCTGGACCTCCTGCCACACCGCCCCCTGGTGCCTTGCCCCGTCCCGTCTCTATCAGGGTGGACCGAGGGAATCCTGGGACACAGCAGCTCTGTGATGGCCATGGCATGGCTCCATCAGACCCAGCCACAGGCACTAGCGCTCGCCCAAGGAACAGGGACCCGCTGCCTTGTCTCCTCCACATGCCACGAAATAGCAGGCCCTCTCACACCAGGGACAGTCCCCACCTGTCTTCAGCCTTAGAGCAGCAGAGAGAACAGACATTATACAAGTCAATTCGGTGCTCTGGGCTTCACAAATTCAGGGCCTCTCAGAACCTGTTTCAATCCCTCATTATATTGGGGTCCCCCTGGATGAAAGTAAATTATCGCTTCAGTGTTCTAGGCTTTAGCAAGTTACTGCAATTAGGAGTTTCTCACCCGGGCATACCCAGACCAAAGCATGGCTGATTTGTAATCACCTCCTCTCCTCCGCTTAGCCTCTCCCTTCCCAAAAGCCAGGAATCTCAGTGTCGATCTACCTGTATCCAGCATGCTCTGTATTTCTCTACAAAGACAGGGGCTTATTTTAAAACAAAGAGAAATGAGAAACTGGAGTGGGTACAGAGAAGAGGAGGTAATCTGTTCAGTTTTATGGTTGTTGTTTTTTTTTTTAACCTGCTTTCTGTCCTCATCTGTGGACAATCCAAATTTGTCCTAAGCCTCACTTATCTGGGTTTATTTTTCCCTCGCTTACAGTAACAAGTAACAGTGACCCCCCAGCTTCCCTATCTTCCCTGTCCAACTCGAAAACTTCCCCTTTGGGGAGGAAGCCACATCCTCGGAAGTGAGCTCACCATCGGCGATCAGGTGCTCGGGGACGTGCAGGGTGATTTTGACAACGAGGGGGCAGCTGACGTGGGACGAGCACACGAGACCGATTACACAGCTGGTGATGCTGATCAGCGTCAAGGTGGTCTTATTCACAGGACTTCGGGGGGAGCCCACTGGAAGCAAGATACAAGCAAGACACGTGGCGGTAAGAATCTTGGCAGCGGGAGGACAATTTGGCCTGTTGCTGCCCAGCCCAGCAAACGGGGGAGGCAGTGGGCAAACCTAGCCCAGGCAGGAAATGTTTCAGCTCACGACCCGTGAGCTTCATCCTCGAGGAACACCATGTCGTCAGCTGGAGTCACAGGGGCCTAGCCTACTGGTGGCCCTCAGGGTGAACAATGGCCAGTCATGTGCACATTCTCTGCACTCGTCCTGGGGCAGGTTCACAAAGAAATCATAGATAGAAAGGAGGGCATTCTCCCCTTCCACTCCCTCCGCTGAGCTCCAACCTCTTGGGTGACTCTTCCTCTCTAGGGCCTGGAAAGAGGAAAGTCTCTCTGTATGAGCAGAGGATGTTGCCATGCCAGAAGGGTCTCCCCAGTCCTGCAGTCACTGGGGTAAGGTTATAAATGGCAGCCTAGTGAGAACATAATAATGCTGAGAAGAAGACACCTTCCCAGGCAGGTGTGGACAGGAACGGGAAGGAAGGTTTTCTTGGTGTGTTTTTGTTGGTTTCGTTTTGGGTTTTGTGGAGACGATAAATGGTAGTTAACAAGAGGGACCTTTCACCTGGAAGCAGAACAGATGTGGGAAAGAAAGCAAGTTGCCAACAAATATGTGTCCTTTGTAATTTTCTCATCATCTGATCCGCGTTGGCATTCATTAGTGCTAGAAATAAAATGCATCTATTATGTCAGACAGTGTGCTAAGTGCGTTGCATACTTTGTTTTGTTTTTATTATTTGCTTCCTTAGGATGAATCTGTGAGTCTGTATAGCAACTACCCACTTCACAGGTAAGGAGAATAAGTCTCAAAGAGATTAACCTCACAGCAATAGTTAAAACTCATGAAGCGTAATTATGTCAGGCGCCAGTGCCCAGGCTTTATGTGGCTCGTATCATTTAAAGTGACCACAATGTGAGGAGGCAGCCCCCACAGAGGGACAATCAGAGAGGCGACGGGGCATGTCCAGGGTCGAGCAGCTACTAAGGAACAGGTCCTCGCCCCCAGACGAGGCACTGCTCAATCTCTGGGGGCCAGGGGAGTCTTTGGAACTGCTGTTCTCAGGATCGCAGGGAAGGTTTGGGTCCACGGCTGCACCCACCCTTTATGGCAGCACGTTCCCTGAGCGGGCGAGCCGGCAGTAGCTGGGATGACAGACTCCAGGGTGGCAGGCAGACTCTGGGTCCTCGGTCCCTTGCTACCTGCAGACATTCTATTCATGTTAGCGGCCTTTCAACGAGGGGTCTGTTTTCCCACACCTACAAATCTCCCTGGGCCACTCAGGCCCAGACCGGACCTGAGCACATCTACCTCCAGCATATCCCCCAGGCGCTCGAATGCGAGACCGGACTCTCCCTCTTCCTCCGATTTCCATCACCTGAAGAACGGCACCCTCGGCTACTTGGGTTTCTCAAGTGGGAAAACTCCATCCTCTGTTCCAGAAGCCACACCCTCCACCACCTCCAGTGCCATTAAATCTTTTCTCCACTGGTGTCCAAAGTTCCTCTTGCCTACATTCTCTCCATCCCTACCCACGCCCAGCATCGCACACCCGGACTGCGGCAACAGCCATCTGCCCAGTCTCCCTGCCTCAACCTCCCCCACCCTCGCCTACCCTCCACCCCGGCCCCGAGGCACACTTCACGAAGCAGAGCAGACCAGGGCCGTGCTCTTTAAAAGCCTTCTGTGATGCCACCTGCAGTGCTAGGTTCAAGTCCTCCAGTCGAGGCGTGTGATCTTCCAGCCTTAGTTCCTAGCAAACCGCAAGCCTGCACGATAAGCTTCATTCTAGTAAACTCTTTACCACTCTCTGACTAGACCATTATCGTTTATGTCTCTGTGACTTTGCACATATCATCTCCTCCTCCGCAGAATGCCACTTTGTCACCTTGTCAGCCTGGCATACACCTACTCTTCAAGTCTCAGCTCAAACAACATCTCCTTGTAAACACTTCCCTGAAACCTTTAAGAGCAGATTCTCACTCATTCCGGGCTGTTCCTTTAGCCCTGGGTGCACCCTGCTGTTATAGCTTTTATCACACAGCGTTGTCACTGTTTACTCATGGGACTGCAATAATTTGTTACTCCTCTTCCCGTCTCTCTGGTCCTTCTGCATCGTCAACCCATCATCCAGGGTCTCTACCTGGCTTCAAAATTTCCAGTCGTTCTCTGTGACCTACAGAACCAAGTGCAAACTCATGGTACACATATAATCCTTTGGTAGCTGGCCTGTTATCCTGCCCCATCCCTACTGTCCCGTGTGCCCATATACTGACACCCCGGATTATAGCTGCTATATTGAACTACTCTTCCTTGCTTTAAAATACCAGGTTCTTTTGTGCCTTCAAGGCTTCACATACGCTATTTTCCTTACTAGAACGCCCTTACCCCAGAGCCTCCTTTTTCAAGACATTCTATACATTGTATATAACCCAGATCTCCTTATTTTCTCCTTCTTTGCCTCCTATTGCTGCCAGGTAGAATGACCTGTTCTGTCTTCTGAGAACTCACTTTACCTTATTTATAATACTAAATTAAGCCTTATCACTGTGCCATGTTTTCACGTTTCTACCTCCTATCACAAAGACTGACCTATGGCAGGTGCATTATAAAATTTCTTGCTGGCCTGATTGATGTATTCTGTTCAATTCAACAAACACTTACAAGCATCTATTATAGGCAAAATCCTTCACAAGGCACTTTGGAAAAATAAATTAGACATGCCCATCCCTAAGAAGCTTACAGTCTAGTTAATAGCAATAAACAGTTGATGTACTCGGAGAGCTCGGTATTTTAAAGGAACAGTTTTATGCTGCAAAGAAACTCATTCGAATTCATTACTACGGATTTTCCTAAAACGGGATTTTCTTAAAGAAGAACACACCCTGCTCTGGGTTGGATGGGCCTAGGTTGACTATCTGCTGTGTATAAATATGTAAAGAGGATCAAGGGATCCACATTCTCACCCTCAGGGATACTGGGGCATCAGACGTTAGGCCCAGAGCCCCACTCATCTCTTGTGAAAAATGGTGGGAAGGATTTTTGTCCCGATATTAGCAAAGCTTACAGAAACTGGAAATGAGGAATTAAAAGGGCTGCTTCCAATCCCTGGGGAGAAGGCCCTCAGCATGGAGGAAACTCAAGTGGAGGTAGGAGAGAGCCAAATGAGAATGTCTTTTGGGGGGCATTGGTCGATCATTGGTTGGGGGAAATGCTATGGAGCGTAACAGGAGGGACGCCACTCAAATATCCTCCACTGTATCCCAAGGGGCCCCTGTCCAAGATTCTTTAAGATGGGGTGCTGTACAAGCCCGAGGCCACACCGTGGAGAGGTCTAGGAGCCACAACAATGGGACTGCATAGCGCTCTGGCGGTCACCAAAAAGGGCACATTTTAATATAATTTAATCCCGACGGTAGCCCTGTGCATGATGCATTGTTAAACACGCTTAACATGTGGGGAAACGGGAGGCTCAGAGAAGTTGTTGTCCTTATCCAACATCCCACAACAAGTCAATGGTGAAGCCTGTGGAACCCAGACCTCCCTCGGTGACAACAGTGGTACCAGCAAGGGCATATAGGCGGTGGCGATATCTACAACGTATCTACAATAGCCATACCTGAACATCAGGTGGCCTGGAACAGATACCGGCTGTGCGGAATAACAACTCTGTCAGTGGTGAGGGGAGTGAAGGAAATAACTGGGGCCCTGTCGGGAGAGAGGAGGTGACTTGGGAGGCTTGGGGTCCTGCGGTTCTTCCAGATAGAGGATAAAAGGTCAAATCCCACAACACACGTATGTCAGGCCACAGATCATTCCTCAAACACACCATCCCACAGCCGCCGCCTCGCCCAGTCCCCAGGCTGGTGTGGCTGGGTAAGCACGAGCACAGGCACTGTCTGCTTTTTCACATATAATGCACTTTATCAACTTTATTTCCTGTGTCTAAACACCAAAAGAGGACTCCTGAGGCTTCCAGAAGGAATTGAGAGTCTTCTGACCAAGAAATAGCCTTTCAAACAACTTCAAAACTTGTTTGAGAGTGCCATTATCTGGGAGAGATGATTCTCCGAAATTTTCCACTCTAGGCTCTTCTTTCTTCCTTAGGAGGAAACACCGGTCGGGATCCAAGAACGCTTCCTGCAGAAACTGGCCTTGGTCCACACGGGCCCCAACCCGACCCAGAACCTCTGCAGCAACCTGCCTCCTCTCCCCAGAGCCCCATCACCCGCTGTACCCCTCCATCCTTCCCACCTCTGCTGCGCCTCCGGCTCCTGGAGGGGTCGGTGTAGAAAGTCAGCTGGGGGTCGTTTTCTGTCTCTGTGCCAGAGTCTCCTTCGGGGTTCAGGAAGGCAGAACCAGCTGTAATGAAAAGCAGCACAGCAAAGTCGACATCTTCAGTTTTTCCTTCATGACACCCAATCACTGGGCAAGCTCGAGAGAAAAATCGATAGAAACAAGAGCGGGTTGACTGACAATCTGGGAGGGGTAGCCACGGACACTGGAGCATCCTGATATACCGATTTATTGGAGAAGTGGACCTTTTCGCGACGGCACTCACTGGCACCTTCTCCCCGCCCTGCCCGTGCTCCCCGCAAGGAGGGACAGAGAGCCGCACTGCCAGAGAGGACCTTCATGGATGGAGGCTGGGAAAGGAAGGAAGGGAAACTGCCCTCCTCAAAAGCGAAGACATTCTGTTTTTGCTTTTTTTTCTAGGGTTAATATACATTCCACGTGAAAAAGAGGAAGTAATAAAATACATAGACCTGTGTAAAGGGAACAAACCAGTGTCCTCTAAACCCTGGCAATCAGAGAAAATCTGTTAACATTCGACGTGTATGCTCTCTTTTTCTGATACAGAAACAGATAAAGGTTTCTTAATGTCCCCTTAAAAATGGCATTTTGCTGTACCTTCAATTTTATAGCCTCGGGTTTTTTTTCCATTTAATAAATGGGCGGGCAACTTTCCATATTAACAAATATGGATCTATATTATCATCTTAAATGGGTGCATGGTAAGCCGCTGGACAGCAGACAGATGTGCAGGTAGTTAACGGATTCCCTATTGATGGACACTTAAGCTATTTCCAATTTTTCGCTCTTTTAAACAATGTGGTGATGAACAGCCTTTTACACACATCTTTGCGCACTTGTCCAATTATTTCCTGAGGATAAATTCTTGTTTATGAAATCGCTTGGTCAAAGGGTTGATATATTTTTTGGGTAAGTAACACTTAACAAGCCTCCAGAAAGACTGGGCCAAAAACACCCCCCGCCCCAGCCGTGCCTGAGAGTGGGGGGTCCAGGATATTAATGGTTCTGCCTCTCCGCATAATCCACCTCCAAGCCCTAACATCAGACACTGGTACCTCTTGCCTTGTTGTTGATCCGCTTTCTCTGGCTACTGGAGGTGTGCGAGAGCAGGGTGGCCTGCTGGTGATTGGAATCCACGGGGCTGGTGGCGATGATGTTATCTTTGTACTTATTCATCAGCGACAGCTTAGCATTGTCGCTTCCTGCGTAAGGGAGAGTCAAGGCAAAATCTTTCAGAGAAAAGGCCAAAAGGAAGCGAGAGCCACGAAATCTGCATGAACCAAGTAAACGGAGTTTCACAGAATTGAAATAAGGAACCTTTAAAGTGAGAGATTGTCAGAGACTGAAACACTCCTCTCTGATTTCTGGAGGCCAACAAAACTGAGAGAGGGGAGAAAAAGAATGATTACAACTGAAAATCCAAGTCAACTGACTCTGCTATCGATTACGGTCACCACCTGTGGCCCTCTGGCTAGATACAGGCTGCGGATTCCTTTCTTTTGGTCGACACAGAGTTTTAAAAGAAGCCGAATTTGAGGGCAATCAGGCAGAACACACCCCCTTGCCCCTCCACCCCAGTCTACACCCTTCCCTATTATCTGCCACCTAACTACTGCACACGTTTGGGCTCCCTGCCGCTTCCTGAATGCACTGGGGTTTGTAACCCCTGAGTCACACATGGCTACCTGGTGGGCTCAGCACCATGCCAGGTGCTATGGGGGACGTGAGACATTGACGACATGTCTCCTATCCTCAAGGAGTCCCCTGACTTTAAATCTCATTTAGAAGTGGCTATTCATACAGGAGGATCTCTTCTAGATACCAAGCAGAATGGAAACTTTTATGATGTGATTTCCCTCTCTTCAAGCCCCACTGAAAGTCCATGCATCTTAAGCAATTTTCAGGACCAAAAACGTCTTCTTTAAAGATAACTGAGCCAAGTTTTGAGGGATCACGGTCTTGGGGTTTTATCTATGAGGCGTGGCTTACTTATGGAAGTTTTAGAGAGAGACGGGAGAGCTACCGTAAAGGAAAAGTACAATCGTTTCCTCTCTGCACCTTGTTGACCCCGATTTGGTTCAGCCTGATCAGGTCCAAGTCCTTTCCACCCAGCGTCTCGTAGAAACCCGAGGCACCTAAGGTCGGACAGCTTGACTGCATCTTATCTGAAAACCCTTGTAAAGACCACAGAGCCATGGGCAAGACAACACATCTCACCACCCCCACCCCAGGCAAAGTCTCGAGAGTCACAGAAAAGTACAGAGACCCCTGTCCCTTCCACCTCCGTGGCAAAATAAATTGCCGAAGCAAACGTGCCACATACAAAACTGTCACACACACACGTTGATCTTTCTTCGCTAGCTTCTTCCTCCCCTGGGGGCTGCTCTATCAGATATGAAAAGGGCTCTATCTAGACCCACTCTTCTGTTGGATGTAAAGGCAGCTGTGCTCCCAATGCCAAGCGGAAGTGGAGGGGGATTCAGTTTATACTTGTTCTTCTGATTCCCCACATTAGAAAACAGCTTCCATCGTCTCACAGAAAAGCTGGCTCTTCTTGCCCCCCCCCCACCCCGCCCCGGGGAAAGGGGCACACGTCTGCCATTATGGACGACAACCAGCCACCAAGATTGGAAAACTGCTGTTCCCGGTTCACTCGCGAGCTCCCCGGGACGAGGACCCACTGGCCCACCTGGTGTGAGGTCCATCCCCGCCTTCTCGTTGCAGCCCTGCAGGGAGTCCAGGGTGCGGGTGACCTGGCTGGCAAAGTCCTCCCCTCCGTTCATGCACTCCCTCTGCAGGTGGTGGCGCAAGTCCGTGATGTCGTACTCATAACCGTCCAGGATGGGTGTCTCCCGGATGCTCAGGGTGCCGCTGGAGTTGTGGCCCTGCACGCGGGCGTTGCGCAGGCTCTCCCGCCCGTGCCCGCCGATCAGCACGGAGGGAATGTAGTGAATCTCGTTGGCTGCCTCAGCGCTGGCACTCTTCTGGGGCTGGGGCACCCGGCGGCGTTTACACCAGCGTCGACGCGTGTACAGGATCATCACCAGGCACAAGATGGACAGCAGGAGAGCGATCATGCCACCCTGGGAAGAGACAGCAGACAGACGTGGGAAGATGGGCGAGCTCGTCCCGCGGAGAGGCACCGGCCCTCCCCCTACCACCGTCCATCACTCACTCACTCATTCACTCCTTCATTCATTCAGATGCAGGAGGCACTTAGAGTTGAGCCTCGCTCAGCGGCGCAGGGACAGTCTGCCGTGATGGGTGCTTAAGGAAAATGGAGAAAAATGGGATTGCGATGACCGGTGCTTCATTTAAGTGATCCACAGTTGCTTCTGGCTTAGCAAACAATTTGAAAGAGAAGTCTTTCGATGTGTGTGTGTGTGTGTGCGTGTGTGCGCTTTTGCGTGTGTGTATCACTTCAGCTGTAGAAACAGGGGAGGGGGTTAGTTTGTTAAGGCAAATCTGTTACACATAAAGCTGGTTTCCAGCCAACTTAGCAGCAACTTAGCAGGATGCTTAAGCAGCAACTTAGCAGCAGGATGGCATCTCATTTCTTCCTGTCTCTCACCTTAAAATCAGCCATGTATAGGTCCTAACCCTGGCGACATCAATGACCAGCAAGTCCCCTCAGATTCCTTGTCTAGAAGGGGGTGCTGAGGACTGAGTTAGGGAACTGTGCGCAGTGCCGAACAGACTGTGTCACACGGAATCTGGGCTATCCTCAGCCTAACCTGAAATGTTTCCATTGGAGTAGGGGAAGGCCATCGACCAATCCAAAGCTATGTTTATGTCCCTTAGGCATGCACAAGCAAGCGTGTGGAGGACCCTCACCATTTGCACGTGACTTTTTGGATCCCTACGGCTTTAGGGGACAGCTTGCTCCCACACATGCGGCCTTGAGTGATCTCTCATTCTTTTACAATTCGAAGGAGGTACCGAGACCTGTGTCCTAGGGCCAGGCTCGCAAAGGCATTTCCTTCGCAACCTTCTTATGCTCCCAGGCCATCCTCTGAGGCCTCTCCTTAAACGCCAGGACTCCACTTGGTTGTCTAGCAGTGGCCAACACGCCATGCTCGGCGACAAAGAACACCTGACCTCGACATCCACGGGGGCTCGGCGGGCATAAACCTTCCCATGCACGATCTGTATTCAGTCCCTTGATTTTGGTCAATATCTCTCCAAACCTATTTCACTAGGTGGGGGCGTGCCAGATGGCTCTGCCCTCGACTCGGGCTTCGGTCACTGCCACCCCGTCACGTAGGCTAGAGATGAAAACCCCCTATTGATTCCCAGTGCCCCACCCACCCCAGGCTGGGTCAAGATCATTCCTTCAAACGCACCAACAGGAGCCTTTTCCAGTCTCGTGATAACTGTATCTTGAATTTACAAAGTTCCTCTCCCCATACATCTTCCCATTTACCCTCCCTCCCTGACCATCACCTGGAGCAAAGGAGCACACGTCCCCGTGCGTACACACACCGTGTGCTCAGGCACAGAGAAGCTGACACAGGAAGCAACAGAGTCAGCTGCCAGGTGACAGACAAGTCACGTCAGGCGGCTTATTGGGGACAGACACTGGCCGCCAGGTTCTTCAGACTTTTCTTTTCTCTGTTGGAACCCTTTCTCCTGGTGAAATCTCTCAGGCAAGTACACAGAAAGTGTAAACATGAAGCTGCCTGGGCTGCTGCGTGGGTGGGGGTCCCGACACAAGTATTCTGGGTCCTGGCTGACTGCCACCTCCCTGCAGCCCGCCAGCCCTGCAGACGCATCCAGGGGGCGGCACGCCCAGGGGGCCGCAAACAAACCAGAGCCCGCCCCCCGTTTGCCGGAGTCCCACCCGCTAGTGTTTTCAGCAGGCCCTTTATCTGGGAGTCAGACCCGCCATCGTTTCCTTCACCCCAAATTGAAACCGCAACAATGGGCAATTAAGCCACACAGAAAGAATAACTTCCCGAGTGAGACGAGTTGTCAGACATTGAATTAGGCTAGTGAAAACGAGAGGTAATTTTATTCCCTAAAGAGCCGTGAGAGCAATATAAACATCAATCTCCCAGGAAGGGCTGAAACTCCATCTTTCCCGCTCACATTGAGGTATTCGGGGGGCCCCTCCGTGCTTCCCCTCAGTTTCTCCCGGTTTTGATCGGAGGCAGGCCGAAGGTTCATCCCCCATATTATGCAGTAATCAAGCAAGAACAGTTGTCCATTCTGGGGCTGTTCCCGTGTATCAGACGTTGGTTCTAAATGCTCTGACTTCTAACTGCTGCTGGAGGCAGGGTCAACTATTTCTCCATTTTACATCTGAAAAGCCTAAGGCACAGAGGTTAAGTAACTTGTCCAAGGGCACACAGCAAAGAAACAGTTCTGGAATGGGAACCAAAGGCCTCCCCTCCCATGGCAGAGCCTCTGTTCTTAACCACCAGGCTCCAGTGATGCTCAGGCTTCCGGGGTTGCTCACTGGAAACACACACACCCTGGCTTCTGTCTCACAAATCGTAAGCGGGTGGGGTGGGGGGAGTGTGGATAATCCAACTTAGATCTACCCTCCCTTCTCGAACAAAAAACAGAAACTATTCAAAGTGCACATGTAGCTGACAGCGGGTCCAAAGAGGCATCGTCATAAACAAAGGACCTTTCACGGGGCGCCCACTAAGCGTCCAAACCCAAGATTAATTAATTAATTAACCCAACCCTCACGTTTCAAGAGTTCTGTGCGAAAATAAGACAGCACGCCTCACACATCACCACAAGCCTGGAGGACATCATTAGGTCTCAATTTAGTTAAATTTCCACGAAGAATTTGTTTTCTCTTTCAACTGTGAGACCCACTGAAAACCTCTAGGTTCAGCCCCTCCTTTTCTGATGAAGAAACGAATGCCCAGAGAAACTATAAAACTAGACAGCTCCAAAGTGGTTCTAGACCTGATCCTTTTTCATGGCACCGCTCTGTTAGGTTCATCTAAAATTCCCCAGGGGCACCCGGGTGGCTCAGTTGGTTGAGCTTCTGACTCCTGACTGTGGCTCAGGTTATGATCCCAGGGTCGTGAGATCGAGCCCCATGTCGGGGCTGTGCATGGAGCCTGCTTCCAATTCTCTCTTTCTTTCTCTCTCTCTCTCCCTCTGCCCCTCTCCCCCGCTCACGTTTTGTCTCTAAAATAAAAATAAATAAATAAATAACATTCCTTTTACCATGTGTGGCTCTAGACGCTCCATTTGGAATATTTTATATTTACTTATTTATTTAATTAAATATAATGCATACACTTTTTTTATTTTTTAAGTATTTTTTATTTATTTTTATTTTTTAAATACAATTTACTGTCAAGTTGGCTAACATACAATGTATATACAGTGTGCTCTTGGTTTTGGGGGTAGATTCCCGTGATTCATCACTTACATACAACACCCAGTGCTCAAGTGCCCTCCTCAAGGCCCATCACCCATTTTCCCCTCTCCCCCCCCACCCCATCAACCTTCCCCCCATCAACCTTCAGTTTGTTCTCTGTATCTAAGAGTCTCTTATGGTTTGCCTTCCTCCCTCTCTGTTTGTAACTTTTTTTCCCTTCCTTTCCCCCATGGTCTTCTGGTAAGTTTCTCAAGTTCCACATATGAGGCAAGCATGCATGGTATCCTGCCTTTCTCTGACTTACTTCGTTTAGCATAATACCCTCCAGTTCCATGCACGTTGCTGCACATGGCAGGATTTCATTCTTTCTCACTGCCAAGTAGTATTTATTTATTTTAAATAATAACTTATAGGGAGCTAGAACACAAGTTTCTGATTGGCTAAGCCAGTGTATTTAGCATATCTAACCTTGCTTTATTGAAATGTTTCCCCTGCTTAGAGTCAGTGACCCTAACAACCTTGGGTTTTTCTTAATCGGTTATTAGTAATGGGCGCCAGCCACTAGGTGAGGCTCGGCATAGACATGAAAAGGGACTGTCGATGTAAGTATTCAAGTTGTGGTAAGGTTTCTCTGCTTCTACAACCCAAATTGGTGGCAGATGTCACGACCCTTAGCAAGGACTTGCTAATCGTGGATTCATACATAAATAATCACAAAAATAATGTTACATGCTATGAATATATAATAAAAACATTTTGTCATAATAATAACTTGTAAAAATCACTATACACAAATTCCTCTGAACTGCTTATCTGCTCTATCCAGTAAGAAGGTCCTGGGTAGGGAAAAATGTAGAGACCCTCCACTATACTAGGAGAAGCCATGGATATAGCCACCTTGATAACTTTCCTTCTACAGTGATGACATGGAAATCCAGTGCTCACATTCGATCGTTTTTGCATTCCTGTGATAAACCATAGTTTTTGCTTTTAGCATTATTTTCAACCAAATTCCACAGAGAATTTTAAGCATTTTCAATTTAAGTCAGAGCTGCTCTAAAATTTTTCTTTCAAGGGATCTAACAGAACAAAGAGGTGGCAGATGAAATGGAAAGAGTGCCTGAACCAGGAGCTACAGCGAGGAGCTTCCTGGTAACCAAGTCAAAAAGGGAAAGGCAAGCTGCACACATCCTGTCTGATGATAAAATTCAGTGGGAGGAACAAACTTCCTCCATGCATTTGATCCCAGACAAGACGTCATAATGGTGACGTCATCACACGAGGCTTTACAGAAAGCATGCAGGAATTCACACATGAGCTCCTGGCTTTGCATTTCTGTATCACCTTAGCTGTGCTTAGAGGGTATTCTTCATTTATGTGTGTTAGCTTCAATTTTTATGGTATGCAAAACGAAGCAAAACAAGGCAAACGCATTAAGGTACATCTGGACCCAATGACAGGTAACAAGTTGCAAACTCTGAACATTCGAGAAAAAATAACAATTACTGCAAGATATGAAATTGTTTTGCTCTTTATTCATCTTTTCATGAATTTTCTGATTATTCTATCGATTTTTCTCAAAACTATTAACATTTTATAACTAGAAGCACGTTTGGGGTAGATCAGAACTCCACATCCGTTAACAAGTTGCATGCAAAAAAAGTGGCATTTAAAAATATGTTTTCTTTAGAAATCAATAAATCATTTCTACTGGCTTTAATAGAGATCAAAAAAATGAAACCAGCTTTTACTTTATTATGACACTGACATTTTTCAGCACTTACCTGAGAGAATAGTATGATGTTGGTCAGATCGCTTACAGATTTTGAAACCTTTGTGTAACAACATTGTACATAACACTGATGATGATCGCCCTGGGACAGAACGTTCTAGGCAGATCTCCGTTTATGCTCATCCCAATCATGCAGGCTAACCCCAGACTGTCTCATTATCTGACCTGTGTGTTCATCCTGGGTCTACGTCGCACCTCCCACCCTAAGCTCACTCCTACTTGCCCTTCCGAGTCATTTCAGTGACACAGCCTCAGCCGATTCTTCCCTAGTCTCACTAAACTGCCCACGGAAGCCTCCACATAACTCTGACCACAAGCATCTTTTCTTTGGTTTTCCTGTCCAGCTCATCTACTAGAGTACAGACTTCATGAGCAGGAGCCACTAAGTTCTGGGGCCAAGCACAGTGCATGGCACAAAGGTGTACAATAACTAAAGAAGGAAGGAAGGGAGGGAGGGAGGAGAGGTCAACTGTGCATGTATTTCAATATAGACATCTTCTATGTGCTTGCAAGCAAAGCTTTATACAATTGCTATGTAACTCATCCATTCATTTCATTACGCAATCATTCAACAAGTTTTTACTTACTTCAGCAAGGCATTTGTCTACTGGTCACAGGGATGGAGATACTGCAGTGAAAAATACAGGTATAGTTCCTGAGCTCGTGGGCTTCACACTCAAGTTAGAGGAAACAGTCCCTATAATTTGGCTTTTAAAGGTAAACTCAGGCACAAAAGGAAGATGAGAACAACTCACCAGGGCTTGGAAATGTCACTGCTCCTCATAACAGAAGAAACTGGGGTAGGTAAAGATATCTCGGACTGGAGGTAGTACCCTAGGGAACACGTCGGGGCCAGTGGAGTCCTTCCCTTATCTGGTATCAATGTCATATGATCAGTAAATCCCAGAATACAGAATCTCCATCTATCAAATGTCACTAAAGTTTAGGAGTCACTTGGGTTTTGTGAACCCTTGGCAGAGAAATGTAAAAGCTGAGATTATGTGTCCAGCTACCATCTGTCAAGGGACTGCAGCCAATCAATCAACTCACATTTCAAAGCTCCGTTTCACCCTAGGAGTAACCAGAAGAGTGAGTCTGAGACATAATTAATTGTCCCTCAAGGCAACTGGACACACGGAATTCAAATTATATTCCTAAAGGAATTAAATGGTGTTAGAAAATCAGAATGAAATAGACAAGTTTGGTGGTCCATGTCTCTTATTTTCTCCCACTAACAATGCCCAAGGGTTGTTGGGGCAAAGGGCCTCTCTCATGTATGACAGTGATCACTTACATCTATCTCTGGCTTTCAAAGGAGACAGACCAACAGGAGAAAACTGTGCAAGTCTGCATGGCATCGCCGGCCATACTCAAATCTAGATCCAAATGTTTCAGGGGCAGTAAACAGATGAGGTACAGAGATGACTTTTCAAGGTCTTGTCTGACCCTGTGCTTCTGAGCAAAACCGGACCTCATTTACTAAGAACATGGAGGTCACCAGTAAAACTGCAGGGCCAACCAGCAGAAGGGCTCTGGGCAAGCTGTATTAACTCCTCTGCGCCCTCCCCAGGCTTTCATCTAGCAAATAAAGCGACTGACAGAAATGAATGGACTCTTCCAACTTGAAAACTTCCTGATTGTTAACACTGATCCCTGTCAAACTGGAAATAGCTCTAAACTGGTGGAGAAAATGTCTTTGAGCTCTTCCTGCGCAGGAAAGCCAATAACTACAGACCACAGCAATAATGGAACTGATCCTTCAGAGGTGGGCTATCAACCCTACCTAGCCCAATGGAACGCGTGATAGGAAGCCCCAAAGGCACAACAAGGCCTTTGAAAATTAGATGATGTCATCAAAATTGTGGTAACATGTTGTTGACCTCGAGGATCCCTTTACTGCCAGAAGGAGTCACCTAAACCAGAAGAGAAAGCCTCTTGGTTTGTTCTTCTTGAAGATTCTCTTTCCTGTGGTGGCTGGCAAACAGAAATCCATTATCCCCTGCCCATCTCTTTCCCAAATGGAAGACGAGAGAAACATGTTAAGCATATTAAGTAGTGAGTTCAATTTATAAATTATTAGGAACATTACCTCCCCTTGGGGGTTTTCCGAAGTCTTTAATCGTGTGGAAATGCTTTCCAGTTGCCACGGGCCACCACGTTAATTAAGAGGCCTCAATATGTCCTCTGGGGCTTCTGACGTGAATTGCACATCCCACGTGGGGGACAGAGCTGCCCTGCCTGGTTAGCCTCTCACTGGGGCAGGATACTATGTTAGCTGGCTGCCATCAAATGCTTTAGGACCCCTTCCCCATGCTTCCAGGTGCAAGAACCCAAAGCTAAGGGAAGAAATAGAAGGCCTTCCAAGACCTTCCCTCATTAAAACGCCATTTGGGGAGGTAGAGACGGGGACCAAACAGACAGCCTTCCATAAGCAAGAGACAATCCCTAAGACTAAGAGTCTTCCAGATTGGGCAGGTTGACATCTGAAGGCTCTTCCAATCTGAAGACACTGTGAATAAAGTTCTTCTCCGGAGGAGACTCAGCTTGCTAGCCTTTTATTTTTTATTTGGTGGCTTTTCCCAGGTCCAAAGATTTAATTCGGTTAGATTTGCTCACTATTCTTCTTCTTTAATCCAGGAAGTTGGTCATCCATTTCTTTATGAGCCTTCAGGAGGTTCATTAATGAGAGCCTGAAGCCCTCTAGGGAAAGTGGCTGGAGGCTAGCGTGCTGGAGTCAGCCCGGGCTATTTCAAGTTGTCCTCTTTCAGGTTCTTTTTATAGAGCTGCTTTTTTGGTTCTTGGGATTTTTTCTTGCCTCAGAACCTTAACTTTGCTGTCCCAAAGCAAACGAAGGAGTGCATTTGTTCATAAGGAGCTCAGAGCTCTCGGATCTTCAGTGGCACCAGGCGCCTGTTGTTTGCCTTAATGAGAATGCCAAAGCCAGGTGCAGCCGGGTGAGGCAGCGGCGGGGGGGGGGGGGGCAGAAGCAGCTTGCTGTATGCAGGGTGTTCCCGGTCCAAGGCTAGCCTAACGGGTCCCCTAACTCCAAAGACCTGCCTAGATCTCAGCAGAGTGGGAGAGCATGGAGGAATCAGGACACTGGGCAAAGCTGAGGTCCTCCCGTCCCTCTAGATATAGACGGGGCAATATTCTAAGAGGTGCCTTGTCAGACACTGTGGATGGGACCCCCCAATCAGTGTTGTGTTAAGAGGCTGGCCCCACATGTAATGTGGGGTATGTGCGTGTGTGCACGTGCACAAACGCATGTACTATGCACGAGAGGCAGGCTGGGAGATAAAAGGGTCCAAAGAGAAGCAAAAGCACTCCAGGTCGCTGTCTCAGCAACCCGTGGGCAGAGCTGCGTGAGACAGGCTCCCTCCATGGGCTATGTGCACCAGCCCTTCAAAACTTCACAAGCCAAGCATGAAGCCAATAAATAAATATCTCCAGCTGGATAATGCTCAATGCTTATTCTTGGCCACGTTCCTTTCCTCCTTTCCTCTTTGTTTTTATGCAGTAGGTGATCTTGATGAAATAAAATAATAACAATAATCTGCTCCATTAGGACCAAACATTAAGGGAATTATTGAACAAGTAACAGAAGAGGCAGCTGGCACAGGATATGCTAATGACCATTAGACTTTAACCCTCCTTCTCTCTAAACATAATGGAGTTGTTAAACCCCTCTTCCTCTCATCTCCCAAAAGTCAGGCAGCCCAGCCCAAGGGGAGGTTAGAGGTCTCAAAGACCTAATAGCTCTGTGGGCAGCAGCTGGGGGCAAGCAAATGAACAACATTAATGACTAGTCACTGAGAGCAGACCGTATGCAAGGTACCTGTCAAGACTCCAATGACTTCAGCTGAAAAAAAAAAGTGGGGTATAGCAGGGTGGAGAGATTCGAGATGGCAAGATTTCCCTGAATTTGGTACATATCACTTTCTGAACCAGTGAAGACTTAAAAGCTCTGTTTCCTCTCCGGAAAACAAACAAACAAACAAAAAACAAAAAACAAGCTGAGATGGATCATTAAAAGCTGTGCTCTTCAGAGATACCTGCTAGTCATGGGCTAGGTAGAAGACCCAACACATAGGGTGTGGGTCTTGATCATATTCCTGTCCCACGCAGGAAGGTACAACTTGGTCATAATAATTGCCGTGAGGTCTGGTGTGTTAGGGTCTAGTCAGATACTCAGGAGCTCTGCCCAGGAGATTCCTCTCAGTGGAATCTCCAACGGTGCAGTGTCCGTACTAGGAGAGGTGACAAACCTACCAAGCTGAGGGTTAGTTTTGTGAAGATCTCAAAGGCTACAAATCACTATGAAAGCATTCTCGGCATCTACAGCAATCCCATTACACATGCTTAATCCATGCCCCCCTACTAAATTCCTGTCTTATTTTGTAATTCTATGGACACACTGCCTTATTCCTTCAGTATCGAAGCAATGAAGAAGGAATAATAATTACCATGTGTAAAGTATTTACCATGTGCCAAACACAGCACACGGTGAATTACATTCATTATTTTACTTAATCCTACCAATAAATATAAGTAGCAGAAATTACTGTTTCCATTCTTAGATGAGAAAACAGATTAGAGGGGTTAAGTCACTTGCTCAGGTTCGTGTGGTAGTTAGTACAAAGCCAAATCAAGACTCAACCACTGGTCTTAATGATGTTCTATGACCTGGCTGAGTAGAAAGGGGCCCACCATCTGGGCCTGGGCCAGGGCCCCAATTCCCTAACCTCCATCTTTTCTAAATTAAGCCCTGAATGGCCTTGCACCTACACATAACTCTTAGGATTATACAAGTAAGGATTCCCAAATGTCTGCATTGTGGACAGTCTACACGGTAGATGTCCTGGACGCCCCCAATCTTCTTCAGTTGAGCTTGATCACAGGGTTAACCAAATGCATCATTTCAAGCAGTAATTTAATTGTGCCAATGGTGGCTGTATTTACCAGGCAAGGGAAATCTATTGTGATCATCTATTGTGTCATTCTGACGCAGGCAAGGGAAATCTATTGGAGATACCTATTCTTGGGTGGATGTTTTTTTTTTTATTTTTTTTAACATTTATTTATTTTTGAGAGACAGAGAGAGAGCATGAGCAGGGGAGGGGCAGAGAGAGAGAGGGAGACACAGAATCCAAATCAGGCTCCAGGCTCTGAGCTGTCAGCACAGAGCCCGACGCGGGGCTCAAACTCACGAATTGCGAGATTGGGACCTAGGCCGAAGTCAGACACTTAACCGACTGAACCACCCAGACGCCCCTTGGGTGGATATTTTCTAAGTGAAATCAGCCGTCTTAAGGGTTGCAAGGTACAGATGTTCAAGCATTTCCTTGAGAACAGTCTGCCATACGTGCACACAGACTTAGGTCCCTCTGCCACCTGAAGCCCTTAGTCTGGGATCAGAGACCTAAGAGGAGCAGTGGATGTTTTCCATAATATAACAGCACATGTAGAAAACAGACTTGGAAGAAAGTGTCAGACTTGAACACTTTCAAGGAGGCCAGGGACTGCATCGCAGTCGGGTCACCTACAAGTTGGCTGGCCAACAGACCTGAAGAAGGTAAGAGAAAGCCTTGCAGGTCATGTCTTGCATTAAAACTCAAAGGATGATAACGGTCACTCCCAATGCAAGTCATTCAAAGCTAGTCAAATACAGAAGTCAGCAAAACTCTCACACACAGCTTTCTGCTCATAAAGGATCTCTCACTTGCAACGTACTTCACCCACAAGGCTGATGAGAACAACGGGCACTCGTGGCCACAGCTCTTGTAACAATCCAGCTGTGACTCAATCTTGGCATCCAAGTAAGATGCATATTAAAGCTGAAGAACTGTAGCAAAGGGAGCAGGCGAAGGAATTAAGGACAGCAGAGATGCTGACATACAAACGCAATTAGCGTATCCTATGCCAAGATATCTTCCAAGCCCTTCACTCTTGCCAACAAGCTTTGTCTGATATCAAAGAAGGGAGGGAGAGGGAAGACTGACAGTCAAAAGAGTCTCCTCTTGGGCCATGCGCTAAGTGCTGTGGCTCTTATTTCTGCCTCTTAAAAAAATTATTATAATTCAATTTTTCTCTGGAACTAATCAAGCACAGAATCTGGAGAAGAGGACTGGTTTGGGAAGACAATCTCTGAGTGAGGCACTGACGTCCTCATTAGGGCAGGCTTCCTTCAACTACCACCTCCAACATCAGCAGCACATGGTCTTTGGCTAATTATATTTTTGCAGGCAAAGCCATTGTCAAGTCTTCAAATCCTCCCCATTGTTAATTAAAAAAAAAAAAAATTGCCCTGCTCTGCCTCCTCCCTCCCTGGCATCCCACCCACCCATCGCCGCATGATGTCAGCTTTGTTCCTCTGGTTTTCCAGGATTTCTCTCTTATATTTGGCTTCTGACGGGGAGGTGATGAGGCTGAGTACAGAACTGGACACCTGTAACTTGATTTCTTCACTAGCTTGTCCGTGGCTCACTTTGTTCCTGGGTGGAAACTAGTCACCTCTACCAGGTCGTTGGGCACAGGCCCAGTGTTCACCAGCCAAAGATGGGCCCAAGCAGAGGGAAGCTGGAAGCTGAGCCCCAGCTCACCCCTCTGTCCGCCCCCCCCCCACCCCAACCCCGTGGAAAGTGACAAAAGGCCCAACTCTGCTATAGTTTTGATTTACTGATCAGTGGCTGGATCATGTAGTGTGAATCCACAGGTCAGCCTGCTCTGGCCAGAGACACTCTCATGATACAAAGATAGTCAGGGGTTCTTGCTTCCAAGGCAACTGACGAGACAGACATCATCTTTCCAGACAAGACATTATTCTGTACCTGGGGCGGGCATGTGCTGCTGACCCCAGGAGGGCCATTCCCAGCCAACCAGCGGCACCATTATGATTTAATTCAGATCACCGCGTTCATGGGATTTTATTTTTCTACTTTTTAATAGAGGTGATTTATTTTTTCTATTTTTAAGATTCAGTGTTATTGTAAGGGAGGGGGAGGGAGGGAGGGAGAGAGAGAGAAAGGTGGGTTGAAAGGAGTAAGTGGGAGAGGGAGGGAGAGAGAGGACACACGCCCATGCCTATTGCCTATCCCAGAGCCTTTGCCCTCTCCCTCCCCTGACCTGCCCTCCCTCACCATCCCTTTGCCTAAGCCCCTTACCCCCGCCACGGCCCCCACCAGAAGTTCCTCTCCTTCCCAAAAATGAGTTTGATTTCTACGATCCTAGGACATGTTTTGTCCCCACTCTGAAAGCATATGTGGGCATTTCTGAATTAATCTTTAATCCCTAATTCTGCTATGTCCCATATCATAGCTCTGACTACACATGCAGGCAGAGACCCCACTTTAAAAACTTTCCACAGCCCCATTCTCAGCATGGACAGTGCACTGCTTGATTAATTAAAGTGAGGTTGGCTTGGCCAGGTTGATACAGCACACAGAACATGACTTTCCTGCTGTCTGTCAACTCAGACTTAAGGCCTCCATCAGGGAGCCCAACTTCACTCCTCTCTGGTGGCTCCCTGGCCAGTGCTGAGAGGTCCCCTCGGCACAGAGCCACCCAGGAAGAAGTCAGCTCCGGTAGGACGTCAGCATCCTCACCCACGAGGGTGGGTGGTTCAGATGGGAGGTCCATGCTACAGACCCGTCATCCAGAGGACGTTAGCTGTGCTTCCAGAAAGCACGATGGCTTCCATTTATCCAACCTCGTTCTGACTTGTACCTTTTTGTGCCATCAGCAAAGCTGCTGTGAGATGGCAGGGGCCTCACTTAAACCAACAGCCATTTTTCCTCTAGAAAAACTAACTGGCCTGTACTTGCTTACTCCACAAAACTCCGCGTGAATCGCGTCTCGTCACCAGAGAGGTTAAAGAAATTTGTCACCACATTTTTTCCTTATGATTGACATATGACTGACATATGACATTATGTTAGTTCCAGGTGTACAATATGATGATCTGATATTTGTATATACTGCAAAATGATCAGCACATTAAGTGCAGTTATAAGACATCTATGAGCACCTAATTATAGGAAAACCTCTGCTACGTGCTTTACAAAGGGAAGAGTGTGAAGAAAGTCCTCTCTCCTGGAAACCAAAGCTTTACTTTTTGTTTTCATTAATATATGCATTATCTGTATTTATGTATGCACATATATTTGCATTTATCTTTCCGCTTGTAGAGAGTGACTGCAGGTAGGATGTAGGAGTTCTCGCTAACTCCGTTCTGTAGTGCAGAAACTGCATCTGCCTTAGCAGAGGGCCACACACTGTCAGGACCAGCCGTTCTCAACGGTCTTCCCCGCCACCACACCATGACGAATGCAGGCTACAAACTGGCTAGACCCCACAGGCACACCCAGTGCCGGCTGTAACCCCAGCGAAGTTTCCTCTGGGTCAAGAAACCAGACCAGAATGCAAGCTGAGTGAGAACGACTTTTTTTTATCGGGCACTTATAATGTAGACTCTATTCTAATGGAGAAAAGGAAACCAGTTACAAATCCTGACACCGTGACTATTATCAGCGTCAGATTCAGCTGCCACAGTTCACAGCTGATGGGGACCCGGCACCGTGGCCGAGAACTGCAGAGGTGTGAACGCAGCCACCGAGGATATGAAAGGCGAGCCGTTTGCTTTGTCCAGAGGCTGGGTCAGGGACTGTCCTGTCTTCAGGTCCTGGGAGGGGCCCTCTAAATTTATAACACTAGTGGGTACTACCCCAGTCCTTCACCCATGCCCTGGAACACTCAAAACCGAAGTCTTCACTCTGAAAATATCTCACAGTGATTTTGCTCAGTATCAATTAAAAAACAATTTTAAAACATTCCATAGACGATGACGGATGAATAGATGGATAGAGATGGCCTTGTGACTAGCCAGCTCTGGTGGGTAGGGTAGTCTTCCCTGGGCTTCCTGTTCCATGATCACGTGAAGGGAAGAGGGGAGGTGATGGTTTAGTGGAAGAGTAGGGAGCCACAACCATCAGAGAGGAGACCAGAGTAGAACATTCCACCAAAGGTCTTGCAAGACGAGGGAAGGCGAGCTGACCAGCAACCAGCTTCTGTTCCCAATGGCGCCACTTACCAGTCATTCAGCCCTCGGACCTTTGAGCCTCAGCGGTCTGTCGGATTTGCTCAGCCTTCTTCATGGGGTTGGCCGTTCATTCCCAAAGTCCCTCTCGGCCTCCTAGCAAAGACCAGAGGCTCCGCTAGGATGCAGAGATGCGGAACTCCTCACCTTCACCCCCTCCCTGCCCCCAAGCAAGGAGTTCATGCTCAGGGAGACAGCCGCACGCACAGATGACGATGAGGTCCGTGGCAGGAAGGCGTGTCAGGGACTGCAGAGCATGACTCAACCCTGCCTAGAGGGAAAGGGGTCAGGGCATTTTCCAGGGAACTCACGGGCGAATTTTAAAGCCAGTAGTTAGAAGCAACTCCACTCAGAAGAGAGGAAAGACATTGTAAGCCAAAAGTAAAACACGCGTGAAATCACAGAAGTATGACACAGCAAGGGACTTCCAGGCACCATGACCGAGTTGGTCAGTGTGGCTAGGACAGAGTGGAAACCGAGGAGACGAGATGAGGGTCAGGCCATGAAAAGGTTAGCTGGGAAGTGACCTTTCAGAGTGAAGGGAATTACTTCAGGTGTTTTGTGAGCTAGATGATACCGTGCAAGCCGCACTTTGCTAAGAACAGCCTGGTGGCAATGGGAAGGGAGTTTTTTGTTTACGTTTATTTATTTATTTTGAGGGACAGTGGGGGAGGGGCAGAGAGAGAGAGAGAGAGAGAGAGAGAGAGAGAGAATTCCAAGCAGTCTCTGCACTGTGAGCACAGAGCCCGATGTGGGGCTCTAACTCATGAACCATGAGATCATGACCTGAGCCGAAACCAAGAATTGGATGCTTAACTGACTGAGCCAACCAGGAGCCCCGAAAGAGGGAAGTTTTTGAGGGGAGCAAGTCAGAAGGCAGCGTGAACAGGTGGAAATCGCCTGTAGCAATCTGGTGAGAGGAGGGGGCGGGGCGGGGGGGGGTTTGGGGAGGGAGGCTGTCCTACCAGCGGCAGCAGAGGGGACAAGTACAGAAGGATTCCAGTGGCATCTGGAGACTAAAATGAGAAGAATTTGGTGCTGGAGTGAATGAATGAGGAGGGGGAGGAAAGGGGGTCTAGCCTGGGTGACGGTGTTGGTGGCCCTGTCACCACAGGAGGCACAAGGGGAGGACAGGGTGGGTGGGGAAACACTGTTCACAATGCATGTGGGACACCCAAGCAGATATGTAAGTCAGAAGCTGGTAGGAGAGGCCAAGGCTGGAGACAGAGGCAGTTATAAGGACCAAGTGAAAAAAAAAAAAAAAACATGATACAAACAAATTCTACTCATTTCACAAACACCAACTGGGGACATTCCTTGTGTGAAGCGTCGTGTTGGTAGCTGTAAGAAATATAAAGATGAATCAGACTCAAAACCAGATCCTGCCATTTAGGATCCTGGAGTCTGGTAGGGAAGACAAGATTCATCAAAATTGCCTTTGGATGGAAACAGACACCAGCCATAAGAAAGGCTCAAAGAAGCCTTTCCTGTTCGCCCGGCCATAGGAGACCAAGGGGGAGGAATGGTCTCCAGCTGAATGATGCAGAGAGGTGGCCAGGTGGACACATTTGAAACGGGACCCGAAAGAGAGGTAGGATTTGAATGCATACACATGGAGGGGAAGGAGGGGCCCAGGAAGACATGGCCACGGCAGGTGCAGCAGCAGTGAGTAAGAGGGTACAGAAAAGGGCATCCTGGGCAATAAGAATGAGTAGGAGGACAGATCCCTCTCTCCCCAAATAATAAAATGCATTATTTGTGTAGATGATTCTCAAGCGAAAGAACTACTTTTCTCCTTTTCACTCTTCTTTCTCTGCGACCCTAGTGACGTGGAAGGATATTAACTGGATAAGGCAGCCTTTGACATAAACGCTGGTATAAAATTCTGGAGGCAAACGCAGCCCTTTGAACACACTCACAGTCCCACACAGGAATGGTTACACGGCCCACTTCCCACTCCAATTTTTTTCATTAGATGAAATCAGGTGAAAATGAACATCAGATGCAAGTTTGATCAAAGAGGCAAAGGAACTCACAAAGGGCATGTGGAAGAGGAAGCAGGGAAGAGAAAGACAGCAGGGTCTCCAGTGCCTTAGAGACTGAAGACGGCCTCTCATTACTGAGAGAGGTGGCACTGACTTGTCCTCGACCTTGTCCAGATGCCGTCCTGAGAACCAGGAGAGCTCTCCCAGAAGGGAAGTCTGGGAGGTGTCCTGTTATTTGGCAAGGCAGAACCCACTATCTTATCAGGAATTTTCCTTCCAAAGCAGACCTACAAGTGCTGTCCTGAGAAGAGAGCACAAAGGGCCACTGAGGCCGTCAGGGGAGGAAGAAATATAAAACCACCGGCTCGGTTGTGCTTGCCAGAATCACTCCGCCTCTGGTTTCATCGCAGTCATTCTGGGTAGAAGGAGAAATGTCCTCTTTGAGGACTCCAAGTGCTCCAGAGGTGACTCCAAGATGCACCAAATCCCCCAAGCAGAAGGTTGTGGTCTTTTATTTCCCACGATGTGCTCCCTCCCGTGGTCCAGGAGCCACTCCACTCTGAGGCCGACCCCAGGAGGCTCCCAGTGTCCTCCCTGAGGCAAAGGTGGGGGCGTGTCCAGGCAGACTCCGTGGGAGACTGTGAGGACGGCTGGCTGAGCACAAGAGGCCCTGGGCTAGCAGCTCAGCAAATCCTGAGGACAGGCCCCACTGGGCCACGGGAAAAGGCTCCCAGCCACCAAACTCCTTTCGACAGGTCAGCACAGCGGGAAGTGACAGCTCTCTCCCTGGGCAGAACCACTTCCATTCAACCCAACCTACAGGCAGACAAGCCCGCCATTTTCCCCGCGGACCATCATCCCACGTTCGTAAATGGGAAAAAGAAAAACAGAGTTGCTGCAGGGAGCAGAATACAGTTTCTCTGTATATTACTCTGAAGTCTGTTTTAACTGGGGTTGCTAGTGTCCCGTATGTCCTTCACTTTCATACTCCTGGAATACCAGAGCTGGAAGCAACTTACAAGGTCATCCAGTTTGGGATTCCCAAGGCAGAGTGCCCACAGCCCATCCATGTGCTCCTAGTTGGCGCCATGCCAATGGCTGGCAAAAGTAGGGGATGTTTTCATTTCATTCTTTTATACAATAATATTTTTCCTAACCTGTACCGATATCATTAACGATAACATCAAACCCCTGGTTTTGTTGGCCTTTTCATCTAAGGCAAAAATAAGTTCAAACCGGAAAAGCCAGTCAATGTAAATAAAAATATTCAGAAAATACCAAGGCAGATTAAAAACAAAACAAAACAAAAAAAAAACCATGGCACAATCCGAATGCCTAAAGTTTTAAGAACACTCATGTGCAGATGAGAACAGGCTTCTGGCAGGTGAAGACATATGCCTGCAGTTTCACAGACTTTTGTGGGGAAAAGGCCCATAAGCAAAGCCTCCTGATTTCTAATTCAATGCTCCCCTGGTCTCCCTGGCCCAGCATGTATCACTGTTGAGGGAAGAAGAGAAAATGCCGTCTAGGGGAGCACAGCCTGGTGGCGCCACTCTGTTCTGGGAGTTCCGGGCAGAGCCCCAGCGGGGACACGTTGGTGCTGCCCATTCCAACCGCAGGCGGGGCCCAAGGATGGTGGCTATGTTCTGACAGGCTGGAACTCTCAGGTGCCGAGGCCGCCTGCTCTGGTCAGCAGAGCCCCCGAGGCGGCCAGCTGAAAGCCCAGGGACGGTGACCTGCATGTGTACACGCCACATCATTTAGGGAATAAAAAGAATCAAACTGGGATGCTTCAACATCACCGTTGGGAGGCAGAGCCCTCCTGCGTTTGTTTGTAGGGTGGCTTACCTTCCTTCGTAAGAATGTGTCTGAGGCCCAGACAGGTCAAGTTCTGACACACTCACTCCTCTACGTCCCAAATGCTTATGCGTCTCAGTCCCAAATTCTTCCACCTTCTTGCTCAGACAGAATATAGGAAGGGAGGAAACAAAAGGCTGAGCCCTTTAACAAACACCTGCTGTCTGATCTCTTAGGGATCTCATATGGCCATGGTGCTTTAGGGGGCTGCAGAAGTCCCCTTAAGTTCACCTTAAGCAAACTTCGGGACTGGGAGCCAAGCCCAGAAGGCCCAGATACTTCTCCATGAGGCACTCACTGCTGTCAGCCACAGTTCAATATATCAATTAACTGAGCATCTGATTCGCCCAAGTTAGAAGGCTATTTGACTCATCTCTTGCTATTCGTGGATGTCAGCAGCAGTGACAGAGGTATCAGGAGAATCATAAATAGCAAGGCAGCAGCAGGAAGCTCCCGACCTCCTCGGATGTACCACGGAGACTCCTGTGCAATCTGGAGGAGAGCTACTGACATCAGCCTCTCATGCAGGCAAGACTTCCAATGAACCTGGGCTCATACTTGACAGGGTATGCGATAAGGCGATTTTATGAGGTGAGGTCTCTCAAAATGCCTCGTCCACCTTCAGCCTTATTTATAAGCAAGGCAGACAGCCACCACTAACTCTTAAAGTCCTTAAGTATCGGGGCACCTGGGTGGCTCAGTCGGTTGAGCGTCTGACTTCGGCTCAGGTCATGATCTCACAGTTTGTGGGTTCGAGCCCCGCATCAGGCTCCATGCTGACCGCTTGCTCAGAGCCTGGAGACTGCTTCAGATTCTGTGTCTCCTGTCTCTGCCCCTCCACCACTCACGCTTTGTCTCACTCCATTTCTCAAAAATAAATAAATGTAAAGTCCTTACATATCACAGACCAAATGTATCATGACCTGTCTGGAAGCGTAATAAACTTCTCTGCGTGCATGTCCACCAACATTAGGTGTTTCTGTATAAGGGGCTGTTGTAACCTATCTAAACATTTCACAAAAGTCTACTGTGTATGTCAAAATCGAAACCAAGCAGGAGCCATCAGCCTCATAGGGAAGGAAAAAAAAAACTGCATATTTCCTAACCCATACCTTGTTTATAATTCCCTTGTCAAGTCTAAGCATATTTTGTTTTCATCAACTTTGTCTTCGCTAAACCCATCAATACCTCTCAGGAGAGGCTAATATGCTTGTATCTCACCTGAATTTGTGCCTTGAATTTGTAGCAAGAACGATCTCTGTCAATGTCTGCCTTAAGTGACAATTATAATCAATCTATAGGAGTCTGACTAAAATGAGCAAACTATTATCTTTCACTCTGCAAATGGTACTCTAACACTTCCACTAAGTTGTTAAGATTTCAGTCTCTGTTTACGCGCTGTAGACAAAAGAGAATGTACTAGATGGGGATCAGCCGACTACGGCCTCTAGGCCAAATGGTGCCCACTGCCTATTTGGTAAATAAAGCTTTATTAGAACACAGCCACATTTATCCATTTACTTATTGCATATGGCTACTTCGGCACTATAAAATGGCAAGAGTTGGGTAGTTGTACCAGAGTTCAAACAGACTGCAAAGCTGCAAGTGTTTATCATCTGGCACTTTACAGATCCGTGGCCTGATTTCCTGCCATTGCCCACACAGGCTTCTGTCTCTGGGCACATGGCTGCCTACATCCACTATACCCAAAGCTACTCTGTCCCCACCAACCACCCATTGAGTGTAGGCTTGAGGTCAGATTTAAAGGCAAATTTCGGGTCAGTGAAAGAATCACGAAACTTCAGACATGGGCAGAAGGTAAGAAGAAGGCAGCATGAGCTGGAGGAAAGATAACAGCCTTCAGATTAAGAACCCTGAGTCTTGGGGAGCCTGGGTGGCTCAGTCGGTTAAGCGTCCGACTTCAACTCACGTCATGAACTCGCGGTTTGCGAGTTCGAGCCCCGCATCAGGCTCTGTGCTGACAGCTCAGAGCCTGCTTTGGATTCTGTGTCTCCCTCTCTCTCTGCCCCTCCCCTGCTCATGCTCTGTCTCTCTCTGTCTCTCAAAAATAAATAAATGTTTAAAAAAATTTAAAAACAACAAAGAACCCTGAGCCTTTTCACCAGTGCTGGCCACAAACGTCTCCCATCAGTCCATGCCTTCTCTTCCCCATCGTGAACGTGAGTAACAACACTCTTAGATACCTCAGCAGAACAGAAATTCCCATAATGACATCATTTGGTTTGATAAAATAAATAAATAAATTAGTGAAGTTCTTCCAGGGAATTTGGAGCTGGGATCGTCCTCCCAAACCATAGGATAGCTGCTAGGAAACCCTGTAAACAGTGAAACAGAAGTGGCTTAACAATGCCCTAGATGTACACGGCCACATCCCGGCTTCACAAGGGGCCCGTTCTGTTGCCCTGATGACCTTAATTGCCTCAGTCTTGACCCTGAGCACAACTCCTCCAGGACTCCTGCAAGGGGCTGCCATGATCCCAGCTGCTTTTCTGGCTCCATAAGGTAGTGGGCCCTGGAGTAACACACTGCGCACGGAATGGTTACAGGCAGCTTGCCCGGCACCCCAAGGGTTTACCTGGTTCGTATTTACTGGGCACCTCCCACGGGCCAGGCACTGTAGGAAGTGCTTAGTAAGAATCATCTCATTTAATCCTCAAAACAGCTTTAAGAAGCAGAATCTATTATCATTCCCATTTCATAAATGAGGAAAGTGAGTTCAGAGAGTTTTAAGCAACTGACCCAAGGACACTAGAAAACGTAGTAAGGGGTAGAACAGGGATTTAAACTAGTCTCTCTGATAACAAAGTCTTGCTATAAACTCCCGCCCTGAAGTTCAATACACGGACTGTATAGTCTTCTCTGGAGTCTTGGCTTCTCGATGACCTCTGTCCAGAGTCAACCCCAGGCTTCTCTGCGATGCTTTATCCGTTTGCTCAGTGCAGATCTTCACCCTTTGATGTAGCTCAGAGACTGCATCATGACAGCACCTTCCTTGCCCAGTTCTCTATGAGCTTTCCCAATGTTCATCAAGTGAAGGGTCTCTACTGTGCTAGCCAGAGGAAGCAAAATTATCCCACAGCCTGGAAAACTGAACAAACCGGCTGACCCTGAAGCCAGCAAGCGGCACAGTCACGGCAGAATGAAGTCTGGAGTCGGATGCGTTTGCCTTGAATCCTGGCTCCACCTATAAGACCTCGGATCTGTGATGTACTTTCTCGAAGTCTCAGTGTTCGTATCTGAAAAGTGGGAGAATTACCATCTATTTCACTAGATTTTTAGAGAGTGGACTGATATTATGCATGAAAGTGATCCCATACGTCGCCTGGGACCCAGCGAGTAAAAATGTTAGCTTCATTACTATGAGTATCACCAGTTCTTGTTATCGATTTAAACCCCACAGAGATTATGACTCCCGCTTTCAAAAGGATCTTCAGAGATTTTTGGAACTAAGTACTTAAAATTTGTTGGCTTCTATATCAAGTGAGCTAAATTGCCGAACAGAGTATTACATCATGTTGTTAAAAAATAGTACCATGAAAATGTGGCCTCTTAGCTGTTCGCCTTGCTGTCTGGAGAAATGGGGGCAGCTTAAGGTCTCCATGAGCTTCAGGAAAGAGAAGAACAAAACTGTAAAAAGGATGTAAAAAATATAAAGAAATGGAAAAGAAGGTAGACACTCTACCTGCCTCCCAGTTCTGCCAAAGGCCATCCTCCAATATTAAGTGTTAATAATATCATTAAATGTTCCTTGAAAGCAAAAGGTTGTCTTATTAATTTTCTACCTCCTTAGCCTGACAGATACTTGTAAAGAATCCATATCTAAATGAATGAATGAGTCAATGATTTCTTTTAAATCAATGACAGGTCAATAATGCTTTTAAAATGTTTTTTTGTTTTTAAAAACTGCAAAGATGTGAAAGTATGTACCTGAAAAAGCCTACATTTATTGTTATATGACTTTCACAATTTAGAGTGAAAAGTCCCTAACTGCCCTCTTCCCTTCCCTGCCAATAAGCCCGCAGCCAGCTGTGAGGCGGTGTGGCTGAAGCCAAGGTTAGCAGGTGGGTGTAGCCAAGCTGAACGGAATCTGAGCTTTTGGGGTTAGCTGTCTGGTGTAGCCACAGGAAGAAAGATCTATATTCCAACTTGCTTGTGGGTCCTAGTGCTCACAGAGTTACTGGTTTTGAAGCAACAATGGGGGAAAAGCATCAGATGAGGCTCAGCAGTCAAAAGTGGACAAAAAAACAAAAACCGACGAAAGGACATGTAAGAAATACTTACTGGGCACCCACGACTGGCCAGAATATGAGCTGGTGCTTCTTAGAGAACAGAGTCTGGACTCTGCCAACTGCTTCGACTTAAATCCTGGCTGTGTAACCTAACAGCTGTTTGAGTTTAGGTATGTTACTCCACTTCTCTGGCCCTTGGTCCCTTCATTTATAAAATGGGATGATAATTATCCCTACCTCATGGTGTTGTGATGAGAATAAAACATACGGTAATATATACCGCAAGTACTTTAGAGTAGTGTTTTTTCGGGGGATTTTTGGTGGGGGTGGGGCAGAGGGAGAAAGAGAGAATCCTAAGCAGGCTCCACACCCAGCATGAAGCCCGATGCAGGGCTTGATCCCATGACCCTGGTATCATGAACTGAGCCGAAAATAGCGTGGGGCGCTTAACCGACTGAGCCACCCAGGCTTCCCTGCAGCACACCCGTCACATTGAACAAGCAAATCATGGGATCATGGCTTCTCTCCTCTGCTAAAGAAAGTGGTTCCGAGCTGGGCCTGGAACAGGACTAGTCGTGTTCTGTGCCACCTAAGCCAACCTTCCTGTAACCACAGCCAACGGGAGAAGGTTAAGGTTATAGCCTCCCACGGGGTGATTTGAGAGGAAAAAAGCTGTCAACAAACAAGAACTATGGTAACTAGCTTCCCTCTGCTTGTCTCCCTAAGGAGTCAGGGGAGATGGGGAAAAGCAGGGAACCTGGCAGCCACAGGGACAGGGATGGACACGTAAAGGTGCAAGAAGTCCCGAGGGGTCACAAGTGAAGTGACTTGGTGAATAAATGGATAGTACAAACATTGAAAAGCATCAAAATGGGGATGAGATTTACAGAGTACGCTGGACAAAGGAGCTAATTTATGGCAATGGGAACAATAAAGAGGGACGCGTCAAAGAGCCAAACCACAAACCAGCCGTGGATGCTGGGGGCTGACAGGGTGACTCCCAGATCCTGCACAACCTTTCAGCTCCAGAGTTCATGAAATTCTACTTTGAGGATTTTTTTTTTTAATTACAAGATTCCTGTAGGGGCGCCTGGGTGGCTCAGTCGGTTAAGCATCCGATTTCGACTCAGGTCATGATCTTATGATTCGTGGGTTCAAGCCCGGTGTGGGGCTCTGCGCTGACAGCTCGGAGCCTGGAGCCTGCTTCCGATTCTGTTGTCTCCTTCTCTCTCTGCCCCTCCCCCGCTCGTGCTCGGTCTCTCTCTCAAAAATAAATAAACATTAAAAAAAAAAAGAGAAGATTCCTGTCTACCTTACCTCCATGTGAGTTACTATAGTCAAACGCCCTTACAGAGAAGGCCTGAGTGGATCTCCATTTTTTGGAAACTAAACAGCCTCAGCAGTGAATGTATCCATTTCACAGTTGAGGTGAGAAGCTTCTCAAAAGGTCAGCAGATTACCTGACGTCGTATAAAGCCAGGCTCTGAAGCTTACCTTCCAACCCTAAACCCAGTGTTTCTTTTCCACACATCCTAGCCCCCCCCCCCCACACACACACACCCGTGTGAATATGGGAGCAGAGCCAGCACTGGGAATAGCCCAACAACTGAAACGGCTAATGGACTCCCATGTACCTGCACCTAATGCGCCTTGGCAAGACAGGCACAGCCAAACCATGGTGCCAAGTGGGGAGGTTTAAAAACCAACCTTCCCTTGGCACTTGGGAGAGCCCCCAAATGGGCCCTGGCATGTCCTCTCTTGCACATCAGTCTGCCAGTAACAACCCAAGCACAAGGAGGTTTTGTCTGTAGGGATCTTGCTATTATTTTATGAACTGCCCACCATTTTCTTAGTAGGAGGCCAAGTACAAGACAATGGCTTTGGCAAGGGGACAGTATGGCCAGTAAGTCAGTCCTGCCCCATAATGGATGGCTTGAATTGCTAGAAAAGTTCTTTGGACTGAATCTGTTATCACTCTAGTTCTATCTTTTGTGGTAACACAAGACATGTCTAAACTCCTCCATTTCTTTCTAAAAAAATTTTTTTTAATATTTATTTTTGAGAGAGAGAGAGAGAGAGAGAGTGCGTGCATGCACATGAGTGGGGGAGGGGCAGAGAGAGAGAGGGAGACACAGAATCTGAAGCAGGCTCCAGGCTCTGAGTTGTCAACACAGGGCTTGAACCCACAAACTGTGTGATCATGGCCTCAGCCGAAGTCGGACGCTTTACTGACTGACCCACCCAGGTGCCCTTCCATTTCTTTCTAAAGATCAAAAAGAAGGATAGGGCATCCTCAGTTGAACTAAGCAAACAATATAAATTGACAATGAAGATGTAAAAGTGACCCTGATTAACGAATTTGCTAATGAATTTTTGTAACCGATTAGCTGAAGGCAAAAGGGACTGACAGAAAAAGCATCTAGCTCTCCTATGCCCACAGACACTTAATAATAAACCGATGGCCTTGACGGCACATAGCAATGACCATACTTAGAAATGCTCTTCTCTGCCCTTAGACGTGGCTGAGCTTTACAAGTGCAGTGAAGACAGCTTCAAGCAAAGTAACACACGATGCATAGGCAGCTGAACTGAACTTGAGCGAGGATGCACAAGTGAGAGCAAGGATGGGTCCTCTGGCACAAAGTTGGCGACAGTCGTGGAAACACAGCCCTGGAAGCTCCCATAGGTATGTTCCGTAGGCTTTGTACTAACCCGGCCCAGCCGTTACTTCCCCAGGATACAACTTCTCTAAAGTGTCCATTCTATTTCCTGGATGCTGGGACTCCACAGTAACACCTGTGGCCTCCTTTGTCCCTGAACCTGGTTCTTTATGCTGTTTCTCCCAAAAGAAAACCACGTGTCTAGGGCTCACCTGGAGCTCCCAGAGACAAGGTGCTTGGAGACACCTGAGGAGCCAGCAGTTGAGGGCCACACGGACCTGCAGACACTGGCCGATGGGCCCCACAGAGGTGGGACTAGTGGTCTTGAGCAGACCCAGGCTTCACTGATGGGCTCCAGTCCCCAAATCTCCAGGGAGATAGACAAACGCTCAAACATTATTTTTTTCCACACAACTGTGAATTGCGCCTACGAGGGCTGAACTACGAAAGCTTACCTACCAGCAGGAATTATGACTGCAAAATATATATACCAAACTGAAGGATTTTTGAAAGGTTACTTGCTGTGAACACTGTATTTAACCAACCTATACACATATAGGAAGTCTATTACCACTGCCATCTTTAATTACAAAGATGAAATATATAGATAATACATTAAAGTGCTATTATGCACCATTCAATTCTTTTGCATACCGTAAGAAGAAAAATGTAGATCATATGGCAAATTAGCAAAAGTACAACATGGAAATTTAAACCCACAGAGTCTGAATATCTAAAGTCAAGTCATGTTAGGGGTGCCTGGGTGGCTCAGCTGGTTGAGCCCCTGACTTCAGCTCAGGTGGTGATCTCATGGTTTGTGGGTTCGAGCCCCAAGTCAGGCTCTATGCTGACCGCTCGGAGCCTGGAGCTGTTTTGGAGTCTGCGTCTCCCTCGCTTTCTGCCCCTCCCCCACTCGCAGCTCGCTCTCTCTCTCTCTCTCTCTCTCTCTTAAATATAAGTAAACATTAAAAAAACCAAAGTCATATTTAAACCTGACCTTCTATGCTGTGGAGTAAAGGATGTGCTTATAACTGAACAATTCTCTGATTTATGGATTTAAATTCACACAACTGATTTCCATTCGATGATTTGGCTTTCACTTGTTCAAGAGTTTGCAAAAGAGTATCAAGAGTATCCCTGTGTGCTTCAGTAGTTTTAAATGTCAATTACCTTGCAAGATTCACAATAAATCTCTTCCGCCCAGTTTGAATCATGCTGGAGGTTACAATACATTGTTTGACCCTCAACGCGGTAATCTAAGATGTCAGGAGGGAAAGAGTACCTCTTTGGAAAAACTAATTCAAAAATTTTAGGATGTGATTGAAAAATAAGTAAAGCAAAAGGGTTTTCAAAGTTTTCAACTGCCAAGTCCCCAGCTGAGGTACTGGTTTCCCTCAAGTCCACCATTTTACCGATGGTATACTTACACTGGGTGCAGTGGAAACAAGGACTCGCCAATTCTCATTCACAGAGTGTCATAAGGATACAAAAAAGGTATTCCTTTGCCTTTCAGTCTCTCATTACTTATACTTTGTGCTTAAAACTAAACACAGTAAATGCAAAATATAAAAATAAACAGTGGTCCCTGCATTGAGGCAATATGGATGGGAAAAGGGTAAACACAAAATCAGAGAAATGTAAACTTGAAGGTTGTCACAGAACCATTAATTCCCTCTGCACATATTGGAAATATTTAGAATTACCAGTTAAGCTTTTAAATATACATTTTCTTAACAAGAGAGAAAAGGTTGGGTGTATTCATATTTTGATAATCACCTTAACTTTTCTCTTTTTCAAATTATGCTATTTGGATCCGAACTGAAAACCACATCAGTATCGATCATTACAGTTAATGAAAAATAGCTCTGCTATTGTTATTTCATAACCAACAGGGCTTGGGTAATAAAATTTCATGTAAGTGCATTTTGCTGTCCAACAGTGTTACTAGTCAAAGGCCTGCAAAATCTTCTGACATTTATAATGCTCTCTTTCCAGATGCCTCAAATGGCTGCCTACTTCACCTCCGAAGGATGTGGTATAAAGCATATCAGATGAAGTCTACCAGTCCCCGAGTCTCTTAAGAAGAAGCCATCAGAGATTCTAGGAACGGTATCTTCAAACAGGATACCCTCAGGCTTGATTTCTAAGCTGAGGGCAGATACACAACTTTAGACTTTGAAACTGTGTCTAGAATGGAATGTTAAGGACAGGAGAGGCAGTGCGCGAGAGCGTATGGCATGGAATGGGAGCAGGGCAAGGTAAGATAGCAAGCTGGACTCGGAGAGACTCTCCTGACCACCGCGTCTTTGCCAAGGACGGGAGGGAGTCCTTACATCTTCACCTCACCTTGGGCTCCCTGTTTGCTTGCACAGGTCAAAGGCTTTCCTGAATTTTTCATGGAGACAGGGGCCTATCCACAGGCAAGAGGTCAAACACAAGACTTGCCTGCCCTCACCCCCTGCCCATGCTCTTTTAACCTTTGCCCCCTCCAGCAAGGTTGATGAATAATAACATAGTGAAGAGTAACGTAGAATAAACTAAAGTAAAGCTGAAGGAAGAATCTCTTCCATTTTATTTGGAAGACAGAATGTCATCGTTGGTCTATGGGTGACCAGTAGCATATGAAGGAAAAACTTCAGACACAGGTTGAAGGCTGACTTTTGTTCTCTTTCCATTTCAGCGCCCACGGTCCATTAATCCCCACTCGGTGGGGGGAGGCCTCAAAAAACAAAGCATTAGTAACGGAGGGCTTCTCATAGGGACTGTTATATTTTAAGGGCACAAACTATTTCCTCAAATCCTTTGGCATCCTTGATCTGCACATTTCTGTCTCCACGGTCACCCACCCCCCACAAACATGCATCTATGTGTGCACATACACATGCATGTGCACACACACAATACCCATGTGTATACTTCTCTAGAGAACTTATTGGAGCACATCATTCTGAGGATAGAAAGGACAGGATACTTGAAGACAGGATCCTTGCTACACTAAGATTCGTGATGCAGCAACGAGGACCAGCATTAGACCGTCTTTCCATGGATCCTCCCACTACTCCCTCAAGCCCCATACCAAACACACCTTCTGATACGTTGCCTGTCTTGACCATCTATATTCAGGGCCTTTCAGATACAATCATACCCAGTATTAGTCCTTAAGAATCTCCATACACTTCCTTTCACCCTAAACATTTCCTTGGCGTGATGACTAGTTCTTTGAAATGGTCTCAGACCAAAAGAAACAAAACAAAGCAAAACAAAAACCATCCAGAACAATGACGACTGCTTGTCACATTGATGGGAAGATGTGAATGGCTGGGGGAAATCCACCATTGTGCCCTTGTTTTCAGTGAGACCATATCATAAATGTGAAGGCAACGTGGCCTCTACATCTGTCACTCCAGTCAATGCCAGGGTTGATTCGGCTGATCTGCCCGATCTTACTGCTCTCTGGGAACTACAAGCTACATGACAGAAGACAATCTTCCCTGAGAGAGGAAATGCTAGTCTTTAATTAAGGATGTACAAGTACCATAACTGCCATATTAGAAACCTCAATAAATTTGTAAATGTGAGGCATGGCAATCTCATTTACCTGCCTGCCTTCCAGAACATCTAAACATTGAGGTTTACCATTTGCTCTTAAGGACTCTTTTCTTGACCATATAGTTTAAATAAAGTAGCTTGTGTATATGCAGGCAATCTATCAAGCTAGTTATTCGTGCAGAGATCAGTGGAAGACTTACATTCTGAGATTTCATCAGAGATTTTATGGAAAGAGTTTCAATGTCAAATATTTGGATAATGGGAATTTTTATGTATCTGAAGTGTGCTCAATTTCTCCCAATTTGATAAACAAAACCAAACAGCACGTAGTGTTGGTATCAGAGTAACAGATAAAGTTTAGATCAAGACCTAGATTGGTTTTATGTAGTTTTGTAAACATGAAAGAGCCCATGCCTTCTGTATATATGGCTCATGAATAATCAGTCCGGCCTCAACTTGCTCTCAGGCTTCCCTAGAAGCAGACGATATGTTGGTTTTACCAATACCATACTAATATATAAGATGCCAAGGGAAGCAGACATTGTCTATGCCCACTGGGAAATTCATTCATTTCTTCCACAAATATTTATTAAGCATTAACTATGTGAATGCATTGTTCTGAGTGCTAAGAACACAACAGTGCACAAAACACCACCAGACAAAACCCCTGCCTGTCACTGTACCATCTACTTTTGAGTGAGATTCTAGAACACAAGTTCCTAGAATTTTAGGAAGAATCTTATCATTTTTTTTGAGGCCTCAAATTTCTGAAGAGGAGAAGGGAGGCTGATGGTGACAGTTCTGAGCTAGGTTACAGGGAGGGGCAAATATCTATTGATATGCCCTTTGTTGTAAGAGGACAGAAAGCCAAATGTTGACTTTCTCCTGGCTAGAAGAGGAGAGAGAGGGCTTGGTAGCAGCAAGCAGCTTGGCAATTCAGTCATTCAGCAAACATTTATGGAGCAACTATTACAAGATATTCTGATCTACTAGTTGAAGAACGCCTTTATAAGACAATCCACTGCCACCATCTGATATTCTCGTTTGTAAAAGTTACTCCATGTCTAGGCATGTCCCCAAAGAGAACAGGTGGGTAACAGTGGTATAGAAATAACTACCACTTATATTTCACCCCAGGTGGAGACACTTCCCACAAATGGGAAATTTACTTATTAACGTGATCAATGATCGTTGTGGAGTGAGTTTCGTAGAGCTACGTTCACGGCGCCAAGGCTCTTAAAGTCAAGATAACATAAGCTACGGCCTGAGAGGTTAAAGCCACGCTGCTCCTACCATGACTGAGATGTGCAGGATCCTCAATTCCTCTTCTGCTGATTCATGCTGGGGTTCTTCAGTTGGGTCTTGTCCAGGGAGGCTGGGAGCACCATCTTGGTGATGAATGTGAAAGAGCAGAGTGCCATTCTCCAGCCACTGCTGCCTCCAGCGCACCAGAGGGATGTCCTCTGTGTTTCCTGAGATCTCTAGAGGACAAACACCAAAGCACAGGTCAGAATTCGGACTGGCCCAATCTGGATCTTCTTATTCATCTTCTTCCTAGGCAATGGTACCAATCAGCCGGTGTCAGCTAAAGACGACAAAGGGTTCCAGCTATGGTTAGGTCAGGTTTCAAATCTCCAGGAAGGGAAGAGGCCCCGAGAAGAAGAGACTTATCCACCCCCTAGATCTTTGCTCCATAATTGAGTGAGCCAGACTCTCACCCATTGAGAAAAACACCAAGGTGAAAATTTGAGCTCTTCCCCATATTTCTACGATCAATAGCATCCTTTACCCAGCACTGTTTGAATACCCTGATAACCCCGGAGGTAAATAGAAGGTTGTTTGCCTCTTGTAAATTTGAAAATGTGAGTTCCCTAGCAATTACTCCTAGACACCAGTGAATCTACCAAGGAAAGAGCTGGTAATTACTGTGCAGAGAACTGGCACATCTGGAACAGTCCTGGGAGGTTATTGCAGAGCAACTGGGGCTGACAGAATATTTCTAAAACCACAATCATTTGCTGCATAGCCCACTGGAGATGTGTAATACTCGCCGTGGCAGGGATGTTTTTTTAATTCCCTTTAATTTTTCTCTTCAGTTTTGCAGAGCAGAGCTGGTACACACAGAGGGGGTGGTGAAAACCTGGGCCCTTAGCACAGACACAAGCACTCACCTGCTCTCAAGGCTCGAGATGGAGGCACCGGACTATCATCAACAATTAACAACAAAATACCAAAAACCTACTATGCATTTCACACTGCAGGTGCTAAGCTACTGGTACAGAAGTATGCTATTATGGGTCTCTCCTGCTAATATTCCTAAGCAAGATCACATCGAAGCTATGAGATAATTCACAACAGAGAGACCTGATTAGCCCAGCCTTTCCTAAACTTCATTTGGCCTCAAAATCATTTCTTCCTTAACAACTATTACCACCCTAGGGAACTAATATTCCACTGAGCACACTTTGGCAATGCATTGCTTTATAAAAGTTCATTTTTTAAAAGGCATGGCTTCTTCTCCCAAAATTTATCACCTTTGACCAAAAAAAATAATAATTCCACGGACATAAAAAAGATTTAATAAGACACATTTAGAATAGTATTCTCATCAAGTACCGCACCATAAAGAGGGAAGCAATTTTGAATATTTATGGAGTTTATAAATATCTTTCACTATTTGTAGGAGGGCACAAATGATGTTCTGCTTTATTTATTTACTTATGTATTTATTCATTAATTGACTTAACATATACATTGGGCATTCACTGTGCACCAGGCACTGTTCTAGGCACTGTGATACTAATCTAAATGAGGCCCTCAACAAGTTCTCCAAAGCAATCCACCCTTGGGTGAATGTGAATGTGGGAGGTGTTACACCATGTATATAATGACACCATGTGAAAACGTACAATTTAAGAGTAGGCTTGCCTGGGTTGAGGTGGAAGAAGGGGAGGAAATCTGGAAGAAGATGGTAGTGGCCTTGGGTCCTAAAGGGTGGTGGATATCCTTTTAACAGGTACAGTTGTGGAAAGGGGACATGCAGACACTGATAGGAGAATTAGAAGGAGGACGAGGAAGAAGAATACTGGCTGGTCCGCTCAGGGTAGGTTGATGAAAAGAATTCACAGGAGCCACAGGTCATTAGCCTATCCCTAAAAGACACAGATAGCATTCCCTACCTCTTCCTAATACCCTCCAGACCAGGGAGAAGAGTAAATGGGTGTGTGACGGGAGATGAGGGGACAGCAAAGACAGGATGATCAGAGACCCCCTTCATCCTCAGCCCCTCGCCCACTCGCCTGGCGCCCAAACATCCCACCAGGATGGCGAGCTGTCCGTGCTCTGGAAGTGACCAGCTCAAGCAGCCAAGAAGCTGCACAGGGTGTAAGAATGGAAGATCCCCCGCATCCAGGTCTTGGTTTTCCGCAGGCACAGCCCCATTTGTTAAGTGAGGCAGTGAGTGACACAGGACTCCCGAGTTCACTTTTCCTCTAACGTGGCCTTCCAGACTTCCAGGTGAAGAGAAACCCTTGGGCGTGCCTCCCAGCAGCAGCCACACGACATGTCACTACAAGTGCCCCAATCACAAGCTACTTCCCAACCATGGGTCAAGCCCCAGGAAGATTCCTCCTGGGAAGCACATCCCTCCCCCAAGTGCCTTCCCTGCCGCTGCAGGAAGAGACCAGTCTCCTCAGCATGGACAAAACTCACAAGCACTAACAGCTTATAATAGAACACCCAACACCATAATTCAATCACTCAGAGCAACACGCTTTCAGCCTCCTACCCACACCGGCTCTAAGCCAGCCTGGGATTAATTCCATACATGTTGGGTGCCACTTCAGGCCTTCCTGTAACTCTTTAGAAGGAATCTAGCACCTCATACCTCCAAAGCGCTTAAAATGGATTTTTCTTTCCCAGGAGACTCTCATCAACTAGGCCAGGCTCATTACCTCCATTTTTACTGTGGAAGCAAGGACAAGTAAACACCCAGATCAAGGTCATGCCAGCCTGACACAGAACAGGAGCTAAAACAGAAGTAGTCCTATCAGATCCCCTCCATTGCCAACACACACCAGACAACATGACTTTTGCAGAACCACGGAGAGAGAGAGAGAGAGAGCACATTTGAGTATGGAGTGCGTGTGGTCTTCTAGCAGGTTCTGAGCGGCAGTATTTTTATTTGTTGTGCAAGGTCTTAGTATTCCAGGACTTCTTTATTTAAAAAAAATTGAAAACATTATTTTATCAATAACATTTTATTAAAAAACATTTTTTAATGTTGATTTATTTTTGAGAGACAGGGAGACAGAGCGTGAGCAGAGGAGGGGCAGAGAAAGAGAGAGAGAGAGGAGACACAGAACCTGAAGCAGGTTCCAGGCTCCAAGCTGTCAGCACAGAGCCTGACACGGGGCTCAAACTCACGAGCCGTGAGATCATGACCCGAGCTGAAGTCAGATGCTTAACTGGCTGAGCCACCCAGGCTCCCCAAGTACTCCATGACTTCTTTCAAAATTGAGATAGAATTCTCATACCATAAAATCTGTCCTTTCAAAGTATACAATTCCATGGTGGTTCGTACATTCACAAAGTTGTGAGACCATCACCACTGTAATTCCAGAACATCTTCATCAGCCCAAAAAGAAACCTATATGTATTGGCGGTCCAAGACAATTTCTGAGGTTGAAGGCGTTCTGCTCCAGGGTCCCAGGAGTGGTGGTATCAGGGAACGAACAGGTTATTGACAAAGTGCTCCCACAGGGAGGTGAGCTGAGAGCACAGAATCTCTGACCCTGGCTTCCAGGCCAGCCCTCTGAACCTCTTTGTGAGATATTCATGCCCATCTCCACAGACAGTGATATCCTGATCCTGCCCAGACCAGACTCATGGTAGAGGGCAAAAAAAAAAAAAAAAAAAAAAAAAGGGTAAAGCAAGGAGAGCACCATGCCTGCCCATGAGGGTGCCTGTCGTTTTTAAGATTCAAGATAATTGCAGAATGATAGCTTCTCCTTTGGCCTTTTTCCCTGTCCTGGCAGGATCTGACATGGGAGGGCCAAAATGCTAAACCAGGAACTTATTTACTTATGCTGAATCTGCCCTAGGCCAGCCGATGAAAAACCACAGGGCACAGTAAACGTCTTGTGAATTTCGTCACCAATGGAGCTGAGATCAGAGCTTGGAACATCAATGTAATCACGTTGGCCTGGATGTTAGCAAAGGGTCTCCAGAAGAAGAAATGCTCAGAAATTGCTTTAGCAATGCAAGCCTTCCCTGAAACTCCCAAGAGGTACATACGGGAGGCGACAGTTACTCTGGTCCAAAGCCTCCTGAGGGCTGTGGATAAGGCTCACACTGAGCCTCTGCTCTGTGTGTGCTCCGCAGTGGAGCTCCATAGTGGACTGATTAAAACAAGTGCCTACAGAAGCCTCCACAGCCATTTCAAGATACCACGGGTGGGCTGGGCACCATTGCCAACAGCACGCTGTGGGATGGAGATCTCCAGAAAGGGAAGGGTGCCCTTACTCTTAACGTGTCCATTCTTCCCCTATACGAGCCTCACGTCTCCCAGCACCTCCCAAAATTCTGGAACTGCCTAGAATACACAGAAACCAGGACGCCATTTGTTCCTGTATACAATGAAGATTTTTGGAGCACACTCCATTGGCCACATTCAGCAAACTGCTATATGATCCCTACCCTGAAAGAGGCTTTGATCTAGGAAGAAACTGAAGACATGGCCAAGACTAAGTACTCCAAGCGGTAACAGCCATGCTGAGTTGGGGGAGGGTGGGATCTGGCTGGACATGGGATATAATGGGAAGAGACGCTGGAGGCAACTCCATATGAAGAGAATGTGTACTAAGAAACGGCGGCCTGATGCCTGTTTGCAGAAGGGTAGCGTTAGTGCAGAGGAGTCATGGAGGACGAGGGAAGGAATGCAGATTGATGTCAGGTGTGAAAGGTGTGAATGCCAGTTTAAGCAGTTCCGAGCTCATGGAAAGTCACCCCCGGACTCATTAAGCAGAGAAGGGAATAAGGCCAGGATTTAGAAAGATCAAGAAGACCCAGAAAGAGAGCGGCAGACAGACTAGACTCTACCCCAATCTCATGGTAACTCTGATCCCGTATTCTGCAGTGACCAAAATACTGAGCTGGAACTCAAGAGATCTGGGTCTGGAGTAGCCTTGAATGTACTGCCTAGCTTTGAGTTTCCTTACCTACGTAAGAAGGAGCTGTACACATGAATTTCAAGACCGTTTTGTAACTTGACATTCCACGATTCTAAGTCCAGAACAGGGTGCTTCACATGACCGCCTAGAAAGATGGTAATTTGCACGTGCCAAGAAATGTCCACTCTTCTCTCAGGCCTTCCCTGCATTCCACCTCCCCTTTCCCTCTGAGCACAGGGTGGACAGGTTTGGGATGATTTCATCAGAGCCTTTAAGAGCCAGGCCCCTTCTTGGACTGGACCTCAGGCTGGGGAGAAAGGTTCTCATTCCTGCTGACGCAGATACGCGGTTTCTAAGGAAGAAATCCTGGAGCTTCTGCATATGCAATAGAGAAGCAGGAAGATGGGTAAGCAGAGGCAGTCATGCTAGAGAATGAGCTGGAGTGGGGAAAGGCACAGTGGAGAGTGAGATAAAATCACTTTTATTATCATATTTTTTTATTTTAGAGAAAGAGAGACAGGGCAAGCAGGGGAGGGGGGAGGGGGAAGGGAGGGAGGGAGCGAGGAGAGAGAGAGAGAGAGAGAGAGAGAGAGAGAGAATACCAAGCAGTCTCCACCACACTCAGCACAGAGGCTGACGCAGAGCTCGACCCCACAAATGGTAAGACCATGACCCAGGCCGAACTCAAGAGTTGGACGCTCAACCGACTGAACCACCCAGGCACCCCCAAAATCACTTTTCAGTTAGTCATTGTTGTAATGTTAGCATGTGCCCTGTGAACTTGTAGCACTGTGTTTTTGTGGGGTTAGCTTAGGATACCCAAAGCTTGCTACAAAAATTCCTTTTCCAAACACAACAACTTCCTCCTACCATCCAAGTGCCGTGCCCCTTCCGTAGGTGTCCCCTCACGCTGAGCATCCCTGAACTGAGCCACTAGAACAACATAGCATGTCAGCATCAGAATTTCCCCCGAAAGACAACTTCACTGAACACCAGATCTATGATGCCCTCTTCCAAAGAATTTGGCAATTTAAAGTCAAATGTGGATTTGAACTGGGAAAATTCTCAAAGACCCTTTAATGCACTGAATAACTCAGAGTGGCTTAGAGCACTCTAAGCCTTTCTGGGCCCTTTTTTCACTCCTGAGAAGGCTGAGTTTCCAGCTAAACCCAGCTAAGTAGTAATGAGGTTGTTCAGGTGGTGAGGTCAAGCCAGGAGGAGGCATGAACTTGTCAATTCCAAGCCTCTCATTGAGGCACCTGCTGAACTGACCCTGCAGTCTTTCAAGGTTGAGGGCGACACCCCCTGATGACCATTACTGACTATTAGAAGACCTTGTTTAGATCAGGATTTCCAAACTTGCTGATAATCTTAGAAACTCTTCCTCTAACCAAATATAATACAGCTTCTGAGGGGGCTCCCCAGCGCAGAGTCAGAAAAGATCTGGATCAATTGGAAGACAAATAAAATGCACTACCACGAAACTCCCTGCTATTAGAGGAGACTGGAGGGGGTAATCTATGCATTATCAGTTTTGCCTGGCTGTTTTTCAATTCTGTTAACTATGATATTGTGAATAGCCTCATGTTCTTGATGAAAAAATTGCAGGGGAAAGGGTCATCTCTAAAAGTGGAAACTAGCCTTCTCTCCACCCTGTGCTACCACAGTGGCCATTTTGAGTTTCCCTATGTGATGGAGACTGAGCTCAGGACTTCAGCAGGGATAAGCCAACTATTCAAAACGAATGATAACAAATGGGTTTTGTCCATCAGTGACTATCACTAAGGTAACCAAAGGTAAGCCTGTGATATAATTACCTCCCTTTCTTCCACTCTTTTTTGATGTTTCTTCCCACCCCACCCCCACCTGCCTGATTTCAGAGTTTGAAAGATTATTGATGGTAGGTGCCAGTTCCCACATGGTTTCATTATGGTCTTCCAACTGAAACTATAACAGTGGCATTAACTTTCAACACCTTTGTAAGAAAATAACCTGCTTGAGTCAGGGGTTAATAACAGCAGAGGATCGCTAATTATCCTGCAAATCTTTACCCTGGTATCAAACGTGACCCAAGTCTTTAATGTCTCTGGAACGGCAGCCTCTGAAGACCCCAACTTGTTCCATAACATAATGACAGCAGCACATTAGTGTCCTGGCCATCTGTGAAGAAAGATAAGGGACAGATGAAGAGCAGACAAAGGAGAAGGATGCAGAGAGAAAGGACAAAGTCAAGAGAAGTAAGAAAAGGAGGCTAGCCAGAGAAACGATGTCCCTCGGGCTGAGTTGGCTGGGCCTCTACACCTCTCGCTACAGGGACCATCTGGTAGGGAGTTCTGAAGTGATACAATCCCACAGCCCACAGTAAGAAACACATAAGATAAGGTGCCCTGCTGGGCCTGAATTCAACCAGCACAGATGCCAGAAACACCGATGGTTTGCCTGAAGTCTGCACCTATGGAGGCCTGGCTCAGTGAACAACAAAATGGGAGACAGCATAGCCAGGAAATTCTTTTGTAAAGATGTTCAAAGTCCTACTGCGAATGGAACTCTCAATGTGCTTCCTCTATTCAATTCACTATCTGCCATGGGGCTGTTTCTTATCATCTCATGGCTTGAGCCATGGACACAGAATCACACAAGCAAACCTTCCACAGCAAAATGGATTAAAATTTCAAGAATCTCTTTTTCAAGTAACTAGAACCTTCTTGACTTGCAGATCTGGGATAGAAATTTCCACTTGTGACAAGGAGAAGGATAACTGAATTTCTATTTCCTTTCCTTGGTGACACGTGCTCTCAAAAAACAAGAGTGCCTCAAAGCATTAATGATCCAGTGATGAGAAACGGAATGGCGGGTTGAACGGAGCACTGGATGGGGAGCTGGAAGAATAAAGCTGTAGTAATCTCTCTGGAGCTCCTTTTTATCATCTTCAAATCATGGGACCAGGAGGTCTCTAAGGACTCCCAAGCTGTGACCATGGTATTCCATGACACAAAGCCACACGTGACACTTGGTTCTAGTCATACCCCAAATCAGGTGAAAGCTAAGTATATTTCTGCATGCCAACTGGATAAGTCTCTGTGGGAGTTTTTCAAATCAGCCTTTCCTCTTGAGAGTATGGAATGCTTCTAGCTCACTCCAGCCTGTCAACTTCTAGAGTAAGGACTGGCTGTACAGAAACTCATGAGAGTGACCTCTGGAAACTCCAGTCGGTGGTCCCCAATAAGAAAGCATCCACATATAGATGCTTCCAAAAGGCTGATGTGGAGAAGGGTAGTCTCAGTAAGAAAACCTCACCTGATCTCTCTCGGCAGTCCTACCTTACAGAACTATATTCTGAATAGGTCAGAAAAGCTCACTGCCTTTAAGGCTAGCCACCCACCCGCATCTCATTTTCCAACAGAGGTTTATGATAGACTAAAATGAACCAACACAGAAAGCAAGAGTGATTAGAGAAAGAAATAGACTTGACAGTCCATGGTATGGTGTCTCTGGGGCCGAGTCGGGGCAGAAGATGCAAAAAAACAAAAACACACACACAAAAAAACAAAAAACAAAAACAAAAACAAAAAAACAGAAGGTAGATTTTAAAATCAGACGTGACGGAAAGCAGCAAAGCTTTCTATGGATGCTGCTGGAAGTAGGTCACTCTCTGCTACTCTGTGCCGGCATGAATAGCAATCGAGCAACTACACGAACATTCTATTTACCTAGCCATGGAGATGAAAACATTCCTGTGGCAGAAAAACGCAGCCAAAAGGTTCTGACACAACCAGAGAGATGAGGAGGCATTCAAATGGCTTATGATTTCATCCAAAATGGTTTGCTTGTTCCTACTACAGTGTTTCTCTGGATCTTTTCAAACCTCCGCAAAGAGTTTATCCACATGATACTCATTAAAGTCTCATTTGAAAGGGGGGAAAAAAGCCCAAAGCTCTTTGAAAAAGCCAGGGTTATCTGAGCTGCAGATGTACTGGTAAGAAAATTTTTAAATATATCCAGCTCTATTCTCCACTGCCACCCGACTGACCTTTGTAAATTGAGATAACGACACGCATTTAACAAAATCTGACATCAAGTAAGATGTGTAATAATATTTAAACTCTGTAATGTTAAAATATGTATTTACGGATCATTTCATACATTGTAATGAGAATAAGTCATTTTGAAGCCTGCAGGTTCATGACTGGAATTCTGATTTGAGCTTTGTAAGTCCTTGGGGGCCACTTCCCTGCAGTGTGGCATTGGAAGCAATATGGCGGCCTGTGTTTTAGAAAGCCAGGGCACTAGATGGATGCAGGATGATTGCAAGGAGAGTTCTTCTCAGACAAGTGAGAGCTCTGCTCCTTCGGAATCCTGTCTCGCATCCTTTAAGTCCTTCATTATTAACAAAGAGTTTAGCATTTGCGATAGTTCTCACCCTGAATTATTTCAATGAGGTCCCCTGTATGGTTCTCACCTTATAAAAGGGATGGGTAGAGAAAACGTTAATGACAAAAGATGACCCGTAATGACATAAAAAGGAGAAAAACCCACTGCTTGTCCTAAACTGTCTTGATTGAGCTCCATTTCTTATTAGTTCTCATCCATTTGTATTTCTGTTCTTATCATCTGTGTTTCAACTCAACAAGTAATATGTCTATTACGTGTTGGCTCTGCTAAGAAGCCCTTTCAACATTCACGGGTTAACTTAAGCCTCAATGACGCTTTAGTGTGGGTATTTATATTCCCATTTTACAGATGAGGGGTTCCAGAAAAGTCAATCTACTTGACCAAGGTCACCCAGTTAGTAAATACTAATTAGGGGGAAAGATGCCCAGGCCCCCTGACTGCAAGGCTACTGTTCTTCTCCACTATTTCAATTCCCATTCTCTCACTTTGTAAATCTCAACCCCAGGATAATATAAGTGCTCAGCAGTATCTGACATATGATGAGCACTGATCAACATCAGTGCCTTCACTGTCATTGTTAATATGGTTTGTTGTTGTCATTATTAGAGCCACTCACATAAATTCTAAAAGTGACTAATAATCCTTGACAGAGTTAAGCAAATGGTCCCTTTAAATGACCCCAACTGGGAGGCACCTGGGTGGCTCAGTCAGATCCGCCTCTTGATTTCGGCTCAGGTCATGATCCCAGGGTCGTGGGATAGAGCCTATTGGGATTCTCCCTCTCCCTCTCTCCTTGCCCCTCCCTTGAGCTCTCTCTCTCTCAACCTCTCTCTCAAAATAAATTAATTAATTTTAAAAAATAGATGACTCCAGCTGCTTAAGAATCTTCAGAAGCCTGGGAACCCTAAGTCCAGGAATGAGCTCAGGTCCAGTGAGGAATGGGGCCAAGTCACTTGTGTATATTTCTCTAATGCTTGTTAGCACACTGAACACTCTTTAGATCTCTCTCATAAAACCCCCCTTTATATACATACCTCTGCTTTAAGACCCAGCCACAGAGATTCTCACCGAGGGAGGCTATGCCATCCATGCCCATTCAAGGCCGGCGCGCAAATGAGTTTGCCGTCGGGCACTTACCAAGAGACTCGTGAATTCACACAGGCAGGTCCCCCTGGAGGGCCGAGGGTGTGGTGACTGCGGTCAAGGAAGAAGCAAGGACCAAATGGAGGTTGTGAGCAAACTGAGTCCTCTTCTGCAGACGAAATCTGTTTAAGTGCTTGTTATCATAAATGCCAGAGGTATTGCAACTTAATTTTTTTTTAAGAGGTATTGCAACTTAAGCAGAACTTGTCTTTCTCATCTCAATCCTGGGGAGCAAAGCTTTCTGGCCCATTCCTACAGACCTGTGAGCCCACCTTGCTGACCATGAGCACTGCCTTCTTGCACATACAAAGGTGGGCAAGACAAGCATTTCTCTAGGCTCTTCTCTCTGAACCATTTCCTCTTACAGAAAAGGGGGAGGGGGTGTCAAGTGACCTCTAAAGCCTCTTCTCCCTCTAAAATTCTCTGATTTTAGTTGGCATCTTCCTACGATCTGCACTTGCCATACTGGAAACTAAACCTTAGGTTCCTCCAGACTGAAGATGAAAAATGCTACGAATCTTTGGTATCTCTGCTGTGTTGTCCAGCCTAAGAAAGGAGAGTGGGAGGGAATTCTACAAAGACTCAAGCACAGGAAAAATTCCTTATTATCATCACTGCGTTACAACTTGCAAAGCCCACCCTTATAAGGCCCCCTCCCTTTTCGTTCATCAATCCTATGCAGTAGGCTCTACAAAGGTAGAGTCAGAAGGCCAAACAGTGATGATCACAAGGGTTAGTGCTAATGAGATGGAGATAACAGGGCTCAACTCCAGTCTTCTGACTCCGAGCTCAATGCTCTTTCTACCAAACTGTGCTGTCTACCAGAGCGATGTTTATTTATACTGAGAAATCATGAACCACTGTGCTTGTATTTGAGCTTAATGAATTAGATATACAGAAGATATACATCAGGAGTAAACACTGTCAGGAGTTTGAAGAGTTTGGACTCACAGGCCCAGGAATGAAACTGAGTTATTAACCAATTCGCACTAGTCTACAAATCACATGGCAATCTGATGTGATTTCCCCATGACAGACTCCCTTGGAAGATCAGATCTGCTTCTTCCTCTCTTCCAGTTATGGGTCTGAAGACTCTCTCGACACTGCCTTGGGCTCATTTCTGCAGGCTTATTTGGGTAAATGCTCATTATAATAGGGGTCAAGATGACCTCTAAATGACCTGACAGACAGACCTCCCCAGGGAATCGTGGATCTGGCCATCTAGTCCCAACAAGAGTGGGTTAAAGGAATACAAGGTCCCTTGATTTCAATAAGATGTTGCTGCTTAAACAGGAAGGACAGACACTGACAAGACCAGTTGCTAACATCTTTGTGCTTTTCTTCTCTTTCTTCATTATAGCCCGCTCTATATTCTTTCTTAATTCTAAAGCCCTCCCCTCCTCTCCAGGCCCTCTACACAAAACACACATTAAGAGGCTGTCAGCGAGAAATATGAGTAAGGTATTCTTCATGAAGGACTCATTTTCAGAAAACAGGTGAAGTCTGTCTGCCATTTTGCATTAATCAATGGCACCAATCCTCACACCTGCTCTGGCCTTCTACCCTTTTATTGTGCGGATGACTGCTCTGTGGGGCATGTCCGAATCTGTGGGCTTATATTATCATATATACTTTATGGCACCAGGAGGTTTTTCCCTTTTTTCTCGACTCCATCTACAAGACTTGTAATGTTCATGCTCCACAAGTGCCTAGTGTCCACACAATGCTGGGTGATGTAAAGACCAGGCTGAATCTGCCAGAAATGAAGTAGGACAATTGAGAATTATTATTCTTTTTCACAACAGCTATCACATTGAGCTAAACACATACATGCTCCTTAAGCTACTGAACAGCCTATAAGGTAGGTACTATTATTACCCCAGGATTAGGGAGGTGAGGCACAAAGAGACTAGGTAACATGACTCTAGAAAAGGAACACATTCTTCCTGAAGCCTTACATGGTCCACTCACCAATTCTAAGTGAAAGATCTAGGGAGGGATCATTAGCACCCAAGCCAGCACACTGACTCCATCGGTGACCAAGGAAGAGGCTGCAGACACACCGTGGTGAGATCAGTCGGGCAGAATCCTTGGTATCATCTGCCATGGCCATAAGAATGGGGAATGGTGAGGCACAAACTGGACCTGAAAATCTATCCATATATTCTCTTTTGTGACTTGATCAAGTCAAGAATAGGAAGTATGGGTACATGTATAAACATCAGCCCCAAACACATATGGTTTTTGAACCTAATTCAGAACGATGGCTAATGCTTATGACACATTTGCAATATGACAGGCACTATCTAAGGGCTGTTGAATACACTGATTCATCTCACCTTCACAGCCACTGCATGAGGTGAACAACTACAGGTTAGAGGGCGAAGGTTCAGAAAGGTTAAGCAGTTTGCCTAGCATCATATGCTTAGCAAGTAGAGGAGACTGGATTCAAACAGGATGTCTAGATCCAGAGTCTGGATTCTAAACCACTATACTTCCCTGCCTCTTCCCCGGGGTGGGGGGGGGGGTCCAGTATATACCCCCTGTTATAAGACTAATTCCTAATTAACCTATTTGCTCCCTATGTATTCCTTGCCCCTTTTCTCCTGATTTTCTGCCACAGCCTTGCTACCATTCTTATATTTTAACTGGAGTTACATTTCTTCTGGAATTTCATTTTTAATTTTCAGCAATGTTCCACACATATTTCCACTGCAAGATAACCTCCCATGGTTAGTTTTCCTTCTTAGCTGATCCTGGCACACCATATCGGTACCAAAGATCAGGAAATTAACCTGGAGGTGGCCCTGACATTTTCATTCCCTACTTAGTAGCACTGACCCATTAGTTAGAGGCTGATTCTATGGCCAAAAAGGCACAGAGCTGGAAGGCAATTCTGTGTCAGGAGGCTCATATCCTCTAGGACATTGGTCTTAAAGCTAGGATCACCCTGGGGTTGGGTGCCTTGCTGGCTTAGCCAGTAGAACATATAATTCTTGATTTCGGGGTTGTAAATTCAAGCCCCACATTGGGCGTAGTGATTATTTTAAAATAAAATCTTAAAAAGAAGCTAAGGTCGATCTCAGCTTCTTAGCAACTATGTCTTTTTCATTCATGAAATTTCCAGTGTCTTTGTTTACTACACTTATATTTTCTGGTTGTACCACACCTGGGAAATAAGTTCTGTATGAATAATACCTTCTGGGCGAAGGAGTACTTCCTTTCATTTGCCCTAAGCTCACCTTCCTTGGGTTTCAAATAGAGCTTTGAATCCTAGCAGTTGAGTGTTTGGTGAACAAGGTCACACATACTTTAAGTGACGAAAATTCCTCTAAGAGTCCACCTTTGTATCAGTAGACTCATTCATATTTCTTTGGTACATTTTTGGCTGTTGTGTCCAGTATGGGCCAGGCTTTTTATTCTGCCTTCATAGAACCGTACCCACCTCCTCCTGACAACTGCACCTGCCGTTCTCATACTTCTGCTGCAGTCAATAAATGTGTTCCCCAGAGTGGAGCACACAGCATAGCAGAGACAAGAAGGATCCCAGTATCAGAAAACCCTAAGTTTGAGAGAAGGTTCCTGCACCTATTAACTCTGCAATCTTTATGCCTCAGTTTCTCTACCTTTCAAAAAATGGAAATCATACCAACATCTACCTTACAGGGTGATTAAAGTGAAAATGCAAATGGAAGTGGTTCAAAGCATGAGAAATAGGAGTTGTAGTTATTAATCTTAATAGGATCCTTAAAGATCAGTGACAAGAATAACTTATTTTATGCCTGGTAGAAAGTCAACTGGTTCTACATAAGTGTAGAGAACTGTTGGGCTTCCCAGGCACTTCATGATGACATTTCGTTCCTCCTTTTTAGCCAGGATAGCATACTGGCTCCGTGTTTTCAGCAAATGATTTTAATGAATTCTAGACTATTTTTCTGAATCATTAATAATGTGACAGACAGCCTTTTATTTTATAACTGTAACCAGACCCTGTATGCGGGAGGGCACTGCCTTGATGTTGATGGCATGAAAATCACCTCCCTCTGCTCCGTCCTTTGACATGGATTCTAATGATCTCCTTGCAGTCTGTCTCCATCAGCTTGACTTTTTAGTATATAAAGTTTAGTATCATCTAAATCATGTGTAAAGACTGTCAGTTATACCACTTTCACAACTGAGGCTCTATCACCAACAAATATGGTGGTTACTTACCATTAAAAATAGATTTTAAAAGCCATATATGAACGACCCAACGCTAACATCATCCTCAATGGGGAAAAACTAAGAACCTTCCCCCTAAGGTCAGGAACAAAAGACAAGGATGTCCACTCTTGCCACTGTTATTCAATATAGTATTGGAATTCTTAGCCACGGCAATCAGACAACACAAAGAAATAAAAGGCATCGAAATCAGCCAGGAGGAGGTCAAACTTTCACTCTTCGCAGATGACATGATACTCTATATGGAAAACCCAAAAAATTCCACCAAAAGCTGCTAGAACTGATCCATGAATTCAGCAAAGTAGCAGGATATAAAATCAATGCACAGAAATCGGTTGCATTCCCATACACCAACAATGAAGCAACAGAAAGAGAAATCAAGCTATCGGTCTCATTTACAATTGCACCAAAAACCATAAAATACCTAGGAATAAATCTGACCAAAGAGGTGAAAAATCTATGCACTGAAAACTATAGAAATCTTATAAAAGAAACTGAAGAAGACACAAAAAATGGAAAAATATCCCATGCTCCCGGATAAGAAGAACAAATATAGTTAAAATGTCGATACTACCCAAAACAATCTACATATTCAATGCAATCCCTATCAAAACAACACCATCATTCTTCACAGAGCTAGAACAAATAATCCTAAAATTTATACGGAACCAGAAAAGACCCCAAATAGCCAAAGCAATCTTGAAAAAGAAAACAAAGCAGGAGTTATCACAATCCCAGACTTCAAGCTATACTACAAAGCTGTAATCCTCAAGACAGTATGGTACCGGCACAAGAACAGACACTCAGATCAATGGAACAGAATAGAGAACCCAGAAATGGACCCACAAACATATGGCCAACTAATCTCTAACAAAGCAGGGAAGAATATCCAATGGAATAAAGACAGTCTCTTCAGAAAGTGGTGCTGGGAAAACAGCAACATGCAGAAGAATGAACCTGGACCACTTTCTTACACCACACACAAAAATAAACTCAAAGTGGATGAAAGACCTAAAGGTAAGACAGGAAGCCATCAAAATCCCTGAGGAGAAAGCAGGCAAAAACCTCTTTGATCTTGGCTGCAGCAACTTCTTACTCAACATGTCTCTGGAGGCAAGGGAAACAAAAGCAAAAATGAACTACTGGGACCTCATCAGAATAAAAAGCTTCTGCACAGTGAAGGAAACAATCAGCAAAACTAAAAGGCAACTGACAGAATGGGAGAAGATATTTGCAAACGACATATCAGATAAAGGGTTAGTATCCAAAATCTATAGATCTTGGACTTCTCAAGCTCAACACCCAAAAAACAAATAATCCAGTGAAGAAATGGGCAAAGACATGAACAGATACTTCTCCAAAGAAGACATCCAGATGGCCAACCGACACATGAAAAAATGCTCCACATCACTCATCATCTGGGAAATACAAACCAAAACCACAATGAGATACCACCTCACATCTGTCAGATGGCTAACACTAACAACTCAGGCAACAATAGATGTTGGTGAGGATACGGAGAAAGAGGTTCTCTTTTGCACTGTTGGTGGGAATGCAAACTGGTGTAGCTACTCTGGAAAACAGTATGGAGGTTCCTCAAAAAATTAAAAATAGAACTATCCTACGACTTAGCAATTGCACTACTAGGTATTTATCCAAGGGATATAGGTATGCTGTTTTGAAGGGGCACATGCACCCCAATGTTTGTAGCAGCCCTATCAACAATAGCCAAAGTATGGAAAGAGCCCAAATGTCCATTGACAGATGAATGGATAAAGAAGATGTGGTATATATATACAATGGAGTATTACCCGGCAATCGAAAAGAATGAAATCTTGCCATTTGCAACTACGTGGATGGAACTGGAGGGTAGTATGCTAAGTGAAATTAGTCAGAGAAAGACAAATATCATATGACTTCACTCATATGAGGACTTTAAGAGACAAAACAGATGATCATAAGGGAATGGAAACAAAAATAATATAAAAACAGGAAGGGGGACAAAACATAAGAGACTCTTAAATATGGAGAACAAACAGAGAGTTACTGGAGGGGTTGTGGGAGGGGGGGATGGGCTAAATAGGTAAGGGACATTAAGGAATCTACTCCTGAAATCACTGTTGCACTAGATGCTAATTTGGATGTAAATTTTAAAAATTAAGTAGATTATTTATGTATTTATGGATATTTCAGAGAAAGCACCAGCGGTGGAGGGAGGGAGGGGGGAGGGAGGGAGGGAGAGAGAGAGAGAGAGAGAGAGAGAGAGAGAGAGAGAGAGAGAGAGAATCTTAAGCAGGCTCCACACTCAGCATGGAGCCCAACACGGGGCTCGATCCCATGACCCTGGGATCATGACCTGAGCTGAAATCAAGAGTCAGACACCCAACCAACTGAGTTGAGAGCCACCCAGGTGCCCCTAAAAAATAAAATTTAAAGATAGAACCTAGTAAAGCTCTTTGCAAATCTAAGCAGATCCCCTTGATGCATATGTATGGTACACCCCTATGACAGAGACACTAAGACTTGATTCCCTTTATAGACATCCAGTGTTGCCATGTCCCCCACTGCTTCTGCCCACCCACTCCTTACACTCCTGCCTACCCACCCCTTACACTCACGCTAAGTTCAATTCACACTGAAGTATTTAGAGATCTCATCCATCATTTTCAACTTTGGTGACTGGCCCCCAATAAGGGCTGAATTCCTACAAACAGGAAGGGTCTGTCAGATGACGCTGAGTCAGATATTTTCACACCGTTTTCCCCAACTTCATCTCTGAAATTCTTCAGGATTCATGGCTATATCTTGTGCCACATCCATAACTTACCTATTTCTGGTTCCCTGGCTTGGGGTATACTTAGTACAGGTGACCCTCAAACAACATGGGTTAGAACTACACAGATCCACTCACAAGCGAATTTTTTTCCGGTAAATGCAGTACTGTAAATGTATGTTTTCTTCCTTATGATTTCCTTAATACCATTTTCTTTCCTCTAGCTTACTTTATAATAGAGTCTCTTAATACATACAACAAACAGAATACATGTCAACCAACTGTTTATGTGATTGGTATGGCTTCCAGTCAACAATAGGATATTAGTGAACTTTTTGGGGAGTCAAAAGTTATTCACAGATTTTTGACTGTACAGGGAATCAGTGCCCCAACCTCCATGTTATTCTAGGTCACCAGTACTCACTGTTACTTGGTTTACTACTTAAATCTTCAGAAAGTAAGATGTCTGTTGAGATTTCACAAATTCTTCAATAACAACTGAGAAAAGTCATTTCATCAGTTACTTTTCTCGGTCCCCCCCCCTTCCACAATCATGAAAGGATTTGAGGGTTTTCTGACCGGCACCATTTTGTTACACCTTGTGGGGATCTCTTATACCCCTGATGGTAACCAAAAACAAACATTTTGGTCAATTAATTTCTATTTAACACACATTATTTCACATTTGGTCACTTAAAAATCTATTAATGATTCCCAAATCCCTGTGGGTTTTTCTTTTTACTATTTTCCATATTTATAATGTTCCCTTGGGACAAAATACACACTAGGTAGCTTTGCTTTCTTTGCTAGAGGTTTCCTCAATAACGTAAGGAATCCATAATATCCCCCTTTGTGTTTTCTTTGGTTTTGCGTGAAAAGCTGAACCTGGATTTGGTGGGGAAAAAAAACTTCCGGTATAAAGATGGCTTTTCTTTTTGTGGGCAAACCTTTCGATCTTAAGTGATGGATCCCCCAACTACAACAGAAACCCCTCAGCACATCCACGATCCCCTCAGGAACAAACCAGAAAGCCTACACTGAGTGGCCTCAGCAGTAAGACAGATGGAGAGGGCATACAGCCTTTGCCAAGAGGGAGGGCCAGTCATCTGGGGAAGGGACGGGAGAAGGAAAGATGTTTCCCGTCTAGAGTTTCTAAGATTGTATTATAGATGATAAAACTAAGATGAAGGGACTTTAAAAAGTAGCTGGCTCTGCCTCTTTAATTACCCTGTCTAGAAAGAAAGTCTGTCATCAGGGCTGGAGTCTGGGTCTGTTCAAGAGATTGATTGGAGTAAGACACTTTTTTCATCCAATCTAGATTGCTTCAGTTTTACTGGAATTGAGGCGGGCCATAAACCTATCAGTGACTCAAGAAAATTGAAGCAATTAAGTCTGCAGGTGCGCACATTTGTAATATTAATGATGGATCTGTGTTAATACCAGTCACAGGAGGCTGCCACGTGGCATCCCCAGCGTCTGCTGGGGATGAGATGACCTCGCCAGGCACCGGTATCCACAGTCCCGACACCAGCGAGTTTTGCTTGGTGAGGAGGGACCTTTGTCACCTGCCCATGCTGCTCCCCTCCATCCCAGCCCTGACTTAGGATGCTTCCTCATCATGGCTCCAATTCCAATCAGATGATTTCATAGACGCTTCATGTGACTCGGGCGAAGAAAATGCCAGTTAAAGGTACCTAGTTAGATATGGAGGGAGTAGAATTTGCCAGCGTAATTTCGGAGTCTGACAGACTGCGTTTGCATATGAACCATCCTCCTTAATACTGGTTTGCCCTGAACAGGTTATTTAAGCCTAAAAAGGATTATATCTACTTTATAAAGTTGTTGTGAGCAGGAAATGAAGTAATAAATGTAAAGCTCTTAATACAGTGTCTCGTAGCTATGGTCACTTTAGTGATTTCTCCTTTTCTGACCTTGAAAATATTTTAGCTCCTAGAAATCATTCCTCACAGGCTGGCAGACTACTTGAGGTTGAGGGACAGGTTTATGAAGAGAAGAGCAGGCAAGTGCCTGAAGGGCCCCTTCCGTAGGCATTTCTTTCCACCTGACCCTCTCGGGGCGGGGGGGGGGGGGCGTGTCACCAAGGGCAGCCTGTCTATAGACCGGGCAGCGACCCATGACATAGATCAGCACAAGACGAACTCATCAGATTCTGATTCTTAGGAATCTGAACTGGGGAATATGGACGAGTCAGGCACAAATCAGCAGAAGCAGAGCTCAGAGAGAGGCACAGTAAAACACACAGATGGGGAGTCTGCACCATAAGGGCCACTTCAAGCTGGAGAAATGAGGAAATACAAAAAACATGAGTAAGCAAAGCTCTGAGGTAGAGAAAAGACATGGGGCGAAGAGGGAAGACGCTAGGCAAGACCGCAGAGGGACGCGGAAAAGCAGGTGTGGGGCAGGATGACACAGAGAACACCCCGAGGCCCTCTGCGGAGCCCCGAGAGCTATCCCGGATCCAGGGCCACCTGCCTCGAGGCCTGGCAGGGGCATGCGTCCTGCTCCCTCATTCCTGCGAGGCCACTGCCTCCTGCTGACATGTGCGAGTCCTAACAAGGACTCCCCCCTCACTGAGGAACTGAGTCCCTGCGCCTTGTAATCAACCACAGGAGCCTCCCCACTGAGAGTGAACACCCTTCAGAAAATCTGAACTGCTCAGTGCATTCTGAACCCTGGCCCCTCCCCAGATGACCTTGATCACGGCACACAGCACAAGCCTCCTCTGGTCCTTCTGTTTCAGCTTACAGCGGACTCTTCCCGCGCCCCCCGGAACGACAGGTAAATAAGTACATATCGCTCTTTGCGAGAGAAGTCATGAACAATGTTTGTTTAGTCAAAGAGTAAACTAGACCCAGAATTGTATCTTTTCAAGTCAAAGTACGGTCCTGAAAGTCTCTTCCTAATTTTTTCCCATCTGTAAAATGGGAGTCACGATAGCACAAACGTCAAACCACAACATACTACATCTGCAAGATCATGAAACACGCAGGTAGATAATGATGCATTCTTCTTTATTATAAAAGAAAAGATTTTCCTTTGCCAACCCACATAACTTAACAGTCAGCAACAAGGAGAAAGGAAACAAAAAAAAAGCACTGTACATGACAGCTAAAATCAGAATTTGATAAGATATTCTACTTCTAAAGGGATACCGTCAAGTAAAAAAAAAAAATCAATTTGAGGAGGGGAAAAAAATCTGGTTTGTTTATTAGTTTTGCTCCTAATGCCACCAAATGGACCTCAATCTGAAATGGCTTTTGAAATCAAATTTGCTGTTCTCCGATTCTGCAACTTACTCTTTATGCTAATCTGTCTGCACCTGCAGGGACAAAGAAACTGGCAACCCTGAACATGAGAGCCAGGAAGAAAAAGCAGCACAAAGATTCAGGAAATTAAACCAGGACTAAATCATATTAGGTGTATAAAGGTTGGACTTTTTATAAAACAAGGAAAGAGTGGATTGAATCTCTGAGGGCGTATTCCAACTGGAAAAATGACAGACCCTCGGTGAAGGAGCTGGTGTCTTTCCCGGGTCCCAGAAGAATGGTGGCACGTGGGGGTTGGGGGCAATCTGTAAGGCTCAGTGTCGGGGCCACGCTAGGTTTCTCCCAGCCTCGTGCCCCTGAATGTAAATAGGAGTTGCTATAGGAATGTCTCAAGGAGTTTCATCCTTTAGGAATTTAGCCTCTAGAAGCTGGGGTTAATTCTTCCTTGCAATCTAAAAATCTATTTACTTAGGTCTTATTTTGAAAGAGGGACCATGATTTTAAGGAAAATCTCAGCCACCATTTATTTTCCCGTTGTTTCCCATTATCTGCAGCCTCAAACATTTCCTTTCTGCTGACCTGCTGCTACTTCATCAGGCATGCTCTAAAGGTGGCTGGAGGCCAAGTTCAGTATCACAGCCACTACAAAACCAAAGGATAGAGGCGTTATGAAGGAAGTTAAAAATACTGTCCTTTCCTGGGTGGCTCAGTTGGTGGAGGGTTCACGACTCTTGATTTTGGCTCAGGTCATGATCCCAGGGTCGTGGGATCCAGCCACAGATCAGGCTCCTAGCTGAGTGTGGAGCCTACCTGAGATTCTCTCTGTCTCCCTGCCTCTGCCCCTCTCCCCCACTCATGCTCTCTTTCAAAAAAAAAAAAAAAAGACAAAAAGAAAAAGAAAAAGATACTGTCCTCATCTTACTGGTGTCCAACCCTTCAACAGCAGAAACTCCACACCCCCTATTTAAAATATAACAAAAGCTCAGAGTTAAATATTTTGCCCAAGGTCACACGGAGCATTAGCTCATAAGAAATCCAGAGAAAGCATCTCAGACTGAGGCTCCTTCTGTTATACTGCTTCTCAGAATCCAGAAAAAAATTGAAAATATAATTTTTATATTCTAAAATGCTTCTACTTTGAATATTTTCTCTATTGCTCTGTCCAGTATATTTAATCTTAGACTCCGCACTGTCAACGTTCAAGTTCTGTCAACAGCCGGTGGCTGTTGAGGTCCAATGAATGCTCTGAATGTTATGTGTTTAATGCTCAAGGAAAAATATCCATTTCCACCATGGAGTTATTAGGCCTAGGGAAAAAAATCAATTTGGCAGCTAAAATGCTCAACAGCCATACTTCCTCTTCGTCCTCCTAAGCATCTCTTTATTCCTCCTTTTTTGCCCTATCACCAGGCATAAAAGAAGACAGGTATCACACACCTCAAAAAAGAGGTCATGGGGGCACCTGGCTCAGTGGGTAGAGCATCCGACTCCATCTCAGGGTCATGAGTTCAAGCCCCACCTTGGGTGTGGAGCCTACTTTAAAAAAGAAAAAAAAATTAATTTCAAAGGGAAAAAGATGTTATATAAGATGAAATAAAAAGGGAATCAATTTTGGATCCACATCCTGACGTTTCACTAGACCAGCTGTCTTATTTCCTTCAGACCAACGCTAATTTCTTATAGAAATAAGGTCACTTTTATGGTTAGTAATTCAGCAGAAGCATTTCTGTAGCAAACGGCACAAACTAATTTATGAAGTAACTCTTTTTCATTAATTGATTAATTGAGGAAAGTCTGCACATCCCATATTTGTGAGTTAAGGAGACGGAAAACAAGAGGTTAATTGACTTTCTCAAAATCATGTCATGAAACAGGGTTAGAGTGAGGGTTCAGAGCACCTGCCTCTTTAGTCCAATTTGTTATTGGAGGCACAGAGGAATGTCTTTTAGTGAAACTTCTTGAGATTTTTATGTCCCTAATTCTGTTCTGTTTCCCTAGGGAGGAAGTGTAGTGAAGGGGAAAGAGAATGGACTTTAGAATCAGACAGACGTGGTTAGACTCTCAACTCTGACATTTGCTTGTCGTAGGATCCCAGGCAAGTTATATAACCTCAGAGCCTCTGTGTCTTCATTTGTAAAATGTACGTAACAATAATCACTTCGAAGGATGTGTGTAGATTAAATGAGACCGTGTGTGAAGTGTGTAGCAGGCACTCAATATATGTATGTATCCTTCTTCCTCGGACAATTAAAATATAACTGAGCCACAAGAGAGATAACAAACCAGAAACTGGAGACCCGTCTTCATTTACTTCCAATTAGCCGATGAGTTCTAACGCTTCAATCTGAAAATAAGATAAATTGTGTGGAGAAAGCACATTGAGAGTACCATTTTATTTATTTATTTTATTTTTTTAAGTTTACTTATTTAATCCCTACACCCAACAGGGGGCTTGAGCTCGCTACCCCAAGGTCAAGAGTCGCATGCTCTTCTGACTGAGCCAGCCAGGAGCACCTGATGGTACCATTTTAAGTGCCAGGGTCTTCTCATTGGACAACATGAAGTAGGAAAAACATGAACCAGAAGAAGGAAGAACCGAGCCACAAGTGGACTGTGTAAATTTCACTCATCCATTCAAAGTATTCTCTTGAGTCTTATCTTCACGCCAAACCCTAAAGGTCACAAACACGAGTGAGCTGGTCCGTGAGTTTACGTTCTGGAATGGGCAGGGCGAAAGAAGGAAAACAACAGTTAGGAATGCCATGAGGGAGCTGCGGGAGCGATAGCCACAGGACAGAGTGAGGGTATACTCCATTCTTTTAAAAACTTTTTGACCATTTTCACATCTTTACTTCGACCACCCAGCAACATCTAACATCATGGTTTATTCCTCCCTGAACTTCTTTTTTCTGTTTTAACTGGAGTATGGTCAACACGTTACATTAGCTTCAGGTGTACAACACAGTGACTGGACGAGGGCACGCTCTGTGAGCCACCCGTCACCATGCAACCCTATTACAATTCCATGGACCATTCTGCCCCAAATCTGATGTTTTCCTTAAGTTTTTCATTGAAGTAGAGCCGACATGTAATATTAAATTAGTTAAAATTACTAAATACGAAATTAGTTATAAATTCGTTTCAGGTGTGCAACATAGCGATTGAACAATTACATCCATTACAAAATGCTCACCGTGGTAAGCGTATTACAGTATTATTGACGGTATTCCAGATGCTGTACTTTCCATCCCCATGATTTATTTATTTGATCACTGGAAGTTTGTACCTCTTAATCCCCTTCATCCATTTCGCCCATTCCCCCACCTCTCCTCCGCTTTGGCAACCACCAGTGTGTTCTCTGAGTCTGAAGGGGAGAGAATCAAGAAGGTTTCAAGGAAGAGGCGATATCTGCACTAGGGTTAAAGATAAGTGTGGTTGTCTGAGCAGAGTGTATGTGGCAAAGGGAGACACCGGCCATGCTGTTGGCTAGAAAATGGAACCACGGAATAATGATAGCAGAGCACTCTCCGAGAACATCAAGAAGGCACTTGGCAGGCCGTAGCCGGAGCGCTCACTGGAGGCCGAGTCACAGGGGACACCGTGTGACACGCTGAAGGGTTTGAGCTTTATTTTCTGGCAAAAGGGAGTAAGACACAAGGCTGATTTGGGCCTTTAAGCAGGTAGCTGTGGCATATAAAGACCAGAAGAGCTGAGATCAGAAACAGGGAGAACCAGCTATGAAAAAGTGGAGCAAAGAGGGGTTAGGGGCCTGTACTATGGACAGGAGAAGAGAGAAAAGGCAGAAGTAACAGAAGGGGGTGGAAATTAAGACCGAGTCACTGCTCGGGTCTGGGGATGACGGGAAGGGAACGCATGTGGATAACCCTGAAAGGCTAGTGTGAGGCCCACCCCCAGAAGACACACAAGATGGGGAGCAGGTGTGGGGGAGGGAGCGGAACTTCCCATGTGCTGAGTCTGAATTGCACACTGGACCTCCAGGCAGGGGCACCCATGGGTACGTGAATGCACATGTCGGAAGCACGTGGGAACATCCTCCTCCCTGGTTGGGCAGGCGAAATGGTACCTTGGAGCCACAGGAACGGATGATTCATCTAGAAGTGTGCAGCGTGTAAAGGTCTGGGCCCAAGGATGACCACGGGACAACACTTTCCTGTAAGGAAAAGGCTTCTCTATGCCTCAGTTTTCCTCTTCTGTTAAGTGAGAGGGACGGGCTTCTGTGCCCTCTTCGGTTATTTTCTCCTCTACAATGTCTCATTTCATGCTTTTTTTATCGGGCTCCGGCTTTCCCTCACAACCGGCTCCCTTTTCTTCCTTCCACCTTTGTTATTTTTGGAAAAGGCTGTTTGAAGCTTAAGCCCCTCTGAAGTGGCCCCTTGATCCCTCTGTCGTGAGGGCGTGTGTGCAAAGAGTACGGCAGGGAGACTTCACAGAAGAAGAAAAGGCAGGCGAGAACAGAGGCAGGTCTCTGTGCCGGGACATGGCCCTTCTCATGCCTTCAAAGACGCCACAATAGGATGGATTTCCCTCCCACTTCTCTGGTGTCCGGGGGAGGTGTTTTTGAGGCACACCAGAAAATAACACCGGCACCCGGCATGAAATACTCCTGGCTCCCTCGATGCTCTCTCTCCTCAGGCTGGAGGGAGCTCCACCACTACAAATTGTGCCTAAGATCCTGGCACCTCATTACCTACCAGGAGACGGAAGAATTATTAGCACCATAAAATTCTCGTTGGCCATATCCCCATTTATGATTTTACCCACTCTTCGTCTTAGCAACGCACCATGTTTCCCACTTTTCTACCTCCCACCTGCACGAGGCCCATGTAGACACTCTCTGTGGAAAATACACCCAAATTCCTATTAAACCCAAGATAGAGAGGAGGAAATTCAATTTATTTTTTGTATACTGCCCGTTTCTCATTAGCCTTGACTTCTTAAGCCCTTGGGTTATGGGCCAGTGCTTATTTTCATGGCTGCATCACTAGATTTTATTACATTTGTACCGAGAGGCAAGATAGTCTCATTTTATATCTGGGGAAATAGGTTTAGTGACCTGATGACAACAATTGGCCACGGATCAGTATATTTTCCTTATTATGGGAGTCCAGGGCCATATGTTTTTGGTTGTCTGGACGGAGTATAAAATGTATCGCTCATCACATACAAATTCAACATTAGTGATCGACTGCCCTCTGTGTGGCCCCACCCAGTATCAGGAGATGACAGCCCTTAGGATTTTCTACGATTCTCGTAGGAAATCTGCAGGTCCAAAGGCATCATCCTTGGCTCTGCGCCAAATCTGGTCAGGTGTCATTGAGGGGCAAAAAATGCTTCCTTCCTCTCATCCTTCACAATAGAAATTGTTTTTAGGTATTGGAAATGAGGAATTCAGAGTACAAAAGCCAGAAATGAATGAAAATGCAGTAAGTGGGGCTTTTCATGTAGAAAACTGGGACTAAGGATTAGATTTCTGCCCCTGGAATAAAAGACTTGCCTCTTGCCGAGGCCCACTGCATATCAGGAAAGCAACAGAAGAGTTCTCCTAACCTCCCTCCCCTTTGTGTGTGTGTATTGTGTGTGGGTGGGTGGGTGTGCACACGTGCACGCACATGCGCATATGTAACTTCCCCAAATCCTCAAGTGTCAACACAGTCTCCTAAGTGGACCACTTCCAGCCATAAGCACCTGGGGTCTGGATACCAGGATTATAAAATAAATATCGCTCCATAAGGGAGTCTTAACCACCTGGACCAAACCCCTGTAGGAAGTTCTTGTGCATCTCAGGTGTCCAGACAAATAAGGTCCTCCAAATCCTCATCCACGGCATATGTGTCTTTTGTCAGAGTCAATTCTCCCTTGCTGTCATTTAAGCCTGCTCCTTTTAGCTTAGTCATCTGTGGAGACAGGAAGTAACTACCCTGAAGCCTCCTTACAATAACTGCAAAAATGTGACCACTGCCCCCTGGACGCCAGGTGCCTCTGACTGCAAAGCTCCGTGCTGCTCTAGTTCCCCATCACAGGTGGGAAGTAAGTTCTCACAGTCATACTTCAGAAACCATCAGGGGGTGAATGCTTGGCAGGATCATGATTTCCACTCAGGAGGAAAGAAAGGTAAATGAGTGCACAGACCAAAGACAGGAGAACCATCTAGTCGTGCTTTACCACAATCCCAGGCCCTACCTGCGTCCCACTGAAGGCAGAGGCTGCTGGGTGAGCGCCCCAGGGTTAGTGTAACTAACGTCCCAGTCGCAGAGGTGCCAAAGAATGTGTCCCTCCCCAGATGGAAATCTCCAGAGTGCGTACATTCTTTAAGTGTGCTTTATTTTTAATGTTTATTCGGTTTTGAGAAACAGAGTGAGAGCGGGGGAGGGTCAGAGAGAGAGGGAGACACAGAATCTGAAGTAGGCTCTGAGCTGTCAGCACAGAGCCCGACATGGGGCCTGAACTCACAAACCGTGAGATCATGACCTGAGCTAAAGTCAACCGCTTAACCAACTGAGCCACCGAGGCGCCCCCAGAGTGGGTACATTGTGATCCTAATTCCTGTTTTCATAACTCGAACCTACTGCCCCAGTCCCAATCTACCTACAGGAAAACTGAACTCTGTTAATGCTCTTGACTTTCACTTCAAGATTTTCCATATCTTCCCTTTTCCTTTCATATCCTATCCATCTTAGAGGGAAAGCTATTCTATTTCTTCCCAAAGTTCAACCCCGCGACTCAGGCTCTTCACCCTCTCCGTCTCTGGACAGGACTCTGAAGATAGGCTTTACTATCTTGTCTCTTGTACCTTCACTCTGTCTTTCCAGTATCTCTTCCTCTTTGGTCTAAAATAATGCTCACAGGGGCGCCTGGGTGGCGCAGTCGGTTAAGCGTCCGACTTCAGCCAGGTCACGATCTCGCGGTCCGTGAGTTCGAGCCCCGCGTCAGGCTCTGGGCTGATGGCTCGGAGCCTGGAGCCTGTTTCCGATTCTGTGTCTCCCTCTCTCTCTGCCCCTCCCCCGTTCATGCTCTGTCTCTCTCTGTCCCAAAAATAAATAAAAAACGTTGAAAAAAAAATTTTTTTTAAATAATGCTCACAGTCATTCTCACCTCCGTATCTTCCAAAACAAAAAATAAAAAACAAAAAACTTTGATCTTGGTTTTGATTTTTCTCATGGCCTTTTTTACTCTCATTCATTCCCCAACCCTTCAAAAAATTGAGCTTATGAATTCATTTCCTCTACTTACTCTCCCATTTATTGCTAAACCCACTCTTTACCAAATGACACAGAGCATGAGTGGATGAGCACAGGCGTAAGATATGATGAAATTCTAACTGGACCAAGAGCTTCTTGAAAACATGGCGTGGGCACAGCAAGTGAATGCTGAAGGAATGAAGGAATGAATACAAGAGAGGGATAGAATCGTAGATGGTAAGCCTAAGATATGCCCTGGACTGCTACTAACCCGTGCTAGGCATTGTGTCAGGTATTGCTAATACTTGTCCATTTGACCACAGATGACTTTGGTTCCTACCTCATTTCTGCTCCTAACCATCTAAATGATACTGAACAAGTCAGTTAACCTTGTTCTGAACCCTAGTTTTTTATCTATAAGACAAAATGATTGGATGAGTGGACTAAAGAATTTCTCACACTCCTTGACACCTAAAAGGTATGAAGGAAAAGCATTTGGTTGTATATGCTGGAGTAGAACTTGGAGATGAAATAGTCCCAGATTTATAAGGCATCTTTTTTTTTTTAAATTTTATCTGACTGGGAACCTTGTTCATTTTTCTTCCTGTTTACCAAATGTATTTATTCAGTAATAATTTATTTTTTCTCTTTTTCTTCAAAGATACATTTGACTGGGACCATATGGCCCAGTGCCAAGATCATGGGTTTTAAAGCCAGGAAGTAGGAGTTTAAATCCCACTTTGACACTTACTAGCCATATGACCCTGGACAGGCTACTCAACTGATCTGAGCCTCAGATTCCTCACCTGTAAAGTGCAGCAAAGGCAGTAAAGTGCACCTGCAAAATCCCTGCCTCCCAGGACTGTTGTGAGAGGTGGCTGAGATTAAGAGCCTGGATCACATAATGGTTGGCGCAGAGAAGGCACTGGATAAATCTGAGCTTCCCTGGTTTTCTCCTTCTCTCTTTCTTCAACAGCAAGGGTAGAGTTTCTATCAGGTTCCTAATAAACACTGCAAGTACCACGCAGACACCATTTAGTCTCTCAATGGCTCCCAGGCGGGCTGGTGTCCCTCAGGGGAAATGACTGACCTAGAGGAACCCCCTCATTATTTGATGAGATAACAGTTTTGCCACGAGTTCGTGGGGTCAGTTAGTGGCAATGTCAAAGTTGGTAATCAGGTTGTTTTACTGTTCACGTGGTACTTCAAGAGCCCCTCACAACACTCCTTGAGGGGATCTACACGGCCAATTTTATGTTCCTCTGACAGGGGATATCTTCTTAAACTCAATAATGATGGTCTGACACAAGGACTCCTGTGTGTGACTGGGGCTGTCAGATGCCCTGGTCTTTGAGGATAGCAGAGAAACCATTCCCACCCGCTTGGCCAGCACACACCTTCCCCTAGTGTTTTTCCTTCCTCCTTCTTGTATCTCTAGTGGCACCTTCTCTGTAGCCTCATGGATCCGTTCAAACAATTCTTTTCTCCCCATTCAGCTCTCTTACATCAACTAGTTTCAGACATACACACACATTTTCAAGAAGGGAAAAAACAGCCATAGCCCTGACGCTAAACAGACAAATAAGCCAAACAACGACACCAACAATTAAACCTTAAATGTACTGTACACATGTGGTTGAAAAAAACTGTTCCACAAATGTTCCCCTTGGAATTGAGCTCGCAGACACCGGGATCTATCTAGATGCTCAGCACTTGAAGAAGGGATGGATAAATGGTGGTATGGACCCAGGATGGAATACTAGGTAATGCTAAATGCCATGGACCACCATGTTTCAAAGAACATTTAATGACATGGCAAGCCACTTATAACATAAGGTCAAATAAATGTCTTTGGACTTTTTGAAAACCGTGTAAAATATGAATTCCATTTTCTACAAAAAAGCATCACATGAACAGAAAATTGACAAAAGATGCAACTCATGGTTACAGTTCATCTCTGGGGAGTAGGGTTACGATTTCAAATTTCTTCTTTACTTTTTTGTGTTTCTCCTAATTTTTCTAGGACCGAGGGATAGCTTTTAATGAAAAGAAAATAATAGTTTTTATTCTGATACCATGGATTGTTGAGTATCTTTGAGGGTAACTAATATGCATACTCTGGTGTTTTGTTTGTAAAAACTGCCAAAGCTATTTGCAGGGAATAGACTATTACAGGCCAGAGGGAACCAGAAAACAGCATCTATTATCAAACTTTTGTTTTTTTTTTTTTTTTTTACCAGCAAAACTCTTTCTTCAAAAGAAACCTTAAGGAGATGCTTACTATGTCAACAAAGATAAAAGAAGAATGCTTCTCATCCCAGCAGGGATAATGGGCCCAGAGCCCCATCATCCCCGACCTCCTGTTGGCAGTGGAGGCATGTTAATGAAATCTCTGGGACGCTGTGAAACGTAATTTGTAAAGATCCTGATCTGGCACAACCTCTCCAAGCCACAGATGAAGAATCAGGCTGGAAGATGGGCAGTGGCTCGCATAAAGTCACCACATCTCCTGACCGGGGCAAACAGAAAACCGGATTTCCAGCCTCCCAAACCTTTAGCTTCACCTAAAAGAGGAGAGCATTCTTTCAGTGATGTTCTTGGGGCCCAAGACAGAGCACAGGACCCACGATGCCACCCTCAACAGTGTGCTCAGCAAGCCACGTGCAGAATTCTGCCCCTTCAGCAGGAGCCGGACGTTATTTATTATTTGCAGGTGACCATGGCCGCTTTTACAACCTTCATACTCTGTGTACCTCCTCCAATCCCCTCTCCACCTTCAGGCTGCCTGGGTTTCACAAGTAATACTAGTAAATCCCTTCCCCTGCTTGCGATGAATCAATGTCCCTGTCGTCTGCTAGTCCTCAACCGTGTGTCACACAGAGCCAACTTTCAGGTGGAGGCATAAAACCCCAAATCTTGCTGAAGACGCTCAGAGAGCCCAAGGTGCCCGTAGGAGCTGGGGAGTGTTAATCCCCACTTGCCAGGCCAGCTCCTCCTCTGGTAATTACATTTTGCCTCAGAAAAGCATTCCCGCTGCCACTGTTAGATGCAGGCTTCATTTGCACCTCACCAAGTGAAGTCTGGAGTTAAGGTCTCTCCGAGAGTGGCTCGCTGACCCTGGAGGTAGCTTCATTCAGGGCCTGGCTGCATTTCAGCACCTGCTGAGCCGGGCTCTTGGTCCTGGGGTTTGCCCAGCTCCTTGCAAAGAGCTTTGGCTTAAAGAAGTTGTATACCTGTGAGGTATTATTATCACCTAATCTTTCTCTATCTTCACCTCCTGTAATAGTGATGGGGAGCCAAGCTCACGTGCCTCAGAGTTGCAGTTTAGTACAAGCCTGGAGGCTTGGATGTTGAAAATGTATCTGAAGCCCCCAGACGTGACAGAATTGGACTGGAAATCTACTTAAGTACCTAAGGAGAATGGAAGGCTTCCTACTACTACACACGGAGGCACCTGCCTGCCTGCCCGCCCGCCGGCCCGCCAACCACAAGAAGACAGACCAAGTTCCAGTGCCGGAGATGAACAATATTCACTAAGTGTCCAGCCACGCTTTCTGGGTGCTCACCGTTTCATAAGGGGCGGGGGCATGGAGGCAGCTCCCTCGAGCTTGAGAATCAGGCCAGGAAGCCAAAGACACAGAGAGGCCTGAAGAGTTGCAACATTCACCATGTGCCCGACTGGCTCCCTTGCCAACTGTGGCTGGTGTCACCATCGGTAAAATCAAGAAGGTGGGCAGGACAGTCACAAGGGAAAAAGCCACGTTTCTTGGAGCTATCAACAAACCAAAAGATGCGATTTCTTTTTTAAAAAATCCTATACTCTGTTGATATTACACTAGTTGAACACTTATTGTAAGCGTTTCTATTTTAAAACATGCTCTTTCTAAGAAGTCAAAGAATTCAGAAGTTTCTGAAGCGAAACTTCCGCCTCGCTTGCCTTGCGATCTCACTCCCGGAAATAACTAACGTTAAACGACAAAACAGACCTCTGCACGCCCTTCTCCAAGCTCACATAAATATATACAAACGTGTGGAATTTTTCTTCCCTCTCTCCTCTTTTCTTGCCTTCCTTCTTTTCTTCCTTCCTTCTTTAATCAAAAGGGTATTAAAAACATCAAAAGGCTTCCAATGAGGTTTAGAAAACAGTAATGCACATGCCCTAGGAACCATTTCACCTGACCCAGAGTCAGAACTGCTGCCTGTGTTGCTTCTCCCTTTTCTGCTACCACACTCGCCTGCCCTTCGTGGGAAGGGCGAGGGGCAGACACACGGGCAGCGAGCAAGAAAGGAGCACAGGTTGGTGATTTTCTTGGTTTATGTAACTAGCCACAGCCAGTCCCTTTCCTCAAAAGCAGAAGAGGCGACCCAGGAGCCCATGCCCTCACCTCACCAATGTGGAGGCACAGAGCTCCCCCACCTCTGTGATTTGTCTGATGCCAAAAGCCTTCCTGCTCAGTGGAAAACTCAGACCACCGTTGGTCCTTGAAGGTGCCGTGAGAGTTTCTAGACTGTTCTAAGTGCGACCAGGTGTGACCCTTCCAGTCACAAAAGCTCCTATGGAGGAAAGTTAAAGCCACCTATTATCCTTTGGTGAATGTGTTCATCTTGGATCCATAGCTATGATGGGAAGGAGAGGGAGAGAGAATGAGAGAGAGATGCACCATACCCTGAAAATACCTGAGACAAATAACATCAACCGTTAGGAGTGCTCCTCAAGTCTCAGGGTCCAGTTCACAAAACACTGGAACCTAATCTGATGCCCTCAGGATACATATACCTAAACACTTGTACCAACCTCTCCCACATGCACTCACTACTCACTCGTAGCACAGGCAGAAAGGCTTGCTCTGCCTTCGCTCTCACTCACCCTCTGGCCTTCTCCCAGTACCATCCGTACACTGGGCCCTCGGGGGTTCTTCCACAACCCTACAACACCCCATCAAAATTGACCGTCAGCAAAGGGCTTGAAATCAGACACTAAAATAAAAATTAGATGTCACTGAAAATGGTCACCTTTCCTAGGGTGTTATCAGTCAGTGGTTGAGTGAAGCTTTTACTTTGTTTAATACAAATAGGGCATCCTCATTTGTAACTACGTGGATGGAACTGGAGGGTATTATGCTGAGTGTAATTAGTCAGAGAAAGACATATCATATGACTTTACTCATATGTGGAATTGAAGACACAAAACAGATGAACATGAGGGAAGGGAAGCAAAAATAATATAAAAACAGGGAGGGGGACAAAACATGAGACTCTTTTTTAAAAAATTTTTTTAATGTTTATTTTATTTTTGAGACAGAGAGAGACACAGCATGAGTGAGGGAGGGCAGAGAGAGGGAAACACAGAATCCAAAGCAGGCTCCAGGCTCTGGGCTGTCAGCACAGAGCCTGACGTGGGGCACAAACCCGTCAACTGCGAGATCGTGACCTGACCTGAAGTTGGACATTCAACCGACTGAGCCACTCAGGCTCCCCAAAACATAAGAGACTCTTAAATACAGAGAACAAACTGAGAATTGCTGGAGGGGTTGTGGGTCGGGGGGATGGGCTAAACGGGCAGGGGGCATTAAGGAGGACACTTATTGGGCTGAGCCCTGGGTGTTATATGTAGGGGATGAACCACTGGATTCCACTCCTGAAATCATTATTGCACTAAATGCTAACTAACTTGGATGCAAACTAAAAAAGTAAAGAAAAGGAAAAAAAAACACCCAACATGCAACAAACAAACAAATAAAAAACAAATAGGGCATCCTCTTCACTTCTGACACCAAAAGCATTAGCTGCCCATATATTAGTTTAGCCTTGTTTACATGAGCATAAAAGTACACTTTTGTGAAAAAACATACACATACCACACCCCTCAATCACCACCAGTATCATCAGTGCAATTCATCACACCACAAAGGCCCCGGGACTTATGACTCATACACAGTTAAACTGACCGTTTTCATTTTTATCACAGAAGCCAACCATTACCATGTGACAATGTCCTAGATGGAGGGACTTCACAGCCCCAACAACCAGTAACCCACATAACAGCACTCTGTTTATGTGCTATACATATATATCACACTTAGTATATTTACTTAGCTTTTCTGTCCTCCTAACTTGAAAGCTCACTAACATTAACTGAATATACACTAAACGTGAGACACAGACATTACTTTACAAGCATTATGTCACTTAATCCTCAAAATAACTCCATGGCGTTGGTATTCTTCTTATGCTTTTTAGGCTGTGAGCTTCCGAAAGGACAAGATCCATACGCTAGTCTTCTGTTTCCAGTCCCTGCTGGAGAGTCTAATAGATAAACTGGCAGGGGTTGCTGGGCAGACAATTAGCATCGTGATGAAGTCCTAAAACTAGAAGACATTACCAAGCTCATCTACACTGTATATACATCTGATCATAAATTCCATCTAAAAGGTCATTAGCTTGTGCCAATGAAACTCAACCCACACTCCACCTTTGAATAGAAACCACCCACCCACAGGAAGCTCATCTGAAACGCTCTCTACATTGAATCAAAGCATCTCCTCTGAAGCCTCAACTCATCCATCCCTGACTGTATTCATTTGTCTTTCCCCACATCTACATGAAAGACCTTCAAATATTTGAGGTCCATTCCCACAGTCTTTTTCTGATCAAACATAACTAGTTCTTTTAACATGTCTTGGGACCCCTTCGCCATTTTTTTTTTACATGTCTTTGTTTTTGAGATTGGGTAGAGAGGGAGGCTAAACTCAAACATTAGTAATAAGCAGGTGGGTAGCATACATGTGCGAGCCTGGCCCTGCTTAAGGCAATGAAGGAGGGATGGGGCTGGGAGTGAAGGCGGGGAGCCCTTTCTCACCAAAACACCTTCAAAGGAGAAAACAGACTTTGTGAGAGCCAAGTACAATGTGTATTTGCACTAGATTCACCCACTGAGCTAGACGCTTCCTGAAACACGACAACCAGAACTGACCTCAAAAGTCTGGGTGCCATTTGACTGGCTCTCAAAAAAATGACGTTAATTCCTCATTGGAGTAACGATACTTCTATTAATGCTGCAAACGTTACATTAACCTTTTAGGAATGTGACATTCTGTTGACTCGCATCAGGCTCCCTGTGAACTAAAGCCTGGAATTATTTTTATAGGGCTGTTATTAGTTGTTTTTCTTGAATGCAGTTTTAGGATTCTCTGTTTATTCCTACTAAATTTCACCTTGTCAGATTTAGCCCAGCTGTCCAATCTGTCAAGGTTCGTCTGAGTACTGACTTTGTTGCCTTTGCCCAATGCAAATATTCCCTTTGCTGGTTTCATGTAACCTATAATTATGATAAGCATGTCTTTTTTATAGATAGATGAGTCACGTACTAATTCACTCTTTTAAATCGTACAATCAGTAATTTCTAATATACTCACAGGTCTCTACGGATTTGTCTATTATGGACATCCTGTAGAGATGGGACTCACCCAGTACGTGGCCTTTCGCGTCTGCTTTCCTTCACTTAGCATATATAATGTCTTTAAGATTCAGACATGTTGTAGCACACATCAGTACCTCATTCATTTTAGGGCCAAATAATAGTATAGCGCATGGATAGAGCACATTTTGTTTATTCATTCATCAGTTGATGTACACTTGGGTGTTTCCATTTTTTCAATATTATGAATCATGCCGCTACAAACATAAGTAAGTTTTTGTGCAGACCGATGTTTTCAATTCTCTTGAGTATATACCTCAAAGTGGAATGTCTGAGTCATATACAAAGTGTAGGCTTAACTTTCTGAAGAAATGCCAAGTTGCTTTTCACATCAGTGGAACCATGTTACATTCCCACCAGCAATGTATGAGGGTTCCGATTTCCCTACATCCTTCTTAGCATATATTCTTGTTTGTCTTTCTGATCATAGCCATCCTAGTGGCTATGAAAGGGTATTTCATTGTGATTTTTATTTGTAGCTACCTAATGACTAATGATGTTGAGCATCTTTTCATGGTCTTAATGACCATTGTCTATCTTCTTAGGAGAAATGTCTACTTAAGTCTTTCCTAATTTTTTAGTTGGATCGTCTTTTTTATTGGGCTGAGTTATAAGAGCTTTTTAAATGTATTCTGGATGCAAATCCTTTATCAGATATATGATTTGTAAATATTTACTATTTTACTTTGGGTTACTCTATAACCCACAGAAACAGGGGTCTGTTTTCACTTTCCTAATGGTATTCTTTGAAACACAAAAGTTTCAAATTCTGATGAAGTCCACTGTATCTATGTTTCCCTTTGTTGCGTGTGCCTTTGCTATCATGTTTAACTAAGACCCACTGCCTAATTTAAGAACACAAAGACTTATGTCTATGTTTTCTTCTAAGGTTTTATAGTTTTAGCCCTTACATTGAGATGTTAGACCCGCTTTAGTCAATTTTTGTATATGGTAGGAGGGAAAGGTCCAACTTCATTCTTTTGCATGTTATAAAGGAAACCACAGGTTCCAAATGGATTCCCTTATGTTAAGGGCCCCACCCCAACAAACCAACACTGAATGGGTTTTAACTACCCCAACCCCAGCCCCAGGAATGTAACTTTTAACCAGCAGAGATGGAATCTTCTGGTCAACACTATGAGGTAATCTACTGATAGACCCTTTCTGTTCTCCTTAGGAGGTTGACCTTTCCTAAAACAATGCATTCCTGGCAAACAATTTCCTTTTTTCTCCACCCCCTCTCCGCCTTTAAAAAGCCTTTCCTTTTCTGCAGCTCCATGGGGCTCCTTTCTACTTGCTAGATGCAATGCTGCTCAATTCATGAGTCATTTAATAATTAGATCTTCAAATTTATTACGTTGAATTTCGGTTTTTAACACATGGGCTATGGTGTTTTGCACTGCCCCAGAACCATTTCAACCCATTCAACCCCACTGAATTGTCTTGGCATGCTTGTCAAAAATGAATTGTCTGTAAGTGTAAGGGCTTATTTCTGGACTCTTAATTCTATTCCATTTCTATATGCCTATCCTTCTACCAGCGCTACGCTGTCTTTGTGATGGTGGCTTTGTAGGACAAACATGCCTTTGAATGTTACAGAAGTTGATTATGGAAATGCTGAGCAAGGTAGAACTGAAGAGCCCTGTGGCATGATACTAGAATATAAGCCCTGCGAAGGCAGGAGCCTTGTCTCTTTTGGTCTCTGATGTATCCCAGGTGCCTAGAAAAAGATCGGACACATTGTAAGGCTCTGAATAAATATTTGTTGCCATGAATGAATCACTGAGTAAAAAATATGATTAGAACTCACTCCCAAATTTCAACCACGGACACATCTACTTTGCTGGACCAGCGTTCTGCCTTCTCTTTCCATAGTATCTGGAAAGCTAGTGTGGAAGACCTTGTCAAATGCCTTGCTGATGTTTAAAGAACATTTATTTGAACCCTTAGCGCAGGATACCGTATGTGATACCCATCACCTTAGGACCTCCAAAAGAACAATGACTTTGACCATCCCTGGCACAGGAGGTCGCCGCTTGGTAATCTAAGACAGAAACCTTCTATGACATGCCCCCCTAAAACCATTATCACCAATTCTGAAGAACTGCAAAATCCTAGGGCCACCACAGTCATATCATTTGGCAGCTCAAGAGAAAAAGGAGAACTTCCATCCGGTGAGCTAATACTCCAGCTGTCACATTTGACCTCTGGGGAAGAGCAGGCCCAGGAAACAGAAATGGAAAGCAAGCCAAAGATGACCCTGCACATACCCTCCAGATTGGCTCTTCGAGGGCTCTTCCTGCCTCAGAACGGGACCTGGGTGGCTGCAAAATGACACATGGGTAGATCTCATCAAAAGATGAAGGAAAAGTCAACAGAGAAGGAAAGATTTCAATCACTTCCCACAGATGAATGACTAACAGAGTTTTGTTTTTTGCAAAGTTCGGTTTTTTTCTTAATGGTATGTGACAGCTGACTTTTCAGCTGTGTGTTTTGTACATCCGATTGTTAGGTCTCTGAATTCAATTAAAAATTTATATATTGGGGTTTACGTTTGGAGTGCAGTTCTATATAAAAATACTGGTACGGACACTGGCTCCCAAGAGAGCCTGCCTCATAGAAATATCCTTGCCTGAAATTTCAGGAACTTTCAAGCAACTCCTATAATCCAATCCCTCCAGCCTCGTGTACCAGCCCTGCGTCTACATTAATAAACAGCCATCACCATTTTCATTTCAGATTGCTACACAAATGATCTCATTTAATCTTCTCGATTGATATAGATATTGTCTTCTGCTGTACAGAGAACAGCAAGGCTCAGAGAAGTTAAAAAAAAAATTTCAATTCAAATACAACACTGTACGTTAACTATACTGGAATAAAAATGAAAATTAAAGTGAGACTGGGTGGCTCACTTTGTTGAGCGTCCAGCTCTTGATTTCAGCTCAGGTCGGGATCTCAGGGTTGTGGGATCGAGCCCCATGTCAGGCTCCACACTGAGCATGGAGCCTACTTAAGATTCTCTCTCCCTCCCTCTGCCCCTCGCCCTTCTAAAATAAATTTTAAAAAAAGTAAATAATTAAAAAAAAAAAGAAAAGAATTTTCAATTCATAATTAGAGGAGCCAAGACTCAAACCAGGTCTGTCTGATACCAAACCACATGCCCTCAGCCACGGTACACCCTGCCTCTCAAGACGATGTAATGCGCCATAAATGTGCATGAAGAGAGATTGCCTGTGCACGTGATTGTTTCCTGAGTCTAATTCGAGTGCTCCCTTTCCTCCAGGTCACCGCCTTGGACTTCGCCAGCTCAAATGTACATAATCATCTCAAGCCCACTGCCTCACTTTCTTTTTATCATTCTCACATCCTCAGTGTGTACTTTTATTTTCAGTGTGTGTGTGTGTGTGTGTGTGTGTGTGTGTGTGGTAAAAGAATACCTGATGTGAAATCTACCTTCTTGACAAATATTTAAGGGTACAATATAGTAAACTATATACACATGGGTGCACAGCACTCGAGAACTTTTTCATCTTATGTGACTGAAACTCTCTACCCTTTGAAGAGCAACTTCCCATTTTCCTCTCCCCCCGCTTAAAGCCCCTGGCAACACCATTCTACTTTCTGCTTCAAGGAGTTTTACTTTGGATATCTCATATAAATAGAATCGGGCACTATTTGTCTTTCTGTGGAGATTTATGGCATTTAACATAATGTCTTCAAGGTTCATCCTTGTTGCAGCACTTAACTGGATTTTCTTCTTTTTTAAGGCTGAATTAGATAGACAGATATATAGATATAGATATAGATACATACAGACATATAGATGTATTTTTTTCTTTATCCATTCATTTGTCAGTGGGTATCTAGATTGTTCCCATATCTTTACTATTGTTAATAATGCCACAATGAACACGGAAATGCAAATATCTCTTTGAGATCCTGTTCTGTAATTTTTTTGGCGGGGTACGGGATAAATACCCAGAGGTGGGATTGCTGGACCATACAGTGGTTATACTTAGAAACTTTTGAGAAAACTTCATGATTTCCCTAACGGCTTCACCTGTTTTTTACATCCCTGCCAACAATGTACAAAGGTTCTAACTGCTCCAAGCCTTGCCAACACTATTTATTTATTTATTTATTTATTTATTTATTTATTTATTTATTTATTTAAAATGTCCATCCTAACAGTTATGAGGTGGTATCTCACTGTGATTTGCACTTCCCTGATGATTAGTTAGATCAACCATCTTTCATATACCTGTTGACCATTTGTATATCTTCTTTGGAGAGGTGTCTATTCAAGTCCTAAGCTCATTTAAAAAAATTTTTTTAAATGGTTGTTTATTCTTTGAGAGAGAAAGAGAGAGAGAGAGAGAGAGAGAGAGACAGAGAGAGAATGAGAATGAGCAGGGGAGGGGCAGAGAGAGGGAGACACCGAATCTGAAGCAGGCTCCAGGCTTGAGCTGTCAGTGCAGAAGAGCCTGATGCGGGGCTCAAACTCAGGGACCACGAGATCATGACCTGAGCCGAAGCTGGATGCTTAACTGACTGAGCCACCCAGGTGCCCCTAAGCTCATTTTTAAAAATAAGTTATTTGCTTTTCACTGTTGAGTTACTAGAGTTCCTTATATATTTTGCGTATTATCCCCTTATCAGATGGTTTACAGATATTTTTTTCCCATTCTGTACCTTGCCTTTTCACTACTGATTGCTTCCTTTACCATGCAAAAGCTTTTTAGTTTGATGGAGTCCTACTTAGGTATTTTTCATTTTGTTACCTGTGCTCTTTATGTCATATCTAAGAAATAATTGCCAAGACCAGTGTTATGAAACATTTTTCCTATGTTTTCTTCCAGAAAGAAGTCTTTAACCCATTTTGAGTTGATTTTTGTGTATGGTGTAAGACAAGGATCCAACTTCATTCTTTCCCAGGACCGTTTATTGAAGAAACTCTTCCTTCCCCATTGTGTAGTCTTGACAGCATTGGACCATGTATGCTCGAGTTTCTCTTTCTTTCTTTCTTTCTTTTTCTTTCTTTCTTTCTTTCTTTCTTTCTTTCTTTCTTTCTTTCTTTTTCTTTCTTTTTATTTTAGAGAGAGAGAGAGAGAGAGCACATGTGAGCAGGGGAGAGGGGCAGAGGGAGAGAGAGAGAGAATCTCAAGCAGACTCCATGCTGATTATGGAGCCTGACATGGAGCTCGATCCCACGACCCTGGGCTCATGACCTGAGCTGAAATTAAGAGTCAGATGCTCAACCGACTGAGCCACCCAGGCGCCCCTGCTTGAGTCTATTTCTGAGCTCCATTTGCTTCCATTGGTCTGTGTGTCTGACCACGCCATACCATTTTGATTACCATGGCTTTGATGTATCATAGCTTTGCAGTATGTTTTGAAGTTAAAATGGAAACATGTCCCCTGTGCATAGACTGAAAGACTTAATAGTATTAACATGGTCACACTACCTAACGTGATCTACAGATTCAATGAATTTTCTGTGAGAATCCCAACGGCACATTTGGCAGAAACAGACAAACAATCCTGAAACTCACAGGGAATCACCAAGGAATCTGGATTGGTACAACAATCTTGAGAAAGAAGATGTGGCTCAGTGACTGCTCTTACTCCTGTTGCTTCTTACAGATCAGCCCGTTAACAAGATCACAGCAGGCATTTCTGCAGACCTATGACCCCCCCCCCTCTTTGGACATTAGCTCCGAGAGGAAACTTGGAGGTCAATCAGAGGCAGGAACCTCAGACAACCAAAGTCTGTTTGAACACCTCAGAGCCAATACAGCTAACTTCCAAGAGTAAATCCAGTTTTGAACCACCCATACCGAGATCATAAATGGTTTCCTCAGTTCCTTAGTTCTTCCCCAGTCTTAACAAAACTCCCATCATTTTTACTCATCACTATCATTTTTCCAGTGATTGCTGCCACTAGGAAAATGCTGCAGCATTTTCAGAGAAAAGTCCCATTATTATTTTTCTCCCAGCTGCCAAATACCTTCATCTCACTTCATATAGAAATCTCTCGATATAGGTTCAGTCTGACAAGTGCAACACTCACAGCACAGTCTTTGGGGTTAGAGCCTGCTTCACACCCTAGCCCCATTATCTGCCAGCTGGATGTCTTTTCACAACTCCTTAATGAATCTAAGCCTCAGTTTCCTCATCTGAACGTGGCTATAATACCTCTATGGAAGGTTTGTCATAAAGATGAAATTTTAAAAATACAGTGCCCGACATTTAGCAAAGCCCACATGGTAGCTATTCTTGCTTATTACTGCTCTGGACCGCCTGGATCAGTCACTTTGCTCTGTCTCAATCTCTCTCTGTACAGCAATAATAGGACTTTTCCTTATGCGGCGTTAAGTGCCGTGGTAGTCAATGTCAAAGAAGCAAATGACTGAAAAGAAGGGAGCAAGGAGAAACATTAGAAATGCAGAAGAGAAGGCAGCGGGGAGGAAACAGGACACAGTAGGGGAGTGGTTTCTAAAAATCATTGTTTATAATCTCTCGTGATAAACTGATCTCCATTCTCCCTCTCCATCAGCCCCAGGATAAAGAAGTGAATATAGTCGACTCATCCCCAATCTCTTAAATGACCCAGGCTATAATTTAGGTTCCAAGGGGTCATGAAGGAACCCAGATCACCTTCTATTAATGTGAAATGAGCCTGTAAGTGCACTTCGGGCAGCAAATCAAAACCACTCTTAGCGGCTACTCCAACTCAGGAGGTTCCTGTCTCTTAAAGGACCAGCTGCCCTTTCATGAAAGACCATTTTTTCTATGAATAATACATATACTACTAGGGAAGAATATACATTCCCATTAAGCAACATCAATTCTCAACACACTGGATATAATCTCTTGTACTGCTATAATTAAAAATTAAACACGAAGTATTATGTTGAAGAAACTCCAAAGCTGTTTTTTATGTACTCCCTTTTTTCCTCCAAAAACATTGCTCTTACCAGCTTCTCAATATAATTATATTCCAGGGAAAACAGGCAGGCATAAAAGAATAAATCAACATATAATCTTTCTTTAAAGTCCTAGCTTGTATTTTACGATCGGTACAGACTATTAAAAAAAATTAGGTCTGAAGTTTCCTCCGATGAGCATATACTATCTTCCATTTCTTTTTATTTTAAAAAGGAAAATCACATAAAATACAGTTATGTTTTTTAGACACAGGAGACTTTCACTGACTATGTGGGTTTCTGTGAACCAGTTTTGAAACTCTAAGTCCCTAACATATAGTTAGCCCTTAATGGATATTCTCTGAAATAAATTTTAATATTTAATAAATACATATTAATATCAATATTTAACATTTCATGAATATTAATATTAAAAATAAAAGCTAAGAAGAGATTTGAGATTGGGACGATTCAAGGTTTTGCCAATATGGTTGTCTCCTGGATTTTCTCCTTCTCTGCTCCACTTCTCCCTTTACTAAATAAAGAGCAATCTCAAGTCTGGAAAGTACCACAAGGAGGTAGGAGGGTCCTCATTACTGGCCTTAGTACATTCAGGAGAAGCATTCGCATCTTGTTGATTTTTAAAAAGTCTGTTAGAAAGGTCCCTGATCTCAGAGAAGTGTGGGCATTTATCTTCTTAAGCTATGAAGATTTTTTTTAAAGCATATACTTCATTAAAAGGAAAATTTGGTTATACGCATTTGATCAATGTTTCCAAATTGCTTAAAGTTCAAACTGTAGCTTTATAAAGCTAAAAAGATTCTTACAGATCATGGAATCTAAACACTCCTTTTTACAATAGTGGAAGTGAGGTGAAAAAGAAGCAAAGGGATTAATCCCAAAGATACCTGCCCCCCACCCCCCAACTAGTAAATGGCAGACAGACTTGCTCCCAGGCACCTGATTCCAATCCCAACACGTGTTTCATTTCACCGCACTCTACTATAAACCCCTTAGTACTTTATGGACAGATAATAAAAATTAGTTAATGCAGATGATGACGATAATGAAATTTCACTGTGCTGGAAACAGGGAAATGAGGTCAGTTAGTTGGCATTTAGTAATGCTTTTGTTAAAGCAGAACATCTCTTATTTTCTATCTCTCTCTGTATTTAAAAAAAAAAACCTCTATGTATTTTGCTAAGAAAAAAAAAGCCACAGGCAACTAAATATCATTCATTAAAACATTTAAGGCAGGTGACAGCTCCTGGTAATACATTTCCAGAACAGAGCAAGGCGGATAAGGACAGCTGAGAAACTGCATACACATAGAATTTTTCTACTGATACCCTAATCCCCTGCTGGCCAATTTTAAAAAGTGGGCTTTTATTGTACCATAAAAATGAACAAGCTGAGGTTTTCACATCCACAGAAAGGTTTGTACCTCCATGGAAAATGTTTTGCCTTCTGGAGTTCAGGATGAGAGGAAACCATTACCACTGGGTAAAGACAGCTAACTACTAACTACTGTGACAGAACCTAGGTATCGAAACTCCCTTTGTGAGCAGCACATAATCTACAACTTGAAGAAGATGATTCCATTTCTGAGCATAAGATCAGTTGATTACTGAGGCGAACCTGGTTTGGGGGTCTTTTCCCAATCTTTCCAAAAATATGACCTTGTGTTTTAAAAACCAAAGATCTAGCTTTGGAGGACCGTCTGTCAACAGCTATGAAAGCTAAGCACTAGCATCCACTGTAAGCCAGAAATTTCACTCATAGATTTATACCTAACTAAAACACATTTATACATCAGTCAAAAGACATGCACAGCAGCCCTATTATTTAAACTAGCCCGAAACGGGAAACCACCCAAATGGCCATCAGCAGTAGGTTGGACAAATACGTTGTGATAGATTTGCACAACAGAATACTATTTTGCAGTGATAATGAGTGGACTATAGCTACTCTAATAACATGAAGAAACTTTCACCAAAAAATCATGCAGGGCCAAAGGAACCACATAGGCAAAAAGTTTGCACCGTATGGTTTTGTATAGAAAATTTGGAAGTGATCAGATTAATGCATGCCGTTGCAAATCAAGTTTGTGTTTCCCCAAGGGTGGCGGGGGTGAATGGAAGGGGCACAAGGAGGATGGTTTGGGGTACAGAGAAGCAGAGGAATCCTACTGTGTCTTGATCAGGGCCCTGGGTATACAGGTTGCTACCTTTGTTGAAATGCATTGACCTATCTGCTTATATGTCATTTAAAAAAATCTGAAGTCCTAAAACTTTTCTATGAAAACATGATAAGGCAAGAATGACAAATTAGTAGAAGAGATGTCCTGTCAATAAGATAGGGAATGACTGTACCCACAGGCAGCCTTCCTCCCTTGCCCTGCTCTTCCTTCATCACTGCTTATGAAACTGGTCACCAGCCCACAAATGAGGAACCCAAATGTAGAAATGTCACACTCTTATGCAGGAACCAAGGTACTCACTTCTTCCTGCCCCAAGGCAAGACGGGGGTCTCAGTTTTCATATACTAAAAATGGACCTATTAGGATAATGAGTGAGTTCACGCCTGTCATTTCTAGTTGGTTGCTGGCAGTCTGTGGCACCTGAGATGTGTCCCACTGATTACAAAGAGGAGTCAGGTACATTTGGGGAACATACATCATTTGGGGACATGGACTGATTGGACGTCTGTCCTTTGTGCTCCATCTGTAAGGTCTGTTGAGGGAGCACAGAGGTCTTTCCTCTGACTGTAATAAAGGAAGGATGGGGATCGATTGTTAAGTACCCATCACGAGTCAGCGCAGTGTTACACATTTATGTAACCCTCACAGCAGCTTTCAAAGCTAGACACTACTGCACTCATTTTACAGAGGAGGAAACAAAGTCAGAGAGGACGAAGCTTATGCTAGTTGTACTGCCACTAAAGGAGGGAAGAAAGATTCAGATGCGGGACCGTTGATTCATCAGGCTCCTTCTAGATCACCTAGCTTCCACGGAGGTCAATGGCCCTTTGTCAAAATGTCTGCATTCCCTAAAGAGAAGAACCAAAAGGGTTCTTTTCAACTCTGTCAGTTCTATCCTAACATCATGGATTATTCCAAGTGCGACGAAAAACACAACCACTCTTCTGCCTGAAAAAAAAAATAGCCGGGGTAGTGAGGGTACAAGATTATAATAACTGCCATCACTGGTCTGACCACTTTCTCAATCCAGCCTAATATTCTTTAATAAACAATGGTATCTAAGGGGTGGTCTGTGAGAGACTTCCCAAAGGGCGGGCCTGAAAAGAATGAATGTCCACATTCTATGCATCTAACTTCTCTTAGACTCCAGAAGGAATCGTTCCTAGTGCTACAGTACTGGCCAATGCCCAAAGAGGAAAATCCCAATGATGCCAACCCAAAAGCCTTCAGGGAAACCGTATACCTGTTTCAGGGTATCATAACTCAGACTGGAGATGGCCTCGCGTGAAAACTATTTCCTGACCACCATAGCTGCTGCAATGTCCTAGAAGAAGCATCTGACCCTTCATGCCTAAGTTTCCCCACCAATGCAAACAGACTGTAACAATTCCTACCAGTCCTTGAAGGTATTAAAAGAACTAGCTAATGTGTGCATAAAGAAGCACCATCTAAGTGCCAAGAATCACGTGACCATCAGTACAGGGAGCCTTGGGCAATGCAGCCTGGTGTTGGTCCTGCACAGAGCACATATTCTCAGCTCCCAGCAGAGGTCTGAGAGCGACTTCCTAACTCATAATGAGATGCTAAGGCAAACAGATGATGTGAAATTATATTGGGGGACTGAATGGATCAAAAAGCCAGAAAAAAAAATCAGAGTGAAATTTGCCAGGCTAGAGTTCTACGGTTAAGCCCTACCCTTTGCATACAAAATCACAGGCTGGACATTTGTTCTCTGTACTCTCTCCAGCAGAATCAGCAGGACGGCACTGGAGGGGTGGTCAGGAGAGAGCAGCCACAGACACTAGGAAGTACGACTGAATGACTGTGAGAACAGAGAGGAAGATGCACTGAGCTACAGTGACAGGGCAGCAGATACTCAGTGGTCATGCAAAAATAGCAAAACAATAGATAAATCGAACTTAACAGCCAGCTCATGATCAGGTGACTCTCCTCTAAGGCTTCCTTCCATCTGCTGGCAAGCAGAGTGACTAATAACAGCCTCCCAGGTCCTGAGTTAGGTCGTTTTACATGTTTATCACAGAGTACTCGCACCAGCCCCCGAAAAGTGGGTACTGTCATTTTTTAAGAAATGAGGGTCAACGTGGCAAAGTAACTTGCCTAAGACGGTGAAGCCATCACTAAAATATAGGTCTGGCTGACACAAGAGCCCTTGCTCATTAAATGGGGACCTCTTGTCTCTGATGGCAGTTATTCACAGTGTATACGAGCTCTGAGCAGATCCCTAAGCCACCTCAGTAAGAAATGCAAACCACAGTATGGCTTTGGAGGTAAAGGGCACGGCTCGGAGTGCAGTAACTCATCCAACAAGCATTCCACGACGGTCTACCCTGGGCCGGGCTCAGGCTAGACGTGGACAATGCACTCCCTGGCCTTGGCAATGCCCACTGGCATCCAACAAGCCATTCTGGGCAAGTTCTCCACAGCACAAACCTCAGCCACAGCTGGCAAGACACGTGCACCAGCAGAGGTCACGGCCCCCTTGAACGCCATTCTCAAGGAGCCCCTCAGCACACAGAGCATTTTTTTTCATCTGGGCTTTGACAGTTCTTTATTAATCTCCTGAGGATTATGGCTAAAAAGTGCTGCACATTCCTTTACTTTTAATTACAGTCCTATGGAAGGTTTGTTTAAAAAAAAAAAAGTAGTAAAATTACTGCAGAAGAAAAAAAAAGAGCCCTTAATAATTTATTCATAATGCTATTAAGACAAAGTCATGTTTTATTGGGCTACGCGTGTTTACATTGTGACGCAGAAGTCAATAAGGGGGAGCTTTAGTAATATATAATATCCATTAATATTCTCCACATATGTTCACCAAACAAACAGTGTCTCAGCATCAATAAATGATTTCAATAATTAAAAAGTGTGATTTTCCCAGTCTAACTAGTTCCTATTGAAAGAATGCCACAGACGCTTATACTCACAGCCATTCATTCGCAGCTAAAGCAACTGTCCTTTGTGGAGAAAGCGAGAGCACAGAATGAATGTTAGTCCAGGAAGGGGTTCTTGTCTCCGCGCTGACACGAGCCCCAAGTGACCTTGAGGTCTAGACCCTTTCTTCTTCATCTGTCAGATGAAGAGCCTGAGATGGGATGATGCCCACGTCTCCTCGGCTTTACAACTGTGAAACAGCACTCCTCTGGGCCTTATCTTTATCCCTTCTTGATCACCACTACCTTTCGTCAAGTATCATTTTGAAATGAGTTTCCTTTTTTCCCATCTGGGCATTCCCCTTCGACCGCTTCGCCTGGCTCACAGAGTTAACAGGCAGAATGGGGACCCACGCGCTCTGGAGTCAAGCCACGGTTCTCTCTCTGACTTGTCGTGCGCCCTTGAATAGGAAGTCACTTGGGAATTCTAGGCCCATCATTGCCTCACTGATGAGGGATTATGTGACGGTACTTAGCTTCCACCCAAGAGAGAGAGGGGATTAAATAATATGCTCGTATGGGACTTAGCCAATACTTGATGTTACACTGGGTACTCGGTAGTAATTACATTTTGAGTCTCACAGAACTCACCTGAAATTCCTTACAAATTCAAGGGCTAAATGCTTCCTTAAGAGAGTTTAGTTCCTTATTATCCCCGCCCCCCCCCGCCAAAAAAAAAAAACTGTGCCAAAAACTGAGACCTCTGATAGACCGCTGCAAGCATGATTTCCTTCACCTTAGCTCCTACGAATCACTAAGGAATCATGACCACTGTGTTTCACAATCTCAAATCATTTCCCCCATATTCCTTCCTAGATAGATGCTTATTGTGCTGTACCCAAAAAGGGAAAATGTCTTGTGGGTATTTCAACACTCTTAAGACTTCCCTTCCACCATGACTAACTTGCCCATCCCACTATAAACTGCATTTTCACCAAGCTGGAAGAGACAACATGGCTTCGTGGAAAGAACTCCCATTTAGGCAGGAACTCGAACTTGATTACATGATAATAATAATTATTGTCAGCACTGATTGAAAAATCAGTCTATGCCGGCATTGTTCTCGGTAATTTTCATTTATCAAGTCCTTTATTTTTCAAGACAACCCTATGAGATTGTTACTATTTTCATGTCCATTTCACCGCGAAAAGAACACGCAGCACAGGGAGGTTAAAAGCTTCACAATGCCACATTTCCAGGAACTGGTGCACACCAGATTTAAACCCGGGCAATTTAGAGTCTGGGCCCTTAATTAATGCTGCTCTTCAGAATTGGCATGATGATCTGAAAGAAAATGTGTAGCCATATTGTTTTGTTTTTATTTTTCTGTTTATTTTGAGAGCGAGAGCAAGACCAAGAGAGAGGACGCAGGTGCATGCGTGTGCGCACACACACGCACACACACACACGCACATACGACTGGGGGAGGAGGGGCAGGGAGAGAGGAAAGAAGAGAATCCTAAGCAGGCTCCCAGCCATCAGCACAGAGCCCGATGCAGAGATAGATCCCACAAACCATGAGATCATGACCTGAGCCGAAAATTAAGAGTGGGTTGCCTAACCAACTAAGCCACCCAGGAGCCCTGTGTGTAGCCATATTGTAAGCACGCCGTATTTTTATTTAATTTAGGTCAAAATCGTTTTCTTTTTTTTTTATTAAATTTTTTTTTCAACGTTTTTTATTTATTTTTGGGACAGAGAGAGACAGAGCATGAACGGGGGAGGGGCAGAGAGAGAGGGAGACACAGAATCGGAAACAGGCTCCAGGCTCCGAGCCATCAGCCCAGAGCCTGACGCGGGGCTCGAACTCACGGACCGCGAGATCGTGACCTGGCTGAAGTCGGACGCTTAACCGACTGCGCCACCCAGGCGCCCCAAAATCGTTTTCTTAAATGTTGTTGGTTTTCCCAATTATGACATAATCCATCCTTCACACTTCTCTACCTTAACTTCCCACATTTTTTACTCCACTGGCCCCACTACTGTCTCAGCCCATGGACACAACAGCCAGTGGCATCCACAGTCATCCCAGAGTGAACCTCCGTTGTATTCCAGCTTGTACCTTCCCTAGGTCCTGGCTTTCAGAATTCTGCTTGCTGATATAGCAGCTTCCTGTCTGAAATAAAATTCAGAGGAACAAGTCCCTCCCCGCTCCTGTATTTGTAGAGCCTCAGCCTCTTATGAGGTGGGCACTTACTTTAGAAGAGCTATTTATGAGTTCTGCTGAAATTCCTTTGAACAGTAGGGCCAGCAAGATGTTAGGGTACCCTCAAATTTTAGCCTGTGATACCTTGTCCTGTTAAAGGGAAGCTCCAAGGATTACAGGCTTATTTCCTGCAACTCACTGATCCAATCGCCAAAAACATCATCAGCGTATTTGGCCAGGTAAACACCATGCTGAATGGTGTTCAAATAAACAGCAGCAACATGAGGCAGATAACAGGACTTCTAAGACACCGTTCCCAGAAGATAAACACAGTCATTTGCTGTTATCCTCTCACAAGCCCAGGAAGAAGAGCAGCCCTCTATTCCATAAAGGCAGAAACACTGAGGCTTGGGGAAGTATGTGGGACCCCTGAACCCTGGGAACGAGTGGCAAAGCCAAGAAATAATGAAGTAGCAGATGGCAGGCCATCAGCAGGAAGGTGGACCTCCCACTGCCTCACCTAGCTAATTCGGGGCAGCTGGCAGTTTATCTAGAGATCATTGTCAAATCGTGCAGTACCTTGCTTTTCCAAATGTGGCCCGTGCACCAGCTGCATGGGCGTCACTTGGGAACATGTTAGAAATGAAGACTCTCCGGCCCTTCCCCAGACCTCCTGAATCACAACCTGTGTTCGGAGCTGACTGTTCCCAAGTGTACTATATAGTGGGAGGTTCTGGTAGAGGGTTCCTAGCTCGGGTGAAGACTGGCCTGCCTGACCTAGCTGTAAGTACATGTGACCATACAAAAGCAAAATCAGGGTCGGCTTTAGCTCAAGCGGTTACTTCGCATGTGGTTATTAAAAGCAAAATCAGTTAAGGGAAACATTTAAAAAAAAAACTGTACTCAGGATAAACAGTGACACCACAGCAGAGTCGGCAAAAGATCTCTACATGGAAATCCAATAGGGATGTTCCATTCACTGCTCTGATCCGCCCTCCACTTTCTTTCACCTTGTTCTGTGCCCAGGGAGGCCGACCTGAATGAAAGCAGAGAGATAAAGAGTGAGACTCCCCCTGGACTGGCCTCAGGCTGGCTGCATGCCTCTGTGGGGGTCACAGTTCTCTCCAAAAGCCCTCACTGTCTCTGGGTTCCAGGAACGGCCCCTTCTCCTCCCCCTCAGGCCTAAGGCTGGTGACCACACTTTGCTGTCATTAACCTCTGCATACTGCACTATTTCTTTCTGTACCATTTTAGTAATCCCTCGGTAATTTCTAGAAAACTCGGCTGGAATATATAAACTGTTTTCTACTGGGACATTGGTTGATGGATATAGATAAAAACTGTAGCTATAGCTCAAAGAAAGAAAGGAGGATATAAGGCAATAACCTATCATGGGGAGGAGATTTCAAACAAAGAATGATCTGGGGAAGGAAAGAGGTTGCAACCAATTTAACCAAGGGCTGATGCCCCATCACACTTGCACCTGAAACACAAGAACCTGATCTGAACGTGTTTAAGAAGCTTACCCTTCACCTGTTAAGAAATCCTAATTCTCAGAATGGGATTTGCTGCATTTCAATAGAGAGTCCCTACTTATCCAGTGTGTAGTGGCCATGTGTTGTGACAGCAATGTCCCTTAGGTGTTCCTCTGGCTTGCATCCATGAAACAGCCTGAGAAGATAGGTCGCCTGCTGCAAATGTCCCCTCCCCTTCCCTTCTTCTCCTTAAAGTTCCAAGTTGATCAGATACATCGCTGGCTTCCCTCTAAGGCCTACCCTTTCACAAGCATCCTAGCCAGAGTCCACTCAGATCCCGCATTCCTTTGCAGAGCATCACCCCTCTTTTCCAGAAGCTTCCGGAGTTACATCTGATCACATTTCTTTCTGACCTCCCTGCATCACAGAATGTCAAGTGTGTACACTCATCAGCCCACCCTCAAAACAAATGTGACTCCCAACTGGGCGTAACAGGGCACGTGCCACGCCAGCAGGCCCACTTCTACAAGAAGTTGGCACCAACAGACTGACTGGTCCCATAAAAAGCCTTCCCGGCAGCTCCCCATCCATCATCGCCACTCATACGCAAAGCCTCTTTCTGCCACATCCTCACTCTGTCCCTCTATCTAGAATCTTAGATAGAATCTAGAAGGAACTCCCCATCACCACCCAGCCTTCAAGGCCACTCCTTACAGGCCCGCCTTTTTTGTAAAGTCTTCCTTGCAACTTTAAAATTTTTTTAACGTTTATTTATTTTTGAGAAGAGAGAGACAGAGCATGAGTGGGGTAGGAGAGAGAAAGAGGGAGACACAGAATCTGAAACAGGCTCCAGGCTCTGAGCTGTCAGCACAGAGCCCGATGCGGGGCCCGAACTCACGGACTGCAAGATCGTGACCTGAGCTGAAGTCGGACGCTTAGCCACTGAGACACCCAGGGGCCCCTTTCCTCGCAACTTTAAAACATAAAAATTTCTCCCTTATCCAACTCTGTTGGGGCTTTTTGCTTCTAAGTCAGAGCCAGGGGATTTCCCATGAGCAGAATACATGTGCAAACACATATGGGTGGATATATGGGGCAAAAGGATTCAAGCATGACTTCCAGGTTCCTGACTTTTTTTAAAAAATTTTTTTATTATATTTATTTATTTCTGAGACAGAGACAGAGCATGAGCAGGGGAGGGACCGAGAGAGAGGGAGACACAGAATCTGAAGCAGGCTCCAGGCTCCAAGCTGTCAGCACAGAGCCCGACGCAGGGCTCGAACTCACAAACTGTGAGATCATGACCTGAGCCAAAGTCGGTCGCTCAACCGACTAAGCCACCCAGGCACCCCTCCAGGTCCCTGACTTAAGAGCCTAGGTGGAGGATGGTGTTATTTACTCGTTAAAAAAAAAAAAGTTTATTTATTTACTTCAAGAGAGACAGAGACAGTGAGAGTCGGAGAGAGACAGAGAAAGAGAGAGACAGAGAATCCCACACAGACTCCCCACTGTCAGCACGAAGTCCAATGCGGGGCCCGAACTCAGGAAACTGTGAGATCATGACCTGAGCCAAAATCAAGAGTTGGACGCTTAACTGACTGAGCTACCCAGGCACTCCTATTTACTCATTTTTTAAATTAATTAGTTAATTTTTGTCTCTCAGGCCTCCTCTATTCCGTAATGGTCCCTCCCTCTTCCCCCCAAGAGAAACGTGGCCTACAGCATGAACCTAAAGTATGTTTCACATTCAGGACTCGGCTGATTGGTCTCTGTGGTGTCCTTTCACATGTATCCTTACTTTTTTTGTCTTTTAAAAATCGTGGCTAAGACACATACCATGAAATTTACCATGGTAACTATTTTGAAGTGGACAGTTCAATGGCATTAAGTACATTCACAACAGTACATGATCATCCCCGCCGTTCATCTCTAGAACCTTTTTCGTCCTCCCCAAATGAACCTCTGTACCCATTCAATAGTAACTCCCCATACCTGTTCCCCTCTTCCCCTTAACCCCTGGCAGCCATCACTTTACTTTCTGCCTTTATGTTCTGACTGTTCTAGGCACCGCGCAGAAGTGGAATATCACACAGCATTTGTCCTTTTGTGTCTGGTTTCTTTCACTTGGCATAATGTTCTCAAGGTTCATCCACGTTGTGTCGAATTTCCTTCCCTTTTAAGGAGGAATACCATTCCGCTGGATGCAAATAGCATATTTTGTTTACCCACTCATCTACTGATGGACGCCTGGGCTATTGTGAACAATGGGTGGTGTCATTTATTGTGGCTGGGGAAGCAGAAGGAAGCAGCATGAAAGGTAAAGGAAGAAATGCAGATCCAGTTTGGGTCGCGTGAACTTTCAGCATCTGGGAGGTATACAAATGATCATTTTCAGTAGACGGATAATACATACGGCTCTCGAGCTCAGAAAACTATCTGGGCTGGAGGTATAGCCTTACCATTTGTAGGCACTGAGGTTGCAATGGAAATCAAGAGAGTGGATAAGATGACCGGTGGAGATAAAAGCAGAGTGTTCAGCAATAGGCAAGGGCTGAGTCCTAAAGAACTCCAATTTTGCGTTGAGGTAGGGAAGGATGAGCTAGAAAATGAGACAGAATGGCATGCAGAAAAAAATAGAAGGAAATCCAACAGAGCATGTGGCTATTTGATTCTGAAGAACTTCTGGAATAGATGGAGAAAGTCAGGCCTCATCAGTTTGGTAAAAACTAAGACTGAGAATAGATAAAATTGAAATTCATTAAATTATGAATATTGATTTTTCAAATATGGTATGATACATTTAAAACTATCTACTTGAAGCTTGCAGAAAATGAGTCGTAAATCTAAGAAAGTCATTTGTTCAAGAAATAGTAGAGGAAAATAAATACTAGGAAGGTGTGTATAAAATCACTGAGTTACATTTATGACAAACTGTTAGGTGCTTGCAATACACCTTACAGAGCTTTTAAAGTGGTTGTAACAAAAAGAAATCCTGTCCCTCTCTCTCTCCCTCTCTCTCTCTCTTTCACACACACACACACACACACACACACACACACACACACACACTATCCCAAAAGACTGACAACTTTACTGCATCAGAAGTGCAAATGCTCTAGAATGGCATTTTTAAAACCCCAGCCCTTAGCAGTCCATGATCTATAAAAATCATTGTTAAGCAAGAAACAGATTTAAGTTAGATTTCAGGACAAGCTCTCTGTGACTGGAAATTGTTACAAACATTCAAAATTGTTTGATGTTGATTGCAATTGAGGGACCACAGAATATCTTTTCCTAGCATTGTTTAAAAGCAAAAATGGGTTCTCATCTGTCTGGAACTAAGTGTGAACACGTCTCAAGATAAAGAAGAAAGACTGGAAGATCCCTCATGGGTCCTCCTTTTCATAATATTATATGATTCTGCTGTTTCACTGCTTTGGGTAGAAGAGCTTTCTTTCATCTTTCAATTTCCAATCTACTAGAATAGATAGCCCAGCCAAGTTTCTCAGACTCATTGACTTTTCCACTTCCTTAAAAAGCTCAGATGAAGGCATCTTTCATCTTTAATTACACTTCTGAATATTTTCCCCTTATTCTACTTATTACCGTTCACTTATTTGCCCTCCCTTCTCTATCTTTTCCCTCCCTTATTTATCTACCTATAAAACACATTAATATTCAATTCTGCCTCACCGAAATACAGTATTTTGAGAACTCAAAGTTGGTGGGTACAGATGAACCATACATGACATGAGCGAAAGTGATTAATAGAGATTTTCCAAGGTCAGAATTTTATAGCTTTTGGCCAAAGGCCATCACAAGGCTTACAGAGGAAAGATAACTTACAAAGAGACCTTTTGAATAAGTTAGAAAGATCAAACAATGACTAAGTTGGAACGAGTTTGTAAATGTAAAAGTAGGTAACATTTCAAAGTTACTTTATTAAAACGAGTCGTAAGACCAATGCATCACTATGCCGTTTGGGCTGCAGTGTCTAACGTAACATTAGCCGTGATGTTAAAGTGGCCAGTGAGTCAAAGAGGAGAAAAAATTATGCATGTGTCCCAGACATTCAAACTTCCCTTTTCCAGTGATGTTCTAGAATAAATGTTAGTTTAATCATCCCCCAAAATGCGTAGAGTTATTTCTAGATACAAAAGAGGAGGAAATAGGTGCATATGGGAACACCTACTAGGTGCTATGTATGACTTTTCACTTATTCTTCACAATGATCCTATGAGATACAGACTCATCAGCTCCATGTTCCACACGAAAAAGGTTCACAGGGATGTGACAGCCCCTGTAGGTCATACTGTGGTAAATGGCAGGGCTAGAGTCTGGACCCAAGACTGTTGAAGCCCAACGCCCGAGCAGTTGCACCACAGTCCACTTTAGGGAAAAGGAAATATGAAAGGTTCTGGATTCCCGGTTCTAATACAGGCTCAACAGACCAGGAAATAAGCCGATATCTGCCTTTAATTATGAAGTAGACATGATTTAGAAAAAGACTGCTGTGAAAGCCTGGCTGAGTTTAAGAGAGGTAAGATCGATCAACCAAAGTGAAATTCTTTGTAACCCTCTCATAACACTTGAGAACACCAGTTTCTATAACAGCTAGCCTTTTAGGGACAGGGGATAAGGTATTTTGTATAAAATCCCTTTAATGAGAAGACAGGTAGCGGGGAGAGTGCTAGTTAAACCATTCGCACTGTCAGGCACTTGATATGCATTAGCTCACTGAACTGTCACAACCGTCTCTTGTGATATTATACAGGAGAAACTGAGTCTCAGAGAAGTTCAGTATTTTTTAATGTTTATTTATTTATTGGGGGGAGGGGCAGAGAGAGACTCTCAAGCAGGCTCTGCACTGTCAGCACAGAGCCCTATGTGGGGCTTGATCTCATGAACCATGAGATCATGACCTGGGCACCCCAACAGTTTCTTGATCAACATCATTAGGTAATGGAGCTTGGGTCTGGATCGAAGGCTGATTCCAAGACAAAGTTGCTCCACGGTTATGCCTTTGTGAGAAGCGGCACTGAAGACATCTAAGGCAGTACCTCTCAGACTTCAATGTGCACCTGAATCACCTGGGATCTTGTTAAAACACATGTCTGATTCACTGGGTCTGGGGGAGAGCCTTAGATTCTGCATTTCGAACAAGCTCCCAGGTGATGCTGACAGCTGCTGGTCTGCAGACCACTATTAAGAATAGAATGATCTAAGTATTTATACCGCAACCCCCGCCAGCATGTGCCTACACATGGTATGCTTCTGCTAGATGGCTTCAGTGGAAGCTCCGCTTTCTAAAGTATTTAGCGATTGTTCTACCTGATGGGATGGTAATTTGCTACAGCTGCTAAGCTAGGGAGTGAGGGCATGTAAGAGATTGGGACCGGGGTAGGTGAGTGGGGGTGTTAGGTTAGTTACCATGTGTGCGTTACCCCAAGCCCTCAGCGCAGTTCTGCAAACATGTGGACAACTGCTCGGCAAACGAAGGATTCTACAGCAGCAGTAAGCAGTCCCCATTTGGGAGGGAGAATTCTGTCACGTCTCCTATGACCGTGGAGGCTAGCGCAGTTCTCAAATGGTCACGATGCCCTCCGACAGACCCACATCCCTAGGGGTGACAGCGCTCGGCCCGGGGAGGAGCCAAACACCTCCCAGCAACTTGGAGGTCTTTGGCACAAAGTTGTTTTGCAACCTTTTGCCACGTTCCACTGCTCTGCTTTGCACTCCACCCCCTCCACCCCAACTCCCGGCCCCCTGTCTCCCTCCAAGGGTTCAGCTCTCCTTATAGAGCTGAAGGGCAAGGGACCCTCCTCCGTGTCTGCAATCTGGAGTCAAGGCTGACTTCCACGGAATGTTTTGCTATTTCAGTGGAAGCCAACTTCACAGCAAATTGCTCTGGTTACCACTGGGGTCACTTAGGTGTTTGCACAGTCTATACTAATTGCTTTACTTCGGCAGGGGGAAAAAAAACCAACTTATTACCACGTTCTTGCAGCTGACAGTGGCTTTTGTGTAGGGAATCTTTCACATCAAAGGAAGAAGAAATATGTTGTAGCACTGTTGGGGAGGAAATTTTCCTTTACCCTTCAAGATCTTCTAACTCGCGGGGTGTTGTAGGTAAGCGATGAACCTGGGAATCTACCCCAAAAACCAAGAGTACACTTTACACGCTGTATGTTAGCCAATTTGACAATAAATTATATTAAAAAATAAAAACTAAAAAAAATGATAAAACAATTTTTAAATGAGTAAATGTTAAAAAAATTTTTTTTCAATAAATAAAAAATAAAAAGGGAAAAAGTCTGACACCAGACAGAGTAACAGGAGAAAAGCAAATAAAATTTAATAACATGTATACCTCCTATACACATGGGACACCCAGGAAAACTGAGTAATTCCTGAAATGGCTGAAGCCATCATCTTGAAAACCATCTTTCACTAAAGACAAAGGAGGATATTGGGGTGGGGAGTCAGTCAGGGGAAGTTACCAGGGAAAGCACAGGAAACACAGGTAATGCTTTATGCAGATTTAAGTTCACTGCCTTCCCCACTGATAAGAAATTCTAGAGATGACTCAAGCCCCTCTTCCTGGTACAGGGAGGGAGACACCCTTACAGATGGGAGATTTCCCTTATACAAGTCAATGTCTCCTACAAAAGAGTAATTTCTACTCAGTTTTAAGACTTTCTCTTGTGTCTGTTTTTCCTTAAAAATAACCAGCTTAAAACAATCAATATACCAAAGAGGCTTATCTTGGGTTGACAAAATTTGCTTCCCTACAGAACTCACACTAGCTGTTTCCGGAACTGTTCACTCCTACCCGCCACACCTCTTCTATGGGCCAGCTGAGGCCCTGCTCACCAGGGACAAGTTCCTAACGGACACTCTGCATTCGGCCCATGTCCAACAGGGGTGGGTGCCATGCCAGTGGCAACCAGATTGGGACACTGACTCCAAGAATGATGTGGGTAATGAGGTCCCATGGGGAAAATGGCTCCCAACTGCATTTGATCAATATCGCCATAATGAGTGGAGTTCACTCCCTCCCAAACAGGCATCTCTATTCTCTTCATCTCACATCCCTAAGGCTCTTGGGTTTCCAGGCTAAACCTGGAAAGGGGGGTGGAGGAGAAAAGCAGGAGGTGCAGATATATCCCGATTCTAAGAGGATGACTGTGTTAACTTTTATCTTTACATTTCACACAACTTAGCCAATCCCAGGGCGGAATCCTTTTCTCTCTTCTCTTTTTCGAGTCAGTCTGTTATCGTGCCCAGTGCTCTTTCTCATTAATTTTTTCCCCACATCATCTCCTGCTCCTCCCTCTGCCGTGACCTCTCTCCCCTGTGACTAGTTGTGAAGCTTCTCTTTCATTTTCCCTGTAAGGCAATCTTTGTAGAGCTAACTTTAACTAGCCAACCAATTCTTTCTCAAGCCTGTACAAAGCATCTCGTGGAAGCAGGCAGGCAGGCACAGACAGAGCTGGCGTGCATGAGGCCAGCAGCCCTCCCCACTCGCCAGCCTTCTCTCTGCACATGTTCCCAGCGATCATAGGAGACAATGACTCATAAACCCTGCACTTGCTCCAAACCAGGCCATAAACACCTAAGGTCCTTTCCAGCTTCTACGTGGCAGAAAAGAGGCCATTTCCCCCGCAGAACTAACAAAAGTCACATATCGTGTTAGGACATTCGAGGGCCGGTGATTAAAGTCTTAAGAGCAACTCAGAGCCAGAGACAGCTGGTGGCGCCTGTTGCCGTCAGTGTCCTGGAGCTGGCCGTTCCTTGTGGGAAGCATACGTGACAATTCCAGCTGGGGAAAAAGACTCCTCAACACTGTCATCCTCTTGACCTTAGATGTGTTCTCTTCCTTTCCTTCTCCTACCACTACCTTGCTTCCTTTGGATGTGCTGGTCCCAGAGTTAGCCTTGTTTGGGTCTTGACTTTTTCTGTCTCTTGCCTTCCAGCGCTCCTACTTGGTTAAATTCTCTTCTTTGCTCTCAGCTACAGGGGCTTAACCACAGCCCTCGATCCAGAAGGCTCTGCCCTGGCACCAGTTTCCAGGCCCTCCCAACCTTGCCACCTTCTCCCAGTTCTGGGCTAGGAGAATTCTGGGCTGGGAATTCATCCGTATTCGATCACATGCCTTGCACTAACAGATGACGGAGACAAACCCCATCCAATCTTGGTAAATAAATTAGCGGGGGGAAAGGGAGTAAGGAGTTTCCCATGGAAACCTCAGAGAAAGAGATCAATTCAAAAAGACATACCTACAAGCAGTGCATAAACCTGACTGACAGTAAAACTGAGATAGTAAACTAGAGATAGTAAAACTGGTCATATAAATAACCGCAGTAAGAATTTAGATAAACCCACAGGGGAATAGGCCCTGAAGGATCAATGCAAAGAAATGACGGCTGGGAGGAGACAAGGCACCCCTACCTGCTCTGAGTTAAATATCATTCTCGGCCAACATGCTCCTGGACAGAACACGGAGGGAGTGTCGCTTAGTGATGAAGTGTGCATACTCTGGAATCACACTGCCTGTGCTCGCTCCTTACTTTGCAAGTACTAGCTGGCATTTGAACTTTTTGAGCCTCAGTTTCCTTATAGGTCACATGAGGACAGCAATACCTATCATAAGGGTGATGGACTGAATGAAAGGGAATAATGCACGTCAAGTGCCTAGTTAGCGTAGTGCCTAACACATAATGATTTCTTAATCAATACGTGCTTGGAATCCTTTGTGTTTACTATCAGAGCAGAATCCTGAGCTACATGGGCAATGGATCTTCACGACATGAATGGCTCACCCATAATTTTTATTTTTTAATCAAATGTTTATTTTGAGATAATTGTAGATTCACGTGCAGTTGTAAAAAAAAATAATAATAACACAGAGAGATAGCATTTGTTCTCTATGCAGATTCCCCAACAGCAACATTTTGCAAAACTATAGCATGGTGTCCAATATCACAGTCAGGATATTGACACTGATACGATCGCGAATCTTATTCAGAATTCTTGTTTTACTTCTACTCATTCGAGTATATGTAGGCATGTCTTTATCTTATGCAATGTTACGCATGTGCAGGCTCGTGTATCCACCCCCACAGTCAACAGACACAACACGTCCGTCACCACAAACATTCCTGGGTTCTCAATCAATTTTTTAAACAGCCTCATTTGGGTGCCAAAGTCAAAATGCTCATTTCTGCCTTTCTTCTGGTTCCTGGTGCCTCTTATCAATAACGCCCATGAACTCCTCCTGAGCCATGATGGAATTCTTCATCCTCCAGCACATTGTTCAAGCACGGAAACGGAGCACCTGGCCATTAAGGAAGCGGTGAGGATGAAAAGGAAGAGAAGTAGAGAGAGCAAGAGAAGAAAAAGCAGGAGGAGGAGGGAGGGGAGGAGTAAGAAGAGCAGAGGACAAGAAGGGTGAGCAGGAGGAGAAGGAAGGGGAGGAGGAGGAGGAGGAGGAGGAGGAGAGGAGAAGGAGGAGTAAGGGGAAGGGTAGAGAAGGAAGGGAAAGAAAGTGAGATCAGGAGGAGAAGCAGGGAGAGGAGCAGGAGGGCAGCAGTTACGGCAGCCCCTTCCAAGTCCAAAAGACCATGAGCAGCACCACCATCTCCCCGATCTCGGTGCCCACCCATTTCACCCACGAGGAAACTTCTGGTCAGCAGGCCAGTTCTGAACTGCTATAGTCCAGAGTCCAAACAGAACCTGTTCTGATTCATAGTGAGATTTGGTTGTAAATGGAAGCCCACAGGAGTTATTAAATTAGGCCCCCAAACCCAGACCCCATTCAGACGAAAATTAAACAAAAAGACACATATGAGGAAGTACATGTGCAATTACACTTTCGTGATATCTAAGCTTAGGCTCAAATAACTTTTATGATGATAAAAATAAAGTATACTCGTTACATAAAAGTTGGCAAGTGCATAAAAACGGAACAAAGAAAATAATAATCACTCGTAATCCCATCACCAAAGATGATGACCATTATAGTTTCTGGGGTAAAATATTCTCTCGGGTCTTTTTTCATGCAAACGTATCTTTATGTGCAACACTTAATTTTACAAAATTTGTAGCGCACTACATAGAGATTTGCATCCTGGATTTTCCCTTGAACATGTTATTGGGTTTCCTCCGTGCTTTTGAATCTGCTAAATCACAGTACATGATGAATTCAGAGACACAGCATGGTTTATTCACCCACCTCCCTACCATTAGATATTTTGTCAACTTCTGTTTCTCAGCGTAACACGGTGGTCTCCGGATTCTGGACTGAGAAGGGCCTTGAAATGTACAGAATTCTCTGCTCACATTTCAGTCAACTCCGTGTTTATTTAACACTGATTTTACGCCAGCACTCTGATGATACGTGACAAGATCTTCAACTTTCAAGAAAGGGATAAAAAAAAAATTACTTGTTTCTACTTGGCCATATTATTCGGTTAAAGAAGAAAAAAGAAAAAAACGTTTTCCCATTTGTTTCTATGCCAACTCTACTCTCTAGGGAGTCTAAACACAGGAAGAACAATCACATAAAATTCTATGAGATCCTCTCCCATATGAACTGTTACCGCTACCACGGTAGGTTCCAGGCACATAAGCACTGGGCAGGATATTTTAGTTCTGGAATACTTCTCACGAGAATCATCTAAAGGACAAGGTGAAAGATCCGGTAACCTTCCAAAGTACCTCAACATCTAGGATTCCCAACATTTTCTAGGCCTCTCAGGTGCTCGCTCCATGTGACCTGATTTTCATCCTTTTTGGATTACACAGCCATCACCAGGCCACGGTGAGACAGGCACAGACACGGTGACGTCACTGCCTCTTCAACCTCACAGCATTTACAGAAAGCAGCCCTCTCTCTGTAGAAAAAGATCGGAGACTGCCAAAATGATCATTCTTAGTAAGACTACACATGCATCGTGTTTGACATTATCCCATTAAAATTGTGCTCAGATGTGTTATTTTACGTGTAGATGAATGCACGTCTTCGCTTTTCTCAGAATCACGATCCGTTTCCTGTATTACAGAAACAACCAAGGGTTGATTAAGTCTTTACCTAACAGCTTCCTTCCCACTGCCTCACAAACATACTTCTCTTCATAAAAAATACAGTGTCTTTCAGCAACTGATTTCCCCTGGAACTAAACCCCCTTCTTTCTTTTCCTTCACTGCCAAACTTCTTTAAAAGCTGTCTACATTTGAACTCTACTTTCTCATCCAACATTTTCAACGTCCTGTGATGTTTTCTGCCTCTACCATTCCACTGAAATTACTAATACCGTCTTTGTTTGTCTTTCGTTTTAATTATAAGTACTCTTGGCTGTCCAATCCAATGGGCTCCTACCAGGCTTCACCCCGCCTGGTTTTCCACCAAACTGAGTTCTTTGCTCCCATCCTCAATCAGAAAACACTGTTGTGACTTCCTTGACCCTTTGCTCTCCTAATTTTCATCCTAACTTCCCCACCAATTCTCAGGCTTTTGACTTTGCTGCCCATTAAATGCAAACTTCCTTCAGTCTCCCATCCTTCAGCTCCCTCCTCATGAAACTTAGGCCATCATTCCCTTACTTCACTTGTTACCTGGATCCCAATGACTCCCATACCTTTCATTCCAGTCCTCCTGTCCCATAGTGAGGTCTACAACCCAAGTGTCCCTTTAAACCAGTGTCCACATGAACTTCCCAAGGGCGCCTCAAACTTAACCTTTCCAAGCCAGTGTCCACATGAACTTCCCAAAGACACGTCACACTCAACCTTTCCAAAAACAAAGCCATTATCTCTCTCTTCTCGGCCTCGCCCCAGCCCAACACCCCTTCCCCCAGCAGGAGGCAAGTTCTACCCGCAGATGTCTGGGCCTCAGTTCAATTCGTAGCAGTCCCAGCAGGTCACTGATTTAACATACAGAGGATGCATCTGACCCTCAGCCCCCCTACGTCCAGTTTTCCTTTCTGAGTGTCTCCCAAGTTCAGCCTCACAGGTATCCACTCAAGCTTCTGGAAAAACTTTCTACCTTGACTCTCCTGCCTGAAATCCTCGCATTCCCTTAATTTCATATCATTCCCAGAAACATATCCCTAAAGCCCTGGGAGGATCCCGTTCAACAATCATCTGGTGAGGATCTACAGTGTGCCGGGCACCGGGTTAGGCCCTTGGGCTATGTAAGTGAACAAAGCAGACAAGAAGCCTCACCTCTGGGGTGAGCTCTGGGGAGCACTCAGAAGCAATAAACATAATAAACAATAAACATAATAGCATCAAGTCGCTACTCAAATCTTCACTGGCTACTCCTTTCTTACCCTCCCCACCATAAAAATAAAAAATCCAAACATTTAAGCACGATGACATCAAAGACCCATAATCAAGTGCCCGATTTCCAGGTGTCCCACAGTGTCCCCTTCCTCACTGGACCACTCACATTGGCCCAGCACGGGGCATGCCATCACACCTCCCAGGCTTGCTCAGGCTGGTTCCTCAACCTACACTGCCCTTCTCCTCTTTATCTACAAAACACCACTCACGCTTTGAAATTTCTATGTAAATGTTACTTCCTCTATAAAGCTTTTCCGTCCTGAAAACCCTGGACAGGCATCAAAATGAATCATTTCTTCTATGCATCTTTACAGCAGGTTTATTTATCCTATCAATCATTTTACACTTACAAAACATGTTATGTGTGAGGCACAGTGCTAGGGTGTGTGTGTGTGTCTGTGTGTGTGTACAGCAATTGCTTCATTCTGCCGTGTATCGTGTTTATTTATATACATCTCCACCCTCCCACAAACACAGTAAATTGTAAGATTCTTGAGAATAGGGCTCATTTTTTTTTCGTATTTACATCCCCACCATATTGCCTTGAACATGGCTGTTGAATGAATGAATAAAACGCCATATATTAGGGGCGCCTGGGTGGCTCAGTTGATTAAGTGTCTCAACTCTTGGTCTCGGCTCAGGTCATGATCTCACGGTTTGTGAGTTCAAGCCCCACATCGGGCTCTGCACGGACAGCGTGGAGTCTGCTTGGGATTCTGTCTCCTTCTCTTTCTGTCCCTCCCCCCCTTGAGCTCCGTATCTTTCTCAAAAGAAATAAAAATAAGCTTTAATAAAATAAAGTAAAATAAAATAAAAAAGACTATATATTAGTGGTAGTACTGAGTGTGATAATGACAATCTGATTATTTAGTGACTCTAGGTAATAAGAACAACCTATGTATAAAAGTGCAATCAGCTGAGGCGATATCCTTCTCTAAGGATGATGGGTGTTATTTTTCAATTATCACCAATTAATATGCACGGAGTGCTCACAGGATGACTGATGCTGATCGGGGGGGGGGGGGTGGCTCTGTGGAACATTACTGAGGTGGGCCTTGCTCTCCAGTGCTCTGAAAGAAGTGATTTATCTTTATATTCTTGGCATCGATATGCAAATTAATATATTCCTAGGAGCATAAAGTAAAGACCAGTTATGTAGTTCAGAACAGGTATATCCCTCTTTAAAAAAAATCATTACAAAGAGAGTCAAACTAATGGTGGGGATGTCTTAGGAAGAAAGTATGCTAATCCCCAAACAAAATATTTTTCAAATATTTAATCACAAGCTTTAAAAATCAGCCCTGACCAACCTCTGAGCCCCCCACGGCGTTTGATTTGCCAGTATCGTATTTCCACATGATGTTGGAAATGCGTTTGTCTCTTAAAGCAAGTGTATAGGTGAAAGCCCCATGAGGTCTTGGGTAATACTGTCAGTCCACAGACTTTATGTTTTTAAGTTGATTTATTCTGAGAGAGAGAGAGTGTGGGGAGGAGCAGAGAGAGAGAGGGAGAGAGAGAATCCCAAGCAGGCTCCGCATTGTCAGCGCAGAGCCCGATGCGGGGCTTGAACTCACAAACTGAGAGATCCCGACCTGACTCAAAATAAGAGTCTGACGCTTGGCGCCCCAGTCCACAGACTTTAAATCACTCAGAAGGTCAGAGCCTTCAACAGCTGGTGGGCAGAAGCTCCAGAAAGAGAAAAATCTACTTCAGGAACCGGTCAAGAAACAAAAGTCATAATTTGCTTTATTTTCCGCTTAATAGACATTATTCCCACATGGATTCCCTGCTCCTCACGGTCTGCACCTGGAAAACTCCCACTCACTCCCTTTTTTCAATTCTTGAACGTCATCTGCACTGGGAAGCCTTCCCAACCTCTACCAAAGTTAGCTAGCTAGGCCTTCCTCTGCACCCGTGAATACCCAGCACATAGATTCTCTGTGGCATCGATCTCCTGGTGCAGTAACTCCACCCCCACAGCCAGGAGCCTCATCAATGTCAAAGAGTATGTCTCAATCACCTCTTGTATCCCTAGAACCTACCCAGTGCTGGTGCACAGTAAACGCTAAATAAAGGCACAGAATTCATGTTTAAGGCCAAAGGAGAAAAGCAGCATTGGCTGCTGAATACACGGGTTCCTACACACCTCTACGTGTACCTAGCTAATGCTAATAATCCAGGGAACAAAACTTCTCTCCTATTCCATTTTCTGGTTCAGCAACACTAGCTCCAGAATGGGCCGTCACAGCTTTGCAGGCTGCAAGGGGTTGCCATGGAAACAAGGTTCTGGATGGAGGCTCTGGCTAAAGAGTCCTTTCTCAACTCAAAAGAAGCTACAAAGATGTAAAGGGTATTTTAGTTCCCCCTCCTCTCCTTTTCCCCCAAACCTTTCACTCCTCGGGAGCGCTGTGAAAGCTGACACCAAGCTGAGTTCTGGGAGCCAGTTCTCCTGCAATTCCGTACAGTCCTGGAATGGCCTTGCCCATACAGAACAATGCAGATTTAGCTCCGGACTATTTTTACTGCCTTCTGTGCCTCCTTCGCCTTTCCTTTTGCCTTTTGTTATTATGGCTCTTCCTTCACTTTGCCTCATTCCCATATCACACCGAACTGCCCCAAGCAGGTCCGTTCACAACCGGCCTCCTCTCGATGAGCCGTCCCTCTGTCCTAAAATGGCAGGGAAAGAAATAGAGCGGATCCGGGGGAAGGTGTTGAAGGAGCCGCTCCCGCCTCCCCCGCCCCACCCAGACACAGCCAGGTGCCATGGTGCGTGGCCACCCGGAGAGTCACGGTCAAACACCCCATAAATAATGCAGAGGGCAGCCTCTTCCTCCCCGTTCCGTGTGGCACCCGAAAGCAGGAACATTTCGCTGAGGGTTAGTTGCCGCACTCCACATAAAAAGGGCAGGAAAGTGGCCTCGGAGCAGGAACACAGGGCAGCAGAGGGGCCCCCAGCTGATCGCGGGCTGCAAAACCCCCTAGAAGCACGTTTGCGTGATTACTTGGTATTTAATTGAAGTATTGAAACGCAGAGCTGCGACAATGAGACTGAACCTAAAACGTCCCCAGCCACGCTGAAGAGCTTTAAACACTGGGAAATTTTACACAAAAGGAGTAGAGAAACCGAGCACAGGGAAACCTGATGGGTGCCGTGAGGCCCACCGGTTCCGGACTCCCCCGCCTGCCATCTTTTCACAAAGGGCTCTCTCCTCACCTCAGGCCTCCCAGAGGGTTTTTCTTGATCTTGGGATTCACACAAAGCCAAAAATCCAAGGCGAAAACCCCGACAGAAACTTACTTTCACAATCAAATTGAAAAGACCTTCCTAAGGCTAGTTCCCAGGAGTTATTTAATTCTCTCAGCTTCTAGGTTTCTTTCTCCTTTTTCTAAATAAGCTCAGTCTTTTGATGCAATATGCATGACTCCCAGACACAGGGAGGGTCCTCCATTGCAAAGAGACAGCACTTTCTTCCATAATGAGTTTCGCCCTTCCCAGCTCACATACACAGGCTCCAACTCTCGGGTTTTCTGACCAGGGTGGTGTTTGCCTCAGCTCTCCTGCAAGTCTGGCCGCTGGCAAGAGGGCTTCAGCCGGCCGGACCGTGTGCTCCATGCGGGGGCATGCGGTGGAGATGACTCCCTGGGACAGGGTCCTGCTTGTGCCTATGGGACCCTGAGCCAAGCCTCCCTCTCTGCCGAGCGGAGCTCGGGACATCTACCACCAAGATGTCCTCTGGTCGTCCCACTGCTCGTCACCAGGCTGCTGTCAGACCGAGGGGCACAAGTGGAGGTGGCTTGCAAGTGTGGAGCATTTTCATCCCCGAGGAATCTAAAGATTTGGGATTTAGAAACGCCATTTCTGCCCTTGTTCATCATTGAGGCTGCTGTGTTCTTCATGGAAGGAGCAGCCTTGCCGGGGCCAGAACATCCAAGGTGACCTTATGGACCACGTAAACTACGTGCGATCTTTAGGAGGATAAAAGGTTTCCAAGTTTTTGAAAAGATTTGTTTATCTGGGGGAGAGTGCAGGCGGGGGAGGGGTAGAGAGAGGGAGACAGAGGATCCAAAGCAGGCTCTGTGCTGACAGGCTGAGAGCAGCGAGCCCAACGTGGGGCTCGAACTCACAGACTGCGAGACCATGACCTGAGCCAATGTCAGATGCTCCACCGACCGAGCTACCCAGGTGCCCCAAGGTTTCCGGTTTTGACTGGGACTCAGAGATAGGGCCGCCAGACAGCATCGCACTCTTGCAGAGGTGAATAGAGCACTGGTGTCTTACAAGGAGGACCGTGAGTAAAAGACTGAGAAATCTATGGCCCTAGAAAAAAAGCCGGTGACGTTGAACCATGACACATGCCGTATGCTCAGCAGGGAAACGGAGGGATGGCCCAAATGGATATCAAGGCAGGAAAAGGGCCTTCGTGGTGGCCCACGGGCCCGGAGAGCAGACGGAGCGGGCGTGAGTTAGCAGCCCTGCCCCTTGATGGAGCGCGACGGTGGTGGGCAAGGCTATTTTCCCTGAGCCTCAAGTTTCTCCTCTCCCCACTCGCACATTCTGTGGGGCTTGGGCTGAAAATGAAGGGAGATAAGCAGTTGACTACTCTCTGCACAGAAAACGTGACCTGTAAAAGTTAGCTGTCCTACCTACACCTCCTTCCCTTCTGCCAACGAGGCTTTTATGAGCTCTCACATCACACATGACTCCCTGATCTAAGAGGCCCCAAGATCAGGAAAAAGACAGGCTGACGGAGTGTCTCCCTGTGCCTCTGTCAAGAGCTGGGGCTTGTGGGAAGACCTAGACCGGACCCTGGAGGTAGGCTGGACACGTCACGAGTTCCGGCGAGAGGCACAGTGGTGGTAGAACCAGACCGGTGAGCACTCACTCAGGACTGCTGTCAACAGGAGCAAAGCAGATGCCAGCGAAAGAGAAGCCCTCTTGACCCACTTAGCACAGGGCTGGCGGCTTCGCTTCTTGGCCTCAGCAGAGGCGGAGACGCTGAGGGAAGGAGGCTACCTGGAACACTTGGGGGTCACCGGGTTAAGAAAGAGATCGATGGGGACACTACTGTTACCTGCCAAATCCCATTCTCCTTTTGCCAAATTGGTTTTAAAAGGAGTTGCACCGAGGAGGTCATGAGGGTCAGCCCCACGCTACTGAGGGACAGAGACAAAGCCGGGGGTGTTAACGTGGGCGGCCAGAGGCTGGGGGTACCGGGGAGACAGGACCAGAAGTGACAGGAGCCACGCCTCCCCTGCTCTTCCATAGGCAGAGCACAGTGCCACTAAAGCAGAATTCGGAGTGGAACTGTCTTTGCTTCCCGTCAACCCGATTAGTTGTAGTATCTGGGGACGTGTAAGCAGAGCAATGACAGCTCACGAGTACGTGACTGACTCGTTCTGGAATCCAGCGGCAGGCCAGGCCCTGAACCTGGAAGGCCAAGGAGGCCAGAGAGGAGACTTTCAAGGAGCAAAATGGGGATGCTCTCATTTCTCTCTTTCCTGCCCCCCGTCCTCACCACCCCACAGCCCTACATTCAGCTCAGATCCTTGCTGGCAAGGTTAGGCCCAGGCTTGCCATCTGCTGATCTGACCACCCATGTCACTGCCCGGAGACTTGCATTTGGCCACCCTACTCTTCCTACTTCACAGTGGCCAGAGTCCTGTCCAGACATTACCTAACTCATCAGACTCACTGCATTCCCGCCAGGGAGGTGACGGGAACTATCCTCCTTATTTCAAAGAACTGGGGGCAGAAATGCCCGGGATCTAAAAGGTCTTCTGAGCCACTTGCAGTAAATTATGGGAAAGGCCGAGAGAGAAGATCCCCTGAGATACTGAGCCAGACCCAAAACACTAAACAGCACAACCTCTTCTGGACCCTTCTTCCCTCTGGGGATTGTCACAGCTTGAAGCAATTCCTTGGAGCACCAGCTTCAAGGCCAGGGAACCTCTCAACACTCCAGGGAACATAAGCCTCCTTGCAGCTGGACTTGACCGCAGTTGGTTACCAGTCGGGAATGAAGAAGTACAATCTTCTGCGAGGTTTCAGACAAGAACAAGCCCGCACAGTACAGGGTCTGGCTTCATTCCAACAGTCAACAGAAAACACGGAAGGTTAGCACAAATAATGTACAACCATTTCCAAAGCACTCATGGTAAAGAGGAAAAATTAACCAATTAATAATCATTATTGGACTTTTATTTCTAATCATGGCCAACTAATACCCCGCAACGGTGCAACAGCGTTTGTGGTTTATAGAGTTCTTGCAAAATACTCCGGAGCGTCTGCTTCTCATCAGAAGCCCATGGGCGAAGCAGGGTATGTGCAGTTTTTCCCTTTTTACAGATGAGGGGACCACAGAGGCCCCAAAAATGTATAACCACAAGCGAACACCCCCAAAATGGTAATCACAGATCACACGACACGGACCCTCATTCCTGCTGCACTTTCCACCCTCATCCCACCCCCGTGGCCCACGGGCTCCTTCTTCCTTTGTGCTAGGAGTTCAGGGTCCTCAACGGCCGACTTTCTCGACAGACAGCAGCTATTCATTTCAAGCCGCATCCTACCCATCCTGGCTCCGTGAGCTGATCACATCTTGGCCGGTGGTGCAGCGAGAACTGGCACAGCCAAGCCTTCAGGAGGCTTGGGGATCGACTTGCGAGCTAACCCCAGGCAGGGAGCCGAGTTCAGTGGCTGATCGGTGAGGGGAAGTAAAAGAATTAAGCCCCAGAGTTGCAAGTCTATTTCCATCTTGCCCAGGAAAGGCCAGGTCCATTGTGTAAAAGGTTTGATGTAAGGGCATTTAATTTTGTTCTCTCCGACGGAGATGTTTTCGAGGAAGCCTTTCAGCTGTGCATCTGATTATGGCAGGGCTTGGGAGCCGCTTCCTGCGGAGGGCTGGACTCTCCGTCCCACGCACACCACAGTCCTCTTTCTAAGAAGCACAGGGCACGGGTTGGGCATCTTTTCCCTGTTCCGAGGAACGCGTTAGCTTAAAGCAGGTAGCAATGGAGCCCCGGCTCCCCTCCCGTGCATTCATGTGCCTTCAGCGCACTTCATCCTCCCAAGAAGCATCTGGACAGAAGTTCGGGAGCATGTTCCAGGCCAAACTGTTCAAGTCATTCTTGTCCCCAGTCTTTTTCTGCCTCCTACTGCTGGCCAATCCCTCCCCTCTAAATTCTCTCCAGGAGAGAGAAGACAAAGACCCTTGAGACCCCACCACAGGTTTGATGAAGGTGTGAGTGGGAGGTGGATGTTGTTTTAGCTAAACTCTGCTGCATCGTCTCAGACCTGAGCTTGGAAAGTAGCAATGACGGATTTCCCAATCTGATGTATATAGCCCGAAGCATTCTGCTAACAGCTACCACAGAAGCCACTGCCCAGAGGAACAGGAGGACAAAGACAGGGAAGGCGAATCCTTTTTAATATCAAATAGGAGATGAAGTTTTCTTTATCACTAATTAGGAGGTCTTCAGGATTCACCGGCATGTTTTGATAGAGGAGGAGGAGTGGGAGAGAGTTAGCACCACTAAAAGGGGCAGTAACTTTTATTACGCTCAGTGAAAATTAAGGACTGCTTTCCTTATCCACAAGCAATGAGGAAGCATTTTCACAGGGGGCTATGGAGAGCTGCCCGCCATCCCTAGTCTGGATGGCAGGACATACCTACGTGCCTCTCTCACCTGCCAACCTGTCACTCAGTAAGTGTTGGTCCAGCATCAGCCAGGTGCCTGGCATTCTGCTACATGCCAGGGAGCCTGTAAGCACTAGGAGATCGCACCCCAGGGCTTACAAGGGTTTAAAATCTAGTTAGAGCGACATGATCTATGTACAAACAAAGTGATTAGCAACGAATTCAAGACAGCATAAAGCTGAGTATTTATGATAAAGACAATAAATGTCAAATGACTTAAAGCAGGGAAAGGCCGCGAGGAATGAAGTGGTCAGAGAAGGTTTTATAGAGAAATGGGGAGTGGCCTGAGCCTTTCAATGCATGGATTTGGATAAACAGAGAGAGAGAAGGAAACCTACATATACAGATTAACTTAGGCAAAGGACCAGAGTTCTGAATGAAGATGAAGAAACCAATGTATCTCATTGTATTTGCGTTTCAAATAACTACGCAAAGATCAGTGGACTGATTGCCCATTTAATTCCCCACCGGTTTGGAGAGGAGAATTTAATACTAACAGACTGGGTGCTGGCAACGTCAGAGAAATCCTTACTGTGAACATAACCCCCTCAGCAGGAAGGCAGGATGTTCACCTACGTCTGGAGACAACAGTGCCTGTGTACCCTCCATAACCTCCCCACGCTTGCCTCATGAAAAGGAAAAAAGTGCCTGAAATTACCAGGGATATTAATGATAAAAATAGGCATGTAAAACACTCTGTATTGGCTCAGACCAATGATCCATTCAGAGCAGGATTCGGTCACTGAAAATGACACCAAGTATATTAAAGGAAGGACATTACCGTCTTTTGTGATCTCAATCTCCAAAGGTTAGGGTTAGTACCCTAAACACCCTAATTTCCTCCTAGTAGCCGATTACGGCTCCATAAAATATAAACTTGCCTAAATTATTCTTCAACCAATTTGTATTTTCTGACAGTGTCACCTCGGAGGGTAATGCATTCTGTGTGTTTACCACCCGCTCACTGTATTAAGTAATAATAATACCCCTTTTCGTTTCTCCCAAATTAAGTCTCTCCTTCAAGCTTCAAAGGATGCCCCTCATTTCTAATATTCCAAGATGTTGCGAACAAATCTATGTTCATTTAATTAGAACGTCTCTTGGCCTTCACCTCTTTAAAGAGGGCTGAACCTACCGTTACATTAAAAACTGCCTCTATTTGTTGTTGATGCTTGATGACCTCTTCAGGTGCTTTCTTGGCTCTGTTTCTTGCTGGCAGTGCTCCTTTAACACCAACCTTCTTCCTCCTCCTCTTCCTCCTCCTCCCCTTCCTCCTCTTCTTCCCCCTTCTCCTATCAGATACAGCATTTGAGTGTCTGATTGCCTTGGTCTCATCTGCCTCTAAGACCCTCAGCTGCTTGCTTCCACCTCAACAGCCTCTGTGACTGATGAATTGATCCAATCCAGCATGGCCCTAACCAACGACTACCTGGGAGGGACAGACCTTCCCCCTTGGCTGGGGACATACAACCAGGACAATCAGCCATACCCCTTGAGTCTTGGCATCACCTGCAACTTCAGGATCAGATGTAGCACCATGCTTTAGGGTTGCAGACCTGACTTGCTGAGTCGCCACTGCAGGAGCCAGTTCATGCAATCCAGAAGCAAAGGGGAGTAAGCTTCGACGCAGACCTTAACCAAGAGGAGAAAGGAGAAGGGAAGGAGCCAGGCAGATAGATGATCTGTCCTTCCCCATTCCACAAACTATTCCAAGGTGTGGTAGAGCCCTATCCACAGATATATGCCCACATTTGGCAGGTACCAAGTCACCTGCTATGTCTTCTTGCTGGTGTCATGAAGCAAAGGCCATCATCCTAACGCATCACCACGTAACTCTTCTTGTCCTTCCTGCTCACTGCCCTGCCTCTTTTGTGCTCCATGCCTTGCCAACAATCATCAAAACTTACCCCTTAGGTCCCAATTTCTAGGGAATCTGGGCTAAGGTAAGCATCAAGAATACCATTAGGGGCGCCTGGGTGGCTCAGTCAGTTAAGCGTCGACTTCAGCTCAGATCATGATCTCACAGCTTGTGAGTTCGAGCCCCCGCGTTGGGCTCTGTGCTGACAGCTCAGAGCATGGAGGCTGCTTCAGATTCTGTGTCTCCCTTTCTCTCTGCCCCTCCCCTACTCGTTCTCTGTCTGTGTGTGTGTGTGTGTGTGTGTGTGTGTGTCAAAAATAAATGACATTTTTTAAAAAATTTAAAAGAAGAATACCATTAAAGGTTTATTAAGGATCTAATGATACCAGAAAGAAAAAGACAATATGACTGGAGATTCAAGGTATAAATGGAAAAAGGTAAATAACATTTTGAAGCTAACATATGCTCCATGCCAAATAAATAACATAAATAACAAGCAACAAAGGCATGAAGAGGGGTAAACAATCATGGGAACCATCAGACAAATTTTGTGCAGGCAGGCCACAATCATCTGAGTGGCAAAGAATGAAACTTTAATTTTTTACAAAAGTTATCTTTCAACTCCCTCATCTAATCTTCTGCAATATTTCTGAAATTTATTTCTATTGGCTTGACATTCCTGTATGTGGAAGACTTTAATGTCGATTGCACACTAAAGAAATTTCATTATGGCCTCTCTCTTCTATAAAAATATTAAAATGTTAAATGGAAAATTTTGAAGTAGTGGTTTCTAGAAGACCCCTCGGTTAATGCTCTTTATTCCGAGAAGCACCCATTTATCGCTTTCCTTGACATCTAGGCCAGTTCTTCACCCATGTCACTGTATTTTCTCCTGTTCTTCACACACCCAGTACCTTCTCCACAACTGAACAGCTTCAGCACGTCTGACCCGCCGTGTCTGGGTCTGAAACCCAATATCCTAACCACTAGGCTATTCTTCCACTTTGGCTGTGGTTTTGTAGCCTTTCAATGACTCTCTGTCAATAAGTGCTCCGCCCATTTCTTGCAATAGAAGGGTGATATGCCGGCCCGGGGTCCCTTCTGCATTTCCTTAGGAGTTTCTGACAGCTACACAGGCCTTCCCGTGAATCAGGTTACTTCTAGAGGCGCCATCAGACACATCTGGCCCACGGTTTTACAATTTCACTCTCAAGTTCTTTCAAAACTGTTGGATGGATGGCATCCCATTTTGATGATTTATTTAAACGGTTTGTCAGGTCAACCACATTCTGTACGCATATGATTCAAAACATAAATGCCTGCTGTCGATGTAATTTTTCATGTCAACTTATGCACCAACAGAAAATGACCTTTATTCCAGAAAGATGCAATTTCTTCACAAATAGTGACTCGCAATGCCCCGGTGAAGCAATCATCAGGTTCCGATAAAAAAAAAAAAATGATAATAATACAAATGTTAAGTTTCAAATGAAGAGCAAAAACGTACGGAGGCCTTCATCATTTCTTAGTTACGATCCTACCTGGGATTTAAGATTATTCACATAAGCCCTTGTCATTAGATGAATTCGAGCAAAAAATACATTTCTGAAGAGGAGTCATAACTTGGAAGTACCGTATGAAAAAAGAAAATAAGCAAGCTTCCATTTCACTCTTTGCACAACTACTGGAGAGATTCTTTCTTACCTGTGTAGGCTATACTCACCCCGAATCTTACTATGCACAAGAAGGATTCTATGCCCGGAACTGGCCTTTCTATGGTGAATTCAGAGACAGCGAACCACATTTAAGGTCTGCTTAATTTGATCAAAATTCCCAAAGTCTAACATTATTAGAAAGTTAAAATGTTTACCTTCAGATTCTCCACACGTTGTTTTCAAAAGTCAAACAAGTAACTTTTGAAAAAGCCCATAATTAAAAAAATATTCTTCCCCTTAGTTTGGGGGGCTCATGGTACCATTGCTATTTTTGAAGTTGTACATGCCTGTCTGTGCACATATGCACCAAATACAAGATCTATAAGCAACTCCCAAACTGAAGTCTAGAAGAAACATCTGTGATAAAATGACTATTCCCTTCTGTGATTTCAACTGTGTGTTTATACTCCTTGGGTATTAGACGAGACTCTAAAGGACTAATTCCCCGTGGGAGCACCTGAGGGAAAGAGTTGGTTTATTTCATAGACTGGATTAAAGAGAAAAAGTAGGTTCAACTAGCAACCCGACCCAGCGAAGTCTGGATCAGCCACTGGCCTTAGGACATGGCAATCACTTATCTCCACTCTATGATATGAGGTTTGGAATTTCTTATCAACGTGAAATAGGAATATGATAACGAGTCAAAAAAAGAAGTATGCTTTTAAGATTAGAGAATCGGCCTCTGATTGTCAAAGGTGCAGATGTGCTCCAAGAAAGATGGTGCCATTACTAGGATCACTCAGGCTTTAAGCCCAGGTCAATGTGCTCAACTAGACCAGTAGATGAAGACGCCAGGTTTCATCAAATGGTGAGATTAGATTCATCTTACTGGGGAAGCACAGTGACGAATCAGCTTCAGACAATGTAAAAAATGCTGAAGGTGTAAGAGCTGTGCAATCACTGAGTTCCTAGAACAAGTTGATGTGAATTCCAAGAAATTCATATCCTGGGTGTTAAGGACCAGACATGAATGGCCGAGATAATGATAGCGTCAAGGTCAAAGTAAAATCAGTTTAAGGATAGGAGAATGGTTTAGGGAGGTGGGGCATGCAGAAAAGAGGCTCCAGAACAGCCGTTGTAGGACCGGAGGAACCCAGTGACGAGGAAGCAGGATGTAAGATCTATGCCACTGTCAGATCTAGAAGCACTGCCAACCCAAATCTTCTGCAGCCTGGGAGTCAGAATGTCTCTGCAAAGTGTGCACCTGAGGAAAAAGCGAAGTAAAGAAAAGAACAGGAAAATTATGAGAACCTAACAACACCAACAAAGCACCTCCCGTTTCTGGAACCCTAAGAAGGTGCTAGAGGCCATGCTCTATTTTCTTCTTTGTGTATTCTGTCTTTTTTAAAAAATGTTCATTTATTTATTTTGAGACAGAACGAGCTTGTGCAAGTGCACAGGGAAGGGCAGAGAGAGAGAGAGAGAGAGAGAGAGAGAGAGAGGCCCAAGCAGGCTCTGCCCTGACATCAATCTCACAAACAATGAGATCACGACCAGAGCCAAAACCAAGAGCCGGACACACTCAACCAACTTAGCCATCCAGGCGCCCAGGCGCATTCTGTCTTTTAACGTTAACAAGAGTCCTACAATGTGAGTACTATTCTCTGCATTTCACAAATGAGGAAACAGACTTCGCAAAGGTTAATGAACAAGGTCACAGAGTTTGTGACTAGACAACCTTATTCATGGCTAAATCCTACTCTGTAACTTGATCTACTTTTTCAAATTCACTCGATCTTTCTTTTCTGTTGTTTATTCCTGTTGAAGTTCCTTTTTCAAAGCAGTGATCTTACCTCGTTTAACAGAGAGGATGAGGAATAAACCTTGCCCAGTGTTGGACAGGGTGGTTTATGTAACCCTGGTTATAAGGCTAGGGACATCACTCCAGAGTACTTGGCGGGCACACCCTCCCGTCCCAGCCCTACGGCATGCCAATAAGGAGACTTGTAATGAACAGCTTAAAAGCAAAAATAGTGCTTGTCCCCAGGAAGATGACTGAGTGGCAGAGAAAGTGGCAAGGCACCCACATAATGCTGACACTCCTGAAATCGTCCCTGCAGTTCTTACTTTCTAATGATTTAGGACCAGGGAAATATCGTGTGTCATCTCCCCACTTAGATGCATACTCTGCAGGTCACCGGATACTGCTCTGTCACTAGCACTGAGATCCCTGAGCTGGGAGCTGGTTTTCTGCTTCCGCCAGAGTCAGCCTGGGTGAGGGCCACGCCCTTCAGGTAAGGCTCCAAAACCCCAAGATGTAGCTCATTAGGGACTCTAGCTCGTTAAGGCCCATCACACACTGTCAAGGGTAATTAAATCAGGGATTAGTGTCACCCAGAGAGCTTGGCGTGAGCCTCGTCCACGTTAAAGTGTTTGACACTGAGTGGTGAAGGCAGACAAGGTTACTGTTAGCTCCTAGCATGGAGGCTCCTCTCCAAGGCTCTTGGGGGCTGGCTGGTCCGTCCCCTGAGCAGGCGAAAGCTTTATATTTTAGTTTCCCTAAAAGGTTTTTTTCTTTACTCTCGGCCCCAGTTTGTACTAACTAGATTTTTAAATTAAAGTACATGGCACTTTTCATTCTTCAGATCCCATTAAAAACCACCTTCCCCTCGACTCACCCGAAGCTGCTCTCATCCACCCTCCAGATGGATGGAGCGGCCCAAGTGGCCCTCGATGTCTGTGTTCCCTCACGATCTGCCTGGGGTACAGTGACATGTGCCCCTTCGCGTACTTCTTGTGGAAGTATAAATTAACCCAACCTTTCTGGAAAGCAGTTTGGTCCTAAGTTCCAAGAACTTTAAAAATGCTCATACCTCTTTGACCGAGTGTGTAATTATACTTCTGGGAATCTACCAGAAGAAAATAATAAGTACAAGAGAATTTTGTGATAGGTGATTGCTGACATATTACGTATAAAAGCAAACAAACTGGAAATGTCAATATTATCAGAATACTGAACATCCATATGTCAGAATACTCCTATTCATTTTAGTCACCAAATACTTATTTGCTAGGCCCTGAGAATTTAATAGTAAACTGTCTACACCCATGCACTGCCTTCTCAGAGCTTATAAAACTGTTTTTAGGTTCTGATAACATGGGTATTTGTTTATACTAAAAATTTAAGTGGAAGCCCAAGATTTTAAGTTATATATGCAACGGTATTTCAAGTAGGTAAAAACTATGCTTAAAAAGAAGAAAATACACCTACGTGTCAACAGGGTCACCTCTCACTGGTGGAAGTTGAGTGATTTTTTTCCTTCCTTATGCTTTCCTACTTCTTCTGACACAAATGCCGTGAACATGTATTATCCTTGTAATTGAAGGAGGGGAGGGAAGGACTGCGATTCTGAAAACATGTGAACAAATGAACAGAAACACAACCTATCCCATGCCTTTCTCCCGGAATAGGAGATGAGATTCTTACCTCGGCCAAGACGAGCACTTCTTTCGGGTTACCAGTCACTACCTTCCATTTGGACTTAGTAGTCACCAAGTAGAGAAGGGGAGAGAGCAAATACAGTCTCCAAAAAGGAGTGGGGAAGGTCTGCCTTCCTCCATCCTGTGCCTCCAACCAGATGGCGTGATCCTGGGGCTAAATCCCAGCACGCCCCCTCCTGACACCAACACTCCTAAACCCAACACCAGGAGGGCAGTGCAGGTTCCTCTCAGCAGTAGGGGGCTCAGGTCCTCGCTGAGATGGTCCTTTAACAGAGCATCCAGAACAGTAGTCGGGAAGCGATAATCCAGAATCCTGCCAAGGTGTGAGTACAAACCGGGTGACAGCTGGGTCCCCAGACTCCAAGGGCCCCAGTGGAAAAAACCAAGCTAATGTAGTTCCTCTCTGCCTATGACCCTGCCTCGGTACATGTTCTAGAACTTGCTGAACAAACTGCCTGTGTTTAACAGGTGTAATGTGGCACACACCAGCAGAACTGTCTGTTGAAGACCTGGAATCACACGTTTGTTTACGCGGATCCCCAGCAGGATCGTGGCATTGGTGGGTATTCGTGCCCAGAATGAGAAAGGGGTTAACGATGAAGGAGGGGGTCCAGCGATGCTGTTCTACCTTTCTGTGTCACCTGGCTTGGGTCAGATTCTCCAGGAAAAGAATCCTTTTAGGTTAGTCCATAAAGCACAACTGATCCCACCATATACTTTTAAAGATAGCTTCTAAAGAGGCCCTGATGTCCTAGAGTTATGAACATATGTTGGATCTCGTTCTTATCACACACACAACCTTAGCTGCCAACCGAGGCATGTGCAAAGATACCTCGAAGCATTGACCTAAATAATAATCAGAACAGGCGAAGCACTTTGCTGGATCTAGACTTCCCCGTGGTCAGAGGAAAACCTATGCTCAGAGAAGTTAAGTAACTGGATTGCAATCACACATAGACCGAATTCAAAACAGGGTCTGCCTGGATACCAAGCCCAGCCTCTTTTCTTTTCACAACATTCTGTTACCTCAAAAATATATTAGGATTTTTTCGGACACTGAATTAATTCTCCTCTACCTAACAAAACACATGGTACAAAATCCCATGTGCCATGTAAGCATAAATGCCTTATAGTCCCAAATTCCTCATCCTTGTCTTTCTTTTCCCTCTAACTGGTGAGGAGTAAGGCAAGAATAGAGACAATCAAAACACAATGATGGCAAAGGAATGGGGCCGTATGTTGTAGTTATTATCGCTTTCCCACTGAATATCAACAGAACAAAGATAAAGACCACCATCCTACCCACAGCCCAGCTAATGCAACGACTGAGACGTTCCTTAGTAATCGGTAGGCAAGTGTTTCTACTTATCTGAAAGGGCGAGGATGAATGAGTTCGCAGGTTAACCCTGTAAAGGTCTAGTTTGTTTCTATTATGTTTGAGACGGAGAAAGTGAGGCACAAGAACATGACTGATTTGCTCCAGACTACAGTCTTCTGAAAGCTGATGAGGACAAGGAACAGGCCTCATTTGCCTTAGGGTACTCATTCACTCATTCAGACACTGACCCCTTCAACAAACTTCGGTAGCTATCACGCATCAGATGCTAGCGAGACAAAATCATCTGTGCCCAGGACCATGCCGTGCCCACCGTAGTCACCCAGGGCGTGTATGCTGAAAGCACATATTGATTGCAGATGACGGTGGCAGAAACGATGGCACCGATCTCTGGATCCACAAAATCCCAGTCTCCTGCACGAACATCTACAAAATTCATCATTCCACGAACGTCGCTGGCCTCTGTGCTTCCAAGGAGCACTGAGATCCACAGATTAGTAATGGATTGCAAACACAAGAATGTCATTTCATCAACACTAAATGGGTTACGTTTTCATTTCACTGAGTGCCTTCTTGCTTCCGAAATGCAGGCCCAGGAAAGCAGTAGCACCGAACTGACCTCTCCACCACTCATTATCCACTCCTGCCCCATCTCACGGGTCTAATCAGCTCTTACAGTTCTGATCTTGTTAGAGAACACTGGTCTCCCACCCCTGGCGTCCTGCCTAATACACTACTGGGAACAACCTCACTCGCGTGGAGAATCACAAGGTGTCTGGATTTCAACCAGATAACCTGATTCTATTCTGGAAGTGGGTCCACTTCCCACCAGCCCGCAGGACTGAATTTAGGCCAACGCTGAAGTGCTGTGTTTCAGTCTTGCTATTATTCGAAACTGAATGAAAAGAGCCACCTTTCCTTAATAATTTAAAAGGGATCCAAAGGAGATTTATTGTCTGATGTCTGCAAAAATCCTCAAATGAAAATCCTGTGAGAAACAATGGATTTTTATTGCTTAAAATATTGATTTTTTTTTCCTCAAGTTTTAAAAATGTCTTCACTGGATGCTGCTATGGAACACAGAGAGGAAGTGTTAAGAATGGCTACGGGAGGGAAAGGAAACTTTAGCAATAATAACCATCCACGAGAAGAGGTATCATCATTATTTTTGAATGAGTTGTGAGAAATGCCTTAGGAATTCCCAGAGGGATGTCCAAAGCTAACCACGGTGGTTAGTTATAACAACGACTTGAAAAGCAGCAAGATACTAGGGCAGACATTACAGCAGATGAATAATGAAGGGGTTCAAGTGAACGAAGGCAAAGGTCTGCGTGTGCTCTCCTCTCTCCCTCTCCTTGCTGCCTTCCGGTGCAATATTAATCGAAGGACCATCCCTGGGATTCGAAGAGAACTTCCGGTACCTGCAGAGGGGCGGGGGGATGTGCTCACTGCCATGGGGCGCTGATTTTGCTTTGTTGCTTGTGTCACGGCAGCAAGGGATGCCAGTTCACATTAAGCTCTGTGCATCTCATCACATCAGCGGGGGCTCTGAGCCAGCTTGATGGGTGCCCGGATTCATTTGTGACCAAGGTGAAAGCCCACCTCAAGGCGGTGTGCTCATCAAATGAGGACGGCACCTGCGCCCCCTGCCGGCACCCCGTCACCATCCCCAGCAATCTTCGATCTGTCCGGTGTGCCTCCTGCATTCCCCACATTCACCACCCCCCTCCCCCGACCCCCGCCAGAGGCAACAGGAAAGGAGCTATGAGCAGTGGTGACCGTCAGCATCCAAATGACAGAGGCACGGAGGAAATCACAGCGCAATTCATAGGGACCACAGCCCACTTGTTTCTAAAAGGAGAAATCTGAGACCCGGCAACAGCCTGTGATTTGCCAAAGGTTGTGCAGTGAGGCCAGAGTGAGAAAGGGAGTGGGGACTAGGCTGGGCACAGACATCTGGTCACCATACTGTGTCTAGGACTGCCCTTGAGTCCCCAGGTCTCACTTCCATCATTTGTGAAATACAGGCTTGGGCTAAATGACCTTTAAACATACTCTCCAGCTTTTAACACTCTAAAACTGTGTCAGTTCAAGTATGCCCACGGCCCAGCAGCACCTGTATCTATATACGGCATCACCTACAGCTTGTTAGAAATGTGGCCTCTTGGGGCACCTGGGTGGCTCAGTCGGTTAAGCGTATGACTCATGATTTTGGCTCAGGTCATGATCTCACGGTCATGAGATAAGAGCCCTGAGTTGGACTCCACGATGGGTGTTGAGCCTGCTTCTCCCTCTGCCCGGCTCAGGCTTTTTCTCTCTCTCAAAACAGGAAAAGAAAAGACAAGAAAAGACAAAAAAAAGACAAGAAAAGACAAGGAAAGGAAAGGAGAGGAGAGGGGAGGGGAGGGGAGGGGAGGGGAGGGGAGGGGAGGGGAGGGGAGGGGAGGGAAGGGAAGGGAAGGGAAGGGAAGGGAAGGGAAGGGAAGGGAAGGGAAGGGAAGGGAAGGGAAGGGAAGGGAAGGGAAAAGAAAACAAAAGAGAAAAGAGAAAAGAGAAAAGAAAAAGAAATGTGGCATCTTGGTCCCCACCCCAGAAGTACTTATAGGTACTCTGAACTTTAATGATATCCCCAGGTGATTCATATGCACATTAAAGTTTACAAGCATTGTTCTAGAACAGTTTATCACAGGCTTGGAGAGAATCATCAATTCTAACTTGAGGATTACAAAATAAAGCAAAATGAATGCCAGTCTAGCCAACCTCTCCTCTTGAAGCAAGCATCACTGTTGCCCATTAAGAGGGCCTGACACTGTGCTAAAATTTGTCATCAAGTTAAATCTCACCCTACTCAAGGCTCTTGCTCACGGTTTTGGCTCACAGCAGGTGCCCAGTGCCTCAGAAGCCATCGCTGCAGTCCTGGTGGCTGTCTTCTCCCCAAGCATCCGCTTTTGAACACAGCTCAATTGGACTGCCTGAGGGCCTTTAGTCTTACTGCATTTGGTTAAGAATCCCAGCAGAACAGTCTGTAGATGTTTCGAAGTATTTTAGGAAGTATCACACTGTGGTTTTAGGCAGACCTCCCTTCCTGGATGTGCTTGTACGATTGTAACACCGAGAAATGTGCCCTCACTGTGGATCCGTTTACCTCCCCAGGGGGGGTTGTTAGTCAAACAAAAATGAATAACACCTCTCTGTCTTGTCAGGCAGCACCGTACTGCTTGCTTCTCACATGGAAACGGACATATTTGGTTTCTTCACCTAAGGCATTCAAAATGATTATACAAGGTTTTTTAAACATCAGCACTACAGACATGCTGGGCTTGGTGATTTGCTGTTGTGGGGGCTTCCCTATGCATTGGAAGATGTTCCACTGCACCCCTGGCCTGCACTCACTAGATGCCCGTCTCAGGGATCCCTCAGTGGTGGCCAACGGAATGTCTCCAGACAGTACCAAGTGTTCCTTGGGGAGGAGGGATAAAATCGCTGCTGGTTGCAAACCACTGGGTGAGAAAACACGAGTGTGGACAATCAGGAAGCGTAAGGAAGAAGTCTATGGAAATGTGATTCGAAAGAGCCACAACACAAACGCCCAGCACTTATATTCTTGGGTAAGATAAACAAAGAGGTATTAATAACACATGCAAGTCAACGCGCTGGTGAAGACAGAAGGAAGACTCAAGAGAGACACATGATTCAGAAAGGAGAAACCAAGGGAACTAGGCTACCTCTAATTCCAGCAAGTGTCTCTTACTGAAGAGCAGAGGTCTGCTTCTCAGCTACACACATCATCAACTAAGATGGAAACCATAGAAGAAACACAGAAAAGGGTTCAAGGATGTCAGACAAACAGGGGTGCTACAGTAGGAAATATCACTTTGAAGTATTAATTCTCTGAGGCAGGTCTGCTGCATACAGATTCATAAAATCTACAGCTGGAATGAGTATTAGATTCACTTACTCCAATGCCGTTATTCTATACACAATGTAGAGAAGTAAATGCACTAATCCAAGGTCACAGTTACCAAGAGGCAGAGTTAGAACAGAAACCTTCAATGTCTGTGAAGGCTGAGGCTCAGTGTTCATGGTCTTTGGTTGCCCAACGCCCAGAGCAGGGCCTGGAGAACAGAGGATCAAAGATAAAATTGAACCTGGGTCTCCTATCTCTTGGCCTGATAATCATTCTACCATGCCACTCTGCCTGTTGTGATTTATGAGGATTTGCAGAGTGTGGAAAATCTGTTAATGAAATGCTGATTAAAATCACACCTAGGGGCACCTGGGTGGCTCAGTCTGTTAAGCATCCGACTTCGGCTCAGGTCATGATCTCACGGTTCGTGGGTTCGAGCCCCGTGTCGGGCTCTGTGCTGACAACTCAGCCTGGAGCCTGCTTCGGATTCTGTGTCTCCCTTTCTCCCTGCTCCTCCCCTTTTCATGCTCCGTCTCTCTCTCAAAAATAAATAAACGTTAAAACATTTTTAAAAAATAAAATATCTAGTGTATTGAAAAATGTACAATGTGCATCCCTGGGTCTCAAAATAGAAAATAAAGTGTACAGGGTTTAGAATGAGGTTCAGATGCCATCACTCAAGCAAGAGGGGAGCTACCTTCCAGGGTACCAATGACAAGGAACAGAACCCTTCAGAGGCTGGATCCCAGTCCCTGCCAGCCACTAGAACAAGCCCCAGAACCTAGCCCAGTCAACTCCCCCCCAGAGAGGAGGAGACCAAGCCATCGAGGAAGAAGGAAGATGTTACTACCTCTGAGTCAATATACCCGATCACCTTAAAAATGCTAAATTTGGGATATGTCAAAGGTTGACCTTAGAGCCAGCCGACTGGGACTGCAGAATTTTCCTGCTCCAGGAAATCTCTCTGCTTGCTGATGCTGGAGCTCTCTTATCATGGGACAAAGTCTCTCACACCACCAGTGTGCTGAGGTAACGTACTGGTTGAAACTCATTCTCATTCAACTACAATCAGTTAATCAAAGAGTATTAATTATGTCACATCACAGTTTCTGTGGCAGAGTGGAGGCAAAGCTATTGAGGAATTGGGTTGTTGAGGAGGGGAAGGAAGAGGGAGAGCACAGAAAGAAAACAGTGTGAATCCAAATATATTTAAAGCACTGGGTCATTTTGCTGAGCCAACATGGCTCCCTCTTCAACTGGACGGGGACAAATAGCTCTGTCCTGGGGTGGTTTTGTCATGCTAATGCAGCCAGACAGCTCTGCTTCACAAGATTTAGAGGAGGTTTTTGTGAGTTTGTTTGCACCAAGCTGAGCTTCCTTAGGAAGCTTTCATTAATCAGGACTCCACTGAACAGAATGGGCACTCGGGAGCTACTGATTAAAGGCAGTGAAGAAGGTGCAGCCTGAGTGGAGTCCAAGGGGGCAGCGAGAAGAGGTACCTCCTCAGTGCCAAACACCGTGCCAGCTTCTCCTCGAAAGTGACTTCCTACACTCTTAGGAGAAAAGTATTATCTCTCCCATGCAGATGAGACAGCCGAGGTTTCAGGGCTTTGAATAAAAACTTGGCTGTAGTCATTTAACACGTCAGTGGTGGATTCTCTGACACCAAAGTTCAAGCTTTCCACTCCAGCACACAGAAGGGCTAGGAAGAAAAGAACGATCCACTGAAAAGCCCTTCCAGGTGTGAGTCAACAAGGGAGCTCAGGATTTAGTGAATCTCAGCACAAGAGGACTCGTGGGTTTATTCTGTAACTACGTATTTGTGGAGCATCTGTGATGAGCACAGCATTGTTCTAGCCTCTAACAAAAGACAAGGGCTCTAATGAAAGACATCTAAGAAATAGTGCTTCCCGGGGCGCCTGGGCGGCTCAGTCAGTTAAACGTCCCAACTTTGGCTCAGGTCATGATCTCGTGGTTCACGAGTTTGAGCCCCGCGTCGGGCTCTCTGCTGACAGCTGGGAGCCTGCAGCCTGCTTCAGATTCTGTGTCTCCCTCTCTCTCTGCCCCTCCCCTGCTCACACTCTCTCTCTTTCTCAAAAATAAATAAACATTTAAAACAATAAGAAATTGGGCTTCCCATACATGAGCTTACCATCTAGCTGGGAGGAAACATAAACACAGAGCGAACAGTTAAGTAATATAAAGAATACAGTTAGATACCAGGAGCTCTGGGACTCTCGAGATGGGGAATATCTACATGAGAAACTGCAATTATGGGAAGCCTTTATCAAAGAGAGGGACCCATGCTATTCTTTGCAGAATGACTAGTATTTCAGGAAGTAGAGAAAGGGAAAAGAACATCCTGAAAGGAAAGACATGATATGAACCAACCAGGACTGATGTCTCTCCCCTAAACAGAAGCTTATAGCTCAGGTCAAGAGGGCACTCTGGATGCAGTAATGAGGACAGGTGTGCAAAGATATTGGGGAAATGACCGAGAATCTTGACTGTCAGGAAATCTATTAGAATTGAGACAAAAACCTAGTGAATTCCTAGGACTTATCTGATAGTAATTATTATTCCAATTTTACAAGTAGAAGACTCAAAGTGGACAGTGTCTACAGAAAGCAGCAAGAGGGTGGGACACGGTCAGAACAATCTCCACTTGTCCTCCTTGTTTCTCTTCCAGGGGCCCCTCTGAGAAAATGTTCCCAACAGGATGAATCACAGACCTTGGTTCCATCTAGGTATCCCAAGCACTCTCACTGCTTTTTTCTTTTTTTTTTTCTTTTCAGTTTTAATTATTTATTTTGAGAGAGAGAGACAGACAGAGAGAGAGAGAGAGAGAGAGAGAGAAAGCAAGGGAGGGAAAGAGAAAAGGAGAGACAGCAGGCTCCACACTGTCCAGCACAGAGCCCAAGGAGGGGTTCGAACTCACAAACCCTTGAGATCATGACCTGAGTCAAAATCAAGAGTCAGATGCTTAGCCAACTGAGCCACCCAGGCGCCCTACTGCTTTCTTTATCATGGTATTTTTACCACCTATAAAATAAGTCACTTTAGGAAAGTTTGCCATATATGGTTGAAAGATGCTTGCCTTGGCACAAAAAGAAGACAAGATACTCATAAATAAGTCAAATCTCCCTAACCGTCAAATGAGAGCTTCCATAAAACACTGCCATTTTGAGCTCAAAAAAAATTTTTTTTCCCAATTGGCTTTAATCAGAGAGAGTCTTGAAAAGTAAATATATGGCTTTACAACCACCCTGAGGCACTACACTGAGTGAATGAATGAGTGAATGAATGAATTCTATCATTGTGGTGATGCTATAGGCAGTTGTGACATAGAAAGGAATATGTATTTGGGCCTCTGCCCCTGGCTGCTGACAAAGAGCTCCTAAAAGCCTTGTAATTTCCTGAGGGATGAAGATAACGCGAGTGCCTTACACGGAGCTCTTAAATACCTTGGATTTTCCTGGGAGGTGGAGTATCTTTTGTTCCAATGAGGTGACTCCTGCTAGGCTCGTGAATGGGAACTGGTGACCAGGAAGACCACACCATGATTAGAGGCTTGGAACTTTCAGCCTCACCCCCATCATCTGGGCAAGGGAGAGGGGTGGGACAATGAGTCCGAAATCGACCACCCCTACGTGTTGAAGCCTCCATAAAACATCCCTGAACTACAAGGTTCGGAGAGCTTCTGGGCTGGCAAACACAATCACGTGCTAGGAGGGTGGCGCACCTCATCTATGCTTGGGACCCTTCCACATATGTCCCTTTTCATCTGGCTATTCATGTCCTTTATCATATCCTATACTATAAACAGGTGAACGTGTTTCCATGAGTTCTGTGAGCTGTTACAGCAAATTATCAAATCTGAGGAGGGGCTTGTGGGAACCCCAATTTATAGTTGGTTGGTCAGAATTACAAGTGACAACCTGGGTTGTGACTGGCATCTAAAGTGGCGGTAGGGAGGGAGTCTTGTGGAACCAAGTCCTTAACCTGTGGAGTCTGCACTAACTCTGGGTAGGTGGTGTCATAAACTATGAAGACACCCAGTTAAGTGTGCAGAGAGGTGGAGAATTGGTTGGTGTGAGAAAAATCCCCAGACGTCTGGTGTCCAAAGGGTTGTGAGCAGAGGAAAAGAAACAGTGTTTTACTTTTGGCAGTCAAATCAGTGAAAGTGTGTTTGAGAAGCATGAAAGTCACATCGGCAGAAAACGTCCCTCAAGAATCCACCATGGCTGAGCAGACATTACACCTTTCCTCTGATGGGGATCATGTGAGCATTATCTGTCCCCCTCCGAGCATCCCCTGATTCAGCCCCAAATCTCCTGGTACGGAGAGGACACCATACATGCATTTTATGGACAAATGAATGAAAGAATCTCTCAAGCACCATGTGACCCAATTGACCACTTCCTGGGAAGCAAGGCTAACCTCTACCACCCAGCATGGATCAGCACACAAGATAAAGAACATTTTGAGGGGCGTGTGCGTGGCTCAGTTGGTTAAGCATCCAACTCCTGATTTCAGCTCAGATCATGATCTCACGGTTCATGAGTTCAAGCCCCGTATCAGGCTCTGGGCTGACAGCATGGAGCCTGCCTGGGATTGGGATTCTCTCTCTCCCCGTCTCTGTGTCCCTCCCCACCCCCCCCTTCCTCTCTCTCAAAATAAATAAACATTTTTAAAGATTTTGTTTTAAAGAACATTTTGAAAAGCACCAGGGCACACTGTTCTCCCCATTTAAAGTGTATATCCTTCATCCATATGTGGATTCACTGGGAATCCATGTGTGTGTCGGCTAAATGTAATTTACAAACATTCTTTATGTTATTTATGATCTATTCTTTGTAAGAGTTCTCTCCTCTAAATCAGGATAACTTGGTAGCTCTCTCCATTGAGCAGATAGTGAAACCAAGAAAATCGAGTGATGTGGCATTCTGTCCAGGTACACACCAAGGTAAGAAGTACTATGAATGTAAAACATCTGAGACTTCACAGAACTCTGGTTAAGAGCATAGGCTTTGGTGTCTGACTTTGGCTCAGCCCTGTGTCAGGCTCCGGCTGACAGCTCGGAGCCTGAAGCCTGCTTCAGATTCTGTGTGTGTGTGTGTGTGTGTGTGTGTGTGTGTGTGTGTGTGTCTGTTCCTCCCCCACTCGCTCTCTCTCTCAAAAACAAAGATTAAAATAATTTAAAAAAAAAAAAGAGCATAGGCTTTGGGGTAAGGTAGACTAAACAATGCATTTTGTTCACTCACTTTCTAGCTGTGTGATCCTGAGGACACGTCTTGCCTTATGACGCCTTAGCTTCCATGTTAATACAAAGCACTTCACAGGATAGCTGTGGTGTAGGAGATTGTGCAGGTAGAGTTCTTAGCAGGGGACCTGGCACACAGTGTATTGAGGGTGGTTGGGAACCGCCTTTCCCCTGGAGTCATGCTTCCCTATGTCAGAAGTCCCTATTAGGACAGCAGTGCTGGTCTTTCTGCCCTTGGATTCCTTGCGAGGAGAAGGGGAATGGATCTGAGTGGTGAGTGGAGGAAAAGATCTGAGCTGGCAGGGCTCAGCCCCTCCCCTCCTGTCTGGGGATTTTTGATGTCTGCGTGCCTGGAGAAAGCATACCTTCTGCTCTGCTCTCTCTACTCAGTGGGGGCTTACCAGGGCCAGCTCCGTCTCACAGGAGGCATGGCATTTGGGACACGAGTCTGTTTAGTCAAAAAGAATGGTATGCAAGCCTTTGACCATAACTAAGCCATGTCTCCCAGCATAGTGTTATCAGTAACAAAGGTGGTAATTCTCATTTCCAACTGTCTAACTCTTGTCCCTCTGTCTCTCAATTGGTCCTGAACTTGGGTGACATTCATTGAGTTCACTCAACCCCAACAGTTAGTATCTCACAAATAGCACCTGCGGGCAAGACCAAAGCATAGTGGGCTTTACTGCCTCACTCGTCTATAGGAAGTCAAGTTAGTCTGCATCAGTATCAGTGGTTAGCAGGACACGAGTATAGCGGCTCCCGCCTGCCACATAAGCATAAACGTTTATGCTTATTCAGCCAATTTGCTGAATGTCCTTCATGTGTCTATGGGGCGGTATTAGGGTCTGTGGTATAACAAGGGCCACAGGGGACTGAGTGTGCATCATGATACCATGAGCCCTAGCTCTAGTGGTTATGCAGACATACTCTGGTGACAGCTCCCTTTGGTCATATTTATTCAGTAGTTATTGTCATTTGAAGCAATAAAAATAATAACGGCACACTGCCAGCAAATTTACAAATTCCAGGCAAGGTGGTCAGCATGTGGCTCCGTGGCCACATTGCTGTCGTAGTTTTTAAAATTAGGCTTGTAGCCAACAATTGTTATATGATAAACAACCACAGGAAATGAAATAAAATAAAGAAGCAAATTAGTAAACAAAAGCCATGAAAAAATGAAGGAGTGAGTTAACTACAGTTCATGTGCTTGACATTTAGAAATCAGAATCCTCTCCTGTTATTCCAGAACACCCCCAGGACTTGGTATTACTTTGCAATACCAGTTGATGTGGAATGGTCTGGAAAGCCAGGCAAATACGAAGCAAAACACAGAAGAAGACTGTCAGGTAGCACCTACCAATCAAATAGTCCTTGATACATCATTGTTACTCTTCACATCCACGATTTTATATTTTAAATTTTTTTAAATGTTTATTTTTGAGAGAGAAACACACACACACAGAGTGTGAATGGGGAAGGGGCAGAGAGAGAGGGAGACACAGAATCCAAAGCAACCTCCAGGCTCTGAGCTGTCAGCACAGAGCCCCATGCAGGGCTCGAACCCACGATCCGTGAGATTATGACCTGAGCCATAGTCGGATGCTTAACCGACTGAGCCACTCAGGCACCCCTGTATTTAAAAAAAATAGGGATAATAAGCAACAGCATCTGAGAATCACTGGGACTGAGTTTCCTTTCCTTGAGAAAGACTGAGGTTAAAAAATTTTAAGTATATCTTGTAACAAAAGCACTTTTGCTCTATCCGATGGTCACTATTTAATCTCGCAAATTACTGACTTCTGTGAAGACAATGAAATTGGGGGACCTTAGTTTAAGCCCTATGTCTCACCAGGTGTTCACTCACTAACAATGAAAACATACATAGGAAATCAGGATTCTTTGGGGGGGGGGGAGGGAGAAGAGAAGAAACACAGAAAGGAAGACTGAGTTAGAAGAGTCACAAATTGGGGCGCCTGGGTGGCTCAGTCGGTTAAGCGTCCGACTTCAGCTCAGGTCACGATCTCACGGTCCATGAGTTCGAGCCCCGCGTCGGGCTCTGGGCTGATGGCTCAGAGCCTGGAGCCTGCTTCTGATTCTGTGTCTCCCTCTCTCTCTCTGCCCCTCCCCTGTTCATGCTCTGTCTCTCTCTGTCTCAAAAATGAATAAAACGTTAAAAAAAAAATTAAAAAAAAAAAAAAAAGAAGAGTCACAAATTATTTACAGTGAGTTTGACTCCCGAGGCAGGAAGAAAAACTGAACTTCAGAAGACAGATGTGGTCAGCAAATTCCCTTCCAGACTAAACACAGGTCTTCCTAGCCTTCTGCACACCCCTCATGGCTATCTAAACTCAAATAGCCACCCTGCTCCAGAGTTCTTGGTAATCACCTCCGCACAGAACCCGGCAGAATGTAAAACTGCCAAGCAGCCATGTGATTTACATGGTGACCTGAAGACGAAAGCGGTTTTTGCATTTATATTGGGGAAAACCCATTAACTGGGTAATTTACATTTCCCTCTCAAGTCTCCCTTTAGTACGCACATTTCCAAGTTTTTGTCAATGTCCAGGCTGAGGAAGAACATTAACTTCCATCATCACCACCATAACCATCAATCTACATTGTAACGTGAGGATTACTGGGAAGTCAACTTTGCTATGGACAGGTGCAGGGACGTCATTCTAGGCTCGACCGTCATCACTGTGCTGGATGGAGATCACAAATCATTCAGCAGTGGCATTCTGGAGCAATAACGCCTGCCCTGGGAAACCAGCATCCAAGGAGCACCGAGCCAAGCAGGAAAGAGAAGGAGGTAAATTCTTAAAATTTCCAAATTAGGCATTTACTCTCACAGACATTCCCCAAATCTCACTCATTCAAGGGATACCTTCATAATTTAATTCTTCCATGTTGAAACACCACCTGAAATTTTACTTTACTTCAAATCAATTTCTGATTAATCTGAAGCTTAGTGACAAAAATCAACGAAATTAATTTCGTACACCTATTATTTCCTAGTACACATATTTTCTAATATATGTTTAATATATTAGAAATATATATTTTCTAATATATATATTTTTCTTATATATCATATATATCATATCATATATATCATACATATATCATATATATCATATATATATATCATATATATGTCATATATATCATATATATATCATATATATCTCATATATATCATATATATATCATATATATTTTCTAATATATGTTTGAATCTCATATATTTTTTAAAATAACAGCCCATGTCCTACCTAGAAATATTCTCATACCAATGCTAATTTCTTAGTTTTGGTCATTCATTACATTTGGGCAAAATGTGAATGAGGAGAAGCTGGGGAAGGGTAGAAGCTGAGGGAAGGGTACAAGAGCATTACCTGCCCTATTTCTGCAATGTGTCCATAAGCCTAACATTATTTCAAATAATAAGTCACCACTTATCGGGCAATAATATCATTGAACCAGGTCCCACAAGTAAACAAAATGTCAAGTTTCTTCGCCTTCAGGTTTAGCTAGAACTTTACCAAGTCTCCGTGGAAATTATGGCTATAACATGTTTCCACAGACCATAACCTATTGTTGATGATGCCATCAGAAATTCTGGAAGATACTCTCTATGCGAGATTACTGGACTACATACGTACTAAATAAGTACTCTTGGGGCTGAAACCAAAACAGGTCAGGAGCAGGGAGTGGAGCCTAATGGGGTGGCATCATCCCTGAGCTGGTTTAGCCTACTGGATAACAGCCCCAATGGTGTAGGGGCAATCTGGTCCAATTCGGAGGTGCCACAATGTTCAGATGCTTGGGAAGGTTGTTTCTGATCTCTCGCTGCACACAAGGGCTCCACACAGGCTACGATGAGACTCCACCTCCTTCCCACAAAGACACTTTAAATTAGAAAAGAATTTCCCAGTTGGTATACCACAGCATACTGACATGCTACACACGAATTGAAATATGCCACAACGTTCACCTCCAACCGTCGGGGTAGCCGATGGGGTCTGGCGTAAGCCACAGTCACTAACCCCATCACCTCCAACCTCAAGAAAACATGTAAGATACTCCAGGGAGACCCACAAATACTGTCTCCTTAGAGGTCTCCTGCGATGAAAAGGTTTGGGAAGCACTGGCCTTGATGCTTTCAGAGCACGCTACGTCCTCAAATCCCCAAGTGTCTAATCCCCAGGATCGCAAAGCCCAGAACCAAGATTCGAGAAACACGGATGATTCATTGGATTCCTTTAACCTGTGACTTTGGAGAAGTCAACTTTCAGCCCTGATCCTCTGGTGATGCATGAAGGTGAAAATGCCTCAGATTTAGAGTCTCTGTCTTAGGGTAGTGCAAACTCTTCCAAGTGGGTCTAGAACAACAGCCATTCCCCTCACCTTTAATCTCAAACCCCCTAGGAAATGAGCCGAAATTGCTTAAAATGTCATAGTTGCTCAACGGGCCTCCCCCATGACCTTTAAGTAATGATAACAGTGTGCCTTCCAGGCTCACTGTAAAATATATCCAAAGTCTTACAGAACATGACTTTAAAAAAAAAAAACCACCACCTCTGTAAGCCAGCACCTTTAAACACCATGATTCTGAGATTCTTAATCAACCACTTTTTCTTGCTGACTGGTAAAAATCCCCCACACATGAAGGTCATGGGGGCTAAATACGGCACACCTACTTGGTACAGGTTATGATCCTATAAAGCACTGTCCTCCAGAGGAACCACAGAACACACACTAAAATTTGGTAACAAAAAAGAGCTAGAGTAGAACGAGGAGACCAGGAACCTCTATTCATTCATTCGTTCGTTCGTTCTTCTGTTCATTCACCAAAAACCAGGTACCAGAGATATGCCAGCACTAGGACCACAGGCTAGGAACAACAGGCGTACAAACTACTGTTGCTCCCTGCAAAGTGTTGTAACAGACGTAAATCAAGTGCCCACAATTCATGTGGAAGATAATTAACTCTCCCTGGGACATCAGGGGCAGCTCTTGGCTGAGGCACCATATGAGCTAGGTGAGCCATTTTCCAGCTTCTCGGTCTCAGAAATTCTGGAAGACACTCTCTAAGCGAGATTACTGGACTACATATGTACTAAATAAGTACTCTTGGGGCTGAAACCAAAACAGGTCAGGAGCAGGGAGTGGAGCCTAATGGGGTGGTGTTATCCCTGAGCTGATGGCAAGAAATTTTCCTTCTTAAAAACTATGGGAACCACAACGAGCTTTTGTTGTTCTATGTGGGCTACGTCTATCAGAGTTTGCGGTATTTATCTGAAGCCAGAACTGAGAAATGTTATAAATAATTATTTGTTTAGTGTTTGTTTATTTTGAGGGAGAGAACATGAGCATGCTTGTGTGTGCATGAGCAAATGAGGGAGAGGCAAAGAGAGAGAGAGAGAGAGAGAGAGAGAGAATCCCAAGCAGGCTCCACATTCCATGCAGACAGAGCCTGACATGGGGCTGGATCTCATGACTGTGAGATCACGACCTGAGCCAATATCAAGAGTAAAGACGCTTGGGGCACCTGGGTGACTCAGTCGGTCAGACGTCAGACTTTGGCACAGGTCATGAGTTCAAACCCCGCATTGGGCTCTGTGCTGACAGCTCAGAGCCTGGAGCCTGCTTCAGATTCCGTGTCTCCCTCTCTCTCTTTGCTCCTGCCTCTCTCTCTCTCTAAAATGAATGAACATTAAAAAATATATTTAAAAAAAAAAAAAGTAAGACGCTTAACTGACTGAGCCATCCGGGAGCCCCTAATTATTAATTCATTTAAAAACAATAATAAGAAACCCACCACATGTTAACAAAAACCATGTATTGTATGGAAAAATATTTTTATGATAAAAGAAATAGTGAGAGGAATGACAATATCTTTCCAAAATTCTCCAAAATTCTTTTAAATATCCAGCTATTTAAATACAAGACAGTTAGGGGGTGCCTGGGTGGTTCAGTCAATTAAGCATCTGACTTCTGCTCAGGTCATGATCTCATGATTCGTGAGTTCAAGCCCCGCGTCGGGCTCTGTGCTAACAGTTCAGAGCCTGGGAGCCGGATTCTGTGTCTCCCTCTCTCTCTGCCCCTCCCCCCACCCACGCTCTGTCTCTCTCTCAAAAATAAATAAACATTAAACAAAATTAGAATAAGAGACTCTTAAGGACTGAGAACAAACTAAGGGCAGATGGGGGGGGTGGGGAAGAGGGGAAAGTGGGTGACGGGCAGGGAGGAGGGCACTTGTTGGGATGAGCCCTGGGTATTGTATGGAAACCAATTTGACAATAAATTACATTTTTTTTAAATCAGAAAAAGAAAGACAGTTGGATTTTCATCCCTGCTTCTGCATTAAATATACTACAAAATACTATGGCTGAAGTATATGAAGAAAATCCTGCCTCACAGAGAGATGAATTTAGAAAAGGGAGGAGTCTTTTAATAGCAATTTCAGAAAACTGTGCATATTCTTTTCTGATACTATACCAAAGCTCAGGAAGTATTAACTTCTTAAAGGCAAATGGCCATGTGGAAACAGAAACCATACATGGAACATATTGTATACTCTTTGTTAAAGTCCATTATCCATGTTGAAATTTGAATGTACTTTTTTACTCATGCACAGCTTTGTGGTTTTTGGAAGTTTTGTGGGGGTTTTTTGTTTGTTTTCTGGGTGTTTTTAGAGAGAGAGAGAAAGGAGGGACAGAGGGAGAGGGAGAGAATCTTGACCAGGCTCTATGCTCAGCCTGGAGCCCCACACAGGGCTCGATCGCATAACCCTGGAATCATGGCCTGAGCCAAAATCAAGAGTCAGATGCTCAACCAACTGAGCCACCCAGGGGCCCCTCGTGCACAGTTTTAAAACGTCATGCACTGGTCACTTCAAAAATATTGGCTCATGGATTTCCACAGATCTTCCATGGTTCATTATACAACTGCAAAATCTCCCATTCATGAATAGCATTACCAGTCTCATGAGTCAAGTCTATAAGTACTGAAAAGCTGTCACGCTTGCTGTGACATTCACAAGTTGTTATGATATTCCTTTTTTTTTTTCCTCTTGAAAGCTTGGATTTTATCATTCGCTACAAATATTGTCAGTTATTTTCCAAGCTCACTTTGTTCATTTTCAAGAAAATGTCGGCCAAGTTCCCAAGTCTGAATAAACACAGCTCATTTGTTCTGTCAGGCACAAATCACGGTATGTGACAAAAGCAGATAGTTGAGCTTGCAACTGAAACACCTGCACTTGAGTTTACAGGCAGAAGTCATATGTGTGCTTCTTCCCACTCGGTAGGTGAGAACAGAAGAGGACACATGCTCGAGGGCCAAAATTTCATAAATTAATCACTTACATTGCTTCATTCTAGGATATCCGCAAGTGAAAGTGGATTCGTGGAACAAGCGAGAGTGTGGTGAAATACTCAGTGAACACTTGTACGGTTTGCCATCCCTGCGACCATTCCTGCTAAGACACCTGCAGTTTTTCCCAACACTGCTTTTGCAAACATCAACCCCGTGAAAAAGATAAAGATCATCTTGATATCATGAAGAAAACAGTTTTCACTTCAAAGAGCCTGTGGAAGGGGTCCTGTCGATCTATGGAAAAGGTCGGTGGGACACTTTAAGAACCACTGAGCTCTAGGCACTTAGGTGGCTCAGTCAGTTAAGCATCCAACTTCAGCTCAGGTCATGATCTCATGGTTCATGAGTTCAAGCCCCGCATTGGGCTCTGACAGCTCAGAGCCTGGAGCCTGCTTTGGATTCTGTGTCTCCCTCTCTCTGTGCTCCTCCCCCTCTCGTACTCTGTCTCTGCCTTAAAAATAAACAAAACATCAAAAAAAATTTTTAAATGGCTTGAATATGAAGGCCATTTCAAAAAATAATAATAAATAAACAAAAAATAAAATAAAATAAAACACTGAGCTAAACGCCAACGCTCCTCAGGAGTTGGCCTGGTGAAGGTCAATGGAACCAAGCTCAAGGTGTTTTCACAACAAACGTGCTCTGTGCCAAACAAGTGAGCACTGTGCTGGAAGCTGAGGATACAGAGATGATTAAGACACTGCCTGGAAGGAGCCTATTCTTTCATGGGATAGGCAAATGGGGAAGAAAATAATTTCAGATTGAGGGAGTATTACTAGGGAGGTATGCGTGGAGACAACACAGCAGGCAAACAACCCTCAGAAGAGGACATTGTATCTACGATGTATATGGAAGAACGAAAGGAACTGGAAAGGGAGGTAGAGGTACAAGAAAAATAACAGGTCAGCATTCATCAAGCATGAAGTGGAAGGGACTGAAGTGACTCCCTCTCCCCATGCAGCCCGGGAGTACGACCTCGGCTCCAAGAATGAGCCCCGACTAGTCCAAGCTGAGCCATTACTGCATCACTCTTGGCACAGAGATTGGTCCAGGGATGGGCAGGCCTAAGTCAATTCACCCCAGTGAACTGCAAGGAGGGGCTTGCAGGGGGCCGCGGGGAGGCTTGTGCCAGCTCTCAAAGCGATCTTGACTCTTCCTCTGGACATACTCCATATGGAGGTGGTGCCTGCAACCATAGCCGCCATTTTACTACCAGTCTAAGGATGCAGACCATGCACACGGAAGGCCAAAGCCATGAGAACTGCAGAGACACAAAGTTGAAGCCCAGATAACAGTACACCTGATTACCACTTTCACAGGCCTGAGCCTATGGATCCCCTGTATCAATTACTTCAGTTCAAGTTCAGTTTTCTCTTACTCATAATGGAAAAATTCCAAACTAATGTGAGCTTGATCTGACATGGTCCTGACAGGTATGAACCAAATCATGGAGTGCCTTCCATACCTTGCTAAGAATCGTGAGCATTCTTCAGCAGGTCCAGGAAGTCAATATAATATTATAAATGGGAAAATAATAAAGCTTCTGAAAATGCCACCAGCTGATTTGGGGAGGACTCTTTCATTTTTATGCTCTGGCCACACTGGCTTTCTTTCAGTTTTACAAGGTACCTTCCCACCTATAAAGAGGTTTTGTGTTATCCAGAAAAGGAAGAGACAATTTCAAGGAAGATTAGTAGGAGCAATCAGCAGTGGGTCACTAAGATGGGGCCAGAGAGCGTTCCCTGGATTTCACATGGCATCTCAGTGCAATGAAGCAGTCAGGAAGCTAAAAGCCATTCTGAACAGGGAGAGAGACTGATCAGGTGGCTTGCTAAGAGGGTATACTAGGGAGCAGACAATTTTTTTTTTAAACCAGGATAGACTGAAGAGAGAGATCCAAGAAAAGGAATGGGCAAGACAAAGTAAAGATCTAGAAGAGAGGAATAACAGATACGTGAGGCCCCAGAAGAGGCAAAATTCTTTGTTCTGTGAACACAGAACTATCTTTTCTATTTTGCATCCTGAGAGCCTAGTATCATCACCAATACTTAGCAGCTACTTGAAAAAATATTGGCAGGTGGAAATGAGAAGCTAAGAATGAATGTGGAAGCATATCTACAAGTCTGAGGGTAGGGGGTGCACAGAAACTATGCCTGATCATCAGACTCAATTTGTTTATTAGGTAAAGTATGAGGCAAAGCTGTATGCTAAGTGTAAAGATATAGAAATTAGGTTGTGAGCTTAACTATCTACTAAAGATTTTAAAATAGTCACTTAAGGCAATGAGAAGAGAGGTTGATCAAGGACAATAAAAAATTAATAAGCAATGTTAAGGACCACATCAAAATTGGAATCCAGATATTTATGGAACCATCAATCCAGACAAATGGGAGAATTTACATACAAATCTTGGCATTCAGTCTAGGGCTCAAAGTAAAGCATGTCGGATGGGGAAATGGATCCAAATTTAGACATTTACTAGTAGATGCTATACAATAACAAGAAGCAATGAAATTGAGGATTCTAATAAAAAAGGTACTTCAGGAAAAGGAAGAGTTGCCAGAAGCATTCTAATAGACATGGGGAAAATAAAAGGATCAGTGAAATGGTGAATTTCAAGGGTCAAATACCAGTCAGAGTGAAAGGGACAGCAGGAAAGCGCTGGAAAGAGGAATCTGTGGTATGAGCTGACCAGTTTCAGAACTGGAGGACTTTTAGGCGTAAGGGGTTAGTGGCCACAGTTACAAGTGAATACAATGGGGTTCTGAAGGTCAATGAAGTGCCAGAAGGCAAGGAATTTACAAAGTAGGAAATGGGATATGTTGTCCACGTCAGCGGTTGGCAGCCTATGACATATGGGCCACTTGCCTATTTTTGAAAATGAAGCTTCGATGGAACAACCACATGCATTCATTTTTGCATTGTCTACAGCTGGTTTTCTGCTACAAAGATACAGTTAGGTAGTTGCACCAGAGACCATATGGGCCGAAAAGCCTAAAGTATTTGCTATCTTGCCCTTTAAGAATAGGTTTGTTGATGGGGTCTATATAGTTATGGAAATGTTCTTGGGTAAAGGCAGGAGGCGAGAGAGAGAGAGAGAGAGAGAGAGAGAGAGAGAGAGAGAGAGAGAGAGAGAGAGAAAGAAAACAGAGTGGCAGTACGAAGAATAAGGACAAGGAGGGGCAGGAGGTGATGAAGCTGCTGATGCGTACTTCCAAAAAGGAGGCATCTTCCGGAAGGACAGCAGAATTGTATGGGTCTAGAAGGATGGGTCTTAACTTTTTTGACGTCCCTGTGACAGAGACTGCTATTTTTCCAAAACACCTATTCTGTATCCCTGCTTAGAATTTAAGTTGACCTCTTGCACTGTTGGTAGGAATGCAAACTGGTGCAGGTTATCTGGAAAACAGTCTGGAGGTTCCTCAAAAAATTAAAAATAGAGCTACCCTATGACCCAGCAATAGCACTAGTAGGAATTTACCCAAAGGATACAGGAGTGCTGATGCACCGGGGCACGTGTACCCCAGTGTTCATAGCAGCACTCTCAACAATAGCCAAATTATGGAAAGACCCTAAATGCCCACCAACTGATGAATGGATAAAGAAGATGTGGTTTATATATTCAATGGAATACCATTTGTCAATGAGATAGAATGAAATCATGCCATTTGCAGCAACGTGGGTGGAACTGGAAGGTATTATGCTGAGTGAAATAAGTCAGTCAGAGAAGGACAGATATCATATGTTTTCTCTCATATGAGGATACTGAGAAACTGAACAGAAGACCATGGGGGAAGGGAAGGGAAAAAAATAGATACAAACAGAGAGGGAGGGAGGCAAACCACAAGAGACTATTAAATACAGAAAACAAACTAAGGGTGGATGGGGGAGTGGGGGAGAGGGGAAAATGGGTGACGGGCATTGAGGATGAGCACTGGGTGTTGTATGTAACCCAATTTGACAACAAATTATATTCATAATAAAAAAATAAAAATAAATAAATAAAATAAAAATGTCAAACATTGCAACAACAACAACAAAGAATTGAAGCTGAGCACGTGGCCACCTAGCTAAGACTGCATTTCCCAGCACCACCTGCCTGGACTTAGGGCAGGTGACAAAGTTCTCACAAGGGCACAGGAGTAGATGTATATATATGTACAATGTGTGTCTCACTTGTTGAAACAAAAAGAATATCGTCATCCTGTACTTCTGCCTTCTTCCTTCCTAGAAGTACAAACAGGTGCTGGTCAACCTGCTTGTCCATGCACAAGAGGATGATGACCTGGCGGGGAGGCAGAACAGCAAGACGGAAGGACCCCGGAGTGCTGAAAAAGTGCGTGGAATGGAGCTGCCCTTCCAAACTGCACCACGTCTCTTGGGATGGTCATCTGAGAGAGAATAAACTCTTCCTCTTTAAGTTATTTTTAGAGGGCTCGTTGTTCCAGAAGATTAACCTCTTTCCAACTTAGAGGACCCCTTTAAAAATCCGATTAAGCTATGGACTCTCTTTCCAGGAAACTGCACTTAACACACAAATCTTCTACTTAATGGACTCAGGAGCCCATTCATGATGTTGAGGCTAAGAACACCTGGTACGGAAGCATCAGTGAAGAAAGCAGGGCACGGCCATCCCTCCTACGTGCTTAGACAACATTCTGAGAAGGTGTTCAGAGGACACTTCTCAATCAAGTAGCCGCTCTTTACCTCTGCACCCTTCCAGGTTGCATTCTGATTAGTGCTAGACTGAAAAGAGCCATCCAGAGGACAGTGGGAAACACAGGAGGGGGAACATGAGAAAGAGAGTAAGTCCAAGGCACAGGGTGAGACTATAAGAGGGAAAAATGAGCAGGAGAATTTTAATTCCCAACATTTGGGAGAAAAGTAGACATACAGGGGAGAACAGGACAATCTGAAGCCATCAGTGCAGGCCATTAGATGTGCCCAGACTTGCACTGCACGTCTCCAGAGGACACTGTATGTACACAGGTTTTACTGGAAATGCTGCCTCATGAAGTTACATGGTGTGGTATAGTCACTAAAAGTATTCTCTCACTATTTAGAATTACAAAAGCCACCTAGAAGCCAGCAGCAATGAAAGAGTCTCTCTGGGCACTTCTCCGGTTTCTATCCTTAGCTTCACGCCCACTCAACCAAAGGCTGTCAACTTCTCACACAGATCCCAAAGAGGGCACTTAAATATTTCTAAACTGCACTCCTTTTCACTCATTTTGGTTTCTACACTTTCTACTTCCTGTTCCCTTAGGCTACAGCTCGTAACTTCTCCTGAAAACTTAGAATCCTCATAGTTGCCAGATTAAATCCCACTATCCTTTAACTTCAATTTAGAACATTTTCTCTGGAAAGAATTTCCTACTATCCTGTCTGATTTAGTTTTTCATTACTGACTAACAAAGCAATCAGTTCTTAACTCAAGTCATTGCATTTACCACACTGTGTAGGACAGTGGCTATGACTATACACTTTACAGATCATTTGAATGTTATATAAATTGCTCTAGAGCAAATAAAGAAGGGAAAGTTAAAAATTATTTTATACAGTAAATGTAAAATTGATACCAAATCTTGGCAAAGAATACACAAAGAAAATGTGAGGCTAACTTCACTTAGGAATACTGGTGCAGAAAAACCCTTAATACATATTAGCAAACAGACTCCAACAACATATTAAAGGAAAACAACCACTCACTATTTACCAAGTGAAGATTATTTCAGGAATGCAAGGATAGTTCAATATTAGAAAATCCACTTATATAATTCATCCTTTTAATTAGTCTAAGGAGAAAAATCACATGATTATAAATACTAAAGAAATTGTAGTATTTTTAAAAAATCATTCTCAACAAAGAAAGAAACACTCGATTCCTCTCTAACATGATAACGTTTATCTATCTTAACAGAAAAGCAATTACCATAATGGCAAGACAGTACAGTTGCTACCATTAAAGTCAGGAAAAGACAAGAAATTATATTATCATGTTTTTATTTGACATTGTATTGTAGTTACTACTAGTGTAATCAGGCAAGAAAATGAAACCAAAGAAATAAAAATTTGAGGGGACAATATACAACGATCAACATTTGCCTATATGTCTGCCTAACTAAAATACGCAAGAGAACCAACTGAAACACAAGAATAGCTAAAGAATTTAGTAAGGTAGCGGCAGTTGAAAATTAACACATGAATATCGGTATCTTTGATATACACAAACTGTAATCATTTAGGATATATATATATATATATATATATGCACAATTCATAATACATCTACTACATAGGTATATACAAAATACCTCTTTTACAGGAGTACAGAAAGACAAAATACCTACAAGTAAATCCAACAAGAAATGTACAAGAACTTTATGACAAGAAAGAAAAACCTTGAAAACCCTACTAGAGGGCAGACCAGAAGTCCCGACCAAATGCAAATATACCAAGTTCTTAAACAGAAAAACTCAACATCGTAAGGATTTAATCTCCCTAAATAAGTTAGTTAAAAATTTTAACAAGATCTCAAACAAAAATACCCAGCTTTTATTTTTCCTGTTTTTTTTTTTTTCAGGAACCGAACAAGCTTCTTTGAAAGTGTCTGTTTATTTCAGATACACTTCACACCCAGCATGGAGCCCAATGCAGGGCTCAAACTCACAACCCTGAAATCAAGACCTGAGCTGAGATCAAGAGTCGGACGTTCAACCAACTGAGCCACCCCGGCACCCATGAAAGTTTACATGAAAAAAAAGTGGCTAGGAAAACTCTGAAAAAGAATACTAGCAGAGGGTGACTAATCCTACAGAACATTAAAACATACTACAATATACTGTAAAGCTTCAATAATTAAAACATGGATAGGCACGTATACACACACACACACACACACACACACACACACACACACACACACAGTAATAGAACAGAAGTTCAGATAGACCTAAATGTATTAAGGAATTCAGCATGTTATAAAGATGACACCTCTAATCAAAGGGGAAATCACAAACTATTTAATAAATGGTACTGAGACATCTGAGTAACCATCTGGAGAGCTAAATTTGGTACTTCCCACAGTACATCTGGATAAGGTTATGTCTCACAGAGTATGTTAGAATGTTCAAAATATATGAAATATTTAAATGCAAAGAATGAAACCAGTAGAATATAAGGAGAAAAAAATGATGAATCATTTTATTATCTTAAAGTGAGGAAGAACTTCCCGACTGAGACTTAAGGTGTGAAAGCCAAAAATAAATAGTAACTTAAAAAAATTCAAAAGCTGTTGGAAAACCAGCCAACTAAACAAAAACACGGGCAAAATCAAGAGACATTAATCTCTTGATCTGAGGAAAAAGTTTATTTGTAACTTCTATTACAGTCAAAGGGATAATCTCCTTAGTGTTTAAAGTGCTTCCAAAAATATGAAGTAACAACGACAGATCACTTAACACTTAGCCAACTGACAAATTTGAGAACACTGGATAAAGACAAGTGTTGGTGGGGGTATGGGGGTATAGTGGCCCTCAAATACTACTGATGAGTGCGCAGACTGGTACAGCCATTCTGAGCACAATCTGACAGTATTTAGTCAAATTAAATATACATAATCTTTATGAGTCAGTGATTCCACTCCCGCTTACACATCCCAGAGAAATTTTAACAACAGTCCTTGAGGGAAGATGCACAAAGATGACACATGCAGCGTTATTTATGGGGATGAAGAGCTGGAGGCGACCCAGTGTCCATCACTGAGGGGACTGGTAAAATGTGATGGATACCTGTCATGGAGTCCTCTGCAGCAATGAGAACCATTGGGCTACACCTGTACTGTCCGATAAACCTTTCTGCGATGATGATGGAAGGGTTCTATATACATATTGTATGTAGAATTACACACATATACACTGTATATACTATATAGTTATATCTACTACATATGTATATTGTATAGTATGTACAAAATAGATAATACTGCATATATCACATGTACTATATGTGTTACACGTACCATAATGTATACGCACTATAATGTACTATAAACGTACTATTCGATATGGTAGTCATGAGCCACGTGAGGTTCTTCAAATGCAAATTAATGAAAATTTTTAAAAAGTAAAACATTCAGCTGCTCAGTCGCACCAGCTGCATTTCAGGTGCTGAAGAGCCACGTGCGGCTCAGGATTACCATATTGCATAAGGCATATGTACAACATTCTCATTATTATGGAAAGTTCAGTTAGACAGTGTTGGGCTCTATCTGCACCTAGTGACATGAGGACATCTTAAAAAAAAAAGCGCTGAGCGCAAAGAGTAAGAATCAGAATGTCATATATTACATCACCATTTAGTTAAGTCACAAATGCAGGAACACAAAACAACTACTCACATTTTGCAAGAAGACATAGCCCTCCCCCCCACCAAAAGATAAACATTAGGAAAATTAGAGTGCTTGCCTGTGAGGAAGGGTAGGTGGGAATTGGGAGCAGTGATAAAGAGAAACAAAGAGCCAAATATATGAACCACTGGAAGAAGGAGGGTTTTCATAGGCCTATGACAAAATGTATTGTAAACTGAGGAGTATGATTAACTCAAACCTCTGCACTGAAATTACAAAAACAAAAAGAGAACACACAAAACCGCATATGCGAATATTTACAGCATTTGTATTCCTAATTGCCCAAGACTAGAAGCAACAAAATATTCTTCAACAGGTAAATGGATACAAACTGTGGTATATTCATACAATGGAGTATTATTCAACAATAACAATGAATGAGCTATCAAGCCAAAAAAAAAAAAATCGATATGGATGAATCTTAAATGCATAATGCTAAATGAAAAGAGGCAAGTCTGCAAAGGGTACACACTGTATGATTATAATTCTATAACATTCTGAAAAAGGCAGAACTATAGTGACAGCAAAGATCTGTGGTTGCCAGAGTTTGGACGTAATGAAGGGAAGGTTGAATAGGTGAAGGGCAGGGGATTGTGTAGGGCATTAAAACTATCATGTGGGATCCTAGAATTGCAGATATTTGATAGTATGCATTTCATTTGTTAAAAACCCACAGAATTTTAGAGCACAAAGAGCCCCTCTCAATGCATGCAAATTAAAAGAAAAATCATTTAGGAGGCTGGGTGATCCTGGGATGGAATGTAGAACGAGACAGAACTCTAATTCTATCAAAAATACATGAAACAACCTCACAAAGGGGGGGGGGCATCCTGACTTACATGCCTTCGGCTGGTCTTTTAAGACTAAAGACAAAAGATGCTGTATGTAAGAATTATACTCTAATTGATCAAGTTTGTTCCCACTGGGGTATGGGTAAACAATTCTGATACTGCCACAGATGCACAGTGGAAGTGAACAATTAAAAAAATGGATGGAAGACAGAACCAGATTTCTCAATGCTGGGCTGGGCTAAAGAAAGGCAAGAGACTAGAATGATCCATGGATTAGATAATGCGTTAGAGCCAGACACATCAGCATGAACTCATGCTTAGCTTAATAAGATACAGATGGTTACTTATAGAAATATTTATAAATATGTGTGTACATAGGAGTTAGTATATACACATGTTATTTCCTTGCTCTGTCAGCTGAGATCCTACAAGCTACAATACCCCAGAATAAATAAATACAGTGCCTAGATCTTGTTTAATACTAATCTCTAATTTAAAGAATCAGGGCTAATTAGAGAAAGAGCTGATTCTAGAACTCTGGGGGCAGGGGCTAGGGGGCATAGTAGGCATATACAAAATGAGCTGGAGCAGAAAGAGATAAAAAGTAACAAAGTGCTCAAAAAACAAAAACAAAGCAAATGCCCACATTGATGAGGTTACCTCAAAGGCACACAGAAGCCAACTGAAAGAGCTCCCATTAGCCAAAGCTGGAACAATTTCAGCAATAAAATCAATAAAGCAGTATTGGATTATAACCCAAAGTATAAAATAAGTATTTGTGAGTCCATATGATATAAATAAATGATTAAATAAATACATTAATGAGGGATAAGAGACAATTCTCTCATGTACAATAATTCAAAATAATTTATGTAGCTACTCAGCTCTCAAAATGGTAGACCACAATTCCCCAGCTTCTTAGTATATACTATACACAGTGAATTCCTTCAAAGAGTACAGCATGGAAAGGGAAGGAAAGAGAGTAACTTCCAGTAGAGAAATCTGACAAATTCTACTTCAGTCAGGTGATGGAGGGCAACAGCAACAATGCTAAGTCATATTGACAGAATGTGCCCTTGACATGATGTGAAAAATGGCTTCCTCCCCAAAACACATAGTTCCGGTCTCATTGTGAACAAACAAATCCCAGTTAAGGGACACCCTGCAAAATACCTGACCAATACTCCTCAAAACTGTTAAGGTCATCAAAAACTGGTAAGATCATCAAAAACAAGTCTGAGAAACAGCCACAGCCAAGAAGAGTATATGGAGACTTGATGACTCCATGTAATGTGGCGTCCTGGTTAAGATCTTGGGAAAGAAAAAAAGGGATATTAGGTAAAAACTAAGGAAATCTACACAAAGGATGGACTTTAATAGTAATGTATCAACATTGGTTCTTTAACTGCAATAAATACATCATACCAACATAAGATGTTATTTAACAGGAGAAAATGGATGTGGGGTATGAGAACTCTGTACTATCTTTGCAATTTTTCTGTAAATCTAGAACTACTACAAAAAATTAACTTTAGGTGTGTCTGGGGGGCTCAGTCTGTTACGTGTCAACTCTTCATTTCAGCTCAGGTCACGATTTCATGGTTTGTGAGATCGAGCCCCATGTCTGCACTATCAGTGCAGGGCCGGCTTGTGATTCTCTCTCTCTCTCAGTCTCTCTTTTTCTGCCCCTCCCTTATCCACTCATGCTCTCTCTCTCAAAAATAAACACTAAAAAAAAATGTAAGTTTATTTTTAAACAAGGAACAAAAACAAAAATGAAACACTGCCAGAATGTCTGAAGCCCCTCTTCTTTCCCTCCGCCTTCACATTATCTTCCCTTTCCACCAGACATAACACCCAACTTTTATTTTGTGGGTTTTGTTTCTTTGCTTTTCATAAAAAATGTATATCTTTATGTCCTCAAATAATGTGTTGCTATTTTGAATTTTATATAAATGAGACCGTGCTGTATTTGTTTTTAATGTTTATTTGAGAGAGAGAGCAGAGGAGGGGCAGAGACAGCGAGAGAGTGAATCTTCTGTGCTGACAGCACAGAGCCTGATATAGGGCTCGAACCCATGAACCATGAGATCATGACCTGAGCTGAAACCAAGAGTCAGACGCTTAACCAACTGAGCCACCCAGGTGCCCCAATATGATGTATGAATGTTTCAGCTAGTTGCTTATTTTTTACTTAACATTACAGTTGTAAGATGCATCCATGTTGGTGTATGTGGCTGCAATTCATTTATTTTCATGGCTGGATAGCATTCCATTGGATGACTGTTACACCTCCATACTTCTAGCTTCCTATTAATGGACACTGGTTGCTTCCAGATTTTGTTACGACTAAAAAGGCTACTACAACATTCCTGTGTATTGTGAAAATTACTAAAGACAAACCTCATTGAAGTGACCGGGGGAGGCTAGAAGGGGGAGCCCTACCACTCAATGTCAATCACAGGAAGAACTATCAATTACAAACCCCAACAGAAGAATCATTCATAGGAAAGAATGATCAGTTCACAGGCCCCAACAGGAAAAGATGTACACTGAATCTTCTACAAGAAGTCCACTAGCCCTGCAACTCAGACAATGAGAAATCATCATCACCCTGAATCCTTGCTTTTCACCAACGGACTGTCATTCAAAACAACCCCTCTCAACTTCCTCTGTCTTCTCCATAAAATAATGTTCCTCTCCTTTGTTAGACTTGCCTATGGTTCTGCCATAGCTTCTATGTCCTCATTTGGAATTCTCTGCCATTCCCAAATGAACCCATTGCTGCTGGTAAAAGAACTTTATTTTTAATGCTTATTTATTTTTGAGAGAGGCACAGAGTGCAAGCAGGGTAGGGGCAGAGAGAGAGAGAGGGAGACACAGAATCCAAAGCAGGCTCCAGGCTCTGAGCTGTCAGCACAGAGCCCAACATGGGGCTCGAACCCACGAACTGCGAGATCATGACCTGAGCTGAAGCCGGATACTTAACCGACTACACCACCCAGGCACCACAAGAACTTTTATTTTAAGGTTAACAATATACATATAAAAATTCCTGTGTAGTAAATACCTGGAAGTAGAAATGCTGGATTGTGAGACATGCATGTTCTCAACTTTACCATGTGATACCAAACTGTTCTATAAAAGTTGTCATATATCAATTTAGACAACTATCACCAACAGTTTAATTTGTACAAATTTTGTTCCTTGGAAACCCAGGAATCAACAGAGGCACCTCATCGTGTTGTCTCAAAATTTTAAATTGTATGCAATTTAAAAAATAAGTTAATAACTATTACATACTTATAATAAAAAGAATGATGATAGATGACAAGTTGTGGTACATTAGAAATTACCAGAGGCCTTAACTTGTCCTGAGAGATTAACTTGCTTAAATAAAAGAGCTTTTTTCTGCCATTTGTGTGCATATATTTCAACTCAGTGTGAAAGTGGAGAAATAAAGATGGGACGTGTCCCCGCTGAAAGGAAGTCAAGTTCTGTGCCCATAAACTGACGTTAATCTGAGAAACTTCGAGCCTTTTGGGTTTAATTGCATTTCCGCCCTCAAAAAAAACTCCCTCCAAATACATACATACATACATATATATATATATATATATATATATATATATATGCTCTATAAAACAAGACCTCAATCTTCACTCCAAAAAACTGCAAAGAAATTAAACTTGTATTTCATTTTTTCCTTCAAAAACTCCAATGACTTGAATTCAAACCTATCAGTATATCTACAAGAGCATCTGAAGTGTTGTAAAATTCATCACCCTGGCATTCAAAATGCCTTTGATGTAAAAATCTACATTTCTGTAGACAAACTATAAATAATAATCCTCTCAATACTGTAAATTAGTGCATTCTTCTGCTTTGAGTTATGTAAGTATAGGAGACCCTACTTTCAGATTGCTACCATTCATCCTCCTGGTGTCTTAGATGGGCTGTCACTGTATATAAATTTATTTACTGTTAACCTAAGCAGCTGACTGTAACAGAGAGTAAAAGGAAGGACAAGAAATTTTAAAGTTTCTTCTCAAATGGAGAATTGGACGGACGAGTGAAAAAAAAAAAAATGCAGGGTTGTTTCCTAACAAGCAAAGCTCAACTTTTGCAGAAAGGTAGAAAATTATGCCCACTATCACACTGGAAGCCAATTAAAAAGCTCAGTAAAGGGCGCCTGGATGGCTCAGTTGGTAAGCATCCAACTTCAGCTCGGGTCATGATCTCACGGTTCGTGAGTTCAAGCCCCGCCATTGGACTCCATGCTGACAGCTCGGAGCCTGGAGCCTGCTTGGGATTCTGTGTCTCCCTCTCTCTCTGCCCCTCCCCCACTCACACTCTCTCTCTCAAAAATAAGAAAACATTTTTAAAAAATTAAAAAAAAAAAAAAAAAGCTCAGTAACTGCTAATCGAGCAGCTCCACGGGGCCCTGACAGTGGATTCAAAGCACAAGGCTACTTGATACAAAGGGCAGTGGCCTGGGACAAGGAGCTAAAACCTTCTGGATGGCTCCATTTATCTGTGGAGCCGTCTCTCTGGGATTCCCAGTTTGCATTTCTGCGGGGTCTTTGTAAGAAGAGCACTGGACAGGTTATCTTCATCCCCACGGATCCTACATCATTCATCACCACAGAGGGTGCCGTCTGTACACATCATGGAACATGGCTCCCCAAACCTGGACACTATAAATGAAACAAGAATCCCCATCTCTGCTTCGATGAGTAAGTATATCTGCTAAGGCAAATATTTGTTGATGAAGTTCACTCTCTTCCGCATTAAGGCTTGGGTGAGAAATCACTCAATGGGCAAGGATATTCAAAAGGTATTTACGTAGACGTCATGAAGGATTCTTCCGTACAAAGTAGGTTAGCGTACTTTCCCTATCCTACACCATTGCCGAGCCTTCTTTTATCCAATCATGAAAAAGAACAGATTTTGAAAAATTTTAAGGCATAAAATCGCCACTAAGAGAAAGGTTTAAATGTCATATCGACCTGAGTTCAAGTAATGGATCCATCAATTGTGAGCTTTGCGACCCTGAGTGAGTTATTTAACCTCTCTGATCCTTACTTTTCTCCACTGTTGGAAGAAGTGAAAAGCCAGGAGTTGACACCAGATCTGTCTTCAAAGCTTGTTCTTTTAACCACCACACTGGACTGTTCCAGACAGTTTAAACTGCACCTTGCATGTGGGAACGTACTACATCTCTGCAGGCTGATTGATTTATCTTCGGGAGTACCTTCTTCTATCAAAAGCCATGGCAGCTAAAACTAAACACCAAGGCTCAGGAGAAACAGCCTTCTTCGCTAAGTTTCACACATGCACGAGCTCAATCTTTGGGTCTGAAACACAGGAGCACCCCTCAACAGTAGTGAGACTGATAAATCTGTTCTGTTCACAGCACAGAAGACCACACTTCAATGCAGGTTAAGCAACTGTGTCAAAATCAGACATACCTCCAAAGCAAGAAGGTCTACAGTCTTAAGAGCTCGGATACAAAATTTTAGTTGAGATAGGAAATTTTCATGATTTTATCTTCTCCTGAGAGAGTAATAAGGCCTTTTAAAGAAACTTCCAACGTGAAATACACATTGCTAAGGGAGTCTGTCCAAAATAGGGTGGGGAGGATACTGACGAAGCAGGGCCCACTCACTTCTCCTGTTTCAATTCTCTAGAACACCATGAACTTTTGAGATCATCAATTGCAACCTGTCCATTACAACTGGACCACCTCCTGGAACATATCTTTCTACTTTGGACTGAAATCCAATGTAACACCTGTTAGCTTAATAGCCAACGGGTTAACTCTGTCAGCACCAATCATAATTCTTTCAAAACAAGTTTCCTCACCATGTGGGTTTTGCTTTTACAAACCTGTACTCTCTGCTTGCAATTTGAGCATACTTTCTTTTTCCATGGACTCTATCTCCTGGATTGCAATACCTAAGACCCATGCCCCTCCAAAAAACAATCAAACAAAGAAGCCTATGGTTATTTTATAGCCTCTTTTTAGTCCACAGGTCTATGCATATAAAGATCTTAAATTGGAAACTGTCTTTACTTTGGAACATTATAGAGTTTCCCCAACATTTCTGAAAGCAGGTTTAGACTGCCTGGCTTAGAGTTGCTAGATAAATACCATAAAGAAAAGGGAAGCATGACAATCTAGAGATGGCAGGCCTTGACTAAAAACATTCCAATTCAAAGCATTTTAAAATTACAGGTAGCGAAACAAAGCACAACTGAAAAGTTACACGTGGCCCTTGCACACTTTGGACAATAAGAGCTCCCACTACCCCACCCCACCCCCAACACTGCCCCACAGGATGACCCATCCTACAAGCAAAACCCACAGCATTGCTGGCTGAGGTAGCTGCTGGGAGTCAGGCTTCACGACCTTCTATGTCAAATCAGCCCTGCACTGCCTGGCTTCTAAGTGGAGAACTATGCTCCACTCTCTCGAGCCGCACACCGTCCGGACAACTCTCCTCCCACAAGGGCGATCCCAGTACTGCACCACACTCGGGCCATCCCGTATTCCTGTTCATCACCACCCACTGCTGAGATGGCTTCACCTTCCCCTTGGCCAAGCCAAATTGAATCCATCTTTAATCTTGTTCGTTCGTGTTTTGACTTTTTAAATCCGCACAAAGAGGACGGAAGTGGGATACACGCATGTGCCTTGGGGGACGGGTAAAGCTTCCTAGAGAGGTGAACAAGTGTGCATGGTTTAAAAGGAAGAACAGATGGGTGCCAAGTAGAGAAGGGGGAAAGCGCATTCCAGGTAGAAGGAACAGCATATGCAAAGTCTTGCAGGGACATGAGGCTGGGGACGTTGGCTGGAGTCAGAACATAGTCTTGTTTGCCTCACTGAAAAAAACAGGACTTGATCCTGGAGACAAAAGGAAATCAAAGGAGCTGATTTGGGTCAAGGTCGCTAATGAAGCCCATGTCATCCATGGAGTCTGCTCTTACCATGCAAGTAGTTCCTTCCCCAGCATTCCCACACCCCTTAACACCCATACCACACGATCAAGTGTTATTTCTTCCAATTCTTACAGGTATTTCAGTCTGTTTTCCCTGACTAGAGAGAATCCGAGGGCAGGGGCCTTTTATTTTTTTTTCACTTGTCTATCCTAATAATGCCTACGAGTGCTGAGCAAGTGAACGATCAGTAATTTCCCAGGACTAGTGAACTCGTATTCCTCTAGAGGATGGCTTAAGCACACTTCAGTTCCAGAGATAAGAGTAGGGGAAGCTCAAAACCAAAGTCACTACAGCCCTTACTATTGGCCACGAGCGACAGAATCCAGGACCACAAAACTTAACTTCAAGAGCAATTATACACTTGAATCTTTCCTCCATGAACCTGGACTAGCTCTGCTCCCTTACACAAGCTGACAGTCACTCTTATTCCCCCTGGGAATACTGGGCCAGAAGGGATAGGCATCAGCACATCTCTGGTTCTGAACATGCCCCCACTGACAGGGGGTAGGGGGAGACACAATCAATGCATTTAGGAAATGCATCTGGCCATGAAGTGAGAGTGTGTCTGTTCCTGTATGTAAATGCCAAGTTGCAGGAGGTTACCATAGCAACTCCAGCAGGGTGCTGCAGTGGGCAGCTTTGCATAGAGGTGCAGAAACCCCATTCTTTAACATCTGGTCTTTCACTGTGCACACTGGATCCCAGCAGGCTTTAGGCCCTGGCTTTGGGATTCTGCAAAAAAGGACATGAAAATTTTGAAGAACTGCTAGTCCAGTTTCCCATTTTTTATGCACCACACACAGCCCTCCTCATGCACAGTAAACACTGATTGTAGAGCCCAAATCAGGGCTCTTTAGAAACACAGAATTCCCTATATTCATTCTTGTATATTATGATGAACAAATTGTACTTGCACATCAGCATGACTTCCACACAAAATCTACAACCACTGAATAACCCGGCAATTTCTGTACACTTTAATGAGTAGCATATGCCCAGTGTCCCCATTCCCAGCCAGCCCCCAGCTTTTATTATGTTATTGGTATGTCTTTAATGCAAAAATAAATAATGCCATCCAGAGTGTAGGCTGGACTTAATGGGGTCAACTAAGCTGCACTCTAGGAAACGCAAACCAACTTTTCAAAGGATCGGGCAATTTCTGAAATTGCTTTTCTGTGGGGGTTGGAGAGTGGAGGTTTACTCACCCACTTCTTAACGCTTTCACTATGAAGAGCTCTCTGGCGAATAAAGAGCATGAGGGAGATGTTAGATGACATTCCACATGTGGCTGTCACCTACATATGGCCATCAGGAAGCCATGTTCCTACAAAGTGAACTCCAGCTGGTAGTACATTAAGTAGATGGAACAGCCTCCTGGACGGTTTCGTTGTTTTTCAGTTTTTGGATCTAAAGACGAACTTTGAATTGGGTTATCTCTGAATTCTCGCCTGGGCAAAAGAAGGATGATTTAGAGCATCACTAAAGAAATGGACTGCATGGTGGGCCTGCACAGCAGGGGAGACATACATCTGCACAGGGAGTAGGAAAAGAAATTTTGGTTAATGAAGTCACATGAACCTGTGGTGCTTTGCAAGATGCTGGAGCAGGACCACAATATCTTTGCAGCCTGGTAGTGAAAAAGAGGTGAATCAGAAATGACGTAGAGGTTCCAGGATCTGAAGGAGTTTTGTGGCCTAAGAAAATTAAAATAGGGGTACTGGGAGAGAGATGTAAACAAAGGAAGGAACGGAGAGCTCTTACCCAGGGAGATCATTCTAGGTGCAGGAACGTCTATGCCTACCTAAGGTAGCACTGGGAACAAAGAAGATGCCAACATTAAGAGACTACAGTCGGATGATTTCTTTATGCGAGGAATTGGGATGTGACATGGACATGTGGAGGTGGCTGGATGAGGACACTGTTGCACGTAGGCACCGAGGGAGGACTTGACAGGATGGACATCAGGGGTAGAGGAAACTTGAGTGTTCTGAAGGAAGGCCAGAAAGAGTGTCAGTAATCTGGTGAAAGATAAAGAACCCTCTCAGAGGGTGCAGCCTAGAGATCCAGCCGGTGCAATCCGGCCTGCACACGCCTGCCAAGGTGGGGGCCAGATACCTGTTTCTAACTCCCCCCAGGAAATGCCGTAGGTGTCCAGGGGGTGTGAAGCCAAGAACTGAGCATGTGGCCAGAGAGTGGGGAGAAGGGCTTATGGGAGTGGAGCTGGTAGCCTCCAAGAAGTGCTCTGTCAGTCTGCTCCTGAAGGAAAGCGGGGAGGTCAAGGCCGGGAAAGGTTTCAGAGAGACCCCTGCAACCCGCTTCCGTGGGGCAGGGCGGCCGCGGAGAGGTCGAGGGCCCGGCGTCCAGGTCGGAAGCGGGGAGAAGCCGGGGGCACGGAGGTGCCGGCCGGCAGGTGGGTGTGGAGGGCGGGCCGGGCGCGGGGCGGATCCAGGAGGTAGCTGTGGGGGAGGGGAGGTCGGCGGCTAGTGGGTGTGTGGAGCTAGGGGAGGTGGGGGGTGGGGGCGCCGGGCCGCGCCTCGGGCCGCCTCGACCTCCCCCGGGACTCACCCAGCACGAAGTAGGGCAGCTCCGTGTTTTCCAGGTCGTCCACCACGACCATTTCTCCCGGGAAGTCGTTGCGCACCGAGAAGAGGAGCTTGGGCTCGGAGGCCGAGGGGCTGTGCATGATGCTCAGGTCGTTCTCGCGCAGGAAGGGCAGCGCCGACACCGTGATGCTCTTGAGCTTGCACTCCAGCTCCTTGGATGGGTCCACGTCGCCGGCGGCCGTGGCCAGCACCGCCGCCGGCCCCCAGCAGCAGGCTAGCAGGGCGCAGAGCCCGGCTAAAGCCATCTTGAGCCCCGGCCGCCTTCCTCCGGCGCCGCGAAGGTGGGGGAGGCGGCGAGCGGGCGGGAGCGAGCGAGCGCGGGAGGCGGGGGAGGCTGCGGAGGGACGTGGAGCCGGGAGAGCCCAGCTCCGCGGAGCCAGACGCCGCGCGCCGTGCGCGGGGCTTGCGCGCTGCTGCCCGGAGCGCCCGCGTTCTTTGTTCCTCGCAGCTGCTTCGCTGGGGAAGGGAAGGGGGGGAAGGAGGAGAGAAGGGAAGGAAGGACGTCGGAGGAGAGAGGAAGGGAGCTGAGGATTCTAGGGAATCAGGTCAGCCCCCAGCAGGCTGCCGGTGCTGCCGCCTTTCTCCTCCTTCGCCTCCCCCGGCACGAGCACGCTCTTGGCTAGGAACTACCTGCACAGCGTTTTTTAAAAATCGGTCTTTGCAATGCAAAATCTTCCCTCTCGCATCATCATCCGGATGGCTCGGGAAGGGCACTCAGGCACACACCTTAAAAGGCGTTTCCTGAGAGCAGGTGGGGGGGGGGGTCTTTCTAGATGCAAATGAGCCCCCCGTTATCTTGTCGGTGTAGGTGGCCCCATTCTTTTTTACCCACTGTTTGTGCAAATATATGTTGGATAAACGGGTGCTGAGAAATATGGACGTATATATTTTTACTCAGCACTACTTTGCAGAAATATTTAGAGGAAATACGTGGGTTGTAGATATCTCAAGAGGTAGATGTGAACAGCAAAACAAAGCCAATGCACTGTATACAGTGAAGCTGAAGACCAGAAGTTTTATTGGCGATTTTTCTCTCCTTTGTTCCATTTCTGTTACAAATGTTATCTCTGGTAACCAGTATAAAAATGATGTGGGGAGTGCTATAACTTACAGAAAAAGTAGAACTAGCTGGAAGAAATTGTTGAGCCTTTAATTTTAGAGAATCCAATAAATAGATCAGAGCTGGAAGCACATGTGGAAACAAAGTGTCTTAAGTACCCCTAACGAATTGGAACGGAATAAAGGAATGTCCCTCCGGTATGGACCAAGTCAGTCCCAGCCCCATCAGAAGTAGAAGAGTGTAGATAACGGCGATAACCCATATAAGGTGTGTTTCCATTAGTGCTGGGCAGTGTTGCCTTAACAAAACAATGACTATATGCAATAAACCGTGATAGAAGAGTGAAGTTTGTGTGTGCTGGAATCTGATGTTTTACTGAACTTTCTCTCACGTGATAACCAATAATTTCTTTTAAAAGTTTGCCCCTAAAAAAAAAAAAAAAAAAAAAAAAAAGTTTGCCCCTCCATCATTTATTCAATGCTGCTTAAATAGTGTTGTAAGTCTCCTATAGGTAGTTCCTGCTCTCCAGGAATTTAATGCACCTCACTCTCCAAAGAGGATCCCCATTTTAGAAACAATTTCATTCTCACTGTACCTGGTGTTAATGTATTGGCATATATGAATGTATGTCCTTTAAAAGAAAAAAACAACAACTTTTGCCACATATGTCCCGTGGCTACTCTAGTTGATGGATGAGAATAGAGAAAATGAGCCATGTTCAAGGGGTGAAAGACCTGTTTAGTATGAGAAAAAGAACAAAAATACTTTATTACAAGTTGTCTTTTGAATCTGATAAGCTGAGAACCATACTCTGAGAACTAACCACTGCAAAAAAGATTGTCAGCTAATGATCTTCCCGAAACGCATCCTCTTCATTACTTCCCTAGGAGGTACTGAGGAAGAGAAAGACCCTGTGATACCTTTTTTCCTACTCTCCCTAGCATAAAAAACACTATTGAACTTAGTTATGCGAAGTTTACCATTGAAAAACTAGAGTAGATGCCAGGAAAACATACTTAGTCATAAAATGTGAGAAATGGCATAAAACTACCAAATCATCTGTTAGTTCAGTCTCTCATTTAACACAGGAGGCACTTGAGGCCAGCGAAATAGGTGATTTGCCCAAGATCAATCTAAGAAGGGGTGGAGCTAAGACCGCAAAGGAGACTTCTTTGCCTAATGCTCTTTCCACAACAGTTACATTACACTTAGGTGCACCCATGGATTATCATATCACAGTAATTCATTCAGTAAACATTTAGGTACCTACCATATGCTGGGCATTAGGCTAGGCACAGACAGATTCTAGAGGAAAAATACTCCTGCTTTTGAGTACCATATAGTCTATTTGAAATCCTTTTTTTTCTAATTTTCTAAAGTGTCGAGTCACTTTAGAAACCCTATGTGAACCGTTTTGGGTTGATTTTCTAATAAGTCAATATCTAGTATTCTTTGCCTATCTACAGTCATTTTTACACGGTTTCCTACTCACATTTACAAGAAAAAGTGTGTAGAGTAAATGGTCATTGAAAAAAATGAGTATTGAATTGGAAATAGTTGGAAGTTGTTGACTCAAGCCTTTATAGACCTCTTGTCTTTCTCTATGGAAAGATCAGACAAAAGAACTGTACAAATAAATTGAGGTCAGATTTTTTCAGGGCACAGGATTCCTGTAAACATAGATACAATGTCACATGGCCTCCTCTTAGAGAATTAAATACCTAGAGATAGGGGAAAGGTTGAAGTTCACAAAAGCTAGACCATCTGTATCCTGTGATGTTTTCCATTTAAATGGAACTGGGAGAAACTTGTAAGCATCTCAATCATTACCTTTGTGTACAGGCAACATGATGTAGTGAAACAACAGGTTGGGATTCAAGTCTAGAGTCTGTAATTTGCTTATTTGGAAGTGAGATTGGGCCATTCTTTTTTTTTAATGTTTATTTATTTTTGAGAGGACGGGGGGTGGGGGGGAGGACCAGACAGAGAGGGGGAGACACAGAATCTGAAATAGGCTCCAGGCTTTGAGCTGTCAGCACAGAGCCCTATGTGGGATTCAGACTCTAGAAGGGCAAGATCATGACCTAGGCCAAAGTCCATGCTTAACCACCTGAGCCACCCAGGCACCCTCAGATTGGACCATTCTTACCTTCTGTGTCCCCATCAGTGAAATGGAGTCCGTGATCTCTGCCCACACCACAAGCCACAGATCAGTGCAAATACTTATATTCACCAAGTTGTATTCAATAGCAGGTTCTGTTAATGTCTAATCTATCCCCTCTCCCCTAACAATACACATATGCATTCCATTCCAATCAAATTAAAGCCTGTTTTCCATTTCCAGTCCTCCCATGCCATTTGGTCCAACTGGGATGCACTGCTCTGTGTTCTCCAGGTCGTGTCTCATCTCCACAGACCAATCTCCAGCCTCATCTACGTAGTGGGTCCTTCTACCACATTCTTGTCTCACATAGCTCCTCATAGAGAGCATTTAAATGCATGTACTCTCCACCTTACAAGGCCCAGGGCCACTGCCTAACATAATGTCTTGCATTGGATATTCCTGTTTGCAAAATAGAAACATACATACTTTTTAGAGTAGTGAGAAGAAAATGAGGCTATGTATCGAAAGGATCTGACACATTTTAGGCATTTTAGTTAGTGTTCAGTAGTGTGATAGCCTTTGACCTTATTTCTTTATTCAATTATTGCAGATAGAAAGTAAGCTTCAGAATCTCCTTCATGAAATGGTCTCCCTTGTAGTAGCCAAAAGCAAAAGAAGTGATTTACACTCTTGGTGTATACCAAGGGTAAATGACTGCATGTGTTCACCAAAAGAAATGTACGTGAACATTCATAGCAGGTTTACTTTTAATAATCAAAAAAAAGGGAATCAAAAAATGTGTCATTAGGAAAATAGATACATGGCTTATAGTCACACAATGGAATACTATACAACAATAGAAAATACACAAGCAGACACACGGATGAGTCTCACAGACATAATGATAAGCAAAAGAAATCAGACACAAAAGTAGGCATACATGCAGATTCTATATTTATGAAATTCAAGAAAACGTAGCCATCAGTCTTTGATGATGGAAATTAAAATAGCGATTATCTCTGGGGTGAGGAGGATTTTGACTGAGAAGTGCAGACAAGCTTCCGGGGTGCTAGAAATGATGTAGATAGTCATTGTGGATGCATATATAGGCAAAAATTCATCAAACTCTACACTTGTGGAGTTTTTAATGTATATTATACCTCATTAATTTTTTTAACATGGCTTAGAACTCTATACCTACAGTAAGAAGAAGGAAGGTCAAACCTGTATAATAAGATACAGAGGAGGTGAAAGTGATGGATGGGTGGGGCTAAGGGGGGGGGGACCATAGGAGAAATAGTTCTAATTTTTCCCCATTCATTCAGAACATCTGGCTCCTTGATGCTTTTTAGCTAATCCTGATGTGTACTACTTGGGCATTCATTAAACCTCTGCTTTCTTTTACTTTTTTTCTAGTTTTTTACAAAATAATCTTTGATGTCGCTCTTCATTCAAGGAAGCTAAATAAAAACACTTATCTCCCTTTCTATGTTTTTTTTTTTCTTTCTCCCTATTTTCCCCACCACAAGACTTGGTGTGAACTCCCCAAATTCCTTTGCCAGCTCCAGCCCCTAGCTCTTCTGTTGAATTGGATTTTTCTTTAACAATTACTCTCCCATGCTCTTGCCAAAATTTAGTGGAGTATGTTAGTTAGCTGGACATAAATCAGCTGTGCATCCCCATTAGGACGTCAAGAATCTATTTCACACTCTTTGATCCAAAGTTAATAATTTTTTTTCCTTAGTCTTGCCTTTTCTCCCTCCCCCCACCAACCCCTCAATTCACAGGCTCAGCAACAGCACCTGCTTCACAGAAACAAGGCTGGTCCTGTTCTGATTTCTTTAGTCTTCCTTTAAAAACCAAATGGAGATCAACAGTCCCTCTTCCTGACACACACTGAAGCAAAAAGAGACACACAGAAGGAGAGCACCAAAGGCAAAACAATTCTCTTTTTTTGGAAGCAGGACATTTTTCCCCTTTAATCTCTTCCCAGAAACCTGAAGTTCTCCTCTTTGCCTTTGTCTTCACAATCCTGGTTTTGGGGACAGAACGTTTCTTGATTTAGCTGTTCAGAGTCTCTCTCTACTCTTCTTACTGAGTTCCTGCTCTTTTTCCCTCCCTCTCTCTCTCTCACATCTCTGGGTGTGTGTGTGTGTGTGTGTGTGTGTGTGTGTGTGTGTGTGTGTGTGTGCGCGCGCGCCTGTGCGCGCGCGCACTGTAAGATAAGTATTTCTCACTTGGGGGCTCATTTCTAATTAAGCAATTCAGGACCAAGAGGCTAAAATGCACAAAACAACTGAATAAAACCTCAAATTAGAAGGAAAATGGCTCAAATGGGTCCCTATCTCTAGGAGTTCTAGTTAAGCGAGCAAACAAAATGGTCTGGGACAAATGATTATTGTAACTCAGGAAGATTAGAAGAAAATGTAATTAGCTCCCAGCTTCTTCCTGTTCCGCGGCCTTCTTACACCCTCCAACTCCCCAGCCAGCCGAGAATTTATCCAAGGCTTCGTAACCCACACCAAAAAGTCCCTGCTGCAAAGCCGGGAGGGTTAACAGAGCTGGTACCCCAGCCTGCCAGCTAACCAAAGGAGACAGCCGGTGAGACTCCGAGCCCGCCCCCTGCCCAGCCGCCCAGCCAATGGGCACCTGTGGGGAGTGTGGCGCTGTGTCTCATTGGCCGCCAACCTACGTGCATAAGAAAGAAAGAGAGGGGCTGGTAGGGCAGCATTGTTATCTTAAGACACTCATCTGGTGTCTGAGTCTGCAGGTGACACTGCTTAGGTACGGAGCGCGGAGTCGGAGCAGGGACGCGCCTGGGCTGCAGCCCTGGGATGGAATCCACCTGCCTCGGAAGCTGCTCGCGGCTGCTCCGGCAGCGCCTCCGCTGAGCTCGGAGGCTCCCGTTAACACTTGCCCAGGGACGTGCACCTGCCTTACCGCGCGAGCGCAGGGGCAGGTCTGCAGGCGGCCGGCAGAGCAGTGGAGCCGGAGGAACTGTCTTCGCGCAGGTGCAAGGCAGTGATTTCGGGAGAAGGAGCGGGCGGGTGAGTCTCTTTAGAGTTGGAAGGAAAGCAAGATCTTGGGTTTCTCTTCCGTGGAGGGACAGGGGACTCCCCCAGCTGGGTTTTGCACTTTCCTTCCCTCTTCCACCCGCGTGCGCCCCGGCCTGGCGCTGAAGCCCCACTTCAGACATGCTTTGGGCGACAGGGACCCTCGCTGCTCAGCAGGAAGGCAGCAGGCAAGTGGTCTAACGGCGGCGGCGGCAGCAGCAAAGCGGGGAGCAAGAGAATTATTTGAAAAGAGACATCCGCTCCCTCTCAAACGCTGAGGGGGAGGCATTCGCGTTTCCCCAAATGAGAAAGAGCCACAAGAAATCATGAAGTAAAAACTTTGGAAAGCTGCCACTGGAGATGTTGCACAAAACCCTGGAATCTTTTAGGAGTCTCCTCCCAGTCGGTGGAGGTTTGGGGAGCAGCTGATACAGCAAGGAGGGCTCTTGCAAGGATTCAAGGTAACAGTGCAGGGTTTTGGTAATATTTCTCTCTTCCCTTTTCGTTGTCCTTCCGTGTGTCCCTTGGTAAATGGATCATTTCGCCCTCCTACCACCCTCTTGCCCAGGTGCCTGGCAGTTAGAGGGAATGATCCCACCTCTTAGTTTCTGCCTTGTGGAGCTGAGCAGTGGACTTTGGGGTTTAGCAGGGGATCGCCCTGTTACTGCCTCCCTGGTGTTGCATGGCTGTCACAGGGCTTGGGCACTCTGCCTGACCTATATTGCTTTTGCTTGGTTTAAGTCCTCAAAGTTAGCGCAACTCCCATTAGCGTCAGAAAATCCAATCGGGCTGGATAATTGCAGAAGATGACGGGGACTTTCGCCTGCTCAGCGGCTGCTGGGCTGAACTGTATAGGCTGTTCGCTGTGTTTGGGAAGGGCCCCCAATTGCTGAGGGTGTGATGCATGGTACATCTATATTCACATGCTCCTAGAGCTGGAAGGATTCACATGCTCCTAGAGCCCGTGGCATGTCGGTTAGCAGCTTCTTTCTCCCAGGCACATGCAGCCAAGAAAAAATTTCTGAAGAGTGCAACCCTGTGGGTTGCAAATAGTCTCCCCAGGGTGGTGGCAGAGCCCCATCGATTGAGTGGAGCCTGGCAGCACGCTGGAGATACGGGGAGAGAGCGGTGCTGTGCTGGGAAGGAGGGGTAGGCTGAGATTATAGAGCGATCCCTGTCCCTGGTTCTGTGATCATCTGGGTCCACAGTCTGGTGCTGCCTATGGTATGTGCGTGTGTTTATGTGTGTGCCTGTGCTCACAGCCGTATGCAGGAGGCAAGCTGCTGCCCAAAGAACCACGCGTGCACAGCTCTGCCTAGGAGAGATGCCTGGAGTGTTCCTTGCTAGTAAGAGCGTGAACTTGGGAGCCGTGGTTCCGGCCCGGAGGACTTTTCTCCTCACCAAGCAGTCCCTCTGCATGGTACATATTTATCCAGGGTATATAGACCTAAGCCAAATATTAACTAATAATCAAGCTAATGCACTGTAACATGATTGAACAGACCCCTCTGTAAAGACCTGTGTGTGTGTGCTCTTCTTAGCCCTGGGAGCTGGGTGCCCGGAGCAGGAACAAATGTTTTGTTAAAAGGGTAGCAATTGTAACAGGCTATGTGTATGGCTGGATAATCTGGGCCTTATTCAGCAGGAATAATGATATGTCCGCGTAGACCAATCAAGGAGGATAAAAGCTTTATCATAAGTCAAGCATTTCTGCCTCTGTCCTTCTCCACACATGTGCGTGTGGAGGGGACACTCTTTCTGACCATGTTCTCTAGGATGCATATAATGCCAGTATTAACCGAGCAGCTAAAGTATTTTACAGAATCCCCTGGGGGGCAGTCTGCTGACATCAGGCAACAGCAGAGTGATGCTGGAGTTGGTGTGTTTTCCCTCTTGATTTCACACAGTTGTGTGTATGTTATTCGTTTGAAGCAGGACCCTCCGGAGTTCCCTCTCACTCCCAATAAGTTGTTTTGCAGCACTGGAGACATGACCAAGCAAGGCTGCCACAGTGATCCTGAAATCTTAGCAATATCATAGCTGCTGCTCACTCTGGGGAAGGATGCATGCTTTGCTTCTTTCAGGAGGGATGAGATCTGGTAGGCGCAGAACATAGATGCTATGAAATGTTTGAGGGAAAGGAAGCAGATGTCAGACCCCGGTCTTCCCTGCTGGGGGCGGGGGGGCGGTGGGGACTGGATCTAAAGGGCTTCACAGCTGGGCAGCAGCCATGGAGAAGACAGAATCATCCTTGACTCTTTCTTCTCCCTCCTCTCCAAAAATGGGGCTGGCTTTGTCTCCCAGAATGGAGTGATGTACACTGCAGTGTGGGCACCAGGAAGGAGGAAAGGAAGGAAGGACTGGGGAGGGTGCTCTACCAGCACTGGGCCAGGCTCAAGGATGGGGGCAGATCATCCTCTGGGCGTTCCCTTCTGGCCCTACTGACAGGTTGTTTACTGAGCAAGGCCAGAGGGCACAGAACATCCCTGCGTCATCAACTCCTTCTGATCGCCTTTCCCAAGGCACAGGCTGGCCACCGGGGAGCACCACATAAGAGATCCCTTCTGAGACGGTGCTCCAGAATCCCTCCCTAGCTCACAAACAAGAGGTAATCTGGAGGGACTTGAGACAGCTGCGTGGGCACTTTCTGCTGACGGGGATGCTTAGTGTCGAGGTTTCCTGGTTAGTGTTTTGTTTTCCCCACTGTGCAGTGTATTTTTGGCGATTCAACTCTTTCTCTTAAATAAGAAGAGCTTGTATCCGTTTTACAGTGGCATCCTTTTCCAATGGGCCAAGAGCATTTCAGGGAGCTCATCTAATTAAGCCTCGCACAGCTGATTGTCTCACTTATCTTTGATGACCCTAAGAAGTGGAGCTTTCCTTCTTGGAAAAGCAAGGGCCGAGAACCTTGGAAGGATGAACTGCTTTACTTGGGGTCCCATGGAATGGGGTCTGGGGCTCAGCCCTCCTGGACCAACCCCAGACTCCCCCGACTTCTCCTAAGGAATGGTTTCATCTCGGTAACTGAGATTTCATTCGATTGCTCTGTGCTTCACAGGAATAGGAAGTGGCAGTGACGTAGGGCTTTGCCTCCAGCCCTGACCTAAGCGCTGCGAGGGATAAAAGTCTTAGAAGACCTTGCCTTGGCCCTCAGTGATCTTACAGTCTAGTTAGGAAAAGAGGCTACATCTGGGAAAAAGATTAACGACAATATACATTCTCAACAGCAGTTCAATACAAGAGATTCATGAGGCTGACCTAATTAATCCATGATTGATTTGTACAGATAACGAGAGCTATCAGTATTCCGAGGAAGGAGAATCTGAGTTGTGCCATGGGGGACGGGGTGGGATTTGCTTGGAGAGGAAGAAATGGAGAAAGGATTCCAGCTAACAGAGATGCCAACTGAGGCATAGTTAGAATGCTGGAAATTTCGAGGCTTGCACGTTTCCTTGGGGTTTACCCTGGGTCATTTCTCCCTTGGATCCTGGAAATACCATACACCTGAGTTAATTACTTAAAGCATCTATTGGCCTAGAGGAAGCTACTCTCAGACATTGGATACCTCATTAGGCGTTGAAAATTACCTAGCCTTCCAACCACCCTCAAGTCTAATCATACATGATGAGAAAAATAATGCTCAAGGTCAGGGACCTTATCAACATTGTATCAAAATTTTCGGTTGAAGATATTGGGGAAGAATCAGGCAAATTTCAAGAAAACAGAGAAATCTCCTCGTGGTTTAGAAACAGAATCTCCTAAGAGAGAGTCTCGATTTTCCTCCATTTCCGATTTCCCCACCCAGATGTCCCTATTGGGGTTTAGTTGAAACTGGCAAAATGCCAAAGCCCTTAGGCATTTAGCATTGAGCAGAAGATTTTCAATCTTAAGATTCTTGAGCACACCCATGTGCATAACCTCTTGCCTTCCCTCCTCTTTCCCTTTTAATAAAACATATGCTGTAGCCGTCACAAAGGAGGAGGCCACAGAAAGCAGGAGGGTGGGGCACAGAACCGCCCGCAGCTGTACCGGGTGCTGTGCTGCTCAGCCGAGCAGGAGAGGGAACCAGGCAGGCTGCCAGCCTGGGCAGCTTCAAGGAAGGGCCATGGGCTGCAGACTGCCAGGAGATGGCTGTGACCAGTCAGCCACACAGTTTGCTCCAGCAGCGAGCCTTGTCTCCTAGAGTAAAGGTCAAGGCAAACCATAGGTTCTGTGAGAGAACAACCACACTATTCATTGGTCTGCACTTGGCTTGAGACATCTATTCACCCTGCATGTCACTTGTTGCTTGGGTGGCCCCATTCCAAGATGGAGGCAGTTCCTAACAGGCACTGAGAGTAGAATGACCTACCTAAAGTCACACCATAATTGCCCTCAGGTCAAGAGGAAAATCCCCAGAACTTAGTTTGTGGGATCCCTTAGCCCCAAAGGGGCTGTCTGAGGACAGTCCTAAAGGATGTTTACTTTCTGTTTAAAATCTTCCCTTAGGCCTCCCTGTCGCCTTTGTTTTCTGTGTTCAGTGATCAGGCAGCTGGACAGTGGGTCTGATGCCTTTTTTTCTGTTCAAGAAGTATCCATGCCATGTCGGGGGCCAAGGCAGAGGTCCAGGCCCATGGGTGTGTGGGGAATGGTTGTGGGGTTAAAGGCTTTTCTCTTTGGAAGTGAAGAGAGGCCACTCACCTATGCTTCGGACTGGGGGCTGCGGTGGGTAGGGATCATCTGGCCAATGAGAATGCTGGTTGATCTCTTTTGAGATCTTTACTCTGCCACGCAGACGGAGATAAACTTGAGTAACGTCATTACAGCATGGAGTCTTCAACACCCAGTTCTATCATCCCTTTTCCTGGAACCCATGTGGAATGCAGATATGTCTGGAATGCAGGGTTGAGCAAGGGAATGGGCAATTTCACACCTCACAAGACTGAGTTCTAATCTGCACTGTGCTCCTCATACAGTAGCCACGGGCCACATGTGGCTCTCGAGCACCTGAAATGCGTGCTGTGAGTATAAAGTGCATACTGAATTTTGAAAACACGGTTTGAAAGAAAGAATGCAAAGTGTCTCATCACTAATTTTTAATATTGATTACCTGCTAAGATGATAATCTTCTAGATAGCTGGGGTTAAGTAAAATTTATTGAGATTAGGTTCACCCCCATTCTTTGTGCTTCTTCATGTGGCTACGAGAAGAGTTGAGATTGTGTACGTGGCTCACATCACATTTCTTTTGGATGGTGCTGGGCCAGGGGCTGTAGAGTAGTGTCAGGTAATGTAGACAAAGGACAGAGGCGTGAGATAAGAGGAGCCAGAGACATGAAGAGAAAGAACGTGGAGGGAGCGATGCCAAGCAGCCCAGGGGGCCTCAGGGTGTGTATTTCTGAAATCGAGAGTCGAGGAGGACACACGCGGCTTCCTTTGATTTACATTTGAGGGGCACCTCATCGACTATGATTCAGCCCACCCAAAGCATTTACAGAGCACTGCAGCCCTCATTTGACATTCAAACAACTCACAGATGACAGACCTGGTCATTTTATCCTAATGTTTTTGAGTTTCAGCCTGACAGTGGAAATAACCACGGAGATTATCTTGAGGGTTTCACCCCAAAGTGTGAGGACACAGCAGCTGGGACCAGCTAGGCGTGTTTGCTTTTCATATCTCCGTCTTTCTTCTCATCTCTACCACGTTATCATCTTTCCTTGGGAGAATTTTCCTTCAAACCAGATATGTTGCTCGTGTGGTAGGGAGAGAGAAGGGTCACTGCTATGTGTTCAGTATTCTTTTGTGGACCTATCAGTAAGAAGACTGAGGGGGAAGGCATCATGATTGAATTTTGTTTAATAATTACAGATTTAAACGTTATAATTCACTCATTGTTATCATTGTTCTTTTTTAACATTTTTTTTTTTATTTTTGAGAGACAGCACGAGTGGGAGAGGGACAGAGAGAGAGGGAGACACAGAATCCCAAGCAGGCTCCAGGCTCCAAGCTGTCAGCACAGAGCCCGACACGGGGCTTGAACCCACGAACTGTGAGATCATGACCCGAGCTGAAGTCGGATTCTCAACCGACTGAGCCACCCGGGCGCCCTTCGTTGTTATTGTTTTATTATTTTTAATTGCAGTGTGGTTTGGCGACAACTCGAACTCCACAAATTGCTCAGCATTTTATAGTTTACAAAGTGTTTTCCAAGCTTTCTCTCACCCGATTCTCTGATTTTCCTTTCAAAGTTTTCCATGATCTGTCCCCAAACTACCTTTGTTAATTTATTTTCTAATCCTTCTCTTGTATGCGTTCATTCAGTCTTGCTTAGTCAAACTGGTCTACTAACTGTTCTTCATGGTTAACCGTGTAAAGTAGGGCTTATTACCTCTCCGAGCCTCCGTTTCATCATCTAGAAAATAAAAAGGAATAATGCTGCATCTCTCAAAGTGTTGTTCTAAATGTTAGACAGGACAAATTACATAAGGTTCCAAACACAGTTCCAGGAACATGGTTGATGCTCAACACATGTCAACCTCCTTTCCTACCAAAGGTCTTCGCTTTGATATTGCCAAGATTAAAATGTCCAAAGGTGAACTCACTATGTACAAATTTCACACATAAAATGAGTCCCCTCTCTGAATTCCCTGCTTTGGCTAAAGGCTCACCCAAACCCCCAGAGGCACAATTAAGAAATACAGGTTGTCCTGGGTTCCACTTCCTCTCACAAAGCCACCCACATCCAATCAATCCCAGAGGCCTGACAAGGTCTACCTCCTACTGGTTTCTCAAAGCCACCCTTCCCTCCACCCTCACCCCCCCACCCCACTCTTTTGTCAGGCTCTCATTCCTTCTCATTTGGAGTTTCCCAATGCTCTGTCTCCCTGTTTCATCTCTTAAAGCCTAACCAGTCCAGTCTCCTCCCTGCAGCTAGGGCAAACTTTCAAGATGGTAAACTTGAGTACGCTTCTCCCTAATTGTAATCCTCCACTGCAGTCAGGGTAAGACCCTAATGTCTTCACATGACAAACAGGAGATACTTCACAAGCCGGCCTAGCAGTCTCCCCATGCCTCTGTCCACGCCCCGCTTAGCACTCCAGCTGCCGGAAATGACCGACAGGACCATTAGGTGTAGCTGTGGTTCTCCTGCAGGACCATCCCCTGACCTGTCCTGCTTCTCCAGGGTTTCAGACCTTCAAGACTCTGTCAAGATGATCTCTTCTGTGAACACCTCCATGAGATTCTGAGAAAGAATGAATTCCCTCCTCTTCTGTACTTGTACACATTTCACTCAAACTGTCTTTTTGTGCTGTACCCATCGCACTATCATGAGTTGTTTATGTGGCCATCTCCTGCACTTAACGGTACGGTTGGGATTGGCTTTCAAAGACGTATTTCTCAGAAAATATTTATTTAGTATATTATTAGGTATATGTGCCACGTATTCTTCTTAGGCACTGGGGATTCCACAGAGAACAACAGACAAAATCTCTGCCAGCAAGTTGCTCACCTTCCAGGGGGAAGATAGGGTAAGAATCGTAATAATGATTATTATTAAGATTGCTGATAATAGCTAACAGTTGAATAGCACTTATGTGTCAGGCATTGCCGAAAGCTTGACATACATTAACTCGTTTACTTCACCTAAGGATCCTATAATTCTCATTATGATAAGTCCTACATTCCCATTTCATAGATGATGACTTGGAGGCCCAGCGAGGTTAAACATTTCGTCCAAGGTCACACAGTTAGTAAAGGGGGTATTTCGTGTTCTAACCCAGTTTCGATTCTGAACCTATATTGTTTCTTACTGTGGTATCCAGAAAAAATAGACATATAAACAAATAAATGAGATCATTTCATGTGTTGGTAATGAAGATTATTAAAATGGAGTATTATAAGAGTGAGTGAGGTGGTGGTCAGGGAGGGTCTCTTCAAGGAGGGAACATTTTTTATTATTTTTTTAATGTTTATTTTTGAGAGAGAGAGAGAGGGAGACAGAGCATGAGTGGGGGAGGGGCAGACAGAGAGGGGGACACAGAATCCCAAGCAGGCTCCGAGCTGTCAGCACAGAGCCCGACATGGGGCTCGAACTCACAAACCACGAGATCATGAACTGAGCCGAAGTCGGATGTTCAACCAACTGAGCCACCCAGAGCCCCAAGGAGGGAACACATTTAAATTGAAACCTGATTGTCAATTGAGGAAGGTAGAAATCCCAGGGTAGGGAAGGATCAGGAGAAAAGAAGTTGTATGCTGTTTGTAATCCAGGCTCTAGCTGCTGTGATGTCCACTGCTGGTGGTAGGCACTCAGTCCTGAGTGGTCTTGGGGAGTGACAAATTGTCCAACTGTTCCCCAAACCTCTGCCATCAGTCCACCTGTCCCTTCTGTTCTTTTGGTTTAAAACATATCTCACAAGGCGTCTGGTTTGCTGCTCCCCAGAAAGGTAGAAGGTACAGGGACACACACACACACACACACGCATCCCCGCTCTGCTGAACCACTTTATTTCACTTCTCTCCTGTGAATGACGTATCACTCAGAACCTTAGTGAAGTGACAGGCACAGGCACAGCGAAAAGGCTGGAGACAACCCAGAGGCATGAGCAAAAGGGGAAAAGAAAATTATTTTTTAACAAGACGAGAAGTGACTTGGACTGGCGGGAGAAAAGGGAATTGGATCAGGGAGGGGCGTGCAGGGTGGGGGGTGCTCTGTTTCCTCACCTGGGTGGTAGTTTGTGTTACAGTTTTTCATATGTGTTTTATGTATATCCACATGTATATGTATACACACATATATACACAAACACACATATATATTTATATACAACACACTACATATATATACATATATATCTTCTCTATGAATATTTCTCATAATAAGGCTAAAAAAAATTGGTGGGACAAGTTCATACCTATTTAATGTACATCCAAAGCCTACTTTATGACAAACATTGTACCAGGCTTGTTTTTACTTATATTGTTGTATTTAATTTTTTAAATTTATTTATTTTGAGAGAGCGAGTGGGGGAAGGGCAGAGAGAGAGGGAGAGAGAGAGAATCCCAAGCAGGCTCCTCACTGACAGTGCAGAGCCTGATGCGGGGCTTGAACTCACAAACCTGAGCAGAAACCAAGAGACGCTTAGCTGACCGAGCCACCCAGGTGTCCCTAATTTTTATTACCGCCTTTATGAAGTAAATATCATTCCTGTTTACAGACTGAAAAATAAGGAGGACAAAGAACAGAGGAGTTGCCATTGAGACCCAGGGCTCTCGCCCCCTGCACCATGCCCTCTACCTTTTGCACAGGAAAACTCCAAGGGTCAGCAAGGTGGGGAGGAAAGGCCCCTGATTTCTGGGTCAGGCAAACTTGGGCTTCAGTGTAATCTTGGCCACTCACTAGCTGTTTGAGCTCAGATACATTTCATAACCCCTCTGAGCTTCAGTATCCCCATCTAGTGCAGTGGAGACAGTAACCCCTTATCTGCACAAGTATCATGATGATTGAAGAGGATTGAAAAATATCAGCAAAGTGTCTGCTACACAATGGGCACTCAAAAAATGGCAGCTACTGTGTTCGTGTCCTGAAGTATTAAAGCTCATCAGACATTGACTTTCGTGGAGAGCAATGATGGCATTTAGCTGCGGTCAGTGGGAGTCAGGTAGTATATGCTGTTAGATGCCAGTGAGTCAGGAACTTCCGGGCAATAGTACTATATGCCAGGCAGCATGCTAAGTGCTTTCCAGGCATTGTCTCATTTAATCATCCTACACCCCTCTGAGAAGAGTTGTTCTCTTCTGTTTGTAGATGAGGACATTAAAGTTCAGAGAGATTAAAGAGCTAATCCAAGGTCACACCACTTGGAAGTGGCAGAGCCTAGTTTTGAACCCAGGTCTGTCAGGTCCCAGAGCTCATGCTCTTCCACATTGGGCTTTGCAAAGTGATCACGGTCTTAGGTCATGTCCGGGGGAAAGGGCACATTTGTGGTCAAGGTAAGGGTATCTGTTCCAAGGTCTGGGCTAAATCGGTCAGGAGTGGACTGGAAGCACTGTTAAACCCTTAGGGGATTTGTGGGGCAAGCCAAGAGTTACTACACGTTCAAAAATGCTGTCAAGTTTCAAGTGCAATGCCTTACACATCGGGGGTATTTTGTATGTGCGGGCTGAATATTTCAAGTACCTGTGTTTCTGAATACAGGTGTCGTTCCATTTTCAAAAGAGCAGGCAATTTTAAAACAAATAAAATGAATCGAGTCCCTAGGCTTGGAGGAAAAGTTTTCCCTGAATTATGCAAGGACATATTAGCAGTGGTTTTTAACCTTTAAAGAAGGAGACGAGTCTAATCAAATAAACCCTTACCCAGAACCCCAATAGATGAAGCAGATAAGAGTAGAGTTCCCTGATTGGAGCAGGTCTGGGGACCTGGAGCTCCCCCACCTGTCACCTGTCACTTGTCTTTTCTCATCTGCATGTGGTCCTTGAGGAACATCCTTGGGACCTAAAGTCTGTTCATGGTACGCTGCAAACCACTGCACTACAGAATTCCTTTAAAAAGCAAGACTTGGCGATTCATGTAAAATAATGGGTGACATATTGAAATTGATTTTAAAATAGGAAACTCTCACCAGCCCCCAAACACCTGTGAATTGACTAATGACTGTTGTTCATTCTTGTTCTGGATTGAAGGTGCATGAAATTCGACGCGTAGAAATAAAATGTCTGCTTTGAGTCAGGCACGGTGCTAGTCACGGTATCACTGGCCGTAAGTTCAGTTTAACAAATCCCTACAAAGTAGATATTATTCCCATTTGGCAGATGAGAAAAAATAAGTACAGAGAGGTTAAGTCAATTATCCAAGATCTCACAGCTAGTGAGTTGTGGAGTGGGGCTTCAAACTCAAGTCATAGGATGGATTAGAAAGCCAGAGTATAGCCGCGAACCTGAAGCCTCTGCAAGAATGGATCAGGAGTGATACTGCCTCTCTCTGTCAACGTTTTTTTGGTTTTGTTTTGTTTTGTTTTGTCGTCGTTGTTGTTTGGTTTTTTGGTCTTTTGTTTGTGTTTTACTTTTCCCAATACTCCTCAGTGGTGAGATTTTAAGAAAAACTCTCTCTGGACCCTCTGACCTCCAATGACTCTGCTTTCTAGTGCACTGAGGTCTCCTGGGACCCAGGCCGAGGTCCTCCCTCACAGCCCCTTGCCCTCCTCATCCCTAACCTCAGGGAGGGACTGGCCATCAGGGTCCATCCAGTCTCAGTGGCAAGACCTTGGTGATCAGGAGGCAGAGAGTGTCCTGGGCACCAGGCTGCTGGGCTGAGGAAGTGTGGGGGATTCCTGCTCAGCTGAGGTCTGGTAGCCTGGAGATGGGGCTTACTGGGAGAGTGTGGGGTGGGGTTGTGGAAGGAAGTCCTTGGAATACCCTTAGAGGTATGGAAATGCTTAGGCACTCAGTAAGGAATGCGGGGGCGGTTAATTTCTGCCTCCCCCTCACTGGTGTTCAGCCATTTAGCATGTGCTATAAATAAGCCATCAAGCAGGAGCAGGGGAGATGGGTGAGCAGCCTTCCGGCGGGGAATGGGGTCCTGGGGGCTCCCTGCACGGGCCTCTTTCCCTTTCCGCGATCTTTGTCCTTTGGGATTTGAGCCCTGCGGGATAACGGAGCAAGGGCAACATCCTCCCGAAGCCTCGGGGCACTGGAGACCCCTAGAGGCAAAAGGCTGCATTACAAGCCCCCCGGTTGCAGAGGTGCAGGCAGGGAGCCTTGCCGGGAGCCTGCCGCGGCTAGTACCTTTCCCAAGACCCGTGCGTGGAAGTGCAAGCCCGTAATCTCCCAAGGGACAAGGGCGGGTCGGAGGGCGGTTGTGTGTGGGGTGGGGTGGGGGTGGTAGCAGCAGTACTGGCGACCCTCCCCCTCCCTGCGCCCACCCATTGTCCCTTCCAATGCCAGTGGCTGCTGCTGCCAGCTTCTTAGCCCCTGCAACAGCCCCGTCAGCCCTCCGGGCAACTCCCCACCGCCTCCATCCAAATGATGTCTTTCCCTGAGGGCCTCCACGCCTCTCAGTAACCTGATCAACTAATTTGTCCTGAAGTATTAATGACTAATAATGATGCAATGTGCTGCCCTCTCAATTAACACTCGAGCACTTCTGAAGACAAATTCACATATTTTAACCCAAGTAGGAGACTTGTGTCTTTTCCCTTTTGAGAGGAATTTGTAGGCCCCTCAGAGGGAGCCATACAGACAGCTGCCTGTTCAGGACCTATGCTGCATTACTCCTAATCTTCGCGATGTTGGGGGCATTATGCCCAAAGAAGGCCTGCTCTCACCCACAGTCCTTAAAAGCAGGGCTTGGTGCTGGTGATGGGCACACACAGGAGACCCTGTCTCTCCTGCCTCCTCTCCCACAGCTAAGTGGGGACTGAGAGAAACCCGAGGCGGCAGAATCCACAATGACTCCCATGTAGCCTTCATTAGGAGAAGTCTGGAATGCAGGAGTTGCCATACACGGCCTCCCGATGTCAGTATTACGTCTCTGGGAGTCTGATGGGCTTTCACTCACATGTGAGATGATCTAGGCGTCTAGAGATTCTGGCCCCGGGATGATTCACTTGGGTTCACATGTCTGGCAGGCTCTGCTATGTGTTAGCTATGCACTGTGCCAAGGTAACCACACAAGCCTCAGTTCCCACATCTGTAAAATGGATGCAGTAAAACTCGTGTCACAGGATTATTTTGAGTCTGAAATGAAATGATGGAGAATTAGCACTTCCTGTAATGTTCGGTGCATGCAGAGTACTCAGTAAATGACAGCTCTTTTTCCTAACCATCTTGTTTTTGTTTTTACCATTTTTGCCCTATCCCAAACTTTCAGTGCAGGGCAGCATACAAAGGTCCTATTTATTAGTTAAAAGCAGGTGAAGCAGTGCAGCCTCCTAGGTGTGGTCAGTTTGGTAATGAACTAGATTTCTTTCCAGGTGACAGCACTGCATGGAGTTTTTGGGTTTGTCTTGGTCTTTTTTTTTTTTTTTTTTTTTTTTTTTTTTTTTTTTTGCCTCTGCTTGGTTTCTTTAAATGTATCTCACAAATGCAGTGAGCAAAATGGATTTGGCAGTGACTTAAAAAGACTTAATGCATTTTGAAAAGAAAAAAAAAGGCACAACAAAAACTGGTTTGTTTCTGTGATATATGGTTCATGTGATATGACAAAAATCCATTTTTATGCTTAGGAAAATTGGCTAATTTTAAAACAGTTGACACATGCCGTATGCATATAGAGTAATGATAGATTTTGCTCAGGCAAACAACCAAAGAACACAGGGCCGGTGATATCTCTGTTAGGGCTTTAGTCGGTTAAATCCCTATTTGGTGGCAGACCCGTTCCACACAGGAGAGGAGAGTGAAATGACAAATGGACTCCTTGTGGCCTCAGGTGCTAGAGTCAGATATTTTATCATAAAGATACCAACCACCAAGCTTGGAACACACACTGTGTTTTCATGAAGCGAGCAAGAGCAGACAGACTTAGGAACCTACCTGAAGAGCAAGCTGTATGTGCAAGAAGGTGAACAGTTTTTAAAGATATTGTCTGGACAAAACAGGGAGAATAGTGCAAGGGACACTGAATTGTTCAGCCACCCTGATCTGGTGAAATTTGCCTGGTCATTTCTCCTGCTGGACCCACGGATGCTTTTCGGACTCCTGATAGCAGCCTTTAGCATCCTCTGGTCACACTAAAAGGGGACGCCCACATATTCCCCGTTACTACCATTTAGGACAACGAGATTACATATGAAAATACGATACTACAGAAGTTGCGTGTGAACTAGAAAGTGATCATGAAAAGTTTAAGATGGAGACAAGCTCTCTATTAGCTTGATGTCCCTCCCGTAGATTCCTCCACTTTTGGCTCCTAGTGTAGGTCAGCCAGGGACCCATCTCCATCACAGGCTAATGACATGCTTTCTATTTGACTCAAAAAAAGCCTTTGGCTTTTTGTTTTTATTTTATTTTATTTTATTTTATTTCATTTTATTATTTATTTCAAGGCAATATTTAATTAGTGACTGCAGAGGAAAAAAAGCTGAACAGCTTAGAGAAGGTTTATGGTTCAGGTCTGCAACTCTCAGCAATTTGACATTCTAATCCTGTTATTTCTCACCTTAAACTGAACAGAGTCAGCAGGGTTGGGTTGTTTTTTTTTTCCTCTTCCCATAATTCATCTAGCTATTAGGTTCCCCTCCCCTACTTCCTACGCTCCTCCTTTGCTTTATCTGACTTCTTTGTCCTGTTTTTTACTGCATTTCTTTCTGGATATCAAAACCAAAACAAACAAAAAACCCAAAACAGTATCTTGGTGGTTGATTGGTGACTGAATCACTTAGAAGAGAAATTAATTCTTCTACTCCCTACTTTGATTCCCAGAATGAGCCCCCTGTATCCCACGTGAACTTGACCACTCAGGTGACTGCAGCTGAGAAACTGAGCAGTGTCCCTGGTTCTCTTCTTAGGTGTAGACTGTAAACATTTTGTAGCCAGGATCTGAGCCTTCTATCTAGCACAGGGAAAAATTTTTAATGTTTATTCAATTAAACAACCTCACCATCTACCCCCACAGCATCCACTTTTCATTAAATAAAATACAGGCTTCTGGGAGGTTAACAAGTATCCTTCCTGTTGCGAAAAATTTTGTATTCAGGATTTCAAATGTATAGAATTCCAAAATCAGGAAAGTGTTTTCTTTAATGCGGTGGTTCTCAAAATTTAATGTGCACCTGGGGAGCTTGTTAAAATGCAGAATCTTCAGTTCCTCCTTCAGAGAGTCTGATTCTATAGGTCTTGTATAAAATTCAGAAGACTGTGTTTTAATAAGCAGATGATCTAAAGACCACCCTTTGAGAAACACCATTTTAAGGCAAACCGAATAAAATGTCACCCAGTTCAGTTTGGCCGAACATTAGTGTCCCTTAAGCAGTTAATGGGTGTCATGAAGGAAATAAGGTCTGTGCTTGGAAGAGGTGGGGTCATGGTTCTCTTCTTCCCACCTGCCCTCTCCTATACCATTGGAGGTTTATAATTCACTTAGCAGGCTAGAGGTTCTGAAATGTTTTGCGATAAAGAAACATACACTTTCACTTTATTTAGACAAATATTTCCAATATGTCTTGACCTTGACATTTTTAATCATTTAACTTTATGGTGAAAAACCTATGCAGTTTGGGCGAATTCCATACGGAAACCATTGTCATGGGGGGATGGGCAGCATCTACTGGACAAGGGAGATACAGCCGCCCGGCTCCACTATTATCAGATTTCCCAAGGAGAGAATGCGTAACATTCGTGTGGCACCATGTTAGTGGGGGAACCACTGACCGTGGGAAGATCTTATCGTCCGGAGAAGTGTTGGTTATGATAGCCATCATTGGTTAAGCATTTAATATTCACCAGGTACTGTTCTGCATTTTTGAATATGTATTACCTTATTTACTTCTCAAAATAACCCTATGAGTCAGACACTTCATCCCCATTTCACTGAGGATGAAACTGAGACACTGAGAGGCTACTATTTGCTTAAGATCACAGAGTTTGAAAATAGTTGACTAGGATCTGAACCCAGGCAGTGAGCCTCAAGAGCCTGTCCTGTTATCTGCTCTATCAGACAGCCTCTCCTGCAGTATCGAAGGTTCTGGGAATTTCTGCCAGGGAGGAATGACAGCTCCAGCTACCTCTCAGTGCCTCAGGATTCTCTTCCTGCGTGAGGGCCTGGGATCATTGCCCCTTATTCATCAGAGAATTTATTATAATGACCGCTTGAACCTCTGAAAGATTTTGCTGTACTTAAACACAAAATATGCTTAGCAAAACAACCTGACAAGGATGATTCATGGAGAGCAATTAGCTGCAGAATCCTGTGCCTACCAAATAACGGACTGGGCTGAAGATCTGGCCATCCTGCTGACACCTTCATATGAAATGCAATCGCCTGGTCCTTGTCAGGCTAACCTGGTCTCAACCCCTTCATGTACCTGACCATTGAAGGAGTCCCTGAAGGGGCAAGCTGGGCTGGGTGACACAGTTCCAATTTACTTCACCTCTTTGGCCCTCGGCTTCCTAGTCTTAATTCAAAAAGAGGAGGGAGACTAATGAGACCTGCATTGTGGCAAGGCATAAATCGGTATGTAAGTACATATATGTGTACGTATGTAGGACGAGTAGAGCTTTCCTGTCAGTTCCTTCAAAGGTGTTAATGAGGAGATAACAGGAGGTCAAAGTCATGGTCCTGGGGAGTGAGAGGGAATTGAGAAAGAAACATCTTGGCTCCCAGATCCTGGATCTCTTCCAAAATGCAGGTGGGATGTGGGTCACTGGAACTTACAATCCAGCCAGGAGTTTTTGGTTACTTTAATTTCCTTCTTTATAAAAATGTGAATAATACTAGTTATAGACATATCCCACTAGGGAACTTGGATTCTCCTTTATTAATGAAAGCTGGAGAAGTGTCACAGGATAACGGCGGAGAATTTCCCAACCCGATTTCCAAAGAACTAACACTTGCCAAGCATCCTTTTAGACATTCTACAAATTGTAGACTATTCAGTTGCCCCCTTTAAGATCAGGAAGCTGAAATTTAGGCAGGTTTGTTATCAAGAGTCACATACTCAACCGACTGAGCCACCCAGGCTTTTTGTGCATCCAGGCTGCTGACCTGCCATCAGGCACCAGCCCCAGGAGCCCATCAAAAGAGCTGGTCTTCCAAGGTCTCTCCTTCTGAACTTATTCCTATGGATGCTGAAGCCCCTTGGCAGTTAATGAGCTTAGTGGAAAATCCCTCCCTCCCAAACTGAGCACATACACTCACCAAAATAAGTCTTCTCAAAATAATTTTCCTTTGGATCAGGTCTCAGACATGCCGAGCACAGGATCAGGACCAGAGCAGGGACTGAGCATTTCAATCCTGCGGGCTTCACGTGAAGCCTGGGTAATCAACCGTGAGGAGCAGGAGGAGGAGGAGGACGAGGAGTGTGGGGGTTAGTTTAACTAAAGCAGACCTTGTGAGGGCTTTTCTAAGCACTCCCATGTGGAGAGCCCCACTCTTCTCAGAGGAATACAAATTCTATTCCTTTTATTTGATCATATAGCAAGTGCTTAAGATCACAAACTCTGGGAAGGCTGGCTGCAGATTTATCATTATTGGTTGAAGCTGAGTGGCTGTGGGGGTACAGAGGGGTTCATAACATGATTCTTTCCACTTTCGTATACGTTTGGGAAAGTTCCATAATTAAAAGAATAAGATAAATCATGAATTTGGAGAGAGAGAGAGGGAGGGAGGGAGAGGGAGAGACTTGAACAGAAATTCCACACAAACACTTTCTTGCTGCGTTATCTGGGACCAATGATTTACATTTTCTGAGCCTTTGTTTTCTTACCAATACAATGGAGATAATATCTGTCTAAAAGGATTATTGTTGAAAAATAAATGAAATAGTGGAATAATGAACTTAGCACAGCGACAGTCCCATAAAAATTGCTCGATGAATAACTATCTTTGTGGCTGTATTATTTTTTATCTTTGTTGTTAGTATCATTTTGTGAGTTCCTTACAGCAGCTACTGTACCTTCTTGAGGTTCGTATTCATCCTATCTTTCAATTCCAAGCTCATATAACAAGAGCAACGAATATTTATTGAGCTTCTCCAAGGCGCCAGGCATTTTCTAGGAGCCAGAGATAGAGCAGTGAACAAAATAGACAGAAAATAATATCCCAGCCCTTATGGAGCTTATATTTTTGTGGGAGGAGACGAAATAAGCAAGAGTCATTATGAATAAGTGAGTGGTATTTTTTGCTAGAAGATAGTAAGTGCTATGAGAAAAAAAAAATAGAGCAGGGGAGATTGGAACAGTCGAGGAGGGTTGCACAATTACATGGGATAGTTAGGGCAAGACCCAATGACAAGGTAACATTTGCGCAAAGTCCACAAGAAGGTGGGAAAGTGGTTATGTGGTTATCGGGAGAATTTTCCCCACAGTGGGAAATTAATATATTTTGTTTAATAGCTCCTTGAGACCTATTTAACTCTTTTTTGAAAATATTTATTTATTTATTTATGTTTGAGAGAGATTGAGAGAGCACGAATGGGGCAGGAACAGAGAGAGGGGGAGAGAATCCCAAGCAGGCTCTGTGCTATGTCAGCACAGAGCCCAACAGGGGGCTCGAACTCATGAACCATGAGATCATGACCTGAGCCGAAATCAAGAGTCAGATGCTCAACTGACGGAGCCACCCAGGTGCACTGAAACCTATTTAACTGTTATATCACCTCTTAACTTCCACGCTATGCATGCTTTATCCCATGGTAGGCTCCCTAAGAGCTTAGAGAATGTACCATAGTTTACATTTATGCTTAATCCCAGAGCTCTATAGGTTAAGAACTCAGTAATTGTTTATGGAAAATAAACTCACACCTATCTTTGCTGAGAGTTCTTTTTTGTAAAAGCAGAAACTGCAGTGTATACGTTTGCAATAAAACTCACCCTCTTTACACGTACCTTTATAAGACGTCCTCTTCTAAGTTTTATTAATGTGATGCTTTCAATTAAGCTAACTCAGGACACAGCACCAATTAATTATAGGGAAATCTGTAGCTCGGAAGAATTTGGGGGAGGTGAAAAAGGCGGACACAGGACACAGGACAGACACAACTGATGTCTTTAGTGCAGTCCTAGCTGGGACAAAACGTTTTAAGAGTCTTAATGCAAATTAAGAATTGCAGTTATACATTATGTGACCTTAATTGAAAGCAATAGGCCCCAGTTAGATTTGATTCCACAAATCCAAACAAATGACCAAAGGCTGCTATTAAGGAAGCTGAAACAAAGGTACCTGAAAAAAGTAATTTTCTTATGATGTAGTCAGCAAGATTTTCTGCCATGGAGTTCTCTCACAAGGTCCATTTGGTAATCATGTTCTTTAGTAACCACACCTCCCAGAACAGGATCCAAGACTGCTCCGCCTCTGGTCAAGCACCTGTCCACAGTGAATGGTATTGAGAGATGGCAGAATGATTCATTTGGTTGCTCCTGATGTCTTCCAGAGAAGAACCATAGCCAACAATGGTAAATTACCTTCTGGATGGTAAATTACCTGCAGGCTTGTTGAAGATCCAACAGACAAAGACACTGATCTCTCCTCCTTAACACAGACCTGCCCTGTCTGGTGCTGAAGAATCTGGACTTGTTTTCTTCAAGTAACTTTATCAATATAAATGCTTCTCAAATTGGGACCTACACAGCACAGATCATTATTTTCAACAGAGGCCTCTACATTGTGATGTTTTGTCCTCATAGAGCCTGACGGAGTAACAATACATTGTGTAACTGCCAATCTCCAGAGAGACCCTCACAAAAGCAGGTTGTCTGTCTCCTGTCTCCTAAGGCAATCTCATGAATAAACCATCTTAATGTTAAGTCATGTGCATAAATAACTTAAGCCAGGCTTGTGAGAGAAAACAAAAAGAGTATGTGGGACACTGAGCACTCACCATCAGTGTTCCCTCAGCCAAGATTCGGGAGGGTTCCTTGAAGCTTGGTAACAGGTGGTTTACCCATAAGTTTCAACTGAACAGAAATTCCATTCCATTTTAATGTCCCCTTTCTGGAACTCAGCTGACAATGAATAGGACTGATACAATTCTAAGCTTCCTCAGAAAGTTCCCATCTTCTCCTCTGTGAGGCTGACTCCAAGCTAGAATGACTAGGGAAAGTTTCCTTTGGACATGAATATGGATCTTTAACTGCTTGGCAGGTGGGGGAACAAGTCACAGGTCTTTTGAATCCATCCATTGAAAGACTACAGAAACACCATGGAGAGGAGTTTACTTCTCTCATTTCTGATTGTATCTCCTCACTCACTTTTTCTCACTAGACTGGAGTTATGTGGCATTTAAAATAATGTCCTTTTAAGTCTATTTACCCATCTGTCTCCTAGATCAGTCTCTATCCCTCAATCTTCTCTACCACATGTATTTCAAATTCAAGTTTAGCTCTTTCTGCTTATGTCACACTTCTCTCCAATCTTTTTCCCTTGTTCTTTGTCAGCCAGCAAAAATCTCTCTCTTCCCATCTCCAGAACAGCCTACACACCATCTGTCGAGGTTGGCAGGCTCCTGTTCTCTCCTCTTTCTTCCCCTAGTGGGAGTCAGTCAGGAAAAGCATGTGGATCCCCTTTGAAGCAGCTATAGGCAGACCAGACCATCTGATGGTTCCTCCTTCACTAATGAACTACAGTTTCATGGGATAGGAAGTGAGCTTTGGGGGACCAGTCTGTCTGCTTGGATCCAGGGTGTGGTTAGAACAGACTCTAGGGTCAGATGGCTTGGTTTCAGTTCTGGGCTCTACTAGTGATGTGATCATGAGTGAGTCACTTAACAGAGCCAAGCTTCTTCATATAGAAAATGTTGTCGACCACTGTGTCTCTCACAGGGCTGTGGTGAAGATTAAGTGAGGTGATTCAGAGTTTAACACAGTTGCTTGGCCCATGAATGTTATGATATGATATCATCCCAAGCCAATGAGCAAAAGCCCAACGTTTCACTCAGTCCAGAGAAGATCCAACATCTTAATATGGCAGAGGGTCCCGGTGGTGTTGTTATGTGTCCAGAGAGCATTATCCCTTTAGGAGAGTATAATATTTCCATTTGCTTGTTTGCCACAGAGCACTAGTTTACTAATCCAGAGTCTTATCGCTAAAGAGTCCTATCAGAACTTGTGTCCTAATTGAATGAGTAGTAATTTGCACATAGAGCATTTCTGGGCTGAATTTCTTTTTTTTAATTTAAAAAAAAATTTTTTTTAACGTTTGTTTATTTTTGAGACAGAGAGAGACAGAGCATGAACAGGGGAGGGTCAGAGAGAGGGAGACACAGAATCTGAAACAGACTCCAGGCTCCGAGCCGTCAGCACAGAGCCCGATGCGGGGCTCGAACTCACGGACTGCGAGATCATGACCTGAGCCGAAGTCGGCCGCCCAACCGACTGAGCCACCCAGGCGCCCCTGGGCTGAATTTCAAAGAGCAGCCAAGGCTTATGTCAGGAAGGCTTTCTAACAGCAACCACTATTACCCCGACCTTTTTCTCCAGGAAATGCATTGCTTAAGACATTTGAAGTGAAAGTGGATAAAACTCTGGAGAGTATGAGGATGGGAACAAAGTACAGTAGCCCTTGGGGATGTAGGACTTAATGGTCTGGCAGGTCCCTTTCCAAAGCTGGTTCACTTGATTCATGTGTCTTTCACCTATAATGTATACAGAAGAAACCTAGATTAGAAACACAAAACATTTTCAGTTGTCCAGCTGCATATTTTGTAACTAGAAATTTATAGTGAATAGCCCTTGTGAAGATCAGATCTATTTTCTATGTTACATAAAATATGCATTTCTTCTTATATGTTCTTTGATACATAGCTTGCTTTAATCTTACATTAAAAAATAAAAAATGATAATGAAAGACCATATTTCTTTGAAATAGGTTTTAAAGTGTCATCGATCAATTGGAATAATGAAAATAATGGAGAAACAAGTTTAAGTGTGGGATTCGTGATCACTAGTGGAACAATTATTCCAATAATTGCTCTGCTATGAGCAGAGATAATAGGGGTCTCATTTCCTGTCATTACTTCCCATCTTTGATGGAGGTTTCTCACCAATCTCATAAAGTTAAGAGTGTTTTGATTTGAACCTCCTTTAACATGGGAAGGATAAACCTTTAGCACTAAGATCAGAGACCTGAAGTCCTTCATTGACAGCCAACTGTACATGTTATCATGCCTCTGTACGTACTTGTGCATGCCCACTTGGGCTGTGGGTGGATGGGTCTGGTAATTAGCAAAGGATTAGTCTAAGAGGGAAATGAGTTGCAGAAATATAAGTGAGATTACAGAGACCCACTGTGAAAGCCGTCTCGTTCCAAACTCAGTCTTAACTTATTTTTTTCCCCTTGCTACACTGCCTCTGTGTGTGTGTGTGTGTGTGTGTGTGTGTGTGTGTGTGTGTGGATTTGTGGAGAGGAAATGAGCCCACCCAAGCTCTATTCTTATTAAGGACATCAGTCATCTCCCTGGTACAACTGATTTCCAAGTTTTATACTACACTGACCATGGGCTGACCCTATGTTCAACTTTGGATTATTTATAGTGGTGGGCTAGTGGAACATGAATAAATGTAATTCAGAGAACACTAAAACTTATTTTACCCAAGCCTTCCTATAAATATCTCATTGGAGCAATGAGCAAGGGCAAAAGAAATCAGGTTTTGCCCTGCGGAGCCAGCATGTAGAAATGAATGAGTAATCAGGTAGTCAAAAACAAGGTACAAAAGCAAAGACCCCGAATAACTTAAAAAAAGACCAGATTTAGGAATATTCAAGATCGAGGAGCCCAAGAATAACAGACTTGACGGTAAGAGACAGCCTACAGGGGCAGCCGGATGGGCCTGTTCCAGTGGAGGTAACTGCCCAGCAAATAGCAAACCACGGCCGATGTGGGCTAGAAGAGCCTTGGAAGAGGAAACCCACTTGGGTTGTGAGGCATCAGCTCCTCATGAGACCAGGCCTGTGTTCCCAGGTGGTGTAGCGAGGTCTAGGACAGGCTCTGTGCACTTTTCTCCTTCCTCTCTATGGTTCCAGTGTAGGGATGTCAGTACAAATGTTCATTTCATCCTTTTGGAAGACAAGAGCATGTGGTGGGTGAAGGGAAGGAGCCACATCTCCTCAGTAACACTGTCATGTTTCCAAAGCTGTTTTGATCAGCAATAACAAATGCCTGGATTTGAGCAACTGCAAGTGATTTCCCAGGCTGTGAGGGGAGGGATTAGGGAGACAATTAGACAAAATCATCTGTGTTATCGTATTGAAAGCAAATATCTGCCTTATGTTAATGGCCTTTATAGGATCCACAGAGGTAATACTAATGGAATTATAGGGGACATGGTCAGGAATGCCCAACAAGAGCCTATGGTAATTCAATTAGCAGAACCTTCAGGAACCATATAATTGCATGAAATTCTTAGTTTTCCCCTTGTTGGGCAACTTTACAAAATCTTTATTTCTGTCTCTCTTCATGGAGAAGGATTAAAAGTGTGTCCTTCTTGAACTTGAGCCTTGCCACTCAAGCATCCCTCAAGTAGGATTTAACTGTGAGAACCTTGCCATGTCCAGCATGTGCCCTCAACAGAGGCAAGGTCTTTTCAGCAGACATTGTTGGGTCCATTTATAGAATTGTGTTGTTCTAGGCTTGTCTTTCCCATCACATGGTGAAACTGTATTTAAAAAGTATTAGCCTGCCAGTGATGGAAGGAGACCCAGTCACCTCACCTGTGGTCATTCCAGTCACCCCATTTTATTCAGGAGGTAACCAAAGCTCAGGGCTAACTTGTTCAAGGTCACAGAGCTAGTTATTGGCGAAAGCCACACCTGTAACTGGGGTCCCATTCTTCCCAGTCCATTCTTCCCGTGGTCCTGGACTTTGGCATGCTCTTGTCACAATAGAAATGCTGGTGTTAGGACCAGACTGAGACCGGCAAGTGAAGAAGAAGCTAATGACACTTAGGAAATATTTCGCTGTGGATCTTATTGTTTGTATCATGTTAAAAGGGGTAACACTGGTGTTATTTATGTCCTGGCAGTATTCAATAGGAGAGGCATGGGCAGTTTTTTTATTTTGTTTTCTCCAATAACATTTTTTAATGTTTATTTATTTTTGAGAAAGAGAGAGACAGAGTGTGAGCAGGGGAGGGGCAGAGAGGGAAACAGAATCTGAAAAAGCACAGAGCCTGACACGGGGCTTGAATTCACAAATCATGAGGTTATATCCTGAGCCGAAATCGGCCACTTAACCCAACTGAGCCACTCAGGTGCCCCTCCTCAATAACATTTTTAAGGTAACTTATAGGAAAACAAATTTTCTGGTCCTCCCAATACCCTAAAAATCTTCCTCTGTAATATGATCTCAGTCTTACCTCTTTTCATTAACAGAATAGCTTGCTTCCCATTATTTTGACACCCACGACTTGAGGAGGATACGTAGTGGGGTTCTTTCCACCAATAATATGCTTCTGAGAAGCCAGGTCTGGACAGAGGTCCTGGACTCCACCTGGACTCCACCTGCCCACGATACCCAATGTGTGAATGGACAGGATCACAAAGATGAGAAATGCCCGTTTTCCTGGTATCAGCAACTAGGGATGAGACACATTCTTTTTTTTTCTTTTTTATTTCTTTTTTTGGGGGAATGAGACACATTCTTAATTTGCAGGCAAAACCTTGTGTCTAACCATTTAGTGTATCAAATCTCTTTCTATCCCCTTTTGATTTTAATAAGCCTTCATTTCTCCCTCTCTCCTGAACAGCTACCCATGACTAAGAAGATTTAACTTTCTTTCCATACATATAGGGATGCCTTGCACATATTTGCATATGAATAGAAAAGGTAGGACTATAAAGCGGTGTGTGTGTGTGTGTGTGCGTGCGCGCGCGCGCGCGCACGCGCAGGTGCGTTCACGCCTACACCTGCGAGGGTATGAAGCATGTACGTCAAGACCCGCATTACCCAATAAGAGTTGACCCAGAATTGGCCTATGGTCTCCTTGACAGGCTTAACGCCTTCTCCAATGATGCCCTACTAATCAGAGTATTTTTGGATATTCTTTTTAAAATATTACTTTCTGGGTCTCATAGCAAAATATTTTCCACTCATCAAACGCCTGCTGGTCACTTATCCTACATCAAGCAGTATGGCAGGACCCGAATGTATAAAATAAAAGAAATGCTCCCCATTCTCGAGGAGGCTTACAGCCCAAGGTTTTCCCAACTCATCTTTACAGTCTTTGTTATTCATCATATTTGGTTCTGACTTTTAATCTAAACATAAATTATTCCCTCCAAGGACAAATATTTGCCACTGTTAATTATATTTACAAGAATGTGCTTCGGGTTTTGGAGGTACTTCCAAAAATATTTTTGGGTCGCCGCCACATCCCTGAAATAAAACAATGTACCGGAGGGACATCTTTGATGAGCAAACTACTTTTTTTGGAGATTTAAATTCCAGCCTATTTAGCAGACTATTGTGACTGTTTTATTTTTCTACACCCTTTTTCATGTCTTTAAATATCCCTTTACATCATTAGTTCTCATGCTTTTTTGTGTTGCCACCATATGGAATGAAATTCACTTGCTGACGGCACCCTCACACGCATGCGAGACTGACTCCAACAGGTTGTAAGGAATAGCACTCACCCTTACAAAGGACGCTGGACCTCTAATATTCCCCCCGCCCCCCTTTTTTTCACCCTAACAAAACGCAGTAACTCAGTTCATGGCCCGTGAAGGCCCTCTACGTGACACTGTCATTTTATTATTTTTCAAATTATGTGTGTTTGAACACTTCCCGAAACACAATGTAGGAGAACTATGGCATCCATCCCCCAAAGGAGCAATGTTCTGGAACCTCCTGCGGGTACCACGTTCCACAACAGCTTTATCATGTGGTTTTATTTATTTTTATGTTTATGTTTTTTGCTACTTACTCTGTTTTTACCCTGTTCTTGATTTTGTAGTGGAAAAGGTGTTGCCAGTACACCTTAACGGTTTTTTTTCTTTCTGCTTTTCACCCGTCGTCTCTGGACTATATTTACTTCTAGGCTGATGGTATTTTCTTATTTAAGGACTTACCAGCTCTATGAAAATAAGCATTCAGTAAAGTTAGCCTTATTGTGTAATTGTGATTCTTTTATTATGATGGGCATCAGACTAACTTGACTTTTTATTTTTTTACCCTTGGACTCCTTTCACCCATTTTATTTATTTTTTTAAATTTTTTTTAACGTTTTTATTTGAGACAGAGACAGAGCATGAACAGTGGAGGGGCAGAGAGAGAGGGAGACACAGAATCGGAAGCAGGCTCCAGGCTCTGAGCCATCAGCCCAGAGCCCGACGTGGGGCTCGAACTCACGGACCGTGAGATCGTGACGTGAGCTAAAGTCGGATGCTTAACTGACTGAGCCACCCAGGCGCCCCTCCTTTCACCCATTTTAAAACAGTAGTGGTACTATTCTGTAGTCTAAGCTTCTGCTCACAAGCTCAGAAGTGGCCCTGGGCAGACTTGTGTTGGGCATAGCACATGCTCAGTGCCTTCTCTTTCCTCGTCGCGCCCTTCTCCCTCTTCCCTGTCCATTCTTACCTTAAAGCATTTAGCCCTCCTAAGTTGTTTCTTACTTCATCTGGGTTTGAATCCCAGCTCTGCCATTCTCTGACTGTGTGCATCTAGGCAAGCCACTGAGTTCCTCCGGACTGAAGTTTCCTTAACTATGGTTAAGATTGGGGAAATTGTGGGATGCTCTCAGTGGGCATAGTGGAGTCAAACCAACACCAGTGCCTGCGAGCAAGAGGGAGTCAGTTCTTGGAAAGCAGCTGGCAAAGAGCCGAGCCTACCTAGGGATGCCAAGGGGCAAAGCAGAAGTCATCGACCAGCCATAGAACCCGATATGCCGAAAGCCAAGTGGAGAAAAATGCTTGGAATCCAAGTCCTGGACGATGGTCTGTAGGTAGCATTGTAACAGATAGGCCAAGAGCAAAAAACCAGGCAGATGGCATTTTGCTGATTTGTTGCTTCTTTTAAGAGGGTTTGGTGTATATCCCCCTCCCTGGGCTGTTGCCTCAAAGCATTTGTAAAGAATAATGATACCTTCCTCACTGGGTTATTTTAAGATTTTGATGACGCGCTGAGTACGAAAGTGCTTTGAACACTGTAAAGTGCTCTACAAATGCTAATTTCTCTATTTACCCCTTTTCAAAACTGTTCAAAGCTGGCAATTTATATTGGGATAAGAGAAACAAATGTATGGTCCGGAGCAGAAGACTGCTAATGTTGCAGGAGATGCACATTTTAACAGATTGCATTCTCCTAGCCCAGTTGTTTTCCGCCCTAGATATGCATTAGAATCACCTGATGAACTTGGAAAACTTAGTGCCCAGGCCCTAGACCTGGAGACGCTGCACTGACTGGTCTGGGGAGGGGCCCAGGTGCTTGGTGTAGAAGGTGATCTAATTGAGAACCACTGCCAGAGGAGGAGACGGCATATGTTAGAGTTTAGGTGAGCATCTAGAGGACAATCCGAGTCCGTCCCACCCTGTGTGCACACTCACAGATGTGGGGCACTCTGCACTGGTTTCTTCAATTGGAGCATAGTCATTGGGCAGCTGCTCTCTGTCCCGCAAATCCTGGGAAATCAAAGGGAAATAATACAGAGTTCCCAACCTCAAGCAGTTCAGTCCATGGAAGACATGGGCTTTCGTGTAGGGCACAAGTAGTTACAATTTCATGTGGTAAGTTCTGTAATGGGGTAGGGAAAATAGAGGTGTGAGACTACAGATTCAACCAGGAAATATCAAGGAAGCTTTTCAGCAAATGTGAAATTTAATATGAGTGATGACAAACGTACCTTTTGCCAGGCAAAGGATAATAGTGACCGCAAACATTCATTGGACAATTAGCATAAAGAGGCGCTGCTCTGAACTCTTGGTAACCCATCTAGTCATCCCAATGACAAACTTAGGAGATAGGTGTTAATATTAGCACAAATTCCCTACCAGTTTGTGGTAGGGAAGTGGTTCTCCAAATGCGGTGCCTCCCAGGCAGTGGCGTCATCACTAGGGACCTTGTTAAAAATGCAGGTTCTTCAGGGCGCTTGTGTGGCTCTGTTGGTTTGACTTCAGCTCAGGTTGTGATCTTGCAATTCTTGAGTTCGAGCCTCCCGTCGGGCTACGCGTTGATGGAAGCTTGCATGGGATTCTGTCTCCTTCTCACTGCCCCTCCCTTGCTTGTTCTCTCTCTCTCTCTCTCTCTCTCTCTCTCTCAAACTAAATAAACTTAAAAAAAAAAAAAAAGAAATGCAGGTTCTCAGTCCCCACCCCAGACCTACTGACTGAGAAACAGTTGGGTGGGCTTTGTAGCCTGTGTTTTAATAATCCCTTCAGTTGATTCTGATTCTGCTCTGTCTAAAACACCAATAGGTTAAGTATCCTGCTCAGTGTCACTCAGAGACTAAATGGTAGGAGGAGGATTCAGACCCAGGCAGTCTAGATCAAAGCACCCACTCTTAACTTCTGTGCTGAGAAGAAGGAAAATCTGGGGCATCTGGGTGGCTCAGTCAGTTAAGTGGCCGACTTCAGCTCAGGTCATGATCTCACAGTCCGTGAGTTCGAGCCCCGTGTCGGGCTCTGTGCTGACGGCTCAGAGCCTGGAGCCTGCTTCAGCTTCTGTGTCTCCCTCTCTCTCTGCCCCTCCCCTGCTTGCTCTCTCTCTCAAAAATAATAAATATTTTTTAAAAATATTAAAAAGGAGGAAAGTCTTTTCCCAATTCATATGTTGAAGCCCTAAACACAATGTGACTACATCTGAAGATAGGATCCTTAGCAGGTAACTAAGATGAAATGAAGTCATAGGGTGGAGCCCCAATACCATAGAGCTGTGTCCTAAGAAAAGGAAGAGAGAAAAGATCTCCCTCTCCCTCTCCCTCTCCCTCTCCCTCTCCCTCTCCCTCTCCCTCCCCCTCCCCCTCCCCCTCCCCCTCCCCCTCTCCCTCTCCCTCTCCCTCTCCCTCTCCCTCTCCCTCTCCCTCTCCCTCTCCCTCTCCCTCTCCCTCTCCCTCTCCCTCTCCCTCTCCCTCTCCCTCTCCCTCTCCCTCTCCCTCTCCCTCTCCCTCTCCCTCTCCCTCTCCCTCTCCCTCTCCCTCTCCCTCTCCCTCTCCCTCTCCCTCTCCCTCTCCCTCTCCCTCTCCCTCTCCCTCTCCCTCTCCCTCTCCCTCTCCCTCTCCCTCTCCCTCTCCCTCTCCCTCTCCCTCTCCCTCTCCCTCTCCCTCTCCCTCTCCCTCTCCCTCTCCCTCTCCCTCTCCCTCTCCCTCTCCCTGGCACCATGGTCTCGGATTCCCAGCCTCCAGAACTGGGAGAAAATAAGTTTCTGTTGTTTAAGCCACCCAGTCTGTGATATTTTGTTATAACAGGCTTATCTGGCTAATGCATACCCCCACCCAAGAAGAGGGCCTGGCATATGCAAAGGAGCAGAGACAGGAGAAAGCATGGGCTTTGCCCGGGGCAGAGCTGAATAGGATGGGGAATAAGCTGTTGGATGAGGGGCAGTGATGGCGTGTAAGGTGTGACCAAAACAAGAGAGATTGAAGCCAGATCCTAAAGGCCCTTGCATACAAGGGAAAGACACTCAGACCTTCTCATGTGAGCAGTGAGAAGCCAATGGAAGATGTTAAGCAGACCAGATTGGCATTTAGAACAGTCACTATTAGGGGAGAAAAGGATGGAAAGGAGTATGGTGATTTGGTGCGGGGCGGGGGGGGGGGCGTCGATTGATGAGTTGGGAAACTTGCTTGTTTTCAGTTCAAAGCAAACATGAAGTAAGGTCATAGAAAATTGGGTCTAACGTCTAAATCTAAGATGCACTGAAATTAAGATGTCTGTGGAAAATGTATATAGAGATATAGAAATGTGTACATATAGAAACAGACTTACATATAGATTTAGATGAGCATGGATTGGAGGACGTTAAGACCTGCACTAAGCTGTTAACGCTTCTTACTCCGAGCAGTGAAACTGGAGGGGGAAGCAGAATGAATGTTCCTCAGACTCTGTATTGTTTTCCTTGTTGTCGACAGCACGAGGTGCCGATTTCATCTTTTAATGAGCACAGTAATGACCACATCTGTGTGTGTCGTGTGTGCGCGCACACACGTGCAGGTCTGGAGCTCAGGTTTGTAAATGGGGGCCGCGTTGCTGGATGGGCAACAGGGAAAATGTGGGAGCTCGGGAAGCTTGGGAATGAGGAGGAAAGTCTTCCAAGAATGGCAGGGTGGGGCCTACTCGGTTCAAAGGATGGGCAAGAAGGGGCTCTTGGGTGGCTCATCCCGTTGAGCATGGGACTCTTGGCTTCTGCTCAGGTCATGATCTCACGGTTCATGGGTTCGAGCCCCCGGTAGGGCTCTGTGCTGCCAGCGAGGAACCTGCTTGGGATTCTCTCTCTCCTTCTCTCTCTGCCCCTCCCCTACTTGCACCCCCTCTCTCAAAATAAATAGAATAAACTTAAATAAATAAAGGGCGGTCAAGGAAAGTGTAGGAGCATAGACCAGTCCCAGAATGCTGGAAGAGAGTCCGTGATCCTGGGGAAGCTGTTTCTTCATCCCTCACTGTACCCCCAGTCCCTCCTGACACATACTAGGTGCTCGTGGTCCAACAATTGTGAAACGAAACTATACCTTTTAGCAAGGGGAGTGACCTCGGTGTCATGGGCTCAGGCTAGTCCTGCAAAATGGCAGTTGGGCAATTGGAGATTCTAAGAGTCAAAAGAAAGACGAATTGTATTTTCTTCTCTCTGTCCTCCCTCCTGTTGACATCTCCCGTGCTAATCCTGGAGAAGTGCACTCTTGTAGATACGGAGTCACACGCCATATGTACAAGCTTCACACAGACATGGATGTTGTATTCTGTTTTCATCCCTGAGGTAATACTTTAGGGAAAAAAAAACAAACCACCCGTAGATATTTTGCTCATCGCAAGATGGGGGTGGAGGTGGGGTAAGCGAATGTAAAGGTCCCCCACCCTTATACCTTATTGCCCTTGTAGGGTCAACGTAACAAACTTTTAAACTTGGCAGCATGATAATTCTCTGACAGACAGCAGTTGTAGGCCAAACTTGAGGAAGATCAATGAATGATCTATTTGCAGCCGGGTGGTGGTTTGCATTTCCAACTCTGGCCACATGTACTGGAGCAGCTTTTGTTTGACTTTTTAAGGGCAACTTTGCACAGCATGAGCCCAGCTTGCTCTGGAGAAGAAGGAGGATTAGCTGATAATTTTGATCACCAGCTCCTTCTGAGGCCCACATCACAGAGAGGAGAGGACACTGGGGAACCGCCCAGCCCTCCCCCAGATGTCCCAGGCAGATCGGAATTGAGGGCTCTTTTAAGGACTCCTTCTCATTTTTCCTTACTGTTAGCTTCTGATCTGGATTTCCCTTGTCTCCATGTGGCCTCCGTCATGTTCCAGCTGAAGTGCTTTCTCTCATCTTTCCTCAGTGGAGATGCAAAAAAAAAAAAAAAAAAAAAAAAAAAGACAGCATTTTCAGGGTAAAAAGGGCTTCTTAGCATTCTAACTCTGAAAATTGTATTTAGGCTGAGCAATTTGGGATTCAGGCATATCCCAAGATGACTCTGTTGATGATGACGTATGAAAGAAGGGCAGGAAAGAGATCGAAGGGTGTCTTCTTTAAAAATAAAATGTGCTGGGGCTCCTGGGTGGCTCAGTGGGTTAAGTGTCCGACTTCGGCTCAGGTCATGATTTTGCAGATCATGAGTTCAAGCCCCGTGTCGGGCTCTGTGCTGACAGCTCAGGGCCTGGAGCCTGCTTTGGATTCTGTGTCTCCCTCTCTCTCTGCCCCTCCCCTGCTCGTGCTCTGTCTCTCTCAAAAACAAATAAACATTAAAAAAAGTACCGAATTCTAGAGCATGGCCAACTCCTTTTTCCCTTATGCTTCCAGCCAAGGCCTCGGTAGACATTGACAGCTCCACCTATGATCTATGGTGAGATTTTGACGCTCGTTCACCATCTCCACAGTGACCTCCCTAGTCCAAGGCGGTGTCATCTTTTACTCAGTCCACTTTCTGACCTCTGACCTCTGACCTCTGACCTCATCTTTCCTCCACCCTTGGCATTCTAGATAGATTCTCTTCTCAACAGAGCAGCCTTAGCAAACCTACTCCAGCATAACGTTGTACTCAGGTCAAGCTCACGCCTTGTGGTTCTTACAGAATCTGGTTGTCCTCTATCTATCTGACCTCATGCTCTCCTGCACCCTCACTCCCTTGTGGCCGTGCTGCCACACCAGCCTCTATGCTGTTTCTCTCGCTGGCAAAGCAGGCTCATGCCTGCCCGCTCTTCTCCCTCAGCCTGATGTGCTTTATTGCTCCAAATGCCCTCTTGATCTCACTTGCATCGAGTCTTTGCTCAAATATACCTATTACTTGAGTACTTGATATAAAATAACAACCCCCCCCCCCACACACACACACACTGTTGCTCTCTATCCTCTTGCCTTGCTGCACTCTTCTTCATGGAACTATTCCCACCTGATATGTTATATGTTTAATTATTGATATGTTTGCCATCTGTACTCTATCCCACTAGAATGTAAATGTAAGAAGTAGTTGACTAGTGCTCAGCATGTAGAAATTCGTCAATATTTTGTGGAATAAGTCTAAGATATAAAAATAGTATTTATCGTGACTCATAGTTTATAAAACAGGTGCTGAATAGAACCTGGACATTCAAGAGTTCTAGAAGCTTAAACTTAGGAGGGCACATCTGTGCAGATCATCCGTTTTCTCCTACCTTGCCTCTCGTTTGATTAGGATGAGCTTGAACGGGAGTCTTCTGGCAATTTTAACTTCACCAACTGTATCATAAAGGACTGTTTCTTGAATAAAAGAGAAGGTTTCTTAAGTTTTCTCTCGAGACCCTAAAATGGGTCCTTGCTTATTATAAGAAGCCAGAGATTTTGCCTTGTACTTCTTGGAAGCCCACATACACTTAACACATAGCCTTACATATAGTTGCTTGCCAACTTTTGTTGAAGAATTAACAATTGTTGGGTATTTTTCTGGTTGTAGTTTTTTTCCTCCTGAATCCTAGGCTTATAAACTTTCATCTAACCTGGATCCATTGAGGTGAGGTGAGATCCAGTGCTCTAATATGAATGCACGGGGATGAAGTGGGGTACAAAAGCCATATCCAATTCACTTTTCCTCCATCCATCCATCCATCCATCCATCCATCCATCCATCCATCCATCTATCCAAGGAACACTTTAAATGTTAGGTAATGTGTTAGATACTGGGGTTAAAATGACAAGCCAAAGCAAGTGATAATGCAGCCTTCATGGAACTCACAGACTAGCAAGGGAGACACGCTTTGATCAAATAATGATCCAAACAAATATGTAAAATTATATTGGCAAGTTTTATGAGTAAAAGAGAGACAATGTTAACAGGTGCTTGTAGTCAGGAATTTGACCCTGACAGGGACATTCAAAGAAGGCTTCCTTAAAGAAGTGGGTTGAGTGAGAAATAGATGAACAGAGCCCTCAAGAGCATTTGCTCATGCAGAGGCAATGTGAGGAGCAAATGCCCTGTGGTTGAAGGCTATTAGACTCATCCCAGGCCTTTAAAGAAGGTCTACATGGCTAGTGCACAGAGCAAGGTAGAACATATGGGTTTGGAGAGGTGGGAGGAGCCAGATCATTCATATTAAGAGTGATGGGAAGCTGTTGAATGATTGCTGTGTTTTGGGGTTGAGAATGAGCAGGTCTATTAGTTTTCTTTTCCCTTTATTTCTTTTGTTTGTTTGTTTTTAGAGACAGAACAGGTAGGGGAGAGGGGCTGAGGGAGAGAGAGAATCTTAAGCACTCATCACAGAGCCCAACGCAGGGCTCAATCCCACAACCCTGGGATCATGACCTGAGCTGAAATCAAGAGTTGGTAGCTCAACCCACTGAGCCACTCAGACACCCCAAAGGTCTATTTCCTATAGCTGCATAGCAGTTTAGCACAAATCTAGTGCTTTAAACCAACTCACATTAGTGATCTCCCAGTTCCCATGAGTCAGGAACGTGTGCATGGCTTAGCTAGATCCTTTCCTCAGGGCTTCATGTGGCAACACGTGTTGGCCAGGCTATATTGTCCCTGGAAGCTCAGCTAAGGAAAATCCACTTTTACGACCTTGCCGCTTGTTGGCAGAATTTACTTCCTTACAGTTTTAGGTCCGAGGGCCTCAGCTTCATACTGGCTGTCAGCTGGAGACTAACCTCAGGTCCTAGAGGCTATCCACAGGCCACTGCCACATGGCCGTCTGCATAGGCAGTTCACAGCCTGGCTGTTTGCTTCTTCAAGGCCAGCAGTAGAATCTCTGTCTCCAGTCTGCTAAAATGGGATCTTCCCTAATATAATGTAATAGTGAGAGTGACATCCCATCACTGTTGCTGCATTCTGTTGATTAGAAGCAAGCTACAGGCCCTTCCTGTACTCAAGAGGAGGGAATTATACAAGGATCTGACTCACTGGGGGCCACGACAGGAAGTAAAAAGAGATGATATGTTCAGATCTGATGCATTATGCAAAAAGCATTGGAAGTCCAGATGAGAGAAGATCGTTTAGATTAAGGTGGTGGCAGTGAGAACAAAGACTTAGGGTTAACTTTGAGCAACATTTTAGAAGTCAAATTGGTAGGATTTAGGGATAGGTTATACTTAAGGGACAAGAAAGAGGAAGATACCAAAATTACTGTGAGGTTTCTATTGAATAAGTATATCAATGGCACTCAACACTGTCCATTCATTAAAATCCTTTGAGGGGGCTTTAAAAAATACTCGCTGCAGGGCGTGACCCCACACTTTTTAATCAGACCGTTAGGGGTTCAGGCATTGGTATTTTTAAAAAGGCTTTCCTGGTGATTCCAAAGTGCAACCAGGATTGAGAACCCCAAGAACATATTATTCTGCCCTTCACTTTGCTAAGATCATGAGCCACTTAAGATCATGAGGCTGATTTTGCACTTACTGACTTGAGAAAGTTTTGAGATGTCAGTTAAAGTACTCAGGTTGTACACAAATCCTATGAGCTCAGGAGGGAGGCCTGGGCTTGAGGCATGAATTTCTTATAATCTATGGGTAACTGCTTTCTGTGGCCACAAATGTGGGTTGACACCTCCCAGGGTAGAGCATATAGGGAGAAGAGGGAAAGGCCTGGAACTGTACTTTGAGAAACTCTAATGTTTAATGACTTGGTCTAGGAGTATGGGCCTGTTAGAAAGCAGAAAGAAAACAAAGTATGGGGTCAAGGAAACCAAGAGGAGGGCGTGTTCATGAAAGAGGCATTAGTCAGTGGTGTCAAATGAACTTATGGAGGTGATGTGGGAGTCACTCTAATGCCTGACTCTCTCTCCAATAAAGGATGTCAGAAACCTTTAGTTACTTTTTTTTTTTATTTAAAAAAATTTTTTTTAACGTTTTATTTATTTTTGAGACAGAGAGAGACAGAGCATGAACGGGGGAGGGGCAGAGAGAGAGGGAGACACAGAATCGGAAGCAGGCTCCAGGCTCTGAGCCATCAGCCCAGAGCCTGACGTGGGGCTCGAACTCACGGACCACGAGATCGTGACCTGAGCTGAAGTCGGCCGCCCAACCGACTGAGCCACCCAGGCGCCCCATAGTTACTTTTAATTGAACCCCTGAACTATAGCATCTGCAAACTTTCTCTCTTTTTTTCCTCACTACAGAGGTAATGAATGTAAAATGTAGGCAATTTAGGAAAAACAAAAGGAAGGAAATTTTAACTACCCATAAGCCTACCAACCAATGATAACTACAGTTGGTATTTGGTATATATACACATATACATACATACATACATACCATGGCTCCAAAATGGTATCTGTGTGGTGTTCTTTTTTAAGCATATGTACATTATTTTTAATAGAGCAATAACTTGCATACCTGTATTCTTCACTTAATATATCTTAAGCAATTTTCTGTGTCACTAAATCTTCTTATATAGCATACTTTTAAATGATTGTATTATACTGAATTATATGGATATGCCATAATTTGCTCAATCTATTGTACAACATTTAGGTGTCTTGAATTTTCCACTATCATAAGGACCACATTTTAAAATATAAAACATAATCAGGAGTGTGAAGGGTCAATAAAAAGCACTTGGAACTTGGGAATCCATGGAAGAATAAGACACAGGTAGAGACGAGCTTCATTGCTGGAAGAGAGAAGTACAGAATGTGACCTAGATCTGGAACTAAATCAGGCTTAGATACACAAGCCCTCCCATCGCCACCCCTCCGAGCTGACTGCCGTGCCACAGAAGCAGAGCTCCTGCGCTTTTGTTGGATGACAGGGAGCAGGCAGCATGCACATCCACTGCATGCAGACAGCTGGCAAAGACAAAGAAGTCTAGAACTAACGGGCCCAGACCAGCTTCAATGTTCTCTCAAACTCACAGAATGAAGAATTCTTGGTGAGGAGAGAGACCGGGGCTGCTGCTCCTGGTTAAGTAGTCCCCATATGTGGTAGCCAGCCTTCAAGATGGCCTTCAACGAGTGTCCGTTCCTGGTATCTACACCCTTGGGTAGTCCCCTCCCCCAGAGTACCCGGTTAGATCTACATGAGTGGTACCTGCAGCAGACATTGTGGTGCGCAACTTGCATGGCTAGGTTGTAAACATCGTGGTGGCTTCTGCCTTGCTCTCTTGTGGAGCACCCACTCCGGAGAAAGCCAGCTTCCGTGTTGCGAGGATACTTGAGTTGTCCTTCGGAGAGGTCTGTGTGAATGAAGAGTAATGGAGAGCTCCTACCAAGAGCCAGCGCCAACCCGCTGGCCTTGAGAATGAACCAACTTAGACTTGGGTCTTCTACCCCCAAATATTCAGATGCCCGTAGCCCTAGGCAACGTCATGAATGCAACCTGGTAAGAGACCCAGAGCCAGCCCGACTTCCTGACCCACAGAAATTGTGTGAGATAGTAAACATTTTTTTTTTTTAATTTTCAGCTGCTAAGTTTTGTGTTCATGGCTACACAGTAATAGGTAAATAATATACTTCAGAAACATAAGTAGCTCAGTTTCTCTCTCTCCGCTGTTGTCAAGCAATAAACCATCCTTGTAGCTGAATCTCCGTGTGCATCTTCAGAACAATCGTCCAGAGATAGACTTGCTAGATCAAAGGAAATGCAGAATTGCAGTGTTATAGGGTCAAATCTTAAGTGTGTTGTTTCAGACACCATGACATTGGCCTTCACGTGTGTGCCCGTGCCATCACTTCTCTTGTCCCATTCATACCCATGCAGATCCATGACTGTTTTCTGCCCGTAGGCAGTGAGGCTGGAACAGGAGTAGGGGCAGAACAATGACAGGAGTCCTCAAAGATTGGTCCCATGGCACGTGCTGACCTTTGGAGGGTCATCTTTGTGAACATAGAGAGGTTGGTGCTTAAGATGCTTGACGTGGCTTCATTGATGAGACTGCCCTGGTGGAAGTGTTTGCTGCTTTGGACGGGAACACACTGATATGTGGAAATGCAAAGATTCCTAGAAAGAAGAAAAAGGACACGTGTGGAGACCGGGAGAGAGATGAATGGAGAGAAGGGGAAGGAGGCAGGAGTAAAACAAAGAGGTCTAAAGCAATAGACTGCACATATGGCATTAGAGTTAGAGGAAGCCATACCCACCACAGGAGAGGGAGGTTTCGGCTAATGATCCCACCCATGGCAAGCTGCTCCTGTTTATGGGCAGGAAGCTATCAAGTTCCAACAGCTGCAGCATCATGCTTTTCAAAGGCCTAATTTTAGAATGCTCCTGATAATGCCCCAGGAGTTGCTAGGTCTGAATTAAAAACTCCAGGTCCTTCCCCCCCCTTTTCTAAATAAAACGTTATTGATTTACTAATGGCCTTTGCATCCTGCTGAAAACAACCCTATAGAAGAAGAAAGATGTTAGTAGAGCCAGAGGGCTAACAGCTTGGAAAAACCCAGATCGCAGGTGGGCAGGTAGACAGAAGAGAAAGGGAGGGTGGAAATTCAGGGTACAAAGAGGCTTTGAAGGGGAAGAGTGGGCTGCGGAAAATAAATGTTGCCCTGGGATCGGGATCTGGATCCGTAAGCGTGGAAGTCCTGTGTGGATAATAGGCCCCTCGGGTCTTTGTTAAGGCCATAGTTTTGTTGGAAGAGTGGGCTCCAGTGAAAGGTCTCTGGGTGGCAAACACCTACCTAGATTCTAATGCCCGCCCATTATTAACTGGCCACATAGACCTAAACCTTGTAATCACAGTCTGGACTCTGGTTCTTCCTCTATGAAACATGGGGCCCTTCTACAAGTCTAGAATTCCAGATGTCAATTGCCAATGTGGTCGCCATCTTGCTGGGAGTTTTCTCTATCATTATTACAGTTTTTTTCCTGGTTGCTTCCTTTCCCCGACCTGCAGGGCAGGAGAGGACAGAGCTGTGCTAATGGATAGAGGATGATATGAGTGAGCAGGAACCTGCTTTCGGAGCGGGGGAGGCAGGCAAAGCAAGAGAAGTCGGAGATCAACAGAAGCAAAGGGAGAGAGAAGCCAGGTGGGAGAGGCCAGCAGTGCCTAAAGCTGCAAAGAAGCCAGGGTGATGAGGGAGAATTGGACTGAGGAGGGTAGAACCCAGTGGTTACAAGCCGGCTCTGGACCAGACAACCCGTCCCGGCCATAAAACGCCGGCACCTTGACAAATTACTCAATCTCTTTAGCTCTTCATTTCCTCGTCCATAAAGGTAAAATAACAGTAGAACGCAAGGCTGTTTATTGTTCTGCGGATCTAGTGAGACAGTGTATGTAAAGCAGAGAGAACATCGCCTAGCACCCAGTTACTACTCAGTGAGTAGGAGCTACAGGTACTGCAAGTACTAAAAGGTCCTGGTTTGGAGAGTGGAAAGTTGCTGTGGGTTTTGCCGAAGTCAAGCTCAGTGGTGTTTGTGGAACGAGGGGCGGCCGTGTGTGGGTCGGTTCAAGAACAATGTTGAGAGGCATTTTGTAGTTGGGGGCGGGGATAGCTTTGTGTCTGTGAATACACCAAAAACGAAAATGGGAATTTAAGTGTTTGAAGAAGTACGCTTACCATTCCCTCCATGCCCATGGTGGTGGCAGTTGTGACCCCCTAACTGCTGATAACTGCCCTTGAGAGAAATAGCTCCCAGCTGCTACATCTGTAAACCGTGCACATTACTCCCCGGCGTCTCCTCCCCCGCATTCCCTGTTTGTGTCACTGCCTCGAATGTTTGAACCCTTTCAAGCCACGTCAGGGGACTCTACTCTGGGGGCGTGTGGATGGTACCCAGAGGTGTCCTACGTGGTCCGACAACTCTACCTTTGTTGTCCTTTGCCTTTTGGGTCTTTGCTTGCACGCGCTCTCTCTATCCCTTTACAGTCGTGGTGCATCAGCAGCGTGGTGGCTTAACTGTCATTCCGGAGGCGAAGAGAAAATGCAGGATGCGGCAGGCCCTCGGATACGACTGCACGGGATACAACTGTGTTTTGCTCAACAACACAGGGAACCATTTGCTTAGACTATGGAGTGAATGGTGTCTCTTGGCGTTTGCAACGACAGTCTGAACGCGGGTATTCAGTGGCCCTATAGGGGAGGGGAGGGTTCTAAGTCAGGATGAGAAAAACAAGACAGAAGAACTGAGAGCATCTTTAATTGAAACTTCAGGGGACAGTGAGCCCAGAAAGCATATGGGTAATTGCTCCCCGGGTCCTCCACACCAGCTGCGATGTCAGGAGGGCACTTTCAGCCTTTGGGCCGCTCATTAGGGCACAGAGCGAGGATGGATGGAGTGAGACAGAAAGCCCCATCCTGCTGAATCACCAGTGCCAGTTCCAGGATCTGCCCGGGCCATCCCCATGGGCAGCCTGGCCAAGGACTGAATAAGCACAAGGCTGTATGTAGATCTGGCAGGATATCAAGGATGGTGGGGCGGCAGGAGGGCTGAAGGAGCCGGAAGCAGCGACATTTGTGAATGAGTGTGATGAATTGTTTCTGTTTGTTTCCACTAAACCCCAGCTCCGCCTCGCACGAGGGGAACAACCAAGTGTGAGCGGCTGAGATGGTTGAAAATGGCAGGATTAGCTGACCGGCTGTTCGCATCAGTAGCTGAAGCTCTCTAGCCAGGGCAGCTGGCTCAGGTCTTGCTCAGTCATAGAGATGATGGGACAAATAGAGCTGCACTCCTAATATCTTACATTACTTTTTTTTTAAATTTTTTAATGTTTATTTTATTTTTGAGACAGAGAAAGACAGAGCGAGAGTGGGGGAGCGTCAGAGAGAGAGGGAGACACAGAATCTGAAGCAGGCTCCAGGCTCTGAGCTGTCAGCACAGAGCCCGATGTGGGGCTTGAACTCACAGACCGTGAGATCATGACCTGAGCCGAAGTCAGAAGCTCAATTGACTGAGCCACCCAGGCGCCCCTACATTACTTTTTTAATTAGAAAAAGGTTTTTTTTTCTGATTACAAAAATAACGCATTGTTTTGTAGAAAATTTGGACGTACCTAAAATCTAACAAAGGGAGTGGAGGGTATCCATGATTGCAGCACTTGGCAACAACTACCAGTATAAATTGACTTGTAACACTTTTCTCTGGGGAGAGCACAGCTTTGCAATATTTGCTCCTTTCATTCGGTACTGGAGGTGTGTGACGGTTGGTCTGAAGAGGGTAGAGCGTCTTCTTTATTGTTACCATGGAGAAGCCAAAATAGCAAATGTAGGGACTTGCTCAAAATCTTTGTGATGGCAACGTCCGCCGCTTTTGGCCTCTAATAATAAAAATAAACTGAACTATCAATGCCTGTGCTTTTCATCGTAAAGAACTTGCCTCTGTGGTACCATTCTGCCATGGATTTCCCCTATTTATTTACCCAAGTGCTAGTCCGGAGGCGGCCATGATTTAAGGGCGATTAATTTAGTAGGCGGAGGCAGAAAACGAGGAGCCAGGACCTCTGGTCCCTTCACGTCTATGGAACCGTGCTTCACTCAAAGTCTTTATGCTTAAGGGCAACAGGATGGAAAGAGTATCCTGCTCCGGATGGTATAAAGTTACAGAGTCTCTGTGTAGGCGAATGGTGTGAGCAATGTATCCCTAATGTACAGGGATACATAGGAGCAGATGAATTGTGGACCTATCCCACCCCGTGTTGTCCGATATGGTACCTATGAGCCATATGGGGCTGTTGAGCCCTTGATGTATGGCTCGTGTGACGAAGAAACTAAGTTTTGAAATTTTACCTCATTTTCATTAATTTAAATTTCAAAACTTCTGCTCAGTTCAGTTATCAGAAAAAATTTAAGTGTGCTTGGAATACGTTGGGTATGTGATTTCTTTTTTCAACTGTAAATTATTTCAAATCTAAACAAAGAATCAAGTATTCTTTTTTAAAAAATTAAAAAACATGTTTTTCATGTTTGTTTATTTTTGAGAGAGAGAGGCACAGAGTGCGGGCAGGGGAGGGGCAGAGAGAGAGAGGGAGAGGGAGACACAGAATCTGAAGCAGGCTCCAGGCTCTGAGCTGACAGCATAGAACCCGACATGGGGCTTGACCTCACGAACCGTGAGATCATGACCTGAGCTGAAGTCGGACGCTTAACCAACTGAACCGCCAGGCACCGCTTAAAATGTTTTTTTGATGTTTATTATTTATTTTTGAGAGAGAGAGAGAGACAGACAGAGTGCAAGCAGGGGAGGGGCAGAGGGAGAGGCAGACGCAGAATCTGAAACAGGCTTCAGGCTCTGATCTATCAGCACAGAACCCGATGCAGGCCTCGAACTCACAAACCGCAAGATCATGACCTGAGCCGAAGTTGGCCGCTTAACTAACTGAGCCACCCAGGCGCCCCAAGAATTAAGTATTTCTGATGAAAACTTAGCATCTCCACTGACATGAGCTGTAAGTGTAAAATACACCCTAGATTTCAGACTCACTGTGAAAAAATACAAAATATATTGGTAATAATTTTCTCATATTACATATTCAAATGACAAAACTTTGTGTTTTTATTTTTCTAATTGAGATATAGGTGACATACAACATTAAATTAGTTTCAGGTGTATCATGTAATGATTTGACAATTACACTCATTATGAAAAGCTCACCATGATAAGATTAGTTACTATCTGTCACCATACAGAGTTATTTCAAATGACAATATATTGGATTCACTAGGTTAAATAAAATATATCACTAAAATTGATTGCATCTGCTTTTTAATGTAGCTGATAATAAATTTAAGATATCTGTGTAGTTTGCATTATATTTTTATTGGACAATGCTGGATACAGCCACGTGTATCAAGTCTCTAGCTGTATCTCCTAAGATGTAAATAATGAGGGTCTGTCTGTCCTAAATAAGAAAGATCCGTCTGTATCTTAGATATCCCTCTACAATTCAATAGACAAACATATTTTTGAATTATGGATCGGTAATTCGCCCACGTGTCAGAGTTAGAACAACTATGGTTTCAGTGTTGGTTGCGTGAGCTCTGTAATCATGTATGAATTTCTTTTTTTTCCTTTTTCCTTTGTACAAGGAAATAATTTCAATCTCATAAAAAAAGTCATACGGGAGTACAAAGAACTCGCCAGATGCCCTTTATCCAGAGACCCTATTGAAGTTTTGCAACTGACCCAATAATGTCTTTTATAACAAAGAAGCCAACCCAGGACTGTACATTTCTTGTAGTTGGCGTGTCTTTTTTAAAGTGCCCTTCAATCTGGAACAATTAGTTCCTCGGTCATTCTCTGATCTTCGTGACCTTAACATTTTTGAAGATTATGGGCTTGCTATTTTATAGGATATCTCTCAATTTAGGTTGTGTAATGTTTCTTCATGCTGAATTCAAGTTGGGATTTTTTGCCTGGACTGTGCTAGAAGCGATGTGATCTCACTGGATCCTGTCAGGTGGCACATGATTTCTCTTTGTCTAAATTCTAGTGATGTTAGGGGCACCCGGGTGGCTCAGTCAGTTAAGCATCAGACTCCGTTTTGGTTCAGGTCATGATCTCATGGTTCATGAGTTCAAGCCCCACATTGGCTCTGCACAAGACAGTACGGAGTCTGCTTGGGATTCTCTCCTTGCTCTCTGCCCCTCTCCCATTCTCTCTCTCTCTCTCTCTCTCTCTCTCTAAATGAATAAATAAACTTTAAAAAGAAGTTTAAAAGGTTATAAATCCTGGTGATGTTAACTTGGATCACTAGAGTAAGATGGCAGCTATCAGTTTGTCCACTGTAAAGTTTTTTTTTCTTTGTATAACTAGTACGTATTTTGAGGAAGATCTTCTGAGACTGTGAAATATTCTTTGATGAAGAATGGGGGTATTGCACAGTTTAGCACTGATTTATGTTTCTTTTCTGAATGGGTTATCACCGTGAGAATTCCTAAATGATGGTTTTCTAATTCTATCCTTTTTTTTTTTTTACATTTACTAGTTGTCATTCTTTTATAAGAATTATAAGAAAGCTTCCCCCTCCCTGGGTATTGCTGTATGTGTGTGTAAATTATGTGGCCTCATAGATTCTTATTTTGCTCAAAGGAATATAATCCATTACTATCAATATTTATTTTGATGTTCAAATTGTCCCAGAATTCATGACGGGAACCTTTTCAAGCTGGCTCTGTGTCCTTTTGACATGTATCCATCCTTCTTTAGAGATACATATACACATATGAACCCAGTAGTTTGCTAGAGCTTACAATGGCTTATGGGAGCCCACTGCAAAATTTTCAGGAAATGTGTGAGTCATTAACATTAAGTGGGTAGCTTGGAATCAGGCATGTTGGGAAGTATTTGCACCACGGAAACTGGCAAATGCTACGATCAGAACTTTTTCTTCCAGAGAGCTGGATGTTAAAAATTTGCCAGGACACCGATGTTTCTGTCATAAAAAGATGTTCCAAGTTCATGTTACACCTTAACTGCCACAGGCCTGTAATCATTCATTTCTCCAACAATCCCTGATTCCTTTTGGTGGAAAGAATAGGACTTAGAAACCAAGATCTTAAAGTGAGGTGAGTCCTACTGGACATACTTGGGGTGGACAGAATTGGGAGAGATAGCTTGTATGTGTGTGTATGTGTATGTATCGCATATAAATATGTATACATTATTGTGTAGACATATATACACATATGTACTTTATTGCATATACATACATATGTACATTTAATACATATATAATTTAATACAATAATATGTTATTATATATATATGCATATATACACTTTAATTTTAAATAAACATTTTACTTTGGAATAATTTTATATTTACAGAAGAGTTTGAAAGAGCACAGAGGTCTTGTGTGTCCTTCATCCAGCTTCTCCTTTCATATCTTGTAACCGTGGTCCATTTGTCAAAAATAAGAAATTAACATAGGTGCAATACTATTAAGTAAACTATAAAATTTATTTAGATTACATCCATTTTCTACTAATATCCTTTTTTCTATTCCAGAATCAACCCAGAATATCATATTATATTTAATGTGCAAACACACGCACACACACGCACACACTTCTGTCTATCTATCTGACATCTATTTATCTCCCCATCTGTTCATCTGTCAACCTCTCTCTCTCTCTATCCTTCTATTTCTCTATCTAGATTTAGAAATATGAATTCATACTTCTAATCAGGCCAAACCAGAGTGTTTATTCTAGCTTTTTTTCTTTCCATATTTCCAACTCCTCTCTTTGACCATAAGAAATTTAGCTCCTGTTATCCTTAATATACTTACTTATTGGCTAACCACCCCCCCGCCCCGTATGAAACCAATTTCCTGACTTCACTGGGCTACTGCTCCACTCAACTACCTGCGTTACATGGATCCAGATCCTTGCTAGTTCCCCTGCCCCCCCCCCCACCGCTGCACAGGCCTGCCTATTGGCTTTCTGACTGAACGGGAAGGAAGGAAAAAAGGAAGGAAAAAAGGAAGGAAGGGAAAGAGGTGCACAAGTTTCTAAGTCTCTTAGAATCTCATTTTCCTTATATTAACTGCTTGTGGATTAGTACTATCTACTTTGTTGATAGTAAAGTGCTTAGCACAGTGCCCAGTAGAAAATAATAACTCAATAAATAGGTCTTTTAACTGTTGTTGTTGTTATCAAGGACCAATTAAACAGGAAACAGGAAGCCTAGAAGGAGGGATTGTGGGGATGAGAAGTTTTGGTCTTCACCGCTATGACATATGTTGGCAAACTAGGTGTGCATGAAAAACTTTTCTAAAAACTTGGCCTTCCAGTATTCAGAAATACTGTATGAGTCTGAGATCATTAGAATTTGTTGGCCTAAGCCAGAGCTGAGCACTACTGACATTTGGAGTCAGGGAATTATTAGAACTGTCCTGTGGATTATAGGATGCTTAACAGCTACCTGGCCTTACCCACGAGAAATAGCACCCCTCTCCAAGTTGTTGCAACCAAATATTTCTCTGGAAATTGATAAAGGTCTCATGGGGCAAATCTCTCTCTCTCTCACACACACACACACACACACACACACACACACACACACACACACACACACACACACTGGAGACCCATCAGAATAAATACTTGGCTGTGTCTTAACTGTATTCTCTGTTACCAAGTTTGAGGAATGGGATATTTGATTTAATTTTCCAAGTTCTTAGGAGTTACTCTCTACTGTTTTTCCAAAGATTTGGACTGAAAATCAATGATACAATTCAAAATTAGGCTGAGAATGATCTTCGCTTTGAATCAGAAGCTGCAGAGTCAAGCCTCAGTTGTCACTCAGTTGTGGACATCTGTAAATCCCGGTCAGCACAGTCATTCTAGTGTGGCTTTGGCTAATCAGGCTTGCCGCGAGAGAATTATTGTAAGGATTTGCCCTCACCTTTCTTTGAAAGAAATCCCAGCGTTACCTTCCAGCCTCCCTTCCACTGTCCCCTTCGTGCATTTTACATTCTAGCTAAATGTTTGTTGTCCAATAAACATTAGTCGGATGAACGAATAGCTATTTATTAGCTTTCCTAAAAGGAAGGAAGTGGGGAAACTTATCGCCACATCTTCCAAAGGGTTTAATTGATCAGAAGCAGTCTGGGTAGTCCGTGGCAGGGTGAGCCAGAAGGAAGCCTGCATTAAGGTTTGTAGAGAATTACTCTAGCTCTTCTACCGGAAACTCGGAAACCTTTTTGCACAAGGACCCAGACGGTGCTGGAGCTGCCACGGTCTACCTAAGTCTGCGGCTCCCCTTTGTAGCGGAGAGAGAACTTGGTGCTAAAGAGCCAGAGAGGAACACGCACGGACAAATGCATTCAATGGGCAACAGCGTGGCAGTTGCATACGTTCAAAATGATCCGCACAAGTCAAACCTGAACTCCTCGGGGCCACACTGCCATCGCCCCGAATTCAGAGCGCCTTTCACTTTGCACCACCTCCTGGAGTGGGGTTTTGGCAGTCCGGGCAGAGCAGCGTGGGCTCTGCGTAACGCCCAGGATCGCAAGGCAACAAGGCTTCTCGGCCGAAGGCTGAACGAGAGCGCTCAGAAACCTCCTTCGGGATGCCGATTTTAGTGTGTGAACGCCAGCTTCGGGTAACCTGCCGTTATTCACTTAAGAGGCTGCTAATATACAAGCAGCCAGTAGAAATCAGTGCGAGGGAAGGGGAGGCATTCGGCTCAAGAACGGGAGAGAGGACTGGCCGTGATGGATCAGCTTGCTTTCCATCATGTCTCTCGAACCCGCCAGTGCGCTTCAGACCGTACTTCTAAAAATGGTTTCTCAAAGCCAGCAATCCCGAAAGGTTGACTGTGATTGCCTGGTCCATCCGGGAACCTCAGATGGGCTGGCTCTGGCCACCACCCCATACACACCACACCCAGCGCAGCAACCTTCCCAATCGTGCCCACTCGGTCACTGCATGCCACCCTCCCCCGGCTGCCCACCGGGACCAGTCAAAAGCCTGGTGGGGGCGGGGGGAGGGGGGAAATGTTGCCTTCCTCAAAAAGCAAGCAAACAAACAGAAAAACCCACTTAGGGATGGGTTCCTTGGACTGTGCTGCAGAAAAGGGATAATGATTCTTTCTCCGTGTACTTATTGACATTCATTGAGCAGCATATAGTTTATTTTAGCTAGACTTTGTGATGTAGCATCTATATTTAATTCCACAAGCTGTCGGGCAGCTCATATATTTACAAACACCATCCCGGAAACAATGTGTTTGCTGGTCACAGCTGCATCTGTAACATCTCGGGAGCTCTGTGCTGTTTGGCACAGCTCAGGGAATTATCATTTTACATTCTGGTCTGTGCCAAGGCCCAAATAGGGCAGAGCTTGGGCTAAAAGTTCAGATTCAGTGACAGGCATGGCGGGAAGCCAAGAGCAAGAGTAGCATTGAGGGCCGAGGGTCAGGATGGAGAGTTGCTCGTCAGCCCCACCTCGGTGGGGCTGCCCGCAAGGTGGTGAGCAATTTCTACGTGATTGGCTTAGGTTTATTTTGGCTTCTCAGGCCTGAAAGAAATACTTAAATTGTCCTGTGTGTATATAGAAGCTGGCTCTGCTGGGAAGCGAGCTGGGGCTTGAGCAGCGGAAGCCGGGCTGGTGGGAAGGAGGCAGGGATGGAGAAGGTTTCCTCTCTGGAGGATGGAACCAGCAGTCTGCTAGGGGTTGGAGCAAATGACTCAGTAGCTGGACCCAGGGAGGGGCACATCCAGAGGCAGGCGGCAATTGGCATGATCTTGGTCGCAGGAGGACCAGCTTTGGCCAGCACGCATCAAGAGGAACACAAAAAGAGCTTGGGGGGAAGTTCAGAATTAGGCAAAAGGGTAGGCAATTCTTGGAGGTCTGTCTCCTACAACAGCAAGTAGGGGAGCTGAGGGCAGCGGGTTCAGGAGTCAAGAAGGATGCGAACCCCTTACCTGAGATGCACACGCTAAGATTGGGTAGAAAGGAGGGGATGGGGACCTTGGGCACAGGCCCAGTTGGTTGGAGGGTCTGAGGAAAGAGCGCAGTAACTCAGGGGTTGTGCAGGAAACCAGCACCTATGGGTCGTCCACCCAGGGCCAGGTTGGGGGAACATGCCTGACCTTATGAATTTTAAGATAGTGCAGGTGATATGTAACTGCCTTCTCCTAAGGCCATGCTGACAGGCCATCTAAACAGGAGCCACACAGCTTCCCCAAAAGCAGAAGGCTTAAATGTCTTTATCCACATCAGGAAAATGATTTTGGGCGAGACCTACTTTTAAACTCTAAGATTTTAGACTTTTCATCACTCCGTAGCAATTTCTTAAATGAGAGTGAGTAACCTAGAGGCATCCAGGATAACCTCTGTGACTACAGCTTCCTTAACAGAATAAAGTCTGTGGATCTTAGGTTTTAGGTCATTTTGACCATACTAAGGACTCTCTTGGAAGAACATTACTGGCTTCTCTGTTCTTGAGCATTCCCCAGTGTAACACAGGCATAACAACATCCACCTCCTAAGGTTCTGTGAAAATTAAATGAGTCAATGAATGGAAAGTTTTAAAGACCAGTGTTTGGCACATAGTAATTGATGCCTGTGCAATAATTGGTGATGATGACGATGGGGGCTCTGGAACTCATGGGTTCCCACTTCTGGAAATGTCAATTTCTCACGGACACGTGTGAAATAGACAGAATAAGCTCTAGGCATAGCATTGGAGGCCAGGTTCACGTCCTGATTTGCCCCCAAGTCAGCGACGTGACTGTGAATAACTCACCGCACCTCTGTGGCCCTATGTTTTCTCATCTCTTGTCCATTGTGAAGGGGATTCCATCACTGGCTCGCACTGGACAGTTGCATCAAAAGTTCCTTGAGGGATTTGCAAAATATTTCAAAACATAGAAATATACCCCAACCTAGGACATCAGTTATTTCTCCCTTTCCCTCCCTCTCTGTCTCTGTACCAACCCCCACCCCCATCATCACTCTCACCAACACACATATACCGCACACACTCCAGGCTGCTGAGAACCACTGGATGATTTCCAGCTAATTTCCAGGATCTCACCCTGTTCCCCCCAGTTCTATGACATGATCAGATGGAAATTAATCAGGGACCCAAAGAAGGCAAAGTTACCAAGTAATGAACACAGAGCCAAGCTTTGAGAAGTTTGTTGGAGAAAATGAGTCTAAAAGATGTCACAGGCAGACACAGACTCACGGAGAGGAGGGGGAGGCAGAATTGAACACAGTGTTAGGGCCCACAGGCAGATAACAAAGGGTCAGGTGACAGAGACCACAGAGAAAGGCAGATGGACTGCCCACTTCTGAGTCATTAACTATGGAGGGCCTGGGGAGGAAGACCGGTGAGGCCACTCAGAGTGACCTGTAGAGATCCCCAAAGGCTAACGGGGACATCTCTTTAACAGAGATTTTACCTTCTTAGGCTCCAGTGTTCTTACCTGTAAACAGCAACAAGCAAACAAAACCCCATAGTGGATGAGGTGGTGCCTGTGGACTCTTTCTGGCTCTGATACTTACATTGAAGCGTTGGAAGAAATAACAGCGAACACATACACAGCACTCACCACAGGCCAGGCACTTTTTAGAGGCTTTGTAAATGTTAGCTCGCTTAATCCCCACAACCCTATGAGGAGGCATGAGTATTGTTACCCTTTTTTAATATACATCACAGAAGAGGAAACTGAGGCCAGGGAGCTGGAGCCAGTGTGAGAAGCCGGGCAGCTCGACTTGCTGGCCTATGCTTGTGGTGCTTCTCCATGGACCCGCTGGCGGGGGTCTCGGTGTGTGGCAGAGGAGGGCAGATGTAGCTCAGGGCCACAAGGAACTGCTGTTCTTTCCTAAAGGAGTATAATGGAAGTGGTTTCGAGGAAGGTTGATCTGCATGGAGACCAGGTTTTAAAGGCTTTGAAATAGACAACCTTTCGCTTAGAGGTTCTGTTTGATCAGCACTGCCTTCTTTCCCTTTTCTGGAGGCCTCCGTGACCTCAAGAGAAGCTCTGGGGCATAGGGGCCTCCCTGGTCAGACACCGAGACCCGGGCTTTACTGTGTGAGGCAAAGCCTGTCAGGTTGCTTGTCTCTCCAAGGAAAGTGCCAAGGACATCCCCCAGGCGCGTACGAAGCCTCTACGACTGACAGATGAGTCCGCCCTTGACAAGTGAAGGGCTGGTTATCACACAGCAGAAACCTATAAATTTGGAGCCCTGAGGGGGTGGAGCCTACAAAGTCTAATTGTCACTAAAGCTGTGTGTGTGCGCGCATGGGCATATGCGTGTGTGTCGTTCTTTTAAACTCCTAGGACCTCCAAGTCCTATACTTTCTTCCTGTTCCGTGAGGGCAAGTTCTGGGTCTGTGCATCAGATTTAGTGCCATCACCTAGGACATTCCTTGTGCATAGGAATTGCTTAACAACTGGCTGTTTGAAGGACAGAAGTGGGTGAGGATGAGGACAGCTGCGGTATAGGTCTCGGAGTCCGAATGTGTGAGTGTCCCTTCTGCTTCTCTGTGGAGTGACCTCGGCGAGGCCCTTCCCCTCTTCCACCCTCTCCTCTTAGAGGTCTCAGATGAATGTAAGAACATTTAGGAAACAGTCATTATAATTAGCTCCTACCTTTGCACACATAATCATTAATCTTGCTCCCCTGATCTTACGCAGGGAGGATATCCATATGCCTCACCTATTTTAAGTTGTTTCCTGACCAGCGGTCGGGAAATGCAGCAAATGTAAATGTAGCTTGATGGTTCCGGGCCGGTTCTGGGGGGAGAAACCGAAGGTTGTGTCACGGAGCCTAGAGCAGACATGGCCGTCGGGGTGTGACATCTGCCTGGGCTCACGCGGGGAACGACGGCCAGGACGGAAGCTCTTGGAAGGGCAACCAGGAGCCTATGACCAGGGCAAACGCGCCGTGGTTAGTCTCTGTGGAGGCTGGAGCTCATCCCGACGAGAGGGGAGACTGAAAGTCACTGAGGTGAACTAACAGCCCTCCACATCTACCTGCCCTTTAGGAATCTCCACCCCAGAACGCCCTGTCATTTCTCTTGTCTGTCTGCCCTTTCTAGACAAAGGGGAGGCCGAATTCACACCAACATGTGGTGGAGGACAAGAACAAATCACGCTTTCTGTGAGTGTCTACCAAAGACACCCTCAGATTTATTCAAGAAAACATCTCCTCAATAGAGTTGGCCAATTAACCACTCAAATGGCTTGAAAACTTATTTAATGTCACTGCCTAATCATTTTATGAAATGTCACTGCTCCAACGGGCAAGGATTTTGGCTTTATACCTCACTTTTTATATGCTTCACTCCCTTCCTGAAACAGAGTTTCCTCCCAAATAGGACTGAAATCTTAATGCCTTTCCCCATATATTTGCGCCCCTTGTGTTTGCATAGAATAATGGAATTTCGGCACCGGGCAGGATCCTAGGGATCATCTTACCTCTGAAATCAATTCACTGATGACCAGAGGACGCTCCCAGAGGGAAGTGACTTGCTCCCAAGGGAACCTGTAAGTGGCAAAGCCTACGTAGTTTTATCGATGTGAATCACGTTAAGTGATACCGGAGGATCTTAAGAGGGTAGACCTGGGGGCGGCCGGGTGGCTCAGTTGGTTGAGCGTCCAACTTCAGCTCAGGTCATAATCTCATGGTTTGTGGGTTTGAGCCCCACGTTGGGCTCCGTGCTGACAGTGCAAAGCCTGGAGCTGGCTTCAGATCCTGTGTCTCCCACTCTCTCCACCCCTCCCCCGCTTATTCTCTCTCTCTCTCTCTCTCAAAAATAAATCACCATTAAAAAATGTTTTAAAGCAGGTAGATATTGATCGACCGCTGAAACACCTGATTCCCTCTTGCAGCTCACATCCATTCCTGGCCTCAGCATTTTCATCTGTTAAAAGGGGATAAAATCTGGAAGATGAAGTTCAAGTGTAATTTTATCACCTGTGCTTCGTAAGCAGTAACTACCACACAAATATTAAGTGATTTATGCTGGCATTTATTAATGACAATTGTTGACAGAATGAATGATTTTGTTAATTATAATGACACTTTCTATTTCTCCTTCTCTTCTGGACTCTAACAGCAGCTTAGCTTGGCCGTGCCCTCAACTCCTCTGATAAGCGACCTTCCCTCTAGAATAGTTTTCAGAGAGGAAACTCTACTTCTTTAAAAATTCTTCTTTTAATTAGGCTTCACGCCCAGGGTGGAGTGCATTACGGGGCTTGAACTCACAACCCTGAGATCGAGACTAGAGCTGAGATCAAGAGTAGGACGCTTAACCAACCGAGCCACCCAGGAGTCCTGAGGAGACTCTGTTCCTATCTCATTTGCCAAGATTTAGCACGTGAGCAGCGGACGCCCCAGATCCTAACTGCTCTGCATATCGACAGGTCCGGGCATAAATGGAGATTGAGATCACCAGGAGAACATGACACTGTCCCCCCCCCAGGTCCTCAGCTGGTTGACAGAGTGGTGGAGATACGATTCTCTCCATTTCAAAGGCCGCTCTGCCTGCTTCTCACGTGACTTGGTCTGTACTTGATTTTCTCTATTGGCAAAACCGTAATCCCTTTTATTCACGGCTCGATGAACTTATTTCACTTGTGCCTTTGGTCCAAGGCTAATTTATTATTTGTGTAGGTGTAAAACTCTGTCGTAGGTGTAGTGTAAGTAAATGGAATTATTTGGCTCTCACAAGTACATTTGTATTTTGTTCCTCAAGGAGCTAGCTCAGCCATGACTTTAACAATACTCACGCGGAACATGGAGGTTTACTTACACAGTCAGCTTTAGCATAAAACGACCCTTGGAAGCATTGTGGGGAAGGTGCTAATTGTTTCAACCTGCTGAATATTAGCAATCCCACCAGAAGTCAGGAGAATTGAGATGGTTATAATTTGCTGGACGTTTGCTGTTACAAAATCCCTAGTGATATTATTTGTGGAGCGTAAACAGGAAATGGCCCCAGAGCCCTTCCCCTGAAAGAGCCTAATTCTCGCACAACTGTCAGTGCAGCCGTTACTTTGTCTTTTTTTTTAAAGGTGAGGGAACACAGTCTAGAGATGTTTTAAGAGAAAGTTTTGAAACCGGTTTAAAACTTCTCCCTCTTGAAAAGAGATCTTTTCGTCGGGATGTCTTCAGATGCCGAGGAAAAGCGACGAAGCGGAAGCCGTAGGATTCCAAGGCCAAATGTTTCCCGGGAGCAGTCAGCGCTGCATTCAGGCGATCCTGCTGCACTCAGCAGACTTGGCCCGGCAATCAAAACCATTTGATTCCAAAGCTGATACTCCTAGAAGCAGGCAGGTTCCAGCACATTGTGAGCTCTGAAAAAGCCTAATTACAAAGAATGGCAAGAAGCACACATTGACGGAACGTATCTCCTTTCTTTCAAAGAGCACACGGCCTTTCACACCTGTCCTCAGAAAACTCTTGATTGGCAGGCGAGGTGGCGGCCGCCACTGCCCCCCCCTCCTTCCCCCCCCCCCACCCCGTGTTAGAGCACAGGGCCCAAGAAGTTCAGGAGCTGAGCCAATGCCACGTGTTGTCCCTGGCTCACCGTGATCCATCTATAAAACGCACGGAATTGAGTCGTCACATAAATTTGAGGACGAACTATGTGTGAGGGCTGGAATTATAAAAACAAAGACCTGAACTCTGACCTTGAGGGGTCTGTAATCTAGACAGCGGGGGGGATGGAGGTGAGCAGCATCACTCTGCTCAGGAAACTGCCACGCTAGCTTTCTCGCGTGCCAAGAACAACAGATGGTTTTTCCTCAGGGAGCACGGAAACCCCTCACCAGACCAGGCTTTGCACAGGACGGGAGAGGAGTATTGCCATCTTTTATGTTGTCTGTATTATTTTTTCTATTGCCGTGGAATGAATTACCACCAACTTTGTGGCATCGAGCAGTACAAATTTACCATCTTGCAGTTTCTGGGGGTCAGGAATCCGGGTATGGGTTAGCTGGGTCCTCTCGCTCCAGGTCTCACCTGACTGAAATCAAGGTGTCAGTCAGGGAAGCGGTGCTTCCCTGGGGCCCCGGGTTTTCTTCCAGGCTCACGTGGCTGTTGGCAGAATTTGTTTTCTTGGGCTATGACTGTCATTCTCTTTTTTTTTTTTTTTTTTTTTTTTTTTTTACTAGCTGTTGACAGGGAATTGCTCTCAGTTCCTAGAGGCTACCCACAGTCCCTTGCTGCATGCCCCCCAATAGGCCATTCACAGTATGGCTGTTTGCCTTCTTCACATCACCAGGAGCTTGTCTCTCTGACACTTCACTTTCTTTTAAGGGTTCTCATTCTCCTGATTAGGTCAGGCCCACCAAGGATACTTTCCCCTTTGAACAACTCAAAATTAAGTGATTAGTAACTGATTAGTAGTATCTGACCATATTCATAGGTCCTGCCTGCACTCAAAGGGAGCAGATTATGCAAGGCGTGCACAGAAGGACATGGAGATTATGTGGGGGAGTGCACAGAAGGACACGGGGCCATTTTAGAATACTGTCTTCCACAGTGTTCTCCCACCGGTCAGTGTGTTTCCACTTCATAGTGTTTGCTGCCTTGGCCTGCAGAGTCAAGTAGCCCCAGTCTCCAAAATGACCCTTCTCCCTTCCCCTCTGTCAACATGCCTTTAAAAACAGAACAGTATTTTATAAGAGGAATTAATCACCAATAGAGTTTCAGATAATGGAGTGAGCCCTTGCTTTTGTATAATCAATGCTTAGCATAGTGTCTTAGGAGTTCCCAATTTATGCTTCTCAAGAAATGAATGTGTGAATGATCAAATGAGAAATATTTTGGGCATCCTCATTGGATTACATCCTGTAAAAACAGGTCCTACCCCCCCCCCCCACCATGTGCAAGGCGGACTCCTTTCAGTTTATATCACTTTTCCCCTGATTCAAGAGTAATGCATGCTTATTATAAAACACTCAGGGATTTTTCTTCCTTCTATGATTTTATTTTTTATATTTAACTTTTTAATCCATCTGGAACTAATTTCCCAATGCGATGTTTAAAATATTCCATCCCCTACCCAATTAGTCTGTAATGTTTTCATATGTATATGTGTATGCTTAGCTCTTGTTGATAATGAGCTCTATTTTTGAGCTGTCTGTTCTATATCATTGATCTGCCCATCCAGTTTGTGTGCCAGCATCACCTATTTTAATGATCAGAATTCTGTGCTATGTTCTGAGACCCAGTAAGGCCAGTGTCACTTCTGTATTCTTCTTTTGGCCTCTGTCTCGACCAGTGCACGAAATGAGGATCTGTCTTGTGGTGGCACCAGCTCTTTAGGTAGGCACAGCCTTCTTGGCAAGGTCTGGACATGGAGCCAGATCTAAGCTCATATTCTGTCTCTGCATCTTCCTAGCGCAACTCCACCGAGTCCTGGTGAGAGGCAAACCTGTAATAATAACGCCATTGTAACAAACTTACTGTGAGAATCAACTGGGGCAGCTTCTAAGAATCACCCAGCACAGGGGTGCCTGGGTGGCTCAGTTGTTAAGCGTCTGACTTTGGCTCAGTTGTTAAGCGTCTGACTTGGCTAAGACTTTGGCTGATCTTGCAGTTTGTGGGTTTGAGCCCCATGTCGGGCTCTGTGCTGACAGCTCAGAGCCAGCCTGGAGCCTGCTTCAGATTCTGTCTCCCTCTCTCTGCCCCTCCCCTGCTTGTGCTTTGCCTGTCTGTCTGTCTCTCTCTCTCTCTCTCTCTCTCAAAAATAAACATTAAAAAAAAATTTTTTTAAAGAATTACCCAGGAGCACATAGTAGGGGGTCAGTACCTCCTAGCTGGGGTGGAGGAGTGAGTCTGAAGGTGCATATTCTCATGCATCTTTCCAAGAGGAGGCCACAACCCTCCTGAAAGCATCCTGTACAAATGCTGAGGCTCGGGTCTCTCACACTCGGGCCAGCCTTTAGGCTCTGTGTATCCAGGATTCATGCTTGGCCCCGCCTCCCGGAAGCCTCTTCAGGGCTCACACCGGTCCAAGGGAAGTCTGGTGGTTTTGTTGAACTGGAGCCATTGCAGACGACACTGGGGACTCTGGAAGGGGGCGTGAATCAGATGCTGAAGGCTACTTTGTCTGCCCTTACAGGGCTCTGGAAGTACCAGAGAATTAACATCCTTGTTTCATCCCCAAGGAAGGAGCCTGTCTCCTTGGTTTTGGCAGCCAGAGAAAGTCCTCAAGGCCACAGATTACAGGTCCTGGGGGGTGGGGGTTAGAAGGCATCCTAGCACATTCTAGCACTGAAGTGCTCTTGGCGAGGGGAGACGGCATGTGCTGTTCAAGATCTGAGGGACAAATGCAATCGTAAGGACCTCCATAGGATCGAATCAGTCCTCTGTGTCTGCCCAAAGGTTTGTAAAGATGACTGTTTATTCTTAGACAAGGTGCAGGCGCTGGAGATCGAAGGCCATATGAAATATGAGGAGTCACAGGCAGTCAGGAGTTTTGAAAGCCAGAATCTTCTTGCCTGGCCCCTTCCCTTCTACTCAGAGAAGGCCGGGCATATGCTCATTCACTCCTTCAAGGAGGGTCTCTAAACACCAGCTCTCTGCTCTCGGGACCTGGGACAGAAGAATACACAGCCCTGCCATCAGGGGGCTCCCATGCCCTGTGGAGACAGAACTACAGGCCTCGTGTGTACTCAGATCTGCTCTCTGATGGTAGGCCATCCGATTTCCCGCTCTTAACACCATTCCTGCGCGGCCTTCAGTAAGAGGGATCGGATCCTGAAGGCTGGAAGGAGTCTTAGATATTATCTCATCAAGCCCCCTTATTTTCTGTAGGAGAAAACTACAGCCAGAGAAGGGGAGTGATTTGTTCAAGTTCACCCAGCTTCCCAGCAACGACGGGACCTCCCTACTTCTGTGCCACACGCTTGGCTGCCCGAGAAGTGGGGTCTCCGTTCACCTGGCCTCAAGCTTTTCGAGGCAGTGGGGACGCTGTGGGCCTGCGACGGACCCCCAGCGAACATTCTGAGGGAGGGAGACAGAAGCAGAGGGCGTTGAGTCAACACAGGAAGGGAAGCAACTTCCTGGAACGGCTGGGCAGACCTCCAGGGTTCACAAATGTGGTTTCTTCCTTCCCTCTTTATCTCCCTAACCCTCACCCTCACACGTGTGAAAATGAGGACGGCGGTCTTCCCCCTAGGATTGTTTTAAGGATCGAAGGGAACACGTGCCTTGAGCACTTTGCCCAGTGCCTGCGATGAAGAGGTGTCGTTAGCATAAGGGGGTTCCTGACGTGCGAGGCGCACAGGCCCGTGCGGGCTGAGACCAGGGTGTCCAACTGACATCGCCGTGTCGGACTTTTCTAGTTCCAGGAGCCCTGGAGGAGCGGCACAGAGCGGGGGAGCGTGGCGAGAGAATGAAGAAACCAACCGCCCGGGAGAAGCATGAGGCGGCAGTGCGGCACTCGGCTTAGAGGGCTCGGGCGGGCGGCGGCCCCATGGGCAACCCTGCTGGCGCTGGGCCTCCCGGGCTGGGTGCTGGCGGTCTCGGCCACGGCCGCCGCCGCCGCGCTCCCCGAGCAGCATGCCCCCTCCGCCGGCCAGCCGCCCCTGGACTGGCTCCTCACCGACCGCGGCCCCTTCCACCGCGCCCAGGAGTATGCCGACTTCATGGAGCGCTACCGCCAGGGTTTCACCACCAGGTACAGGATCTACAGGTGAGTGGGGCCCGGCGGGTCAGGACCCGAGCCAGGCAGCACCCCCGCGCCCCCCCTCCCCGCCCACCGTCCGGAGCTGCAGGTGCTGTGCCAGCTCCCCGTGCCCCCAGACTGAACTGGGGGAGAGGGCGGGGGAGCAGCCGGCAGGGAAAATAAGCCTCCCATGTTGGTTTTTAAAAAAAGAAAGAAGAAAACACATACAAGCTGGAAAACCTGCTGATGCCTCCTGGGGAACTGAGCAAAAGGGTTTCTATTTATAGGCTGTGCTGCTTATAAATTGAGGACAAACCAGGCAGCATGGAGTCAGCGTGTGGCCCGTGCTGCCGCAGGAGGTCAGAGTCAAACGCTGGGGCCGGGTTTTAACTAATGGGTTAGATACTTTCATGAGTTGTAATTACTTAGACATGCAAATGAAGGAAGGGCAGCTCCAGCTCCTGCCTTCGAGGTCGGGGGAGATCTTCCAGGTCAGGGGGCAAGTCTGCCCTCATCCTTGTCCCCACCACAGCCGCGGCTGGCCTTGTGCGTGGACAAGGGCTATGTCTTCTTGGCCCTTTAGGCCCATCCTGGGGAGCGTCGGAGCTGAAAGTCAGCCATGAGGCTGGCCGGGCTCATCTGATGAGGGATGAGCCTGGCTGCTGGGCCAAGCACGTCAAAAATAGAAGGGTTCTCAAAATCCTCACCTTGGGTGACCCAGCCAGCCTCAGGGCTCCCACGAGTGCATCTCTGAATAAAAACTTCCCCTTCATCCCTCTGCCCACTCACCCTGTTGTCACTGCTCTTTTGTCCTCTTCACCTTGCCCGTGGCCTTCAGACAGCCCTGGGAGCTTTGCTGAAAGTTTTTTCTTTTATCAAAGACATCTATTTTTCCAATTACAAATTAGTTTCTAATGCAACAGAAAGAGAGAAAATAGGAAAAAGCACAAAAAGAAATAAAACCAGAACGTCCCTTGTTCCTTTTAGCAACTAGAGGTTGCTATTGTTAACCGTTTGGCAAATGCATTTCTAGTCATATGAACATACTGAAATTTTTGGCCCCCTTGCTAGATCTTGCACTTTTCATGGCTTATGCACACGAGTTCATTCAATCCTTACAACAGTCCTATATTGGAAGGACAGTTATTATCCGCTTTTTACAAATGAGCTCATTGAGGTCCAGAGAAGTTAAGGAACTTGAGGAAGGGCACACAGCTAGTAAGGGTGGAGCCAGGATTAGCTTCCTTGTAGCCAGACTCCAGAATCTGGGTTCTTACGATATATTTAGAGACATTTTTCTGTTTCTGGGAGTTTTTTAAAGTTTCTGCGATAACTATGCAGTCTGTGGAGGCTAGTATAAGGTCTCAGAAATAAGGTTTCAGGGTATTCATCCCTGGAAGGTTCCCAAATGGTAAGAGCAGCCATTTATAGAAGCTGTTGTCCTGGGTTCCCACACGTGGATGCAGAGGAAGGGACAAGATCAGGCATTTGAGGGGCTGGTACAGACAGAGAAAGTCCGCTCTCAGGAGCAACCCACCCAGCTCTCCTTTCAGACCCTTTCTCTTTCTTCCATCGTGCTTGGATCCGGTCTGGTCTTGGACGGGATTGCAGTTCACACTCTGCTTCAGTGGCTCTGGTCCGCGCCATCCTCTAAAGACTACGGAAGAAATTTGCTGGGGCCACTGAGGCAGAATGCCGCCAACTCAGGCTGGGAGAGGCAGAGTTAACGCCGGCTCAGGTGAAGGTAAATGGGCAGAAGAGTTTGACTTGATGTTCAGTAAATGTACAAGAAACTGAACATTTGCACCCCCCCACAAATTTTCTATAAAGTAAATTCAGAATAATGATTCTCTTTATTAAAGAATTTTTTTTCCCATCCTCAGAGACTGGGAGAGAGAGAGAGAGAAAATTCACCCTAGAATGTATTTAAGCAGCAAATCCCTCCAGTCCAGGAAAACAAGATTTAATTTACCTTAGACTTTTCAGTTCATCCCAATCTTTTAGAAGCACTTTTTTTTTTTTTTTTTAAGTATATTGGAACTGAAATGTTAGGCTGGGAATCCCAACACCACCATCCACTTCAAAGGGCTATAGAAACTGGAGTGAATAAACTATCACTTCTCCCTGAGTAGATTTTTCTTCTCATTGAGTCCCAGCCCCAAGCCTGGCAGCTGCTGGATGCTTGGGCGGGAGCTCCGAGCTGGCCCATGGGGAGTGTCTGTAATCACTTCTGCACCATCAACCGTTCTATCAGCTGGCAATGGTTTTCTGATCACTTAATGTGACAAGCTCTTACACTGTGCCATTCTGTTTCTCTGGGGTCAGTTATTGCACATGAACCTGTACTTGGGGAAACAGTAACCAGTCATTCTGACAGGAATGCGGCATTCTGATGGGTGACCCTTTGGTGGGGCGAAGAGAGAATGGTCACACACGGCTGCTCCAGGAGCATTCTGGGAGTTTTGCCTTTAGTTATTAAGCAAAATGGTGGATCCATGGATACTGTTGTAGGGATCTACATTACTCCTGTGGGAATTCATTTTGAGCCCTTCCTCTTTTGTCTCCAGTGGAAATTCTCTCTGGCAAATTCAAGATGTTGCTTACTTTGACTAAAGTGGTCGCAGAAAACTGGTAAAATATACATTGAGGGTCGTCCCCAGTGACCTGAAGGGCATTTTGTCTAGAAGGGCAGAGAGAGAAAATGCTTACAGAAAACATCAGTTCTGTGGTGAAATCCTGGGTTTCAAATGGCATTAGTGTTTTATTTGTTTCTTGAAGAAAGTTTTCAGGAGGTAGAAATCAGATGGTATCCACATGTGCCTTCCGTAGAAGAAAGGAGATGAACTGTGGTGTGGGAAGAAGAAGATCTCCCAATGTGGCTAGAATGTTTGGTGCAGAGGCCATGAAGCTCTCTCACACAATGAGAGAGAGGCCCTCCTTCTCTTGTGTGTAAACAGATCATAACTGGCAAAAAGCAAGTTTCTAATATTAAGCTCTGAATCCCATCTATTCTTACATGGATATCAGAGTGTGCTCTCCCTTTGAGAAGATGCCTGGTTGTTCTAGAATAGCTTTGGCCTCTAACCGTGGGCCCCTGGAGATTGTTGCCCTGTCTGTTTCAAGTTTGTATTCATGTAGGCATAGATGCTTCAGAGTGAAAGTTCTGGAGCCAGATGACCCGGGTTCTAGTCCTGGAGCTGCAGCTTACTAGCTGTCTATTGTTGGGGAAACTGTATAATTGCTTTGTTTCCCAATGTCCTTATTTATAAAGCCAGGACAATAATAGTTGTCTACCTAAAAGATTGATGTGAAAATTAAGTTAGTTAATTCATGTTAAGCACCTAGAACAGTATTTAATGAATATTCCCTATTATTAGATTGTCCTCAACAAATATTAGCCAATGAAAGAATGGTAATGAGGTAAGAGCCATGGGTGCTTTGTGATAATGTCTGCTGAAGTCTGTCCACATTCAACAGACTATATGACGAGGAGGGGGGAAAAAGCATATTAACCTTTATCCTTCAATCTCTCTCTCTTTGGGAGAGGAAACCAACCAAAGGATGAATGAATCATCTCTGGGGCACACGCTCACTGGTCCCCACAGGTAAAAATCTTTCTCCTACAGTCAGGGCTTGTTAACTGAGCAGGCCTTCCTCAGGACATCCTACAGAAGCCAGTCACTGCCAACTTCTTGTCCCCAGGGACAAAACGAGCAATCTCGGCATGGCACGGTTATGAGAAGAAAGACAATAGGCACTCTTGTCAAGCCTTCCTAAATAACAGAATGGGCTTGGCCATGATACCCAACTTGGGGCAAGCTTTTAAATGCCATTAATCAACCTCTCCCCATGTCTTCCAGCCCTGTTAGATCAAGATCTGAGCAATCAGCCCATTTCTCAGACTCTGTCCCTTAACAGGCTAGTCGTAAGAGCTAGAGGAGCAGAGCTCTTGTCTCCAATTCCATCTGTGACCTCCGTGCCCCCTCCCTTGCTTGACTCCATAGCCCCCACTAGAAATACACATAAGTGCCCCACCTCTCACAGCAGCCCTGTGAGGCAGATGGGGGCTGTTAGGGTCCAAAGCAGTGAGATGGACTTGTTCAAGGTCACAGCCAGAAATAGCACCCAGGGCTCCTGACTTCAGGTCTCCTGCCCATTACTCTAGCCCATGCCACTTCCCTCTGACTGGTAAGTGCATCTTCATTATACCACGCAACCTAATCAGGCACCTAAATTGAGCTGATGCAAATGTAAATATGGTTTCTCGAAACACTCTAGCGGTAATGTTCCATTCTCCCCTTGCTACAAATCAAAGTAATGAGCAGTCTGGTTTTTTTTTTTTATTTCTTTTTGTATTAAAGCTTTAATAGAGAGATAATCATGGGATTGGAAAAAATCCAAGCCACTATGATGAAACGCTTGAAACTCGGAAAGAATAAATTAAAATTAAGAGAGAAAAGTTAGAAATCATACAGAACAATGAGCATAATATGGTGGTTGGGAGGAAAGCAAAACTAGGTATAATTCCAAATTATTGATCTTAGTTAGTCATTATTGCCTCCATTTCTATCTGCTGCTTATTTAGGAAGGAAGGGTCTGGGGCTACATTAGAAGCCTTTGGGGAGGAAAATGAACAAACAAACAAAAAAGAAAGAAATTAGGTGTCATCATTGACAAAAAGGATATTATACTTTCATCGTATTCTGGGCAAATTTTGCAGATTTTGAGAACCAAAGTAGAACAAAGCTGGAAAACAAGAGAGGGGAGTGGTACCCAAAGGTAGGTAGCATTGAGGCAGGAATGCATTTTTAGCAGGTGCATCTGGAAATATCCAATGGGGCAAGCAGGGACAGAACCGGATGATGTGGTGAGTTAGGGCAGTGAAGGCAAAGAACTTTTCAGTAGACACCAGAGCAACAACCCTAAGAAAAGACAATCTTTGTGCAATTCATCAGGATGAAAAATAAGATTTGGCAATAGCTCACATGTGAGGGAAGTGAGAAACAGGAACAATCAAATGTTTGATCCGTGCTGCTCCAAGCGTGCCTGGTGCACCTGCAGCATCTGTGATAACGTGAGAGCTTGTAAACAGTACGGGATCCCGGGCCTCACCCCAGACCTACAGAATCAGAATATGCATTTTAACAAGAGCCCCAGACGAACAGTATGACATGAAAGCTTGAGAAGTACCATATCTGATTGCGCTAAGAGCTTGGGAGGTAGAGAGAAGAGCAGGATTGAGCAGGGTGGAGAAGGACAGAAGCCTCCGTGGGGAGGCAGCATCCCCCACGATGCATTAATATTTACTGGAGATGTTACAAATGAAACAGAATAGTAGTCAAGGGAGGTTAAGTTCAGGAATTATTAGTGCCAAGGCCCATGAACGTGTAAGAATAGATCCAGCAGCTGGGAGAAAAGTTTAAAAGCAGAAAAGGCTGGAGGGCCTAGAAGCAGCCTGTGGGTGCCTCCCGGGAGATGGAGAGGTGAAGAATCGGAAAGCAGCTGTGGAAGCAATCACACAGGAGGAGCTCCAGAGCTGATTTATCATCCGGACCACGTCTCACGTCTCACGGACTAACAAATACTGATTTGGATAAACAGCGAACCCTGGGAGAGGCACCATCTCCAATTAAGAGATCACAATCCACATAAATAAACGGCAACCAAAGGCAACCTCAGGCTGCCTGGGTAAATCCCAGTGATTTCCGAGGCGTTCATTACAGCAACTGAGGTAGAGACGGGCTGTGTTATCATGCAGCTTCAGGGCACCACGAGGGAGGCCGTGCTTCTCAGGTGGATGGGACAGGCAGGAAGAAGGGGAGCTCTTCTGGAGAAGGGACCTCACCCAAGTGAACTGGTTGATCTCTCAACTTCTCACTGGATCTATATTTTGACAAGGGAGCTGGGATGGAAGGAGAGAAATGAATGGTCTACAAACTAGAAAAAGACACACAAATCAGAGCAAAATTAGAGGCAAGGTGGCAACGATGAGCCTCTAGATCTGGCAACAGGTGCTATTTTTCTGTTCACAGGTGAGGCGTCAGGAAAGGGACAGAACAAAACAGAGTTTACTTTAACCAAGAGTTTGGTGCTAGCTAAAGGTACAGCACCTCTGACATATAGGATCTAATCTGGGCTGTGGACCCAGATTAAGGAATGAGCCTTTTCCTCACCCAAGGAATTTCCTTCCCGAAATGTCTGGAAGGCCCCCGAATCGGGTGTTGCGTAGCCTCATCCTCAGACGGCAGGGTCCTGTCTCCGACTGTGACGTGGAAACATACTACACAATGCCACAGACATATACGAAGCTTCCACTGTGTAGAAATAACTGAATGAGAAAGTGTTCTGCTCTCTTGGAGCAAGAAGAAACAGCACATAAATAATTGCAATTTAAGAGCATTACACAGAGCAAAATTCATTCAATCAGTATTTTTGAGGGCCGACTCTGTGCTCGTGCTTCTACAAGATTGCGATCGTACACCGTGACAAGGAAGGACACCGTTCTTGATCTGATGAAACTTACAGATAAGTACGTTTGGAGAACTCTGCACAGAAAGGTCAAGGAAAGCTGGAATCAAAGGGAAAGTATAGACCAAACTCTGATGAATGAGAGGAAACTGTCCAGGTGGAGAGCTGGGGGAATGGTGTGGTGGGCACGGGAGCAGTGTAGCCAACGTCCTGGGAGCACAAATTGTGGTTTAGAAACTAGGCAGCCAGGCGCAGGTATTTAATGTAGATGTCAAGAAGCATGTGACTGTGTCTCTCCTTCACCTGCTCTGTGACACTATGTTATTTCTGCCGTGACTTGTCCCTCCAAAATGCCAAAAGGGCCTCTTAGGCACTGGCTTCTTCCAGGGTTCAATTTCAAAACACTCGCACCTGGAGGGGCACGGATTACTCATGTATTAGAGACGAGTAAAAATGAAGTAGAGTAATTGTATATCCAGAGAAGGTAGAGCCAAATGCAATTCCTTCCATTTCTACCTTGGAAAAAAGGGGTGTGAATGTTCCCCTGGTGAAAAAGTGGTAAGCAGTGCTTTAAGGCCCAGTAAAGCTACTAGTTCATCTGAAAATCCTGCATCATTTATGCTTAAAAAAATCAAATTCAGGTTAAGTTTACCACACTGCATATTTGCTCACTCGGTCCTCTTACAAGTATTTATGGAGAGTCTCCTTTGGGCAAAACATGATTCTGGGTATGATGGCAGGCTACAAAAGAGAGAAACCAGGGTTCTGCTGATTTCTAGGAGTTCAGCGGTCCAGTTTGAGTGACAGTCCACACACTGGAGAACATGTTGGAAGGTTGCATCTCATGCTGGGGAGAAGACGACATTTAGTACATTCTCGATGATTGATGGACAGATTTGGCCCACGGATGCTGTGTCAGAGTGAATTCTTGGGATGCCAGTTCCAGTTTCCCCAAGGGCAAAACGACTCTCGTCCCAAATGTTTTTATGTCTTTGAGGGCTATACCCAGGTTGTCCACCCTGGCTTGAAACAAGATTACAAAGATGGTCTGTGAAGAGAAAATGTAAAAATAAATATGTGCAAGAAATGAAGGGAAAAATCCAGGATGGCCAAGGGGAGAAAAGCAAGATCAGTTTTGTTTTCAGAGGAGATTTAGTAGTGAGATCTTGAGTCAGTCGGGCAGAGAAAAAGAGGATTAATTTTTGCTTCGAGAAATAATTAATTTTATTCATGAATGAATTGCTGCTTAGAGCTGTGTGTGTGAGTGAGGTAGGCTTCATCTAGAAACCATCACGACACAGATGCTGGCAGACAGGGACACTGGCTCGTCATGTGGTCTTTTCCTTTTCTTTTTCTTTTTTTATTTTTTCTCCTCAAGAGAAGAGCTTTTTCTGGGTCAGGGATTCTCATTTTTTTTTCTTTATTCCGCTTCTGCCACATTTATCCTACCTCAGGGCTTCCCACATCTCCCACAAGAAAATTATTTCAGTCCCGTGTTGCTTAGAACAGTGAATGGCACGTGGCAGGGCATTTATTCATTCAGCACATATTTCCTGAGCATGTGAGTATTCTGGCCACTCCACAAGTGCTGGGGACACAGCGATGAAAGAGACGTGGCCCAGGCCTCAGGGGGCTCTGCCCTCGAGGAAGATTCACCGGAGCAGGTGGCTGGAGGTGGGGAGGTCTCTGAAGCGGCACAGGGTGCTGCGTGTGGGGAGTGTGGTTCCCACACCAATCCTCCACCTCTTCCAGGATTAGAAGCAGGTGAGTGTACTCACAAGGTGCTGAGGGCAAGTAGAACACATTTATTACCACCAAGCTGGGTGAGAGATGGTCTGGACCTGAGTCAGAGGCAGGGTTCCTATCCCCACCATCCATCCCTGACTCAAAGTAGAGCCAACTGGAGCCCGCTGGTGACCTTGGCTGGACTGATCTGCCCAATCCTAAGCAAAGCCACTGGAGGAGGCATCGCTGGATACTGTGGATGGGCCAGCTCTGGTGGAGCTCCGCAAGAGCTGACGGTGAGAAGGGGGAAGCTCTCAGAGGGACTGTCAACTGGAGGGCATAGGTGACGGAGGGACAAGAACTGTTTGTGAGCAGAGATCTCAGGGCATCGACCACACAGTGATGAGTGTGAGCCATAGGATAGCTGGCTCGTACCAACCTCCCCGATTTCCCCATGGGATTAGGTGGGTAGGGGGCAAAGAAAAGAGGTTGTTCTGAGAGTGGAGACATTGGGCAAAATTTCTATTTAATTTTGGAAAGAAAGCAAGATATTCTATTATTAAATATTAATGTTAATAAATAATAACTATAGAATTATATATATAACTATATATATAGTACAGTTATCCTAATGAGAAACCTACAAGGGAGATGCTGTCTGTATACATATATTACAGATGAAGACACTACGTTTTACAGGATGTCATGCATCTGGTAAGAGGAAGAGCCAGAACTCAAGCCACACAATAGAAGATCTAACTGTTAAATATTATTGAATCAAATGCATAATTTTAGCCTGGGATTCTTTTTTTTAAACAGTTACTTATTTATTTATTATTTTTTAATATTTATTTTAGATAGAGAATCAGAGCATGAGCAGGGGAGGGGCAGAGAGAGAAGGAGACAGGCTCCGAAGCAGGCTCCAGGCTCTCAGCTGTCAGCACAGAGCCCAACGCAGGGCTTGAACTCACGAACCATGAGATCATGACCTTATCTGAAGCCAGATGCTTAACCAACTGAGCCACTCAGCGGCGCCTATTATTATTACTTTTTAATATAATTTATTGTCAAATTAGCTAACATACAGTGTATACAGTATGCTCTTGGCTTTAGGAGTAGATTCCCATGATTCATTGCTTACATACAACACCCAGTGCTCATCCCAACAAGTGCCCTCCTCAGTGCCCATCACCCATTTTCCCCTTTCTCCTACACTCACCGCCCCCCACCATCAACCCTTAGTTTGTTCTCTGTATTTAAGAATCTATTATGGTTTGCCTCCCTCTCTGTTTAAAACTGTTTTCCTCTTCCCTTACCCCATGGTATTCTGTTAACTTTCTCAAATTCCACATATGAGTGAAAACACAGGATATCTCTTTCTCTGACTGATTTATTTCACTTAGCATAATACCCTCCATTTCCATCCACATTGTTGCAAACGGCAAGGTTTCATTCTTTTTCACCTCCGATTAGTATTCCATTGTGTATATACACCACATCTTCTTTATCAATTCATCAGTTGGTGGACATTTGGCTCTTTCCATAATTTGGCTATTGTTGATAGTGGTGCTATAAACACTGGGGTGCATGTGCCCTTCTGAATCAGCTCTCCTTTATCCTTTGGATAAATTCCTACTAGTGCTATTGCTGGGTCATAGGGTAGTTCTATTTTAAATTTTTTGTAGAACCTCAACACTGTTCCAGAGTGGCTGCACCAGTTTGCATTTCCACCAACAGTGCAAGAGGGTTCCCATTTCTCCACATCCTCGCCAACATCTGTTGTTTCCTGAGTTGTTAATGTTAGCCATTCTGACTGGTGTGATGTGGTATCTCAGTGTGGTTTTGAATTGTGTTTCCATGATGATAAATAATGTTGAGCATCTTTTCATGTGTCTGTTGGCCATCTGGATGTCTTCTTTGGGAAAGTGTCTATTCATGTCTTTTGCCCATGTCTTCACTGGGTTATTTGTTTTTTGGGTGTTGAGTTTGGTAAGTTCATTATAGATTTTGGACACTAACCTTTATACCATATGTCATTTGCAAATATCTTCTCCCATTCCATCAGTAGCCTTTTAGTTTTGTTGATTGTTTCCTTTGCAGTGCAGAAGCTTTTTATCTTGATGAGGTCCCAATAGTTAATTTTTGCTTTTATTTCCCTTGCCTTCAGAGATGTATCAAGTAAGAAGTTGCTGCAGCTGAGTCAAAGAGGTTGTTGCCTGTTTTCTCCTCTAGGGTTGTGATGTTTTTCTGTCTCACATTTAGGTCTTTTATCTATTTTGAGTTTTTTTTTTTTGTGTATATGGTATAAGAAAGTGGTCCAGTTTCATTCTTCTGCATGTTGCTGTCCAGTTCTCCCAGCACCATTTGCTGAAAAGACTGTCTTTATTCCATTGCATACTCTTTCCTGCTTTGTCAAAGAGTAGTTGGTCATACATTTGTGGGTCCAATTCTGGGTTCTCTATTCTTTTCCTTTGGTCTTTGTGTCTGTTTTTGTGACAATACCATACTGTCTTCATGATTACAGCTTTGTTGTAGAGGATGAAGTCTGCGATTGTGATGCCTCCTGCTTTGATTTTCTTTTTCTACATTACTTTGACAATTTGGGATATTTTGTGGTTCCATACAAATTTTAGGTTTGTTTGTTCTAGCTCTGCGAAGAATGCTGGTGCAATTTTGATTGGGATTGCATTGAATGTGTAGAATGCTTTGGGTGGTATTGACATTTTAACAGTATTTGTTCTTCCAATCCATGAGCATGGAATGTTTTTCCATTTCTTTGTGTCTTCTTCAATTTCTTTCATAAGTTTTCCATACTTTTCAGCATACAGATCTTTTCCATCTTCGGTTAGGTTTATTCCTAGGTATTTTATGGTTCTTGGTGCAATTGTAAATGGGATCGATTTCTTGATTTCTCTTCCTGTTGCTTCATTGTTGGTGTATAGAAATGCAACTGATTTCCGTAATTGATTTTGTATCCTGCAACTTTGCTAAATGCATGTGTCCATTCTAGCAGCTTTTTGGTGGAGTCTTTCAGGTTTTCCATATAGAGTGTCATGTCATCTGTGAAAAGTGAATGTTTGACTTCTTCTTTGTCCCACTTTGGATGCCTTTTATTTCATTTTGTTGTCTGATTGCTGAGGCTAGGTCTTCCAACGCTATGTTAAACAACAGTGGTGAGAGTGGATATCCCTGTCATGTTCCTGATCTCAGGGGGAAAGTTCTGTTTTTCCCCATTGAAGATGATATTAACTGGGCTTTTCATATATGACCTTTTTGATGTTAAGGTATGTTCCTTCTATCCTGACATCTTGAGGTATTTTATTAAGAAAGGATGCTGCATTTTGTCAAATGCTTTTTCTGCATCTATTGACAGGATCATATGGTTCTTATCCTTTCTTTTATTAATGTGATGAATCACATTGATTGATTTATGAATATTGAACCAGCCCTGTAGCCCAGGAATGAATCCCACCTGATCATGGTGAGTAACTCTTTTAATATACTGCTGAGTTTGATTTGCTAGTACCTTGTTGAGAATTTTTTTTTATTTTTTTAAATTTACATCCAAATTAGTTAGCATATAGTGCAACAATGATTTCAGGAGTAGATTCCTTAATTCCCCTTACCCATTTAGTCCATCCCCTCTCCCACCCTCTCCAGTAACCCTCTGTTTGTTCTCCATATTTAAGAGTCTCTTATGTTTTGTCCCCCTCCCTGTTTTTATATTATTTTTGCTTCCCTTCCCTTATGTTCATGTGTTTTGTATCCTAAAGTCCTCATATGAGTGAAGTCATATGATATTTGTCTTTCTCTGACTGACTGATTTCGCTTAGCATAATACCCTCTAGTTCCATCCACATAGGTGCAAATGGCAAGATTTCATTCTTTTCAATTGCCGAGTAATACTCCATTGTATGTATGTATGTGTGTAGTATACATTTCCATACTTTTCAGTATGGAATACTGAATATACACACATACATACATACACACACCACATCTTCTTTATCCATTCATACATCAATGGACATTTGGGCTCTTTCCATACTTTGGCTATTGTTGATAGCGCTGCTATAAACATTGGGGTGCATGTGCCCCTTAAAAACAGCATACCTGTATCCTTTGGATAAATACCTAGCAGTGAAGTTGCTGGGTTGTAGGATAGTTCTAATTTTAATTTTTTGAGGAACCTCCATACTGTTTTCCAGAGTGGCTGCACCAGTTTGCATTCCCACCAGCAGCGCAAAAGAGATCCTCTTTCTCCACATCCTCTCCAACATCTGTTGTTGCCTGACTTGTTAATGTTAGCCATTCTGACAGATGTGAGGTGGTATCTCATTGTGGTTTTGATTTGTATTTCCCAGATGATGAGTGAAGTTGAGCATTTTTTCATGTGTCAGTTGGCCATCTGGATGTCTTCTTTGGAGAAGTGTCTATTCATGTCTTTTGCCCTTTTCTTCACTGGATTATTTGTTTTTTGGGTGTTGAGTTTGATCAGTTCTTTATAAATTTTGGATAATAACCCTTTATCTGATATGTCGTTTGTAAATATCTTCTTCCATCCCATCAGCTGACTTTTAGTTTTGCTGATTGTTTCCTTCACTGTGCAGGATGAGGTCCCAATAATTCATTTTTGCTTTTGTTTCCCTTGCCTCCGGAGACATGTTGAGTAAGAAGTTGTTGTGGTCACGATCAAAGAGGTTTTTGCCTGCTTTCTCCTTGAGGATTTTGATGGCTTCCTGTCTTACCTTTAGGTCTTTCATCCACTTTGAGTTTATTTTTGTGTATGGTGTAAGAAAGTGGTCCAGGTTCATTCTTCTGCATGTCACTGTCCAATTTTCCCAGCACCACTTGCCGAAGAGACTCTTTATTCCATTGGATATTCTTTCCTGTTTTGTCAGAGATTAGTTGGCCATACGTTTGTGGGTCTATTTATGGGTTCTCTATTCTGTTCCATTGATCTGAGCATCTGTTTTTGTGCCAGTACCATACTGTCTTGATGATTACAGCTTTGTAGTATAGCTTGAAGTCCAGGATTGTGATGCCTCCTGCTTTGGTTTTCTTTTTCAAGATTGCTTTGGCTATTTGGGGTCTTTTCTGGTTCCATACAAATTTTAGGATTATTTTTTCTAGCTCTGTGAAGAATGATGGTGTTGTTTTGATAGGGATTGCATTGAATATGTAGATTGATTTGGGTAGTATTGACATTTTAACAATATTTGTTCTTCCTATCCAGGAGCATGGGATATTTTTCCATTTTTTTGTGTCTTCTTCAATTTCTTTCATAAGCTTTCTATAGTTTACAGTGTATAGATTTTTCACATCTTTGGTTAGATTTATTCCTAGGTATTTTATGGTTTTTGGTTCAATTGTAAATGGGATTGATTCCTTGATTTCTCTTTTTGTTGCTTCATTGTTGGTGTATAAGAATGCAGCTGATTTCTGTGCATTGATTTTATATCCTGCAACTTTGCTGAAATCATGAATCAGTTCTAGCATGTTTTTGGTGGAATCTTTTGGGTTTTCCATATAGAGTATCATGTCATCTGCGAAGAGTGAAAGTTTGACCTCCTCCTGGCCAATTTGGATGCCTTTTATTTCTTTGTGTTGTCTGATTGCAAAGGCAATCCAATACTATGTTGAATAACAGAGGCAAAAGTGGATATCCCTCTTTTTCCTGACCTTAGGGGGAAAGCTCTTAGTTTTTCCCAATGAGGATGATATTAGTGTTGGGTCTTTCATATATGGCTTTTATGATCTTGGGGTATGATCCTTCTTTCCCTACTTTCTTGAGGGTTTTTATCAAGAAAGGATGCTGTATTTTGTCAAATGCTTTTTCTGCATCTATTGAGAGGATTGTATGGTTCTTGTCCTCTCTTTTATTGATATGATGAATCACATTGATTGTTTTGTGGGTATTAAACCAGCCCTGCATCCCAGGTGCAAATCCCACTTGGTTGTGGTGAATCATTTTTTTAATGTATTGTTGGATCCGGTTGGCTAATATCTTGTTGAGGATTTTTGCATCCATGTTCAGCAGGGAAATTGGTCTATAGTTCTCCTTTTAGTGGGATCTCTGTCTGGTTTTGGAATGAAGGTAATGCTGGCTTCATAAAAAGAGACTGGAAGTTTTCCTTCCATTTCTATTTTTTGAAACAGCTTCAAGAGAATAGGTTTAACTCTTCCTTAAATGTTTGGTAGAATTCCCCTGGGAAGCCATCTGGCCCTGGACTCTTGTTCCTGGGACATTTTTGATTACTAATTCAATTTCTTTACTGGTTATGGGTCTATTCACATTTTCTGTTTCTTCCTGTTTCAGTTTTGGTAGTTTATGTTTCCAGGAATTTGTCCATTTCTTCCAGATTGCCCATCTTATTGGTGTATAATTGCTCATAATATTCTCTTATTATTGTTTTTATTTCTGTTGTGTTGATTGTGATCTCTCCTCTTTCATTCTTGATTTTATTTATTTGGGTCGTTTCCTTTTTCTTTTTGATCAAAGTGGCTAGTGGTTTATCAATTTTGTCAATTCTTTCAAAGAACCAGCTTCTGGTTTCATTGGTCTGTTCTACTGGTTTTTTGTTTGTTTGTTTGTTTGTTTGTTTCAGTAGCATTAATATCTGCTCTGATCTTTATTATTTCCTGTCTTCTACTGGTTTTGGGTTGCATTTGCTGTTCTTTTTCCAGCTTTTTAAGGTGTAAAGTTACGTTGTGTATCTGAGATCTTTCTTCCTTCTTTAGGAAGTCCTGGATTTCTATATACTTTCCTCTTAAGACTCCCTTTCCTGCATCCCAGAAGTTTTGGGTTGTGGTGTTATCATTTTCATTGGCTTCCATGAACTTTTTAATTTCCTTTTTAACTTCTTGGTTAGCCCATTACTTCTTTAATAGGATGTTCTTTAGTCTCCAAGTATTTGTTACCTTTCCAAATTTTTTTCTTGTGGTGGATTTCAAATTCCATAGTGTTGTGGTCTGAAAATATGCGTGGTATGATCTTGATCTTTTTGTACTTGTTGAGAGCTGATTTGTGCCCCAGTAGGTGGTCTATTCTGGAGAACGTTCCATGTGCACTGAAGAATGTATATTCCACTGCTTTAGGATAAAATGTTCTGAATATATCTGTTAAGTCCATCTGGTCCAGTGGGTCATTGAAAGCCATTGTTTCCTTGTTGATTTTTTTATTAGATGATCTGTCCATTGTTGTAAGTAGGGTATTGAAGTCCCCTACTATTATGATATTATTATCAGTGGGTTTCTTTATGTTTGTGATTAATTGATTTATATATTTGGGTTCTTCCACATTTGGCACATAAATGTTTACAATTGTTAGGTCTTCTTGATGGATAGACCCCTTATTTATGATATAATGTCTTTCTTCATCTATTTATACAGTCTTTATTTTATAGTCTAGATTGTCTGATATAAGAATGGCTACTCCAGGGGTGCCTGGGTGGCTCAGTTGGTTAAGCACCACCTTCAGCTCAGGTCATGATCTCACAGTTCGTGAGTTTGAGCCCCACTTTGGGCTCTGTGCTGACAGCTCAGACCCTGGAGCCTGCTTCAGATTCTGTGTCTTCCTTTCTCTTTGCTCCTTCCCCACTCGTGCTCGATCTCTCTCTGTCTCTCAAAAATAAACATTAAAATAATAATAATAAAAAAAAAGAATGGCTACTCCAGCTTTCTTTTGTTGACCATTAGCATGATAGATGGTTCTCCATCCCCTTACTTTCAATCTGAAGGTGTCTTTAGGTCTAAAATTGGTCTCTTGTAAACAGCATATAGATGGGTCTCGTTTTCTTATCCATTCTGTTACCCTATGTCTTTTGATTGGAGCATTGAGTCCATTGACATTTAGAGTGAGTACTGAAAGATATGAATTTACTGCCATTATGTTGCTTGTAGAGTTGGGAGTTTCTGGTCCTTTATAGTCTTTGTTGCTTTTGGTCTTTATTTATTTTTTGTTTTTGCTTTTTCATCTTTTCTCCCCTCAGAGAGTCCCCCTTAAAATTTCTTGCAGGGCTGGTTTAGTGGTCACTATCTCCTTTAATTTTTGTTTGTCTGGGAAACTTTTTCTCTCTCCTTCTATTTTGAATGACAGCCTTGCTGGATAAAGAATTCTTGGATGCATATTTTTCTGATTCAGCACATTGAATATATCCTGCCACTCCTTTCTGGTCTGCCAAGTTTCTGTGGATAGGTCTGCTGCAAACCTGATCTGTCTTCTCTTGTAGGTTAAGGACTTTTTTTCCCCTTGCTGCTTTCATGATTCTTTTCTTTCCTGAGTATTTTGTGAATTTGACTATGATATGCCTTGTTGATGGTCTGTTTTTGTTGAATCTAATGGGAGTCCTCTGTGCTTCCTGGATTTTGATGTCTGTGTGTTTTCCCAGGTTAGGAAAATTTTCCACTGTGATTTGCTCACTTAACCCTTCTACCCCTATTTCTCTCTCTTCCTCTTCTGGGACCCCTATGATTCTGATGTTGTTCCTTTTTAATGAGTTACTGATTTCTCTAATTCTTAAATTGTGCTCTTTTGCCTTAGTCTCTCTCTTTTTTTCTGCTTCATTGTTCTCTATAAGTTTGTCCTCTATATCGCTGATTCTCTGTTCTGCCTCATCCTTCCTTGCTGCCGTGGCATCCATTTGAGATTAAGGCTCAGTTATAATGTTTTTTATTTCATCCTGATTAGCTTTTACTTCTTTTATCTCCACAGAAAGGGATTCTAATCTATTTTCAACTCCAGCTAGTATTATTATCTATGTTGGTTATCTATCTATTATTATCTATTATCTATGTTGGTTAAATCCCTGGCTGTCATTACTTCCTGCTCTTTCTTTTGGGGCATCATTTTGAAGGAAGTAAAAGAATTAATGAGGTAAAAAAATTAAAATTAAAGAAAAATATTAAAATCAAAAAATTAAAAGCAAACACACACATAAAAAAATCGAATAAATTATGCTAGATCCTAGGTGTGTTTTGGTCTGGGTGTTGAAAGAGGCTTGATAGATTAGAGAAAAAAGGGAAAAGAAAAAAAGGGAATCGTTTGAAAATTTGAAAAAATGAATACACTGAAGTAGAATAAAATGAACTGATGGAAGTAAAAGAGAATTTGAAAAAAAATTTACACAGAAGTAAAAAAATTAAAGAAAACTATTTTTAATAAAAATTGAAAATAAAACATGATTTTTTCTCATTCTGTATTTAAGAAAAAGAAAAGAAACGAAAAAAGAAAAAAAAACCAAAATTGAATAGATGCACCGGCAAACAGACTGAAATATGACAGAAATTCTTTCATTTTCCCCTAGAAGTCAAACTATGAAGCGCTTTATAGTCCATATACTAAGCAGGTGGAGAGAGTTGTGTTCCTGAAGAGCGAGGTTGACTCAGTTGGGCAGGACTTAGTGTAATGGCTCCATTCTCCACTAGATGGCGCTGCTTAGCTTACTGGGGTGGGTTGTTGTGGCTCTTGTAGGTGTTTATGCGCATGTGTGGGAGCTGTGAAAATGGTGTCCCCAGCTACCCAGTCTCTAGTATTGGAACTCTGTTCTCCCCGATCAGCAATCGTGCACCTGTCCCTTGTCTTCAGCTTCCGTCCACTGTTTGCTTTTACACTGTCCATGACCAAGCCCCAGGCAGCACCTCCCTCCTGAGTTTTATCTCAGATGTGGCTGTGTTTCCCAACCCCTTATTTCTGAGGGACTGCGACTTTGACCCATTCTGCTCCTCTGCAGGAGGGTCTCACTGATCGATGGCCAGGTTCCGGCCGCATCCAGGAACGTTTGTGGGACCGTGCTGCTGCCGAGGCCCAGAGACTGAGGCTGGGTGCCAGCCCGCCCCAAGGGAAGTTCACGAGATAGTGTAGCAGCAGCATTTCAGGGATTATGGCAAATCACAACACACATCTGTCACCAGGCTTCACCCCCAGCGACCTTGTTCCAGCACCAGTGAATGTGGTTGTTCTCCTGGGTCCACTGGCGCCTTTGTCTTTGGGGAAGTCACACAGCCTCTACCAGATGTCCTCTCGGCAGGGGAACCGGCTCTTCCCTTGTGGCCTGAAGACCCTGGACTCCACTCTGCTCCTAGGGATTCACCCTTCTCACCAGAGCTCCGCCAGGTATGGAGCTGCAGAGTTTCAACCTCTGTACTACCCTGTTTATAGTCTTAATGGAATTTAAACCCTTTCCTTCCTCCTTTCTCGCTTTTTAGTTCAGTCCCTGCGACTATTACCACTTTCACTTTCTCTCCAGCTGCTTTTTTGGGGGGAGTGCTTTTCCCGTATTCTCCGTCCCTCCACCCCCACCCCCCATCTCTGTCCTCTGTCTGCACACAGAAGTGGCTCCCTGCCCTCCGCAGTTCTCTCTCCCCCAGTTCATCTCTGCGCCATGTACCTGCTGAATTCTGTGGTTCAGGTTGTGCAGATTGTTATGTTAATCCTGAGATCTGTTTCCTAAGTGTGCAGGATGGTTTAGTGTTGGTCTGGCTGTATTTCATGGACCTCAGACACAAAAAAATTTCCATGCTGTTCCACCATCTTGGCTCCTCCCCTTGTTGAGAATTTTTGCATTCGTGTTCATCAGGGGTATTGGCCTGTAATTCTCCTTTTTAGTAGGGTCTCTGTCTGGTTTTGGAATAAAGGTAATGGTGTCTTTATAGAATGAGTCTGGAAGCTTTCTTTCTGTGTCTATTTTTTTGGAACAGCTTGAGAAGGATAGGTATTAACTCTGCTTTAAATGTCTGGTAGAATTCCCCAGTGAAGCCATCTGGCACAGGACTGTTATTTGTTGTGAGATTTTTGATAACTGATTCAATTTCTTCACTGGTTATGGGTTTGTTCAAATTTTCTATTCTCGTTTGAGTTTTGGTAGTGTGTGGTGTCTAGGAATTTTCCCATTTCTTCCAGGTTGTCCAGTTGGTTGGCATAGAATTTTTCATAGTATTCTCTAATAATTGTTTGTATTTCTGTGGTGTTGGTTGGGATCTTTTCATTCGTGATTTTATCTATTTGGGTTATCTCTCTTTTCTTTTTAAGAATTGTGGCTTGGGGTTTATCAATTTTGTTTATTTTTTCAAAAAACCAGCTCTTAGATTCATTGATCTGTTCTGGTGTTTCTTTTTTTTTAATTCCAATTGTTTATTTCTGATTTAATATTTATTATTTCTCTTCTTCTGCTGGCTTTGGGGTTTCTTTGCTCTTCTGCTTCCAGTTCCTTTAGGTGTATGGTTAGGTTTTGTATAGGGGATTTTTCTTGTTTCTTGAGATAGGCCTGGATTGCAATGTATTTTCCCCTTAGGACTGCCTTTGCTGCATCCCAAAGGGTTTGGAATGTCATGTTTTCATTTTAATTTACTTCCATATATTTTTTAATTTCTTCTTTAATTGCCTGGTTGGTGCATTCATTCTTTGGTAGGATGTTCTTTAACCTCCATGCATTTGGAGGCTTTCCAGATTTTTCCTTCTGATTTATGTCATTGTGATCTGAAAATATGCATGGTATGATCTCAGTTATTTTATATTTATTGAGGACTGTTTTGTGACCCAGTATGTGATTTATCTTGGAGAATGTTCCATGTGCACTCAAGAAGAATGTGTATTCTGCTGCTTTTGGATGAAAAGTTCCGAATATATCTGTCAAGTCCATCTGGTCCAGTTTCTTTATTGATTTTCTGCCGTTGTTGTAAGGGGAGTATTAAAGTCCCCTGCAATTACCATATTCTTATTAACAAGACTGCTTATATTTGTGATTGATTTATATATTTGGTTCCTCAAGTTGGGGGCATAGGGGGCATAAACATTCACAATTGTTAGCTGTTCTTGATAGATAGACCCCATGATTATGATATAATGCCCTTCTTCATCTCTTGTTACAGCCTTTAGTTTAAAATCTCATTTGTCTTATATAAGTATGGCTACTCCAGCTTTCTTTTGACTTGTAGTAGCATGATAGCTGGTTCTCCATCCCCTTACTTTCAATGTGAAGGTGTCCTCAGGTGTAGAATGAGAATCTTGTAGACAGCATATAGATGGATCTTGCTTTTTTATCCATTCTGTTACCCTGTGTCTTTTAATTGGGGTATTTAGTCCATTTACTTTCAGAGTTATTACTGAAATATATGTATTTAATGTCATTGTGTATCTGCAGGTTTCATGCTTCTGGTGATGTCTCTGGTCCTTTGTAGTCTTTGCAGCATTCCACTCACAGAGTCCTCCTTAGGATCTCTTGCAGGTCTGGTTTAGTGGTGATGGACTTCTTCAGTTTTTGTTTTTCTGGGAAAGTCTTTATCTCTCCTTCTATTCTAAATGACAGCCTTGCTGGATAAAGGATTCTTGGCTGCATATTTTTAATATTCAGCACACTGAATATTTCCTGCCACTCCCTTTTAGCCTGCCAAGTTTCAGTGGACAGGCCTGCTACTAGATGCTTTCAGAATTCTCTCTTTATCTTTGTATTTTGCTAATTTCACTATGATATGTTGTAGAGAAGACGTATTCTTATTGAATCTGAAGGTAGTTGTCTGTGTCTCTTGGATTGGATGTCTTCTTCCTTCCCCAGATTAGGAAGTTCTCAGCTATAATTTGTTCAAGTAAACCTTGTGCCTTTTTTCCCCCCTTATTCTGGAACTCCTGTGATACAGATATTATTACGTTTCATTGAATCAGTTCTCTAATTTTCCCCTTATGGCCCAGTATTTTCTTATCTCTTTTTTTCTTGGCTTCACCATTTTCCATAATTTTATCTTCTATTTCACTTATTCTCCACTCTGCTTCCTCCATCCTTGCTGTCACTGCATCTAGTTTATTTTGCACCTCATTTACAACATTTCTTAATTCATTGTGGCTATTTCTTAGTTCCTTGATCTCTTGTAGCAATAGATTCTCTGCTATCTTCTATGCTTTTTTCAAGCCCAGCTATTAATCTTATGACTATTACTCTCAATTCTTTATCACATATATTGTTTATATCTGTTTTGAGCAATTTTCTAGCTATCATTTCTTCCTGGAATTTCTTTTGAGAATTCTTCTATTTCATCATTTTGGCTAGTTTTCTGTCCTTTATGTGTTTTAATAGCTTGTTATATATCCTGCATGTTTAGCACTACTATCCTAAAAAGGGGTTATACCCTATCCAGGGTCTGGCCCTTCAGGAGGTGTTTTTGGAGTGTGTTGCATGCTCTCTGTTGTTGTGACTCTGGTTGTTTTATCTCCCTACTCATAGTGGTGGTTTGGACTTTCCACCAGGTGTGCTTTGATTTGTTCATTAAAGCAACCCTGGAAAAAATTGTAAAAGGGAGGTGGTGGAAGAAGCCTTATTACATACAAAGACAGAAATGACAGGGGTAGGGAAAAAGAAAAGAGAGAAAAAAATTGACCAGGCAGAGAATCAGAGAAATTATATGGATTAATCGAGAGAGAGAGAGAGAGAGAGAGAGAGAGAGAGAGAGGAAAATAAAGAAGGAGGTACAAAAGACGTGTAGAAAGAATAGATTAAAAATGTCTGCTTAAACAAACCAACAACTAGAAAAGAGTAGGGAAAAATAAGAGGTAGCAAAGGAAGGAAAAGAAAATGTGTGTGTGTGTGTGTGTGTATACATGTGTGTGTGTATATATATGTATGTATATGTATACATATATATACATCATATATATATATATATAATAAGAATTGAGCAAGAATCAAATCAGAAAATGCAAAACCACTGGATGGGTATCTGATGGTCCCTTGGAACCAGTGGCTATGCTGGTCTGGAGGAGGGACTGTCTGGTTGGTCAGTGTCAATCTTGCTCCAGTAGATATGCAGTTACCAGGCATGGAGGAGGGGCGTGGTTTGGTGTAGGCAGATCCTGCTTCCACTATGGGCCTGTTGTTGGTTCCCTGAAGCACCACCTTGTTGTTGATGGGGAGAAAAATGGCAACACCCCAGTCTCTCCTCCCCAGACTGAGTGTACCAGATCACTCTGTTCAGGCCATCCTCACAGTGCTATGCAGGCACAAGCAGGCTGGTTTTTCCAGCTCCACAGTCTCCAGTGCTTCCCAGGCACTAGGCTGGGATTCAAACCCCGCCACTCCTGCTCAGCTCCCCCTCCCCCCCTCCCCGTTTCCAGTGAAGTGCCACTCTGCCCAGCAAGCTGACAAAGGGCCTCTGGCTGGCAGACTCCTGCACGGTCTTTTGTCCTTGAAGGCTATCTGTCTTCTTCCCACGACACTCAAGGGAGGAGATTGCTCTTTCTCACTGCATTTCTGAGCTTGCTGCTGAGCCTGGGGTTGGCTCCCCTCCTTCCCAGGCATGGAAACAGGGTGGCCCCAGTACAGAGAAAGCCTTGCAACCCTGGAACAAGTTAGAAATTGGTTCTTTGTTTTTTTCCATTCCCGGGTCCAAATACAATCCCTACACTTGTCCAAATACAATCCCTACACTTCCACAGCCTCTTTCTTTTCTTTTTGTCTCCCCACAGAAGAGGATCCCTCCCTTCCATGCCTTCACCACCTGTTTTATCTCTCCCAGTTCTCAATCATGCATCTATGGCCCGCCAAGTTGTTCCTGTGGATGCCTGGAGATGTTTCTGTCACTCTGTAGTCCAGATTCCTGGACTTCCAAGTCTTCTGGCCTCAACACTGCTGTGTTTGGGGGACGAGGGAACTTCGGGTACCCTACTTCTCCACCATGTTGACTCCTCCCCTGAGCCTGGGATTCTTAACGCTCCCAGAGAAATGGTACCCCCAGTTGTAGCCACCCGTGCTCTCTGCCCCTCCTGCCATTCCATGTGGCATTCTGGCAGATCTTTGGGACTCAGAAGATGGGCCTCAGGGGACTCAGTGGGGCCATCTCACTCAGAGATCCTGTAGTCCTGTTTCCACCAGAGTTCTCCATCTGCGCCTGGGCTCTGGGGAACCCTCAGTGAGAGGAAGCTACAGATGAATCTTCCTGAAACAGTTCACCCACAGCAAATTCTGTATGTATAGCCTCTACACTGCTGGCATATTTCTATAAGGTTGCAGTGTAAGTTAAATTTCTGTAAATCTAATCCTCTACTGGAGGGACACTTAATGCCATTCCAAAATGCAGTATCTTATGTTTTTTTTTTGCCTGGCAATGGCTTATAAAAATCCAGTGTTAAGTAAATCTATAGCTCCTGACTTGAGGACCAGGTAGCTACTGATTTGTAAACACACGTATCCACTAGGAAATGTCTTACGTTTCAAGGAATATTTTCATAAAGCCAGAAAAAAACTCTGGTGATGCAAATAACCTCTGCTTATTAGGATGCTTTGTAAATTTGGAGTTCCTTACAATGACACTAGTGGCATATCCTTTGGTGTGCATCCACAGTACACCAAAGATGGAAAAGAAAGAGACCTGGAGGCTGGGGCTCCCAAGGCAGTTTTGGGATTTACAGGGGTAGCTGTGGGCAGATGAGGGCTGTTCCACATGGGGCCTGGTTCAAGGAAGATGGAAGGGTCTGGCACAGCTCCCTCTGCCTGCTGTTTTTCCACCTCTGCACCTGTTTAATGCTCCCTGGTTCTGCCACTGTAACAGGATCCTCCCTGAGCCTAGAAATGCGCCTCTTTCTCCCTCTTGCTGCAAAGAATGAACAAGCTCTGGATGTCACAGTGAGCCAGAGTGAACAAAAAGTCTCAGTGGCCAGGCAGGAGGCCCTGGTAGGAGAAAAATGAGGTAGCCAGGACCAGTGGTGTACCACCCTTCATTATCAGCCCCTGTGCCTGGGAGAATTCTCATTGTCCTGGTGTGCCAGGAGAGACTGTACTTTACCTGGGGACCTGCTAGTGACGGAGGAGGGACAGGAAGGAAGACTCTTTGGGGAGTGAGTTCTCCTGGATCCACAGAAGCACGTAAACACCCTCATGTAATGATCCCTCAACATGGGCTGCATAGTTGGTTTACTAGTAACGGGGTAAACTGTAGCACAGTAAGCCAGCCTTTGCCCAGCTGGTTCTGTATATGTTCTAAGCTGTGCGTCTGGTAAAGATGGAGAGGAGGGGGGACTGTGCTAGTCCATGAATGTCAGCCTCTGTCATCTGGAAAGTCATGCTCAAATCAATAGAAGAAATGTGGCTATCGAGGCTGATAGTACATGTTTTGCCTTCTGTTACCACTAAGTAGGGCAGTGTCCATGTTGATGTCTGTGGGTCAGGAGACTAAATTCAGGAACCACAGATTTAGTGGCTGGTCTGGGACACAAGGCCCAAGCTGAAAAGGCAGTGTCTGAAAGAGGCCTGAGGGCATGGGGTGGCAGACTGGTACCCAGTGATGTTTGAATATGTGACTTAGAAGGAAATGTTAAGATCACCTGTTTCCTGGGGTTCCTGAGGGGCTTTGTCAGTTAAGTGTCTGACTTTGGCTCAGGTCATGATTTCACGGTCCGTGAGTTCAAGCCCCGCATCGGGCTCTGTGCTGACAGCTCAGAGCCTCGAGCCTGCTTTGGATTCTGTGTCTCCCTCTCTCTCTGCCCCTCCCCAACTTGTGCTCTCTGTCTCTCTCTCTCAAAAATAAATAGATATTAAAAAATGAAAAAAAAAAGAGACCACATGTTTCCTGACCAGTGCAGACAACCACTCTACAAATCCCCATGAAGGTTGTCGGCCAGCCTTGGCTTGAGCACACCCAGTCCTGCGTGTTCACTGAAGCCAATTTCCATTCATTATCCCTAAATTCTAGAAAGACCTTTCTCTGCACAATTCCACATATTGGTCCTGACTCTGCTTTCTTATTTCTTGACAATAAGTCTAAATGCCTCTTCTTCACAACAGGTCTCTAGATATTTGGAGATGATTATTCTCCTGATTCTTAGACTTGTCGGCACCGTGTAACTTCCCTCCAGAAGTTCTCTTTCTCCTTCCCCTTCTCGATGTTATTTCTCTCAAACCATCCTTGTTTCTTTTGCCCAAGTCCACCTTTCCATCTTTCTGCATAAGGAAAAGATCAGAAATTTACTTTGACATAAGATTTTCTTCCACTTCTGGCTCCCAGAGAGCTTGCTTGCTTGCTCATCTTTCAAAGCACTCAAGGCTTTTGTCATGGACCACTATGAGTTCACCATGCTGGAATTTCTCAGATCAGGCATTTCTTCCCTACAGACTTCTTTAACTTCTTGCTTTCTAGGCAGTTTTCGAAGGTTACTGATGGGGGTTCTAGGGCGCAGGCACGCCTCAGAAAATGTGGTGACTTTTCTCTGGAACTGAAGCATCATTACTTCAAGAAAAGTTGGAAATATGTGCTGGGCTTATGGTCGGAGAATACAGATTTTTTCATCCAAGTTACATGTAGAGGGAAAAAATCCTAACTTTTTCCTCAGCTTTTCAAGGAACTGCAGCTACCTCCCATTTGATCTGATTTTGTGCACCTAGATTTGGTTTGTGGTAAAATTCGTAGCCAGAACTGCACTCATCATGTTTCCTATGACACTTATGTCTCCTGTATTCCTTGCTGTGCTTCCTGGTATGGCAGCTGGAATGTCACAGCCACCGGGCACTGTAACTCCCACCTCTTCCTCATCCCCTCCCCACGTTTGAGTTGTGTGCCTTCCATCTCAGAGCTGTCTTTGAAAGCCAGCTTCCTCTTTCTTCTCCTGGCTTCACTGTTTCCCGCTTGTAGTTTTCTGTCTTCTCTAGTCCAATCTGCCTGAGGTCCTCTGCTGGTCTTTCTGTGCCCAAAGGATAAAACCCAAATACATTTTCTTGGCATGAGAGTCCCTTCCAAATCCACACATTCCCTCTTGTGACAAATATCCAATGAACACTGACCCTGGGCTGCTGACTGTGCTGCACACTTTCTTCCCGCTGTCCTTTGTTCCAGTCTCACTGAACAGGTCCAGATTTTCCCAGATACAGAAGACTCCTTCAGATGCCATGTGTCTTTCCATGTCTCATTCCCACTTCCCGCAAAGCTCCTTCCATCTTTCTCTTCCTACTCACCTCTCAAGCCCACTTAAATGTCAACTCCCTATGAAGTCTTCTTTGGTTCCTGCAAGAGAGTTAGTTGGTCATTCCTACTTACGATTCCCCATTGATGTGTTCATATTTCTGCTGTATAACTTATCTTGTGTATTTATTTACTTATATGTCTTTACTTGCTCTTCTCTTGGCTCTGCCCTCCTTCAGGCAAAGAATATGTTTTATTTCATCCTTTTATCTCTGGTTCCTGGTACCATGTCTGCCACATGTTAAGGATATAATAAGAGAATGAAACCCCTCAGTATGAGTAGCATGTTCTGGGACTGAATTAGATGGAAGGAGAAAACAAGTGGTTGAGGCTCCCAGCTCTAGAATCATACTGTATAGGTTTAAATTGTAGTCCTGCTACTTCTAGTGTGAACTTGTACAAGTTGTCTTTAATCGAGCTTAATTTTTTCTCATCAGTAGAATGGGTAGAATAATAGGATTTTCTTTATCAGGACTATTTGGTGATAACTAAAAGCACAGTCTGGTTTATTTCCAGGTAAGTGCATTATTCTTTGTGAGGGGTCTCCTGAGAGTAAATATAGAAAACAATAGAATGGGGAATCTTGAGAAGAGGGGAAAAGAGAAAATGCAGAGAGTTTAATTGAGAAAGAGGAAAGAAAGGAGGGGCAGTCTTTATCAAATTCTGTTTACTGGAGTTTCCATACATTAATCAAATTTATCACTTAAAACCCACATTTTTTTTTCTCCCTAACTATAGCCTGAATTAATCTATTCATTGATTTTATAGTTATAGATAGTTAAAAGTAAATCTTTCACAGTGACAGGTACTTTTCCCTTAGAGCAGGACTCACACACTATGATCCTACAGCATAAAAGTCAAGGGCTCAGAACTAACACCATTTCCATATAGACTTAGAAAACAAGAAAAAGAGAGATCCATATGGGAATGTTACTGAGCTGAGGAGAAATGGAAGCATGGATGGTTGACCACATAGACAATAAAATCAGGTAATTGAAAGAGACCCTTATCAAGATTGGCAATAAAATCAAGAGTGAAGATTCTTTTGCCAGGCTGGAATAGGGGATCAGCATGATCAAGGTATTAGAGTGGGTTAACTGCTGGAATAAACAGTCCCCAAATCTCAGTGAGTTAATACAGATTTATTTAATTATTTATTCATTGCTCAAGTCCAGTGCAATTTATGAGATGGTTAAAAGGAGAGTGCTTCATGAAATCATTCAAGATTAAGACTCTGTCCATGTAGTCACTCTGTCATCATCTAGGGTCTCAGTGTCCTCCTTTGGGTCCTGGTAAACAAGGAAAGAGAGAAAGGTCTAATGAGTTGGGCCTGGGTTCACATTCCACTGGCCCGAACCCATTCACATGACTACATTTAAATGCAGAGGAAGCTGGGGAAATTTGTGTATCTGTGAACCCAAGGAGAAAGTAGAAATAGCTTAGAGAACACTTTCCAGTCTGCCATGAGGGATGGAATGCAATAAGGTGGTGAAGTGCAAAGCCCAAGATTTAAGTTCAAAATGTCAAGTTCACAAATGTAAGATAATAGGTGGCTTGGCTCAGCAGTTACAGAAACAAAAACAAATTGGGTTGGAAAAAACGTGGGGTTCTGGTTGACCATAAGATTACTGTTTAGCCAAGAATACTTTCTTCTTCAAAAAAAGGAATGCGGGACACCTGATTGGCTCAGTCAGTCAAGCGTCCGACTTTGGCTCAGGTCATGATCTCATGGTTTGTGAGTTTAAGCCCTGTGTCAGGCTCTGTGCTGACAGCTCAGAGCCTGGAGCCTTCTTTGGATTCTGTGTCTCCCTCTCTTTCTGCCCCTCCCATGCTCATGCTGTCTCTCAAAAATAAATATTTAAAAAAATTTTTTAAAGGAATGCAAATGTGCCAACTATATTTCAATAAAAAAATAACAAAAATTTAAATGAATTTAGTATACAACTACTAAAACAAAAAAGGAATGAAATATTCAGGTGTGTTAACAAAGGAAATATATTTCCTTTACACACACACACACACACACACACACACACACACACACACACACACATATGAAAGATCATAGACTATCTTCACTCTTTTGGTTAGCTGTGTGTCCTTGACTAGCATACTTAAATTATCTAAGCCTCAGCTAGCTCAGCTATAAAATAGGACTAAAGTTGTGGTGTAAATCAGTGTATCAGTTAACTACTGCCATAATTATGGACTTAAACATAACCCCCATATTCAGCTTCAAACAATATCACTTTTCTCGCTCATGTATCTGGAGGTTGACTGCATTAGTATGCTTCAGGCTACAGGTCTGCAAGGGGGCCATGTGGTGTTTTCTCCAATGATGTTTATCATGGGTCTCAGGCTGAAAGAGAAGCACCTGCCACTAAGTGGGGGAAGCAGTGCTCATGGCCAGGGCAGGCAGGCCAGAAAAAAATATGCAATGCCTTTTTAGGTCTTGGCCCAGTGTTGGCGCCTGGTCACTTCTGTCCATATCTGTTTGTCCAGAGTGAAGCCACATAGCCAAGTCCAATGTCAATGGGGAAGGGAAATGAGGTCCATCTGTATGAGTGATGGGTACTGTGAAGTCACCTATCAAAGGGCATTCTACTATAGGTGAGAATGAAGATTCAATCTGCCACACTGATATTTATAAGGTTGTGGTGATGATTTTAAAAGTATGTAAAGCATCCACTACCATGACTGGTAACATAAGAGTTCAGTAGATAGACACAATGATGATGGTTATAATGATGATAATGATGTATTCAGAAACTGTATCCTATACTCTCCATGGCTCAGAACACAGCTACTGAATTGTGTTTAATTTTGGTTGCCATCTTTAAAAAGAAACACATTAACAAGCTAGATTGCATGCAGAGAAGTTTTAGCATAAGAGCCTAGGAATCTAGAAGCTATTGAAGGAACAAAAAATACTTAGTCCAAAGATCAGTTCACATAAAAAGTAAATCACCCAAATTCCAGAAGGGCTATCTCATTGCAAAAGGAATAAACTTGTAGAACAGTGGAAGGAGCTGCCAGTCTCGGGGAATTCTCTTAGAGTTAAGTAGATAATGGGAAGCCCATGGACCTTTGCTGGGGAGAAGCATGGCACGGGCTGTTAGCTTGCTGAGCAAAGACACGCACGACGGGAGGCAAAGAGTGGTGAGCAGAGCCATTTTATCCACAGTCGAACAGATGAGCTGTGGGGAGCAGGTTGGGAGGTCAGAACAGAGCTGAGGTTTCTGAGTGGGAAAACACAGATCTTAGCTCCCCTTTCAGTTCATTCTGGTCTCACAGATTCACTGGCCCTTCATTCCAATGAGTATGTTGTATTTCACATTGATTCTACAAACACACTGCCCTCAGTGCCCTCTTCAATCCCCCAAGTCCCAAATGGACAGTGTGAGATTCGCCAAGCAGTGACCCAGTCCTCCTCCTCTAAGCTTGAGTCTCCCCTCCCCATTTTTCCCAATCAGCCTTAATTAAACTGTTTGAAAGCTACAGCTTGATTTTAATTAGAGCAAAATTGGGAAGATTAGAATGAAATTGGCCAATCATTGTTTACGGGCCGTTGTTTGAGAACACAGCAGGCTGCTAAATTACCTACATGCTAGGCTTCTTGAATTCTACTAGATAGTGGGAAGGACAGGGGCATTGGGGGAGGGCTGGCCCCATCTCTGCTCTGGTGCCTCCTAGGGTTGCATGGACTGAGGTATTATTTAACCAGCGGGCTCCTGGACTGAAGCCTTCCTGTCTTGGAATTTCTCCCTGGTTAACAAGGCCAAAGGATTTCCTGGGAAGTATGATAGAGGCGTACCGGGATTCCTGAACTTGAGCACAGGTCATAGTCAAAGGCAGAAAATCATTCATGAGGTGGTCTGGGTTCTTGTCAAACTCTACCACTGATAAAAGGAGACTTGGGTCACTTTTTTTCAGTTTCTTTGTCTCTTCATTTTTAACCTATAAAAGGTTAATAGTTGAGTAATGATATTTCTGCTTCCTTTTCCCCGAGGTTCTTGTATAGATAAAATAGTTGAGCTTGTGTGAAAATTGTATACAAACATTTTTAAAAATGAAAGGAAAGCTTACACCAATGTAAGAGATTATGGTTTTTATTATAATTTCTTTTTATAGCTCAGATTAATCATGTCTTATTCATTATAGCAGTAAAGGCTCTAATAGCTAAGTACATTACAGTAATCTGTTGTTGAGATAGAAATCTCCTGATGATGTGATGTGTCTAGAAATACTGCCTCTGTACAGGAGCCAAAACATGATATATCCCTCAGTCCCTAAAATTGTCCAGCTAAAGAATGTGAAACCATCTAGGTATCTCACTGAGGTAAATAACTCAATGGTGGCCCGAGTCCTGTGGTGGGAGCAGTAGCCCTGGATGTGAGGTATATTGTCAGAAGGATGAAAAAAAAAAAAAGGCTTCTTTGTGATCTGGGACTCTTCAGGAAAATAAGCAGTGCAGTCCTCTGTGGTGTTTATTGAAATTCCTGTGTCAAATTGGCAAGTCTCAAGCTAGCTGGGGAAAGGCAACTCTCCAAGAGAAAGGTGAGCTCTGAGAACAAAGACATTTGCATTTATCCAGAACTGGTTGGTATGTGAGAAATTTTCCCATGGCCATTGGTTGACAGTTCACATAGACAAAGTAAAGTCACAGGAAAAATGGCAAGAAAACTATTTGTGTCTTTAGCTAAGGCCAATTCATCTTTTTTTTGCTCCAAATTTCTTAAATATTTAATTCAATGACCTGTCCTGTGTCTCCCTTCATTTTTCAAGGAAAACCAGTCATATTTGTTTTTCTTCCAAGTATGGTTCCTACCAAAAACAACCTTTTGGAGAATGATAACTCAGTCCCTTCAGCATTTGGCAGTCCCTTTGAACACTGAAGGTTGGAGGAGGGTGGCCCCCCAAAAGAGGTTATTGGAAATAGATCAGGAAGGCCAAAGAAGAGAGAAGGACAGTATTTCCTATCATGACAGCCTACTCTTTCTGCCATTGTTTTAAAAGTGGTGCTTGGAGGTGGGCATCCTGGGCTCCACAGCTGCCATAAGACTTCTCCCCAACCTCTCTGGGAGTCCCAGCGCCTATTCTGAGAACTGCCGCCTGAGTGAGCAGGTGACGATTGGTTAGCTCTGCTGGAAACGGCATTGATTGTCTCCCCAGTAAACACAACCTGGGGTCTAACTCAGGAGGAACAAATGGGCTCCTAATACTCAAGGACATACTGATGCTGGGACGGGGTTGTGCCAAGCCTGCAAGGGGGCCACCCCAGAGGGGGTGGGTAGAGCTGCATATTCAGGGTACAGGAAATGAGACTTTCCAAATGACAGCCATAGTGGTGGCCTTGGAAAGGTGCCTGAACATGCTTTCCACACAGAAATGGAAAGATAGGTCTATTGGAAAACTGCTAACTATTAATTCACTATTAGCCCAAGGTCTCGGCACAAGTACCCGTGTGGTAGGTTGCAGTGTTCATGATTACTAGATTTCAGCCTCATTGAGGTATAGTTGTGTTTTTATTTTTAGACTGTGGATTTCCTTGTAAAATACTCTCTCCTTGAAGGCTTCATAAGGAAGGGAGGTTTCTTAGGTAATGTCTCTTCACGGGGGCTGGATCAGTATTCTCAGTTTACAAGCCAGAAAGGTGGTGCTTCCGCACCGAGCTGCTGGAAACAGCACCGGGATGGAAGATCCCCAGCTGTGCTCTTTCCAAGTCTTTCAGAGCCAGGAGCCTGGGGCCCTGCAGGGGGGCACACGTGCAGCCAGAGTTCTCGTTGACCTTGTATTACTTGGAGGAACGCAGTGCCATGGCGTGGTGGGTGACATTAGACTTAAAGGCTGTGACTTGGAGACATTCTTTACTTACAACTTTCAAATTAGGAACACCTTGTAGCCAGTTAGTATTCTCATCAGAGCCCCTTTTGCTTCAAACCCAGAGCTGGTCCAGTCTCAAAGTCCTGCAGAAGCTCCTGTTGCCCGAGCTTGGCATGGCTGAGATTCTGCTTTCTTATTACAGGCCCTTTAGGTTCTGGGAAAATCCCTAAGTTCATGGACAACTAGAAACGTCATTTGTGGGCGATCTGAACCATTAGGGTTGAGCAGTCTGGGACACAGAAAGCTACAATCGTTTCAGAATATATAGAGAGATTTTGGATTTTGCCTACCATATTCTCTGTGTTGGTGTGTACAAATGCTGTAACACACTGGGTTTTAGCCTCCGGTCTGGATTATACCTTTCCTAAATTCTGTTTTGGTTGTTATTAATAACTTTATGGGCATGTTAACCCTTTGACAAAAATGTATGTTGTTCACTCTGGGCTAATCTAAAATATGGTGGAAAATGGAATCAACTTCTTATAGCAGCCTATCGGGGCACCCTTTCCATGTACCACTTGAACAGCTTTGCAGGTGGAGTCCACGTTGGAGCGTTCTGGTCACCCTTTGCTTTAACCTGGGAGCCCTTTAGTGGTCTCTGCTGTTCTAAAGGCACTTTCCACAGGGGCTTCACCACTGTTGGAGACGTTTGCTCTCTCAGACTGTTTACTGCCTGACAAACACAGTGGGGGAAGATTTTAAGAGAAATGGCTAAATTGAAATGGAGATTTACTTGATGTCTTAATTGAAACAAAGATGATGGCTTAATTGAAGTAGTGTGTTAATATAATTGATATATAGAAAACATCCTTTTCCTAGGGAAAAAAAAGAGCCTTGATTATTTTATTACTGGAAAAAAACTGCTAAACGAGAAATCGGAAATGAACATTTATTCTCTGAATAGCTCAGGCTGCCTTCCAGTATTGCCTTCTGAGGTTTTCAGATGCTGGAAAGAACCAGGTTAATAAGTTCTGTAAGTACATTTTTACCACTTTCTGGCTCAAACTTCTTTCACAAATGTTTCCCCCATTATTTTGATTCAATGAAGGGCCCCCAAAGGGCAGGGAAGAAACTTAGCGAAGTAGAAGAGAAAACCACCAGGCACCCTCCGAGCCTGAACTTTCTTGCCAGCAGCTGAGGCCTATGCCTAATTCTGGGCTGATACCCGCACAAAATCGTGGTTGTTCTTTTGGGTCTCACAGGGTCGGTAGACTAGCATGGTGCTAAAAACTGTGGACTACAAAGCCAGACATCTTCTATTTAAACCCTGACTCTGCCACCTACTGGGTGTTCCCCAGTGGGCAAATTAACTTATTTGTGCCTCAATTTCCTCACCCATAAAATGAGGATAATGATATTTTCCCCCTTGTAGGGGTGTTTTGAATATTGTATTGGTTAATGCTTGTAAGATGCTTGGAATGCTTGGCACATACTAAGAATTCATTAAATGTTAACCATTATTTTTTATTATTTGCTCATAAAATGCTTCCTAAGACAGTATCATTCACTTTTTCTAAGTCATTTGTTATTCTGTGTTATGATTTCCTGAGAAGCCATAGGAGTTGGAATCAGGCCTTTATCTTTGATTTCTCCCATGGTACTCTGTATATGGACTTGATTTTAACTAGGTCTCAATTTCTCCTTCTGCAAATGGGTGTGCTGAAGCCACCTTCATCCAAAAAGGTTTTGCTTTGCTGTATGTATTTTGGATGTACAGTCAATTCATGTTTACATAGAGAACCAAAAGAATGAAATGTTCCAGGTGATGAAATATTTTCATTGAAAGGTAATAAACATTTAAAAGTAATTAGAATACCATAAAATACACTTAGTCTACACAGGGAAAATAGCGTTACAGAAACAGCAGTGAGGTATTGACCTGGGTTTTAATCTCAGCCACTTTCTAATTCTGTAACTTCATGCAAATGATTTTCTCAACCTCTCCGGGTCTCGCTGTTGCTGTTGTCACTACCATCATGGTTGTTAAAAGCACTGTGGTGGGGTCAGGACACTAGCTTTTTGTTCTGGTTCTGGTACAAATTAGTTATATTGCTTTAAGCAAACTGCTTCCCTCTCTTGTTTTGTGGTTTTCAATCATAACGTAAGAGGAGAGGAATAGACCTTCTCAACGGCTATGCTTGCTGGCACCTGGTGGTACTGCAAATGGATATGGATAGGTATGGGCATGGCCATAGGTTGACCCTTCTGCTCTTGGGGCAACTGGGAAAAATCTGGGCAGCATATGTTGCTTATCTCCTCTTGTCTGATCCCAGTGCATCCCATGGAGAATTTTCAATGTACACAATAATATGAAAAAGATTGGCAAATAGGACTAAAATATTCCTTTTAATTCTAATAGCCCAAGTTTCCCTCTTGATAGTTGTGTGACATCAGGCAAATTAGCTTTCTGAGCTTCCACAGCTTGGTTCATTTAAGTAAGTTTTTTTATCTAGTTGTCAATAATTTGCAAACAATTAAAGGATTAGTAGAGCTATGACAGTAAATAATTGACTATTTTGAATAAGTAAAATAAATGAGAGAATCTCCCAATCATTCAACAAAGATATACTGAACATCCATTATTGTGTTGTTAGAAGTACTAGCATTGTTCTATTGCTGTTGAATAAGACCAAAAGAATCAATATGAAGAATCTTGCCTTCATAGAGTTTGTTTTACTGCAAGAGAAAGAAAATTTAAAAATATATTATGACAGTGATGAGTGCTAAAAAAGATACATAAAGCAGAGCATGGGACAGAGTCTGGGAGAGAGAGGGTGCTCTTTGAGATGGGATGGTCAGGGGAGGCTTTTTCTAGGAGGTACTCTTTGGCAGTCTTGAATAAAGAGACTAAGCAAGCAATGTGACCACCAATTTTTATTTATTAAATTTAATTAAAGTGGGAGCTACCTCTATGGTAAGGTGATCTTTCCTTTTGGTGAAGGTTTAGACCATTGTAAAAAATTATGAAAAATGGAAGAATGCCTGCTTTTTATTTCTCCTAGTAATTTAATTGATAGGATAGAAATTCTTTATTAGTTGATGAAGCCTATGTGTGGCCTACCACAAAGCAGGGAAGCTGGGTTTGGTATCAGCTTAAAAATACCATCACCATGATCCAAGTCAAGGAGCTTACTGCCTGTGCTTTCTTCTGAGTTTTAGGTTTCAGGGCTTAAGTTCAAGTCTTTAATTCATTTTGAGTTCATCTTTGTGTATGGTGGAAGATAGGGGTCAAGTTTAATTCTTTTGTATGTGGTTACTCAGTTTTCCCATTACCATTTACTGAAGAGACTGTCCTTTCCCCATTGTATATTTTTGGCTCTTTAGATACAAATTAATTGGCCATATATGTGTGAGTTTTGTTTCTGGGTTTCCTGTTCTGTTCCACTATCAATGCGTCTGTTTTTAGGCTAGGCCCATAATATTTTGATACTATAGCTTTGTAATGTAGTTTGAAATTAGGAAGTGCGATGCCTCCAGCTTTGTTCTTTTTCTCAAGATTCTTTGGCTATTTGGGGTCTTTTGTGATTCCATACAAATTTTAAGATTGCTTTTTTTCTATTTTATGGAAAATGCCATTGGAAATTTTACAAGGATTGCAATGACTCTGTAGATTGCTTTGAATAGAATGGACATTTTAACAATATGGATTCTTCCAATCCATGAACTATCTTTCCATTTATTTGTGTCATCTTCAATTTCTTTCATCAATGTATTATACAACTTTCAGTGTATAGACAGACCTCTTGCACTCTTCATTAAATTTATTCCTAGGTATTTCATTCTTTTTGGTGCAACTGTAAATGGGATTATTTCCGTAATTTCTCTTTCTGATATTTTGTCATTAGTTTGTAGAAATGTAACTTATTTTTATATATTGATTTTGTGTCTTGCAACTTTGCTAAATTTGTTTATTCTAAGTTTTTTTTGGTGGAGTCTTTAGGGTTTTCTATATATGATATGTCATCTGTAAACAGAGTTTTACTTCTACCTTTCCGATTTGGAGGCTTTTTAATTCTTTTTCTTGCCTAATTGCACTGGCTAGGACTGCCAGTATTATGTTGAATAAAAGTGACAGAAGTGGGCAACTTTGTCTTGTTCTGATCTTAGAGAAAAAGCTTTCAGCTTGTCACCATTGAGTCTAGTGTTAGCCGTGGGTTTGTCATATATGGTCTTTATTATGTTGAAGTATGTTCCCTCTACACATTTTTTGTTCAGGGTTTTTTTCGTAAATGGATGTTGAATTTTCTCAAATGCTTTTTTTTTTTTTGCATCTACTGAGATAATCATATGATTTTTATACTTAGTTTTACTAGTGTGATGTATCATATTGATTGACTTGCGAATGTTGAACCATCCTTTCATTCCTGGAATAAATCCCTCTTGATTATGGTGTATGATTGTTTCCATGTACTGTTGAATTCAGTTTGTTAATAGTTTTTTTGGAGATTTTTGCATATATATCAGGGATACTGGCCTATAACTTTCTTTTCTTGTAGTGTCCTTGTCTGTTTTTGGTATCAGGGTGATGCTGGCCTCATAAATTGAGTTTGGAAGTTTTCCCTCCTCTTCCATTTTTGGAAGAGTTTAGGAAACACTGGTAGGAATTTTTCTTTAAATGTTTGGTAGAATTCACCAGGGAAGCCATCTGATCCTGGACTTTTGTTTGTTGGGAGTTTTTTTATTACTGATTCAATCTTCTTTCTAGTAGTTGGTCTGTTCAGATTTTTCTATTTATTCATGATTCAGTCTTGGTAGGTTATATGTTTCTAGGAATTAATCTATTTCTCATAGATTGTCCAATTTATTAGTATATAATTGTTCATTATAGTCTCTTGTGATCCTTTGTATTTGGGTGGTATCATTTGTAATGTCTCCTCTTTCAATTCCAATTTTATTTATTTGAGTCTTCTTTTTTTTCTTGGTTAGTCTAGCTAATGATTTGTCTATTTTTCAAAATCTTTTCTGAAAAGCAGATTTTATTTTCATTGATCTCTGCTATTGTCTTTTTAGTCTCTATGCCATTCCTTTCCAGTCTAATCTTTGTTATTCTTTCTACTAACTTTGGGTTTAATATGTTCTTCTTTTCTAGTTCCTTGGAGTGTGAATTTGGTTATTATTTAAGATCTTTATTTTTTCTTAGTGTAGGCATTTATCACTATAAACATCCCACTTAGAACTACTTTTGCTGCATCACATACATTTTGGTATTTGTGTTTCCATTTTCATTTGCCTCAAGATACTTTTTTTATTTCTCCTTTGACATGTTGGTTATTCAAAAGCATGTTGTTTAATCTCCATGTATTTGTGAATTTTACACCTCTTGTACTTTCTAGTTTCATTCAATTGTGGTTGAAAATGATGCATGATATAATTTCAGTCTTCTTAAATCCATTAAAATTTGTTTTGTGACCTAACACATGATCTACTCTGAAGAATGTTCCATGTGCACTTGAGAATAATGTGTTTTATCCTGCTATTGAATGGAATGTTCTGCATATATCTGTTATGTCCATCTGGTCTAATATGTAGTGTTAAGGCTGATGTTCCCTTGTTGATGTTCTATCTGGATGGTCTATCCATGGTTGAAAGTGAGGTATTGAAGTCCCCTCCTATCGTTGGAACTGCTATTTCTCCTTTCAGATCTGTTAGTGTTTGCTTGATATGTGTAGTTGTTCCCATGGTGGGTGCATAACTATTTACAAAGGTTGTATTTTGATGAGTTGATCCCTTTGTCATTATATAATGCCCTTCTATGTCTCTTGTTATAATCTGGCTTAAGGTCTACTCTATCTGATATAAATATAACTACCCCAGGCTTCTTCTGGGTTTCCATTTGCATGGAGTATCTTTTTGCATCCCTTCACTTTCAGTATAGGTGTCCTTAATGCTGAAGTGAGTCTCTTGTAGGCAGCATATAGTTGTTGCTGTTGTTTTTTTAACCTATTAAGTCACTCTGTCTTGATTGGCCATTTGGCCAGTTAGACATGAGATCAAGTGATTGCTCATCATGTTGCATTGGGTTTTGGTATAGAAAACACTTTGACAAATATCCCATACTTTAATTAAAGTTTAGCATTTCCTGTACAAAGGAAATAAATGATAATGTATTATTATGAACTTGCCTTCTTAGTTAAATAAAGCCACACAATGGGAATTTTAAAAGACTTTGCTGGAACCTTGAATTATTAGTTGTCTCTTTTCTTTTGTTTCCCTGGTAATATTTGGCACATGCCCCTCCTCTCTGTCTCAGTCTCTATAGTTAGGTGGGAGAATTCTATAGGTTTAAATTGGGCATGGATTTTTATTATTTTGGAGCTCTTTTTATTTTTCTGCAGCCCTGTCATTTGTAGTCCATGGATTTGGGGAGAAAGTTAGACCAAACTTCAGCACTGTCATAAAGAGCAGAGTGGGGATAGGTGAGAAGGTTGAGAAGACCTTGAATTTTGTTGTTCCCTAAGGCAATGGAGCTGGTCCTTATGAGTATAATTTGAAAGGCTATGGAAAAGTACTTTCTCACTAATGGATGTGATCCTTTCAATTTCATCCCAGGACAGATTCCCCTTGGAAATGTGTCCCTTTCCCCTTGGAAATGTGTCTTTAATATGAAGATTAAAGATCTAGATGGGAGTAGAAAGGAATTTGGAATTTTGCCATCTTATAGAATAGGGCTTCTCAAAAGATGGGTTCTCTTAGGTCTTTTCAGGATGTCCATATTGACATCTGCACTGATGGCACAAAAAACAGTGGTGAATAAAACTACTGGCATCTGTGTTTGAATAAAGGCAGTCTCACCAAATCACACCAGTCATCTCCATCATTACATACTTGCACCTAAGCGCGCGCACACACACACACACACACACACACACACATACATGCTTGTTTTTATGCTAGATTCACATAAGAACATCCTTGAAGCAGTTAAACTTACTAATTTTATTAGATATTGACCCTTAAGTATACACCTTTTTTTAAAATAGGCTCCATGCCCAATGTGAGCCTTGAACTCATGACCTAGAGATCAAGAGTTGCATGCTCTACCAACTGAGCCAGCCAGGCACCCCTACACATCTTTTTAGTATTTTGTATGATGAAATGTAAAATAAACATAAAACGAGTCTAAGGCTACTGAAGAATGATGATTGTCTCAGGGAAAGATGCTTTTGTGATTGAATTGTAAGCTGAACTAGTCGCGTTTTCATTGGAACTGAATTTTTCTTCAAAGAACAGCCAACAGATAAACTGTGGTTATTTAGACACTTTAGTGTCTGGCAAACATTTTCTCAAAAAATAAAGGGGCGGGGGATAAAGTAAGCCTACCTCTTCAAGGAAAACAGCTAACAGTATCTGTTGCCAATGATAAAATTTAAGCTTTCAAATGAAAATTAGAATTTTGGAAAACTTATATTTGTCATTATGAGCTTAGTAGCAGTTCCAGTACTTAGCAACTTTATGCATGGGATTTGTGATATTAACAAATACGGTGTTTGACATTATATAATGAAGTATCACAATGTGGAAGACCTGAATAATTCAGTGATCCCATACTTTTTGGATGACCAATGCGTGATGTTTCAAAAGCACGAAGGGTAAAAAGATCCATTCAAAATACAATATAGAACACTGGATTTTAATGTAATAGAGTATAAAAAGTGCGTTGATGTGGTTTCAGATTCCACTCTGTAACCTTTAAGGAACGACATTTGTTGTATTTAGTGAATATCCACAAAGACTACGTAAGAATACATGCAGAAGCAAATATGAGAAAGTAGCCTTCTTCTGGTAAGCCAAATATTAAGACACTTGCAAAAATGCAAAGTAATACCACTCTTCTTGCTAAATTGGCTTTGTTTCAGAACATATGGTTATGGTAATAAAAATAAGTCATTTATGTTATATGTAATAGATTTACTGCTGTTATCTTTAAGTGAACTAATAAATTAAAATTTTCTGTTTTAATTTTTAAAGTGGTAATTATCAATAGAGATAAGCCGCATAAATATGGGGGACTCCGTCATGTGTTAAGAGTGTGAATGGGTCAAAAGTTTGAGAACCACTGTTGTAGACCACACTCCTTACTTTCAAATGGTTAACTGAGGCCATGATGGGTGATGTGACTCATCCATTGAGTGGCAACTGTGACTAAATCATATCTCTGCAATCCATTGTTCTCATGTTTTCACTGTTTGCATAATTGTTTTCCCGTACTACACTACTACATGACTACCTGCATATGAGTAAGCAAATCAGAGACTCCAGTGAGAAAGCAGATGGGAATAGGTTCTGATGGAAGTCAGTTGACAGCCTGGGAATGGGAAGCTGGGTGGAAGGCCAAACAGCCTCTTGCAGGCAGTGGGTGCCTCCATGTGGAGGGATGTGTGCTGAGGGGAGTGAGGAGGGTACAAGTGGAGGAAGAACATGACCTCTTTCAGATTTTATGTTTCTTGTTCTTAAATACATTGAGCTTTTCTTCATCCCTTGACTTTTCCTCCAGGGAGTTTGCCCGTTGGAAAGTAAACAACTTGGCTCTGGAAAGGAGGGACTTCTTCAGTTTGCCATTGCCTCTTGCCCCAGAATTTATCCGGAACATCCGCCTCCTCGGAAGGAGACCCAACTTACAACAGGTTACTGAAAACCTGATAAAAAAGTACGGCACTCATTTCTTACTTTCTGCCACCCTTGGAGGTAAGCAACATCATGATCTTACACTAATTGGCTGTCAGATCATTGAAAATAGCTTTAAGACCCAAGGAGTATAGCTTGAGTCTTCCTGGGTCTTTGTTCTTCCTTGCCTGGTATTGCCTGAGAAATATTTTTCTTTCTGGTGCCTTTGAGAGTGGTATAATCTCTTGACATCCAAATTTACCTAGAACATTGCTATTTGCTTATAAGCATCCTCCTGAGGAGGGGGTGCGGGGTAAGGAGGTTGGGGGACTGACAGGCTCCTACTAAGCACTTGCCAGCAGGGGGCGCTCCTAGTTTTCTTTTGACAGAGGCTTCTCACCTAGAGGCTTTTCCACATCCTAATATTTGCTGTGGCTCTAGTTGTCAGACCCATGGGCAAAAAAGCAAATGTCCATTGAGTCCCTGACCCCTGCTTACCTCCCTAAAGATTGGTAACTGGACAAACCAATTCTAGTGATTCTGGGCTGGATAGGGACAAGGTTGGGAGTGGGGATGGTGTACCTGTGGCCAAATCAAAAGCTCTGAAGAGGCAGGGTTCTCTCTGCCCTGGGAAGAAGAAAGCAAGATTTATTATAACATTTAGCTCACTGTCTGATGGACAAAAAGGATCTCTCCAAGGGTTCAGGCCAGCTGCCGGCATGTGGTAGGTGTTGAGTGTTTGATGGGGAAGAGGGTACGTGAGCTTCCAGGCTTTTGCCCTTTCTGAGGGAGCAGAAATATCCATGGTGACTTCTCATAAACAACTTGAGAGAGAAAATTTTATCTCCCCCATGGAGGTAGATTGCCTGAGACTGAGATCAATAAAGGATGTTAAATGGATAAGCTGGAGGGGAGGGGATGAGCTATGGGATAGTTAAAGAATGAAGGAAAAGGAGGAGGGCCTCTCAGGCAGTGATGCCGGTCACCTTGGGCACTGTGTGATGAGACTGTTCTGAAGACAGTGATGAGGAAGAGGTCGTCAGCAGGGGCAATGGGCTCCCTCTGAGCTCTGACTGTTCTGGCCAAGGGTTTCATGTTCTAATTGGCAGGGGATTCAGAAGGCCTCACCAATGGACCCATGTTGTTTGCTTTAGGAGAAGAGTCCCTAACCATTTTTGTGGACAAGCGGAAACTGAGCCGCAAGACAGAGACAGCAGGAAGTGCACCTGTAGTTGGGGGCAGTGGGAACAGCTCTGCCGTGTCCCTGGAGACCCTGCACCAGCTCGCAGCCTCCTACTTCATCGACAGAGAGAGCACACTGAGGCGGCTGCACCATATCCAGATAGCCACGGGGGCCATCAAGGTAACAGCCTGTGGCGTACTGGGAGAGGGAGGGCAGACAGCAGAGAGAAAGCAAGGGGGAGGCTAGGGTCTTAGCCAGCTCCAAATCAGTCAGACCCGACTGATGGACGTGGGGAATAAGCTTTCTGAGACGAGGCACAACCGTCCCTAAAAGGTGGCCCAGGTCTTCACTTGCACAGCAGATAGTCATGTAGCTTCTACTGGGAGGCAGTCTCCAGCCAACGGACTGTTGGTAGAAAGGCAGACAAGGTCCTTATTCTGCACCTCTTACGTTCTAGTGAGGGATGGGAATTTTACACAGGTAAAAGCAAAGTAATTTTAGATAAAGATAGAAAAGCAGAGTCATAAGGTATGGATTTCCTGGGGTGGGAAAGGAGCAGCTAATATTAGCCAGATTGGTCTGGGGAGGGAACTTTGGGTTTAAACTTTGAGGCTGAGTCTGAATGACCCGAGGGAAGAGTATTCAGACAGCAAGAACAGTAAGTGCTAAGGCCCTGAGGCAGCAACCGGCTTGGTGCCTTGGAACACAGAGAAGACTGTTGTGACTATAGTAAGGTGAACAAGAAGACACTGGTACAATATGACGGTCAGAAGTAGACTGGAATCAGATTATGTAGCCATGAAAAGGAATTTTAATATGTCAAAGTGCAATGGAAAACATCCAGAGAGTTTTAAGCAGAGGAGTGATATGATGCCATGCATGTTGGAAAATGATCCAGCAGTTACTATAACATTAATTATCATAACCTCCATCCTATCTTCTCTACTTATATCTAGGAGAATTCTAGGAAAACTCATATTGTAATAGGGAAGAGAAGACCAATGACGATACTTGAGAATGCTGGATTATTTTATTCTAAATGTAAAATTAAGGTGGCAAGGAATGGTCAGTCTTATCTTATATTCTGCTTTTATCACACCCAAAATTTAGATGGTTTTGTTCATTTGTTTATTGGTTCAGTAGATATTTACTGAACACCTATTACGTGTCAGGTACTGCTCTAGGTACTGAGAATCCCAGAGTGAAGAATACATATAAAGTCCCTGCCCTCATGAAGCTTAAATTCTAGTGATGGAGATGTAATATAATGTCAGGTGGGATTAATGGTATGAAGAAGTGGAGCCAGGCAAGAGGATGACACACAAGAGGAGGACAGGGACAGGGACACCACACTTTAGGGAAGACCTGTGTGAAAAAATGCCATTTAAGCAGACATCTGAATGAAGGGAGGGAGCAAGCCACATGGGAGTGAGAGCAGGTGCAATTGCCCTGAAGCAGGAGTGTGCATGTTACGATCCAGAAACACTGCATAATGTAGCAGGAGTGCCGTTACAAGAGGGGTGAAGTAGGAGATGAGGCTGCAGAGAAAATTTTATCTCCCCCTGACGGTAGACTGCCTGAGACGGAGATCAATAAAGGATGTGAAGATCATGAGGGCATTACTGATCAGGGAAGAGAGGAGACAGAGGGATCCTGGAGACTGATGCAGTGACTACTGCAATGGTCAAGGGAAGAAATAATGGTGGCTCGCTCAGACAAAGCTGGCTGTCATAGAGGTAGTGAAAATTTGGCAGATGCCAAGATATATTTTGATGGTAGAGCCCTACAGGTTTAGCTAATAAATTAGAAGAAAGGACTCAAGATTAACTGCAAGATTTTTGGCATGAGCAGCAAGATGAACAGTGATTGCATTTACTGAGAAGGACAACAGTGGGGGAGACGCCAATCTGAAAGAAGCAAATCAAGAGCTTGGTTTTAGACACAGTGAATTTGACATTCCTATTAGACATCCAAGTAGAGGTATCTAACAGGAAGGTGAATATAAACACTAGGCTTCAGAGAGAAAGGTCATGACTGAAGATGTGATTTTGGCATACAAATATATACACACATGTAGGTGGTATTTAATATCATGAGAAAGGATGAGATGAGATCACTTGAGGAGTGAATGTAGCTGGTAGAGCAGCCCTAAGGCTGCCCAGCCCTAAGGCTGAGTTGTGCAGCACATCAATATTCAGAAATGGGGACTGGGAGAAGGATCCAACAGAGAAGGCTGACACCAGGCAGAAAGGTATGAAGAGAATCAAAGCCATATCACAAGACGATATGAAGCAAGTGTTTCATAGAAGAAGGAGCAGACAACTGCGTTAGATGCTGTTAAACAGTCAGATAGAGAACGGACCTTCAATTTGGCAACATGGAGGTAACTAGCAACCTAGATAAGAGTGATTTCAGTGTCATGACAGGTACAAAAGGCTGAGTGCAGAAGGTTCAAGAGAGAAAACAAAGTGAGGAACCAGAGGAGTAGAGACAATTCTTTAAGGGTTTTGCTGTAAAGGCAAACAGAAAAAATGGGCGATAGCTGGAGAGTGGTATAAGGTCAAGAGAGGTGGAATTTTTGTTTTTAAGATGAGAGATACTCAAGAATGTTGGCATGTTAATTGAAATGATTCAGGAGAGGGGGAGAAAATAATTCAGAAGTGATAGGAGACAACTGCAAGAGCAACTGGGCAGGCGGGAGGGGTGGTTCTTACATAGCATAAACGTCTCATCCTTTGTAGCAGGAGGCATTCAAATGCGCAGGACACATGCAGTAGGATGTAGCCGTTGGGGGTCGGGATGTGGATGTCCCCTTCTGATTGATCCTATTTCCTTGATTACACAAGAAGCAGAGTCCTTGCCTAAAAGGAAGGAGAAGGGATTACTGAGAGAAGAATGCAGGGGATGGTTTCAGAAGAATAGGAGTTAGGTATTTTAATGGACTAGATAAATGTTGTGGGTTGTTGGGCAGCACTGAGAGCCCATTTGAGACCCATGGTCGTAATTACATGGGAACAGTCAGCATAGCTGTGAGCTTTATCAGCTACATTTGGCACTTCAAGTACAGGCAGGCGTGGAGGAGGTGGAGAGTTGATTGAACAGAAATGTGTGTGTGTGTGCGTGTGTGTACGTGAAGATGAAACAAACAAAACGGGAGTTGAGAATATACACAAAGCAGTGATTATAGTGATGGACCAAGGGATTTGGGACTGTTAAGGGATGGCAGGAAGTGAAAAGTTGGTTAGGTCAAAAGATTGGAAGTCTAAGTAGGTTTGATACTTGTTAGAGGGAAGTGACCAGGGGAAGTGCAAGTGTGTGATGATTTATGTTGAGATTGGAGAGAAAGTGCAATTAGCAAAACAAATCAGGTTCTGAACATGGCCATGAGTGTGGGTGGCTAAGACGGGGCTGGAGGACAAGATGAACGGAGAGGGGAGAAGGCTAGGGACCTGGGAGGCCAGGGTATTAAAGGGTTTTCTACATGGATGCTGAGGTCAACAGGAAAGATACAAACCTTTTGGTGATAACAGACAGTGGTAAGCAAGCTTAATACTGGAAATCCTTAACAACTGAATGGGACTAACAAGAGAAATAGACAGCAACAAGGAGGGGTCATGGGTGATAAAGTCCTGATGGTTCTGGCTTCAGAGGAGCCAGAGATGACTAGAGAGGAGGGGGAACAGTGTCCAGGACAGTGGTAACGCACCTCACTCCTCTGCCCAGCAATGTGAGGTGTGGGAACACAGCCAGCTACTGCTAGGCAAGACTGAAAGGGAACCCCTGTTTTCAGCATCTTCTGGACTGTGCTTAATGCAAAAAGATGAAGCAGACTCTTGAGAGGAGATCAAGGTTATGGAGGACCTTGCTGAAGACTGATCATGAGACCGAGAGAGCACGATGGAAGTTACCTGAAGAGGTCAGATTAAGAGAGGTGCAGTGTCTGGAGTGAGAGCCTGAGACAGGACAGTGGCTGAAGTTAACAGGGATTTAGGGTGCCTTTGGGATTCTGGTCTCTGAGCAGCTTAAAATGATGAAAGAAGACTATTAGTAACATGGAGTGGGTTTTACCAAGAAGACAGAACTCTGGGGAAGCCCCTTTCCCCCTTCAGTCCTGTAGTGAGTCGGCTGTGTCAAAGTGGGAGAAGAATTGGTCTTATCTGTAAATAAAAGGTAGGTCTGGGTCAACAACTCAAAGGTCCCATTAATGTGCCTTCCTGTCCTTTTACCTGACCAGCTTTTTCACTTTCTTCCCCCTTCATGGCCTCGTTTGCCTCACTATTTGCCTAACTTAGACTCCATGGTCCACCACTATAATCACGGCATTGGATATATCTTCAACTTGCCCCTCACTGCCTTCTCACGTCCATGCCATCCCCTTAATTCAGGACCTCATCAACTCTTGCCCAGTTTTCTTGCATTATCTTTTTAACTAGTCTTCCCGTCTCCATTCTCAGCTCCTCTCTCTTATCCGCCCTCTCTGCTGCCTGCATGAGTGCAAAGCCTCATGTACCATCCCCCCTGGCCCCGTTTAAACCACTGCGCCCCAGCCACGGTGGCACTGTGACAATGCAGAGAACATAGGGTTGAACCCAAAAGTCTTTGCTGTGCCACTGCTCATGTGGGCTGCGAGCAAGTTACCAAACTACTCTGAACCTCACTTTTCTTATCCTTAAAACTGTTCAATAATTAAAATATTTTTTACCTTGAAGGATTTCTGTAAGGATCAAATAAAAAACAGAGAGAGTGCATGAGCCACAGCACAAATGGAGCTTGAAAAAGAATAATTCCTCATCTTAACAAAACCATAAAGCCATTGAAGATTATCCCTAATGGTCTCTTTTGTCTCTTCTCAACCCGTTTCCCCCATCAACCCTTCACTTACAATTTCTATCATGTAGGCCCGTCCTGTTAGTCTGTTTAAAAAAATTTTATTATTTTGAGCGAGAGAAGGCTGGGGGGCAGGGGGAGAGAATGAATGGGGGATGGGCAGAGAAAGAGAGAGAGAGAGAAAAGAACCCAAGCAGGTTCCACACTGTCAGTGCAGAGCCAGATGTGGGGCTTGACCCCAGGAACTGTGAGATCACAGTTCAAAATCAAGAGTTGGACTCTCAACCAACTGAGCAGCCCAGGCATCCCACTAACTATTAGTCTTTATCCAAAGCCCCTGCTGTTTGCTTTGCTTGTCTGTTTACGTAAGTGTCTCTCCCTCACTCTTCTTTGCTCAAGTCAAAAAGGTAACTCTTTGGGGAAGCCTTTTCTGACTCCCAAGGTAGTTAAATGCTCTCTTTGGTGTATCAAGCAGATGCCTCTTTTATAGGGCTTATCATTTGAACTGTATTTGCTAGCTAACATGAAGTCCTTGAGGGAGGGACTGGCTCTTATTCATCTTTGGTTCCCAGTAGAAGTACAGAGCATATTCCATTATGGGTAATGAATGAGTAAAGGTTTGTTGACTGACAGAATAAATGAATGAATGAATGAGTCACTGTTTTCCACATAGGTTATGCTCTTTTCAGTGTATGTACAAGGGCATATAAACATGTTTAGTTGAAAGAAACAAAGCTACTCCAAGTCACTTGAGCATAAACATGGTTTATAAAGAGGACTACGGTGAAGACTATCACATATCTCCAAGGACAAGGTCCAGACACATGGGTCTTATAAAAGGGCAGTAAGGCTCCCAGGTTACCCCATTTCTTGTTGGAACACATGTCATCTGTTTTTTTTTCATCTGCTTCACCTTCTAGCTTCTTTTCCAAGTTATTTCCTTTGTTTTTTTTTCTAGACCTTTCTGTACGCCAGTGACTTCAGCTTACATTTAGCTCTGCCTTGCTCTGGAGCTGACGCTGACTCTGGCCCGGACTGAATACTATTTTTCTGTTTTATCTCTCAGCTGGTGCCATTGGGGCAGGAACCACTCTTGTTCACTGCTGTATTCTCAGTTCCTGGCACTTGGTAATGCTTGACGATTATTTATTCTGAATTTTAAGGGTGTCCACCATCACCCTTTAAATTGTTTCTCTCAGTGTCACAGTTCTGACTTCTCTGGAGGGAAGTTTTGTTCAGAGTTCACTTTAGTCCACTATAAAGAGTTCAATACATAGTCTGAAATATGGCTTACCGGACTCATCTCTTTGGCAAAGTCTGCAGGTGGCACAGTGAGAGGCAGGAAGGTACCCAAAGCCACATCTATCGTAGTGCCTGGGGATGCACTTTCCAGAACTGGAGCCACTGCCCATCTCCCCAGAAGTGGGGCCGCCATCCTTGGAAGGTTCTTTTTGGAACTCCTCCAATCACACATGGAATGTGGGATGATAATTCATCTTCCACTGAGCTGATTAACCTGGAGTTTTCTCTGTTGAGGGGTGCAATGTACTCCTTCCATGGGATGCAATTCAGAAAAACAGGAGAAAACAGGATTATTTTCTCCTACCTCCACTCCTCCTCGTCCTCATGCTCACATAACTTAGCTCTAGAGAACCACGTGACCTGTCCAAGAACACCCTGCTAGACTGAGGAGCAACGGGAGGTCTTGGCTCCCTATCCCACCACCGTGCTCACCTGATTGATAGGGTTGACCTGCCCATTTTATCCTACTGTCAAATGTTCCACCAGAGACCATTCCTTTGCTTGATCATGCTTTTACAGATCCGCATAGCAAGGGCCAGTAGGCTGGATGCATCCCGCAGCGTATCCCTGCTAGCTGACACTCCTTTACTGGGGCTGTAGCCTCTGCCACCTGCTTCCCTCTACTGAACATGCCTTTGCAGGAGTAGAGCTGGCTTCCACCGAGGCCATTACTCTGCATCGAGGTGGGTGGCATGAAGGGTTCTGCTCACCTGCTCAGCCTTGGGGAAGGGAAAACCCTCCAGCCTCTCTGCCTGTCTCTTATGTCTGTAAGCAGGTGTACTCTTACTTTTCCCCCCTTGTTAGCCACCTCTAGTTTACTAACATGCCCCTTTTGTTTATCTGACACATTCCTCTGAGACCCTACTGAACATCTCACTCTGTTGCAAGGTTTACCCTGCTCAGTGCACACCTCTCTTACAGGATTTGTCATATTATATTCCAGCTGTGTGCATCCCCACTGCCACGTCCCCACACCCACAGGCATGGTAGGAGGGCTTGGAGCAGTTGGGACTCCGTAGCTTGCACACCGTTTCTTCGCCGTGGCTGGCACGCAGTGAGGCACTAAATAGACTGCTTGGTAGGTGAAGGCTCGCTGCCTGGTTTAGTGGGAAACAAACTTGCTCAAGGGAGAAAGCTTGGGATCAAGCTTCAGTCTTGATGCTTACCACTTCTATGACCTTGAGAAGTCAGTGAGTTACCAGCTATTTGACTCACCTGTACCCAGGGCTTAGCTTCAGCTGACAGGGCTACACCAGCTATTAGAATATTAAACCACTTCCATATCAGCTGGTAAACAGTCTGCACCCAATCACCTGGGTGCCATCGTAACCACTGTTCTCTCTCCCTTGGAGCCCCCAGGTCTCCCGTTGAATGGACCTTGGGAGGTCTCCAGAATGCTGCTGGTACCACCCCTGGCACCTCTTCTGATTAGCCCACCCACTCCTGTCTTACCTGCTGATTAATATTGTGAATCCCACCCCTGTCTCTGCCATGGGGTTGGGGTGACACCCGATGACACAGTTCACATGGAAACACTTGGAAAACTATAAAGGGCTGAATATATACACTGTACCTCCTGTCCGTGATGCCTGGGAAGGGATCAGAGCCATTAAGCAGAGGACCCTGTTCTCATTCGCAGCTCACCCTCTACTTAATCGAAGTGTGGGGAAGGACTTGGTTTGATATGTTCCAGGGCTTACTGAAAAGAGCCCACACAAAAGTTCAGATGGGTCCCAGGATGGCAAAATGGAGTGGTTCTCACAAAGCATCCTTAAAAAGACTTGTCTGAATTCCTCAGCGCACAGCCTGGGATTCAATTTGCAGTTCTCTTAAGCACACACACCATCAGCTGTGCTCACCCTGCCCAGCCCTATCGCTCACAATTAGAAGCCCATTTCTGTCCCTTTTAGCTTTGCAGGTGTCCCCCTAGGTAGGACAAGAGCAGCGGGGGAGGCAAAGGGCAGGGGGAGGAGAGCAGACTCACTGGAGTGAGTGTTCGCACAACCTAGTATTTATGGAAAATTGGATGTGCTAATGAACCTGAGATCCATCAGGGCTTTCTGAAGGCAGGACAGTCTCTGTCAACAGACCAATTAGCACACAATTATTTTCCCTTTCTGAAAGCTTATCTGAGATGCTCTTTGAATGTGTGTGCCTGAGTGAACTGCACTTTCCATTACCTCTATGGGCCTCTTCTATAATCTGCCAAAGCTGTCTGCCTCCGCTACAGAGAAAGCCCAGGGTTCTCTGGACTAACCCTCCAGAGACTCTGGTATTTTCATCACTTGGGGGAAGGGGCCTTCGGGCATTCTGTTACCAAGTCAGTGCCCAGGCAATATCTGCAAGAGGACCCCCTCCAGCTCCCTTTCTTCTTCCCATCTCCTTATATCTCTAGGGAGGACAGAGGTGGTTCAAAGCAGAATAGCAGTGGAAGGAGCAAGGACGTTGGGATCTAATGTAATCGGAGTGCCTTCCTCACTCTTGGAGATCTGGTGTGCCTCCTTATAAGGAAATGAGCTTGAGGATCACAGCCTTTGTCTCTTCTTCATGCCAGTCCTCGTGGCGCAATTAACAAAGGGAAGCTACCCACATCCTTTCAATGCCTTTATCGATTTGATTGTCCGCTTGTGGAACTAACCTTTGGGAGTAGCCAGGTAAAGGTCAAAAAACCACATCAGAGCCAGGCCCAGAATACTGCACAAGATGGCGGTGGTGGTGGTGGGGAAGCAGATGGGTTGGCAGTACGTAGGTAGGGATTGTGCTGAGATAAAGGAGAGGAGAGTGGCTGTTCTCTGTTATCCTCCTTGAGGGATCATCCTACTCCTATGTAAGGCATGTAGCTCCCTCCCTACCTGGACTTGATGCTGGTGAGCGACCAGCTCAGGGGTGGGTGGATGGAAAAGCCAGTGCAAAACTCAATGACAGTGTGAACAGCTTAGATGGAGGCGGGGACAGGCAAGTGTCCTAAAGACCAGACCCACCCGCCATCTCACCCATCATCCTACCCTGCCGTTCAGTCCACCACATTCCAGAAGACCCGGGCTAGTCCTCGGCCAGGGCTCCTCTTACAGGGACTTTAACACCATAGAGATAAAGACGACCTTACCTTGAAAGAAGCCTGGCTCTGCCTCCCTGCTGTAGTTTGACAGCTAGCCAATCACCCACTCACTCTATACAGAGACATTATTCAGCACCTGGTGCCCACCTGTGGAGGGAGGCAAGTGCATGTGTAACAGCCCGAACACTGGGATTAGAGAGACATGTTTCTACTTGTCTGGAAACTCCTTATGGAAGTGACTGTGCCTCACTCACTCAGTGTGAGTTCTGGATGCTCCTTGCATATTTCTTAAATGAATAAATGAATGAATGAGTGTATGAATGAGCTGAATGAATCCTAGCCCTGTAGGCAACTAGCCATATGACCTTGAACAAATAATTTAACTCATCTGGCCAAGGTCTTCCCATCTGTAATATTAGGATACTGTGATCTCAAGTCTATACCATTTGTTTTGCCCTGTGTTCACATTCTCAACAGAGGGCAGATCACTAAGCTATTTTGGATGAACTGCGCCGTTTACACTTGTTTTTAAAAGTGATGTCATCCAAAGGGCTTTAACTCCCTTTATTTTCCTGAAGTCCTCTGATGTGCCCTCAGAGGAGACAGGAGGGACACTGACTGGGTGCTAGGATTCAAACGATAAGATCCCGTTCCAGCTGCGCATAGCTCTGTGGCCTGGACACCGTAACTCTTGGAACCTTGCTTTCCTTCTTTGGAGAGTGCTAGTAGTGCGACTTGTTTCAGAGTTTCTGTAAGGGTTAAATGGGATGATCCTGGAGGATGAACTTGGCAGTTGTAGAGAGGTCGTTCCTGCCCATGTCATGGGCTCGGTCCCATTCTTTATTCAGGCTGGGTTTTTCTGCTCTTCATGCACCGTGTCTAAGGCTGCCCCTTCTTCTTGGTCTGTAATTACCCCCCTTTTCTCCTAAATCTCTCTGCCTTCCCCATTCATCCTTCATGGCTCACCTCTTCCATGAAGCCTAGTCAGACTACTTTACATCACAAGGATTTCTCCCGTCTCTCTCCCTACTGTATTTCCAGTCAGTATCAAATCATCTCTCATTGAATTACTCTGTTCCATGAGTATTTTTTAAAACTAAATATACTAAACTCTCTTTGAAAAGTTCATTTACACTCTGCTCTTCACCTGCTTACTTCACCTTGTAGCTTGTAGGGCGCTAGTCACGTACACTATACTTTTGAGCCCCCGCGGTGCCCCTTCCCCTTTCTCTCAGAGTGCCTGCCTTCCCTTCTTTCGCTGTCCACTTGTACTTATCTTTATTACTATTAATTTTATTTTATATTAATTCCAGTATAGCTAACATACAGTATCATGTTAGTTCCAGGTGTACGATATAGTGATTCAACAAGACTTCTACTTATCTTTAAGGACCAGCTCAGTTGAGTCTCCTCTGCCCTTCTTCCCTCGTGTTCCCTTTGTTTAGAGCTGTGTTTTCCTCAGCGCTCACTGACACATAGCTTCCGCTCCACTTGGATGCATCTCGGCCCGTTGCATATGCACCTGCCTTCCCCACAGGTTGTAATTCCCTAGAGGACACAGCATATAACTTGTGCATTTCTGTGCTCATTTCTCACCCCCCAAAGCCTGGAACGTATTACACATTCTCTAATGTATTAAATACCCGGTGTGCCAGGCACTGTGTTAATCGCGGCTGACAACATGGTGAACAAAATAAACATGGGCTTACCCCTGTGGAGCGTTTGGTGTGTGGAGGACCCAGACTTTCACCCCACGTTCTCAGTAAAGGATGGGAAACTGCAACGCGTGTGCCTGCTGCAGGGCAGCCAGGACAGAAGGTCACGGGTATCAGGGCTGACTCCTTGAAGAACTCCAGGAAAGGCGTTCTGTGAATGTTTGATGAATTGTATAGAATTCAACAGTGGCTGCTCAATAAATACTCGTTGATTGGTTGATTGATTGTTGGCAGAGCTTTCGCAGATCCTGAGAAGAAAAGGCCGCAGGTCCCCATCATTCTTATTATGGAATTATTTCAGTGCATTTAAAGCTCCCCATTTTTCATCTTATACTTTAAAAACATCAGGGAAAAACTGATAGGCCAACTTTATAATATTTTAAAATGATTCTGTGGTGTTTTGGAATATTACATGGCTATAAGAGTTTATGTATATTTAATATACTTATTAAAATATGCAGTAAGCCCATGGCTGATTTTCTCTAAGGACGTCTCAGCGCCGAGGTGGGACTTAAATGTTTAATACTAATAATAATACTCATAACTCATATTTCTCTAGTGCTTTTCATCTTCGGGATCCCTAAAGCCTGTGAGCACCACGCCGAGTGGATGCAGCTGGGCTCGCCAGCCGGCTGACAGCCTCCACATCTGGCCTCCTGTCTCCCTCTGGGGGAGGGAGAGGGGGGGACTCCAGCTCAGAGGTCCAGCTTCCTCAGCCTACGTTGAATCTTCTCTTCCCGGACGCAAATTCCCTTTGGCCCCCTCTGAAAGCCTCCCACTGTGTGCACCTGCCGCTGCCAGCCCTCTGCCGCTGAGAGTGTGTTAGAACAGGGAAGAAAAGTGGCTTTCTGCTCCCGGGGTAGGGAAACACATGCTGTCCTCTGGCTGGTCAAGGACAGGACACAGAGCCTGAGATCGGATGGCCGGAGAGGGAAGCGCATAGGGATGGTCTGCGCATAGGGATGGTCTCCCCGTAGGGATGGTCTCTAAATCCACACTGTGCCCTCCTTCTCTAGGTCACGGAGACCAGGACGGGCCCTCTGGGCTGCAGCAACTACGACAATCTGGACTCAGTCAGCTCTGTCCTGGTACAGAGTCCGGAGAACAAAGTGCAGTTACTGGGTAAGCTGTACCGTGATGGGTGTCACACTGGGTGAAAAACTCAGACCACCAAGGAGCAGGAAAAAGCCCTCTGTGCCTCATTTGGCTAAACCCTTCTCTCACTCTCTTTTTTTTAGTGTTTATTTGAGAGAGACAGAGAGAGAGAGGTGCAGTGTGAGCAAGCAGGGGAGGGGCAGAGAGAGAGAGGGAGACACAGAATCTGAAGCAGGCTCCAGGCTCCGAGCTGTCAGCACAGAGCCTGGCACGGGGCTCAAACTCATGAACCATGAGATCATGACCTGAGCTGAAGTCAGACGCTTAATCAACCGAGCCACCCAGGCACCCCTGGCTAAACCCTATTTAAGACAAGAGCTACCAGGACGTCTGGGATGTGTATTTAACAACTTTCCCTCATTCTTTTGAGAAAACTTCTGAAATGGTTTACCCTGCATCCAAGACCATTGTTAGCACCACTCAACACCCAAACCCTCGGAATTCATAGTCCTCCCCAACCCCCAGTCACTATCCTGCAGGAGTATCCCATTCACCCTTATACGCTTTGGTCTAGTTTGATGATCTCCTTTGTTGCCCAAAGAACCCTCGGTTTTGTCCTAAGGACACATTGGGGTACGGTTAGTCTTTGCAGATGGTTATGGGGCCACCGTAGAGCTTTACAAACCGTGGGACTATTGGCTACCCTGAGAGCGGTCCCTACTTTCTGTGATTGGTCTGTAATCCTCCACGGGGGATCAAGGCCAGGAGAACAGTCTGAGACGAATGGGACCCTCCGCTGGAGACAGAACTAGCTAAAACACACTTGCCAACAGGAAGGCGATGGGACAGGTAAGGGGAGGTAGGGGAGGTGCTTAGTTCCTGCTGTCTGCCCCGCAGGCATCCTGGGGGCAGGGCGATGCAAACGGATTCAGACAGGGCTGTTTGGCAGTCGGAAAAGTTCCTTTTTCTTGAGGCCTAACTGAATTGGACTCTGTTTAAGATATTATTGTCTTGGTATTATAAAATCAATAGCCCTCACCCAGGATCTACGATTACAAATTCCAGGCAACCTGAGCCAGATGCAACCCATCAGTTCTTTTGGAATCAAGGAATATATAATAAAAAGGAGTAAAAGACTGCTTTATTTAGAGCCACCTAATGCAATTAGCATCCCTCTTCTCCTCTGTCCTTAGACGGGCTGGGTTTGTGTCTGGAAATTAGCGATGAGTGAAGTTCGGAATGTCTGGTGGTTCATTTGGAATAGTTTATGCCATTTAATTTTATAGCCCATCACTCATGCAGACACTGCTCGGGGCACTTATTTTATAGCAATGGGAAGTGTTATAGTGAGGAGGAGGGAGGTAGTGGGGGAGGTGAAGAGAAAGGACTTGGATGGGTGTGTGTGGAAAGGCAGCATGTGGACCGGATATGTGGGGAGGGCCGCTCCAGTGCCACTGCAGGCACAGCATCGAGAGAGGAAACTTGAGGGGCAGTTCAGATAGGAGGTGGATCTCAAACAGGACTTCTGCTGGTGCTGCCGTGCTAAGTTATGTTTTCAGGTCCACGGAGACTAGGATGCATACTCTGGGCTCTCTGATTTCCTGCCAAGGACACGGTCAAGGGTGTGACGATAAAGAGCTGGCAGATATTTGAGGAAAGGGGAGCTCAGCGTATCCGAAGTTCTCACGTCCCCCACTCTCCTGGCACCGTCTCTCGCGATGTCCCTACTGGGGCAGCCTCTTGCAGGTCTGCCCTCGAACCTGGCCCAGGCGGCATCCAAAGGCACGCGTGTCCTTCACTCATCCCTTGATGTGCTTCCGACAGCCACTGTGTGTGGCTTGAAGCCAAAGAGGGGTGTATTCTGCTCCTGGTAAACTAAAACCCACCACCACGGATGGATAGGAAGACTGAAACCTAGAGAAATTTAGTGGATTATATCCCAAGATCAGAGGAGCTAATTAGCAGAGAGAGCGGAGAGCCATTCCTACCTACCCAGGCTTGACTGAACTTCCAAATCTCAGTGCGAGTTAAGCACACTGAGGCAGGGCAGCCAGTCCCAGACGTGCAGTACAAGCTGATGGTACCACGGCAGAGTGCGACACCAAGCCAACTTTACTAGTCCTGCGACGTGGGCAGGTCACCGTGGCCATCGGCCCTGGATTCTCAGGGTGCCCAGGGAGTCACTTGCGATCGTTATCTGGGAAGCACCTGGTGTGGTGCCTGGCCACTGCATACCAACAACGCCTGTCCCTGCCTCCTGACCAGAGCAGTCTCCTTGGTCGTCAAGGGTGGGGTGGGACATCCCAGAACGTCTGTGACTTAGCAAAGCCAGAAACAGGATGGCTAGCTGAAGCAGAGCAAAAAGCCCATCAAGCCTTGATTCCTCCTTCATGAGATTGTAAGGTCTTCTTTTATCTGAAATACCTTCCCATTTCCATCCTAGAGATGCTGATGTGCAGCCAATAAGGCCATTCAAATGATATGCACGCTCTCAATTTGGCTGATGAGAGGGGTTCTCCGAACCCTTGGGCTTCGATGCTCCTCATCTGCATTTTCTGACCCTCTCCCACCCGTCACTGGGGCAGCGGTAAGCCCCTCACCCCATCAGCTCCATAGAGTTAGGCCCTGGGGTGACCGTTCTTGGGCCCAGAATGCCCAAGTCAGCAGAACCCCAGCTGGCGATCCTGCAGCCTTAAGTGTGGGAAACCAGGTCCCCACTGGTCCTTGCCCCACAATTCCCTGATGCGTCCTTTCCCTAGGCCTACAGGTGCTGCTGCCCGAGTACCTGCGTGAGCGCTTTGTGGCGGCGGCACTCAGCTATATCACATGCAGCTCTGAGGGGGAGCTCGTCTGCAAGGAGAATGACTGTTGGTGCAAGTGCAGCCCCACCTTCCCAGAATGCAACTGTCCGGATGCTGACATCCAGGCCATGGAGGACAGCCTGCTGCAGATCCAGGACTCTTGGGTGACTCACAACCGGCAGTTTGAGGAGTCAGGTGAGCAGTTGGCGGGCCCACACTTCCCTGTCAATGGGACATGCTCTGAGGTGCGGGACTAGAAGGTGGGGAACTCACCTTGGATCCCGCCTCATCCGCTTACCTGTGTCCTTGGCCCCTACCAGGTTATCTCACAACCTCAAGTCTCAGGTGGTTGTCTTCTTGTTATCTGTGCAAACGGACGTGATCCCCACCAAAGACATGCGTCACGAGGACTTAATGAGCTAATGTGGATATATCTGAGGGCATTAGGACTTGCCTGGTTTGTTTGATACACGTTTGCTACAGATTGCCTGTGCACAGGTGCACAAGGAATGTTTGCTGGATGAATGAAGTACGTAGAATAGTTCTAGGAGGCACCCAGCACATACTAGTCCTTGCTTGTTACACGTATAGCTAATAGCAAGGTTACCTTGAGATGCAGATTTAGGGCTTGGTTTTGAATCCTTGTTCTGGGTTCTGGTTTGAATGTTTGCATCCCGCCCCCCCCCCCCAATTCATACGTTGAAAATATAATGCCCAGGGAGATGGGGGCCTTTGGGAGGTGATTAGGGATTAGTGCTCTTATAACAGAGGCCCCAGAGAGATCCTTCTCACCTTCGGCCATGTGAAGACACAGTGAGAAGTGAGCCACACGTGACCCAGAGAGGGCCTTCCCCAGAACCTGACCGTGGTGGCATTCTGATCTTGGACTTCCAGCTTCTTGAACCGTGAGCAATAAACTTCTGTTGTTTATAAGCCACTCGGTCTGTGGTATTTTCTGAGAGCAGCCCCCAAAGACCGAGACACTCTGTTACTGACCAGCTTTGTGACCTTATGTGAGCCATGCAGCTTCAGAATACCGCCATTCCTCATCTGTAAGAGAAGGAAAGTGATAATAATAGGTGGATGGAAGGCTCATATGGGATAATGTAGATAAAATTAATGTATAACTATCTCTACCTGATACACTCATACATTTCAACACTAAATGAGTGATAGTTATGTGGATAGATATATCTCAGAAATATGTTGGGTTAAACAAAGTGAAAATGAAAAATGTTTTATATACATATTATGTGAATAATACTATGATACAATATTATTAAATATAACACATATTTAATACTATTTATATGATGCTTAAAAACATACTGGCCAATACTTAATGTTTTTACAGATAAACATATGCAGAAAACATTAAGAAATATAATGATAAAGAAAACACCCAAGAGAGTGGTTACATCAAGATGGGAGATAGAAGGGAAGTTTAGGGCCTTTGACTGTATATTTTCTTTGCAGAATTTCTCTAAAACAAAACAAAAGACTGAAGTCAATGTGGCAAAGTGGCTAAATCTAGTTGGTGGGCACATGGGAGTTTATTCTGTTACTCCCTGTGCTCTTTTGTAAGCTTATGTGTTTTATAAAAAAACCTACGTACATGCTAGTTGTTAATGCCATCACTAAGTATGATTCTCCAACCACTGGGAAGGGGAAGAGGGGTATGAAGAACCAGGTGCTTGAGAAACCAGAATGAGCTGAGGCCCCAGGCATTGACATTTCAAGTCCTAGAGAGGTAGTTAGTTGCTAAGGAGAACATTCCAGTCCCCCCAACACCAGCTGCACAGGAGTTGTGATGGTGGGATGTGTTCAATGATGCTTAATGTGGGGCATGACTTCGGGTGCTCACCACTGTGAGTCACTTACTGCTGAGTAAATGAGGGCTATCTGGGCCCCCATCAGGAGACAGTGGCTGCAGGTCCCAAGTGAAAGCAGATCTGGGCATAAATTCAGCCAATGTGTTGTGCCCAGGAAGCTCTGGGAAGAGCACAGACTTGGAGTAGGCAGCAAGGACCACAAAGCATCTTGCTTCTGGATTAGCTACAGGAAAGAATGGGTGTCTGGCCCAGAGGTGAAGCTTGAAAGAGACAAAGGGTATTCCAGAGTCAGAGAGAAGGATGTGGACAGGAGCAGCTGGTCTCAGGGACTGGAAAGTTTCTAAGAAGCTTTCTGAGCTGGGTGCTCAGTCTCCCTGGGTCCACATTTGCCGGCTGTGCCTGCCTTCCACCTTCCACAGGATGTTGTGGTGTCACTGAAGAATACCAGCCTGTGACAGTGTTGTGAATGACTTACAGGAAGTTATAAAGGGAGAAAGTGGTACATCCCAAGGTCATTGGCAAAAGCGTGACCTCTGGCCTGCTTGGGTTGTGATGGAAATCTGTTTTGAAATTCAGAAGCATATAAGGGACAGGAAAGATGGAAAAGAATCCTGAAGCTCTGTTTTATGGCATGTTATTTATTTTCCAAATAAAGCAGTTTAAAAAGAAATCTATACAAGGGCCTGGGAGAATGGCTATGGAGCCTCTTTCCTCAGGCAATGAGTCCGGAGGGCCGGCGGGGTGTGGGGAGCGCCCTGCCGTCCCAGAGTCTGCGTGACTCCCCCTCAGCTCAGCTCTGCGTCCTTGCCCACAGAGGAATTCCAGGCCCTGCTGAAAAGGCTGCCCGGAGACAGGTTCCTGAACTCCACAGCCATCTCCCAGTTCTGGGCCATGGACAGCAGCCTTCAGCACCGCTACCAGCAGCTGGGAGCCAGCTTGAAATTGCTGTTCAAGAAGACCCACCGGATTGTCCGCAGGCTCTTCAACCTCTGCAAGCGCTGCCACCGGCAGCCTCGCTTCCGCCTGCCCAAGGAGAGGTGAGCACCCCAGCTACCCGGGCCCAAGCCTGGCACCTTCCCCTGAGGCTGCTGAGGCCGGGGGGCCCTCTGTCCAGCATGGCAGATCTGGTGGCGGTGACCCATATGAGGCCTTTTAGATCCTCTGCTCTCTTCACCTACTTGTGACTTGTGTCTGACATCAGAGAGAGCAAACAGAGGCTGATTTTACTTTTTATAAATTATAGTATATTCAAATGTTATTCTAGTCATGCTCTAATTCTCACTCATTTCTATTTTAAGAAGTTTTTTCAGGAAACAGAGGGGTGGAGTTGAAGCTCACACACCAATTACATACAGTGAGAATATACACACATTGGGTTGCTTCAAACAAGGGATTAGTTCTGAGTCACAAAAGGAAAGAAAGCTGAGCCCCACCCCAACCCCGCCCTCAGGAGCAGAGGCAAGCTGTATCATCATAGGCACTCACTGCACATCCACTCACACGCTCGTTTACTCAACAAGTGCACACTGCGTATCCTAATATTAGGCAGTCAGTGTGTGTGTGTGTGGGTCCTCGGGAAGACATAATAAATATATAGAAACACAAAAACTATAAAATGATACCTATGTGGCAGCTAGTTAAATCCACATTCGTGGAACATAAATCAGAGGCATGGTCTAGTAAAAGCAAAAGCCCGAGAGAAGAGCTACCTTCGAGAAGGAAGTCTCGGCCAGCTTGTGTGGGAGAAGATAGAAATGGTACACGGAGACGGGGCCTTGCAGGGCGTGGAGGCTGCCTCGCAACCCGGAGATGCGGCTCTGACAGAGGCACCTGTAAGAAGGGAAGCGTCAGTGGAGAGCCTAGACTAGCAGAGGCTTTTGAGAGGGGTTCACTTTTTTTTTTTTTTTCCAAGAAATCACTATTAAATGCTTACCAAGCGCCAGGAACAATCCTGGTTTCTGAGAACATGTCGGTGAAGAATAATGCAGTGTTCCTGCTCTCGTGGCATTTTCAGAGAAGCCATCTGTGAACAGGGAAACAATAAACAATAATTTCCAATCCTGATCCTTGCTGTGGATTATATAAAAACAGGCTGATGTGATAGAGAGCGAGCAACTGGGTGGTTCTTTCAAAAAGGGTGTCACAGAAGACCTCTTTGAGGAGGTATCACAGGAGCGGAAATCTAAGTCTAAAGAGGGAGCCAGCCATAGAAAATTCCTCTTCGTGGTGAAAGAGTGACAGAAGCAGTGGGAACAGGAAGGACAGGGATGGTAAGTGGGAAAGCAATGGATGGGAGTTGGGAAGTTTGGAGAACTAGGGATCGGACGGTCTTATTTAAAAAGCTGAAAACTACGTTAGATGTTTTGGTACAGAGGGTGTGGGAGATCTTCTATAGGCTTTTGAATAAGCGAAGGAAGTGGTACTTGGGAGGGATGAGCCCGGCTGCTGCCAGTACAAGTCTGATGTCAAGCATTTCTGGTGCTGATCCATCAGACAGACGCTGAGCTCTAGGCCTTACTCGATCATTCCAGAGTGGTGCAGTAGGGTTTCCATCATTCAGAGAACTCGGGGCTTTTATCTTTCTCATTACCTTCCCTGCCTATTAGTCAGTCTCCTCCTACCCTCAGGAGAGACGCCAAAGTGTGTCTCTGTGTGATTCTTTATTCATTCTTACCTCCCTTCCCAAAGGTCCTTGCCCTATTGGTGGAATCGCATCCAGTCCCTCCTCTACTGTGGAGAAAGCACCTTCCCCGGCACCTTCCTGGAACAGAGCCACAGCTGCACCTGCCCCTATGACCAGTCTTCCTGCCAGGGCCCCATCCCCTGTGCCTTGGGCGAAGGGCCCGCATGTGCCCACTGTGCTCCGGACAACAGCACACGCTGTGGGGGCTGTAACCCAGGCTACGTGCTGGCCCAGGGGTTGTGCCGGCCAGAGGTGGCTGAGTCCCTGGAGAACTTTCTGGGGCTGGAGACAGACCTGCAGGACCTGGAGCTGAAGTACCTGTTGCAGAAGCGGGACAGCCGCATCGAGGTGCACTCCATCTTCATCAGCAACGACATGCGTCTGGGCAGCTGGTTTGACCCTTCCTGGAGGAAGCGCATGCTGCTCACGCTGAAGAGTAACAAGTACAAGCCTGGGCTGGTGCACGTGATGCTGGCCTTGTCCCTGCAGATCTGCCTCACCAAGAACAGCACCCTGGAGCCTGTCATGGCCATCTACGTCAACCCGTTTGGGGGCAGCCACTCTGAGAGCTGGTTCATGCCCGTGAATGAGGGCAGCTTCCCCGACTGGGAAAGGACTAACGTGGACGCAGCTGCCCAGTGCCAAAACTGGACTATCACCTTGGGGAACAGGTGGAAGACCTTCTTTGAGACAGTCCATGTTTACCTACGGAGCCGAATCAAGTCCCTGGATGACAGCTCCAATGAGACAATCTACTACGAGCCCCTGGAGATGACCGATCCCTCCAAGAACTTGGGCTACATGAAAATCAACACCTTGCAGGTCTTTGGCTACAGCCTCCCCTTTGACCCGGATGCTATCCGGGACTTAATTCTCCAGTTAGACTACCCGTACACTCAAGGTTCCCAGGACTCTGCCCTCTTGCAGCTTATAGAGCTTAGGGACCGGGTAAACCAGCTCTCTCCCCCGGGCAAAGTCCGGCTTGACCTTTTCTCCTGCTTGCTCCGGCATCGGCTCAAGCTGGCCAACAACGAGGTGGGCAGGATCCAGTCCTCCCTGAGGGCTTTCAATTCCAAGCTGCCAAACCCTGTGGAGTATGAGACAGGCAAACTGTGTAGCTAATGGGGGCCCCACTCCAGTGCTGGGCAGGGAGGTGATCCATGAATCCAGGGTGCAAAGATCATCCAAGCCCTCACCTTAGTGCCAACAGGGTTCTCCCTTGAGACTTTCCGCACCCAGCCGATGGGACCTCAGGGCTTGGACTAAAGCAGGCAGGAGAGAAAGAGACCATCACCACACATGTGTACACGCTCACCATGTGCGTGCACACACGCGCGCGCATACACATACACTCTCTCACACAGGGAGGCTACGACTCAGCAGCCTCGAATCTGTGAAGTCGGTGCTTTCAAATGCATGCAGTTGAAGGAGAGGAGCCAAGGGAGAGATTAAGAAAAAGAACCAGCCAAACCATGAAAACAAAATCCTTAAAAAGTGATTCTTATCATTCAAGAAAGCAAGAGGGGGCATGGGGGTAGGAACAGGAGCAGTTCCCCCTCCCCCACCATCGAGTCACTTTTGTATTCTTTTTAACCAGGTTTCTTAAAATGGCGTTGTTTCGTGATCCCCCCAGCGTTGGTTCTTACTTTTTGTATGCTGCCTCCTCTGTGCCCTCCCAGACACTGCTTCTCAAGCCGGCTCCCCTGAGACACTCAAGGTGACACCAACAGAGGACCGTAAGGGCAGACAGGCAGGCTTGCTCTGCTCTCCACTCCTCCCTCCCTCCAGCCCCCTTGCTTCCTCAGCCCCCCTACTTTGTTCCACATTCCCCTCGTGGTCCAGCCGGAACTCCTCTTCCAATGGCACCTGTCCTGTCCAAGAAAGCAGCTCTGTCAAGTTAGAAAGAGACAATGTATAGGGAAATGTTCTTTTTTAAAAACAAAACAAAAATATTTATTTTGTGATTGTTTTCTTTGTCAATCTGCTCCAGCCACATGAACGTATGAGTAAAAGTTTACCTGGTTTAATATATTTTCTTAAAAGGCCTTTTTTAGGGGAAAACAGAAAAGAGAAAACAAAAGAAGATTATGGTTCCCTGGGCTGCCTGGATTTTTTTTTTTAATTGCTCTGTGTGTGATACATGGACATCCATGGATGGTGGATAGGCCGTGGGGGAGGCTGGTTGATTAGTGTGTTTTCAAAAGAGAATGCATGTCTGGCTTGACTGGGGTGTGTGTGGCGGGGGTTGTTACATGAAGAATGGAGTGAGGCAGAACTCCGGGTCCCGGAGTTATCTGGCTACCCTGCCCCCTCTTCCTAGACAGGAGAACTAACACAAGTCCTACAGCCAGGACTCCTTGCTATCAGAGGAGTGATGTGAAGGTCCCTGCTCACAGGGGAGCTGCAGCCTCTGCGTTGGGCAAATGTGTACTGAGGCGGGCTGGGGGTAGGGGGGAGGGCTCCTCTTTGCCAACACTGCTGCAGGCATCAGGAGAGTTTCCCATACTCAGCATCTTCTAGTCTGTGATCGCCTTTTGAAGAAACTGGGAAGGACGCAGACATGGCATTGGTTTTCTCTATTCTGGTTACCACTTTCCCAGCCTAAAAAGCAGGCTGGATGTATGCCACACAGAATGAGGCATCATTCTCCCCAGAGTGCCTCCCCCAGGTGGTCCGAGAAGCATTTCACAGCAGATCTCTTGGAGAACCACTTCCTCTCTACTCTCCACAGGTTCCAATTTCTTCAGGCGAAAGTCACCACATAAATACTAAGTACTCCATTCCCTACGTGGGCTATATCTCAGTTGGTACAAAATGAACTGGGAGACAGAAAGGATGGTTGTGTCTATGCACCCAAGAGCCTTCGACGTTTATTGCTGCATAGAGAAGAATTCAGCATCATATTTAGTCATTGTACCCTATCTCAATCCACAACGACCTGAAATCCTTGGTAGACAAGCAGCCTCCAGCATTTCTTTCTTCAAAGTTCCCCTGGAGGCTTCTAGGGCAGAAATCCAGAGTGATGGGATAACCTAGGGGGTAATGCACATATTGGCTATTTCTACTGGGCCACTGCTTGCTTTCACGAATTTGTACCAAGCCACTCATCTGTGGAAGATGGAACCAGCAGATGTCCTCTTCATCAATGGGGTACTGATGTGCCAGAGGAGTATGCTTTGGTTGGGAAGGGGGTTGCAAGCGGTAGGAAGGCATTGATACTTTCCACTGACAGGGTTTGAGAGGTGCAAGAGAGATCCCAGAGTCTGATTTTAGCACTGACTGTGCATGTCTCCACGCTGCAGGACTGGGTGGGCACATGCTTTCACCCATGAATTAATGGCAAACCATGTACAGCAATATTCAGAGTGAGGAGGAAAGCAGTTGAGAATGTGCCGTGCACAAAGTTAGCAGTGAGCACCTTCAGTACCATGAAGGTAATTGCTCCGGTGAGAAGAGAGTCAGTATGTGGGGGCTCACGTCTTACCTGGGCCGGTCCCACAGTTGAGGGGTAGGAAACCTTAGCTATCAGTCTCTGAATCAGACCAGACTGGGGGAAAAGCATACCTATAGAGTTATTAGAAGGATGTTGTGTCTCCTTATTTTAGGAAGGCTCTGGAAAGATGATGGTGTGACATACTCAGGTTTTAGAAACAGATGCACCCAATCACAAAGATTTCCACTTCTTGCCTGCTAGAAGGCTTAAACCATGAAGCTGAGTTTATCAACTCCACTTAAAAGTACTATTACACATTGGTAAATATTTAGGAGTGCCCTTATAAACCCAGATGTAAGTACCATATTGATAGAAGGCCTAAAATACATTATTAATCACAGTAGAAGGAATGTTTATATTTGACCTACTCATCTGTTCTCTGTGATGGATGCCTGACTCTTGTGAGACAGTGATGGGTGTCTGGTGTACCAGAGCTTGGATCAAAGCAACAGACCAAAGATTTTGCTTCTAGAAAGCAGGTGGAAGACAGTGGGGGTGGCGGGGGTGGTAAAGTATGGACAAGATTCCTTAAGAGATTTTTAAAGGCTTGAGACCACACATTCAGCACAGAGGTTCTCAGAAAGCTAGGCTAAGAATGCCATAATACAAAAAGGCTGTCCCAGTCAAAATTGTCACCTTGAAAGTCTACAATAATCAGAAGATGTGAACAACCTATTCTTATACACAGTTGAAAATAAAGAATTGTCATTAATTAATTAGTCCTGGGCTGTCTGTCAATGTTGGTGAACTGAATGGAGAAGTAAGAGACAAATGGATATAACAATCAGGAATCCAGGCCTTAATTGTAACCCCAAAGAATGAATACATCAAAAGCTAATCTGCCCTAATGCTCGAGACTAATACCTCTAATACTAAATAACATATTTAATCCCCCGTGCTAATAATAATAATGCTAAGCTCTGTAAGCATATTCATGCATTGACAGCCAAACATAAATGAAGATCTCTTCAAATACAGGGCATCACAAATAGTTCAGATTCCATTCTTGGCTTCTTTTCACAAATATGAAAATAGTGGTCATGATGGGGAGAGCTGCCTTATGAGTAGATGGAATATATTGCCTACAGAATGTCCTGCCCCCAAATATCACCTTCAAAGCCTGTAATTTCATCATGCAAGTCTGCTCTCTTGTATATAAGAGAGAGATTTCTTTGCCATTGTATTTTGTATGAAAATTAAAATGCCCTTAGGAAGAAATAAGTCTTAGAAGCTAACCCACTGGCAAAATAGAGGATTAGATTTTTGGAGCTAGAAGATTTTTTGAGGTCATCCAGTCCTACCCATTTCTGACATGAGGGGGAAGAGGTTACAGCACTTGCCTGAGGTTGTATCTATCAGAAGGGGAGAAGTTCAGTCTTTCATCTCTACCTCTCTCTTCCAGTAAATGACATTTGGGTCCTAGGGGGTGACAGAGACCCAGTTTCAGGGCTTGGGAGTATGAGGGTGGGGAAAGGAAGACACATTTCTGGGAAGGAGAGGAGAACTTCCGAGAGGTGGGAGAATCCTCACATCTTTTCCTGGGAGTGATTCTAACAAAAGTAATCAGCTGCTGTAGCAATTGAAAGGAAAAGACTTAAGTCTCTCCCCTGAGAAGATTTAAGCATGGGGTAGACATATTTCCATCCAAGGCTGGAGATGCAGGGATCAATTTGCTGGTTTCCTGATAACTCTATCAGCTCAGTGATTTTTTAATTACAGCATCCTGCCTCCAATTTCTTGCTGTTTTCTCTACCATCAGTTTGAGTTTGAATACCATTACAAATCTGATAACTTCTGCAAAGCATCTTTATTGTGAAGGGTAGAGATGTCTGGGTAACAACAACATGCAAAGGCTCTAGGCTGTGCAGTCACTGTGGTAAACATATGACCTAGGTCTAGGGCCACGGCAGAGAACAGTAATGAGGCAATACACTCTGCTGTGCACTGAGAGTGCTTGTTCTGTCTAGCAGTAGAGCAAGAATACAGACCAAAGGAGCCACTGAGACACAACAGGCCTATGCTCCTGGCCTGGCAGGATAAGTTGAGAAATTCAGGTTCTGTGACTGGCTATAGACACATTCCCTTTTTAGAGTCTTGTTCAGCTTCTGCCACCAGCCAGCTCTATAACTGTCAGCAGGTCACTTGACTTTCTTACACAGATACTAGGGGTCCTTCTGGTGCTATCCTTTCATGTCGTTGAAGGCAGTATGGCCCAGGAGACAGTGCAGGCCATTAAGTCAGACCTGAATTGACATGTTGGCTCTGCACTTATATTTAAGTGATCTTAATTCTTGACTTATCCCCTTATGTGTAACCCAAACACTTCACCCCCTAAGATTTCCCTAAGGCTTTTCTTTCCGTTCTCTTTCTGGATGCTCACCTCTCTGCATACTTTTGCCGAGTCCTCTCCAGCTTGCAGAATACATATATACCTTCAATTCCCTAAAACTAAATCCCATTTCCTTCCTCTTTCCCTTCATCCTTCCCTCTTTCCTTCCCTCCCTTCCTTCCTCCCTCCCTATGGTAAGTGCTAGGCTCTAGGATAGGTGCAGAATAGTCAATACCTCTATGTGTTTCTGGGCCACGGAGAATTGTAAAATATAATGTAGGGGATGGAGATGCAGACACAATCCAGAGTGGTGCATTCTCTAGTAGAGATGTACAAAGTATTGATGATATACAGAGAGGGAGAAAATTACTCCCTGGGAGTCACTAATGACATTTGTTGCGAACCCTCTAATCACTATGGAAGCAATACCCCAGGTCTCCATATGTTTTACATGTCAGTGGAGGGAAAGACCTAACGTGCAATGTGTGTGCCCCCTCTCAGAGAGCAGAAAGGAGCTATGGCAGCAGCAGAGCCCCTCCCCCCGCCCCCGAAGGTACACACTACATCTGGTCGGTGCCATTATTTGGGACTCCCGAGCACCACATCAGCACCTTATTATTCCGTCCAAGGCACACTCAAAGGACAGCCAGGTCTGTTTGGTAGAGCAGCTGCCTCCACGCCTTGAGGGTGCAGTGTTCTGAAACCACTGCTTCTGCAACTTGAACGTGCATATGATTCACTTGCAGATTCTGATTCAGCGGGCCTGAGTAAGGCCCCAGATTCTGCACATCTAACAGCTCCCAGGTGATGCTAATGCAGCTGGTCCAAAGACCACACTTAGAGGAGACAGTTCCTAGAGAGCATGCCTGTCGTCTTCCTCAGCCCTCGGGATTCTAAAATGGGGGTCTACCAGAAACCGTAGGGGCTAAGAAGCCAAAAGGTCAATAATGTCTGGCGAGGAGGTGAGGTCCTCACTTATAAGAATCTTGGTGCTCTACTGGCATCCAATTTCTCAACCACACAGGAGCCAGGTATCTGACCTGTATATACTAGTGAGGTAAGAAAAGAGAGGAGAGAGGAAAGAAGGGAAACTTAAGTAAATCAAAATTCTGCACGCTGAGAGCTCGCTTGCTTATGAATGTGTTTACAGATAAGCAGCCCCACAGACCAGCTGAATCATGCTGGCTGAGTAAAGGTCTTTCCCCCAAGCCTATCAGACAGAGTAAATCTGTTCAGAAGTGGGACAGGGAGTGCCTGTCACTCTGTGGAAACACACATCAGATAAGATGATTAAATCCCCACCAGCAATGTGCAAGCACCCAGAGGCCCAGACTTTAGACTGCCAAGGTGCCATGCAATTTCTAGGCACTTCATCTAAGAAATAAAATGAATTATTTCTGTTTTCAGTTCTGTCCTCCTCTCCTCCAGCCTGTGCGATTACTACCCTTGCATCATTAATAAAAACAGCCACCAGAATTTATAGGGGGTCATTCTTCCAAGGATCTCAGCACTTGGAGAAATAAATCAATCAATGTTATTTATTGAGCATATTCAGCTAGGAGATGTGGGGAATAAAGCAAACATGTATTTAGTATGTACACTCTCTTAATTCAAAAACTTTTGGGATGGCTTAGAAAATATACCTTGTGGGGAGGCTATACAGCAAGGTGACAGCAGAAGCTGGATTTGGCGTGCTTTCTGGAGTCTGGCTGCCTTGGTTCAAATCCCATCTCTGCCACTTCCCAGCTGTGAGGGGTCAGGAATGCCATTTACTCTCTTTTAGCATCAGTGTGCACATCTGTGAAAGAGGGGCAATATCAGGCTGCTCTGATGGTCAAAGATGGGAAAGGACGCAGGCTCGCAGTACATAATGCTCAAGTGTGGGTTGTTTTTATGGCATTAGATGGTTCCTATGTTTAAGGAAAGGGAAGAAAAGCAAAGCAAAGGAAAAGGAAATACCCACGTGACTCACCTGCAGAAGCACACTCTTTCCTGGAAACAAGGAGAAACTTATCATCCAGGCCCTTGCATAAGGGTCATTGGGTAATATAGTGGAAAAGTCTTCAATTACAGTTTTACGGCAGACGTAGATAAGCCATTCAAGTGGGTATTTCTTATACAGACCCTGTATAAAAGCAGAGAATATAATAACATCACTCATTGCCAGAATGCCTGTGCCTGGCTGGATCACGTGGCCCAGGTACCTTGTTTCTAATGATGTAACTCATTACAGTGATAGAGCTTAGAGGTACCTAAGAGAATAGCTGGTTAACGTGCCCATTAGACTGTCTTTTTCAAATAGCACATCTTAAGTGCACTTTTAGCAAGTATGGTTTGCAGTCAATTCCTAGTTGAATTCTTTAATGGGGAACCAGGGTGTAGGACTGCCATAAGGTTTTTAGAGACAGATATGAGGAAGGCAGAGTTTATATTCCAGTTATATCCAAAGTATAAGATGTGGATGGGCAGAAAGAAAGGTAGAAAGAATGTTCTAAGAAGTGGGAGCAACACGTGTCTAGGCACATACTCATAGACACAATGATGAGCCAGCCTGATGTGCATGTTCCACATCCAGTCTCCTGGTCCAATGCCCTTTGTTTGTTTCTTCTTTTAAAAACAACAGCTCTATTGAGATACGATTCAGATATTGTAAGGTCATAAGATTCACCCCCTCTAAAGTGCACAATTCAGTAGTTTTTATTCAAAAAGCTCTGCATCGATCACCACTACCTAATTGCAGAATATTTACATCACCCAAGAAAGAATCCTGTACCTATTGGCAGTCCCTTTCCATTCTTCTCCAAGCCTCCACCCTTGGCAAACACTCATCTATTTCCTATCTCTGTGTATTTACCTATTCCCCCGATTTTTGTACAAATGAAATCATATAATATGTATGACATACAAACATCATATGATTTAAAAATACAATATTTTCTACCATTATGTGGATTTTCTTTTCACTTTCTTGATAGTGTCCTCGAAGTACAAAAGTTTAGAATTTTGATGAAGTTCAATTGATCTACTTTTTCTTTTGCCGCTTATGTCTTGGATGCCGTATTTAAAAAGCCATACACTTATACCTAAGTTTTCTTGTAATAATCTTAACAGTTTTAGCTCTTACCTTTAGGTTTCTGATCCATTTTGAGTTAATTTTTGGACATGGTATGACACAGGGGTCCAACTTCATTCTTTCACATATGAGTGTCCAGTTGTCTTAGGACCACTTATTCAAAGACTTTTCTTCCTCTAAGAAGTTGTATTGGCACAGGTGTCAAAAATTGATTGACCATAAAAATATGACTTGATCTGGACTCTTTATTCAATTGATCTGTATGTCTAACCCTATGTGAATACCACAGTGTATTTATTATTGTAGATTTGTAGTAAATTTTGAAATTAAGAAATGTGAGTCCTCTAAGTTCTTTTTCTTTGCCAAGATGTTATGGCTATTCTTAGTCTCTTTATTTTCCATATGATTTTTGAGGTTCAGCTTGCCATTTTCTGTGAAAGCACAAAAAAAAAAGAGACCTGGGATTTGATAGGAATTATGTTAACTATATGGATAAGTTTGGGGAGTATCATCATCTTAACAGTATTAGTTATTCTGATCCATAAATAGGGAATGTCTCTCTATTTAAATCTTTCATTTCTTTTGATGATGTTTTGTGGGTTTTGGTCTTAAAAGTCTCACATTTATTTTGGTAAGTTTATTCCTAAGTATCTTATTCTTTTTTGATGCTATTATAAGTGGAATTGTTTTCTTAATTTCATTTTTGGATTGTTCATTATTTGTGTATAGAAATACAATCGATTTTCCTATATTGATCTTGCATCCTGCCACCTTGCTGAACTTGTTATTAGTTCTAGTGCTTTTTTTTCTGTGTGTGGCTTCCTTAGAATTTTCTATATACTAGAGCATATCATCTTCAAATGTAGTTTTCTTATATTCTTTATTCTTAGTGACTCTTCTTCAACCAATGCATTCTTGTTCCTGCTGCCTCCTGTGGGAGGAGGAGAACTTCTTTATGCTCTTACTGGAAGTATCTGAGAAATTTATTGCAGAGACAGATTGGCCTTCGGAAATATGGATCACCCTTAGCACTGTCTGTGGGCAAACAAAGGCATTCAAAAAGTAACATGGTAAGAAGGTGAGAATAATCAATAATCTGTGGTGTTTGTTCAAAGTTCTTAGCCTATCTCCCAAGTTCTCGGCTGTCTCCATTCAATGGTAACAGTAATTGGATCGGCATTAATGAATGAGAACTCATGCATAGCCTCCATACTCGCCCCCATAGCTATTCAGTTCACGCTTCCATAGTGCCAGGACTAGGACTGCCAATGAAAGAGATTAGCTTTTAGCAGTTGACCAAGTCATTCTGTCTGGTTGTTTAGTCCCTCACCCATAGTAGATGTTCTCTGCTGGTTGTTCACATGTAGTTCGAAAACCTTTATGCTTCCTGTCCACTTCCAGAGATCCACCCACCTGCCTTTTTCACAGACATTCCTTGTCTCTGATAGTCTAATCTTTCTCCTTCCAGGCCCTTAACCAACTAACCAACCATGTCATTCCACATTGCCCACGAGTTCATCTATATTTTTACCTTAAGTCAGTTCTTCCTCTACACAAAGTTGATGACTAATTGCACTTAACATCAAAGCTCTGCCCATGGGGAGGATTTCCCCCTCATCACTGTCCATCACAGCTCACCTATGAATGAAGCTGGACCTTTCTACTTATCTGTTATCTCATCATAAAGGCCGTCTGTTAAGCCACAGATGTGAACTATAGGAGATACACGAGTGCAAACTGATTGATGGCATGGGGCTCTGGGCTACCTGCTTGATTAGCTTATAGTGTGCTCTCCAGCTCTGCTTGTTTCCAATCTTGGATGTACCATATCCATCTTAGAATGCACTGCCACCGAACTGGCCCCACCTTGCGACTTGTGGGCTTTGCATGAACCCAGTTCATGATGGATGGCTCTGGTCATAGGATCCCTTGTATCTCAGGGTCAGAAGCTCTGTATTTCCCAAGGGCAAGTAGCACATCAGTAAATGCTTATTGATGGTGATCATCCTCTGTTGTAGGTAGCAGGGACTTTCTCCAGAACCCCAGAAGTCTACATTGTGATTTATTGACTGGAGCTTCCCATCAACTCTGAACACTATTTTCTCCCACCATAGATGGCTCCGGTACCATAGGGTCTCCTAGGTTATATGGCTCATGTGTCAGACCATTTTCTCAAACCTGGTCCTTCTGCTGAGCTCTTTCTTGCTCTGGATACTACTCAAAGTTCACAGCCTTTTAATGTTATACAGCAAATGGGTGAAGGTGGTATTTCCAGGCATAGAATATGCTGCCTCCAGAACCTGAAGAGGCCATTAAGACTTATGCTACTTTCTCAGTAGTTGGAGGCGTAAAATACAATTCTTTGTTGTTTCATTTGGAAGGGATGTTCTGGCATTCTCCAGAACCTGTAGATCCCTAAGAAGTTCACTAATATGCTGGGGTCCTGAAGCTTTAATCTCCACTTTCTGAAGCACATGTATTTTGCCAAGGCTTCCACATAGTAGCCACTTCTTTTTCATCTGGTCTTATTATCATGGCATTGTCAATATAATGGGCCAGTGTGATGTTCTGTGGACTATCAGACATTTCATCTCCTTGATAGTCTTATTACAACAGAGGGCCAAATCATTAACAAAACCTAAGACAAGACCATAATTATATACTCTTGTCCATCTCACATGAATATGAACTGCTTTGGGTCCTCTTTTCTTGTAGGGATGGAAAAGAATGCATTCACCAGATCACGGTCATTTAATATGCATTGGAGGCTATATTCATCTGCTTTAGTAAAATCACATCTGGCTCTGCAGCTACAACTGGGGACAGTACTTGATTAAATTTACAGTAGTTATTCACTCAGTCATGATTCATTCCATTTTTATAGGGGCTATTCTGGTGAATTAAATGAGGATTTATCATAGATCATCACCCTTGTATTCTCTGAAGGTAGCACTAATGTCTACCATTCTCACCAGGTTGCAATATTATCTTTTTATTTACTATGTTGACTTGGGGTGAAGGCACAGTTGCACCGGTTTTCATTTGGCTTTCTCTACTAAATTTCCTACTGTACAGGTTAAGGAATCAATACCAACTCCAAGGGTTTATGCCAAACTCCAAAAAGTATGTCTATTCCAATTATACCAGCAAATGATCATCAGGTGGGCCTGTGATTCCAGGAATCTGTGAAGCCAGACCTAAGGATTCCAGGATTCAATTACTTCCCTGGCCCCATACAGCCCTTCTGTATGGCAATACTCCCCCCACATTGATCTTTAAGATTCGACTGTAACAGGAGGGTTATTATGGCATATTGAGTCCCATATTGGATATCAATGCTAATTCTGACTCCATGTCCCACAGTCCTTGAAGAGTTTGGGTATTGCTTTTTCCCAAATGGGCTGTTGCTTGAGTAAATGGCTATAGTCCATTGGCAAAAGGACTAGAACATTTCCAACTGAATACAATTGCTATGGAGTTGCAGGATTCCTTTTCATAGAAATCCAGCATCTCTTTCTGCCCCTGGTGTTCTGGGTCTGAGAACTGACTGAAGTTTGGAAACTTGACAAAGTACCATGGATTTTAATTTGAGAGATTTCCCTCAGCCTTCTTATCATCCATTCTTGATATCCTTTGCCTGTGTAAATTAAGAAATATCCCCTTTGCTCATCTAACATGCCTCTGGAAATACCAAGTTCCATGAATATCACCATAGCTCTTTGCAGGTTAGATTCTCCCTCTAGCCAAAGCCAGATACCGCTTAAATATTGCCACATATTGTGATATCAGGGCCACCTTGCTTCATTACAATAGTTGCAATTGCCTTGTTTCTGAGGGTTGAGTGCCATCACCTGGACCTTTATTGTTGGAGGATCTAATCGGGCTACTAGAAAGCCTAGTTCTGTATTAGCCTGTCCTATCTTCAGCCTTGGCCTATAGAGAACAGCTATCACTGAGCTGACCCACGTTCACCAGGTATTCCTTGGAGTGTCCTTTAGGCCCTCCCATGGAACATACTCCACTGGCACGTTTATGGCCTGATACAGTATATGCACTCTGTGTGCCAACTTCTTTGAGCTGTTTGATCTCTTGATTCACCATCCACCATGGCAGTTCTGGCATTTCTACTTCACATAGTGTGGGTCTTTGCTTTTTCCAGATCCTAACAGCCCTTCTAGTAACAATCATCTCCAGGGCCTTTGCTAAGGCATCAAATCATATAAAATGGAGACTATTTCAATATTGATAAACTCTTGATTATCCAACCTTATGTTCCACACCTCCTGATCAGGTACTCCAGGATTCAGTCCCATGCATATGCTAGTAGCCTCTACAGGGACATGTTAGCTATGCCATAACAACTTTGGTGTATACACTCCTTCCATAAAATTCTCAGTGCATCTCTAGTCTGATTGTACCGGAATTTGATTTTCCTTATTGGATTGTTTGCCAGGGGAAGGGGTAGGGGATATTTCCTTAAGCAGGCAAGCAGTGTCTTGTAATGTGAATGTCTTAACCGAGGTCTCTGCATCATCTTCAAGGAAGGGGAGAGCTATGATCTATCAAGGCCGAGGGGAGGAAGGGACTTCTGAAGGTCCAGCAAGTCAAGGTACTAAGGTCTACTCAAATTGCCCTATTCCAAGTCTCAGCACCCTAATACTTTCCCATTAGGGACCTGCACTTGGCATAGGAGACTTACTGAATCTGAGAATTCAATCCTATCTGAAGCTCTACTACTTTAATGATTAAGTCCTGAGCCTAGTTTTCTATTCTCCTGGTACTCTGGCTGTAGGAGATTAGGGTTTCCCTAAATGCTACTAAGGCCTTCTAGCTTTCATATTTTGTCTGGAAATGATGATTAATCATCTGAGCCTGTCATTATTTATCTTTCAAAAATCAATGGTGCTCAGCAAATCACCCAGTTCCATGGTCCTTATAATTACCATCTCCCTTGTCCCTCTCAATCACAAGAAACACTGCACCACACCATGTACCCCCTTCTATGGATATCCCACATCAGTCTACTGCTGATGAAAGTTAACAGTCACACAGAAGTTACCCTTCTTTCAACAGCTGCACTGCTACAATACCTCACAGGCTAGTTCTACCCCAGCTACAACCAGTGATGGGGTTTGCACAGCCAGAGAGCCAATGACTGACCCATCTCTAAAGTCCCATTTTGAAAGTCAACTTCCTAAAACTGCTTTTTGTATCAAAGAATTCTTAGGCGAGAATTGGCTGCAGAAGGTTTACTGGGGAGAGTTCTTGAGGTATACATATGTGAGGAAGCGAAGAAGGCAAGTTTGGGAAGGAAGAGAAACGCACTCGTATTGAAGTTGTAACTGAGACCGAAGCAGATTCTATGGGGAGTTCTAGAGCCTGAATGGCCCTTCAGAACTCTCCTAAAGTGAGGCAAGAGGGTTAGGCTTTTAAATCTCCAAGCAGGCAGTCACTGGCCATGGGCTACCCGGGAGATGTGCAAGAGGGAAGGCTTAAGTTTGGGCAAGGCAGTTCCTACTGACAAACATAGCTGTAAACTGTGAGTGGTCAGTAGATATTCTAAGAAGCTAGGCCATTTGTGTATCAATCCTGAAGAGGGGACGCTGTTGTCTACCACAACATCTGTCACAATGACCATCGCTATTATCACCCCACCAGGACCACTGCCTGTCTTTGACATTTTTACCAGACTGGAATTTCCACACCTTTGCAGACAATATTGCTTATTCTAGATTTGAGATTGCTTTTTAGAGCAAAAAGAAAACACCCTCCTGCTACAGTTCCACCACACATGATCCACTAAGCTTGGCTGGCAAGTGGAGGCCACGGGTGACAACCTGATGCCAATTAGCAATGGGAAAGCTAGCCTAGCCCTCTGCTCTGTTGGCACTGCGGTTGCACAACGTTCCCTTTCTTTGGCTCACAATCTGACAAAATAGGTCTGGAATACGAGAGAGAAAAAATTTAGTTTGGCATTACAACTTCTTGACCATGACACTGTCCCGATTAATAATCACCTTGAAACTCCAGGTCATCACCCTCTAATTAATGTTGCCCCTCTCCGGTAGTATCCTGACTCTCAAGCCTCCGGGGTCAAGTGAGAACCCCAGTCTATCTTAGTCCCATCAGAGACAGAGAGTAAGAGAGAAAGTGACTGTGGCAAGGACTGACTACATGTTCAATAAGCCTTTTCCCTATTTCTCCTTGACACACTAGTCTGTATTTGCCGGCCTCTTGAAGTTCAGTAGAGCAATGTGCCTGAACTCTGGACAAAGGAAGCAGACAGAGATCATGTACCCACTCCCAGACCTGGCCCATGGATGCTTCCACATGCAATCCTCCTCTTTCTTTCCTCTCTTGTGAGAAGCCAGGAAAGGTATGAGGAGTGAAGACTGGAGGCTTAAAGTGTAAAGCACAAGTATCCTCGGATGTCTGCTGGGAAGAAAAGCTGTCCAGAGGAGCTATTCTTCCAAATCAGACTGTTATACAAAGAATCATTTGTTGTTATCCCAGTGGCATTTGGGTTTGTTTGTTACAGCAGTTGGCTTACTCTAATACAGGGATAGCAAATGAATGTGAGCAGAGGGAACCCAAGGGAACCTGAATTGTGTTTCTCACCAGCTCCAGGCACTGATTACTTGGTTACTTTTTTTAGATTCTCAGCACCCACCCAGTGACTTCAGCTAACCAAAATCATCATTTTGAAAATAAATGAATATTCATTTGAATATCACCTTGGTGGAAATAAGAAGAGTCAGAACCTCCCTATGATCAGAAGGGTCTTAATGAATCTAAGATGTGTAGCCTGTTACTCTTTGGACACCATGCATGGAGTTCTCATTAGGTAGAGAATGACCTATCTTTTCCCTGCCCTGCCCCAAGCTTCTCTCCACAGCATGAGCAACTCTGTCTAGAGGGCTGTATCCTGCATCTATTCAGAAATGCATTTCCTTTTTCTTCCAAGCAATACAGAAACTGATGGTCTGTGCACAGGGGTTTGGCCAGGGGCATTCCCCAAGACAGCATGGGCACATCAACCTAAGGCAAGAAATGTGGGCTCTGGGGAAACATTTTTGCACTTAACCATGCCAGCCTGGCACTCCACAATGTTCGCACTCCTCCAATTAAGCTGTTCAGTTCTCAATCATCTGGAGCTGCTGCCAACTGCTGGCTGCTGATAGTCAGAGTGGCTGCTGCCCGGAATGTCAGGAGTTCTGCTTTTCTGCCTCTCCTGGACTGGCTCTACTACACCCTTCTTCCCAGCCTCCCCATGACAGCAAGCCGCTAACTTCCCTTCACCCGGGTGCTATTAAGAGAGACACCTGGGAAGGTGCAGTGGGGCTACTAGGCTGTGATTTCTTTTGGTGCTTGTAGTCTACACCTGGTACTATACCATTCCAGCACTTTGAACACCACCTCATGCAAGTAAGGGGTCAATTCTTGTTCCTGGAGATATTGAACAGCTTGGGTCGTGGACAGAATGCCTGCTGAACATACATTCCCTGCTAGCCTGAGCTGGTGCTCTACATATATGAATCTTTACTTCACCCAGGAAGATAAATACTATATATCGATTTTACAAACAAAGCTGTTAGGAAAAGCTAAGTCTCCTGACAATCTATCACTTTCTTTTTTCTCTCTTCTCATTACCAACACCCTGCATTAGAAATATGTCATCTTAAAAAAGAAAAGAAATGCATCATCTTCCCTTGACCTTGTAAAATCCAGCCTCTGGTTTTTGACATCTAGATTCCTTCCTCTAGACATGTGTTGTTCAATATTATACCCATTAGCCACATGTGGCTACTGAGCACTTGAAATGTGGCTAGACAGAATCAAGATGTACTAGAAGTGCAAATTACACACCAGACGTTGAAGACTTAGTACAATAATAAAGAATATAAAATATCTTAATACTGTTTAATACTGATTACATGTTGAAATGATTATGCTTATATTTGGCTATAAGTCACATAAAATACACTATCCAAATCAGGTTTTCTTTTCCTTTTCAATTTTTTAAAATTTTATTTACTTATTTTAATATGATTTATTGTCAAGTTGGCTAACATACAGTATATACAGTGTGCTCTTGGTTTTGGGGGTAGATTCCCGTGATTCATCACTTACAGCTTTTTCCTTTTTTAATGTGGCTACTAGAAACTTCAGAGCTACACGTGCGGCTTGCCTTTGTACCTCACAATATCTATGACTTGGATAGTGAAGTGTCTAGAGATTGACCAGAATGTTCTGTTACAGGCACAAACTGACCATGACACCTGCTGCTTCCCATAACCAGTAGGACAAATCCCATGGTCCTTAATATGGCTGACAAGTCCTTCCATGTTACGTCCCTCATCTCCCCTTATTTCCTGAGCCTCCACATTTCATTTTACATTCCTGCTAACCTCTGCATGGGGGTGCTTCCTCACCACCACCACTATGTTTCTAGCACCTCTACTTTGTTCATGCTCTTCCCTCTGCCTGGAATGTCTTTCTCCCCAGGAGTCCCCTGGAAAACTCCTTCCTGTTGGTCTTCTCAGACTTGATGACTGCTTCCAGAAACCTTCTCTAACCCTGCCCCTTGGCCCAGGGCCAGGATAGGGTAAGACAGGCAGGGCCCCTATGGTACAAAGTTTAAGGAGGTGCTTCTATAAACCCTAGAGTAGCACCCCTTTACATTTGGGGTCCCAGGTGCCTCTTCCTGTGAAGTCCCTGTGGAAGTCTGTGGCTGTGCTTCAGCAATGTCTTAAAATTATCTTGTGTGCTTTATTCACTGGTGAAACTCTGGCAGCGTGTTTTCTACCAAAATATTGATCGTGACACTCAAGAAAGAAAACTTTGTCCTGAGGGAGCACTCTGTTTATCAGGCACTGTGCTATGTGTTGGGAATTCAACAATGACATAGTCTATGATCTTAAAAATCATCACAAAACCTTGTTATGTGCCCTCTGCTTTCCTACTTCAAGTAGAAACTTCCAAGTTTTGAAATACTGACTACCTGTGCAGCCAGCTGAAGTACAGATTCTCAGGCCCCATCCCAGAGTGTCTGATTCTGTAGCTCTGCAATGGGGTCCAGATGTTCTATGATCAAATTTAGAGAAACATTCCTCTACTACATTCATTTAGCTTTCATTTGACTATTATTGAGTGCCTACTCTGTGTAAGTCTTTGTGCTAGGGGCTGTCAAGGAAACAAAGATAAATCAGGAAAGAATAATGTCTTATAGACTCCTAGAGTTTATGGAACGTCTCCATATGCGCAATTTTGTTTGATCAGTGGATTAAAGATTATCTCCCTTTTAGAGATAAGACCTATTTGCTCAAAATCACACATAAGTAGGTAGTGGGGACTAGGATCAAGGTCACAGTGAGAAAGCAGTGGGGAATGGAATCAAGGTCACATAGCTAAGAAGGTCGTGGGGATGACGGGAATTGAGGTCACATGGTAAGTAGTGGGGATTGGAATGGAGCCCAGCCATGCCTTCCCACTTGACACAGGAGTTTGTCCTGCAAAGGTGATCTTGAGATGCACTGGAATTTCATACCTAGGGACATGAGCCCACCAGAAAGAAAGGGAGGAGGAGAAAGGAAGAGGATTCTGGAAGCCAGCTCATGGAGAGAAGAGGGGAAGGCCAGCTAGTCTCTGGCTGCTACTCAATCCCAGTGTGATAGGGGCAAAGGTGGGTTCTCCTGCACCTGTGGGCCTGAAGTGAGTTCTGGAATCCTCTTAAATTCTCCTCCTTTCACCCTTCCCTAGCCCCAGGAACCCATCCTATCCCAGCAAAGGTAGGAGGTCCTGAGACTGCCTGACTTCTCTATAACACAGGTGTCTTTTTACCCCATTTCCCCTTCTTCCCCAGGATGGCTCGGAGAATAGAGAACATACTTCCCTAGTCCCTGCGCCCCTCCCCCAAGCTTGCTGAGTAGCCCAGGGCCCCACCCCTGACAGGCCTAGGCAGGGTGGGCATGGGGGTAGGTAGTGCAGGGCAGCGGGCAACAACCCCTCAGCACTCCACCCCAGGCCAGCCCTCCCCTCTCCTGAGGCTGGGCTCCCAGGGCTCTGGAGACCAGGTTGTCAGTTAAAGCAGACCTGACAGTTGACAGCTTTCCAGAACAGCAGGAGCACGGTTAGCTTTCCTTCAGGTTTTTTTTTTCCCTCCTCTTTCTTTCCCCTGTTGTTGCAAGACTGGAAGCCTGACTGGAATTTAAAGCAAGGCGCTGGGATAAAAATGTATGATAGCACCAAGCCCTGCTCTCTTGGCTTCCTCCTCCGATTGGCAGCTGTCCGCTTTCTGGGGTCTGAGAACAGAACACCTGCAAATTGTCAGAAGAGGGGTCTGAGGCAGGAAGGGAGGTGACCCCGTACTCTGAGGCCTGAGCAAGGCTTCTTCGCTGGGGCGCTGATCATGTTTTCACTTGGGGCACAGAAGGAGCAGGCAGCCCTCCTGGGAAGCACCTGTTATCTGTCCCCAGGTCCCCAAGCCCTTCCCTCTCCCGAAGTCTGGAATGCCCAGGAGGCTCCTGTGCCTGCCGCTAATCCATCCCACTCATGGAATCTGTCTGTTCCCCTATCAGTTCCTGCTTATGGCAGATAGATAAATAGATGGATAGATAGGAAGGAGAGACTCTAAGCAGCTTAGATAAACTATCCTATTTACATCTCTGGGTCCAATCTATCAATCCATCGGTCTGCCCATTGTGTTTGTGTTCTCTCTCAATCTGCCACTTCAGCCTCCATTAACCATTCATCTGTCTTCCTTTTGCCCTACACTTTCCCCTTCCACCCCCCATTTCCCAGCATCAAAATAAATCCAAAGCTGAGACACAATGAGGCACGCCCTTCCATTCCACTCCAGTTATCCCGGAAGGTTGGCCATGGCAGCTGACACTGGGGGCTTCCTTCCACTCACCTCCTCAGGAAATATGCAAATAAACCGTTGGAACACTCAGGGGACAAGCACCAACAGTCAGGTCAGCTATGAGGCTGCTCCCAAATTCACAGTTCTGCAAACAGAGCCAATTGAGGCTCTCTTGGGATAAAGGGGGTGGTAGGGGATGGCAGTGGGCTGGGGCAAGGGGGAAGAGGAGGACATTGCATATCTGTACACAAAAGAGTTGGACCAACTATTAAATAAAGTGACAGAGTGGGAGGAGAAAAAAAGGTAGGAATTTCACAAATTTCAGAATTAGTACTATTTGTTGACATTTAAACAGTTCATTTCTGTAGATCCTCTCAACTTCATATTTCACTGCTAACAGCATAAGGGGCTATTTCAAATGACCAGATTCCCAGTAAATGCAGTGAAAATTCATGATATTAATTGTATATAAAAGTGTTTTAATGAAAGAAAGAAAGAAAGAAAGAAAGAAAGAAAGAAAGAAAGAAAGAAAAGAAAAGAGGCCACCAGCTTCAGCAAATCAAGTGTCAGAGGCACTTAAACAAATGCAAGGCACATAAACAAACAAACAAACAAACAAACAAACAAACAAACAAACAAAGATAGAGCCTCTTGCCCTTTCCTTGAGACCACCAGGCATCTAATTTTGTTTGGCCCAGAAATCCCGCAAGTCTCCAGCTTCCCATTGCCCTATGAAAACCACCATAATCCTATTCCCATCATCTATCCCAGGACCCACGTCCCTAGCTGTTGGCCCTGGGGTCTCCTCTGGTGTCTACACATTCCTTCCATTAACCTCTGGATAGCTGTAAGCCAAGGAAGGCAGCACCTCTATCTCAAGACCCTTAAAAGGAGGAACTCAATAAGATATGGTAGGACTTAGTTTAAAATGAAAAATATAAATTCTGTGATTATCCCGATCCTCTGCCACACAGGTCAGAAACATGGGTCCACCGGGGGGTGGGGGGGCTGTTCCACCTGCCCCCGCCATAGGATGTGACTTGCCACGGGAGGGCAGCACCGTCCTGGACCCTGTGAAGTTTGAGGCAAGTACCAGAGGGGATAGAGGGGCTCCCAGCTGCCACACCCCGTACGCCAGCAGATCTCATGACAGCTTTCAGAACTGCCTGGAGACCTGCGTGCCTATCGACACTAGAGGCTGCTGGTGATGAATGGAACAGAGAGACAGGAGAAGTAGGCTTGAGGAGGGTGGGACCCTTTCCACTCTCCAGGGCTAGAGAAACTCCCAGGAAAAAACCTCTAGGCCCCACTGCAGCCCAGGAAAATAAAGGACAGCTAACAACATTTTACTCGTCCACCATTTAATAGATATTGGCTGGCTCAGTTTAGGGGCATGTGATATTTATTTATAAGCATACACTAGTGAATATCAGAAGATGTCAATAACTAATTATGAGCCTGGCAGAAGAAGAAAAGGCCCATTCCTCAAACCAGCCAGATGCATGTTTGAAAGGTAGTATTTTTAAAATGGGAGAATACTGGTCTCACATACATTATTTTAGGATAAAAAAATTCTGAATAAACATTGTTTTAAGAAAAAAAAAGGGGGAGAGATAAGAGATCTAAGCCCTACATTTCCTGATTCTGATGCTGGGAAAATCACTTAATATTCCTGCCTTTTATTTGGTTTATTTGTAAATAGTAAAATGGGGATGATGCAAACTTACATTTTTGAGAACTGGGTCTCTTGAGGTCCCTCCAAACTATCTGATCAATGATTAGGAGGAATTCAAGGACTCATCATTTATGGGAAAAGCTTCCTTCTTACTTTAAAGATAATCCCTGGAAAAGAGAAAAGCAAACAGTAAAGCAGAAAGGAGAGTCTTTCTATATCTCTACTTATTCAAGGCCAAAAAGGGGAAATAAGAGGCTTTAAATCATGGGGTTTGCAATGACAAGAGATCTCCTGAGAAGGTATGCAGTGGAATAAATTAGCACAGTGTCAGGCACACAGTAGGTGCACAACGTTTGTTTGAATAGATAGACGAACGAATGAAAGAATGAATGAACCAAGATGCACTGAGTTGTGGCTCTCTCATATGACCACTTGGTACAAAGAGCATCTCTAGCAAAGGAAGTTCTAAAAATTCCATGGAGGTCTCTAAAAAGAAATAGATTATTTAGTGCAATGTTTTAGGAGTGGTTCTGTACAATGACAGTGGGAAAGGCTAGATCAGTGTGCCACATCTTTTGGGAGCTTGTTAAAAATACAGATTCCTGGGCACCACCTCAGATCTACTGAATCAGAATCTCCAGGGTGGTACATGGCAATGGCATTTGATGAGCTCCTAGCTGATTCTCATGTAGCCAGCCTTTGCTAGTCCTCAGATCAGTGCTGGGGCACTACTGCTCTAGATGATATCTCAAGGGCCCTTCCAGCCCAAGGATCCCATGATTCCGTGGAATGGACACTGGGGAGAAGTGATCGAGACAAGGAGAATTCGTTCATCCCACACTTATTGCGCATGTAACAGAAATAGAACAGTCGTGTGGCTATGATCTCTCACTGAGCAAAAACCTGACCTCCAGGGAAGAGCTGTAGAAATCTACCCCCACCATTACCATCATCCTATAGGACAGGATGTTCTTTTTTTTTGGGCGGGGGGAGGTTCACAGAATAAAAGTACTTCCTTAGATTGTGTTAAGTTTTACATTTAATGAAGTGCTTTTGTACTTGGCATTCACATGATATAACACGGCAAGTATGGTTATTATCCCCATTTCATGAGTGAGAAAACCGAGGCTTAGAAAAGTTCAATTACTTCCTCAGCATCATTTAGCTTGTATGCAGTAGAGCCAGGAAGCCAACCAAATTTTGAAACTCCTAATACAATGCTATTTTAACTATTCCCTAGAGTTACATCATCTGTGGAGTGTGGCTTAAATGTCCCTGTGAAATTGCTGATATTTTTTCATATTTTATCTGTGTAATAATATTATCTCCTGAGGCAAAGAAAGTGCCATCTTCCCTGGTAAAATAAATCCCAGATCTATAGGGAGAAGGGGAGCTGGACTGTTTGACTTTGTTTTTTTCCCCCCAAGATTCATCTTCCCTTGGTGAAATTTCCCAAAGTGTGCTCCTCAGAACACCAATCCTACAGAAGTTTCCTGAAATGAGTGTTGCTTTGTCACTGAGGTTTGAGAAACACTGCACAACTCTTACTAATCCTAGAGATGCACAATGCTTGTGATGTATTAAAGACTGTGGTAGGTTAAATGGTGACCCTACAAAAATATATATTCCCCTTCTAATCCTTGGAGCCTGTGAATATTACCTAATATGGCAAAAGATGTGATTAACTTGAGGATCTTGAGAGGAGTTTATCCTGGATTAACTAGGTGGGCTCTAATTTCAGTCACATGTATCTTAATAAGAGAGAAACGGAGATTTCTCTCTCATTCTCTCTCTCTCCTACACACACACACACACACACAAAGAGGTGATGTAAAGGTGGATCAGGGACAGATCTAAAGATGCTGTCTTTGGGGCACCTGGGTGGTGCGATTGGATAAGCTTCCAACTTCGGCTCAGGTAATGATCTTGCGGTTCATGAGTTTGAGCCCTACGTCAGGCTCCGTGCTGAGAGCTCAGAGCCTGGAGCCCGTTTCAGATTCTGTGTCTCCCTCTCTCTCTGCCCCTCCCCTACGCACACTCTGTTTCTCTCAAAAATAAATAAACATTAGAAAAAAAGATACTGTCTCTGAAGATTAGGGTGATGGACACAAGTGAAGAAATGTGGACAACCACCAGAAGCTGGAAGAACTGATTCTCTCCTAGAGCTTATGGAGGGACCATCAACCTGGGGATACTGACTTCAGACTTCTAGGCTCCAGAACTGTGAGAGAATTCAAGCCACCAAGTTGGTGGCAATTTGTTACAGCAGCCACAGGAAATTAGCAAAAAGGCCTTGAGGAGTCTTGCTAAGAGTCAACTCCTTTAAGATGTTTAACCCAACATTCCCCAAACTTGGTTGACCATGGCATCTTTTTCCCCATAAGTTTTATTAATATCCAAACAGAACTCATATTATACGCAACCCACTTTGGAAAATGCTGCCTGAGGGAAATCTTTTGTTAATTACTAGGGCTCCTACCGCACATCTGGGGACAGAGCTGCTCGTAGTTAATGTTCTGACCAAATATGAGCCAGGATCCTGTCCTGCCAACTCTGTAGTAGAGCTAAGATCAGGAGAATATTTAAATAAGACTTTCCTGAAGGCTGGGGATAGCAAAAGAGGAATGTCAACGGGATATGAATATAAAACTGGATGATCCTGCCAACAAAGGACTTTTTGGGTTGGGCCCACTGGGGTACGCTATAGGGATATGGTTTTGCCCAGCTCCTAACCACTACCATATCGCTCCAAACATCTATACAAACCCCAATACCCCAGAGCATACTGAAATGTCTCTACACTTCTCTCTAGAAAGCAAGGCCTGCCTGTGCAAGGAGTCTGTCTGAGATGGCTCTTCTGCAATGCCCAAGACTTGGATGACGGCCTGTGGGCTTCAGTAGAGTAATTGCGCCTGATTACAGGGTACCTTGGCATTACACAAACACGGGAGAAGGCAAGGAGACCCATACTTCCTTTCATCTGGCTCCAGAGGACAGCCTCATCTTCAATACGCAGCTCTGTATATTCAAGGACCACATCAAAACAGGAGGCACAAGATCAGTGCAGGTACCCCGACCCAGGAAGCAAATACGCGACTCTTGTTTTGTAGGAGTGACATAAAGAAGCACAATAATGGGAAAGATGCGTTTTATTGCATCCCCCACTTCCAGCCTTCCTTCCCTAATATCTACTTGTTGTTATGACTATTATCATTATTTTACACACCTCTTTCACATGAATGCTTGGCTATAAAGCAGCACTTGTTTTGCTTTATTGCCATTTGCCTCATGTAGGCCATTAAGGCTTTACCGCTCAAGCAAGGAGGCTTAATTTTAGTTTTAAATAAGAAGGTTCTATGACTTCAAGACATTTATAAACTCCAGCTGGAAGGTGATTCAACCTTTCTGTGGAGGGCAAAAGACCTGGTGTCCTGGTCACTGAGCAACGAGTCACCATGACATTTCAAGAGCCCCTGTCTAAATTAGCCTGGCTGTAAATTCATAGAAAACACACACACACACACACACACACACACACACACACACACACACACCAAAAAAAGGAGCAAGAAAGAAAGATAGCTGCAAGATAGAAAGAATGTTTAGAGAAGACAGAACCTGTGAAGGCCACATGACAGACGGAAAAAAGTGGCTGCTGGCTCAAGAGGCCAGGTTTCAGAGCAATTACTTAAAGCTAGGCTGCACGCTCCTCACTGAGCTGATTCCTCTTGACAAGGAAGGGAGAGGGGCCGGGGAGGGAGGCAGACTTATTGTTTCTACCATGCGGGTGAATACTCTATGAACGCTCCTTTAAGTAGGGAGAATGGTGATGTGAACTCTATTGATATTCATAATGTACCAAAGCCAGCCTCCCATAATAGACTGAAAGCATTCACAAAAGCCCTAGCATGAGGCATAGATAGGGGTGTGTGTCTCTTCTTGGGATCTGAATGGAATCCGTTTTTCAAAGAGTGACCTCATGTTCATACCAGGTTATCCTCCCAACTCGTGCTGCCCTGGAAGCTACAGAATTGCTTTATTAATAAGCTAAACAGGTGAGCTGGAGGGGGTTATCTTTAAGGGAGTATGTATAATTCCCCTTCAGTGATGGAAGAGGGAGCCATTGCTTCCTGTCAGGGCAAAGGACGGCAAACCCTCCCCGGGCAGCCTCCACAAGGAAGGAGAATGCATTCCAGGGGTTGGCAGGGTGGTCAGAGGAGGGAGACGTCACTCTGAAGGCTGAGCGGCAGGCAGCACCCTCCCCTCTGGCTGAGCACCCGGCAGCTTTGTGGATCCTCCTCAGAACAGTGACAGCCAGAAACAGGTGAATTGGTACAGATAAAAGAACCCATCCCTACCTCTGGAAGCATGAAAACAGTGTGTGCTAACCTTTATATGAGGCATTTGCTCCCTTTCCACCATTGTCTCTGCTTTTCTGAAGCCCTGGACAGAGCCAGCTTTGTAAATACCCATGTGCCGATTAAAAATGTAAGGATGCAAGTCCAGCTGTGCCAAAGTCCATCGGTCTGCAACGGGACAGCAACGGGAAACAATTGAAATCTAATGGACCCCCTTGGGGATCACCTGTCTCTACACATTGTTCCCTGCCATCATCACTGACCCAAAATGGGACCATCTGACGGGGAATGGGCTGTGCAATCCATAGACAGAGTCAGCGCCATATGGAACAGGCATTCCAATTGCCCACTGCAATACATAAAAACGATTCAGGATTCTAACTCTATTTCCCTGGTGATCGCGTTTAGCTATCACTGGGCTCGCTATAATCAGATTCTGCCGCTATATTTATTAAATATAAGTTGCTAAACATATGGCTCAAGGGATGGGTAACAGGACATCCAGCCAGGCATAGCAGGAGTATCATTTTCCAGGTCTGCCCCCAGGCACTCAAGGCTGACAGTGTCAAAGAGCCGATGGCTGTTCAGAGCCTAAGAAGAATGGGTCTTCTCAGTCACGGAACCCAATGGTGTATGTAGTTGCTTAGAAGTTACAACCAAAGAGGCCAAGATTATGGGCTCAATCCTAGTGCCAGATAGCTCTGCCTCCCTTTATTCATCCACTCTTTTAGTGAACATTTAGTGTGTACCATGCCAGTGTTATGACTTGATGATACCGAGCTGAGCAAATCATGGCCAATATACCTGTCTAGAAAGCCACTCAGTCTAACATGGGAGAAAACCCAGAAAACAGAAATTTCACCCTAGTGTAGTTTGTGCTGTAAAATAAATGGGCACAGACTCATGTGTTTGGGAGCCCAGAAGTGGGGAACAACTAAAATTTAGTGTTTCCCATTATTTGTACAGAACTTTTCAGTTTATAATTTCTAAGCCTGACACAAAACTTAGAAGCAGAGGTACCTTCTCTTCCCAAGGGAAGGGGCTGAAATCAGAGACGCAATTAGCCAAGGTCATATGGCAGGCATGGGGAAAACACACTGCTCACCTGAGCCTTGCTGTCTGGTCTACGAACACAACTTACCCGTAGCACTGAGAGCCTGCTGGCAGATCAGGGAAGTCCCCTGTCAGGACCTGAAGTTCAGATCCCTCACTGACGACCTGCAGCAGCATCTTCACAGACTAAGAAAGTCTATGCATTAATTATCTGGATTGTGGCCCTTATTATTTATGGTTCACCATGGTGCGCGGAACCCAGAATCACGGGAGATGCATTGAGAAGAAGAAGTACAGTTGCAAAGACTGGCAGATAACCACACCTGTGTATGTGTCTCCTCCTGCAACTCCACACACGGGGCAATAAAAGGATGTCTTTAAGGCTGCACACAGTCATAAGGGTCAAGAGAAAAATAAATGGGGAAATGGACACAAAATTTTCATGCTGGAGAATAGTTGAACAAATGGTAGTAAACTCAGCATGTCGGAGGAGGCCAAACCCAAAGCCCACAGTGAGAAAAGCAGGCAGGTCGCGTACCTGGGGAAGCCCAGCAAAGCCCAGGAATTGTGAGCCACGATACCTCTGGAAGTGAGAGTGAGGGCAGGGCTGAAAGTATCTGTTAAATGTCTACGTGGGAAGCAGGTTCCCAGATACCCTCTATTAGTCTGCAAAGCTAGGTGGCTGTCAGATGCAGAGTTTCTGAAGAGGGACTTTGGGCTCCGGGACATGAGACCCAGCACAGGCAGCTGCATGTACAGAAAACAGTGGACTGAATGGGAAGTTGGCACAGTGCACTGGAGAACCTGGGCCCCTGGACCCCTGAGACAAGACACTAAAGCAGCCCAAGACTTATACTCCTTGGAGGCTCTACAGTGAAATGTCCAGCAGATTACTTATCATGAATCCCCCTTGTGTGCAAGCCAGCTGCAAACACACAGAGCATCCAATCAGCATTTCGATTCCTCACTGTTAATATATCGCAAGACATTAGAGGAAAGCCTCACGAAAGAGACCACAGCAAACAGGAAAAAAAAATGTAGAGACAAAGCAGGAAGCAAAAAAAGATTTTCAAGGAGAAATTTTGGGAGTGCGTGGGTGGCTCGGTTGGTTAAGCATCCCACTTTGGTTCAGGTCATGATCTCATGGTTTGTGAGTTTGAGTTCCGTGTTGGGCTCTGTGCTGGCAGCTTGGGGCCTGGAGCCTGCTTCGGATCCTTAGTCTCTCTCTCTCCCTTCCTCCCCTGCTTGTGCTTTCTCTCTCTCTCAAAAATAAATAAAAATACTTCAGAAGAAAAAAGAAAAACTTTTATAATTGCTTCAGACAGATGAGAAAATACAGCACATACATATTAATAAGAGTTGACATGTGCTGAGCACATTCAATGTGCTAGCCCTGCTCCAAGTGCTTTGTTAGTAACTTACTGAGTCCTTGCAATAACCCTACAGGAAGCCTGTGTCGTTATTATCTCCATTTTACAGCTGAGGAAACTGAGGGTTTCAGTCCACTGTTGAACGTCCCCCTGCTGGTTGAGCTGCTGAGCCGCATTTTGTACCCAGTCTGCCTCTTCTGCTTGTTAAGCTCAACTGCCCCACAAGGTAGGGGCAAAACTTGAACTTCTGTAATGGCAAAGAGACATTATGGATACATATGAAAGCAGCCAATGAGGTTCACAAACTAGTGGAAGGGACAGGGAATCACAGGGTCCAGGCACATAAGTGCATGCGAATAACTACAACAGGCATGAGTTAAAAGGACGAAGGCTCTGCTAAGACTTGAGCCTAGCTTACCTCCTGTGGGGCAGCATTTCCTCTTGTAAATCCGGCTTAGCCACAATTGTGATCAACACCAGAAGAACCTCTATTTCCCCAGTCTCTGCCACAATCTCTGCTGGGTGCTGTCAGTCGGCACCATCCAAAGAACAGAACTGTGAGGACTGGGGGGCATTTCTCCCACCAAAAGTCACAGTCCTTTCCCTTCCATTGTGGCTATCTTATTTCTAACTTTCTGCCTTCTCTAGTCTAAAAATACAGGTAGGCACAAACATCAGTAGCTGTTGTGGAGGAACCTCTTTCTCTGGCTTCAAGCCTCCAAAAGGAGGGACTGCCATTTGAATAAGCTTCCTGGCCTCTGCTCCTCTGGGAAGAAGAATAACTTCTTATTGATGCGTTTGGGAGAAGGAACTGAGCCTGGACTTTTCTCTCTTTGTGCAGCCTGCTCGCCGGGAAGACTCCTACTCTCTGTTTTTCCATGGGGTAAACTGGGAAGGCTGCTATCTTCTGACTCAGCCTAGGTGGGCAGGTTTATTCTGAAGTGTGTCAATAAGCCATCTACCCAAAGATCTAAAACACACCCTCCGATCTAGCTCTTTCTGGCAATAAAACTGCCATTTATTTTATTTTATTTTATTTTAGTTTAGTTTAGTTTAGTTTAGTTTTTGTTTATTATTGAGAGATAGAGCATGAGCATGGATGGGAGGGGCAGAGAGAGGGAGACACAGAATCCGAAGCAGGCTCTGGGCTCCGAGCTGTCGGCACAGAGCCCGACGCGGGGCTCGAACTCACAAACTGCGAGATCATGACCTGAGCCAAAGTCAGATGCTCCCCCGAATGAACCACCCAGGCGCCCCTAAAACTGCCATTTTGAACTCCCCCTGCCTGCTGTTCCCTCATAGCTCAGCAGTATCACACGTCTCCCACTCGGCTATGTGCTGTTGGCTCCTAGAACACACCAAGCTGTTCCGGCCTCTAGGCCTCTGGGCCTGCTATCTCCTTTGCTTTCACTGGCTGCAACTCCCTTCTTACAATTCTTTCTCTGACTGATTCCTTACTTTTCAGTTCTCTCAGTGAGGTCTTCCCACATCGTTTTAACTACAGTAGGCCCATCTCTGCTCATTTTCCTCAGTCGTGGCTCCCTGTTTGTTGTCCTTATGGCACTAATCACAACTTTTATTCTTAAATATTTATGGATGTATTATATCTTCCCTATGTGATGGAAACCTCCATGGGACAAGGGCTTTATTTTGTTCTAAATTGTACCTGCAGCACCAACCATCATGCCTTGCACATAGCAAGTCCTTAATAAACAGTTGTTGAATCAATTAATGAAGTTAGTGGTTTCCACAAAAGAAGTTCATGCTTTCTACATGTTGAGGTGTTACAACGTGGAATAGCTCTGTTGTTAATATCACTAAATAGTTCAACAAGTAATACTTCTTCCTATTTCCTCTGTTTCCTTAGTTTACCTTATGCTGATGGCACTGGGGCTTCCTGGCCTACCATGTGTCCTTGGTTCTTGCCAGGGACATTCTGACTTAGCTACCTGCTTTCTTCAACCTGCAACATGAGTCCGTATGCAGACTGTATTAGCTTCTACACAATTCAGCCACAACATTAGTTATTATTTACCACATCATTCCATTCAAATCTATGTGTTTTTTCCCCCTATTTTACTCCTTTCTTCCTGTGTCTCCTCTGTCTCTTTGTCCAAAGGGAATTAGTACTCCTTCTTTAATCAGGGATTTTTTTCCCTTAGGATTTCTCCTTCATGGATTCATAGCACTGGCATTTAAAAATTAATATCTGTACATCTTCAAAGATTTTAAAAAATCATGAAGACACCACACTTATGTTTTAACAGAAATAATCTTCAGCCACAGTCTATATGGCGTCCCTGGAATTTTGAACCACAGCTCTAGGAAGACTCTATGCTATCTCTTAAAGGGCTAAGTGAAACTCTGGAGTTGGAAGGAACTAGTGAGGTCAAAGGGCCCCCTCTGGAGCCAGAAATCTCTAGGACCATCTGTCTTAGATGGTCCTGCCAGGACAAGGGCAAGGGACAAAGCAAATCATGAGAGGTTTGGTTCTCATGAGATTTGAGTTTGGCCGAACTATATTTGACCTGTAAGGTCCTTAGGTAGTTCAAAGTCATTCTTAGGACTTTTCCAGAACTAGTATGAGATATAAAGTTTATACAGGTTTTACCCATAATGACTAATTGTCTTAAAAGCCTTCTGCTTATGAATCAGAGCCATATGTGTGTGTGTGTGTGTGTGTGTGTTTGTGTATATATATATGAATATACTCATGAATATATATATATGAATATACTCATGAATACATATATATATGAATATACTCATGAATACATATATATGAATATACTCATGAATACATACATATATATATACATATATATATATATATATATGAAACCTATTTAAGGCAGAGCTGTAAATGGTTTTCGAAAATAGAAAATTATATATCTAATTGCAAGCAATGTTCCAAATTAGAATATACTTAATTTGGATATTTTCTTTGATCTTTCCTTCCTAAGAAGAGTGGTCTGGGAACAGGCTGTTTTCATAGACTTTTCTGGATTTCAGTTTCAATTCTTCTTATCCTGAGCTTCCTCGGACCTGGGAAACCCAGAGTCTTAAATAGGTGTATTTAGAAAGAGTACTCTATTTAATACATAAATGGGCCCATATGGTACATCTAGTGATGCCCAAGTAGCCCAAGGAAGTCCTCAATTACTGGCTGCATTCATGTTCTCTGCACTTGGAAGAATATGTAGCAAGATAAATACATTCAATTATTTTTTCCCCTGTTTTACCTTAATTTTTTATTTCTTCATCCTAATATCTTATGAACAGAACATATTTCTATTATGTCCAGTATTATAGACAGGCAAAGGCAATATTTACATTGTCTTATGTATTATTATATATGTGTACATATGCATATATATGTACATATCTATGTGTGTGTGTGTGTGTGTGTGTGTGTAAAAAGAGAGAGAGAAAGAGAGAATCATATAATAATTGCATAGGTCCAATAAAACATCCTTGTTGTCACAGCTTGACCTAAAAAAATACTTTGTTTCCATTTATGAGGACTCATTCATTGTCTCCTGGTTATAAATGTGGTTGGAAAATGTTCTGTGATGAGAGATACATGCTTATAGAAATCAAATCTTGAAAGGAGAAGGTATGTCTGATGATATGCTTAAGCCAAAGCTGTTGCTAGAGACAACCTGAGTCTCTGTGAATAAAGTATTGATCAGAAACACAGAAATTGAAGGGTTTCTCAAGAAAAAAAAAAGGTGTGTGTGTGGGGGGGGGTAGAGAGCAGGGTGGGGGGAGAGAGAGAAAGAACTATTGCACTCATGGGGGAAGCAGGCTTCAGGCTCTGTATGGCTTTTCTTACTCTTTCTGTGTCAGCCTAGCTAGAAGAGAGAAGACACAGGGGCATCAGAAAGAATAGAGCCAAGACCTGGAAATTTAAAGGCCAAGTGAAATCTGTCCCTCTAAATCAAAAGAAGTTGGGTAGCTGGTAATAAATAGCTATAGACACAATCCAGACTCAGCAGTCTGCCCTTCCTCACCCACTCTGGTGAAACTCCCCAAGGAGTGAGATTCCATGTACCCCCCATTCCTGGTATACGCCATATGCCCTAGGCCTTCTCAGAGCAGTGCCAGATTCTAAGTGGCATACTACGTAAAGCAGGACGTCAGAAGAAATATCATCCCCTAAGAGATAAAGAGAATGTCTCAGACCTTGGCTCAGTAGTAAATCTCTTCGACTGCGGTCCATTTATACCATCCCTTCTTCACTATGAGATGGCAGTGTGGCAGGGTAGAAGAGGTAGGGAGGGCACACGGTTGCAACTGAGCCTAGCACCTGGCTCTAAACCCGCAACAGTATGAATAGACCAATAATAATGGGGACAAAGGCAAAATGTCCCGGGGTCTCTGGCAGCTGAGCACCCCCCAGAGAGGCTGCTGGGGCAAAAAGGGTCCAGAGGCATGAGCCAGTTCTGAACAGCAGCAGCACGAGGGGATCTGGAGTTCATAACAAAGGAAGAAGGTAATTTTAATCAAGGTATGAGGATAAGACGAGAATTAGATTACCATAATTTGCAAGAAATATTCTATAAGAGCTTGTTCTTTCTGATTAGGTACATCATCAATAAATTACAAGTTGATAGTATAAAGTTTCTATATAAATGTCGCAATAAATATATGTTTATTTTCTTCTAAGGAAAAATGGCCAGGATGTAAGTAGTTACGCCTTGCAATGTTCCTGGTGCATAGTAGGTCTACTAAATATGCGTTGAATTAATGAATTACTGAATGAATAAACTATAATCCATATTTTTTAACTTTGTGGTTTTATAGTACTCATTTGCTTCCAGTGCTTGCATCCCTATTTGTAAGCAAAGTGCCAATGAAAAGAAATTGAACAATTCTGAAGTATTAGTAAATACCTACTGGGAAGGGGTTTGTGAGCTTATTTGTTTTGTGTCTGTGTTTGTTTTAATAAGGAATTAACTACCCATAGAGTGTATAAATGTTTGTACTGTTACTCTAGATGATTCAGGAGAGTCAAAAAAAAACCCATTTCGGACGTACTATCTTCTTTACTTGGAATTTATCTTGGTCTTTGGCACATTTTCTCAGATTGAGGACTCTGAAACAGTGAAACTCTCTTTATGATTCTAATGTCCCTTGACTCATAAGTCACAGGAGAACTAATGACTTAACACTTTCAACTTTTCTAAAGCATTTAAGGGAATATTCATCGTCCAACATCAGACGAATGGACAGGTCCAGTGGGTTTTGGGAACCACCTCCTCACTGACAGTGATGGACTTTGCTTCTAGCCAAGAAGAGAACATAGGGGGCTGACACAGACTTTCTATTTTTTACTCTAATGAATGCTATTTTCATTTGCTTTAGAGAGCAGTCCCTAAGAAGACTAGTGACAAGATGAAGGTTCACTGGTTTCCTTTCTCCCTGACAGGTTCAAAAGTGTGGTGCAGGTGGCAAATTAGACTTGGCTTCCCATTAATTGGTAGGAAGAAACTTTTCTCCTGCTGTTCAGATTGTCATTGGATCCTTTAGCACACATGGAGGTTTTGTGGAATTATTATTATATTTATCATTGCTGCTGCTAATGCTGTAGGCAATTTTTCTGAGAAAATCATGAAGGGCTGATGTCAATTAGAAGCCCCTGTGAGTAAATGTCTTAAAGTAACTAGAAAGTTGAGGTACCCATTTGCTGCTGTGTGAGCAGCAAACCAACTGATATAAACTCTCAGCTCTGGGTCTGGTAAAGAACGTATCCTGTGATTGTCTTTAAAGACTTTGAGAAAGTAACAACAACAAAATAATAATATTGAGATGACAATGATTATGATGTGTTTTTACTTATCAAACTTCTACCGTGTGCAGGCAACATACAGTGTTTTATCTTTATTTGGTAATTTAAGCTACACAGTTACTCTAAGAGATGATTATTTTTTGAGCCCTGGAGAAGTAAGGGATTGGCCCAGCTTCACACAGCTTGTAAGTGGTAAAGCCATTATTCAACCCCAGTTTATAACTGGAAGGACTACAAAAACGCAAACCACTAGGATGAGAAGCGTAAATCCTTCCTTCCTAGGACATTCCAGCAAACAGAGCCAAAGACTTCCATGGTGAAACTGGACAGGATTTAATACCAAAGAAGACAAGTAGAGGAAGAACAGAAGAGGAGAGCATGTCTTTCTAAAGCCTGGTGGTCTTTTCCATGGAATTCAGGGAAGATTCTTCTGACAGACCAGCCCTAGATATGTTATGGAATAAGGACACATGTGTAAGCACTGAACACTGTGATGGCTTTGGGATGTGCTAACCTGGTAAGCTAACCTACACTCCTCCAAACTCCCTTTCTAGTATGTTTCTGATCAGGGTGGGCTACGTGGGAGATTCTTTCATGAGAACCAGAGTGTCAAAGCGAGAAGGTAGCCATTTTGTAATATGCACACAGATTTCCCCAGTTTTTAAATTAAGCATTAGTCTAGATGCTACAGTGAAGGAGTTTTTGGCTGCAATTAAAGTCCCAAATCAGTTGATTTTGAGTTAATCAAAAGAGATGATCCTTGATGGGCCTGACTTAATCAGGTAGAAGCCCTTTAAAGAGGGACTAAGCCCTCCTGGAATAGAAAAGATTCCAAGCAATAGAAGAGAAGGTAAGCTGTAAAATATTTCTACGTTCTGAGGTCTCTATGCTTTCCTTATTGTTGCAGATCTGCTGACTCACCTCACTGGCATGAAGCAGCAGCTGGGGCTGCTGCTGCTCTTTCCTTCCTGACTGCCTGCCCTGCGGACTGCAGGATTATGAAGCCTGCTCCTGCAACTGCATAAGTGTGCTCCTTGTAGCAAATCTTGCGCGCTCTCTCTCTCTCTCTCTCTCTCACTGCATAAGTGTGCTCCTTGTAGCAAATCTTGCGCGCGCTCTCTCTCTCTCTCTCTCACTGCATAAGTGTGCTCCTTGTAGCAAATCTTGCGCGCTCTCTCTCTCTCTCTCTCTGCATAAGTGTGCTCCTTGTAGCAAATCTTGCGCTCTCTCTCTCTCTCTCTCTCACACACACACACACACACACACACACATCTCCTACCATCCCCTACTGGTTTTCTCCTCTGGTTACCGAGGGACAGAAGAACCAGAGCACATCTGGACACCAGCGCTATTCAACAGTAAATAAGCTTATATAAGAAATTGTCTCTCCAGGAGAAGAGGAGACACTGGTTGGCACAGCATTCTAGGTAAAGGAAGAAGCAGGAAAAGTTAATATAAAGCCACATCCAACAGGTAGGAAGTGGGTGTACTTTTCATGGAACAACACACTGTATTAGTCTACTCGGGCTGTCAGAAAACAAACAAACAAAAAACACAGACTGGGTGACTTAAATAAGAAAAGCTCATTTTCTCACAGTTCTGGAGGCTGGAAGTCCCAAGATCAAGTTCCCAGCACGGCTGGTTTCAAGAAGGGGCCTCTCTTTCTGGTTTGCAGGTAGCTGTCTTCTGTGTCCTCACATGGCCTTTCCTCTGTGTGTGCAGAGACGGAGAACGCCTAGGTAGCTCTTCCCCTCCTTATAAAGACACTAACCTTATTAAATTAGGGTCCCACAATTATAACCTCATTTATAAGAGGTTTGTGGAATTTGAGAAACTTAACAGATGAACATAGAGGAAGGGTAGGAAAAATAAGACAAAAACAGAGACAGAGGCAAACCATAAGAGATTCTCACATACAGAAAGCAAACTGAGGGTTGATGGGGTGGGGGTGGGGAAATGGGTGACAGGCATGAAGGAGGGCATTGTTGGGATGAGCCCTGGGTGTCACATGTAAGTGATGAATCACTGGATTCTACTCCGGAAGCCAAGACTACACAGTATATTAACTAACTTGAGAATTAAAAAAAGAGGTTAATTACCTCCCCAAGTCCCTATTTGCCCATATAGGAGCACTGGGAGTTAAGGCTTCAACCTATCCATTTTGGAAGGACATAATTCAGTCCGTAACATACATCTAGTGAACAAAAAGAAGAAAAATGTTTCCAAAACTAGGGAAATTGAAGGTTGGCCATTCCTCCTAAAGAATTCACTAGTTATTGGTAGAAAGAAGAATTCTTCTATTGTTCAGGTTGTCACTGGGTACCTCAGCACATTTTTTAATCCAACTTTCCTTTTGCCCTCTGCCAGGTTCTATCACAATACTGACTCCTTCACTGTTTTCCAAAAAAAAAAAAAAAAAAGAAAGAAAGAAAGAAAGAAAGAAAGAAAGAAAGAAAAAGAAAAGTCCAGTTCATCATTTATTTATAGATTTTACTGAAGAATCATAAGAAAAACAGTAAAGGACAGTTTACACGACACACTCCAGAGCAAAATATTTCAAATCCTCTCACCAGATATAACTCTCCAATATTCTTACTATAGTTCTTACACCAAATTCCCACACACAAAGTCAGTCTTTTGTTCCTCTATCGTCTCAAGTAATTCTGCCCCTAACCTGCCCTAATCAGGCTATTGCTATTTCATATAAAGAAATTTGAGGTCTCAACCCACCAAACCAAGTGATTTATCAAGCAACACGCAGTGGTCTCCCTCAGAGAAGTTCTAGTAAAACATACTTTTCTCCATCTTGCTTCAAGAATAAAAAGCACTGTTAAAGGAATTTGATGCCTGTCCAAAAGACACTTCCAAGTAAAGGACTGTGGCGCATCAGTTGGTTGGTCATCGATGGAGTGGAGCCTGATTCGGGATGGACACACGTACAGAGGGAGGCAGGCCTCAAGTGACCAAAGATATTATTTCCCACAAGCCAGACGCGGCAAACCTACTATCATTATAGTCATCTGCTCCTGATCACTGGGGAGAAACAGGCACTGTCTTGACAGCCTGTTGGGACAGTTGGGCTCACGGAATATAGGGCAGCTCCCCCTGAAGGAATTCTCTCTGCTGCTCACAAAAATGGCTAATTTAACACAGCATCAAATTAATAATGGAACGTAACTTTGCCACGGCACTGAATGCCTCACATTTGTTTGCCGCACTGTTGAGACGTGCCCTCCCTACACCCTTCCCTCATCTCATTACACAAGTGCCTCTTTCTGGAACTCACTGAGAATCGTTCCCTGTGGAACTCTTATACTTGGGTGCCTGACAAATGTTTCAGCAATTCAGTTTGGAGAGGCACATGGTATAACAGGAGGACTCCGGGGATAACATTGTGTGAATGTGCTTTGTTAAGGTTAAGATAACACATACGTGTAAATTTTTCTCTAATGAGTCAGGGGCCCAAAGTACTTGTATCCATTCTAATGACCTTCAGCAAGTCCCTTTACCTTTCGAGAATTCAGTTTCCTTATTTTCAAAACTGTAGTATTTTACTAGATGCTGTCTAAGGTCCATTCTGGATCAATAATGCCCATTGTCATCATGATGACTTGAACTTTATGGCACACCCAGGGCCCTCCTCTACTCCTCTTATATATACTACCTCATTTGGTCATCAAAACAATCCTATCAAAATAGTACATCATCCCCATTCTTCACATTAAAAACACCGAGGCACAATGACGTTAAGTAGCTTGTCCAAAGTCATGCAGCAGAAAGGGCTGAGCTACAATTTTAACCCAAATAAAGTGCCTCTAGTACCCATACTCAGCCACTGTATTATACCGCTACCAAGAGTATGTTTTAATGATACATTCTATAAAAACAAAACCGGATTAAAAAACCCACAAAACCTTTGAATGGGCCAACACAACAACATCAGTAGGCATAGCCAGTAATAAACTGGAATTTTTTTAAACGCTGGTGGCAGACTTATCATAATCCATTTATGTTATCACCCAGGCTTCTTAGGACTAACATGGGATGTTTGGACCAGGGTTAACAGCACAAACCCATGTAGTGCAACAGGCAAAGCTAACTGGCTTACCCAGGACTGAAATCTTGACACTTGATCATTTGGAAATGTTCCACTTGCCAAGGTTTTGACAGATATTTACTCCTACTATGCCTATAGAACCAGGCTGTAAGATCGCCAGCACTGTCTGCTTGGATTGCCTGTGCATGGGCAAATGGGATCTTGCCACACCTTCACGTTGGGAACCTTCCCAAGGGGCAAAACAAAATTCCAAAGAGGCAGCCTTTCACTTAGTATGTAGAGATGGCTATGATGAAAGTAGGTTAGCTCTGACTGCTACACAGCTGAGCATATTTTCCATACCTTGAATGGCCTTCCCCGTCTTCTCACTCACCCCAAACCTTCTCAACCCTCCAGAATGGCCATCCACATTGGTTTATCCTTCTTTGAACTCATGTTTTACTGTTAACTCTGCATCAGAGTTCGGTGCCCGATTATGAGCGTTATCCTGATGCTTTGTGATGGTTTCACGTGTAGCTGAGTCTCATTTGCCTCAATTGGTAGGTGCCTCAGAAAAAATGAGGCATACTTCTTTAATTCTTCCATGGCACCCAGGTCAGTGATACATGGAACACGTGGTTCTCTTACCACTAGGAAAACATTTGCTGAACTGGCCTGAATGGAGGATTTGCACACAGGAACTATCTTCTGGAAAAAAAAAAAATCTTTAGAATCCAGGAGTCATTGGAGAAATGAGAATGGCTGACCACAACGTGCATGGGGGCTCCTATCAGCCTGACCACTTACTTGGTGTGGCCACCACTGACATTTCTTCAGATTGTGAACATCAACTAAAGCTTTTTAAAAGACTAAGTGCCATCGCTAACTCAATTCCAATTAGGCTGGTAGAAAACCAAGAGGAAAGTTAGACCCCCATGGGAATCTCTTCAGCAAAGTACAAAGGTCACGGTTAAGGAGGGAGAGTCAGCTCCTGGACCACAACAACACAGAAGGTGAGGAAGATGGGAAAGCAGGAACACCAAAAACACGAAGTGACGAAGCCAATGGAAACTATTGTTATTAGGCCAACCTTTGGGAATGCCTCTTGAGCACATTTCTGTGTAGATTCAAGACACTGCATTTCTTTAAGCAGGAGATACCACAAAATAATACCAATACCATATCAGTTTACAATCTAAAGGAGCAAAAGGCTCTCTTTATGTTATCTTGATCTGATTTGGCATTCTAGGCCCCAATGGAATAGTGATGTCTTATTTCAAAGAAACCACTCTCTGTAGAGATCTTAGAACCATGGTTCTCTAAGAAGACTTACTGGGTTGAAGGAATGTTTGCACATCTTCCCTTCATGAGGTTTCCTACGGTGGGTGGTAGAATATCCGATCTGCTCAGCTGATTGTGTGTGAGCAGAGTCCTCTAAGTGCGTATGTGCTCAGGTCAGGGTAGGGCAAGAGTGCATTTGATTATTTCCATCGGAGTATGTGTGAGGTTGACAGGGAAACAAATGTAGGCAGTTCTGAGCCAAATGGCCATCGCTGTCCAAGGCATCTGCAAACCACATTTGTTTTTTGGCTGTGATGGAAAGGGTTGGCTATCTCTGTCTTGTCTTCCTTTACTGCCCTGATCCCCTGAGCCAGAGGAAGGTGCTGCCAGTGATGTCTTTCCCAGGCATGGTTTGTTGTTTTTCTTTGTAGATTTTATGCATTGGTGGCCAAAAGCCTTGAGTAAGGAAATGATCCTTTAGGAACAAAAAAGCTCTTTTGTATGTGACATTTAGGACATCAGGCAGAATGGGCTTTCCAGATAAAGTTGGCTGGCGATGGGAAGAGTGGCATCTACGGGTCATAAAGCACCATGTTTGTACATATTTCCTGCCGACAGGCACTTCCTCTGCATGCCAATCCCCTGTGTTAATGTCAGCACTTCCTTCTCCATGGGATGGCCTCTTGCTGAATAATTCCGCCTATGGAAGGTCCTTTGGTAGAGCTAGGAAGGAAGAATGCCCTGACCACAACACCTTTTCAAACAATTTTATTAGTTGGCTATTTCTAAATGTTTACATTTTTCTAAGAAGCAAAACGAAAAGACCAAAAAGAAAGAAGCAGTAGCCACCTAGTCATTCTTTCTTTCTTTCTTTTTTTTTTTTTAAACTGGATTCAGAATTTAGAATTTGTCTGGGTATTGAATCTAGCCATACTGTAAACTTTTTGGAATACAAAAATACAGCCAAGAAAGTCCAAAGCCTCTATGGTACCAGAAGTGTCACAGAATAAGTGGGCACAAACATTAGCCACGTGCTAGAACAGGAGCATCTTGTCAAAGTGACTTGACTGCATAGGAAGACCTCTGCTCTTTTCTGTTAACCTTGTCATATCTTCCAAACAGTTTTTTCCTCCCCCTAGGGCATTTCTGTGATCTTTTGTGTCATGAAAAAATATATACGTGAATTGTATTTTTAAGCTCAAACTGGAATTATCTCACAGTGATTTGGAAAAAAAAATCATTTTGGGTTTTGTGTTGGGAGAAAGAGGGTGTTTTTCCCACCTTTTACCGTTGCTCCTTCTTATAAGGAAAAAAAGAAAACCTACAGAAAGGTGGAGAAAATGTGAGCTTGTCTGACCAATCTTTCCCCAAGACAATGGGAAGCTATAAATCTTAACTGAGCAATGGATAAGAGAAGTTCGACCACTTTCATTGATTTGCATAAATAGTGTATCATTATGATCAATGATTTAAAAAATTATTGTTTCAATTTTTATATGCTTTATAACTTTAGGTGAGGGTTTTTTTAAAAAATACAGATAAAATGTAGGGCAACAAGGGGAAATTGAAAATGTCCGTTTTCATTCTTAAGTGAAATCAGTTGGATTCTTAAATAATATTTATTCAAAATATGTCACATTGGAAAAAGCAGATCTTTGCAGCTTCTCTGTGATGCTGTCCTCAGGGTCCATGCCTCAGTCTAAAAATATTTCATAATTCTGATGCTAAAAGGACAGAGCATTCAGTCTGAGGTAGGAGGATTCTGAAGAGAGACATATGAATTGCTTTCAATTATAGGGACCATTATTGCACGAGGGATGGCCGTCAAATGTTCTCTATTCCTAATGATGAGAAAAAGGGGAAAACTGAATAAAGAAAAGCTATAGTTAGATCCATAGGAAGAACTAGCTAATGGCGAGGCTTATTAAAAATGGGAGAGAGAACACAGGGTATTTTCTTGTCTTCCTTTGAGAACTTTTTTTTTTTTTTTTTTTTTTTTTTAGCTTAGAAGATACCAGTAGACTGGAAGGTCCTTAGGACCTTAGTGCAAGGGAGGGACTAGGTCTTCTGACTCACAAAGTCTAAGGAACCAAAAAATTTAGTACAAACTTTGGTGTCACAAAAAACCATCTGGGAGTTTAAAATATGGATCCTGTGGCCCATTTCCAGAAATGGTCATACAGTGGATTTGGGGTGGTAACTGAAGCATGTCAACGTTTGAGATGCACAGATATAGTGGTAGGGCCTCTGACTTCGGTGCCAGCGGCCTGTGCTCCTCCTCTAGTCCACTGCTCATTCATCCAACGATCATGTCAAGCTGCAGCTTCCCTAGCTGAAAAATCCACACTTCACTTGGTCCTTCTGTGCTGAGAGAGAGGCTGCGGAAGGTTTTCTAAGGTAGATAGGCATTTTACGAATCTGATGGCATATTCTTTTTATCAAATTTTACATTCCTCGTTAATCACTCTCCGAAATTAATCAGAGAAGGCCCTCTCTCCTCCCAGCTAATTTTGCACATGGACTCTGAAATCCACAGATATTAATTAGGAGGCTGCCCTGTGTGCAGACCCATAGAAACCAGTTCTGCTACTTCCCACCTCTGTGATCTTGGGCAAATTATTCAAATGACCTGAGTTGCTATATCCTCATATGTGAAATGGGGACACTCTCTCCTGCCTCCCTGGTTGTCATGAACGTAAAGTCTATAAAGTCCCTGTTTCCTTACAGGTGCCTGGTTCTTGTTACCCACAGTCCTTCCCTTCCTCTTTTGCCATCTCTTTCTGCAAAGGGAAATGGCTGTTTCCACTGACAGACAGACACTGACGTTTCCACTGTATTTGGCAAAAATCAGGTTTGTGGGAGATAACCCAGGATGAACAGAAATAAGCTTTTTACTTTCTCCAAAAGCTGGTCAGAGTTCTCATTAAAAAATCTATCTCTATCTCCATCCCTATCCCTATCCCGATCTCTACATCCAGAAATGAGACAGCAGTGCCTATACCTGGGTCTGTGGCAAGGGACACAAAATTCCCTTAGGGCTTCTGCAAACTAGCTTTATTGAGAACTCAAGGTCCTTCAGCAAACAGAACACATGGAATTTCCAGAAGGTCCTGTAATGATGCTAAAAAAAGTAAACAAAGGTTTATTCATGGGATCTTTTCTGGCCTCAGCTCTGGGATATTTTTTGCACTCATTCTGCTAAAAAGAGACTTGGGGAGGGGAGGAAATAGCTTGTGGAAGCTCCAGTGTCACATGGGAGATCCTGACCCATGGTTTGGGTGGAACTTGAAGAAATAAAGCTATGGAACATTTTGTTCATAAAAATCTCTGACATCAAGAGAGAGCAGGTGACTTTGGGTTTCCTTCCTTCCTTCCTTCCTTCCTTCCTTCCTTCCTTCCTTCCTTCCTTCCTCCCTCCCTCCCTCCCTCCCTCCCTCCCTTCCTTCCTGTCTCTCTCTCTCTCTCTGGAGGTTTAAAATATATTAGTGGACCTGTAGCCTGTTGTGGGCATAACCACAGTTCTCAAAGAGAATATAACACACAACTAGAAATTGCCTACCATTTTCTTTCAATGCAGACAAGCCCAACACAATTCGGGAGATGTGCTTGGAACTTCAATCTGACAGTGCCTGTAGAAGGTGGTGGTACTGGGAATCCACTGAGTGCCTGGGCAGTTGTTACTGAAGCCACCATCACATCCCAAATGCTTAGAGGCAGAGGAGATCCTGAGGTGCAGGCTGGTCAGTCACGTCCCTGAGCATGGGGATGTGGCGAGCAATCACAATGGAGCTCATGCTGCCATCTTACCCTTTCTTCCTGCCCCCTTCCTCCACAACTCGCTGTGGCTCCCACTCTTCAGATGGAGTTCTGTGTGGGGGCCCTACCACCCTCCTGCGCCCACCTACTCGACCGATACTTTCTTTTCTTTTAAATATAACCTTTCACCTCACTTTCTCCCAGAAACCCTCCCTGACCACCACCCTCCCCACCACAAAACTGCATGGGAACCTCTCCTGAGCGTTCCACCATCATTTGTTTATATATGTGTCTTTCCCCCATTACATTGGGGGCTCCTTTAAAGACTAGTGTTTGCATATTCATCTCTGCTCCCAGAACTAACACTGTTCAAAAGGACTCAGTAAATGTTAACTTGACTGATTACTTGAATGAACAGATGAATCCTTCCCCCTCTCCATCTCTCAAAACTCCACGATGTTGGAAGCTGGAGCTATTGTACTTTACATCTTCCTAGACCTAAGAGACATTTGGGCGAGGAGCCCTGCTGACAGATGATCCTCTGAGTTCATCTGAGCGGAACACTCTAATCCCATCCCTGCCCCACAGACACAGTGCACCATGGGCTGAATGTTGGTGCCCTCCGCCATTCTGTGTGACAGTACGGGAGGTAAGATTTACTAGGGTTAGACCAGATCATCACAGGGGAGCCCTCATGAAGGGGTCGGTACCCTTACAGAAGAGGAAGAGACACAAGATCTTTCTCTGCCACGCGAGGGTACAGAGAGAAGGCAGCCATCTGCCAGCAAGTCCTCGCTGAACAGAATCAGCCAGCAGTTTGATCTCGGACTTTCAGGCCTCAGAACTGTGAGAACTAGATGTCTGTTGTTTCAGCCACTCAGGCTGGTGGCTTCAGTAACTGTTACAGCAGCCCGAGCAGATGAAGACAGAAATTGGCACTGATGATGGGGCGCTGTAACAAACACCTAAACGTGTGGAAGCACCTTTGGAAGCAGGTAATGAGGAGAGGCCTGAAGAGTTTTGAGGCGCTTGCTCCAAAGAGCCACCGCTGGCAGAAAGGACGGGGAAAAGTCATTCTGGAGAGTGCTCGCTCACACTATGTGGGAGCAGCTGCCTCGGCCGCCTTCCTCTGAAGGCTCTGGGGTCTGCTCATAACGGTGCTTCTGCTCTGTGACATGGAAGCCTGTGTTGGCAGTGAGGGCCAAAGTGGAAGGACTGAAGGCCTGGGTCCTCCCCGTGCCGGTGGCAAAGACTGGCTTCTCAGGTTCAGCTCTGGAAGGAGGAGAGGGTTCTGGAAGGCCAACTTGGCATCTGTTAGCAGTTTGGAAAATAGCAGATTTAAAAAAAAATTTTTTTTTATCTTTAATTTTGAGAGAGAGACAGACAGACAGAAAGACAGAACATGAGCAGGGGAGGGGCGGAGAGAGGGAGACAAGAACATGAAGCAGTCTCCAGGCTCCGAGCTGTCAGCACAGAGAATGATGCGGGGCTCGAGCCAAGAGACTATGATCTGAACCGAAGTTGGGTGCTTAACTGACTGAGCCACTCAGGCGCCCCAAGGAAAAGAAAACGTTTTAAACAGAGAGAGAAATCTCCTGGGGGAAGGAATCCCGTAAGAGGTAAAAGTGGGGAGAACTGAGAGAGAGGACAAGGAGGTTGTTTGAAGTTTGAAAGGGAGACATTTTGTTGTGTGGTGTTTTGGGGGAGTTGTTGCAGAAAATGGTTCAGGCCCACTCAGACCCTTTGCTGATCTTTCCTGCCACCGAACCCCACCTTCCAACTTGTTACAATGCGTGTAGTAATCCAACAAGTAGTTGCTGTCTCTTTATGGTGCGTTCAGCATTGTGCTAAGCCTGTGGGCCGCACAGAAAACACGGAAGACTCAGCTGAGTCCTCAAGTTGTTTGCAGCTTCGTGGAGGAAACAAGGCTGACTTGCGTGCAAACAAGCATGAAAACAACACCACACAACACTATGCAGTACAGTTTACAAAGTACCCTAGACAGTGATTCTTTGCTGTGTCTCAGAATCACGTGGGAGAACTTTTAAAAATCTCGAGTCCAGGCCCTACCCCATATAAATGATATCGGAATTTCTGAGAGTGGGACCCAGACGTCAGTGTATTTTAGTTTCCCGGGTGATTCCAACATACATCCAAGTTTGAGAAGCCATGCTGAAGAACGTTAGCTGTAACTGAAAATAATCTGAGCTGTCCATTCATTAGCTCTGTATCCTGGGACTGGCCAATGAGTATCTACCGAGGGGGTGTGGCTACCCCAGAGATTTTTGTTAAGTCTCATGAAAGATACTTTAGATCCCAAAAGATCAGCTTAATGACTGATACACAGAAGGTACCCAAAAGAGATGTATTTACTTAAATGAATAATATAGAGGGAGCTATTCAAGCTTGCAAATACATTTCATTAATAGTACATTACTAAATATACATTAATAATAGTACTTTTGTGAAAGATCGTTTAATGATAAGATCAGCAATAACGGCTGTGGTATCAGGTTCCAAGGTATATGATAGAGAGAGCCCCAGTGTTTAACATGATGGCTATACCTAATGGTGCTCTACACAGGTCTGTTAAACTGACAGGTGCCTTGGGTGGATTAGAAGAATCAAGAGCAAAGCTTTTTCGTTCACCTTGGGAAACTGCCTACCCCGTTGCTCTGGTCCCTGTTCATCTATCCAAGTACCAGTGAGACGTCAAGCCAATAAGCCATATGGCAGAGGTTCAGAAATGTATAGAGGATTAGAGAAGGAGAAGGAAAGAGAAAAGGCAGGAGGAGGAGGAGAGGGAGAAGGAGGTAAGGAGTCCCGGGAAGGATAGCAGAGCGAGAGTGTCACAACACTAACGGGGAGGGATGTGGGAGAGGTTGGAAATGTGGACAGTGACCGAAGAGACACTGGATGGGCACAATGGATCAAGGAGAGGAGGTGACAAGAAAGGTTTTATTTTATGATGACTTGAAGGTCCCAGGAGATGGAGGCAGAGGAGAGAGGGGGTTGGACTTATAAAAGGTCGCTGATTAACCATAAGAATTCAGAGACCGGGGATATATAACCCACCAAGAGCATGTCAGGTTTTACTTTCCTGACACTTTGAAAGTCTGAAGGTTGTTAAATTGCCTCCCATTCCTGAAAAAGCCCAGGCAGGCGGCTCCCTCTGGGACTCGCATTAACCCTCGTGCTCCACTGCCAGAAACATGAGCTCATTCCACTCGTCCGTCTGCAGTCCTAGCAAGCACGATCAAACTTTATGAGGCTTGTTACAAGCAAATTACATGGGAAGCTGCAAAGGATCGGAGGGAGGGGGACAGCGGCGGGGGGCCAAGCACACTGCCGGGAAAGGGGAGCAGGGGTAGGGATGCTGGGCGCAGCCCAGACTTGGAAGGCACCGGAGCCCATCACTGAGCAGCTGGCAGCTCCTGCCTCCGGGGCCCAATTTTCCAAGTGAGGACTTGAGTGTTCACACCTGCACTGGCTGGGACCCATGCTCTCCCGCCGCAGAGTTAATGGAGCAAGCAGAACCCAGGAATGCTCTCAGCCACAACAACAATTTCTCTCCTCCTTGGCCCCACCTTCTCTGCTGGCACAGTGGGTTTCTCTCCAGCTCTATGTCAGCTAGCTTCTCCTTCCAGACGCCTCTGCTGCTGAGGTGTGCAGATGTCCCAGCAAGGTGGCATCAGAGGGGCCTGCTCCAAGGCACAAAGAATCCCGGCACTTTTTTCCCCTTAGTGGAGCAGCTGGGTCTCGCCTCCTTCCCAATTAGCTTCCTCCTCCGCTTCCCAATATACAGAGCCCAAACTATTTAACATGTGACTTTTTCTTTCTGCGTTATGTGAGCTTGGACAATTCCTTTTTTTTTTTTTTTTTTTTCTTTTTTTTGCTTCCCCTAGTGCATTCTTCTGGAAACAGCCTGGGTGTGGAATAACAGAATATCCCAGGAGCTGGATTTCTGTGGTTCTGTGTGGCTCCTACAGAGAGAAGCACAAAATTTTGCTGCAGAAAATTTTGCTTAAACCCTTTGCCATAACAATGGCTGCTTGGAGGGTTTCCATCACCAGGGGTCCTTTCTCTTCAGTGCTGGATCCCTGTGCTCGCACGCACATACATGCTCACTCAGAATCTTGCTGAAACGGACCAACCTGGAGTGTGCAAACAGGCCCTATGCTGTTTGGACAATTCAGGACGTGGGTGCAGGGTATGTTCAACCCCGGGCAGGGATCTGGATGGATGCCTTAGACCAACCTGAATGCAGGAAGCCAAGGAAGCAAAGGAAGGATGCTATGTGCATGTTGTTATATAAATTTCTCTCCCAGCACTGCCCGAGGTGGTTAGATGCTGTTTCCATCCAATGGGAGCTCCTTAAGCTCTCCCACTAATGCTGGAAAAACATTCACTTAACAGTCTTGTCCAAACAATTCTTTTTTTAATTCAGACATGATGAGCTGCAGGGGGGGAGCGGAGCCCCAGGGCTGTCCGCCTCAATACCATCACTCCTGACAGGGTGCAGAGCCACATGTTCACCTCAGCGGTCCATTAAAAAGCCTGATGGGGAAACTGCGTTTATGGTCAGGTTACAGAAACAGGCGGGAAGCAATTAATGCTTTCTGCATTGCCCCGTCCTTCTGTTTTCTCTCCTTCCCAACACCCACACAACACGTGCCCACAAGCCCGACTCCATCGCTTGCCTGCACTATAATGCTCTTTCAAAGGCTCCTTCTGACCCCCGCCCACCGTCTTGCACACTCTCCCTTGTGCAACGGCTCTCTCGGAGAGCAACGTGCAAGGAGAGACATCTAGTCACACATGGACCACGCATTCACACTGACGCTCAAATCACAGCTGCACCCACAGCCTCTTTCTGCTCTCAGCTGACATTCTTTCCAAACACCTTCACTTGCCATTTTGTCTCTCTGACCTTGAACCCGCTCCCATCTTCCTTTCTCACACAGTCTCTCAGCAGAACATCTCTGCTCTTCCCCCTTCCCCTGACCCAACCCTCCCCCATAGCTCTTCTCTCTGTCCACCTCCCAGTGGCCACATCAGCACCCCTTCCCCAGCACTCACAGGGGCTCCTGCACGAGGCAGTTTTAGAACTGTATTATTGTTCCCTCTCTCTTTCAATATACTCCTATCCTTCTAACTGAACTAGATTCCCCTGAGTTAAAAACCTAACTTTGGATTATGTAACAAGTTCCTTGGGGAAAACATGAGGATTCAGCCAGTCACTTAGAAGTAAAGCAAACTGCCAAAAAATAAATAAATAAATAAATAAATAATTTTTTTTAAAAAAATGGCTAGTTTACCCAGGAACCTAATTAAAGAGAGATCTAGCTGGTGGAAAGTAGTGAAAATAAAGGCAATTCTAGGCTGGGTAACGTTAGTTTCTTGTCCACCAGCCATTCTGCAAGCATTAACTGGATAAAAAAATGCCATTGGGGAAAACGTGCATCTGTGAATACCTAATATGTGCTCCATGAGGTGCAAACTGTGTCGAATATAGCAGTATTTGCTGCAGCAATACGAAATATATGCCACAAGTGTGATTTATTAGCCAAAGACAATCTATAACATATGATATGAAGCATTCACTATTATGATGAAGTTAAGACCACATGTCACAGTATGATTAATACACAGTTGATTATTCAAACATGGCCGTGCTGTGCTTATAGATTCTTTGTAAGAAATGGAAATCATTGTAACACGTTCCACACATATTGCCATATATAACTTTTTTTTCTGTGATATTTCAGAAAGTTGGATGTAGTCCCCATGTGATTGCTCAAATGAAAATCGCGTGTACATTGAGTTTCACTGGCAGGCTGGCTTCCAAAAAGAGCAGCATGAGCCGAGCAAAGTGTTGTGCAGGCGGCTGAGGGGCAGAGCAGAATAGAAAGAGAACAGGGAATACTGTTCTGCACTTGTCTTTGCAGCGGTGGCCCCGACTGACCAGAAAAGACACACGATAACAAATAATTGCTAAGCGGCTTCTTGTTGGGGAAATTTAGACTACTAAATCGAATTGACAGGCCAGCGCTTAAGATACTCTCCAGTGCAGGGGTCAGCAGATAGTAAATCTGCCAGTAAAAGAGCAGAGAGTACATTTTTTTGGCTTTGGGGGCCATATGGTCTCTGTCACACCTGCTCAACCCTGCCATCGAAGCGCGAAAGCAGTGGTGGGCAATAACCAGCCGGCATAGCTATGTTCCAATAAAACTTTATTTATGGACACTGACATTTGAAATTCATATAATTTTCACATGGCACAAAATATTATTCTTTTGGTTTTTTTTCAGCCATTTAAATATGCAGAAGCCATTCGTGGATCGTGGACTGTACAAAAACAGGCAACAGACTGGATCTGGCTCACAGGCGGTAGTTCACAGACCGTGATTTAGAGTGTTTTATGGCAGATATTTCCTGACTGTGCAAGTCCTTCCCTGCCCTGCCTTCTCCTCTGCCCCTGCCCACCTCTCTCCCTCTCCCTTTTTCTACACCTCCCACCTTCTGCCTGCCCTACCTCCCGTAGTTAGCAAGGGCTTACTGGTAGACCAGATACTTTCTGCAGCTATGGAATCTGTGTTTTGTTTGTGGTTGGGCTGTTGTTCAGAGGGAAGCTTTCCGTTATTTCCTCTAGAAAATGCCACTAAGGAAATGCCTTCCTGGACACCCTCATCAAAGAAACTGCTTCTTCTCACTACAGAAGACAAGCACTTTTTGTTTCCGTTCAGGAGTAGGGAAGGAGTGTAAGAGGTGCCCTAGGACTGGCAATGTTTCTACATGTTCCTACAATACAACCAGAGCCGACCCTTTGGCGAACGTGTGGAGGGTAAAGGGACGTGGTCAGTCATTCCAGCCACTGGCCAGGGTCTCACCAAGCACAGCTGCTGGCCTCCCCCATACCGGTTCCCTGCTGGAGGACCCAGAGTCCGCGTTAACACTCACTCTGCACTTCCAAGCTACAGGCAAAAGGGAGACACTCGGAGGCCGCCCGCATGTCCGTCTCTGAGGCTCCCACCCCCTCGCAGAGCACTGGAGCTGGAAGCGAGCCCCCAGGGGCGGTGCCTATTAATGTGGCCTCAGGCCAACCCTGACTTTTACAGGAGCCTCTGCCAGAGCTAGACAATACGTGAGGGGCCCAGCGAAGTGTTACATTACCCCCACTGAGGTTCAGAGTCACAAGTAATATGTCCACAATGAGATCCAACTGCATTTGAAAATCAAAAAGACTTACATTATCGGACTTTCGCCTCTTTTGCAAAAGTCCTGTGTGACGTTGTGTTCTTTTATTTGTCCTCAGTGGGCATTCTGGGATTTCTACAGCCCTGAAGTTTGCCAAAATGCAACTGCACCAGCTAAATGAATGTCATAGTCTAAGCACCCCCCACTCACACCCCAGGTTCTAGAGGGTGAGGGGGGAGAAAGTAGACTAGATCTCAAACAAGCAAAACTACGGACAAATACACATTGTAAATAAAAATATGAAGTCTTAGTTCCTGCCCTGGCACTGTCCTCCCCCCGATGACCCATGCTCCCTGCCGAATGAGCCATGCCTGCACAAAAACCAATCAGCAAGGGGAGGTTTCTGAGAGCTGGTGAATGTCTGAACATGTCCACGGCATTTTAAATCTCTCTACATAGTTTGATGCCACTGCAAGCCCACATTCTCCCTCCAACTAGTTATTTTTAACCACAGCAGAACAACAGCAGCATAGCTGTAGGGATGGGCAGCCGGGAGGGGCTGTACCAATCACCAAACATCCCTTCCCCCTGCAAGCAGACAAGCAAAGCATTCTTTGTTGGCACGGAGAACGCATCCCTCCGGGGGCCTAGAATCCATATCGTATTAAACAATTGGTTGAGTCTCCTGGAACTGTTGGGGAAACAATAATGGCTTGTTACTCTGCATCGCAATTGCAAAGAGGTCAGGACAGATTTAATAAAAGCTCATATTATGTGGGCAAAAGGCAGGAATCGATATAAAAAATAAAACTGATATGTGGAAAGGGATAATGATCAGCCAGGGTCTAGTTACTCGGAATCAAAAACCATGATCAAAGAGCATCATGCACTGCCAAGACACATCTGAGAGGATCTCGGTAGGAGTTTCTAAGTCTACTCCTCTAAAATATGAGCTATATGCTAAGCAAAGATTCTCAAATGTTCCATGAACCAAGCTAGCAAAAGCCAACTGTTGAGCCTGTGTACCATCCTTTAGAAAGATCCAGAACATATGATCAATCTGGACACCCAGTGTCTAGGATGTTGGGGGAGAGAGATGGATATACCCAAATCACATCCTTCAAGGCCACCTGAACAGAATTGTGCCTAAGCAACTCTTCAAAGAAACAACTCTGACGGGTAAGACCCAAAGGAGGATACTTCGGAAGCTCCTCACAGCAACTATTTCAATTGATTCCACCTCTTCAGAGCCAGTAATGAGGAACATGTTGGCGTGAGCTACCAAGCAGGAAGAGTGGTCTGGCACCCTGGCACCCTGGCCTGGGAGGAACGTATTACTACTTACTGTGGATACACTCACTTACAGAAATTCACATACTCCTTCATTCAGCAAACATTTATTTAAACACCTACTTTGTGCTAGGCTTTATCGTTGGGGCTGACGAAAACAAAAAACAAAGAAACAAAAAGGCACGGTCCCTGCCATCAATTAACTTACACCCTAATAAGGACACGGACATGAAAATAAATAGTTACAACACAATGAATGAACACCTAGAAAAAAAGATGTATACCGGAAGGAGTTACAACTTGGGTCAAGCTTACTGGGTGACTTAGGGTCAGATCATTTATACCATTTACACGAAATTAAAAAGGCGTAAGAGCCCAGAACAAGTGTCTTAACCTTCCTAGGAAAGTCAGAGGGGGCCTTCTCAAAGGAGATAATATTTAAGTTTTCCCAAAAAGCACGTAGGACCGCAAGTGTCCCAGACAGAAGAGACGGCGAACACATAAAGACAGGAGGAGGCATGGTGTATTCAAGCAACTACTAGTAAATCAGAGGCTTCCTCGGGAACCTGGCACAGTGGGGAGCTCCGCTAAACAGCACCTCCCACAAAGGAGGTGAGAAGTTATTCATAAAGCCCTGATCGCTTTTCTCCAGGGGGAAGCACGGATATTCTGGCCCAGCTTGCACAGGCCCATGTGTAACCTCTCCATAGCCCCCTTTCCTTATGTGTGCTGCATCCTCACCACACTGCTGATCCATCCTGACAGGAGCGACAGATTGCGCTCTGGTTTTCCAGGCAGTAGCCAGAGATAGGCCAAGCAGTGCTGCAGCTAGACTGGCCTCCACTTGTAACCTGGACCCCAGCCAGGGGCATATACGCTCCAAGGTCCTAGGGTGCAAACATACTTCACTGCTGCTATGTCCAACCCTTAGTCCTAAATCTCTTATTTCTGCTGACTAGAAAAGCAGCAATTGAGACACAGCCTGATATGAGGAGGCCAAAGGATCTCTGGGGATCTCCTATTAATTAACCATGGTTCTGCCATGTCTCTTAACCATTCTGGACCTCAGTTTCCACATCTTTAGAATGGATGGATTGGAGCAGGTGACTCCCAAGGTCTTTCTAGCTCTAAGATTTTCTGAGTTATTGCTACTCAGGGGACACAATGGGTAGAGGGTGTCACCATATTCACAGTTCAGCCAGACTCAGTGTGATGCAAGATTATTCTAGAACAGAGGTTGGCAAACTACAGCCCATAGGCCATATCTGGCCTGTATCCTGTTTTTGTATATCCAACAAGCTAAAAATGATTTTTACATTTTTAAAAGAGTTATAAATAAAACAAAGAAGAATATGTGACAGACCACATGTGGCTCACAAAGCCGAAGACTATCTATCTGGCCTTCTGCAGAAATAGTTTGCTGACTTTTATTCTAGAACGCCCAGAAACTCTGTATTGAAGGCCTTAGCCATTTAATATTCTATAAAACAGTGTTTCCTAACTCTGCTCGGGCTCTGAGGCAGATTAAATGTGGCCGTGCTTTCTTTATTGGGAGGTGGGTCAGTGTCTTGACCCCTAGGCTCTGGGTGGGCACTGCAATTGCTTTGTTCAACAGGACACAGGTGTCATGTACCAACCCAGTGTTGGGGTCTAGGCCTGGAGAAACTGGTCTCTAGGGACACTTCCTCTCTCTTGGGAGACTTTCTAGGAGACTTGAGTTGTATCCCTAGAAAGGTGACAGGCATGTGAAGCAAAGCCATCTTGGGCCCTTCAGACCAGCTCATCTGCTAGCTGAATATCACCAAGTGACCTTAACACCACATGGGAAAGAACTTCCCAGTCAGGCCCTGCTGAAATTCCTGACTCACAAAATCTGCATACATAATAAAATGATTGTTATTTTCAGCGTGTAGGTTTTGGAGTAGTTTGTTACACAGCAAGCGGTAACTGGAATAGGATCACAGTATGGGCTGCTTATGCAATATGGACCAGTCCCCTCCTTTGTCTTGGGTAGAGTCCTGGATCCGTATTGTAATAAGGCCCTCCAGGAGATTCATACTACCAAACAACTTTGAGAATTAATCTTCATGCTGGCTCTGTTTTGATAGCATGATTTTCCAGGATGTGCTTGGAATTATTTAAAAAAAAAAAAAAAGAAAGAAAAAAAAGCACCTGCTTTCTTCCATGGTACCACGGGATGGGGATATGGGGGCTCTAGGTATGGCCTGGATCTATTCACAGGCCACTCCCTAACATCAGTCACCTCCAAGATACCGAGTTCCCTCTTTGGACCAAACTGTATCTAAGACACTGTTGGGATTAAACTGACTATAAGATGCTCAAAGGCCAGAGCTTGGTGTTATTTGTCATTGTATCCCTTGAACCTAGAAGCATCTAGCAGGGAACAAAGTAGCTGCTTCATATATATTTATGGATTGAAAGCAAATAATAACAATTCCCATAAATTTATTGATCATTTACATCATGGTGGGATGGCACTAAACGTTTTATACAGATTGTTTCATTTAATCCTCTCAACCCCAAGAGGCAGATGTCATTAGCTTCGTCTTAGAAAGAGCAAAACCTGGGATACCTGGTGGCTCAGTTGGTTAAAGATCTGACTCCTGATTTTGGTTCAGGTCATGATCTCACAGTTCATGAGTTCGAGCCCCTCATCGGGCTCTCTGCTGTTAGCACAGAGAGATCCTCTGTCCTCCTCTCTCTCTGCCCCTCCCTACCCTCATAAACAAACAAACAAACAAACAAATAAATAAATAGCAAAACCGAAATTCAGCAGATGAATTTGCCCCAGACAGCAGATACAAAAGCTATTCAGATAGGGTCTATTTGACTTCGGAGCTCTTATCCACTGCACAGCACTTCCTCTCACAGGCCAGACATGTGGAGTCTCAGCCTCTGACGGGCTTCAGACCTGGGGGAGCCAGAGCACAAACCCATGCCTGCAACGCTGTGCACAGCAAACCGTGCAGCTCTGTCAGCAGAGTGCTGTGGGGACCCCCGAGAGCTGAACTGGTTTACTATGCTCCGGAGCAAGTAAGTACAAACCTAATGGCTTCAAAGAAACCATTTTATTAGCTCGCAGCGCTGCAGGTCAGAGGTCCTCACACGGCATGGCTGGGTTCTCTGCCCAAGGCTAACATCAAGGTGTCACCAGTCTGCTTTCTCACCTGGAACCCAGGGTCCTCTCTGAAGCTCACATGACAGTTGTGGTAGAATTCAGTGTCTTGCCGTTCTAGGCCTATGGCCCCTATTTCCTTGCTGGCTGTCAGCCACTGGCTGCCCTCAGCTCCTAGACATCACCCCATGGCCCCTCTACCTTCAAAGCCAGAAGTGGACAGTCGCCCTTGTGTTCGATCTCTCTCACACTTCAAACTCTTTAGGAGGAGCCCAGTCCCCTTTAAGGGTTCCTCTGATTAGGTCAGACTTTTCCAAGACACTCTCCTTTCCTTAGAGTCAACAGATTTGAGACCTTAATTACATCTGCGAGATCCCTTCACAGCAGCACCTACGTTAGTGTTTGCTGGAACACGTAGGAGGAGGTATGTGTGCACCTGAGGCTGGGGATCTTGGGGGCCATCTTTCATTCTGCCTAGTACAAGTGCACAGAGCAGGAGCAGATGGACAAAGAGAGGCTACCTCACAGGCGTGTCCTCATGCAAAGGCTTTATCTTTCTCTGTACTCAGAGGCCCCAGTAGAGAGGGATCCATTCTGGAACCTTAAGGCAGATAATTATATGGTGGTTTCTTAATCTGAGAGTGGAGCTTGAAGGGGAGGGAGTGCTGGCCCATAAAACAATGACTCTGCATGTTAATGTGTGGTACAAAGGTACAGAGGCTGTGAAAAGTGGTACCCCATGCTGGTTCCCTGTCTTTCTGCTCCTAATAAGGTCTCTGTGGAGAACATTCGCCCCAGAGGTGCAAGCTGGGCAGGGTCTGGGTTTGCCTTTCCTCACAGTCCTACGTTCTCTGCAGAATCTGCTGCTTTTGCAGGAGGAATTGATTACTGAATAATGAATTATCATTCTTTTTTCATTTTCCAATCCTTTTCTGAAATGTGCTGCTACTTTTCTACCTATTGAGGCTCAAAAATGGGAGGAAAAGAAAGAAGATTCTTTTTTCATCCAGAGGAGAAAAAATCCCACAATCTTATCTAACAACCCTAGCTTATTCTTGGGGATGATAGTAATAATTGCTTTAATTAATTCAATTTCTGACTTCAGAGTAATTTCATTTCTTCCTTGACTGGACAATAATGTTTCCAATGAAGCGAAGCCTCACTAGAGAATACCAGGCAGGGCGGGGCCACTTGGTCAGATCAAAGAAGTTCTTACCCTCTTGGGGGACATGAAGAGGGATCCTGGAAATAAATGTACCACTCGAGAAGAACAGAGGTGTTCCTGTGTCAGAGACCAAAGGCACGCTCACAAGTCCTCATGAGGCCATGGCGGACAGCTGCCCTCCACATCCCAGATTGTGGAAGTTCCAGACTATAAAATTTATTCTCCCAAGAAGAAGGGTGCATACAGGGGCACCACCATGAGAGGAGATCAGTGGATTAGGTCAGGCAGCCACAGGGGAGGAAGGGTAGTGTCACCCACAGACATCTGAAGGAGGAAGCTAGAGTTCTCACAGGGCAGAGCTGGCAGAAAGAGCCCGAGGGTGGCTTCGTGAAAACTGACTTGTGACCTGCGTTCAGTCCTTAACTTAATACACTCCAAAGTGAATACTCGAGAGAAGGAAAAGATAACAATCGGTTGATTCTGTGATATGACTGATTTGGAGGACCTTCTTCAACAACGAATTTCAAGTTGTAAGTCATCCGTGAAGCTCTACTACAGGGATTTCAGTATGTTTGAGAGTGTGTGTGAAGGTGTGCACGGGTGTGAGAGGGTGGATCCAAGTGTGTGAGAGTGTGTGTGAACATTGTGTGTGTGGAAATGTGTGTGAGAGTGCATGTGTGGGTGTGAGAGTGCGTCTGAGTGTGTGAGGGTATGTAAGAGTATATGTGTTTGTGAGAGTGTGTAAGAGGGTGAGTGAGTGTGTATGTGGAGTGAAGATGTAAGGGAGATTATATGTGAGTGAAAGGGTGTGTGGGTATGTGTGAGTGTTGAGAGTGGGTGTGAGTATGTGAGGGTGCATGTGAGGGTGAGTGTAAGAGACTTGCATGTGAATGAAAGGGTGTGTTCAAATGTATGTGTCAGTGTGTGTGCGTGTGTGAATATGTGAATGTGAGTGTGCAAGGGTAAATGTGTGTAAGGGTGTGAATGCACAGGAGAGTGAGTATGTGGGAGGGTATGTGTGAGGGGTGTGATGGTGAGTATGTGTATGAGAGAGAGAGAGAGAGAGGGAGAGAGGGAGAGAGGGAGAGAGAGACAAAGAGAGAAAGAAGAGAGAGAGAGTGTGTGTGTGTGTGTGTGTGTGCATAAAGGTGTGTGTGAGAGTGTGGGAGGGACAGCAGACAGGTTGCTGGAGTGACTTAACGTCTTTACTGCCAATTATTGGTGGGGAGGGAAAAAGGTGGATAGGCAGCCTTGTGATGAGGAGTTCCCTGGGGTTTGTGTGGGAGGAACGGAGCCAAAAAAAACCCCAAAAACCAAAATCCTGTTGTCCCAGAGATGGGAAGCACTGGACGGTCAAAGTCTGTTTTTAAAAACATTAATGTGTGGTATCTGGATTTCTTACTTTCTCTCATATTTACTCATCTCGAGTGTATCCCTCCTTTCCCTTATCCTAGAATTTTGTAAAATCCCCAACCAGGGAGAAAGAATGGCTCATTCATTCAACAGACATTTCTTTCAGATCCTTCCTTTGGGTGGACTTCAGTTTTCTCCTTGGCACCTACTGCCAAGTGACATTTTTACTTTTCATCTTATTCACCCTCTAGATCCTCAGCCACAATGTAAGTTCCATGAGGACAGAGTTTGTCCAGAGTTTTTCGCTACTATATCCCCACTGTATTAACAGTGCTTGATGCATAATAGATGATTTGGAAATGTTGAGCTTATGCGTAAATATGATGAATGCCTACTAATGCTCTGAACCCACTGCTAAACATCTGAGAGAAGGAAATTAATGAGAGCTCTACCCTTTCTTTAGTTCCCAGGTTGGTGGTAGGATCAGAATTGTATGCAAATGGTTGGAGTCCAGGTAATTAAGGGGCAGCAGAAGTCCATGCATAGTGATGTGAGAAGAAAGCAAGGGCAGGGCAGGGGTGCCAGGTACTGAGCCGTAACAAGCAACTTATGGGAGGCGTCACAGAAAGGGGGATGTTTGAGGTGGTCTCTAGGGATGAGCTGAGTTTGCCAGGTATAAACAGGGCTAGCAGGTGCAGGAGCAATGGAAGGGTGCTCCGTGACAAGGCACGCACACTAGAAGGTGCTGAATAAACAGAATGGCATGCTCAAGAAGCTGCAAAATCTAGTGCGCCCGGAACTGTGACTATAGATCAAAGCATGTGTGCCAGTGAACTGTGTGCCAGTTCAAGATTGGGGGTTTGGTTCTGCAGGATCCTGGGATGTTTTGTTGGTTTTTGTTTTGTTTAGTTTAAGATTTCAGGCCAATTATCAATGGGATCAAATGGGCAGTTATGGCAGAAGGTGAGCTGAGAAGGGAAAAGACTGACGGCAGAGGTGAGTTAGGAAGGTTCTGGATAGCCCTGGCAAGGCAGTGGAGGAGAGGAGTGGAGTGCATTCAACACTTAGAAAACAGAAACAATTGAACTGGGGACTGGAGACGGTGAGGGAGTGACAAGAGAGCAGGAGTCAGGAGGAATCTGAGCTTCCGGCTTGAACAGTTGGGCTAAGAACGGCACCAGAGAAGAGAGAAAAATGGGAGCAAGGTAGATAGGACATCATGTGACGTGAGTGCACACCGTTGAGGGAACCACACAGGTCTTCAAGAAATAGTTCCTGAGACTCCTGGGTGGCTCAGTCGGTTGAGCATCTGACTCTCGATTTCAGCTGAGGTCATGATCCCAGGGTCATGGGATCAAACTCCATGTAGGGCTCTGTGCGGAGCATGGAGCCTGCTTAAGATTCTCTCGCTCGCTCGCTCTCTCTCTCTCCCTCTGCCTCCTCTCCCCTACTTGCAGACATTCTCGAAAATACATTTTTAAAAAATGAAAAAAAAAAACTAAGAACTATTCCCTGACCTCAGAGTCTTCAAACACTTTAGATGTACTGTCACCTACAAACCGAACTTCCAGGAACATTATTTCCTGCCTCAATCATCAATCTGCCTTCCTCTCTGTCACCAAATTTTTCCCTCTGTCCTGCCTCCAAGCTTCACTTTTTTTCTCTGCCCATCCCGTGTACCTGTTTTGTAAAATCAGCCTTAGTGCCACATTTTGTTGCCTCCAAACTGAACACAAGCACGGCCAAAGCACCAAGGAGATGCCCCAGCTGTTTGTTGACTTGAACGACATAGAACTTAAAGATCCCAAAGAGAGAAAACTTGTCTGTAGTTTATATACTGTCTAAAACTTTCTTGGCCTGATACCTGTTAAAGAAGTTTAGGAATACCAAAAAAAATAGAAATGAAAATGAAAGCGGTGGTTTCTTCTGCTTAGGGGAGACCTGGCCCCTCTCCATGCTTAGTTTATTCATCTGACTACCATTGGATCCAGCATTCTAGGCAAGTTGGCAGCCCCACAGTGGTTTAAGAAGCTTTGTTAAAGGGGCACCTGGGTGGCTCAGTGAGCTGAGCATCAGACTTTGGCTCAGGTCATGATCTCGTGGTTCGTGAGTTCGAGCCCTGCACCAAACTCTCTGCTGTCAGCGCGGAGCCCACTTTGGATCCTCTGTCCCCCTCTCTCTGCCCCTCTCCCACTTGTGTGCTCTCCCCCTCTCTCCCCAAAATAAATAAACATTAAAAAAAAAACTTTGTTAAGGATGAGGGGAGATGAGATGGCATCATTCTCCAGCTTCAGTCAGGGACCTCCAGAAAGGACAAGTAATAGTCAAACTTGGAGACTAGGGGAACGGGTGGGGGCAGCTTCCCTGAAAAGTGGCCAGGCAGGCTCAGCCGTGACAGCAGGGCACATGACTCCTTCCTAAGTCACAGGAGGCTCCAACTGAGAGAGAGACTGTCTTTTCAGATGGTCCATTACTGGAGGATTACAATTAAAAAAAATTAACTAGCCCCCTTATGAGAGGGACCAGATTGAAGACAATATGCTGCTTTGTTTTCCTAGTTTTCTCCCATTGCAAACAAGGCTCTAAAAATGCTATGCAGAACTAAGCCATGAATCATGCAGGAGAGTGCAGTGAAGTCCAGATGAAGGAGAGGCCGCTGTAGCAAGTTGCCAAACAGCCACAGCAAGGGTGCTCATTGGCAGGAGCTGAAGGGTAAAAAGACTTGTGGCAGGAGTGATAGAAGCATGAGGAAAGACGAGGAAAAGAAATCTGAGGACTGAGGAAACTGGGGTGGAGGCATCTGGTTGAAGGCCCAAGCAGAGGGGCCAAGAACTTCATTCTGTGAATTGAGAAGTAGCCCTGTGACAGGTCCCGGAACATGGTGGATTGGTGCCTGGAAGGGTGTGGAGAGCTTCTTGCAGTCATAGGTCAAGTCACTTTCTGTCACCCCCAGCCTTTCCTTCTGGCACCTAGATCATTAGAGTCATAGAGATGAGCAGTGATCTCAGTCTTCTGACTCAGCCATCACAAAAACAACACTGTAGGGTGCCCAGGCAGGCCATATAAGTGAGTGCGCTCAGCCAGGTACAGGAAAAACCATCTGGATCTCTCCATAGATGGAAACACGGACAAAGACAAGTATTTCTCTACCATCAGGAAATCTGCAGTGTGACAGGATGATAAAGGGCTACTTGCACTCAGTCTCAGTGTCAGAAGCTACTAGGGTGTGGTGGGAGAGGTGGCAAGCCAGATGGCTCATTCTAATGGTGGGGCCACACTTCCTAAAACCCACTGGCAATAAAGAAGACCGAGTGCCCTATGGCTGGCACAGATGACTTTCACAAGAAGCCACACTAATTTTGACATGATGTCTGCCAATGTTTAAATATTCAGATTTTTTAAAGACACAAAGTATTCAACTTGTATGTAGTCTATTTAAAATCTCTTATCTGCTCCAATATTCTCTCATTGTATAAATGAGGAAACTGAGGCCCACAGAGAAGTGAGGTCCTGCCCTCTGCTACACTGTGAGCTGGGGACAAGACTACACCTGGAGTTAGCCACCACCCCCCCCCCCCCCCCGTCCAGGCCCCCCTCCACCTCCCATTGTTCTAGACTGCTTCTCTGGGAGCCTTATCCTCCCCTCCGAGAAGCTGTCCCAGCCTCTTCCACTGCTCCTTGGCTGTCAGCAGCATCCCTGCAGCACCCCACTTGGGAAGCACCCTGCCCACTGCACATATTTCACCTGCCAAAAGAAAACAAACCCAATACCTCATCCCTTCCTTTTGGACCTGTACTGCATTGACCTGGAGAGCCCCACCCCCACCCCCCGCCCAGGTATGTTCATATCCTAATCCCCAGAACCTGTGAATGCTACAAATGCTAGCTTTTTTGATCTTTGCAGATGTGGTTAAGTTAAAGCAGTTGAGATGAGGTCATTCTGGGTTATCCAGGTGGGCCCTAACCCAATGACCAGTGTCCTTACCAGGGGGAGGCAGAAGGAGATCACACAGACAAAAGAGGAGAAAAAAATGTGACCAAAGAGGCAGGGACTGGAGTGATGCGGCAAGAAATTAAAAAATGCCAGTAGCCACCAGAAGCTGGATGAGCCAAGAATGAATTTCCCCCACGGCCCCCAGAGAAGGATGGCCCTGCCAATACCTCGGCTTCGGGCTCTGGCCTCCGGAACTGTGAGAGAATAAACCGTGTTGTTTTAAACCACCTAGTCTATGGTAATATAGCAGTCCCAGGAAACCTATACAGGACCCTTCCTTCTGCTGGGGAGTAGGCATTTCCCGCGAGACTAAGAGCAGTAATGACTACCATTTGCTGAATGCTTCAGCTATGTACCAGGTCCGCAGATTTTCCCAATCCTCACACCACTCTATTACATGACGTTTTCTCCTCTCCTGCCCTCTTTCCCACCTAGGATACAAACAGGGAAACCGAGGCACTCTGAAGTCACACGGCTCTAAAGCAGCAGTGCCAAGATCTGAAGCCCACGCTCCTCACTCTCACCACCTTACCCCTCTGGGACTCCCGAGAGTAAGCTCTTATAACGTAACAGTGAACTCCCAAAGCTCCAGGGTGGAACCCAATGGTGGACATTTCCACTGTCGGAACAGATCAGTGCAGACTCTTTCTTTGGACAATGGCCAAGTTCCTTAGATTTAAGATGTTATATTAAATTATGCCAATATCAAAGAAAGAGTTGTGCCTGCTGCATAGATCTGTGGGCAACGGCACATCACTTTCAGATGCAGGCATTGCTAGACTGTACCAGAAGATGAACCACCACGAGGAACATCCCTGACTGTTCACACATTGATAATTTTGTTTCTTCAGACCTTTGGGAACAACCACCACACAAATGCATAGTCAGGAAACAATGACTTCACACTCATAGAGCACAGGCAAATCACAGGTTGACGAAAAATGGAATAGGTTTTACTAGAGAAAAAGGGAGGTACCTGGAACTGTATGATGTTTAAGTAACTAGAAATATTTTGAGGAGTTGATTTTAATCCAGAGGTTAAGACCTAACTATGGATTTTAAATAGTAATCTTGAGTACTTAGACAATTGAAGTCAATCTCTTTGGGCTTCAATTTGAAAATCTGTAAAATCTAAGGATAGAAATAATGTGTACATATCATATGGACCAGTATGTGGCACATATTTGATTCTCAATGAACAACAGATAATTAAATTATCATTATAGTTGTTGCTAATTGTCCTTGGCTCATCCCCTGTTTTATGATACAAACTTTTAACTCAAATATTCTGTAAGAGGATATCACAAAAATGATCCAATCACCAGTTTAATTTCTCTTTTTAGAGTTATATAAAAAATTGTAATTCCATACCAGAAATAAGCACCCTTTCAAATTATTCTCTAAAATAACTTGTTGCAAGCATACATAAATTCACTCCACGTATAATATTCTTTCAATTGACTTAGAGATGTGAAGGCAGACTTGTTAGAGGAAAAAAAAAATCTATAAAGGCTATACTCATTCATCCACCAGATATTTATGGAGGAATGTCTCCAGAATCAATTGCCCTAAGAGCTAAAATGCTGTAGGATTATACACAGAAAACACAGTGGAGTTTGCTAATGAAAAAATTAAGTGTAAACTCAAAAGAGGGAGAATTCCTTTCCAATATGACGTGGAATTGTGGGAGATGGGAAATAAATAATAGCAAGGACAGCAAGGCATAAGGAGAAGCTCTAAGAAGGAGGTAGTCTTCTAGTGGAGTGTTAAAGGAAAAATCAGATTTTGACATGGGGGGGCAATGGTTTTCTAGACAAAAAGATGAAGACTGAAAATTTCTACGTGCCTGTGGCAAGCAGCAAATGAGTGTTCTGATGGAACAAAGGAATGAATATTTGATTTTATATTGGAAAGATAGATAGTAGAGACCTCAAATATGGCCAGAGCATTTTGAACCTTACTTGTTAGATAGTGAATGTCCTTAACATCCTTAATAGAGGAGAGATATAATCAGAAATGGGGATTTTGTAACTTAGGTGTGTAGTCTGTGCTAGTGGGAATAGATACAGAGAGACTAGTTAGGAGGCTAGGTGATAATCTATGTGAGAGGAGAATGAATAATCAACTAGGGGCACGAGTGGGATGGGAAGGGAGTAAAGACAAAAAGGAGTCAGCCAAAGGACAATAAACTGTTTGGATGCGGTGGGGTGAGGCGGGGAGTTAAAGATGACTCAGAATTTTAGATCTAAATGCCTGAGAAAATCTCATAGTAATCTGAATAAGGAGCACAGAGCAAAGGGCAGACTTTTCTGGAAGAAATGATATGCTTAATTTGGGATGCATGCAGATGTCCACCATGCAAATGCAAAACAAAAATAAAAAACAAAATACCTTTAGTTTAGAAGAAAGTTTGGCTCTGGAGATTGAGAAGGGGAGAGTCCTTAGGGTGAATTGTTGATAATCTGGAGAAAGCTTCAGATGACTAAAGGAGAACATAAAGAGAAAGAAAAAAACGAGACAAGAATAATCACTGGAGAACAGCATCTAATTTCATGGGGTTTGGAGTAAAATGGCATCCAGAGAAAGAACAATCTGAGAGGTAGGAGGAAAATAAAATTGGTCCCATGTCTCTAGAGTTTTTGACAGTCAAGAAGGTACAGATACTTTAGAGACTAAGATCTTGGAGAAAGCTGTGCTTTTTGCCAATGCTGGTTGTCTGGAATGCGCACCTTGCCCCCACCCGTCTCCATGTAGCCAATTCCAATTTATCCATGAGGCTCACTATAAATGCCGCCTCCTCTGTGAAGTCATCCTAGGCCATTTCCTAAGAAAAGATAGTTCTGTTCTCCCTCTGCTGTAGGCATTCTCACTTTACACTACCACTGCTTTTAGTCACGTGGTCACATGGTAGACATTCTTTAAGTGGGTGCCAGGGCTAGTACTGAAGGCATAAGAGAAGGGCCTAGTTTTGCTCAGCAGGAATGATACTTTTCTTCTAAGGCAGACCGGAAGGAAAGACCTCTTGGCTCAGTACCTAGGACCTACAGGTTTCCCAATGACTTCAAAATTATTTGAGATCCCAAAAATAAAAACAAAACAAAAAAACACCTCCAAAATTTGAAAACAAATGTGAAAGGCAAAAATAAATGTTTAAATATCTATAAAAGTTGTTATCTCAAATGTTCAGCCATAAGTCTTCTATAATCACAAACAAATGTGATTTAATGTGGTATTTGGGTGCATTAAATACATGCATAATATACAAACAGGCTTAATATGGTTTGAGGTGATGCATCCAACAGTATGCCCAGAACCCAGGAAGACGTCAGACCATCCTGAGAGAAGCCCTTTGGAGGAATTTTGAAGTAGAAATGAGGGAAGAAACAACACATATTTTACAAGTCTTCTATGTTGGCCACTTTATTTCACATACATCACTAAAATAAAGGCATGAGGTTCTGGTAAAGACAGAGAAAACAATCCTCTAAAAATGTTCTATCCCTCGAGCCTGGTTATTACCTTCGACGCATCCTTGTAACACCTGTAGCAGTAACTGACATGGAGGCAGGTCTACCTTGACCTTTAGGAATGGAGCCCATTCATCAAGTGCCCTAGCAGTCTAGTGATCTCAGTCCAAACCCCACAAATAACCGTCTAATTGTTATAAAAATGTTTAAATTATTAATAAACACATATAGGAAAGCAAGCTCTCAACATCCCACAAAGAATAATTATGATGGTTTTAGAAACAAGCTATGACTTGCCAGAAAACTTGCTAGGCAACTTCCAGTCCATAGCAAATCTATATACTTAGTTTTGTTATCTTTATAAAGTATATTAACAAAATAATAGCAATAAGGCTCTGAAAAGATGTAATTCCTATATGAAGCCCTAAGAGGCTTTTTATGGAGTGAAGCAATCAGAGGAAGGTAAGCAGTGGCTTTTCCCTTAAAAAAATTTCAGTGGAGTTTTTTTTATTAATTTCAGATTTAAAAATTATTAAAAATGAGACTACATGTACAAAATATAATCTCATTTATGAAAATGACAGCCTAAAATCCTATTTCAAACCCAATTTTCAATACATGGAAGTTGTTCCTGAGCATCTGAGTCATATTAGGATATTCTTGTTAAAATTACCATAGTCTGTGGAGAAAATTAACTTTCTGAAGTATCCCATAGGTGCCAAAGTTATAAGCTTTTTTAAAATTAACATTCAGTTTTCTGAAATATATTGCTGGGTCTTCCTAGGACTGTGGCTTTAAATAAAATAGGCATCACATGTATTAAATGTATACAAATTTGAACTGTACACAGTTTTCAATACAACTATGGTAAAATAATTTTATCTTAATGTATCCAACATTATATCAATCTTTTTACATATGCATCTTTCTCTCTGGTTATTTAAAATGAAATGGCTCACAGGTGTTTTATTAATGTTTCTCTGAGAAAAGAAAGGCAGTTCTTTTCTGCCACATTATTTTCAAATTTTCATCATGAAATCGCATCTATGAAAAGTAGCCATGGAGGTGGGGAGGGGTGAATGTTACGAGAAACCAAAGTGAAGAGGCAAAAAAAAAGTCAGAACCCAATGATCATTTCGAGGGGCAGATACAAGGCCAGGCTAAATTTTTTGAGTAATCAAGCATAATCTTAACCTCTTATGTGTTGTTCTGGATATAAAGATGTGGCTTGGAATTATCTCCCTTCCCTGAAACCACACCAGAGCATCAAGAATATATGTCAGCTTCCTCTAACTGCTGTGGAGTTGGCAAAGAGGCAGGAATCATGTGGAGTGACAGGGAGAGTCAGCCTGGCAGGTCCTAATTGCCCTATTTGCTCTTTAATGGTTCTCTCTGCTGACTTCCGTTTTGTAGAACTTCTGTTAATGATCAACAGGCTATATGTACAAGGTCCTTACTGTGCATTTAAAACTTTTTAGACTACTTATAGCCACTTGCACATTTGGGAAGAATTCCATTTGCAGAGACCAAGCTATTACATTAGTTGAGCGAATATACATTTTAAGGAATGCATGTTAATGAGACCAAGTGAAATCTGGTCATTTGAACAACTGACCAGGCATGCAAATGCTCGGGCTCTGTGTACAAAAGGAAGTTCAGGATTGGGTTGTTGATTTGCATAATCGAAATAATTCCCTTTGTCCTTTTCTTCACTCTGACCATAAAACTTGCCAGACCATGGAGGAGGGTCTGCATGTCAATCAGAATGATGACACACTGGAAGCCTTCTTCTGCCCCAGATTTCAGGTAATCTGGTTACCTGCTCTGTAGTGGGAAGAGAGTGCCTGGTATGTTAGACCAATTGAAAATGTTCTCCTGTGTTCAGATCAGGGAAAGAGAGAGAGTCAGAGTCATCACTTGCCACAGTCCTGAATTCTGGAATATGCTGGCTTAGTTCAGAGAAAGGGTACAGAAGGGAGATAAAAAGAGTGGACGGGGTGGGAATTAGGAGAACAGGTTTTCAATCTAGGCCTTGTGGCTCCTTAGTTGCATAACACTGATCAATCATGTCCCCTCTCCAGCCCTCAAAAGACCCCAGGTAGAATGACCAGGGGAGCTAGGGTGAGGCATAGGGAAGAAATCTGGGTCAGATGGTAAAACGACTTCTGGAAGCTCAAAGGTGACCAAGTTCATCAGAGCAGGTTTGGGAAACCATGCTCAGGTTGGATGGAACACATGAAAAGACCATCTTTATATGACAAAATAAATGGCCGTTTTATATGGTTAAATTCAGCTATAAGGTGTCTATTTTGCTGGAGTGTCCTAACTAGGTATCCTCCTCAGTAAAAGGGTCTGGTGGGAGTGGCTGTTTGGAGAGGTCTTACAGGTACTGATGCCAATCCCTTTCAAAACATTCAATTACCTCCTCAAATGTTGGCTTTAAAGAGCAAGTTTACAGGTAAAAACAAAACAGGTATATCATTTGACACTTAAGAACTGCTTCAAAATATTTAATCTGATTGAGTCCTTACAGTCCTATCAGGAAATAAACCTTATCATATCTTGGCTCCCACCCTGTGGCACCACCCTATTTATTCCCCATGCATGGTCCATTCTTTTTCTAACTTCCTAATTGGCTTTTCTGTGTTGACTACTTGTTCAAGGGTATTTCTCAAGGTTCAAGCCTCATTTTTTCCTCTTTTCTACTCCAGAGACGTCATTCTTTTTTTTTTAATTTTAAAGAAATAGCGCACATGAGTGTGAGTGGGGGAGGGGCAGAAGGTGAGAGAGAGAGATGGGGGGGGGAGAGAGGGAGAGAGAGAGAGAGAGAGAGAGAGAGAGAGAGAGCGAGTGCACCTCAAGCAGGCTCCATGCTCAGCACTGAGCCTGACATGGGGCTTGATTCCATGAGCTGGGATTGAAAGAGCGGACCTAGACCGGCCGACTCCATTTTGTTCTGTGTCCTCCATCTTGAGTGACTATGTCCCCGACATAGCCCCCTTTCCGGAAAAACCGCAGAAAGAAATTCCCGCTCAAACCTCAGACCATGCCTCCTCCCCTTGAATAACTTCCCGCTCACCCTTCAAACTTCCCGTTCAACCCATGCCCGGCAACCTGCGCAACGGGACTCTGATCCTTCTTCAGCCAATCGGCTAAGGCCACGACCATCACCCCCCCAACTCCCCCTAGACCCCTATAAAAACTTTGTGCTTTTGAAACACGCTCTCTCTCTCCGGCATCTCACCGCTGCCTTGGTGCAGGTAGGGGATTGAGCTCAAGCTAGCTCAAATAAATAGGCTCTTTGCTTTTGCATCGGACTCGGCTCCCTGGTGACCTTTGGGGATCACGAATTCTGGGCATAACAGGATCATGACTTGAGCCAAAATCAAGAGTGGGGCACTCAACCGACTGAGTCACCCAGGTGCCCCATCATTCATTTTCACATGACCTTCACATTTTTATCTCCTACCTGGACCTTTTCCCTAAAATCTATTTCTACCATTCAAACTGCCCACCAGACACTTAGTACTTAATTTTCCAGCATTGTCTCCAACTCAACAACTTTCTAGCTAATTCATCATTATCTTATCCCTCTTCCCTTCATCCCTTGTGGCTCCTCCTTCTGACTTTCCACTTCTGTTAATAACATCATCATTCTCCCACTTACCTAAGTGCAATGTTTCCATCATCTTGACCTCTTTCTCTCTTGTCCTCCACATTTCATCAGTTATCAAGGCCTTCTGATTATTGTTTCATAATTTCCCTCAGCCATTGGTGTCACGGAATGAAGGCAGGAACTGGATAATTCACCCATTATTACCTGAAGACACTGTTACCTCACTAGCCTAAGGAACGCTCAGATAATTTCCTCCATGTTCCATGGCATTTGTGCCTTAGACTTTCCCCTTTGAGTGCTAAGAATTCAAGATCATCAGATGAAAACCAAGCAAACAAAGCTTCCCTGAGGGTGTGTGGCTTATGATTGCTAGGTTGGGGAACTGAGGTAGAAAGGGGCTTTTGTACAGATTACTTAGGGGATCCAAACTTTAAATCTGCAATACTAAATAAATGGAAAACCAAGGAATTTCAAGGAAGAGTAGAAAACTCTACAGAAGAAGATAGATTTGGCCCTGAGATCCCAATTTGCTGCAATTTCAAATATTATTTTAGCCCTCAGGACAAAGAAAGTGATACATTGTAAATGTCAAAAAAAAAAACACAAAACTACACCATTTTCTTTTCTATTTCTTCTTTCTAAGCAGAGGTATAGGTACAATTTACTGCTTCAGACTGGGCTGATGGGGAAAATAAAGTAAAATTTTACATAAGTAATCTCAGTTAATTAGATGACTGGGGACATAGTACAAATATGACCATGGACACAATGGAGAAAAAGTGGGCACCATGTAGATGCTTAACACCTTTAGGTTTCAGTAATTTGTTGTAAAATTATTACAATAATCAAGTATGCCTACAGTGCATGTAAAGATTATAAGGAGAGACTAAATAGGTAGACAAAAGGACTAAGCATATTGACGTGTACATTAGAGAAAGCAATGATGTGTAAGTTATCATAACCATGTATGCCCAAGCAACGATTACTGCCTTCATACCCTGGCATGTTATTTACAAAGAGACAATAAAGCACAGAGGTTCAAAGAAGAAAAATTCATTCTGGACAGATTTGGATTTGAGTGTTTTCTTCTGCAAATTACCATGTTACTTAATTTTTAGACTTTAATTTCTTTATTTCTATAAAATGGGAATTAATTATGATGTCTACTTCACAGGCTGTGAGGATTTAATGAAATGATGCATGGAAAGCACTTAGTTTTAGTAAACTTTAGTAAGAAAGAGAACAATTACTCAGAGTTTTTATTACCATTAGCATTCTGTTTTCATGTAAATATGCATCAAGAAATCAAGTCAAGCTGTGGACAGTGCTGTTGCTTTAGGCAAATCCTTGTACTTCTTAATCTAGAATCATGGATACATAAGTGGAATATAGGTAGATGCTGGTGCATGTTGCTTGGTGAATTGGTAATAGTCTTAGGAGATGAGTTTAGAGCTCTTTTGTCCTTAAGCACAATAATTTAGTGTGCTTGAACATCCTACAACACATTTTAGCAAATTATCATCCATTTTGGCATATTACCCTGCCGAGTGCTTTAATGAAAGCATGATGTTTGTCAGCTCTAAACCTTAGTGTGAGTCTCCTTTGAGCCAGAGAGCCATGGTTGGTATCTAGGCAGAGGCAGATCTCCCTAACATCTTCTGTATGAATGGCACAGTGGTTCCCAAGGAGAAGAGAGGAAGATGAATATCTCAACACAACCTACTTGAATTGTTACAGAAGCAGTTCAAAGGGCACCCCAAAGGGAAACAGGTATTCCAGGAGGGAGGGAGGGAAGGAGGAAGGGAGGGAGAGAGAGAGAGAGAAAGAAAGAAGGAAGAAGAAGAAAGAGAGGAGAGAGAGAGAGAGAAGGAAAGGGGGAGAGGAGGGCATTCTATGTTTCCTTCTAGTGAGATGGAAGGAATGGAAGATTCTCTTTTCAGGGACAGCATTATGACATCAAAATATTAATCATCTGACACTGTACACAAGGTGTTGGAGGGGAGAGCATGAAACCTTAGTCTTTCACGAGGAATAGGCTTAAAAAAGTTTCAAGGATTTTTTTGCAAATTATAAATACACTTATTATTATTTATTGCAGAGATCAGCCTTCATTAAAGTTAAATGCACAGTTAATGGGCTACTTTGTGCTTTATCTTTTGCACCCTCATTAAAGTTGAGGGTAGGCACATGCATTCCCTTAAGTATGCTAGAAGGAAAAATGATTTCAGTTTTTTTGTATTGTTGCTTCTGTTGTTTCATTAGTAGCCAATTAATTGTTCCTAATGAATTATCAAAGGCACTAACAATATCTGGGTTCTTCTTTTCCACTAACTAGCTCAACTATAGAAAACTTAGTATTTTCTGGGAAGTTTTTTTTTTTTTTTAACCCATTTCTTCTGAACTCTATTGAACTCAAAGGGATTCCTCCCACACTCCAAGAACAGCTAGAAGAAGGAGGGAAGAGAAGGTCAGAAGAGCACAGGGGTGGTAACAGCTCTCCTGAGCCTCAACCCAATGCCAGAGAAGGAGCTCCAGTAAGTAAATCAAGTCAACACCACCCCTCCCATTCCTCTGCCCTTTTATATGCAACTGTTAAATTAGCTTTAAGTTCCCTGAGGGTAGGAATAAGGTCTACTTTCCAACTGTGTTCAGGATCTAGCACCTTACTTAATGTTAAATAACAACAATGCATTTTAATTGGCCTACTTTCAGAGCACCAGATCAAATTATTCTAATTAATTGGTTGATCTCATATTTCACTTATATTGTCAGGTTATTATTTTTCCCTTTAGGGCTCAAGACACCACTGACAGTTCAAATACTTCTTCATTAATTACCATGTCTTAGATTCCATATAATCTTATTATAATTATTTTGATATCACATTTATTGGGGACCAACATGTATTAGGAGCAATTAAGAACAGAGAATTAGTTTCAACTTTTCCCACCTATATGCACACCGAGTTGATGCTCAAAATCTGATAGAAGGTATACTTGGCTTGGCAGATGAGAGGCCTCAATTAGGTTTAATTGGGCAGACATGAAATCAGTTTCGAGAAAGTGATCGATAAACATTTTATAACGTTGGATCAAGTTTCTTTTTCAGCAGCTAAACATTTCTTGTTAACTGGCTCATCTTTTCTTCCTTGGGTTGCTGTGATACCCAACTGAGCCAAGCCCTACACTATAAGGGGGAACTAGGCAAACCAGTAGTTTTCAAGAGAAAGGGAGGCAGGAGAGAAAAGGGTTTGAAAATCAGCACAAGACCTTTACAGGGTTAAAGGACTCTGTGTGTTTAGTCTGGAGAACGGATGTGAATATTTAAGCCATGTGAATATTTAAATGAACTTCCATGGACAGGAAATGGGTTAACTGCATATAACAGAACAAAGTCAATGGGTTGGTGTGGCAGAGAAAGAAACTTTTGCACAATAGAAGAAAAACTAAACAAACTTTGGAATCATATATACACTGGGTACCCTAATACAGATAGTACCTTGTCACTCTTAAAAAGATACTAAAGACGCTAGATTTTTTTAATTCAAAAATAATTATGAATGCCTAATACACGAGACACGTTTATAAATAGACATGAATGGGGGCGCCTGGGTGGCGCAGTCGGTTAAGCGTCCGACTTCAGCCAGGTCACGATCTCACGGTCCGTGAGTTCGAGCCCCGCGTCAGGTTCTGGGCTGATGGCTCGGAGCCTGGAGCCTGTTTCCGATTCTGTGTCTCCCTCTCTCTCTGCCCCTCCCCCGTTCATGCTCTGTCTCTCTCTGTCCCAAAAATAAATAAAAAACGTTGAAAAAAAAAAAATTTAAATAGACATGAATGGAGGTGGGGCACTTGGATGGCTCAGTTGGCTAAGTGTTGGGCTCTTGATTTTGGCTCAGGTCATGATCTCACCCATTGTGGGTTCAAGCCCCACTTCAGCCTCTGAACTGTCAGTGTGGAGCCTGCTTGGGATTCTCTCTTTCCCCCCCTCTCTCTCTCTGCCCCTTGCCTGCCTCTTTCTCTCTCTCTCTCTCTCTCTCTCTCTCACACACACACACACACACACACACACACAAAAGTAATAAACTTAAAAAAACAGATATGAACAAATCAAACTACAGGCTGCCAAGGAGCTTGGATTTTAGTGTGTGTTGTGGTGTGTGCGACGGGGGGGGGGGGCAGTTTGAGGACAGTACACAACATAAGCAGTCAAAGCACTTTTCCTTAGATAGAGGTATATGTTATGCCAGGAGGTCAGGGGAGTAAGGTCAGAGAGCCTGTGCAGGTCTAAGCATGTCAGTGATTTATGGAACGGGGTAGAGTTGGGATTTTAAACTAAGTGCAAAGAGGACCTTTGGAGGGTTTTAAGCAGAGAAGACACGATTTGAATTCTGTTTCTGAAAGACCACTCTGCCAGTTGTGTGGAGAAGGAATTAAGGAGGAGGAGAAGAATGGAAGCAGGGGCACCTGCGAGGAGACCACTGGTTGTGACAGGTGAGACGTGGTGGACAGATCTGGGGAAAGTTCGGGCAGCAGAGGTGCTGCTAGACAAGAAGGAACAGATGAGAGAACGGCGGGAGGGTGGCTCCCACCTCCAAGGAATGCTTGAACCAGGAATTCGGGTTTTAAGTGGGAGGTTGGAGATAAAGGTCTCTGAAGGCCCCTTCAACCCTGAAGTTGTGTAATGTTGTGGTAAATTTCAGGTGTGGCCACTCTAGATCCTCCATTTAATCTTTCTGCTAATGCAGGAGCACTTGGCGAGCACCAGCATTGATGTGGGGACGAGAGAGGGCACGGCGTCTCTGAAGGCAGAGATGTCCTACTGCTTTCCTCACTCCTGTACTTCCAGTGCCTGTGACTGTGCCTGGCGAATAACTAGTCTTTGGTGAGCGAACGAATAAAAAGATGAGAAGTGTATACATTGTTTACACCTGTAGTTGGCATTCAAACTAATTCATTCCTGGGGCGCCTGGGGGGCTCAGTCGGTTGGGCGTCCGACTTCGGCTCAGGTCATGATCTTGCGGTCCGTGAGTTCGAGCCCTGCATCGGGCTCTGGGCTGACAGCTCAGAGCCTGGAGCCTGTTTTGGATTCTGTGTCTCCCTCTCTCTCTGCCCCTCCCCTGTTCATGCTCTGTCTCTCTCTGTCTCAAAAATAAATAAATGTTAAAAAAAAAAAATTAAAAAAAAAACTAATTCATTCCTATTCAATCCACCTTGCTCTTACTGTGATGTAAGAGTTGTACTTGGCATCAACATAAAGAATAAATAGCTGCTTACTTACGTGTGCAGGTTTTCGAAGAATAGCAGTTAAGGTGGGTCAGAATGCTCTCCTCTCTCAAACTCATGGGTCTTGAACTTGTCTTTTCTTGTAGACATATGCCACGTCTTCCAAATGAAGAAATGCTATAAAAACAGAAACAAATAACAAGCTGACATTCAGCAAAACCACTTGAATAGTGTTTGTGCTTGAAGGACATGTGTGCTACATGGACACTAGGGAAGGTTTTCACCAAATTGTACTGTTAGCCATAGAGCCCAGCTCTGAGCAGGCCCTCAGTAAATGTCAGTGGATTCCCAAAGTCTAAGTTCATTGAGGGCGAGAACATGTATCAAGTGTGGTTCTTCAGTCTACCTGGAAGAGATTCAGCTCTGCTTAGGAAGTCCCCTGTTCTTATGATTCTCATTGGAATTAGACTATCACATCAAAATCTCCACATACCTGCCTTCAAATCACTCTAGATAAATTGCTTCCTGGCTTTTTGTTTTTGTCTTCATTCAATGTATAACTACCTGGTAGGTTCTAAAGACCCAACAGTGACCCCTCTAGGGGTTTTCTCTGCCTGCTCTTCCCTTTCCCTCCTATCACTCTTTGGACTGTTTCCTTTGTTTTACCTAATTCACAGAGTTGATTGCCTCTCTTGTATCATGAGGCAGAGGGAAAAACAATGATGAGGACCCAACACTAACTGGAACCTGCAACAAACAGAAGTTGTTGCCAAGGCAACCCAACCAGAGATTCCTGCATCCAGCCATCACAGGGTGGGGGGGAGTTTGGGATGAGATCACTTGAGGGGCAGGGGGACCTTTCAGGAAAAAAGCTGACCTGATAAAGGAACCAAGCAGTTGTCATTCCAAGTGATGTCTTTTTCCTTTTTCCCTTTCTCAATAAAGAGAAGAACTTGCAAAAGCCTTGAAAGATAAGCAGGCTGAGTAAACTAGGTGGGATTTCAAAGGCTCCTGTTCAATTAATCTGACTGCAGCTAGATCAGAACAGTTGTGCTCCTGGGTACAAGCATAGGGGAGACATTAGGGCAAGGAAACAGAAGGAAAGGGGACAAGGCATTAAACACACTTCTGAACCACTGTGTACGCTATAATAGGAGTGATCGCCTTTATTTATACAATGCCTTTTGTCCAGGATCCTGCGAGCACAGCACAGACATTACCTCCCTGGGCTTCCAAACACCTCTGTGAGCTGAGGATCAAGGACAGGGATTATTTTACAGATGGGAAAACTGGCACTCAAAAACCGCATATGTGCCAAGACCCCTTCACAAGATAGCGGCACAGCCAGAAACAGGATGCAGGTAAAAATAATGACAATCATTTTTTTTAATTGCTTCTTAACATCGTCCCTGCTGGATCGAGATCTATTTCACAAAATTGACTTTAAAGGGCCAAAGTCTCTTCCCTCCCTATCCTGGTGAGGCTGCATGCTCAGAATGTAGTTGTTTAAGCCCCTGACACATGGACTGAAGGGGGTCCCCGATGGGCTTGTGGACTCCAGTCGTCACATTAAAATGCTCCTGGACAGCGCTGCAACCGCACTAGACCTCGTTCTCCTGCCCTTTTAGGGGATTCATTTTGGCACCTTTCTGCCCTGTGCATTCTCTAACGGGGAATCTTCATCAATCAAACAAATGTTTATTGATTGCCTACCATGTTCAGCCCTGGTGCTATGAATGAATAGCAAATGTTACCTATAGTACTTACCTGCAAAAACGATCGTGTATACCACAGAGCCTTCTACAGAAGATGGAAGGGAAACACAGAGGAAACAAGGAATAAAGGAACAGAAAATAAACTGTTAAGATACCACAGACCAAATGGTGGTAGCAGGTGTGGCACGATTCTGAGAAAAGCATAGTATGGTGACCTGAAGTCAGAGGAGGCTTGACCAAGGAAGGCCTCTTGAGCCACTTGCTAGAGATTTGGTCTGTGAGCGGAAGGAGGTGGTGCCTCTATGAAACAGACCTCCACACACACCCTCTACACGTGCTCCACAGATAAGGACCTAGCATGCTATATTGTGAATATTTTTTGATTTACCCTGGCAACCTAACTCCTTCCTTGGACTGGGTCCTCCTGAGCAGAGACCGTGCTCTATTCTTCTCTGTATCCCGGTGCTTAGCTCTGTGCCTGGCACATAGTAGGTGATCCGTAAACCTATGATAAGTGAGTAGATGGGTGAATCAGTGAATCAAAAATGTCCTGATGACAACAGCAACAACAATGATATCTAATGCTAGTTTTCATGCAGCAAGAATTCACAGCTAATGTTAAATAAATAAATGATAATTCTAAGTTCCCACAGAGTACAGTAGGCTGTGATTTGGGAGGTGGTTGGATCTTGGCTCAGCCACTTACTATCCTTATGGCCTTAGGACAAGGCTCCAGATCTCTGTTTCTTCACTTATAAAATATGAATGAAATAATTATATTTACCTCACTGGCTGTGGTAAGGTTGAAATTAAATAATGCATGCAAAAATGCTTTGTAAAGTGTAAATCAGCATATGAGTCCCAGTCATTATTGCCATCAATAGCGTAATTTAGCATACCATTAATTTATGTCACCCATTACATACGTTTCCCACCGAAGTACTATTGTAAATCATAGGCCTTTTAAGGCTGAAATGTCCTAATCTGAAGATAAATAAGGCAAAGTTGACATAAAATAATTTCTCCCAAGGTCCAACAGGCAAGACTAGAGCTAGTCTAGTCTAGCAGACTCCTGACCTGTGCTCCCTCCACAAAGCAGCTCTGAGAAGCCCCCCTGAGCAGATTAGTCTCATAAAGACGGAAACTAAGTGGCTGCCTTTCTCCCTTCTTTGTTCTCATCATTCAGTGTCACCACATCAAAACAGAACTGGACACATTCCTGCAGTCACTTCTCGTCTCTACCCTCACTGAAGGCCAGATGCTACATCTCCTTCCTGAAGCTGTGGCAACGCGTGGCCAGCCTCCCAGCTCCAGTCCTACTCCCCACCTCCCATCTGGGCTCTGATGTTAAGTCATCTTTCTCAAGCACCATGTGAGCCCATCTCAGACACTTCAAAAGCCTCCGGTTGCTTCTTTTCCTAAAAGCCCCCTTCATGAGGTTTGAACCTCTTATCACAGCCCTTCCCACTCTCACAGAGCCTCTTGGTTGGAGGCTGGGATGACTTCCATTATCACTATCTACCAAGCCCCCACTAGATCCTCGGTACAAATTTATTAAACTAGAAGAATCATAACAAACCCTATGACATAACCACCCTCCCAGATTCCCCTCTCAGTTGTGACACACGAGCTCACAAATCCCTAGCCAAGCCTTCCTTCCATGCACAGATTCCATGGAACAGATTCCATGACACTTGAGGGAAGCAGCTCCTCCAGGAGGGTGCTCATTCATGATATTAACCTTCTTCTCCCTTCTTGTCCATCAGCAGCTGTCCCTTGTTCACGGTCCCCACCCACTTTTCCTTACCCAGTCAGCAGGAATCCCCTCACCTACCAACCCCACACACATACTCCCACTACCCCTTTGTACTTTGCACAATATACTTGCCATTATCCCCACACAACCACCCGCTCTGGTCTCCTTCAGCAAACCAGGCTCTTTTCCCATTTAGAACTGTGCCCAGGAGGAGGGGCCCTGCCAGATACCCTCACCGTATCTTCTTCCACGTGGTCTCTTTCAAAATGGGATTCTCTTCAGCAGCAGCCAATTAGTACAGAATGTCTGTTGTAGACAGCTCTTAGCATTAAGTGCCAAGAAAGCTACATGGTGTGTGTTTTAGTCTCTGCCTTTGGGGACCTTATGATATAGCTGGTGATACAAGAAATATGCAGAAAATAGTTACGTGGCTTCCAAGGTCCTTACATCTGCAGGCATTTCTCTCCCCCCCTTCCATGTGATTTATTTATTCGGCTTGAGCCAGCTGCCAACTGGTTATTTTCATGTCTGTGTCCTTTTTGCACTGTGCTTGTTTGTGAAGGTTTCTCTGAGTGTGTCACTTATGCTCAGAGGTATTTCTGTACATATTTTTTTTATGTATGCCCAAGCCCTCCCAGAACATAAGCTGGAGGGAGGGTTGTGGTAATTAGGTCCTTTCTATCACACCACAGACTGCTACATGCAGTGGCTTTCAGGAAATACTAGTGACAGAGGCTGGCTGAAAGAGGTCATCTGGCTCAGTTGTTACTGTCTCACACACACACACACACACACACACACACACACACACACAGATTTGGAACTAGACTCAGTTAGAATCACAGTGCTACCTCTTCCAGAGGAATGTTAATCAACCCACATCACCTTCCTAGTGATCAAGGGACTCTCTAACTTAACATGACACCAGATGAGAAGTGACTAAGTATGCAACCAGATGCCTAGGGTCACAAAAATTGCCAGATCACTCATACTGCACTGGCAACACAATTTTACCAAGTACCTCAGGGAATCACTTTCTCCATTCCCTTCTAAATTCAAAATATGCTGTTTCTTCTATGCTTTCCTCATGTAACATATGCTACCTTTTCCTGTTGATTCATTCATTCATTTGCAAATACTTGTTGAGCATCTCTCTATGCTGATAATAAAACAGTGTGCCAATCAGTCTCTGCTCTTAAAGAGCTTACTGTCTAGTGACAAAACAAGCAGAAATGTAGGAAATCACAGAGTGATAAAGGTCAGAGAAGGCTTTCGTGAATATCGATAAGAGAATTACCTAACTCAGAAAAGGCAGATTTCCTCAAGAAAGTAACCTGGAAGTTTGACCTATGGATGAGTAGGTCTCAGGCAAGATGTAGGAGGAAGGAGGGAAGTGTCTACAGATGTGAACACCTTGTAAGCCACATAATTATTTTAGGCGTATTTCTTTGTATCACCAACTAAATCATAAGGCCCCTGAATATGGATTAAAACTTATATACCATATCACTTCCTTGGCATCCAAAACTAAGACCTGTCTATAGCAGTCATTCAATACCTACTGGCTGTGGCTTTAGAAAACCTTATTTTGATGTATTGGAGCTCTCCAATTCTGAGGAAAAGCACTAGCCCTCAAGTGAGGTATCTCACCAGCCCATGTGGCTTAGTTGACAAAAAGGTGGTTGTAACATGCATCTGATGGGGAGTACTGTCATCCTTTCTTCCTCAGAGAGTTTAGAAAAAATGAGACTCCCCCACACCCCAGTCTTCTTCTGTCATGAGGTGGTGAGAGCTGGGAAGTCTAGAAATATTGGCAAGTAAGAGGAGCCATGGTTGAAGATTTTCTGGAGAGCCTCTGTTGTCCGGTCACTTAGAAACCTTGTTCAGAATCACCCCTGCTATGGACTTCTTGTTCTCATGATGCGGGAAACAAGGTAGGGTGGGGTGTTCACATTCAGGTAGGCACCTCCTCTGTGATCACCCCCGATGCGGGCAAACAGCCCAGTGAGGAGTAAAGAGATGTCAGGAAGGTATCAGAATCCCACCCTCTTTCTCCCCACTCAGCCCTACCTGGCTCTTTACCAAGTCGGGCCGGAAGCACTGCCCGGGAGACGAGAGTCCCAACCACCCAGGGCAAAGCATTCAGATGATTTACTCACATGCCGATGACACAAACCTTGGAGAACATAGATTTTAAAACGCATGACTTTTCTGAAAATGCCTGGATAGTGTGAGCTGCAAATAACTAATACTCAGCAAGTAAAACATGCTATCTGAACAGTAGGATTTTGGTTCTTAGGAGATTCTACCCATAAGTCTCCCAAGGCAAGATTCTTTTAAAGTCATCTTCAGCTAAACTAGGAAATCTATTGAGAGAAATGGGAAAGATATATATATATATATATATATATATATATATATATATATATAGAGAGAGAGAGAGAGAGAGAGAGAGAGAGAGAGAGAGAGAGAGAGAGACTCCTGGCAAGAGGCAAGAGTAGGACAGCCTTCTTGTCTCCCTTTCAGGAATGTGGGCTCTTGATACTGTGCTTACCACGGGGCTGGTATGTCACAGAGTCATTACAGAACATGGCAAACCATGAGATGAGAATTAAAACAAAAACCAAACCAAAACAAAAAAGGACAACGAAAAAAAAAGGGAGAAAAGAGAGCAAAGGGCATTTAGAAAACAGATAAAATACAGACTAGAAAATAAAAGACCAGAAACTTTAAAATGAGTTAGAGACAAGTGAAAGCAGTAAGACAAAGGAAAGAGTTAAACGTTAGGCTAAAGATTTCACATGATTAAGAGTTGAAAAATAAGGCCAGGCAAACCGGTGAGAAAACAAAGGGAAGCTCAGAGCTATCAAGGTGAGAGATTAAAATGTGGAAGTTAAAAGATGCAAGGTTATGATAAAACTAAAATCCAAAGATAAGTTTAGAGCTGGGGGAAGTGGGGCTAGGAATAGAAAGAACAAGGGTAGGGGGTGGGGAGGAGAGGGCAGAGACAGAGAGCAGAGGAGAGAAGAAAGGCGGGCACTGGGGGAGGAAGATAAGAGGACAGGCCCTCAGCTTCTGCTGCACAGTGGAGACAATGTGTCCAGGCTTTCTTCCTTGGCCTCTTTTCCCAGAGGAAAAGCTCTGCTCGGGCCTCCTTCCCCAGCTCCTTGTGGCCATCAGCCCTGCGTAAGGGCACAGACTGAGAGTCAGAAATCTGGTGGTCAGGCCCCCACTCTGACTACTTCTATCAACCCCCTAACCCTTCTGGCGTTCACCACCATGTCTGAAGTAGAAAAGTTATCAGTAGCTAAATTGTACCCAGCCCATCAAAGACAGCCCCGGGCCAAGGAGATGCTGTGGGGTAGAGGCACTGGGATCTCCCTAGGTCCTGTCTCCTAGAGTCCCAGCTCTTTGCTCCCCTTTTGTTCTTGCTCCTCTTACCTCCACAGACTGATTTGGTTTGTCTCATTATCCCTCAGTGCCCTCCCTCCATTTGACCTTGTTTTTGGATCATTAAATGAACCCAACGTCTTTCTGGTTCTCTAGGGCGACTCCGGACTTCCCAGTGTGGATCTTAATTCTGCATAATGCTGGGCACGGCAGCTCTATTTCTTCTGATGGTAACAAACTCGGATTCTAATTCCAACCAGCTGTCTTAGAGCATTGGCCACAAGGGAGATCAGGAGAATATGTGTGTTTGGTTCTACATAAACCCATCCTGACTGCTAGAAAAACAGAGCATGCTGTTCCTATGTGAGGGGCAGCCCAATTCATTTTCTAAAATCAAGACACTTTGGGGAAAAGCAAATCTCATATTTCTCTTGTTCTTTGCCCTCAACTAATTCTTTGAAGTGTAAAGACAGCACCATGGGAGGAATATATCTTGGTGTTACTACCACAGAGAAATCCTGGGAAGTGAGAGGTTTTTGTTAGCATTGAGATGATGTCCATTCAAAGCTGTCATGCCTGACATTGCTTCCTGTCTCTTCACCTTAATAATGAGTTCCCAGGTATCAAGTGAAGGCTCCCTAAGTAGTGCAACAGGAGAAGCATACATCTGCGGTGCCACAAGTGACAACAGGGACCGATTTTCATGCTGCTTAAAGCACACGATATGCCATTCTTATAGCACAGCAGCTCACAAAATCTCCACACGGTGATGATGCTAGAGAAGCGTATCCACTCTGAAGTATCAGATCTTCCTCTTGATCAACTAAACCTGCAGACAGAGCAACTAATTGGGTCCCACGTGCTGGATGCAGAGGGACCTTAAAACTTTTTTTTTTTTCCCAGAGTGACTTGAGGGTGGAGAACACAGTACAATTTAATGTAGACAACTGTGAAGTGTTGTCTTAGGGCAGGGAATCCATGGAGTGAGCCCAGTGTGCATGTTAAGTGAAACCAAAGAGCTCCAGAGTGGGTCAGGCAAGCCCTGCGAATGACTTGCTTGGCTAGCTAGGATACCATAGCATCCTCTTGATAAATGTGACCTCCTCTGAAGATCTAGGTCAAGGTAAGGGGAGGGAATATCTTTTGTTGGTTAATCCCAGTGCTATTCATTTCCCCTGCGGCTGGATTAGTGTCCTTTCAAAAAAAGAGCTAGGAAAACAGTAATCAGTGTGTCAGGTTATCAATTGAGGGCTCACAGCTTACCATTCAACCAAAAAAGCAGAGGAGGACTTAGGTAGGAATGTAGTCTCTTCTAAAATCCCCAGACTTTCCTTTATCCACAAGCACCTTCCCCCCAAAAACTTTCAGAACAGCACGCACACCCTCAGACATTTAGAAGGCTTACACCATTGCCTGATGCGGATGTTATTTGAGATACAGCTCTATAAAAGTCTATAATGATAAGTAATGAGTCTCATTATTCATTTAGGTTTGGCACACATGAAGCTGACACATGTCAGGTGTTTAACCACTCCTCCCTTCTCCTTTCAGGATTTTCTCCAGGTAGAATCTAGAGCGATATCTCAGGCTTCTTGGTGACTGAGGAATCCAACTCTGTTCTGTCTCGTTTTATGGAAGCAGTGCTGGGATGCCTGGGTAGCTCAGTCAGTTGAGCGTCTGACTTCAGCTCAGGTCATGATCTCGCAGTTCACGAGTACAGGCCCTGAGTCAGGCTCTCTGCTGACAGCTCAGAGCCTGGAGCCTGGTTGGGATTCTGTCTCCCCCTCTGCTCACACTCCGTCTCTCTCTCAAAAATAAATTAAAAAAAAAATAAAAAATTAAAAAAAAAAAAAAAAAGCAGTGTAGAGCTCAAAATGATTCACCTCCCATCCTCTCAAAACACAGCTTGGTCACATCCCTAGATTCTGTTGACAAAACTTCCCCAAAACTCCTCTTTTGTGGATACGAGAATAGTCAATGACTCTTCAGCATCTGTATTTTCAGGATTTTGTGAACATGCTCTCAACCTTTCGCATCTTATTGTGTTATGAATTACTTCATGCATTTTGACTCACACTCCTTCTGAAACAGCACCTGAATTCATCTTCTTTATGAATCTTCTCTCTGTTGGAAACACTAAAGGCTTTACCCTTCTCCTCACAGGCCCAAGTACATGTTCCTTCCATTGAAGGACTTTTCTACCAGCAGAAATAAATCTCCTAGTATCATCTTAGCACAAATATTTTATTTTATTTTATTTATATTTTTTAATGAAATTTATTGTCAAATTGGTTTCCATACAACACCCAGTGCTCATCTAAACAGGTACCCTCCTCAATGCCCATCACCCACTTTCCCCTTCCCCAACCCCCCATCAACCCTCAGTTTGTTCTCAGTATTTAAAAGTCTCTATGATTGGCCTCCTTCCCTCTCTGTAACTTTTTTCCCCCCATCCCCTCCCCTCTGGTCTTCTGTTGAGTTTCTCAGAATCCACATATGAGTGAAAACATATGGTATCTGTCTTTCTCTGCCTGACTTATTTCACTTAGCATAATACCCTCCAGTTCCATCCATGTTGCTACAAATGGCCAGATTTCATTCTTTCTCATTGCCAGTAGTATTCCACTGTATATATAAACCACATCTTCTTTATCCATTCGTCAGTTGATGAACAGTTAGGCTCTTTCCATAATTTGGCTATTGTTGAGAGTGCTGCTAGAAACATTGGGGTACAAGTGCCCCTATGCATCAGCACTCCTATATCCCTTGGGTAAATTCCTAGCAGTTAGCACAAATATTTTAATAACCCAGTTTCTTTTAATACCGACTGAGCCAATGGTAGTAAGATGAAGACAGAGGATTCTCAACCCACAAAGGTAATTACGATTTGGGGAGAATCACTAAATATGATAAAATTGTAAAAACCAAAAACAAACAAAATCTGTGAAGATGGAGTAAAATGTTCAGACTGCATGACCATTACCTCCAACTCTTCTTTTTAACTCTCAGTGTTCTTGGTAAGTCACACTGACACTGAGTAATAGGAAGAAAAAGAGGTTGAATTGAGGATAGCAAGAAGTTCAGGATCCCACAGCAAGTGACAAGAGGAACAAGAGATGATCATTTTTAAGATACCACCCATTGGAATATATCAATGATGTATGTTATTTTTAAAAAATAAAGAAAAGAGTCAAGCGACTCAATTTTCTTTTACTAGTAGGAATTCAGCTAGAGTAGCTGTGCAGGATGGGGACATTTATTTTATTTTCAGATGCACATATTATGAAAACAGTCCACATGAGAGCCATGAATGTTACCATAATTCTTAAAGGAGCCATCAGAGAGAATGGGCTCTGGAGCTGAATAACAGATACGTATGTCCTTCTAGCGGCGTCACTAAGGAACGACATGATCAGGACTGAAGTTGTGCACGCAGACTGTCTACACAACCGTATGTAAACTGAATGTCTCAGTGCTCCAGTATTGCCTGCCTGCCTTAAATCACCATTTCCTAGGTGCCTACCCAAAAGGCTTATCTTCTCCTGCACATCTAATGGGCAATCAAGTAAATGTAATACATTTAGACCTCTAGAGCCGTAGAGTTGGAGAGGACTTTAGTAATATAGCCTTGTAACCCAGTTCTTCCTCAGTAATACTGTCTTTTCCCTCACATTATAAAATTGGCATTTGCACATTTTAAGGGATATACAGAAGAGTATGGAAATGAAATAATAATCTATAATTCAATTATCAGAGTTCGGGATTTCTTTTCTGAGGGGGAAGGATGCTATATATATATTTAAATATTTGTATATATCGGTGAACATATGTATGGTGAACATATGTATGTGTGTGTGTGTGTGTGTATATATATACACACACACACACACACATTTCTATATACATATGCATACATGGACACATACACTTTTAAGCTTACAAAACTGAGATTCTAACTCGTTTTTAACAATATGTACATAATGTGAATTTTCCCATGTCAATAAAACTATCCCTCAAAAACCACAATTAATTGGGGTGCCTGGGTGGCTCAGTCAGTTGAGTGTCCGACTTCAACTCAGGTCATGGTCTCTCATTTCATGACTTTGAGCCCTGTGTCGGGCTCTTTGCTAACAAACAGCTCAGAGCCTGGAGCCTGCTTCAGATTCTGTGTCTCCCTCTCTTTCTCCCCCTCCTCTGCTCATGCTCTGCCTCTGTCTCTCAAAAATAAATAAATGTTAAAAAAATTAATTTATTGACATGAAATTCATATAACATAAAACTAACCATCTAAAAGTGAACAATTCAATGGCCTTTAGTACATTCATGCTGTGTGACTACCACCCTATCTAGGTCCAACACATTTGTCACTTCTAGATAAAACCCCAGACCCATTAAGGAGGTTTCCCCCATTCTTCCCTTCCTCCAGTGCCTGGACACTACCAATCTATCTTCTGTCTTTATTAATTCACCTCTTCTGGATATTTCACGTGGACATCATACAATACATGACCTTTTGTGTCTGGCTTCCTTCCCTTAGCATAATGTTTTCAGGGCTCATCAATACTTCATTCTTCTTTATGGATCAAAAATACTCTACCGTATGTATATGCCACAACTGGTTTACCCCTTCACCCATTAATGGGCATTTGGGCTGCTTCTACCTTCTGGCTATTGTGAGTAGTGCTGCTGTAAACAAGTGTGCACGTGTACTTCTTTGACTACCTGTGTTTTGGTCCTTTTGGGACTACACCAAGGAGAGGAACTACAGAGTCATATGGTCATTCTACGTTTAACTTTTTAAGGAAGTACCAAATTGCTTTCTATGGCTTTTTGATCAGTTTACATCTCTACTAGCATCAATGCACGAAGGTTCCAATATCTCCACATTCTCACCAGCATTTTTTTTTTCTGTGATAGCCATCCATTACAGTGGGTGTAGAGTGATACCTCATTATGGTAAAACCACAATTTTTAAATGGCATCTGTTTTTTCCATAATATATTAAGTAGTCCCTGCCCTGTTGGCATTCAGGTTGCTTTGAAACTGTCCCTATTATAAATAACTATGTGATGAAATCTTTATTTAAATCTTTAATTAAATCTCATTATTTCCTTAGTGAAAGTTCCTGGGGGCAGTCATCTGACTTTGCAGGTCAAGAAGCTGAGTTACCAGGAGCTGAGACCAGAACTTGCGTTTTCTATACCTCGGTCAGTGCTTTCCTGTGATTTTCTGATGAGGTTGGGTCAGTATTTTATATGGCAGATATATAGCAAATTAGGTGGAACTCAGCTAAAAGCAGCGAATTCTTCAGCGTTGGGTCTGATGCTCTGTGGAAATAACTCCAAAGTCACTGCTGGCACTGTTTTCACTCATTCTATTTTGCCATAAGTAGAAAAAGGGCTGTAAACACAGCAGAATTCTATGCGCTCACACACACTGTTGTATACTGTGTACCATCAACAATTTTACATGCATCGCCTTCAACAAAGGCTACCATAACTCCATCAATTCTGTAACACGCTACAGACTCTCGGTGGAGTGGGTTCAACTCAATCACACTGAGTCAGCTGCCCTTCTGTGACATTGTTTTTCCACCTCCACGGCATTCCATGGGTGGCTGGAAGAATGATGTGTCGATATGTGCTGTCATTGATAGACCTCTAGTTAAATGGCATTTTCAATGAGGTTCGAGCTAGAAGGAGAGTGAGATCCAATGATACATTCTGAAGTTTTTAGTGAGATCCCAGAAAGAAATATATCCAGCCACATACAGTGCATAAAACTACAGTCTGTTTCCCCTCTAATTGGTAATAAATGTAAATGTTTAGTTATGCCTGACTAGGGAGCTATGAACAACACATCTGTCTGACTGCTTTTTCAGTCTTCACAAGGACTGCAGCATTTATACCATCTGTAGCTTGTGGAAGAAGAAAGAGACAGAGAGAAAGTAAGACTGAAATTTAGAGAATGGATGTTCTTGGAAGTACACCGGGAATTGATTCATTCAACAAATATTTATTGAGCATCTATATGGCCTGGGCACCAGGCAAGAAAAAGAAGATGCTGTTGATTTGGAGGAGATAATAAGTATCTTCCCTTCCTAAATTCTAAACTAACTGATGGGATATTGTCAGGCAAATGGAGACATAAATGTCAAATTTGGCATTGAAAAAAATCTCCCAGTATCCAGTATTAGGTTGGGGTAGGAGTGGGTTTCCTAAGAATGGATTCCACAATGATATAAGCCCACCTGTCCAGATGCAGGTGGCACGGGAGGACTGCAGGCCTTGTCCACAAGGGCAGAGCATGGACTGTTTATCTCAAGTCTTGGCCAGAAGCAGAGCAGGCAGGCTGTCTGCAGTTCAGCAGGGTCCAGAGAAGAAGAGGAGGAGGCCAGTCTTCCTCTTACACTCAGTGAGATGAGTAAAGGGGCAACAGAGAGACACCAGGACACAAACACAAATACTCTGGCTCTTGGCCCTGCCTCTAGGTTAGGGTCACATGGGAGCTTTAGCAAAACTGAGACTCAGTCCCCAAATCCAGAAATTCTGATTCCCCTGGATTCAGTTTGAGCCCAGGCATGGATATTTTTAAAACTCCCTCATGTAACTGTAAATGTGCATCCAAGGGTAGGGAATCACCTAACAGAAAGTGAGGGGAAAGGAGTCCCCATTCCACACAACTCAGCAGATACAATGAGGGGTATGGATGAGGGGGAGCTCCTAACTTCCAGGCTCTCTCATTCTCCTGGGATAGACTCATGAAAGCAAGCACAATGCTATTTGCTGAGTGCTGTGGGTCCTCAGACAGTGGAAAGACCAAAAACCTGGGGTTCCAGAGACCCCAGGACCATAGATGGCCCAGGTTCTGAAGATCACTGTGGCAAGCTGTGGAAGACACAACCAAGAGAGGGAGGCGGGTGACCACAAGGCCTTCATATGAAGTTACAATAGAGCAAGAGGGAGAATGATGGAAAAAGGAAGCAAGATAGCAAGGGACACAGACTGCTCATTAATTAGCATCCTTCAGGGTTCAGACTTGGGATAACAAGCCTTCCTTCTCAGAGCAAGCTGTCTGTGGTCTGCCTTAGCCATATGTACAGACTCCACTGCGGGGCTGTGGGGCAGTGCTGAGGAACTCAATAGTCTTAAGTTACACTGAGGATTAGAGGAGAGGATGCATTTCGAGTGCATAGCCTAGAGGCCAGCACAGGTCATGTCCTGATAAGATGTTCAGTGCTACTGTGCAGTTTGCTTCGAGAAGGCAGAACCTGCAGCATCACAGGGCTTTCCTTGGCTTGTTTGCTTGAGCTCTGATGCACCTGTGTGGAGGGGGAGATCTTTTTTTTTTTTTTAAGTGACTTTTCATGGGTTAAAAGTTTTACAGAAATGCCAGATATTTCAGTCCATTTGGGGGGTTCAAATATCATTAATGGCAAGAAAGAAAGAAAGAAAGAAAGAAAGAAAGAAAGAAAGAAAGAAAGAAAGGAAAATAAAGTTGTGCAATCCCAAACATTAGATCTTAATGCGTTTTACTGAGAACTAGGTCAAACAAGGATTCAGTACCAAACAAGTATTTTTTTTCATTCATTTGATCCTAGTAGCTAACCTGTAAGGTACATCTTTAAAAAAAATTTTTAATGTTTATTTATTCTTTGAAAGAGAGACAGAGCACTAGTGAGGGAGGGACCGAGAGGGAGACACAGAATCTGAAGCAGGCTCCAGGCTCTGAGCTGTCAGCACAGAGCCTGACACAGGGCTCGAACTCAGGAACTGCGAGATCATAACCTGAGCCAAAGTTGGATACTTAACCGACTGAACCACCCAGACGCCCCTGTAAGGTACATTTTACAATCCCATTTTACAGACAAGAAACTGAGTTTAGGAGAAGTTAAATAATATTTCTAATGTCAGCTTTTAAGTGACAAAAGAAGGATGAAATATCAAGGCTTTAGGTTCATATCTGTCTCTGTGTCAATTATATTACAGGAACATAACAGTGCTTATTACTATCAGAGACAAGAGGATAGGAAAGCTATGATTCTTAAATCTTCCCAAAGCACTCCCTATAAGTCACCTTTGTGGCGTACAGAGAAAGGATTTTACTAGCTTGAGAATTCCTGCTTTGCTCTATCATCCAGAGTCATCACTCTTTCTCCTCTACACACTGCAAAAATTCCTTGTGTGAAGGCAAGAGCAAATTAATATTCACACTTTCTACAAATTTATTTTTCAAGGGGTCTCTAGGAGACCCTGCAGACTGTGGAAAGATGAGAACTTTCTGAACTCAGAGTCACTTTCTCCCCCAAGTAACTGCTTGCCACGTCCCTTACACGAGTGTCTTCACCGCTTGTTTTATGGGCCTGCAGACCATCCACGGGAAATACTGCGGAGAATATTGGCTGTAGACTCCTTAAATGTTCACTTGCAACTTGCGTTTGATGGATGGCCCGTGACCAAGTGAATGAATGAATGTTGGGGAAGACTGATATTGTGGAATTCAAAAGGTAGCAGAGATGCTGTGCTTTACCTAGAGAGCAATTTTAAGAGGATCACAGCCTTCAAGGGCTGAGCTTGTGAGGGTCCGACTCAACGGCTGTGGAGTCTGACAGGACGGCGGGAGGCTGAGAGGGAAACAGAGGTGTCCTCGTCTCTCCCAGGGTCTGGTAACAAAGCCCTTCGCTAGGGCTGTAAGTGCTTGATGTCGTTACTCATCTTAATTTCAAATTCGTTCTTTACTCGAATCAGTCAGACCTCGTGTGTCAGCAGCGCCGCACAATACCACTGGTCTCCAGGCCTTCCCGGAGGTCCTATCTTGGCAGCACTTCCCGCTGACTTGCAATTATCTTCACCTGCCTTTTAAAAAGGCACTTGACAAGGAAATTCATCGCAAGGAGGAAGAAACGGTCACTCCATAGTCGCACTCTCGTATTCTCGCGAGACGATCGCAAACCAAAGTGGTGCCTCGAAGGAGCTTCGTTCCAGGTAGCGGCCTCAGTGCAGTTCCATGCACATTTATGGAGCTCATTCTCTGCGTGGGACACTGTGATAGAGACTCTCAGAGCCTCAAGGATAAATGAGTCCTAGGCCTCATCTTTCAGGTGGAAACACTGTAGTGGGGACTAAGATATGTACGTAAGTAACAAGGCTTCCTGGAGTCTCTGTTGTTTAATAGCTATCTACAGTAAGATCACATGAAATTTCATTGCAATGACCGTGAACACCTATGTTACCATCCATCTTATTTAATATAGGTTTAGCCACAGATAAAAAAGTAAAAGGTCACACATATCATTGCAGCACTAACCACTCTGCTGTAGCATGTCATGTCATATTAGAAGTATTTTTGAATACAAGGTTTGAAACATCAGGGGCTATGAATAATGGAGAACTATGAACACTTTCCTTTGTCACGTAAGGGTACTCCAATGGTGTTTTAGGTCTAAGAGTTTCCTATCGAGAACTCTTAAAGTTTCAGCCTCTCAGAGGGACTTTTGGATCAGCACACGTTTGTGGAATGCCTACTCTGTGCTGGCCATTTAGCTGGGTCCTAGGGAACAGGGACCGAGATAATTAAGAGACATTTCCTGCCTTTAAGGAGTCATCAGCCTGTGAGGTGTACAAAAACAGATAATTTCAATACCTGATGTTGGGGGCTTAGGCAGAGAATCACACGGCACACGATACCGACAGTCGACCCAGGACATGGATAGCCCAGCAGAAGGTTTGAAAGGCTTCTGGAAGAAATAACTGCTCTTCTAGGCCTTGAAGGTTAGTATTAGGCGAAGAAAAATGTGAAGGGAAGTTCAGGTAGAGGGAAAAGAAAAGGCACGGAGAATAGAAGTGTGTGGTGTTGGGGGAAATCCTTAGTTTTTCCGAGTTAAGCACAATTCAGAAGATGGTGGATGTTGTTGGACAGGCAGATAGGTCAGGACTAAGAAGGCCTTGGGCACCACGTTAGGTGGTTTAGGCCTCATCATAAAAAGGGGCCCTGAAAGCCACCATGACTTTCAGGGGTGTCGGGAATGGGGTTACATGGAGCAAGGCAGAGGTGGGAAAGTGGGGAGCCTGGTTCAGGAGGCCACAACCAAGAGGTCGTGAAGGCCTGTGATAAGGGTGTGGAAATAAAGAGGACGGGAAGGGTAAAATTTCAGAGTTGGAAATTGATTGGATGTGAATACCGAAGAAGAAAGAATTTAAAATAACTCTGAATTTTGGAGCTTGTATGCCTACATGCATGTTGGTATCACAGGCACTGGAAATAACAGATAAAAGGTTAGGAGCAGGGGAAGAAAAGTCCAGTTTGTGATATGTGTTGAATTTAAGGTGCCTATGGGACGAGTGGGGGAGATGTCAGATGAGATGGTGAATGCATAAGTCTGAAGTCCAGAGGAGCGGCTAGGGCTGGAAATACAAGCAGAGACTGTCTTCTGCTTCTCCTTAGATCAGAGCTTGGGAAGTAGTCAGCAAGGAAGTCAATAACACATGTTTAAGGCTGAGCGCTTGGGGTTCCTAGGGGAGAGCTGTTTGCTATGGGAAAGAGGAATAAAGAAAATCTTTTAAGATTGTCTATGCCTTAAATTCTGCATTACAGAAAAATACGTTAGACCAAGAGAGGAGTTGGCTGTTAATCCCAGCCTGAAAGCATTTTTTTTTTTTTTTTTGCTACCTATTTTTGGTGTCACTCAGTTTATTTTTAGTCACCACTGGAATTAACTCTGGAGAATCTTCTCTTGGAGTTTATCCAGGAGAAGGTGACCTGGATAGTGAAGTATATGGAAATCCTTTCATATGAGAATTGATTTAAATATCCAGGAGAAACACACAGACCTCCCCCCACCCCATAGCCCACCCCCCCACCAAACACACACACACACACACACACACACACACACACACACACACACACACAGATAGCTGCATGACGATAAAGACTTCCTCCAAGTATTTGAAGGGCCATTAAATAGAAGAACACAGGCTTATGAAACACATCTCCAACAAATCAATGAGTGGAAGCTATATGCAGGTAGAGTGCACATTTACTCAGTAAATAATTATTAAAGACCCATGTTTAGTAGGCAGCATTCTAGGTACAGATACAGGGATCGAATAAGGGACAAAATGAAGTCCCTGTTCTCCTGAAGCTCACATTCTAATAATGGGGAGACAGATAATCAACAAGATAAATGACTTCAGATAATGATTAGTACCCTGAGGAAAGGAGTGCAGTGAAAAAAGGTAGCACATGATCAAGAGGAAGGGCACATGGTGGGGGAGGAGCTCACTGGATTGGATGTTGGGGAAGACCTTCCAAGGAGGTGATATTTTCAAATCACAAAGATGATAAGCAACCAGTCTTAGGAAGAGCCTTCTGGGAAGGGTGAAAATCAAGTGCAAAAGCCGTAACTCAGGATTGAGCATGGGCTATTGAGGACAAGAAAGCAGGCCAGTGTGGCTGAAGGAAAGTGAATGGGGTATCAGATGAAGTCAGAGAAGTGACCAGAGGAAGCTCATTCAAAGCCTCTTCGGATTTTATTCCAAGTGTGATGGGAGACTTTTGTGTACGTTTTGGATAGGATTTGTTCAGGCGTAAAATTATATAAATTGTTCTTTAAAAGATCCCCCTGTCTGTTGGGCAGAGGATGGAATATAGGGGGGTTAATCCTGTAGTAGAAGTTCAGGTGCCACAGAATGGCAGCTTGGAGCTGTATGGCAATGCTGTAGATAGGGAGAAATGGGGGCGCCTGGGTGGCGCAGTCGGTTAAGCGTCCGACTTCAGCCAGGTCACGATCTCGCGGTCCGTGAGTTCGAGCCCCGCGTCGGGCTCTGGGCTGATGGCTCAGAGCCTGGAGCCTGTTTCCGATTCTGTGTCTCCCTCTCTCTGCCCCTCCCCCATTCATGCTCTGTCTGTCTCTCTCTGTCCCAAAAAAAAAAAAAAAAAAAAAAAAGATAGGGAGAAATGGATGGATTCCAGAAACATTTTATAAATAGAAATGGCAGGAGCTACTGATGAAGTGGATGTTGAGTAGGGAAGCAGAGAGGAAAAGGGAGCATTAAAAATGACGCTTGGGTTTTTGACTTAACTCTTCAGTTGGCTGGTGCTGTCATTTATCAAGTTGGGGAAAGACTGGGAGGAGCAGTTTGTGGACAATAGAGGGGATCATGAGTCGTGTTTTGGATATATTATGTTGACATTCCAACTTGAATCGCAAGTGGATAAATCATACAGGGATAACTAAATGAGCCTGGAGCTCAGGAAAGAGGTCATGGCTGGAGAAACAAAGATCTGGAATCATTAACACATAGGTGGGACGTGAGTCATGGGACTAGGGATAGAAAGAAAGAAGAGACCTCAAAACTGAGCCTTGGAAGATTTTGATATTCAGAGACCAATTAAGAGGTAGGGCTAAAAGACAGAATAAAAACGAGGAGAAGGTGGAATAATAAAAATCAAAAGAATAAAATATTTAAAGAGGAAGTCACTACATTTAGGAAAATTACATAAAATTGTTTTCTCCTAGCATGGACGGAATCTCCCCATCCCCTGTGAAGATCTTACTATTCCATCTCTCTCCTCTACTGGATGATGAAAACTGAACCTCACCAGCAGGCAAAGAGGATCCAGGCAAAGAGGACACTGAAGAAGGGAGAGATGTTTACTGGTTGTTCAAGTCTGGGCTTCTGGAAGTCTTGTTAAAGATTTTACTGTGCTCGTGGAGACTTCTTTCCCTAATGCGGGGTGTCCCATTCTCAGGTCTTCAGGAATGTTTTTCTTGCTTATTTCAGGACTCCTCCAGTTAGATTCTGACTTGATGTCAGTCTTCATAACCAGCAATTGGCCCTCTACTGATGACCTCACTTCTCATGTGCTGTCACCTGTTGTTATGACCGTGGTACTTCCCGATTAGAGACCAACTCAGACCCACATCCATGTGCCTTGCATAACCAGAACCTTAAACTTTTGTCAGCACCACAGACCTTTCTAGGTTCCAGCACTTACTTGCATATGGTCTGGGACAACTCACAGCACTAGAACCTGGTTATGATAGTCATGAGTGGCCACACTTAGGTGGAATGAACCATGTAGAAAGGGCCCTACTCTAAGGAAGATACGGGCCACACATGGAACTGTGATATGAATGGCCTTTGCGGACCCTCCCAAAACCCAAGATTCTGTGGTATTTTCAGATACAACGTAAAGTCACAAATCCTGGGTTCCTTCTTAGGGAATCACTTTGAAAGCAAACATTTAATGAAGTACAATTACATTTATCTTGCTCTAGCATATGACTATTCTCAGTCTGAAATTCTGTTTTTATATTTCTCTCATATGTTTTGTTTTGGGTTGAGGAAGCTCTTATTTTGCTGACAGGATATTTTGCTTGAGGCTAGCATATTGCTCCTCAGGCATAATTCCAAATGACAAGATTAGACACTAGAGAGTTCATGTCCTTCTGGTCAAAGCTGACCTGCTATTATTTTCTTGCACATAGTAGGCACTCAGTAAATATTTAATGAATTGAACGGAAGCCTTTTGAAAAGTGGTTTCCTTGCTAGAGCAAATGGCTTGTGTTGGTGTTCATTACCGGGATCTGACACAGGATGGGGAAGGCAGTTTTGTGAAGCACATTTTCTGTTTCTTCCCTCATTTATCCTCCTGTTAATGTTAAGATGACAGGTTGATGCCTTTCTATTTGTACCAAGAGTTTTGACAAGAAATTATAAATTACAGACTTAGGAAATCTCAAAATATTTCTGTAGTTATCTAGTAAATGGCATTAGCTTAGTATGTACGAATGTGAGGTGGGGGCATGTTACACTGCCATGTCCCCTATCCCCATCTCATGGCCACACTCTGTAGTGTAGGCTTGTGATGCCCAGGGTAGGGGAAGAATTGTAGCTAAGGTCTATCACAGAATTCATAACTGGTATTCTCCATTTCCATGTTGATTGGCCAACAGAGGGTTTCCAAAACATTAAGAAGCCATGCATTCCCTAGGCCCCATTCCTCTCTACAGTACTTCTCCTTCCCTGTGTCGTTCATTTTTGCTAGCTGCTAGGTTTGTAGATGCTTTTCAATGCACAGACCTGGTCAAAAACATGAAAGAACAGGAAATATGACAGTGCTTACAAACTGTCATACACAGGTTTTATTTGGACTGCAACAGTACCAAACATCACAAAGTTTTAAGATAAAAACAAATGTAAACTATAAGCAGTTTACTGAACAAGCTGAAATGAGAAAAGGGCAGGCAGAAAGCAACTTTATTCTCTCTCCCCACTGCCCCTTCATACTCCCTCTGTGGAACTGTTCTTCCTCACTGCTGGACATTTGCTGGTCATATCTTCCATTTTCTTCATCACTTCCAGGCATTCATGAAATATCTGGCTCGTAGAATGTTTGGGAAGTCCAGTCCAGTCCTATCTCAAGGCTTCAATTTCTCATCCAATTTACGTGCCCCCACTGCTCCACCCCGCCTGTCAGCTGGAGACTCATTCAGGCCCCGATGCCCGGAATGAAGGGAGATGAAATGGTTTCTTCACTCTTTGTCCACTTCTGCTCTTGCTTTTCTCCTTCACCTCCTTCCCACTCTCTAGGCCTGTTTCTGATCCTCTCGAGCTTGGCTCAGGAGATGAGCAGTCAGAGACAGTGCCACATCTTGCTTTGCTGGTGTGTTCGTATCACAGCATGTGGGCCTTTTGTGTATCAGAAGGCCCAGTGTGAGGAGTTGCTTTTGTGGGCCCTTCACATATCTCCCCATGTGCAGGTCTCTGACATGGGAATATCCCCTCTTCTCCCCTGGACTCGGACCCATCAACACAGACTTTCTCTCGGGGTGCCCCCTCTCTCCAGACTCTCCTATTGGGAAAGTTCCTTTTAATAAGTTCTCATATTACCTATTTTTTGTGGGTCCACATATGGCCCGGAGGAAAAAAATTTTTTTGAACCTGGTGACTTTGGAAATGCAGGCCATTACCAGTGAAGCCCTCTTTGCTCTGCTGCTCCCACCACTGCACACAGCCCTTTATCTACAGGCTTTTCAAGAGAAGTCAGTAGGTCCCTGAGTGTCTCAATCTCGAGGGGACACATATCAAGCTTCCCAAGCGGTTACATGAAGCCTTTCCTGCATTGGTGTGAGGTGGAGGGAAAGCACCCCTGTGCTCTCTCATGTCTTGGGGACACACCAGGAGAGAGCCACGACCAGCTTCTCCTATGCTGCCTGGAGTTGGCTGATAGAATAATGGGACAGAAACAGGTTTGGGTTCACGTCTTCCCAAGTCCTGCATAAATGATGCTGAGCCTCATTTGAGAATGCAGGAATACTTGCCCATCTATTATTCCTCAGCTTGTGGGTCTGAGCAATGAAACAGGAAAAGGAAGTATTATTTACATCCTGAGCTCCATAAAATAAAAACTCCCCTCTTCCCAAAAGCCAATCAATCTCTGCTTCTACTTTGGACCCCATTCCCTTTTGACTTTTAAAGGCAGTCTACCTCTCTTTTCTGCACAATCTCTCTCTCTCGACTGGAGTGGTGCCAGCAGCATCAAATGCATCCTATAATCTCCCATCTTTACAAAATGCTAGTAAGTTCTCCTTTGACTCCACCTACTTCTCAGGTTACTGCAACACTTTTCTGTTCCTCTTCACAAACTTCCTAAAAGGTTTTCTACACAAGCTGTCTCGACTCTCTGCATCTCCAATTTACTCTTCACCCAACATCTGACTTCCACCTCCATTACTACTCAGCTGAAACTGCTATTGTCAGAGTTAACAACCTGCATGTTGCCAAATGCAATCGGCACTCTTCTCTCCTCATCTTTCTAAGTGTTTCACCAGCATTCAACCTAACAAACTTCCTACTAGAAACACTTCCCTCTTTTGTCCCCAGGATATCACACTATCCTGGATCTGCTTATATTTGCCTGTGTCAAATTTCCTCCTAAGCCTCTCATCTTCTATTGACTGAGATTGTTAGACTTCCTGGGACCTTCTGGGATGTATTCTCTTCGTTCCTGCGTGAAGTTCTCCATTTCCACTGCTCTAAATACCATCTATATTCCCCATGGACACAAAATCGCTATCTCCAGTCCAGTCCCCTCTACTCTGGTCTTGCATATTCAACTGATGTGCTGCAGCCTTCTTGCACTTAATATGCTCAAATCAGGAGTCAGTTTCCTTCTCAAAGCTGTTTCTCCCAGTCTTCCCCCATCTTTTCAGAAAAGGACAATGCCCTTCCCCGCCACTGCAAATGCCATAAAATCTGGGAAATATTCTTCTTTCTCCTCCTCCCCCCATAATGCAATAAAATCACATATTTATTGGAGATTTGTCATGTCTCGCATTCCATCCTTCTCCAGTTCCTACTGATTCCACCTCCAAAATGTTTCCAGTGTGCCTACATCTTTCCCTTTTCCCAGCCACTGCCATCATGTCTAGTTCAACCATCACAAATGCCTTCTAATTGACGTTCTTACTTTCCATTTTCCCCTGGTGGCTCAGTCTCTACCTTTCTTTTCAACATCAAATGTGGTTCCCATCTCTCACAGCTCTGAGCTATGTAGGTCTTTTAGTCCTAGGAACTAGCTGACCTCTTTCTTGCCTCAGGGTCTTTGCACTTGCCATCCTCTTTACACGTCCTGTTCATTCTCATCCTTCAGGCTTCAGCATAAGGTCACCTCTTCAGAGATGCTTCCTCGAACCAGCTTCTGTATGTTCCCTCTATCTTGGTACTCTAGTGTTTTTTTCTTTGTATCTCTCATAATAATTGTAATTATTTTCTTGCTGTTTAATGTTTATGACTCTGATAGAGTTTATGACTCTAAATTCCACAAGGGCAGAAACTCTCTCTGGCTTTCTCACAGTTGCATCCTCACCTACCACAGGATTTGATGGACAGAAGGCAGGCAAGAAAGATGAGGTACGTGAGTGAATGGATGCATATAAGTATATCTCACAAAGAAACATCTCGCTCCCTAACTGCCTTTCCAACTGCAATGAGTTTGACATCACAACATGGGAGAAACAGAAATATGTGAGAATATTGGAACCATTCATTCATTCCACAAATATTTAAGGGATACTCATTTACTATGTGCCTAGCACTGTTGTCTTCACTGGGGACACGGTATCTAACAAGATTCAAGTCTTCACCCTCATATAGCTTTTGTTCTCTTTGGGGAAATGGATCACAATATATTTAACAAAGATATGTCATGATGCCATTCCACAAGATATATGTTAAGAAGAAAAGTAGAGCAGGCAATAGGATAGAAAATGGCAGGATTAGGGCCATTTAAAAAATTTTTTTTAACGTTTATTTATTTTGGGACAGAGAGAGACAGAGCATGAACAGGGGAGGGGCAGAGAGAGAGGGAGACACAGAATCGGAAGCAGGCTCCAGGCTCTGAGCCATCAGCCCAGAGCCCGACACAGGGCTCGAACTCACGAACCGCGAGATCGTGACCTGAGCCGAAGTCGGACGCTCAACCGACTGAGCCACCCAGGCGCCCCAGGATTAGGGCCATTTTAGAGCACATGGTTGGCAAGGAAGTTCTCTCTGGCCAAGTGACATATGACCAGAGAGGTGCAGGGAGAATATTTCTGGTGAGGGAGCAGCAAGTGTAAAGGCCCGGAGACAGGAATGAGTTTGAGAGGTTGGAGAGAAGAAGAACAAATACTGTAGCAGTGGGGTGAGACAAGAATGGGAAGATGAGGTTGGAGAGGTGGTCAGGGGATCGATCACAGGGGTGTTAGAAGACATTGCAACAGGTTGAAATTTCATTCTAACTCAAATAGGAAGCTTTGTAGGGGTGAAACCAGGAGAGTAATGTGATCTCACTGACATTGTAGACAGACACTCTGGCAGCTCTGTGGGAACTGACCAGAGGTAACTATGGACATAGGAAGGCCTATTAGGAGGCCACTGTAGTAGTAGAGATGAGAGATGAACTATGGACATAGAGAAAAGTGCACAAGTTGATATCCTTTGAAGACAGGATCAAAACAACCTATGGGTGGATAGGCTGGGGGTGTGAGGCAAAGTCCAGGCAAGGTGCTAAATTCAGGCCTGAGTGACTGGGTGAATGTAGGTGCTGTTTACCGTGAAGGCAAAGCCTGGGCAGACACATTTTGGGGGATGGTGAACAAAGAGCTCTATTTTGGCCATGTTATGTTTGAATTGTATTGAAAATTGACAGAAGCCAGTTTGATAATGCACAACTCTTAGGTTCATTGTGGTATACAACTACAGCCACAGAAAAAGTTGAAATGGGTGAATTAGTTACTGCCCCCACAACCTCATTACCAAGTTATAATGAAAGCAAGTCTCAGATCAGATTTCACTACATATGCAGACATAATGTCATTAACAAGTAGGCACAAAGCAATTTATACACCTGCTCTGTAAGCCTGATGTAGTCCCAACACACTGGCCTTCCAGTGCTCCAATCACTGCACGGCATGAGAAGTCTATTCAGCAGAAGATCATATTCCAAGGCGGTGTCAGACATCCAGAAATTCTTTGTTCTAATGACTAGAAACAGAACTGTTTAAGAATCAAGTTTCAGGTACTATCCCTAAATGTACAGCCCATTAGCCTTGCCAGATTCTTATACCCTGTTTTTATGTGGGTAGGGAATGTCCCTAAAATATTTTAGCCAATTCCCATATCTTGATTACCTCTAATTTGACCTATGAAAGCCCATTTCTAACATCCATTATGCTGATTAACAAGCCACTAATTGCACAAATGAAAACTCATTTTTGACTTCAGCATGCTAATTAGCAAAATGTCTGGTGTTGATCAGAGTTAAAGATAGCTGAAGTGCTTGTAGTGGCTGCCTCTGGAGAATGGCCTTTATGCAATGAAGCCAGCTGTAGTGCAAATTCCTGATTAGAGCAACTATCTGTGGCTTGAAGTAACTAACACACGCTTTTGGAGAACACTCTCTCTGTTACAGTTGACAGACAATATCACAGGTTGTCTACAAGGAGGGATCTTATAAGTGGCTGAATAAACCAGTTCAATGCCCAGAACTGAAGGAGTGCATTTGTGAATCCCTGGCATACGAATGGTATTTAAAGTCATGAAACTAGATGAACTCGCTCAGGGAGCGAGTAGATATGAGAAGGAAAGAGGTCCAAGGTTGAGATCTGGGAGACTCCCAACCTTTAGGGACCACTTAAAAGAAGAGGATTTCGCCAAGGATATCAAGAAATGGCCAGTGATGTGGGCAGGTGATCAGAAAGGTTTACTGACCTGAAAGTTAAGTGGAAAAAAAAAGAGTTTCAGAAAGGAGGAATGGCCAAATGTGTCCAAGGTTTCAAGGGGCAAAGTAATGAGGACTGAAGACTGACCATTGGTCATTGCAATGTTGATAGGAGCAGCTCCCATACTGTGATGAATGTAAAAACCTGAGTAGGATGGGTTAAAGAGAGACTGTGAGGCAAGAAAGCAGAGAGAGAGTTTGGGCAGCTTTTTGGAGTTGCTTTCCTCTAGAGGGAAAAGGAGAAATGGAGCAGCAGTGGCAGAACACAAGATGTCTGTGAGGTCTTTGTTCGGGTTGTTGTTTTTACTCTGTGAGATAGGACAGCACGTTTGTATACAGGCAGAAATGCGCCATTACAGAAGGGAAATTCATGAAGGAGAGTGCCCCCTCCTGATGCTATGCCATAGGTGGGACACTGTTCCCACCTGTGACTTCTACCGCAGTGAGTAAATTCTCTCCCACCAAGCTAAATTTCCATCTTAGAATAGAGTTGTAGGAGTTGATTAGTCATTTATTGAGGTGGAAACATTTTTTTCCAGAAGATTTATAATTCTAAAATAATAGACCACCAAGGAAGACACACTCCAGGTTTTGTACTGCTAGACCATGGCCAGGAGTGGACGAGAGACTTCTCCCCTGTTAGCTGTTGTCAGTGGGAAATGTTCTAATTGCCTCGATCCCCAAGTCCCAGTGGGAAATGTTCTAATTGCCTCGATACCCAAGTCCCAGACCCCTCCTGACTACCTGTTATATGAATGAGCCTCAGCCCCTGGTAAATTCAGAAATCTGCCAGCGTCAGAGTGAAACTGAAGGGAAGAAACATCTGACCATGAACCAGAGAGGAACACTATGCCCCACTGGGTGGGTGCTGAAACTCTCTTCCTGAGATGAGGAGTCTCAGGTTATTAACTGGGAAGCCTCTGTGCAAAGGGTAAACACTTGCAGACCCAGATACGTCCTGGAGCAGGGGAGCTGAATGCAACTGGGATCTCTGGCCCTCTGGCTGGGGGTCAGATGTGCACGGCTAGCCTCACTCTCCCATGGTTATTTACTCCGATGTTGCTGTGACCCTGACCAGGGACTTCAGGAGGAAACGTGACAACCCCCACCCCGGAAAGGCCCCCTCTGCCTCCTTTCGCATCCATGTCGAGTTTGCCATAGCTAGGAACTCCTAATCTTTGAATCTTTCACCTGAAACTTTGTAGCTGTCTTCTTCCTGCTAGCCTCTCCACTCCCTACACTTCCATTTATGGAGTTAATTATCCCAAGAGAAAATTTCTCCTGCATTCCCGGCTGTATAACAAAACCTGCCATTTGTTCTCCATTGTCTGGAGACAGGAAGCAAATGCCTTACGAAGGATGCAAAACTCTTCCTAGACTGCCCTCACCTCTTTGAAGCCCTCTTTGGCTCTTTCCACTCCACGTTATCAAGCGTGCCGGGTTCTTGGCACAAGGTCAAAGACATAAGCTGTTTCCTTTCCTGGAAGTGCACTTTGACCTTTCTCTGGCAACCTCTTAATCATCTGTCAACACCAGCCTAAATGTCATTTCCCCCTCAACCCTACTGCTGTGGACCTTTTTGGCTACCCATCCAGCATCCAGTCTCTTCCTCCTTATACCATTTCCCATACCATCAATATTACTCAAAACAAATTTATTTCAGGGAAGGGGTCTTTTTGCAAAAGCCCATCATAAGAATCTCCTTCCTTTATGCGGCGCCTGGGTGGCATAGTGGTTAACCATCTGACTCTTGATCTCAGCTTGGGTCTGGATCTCAGTGTTGTGAGTTCAAGCCCCACACTGGGCTCTGCGCTGGGTGTGAAGCCTACTTAAAAAAAAAAAAAGAAAAGAAAAAAGAATTTCCTTCCTTTACAGTATCTCAGGTAGATGTTATAGTCCTAGGAATGGGTACACGATCTTAAGGGAAGAGATTTTCTTCCACGGTGTAACCAGAAGTTTTTCTCTTTTTACTTTCAGACACAAACAAGGAAGCTGCTGATCATCACCTTGCAGCCATTAGGGAAGCTCGGGTCAAGTCCAGCCCACAAAAGAGGGCAGAGCTGGGAGAAGAACAGAACAATGGAGCTGGTGCCCTGGCCACGCTGTAACTTTTACCACCATGACTTGGACACTGTGTTTTGTGAGAGAATAAATAAATTCTGAACTGGGTTTGCTGGTACTTGCAGCCGAACACCCTCCTACATGATGCATCCACTCCTAAGTGCACAGACTTTGCATTCTTCAGTGCTCCCCTCCCGTAGGACTTTGTCACAGCACATTCACATCTCTCTCCCCACAGACTGTGACTTCATCAATATCTGTGTATTATCACTGTCTTGAACAAGTCCTAGCACGGTGCACATTGAGATGCAGAAGGCATGAACAAATGAATGAATGGATCCCTTGGCAATCCCAAAAGGCCATCCACTGAATCACAGGTTAAGAAGAAGGTAACAAATAAGAAACAAAGAGAGGAAAGAGTGTTTTCAAAGAGGACAGGGAAATAACTAAAGATATGTCAGTGTTTTGGATTAATTAGTGCTTTTAAATTCAGTTTCCTATCGTGTCCCTATTTGCAAAACGGACAGGAAATTACAGTACAATTATGGCAGGGCATCTACTTAAGAGCTTACACAGAGGACAGATTTTTTTGTAGGTTCAAATCTTGTCTCCAGTACTTACCAGCAATTGACCTTGAGCAACCTCTCAGAGCTTCACTCCATTCTCTATAATATTAAGATAATAATTCCTCACTGAGTTTCTTGAGGCTTAAACAAGGTTAAAATAAAAAGTATAGTATCTGGGCCAGAATAAATACCTAAGATCATCCAGGGAAGTGTGGGAGTTGGGGAAGTTATTATACGTTTGTTTTAATTGAGAATGGTTTCCTTAACAGAGAAGCTCACAATTCCCGTTGTCTTATAGCTAAGATTCTTGGTTTCTGTCTCTACTTGTATCTGAGCTTAGCCCAGATCTAACTGTGGAAATAAAGGCAGACATCCCTTAGGTGGTGACAGGAGCACTGCAGTTTGCCAGTTAAACAAACAGAGGAAGTAGGAAGAAGCTCAAGTAGGAAGCACAGGACTGAGAGGGCTGTTTGCTGGACCTCTCCTCCAGCTGGGGCAGCTGCTTTCCAAGCCTTGCATTCAGTGGTGGGGGTGCTATCACTCCCATCTTAAGGAAAAGAGCTCCTAGGCTTATGGGCATAAAAACCTCCCCAAAGTCGCATGGTTAGTCAAGGGTAGAGTTTCTAATCTATGCCCATTGGGTTTGAGACTAAGAAGGAGACCAGAAGGCCAGAGAATCAGAGTCTGAGGGTCCTAGCAGGGAGTTGAGGCGAGACAGTGTTTATTTGCATTTTTTTTTCTTTGTCCTGAGAGAGAATGATCTATTAGTAATTTAATTCCTTCCCTGCAGTTGGTGCAACATAATTCTCTGACAATGTGCATTCAGGCCAGTCCACAGGGGGACCAGAAAAAATGAAGTAGGACTCTCAGAAATCATGTTCCTTACATGAAAATAGATCAGGCAGTGGGAGGGGGCGATCTGAAAATAGCCTGAGGGAGTGAGAGACAAAACATGTGAAACAGCGAGAGAGAGGCTGAGACAACTGTGATGTGGGGAAGAAAGGGCACAGTGCAGAGAGGAGCAGAAGAAGGGAAGGGATGGGATGGTTCTTTCCCGGATGCTGCTACACCATCCATTCGTCCCCTCAGGCAAAATCCTTCCTAAAAAGACAGGTTGTTGTAAATTATGCCAATTTAGTTAAAGTACCACCTCCTCAGTAGTCTACCTGCTCTTCCAGGACCATCTGAAGGAAATAAATAAGGAGACACACAGGTAGATAGGTATCATTTCCCCTAGATTTGAAATTAACACACTTATTATATAAAATTTGCAAACTACAGAAAAGCATAATGAACATAATCACCTATCCCACCTCATAGATATAATTATTATTAGCACTTTATATGTTGACTTCAGGCTTTGTGTGTGTGTGTGTGTGTGTGTGTGTGTGTGTGTGCCTTGAGAGAAGTCCCTGATGTTGCAAAGTAACAAAAAGAAACTTAAGAATCTCCAAATTACTCAACAGAGATACATGCTGCTGAGCCTCCTGAAGTCTCTGGAACTACCTGTGTTCTAGTTGATATCAGATCCCTATCTTCTCAAAGATTGTGAGCCTTCAATTATGCCCTATCTCTATTCTCTTCTGTATCATGAAATAGATTTTAAAATACTAAACCCACATATTGCTCTATCTACCACCTCATTTTTCATCGCTATCTCTTAAAAGAATTGTCTTTTATAGGTTGGTGCCACTCCCATCTCTAACCCATTACTATTTAAAAATGTTCGCATATATCATTTTATATTTGTCATTCTTATATCGTTTATTAGTTATGTAATTACATTGCTGATTAATTATATAATTGCATATACAATTAACAATTGATTGTTTTGAAATCTTGCTTCATTTTCCATGCCCTCCACAAATTCAGCCCCCAGTGAGTATTACTGGGAGCTCTGCTCTCTGGGTTCGTTCTCCCATTTCTCCAGAAAAGACTACCAAGTTCTTCTCCAGACCTGCTAGAGTTCTGGGAGATAAATGGGGAAAGGAAGCTGGTGCTCTACTTTTCAAAATGCAGGCTTATACTTATTATGCTTGTTTTAGCAATCACCTCCCCACCTCTGCTATTTGTGGCATGAGAGAAATCTGGGATTCTCGCTGCTCTTCGGAGGACCTCCATGCAGCAATCCATCTCATCTCCAAACCCATCCTCTCAGTCCTGCTATGGTCCTGTGTTTATGGACCTATTCTTCACCCTCCTTTCGTCCACGCCTTTCGGTGTGTGACTGTTGCTCCTCTCACTAAAGACCCAGAGTCTATTCCCACCCCTCACATTTAGGCTTGGTTACGTGACTTGCTTTGGCCAATACAATGAGATGTGAGTGACCGTGTGCCAACTCTGAGCCTGGTCCCTAAGGGGTCTTGAAATTTTCACCCCATTTTTTGTCCCCGTTTCTCTAACCTCACTATGAGGGCGGCACAGGCGTGCTTGCGCAGTGGCCTTGGGGAGAGGACACGAGGCTTCTGGAGCAGAGACGCTCCAGCTGAGGAGGCCTGGTGGAGCCCAGCCTTGACAACAGCCTCAGCCGACCCACAAACACAGGGGCGGGCCGGATAATCTTCACAGGTGGGAACAACGAAAGACTTCTATGGGCCGCTGAGGTTTGATGACTGTCACACCTTATTATTGTGACTAGAGCTAACCAATGCCCCGCGTCCCTCCAATACTTAAGGTTTTTAGAGAGGGGTTGGGGAGGGTGGGAATATCACCTACTTTCCCTGTCATCTTCTTTTCAAACATTTACTACTTCTCCATCTAATTCATCTGATTTTCATGTTCAACATTTTGTTAGTATCTCTCTTTCATTGTCTTTCACCCTCTCATTCTCTTTGTCTTTCTTAACTTTACCTGTTTTACTCCTTTACTGTCATTTCAGAGGATAATTCAAGGGTTGGGAAAATAGGAGATAAATACATGTGTCTAATCAGGAGTCCCTCTTTCCTAAAACACTCTGTTTTTGGTATGACAGAGGCAATGCTATAGTTCACTAAACAGTTTTCATTTTTCTCCTGGGTACAGCCCTCCCAGCTGCTTGCCTCTAAGTTCTGGCCAACAGAATGTGAGCAGAAATGATTTATGCCATTTTCATGACTCTCTCATTTCCTTGCTATCTTATATGCAGTATATTGGTAGTAATTATTGTTTACTCTTAGGATTACAGAATATTAAAGTGAATTTTTGGCTATGCTAGGAAAGGAATGAACATTCTCCACACATAGACACATGAGATTTTGTATCTCTCCTTTTTTGGGGAGAGAAAGAATAACCCTTTACTCATGCAATATATAAACACATGTTGTTAGGTGGGTGCACGACACTGATGTTGTTGTTTAGAAGTTAGATATGGAATGGAAGATATGTTTGGACACTGAGAATCCAAAGGGGTGGGCTGTACTGGATGTTATTTATTAAACTTTGTACCTTTGCTGCCATTCTCAGCTCTTCTCTCTAGAAAGCCTAAAATTACATTTTTCAGACTTACTTAAAAGACAGTTTCTAATTAGATTCTGCTAATTAGAGGCACTCCTCTGACTACTCTGACTCCCTCAGGAGGTTGTGAAGTCCAGACCGCACCCTTTACTATTGAGTGGGCAGACCCCACTGAGAGACACTACCTTCTCTTGATGGGTTATTGGCAGTCCAGCCCATCAAGTGACTTATGGGAACCCACATTACTTTGATCTTCTCCCATGTGTTTTGGGATTTCTGGACCCAGAGACCCTGTCGTGTGCTTTCCATGTACATTATGCAGCTTTATTGATCTTGAGTGCAAATGTATGCTTCCAACAATCACAGCACAATGGTGTTAGAGAAGCCTGGATGTGACAGGATGACTCCAATGTCCCTGCCATGATAAGTGACCTCAAGTACGGGACAAACAGTAAGGATACTTCCAGAAGGAGAGGCCCCTCACATATTCAAAATGACACTGCCTCCAAAGAGAAGTCAATTGACCATAACTAACCATCTTCCAGTGCCTCCTAAAGTGATATCAGTGAATGAGTGTCACAGCTCTCAGGACTACAATGGTGCAGGTTTCTGACAGTGGGATATAATGCACAGATACCACCTTTGGGAATTAGAAGAGATTGAGAGTATTTCCTGCAGAACTCTAGCAAAAGATCCATGGAAATTGGCTGTAAACCAGGGCTTCCATCAGTCAAGGCTTAGATCTCAGTCACCTGTCCGTATCAGATGGGGCCAACACTGCATCAACCATAAACTGAGGTGGCAGAGTTAGACTAGAGCAAAGGACCGACATTCATACATTATTGAATAAAGCCACTGATTGTGCCAGGTGAAGGGTCAGTGCTTTCTGCCAGACAATTTACAAGTCCCACAGCCCAAGCACTGGAGTCCAATATTTGGCCCTGCAAAATTTCTGGGCCTTGATCTAGAATGTAACAAGCAATGAGGAACTTGAATATCTGCTACAATGCCTGTATCTAAGAGTCTTCCCCCACCCTGCCCCCACCAGGAATGATGCTCTGACAGGTCTAGTGTGGTTGCTGGCTTACTGTCTGCCCTATTTTGCATGGTGCTCAGTATTCAATTCTGGTCTTTCTCTTTCCCCACATTCTCTCTCGTGATGATATCATCAGTTTTCATGGTTTCAAATATCATCTACATGCTGATATTCCTCAGCTATGTGCTGTACTTGTACCTTCAACTTCTCTATCCTCAGCAATTGCATCACCAAACCCTCAGATGGATATGTCCATCTGAATGCCTTGCTAACATCTCAGATTTGACACATCCCAAACTAGAACACTTGATATCTTTTTCTACTGCTAATACCCTTTTATATGCCATTCTTCCACCTGTCACATGGATATCATCATCTCTCACCTGGAACACAGATTCTCTCTTTGCTCCCCCACTACTTCATTCTTACAGCAGACAAAGCGATCTTCCAACATTTAAACCAGATTTGTATCTTCATAATGACTTCCCACGTAATTATTTAAAAATTCATTAGTCAGTTGGAGAATGTCTTCAATTAACCTCTTAAAAAAGAATTAGTCAGTAGTATATTTACCAGTCCGACATGAGTATGATTTGAAGAACTGTTTGGCTGGATATAAGACTTGCGCTAATAATCTTTCCTCCCATAGCTACCAAAATTCCAGATGTTGCTCCATTGTTTTCTAGCATTTATTGTTGAAGAAATTAAATTGTCACCAGTCTAATAATAATGCCTCTGTAGACAAGCTCCCCATTTGTTTTATTCCTTTTTTCAGAGGTACTCATAGGACTTCTTTCCTTCTTCATAATTCAAAAATTGTGCCCGGCTGTATCTAGGTATTGGTATCGTTTTATTAATTTTACCTGAAAAGTGAGCAGATTTGGTCATCCCAATGTGAGGTCTTTTCTCAAATCAAGAAATATTCCCAATAATATCTTTCCTAATTTTTTTTTTATTAAAAAAAATTTTTTTTTAACGTTTATTTATTTTTGAGACAGAGAGAGACAGAGCATGAATGGGGGAGGGTCAGAGAGAGGGAGACACAGAATCCGAAACAGGCTCCAGGCCCTGAGCTATCAGCACAGAGCCCGACGCAGGGCTCGAACTCACGGACCGCGAGATCATGACCTGAGCCAAAGTCGGCCGCTTAACCGACTGAGCCCCAGGCGCCCCAATAGCTTTCCTAATTTATTAATTTATTTCCTAATTTATTAATTCCAATATCTTTCCTAATTTAATCTTGTTCCTATGGTTTGGTTCCAAAAGAAACACTTTTAATTATCTGGTAAAGCTTCTGCCTTCTATCATCTATATTCATCATGTTCTTTCTCATGTTTCCACATTTATAGTGGGGCTTTTATTGCAATAAAAGAGCCAAGGATGAGCAGAGAAGAGGTAGAAGATGGGCGTCTACTCTGAGCAGACCAATTAAGTAAAGGCACCGCCTCGAGAGGAGGACCTAGCCCTGGAGGTGAGCACAAGGTCTCTTTGACTGGACATAACCTCATGTCAAAGAACACAGCTTTGAGAATGGAGGAGGGACTGGATTCCAGCTTCTAGTTATGCCCTGGCACCTGGACAGTACACAAAATGTGTGGACACGTGGCAGCTCTGGTTCCAGGTTCTCCTAGGGTATGAGCTATCATTTCATGATTTAGTTGTCTTTTGTTTGTTTAAAGTAATTTCATCACTTACGACTAAATGACATTGGTAGGTCTGTTCACATGATACAATCATTCCTTCAAATGCTAACAAATAAATAGAGAAAGTGCTGGAGTCAGTGATTGGCTGAGGCAGAACAGGATGTCTGAGAACAGTTTTTGTGGAGACAGCTTTAGGCAGCCCTACTAATGGGCAGAGAACACGTTAAGGAATAACCTGTGAGCTGAGGTTACACATATCCGCCAAAGTACTGGCTATCAAGGCAATGAGTTCCTGAGACACCATCTCACAGTATCTTAGGGATGGGAATGGAGGCCATTTCCTTGGTTACCGGGACCAACTTAATAAGATAGAATACAGTATATTTACATCATCTTGAACACTCAGAAGGGAAAAGACTTAAAAACAGATCTTCCAGTTCACAATGGAGTCCTTTCCTGGTTACCACTTAGATCCAGTCAATCAGTCTAGTCTCTGGGCCTCTGCCTTTCCCCCATATGGAGGGACCACCGTGCAACAATCCCTTTCTGTCAACAACGAAAGGGAGGAAGGGAGGAAGGGAGGAAGGGAGGGGGGGAAACACAGTAAGGTTAAAATATTGATATTAAAGTGAAATTCCTCTTAGAGATAGCTGTATCTTATAAATGGGGGAGGGGGTTGCCAAACTACTGGAATTAAGCTAAAAACATTAACTCCTAATTAGTTTTTGTATCCCATCCCCTATGCTTATAAAAGTACATAGATAAAAAGTACATAGATAGCATAGATTGGGTTTCCTGAGTGGGAAAATCCACACTGAATGCACCAGCATGAGCTGGGGAATAACTGTTGAAGTGCCCATGCGATACTCCTGAAACCATGCCTCTTCAGGGAAGCTACCCATGCCTGGTCCTCAGAGGCAGGTGATTTGTCCCTTGTGTTCTCAACAGACTGCACACGTCTCCAGTAGCACTTTTTACATCTACTGTAATATTTTCTTCCATGTATGTCCTCATTAGTTTATGAATTTTTATCTTTGTATGCACAACATCTGTCCGCTAAAAGAGCATATTAGTCTTTAAGAAAATTAACCAACAAATGAAAGAAATGAGGGAATGAAAGTAAGCAGGGAGGCAGGCAATATTCTAGTCTGTCCACATAGCACCTGTAAAGAGGTAGCAGAGTTCGTGTCACTGTGCGAGTTGAGATGTGGAATTTGGGGCTGCAGCTGCTCCCTCTGAGCACCCTTCTCCCAAGTCCGTTAAAATTAAGAAATGAAAGCATTCTATTCACCTGAAAAGCTGTGACAATTGGCTTTTGCTGCGTAATAAACTACTCCCAATACTAATGGCTTGGTCCACCAGGCTCAAAGATGTTCCACACCCCTACCTTCTGTTTAGATGGTCATAGTCTGGGACAGGTCACGTCACACCCTGTGGCAACCTATACCAGCAAAATTCTGGATCATTCAGAGAAGTTGTATAGCCTCCAAAATAAGTCATGTGACCTGCAGGGATGTACATGTGTATATGAAAGACACAAAGAGATAGTGTGAGAGGGAGAGACAGAGAGAAAGGGGGGGGAAGGTAGAGGGAGAGAGAGAGGAAGAGGGAGAGAAAGAGAGGGAGAGAGGAAAAGAGGGAGAGAGGGAGAAAGGGAGAGGGTGGGGAAAGGGAGAGAGTGGGGGGGGAGAGAGAGAGGGAGAGAGAGAGGGAGAGAGAGAGGGAGAGAAGGGGAGAGAGGGAGAGAGGGAGAGAGGGAGAGAGGGAGAGAGGGAGAGAGGGAGAGAGGGAGAGAGGGAGAGAGGGGGAGAGGGAGAGGTGGGGAGAGGGAGAGGGAGAGGGAGAACCTGAAACATTTCCTGCCATAGCAGGGCATATAACCCGAGTACAGATAACCTAAAGTAAAAAATAATTTGCCAGACTGAGTCTGGGAATGATGTCAGGAAAGACAGTTATTCATTGAGACTGCTCTTAGCTTTCAGGTCACTGCACTTACCTGCTGCAACTGTAACTTAGACAAAAAATCTATGCAGATACGTACTAACAATGCACTTGGCAATGCCAATGCCAGTTCACTGGCACCGATGCCACGGTTCACGCTAGGCTGCGGCTTCTGAATGAATCAGCTTTCTTCTCTGGCTGCAAAGAGTCGGCCATTTCTTAACCTATGTGGTAAACTGTTTGGGTGTAAGTGCTGAACCAGATACCTGCTACCAAAACTTCGAGTCATCTTTACAGTTCTTTAATTTCTGTTTTCAGCACCACTCTGAACTCCAAAATGAGTTCATATGACCTTCTTTTTGCCATGATAAATGGCTGGTCCATCCCCAGAACGTGTCTTTGCTGTCATATTTCTGCTTAGAAACTACTCTTTTGCTCTCCCCACCCCCACCTACCTCTCCCTTGAGTTCAATCAGCCCATTAGACTCAGGTTGTGCTTTTTCTTTTGACATTTTTACCATCTAAATAAAGACTATTCTGGACACAATGTACTGAACCTTTCAATATAACACTGTGATTGGCAGCATTTTTTATTAGTGCAGAAGCCATGTCCCCGAAGTCGAACTAGCCAGGGGTGAGTCACTACAGTCTAGCTCAAGTCCACAATGCCATCCTGCCCCCTCATCCCCCACATGTGCAGACAGAGCTGTGCCTAATCTTCACTAGCCAAAGGAGGCAGAGAACTGGCGTAATTGTCTAGATCATAAGGACAAAGCACTTCTCTCGTACACAGGCATGTATCTCCAACAGGCTCTCCAATCAAGCACAAGTAAAATAGCATAAAAAATGGGAATGGAATCACGTCCTATCCACTCTAATGATTTGGGAAGAATATCTGGCTTCTCAACGGAGTCTCATTTTAGAAGTGCAGGAGCTAGTCCCCAGAATGCAAACGCTTCTACTTAAAATGTTCTTTTGACTCAACAAGGCAGCATCTGCATATTGGGGGACCTGCTAGCACAAATTTTTTTCGGAAGAGAAGAAGAAATTTGCAAGCAATTGGTGCTCAGAGTCGTCTCACTTCCCAGTGCCTCAGAGGGAATGAGAGCTGTGGCGGAGACAGGCACAGATGCTGCTCCCAGTGCTTCCTCATTTAGAACATTCAAATCACCAGAACACTGAGACGCATTTATTTGCCACTCTGAAATGTTGGGGTTTTTTTAAGCTAAAAATATTTACTCTTTTGTCGGGCCTTAGAAAACCCAGTTTTGAAATCCCCTTCTCTCCCCTCCCCCATTTCTGTAAACATTCACAACAATTTACAAGCGGTCAAGGATGAACAGATCTATGGACTATTTGGTGGAAACCAACACAGTGACAAAGGTTTCAGAATCTTGTTCTGGTGGTCAAGGAACAGAGTTAAAACTAAAACCACCGCCTCCACATCCACAAGGCAAGGAATCGTCACCAGAGAAGCTGCCTCAGAGGCATCAACATACAGCGGAAGGGCTTTTCTTTAATCTCATTTTACTCTGGGGTATGAGCATGGCTAATATCCAAATCAAGACACCTATTTATGCTGTCAAGAAGATAACATCTGCCCATATCAACCTGGAAACTAGAAAGGGTCATGAAATATTGATGAGATTGTAATAATAGAAGGTGACAGTTTGCAGGGTCCAGAAAGCAGAACAATGTAAGAGTGTTTGCGCACCACTGTCCAAGAGGAAACGACACTGTCAATGTTGCACCCCAGTTGCACCCCATATTCAGTACCTGAAGAGCTATCTTCTAGGGGAAAGCAAGGGCAATGTATTCTCTGCACACATCCTGGGCGATTTCACCCACTCTTATAGTTTTGCTTACAGATACATGCTGGTGACTCTCAAACGGAGATCCAGACCTGCTGGACATTGCCACTTGGATTGCCCATAGACATCTCACAATTTATAAATCTAAAACCCAACTCAGTGCCTTCTCCTTCATCACCAATCCTTGGACTTCCTTCTTTCTTAACTGCCATAATCAATCAATCAAATTCTATTAATTCTTCCTCTGTAATAGAATTCAAACTCCATCTCCAATATGGGTTTCTCCATCACAAATGCTACTACTTGATTCAAGCCTATCTCATGAATTACGTCGACAATCCTCTCTCTCTCTCTCTCTCTCTTTTATCTATCTATCTATCTATCTATCTATCTATCTATCTATCTATCTATCTTGAGACAGAGAGAGTGTGAATGGGGGAGGGGCAGAGAAAGAGGGAGAATCCCAAGCAGGCTCTGTGCTGTTAGCGCAGAGTGGCTCGAACTCAAGAAACCATGAGATCATGACCTGAGCCGAAATCAAGAGTCAGGTGCTTAACCAACTGAGCCACCCAGGCGCCCCTCATCAACACTCTTCTAAATGGTTTCTTTGCCTCCATCAATTCAGTCTTCTTCAAACCTCTTGCTCCACCATCGAAGTGACTTTTAAAACCACAAATATGATGATATCCTTGCCCTGCAATGACTAATTATTGTCTTCGGGCTAACTCCCAGATGCTTTATAAACTATTCTCCACCCTGCACAACTTATCCCCTCAACCTCATCTTCTCATTCCCCTCTTTGCACTCTATCTTCTACCCTCCTGGACAATTTGCAGTTCCCTGGAGAAGCTACTCCCTCTTTCTTCACTACCTGCCCTAGCCCTTCTCTTCTCTTTTACCAAATTGGATCCTGCTCATTTTTCCAAACTCAGCTCAGGCACACCTGATCTAGAACATCTTCCCACCGCATTATTTAACATTACATATCAACTATTGTAAAGGATCCCTCTGATTAGGCTAGGACGTTGAAGGTAGGTATATCACGTTGTGTGTGACACATAATGACAGCTCAATAGGAATGTGCTCAAGTAAAGAAATCTGGTCTTTTGTAGAGTATGTGGTATTTCTTGTAAAACTTTTCAAGTCCTTTTTGTTTTTATGAACAACTTTAAATTACTACTCATGTGCCTGTTACCTTGATATTGGGAAGAAATCTACCAGGGAGGGCATAAGAAATCCTAATACTAATAATGCACATTTTTCATTATAAAAAAGAATCTGAGTAATCAAACTCTGTGCTTAATCACTCATCATATATCAATTGTAGGACTATTTCCCCCAAGATGAACTGATGCAGGCGAGGGACTAAAACGTCAAAGGAGAGGTCACGCTCTGTGCCACGGCATACAGCCCCAGGACACAGGCCATGTGACCCTGCCAGGACCTGTGCCCTCTGGCTAACTAGCTTCAGGTGGCTGGTATCATCACAAAGGATGCAACAGTAGAGCAAGCTCTGCCTGACATCAAGCCATGAGGGAAACAGTGGCTAGAAAGCAGAATGAAGCGACAGACTTGCTGTCGGCCTTCACCTCCACGGAAACTGTTCAAAAGTTTACATTTGATTTCCTACTGATACAGATAGGCTCTCAAAGTAAATTCCTTCCATTCCTCTCACAGATATTCAGTCAGTGGGAATCTATGAAAAACAAAGGAACCTATCTATCTTTTCCACACATACCTACTGTTAGGAAATCTTGAGGGTCCTCTTAGTATTCTGCTGGCTCTACCCATGGTAACACAGAAGGGGTAACATTTCTGGATCTGACCCTGGAGATCTGGATAAAGTATCGAAGAAAACCACAAAAATGATAAAAACACTTATTGGCATAAAAAAATAGTATATTCAAATGTAGCAAGTTATCTCCCCTACTAATGCCAAGTCTCGGCCAGGGGCTATGGATCTATACAGACAAGGAACAACAGTTTCCAACTCTCCTTCTTAGGTTAAAAGAGAAACATCCTACCACAAGGATTATTAAATATTAGATTTTTTCATCTGGAGTGAGAATACAATCACTTATTCTGAAAAGCTATAAAAAGAGAGCCAGTCTACATGCAATGCCAATTGTTGACCTGTCTGAGACAAGGCAATGGATTCTGCGGGCTCTTAGTTTCTCTGCTAGCTGCGTGATTCTATAAATCCTTCTCATTGAAGACTGTCAGATATGCCAAGTGATTTGTGTTTATTTTTCGTCTGAGGGAAAAAAAAAAGGCTAAAATTACTGGCATGTGGTTCATCTGAAGTCCAAGCTTTTGAGAAAGAGAAGGCCTTTCCTCACCTTCTAAGTGCCCAGTGGCCATCCTGTGGACTTGACTGACACTGCAAATGAGAGCCAGGAATAGAATTATAAGTCAGAAGAACATATCTGCAGTAGCTATGTATCCTAACATTGACTAGAAACCCACTCATGCCATCAGGTAACCTGGGTTGGTGCATGATAATAACAACGTGTTTGTTGCTAAAAATGTAACACTAGGATTTTAATGGAATCAAATACAAAAGACAATGGGAAAAATGAAAGAAAACTGCCCAAATCCATAGAGGGAGGAGGAGAATTCCAGATTCTCCAGCTGTTAGGAGAAAAGAGAGAAGACGAGGTATTTTAGAGAAAGAATTCCATCGTGTAAAAGCATGACTTTTTTCTTCTTTCTTCTTTCTTCTTTTGTTATTTTATTTTTTATTTTTAAATTTGAGTATATTTGGCATACCATGTTACATTATTTCAGGTGCACAACATACTGATTTGACAAGCTTCTACATTACGTTATGCTCACACTTTAAAGCTTCATGAGGGAGGCTGTAAAAGGCCAATAAAAAACAAAATTCTTAGTATTAGGAGGAGGAGCTCACTAAATTTTAAGACATATTTATGGATGTTTGACCATGATGACTAGAGTCCTACAAAATGTGAAATCATTAATATATTCTGTACTCAGCATTGTATGTTTAATATTGCATATAGTTATTTGGATACCCTTACATCTGTTCTAATTACTGGCAATGAGGCAAAGTATCACCGGAAAAATATTCTGCTGTTATGAGCATATATTACTTTAAAAACGTAAATTAGAGGTTAAAATATATGTATCTGATAAATGTATATGAAATATTACACCCAACTGGTAAGGGGAATTTGTTTCAATAAATCCTTGAGTTTGTAATGAATCTCCATTTCAGGACTTTCAAAGTACTTTTTTGACATTATTGGTTAATTGCCACAAAAGCAAAATTTGGAAGGCAAAGGAACAAATTCAATTTTTAGGTGAGGAAACAGAGTGTTGACCTGAAATCCCTGGCTTTGCTTCTCCCTCAGTCAGATGGGGGTTTTGAAGAACAATAACTGAGAGGATGAAGAAGAGAAGACATTCCATCCCTAGGTAACCTGTTCGGCCACTTTCTCCAATTTCTGCGAACTAAGAACCCAGCCTTAAAGAGCATCAGGGATTTGGAAATCCTGGACAAGTTCTTAATCGGCTCAGAAGGTATGACCTTATTTTAGAGATCTGTGCCAAACCTTAGCCTCTCTTATAGTCTGTGCCCAATCATCACACTGTTCCACAACAGCTAAAAACCTCCAGTCACAGAATGGCTAAATAAACTCTAGGAACGCTTTACTGTGAAAGTCTATGCAGCAGTTATAAATAACAACAAAATCCAAGTGTACTGACATATAAAGATCTTTGAGACATATTGCTGTGGTAGAAAAAGCATGTTACACAGTGATACATACATTATGACATTATTAATGTTAAGAAACACAAATGACACTATATCTTACATATAACCGGTTTATTGGAAAATCTGATTTATTGCAATACAGATGTGAAATTGCTTTGTTATTTTTTTTCAATCACTACCTTTAACTGTACTGAATCTCCTCCTTCTAGCCCTTAATGATGTGCAGGACTGATCCCATAGCTTTCCAATTACTTTCGCATATTCAACAGCCCAGGTTGGTCTTCTCCATTTATCCTGGTTTAAATAATCTATCTCACACCCTTCGTCCCACCTAGTTCAGCCTGACCCCAGCTGGAGAGACCTGGAATGGGGAGGATGAGGATGCCTGGCTTATTCTTTTGCTGCCCATCTTCCTCCTTCCTCTTCTAGGTCTCTCTCTTCCCTCTAGTGACCAGAAGTAGAGAGAGTGAATTGGGAGTCTTGATGCCATTGAACTGGCCAGCATCTTTTTTGAGAACCATGAGTGATTTCTTCCTGAAACAGATGAAAAGCTCTGTTTTGACCTCTCCTGACCCACTTTCTTAGAGGTTCATACCTGATTCTCTTGCTGACAGGGTCTCTTCTTGTGGAAGCCAGCCATTTTGGTCAGGGTAATAATACGAATGTTCAAGCTACCTTCCTCTATGTCCACTTGAGGTACAGAAAACTCACCCTTGCCAAACCAAATAACATACAGCTGCTTCATTCTGTCCTCTGTATACAATTCTCTTTTTACCCTGCTTAAATAGGTGCTGAGTGAGGACCAACAAATCCACTCTGTAAGCAGATGTCCAACTAGGGCATTAGAGGCCAGTTTCTTCTTGCAACATTCTTCAAATATAAAAGTGTGGTTCTCCTGGAGACTTTTTCCTTTCACTGAGTACCTCTTCTGACTCCCCAGAGAGATAAAAGGGAAGACCCACAGTACTCTCTCTAAACCAACAAATCACATCTTCACTTCCTTTCTTATACATCTGGAGGAGAGACTTAAAGGGTGATGGTAGCAGGGTCAGTTCTAAAGCTTCTTAGAGAATCCTGCAGGGAGGTTCTCAAAGACACTTCAGCTGCACTCACATTCATCATCCTGTTACATACAGCTATAGGTTCATAAAACTAATTGATTGACAGTGTTCTCTGGTAGAGAAATGGGATGATGGGTGATGGTAGATAGACTTTAGGTTGTGGAGTTTTTTTAAATGTTTGTTTATTTTTGAGAGAGAGAGAGATACAGCATTAGTACACATGAGCATACATGAGTGGGAGAGGGGCAGAGAGAGAGGGAGACAGAGAATCCAAAGCAGCTTTTATGCTGTCAGCACAGAACCTGATATGGGGCTCAATATCATGAACCATGAAATTATGACCTGAACTGAAATCAAGAGTTGGACGCTTAACCAACTGAGCCACCCAGCCAACCCTGTCTATAGAGTTTTTATAGAGAGAATGTTTTCACATACTTCATTCATGAATACAAAAGAACACTGACTGATTCTAGACATACCGTGGATGGTTTAAACAAGGCAGCCAAAGTTAGAATCTCAATAGTGACCGCCATATTGAGCTACGCATCAATGACTATACTGATAGAGCTTCTCCAGGTCTGACTGAGGAGTTGCACTTTCTCCAAGAGAATAACTGGCACGTGAAGCCACAGAACACAGCACAGACTCTTCACCCACGTTGCTGCTAATGGGACACAGACTACAAGTCATTGTTCCCTCCATGTTCCACCTGCTACAAGTCTGTGTGATCATCTGCTAGACTCTAATGAGAGCAGCAGAAACCCTGCAGGGCGGAAGGGGCAGTCTGGCAAGAGCATACACAGGGAGAAAATAGCCTTGTTCTGCCATGCTGAGTGCCACATGGAGTTACCACTTGTCAAGGTTTCCTGACAAGCATTTAGAGGGCTGAGAGGGGGCTTAGTTAACATGCAAGAGGCCTGGGATACCCTCCTGCATGTTATTGTGCATATCCAGAATAAGAGAAGGTCCCCAAGGCACCTCTATTGGCAAGGAGAGGACGTAATATAGCCAGCGTCTATCAGGGGGGCAATGGGCATATGAAAGTATAGTTTTTATATCTTTGCCAAGACTGAAGAATCTCAGTAGGTATCTGGAAAGGAGAGGACTCTACCACCTCTAGCAAGCTTCATTGACATTGGACAGATGACTCAAGATTCAAAAGGGTAGGATTAAAAAGAGAGATCTGAAGGTTTCAGGTAACAGTACAAATAATGTGATTTTGGTTCAAGACAAGTTTACTCTAGAGAGTACGGCTCTCTAAAACCTGCCCAAAATTTCCTCCATGACCTGTTATTTAGCATCAAATTACAAGAGAGCTGTGATCTTTTCGTTTTAGAAATTACAACATATGCTCTTTCATTCTTAGCTTATGATCTGGGTTTCCATTATGCTACCTCTTTGACCCAAGACATAACAAAATTTAGTGTCGGAAAGGAATTTCAGAGATAACCCAGTACAGCCATCTCATTATACTGATGGGAAAATGGGAGACGTGAAGGTAGCTGCCTGAGGGCTCATGATGTGGTGGCAGGAGAGGCAATACTGGATCCAGCTCCTCAGATTCCCAAGTCCGTTATCTTTTTGGCCACAAAATGTTGCCCCTAGTGGCACAAAGGAGTAGCTCTAAGAGGTATGATTTACCTTCATGATTAGTTTTTCAACGTCAGTGCTGATGGTAGAGAATAATAAAGTTCCCTAAATGTTTACAGATGCTCACAATCTCATTTGACTACAACTCTGATAATCAAGCAGCAGAGCCATTATGAGGTCCATTTTGCAAATATGGCAACCAAGTTCAAGAGATTATTTGGTTTGCCTAAACTCACACAGGAACTGTCAGTTTTGACTCTCAGTTTAACTTTACTTCCATATCATCAATCACAAGCCTTTATTTCTTCCACAAAATTTTAACATCATAATTGACTACTTTACACCTGAACTTGATGTTTTATTCATCTCCACATGGATAAACCACAGATCAAGCATGTGCTTATTTTCGGATGTGTCTGCTAGAATTTTATTATGAGAATATGGTGTATTGAAATTAACAGCCAGAAGCCACACTGACTCAAAGAAGTACAATATGAGCCTGCTTTGCATTTTCTTAACTTGGGCTAGATGCCTTTGGGGAAAGACTTTAGTCTCTGCACACTCAGAGATACAACAGGAAGAGCGTGGTCCATGACCTACAGGTGGCTGCTTCCAGCATCTTTCCTCTTGCTTCATCCCCCAGAGGCTTATACCTACCTCCCACTCATTGTTCACCCTACATCCACAAAGGCACCCTCAGTTGGCTCTGTGAACAGTAAAATAGGCTAGCTAAACCAGGCAAACCTTGACACGTGGCTTGCTCAGCCTCTGGTGCCTACTGCTTCTTACCTTCAATACACACCACTTGGCCATATTAATTTTTGTCACAGGGGGGAGATTGGTCAGTGAAATCTAAATGGGCTTTTCCTATTTATTGATACAATTTCGTGGCAAGAGCAATTTTCAGAGCTTATTTTCCACTCCATTGAATCCCATGTTACTGCAAATGAATATATTCCTCGGTCAGTGCAATGGCAAAACACAGTTGTAAGTGCTTTATGCTTCATTTGGATAAAGAGTTCAGGATATTACCAAATATAAAAGGAAGTTAAGGGCCATATTTCATTAGAAAGCTGTCTCCCCTGTTAATAAAACCTGATGTTGGTGGTAGATGTGCAAAAAAAAAAAAAAAAAAAAAAAAAAAAAAAAAATCAGAGCGGGGACTTGCAGCTCTGGCTGGCATTCAATAAGGCAGTCCAGTGGTTCCAAACACCACCTGAAAAGCACGCCCCCTCTCCAGTCAAACCAATATCAACAGCCCCCAAATCAGGAAGAAACTGGATTGTGAGCTAGATATTCTACAGAAAATTAAAAATCCAAACCCCAGGCTGAGGTATGTTCTTCCTCAGATAATGGCTTTGCTGCCATTAAAGGAAGACCCATGCTAATGCTGCAAAGTGTAGGAGGTAATGGGTAAGCTCTATGGGCTAACGTGTAGTGGCTTTAATAAACGACATAGTGGATGGGCTGCTTGTATTTTATCTGTTTGTTGGACACAGAAAAAGGTAGCACCATCTCATTTCTCAAATGAGAAAACTTAGGAGCTGCCCTAGGCGAAGTTTAGGAATTCAGACTTTCATAAAAACTAGGTCACTCTCAAATTAAAGGCTTCCCAGCGTCACAAAGGGTGAAGAGAAAATTCCTTTCTGTATCTGGACCCATAACTTAGTCTTTTCTGTACCCTATCTCTATAGTGAATGATCCACATCATAACACGCTCCACCAAATTATAGGTAGCTCATTTTATTTAGCTACCAACCCTTGAGAAACCATAGAAGTTATTCACTTTTATAGGTGCTACAAAGAATACCTTCAAAATCTAGGACATGAACATCCCTTTTCATCAGTTACTTGACAGATACATTAGATCCCAAACTCTACTGCCACTGAACTTCTCTGAAAATTCCAAGTTAAGGTCAAGAGTTCTATCACTGGCTTGACTCTTTCTCATCACCCATTTTTAGGCAGATTCATGGGCCCAGCCCTGCTCCTGACCTCCACATTTCTGTTTCCTGTCTTGGTGATAAACTTTCATCCAAATTTCCATTTCTAATGCTAAAGCTACTATATATCATCAAACTCATTTTTGTGTCACCCAAGAAAGTATGAGGCCTCCTCATGCGTAGACCCATGCCTTATCCACCCACTTGCCTTGTTTGTTCATGCCAAGAAAGCAGTTTCAAACCCAGGCATAAGCTGACAGTCCATGTCCCAGGATCAATACTCAATGTAACAGATATTGCTATGGAGTGTTCTGAGCCTTGAAACATTCTATTCCAAACCGGCAAAGTCCAGATTCTGCCTTTTCTCTTGTGCTTACCCTGAAGTCTTTATCAGGTTTCACCTGTACACACATTTTGATTCTGGATATTGAAGTCTTCTTTGGTCGTGTTTCTGCCTGTGCTTTCTGTCCAACTGGGCCTTTTGAATATCAAGCCTGCCCTTCCAACTCAGGCTCCCCGCCTTTGCTATGCCCCCCAGCATGTCCTAACCCTTGACACACTGACCTTGGGTATACAACTTGGGTCTGCTACAAGTTTTCTAAACTCTCTGAAACTTATTTTCTTCATATTCTACCGGTATTTACTCAGTGTTCAAACACGGCAGCTGATGCCAAGTCTCTTACATTATTTCCTACCAGAGTCACAATTCACCAGAGAAACACCAATCAGAGTTAACCCTCTGGGCTTCAGAATTTAGGGAGTTTGATTTAGTGAGCTCAGTAGCTTGGAAATACGTCATAGCTCGTTTGTAGCTAGATTTCATTCAGATTTGGATTTAACGCCTACATTCTGGAAAATTTGTATCTTTATTTAGGTGAGATTGTTTGCCGTGAACTTTTCCCTTGAGTTTTAGTTAAAGGCAAAATGTTCTAAAAGTCCAAAGTAATTTTGTCTAAACTAAGAGAAAACAAAACAACTCAGCTATCTTTTTTAATCAAAGCTTGACCAGCACACGCAAGGCCTTCTTTGCAGAGTTAATGTAGATGCATTAACACTGGGTCTCACACATAGTTAGTGCTCAATATTGGTCTTCTTGTTTCTTTTCCCAATTAATCTCCCTAATTATGATTTTCTATTTTTCTTCCTGAACTTAGCCCCTGTGTTGTCTTATTACAAATGAGTGAAGTAAAAATAAGGTCATTAAAGAACTCCTGGATACCACTAACATCTGCCCAGAAAGATCTATCTATAGTTTTAAAGTATTTTTTTCAGTATTCACAAATTCATTAATACACTGTTTCCAAATAGGCATTTATTAAACACTCACCATGTACCAGGCATTGAGCTGTGTTCCAGATTCTCAACATTCTTGACCTGAAGACTTTCTCTCTGTAGGGGAGATGAAGGTATAAGAGATAAATTTCATGCTATTCATTAAGTGTGACAGGACACTAAAATGACTCTTTGATATAAACATATGGAGAGCTCTAAGTTTTTTAAGTGAAACCCAAAGTCACAACTTAGGGGCTGATAGTTTATACACCCAATAATCAACTGTCTTATGTGAGAAGTCCTATATTTTCCTGAAGAGCTGGAATGTGTCGAAAAGACTAATGAGAAACAAACATCCATGTGAATGTCAAGGAGACTGGTTGTCAAGATGGCAGGATGGGGCTGAGACCATGAAGGGACTGTGAGCATCAGCAGAGAGGCATTGGTTACAGAGGTGGATGAGCTTCTCCTCAGCAAAGGTGAGCAATGTCAGAGAATGATGACAGACAAAATACCAGATTATTTGAATGCTTGGAATTTAGACCACCTTTGGGTTAAGGAAAAGAAGAAAAAAATCCTAAACTATTTATACAAAAAATCTGAGGAGGAAAATGGTATTAAAAGATTTTGTCTATCTTAAACAGGTAAGACTAAAATTCCTCCCATTGGTGGATGTTCAGACTCAAGATTTAAGGTAAATTCAGATATAAGGATATAAAGCTCAATTTGCACAATGGAGTCTGTAATTATGAAATCCACACCATCTACATACATAATCATAGTGTTTTTTAATATAAGAGATGGTGAACACTTTGAAAGAAAGATATGGTTTTGTTCACCTTCTGAAGAGTGAACAGAGTATAGATTTTGGGAATAAGTTCATATGATGTTTGAGTTTTAGCTCTGTTCATTTGTTGGCTGTATAAACTTTTGGAATCTCTATTTCCTCATCTGCAAACTATGGATCATGTAAGTTACCATATATCAAGGATGTTATGAAGATTTAATGTGTGGGAGATATCTGGTACTCAATCAGTTAATGTTTTCTTTTTCCCCTGTATCTTTTCTTTTCCCAGCACATAGCAAAGAATATAACACATACTAGATACTCAATAAACACATGGCTTTCCCTGCCTGTAGCACCCTCCCCACTTGTATTGCCCAGCATGATCCTGGAACAGCATCTCCCTGCTCTTCCCTTAAACATTTGTAGACCAAGAAACTGAGGCACAGGATGGTTCAGGAACATCCTCAAAGTAACATAGCTAGTAAGATAGTGGAACCAAGATATGTCCAACTCCAGAGCCCATACCTCTAACCAATTTTCTCTCCTGATTTCAGGTTCATCCAATTCCAAGCTCATACTCCTCTCATACTGCCATGCTCCTCCCTCCCACAGATCAGTTTTTCTTCTTATAAATTCCTCATTTGGTTTGAGATAGTTTTGACAAAGTTAAACTTTCAGTTCCCAGGGGAAGAACTTTGTAATTCTGAGCTCTACAAAGCACTATGGCATGCAGCCACCTTTTCAAATTTCTGCTAAATCAGCCAGCAAGCTCTTAGTGAGAACCAATATTTGGTATTGAGTTCTGAAGGATTTTGGAACTGCAACTGAAGATCTTGAGCCACGAAGACAGATGGGACACTGAAGTTAGCCTAATCAATGACATGCAGCTCCCTTAGACTTCTATTTTATCCATGGAGAGTGAAGCACCAGCTCAGGAGCTGTGGCGTGATGGAGCTTGGCAGTCCAACTCAAAGAAAGAGAAGAATCTAAAGACAACCTGCTCTTCAAACAAAAATTTCCTTGGATATTTGATAAGAGATGATAATCAGTAATGTTTCCTTCTATCCCTTAAATATCAAAGTAAGGATCTCTCACCCTCTAAGGCTGGCCACTTCCAGTACAATGCAAACTCCAAGAAAGCAGGGCCCATTGTCCATTATATCTCAAGTGCCCAGCACAGGACCTGACACATTGTAGGTTCTCAATAAATATTCATTGGAATAATAATCAAATGAATTTTCCTTCTTATTTTGAAAACTCTGACTCAGAAATATTGCATTCTGTCTCAGTTGACTCGATTTGGCTGTAGGGGATTGGTAGCGGTGGTGGGAAGGGAAGGGAAGGGAAGGGAAGGGAATGGAAGGGAAGGGAATGGAAGGGAAGGGAATGGAAGGGAAGGGAAGGGGAGGAGAGGGGAGGGGAGGGGAGGGAAGTGATAGGCATTAACCATTACTCTATATTAGGCACGATGTTTCCTCTACATGATATTATTTAGTCCTCATCACAACCCCGTTAGGTATATATTAATACTCCATTTTACAGATAAGAAACTGGATCTCAGGGAGGTAAGGCAATCAGCCCAAGACAGCACAGCCAGAAATAATTTCTAAATCAATGTTTCCACTGTACTTGTGGAGCAGTTTTCATGAAGGCCAAGAAACTGATGGATGTTCATGGTTTGCTTCCTCCTTAACATTGCTATTAGACAGTTTGATCTAATAATCATTCATACTAAGTATAACGTTTTGAGCACTTACTATGTACCAGGAATTGTAGTGCTTTATGTATATTAGTACATTTGATTATTTCAGCATCCCGTGAGGTTAGTGATGTTATTGTTCCTATTTTATGGACAATGGGTAAAAATTTTGAGGCACAACCAATTTGTCTAAGGTCATATATCTAATAGGCAGTGGCCCTCTTTTCATATCCAGGCAGTTTGCTCAGTGCCCAAGCTCTTGGTCACTTTGCTACAAAAGTAGCGCTTTCCCCCCAAATCCCCACCCCTGGATAGTCTACTAGGATAAGTCTAGGGCTACCAAAGCGTGGTTAGTCTCCACTGCCACAGTGAAGGGTACCCCTAAAGCAATTCATCACATTGTAGACATTCAGTAGCAACAAAGTAACCCTGTCAAATTCTGGGTTAGTTTGAATGGGGTTAAGTTCTTGCCCTTTCATATAGGCATATTAAATAGGGACTTCTTAGCATAACTCAGTTTGGAATTTTACTACATTTGGATTGTCATTTCTTTTTTCTTCAGCTTTTTCTCGTTTTAGTTTTAGCTTTTTAAATTTTTTAATGTTTATTTTTGAGAGAGAGGGCGGGGGGGGGGAGAGAGAGAGAGAGAGAGAGAGAGAGAGAGAGAGAGAGAGAGAGAATATGAATGAATATGAATGAGTGGGGGAGAGGCAGAAAGAGAGGGAGACACAGAATCCGAAGCAGGCTCCAGGCTCTGAGCTGTCAGCACAGAGCCTGACGTGGGGCTCGAATTTATGAACTGCGAGATCATGACCTGAGCTGAAGTCAGACACTTAACCAACTGAGCCACACGGTGCCCCTTAGTTTTTGTTTTAAGGAAGACTCACACAGTCATTGATTGCACCAAGTTTTATCAGTGCATGCTGATAATTCTGCTCAAAGTCACTAGATGCTCACCTTTAAAGAAACCTCAGAGAATCAATGATGCCGTCTGGCCCACTGGCACATTATACTGTAAAGTGGCTCAGGATGTGAATCAGAAAGAAGAACTAAAAATCTAGAAGCATAAAGTATCATAGGCATATTCCTCTGAGAAAATAAGAGATGACCAGAGTCAGGTGCAGATGAACCAATCAAAGTGCAGAAGAATCTTCCTTCAATTTCCTCATCTATCCACTTCCCTAAAAACTCTACTGCTGCCCTGCCCTCAAAGCTAAAAATGAAAGTAATCTCTAAACATGAGATTGAAATTTAATTTTCCTGGTGACCTATCTTGTGAATATAATAAATAATATCTTTTTAATTTCTTTATTGTAACTATGTAATAAATATGGGGAATGGCATTTTTCATTCAATTCTCAAGAGTGAGATTTAACCAAATTATGCTGGTCATGTGTCTAAAATTATTCTCCCTTATGGAGAGCTGCTACTTTTTAAAATCAAGGGCACTGACCTTAGTAGATGAAGCCTTAGCAATTAATCTGATATTGAAGGAGAACATAACAGGCAGGTGTTTCCGTTTGAACTGCTCCTATCCCTGAGTCAGGCCAAACAGACACTATAATGAAGGGATTCTTCTTCATGGTCTGTTCTAGTAACACAGCTGGAGTAAGAAGAGGCATTCTCTACAAGATAACATGCTACCTCAAGAATTATGAAGTGAACCTCAGCCTCACAAAAACAAAGAATGGCTACTCAGAAAGAAATGTTAGAAATACTAATCCCAGTGAGTAGAACAAGCCCAAGACTGACAGGTCTACAAACCCAGCCATATCTTCTTCTCTAGCATCCACAAATCATGTTGAATTGGACATTAAGAAACACTATTCATGTCTTGAAGTAACCACATGAGTTTGGACAAGCCACTTCACTTCTCTAGGTCTCCTTTTCCTCCTCCATAATGAGTGGCCACTGGATTATTAGATCAGATGGATGATCATGAACCCCTAATTCCTCAAACATAGTATGATTCTAAAGACAAGCATGTTGTTTCATTTACATTGATTCACAAATTCATATTTATTCACATCACTTGAGGACACTGGGCGATTTTATTTTTTAGCAAAATAATGTCTAAATACCCCAAGGTGTCTCACATTAGGGGTCATATTTTGCAGGGCAGATGAGGTTAAATTTAGATTTTGTGTTTTTACACTAGTGATGAATAAGATTCTTTAAAAGCAAAGTGACACAGGGGGCACTTGGGTGGCTCAGTCAGTTAAGCATCCGACACTTGGTTTTGACTCAGGTCATGATCTCATGGTTTGTGGGTTCAAGCCCCATATCCAGCTCTGCGCTGGCAGTGCGGAACCTGCTTGGGATTCTCTCTCCACGCCCCTCTCTCTCAAAATAAGTAAATAAACTAAAAAAAAAAAAAAAACCACCCCAAAGTGATACATTTGGAAAGGGGTGGTTTGGAAGGATGGAGGAAGGAAATATTATCGGTTCAGATGTACAGGAAGCAAACTTGTAGCTGCCAATGGCTGCCACCAATCAGCAGGTGACCTATATTTGTAATGTATTATTTACTACTGATGTTCGCCCAACCTGTTGGAAGCAGATACATGCAGTTCCTATCCTGAGGAGCAGATCAAGGACAGTGATAAGTAATATTGACTTAAGTCACTGTCATCAGTTCTAACTAAAACATAAGCACTAGGTCAATTTAACAAGCACATCGACCAACACAGCACAATGTCTGCACAAGGGACTTGATGCTATTGAGAGAGGATACAGATTTTTCCTGAAGCTTTGCTGAGCTTTACAAGAGATGGTTTATGGGCAGAGGACAGGGCTAGCTTTGCTGAATGTACAAGATACATGCTACATTGCATACAGGCTTTCTTTCTTACCACGTTACCAACGTTGCTTACATAAGTTTATGAAAATTGGAGGGTTCATTGAGTTAATATCAAGAATTATGAAAGTACTTGAACCCACGAAGAAGACCATAAATATAGCCACTGCTATCCTGAAGTCTAGACTATACTGCTGCAGTGGTCCCTAGTGTGCTATTCGGCATTCCTTTTAATTTCCCTCCAGTTGTAATGAGATAACCAAGGTTTATAATACACTAAATGTATAATTAAATGCAGATTATACGGCATTCCTGGCAGAACGATTCAAGATGCTGGATTGACACTACAAAAAACTATGACCACCACCTTGAACACAGATTTGTTGTTCGGGGAGATAAAATCTATAGCAAAATGGCTCACTTACAAAAGTCCAAGCTGTTAACTCTAGTGTTGATTGGCAAACTTAGCCATTTCAAGCACCTTTTATTCAGTCATTCACTTAACAAATATTTGTTGGAGGCCTACTATGTGTCAGGCACCGTGTGGGGCCCTGTACACAACATACAGCCACATGCACCTAACATTCCACAGGGGAGATAGATAGTAAGCAGACATATTAATACACAGAAAAGTTACATATCAGGATAAGCTCTACACAGAAAACAAGCAAGGAGATGCTATAGGAACAATGGAGAAAGGTAGCATTTCTGGCCTATGTTATAAAACAAATTAGACGATTGAAGAAATCATCTAAGGAAACTGGTATAAGCCTGTTGGCTCCCTTATCTGAACCATTAAGGACACAGTACTGGTAGATGCCCCTGTGGCTGTCAGGAGGGCTGGGGGAAGGCCTGAAATATAGTCAGCTTTCATGGGGAGACAGTATGATACGCAGGGTTATGAGTCAAAACACCTGGACTCAATTTTTGGTTCTGCTCATTGCTGACTGTATTTTTGGACAAGTTAACTGCTTCAATTATTGCTTTTCTCATAATCAAAGTGGGATAATACCTGGTTTGCTTATTTCTATCATGGTGGTGTAGGGAATAAATTAATATGAAATTATAAAGTGCTTTGCAAATGTTAGTTGTGTGATTATTAGGTCAACCCTAAGAATATCCCATCCTTTCTCATACCTTCAAGATGCCAGGCATGGAGACATTACCCTGTTTCTTTTCCTCCTGGCTTTATATATAAAATGCCAGGAATATAAACCTTGCCTTCTAGCAAAATGTGTCCTCTGACATACAGTGTGCACAAACTTCAATCTGCAAGCAGAAGAGGGATCTTAAGTGCTCTGCACATCGGGAACTGGGAATATGCATATTAGTCAGCTGTTTGACATCTTGGTGGTAACTTCTTTTCAGTGATCAAGTTATATAAGGAAATAATCAGTAAATAGATAGATTGCCTCATTATGCAAAGTGAAATACAATCTGCCTTAGAAAGGAGAATCATGCCGAGAAGCTTGCTGAACAGACTCTGCCTCCAATTAAGCTCCGATTATAGAGCTGCACTTTAGTTGAAAATCCGTTCTCCAGAATGGCTGAGATTTCAAGGGACACGGTCAACACGATAATAATAATGATACCGTGCTGTTTTCTGCAATTCCCTTTCCCAAGGAACTCAGAGCTCCATCCTGACATTCTCTTGTCTTTTATATTCAAACGCAGTTGGGAGGATGAGGGGTAAAGACTCTCTCTGTCCTTCTAGACAGAACCAATGGGGGGAAAATATCCTGTAGGGTTTACCTGGGGAGCCAGGTTAGGAATCAAAGCCTGGGGCAAGGGCTGGGGGTGGGGGGTTGTTGTGGGGAAGGGAGGGAACACAGGTGCTTCCTCACCAATCTTCTTGGTTAGCATCATTTAGGTGCTGATGGGTATGTGGTGTTATACCGAGAGTTTTAAATAACAGAGAAGCTGGCTTGGCCTCTGAAACAACAAAGATGTCGGTGGGGAAAAAAAGTACCTCAAGAAACACTGAACAAATTTACAAATTAAGTAAATCCTGAGGAATCCAAGGGGCATCTCATAAACATTACCATGTGTCCTATCATCTACTGTCCCACAAAGACCAACAGCATATTATTGCCAAATTGCATGAAACTGAAGGTGAGCATCAAGGCATGCCAGTATTTTTCCTTACTGTTAAGGTGGGAAAAATGCTGCCAATTAAACTCTGACGTATTTCTTTCTTAACACTGACTGTAGAACATACCTTGATTTTAGAGACGTTAAAATGTAGAGAGAAATGTGTTTTCGATTAATTAATACATTTGTCGTTTTTACCATGCCCCTAAAAGGACACACAAGAACTAAAGAAATCTCAGGAGATTGTATAGCTAATTTGATAGCAAAACTCAAGGGTCTTCTCCATAAGGAAAAACAAGGACTCTTCAGAAAAGCAGGGGCTTGAAGGTAAATATGAAAGAAGGCTGCAAAATCATGCCAGGTTCAGGGAGGGCACACAACATGAGGACTGCTAATCAAATCCTGGGAACCCAGAATGAGGGGAGTTCCTATGAGCTTAAAGAAAGAAATTTCAGAAGCAAAAGGATGTGTTATTTCACACAGCAGGCAGTCTACATAAGGAACTCATTACCCCTAGAGATAGCATAGACTAAAAAAAAGATAATTTGGTTCAAAAAGGGTTTTAGATAAATTCATGGGTGATAGATCCATAATGGAGTCCATCCTCTATACACTTAAATACTCTTATTAAGTCATCACTTCAGCATTTCCCTTCTGTGCTAAATAATAGTGCTTCCTCTAGCTTTCCCTGATAGTCCCCATTTTCCAATCCTTCAATTTTATCTGTCCTACTTTAAATCAGTGGTCCCTTTTAATGAGTTTTCCCCCTTTTAATGAGTCCCTGAAAACATTATCATGGAAAGTTCAGGTATAATGTAATCCCAAGTCACTACCAGAGTTTAAAGCTCTTTGAGGGCAGAGACGTTTCATCTTCACCTTTGAAATGTCATAGTACCCAGCAAAGTGCCTGGAATAAATTTCCATTGGATGCGTGTGTGAACAAATGACTGAATGTGTATAATCCCAGTTCTCTGACACCTTTATTGATACCTAGGTCACCTAGGTCCCTGTGCTCTGTGTGCATTGTTTATGTGTACCATGGCAGATGTTGGGGCAGGAGCTGGGAGGGGGGAGTGGTTGTTGTGGGAAAGGGAGGAAACACAGGTTTAAGTGTTTAGGGAATATGAAAGCTTAACCTGTGCCCCATGGTCAAGTGTCTGTTCTTGCCATTAGGACACAAGAAAAAAGAACAGAGTGGGTGGATAGGTAGGAAACTTAAGTAGGCAGTGTATATATGCATATATGATTATATATATATATATGTATATATATATATATATATATATACATACACACACACACATATGTATATACGGTGTGTGTGTATCTATATATATACAGATAGATAGATACACACACACACAAATATATGCATTATAGTTTTTCCTATAGTAACAACTCCCTTAAAAAAAACCAAACAACTATTCCTTGCACAATCTACATGATTTGCAGCTGTCCATGGGGGGTCAGCTGACAGCCTTCTGGAAATGCTGCAGAAGGAGGTTAACTGAGCTGTCGCTGCACCCTCAGGATTTCTGGTTTTGAGAAAATCAGCTGTTCAAAGTTATGAAATACCCCACAGGAGATGAGACTGGAATAGTAGGAGTTGTCTAAGGTGGCAAGTAGTCAAAAATACTAGGAGATAACAGACTTGTAAGATTGGTTTCACTGCCTCTTACAAAGGCCCCCTCTTGCTCATGGAGCAGAGTGTTGGCGGAAGTTCTCTTAATTAGAAAGATCACCATTAACCAGAAGGTGGCTTTGGTGACCTGGGCAGGAATCCTCCAACAAGCCTGAACTGCATTCCAGCAGTCCCCAAGTGTGGACTGGTAAAAAGCCTATCAGTGACATCATTTAGGACACACATAAGGAAAAAAGGGCAGTTAATGCTGCTGTGAATGCAAGGGTCATGTCCCTCTGGCCTCCTTACTCAGCAGTCTAGATTTCTGCTGATGGGGAAATACTAAAGAAAAAATTATTATCACACACACACACACACACACACACACGAATGTGTATTTATTTCTTCATAGCTGTTTTGGGACCTCTTTTGAGACAAGTTCTAAAACCTCACTTTGACAACAAACGCTCCTTTATGAACATTTGTCTTTTCCCCAGTGATCTGAGTTAGCACTCATCATTGTGTTCTTTATATACCGTATTTATGGAAATGACACCATGTGAGAATGAGATGCTTTATGACTGGTAATCTCTGTCTTGTTAGGTGGGATTTATGAGACCAGAGGGGCAGCCCTCCTCACTGGCCTTGAGCCTGATGTCAACATTTTATACATTTTCCCTTCCTCCTTGTTAAGGAATTGAAGATTCATTTTCTCGTGTATTATCTATTGATTTTCCTTTCCTTTGGCCATATTTGCTAAATATTGAAAAAAATAAAGGAGTGCTGCTTAAGTGCATCTTTTATAATGTGTTCCTGGGTCTGTGTGCATATATCTGTCCCTGTGCACCTGTGTGTGTGCAAGCAACCGTTATGTGTGTATGCACACTTGCGTGTCTGTGTGTCTGAGTGGTTGGGACTGTGCAAGATACTATTTTCCATCCCCAGAGAGCTTCCATAGCCACTACTACACTAATACAAAATGGCATATCTCATCCCTCAGTTTCTGCATCTGTATATTGTTACCTCCATGCTACAGATGATGAAACTGAAGTGCAGAGAATTTGCAGGGCTGGCCCAAGAGCGATAATGGAGAACAGTGGCAGAGTTTCGGTTCAATCCCCAACACAGCAGTACAAAGCAAGGGCCAGGAGTAGGGCATCAGCACAACACCCTAAAATGCCACAGCTGCCTTCTGCTGACTTCCTCCCAATGAAAGGCCTCTGAGCCTTAGTTACCTCATAAGTGGGATCGCTAATGAGGGTGATTTCTACCTCATATGGGCTGATGAAATGACTGGATGAGATAATGAATGTAGAGCCATAAGCAGCGTACCTAGTCTGTAGTAAACTTACAATAATAGTTGGTATTTTTATTCTTATATTTCATGTTATTATTCTCAAAGAGAACCTTTGGAAGATTCACAGTGTTCCAGGGGTATCAGATGGTTCATTTTGGTAAAATGCATAAAATTTGCAGATGACCCAGAAGAATGGAAAGACAATTTTTCCGTGATAAATAAACTTAGTATAAAGTTTTTATGAGCTAAAAATGTGTAGTAAAAAAGTAATAGAAAAAAATCACCAAATCAAGTATTACCTGGGGCAATAAAAAAATTAAATCAATGTCTTTAATTATATTTGTAAGCTTCTAAATTGTAAAGGTTATTGGGGTCTAGCCTTCCTTGCATACCCTTAAAAAATTAATCCTGGTTGTGTTCTATATTCCAATGATGGTGCAAGTATTTTCCTCTGCTTTCATGAAATTTTCTTGCTCTGCTCTATGGCATGGAGCTTTTTGACGTTAAAATCTGGCATTACCCATTTTTAGGGGTGGGGGAGGGCTAAGGAGGTTTCTAGGGAAATAAAGACCAAAATACATATCCTTTAGATTGAGATCATACTTTAGCTTTTGCTGCACATCAACCACACCACAACTTAGAGGCTTATAAACATTCCCATTATTTAAGTCATGATTCTCCCAGGTGGTTCTTTTGGCCTAGGCTGGGGTGGGTTCAGCAAATCTCAGCTAGGATTGTCATATTACACTCAGACTCACCTCTCACAGTACCTGATAGATACAAACAGAAAGCTGATCAATGTTTTTTACCTTAATGGATTAATGAGTTAATGAATTAATGGGTGAATAAATGAAGTAATCTGCACATGGCCCTTTTTGGACACTCTTTGGTACAGGGCTTTCCCTTAGAGAACTAAGAAGCAATTAATTTATTTTCTTCAGCAACTTCCCAATGCTCCTTGTCTCTCAAATGGCTCCTACACATTCTGCCTCCCAGTTGGCCACAAACGTAGACCTGTCCTCCCTGAGTGCTGCCCCAAGTTAATCACACAACTTCTCCCGAATCTTCCCTTCCTTTTTTCCCTTTAACACTCCCATTTTTTTGGGGCACCTGGATGGCTCAACTGGTTGAGTATCTGACTCTTGATATCAGCTCAGGCCATGATCTCATGGGTTTGAGCCTCACATTAGGCTCTGTGCAGTCAGTGCGGAGCCTCTTTGGATTCTCTATCTTTCTGTCCCTTACCCCTCCCTCTCTCTCTCAAAATAAATACATAAATATTTTTAAAAACTTGTTAAAAAAAAAAAACCTCCCATTCTTTCAATGCCCTGAGAAAAAAGAGAAATTTTTCTCCCCTTAATGGGAGGAAATACAAAGTCACACTGCCATGGCAGGAGTACTGGGCAGATGCTGTGGCCATTTTGATGACCCATCCCAGGTCACAATCTATGGATTCTCAATGTGCCACACCATCCCAGACCACTAGGTAGCACAGAAGTGTTGCTATGTAAAAGAGAGCAGAACACCGCTTTCTAATATTCTTTTTTTCTATTAAAAAAAATGCTCCTGGAATGTCAGCAATTCTAACCTAAAATAGATGCCTCAGCCCCAGTCAAACAGCCTTTAAGTTCTTTAGAATGCATTCATCACAGACTGGAGAAGTGACAGCCACACTCTGAAGAGGAAATCCCAAGACCAAAATAGTCATCTGTCACTCCTGACAGAGGAGGGCGTGTGTGCTGGGAGGGGAACATAAGGTGGAGAGGACAACCCTATGGAGGGGCTGCTCTGGGCCCCCACATGCCACTCTGTTGGGGGGGAGTGGGACAGGGAATCTGGGACTTCACAGGGAATGTGGGAAATTGGAGACTCCATTCTGTGCAAGTCTGTTTTAGATAAGCTTGATTTCTTAGAGTAAATAATGGACTGGGCATGACTGGTGGTGAGCTCAGTCCTCTGTTTAACTGAACAGAGATGGCCACTTGGTCCTCATGCCAGAGCCTGAAAGAGGCAGATCATCAGCAGACACCTGTACCCCCAGTGGGGTAAAGGAAGGTTTTAATAGAAAGTGTCAAGGGACCAAACCCAAATTATCTGTATGTTTGTTCAGCTTCTGAGGGTGCATTCTAACTTGTCACACTCCCACTTCCACATGTAGTCACAGAGCTCCGTGCCATCAACTTGTGCAGATTCTGTCGGCTCTATCTACTCCCCTCGCTCCCCACCCAAGGCCAGGCTACTGCCCACTTCATGCCCTCCCGGCTGCTGTGCAGAATCCTGAGCGTCCTCCCTCTGGGCTTTACCACCTTCATAGCAATTCTACTCTTTCTAGAATATAATTCTGACTGTGTCACTGTCCCCAGGCTCAGGTTCCACACAGCTCTCAGGATCAAGTTCAGATATTCTGGCTCTACCCTCCCCTACCTCTCTATTCTCCCACCTCCACACACACCTCACTTCCTCCCACCCACCCTCCCCACACACCTTCAAAACAGTCATTTGAAACTACTTGTGGTTCCTTAAAATACAACAGACTGCTTTTGGCTCCCAGTCCTTGCACATATTGTTCCCTCTTCGAGGACAACACTCTCTCCGCCCCCACGTCATCTAAGACTTACTCATCATTCTAAATTCAGCTGGAGCATCACCTCTTCCAAGAAACCTTTCTTGAGCTTCCTAATCTGATATAGATGCTCCTCTTCTGTGCTTCGAGCCTTGTTACCGCTGTCACGGCTTTGCCACATTATGCTGAAATGGGTGATCTATTAGCCTGTCTCTGCCACCTCTCTGTACGACTGTGTCTGATTCGACTCTCTTGGTGTCAAGCACAAAGCGAAAGCTGGCTAATTGTTTTTTCAGGGGGTGAATGAATGAAGGAACAAATCGGGTTATCTGTACTTGGCTCTCTTTAGACATTATGTGGTCTAGGGCTCACTCCTGGGGAACTGCAAGGTGATGAACTAGTTGTTGCCAGCAATTCCCCACCACCAATTCACTATCTCTTGGGTTCATCCAGTACATTCTGCCTCTTAGTTAGACACATGCCTGGACTTACTCTTGACAAGTACATCACATAACTTCTCCCAAATCATCCGTTCCTTCTTTGCCTTTAAAACTCCCATTTTTAAAGACTATGCTTTCAGGGCTCATTTCTATAGTTCGTATAAAACTCCCATTTTTCAATGTCCTCAGATAAAGAGAGAAAACTGACAGTAATATCATTTACAGTATTTACAATGAAATGGGAACAGCTGAAAATAATAACCTCTTACAATTATATGGTACTTGACAGTATATGAAACTCTCACCATTGTTACCTTTATCTTCCTAATAATCCCTGTGAAGTGGGCCACAGTTACTCCCATTTCATTTTAAACCTGAGAAAACTTCAGCTCACAGAAGTTTTGTAACTGTCAGAATCACATAAGCAATAAGCAGAAGTTTAATTTAGATTATTTAAAATTTTTTTGCCATTTCATTTTTCTAAAGATTATTCTTGGATAGGTAGGCAAAACCTCAAGCCTAGAAGGAAAAAAGCATTACTAACCATGGAGCTAGAAAACAGACAAAAGGATCTCTCTAAATCCCCCAATAACACTGTTTGGACTACTGTCTCTCCCTTTCTGCCTATGGCTGGCCAGGGCTAGTTGGAGGCAGAATGGTAACAGGTTCTAGACTCTGATTCTATATGTAATAAGAGTTAGTCTAGAAGCAATGTCCATTGCATAAGAGATGTTGGAAACTCTTTACAAAACCACATTAATATGGTCATTAGTGGTCATGGCCGATGCCCTGAGGTCCTTGGTCTGCTCATCAAAAACCCTCAGCTTCTCAGCACAGATACATTTCTCCCAGAGCCCGCATCCAGGCCACAGTGGTCTGCTTGGCAGATCTGCTGGGAGGCCTTCCTCACCCCCAGGGCAAACACACGTGCAGCAGGAACCAGGGGCTCCAGAGTAAGGGAGTGAGTGGAAGAGGAGAAAGAAGAGAAGAAACAGAAAGGGGAAGCTGAAAAACTCTAAGAAGAGTTCCAGACTATAATCAGTAGCTCTGCAACAAAGTTACATGATTGATTACAAAGGTTATCACCCACATCTGTCCAAAGACCCTGAACAACTTCAGGACAGTCTGTTGTTCATCTCTTTGCTTATTTGCTTATAATTTCCCTAGACCCTGTTGCAGATTAGGTTCTCAGGAAACCTGAGCATGCAGAATGTTTATTAGGAAATGCTCTTGGGACAACAGTGGAAAGAAGGCGAGCAAGCTGGATTGGGAGGGGGAGAAACTGAGTTCTGATGATGGTTTGAACAAGCACCTCAGACTACTTGTGGAGGAGTTGTGCAGCTAGAATGACCCATCAGAGTACTCCACACTGGGATGGAATGGCTGAGCCTTTAGACTGTTTCTTCTGTCAGCTGGTGAATGTGAAATGCTTCAGAAAGTTCACTGCTTTGAGAAAAGTGGCTTCTGAAGCTCAGAAAGTCTCTGAAGAGACTGACACCTGCAGCTTCTCACAGCACTCTCTGCTACTAGTGCAACAAGGCACTCCTTGGAGAAATCGGGAGGGCATGTACCCATATCCAGTACAGTCCACCTCTTCTATCACTTGGTCAACTTTTCATATGCTTTTCTGTGGAACAACTTCTCTAGCATTTCAGTGGGCATTTCTTCCTGTGGGAAATTTAGAAGTGAACTTTAGTGGCAGATCCAGGATGAGGCAAGCAAAACAACAAGGGCACAAAATTTAAGCGGGGGTTTGTACACACATAAGTGTCTCCTTAAATTTTGCATCCCAGATGCCTCATTCTTTTGTTTTTGGGTAGCTTTATTTATTTCTAATTCACACACCACAAAAATTGAACCTCTCAAAGTGAACACCTCAGTGGTTTTTAATTTTTGTGTTTAGTTTTTAGTATTTGTGAAGGCACATGTTTTAATTTTTATTGAACCTATGAGTGGAATTTCTGGGTCATCTTGTAACTCTAAATTTAGCTTTATGAGGAACCATTAGACCATATTCCAAGGTGGTTGCACCATTTTACATTTCCAAAAGCAATATGGAAGGATTCTAATTTTCCCACAATCTCACCAACACTTGCCATTATCCACCTTTTTTATTATAGCCATTGCATTTCTTGAATGACTAATGATGTTGAGCATCATTTGATGTACCCATAGGTCAATTTCACTGGTGAAATTTCTACTCGAAATTTTTGCCTACTTTTAAATCGTTGTTTTTTTATTGTTGAATTGTAAAAGTCCTTCATATAGTCTAGAGACTAAACCCTTACCAGATATATGATATGCAAATATTTTCTCCCATTATACGGATTCATTTCACTTTCTCAATGGTGTCCTTTAAAGAACAAATATTTTGTTTTGTTTTAATTTTAATGAGGTCCAATATATCTTTTTTTTTTTGGTAGCTTTTGTTTGGTGTCATGTCTTAGATACCACTGCCTAATTCAAGGTCATGATGAGTGACATCTATTTTCTTCTAAGAGTTTTATAGTTTTAGCTCTTAAATTTAGGTATCACCTACATTTTGAGATAATTTTTGTATTAAGGTAGTGCTGGCCTCGTAGAATGAGTTGAGAAGTATCCTTGCCTCTTCTAATTTTTTGGAAGATTTTTTGAAAGTTTGTTGTTAATTCTTTTTTCAATACTTTTTAGAATTCAGCAGTGAAGCCACCTGGTCCTGGACTTTAATTGGCTTTTTTTTTTTCTAACTTAATCTCACTACTTGTTTTATGTCTATTCATATTTTCTACTTCTTCTTCAGTGTCATTAGTTGTTATATTTCTTGGAATTTACCCATTTTATCTAGGTTATTTAACTTGTTAGTATACAATTATTTATTCTAGTCCCTTATAAGCTTTTTTTACTTCTGTGAGGTTGGTAGTGATGTCCCATATATCATTCCTGATTCTAGCAAATTTAGTCTTCTTTTTTTAACTTGGTCAGTATAGCTAAAGATAAGTCAATTTTCTTGATCTTTTCAAATAGCCAACTTTCTATTGTATTCATTTTCTCTACTGCTTTTCTGTTCTGTATTTATTTCCACTCTAGTCTTTATTATTTCTTTCTTTCCGTTTTCCTTTGGGTTTAGTATGCTCTTCTTTTTCTAGCATTTTAAGGTGAAAGTTAGCATATCAGAAGATGTTTCTCAGAAGTAATATCATTCTTCACTGCAGATAGCATGGCCCTAAATCCAGAAATCCAAATTATCTTGTGATTCTCTTGTTGCATCTTGTCATAAACTCCACATGACATCTTTCTCATCACTGATATTTCTAATATGATAAAGTCTGCTGTATTATATGACCTATGTGGCAGGCTGCGTGGCTCATAGCCTGGACCTGTTGAAGAACCCTTTCCTGTGCTGAGCCCTATTCAAAGCTGGCAGCCTTTGTATCGACTGCTATATGAATGAAGCAATATTCTCAGGTGTGAAATATACTTCTTCCAGGATCATAAAAGACTTATAGGTCTTTGCTTTCTTCTTTGTGATGGGGAGAAGATGCAATATTTTGCATTAATTTTGGAGGGAAGCTCCTAAAATGCCCCTGATCATTGGACTCACACAAATTTTACTGATATTGTAGGCCCCTCTTTCACCTTCTTGAAAGCATGTCTTACCAAGATTTCCAACATGCTAGTTAGTTCTTGCTTATTAAAGCAAATTAGCTTAATGTCCTTGATACAGTATATCAATGAGGTGGTCTTTGATGTATCCACATGACCCAAATCTCTTTGGTTTGTATTATGACAGAAAACAGAAAACATAACATGGCCCTAGGGGCAAAATGCAAATATATATTGCTGTCCAATCCACAGAAATGCAAACAATTTCTGATTTTCTTTTCCAAACAGGGATAGGAAAGCAAACATTCACCAAATCAATGGACATATTTTGTATACTTGAGGCCATGTTAGCCTCTTTTAGCAAGAGATACCTCATTTGGCATGGCAGTTGTAATAGAGGTTACAACTTGGTTGAATTTGTGGTAGGATCAGTCTGGTTTTTCTACAGGTAGCAGACTAGGAATGTAAATGCAGATATGATGGGGACCACCACTCCTGATTCCTTTGTATTGTTTATGGTAGCACTAACTTCTATTCCACCCAATCCTGGAATGTAGAATTTTTAACTTACTATCTTGTCCAAAGGTAGGGAAGTTTAGGCATTTGCACTTGAGCTTCCCCATTATTATAGATAATTCTTACCCTACTGGTCAAAAACACAATGAGGAGGTTGTACCAATTACCAAGTATTTCTAGTCCAATTATAGTTTGGGGGACGGGGAAAATTACCACAGGGTGACTCACAAACCAAGAAACATACAATAAGCTAGACCTTTGTCAAAGTCCATGTTTTACCCTGACCCCATAAGTCTCTATTTTAAGAGAACTACAAAAATATTTCATGTCTTCAGATGTCAATGTTAACTTCAACACTATGCCCAACAGTCCTTGACACAGTATTCCCTCTTCACAATGCCCTGAGTAAATTGTTATACATCTTTTTTGGGGAAGAACTGGAAGAATCATTACTGCGTACATTGCCATGGTGTTGTAGTCTTTTCTTCCAGAGGCTTTGTTTCCCCTTTAAACCAGTTAGAGATCCAAAAACTGGCTCAGATCCAGAAAATGGGCAAGAACCATGACTTTTTATTGGGATGACTGCCCTCAGCCTCTTGATGATCCATCCTTGATATCCTCTGATGATACAAATTGAATAATATCTTTGGGGCATACACATCTATTCTGCCCCTAGGGATACCAGTCTGTTAACAATTCACAACTCTCTAGAGATCACATCTTCTTGGCTGCCATTTCAACCTTGCAGTTCTTTATGAAAATTATATCCACCCAGCTTCTGACAGTCAAGTGCTGCTAGCTGGCCTCGATTGTGTTAGGAATCCAATCAGACCATTGCTATCAGGGAGCTTTGTTCTGTAATAGTTTCTCCTACCATTAGCCATGGCCTATAAAGGAGAGGCATCACAGGACTTCTTGATGCTGTTGACCCTCTCATCAGAACTTTCCCTGGGGCCTTGGTAAATCTTCTGGGTCTTCCCATGGCACATAATCATCTGGTGAGGTTTTTAGCTTTACATAGTACATCCATTTTAGCATGCTATTTCCCGGAGTCTTTGGATCATTTCCTCCATCTTTTTCCATGGAAATTCTGCCATTTAAGCCTTACTCAGTGTGGGCTACTAATTTTTAATGCTTCCAGACTTTGTAAAAAGTCTGCCATATCTCTGGAGTCTTTGGTAGGGTATTTAATCCTGTGTCTCTGAAGAATACTCCTAATTCAAATAAAAATCCCCCTTACCTACCCATATATTTTAGTCCCCTTGCCCTAGGAATCCAGTCCTACATATACTCTACCAGCTCCTGCAAGTATTTTCTGGCTAATTCTGAAGCTCCCTTAAAAGTATAGTCTCTCCACTAGAAATGCTGGAGAGGATGTGGAGAAAACAGGAACCCTCTTGCACTGTTGGTGGGAATGCAAACTGGTGCAGCCAGTCTGGAAAACAGTGTGGAGGTTCCTCAAAAAATTAAAAATAGATCTACCCTATGACCCAGCAATAGCACTGCTAGGAATTTACCCAAGGGATACAGGAGTGCTGATGCATAGGGGCACCTGTACCCCAATGTTTATAGCAGCACTCTCAACAATAGCCAAATTATGGAAAGAGCCTAAATGTCCGTCAACTGACAAATGGATAAAGAAGATGTGGTTTATATATACAATGGACTACTACCTGGCAATGAGAAAGAATGAAATCTGGCCATTTGTAGCAACGTGGATGGAACTGGAGAGTGTTATGCTAAGTGAAATAAGTCAGGCAGAGAAAGACAGATACCATATGTTTTCACTCATACGTGGATCCTGAGAAACTTAACAGAAGACCAGGGGGGAGGGGAAAGGGGGAAAAAAGTTACAGAGAGGTGAAGGAGGCAAACCATAAGAGACTCTTAAATACTGAGAACAAACTGAGGGTTGATGAGGGGTGGGGAAGAGGGGAAAACGGGTGATGGGCATTGAGGACAGCACCTGTTGGGATGAGCACTGGGTGTTGTATGGAAACCAATTTGACAATAAATTACATAAAAAAAAAAAGTATAGTCTCTCCTTCCCTTGCAGGCCCTGAACACTTCTGGCTGTGAGTTATAGGTCTAGGGGCCAAGAGGGGAGATGAGGCAGATCCTGATGGGAGTATACATTGTTTCTCAAGGGACAGGTCTCTGCATTTGCTTCAAGGAAGCAAGGGAATATGTTAGCTCTTAGTGGGGATTGTTGGGCTACTTCCATAGGCTCAAAGAGTTCAGAAGAACCTAGAAGTTTAAGATTATTATCATACTGATATCCAGCTATCCCTATCCAATGTGTTAGTGTCCTCTTCTTTCCTAACCAGAGCCCTGAACTCAATAGATCCCCCTTGACAGGGAGTTTAACCTTCTTTGGAGCTCCGTTACTACACTGAGGAAGTCCTGGTTTGGCCCCATAGCTCTCTCTGCCCTCCCACCACCTGAGATGACAGCCTCTTTGTAGTGTGTCAAAAAGGTCTTGTGGGTTTCACGTTTGGTTTCCCAGTTTCTTGTTAATCATTCTCTCTCTCTCTCTCTTTTTTTTCTTTTACTTGAGCAGTGGTCAGCAAACTTTTTCTTTATAGGGATAGATAGCACATAGCACCAATCATTTTAGGCTGTGAGGCCATAAAATTGCTACCACAACTATTCAACTTGCCTTTGTAGTAAAAGCACAGTTATAAACAATACACAGGATGAGTATGGATGTATTCTAATCAAACTTTATAAAAAGAAGCAATGGGCAGAATTTCATCAATGGGTCATGGTTTGCTACCCTGTAGTTTAGTGGGTCAATTGAGCTTAGCAACAGCCACGCAATTCCATTGTTATTCTGGTTACAATTTCTCCAACCCTTAATACATAGGATTCCTTTCCACTGGTATACCACCCCACCCTAGTGAAACTTTGAATAACCGAACTTCCTCCTTGTGCCAGAAGCTATCTGTGCTCTTTCATTGAGGGAATTCTCCTTACCAAATGGGAAATAGTCATCTGGCTCCAAAATTCCATCTTAATACTTGCTTTCTTGGACCCCCGGGCACCAACTACCACTGGCTGAGTTCTCTGGGAAGCAGACTAGGATGGAGGTCAGTATGGAGGATACTGATTAGGGAAGTACCTGTGGGAGAAAAAAAGAAAGAAGACTGGGTAAAGGGAGAAGCTGAGCTACAACACAAACCCAAAAGACAGCCTTGGCCAATCTCATGAAGAACTCTGGTGCTAAAATGCCCCAACAGAGTTGTCCTGCATTGGCCTGAAGTGGCTGAGCCTTTTTCCTCCCACTTCTATCAGTCTTTAGATGTAGGTCACTTCAGGAAGATGTGGCCTTTGACAAGAGGCTCTCTGCAGCTAATCCAATCCCTTAATGGACTGAGAGCTGAAAGCCGTCTGCAGAGAGCGTTCCCTGCAGCGGGGGCAACAATTTCTTCTTTGAAGGAGGACTGGGAAGTGCACTTCTAAGTATATCATAGGTCTCCAAACTTGGCCCTCTTGCCCACCAATCTTCCCCTTCCTGCTCTGCCCATCTGTGTCAGTCCCTCACCAGCCACACGGGCTTTGCTCCTACCTCTTTACTCATTCTGGCTGCAGTACTTTTCATGGTACCTTTCACGAGGTCTGCACCCCATGGTTTTTTTTTCTTCTTTTGCTGACCAGTGCTCATTCTGTCTGGCTCCCACCACTGATTTTCTGCTTTTCTCAGAATCAAAGCTTTCCTCAACAACAATTTGCAGTGTTGTCTCTGCTGCCACTCCCGTTATGTTTCTGAGCATGGTGAGTGGGCCAGCACTTTAAACAATATTAATGCTTGTCCTCAAGAGCAAATAATTACAGACTTACTGGGGGTGGGAACAAAAACCAGCAGGCAAATCAATTCAAAGTTTTTCTCTAAAGGGTCAGACAGGTGAATGTCTCCTGTTGAGTGGGACCCACAGAAGCATCCAGAGGAGACTGGGGAGCACTCAGCCCAGGCTAGTTTGTCTGGGGTCCCGGAGCTAGTCCTCCCCTCTTGTCAGTCCATCTGTGTGTTGAGGAACAGAGCTTTTTCACTTCTGCTTCTGTCCCCTGGGGGTTTCATGACCATGAATGATGCATGTTCTTTTGAAAATGTGATAAATAATATTGAGAAAATGGAAAATATCATAGAGGGGGAAGGAACAGACATGCAGGACAAAACTACAGAAGATGAGTTAGGCTTGAGATATGGAGGAAAAAATCAAGGTGAAGTAACAAATGAAGTGAAGAAAGTAGAATAGATAAGAAATAAAAGTGTGGGCAAGGACACCAAGGAAAGAAGCGGAAGAAGAGAAAGAGGAGGAAGCGGATGGAGAGGGGGAGAGGCAGGACTTCCAGGAAGAGGAAGAAGAGAAGAGGGAGGAAAGGGGATCAGGGAACACCAGGCTGAGCTCTAAACTTCACAGAGAACGGCATACTCCCTTTGATAAGCCGTATCACACACAGACTGAGCATAGTCTCATCATGGAAATGAAACTGACAATCTAGAAAGTGAAGGTAGGTAAAGAAGCCAAGATCGGAGACAGAATTTCTTCAACTAGAACCCTGATATGCCCTTTATTTGTCAAATACAGTTTGTTGGCTGGGATACACAGTTCTCCCCAGAGTCCAGAAGGAGACCCTGAAATAAGTTCCTAGAGCAGTCAGAAAACAAACTCCAGCTCCCAATAAAGAACAGAAAGCACAGAGGCAGAAAATTATGCACGTAGATAGATCCAGGTCAGGTTCTCTGGTTTCCCATGCCACTCACCCCACCATCTGAGCTTCTGTTGGGAAACTCAACCATAACCAGAAATTCTTTTTAAGGTCGGGAGAGAGTTGCACATTACCTTCGTCTGCAGATTTAACACTCAAAGAATGCCATAAGAAACTTAGGATAACTGGGATTGTTTCTTAAATATAGCTTTATTGTGCTCCACTCCCCTGCCAGCAGTAAAGTGGACTCCTTAAATAGGCCTTATAAAAGCAGATTATAAAAGCAAACATCCAAGAGAAGCAAACATTTAAGCACCCCACCTGCTGTACACGTCAGTCGCCAAGGACCTCTGAATGTGCATGCTGGAAACAAGCACAGATTTTTCTATTCACTTTGCCTCAATTATACAGTATCATGCTCCCAGTCAATCTCCTTCACCTTTGGCAGTAATTATTCCCCATCTCAGCGTTTACCCTCTTCTTCTCTTTCCTCATGTATAATAGTTTTAGCCCTCCAGGGTGTAATCATTTCTTTGATCCAGAGAACAGAATCAAATTTGGTTTTATAAAGAATCTTTCCTGGCTATAGCGCAGAACCCTTGAAAAGGCAATGCTGATGCACGATGGTGAGTGGGAGAAAGGTTTGAACACCCATTTTTCTGTGTTTACTTAGGGATAAAGGCCTACCTGACCCATTTTTACCCAGTTGTTGGGGATCTGAGCACACCACTATAAGATACATGTGAACCCCTAAATGATTCTCAAACCAAGGAAATGGACTGTCCTTTCCCGGCAGTGTCTAAAAAGTAGACACTTCTTGTCTACTTCATTTACAAGGTCTTTGAAGTTCATGAGTTTGTGTAAAGAAATGGGGTGAGGTGGAAAGGAGGGTGTTTAAATCTCTCTGACATGGGAAGAAACACTGAGGATGAGAAAGTCCCGAGGGCAGTATATACTGAGAAGTAATCTTAACATTCCCACTTATTAAATGCCCGTATGGGCCAGGTACATTACATAAATTATCTCTATTCAACGTATGAGGCAAAAGCCAAACCCAGGTTTAAATCTTAGCTCCACCTATTATCAGTTGTTATGACCTTGACGAATTAGTTTGCCTCTCAGTACCTTGGGTGTCTCATCTGTCAATAGGAATAATAACACCTACCTCATAGAATAATTGAGAAGGATTAGTGCTGGGTAATGGAAAATGTTTACTACATGGTAACCACCATTATCATTTTCAATCCAACTCTGCATTTTATTACAAATAAGAAAATTGAGGCTCTAGAGTTTAAATAACTTGTTCAAGGACATACAGCCAAAGAAGAGCAGACCTGGGATTTGAGCCCAACTCTGCATGACTCTTTCCACTGTGTAATGACATCTCAGAGCACCCAAGATAGTATCCATGGCAACAGCAGAGTGACTTCGGTGATGCTTTTTCTAGTTATCAGCAATACACCAGTTCAACTTCTGGGTGTAAACATCTCCATCCTCTATTCCTGCCTGTTCAGTGCCTGGCTTAGCTTATTGCACTGACCTCCAGAAGGTTTATTTTGGTCCAGTAAGGAAAATACACCAGTAAAAAATGAATGATGGATAATTTTCTATCTTATAATAGAAAAACATTAGACATTAAACATTAGAGAAAGACCATAAAATGTATGCCCAGTATCACTCTGCCTGACCATTTCCCTCTTCCAAATCTTCTTTTTATACATTCATTCAACTAATATTTATTGAGCACTTATCACATGTCAGGCACTATTCTAATGCTGGGAATGTAGCCATAAACAAGAAGACAAGGCCCTTGCCCTCCAAACTAACAGGAATCATTGTAAAGACATCCTAACTGAATTATCAAGATGGAAAGGAAGCTTAAAGATCATTTTGTCAACATCATACCATCTAAGAATGTCTTCAATAAAAAATACATAATTATAATAATTGAAGAAACACATAATTGAACTAATTACATGAGTTAAATGAGAAAGAAAGAAGGGTCAGAGATTTTAATAGCACCATGATGGACAGATTTAGTTAATTAGATAAAGCATCCTTTTTACACTAATTCTTCCCAAAATGGGCTTGCCAGTCAGAGCTTGCCACACTCATAATCCCTTCTAAGGAAAATTGTCTACCCACAGCCTTTTCCTAATGAAAATGGTCATAGGCTGTTTTATAAACAAGGGTTGGCCACGGATTGGACATCACAGAAACCTGACCCAACTGTGGTCAATCACTGGTCACCACCCATCTGATACTCTCAGGAAAAAAAAAAAAAACCTACATAATAGAGGTAACACAATTTTCTAGGAAATCTAGTATCTTTCTCCAGAGTTAGAAGAGGGGAAAATAGAATATATTAGCAATAGGGCTTTAGAATATAAACTCATTAGTTCTTAAAACAACCAATGAGGTATCACTATTGCCTCCATTTTACAGATGAGAAGATTGAGGTTGGGTAACATGTACAATTAGTGAGGAATAGAATTAGGTGTTTTAACTAGGTATTTTAACTCCAGAATCTGTCTAGTCACTTTGGATATCCCAAGAGTTGATGGGCAATGAGAAAAGACACAAGGAGAAGCATAAACAGAAAGTACCGGACACTTGTTAACAGTGTTAGGGCAGAACTGTAGATTCTTACTCCCAGGGGAACACTAGAGAGGACTCTAGCACTTAGCACTACCTAGGAATGTGGATTCCCATGAGCATACTGTCTTCTCTACTGTCACATGTGCCCTTTCAAGAAACGTCCACTACTAATGTAACTTGAGCAAGTTTCCTGCAGCCCAAATACCCAACATTCTTTTTCAACTCTGAGTTCCCCATACATAGAATTCTATTAAAAATTTGTTTGTTTATTTATTTATTTTAATATATGAAACTTATTGTCACATTGCAGAATTTGTAAGTCACGTCTTTTGCAACAACACTAGATCTTTTGTTTTTAAATTTCTTTCTTGTTTTTTTTTTTTCTAGCCAATACAAACTGTGAATTGCTCTTGGTGAGGAAATCTAGGAAAAAGAGTACCTGGAGGTTCACTGGCCACCCGGACCTCTATCTCCTCTGTCTTTGGTACGTGGAGATGTGGCTGCTGACTAAATCTGGTAAGGACACTGGGCATCATTCCATAGGAAACCTCAGCTAGTCAAACTTGCCATGCCTCACATGTTTGTCACTCTTGGACAAAGACAAAGATGTAAGTCTTCCAGGTATCTCTCTGTTCTTCATCTCACATTCCATGTTGCTTTGTCTATTCCAGGCTCTTCCCTATACTTTGAGACTGCCCTCTGAAGTTCTCATTCCTTATAAGTGAACTGCAGCTAAGTTCAGTAAAACCTTAGTTTGTGAGCATAATTCGTTCTGGAAACATGCTGCAATCCAAAGCACTTGTATATCAAAGTGAATTGCCCCATAAGAAGCAATGGAAACTCAGATGATTCGTTCCACAATGCAAAAATATTCATATAAAAATGATTACAATAGTTTAATATAATACAAAATAAAGAAAATACAAAATATAACGAAAAACAAATTAACCTGCACTGACCTTTAAAAACCTTTGTGGCTGGTGTGAGGGAGGCATATTGTATACGATGACTTTCACTATCACTAATGGAATCACTGCTATCTATTGGCTCAATGGAATCTTTTTTTGCATGGGGGCTACTGTATACACTCACATGGATGTTGACAACAGTACGGTATTAATAAACTCTTGTCATACAAAACAGATGAACATAAGGGAAGGGAAACAAAAATAATATAAAAACAGGGAGGGGGACAAAACAGAAGAGACTCATAAATATGGAGAAAAAACTGAGGGTTGCTGGAGGGGTTGTGGGAGGAGGGGATGAGCTAAATGGGTAAGGGGCATTAAAGAATCTACTCCTGAAATCATTGTTGCACTATATGCTAATTTGGATGTAACTTCTAAAAAATAAAAAATAAAATAAAAAAATAAACTTTTGTCACATACTGTATTTAATATGACTGGCAATAAGGCAGCAGAAGAAAGGTCTGCAGGAAGCCTTACCTAGAATGAAGCAAAGCATTCCTAAGCTTACTCTTGTACAGAAAAGCATAGGACTGTCCATAGGTGTTTTGAAGTGACAAAAAATACACTAGTAACCAGTTGTCGGCAACTTCCAACGTTCTGAAAAATCACCAAACACTGAGGCCTGAGACCAAGCATCCAAGCATGTGAGATGATCACCCACAATCCCACAGTGAGAGAGAGAGAAGAACGATTGGCTCAGTGGTGATCATGTGATTTTCTGTATCATGTACTACTCATATTGTAAGATATCACTTGTTTATCAAGTTAAAATTTATTATAAATGTTTGCTCATCTTGTAGAACACTCACAGAACAAGTTACTCACAAACCAAGGTTTTCATGCATGTCCCTTCCTTCATATATAAAATAGGTCAATTAAATGGTAACCTCTTCATCCTCTTCGTTCTACCTTCTAAGCCCCCTTTTTGCTAATCTTTATACACACAGTCTACATATATATACAACCTCCTCCAACTCCCTTCAAAAATTCTTTTCAGGGGCACCTGGGTGGCTCAGTCAGTTAAGTGTTGACTTCAGCTCAGGTCATGATCTTACAGTTCATGGGTTCGAGCCCTACATTGGGCTCTGAGCTGACAGCTCCGATTCTTTGTCTTCCTCCCTCTCTCTCTCTCTCTCTGTCTCTCTCTCTCTGTCTCTCTCTCACTTGTACTCTCTCTCATGAAAATAAACATTAAAATTTTTTTTAAAATATATTTTCAGATTCTTTATTAGCTCAGAGTGGTCCATAGGTAATACCCACTATTTGTCTTTTTGCAAAAAGTATAGCTACTTAAAGGAAAATCTGAAGTTAGAATTTCATTTGTGCTAAAATAGGGGAGGATTCTGGGGTGGCAAGGTACCCTGAAGACAACCACCTCTTTTACCATAATTGACTTTGATATTAGACCTGGATACAAATTAGTCTAACAGAAGATGAGAAACATTTATGGCTTGCAAGACTAGAACAAACTTTATGTATCATCCCTGATTAGAATAGGAGTATGTCTTTATCCTGTATGTCAACAGGATGGTGATATGGGATCTCCTCAGGCAATACAATGATGTTATTAGCAAGGAGAATGAAAACATGTAAATAACAACTCCATGTTATTTTTTATATTTAACTTAAAAGAAAAAAAAACAGTGGAAGTTTTCTCCTTCAAATTTTCCTTGTTTTTTTCTTTCACAGTAAAGATGACAACCTTGCAAAGTTTGAAGCTTATAGCTTTAGACATTTCTGAGTTACACAATCACAGGAAAGAGATTGAAGTATTTTATTTGAAAGGGGGACTTGGAGGGGGGAAAAAAGGCTGTGTGGTCTTAGAGGCAGAGAAGCTTGTGAAATTGTATCAAACTTTTGAAAAAGAAAAAAAAACTCACTTCAGGATGAGCCATGAAGCATGGCCATTTCCAGGTTAACTGTTTTTGTGTTGAGAAAGATGAATATCCTGAAATGTCAGAGGAGAAATGGCACATGTCTCATAATTACATGGAGTTTCTGTATTATTCAGGGTCCACATCTACAGTTAGCTCCAGCTGACTCTAGCAATAGTCAGTCACACAAAAACACTGATTTCTAGAGAATAAATGTTTACAACATCTCCTGTATGATCCTCAAGTTAACTCTTGGATATGGATCCAGACCCCACCAAGATTAGATGACACATAAGTGTTAAATGGCACAGCCAAGAGTGAAATCCAGATTTTCTGAAGTCGTAAATTCATTTCAATAGGCCATAAAAGAATGGGTGTGCTAATCGATTAGGCTAAGTCACTGCACCACCGAAGCAAGATGCTACTCCGCATCTATCTCCCATCACCATCGGGTTGTAAAACTCAAAGCACATTTTTGGCCCACTAGAGAGGGACAAGAAAACCAAGACTCCTCTCGATGATAGCATAACTACCGTTAGTTTGTTCTACTCTGGACCAGAGAGAAAAGATCAATAGCTCTCAAATGGAACAGTGAATCCAATGACATTAGTTTCTCCATGACACTTCTTAATTTTTTAAGTAAACTTGTAAATGCTAGAAAAAAATGTTGCATTCTATCACTAATCAAACATTATGAAGTTCCAGCTATGTCTTGTCCTAAGTTCTGGGAATATAAAGAAGAATAAAAGGTGTCTGATCTAAGATGACTTCCTAGTATTGTGGAAGAACGAAAGAGTTATTACACAATACAAGTGTAATAAAACAGAATGGAGAAAGTACACAAGGAAGACTCTGCCACTGGGAGTCAGAGAAGTCTTTATAGAGGTGATATTTAAGTTTACGCTTGAAAGATGACTAAGAGAAAAGAGGTGAATTGCATTCTAGGAATTAGCTCTTTTATGCTATTTTGAATTGTGTTCAGAGCCAAGTGTGAGAAGTGGGGAGGGGCGACTTCCGAGATTATGCAGCATGTTATATGTTTCCAATGGTTGTCCTCTGGGTCATAATACTGGTTGGCTCTAGATTTATTAATTATATAAGTTTCGACCATGGCTTCAGGTTTTAAAGACCCAGACTTTGCCTTCATCTACAGAGGGACAGTGGAGTTTACTTTGTTCCAGGTTTACTGAGACAAAATTGACACACAACATTGTGCAAGTTGAAGGTGTATGATGCCTTGATTTGGTACACTAGATATACTGCAAAATGTTTACCACTATACTGCTAGCTAACACCTCTAACATGTCACATAATTACCGTTTCTTTTTCATAGTAAGAACATTTAAGATCTACTTTCTTAGCAACTGTCAAATGTATGACACAGTATTATTAACCATAATCACCATGTTATACATTAGATTCCCAAGATGGTAGATTTTATCAGTGGACATTTTTATTTCATGAAAGACACAGTATCTTCTTGGATTAAGGAATTGAAAAAAAAGTCTCAAAAAAAGGCCTATATCTGAATAGTCCCAAAGAATCAAGTTTGAGCAGAAAAGAAACTTAAGTTGTTGTTGTTTTTAATTTTTAATTTTGTTTTATTTTTTGAGAGAAAGAGAGCAGGAGTGGGACAAAGGGAAAGGGAGGGAGAGAATCCCAAGCAGGCCCCATGCCCAGCGTGGAGCCCGATGCAGGGCTTGATCTTACTGTTGTGAGATCATGACCTGAGCCAAAATTAAGAGTCAGATGCTTAACTGACTGAGCCACCCAGGGACCCCTAATTTGCTTTAAAAATATGCATTATTTTATTATCATATCAGGAGCTCTCAGAGAAAGGAAGAAAAGCTTTCCTTAGGAGATCTTAGAGGAATACCTAAACCAAACCAAATAAGAAAAGAAAATCTTGGGGCCAATGGACAGATTAAAAGGGAAAAACAGATGTTCCAGGGTCAAGTGGCTCCAAAAGAGAGGATTCGGAAAGGCGAAGAGATGTTTTACTTGTTCTATGCGCAAAAGGGTCGTTCTAGTCCAAAGAAATTCCACAGAACAAGAGAGCAAGGGCCTAGTCTGACCAGTAGTGTTTCCCTAAAGGGAGCCTAGATATACAAAATGCTCAATGCCAATGCTCAGATGAAGATGGTCTCTGCTTGTAAGAGCAATTAGGGAAAAACTCTTGAGCGTGGGGACAGTTATATAAAGGGTTTCAGAATAAAAATAGACAACTTTAATAAAGACCAACATAAATACTCACAGCATTAACTGGGGGTGAGTTTCAAGGTCACTCAGTTATTATAGTTGGGGATGCAGTATTGTGATGGTTAATGTGTAACAACCCACTCTCCAGAAAGGAAAAAAAAAAAGTAATAGCCTTATTTGTAGTGTTTGCCGATTTCTGAATACTCCCTCCATGGCTGATTTGAAGCCAATATCACTGAACATGGACTTGGGAAAAGATGTGCACAATGAAGCTTCTTGTGAGCCTACGTGAGCCAGCTCCAGCACACCACTGAGGGCAGGCATTTATTGGAGTAGGCTCAAAATTGTGTTAAATCTGGCCTCTAAGGAAATGAGAGGAACAAATAAAACATATTAACAGGGACCTGGAAAAGAAAACAAAAGACGGATTCCTGGACTGCTTTAGATGTTGGTCAGCTGAGATAATATTTCCTAGATGAGGTTAACCAACTCAGGGTTAAGAAGTTGGATGGGGATTTGCTTGAAAATAGATGATCTTATTGACTAGAACACACGGACTTTTCATGTTTCACTGTAAGGGCTCCCAGAAGAAAAAATATACATATAAGCATAAATTTTTTAAAAGCCAGTGTCTAGGGCTGGACTGATACTCAGCAACAATGCACTGGTTCATAACAACACACCCTTAATGCATCAATTGGTTAGGATCTCTTTTCATTGGTTGGTGCCTGTGCTATACTGAAGGTTAAATATTGAGTATCACTCCTGTCTAGGCCAGAAATCAAAAAGGAGAAAAGAGAGCACTCAGTCCAGTAAACATCGCCAGCCTTCCATGGGGTAGAGAAGGAAAGGAACTAACTAAAGAAGAAGGTTAAACTGTCAAAGCCTTAGCTAGGACTTTCTAAGGCACAGGGGAACTAGCAAGGAAAAGGAAGCACCAGAGGCATATCCCATTATTGCAGAAAAAAATTATGAGAGAAAGAAACGTTACTTAAGGCCTGTAACATCCAAATGCACAGGAAAAATAAGAATCACATAGTAGATGTGCTTAGGGGCACAGACTTCAGAAATGACAATCACAACTTTAAGTTTAGGAACTTTCCAAGGGTAATGATCTAGCTAAAAGGGATGTCAGGGCAAGGGTAAAAGCTTTCTCAAAAGATAGTTTATGATTAAACAATGCCCCAGAGAAAGGCAATGGTGGGGCCACTGAGGCACAGGACTGGTAAATATCTGCACATGAAGCCCCAGTGAGACTGTATCTCTAAACAGCCCACATCAACTTTGTCCATGGTGCCAGGTACACAGGCTCCAATGGGAAAAGGCAAAATAAGGGGTTCCGTATATGCAGGGTGGGTCAAAGGGGGTCTCAAATACTGATGGTTGGGACTACCATCACCGCATTAGCGTTTATTTGGAGAATGAACCCTCTCTTTCTGAGAAAGGGGATTGCGTGTATATTTGAGTTTCCCCTCAGCTCTGACAAACCCATGGCCATGAGGGGTTCCTTCAAGGGAACTCTTTTCTGGGTTGGATTCAAACTCATAGGTCAGGGTGTCAACTGAGCGCCATTCTGGAAAAGTTGCAACCACATTTCCTTCCTTTTGCTCTAGATTCTTTCAGATATGTTTAATCTCAATTATAGTCTTCGGTGAAGGCTAGCATCCTCTATGTAATAAATAACTACTGGCTGGCTGTACATATCTGAGAACTTGGCATTCTTGGTAGGGACACAATCCCAGCTCAATTCTAAGTTGGCAATTTCATTCTAAGTTGGTCATCTGGTGAATCAGATGTACTAGGTCAGCCTTTTTCAACAGGGGTTCACTAAAAAATGAAGACCTAATGAAGATCTACTGCCCTAAAGCATGCAGTGGCAAACTTCATTACAGAGCCAGACAGAACATATTTTAGACTTTGTCGGTATATTGTATATATTTTTAATTTTATGCATATTGCAATGTTTTGACACATTAAAAAAACTTTTCTGGATGTATTTTCTGGATGCCAATCCCGGAACTAGCCAATTCTTAGAGAAAACGAAGGGCCCAACTGGAAACATTCTTCTGATATGTAAACTATGCACTCTAGAGCCACATACTTCCTCTATCGGGCCAGCGCTCCCCAAAAGGCAATATGCTTCCACTTTAATCATCCCAGGTCCAGGAAGCAAACAATTAGAGACTAACCCAATGGCCCAAAGCCCACTGAAATTATTCAAACTAACCAATCCTAAACTGTTCATTCTGCTTTGCCTTTCCAGCAGAAACCTAATAAGGCAGTGACCTAAGCACTTCACCCACTCCTGTCTTCTGCCTCTTGAGCACTCTGGTATCTTTCTCATGTGGCTCCTCTGGTGGCAGCACCTGATCACCTCGTAAAAGAACACAGAACAGTGGGCCATACGTTCTCTGTTCCAACTACTCAACTCTCCTGCTGTAGCATGAGTGCTGCCACAGATGATACATAAATGCAAGAACAGGCAGTGGGCTGAATGTGGTCCCAGTACTACTTTGACAAATCTTGCCTAAAGCATCCACAAGGTATGTAATAATTTGGCTGCTCTTCAGTGCATCTAGAATAATATTAGTCATATCAATCTTGAGAAAACAGTTCCTAAAATCATTTTTCTGTGTTCTATGCTTTAGGCAAGGAACCATACTGGGAAAGGCTGAACTTGATAATGTAGATACCTTGATTCAAACAATCCCATACAAACTCTAAATTGTCTCTCTTAGGAGCACCTGGGTGGCCCAGTTGGTGAAGCATCCAACTCTTGATTTTGGCTCAGGTCATGATCTCATGGTCATGATATCCAGCCCCACATCAGGCTCCACACTAGGTGTGGAGCCTGCTTGGGATTCTCTCTCTCCCTCCCCACATCCCCACACACCTTCCCTGCTCACCCACACATTCTTTCTCTCTTAAAAAAAAAGTAAAATAAAATAAAATAAAATAAAATAAAATAAAATAAAATAAATCTTGGATTGTTTGAGTCCCCCTTCCACAATTCCTGCAGCTCCTTCACACAAACCTACTCCCTGTTTTTGCCTTATGCTAGATATAGAACTTAGCACCTTTCTAAATCCCATCAAAAATCCAGTCATCCTAAAATAGGGGCTGGCATCAACAAATGATGAAAGAGAAGTTTTACATACAATCTCTCACTGCAGACCTCTTAAATGTTCCCTCTGGAACATGTCTGTACCTCAAATTCCCCTCTCAGCCATGTCAATCCTGATGGTCTCTCTGCATATGACTGTACAACTGCCCTTTTGCTTGTCACTATTCCTGGATCTTTCCTTGCCCCAGAAACTTCAACTTTCTTTCCCCTTCATTATGCAAAGCAATTCTTCTTGGCTCCAGGGCTGTACCCTCAACTTCACATAACCAAGCCTATTCTGCACTTCAGAAAAATGAAGACCTTGCTGTTGACAATATTAACCCTGCTTGGAAGCAGGCTGAGTTATATGTGGAAAATAAACCTTCTTGTTGCACAGACATAGTGTGTCAAGTGTTCCAAAATTGTGAGTGTGGGGAGAAAGGCATGCATATTTTTACCGTTAATGTTATCCACAAGCCATGTTGTTTGACCTTGGGACTCAAGCCATATATGCCACCCATAGTCTAGGATATCCTGACTCCTGAACAAATCTCCTATGCTAGCGAAGACCTGAATGTTCAAAGTGTATGACTAGGATGCTGATGTTGCTAGAGGAAGAGGTGAGCAAGGGATACTGATGTGATCTAGAAGGCAGAAGATAGATCCTGGATGGGTAACCAAAGATACAATGATGTTAAGGAGCGTGGGCAGAGGCACGTGGCTAGCTCAGTTGGTACAGCAAATGGCTCTTGACCTCAGGGTTTTGAGTTCAAACCCCATGTTGGGTGTAGAGATTACTTAAAAACGAAACCTTAAAAAAAAGGAGCATGTACAAACTATGTGAGAGGGAGCAAGCAATCATGTAGGATTCATGCAGGTGCATGATGATACACCATATTTAACCTAAAAGAATAAATTAGAATGGGAGAGAAGTCTGGTTTTATATACCTTTCTGAGATAGTTCCAAAGTTAATAAGCCTCTGAGCAGAAGGAACTCAAAATTGGATGAATGACAAACAACATGATTTCTCTGTGTGTCACTTATTTATGTCATTAATGCCTCTTGTTAACACCCACCCTGCTTCTCCACATCAATGGCTTCATATCTTGCAGCTCTGTATTAACATCCCCTTTTCATTAGAGTTGCTTCTCTGGTAGAGTAGGTTAGGGTTATGATCCTATGGTCTAGCAATAAAGTTCACACCTGCATGCTGTGGAGATAACTTTAGACACAGGAATGCCAAATAACTCTCAACGTGCATAACTAACACTAATTGATTGGTGGTGCCTACTTAGACGTTGTATTGAGAAGAATTCTGAGGTCACGTTGAGGGTAAACAGGCAAAAGTTTGTCTCCTTTGTTACTCTCAGTGCTGCTGGGCTGCCCCAGTGAACACGGATTTTCAAGGAAGAGTTTGGTAGAATGAAAAATATAAAAAATCCTGCCTTGTAGAAAGACAAGTCTAGGTTCAAATGCTGACTCTTCTGCTAAGTATCTGCTTTAGGCAAAGAACTTAAAAGACTCTCCGAGTCCAGATACCCTTATTTGTGAAACCAGGATAATAGCACCCACCCACAAAATTTCTAGAAAATAATTTATCACATAATAAAACCCAGCACAGTTCCTGGCACATGGTTATTAATATTTCAAAGTACATTAGTTCTCCTTCCCGACCACAAAGATATCATGCTCTCTCGTGTAAAAATCTCAAATCTATTAGCTGGTATAAAAATCAACCAGTGGAAGCACGACTGCCAGACTGTAGATCTTTTCAATCTAGGACAGAATGTTACAGAGACCAACATTGACTGTCAACAAGTTTGTCTCTCTTTGAGGGACACAAAATTGCAAAGCAAGGACTTGAAGTGAATAAAAATGTAATTTAATTCACAATCAAATAAAACTCCACAGCTTAGGAATCAGAGAATATTCTTGGAATGGACTCTTTTCAGTACCATAAATTTAACCAACTGAATTCTTTAAGTATCTGCCTTGTCAACCTTTTGAAATGAAGGTTGATTAGGTTCAATGGGAAATCTGCATTTCATCATGAAAATGGAACACAACGTCCTTGGCTTAGCCTCCCAAAGAGTGGCAATTTGGGGCACTATGTGCAAAGCATGAAGTAAAAACACAGGTAGCAAATTTATTTCAAGCATGACAAAGGGGAGGCATGCATATGCATAGCCCAAGCACCATGAAAAGGCATGGCCTCTACTCTCACTATACAGACCTCTTTTAAAGGAAAACTCCCCCAAGGGGCTTCTCCAGCCTTTTATTTTACAAATAGTAGTTTATGAGAATGGAGACATTACAAGGAGACACTTTAGATGAAGTGAGTTGATGTACTTAAATAGTAGGGCAAAGAAGAACTCAATTATCAAAGGGAAGATGTAGCAAAAGTGAGTCTTGTCAAAAGAAACCAAACTCCACTGGGTGTTTCTCAAATCTTCACTTCTTTTGAGAAGGTTCAGTACACAACCCAAGAGAATTTGACTATCTAATAACCTGAACATATAAAAAAAAAAAAAGCGTAGAGAAAGAAAAAGTGTACATATTATGCATGTCGTTTCTAAAACAACAGTGAATCGTGCACTAGACTTAGCAGGTTAATTAGGGAGTCTGTTAGCAATGAAGTGAAAGCTGGCACATTCCCAATTCTGGCTGATACTAGCCAAGACATAGACATAACGGATGTTTCTCCCCGATATAACCAAGACGCGTCACCTAAGCCAGAGAAAACGCATTGTCTATAACAGGCTTAAAGGTGGATGGGAGGTCAAAATGTTGCCAATGTTTTCAGATCAAGTAATAGGCCCCGGAAAAGCTGAGTAAGCTGGTTGGATGGAACAGTTAAAATTGAAGGGACAGTTCAATGGGCTGACACTGGTTAAGAAAATCATTTAGTCAAGTTCATGACGTATTCTTCCTCAATCCTGCACCTTTATTTTTTTTTGTATTTAATAAATTTGATGTGTTACACTTTGCAAATTTGAGGTGTACGGTGTGTTACTTTGATACATTCACATATTATAATTACCACTAAAGCAATATTTATCACATCATTATGCTACAATACTATTGTCTATATTTATTATAACGTATATTAGATCTCTATGGCTTATTTAATACTTGTTACAGGTTTATACCCTTAAACACCATCAATCTTACCACCTCCCATCCTGCATCCCCTGGTAACCACAATTTTAATGTGTTTTTTTTAAATATAGGTTTGACTTTTTTATATTCCACATGTGACACACAAAGTATTCGTCTTTCTCTGCCTAAGCTCATTTAGCAAAATGTGCTCAAGGCCCATCCACGTAGTCACAAATGGCAGGCTATCCTCCTTTCTCATTACTGAATAATATTCCACTATGTATATATATCACATCTCTTTCATCCATTCATCATTGATGGGCATCTGCGGTGCTTCCATATCTTGGCTAGTGCTGTGATAAACAGGGGTGTGGCTATATCTTAGTGAAATTCTGTTTTTATTTCCTTTGGGTGCACCCTTAGAAGTGGAATTGCTGGATCCTACGGTAGATCTATTTTAATTTTTTGAGAACTCTCCATATTGTTTTCTACAGTGGTTGGACTAATTGACATTCCTATCAACCGTATATAAGGGTTTTCTTTCCACTGCATCTTTGCTAGTACTTGTTGTATCTTGTCTTCTTGATGATAGCCATTCTAACAGGTATGAGGAGACCTCTCATTGTTCTTTTTATTTGCATTTCCCTAATGGTTAGTAATGTTGAGTATCTTTTCATATGCCTGTTCTCCACTCAATCTTGTATCTTTAGATCAACTTGACCTTCCCATGCAGTAGGTGGCTGCGGCTGATGGCCAGTTAAGATGAGAGGTTCCTGCAATTGTTCTGGCAATGAGCACCCATGCATGCCTGCTGAGCTTCTGGAGCACTAAGAAAAGTCCAGCAAACAAGAAACCAAATTCAGTGTAATATGTATTAATAAGCATCTAGTATGCAACCAGCACTATGCTTGGTATTACAGACATTCTTGGTATTGTGGATATACTGATGAATGCAATATGACCCTGCCTCCAAAATGCTCACTTGAGTGGGGGAAAACAGATCGTAAACAGTTACACGGCAAAATAGTAAAGTTGGATATAAACTGAAATGTGAAAAGATAGCTACTTCTGAATCGAGAAGGTGAAGTGGAGAAAAAAAAAAAATATAGGACTGGTGATCTTTAGACAATTATTGTTTGTCCTGTGGGGTAAAAAGGAGAGTGCACTGCAAGCAATAGGAGATAAAAGCCAGTACATGGAGGGGCGACTCTGCATGGTGTGACCAAGGAATAACACTAAAAGGTTTGAAGTGGCTAGAGTGGAGAAGTTGTGTCCCAATTCTGTCCTAACTCACGTCCTTTGAAACATGGAGCAGACATCTTGGTCCCTTCCACAGTGCTATGTAGTCCCCACCCTGAACACCCACCCAGCTGAGACTACAGTCCTCGGGAGAAAAAGTAACTGTTGACAGCATCCCATATCCTTCACTCCCTCCTCTGATAAGATTTAATTGGGTTTATTTTTTTCTTGAGAAGAGATTTTCTTTCAGCAAATAAGCATTGAGCATACTTTATGCTAGTATTAGAAAAGGCACTGAGACAGAAGTATTGTCATTACATAGAATTAGCATAGGTTAAAAGTGAAACTCTGGAAACAGACTGTCTGGGTTCAAAGGTTGGTTTCAATACTCACTAGCTGTGTCATTTTAGATAAGGAGCTTCTTTAAGTGGAGATATTACTGTATTCCACTGTAGCATGGCTATAGGATTAAATGAAACAAAGCATGTATAAATTAACTTAGAACACTGCCTTAGAGTAAATGTTGGCTGTATTCCTGCTCTCTGGGTGCTAGAATGAGTACTGCGCAAAGTAAGTCTCAACATAACTGCTGAATATAAGCTGTCTCTCTTATCTGCTTACCCACTGCCTCCTCACTGCTCCACTGACATTTCCCTCTTGCAACAGAAGTCACACCCTTTCTACATGGCTCCAGAAGGTTTTCTTGAGACTTCCGAAGAGTTCATTTTGTTGTGTTACTTTTCCTAGGAAATCATATTCACTCCTTACTAAGCATCATGGCCCCCCAAATCTAACCCAGTCCTTCTCAACTCCATCCCACACTCATATTCCCACGGACAGAAAACAAATGTTATTCGCAGCACCTGAAAAACTCATTTATTTCAACATGAAGTCAACTTGCTCCTGATGAATGGTGGCAAGAGAGGTAAGGGCCATGGGACTGTTCAGGGGTTGGTAGCTCCTGGAGTATTACAACCCAAAGTCTGACGTCAGTGGGATCCATGTGATTTTCACATTCAGCAGATTCAGCAAAAGAGAAGGACTAGGAAATCATGTTTATGCTGGGCATAAAGCCGGGAAGACTGGCTGGCCTCGGGGCCATATGGGCTCGGGGATAGAGGGAGTCAGCAAGATGCAGAAGGCCCAGGCTGCTCATGGCGGAATTTGAGTGCAAGGAAACCTAGAAATTTTGGGATTAGCATTAAAGGAGGTGTTTCTTTCTCTAATTACTGAGCCTGAGTGATTCCGAAGAAGCCCAATGCATGGGGAAAGGAAAAAGGAGGAGGGAGAGGTAGATCAAAATGACTCATTGGCAACAAATAATAGGGAAAAATCAGTACAGGCAGCATACTGGTTTAAAATCTGTGCCAGCATCTACAGCAGGATGCCACCTGCAAGCCGGTCACTGTGACATTCTGAGAACAAAACCAAAAGGAGGTGTTCATGGTAACCAGCAGCTGCGGGGCTCTGGGAGATGGCAACTGGGGCAGAACGCAACCAGTTTCGCCAAAGAGCTCTCATACAAGGCGATGCATCTGAGCGTGGCCAGTGCCCCACGGACAATAGATGATTCAGCTACAGCCTCCTGATTAGCCTGCCAGAAGTATAAGATCAGAGAGACGGACAGGGATGTACCAATGAAGCAATGCCTTAAAAAGAAAAACCCCAAACAGTCCGTTTTAGACAAGGAATTTGCTTTCCTGCCACGGTGTAGCCTCATTACCCCCAGCTCCTCCCCCTAGGAAGCAGCCAAAGGCCATCTTTCCGAAGGATGGGGGCCCCCTATCATTCCCCCTCCTGCCACTATGGGAGGTGAGGGAGAATTCTGGTCTCAAATACTCTCCCCAGCAAAAATCATCCCTGGAAGTCTCTCTTCTCTGACATAACTTCCCAGCCATAAGTCCTCAAAATCTTTGAAAATACAGGTATCTCCAAGAACAAGTGGCATTTTAAGCAAGTGGCCACTTAGACTTCAATAAGAAGGATTTATAAGCAGGTTTTAACAGAGCAGTATAGTTCCTGCTCATTACATGTTTGCTAAGGGAGTCTGCACGAATTGTGTGTTGAAATTCACAAGAAAGAAGGAGTAACACCCAGAGGAGCTGAAATGTAAGACTAGTTTAAAGAAAACAGCCCGACAACAAAAAATAAATTACATAGCATATCAAAGTAGCAAGTCAAATTTCTAGTCACACATAATACACCTGCTTTTCAAAGGGGGAGGAGGCTGGGAAGGAGGAGGTGAGAGGAGCAGCAGCGAAAGGTGACGTTCTGAGCTGGCTGTGACTGTGATTGATGGTCCCGTGCTGTATTCGCACTCATGTAGAAAATTAGAGTGAGATCACTCCAGATACCGGCCCGTCTGAGTTCCTTCTTGCGTCCATCCCCTCCACCCGGTGACTCTCTCTTCCTGCCCGTGGGCTTCATTCTTCAAACTTCCAAGCAGAAGAAAGCAAAATACTTCTTTCTTTCCGGTTCTTTCTTTTTCTCTCTCTTCCACTGTGGGGAATAAAATCGTCATTTTGAGGATTTCTTCCCTTGTGACTTGAGGGAAAATTCGTTTCTCTTGGTGCTTCAGGTTATTTTTCCAGAGGGTTCAAAAGCGACAGAGACAATTACTTCTGAGAGCATCTTCATCAAATCTGCCGTGGTGCCATCTCTGCTAAACTGGCCTGTCTCTCCACCCTCCACAGGGCGCCCCCGCTTCCTCCTACACATAGCCTGCTTTATACCAGGCAAGATTTATTGTGTAACTCTGCCTCTCCATTTAATTAGTTTGCTACCAATTTAGGCAGATCTCACAAGATTTCTGTTCCCATTCCAAGGGGTGGAGCAGTTGAGCATCTGTATCCTTCACAGGGTTCACGCGTGCCCAAATCTGCCCTCAATCCAATCAGGGACAGTCATCTCCAAGACACTTTCAAAAGATGCCTCCAGGGGCGCCTGGTGGCTCAGCTGGTAAAGTCTCAGACCCTTGATCTCAGCTCAGGACTTGATCTTACAGGTTTGGTTCCTGAGTTTGCGCCCCAAGTCGAGCTCTGTGCTGACAGTGTAGAGTCTACTTGGAATTCTCTCTCTCCCTGTCTCTCTGCTCCTACCTCTCTTGTGTTCTCTTGCTCACTCTCTCTCTCAAAATAAATAAACATTAAAAAAAGATGACTTCAGGAAGAATTAAGGTAGAATGTTGTAGTACCATTCAGTTTTAAAAGGATGGCATCCTATGAATGACATTCACTACACTCCCATTTATTTTTACAATCTCTGCTAATATATCACATTATAATAATCCAAAGTTCACTGCAAAATTTGGGAAGTATGCATATTTAAAGTTCTCATTGTTTTGTTTCAACATGGAAGCCTGAAATATCTACCCAACCCAGGTTAAAGGGGAATTATATTTATCAAATTTGTCACGGAACATTCGTGCCAACAAACAGATAAATGAAAAATGCATATCCAATAAGCTATATATATGTCTGATATGAGGCAACCAAACCATATTTTCACTCTGTTCGTTTTTCTTTTTAAAGAAAACTTGTCATGAATCCTATAGCAAAGCAGATAAATTGAGATGGCAAGCTTCTGACCTCACTGCCTAAGAACAAGCGATGTGTTTGTAGCACATCAGGGATTTGAACCCATGGGGAAGAAAAGGGTGTTGAAAGATACCTTTTCACCCCCCCCCCACCCATCATCCTTTCACCCCACATCAAAAACACTCTACCTCTATTCTTCTCAAGTTCAAATCAGCACTGGGAATGTGGTTCCATCCAGCGGGGGAGGCACAGTGTCAGGGGTGACCTTGGAAACAATTAGGCTCCACACTGTTAAAACTTTATAGATTAAACCCAGCAACTTGAATTGCATGAGGGAGTGTGGTGAGGCAGTGATGGACAATGGAGCTAAGACCTCCCCAGGCTGGACAGGTAGAAATGCCACTGGAAATATCAAGTGTGTCTCCAGTGAACTTTATTTTTAACATGAAGACCTTTCTCTGCAGGAGGACACTTGCTGAAACGTGATCTAAACTCACTTCAAGAAGAAGCGTACATGCCTGGAATTGAAACCAAGAGCTTTCTTTCCACTCTGGAGGCCCTTGGACCTCATGGGAAGTTACTCCCTTGAGCTTTATTGGAGGCCAGCCTTAGACAAAACAGCACGGAAAGAGTACCTCCCCTACTTCCTGGCTAGCTCTTTTTTCTGCTAGTCTAGACTTCCCCTGCTCTTCAGTTCAGTACCTGTTCTCCAATATGGCTTTGTTTTACCTTCTGGAGGATGTAGAAAGCCTTGGTTTCTGCCCCCAAATGGGCCCTTCTATTATTAAGCCCAGAGTCTTTTCTTAGACTTATGTCTGCTTCCTCAGCCCCCTTTCTGTTCTTTTCATTTTATGAATCATCTATGTGGTTTTTCTCCCAAAGATCTGGCACTGGTGTGGAGAATGGTCTGCTCGGCTCTTTCCTCTTCCTTGTTTTCCCCACAATAACCATAAAGGCCCTTTTGGTTTTAAGGGTTTACTTTTAATAACTACTGAAAAAAAAAATAACGACACCAAAAAAACTAACACTGACAATAAAGACAGTGAAGTTACAAATCTTAAGAAAACCTTCAAAGTTTCTACAGCATTAGTCTCTAGGCTATAATTATGATTCCCCTTCAGATGGTAGCTGAAAACTACATTTGATTTCTGTTCCTCGTTTTTATTTTTGAGGTTGGACATACTAACCTCCCACCACCTCTACTTACACATTGATTGCCCTTCAGTTAAAGCCAAATTAGGGACTGTGTTCATCCTTAAAGGCCTTTCAAACTGTGTGGCCTTCATTTATCCTGGTCTCCACTTCATGTAGAATGGCTCCTTTAGCCATAGATATTTAAACAAACATTTAATCTCTACCTGAGTTCCCATCTTAAAAATCCCATTTGAATTTGGTACTTAAGCCTATTTACACTAAGAAGCTAGTAACTACTTACTAGGTTACCTATCTGGGTGTATTTACATTTAAAAAATACACCATTCCAGAGAGAAAGAGAAATAAAAAGAATGGCACTCTGATGGGGGTGGGTGGGGACATTAGGCATTACAGTCACAGGTGACAGGGGAAATGGACTAATACACTTGAATTGTCCTCATGCCTAGGACGGAAAGTCCTAGCTCATCTCTGGTCTCTGTCCACTGTTAGAGGCTCTTAATATTAATGTGGGTCATAGCCAAGAGCTGTTCCAGCACATTCTTCACACCAAGATCAGAAGAATGTGGGTTATAAAACAGGGTCTAAATCTCAGTGGATGTGAACTGTGGCTAAACAGACCTGAGAGGCGCCAAATCAAAGAGCCGGCATCTGGCATTGAGTCTGGCATCCAGTTAGTGTGTCCAGGGTACCCGCGATTTGCTCAGCACCGTGCTAGGCACTCAACAGATCAAACAGCGCCTCCGCCCTCAGACCTTAACTGAGGATGCATGATGGACAAGTATAAAGTCAATGTTTGATTACAGAGGCTAATAATGTTGGGAAGCAATGGTGCAGGTAATCAGAAGTAGTGGATCATCTGGAAAGTCTAAGTGCCCTGCTCCTACCACGGCTGTGGGAAGCAAAAGGAAGAAGAAAATCCAGCACCAGGCAACTCAAGGAAGACAAGCTGCTGGAGAGAAACAGAGGATGTGTTGGGCCATAATTTGCAACATAGCAACTGCCTTGGCAAATGGGTGTGACAGGATGTTTTGTATGTTTAATTATATGTGTTGGTTAAAAGATATAACTGTTTAATATACATCAGTTATACTGGCGTTTTTAAAAATTCAGGTGGTAGAGTCACTTGCTCAGAGAAAGCCCAGGGAAGATAATGATGGTAATAATCACAACAACAACAGAACAACAAATAAAAGCTCAGTCTTGGAATTAGTGCTGTGATGATTTCACTAAAAGGCTCTGTTCCTTATTATTTTATGGTTTGTAGATTTATTAAAAGAACTGGTTAAATAAGAACTGTCACCTTAATTTCTCAGTCCATTTCAGACCAAGGGCGTTGACTCAAGCCTGCACCAAGAATCCGCTTGGCTCGCAATGTACTTAGTATCGCCACTGGTGTCCTTCAGGTGAAAAGGGCCTCAGTGTACCCACCTCTTTCTTTGTGTCAGAGCAGCTTAATGAAAGAAGTAAGAGAAGAGTGCTGGTCTCCAGGCTTCAGCTCCCTTTTACCAAGGCCCTGGGGTCTGCCCACACATCTCTGCCCTTCTCCCCTAGGAACCCCCTCCAACGGTTTCGGCTGAAGGTACCTGTGCCCCCTTCCCCAAGTGAAAAGGAGGTTTGCCCACCCAAGAGAACAGTTTTTGTGGCATTTTTCAATTGCCAAATGTTTGCAACTCCATTGATCTCTGAGACTGGCCAGGCAGGAAGAGTTGGTGTAATCCCAGAGAAATCCACTGGAAACCTTGCTCATTTGCTCCTCACCCTGAGAGCCGAGGTCCAGCACAGTCCTCTGACTTTTCCCACATCAGGATAAATTCTCTGACTTCCTAGGACACCTTCCCAAGGGAATGCAGGGCAGGCTTTGTTCTCAGCTCCTTTCCTGGGTTCCCCAAAGTTCCTATCACAGTTCTTCCCCAGTGACTGAGGAGCCTTGGTGAAGACAGAACCCCGTGTAACCTGCTATGGCATAACAGAATTCCTGAGGTAACTATGCAGATTAGACCCTTCTATGATCCTGGGCGACTTTAATTTAAGGCAATGTGCTAATTAAGTACTAAGATGAGTGGTACAGGCAGCAGGTGCAAAAGGAGTTCAGAGCAGAGAGAAAGTTCATGTCCTTCTCAGTTCAATTTATCAGGAAGGCCAAAGAATTTTATTCTCTTTTCAATTCTCTCTTTAGTCCCTTCTCAAATACAACACTCCCCTGAACACACACAGGAAGAGACACACATCATACCATTCTATGTAACAATATGTAAGTGGAAACTCCAGGAGGTCCTTCACTATGGGAGTATTCTCAGTCTGAGCCCTGACACTGGGCCACCAAAGTGAAATCCAGCCCTAGAGTAAGCATGCAGTGAATGCCTACTATGTGTCAGGCACTGTGTATGACTCAGGAAATAGAAACTTAACAAGACAAGGTCACTGTTCTCATGAAGACTACAGTCAGGGTGAGGGGATGTGTAAACATATCAACAGGTCATGAGGTACATGGTGAGAAGCACCTCCTTTGTGGTATGTCCAGGTTGTTGGGAAAGGAGAGGAGAAGAGGAGGGACTAAACACAGAAGAACTTTGCAGGAAAGAGCCCCCTGCACACTGTAGGCACAGGTGAGTGATACTCTCCCACAGCTTCTAACCTCTTGAGCCCAGAAAACTCTCCTGAAATTCAAAACAGGGAATAAAAGTACAGGTGGGTGAATACACATACATACATGGAGGTAAAACTGGGAGATAAGGAGATGTCAGACTTTGAAAAAGAAGTTAGTGTGTGGCGATAAAACATAAAACACTTTTCAAATGCTTTGTGGCCAATAAAAGGCATATTTTGGTGAGTATCTGGACTAGAAAAAATTCTATAAATGCCAGTAGCACACACTTCTCATAGATTTGTATCTCTCTATTTTGATTTGAGGAAGAAATATCACATCATGATGATCTAGAGAAGTGAAATGTTGAGGGCACAACAGCAACAAGCAAATAAATGTCACAATTAATACTGAAGGTGATTCAAAATCCAAAGATGGAGAATGGACTGCAAAATTATTATGGACAGCCACCAATACAAGAGTCTACATCTAAATTCTAGGTTTAGACTTCTCTGACTTTGGAAACGTGACCACAAAAGACAGCATCTTTTGCATATGGCTGGGATAAATTATTTGGCTGACTGGGAATATAAAGAAAACTACCAAAAGATGTTGGCACCACAAATGTCTTGGTAAGTAATTTGAGTTACACACACACACACATCTTCTGTTATGTTTACATGTCAGGATTAACGATTTGATCAAGATACATACACACCTACACACATCTGTCATGAAACCAACCAAGGTGACTGGGAGTCTGCTTCTGGTTTCCCATCAAGCACTCAGTCTTCTGAGTCCCAGGGCCCTGCTTGATTGCTCAAACCATTTAACTATAGCCTTAACCCTGATTAACACTTTCCTGGAAAAGCCTGAAGGTTAGCTGGAACTTCCTCCGACCATGGAGCAAGGAGAGAGTCCTCCCAAGGGAGCCACTGTCAGCAGAGAAAGATGTATGTTGTTCAAGGACCACATCTGCACGTGTAGAAAGAAGCTGAACTTGAGACTTCACCTACAAGTTCATTCAAATTAGGATAATGAAATGACCTCAGTAAGTACAAGCGTTGTGGGGTGGATTATCAGAAGTTAGATTTGTCATCAAGGCTGAGAAAGAATTGAAAGTGACCAGCCAGAGGAGTCATCACTCACATTGGGAATATTTAGGGAGGCCCCAGCAATGGGACAGTGGGACAGCAGTCTCTGAAGAACTTATAAGGAAGCCAACATTTGGATATCTGCTATAATCAAAGAACTGAAAACCAAACAGGACCTCTCTTCTCATGGCATGTTCCTTGGCACAATAATAGCAAAGTATATCCTTTGGGACATACTGGTTCACATTCATCATTCCCTCATCTTCACTCCTCAGTAGTTTGATTCCCAGTTTCCCCACTCTATGGCTGTTGCCCTTTTTAAGACCAGTAATTGACCTGCAATCCTCTTGCTTGACTCCTTTGGGGCATTTAACACTTTGGGTCACTTTCCCCTTCTTGAGATGTATTCTCTGATATTTGTAGCAGATTGTTTTTTGTTCTGGCTCTCTTTTTCCATTTTTGGATTCACCCCATACACTTTTAGATCTTTCTTCCTTTTAAACATTATTGGTGCCGGCATTCCATCCTTGGCCCTGCTCTCTTCTCATTCTGTATACTCTTCCCTGGTCATTTGTTCCATTCACCAACTTCCTTCTCATTAGTTCCTAGGACAGGAGGCAAAATACATGCATATAGGAAATGGTTTCTCACAATGCGTCCTAATTGATCAATCTCTTTTAATGTAAAGTTCTCTGAGAACTATGTGTTTATTACAAGGAAGTGAAAACCGAAGTAGTGGCCTAAACACCCATCCCCAGTGATAGGTTTCTGACCATGGTCTGTCTCATGAAGCTCTAATGATGGGTGGGATGATAATGGCTCTTCTTGAAGCATACTTTGGCTTCTTCTGGTGCCTACTTTGAGAGCAAGTTAGGGGGTCCAATGCAATGTGAAATTCATCTAAACGAGTACTATCCATATCCCAAAGCTTGAAATAGGGACTCAATCTTGTGAGAGACCTGATTCTTCATGACCTTGCTCTCCGTGATTGCTACAACAATGTATAATGCTTCCTAGATGATCCCATATGTTGAATCTAGAAAAATGATCTACCATTGTGGGTCTCATAAACACACAGAAAGACCTTATTACAAGTGTGACAAAAGAACAATGTGAGGTATTAGCTGTGGTTCCCCTGACACTTCCAATGATCTTATTGCCAATTCCCTCCCTTGGCATCTCCCAGGGCTCTTTCCTGCATTTAGTAGAAATATACATCTATGTTAAGTATTTCAGTTAGAACAGAAATACTAAAGGACAGTATAGTTTTTGAGTCTCAAAACAGTGTTTTGAAATGATTACCAGAGACAATTTTTTGAGAAAAAAAAAAAAAAGACTTTTATGTTCCAAAATCTTGGCTTTTGAGTATCAAAACCAAAGTCTTAGAAGATTCTGAGGGTAAAGTTTGTTCCATATAAACACAGGCTTAGGTAGAAAAGATGAAAGATCAGACCATCCTATCCCAACTCAGTCAAGAGTCCATCCCTGGGAGGGAGAGACGATACTCAAAAGGTAGAAGAAATGAGCTTAGATGCCAAGAGTTCTCTAAGAAGAAGTCCTGGCCTGTACCCTAAGCCACACCCTAAGCCTCCACATTAGTGAAGGGGAGGTTAGAAAATCCAAAAGAGTTTGAGAGTCTAAGATCAGTGAGGATCTGTGCTTTACAGGCCAAATAGAACCCAGGAAAATGTCAAGGCACCAGAAATCCCCATGTCTGCATGAAGCAGCAGCTTCAGGGTAAAAATGAGTGTGAGTGCACAGAAAGGAAGGCCCTAAAGTAGCACCGCACTGCCCCCCACCACACCCTGGTTTCCCCATCCTTGAAGCACCTTTAGGGAAGCATATGGAATTTTTTCAGGTACCCAAGAGACCTGAGGAAGTAGACTACATAGGACTGGTGAATTTCAGTGGCCTCCCAGTTTCTTAAGAAAGGGACGGAATGATCTGAGTAGAAAATTCAACTCACTCCAGATCACGTGAACATGCAAACATCTCAGTGGGTGCCAGGAAAATGTAGCAGAGACCAAAGACCAGATAGGACCTCAATCACGCTGATGATACATAGGATCCTGGCAATTTACAAGCCCTCGAGGAGAGAGGTAGGAAGGGGAGAAACTCTGGATTGACTGAGTTTATCTTGAATTGCTCAATATTAAATTTATCTGTGGAAATATGATATAGTTAATCTGAATTATAAAAACAGATATTTGAATTTGTGGATTTAGAGTTTGTAAATCCTACATGTTTTTGGCTTAAGTCAATTTTTACAAAATACAGTGATGTCCAGGTCCCTTGGGCAAGCCCAACATAACAATGGGTCTAAATCTCCAAGCTTTAGAAACACTACCATCAACCTAACTTCTAACACTCACTCTTCTCCACCTCTCCTTCCCCAAGAGATCATCCAGATGACTTAAAGTGAGAAATGAGAGTGAATACTGGGTAGGGTGGGGCAGAGTCCCCCCAAAATGGCCCCAGAGCCAAAGCCTGAATAGTAGTTTCTATACTCCTTTAAGAGTATAGAATGGGAAGAATGGAAAACCACTGCACAAATGAGCAGTCACACAGATCCCTTTTGGGACACTTGTGTTGCTGTCTGCCTAAGAGCTACTGCTGAGTGGGGAGAAGAGGGCATCGTTAGCGCAGAGCTGCTGGCAATGGTGCTCCCCCAGCCAGTCCTGCTGCTGTGGCTGCTGCCGTTGGTGGCTCTGCCTGCGGCAGCTCTCCTTTCCCACTGTGTGCCCACGCCCCCAACCTATCCTCGCCTTTTCAGAAAAAGATGTGGAATCAGGCTGCAGCCTCCCACTGGGTCAGACCCATGCTTTCTGCACCCCAGGTGCTGGGGCTTCTAACTGCCCTTGGCAGGGCCCTAGGAAGCCTAGCCACAATGTCACTGGTTTAGGCCCCTTCTGTGGCTGAACTCTCCCAACTTCGAAACAGAGAGCTTCCTCTGGTACTTGCTAAGACCCAGGAGTCAAAGAACTAGCAAAAAAAGCCCTACAATTCAGGGGTTAGCATTTGGGGCTAGCCCTAAAGCAAACTGAATTTGAATTTGAATTTGAACATCTCAGTCTCTCAGAACTAAGCAGGGAGTTTCATCACCCAGAGGAACCACTATATTCTTGGCCAGCTGCATTTCCTTGAGGTACTGTGAGGATTAAGTTAAATTGGATTAATGGAGAAAACAAAAATTCATTGCTTATAAAGTGATGTTTAAATAAAAATTATTGTGTGTTCCAACATTAAATCTGAAAGGTGTTCTCTGCTGCTTAAAATAAGTGAGAAACAGGTGATGTAGTTGGATTAAAGATATATTAATCTTTTCTAAAATAACTAATCACAGCTGGGACAGGTAAAGGGTTTGGGGAAAACAAAACTGCCCTGAGTATTTTCTCTCTATCCAAACTTAAATGGAATGTTTGCAAGCTCATTAACTTGAATATTAGCAACTTGCTTGCCTCCAAGTTCCCTTCTCCATTCTGAATAGGAAATGAAAGTGCTGATGAATTTTGCAGACAGGGAATCCGTTTCACCAACACTGATGGGTCATTTGCTATGGGCCAGGCAACACGAGGGATACAAAGAGGATTAAAATACAGGCCAAGTCTTTAGAGGATTCAAAACCAGCAAAGCATACATATGTGCAAATATGTCTAATATCATGGGGAAATGGGATAGCAGTTTTAGGAGTACCATATAATGGGAATCCAAGAAAAGGAGCAATTAATCCACTCTGGAGTGGGTTAAGGAAGCAGAGAAAAGTACGTAACGTTAGAAGTGAGGCTTCCCAGGGTATGCAGGGGTTTCTCAAGAAGACAAGTAGTGAACAGGGATTCTGGGAGGAGGAACCACAAACAAACTCACAGATACGGGACAGCCCTGATTTGTTCCACCTGTTCAGTTCTTGGAGCAATGTGGCTAAAACCAAAGGTATATGGGACACAGTGAAAGCATAAGAGGCTGCAGAGGTCAACCGGGGCCTCATACAAGAAAATATCTGTAATGCCAGGTTAAGTTATTTAGTCCTTATTCTTAGGCATCACTGATGCTCTTAAGGAAGGTAGTGACTTGATTAGCAGGTGGGCGGGGGTTCAGACAGAAGCAAAGAGACCCTATAGGAAACAACTGCAATAGTAGAGGCAAGATGGGAAAAGGGGTGATTTCTTTTCTGGTTTCATGTAGACTGAGCAGACGAATGCCTCACCAAATAACTGATTAAAAATATTAGTGGACTGACAAAATAGCTTGAACCATATGAAACTGCCATTTTTGTACAACAATAATTGTTGAGCGCCAGCAATTTCACACAATTCAATCTAATACAAAATGACTGCCCATAAGCTACTCTGAATTTAGGAAAGATACAAGAAGAACATACCTTAGAAGAATTAAATTTCTAGCACCAAGGATCATATCTGTGTAACTTGCTTTGTACATTACCTACAACAGAATTGCCTATAGCTAGATTCTTAATGCTCTGATAAGGAACAAAAACCTGTCAAAAAAATTGCTTAGTATTTTGCTATTTCCTCCATCTCCCTTTGTTGTTTGTTTATTTAGAAGAGTGTTACAGAAGAAAGAAAACTATCACAGTGTACACAGAATAAGAAAAAGGAAGCTGAGATTCAAGGTGGTAGGAAAAGGGGAGAAATAAAGAAACTGAGGGCAGAGTTTGCTAACTGTAACTAGAGAAAATTAGAGTTACATTCTGGGGGTGGATTTGCCTGAGGAAACGTTAAGAGAATCTCTCTCAATTTCAGCTGGAGAGGGAAGAAATTCAAGGCCAGTGATGAGCAAAGGGGGATAACAGTATGATGGCGCTTACAGTGTGGGAAGAGGATGTGGGAAGATTTTAGGTAGATGTCTCTTCTAGCACAGATGCAGCATGATTTAGTTTGAATCCAGTCTCAGGAACATCAGCCCCCACCCCCACAAACATTTGCGCACATGCACGTGCTCACACACACACACACACACACACACACACACTTCCACAGTTCTTCTCTGACTGCAAATTAACATTAAACTGTTCTATTCAAGGAACCAAGATTTTGCCATCACACCCAAAGAAGTGACAAGTTGCGATTTCCCACCATGTGGTGCTACACAGAGCCGGAGCGGGGAAGGAGGGAGAGCAATCTGAAGAGGCAGAACGCAAGCAGGCCTGCAAGTGGGGAGGTTATGTCCTCACACTCTCCCCTCACCACCCCTCACCTCTGCGGCATGCTGCACCTGTTCAGACAAATGAACTTACACACAGCACTATACTCCCCACCCCGCGCTTAGGAGCCCCCTGGAACCCCCAACACTCACAACCTACAGAGGAAGTAAGTGGTCTCAAATCAGCATCTCCAGATCAAGAGTAAATTCTGAAGAGCCAACAGGTCCTGCTGTCTGAACTCCCCCTTTAACTCATCTTGAACTACCATGTGAGTTCATCTCAAGTCTCAACATGACCCAGGGTTTATAAGGGGGGGCGGGGAGTGCAGAGGCAGAGGCAGGGTGACAGGTTCCTGATGAAGGACCCATGGTAGACTGCAAAGCCTGGGGTTAGATTGATCTGCTCTGCTACACCAAAGAGGCATTGCTAAGTTGCAAAACTGGCCACAGTGCTTTGTGACTCCTCCCATGAAGAGAAGTCTATTTCTCTAACACTTGGATCTGGTTGGCCTTGTGACTTGCTTTGACTAAAAGTGACACTGTCGGAGTTCCAAACCTGAGCTTCTAGAGCCCTTGGGAACCCTGAAATCATTACCACATGAACCAGGTCTGCTAACCTGCTGGACAAGGGACAGTCTACCCACGAGCCAACCACCAGACAACATGAGTGAGACACTGCCTGTCAGCTGAAGTGCGGGACTGAAGCTGGTTGAGACCAGCAGAAATTCCCAAGTTGTGAGCTGAAAAAAACAGCTGTTCAAAGCCACTAAATTCTAAGGTAGCGTGTTATCCTGCAAAAACTGATAGAAAGGTGGTTGAAAAAAAGTGTACAATAAAATCATTATTTAAATTCTTACAGGAAGTATCATCCAGAAAAAAAAAAAAAACTCCTTTTCTGAATTTTCCAGAAAAACATTGAGTTTCCTGTTTTTGCTATCTTAAGCAGAAATTTTTCTAAAAGGCATTATGTACTTTCCCATTCCTTTAACATAATGTACAGAACATGATTTAACCTTTCTTCAGGATCATGAAGCAGACATAAAATGATCACACTGTGCTACAGTCACATGAAGACTTCAACGCAGTAGTGGGGTCTATAGAGAGAAGCCAGAGTGACATGCGCTGTTGTTCTCCCCAAAAATGACATCCAGAATTTTGCTTTTTACCTTCATAAAAATGTTGCAATTTTTAACAATTCCATAAAGAAAGAATCATCACCTATGTTTAACAATTTATATCATTGATGTTCTATCATATTTCTAACAAGTACAATTTTTCTCCTTTTTTATTTCAGGAAAATTCTGGTTAGGGGCTGGACAAAGGGGCATGTTAAGGTAGAGTATGGGCCCTGCCCAGGTGTGCCCCAACCCATGCCATCTTGCTTCTGTATTTATGCTTGTGGGTTATTTATGTTCTTACCAAATAGCCCCAAATCTTTGTCATTTTTGAGTTCTTATTCCAATATTTTGTTGTTTTTCCTATTTTTTGTTTTCTCTTGCTATTCAAGTTTAGGCATTAAATCTCCTTTCTCTCTGTAAGCCTGCTTCTAGAAACCTTTATTCTTCCCTTCCTATTAATGCATTGCTGTTCAGAAAATCATATAATTAAGCATAAAATATAAAAAAATGAGTGCAAAATAAGGTGTAAGGACTCTGCTATGAGTGAAGCAAATCAAATGTAATGACTGTAATAATGTTATGGTGGACCAGACACTCTGAAAGCCTTTCCACTATGAGAGAACAATACCCTATGGCAAATTCAGATGTACCATGGGGACAAATGCCAATAACAGCCTGAAACTATGACATTACAGCCAGGGTGTGCTGCAAGGTGTGGGGGTTGGGTAGGGATGGAGCTCAAACTGAAATACCAGCACTAAGACAGGACCCTATAAGGGGGTTAAAGACATCCCACTCACTAGTGTCCCCAGCTTCTGAAGAAGTTAATACAAATCCTGTCTGGAAACCAAGGTTTTGAGTTAAAAGTAAACCAAAATTAGACCCTCAGGATTAAAACAGATTAAAGGAAATCAACTGTGGACTCGCAATTTTTATAAAGTCACCAATCACCCATGGAAATAAACTATTAGAAACAAAAAGCTTGGGGGTGGGGAGGGGAGGGAATCAAAGATTTTAGAACCTCAAGGACTTTAGGTACCAGAATCAGCAGATTAAGAATATAAAATAAGTACCAAATCAGGTATTTTCAAAAATATAAAGTAAAAATAAACATGAAACAAAATCCAATCAAATTGCCAGAAAGGCCCTCAACAAGTAAAAAAAATTGATATCATACTATGCATATTTTCAGACCACAATGCTATGAAACTTAAAATCAGCTACAAGAAAAAATTTGGAAAGACCATGAATATTTGGAAATTAAAGAACACCTGACTAAAGAATGAATGGGTTAACCAAGAAATTAAAGATGAAATTAAAAAGTACATGGAAGCCAATGAAAATTGAAAATAGAACAATCTAAAGCCTCTGGGATGCAGCAAAGGGGGTTCATAAGGGGGAAGCATATAACAATCCAGCCTTTCCTAAAGAAGGAAGAAAGGTCTCAACTATACAACCTCAAATATACAATCCTAAAGGAGCTTGAAAAAGAACAAACAAAGCCCAAAAACAACAGAAGAAGGGAAATAATAAAGATTAGAGCAGAAATCAATGATAACAAAATAAAAAAAAAACAATAGAACAAATCAGTGGAATCAGGAGCTGGTTCTTTGAAAAAATTAACAAAATTGATAAACCCCTAGCCAGACTTATCAAAAAAAGAAAAGGCCCCAAATAAATAAAATCATGAATGAAAGAGGAGAGATCACAACTGACACCACAAAAATACAAAGAATAGTAAGAGAATATTATGAGCAATTATATGCCAACAAATTGGACAATTTGGAAGAAATGGACAAATTCCTAGAAACATATAAACTACTAAAACAAAACAGGAAGAAAAATAAAATTTGAACAGATCCATACCAGTAAAGAAACTGAATCAGTAATTAAAAATCTCCCAACAAACAAGAGTCCAGGGCCGGATGGCTTCCAGGGGAATTATACCAAACATTTAAAGAAGAGTTAACACCTATTCATTTGAAGCTGTTCCAAGAAATGGAAATGGAAGGAAAACTTCCAAACTCATTCTATGAGGCCAGCATTATCTTGATTCCAAAACCAGACAAAGACCCCACTAAAAATCAGAAGAACTACAGAGCAATTTCCCTGATGAACATAGATGCAAAAATTTTCAACAAGATACTAGCCAACCAGATCCAACAATACATTAAAAGAATTATTCACCATGATCAAGTGGGATTTATTCCTGGGATGCAGGGCTGATTCAATATTTAAAATCAATCAATGTCATACATCACATTAATGAAAGAAAGAATAAGAACCACATGAACCTCTCAACAGATGCAGAAAAAGCATTTGACAAAATACAGCATCCTTTCTTGATAAAAACCCTCAAGAAAGTAGGGATAGAAGAATCATACCTGAAGGTCATAAAGGCTATATATGAAAGATCCACAGCTAGTATCATCCTCAATGGCGAAACACTAAGAGCTTTCCCCCTACAGTCAGGAACTAGACAAGGAAGAATTGAGGAAGAAAGAGATGACACAAGAAAAGTAGCAATTTAGTTATTTACCCAGAAATGCAGAGTTAGGTGTTATTAATGAGTGGCTAGATCACACTTGACATTTTACTAAGTGACTTACATTCACACCTGTGTGTGGGGGTGCACGTGAACACACACACATACATATACACTCTTGTATATACCACATGTGGAGTAGAAAAAGAGGACAGAACTGGGTCTTATTCCTCACAGGATGTCCACTCTCACCACTGTTATTCAACATAGTGTTGGAAGTCCTGGCCTCAGCAATCAAATAACAAAAAGAAATAAAAAACATCCAAATCAGCAAGGAGGAAACCAAACTTTCACTTGTCACACAGAGTATGATATAATACTCTACGTGGAAAACCCAAAAGACTCCACCAAAAAACTGCTAGAACTGTTACATGAATTCAGCAAAGAGGATACAAAATCAACATACAGAAATCGGTTGCATTTCTATACACCAATAACGAAGCAACAGAAAGAGAAATCAAGGAATCGATACCAATTACAATTGCACTAAAAATCCTGACCAAAGAGGTAAAAGATCTGTACTCTGAAAACTATAGAAAGCTTATGAAAGAAATTGAAGAAGACACAAAGAAATGGAACAACATTCCATGCCCATGGATTGGAAGAACAAGTATTGTTAAAATGTCATTATTACCCAAAGCAATCTACATTTTCAATGCAATCCCTATCAAAATAACACCAGTATTCTTCACAGAACTAGAACAAACAATTCTAAAATTTGTATGAAACCAGAAAAGACCCTGAATAGCCAAAGTAATGTTAAAAAAGAAAACCAGGGGCACCTGGGTGGCTTGGCTGGTTAAGTGACCGACTTCGGCTCAGGTCATGATCTGAGGTTTGTGGGTTCAAGCCCCTCATTGGGCTCTGTGCTGACAGCTCAGAACCTTGAACCTGCTTCAGATTCTGCATCTTCCTCTCTCTCTCTCTGCCTCTCCCCTGCTCATGTTCTGTATCTCTCTCTCAAAAATAAATACACAATAAAAATTAAAATAATAATAATAGTAATAGTAATAATAATAATAATAATAGAAGAAGGAGGAGGAGGAGGAGGAGGAGGAGGAGGAGGAGGAGGAGGAGAAAACAAAGCTGGAGGCATCAAGACAGTATGGTACTGGCACAAAAACAGACACATAGATCAATGGAACAGAATAGAGACCCCAGAAATGGACCCACAAACATATGGCAAACTAATTTTTGACAAAGCAGGAAAGAATATCCAGTGGGGAAAAAAAGACAGTCTCTTCAGCAAATGGTGGTGGAAAAACTGGACACCAACATGCAGAAGAATGAACTGGGACCACTTTCTTACACCATACACAAAAATAAACTCAAAATGGATGAAAGGCCTAAATGTAAGAAGCCATCAAAATCCTAGAGGAGAAAACAGGCAGCAACCAATATGACCTTGGTCACAGCAACCTCTTACTTGACATGTCTCTGGAGGCAAGGGATATTAAGGCAAAAACGAACTACTGGGTCATCATCAAGATAAAAAAAATCTGCACAGTGAAGGAAACAATCAGCAAAACTAAAAGGCAACTGAAAGAATGGAAGAAGATATTTGCAAATGACATATCAGATAAAGGGTTACTATCCAAAACCTATAAAGAACTTATCAAACTCAACAATCAAAAAACAAATAATCCAGTGAAGATATGGGCAACAGACATGAATAGATACTTTTCCAAAGAAGACATCCAGATGGCTTACAGACACATGAAAAGATGCTCAACATCACTTATCATCTGAGAAATACAAATCAAAACCACAATGAGATACCACCACCTCAAACCTGTCAGAATGGCTAACATTAATGCAGGAAACAACAGATGTTGGTGAGGATGCAGAGAAAGGGGAATGCTTTTGCACTGCTGGTGGGAATGCAGACTAGTGCAGACACTCTGGAAAATAGATCAGAGGTTCCTCAGAGAATTAAAAATAGAACTAGCCTACAACCCAGCAATTGCACTACTAGGTATTTATTTGTACAAAGGATACAAAAATGCTGATTCAAAGGGGCATATGCACCCCAATGTTTATAGCAGCACTACTGACAATAGTCAAAGTATGAACAGAGCCCAAATGTCCATCCACTAAAGATGATATGGTATATATACATTATGGAATATTACTCAGTGATCAAAAAGAATGAAATCTTGCCATTTGCAACAACATGGATGGAACTAGAGTATATTATGCTGAGTGAAATAAGTCAGAGAAAGACAAATATCATATGATTTCACTCATATGTGGAATTTAAGAAATAAAACAGATGAACATAAGGGAAGGGAAACAAAAATAAGATAAAAACAGAGAGGGAGGCAAACCATATACAGAGAATAAACTGTGGGTTGCTGGAGGGGTGTTGGGTGGGGGGATGGACTAAATGGGTGATGGGCATTAATGAGGGCACTTGTTGGGATGAGCACTGGGTGTTATATGTAAGTGATGAATCACTAAACTCTATTCCTGAAATCATTATTACGCTTTATGTTAGCTAACTTGGATTTAAATAAAAAATAAAAAGAAAGAAAGAAAGAAAGAAAGAAAGAAAGAAAGAAAGAAAGAAAGAAAGAAAGAAAGAAAGAAAAATTACCAGGAAAACTTTAAAACAAAATAAATAGAATTTTTAGAGGTAAAAACTATAATCAGTGAAATTAAAAGCACCCTGGACTGATTACAGATGAAGAAAGACTTACCCAGAAAGCAACAGAAAGACAACAAAAAGGAAACCAGTGAAAGAGAAAACAAGCAGCAAGAAGGATAGAATGAAAAGGCCTAATTTTTCATCAGAAGATCAGAGAAAACAAGAGAGGGAATATTTGAAACAATAATTAATGATAGTTTTCTAGAATTTATGAACACCAAGAATCCAGAGATAAAAACACACACAAGCCAGAAAAACACAAAGAAACCCTCAGGTAGCTATTTTGTAGTAAAACATGAACACCAAAGGCAAAAGGACATACTAGAAGATGTCAGGGAGAAATGACAGATCACCTATGTAAGAATGAAAGACTTAATGCAGTCTTCTCAAGAGCTATAATGAAAGCTAGAAGACATGTAATAATATTTGAAGGACTGAGAAAAAAAATATAGACACTTCCAGGCACAAAAAACTTAAGCAAGTTTACCACAAGTAGGCTTTCATTAAAAAGACTTCCAAAAGATAGATATTAAGAATAGGGAAAATGGCCTCAGTAGGAAGGTCTGAGATACAAGAAGTAGTGGTGAGAATAGGAAAAGCACTTCAAAATAAATATTTAGGAAGTAAAAGGAGGGAGGTAATAAAGATAAAAACAGAAAGCAAGAATAATGGGTAAGATTTAAGAAAATCAAATAATGGCTCTTTGAAGAGACCAATGAGGAGACAAACTCCTGGTGAGATTAATTAAAAAAAAAAATACTAAGCTGGATGATGGAGGATAACTACCTAAAAACCCAGACAATTAAAAGCAATAAGAAAGTGGTGTGACTAGCTTAATGACAAAAACTGTGAAAAAGTATGTGAATTAGGCAAAATCATAGAAAAACAAACTTGTGAAAACCTACCTTAGAAGGCCTGTAACCATTAAAGAACTCAAATCAGTAGTTAAAATACTTCTACAAACAGTGGAAAAATTAATCCAGGAGTATATAAAAAATATGATGCCATAAACAGCTTGGCTTCATTTCAGGAGTGCAATGTAGTTTAACTTCAGAAAATCTAAAAGCAAATTCACTTATTAACATACTAAAGCAGTGCAACTACATTATTAGTTTAATAGATGCAGAAATAAGCATTTGATAATATTCAGTATCTAACTACAACAACAAACTGGAACTACAAAGTGACCTTTTTAATCTGAAAGAGGTTACCTACCCCAAGTCTACAGATATGTCATTCTTACATATGAAAGATTTAAAAGAAGTCCATTTTAAACCAGGAAAAGGATAGAACTATACCTGACTATTCAACATTTTACTGAATGTTCTACCCAGTGCAATAAAAAGAAGAACTGGAAAAGGAGAAAAATAACCACTTTTACAGATGATGTAACTATTCATAGAGAAATCCATGATTGTTTACAGACAAATTGTTAGAATTCTTTTTAGAAGTTTAACAAATTTGCTAAATGTGTAATTGATACACAAAATAACATGATTTCTATATGCTAGCAGCAATTGTTTTTAAAAACCATTTAAAGAGATTCTTTACAGTAGCAAAAAACAAAATCAAAAATTAAAAGAGAAACAAAAAGAAAAAAAGGAAAGGAAAAAGAAGGTACTTATCAAGGATTTGTAAAATATCAATATTTATGGTAAAAAAATTTTCATTTTATTTAAAGATATTAAAGAAGACCAAAAAAATAGATATATATGCCATGTCCACGGATAGTAGTTCAATATTATATCAAATTTAACCAAATTAATCTTTATACTGAATGTAATTCCAATAAAATATTAAGGTTCACAGAAAGCCTATTCTAAAATCTATATGGAAGAACAAATATGGGATAGTGACGAATAGCCAGGGCTCTCCTGTAGAAGAGAAACATACAAATATCAAGATGTGTTTAAAATCTGTGTAATTAAGTTAATGTGGTATTGGTGTTGAAAATTAAAAATTTATGGGTGCCTGGTTGGCTCAGTCAGTAGAGCATGGGACTCTTGATCTCAGGGTTGTAAACTGAAACCCCAAGTTTGGGTGTAAAGATTACTCAAAAATATAAACTATTTTTTTAAAAAAATAAATTGATAATTTAAACAAAGGAACAGAATACAAGACTCAAAAATAGACCTTTGCAAATATGAATGTTTTATATATGATTTAGGTATCACTGCAAATAAATGTAAAAAATGAATGGCTTAATATATAGGGATTAGAGATATTAGGATACATGCAATTCACCTAGAGAAAAATACAATTTGATCTATACCTCATACCATATACAACATTAATTACAAAGACTTCATTGTGAAACCTCCAATTTTAAACATATAATTGTAACTTGGGCTTTAAAAAGAGTTTCCTAAAGAAGCTCTAAAGAATAGTAAGCATATAAAATATATTAATTTGACCACTTTACAATTAAGGCTTCTATTTCAACCAAATCGCAAAGTAAGCAAAAAGACAAAGTATCGAGTGTGAGATTACTGCAATATATTTAATTGACAAAAGAAAAATACGAAGATATATAAAGTACAAAAAATCACATATATATCTCCAAACAGAAAAGTGGGCAAACAATATGATTATTTTACAGTAGAAGGAACTTGATAATGAGTTTGAAAAATGCCCAATATCATTTGAAATTCTGGAAATGCACAAAATAAACCATATTCTACTCCATCTAGAGTGCAAAACCCACTAAATTTTATAATACCAAATGACAGCAAGTATGGGGAACACCAAGACCTCTAATGTTCTACTAATAGAGGTGTAAATGTGTACAATCATTCTGGTGTTAAAGCTGAATATGCTCAAGTCCTGTAATATGGCACTTTTACTGTGGATATACCCCTAGAGAAACTCTCACAAAGGCATATGACAAGATGTGAGTAAAATCGTTCAAATTGATATTATATGCAATAACAGAAAGCTTGATATCATCCAAAAGCCAATCAACATGAGACTGGATTAATAAATTATAGTATATGTGAACAGTAAAAATGGATGAACTCCAAATAGATCCACAGTGTAAATGAATATATGTACATTTTCTTTAACAAATATACAAAGCACGATCTGTATGTCTGTTACTATTCTAAGTGATTTACAAATATTAACTTATTTAATTCTTATAAAAATGCAGTGATATAGGTACTATTATTACCTCCATTTTGCAGAGAGGGCCACTGGGCACAGAGAGTACAAGTAATTAATTAAATGAAAAATGCAAGTCCAGAAGACAACATATAGCACGATATGTTATTTCAGTAAAGCTAAAAACCAAACAATACTCAAGATTATATTGTCTTGGAATATATATGTAAGAAAATGTTTTTCAAAGAACAGATGAATTATGGGCCTAAACCTTCAGAAAGTAGTTCTCCCTAGGAGGCTAGCAGTCCTGCAGATGAGAGATAGCTTTGGAGGTACTGGCGATGCTCTAGTTTTTATGACAGGTGGTGGACTCATCAGTGCTGATCATTATACTTCGTAGCCTATATATGGATTGCATATAGTTTTGCTTCTACCAAAATTATATTTTAAGAAATTCAGCACCTGTACTTGTGACATTAACTATTCAGGAGACCTTTTTTTGCTTATTTTCTGGTTTTCAGCTGCACTCCAAAGAGATGGGATTGCAAGGTAGCTGACGTCCAGAAAGGCAAAACAAAGCTATAACTTTTTTTTCAGTGTGGGTATAGTCACTCTGATGATAAATCAGGTTCAAATAGATACTTACAGGGGAAATGAATGGTCAAAACCTGAGCTCTCCTTTTTGGCACACTAAATGCAAAAATGAATTTGACCACTGAGAAATATAAAGCGGCAGCTTCTATCTCCCTTAAACTAATATGCCTCCTTAAAGAGTTGGGATAACAATGGTAACAAAAATAACAATGACAACTTCCTGTTTCAGCTCTAACATGTAAGAAGTTGAGGAGTTGTCGCACTTGTCCTTATGACAAGAAAAAGCTTGACAAACTACAAACCAATGACTCTTCTTAAAACCACCAGGGAACTGAGTCTGCAAGGCTGCCACCCTCCAATGTGCACACACAGGCTCATTCAGAGATCCATCCAAGAGCTGCTTACCTGAAGCAGAAACTGTTGGAGCAACTGATAGGAACACTTAAATGGTAATTTTGATGAATTGTTGACTGTTGAGTGTGGATTAGCATGAGAATGAGAAAATCCTAGAGATCACAGTCTACGGGGTATACCATATGTTCATGGGTTTTACTTCCAAGCATCCCTCCAGGTCCTCACAGCAAAGAGCCATGAAAAATATGCTTGTGGCTCTCACAAGGGTGGGGAGGGGACAAAATCACTCAGAAATGCACTCAGAGCATTCTTTATAATGAAGACCTACACTCCAGGGAAAAACATTTACCAAAGCCCCATTCCAGCTGAGGAAGAGTGTTCCTCCCACTCTAGTCCCCTCTAGTTTTACTGTCTCACTTTAGGGATGAAGGAAAAACAAAACAAAACAAAACAAAGCCACCAGAAAAAAAAAATACTGTGAGAGTCACAATCCAGAGCCACAAGCCTAGTAAAAGAGATTTAGTGGCAGGACTATAGAACGCTCCTTCTCCCCAACATCAGACTACCACACAACAGGGATCCAAAGAAAAGCAGTTGATAGCTGAAAGAATTGCAAGATGTAGGGCTCTCTCTTAAGAGGAGTACTTAGAGCATTTCAAAATCAAGAGGATAAACAGTAACAAAGACACTAGAGGAATCTGAAGTCTCAAGGCACCTATGGCTACAACAAACATTGAGCATAGACAAACTCATAGCCAGATAAATATAAATGTTCTCACTAATGGCCTAGGTACTTCAGTATTGGGTTACTTGATACATGTCCATCTTGTAGCCAAAAAAAGAAGAAGAAAGAAGAAAGAAACAATGCAAGCTTCAGAACCAGACTCAGATATGACACAAATGTCAGAGGTATCAGGGAATTTAAAATAACTATGATTAATATGTGAAGGGTTCAAATGCAAAAGTAAACAGTATGCAAGGATAGATGGGTAATATAAACAGAGAGATGGAAACACTAAGAAAAATCCAAAGGAAATGTGAGAAATTAAAAACAATGTAACATAAAGAATGCCTTTAATGGGCCTATCAGTAGACTACACACACTAAAGAAAGAATCGGTGTGGTTGAAAATAGCTCAATAAAACTACAATGCAAAGAGAAAAAAAAAAAGGAACAACAAAAACAGACCTATAATAGAACATCCAGGAAATGTGGGACAATTTCAGAAGACGTAGTATATGAGTAATAAGAATACCAGAAGATGAGGAAAGACAGAAAAGGGCATAAAAGAAATGTTTAAAGAAATAATGAACTTTGTGACATTAAATAAAAACACCACATGACAGATCCAGTGATCTGAGAAGATAAAGGAAAGATAAATAATGACAAGAATAATAACAAAGAACTACAGCAAAGCATGTCATATTCAAACTTCTGTAAACCAAAGACAAGGAGGAAATCCCAAAAGAAATCAGAGAACTATCACCTTCCCTAAGAACTACAGTGGATTTCTCATCAGAAATCAGGCAAGTGAAGAAGGGAGTGAATTGAAATATTTAAAGCGTTAAAAAAAAAAGATACCAACCTAAAATCCAATAGCCAGTGAAACTACCCTTCAAAAGTGAAGGAGAAACAGAAATTTCCTTAAACAAACAAAAACTGAGGAATTACATCTTGGGCACATTTTCCATGAAAGAAATTTTTAAAGGTCTTCAGGGAGAAGAAAAATGATGTATATCAAAACACAAATATATATACAAAGCAATGGGAAGAGCAGCAGGAAGGGAATAGAGTCAAAGTCTTACCTTTTTTGTTCTTAATTGATCTAAAAGGTAACAGTCCAAAGTAATAATATTAACAACATATTGGGTGATTATAGCAAATATAGAATGACAACAGTGTCATAGTGGATGGGAGAGACTGAGAATACTCTGTCATAAGGAAGATATACGACATGTGAAACAGCATAGTGCTATTTGAAAATGGACTTAGATTAATTAAAAATGCATACTTCAAAGTCTAGGACAACCACTATTTTTTTTACATAAGTATAATTGATATGCCAAGAGATAAGCATTTTAAACACTTAATTCAAACCAGGAAAGCAGATGGGGGGGGGGGAGAACAAATGTAACTTTATAGAGAATAGTTAAAAATGTGATAGATATTAAATCAACTACATCAATAATGATTTCAGGGGAGGGTGCCTGGGTGTCTCAGTCGGTTAAGCATCCAACTCTTGATTTTGGCTCAGATCATGATCTCATGGTTCATGAGTTCAAGCCCTGCATTGAGCAATTGTGTTGCTAGCACAGAGCCTGCTTGGAATTCTGTCTCCCTCTCTCTCTGCCCCTCCCCTGCTCTCTCTATCTTTCTCTCCCTCAAAACAAATAAAAATAAAACAGTTTTAAAGTAAAAAAAAAAAAGATTTTAAATGTGAATGAATTAAATTTATTAATGAAAAGACAGAGACTGTCAGAGGGATTTAAAAGACAGAGACCCAATCAAACAACTATATGTTGTCTACAAGAAACACACTTCAATATAAATAGTCAAATAGACTTTCTTTAATGGAAAAAAAGATATACCATGCTAGCAATAACCACAAGGAAACTGGAGTAGCTATTTTAATATCAGTCAAATGAGTCCTTAGAACAGGAAAAATTATCAGGCATGAGGAAGAGCATCTCATAATGAAAAAAAAGAGTCAATTCTCCAAGCAGACAGAGCAATCCTAAATGTATATGCACTTAACAGCACAGTGTCAAAAGCTGGTATCCCTGAAAAAAAAAGGAGGCAAATCCACTATTATAGTTGGAGACTTTAATATGACTCTTTCGGCAGTTGAGAAATCAAGCAAGCAGGTAGTCAGTAAAGATATAGTTGACCTAAACAACATTATAAATCAACTTGATAATTGGCATTTGTAGAATATGCTATCAACAATAGCAGAATACACATTTTATACACATTCACACGGAAAGACCAAGATAGACCCCATTCTGGGTCATAAAGCATAACTTAGACAATTTAAAAGAAGAGAACTCATACAAAGTATAGTCTCAGATTATAATGAAATTGAACTAGAAATCCAAAGAGAAAGATAGCTGGAAAATCTCCAAATATTTGGAAATTTAACCACACGTTCCTACATAACACATGGCTCAAAGAATAAACCTCAAGATTAAAACCAAAAATATTTTTAGCTAAATGAAAATACGACATACCAAAACTTGTCATACGTGGAGAAAGTAGCACTTCCAGGAAAAATTGTAGCATTAACTGTGTATATGAGAAAAGAAGCAAGATCTGAAATCAATAGCCTGAGCTTCCACCTTAGCAAAATAGAGAAAGAAGAGCAACTCAACCCTAAAGCCAGCAGAAGAATGAAATAACAAAAAGTAGAGCAGAAACCAATGAAACTGAAAACAAAAAAGCCAATGAAACCGAAACCTGATCCTAATTCATCAAAATGAGATTATGGGGGAAACCCTAGGTATAATCCATACATCTTATCAATTTGTGAAACGCAAGTAACAAGTTACCTTCTCCCAAAAAGACAATATTGGGAAAGGTAAAGGGTAACAGTTACAGACACTTACTTGAAAAAACCAGGGAGGAAATGAAGAAAAAAAAGGAATTGTCATTCCCAAGCAATTTCAAAATCCAGCCAGGAAACCTCCATTTGGTTTCAAAACCTGGGGATAATCCGTGGTGATTCTCAGCTCTGCCCTTTGCCCTAATGGCTCTGCCCTCTCAGTCCTACTTCCGATTTCATGAAAGGTACATGCTTCTAATGATATAAGATTCTCAAATATTTCATATGTCTCCTGTGTATGTCATGAGAACTCTATTAAACAAGACGTTCACAAATCTTTCCTAGATAATTTCATTTATATTCCTGGCTTCTCCTGAGATGGCTGAGGGGATTCACATACCTAATCTCTTCAAAGAGCCTTCTGTGTGACTAGATACTCTAACCTTCAGAGGCACAAGCAAAAGAGTATTGAGCCATGTCCTTGGCTTTTTCTCCAGAGCATACTTCCCTGACTGTGAATCACCAAATTTTACTGTCTTTTGTAATCCAGATAGGCTGAAAATTTCCCCAATCACCAAGGCCTGGCTCACTCTTGTTTAACAATGATTCTCTCAATCTATCTCTTTGCCTTCATATTTTGCTATAAAGAGCAACAGAACCAGACCATGCCTTCAATGCTTTGCTTGGATATCTCCTTAGTTAAATATCCCAGTTCACTGCTTATACGTTTTGTTTTCGAGTCCTCATTCCCCTGGCAGTGACTTCAACACCGTATTTCTACCAATAGTCTTTTCATAACAATTTAGGCATTCTCTAAGACTACATACCTTTTCTACCATACTCCTCACTTCTTTCTGAGTCCTCATTAGCAGGATCATTACCATACACATTTTTATTACCAAAAACTTTATTATCCCAGCCTCTGTCCATTCCCTAATTTAAAAGCCAGTTCTCCATTTTTATTTGTTACCGTAGCACATCACTTCCAGATACTAGAGTCTATATTAATTTCCTATTGCTGCCGCAATGTATTACCACAAACTTCAGGGTTTAAAACAACAGAAGGTTATTATCTTACAGTTCAAGAGGTCTGAAGTTTGAAATGGGTCTCACTGGGTTTAAAGTCAAGGTTTCAGTGTCAGCAGGGCTGTGTTCCTTTCTGAAGACTCTAAGGAGAATCCGTTTTGTTTAGTTTCTGCTTTTTCCATCCCTAGGGACTGCCCACATTCTTTAGTGTGTATGTCTGTGTGTGCTTATGCATGTGTACATGAGAGAGAGAGAGAGAGAGAGAGAGAGAGAGAATATGAAGAAAAGTAGTTACATTTATATTTATTTTATTTATTTTCATGGGGACCCAGGAGTGCATGGGCCAGATGTATTTGGGGTGAAGCCAGATGTGTGAAAGACAAGTATACCAGTAGAATTTGCAGTGACTTTAATAAGAGAGGCTTGAAGGAAAACATTCAATAATTTGGGCTGATTAAAATTTTGGCAGCAAAAGAGGATCAATGCACACTTTTCCTGCCTCCAGCCTTACATCCGCTATTACCCTGCTTCATCCTGACCTTCCTAAGGAACACCCATTCATGCTGGAAGATTTTCATTCAAATGTCACCTCTGAAAAACCACCCCAAAGCAGACTTACCCATTCTGCCTCTTGACATCTCACAGATTCTGGTATCTATTTCCATTCCAATTCAGCACATTGCATTGTAGTTTATTTTATTTTTCATTATTATAAAGTCTGTTTCCCCATCATCACTGCCAACCCCCATGTCTCTCCACCCTTAAAATTTAGGGCAGAGATTTTGTTTGATTCAAAAACTACAACTGTGGCTCCAGAACCTTGCCCGGTGCCTGGAAAATGGGAGGTGCTGAGAGAGGCAGGAGTTGGAGGGAGAGGGAGAGACTCCCATCAGCTCAAAGGGAAGCAAATGTACTGAAACTCAATAAACCCCATGTTGTGCTTAGCTTTGTTCCATGATCTGCAAGAGCCCAAGCAATTAGGTTTTTCAGAACATGCTACTCTTGGCATTGTCTTTCCAGCCAACCTTTCCACATACTGCAGGGCCGATTTCCACTGAGACCTTTCTCACATTCTTCTATTTCTCTCCAGTCCCTTATGCATGGCAGCCCCCAATGGCAGCCTGCTACTTGAGAAGTGTGAGCTCACTGTGATTGATATTGCAGCTGCCTTCTGGAAGGGGCTGTGGTCCAGCTGCACATTTGTATATTCATTGAGCCGTACTCCCTATTCCACAGCCTCATGACAGCTGCAGATGGCACAACCATTTTTCATAAGGTATGTGAGAGGAGGGGTGGGACAGGCCTAAACATCACCTAGAGGAGATGGCAGCTTCAGAGCAACCAAGAGAGCAGGATTGATGGAGAATTAGAAACTGAATAGGGAGCAGATAGTATCTCCTTATTCTATTGACATCCACTTAAAGCTACTGTATAGCTACACCATCATCAATTACCATTACACACTGTGCAGAATATTCTAAACACCCTGGAACTCCATGGAGGAGCTTATAATCAAATGCTTTGAACTTCAGCTTTCTTTCACTTCCTTATTCTTTCTTTCAGTATGATCTTGCTGATCATAAGCCCTGGAGCGAACAGCTCAAGACCAAAATGAACAAGAAGTTGAGATGGCTGACGATATACAGGAAGCACGTTAGTAAAAAAGAAAAGGATCAGAAACCTAGCATTCTTGCCTTGAGTGGAGCTTACAGAGAAGAAATTACCCATGGGTCTGGGCTACTGTCTCTGTACCAGCAGCAGCCGTTGACACATCAAAAACAAAACTGCTGGCCCACAGAAGGAATCCATAAACTCACAGCTGAACCAAGAGGTGTAGTTCTCCAATGAGACATCCTTCATCTTAAGGGAAAAAGAGCAATAGGCCACCTACCTTGGTTACTGTCTCCTGTTATCCCAGGGTTTATAGCCTGTATTTTGGCTCTTGCTCACATAAAGCCTAACGTGACCCGCTTGTGCTGTTTTCTGTATATTCCCTTCATAAATCTAATCTCAAGAATTACCTTCCTTTAGGACCAGAACTGAGTTACCCATTTTATTTTTCAAGCCCGATATTATTTAAAGTGGCTGTGGGCAGTTTGACTCTCCTCAAATACCTGTTCCTTCCCATAAACTGTTCAGGTAATAATACACACACTTTGTTTTCTCTATGATGAGGCAGATCATCATTGTATTCTGAAGAGAACTTTCATTTGATTCATTACTTTAAACTGCACTGGATTTCTTTCTATTTTCTACTGAAAATTAGCAAAAAAAAAAACCCTTGAGATCTTTAATCTTCTTTCCTCTTCCCTCTTTTTTCTTCCCTTGTCTCTTCCATCTATCCATTAGAGCCTACAGCTTACTGAAGAAGAGTATTCCAGACACTATTGAGATAGAGCACATTTATACTATTTAACTGCAGGAGGAATAGGGGCAGGATGTGAGGGAAACTATATTGTCTACAGTAATGGTGAAGGACTGGGCTTTCTTCAGGACCTGGCCACACTTTCATTCATGAGGGCTAGTAATGATATCACAGAGGTCACTTTACCTTTTGTGCTACAAAGCTACACAATAGGACCCCACCGAGGAAAACTGACCTATTGCCTGCACGAGGGGGTATTTGATGACAATCATACACGCACAGGAGATATACAATACTCCAGAAGAATAAATCTTGATGTGTCAGAACAAACTTTCTTCTATCAGAGAAAAAGTTTAGGGATCGAAAAGAATCTACTTGGGAGTAGCATTTTCAGCGTATGGGACTCAGATGCCACTTCCCACCAATGTGATTCTTCTTTGTAATAAAAATAGGCTATAAAAGGAGTCGCACACAATGCTCCTTACACAATACCATCAGGGTTCTTATTTCTGAAGATACAGATTTAAAGTTATGTAGATAGGAAAAATATGTTATCCCTTTTCAGGTACTAAACTGCTTGTCCTCAGCTTACCATCCAAGAAGTGTTTGAATTTGGGAAACTCAGGAAGAAACTGATCCCAGTCCTCAGCAGCGAAGATATGGAACTGGAATCAAAGCATCTTTGTCACCATCACTCTGTTCAAGAGCCAGTCTGTCCCTAGTTAGAGTCAACAAACCCGAAGGAAGAGGGAAGAATCTACTTTTTATCTACTTGAAATGTGGAATATTAGTGTTTTCAAAACACAAGTGGACACAGAGGCTCTAGATTCCTTTCTCATGGGTCTCATGGGTCTCAGATTGGCCACTTCACATTTGGGGAGAAAACACCTAAGACTGATGCATAAGGAAGACAAGAGGAGGTTGAGGAATTAGAGAAGTGTCAGGAGAGAGGGTGTATGCACGTGGATCTTTTCCAAAGTCCTAACCTATGAGGCAGAGGTCCCCCAAGCCCTTGTGTGGTACAAGAATGAGTTAGTGAGAAAAGGAGGAACGACCAATTATTGGTCTTCTCACTCTGTCCTATCTCAGGAAACCTCCCCATTATTCATGAAAAGGGTTGCCTGAACTTCTGTCAGGGTTCTAATGTGTGCAGTGAGAAGACAGGGATGGTCATGTTCAGGAATAGGGCAGAACCCTGATCACCATGTGGGTTCTGTTAGGCATGGGGCTGGCAAGGGATCATGGTGATCATTAGTGTCTTCACCCTATCACTCATGGTTAGGACTATAGATTATGTGCAGAAGACCCTCAAAGCATAAGGTCCACCATGAGGCCGATGGGATATTAACGATCGCTTCTTCTATCTGGTAGCAGCGAAAGAAGGGATCCTGCCATTCCCAGAGTACAGAAGAGGTCTTGGTTAATGGCTCTAAATAAGAATCTGATTTGAGCCTGGAAACACACACACAAAGATATAGTAGAACGGTAAAGGTGTATTTATCAAGTAGATAAAGACAAAAAATACTGATTGGGAGGTAAAATATGTGACTCCAAAAGATTTCTAGTAATTGAGGCCAAGAATGAGAATAGAAACTCAAGAACAACCCAGGTTACAACACAACTAGATGATTTCAAATTTTCTAGATTGAGAATCACCTAATCTAGTTTCAAGAGATAATCTTATATTTATGTTCCATTTTCATATTACCTCTCTTAACCAATTCTTATAACAATTCTAAACAGAGAAGATTGATACATTCATTACAGAATTTAGAGGAACCAAATAGATAGGTTCTATGACCTTACCTCTATGACCTTACCTCTTATCTTGCTTTTTCCTGTGTCCTTCAGGTCCCAGGGTCTACACTTTTCTTTCAGACTTTGTCTGCATTATAGAGACTTCTTGGACCCATGTCTAGCTCATGCTTTTTTCTCTGAGAATTGTCTATGAACCATGGACCTAGTTGAAGTGTGAATCAACCTTCCATGTTGGGGTCAAGTGAACCTCTGTCCTAGGACAAAGCTGACTAAATCTTGAATAGGTTATTGACCCAAAGTGAGCTGTTATGTTCTCTCTCCTAGGAATTTGGAGCTGGGACATGGAGAACCTAGTTAAAAGATGGTGGGCATAGGATCTGCAAGATCAAGTAGGAACTATAACCACAGAATCCACTTCCTACCTCATATATGCCAAGACAGATAAACCTTACCTCCAGAGAGAAAAGAACAGAGCAAATGTGCTGACAGAAGTGGGGGTGGAAATTCTTGTTGCAGAGAAATATACAGAGAAGCCTAGGCTTCAATTTTTCTAGTTCCTGGAATGTAGCTTTCCTTTTTTCCTGTGTTTTATAAATTTTCTCTGATCCCTTTCTTTAAAGTAGTCTCAGACTGTTTGTTTCTTACAACCACGATATCCCTGACAAAGAGATGCAGATTACCCCTTCACTGGAGCCACATTGATGCCCTGCAAGCATCCACTAGTTGGGTAGGTCAAGCTGGACCAGACTTGATCGTCCTGTCTTGTGGTAGAAGTTAACCACGTCATTATCTCCATTCCATCCTCCACCACTGTTTCACTGACATGCATTCCCTCCACTGTCCTTCTTCCCAGCCAGCTCTTTTCACTAGAGCTAGAAACTGTATTTTGTAGAAAATTAAAACCTCTACTTTTTTAGCCATTCCATTTCTTACTAAATGGAAATAAGGTTGTCTGTGAAAGGATGTTTTCACTTGCAGATTATTCAAATGAGAAAGTATTCACTTCCATGCCATAAGTGCCATGGCACCATGAGAGGGAATCATCATTCTCCCAGCTCCCCTGTACCACTTTAGTGTCCCACCTCACCATAGAACTTTCTTTTGACTTAGAAATCAACCACTGTCTGCATCACTTTCTTGTGTATATTACAAGACTTTATAAGACTTCAGAATCATCAAGCCCACCATCATTTGACATATGAGGAAACTGAAGCCCAGAGAGGTTGTGTGCTGGGGCATGGGACATGTGCTGAATTGATCTGTTGTAACCCATCATCATTGTTAAACCTTTTTACATGGCAGAGGTTTGCTATTATAAGTTTGGATTATTTCCAATATTCCTATTCTGGATATCTACTGTATATAAATATGCCTCAATTTAAAGAAAAAGTCTGTCTACTTGGAATACCTAGAACAATTTCTGTTTTTCTTACTCAAGACTTTAGAGGGGGAAAAAAATCTTTGTCTCTAATCCTTATACTTTCTTTCATGCAGAGAAAGTATCACTAGCTTTAACACCTACACTTTTTTTCTCCTGCCTGAGGTGTGGTTATCTAAATGATTTATGAGGCTATGGACCTAGGCATACATATATATCCATCTCTTCCTGTCCTCCTTTTAGAAGCTGACTTGTCTTCAAAGAGCATGTCTTCTTTCCTTTTTCTGATAATCTGGAAAGGGTCTGTCTCTCATTCCCCAGAAGTCTTCAGGGGTCCACAGCTTCCTAAGCCTGGGTGGCTATACCTACTGTTCTATGGGGTTCTATAAAACTCCTAACATTATAATTCAGTTATCTGTAGATAATACTCCATCTCTATGTGGCATCTTAGCATTCTCTCTCTTCACCCCATGCCCCTCCATGATCCTGTATTCCTCTATTTATAGACCATCAATTCGATAACCTAGCTCCAGATTTCCTTGATCCCTTTGACTGCAAGAGCTCTGTCCTTCACTCTAGGTAACAACCCATTCCCACTGCTCTGCCATGACACACCCCAATCTGCTCCATGCCAAAGTTTAAATTCCATCTTTTTAAAGCTCACCCTTCAAAATGTCAAGCTCTCTGATTTTCTTTCCCCATTATCCTCCAATCCCATGGGTTATAGCCCACCTCTTAATACGTCACTTTTCTCCAGTCTACCAGGCCTGTGAACTTCTGTAATTTCATAGGGAGTCTACATTCTATAGTTCATCAATCAACATCTTTCTGGCTTGCAACTCGAGCTCCTTCTACCTTGGTTCTTTAGTTATCTACCTTAAAGAAAGTCCCTAGAACAGGTCAATCTAAACATCCACATTTTGTACGCTTACACTGTAGCAACTGGTGCTAATGGAGAAAATCCACTATCTTCTGGATTGATGCCACCCTTGCCCTAAGGCGTTCAACTTCAGCTGAATCTTCAATGATAAACTATAGTCTTTGTGTATTTCCTTGCTCTGAGACTGTCCAATTTACAGCTACTACAAACTGTAACATTCTTTGAACTCCTAATCTACCCTTTTCCCCTATACAGTCTGAAACTGACTTTGCTTCCCATCCTCACGGTAAGGACAACAGTGATCACTGGGTAACACTCATGAATTCTTACCCACTCTGTTACAGATGATTAAATCCACAACCATTCTCATTTTCTTTCCTTGGTCTTAGAGGAAGAAAGAGACCTGCCTAAAGTTCAACCTTCCTCCTTAAAGAAGGTTCCAGCCTAAGAACTCCAACCCCATCAATAAACTCTTCTGTGCAAATTCTCTTTCACTGGCTATTTCTTACTAGCATATGAGGATATGAGTAGCCTCAAGTCTCTTCTCTCTGAATAAAAATATCTTATCCCTTCATTCATTAGTAATTACCACCATATAATCTATCTTTTTTCCCACAAGTGAACTTATAAAATACCTCTCATTCCATCTTGTCAACCCATCTCAGGCATCTATTTTTGAGCTCCTATCATACATGAATTCTCAATGACTTTGACACTGTTGGCCAGGCTCTCCTTGAAACACCTTCTTCTCTGGGATTCTTTATGACCTCTTCTAGTCTCCTTTACCTAATATGATAGCTCCTTATTATACTTCATGGCTCTTCTTCCACCATCTGCCTCTTAAATGCTTAATGTTCCCAGAAGGTTCTTTACTCAGTCTACTTCTCTTTTCATTTTGCACACCCTGTCTGCATGAGGTTTCCTGTATTCACAATTTCATCTACTGCGTATAAATACATGGCTTCAAAATCTTTACCTCTTACTCAGACTTTCTCCTGATTTGTACCAAAGCCGTTCACCAAACATTTCCACCTAGAATCCTCTATAGGAACTTCAAACTGAGCATTTTCCAAACCAAATTCATCATCATCAAACATAAAACAGGTCCTTTTATTTATTAACTCAATGATGTAGCCATATCTACTGGGTAGCCCATACCAAAAATCTATAAGTCATCCTGAACTTCTCCTTTATGTTCATATCCAACCTTCACAGTGTCTTCCCTTTTCTACTTTCTTAACACACCTCGTATCTATCACCTCATTTGCATGTTTGTTATCATTTCCCTAGTAGTTCTTGCATTCACATTTTTTACTTAGACAACTGTAGAAGTTTCTTGAATGGTTTCTTGTATCTATCCTTATCTTTGTCCAATCTGCCTTATACACTAACACCAGGGAGATCTTTCTAGTACACACATCTGATCATGTCATTCTCTGGCTCAAGATGGTCCTCTGGCTCCCCAGGTTCCTTAAAAAAAATCCAAATTCCTTGACCTAATAACCTGTAATACGTCACTGTTTAGCGGTGGCCAAGCTCCCTAGTCACACTCAATACAGGTTTGGTTAAACTGAATTGAAGGACTTAGCCAAGGTCATGCAGCTGGCAAATGGTGGCACAGGGGCTGAAATGTAAAGTCCTTGGACTCTATGCCCAGCATTTTCTTCATTGTTTCATCCCACCCACAGATACTCACAGATGTCAAAAAAAATTCTAAAGACTATAAATAGCCCAATGCTCCTAGTCACTTCCATGGTCTGAGGTCTACAATTGAATGCTTTTGTGGTAAGCCAACCAAAGTCATCATTACCAAATGAAAGTCGGTCATTTTAGGAAGAAGCCGCTTCAGGTTCCCAATGAGCTCTTGGAAGAAGAGGCCCATTCCATGGTAAATGAATGTTAATTAGAACTGCTGCAAAGCCAAAGCAAGGAATATAAAGTGGCTATTCCAGAGGGGACAACTTTGTCTGCAATTTCTGTGCAGCCCCAAATTCTGCCCAGTTTGGACTCTTTCCAAGTATTGTATTTCTGGGTAATACATTTTAAAATCTGCTGTTTGTTTGTTTGTTTGTTTGTTTGTTTGTTTGAAGTGGGTGAGTAGGTGAGAATACTTTTTTGGGTTTCACTAGCATTTAAATTCTTGAATCACTTTCCTGCCCTAAAGAAATTAAAGTGAAATTTTCAGCCCTTCTGGGTCTGTGCTCATATGGAGCATGTCACTTAAGCCCCTCTCTTCGGTTTTCCTTTTGGTGCTGTTTCCAAGTCAGAATCCTCTTCTGACCTTTAATTATAAAGAAAAGGAGAAAATCTGAAGGAATCTAGAAGACACACCCAATGCCACCCAGTCATCTGAGGATGGGGTAAACTTAGAAAGCTCCTCACCAAACCTTCTAAGTCCCAGATTACTTCCCAGAACCCTGGACTTAACTCCCATGCTGTCCACTGCCAGGGGAATATCCTTTAGTGAAAGAAGTGACTACACAAAACAGACCCAGCAGAGGCTCAGCACCTTATTTCCAGAACTTGGTGGGACTAGTTTCTCAGCTCTTAGACCTGAGCCTGGGAGAGAGGAGTGCCTGTGTGTTCCATGGAGGTGTGACAGTGCAGTTAGTAACTCAGCAGGAGCCAGCCTCAAAACCCAGCCATGGTGCAGCTTTTGTGAAAGAGCCCGAAGGTGTCTGCTGCACCTCACACGAATTTTTTCTCTCATAAAGAAGTTGGTGTAAAGTCATTTAATTACTGAGTGTTAAGTGAACACCTAATTATGTCAAGTTGGTGAACTCCAGGCTCCCAGGGGATGATGAGTTTCTGTGTTTTATCCTTCCTTACAGCACCTACTTTGCCTTTCTCTCCTCACCCTTGGCTGAGTGGATCTTTTAGGCTTAAAAAAAAATAGTTATATTGAAGAATATAGAGTTATTCAATGCTAAATGAAATAATGACAATATCCTTTGAAGTTTTTTTAAAAACTAAGTATTTAAAGACTGGAAACTATGACATGGTGGGAGAGTGAGAGTTCTAGAATATAAAAGCTTGAGATTTAAATTCCACCTTTACCATCTGCCAGCCATTTGCCTTGGGCAGATTACTCGACTCCTCTGAGCCTTGGTTTCTGGAAAATGGATATGAAAAGAACTTTGAAGGTTTCCCTTCCTGTATCAGGCCAGGAAATTTGAGACTCCTAAAGGCTCATTTCTAAGCCCCCCTGTCTTACTTATGTTTTCTTCCTTGATGGCCTCAATCACACTGATGGTTGCATTCATCCTCTTTGTGCAGGCACCTCACAGATTTCTATCTCAGACACAGATTTCTCCTCTCATTTGCGGACCTGGCAACTCCACTTGGATGATGCCAAAGAAACCCCAACCCAGCCCCTCCCCTCCCCTGCCCCACATGGCCCTCTTCCAGAGCCCTCTATCTCAGGCTGTGGGGTCACCATCCATGCTGTTCCACAAGCCAAAAACTTGGGTATTATCCTTGACTGCTGCTTCTCCTTGTCCCCAGTATTCAATCCATCAGCAACTCTATCAAGTTTAGCTCCTAATATTTATTGAATATGTACCATTTTCTCCATTTCCTTGGATGCCACACTATTACAAACTATCATCATTTCTCACTTTCAACATCCTCCTAACAGGTCTCTGTGTATTCATTATTGCCAGCTCTCTCCAAATCCATTTTCTTTCTAACATCCAAAGTGGTCTTACAACAAAAATTTAGTTATGTCATTGTCATCAACCTCAAACAGTTAAGTGACCCTTCATTGTTCTCATGATGGAGACCAAAATCCCTTCCAAGGCCCAGAAGTTCTAATCTGTTCTTTGATCTCCAAATTTCCTTTCCATTTTGCTATTACTCTGATCTGTAGTTTCACTGGATATTTTCTGTTTTTCAAGTAGATCCTGTTTCTTCTTGCCACAGGGCCTTTGCATACACAGTTCTCTTTGTCTGGAGCATTACTCCAACTCTCAACTCTATCAAATACAAGTATGCATCTTTCTTTATTTATAATTAGTTTTACCCCTTTCCAAAAACAAGAGTTCCAACATCAATTTCTTGAAGAAGCCCTCCCAACTCAAGCTGCCATATACATTTGTGCAGCCTTCACCCCACACAAGAGCATTGGCTAAGGAGCAAGTGATGGGTAGAAGTGAGTCATATTCCACCTGCCAATCCCTTTATTCTGACATAGACCTGCATCTCCTATGACATCGTTATCTAATTCTCTCAAAGGCATGGTGTGAGTTAGCAGCTCTGCCCTATATCGCCAAACTAGGTCAAAGCTCTGTATTTCTTGCTGCCATAAGAGCATATATTCTCATCCATAATACTTCCCACAATTGCTATTTTATACTTACTTGCATAAGATTATGTGGTTAGTGTCTATCTCTCCTAGTACAGTATCTCTCCGAGAAGCTCCCAGGAGCTATATTTAATTTCATCCACACTTTATCCATTGTCTGACATAAGCCTTGACATTTAATAGATGCTCAATAAATATTTGTGGAATGGATGAAAATGATGGACAATATTACTATGAGGATAGACTTTTGTTTGTGAAAGCAGCATGGCATTACCTAAAACCCAGCAAATACTTAATATACATTTGTTTGAATATGAAAATGAATGATCTGCCACTCAAATATTAAATGACCCAATTGGGGTCACAGTAATATTAAGTGGGCAGTGTGAGAAAATGCCTCTGAGGTAACCATTCATTGTATGGAGATGCTCAGAGAATAGTTTTCTTTCAGTATAAAGGGTTTTGAAGATTGAACGTGTCCATCTGGGACATCAGAGTCTTGTCATTCTTTTCCAGGACCGTATTCAAGGCAATATACTGGGCAAAGTGCCTTCTGGGGCTGTCTGCTTGCTTTTTTGGCAATGGTCAGATAAAGCTAGGCATTTATTTGGTTGGTGCCACTTAGAAAAATTGAACTGAGGGCAGAAGTCCAATAAGACCTCAGTCACTGTCTCAGATAAAAATCATTGGGATCATCTTAGTTGCATGTATTGAGTACTTTTGTGATAGGCATTATGATAAGTAATCTACATCCATTATTCATTTCACCGACAACAATCCTATGATGTCTTAAGCTGAGCTTTATGAAATTGTCAGTATTTGACCCCTCTGACCTACGAAAATGGCAATTTTATGTTGCAACCTAATAGATACCATTGTCCCCATTTTAAAGATTAGGAATTGAGGTTCCAAGAACTAGGATTGGCAGCCCTAGGACCAGATGGCAAACAGCCCTATCTGGTTTGCCAAGGGGCCAGTCATGGGCAGGAACTAGAAACCAAGAGTCATGTCTTGGCTAATTAGCAAAGGTTATTTTCAGCTTAATAACTTCCCTATATTTACAATTTTGGCTCCCCAAACTCTGACTTTGTGCCGACTCATAGTAAAACTCTGTATGGTGAAATGAGCTGTGTGTGTGTGTCTCTGCACAAAGATTACACCCCACTTCCTACTCGGATCTGGGGAGAGAAGGACTTCAAGGGTGGAATGAGTGGCAGCAGCGTTGAAGAGGAAAGCAACTGCAGGCTGTCTCCAGGCTCTCCAGGAAGGGCGGGGTGGCGGGGGCGGGGAAAGAAGATGAAAAGCCCCTGTGGCACCTGCTCAGAAGTAAAAAAAACCTGGGTGGAATTTTTGACAAGAACTGAAGCCCACACCATGGGCAGGCATGCCCCTTCCTACAGCATCAGCTGTCTGAGGACATGAAGTCCTATTCAGGTCTCGGCCTTTGCTAGGTCTGAACATTAGCACCAGAAACAAAGAACTGGAGGGAACTTTGCAGGTCACACGCTCTATATGTCTCTTTTTAAAGATAAGAACACTAATTAAACAACATTCACTGAGCACCTACTACAAGCCAAGACGTGCACTAGTTCTTGGTCCCAAAGGTGTGAACCAGAGAGACACAACCCCTACCTACTTTCATGGGTGTACAAACTGAGCAGGGGGGGATGGTTGGTCACACTAAATTGCAGAATGATGAGAGGTAAAAGCCCAGAATGCGATGATAGCAGTGGACATGGCCAGGTGTGGAAATTTCCTAAGGAACGACTTAAACTGAGTCTTGAAGAATTTGAACAAAGCAGGAAAGCAAAGAGTAGCTGTCTACTGAAGCCAAGTGGTTCACTCAGCGTCACAAAATTAGCTTTGTAATGAGCGACAAATTACAAGCCTCTCTGTGCCTCATCAGTAAGCAGGGTAATATCAGTTAATTCATGGAACTGTGGTTACTCAATGGATAAGTATGTGCAAAATACTCAGTACATCATAGCTGCTCAATAAGGGTCTGTTCCCTTCCTCTATATTTTCCTGGTCCAGCATATTTTCTAACATGAGACTTTATTCTGGTATGCCTTTGTTCTTTGGACACCAAGCCCTTCAGGGTCAGTAATTTAGATGGTTTTGATACCTGTTTAACTTGTTGTAATGTTGTTCTCAGGAACTGGAAACATGATTTGAAAAACGATGGCCTTTCTCTTACTGGGCCAAGAGCTTTTTGTTGCAGCCAGGGGTTGTGTTTTCATCTCAAACTACCATCCATGTTTTCTTATAATTAAAACTATTCACAGTTCACATTAGAAAAAAGAACAGCTCACATTATTTCAGGTATGTCCACTTTGTGATATCACTCTCAAATTGCCTAGTGGTCTGCTAGTTAGAGAAGCACTGTTTAGGAGGGAGTCCTTTCCCTCAATAATGTGTTAATATTATTATTAATAATGTTAATTATATAATTATTTTAATTATTGCATAATAACAATATTGTTGATATTATTATAATGGCCATTAACAAATAGGTTTTGTATGCATCAGGTGCTATTATAAATTCATTGCATGGATTACCTTATCTAATCCTCCAAATGATATTCTGAGATAAGTACTATTATTATCCCCATTTTACAGATAGGGAAATGAAGACTCAGAAAGGGAAACAGACATATACGCATATCACTAAGATTACTGATGCTACAATTATGAGGACAGGATGCTATGAGGGCACCAGAGACAGGGAGGAAGGGCATCTAACCTATCCTGGGGAGACTAAGGACGGCATCCCAGGGGATGTGTGTTACTGAACCAAGTTTTAAAGACTCAGAATTATCCAGGCAGTAAGGAAGAAGGGCTTACTGGGCAGAGGACACAGCATAAGCACCGTCCTGAACCCTGATCTGAGTGGAGAATGGTAGGAAGTTCTGCCATGACACAATGATGGAGAGTATGAAGGATAATGGAAGATGGGGACAAGTGTGCGGGGCATCCTGCTGGAGGATGGGCAAGGATCAGATGATGAACAACCTGCCTAGTCTCCTGAGGAACCAGACAGGACACTACGTGTGATAGGAACTCTTTGGAGTTTATGGCAAAGAAATGACATGATCAGGTCTTAAGATAGGTAGATCCCTGAGGCAGTAAAGACAATGGATGGGAGGCAAGGAGATCAGGTAGGAGCCCAGGTCAGAGATAATGACAGCCTCAGCTAGGAAGTGAAGGAAGGGAAGGGAAGGGAAGGGAAGGGAAGGGAAGGGAAGGGAAGGGAAGGGAAGGGAAGGGAAGGGAAGGGAAGGCAAGGCAGAGGGGAAGTGGAAGGGGAAGGAGAAGGACTAAAATATGTTTAGGAAACAAAAATCATCCAGATTGGGTGAATGACTGATAGCACCAGAGGTTGGGTAGAAAGGAGGAGGAATACAGGATGGCACGACAAACCTAGAGACAAAATAAAGAGAAAAGCAGACTAATCCTAGAGAAGGTTGAGACTGCAAAGTCAATTAATTTGTCAATTTTAGATGATGCTGGGACAAACAGGTAGCAGTGACTGGCTGGCAGCTGATATAGCAGTCTGAGGCTAAATTCAGAATTTAGACTAGGAATAAATATGGGGAGAGAGGGTACATCTGCACACACACGATAGTTTGAACCCCAGAACTGGGTGGGAGCCCCAGGGGCAGTGGAAAGAGTGAGAAGATAAAGGGTCAGAGGACAAAATCCTGGGAAACACCAATGCTGGAAAAGCTAACAGAGAAAGAACTTACAAAGGAGAGGGAGAAAGGGGGAAGTAGAAGGCAGGTGTTGTGTAGAGCGTGGTGTCTACACCAGGAAAGGACATGGTGCCCAATGATGCAAAATCAAGGAGGGCGATAACTGAAATGCAGTGTTGAATGCCCATGTCGACATCACTGCTGACGCAGCAAAGCAGGCATCTAACACACTGATGGGCATGGAAGCCAACGGGTGAGAAGGAAATGGGCTGTGAGAACACAGCTTCCAGTAATCCATATTGGATTATGTCTTCCAGGCTGAGGAGGGCATTGTTAGGGGTCCCTGTAACCAGAAACAAGATCCCATTACTCTTCTTTCTCCACCTTCTGCTTCTCCTCTAACTTTTCTGACTTCCTTCCTTTGTACTCCTAGATTCCAGATCCAGCTGTGATCAGGACCTGAGGCCCTAGCAATAACAAGATCACAATTTCAAGAGCAAGATCCAGGGTGCTCTAATTTCAATATGGTACTGTATGCCAGACATTCAGACTTGTGAAACAGAGTATCATCCTTCTACCCTGACAGTGACTGGGAGTGATTACGGAAAAGGCCACCTCTGCCACTACCCTCTCTTCCAGGTCACCATCATTCCTCTCTGGACCAAAGCAAAAAATCCTTTGCATTCTGTCCCCTTATATCTGTATTCTACACTGCAACCAGAAGAATCCTTTCAAGAAGGGAATCAGATTAGCTCCCTCCCTTGCTCAAAGCCATTCAATGTCTTCCCATTTCACCTGGAATAAATCCCAGTCCTCATCACTGCCTAAGAATGCTAAGTAATCTGGCCCTAATCTAACTCTTCGATCTCATTTCCTATACCTTTCTCTGGTGCCACAACACTTTGGTTATACTAACCTCTTTGCTGCTCCTCCAACATAACACGTACATACCCTATCTCTGCCACTAAGCAATCATTCTGCCTAGAATTCTCTCCCTCTAGAAGTTTGCATGGTTTCCTCCCTCACTTCCTTCAGGACTCTGCTTAAATATCATATATTTACATCATAAGTACATACATGCAGACTTTCTCCTCCCCCAAGAATGTAAGCTCTGTGAGACTATGAACTTTGTCTGTATCTCTAGCTCTTATTGGGCATTTAATACAAGTCCATTGAATGAAATAAGGGAATGAACAGCTGAAAATACATCCCAGAATCTGAACCAAAATAGAATGGAATAAACAGAAACTAAAACCAGACTACAGTCCTCTGGCAGGTATGTACCAAACATCTCACCCTGTGTTGTTGTGATAGACACAATGTTAACTTAAACAAGTTTTGTGCTTTCTCATAATAAGCAGGCAGTGAAGTTGAGCAGACATAGTAAATAATTAGTAAATGAGACCATTTATAGAAAAGTAGTGGAAGTCTTTAAATTAAAACTAATTAGTTAATAAATCTGTATCGCTTTGCTCTGAGCCACTAGATGTTTCCCACTCCCATCACTTCTCCTATCTCTGCCATAAATGTCTCCTTCCTACATGACTCTCCCTGTTAGGCCAACCACTGGAGCCCTGGCTTAACTCCTTGCTCACTTCCTCACTGAAAGAGCCTTCTCATTTTGCTACTCAGGAATTTCCCAGTCACTGGCCTTAGCCCTTCTGTACTAGTATCTGCCCCCTTCACTGCTGAAAGAAACTCAGGGATGTACGCAAGGAAGCAGACCTGTTATTAGAACTAAACCTGGTACATCCAAGTAACTGAGACTAGATACTTAAGCGTTCTGTTTAACACTGATTCAGAAAGATTCTCCTACACCAACATATTATGGGACTTTCTGCCTACTATCTGTCCATTAGTCAAAATTTACCTATATGGTTCTTAATACTACCACGCTGACTCTAAAAAGACACCAAAAAGGAAGTGAGAGATATATTGACCCATTTTCCTGTGGAGAGAGTGATGCAGAAAGAAGTGGGCTGCTGAGGATCAAGCTGTTGGAATAAGGGGCCAGGTCTTCCACAACTTGACCCATGTGTCTCCTCTTTATGGTCACGACTGATATACGAATGGGGTCTCAAGGTTCCGTGGAGAAGAAAAAAGAGCAGAGTCAATAACTGGACTTCTTGGCAAGGCCTTCGCCTCAGTAGGCTTTCCTACAGACAAATCCCTGTAAGCAAAGTCTCACCAGATTACCTCACCAACTTGAAAGAGAACATATCCATGAGGATACATTAACGCAAAAGATGAATCCGGCAAAAGTGATGATCACACTACAATAAGACTTAAGAATCTTTTCTTTTGTTGGACAGAAGTCGATATGGTAATGTTTGACCTCATTCACAATAATCAGCTGCCTGTATGTATAGCAAAGAAAATAAAGAAACATGATACAGTGTTTTGACATCTCTAAAAACAGGAGGTTCAGGATGCTTTACCTATATTCTTTCCTAAATTCAGAGGAAATAATTTGACTTGTTTCTTCAACTAACATGCATTACACAAATAAGCAGCACTAAAGTAAATAGGATGAAAAAGAAGGGATGTTGGGAAGGTATAATCTTCCATCTGTATTTCTGAGTAGACAAAAAAGAAGTGACATAAAAACCATCCATGGGGGTGCCTGGGTGGCTCAGTTGGTTAAGCATCTGACTCTTTATCTTGCCTCAGATCATGATCTCGTGGTTCGTGGGATCGGACCCTGCACTGACAGCATGGAGCCTGCTTAGGATTCTCTTTCTCTGCCTTTTCCCCACTCGCTCTGTCTCTCTCTCAAAATAAGTAAATAAAAACTTTAAAAAACAAAAACCATCCATGGAAGGAGCAAAAGATTACAGTATAAGCTGTGTCAAAAGTAAAGGATAAGATGTAAAAAAGGGCCTGAGTAAAATAATAACAATTTTATAATTATTTTCTAAGCACCAACAACATCCTTAATATTATAAAGCATGAGACAAAAACACTATTTTGAAAGGTCTTAAATTTTACCAGAAAAGACAGAATATACACATTAAAGTTAAATAAAAATATGTGCAGCATAATATTATTTGATGATTGAATGGTAAAGCAGTGCGTGTCATTTTCAAGAATTTGGGGAGAGTAAGTCACTCTGAATTGGTGAAATCATAGAAAGCTTCATGGAAGAGGTAGGAATTGATCCAGGTACTTAGATGAAGCATAAAATGTAAGCGCCGTGAAGAGGAAATCCTTTCAGGGCAATGGGAACAATGCACATAAGTTCATGGAGATGAGAAAGTGCATGGCATGTAGGTTAGTAATACCTGCCACTATAACAAAAATGCAACAATCCCCAATGGCTAAATAAAATTAAAGTTTATTTCTTGTTCATAGACAGTCCAATTCAGATGTTCCCAGAGAGTAGGCCATTTAAGGGCGCAATTCTTTTCATCTTATGGCTCTCTCCCCCTCTAGGTCTGTGGAGTCCTCTCCCTTTAGCTGTTGGGCAGGAACAAGAAAGAGTAAGGAGAACTGACTGTACAAGGAAATTTTTCACAAGAAGGCCTAGAAGTGATACACTTCATTTCTGCCCACATTCCTTTGACTAGACCTCAATTCCAACACCACACCCACCTGCAAGGGAGGAAAAGGAAGTAAGCAGTGGTAAACTCACAGCAGTTTGCCACATTGTGTTTGGGAGAAGGAAAGTCAACCCATGAGCTGGAAAAAGGGCTAGAGAACTAGACTGACCCCACAATGGGAAAGACATGAGACTGCACTCTAGGAGCTCAGGGCAGAAGGTTTAAAAAATAAACAAAAGAATGTGCCTGATTCTCCTGAAAGTGAAGCACTCAAAGGTGAAAGGGGACTCATGGCATTGAGAGGTTGCTCAGGGTGGCATTATTCGGAAAGGTTTTGAGGATATATGGACATAACGCTGAGCCTTTAAGGATGGTTCAGAGAGGCAGACAGTATAGTATGAATAGATGTCTCAGTGGGATAGGTATAGATGTGTAAAGGAAAGAGGGTAAATCCCGATAAAAAATAAGGAGTGAGGACATAGAACATAAGCAAGGGCAGAGAGATCATGGTACAGCTGCTGAAGGGAGGCAGTATTTATCAATGAGTGCCTTTTAATATTGGGAACAATTCTTGATTTATAGGACTGCCACACAACACAGGACTTATAGCATCCCTAAACTCCACCCAACAAATGCTGGTCCTGCCCCTGAGTAATAGAGACTTTTAAAATTACCCCATACTTCCAAATCTCTCCCTGGGGGTAGGTATGGACCAGTAATGCCTCCATTGAAGGCACTAGCCCAGAGTAAAGAGAGATGAGGTCAGAAAACCTTTGTTCTAGGGTTCTGATGTGAAACTAAGAAAGTTAAGGCAGAGAAAATAGGAAATAGAAAGCTACTATTGGTCTTAAATGGGGACTGGGATGAAAATAGTGTTCAAATCTGTTACCTCTAGGCTTGATGTCCAAGATGGTGGCACCACTAATTGGAAACTGTGTTTCAAATTCAACTTGGGGCATAACTCACAAAAGACTTATACCCAAATCAAGCCGATTAATCCAAATGTCACATACGGGCATTCAAATATTAAACAATAAATTCCTGAAAATGCAGGACACTCCTAAATTAAGACCACTAAATCAGTCTCCTACCTCCTGAGGCTAGAACTGTATGTAGATGGAAGTAACTTCCCCTAATGAAAGAAATCAATCTGGCAAGAAACCAGAGAAGTTAAAGTAATTTGAAAGTGTCTACATTTCCTGTACACAGGGCCTTATCCTGTGAGTGTTTCCACTATTTAGAGAGCCACTGTGGTTACCTCAGACATGTCAGGCCCTTCAGGACAGATACATCTTGCCCTGATTCCAAAACCACTGGAAATGGTTCTCTATCAAATAATAGAACTACTGATTTTCCAAGCTACACTTTGTTCCTGTACCCTTTGCCCCATGAGTGGCCCTTAAAATACGAGTTCTTAGCTGAAGAGCATGCTGAGTAAAATAGAGCTAACCTATTGGTTGGGAATGCCTGCCACCCCACAATCACAGAGCCTTGTTTGGCCTTCATGGCACTGATGTGGGACAATCACAGAGGTCGATTAGATGCACCTGCAGACCTGATGGGAAATGTCACTCAGAAATGCCTCAGCTGCAAAAAGACATCTGTAAATGGATGTTTGAAAATAACCATGATGAGACCCACAGACAGAGCACTTAAAATTTTCTGAAGGAAAAAAAGGCAGGTTCACAAAGAAACAAACAAACAAAGCAATTCTAAGGAAATATCTCTCATAAAGGGAAACAGGCAATGTTTTTTTCCCAAACTACCGACATCTCTTAAAATTCACTTGCAGTTTTTCATAACATTTCCAACACAAAAATATCATGTAGATTAACAAGGCTCCTTTTTTGGAAATCCAGATATTCCCAAGAAGGCTCTGATGTAATTATTGGAACATCACACTAAATTACCTGAATCAGATTATTTCCCTCCTTTCTTCTCAGGGAAATGCCCTCCATTGAGGGAACAGGGCTTTGGGTTGAGGAAGACAAGACATGGGTAACTTTGACATATGTGCAACTTCAAGGCTTAGGGCCCCAGGAAGGTCTGTTGGGGTTTCAGGGCTTAGGGCACCAGGAAGGTTTGCTGGGGTTTCTTTTAATGTTTATTTTTTACTTTGAAAGAGGGGTGGAGAGCAGGAGAGGGACAGAGAGAGAGATGGGTAGAATCCCAAGGTGACTCCATGCTGTTAGTGCAGAGCCCGACATGGGGCTCAATCTCACAAACCATGAGATCATGAATGGAGTCAAAAATCAAGAGTCAGAGGCTTAACTGAGTGAGCCACCCAGGTGCCCCCTGGAAGGTTTGCTCTTTAGGAAAAGAGGAAAGTGGGAGTTAGGAGAGAGATGGAAAAGGGAAGGGGAGCTTCTCATCCACATGCACATATGTCTCCCACTACCTCCAGAAAGAGATTAAGATTTTCTTTACGACAAGAAAGAACTACCATTCTTTTCACTCACAAATACTTAAGGAATGTGTACTTGATGCTAGGAAGTACCAGGTTCTGAGTATCCAGGAGCAAGCAACACAAACAAAACAAACTCCTATCATGTGAAGGCAGAAGAAGGGATTTCGTCAAATGGGAAAATCTGCAGCTTCTATGGAGAGTAGAAGTTTGGGAGCAACACCAAAAAAAGGCTGAGGTGAGGAAGTTAGAGAAAATGAGCCTTGTGAGAAGGAAGAAAAGGCTGTCGGGGAACAGGTCTAAGTGGAGGTGAAGGTGAGGAAGCTAAGGTCATATGGCCAAGAACTTCTCAATAAGCTTGGAGGTACTTGCTGGGAGTAAATTCTGAGAAGGGAGAAAATAAAGATAGTATAAAATACAGGAAATGTGTTCTTGACTTTGATAAGTATAGTTGTTTTCCTGCTTTTCACCCACTAGAGGTATGTGGTATTGTAATGCAGCCTGGTTCGAATGAGTTAATGTGCCAACATTTGCTAAAGTGCCAGTAATCAGCATGAGATTTCCACCTCCTGAAGCCTGAAATGATATTCCAACAACCTGTTACATGCCCCTGTTGGTTCTAGCAACCTATGTTCTTTCTGATGTTGTAAGAGCTCATCTTTGAAATCAATTAATCAGTCTTTAGTACCAACAAATGCTTATTGAACACCTGAGAAATTAGACATAAAAGTTCAATGGCAACTTTATTGGGAAATTCAGACCCGCTCACTGCATTCCAACTGTATATCCTCGTCTTCCACCAAATACTCTAGGAGTACTCTCATCTCACTGGCTGTTTTCTCTGCAAATCTTCCTCGAGAGAATCACAGTCTACTCCTGCACCTCCACCTCCATCAAGTTTGGTTCAAATGTTATCTTCTCAGCAAGGCCAATCCTACAACCCTTTTTTTACAACTGTAACTTCACAGCACTTCCTCCTTCTTGCCCTCCTCCCATTTTTGCCACAGCCCTTAGCATCTTCAATATACTATGTAATTTAAAAAATTATTTATCTTTCCTTCTCCTGCCAAGAATAAATCTCTGTATGTACATGCTTTTGCTTTTGCTTTACTATTCTGTTGAAGAATGTAGATCAGGGATTGATTCAAAATAAATTATTTGCTGAGTGAATGAATAATAGTTTATGGCTCATTCTCTCTGAAAAGGAGTCTTTATCAGCACCTTCCTGCAGAATTTTCAGTTTCTGAACTCTTCAGTAATTGGTTCTAGAGTAAGATTACAACCAACACAGTCAAGAAATATCTGATGTCATTTATCAAGAGCTATAACCAAAAGAACCAAAGGTAGCCCTAGCGGGGAGAAAAACAGAGGAGGAAGAGGGAAGGGGAGTGAGTGAGACATGAGGAGACAAAACCACCAAGGAATGAGTGTGCAATGAGAAAGAGAGCAACAGATTTAGAACAACAGAAGAGTCAGCATGTAAAGGGGCAAATGGGCTGTCCTCTGCCACCTTCCTGACCTTCATATCATGAAGGAAAGTGGGGTCCGAGGACATGCCCCAGTTGGGCTAGGAAGTTCCACTTGCTAGTCTCCCTCACCTCAACTGTAAGAGGCAGGGTCTGTGTTCTTGTAGGTATACTTTAATCAGACCGGGCAAGATCAAGTGGACTGATTACTGGTTTAGCCAACTGCTCACAGAGTGTCCTCAGAGAATTAAATGCACTGTAGACTACATATTGACAGAAACAAAATGCTTCTCTGAGGTAAATGTTAGGATGCTTAACAGTTGTTTTTATTGGGTCTTGTATTCAAGACCTTGAATTTCAGTGTGTGTATTTTCTAATGGGAATAAAACATTAAAATTATATCAAAACAGATTTGATAGACAAATATTAACTTCATATTCAACTTAATGTATCAAGTATGTAAGACAAGGTCAACTTTTACTTTCCTGGAGAATTTTTTTAAAAAGTTTTCATTTAAATTCCAGTTAGCTAACATAGAGTGTAATATTAGTTTCTGGTGTACAATATAGTGATCCGACACTTCCATAGAACACCTGATGTCATCAGAAGTGCACTCCTTAGTCCCCATCACCTATTTAACCCATCCCTCCACCAGCCTTCCCCCTGGTAATCATCAGTCTGTTCTCTATAGTTAAGAGTCTGTTTCTTGGTTTGCCTCTCTCTCTCTTTTTGCCCTTCTGCTCATTTGTTTTGTTTCTTAAATTCCCCATATGAGTAAAATAATATGATATTTATCTTTCTCTCACTGACTTATTTTGCTTAGCATAATACTCTCTAGATCCATCCACATTGTTGCAAATGGCAAGAATTCATTCTTGTTTTATGGCTAAATAATATTCCATTGTATTTTCCTGGGGACTTTTAAAACCCCCTCAGCCCTCATTACCGCCCAATAAAACATAAATTGGGAATTCTACAGTTGTTTTACTGTACAGACCCACTCCTACCCCTCTCCAATTTTTTTTTTCAGATTCTGTAGACCTTGCCCCCCACTTTGCATCATGGCAGATTTTAAAGCCTGGGGTTGCAGATGAGCATTAACAAGTATGCTTAATCAGTACTCCAGGTGACACCACTATTAGACACCACACCAATACTTGAACAAGTGCATTGCTCTTCATTTACTTTGGAGGGCTATCTACATATAAGCTTTTATGCAGTGTTAATAAATGGGCATTTGAGTCTTAAAATCCTAAATTTGAACTCCATCTTATAGCTCATAAAACTTTGAATGTCCTCATCTCTAAAATGATACCATAATCTATGTCACATGATATCAGGAGTATCAGCAGCTAAATACATAAAGGGCCTAGTATGGGCCTATCAACACAGTTGGGTTTCAAAGAGAAGCAGTTCCACTGCAACTCTCTGTTCCAACTTTCCCATCTTCTATGAGTTTTTCCCCTCTATTCAAAGCTTCCATAGATGTAAGGTTCTATGAATCCCTACCTCTTTTCAAACAAGGCTAATCTCACTCAAGGTACATAAATGGAACTGGCATGCTGACTCAGTACAGTCCTATAAAAATGTCCTCATCAGACAGTGAGAAATTGAAGCTACAGCTTAAGAGAAGATTGTCTCACTCAGGGAGGGATGGTCCCTGTTTTGTTTCCATTTTGAAGGGCATACAGCCTTATAAATATTAGTGACTTTGTTCAGTAAAGACCTCAAACTATTAAGCTGTTGTACTCTACCTGGTTAAAATTTCTCCTTTCTAAAGAGGACCACTTTCACCATTTTTATCAACATAGTACTAGAAATCCTAGCCATAGCAATCAGACAACAAAAAGAAAAAAGAGGCATTCATATTGGTAAAGAAGATAAACATTTAGATGATATGATACTATACATAGAAAACCCTACAGACTCTACCAAAAAGCTACTAGAATAAATGAATTCAGTAAAGTTACAAGATACAAAATTAATACCCAGAAATCAGTAGCATTTCTATACACTAATAACAAAAGAGAAGAAAGATAAATTAAGAAAACAATTCCATTTATAATTGCATTAAAGAATAAAATACCTAGGAATAAACTTAACCAAGTTAAGTGAAAGATGCACACTTTGAAAACTATAAAACATGGATGAAAGATACTGAAGACAAAGCAAACAATTGGAAAGATATTCCATGCTCATAGACTGAAAAATTAATATCGTTAAAGTGTCTATACTACCCAAAGTAATCTACAGATTCAAAGCAATCCCTATCAAAGTACCAAGAACATTTATCATAGAAATAGAACAAATAATACTAAAATTTTTACGGAACCATGAAAGACCCCAAATAGCCAAAGCAATGTTGAGAAAGAAAACAAAGCTGCAGGTATCACAATTCCACATTTCAAGACATACTACAAAAATGTAGTAATCAAAACAGTATGATGATACTGGCACAAAAACAAACACATAGACCAATGGAATAGAATAGAAAGCCCAGAATAAAATCCATACTTATATGGTCAATTAATCTATGACAAAGGAAGCAAGAATATACAATGGGAAAAAGCCTCCTCAATAACTGGTGCTGGGAAAACTGGACAGCTCTATGCAAAAGAATGAAACTGGGTCACTTTCTACTCCATATTCTAAAATAAACTTGAAATGGATTAAAGACCTAAGTGTGAGACCTGAAACCAAAATAAATCCTAGAAAAGAACACAGGCAGTAATTTCTCTGACACTGGCCATGGCACATTTTTCTAAGTGTTTCTTCAAGCAAGAGAAACAAAAGCAAAAGCAGAAACAAACTACTGGAACTACATCAAAATAAAAACCTTTTACATTGCAAAGGAAACCATCAACAAAACTAAGAGGCAACCTACAGAATGGAGGAAGATATTTGCCAATGATACATCTGATAAGAGGTTAATGTCCAAAGTATATAAAAAACTTACACAACTCAACACCAGAACAAAACAAAAAACAAACAACAAAAAACCCAAATTATCTGATTTAAAAAATGGGCAGAGGACTTGGATAGATATTTTTCTAAAAACATACAGATGGCCAATAGACACATGGGAAAATGTCCAACATCACTAATCAAATGCCAATCAAAACCACAATGAGATATCATCTTGAATCTGTCAGAATGGCTAAAATAAAAAAGATAAGAAATAAGCACTGGTGAGGATGTGAAGAGGAAGGAATCCTCAGGCACCATTGGTGGGAAGGGAGATTGGTAAAGCTGCTATGGAGAACAGTATGGAGGTTCATCCAAAGACTAAAAATAGAAATATCATATAATCTAACAATTCCACTACTCAGTATTTACCCAGAGAAAGTGAAAACACTAATTCAAAAAGATATATGCACCCTATGTTTACTGCAGCATTATGTACAATAGCCAAGATATGGAAGCAACCCAAGTGTCCACTGATAGACAAATGGGTAAGGAAGATGCAGTACGTACACACACACACACACACACACACACACACACACACACACACACGGAGTATCACACAGCCACAAAAAAGGATAAGATCTTGCCATTTGCAACAACATGGATGGACAAAGAGGCTTTTACACTTAGTAAAATAAGTCAGACTGATAAAGACAGATACCAAATGATTTCACTCATATGTGGAATTGGGAAAAAAAACAAATGAATAAACAAACAAAAACCAGAATCAGACCTATAAAGACATGGAACAAACTGACAGTTACCAGAGGAAAGGGGCAGAGAGGGGTATGGGAGATACAAGATAGTGGTTATGGAATGAATAAGTAAATTATAGGAGTAAAAGGCACAGCATAAGGAATACAGTCAATGATACTGTAATAGCATTGTATGGTGAAGATGGTGGCTACACTTGTAGTGAGCACAGCATAACATATAGAAATACTGAATCAATACGTTATACACCTGAAACTAATGTATCCCTGTCTATCAACTACACGCAAATAAAAAAAATTTAAAGAAATTTCTCCTGTCTACATACAGAAAGAAAATACTTAATCATTCTTAACTAGAAACCTCAAATGAAGTACCAGGAAAATCACTATAATTATTATAATGAATACCACTTTATGTATGTATGTACGTCTGTATGTATGTATAATTTATTGTCAAGTTGGCTAACAAACAGTGTATACAGTGTGCTCTGGGTTTCGGGAGTAGATTCCCATGATTCATCACTTACATACAACACTCAGTGCTCATTCCCAACAAGTGCTCTCCTCAATGCCCATCACCCATCTACCCCTCTCCCCCACTCCCTCCATCATCCCTCAGTTTGTTCTCTGTATTTAAGAGTCTCTTATGGTTTGCCTCCCTCTCTGTTTGAAACTATTTTTTCCCCTTCCCTTCCCCCATGGTCTTCTGTTTAAGTTTCTCAAATTCCACATATGAGTGAAATCATGATGTCTGTTTTTCTCTGACTTATTTCACTTAGCATAATACCCTCTAGTTCCATCCACGTTGCTGCAAATGGCAAGATTTCATTCTATCTCATTGCCAAGTAGTATTCCATTGTATATATAAACCTTATCTTCTTTATCCATTCATCAGTTGATGGACATTTGGGCTCTTTCCATAATTTGACTATTGTTGATACTGCTGCTATGAACAATGGGGTACATGTGCCCCTATGAATCAACACTCCTGTATCCTTTGGATAAATACCTAGCAGTGCTCTTTCTGGGTCACAGGTTAATTCTATTTTTAATTTCTTGAGGAACCTACATACTATTTTCCAGAGTGGCTGCACCAGTTTTCATTGCCACTAACAGTGCAAGAGGGTTCCCATTTCTCCACACCCTCACAAACATCTGTTGTTTCCTGAGTTGTTAATTTTAGCCACTCTGACTGGTATGAGGTGGTATCTAAATGCTGAATACCACTAATTTAGTATTATGTGTCAAAGAACATTTTCTCATTTAATTCTTATAAAAAATTTTTGAGGTATGGGGCACCTGAGTGTCTGACTAGATTTCAGTTCAGGTCACAATCTCATGGTTCATGGGTTTGAGCCCCCGGGCTCTGCACTGGCAGCCTGGAGTCTACCTGAGGTTCTATGTCTCCCTATCTCTCTGCCCCTTCCCTGTGTGTGCATTTGCACTCTGTCTCATTCTCTCTTCCCTGTGTTTCAAAAGTAAATAAACATTTAAAAAAGTTTTTTTTTGAGCTATATCTATTTCTACATTTATAACAGTAAAATTAAGGAAACTTGGTTATAAGGTGAAGATAAAAGGAAATAATAAAAATGAGAACAGAAAGTTAAAAAAAAAACAGGAAAAAAAATACAGTTGATTAAAACTTGGACATACTACTCATCCAGTAAAACAAGTCCATTACAAATTACAACTATCTGCGGGTGGGGGTGGAGGGGGAGAGTCTCCCTAAAGTATGTACTCACATTGAAAAAGATAATAGGGAACTTTATGCTTATAAATTCTGCAGCTTAAAAAAATGAACAAATTCCTCAAAAAATACACTTAACTGAATAAGACATAACAGAAAATTGGAAAACTCCTATATCTGCTTAGGAAAATCAATTTATTACATAAAAAAATCTTTTCCACAAAGAAAACACCAGTCTCAGGTGATTTTATTGGTGAATTCTATCAGACATATAAGGAAGAAATAAAATCAAACATAAACAAGTTCTTTAAGAAAAAAGGAAAAAACTTCCCAACTAATTTTCTATGTCAAGAATGATGCTAATACCAGAACGTGAAATAGACATTGCAAAAAGAGAGACAAAGAGAACAAGAACTACTAATATCCTTCATGAACAAAGTGCAGAAATACTTAACAGAAATGGTAACTACATTGGATCCATTGATATATAATCATGATGCAGGGAAAAAAACTGACAAATTTTAATGTCAAGTCATGATTTTTATGAGTATTCATCAAACTAGAGGTAAAACAGAAATTCATTGACCTGATAAAAGTCATCTATAAAAAAAAACATATTGTAATATTTTGTGATAAAGGACTAAACATTTTTTCCATAAGATTATGAAGAAGATGTCCATTCTCACCATTCCTATTCAACATTTTACTGGAGGTGATGGCCATAGAAAAAAGTGAAGAAAAGGATGTAAAACACATAAAAATAAGAATATAAGTAAAACTGTCTCTTTGCAAATGATATGAAGCTTAACACAAAAAATTGTAAGGAATTTGTAAAACATCTATTAGGAACAATAAGTGTATTTATCAAAATTGCATAATACAAAGTTAATACACAAAAATCCATAATATTTTACACTGTACCAATAATTATAAAATTTAGTGAAAACTATTCCTAAAATCATCAAAAATCATCAAAAATACTTACAAATAAATTTAATATATGTAAAGTGAAAATGAGAAAACACTGCAGAGAAATTTGAGACCTAAAAAGTTGAAAGATATACCATGTTCATGGATGGCAAGACTAAATATTGTAAAGCTGTCAATTATCCATAATTTAACCTCCAAAATTCTCTACAAATTTCTTGAATGCAATTTAAATAATTTCAGCCAACTTACTGTAGAAATTGATAATATGAAAAAATATATACTGAAATGCAAAAGACTTAAATATCCAAAATAATGTTTAAAAAGAATAAAGTTACACAATTTACACCACATGATTTCAGACTTAATAGAGATAGTGTAATCAAGAAACATGGCAATGACGTAAGAGTCAATAAGTTAATGCAAAGGAACAGAATAAAGATCAGAAACATACCCACAGTTACATGGTAACTTAATTTCTGGCAAAATCTCAAAGCAATCCAATGTGGTAAGGAATATCTTATTAATGAATTATGAACAACTAAATACACATATATGGAAAAAAATGAACCTTGATCCTTACTTCACATAATACAGAAACATTAATTTACAGTGATTTCTAGTCCGAAAGTAAAAGCTAAAACTATTAATATTAATCATCATTACTTTTGATACTATTAATGTCATTCCAACTTGGGGGTAAGCAAAGTTTTCTTAAGCTGAATACAAAAATCAGTAACTATAAAAGAATTTATAAATTGGTTTTATCAAAATTAAAATATTCTGGTCATCCACTCTTCACAGATGACATGACACTCTATACGGAAAACCAAAAAGATTCCACCAAAAAAATGCTAGAACTGATTCATGAGTTCAGCAAAGTTGCAGGATATAAAATCAATCCACAGAAATGGGTTGAATTCCTATACACCAACAATGAAGCAACAGAAAGAGAAATCAAGGAATCGATTCCATTTACAATTGCACCAAAAACTATAAAATACCTAGGAATAAATCTAACCAAAGAGGTAGAAATCTATACACTGAAAACTACAGAAAGCTTATGAAAGAAATTGAAGACAACACACACAAGAAAAGGAAAAATATTCCATGCTCCTGGATAGGAAGAACACGTATTGTTAAAATGTCAATATTACCCAAAGCAATCTACATATTCAATGCAATCCCTATCAAAAAAACACCAGCATTCTTCACAGAGCTAGAACAAATAATCCTAAAATTTGTATGGAACCAGAAAAGCCCCCAATTAGCAAAAGCAATCTTGGAAAAGAAAACCAAAGCAGGAGGCATCACAATCCCAGACTTCAAGCTACACTACAAAGCTATAATCATCAAGACAGTATGGTACTGACACAAAAACAGACACTCAGATCAATGGAACAGAATAGAGAACCCAGAAATAGACCCACAAACGTATGGCCAACTAATCTTTGACAAAGCAGGAAAGAACATCTAATGTAATAAAGACAATCTCTTCAGCAAGTGGTACTGGGAAAACTAGACAGCAACATGCAAAAGAATGAACCTGGACCACTTTCTTACACCATACACAAAAATAAACTCAAAGTGGATGAAAGACCTAAATGTAAGACAGGAAGCCATCAAAATCCTTGAGGAGAAAGCAGGCAAAAACCTCTTTGATCTTGGCTGCAGCAACTTCTTACTCAACACATCTCCAGAGGCAAGGGAAACCAAAGCAAAAATGAACTATTGGGACCTCATCAAAATAAAAAGCTTCTGCACAGTGAAGGAAACAATCATCAAAACTAAAAGGCAACCAACTGGTGGAATGGGAGAAAATATTTGCAAATGACCTATCAGATAAAGGGTTAGTATCCAAAATCTATAAAAAACTTATCAAATTCAATACCAACCCCCAAAAAACAAATAATCCAGTGAAGAAATGGGCAAAAGACATGAATAGACACTTCTCCAAAGAAGACATCCAAATGGCCAACTGACACATGAAAAAATGCTCCACATCACTCATCATCAGGGAAATACAAATCAAAACCACAATGAGATACCACCTCACACCTGTCAGAATGGCTCACATTAACTCAGGCAACAACAGATGTTGGTGAGAATGCAGATAAAGAGGATCTCTTTTGCACTGCTGGTAGGAATGCAAGCTGGTGCAGCCACTCTGGAAAACAGTATGGAGGTCCCTCAAAAAATTAAAAATAGAACTACCCTATGACGCAGCAAGTGCACTACTAGGCATTTATCCAAGGGATACAGGTATGCTGTTTTGAAGGGGCACATGCACCCCCATGTTTATAGCAACACTGTCAACAATAGCCAGAGTATGGAAAGAGCCCAAATGTCCATTGATAGATGAATGGATAAAGAAGATGTGGTATTACTCAGAAATCAAAAAGAATGAAATCTTGCCATGTGCAACTATGTGGATGGAACTAGAGGGTATTATGCTAAGCGAAATTAGTCAAAGACAAATATCATATGACTTCACTCATATGAGGACTTTTGGATACAAAACAGATGAACATAAGGGAAAGGAAGCAAAAATAATATAAAAGCAGGGAGGTGGACAAAACACAAGAGACTCAAATATGGAAAACAAACAGAGGGTTACTGGAGGGGTTGTGGGAGGGGGGTGGGCTAAATGGGTAAGGGGTATTAAGGAATCTACTCCTGAAGTCATTGTTGCACTATATGCTAACTAATTTGGATGTAAATTTAAAAAATTTTTTTAAAAATAAATAAACATACATACATACATACATACATAAAAATATTCTGGTCTTCAAAAAATAAAAAAAAAAGAAAACATTGTTAAGTCACAGGCTAGGAAAAAATACTTGCAAAACTTACCCTTCACAAAGGGTTATCATCTAGTTAATATAAAAAAATTCCTACAACACATTGTTAAAAATAAAACAACCTAATAATAAACAGGCTAAAGAGACACACCACAAAAGAAGATGTAAAAAAGGCCAATAAACATGAAAAAGTACTCAGTATCTTTAGTCCTCAAAGAAATGCATATACAATGGAATGTTAGTCAGCAATCAAAAAGAATGAAATCTTGCCATTTCCAACATGGATGGAACTAGAGTGTATTATGCTAAGTGAAAGAAGTCAGAGAAAAATATATGATTTCACTCATATGTGGAATTTAAGAAACACAAAAGATGAACATAAGGGAAGGGAAGGGAAGGAAAAATAAGATAAAAATGGAGAGGGAGGCAAACCACGAGAGACTCTTAAATACAGAGAACAAACTAAAAGTTGCTGGTGGGGTGTTAAGTGGGGGGATGGGCTAAATGGGTGATGGGCATTAAGGACGGCACTTGCCCGGCACTTGCTGGGATGAGCACTGGGTGTTATATGTAAGTGATGAATCACTAAAATCTATTCCTAAAATCATTATTACAATATATGTTAACTAACTTGGATTTAAATAACAATTTCAGAAAAGAAAAAAAAAAGAAATGCAATTGAAATTCACCATGAAATAAAATCATACAGTTAAAATTGTTAAAATGCTTAAAAAATAAACAGTACCCAATGGTGGTAACCCAGAACTCTTATACACTGCATTGGAAATATTGAATGGTTCAACCACTTTGGGAAAATATCTGGCTGCCTATTATAAAAGTAAACATACACCTACCTTATAACCCAGAAATTCTACTCCTAGGAAGAACAAAGGAGCAGAAGAACAAAAACATGTCCCTCCAAAAAAATGCAGTTTTATTCATAAAACTGATTTTCCTTTTCTTTCTGTTCACCAGGGCTCAACTTCTATTCATCATGTAAGTTAAGCACAACCATAGTAGGTTTCCCAACTGTCTCACCCTTGAACACCCTGATCTACTACCATCACCAGGCAGGAAATAGAAGAAAGAGCCAGAGACTTGGTGGAAACTTTGTTGATAAATTCTTTGAGTCTGGTTGTACTGGAACTGAGTGTTGGAATTGCTGCGACTCCCGCCACGTTGGAGAAGGTGTCTAAGCTGCACTCATTGAGGGGAAGCTAAAATAGCTGAGAGTATTAAAAGATGACACACAGATGTACATCTAGAAGTCTCCACTGACCAAACAGCTGAGAATAAGGCAGTACTAGGCTCATGAATGGTCTTTCCATATAGTGTATAAATACTCAACAGCTAGTGCTTTGGCAGTTGAGGTGGAAACCTCATCATTCACTATGTAAACTTTCACTTAATAACCATGTATTCTGTACAGCACTAACACTCTGAGGAGCACTTTGTATTCCTGAGTCTAGACTTTCTATACTGCAATCTCTTTCTGGTTTCAGCTCCATATCACACTAGTCTTCAGACGTATTTTATGTCTCCAATTCCAAAGATTTTCTGAGGTTCCATAGTGTCGATAATCTTCCTCCTTTTTCACTTACTCCAATTGCATTAGTACACATTGTCTTTCTCCAGTATTCTATATTAGTTAATACTCACTCATCTTTTTTATTCTTCCTAGTTCTGTTGCTACTTCTCTTCACAATCTTCTCTCCAATTCTGCTTGTTCTTTTGGATTCAACATTTTATTATTATTTTTATTTTTAATTAGTTTATTTAAATTCAAGTTAGTTAATATACAATGTCGTATTGGTTTCAGAAGTAGAATCCAGTGATTCATCACTCACATATGACACCCAGTGCTCATCCCAAGTGCCCTCCTTAATACTCATCACCCATTTAGTCCGTCCCCCTACTACCTCCCCTTAGCAACTCTCAGTTTGTTCTCTGTATTTAAGGGTCTCTTGCGGTTTGCCTCCATAATTTTACCTTATCTTTCCTTCCCCTCCCCATGTTCATTTTTTGTGTTTTTTAAATTCCACATAGGAATGAAATCATATGATATTTGTCTTTCTCTGACTGAATTATCTCACTTAGCATAATACACTCTGGGGCCATCCACGTTGTTGCAAATGGCAAGATTTCATTATTTTGATCGCAGAATAACATTCCATTGTGTATGCATTTCCTTGAGTACTAAAGATACTGGATACTTTTTCATGTTTATTGGCCTTTTGTACATCTTCTTTTGTGATGTGTCTCCTCAGACTTTTTGCCTGTTTCTTATTTGCTGTTTTACTTTTGTTAATGAGTTGTAGAAATTAATGGTGGAATAACACACACACCATATCTTCTTTACCCATTTGTCAGTCGATGGATATTTGGGCTTTTGCCATACTTTGTCTATTGTTGATAGTGCTGCTATAAAAATTGGGGTGCATGTGCCCCTGTGAAACAGAATTTTTGTATCCTCTGGATAAATACCTAGTAGTGCAATTTCTGGGTCATAGGGTAGTTCTATTTTTAATTCTCTGAGTGTTTTCCAGAGTGCCTTCACCCGTATGCATTCCCACCAACAGTGCAAAAGGGTTCCCCTATCTCTGCATCTTGCCATCTGTTGTTTCCTGAGTTGTTCACTTTAGCCATTCTGACAGGTGTGAGGTGGTATCTCATTGTAGTTTTGATTTGTATTTCTCCGATGAGTGATGCTAAGCATCTTTTTCATGGGCCTGTTAGCCATCTGGATGTCTTCTTTTGAAAACTCTCTATTCATGTCTTCTGCCCATTTCTTCACTGGAATATGGATTTAACATTTTAGAAAATTTACTTACTTTTACTGTTTTGTTTCAGGAGTGTTCGTTCTATGATTTTTTAAAATTTTTTTTTAATGTTTATTTATTTTTGAGACAGAGAGAGACAGAGCATGAATGGGGGAGGATCAGAGAGAGAGGGAGACACAGAATCTCAAACAGGCTCCAGGCTCTGAGCTGTCAGCACAGAGCCTGACGCGGGGCTCGAACTCACGGACCGTAAGACCATGACCTGAGCCGAAGTCGGACGCTTAACGGACTGAGCCACCCAGGCACCCCAGTTCTATGATTTTTAAAAGAATATTCTCTTTGCTACATCTCTTGACTTTTCTGTCAAATTTTTCATTTTTTTATACCACTGAGAAGCTTTTTCTGATTTCACTAATTCCCTCTTCAGCTGGGAAGGATATGCTTAACAGAATAATGATGTTTTATCTTACGTAACTTTTTTTCTATGTAAGTTTTAATCAATTCCTTTTTGAAACTGCCTAGTCTTTTTTAAATAGCATCTTGCTCTCCTAAGTTATCTTTTTTTTTCATTTATTTAATAATTTTACAGATATACCTCTTAGGTTGTTTGATAATCTCAAATTCATAACAATCCAATTCCCTGATGTTTGTGGTATATGCTGACTTGTGCATATGGTGGAATGTTCCCCTGTATTATATAATTTAAATTTTTATTTAATTTTCAATGACTCTTATCTGTAGAAATCAGTGTGGCCAAGATTAAAGATTTATTCCTTAAGAATTTTTTTCTTTTGTGATTTCAAACAAATTTTAGGATTAATTGTTCTAGTTCTGTGAAAAATGCTGCTGGTGTTTTGATAGGGACTGCATTAAATCTGTAGACTGCTTTAGGTGGTATGGACATCTTAACAGTATTGGTTCAAATCCATAAACATGGAATAACTTTCTATTTGTGTTATCTTTGGTTTCTTTCATCAGTGTTTTATAGTTTTCAGAGTATAGGTCTTTCACCTCCTTAAGTTTCTTCATAGGTATTTTACTCTTTTTGGTGCAATTATAAATGTAATTGTTTTCTTAATTTCTTGTACTGCTACTTCATTAGTGTGTAGAAATATAATTTCTGTATATTAATTTTGTATCTTTATCAGTTCTAGTAGTTTTTTGGTGGAGTCTTTAGGGTTTTCTATGTATAGTATCATGTCATCTGCAAATAGTGAAAGTTTTACTTCCTTACAGGTATGGATGCCTTTTATTTCTTTTTGTTGTTTAATTGCTGTGGATAAGACTTCTGATACTACTTAAATAAAAGTAGTGAGAGTAGACATCCTTGCCTTCTTCCTGATCTTACATGAAAAGCTCTCAGTTTTTCACCCTTGAGTATGATGTTAGCTATGGGTTTTTCATATATGGCCTTATTACGTTAGGTGCATTCCCTCCAAACCTACTTTATTAATTTTCTATAATGAATGGATGTTGTACTTTGTCAAATGAATCTCTGGAGATGATCATGTGGTGTTTATCCTTTCTGTTATTAATGTGCTGTGATTGATTTGCAAATACTGAATCATTCTTGCATGCCAAGAACAAATTTTACCTGTGGTGAATGACTTTTTTAAAAATGTACTGTTGAATTCAGTCTGCTAATATGTTGTTGAGGAATACTGCACCTATGTTCATCAGAGATATTGGCCTGTAGTTTTCTTTTTTTGTAAGTGTCTTTATCTAATTTTGGTATCAGGGTAACGCTGGCCTCATAGAATGACTTTAGAAGCATTCCTCCTCTTCTACTTTTTTTGGGAATAGTTTGAGAAGAAGAGTTATTAATTCTTCTTTAAATATTGGTTGGATTCCTGTGAATCCATCTGATCCTGGACTTTTGTTTATTGGGAATTTTTTGACTACTGCCTCAATTTCATTGCTAGTAATTAGTCTATCAAATTTTCTATTTCTTCCTGATTCAGTTTTGGAAGGTTACATGTTTCTACCAATTTATCTATTTATTGTAGGTTTTTCATAATAATCTCTTATAATCCTTTGTATTTCTGTGGTGTCTGTTATTTCTCCTCTTTCATTTTAAAAAAATGTTTATTTATTTATTTTTGAGAGAGAAAGAGAGAGAGAAAGCACAAGCTGGGCAGGCACAGAGAGAGAGAGAGAGTAGGGGAGACAGAATCCCAAGAAAGCTCCATGCTGTCAGTGCAGATGCTGATGTGGGGCTCGAATTCATGAACCATGAGATCATTACCTGAGACAAAAGCAAGAGCCAGATGCTTAACCAACTGAGCCACCCAAGCACCCCACTCCTCTTTCATTTCTGATTTTGAGTCCTTTCCCTCCCCTCTCCCCCCTTTTCTTTTCTCTCTCTCTCTCTCTCTCTCTCTCTCTCTCTCTCTCTCTCTCTCTCACACACATCTGGCTAATGGTTTATCAATTTTGTTGATCTTTTCAAAGAACCAGCTCATGGTTTCATTGATCTGTTCTATCGGGTTTTCTTTCTTTTTAATTTCTATTTCATTTATTTCTGCTCTAATCTTTACTATTTCCTTCTTTCTATTGGCTTTGGGCTTTCTTTGTTCTTTTTCTAGCTTCTTTAGGTGTAAGGTTAGGTTGTTTATTTGAGATTTTTATTGCTTCTTGAAGTAGACCTATGTTGCTATAATCTTATTTCAGAACAACTTTTGCTGCATCCTGAAGATTTTGGACCACTGTATTTTTACTTTCATATTTCTCCATGTTTTTTTAACTTACTTTTTATTTCCTTGGTTGACCTAGTCATTGTTTAGGAGTATGTCATTAGTCTCCATTTATTTGTGTTCTTTCCAGACTTTTTCTTGTGACCGATTTCTAGTTTCATATTTTTGTTGTTAGAAAAGAGGCATGATAGGGGTTCCCTCCCAGGTGACTCAGTTGATTAAGCGTCCAACTTTGGCCTAGGTCATGATCTCGCTGTTCCAAGTTCAAGCCCAGCATCAGGCTCTGCGCTGATAGCTCCAAGCCTGGAGCCTGTTTCAGATTCTGTATCTCCCTCTCTCTCTGGCCCTCCCTCACTCATGCTCTGTTTCTCTCTCTCAAAAATAAACAAACATTAAAAAATAAATAAAAAAAAGAAAAGAGACATGATATTATTTTAGTCTTTTTGAATTTATTGAGACTTGTTTTGTGGCCTATCATGTGATTATTCTGGATAATGTTGCATGTGTACTTAAAAAATGTATACTGGGCTATTTTGGGATGGAATGTTCTGAATATATTTGTTAGGGCCATCTGGTCCAATGTGTCATTCAGCTACTATTTCTTTGTTGATTTTCTGTCTGGATGATCTATCCATTGATGTAAGTGGGGTGTTAAGTCCCCCTAGTATTATTGTATTACTGTCAATTTCTTCCTTTATGTCTGTTAGTAGTTGCTTTATCTCTTTGGGTGCTCTCATGCTGGGTACATAAATGTTTACAATTTTTATATCCTCCTGTCGGACTGTTCCCTTTATCATGGTGTAGTGCCCTTCTTTGTTTCTTGTTACAAAAATTGGTTTTTAGATCTATTTTGTCTGATATAGTATTGCTGCCCCAGATTTCTTTTTGCATCCATTTGCATGGTAAATGTTTTTTAACTCCTTTACTTACAATTTGCACCTGCCTTTAGGTCCGAAGTGAGTCTCTTGTAAGCAGACATAGTTGGCTCTTGCTTTTCTATCCATTCAGTTACCCTATGCCTTTTGATTGGAGCAATTAGTCCATTTACATTCAAAGTAATTATTGATACCTATGTACTTATTGTTATTTTGTTACTTGTTTTACAGGTGTTTTTGTATTTCTCTGCTCATTTCTTCTTCTGCTCTCTTACTTTGTGGTTTGATGGCTTTCTTTAGTAATATGCTTGGAGACCTTTCTCTTTATTTTTTGCATATATATAATAGGGGTTTTTTTTTTTTAGTTTTTTTTTTTTAATTCCAGTATAGTTAACATGCAGTGTTATATTAGTTCCAGGCATACCGTATAGTAATTCAATGCTTCCATATATTAATGCTCATCAAAATGAGTGTACTCTTTTAACTTTTTTTTTAATCTTTATTTATTTTTGAAAGGACAGAGCATGAGTGGGGGAGGAGCAGAGAGAGACGGAGACACAGAATCCAAACCAGGCTCCAGGCTCTGAGCTGTCAGCACAGAGCCCGTTGCAGGGCTCGAACCCACAAACTGTGAGATCATGACCTGAGCTGAAGTCGGACGCTTAACTGACTGAGCCACCCAGGCACCAAAATGAGTGTACTCTTAATCACCTTCACCTATTTCACCCATCCCTCCACTCACCTCCCCTCTGGTAACCATCTGTTTATTCTCTATAGTTAAGAGTCTGATTTTTAGTTTGTCTCTTTTTTTCCCTTTGTTCATTTGTTTTGTTTCTTAAACTCCACATATATATGAGATCATATGGTATTTGTCTTTCTCTGACTGGCTTATTTCACTTAGCATTATATACTCTAGATCTATCCATGTTGTTAAATGGCAAGATTTCATTCTTTTTTTAATGGTGGAATAATATTCCATTGTGTGTGAGTATGTAGGGATACACACACACACACACACACACACACACACACATATATATATATGCATCCCATTTTCTTTACCCATTTATCTATCACTAGACACTTGAGCTGCTGCTTCCATAGTTTGCCTACTTTAAGTAATGCTGCTATAAACATAGGGGTGCATATATTTCTTCAAATTAGTGTTTTTGTATTCTTTGAGTAAATACCTAATTGTTCAACTAATGGGTCATAGGGTAGTTGTTTTTATTTTTTTGAGGACCTTCATATTGTCTTCCATAGTTGCTGCACCAGTTTGTATTCCCACCAACAGTGCATGAGGGTTCTGTTTTCTCCACATCCTCACCAACATTTATTGTTTCTTCTGTTCTTGATTTTAGCCATCTGACTGGTGTGAGGTAATATCTCATTGTGGTTGTGATTTGTATTCCTCTGATTATGAGTGATGCTGAGCATTTTTCATGTGTCTGCTGGCCATCTGGATGTCTTCTTTGGAGAAATGTCTGTTCATAACTTCTGCCCCTTTTTAATTGGATTATTTGGTTTTTTGGGTGTTGAGTTTAGGAAGTTCTTTACATATTTTGGACACTAATCCTTTATCTGGTATGTCATTTGCAAATATCTTCTCCCATGCTATGAGTTATCTTTTAGTTTTGTTGGCTGTTTCCTTCACTGTGAAGAAGATTTTTATTTTGGTATATTCTCATAGTTTATTTTTGCTTTTGTTTACCTTGCCTCAGGAGACATATCTAGAAAGATGTTGCTACTGCCAGTATCAGAGAAATTATTACCTGTGCTCTCTTCTAGGAGTTTTTATGGTTTCAGGTCTCACATTTATGTGCTTAAACCATTTTGAGTTTATTTTTGTGTATGGTGCAAGGAAGTGATCCAGTTTCTTTCTTTTGCATGTAGCTGTCCAGTTTTCCCAACACCATTTGTTGAAGAGACTTTTCCCCACTGGATATTTTTTCTTGCTTTGTTTAAGATTAATTGACCATATAATTGTGGGTTTGTTTCAGGGCTTTCTATTCTATTCCGTTGATCTATATTTGTGCCAGTATCCTATTATGGATTTTTTATTTATAGTTACCATTAGGCTCATATATATCATCTTACGCATATAGCGGTCTGTATTAAGTTGATGGTTGCTCAAATTTGAACCCATTCTAAAAGCACCAACTTTTTACTCCCCTATGATATTTTTTATGCATATGACATCACATGTGACATCATTTTATTTTGTGAAGCCCTTGTCTTATTTTTACAGATATAATTGATATTACTGCTTTTGTGGCTTAACCTCTGCCTGGTTTATAAGTTATTAATGTATTATTTTTATTATTTTGTATTCACCTGTGAAATTTTTCCCTTCCACAATTTTCCTACTCTTCATTATGGCCTTTTCTTTCAACTCAAAGAATTCCTTTTAATGTTTCTTGTAAGGCTGGTTTAGCGATGATGAACTTCTTTAACTTTTGTTTGTCTGAGAAATTCTATCTCTCCTATTTTGAATGATAGTCTTGCCAGGTACAGTATCTTTGATTTCAAGTTTTCTTCCATTTAGCATTTTGAGTATACCATGCCACTTCCTTCTGGTCTGCAAAATTTCTGTTAAAAATGAGCTGAGGACCTTATGGAGTTTCCCTTGCATGCAACTGTTTTCTCTTCTCTTAATGCTTTAAAAATTCTTTCTTTATCACTACTGTTCTGTTTTAATTATTATGTGTCTTGGTGTGGATCTAATTGGGTTGATTTTGTTGGGAGCTCTCTGTGCCTCCTGGCTTGATTACGTCACTGAGTTCCCTTAACCTATTCCCATCTTTTATTATTCTTTTTTTTTCTTTTTGCTGTTCCCCTTGGTTGCTTTTCATTACTCTGTTTTCTAGTTCACTAGTTCTTTCTTCTGCCTCCTCTAATCCATCGATTCCTTCTAGTGTACTTTCAATTTCACTTGAGTTCTTCATCTCTTTTTTTTATACTGTCTTTCACTTTGTTGAAGGTCTCACTGAAGTCTTCCACTTTTTTCTCAAGTCCAGTAAGTATCTTTATAATGATTACTTTGAATTCTTTATCAGGAATATTGTTTGTCTCAATTTCACTTAGGTCTTTTGCAGTGGTTTTGTCCTGTTTCTTTTTTTTTTTTTTTTTTCATTTGAGACATATTCTTCTGTATCCTCAATTTGTTTAACTCTCTGTTTGTTTCTATGCATTAGGAAAGTCAGTTATGTCTTCTGATCTTGAAAGTACTATCCTGATGGAGAAGAGGTCCTATGATGCACTTTAGCACAATGTCCCCTGCTCACCAAAATCAGGAGCTTCAGGAGTGTCTCCTATGTGGGTTGAATGTGCTCTACTGTTGTGGCTGAGCCTAGTTTGCCTTCAGTCCATTTGGCTACAATAGCTCCCTTTGCCTATTGTGCCTACACCATGGGCTTGTAGTTGGGCAGTGTAAGCAGTCAGATCAGATGTCTGCCCTCAACCCATTTGCTGGGGCTGTAGTTGCACTGAGCTAGACTGCTTTCCTGTGCGTTCCCTGAAAGGCTGGTATTGGTAGGTAGGGCTGGCAGTCAGATCAGAACCTACCCCCAGGACATGTGCTAGGGCTACAGGTGCACGGATCAGCAGGGTACTCTCTCTGCACTGCCAGTTATATGGTTTAGCTTCTGGGACTGCAGTGGAACCAGTGTGTATGGTTATCTTCCCCTCTACCCAGGGAAGGAGTCACTTTGGAGGTGGGGCTGTTCACTGCTGGGGCTGCCTGCATGATGAGACATGGCAGGAACTGCTTTGAAGGGACTCCTGCCACATGGGGCAGGTCGAATGGGTGAATCTGCAGGAGAATACAGGGGTGGGATGCGGGTAGACGGTATTTGCACTGGTTCCCACAGGTGTCAAGCTGTTCAGACTTGGGAGAAGGGTGATAGAAGTGGCTCCTACCAGCTCTTTTGTTCTTGGAGAAGTCTTCTAAAGATCCTCGCCCCTCCAAAACATGCTCTGAGATTAGTAAATAACCCTCCTTTACATATACCTCAGGTGCTTTTCAAACTTCTACTTCTGTGCAGTATCTCCGTGGGATTGTTTGTTATGCTGCCTCTCTAAAGGGACAGGCTTAATTTCCTATTGCTCTCTGGCTCTCCCAAAACAAGTCCACTGATTTTTAAAGTCCCCAGAGTCCTGTACCTATAAAAACTCATGAGGTTACAACCCACTGGTTTCCAAAACCAAATGTTATGGGAACTTGTCTTCCAAGTGCAGGCCCCTGGTACCTGGAGTGCTTGGTGTGGGGTCTGCTCCTGTCCCTTCTTCATGCATGTGGTGCCGCTCCCATCACCAAAGGTGATGTGGTGCTAGGAGATAGAGTCCAACCCAGCCTAGGTGGAAAGACCTCACTGAGCACTTCTTTATTCATTTGTGACACTAAAAAGTCTATAGTTCAGAGCAGGGGTCATAAATATCTTCTGTAAAGAATCAGATAGTAAATATTTTCAGAATTACAACCACATATAGTCATCTTTGTTTCTTCTACTCCTCCTTCTTCAACTCTTTAAAAATGAAAAAAAAAAAACATTTTTAGCTATGGGCCATAGGAAAAAAAAATTCAGGTCAGATTAGTTCCATGAGCCAAAATTTGCAGACGCTTTGCCTAGATTAAGGGCCACAGCCTAGCATAAGAACAAATTAGAGAGGATTCCTACACACAAAGGTATAAAATTAAATCTGAAAGTTTTAAGGAGAGTCAGTATTTAACTCTCTGCAAAAACAAAACTAACGTTGTATAAAGGAAGACAAAACAAACTGTCTAGCATATATTATACACAATGTCTACCTGCTAACAAAAATTTTCAGATAATTCCCATTTCCAATAATGGCAGAATATCCACAGATAGCTACTATAAAACCTGATAGTAAAAGAAACCATGAACAAAATGAAAAGGCAACCTACTGAATGGGAAAGAATATTTGAAAATGATATACCCAATAAGGGATTAATATCCAAAATATATGAAGAATTTATAAAACTCACCACCAAGAAAAAAATCCTACAACAATAACCCAATTTAAAAAATGTGATTAGACATTTTTCCAGAGAAGATATATAAATGGCCAATAGACATATGAAAACATGCTCAACATCACTAATCATAAGTACAAACCAAAACCACAATGAGATATCACCCTATACCTGTCAGAATTTATCAGAAGCAAAAACACAAGAAACAACAAGTATGCTGTTGATGGAAATGCAAACTGGTGCAGCCACTATGCTAACCAGTACGGAGGTTCTTCAGAAAATTAAAAATAGAAATGCCATATGATCTAGTAATTCTATTACTGGGTATTTGCCAAAAGAAAATGAAAACACTAATTCAAAAAGATATATTTCACCCCTATGTTTATTGCAGCATTATTTACAATAGCTGAGCTATGGATGCAACCCAATGGATACAGAAATGTGGCATGTGGCACGCACACACAAACACACACATACATATACATACACCCATATACAAAAGAAGAAACATTCTTATATATACAAAGAACAGACTCATGACTGCCAAAGAGAAGAGGCATAGAGAGGCAAAATGGCAGAAAAAAGTTATAAAATATAGACAAAGTATTTTATAAACAACAACCGGAAGGCAATGGAGAGTGACTGTTCTGAGTTGAACTGTGATTTCCCCCAAAAACGATTATTTGAAATCCGGACCCCCAATATCTCAGGATGCAACCTTATGCAGAAAGAGGTCTTTACACAAGTAATCAAGTTAATATGAGGTCATAAAAATAGACCCTAATCCAATAATACTGGTGTCCGTATAAAAACAGGATATTTGGACACAGAAACACACACACAAAAGAAGAGCACCATGTAAAGATGAGAGCAGAGTTTGATGCACCTACAAGCCAAGCTGTGCCATATATTGCCAGCAAACCAGAAGGATGGAGGAAGGCATAGAGCAGATTCTCCCTCACAGCCCTCAGAAGGAACCAACCCTGCTAATACACTGATCTCAGACTTCTAGCCTCTAGAACTATGAAACAATAAATTTCTATTGGTTAAGCTTCCCTGTTTGTGGTGCTTTATTACAGAAAGCCTGAAAAACTAATTGAGTAATTAAGGCAGAAACTTTACAGGAATTGACTCTTGGAGAGTGAAGTCCATTAGGTTAGAGTTATATATGTGACTCTTCACCCAAGGCCATTTCTCAGTATATATGGTGTAGAGTAGAATAAAGTTGTAGTCTTACAGCTTGAGTAATCAGAGGAAGAAATTGGGGCTGTCAAAGTGACTAGTGGGTTAGGGAGAAAATTATATGAAGAGTGGAGCCACAGGGTGGGATAAACCTCTATATTGGAATACAAAGTCTGCCCAACACTTGGCTGATCACTAGAATACACATTCATGGGGAAAACTTCAAGGGACTTAGTTAAAAACAGAACTGAAAAAGTCTAAGAGGGTATTTCATTAGCTGAACACAACAGGGAAGATACTGTTTGGAGGTTAAATCCAGCCCAATTAGCTTCAGGCTAGAACAAAAATCAACACTCAACAGAGGAAAATAGCAGAGTTCAAAGTCTCTAAAACACCATACACCCAGAGTCCAGTTTAGAACAAAATATTACTAGAGGAACCTGGGTGGGTTTATTTGGTTAAGAGTTCAACTCTTAATTTCGGCTCAGGTCATGATCTCACAAAGTCTAAGATCAAGCCCTGTGAAAGGCTCTGTGCTGACAGAGAAAGCCTGCGTGAGAGTCTCTCTGCCCACCCCACCCCCCATAAAAATAAATATTTAAAAAAGAATAAAATATTACTAGATTTACAAAGAAACGGAAAAATATGCCTGGAGTCAAGAGAGGAAGCATTCAATAGAAGCAGATACCCCAAAGAATCAAATGGTATAAACAGCATAAGGACTTCATATCAGTGGCATAAAGTATGTTCAGGATTTAAAAGAATCTGTGAAGAATTTTTTCATGTGGGAAACCTCAGCAGAAAAATGGAAACCATTAAAAAGATTAATACAAAAATACCACCAGAATTAAAGTGTACACAATTGCTATAATGAAAATTTAATGGAAATTCTTACCAGCATATTGGAGAAAGAAGAAAAAGAGTCATTTAACTTGAAGATGTATCAATACAAACAAGCTAGTAGAAGAACAGGAAGAAAACATTTGACATAAATAAACATATTAAGTGACATGTAGGAAAATACTCTGCTGTGTAATACTCTCTTCATTAAAGTCTCAGAAGTAAAAAATATAAAATGTAAGAAAATGTACTTGAAAAATTTCTCAAGTTTAGGGAAAAATAAGTGACAGAACAAAGAATCTCCAAAATCTCAATAAAGGTAAACACAAAGAGAAACTCATCTAGGCATATCATAATCATACCAGTGAAGGCCAAAGATAAAGATACAATCGTAAGAGTAATCTTAGGGGAAAAAAGAAACATAATATCCAGAAAAACAGCAAAAGAAATTACATTTAGCTTCACGTAGAAATAAACCCCTATAACATCTTTAAAGTGTTGAAAAACATTGTCATCCCAGAATCTTAAAGCTAGCAAAAATGTCCTTTAAATTAAATGACAAAATATTCAAAAAAATTCTTGAGATAATTCATCTCCAGCAGAACTGTACTAGAGAACAAAAAAGTTCTTTAGAATAAAGGGAAATGAGTGGTTATACTGAGATACATGTTATGCTGAATCCCAAAGGTTACAGGTGGGGAATTTTTGAAGTATGTCCATGTTCAAATGGCGCTCAAAGAAGCCCAACTGAAATAATTCTGGACTGACAGTGACAACTGTAGACTGAACTAAAGTTCTTTATTTATTCTTGAGGTGGGGGAAGGGACAGAAAGAAAGGGAGACACAGAATCTGAAGCGGGTTCCAGTCTCTGAGTGGTCAGCACAGAGCCTGATGTGGGACTCAAACTCATGAACTGGGAGTTCATGACCTGAGCTGGATGCTTAACTGACTGAGCCACCCAGACACCCCCAAAAGTTCTTTTTAAAAGGGTTATTTTGAAGGTAATGATTCTGACTTTGGAAAAACTACAGTGATTGGGAGTGGAAGGATTCACATGTAAAACTCCTTAAGTAAAAATTTATTGACTTAAATAAATTAAGGGAAATGATATCAGAAACTCAGATCTACAGAAAGGAATAATAATCAAAAAACACAAATATAAAAGACTATGTTTTCTTTGCTTAAGTTTTTAAATTTATTTTTTACTGAGATAAAATTCCCAAGAATATAATATTCACATTTAAACATTTTAGAGTATAATCTTTGGAGTTTTTAGTATGTTCACAGTGATATACAACCATCATTAATGTATATTTTTATATTTTTGTCACCCTCCAGAGAAGCTGCACATCTATTAAGCTGCCATCCCCATTTCATTCTTACCCTAGCCTATGACAACTGCTAATCTACTTTCTGTCTCAATGGATTTTCCCATTCAGGATGTTTCATATAAATGGAATCATATATTGTGGATTTTTGTGTCTGGATTCTTTCACAGAGCAAAATGTTTTCAAGATTCATCCATGTTGTAGCATGCATTAGTACTTCTTTCCTTTTTATGGACAAATAATATCCCATTTTATAAGAAAACTACTATTTGCTTTTCCACTAATCAGTTGATGGATATTTGGGTGGTTCTACTGTTTTGGCTATGCTGAATAACATAGCTGTGAACATTCATGTACAAGTTTTTGTGTGAATATATGTTTTCAATTATCTTTGGCATATACAAAGTTCCACGTGTACTTCAGAAGAATGCCTGAATGTTAGATCTAGTAGGTTTATAGTGTAGTTCATTTACCTTTCTATTTCCTTGCTTTCTGTCAAGTTGTTCTATCCATTATTGAAACAGAATACTGAGGACTCCAACTATTATTTTTGAACTATCTCTCCCTGCAATTAAGTCAGCTTTGGTTTCATGTATTTTGTAGTTCTATTGTTTATAACTGTTATATTTTCTTGATGAATTGACCCTTTAAATGTCCTTTGTCTCTCATAATAATTTCTAGATTAAAGTAATTTTGTATATTAGTTTAGCCACTTCAGCTCTCTTTTGTATACTGTTTTCAGGAGTATATTTTCCATACTTTTTTTTCAACCTATTTGAGTATCTAAATCTAAAGTGAATCGCTTATAGAGATGTAGTTGAACCATAATTCTTTAATCCATTCTATTCATCTCTGTCTTTCAACTGGAGAGTTTAATCCATTTACATTTAATTATTACTGATAAGGATTTGCTCTGCCATTTTGCTACTTGTTTTCTATATGTCACATCAGTTTTGTTCCTCAGTTCCTCTTATTACTATCTTATTTTGTGTTAAATATTTTCTAGTTTATCATTTTAATTCTATTTTTATTCTTTTATCATATAGTTTTGAGTTATTTTCTTAGTAGACGCCCTGGGTACTATACTTAACATCTTTATTTATAACAATATTAATTTATTACAATCTTAACTTATAATTCAACACCTATTTATTTTTACATATACAAAAACTTCCTCCTACATATAAAAAAACTGTCCCCTCTTATGTTATTGTCACAAGTCATGTCTTTATACATTTGTGCCCACTGATACAGATTTATAATTATAGTTTGATGTAACTGTATTTTAAATAATAGAAAAAAAGGAGTAAAAAAAACATTAATACAAATTTTATAATTTCATTTGTAGTTATCATTACTGGTGTTCTTTGTTTCTTTGTGTCCCTTCAAGTTACTGTTTGCTAGCAATGAACTCTCCCAGTTTTTGTTTGTCTTGGAATGTCTCAATTTGCCAATCTTCGAGGGATAGTTTTGCTGGATAGAATTCTTGGTTGGCAGTTTCTTTTTTCTTTCAGTACTCTGAATATATCATACTGATGTATTCTACCCTCTATGGTTTCTGAGGCAAGATTAGCTGCTAATCTTATTAAGGATCCTTTGCTTATGACAAGTCACTTCTCTTGCTGTTTTCAGTATTCTTTGCCTTTCAACAGTTTGATTATAATGTATCTCAGTGTGGATCTATTTGAACTTATCTAATTGGAGTTCACTGAGACTCTTAGATATTCAGATTCAAATTTTTCATCAGTTCTAGGAGGCCTCACTCATTATTTCTTCAAACATTCTTTCTTCACCTTTCTCTCCTCTCCCTCTAGGCCTCCTACTATATGCTTGACAGTATCCCATCAGTCTTTGAGGCTCTGATTATTTTTCTTCCTTCCTTTTTTTTCTATTCCTCAGACTGGACAATTTCAATTCACCTATCTTTAAGTTAACTGATTCTTCCTTCTATTGATAAAATCTGCTATTGATATCCCCTAGTGAGTTTTTCACTTCAGTTACTGTTTTTATCCATACCAAAATATTTGGTTCCTTTAAAAATTTTCTGTCTCTTTACAGATGTACTGTATTTGAGATATCATTTTCATAATTCCTTTTAGTTCCTTTTTTTAAAAAAAAATTTTTACATTTATTTATTTTTGAGAGACAGAGAGAGACAGAGTGTGAGCAGGGGAGGGGCAGAGAGAGAGGGAGACACAGAATCAGAAGCAGGCTCCAGGCTGTCAGCACAGAGCCCGATGTGGGGCTCAAACCCACGAATTGTGAGATCATGACCTGAGCTGAAGTCGGACGCTCAACCGACTGAGACACCCAGGTGCCCCAATAATTCCTTTTGGTTCCTTGCACATGGTTTCCTTAACTGAACATATTTAAACTTCTGATTTAAAGTATTTGTCTAATAAGTTCAATGTCAGTGCTTCCTCAGAAAGAGTTTCTGATGATTAATTTGCTTTTCCTGTATATGGGTCAGACTTTCTCATTTCGTTGCATAACTTCTAATTATTGAAAACTGGATATTTTGAATAATATGATACAGCAACTCTGGAAATCACATTCCCCTCCCTGCTCCATAGGTTTGCCATTGCTGTCTGTTGTAATTATTGCTGGTTTCTTGTTTAGTGACTTTTTGAGCTAATTTTGTAACATCTGTAGGTTTTGTCACTTATGCCCACTGAAGTCTCTGTTCCATTTGCTTAATGGCCAGATAGTGATGGGACATGGATTTCCCGAATGGTGTGGAATGCAAAAAACCTCCCAGTCTGGTAGATGAACTCTATGTGTGTATGCCTTCTACATTCAGCCACATAATTTACATCTCTGCCTTAACCTTCACTACCTGCTTGAACAAGGCAGAAAACAGAACTGAGAGTTAGGACCTCCTCAGGGCTTTCTTGAGTATATGCACAGTCTAGGGGTGAATAGTTCCAAGAATATGTCAGAGTTTTTCAGATTTCTTATTCCCCAAAACATTTCATTCATCAATCTCTCCTCCTAACTGTTTTTATGACGTACTGTTTGCCTTAACTGTTATCCATTACTTATGGCAACAACAAGTATCTTTGGCTATAAACATTTTTGACAAATGCACCCTGGGTAGCTGCTAGAGCAGTGGGATAATTCTGTGTTATGCATGATAAAGGCAAGCCTTTTGAACTGACCTACTAAGGAGGCACCAGACAGGTCAACACCATTACAAATTTTTGCTAATGTAGTTCATTCTGCTCCCTCTGGTGTTAGTGCCAGAATACAAACTTAATTTTCAATGGTACCACTGTGTTAGAGAGTAGGGAAGGATCCAAAAAAGTTTAAAATACCACAAAGCTCACTGTAATTATTTAGATCAAGCTAGGTTTTCCTGAGTAAGTATTCCCTGGTTTTTGCAAGCTTTTGATTAGTTTCCAGATTCTGTAAAATGTTGGCCCAGAAAGGTTTTTAAAAAAATTTTTTTAACGTTTTTATTTATTTCTGAGGGGGAGAGAGAGAGAGAGAGAGAGAGAGAGAGAGAGAGAAGGCACTAGAGGGGGAGGGGCAGAGAGAGAGGGAGAGAGAGAGAATATCAAGCAGGCTTCATGCTGCCAGCTGCAGAGCTCAATGTGGGGCTTGAACCCATGAACCATTAAATCATGACCTGAAATGAAATCAAGAGTTGGATGCTTAAACACGAAGCCACTCAGGTTCCTCTTGACCCAGATAGTTTTTAACAGTTTTTTTTCTCATTGATTTTTTTTTTTTTGGAAGCATAGACTTTTGGACTTCCTTACTCTGCCATTCCCCTCCTCACGTAAATTTTTAAAAGACATATGGGTCTCTACTTTCACCCAAGATAGAAGAATAGGGACCAGATTTACTATCTCACCTGAAACAACTAAAAACCTGAGGAAATACATGAAACAATGTTTTTCAAGACACTGGCTATAAGCCAGTGAATAAAAGAGATCCTTAAGATAATGGAAACAAATGAAGTAAACCTTATGAAATCTTGAGCCAATTGTGTGGAAGAGGTTCCTAATTGTAAAAGGAAAAGAACCCAGACAGAACCTATTGGTCTTTCTGAATTGATGAGACAGAGCTGCAAGAATGGGGAGGCAAGGACAGCTAGAATACACAGGTCAGAATAACACAAAGGAGGGAGCTGCTGAGAAAGAGAGAAAACAAGAGTGGGAGGACTCTCCCAAATATTCATATTATTTATCCTAAAATTCATGTGAGGAAACTACCCAAGGTTAGGGAAAGAACCAACCAGGAAAACAGTCCCCAGAGCTCACCTAGGTCTGAAGACAGTTTCACTTGCCAAAGTGGAAATACCTCATAATCTAGGGAGCAACAGGTAGAATCATAAGAATGGTTTTGCCTCAGTAGTGGAGCAAAATTAGCCCAAGACTACACACTGTCCTGCTCCCAGAATCACAGAGATTGAAGAGCTAAAAGGATCAAACTGTCTCCAGGCAAATTAACCGTGTCAAAAAAAGAAGAAATACCTCAATAGTACTTACAATAGTAAAAATATCTTACCATCCACAAGGTAAAATTTGCAGTGTATGACAACCAATTAAATATTAGAAGCATGCAAAAAAGCTGAGTGGTAGACAGAAGACTTACAGCAATAAAAAAAAAGTCAATCAATCCAAACCATCCCCCCAAAAGACATGTCTACAGAATTAGTAGACAATGTTTTTTAAATAGTTACTATAATTCTATTCTCCATATTCAAGAAGCTAGAGGAAAAATTCAAATGTTTACTGTAGGCTTACAGGATGTTTTATAACAGCTCAATCAAAATTATAGAAATTAATTCTAACATGTGTAAGATAGAAATACACTAGATATGGAAAATGGCACATTAGATATTGTAGAAGAAAATATCAGTAAACATGAAGTGTAACAATATTGCTGTAATCCTAGAGACTCAATATCCAGCAAAAATATCTTTTATAAACAAAATATCCTTTTCAGAAATAAAAAGGCTGAAATAATTTATTACCAACAGAAATAATGAAAAAGTAGATGTTACTATACATACTACAGATTTTAAAAAGAAATTAAGAGAATATTATGAAAAATACACTATGACACTACATTTCTAAAAACTTAAGTGATACATGCAACGGTTAATGAGCACATATAAAGTTCACAGCATCACCAGTAGTTAGTAAAATGCAAAATAAATCCCTAAGATACTACCATTCACCCAATAGAGTTGCTAAAGTAAGAAGCCTGCAAAGACTGAACTTTGGCCCAAAATTTGTATATTGCTGATGAAAGTGTAAATGATACAAACAATTAAAAAAATGTTTATTTCATGTAAAATTAAACAAACATCTACCCTATAAACCAGCAATTTCATTTTTAGATATATATCAAAGAGAAATAAAAACATTTATTTACAAAGTGAATTATATGGAAATGTTTATAGTTTTTTTCATAATAACCAAAAAAAGTAAAAAGAATGCAAACACTCATCACTGGAAAATGGGTAAACAAATTATTGTAGGTTTAAAGGACTGAATACTACCCAGCAACACAAAAAAATTGCTTACATATGCATTAATAAAGATGACTCTGACATATATTTTTCTGAGTGAAAAAAGCCAGATCAAAAAAAAAATTGTATCATATCATTTTACTTAGAGTGACGATCTAGAACAGTCAAAGCTGATCTCTGATGACAAAAATTACAACAGTGCTTTCCTCTGAGTGTCTCACTGACTAGAAAAAGCTATCAGAGAACATTTAGAGTGATAAAAATGTTTTGTATCTTAATACACGTGTTAGTTACATATCAAAACTCATTGACATTGTACATATAAGATTTAATTCACTATGTACATTTTACTTTAAAAAGTTATAAATATTGGACCCTTGTTAATATATTTGCTTTTTACAGAGATAGGGGTTTGTAATTATGATACGACTTCTTGGCATTGCGTGCTATGGTGTGTAGGTTTTGCCATTAACTCACCCCATCAAGTGTGAACATCTCTTCCCAGTTCTGTGTTCGCTGATGCAGTCATGTTGGTAGACTGAATTTGGCCATGGAGAAAGTATTCACACTATAAAAAATAAGCAAATGTTATAAATATTTTTGTTTCAGTTTGTTTTTTGAAGAAAAATTTATTAAACATTTGCAAGTATACTATGAACAAATATATTGAGAATATTGAAGCCAGGTTTCCCATTGTTGGAAAATGGATTTAAAATATGGGGACAAGGAAAAGTAAGATATATCCCATGGTATCTGATTAGAATTAAAGGTGTAAGAATAAACTGATGCTTTTCTTTAAAAATTTTTTAATATTTACTTTTGAAAGAGAGAGAGAGAGACAGAGCATGAGTCAAGGAGGGGCAGAGTGAGAGGGAGACACAGAATCCAAAGCAGGCTCCATGCTCTGAGCTGTCAGCAGTGAACCCGACACAGGGCTCTAACTCACATATGGCGAGATCATGACCTGAGCCAAAGTCGGCTGCTTGACCGACTGAGCCACCCAGGCACCCCTAAACTCATGCTTTTTAATAAACAGATGCAGGTAGAATTAAGAATGTGTGTGTGTGTGTGTGTGTGTGTGTGTGCGCACGCGCATGCGTGTGCGTGGTTTTCCAAGTGATGGCACTTTGGTAACAATAAACACACACTGTGCCCATATCTTGGTTTCTAAATATTATTATCCTTACCATAAACCAAAGGCTCATAAAGAAATGATGATTCCAGGGCTAATGCAGAGAAACTAACAAGCAATGCCTGGAGTATCTCATTGGTACAAAAACTAAAAAAATACTCAAAAAAACATGAAGACCTATCAAAATGCAACAGAAGATAGAGGGATTCTCCACTCATCAAACTTGGGATGAATATCTAATTAAATAAAGAATATAATGTGCTATAATATATGTTACACATATATATTATTACATATGTATTATAATATAATACATTAATAAAATCTAAAAATCTAAGAGTCTTCCATCATAAAAACATATCAATAGGAGAGCAAAGAAAGTTTTCCTTATAGTAAAATCCGACTAATTAACATAGGGAGACTGGTGGAATTAGAAAATTATTACTGGATGCTAAAACTGGTAGGCAAAAGTTTGATGATAGTTGTGTATTCATAGATTTTTAAAATATTTCACTGAAGTTACTTATTAATTACAAAGGGGAAATTTTTTAAGTAAAGAAACTTAGAAAATACCATTTTATCCAAGCCATCAAAGCTAACACAGCCAATTTGGGAGCAAACTGACATTATGTGCCTCCTAATAAGATTCACTGAGGAGAATACACTATCACTTCAGTAGTATTCTTGCCAAAAATGCATATCCTGAATCTAATCATGAAGAAACATCAGACAAATCAAAACTGAGGAACATTCTACAAAGCAGATGGCTGAAAGTCTTCAAAAATTTCAAGGTCAAAAAGCACAAAGAAAGGCTGAAGAACTGTTCCAAATTAGACACTAAAGAGATGTGACAACTGAATATAATTCAGGATCCTGGATTTGATCCTGGACTGGAACAATCAGTTACTATTCAGGACATTACTGGGACAATTGATAAAAAGGATGAGATGACATTATTGTATTAATATCAAATTTCCTGGTTTTTATAACTCTAATCTAGTTACATAAGAGGATGCCCTTGTTTCCTTAGTATATGCACACTGACATATTTAATGACATATTTAAGTATAAAGGGACATGATGTCTTGATCTTGCTCTCAAAAACTTTTTTTTCAGGAAAAAATAGAGAAAGAGAGAGAGACACCAAGAGAGACACCAAGAGAGAGCAAGCAAATGGACAAAATGTAAACGACTGGTGGAAATGAGTAAAAGGTACATGAGAATACCTTAAGGTATTTTTGAAACTTTTCTGTGCACGTGAAATTACATCAAAATATACCTCCATTTGAGCCAACATGGAGTAACAGGAACTGGATCCACCTTCTCACTTAAAACAATTTTTAAAATGTGCAAAATATATAAAACAATGATTTTCAAAACACAGAATATCAGGCAGTAGAAGACAATGATGCATGAGAAAAGGGAGACAAATGAGGGAGGATTACAATCGTCCCACCTTACTACGTGGAGTTAGCTCCCAAAATGCAGGGCAAGGGAGTTTCTCTGAGTTGAAGAGATACAGACAGGATACCAGGAAGGCCAATGTGACCAGAGTTCCAATGACAATGTACTGAAGAGGAAAGATCTTCACTTAAAGAGGGAGAACTGCCTTAAGTCTTCAGCTGAATACTCTCAGAGTATGCATATAAAAAAATTACCCAAAGCTGGGGAAAGAAACACCCGAGAGAAACAGAGTGGAAAAAAATATCAGAGCTCACACATGGTCAGAAGAAATCCATGTTCCCACTGCCAGAGTAGAAAAACTGCACAATTCACAAGGGTATTGTAGTAGTGGTAGAAAGGCATGCCGAGATAAAAGCTTCTATGGTGCCACCCAAGAAAGCTGATAAGTGTACCTAAAAGAAATTAAATGGTTTTCAAGGAACTTAACTGTGTCTTAAAACATAGCTCAGGAACATTTATAAAAATATAAAATCATCCTGCAGTCCAACATGGTAATATACAAAATGGCGATCATCGAACCATAAATTATAACACGTGAAAAAAGTTAAAAAAAATAAAGCCCATAATGAAGAGAAAAATAAAATCAATGGAAAAAGATATATAAATGCCATGAATGACAGAATTAGTAGACAACAACATTAGCAATTATTATAACTATATTTCATTTGTTCAAATATGTAGAATAAAGGTTACAACTGTTAGAGATAAGGAAGGCATTAAAAAGACCAAATCTGTGCTTCTAGAGATAAAACTACAATGTGTGAGGTGACAAAGTACACTGGTAGGTATTAAAAGTCATTTAGACTCAGTAGAAGAAAAGATTAGTAAACTTAAAGACACAGCGACAGAATCTCACCAAAGGTAAACACAGAGCAGAAGAAAAAGAAACAGCATCAAGGACCTTCAACTATCCAATTTACATATTACAGGAGTCCCTGAAGAAGTGACACATAGTACAGAAAAAAATTTTTGCATATGTAACAGCCAAATGTTAGCTGAAAGAATTTATTATGCAAATCAACACTGCAGAAACTGTTAATGATAGCGCTTCAATCAGAAAGAAAATACCAGGGGTACCTGGGTGGCTCAGTTGGTTAAGCATCCAACTCTTGATTTAGGCTCAGGTCATGAACTCATCGTTCGTGAGACGAGCCTCCGACAGCCCAGAGCCTGCTTGGGATTCTCTCTCTCCATCTCTCTCTGCCCCTCCCCAGCTTGCACAATCTCTCAATCTCTCTCTTTCTGTCTCACTCAAAATAAATTAATGAATACTTAAGAAAAAAAGAAAGAAAGAAAATACCAGATGGAAATCAGCAATTATACAAAAGAAATATTTCTAGAAATGGTAAATAAACAGATACATACAAAAAGACTTCTTAATTTTAAAATTTCCTTAAAAGATAATGGATTATTTAACAGGCTAAAATAAGAGCGGTATGCTGAGTTTATAACATATGTAGAACTAAAATGGATGAAAATTGTATCAAAAGGATAGGGGAGGGAAAATGGAAGTATAACATTGTAAGGCTCTTACACTATATGACATAATAAACAATATTACTTGAAAGTACTTTAAAATGCATATTATTAACCCTAAAGCAATGACTACAAAAGAAAAGAGTTATAGCTAATGAAGCAAACCAAAGAAAACAAAATAAGTAGCTAACGTGGAATTGTAAATATTACTGAACTCGGGCACCTGGGTGGCTCAGTGTCTGACTTTGGTTCAGGTCATGATCTCATGCTTCGTGAGTTCCAGCACCCCATCGGGCTCCCTGTTGTCAGCACAGAGCCTGCTTTGGATCCTCTGTCTCCCTCTCTCTCTTCCCCTCCTCCACTCGATCTCGTTCTCTCTCTCTCTCTCTTACAAATAAACATTAAAAAAATAAATATTACCGAATTAATCTAGAAGAAATGAGTAAAAGAAAAGGGGACCAAAGAACAGATGGGATATATAGCAAGACAGAAGACTTAACCCCCATTATATCAATTTTCATTAAATGTAAAAATCACTAGACATATGAATAAGCAGGAAAACGTAACTAATCTAGAGACAAAGCAATCAATAGAAACAGATGCTGGAAACTGTATAAAAAGACCTTAAAACAGCTGCTAACCTTATGCACAATGATATTAAGGAAAAGATGGAATATGTGAACCAATGAGGAAATCTCAGAATAGCAATAAAAACTAAAATGAAAACCAAATAGAAAATCTAGATAACATACAACATCTGAAATAAATAATTTACTGGGCATGTGGCTTCTGCTACTTAATCCACAAAATCAAAACCGAAGTCATTAAAAAAAATAGTAACATAAAATCCAAAAGGTTCCAAGACCTCAGAGGGGACCCAGAGTTGCTTGCATTCTTGCTGAAGTGGTCACATGGGGAGGCAGCTGCTGTCAAAACAGTAAGAGGCAAAGAGCTGAATTCAAATTTTTAAAGCTCAGGGTGGGTATGGCAAGTAATGATTTCTGGAAGCCTCAGGCTCCAGGGGAGTCTGTACCCACTTCTCAGTCTTTTCTATGGGCCTTTCCAGTAGAATATGAGAAAGGCTGGGGTCAGAGCAGGAGACAAGTCTCCCTCTGAGGTGCAGGTGAGAAGGGCCTGCTGAAGTCTCAGGATGGAGAAGAACTCAGAGAAACTCCGTGGTAACTCCAACTGATTTTTTGACAAGGATGCCAAGATAATTCAACAGGGGAGAAGAAAAGTCTTTTTGACACATATGAATGGACCAGCTGGATAACATCTAAGAAATACTAACATTTCAATCCCTGCTTCACACTATACACAAAAATACAATTCAACAAAATTATATATACATACATGTGTGTGTGTGTGTCTGTGTGTGTGTGTATAAAAGCTAAAAAACTCCTAGAGGTAAAGACAGAAGAATATCTTCACAAACTTGTGGTTGCCAAGTATTTCTTACAGGGAACAAAATAAAGCACTAGTACTGTTAAGAATCATGTATAAGCAAAAAAAAAAATAAAGAATTCTGTATAAGAGTGAAGTCATATGACATTTGTCTTTCTCTGACTAATTTCACTTAGCATATAATACCCTCTAGTTCCATCCACATAGTTGCAAATGGCAAGATTTCATTCTTTTTGATTGCCAAGTTACACTCTATTGTGCGTGTGTGTATATATATATATATACACATATATGTATGTATACATATACATATATATGTGTGTATATATATATATATATACACACATATATACATACACACACACACACACACACACACACACCCCCACATCTTCTTTATCCATCATCTGTTGATGGACATTTGGGCTCTTTCCATACTCTGGCTATTGTCGATAGTGCTGCTAGAAACATGGGGGTGAATGTGTCCCTTCGAAACAGCACACCTGTATCCCTTGGATAAATACCTAGTAGTGCAATTGCTGGGTCACAGGGTAGTTCTAGTTTTAATTTTTTGAGGAACCTCCATACTGTTTTCCAGAGTGGCTGCACCAGCTTGCATTTCCACCAGCAGTGCAAAAGAGATCCTCATATGACTTCACTCATATGAAGACTTGAAGATACAAAACAGATGAACATAAGGGAAGGGAAGCAAAAATAATATAAAAACAGGGAGGGGGACAAAACATAAGAGACTCAAAATATAGAGAACAAACAGAGGGTGACTGGACAGGTTGTGGGAGAGGGGATGATCTAAAATGGGTAAGGGGTTTAAGGAATCTACTCCTGAAAACACTGTTGCACTATGTGCTAACTTGGCTATAAAATTTATAAAAAATAAATAGATTATAGGAAAAAAAAGAATCATGTATACGAACTGTTAAGAAAGTACAAAGAAAATAAGAAAGGCATGTCGCCATCTGGTAGAAAATATTTGCTACACACAGAGCTGACAGAGAATTTGTATCCAGAATATATAAAGAATTCCTATAAACTAATAATACAAAGATAAACAACCCCATTACAAAGTAGACTGTAGACTTGAATGGACATGTCACCTACACACAAAGGTATGAGGACACAATATAACACAGAAATAGCATAGAAGTATGTAAATAGGTGTTCAAAACCATTATCAGAGAATTATAAGTTAAAAGGACGAAATACCACTATTTCAAACCCACTGAAAGAGCTAAAATTAAAATGACGGACAATACCTACTGAGCTGAGAATGTGAAGCAAGTGGAATTCTCATGCACTGTTGTTGGCAGAAGGAGAAAATAGTAACTTCAAGAAAAGTGTTTGCCAGTTCCTTACAAATTTATTTTTATTTATTTATTTTAAGAGAGTGAGTGTGAGCAGGGGAAAGAGGGGGAGGGAGAGGGAGAGGGAGAGGGAGGGAGGGAGGGAGGGAGAGAGAGAGAGAGAGAGGGAGAGAGAGAGAGAGAGAGGGAGAGGGAGAGGGAGAGGGAGAGGGAGAGGGAGAGGGAGAGGGAGAGGGAGAGGGAGGGAGGGAGAGAGAGAGAGAGAGAGAGAGAGAGAGAGAATCCCAAGTAGGTTCTGCACTCAGTACAGAGCCTGATGTGGGGACTGATCTCACAAATCGTGAGATCATGACCTGAGCAGAAACCAAGAGTCAAATGCTTAAGTGACTAAACCACTCAGGCACCCCACTTTCTTAAAAATTTAAATACGCACATACCTGTATCTAATAGTTCCATTGTTATATATGTAACCAAAATAAATGAAAATGTATGCCCATAAAAATACTTGTATATTTATAGGGGCTCTATTCACAATAACCAAAAATTAGAAAAATCTCAATGTCCCTACGCAAGAGAATAAGTTTATTTTAATTTATCCACATAATGGAATATTACCCATTATGAAAAGCATAAACTACTGAAACACACAACAACATGGATTAGTATTAAAACACTGCCTTGTGTAAAACCAGAAAGAAAACAGTGGCCCTAGTGTATGATTCCACTTACAGAATTCTCAAGAACAGGCACGACTAGGCTGTGTGATGGGATCAGGTTGCTGGTTGCAAGGTGGACATGGGAACTGACTAGAATCAGCATGGGAGAATTTTGTTGGCGATGAAAGCGATGTGACGTGTATTTATCAAAATTCAGGAAAATGAACGCTTAAAATTTGTAAATGTCACATGATGTAAATTCTGCTTCACCAAATAGAATCAAGCTGTGGTAGAAAAATTTTACAAAGCAAATAATTCTTTAAAATTAACATTTCTTTGGAACGTGTTTTCCTCCTGATATTTGTATATGAGCGGGATCGTCTAAAGTTCATCATATATATTTTGAAGGAGATAACGAAGTCAGTCTTTGAAAAGGAAAAAAAAAAGCCCTCCAGTACTGAAACTGTACTGTGCTGACAATGCCCCCCGTCTGGAGGCAGCTCCCCCATCGGCTCGTGAAGACTGCGCCCACTTCCATCGCGCTTCTGCTCCTGATTCCACCTCTTACTTGCCACAGCACACATACTGGCAATGCAGGCTAAGGGGCCATGTGACTGTGCCTGTATAATTCATCAAATGCCCCCTCCTCCTCCCCAAGAGAGCAGTTTTGCTTTGTTTTGCTCTAAGCCTTTCACGATTCTAGATGAGGAATAAATATTTTCTGGACTGCCTGGAAAAACTCTCATTACTGCAATGCCTGATCGTCTGTGGCTATTCCTGCCTCACATAATAAATGTCCTCAGCTACAGACTGAAGAGCTAGCGTGTGATAAAATGTAGTCTTATTTCGCTTTATTGATGTATAACTGGGGCTTTTTTTTATTGGAATGGGCGAGTTTTATTTTTTTTATTCTTTTTTTTTAATATGACATTTATTGTCAAATTGGTTTCCATACAACACCCGGTACTCATCCCAACAGGCGTAGGGCTTTGCTTTTTAACTCTGTAATGCCAGTATACACGGGGTATGCCTGCACCTAATGAGTATCACCTCTCTTGCAGAAGACACAGCAAGTGAACACCCTGGAGTGAGAGCCACTCCGTTTTTGCTTCTCTCTGATCTCACTCCACAAACACTAAACCCTAATTTCAAATCGAAGTGCCACCATTCATTCTATGTTAAGTTTTTAGGTTCCCCTTAAATGTTTAATAAACAAACTATTAAGACATTTCCACTGGAAGTTGTTTTCACCCTATGATCTGCCTGGATTTAAAATCAGGCAATCACACTGGCAAGTAGAATTATAGCTCTTTTGAATCCAGCGTTCATCACTATGTGCCTACAAATTCTGTGTTTCAGTACAGCTCTCTCGTCCCACCTCTGAGAGGTGGTCACATAATTGGTGAAGAGAAAACAGGTGTGGGAGCCTGAATCTGAGACACATGTGGGCGGCTCTTTGGAATGATGTATCTTCTAGAAACAACTCTACCATTACGAGAGGATATAAACAAGAACAAGACTTACTGAATAAAAAGTAGAAAGACAGGAAGAGATTTAAGAAAATCTAGTTAGGGTTTATGAACAGGAAGGCGAATAAAAGAGGAACAGACCCAGACACTCTTCCACAGGTCCAAGCGGAAAACCAGAAATACGCTGATGTCAGTACATAAGGCAGGAAAGGTCTCCAAAAAAAAAAAAAAAAAAAAAGGCAACATTACTAATGGACTTTCAAAAGGAGCTAAAAATACTGGGGGTTACTGACTTCTGGCAAAAGAAAGTGACATGCAGATTAAATGTTCTTCCTCTATTCAGGGAGGGTGGGATGAGTGAACAGCATGCTTTTTTTTTCTTTTTGAACAACATGAGGAAATATCATTTACTACCATACTATCTGCACGGTAGTAAATTCCATTGAATAAATGTTCACTTGAAAAAGATAGGAAGCTTTGAATTATGTCACATTACTTTTATGAATCCAAAATAGAAACTTCTTGGGAAATTTTAGAAAATCTAATAATATCCCCATTTATTTCTCGATTCCACAATTCAAGATCAGAAGAAAACTTTTAAGACCATGCCATCACCATTGCTCACAGTTCTGACCGTATAACATTAGTCACCATATACAGTGACAAGCCAGGCTCTCTCTGACATAGGGAAATGAGGCTCTTTCCCAAACCTAGAGATAGTATTATTTCAGAATGCTTGATATTATTCATCTTGGCAACTAAAGAAAAAAAATATGCTAGATAAATAAGGGGCTAAAAGGAGGTGAACATTTTACTAGAGAATTCAAAAATTTCCTTAGTCACCAAGTCTTTAGAAACTATCCCCTACATAGAGTGAGCATCTTCTCTTGAACACTGTCTATATTCATTACTTTCTTTAACCAAACCACAGTAGTTTTAATTATCTGTATGTGACATCCCGCATGGGCAAAATCGATACTGCTACTGATCCTCCATGAACAGGACAAGCAACACCAAGAGGAGATTCACACATAAACACCACTGTAATTGCCTTTCCTTTTTTTTTCTTTAAAGCTTTTAACATTTATTTATTTATTTGAAAGAAAGAGAAGGAGGAAGAGAGGGAGGGAGGGGCGGAGAGAGAGGGAGACAAAGAATTCGAAGCAGGCTCCAGGCTCTGAGCTGTCAGCACAGAGCCCAACATGGGGCTTGAACCCACAAACCGTGAGATCAGGACCTGAGAGCTGAAATCAAGAGTCAGATGCTTAACTGACTGAGCCAACCAGGCGTCCCATGAACTTTATCCAAACACCCTCCACATGCCTAAATCCACTCACATTCCAAAAATGCAAATCTGTATGTCATTCTCCTGTTTAAAACCTTCAGAGCCTCTTAACGTCTTCAAGATAAATTTAAACTTCACACCATGCCATAGAGGGATTCTCATGATGTGCTTTTTTGCCCACTTTCCTGGCCTCATCTGTTGACTGTCCCCACAGTCACCCAGGTGTCTCCTTTCATGGTAATAAGCTTGCTGTTCCCTACACACACCATGCTGTCACATACCTTAGTACTTTTCCTGAAGGGCCCCTCTCACTGGAGTACGAAACCCAACCCCACCTCCAATACCCCAGCCAGGCTGATGTCTCCTTTGCTTTAACACTCTGCTCAAGCATCTCTTCTCCTTCGGAGAGTTTCCTTCCTAACACTCTCTCCTCAAAAATATGCCACCTCCCACCCCTTTCCCTTCATCTCTCTGCTTTCTACCACAAAGTTATTAGGTTTATGTAGGTTTATATTTCTGCTCTGTACTTTCACAGCACTTCATGCACAACTCTTGTTCAGCACTCACACCACACCGGCATCTTTTATTTTCTCTCCTCTTTCTCCGCTAGACCTCTTTGAAGCAAGGTCTATACTAGTTTAATTTTTTACCAGTAGTGCCTAACAGTGTAGCTCATCCATAGAACGTATCTAATACATGCAGGTTAAATGGGGGAAAAATGACTGAAGGGAGAAAGAATTTGTATTCTTTCAAATATTGTACTTGAATGCTTTGTATTGAATGCTTATATGCCCCCCAAATTCGTATGTTGAACCCTAACCAAGATGAATGGTATCTGGAGAGGGTACTTTGGGAATGAGGTTTAGATAAGATCATGAGGGTGAGGCCTTCATGATGGGATGAGTGTCCTGATAAGAAGAGACACCACAGAGCTTGCTCGCCCTCTTCCTGTGCACTGAGGAAAGGTCATGTGAGCACAAAGGAGGCAGGTAGCCACCTACAAACCATGAAGACAACCCTCACCAGGAACTGAATCAGCCTGTACTCTGATCTTGAACTTCCAGCCTCCAGAATGGTGAGATGATGAATGCATATTATCTAAGCCACCCAATCTATGGTATTTTGTTATGGAAGCCTGAGCTCACTCAGAGAGGAAGGAAAGAATAAATAAACAAATGAATGAATAAGTAAAAATATGGACAAGAGAGTCAACTAGTGGATATGCCCCTTGTACACTTTGTAACCGGTGGCTCACGGCTGCGATGACCAGCCACGTGTAGAAATTCAGTCTGTGGTTCTTGTCTCTGCAGGGGTAATTGGCTCTCCTGGGGAGTCACATTATTGACCTTGCACTCATTAGTGCCCCCGAGATCTAATCAGAACTAACAGCACAGACAAAAAAGAGCCATTAAGCTGATGATTGTGTGGGGCAAAGGCCATGAAGATCCCTTCCCTTTACTTGAAAATGTTAACCTCTCCTTTAGGACACATATATGGGGATATTAAGGACATATGTGGAGTCTGCAATATTCATGAAATCTTAAATTATGAAAAATACTCATAACAAGAAAAACTCAAAATTGATTTAAGCAAATAAAAGGAAATACCTCATTACATAGTGGTATCTCTGCTTCCTTGCTTCCTACTTCCCTCCCCATCAAAAGTCCACTCATTCTACCATCACTGAAGAGATTTTTTTTAAACCAGCCTTCTTAAAAATTTCAGCGGCTCTTCATTGCCTTCACAATTCAAACCACACTTTCTGGTATCCATATTTTTGTAAACCAGCACTTAGTATTCTAGCCAAAAAGGAGTTAACAGCAAGCCCTCTCTTACCTCTTCTCCTTTGCATATGCTTTTCTTTCTACTTGTCACACCGCTCCACCCCCAACCACATTTCCCCCTACTCATCCTCCAGCTCTTAGCTAATGTATCATTTTGCCCAGGAAGTTCTGATTCCCCAAAGCTAGGTACTTACAACACACCCTCTAGTTCCCTCTAGAAAACTGTAATCACACGGAGTTTATTTGCTCATTTCACCTATAGACAAGAAGCTCCTGGAGGGCAGAAACTCTGGTATTCTCTATGCCAGCCACATGACTGGCAAATAGCAGGTGCTCCTTAAATAATTCTTGTTAAATGAGTAAATTAATGGGGATGCTCTAGAACTTGTGAATAGTCATAAGTCCAAGGACAACTCTGCATTTTTATGTTATTTTATGGTTGACTACGTGCCTTCAAAACTCAGTATCTCACTGAAGTTTCAAACAATTCAGTAAAGCAGGGCAGGCGCTAATCAAACACTGTTGATTATTCACTCTAGAGCCACGTCTTCTCTGTTCCATGTTGGGAAAGCCTCAGTTTTCTTCTGAAGTCCGCTCCTCTCCCAAGGAGCTAGGACTAATCCTGACTAGTGGGAGGTGACTGTGGTGGTTGTGTTGGCCTGCTTCCCCAGAAACAGGGTGTTGGGCAAGGCTTACGTGTGATCACGTCAGTGGGAGGTGTGACGCCAGGGCATAAAGGGTGAAGGAGGAGGGAAGGGACGCAAGGAAGAATGGGAAGTAACTAAAAGTTGATGCTTTTCCATGGTGGCCACCATTTCACAAAGAGACACGGAGTTACTGAGGCACTCCAGATGTCTCCAGACAAGCTACATCAAAAACCCACACTTCCAGAACATGCCCTCGCAGGCGGAACAGAGAAGCACTCATCTACATTCTCCCAGTCTCTGTCTCCCACCGCAAAGAGTTTGGCCCGTAAGGAGTAACTGCGGGCATGGTGCTTCACCGAAGCGCACACATGGTGGGAGAAGCCAGAGACTCAGCAAAATGGCATGGGCTTACATGGACTGGCCAGGCTGCTGCTGTAGCTGTGAACACCCAAGGGCCCAGGAGGCAAGAGAATAGGAGGACCAACATAAAACAAGGCAGCTACAGTGGTACTTGCAGGGATTAGTTTCAGGGCTCGAATGCAGCAAGTCTGCTGCTAGAAGAGGAGTGGCATGGCAAAAGTTTTTAGAGACATTCTTTTCTTTTTTATGTAAATCCAAGTTAAGTTAGTTAACATATAGTGTAATAATGATTTCAGGAACAGAATTTACTGATTCGTCACTTACACATAACACCCAGTGCTCATTCCAAGTGCCCTCCTTAATGCCCATGACCCATTTAGCCCATTCCTCCACCCACCTCCCCTCCAGCAACCCTCAGTTTGTTCTCTGTACTTGAGAGTCTCTTATGGTTTGTCTCCCTCTTTGTTTTTGTATTATTTTTGCTTCCCGTCCCTTATATTCATCTGTTTTGTATCTTAAACTCTACATATGAGTGAAGCCCCAAGCTATTTGTCTTTCTTTGACTTATTTTGCTTACCATAATACTCTCTAGTTTCATCCACGTTGTTGCAAATGGCAAGATTACATTCTTTTTGATCACTGAGTAATACTCCATTGTATGTGTATGTGCGTGTGTGTGTGTGTGTGTATATATATATATATATGTATACATATATATACACATATATATATACATATATATATACGTATACATATATATATACATACACATCTTCTTTATCCGTTCATCAGTCGATGGACATTTAGGCTCTTTCCATACTGTGACGGTTGTCAGTAGTGCTGCTACAAATATTGGGGGTGCATATGCCCCTTTGAAACAGCACAAAGATACTAGGAAAATGTACTGTATTTCATTGATTGGACAACTCGGGATGCATCTGACAATAAACAGCTTGTCACAATCTAACTGGCAGTGCTATTTCTTTTGTGGTGGTGTATAAAGTAATGGTGCGACTCACAGCCCGTGACGACTTAGAATCTGTGGACTCCTTCAGTCACCTGTGTATGATTCTGTGAGACTAGGAACTGCCGCAACCCTCTTACATCCATGACAGGAGACCATCTGACAGTCTGAGGATGCAGAATGGAAAGGGGGGAAGAACCTGAGTCTTTTCAGTGAGGTCTTCTCCCCATCTGACAGATTAAGAAACTGAGAACAAAGAGCTGATGGGACTTTTAAAGGGTCACGTGGGGAGTTCAACAATGGAGCTGACGCTTTAACTCACGTCCTTGGTGTTCCTTCCTGTACAACTACAGCACAATTTTCAGTGCCCTTCACAGCTGGCCCGCTTACTGCCCTAACCGCTAATCTCTTCCCATGTGTCTTTCCTAGTGTCTAGTTGTTCTTAAACTCGGGGTTTCCTGAAAACAACCTAAACAGGCTTCTCTAGCTTCTAATATTTTGGAAAACTTTTCAAACATTTTAGAAAAGGGGGGGGGAGTAGTGAAGAATGCTAGCCCACTAAAGATTTATCATGGAGAAAGTGCAGAGATCTGGAGTTTTACCTCCAGCCTCTTTTAAAAAACAAACACTGTATATATTTAAGGTACGTATCTCCAGGCTTTTAAGGTTCAGTATATGGACAGCAACACCATCCTTCCTTCAAAACACCTCGGTGCCACTGTCAAAATAAGAGCAGGCTGCATGCGGATGTGATACTCAAGCAACGAAACAACCAGAACACGAGGTACCCGCCCATCAGAAGAGGCTCAGTACGGCCACATCAGCCAGTGTGTGCCCGCTAAACACCGCTCCTCCCCCTGGCTGTATGATCCCCAGTCGGCTCCAAAGCTCATGCTCACAGCTACCCAGTGACTCTTCCCAAGTAACTTGAAGAAGTATACACTGGCTGGCTTCGGCTCATATTATTTGCACCTGCAAGCATTTCAGCCCAGGTAAATTACTAAATGTCAGCAGAAGTTTGAAAAATCAGAAAACAATGTCTATAATAATTCAGGGCCTGATTACTCTGAGATGGGGAGAACGATTTATCCCTAATTTTTCCAATATGGCCAAGCATGAGAATAAAAACCCTAATAATCCAGAGAAATCTATTGATGAAGCAATGTAATGACTTAGTAGATTACTGCCTAAAAGAGTTTTTTAAGCCCCCGAGGGCATATGAGCACACAACAGAAACAAGGCAGCTGGTTTCTGCATGTGGGTGCCTCCAGCATTTGTGAATCTGCAGCTGGCTGTGAGTAATCTGGGTTTCATTTCCCATCTTCACCAGAAGAGCTGTATGGCTTGAGGTTCCCAAAGTCACCCTGTAGCAGCAAATGCAATAAGGCAATATCCCCAACATGCCAATCATCCCCATCTCAAGCTAGCAAACATGGTCTTTCTTCTCTTTGTACCTAGCATCATGTGACCCTCCTCTGGTGCCTCCCCTTGATGGGAAGAGGGAAACTGCATATATTTAGGGATCCACTTCCAATAAATGGCTCAGGATGGAAATTAAGCCAATGGTTTGTTGTCTGAAAACTCCAAGAAAGCCCGGTGCAGAGAACCTAGAGCATTCAACAGTCTTCTCTTTTCCTGTTGTCCTTCTCTCCTAACTGGAGACCCAGAACAGCGGTGTGGCAGAGGCACCCCCACCATCCCACCTTTCTCCCAGTTCTCCAATGGCATAGAATTAAGTACATATGTGTAAATGTGTGCCAGGGGTGCTACAAGCTACCTGCTGGAAAGTTCATGAAATCTGATCTTCTTAGGAGAGAAACTGCAGGTGTTTAGTTCATTATGTTCTAAGCAGGACCAAGGGGGAAAGAGTGAGAAGATGACAGCGATGGTAAGTGCACTCAGGGTCCTTTGCTGTGTGGGTGCTGCCAAGTGAAGAAATATATTAGCCTTGCTTTTCTACTAGCTCCTCGCGAAGTAATCACTTAAATGGGTTCTCAGAGTTCAGGGGAATTGGGAGACCGGCATTAATTAAAGAAATATCGTGAATTTTCTTCCAAGGCACTCCAATAGCTTTGCGGACATTATTACATTTCCCAGCTTCCCAGGTCCCAGGGCTTCCACCCCAAAAATATGTCAGCCTCGTGAGGGAGCAAATCTTCCCTTACAAACAAGAACAAAGCAAAGCAGAGGATTTGAGACTGACTGGGTATGGTTCCTGCCACTTCTGTAGCCCAGGATTCTGAAATGCTAGTCCATCCATGAACATTTCAGGGGTTTAGAGTTCTTCTTTTAGGAATATAAAAGGGAGATGGCAGTGTTGACCCCCAAACTCCCTCTCTAAAAGGGAAACATTTGGAGGTCAACCTACATGCCAGTCTCCTCTTTCCCCATGCCTGTTCCCCACAGTTCTGCACACATACACCCTTGGGGAGCTCTGAGCTATTTTGGGCTTCAACCTCATCTGCCTTTCACATTAGGTTCTGCGTTAATTATGACGCTTCAGTGAAAACGAGCCTTCTGACAGTCTCAGGCTTGGAGAATGGAAGGAGGAATAAAGGCAACTCCAATTATAGGCTGTTAGCCCTAATTAATGCCCACCTCCTGTGCTTGGCATTCTAGACACAATCACCCCACTACTGGGGAGAAGAACTGAATTCACTCTGTGGCACAGGGACCAACAATATTAAGCCAGTCACTTGCTGGTCCCCATGGAACATGATCTTTCAGGCAAAGAAGCAATTTATATGCAATAACCAGGAGGAACGCATAATCCTGTGTTTCTCCTTTTAAACTGTCTTTTGACATTCTTGTGGCACATCTTCTTTTAGGGGACAGAGAGTACAGCCTTTTAGAAACCAAAAATCCTTTTCCTTCTTTGGTTCTAGACCTCAAGCCAATCAAACAACCAAACACACAGAAACACATGCAAACACACCTATATATATACGTACGCATATGTATCAGTGTGTGTGTATAAATTAAGTACTCTAATAGGCTCTGCAAGAAATATGAAGCCTACAAAATCGGGTTCCTCCTCTCAGAAATATGTCATAAGCACAAACCTCACACTAAATCAGAATGTTTTCTGGGCAAGTAATACTTCCCTGCTGCTTTCTGAAGGACTTCCGCAATTAATTCTGCAGGGAGTAAATTCAAATGAAGAACGAGGCTGCCATACAGCCCCTGACCAGAACCCTATTTAAAGCATTAAACTGCTCAAGTTTGCAGTGACTTCGGCTCTCTGCCTGTCCTCACGCTCTCTGTCCTCTCTGCGGCTTCCATTCCACCATTCCATTCGAAGCAGTTCCACAGATGGTCACTGAGGGTCGAGCACATGTGGCCCGGGGCCAGGAGTAGAGCAGATACCAAGGGAGCCACAGTCTGGATTCCCTCATTCTGCAACTGCTCTCTTTGAAGTAGCCTTGTCCTCCCCCCAACACTTGCTCTTCACTCACAATTCACCAGCCAGCACTTACCGTGGCTGGAAGTCATCCTGTCTGTTCACATGCTTATTCGATTATCATCTGTCCTGCTAGAAAATAAGTTCCAAGAGGGTACAGCCTTGTCTGGTTTGCCTCTGTATCCTTGGCACTTAGCACAGACCTTAGTATAATGCAAAAACTTATATTTCATAAATGAATGAGTAGAAAATCACGTATCTAATTAATGTGTAAGAGTATCAGAGCTAGGAGAAAAGTTAACACAGCTTAATATGTAACTGATTAATATTTGTTGAGGGGCATCGGGGTGGCTTAGTCGGTTGAGCTTTCAGCTCTTAATTTCGGCTTAGGTCATGATCTCACAGTTGTGAGGTGGAGCCTCTGTCAGGCTCCATGCTGAGCTTAGAGGCTGTTTAAGGCTCTCTCTCTCTCTCTCTCTCTCTCTCTCTCTCCACCCCCCCCCCGCCCCCCCGCTGCCCTGCTGTGCCCCTCTGCTGCTCACACCTTCTCTCTGTATAAAAATTTTAAAAAGGAGGTGGGGGGCACCCGGGTGGCTCAGTAGGTTAAGCGTTTGACTTCGGCTCAGGTCATGATCTCATGGTGGTCCATGGGCTCAAGCTGGGCGTCAGGCTCTGTGCTGACAGCTCGGAGCCTGGAGCCTGTTTCAGATTCTGTCTCTGTCTCTCTGCCCCTACCCTGCTGGCTCGCGCGTGCTCTCTCTCTCTGTCAAAAATAAATAAACATTAAAAACATTTTTTTAATTAAAAAAAAATGTTAATAGAGAAGACACTGCTAAGAACAGTGGATACAAAGATAAATAAGACATTGTCTTTAACTTCAAAGAGATTATAACTTAGTAGGGGCAAAAGACCTGCCCACACACATACACAATTCCATTTTCAGATCTCTTAAAATAATGTACATTAAGACACTGTAGAGCGCGTGGGTGGCTCAGTCGGTTGAGTGACTTTGGCTCAGGTCATCTCATGGTTGACGAGTTCGAGTCCCACATCGGGCTCTGTGCTGACAGCCTGGAACCTGCTTCAGATTCTGTGTCTCCCTCTCTCTCTGCCCCTCCCCCTGTCATTCTCTGTCTCTGTCTCAAAAATAAACAAACATTAAAAAAAATTTAAGACTCTGTAATAGGCACTGTAAGATACAAAACAGTCTAAATCTCAAGTGACATTACTTAAGCAGAGAGACTTACAGCATATATGAAAAGATAATAGTACTGAATGCTAGCTGCTATCAGCCATGTGAATCATAGCCCCCAGAACCACAAAAAGGAATGGTTATCATCACCCCTTTTATTTTTTAATTTTTATGTTTGTTTATTTTTGAGAGATAGAGACACAGAGTCTCTATCACAGAGTTAGCTGGGGAGGGGCAGAGAGAGAGGGAAACAAAACCCGAAGCAGGCTCCAGGCTCTGAGCTGTGAGCACAGAGCCTGATGCGGAGCTCAAACTCACATGACCTGAGCTGAAGTGGGATGCTTTAACCAACTGAGCCACCCAGGTGCCCCTATCATCACCCCCTTTAAATGGCTCAAAGACTTCCTTCTTCTTCCCCCACCGTTGAGGGGCATCCTTGGCCTACAACCAGGAAGAAGGTGTTCCTGAGATAGCTGGGCAAGGAAGTATCCTTGCGCAGGGAATCTCAGGAGTGAGGAGATCATTCATCCCACTCACCTGTACAAAGAAGGCTGTTTTTCACCTTTATGGTCTTCAGAGCACTCAACACACTACCAGTTTGCAATAAATTACAATTAGTAATAACAGCATTGTTATTCTGGGTTTTATTATTAGAGGCATTAATTTTTAATGTTTGCTGTACTCAGATATGTGTGGAAGACTTGAAATGTATTTAGTCACGATAACTTCCAACTTCGAAGCTCTAGTAACAGTCTAGTGGGATATCAGCAAACTACACCTTGCTCTGAGCAGAATGAGGCAGTGAGAAAGAGCAGGAAAGTGAGGGGGAAAGCTCTGAGCTGAGAAAGACTGTATGCTCTGTAGCATCTGAAACCCATTAGGCCTCCACCTGCAGGTCAGGGGTATGTTCTGGAGTCTAAAAGGTCTCTCTCTGGCCCAGCCTGGCAGGGCAGACCCTAAGAACTCCAAGGTAAAAAGGCTCAGAAAGACTTGCTCTGAATTTAGAACATTCTTAAAGGGAGCTGAGAAAGGAACTCTCTGTGTGAGGGGGTACCAGGGCTCTGCTCACACCTCCCCACATTTCCAGGCCACAGGCCTCCTTGGGGCTCTGAAAGCTGGTGATTCCTACCAGTTCCAGCTCAGGCTGCCAAATCACCCTCCCCTGCTTCCTTCCGCAGGCCCGACTAGGCTGGATACAGAGATACAAGATGGCGGCAGGGGTGAGCAGCTCCTGTCCAGGTTCCACCCTGACTCCCGCTGTGGTCTTGGACATCAGGTCTTTCTGTTTAAATGACGCCTTCTCAACCCTGCCCTAAAGACACCGGCCCCAAACTCCTGATGAAGGTAATTTACCCTATGCAGAAGCTGCCTTCGCATTTTCATAAATTAGACTGGGATATACCAAAGTCAGCCTTCAGACCTGGGGCTTGGCCAAAATCTCTTCTTCTGTTTGATTATGGCCATTGGAAGGCTAAATAGGCAAAGGCCCGCTTCAACATAATTTCCAGGACCCATGAAAGTATGTGTGATCACTGAGTGTGTGATCACCTAGTTCACCAGCTTTTCTATTCACGATTATTCCTTTAAAGAAAAAAAAAGCCATGTCATTCGAATTTATTGTTAATATCTGGGTATTCACTTTCAAATATATGAAAGCATTGCACACGGACTTTGAAATGAACATCTCCTTATATGCTTTATGTGTTGAAACTCTATCAGTCAGTTATGGTTTAAATATACATTTATTAATGCAAGGCTAAAATGCCTCAAAAATTAATGGTGATTGTGAAAGCTGTTAATTTTAAGAACAAAACTAATTATTTAGAACTTTCAAATTGCTAAATAAATGGGGAAATGAGAAAATTAATGGGGAGTTAATATGAGTGTGTTATGTAGACAGTTTTAGGAAGAGCACTACATCCTTTGGCAACTACACATGTTTATTACAATATAAATAACCATTCAAGGCAGAGTAATAGAGATTAAATAAAATCTTATTTCTAATCTTTGATTTTTTACAAATGTGGCATTTATAACATTAAACAAAATAATCTTGAAGAAATGTATCAGCTATTTACCTTTAAAGCCACACTTCCCACTAGTCCACTCACCTAAGCTGAGCATGAGTGTAGTTATACAGCCTGGTGGTGGCTTCATTTAACATTAGATCAACATGTGCATTCTACGCACCTCCTGGGCTTCTCTCGCTGACCTCCCCTCTCAGCAAGAACAAGTAACGACTTCCTAGGAAAGTCTACATAAAGAGCCTGAAACAATGGACTAGTAAATGATCTCTCCAGTAGTAAGTTTCTGTTACCTCTTTAAGTTAGAAGTACCGTTGTCTGCCTCCATCATGCTCTGCACACCCAGCCTATGGTTATGCCTTTCCAGCACAGGTGGTCCCACCCCATGACATCGGAAAGAGCACAGACAGTGCCTTCTCTCTCATGCTTCTGTCCAGAGGTTCCAGGACCTCCCTCCTTGCTCCTGCCCAGCTCGGGAGCCCAGGGTTCTCCCCACTGGTATCTCTTCTTCCCTAGGACAGGCTGCCCACCAACACAACAGACAGATGCATTCTTGTGCCTGAGGGGAAGACCCACAAGTCTGTATTTGTCTAGAGTAGGACATATTTTACGTTTTTACTGACCTCTAGGGTTGAAAAGCTTTGAACTTGGAGAGCTCAAGTGTCTTCGTTTCACTGAGTCAGCATTAAAAGAAAAGCTAATTCCTCTACATCTTGAGTCCACACACGACCAGGAAGATAAGCAGGCATTGACTCCAGCTCTCTCAGACAGGGCTGCAGTGCTCCACAGACACACGTAGGTGACCCAACCCACTTGTGCCTCCCATCACGGCTACCTCCTTAGACATGTTACAACTTGCCACGGCAAAGCATTGCCTGTGCAACCTAGCGCAGTAAACATGCCAGCATAATTAATGTCTTAACAACTTATTACAATCCTCAGATAATTAATCACAAAAGCTAAACATGCTGTCTCACCCTCCTAATGTGCTAATGCTCTAATTATTATGCCTCAATTAAGAGGAAGTCAATGCTCCTTGCTTAGAAGTGCATGCTAAATAAGGGCTCATGTGTGGCTCCAGCAAACAGTGGCATGTGTAGGGAGGGAAGAGGAGAGACCTCTTTAATGAAGCTTTAGCAGCAGCTTCAGGCAAGAAATCGACTGCCCCCTTTTCCTGAATTTCATCCTTGGATGAATGCTCAATTCTAAGAATCTACCAGGGCTCAGGGATGTCTCCCAGAGCTGGGCGGGGGGGGGGGGGGGTGCTCTTCCAAGTGAAGGTGTGCATATGTGCTGGCACATGTGTGTGTGTTACCTGTGACTGTAGACAGCACTAATTCCCTTTAAGAGATTCATGTGTGAGTGTAGACCACGTGGCTGGCTACCTCCTGGAAAACCCAGGACACAGTGTGCTGGTCACTGGGGGAAGGGGCTCAAAGAGTGAAGGGTCTCCCTCTAAATTAGATCTTTCACTTGCCTCCAAATTGTCTTGAATAGTGGTTTCCCTTTTTTAAAATGTATTTTAAGCTTATTTGAAATAGATTCTACATTGTTATTTAGGACATACACATACACATCCATAAATACACAACACTAAAACAAAGTTTCCCAAAATAAAACCATCATTCATGAAGACACTTTGATATTTTATTGTCTGTTTTATTCCAATTTTTAAAAATGCTGGTTGCAGCCCACTAAATTGATCTCATAACCCACTACTATATCTCAATCCAGAGGATGAAAAACACTGGTCTAGAAGCTGAAGAGCTCACAAGGAGACTCTCCTTTTTCTAGGCCTCTCAGCTGACTCTGAGACTGGGATCTCACTTCCTAGTCCTAAGGGTCATTTATCAACCAATTGACAAAAACTGACTAAGCAGTCACATATCTCTCACCTCCTGGAGCTTCATCCATCTGCCTCCTTTTCTGGCTATTTAGAATTCAGAATGACCAATCAGTCTTGAAGCCTAACTACACACGTGCGTGTGCATGTGTACACACACACACACACACACACACACACACACATTCCACAAGGTTTCAAGATAATAAATAGTAACTTAAAAAAATGGTTTCGGACCAAAAGTTTTAGAGGACTCACTTAGTGTAAATAGAACTTTTGAACCACTTTGAATATTAGAACTAAGAGAAGCTAGAGATCACTCCAGCCCTTGCTTAGAGCCATTTTATTTTTATATTTTTCATTTACCATGGCTGGAAAGTTCTCTCGTTAATACCATACCATGTGGATTACACCGGGGTGCAGTCTGGTATGAAGAGGACAGCATACCTTCTACTGTGAGAGCCTGGTCTAGCCAGTGCACCTGCACTACCCTGACTCCACTCCACTTGTGTCTGGTCCCTGGATTCTGCACGCGCACGCACACACACACACACCCTATGGCTGTGACATGCCTGTTGGATAGGAATACTAAGACTCCACAATCCTATAGCAATTCATAATTAGAAGACAACTTGTATTCCTTTTGTGCTAGACACTACTTCTTGAACTTTGGGAAATGCTGAGAAGCATCAGACACAGCTTCAGCTCTTTAACAGTTTACAAACTTGTTGGGAAGAAGAGACATAAAAGCATGAAAAAGGAAAAGCTCTTAGCTCAGAGCAGTATTTGATAAATGGCCCATAAATGATATTTGTTTAGAAGACAGAGAGATTTCTGAAGTGTTCGATGAAGTCTTGCTAGAGTAGTGGCAGCTGGAGCTGGCCCTTGAAGGACAGATACTCACCTTGCAGATCTATAAATCTGGAGTCATCCCTGTTTATTCTTTTATACTCCCATCCAAATTCTATCAGCTCTACCTACAAAATACATACAGAACCTGACTACTACTTCTTGTATCCATCACTATCTCTTGGCCAAACCCATCATCTCCCACCTGGATAACTGTAATTGCCTCCTAATTAGTTTCCCCACTTTCGGGTTTGCCCCCACTACAGACTATTTTCCACACAGTAGTTAGGAAGGTCCAATTAAAACTTAAGTCAGACATGTCACTCTTCGGGCTTCTTGTCTCACTGCCTTCATTTACTACTACTTTCCTTCAACACGCCCCCCCACCCCTTCACTCCATTTCAATCACACAGAGGCTCTTAATATTCTCCAAACATACCTGGTATACTCACTGAATTCTCAGGTGACTGTCGGGCTCACCCTTACCTCCTTCAGGTCATTGTTCAAATGGCATCTTCTCAGCGAAACATTCCCAGAACATCCTAATTAACATTGCAGCCCTCTCCCCCATGACTCTCTAATACCCACCTGTTATCTTTCTCTGTAACTCTTATCACCTATTATTGTCATCACTGACATCTTACTTGTTAGTAGTGTCTATTTACTTAAATGCAAAGGGGCATAAAGGAAGACATTTTTATATATTTCACAGCACCCAGACAGTACCTGCCACATAACTGGGGTGGCTGGGAAACTGGGGCAGGAGAATGGTGTGAATAAAATCACAAAGGTGGGAAACCACCTAGTGTGGTGGGAGGGGAGGCAGTGGGGAGGCTCGCCTCACAGGAGTGGGGTTTTGCCTACAGGAAAGTGGGATTGAAACTGAAAAGGTGAGGATGAGAGAGCCCTGTCTTCTAGACTATGAGGACACTCCCATCCCCATCTAGCACCCCCTGCCACAGCCACAGAAGGCTGATGCCACTCTTAACATCTATTAAAAACTCCAACCTTTTTGTCAGGAGGAACCATTTTCATTTATCTGAAGTCTTAGGTCATGTTCTAACTTGGAACATCCTGTGAACACAAATAACAAAGAAGGCTTCCCTGGACAACATATGAACCCCTGCTTCGTTGGCAGAAAATTAAAAAATGGCTTTATGGGAAGCCTGGGTGGCTCAGTCGGTTGAGCATCCGACTTTGGCTCAGGTCATGATCTCATGGTTCCTGAATTTGGGCCCCGTATCAGGCTCTGTGCTAATAGCTCAGAGCCTGGGACCTGCTTCAGATTCTGTGTGTCCCTCTCTCTCTGCCCCTCCCCCACACGCACTCTGTCTCTCTCTGCCTCTCAGAAATAAAGAAAATTAAAAAATTTTTTAAAATATGGCTTTAATTTTAAGGAAGTGGATCATGAGACAGACAAACCACTGTGCCATTCATGTAAGTGTTTTCCCAGAATTCAGCATGCTCCCCAGGAGAACTGCTGTGAGAAATAGAGACGTCTTTGGACTTTGATGCAGTCTGTTGGATGTGTAGATGCAGAGGCCATGGAAGTGAGAGAAAGCTTTCAGTCATGGGGTCTGGAGAATGGGGTGGAGTCTTCCTTGAGCTTAGGGCCAGAGCCTTCTCCACCCTGTCACTGGCCTGAATAGATTCACTTAAGCCATATGAGAAAAGCAAGATTTAGTTCACCCAGTGAGTTTATGCATGTGTATGTGTAAGTCACCAATAAAATAAATCAAGAACTAGTTATGTAAAACAGGAGCTCTAGAATGACAAGGAAGATGCTGCTCCCAGGATCTCATGAGAGCAAACTGTCTTTCCAAATGTTTGGCCCCAGGCTCTCTGATTGGCAAAGAAGAAGGGAAAATAGTGAACACATGAGGGCAGGAGACTTGACCAGAAGCTGTCCCTTGCTTGGATTCTTGTTCTCTCATTTACTAGTTACATACTATATGGCAAGTCAGGAGACATCTCTGAGCTTAAGCTTCCTTCCACCAGAGGTCTAAGGGGGTAGTGGTTTCAGCCTCACAAAATTACCATGAGATTCACATGAGGCAGCGTCTATGGATGTACTTTGAAAGGTGCTATATCAGTTTGTTATTGCCAAAAACAAAAAAAGTGTGCTGCCTAGAAAAACAGCCCTAAACTCAGTGGCTTAAAGAATTAATTTCTCCTCCCTCTTGTGTGGGTTGTCTGAACCAGTGGGGCTTCTCTGAGCAGCTTTCCTAATTTCAGCAGGCTTCACTCACACGTCTTTTTTTATTATCATTTAAATCCAAGTTACTTAACATATAGTGTAATAATGATTTCAGGAATATAACTTAATGTGTCATCACTTATATATAACACCTAGTGCTCAACCCAACAAGTGCCCTCCTTAATGGTCATTGCCCATTTAGCCCATCCCCTTCAGCCACCTCCCCTCCAGAAACCCTCAGTTCACTGTATTTAAGAATCTCTTATGGTTTGTCTCCTTCTCTGTTTTCATCTTATTTTTGCTTCCCTTCCCTTATGTTTATCTGTTTTGTAGCTTAAATTCCACATGTGAGTGAAATCATATGGTATTTGTCTTTCTCTGACTGACTTATTTCGCTTAGCATAATACACTCTAGTTCCATCCACGTTGTTGCAAATGGCAAGATCTCATTCTTTTAGATCTCCAAGTAGTGTTCCATTGTGTGTGTGTGTGTGTGTGTGTGTGTGTGTGTGTGTGTGTGTGTATACACCACATCTTTATATGATGGATTTATATGATTTTTTGATGGACATTTGGGCTCTTTCCATGATTTGGCTATTGTTGCTAATACTGCCATAAATATTGGGGTGCATGTGCCCCTTTGAATCAGCATTTTTGTATTCTTTGGATAAATATCTAGTAGTGCATAAGGTATTTAAGGTAGTCATAAGGTATTTCTATTTTTAATTGGTTGAGGAACCTCTGAACTGTTTTCCAGAGTGGCTGCACCAGTTTGCATTCTCACCAACAGTGCAGAAGTGTTCCTTCCCCTTTCACTGCATCCTTGCCAACATCTGTTGTTTCCTGAGTTGTTAATTTTAGCCACTCTGACAGGTGTGAGGTGGTTTTTCATTGTGGTTTTGATTTGTATTTCAATGATGATGAGTGATGGTGAGCATCTTTTCATGTGTCTGTTAGCCATCTGGATATCTTCTTTGGAAAAGTGTCTATTCATGCCTTTTTCCCATTTCTTCACTGGATTATTTGTTTTTTGGGTGTTGAATTTGATAATTTCTTTATAGATTTTGGATACTAACCCCTTTCACATGTCTTGTGGTCAGATTGGAGTTGACTGGTCCAGGCAGGGCTCAGAGAGGCAGACCATCTCTGGTCCATCTGTTCCTCATCCTCCTCCTGAAATCAGCAGGCTAGCCCAGGCATGTTCTTCCCAGGACCATGGGATAGGCATAATAGGGCAAGCCAGTCACACAAGAGCTTCTCAAGCCTTGGATCACATGATGCCTTCTAACATTCCATCGGCCAAAACAAGTCACATTGGTGAACCTGAAGTAAGGGGTGAAGGGCATGATCTGCCTCTGTGGTGGGTGAAACTGGAATGTTCCAAGGCAAAGGGCACGGATGCAGGGAAGAGTAAAGAGTTAGGATTGTTAGTACACTCTTCTATAAATATTTTTTTTAATGTAAGACATTATCGTCAACATGTTCTGGAGAACTAGGGAAGGAACAGGAGTCTTTTTGGTTTCTCCATGTTGGACTCTTCCAAATTCCAATGGATCATTCTTTTCTGCCATCAGATCCAACTCTCCAGTTGGTCAAGTCCAGGGAAACTATTCATTATCAGCCATCACAGAAGGCAGGACACTCTGCTGGTGAAGAAGCCAGGCTTGGTGGTCAGACAGACCAGGATTTAAGTCACTGATCTGCCATTGCTACACGATATAGGGTAAGTTGTTTAACTGCCCTAAGTCTTAGTTTCTTTATTCTTTTTATTATTATTATTATTATTATTTCCTTGGTTATCTTATCCACGCTCATGGCTTTAAACATCATCCATATGCTGATGATACTAAAATGTATATTTATAATGTGAACTTCTTCCCTAACTCCGTATTTGTACATCTCCTATTCCACATCTAAACTTGAGTATCTCACCAGCACCTAGAACTGAACATATGTAGAATAGAGCTGCTAATATCTCCCCTACACCTGTTTCTCCCATCCTCTTTTCTGAGCTAATTACCTGGCATCTTCATTCTTCCAACTGATTAGGTCTAAACCCTTATTATCATCATCTTTCTTTTATACCCCATATCCAATGTGCAGGGAAATCCTGTTGGCTCTACCTTTAAAACATATCCTTAACCTAAACTCTTTTTTTTTTTTTTTTTTTTAGAGACAGAGACAGAATGCAGGTGGGTTAGGGGCAGAGAGAGGGAGACACAGAATCTGAAGCAGGCTCCAGGCTCTGAGCTGTCAGCACAGAACCCGACGTGGGGCTTGAACCCACAAGCTGTAAGATCATGACCTGAGCCAAAGTCAGATGCTCAACCGACTGAGCCACCCAGGCACCCCTAAACTCTTTTTTACCAAGTCCAATTCTAGAACCCTTGTCCAAGCCACCATCATCTCATGCAGACAACTGTGTGAGTTTCCCAATTCTCTCTCTGCCCCACACACCTTCAGTGAAGCCATTAGCCAGTGAGTCAGACTGCATCTTTTACTTGCTCAAACTATCGGATGGTTTCCCATCTCACTCACTGTAAATGCCAGATTCCTTATGGGGTACCTATAAGGCATCATGATCTCACCTCCCAGCATCTGCTCTCTGCTCATTCCCATGATAGCCAAGGGCCTCCTTGCTGTTCTCTGGGGCTTTGCACTTTAGGCTTCCTGTCTCTGCAATATTCTTTTCCCCAAGTACTTACATGGCTTACTCCTTTCCCCTTTCAGGTCTGTACTCAACATTCACCTTCTCTCTGAAGCCTTCCTGGCCATCCTGTCCTTCCCTACCCTGTTTTTTCCCTTAAACCTTATCACCGATTCACACACTGATTATTTTACTTATTTATTTTGCTTATTATCTGTTTCAACTACCAGAAGGTAAGGTCAATATGAGTAGTATTTTTGTCCATAATATACATTATTGTACTCTCTGGACCTAGGACATTTCCAGGCACATAACAGGTGTTCAATACAGATTTGTTGAATAAATGAGAACAGGAATATTATACAGATGAAATGAAATAATATGTGTAACTTAGCATAATACCTAATGCACAGTTAGCATAGAAGAAATGAACAGTTCAATATAAACAGCAAAGAGAATGCAAAGTCCTGGGATTCTGAGGTTTAGATCTGCCTCTAAAAACTGTGATTTTACTAATATTCTCTGATGTGCCTTTTCACTGGGAGCCCACTTAGCTCTCTCTTCCCAGTACCTGAGCAGCTAATGCCCAATATATTTTTATTCAATCCAAGGAAAAGCAGGTGAGTCGAAGGTTGCGGGTGGCTGGCCAGGTTGTTTCCTCTGGTGCTGATCAGAGTCTAAAGAGAGCTGTGTTCTGAGGAGTAAGCACTGGGACTGCATGGGGCCTGACACAGAATGTACTGCAGGATTTTAAATCCAGTGGGCACTGCAGACACTGGGCTTTCACATAGGTAGACAGATGCCTGCCTACTCCACAAGCTCTCTTTCTCCAATCTCCAGGTGTCGTCAGAATAATCCTATTTCCCATGAGTGTAGAAATTCCTTTATATTTATAGTTATCCCAGGAATATTGTTCCTGGGAAAATATTATATACGTCTATAGCATTAATTTCCTCTTAAAGTCACACAGTATGATTCATTCTCCCAACAGGAGATTGACAAATGGGTATTTCTAGATGTGCTTGATGAGGCTCCAGCTTAATTCCCTGTCACTTCACTTAAGAAGAAAGGATGCTGCATCTGTGAATAGCATCTCTCCTCCCAATGATGCATAAAAGTACCAACAGAGATAACTCCAACACCACACTCCCAAATCTGAATTCTTACAAAGGCAACTCTGCTTGGGGGCATGTTTTCATTTCCTGTTACATAATTCAGCTTCTACCTCTAATTTGTCTGGTTATGGCATGTATTCATCAACACAAGATGCATTTATGGAGCATCGACTATGATGCTTTGTGTTGGGGCTCAGGTTGCAGAGCCCAGAGATGATCACAATAAAAGTTCAATACTAATCCTAGAATTAAACAACATGAAACAAACCAAGAAATTTATAACGTGGCCGGTGATTACATGTCTGGTAATGCCACATGGACATTACATGTCTGGTAATGTAATGTGGACATTACATTAGCCACAGACCATGCTGGCAAAAATCCGCAGGGAAGGCTTTATAGAAAGATACTACTTGTCCTTCTGGCTCGAGTCCGGAAGATGGCGGCATAGGAGGACGCTGGGCTCACCGCGCGTCCTGCTGATCACTTAGATTCCACCTACACCTGCCTAAAGAACCCAGAAAACCGCCAGAGGATTAGCAGAACGGAGTCTCCGGAGCCAAGCGCAGACGAGAAGCCCACGGAAGAGGGTAGGAAGGGCTGCAAGATGGTGCGCGCTCCACGGACTGGCGAGAGGGAGCCGGGGCGGAGGGGCGGCTCGCCGGCCAAGCGGAGCCCCCGAGTCTGGCTGGCAAAAGCGGAGGGGCCGGACGGACTGTGTTCCCACAGCAAGCGCGACTTAGCGTCTGGGAGGTCATAAGTTAACAGCTCTGCTCAGAAAGCAGGAAGGCTGGAGGACAAAGGGAGGGAGAGCTGATGAGCCCCCGGACGGCAGAGCTCAGCTTGGCGGGGAACAAAGGCGCTCGCCAGCGCCATCTCCCCCGCCCATCCCCCAGCCAAAATCCCAAAGGGAACCAGTTCCTGCCAGGGAACTTGCTCGCGCAGCGCAAACACCAAACTCTGTGCATCTGCAGAGCCAAACCTCCGGCAGCGGATGTGACTCCCTCCCGCTGCCACAGGGCCCCTCCTGAAGTGGATCACCTAAGGAGAAGCGAGCTAAGCCTGCCCCTCCACCCCCCGTGCACCTTGCCTACCCACCCCAGCTAATACGCCAGATCCCCAGCACCACAAGCCTGGCAGTGTGCAAGTAGCCCAGACGGGCCACGCCACCCCACAGTGAATCCCGCCCCTAGGAGAGGGGAAGAGAAGGCACACACCAGTCTGACTGTGGCCCCAGCGGTGGGCTGGGGGCAGACATCAGGTCGGACTGCGGCCCCGCCCACCAACTCCAGTTATACACCACAGCACGGGGGAAGTGCCCTGCAGGTCCTCACGACTCCAGGGACTATCCAAAATGACCAAACGGAAGAATTCCCCTCAGAAGAATCTCCAGGAAATAACAACAGCGAATGAACTGATCAAAAAGGATTTAAATAATATAACAGAAAGTGAATTTAGAATAATAGTCATAAAATTAATCGCTGGGCTTGAAAACAGTATACAGGACAGCAGAGAATCTCTTGCTACAGAGATCAAGGGACTAAGGACCAGTCACGAGGAGCTGAAAAACGCTTTAAACGAAATGCAAAACAAAATGGAAACCACGACAGCTCGGCTTGAAGAGGCAGAGGGGAGAATAGGCGAACTAGAAGATAAAGTTATGGAGAAAGAGGAAGCTGAAAGAAAGAGAGATAAAAAAATCCAGGAGTATGAGGGGAAAATTAGAGAACTAAGTGATACACTAAAAAGAAATAATATACGCATAATTGGTATCCCAGAGGAGGAAGAGAGAGGGAAAGGTGCTGAAGGGGTACTGGAAGAAATAATAGCTGAGAACTTCCCTGAACTGGGGAAGGAAAAAGGCATTGAAATCCAAGAGGCACAGAGAACTCCCTTCAGACGTAACTTGAATCGATCTTCTGCACGACATATCATAGTGAAACTGGCAAAATACAAGGATAAAGAGAAATTCTGAAAGCAGCAAGGGATAAACGTGCCCTCACATATAAAGGGAGACCTATAAGACTCGTGACTGATCTCTCCTTTGAAACTTGGCAGGCCAGAAAGGCTTGGCACGATATCTACAGTGTGCTAAACAGAAAAAATATGCAGCCGAGAATCCTTTATCCAGCAAGTCTGTCATTTAGAATAGAAGGAGAGATAAAGGTCTTCCCAAACAAACAAAAACTGAAGGAATTTGTCACCACGAAACCAGCCCTACAAGAGATCCTAAGGGGGATCCTGTGAGACAAAGTACCAGAGACATCACTACAAGCATAAAACATACAGACATCACAATGACTCTAAACCCGTATCTTTCTATAATAACACTGAATGTAAATGGATTAAATGCACCAACTAAAAGACATAGGGTATCAGAATGGATACAAAAACAAGACCCATCTATTTGCTGTCTACAAGAGACTCATTTTAGATCTGAGGACACCTTTAGATTGAGAGTGAGGGGATGGAGAACTATTTATCATGCTACTGGAAGCCAAAAGAAAGCTGGAGTAGCCATACTTATATCAGACAAACTAGACTTTAAATTAAAGGCTGTAACAAGAGATGAAGAAGGGCATTATATAATAATCACAGGGTCTATCCATCAGGAAGAGCTAACTATTATAAATGTCTATGCGCCGAATACCGGAGCCCCCAGATATATAAAACAATTACTCATAAACATAAGCAACCTTATTGATAAGAATGTGGTCATTGCAGGGGACTTTAACACCCCACTTACAGAAATGGATAGATCATCTAGACACACAGTCAATAAAGAAACAAGGGCCCTGAATGATACATTGGATCAGATGGACTTGACAGATATATTTAGAACTCTGCATCCCAAAGCAACAGAATATACTTTCTTCTCGAGTGCACATGGAACATTCTCCAAGATAGATCATATATTGGGTCACAAAACAGCCCTTCATAAGTTTACAAGAATTGAAATTATACCATGCATACTTTCAGACCACAATGCTATGAAGCTTGAAATCAACCACAGGAAAAAGTCTGGAAAACCTCCAAAAGCATGGAGGTTAAAGAACACCCTACTAACGAATGAGTGGGTCAACCAGGCAATTAGAGAAGAAATTAAAAAATATATGGAAACAAACGAAAATGAAAATACAACAATCCAAATGCTTTGGGACGCAGCGAAGGCAGTCCTGAGAGGAAAATACATTGCAATCCAGGCCTATCTCAAGAAACAAGAAAAATCCCAAATACAAAATCTAACAGCACACCTAAAGGAAATAGAAGCAGAACAGCAAAGGCAGCCTAAACCCAGCAGAAGAAAAGAAATAATAAAGATCAGAGCAGAAATAAACAATATAGAATCTAAAAAAACGGTAGAGCAGATCAACGAAACCAAGAGTTGGTTTTTTGAAAAAATAAACAAAATTGACAAACCTCTAGCCAGGCTTCTCAAAAAGAAAAGGGAGATGACCCAAATAGATAAAATCATGAATGAAAATGGAATTATTACAACCAATCCCTCAGAGATACAAACAATTCTCAGGGAATACTATGAAAAATTATATGCCAACAAACTGGACAACCTGGAAGAAATGGACAAATTCCTAAACACCCACACTCTTCCAAAACTCAATCAGGAGGAAATAGAAAGCTTGAACAGACCCATAACCAGCGAAGAAATTGAATCGGTTATCAAAAATCTCCCAACAAATAAGAGTCCAGGACCAGATGGCTTCCCAGGGGAGTTCTACCAGACGTTTAAAGCAGAGATAATACCTATCCTTCTCAAGCTATTCCAAGAAATAGAAAGGGAAGGAAAACTTCCAGACTCATTCTATGAAGCCAGTATTACTTTGATTCCTAAACCAGACAGAGACCCAGTAAAAAAAGAGAACTACAGGCCAATATCTCTGATGAATATGGATGCAAAAATTCTCAATAAGATACTAGCAAATCGAATTCAACAGCATATAAAAAGAATTATTCACCATGATCAAGTGGGATTCATTCCTGGGATGCAGGGCTGGTTCAACATTCGCAAATCGATCAACGTGATACATCACATTAACAAAAAAAAAGAGAAGAACCATATGATCCTGTCAATCGATGCAGAAAAGGCCTTTGACAAAATCCAGCACCCTTTCTTAATAAAAACCCTTGAGAAAGTCGGGATAGAAGGAACATACTTAAAGATTATAAAGGCCATTTATGAAAAGCCCACAGCTAACATCATCCTCAACGGGGAAAAACTGAGAGCTTTTTCCCTGAGATCAGGAACACGACAGGGATGCCCACTCTCACCGCTGTTGTTTAATATAGTGTTGGAAGTTCTAGCATCAGCAATCAGACAACAAAAGGAAATCAAAGGCATCAAAATTGGCAAAGATGAAGTCAAGCTTTCGCTTTTTGCAGATGACATGATATTATACATGGAAAATCCGATAGACTCCACCAAAAGTCTGCTAGAACTGATACATGAATTCAGCAAAGTTGCAGGATACAAAATCAATGTGCAGAAATCAGTTGCATTCTTATACACTAACAATGAAGCAACAGAAAGACAAATGAAGAAACTGATCCCATTCACAATTGCACCAAGAAGCATAAAATACCTAGGAATAAATCTAACCAAAGATGTAAAAGATCTGTATGCTGAAAACTATAGAAAGCTTATGCAGGTAAATGAAGAAGATATAAAGAAATGGAAAGACATTCCGTGCTCATGGATTGGAAGAATAAATATTGTCAAAATGTCAATACTACCCAAAGCTATCTACACATTCAATGCAATCCCAATCAAAATTGCACCAGCATTCTTCTCGAAACTAGAACAAGCAATCCTAAAATTCATATGGAACCACAAAAGGCCCCGAATAGCCAAAGTAATTTTGAAGAAGAAGACCAAAGCAGGAGGCATCACAATCCCAGACTTTAGCCTCTACTACAAAGCTGTCATCATCAAGACAGCATGGTATTGGCACAAAAACAGACACATAGACCAATGGAATAGAATAGAAACCCCAGAACTAGACCCACAAACGTATGGCCAACTCATCTTTGACAAAGCAGGAAAGAACATCCAATGGAAAAAAGACAGTCTCTTTAACAAATGGTGCTGGGAGAACTGGACAGCAACATGCAGAAGGTTGAAACTAGACCACTTTCTCACACCATTCACAAAAATAAACTCAAAATGGATAAAGGACCTGAATGTGAGACAGGAAACCATCAAAACCTTAGAGGAGAAAGCAGGAAAAGACCTCTCTGACCTCAGCCGTAGCAATCTCTTACTCGGCACATCCCCAAAGGCAAGGGAATTAAAAGCAAAAGTGAATTACTGGGACCTTATGAAGATAAAAAGTTTCTGCACAGCAAAGGAAACAACCAACAAAACTAAAAGGCAACCAACGGAATGGGAAAAGATATTTGCAAATGACACATCGGACAAAGGGCTAGTATCCAAAATCTATAAAGAGCTCATCAAACTCCACACCAGAAAAACAAATAACCCAGTGAAGAAATGGGCAGAAAACATGAATAGACACTTCTCTAAAGAAGACATCCGGATGGCCAACAGGCACATGAAAAGATGTTCAACGTCGCTCCTTATCAGGGAAATACAAATCAAAACCACACTCAGATACCACCTCACGCCAGTCAGAGTGGCCAAAATGAAGAAATCAGGGGACTATAGATGCTGGAGAGGATGTGGAGAAACAGGAACCCTCTTGCACTGTTGGTGGGAATGCAAATTGGTGCAGCCGCTCTGGAAAGCGGTGTGGAGGTTCCTCAGAAAATTAAAAATAGACCTACCCTATGACCCAGCAATAGCACTGCTAGGAATTTATCCAAGGGATACAGGAGTACTGATGCATAGGGGCACTTGTACCCCAATGTTTACAGCAGCACTCTCAACAATAGCCAAATTATGGAAAGAGCCTAAATGTCCATCAACTGATGAATGGATAAAGAAATTGTGGTTTATATACACAATGGAATACTACGTGGCAATGAGAAAAAATGAAATATGGCCTTTTGTAGCAACATGGATGGAACTGGAGAGTGTTATGCTAAGTGAAATAAGCCATACAGAGAAAGACAGATACCATATGGTTTCACTCTTATGTGGATCCTGAGAAACGTAACAGAAATCCATGGGGGAGGGGAAGGAAAAAAAAAAAAAAGAGGTTAGAGTGGGAGAGAGCCAAAGCATAAGAGACTGTTAAAAACTGAGAACAAACTGAGGGTTGATGGGGGGTGGGAGGGAGGGCAGGGTGGGTGATGGGTATTGAGGAGGGCACCTTTTGGGATGAGCACTGGGTGTTGTATGGAAACCACTTTGACAGTAAATTTCATATATTAAAAAAAAAAAAAAAAAAGAAAGATACTACTTGAGTAGAGGCTTAAGAAAGAAAAGAATTAATTACAGTAGACTCAGAGTAAATGCATATACAGAAGTGAGCAATGCTTAAGAGTTTGAGGCCCAAATTTTCCATGCATTTTACACTAAAATTGTATCATCAGTAAAATGTCAAATATAAAGTCTAGATCCTACCACCACCCCCACATTTACCAAATGTAAATGTTATTGGTAGAAAAAAAAAGGTTGTAAAATACAGTTGGGCCAACATGATTTTTAAAAAAGGTATGGGACAAGTAAAACCTTTCTTCTAAGTTAAAGGCTCCTCCTGGGTTTTAGAGTGACTATTTTCTGAGATTTTTACTACTAGTACTGATTCTGACACTGCCTTGCCATTACACCCTCCACAAGGGGAGCTGACCTCTTTTCTTCCTCTAACCACCATGATAACCCCAGATCTTTTCTTCTTCTTAATCCTGGAGGATCTTCTTGGCCTCCTGCTTTATCTGCTAAAGCCCAAGGCAGCTTTACATCACCTCTGCTTCCTGGCAGATCCCTGCAGCCAAACGACTCCTCGCCACATGTTCCTCATTCTCCAGGCTGATAACCTTCACCCCCTTTTCTGCTTCTGCTTGTCCAGGGCAGAGGCAGGAGGAAGCTCAAGCCTCAGGTCCCTTCATGCTGCACCTTTCATGGTGGACTAGAATGTGCTTGATCATTTCCAAGGACTGAGAGTTTTACAAAACAAGGTCCTGACATACTGTCACATAAAAAATTGGGAAAACTACCAAATATACCAAACAAGCATTTTATCAGTCTATTGTTTTAGGATCAGTGAGTCTAATACCTCCCCTGTGTAACAGACATACATCATTTTTATTTTCTTGAGGACATATGAAAACTAAATTTTCCAGCCTTTCTTGCAATTAGGTCAGAGGCTATGCAACTCTGTTTTGGCCAATGAAAGGTAGATAGAAGCGATGTAAGGCCACTTCTAGCCCTGGCTCTTAAAAGCTACATGCCAGTATTTTCCACTGCTTCTCTTTCCACTGAAACCATGGGTCTTAGCTGACATAACTGCATGATGGAAGAATCCCAGATCCCTGAGTCACCTCCTGAAGGAGAACCACCTAATCCATGTCACAATATGACATGAGCAATGAATACACCTTTCTCATGTTAAGCCACACATATTTCAAAGTTTTACTTTAACAAAGTATAGCCTATACTGATGAATACAACCTGGGGAAAAGATGGCAAACTGAAGTCAGATTATTGTTTTCACAGATAATAACTGCTATTAAGGACCTAGTCTATGCCAGGCACTGAGCTCAGCATTTGATCAATGAAAGCACTAAAATATATATCATTCTTGCCATTTTACATCTGTTTTACAAATGGGGAAACTGAGACCCAGAGAGATTTACAAAAAGCTGCTCCAAGGTCAAGCAGTTGGCGATAAAGATTTTTCTGATGGCTGAGATTATGCTATTTCAATGGTAAAGATTCTCTCTTCCCACTTTTTGTAGGAAGAGACTATCTCAATTATATCCACTCTTCTTTATTAAAAGCCTACTGTTATTTCTACCAAATTCAGAATTTTCTGAATATTCCTTCATTACTTGCTCTACAAAGTCACTAAACACAATAATTTCCAGCACTTTCTGTATTGTTAATCATATGAAAGCCCAGTGAGAACTATCTATCACTTTCAGTCCTTATTCTGAACATGAGAACCTGCCCACTAATTTAGCTGTGATCTAATCAAAACTGAGGCATGACAGAAAAAGTCACTTAGGTCTATGCCATTGCAGTCATTAAAATGTTAATGATACCTGGACCAATTTTAGATAAAATAAATCCAGTCCACAAATGTGTATTGAGCCTCCTCTGTGTATAAGACATCAAACAGGCAAAATGGTTTTAGGGTTTATTTCTGGAACTCTCGGTCCTACTGAGCCCCATGAGACATGGCCTCGAGCAACAAGTCTGGCTTCCAAATATGTATATTTTTCACATTAAAAGAGGAAAAAACATTTAGGCTTAATTTCTAATGAGATAAAATACATTAAGATCTTATTTTAGTAGTGTATAACATGTGTGTGCACCCCAGTGCTTTCATGTCTATAATTAAATTTTATAATCCTAGAGATCCTATGAAACAGCTAAAATGGCTGTAATTATCCCCATTTGTCCATGGCAAAATTGAGGCTCAGTGACGTGGTGAAGCTCTCTCAGCAGAGCTGAGAGTGGATCTAGATCTCCAGAATTCTCATACTGAGCAATCTATGCATTTCTGATAAAAGAGCACTTGGTATTGGATGTAATTTCACAACCTTCCATCCTACCCTAATCACACAGATCAGTACTAGCAAACCTTTTTCAAGAACCAGTGTATGTAGGAAGAGCTTTGGGTATTTTTCAATATTCCTTTTACACTTACCCTTCTTTTTCTTTCTTTATTTAAATTCAAGTTAGTTTACAGTGTAGCACTGGTTTCAGGAGTAGAACTCAGTGATTCATCACTTAACATAGAACACCCAGTGCTCATCACAACAAGTGTCCTTAATCACCCATTTAGCCCATCCCCCCACCCACTTCCCCTCCAGCAACCCTCAGTTTGTTCTATTTAAGACTCTCTTATGGTTTACCTCCCTCTTTCTTTATCTTATCATCCCTTCCCTTCCCCTATATTCAACTGTTGTGTTTCTTAAATATCCTACCTTTTCTTTTCTCACTTAAAAATATATGTCTGCTGAATCACATGGATTTGATCCACTACACCTCTTCCTCTGACCTTTTTTCATCAGTGAACACATTATTCACATCAAAACTTTATCATCTTATATGCTCCCATAAGCTATGCATATAAAACCTACAATATAGTGTCTTCATTCAAAGTAGAATATTCTGACCCCATTTTTTTAGAAGTAAGCTTCAATTTTCTATAATTAATTGCTTTTGATATTTCCATAGTGAGCCCCTTGATGGCCATGAAAGAAAGGTCCAGGCAGGTTATGGGCAAGGTGAACAGAGAGCTTATTTGCCAAATAATTTATTTGGAAACTGTAATATATTGTGTTTCCCTCAGAATCTCAATGGAAAATGCAATATACCCCAAATGGCTCTAATGAAGAGATCTCTGTAAAGGGGTTACCTATAGAGTGATGGGTGGGGATACTGAGGCACCTAGGGACTAAAATCTGATGAAAGCTGTTACACTTCCAGGGTAGAAGGGACAAGGGGAAGAATTAGGGCAATCAGAACCCAAAAAAGGCTACAGTGATTGCAGGGTATAGCTACTGCCAGAAACACAGCACCAAAACAGAGAGAGAGAAAAACACGGAGAGAGCAAGAAAGAAATGCCATAATCTCTCTCCTCTCCTCTGGTCTTTTACTGGTGTCTCCCACTGGCCAAACTCAATCAAGGGCCAGTGGCAGAGGGGCCCAGGTGATGCAATCTGCAGTAGACAGCCTCCCAAGAGCAAAGCAAGGCAGGGAAGGACAGAAAATGGAGTTAGGCTGGGATGGGGGTCACTGGGGTGTGGTACAGAGAATAACCAGTGCATCTGTTTATTCACAGGCCTTCAGTTGTACATTCTGTCTATAAGGGTGGGAGATGCATTTTATAAGAATGAAGCCCCTTTTTCACAATTCCACCATTTGATGCACACATAAAATACTGGTGTAAAAATGGCTGTAGCCTGAATACACATTGATGTTTTTTAATGTGTTAGTAAATACAGTCGTTGGCTGTTCCACGAGTGAATTATGCATTATCAACTGACATAAAAGGGAGTGTAATGTCATCTTCAATTGCTGTTAGAAGAAATAGTATGAAATGATGAGCAATTAGGAAAAGAAATATTGTATCCCTATGGCAGCTCAGGTTTTACTGAAAATCCTGTTGGATTGGTTATGTCAGCCGCCACATAAACGTTTGGGGCCCATGCCCAGGCAGAGGGAAGAGTTATGACCTGGGAGTATGTTTCCATGGTAAAGCTTTGGGGAATTTAATGCCCTGAAATAGCTTCAAGCACATCAATGGCACAAGGTCAATGAAGAAACCTGTTCTAAACATGAAGAGTGTTTACAAGCATTCTGTAAATGTGATTTAGAAAACTCTTATCTCACAGATGCCAATATTTAAGATAACAAATGACTCACGAGAAAAACAAGAGCAGTCCCCTCAAGGGAATCTTGTGCCAAGAAAATACAGATCTGGATCTAAGGGAATGGGAATGGGGGCTGTGGCTTAGTCCTGAACAAACAGCATCTGTCTTCAGAAGTGGATTTCAATTTTAGTTGACTATGTATGATGACTTTGTAATGCCAATCAATTAACTTTCTCCTTGAAAAAGGATCACAGTTCTAACGCCCATTTGTTCTGAACTGGGGAAGGCCTAGCTCGACCTCTGAAATGTTGTTGAAAGAGAGTTGGAGTTCTTCAAACTATGAAATTAAATACAATCTTTTCACCCTAGTATTCAAGGCCTTGACCCACCTTCTCAGGTTTGCCTCACAGTGTTTCTTACAAACCAGCTGAATTTAATCCTCTGCCACTTTGATTTTATTGTTCCTTCTATCACTAATCTCTAGCAACTGATGATCATTAATCTGTTCATTCTTCAAGACCATCTTCTCTATGAAACATTTCCTTGTCCTCTGCAAACATACTAATCCCTTCGTCTTTGAACATTCAGAGCATCCTATTTGTTAACGTAAATGGTAATTTCTTCTACTTTGCCTTACAGTCACTTGCTTACTGTTCTCTAAGAAGTTAGAAGTTCCTTGAAGGGAGGGTTTACTCCTTTTGTAAAACCTACAGTACCTAATACAGTGACTTTCCTACACTTCGGGCCTGGTCATGGTGTTGAATTAACTTGATTAGTATTGGTGAAGATGAAGAACTGAATCATAAAAATAATCTCAAGATCTTTCTACCTGAATCCATATATACACAATGGAATATTACTTAGCCATCAAAATGAAGTCTTGCCATTTGCAATGACATGGATGGAGCTAGACTGTATTATGCTAAGTGAAATAAGTCAATCAGAGAAAGAAAAATACCGTATGATTTCACTAATATGTGGAATTTATGAAACAAAACAGATGAATATATGGGAAGGGGTGCAGGGATAGGAGAAAGAGAAACAAACCACAAGAGACTTTTTTTTAATGCTTGTTTTTTGAGAAAGAGAGGGAGACACAGCATGAGCGGGGGAGGGGGAGGGAGGGAGGGAGGGAGAGCGAGCAAGAGAAAGGAAGGGACAGAGGCAGGGAGACACACACAGAATCTGAAGCAGGCTCCAGGCTCAGAGCTGTCAGCACAGAGCCTGATGCGGGGCTTGAACTCACAGACTGTGAGATCATGACCTGAACTGAAGTCAGACGCTTAACGGACTGAGCCACCCAGGCGCCCCAGAGACTCTTAATGATAGAGAACAAACAGGGTTGATGGAGGGAGGTGGGTGGGGAATGCACTAAAATGAATACTGGGTATTAAGGAGGACACCTGTTGTGATGAGCACTAGGTGTTGTATGTAAGTTATAAACCACTGGATTCTACTCCTAAAACCAATACTGTGCTATACGTTAGCAAAATTATATTTAAATTAAAAAAAAGAAAAGATGCCTCTAGGCAAAGGGGACTCAACACTCTAGACTGCTTTATCAGTATAAGAGATGGTTTAATGCCAAGAAGCATCTTCTAAGCCCACTTAATGCTTCCCCAAAGGTGATTTCATTCATACCAATAGTGCACAATTCTTACATGCTGATAACTTCTATATATAAATTCCTAGATCCCACTTCTCTCCACAGAGCCAGTCTTTTGTCACAACTTGCCTCCTGACTACATCCCTTTGGATTTCCCAAAGGCATCTGGAATTCAGCATAGGATACATTTGAAATCCATGACCTCCATTCCCCTTTCCCTTGCTCCCATGCTCACAACTCTTCTGCACTCCAAATTCCCCACTTCAGTTAAAAGCATCTTCACCGATCAGGCTTCATCCTCTACTGCCCTAAAAACACCCACAAGGCTGCAGAGAAGAATGCCATGGTGCCTTCATGGAGACCTGCCTCAGTCCCTGCCCCACTCTAAATACAGGCCAAATCCTGTCACTTCCCAGCCTTAATTCCAGCACTTACAAAGCATAATCAAATCCTCTAGCAGGACACCCAAGGGCCTTCGTCACCCAGGCCCTCCCTAGCCACATCTCCCATGAGTCCTATTCTTTCAGAACCCCACATTTGCCTCTTCTCACCCTTCTCCCTAAAATAAATTCCTACTCATTTGTAGGGACCCCTTTAAATATCACCTCATGTGCAAAGCCTTTTTCTGAACCTTCTCCACACCTCTCCAAGGAAGTCATCCACTCTCTTCTCTACTTTCATGGTTGCATTCTTTTGCTCTCAAAATAGCTGGGGCAAGTGTCTCACATGCACCATGTGAGGCATTGAGGAGAGAGGCATCAACAGAGAGACTTGCCCTTCAGATCTGACACCTTCCTAAGGTGTCACATACGTCACACTCCACGTATTATGTAGTAACATTTAACAGGTATTTATCTCCCTTAATCTCCTTCTCCAATGCTGATTATGATTCAGTAAGCCAAGTCTGTGTCTTGATTATTCCAGGATCTTTAGCAACTATTTACAGCTATTTCTTTGTGCCCTTGTCCAATGGTACATAATACTTAGGTGTTCAGTGGATATGTAATAAATACTGTTCATCAAAGTAAATGATTGGCTCACTGTGTAATTTCCTAACCTATTAGACATAAAGATTATCTGTTCTTTTACAAAGATTACCTGTGCCTTGCATTTACTAGTGAGGCAACTCTACTCAGTTGTCTTTTTGGTACCAAGTACAGAAAACTGATTGGATCAGAAGCCATTTAAACGCCCTATGTCTAGGATAAGTTCACACTTTTTTGCATGACTTTTCATGGGAAAGGCAAAGTCTCTGTGTCCTGAACCTGTGGTATCTTGGCAAGAGGATGAAGCAACAGGAAAAAATGGGACTTAAATTGATATGAAGCTAGAGATTTAGGTCACAGAAAATGAGGAAAAAACACGCAGGAGCCCCAATCTCTATACAGTGGATGATGTGGTGGGTTAGGAACTGAACTTAAAATCAAAAAGACCCATATTCAAGTCTTAATTTTCTATTTTCTAATTGGATTGCCTTAGGCAAGTCACTTAATTTTCTTGGGCCTCTGTTTTTCTTTATCTGTAAAACCGGGATAATGATAGTTACTTTATAGTATTGTTGAAGGGGTTCCAATTAGATTTTGAAGATGAGCTACAATTTTAAATCATTAATAAAATGTAAACTTTCATATAAGTGCATGGAGGATCTCCTTGGGACTGAAGAAGGGATAGATCTCACCACCAGGGGCCTTGCCCATGGAGTAAGTGAGAAAGAAATGTAAGAATCACATTCAGAAGACAAAACAAGATTTATAATTGAAACTCAGAAATAGTTTATGAGTATTTCCTAAGAGGTATTTCTAAGAGGCAGGATTAAAGAATGGGTAAATTATGAAAAAGAAAGGACCAAGAAGCTACAAAAATTACAAGCAAGTCACATGCAGGGAGCCAGGTATTAAATCCATGAACAATGAGAACAGAATGTGCCAGGTTTATATTCAGCCAAGGTCACTGCTAGCCCAGGAGAGAACCCTTAAAGAAGCTGAGCTGGGCTCCAGGGAGAAGGACATGCAGACAGAAGGAACATGAACAAAGCTGACATAGCAGAAAAAAGTTCAACATGGACCAAGGGAAAATGGAAAATCACCTTCCCCAGGGGTGAGCCTAAATCAGATGTTTCTATGGCCTCATACTCAGAAGTAAAGTCCAGGGAGACATAGATAGCTGTACTCTGGTTCTTCAGTCCTCCTTGAGCACAAAGTAAAAGAGGAACTGAAAACATATATCCCCAAATATATTAGGGGGATTTCATCCCCAAATCCTGTTGTAGAGGTCTTAGAAGGACATTATTTCTGCCACCAAGGGAAATGAGGCAAGTCACAAAATTCCAGTTTACCGCAGGGCCCCAGGATGCAAATGGCCCCCTGGAATGAACTTTGGACAAGCACTAGGTATCCCTGCTGATAGCAAAGCCATCTGCAGAGGCCTGTGGTTTGCTGATCTGTCATCTCAGGTACCCAAGCTCCTGGCAGTGGGACGTACACTGTGCTCAGTGTAGTCTTTCCAAAGTCTTCCTAAAGAGAAGAGGTAAACATCCTACCTTCTAGCTAGGATATAACTAGGCATTAAAAGAGAGGCCTTCTGGAAAAGTTTGGGTTGGGAGCCGCTTCTCTGCATTTTCTAACAGGGAAAGAGGAACAGGCTATCATTCTTTCTCCTCTGGCTCCAAGTGATCAACTTTTCTCACCTTCCCTTAGCCTCCACCCCAGGGAAAGCACCCGGGTAGCCACAATGCACAAAGCCCCAACTCTGGGGACAAATCCTCATCCACACCCATTAAACCATGGGACTGAATGGATTTCCCATTGATCTTACTTCAGCTCAGGCATAAAATCCAGGGCTCTGTGCAATGCAGCTACTTCTTAAAATATCCTTATAAATCTTGGCCATCGTATTAATTAATTACAGCTCAGCCAGGACTCTGGCTGTTAGTTCTGGGTGGCAACTTCATTCATTCCCACATTAAATGCTTTATTTCCATAGAGCTATTTCAGTCTTGCCCCATTACTTAGCTTACCCACAAATAAACCTCCCCAGCCATGTCATCAAGGAATTTTTTTCAAAAAGAGACCTGCCCCACATTTTTAAAAAAAGAGATAAAATACCCAAGTTATTCTGAACATTTTAGTTAATCAGACCACTAAATAGTAACAGCTAAGCATTTATTGAGTCTTACTATGTCCCACGCACTGTACAAAGGGCTTTGTACAGAACAATTTGACCCACAGAACAATTCTTTAAGACAAGTATTATCACTGTCCTTGTTTTATGAACTGAGGATTAGAAAGATTAAGTAACTGGCCCAAAGATATGTGGGTAGGGTCACCACTGGAATTCAGGTTTGCCTGATTCCAAATCTCAAACTCTTATCAACAGAACTATAGTAATTCAAAAATGGTAACTTTATGCACTAGTAGGCCATAGTATGGAGATATGCAATAAAAAAAATAATAAGTATAGCATTTTGCAGCTAAGAGACCTTTAAAATGTTTTAATCCAATCTCCACACTGAGCAGATGGGCACTGGATCCCCTAGGGGTGAGGCACTGTGCTCAGGGTCACAAAGCTAGTAGAGGTAGAGCCAAGACTGAAACTCAGGCCTCCTCATTTTTAGCTACATGCTCTCCCTGTGATAGTCTACTGCTGTCCAAATGCTCTATTACATTGGAATTTGTTTTCCCCTGGGTACAGATGAGAGTAGAAGGATCTGTGGAGTGGTGTTAAGTGAATTGAATGTTCCTTCTGCAAATGAAAATGAGAGGCTAATTTGATTCCATAATCACTCTCTCTGATTAAAGTTGCCCTCCCTCCTCCACCAACTTCTACACCTCTAACGTCCCTCAGTTGTGACTTAAGGTATCCCTTGCTTATTCTAAATTTGTCTCCTCATGTATCTGACCTGATCACAAAGCCTGATCTATTTCATCCTCTAATATCAGAGACTGACCCCAGCTGGATGGGACTTCGGAACTTGAAATCATGCTTGTTCTTACTGTTGAAAGTCATCAGGTTCTTACTCTATGGTGGTAAAGTTGTGACTCAGGGGGTTTAAACTTAAAATCTGAGATTGAAGAATCAGAGGCTTGGCAGGAAACTGAAACAAGATTAGTCGGTAGGTATTAGGATACCGGTATCTCAAAACAGTGGACCACAGGGGCCGCACGCCTCCCTAAAATGAGCAGCTGCCCATCTCCAGCTAGTGACTGCTGGGGATTCTGTCTCCCTGATGATAACATAAGTTCCATGAGGGTAGAGATTTGGTCTCATACCCTGCTTCATTTATAATGCTTGAAAGGGGTCTGGTACAGAGTAGGCACTCAATGAGTATCTCCTAAATGGATGAGACTTCCATTTTGGGAGTTCTACAGTGTATTCTGTATTCGGTGTACAGGTAGGCACAGTCCTTGACCTATTAAAGGAGTGCAGTACATCTGATTGCTCTGGAATAATGAAAACAATATAATGATGTAGATTTCAACCACAGGGCACTTACATTCATAACTAATGGCCACTACCAGGATGGAGAGAGTGACAAAGAGTGGTGAACCCTGCAAGCCTGGAAAGTACCATGTGATGGTAGGAAGAAGTCCTGGTAGGAAGGTCTAACCTCAAGCACTGAAAAATTATGGGACCTTAAACAGATCTGGCCCCTCTCTGACTCTCCTTTCCTCTCTTTAAAAGGCTTTAATAGGATTGGTCAACTATTTTGTGAAAGAAACATGCCTAGGAGTCTCAAGAGTCATTAATAATTGATAAAGAGAAAACTGATGGCACAGAAATACATAAGAAACTACTATGAACAATTATACACCAATTAATTGGACAACCTAGAAGAAATGGACAAATTCCTAGAAACATACAACCTACCAAGGCTGAATCATGCTGAAAAAGAAAATCTGAACAGACCAATTACTAGTAAAGAGATTGAATCAGTAATCAAAAACCTTTCAACAAAGAAAAGTCCAGGACCAGATACCTTTACTGGTGAATTCTACCAAACATGCAAAGAATTAATGCCAATCATCAAACTCTCCCAAAAATTTCAAGAGGAGAGAATACTTCCAAATTCATTTTTAAGAGGCCAATATTAGCCTCATACTAAAGCCAGTTAAGGATGCCATAAGAAAATTATAGACCAATATCACTAATGAACATAGATGCAAAAATAGTCAATGGAATACTAGCAAACTGAATTTAACAGCACATTAAAAGAATCACATACCATAACCAAGTGGAATTTATTCTTGGGAAGCAAGGGATGGATCAACATACATAGAAAACAATAAATGTGATACACTGAATTAACAGAATGAAGGATAAAAATCATATGATTATCTCAGTAGATGAAGAAAAAGCATTTAACAAAACTCAACATCTTTTCATGGTAAAAACTCACAAAAAACTAGGTATATAAGGAATGTACCTCAATAAAATAAAAGCCACACATGACAAGCTCATAGCTACCATTATAATCAATGGTGAAAAGTCAAAAGCTTTTCCTCTAAAATTAGGAACAAGAAAAGTGTGCCCATTCTTGCCACTTCTACTCAATACAGTGCTAGAAATTCTAGCCACAGCAACTAGGCAAGAGAAAGAAATGAAAGCCATTGAAATCAGAAAGGAAGAAGTAAAATTGTCTGTTTGTTGGTGACAGGATCTTAGAGAAAAGCCTAAAGACTCTACTTAAAAAAAAACTGTTAAAACTAATAAATCAATTCAGTAAAATTACAAGATGTAGCATCAACTTACAGAAATCGGTTGCATTTCTATACAGTAACAACAAACTATCTGGAAAGAAAACTAAGACAACAATCCAATTTATGATAGCATCAAAAAGAATAAAATGCTTGAGAATAATTCACCAAGGAGATGAAAGATAGGTGCACTGAACACTGTGATACATTAATGAAAGAAATTGAAGAAAACACAAATAAATGTAAAAATATCTCATGCTCATGGACTGGAAGAATTAATATTGTTAAAATGTCCACACTACCGAAAATTATCTACAGATTTAATGCAACTCCTATCAAAATTCCAGTGCTGTTTTTCACAGAAATAGGAAAAAAAATTCCTAAAATTTGTAGAACTGAAAAAATCCAGATACTAAAACATTTTAAGAACAACAAAAGCTTGAGGAATCACATGTCCTGATTTCAAACTATATCACAAAGCCATAGTAATCAAAATAATATGGTACTGGCATGAAAACAGATGCACAGACCCATGGAACAGAACAGACAGTCCAGAAACCCACTCATATATAATCAACTAATCTGTGACCAGGGTGCCAAGAATACGGAATGGGGAAAGGATAGTGTTACCAATAAATGGGGTTGGGGAAATTGGGTATCCACATACCAAAGAATAACAATGGACCCTTACGTTACACCATACACAAGTATTAACTTAAAATGAAGACTTAACTGTTATGCCAGAAACCATAAAACTCCTGGACGGAAACAGGAAAAAGTTCCTTGACAATGATTTTTTGTGTGTATGGAAATGAAGCCAAAAGCAAAGGCAACAAATGCAAAAATAAACAAATGGGACTACAATGAACGAAAAAGCTCCTATACAGCAAAGGAAACAATCAACAAAATGAAAAGGTAACATATGAATGGGAGAATTTCTTTGTAAATCATGTATCTGATAAGGGGTTAATAGCCAAAAAATAAAAATAACTGATACAACTCAATAGCTAACAACAACAATATAATCAACAATAACCAAATAACCCTATTTTAAAATGGGCAAAGGACTTGAATTGACATTTTTCCAAAGACGACATATAAATGATCAATTGGTATATGAAGAAGTGCTAAATATCACTAATCATCAGGGAAATGAAAATCAAAATCACCATGAGCTATCATCTCACACCTGTTAGGAAAGCTATTATCAAAAGGTTAAGAGATAACTAGTGTTGGTAAGGGTGTGGAGATAAGAGTACCTTGTACACTGTTGGTGGGAATGTAAACTGGCATAGCCATTTGGAAAATAATATGGGTGTTCCTCAAAAAAAAAAATAAAAAATAGCATTTGCGTATGTCCCAGAAATCCCATTTCTGGATATATATATATATATATATATATATATATATATATATATATATACACACACACACACACACACACACACACACATACATACACACACAAAAGAAACGAAATCAGTATCTGGAAGAGATATCTGCACCCCTATGTTCATTATAGTATTATTCCCAGTAGCAAAAATAGGGAAACAACCTAAGTATCTGTTGATAAATGAATAGATTATAAAATGTGGTGTGTGTATGTATGTATGTATGTGTATGTATGTGTGTGTGTGTGTGTGTATATATGCAAGAGAATTTTTAAAAAGAAAGTCCTGCCATTTGTGTCAACATGGGTGGACCCTGAGGACATTATGCTAAGTTTAATAAGCCACACACAAAGATAAGAACTGTATGACCTCAGTTATATGTGGAATATGAATAAGTCAAACTCACAGAGGCAGAGTGGAATGGTGGTCACCAGTGATTGAGGGCTGGGGGAAATGGAGAGATGTTAGTTAAAGGGTATAAACTTTTAGTTATAAAATGAATAAGCTCTGGGGACCTAATGTACAGCATAGTGACTATAGTTAATACTGTATGTATACTTGAAATCCACGAAGAGAATATATCTTATGTACTCTTCGCCAAAAAAAAACAAAACAAAATAAAAAACTATGTGAGGTGATGGATGTGTTGATTATTTTGACTGTGGGAATCATGTCACAATGTACATGCACAGTAGTTCTCCCCTTAGCCATAGCTTCACTTTCTGCAGTTTCAGTTACTGGTGGTCCAGAAGCAGCTGATCCTCTTTCTGACATAATCAGGTCAACAGCAGCCTAACATTGCATCATGAACTCTGTCATTCACCTCATGTCATCATCTCACATCATCATGAGAAGAAGGGTAAGTACAGCAAAATATTAACGAGAGAGACCATGTTCATATAACTTATATTACAGTATATTGTTATATTTGTTCTATTTTATTAGTTATTGTTGTTCATCTCTTACTGTGCCTCATTTATAAATTAAACTGCATCATACATATGTATGTATAGGAAAAAGACATAGTATACATAGGGTCCGGTACCATCCTTGGTTTCTGACATTCCCTGAGGGTCTCGGAATTTATCCCCTGCGGATAACGGAAGATTACCATATATAAAATCATGTTATACACCTTAAAAATATGCAAATTTTACCTGTCATTTCTACCTCAATAAAGGAGGTAAAAAAATAAACAAATAATAAAGAGCCAAATCCACCACCCACTTCACGTAGCTGATGTTTGAGACACCATGAGCTCAGCAGCCGTAAACAGAGTGACTGACGTGTATGCATATAAACGTAGCCCAGCTAATGCTCATCATTCATAGGTTTAATTCCTGATCTGTCCATTTCATGCATTTACATTACTTATTCCATCCTGCCAAGACGGGCACTATTCACAATTGATTCTGCCTCTCAAGACGAAGACCTAGTTCTGTCCTCTTTTTCTACTCTACATGTGGTGTGTGTGTGTGTACATATATGTGTGTGTGTGTGTACATATATGTGTGTGTGTGTGTGTGTGCGTGCGCGCGCACGCGCACGCACACATCCACATGCACAGGTGTGAATGTAAGTCACTTTGTAAAATGTCAAGTGTGATCTAGCCACTCATTAATAACACCTAACTCTGCATTTCTGGGTAAGTAACTAAATTGCTACTTTTCTTGTGTCATCTCTTTCTGCCTGTGTTGTCACTTTGGTACTTCAAAAGATCAAAATGTGGAAACTCTTTTAGTTCTTAAAAATGTTATCTTCAAAGGAAAAATTATACAACTGACCTGAATCGACATGAATGACTCCATATTGTTATTCCTCCCTACCCAGGTTCCAAATTTTAAAATGCTATTTGGTGGGGTTTTTTTTCTAATATCACACAAAATAATTCGTTATAATTAGGAATAAATTGCTTCTAGTGATGAGAAAAGCACCTAATTGTGTTAAAAAGAAATATGCCTTTTATGTCAAGGCAACTTATTTATTTATATTAAGTACAGAGACCCAAGTAAGGAACCTGGAAATTTCCTTAGGTGAAGGCTGAGACTCATTTGCATTGGGGCTTCTGGGTTTCAAGGAGGGAAGACAGAGCATAGGCCAAGGAATGAAGGTCTCAGGTTCTGGGACTCATGCTACTTCATGCATATATAGTGAGATCTGATGTCTAGAATTTTCTCTTAAAAAGTAGATTGAAACCAGAGGTCCTATCAAAGGAGGTGATTTATGACACAGAATACTCTAGAAGTATTTGAATGAGCCCAGAACACTTTCTGCTTGGAAAGCAGGAATATAATAGCCACAAGTGTGAAACCCACCAGATGAATTGAAGCACAAGTGAGGGATGTTGTTTTCATCATGCCTACTTTAGGAGCAAAACATTCTGGGATTCAAGCCTGAGGTGATAGGGCCTTAGAATGAGGATACATGAGAAGAGATAGGGCTGAGAGACAGACAACCCAGACATCCACAGGTGATGTTGTGAGGGAAATATCAATATTTCCTGCTGTGGCTCTGTGTTCCATAAATCCCTAGCTAATAAGGTACCTATGACAGAGGTGCTCTTTAATAACTTCGAGGGTGTAATAATTGATGGCAAAGCCAGCTGGTTGCTGTGATCAGATATAAATTAAATCATCTTTATTGTTTTATGTTTCCTCTAACTCCCTACCCACCCCCACCCAATCAAACCACCTTTTCAGCCTCTTTTAACCAATCCTAAGAAAAGAATTTGTCTGCATTGCTTATCAAATGATGAGAGCTAGAAGGAAAGAGAGGGAAGACAATGAGAAACAAGTAAATGATTCTATGTTCTTTGGGCGAGAGATTAGGTATTTTTTTTCAAATGCATAATAATTCCTTCGCTCTTGTACTTTCTTGGCCTGCCTGTACCAGGTCTAGCAATAAGTAAGCATCCTTTCATTCAGAAAGCATGCCTTGAAGGCCTGTGGTGGGCCAGGCTCTGGATCAGACACTTGGGCACAAGATGATGAAGACACGGTCATTCCCTCAAGGAGTTCATTGTCAGAGTGGTAGAGAAGGGGCAAGGGACACATACTGTCATGACAAGATGTAACAGGTGCCACATGGAGACATAACTGACAGGACAAAGGACGATGAGGTAAGTGCAGCCCAAGTGGGGGAAAATCAGAGTAGGTTTTTAGAAGCAAACAGAAGAGAGGCAGGAAGGCACAGTCACAGTGTCAGGGAAGATCTGAGTCAAACAAGGCTTATTCTGCAATACCTCCCCTCCCTCTCACTTTTTTGTCCTAAAAGTAAAGGTCCAGACAGCAATTTAGTGCCTTAAAGCAGAGACAAATCTGAGTGGTTTGCCCCAGCTGCCTCTCAGTCCGTCTCCAGGAACCACTCTTCTTTCACTTGATCACTCAGCAAATAACTCTCAGGTGCTGCTAGGTGCCAGGCAGTGTGCCCAGAGCTGAGGACAAAGAGATGTTCGAGATACACTCCCTCCCTTTGAGGCTGCAGCCTAATTAGGACAAAAGCCTTGGGAATAGGCTACAACCCACCATGGAAGGGGAATGCGATGAAGGCCCAGGTGCTGACAGCAAACTGCCTAGCTCTCAATCCTGACTCTGCCACTTACTAGCTAGATGACCTTTAGCAAGTTATTGATCTCTCTGTGCCTCAATTCCTCCTCTGTACCCTAGCAATAGTACCAACCTCGCAGGGTTATTGGGAGGATTAGATGGGTCGGTAAATGTTAAAGTCTTAGCACAAAGCCTGGCATTCACAAGGATGGGCTGTACACAGCACTGTATGAGTAACAGGAACAGTCTTATTAGCTGAATTAGACACAATGTGCTTTTGCAAGCACAGAGGGAGGAGATCTATGCCTTGGTGATAGGAAGGTTTCTTGGAGGAGGTGGTGTTCAGACTCACTAACAAAGAAGTCTTTGCATCCTTTGCCTATAGGCACCTTCTCAGGAGTAGCCAGATGTCACTATTGGGATAGAAAAAAACAGAGAAAGAGACCCAACAGAGAGGAGGCATCAGGTTAAGGGTGACTTATTTGAGCAGAGGTGGCTTATTTGAGCAGATCTGTTCCTGAGGAGTCAGTATGTGGCAGAATCCTATCTTAAGGCACCAGGAAAGGTTCCTATGTAAAGAAGTTCTTTAGATTCTTGCTTAGGTGTCTTACTATCTAAAATTCTATCTTTATTTATACATACACATTTTAACCACTTATCTTTATTTGGCTATAGAGACTTCTGCCTCCCTGATTGGCTTATATATGGGGCAGGTTACCAAACCTTTCAAACACCTCAGTTTTGTCATCTGAGACGTGGAAATAATAAGTGACTTTTTAAGGTGGTTGAGACCATTTAAAGAATCTATTCTCATAAAATACTTCTAAGAGTGACAACATAATAAATATTCAATAACTGATGGTTGCTGTGTTAACTTACAATGACTCTGAAGTTGATGGTATGAACATGGAGACATGAGGTCATAAATGGGTCATAAAATGCCTCTCACTCATTTTAGCTCTTCCAAGGTTTTGCATCTCTATTATCTGTAACTCCTCCATTCAGTTTAATACCACTCTCTGTGCTCTGGCAGTGCTTCTTTTCAAAGAAATATGGATCAGACTTTTGTTGATTGAATAAAAAATCTAGATGGGTGAACATTTGGAGAGAAGGGAGAGACAGACATGCTTGTTCATTCTGAGTCCTTAAAATGTCTGGCTCTGGCTCCCTGCTCATAGACTGCAGCCCAGCAGACAAGGGCGAACAGCAAAGTGATCTGGCGGTGATCAGGTGGGACTATCAATCATGATGAGGGTTGAAATTGAATCAAATGGGGGCACCTGTGCACAGTATTTCACACTGCAAGCAACACAAAAAACATAATCTTGTGAAATAAACCAAGTTGCTGGCCATTGCACAACAATCCCTTCCACCCCTCCCTTATGGCTTGAACCGCTTCCCAACTCTCAAGAGGAAGAGTAATTCAGAGACTCTCACAAACATTTCACTATATATCTTACTATCTACAGAAGGATTCCTAGCCAAAACAAGAAAAAAAAAAGGCAGTGAAATCCTGGAGAAAGGTGATTTATGGAAAGCAGGTAGAGCCGAGCTGGAGGTAAGTGGGCAGCAGGGGCCAAGGTTGATTCTCTGAATGGTAGGTGGCTGCCTACCATTTGGTAATAATTTTCAGGGTTCCAGGATGCTGAGAAACTTCCCCATCACCCCCATGCCCTCCTCATTCTAACTCAACACATGAAATGGCAAAATGAAAGAGTACATTTTTTATTCCCTGTCAAAAAGCAGAACCCTACCCCACAAGAGGTAATCACCAGGCTTATGTTAATGTGAGCAAATTTATCAGGTCCTGGTTGACAGTCAGTGCTGATGGTTCATGGGGATGGAGAGAGAGGCAGATACACTATATCTCACTGGGTTCTCAGAAGTCAGGAATGTTGGGAGAGTCATGGTAGGGATAGGAAAGGAGGCAGATACAGAAGAGAGCAACAAGGCTACTAAGAACACTTACCTATTTCATAGCATAATGTACAGCTGGCCACGGCCCAGGCACTGGGGAAGACAGAGGACTGGGGGAGAAGAGCAAAGAGAGATGCAGACTTCCAACTTGGAATCTGTCCAGAGGTTTCCTGCCTCCCCGCCCCCCCATCAAACATACGCAAATGGCAATGGTAATAAACTCAGATAATGATAGAGTCAGCATTTAAACTAACCACACAATGCATAAATTACAGGGGAGACTGTTAACAGATGCAAAGCCTGGATGCTTTATTGCTGGGGAGAGGATGGATATCCCGCTAACTCGGTAACTCAGGCCAGGCAGGGAATGCCATTCCTAAGAATCCTTCAAGGCTTCCTACAAGGAGAGAAGTCTGAGGCCAGGCTATGCTGCTGTTGGGTATTGACACTGCCCTAGTAGGTAGGCTCAATGGTTATTTTTCCCAGCCAGCCAAAGCATCCTAGATTCCTCCTTTGCAACATACCCGCCTGCTCACACCTCTCTAGCTTTACAGGCTGCTTTGCTATTCCTAGAACCTGTTAGGCACACTCTTGCCTCTGCACTGTTGCTGCTGTCAGCATCCTTCCTTCACTTTCAGGTCTAAGCTCAAATATCCCTTTCTCAATGAGAATTACCCATACTACCCTATTCCTTTTTTTAAACTTCATTTTTTATTTTTTTTTTAATTTACATCCAAATTAGTTAGCATATGGTGCAACAAAGATTTCAGGAGTAGATTCCTTAGTGCCCTTACCCATTTAGTCCATCCCCCCCTCCCACAACCCCTCCAGTAACCCTTAGTTTATTCTCCATATTTATGAGTCTCTTCTGTTTTGCCCCCTCCCTGTTTTCATATTATTTTTGTTTCCCTTCCCTTATGTTCATCTGTTTTGTCTCTTAAAGTCCTCTTAGGAGTGAAGTCATATGATTTTTGTCCTTCTCTGACTAATTTCACTTCGCATAATACCCTCTAGTTCTATCCACGTAGTTGCAAATGGCAAGATTTCATTCTTTTTGATTGCCAAGTAATACTCCATTGTGTATATATACTACATCTTCTTTATCCATTCATCCATCGATGGACATTTGGGCTCTTTCCATACTTTGGCTATTGTTGATAGTGCTGCTATAAACATGGGGGTGCATGTGTCCCTTCAAAACAGCACACCTGTATCCCTTGGATAAATACCTAGTAGTGCAATTGCTGGGTTATAGGGTAGTTCTGTTTTTAGTTTTTTGAGGAACCTCCATACTGTTTTCCAGAGTGGCTGCACCAGCTTGCATTCCCACCAACAATGCAAAAGAGATCCTCTTTCTCTGCATCCTCACCAACATCTGTTGTTGCCTGAGTTGTTAATGTTAGCCATTCTGACAGGTGTCAGGTGGTATCTCATTGTGGTTTTGATTTGTATTTCCCAGATGATGAGTGAAGTTGAGCATTTTTTCATGTGTCAGTTGGCCATCTGGATGTCTTCTTTGGAGAAGTGTCTATTCATGTCTTTTGCCCATTTCTTCACTGGATTATTTGTTTTTTGGGTGTTGAGTTTGATCAGTTCGTTATAGATTTTGGATAATAACCCTTTATCTGATATGTCGTTTGTAAATAGCTTCTCCCATTCTGTTGGTTGCCTTTTAGTTTTGCTGATTGTTTCCTTCGCTTTGCAGAAGATTTTTATCTTGATGAGGTCCCAGTAGTTCATTTTTGCTTTTGTTTCTTTGCTTCTGGAGACATTTCAAGTAAGAAGTTGCTGCAGCCAAGACCAAAGAGATTTTTGCCTGCTTTCTCCTCCAGGATTTTGATGGCTTCCTGTCTAACATTAGGTCTTTCATCCATTTTGAGTTTATTTTTGTGTATGGTGTAAGAAAGTGGTCCAGGTTCATTCTTCTGCGTGTCCAGTTTTCTGAGCACCACTTGCTGAAGAGACTTTATTCCATTGGATATTCTTTCCTGCTTTGTCAAAGATTAGTTGGCCATACGTTTGTGGGTCCATTTCTGGGTTCTCTATCACACTACCCTATTTCTAATTATAACCCTCCATTCCCCCTTACCTTTGTCCAAAGAATTTAGCATTTTAAAACATAGTATATAATTTACTTTTTGCTATATACTTTACTTAGTTATTGGGCATATTGTTTATTATCTTTCTCCCTCCACTAAGATATAAGCTCTTCAAAAGTAGGGAATTTTGTCTTTTATCTTGCACGTGTGCGCGCGCGGACACACACACACACACACACACACACACTGCCCCAAGTGTCTAAAACAGAGCCTGGTACATAATAGGTATTTATTAATTAAATATCTGCTAAACGCATTTTTAAAAAAAATGTCTCCTTTCAGACTGCAGAAGGAGTTCTTCTCAATAAAGGTAACCGAAATTTGCAAGATACTTGCAACATTCCTGTCTCAGGCACTCTCTTCTTTCCCAAACTTGTGGTTACTGACTCAGAATGGAATACTCTTACCAATTAGTGCAACACATATGGTTCAAACGCATAACATCTCCCCAAAATAAAAGGGAATAGAAGCCTAGGGAGCTGGGGCAAGTATGCATCAGTTTGATTTCCACTGTGCTCACATACAGACCAACTTGAAAAGTCATTATATATACTATGACTTTCAGAACTAGAAATGGACTTGCATCCTGTCTAATCATCTTATTTGACAAATAAGGCTTGGGGAAATGAAATGGTTGGTCCCAGCTCACATATCTAATTAGTAGGAGCAGTGAGACCAATTCCCATGTCTGTTAATTCTCTATCCAGTATGTGCCTCTTCTTCCCCATGTTGTCTCTTGTGCTACATAGGTTTTGTATCTATGTATTCCATGAAGCATGTAGAATTCACTCACTGAGTAGTTCCTTTATTAAGTTTATTTATTTATTTTGAGAGAGAGAGAGAAAAAACAAGCGGGGGGTGGAGGCAGAGAGAAAGGGAGAGAGACAGAATCCCAAGCAGGCTCCACACTCTGCAGAAGCTTTATCAACCAAGCCACGCAGGTGCCCCTCTGAGTAGTTCCTTTTTAAGGGCTCTGTCAGGGATCCATTTTTATCAAGATCATGAATATCCCTGTTTCAGCATCTCCTCAATGGACAGCAGCCAATTCACCTTATTTTAGGCAGTCTGTGCTTTACTAAACATTTGATTCCTTTCATTTGTATTTATACAATTAGTCAATGCTCATCCTTTGCCTTCAAAAGTAAGCCTTTTCAGAGGGTTTGATGATCCATGGCCATTTCTCAGTAACCTGTATGTCTACTGGTCTAGACAGATTGTTCAGCCTGTGGGCATTACAGTGTTAATGCCCAAAGCAAATTCTAAAACTAGTAATTCTAAAACTAAAGCTAGTAGACACTTTGGTATTAAATAAATATACATATATCCACGTCAACAAATGAAAATAACTTTCCTTCAGTGACTTTTAAAAATTGCATTACAAATTTCCAAAAGAGTTGTGAAGTATGCGTTATTTCTCAATCTAAATTGACCATAAAGGCTTTTATTGTGCAGTATCTCATAGATCTGATGAGAACACACTTAGGAAACGCTCCTCTACAAGGCCAAAATCTAAGGGCAGGAGGGAAAGAGCTATGGGTAGCATTGGAGAAGTAAAGCAGAAGCTAAGATAAATTAATAAGGGGAGGGGGGCATGCATAAGAGTCCAAGAATAGTGGAGCTATGGAATAGTAAAAATATATGGATAAATCAAAGATTCACCAGATCTTTCAAGACAAGAGGACTCTCTCCTAGATCTGGGAAATATAACTTCCCCATAAGATGTCTAGCTGCTCATTAGCAGGGCCCAAGGCTCTGAAGTTCTAAATACAAATCACCAAGGAGCTAAAATCTACCCCTAAGCCTCTGATTTTAGCGGCTTATGCCTTTCCAGTAGAATTACCTTGCCTACTGAAATGGCTCCTGCTCAGGGCTGGAAAAGTTTGAAAAAATGTATTTAGCTACTATCTAAAGATCTTAAGTCATTGAGCTAAATGCAAGAGCCTTTTGTTAAAAATCACACTCAACTAGATATTGAGGTTTATTACATACTTTCTCCAATTTTCCATCCCCTTTTATGTAATCTCAGCTGGGCTGATTTGCCTGCATTCTTTCCAGTGGAATCTTCTTATTACTCCCAAGACACCACAGAGAATCACCAACCCTGAACAGAGGGGCACACGGCTGCATCTGGATTAGAAAAAGAGGACTATTTATACCAAAATCAATAGGCAGATTTTAGCATAACACTTGCAGGCTTTCTGCAAAGAGAATGAAAGAAAACAAAATGCAGTTCCTTTTCCATTCTTCTTTACTGTATTATTTGCCCCATAGTATGCTTGTCACATGGCCCAAGAGCAGTGTGATCTAATAATGATAGGCCTGCTTGGCACAAGGGAGGGGAAAATCCAGCTGCACTGGGGGTTTCAGGGGATATCTCAGACAGCTGGCCCAGCCCTCACCCCCTGTGTGTTTCAGGGTTTAAAAAAAAACCCGGATGTTGCTGATCTCACTTGCATTAATTCTTCCTAGTGCTAAACTGGACGCTGGGTCAGGGCCATTCAGAGCCTCCTGCCTAAGAATCAGAGGACAGAAAACATTGGATAATGCCAAAAGTAAACAAACCTGAGGGCACAGAAGTTTTTGATTCCATTCCAGCTGGGAGGCCCTCCAAGTTTGTGCTCAAACTGGCCAGACTGTAGCCTCCCAGCCCGATGTAAGGAAGAACCAAACAGCCTGCCTCTTTCTGCAGCTTTAATTAACCCCTATGCTTTGTCAATCCGGTAGGAAATGCTTTAAGATGAGAGATTCACGAATTAAACACTTGAAACTTTAAAAGGGAAGAATGGGTGGCCCCTTCATAATCCTGAAGGAGGCAGAATAGAGCATGAACTTCCTCTGTACCAGCTCTAGGGAGCACGTGGGTCATGTTAGCCACTCCAGGGAGACTCATCAGGACTAGACGAACTGGCAGGGCACACAGCAGAAACACTAGTCTTCTAAGTCTGTTTGTGCCAAGCTGTCAGTGCCCTCTGTCATTCACAGGACAAATTTCCCCCTCTCGTCTTATTGCACCTGCTAAGTCTCAGTGCCAGGAACAGTAACTCATGCCTACTCAGTCACTGCATAAAGGCATATAAGAAAATTCCTGGCTGCTGTCACCCAATCCATTCTCCTGTTCATCTTCCCAGACACTCAGCCTGCCGTGAACAGTGACTGTAGGAAGAGTTCTGAATGTCAGAGAAACAGAGTCCAGCAGCCCTCCCACCTCAAAACAGCTAGTAAGATTTCCAACTCCTCTCCCTTCCTGCTTGCACTAACTTGTAAGCCTGGAATCTGATCACCTCAATGAAACCCTATGTTTATATCCAATTATAGCAAGAGTTCACAACTGACAATAGTCAGACTATTCACCTAAAATTATCATGATAAGTGACTGTTGCATGGATAGAGGAAATCTCTGCCAGGCATCCACTGTGTTCTCACTTCAGAACTAGAAAGAAAGTGAGAAGGACATCAGATTTCACCAAAACCCTTAGAAGTGAATATTACAGGGTTCAAAATCATAGTACTAGACCATGTATCAAGTCTCAGGAAGAAATTAAATAACAATAACTCTTGGTATAGAAAAATATAGGAGACGTAAAATATGTAAAATTTCTGGGATTTTAAAAAAGCATTTTAGGGGCGCCTGGGTGGCTTAGTCGGTTAAGCCTCCAACTTCAGCTCAGGTCACGATCTCGCGGTCCGTGAGTTCGAGCCCCGCGTCGGGGTCTGGGCTGATGGCTCAGAGCCTGGAGCCTGCTTCCGATTCTGTGTCTCCCTCTCTCTCTGCCCCTCCCCCGTTCATGCTCTCTCTCTGTCTCAAAAATAAATAAACATTAAAAAAAAAAAAGCATTTTATAAAATGTCTAAAGAGGGAGATAAGATGCACTTCTGCCCTTCCATAAAATGTTGTAGACTGGGGCACCTGAGTGGCTCAGCGGGTTGAGGGTTCGAATCTTGATTTCAGCTCAGGTCATGACCCTAGGGTTGTGGGATCAAGCGCTGCATCAGGCTCTGCACTGAGCATGGAACCTGCTTAAGATTCTCTCTCGCCCTCTGCTCCTCTCCCCCCCTCACCTCTCTAAAATAAAAAAATAATTTAAAAAATGTTTTTAATGCTGTGGACTGCCTAAGAATGTACTTTCTTAATTACTATATTAGAAAAACATCTCCCAGGCGATATGCTAAACAATAAAACAAAATAAAACCTTAAAGAGATATATGTCATTATATAAAGCCATGTGTCAAAAGGCAACTTCATTAAGGACTCAAAATTGGATGAGCATTAAAGATGATGGAAGGTCTTGGTATGCTTGATAGCATGGAACATCTAACCTGATGTCCTGTTTCTGACCACCAAAAAAAAAAGGGAATAGGTCTCTCAAAATAAATATCTAGATTATGCAAGTTAGGGTAAGGCACACAGCATTATTACAGCAAACCAATTCCAAAAATTCAGCACCCTTACAAAATAAAAGTGCATTTCTCACTTAAATAGCAAATCCAATGTAGGGGTTCCTAGTAGATAAGCTGCTTTTCTCCATTTGGTGAAAGACCCAAGTTCCATGAAACATCTTATGCATTTGTTATTCCTCTAGAGCCTTGAAACCATCTGTTCTGCTCTGGCAGATGGAAAAATAGAAGGCAGAAAAGCCGCACCTCTTTTTAATATCCTTGGCCTTAAAGTGACATCATTATTTTTGTTTGTATTCCATTGGTGAGAACTAGTACATGGCCTTCCTAGATGCAGAAGAATGGGGACATGTAACTCTTGAATATGGAGCTGCTTTACAGTGACAACCCAACAGTATGGAAGCTCAAGCAGGAATTTTGGTTTAGCTTTTGCCATCTCTGCCACAGAAATACATACCAAAGCAAACCACGATAATATGAGTTGGCCAGACTGGAAGAGTAATGGTCCAAGTGTCGTTATTTTGTGTTAGTGAAAAGGAGGTGACTCCAGGAAAGAGGTAAAACAGATACTGAAGTAATCCAACATATTTTAATCGTTTGGCTTTTCCCACAATTCTTATTCCCAAGCTGGTTACTCAATTTTGATAAACTGTTAAGCTAGTAAACATTGTAAGGGGATTTCCATGTAAAGCTGGCAGAGTAAGGAAGGACATTTTTACTCATAATCTCTTTAACTCCAGAAAACAACAACAACAACAACATTTTTAATATTTTTTTAACGTTTATTTTTGAGAGACAGAAAGAGACAGAGTGTGAGCAGGGGAGGGGCATAGAGAGAGGGAGACACAGAATTTGAAGCAGGTTCCAGGCTCTGAGCTGTCAGTACAGAGCTCAATGCGGGGCTTGAACCCACAAACCGTGAGATCATGACCTGAACCAAAGTTGGACACTGAACTGATTGAGCCACCCTGGTGCCCCACAACAACAAAAAATTTTTAACTCTGGGAATAAGAAAACGACTGTAAACAATGAAGCATACATGCCAAATAGTGAGAAACCCAGACCAAGATGAAGGAGAATTCTAGGAGCTGGCATAGCTAGCTCCTCAGTTCCTCAATAAGACCCTTAAAAGTAATTATACAGGAAAGGCTAGTTAACCAACTACTGGTCAAAAATGTTTGGGGAACTTGAAGAAAACAAAAGCAAAAATAAACTATTGGGGCCACATCAAGATAAAAAGCATCTGCACAGAAAAGGAAACAACAAAACTAAAGACAACCTACGGAATGGAGAAGATATTTGCAAATGACATATCCGATAAAGGTTTAGTATCAAAAATACATAAATAACTTATAACACTCAACACCCAAAAACCAAATTATCCAATTAAAAATGGACAGAAGACTTGAACAGACATTTCCTCAAAGCAGGTATCTACATGGCCAACAGACACATGTAAGGATGTTCATCATCACCATCAGGGAAATGCAAATCAAAAGATATCACCTCACACCTGTCAGAATGGCTAATCAAAAGCACACACACACAAGAGTGTTAGCAAATATATGGAGAAAAAGGAACACTTTTGAACTGTTGATGGGAATGCAAAGTAGTGCAGCTATTCTGTAAAAATAGTATGAGTTCCTCAAAAAGTTCAAAATAGAATTACCCTACAATCAAGCAGTTGAGTATTTACCCAAAGAATATGAAAACTAACTCAAAGGGATACATGCACCCCTACATTTATAGCAGCATTACTTACAATAGCTAAGATTAGAAGAAACCTAAGTGTCCATCTACTGATGAAATGGATAAAGAAGATGTGGTATATATACATAATGGAATATTATTCAGCCATAAAAAAGAACAAAATCTTACCATTTGCAATGACATGGATGGAACTAGAGAGTATAATGCTAAGCAAAATAAGTCAGTCACACAAAGACAAATACCATTTGATTTCACTCAGTGGAATTAAGAAAACAAGGGGCACTTGGGTGGCTCAGCTCAGGTGGTTAAGCATCCAACTTCAGCTCAGATCATAATCTCATGGCTAGTAAATTCAAGCCCTGCGTCAGGCTCTGTGCTGACAGCTCAGAGCCTGCAGCCTGCGTCAGATTCTGTCTCCCTTTCTCTCTGCCCTTCCCCTGCTTGCACTCTGTCTCTCTCAAATATAAAAAAACATTAAAAAATGTTTTTTTTTTAAAGAAACAAAACAAACAAGCACGGGGAAAAAAGAGAGAGAGAAATTGAGAAACAAACTATTAACTACGGAGAACAAACTGACGGTTACCAGAGGGGAGGGGGTTAGGGGAAGGGTAATATAGGTGATGGGGATTAAGGAGTGCAATTGTCATGATGAGCTCTGGATGGTGTACGGAATTGTTGAATCACTATATTATACACCTAAAACTAACACTGTATATTAACTAACTGGAATTAAAATAAAAATTTTTAATAAAAAAATAAAATGATATAAAAATGTTTGGGAGAAGCAGATGAACAATACGGTACTCAGAGGAGGAGACATTTAAGGAAAAACAATGCCGACATCTCATTTTATTGTCGCTGACCCTAACCCCTAGCCGAGGGAAATCACTGAGATGAATCCAGTGAGGAAGACACCATGATCGTAGTCACCAGATCACAAGACAGAAAGCCTGTAATTTCTGAGACCTTCCTCTAAGCTGAACCAACATCTTAGAAGCTGAAAACTGGGGGCAGCTATGACCCCCAGACCAAAATAAAGAACTGAGTAAAGGGACATGAACAAAATCACATGAAAATTACATTATACATTTGAAAAGGAATCACCAAAAAAGAGGGAATATCATTTTAAAAGTAATTCCTTTTTAAAGGAAATGGGGGAGGGGCAGAGAGAAAGGGAGACACAGAATTTGAAGCAGGCTCCAGGCTCAGAGCTGTCAGCACAGAGCCCAACACGGGGCTCAAACTCACGAATCATGAGATCATGACCTGAGCTGAAGTAGGACACTTAAATGACTGAGCTACTGGTCACCCCTAAAAAATAATTCTTATCTTCAAAAACTTATATACTACTGACATCTCTCTTACCAAATAATAATTTAAAAAACTGAAACATACATTCAAAGGAGAAAAATAAGAGTTTGAGAAAATATTATAAAACAACAAACACAAAATGTTCTGGGGGGTAGGGAGTATGTTGGTGAAGTTCCTCCAAGTTAGCCCTCATAAACCTCTCATAAAATGTGTTCCAATAAGTATAAGTTCACAATAAAAGTCACAAAATTCAGGGTAAAAAAGCCACCATTTGTGAAAATCAGCTAGGAATAATAGTGACAATAATAAAAGACTTTAGGTATTGGAATTATCAGATAGAGAATTATAAAATAGCTATTTTAGTATGTTAGAGAATTAGAAAAGGAATTTATAAAATAAGGAGCAACATGGGGTGCCTGGGTGGCTCAGTGGGCTGAGTGTCCGACTTCAGCTCAGGTCATGATCTCACTGTCGGTGGGTTCGAGCCCCATGTCAGGCTCTGCACTGACAGCTCAGAGCCTGGACCCTGCTTCAGATTCTGTGTCTCCCTCCCTCTCTGCCCCTCCCCCACTCACACTCTGTCTCTTGAAAATAAATAAATGTTAAAAAAAAATTTTAAATAAGGAGCAACAGACTATCAAACATGACCAGGCAGATTTTAAAAACAACTCAATATAACTTCTTGAAATTAACAATGAAATAACTGAGAAGTTAAACAAAAGTAACTGGAAAGAGACCAAGAAACTTTTTGCAGTAATTGTGATGTTTTCTATTTTGTTATGGGTGGTTGTTAAATGATTATATACATTGTCTAAACTCATCAAATGAATATCTAAGAACTGTGCAGCTCATTGTATGTTAATTACACCTCCATTAAAAAAATCTCAATGAGGGGCGCCTGGGTGGCTCAGTCGGTTGGGCGGCCGACTTCGGCTCAGGTCATGATCTCGTGGTCCGTGAGTTCGAGCCCCGCGTCAGGCTCTGTGCTGACAGCTCAGAGCCTGGAGCCTGTTTCAGATTCTGTGTCTCCCTCTCTCTGACCCTCCCCCGTTCATGCTTTGTCTCTCTCTGTCTCAAAAATAAATAAACGTTAAAAAAAATTAAAAAAAATAAAAAGTAAAAAATAAATAAAAATTTAAAAATCTCAATGAAAGGATTAAACAGAATAAATACATCAAAGTGAGAGTTAGAAAATAAGAAATATGCAAAATGCGGCTCAGAGATATGATTCAAATAGCAAACATTAAATAGAAATCAATAAACTCAAGAATACAGATTCAGAAGACCAAACACAGATTTAATGAGTCCAGCATTCAGAAGGACACTGAAACTAGAAGGCAAAAAAGAGCCAATATTCAAATGCCAATGAGCAAGAATTCTCCTGAACTGCTGAAAGACATGAAATCTCACTTTAGGAATCTTGACAATTGCAACATTCACCACAGTAAAATTTCAGAACACCAAAAATAACCCAGAGACCTCAAAAGAAACCAGAGATTACTTGCATAGTCATAGTAATTAAATTGATAGCTAATATCCCAACAGCAGCAGTGGATTCAGAATATAACATTGTAATTTCTCCTGTGATGACAAAAAGTAAGTACAGTAACATCTCCAAGAGTAATGCATTTCTTCATAAGTAGATACATATATAATACAATTGAAGATAGGCTCCTTCTCTCGCTCCAGTTCTTATCATGTACAGATCAAAGGTCAAAGAGGTAAGGAAAGTGGAAAAAAGATGATTCTCAATTTCCCCAACTAAATAAGAGATCCTTAGAATCATGGTTACTCTCTTGGAAATCTCAGCCTACCATGGGGCCCAGAAATGTCCCATCAATATTTAAGCTGATATACACATCTGGCCACCAGACTGTGCCTAAGTAATTCTGAGATCTACACAGATTTGCATCATACAGCTACAACTAGGGAAACTGTAGCCAGTTTGGTTCAATCAAATTGTCTCAACCTGAAAATAATGTGACCCTGCATTTTATAAAAATGAATATTTGGGCTCATGCTTAATACATCATCCTAAAGTTGTACACTAATACGAGCTATATCTCAGGAACAGAGATGAAATAAAGATATTTTTAGCTATAAAAATCTTTTTACTACTACTAAATCTTTACTAAAGAAAATTTTAAAGTATGTGTCTCAAGAAGAAAGGAAACAGCAAGAAGGTCTAACATACAAGAAAGAATATGATTGAAATAAAAAGTAAATATATTGTGTTCATTTTGGCAGCACATATACTGAAATAAAAAGTAAATATATATGTATTTATATTTATATAAAAACTGACTCTATAAAATGATAAAAAAGTGTCTAATTTATGATCTAATAAAAAAGAGAGAGCTAAAAGGGTGGACATCTAGACAATGTAAGAGGTGACTAAAATTAAACCATTCTAAGGTCTTATATTTTGGGGGAGGGAGGTAAAAATATTAATTAAGTTTATATTGTGTTAAGCATATATTTTAAAAATTTCAAAGGTAGCCACTTAAAAGAAATAAAAATCTTCAAAAGCAGATTTTACTCAGATGTGGAATTTAAGAAACAAAACAGATGAACATATGGAAAGTAGGGGATACAAGAGAAGAAAGGGAAATAAACCACAAGAGACTCTTAATGACAGAGAACAAACTGAGGGTTGATGAAGGGAGATGGGTGGGAGATGGGCTAGATGGGTGATGGGTACTAAGGAGGGCATTTGTTGTGATGAGCACTGAATGTTTTATGTAAGTGACGAATCACTGAATTATACTTCTGAAACTGATATTGAACTGTGTATTAACCAACCAAACAAAATATAAATAAAACATATATATACATACATATGTCAGTAGAGAAGAAAAAAATACTTGCATCAATTAAAATAAAGGAAAGAAAGGAAGGAAAAAAAGAACACAGCAAAAGCAAAACAAAAAGGAATCATAAGGTAAAACAGAAAAAATAAAGCTAAATATATCAGTAATTACAATAAATAAAATACACTCTGGTTAAAAGGCACAGATTGTCAAAAAGGACCTTTTAAAAAAGACTATGAAGTCTTTATAAGAGATATACCTAAAACATAAAGGCACAAAAGACTAAAAGTAAAACTATGGAAAAATTATATAAGACATAAACATAAACCAAAAGAAAAATCCTATAGCTGTGTTCATATCAGGCAAAGATAGACTTTAAAGCAAAGGCATTACCAGAGATAAAGAAAATAATTTCATAATGGTAAAAGTATTTGCTTCCCCCAAAAGATACAATTTTATATTTGAATATACTGAATAAAATAGTTTAAAATGCATAAAACAAAAAATGAAAGAACTTCCTAGAGAAAGAACATCTATAATGGTATGGCAAAATTTTAACACACCTCTCTCAGAAATTGATAGAGTATGAAATATTTGGACAACACAGTACACAAACTTGGGTTATATAAGACATATATAGGATATGCAACCAGTAATTTGGTAACTTTTTTTTTTTACAAACATACAGGGGATATTTATGAAAACTGAGCACACACTAACTGAGCACATATTTATTTATTTTTGAGAGAGAGAGCAAGAGAGCGACTGAGCATGAGTGGGGGAGGGGAAGGAGAGAGGGAGACACAGAATCTGAAGCACGCTCTAGGCTCCAAGCTGTCCTTACAGAGCCCGACGCAGGGCTCAAACTCATGAACTATGAGATCATGACCTGAGCTGAAGTCAGTCGCTCAAATGACTGAGCCACCCAGGCATCCCCCTTTTTTAAATTTTTTTTTACGTTTATTTGAGAGAGCGAGAGCGAGAGAGAGAGAGAGAGAAGGAGGGAGGGAGGGAGGGGGGAAGAGAGAAAGAGAATGAGCAGGGCAGGGGCAGGGAGAGGGAGAGACAGAATCCCAAGTAGGCTCCATGCTGTCAGCACAGAGCCCCATATGGGGCCAAAGTTGGGGTCTGAACTCAGGACCATTAGATGTTGGCCAGAGCAGAGGTCAAGAGTAGGATGCTGAACTGACTGAACTACCCAGGTGCTCCAACATGCAACTGTTCTCAATAATTACTATCACAAAGGCCAGATATTTCTGACCACAATGCAATTTAAAAAACAAACATATGAATGGAAAACAAAGGTGTGCACATGTATGTGTGCACACACACAAGCTTCTAAATAATTCACGGGTAGAGGACGAAGACCCACAATCAAACTACCTGTCATCAAACTTTGTAGGTCATAGGCAAAGTGATGCTTAGAAAAAATTTTTATATATTTAAATACTTAGAAAAGAGGAAGGGGTAAAACCTCATAAGGTAAACAACCCAGGAAGTGAGGGAGAATAAAACAAGAGAATAAACCCCAAAAAAGTACAAGAAAGTAATTAATAAAGAAAGAATAAGTTAGGAAACTAGAAACAAAGTTATTAACAAAATTCTTTCCCCACAAGACATCTCACACTCTTTGGCCAACAGTGATATTCAAACTTGAAAACCCACCAAATGCTGAGAGCTTCTAAATAAATTTTTAGTCTCTGGCTCTCAGTCATTAATATACAACCAAAGATTATCAGATATACAAGAAAGCCTCTAACATGAAAGGCAAATAAAACTGAACAAATGGGAGGGGGGCAACTTAAATAAAGCAAAGATTTCTCAGAAAGGGAAGAAAAAAAGTTTTAAGTTACCATTAATATCTTCAGAAATACAAGAAAAGACAAAGTTTTAATGAAGTAATAGCAGAATGTGAGAATAAAAGGAACATGTAGGAAACAAAACTGAATGTGTAATAGCAGAAATAAAACTCAGGAAGGGGGACTGCTAAATAAATTTAAGAAATTTTACCATAAAGTAAAAAGACAATTATTCACAGTAGGAAAAAAAGATAATCTAATTAGAAATCCATTTCAGTATGTCCAGCATCCAAAAAGAGAGAAAAGATAAAGCAGAATATCATCAATGAAATAATTCAAGGAGATTTATCAGGAATGAAAGACACAATTTTCAAGACTGAAAAGGGTACAGCACAATGGATGGAAGCAAGCCCAATCTAAGGCATATTGCTGTGAAATTTCAGACCACTGAGAAGAAGAAAAAGATCCTAAAACTTCTAGAGGGAAAAAACAGGTAACATAGATAGGATCGAGAATCACAATAGCTTCAGATATCTGTATACCAATATATTAAACTAACAGACACTTAAACAATGACTTCAAAGTTCTAAAGGAAAATGTTTTCTACATTCTATTTCTATACCAACCAAATACCAATTAAATGGATGGGAGAAGTACAGATGTCTTCAGACATAGATAATCTAAAATTTTTTCCTGCTACAGATGCTTTCTCAGAATACTACTAAAGAATGTATCCCATCAAAGCTAGGAAGTAAATCAAGAAAGAGAAATACATGACACACAAGAAATGAAAGCCCGGTGCAAAAGAAAGATGAAATCATCCCCAAGAGGATATCAGATGAGGAGGTGTAAGATAGGAAACAATTCAAATTGTATCATGTTTGAAATTTCTGGACAACAAAAATTAAGGATTGCATAAAAATAGCTCCTCTTTCTTCTAAAATATATGAGTGGGCATAATAAAAGTCAATAGAGGACATTATTTGTCCTGATGAGGTCCAAAGGTGTAAGGCTGAATCTGAAAGACAACAAAGAGATTCTCAAAATGAGTAGATTCATTAAACCTGGTAATTCTTTTTTGGCCAAAATAATAAGCAAAACCTTTTAGATACCCACAAACTGAAACGCAATCTGAAACAGAAGTTATCCTGCATACGCATATATATTTGTATATACCTAGAATATCTCTGGAAAGAAACATGTGATTGCCTCTGGGAAGAACTTGGCAAAAGGGATATGGGGAAGATTTATTTTTCACCATTTACCCCTTTGTTTCTTTTGAATTGTACTCACATGCATATTTGGTTTACCCAAAATGAGTAAAATAAAATATATTCCTGTACCCTTTGATCTAATAATTTTGCTCCTAGGAATTTATCCTAAGATACATCTGCACAAGTGTAGAATGACAAATGTTCAAAGTCAGTAGCATAAGATAGTATAAAATTTAGGTCCTTTGACAAAAAAAAAAAAAAAAAAAAAAAAAAAACCCTGATAAAATAAACTACATATATCCATACAGGATTATACTATGTATCCACAAAAGAAAATGAAAGCATTGATCTTTCCCAATATGGAAAATTACTATTCCATATATTATTGAGTGCAAGAGTTTAGAAGAACAAAAGCATATTTCCAATTAAGAAAATGTTGAACTTTTTACTTATATATACTTATTTTTACTGATATATTATGTATCCTAATCTAGAAGGATATGCAAGAAATTGATAACAGTAATTAGAGGGTAATTTAATGGCAGAAAAACAAAAAAGAGAGATTTTCCACTGTATATCCTTCTTGGCCTCCTGAATTTTAACCACATAAATAAATACATTACCTATGCAAAAAGTACAAAAAATAAAATTAAGATAAAGATATAAAAAGAGAGTAATAATATTTGAAAGAGGGATACAACTAGTAATACAGCAAAGAGATAAACGATATCAATTATCATTAATCGTATACCAGTGTATGTTAAAATGTAGAGAAAATCTACAAATTCCTGAATCATTTATCAAAAATGGCCCAAAAAGAATAGAAAAACACTGGTCATACAAGACACTGAGCCAGTAATTTTTAAATATTCTACCAAGTAAACACTGGTCTCAAAACGTTTTATAGGTAAATTCTGCCAAATATTCAAGGAACAACAAAACATAAGAAAATAAAGGTAAGGATTTTTACCTGTTTTGTTCTGTGCTATATCCCCAATCTCTAGAGCAATGTTTGGCATTAGTTCATTTTATGGGATTAGTATGAACTTAATTCTGAAGACACACATGAACAGTACATGTATACAGTATCTTCCTAAACCTAGTAAATGACATCTTACCAAAAATCTGGAAGAAACATCACCTCAATAGAGAATTGTTAGTATTATTTTCTGTAGAATCAGTAACAGGATAAAGTTTCCTAATAAGATAACTCCTATTTAGCACTGGAGAGCCTAATCCATATATTATTATTAAAGAAAATAAAAGCTATAAAGATTGGAATCATAGAAACAAACTGTCATTATTCACAGATGCTTTGATTATCTACACAGAAAATCCAAATGATTTTGCAGACAAATTACTAGAATTAGTAAGAAAATATGGCAGCAGCTAGACTAAAATTCATATACAGATATTCTACTTCTCTGTAACAGCAGTAAACAGAAAATAGTTTTAAATATTTGAAGTACCATAAAAACATATAAAGTACCTGGGCATAAATATATCAAAACGTGGGCAATGTTTTTATGGAGAAAGTACAAACCAAAAGTGAAAGACAATAAAGAGAACTACATAAATGTAAATTTGTACCATATTCATAGTTAAGGATACTCTCTACCATGAAAATATCAGTTGTCCTACATTATATATAGAGATTTATGCAATCTCAATTAAAACATTAGCAGTCTTTCAAGGAATGCAAAAGTGACTCCAAAATTCACACGGAAATGCAAAGGAGAATACAGAAGAGTAGAGACTTCAGACAGCACAGAAAAAATAAAAATCAAGGAAGACTTGAGCTATACTAGCAACCAACTTGATCTGATATCTACAGAACATTGCAACTCACAAGAAGAAACAGAGACAAGGGAAACAAATACCATATGACTTCACTCATATGTGGGATTTAATTAAAAAAACCAAATGAGCAAAAGGGGGGAAAAAGAGAGAGGCAAACCAAGAAACAGACTCTTAAGTATAGAGAACAAACTGATGGTTACCAGAAGGGCATGGGTGAGGGAATAGATGCAACAGGTGATGGAGATTAAGGATGATCCTTAACGACCCTTGCCATGATGAGCACGGGGGTTGTATGACGTGCTGAATCGCTATATTGTATACCTGAAATATTACACTGTATATTAACTAACTAGAATTTAAATAAAACTTGAAAAAAAACAAGCAGATCATCAGAGCAGACTTAGTGTAATATATAAATAATGTAAATATAAGCAGTTCAAATACACTAATCACAAAACAGAAATACAGTGTATTAAAAAATTTCCCAACTATATGTTGCCTATAAGAAACTTACTTTTTTTTTTTTTTTAATGTTTATTTATTTTGAAAGAGAGAGAGTGTGAGCAGGAGGGGCAGAGAGAAGAGAATGAATCCCAAGCAGGCTCCACGTTGTCATGTCAGCACAGAGCGAGATGCAGGGGTCACGACCTGAGCCAAAATCGAGAGTCAGACACTTAACCAACTGAGCCACCCAAGCACCCCAAGTACCTCACTTTATTTATTTAAAAAAAATTTTTTTACATTTATTTATTTTTGAGAGAAAGAACACAAGTGGGGGAGGGGCAGAGAGAGAAGGAGACACAGAATCCGAAGCAGGCTCCAAACTCCAAGCTGTCAGCACAGAGCCCAACAGGGAGCTCGAACTCACAAATCGTTAGATCACGACCTGAGCCGAAGTCAGACGCTTAACTGACTGAGCCACACTGGTGCCCCAAGAACCTCACTTTAAGTACAATACAGGTATCTCAAGAGTAAGAGAACAGAAAAAGAGCATGCTAATGTTAACTGAAAACTAAACTAGATGAATCAGTTAAAAGTAAAGCAATGAAAAAAGATATCTATCAATCAGAATAAAATATGTAATGTAGTTAGGGCACCTGGGTGGCTCAGTCTGTGCTGACAGCTCAGAGCCTGGAGCCCATTTCGGATTCTGTGTCCCCCTCTCTGCCCCTCCTCCATTCACACACTCTCTCTCTCAAAAATAAACATTAAAAAATTAAAAAATATATATCTAACGTGGCTATATTAATTTCAGAAAAGGGGACTTCAGAACAAGGACTATTATCATGAATTAGGAAGGACTTTTTTAATGGTAAGAACTTGAAGAAGAGAGAACAATCCTAATTGTGCACATATCTAATAACAGAGCTTCAAAATTCATAAAGCAATGACTGACAGAACTGAAAGGAGAAATAGGACTAACCCCTATTGGAGTTAAAACTTCAACATTCTGCAAGTGTTTTAAGTAGTTTCTAAATATAAATAAAGAAACTAAGAGAGGAATGAATAGAAATCTTTTAGTAAAATGATTCAAGAGGGGCACCTGGGTGGCTCAGTCAGTTAAGCATCCGACTTCAGCTCAGGTCACAATCTCATGGTTCACAAGTTCAAGCACCGCATCGGGCTCTGTGCTGACCACTCACAGCCTTGAGCCTACTTTGGATTCTGTGTGTGTTGTGTCTCTCTCTCTCTGCCCCTCCCCTGCTTGCATTCTGTCTCGCTCTCTCTCAAAAATAAATAAATATTAAAAATTTTTTAAAATGATTCAAGAGTAGCTGATAGCTATGGAAGACAAAAGAGATCAACCATACACATCATCAATTGTTTGTAACAAATAGAATACACCAAATGGTACAGAATACTTTGAAAACTCTCTAATTAATTGGAAAATGCTTGAGCCTGAAGATTGACACTATACAAGGGAGAAAAATATTGAGTTGTCTACAAGGATACTAGAAACCCATATTATCCTGGATGGCTTCACAGCCAATAGTCAGTGCCAGAAGACAACAGAACATAATTCCTGGCTTTTTACTTTGTATTAGTCTGTGAAGCTCAAATTAAAAAACGAAAAGTATATATCTTATTTACAGCTTTATGGGGAAATAGAATGAAGGATAGAGGAATGTGCACTATGCTGAGTAATAGAATTCTGGGGCCCATGTCCCAGATCTCTTTTATACTATTTGTGTCCTTGAGCAAGCTACTTCACCTGTCCTAACACAAGGTGAAAACTATGAAAAATTACACCTTCAAAAGTATGGTGATGGCCTGGCTGCCAAACCTGGTCCTGAGGAGCAGGTCAATGGCTCCATACCCTATGTCCATAAGGAGTAGTTACATCAGGCATGATCCAGGAGAATGCCTGTATTAGGAAGATCCAATCTGGTGAGCAAAGAAAGTACACCAGGAAAGGTGAGCAGATATGGGCTATGCCTGAATGGCAACATGAAGTGGGTAAGTAAGAACATAAGATTTAGTGTTAAACCTTTGCGTATTAGAATCAGATGTCTGCCACCTTACTAGCTCTGTGACCTGGGGTAAATCACAGAGCCTCACTTTCCTCATCTGTAATATAAAAATAATAATCCTGGTCTCATAGAATTAAGTTTCACAGTGTTTGCAAAACACCCATAATAGTGTCTGCTACAGAACTGGCACTTGATAAACCACGACTATCATTATTCAACAAATTCTAGGCCTTCCCAGATGTGAGCCAAAGACTGTTGCTAAGGGTCCTGCCCTAGTTTATACTGGCTTAGAAATGGACGGGGTTGAGTCTGTTCATTTCCTTATGCCTCTGCAGGGACCTAGGTAAGGCAGGAGAAGACACGCTGCCTCTTTGCTTCAATTCTGTCATCCTGCAATAAAAGGATTGAATCAGACAATCTCTAAGGCCTTCATAGCTCATAGCTCTAAAACTCTTTGATCTGTGAACCAAATCTAATGCGTATTCTATGTTTAGAATTGATATATTGTTAGATCAGCTGGGAATTGCTAAAATCATATTATCTATTGATTTATATAAAGGGTTATGGTAAATGACCTTGGATAAAGAATATAATCTAAAATGGTATTTGTAACATCAAATGGAGTGTAAAGATTTAATGGCTTACCCTTTGGACTGAGGACCTCTTAGACTCATATATTCTTACAGTTGAAAGTGATCTCAGAGGCTAACTTGTCAAACCTCCCAACCATTGGAGGAAACACTTCAGCAGCATCTCTACAGTGCTCACCACCTGGCTTGAATATATCTCACGACAGGGACCTTACTACCTCATGAGATGCCTTTTCCATTTCTGGAATTCTACTATTAAAGCACTCTTTATGTTTATCTTGAGACCAAAGCGTTTTATTCCTCAAACTTTTCCTTCTCGGACAAATTGGCCCTTCATGTTTGAAACAACTGTCAGCCTTCTCCTTCACTTCTTTTCCAGGCTAGACATCCTTAACCACTTCAGTCTTTTCTGTATATGTTCCAGACCACACAGCATGCTGTCTGCCTTTCTGGGGACCACTCTGCAGCTCAGTTACAATGCAACCCCTGAATTAAGTACATTATTCCAATGTGGTGCAAGAAAGAACAGTCATCTCTGGTACGTGGAACACAAATGCTCTTTTTAATGTTGCCAAAGCCCTGAATAGACATTTCTCCAAAGAAGACATTCAAATGGCCAATAGGTACATTTTTTTTAAATGCTGTCACTAATCTTGAGGGAAATGCAAATCAAAACCACAATAAGATGTTACTTCACTCTTATCAGGATGGTTATTATCAAAAAAAGTTAACAGGCATTAGCAAGGATGTGGAGAAATTAGACTATTTGTGCGCTGTTAGTTGGAACAAAAATGATGCAGCTTCTTTGGTAAACAGTATGTAAAATTAAAAATAGAACTATGTAAACCAGCAATCCTACTTCTGCGTATTTATCTAAATGAATTGAAATTAGAATCTCAAAGCGATAATAGCTTTATCCTATGTTCATTGCAGCATTATTTATAACCACCAAGATGTGGGAAGAAAACCCAAATGTCCATTGACAAATAAATAGATAAAGAAAACTGGGATACACATACAATGGAATACTATTCCACCTTTAAAAAGAAGGAAATTCTGCCATGCGTGACAACATAGATGAACCTTCAGGACATTATGCTGAGTAAAATAAGCCCATCAGAGAAAGACAAATACTGCATAATTTCACTTATATGAAATATGTGAAATAGTCAAAGTCACAGAATCAAGGAGTGGAATGGTAGTTTCCAGGTGAGCCTGGCAGGGAGACATAGGGAGTTACAAATCAACAGGCATAAAGATTCAGTTGAGCAAGGGAAACAAGTTCTAAAGATCTGCTGTATAGCATTGTACATATTGCCAACAATAATGCACTGTACAGTTAATAATTTAAGAGGTTAGATCTCACATTAAATGTTCTTACAACAATTTTTTTCTAAAAAATGGAATCATACTAAAAAAAAAGAAAAATGGGTTTTATGTTCAAGAAGGCCCCTTTCACTGTTAGCTCATATTACACTCATTAGTTTGGCCATGGCATCCTCATGAACAATACAAGTGCTTAGGCTATAAGGTCAAAGGCACTTCTTTAAAAGAGTTGTGTGAACTCTTACTTCAAATGGAACCATATTTGTATCCCCAACAGGGAAACAGAACCAATGGAAGTGTGCTGGTTTTGTTTGCCTCATTGGATCTCTGCCCACCCAGTTACTCACCCCACTGCTCTTGGAGCAGCTCTTGGAGGGGACCTATAAAGGCATTGCCCAGAAAGCACAAAGAATCCATGAATATCCTGATCTCTCAATTTCCTACAAGCCCTGTTATTCTAAAATGTTCGCGTGAACTGCTACCACAGAGTACAGCACAGTAGTTACCAGTATCAGTTCAACCCTACCTCTACCATTCTGTGGGTATATGATATTGGGAGAATTCTGGTGCCTGTGGAATGGGGAAAATAACTTCTCTTATTCATAGGGGTGCTGTTAGGATTAAATGGTTTCACTTACAGAGAGCTCTCAGAATGGTACCTGGTACTTAGTTAGCTTCCTATCAGGTGCCAGCTCAAGCCCCCCCTCCGCAATCTTGACTCACATAATTAAATTTCTGAACCTACACTCAGGACATTAAGCTTTTCTGCATTTAAATTTTTTCTTCTTGGTGTAGACTCAGCATTCAGGATTCAGGCTCACGATCATTTTGAATCTAGATTCCTTTGTCTTTTCCCTTGGCTATCTCTCCCAGGTTTCTGGCACCTCCATTTTTGATAGGCCTTTATCCAGGTCACCAGTTTCTTCCTAAATTTCAAATTTGACTTTATTGAGTAGCTATGATCATAAAGATAACATGCCAGTATTTAACCAGAATGTATGTGGATATCATAAAGATGATGTTTGGGTAAAACGCAGTAAATTCCTATTTGGACTTCCAGAGGTCAGACATTCTGAAAATAAGGTAAAAGTGAGCATATTACTTATCACAATGAATTAGAAGCACATAAGATTTTAGATACTAGTAATTACTTAAACTTTGAAGTAGCTCAATCAATTAATTTTTTGAATTAGTTAGAAACCAAAGGAAATTTGAGAACCCAACAACTGATAAGCCACAAAGTGTTAAGATAATTTCTTATGGAAGCAATGAGTTTTTGCTTCTTTTCAGTCTCCAAAACTCCATTCAATCCAGAAACCTTTCTTAGCACTGATAGAGTATATCTCAGTTCCCTAACATGGCTCATGGCATTTCTACAACTCACTCGCCTCTCTTAATATTCCAGTCACATAAAATTTGTTCTTTTTATGAATATACCATATACTTTTGTACTTATGACATCTGATATACTATTCCTTCTGCCTCTTAAATTTCCCTCCTTTTTGAGTGCTGATGCATAGGGACACATGTATCCCAATGCTTACAGCAGTGCTTTTAACAATAACCAAATTATGGAAAGAGCCTAAATGTCATCAACTAATGAATGGATAAAGAAGATGTGGTTTATATATACAATGGAATACTACTTGGCAATGAGAAAGAATGAAATCATGCCATTTGCAGCAATGTGGATGGAAGTGGAAGGTATCATACTGAATGAAATAAGTCAGAGAAGGACAGATACCATATGTTTTCACTCATATGTGGATCTTGAGAAACTTAGAAGACAACCATGGGGGAAGGGAAGGGGGGAAAAATAGTTACAAACAGAGAGGGAGGGAGGCAAACCACAAGAGACTCTTAAATACAGAGAACAAACTGAGGGTGGATGGGGGGGGGTGGGGGAGAGGGAAAATGGGTGATGGGCATTGAGGCACTTGTTGGGATGAGCACTGGGTGTTGTATGTAAATCAATTTGACAGTAAATTATATTCATAAATAAATAAATAAATAAATATCCCTCCTTTTCTAAGGCAAACTTTCATCCATTCTTACACACCCACTTCTTTTGTGAAGTTAACTCCAATTCCAAAATCACTCCTCCTTCTTCTGAGCTTCCCACTGGATTCAATTCTGCAATTCCTCTTTTATAGCCCTCACAACACTCTACTGTGATCAATTGCTTCCAAGTATGTCTCAGTGGCAAAAGCTAGCTAGGGAACATTGTATGACACCTCAACAAAAGCCCCTCGTTTTAAGCATACTGTAGAACTTAGATTTTGAGCCAATGGCATAGGACTGACTTGCCATGAATATCATTACTTCTGTGGGAAAATAGGAACAATGTTCTCAATAGCAGAATTTCAAATTACCTTTGGGAACACAATCCTATCACTGATTTGCTCTTCCATTCAACAAATGTTTCTTGAGCACTTACTATATCTCAGGCATTGTTTGAGTCACAAGAGCAAGCAAATCAGCCAAATATCTTACCCTCATGGAGCTTCTACTCCAATGGGGAAGATAAAATTTAAAAATAAAATTAGTTTAAGAATATGGTATGTCTGGAGGCATCTGGGTGGCTCAGTTCGTTAAGCATCCAACTCTTGATTTTGGCTCAGGACATGATCTCATGGTTCATGAGATCAAGCCTTGTCTCTCCTGACAGTGCAGAGCCTGCTTGAGATTCTTTCCTCTCCTTCTGTCTCTGCTCCACTCCCCTCACACTCTCTCTCTCTCAAAATAAATAAATAAACTTAAAAAAAAGTCGGGGTGCCTGGGTGGCTCAGTCGGTTGAGCGTCTAACTTCGGCCCAGGTCATGATCTCGCAGTTCGTGAGATTCAGCCCTGCGTCGGGCTCTGTGCTGACAGCTCAGAGCCTGGAGCCTGCTTTGGATTCTCTGTCTCCCTCTCTGCTCCTTCCCTGCTCACACTCTGTCTCTCAAAAATAAATAAAGATTAGAAAAAAATATAAAAAAAAAGAATATGTTATGGCAAGAGGGAAAATAAATCATGGTAGAGGGACAGAAAATACCAGGGAATTAATTGAAATTTTTCAATAAGTGATCAGGAAGTGATCAGAGATGCTGCACTTAAGTAAAGATATGAGGAAAGTGAGTGAGCCATGTGAATAGCTGGGAAAAGAGCACACCTGCCAGAGGAAACAGCAAGGGTCAAGACCTAGAAGGGGAAGACTGCCTGGCATATGCAAAGCGGCTGAAGTGGAAAGAGCAAGAGTAAGAACAGAAATAGCCAGGAGCCAGGAGCCAGGTCACACAGAGCCCCACAGGTTATCATGAGGACTTTGGGTTTCCGTCTGATGACAATGGAATCCAATGACAGTAATAAGCAGAAGGATGATATGACTTGATTTATATTTTCATAGGGTCACTTTGGATGCTTTGGTACGAATAGATTTAGAGGGAGGCAGGGAGAACAAAGACACAGGCAAGACATCAGATAGGGAGTTATGTGATAACATAAGTGAGACATAATGGGAATTGTGACAAGTGGTCAAATTTTAGAAGAATTTGTCAGGATTTTCTGATGGATCAATGACTGTTGTTGAGAAAAAGGGAAGAGTTAAAGCTGAGTATCAAGATTTTTTTATCCTAGCAATTTAAAAACATGAAGTTCCATGAAATGAAATGGAGAAGAGAGTAAGAAAACCTGGTTTAGAGAAAGATCCAGAGCTTAGCTTTGGAGATGTTAAATTTGCAGCCCCTATTAGACATCCAAGTATAGATGTCAAGTGGGCAGTAGGATGTATGAATCTCAGAGAAGACAACTGGGTTGAAGAATTTGGATGACATCAACACAGAGATGCTATTTAAAGCCATAAATCTAGACTAGATCACCTATGAAGTGACAATGGATAGAAAAAATGAAGAGATCCAAGGTCTAAGCACTGCGGTACTCAGTTCCTTTAGATGAGGAAATAAGGGGTAAAACAGGGGGAAAAGGAAAATAAAAAGACTGAGAAAGAACATTTATAAAAGTAGATGAAAAACCAAGCAAGTGTGATTATCTTGGAAGCCAAGAGAAAGAGTTTCACAGAAAAGAGAGTGAACAGCTGTGTGTCAAGTGCTGTTGAGATTTTAAGTAAGATGAAGACTGAATGTAACCATTGGATTTAGCAACACTGAAATCAAAGGTGACCTTGACAAGTACAGTTTCAGGAGAATAGCAGTAGTGAAGGCCTGATTAAGGTACTTTCAGGTGAGAATGGGAGGAGATAAGTTAATTTTTAAAACTTAACATGCTTTGAAGTAATAAGAAGGAGATTAAATAGTTACTAGAATGGGAATTGAGGTCAAGAGGAGTTTTCTTTTAGGATGGGAGAAACAATGAATGCAGTAGAGAGGGGATATTCAGTGGAGAGGGGAAGTTTGGTGATGGAGGAGAATGGAAGAATTGCCAGAGTGATGTCCTTGAGCAGGCTTTAGGGAACACAGCAGCATATGCTATCTGAGAGCAGTGATATGAGCAGAATATGGACAATGGTCAGATACTGGGAAGGCAATTACAAATCAAGGATGTAGAATGAAGGGAAGGATCAGGGTTGTAGGCTGAGGTTGGGGACCAAGTCAGGAACATGCAGGCCAAGCACAAGTAAACAAGAGGACCAGAGTCAGAAGAGCAATTTGAGACTAATCCAGGAGGTGACTATAAAGTCAAGGCAAAGGAAACTAGAAAGCATGCACTTATGACTAATGATACCGCACAGAGCGCATTTTGTGCCAACATTCCTTGTGAGGGCCAGTACTCCTTTCCCATGGATCTTCTTCCTCTGGTTCCTGAATCTCATGGCCAATATATCTTTTCTAAGAGATGGCCTTTATCGTTATTTTAATGAACAGTTATATTTGTATACAAAAAGTATTACTGAATGTGTAATGTACCAAGAGCTCTGAAAATCAATTGGCTATTCCAGAAAGTCTCATCAATGCTTCCAAAACCCACAGAAGCAATCACACAGTGGCAAATGCTAGGGTGGTCACCAAACTATTTTGACTTCCTGGGCACTCACCTTGCTATCTTTTCTGCCTATGTGCATCTATTTGTGGTCATATGACACTGAAATGTTAGAGTTGCAAGAATGAAACAGTTGGGGGTCCCGGAGTCCCTGGGTACCTGGAAGACAGCAGCATGGGGTGGTGGGGGGGTGGGGGCACGTTCAACCTGCATCAGATTCTGATAAAAATAAGAAATCAACCTTTGTTGCATTAAGTCAATGACACTTATTTTTTCCCACAGCATAGCCTACCTAACATGACCCTGACTGTAACACAGACACACCATCTTAGAACAGAGACAACCATTTGGCCTATAAATGCCAATGCTTTAAGTCATAGCAAGCATCACAGATGCTTAAATAACAAGTTCCCTTAGGATATAAAACGTAATTTGATCCACAACAATTTGGCTTTCACACAGCACATCTGGTTTTCAGGAATACATCTATGTAAATTGAGTTACCTCCATAATGATATTGTATTTGCATCTGAGGAACTGAAAAGACAAGACTGACTGCAGGTTAAATAAAAAGCACCTAGGTCTATCCTGATTTGCTCTCCAAGCTCCTGTGATAACATGTGTAAATACCCTGCGGGTGATTAGATTTTAAATTCTTCACTGTAATGATCCAGGTGTCACTGGAACGATGGTTTTAAAAAAAGGCATTTTTCCTACAGAAGGTTACAGCGTATGATTTTCCCCCCTTTTTAATTAAACCTGTGCATAGTGAATAATGCATCTGATTTAGACGTTCAAGCCTTCCCAACCACCACCCCCACCCAACTCGGCTAAGAGAGCTGGTCTAGCTGATTCAGTCAATTGTGTTGCCTTATAAAACACTGTCCCCAAAGAATCCTTTATAGCCACTCAGAGCTGACATAGAGTCAATTATTAAGGTTTCTACCTGTATTGCTCAGTCTGCACTTCAGCCCTTAGTATTATCCTTATTAATCTGCTCAGGAACCACTTTGCTATTTCTGATGCTGAGGTAGGGATTGTTCAGGTATCTGTTTTGATTTTCTTTGGTTGTTTAACACTAGAGGAGAACAGAAATGGTAGCAGCAGACTGATATGTGGGTTTAGACCATGCCACCTACTCCAGATGTTGAAGACAGGGTTTCCGGAATGTGTCCTGCATCATGAACCTCTTACTGAAAGTACTTTCTACTCCATTGACAAAATGACAGGATTTATTAACCAGAATTTATCTCTACTGGTTCTTTTATCACCGACAGTAAGTTCCCATAACAGCTTCACTGTCCCAAATATTTGTTAAAGGCTTAAACAGTTTCAAATATGTGCTCCTTTATTTAATTTACAGCTGTTTCTGAAAATACACCATTCAGTATTAGATGAAATTGCTTCTATCTCCTGTCATATTTCACATTTTGTTTTATGGTCTGGTAGATTTCATGGTGATCTCTTTTTAACCAGTAAAATTTGTTTTAGGGACGATGATTCATTTTCTTTAAATAGTCAAGCTGCAGAAAGAGTCCTATATCATGAAGCCTTTTCACTGCCTACATATCAACAGTAGGTCCTGTAGACCTTTAAAAAATATTTGGGCCTCTTCATTCTCAGGGAGACTGGTTGCAGTCTCTCATGGCCTCATTTCACAAAAGCAACTGTAGTGCAGTAAAAGGCATGCTGGACCTGAGCTCTGTTCACCTGGTCTAAATCCAGACTCTGCCACTTACAAAATTTTTGACAAATTACTTAACTTCTCATCACTCTCATCTGTGAATTGGGGCTAATCACACTTGTTCACAGGGGTATTTGAAGGAGTCCATAACAGTACCCACGTAAAAGTGCCTAGCACTGAGCCCTGCCCAAAATAGGCAATCAATATTCATTGTTAGAATCTCTAGGACACATACAATTCATCTAGTATGAGATCACGTGAGTTAATAGCTTCCAAAGAGTCTGCTAAAGGAAGATAATATGGAGCACTCCATGGAAATTTAAGGTGTTCTGGCCATTTTATATTTACCTGATTTATATCCAACCTCTTGTGCTTATCCTTCAGTAACACAGGTCTTGAAGTTCTACTATTTTGTTTTGAGAAATTTATTTTTTACTCTCCCCACCAAGGAACAGCCCTGCGGATTATGCACCAGTGTTCTGGTTTCCTGTCTCTCCCTACTGCCCTGGCCTCACTCAAGTGTCAGCAGAGCCCAAGAAGTACCCAGCAAGACTTTGCTTTTAACTCAGACATGCAGGTGTCTGGGGCTGGAGTGGACGGCACTAATCTACTTTCTTTTCCTAAGAAAATCTGCTTGGATGAATCCATGTCTGGAGTACAAAGGAGTCTCCTCCAAACATTCCCTGTAAGAACCTACTTGCTGCCAAGCTCAGGCTGTGGGAAGGAACTTGGGTTCAGGGCCAACAGTGACACTGTGTTCTCTTCCTTTCAACCTACAGGCAAGTCCTTCTGGGGCAGAGAGCACTTCTGTCCAATCTGTACCGAGCTAACATACAATCCCCTAACCCAACGAGTGCCTGTGGGCCTGTATCTAATGTAGCTTAAATAATTCTCTCCTCTCCCTCTCACCATTCTTTGCCATGTAAGTGACTGGCTTTCAAACTTTGTTGTCTAACCTACAGATAAGAAATACATGTTACTTTGCAACACAGTATTCACACATACATGTGTGCACACACACACAGCAATCAAAAATATGATGACACAATTATTCCCCTTGCTGCATATGGGGTACTTTATCTTCCACTCTATTATATTTTGTTTCACTTTTAAAAATGCTGGTCATGACCTATCAAATCAATTTTATGACTCATCAGTGGGCCACAGCTTGTAGTTTTAAAAATACTGATCCAGATATTTAATAAGGAGCTACTAGTCTGGAAGAGGAGAATATGAAAACCATACTTTGAAGTATATGGAAAGTTTAAGTATTACTAAAAGTATATGGACAGTTCTGGTAAGACAGAAAAGATATGTTTTAACCTATTCCCCTAAGTACAACTAAAAACTCTAGAAATTATATATAAAATAAACATAAAATTCCCAATGATGGAAGAAGGGATACTGACTAGGAACTAGAGAACCCAAGGAATGACACACTGTTGTTGAGTTCTCTGGTCTCCTTTTGGCCTCATATATCTCAGAGTAGGAGCTGAAGAAGCTGGCAGTCTGGAAATGCCAGCAAGTGCAGACAAAAGTCAACTCTCTCTAAACAAAGGACCAAGAAAGGGGAATACTATAAAGACAAAACTTTTAGACAATAATCACTCTATGCCAAACACAACAGGTAAAACTGTGGCCCCATCCCCACCCATTTCAGCAAAGGCCAAGTGGAAAGCCTAGACAAGGCTATAACTCACTTTAACCCACAGGACACCTTAACCCACTGAATCTGGGGATGTCCAAGAAGTATGAGTAGGGGCTGCAACTGCCATCCCAATTGGATGGTAATGAGTTCCTCTCACCCCTGTGAACAGTGACATCAGAGATATCATGAGGAGTCCGGACTTCAACCTCCACCCAGAAATACCAAGACAGACCTCCCCTTCCCACGAGGGTGGTGTCAGCAGAAGCCTAGTGAAGGGTCAGGACTTTCACCACTGTCCAGTGGTAACAAGGCCACCCCCACTAGGTAGTATAGACCATGTGAGGAACAATAATGGGGAACTTTTATTTCCCACAGCCAGAGAGGTATCAGACCGAAGCCAGAATTCCCACCCCTGCCCAGCATTAACAAGGAGCCTCCACTCTGCTGTCAGTGGAGGGTTAGTGGGAAACCTGAACTTCCACCTCCATATGGCAGTAATGAGTTTGTGAACCTTCCTCACCTTCCAGAGGGGTTTCATAGGACATCAATTAAAACTCAGAGTTTTATTGAGTTCTAGAGTCTTCTAACAGAATACCCACAAGGTCCAGGTCTAAGTAGAAAATCACTCATCATAACAAGAAACAGCAATATGCTGAACTGAATAATAAAAAAAGATGATACATACCCTCACTGAGATGACAGAGATGTTAGAATTACATGATATGACAAATATTTTAAAGCACCCATCATAAAAAGTGCTTCAATTACAGGTTACAGACATACTTGAAATAGATGAAAAAATATAAAATCTAGACAAAGAAACAGAAATCCCCAGAAAATAAACAGAAGATACAAAGAAGAACCAACTGGAAACTTTAGAACTGAAAAGTACAAAAACCAAATTAAAAAAATTAACAGCAGAATGAATAAGGCAACAGAAAGAATCAATGAACTGGAACATAGAACAGAAATAAGCCAGTCAGAAAAAGAAAGTCATCCATATGTGGAATTTAAAAAACAAATGAGCACAGGGAGAAAATGAGAGAGAAAGAGAGGGAGGGAAAGAGAGAGAAAGAGAGAGAAAGAGAGAGAGAGAGAGAGAGAGAGAGAGAGAGAGAAACCAAGATACAGACTCTTAGCTACAGAGAGCAAACTGATGGTCACCAGAGGGGAGGTGGGTGGGGGCACGGGGGAAATAGGTGATGCAGATTAAGGAGTGCACTTGTCAAGATGAGCACTGAGGTGTTAGATTCACAGAAGTGCTGAATCGCTTTATTGTATACTGAAACTAATAGAACACTGTATGTTAACTATACTGGAATTAAAATTTAAAAACAATTTTAAAAAAATTAAAAAAAGAGTATCTTTGACTTCCAGTTTTTGGTCCACCATATAATAAGCTTGTAAGTTGCCACTGCATCTTAACAATAAGTAAAAAGGCTGAACAAACCAGAAAATCAATAAATCTTCTTGGATCCAAAAGAGAAGTAAGGTTACAGGACAAACCACTGACCTCAAAACTGCAGAGATTGATGGGTGAATACAGAGAATCATGATTAACCTGAGCAGAAACTCAGGAGTTTAAACCTCCAAAGAAACAGGTGCTCAGAAGGAAAACCTGAAGTGTAGTTGACAACTGCTGGAGGTTCAGTGTGCACAACTCTTGACAGTTAAAAACCCCAAGGAGATGCATTCATAGGAGGCCTCACATATTTCTGAGTTTTACCTCCATGAGCTTGACTTCGTTTTCACAGTGAGCAGCAGACAAAATCCTTCTCATGCTTCCATCAAGGGGCAGGGAAAAGGAACCATTTTGGAAAATGCCAGAGGGCTCTATTCTACCTAACAAGGTCTGCCCTCAGGAGAAGTTATTTAACCAGAGCCTAACCTGTTGAGGTTTTATCAGAGCCTAACTCAGTGGGAAGAGAAATATTAAAAAACAAAACAAACAAGAAAAAACCCCAGCCATTTTTAGTCTTCCACATGGAGGAAGGGAAATACTCAACCATCCCCCTTTAACCTTCCCTGTGAGAAAAGAGAAGTATCCAACTCCCAACACATTCTAATCTTCTTGTCTCAGTATAAGGCAGCAGGAGGGAGGCAGAGTGAGAAATACATTCGGGGTTTACAGCCTAGAGAAACTAAGATTCGTTAAAAGGCTGAGACCTAATCATAGGACTTAGAACTCTCCCCCAACTGCACATTACTAACAGCCCATTTGTGGTACTCTCTTTTACCTAGCACATCATGTCACTTCTATCAAGAAAAAAAATTTTTTTGAAAAAATTAAGCCAAGCATCAAAACCAGACTCCTATATGGCAGGAATGTTGAAATTATCAGACCAGGATTTAAAACACTATGATTTATATGCTAAGGGCTCCAACAGATAAAAACAGCATACAAGGACATACAGGCAATGGAAGCAGAGAGACAGGCATTCTAAGAAAGAACCAAAAAGAGATGCTATATATAAAAAACACAAGAGAAATGAAGAACACCCTTGATAAGCTTATTAGCAGACTGGATATGCTGAAGAAAGACATGCCGTGCTTGAGGATATCTCAATACAAACCTCCAAAACCAAAATGCAAACAGAAACAAAACAAAACAAAAAACACACAGAAAAAACCAGGACAGAATGTCCAAGAACTTGGGATAACTAAAATAGGTGTAATATATGTGCAATGGAAATACTAGAAAAGAAGAAACAGAAACGAACAGAAGAAATATTTGGAACAATAGGGACTGTTAATTTTCCCAAATTAATGTCAGACACCAAACCACAGATCTAGAAGCTCAGAGAACACCAAGAACAATAAATGATAGAAAAACTACACCTATGTGGATCATTTTCAAATGACAGAAAATTAAAATCCTTAAAGCAGAGGGAAAGAACACTTAGACTATAATAGAAAAGAATTATATCTGACTTCTCAGGAACTATGTAAGCAAGAAGAGAATGAAATAAAATATTTAAACTGTTGACAGAAAAAATAAATACCAACCTAGAATTCTGTGCCTTGCGAAATTATCCTTCGAAAGTGAGAAAAATATTTTCTCAAAAAAAATTGAGAGAATTTGTTGTTGACAGGCCTGCCTTGCAAGAAATGCTAAAAGAAGTCCTTTAGAGAAGAAAAGTGATAAAAGTCAGAAACTCAGATCTACAAAGAAAGTAACAGAATCAGAGAAGAAATAAGTGATAAAATAAAAATGTTACAAAAGCTTTTTTATTCTTGGGCTCCTGGGTGGCTCAGTTGGTTAAGCGTACAACTTCAGCTCAGGTCATGATCTCACGGTTTGTGAGTTCAAGCCCCATGTGGTGCTACTAGCTCAGATCCTGGAACCTGCTTCAGATTCTGTGTCTCCCTCTCTCTCTACCCCTCCCCCAACCTGTGCTCTCTTTCTCTCTCAAAAATAAACATTGATTAAAAAATTTTTAAAAAGCTTTTTCATTCTTAACTGATATAACAGATACATTTGTTCAAAATATTAATAGCCACAATGTTTTTGATTATTGTGCTTTATGGTTATTTAATATACATGTTTAATATTAATATATTCAAATATTGGTAAATTTAACATATACAATGAGAGCTATGTATGCTTATGTATAAGTGACATGAATGACAGCAAAAACAAAAGAAATAGGAAGGAAGAAATCAAGATTATTTTGTTACTATAAGGTACTCACACTGTGAAATGACAGAGTGTTATATGAAAACAGACTTGAATTAGTTGTAAATGTATATTTCAAACTCTAGGGCAACCACTAAAAAAAGTAACAAAAAAAAGAACTAATATGCTAAGAAAGTTAGAAAATTATTTAAAATGCTCAATTAAACAACAAAGTTCAGAAAAAAAGTGGAAGACACAAATAGGAACAAAGAACAAGAGCAACAAATAGAAACATTAAAAATTATGACAAATATTAATATAATTATATCAATAGTCACTTTGAATGTCAATGGTCTAGATGCGTCAATTAAAAGACAGAAATCATCAGAGATAAGGCTCAATTACATATTACCTACAAGAAATCCACTTTAAATACAAAGACATATAGTTAAAAGTAAATGGATGGAAAATGTATATGCCATGCTAACACTAATCAAAAGAAAGCAGAAGTAGCTACATTTAATTTCACACAGAGCAGATTTCAAAGCAAGGAAAGTTATCAGGGATAAAGAGGGGGCATTACATAGTGATCAAGGGGTCAATTCACCCAGAAGACATAACAATGCTTAGCATGTATGGACCTAAGAATAGAGTGTCAAAATATACGAGACAAAAACTGATAGAACTGCCAGGAGAAAATAGATGAATCCATTATTATAGTTGGATATTTCAACACCCCTCTATCAGAAGTGGACAGACCCAGCAGGCAGAAAATCAGTAAGGACATAGTTGAACTCAATAGCACCATTAATCAACTGAATATAATGGATATCTATAGACTATTTCATCTCAAAACAGCAGAATACACATTATTCTTAAGCTCATATGGAACATTCACCAAGATAGAGCCCATTCTAGGCCATAAAACACATTTTACCAATTTAAAAGAACAGAAATCATACAATGTCTGCTCTTAAGCTACAGTGGAATTAAACTAGAAATCAGTAACAGAAAGATGGCTGGAAAATTCCAAAATACCTGGAGATTAAAGAACACATTTCTAAATAACACATAGGTCAAAGAAGAAATCTTAAGAACAATTTTAAAATATTTTGAAGTAAATTAAAATAAAAACACAGCTTACCCAAACTGTGGAATGCAACAAAAGCAGTGCTTAGAGGGAAATTATAGCAATGAATGCATACATTAGAAAAGACAAAAGATCTAAAATTAATCATCTAAATGTCCATCCAAGGAAACTAGGAAAATAGTGAAATAAATCCAAAGTCAGCAGAAGAAAAAAATAATAAATATCAGAGTAGAAAAAAAAATCAGAGCAGAAACCAATGGAATTGAAAATAGAAATCAATATGGGGAAAAACAGAAATCAATATGGGGAAATCAATATGGGGAAAAAACTGAAACTAAAGCTTGTTCTTTAAAAAAATAAAATAAAATCAGTAAGCCTCTAGCCAGGTTAACTAAGAGAAAAAGAGAGAGGACACAAATCACTAATAACAGAAACAAAAGAAGGGTCATCACTACAGACACCACGGACACTAAAAGGATAATAAAGAAATACTATGAATAACTCTATGCCCACAAATTTGATAACCTAGATGAAATGGATCAATTCCTTAAAAAGCACATCCTGCCAAAATTCACACAAGAAGAAATAGGCTACCTGAATAGGCCTATAGCTATTAAAGATATTGAATCAATAATTAATAACTTTGTAAAATAGAAAGCACAGGCCCAGGTTGGTTCACTGGTAAATTCCACCAAACATTTAAGGGAAAAAAATTATTCCAATTCTCTATAATCTCCTTCAGAAGGCAGAAGCAGAGAAAATACTTCCTAACTCATTTTATGAGGACAGACGGCATCACCCTATGACTAAAAGCAGACAAACAAATTACAAGAAAACTTCAAAATTGTATGAAAACATTCCATAAACCTAGATACAAAAACTCTCAACAAAATGTTGACAAATTGAATCCAACAATGTAAAAAAGTAATTATATACTACAAGCAGGTGTGATTTGTCTCAGGTATGTAAAGCTGGTTCAACATGTGAAAAACAATTAATACAATCTACCATTTCAAAAGGCCAGAGAAGAAGAAAAATCACAAGATCATCTCAATATGTGCAGAAAAATTACTTGACAAAATCCTACATCCATTGATTTTTTTTAAAATCTTAGTAAACAAATAATAGAAACCTTCTTAACTTGATACCGAATATCTATATAAAATCTACACAGAACATTATACCTAAGCATTAGAAACTCTAAGCTTTCCCACTAAGTTCAGCAACAAGGCAAAGATGTCTCTGCTCACTATTGCTTTTCAATATCATACTGGGATCCATAGCAAAGGCAGCAAAATTAAAAAAAGAAAAAAAGATATACAGACCGGGGAGGAAGCAATAAAACTGTCTTTGCAGGTGATATGACAATCTAGGTTGAATATCCAAAAAGATCGATAAAACATTCCTCAAACGTTGTATACAAAATTAATACACAAAGGTTATTTGCTTTCCTATATATCAACAATGAACAAGTGGAATTCGAAATTTAAAACCCAATACTATCTACACTTGCACTCCTAAAAATGAAATACTTAGGTATAAATCTAACAAAATATACACAAGATCGGTATGAGAAAAACTATAAAACTCTATGAAAGAAATCAAAGACAAACTAAATAGAGATAAATGTTCATGGGTAGTAATATCTCAATAATGTCAAAATGTCAGTTCTTCCCAATTTTATCCACAGATTCAATGTAATCCAAATCAAAATCCCAGCAAGTTGTTTTCTGAATGTTGACAAATTCATTCTAAAGTTTACATGGAGAGGCAAAAGACCCCAAATAGCCAACACAATATTGAACAACAACAAAAAAAAAGGCCAAGGACTGACAGCATTCCATTTCAAAATTTACTAAAAAGCTAAAGTAATCCAAACATGTTGGTTAAAGAACAGACAAGTAGAAAGAATAGAGAACCCAGAAATAGACCTATATAAATATACTCAAACTAACTTTGACAAAGCAATATAATGGAGAAAAGATGGTGTTTTCAGTAAATGGAGTTGGAGTGACCAGACATTCACATATGAAAAACTTGAGTCTAGATTTTTAAAAATGTAGAATACCCATCCAATGGAATATCATTCAGCCAAAAAAAATGAAGTTCTGATACATGCTGTAAGATGGATGAGCCGTGAACTCAGTCAGACATAAAAGGACAAATACTGCATGATTTCATTTACATGAAATATGTAGAACAGACAAATTCATACAGACCAAAGTAGATTAGAGGCTACCACAGGCTGGGAGGAGGGGGAAAGGAAGGGTGCTTGCTTAATGAATGCAGAGTTTCTGTTTGAGGTGATAAAAAGGGCTTAGAAATACATAGTTAATATGGTTATACAACACTGCAAATGTAATTGATGCCACTGAATTGTATACTTAAAAATTATTAAAATGTATTATGCTAAGCAAAATAAGTCAATCAGAGAAAGACAAAAACCATATGATTTCACAGACATGTGGAATTTAAGAAACAAAGCAGATCAACACATGGGAAATGTGGGGGAAGAGAAGAGAGGTAAACAAACCACAAGAGACTTGTAATGACAGAAAACAAACTGAGGGTTGATAGAGGGGGATTGGTGGGAGATAGGCTAGATGGATGATGGGTATTAAGGACGGTACTTGTGACGAGCACTGGGTGTTGTATGCAACAAATCACTGAATTCTACTCCTAACACCAATATTGCACTATATGTTAACTAAAATTTAAATAAAGAAAATTATTAAAATGGAAAACTTTGTTATATATGTTTCGCTACAATAAAAAAGAATTAAAGTAAATCCCCAAAAGGATAAACCTAAAGAAAACTACACCAAGGCATGTCATAGTCAAATTCTGAAAACTAAAGACTAAGAAATAATCTTAAGAGCAGCCAGAGAATAATACCTCATCTACAGACAGAAAAAAACATTTGAACGACAGCATATATCTCTTCAAAAGTGATGGAGGTGAAAGGAAGTAGCACAATAGTTTTCAAGTGCTGAAAGAACAGAACTGTCAATACAGAATCCTATATCCAGTGAAAATATCTTTTAGGAGTAAACAGAAAATCATGACATTTTCAGATGAAGAAAAACTAACGATCTGGCACCAGTATATCCATCCTAAAAACAGCAGCTAAAGAAGTTTTCTAAACACAAAAGAACTGATAAGAAAGGAAGAAAGGGAGAAAGAAAGAAAGAGAGAGAGAGGGGTAGGGAGGTAAGCAAAATACAGTATCACATTGATTATCTATTTTTTTATTGAAGTATACATAGTGGACACACAATGTTACATTAGTTTCTGGTGAACAACATAGTGACTTGACAACTCTATACATTATGCTATGTTTACCATAAGTGTAACTATCACACCATCCATGGATCCCTGGCATAAACTCCATTTTATTAATGTTTGATATTTTAATATTAAACCATCTTATGTATCCCTGGAATAAACTCCATCTGGTCATAGAACATAATTCTTTTTATATATTGCTAAACTAGATTTGCCAATATTTTATTAAACATATTCTCATGAAGGATATTTGTCTGAAGTTTTATTTTTTGTACTTTGTTTAATTTTGGTATCAAGGAAATACAAGCTTTAAAAAATGAATTGGGAAGTATTTCCTCTTTTTCTATTTTCTGGTAGAACTTGTTGAAAATTGTTTCATTCCTGATACTGGTAATTTATGACTTCTCTATTTTTTGTCAATATTGTGAGAAGTGTTACAATTTTAATGATCTTTTTAACCAGATTTTTGTTTCTTCTATTTCCTCTATTGTTTTTATTTTCCATTTCATTGATTTCTGCTCTTATTTTTATGATTTCCTTCCTTTTGCTTGCTTTGGGTTTATCTGCTCTTCTTTTTCTAGATTCTTGAGCAGAGTTTTGATGGCTGATTTGAGACTCTTCCTCTTTTCTAATGTATACATTCAGTGCTATAAATTTCCTTCTCAGCAATGCTTTAGCTATGTCCTTCCATATTTGACTACTTATTCAAAGTAGTTCAAGAAGTTCTAGCCAATGCAATAAAGAAAATAAAGTTAATTATAAACTTATTGGAAGGAAAAAATAGAACTGTCTCTAATTTTTAGGTGATGTGACTGTCTTCATATGAATTTCTTTTTCATATGAAAATACTCCATATTAAATACTTTTTGAATATTTTAACTCAAAAAATGTTTTAATTCATGTAATAAGTGAGCTCACCAAGGTTGGAAAATACAAATAAACATACAAAAGCAATTGTATTTATATATCCCAGCAATAAACATGGAGACACCAAAATTAAAAACACAATACCATTTATAATAACTCAAAAAAACTAACAAAATATATGTACAGAGTTTATATGCTAAAAACTGTAAAATTCTAATGAAATAAATCAAACAAGATCTAATTAACGGAGAGATATACCATGTTCACAGATTGGAAGAGTCAACATAGTATAGATTCCAATTTTTCCCAAAGGGATATGTAAGTTCAATGAATTTTCTACCATTTTTTTTTAAATCTGTGGATATAGAGATTATTGTAAAATTTATATGGAAAAGTGAAGGAACTAAAACAGCTAAAAACAATTGTGAATAGTAAGACTATTCTACTTGATTCTATGACTTAGTATAAAACCCCAGTAGTCAATACTGTGTGGTATTGGTGGAGAAATCAGCAGATGGATCACTGGAACAGAAAAGAAGACCCAGGTATAGACCACATAAATATGCCCAACTTATTTCTGATAAAGGTACAAGAGTAATTCAATGAAGGAAAGAGTTTTTTCAACAAATGATACTAGATCAAATTAAATCAGAATTCAACAACAACAACAACAACAAAACCCACCTTGACCTGGGTCTTACCCCTTCCACAAAAGTGAATTCAAAATATATCATAGACCTAACTGTAAAATATAAAACTATAATGTTTTAGAAAACAATATCAGAACATCTTTGGAATCTAGGGCTAGTCAAAGAGTTCTTAGACTTGATACCAAAACATGATGCATATAAGGAAAAACTGATAAACTGGACTTCATCAAAATTTTAAAAATGATGCTCTGCAAAAGATCTTGCTAATAGGCTAAAAACACAAGCTACAGGCTGGGAAAAAAATACGTACAAACCACATATGTAATGAAGAACAAGTATCTAGAATATACAAGTAGCTTCTCAACAGTCAAAATAAATAATAAAAATAAAAACAAACAAAAAAGAGAAGGCAATTAGATAATAAGCAGAAGAAGACATAAAGGAACATTTCATTAAAGTGGAAATAGAGATGGCAGATAAGCACGTAAAAATATGTTCAACATAATTAGTCATCAAAGAAATGCATATTAAAATCACAATAAGATCATTACACATCTATCAGAATGACTACAATCAAAAATAGTGACACCAAAGGCTGGGAGGATGTGGAAAAACGGGATCACTCATGAATTGGTGATGGGAACATAAAATGGTACACCCAGCTCTGGAAAATAGTTTGGCACTTCCTGAAACAACTAAACATGCAACTATCATAGAAGCCAGAAAATGCACTCCTGGGCATTTGTCCCAGAGAAATAAAAACTTACATTCATACAAGAACCTACAGAAATGTTTATAACAGCCTTATTTTGATATTCCAAATTAAAAACAACCCGCATGTGTCCTTCAATGGATGAATGGTTACACACACTGTGGTGGTACCTCCATAACATGGAATGCTAGTCAACAATTAAAAAAAAAAAAAAAAAAAAAACTACTGATACATACATCAACCTGGACACATCTTCAGAGTATTATGCTAAGGGAAAAAGCCAATCCTGAAAAGATGAATACCACATTATTTTTTTTCTATAACAATTTATGAAATGACAAAGTTATAAAAATGGAGAACAGATTAGTGATTGTCAGAAGCTAAAGAAGGGTTAGGGGAAGGAGGTAAGTGAGATCCACGAGGTGATGGAAATGTTCTGTATCTTGACTAAATCACTGTCAATATCCTGACTGTGATACTGTACCATACTTTTGGAAGATGTTACCATTGAGGAAAACTGGGTAAAGAAAGGTAATATAAATCTTTGTGTACTACTTTGTACAAATAATGTGAATATACACTTATTTCAAAATAAAAAAGTTAATTTTTTTAAAGCATATTGACAGCATGAGCTTGAGACCTGAATTTTTTAACTTTCATCCATTAGGCATGTCACTTCACCTCCCTAAGCTTCAGTTTTCTTACCTGTGGAGTAGAATGGCAAAGGCCTGCTCAAAGTTCACTTGATGTTGATGTATAAATATAGAAAGCAAAAGGAGGATGAAGGAAGTGTGCACAGAGTGATAATATTACCAGCCTTGCCTACTTTATGGGGCTGTTTTGAAAATGGTATTACAGACAATATCCTGAAGTGAACTGAAAACCACAAAGTACTATGCTAAAATTAGTCATTATTGCATTCTTTCTAGGGGGGCAGGGGAGGGGATCTGGATACATTCTGAAGGTTAAAATAATAATTGGGTTAAATTGCCTTGGATTATCATGTAGAAAGAGTAACACTTGATATGGCTTTATTGCCTCTTTTCTCTACCCTTCTGCCTCCTGAGGCTGGACAGAGACTCTTACAGCCCAAGGCTGTAAGCTCTGGGAGTCTCCCACATCCACACAGGAGCAGGGAGGACAGGTATTGTAAGTAACAATAAGCAGACTCCCAAAAGCTAACCATAGGTGTTGGTACCCATTCTCAAGACACAATGCACTTCATCCTCTTCCAGAAAAAAAAAAGAGAATAATATTTTATAGATTGGAGGTGGGAGAGAAGTGGGAATAACAGAGTAAGAACTAGGGACCTTAAGTCATCCAATGACCACTGGCAACCCATAAGATGAGCCCTAGAACACTCAAGAAAGCATTCTCTTCAAGGTCACTCACAAAGCCAGGGAGACAGATAAATAAAGGGAGCAAGGAAAGGCAAAGGTAACTGAGCACAGCAGTCTGGAGAATGAGAGGCTTTTTCTGACACCTGGCATGTGGGAAAAAGATAGTCCAACATCAACAGGTAAGAAATTAATTTGCCACCCATCATAAAAACACAGCAGCAGCCGCTTAGAAGTACATTTATAACCCCTTAATTTCAGAGAGGTATGTAGCAGAAGACAGAAGGTCCACTCTGTCAAAAAAAAAAAAGGAAAATGCAGGGGTTGGTTTCATTTCTAATAGGGCACCTGAAGTAAAAGAAGAAAGAGAAAGAGGCCTTAGGACACTTATGAGACAGAAATAATGGAAAGGCCCCTGACCTTCTTTGAAGATGTGAGGTCTTCCTAAGCCTAGGACCCTCATACTTCCAGACAGCCAAGGACAGGGCTTCAGGCAAAAAGAAAAGAACTGGGGCAAACTGGTAGATAATTGTGTACAAGACAAATCCCTTCGCCTCCGTTGGTTGTGAACACTACTATTCAAATAATATCCACAGTTCCTCACTCGCTGACATTTATTAGAACTTTTAGAATTTTATAGAAGTATCCTACAAAAAGAAAACACAATGCCTCTCTAAACAAAAATTAGGATTTGTCAGCAAAGGGCATCGTTTAGTAAATGGCCCATTCCTGGACCTAACAGAGTATTCCTAACAATGTAACTCACAGAGAACAAAAAAAACCATTTACTTCCAGATGGAAGATTCTTCTTTCTCCACCCACTGCCCCATGCTCTGCAGCTTTGGTCTGATGTAATTAGCATATAACACTGGATAAATCTAAGGTATACAACGGTGCTAATTAAGTGTACATGTATAATGTTAAATGATTACCACAATACGGTTACTTAACAACTCCATCATGTCACATAATTACCCTGGGTGTGGTAAGAGGATTTCAGAACTACTCTCTTAGAAACTCTCAAGCATATAGTATTGTTAACTACTGTCACCATGCTACACATTAGATCCCCCAAACTTATTCATCTTGTAACAGGAAGTTGGCACCCTTTGACCTACAGCTCCCCACTTTGCAGTCCCTGGAAACCACCATTCTATGCTCTGTTTATGTGAGTTTGACTTTTATAGGTGGAAGATTCTTCTTAAGTTCCATTGCTAAATCATACATTGCTAAATCATACATTGCTAAACAATTAACTGTATCTAAATGCAACAAGTTTATAATTAAGAAAAAAAACAAAGAACCCTGTGTATAGTGTATAGATAATGATTAACTTACAAATTTCAATCTATTAAAGATAACTTAGAGATCACATAGATGTATGCGCACAGAATATTTGAAAATGGGATTTTCTCCTTGGTTCCAAATCTATTCATTCAATAAATTTACATGAACTACTGAGGGGTCAAGATGGAGGAACAGCATGGAAGGCTTTTTTTTATTTTGCATCCCTGAAATACAGCCAGATCAACACTAAACCACCCTGTACACCTAGAAAACTGATTTGAGGGTTAACACAACAATCGGCACAACCTGAATCACAGAACTCAGAAGGTATGCAGCGCAGAGAGGTCAAATGGGGGAGAGAGAAGCCACAAAGGACAGGGAGCTGCTTCTGCTTGCAGAGAGAAGACAGAGATGGGGGGTGGGGGAGGGAGGCAGTGGGATGGGATATGGAAAATCATCCACCCCTCTGCCCGAAAGCAGCTGTAGAGAAAAGAAAGAGTACATGAAGGACTGAACAAAACAAGGGAGAAAGGAGAAAGAGGATTTAAATTCCAGTGAGACTCTATTAACAGGGGGAGTGCAGACTATGAAACTCCATAGGTCAATACCTGGCAGTGCTCTAGTGGGAAGGGAAAATCCCCAGGAGCAGACAGCGAAATCCAAGGTGTCCTTGGGCCACATGGGAGAGGCAATTCCCCTGCTGGGAGGACATTTGATAGAGGCTATGCAGCCACCCCACAGGCAAAGGTCCCAGAAGACCCTGGAGAATAACCACATTCACTGGTGCTGGGACAAGAACAAGCCTAGAGCCAGATAGGTGTTGTGATTTACCATAATCCCAGAAACAATGCTGCTAAACGATCATGTGAAACTTTTCTGGGGCGGGATGGGACCTAGCCACAGTCTCTACTCATCAGAAGCAGCATGGTCTCATGAACATTCCTGGGGGCAAGGGGACACGCAGCCATTGCTCAGTGAGACCCTCCCCCAGGGTGTCTGAACGGGTCAAAGCCGCAGTCCCTCAGAAATAATGGGTTGGGAAACACAGCCACATCTGAAGTAAAACTCAGGAGGGAGGTGCCGCCTGACAACCTGATGGCTTGGTCACAGACAGTGTAAAAGCGGGGAGTGGACTCAAGCTGGAGACAAACGAGGGGTGCGTGATTGCTGGTCAGGGAGAAGAGAGTTCTGATACCAGAGACCGGGTGCCATTTTCACCCTTCATGCATGCACATAAAAACCTACATGTGCCACAACAATCCACCCCAGTAAACTAAGCAGCAGCATCTAGTAGACAATGGTTTAGCCATTACACTAAGCCCTGCCCAACTGGGCCAACCACGTTCTTCAGAAACACCACAAGTCTCTCCACCTGCTTAGTTTACGGACTATAAAGTGCTTCATAGCTTGACTTCTAGGAGAAACTGATGTAATTTCAATGGTATTTCAGTATGTTCGCTGGTTCATCTATTTAATTTTTTTCTTTTTCTTTTCTCATTCTTGAATTCAGAAAGAGAAAAAAATTATTTTTATTTCCCATTTTTATTAAAAAATTTTTAATTTTTTACTGTATTTTTTACTTTTTTGCAAATTTCCCACACTCTATTTTACTTCCATTTCATTTTATTTTATTTCATTGTATTAATTTTTTCAAATTTTCAAACATTTTCCTTTTTTCTTTCTTCTTTTTCTTTTCTTATCTTTCCCTGTTTTTCTCTAATCTATCAAGCTCCTTTCAATAGCCAGACCAAAACACACCTAAGATCTAGCATCATTTATTTGATTTTTTTATGTGTTGTTTTAAATTTTTTAATTGTATTTTTTTACCTTATCGATTCCTTTTCTTCCTTCAAAATGACAAACCAAAAAATTTACCCAAAAAGGAAGAACAGGAAGAAATGACAACCAGAGACTTCATCAACACAGACACAATCAAGATGACTGAAACAGAATTTAGAATCACGATAATAATATTAGGCTGGGTTGAAAACAGATTAGAATCCCTTTCTGCAGACATAAAAGCTAGGAAGGATGAAATAAAAAATGCTAAAACTGAGCTGCAATCTCAAATGGATGCCACAGTGACAAGGATGGATGAAGCAGAGCAGTGTATCAGTGTTGTAGAGGACAAATTTATGGAGAAAAATGAAGCAGAAAAAAAAAGGGAGACTAAGGCAAAAGAGCATAACTTAAGAATGAGGGAAATCAGTGACTCATTAAGATGGAATAACATCAGAATCATAAGGATCCCAGAAGAGGAAGAAAGAGAAAAAGGGGTAGAAGGGTTATATGAGCAAATCATAGTGGAAAACTTTCCTAACTTGGGAAAGACACAGTCATCAAAATCTAGGAAGCGCAGAGGACTCCTATTAGATTGAGCAAAAACCGACCATCAATAAGGCATATCACAGTCAAATTCACAAAATACTCAGGCCAGGAAAGAATCATGAAAGCAGCAAGGTAAAAAAGTCCTTAACCTACCAGGGAAGATAGATCAGGTTTGCAACAGACCTATCCACAGAAACTTGGCAGGCCAGAAAGGAGTGGCAGGATGTATTCAATGTGCTGAATAAGAAAAATATGCAGCCAAGAATTCTTTATCCAGCAAGGCTGTCATTAAAAATAGAAGGAGAGATAATAATTTTCCCAAACAAAAATTAAAGGAGTTAGTGACCACTAAACCAGCCCTGCAAGAAATTTTAAGGGGGACTTTCTGAGAGGAGAAAAGACCAAAAAAAAAAAAAAAAAAAAAAAAAAAAAAAAAGCACCAAAGACTAGAAAGGACCAGAGGCCACCACCAGAAACTCCAACTCTACAAGCAACATAGTGGCAATAAATTTGTATCTTTCAATATTCACTCTAAATGTCAATGGACTCAATGCTCCAATCAAAAGACACAGGGTAACAGAATGGATAAGAAAACAAGATCCATCAATATGCTGTTTATAAGAGACCCATTTTAGACCTAAAGACACCTTCAGATTGAAAGTAAGGGGATGAAGAACCATCTATCATGCTAATGGTCACCAAAAGAAAGCTGGAGTAGCCATACTTATATCAGACAATATAGACTTTAAAGACTAACAAGAGATGAAGAAAGGCGTCATATCATAATTAAAGGGTCTACCCACCAAGACCTAACAACTGTAAACATTTATGCTCCAAATGTGGAAAACCAAAATATATAAATCAATTAATCACAAAGACAAAGAAACTCATTGATAGTAACACCACAGTAGTAGGGACTTCAACACCCCACTTACAGCAATGGACATTTCATCTGAACAGAAAATTAACAAGGAAACAATGACTTTGAATGACATAGTAGACCGGATGGACTTAACAGATATATTCAGAACATTTCATCCTAAAGCAGCAGAATACACATTCTTCTCCAGTGCACATGGAACATTATCCAGAATAGATCACATACTGGGACACAAATCAGCCCTCACAAGTACAAAAAGACCAAGTTCCTTACTGTGCATATTTTCAGGCCACAATGCTAGGAAACTCAAAATCAACCACGAGAAAAAAAGTGGAAAGATAACAAATACTTGGAGACTAAAGACCATCCTACTAAAGAATGAATGGCTGACCAAGAAAAAGAGGAAACTAAAAGTACATAGAAGCCAATGAAAATGGTAACACCACAGCCCAAAACCTCTGGGACACAGCAAAGGTGGTCATAAGAGAAAGGATATAGCAATCCAGGCCTTCCTAAAGAAGGAAGAAAGGTCTTAGATACACAACATAACATTATACCTTAAAGAGCTGGATAAAGAAGAGCAAATACAACCCAAAACCAGCAGAAGACAGGAAATAAACATTAGAGCAGAAATCAATGCTATCAAAACCAAAAAAAACAGAACAGATCAATGAAATCAGAAGCTGGTTCTTTGAAAGAATTAACAAAAGTGATAAACCACTAGCCAGTTTGATCAAAAGGAAAAAGGACCCAAAGAAATAAAATTAAGAATGAAAGAGGAGAGATCACAACCAAAACAGCAGAAATACAAACAATAATAAGATAATATTATGAGCAATTATATGCCAATAAAATGGGCAATCTGGAAGAAATGGACAAATTCCTAGAAACATATACACTACCAAAACTGAAACAGGAAGAAATAGAAAATTTGAACAGACCCATAACCAGTAAAGAAATTGAATCAGTAATCAGAAATTTCCTAAAAAATAAGAGTCCGGGGCCAGATGGCTTTCCAGGGGAATTCTACCAAACATTTAAAGAAGAGTTAATACCTATTCTCTTGAAGCTGTTCCAAAAAAATAGAAATGGAAGGAAAAATTGCAAACTCTTTCTATGAAGCCAGCATTACCTTGATTCCAAAACCAGACAGAGACCCCACTAAAAACGAGAACCACAGACCAATTTCCCTGATGAACATGGATGCAAAAATCCTTAACAAGATATTAGTCAACCAGATCCAACAATACATTAAAAAAATTATTCACCACAACCAAGCGGGATTTATACCTGGGATGCAGGGCTGGTTCAATATCCACAAAACAATTAACGTGATTCATCACATCAATAAAAGAAAGAACAAGAACCACATGATCCTCTCAATAGATGCAGGAAAGCATTTGACAAAATACAGCATCCTTTCTTGATAAAAACCCTCAAGAAAGTAGAGATAGAAGGACATACCTCGAGATCATTAAAGCCATATATGAAAGACCCAATGCTAAGAGCTTTCCCCTTAAGGTCAGGAACAAGACAGGGGATGTCCACTCTCACCACTGTTATTCAACACAGTATTGGAAGTCTTAGCCTCAGCAATCAGACAACACAAAGAAATAAAAGGCATCCAAATTGGCCAAGAGGAGATCAAACTTTCACTTTTCGCAGATGACATGATCCTCTATATGGAAAACCCAAAAGATTCTGCCAAGGAACTGCCAGAACTGATCCATAAATTCAGCAAAGTCACAGGATATAAAATCAATCCACAGAAATCAGTTGCATTCCTATACACCAACAATGAAGCAACAGAAAGAGAAATCAAGGAATCGATCCCATTTACAGTTGCACAAAAAAACTATAAAATACCTAGGAATAAATCTAACCAAAGAGGTGAAAAATCTACACACTGAAAACTATAGAAAGCTTATGAAAGAAATTGAATAAGACACAAAAAAATGGAAAAATATTCCATGCTCCTGGATAGGAAGAGCACATATTGTTAAAATATCAATATTACCCAAAGCAATCTACATATTTAATACAATACCTATCAAATAACACCAGCATTCTTCACAGACCTAGAACAAACAATCCTAAAATTTGTATGGAACCAGAAAAGACCCCGAATAGCCAAAGCAATCTTGAAAAAGAAAACTAAAGCAGGAGGTATCACAATCCACAATATATAGTTGTACATATATACAACTATATACTGTATATAGTTGTACAATATATACAACTATACATTGTATATAGTTGTACAATATACACAACTATATATTGTATATAGTTGTACAATATACACAACTATATATTGTATATAGTTGTACAATATACACAACTATATATTGTATATAGTTCAATATACAAACTATATTGAATATAGTTTGTATTCAAGCTATATACAAAGCTGTAATCATCAAGACAGTATGGTACTGACACAAAAACAGACACTCAGATCAATGAAACAGAATAGAGAACCCAGAAATGGACCCACAAACATATGACCAACTAATCTTTGACAAAGCAGGAAAGAACATTCAATGGAATAAAGACAGTCTCTTCAACAAATGGTGCTGTGAAAACTGGACAGTGACATGTAGAAAAATGAACCTGGATCACTTTCTTGTACCATACACAAAAAGAAACTCAAAGTAGATGAAAGACCTAAATGTAAGACAAGAAGCCATCAGAATCCTCAAGGAGAAAGCAGGCAAAAACCTCTTTGACCCTAGCCACAGCAACTTCTTACTGACACATCTCTGGAGGCAAGGGAAACCAAAGCAAAAATGAACTATTGGGACCTCATCAAAGTAAAAAACTTCTGCACAGTGAAGGAAACAATCAGCAAAACTAAGAGGCAACCAATGGAATGGGAGAAGATAGCTGTAAATGACCTATCAGATAAAGGGTTAGTATCCAAAATCTATAAAGAACTTATCAAACTCAAACCCAAAAGACAAATAATCCAGTGAAGAAACGGGCAAAACACATGAATAGACACTTCTTCAAAGAAGACATCTAGATGACCATTGACACATGAAAAAATGCTCAACATCACTCATCATCAGGGAAATAGAAATGAAAACCATGATGAGCTACCAGCTCACACCTGTCAGAATGGCTAATATTAACAACTCAGGCAATAACAGATGTTGGCGAAGATGCGGAGAAAGAGGATTTCTTTTCCACTGCTGGTGGGAATGCAAACTGGTGCAGCCACTCTGGAAAACAATGTGAAGGTTTCTCAAAAATTAAGAATACAACTACCCTACGACCCAGCAATTTCACTACTAGGTATTTTTCCAAGGGATACAGGTATGCTGTTTCGAAGGGGCATATGAACCCCAATGTTTATAGCAACACTATTGACAATAGCCAAAGTATGGCAAGAGCCCAAGTGTCCATCGATGGATGAATGGATAAAGATGTGGTACATATATACAATGGAGTATTACTCGGCAATCAAAAAGAATGAAATCTTGCCATTTGCAACTATGTGGATGGAACTAGAGTGTATTATGCTAAGTGAAATTAGATAAAGACAAATATCATATGACTTCACTCATATGAGACTTTAAGATACAAAACAGATGAACTTAAGGGAAGGGAAGCAAAAATAATATAAAATCAGGGAGGGGGATAAAACATAAGAGACTCTTAAAAATAGAGAACAGAGGGTTGCTGGAGGGGTTATGGAAGGGGAGATGGGCTAAATGGATAAGGGGATTAATGAATCTACTCCTGAAATCATTGCTGCACTATATGCTAACTTGAATGTAAATTAAAAAATAAATTCTTTTAAGAAATAAATAAATAAAAATTTACATGAATGCCTGCTATATAGTTACCAGTGTGCTAGGCACAGGGTTGCAATGATGACTGATATACAGTCAAATAGGAGAGAGAGATGGGTACTTATAATTTCAAAATAATGAGCTGTTTGGGCGTGACGGTAAGAACAAGACAGCATGATTGACAAAAGGGGATGATATGTTCTAGTTGATGGAGAAGGTGCAGTGGGAAGATAAAGTGTTAGTGGAAGGATAGGAGAAGCACGCAAAAAGTCAATGGTCACTCTTTAGTTATGACATATAACTGGCTTGAAACAGAAGAAGGAATTGTGTAGGCACAAACTAAGTGAGTGACTGGTTCTTGATGAACAAATTCCTAAATAATGATTACAGTTATTTCGTTGGTATTTCTTGACCATCTGATTTACTTTCCTAAAACATAAGAGCGACATTAGAATGACTTCTTCCATGGGACTTGATTTATTGAGTTTGATGATACTTGTGATAAATTTTTCACTGTAATTTTCCCCTTCTAGCTTTTCCTAACATAATATTTACCTGAAAGAAATTGCAAAAAAAGATGTAATCACCTTAACTCAAGGCATGATACCCTTGATTTCCTGTCCTTTTATCTCTCCTGTAACGTTGCTCTGACCACAAATACCAGGAACTCCGAAGCAAACAAACACGGTGATGTTTGTGGGACATGTTCTTCTTGCAAGGTCTAAATGCAACTTCCTATATCTGGCCTGAAACATGATTCTTGCTGTTTACTTCTTCTTGTATTTCCCATGACAACTAAGATTCCAGTTTGATTTTAGACCAAACTGCATTAGACCATCTACAATGGGGAGTTCATACGAGAAACAAGGGTAATCTCTCTGTAGCCAGAGATCCATTCTTTTTAGAGTGAGGCAAGGGTAAAATCAGAGCCACAGGTTAAAAGCCCCATGCCCATAATTTTCTCCTTTATTCACTTTTTCTGTGATGCACTTGGAGACATGCTCATGCACTGATGAACAATTGTATTCTGCATTTTGCATTCTGCTTTGTTTGTGGAGACCTGGAGAGATTTGTGGACACTGGGATAAATTATGTGAGGTGATGTGACTATTCTTTACTGTTCTGGGTGATGAGAGCTGGAAGCCCATGGACATCTAGAGAAATTATTTTCAGAAAATGAGCAGTGGTGGTGGATCATGTGATGAACTCTGGGCACAGAAATAAATTATGGTCTGAAACAGCCTGGACATTCGTTATTCCTGATGGAGCTAGGCCCTCATTTGGGTTTGGAGATTGTTGTGATGTATGTACCTCAAGCAGAAAATTCCTCAACCCTTTGTTACAAAATGAACTCACGAGCTGCAGGTAAGGTATGAGCCACTGATCATCCAAAATTTGAGAGCTGTTTTCTTTGCTCTCATTTCCATATTTACGATATACTGGAGAAGGGTTCTGAAAATTAACCCCTTCACTGATCATTAAGCCATGTAAACTCTTAGACTGCATTACAGGAATTTTAGAGTCCCTCTAAATTCATGAATCCAGTTATGCACAAAAATTTCTCACAAGGATAATTTGAGGGGCTTTTCTTTCAAGGGACATAATAAAAACAACAGATCTTATCTTTCATTGGATAAAGCCATTAAAAAATTGAGCATTTCATTTGGCGCCATGGTAGCTGCATAATGAACCAATTAGAAGATGTCCTGTCTTGATTACATGATAAAAGCCTAGATAATTCTCTGATGTTGACTTTTCATGAATCGTGGCTTCCATCACAGAAAAGCTATTTAAAATATCCAAAATAGAAAGTTTCCGTTTTCTGGCACAGAACAACATCCTTTTCTTTCTTCCTTTCCTGATTACAACAATCTCAAGGCACAGCACATTTTATTTCTATCAATTTGGATCTCATTTCTGGCCTCATGCCCACTGGGCCTGGTTATGTTCAGGGCATTTTGGAATGTGTTAAGCGGCAGGTGTAATCACTTGCATTTTTATACCTCTGAGCATGGTTCAGAAGGGATCCCCAGCATCAGTCTCCTGGATCCTTGGCCCAGGGTTGTGGTATGGCAGGATGTGACTGGCTTGCTCAATAAAGGTCACCTAGCTCTGTATAACTTTGTGTCAGGAGATTCTTAGATGCCAATTTTGACTTCAGAATTTAGCTTTAGGAAATGAGTTGATTTCGTTTTCTGATGTTCTGCTAAAGCTGCCATCCCGAGTCTCTAATATGTTAAAGCAGTGCCTAATAGTCAGCAGAAGGACCACTGTCATCATCCAACTGTTGTGTCTAATAGGGAAAGCTGGATACTCTCTGCCTGTGGACTCTGTGTCACTTGGGAGGCTTGCCTGACTGCTTCCTTTCCAATTCAAACATGTACCTTATAATGTTTTCCTTGGGAGCCGAAAACAACAGTGAATAAGGAAATCCTCTGTTGGGGCTGAGTGGCAAACCTCATAAAGAAAAAGATGATATGAGCCTTATATGGAACACCTAACTCTGAGCTGACTGCTAGCATACTGGGGTGTGTGATCTCTAGAAGCATTTTCCCCTAGCTTATCTGGGAGTACCCATGACCTGGGGCTGGCTTATCAGTCAGTCCTACTGTGACCTCATAGAGATCACTGATAGCTAATGTTAAATACCTAGGTGGTACCCATAGCAATTTGGCCTCAGTGGCCAAGGACTCAACTAGAATGGTGTGATTCACTACCTAAGCTCATGGCAGTGAGCTTAGGAAGTAGCTAAAATCACAGGGAGCATGCACAACAGTGTGGGAAAGAGTTGTAGAGCAAGATGCACAGGATTTGGGTTTTGACTACAGCATTTACCATCTGGGTGACCTAAGGCAAGCCTTCCTAATGTTTGATTTTCTCATCCATCCAATCACTTGTTTGACAAATACATATTTACCAACTACTCACTGTGATGTGCTACAGTAGTGACCAGGAAGCTAGAACAAAGTTGCACAGAGCCTGCAGTCTAGTTGGGGGAGACAATGAACAAAATAAACAGGCAAAACAAAATATGTTTGGTAAGAATGATATTGGAATAAAGCAATACCTATTTCTTAGAATTGCTATGCAGATTATATGAAATAATATCTGGCCCTAAACAAGCTCTAATATTGCAAGAGACACTATCATTAGCAAAGTACTGATAGGAAACAAATTATTTCTGCTTGAAGTCCATCTTCTCCAACAAGTTTATAATCTATTAAATTGGGGGAAGCAAGAGTCCAAAAGGACCAAACAGATCACACAAAATATGACCTATGTAGGATCACTACTCTGTCCTAGGCTCTTACAACCTTCCTCTTTCTCTCTTTCCATGAACTTGAAGATTCAGGTCTTCTCGAAACCTGCCATAACCCACCCAGGACAAGACAAAGGTTCCTCTTCTCTGCCACTGATGGCTAAGTAGAATGGAGTCTCCTCTTACAACATGATGGATAACAAGCTTTGCATCCTTTTCATTTAATCTGTTTTTCTGCTATTTCCATATAAAATCAGTTATTTAATAATAATTACAAAAATTAATAAACTTGCAGAACTTACAAGGCCTCCAGCAGCATTGTCCCCGATCTGTGTTTCTGACTTCAGAGGTACTCAGGGACTGAACAACCCCAATCCTATTCTTTTTCCTCAACACCCTACCCTCTTTCTCCTTCCATTTTCCGCGTCCCTTAGACCTTTGCTACTCAAACTATGGTCCGTGGACCAGGAACACCAGCATTATCTGAGAGCTTGTTAAAGATTCAGAGCCTCACAAAGTATGGAAAGAGCCCAAATGTCCGCTGACTGATGAATGGATAAAGAAGATGTGGAGATATATAAATACATAGAGATATAGATAGACAGATATAGATATATATAGATATCTATACACACACACACACACACACACACACACACACACACATACACACACACACACACACAGTGGAATAGTACTCAGGGTTCAAAAAGAAAGAAATCTTGCCATTTGCAACAATGTGGATGGAACCAGAGTGTATTATGCTAAGTGAAATATGTCAGAGAAAGACAAATATCATGATTTCATCTATATGTGGAATTTAAGAAACAAAACAGATGAACATAGGGGAAAGGAAGCAAAAATAAGATAAAAACAGAGAAGGGAGACAAACTATAAGAGACTCTTAATTATAGAGAATAAACTGAGAGTTCCTAGCAGGGTGGTGGGTGGGGGATGGACTAAATGGGTGACTGGTATTAAGAAGGGCACTTGTTGGGATGAGCACTGGGCATTATATGTAAGTAATGAATCACCAGATTCTATTCCTGAAATCATTATTACACTATATGTTAACTAATGTGGATTTAAATTTTAAAAAATTCAGAGGCTCAGAGCTGCTAAATAAAAATCCTCATTTTAACAAGGTCCTCTGGAGATTTGTATGCACACTGACATTCAAGGAGCACTGCTAGGTTTCTCTCTCTTGCAGAGTGAAGACAGGATAGCAGGTGTCAAAAAATGATTATGATGATAATAGTAAAAACAATCACAGCATGACTACTACTACTGCTACTAACAACAACAACAGGATTTACTGAGAGTGTACTACTTGAAAGGACCCCACTAAGGGCTTTCTGTTCATTAGCTCCTTTAACTACTACCTATTCTAGCGTCCCTTTGTCTTAGTAAATTGCAGGGTTTCCCATCTCAGGATGTCCCTTGTTCCATGTTTCATATGGGAAGAATCACCTCACAGTATAAACTCGCAGGAAATCCAGGCATCAGAGAAGCCAGAAGCCTAGCAAGGCACAATGTCCACACAAATAGCAACGGGGAGAGCTTTCAGAGTGACCAGAAAAGCAGGCAGCCATGGGGAGAGTCACCAGAACTAGGGTGTGAGAGCAGGGCCAAACAGGAAGGACAGAGGAAGCTAGGCTCTGGCAACAAGCAAAGGATTGCTAGAGAGGCAGCCTGTTCCAGGTCCACTGCCATTACTATCCCTTACCCTTCTGAGTCCATCTCAAGAAAGCTCAACCTTCTACCTACAAGATAGTAACATCTAGATACACACACACCCCACCCTGATTGCAAGTATTTAGGCAGAGTCAAAGAAGGGCAGGAAACAAACAGCTCCTTCTGACTGAGATGGGACTAGACTGCAGATCCAGATCCAGATACATGTACCAGCCCTGTAAGGATAAAAGCCCCAGGGATTGCAGGATGCTGCAGGAGACTGATTGAGCAGATAACTAGGGCCATAATATGAGGAAGCCACGGTTGTATGTCAGTCTTCACATGCATCAGACTGTGGTGGTCCACATCCACAGACACATCCTTGAAAATTGCTTCACTGTCCTAAAACCAAGAATACCTGGGGACAGAAGAATTGAGTGGGAAAGTGGCCACAAATGGGCACAAGTGCTCCCCAATACTGTGTATGTCCTACCCCTGAGGGCCAGCAGTATTTTCTTCCTATATGAAAGACAATCAAATTAGATCACGGGCTCCCTGAAGTTGGGGAGTAAATATTCTTTCATCTCAGCAGGACCTGGTACAATGACTAACGCATCACAGAAAATGAGTGTCTGATCATTAAACAGGAGAAACAAAGACTCATTTCTGGACTAAGCTGGGTAAAAGGGTTAACTTTGCAATGCCTATACCTAAGTCTCTTTTTACTCAAGATTTTCCCACTTGATAAATAAATAAAGAAAAATGAAGGCCAAAGAGGACATTATCTCTACCTCCTTGGATCTTGAAAGCTGTTTTCCTACTGCTGTTACAGCCCTACACAATTGACATGACTATGTCATATATGTATGTTAACTGCTCTTTATACTGTAAGCTCATTATGAGGAAGGACAAGCTTGATCTTCCTTACATCCCATCACATACAGGACAGTGTCTAGAACAAAACAGAGACCCAGCAAGTAACTGTTGAAGTGGAATTGACTTTGAATCCTGGACCCTCTGACTAGCTTGAACCTGAAGTCCAGCTGTGATAAACTCCACTCTAGATTACATCTCTTCTCAAGACATTGTCTTGTAGATCATTGATCTCTGCTCATAGACATGAATGGGTTTCAGCAACATCTAATATCAGGACTGTTGCTGGGAGTGAAACCTACACTCATCTGGGGCATCAATCACGATCTCATATGCTTAACCCAAATGATGTATTGATCCTGACTGCCTGGAAATACACTTGACAAGGACTAGGTGACATTTCAAAGGAGGGACAAGATATTTTCAAGTCAATTAGAAGCATCAGAATATTCAATGCACAGAGGAGGAGCTTACCTCAAAGGAGCAGCCCCTGAGAATGTGAATTAAACCCCCTCTGATACACCAAATCCTCCAGTACCCTCCAACATCTAAGAGATATGGTTGCCTGCCCCATCACACATGCCACCATGCCACCATAAAGGTCCATGGGTTTCTGCACCAGATCTATAAAATGCAAAGTGGTTGCGATTGTCAGGAAAAATGTAGAGAATATTCACTCACATGGAATCCCAATCTGAGCACCTAAAAATCTTAGGTTTGGAAGATGGTTGCTTTGACTTGATAAATAAAACATAATCCCTTCTGTTTCTAAAGCACTCTGTACTTCTCAGACAACTTCAGTCTCTCATTTCATCTCAGTGGCACCTACTATAATCCTGTAAGAAAGACCAGGCTATCATAATTATGCTCAGATGAGAGGTGAGGAAATTGGAGTCTAAAAAGATATACTGACTTGGTCAAATTCACCCGATTAGATAGTGTCTGACTTTCAACTAGAATCAGACTATCCCAGGGATCTTTCCATTTAACCTTACAAGCTTCAACTCTGACTAGGGTGGGGGAAGAAAGCTTTAGGAAAGGCAAGATACTCCAGGGGATTTCAATTCTGTACATGAGTTTAAAACAAGGGATTGGAAGGGTCATTCATTAGGTCTACCTGTAGCTTTAATGCCAGACTTACAGTGAGGTAGACAGAGTCCTGCCCTAGAAAGGAGGAGAACTCCTGAGCCTTGATTTCCAAAAACAAGTCAATTATCCAGGGGTGGATTCAGGCTTTACTGAGCCTAAAGCTTATAAATTTGGGAATTTATGTTTTAGAAAAGAATATAAAATGACAAACTCAAAGTTAAGTGTGAAAGTAAATATCTGTTTAGAATGAGAAAATAAATCACAATAAAGCATATATTTTTAAAAGCTGACAAATACCACAAATAGCAAAAGTTTCCAGATTTTAAAAAGTAAACTAATACTATTATTAATTGCTTGACAAATCTCTGCATTGCTTCTCTTTTCATACATTATTAAATGCAAAATCACCTCTTCATATGGCAGTTATAAGTTTCCATAGAGAGAACAGAAAGACAATTTAATCTTTCCTCTACATAGTTGGTGAGCATTTATTAATAATTTATAGAAGTTTCTTCAAGCTTCATACTTGTAATTAGCAATGCCGTGTACATTTTTAGTATTGTTGGAAAACTTGGGAAAACTTCTGCCAAGTTTCTCTCATATGTGAAAATGTGAGCTGAAAGATTTAAAAGATTTTTCCATAGACTAGCTTCTAACTGTCCATTTCAAAACTTGTTTCTCCTCTACTAACTACACACATCCAGTACCAGGCAAAACAGCACATCTTCATATCATGATAGGACTTCCAGGCCTACAACTCTGGAGGCTGGCGATGGCACAGCAGGTGGCAAAAATAATCCTGGCAGCCATTCCTATACTGGGGCAGCTGGCAATAACATAACTATGCGTGGAACCTATACTATCATACCCACTAAACACAAACGAGATGGCTCACCGCAGCTTCTCCTTAATGGAATTCCAAAATGCCCACAGACATTGCAACATCTCCCTGCACAAGGGAAGCAAAACAGAGGAGAACTTGGAGTTGAAAGAGACAGCAATCTTAAGCAACTGCACTAAAAACATAAACAAAACAAAAACAAAAACTTTTCTATTCAAAACGTATAATCACATGAATATGTTACCAAGGTCTCTCCCAGATCCTTTGAAAGGGTATCTGCTAGAGAGGCACTCTGCAAATGTCCCTTGTGCCCACTGGTGTTCTTGCCTATCAATCAGAGGAGGCAGCCAATCATTTCTACTCGTTTAAGAAGATGTAGGACTGACCTGGATTAGAGATGACTTCACAGGGACTAAAGGGGTTCTTACATCCTGGTCCACAATGTCTGGTATCTGCCACACCCATCCTCAGCTGGAGGTGCAGGATCAAATGGGATCAGCTGAATACTGTGTGGGGCACAGAAAGCACTTAGAACTGCTTGAAGACAGAACAAATTAAACACAAGTCAAACACAAAGAATACAAAAAGGTTGTTTTGTAGACTCCCTGGAGTCTGCTGGTACCGAAAGGCTGGTCAATTAATCCCACCGCACCCTGGCATCCTGGCTTCCATGTCTCTCCAGTGTCCAGGCTTTAATGCAGAGCTGGATAATGGCTCTCTCCTCCCTGCAACCAGGCCAGGCGGCCTCATGGTGCTTTACTCCAACAAATCTCCGACAGCGCCAGTAACTGCTGCCACTCACTGCTTCTTTAAGGGTCTTAACAAAACTTGCTTAATCCTCCTGGCATGGAACCCAGCTGCAGCGGGGCAGGTTTTATGGAGTGTGTAATCACAGGATTTTGTACCCATCGTTACAGGGCTCCAGCTTCCTTAGCGTGACGTGTGCCACCCCCACTGCCCTGTGCACTGCAGGGCAGTCCCTAGCACTGCTCTGCTCCTCTCCCTACCGCTGCTGCGCAGTGTGGAATGAGTTTTGTGTTATTCTGTGCAGAGTGCAGAATAGGGAGGGAGAGGGAAAGGGAAATAAACAGGGAAGGAAGACAGATGTCGAAAAGACAAAGGCAGAGATAAAGTGAAGAAAAAGTTAGAGAAAACTGTATCGAGTCCCTAAGGAAATCAGATGGAGATGTTCTTTTAGCTCAGCCAAAGGAAAGAGTGAGCTTGTGTTTTTAAGCCCGCAGGCTGTTGGCAAGGAAAATAAACCTCCTAACAGACCCTGAATCTGATGGTAGCAAGGAGGAGAGGAAAGGAAAGGAAAGTGAGGACAGTTGAGTGGGAGAGTTGGGAGAGACCCCTAAAGAATCCTAGAAGAATACTTTGAAAGCAGAATGTTGTTTTACTCAGGAACGCTCGGCTCTGACTTCAGCCTTGACTTTTCCATTACAGGTTGTGGATCAGTGAAATAAACCAGCATTTACATTAATGTAGAGATCAAATGGATGAATCCTGAGTGTATTGTAGCCTGGAGAGGTAGGAACTTCATGGCATGCCAAACTCAATGGTTATTATTGTCATGGATATCATCAACAATACCACTTTCATCATTGTTGCTCTTTTAGATGAGAAAACTCTTCAAGAATAGGCTCCTGTAATTCCAACTTCCCTCCCCACCTTGTGTCTTCAGCTTTAACAGACCCCAGGGCACAGCAGCACAGACATCTTCCCCCTGTAGCTCTCCGTGCTCTCCCCTCGCCCTTCAAAGTTCTTCCATATATGTGATTGTGTGGATTCTGGCGTGACATCAAACCATGGAGTTGTAGGGAGAAACAAGAGAAAAGGACAAGGAGAAAAGACCAAGAAAAAAGCAACGGAATTTAAACATAGAATTGCCTGAAACGTACAAGCACTGTTTATCTAGGTCCTCAGAAACCATATGCAGATCACATGCAAATGAACCCATGGCCCTCTTAACTAATTTGCTACACCTGGATGTGGCTCTTGGGGAAAACCTAATGGAGACACCTGCTATGAACACTGAAGGAATAGTCCCCTTGGTAGTATTTCACCCCTTCTGTTTCTGCTACCAATTTTAACTAGGGGAAGTAATGAGCTGGTGCAAAACAATAACTAAGAGCTGGGGGGGGCGGGGAATGTAACCATTGAATTTCATTCGAACTGTCATTATTTTGTGCTGAGAAATTACCAGAGGGCATCGGCCTACCCATCAAACCTCAAAATGCAAAACACACTTCACATCCTATGCAAGGGACTTAGGGCAAATTAGAGGTACCAGTGTTTCCAGGCTCTCCCTTTCGTGATGGGAGAGAAGGGGCCCTGTTTCTGTCGTCTGGGATAGGGGAAGGGAGTGTCAGCCTTCATCTCCCAGCTAGCTCCCAGCAGTCAGCAGGGGGCCAGGGGAAACAGTTGGACCAAGCCGGCTTCTTGTTTGGAACTTTCTCTGATCTTGGACTGAGCGACAGGTCTGTGATGTTCCCACACTGCGGTAGGAGAAAGCAAATTATGCTCCCTCCTTCATCTGCCTGCCCCACGCTGGAGGGGCTGCTATCAGGGTCTTCTGCACTAACTTCCCAGCTGAGCCCTTTCCTTGAAGTCTCCCACCCACCTGGCTCCTGCGGAGAGGTTGGTCTTTTAGGCTGAGGATGATTCAGGACCAGACAGTCTCGAATTTCCCAAAGATTCAAATGAAGAAGGGGGAGCAGGGATGAAAAGGAGGAATACATGTACAGCAAAGGGGACACTTAATAGGTACCTGAAAGAGGCTTTTGCAACATTAATACATTTTTCATCCTCTAAACATGACTTCCTATGTGTGGACCATGTAAGATTTGGGGTCCATTCCCCAGAACAGAAAATGGGAAAACATGTTTGTGTGTGTCTGGTCACAGGAACACTATCCTCAAGTCCCCAGGCGGCAGTCTTATGGGAATTCACGGGGTTCACTTCTCTATCTCAATCTGTATCAGGGTTCAAAGAAGCAGAACCACTAGGATTGTTGATAGGCAGGCAGACAGACAGAAAGACAGGGATTGGACTTTATGCAACCTGAAACCTGGTTAAATAGGTTTCTTCTATCTTCACAGCTGATGCTAGAGCTTGGAGACCGTGGGGCGGGCAGGCAGTCAGGAGGGTGGGGGAAAGTAAGAACAGCAGGAACTCAGAAGCCACAAGATGGGCTGATTCCTGCCTCTGGCCTTGGTGATGTGGCTCTCCTAAAGCCAGGCTCCTTTATCACGGAGCCAAATACACACATCTGGCCTTAGAGTCAGGGAGACTGGAAGATCCAGAAGAGGGTGCGGCACCTGTAGGCCCAGTGGCTGCTTGGAGCTAACAACGTACAGGAGCTACACAATGGCCGCTGCTTCACTTGCACCCCCCAATTCTCACTCATGAATCTTGCCTGTGGCTTACCTTTGCAAGAAACTTACAGGAAAGGGAGTTCTAGGAAATATAGTTCCACCTGCCCAAGTCTACACATTGCAAAGCCACCACACCATCTAAAGTCTCTCTCTTGGCAACGATTAGGCTCCAGGCTTAGCTTCTGCCAGCAGACTGGGTCTTGTCACAAGCAGGAGCTCTAGGCTTACAGCACTGGCCCCTAAAAGGGCTGGAGGAAGGACACAGAAGCACATCTGAGTGACCGAGTTTACAGAGTCACCTAAACATGCCAAGGGCCAGAGATGGAGAGGGGAGCCTGGCCTGACACAGCCTTCACTCCTCTCCTTCCCCAGCCCCAGGGCACTTGCACCAGTGAAGTGACTATATACTGCCATCTTGCCAACCTCACTGGCAGATGTTGTGGTCTCCTCCTGGGCTGGGGACTTGTTCATCATTCAACTCTGACTGCTAGAGAAAGAGGCTACAGATTTTCTGGAAGACACAAACAGGAAGGCTCTCTTCATCCCTAATTTTCACTTTGATAGTGGGTTTCAATGCAGGGACTTGCAATCAGCTGGGTTCTACTAGTGCTACTGTGGAAACGAAGGAAAATTGCCTGGGGTTGGATAAAAAGGAGCTAGATGTTCCGGCCCCATGTTGGCATGCACAGAGATTATTAAACTCATTAACTGAACTAGCGCTTTGCCAGGACCCCAGGCAAGTGTGTGGGACTGAGCACACGCATGACTCATAGAGAATGAGTGCATCCAAAAGGTGACAGTGATGGTTGGAGCAGAGGCGGGTAGCTAATCCCTGACACTCCTTTCAGTGAGGCAGGGCTCAGAAATGCCCCCCTTTCCTGGACAGCCCTGTGGGAATGTCAGCCACTCAATCCTAGAGAGGCCTGTTTCAGCACAACAGACATGCACCCCCGTGCTGATGCTCAATCTAACTTACCAGATGGCATTGAAAAGTCACAGCTTCCGTTTATCTTACCCTGACAAGGTTGCAGAAGGGTAGAAATGAAACACTTCTTCCAAGTGAAATAGTGTCTGTTCTGGCCCCGGGAGGCTTCCTTCCAACACAAAAGTGCAGAGGCTTGCATGTGCATGTGTGCACGTGTCTGTGTGCTGTGTGAGCAGGAGGCTGGGGCAGGGATGGGAGAAAGTGTGATCCCAAAACCCTACTCTTTTCTTGTGTCCTTGAAAACTCTAACGCTGAAAACCAAATAGCCTAGGTCACAGAACAGGCACACAGACCAGTCTTCACATGCATCAGGTAAAAAACAAATTAAATGTACAAGTAGTTAATTCAAAATCAGTCTTCACAGTCTAGAATGTCAGCAGATTAAATATCTTAATCAGGGGCATCAAGAAAGTCAAGCAGCCAGGACAAAGATGGCCCCCAGGTTGGAGCTCTGTTCTCACTGATACAGTACCTTCAATTATGAAGTCGTGGTACACTGCTGTAAATTAGGAGTTGCTCTGCAAAAGCAGTTCAGGGGAGCTGGTCAAGATCATCAGAGATGCTAGAGCTAAAAGTGATACCAGGACAGACTAAGAAATCAGTGAACTGTGGCAGAATAGGCAGTGAGAGGTACAGAAAGCACAACTAGCTTAGTCTCTACTTCCAGGGAATGACAGGACAGATCCCTAGCCTCGGTTTCCTCACCTGTAATATCAAGATAACCTATCTCTATCCCAGGGTTTCTCCCCAAATAACTAAGAAAGTATGCATAAACATGTATACCTGATTTAAAAAAATAAAGCTAATATTTGAGACCTTCCAAATGTCTGTAATAGCTTTTATTCTATTCATTAGTTATTTGATTCTTTGAATGTTTCATTTTACACATGAGGAAACTGAATCTCAACAGGTTAAGAATCCTGTCCAAAGTCACACCAATAATAAACAGAAAGGCTAAGATTTCAAGTCAGGCTGCTGACATCAGAGACCACCTGTTCATCTTCTTCCATTCTGCTTGCCTTTCAATGCCATGATTGGCCATAGTCAACCAAAAGCATTTCCCCATTCACACTTCTGGGTTCAGGCTTTCTCAGCTCTGGGACTTTGCAGAAATGTAAGTAGAGTAAGTTTGATATTCACATCACAGTGTTATGGAAGCTGCATCTCTGTTGTAGCTTACCTGAGCCTGGATTTCAAAACTTTTGCCTGCCGCAACCTGCTCTTTAACCTTCAATTCTGGACCCTATATGTGCCTCTTGGAAGAATAAGTTCTTAATTATATTCTTGCCTGAGACCTCCTAGACATTCTTCCAGGGGCAGAATCTACTAACACTGACCCGTAAGTCTTTCTGAGACTCAGCCTTGCCTCTTAGTAGCTAACATCTTGTTTCTTCCAATACCATAGATAAATGCATTCTGGGTCATGCATTCTTTGTGTCTGGCCCAGAAAAAACATTAGAGCCTCTGTACTGGGCTTGGTCCCAGTATAAGAAATCCTACTCCTTCTTGATAATCCATGTAGACTGGCAGGGGAGGTATCCACCGAGCACCAAGCTTGGGCCACTGTGAAGAAAGCGGATCCTTGCATTGGTCAGGGCAGGAGGAGAATGTAGCCAAATTTTGGCATCATTAAACTGGTCAACCAGCTGCAAGACATTACCAGCTGCTGTGTTAATCATTAATGAGGCAGACAGTGCCTGTTGCCTGTGTAGTGAACCAAACATTATGACTTGGGTTTTCATTTCATTTAAAATTAACTCACTGAAGGAAGAATCGGCCTCCAGCTTGTGAGAGACGGAGCTGTTGGCACCAAGAGGGGACTGGCAGGCCAGAAGCACAAAAGGAACATAAAGTCCTCACTGACATGATCCAACTGTTTGTATGCGGGCCGTGTCTTCTAATTCAATTCGATCTCAGCTCCTCAAACCTGCCGATCAAAATATTTCTGTGTTCCCAAGCAGAGCCTCCACGTGTCACAGCTCCTTTCCGCTGTGGCATGTGCTGATGGCTCTCTAAATTACTTTTACTATGGCTTCAAAACTAGGCCAAGTGCTCCCACTTGGGAGCGGTCCCACTCTGTATTTTTGGGTTGTATTTTCTTATTCAAAAAAAAGATAAGTGATTTTGAAAACTTTTTAACATGTTTAAACACACACAAAGGCAGAAAGAATAATAGAATGAACACCCACCCACATTTTCCTTCAGTAGCAATTGATATTTTTACCAATCTTGTATCTATCTTCTCAAGTTTGTTATTTTTGCTTTCCCTGGAAAATTTTGAAGCGAATTAAAGACTTCATGCCATTCTGCCCCAATTATTTAGTGTGGATTTCTGACTGATAAGAACATTACCTATCCATCTATGAATATATAACCACTATGCCATTATTAACCCTAAAAAAAACTGACAAGTATTTATTACCATGAAACAATGTAAATATATTCAAATCTCCTGGACTGTCTCAAATCTGTCAGTTTACAATTGGTTGTTCTACTCAGCATCTAAACATGGTCCACACGTTGCATTTGGTTATCAGGTTTTATTTTGTAACACTCCTCCCTTTTCTTCATTCTCATCCTTTTTCTCAGAACAGTTAGTAAAACTGGGTCAACAGTTCTCTAAAATGTCCTATATTCCAAATTTGGTTGATTGCTTCCTCATGGTGTTACTGAACTTGTTCTTCTATCCTCCGTATTTACTATAAACTGGAGGTTAAAGCTGGAGGTTTGATTAGATTCAGGTACATTTTTTTTTAATAAAAAGATTCATAGTTGGTGCTGTATGCATCTTATTGCACCATATCATAAGGTATATAGTATTTGGGGTCCCATTTTCACTGATGCTAAGATTGAACAATGGGGTCAGTGGATTCTGCCATTATAATATTCTTCACTAACCTCTCTCCTAAAAATTGTGCATGACTTACAGCAAAGGAAACAACCAACAAAACTAAAAGGCAACCAACGGAATGGGAAAAGATATTTGCAAATGACACATCGGACAAAGGGCTAGTATCCAAAATCTATAAAGAGCTCATCAAACTCCACACCAGAAAAACAAATAACCCAGTGAAGAAATGGGCAGAAAACATGAATAGACACTTCTCTAAAGAAGACATCCGGATGGCCAACAGGCACATGAAAAGATGTTCAACGTCGCTCCTTATCAGGGAAATACAAATCAAAACCACACTCAGATATCACCTCACGCCAGTCAGAGTGGCCAAAATGAACAAATCAGGAGACTATAGATGCTGGAGAGGATGTGGAGAAACAGGAACCCTCTTGCACTGTTGGTGGGAATGCAAATTGGTGCAGCCGCTCTGGAAAACAGTATGGAGGTTCCTCAGAAAATTAAAAATAGACCTACCCTATGACCCAGCAATAGCACTGCTAGGAATTTATCCAAGGGATACAGGAGTACTGATGCATAGGGGCACCTGTACCCCAATGTTTATAGCGGCACTCTCAACAATAGCCAAATTATGGAAAGAGCCTAAATGTCCATCAACTGATGAATGGATAAAGAAATTGTGGTTTATATACACAATGGAATACTACGTGGCAATGAGAAAAAATGAAATATGGCCTTTTGTAGCAACATGGATGGAACTGGAGAGTGTGATGCTAAGTGAAATAAGCCATACAGAGAAAGACAGATACCGTATGGTTTCACTCTTATGTGGATCCTGAGAAACATAACAGAAACCCATGGGGGAGGGGAAGGAAAAAAAAAAAAAAAAAAAGAGGTTAGAGTGGGAGAGAGCCAAAGCATTAGAGACTGTTAAAAACTGAGAACAAACTGAGGGTTGATGGGGGGTGGGAGGGAGGGCAGGGTGGGAGGGAGGGCAGGGTGGGTGATGGGTATTGAGGAGGGCACCTTTTGGGATGAGCACTGGGTGTTGTATGGAAACCAATTTGACAGTAAATTTCATATATTAAAAAATAAAAAAAATAAAAAATAAATAAATAAATAAATAAATAAATAAATAAATAAATAAATAAAATTGTGCATGACTTGATCAACTGATGACCCATTGTCTCATTGCAGGTTGCAAATGAGAATTTTAAATTCCATTAACGAATTCTGTAAAAAGGACCTGTCTTTACCAGCCACTGATTTTCCTGAATACAGTTCCTACGGGAAAGGCAAGATAACTGTGTAACTCTTTCCCATTTTTTAACCAATCTTCAGAGTAATGAACTGTGCCCTAGAAAGACCCAACACTGACCACTTTTTATTATCAATTTGAAGTCATGGGTTCTTATATGTTTCATGTGTTTCAACTAAATGTAGTTATTGTTCTTTTTAATGATCAACTTTTCCAATGGAGCCAGCTGGAAGACTTCACAATTTGGCTTCATTGTTCTTTTGACACGACTATTAGCTTTTTAAAAATATTTTTATTGTAGTATAATATACATGACCAAAATTTGCCACTTTTACCATTTTTAAATGTACAGTAGCATTAATTACATTTGCAATGTTGCACAATAATCACCACTATTTCCAACTTTTCCATTACTCCAAACAGAAACTCTGTACCCAGTAAATAATAATTCTTCATCCACACCCCCAGCCTCTAATAACCAATAATCTATGTCTCTAGGAGTTTGACAATTCCAGATACTTCTTATAAATGAATCATACAATATTTGTCCTTCTGTGTCTGTTTAGTTCACTGAACAACTTTTCCAAGATTCATCTATTTCCATCATGTATCCATCTATGTTCCCTCATTTTTATGGTTTAATAATATTTCATTGTACGGACTACATTTTGTTTATCATCTATCAATGGACACTTGGAATTGTTTCCACCCTTTGGCTGTTGTAAATAATGTTGCAATAAACAATAGCATATCTGTATCTGTTTAAGCCACTGTGTTTGGATATATACCTAGGAGTGGAATTGCTAAGTTAATTCTATGTTTAACTTTTTTGAAGAACTGTTTAACTTTTTAAGCCAAACTATTTTTCACAGCAGTTGAACCATTTTACCACCAGCAATGTACAAGGGTTCCAATTTCTCCACATTCTCATTGATGTGACCCATAAGTCTTTGATTGCTTGCCAGTTTTCTGGCATAACATGATGCTCAAAATAATCTTGTATATTTATCGCTCTAAACTTAGAGTCAGCCATTTCTCCAAGGACTCCTGGGTTCTTTGAATTAAAAATAGTATTTAGAGAACACAAACTAGGTACTAGGGGTGCTCATAGATGCCGGGTTATTGTTGCTTCTGAGTCATTTCAATGAACAGAGATCTTTACCCTACTGGTGCTCTTTTAATTCCCAGCTTTTTCAGCTGGCAAAAGTTCTTTAAGTAAGAATAAATTCAGCACAAAGACCAAATGCAGGGCACTGCCAGTACAACTGGCCTCAAGGTAAAGATCAAATTAAGAGCGGCTACAAGACTTCTTGTTAAGAGTTCAGGAGGATTTGTGGCATTGTCTCAAACACCATCAACTAAACAAAAAAACCTTCTAAGGATCTTTTGGGCATTGTACTAAAGCACCCTAACTTGCAGCTCAAACTGGAAAGAGGTCTATCTCAAAGAGATTTATAGGTGCCTTTCTAAAGTAGAAGTGAACCCCCAATAAGATTCATAGAATATTTATAAAGTTTTAAAGATAATTTTACTAAAAAGCAACACACGTTTGGACTAAAATGCACAGAAAGAAAGGAGACTTGAACAGACATTTAAAGAAGGCTAAGAAAGTTATTGACTTGAAAAATTAGACCACTTCCTAAGGATACCTCAGAGATCATAGTCCAGATCCCAGAGGACAAAGGCAAAAGCTGCAGAGAACCAGTCTCAAAAAGCAGAACTGTACCTTTATCATGAAATGTCCCATGGTCTCCAGAGCAGGGGGTACTATGGATATAAGCCCAACTGGATTTTATAATTGCTGTGGGCCACTGACAGCTATATGCCTTCCATTTCTCCCTTATTAAATAGGAGTGATTAGTACAGTTACTGTATCACTGTCTTACTGTTTATGTTGGATGGGGGAGGAGGGAGCAGTAATTTTTCCTCCAGATTGAAAAGAAGTGCATTTGAGAAGCCCTATCCACATCTGGACTTGATAGAGATCATGAGATGCTGGAGTTGAGCCTGATGCCATAACTGGGAGGGACTTTTGTGGCCTTGGAAGGGAGGTTGTGGTATAGTTTTCACATTGGAGGGAAGTGAATTATTGTGGCCAGAGGAAAGAATGGGATAGATGGTCTCCAGAATAGCTACCATCAATTCTTCCTCTCCTGTACACACATGCTATTCCACATTCTAAGTGGTGACATCTCGGTCAAACATGAGACTTGCTCTGAACAGGAGAATGCATCAGAAATTATGTTATAGGATTTACCAATCCAGACCTTAAGAGAACTTATAACTTCTACATCTTCTTTCTTGGAAACTAGGCACAGTATATGAAAAACCCAATTACCCTAGGGCCATCATTCTGTGAGGAAGCCAAAGTTAGCAACTTGGAGAGGCCTAAAAGAATGAGAGAAAGACCAGTCAGCTTCCAACTCTTCTGAAAAACTATACTGGTAAAAGAACTGCAATTCTGAGCACCAAATATATGAGTGAAGAAACCAATATGGCAATCTGAGGCCCAGCAGATACCACATGGAGCAGAACTGCCCAACTAAGCTCAACCCAGATAGCAGAGTAAGAAAAATTCAAGTTGTTATCCTTTAAAGACCCTGCTTGTGGCACTCTGTCATGCAGCAATAGATAACTGAAATGCTGACTGAATTAACTCTTCATTTCTTTTATTTTTTTAATTTTTATTTCTAGCATATCCACTTGGTCCTTTTTTACAGATTCTATTCCTCCTTGAAATTCCCCCATTTCTGCATGTTGTTCACCTTTGTTTTACTAGGTCTATTGACTATTTTAATGTTCTTTGATAATTTCAACATTCTGTTCATCTAAGGGTCTGTTTCTATTGATTCTTTTTCTCTTGATTATGTGTCATATGTTCTTGTTTCTTCCATTGACCATAATTTTTTACCATGCCAGACACTGTGTGTTGAAAACAAAATGTGTTAAAAAAAAATTTGGTCCCAGAAAATGATGCATCCTTTCTCCTGTCAGGCCACTACTGTAAGGGTCTGTTTCAATCTAATCTGTTTCAAACTGGGCTTTGTTGCAATTTTACTTAGATTAGTTTACAAGTGGATTTAAATATTTTGAGAGCAGGATTACAACATCTCCTTTAGCACAACTTGGGATATGAACACCAGGGAGACTCTGGAGATTTTTTAATGCTTTGAATCCCAGTCACCAACTTTCAGAACCATGAGCTATCTCTGCTCTGCAGCCTGACCACCAGTGTTTGGGTCACTGGGGAGTTACCTTTTCTTTCTAGCCCCACTTCTAACTTTATGTACTTCAGGAGATCACTCTGAACTCTGATGTTCTCTCTAGTTTTTAGAGGGCTGCAGCAATGGCAAAGACCTGAAGTGTCTAGAAGGGATTTTGTTCCACCTGTGCTGCTCTTCCCTCAGCCTTCAGGGAGCATCTTCAGTGCATTTGGGGGAATATCCAGTGAGAGATTCAGTGAGACTTATGCCAGCCTTCAGTGGGCTATAAATTCTCCTATACTTACGCCTGCCTTCAGGGGGCTATTACTTTGTAGTCAGGAAAACCCCATACATCTAGGTGGAGGATTTGTTCAGTTCAGATGCTCTCCTCTAGCATTCATCAGGCCACTTCATTGCACTTGGAGAAGGTCCTTGCCTTTCTCTTAGGAAAGACCCCATGTTTCTCAAGGGAATTTCTGTCAGCTCTCTTGCCCAGTTCCCACCTTTGAAATTCTTTCCCGTGTGCTTAATAAAGAAAGATGAAGTTGGCAGGTGGATACTGACACATTCCATGACTAAGTACCCACACTAGTCCCCACGTGGTCATTAAAATCCATAGTCGACTTGGTTTCTCTTTACCCCTGTCTATGGTGGGATCTTCTCTTTCCTACTGTTCTCCCAGTGAGGAACACAACCATATGTCTCCTTTCTTCTCAAATATAACTCACACAGGCTTCTTTGCATCTTCAGCTCTCTGATGGATTTTCTTTAATTATGATTTCATATCTTACCCAGCTTATTCTCGTTACTTAGGTTAAAAAAAGAAGCTGCATCAAGAATTGAAATTTTCAGACTTTCTACTGACTTACTGAGTTTTAGTTCCACAAAACTCAGCTTCTCCATTGTAAAACAGGTGCCACCTGCCCTCAAAAAGCTGTGAAGATTAAATAGTAAACAGTAGTCAAATATCTAAAAATGGGGAAGGGGGTAAAATGCCTGTTTTGATTTAGACACAACTCACCTACCTGTTTGCTTCATCTCCCTTGCTCACTATACTCCATGGCTCTCATTTCCCTTCAGTAAGTACCTTCAAAGTCTCATGTGCACTAGCCTCTGAACACACTGTTCTTTTTTAGGAACACTTGCTACCTCTTCCCTCATTTTTCCTTCTTAACTCTTACATGTTAATTCTTCTGGGAAACCTTCCCTGACTCTCACCCCTCCAGCTAAATGCTTCCCCATCAGAGCACTTACCACTCTGTATTACAACTGTGTATTACATGTATACACTCCTCACTGGACATACTAAGTATTTGTTCATAAATAAATAAATGAGTGAATGAATAATTCACTCTGAATAGTGCTTTTCTTTGTTTTGGAAATTTTTATCAGACACCTATTTGGTACACAGCATGATGCTAGATGCTCTTTGAACAACAATGTATATCTATAACACACAGCTCCCAGCCTTAAGGAATATAACATCTATTTGGCAAGAAGGGAGATAAAAGAAAATAGAGGACACTTTAAATAGCAATCAAATATTCAAAAAAAATAAGGTGGTCATATAGAAAAAAAAATAATTTCAATTAGGAAAGGTAAGATCAACTTTTAAGAGTACCAAGTGTTGGTGATAGAACAAAAGATATAAAATCTGAGAATAAGCCTTTATGTTTGGCAGTTAGGAGGTTAGCAATGAACCCTGAGAGAAACTTCAGAATTTGGTGACAATAGAAGCCAGATTTCAGGGCATTTGGAGTGAAATAGTGGTGAGGAAGCCCAGTCCGTGGGTGGAGACCACATATTCAAGAAGTTTTTGGCAAGGAGAGAACAGAGGACAATTCTTTTGGAGGCAATAGATCAAGCCAGCTTAAAGGCAGATGGGAATGATCCTACAGGGAGGAAGAGAGATTGAAAATGCCTAGGAAAAGCAGCACCTGATAGAACATCATTCTGAAAGAGGTGACAGAAACTAGCACTACCTAGTGGAGCCAGGAGTGAGCTTAGCAAAGAGTGACTCCTCCTTCGTCAAGATAGGAGGAGAATAAAGGCAGAGACTTTGAGGGAGCAGGTGGAGAAGAAGAAACTGCCAGATGGCTTCCATCGTCTCAGAAAAGCACAAAGCAATACTTTGCTGGGAGGAAAAGAGGACTGTGGGAAACTTAAGGAGAGTGGAGAAGGTCTGGAAGAACTAATAGGAAGAAGTGTCCTCTCTTGGAACACGGTCTATGTCAGATTGCCCTATAGTCAACAAAACAGTGCAGATACATAAAGGACACATGACATAAAACCTTCCCCTGTGATTGGGCTGGTTTCTCCCAGACAGGCTAAAGAATTCTGATAGGGAAGACAAAGTCATTTTCAAATACCTCCTATGGTAGAGTAGGGGGGAAAAGAAGGAAAATAAAACCCAGAGGAGTGTTGCATCAGATCCCACAGTATAGGAGAAAAATACTCAGCATCTAATCAAAAAGGTAAAGACCAAGCTGAATAGTGATGACTGAAACAGGAGCTTTGAAGCAAACACAGAAACAGAGACAGGTATCAGAGTTCTAACTAGTGAAGTTCAGAGAACTCTTATTATTTCACAACACCCCAGACTATTTGGCTATATTTTTATCAACCCATCCACAATTGCAGCCATTTTCTTCCTAGAACATATTAAAAGCATGTTTGGCCTTTGGCATCAACAAACAAGCAGGTGGTGGCACAGAGAAATGTGTCACAGCCAGCAGGGCTCAAGGTCAATGTCAGGATCTAACACAAGACAAGTTCACAGTCCTGGAAAGGGCTAAACCACTGAGGTATTACCAAACAGAACTGGCACAAAGGGGCAAGTTAAAAGCTTTACACTAGAATCGAGATTGCATTCTGAAGGTTAGTTCTTGAGAAAAGAGGTAGGGTAGTCCATGTATTAAAGAATTTGGGACAGAGAAGTGACCAGGACTAAAAAGTATGACTAATCTTGGGCCTCTAACTAGTTACAAGGGTCACATTAAATTAGTTTCTCCTGCCACCATCAACATGAGTTTGGGAACTCCAAAAGGACTGAGCCAGCAGTGACAATGTATAGGCCCAGGACATGGTGCAGAAAGATTCTGGAGACAGAATCCAAGACTTGGTTGGCCAGAGAGAAGCTACTACACAAGACTCATGAACTAGGTCTAGAACCACAAAGTCAGGGAAGTGGAAATAATCATCATAACAGCACACAGAAATAAAGAATACTGGTCTGACATAAGTAGACACTAAGGTATTTCTGAAAAGAGAAATGTAAATAAGATGGGATAATTATGACTGCCCACAGGGAATTCTGTGCTCCCAATTTTTAAGGCCTGTGTTCAGCCTGAGGAAACAAGTAGACCTCCATAGGGGCATACAGTATAGGAACCAAAAAGACACAAAGGAATCAGCACAAGGAAGCTTCTAAAGTGAGGTCACATGCTATATAAGTAAAGCTGGGCTGAAATCTGAGAGCCTTTCCGACCTTAGGAAATTAGAATTGACAGAGGACAGTTTGGTGAGAGTGACCACAGGTAACAACTAAAATGTGCAGTGGACAGATGTAGTTTTTTTTTGCTGCCAAGCATCCCTCCTCTTACCTTATGAGGAAATATCCTTCCACCTGTTTCTCTATGATGTTGGGCATGGGTTTGTATATGAAGGCACAGTGCCTCCAAGTACCATCTTCCATCACACAAGCTGAAAGAACCCAGATCCCAGTTCTTCCTATATTTTGCCATCCTAGAAAAAAGGCACTGGTCTCTTCGCTCATCCAATCAGACTCTACGACTTTGAATCCTGAACACATAAGACAAGGAGGTGGGGACTGGCGGACACTGCAGTGGACAATAAGAGGATCCTTGATTCCTTCTAATTTTCTAAGTCTATGCCTGATCTCATCAATTCTCTGAGCCCCTCATATCTTTCCAATCTACGCCCTTTCTGGGTAAAATTATAACAGACAGTTTCAATCACCTGCAATCAAAACTGCAAATTGATACACACAGTGGTAGACGGTCAGAAGGATGAGAACATATCTAGTTGTTAGCAAGGGCAATATTGATGTAACTGACCTTGAAACAGAGATTACACTAGAAGTCCAGAACACAGAGAAAGAAATTACCATTGAGGTGAAACCGAGGAGTCAAAAGGTAAGAAAGGTGTGGGCATGAGTGGGTTTTAGAGAGAGAGAAACTACGTAAGTTAGCGGGGGCTTTGGAAAGGATGAGAGTCTGGTGGACACACAGAGTTTACTGTCTAGCAAAGAAAAGAAAGTAATATAAATAATTACCACAAAACGTGATAAGTGTCATAGTTAAGAATGTGAGTTTTGAAGTAAAAATAAATGTATTTAAATTCCACCCCTCACAAGTTATATGAATTCTGAGTACCTAAGTTCCTTTATATGTAAAATGTGAGAGTATCATATACATGGAAAACAATTCAAATAGTGCAGAAAACCTGGCATAGACTCAAGAAACTGTTATTTCTTTTTATAGGGAATATAGGGTGTTCCGTGGAAGCATAAAGCCATTCACCTAACCTGGTCTTGGAAAAGGAGAAGTTAGTGGTAACAAAGAAAGTGGTATTTAAGACCTGAGAGATGAATAATAAGAACAGTGGCAATAATTACTAACATTTATTGAGCTCTTTCATGTGCCAGGAGTATTAACCTCCTTTACTCTTCACAAGAGCCCTACAAGACAGGCACCAGCATTATCTCCATTTTGCGGATGAAAGAATGTGCTCAGAAGTTAAGCGCCCGCATCAAAATCACTACGTTAACTAGACAATGGGGAAAATGAGGAGTGGGAGAGGAGCAGAGGGGTAACATATTTGAGACTACTCAAAATAAACTTCTGATCTGCAGTCCTGTAAAATTCCTCATTGCCACAGACCCTACCTTCACCCCTTCAGAGTGGAGGTATTTTTCTGCCTACAAACATCCTCAGTTTTACAACATAAAATGTTCAGAGGACACAATTCCTTAGATTAAATTTTGTTTTCCACCATACTTTTCAAGAGATGTATTTTTCATAATCAAAGAGTAACTGATGTGGTTATTGATCATGACGAAATTAATAGATTTTAATTTGACTCGTGCCACAGCACGTCTCAAAGCTGGCTCTCAAAATCCTGCTCTGTTTCCTCCTGCTTCTGATTTAAGAAAAAAACATGGTAAACACTCTCCTTTCTGTTCAGAGAGGCGCCACATTTGTCCTGCACACTAATAAAAAAAAAAATCGTCTTTTCCCGATTTGAGCCCCGACTTCATTACTAAAATGTGGTGTCGGCCGAGGTGGGTGACTGGGGCAGCTGTTGAACATATGCCTTGCAACACACAACAGCCCACAAGTCCAGGAAGTGAGGGAAGCTGTATCCCTTCAACACTGAAGGGGAAATTGTAAGTAAACTTAAAGTAATTACCCAGTTGGAACCTGTCCAGGCCATGTTCAATGCAATTGAAAGCTTTTGTCCTTGATGCCAACCTTCTCCAGCTTAGGGAGGTCAGAGAATTTGGAGTATTTTCACCACTCTGTGCTGCAGAGACCTGATCTGCTTTGAAGATCTGTCTGAAATTCACTGAGGTCGCTGAGGGGAGGGATTACCGCCTTCCCAGCCAAAGAACATCCTGTCTCCTGAGAGTTAATATCATTTCAAATGCTCTTTGGTTCCTGTTAAATATTGCTGCTTTCTCTCTTCCTGTGTGTAGTGGTGAACAGAGCGCCTTCCACAGATATCATCCTACTGAGCAGCACAACAACCATGTAAGAGAAACAGGGCATGTATTCTCACTCTCAATTCAGAGACAAGGAAACTTGACGAGAGAGCATAACTGATTTAGTGGGGATGGAGTCATGGTCTTCTGAGTTTTGTCATCTGGGCAGTTAGTGTTCATTTTTCTTTACCCAATTTCGCCTCTAACACCATGATTCCCAATTATGATGGTTAATTTTAGGTGTCAACTTGACTGGGCCAAGATTAATTTATTTCTGGGTGTGTTTGTGAGGGTTTTTCCAGATGAGATTAGCATTTGAATCGGTGGACTCAGTAAAGCAGACTGCCTTCCCCAGTGTGGGTGCACACCAGCCAATCTATTGAGGGCCTGAACAGAACAAACCTTGGAGGGAGGAGGAATTCACCCCTTTGCTTCCTGCTTGCCTGCTTCAGCTAAGACACTAGCCTTCTCATGCCCCTGCACTGGGGTTTACAACACTGGCTCCCCCAGTTCTCAGGCTATCAGGCTCAGACCGGAATTATACCACCACCAGCTCTCTTGAGTGTCCAGCTTACAGACAGCACATGGTGGGACTTCCTAGCCTCCATAATCACATGAGTCAGTTCCTCATGATAAATCTCTTCCTTTATTTATTTGTTTATTTTGGGTTCTGGTTCTCTGGAGAACCCTTGTTAATACACAAACCGACCCTCATTTGGGCACATCTGAGGTTTGTTTTTTTTTTTTTACTTGCCTCAAAGGTCTTCAAGAAATAGCCCCTCAAAAATATTTTTGTCAAAACAAAAGTCACAGTAAGTAATATTTTTAAAGATAGACAGGCTTCTGGATCTTATGAGGATGATGACCGAGTACTTGCTGACTCCTTCAAATTCCACCTGGAGTATATGAATAAGCAGGAGGAACATGTGACTCTTTGGAGCTAATAAAAGAGCATGTGAATCTCATGGGAGGCTGGAAGCTGTTTTGAACTGGTACGTGGGGAGTGCACTGCATCCTGAGATAAAAGGCTATGAGAGGTAACAGTGAGAAAGAAGACTGGAAAAAAGCTTTTCACGGTAGCTCTTGACTTTCTCCCTCACTGTTTTGAGAAAATTATCACCAGCCTCCACCCCCCAAAAGTCCTTTTACATTCCACACAATCGTTGGCAGCGAAATAAGCAGTGGCGACACATGCTGGCGTGAGGAGATGCCGAAAGCGGAGCAGCTGACCAGGCCCTCCTGGAAAGCCACTGCCGGAACATGTAATGCTGTGTGTGTGTTAGGAAAAGGCACCCCTGCCTCCAGACAGGCACGGCCTCACACCAGGGTACACAGCTTGAGACTGGAGGTGGGTGGCAGCGTCCATTCCCCCCTCCCATGAATGGGAGCCACCTGCACAATTATGAGCAGCAGCCTCAGCCTTTCAGTATCCTGACGCCCACCAACTCCTCCCCCAAACTCCCTTGCCTGCAAGAATTACACTCTGTGGAGAGTGACTCATCCCAGGACTGCTTCTCCCCAATAATTTGATTTAAAGGAGAACCCCACCCAAGGAAGTTGCCCAGGGGACAGGCAATAAAGATAATGATACAAAGTGCTTTAATGGTGCCCGTTGTGCTACGGCCTAGGGCTCAACACATCCCATTGTTTAAAATGTGTCTAAATAGAGACTAATATTGATAGTTGGCCTTGTCCAACAAATATTACCAGGTAGATTAGCTGATATCCACAGCAGAACATGAGTTTATAAACCCAAAAAACTAGAGTCTAGTAAAGAGAGACAAAAACAGAACATCATACGCTATCTGAAGCAGAAACATTTCAACAAATGGAAGAATACAACATTAGTAAGATAACTAGGCTTAAGGAGATGTGGGATGATATTAGTGAAGAATAAGATATTTTACAAAGAAAGTGAAATACTAGATACAAAAAAAAATATGTAGTTGTAATACATAACAGGTGGAATAGAGCTAGAGAAAGAATTAGTGAATTGGATCAGAATGAGAAATTCTTCATAAAAGCAACAGGAAAGAATAGACAGAAAATATAATTAGAGAAAAATCTTAAAGCTAGGACTACAGAACACACAAGTAGAAGTATCCAGATAATAGGAACCCTGAGGGAATGGGGTGGAGAAATGGAAAAAGCAAAATATTTGAAGAAATAATGTAGATAAATATTCCAGGATTAATAAATGGTAACACCCTTCAGAATGAAAAGGTTCTTAGAGGACCCAATAGGACAGATAAGGAAAAACCCACACCTATTTGCATTATAATAACATCTTAAAATGTTAAAGCACAGAAAAATATTTAAAGCTTCCAAAATGGAAGGGTAAAAGGTTCCCTGTGAAGTAAAGAGTCAGGTTAACACTAGAATTTTCAAGAACAATGAAAACAAGATGATAATGGAATTTTTTTGAATGTAATGGAGTATAATTTTCAAGCACTGAAGGAAAATATAATTTCAAAACTAGAATGTTATTATAATTCACGTATGAGGGCATAAAAATATTTTCAACTTTTTAAGACTTCAGGAGGTTGACATACAAAAATCCCCACTAAAACCACTCTTGCAGAATACACTCAAATAAGAAAAAAAGCAGAAGTGCTGCATGACATAGGCAAAGGAAACACAGCTGAATAGTCTCGATGTTCAAGTTGGCTCTTTGAACAAATCAAAGCAATAGAAAGTAAACTCTGGTAAAACTGATCAAAGAATATTGGAAATAGACCAGTAAATAAAATACAGGGAAAAGACAGCAAATAACTATAAATACAACAAAGACCTAAATAATAATACTGTAAACTACACATATTAATAACTTTGAGACACAGAAGAAATAGAAAATGTCAAGTGCCAAAATTAGTGCAAGGTGAAATAGAAGACCTGAATGGGCAGATAAGTATATATTTAAAAGGAAATATTTAAGTTAAAGACCTCTTCTTCCAAAAAAATTTATAATCCCCACGTTCGGATTATAGTGAACTGCCAAAATTCTCAAGATTGGCTATTTTCTAAGTTGTAAGAATTTTTCAAGAGAAAAGAAAAAGCAAAAAAAAAAAACCAGCTAATTTAATGAGGCAACAATAACCAATATTTTCTTTAAAATCAAATAAAGATAATGTAAGAAATTAATCACATTAAATGTAGATGAGAAATCTAAATAAAACTCTTGCTAAATGGTTAAACATAAACGCATCTTAATGATCTAGTAATTATGTGGTTTTAAAGATCTTTCCTTTGAAAGGTACATACTGAAGCATTTTTTTATGAAATGGAGAATGTCTGGAATTTGCTTCAAATGATCCAGTCTGGGGGGTGTGAAGAAAGGACAATAGTTGAAGCAGATGGACCATAGTTGATAATTATTGAACCTAGGTGGTAGGTATATGAGATGGTTATATTATTCTCTGCACTTTTTATTTTTAATTTTGCACAAGAAAAAACAAAAAATGATTATTAGTCATTCCAGTATTGAAAGAGTAGTTTAAAAAAATCAGAGAAATCTATAAATGTAATTTATAATAGTAACAGACTTAAAAATAAAAATATGATTCTCTCAATCAGAAATCCAGACAACTTCCTTAACTTTTTAAAGGTCATATCACAAGAACCTATAGCAACATTATAATTAATGAATAATTTTGGGCGTTTTCCCTATAAAATTGACAGCAAGAAAAGAAAGTCATCATTAGCACTAACATTTTTTAACATAGTATTAGAAGTCCTAGCCAACACTATAAAGAAAGAAAAAAAAAAGACGTAAGATGGAAATAAGGCATTTCAAGAAAGAGACATAACTGTCATTATTTACAGACTGATTAAAAAGAGAATTCAGCAAGTCTGGAAGGTACAAGATCAATTTATAAAAGTTAATAGGATTTTAATATCATAAAGATGTCAGTTCTCCCCCAAATTAATCTATAAACTCAATGCAATCTCATTTAAATTACCAGCTGGAATTTTGAGAAACTCAATAAACTCATTTGAAATCTTACATGGAAAATTAAAGATCCACAAATATTTAAGTCAACCTTGAAAAAATAAGCTTAGACCTTTTGCAGAAGATGGCGGCGCAGGAGGACGCTGGGCTCACCCCGTCCTGTGGCTCACTTAGATTCCACCCACACCTGCCTAAATAACCCAGAAAACCAACAGAGGACAAGCAGAATGGATTCTCTGGAGCCAAGTGTAGATGAAAGCCCCACAGAAGAGGGTAGGAAGGGCGGAGAGGCGGTGCGTGCTACATGGACTGGCAGGAGTGAGCCGGGGCAGAGGGGCAGCCCGCCAGCAAAGCCGAGCCCCCGAGTCTGACTTGCAAAAGCAGAGGGGCCAGTCGGAGTGTGTTCTGACAGCGAGCGGGACTTAACATCTGGAAGGTTATAAGTTAACAGCTCTGCTTGGAGAGCGGGAGGGCTGGAGGACAAAGGGAGGGAGAGTTGTTGAGCCCCGGAGGACAGAGCGCAGCTTGGCAGGGAACAAAGGTGCTCGCCAGCACCATCTCCCTCACCCATCCCCCAGCCAAAGTCCCAAAAGGAACCAGTTCCTATCAGGGTACTTGCTTACATCGCGCAAACACCCAACGCTTCTGCAGACCCATCCCTCCGGCAGGTCTGCCTCCCTCCCGGTGCCACAGGGCCCCTCCCAAAGCAGACCTCTGAAGGACAAGCTAGCTGAGCCTGCCCCTCCCACCCCTGTGCACCTTGCCCATCCACCCAAGCTAATATGACAGATCCCACGGAAGCAGCACCACAAGCCTGGCAGAGTGCAAGTAGCCGAGACGGGCCACGCCACCCCACAGTGAATCCCACCCCTAGGAGAGGGGAAGAGAAGGCACACACCAGTCTGACTATGGCCCCAGCGGTGGGCTGGGGGCAGACATCAGGTCTGACTGCAGCCCCGCCCACCAACACAAGTTACTCAAGACAGGACAGGGGAAGTGCCCCGCAGTTCCACACCACTCCAGGGACTATCCAAAATGACGAAACGGAAGAATTCCTCTCAAAAACACCTCCAGGAAATAACGACAGCTAATGAACTGATCAAAAACTATTTAAACAATATAACAGAAAGTGAATTTAGAATAATAGTCATAAAATTAATCGCTGGACTTGAAAACAGTATAAAGGACAGCAGAGAATCTATTGCTACAGAGATCAAGGGACTAAGGAACAGCCAGGAGGAGCTAAAAAATGCTATTAATGAGCTGCAAAATAAAATGGAGACGATCACGGCTCAGACAGAAGAGGCAGAGGAGAGAATAGGTGAACTAGAAGATAAAATTATGGAAAAAGAAGAAGCTGAGAAAAAGAGAGATAAAAAAAAATCCAGGAGTATGAGGGGAAAATTAGAGAACTAAGTGATGCACTAAAGAGAAATAACCTACGCATAATTGGTATTCCAGAGGAGGAAGAGAGAGAGAAAGGGGCTGAAGGTGTACTTGAACAAATCATAGCTGAGAACTTCCCTGATCTGGGGAAGGAAAAAGGCACTGGAATCCAAGAGGCACAGAAAACTCCTTTCAGACGGAACTTGAATCTATCTTCTGCATGACATATCATAGTGAAACTGGAAAAATACAAGGATAAAGAGAAAATTCTGAAAGCAGCTAGGGATAAACATGCTCTAACATATAAAGGGAGACCGATAAGAGTAGTGATGGATCTCTCTACTGAAACTTGGCAGGCCAGAAAGGAATGGCAGGAAATCTTCAATGTGATGAACAGAAAAAATATGCAGCCGAGAATCCTCTATCCAGCAAATCTGTCATTTAGAATAGAAGGAGAGATAAAAGTCTTCCCAAACAAACAAGAACTGAAGGAATTCGTCACCACTAAACCAGCCCTACAAGAGATCCTAAGGAGGATCCTGTGAGACAAAGTACTACAGACATCACTACAAGCATGAAACCTACAGACATCACAAGACTCTAAACCCGTATCTTTCTATAACACTGAATGTAAATAGACTAAATGCGCCAACTAAAAGACATAGGGTATCAGAATCGATATAAAAAACAAGACCCATCTATTTGCTGTCTACAAGAGACTCATTTTAGACCTGAGGACACTTTCAGATTGAAAGTGAGGGGATGGAGAATTATCTATCATGCTACTGGAAATCAAAAGAAAGCTGGAGTAGCCATACTTATATCAGACAAACTAGACTTTAAATTAAAGGCTGTAACAAGAGATGAAGAAAGGCATTATATAATAATTACAGGGTCTATCCATCAAGAAGAACTAACAATTATAAATGTGTATGTGCCGAATACAGGAGCCCCCAAATATATAAAACAATTAATCACAAACATAAGCAACCTTATTGACAAGAATGTGGTAATTGCAGGGGACTTTAATACCCCACTTACAACAATGGATAGATCATCTAGACACATGGTCAATAAAGAAACAAGGGCCCTGAATGATACATTGGATCAGATGGACTTGACAGATATATTTAGAACTCTGCATCCCAAAGCAACAGAATATACTTTCTTCTCGAGTGCACATGGAACATTCTCCAAGATAGATCACATACTGGGTCACAAAACAGCCCTTCATAAGTATAGAAGAATTGAGATCATACCATGCATACTTTCGGACCACAATACTATGAAGCTTAAAATCAACCACAGGAAAAAGTCTGGAAAATCTCCAAAAGCATGGAGGTTAAAGAACACCCTACTAACGAATGAGTGGGTCAACCAGGCAATTAGAGAAGAAATTTAAAAATATATGGAAACAAACGAAAATGAAAATACAACAAGCCAAACGCTTTGGGACGCAGCGAAGGCAGTCCTGAGAGGAAAATACATTGCAATCCAGGCCTATCTCAAGAAACAAGAAAAATCCCAAATACAAAATCTAATAGCACACCTACAGGAAATAGAAGCAGAGCAGCAAAGACACCCCAAACGTAGCAGAAGAAGAGAAATAATAAAGATCAGAGCAGAAATAAACAACATAAAATCTAAAAAAACTGTAGAGCAGATCAACAAAACCAAGAGTTGGTTTTTTGAAAAAAAAAAACAAAATTGATAAACCTCTAGCCAGGCTTCTCAAAAAGAAAAGGGAGATGACCCAAATAGATAAAATCATGAATGAAAATGTAATTATTACAACCATCCCTCAGAGATACAAGCAATTATCAGGGAATACTATGAAAAATTATATGACAACAAACTGGACAACCTGGAAGAAATGGACAAATTCCTAAACACCCACAAGCTTCCAAAACTCAAACAGGAGGAAATAGAAAGCTTGAACAGACGCATAACCAGCAAAGAAATTGAATCAGTTACCAAAAATCTCCCAACAAATAAGAGTCCAGGACCAGATGGCTTCCCCAGGGAATTCTACCAGACATTTAAAGCAGAGATAATACCTATCCTTCTCAAGCTATTCCAAAAATAGAAAGGGAAGGAAAACTTCCAGACTCATTCTATGAAGACAGTATTACTCTGATTCCTAAACCAGACAGAGACCCAGTAAAAAAAGAGAACTACAGGCCAATATCCCTGATGAATATGGATGCAAAAATTCTCAATAAGATACTAGCAAATCGAATTCAACAGCTTATAAAAAGAATTATTCACCATGATCAAGTGGGATTCATTCCTGGGACGCAGGGCTGGTTCAATATTCGCAAATCAATCGACGTGATATATCACATTAATAAAAAAAAGATAAGAACCATATGATCCTGTCAATCGATGCAGAAAAAGCATTTGACAAAATTCAGCATCCTTTCTTAATAAAAACCCTCGAGAAAGTCGAGATAGAAGGAACATACTTAAACATCATAAAAGCCATTTATGAAAAGCCCACAGCTAATATCATCCTCAATGGGGAAAAACTGAGAGCTTTTTCCCTGAGATCAGGAACACAACAGGGATGTCCACTCTCACCGCTGTTGTTTAACATAGTGTTGGAAGTGCTAGTATCAGCAATCAGACAAAAAAAGGAAATCAAAGGCATCAAACTTGGCAAAAATGAAGTCAACCTTTCACTTTTTGCAGATGACATGATATTATACATGGAAAATCCGATAGACTCCACCAAAAGTCTGCTAGAACTGATACATGAATTCAGCAAAGTTGCAGGATACAAAATCAATGTACAGAAATCAGTTGCATTCTTATACACTAATAATGAAGCAACAGAAAGACAAATGAAGAAACTGATCCCATTCACAATTGCACCAAGAAGCATAAAATACCTAGGAATAAATCTAACCAAAGATGTACAAAATCTGTATGCTGAAAACTATAGAAAGCTTATGAAGGAAATTGAAGAAGATATAAAGAAATGGAAAAACATTCCGTGCTCATGGGTTGGAAGAATAAATATTGTTAAAATGTCAATACTACCCAAAGCTGTCTGCACATTCAATGCAATCCCAATCAAAATTGCACCAGCATTCTTCTTAAAGCTAGAACAAGCAATCCTAAAATTCACATGGAACCACAAAAGGCCCCGAATAGCCAAAGTAATTCTGAAGAAGAAGAGCAAAGCAGGAGGCATCACAATCCCAGACTTTAGCCTCTACTATAAAGCTATAATCATCAAGACAGCATGGTACTGGCATGATAACAGACACATAGACCAATGGAATAGAATAGAAACCCCAGAACTAGACCCACAAAAGTATGGCCAACTAATCTCTGACAAAGCAGGAAAGAACATCCAATGGAAAAAAGACAGTCTCTTTAACAAATGGTGCTGGGAGAACTGGACAGCAACATGCAGAAGATTGAAACTAGACCACTTTCTCACACCATTCACAAAAATAAACTCAAAATGGATAAAGGACCTGAATGTGAGACAGGAAACCATCAAAACCTTAGAGGAGAAAGCAAGAAAAGACCTCTCTGACCTCAGCCGCAGCAATTTCTTAGTTGACACATCCCCAAAGGCAAGGGAATTAAAAGCAAAAATGAACTATTGGGACCTCATGAAGATAAAAAGTTTCTGCACAGCAAAGGAAACAATCAACAAACTAAAAGGCAACCAACGGAATGGGAAAAGATATTTGCAAATGACATATTGGACAAAGGGCTAGTATCCAAAATCTATAAAGAGCTCACCAAACTCCACACCCAAAAAACAAATAACCCAGTGAAGAAATGGGCAGAAGACATGAATAGACACTTCTCTAAAGAAGACATCTGGATGGCCAACAGGCACATGAAAAGATGTTCAACGTCGCTCCTTATCAGGGAAATACAAATCAAAACCACACTCAGGTATCACCTCACGTCAGTCAGAGTGGCCAAAATGAACAAATCAGGAGACTACAGAGGCTGGAGAGGATGTGGAGAAACGGGAACCCTCTTGCACTGTTGGTGGGAATGCAAACTGGTGCAGCTGCTCTGGAAAACAGTGTGGAGGTTCCTCAAAAAATTAAAAACAGACCTACCCTATGACCCAGCAGTAGCACTGCTAGGAATTTACCCAAGGGATACAGGAGTACTGATGCATAGGGGCACTTGGACCCCAATGTTTATAGCAGCACTCGCAACAATAGCTAAATTGTGGGAAAAGCCTAAATGTCCATTAACTGATGAATGGATAAAGAAATTGTGGTTTATATACACAATGGAGTACTACGTGGCAATGAGAAAGAATGAAATATGGCCCTTTGTAGCAACGTGGATGGAACCGGAGAGTGTGATGCTAAGTGAAATAAGCCATACAGAGAAAGACAGATACCATATGTTTTCACTCTTATTGTGGATCCTGAGAAACTTAACAGAAACCCATGGGGGAGGGGAAGGGAAAAAAAAAAAAAAGAGGTTAGAGTGGGAGAGAGCCAAAGCATAGGAGACTCTTAAAAACTGAGAACAAACTGAGGGTTGATGGGGGGGGTGGGAGGGAGGGGAGGGTAGGTGATGGGTACTGAAGAGGGCATCTTTTGGGATGAGCACTGGGTGTTGTATGGAAACCAATTTGACAATAAATTTCATATATTAAAAAATAAATAAATAAACAGAATCATAAATATTAAAAAAAAAGAAAAAAGAAGCTTAAAAGATAGAAGCAGGGAGTTATTCTATCAGATATTAAATATAGTAATAAAGCCCTAGCAATGAAAATAAGAGGATATTGACTTGAAGACAAAATATGGACAATGGAAAAGCACTGTCCCACTGAGAACAGTAAGAGCTAAGAGAGAGCGAGCATGTATGCATGAGAACTTAATGCCTGATAAAGATGGCACCACAAATCAAAGAGGAAAAATGGTGTTTAGTGAACAAGATTGGGGAAGTTAGCTCATTACATGGACAAAAATTAAATGAGACCTCTACTTAATATCTCATATAAAGCTGGAAGAAAGCTGTATTAGAGTATCTGTGTGGCCTAGGTATGAAGAAGGGCACAAGTCATAAAGACCAAAAAGAAGAGTGTGCATCAAAATTAAACACTTCTCTATTCAACAAAGGGCATCAAAAAGTTTATAAAGAGATAACAGATTGGGAGAATAGATTTGCAATGTCTCAAACAAACAAAAAAAATCTACCTGGAACATACAAGGAACTTGTAACAAGTCAACATTAAAAATATATATACAGGAACATCAGTTTGCAAATGGGTAAAGTATAGGAACATGTAATTCACAGAGAAGAAATCTAAATGGCTACCAAACATATGAAGATATGCTCAAAATTAGTAGTAATCAGAAAACCATAAAGAGGTACCTGGGTGGCTCAATCAGTTAAGGTCTGACTTCAGCTCAGGTCATGATCTCGCAGTTCATCAGTTTATGAGTTGGAGCCTTGCATCAGGCTCTCTGCTGTCAGCAGGGAGCCCACTTCAGATCCTCTGTCCCCGTTTCTCCCCAGCTTACACACACACACACACACACACACTCTCTCTCTTAAAAATAAGTCTTTTTTTAAAAAAAGAAAAATACATGTATGCAAAACAATAATTTACATTTTAAGATAATACATCCAAACCAAAGGATGCACATTAGACTTTAGAATGGTTGCCTACTGAGGTGCCTGGGTGGCTCGGTCGGTTGAGTGTCCGACTTCGGCTCAGGTCACGATCTCTCAGTTCATGAGTTCAAGCCCCGCGTTGGGCTCTGTGCTGACAGCTCAGAGCCCGGAGCCTGTTTCTGATTCTATGTCTCCCTCACTCTCTGCCCCTCCCCCACTCATGCTCTGTCTCTCTCTGTCTCAGAAATAAACATTTAAAAAAATTAGAATGGTTGCCTATGGGTACAGAGAAGGAAATGGGGCAAAAGGAAATGAATGAATGAATGAATGAATGAGTGAATGAATGAATGAGTGAATAACCTTACATGGATTAATGATAATGTATCACGAACAGAGGGGTAAAAACAGCATTCATTAGGTTTCATAACAAACAAATAAATAAGAATTCATCAGTTCCTGTGTCAGCATTAAGAGAAACAGTGAAGAGATGAGGCAGAACAGTTAAGCATACAAGGCAAAATCAGCTCCATGCAGCAAATAAACAAAGGCTGAAAATTCTTGCTTTGGTTCATGGTTCACACACTTGTTTGGTCTCTGGACCACTTTCTTCATCAAGACCAGAGACCCTAAGAAGCACCAACCCTACCCACTCCTGCCTATTCTCATCCCTCTAAATCCTCTCTGAGTGCCTAGGAAGATGACCACAGCTTTTTATGAGAGGCTGATGAAGACAGACGCAAGCAAATGATGACTCATACCAGGAACGTTACAAAGACCTGCCATGATCCCAGAACATTTCCCTTTAACCCTAAGCTGCAAAATAAAGCTTTGGAATTCTAACATCTACAGAGAAGTAAAAAGGTAGAATCTTTAATGGTGACATTTGTGACATTATTGACTAGTGAAATATCAAAATAACCTTACCCTTAGCTGTAGAGCCCAACTGTCCCAGGGTTCTTGTTTCTCTTTCTCCTTCCCTTCTGCCCTGCCCTGACACGGTCAGAAAACAAGGCAGGAAGCAAAAAATTATATAACTGGTTTTTGCCTAAGAAGACCTCCCAGTGGGCCTCTGCATCACCAGGGTTTATAGCAGCTTGCAGAAGTATCATCTTCACTGCTACAATGACTGAGATCCTGGCACTGACCTTTTCCTCCCTGTAAGGGAAGCCTTTCCACCCCTGCTGTCCCCATGCAGATTCACTCTTAATTATGCTCTACATGACTCTGTTTCCCACAAGTTCTCACCTATGTGTCCTCTGGCTTCCAGTCGAGTTTGGTCAATCAGGAGTAATGGCAGACCAGAATAGTGAGGAACTTCCCCAGTTTCCCTCCTGAAGGGCTGTTACAAGGCTGTCTGTGTTCCAGCAATCTCAACCACAGTCAAATGATGCTCCCCAGAAGCTCTTAATGTCTTAGGGTTCCAGGAACCATATATCTCCCCCGCCCCCCACACACACTCCTTTTTAGACTGAGGGCTGGTACCAGAGCCCACTGCTGCTAGCTCCAGGGTTCTTGCACTGTTGCTGGTAGTTTTTCTACATCATACCTTTAAAAATGATTCTTTCAATAAAAATCTCCTGAAATGATCCCAATGTAATCCTGCCATCTGTTTCCTACAGCAACCATGACTGCTGCACCCAACCTGCTCCATATTTGGCAAAGGTAGTAGAAATAAGTTTGCCTTTTTTGAGGACCATCTTTAAGCCCCTGTGAACACTCAGAGTTTCAAATTTTGATGTTACTTAGAGGTTGTGAGTCAAAGTTATAAACCATACTGGTTTGGGGCCCTGGTCTCAATCACCAAAAATATGCCAAGAGGACCTTTGAAAATGACGGATCAAAGCTTTCCTCAATCTGTTTTCAGAGGTATCATCACACCCTTCTGGGAAATTTTGCCAGAGAATACCCTCTGTGCTTTTATAGGTTTCATTATAATTGTAACAGTTTTATGTTTCACTGTTAAGAGTTGAATAAAACTTTACTCATAAAAAGTAAATCGATGCAAATCCCTAGACAAATGGAATGGTCTCAGCATCATAATATTAATTTATATGGCATATGCAGCATAACTTTCATCTGCAGAGCACCTCAGATTAAAATGACTTACAGGGTTAAAGAATCGTTGGGGCAGGCTGAGAAGGAGCTAGTCCACAAGACAAAGGTACCAAATGGATATCAATAAGCTAACCGGGGATCACTTCACCACTCTACTGGGTGCCAGACAACTTGGAGGTAAAATACCACAGCTGTTAACTGCTAGAGCAGAGAGTCTCAATTTAAGAAGGAGAATAAAGAAAAACGGTCTGCCGACAAGTACTGCACAAGGGGAGTTTAGAAGGCACAGCACAATGAGGACAAGTAGAGTCACTTGGGAGAGCCACAGAGTTTCATCTCCTGCAACGCAGCCTTGTTCACTAACTACACTATTACTTAAGGCAAGGTATTGGTGTTACTTTTTTTGTAAGTTTATTTATTTTTTAGAAGAGACAGAGACAGCATGAGTGGGGGAGGGGTAGAGAGAGGGAGAGAGCGAGAATCCCAAGCAGGCTCAGGGCTGCCAGCTGTGGAGCCTGATGCAGGGCTCAAACCCACGAACCATGGAGATCATGACCTGAGCCACCAAGAGTCAGACGCTTAACTGACTGAGCCACCCATGTGCCCCTGGTGTCACTTTTTTATATACACTCTCCCCACTGCACACACCATTCAGAGACACATGTTTATCGGATACATACACAGAAGAGTCAGTGTTCAAGAGTACCTATCAACCAGTCACTCAACAAATGTGTCCTATGTTCCTGGCACTGTCTGAGCCCTGAGAAACGAACAGTAAACAAAACAGTTCTTGGTCTCATGAAACTTACATTCCAGTTGTCCATGTTGTTGGGTGGAGTGGGGAAGGGGACAGTAAATAATAAACCAATATGCAAGATGGCAAATAGTACAAAAGGCTAAGGGGAAAAATGATCCAAATGAGAGTGATAGAAGATGCTATTTTACAAACTTTGGACAAGGGAGCCAATAGCTAGGAAAGATAGACAAGTCAGATAAGGTCCTCTCATCTGGGAAGGTATTCACATTTTTTGATACAGTGGTACACAGTGGGTGTACTTAGTACACAGTAGGGACTAACCAAATCATGTAGACTGGATGTGACCACAAGTAGACCAGACTTTAGCCTTTCCTAAAGTGACTCTGCTGCTGAGGCAGCCCAGTACCTATGGTGTCCTGGAGAAAACAATGCATTGCCAGAACCATCCCCCATGAGCCCGATTTTATACACTCTTTTGATTCTGAGATGCAGTAACAGATAAAGCTCTATAGGAAGGGATCAAGAGGAAGGTAGGTGACAGGTACCAAGTGAGTCCCACAGGCTATAAACCTGTCACAAGGAAAATAAGGATGATAAGAGTTTATATCTGCAAAGCTCTAGCCTCCAAGGAAATCATGAGTCTCTTTCCAGATTGCCTACTGAAGTAATTAAACATCAGGACATCCCTTACTGACACAGGGAAACTCTCCTTGGCTTCATTTCATAGATGGTAAAACTGAGGCCCTGAGACATTCTTTAATTACCCTATCTAAGGTTAACTATGATTAGCAGAGGCAAAACATAGGGCTGGGCAATTGGCTACATTATTAAAAGGGAAAGATATAGCCCAGACTACTGGGGAACTTCTGCCTGTATTCCATAAAGTGACTATATTTACCTAACAATTGTTTCCCTCCTCCCTTCACTATGCTTATAAGGTCATGTCAGAGATCATTAAGGAGGTTTGAGAAATGGTAAGTCACAGTTGAAAGAACACATTCACATTTGAAAGGCCATTCAAATGAACACACATTTTACAAGAACACAGAAACAAATATAAACAAATAAGCCACTCCTTTACCTGACACAAAAATCAAACAAATACCCTATGTATGACAGTGAAGCTGACCTACCTTGAAGACTGACCCAGTGGCTCTCTGACAAGTCCTTAGCTTTTCTCAATCCAAGCGTCATGCTCTGAAAAAGAGACATAATAATATAGATAGCCCCTATCATTAGTTTTCAAAATTACTGCACGTGCAAAGAACGCCATGGTAGACTACAGTAATGCTTGCCAATATGCAGTTCTTTTCCTTCTTGGTCACATGTAAGATTATGAAGTTTAGTTTGTGAAGCTACATAAAAAGTGATTCCGGATGAGTCAGCAAAAAGTCTCAGTGACATTCTCCAGCCTCCATCCTTCCCTTTGGTCGAGAGTTTGGGGGCTATGTATCTCGATGGTAGGGCCAAAATTACTGAAGAAGGATGGATGGATGGATGGATGGGTGGATGCATCGATGGATGGACAGATCCATGGACGGATGGGTAGGTGGGGACAGCTTCCTGGATAGCTGCAGGAAACCACAATGGATTTTGCAGGAGCAAAAATAAATAAATAAATAAACCCTTGCTGTTAAAACACTAAGATATCAGAGTTGTTTACTACTGCAAAATGGTTTAATCCAACATGATTTATAAACATGCAGTTATCACTGGTGTCCTTTCCTGTATAGCCAGGAACAGCTAACCTCAGATCCTATAGGACTGGAGTGCCAGGAGGAAATCAAGCAATGGTCTGCTAGCCTTTTGAACTTTTAATGTGAGGCTAGGGACTGGGCATGACGAGCTGGGAATGGGGAAATAAGCCATGGTCAACCACTAGAATTTAGAACACTCAGTTCATGTTCAGGCATCACTGTATAAACCTCACTAGCTTGTCTCTGGGAGGGAGCTTACCCTAATCCATGAAACTGTCCCCTAGATCACCCAGTCCTCTGTGCATTTTTCACTAGGAGCCACTAAAGCCCAGAACAAATCCCCTTATGTGAAGATTTTACAGTAGCCCTTCCCCTGCCTCTGAGTAATAGGAGTTGTCTGTTATCTCTAGCTAGAAAATTAAAGTTTTACTTGGTCACAGCCAAAAGGTAATATAATTCTATAACCTTGTGGTTTCATCTGTTTATTACTTACCGTTTGGGGAGAAGACAATAAATAAAATATCTGCACATGTAATATCCCCTTTCCCTCTAGGGACTCATAGAGGTTCCAAATTTCTAAATAGCCTCAGTGTGAAGCAATGTTTGTAAACAGTCCACCAGCTTCTTTATGGCTCTCTCATTAACCTTTTCAACCTTCCAATTCCTATTTCTTGGGTCTGATAATTTCTATTTAATAATCCTAGTACAAACTATTGCATAGACTAAAATAGCAGAACAGGCACATCCTCACAATACTCAAAGGGTGCACCAGCCCCTGTGTAATTACAAGACAGACTATAAAACATCAAGAGGGGGCCATAAGATAAAGAGGAGGTTATACATGAATAATAACGTAAGTCATAGAAAAACTGATCTTGGTCATACTATCCAGCAGCTGGTTCCCCACCCAAGACCTCTATGTTCACTCCCTCCCAGCTGTCTTCAGTAGAAAAATGCAGGAGCCAGCAACTGTGCAAGAACCACCAAGAAGCACGAGAACAGATCCTCACAACCTTGCAAGCTTCTGATCTTCAGTTTTCAGATGCCCTGGAAAGAGTAAAGGGATCCGAGGATATCGTGGGGGGGGGGGGGGGGGGGATAGTTGTTTACTAAGTATAGTCTGCTCCCTGTCACCCCCACCTCTCCTCTCCTGCTGCTCTGATTTGAGCTTGATACATCACTTCTACAATATGAGCCAGAGGGACACTGGGCCTCCGGCATTTTCATTTCTTAAAGACTCCTGATGACTCATTAAGATTCCAGGGTAAGAGTCACCCTGATGTGGTTGTTTCCAGTGTCGTCTGCCCAGTCTTGATCTCCTGGTCCTTCTGCCTTCTCATTGCTTCAGTCAAAAACAGAAGAGGATTCCATAACCTCCAGTCTTTTACAACTTGATAAAACACCTTCATAATAATGCATTAGTTCTCCTACGTAATTTTAAGGCTCTTATCTTTAATTGTAGAATTAAGGATTTTATGTCCCATGAAAGGAATTTCTCACATCAACTAGGAAATGTACAGGGTGCACAGACGTGAAAGGGAGCTTCCTAGGGCTCCTACAAAACCACACTGAGTCTTGGGGGACCCAAAGCCAGTACTGCTTCAGGAACATGAGGGACGGGGGTCAGAGGAGACAGCCTGAGTCAGAGAGCTGTGACTGCTCTGCTTTCTTCCTCACTCAGCTGTCCTCAGTGCACTTATCTGTGTTGCTTCCTAAGAAGCTCTTTTGTACAGTGGCTTCAAGGGAAGAAAATCCTATAATTACTGGTTTCTGGCATCAAAGCCCCTGGTCCTGGAACCAGAGGATCTGAGCCTCCTTCCCTTCCTTGGTCTTCCAGAATCCTATACCCTGGGCCTATACAGTCCAGTCTTTCTGTCTCTCCATCTCCCCTCCCCAGAGTCACCCTCACTGACCTGTTTGTGCCCCTTCACCAAATGTGCACCCCCTCACTGCTGTCCCTGTCCCTCTAGAAAGACTGCCCACTTCCTCAAAGCAGAGAGTTCTCTGCCTTGAGGTCTTTAGCAAAAGGATACCTTGGAAGTGTGAGAGGGAAAGAGATGGAAACTTCCTATTGTTCAATAAGTATCAGCTCCAGAGGTAGGAGAGCTTAGGTGATCACAAAGGAAGCTTCAGTCATGGGAAGAGGTAGAGCCAACAGAGATATGGGAACCTGACCTGGGATATTTACTACCTTCCCTTCATATGGGCGCGCAAACGTGTGTGTGTGTGTGTGTGTGTGTGTGTGTGTGTGTGTGTGTGTGTGTGTGTGAGAGAGAGAGAGAGAGAGAGAGAGAGAGAGAGAGAGAGAGAACATAAGGGTGTTGAGGGAAAACTGACATCTTTGACAATAATTATAGTTACGAAGAAACTTTAAAAGTGAGAAAAAGAACTGAAACTTTGGCTAGCTGAAAGTAATACTAATTACAGCCTTTATGCAAATTAACTCTAATTATCATGCAACGCAATAATACGTCTATCACTACAATGTGTCAGATTAACTTTCTTGTAAATTTTCCATAACAATTCTGAGCTTTCTTCATGTGCAAGAATTGTACAAGTAAAAACTATAAATTAGCAGGATGACATCGTCTTTTCAAGTCCTGTGTTCGTATTTCTACATGCTTGTTTATCTTTTTCCTTAGTGATTTTTAAACGGTTTTTATGCATTTAGGAGAGAATTCATCTACTACATGTAGATACTTCCTCCAGTTTGGAATTTGTCTTTTAATTTTGATGGTGTATTACATTATGCAGAAAAAATTGGTCTGATTGGATCCTTCATAATCATACTTTATGTGCTCACTTTCCATGAAGCATACTCTCCCACTCACAATTTTTTAAAAATACAGGAAAAAGTACCCATTATATCCATTTGCTGAAGCCTGAAATTCCTTTGAACAAGAAATAATCTTTCATTCCACAATTAGAGATAAAAGGTTTACAAATGCATGGAACCTTAGAGATAATACATTAATGTGTCTCAGGTAAGTGTATATGATGGTAACAGTCTTGCCTGTTTATGGGAGGGGGGCTCACTTAGAAAGCAATAGAGAATTTGGTGCCAGAATGGGCGAGGAAGGGAGGCCACCAAGAGCAGTTCAGAGTCTGAGACTGACTACCTCCTAGAACCTTCCCTGACCTCCACATCAGAGATAGATATACCTATACCTCTCGCCTATGGTCCCACAGCACCCATGTATATTCCCGTTATATCCCATGGATTGTACAGCAATACAATTGCTCTTTACTTCTGTCTTGCCCACTTTGCTATAAGGTGCTTAGAGGGCAGGGACTGCACCTAACTAGTTGGCCATCATACCCCCAGCACCATGCCTCATAACTTTTCAATAAATAGTCACTGAATGCATAAGCAAAGGAATACATCAATAAACCAATATTATTATTTTCCTCAGGGCTTAGGTGACCGGATCACTATCTCTGTTGTAGAAAGATAGGAAGGAACTGGATATTAAAGGAAAAGTTTGAGTCTCTGTAGGATAACCACCACCTTTCCTGGGATTTAGCCCCCAAAGTCCCCAGAAATAAATTCCACTCAAAGACCATGCCCTCCCTCAGAATTCAGATTCCAATGTATCAAGAGGAATGGGGGGAATTCCTCCCTCCCCTCAGTCCCCAAGAGAAACAGAGCTTCCCTAACCAGCTGAGATCCTCTAGTACCGGTGGTGAAATCCTGAGGAAGGGACAAAAGGGTTTTGAGGAGCTGCCTGGGAGAGAAGTCTTCACTCAGCAGGGCACTCTGTCCAGGTCAGAGCTCTTTAGCATTCTCCTGAGTATTTTATGATTAACTGGCTTGAACCTCTTTACTTTGTTGGAATTTGCTGAGCTTTCGATCCTCCATTAGCTGACCTCAGATAACACCACATCCTGCTGTCTCTACCTGTGACCATTTAAAACGAATCTCAGAGTCCCATCTAGACGGCCGTAGGCTTTGTCCAACACGCCACCAGGGCTGACCTCTCCTCTGGTCTTCCTGGAAAGTTCTGACTGACTGCCCCTGGGCTCCGCCTAGTTCTGGTGCCTTGTGCAAACAGGCACTTCTCCATTTCCTGGCCCACTCTCTGTTAATACACTTAGCCCTGACCAAACACCTCTGCCTGCCCATGCCTGAACCTGCCCTGGACCAGGTCAGCTCTTCCTGGCAAGATCTATGTACGTGCATCACACATCAGGGGGTTGTTTGCTATTCTAGTTTATTCTTGCATCTAGGGCTGTGTGAGTATCCCCACTTGCTTACCTGTTTCAAAACACTTGCTGTCCAAATGCTTCAACCTGGGCTTCTAAACTCCTATCGTCCTAGCATGGGCTTGGATTCCCCCTCCTGGTTACTCAGTGATCATTTTTCTGGGAACCACCAAGGCTGCCTCTCAGAATTCAGGACTGATCTCTGCTCTGTTGCTGTTAACTGCAGGCACCTTCAGATAGTGCCTGAGTACCCTCCCCACCGCACACACTGTTCTTCAGTCCCAGGGGGCACCCTCCCAGCAGTGCTCACGCAGTTCACCATCGTCCAGCTCTGCAAAGGGGATAAAAGTACAACCACCACCTGTGCCACAGAAAATAAAATCAGACTTCTTTTGAGCAGTTCACTGGGAGAATAGCAGAGTGTACAGGTTCTCATCCCGGAGAGAGGCTTCTGAATACAGCAAAGCTGGGTACACCATGGAAAGGGCTCTAGTAGAAAGAACCTATCCCATACTGTTCTAAAAAAAGTTTATAGGCAAAGGGGGCTGAGGAACACCTAGTTGACTGTGTGACCACAAAGAGCTTTAGGACTGAAGAGATCAGCTGCTGGTATCGGTCAGGCTTTCTAGGGAGCTGACCCAGATGGTTGATCCAGCTTCTGGCTATACTACCAAGAGCAGGAGCAAATAAGCCTCAAGACCAACCGTATAGGTCTTCCCTCCAGCCCCCACCCCCAACCTGAGTCCCCAGTCTTGCCCACACAAACCTATTCTCAGCTCTTACACAGACATCCATAGCCTGCTTCCTTCGTGGGTCCCAATAAGATGAAAGGTTCACAAATGCACAGAGCCTTCAAGATAATACACTGGTGTTTCCTGAAAAAGTGCGTGATAAGAGTGTCTTTCCTAGGTCTGTGGGAAAGAGTTTTATCTAGAAACCAGTAGAGAGTTCCATGCCAGCATGGGTAAGGGAGTGAAGCCACCAAGAGAGGCACCTGAGCTGCTCCAGAGTCAGCAGTTTTTCTCATTGCAGGGACCCTGTCGCAGTTTATGTCATTTTGCAGTCTCCTGCCCATATCCCACCAAAATTCACCCATCTTCTAATTCATTCTCCCAGGACCCTGCTCTCTAATAGAACTACAGAGTCATAGAATTTTAGGTTCTACCCCAGTACAGGAAAGTCAGAGAACACTTCTCATACGAGGTGGGATTTTTGGTCTTTGGGTCCCCCTCCTTTATTGACTGGTCCCATTTCTTTTCTATAGTGCCCTGTCCCCTATCTTTCTAAATCATCAGCTGTTTAATCCTGGGCAACTGTCTAAATCTCCCTGTGCCTTTGTTTTCACATTCAGCAAAATGGAATTATATTGTACCTTTTTCAAAGGATTGGCCAGAGGATTGGAGATAACCTTATGTGAATCACTTAGCATGGTACCTGAGGCGCTCCATAAATGTTAGCTCTTATTATTCCTTTAAGCCTTTGTAGTAGCTCTTAGTTATTCTTCAAGAAAATCAACCCAAGTCAATCCCTGTACTAAACAGTATTTAAGGGCAAGGTATAACCTGAAAGTATGTTTTCATCCAATGAAAGATGAACCTGGAGAATGCCAGGTTTCCTGGAAGATGGAGTAGGGAAGTACTTTGGGGGAAGTGGGATTCACAGATTCCTGAGGTCAAGTGAAGTAGGTAGATGCCTATTGCCGTAACATGTAGAGAATGACTTGGGCTTGTTGTCCAGAGTCCTTAAAGCCCCAAATGGAAAATGACAACCCAGACTTATTTTCTTCACATCTCTATTAGAAAAGGAAGTTATGACAGACCATTTCATTTCTCCTGCTCATGCCATATAGTCTCTTTCTTTTTAATTTTGCTTAAGAGTTAAAGCACGACATGACTAATTTAGTTTAAATACCCAAACTTAGGCTATTTAACAACTATAGCAATGTTTATTTTTATACTTTTATAGATTTTTTTCTACGTCCAAATCAATTCCACTATTCTGCTAAACACTGACATCAGTTTTGGCAGACATTTATTGCAAAGGTGTTTCTAGCTTTCCAAAGGCTGATATTTTTCCTAGTTTATTTAATTCTACACAAACACCAAAAATTCTCCTCAGGCAAGCTCCCCATCCTGAACTCTCTTCCAGTTTTGATTAGCAGGGCTATTTCCTAATGGAAAGCCAAAGGTGTACCATGTTTCCTTCCCTGCTTTTTTATCAAATGCTCCTGTGGAGGAGTGTTCATTGCCTGTTAATTGTCCGAGTTTACTTCCTTCATCTCTCTTATTAGAGCAGAGTTGGCAGAGGGGGCGACAGGGAATGTAGCTGTACCTCAGCAACTTTCAAAGTCATCTTTAATCTTATAATCGCCTTCATCCATCAGCCAGCCTCTCTTTTCCCTTGCCTCCGTTTTTTCCTGGTTATTCAGAAAAGCCTTTCTCATTCTCATTTGCTCACATTAATTCACCCTGCTCTTTGGCTGCCCTAACTTGTGTTGCATATTCTCATTTGATTCCCTCCTGTTCCTTTCCAAGTCAGATTTTTTTTTGCTCATAGGTTTTTAAGCCACCCTTTGTAAATCCACTTTGCAAAGAGCAAGCAATCTCCAATCGTCTTTTCCAGAGCAATTGTAATCCACTATGCTTTAATTATAGTGTCTATTCACATGTTCAAAATTCCATCCCCTTATAGATTTTAATACTTCTTCCCTCTGCACCATATTTATTAGATTGATTAATTCCCCAAACGTGCTTTTTTGAAGTTTAATACCCTCGGTCTTTGAAGCCACTGCTTAAGGAATTCAAGAAGATCATGGTTACTGGTAACAAGGCAGCTGCCTTGGGTTTAACTACATAATTCAGCTGTTGCTATTCCCAGTTAGCCCTAGTGCTGTTCCGCTCTAAGCTTGAGTTGCCAGCATCTCAGTCAAAACATTGTCCTCTTCCTGCCCTGGGACACACTGTGACAGATATGGTTTTTGTCTATAACCATAGACAGATAGAGGATCTGCACCCAGGAAGTTTCATGCAAAGACAAACAAGTCAGAATTCGCTTCCTTTTTATTACTGCTCATATTAGATGATTGATAAGTAAGCTGGAGCAACTCACATTTATCTGGACCTTCATTTTCATACAAATGAAATGAAGAAGGAAGTCTAGATGGTTTTTAACATACCTTCTAGCTCTTGTAAATGCTGTGCTTTCCCAAATTGTGGAGTTGTGTTTCTGGCACATTAATCTGAGCTATGGAATGATTTATTTTTAAAAATAAATATTTTATTTTAGATAAACTGAATAAAACCTATCTGATCCTTTTAGCAGCTTTAAGGTAAATTGGCATACAATAATGTGCACATCTGTAAAGTGTGCAATTTGATAAGCTTTGCCGTATGTATATACTCGTTAATCACCACAATCAAGAGAATATCCATCACCCCTACTTTGGGATTAGTTGAGTATCCCTTATGATTCCATATTATCTACCTTGTCAGATTTTTAGCTAGAATTCTTGGTAGTTTATTTCGACACTAGACTATGGTTTACATAATACATATACATCTTAAACCTATTGCAACCTACCTTAAAGTGACATTGTATCACTCCACATACAGTTCAAGAACCTAGCAACCAAAAATTTCATTTCTTGTCTCTTAACTTTCGTGATACTATCTTCACACATTTTTAAAAATTTATTTATTGAAGTATAGTTGACACACAATAGTATATTTCAGTTAAACATCACAGTGATTCGACAACTCTAAACATTATGCTGTGCACACAAGTGTAGCTGCCATCTGTCACTATGCAATGGCTATTACCATACCAGTGACCACATACGTTGCTTCTATATGTTACAAACTCCAACATAGCTATGATTTTTGCTTTAAAGGATCATTTTCTTTTTTTTTTCAATATATGAAATGTATTGTCAAATTGGTTTCCATACAACACCCAGTGCTCATCCCAAAAGGTGCCCTCCTCAATAACCATCCCCCACCCTCCCCTCCCTCCCACCCCCCATCAACCCTCAGTTTGTTCTCAGTTTTTAAGAGTCTCCTATGCTTTGGCTCTCTCCCACTCTAACCTTTTTTTTTTTCCTTCCCCTCCCCCATGGGTTTCTGTTAAGTTTCTCAGGATCCACATAAGAGTGAAAACATATGGTATCTGTCTTTCTCTGTATGGCTTATTTCACTTAGCATCACACTCTCCAGTTCCATCCACGTTGCTACAAAAGGCCATATTTCATTCTTTCTCATTGCCACGTAGTATTCCATTGTGTGTATAAACTACAATTTCTTTATCCATTCATCAGTTGATGGACATTTAGGCTCTTTCCATACTTTGGCTATTGTTGAGAGTGCTGCTATAAACATTGGGGTCCAAGTGCCCCTATGCATCAGTACTCCTGTATCCCTTGGGTAAATTCCTAGCAATGCTATTGCTGGGTCATAGGATATGTCTATTTTTAATTTTTTGAGGAACCTCCACACTGTTTTCCAGAGCAGCTGCACCAGTTTGCATTCCCACCAACAGTGCAAGAGGGTTCCCGTTTCTCCACATCCTCTCCAGCATCTATAGTCTCCTGATTTGTTCATTTTGGCCACTCTGACTGGCGTGAGGTGATATCTGAGTGTGGTTTTGATTTGTATTTCCCTGATAAGGAGCGACGTTGAACATCTTTTCATGTGCCTGTTGGCCATCCGGATGTCTTCTTTAGAGAAGTGTCTATTCATGTTTTCTGCCCATTTCTTCACTGGGTTATTTGTTTTTCGGGTGTGGAGTTTGATGAGCTCTTTATAGATTTTGGATACTAGCCCTTTGTCCGATATGTCATTTGCAAATATCTTTTCCCATTCCGTTGGTTGCCTTTTAGTTTTGTTGGCTGTTTCCTTTGCTGTGCAGAAGCTTTTTATCTTCATAAGGTCCCAGTAATTCATTTTTGCTTTTAATTCCCTTGCCTTTGGGGATGTGTCGAGTAAGAGATTGCTACGGCTGAGGTCAGAGAGGTCTTTTCCTGCTTTCTCCTCTAGGGTTTTGATGGTTTCCTGTCTCACATTCAGGTCCTTTATCCATTTTGAGTTTATTTTTGTGAATGGTGTGAGAAAGTGGTCTAGTTTCAACCTTCTGCGTGTTGCTGTCCAGTTCTCCCAGCACCATTTGTTAAAGAGACTGTCTTTTTTCCATTGGATGTTCTTTCCTGCTTTGTCAAAGATGACTTGGCCATACATTTGTGAGTCTAGTTCTGGGGTTTCTAAGGATCATTTTCTTTTAAAGAAATTAAAATAATTGTTTAAAGTCTTATATTTATCCATAGAGTTACCATGTCTGATGCTCTTTATTCCTTTGTATAGATTCACATCCATTGTATCATTTTCCTTCTGTCTAAGGACATGTTTTCCTGTAATAAGAATGTGTGGTACCAAGTTTTTTCAGTTTTTGTACATCTGAAAAATCTTTTAGCATTAGCTTCTGAAACATTGTCACTGGGTATAAAATTCTAAGTTAACAGTTACTGTTCCATCAGTACTTTAGATGTTGACCCACTCTCTTTTCTTATATTGTTTCTGATCAACAAATCTGCTGTCATCCTGAACTTTTTTCCTCTATACATAATGTATCCTTTTTCCTTTGGCTGCTTTCAAGATTTTTCCCTTGATCACTGAGTGTTACCCAATTTGATTGTGATGTGCTTTGGTGTAGTTTTCTTCATGTTTCTTGGGCATTGATGAGCCTTGAAATCATGGATCTATAGTTTTCATCAAATTTGGACAATGTTTGGCCACTATACCTTCAATTTTTTTTTTTTTTTTTTTTTTTGCTGCTCTGCTCCCCTCTCTTTGAGGACACCAACTACATGTATCTCAGGCCACTGGAAGTACACTACAGTTCACGAGGCTCTGTTCATTATCTTCCCCCTGTGCTTCATTTTGGATAGTTTCTACTGTGTTTGCACATTCAATTATCTTTTCTTCTGCATTGTGTAATCTGCCATTAATCCTACCTAGTGTATTTTTCATCTCATAAATTGTAATTTTTATCGCTAAAAGTTTTTTAATGTATTTCCCACAATATGATCTTTAATGTGCTCAATCTTTTGTCTAGCTTCTTCAGCATACAAAATGTCTTTGTCTAATAATTTTGTCATCTATGCCATTTCTGGGTTGGCAGTGATTGATTTTTCTCCTGATTATGGATCATATATTTTCTTGCTTCTTTGCATGCCTGGTAATTTTTTATTGGATGCCAGACATTGTGAATTTTATCTTATTGCGTGCTGGATATTTTTGTACTTCTATTAATAATCTTGAGTTTTGTTCTGCTTCATCATTAATTTAGTTGGAAACAGTTTGATCCTTTTCAGCCACTCTTTTAAGCTTTGCGAGGCAGGATGAGAGCAGCGCTTTGTCTAGGACTAATTTCAACCCACTGCTGGAGAAGGACCCTTCTGACCCATCTACCTGATGTCTCATGAATTACGAGATTTTCCACTCAGGTGGGAGAATATATTCCCAGTCTTGTTTGAGTTTTGGAGACTGTCCCTTCTAATCCTCTCAAGTTATTCCATCCCCAGCTTCAGGGAGTTTCCTTATAAGCACATGCTGATAAGTACCCAGATGCAGACTGCAGGGAGACTGTCTGCAGATCCCCAAAGCTCTCTATGCAGCTGTCTCCTGACAGCACTCAGCCGTGCAAAATCCAGTCACAGTGGCCTCCCTAAACTATCAACTCTGTCTGCTCAAACCAAGGAGACCCGCAAGGTTCCTCTGCAATTCCCCTCCATGTAGCATGGCCTGGAAAATCTTTCTCTGCAGTACCCTGGAATAATCAGAAGAGTCATATCATTTGTTTTCTCCCTTTCAGGGACCACTATCCCTTTTCTCTGAAGCCTAACATCTCACAAATTGTTTGATACTAGTTGTCCAACTGTTCAGTTGTTTCATGCAAGTAGGTAAATCTAGCCTCTGTTACTCTATCTTGGCCAGAAGCAGAAGTGATACATGTGGACTAGAACTACTGTGGAACTCTCATTTGGATGAGCATCCCTCTAAGTATTTAATAACTGTGTGCCACTGACCACCTATTGGTCTTCCCACACCACAACTTCAAGTCATTCTCAACAACCTTTCTTAGCTCTGCAACTAAATACATATTTATATTTTGTTGCATTAACTTTTTCTTCAGTAAACAGCTTCATAAAAACATCATGAATGTTTGCTTGCTTTCTATCTTGGTTTCCACTATTTGTAAATCACACTCTTCCAGACGTCTTAGTAGAGGCAAGCTTATCAGTGCTGGTTTCACTTCAGTTCCAAGAACGAGAAAAAAGGTTCAGTCATTTTGGTGGCCTCATTCTGAGTCTATTTTACATGTTTCAGATTTACACATTTGCTGATGACTTCTAAGGACAGGGGAAAGTTTTCTCCTGGGGAAAAAATGGTCTTTGTGCACAAGAAAGAAACCCTCCTTCCAATTACTCACAGTTTCCAAAGTATAAACTGGCCCTGATTTCCCAACAATGCCACAAATGGATTGTAATGATTTGTGCAAAATTGGTTCTTATTTATTCGGCTTCCTTCTGTTTATCACATATTCTCCTATTCCATCTCATATTTAATGGCTGAATTTAATACCAACACATACACACACTTCTATCTAGTGCTGTGTTCATGCCAATACAGACTGTTTCTGAACCCATTTTATCATGTACTATAATAAAAGAAAAAGCTAATGCTACAAAATAAATAAATGATACCAGGACTGAGGTCCTGGGAGAACCCATTCAATTGAAAGCCTCTTAATAGACACTAAAGTGCCCAGTGCCCTAGGGAAGAAAGGTGCTATAAAAACCTATAATATTGTTGCCACAGTTAGACCAGCTCTATAGTACACAAAAGAGCAGAGACATTTCTTTTAATCTAGTTCCTGTGATTTCACCATGTCACCTTGATTTTACATCAGGTGACAGAATAAAAAGTTTTCCGTCCCAACTCCTGTCTTCCCAGTGGGCCTATCCTCCACGCTGACATGCCACTGTTTTCTGTTCTCCTAGCAGCAGGGAAGCATTCAAACACTATGGATGAGATTGGCAACCTATCAGGAGCCTGAGGGCGCAGCCTCATCATCCAGGAACAGAGGAAACCAAGCTGCAGGCTCAACACATGCTCCCCGTATGTGGTCAGGGCAATTAGACCAGTCAGACCATTTCTGAGCTCAGTTGCCTACAGTCACAGAAGGGTCACTCTGGTCCACTGAAGGCCCATTTCTCTCAGACCCTTCTTTGCAGGCCTACCAGATGAGCAAACAAGGAATTGTTAGACCATGCATTTTCTTAAAAGCCATTTTTTGCCTTCAAAGTTAGACCCCACAAACTGATACAGTCAATCTTATGAAACAGGTCTTCCAGACGTTTTCAGGGATGAGTGACCAATAGAGGCTCCTTCCTAACCCTAGAAAGGGGCACAGGGTGTTGGAAAATGCCAATGACCTTCGGAAATCAAACAACCTTATTTGGTTCTTCTTTACTAACACATTTCCTCCTCCCCAAACACACACACACACACACACACACACACACACACACACACACACTGCTTATAGTTGAGAAACTCTTTATATTTGCTTATTTAACAAATATGTACCAGGCCCCTGTTCTGCACCAGGCACAATGCTAGGAGGTGGATGTGTGGAAATGAGCACGGCAGACAGGGCCCTGGCCTTCATGGGGCTCACAGCTGAAAAATTCAGATAAGAATAAGGATGGAAACACACATAAGAGGGACACCGCATCCAGGCTTTGAAAATTTAGGGAAAACATTCCTGTGGAAGTCCTGAGTTGAAATCTGCCAAATGAGGAAAAACACAGGCTCAAAGAAGTGCAGTGGGAGAGACAAAAGAGTGTTCCAGGCACAGGGACCATCAGGAAATAAGTAAGATCACTGTGAGTGGTTTCTCAAAACTGGAGTCCGGTGTGGACTTTGAGTTGGGAGGGGAATATAATAAGAGGGGAAGCGTGGGGTGGTGGCAGGGGCCCAATTAAAGGCTATGGGACTATAACATGCAAGGTGCTTGAATTTTAACCTGCTGGCAGCAGAGTACCACTGAAAGCAAGGCCCGACAGAATGAGGTGCACATTTTAGAAAGATCACTCATGTTGGCAGCATGTGGGGCATAGGGAGAAAGGAAGAGGAGGAAAATAATTAGGAAACTCTTGTTACCTAAACAAGGCACAACTCTGGTCTGAACCAAGCTAGTGGCAGTGGTATTTCAGAAAAGTAGATACATTTGGAAATTCATATGAGGTAGACTCAACAAAAGTACATGAGGGAGAGGTGGAGGCCAGGCAAGATGCTTCCATGAAGGGGATGGCGGAACCATCGGATGAAAGGAAACAGAAAAGGAGACGGAGGTCCACAGTGGGCTCTAAGTTCTTTTATTGATTTGGTTCAGGTGCCTGTGGGAAGTGAGGGAAGTAGAGAGGTCAGAGGGTCACCGGGCACCCCTATACCCATCCTCACTTGTGAGAGGAGGGTGACAGGCAGGATACTAAAAGGCAGAGAGGCCGAGACATGAAAAGAAGATGTTCCTTAAGGACTCACAGAAAATTCATGGTTGGGTCCCCAAGTTTTGGTCCAAAGCTCCAACTTTCTAACCTGGCATCCTTATCAAAGGGAATTTCTGATTGCATATTAAATGCCAGATAGTGGTTTGGAGTAGATCCAGAGGCCCCAGAGCTAGAGATATGTATTAAATGAGTCAAGATAGATGAATAAATCTGAGGCTACTGAGACCAGCTTGTTACCTTCGGGCTTGATTGTGCCAACAACTGCCTTGCTTAGGACAAATGGGGACAGTTGAAGGCCAATCCCACCTGCCCCCAAAGCTGTATTCAGCAGGCCCGCCCCTTTCCTCTGTCTCTTACTCCTCCTGTTGGAGATACTGAGCTTCCTGGTCCTGTTATCAGTACTCTCATCCCCAGATGTGTTTCTTCTCTTTAGACCCTTCTCTCATTTCTCCTGCCACCTGTATGCCACACACATTAGAAGAGATCCACTTTCCTGACAACCTGAAAATGCGCCATGCCTCCTTCAAGCCCCTAGTCCTGGATTCAGGCTGCAAACAGATCCCTAGGCCACCATGACCACCCTCTGTCCTCCAAACCTGCAAATGAATAACTGGGCTATGATTTTGCTGGGAAACTCTTGTTCCACACAGGCACATCAGACTGTGGAATCAATGCTGGATTCCCAGAGAGCTGGAAATGTAAATAGAGAGAGAAAAATGGCTGTGCCAGTGAAATGCTCCACAGGGCTCCTAAGGACCTAATTATGAATGGACATTAAATATTTAATCTCATGTTTAACCCTCAAGGCTGAGGTCCAGAGTGAGCCTGACTTACTCCACTGGCACAACTCCATAGGATTTTCCCACATTAATTTCTCTCCCATGAATAGTTTAGCCTCGCTTCCAAAATGCATCCCCTTTTCTCTCCACTTATGGAAACAGACTTCCTCCTATCCTGATGCCTACCTTCCTTCTTCCCAGTGAATCTCTCTCAGCTTAAAACTCAGTGGTTTTACGTTAGCCCCATTTTTATTTCACAGCAACAATGATAATGACAATAGCTGACATCTACTGGGTGCCCACCATGTAGCAGGCCATGGTGGATGCTTTAGAAACCTTATGTATATTCTCATTTAATATTCATAAAACCCTATGAGGGGAATTTTACTATGCCTATTTCACATATAGAAAACTGCAGCTCAGACAGAATAACTGGCCCAAGTTATAGTGTATGTAATTGGCAAAAGTAGGATTCAAACCCAGGTCTCTGACTTCACAGCCCATGCTCATTTACCATATGATAAAAATAATAATAAAAAACCCACTCCAGAACTCAATGAAATCCTAATAACCCCTTTTTTAATTTTATTTTTTATTTTTTTAATTTACATCCAAATTAGTTAGCATATATAGTGCAGCAATGATTTCAGGAGTAGATTCCTTAGTACCCCTTACCCATTTAGCCCATTCCCCCTCCCACCACCCCTCCAGTAACCCTCAGTTTGTTCTCCATATTTATGAGTCTCTTCTGTTTTGTCCTCCTCCCTGTTTTTATATTATTTTTGTTTCCCTTCCCTCATGTTCATCTGTTTTGTCTCTTAAAGTCCTCATACGAGTTAAGTCACATGATTTTTGTCTTTCTCTGACTAATTTCACTTCGCATAATACCCTCCAGTTCCATCCATGTAGTTGAAAATGGCAAGATTTCATTCTTTTTGATTACCACGTAATACTCCATTGTATATATATACCACATCTTCTTTATCCATTCATCCATCGATGGACATTTGGGCTCTTTCCATACTTTGACTATTGTTGATAGTGCTGCTATAAACATGGGGGTGCATGTGTCCCTTCAAAACAGCACACCTGTATCCCTTGGATAAATGCCTAGTAGTGCAATTGCTGGCTCACAGGGTAGTTCTATTTTTAGTTTTTTGAGGAACCTCCATACTGGTTTCCAGAGTGGCTGCAGCAGTTTGCATTCCCACCAGCAGTGCTAAAGAGATCATCTTTCTCTGCATCCTCGCCAACATCTATCATTGCCTGAGTTGTTAATGTTGGCCATTCTGACAGGTGTCAGGTGATATCTCACTGTGGTTTTGATTTGTATTTCCCTGATGATGAGTGATGTGGAGCATTTTTTCATGTGTCAGTTGGCCATCTGGATGTCTTCTTTGGAGAAGTGTCTATTCATGCCTTTTGCCCATATCTTCACTGGGTTATTTCTTTTTGGGTGTTTAGTTTGAGAAGTTCTTTATCGATTTTGGCTACTAACCCTTTATCTGATACGTCATTTGCAAATATCTTCTCCCATTCTGTCAGTTGCCTTTCAGTTTTGCTGATTGTTTCCTTCTCTGTACAGAAGCTTTTTTACCTTGATGAGATCCCAATAGTTCATTTCTGTTTTGGTTTCCCTTGCCTCTGGAGACATGTTGAGTAAGAAGTTGCTGTGGCAAAGGTCAAAGAGGTTTTTGCCTGCTTTCTCCTTGAGGATTTTGATGGCTTCCTGTCTTACCTTTAGGTCTTTCATCCATTTTGAGTTTATTTTTGTGTATGGTGTTAAGAAAGTGGTCCAGGTTCATTCTTCTGCGTGTCCAGTTTTCCCAGCACCACTTGCTGAAGAAACTGTCTTTATTCCATTGGATATTCTTTCTTGCTTTGTCAAAGATTAGTTGGCCATACGTTTGTGGGTCCATTTCTGGGTTCCCTATTCTGTTCCATTGATCTGAGTGTCTGTTTTTGTGCCAGTACCACACTGTCTTGATGATTACAGCTTTGTAGTATAGCTTGAAGTCAGGGATTGTGATGCCTCCTGCTTTGGTTTTGTTTCTCAAGATTGCTTTGGCTATTCGGGGTCTTTTCTGGTTCCATACAAATTTTAGGATTGTTTGTTCTAGGTGTGTGAAGAATGCTGGTGTTATTTTGATAGGGATTGCATTGAATATGTAGATTGCTTTGGACAGTATCGACATTTTCACAATATTTGTTCTTCATCCTAATACCCCTTTTAAGCATCAATGATCCTGGCTTAACTTTGGCTCTCCCCAAGATCCCATACAGAGATGTGCACTGCAAGGCAAACTAGGTCATTTCCAAAGTACAGAGAAGAGGAGAGGAGTATATAGAGTACCAAGTAGGCGCCAAAGGCCTGGAAGCATTCTACCCTATTGAACCTTTACCACCCCCCGTGGACAGCTATCATCGTGTTAGTTTTTCCAGTGAGCAATCTTAGATGACTTGTACCTACTATCATAGACCAGGAGAGTTGTGGCACAGAGTTGATCTGTATCACTCTCTTTGCCAAGCTCAAGAGTTTTCTGATCCCACCTATCACAACACACAGAAAGCAGAGCCACTTCCCTCCTCATTAATTTCCGGGAGATGCCTGACATGATGGCCAGCAATGCCTTCTGTCCCTCTGGGGTAGTGGCCACCAAAAACTTGATGTCTGACTTTATCCTTTATCTACTTCTATTCCAAGAGGCACATGTTTTATGAGAGACTAGAGTGATGTCTGCCCAAAAGTAAAGGTAAATCTCAGAGTGTCACTTCCAACATGGCCCAGGAAACACAGTTCTCCTGTGACATTAACTTTCCCACAAAGAACAATAAGCTTTGGGGAAAAAATTCAAAGAAAAAAAACAATAACCTGAAGACTCTGAAGAGTGGAAAATCAAAGCAAGCAGATTTTGGAGGGGTGTCAAGACTTTGAAGAAGGAATTGCATGGAAGGAGTTTCCCATTCTTACAAGTTTTAAAAAAGAGATAGAATTTTATAGGGTGGTTTAAACTTAGGTAGTCAAAACAGAAAACCATAATCTTTCTGGCCAGAAGAACAAGAAGACAGAATTTAGCACATTTATAGTCACTGGAAAGCGAGTATCCCAGAAAGAAAAGAGAGTTGGATAGATCGTCCCCCACATTCTGTGAATAAAGTCTACCCTTGCTCAAGCCTCTGGCTCACTCACCCTTAAACTACCCAGTACCAGACAAACTGAAAAGCAGTTCAGCTAAGGATAAAATAACTACATTTGGTGACTGGCCAATAGACAGGATGTGTAGTTTAAATCTAACCAAATTAATTGTCTGGTAAAACAAAAAGTCAATAGTCTTCAAAGACATAAAACTAAGTCTGGAGTGTCCACAACAAAACTGACAGTATTGAGGGTAAAGTCAAAATTATTTTTGACATTCTCAACAGGTCAGACAGGGAAAGACAAATACTGTATGATGTCACTTATATACTGAATCTTAAAAACAAAACAAACAAACAAAATGCAGAAACAGACCCATAAATATAGAAAACTGATAGTTGCCTGAGGGGTAGGAGTTAGGGGGGCAGACAAAATGGGTGAAAGGGAGTAGGAGATACAGGCTTCAAGTTATGGAAGCAGTAAGTCACAGGAATAAAAGGCACTGCACAGGGAACATATTCAATGATACTGTAACAGTGACACATCAGGACAGATGGTAGCTACACTTGTGGTGAACACAGCATAACACAGAGAGCTGTCGAATCACTATGTTGTTCACCTAAAATTAATGTTAACATTGCGTGTCAACTTTACTTCAATAAAAAAAAATATTTGATATTCTCAGAACCGTGAATATTCAAAGGAATGAGAAAAAAAGTTATCAACAGAGATTAACAAGTCGACCCAAATATTGGAATTAGCAGAGAAGGACTTTAAAGCAAGTATTATAACTCTGCTCAAAATTATGAAGTAAAATATGTGCACAATGAACAAAAGATATGAAATATTGGCAGAGAAACTATTTTTTTTTAAACTGGAAATTCAGAGACTAAAAACCATGTATTCTGAAGTTTAAAATTCATGAGATGGGCCTAATGGCAGAATGAGAGGACAGAAGACAGAGTCAGGGAACTTGAAGATAAATAATCCAATCTGAAGATTAGGGGTAAAACTTATTATAAAACGGACAAAACCTTAATGTGGGGGTACATTATCAAAACATCTAATGTATGCATAATTGGACTGTGAGAATAGGAGGGACAACAGGGCCAAAACAAACATTTGAAGAAATAATGACCAAAATTTCCCCAAATTTGATGATAAACAGAATCGAGAATCTCAGGGCTATAAGATAATTGTAAAGAAAATTATGCCTAGGCATATCATAAACAAACTGTAAAAAAGAAAAAGAAAAGAACAGTAAAAAGAGAAAGAAAAGAAAATCTTGCAATCATACAGAGGAAAGCAACATATTACATACAGAAGAACAAAAAATAACAATTACCATAGCCCTCTTGTTAGAAACTTTGCAATCCAAAAGACAGTGGAACAACATCTTTAGAATGCTATAAGAAAAACTGTTAACCCAGGTTTCTGTATCCAGCAAAAGTGCCCTTCAAGAATGAGGCAAAATTCAGGCATTTTCAGGTATTTTCTAAAAATAAGAACTCATCATCAGTAAATTTGCACTATATTAAATGCTAAAGGAAGCTCTTTGGGATAAAACAAAATGATACCAGACTGAAACTCATCCTTAGGAAGGAATGAAGCATACCGGAAATAACAAATATATAAGTAAATTAAAAAATACTGTTTTTTCTTTTAATTCTATACAGTACATATGACTATTTAAAGAAAAATGATAATATATAGGGTTATATAATTACAACACATAGATATCTTATAGGATTTATAATATAGATTTAATACATATGCCAACTATAGCATAAAGGACTGGTTGGGGTTGATGGAGGTAAATGAACCTAAACAGTTGCAAAGTCCCTATATTTTATAAAAATTGGTACAATATTAACCCTTAATTGATTGTGAAAAGTTCAGAATTTATATTGTAGTCTCTAGAACAACCAGTAAAAATGCAAAAAAAAAATAACAATTTAATAGATAAATTAATGTGGCATTCTAAAATTATTTGATCCAAAAATAAGGAGGGGGAGGAGAAAGAACAAAACAAAGTATACAAAGCGAAAAAAATAAAAGATGAACCAAAATCCAAACATATCAATTACATTTAACATTAATGGACTAAACACTCCAATATAAATCAGAAATCGTAAAAATGGATTTAAAAAAGCAAGACCCAACTATATGCTGCCTATAGGAGATCCCATTTTAAATAGAAGTAGATAGGAGAACCCTCTTACACTGTTGGTGGGAATGTCAACTTATGTAGCCACTCTGGAAAACAGTACTGGGCGGGTGGGGGGGGGGGGGGTCTCAAAAAGTTAAAAATAGAACTACCCTATGACCCAACAACTGCACTATTTACCCAAAGGACACAAAAATACTGATTCCAAGGGGCACATGCACCTGATGTTTATAATAGCATTATCAACAACAGCCAAACTATGAAAAGAGCCCAAACATCCCATCAACTGATAAATGGATGAAGAAGATGTGGTATGTATGTATGTATGTATATGTGTGTGTATATGTATGCGTGTGTATTTTTGTATACACACACACAATGGAATATTACTCAGCCATCAAAAAGAGTGAAATCTTGACATTTGCAATGATGTGGATGGAACGAGAGTATACCATGCTAAGCAAAATAAGTCAGTCAGAGAAAGACAAGTATTGTATGATTACAACCATATGTGGAATTTAAGAAACAAATGAACAGAGGGGAAGGAGAAAAAAGAGAGAGAGGCAAACCATAAAAACAGACTCTTAACTATAAAGAACTGAGAGTTGCTTGAGGGAAATGGGCAGGGGATGGGCTAGATGGGTACTAAGGAGGGCACTTGTGATGAGCACTTGGTGTTGTCTGTAAGTGATGAATCATTAAATTCTACTCCTGAAACCAATATTACACTGTATGTTAACTAACTAGAATTTAAATAAAAACTTGAAACAAACAAAAGAGATAGGTTGAAAGAAAATGTATGGAAATGTATATACTAGGCAAACAGCAAAACATAGGAAGGCCAGAGCAGCTATTTTAATATCAGATAAAACAGACTTAAAGATAAAAAGTAACATTAAAGATAAAGGACATTTCAATGTGACAAATGGATCAATTCATCAATTGGATATAATAATCATCAATGTGGCATGTATCTAATAGCAGAGCTACAAAACACTTAAACCAAAAATTTACAGAATTTAAAGAGAAACAGACAATTCCACAACATGGTAGGGTATTTCAACACCCGTCTATCAACAACTAATAGAACACTTCAGACAACAACAACCATAAAAATCAGTAGAGACATAGGTGACCTAAATTATATTTTCCAACCACCTTGACCTACAACTGAAGAATACATATTCTTTTTAAGTGTGCATGGTATCTTCATCAAAACAGACCATATGCTGGGTCATAAAAGAAGTTTCAATAAATTTTAAACCACTGAAAATATAATAGCTCTCTGTGGAATCTAAAATTTAAACTACATAAGATCAGAGGCTCTTTTTGTTCTCAGATGTATCTCTGAATCAGGCAGGGTTCTCTAGAGACAGACTAATGGGAGATATATACCTATATATATTACATATATTATATAAAAAATAATATATAGATTATGTTTTATCTTTTAAGTGTGTGTGTGTATGTGTATTTAATAGTATATGGATTTATTTTAAGGAATTGGCTTATGCAATTGTGAGAGCTAATAAGTCTAAAATCTGTAGGGCAGGCCAACAGGCTGGAAACTCAGGCAGGAATTTGCTTCAGTCTTGAAGCAAAATTTCTTCTCCAGAAAAACTGTTTTTACTATTAAAGCCTTCAACTGATTAGATATGGCTCACCCATCTTATCAAGGGTAATCTCCTTTACTTAAGCTGACTGTAGACGTTAATCACATCTACAAAATACCTTTGAGGAACACCTAGGTATGTGTTTCATTAAATAAATGGGTACCACAATCTAGCCAGGCTGACACATAAAGTTAACCATCACAATCTCTAAAGCCAAGAACAGTGACTGATACTTAGAAATTTCCAATAATTTGTTGAGTGGATGCTGAATATAGAATTATGGGATCATGGAGCCAAAATCTGAAGGCAGAGCATAACTTTAGAGACTAGGCTAGAATTTTCAAGCTTCAGATTCCCCATGCTTCATCTTCCAGAGCATCTATGCCAAGAGCCGGGGTAGAGTCCAGGAAGTAGTTTTTCACAAAGATACTACATGGGGATGGGCAAATTATTCAATGTACTACTCAATCCCATTGCCCCACTAGCACCCACACGATTCTGATGCAAGTAATTCACAGACCACAGTCTGAAAACTCTGAGGTTACTGACTCATCAAATACAATAATACTATCTCTGATATTCCAGGCAATAGCCCTTTAGCATCTTGAAGGAGTGTGTGTTCACTACCTACTCAAGCAGCCTATTTTGTCTTTAAGCAGCTGATTATTAAAAGTTCTTCACTGGGGCACGTGGGTGGCTCAGTAGTTAAGCCTCTGACTTTGGCTCAGGTCATGATCCCACAGTTCATGAGTTCGAGTCCCACATTAGGTGAGCTCAAGCCCCACATTGGGTGAGCACAAGCCCCACAGCAGGTGAGCTTAGGTTCAGATGGTGGTTTATAAGACTTGGTCCCCATGAGGGCTTTTGCTCACTTGTGAAAGGACATACTGTAAGCCTGATATACTGGCGAGTGTGCTAACATGCGGAATTGTCTGGGGAGAGTCCCCCAAAGGCACTGACTATCTAGGACAGCATCAGGAATACCCAGAGGACCATGGTGGTACAGTGAGCCATGGAAACCTGCTTCAAAAAAGTAGTTTGCAATGGCAAATACCCAGTTCTGCTTAGTAGAGGATGGGCTACTGGACCTAACAAAAACAGCAACTTATAAATCCACAGTAAGGAACTAGAATAAAGCTGCTTAAGATGACTGGAAACAGCAAAAGAAATTTGGATGAAGACAATACTGGGGCTTTTCTACCTTAGCTGACACAAGCTGCTATACATCAGTCCTTTGACACCCTTAGCCATTCATTCCGTGATTCACTAATTCGTGCATTCACTAAGTATCGATTATGTGCTTACTGTAACCCAGTACAAGGAATGGGTGGCAAACAAAACTAACAGGGTCTCTTCCCCCATGGAATTCAGGTCTGGTAGGGGTGACACAGTAAAGAAGCCAAAATGTAAGAACGTTAAATAACAAGCACGTTAAAAACGAAGAGGGTATCTTTGTATAGAAAATAACAAGGCAGACCATGTGTTCAGGGAAAGCTAGAGCATGAGATCTGAGGGTGAAGAGTTTACTGAGTGCTTATAGGCACAGGCATACGAGACTCAGAGGCAAGAAAGAACGCAGCACACACGAGAATCAGAAAGGACGCCAGTGTAGTGGAAGCAGGGGCAAAGGGAGGCTGTGGTTCAAGAGGAGGCTACAGAGGTCAACACGACCGCCATCATGGTAAATATTAGAAATAGGAAGCCATTAAAAGTTAAAAAGCAGAAATCTGAATAATTCATGTTTGAGGGGATTACTGTGGTTATTTTTGGAGAATGGAAGGGGAAAAGACTGAAGGAGGTTACTTAATAAGTAACTGCCCAAATGAGAAATTTGGCAGTAAGAACTAGGGTATCTGGGGGAAGAATCTGAGAAAGGCAGATGAATTCAAAATATACTCATCAGTTGGAGTGAGTATATTCCATGAGAGGACAGACCATGTCTGTTTTGCTTAGCAGAGTAATGTCACTATCACAGCATCTGGCACATAACTATTAATACAGTCAATCCTCAATATTCACTGATTCCCTATTTGTGAATCTGCCTACTCACTAAACTTTATCCCAAAATCAGTATTCATGGCACACATATGCACACATGCAGACAGGTGAGAAATTTGAGTTTCCTGACACACGTGCTCCTAGCTGAGGTCCAACAAGGCAACACTCTGCTTTCTTGTTTCAGCTCTCCTGCTGCATGAACAAATGTCTTTTTCCCTGTATATTTAGTGCCACTTTGTGTTTTCATGCTTTCTGCTGGCGTTTTTACCATTTAAAAGAGTCCCTAAGTGTAGTGCTCAAGTGTTTCTTAGGGTTCCTAAGTGACAAATGGCTGTGATGGGCCTTGCAGAGAAAATACTTGTTAGATAAACCTTGTTCAGAAATGAGATGTAATGCCATTGACCCAAGTTCAATGTTAATGAATCAACAATATATATTAAAGGCATCTTTTGTGATGGGTATTGAGGAGGGCACCTTTTGGGATGAGCACTGGGTGTTGTATGGAAACCAATTTGACAATAAATTTCATATATTGAAAAAAATAAAAATAAATAAATAAATAAAAAATAAAAAATAAAGGCATCTTTTAACAAAAACACACATAAAACCTACTGAGCGGCTGATAAAGATGTTGTGACCAGAGGCTCACAAGAACACTGTATTTTCCCTAGGGGCAATGGTCCAGTATTCCCTAAATTTGTGTTCTCTATGACTTTATAGCACAAAACTAACTCAAATAATGAGAACTGACTATAACCGCTAATTGAACAAATGAATGCAATAGATGTGACAGTACTTATTCGTGAATTGAGAGCTTCAGGCTTGAACAATTACATTGATGTTGGCATCATTTATGGAAACAGGATATTCTGGGAAAGGAGTGGGTAAGAGGGGAAAATGAACAATTCCATTTTTACATGTTTCCTTTGAGATACCTGATGTGATGACACCCAAGTAGAGACATCAAGTAGCCAGGTGGATATAGGAGTCTGAATCTCAGAGGAGATTTCTGGACTAGAGACTTAAGTTTATGAGTTATTGGCATTACAGATGGCAGTTATAGCTACAGGGATAGAGGGGATCATGTAGGAAGCAAGTGCAGGCACAGGAGAAGGCCCAGAGCTAAGCCCTCAAGCACAACCCCACTCAGAAAGCCCAGACTGAAGGGAGTAGCCAGCAGGGAAAAGGACCACCAGGAAATGTGTGGATTCACAGAAGCCAAGAGAGGACCATGCTGAGGGGAAACGTGTCCAGCCCTGGAGATGGTGGCCAGAGACTGATTAACATGAACACTGAAAAGCTGTCCTTGGACAGTGTGAGGAAAGGGTCAGTGAGCTTGAGCCACCTTCTGGACAAAGGAGCAGACTGCAGAATGAATGGAAGAGGGGAGGAAATAAACACAATTTGACAACTTGTAGATGTTTGGTTCTGGGGGTCCTGGGTGGCTCACTCAGTTAAATGTCCGACTCTTGATCTAGGCTCAGGTCACAATCTCAGGGTTTGTGCATTCAAGCCCCACGTGGGACTCTGCGTTGACAGCACAGGGCCTGTTTGGGATTCTGTCCCTCCCTCTCTCTCTGCCCCTCCCCTGCCTGCTCTCTCAAAATAAATACATAAAACTTAAAAAAAAAAAAAAAGTTTGGTTCTAAAGGGAAGCAAAGAATTGAGACATTGGCTGGAGCCAATAAGGGGTCAAGACAGGATTTTTTTTTAAGTTTATTTATTTTGAAAGAGACACAGACAGCACAAGTGGGGAAAGGGCAGAGACAAAAGGAAACAGAGAATCCCAAGCAGACTTTGCGCTGCCAACGCAGAGCCCCAACACAGGGCTTGGACTCATGAAACCGTGAGATCACAACCCGAGCTGAAACCGAGAGTCAGATGCTTAACCGACTGAGCCACTCAGGTGCCCCCCAAGACAGGATTTTATTTTGACTGGATGTTAACTTGGAAAATACTACAACATGTGTGCAAACAGGTAGGAATGATGCAGTAAGAAAGGGAGAAATCGGTGATGATAAAGAGAAAAGAAACCGAAAATGCCATGGAAGAAATAATGGGAATATAAAGAAGTACAGAGGCAGACTAAGAAGTGATTGATAATTAGAGCCAATCTTATTCCACTTGATATCCTTTTTTTACCAGGAGTACAGAGTTAGGTTGCTACAGACTAATTTACACTTTATTCTGTTTTAATAAAGAGGGCTCTGATTTTTTTTTTAAAGCAGATGTGATTTGATTATGTGCTAATCTCTGCCCAATTAATAGTGTTACTCAGACTGTCTCCAAAGTGCATAAAAACAACTAGTTAAAAAGGAAGAATTAAGTAAAATCCATTTTTGGCATTAGCTGGGTGTGTTGGGGGCATACCTGGGGACACCTGATTTTACAACCTCTTTGTGACATTCAAACCACCTTGTGTCCATAGGCACAGGCCCAAGACAATAACAGCCAGATTTTCAAATCTAGCTTCTCATAGACCCCACAGCCCCCACAGAGGCAGGAGAGGATTTGGTGGTGAGGTTTGTCTAATTAACAGCAAAACGTGGGAGTAAAAACCCACACCACGACCCAAATGCTTTATCACCATTTCAAACAAGTTTTGGGAACAAAGAGTTTTGTCAGGTGCAGCTGCACAAGACAGAGGGGGTGAGGGCAACACGACACTCACACAGCCACGTAGATGCATGCGCTACACATGCCCACACACACATGAACGTACACAGAGCCCACGGCACTCGGGAAACACCTATGCTAATGCTGGATATGGTGAAGAAGAGAACCAATACAACGTCAAGAAATGAAAAGGTTAAAATAAACGTCTTGATGTAATTGTTACCTGAAATCACCTGTTCCAAAGCAAGATTATTACCATAACTATTACTGTTAATATTAATAACAAAAAACCCTAGTATTTGCATAACAATTTACATAAATTATCTCATTGGGCTTTGAAGATATTTTGCTAACATTTTCAACAAATAGCCAAGTTACAGGGAACGAAAAGAAAAAGAAACCTTTATATCGGGGCTCCCAGGCTTTCTATCACAAGACCCTTATTTTCTTTTCTCTACAAGGTTTCTTATTTTTTAATATGTTTTTGCCTAATTAGCAATCTTTACTAAAGAATATTCTATTTCCCTATCTTTATTCATCAAAGAATAATCAGTGTGCAATAACCCGTATTACCTGAGTTAATATAATTCCATAAGCTTGGTGTTTGAGTTCCACCCTGATGTCTTATTATCACTAAATCAATTTTAATTTGGCTTTTTGATACACTGAAGATAACTTTAAGGTCTTCATCACCTCTTGACGGACTTCTAAGGGTCTTAGGGCCCTGGGCAGGGAAGCACTGATTGAAATTTCAAATAGTATTTTCTTCTCCATTCTTTTAAAATTAAATACATGCATATAGAGGAAGGGTTTAGAATTTTTTTTTTAATTTTTTAATGTTTATTTAATTTTGAGAGAGTGAGGCAGACTGCAAGTGGGGGAGGGGCAGAGAGAGAGGGAGACCCAGAAACTGAAGCAGGCTCCAGGCTCTGAGCTGTCAGCACAGAGCCTGATGTGGAGCTCGAAACCACCAACTGTGAGACCATGACCTGAGCTGGAGTGAGATGCTTAACCGACTGAACCACCCAGGTGCCCCTGGAAGGGTTTTAAATTTTTAAAAGAAAACCCAGAAATCTCTTATATCAGACATCACAAAGCAATGACATGTGTACACATGCGCGCGTGCACACACACACACACACACACACACACACACAGTCTGGAACCTGCTTCAGATTCTGTGTCTCCCTCTCTCTCTGCCCCTCCCCTGCTTGTGCTCTTTCTTTCTCTCTCAAAAATAAATAAGCACTAAAAAATAAAAATAAAAAGCTTAACATGGCATCTGGCACATGGCAAGGAGGTGATATATTTTAACTATTATCATCATCATCATCATCATCATCATCACCATAAGTACACACTTTCAGGACCAGTGGCTGGTTCCCAAGCTATTTCAGGGCCATGAAAAGAAAAACCTGGTCATTCATGAAATCTGTTTCTGTTGAATCCCTTGTTCCCAACATTGTTAGACTAACTGGGCATCTCTGCTTTGATCAAATCTGAAACAATAGGGATAAAAGTTAGGGATGAAGACTGGGAAAACAGAATTGCCTCTGTTCAAAGAATTTCTCTAGCTCCTACTAGCTAAGAAGAGCTGGATATAACCTGGAGTGTATATCTAAACTGGGTATAAACTGGAGTATATTAGTCCTGGAATGCACGCCTGGAGTATATCTCTAAGCCCCATGTTTCCCTATCTGTAAAACAGAGATCATAACTATCTTCTGAAGCATTGGAGATTTAATGAGATGCCAGATCCCCTCCCCCTCAAAAAAAATTAGCTATCATGATTACTACCCATTAACACATGAAAGTATATTTGCCGAATCTAGTCCCTGGTGCAAAATAGAAGACTTATGAAATCCAAATACATTCTCATTTACTAAGGCAAAGCACTTAGATAAACCGATAATTAGCCTTGGAAAAGGAAAGCTAAAAAGAAATATCACTAGTAAATCTGCTCATTTTTCTTTTCCCTCACACACATTAAATGTGGCTTGATCTTGAACTATGTCAATACACATCAGCTAGTTCAACAGTTTTAAGTGATCTACTTATTTTGCCGGTGCCTTCAGTTAAAAGACTGATTAGTAGTCAATTAATAGCTGGCCAATTTAGTCAAAAGCATTGAACCACAGTTTTTCCCTAATGGTACAGTGACATGATAGGTCCTGCTGGAGACCTGTGGAGAGGAGAAATTTTTCGCAAAGACGACCATCTACTTCCTTGATTCTAAGACAGCTTAGACAACCCCCATGTCTGGCCCCATCCCAGATCCCCTTCCTCTGCCAACATCTCTGTCTGTCTCCAAATCAAATTTGACAGGGAGGGCCCTTCTCTTTCTTCTTGACTCTAAACTGAAGCCTTTATAGACCTTCTCTGTGTTTCTATGGAGAAAACCAAACCGTACCTAAATAATAAAAAGTGGAAAAGTTTCCCCAGGCAGACTGTCTCTTCCGCACCTTGATTAGCCGAGCAAAATGTAGACATAAAATGCAATTGCTTTTTTTTCCCAGATGCTAAAAACGTCAGCCTTGATTTACCCCGACACTCTGACTGACTCACGGCAGACATAAATCCTTCACGCCCAATGCAATCATTTTTTGACCTGCTCAGCGGTGGAGAGAGGGAGGGCTCTGCATTTATCTTCCTGGTACCAGCACCTCAATCCCAATAACTTTTCCTTCATCTACCCTGTGAAAAGCAAGGGTTGGAGGAGTAAAGGCAGGAAGGCCCATGTTTATTATATTTTTTCTGAAACCTCACGCAACAAGGGTATTTTTTAAAATTTATTAAGAAGGGAAGAGGAAAAAGTTTAAATATTTTTATAGATTTCTTCTCACCTGACCCACCACCTCACCTCACTGCTGCTTCATACCTGATTAGGAAAATGCAGGAATACCCCCCAGCCAGAAAGCAGCTATCTTTCTGCTGCAGGAAAAACCTGATGCCCTTCTGTCAGATACTTTCCTAGGGTGGCACAGGTGACGTTCCAGGGACTCACAGGAGAGTTGTGAAAACTGCCACTGTCTGTAGTCTGCCCAAACACAACCAGGTGGCCTGTCAGTTCGGAAGCACAACCTCCAGAAACTTGGCATGTGAAACACAATGCACTATGCAAATGGGCACTGACTGGTTAATGGGGTCTGACCTCACATCTACCCCTCATGGAAGCCCTGGACCAGTCATTTCTTTCTTCACAATTAGGTCCCTGAATCCCTAAGACGGTCTCATACATGCCTCAGCTCTTCCTCCACAAGTACCTTGTTGCATTTTGAAAGCCTCTGAGTTCTCCTGAAACAAGGAGAGATGTATACTGATGACACTGTTCTCTCTGCTTTTTATGGCTGTGAGCCAGAATGATGCCCACTGCTCCCAGAAAAGGTGGTCTCTTGCCTTCCAGATTCACGAATAGTACCACCTCTGTGAGCCACCTGTCTCCTTTTTTTTAAAATAGTATCTCTTAGCCAAAGCATAAGAGACTCTTAAAAACTGAGAACAAACTGAGGGTTGATGGGGGTGGGAGGGAGGGGAGGGTGGGTGATGGGTATTGAGGAGGGCACCTTTTGGGATGAGCACTGGGTGTTGTATGGAAACCAATTTCACAATAAACTTCATATATTGAAAAAAATAATAAAATAAAATAGCATCTCTTTTTTAATGTTTATTTTTGAGAGAGCGAGCAAGTGCACAAGTGGGGGAGGGTCAGAGAGAGAGAGAGAGAGAGAGAGGGAGGGAGGGAGGGAGACACAGAATCCATAGCAGGCTCTAGGCTCCAAGCTGTCAGCACAGAGCTGGACACAGAGCTCGAACGCATGAGGCGTGAGGTCATGACCTGAGCCGAAGTCCAATGCTTAACTGACTGAGCCACCCTGGTGCCCCAGAGCCACCTGTCTCCTGTGTAGCAGGGTGGCATTCTCTCTCCAGCCCCCTCACCCATTCTGCTCCCTAGGGCCATGATGGCCACGAGGCCCTTCTCAACACTCCCATTTCTCCTTTTACTCCTGTTCTTTGCCAGTGAGGTTTTCTTTGTCCTCTTCCCTTTGAGTTTCTAGCCAGTAAGTTTCTTAATGGCAGGGACTGTATCCCTGTGCCTGGTGTATAGTAGGTGCCTGATAATAAATTAACGAAATGAGATTGTCTTCCCATAGCCCCAGTCTTCCAACACGTGGCCAAACAACCCTCTCATAAAAAAGACCCTCCTAAATCTTGCCAGAACCAAAGGCTGGAGGATTCTCCTCCTACCCACACACTCCCGCAAATCCTGATTTGCCTCCTTTTGTCTCTTTCTCTCCTAGCCTACAGAGGTCATTGTGAAATTAATTCCAGGGTCACTGGAGGAATTGCAGGAGAGCAAAGGCACATCTCTCTCATATCTCCATGACCTCCTCAGCAGGCCACCTCTCCATCTCTACTTGCCTACAGCTTACTTCTGAAGGGCCATACCTATTTACAGCCTCTTATTTCTCGGGAAGGTGGGGTGCTCTCACAGTTGAGAGGGCAAAATGCTCTGGAGTTCCACATGCAGAACTGCCTCCAAGCCCACAGTCAAGAGGGCCTCCAACCTGGCCTTCCAGGGAAGGTGGGGTTTTAAGAAAAGTGTACATCTTCACATCATCTGGAATAAGGATGTTCCAAGTGTTTAGGTACCACTTGTAGGCATTTTTATGAGTTCTTATTTGTCCCCAGACAAAGGTGGTACTAGAAACAAGTTTTTCCTGACATTGTGAAAGGTGAAGTTGAAGGTCAACAACTTTTTTAACGTTTTTATTTATTTTTGAGACAGTGCGACAGTGGGAGGGGCAGAGAGGGAGGGAGACAGGATCTGAAGCAGGCTCTGCACTGACAGCAGCAAGCCCCATGCATGGCTCAAACTCAAAAACCAGGAGGCCGTGACCTGAGCCTAAGTTGGACACTCAACTGACGGACCCACCCAGGTGCCCCTGAAGGTCAGCAACTTTAATCATCCCTCTCTGGTTAAAGCTGGTTTTACTAACCCCTCACCCCAAAACTTTCTCCCAGCTCCAACCGGTCCAACAGAGGAGCAAAGTCACCAGAAGCCCTTTCACTCATGCCCCAGATGAACCGTGAAGACCCAGGCCCCATGTAGAAATGAAAGGAGCTATTTAGGCTCCAGCTCAAAGTATGTTGCCATCCAAGCTCCATTCTGCAAATCCAAGAGGAAAGGGGAAAAAATTAACACCAACACTAAGATGTTATGGAAACTGTGTGACAGGCTCTGCTAGCCAGCCCCTGGCCTTGGAATCCATACATTATTTAATGGGAAGGAAGACATATTCTAAATGAGCCGGAACAATTGCTTAAAGGGGGGAGAGGGTGGAAAGGGAAAGATTGTGTGTTTTTTTTTAATTCCTCAGACCGTGCCCGTTAGTTTTGTTTCTTATTTAGGATACAGCATTAATCATGCTAATATTTTACAGCCGGGCTTCACTCTTTAGTCATTACTTTAATCAAACCCATCAGCGAACGAAGGAACACGTTACCAGGTGGGAATAACTGCTACCGCTCGCTGTTAATTACTTTGCATTTTACAGCAATCAGCAGCAGGGGCTGAGATCATAATAAATTCATGACTTATGGGCCCATAAAATCATTACTGTAGGAAAATATGTTTTATCGGGGATTCGATGGGCCGCTGCTCAGAGAGAGATTTCTTGAAGGAAATGACACCCATGAAATTAAACTGATCCTTGCAGTCAGCAGAAATGCAAATGCACAGAGAGAGCAAAATTTTACTGTGGGAGAAAAAGGCAGGCGGGAGGCAGAATTCGGGGAAGGTTGAGGGGAGAGGGGCGTGGCTATGAGAGGGGTGGGGCCAAGAGGTGCTACGTGGAAGAGGATGCGCCACTAAGAGGCTCCCAGGCAGGGAAAGCAATTAGAGCGGGGAAGGAAAGCAACTTAGTGACCCTGAGCTGATCCAGAGGTCTGAGAGAGCAGTCCTTTTACTATGCCATTGGTTCAACCCTCTCCCATACTTCTTTATTTCAGCCACCTTTTCCCCCATTGCCTGGGGTACTGAGACAGGTGGTCTCAGAGGCCAGGAGGGCGGTGGTGTTAAAGGCAAAAGGACAAGTCAACAAATCATCCCTGAGAGAGTCAGAGAAGGGAGGAAAATTCACTCCTGTGTGTTCTCCTCCTCCTCAGGCAACTCAGGTAGGTTGTTTGATGGATAGGATCACTACTTAACTGAGGCAACCCTGCTATCCGCAGCTAACTCCCACTGCTACCCCATACATCTCCAGCCTAGCCTGTAGGTCTTCGTGTGCTTGAAAGCTGTTTTTGTCCTGTAGGAAATGCTCTCCAAGGAGGATAATTAAACCCGTGGTGTTTGTTTTATTTGGGGGTTTCTCTATCTTCAAGTTTCTCCCAAGATGCATTCATGCCATTTGTTTGAAAGTAACTGTTCCCCTTTTCCTTTGCTTCTTCCAATTATGCTAGACAAGCACAGACCCTTATTTAGTGTTATTTAAGCATGAAATTATAACAGATCCTTTTAAATGCTAAGGCACTAAAAATAAGTCCTTTTATCAAAGCACACCAGGTCCAGATCTAGTAGCTCATTAATTTCTGTAACTTAGACAAGATGAAATTCAAACAATATCCAAAAGCTTCCAGTGGAAGGTTTATTCATTCTTCCTGGAATGATCACCATCCTTGTTCATCACTCTCAACATCATTCGCATTCCTCAAGGGCTAGGGAGGGGTTGTCCTCTCAACTAGGGTAAACAGCACAGCTAAGAGGGAACAACATCACCAAAAAGATAAGGAACCACACATGAGTTTGAATCCCATTCTTATCACTTACTAGTTGTGGGGTCTTAGAGAATTTATTTAACTTCCTAGACCTCAATCTTTGATTCTGTAAAATAGGGGAAATTATACCTACAAGTAAAGAATTACTTTGAAAATAAAATGAACTTACTGTGCACATGTAGCACAAAATAAAATATTAGGCAGGTCTTCTGACAAAACTGATCCACTTGTTGGAAACTCTCCAGCACCCCAGCCCAAGGTCAGTCCAGGTAAAACCACCAGATCCCAGAGGAAGTCAGGATGCTCAGGAGCTGGCTGGGACCAGTTGGCCCACAGGAACCCTGCACAGCAGCAGCCTGTTACATGGAATGATGAATGAATGGTGTGGGTCATTTGGCCACATTCCCACCTGTCACTGTGACTTTCAGGAATATGTACTGCACACTTTGGTTCTTGGGAGATTCTGAATCTCATAAGAGAGAGATCTGCTTCAGGAGCAAGAGGCAGGAACAGAAGGCACCAGCCTCCCTGGGACAGATGGAAATGCCCTGAGAAGTTGGGCCTGGGCCCTGGGCTGTGTTGTCCACTTTTCCCCATTATAATCTCCTTGTTTTGCATTTACCTTTTTGGTAATATTACCGATGGTAATAAAGGGGAAAAAAAGGAGGCCTCTTGCTATCATTTGCTCCAGTATCCTCTCTCCCCAATCCAAGGGATGGCCCCAGGCAGGCCCCAACCCCATCCCCTGCCTCCTTAGAGGCCATGCTGGCAGCAAAGTTCAGCAAGGGAGCCTATTCTCCCTAAGCTATTAACTGCCTTCAATGCCAATAAAAGCAAAGCTGGACCTGCCTCCCCCACCTAGTTCCTTTCCCCAGCCTCCAGCCCAGTCCACCACCTCAGCACTAGGGAAAGAAAAAGAGATAAGGAACTATGGACAAAATTAATTATTTTTAAATAAGAAAACCAAGAAATGCAATAACCCACCAGCGTTTCATCTCTCAGGAGATCAGATTTTCAATATGATTTTGAATCACAAGAGAAATGAGTTAGACGGATGCTGACCTTTCAGCCATAGATGTGTCCTTGATAAGTTGTCTAAGTGAGCCCTTACAGTGGGTTAAAATAAAATGAGGGAGGATTCACAAACAAGTGTATGGGGTTTTCCCCTCAGTTAAGTTTTTTGAAGCCATGTTGGAGCAGCTCTGGTACTGTGAAGAAAAGTACCAGAGTGAGCACAGACAGGTTCAAATCCTCCCTCGGTCACATACTAGTTACCTGACTTTGGATGAGTTAAACTCTCTCATCCTCAGGTTCACCATCTGAATTATTGGGATTATGCATCTACCTTTCAGGATTGTTGGAAAGGAGTAAACGATGAATGTTTATAAAACATCTATAACAGGATAAATATTCACAAATGCTCATGGTTATTTCCTAATTAAAACCTTATTACTAAATTAGCATCTTGTTTCTGAAAAGGCTCCAAGGAGCTATTATAATGAGTAAGAGTGAGGACTCTAACCTGTGTTAGAAACCTCAAAACAGTTTGTACTATAAAAGCCAATATGGGGAACCAGAATGCCTTTATCAATTAGGATCCTTTAGCTACAAGCAGAAGAAACTTACTCTAGACAGTTCCCATGGATGTATTTATCAAAATAAGTAACAGATAGCTTAGTAACTTAACTTGATATCTCAACTACCATTAGATACCATTATGAGGAATTCTAAAAGAGATTTTACCTAATCACTGTTGAGTGAGCAAAGGAAGAACCAAGAACCAAGGGAAAGAGGAACTAAAGCCCCATGTCTCTGTGTCTTCCATGTCTTCACATTTATACTTTAAATCTAGACTACTACAAAAATGTCCCATCATACTAAAATAACAGCACAGAGGTACAGCTCTTCAGACGTCATGCATATGTGCCATTTTCTATTTTCCATGTACTATAACACTTAGGAGTTCAATAAATACATTGATACTGATTGTTTCAACAGAAAAACTTTCAGTTATTGACATGAGTTTGAGGATGAAAGATTCCTTCTTTGAAAGGGGAATAGTGTTATCAGATACCTATTTTGTGCTAGGTATTTTCACATAGTATCATAATTGATCCTAACAACAACCTAGCAGATAGGGGGGCTAAGATACTAAAGGACTTAAGAGCATGCCAAAGTATTTGTGTTACTAATGGGGAGAGGGGGAGAGAGAGAGAGAGAGAGAGAGAGAGAGTGAAGAAAGAGAAAGGGAGGGAGGGAGGGGAGGAGAAAGACTTCAAAAATCAATAGGGATAAATAAATATGTTTGGGTCTTAAGAATAACCATCAAAAATCAAAATTAGAAGTATATCAATAAAACCAACAAAAAGCAGGAAGAAAAAGGAAACAAAAGGACAGTAAATAGAAAAATTAAATGATAGAATTAAGTTCTAACATAATAGTAATTAGAATACAAATTAAACTCATTAATTAAAATACTGAAACTGTCTTAATGTTTTTTTAATCCAACAATATATTGACTGCAAGATACATACTTAAAAATACACAGATATATTAGAAATAAAAGGATGGAAAAGATGTATTAGTAAAATATGGAACCAAAAGAACACTTAGTAGTGATATTATCTGGACATGATAGAATTTAAAGCTAAATAACTTTTCAAGGGGCAAAGAATGTCACCAGTTCATAAAAGGGGGAAGGAAACAGAGAAGATGTAGCCAACATAAATATTTATGCATCGAATACAACTTTAAATATATAAAGAAACAACTGTCTATACCACAGTAAGAAAGAGATTAATCAACAACTGTAGGGGTGCCTGGGTGGCTCAGTCGGTTAAGCATCCAACTTCGGCTCAGGTCACGATCTCACAGCTTGTGAGTTTGAGCCACGCATAGGGCACTGTGCTGACAGCTCAGAGCCTGGAGCCTGCTTCAGATTCTGCCCCGCCCCCCTCCCCCCACCCCCGCACCTTCCCCCCTCAAAAATAAACAAACATTAAAAAAATAAAAAAACAATTGTAGTTGTGGTAGATATATTGGAAGCCAATATACCAAACAGAAGAAAACACAGCACAGTTATCAAAAACCTAAATAACAAATTACTATATCCTAGCAAATATATACAGAATATATATGAGAACTCCATCCCAATAAATGGAAATACAGTTCTCATTACATCCCAGTTACAAAAGTAGGCCACATATAGATCATCAAAGCAATCTCAATAAATACTAAAGGACGATATCAAACAACGTTCTTCAACAATAATGAAATAGAAATAGAAATTTCTATAAAGGGATAACTTAAGTAACATTTGGAAATGAAATCACATTTTATTAAAAAGTTCTTGGGTTAAACAGGAAAAGATAAGGAAATTAAGAAATATTCAAGACACATGATAATTAAAACACCACCTGTCAAAATCTGTGGGACATTAGTAAGTCCGTGTTTAGAGAAAAATTTGTAGTTTTAAATAAATCATAAAACAAGAAAAGCTAGAAATAAATTAGCAAAACACACAACTAAATAAGCTGGAGAAAGAGCCTGAGAGCAAACCCAAAGAAATAAAGAGTAGGAAAATAATAACAGTAGGGCAAAAATCAGTGAAATAAAGAACACACACAACAACAACAACAAAATTGATAAATTTAAAAGATGTTTTGCTTGTTTCCTAATAAAAATGAAATATAAAAATCTAAAACCAGATGAACACAGTGTAAGAAGAGACAATTCTAGAACTATTTCCCCTATCAATTTAGATACTAAGGTACTAACTAAAATAGTACCTAACAGAATCAACAATGGTATATGTACGTGTGTGTATCAAACTCCAGTGACGTTATCCAGGAATGCATCAAAAATCAAACAACCTAATTTACCATATTCAGAATGAAGAAAAATAACAAAACTATATCTAAATTATTAAAAGTTTATCAATAAATTATATAATAATATCAACTGATGCAGGGAGAGCAGTTAGTAAGATTTGACATCTATGATGATGCATTCCGTCATCACTACTATTTTAACCTAACGTAGAAGGTCAGTTCCAAAAAAAGTGGAAGAAAATAAGAAGTATAAGGATTGGAACCAAGCATTTAAATTGTCTGCTATGTGGATGTGACTGATAATCTACCTAGAAGTACCAATACAATTAACAAGTGCCAGATATAATATCAACATAAAAAAAATCAAAATAATTTCTCTGTACTTGTAAAACCCAACTTAGAAAATTTCATTTTAAAAAAAGGAAAATACCAATCACAATATCAACAATGACTACCAAAGTATCTAGAAGTTAACTTCATCAAAAGTATAAAAAGACCTCTACAAAGAAAATGTAAAACTCAAATAAATAAAGGACACTGGAGAGGACAATATGCACATAACAAATAAATGAAGAGATTCCATGTTCTTGGACAGGATGATTTAGTAGTTTAAAGATGTTGGTTATCTCTGAGTTAATATATAAATTAAAACAACTGAATTAAAAGCTTAAGTCAAATCTCTGTGAAACACAATAAACATACTCTAACATGTATATGGAAAATAACCTCTACCAATCTATAAGTCATCATTAAAATAAATTACTTAAGGGGGGGGAACTTTCCTTGCAAAATATTTTTATAAAAGCTTTTTCTAAATGCCCTATGTACATCATGATAACTATGATTAATATCACTGTCCTGCATATTTGAAAGTCTCTAAGAGAGTAAAGCTTAAAGTTAAAAAAAAATCCCTGTGGTATTACACAAAACAGGTAAATAAACCTAGGGAACAGAAAACACAGAGATCTATGATGTGATAGAAATATACAGTAAATTAGTACTATAAATCAATGAAGAAAATTATTTAGTCATTGGCAGAAACTGACTCATTAGAGTAAAATAAAACTATATCCCTGAATAATACAACCTAGAAGAAATAGAGTTGAAAATCATTGTCATGTAAGTGTGCAGAACTTTCTAAATAAAATTTCTAGGGGTAAGTCCTAAAACAATAACTCAATTTTATGGCAACAAAATATATCATTTCTGTGCACTGAATGACACCATGGACAAAGTTAGTTAGAAGACAGATATTTTCAGTGTTTAAAGCTGTACAAAATTAATATCTAGAATCTAGAATGGCTATAAATTAACATCAATGAGAGCATCTCCATTAGGAAAATGGGCAACTAATATAAACACACAATTCATACAGAGGAAATCTAAAACATGAGAAGCATATCAAGAGATGCTCAAACTCATCAGTAGTCAGAAAAATGCAAATTAAAACAACACGGAGATTTCACTCTATACCAATCAGACTAGCAAAAATTAGAAAACTGGATAATGCCAAGCATTGGAGCAAGGAATGCAGGTATGTTGGAATTCCTTTGCATTGCTGGTGGAAATACAGACCGATGCCATTTTCAGGGGAAACAGTCTTGCACTGTCCATACAAACTAAAGGTACATACCTCATGACCCAGGAAGTCTGTTCCTAGATTATATAATTGAAAGAAATTTTTTTCACCTAAGTCCAAGATGTGTTCAAGATGTCTGATGTGTTATTTGTAGTCTGTGCAAATGGCAGCTCCTGGAACGGTGGTGACCTAGTAGGATATACACAATGACCTAAACATGGTCATCTGTCACCGGGAAAGTTGCATCAAACGTGGAGGATATGCACTATGTAGTATTGTGCAGCATTAGATGCAATAGATATTTATATACATAACATGAAGAAATCATAAAGCATAGTTCTTAGTGGAAAAGCCAGAAATATGAGATACATAATACAAGACACATACTTCTTTCAAAAACTAAAACTACGTGCACACAAAACAAAAATAAACATTTTATAAGAACACACATGTATTCAAGTCTGCCACTGTAGCAAGAAAGCAGCCACAGAAAGTATGTAAAGAACAAGTATGGCTGTGATCCAATAAAACTATTTACCAAAACAGGATGTGGCTCACAGGCTATATTTGCTGCATTAATGGATTCTTTCTTATAAAGACTTTGTTTACAAACCCAAAAATCTGGTCACATGGCCTGAAAAATTCCAGTGTACTTTAGTGAGTAATAGAATATAACAGAAAACCAAAACTGTCTCAAACAACCCTTGGGTTTAGTGTCTCAGACTGCAGTCAAGAGGAGATAGAGTTGAAAAGATCTCTAGCTCGAGTTATTCTTACTTAAACTCTACTAGTTTTTTAAATTGCTATTTTCATGGGAGCTACCAAATCCAAAAAAGAGGCAAAAGCCAGTCAGGGTTCTATTATTAGAATTTTTATATAAGCATAAAATGACAGATACCAGGATTCCATATTACAGTCCTACAATCCTATAAATATTGTTTTCTTCTGGCAAGCATGTCTGACCAAAACATATGAAGCAATGTGACAGGCCAGTAAAAGAGAATGGAGGTTTAAGTTTCAGCTGAACAATGTTCATTTCCTTAAAAAAAAAAAATCATTTGCACAGCTCTTTGAGTCACCAAGTGAACCTCTTGCAGTCTGAAGTTCATCTAGAAAATCCTTTTGCAAAATATTTGCTGAAACACTGTAATGTAGGAATTGTAAGAGATTAAGGTTTGTTCGGTTTCTCTTCCCCCACACCTATCTTCCCTAAGCCGACTTCTGCAGCCTAGAAGCTTAAATCCATGTGTCTGAGACCCAGATTCCAAAATCAACATACCATCCTCCCACCCCCACCAAAAACTAAAATGTTACTGAAATGTCTGTCTTCTAACTAAAATTTGCTTAGGTGAGTACACTGTAGGTCTGTATGTCTGGCAATCCTGTTGGGCTCCTAACACCTCCAATAGATCCTTTTTTGTCCTTTACTTGTTCTAACATCAATAAGATCCTTGCCCTGTAGGGTTTCAAACACAGTGTGGTCCCTGCCTTCAAATGACCACTGAGCTCAGCTACTGAGGCTCACAGAGGGGACAGCTGTATGACAATGACCCCCAAGTGCAATGGTTCAAGGAGGGGAGAAATGAGCGTGGGCTGGAGTGGTCTGGGGAGATTCATGGAGGAGGGCAGAATGTTCTGGGACACAGACATCAAATATGAGGAAATGCCTGGCAAGTAAAAATGGCATGGTGGTTTTAACTACAACAAATTAGAAGATGCATAGCACCCTTGTTTAGAACATGGAATTTTAAAAGGCTTAAGGATTTTTTACCAACTATTTGCTAACTTTTGTTTTTATCCAGTTTTCTCAATAGAAATCCCTATCGTAAGTACAGATGTTGCAATCACATTATTTACCAGTCAGGGATTTTTAAAGTAAAAAGGATTCCAGATTTCTTAAACAGCCATTTCATCAAATTTTATAGCCTCACCTCAGTCATTGGATTCACACTGACCCTTATTCTATGTGAAACATACCTGGGTCTTAAAATGTATAAACCAAATCTTCTCTGCTTCATCCCTTTAACTTTGGCCACATTGTTTTTCACAAAACTTTTTTTTTTCAAATAAGTATAATGTACAGTGGAAACTGTATTCAAATATGCCCAGTGTTGAGTTAAATTATGGAACACCCAAGTTTCTCCATCCCTATAACTTGTCTTGAACACTGTCCTGCTATACAGTTGTCATTCATATGCATGTGAATGTGTGTGGCACGAATGTCTGTGTTAACAATAAGCAGAGTAAGATTCTGCCTCTTTAACCACTGCCTCAGCCACCTACATGACACCCCCACATCCCAACTGTCTATGGAAGCAGATGACCAATGAGGGGAAGTGTGCAAGCAGAGAGAGAGAAGCACTGGGAAGCATGGCATGGAGACCAACATGGTGGTCACTTGTACTGTTGCTAGAGTGTTTCTGGTTCTTCTCCCTTTTGGGTATACAGAACAGTTGCCGGTCCTGACCCTTTGGTCAAGATAGGACCATGGGACTAGTTGTAGACCATGTGTCATTTCTAGGTCAGAGTGGAAAATGTCCAGCATGGGGCCTCCCAGAACTCATCTTCCTCCCTCTGGCACAGTGTCTGGCACTATTCAGATGGTATCTTTTTAAATTTTTTTTCACTTTGAGAGAGAGAGAGAGAGAGAGAGAGAGAGAGAGAGAGAGAGAGAGAGAGAATGGGAGAGAGAGAATGGGAGAGAGGGGCAGAGGGAGACAGAGAATCCCAAGCAGGCTCCATATTCAGTGTGGAGCCCAACGCCGGGCTCAGTCCCATGACCCAGGGATCACAACCTGAGCCAAAAGCAAGAATCGGATGGTTAACCAACTGAGCCACCCAGGCACCCCTCAGATAGTATCTTCTATTCAGCAATGATAAAAAGAGCCTCCCTACCAACTAGTGATAGACAAGTAACTGAAACAAGATTTTTGTACTTGTTGTGTTTAGCTCCCAAGGCTTAGGGGAGTTTGTCACCACAACAGAATTTAGCACATCCTGACCATCCCGTTAAAGGAGGGAGTAAACAGTTTTCCCTTCACTTCCATCTTATGTTCCTATCATCCTCCAAAAAGTGGGGGCTCAAAGAAGTATTTTAAGAGACTGAGGATAGCAGCAAAAAAATGAGAATGGCCTCTTTTCCCTGTTGAATATCTGCTTATGTAACAGATTTGATACCTATCTGACCCAGAGAAAAATGAATGAAAGGGAGACAGCAAGACAGAGAGAGGAGCAGAAGTTCGGGTAACTAAACATTCACTGTGATACCAGGAATATTAGAGGTTCCTGTGGGTTGAAAGGAAAGACCTTCCAAGTTACCTGGGCTAACTGCAGCTAAATGCAGATCATCGAGACCACTGAATAAGCAAATGTTCACCTGGGACATGTGATGCCAGCCTTCCGTGTACACAGGCTGTCCCAGTTTCTAGAATGGATTCTTTGGGGTCTCTCCCTTATCACCAAAATAACTTCATTTGGCTGAGCAGGATGGTAAGCAACAGTCAGATAGGAGATATGTGTCCATTTATTAATCTTGATCCTCTTCCCGACGTGCTGGAAGATCAAAGGAATGCTGAAGAAGGCCCTGCCTCTCCCTCGCAGATCCCTCCACCATGGTCAGTCCAGGAAATGGGACTAGCAAATTCAGTAAGACTGTACTAGACTTTAATAACAAAGTGGCCAAAAAGCTACAGGAAAACATCTTTGATACCATTCTAAGAAAGGAAAGTTGGACAAAAATGGTTAAAAGCAGCGACAAGAGAAAGGAAAATTGCTTCATGCTTGTACTTCAGTGAGTTTGGAATGTTCACTAAAATAATTACATATTTAGCTAAAAATAATGATTAATTTTTTCTAAAGCACTCAAGAACTCATACATCCAAATGAGTACTGTCATTCAAAGTAATCTCCAAGGCTACAACTCTTCACCTGGTAATGTTGCCATTGCTCAAAACACTTTTGAAATTGCCTTCAGAGTCAGTTTATGAACCAAAGAATAAAATGTCTCTTTATAGCCAGAGCTCAGCCTTCCTTGGATTACTTCTTTACTTGCCCTCTCTCCCTCTCTTCTGACTTTATGCAGCCTAACTCCACACTTCCCCCTCCCATTCTATCAAATAAGGTAAGCGAATTTCATTCTTGCTCTAGAAGGGTCCTAGGTTGAACAGGGATATAAAGGTTTGGGGAGATGAAGCAAGGAAGCAAAGGGAGTTTTATGAGGAGGAGCCCATTTGGATTTTGTCCACTGGAAAGCAGTAAATTGCTAACAAGGGCATTGCTGACTGACCGTCACAAATGATATCCCCAAAAGTTTAATTCCTCTGATTTTAAAAAAGCATTCAGGGCCATAAAACAAGTCTCAATAAATTTAAAAGGATTCAAATCATACAAAGTATGTTCCATGACCACAATGGAATTAAATTACAAATCAATAACAGAAAGATCTATGAAAAATATCCCACAAACATTTGGATACTAAATAACACAGTTCTAAACAACCCATGGGCCAAATAAGAAAAGAGAAATCAGAAAGAATTTTGAACAGAATGAAAATGAAAACACAACATACCAGAATTTGTGGGATGCTGCTAATATAGTACTCAAGGGGATATTTATAACACTAAACATACACCTATATTAGTAAAAAAGAAAAGTCACAAATCCATGACCTCAGTTTCAAATTTAATAAACTAAAAAGAAATGAGAAAATTAAGCCAAAGTAAGCAAAAGAAAGGAAATGATAAAGGTCAAACAGCCATCAATGAAATAGGAAACAGGAAAACAATAGGAAAAAAAAGCAATGAAACCAAAAGCTAGTTCAATGAAAAAAAAAAGTCAGTAACATCATAAACCTCTAGCAACACTAATCAGGAAAAAAAAGAGAGAGGAAGCACTAACTGATATATTGGTTATGAGACGTGACATCATTACAGATTATATAGATACTAAAAGGATAATAAGAATATGTAATTATATGCCTATAAATTCAACAAGTTAGATAAAATGGACAAATATCTTGAAAGACACAATGAATCTCACTCAAAAGTAAATGAGTAGAGTATAATTCAATAAAATAAGGCAATACATTATGTAGCCTGAATAGATCTATTTCTATTAAAGAAATTGAATTTGTACTTGAAAACCCTCCCCCAAAGAAAATTCCAGGCTCAGATAGCTCCACTGGTAAATTCTAACAAATACTGAAGAAATAAATAACATCAATTCTAAAACAAATTTCCTCGAAAAAATTACAGAGGAGGAAATACTTCTCAATTCAGGCTATAAGGCTAATGTTATCCCAATACCCCAAACAAAACATCGCTAGGAAAGAAAACAACAGACCAATATCCTTATGAACATAGGCGCTACATTTCTAAACAAACTTGTAACAAATCAACAAATATATAGAAAGGATAAGACATTATGACCAAGGAGAATTTATTCATGGAATGCAATGTTGACATAATATTCAAAAATCAACCAATGCAACTCACCTTATGAACAAGCTAAACACACAAACAAAAAACAGGTGATCATCATCACTATGATGGAAACAAAAGGGAAGGAAGAATCAAGGATGAATCCTAGGATTTGGGCCTTAAAAAAAACATATATCACAGAAAACTCCACTGGGACAAAAGAAATACCAGTCATTTAGGTTTGATATTCAAGAGATCATTTGAAGATTTTCCTAATAGTTTCAGTAGAAGGATGGGGATAATAGGGCTGATGAGTAAAGGGAGGAGGGGGTAAGTATCACCAAGTAAGAGGTCACTGTTATTTTTGAGCAATCCCCAACCTCAACCACAACCTTTGACAGGAGAAGAGAAATATTTTTCCCCACTTCCTATCTGAATATAAAGTGCAACAGATAAAATATTCTGAGTTTTGAGCCAGTATAAATTCAGTCTTGGTCCTACATAAACCCCAGCTATACTTAAAAAGAGCTTACTGAAAAATATGCTAAAGAAAGTCTTAGCCACAAATTGTCTTTCAGAACCTAGAGATTAGGGAAAAGGAAAATGTGGTGGTAAAGCACTAGAACCTAACTGACAAATTTAGAAACAAATAAATTAACAATAGATGGCACCCACCCAAGGGTCTGACGGAACTCAAGGATGGAACTGTGAAGCTGTTGGCCTCACAGTTGCAAATGGTCACATGCCACCAGTGTGGCAGATTGCCAGAGTGACTTCTCTCCATGACAAGGGCTGCAGGGAGTGCAGGACAGGTCTCTTACTCTCTGAGGGGAAGGAGGGTGGCCCAGTGGAATGAGCAACAGCTAGAGATTGGGAGAACCCCTCTGTTATCTGTTCTGCCCCTCCTGAGACTGTACTAACCTGGTGTCTCATTTTCAACCGCAAAATGGGAATAAAACCCACCCTGCCTACTTTATAAAATTGTTGGGAAGTTGAGAGGAAGTAACAGAGATTATTGTGCTTCATGTTTAAACAGAAAGCCTACATCAGTCTGTAGGATTCATGTATTAAGAAGGATAATAATAATAACAATTATTCTGTTCTACTAAATGACTGGAGAAAAGAGGGTGAATCTCCAGTGACTGCTCTTCTGTCACAACACTGTTGGCCATTTACTTTTGTATCTCCTCTCCCTTGATTTTCATTACTTTGAATTTATCACCTTCCACCCAGGCTACCATTTTCAGTTGCCTTTTTGACATCTGTGTGTCCTGTCTGGGCCTCAATCCCCATCAGTTTCAAAACTCATCAGGTTCGTTCCCAGTGCTGTGTGTTCACTGTGATCCTTGTTTCTGCTAATGGTATGGCAATCTTACCCATTACCCAAGCCTTGAGACCTGCTTTTCTCCTCCACTAAACTCCCAAGTGTGCACACAGACACACACATGCTGAAACTTTTGCTAACTCTTGTCAGTTCTCTATCACGATGCCTCTGGAATCCATACCTCCATTTTATTCCTCACAGGGCTAATTAATGGTGCTCCTGTTATCTCAGGCACTCTCTAAGAACTTATGGAGGGTCTTCCATGTGCCAGGTATCATGAAAGATGCTAGGATGTGACGGGGAATAAGACATGAGTCTCGCTCAAAAGTTTCTAAGGGTCAAGTGCTGTTGATGGAGGCTTTCTATAAAAAGGAGACCGTCATGTGGCAAGTGTAAGGACCGAGGTAACAAGAGGGTACTGATAATAACAGAGATGGGGTATCTGTGAGAGATGAGGTATCTACTCCAGCCCAAGGTGGTAAGCAGAAGTCTTAGAAGTTAGAGCTTAGAAGTTAGAAGTCTAACTTAGAAGTTAGAAGTTAGTAGTCTAACTTAGAAGTCTGAGCTAACTCTTCAAAGTGGAGGCTGTAGGGCCACAGGCATGCAGAGGAGACAGGAAGATGTGTAGGATGGAAAGAATTCCAGTCAGAAGCTGCAAAAAATATCCAGGATAAGCATCTCAGGATAGTTGAAATACAATTTGTGAAGGAAGAGGCAAGACAGAAGTCTCAAGTGGGAGGCAGGAGCCGGATGTTTACAGGGCTGATAAAAACTATGGTATAGCACTTTCACTTTCGGATGAAGGGAGAGGTACTGTGCGTGGACGTGACATGAACTTTTTTTTTTTTTTTTTTAGCAAAATCACCCTGTCAGAGCCAAGCCCTACATCTCAAGTCCTGGAATCTTGCCCCAAATGCTCAGAGCATGTCACCCACCCAGTGCATGTGAGCCCACTGAATGCCCCTCCACACTGTTGCCACCCAAACACCGGGCCTCCCTCTCAGGCTGCAGATCAGTCCTGAAGGCCAAGCTGCACCTCACCCCAGGCAGGCTGTCAGGACCTCTTGCCTTGGCTAACATGAAGCCATATGACTCTACCTTCCTCAGTTGGCCCCTACAATGGTTCATCTTCTTTTCCCTCATTTCCAAGTAGCTGGGTGTTTCTTCTCCCCTGATCCAACTTCTGGCACTCACATTTCTCCCAAATCCTTGCCCTATGTTCTCTGGAATCTCCATTCCTTAAATTCCCTTACGCCCCCAACTTCACCATATGTCCCTTTACCACCTTAATCTTGACGTGCCTGCTCTGAGAATCCTACTTCTCCTGTAGCCAACTCAGGTGGCTTCTCATTCACCCAACACCCCATGCCACTCAGGATCACCAGCCAGGCCCAAAACCCCGAAACCAGCAACTCCCAGACCATCATTCCACCCTCCTACATAATCCAACCCGGCTCCCTTCCCTGTGGCAGCTAGGCCGTTGTCCTCAGCTTGGTCATCTACTACCCTCATGGACATTGTGCTTCATTCACTGAAATCTGCAGTGCCTCCCCCAAGTCAGCCACCATCCTGACTGGCCCCAAACTCAACTCCTGAGTAGTTCTCTGACTTTCTAACCCCGGCCCCAAGAACTTCTCTATCCAGTTTCTAATCTCCACCAGAAACTCTTTTATCCCCGAAGAGTGTACTCTATAATCCTACAACGTGCCATCCGTCCAGCTCCTCACTCAGAGACTCTCATTATACCAGCTCCTCCCCCTCACAGAGGTCTCCAGTCCACTGACCTCACTAGTCTCAACTCCTCCCCACTCCCTGTGTGTCTTATACTCCATACTCCATTACTTGAATCACTCCTTGGCTGACATGCTATACTGAGTCTTTGTAGAACCAATTCAGTTAGCACGTACATTACCAGAAACCCATGCCCTGTGCTAAATGGGGTATCCGTGTACAATCAAAAGACTCCTAACCAGTATCTTCCTATTCTAATATTCCATCCACTCTAAGACATTTAGTACCTCCTTTCCTAAATCATTTGCCTAAGGCTGAGCTCTGATTACTCTACTACTCTGCTCACAAATTGTCAAGTGACACCCAGTGGCTAGCAAAGTAACTTTACCCATCTGAGACTCCTATTCCAGAACCTCCCCAACCCACCCCACTTCTCTCGTCTTATCCTCCTCTGCTCCTGCCCATTTTTAGTACCCTCTGGTCACCCTGATCTCACTTCCCACCCATGTCTCCAGCACCTCATACTCTTCTCTTCTTCCAAAGGCAAGGGTGTGTGTGTGTGTGTGTGTGTCCCTGTCCTGAATTATTGTTGTAAAGCCTACTCAGTGCCATGCCTCCCCAGAGTCTTCCCAGCTTTTCCTGGAAGAACCCAGAGATACCACAAAGTGCCTGCAACACACGGCGTGGCCAGTGCCTTTTCTGCGGTCCTGCTCAAGTCCTGCCCACAGTGTTGGCCACATGTACCAGGTGCTGACACCTTCCCTAGTGACAGAGCCATTTCCCATGTGTAATCTCATCCCAAGACTCCCTTTGCCTGTACCACTCTGAACTGCTTCCTCAGCTTCCCTTCTTCCAATATACCCCAGGAAACCATGATCCAAATTTGTAATTCTAAAAGACAGACTTTGGGTTTTCCCAATATTTCAAAGATGGTTTGTGTGAAATACACATTTCAGTTGTTTTTTTTTTTTTTTTAAGTAGGTTCCATGCCCAATGTGGAGCTTGACATAGGACTTGAACTCAAGACCTTGAGATCAAGACCTGAGCTGAGATCAAGAGTGAGATGCTTGGGGCACCTGGGTGGCTTAGTTGGTTAAGCGTCCGACTTCGGCTCAGGTCATGATCTCATGGTCCGTGAGTTCAAGCCCTGTGTCAGGCTCTGTGCTGGCAGCTCAGAGCCTGGAGCCTGCTTCAGATTCTGTGTCTCCCTCTCTCTCTCTCTCCCTACTCCTCCCCCACTCACTCTGTCTCTCAAATGTTAACAAAAATTAAAAAAAAAAAAGATTTGATGCTTAACCAACTGAGTCACCCAGGCGCTCCTCAGTTTCTGCTTGCAATCTCTCTTCGTAAGAATCAGTTTTAAGACTGTGGAGACTGGCTGGCAGAGAAAATATCTACACAAAGTGTTTTTTCTCTGAGCCCTTCCTCCTCCCCTGCTCCCCATCTCTTTACCATATCTCCCCTGGAGCTGATCACAGACCCAGTCAACAAAGGGCTTTCTTTTCATGGTGAGTGAAGTTTTCTGTGAAGTTTGGTAGAAAACTCTAGTCAGTAATCCAAAGGCCAGGCTTCACCACTGGTGACCTGGAGAGGGCCACTTGGCTTGTCTGAATGGCATGCTTCAGCTGCCTCATCTAGAGCAGAGCTGTTGTGAGTACCACCCAAGATGATACAGCTAAAATAATGCGGTAAATCAAATGTTACAGACATGCAACGCTCTCAAAGGCAGAGATCTTGGTGTCTAAATTAATTAACTTTCTACACCTCAGTTTCTCCATCTGTAAAATGAGCTAATAAGGATCATCTGATAAAGCTACTTTGAGAATTAAATGTTGTATAGAGGATGACTAATAGTGTATTTGTAACTAGAAGGCAGTCATAAATTCTTGATATGGTATGATGGTAGTGGTATTATTCCAAGAAACAAGATAAAGAAGATATCTTTATTATACACCTGAAATTAATATAACACTATATGTTAATGGTACTGGAATTAAAATTAAAAACTTACTAAAAAATGAGGCTGTCCCCATCTTGAAACCTGAAGGAATTAGCCTGCTTATACAAAAGGCCAGCTGGATCTTCGCTGACTTGCTGATCTCACCCAAAAGAAACAAAATACCAATTAGCACTAGAAATCATCCAAAGGGAGACTTCCTGTTACTTAGAAAACATTTGAAGATTTTCTAGTAAAGGGGTTTTAAAATTCATCTATATTATAATATTATCCAATATCCATAAAACATCATTATATGTAACAGCATATATAATTTGAATGTTTCTGAATCTCTTTAAGGCATTACAAAAATTCTATTGCTATAAAAAATATATTTGCAATGTTGGTATATTATACAGACATACTTTTATAACATCAGTATAATTGTTCCGGGCCAAGTTTAACTCCTTTTTTGTCTGGTATATTTTTGTACAAGATTTAATTTGGGGATAAACAGTCCAATATAAGCAGAGTAGAAAAGGCACCACGTGGTAATTTCATCTTTTCAGCACATTGTGTCTGGCCATACATTTTTAATATGATAAAATTGGCTTGTTCTGTAATATTTTGATCGGAGATTTATGCATACTGTTGCCACATTCTTTAAACAGATGTGCAGTAAATTTGATGAAAAAAACAAATCTCTTCCTCCTGAAACTAGGGCACTTGCTCATTTAAATAATAGAGAACAACAGTCACTGTGGATGTTTCAGAAACACAGGATGTTCTACAAAGTAAAAGGCCTCAAAATGTGCGGTCACAGTTTTATTCCCAATGCCCTGCAGGTCTTCAAAACCTCCAGCTGACTTACCGCTCTATTTCCTGCAGTGGTCACTCCTACCCGTACTGTCTCAGGGTCAGCAGCAACACAAAACACCAGGAAGCAAGATGACTGGCCCTCTTAGCAACTGCAGCCCCATAGAGGGGGGTTAAACTGATCATGTTAAGGGCCTGATCGAGGCTGCACAGAAAAATGGGAAGGGCCCCGGCTTTGGAATTAGACATCTAGGGTTCTGATCCCAGTTCTAGAACTGTCTATGGAACTCTGTTCTCCTTCAGTTTCCTCACCTGTCAAATGGAGATAACAGACCCTATTTTGCATGAAGGCTCTGAGGGTTTGATGCAATCAGCCATAATGCCTATGGCACACAATAGATTCTCTGTGAATTATAGTCCGTTTAAGTTACATTTTATCATTCTAATCATTATTTTGCTAGTAGGTATCCTTGATCTTAGATGAGCCTTAAGAGATAGGGTGAAAGGATCTTTATAAATCCCCAGCAGCTAGTACAAACAACAGCCACTACCACCACACTATGCCCATTCCTTAACAGCAACAGATCTTAATATGCAGAATAACAATTACACTAAAAGCCTCCCCAAACTTACCTTCGTCATGAACTTTTCTTTCAAGTTACGGTTATAAGTGGCCTTTGCACACCATTCTGAACCATCTTCCTAATTCCAGAAACCATACACTCCAAAACACCTGAACTAATTTGCATATTCTGTGTGATGTTTTTATTCAATGCTCTATCTATATTAATCCACAACTAATCCCAAACCTCATTTAAATGAGTTGTTTCCAACTCCTCCCCAACTGAGGCTTCTACTAAATTATTTTTGCCAGTATCCAAAGGGACTGATTTGAGTTCTTTCTCCTCGGTGAAGATGCTAATGAACACCGATAGTCAAATGCCAAAACACCAAAGGGAAAACCAGGGGGTTTGGACGATCTGCTAAACATAAATAATTAAATATAAACTATATTTTAATTTCACACATTACTTGGCCTTAGCCAACTTTATATTTGGAGTCCCTCTGTCAATCAAACCCTCCTTTATCTAACATCTCCCTCCAGCGACCGCTCCATTTCTCTGCTTTTCTAACCAGAACTCCAGAGTTGTCTGTCTTCATCATTTTCACTTGTCCCCTCCCTTTATCTCTCAAACCCACTTCAATCAGCTTGCCCTATAAATGCTTCACTGAAAATGCTTTTGTCCTAGTCCGTATTGACAAATTCGGTGGTTAGATTATTGTTTTTCTTTTCATTTAGAATTTCTTAGGCAATATTTACACATAGGAAAAGTATAAATAATTCAATGATTATCTGTGTACCTACCACCCAACTTAAGAAAGCAAAATATTACCAATATTTCTGAATGTCTCCTGTGTATCCCTCCTGAATCACTTTCTCTTCCTCCACTCTTAAAATAACTAGTATCCTAAATTTCTTACATTTCATTTATGTCTTTGTACTTTTACTATGTAGGTTCCTCTAAGCAATGTTCGTTTTGCATACTTTAAACTTTATACACGGTATTCAACTGCTCACATTCCCCAACTTTTATCCTCACTACTGTGTTTGTGGGATTCATCCACATGACTCTAGCTCATTCATTTTTCAGCAGAATAAAATTCCACTGTGCAAACACAGCACAGTGTGTTTACTCATTCCCCTGTTGATAGACATTTGGGAATGTTTCCAATATTTTGCTAAAAATAAACAACAGTGCTTCTATGGGCATGCTTGTATTGACCCCAATACTCAATTCTCATTGCTCTCCTTATTTGACCTCCCAGAGACGTCTGATGCGGCAATCACTCCCTCCCTTGAAATGGACTTTTAACATAACTTGACTTTTAACTCAACGCCACACTCTTGTTTTCTCCCAACATCACTGCTGATTCTCAGTATCCTTTGCTGGCTCTTCCTCTTTCCAACCTCTAAAGGCTGAGGTGCCCCAGACTGAGGCTCTGTCACTCCTCCTCCTTTCTTCCTTTTCACCCTCTATATCTCATCCACTTCTATGGTTTTAAGTCCCATTTCTGGATGATGATTCCAAAATGTATACCATTAGCTCTGTCCTGCCCCTCGACCTTTAGGCTTCTTTTTCCAAGTTCCTATTTGATATCTCCCTGGGATATCTAAATTTAACATATCCAGTATTGATGGATTCCCACAGTTGTCTCCCAAGAGCTTTTTTCCATCTGTGTTCTCTCCCTTTCACTGAATCAAATCATTCGATCAGTTGTTCCGAGAGAGCAGGGAGAAAAGCTCTCCACTTTTCATATTGTGCACCACTTCAAACACTTCAAGTCCATCCAAATACGCCACAGGATCTACCTCCAAAATATATTTCAAAAGGAAGCAGTTCTATCGCTGCCACCTCTACCAGCCACCAAACTATCTCACCCAGAGTTATGCAAAAGCTTCCTGGTCTGCCTACTTTCACTCTGGTCTCCCTGCAAGCCACAAAGCAGCCAGAGACCTTTAAGAAAAGTATTTACATAGAACTATCACATTTATATGGAACATACTTATATTGGGACTCCCCAGTGACTGCCCAGAATCCAATGAATGGGAAGCTACAGATGATCCAGCCCCCTAATTTCTTAGCTTCCTAATCTCTAACCACTTCCCTTTGCTCATTAGGCTCCAGCACAATGGCCTCTTTGCTGTTCTTTAAACATACTTAACACTCAATACCTCAGGCCCTTTGCATTTGCTATTCCTTCTGCCTGGTTGCTCTTCCTCCCCCTAGATTGGCATAACTCGGTTTCTCATGTCATCCACATCTCTGCGCAAATGTCTCCTTCATTCACCATCTTATGGAATGTTTCTCCTCCAATACTCCCTATTCCCTTATTCACATCACTCTCGTCAATATGGTCTACATTCCTTTGGAATTCCAGGTGCCCTGACTTTGCACTTCACATGTTTGGGAACTGAGGTCAAAGCAGAATTTTTCAATATTTCTGTTTGACGGTTACATTACTATGATTCTTCTCCTGGGTAAAAAGAAATGCCTGACAAGCCTGAAGGAATGTGCTAAGGGATACATTTTTACTCTGTTTTCAGGTCGCTTAAACTACTGTTGCCTGACCCAAGATTCCCTAGAATATTGGCATAGACAAAAACCGCCAAGTCTGTCAGCTGAAACTTGCCTCAGACTTTCATGGAATCATCATGGAGATCTGGCAACACAGAGCTCTCTTGTGGGAGCTGCAGGGATGAATTTATTTAAGTACTAAATACCCATAGGGCACAATGCACCACCATCACCCTATTCTAGAACACAAAAGTGTGAGGCCTGGCCTGTACCCACCTATGTGTCTCAGAGGCCCACCCTGAGGCAAATGATGTACTGTGGTATCTGAGAAGTGACATGCTGGGTGCAAGCAACAAGACATGTGCTACAGAAGCTCAGAGGGAGGTGGCCAGCGAATAACAACAGCCAGCATTTGCTGAACAATTAGTGTGCAAGGCTCAGACTGAAACCATTTACCTATATTATTTTGGTTCAGCTTAAAAATAATCCTTGGAAATAGACATTACTATTATCACCATTGTGCAGACAGAAAAACTGAGGTCCAACATCACACCATTGGAAGGACCTGGGTCTGTTCCATTGCAACATCTGAGTTCCTCACCCCTATGCCTGCACTGAGAGGTGAGTGCAATGTCACTCCCTGGGGGTTCTGCCCTCGAAGCCCTCAGGGTCTACCTCAGTCACAGCAGAGCTTAGAAGATGAGAGAACTAGAATGCATTCTATTCACATTCATTTAGTGTCAGCATTGTGCCACAAACTGGAGGAATAACGACAGACAGGTCAAGCCACCATCCCCATGGACATCAAAGCTGAGTCAGGACACAGACACCACTCAAGGTTGTGTCGTGGGGTTAGATAGATCACCCAGGTTGGAGCCCAGGCTTTTCCACTTACAGAGTGGCTTAGACAAGTTGGCTCACCTCTCTATGCTTCAATCTCCTACACTAGAAGATGTTGCCTTGTTCTTGCATTCATTTAGCAAATCATTTTTTGAGTACATATTATTTGTTCTAGCTGTTGGGATAAAGAACTGAGAAAGACCAACAAAGTCCAGCCTTCATGGATCCTTCAGTCTAGAAAAAGATCAGAATCTACCCTACCCCATAGGTTTTTATAAACATAAAAGGATATAGTAAGCATTTAATATATGTTAGCTATTAATACATTTTCAACACATTCATATATTCAACAAATGTTTACTGACTGCCTCTAATGTGCCAGGCACTGGTTTCAGTACTGAGGATATAAAAGTGACCAAAACAAATGAAGTCCCTTGCCTCCAAAGAGTTTGCACTCTGGGTGGAAGAGACAGAAAATGAACATGATAAACACATGATACTGTGTTGGGTAAGAACCATGAAGAAATATAAAACAAAGTAATCAACCAAAGGATGACAGGGGCCAGGGGAATAACATGGGAGAGGAAACAGGGCAGTGAAGGCCTCTCAGAGGAGATGTCACTTGAACAAAGGCATCTGGGAGGAAAAAAAGACAGACATGCTGTTATCTGAAAGGAGAGCATCCCTCTAAGCCCTCTATGAGAGCAGAAAGAAGGGCCCAGATGCAGGAATGTGCCATCCATGTTTAAAGAACATCAAGGAGGCTGGAATGTTTGGAACACAGGAACAGGAGGAGAGAGACAGAGGCTGTTCACTCATGTAGGACCAGGTGGAAACATGATGAGAACCCAGTGACATGGCCTGGTATCAATTTGGAGGGTGCTTCGGGATGAAATTAACATCTAAATTAGTGAATCCTGAGGAAGCACATTGCCCTCCATAACATGGGTGGGCCTCATCCAATCAGTTGAAAGCCTGACTGGAACAGAGTCCAGCGTCCACAAGCAAGAATGAATTCTCCAGCAGACTGCCCTCAGACTTCTATTGTTCTTCCTGGGTCTCTAGACTACAGGCTTTCCGACTAGAACCTGTCAGCCTCTACCATCTTGCGGGCCATACCTTAAAATGAATTTCCTTCTACACAGAGACACATCCTATTGGTTCTGTTTCTCTGGAGAATCCTATTACATGTGGGAAGCACTGAGAGTTGTGAGTAGAAAAAATTACACAACTTAATTCATCCTTTTTGTCTAGCTTCCATGTAGAAGACACATTGTAGTGAGGCAGATACGGAGGCAAGGAGACCAGGTCAAACGGAGCTTAGTAATCACGATGAGAAATGACAGTGGTCTGCACTGGAGTGGTAGAGGTGGATGTGGTGGGAAGTAATCGAACTTGGGATAGATTTTGAAGGTAGTGCTGACAGGATTTGCTGATGGAATAATTATTATAATCACCGTAGAAATAAATTATGACAGAATGTAGTAAGAGCCATAATTAAGGGACACGTAAGGTCATGTGGGATCAAAGATTAAGGAGAAATCAGTTCCTCCAGGAAGGTGAGGGTTCCCAGTTAGAAGAGCACAGAGATATACTGATGTGACCTCTGGGTTGAGCTTTGAAGAGCAAGTCCCACGTACAAGGTGGGGCAAAAGGACATTCCAGGCTGACAGAGAGACATACCCAGAAGTAGGTAAGAAAACACAGGGCACATCCAGGGAAGGTCCAAGTAACCTCGTGAGACCTGAGCAGCGGTCCTAAGGGGGAAATGCCTGGAAAGGAGTTTGAAAGGAGATCAGGAAAGTAGACATGGGTGTCAGCAGGTGCTTTATCCTATTCTATTCAGATGATGGTACATGAAAATATGCATTTGAATGGGTTGGTAATGGACTTCTGGGGCCTGCCAGGCCAAAGGAAGAGACTGAGACGCATCTCCAACCCCAGCTAAAGTGGCCAGCGAACCTGAGCAGCTCACACGACCTAGGTCCCGGAAGCAAGACCAGTGCTTTCAGAATCACATCCATGGGAGCAGATGTATATTCATTATCTAATGCCAAAGAAAAAGTTATTTCATTCTAAGATGAGAAAAGCAGTTGGGGTATTCATTCCTACAGCTTAAATTTGCCCTCGGTGCCTGCTAAACACATTTTTTACAATCTGGCAGTGATCTTTGCCTATTAAGCATCTCTGGCCACAGAGAAGGGATATTGATTTATTTTATTTTTACGGCCAGAGATATTTATTCCTATTTGCACCCATGCTTCTTTATCCCAGCTTTAAAAATATCTATGGTGGTGGTAGATCCTGGAGCTGATGATTCATACTTTCGGGACATTTTGAGGAAGAGACACTGAAGGTGAATGGATGTTCACCATGACTTCTTCCTGGAGCTATAGCAGGTATGCAGTCTTTCCTGGTTTGGCTAGACAATGTTGAAAAGGACTCAAAATCAGTGCATAAAGAAGGGTCCATGGATTCCAGCCAGTTATCTCATTCCCCTAGATCCCACTATATGCCAACTGCTGTGCTCAGAGCTGATGGTGTAGAGATGGAGGTAGGCAGAGCCTTTGGCCACAAAGACTTTACAGTGGGAGTCAGATGTGCCGATAAAGCAAACCATTATGACAGAAGATGGGCATTGCTTTAATGAATGTGTGAACACTGGTAAGGGCACCCCAAAGAAAGAGCACTCAGATCATCCCAGGGAGGTGATGGATAGGCTCACCGGGAGGTGACCTGCAGCTGGGATGTGAGGAATGCAGCCACCAGGCAGACAGGAAAAGGGCATTCCTCACAGAGGCAATAGCGGTAGAGCAAAGGACTCTTCCAATATAGTCTAACAAGAAAATTCTAGCAGTCCCTCTGCTCAGTCAAACTTTACCAAGGACAAAAGTTCAGCAGCTCATTTCACACTGGCTACTCTGCAAAAACGTTAGGATGCTGGTTTTGTAAAGAAATACATGGCAAGCACTTTGTATTTCCAGTTTTAATCAAAGTGTCTCCAAAACTGTCTTGAATTCTACAAGCGCTGGGTTTGTGGCTATCCTCCTGCGTGTTGCTCTCACTGGGATCAGAAATGACTTCAATGGCACCAGCAGAGTGGGGCAGGTCTAGGGAAGCCATTGGCTACCCCAGTGATACACAAAACCACAGGCAGGAGAGAAGGTAAAAAGAGAAAGGATGAAAAGAAGCATAACAGGGGAAAGACAAATGAGGAGGAAGATGGGCCAAGCAAAGAGAGGATCGGCATCATTTGAGACCTGGGAAAAAGCCTCACCAACAACTGCCTCACAGGTTACCACCCAGGACCTGAATCGACTGTAGCATGGCTCACTAACAGCAATCCCCAGGGAACCACCTCATCAGATCATCCTCAGGGGTCCTCAAGGTTGAGACAAAGGGTGGGAGCTAAGAGCTGGCCAGAGGAAGATGCCCACTGCTACCCCAAGGCTCCTCCATTCAGAGGCACCGGGCCTCCAGTCTGAGAGCTCCCCAAAAGCCTACACAAATGTCTTACAACTAAAAAAAACAAAAAGGAAGTAGCTCCAAATACAAAAAACTAAAATTAAACGTTTAATTGAATGTCTACACGATGTAATACTATGTCAACTTCATTAATTGTTCCATTTAGTATTCATCAAAAAAGTCATTATATTAGAAAATCATTTAAGATCTCTCATCCCATGAGAATTCTTGAATATGAATGTAATTTCTAAAAATCACTCATCATAAATAATTTTAAAAAGCAAAATTAGAAAATAATTTTAAATTTAATAGCAAAGAAAAAGAGATAAATTTACTGGGGATATGGAGGCATTTCATATCATATCACATCATATACTTGAGATGTTTGATAAGATCTAGGGTGAGGCTTCAAATGTAAGAGGGCCCAGGGCCTACAAAATTCTTACAAGAGACCTTCTTCCAGAGTCTTTCTTGATCATTTTCTGGGGCTTCCTGATCAGCATCTTTCACCAAGACAACAAAAAACTATCTTGAACCACTTTTGAGTGATTCAGAATGTCCTCTGGTAATAAATAATGCTCCCTTGAAGCTATGTTTGATGACGCTGTCAGTGTAGGCTCAGATTCTTGGAATGTTTTCTGGAATTCCCAATAAGTAACAGAATGCCTTTCCAAGATGTCACTTTTCCTGGGGGGGGGGGGGGGGGAGGGGGGAGATTTACTTGACAAGTAAGTAATTTGGTGAATGCCTATCACAGTGCTTAGCACACAGTGCTTAATAAATATTTATCTAACGGGCAAAAACTCCTTCTTTGACTCCACAATGCTTTATAAATCTCCACCTCCAATACAGCACATGTCTACAGTACTGCAGTGTTTGGTGTTTTTGTTTTCATCTTTTGGCACGATTGTCTCCTCCACTTCGTTGTGCACTCCAAGACCACAGGCACCATATTTCACTCACCACTGGATATCTAGCATCTAACACAGCGCATACTAGGTGTTCAAAGAGTAGTTGCTGAGTGAATGAGAGATGAAAGGCTAGAGATAATAAATCTAAAAGACGAAAGCAAGGTTTTCTCCTAAAGGGTAAGCCCGTGCTAATTCCAGTTCTAATCAGAATACTGCCTGCCAGTTTTTGAATGGTTAGTGTGCCACTGCACGCTACCTGCTTTTCAGTGAACCCCCACACGCGTATGAAGAAGGCAGTAGTGAGTTGATGAGACTGAGATTCAGAGAGGTAAAGCCAGTCGCCCGTGGTCATACACCTAGGAAGTGGCGAAGGCAGCATTTTCAGCAGTAATACTGACGTCCTCCCAAAAAACAAGCTTTTACTCTGTTCTGTATTACCATCCTGCTTGCTCTTTCCAGGAGACTCAAGATCTCTCAGATATGAAGTGGGTCAGAATTCCTGCCCAGAACAAACACATCCCAGAACAGCTGCCCACCTCGACTGTCCTGATTTCCCAGGCCCAGATTCCAGCCATACCCTTCAGGAGGGAGCCACTGCCCACTAACCCTGCAGGGAGCACAGACGGAGCAGCCCTCTGGGGGCCACACACTGTGTGGGAGAGTAAGGTGAAAGCCCTCTGGGGGCCACACACTGTGTGGGAGAGGGCACTGGCTCAGGACAGGAAGCTAGGGCTCGGGGCTCTACCGCGAAGTGGCTGTGTGACCCCAGCCAAGTCTCCTAGCTTTTTCCTGGACCATTTCCACAGCCTCCTCATGCTAATGTCCTCCCTGTCTAAAGGCCCGATTCACCTCCACTTTTTTTGCATTCCAGGGGACCTGCCTCTTCTCAACTTGGTCATCATGTCATGTCTTACAGCACAGGATGAATGACCTCAGGAACTGCAGGCTTCACCAGCCTAACTGCCCAAACGGCTGTTATTCTTCCAGCCTTCTGAGAGCCCAGCTCACCGCCTGCCTCAGTTAATAGCGAGCGGGTTAGGTTCCTTCACAGGTTAATTACACATTGAGTGGAGAGCATTTCCTTTCATCAGTTCTAAATTTGCTCCCTTTTAATTTTGTCAAGTGCTGCCTCTTTCTCCGATTAGGGGAAAGGGCAAGAGGGAGCCTGCAATTGGCTTGCTGCTCCCCATTCATTACACTCACCACCTCAGAGAGTGCTCACCCCTTTCCTCTGCTCCTTTCAGAACGAAATGTTTCATCTTTCTTGGTGTGGAAGTCGCCCCTTCCCCCATATCCATCTGTTCTGCCCTTCCAAGGACCTTTTCTATTTCTGCTGTGTCCTATCCAAGATGAGGTGAGCCGCAAAGTGAAGGAGGTGGTCAAGGTGAGGAGAGAGTGCACATTTACCAGATGGAATAACAATTCCTCCCCAATTGTGCTCCGGTTCTTTCTTAATGCCAACTAATGTCTTGCTCACCTTTTGCCTTACTTTTTCCCTTTAGAAACGAAATCCAATAGTGTATTCAAGATAACTAGTAGTAGATCCTTTTTATCCAAAAGGGTGATAGTAATTTAAGACTGAAACGCAGTTTAAATTTCTCTCTCCAGTGGTACCTGAGACCTTCATTACTTTCTCCTTTGTCAATACATAACGTCATCTTCCCAAGAAAGAGAGAAGTTTGTTCTTTGAAGTAACACACCATACCACCCTCAGGCCCAGGGATACCAGCCCCAGAAGGCATCTGTGCACTTGGCAAGAATCCCTATATTTGGATCTGTATGTGGCATTTAAGGCCATCTAGCAGGACCCCTCATTAGGGCTACCAAGCCCAAAAACGTTAGTAGGTTGTCCCAAGTCTCACATTCTCCACTGGACTATTTAAATATTTCTTGAGCACTTACTATAAGCAGACACCGTCATGGGCATTGAAAACACAGGGATGGATAAGACAGGTCTAAAGATAACAGCTACCAGTTTCTGGGAATTTGCCAGGCATTCTATGAATCACTTCGTATGAGATCTCATGTCATCCTACCCACAACTATGGGAAGAACACGGCTATTCTCATACTCATTTTTCATGTCAGGACACTGAGGCTTAGCAAGGTTACAAGCTTTGTCCTAGGTCCCACAGCCAGTAAGCTGTGGAGCCAGGAGTCAAACCAGCAGGGCATGACATCAGATTGCAGTGGCGATCACCCTCCCTCCTGACCCTGCCCTGCAGGCTCAGCCTAGTATCTGGCATCCCGCTGAAGCCTTCCTTTAAAGCTGGGCTGGGAGTTTTTCTCTCACTATGGGATACCAATTATTTCTTCCAGCTCTCATCACTCCACCATGTCTCAGCCCATCACTGGCCAAAATCCCACATTGACATCTGAGCCCTGAATTATACCCAGAGGTCTGGGGCTTCATAAGTGACACCAGTAGTTCTGAGGTTGAAAGCTATGGATTCAAAACCCCACCTTAGCCTGACTCACAATGCTATTCCCAAATTAAATGCTAGAACCCAGAGCAGGGAGTATCAGGGATACTGAAAGTGGGTGCTCACCAGCCCTGCTCCTGAAAGGAGCTTCTGCTGGGCTGCCAGAGGCCCCTGAGAGAGGAGCAATGTTCATACGTGCACATATGGGTTCTGGATGATGATGATGAGAATAGCTAAAACCCAATGAGCACTCACTACAGACCAGGAACCATGCCAAGTGCTGCACCCACATTACCTCATTTAGGTACTATTACCTTCTTTAACAGAAAAGGCTGAGACACAGAAAGGTTAATTAACTTGCCCAAGGTTGCACAGCCAGGCAGGATTCACACCTGGGCTGTCTGATTCCAAGAGAGGAATTAAGAGGGAAAGTCTCAACGATGCTTAAAGAAAAAGAAATTCACAAATGACCCATGGAGGTCAGAGGCTCATCGACACAGGTTCCTGGCTCTCCTACACAGAACTAGCATATGGATTTTCTCTCCTGAGCTCAGGCCAGCCATGTGACTGGAATCCAGGAGCATAAAGAGAAGCCTCTGCCCTTCCCCAGTAGCTCTGTCTGCTTAAAGCTGCGGCTGTTTATTACTGACTTCTCTTGATCTAATGGGAGTTGAAATTTCCATTAATTAAGAATATAAATAAATAAATGGGTAGGAAAGAAAGCGAGATGGTGGCGTGGTGCCCGGAAGGCTCTGCTGAAAGCAGCCAGTTCACGCTTCATTAGCATCTTTGCTTCCTCTCCAAACCTGCCAGCACAGCCTTTCTCTGAGACACACTCAGGGAACTCCAGTTTGGAGGGGTGCTTTGGTTTCAGCCTTCAGTGCTCCTGCGCACTTCTGGTTGGCCTTTTGCAACCAGCTTGCCCCAATCCCAGGGTACCTCCTCAGTTCAGTCACCCTCTTTCCCACAGTGCCTTCAAAAAGAAAGCTATTTCAGCACCCCACCCCACCCCCACCCCGCAATGGGAGTCCTCCTGCAGCCACACTGCAACATCGTGATGGTGACTCGGCTGGTCATTAGAATTTTTTTGGTCAAGTTTTCCCTTCAGCGAGGTCTTAATGTTCCTCGGGTCAAATCTCTTCTCTCCAACGTGGGTTGAAACAGCGTTGCTAGAAGGGAGCATTTTACCAGCAGGCTGCTGCTGTAGACTAGAAGCAAGAGGTGGAAGGGAGAAATGAAGAAGGCAGGACACTGGCGGGAAGTCCATTCCACCAGCAAGCATGCCCGGCCCCCCGGTCCCCCGACCCCCACTGGGATTATGGTCAGATACAAAGTGGTGGGAGCAAGTCCTCTGCCCTCCGTGCGCAGTCCATTGCAGGGAGAAGACAATACAACAGCAGGCAGCATTTAACGGGAATGAAACTGTGTCCTGTAGACTTCATACGGTGGCGTGCCTGAGAGGCAATGGGGGTGGCAGAGGAAGGGAGAAGCTCCAGAACGTCTATATGGTAGGAGCACGGAGGGAGGACATAGGCTGTGGCTTGTGTCACAGCCACATCACCGGCACGAGCACACTGCTCTACTTTGCTGCAGCCTAAATGGAGCTAATGGAGAGGAGGGCGCCATTAGCACCTCCCGACAAGCTGTCCTGTGGTGCTGCTCTCATTAAGGGCTCTGTAATCCTGGAAGCGGAGGCTCGTGCTAGGCCAAGGAAGGATGGTAGACATTCCATTCTGCTGCTTCTTGAAAAACTAGGATTAGCAGCAAAAATGGGTGAGTGCAGCTGGAATCAATGGAGAACTGTTTCCGAAGAAGAGTCAGAGAACTCAGCCACGTACCAAACAATGAAACTGGACTGCTGTCTCACACCATCCACAAAAATTAACTCAAAATGAAAAGTTAAACTACTGAATGGGAGAAAATATTTGCAAGTAATATATCTGATGAAGGGCTAATATTCAAATTATACAAAGAACTTCTAAAATTCAATAGCAAATAAACAATCTGACTAAGAAAGGGGGCAGAGGATTTGAAGAGACGTTTTTCCAAAGAAGACAAACGTATTGGCCAACAGGTACATAAGAACATGCCCAACATTACTAATCATCAGGGAAATACAAACCAAAACCACCATGAGTTATCACTTCACACCCAGTACACTGGCTAGTATCAAAAAGGCTAGAAATAACAATTTTTGGTGAAGATGTGGAGAAAAGGGAACCCTTGTGCGCTGCTGGTTGAAATGCATGCTGATCCAGCCACTACTGGGAAACAGAATGGAGGTTCCTCAAAAAACTAAAAATAAAACCACCGTATCATCCAGTAATTCCACTTCTGGGCATTTATCCAAGGAAAAAAACCACAAACTCAAAAAGATATATGTACCTCCAATGTTCACTGCAGCATTATTTACAATAACCAAGATACAGAAACAACCTAAGTGTCCATCACAAGCACAAGCGAATAAGGAAAATGCGGCATATATACCCAATGGAATATTATTCAGCCATAAAAATGAATTAAATCTTGCCATTTACAACAACATGTACGGACCTCAAAGGAACTATGTTAAGTCATACAGAGAAAGACAAATACTATATGATCTCACCTATATATGGAATCTTAAAAACAAACAAAACAAAAAACAAGCTCATAGATACAGAGAACAGATTGGTGGTTGCCAAAGGGGCAGGGGAAATGTGTGATGGGAGTCAAAGTACAAATTTCCAGTTATAAATAAATAAGTCATGGGGATGTCATGTACAGCATGGCAACTATAGTTAATAATGCTGTGATACATACTTGAAAGGTGCTAAGGGATTAGACCTCAAAAGTTTTCATCCCGTTAGGGAGTGATCTCAAATGTGAGAGTGACTTGCCCGCAGCCCTGCCCTGGTAACGAGAACAACGAACCCAAAGAGTTCAGACAGCACCTCACCTGTATGTTTTGTCCCAAAAGCCAATAGTGGCCAGTTTCAGATCCCATTCCTCATGGACAAAAAGTGTTAAAAAATGAGTAAACAATGTAGGTGATACAAACTTTAACACTTGCTAAAGTGAACAGTCTCCTTTAGGGGAACTGCAAAACTGGGGGTGTGGGGATAAGAAGCTATTATAGGATAAAAAATAAAAAACAAGGACAAGTTAAATAGACATATAAAAAATATGATTGGCTGGCGCCACAGAGTCAACCTCGTTTGGAGTCAGAAGGCCCAGAGTCATCTTGGTATTTGAGGACTGACTGACCAGATACACTGCCTTTCTAGTCAAGGAGAGCATCTGCAGGGACAAGAAAGTTATGTAATTTCCATTTTCCAAGGTGTCACCCTGGGCAGAAGCGGCTCCATCTTGAATCAGAAATTTATTTCAACAGACCTCAACACTATTCAAATTCCTGCCTTCCATACTTGGCTTAGCTTCCATATTTTTTTCCTAAAAACTAAGGATAAGGCAGCAGCTGGTGATCCCCTGGACCTGTCTCTGGCGTCCCCAGAGTTTGGACACAAGTGAGCCAGAGACGCCCCTTTTTTCCGGCCTCCCACCAGCCTCTAACCTCCTCTCCAGCCGCAGCCTCCGGAACCGTCTTCTCCGCGACCCTCTGCCCCGGCCAGCAGCCACAACATTTGAGCTTCACGCCCCGTCGCCGTGGGCCACGAGCTCCCGGGCTCACCCGAACGACTCCACGGCCCGCTCCCCGGCACCTGCGGGCCTCGCCCCCACCTGTCTCGGAGCTGCCGCTCGGCCAAGACCTGGTGGCTCCCGAGGACGTGGGTCCCACCGCCGCGGGACCCGAGCGGAGCCGAACCAGGCCCCCCGGACCTGCGGGTCCGGAGCCGCCACGCGGACGCCCGGCTCGGTGGCTTCCGGACGGCCACTTCCTGCACGAGGCCGCGCGGCTCATCGCAAGACGCCCGGCACGCGACTCACCTCCGCAGGCTGCGGGCTGCGCCGGCGCGTTCTCTTCCGAAGGCCCACCCTCCGGCCCGCTAGGAGCCTCGGAGGGGCCCCGCTGGCCTCCCCCACGGAGCCCGGGCTTCTGCCTGAACCGCTCCGGGCGCCTGCAGCTGGCTCCCAAGCGGTGGGCCAAATGGAAACAAGAAGGCTTCTTGCAGGGCGGGGGTGGAGAAGTAAGGATAACATTCCCTGCAGTCTGCCTGCTTCACAGGTTAGCTTCATCAAAAGAGCTTCACACTATAATTATTACAAATATTGTCCTATTTTGGATTCTTGGAGGTTAGGTTAAACTTCAGAGCGACTAACTTACTAGTTTGGGGGGATGTTGGGTGTGAATAAGGACAGGAACACATTTTAGGGCATGAGAAAGAGCTCATCAGCATTTCTAGCTTTCTTCCAAATTAAAGTGCAAATCATGTCCTGTTTCATTTCTTCTACCTCTCAGTCCCTGCCTAGTCCGCTCAGAGTTATCGGAGAACAAGCGCACTCACCTTGATTGTTTAAATGAGAAAGGAGCTGCTATTCTTAGCCAGGGAGATTCACTTGTGTTGCTCTAACAACCTGCCTTTCTATCCTTTCCCCTGAGAGCACATCTCTTTCTCTAACCCAGTGGTTCTCAGCCCAGTTACATATTAGAATCACCTGGGTGTGCTCTTTAAGAAAACACCAACACCTGCCCACCACAGCGATTCTGACTTGACTTGCTCTGCAGAATGTATCTAATATTCTGCCATATTGAGGACAACTGCTCTAAAGTATGAAGTAAATTTATCATCCATTTTTCTACCCTCATCAATGGGCTTTTCCTACCTTCTGATGGGGTGAGAGTCCAGTTCTAATCATGATGTGCCTAGCTTTGGGTAGACTGGGATGTGGTTTTTTTTATTATTATTAGTTTGGGGGATGCTTTTCAGTGAATTAGAGGATTATGATCTTTATCTTTCAGAGATCTGTCAGGATATTACATGAACCAACTCATCCCTCCTTTGACCAAAATGAAAGAGGTCAAAAATATTTTTGAAATATTAACTGAAATCTAAGATTCTTTGAGACTCCTAATTCAGTGTAACACTATGACAGATGACAGGGTCATTTAGTCCAGTATTTCTCAACTCTAGGCTGCATCAGAATCACCTGCACCCTGCTCAGTGCCCCATGTTACTCCATATTACCAGATCCCATTCACAGAAATTCGGGTTCAGTAAGTCTGAAGTAGGGACCAGAAATCTGAAGCTAAAACAAGTTCCCCAGAATATTCTGATACATAGCTAGTTTGGGAACCACTTATTTCGACAATTTCCTTCTTGCATTAATAGATGTGAATGTCTTAGTTTCTACAGTAGTATCCTTCAGTCATCTTCTTTCAAAATGGTGCCCGAACTTTGAACTGTGTTGATACCCCATCCCTAGCATCCCTCTTAACAGTGTTTATAGCATGTCCTTCTCACAGAGAAAATTGTGTTGAAGATTCTGAAAAGAAGTTTAGGGCTAGGGTTAGGGTTGAATTAAGATCACAGAACTCCCTTTGGAAATAACACCAGACAGGTCTACTGCAGTAAGAACACACTTGAGTCCAGAATAAAGTGAAAGGGAAAAAAATATATTTGAATAAGACCTTGGCACGCTCCCTGTTCAAAGACCATGAAAGTGTCGCTTTCCTGGGTGTTGATAGGGGTCTATCCCTTCTCCCTAGCCCTGTGTGTACTCTTCAGTGCAAAGGAAATCAAACAGGAGACTTAAAAGAGAAAAATGGGGGGAGGCTAAGATAGAAAGGAGTATGGGGAGGGAGGGAAAAGAATTCCGTAAGGAAAAGCATTCAGAAGCCTCCAAGTAGAGTTTAACATTGGGGGAGAGAAAACTCAGAGAGGAAGTAGGACATACCACATGTCTCGACCCCGCATTCTAACTACAAGTCTTCAGAATGTTGGTAGATCACTCCCATCTCTGAACACACAAAATAGAGCAGTATCAACCATTCAGATGTGAAATGGGGCTCCACCACCTTTACTACAGCACCTCTCTACCAACTTACAACGTCCCTATACTGCTTCCTGCCTGCAAAAATCTTGGGAAAGTGGAGGGGAGCCAGCCTGCAGGCAGAGTTACACAAATACAAGTTGAAGTTGAGATCCAGGGAGGCAGTGCTTTGGGCATAAGTCATCAAATCAAATCTCTTTGACTTTCTGTTTTTAAAAAATCACTGAGTACTTGTTAGGTATCCTGCATTTACACACACATTATCTCATTTCATCTTCAATAAGGCCCTTAGAAGCAGGATTACCATTTACATTTTACAGATAAGGAAACTGAAGCTTAGGGAAGTAGCATAACCGATTCAAGGAGGTAGAGCCACGTTCAAACCCAGATCTTCCTTTACCAAGAATAGTGCTCTTTCCACTGTCCGCCAGTTGCCTTTAGATTTAAGCTCTTGGTGTTGGTCCAATAGAACTAGAATGTCATTTTTTTCCTATTAACTGCTACATTTGGAATATGAAAAAGCCACTCATATTAGAGGAATTAATAAAATTTAGGAGACAAATGAATCAGAGGACATTCCCTTATTACTTTCTAGTCTTCCCTAAATTTTCCTCACTCTGTTGGTTTCCTCACAATTGCCCCTTGCTTATCCCCACCTTGCATTCATAATAGTTCTCCAGCAATCTTCCCATCCAGATGGACTATGTCCACAGTCATCTGTAGATGGAAGAATAGTTATTACAGCCATCATTTATTTATTTAGCCATCACTTATTTTTAGTTAGTGCTTATCATGTCAAGAAACTAAACTAAGCACTTCATAGGCCTTATCTCATTTAATCTGTATAATAAACTCCTGAGATCAGTTCAATTAGTATCTCTATTTTACACATGAGAAAACTAAGGCATAGAATTTATGTAACTTACCCAAGATCTCACAGCCATTTAATGATTCCAGAGATTCAGACCCATGTCAAACCACAGAGTTCACACAACTAAACCAACCTAGACAAATCAAGAGAACCCTGAAGCTCTCATGCCAGATCATTCAGAAGTAACATAAAACCCACACCAGAATTTCACAAATGGGATGAATATGATATTAAAGTGTTAAGCAATAATTTGAATCCTAAAGTTAATATGCAATCACAAAAGACCCCAAAAAGCCAAAGCAATCTTGAGAAAGAACAAAGCTAGAAGCATCATGCTTCCTGCTTTCAAACTTTGTATTACTACAAAGCATAATAATAAAAATAATATGGTATTGGCATAAAAACAGACACATAGGCTAATGGAACAGATTAAGGAGCCCAGAAATAAACCCACGCATATATGGTCAATTAATTTATGGCAGAGGAATCAAGATTATACAATAGGGAAAGGGAAAGACGGTCCCTTCAATAAGTGTTGGGAAAACTGAACAGACAACACGTAAAAGAGTAAAACTGGACCACTATCTTACATCATACACAAAAAATAACTCAAGATGTATTAAAGACTTGAACATAAGACCTGAAACCATAAAACTCCTACAAGACAATATAAGCAGTAAGCTCCTTGACATCAGTCTTGACAGTAATGATTTTCTGGATTTAACACCAAGAGCAAAGGCAACAAAAACAAAAATAAGCAAGTCGGATTACATCAAACTAAAAAGCTTCTATACACAAAGGAAACCTTCAACAAAATGAAAAGTCAACCTACAAGTGGGATAAAATATTTGCAAGTCATATATCTGACGAGGAGCTAATCTCCAAATTATATGAAGAACTCATGTAACTTAATAGCAAATAAACAATCTAATTTTGAAAAGGGGCGGAGGATATGAAAAGACATTTTTCTGAAGACATACATAGTAGCCAAGAGGTGCATGAGAAGATGCTCAACATCACTAATCATCAGGGAAATGCAAGTCAAAACCACAATGAGGTATCACTTCACACCCATTAGGATAGTATTATCAGAAAGACAAGAAATAACAATTTTTGGTGAAGATGTGGAGAAAAGGGAACCCTTATACACTATTTGTGGGAATGTAAATTAGTACAGCCACTATGGCTATATTGTTTTGAGGTTCCTCAAAAAATTAAAAATAGAACTACCATATGATCTAGCAGTTCCACTTCTGGGTATTTATCTGCAGAAAATGAAAACACTATTTTGAAAATATACGCACCCCTATGTTCATTGCAGCATTATTTATAATAGCCAAATAAGGAAACGACCTAAGTATCCATCAACAGGTAAATGAATAAAGAAATGCGATACATGTATATATAAAATGGAATATTATTCAGCCATAAAAAGAAAGAAATCCTGCCATTTGTGACAACATGGATGGACCTCAAGACAAATACTCTATGATCTTACTTGTATGTGGAATCTAAAAGAAAAAAAAAGAACTCATAGAACAGACTGGAGGTTGCCAGAGGCAGTAAGGCAGAGGGGCGGCGAGGAGGGAGGAATGGATGAGGGGGTCAAAAGGTGTAACTTCCAGTTATAAAATGAGTCCTCAGGATGTAATGTATAGCATGACGACTATAGCTAATAATACTGAAAGTTTCTAAGAGGAAAATTTCTCATTGCAAGAAAAAGAATCTGTAACTATGTGTGGTGATGGATGTTAACTGGACTTATTTTGGCAACAAAAATTAAGTGAAACAGTAGTTAATAAATACAGAAAATGGAATGAGAGATTTCTAATGATGTACCAGAACAGGTAAGACTTTGAATCTTACAAAATGAGTAATCCAAGAGTCCCCACATCAAGACTACTCTCTGACTACTAAGCAAGAAAAATACAGATAAATCCAAAACGGACACTAGTAAACCTGCAGAACATCAGGGAGAAAAGAGAGAAAAATACTTCAGAGCTACCATAAGAAAAGCCAGATTATCTACAAAGGAATGACATTTGGGATGACAGAAGACTTCTCACAAGTGACGAAGAGGATAGATGACAATGGAGTTGTGTCTCTGAAAAGCTGAGGAAAAAAAATGTCACCCTAGAATTACAGACCCAGTTAAAACAGACCCAGTTTGTTCGAGTGGGAACAAAACAAGGGCAATTTTTAGTCACAAAAAAGACAAAAAAATATATTATCTATATCTCCTTACTAAAAGATGCACAAAAGGATATACTTCAACAAAAAGAGAAATGAATACAGAAGGAAATCATGGCAACACAGGAAATTAAAAATGAGAACAGAAAATAATTTAAGTCAATAAATTTAGTTAACTGCTGGCCATAAAAACTGGTAACATTTTTCTGTTTTTAAAAAACAGGTAAAGCCAAACATTAGACGACAGTAACAAGATAGGGTGCAAGGGTTGGAAAAGGGTGCTAGGTCCATATTATGTTCAAAAGAAGAATAAAATTACTTAACAACTTGAAATTATTTATAAATGCTTATAGTCAAGTGTGATTTTTTTAAAGGGTAGAGGAAGCTACCAATAGAACAGTACTACAGTCTTTATTTTCCAAGCCAACAGAAAATACGTAAGAAGTTGATGGTGGAAATACAGAAAATTGATTAATCCACAGAAGGCAAGAAGAGAAAAAAAAGAAGGGGGAAAGATGATAAAAACACAAAATAAAAATATTAAAGTAAGTCCAAATATATCACTATGCATGTATACAGACTAGATTTTCAATAAAACATCAGAGAATATCACATTGGAATTTGTTTTAAATACAACTATGATTGCTTAAAACAGACACACCTAGAGCAAAACACCCAGAAAATTTTAAATAAAGCATATACCACTTAGGAAAACAATTTATCAAGATCTAGGTAAAGTCCAAGATGACCAAAATTCTCACTTCTTCATAAAACATCACAGAACAGTGTTTTTCAAACTGAATTCTGTGACCCATTCCTGGGTTATGGAATCAATTTTTAGTAAGACACTCACATAAAACAGAATAGGGAAAAGAATAAATAGATTAGGAGGGGATTAGAAAGGATGGGGTAAGACAGAACAGATATCAATGTACATATCACAGTACTTCATGGATAGAAGGATGTATTGTTTTTATAAACTTTTATTTGTGGTGTGTGTGTTCATGATTATGCAAATGTGCATGTTACTAAATTGCAACATAAAATGCATCTCTTCCTTTCTTATTTTATTTTTTTAATTTCATTTTTTATTTTTTTAATTTACATCCAAATTAGCATATAGTGCAACAATGATTTAATCTTCCTTTCTTATTTTAAATTGGAGAAACCCTAGCCTAGAGAAATTTTTGCAAGTATACACAAGAAAACATACACAGGGAAGTTCACTGTGGGATTATTTGTAATAAAAAAAAATTGCAAATACCTTGAAAATTCATCCACAGGAGAATGGATAAGTTAATTGAGGTAAATATGCATGCAACAAAGAAAATAAACTAAACCTGATTATGTCAACATGGATGAATCTCAAAAACAAAATATTGCATGAATCAAAGAAAGCTGCAGACATATATGGACCATATGCTAAAATTTACCCAAAGCTTGACAGTAAAGCAATATTTTGTATTGTTATAAATGCACACATACAGTATATAGAATAATGGTATAAAAACCTGTAAGGGATGATAAATACCAAATTCAGGAGAGTAGTTCACTCATGAGAATGAGTTAGAGGCAGGTAATGGGGGCAGGGAGGATTACATAAGAGGCTTCAATTATATCCAAAATGTTAAGCAAACAATGGAAGTAAATATAGGGGAAATGTTAAAATTTGTATGTCTGGGAGGATATATGAGTGTTAGCAATTTACTCTTTATATTTTTCTCTATAATTGAAAAATGTTACGGCCAAAAATTATATACTTTACAAAAATTTGTGATTTTAGTCTCTGGGCTGATTCTGGGATCTGGCTTGAGTTTCCACCCTCCCAAACCTCATGTTTGGCTCATCAATATTCCAAATATTGACCCACTATCTTACTCCTACGCATGTAGACATAGTCCAATTTTCCATGATCACATGAAGCAAAAGAAAATTCTCTAAACTGAGTGTGAACCTCACAAATTTATTTTTACCTGCAGCAGAAGCAGAGTTAGAACTCAGCTCTACGTATAAGAAGAGACCTCTGCATTAACCCTGAGTGCGGTGCAGGTTCCACTGTGCTTCTGATGAGCAAAGGATGCCTGTATCACTTTACTCCACCTAATGAACATTTCAATCTTCTAATAAACACCCTAATAAAGAAAAATTGAGACTTAACTCACTTTTATTATCCCAACTGACATGTCGCAAGGTCTTAATTGGGCTGAAAACGGCTTCCAATAATAATACCCTCCTTAATTGATTCATTAAAGGGGCCCCTACTGAGACAGAAGTGCTAGTTCCAGGAAAAGGAATGAAATAGAGCCCCAATTTCCCACTGAGTGGCTATGATCCCTCTGCCATCAACTCCCCAGGCCACTGAAGAGGATGTTAAGAGTGTCCAATGCCTGGAATCATTCTTCTAGTCCCAAAGTGGGCACACACTCACTCCTCCCGTTGTGGGGTAACAAAAGAAAGCAAAAGAATCTTACAGAATTCTCTCTTAGAATCAGATGAATTGGCAAATAAAAAAACCAGGTATTGGTAATTACACTTACCATAGTGAGCATTGAGTAATGGTATAGAATTGTCAAATCACCATACTATACACCTGAAAGTAATATAATATTGCATGCCAACTGCAATAATAAAAAAGTTTTTAATTAAAAAAACAGGTGAGGGGATGCATTAATAGCAAGAGATTAAAGCTTTTTCCAAGACTGAACCGAAAATTACCATGTCCTAGCATGGCTGGGCAAGGAGAGTAGGGGTGGGTGTAGCAGAAAGAAAACATGAGGATCAAAAGAAAATTATCTGTTTGAAAGAAAGGGCGTTTTTGACCATGTTATACAGATAAGATAGTCTAGTCATTAAAGGCATGGGATTTGAAATCCAGCAGACCTGGGAGTCTATCCTGCTCTTCCTTCCACTTAACTAGCTCTGTCATCCTGGACAGGTTACCAGGCCCATCTACATCCCAGTTTCCTCAGCTATAAATATGATAAACTAATAATCTCCCCTAGCAGCCAAGCAGGTCAGATCACAGCATGCTTTTGCTCACAGCCTCCGATGGCTCCTCATTGCATTCCCCCAGTATTGGTGCCCTCCATTACCTCTCCCATGGCACCTCCTACTCCCCTCCTGCAATTCACTTCCCAGTGCTCTGCCCTCCACACCACCCCTCACTGTTGTTCCTTGGAAGTACCCAGCAGGCTCTCATCTCTGGCCTTTGCTAGTAGTGCCCTCCCCTTCAGCTCTCTTTACTGTTCACTCCTTCACTTCTGTCAAGCCTTTGTCCAACCTCCTCCATGACCCTTCTATGTAAAATTGCAAACTCTCTCTGCTTATTCCAATACCACTTTCTCTGCTCTACTTTTTCGTTTTGCATAGTACTTATCACCTCTAGCATACCATATGACTCATTTATTACGTCTATTGTTTATTCTCTCCTGCTGTTTTGTTCACTGATCTATCCCAAATGCCTAGAACATTGAAGAGCATATACCAGGTGCTTAATTTTCGTTACATGAAAACCTCCTAAGATTGTTTTGATGACTAAATCAGATAATGCATGCAAGCACTTAGCTCTATGCAGGCCAACAGAAGCATTCAGTAAATATTATCTATTGTTACAATAGTGGTTACTATTATTGTGATTATTATTTCCCATTCAACAGGAGGGATATTATTAACTAATCAGGTCATGGTTCTTCCAGCCATTGGTTCTAGAGATGAAAGGCCTAGATTTAATTAACTAGAGTTTTCTTTATATATATATATAATATATTATAAATATATATAAAATATATATAAATAAATAAATATATATAATATATATTATATATATTATATATAATAATATAATTTATATTATTTATATAATATATATAATATATAATATATATAATTTATATAATATATATATTATATGTATAATTATATAATTATAATATAAAGAGAGACAGAGACAGAGCTTGAGTGGGGGAGGCGCAAAGAGAGAGGGAGACACAGAATCCAAAGCAGGCTCCAGGCTCTGAGCTGTCAGCACAGAGCCCAACACAGGGCTCAAACTCATGAACTGAGAAAGAGATCATGACCTGAGCTGAAGTCGGACGCTTAACAGACTGAGCCACCCAGGCACCCGCTAATTAACTAGAGTTTTCTAACACTATATTACATCTTGTTATGTACACATAACTGGTCAGGTCCACTGGCCAAGGATTAAAGGTGCCAGGTCGTCTATGGACACCATCGCTATCCCATTCACTCTGCCAACATGCACAGGGCTGGGGGCAGCTGCTAAGTCAAGAACGTATATCAAGGTACATTTAGGAACTCGTGCTCTCTCTTGCCCCTGTAGGACTGTACTGCATGTAAATACCAACTTGACAGCACCTGCATTATAGCAGAAGGGTACAGAGGGGTTTATTTTACATTTATCAAAGGGTAAAGAAACAGGGAGAGGGATTACCCCCACTTGCTTGCTGGAGTCCCCAGAATTTAGGCTTCTGCCACGCTCTCTGAGACATTTGTGCTTCTGTCCAAGAAAAGAAGAAAACAGTAACCATCTGCTTACCTCATAACCTCCCAGGCACTAGTGAGATGCTTTCTTCCTTGTCAAACACTTAGGAGCTTCTATGATAAAACACTGTCCTGGGTAAATAATGAATGGAACAGACCCATTAGCTCAAAGTTCGACTGTATCTTCTGTTTCCTGAACATGAAGGAAGACAGGAGCAGCCAAGGCAATGAGCCATTCAGCCCTCAAGAGCCAAAGCTTGCTCTCTATTTCTGAGCTGATAAACCATGTGAAGAGTACCCAGCAGCCAAGATGCCACATGTAGGTTTCTGTGTGTTTTCTTTTCCATAGTATCCAGCTCCCTTTGCACACTGCAGGTGGCACCTATGCAAGGAGACATGGTTCGTGTGTGTGAGGGTGCTGATGGAGCCATCAGCTCGGCCATCTACAGGGACATCAGGGGGTAGGACAGGACGGTGGTTCAACGGCACAAGCACCTGAACAGAAATGCACCGTGTTCAAATCCTGAATCTGCCAGTTAGCATCTCTGTGGCTTCCCGCCAGTTACTTTATCCCTCTGAGCCTCAGTTTCCACATCTGTAAAATGTGATGATGTTAACAAACTCATGAAGTTTGTGGAGAATTGAATGATCAATTAGCACTGAGTCTGGAGGATACTAAGTGTTCAGTAAATATTACCCTTTCTTTGGAGGGTAGAGGATCTACAAGAAACAAACAGCTGATGCCAATCATCTACTCGTTCAATAAATATTATTGAATATCTACAAGTTCAGTCAACTATTTATTGAATGCCTACACGTTCCAAGTTCTAAATCTAGCTGCCAAGGATACAGCAGTGAGAGAAGCAGACAAGACATCCTGACCTCACAGAGCTTACAGTCCAATGGATAATGGTGGCCAACACATAAGAGTAACTATGTGCCAGGTAGCATTCTAAGTGCTTTACCCGTATGAACTACTTAATACTTACAACCAGCCTATGAAGTGCATTAACATCAGTATCCCCGTATGACAGAAGAAGCAACAGAGGCACAAATCAGTGAATTTCCCAAGGTCATAAGGCCACTGAGCATCAAAGCCAGGGTTTGAAGCCAGTTAGACTGACTCCATAGTCCATTCTCTTAAACATTACTTGCAACCGCTAGACAGTGAGCTCTTTGTAGGTACAAAACACATCTCATTCAGTTTTGTATCCCCAGCGAAGCATCTGGCTTGTGAGAATGCTCAGCAAGTACTCACTGCAGGGATGCAGGACGGCTTCTCTTTGAGGCACTTGAGTCACTCTTTGCCAGTCTCATGACATCTCCCTATAAACCCTGAATATATAATGAAAATATACTATTCTTCCTCTGCAAAGAGAAGGTTATCGATCTTCTGTCCATAGGCTATTAAATGTAAGGCTGTTTTTCCAGAAATGGTGATGAATTTTCCTTGAACCACCTACATGCATTTGAGAGGGGTCTGGCAGGCACTGAGCTGTATTTTAAAAGTTCAGAAAATGTGGTGCCAAAGGGACAGAATACATAACACTTCACCTTTATTTTGGAAACCAATACCCCAACCGTACTCAAAACATCTCACTAAGGCCTAAGATCTCCCACTCAAACACCTCTAACTCTTCACTATTCTCAGGACTATTTATGGACATACTGGTTGAAATATGAGTGGGCCACAACTGAAGGAGATGACAGAAACAACTACTACTACATTGCGGGGGATGGAGGCAGAAGAAAGAGGAGGTCCCCCAGGAACTAAGATTGACGGTTCAAGAGAGCTCACGAATGTGCACTGAATATGGCCAGTACTTGATTAGTAGTAGTTCTAATAATCATTACCATATTATATTGTGTTTTGTACATTACATTAAATATGCTTCTATTTTATACCAACCATATCACTAATCTAGTACATTATTATTGTGACAAGTGCCATTTATTTAGAAAGTCTGCTGGTTTCCTTTTTTTGTTTTTTTCATATTATCTCACTTGATCCCTTCAACAACCATCAATAGTAGTAATATAATCTCTCTTAAGGAGCAAACAAAGTTCCTTCAACAAAGACACCCAAAATGCAGTGGTTCAAACATGATAGTTTTCCCCCTATTGTGTGACAATCTAGAAGAAGTATTACGTACTCTCTAAGCTGCTGTAACAGGATAGAAAAAAACATGATTTAAACAAGATCACAATTTCTCTTCCAGATAACAATCCAGGATTGGGAAGGCAGCCTGCCATCACCAACACATGGCTTCCATTTGGGGATCAAAGTGGCTCCTTGACTCCCCCTGTCACATTCCATCCAGCAGCAGGTGGAAGGAGCAGTGGGAGGACAAGCCCATTTATTTTAATGATACAATCCAGAAGCACACATCACTTGCATCTCACTGGCCAGAACTTGGTCATAAGGTTGTGGTAAGAAGTCAACTGAAAAACCAGATGCCTTGAGTAAGGCATTTGATAAATGTCTACTTCTTTCCTTCTCCTTTTGATGTCAATATCTTGAAAGGGAATCCTAGTTAATCATTTGATTGTTATTTAGCAAAACAAGTCATTCCCTTCCCTTTCCCACTGAGGTCAGAGTAAACTTCCCTGCTCCACTGATGTTAGGCTTGGCACATAAAATGCTCTGTCCACCAAAATGTTAGTAAATATGATGCAAGCACAAACTTTAAATGTGTGGTTCATCGATGGGTGAGTGGATAAAGATTATGTGGTATATATATATATATATATATATATATATACACACAATGGAGTATTACTTGGCAATCAAAAAGAATGAAATTTTGCCATTTGGAACTACGTGGATGGAACTAGAGGGTATCATGCTAAGTGAAATTAGTCAGAGAAAGACAAATGTCATATGACTTCACTCATATGAGGACTTTAAGACACAGAACAGATGAACATAAGGGAAGGGAAGCAAAAATAATTTAAAAACAGGGAGGGGGACAAAACAGAAGAGACTCTTAAATATAGAGAACAAACAGAGGGTTGCTGGAAGGGTTGTGGGAGGGGGCATGGGCTAAATGGGCAAGGGGCATTAAGGAGGGCACTTGTTGGGACCAGCACCGGGTGTTGTACATAGGGGATGAATCACTGGAATCTACTCCTGAAATCACTATTGTACTATATGCTAACTGTCTTGGATGTAAATTTTAAAAATAATTAATTTAAAAAGAAAAAGAAAGAAAAATAATAATAAATGTGTGGTTCAACTTATAGTGCTCCACTGATATGCTGTAGGAAGAGTTTGTCCCTACCATAATCCTGAACTGAAAGCAGACTCCTCTGGAAAAGACCCAAGCCCGGAACAGCCTGGAGCCAACCCCAGTCATATGCAACCTAAAACAAGGCCCCTTGCTGAACTCACCCTAGATCAGCTGAATGACAATTCAACAGCAGACCTGCAAATGTGAGATTAAGTGCTTGTTATTGGAAGTCATGAGTTTTGGGGTAGTTTATTACACAGCATTACTGTAGCAATAACTGGCCAACACAGAAACTGTTATCAGAAGTGGAGTACTGTCACAATGAGAACCTAAAATATGTGACTGTGGTTTGGTGATTAGGCAGATGATGAGGAAAGTGTTACGGAAAGCTGGAAACATGCCATCCGCGTTATTTAGTGATGAAGCTCTTGGCAAAACTCATCTGTGATAGCATGGAGGACAGAAATCTGCCTAATGAACTTGAAGCATTGGACAAGAAAGTGTCAAGGCAGAATGTTGATAGTGTAATTTGGTTGTTACTAGCTAGATGAGGTATTGCAAGACAATGTTGAGTTTATAAAGGAAACTGACCAGCGTGCAAGCAATACTGAGAGAAAATATAGAAAGCCCAGAAATTTCAGGACTTGCAGGTTTGAAAAGTGAAACGGTCTTTATCTTGCCATCCTATCAGCCTCAGGACAAATCAAGTGTATGATTGTCATGTCCTTTGTTACAACTTCTGAAAGGACAAAAGTGGTGCCTATCAGTACTTTTCAACTGGACAAAGAGTTCCAAGAAATATAAAAGGCATGATCCCACAGAGGCCTGATAAACCCAAGGCAGCCAAAACGAAGTCTCAAGAGATCTGTCTCCAAACGAACCACAGGTGTAACAAACATGGAGTTGACTGAAATCACATGGAGGAAACTCAAAATTTTTGAGATACCTGTACTGGTAAAATGACATCGACCTGAGACTACAACTGTCTGAGTTGTAAAAAGAACTCTAGCTCCCAAATTTCTATAAGCAGAGAGCAGGCTGAAAAAGTTGCTGATCCAGAAAGAACGGCTTATTCTTTAAAGTTCTCTTCAGAGGTGGCCATGCATGGTGTCTGAAAATACTGGAGCCAAAGACATGAAGAACAGTGGCCCGGTGAGCCATGAGCCACCCGAGCAGAACGAGGGTCTAGTCCAAGGCTCAGTGAAGCATGTCCCACACACCAAACCTTACCTCCCCTGATGTAATAGATAAAGTTTTATTGAAACACAACCTCACCCATAAATTTATATATTGTCTACTGATGCTTTTGCCATAACACAAAGTTGAGATGTTACAACTGATAAAGTACAGCTTGCAAAGCCTAAAATGTTTACTATGTGGCCCTGTACCATTGCCAATCCCTGGCCTACTAAAAGAACACTCTATACCTACATGATGAGAGGAAATCTGGCTACACTGGCACAACAGGACTTCAGAATGACTGCGGTCAGTGACTTCAGTCTGCCTACTATTCTTCCATTTTGCAATTAGCCATATTTATTTCAGGTATTCTGTCCCTTTTAATATTGAATATTGGGTGGTTGGAAAGCAAATAACTTATCTCTTTATTTCAGAAGTATCAGTCAATAGAAGCCATATGAAGATTTGGTATAATTTCAAGATCTTAGACATTAAGCTAGATATTAACTAGATGATATTTAAGGGTATTGGGATGGGAGTAAGGATATTTTGCATGCACAAAACAATGAATAAAAAGCCAGATTGTGATGATGGCTTGTATTATTATTCACCCCCCTTCCCTTCCCATTGTGGGTAGTATATCCTTCCTCATTGCATGGGCATGACCATGTGACTTGCTCTGACCACTGGAATATCAACAGGTATGGCAAGAATAGGGCGTTTCCCTACTATGTGCTCACATAGTTCATCATAGATCTTGTATTCCAGTGATCTGCCATGAGAAAGCATCCTCTTCTCTGGTCCTCAAAATAAATACACATGGAACAGATGTAAACCCAAGGCACAGGCTTAAGCCAAATCCAGCCAACCTGAAGTCTGAAGCAGAGCACCCAGGTGAGGCCAGGCTAGATCAGCTAACTTCAGTCAATCTGTGGACCAACAAGTAACAGCATGAATACTTATTTTGACCTACTGAATTTTGAGGTGGTTTATTACACAGCATTATTGTAGCAATCACCGATACACAGGATTCCCATAAAACAATAAGGTGGCTGGAACCTAATACATTGAACTTTCGTTCTGAAATCAAATGACCTCAGTTCAAGTTCCAGATCTGCCACTTATCTGTTATTTAATTGGAGGAGGTCACTATACCTTCCTGAATCTCAGTTTTGGGGTTTTTTTTTTAATTACAAAATGAGAGTATTCACAACATAAATCAGAAGAAGGTCATTACAAGATTCAATAAGATGATATACTTAAATATGTTTTATAAATACATTAAGTACACAAATACAAGATATTTTCATTATTAACTTCAGTTCACATAAAGCAGCCCTGGTTATTTTTAATTGATGTTGGAGAAGTAGTTATGCCTCTTCTGTCCTCTGACCCTGAAAGGTGGCCATGCTACGGCTGGAAAGCTAAGTATCTGTGAGCTGTTAGCGTCGCTGTGGTGTTTTAATAATTCTTTCTTGATTTTGTTTATCTGGTTGCTTAATGTTTTTTTTCTCTAATGAACATGTATAATTTCATGATAAAAATCCAAAACAATATAAAGGCTCTTCCTTTTAAAATTGATTATGCTACCCAAGCCTGACGCTTCTGAGAACTTTCTGCTTCCCCGTGTTCCTCCCACATGAGGAACATACAGTGCCAATGTTAGTAGTAACCTCAGTACTAGAGTGAAAAGAATATTATCTGAGCCTGCATTCCTCTCTCGTTGCAGAATAAGAAGAAAAATCAGAATGTTTTCCTTCCCATACCACCCACAAATCACTGAAAAGCCCAACCAGTTAGCTGGGTTCCCAGGAGACAAGGAACCACCATTAGAAATAAAAGCCCACATCATTCCACCGAAGTATTTTCCATGGACTCCAGCATGCCACACAACCAGAGTTGTGTCTAGGGCGTTGCAACATCATTATATTGTGCTTATGTCAAAAATTTTTTCCATGTTATACACATGAAACTAATAGAATATCATATGTTGATCATGCTTCAATTAAAAAAAAATGTTTTTCTTCCTCCAAAATACCAAAGGGAAGAGCAGGATTCCTAGAAATGGCTCTAAATTGTCTCACTGCACCCAAGAAAATGGAGCAGTGAGGACACAGACACTGTCCACCAGGAGAGGGGAAAAGGTCAAATCAATAACACTGACAATATCCATTTGTTCCACAAAGACAGCCAACACAGGTTTCTGGGGAAGATTATTTGAGAAATAAATCTACCCACACAGTTCCTCTCAATCCTCCAGCCAAAGTAGCAGAACCCACTAGAAATCAGATCACAGCTCTCAGCTTGCTTTCTAACAGAGCAGCCAAGCTGGGCAATAACATGACAAAATGGAATCATTGATTAGATTAGCATAGTGCTGAGAGCTGTGGGCGTGGGTTGCAGGACACAAGGGCTTTGGTAGAAAGGAGAGAGGCCCCTGGGGAGAAGTCAGATACTTATGAGCCGAGTCCTCCCTAAGGCAGAGCAACTATGGTGCCTACCACAGGGCTGACTTCTGAGGGCTGCTCTCCTGCTGTGGGCACCCACGGGCACAGACCGAGAAAGCAACAAGCAGCAGAGGAAGGAGAAGCAGAGGCAGTGGTGCTGCCAGCTAGTCCTCAGGTCCTCATGATGGCCTCTAGACTACAGATAGAAGACAGAACTTCGAGTCACTCATCCCCCTAGAAATATCTGTTACCCACCTACCACACACTTGCACCATGCTAGGTGCTGGGCATGCAAAGATAAATAAGAGACAGTTCTTGCTCTTAGAGTTTGGATGCCCACTGCACCTAACACGTAACAGGAGCCAAATAAGTATTCACTGTTACCTTCCCATTCAGCTTTATGGGGCCTCTTTTCTCTGCCCTCCGTGGTACGTTTTTAAATCCTTATTTAGTGAGTACTTATAGTGCTCTGAATTTTAGTTACTGGTGAGTATTTTATTCCCCCTATAATACAGCAGGATTGCTCAATATAGGATCTGTGTATTCTTGTCATTGCATCACTCAATAAATATTTATTGAACGAATGAGTATGTAATCATAACCAGTGTGTTGCCACCCGCTACCACCATCAGAACAGGAAGGGAGGTCTAGGGTCTGCAGCTGAGGGAGAAAGCATGCTGGGCTAGGAGTCAGGAGACCTGCCTGTCATCCACTGGCTGAGTGACTGTGGACAGCTCCAGGGTGCCTCATGCTCAGTTGTAAGACGATGGAGTGGGCAGATGATCGCTAAGGTGCCTTCCCACCCTTAAGAGTCAACATTTTAGTTGTAGATTACAAATGACATTCACTGAGCCCTTGGCGTGTTTCAGGCACTGTGTTAAGAATTTTGCCTGCATTATCTTAGGTGATTCTCAGAATAACTTTTTGAGGTACCATGACTTTCTCTATTTTCTATAAGAAAGGAGACCTAGAGAGGCTAAGGGCATTTTCTACCACACAGTGATGATGGACTGGGGATTGGAACCCAAATTTAACTGACTTGGAAACCCATACTGTCAACCACTGAGCCAGTCTGATTCCTCTTCCTTAGCCACATGTCAGGCTGTTGGCTACCCTGTGGGCCATCACTTCTGAATAGCCTCACTTCCCATCACAGACAATTTTTTTAAAAACTGTTAGAAAGCCTTTGTCAGAGAGGCCCAGCAGGCAATCTTTGCATACCTCCCACGGGTGGGTGGTGAGTTTCCTTATGTTTCTCGAGGCTCTGGAGCACCAGTCAAATTGCAAGCATTCCAACAACACAAGGGAAACTCAACACAAGGGCAATGAGTGACAGGGGGTGCCAGCTGTGGCCCAGGCATAAGGCAGCTTGAACCTCATTGAGGAACCATCTGAGAAGGCAAGAAAAAGAAAAGAAAGGTATTATTTTGTTCAAGGAGCTTTGGGGAACTATAAAGACTTTGACTATCTGACATTCTTGTCATTCTCCCCCAATTTAAAGATAGAGAGGAAAGAAGTTTACTCGCCAACAGACAACTGGCAGAATTTGCTGGGAGCCCAACAGTGAGGGCTGCCATGCCCTAGTCAGTTTCAGGAGAACATGGTACCTCACACATGGGCCTCAAAATACCCAGAGGTGGCAGAGATCAATGGCACTGATCAAAGAATTTGGGGCAGAATAGAAAAAAAAAAAAAGATTTCTCCAAAGAAACATACTTTTATAAGGAGACAGAAAAGTCAAGTAAAGCTCTAAACCTCTTACAGTTGTATCTGTATTTTAAATTTTTTTTTAACGTTTATTTATTTTTGAGACAGAGAGAGACAGAGCATGAACGGGGGAGGATCACAGACAGAGGGAGACACAGAATCTGAAACAGGCTCCAGGCTCTGAGCGGTCAGCACAGAACCCGACGCGGGGCTCGAACCCACAGACTGTGAGATCATGACCTGAGCCGAAGTCCAGCCACCCAGGCGCCCCTGTATTTTAAAAAAAAAACGATAAGTAACAACAGTGAATGCAAGAACTGAACAATAAATGCATGGTCCCAAAGTGATAAACACATGCTACTCGAAGGAGAAAGGAGAGGAAAACAGGGCTCCTGTTTTAGAAAGCAAAGATACTGAGGAATTTAGCAGGAGGAAAGAGTCTGATTAATTAACTCCATGCAAGTCAAAGGGCCTCCCTTCTAAACCAAATGACCTTAAACCCAAAGCAGGGAAAGAATATAAGTATGGGATTTGGAAGAAGATGGTTGCATTTTAATTGTCTCAAAGAGAAACGTGCAAAGGCAAAATCCAGGAGTTCTTTGGTGTGTGTGTGTGTGTGTGTGTGTGTGTGAGAGAGAGAGAGAGAAACAGAGTGTTTCTCTTGGTGACAGAAAAATAGAAACCAGTGGCACTAGGTGGCTGCTATTCCCACAGTGAGAGGAAGTCCCATTACATCTCATAACAAACGAGCACAGTGAGACTTCCTATTAGTATTGGGCAAATGATCTTCCAGATATGCCTAAATCCAAACCACACAAAAGGAGCCAGGGCATAGAAAGGCAGTTTGCTCTGAGGCAAAATGACATTTTTCATGCTTAAATTACCAATTCCCTCCTCCACCATCTTCCTTTAAAATGCTGAATTGTTAGAGCAGTGGGCACTCTGGAAAAATAGGCAGGTAGAGATTTAGATTCGTTACCAGACAGCAAAGCCCAGCTGCATTCCCTTGATTTGTTGGAGCCTGCACATCCACCCTACTTGGCCCCCCACCCTCTCCTGCTCCCTCTCCCCCTTGGAGTTGGGCTCCCAGCAAACTCCGCCACCTTCCTCTGGAACTGAATGGAAACATCCCCTGTTGATACAGCCTCATGCCCTCCTTAAATGTGGTCAACAAGTCAGTTTTCAGACTTGCCTGGAAAAGCTGAGTGTTCAGCTCTACCTCAACACCTAGGACACATCCAGGAATGGAGGTAGATAGCCAGACATGTCGTGAGGCCATTTTGAATTATTTCCTTGGCTGCTTCTAAAAACAACTGCTTCCTATCTCCCCTTCTCCGAAGATCATAATCCCTCACACCTCCAAAATTTAAATGGAATCTAGTAGAAATATTAAAATTTACAATTCTACACAAAGTGTGTGAGGGAGGAGACAGGGTCTCCGGCCGGCACTGTATCTTTTCTTCAGGGCTTACAATACGCTTTGGTGTTTCAAAAAAAACTGTGAAGAAATTTAATAGATGAAGAGAAATGGAGGTGGGAGGAGCGGGGAGGGGGGAAGAAGAAAGGAGAGAGGGAGGGTGAAAGGGAGGAGGGAAAGACAGAGGAAGAGGAGACAGGAAGGCAGGTACCCTAAGGGGTTGATACAATTTCCTGGCCTGCTGCTCCACTCCTTCCCTTTGAGCACAGTAACACTGCCACCTAGAGGCTAAAAAGTGCCTTTCTGAACTCGTGCACCAGCGCGCGCAAGATGTATTTATCAGTGGAAATAAGTCTGTTAAGGATCTTTGAAAAGGGGGAGGTAGGTGATGGGGGACTAGGGGTGCTATCAAGACTATAATATTTCAAAGTGGCTAAAATTTATTACGCACCTACTACGTGCCAGGGACTGAGCAAAGGGCTGAGAATACAAATACAGGTAACACACTCCTCTGCTCAAAGAACTCAGTCTAAGGAGGAAACAGACACATACAGAAATCATGCAGGCTGTGATAATAACCATAACATACAGAAACATTGTGCCCAAGGTATCAGTGACATTAATTCTGACTAGATCTGGAAAGAATTCAGGGAAGAGATGCGGGTGAGTGCCGTCACAGGAAATCTGGACAGGTGAGTGGAGCTCCAGGTGCAGGTAATCACCCAACTAGGCACAAATTTCTAGGCACCAGGAATACTCAGCATGACTGGATGACAAGGAATGTGGATATTACCTGCAGCTGTGCAGAGACGATAACGGCCAGAAAAATGAGTTGAGCCAAACTGTAGGTGACATTGATTGTTAGGCTGAAGAGCGTGTACTTTTGAAGTGGCACAGGGACAGGGCTCTGTGCTTTGTTCACTCTGGTATTCCCAGAGCCTGGAAGAGTGCTTGACGCTTAGCAGTTGCTCAATTAGCATCTGAGGAATGAATAACTAAAACCGGAAGTTAATGCAGAATTTGGAGAAAGAGATCAACTGGATAAAACCTATGTCTCTGGAAAATATAACTTGAGATAATCTGTAGGAATGGAAGAAGAGTAGAGAGACTCCACTAGACAGGTACTGCCAAAGTCAGGTAATGTTGGTCCAACCTAAGGCACAGCAGTAGGAATGGAAAGGCTGGAATGGTCAGGAGCAATTTTGTTGAAGTCAAATCTAGAGGTCTTCACCACCAACACCTGCTCTACGTGTTGAGCTTGAGTCATGGCACTGGCCAAGACAGAGAAGGCAAAAGGAGGGACAGTGTTGGAGAGGAGATAGGGAGGTTAGCTGAACATTTCAGAGAGATGAACATTTCCGTTTCTGGGAGTATAAACCAGTGGAGATGGCCAGGAGGCAGTTACAGACACAAGTGTGGAGCTCTGGGAGGGCTCCTGGCACACACGTACCAGCACTCACACAGACATGCACATTCTCAACTGAGCTGAAGGTTACTGACATTTCTTTTTTCATCCTGGTGTTAAATATAAGGTAAGCCTGTAACAACACTGAGACTCAACTACAGTCTCTGCTTTGGTAGAGCCAGAAGCTGGAAGGAGCATTCTCAGCTTCCACATCTGGAAAATGGGAATTGTTGTAACCCACATAAAGTGCTTAGCCCACTGTCTGGCATAAGATAAATACACAATAAGTGTTTAGGATCAGTTTACAATCTAATCTCTCATTATGATGTGATAGGAAGACTACAAGATTAAAGTTCAAAGTCTAGCTCATCCACTAATGATCTGTATGGTGTTGGACCGGAAACCTGGCATCTCCAAGTCTCAAGTTGCTCAACTGGTAAACTGGCAAGTATTATTTGGCACATCTGCCTCACAAGATAAAACGAGATAATGCACATAAACAGTCTATAAACTTAAAGTCAATTTATGAATATTATGTAGGGCTTATCAAATGGAAGACTGAAGTAGAAAAATCTGAATTCCTTCAAGATACTGTGCTTCTAGATAAGCATGTATCTTTTTAACACCCTTCAGCCCCAAACAGAGATTCTTCTCTGCCCCCATTTAGCAGGAAATTCCTCATTTGCCACCTTTCTATGTTCCAGACATGCTTTCATCATAGCACATTTCCTTTATCCCATCTTCAATTGAGATTTAAAAGGAAATCTTTGAAACTCCCCAGCTGGTAGAACCACTAGGGAATCAAAGCATATTTGTTCTCTCTTCCACATAGTCCCCACATGGTTGACCAATCAAACTCATGCTGTTAATCTGAATCGATAGGAAATGGCCTATTATTTAAAGGAGACAAAGATGACCATAGCAGAGAAATAGAAACAAGTAAGATTATTCAGCTTCTGACCCACAAAGCATTTTCTGTTTGTTCTCTGTGCTGTTGATTCCCTCTAGAACATACCTGTAACGAAAGGCCAAGAACCTGGACAGCTGCTGGTTTTAGTCTTGTGGACATCGACCCACCTCTGCACCTGTAGTTAGGCAACAGGAAAATCACAGAATCATTGGGCTGGAACTGAGGGAAATAGAATATGATGTGACTTTCTTCAGCCCAATTTATAGCACAATACAGGAAGTCTTTTTACAGTCAGTGGCCAGCAAGCATTTAGTTTCAACTTAATCCCATTTGGGACCAGGCATTCATCACTCTGTAAGGAGCTCATCCCACCAATAGGCAGACTGAATCAATCTTTAGAAGGCTGTCTCCATTATAAGTGGTAGCCTACCTCTCAGACGCCTCCATTCGTGACTCTCAGAGCTGCCCTCTGCTGTCACACAGAATGAACCTCCTTCTCCTCTCAGCCTTCTAAGTAGCCTGTATTCCTTCACAGTGTTCTCGTGTGATGTGTTTTGCTGTTTCAACTCATTGCTAAATAAAATCCTCTGCTACAAAAAATACTTGAGATCTCCTTGTTGTCCAGCTACCCCCAGGTGCTCATGGTGGATTAACCCTCTAAAGTACCCCAACTGCACTGGGTGACTACTAAGTAGCCCCCTCCACAGAAGGGCAGCATCTGTGTGTGGTGTTGCCTGAGCTAAGACCGGCCTGGAGGAGGCTGATGAAATACTTCATACTACCCAGCCCTTCGGAGGGGATAACCATGAGGACCACAATTTTTAGAGGAAGGTTGGAGGTATTTTCAACTTCTCTCAAACCAAAGGTAACAGCAATTCCCCTCCCTCCCCCAGTTCTGCTTGTGGCACCATCATGCTCTCAGTCAGCCTGGCCCTAGGGATGTGGACCCAGCTTCAAAGGCTCCTTCTCCATTTCCACATATCCGGTCAGCTGCCCACTTATGTTCATTCTCCACGTGCACACCATCTCCCGCATTCACTGCTCTTTATTCTTTATACCTCTGCTCAAGTCCTTCTTGTGTTCAGAAACACTGAATGATTTCCACGTTTCCAGATAGGGCTGTAAGTAGGGTTTAAGGAACAGCAAGCGGAGGTGAACCCCACAGGAACCAGCAACCACTGGAAGGCCATACTGTGGCTAGGCCTGAAGGGGTGAAGGCTAGGAACAGTGTGCCCCGGTCCCTTGGGATAGCCGCAGGTGAAGGAAGAGCCTGCGACAGCAGTGTGGCTCAAGGACTGGTGGACAGTAGCTCTGCCAGAACGCCAGCAGCTTGGGGGTGGGAGGAGGGGGAGGTGAGGAGAAAGGGAATAAATAACCCCACCTCTGCTTCCCCCTTCCTCTGCCAGCTGGCCATGTCTCCCATTGTTGAATTCCGACAGGAAAGCTGAGGGTAAGGAAGGCCATGTGATGGAACCACGGGAGTCTCCCTCCTGGAGCACAGAGCAGGGAGGAGAAAGGCAAAAAATAGATATAAGGGGCATCTGGAGAATAACCCACACACTCCCTCACTAGTATCCTATCTGCAGTCAAATGCATGAGCTCATGATTTCCTAATCACGTACACAATTTCCTGATCTTATGCCTTTGCTCACACCACATCCTCTCTTCCCAATGCTTTTCCCCTGCAGGAGAGACCTGCTCAGGGTCATTCAAGAGTCACTGAGGGTTGTGTGTTCACTCACGAGATCCCTGCTACAAGCCTGGTACACAGAGATATATCTGGTAAAATGAAGGATCGAGCAGGAGGGCAGTACTTGTAGTCAAACCCCCAAAGGTGGGGTTCATCAACTAGGAGAGATGCTCAAAGGAACCCCTATAGGTCGTCAATATAAAAAAAAATTTTTTTTAAAGGAGAAGCAGGCACTGGAAATGGAAATATGGACCTGTGTGTGATGACATCTGTCATTGGCAGCTGAAGGCAAAGCCCGTGTCTCCACAGCACCTCTCACTCCCCAGGTCAGGGGCTTATATGGTAGGACTGCTGGGGAAAGTGGGGCTTCAAATCCTGGGCCCTCTTGAGCCAAGCCCCCTGCCCCAGTTGCCAGGCTCCTGGGTCCTCTGAATTGATCAGTGGAACAGTGAAGCCGGTTAGGCACTTAACAATTCTTTTCAGAGTAAAGGTTTCCCTTCCTGCATAGTTCTCGCCTTTTGTCAAGGAAAAGAAAAGAAGAATCAACTCAGAGTGAATTCCTTGTAGCTGGATGTTTGTAGGCAGCAGATGCTGCCAGGAGCACACACAGCGTATTTGTCTGAAACCAGCTCCTGCTGCACAAAGGCGGGGGGGCCCCTGCCTCCACCTCATCAGGGCCACCCTGGGGGCTGCGGCTCAGAATCCAGCCTTCAGGGGGCCAAAGAAGCCACATTTCCTTCTAAGTAGGGTAAGTGGGGCAAGGTGGGGGGCATCCAGGCATTCTACATGGATCTGGAGAGCTGGCAAACACTCCTATCATACAGAACACTTTCAGAGAAAAATCAGGAAAGCTTAGGAGGAAGCTTTTCATTTATGTATTCAATGAACATTTGCACGTAGCCTGGCAGAGCAGGGAAGAGCATGGGCTCTGAAGCCAGACTGAATGGGTTCAAATTTCGTCTATGCCATTAACTAGCTGGGTGACCCTGGGCAATTTGGGCACTCTCTCTGTGCCCCTCTGCTGGGAGGCCTAACTCAATCCATGTTAAATAATGAGTACAGTACCTGGCATAAAGTAATAGCTCTCAAGAAAACTATCTCCATCTTCAGATGAGGTGATGTGGGTGAAAGTTGGTTATATAATTTGCCCAAGGTCATTCAGCCAGTAAGTGCTAGACCTAAAATTTGAAGAGTAGCAATGAACCAAAAGATAAATTCATAATTATTACAGCTGGTAAGAAACGCTATGAAGACAATGCAAAGCATCCAGTGATAGAATATAGTGGAGGACCCACTAGTGAAAGTGGTCAGGGTACTGCATGCTGAGACTTGAAATGAGAGAAGCAATCAGTTGTGCAAAAAGCAGAGGGAGGGAATCCTAGGCAGAGAGAACAGCATAAAGGAGATACTCAAGTGGGAAAGAGATCAGAAACTGAAAGAAGAAGCTGGAAGAAGTTCTGGCCTGGCTGGAATGGGGTGATTAAGGAAGAAAGGGATGTGGGATCTGTCTGGAATGGAGAACAGGATCCAGATCATGGCAAGAACTCATAGGTCATTACAGAGACCTCAGATCCAAATGCAGCTGGAAACTACTAGAGAGTGTTAAAAGGAAGGGCAACCTGATCTGAATGTTTCCCTGGCATGAGCCAAGAATGAAAGCATGGGGGATTCTTAGAAGCCAACTGTGATAATGTTTAGTGATTTGGACCAGGGACACACCAAGCTTATTATGGATGAGGGAAGTACCCTGTGACCAGTATAGAATAAAGGTATCACTCACATCCTCAGCCTGGACTTGATAAAAATAAAACTTTTTTTTATGTTTTTCATCATCACTGTCATCATTACTAGTAAATCATGGGTGGATTTTGGAGAGAAGATGGTGATAGAGTAGGAGGACCCTAGGCTTGTCACATCCCAGGAACACAGCACTCAAATCACGGGCAAAGATCAAAGTGGTCCTGGGCTAGTGATGACCCCACTCAGGCTCCTAGGCATGGATTCTCCCTTCTGGGATCACAGCGAACTGCACCGTGCCCCAGCCACAAAGCATACGCAAACACCTAAAGAAACCCCGAACATAAAAAGCCCAGAAAGAGAACATATATCAACAGCCTCAAGCACAGACATAAGGATGAAGACTTAGAGCAATCATGGGAGTTGCATGTTAGATTCAATTGTCCTTTTGCCTGTATTGCCAATGAGGAACCATAAGTACCCACTGCCAATTCTCTGTGTCTGAATGCTTGATACATTCCTGCAAAATATTAGGACTCACCCATTCATCCATAAACCAAAACCGATTGAATACACAATGCTGTATCCCCTGTACCGAGTGTTGGGAAAATACTAAGACAAATTCAACACCATCTTTGCCCTCAAAGATCCTAAGTTTCCTTACTTCACAGACAAGGGACAACTTCAGAGCAATGTGACTGAAGCTAGAATAAAGGGAGAACAAGTTGCCGCAGAAGTACTTAAGATAGCCATTTAACCCAGGGGCAGGGGCAGAATCTCCGAAGGAGGGCAGGGAAGACAAAAGAGGGGTGGGGCAGTATGAAGGGGACTGGAGAATGCCTCAGGGTTACACAGGGACTGGAGACACTTCCTGCGATTTAAGCCCAACATCAAGGAAGTAGTAAAGGGACATGAGGCAGGGTCCCCATCAGGAAGAGCCTTTATTAGGTTATGCTAAGAAATTAGGGCTTTTTCCAAATTCTATGAGAAGCCATTACACATTTTAAGGGAATGTACAATGGTCGTATTTCACTTCAGAAGAGCATTCTGTGTGCAGTGTGAAGAGCAATGCAGAGGGGGAAGGACTGGAGGCAGGAAAGCCAGGGACAGGTCTCTTATAATTCAGTAATTATGAGGGTGTGAGCTAAGGCCGGAGCAAAGAAGGTGGACAGAAGGGCCAATCATACCTACAAGGTACATTCAACAGGAGATTGTGACTAACTGGATTTGGTTAAAAGACAGAGAAGCACCAAAATTTCCTCCCTTGTGTGAGAAATGAGGCCATACATGAGAGAGGGAGTCCCTGCATGCCAGCCTAGGGTGTCTGGGCTTGAGACGGTAAGCAGTAGGGAGACACTAAATGTTTTTGAGGAGAGGAGTGAGAGTTCATGGCTGTTACTTAATATGACTAATATGCCAATAACATGTAATACAGGTTGGAGGAGAGACACCAGAGGGGAGAAAATAACTGAGAGCTCTCTTCTGACATCTACTAAGTGGGTGGAATTAAGAGGCATGAACTAAGGGGCACGCCCATGGACAGGAAACAGTGTGGGGTGGAGGCCAGTGCAGGCATGTTTCTTGGCGGGAATACAATCAAGAACAATGACTTGCCTTGACAAGGAACAGAGCTCTTCAAGCTCTGAGGTGGGACAAAGCCTAGGGAGGTAGTTTCCACACGGAGAAGAGCAGAGCTGTTGAACTCCTATCTGCCCCCAAGCTTGTCAGTGGCATCGACAGCCATGAAGAACCAACCAGCTAAGAGTGAAGGGTATATATTAAAAATTATGTTGAAAGCAGGAGCACCTGGGTGGCTCAGTCAGGTAAGCACCCGACTCTTGATTTCGGCTCAGGTCATGATCTCAGGGTTTGTGGGATCGAGCCCCACATTGGACTCCATGCTGACAGCATGGAGCCTGGTTGGGATTCTCTCTCTCTGTCTCTCTCTCTCTCTCTCTCAAAAGATAAATAAACTTTTAAAAAATTATGTTGAAAGCAAATATTGAAGACCTATAAAAAAGTTCAGAACTTACTGTTAAGTAAAAAAAGCAAGCTACAAAATGACACAGGTGTCATAATCCTGTCTGTTAGAAGCATGTGTGTGAACTGCACAGCTCCACACAGAATGTTAACAGTGGTCATCTCTCAGAAGGAGAGTTCTAGGTGATTTTTATTTTCTTCTAGATGCACTTTGTATTTTCTACAATGAACAAGCATGACTTTTATAATCAGAAACCCAGCAGAGTTTAAAATATATCTGTTAAGCTTATACAGCATGGCTGTCTCACAGAATTGAAGAGAGGGACCTGTTTGTTAACTTCTTTTTCCAGTACATTTATGGTTCTTGAGTCACGGAGTAAATCAAATGCTCCTGATAGGAAAAGCCATGGGTTCCACTTATAACATTCATGGTCCCCCTCATCACCCTGCAGGACCCTCACTGCTCACCAGAGGGTCTTCAACCCCCTTCCCCAATTCACAGGGTATAGGCTCCAGGCCTCTCTCCCAGGAACTCCATGGAGGAGTAGCTAGATCCAGCCAGCTCTGAGCCCCTGATGCTCCCACCCCCATCCACATCCCCAGCCTTCACTCCCTATCTCCCTCCTTCCCTTCCCTCCTCCCCACTCTTTTCTTCCTCCCCAAACACAGACAGCAGTGTTCTTTTTCTCCCCAAGGCTCAACCCCAAAAGCTCCATTTCTGACGACCAACTTGCCTCTCTCATCCCCCAGCTCCCAAATTCTCTCTTTCTGAAATTATTAAATATGTTATTCGGTTCCAAATCCCTGTGGGAGCCAGGGCCAGAATAAAAGAACTCAAATTTCTTTGAAGAGAAAGGGAGGGTTGGGGGGAAATGGACATGCAAATCAGATCCTGCCAGGTTATATATCCCCACTAAGGCCAGCTGTGTTCACAGAAGCTTCTTAAATATTCTGTATACAGTAGTCCCCCCCCCCCGCCAACTTATCCATGGGGAACACATTCCAGGATGCCCACTGGATGCTCCAAACACAGATGGTATTAAACCCTATATATACTATGTTTTTCCTTGTATGTACACACTTATAATAAAGTTTAATTTCTAAGTTAGGTATGGTAAGAGATTGACAACAATAACACTAAATAAGAACAATTAGAACAATACGCTATAATAAAAGTCATGTGAATGTGGTTTCTCTTTGTCTCTCTCTCAAAATCTCTGTACTGCACTCATCCTTCTGGTGATGATGTGAGATGATAAAATGCCTGCAGGATGAGATAAAGTCAGGTGAATGACCCAGACCTTGTGACCTAGGTAGGCTGCTATGGACCTTCTGACAATTCACAGAGGGAGGATCATCTGCTTCCATACCTCAGTTGAAGGTGAGTAACTGAAACCACGAAAGAGAAACAGCAGATAAGCAGGACTGCTGTACCTACAGCATCTTGGACCCCAGTCACAAGTGGTTGTTTGCAGAGGATTTACAAAGAAAGGAAGGCCCAGGCCTTTTCAGCAGGATGAACTCTACCTGGTGGTGATGGAGGATAGTGATGCAGAAATAAACAGGACAAAAAGAGGAAATCCATGGAAGTTTTATATATATATATATATATATATATATATACACACTATATATACTATATACATGTTATATAGTTACATATGTATTAATATATAATATATAGTTTTTTATATATATAAAATTCATTGGCAAGATAACTAACACACAGTGTATACAGTGTGCTCTTGCTACCCCTGAATTTTCTGAGTTCATGAAATTAGACCTGGGAAATTTAACCAAGGTGCCCAAGGTCACCCAGTTATTTATTTTTATTATTTTATGTATTATACTTTCTTTTAATTATTATTATTAGGTATTTATTATATTTATGAGTACCTCAGGCAGCAGGGATTCGGTCTAGGTGCCATCCTGGGTGCTGGGGAAAGAGAGCCCTGCCCTTAAGGGGCTTCTAGTCTAATTATGACAGAGCTGGGACTTGAACCCAGGATCCAGGCTGGTATTTTCTCCTCTAGGACATAACATTTCCTGAGTTAGATCTCCTTACCTATAAATAAGAAACCATTTTTAATTTTGCCAAAAATTATCAAACATTTCATAAAACCTTTTAATTACAAAAACAATTATTTATAACTCTAAATATACACCATGAAAAAAGTATCCCTAAATTCTGGTGGAGCATTTCCTAGAGACTCTAAAAACAAAGAAACTACTCTTTTGTTACATCAGAGAAATCTTAAAATACTTGTACTTATAGCTTAGATTTATAATAATAATGTTATTATTTCATGAAACACTCAAAAGTGTTTCCACCGATGGCATCCCATTTCTTCTTACAATACTGCTAAGACTTTTAACAGAAGACTCTATGAGGAAAAAAATGAGATACAGAATTTGAAATCATACGATTAATGAAAATATTAGCCTACATACCAGTTGCCTGATTTCCTGCCTATATATTGTTTCGGTTCCACAAATCTGAAGAGAAACTTCCTGAAACAAGTATTTACAGAGTCATAGAAAGTTAGTGCCAAGGGACCATAGGTGTCTTTTAGAAGAGCCCTATGCTTTTACAAATAGGGAAATTGAGGCCATTTAGTGGCCATCCCTAGTTCCCAAGTGGCTGCTCAATATCACATCCACCATTAAAATCCAGCCCATACTTGGCTGCAGGAAATCACAGAGAAAGCCTTTAGGTAATAAAAGACAAGAGGAGGTGTCGAAGGTCTATGCTAAACCGGGCAGAAGAATTAAGAAGTGGAGTAGGCCAAAAGAGCACAATCATTTGGGGACTGTATCCTCCTGACACTCCCAGGATAAAAACCTGACAGAAGGAGGTCTGCTTGGCAAGGTTAACAGAAGCTTGGCTGCCAGGCCCCCCTCCCAGCCCTTGGCCAAATGAAATCCAGGTAACAAGCAGCAGGGAGGCCCTAAGGACCTGCTGGCAAAGGAAATAGGGCACTCTCCAAGGAAGAGTGAAGTGTAACTCGAAAAGGAGCTAGGTTTTAAAACATAACAGGAATGAAAGGAAATGTCTGACATGTTCTGATTTCCAGCTTTGTGTTTTGCCAATTCAGGTCAGCTCAGGGCCACCACCTTGCACAAATCCGGGGGCTCCTCTCACAATGTGCCGGTCCTAACTAACATGGCCAAGGGCACAGTGACCTTAGAGAGGTCTGTTTCTAATATGGAATGAGGAGCCCCTAGTGGAGGGTCTGTAAAGGAGGCACAGCAGGGAGGGCAGCAAGCCTGAAGGGCCAGAGCTGCTGGCTGGGCTGACGGGGGTCTCTTTGGCCACAGGCCCACTGGGGCTCAGACAATCGACTCTCATCTATCCATGGTAACAGCAAGAAAGGTAGCCCAGCTAATTTAAATCCATTGCTATAATCAAAAAACCCCACTGTAGCTAAAAGTCAGCCTCCCCATCCGCCAAATCTTTTAAAAAGAGCTGCTAATAAGGAGCAAAACTGAGTGGCTTAAGTTTTATTTCCTTTTACATTTCCTTTCTGGTAGAGGTGTTAATGAGGATGGAAAGGCCCAAAGAGCACAGAGAGAGGAGATGAAAATGGTCTGGAAAATATAAACTGTGCAGTCAACCTTCAAATAAGGGTGGGCCGATGCTAACAGTAGTGGTCAGACAGACATTTGCAGACAGTTCAGAGTTTCCTTGTAAATGGCTATGGAGATTGTAAAGCAAGTGAGGGGAAACATTGAGTAACAAAGGAGACCTCGCCTGGGAGTCAGAGGACCCAAGTCCATGGCTTCTCTTGCCCTCAGCTGTTTCCACTATAAAGCAGTAAGTATGGACATAGTGATTTAATGTTCTAAAAGTCTAGGATACAAATTCCCCTAACTCTGTAATACTGGGTTCTCTATGTAGAATGGCAGCGTAATCATACCTACTCTTCAGGCTCTTAAGATTAAATGAAACCAGATAACATAAATGTATGATGCTCCAGGCATTACAAACACTTAATATGCATCAAATCATTTATTTCTATCAGCAACCTCTCCAAATAGGAATTAATATGACCACCATTTCATAGATAAGTGTGTTGAGGCTTGGAAAAGATAGTGGACATGTCTAACAACACACACATACCAACTGATGGAACTGGGACTTCAAACAGATCTGTTTGAGTTCAAAGCTCATGTTAGTAACCTCTGTGCAACACGGCCACTCCGTCAACATGTGTTCAGGCTCCTGAAACATAATAGATTATCAATAAATACCAGTAATGCCTAGACTATCACCCAGTATGACGCACTATTTTCATAAACGTTTGTTGAATGGATGTATAAATGAGCAAATAAATTCACACTGAGACAGCCACTTGGGCTTCCAGTGGCCATCCAACCCCATGGTATAACAAATCCAATTACCAGGGGACCTCTAGGGCAGTTGCCTTTTCAAAGAGTTAGAGCCACAGTCAAGGAAGTTGTGTCTATCCAAGGACTAAAATATGGAAGAATCTCAATAAATCACAGCAATCACATTATAGCACAAAACACCTAAAATACACTTGAGCACTATGATTCTGGCTTTTGGTGAATCCTGAGAAGAATGAACAGACCAGGAAAGAAGACCATTTCCTATTTAAGGACATTTTCCTGCCCAGCTCATTCAAGAAGGAAAGAAGGAAGAACTGGAATTTCGAGAAGGAATTTCCCTATGTTCATACTGCCTTCCTGAAGTTCTTTTGACTTTCTACAACCATATGTAAGAGCCCCATCAGAACAGGGTGACATTTAATGATGAGCTGTTGAGCAGGGTACATGCCTTCACTCACCATCCAGAGCAGACAAAAACAACTGCTGAGCAAACCCCTCCCAGAGCTACAGTTATAAACTTCTCTCACACCCCCACTCCCCATGGCAATCCCAGTCTCCCAACAGCTAATGAGCAGGGTAAGAGGTTGTATAAAAGAAAAGAAGTGGGTTTCTTGGAATCAGGCATCTGTGCAAGCAGCACCCCTGCCTGCCTCTACTTCCTGTTCAAATCAGCCTCATCTCTGTCTTCTCCTACTTGTGTTGCTGAAGACCTAGGTTACTGGGTGCTAAATGGCCATCTCAGCTCTTGGAAAACTCTCTCAACCACACACAGCATCCAATCCCAAGAGGCGAATTCTCTCTACTTCACCAATACAACCAGCAAATTGTTTGAAAAACAAGAAAGAGGGAATAACATTAGAAGTAAATAAATCACTAGAGCATGAAAGGAACCTTCTCAAGACACACAGACGGACACAAAGGGCAAAGGGAGGGTAGGAAATGAAAAACAATGTATGCTGTCCTCTAAGGCACAGAAGAAGAAACAAAATGTGGTGTTGGAGCCCAAAGAATGCGTTGCTTCAAACTGCTAATCAATGTTAGACACCAACACCAGCAACTGCTAATAACGAAGGAAGAATCACCTCTCTTCAGCTGTAATTATTTCTGACATTGGTCTCCAGGAGGACTGTCAAGACTCAGGTTAGCAGCTCAGGGTGATAATAACCCAAGATTACCAGCAATCCACAATGTCTGGAGAAAAGATGGCTTGGAGGAAGGGAAGTGGCAATTAGAAATACTTGTCATGGTAATTGCATTGTGAATAGCAGGCATCCACTTTTCTTCTGCCTGACTTTAGAAATACATCTTCCAGGCAGGTAGAGCAATGAAGGAATACATCACATTTTCAGAAATAACAGTGCAGGGGGAAAAAAAAAGTATTATTTCTGTCCAAATAACGGTGTGCTGGATAATAAAAACTCTTAAAATCCATATGGCTGAGAACAGTATTATCTGACCAACCAGTGAAGCTTCCTTAAGCCAACCAGCAGCTTCCTGATCTTTTCACTCGTAATGATAACTCCAGTCCATGTCAACATATTGTCCTCAGCCAAGACCAAGACAGCTCTCTAAGGACAAGGAATTGAGGCTCTTTGACATTATTCTTCAATCCTTAACTTTGTCAGAAATGGGCACCTTAAAAGTTCTCCATGCTGGAGCTGGTCTAAACATTTAAACTGAGAATGGTCAATCAAGGCCTCTCACGTGTCCATCCTGTAGGCTTCATGGCTCCAACAAATGGTACAGTGTTACTCTTCTGTGGGTTTTGAAAAACTATGGAGAAACTAGGAAATGCAACTACTCATTTTAGTCTCCAACAGAGTTCTGTCTGAGCTCTAACTAATACTGAATGATGCAGCTACTGATGAGGTTTTTTGTAGTGGTGAGGGTCCGGAAACAATGACCAAGAAAGAATTCTTGAGACGTCTTTGGTGTCAAAAAGATGACTTTATGAAAACACAGGGACAAGACCCACGGGCAGGAAAATCCACCTCCGGACTCGTTATTTACTTGGGAGTTGGGGGAGGTATAGTCAAGGGGAAGTTTCCAAAAAGATTTTCATATGCTAAAGAAGACTCATAAGATACTGGAGGCCTAGCTATTGTCAAGCTAAGGTTGTTTTTCCCTCTAGCAAAGCATTAAGACAGTAGGGAGTTCCTGGAGAAACATTTTATTCAGCCTGCCTCAAGTATTCTGCCTGCCTCAAGTATTTGCCAATGGGCTGCAGGTTATAAGGACATTTAATTCTGTCTGCTGTTTCCTTCTGCCTTTGTTTCCCACATCAGCTACTACTAAACTTGGAGCCTATGTGAGCAGTGAGCATTCTAAAAAGCAACTCTAACCATGTCAACCCCTGCTTAAAATCGATCAGTGGTATCCTGTTTTTTTTTTGAACAAACCATGGTCTCCTTAACATGAAATCCTTCACTTACAAGGCTCTCTCCAAGTTTCATAACTCAACCCTGATACACTCACATAAAAATTTTGAATTGTAGTAAATTAATGACAATTCTTTGATCACTGTGCTCTCCAAGGCTTCATTCTTTTGTATATGTTGTTCATTCAGAGAATCCCTTTCATCTAACTCATACTTACTGAGCCCACCCCTGGAGTCACCTCCATTCTGAAGTCTTCCTTAATCTAACCCCTAACACTCCCCTGCCAAATCTGGTTTTGGCATCTCTTCCATATGTTCTTACTGCATCTAGTGTATTTCTGTATAATCACATCCTATACTGTTTACTTGTCCACTTCCCCCACTAGACAATGAGCAGCTTGAGGGCCAGGGCTTGCCTTTCATTCCATTTTCTCTGGAGCCAATTATCATGAAGAGTTCATTTGCCAGACTCAAGCTGAATGGAACCCATAGATCAAGGGGAAAAAAAAGAAGGAAGAAAGTTAAATAATGAAGATAATGAAGAGTAATATTACTTGACCTATTGGGGAGAAAAAAATTCTCTACCCTTCTAAGTTCTTTGGATGGTCCAATAATTAAATCAACACAAGCCAGATCAACAGGAGAAAAAAAGCAAAAGTTTAATAACATGTATACCTCCTAGAGAGCCAAAAAAACTAACTCCCCAAATGGCTGAAACTATCCCGTTAAATACCACAATCAGCTAAAGAGAAAAGAAGATGTTGGAGGCGGAAAGTCAGTTATGGGAGGTGAGCAGGAAGAGCACAGTAAACAAGGACGTTGTTATGCATATTTAAGTTGTTGCCTTCTCCTTTGATAAGAGCTTCTAGAGATTGAGTCGGCCTCCTCTTCCTGGTACAGCGAGAGAGACACCATTGTAAGTGGAGATTTCATTTTTTAAATGTAACTATCTCTTACAAAAACCAGTTTCAGAGGTTTTTTTTCTTAACAATAACCAGTTTATAATAATCGCTATGCCAGAGAGGTATATCTTGGGGTAGACAAATCTGCTCCCCTTCAGTACATTCAGAAAGAATTAAACTTTTTTAATAAATAATGGTTTTGCAAAGTCTAGGCACCAGAGACTAAACTCTATTAGTTGCATAGTGTCTTCTCTGGTCAGATATCTGAATTTTAACAACACTCAAAAGAGTTTTGTGGTTTTTTTGTTTGTTTGTTTTTTTAGTGTTTATTTATTTTGAGAGAAAGAGAGAGAACGAGTTGGGAGAGGGGCAGAGAGAAAGGGAGAAAGAACCCCAAGCAGGCTCTGTGCTGTCAGCTCAGAGCCTGACATGGGGCTCGATCTCAGGAATCGTGAGATCATGACCAGAGGTGAAATCAAGAGTCAGACACTTAAGTGAGCTACCCAGATGCCCCAAAAGAGTTTTTTAACATGGAAATTTATTAAGGATATTTTTACAAAAGGACTTATTGAGAATTTATAAAGAGAGGCAAAGACTTCTGATATCCTCCTCTGATGCCTCCTCTCTGAAGAACGGCGATGAACAGTGAGCAGCAACTATCCTGGGCCTGGGCTCTCTTCTCCTGGCCCCACATGGTTCTGCCTTTATGGCTTCGTCAAGGTTGAACTGTAGTGTGAATTTTGTCTTAGCCGCTTGGCCAACAAATAATATTTTAGGAATTGACTTCAGTTAATTTCTAGAAAGGTGCTGCTCTCCTCTTCTCTGCAAAATTCTGGCTGTGCCTCTATAACCCTACAGCACCAAATTCTCATGCTGTGCTCCATTGCCATGGCTCTGACCAGTAGGTTGTCTGGGAAGCCTCCATATTCCTCTGAGCTGACAGTGATTTTAAAGTCTGTTTGGTAGAAAGAGTCTCCCTGCTCCTATTCAAACTTATTTGGACATTTGCATAATGCCACATCATTTACTGAGCCACACCAGTAAATATCCCCTAGGCAAGGCAATTTGAGACTTGACATTAGTTGAATTACTTGATGCTAGGTGATTGTAACCACACAGGCCACAAAGGGCCTGCGTGGGGCCAGAGACATCCACAGCCCTCATGTCAGATACTTGCTTGCATGGGGAGAACATGGCCTACGAGGAGAGAGAGTTGGGGCTCCAGCTATGGAGAGATAAGGAACATAAGGAAGTAAGATCCTAGGTGTAAGATTTCCAGTTGGGCTTTGCTTAATAGTGGCCAGGCCCACAAGCAGAAGCGAAGGCACTGCTTTCATAGGAATACTTGTAATACTTCAGGCACAGTCATGCCACACTAGGGCATAGAGGACAAAGTGCAACCCTGATGTACTTTATTAGCATAGTAATGTCAGGAGAGTTTGCAAGTAAGAGTATCAGAAGACAGCACCCCAGTCAGGAAAGTAATTTCCCATGGAGGGTACCAGCCATGGGGTACCCTCTTACAGTGTCTTGTGGGTTAAGGACACCATAAGGAGCCAGAACTAGGAGAATATGAAAGGCCCATTAACGATCAATGATGAGATGCCTCCTGCAAATGCCCAGAAATACCTAGATGGAGGGTGGTGATGGTTAAGACTTCAAACAGGCTGCGATCCTGAAAATGCAGCTGGGGCTAAGGTCTTACACATGCAAATTAGCACTCATAAACCAGGAAACAAAATTAACATTATTGTTAAAGCAATTTTGGTCATACCTTTCATGTGCAAAATTATCAAACGCACCTAAAACCATTTCTGGCACAAAAAAGGTACTCAGGGGGCGCCTGGGTGGCTCAGTCAGTTAAGCATCTGACTCTTCATTTCAGCTCAGATTGCAATCTCACAGTCTGTGGGATCGAGCCTCACATGGGGTTCTGTGCTGACAGCACAGAGTCTGCTTGGGATTCTCTCCTTCCCTCTCTCTCTCCCCCGCTCTCTCTCTCTCTCTAAATATAAACAAACATTTCTGGGGCGCCTGGGTGGCTTGGTCGGTTAAGCGTCCGACTTCGGCTCAGGTCATGATCTCATGGTCCGTGGGTTCGAGCCCCGCATCAGGCTCTGTGCTGACAGCTCAGAGCCTGGAGCCTGTTTCAGATTCTGTGTCTCCCTCTCTCTCTGCCCCTCCCCTGTTCATGCTCTGTCTCTCTCTGTATCAAAAATAAATAAATGTTAAAAAAATTAAAAAAAATAAATATAAATAAACATTTTTTAAAAATAAGGTACTCAGTAAATGTTATTACACTTAAAGGAAGCAGGATCGTGGAATGTGAGCACAGGGCTGATATGCAGCTGGAACACACCACAGTGGCCAAGTGCTCACCACTAAAGTCTGCTCTGGATGGTGTCTGTGCTATTCCATTCGTTGTTTTCAATATTGCCCCTGGATAAGACACTAAGAAGTCTGAGATGACCCTGCCTTCTCCTCTAGTGACTGTCAAAGCAGTTCCTGACCGGCTCAAAAGTTTGCAGGTTCAGCAACCTTCCCTGAAAGAAGCTATTCCCCCCACCCTCCCACTTACCTCCCCATCCACACCACACCAGAACCAGGCCCATCCCAAACCAAGTTCTCTACAGTCCTCTCACAGAAAGACTCAACATCTGTGACTCGGGAGTAACACAGCTCATCTTTTGTAGCATTTTGTAAGTTTTGCCCTTAACGTGGGCGCTGGCCCATCTGATGGTTGTTTTGTGAGGAGCAGGGAAGGGTGTTTTACAGCTCGGCTGCTGGGAAGCACAGATGTTGCAGGCTTTGTCGTGGTGAGGTGGTAAAGGCTGCAAGGAAGGTGGGAGAGCATTAATTATCTTCCCGCAGCTGTTCATTAGCCCGCAGATGCCTTGTCTCGCCGTCTTCAGGACTGACAACCACATGATTCCAAAGCAAAGCAAATCAAGAAATTAGAAGGAGGAAGGGAAAAACTACCTGAAGGTTAAAACAGAAAGCAACATGCAGGACAGCTTGAGAAGAGACCCCCAGTCTCGGCTTTTGGGAGCACCAGGTGATCACGGGGGTCTCTGGGAGACAGCCTAGGGCTCAGCGCATCAGCGAATCCCAACACAGGCCGCTGGTAAAGCTCTATATCCAGATGCTGGAAGACCAGCCATACAGGTTGCCAGAAAACAAGATGCAGGGGCAAAGTTTCTTCTTTTTAAAATTTAACTTGTAAGTGTTGACGAAGATGCTGCTTTGCCAGCCTTGTACAGTCCAACGTTGAGCCAGTCTGGCCTGAGTACAAGCCCAGTTCGTGCCAGTGATCGGAAGGGCAGCATTTCAGACCTCACTGGATCTTACCTGTGGAGATCTCACCTGAGCTTCTTCTCATTTGCTCCACACAGAGAAGGCACACGACAGCCTCAAACACCAGTGCAGCAATATTCAAACAGGCAGCCGTGAGTTTTAGCCTGCCGGTCCTGTCTCACGGCGCCTGGTTCTAAGATGGCATAATTATGTCAATATCTTCACTCTCCACATATGATGCGCCCTTGCTCCCAGGCCCTCTTCCCTGCCCTTTCTAGCTTCAAAAATGACTTCAGGGGTGCCCAGGTGGCTCAGTTGGTTAAGTGTCCTACTCTTCGTTTCGGCTCAGGTAGTGATCTCATGGTTTGTGAGTTTGAGCCTACACCCAGCTCTGCACTGACAGCTCTGAGCCTACTTGGGATTCTCTCTCTCTCTCTCTCTCTCTGCCCCTCCCTCTACTCTTTCTCTCTCTCTCCCTCTCTCTCTCTGCTCTTCCCCCCACCTCTCTCTCAACATAAATAAATAAACTTTTTTTTTTAAAAAAATGACTTCAAACTCCCATCGCTTTGTAAAACCTTGAAGTCAAGGTCGCCTGGGTGGCTTGGTCCATTAAGTGGCCGACTTCAGCTCAGGTCACAATCTCACAGTTTGTGGGTTCCAGCCCCATGTGCTGGACAGCTCAGAGCCTGGAGCATGCTTCAGATTCTGTGTCTCCCTTTCTCTCTCTCCCTCCCCTGTCTGTGCTCTCTCTCGCTCTCTCTCTCAAAAATAAACATTAGAAAAAATTTTTAATAAAAAAAATGAAAGATGAATACCTCTTCTTATCAACCCCTGTGCCATATATCCTTGTTCCTCGTGTGTCCCACTCAAAAAGGAATGAGGATAATCTTGTATGTGATACAGATTAAGAGTCTCCAGGGGAGCTTGGGTGGCTCAGTCGGTTGAGTGGCCGACTTCGGCTCAGGTCATGATCTCGCGGTCTGTGAGTTCGAGCCCCGCGTCGGGCTCTGGGCTGACAGCTCGGAGCCTGGAGCCTGTTTCAGATTTTGTGTCTCCCTCTCTCTGAACCTCCCCCGTTCATGCTCTGTCTCTGTCTCAAAAATAAATAAACGTTAAAAAAAAAATTAAAAAAAAAAAAAAGAGTCTCCATATGATTAAGCCAGGTATCCCTAAAGTAAAGCATGTAATGTGCTCCCTGCTAAAACAGGTGGGCATCTGCAGCAGGAGGGGGTCTCAAGCAAAGATGAGGGTGAATGAAGCCCTTCTCTGGAATTTTATAGGAATTTCTTCAGGCTGGGATATGGCCCCAACCTGTCAGGCCTCCTGCTGGTTCCCAGCACTGGAGATCACGCACACTAGTCCCTTGTGTTGAAGCCCCACGGTGAGCATGCAGAAGGTGAGTTCTATCCTGCTCCTACCTCTTCTCCCTTCCTGCAGGCGATCATGCTTACCCTCCTTTCACTGGGACCATCACATCACAGACAGCCATGTGGGTTTCTATCTGCCACAGAGTGCCAGTCGAGGGCAGTATGCCACAGCTGTTTCTTTAATGAACTTGTATGTGGACTTAGTCTAAGTGCTGCCACATGCCCTGAAAAGACACAAGTATTAGTTTGGAAACTTGGGAGCATCCCAGGCAGGTGTACTCTTGAAATGAGCCCCTGTACTCAGAGCGTGTAATCTGGAACCAGCCCCTGTACTCAGAGGGCCTGCAGCAAGGAGGAAAGAGGCGGCCACTGTAGGTTGGCAGATGGCAGGTTTAATACACAAAGAGAACTTACATAAGAAGCTTGCCTCTGGGGACCTCAAGATGAGTAGATCTCCACAACTGCCTGCATATCTTCACAGTTCATATGGAGGCCTTAACTGGGTTCGACCACACACACCATTCAGATGGTCCTAACATCACATCACCATCTCAGGGCTCTGTCCTTGAGAGTCGGAAAGGCAAATGGGACCCACATTCAAAGGACAGGGAGGGGGTGAGGGGCCTCTGAGTGTTGGGGTCCATCTCATGGGTCAGCCAGAGGTCACACCCTTTCAATGACCTCCCCAAATTAAGACATAACAGAACTTAAGCTGATGGGGATTCCCAGGTGCCATCTTGTCCATTTACCAGCCCAGACCCAGCCTAAGTCATGTGAGGGAACTGACTTTCATTTTAGACATTTCTGGGCACGGGAACTCCATTCTTTCCTCTGCCATCAAGTCACCATTTGGCCTTCTCTAAACAAGTTCTCCCTCATGTCTAACCTGAACTCTGCTGAAGCTTTGAATCATTTCTCCCAGCTGTGCACATTCCCTGTCTCTACGAAGTTTCATGACTTATTTCACATGTAGGCAACAGGAGTTAAAGGCTGCTCTCTGACAAATTAATATCATCAAGGCCAAGGGATTAAAAGCCTGCTTGCATCCCAGGGCCAGTCACTCAGCCACTTTTCTGGTCCAAAGTCCCTAATCAAATGGACAAGATCCGGGCTCTTTCAAAAGCAAGCACTGACCCCTGTCCTTGTCCTCTTCTTCACCCCTAAGTGGTAACTCAGAGCTATCCATTTTTAAGTGATTTTCTTCTTTCTCAGTAGTTCCACTTTGGGCATTTTGCTATTTTTATATTATTTATATGGGTGTGATCCTTTTGTGATGATTATCTGTGATTAATCCTCGCAGCTATGGGAAAATCAGTATAACAGCTTGTACGGCATCTAACAAGAGTTGATGTCTGTGTAGCTTTTTTGTGTTAAGCAGCTTTGCAAGTTCACTTTAATTGACAAGAGAAAAAGGGGATATGCAATTAAAAAGGTGTTTATTATTTATTTTTTAATATATAATTTATAGAAATTATGTATATAGTAGACAAATAATAACGCATGCTTTCAGCGGGATTTAATGAAGCCAGGTGGCATATCGGCAGGGCCCTAGTGCCCTCCAGTGAAAGGCTTTGCAGTGTCTCCTCCCTGGGTCCAGGCTGCCATCAGAAGGAAGCCCCCCTCCACCAGTTGGAGGCAAGAGGAAGGAGGATGTTGTGATAGTCCTAGGAATATGATCACAGCATGGATCTCTAACTCCTGTTTCACACAGGAGCTGTGTCTAAATCATTACACCCCATTTCTGACAATAGGGGACAGGGAGAAGCCAATTCTCCCCCCCCCCCCAAGAGTGGCTGGCTCCCCAGACACTGGCAGGCAGGCAGGAACAACTCAGCCCTTGAGTTTAAAGGGTTAAAGAGGAGATTTACAGTACCATATTTCTTTCCCTGAAGCATCAGGCAGTTCATATGTACACATTTCTTTCCACTAAGACCTAATTTTCCACCATTTTCCTTGATTTGCAGCTCCCTTTTCCCCATTTCCTTGATTTAATGCCCAATTATTTTTTGTCCCATTGCCAGTAAAACAAAATATTTCATAACTGCTTCTGTGAGGTTTTTGGATACTGTTTTAAACACATGACTTACACACCTCATATTGCAAAATTTAGAGAAATCTAGTGAGCGCTTACATATGAATTCTGCATTTTTCTCAACCAGCTGACCTAAGCTTGACATTTAAAGTACCAAGCCTTTCTTTCATCCTCTGCATTCTCCCATCTCTCAGTTTTGACTCAGCCTCCTTGGTGTCTACTTGAGAACAGGGACATTGAGACCCCTGTCTCCTCCTTTCCCTCCTCTGGTCATGAAGGGACACGAGTGGACAAGAAACTAGCTGGGAAGTCAGCAGATTGGCACCCACTTCCACACTTGCCACGAACCATCTGTGTAGACTCGGCTGCCTCATCTCACCAATTTGGTTATCAGTTACTTCATGTACAGAACGGGCATTTTGAGTCAAATCACTTCTAACTTTCTTATAGCTCTAAAAACTCTAGATTCCCTTGTGTGTCCTAGAAACAAAACTTAAACACCCAGACTTATGGGTCTGGTTTTGGTATTTGAAGAGGGAAAAAATAAAACATCAAGAGGCAAGGCTTCTCTACTATTAAAATCTTTTTTCCCTACTTAAGCTTCTTTTGGCCTAATTTTCACATGCCATAGACACAAGGACAGTAGGACAGAAAGGAATCTTACAGAAGTTTTCTCTGATTTGTTTGATAATCCTTTTCTTGCTCATCCAGCTTTACACCTTACTGTTCTGTTTTCAATAAAATAAAAGTAAAAGCAACTTTATTTTGAGAATTTCATGAAAGCTATAAAAATACTGGAGACAACCTGGGGTATCCAAAACCATTACCAAACTCACTCTGAAAATGTTCACTCTGAAAATGTCACAGAATGTGGCCACTCAATTCCCCACCTACCAATAAGAAGGGACTGCTTATAATTCAAGGCAAAACTCCCCCACATCAGCCCCCAGTTCTGTCACGTTAACTATCAGGCACCTGATTTCTACCACCCAGAGAGGGCAGAGCTGGCTCCACCCAGGTCCCCAGTCAAGGGTCCAGGACAGGGATTGGGGTCTATAAAAAGGCACTTTCTACAGGAGACTAGATCTAGTGGGGCAAACACAACAAAGCCCCCCACCCTGCCCTGAAAAGGAGCTTCAAACCCAAGTCCAGAGATGAGAGGGACCAGAGGCAAAGAAATCAGAAGTACAGAGCTGAGTAGAGAAAGCCCAAAGGGAAATTAGACTGGACTAGATAAGAAGAGATTCCCAAGACCACCAAGAAAAGAGGGCCACTAGGACAAATACCAGGACCAGGCTAGGAAGGGGTCAGATTATACTGCATATCAACCGAATCCGCCCTTGCTAGAGGGTTTGATATGGTTCCCCCCCCCCCCCACTGGGGCCAAACATGCTGTCAAGTGCCTGGGGATTCTAAGGTGATTGCTATAAACTACAACGGTATTTGCTTCTTGGAGACAGACAAGGGCCAGATACCTGATTAGGCTGGAATCCAGAAGATTTTTGGAAAGATGGTGGGCTGACCACACAATGGTTCCCCCACACTTCCATCTCCAACTTACTTCTATTTCCTGAGCAAAGGAGCACCAAGACAAATATGGGGGGAAGCCTTGAGGGACTCTGTGGGAGAAGCTAGTGGAACTTTCTCCACCAGTCTGAGACCCAACTTCAGAGTGCCCAGGTCAGAACCTGCAGCTCCTAGCAGAGCTCGATGTACACAGTTGCCCTACACACACACACACACACACACACACACACACACAATGCTAGGGGGGAAGTCTACATCCATCCTGGGTGAAGGTCCTGTTCTCCCAGCCCCCATGGACAGGTGAACTAAGTCCTCCCTGCTCTTGGGGTTGAAAGGGCCCAAGGACACCGTGGAAGAAAAGAAAGTCTTCCTAGAGTGTAGCTGCAACACGAGTCCTCAGGGGGAAAGATCCTTTGACCTCTCTCCAGAATACCTTCACTTAAGGTTCTGCAAGCACACCTGAGCCTCAGTGAGGAGGCAAAGAGAGACAGCAACACAACCAGCAGCAAAAGAAGGTGTGATCAATTAAACAACACAGTCCTGCCCTGTTGGAGCTTAATTCGAGGAGGAAATAAGTATCACAGCAAAAGTCGTGCATTTCCATCAATTCTAAAAATAACCCAACGTGAGAAAATCATCTTCTTTTATAAGGCCAAGTAAAGCTGCTCACAGGAAACTTCCATAGCAGGAAATGGACATTTTTCTCTTTTTCCATATTTTTGGAGGAATTTTTAAAAATTTTTTAATGTTTACTTACTTTTGACAGAGAGAGAGCGCGCGCGCGCGCGCGCGCGCCGCGCATGAGCGGGGGAGGGGCAGAAAGAGAGGGAGAGGCAGAATCCTAAGCAGGCTCCAGGCTCTGAGCTGTCAGCACAGAGCCTAACGCGGGGCTCGAGCTCACAGACCGCGACATCATGACCTGAGCCAAAGTAGGATGCTCAGCCAACTGAGCCACCCAGGTGCCCCTGGAGGAATTTTTAAAATAAAGTAAAGGGATAGGGCCAAGGAAGACTCTCCCTCTTGTGGCTCCTTACTTTTTACTATATCAGACGTATCTATAACACAGGAAGTTGGTCTCCTAATACAGGCAACAGAAATTTATACATCCAAATGAACATAGTTGATGGTGTTTTAAAAGGCTAATAAATAACACCTCTTTCTTTATCATCTGGAGATTAAAGCCGAATGAGAGAGATACACAGGAGTCACACAGATAAAATTCAAAATATTGCCAACATTATTGACCATGAGGTTTTGAATCTACAGCCAAGAGGGCTTTCTAATACTTTACCTCCAAGTTAATCAGACCCACCCACAGACTTCTCCAGGGCAGGTATCTTGCCTCAGGCTAAGAGATCTGCAGACTGGCAAATCGGAGAGTAGAGCCCAGAAGAGGCTGAGCCACCCTCACCCGGTCCTTCTCCCCAACTCAAGGTCAGATTCAGTTATCCTTTGCCCCCAGGAGGAATGGGCAGGCGGTAGGGAGAGGGTGGTGAATGGTCAGCAGTGTTGTTCTAGAGGACAGCCCTCTACACAGGTGCATGTAGTCAAAGCAAGAATGCCTCCTCTGCCCCCCAACCCAATAACCATCTCCTTCAAGGCGGACCCCTGGGGAAAAGTCTCTCTTTTTGATGCTACAACTGTTCAGAAGACTTTGAGAATGCTCTCCGGGAATCCTATTCAGAGTCTACAGCTATTCTTTGAATACCTTTGGCTACAGTAAAGTTTCATCTCCAGACAGGAGACCTTCAAACATCACTGGAATAAAGCAGGCAGAAAACTTTGGGGCCAATATGAAGATGACAGTGGAAAGAGGAATGCGGTGTTCTTGTACGAACACAATAGTCCCCCTTATCTGCGGCGGATACATTCCAAGACCCCCAGTGGATGCCTCAAACCATTAAGAGTCCTGAACCCTATCCATACTGTTTTCCCTAAATTAGGCACAGTAAGAGATTCACAACAATAAAAAGAAAATAGAACGATTGTCACAATATATGCAATAAAAGTTACAGGAGTGTGGGCTCTCTTTCAAAATATCTTATTGTACTGTATTCACCCTCCTTGTGACGACACAAGCCGAGAAAATGCCAAGGGAAGTGAGGTGAATGACGCAGCATTGTGATGTAAAGTTAGGCTACTATTGACCTTTCGATGATTCATCAGGAGGTGGATCCTCTGCTGGGAGAGAGGGAGAGAGAGAATCCCAAGCAGGCTCTACAAGTGTCAACACAGGGCTGGATCTCATGAACTGTGAGATCATGACCTGAGCCGCAATCAAGAGTCCGACGCTTATATCAACTGAACTGCCCAGGCACCCACAGACCGCTGTTAACTGCGGATTGTTGAAACTGCGGAAGGCGAATCGGCAGATAAGGGGGGGGGGGGGGGGGGGGGGATTACTGTGTAAACTGATCCTGAAGTCTGATGAGTGTTCTTACGGAACAGCAGCACCGTGGGCCTGAGGGTATGGTTACTGTGGTGAGTGATACTTTCTGAAGCCAAAAATCGGGACACGTGACCTGACAACGACTTTTTAAGCCACTTTCACGTGGAAGAAGCTATCTTGCCAATATAACTTAGATGCTAAAATTACCGAACTTTCTGACCTATTTCGGTGGTTTATGAACAGAACCAGATGAAACTTTGATAGAGAACTGCATCATCATTTCTAAACACACAAGTGGCACATGTGGAGTACTTATAAGCTCACAACTTTGAAGAGGGTAGTTTTCATCTTACAAGATACTGGTATATTTATGCTTAAAAAAATCACACTTAACTGCTTTACAGTGAGACCTCAAATATGAACACTGGTAAGAGGGTTTGGTGGCTAATACCAACCCTCACCAGGAAGCCCAAGCAGCTGTACCAGCTCTTCTGTTGGTGGAACAAGGGATTGAACTGCAAATGAATAAACCATTTTAACCATACACTTGTTTTAGAAGAGAGATTAATCCTATTTTCTACTACACTTACATTTTCCATTGCTTTGCAATTAATGTTGTGGTATGGCCTCTTTTATAAGGCAGGAAACAAGTAATGGGGTTCAAAAGGTGAATAGGAAGGAGAAGGTGAGGCATTCAAAGGTAATTAGAAGTTAGAAACCCATGAGACAAAAGCAGGTTCAGTGGCCCTATCTGAAAAACCATGGGAGAGGGGTTTGTCCCTTCTTGGTAGAGAGAAATGCCTTGCACAGAGATCTAAGGAAGAGAGGGAAAGGCCTGAGGGTTGGGGAAAGCAGGCAGGCACAGCTTGTGATGGTCAGAAAGAAAGAAGGCTTTTGAGGGGCACCTGGGTGGCTCAGTTAAGTATCCAACTTCTGCCTAGGTCAGTCGTGGGTTCCAACCCTGCATTGGACTCTGTGCTGACAGGTCAGAGCCTGGAGCCTGCTTCAGATCCTGTCTCCCTCTCCCTCTGCCCCTCCCCCATTCACACTCTGTCTCTCTCAAAAATAAATAAACATTAAAAAATTTTTAATAAGGGTGCCTGGGTGGCTCAGTCGGTTAAGTGTCTGACTTCGGCTCAGGTCATGATCTCATGGTTTGTGAGTTCGAGCCCCGCGTCGGGCTCTGTGCTGTCAGCTCAGAGCCTGGAGTCTGTTTCGGATTCTGTGTCTCCTTTTCTCTCTGCCCCTCCCCCACTTGGGTTCTGTCTTTCTCTGTCTCTCAAAAAATAAATAAATGTAAAAAATTTTCTTTTAATTTTAATTAAAAAAAAGAAAGGTTTTTTCCAGCTGCCTCCTCTTAAGGAAGGTAGGAGGGAGAGAAGGGGTCAGGAAAAGAAAGCAATGGAAAGCTCAAATAAATTACATTTCTTAGGGAATTGTAAGAAATATGGGGCTTATTCCTCTCAGCAAATACTGACATTTATAAATGCATTGTGCAGGACGGGAGCACAGAGGCCCCCAGGGCCACATTACCACTGCTCTTGTATGGCCATCCTGGAGGACTCTCATCAGAACTTCACACTGTTCTCCCCTCTGCTTAGAGGATATTTCGACTGCTGTCAGGAAGACGAGAGCAGCTGGGCCGTTAAAGTCAACAGGCTCCCACTTCTACACCGGCCAGATTGTGTCATAATTGGAAATGTGAAATATGCCTTCCTCTGTTTAGACTTCCCAGGCGTGGCGTGGCTTGTTTGTGTTTCCTCCAAACCCCAGAAAAGGCCAATCCCAGGCCTGAGTAAATGCTCCAGGCTTGTTGGTGAGAAGGAGCCACGGCCCCTGCCAGCTCCAGGTGAAATGTATGGGCCCAGTTGGAGGGTGGAGACCGGAGGATGCAAAAGAGGCTAGGACTGAAAACATGCCAGCTTCACCAAATTAGTCTCGCACATGAAATGGCCTCACCGATCCCCTCCGCCTGTCTGCAGAATCTTCTGGTCCTTTAGGTTCAGTTCAAATCCTGCCTGCTCCTTGAGGCATCCCTGGTGCCTCAAGAAACCCTCCCTTCTCTGAGGTTGAACTCCCATAATGCCTGTAATTGGCACATGGACACTCGCTGGATCCCAAGCCCTCTTTCCTAAGCTGCTTTTTCATCCTTTTCCTTCAGTCCCCGTATTATTTTAACTTTAGTTATTTTGAGAGAAAGAGTGCATGGGAGGGGTAGAGAGAAAGAGAGTGAGAGAGAGAATCCCAAGCAGCCAGTCCCCAATCCACAGTGCAGAGCCCAACACGAGGGTCGAATCCATGAACCGTGAGATCATGACCTGAGCTGAAGTCAAGAGTCAGCTGCTTAACTGACAGCCACCCAGACACCCCTCCTTCAGTCCCCATCTTATTTAACCCTTTCCTGACGTTCTCCCTTCTTTACCCTCCCCACACACACCCAGAACCCACTCCCTCCCTGCACGTATTATGTAGCACCAAGACGTCCATTGCTCAGGCTCTGCTGTCTGTGGTAAGTCAACGATAGGTCTACTCTGCCCCCAGTTTCTGCTGTTGGACGTGTTTGGGGGCTCTGGGTCCATGGGGGGGAGGAAGGACTTTAGGGTTTATCATCCAAGTTTGTAGTTTGCTCTTTCCCCAAATATCTAAATATACCAGACACATCTCAAACTGCAAGGATTCACATCCTGCCAAAACTCATCACCAGGGCTGCTAGAAAGACACACATTTATCCCATTATTGCAATTTTCCCATTAATGCAATTTTGAGCTGATCATTCTACCTTTGTCCCCTCCCAGCCTTCCTGCATGGTGAAAGATACTGTGCCCAGGTCCGCCTCCTCCATTTCTGGGTTTCTCTCTGGCTTGTTCAGGGGCTAAAGATGAAGAGAGAGAACCGTCTTGCTACCCAGAAAGTTAAGATTTTTTTCTCCCCAATTAGAATGCAAATTCCTTTTTATTGCCTGCAGGAGGTAACATAGCACCAGGCCCATTTAGTTGCTTGAGAGCTAGCTAAATGACAAAGCAGGGACTCAAACTCAGACATCTCTGCTCTACATCACATGCTTTCCTCTGTTCCATGGTTTTCATGGCTGGGCTGACCAGAAGGTCCTCTGGGGAAAAGTTATTTTCTTATTGTTGTTGTTGTTGTTATTATTATTATTATCATTATTATTGGATCTGGGGATAAGAGGACAGGGGTGTTCAGAACAGATCTCCCCTGCCCCCTGGCCCACACTGCATGGCCTCCTAGCAAGTACACAAACCCTTCAGTCAAGAAGTGGAGTCTAAGGCCATTTAATGTCTGTGGCAATGTTACCAATAGCTCTGTCCTAGCTTTTGCCAAGGCATCTGATCCTGAGCCCAAACTCAGCCCACGGCCAGGGAAACATGGCTGAGGAGGCCAGCCCAGGACCCCGACTCCTCCACGATAATTCGGCTGAGAGTAAGGACAGAAAGCCTAAGTAATTTGGATTCTTTTTTATTGACAAGAGTCATGCCACTGAGTCAGTACAACCTGCCAAGGCCCCACACTCAAACTGAGATCTGATCCTGGGTCAGTAGACAGAGGCTTTCATGCATTTTCTAGCATTACAACCCCTTTTTTCCAGTGACCTCTTACACAGAAACCCATTAGGGAAAAGCAGTGGAAGTGGTGGAGACAGGGGCGGGGGTCCCAGAGCCCATCTACGAGGTCTTTCTCCTTGGTCCTCCTCCCATGTCATCACCCTCATCCAGACACTGGACACCCTGGGTGAGGAACAGTCCAAGAGCAGTAGGGCAGCTGGGGGAGGGAGCGGACTGGTGGGAAGGCGGAACAGCAAATTTGTTCTGCACGGGGCCCCTGTGAGTGGAGCTACTTTTGTTGTTTAGAGACTAAATAATGGGCCGAGGGATCAGAATGAAGCCTGACACAAGACCTGTCAATGTTTCTAGCATTCATCGCCTTTAAATATTCAAACACCAAGATTCTGAAGGATCTTTGACTTTTCTCTTCATTTTTTTTTCCAAATGTCAACAAACACTGCTTCTGCTGAGTGAAGAGTCTGGCCTTGCCTTTCCTGATGAAAAACAAAAGAAGGGGAGTGAGAGAGAAGGTGAGGAGAAATGAGGACAAAGGGTGAGGACGCTCAAGTTTCCTGAGAGACCCAGTTTTAGGGAAGGGGGTGGAGGTGGAGAAGCCAGCCAGCTGAAGCCCAGCGGCCCCTCATGTGTTGGGCTGTTCCATCGTACCCTTCATTTTACAGATAAGGAAACTGGGGCTCCAAGAAGTAAATGGAGTTATGTTACATCATAAAGCCAAGTTCAAAAAAAAAAAAAAAAGCAAATTGAAACTGGAGCTCACAGTTTCTGGTGCCTGCTTTTCACATGGCAAATGTTTTCAAAAGGGAAAGGCTGTTCTCACAGACTCAGGGAAAAAAGGACCCACAGACATGAATTAATTCTGTCAGCAAGCATTTATTGAGCCCCTACTGTTTGTCATCCATTGTCCTGTGGGCTGGGGAATAGAGATGAACAAGACACAGTCTCTGCCCCCAAGGAGTCCACAGGCCAGTGGGTGAAGCAGACAGATAATAACCACCACAATACAACCTAATAAGTGTCATGGCTGTGCTGTGTATATGTTGCTGTGGGGGTGTCAGCAGGACCAGATACATAATTTATGGGCTTCGGTGCCAAATAAAAATGCAGGGCCTCTGTCAAAAAAAAATTCTCAGAATTTTAACATGGTGACAGAAGAGCATTAAACCAAATATGAGGATCTTCTGAGCGTAGGGTCCTGTGTGACTGCTATGTCCATGTCTGTCACATTCCAGTTCACAAAGGAGGTGCTTCTACAGCCTAGTCTGAATGACAAAGAATTCACCAGCACACAGGAGAGGAAGAACATTCTGGAAAAAGATAACAGCATGTCTAAAGGCAGGAGGAGGTGGAAACACAGCATATTTGAGAAATGGAACAAGTTCAGTTAGGCGAGAGTAGGAGATAGGGGTGGGAGAGTAACAAGAAATGAAGCTGGCAAGGAAGTAGACCCCAAGGAGCAAGATGCTTTTAAACCATACGAGGCAGTTATCCTGTCCGTATTGGTGAGTCGTTGAAGCTGCTTGGGGATAGGATCTAATGGGTACTTTGGAAAAAAGCAAAACAAACCACTTGGGCAGCAGGAAGCATGTGGGTTAGAAGACAGTGGGCCTGGAGTGAGAACCCAAGTTAGGAGGTTGGTGCAATGGCCCTGGCAGGAACCGAAGAAGAATATACAGATGGCATCCAGATATTGAGGAAAGAGTGTCTGGCTGGAGATGGCGATGGAGATTTAGGGGCCCATCCATGAGGTGGCAGTTGAACTCTTGAGTCCAGAGTTTCCCAGAGTGAGAATGAGAATGGGTACCAGAGGCAAAGATGTAGGTGGAGGAAGGAGACTTCCAAGGAGGGGGGTTGGAGGTGAGAGGATGATCAAAGGAGCAAATCACATGACTCCAGAGACAAAAGAGTTTCAGGGGGCGGATAGAGCAGCCAAACTTGTAAATTAATCCAGGGGTAGGGTAAAGACTACAGCATCTGAGATAGCTGAGGGGAGCGACAGAGGGTGAAACGTCTGAGGATGCAGACGTAGTCGGTGGCTGTTTCCCAGGCAGTGGCGGCCCAGAAGAGCACAAGAACGTTAAAGGCTCTGGCTCTGCGTCTCCACCTGCCGCGTGGCTGGACGCCTGCCTCTCCCAGGTTCTCAGAGGGCTCCGGGGGCCTGAATCACTGATTGTCCCTAGAACCGGAGCAAAGTAGCCCCTCTTTACACCTGCTCCTTCGTGGCTGCCATGTGCCCCCACAAGGGCCAGCAGAGGCCACATCTGAGGTTGGGGAGGACACTGAGGTGTGCAACTGCCCCACGGCCACCCTCCTTCATCTCCACAGACATTGACCCAGTCACTCACCCCATGGCCAGCCACACCGTGGCCTCTGCAGCTGCCCAAGCTGTTTGTACAGAGGTGACAGACACTATTGCCATCAACCTTGATATTCTCTCATGAGGCCCCAAATAGGAAGACCTCCTCCATCTTGCTTGTTAGAACTCAATAGCACTTTTATTTGACTTACTCTCCCAGAATAATAAATGGCTCATCTGTCTTAGAACTTAGAACAAGTTTCCCAGAAGGACCTGCTTAGGTATCAATGAGCAAGGTCCATACGGCATCCCAGGTAAAACCCCCTCTTCTACTGGCCCTTGGGCAGTAAGACTAAGTCCCCCTCCAAGTCTCAAAGAGTTCCTGCTGCATTAAGTACATGGCCTAGGAGATCGTGGTCCAACACAAAGTTTTCTTTTGTTAAGTTCCTACTGTGTGCCATTATTTCACATTAATTATCTCCTTTCCCTCTCAGTTCATGCCAATGAGGTAGGTACTAGCATTGTCCTATTTCCTAGAAGAGGTAAAGCAGAACAGCCAATGACTGTATGACAGTACAAAGAACGTTCCGGTCCTCTACTCTGGGGGAGGAGGCCTTTACACACTCTTTTGTACTTTTCAATATCTCAGGCAATAGCTTCTATAAATTCAATATATTCTGTATGTTCAATAGCTTCTGGCCTTGCCTCTCTCCAAAGATAGCACTGTAAGATGGATTGACCAATGGGATCCTCTCTCATTCTTGGCTTCATATCCGCGGGCTACCAGATTGTGGAAAGGGAGTGGGACAGGCCAAACTGGCCATGTTCCAAGGCCTCCAAAAGAGGTATCCCTCCTGACCCTCAACAGAGAATATGTGTGGCCTCAGTCCCACGAAAGTTTCCTGCTGTTCTCTGAGAGCACACACGTGCATGCATGCACACACACACACACACACACACACACAACACCAACCTCCTCCTTACTGAGTAAAAACCCATATCCCCTGCACAGAGATAAACCACAGATGGAACCCACATCGTATTTGAAAATGCAAGCCAGTCGTCCACACTGGCTCTGGCTTATTTACAGCTGGCATTGCTTCTGATTTGGCCTCCATCCATTCTGACAAGCTGATGCCCATGCCGTATCTGTTGGCTAAATATTTTTTATATCAGCCTTGATTCTGGAGACAATGAGGCCCAGACAAGTTAAGTAATATGCCTATAGACCCTCAACTGTCAAATGGCAGAGCCAGCATTCATAACCAGCCCTTATCTAACTGCACATCCCAGTGCTATTAGCCCCAATGTTCCATACATTAGGACTCTCTCTGACCGGATGCCTATTGGGTTGCCATGTAGATGGACCCCTAGTGGTCCACCCAAACATGCTTGATGATAAAAATTCAAAGCAGACCCTGTTTGGAACCTTGGCTATGCAGATTAAAAAATAATAACTCTAAGGAAAGGCAAATGGTGAATCCCATTTCTACAAATCTTATAAATTTCAGAGAAGCCATCTAGGGAGAATGAGCCAGGGTTTTTTCCCCTCTGAACTGGATCACTAGTTCCTGGGAAATGCCCATAAATCAACATGCTTTCAGTTTCCAGGACTTTACTTATGTTACTGTATGCCTTTAAAGTCCTCAGCTTGTTAGCAGGTGACCCTCATGAGTTGAGGGCAGTGCACCAGCCTAAACACAACCCAGATGTGAGACACTACATTGAAACACATGCAAATAACCATCCTTCTGCTCTCCTGTGAAATAATGTTCAGGAAGCACTAAGCAAGCCACAGGTGTTAAGGCAGCATTGCCCCACCAGCACCATGGGCTGGAGAGGCTGGGAACAACAGGTGCCTTGCTTCCCACACTTCCCCAAACCATTAAGACAGTGGTTCTCAAAGTGTGGCCTGCGCCAGTGGCAGCAGGATCACCAGGAAACTTGTAAGAAATGCAAATGCTGTACCCCCCTCCCATAACTGCTGAATACGTGTTTTAACGGGCCCGCCCACTGATTCTGATGTGCACTAAAATTTAAGAGCCACTGCATTAGAGGTCCCAAAACTCAAGATTGTGAGAGTCTGTCCCTTTTTGCCTAAGAGAACTTAGGAATCACCCGCCGTTAAAGAGAAACATTTCTTTAAAAAAAAAAAAAAGTGACTTAGCAAAAGGATGAATTTCAGAGTTCAGAGTATGAACCTGGAATTATATCACAGCTCAGCCACTTACTACCCATTTGGCCTTGAGGACATCACTTAATGTTTCTCAGAATTAATTTCATCAGCTATAAAATGAAAATCGTAAACCTAGCACAGTGCCTGGCATACAGAAGGTGCTAAATAAAAAATAACTGTTACAAATGATGCTTCATCTCAATCAGCAACTGGGCACAATAGCCAGCCACTATCAAGTACCTCTGTCCCCAGTAGGTAGACTACAGGGAACATCCATGCAAGGAGAGGGATAACTCCCTGGGGAGGGGCAGGACAGACTCCTCCACCCCCACCTGGAGACCCAGGTCGGGGAGTTTCCAAGTTCAATGAGCTCTGTTTGTGTTCAGCGAGAATAACAGGATCACAACGATCTCATCAGCACAGTTGGAGAGCAACAAATATGAAGCCCAGATCCAGATCTTCAGGCACAGAATGTCACCAAGGAAAAGCTGCCTCGCTCCTTCATGACAACATTCCCCCAAGAAACCATTGCTTGGAGAAACTTCAAGTTCTGTGCTGAAGTGTAGTGCAAAGCTAAACAAGCCTCTGAAATGCAAATGTCTTGTCAGCACAGAGCAGAGCAAGTTTTTATAAGGTAGATAAACCTAAGGAGCCCCAGCTCCCATCTTCCCTGGAGAGAAGGGATAGAGGACAGGACAGGAGGCAAAGAATCAGGGGCAGAGTGGACACCTGACACAGCATCAGAAGGTAGGAGATGAGTGAATATTATTTATAGTAGAGCTTCTAACTTCTCAGTGATGTGTATAATTCACTCATTAAAATGCAGGTTTGTATTTAGCAAATCTGGGATGGTGCCTGAGACTCTGCATTTCTACAAGAGGAGAAAATTGGGCTTGATAACAAGAATTTTTTAAATACTTTCATATATATATATTATATATATATATACACACACACACACACACACACACACATATATATAAAGCTGGGTTTTTTAAACACTTATTCATAGCGGGGTGCAGAGAGAGAGGGAGACAGAATCTGAAGCAGGTTCCAGTCTCTGAGCTGTCAGCACAGAGCCCAATGCGGGGCTCGAACCCACGGACCATGAGGTCATGACCTGAGCCGAAGTCAGATGCTTAACCAACTGAGCCACCCAGGTGCCCCTAAAGTACTTCCTAATTTCAGTTCTTTTTTAAACATTCATTTGTGGGGCGCCTGGGTGGCTCAGTTGGTTAAGCGTCCGACTTCAGCTCAGGTCATGATCTCATGGTCCGTGGGTTCGAGCCCCGCATCGGGCTCTGTGCTGACAGCTCAGAGCCTGGAGCCTGTTTCAGATTCTGTGTCTCCCTCTTTCTCTGACCCTCCCCTGTTCATGCTCTCTCTCTGTCTCAAAAATAAATAAATGTTAAAAAAAATTTTTAATAATAAACATTCCTTTGTTTATTTATTTTGAGAGTGGAGAGGGGCAGAGAAAGAGAGAATCCCAAGCAGGTTCCATGCTCAGCACAGAGCCTGATGCAGGGTTCGATCCCAGGACCACGAGATCATGACCTGAGATGAAATCAGGAGTCAGATGGTTAACCGAGTGAGCCACCTAAGCATCCCAAGAAGATTATTTTTTAAAAAAAAAATTTTTTTAACGTTTATTTATTTTTGAGACAGAGAGAGACAGAGCATGAATGGGGGAGGAACAGAGAGAGGGAGACACAGAATCTGAAACAGGCTCCAGGCTCTGAGCTGCCAGCACAGAGCCCGACGCGGGACTCAAACTCACAGACCGCGAGATCATGACCTGAGCCAAAGTCGGCCACTCAACCGACTGAGCTACCCAGGCGCCCCCCAAGAAGATTATTTTTGATGGGCTAGAGAAAGAGGAAAATTTATCAATGCTGGAAACTTAATAAATTTTGTCTCCTTGCATAGGAACATGTCCTAGCACTATGCTTCATACAATGTATTGCTTAATAAAACGAAGGATAAATTATAAAATAGTTTGTAGGAAAAACACTTGTAAATTAAATGTTACCATCATAATCATCACCATGTTACCCTGGGCTCTCCCTGGCATGTTGTATTTAAGAGTGCCAATCAGTCCTCATCTATTCAACATTCTAAGGCTCTCAGGACCTCAAAATGAGCCCTAATTTTAGCCCAGAATATACCCTGAGCCTACACTATTGTTTATTCCATAAATATTTGTGCCTAAAGCTAAGCAGAATAATTTTTGGCAATGTTATTCTACACATTTTTCATTTCTGGTGATTTGGTGGCTTGTGTTGCCCAGCAGCCCTCCATCCTCATAGACTGAGTTACCCATGACTTGGGGTAGGATGGAGTAGAAGAGAGAACAAGGAATTAAATTTTCCAAGAAGAAGACTTTGACATTCAAGTTCAATTTTTTAAGTTCACAGAGAAGACAATAATCTTGAGAGCCCTGGTTTTCCAGTGAGAGAACTTGGCACTTGAGAAGATGAAAGAGTCTTTCTGAATTCTGTAAAGTAGGCAGGATGGAGACATGAGGTGGGAGCAGTTTACCTCCACTGGAAGGGGAGAAGCTCAAGGAAAATCATGGAGTAGAATTTTGTGGCATGAGTGTCCTGATTGGACTCAGCCTATCCCTTCTGGGGCACCTCTCCAGGTGGTTGCTTACAGAATTCCAAGTGGAAAGAAAGGCCCCCTGTCATGAGTTCATAGGGCATTGGTCAGGGTCACTTGTTCTGAACCAGAAGGACAGGCCACACATTACACGGGCTGCAGATATGGAGGCCACCAATGCAGTGAGAACAGAGGGTAATGCTCCCAAACCGGGATGGACCAACTGCTCCACCTCAGAGGCCAGCCAGGACCAGAAGCCCGAACACAAACCAGACAGGAACCGTCCTCCCTCTCGCTGACATGATTCCATAACTCCTTCCTGCAGGGAGTGCCACCCTAGGTAGGAGAAGAGAGAACACTTGATGAGGGATAAGGATGCCGATAGAAAGTTTGAATTTAAAATAAGTGAGTTTGGGTGTGCCTGGGTGGCTAGGTCAGGTTAAGGTCCAACTCTTGATCTCAGCTCAGGTCATGATCTTGCAGTTCATGGGTTTGAGCCCTGCATCAGGCTCTGCACTGGCAGTGCAGAGCCTGCTTAGGGTTCTTTTCCTCTCCCTCCCTCTCTGCCCTTCCTTCACTCTCACTCTCTCAAAATAAATAAATAAATAAATAAACTTTTAAAAAAGTAAAATAAATAAGTTCGTTTTTTACTGTCTGGGTAGTGAAAAAAGACTACAAATCGAGACAGAATTTGACTAAGCTACCTTTAATTGTCAGGAATAAGTATTTTCACTATAGCAAAAAAAATGATGCCTAGTGACAGTTTTAAGAAAATAACAGTACAGTTAGCACATCTGAGTTGTGACTAAGTTTCAGACCCACTACATGTCTTGGTTTTGGGCAACAGTAAGAGCAAAACAGGTCAAATCTGTACTCCCCTATGCAGTCTACAGTTCAGTGGGAAGGCAGTGGTTAAACAGGCAATCCAACAGATAAAATACAAGACAACTGTTGTGCTCAGTGCTATGAAGGGAAAGTAAAAGGAGGAAAGGAAGAACGTTGTCCCAAATCCTCCTGCCTGCCCATCTTGATGCCAGAAATTCAGCATCTAGACATGAATTCTATTGGTTCACCATCATTTTCTCCAAAGACTTGTGGAAGGAGTTGCTCGTGAACTTGCTAACCTTTGCATTTTGAGAGTTTAATAATTGTCATTCTGTTCAAAAGATCAAAAAGAGGAAGGCTCCAAAAGTCTAGTAGGGGACATAGGAGCAAGCGGGAGGGGACCCCGTAGGGAGGAGCAAGCGGTGGGGACCCCGTAGTAGCTGGGAGCAGGAAGTGGGCAGCATATGGGGAGGAACACGTAGGAGGATCACTCACCGGGGAAACTGCAGAGGAACCCAGGGGGTTTGCGGGGATGGGGATGGAGGGAGGAATAGGGGGAATAGTGGGGGGGGAGGCAGGGGGTCACAGGCAGGAGCACATAGAGATGGAGGGAAGAATGGGGGGTGGGAGGGGAGGCAGGGGGCACAGGCAGGAGTGCATAGGGACGGAGGTTTTCACAACAAACTTGCTTGGCAGTCTTGCCCAGGGTTGCTCCGCCCTGTACAAAAGCATTTGGAGCTTAGCAGAAGTTTAACATGATCCTGTGAGTATGGTCTGATGCCTGCACTAGGGCAGTATAGAGATCACCTAGATGTCAGGTTAGCTGGGACACCTGGAAAGAAGTTTAGTCTCTTTTCTAGACTCAAGGGACCTCAGCTTTCATCTTAGGGCCCAGTGGGAAGCAGGGTCCTTCTTCCAATGAGGACAGGAGACCCGGTTAGCCAGAAATCCCTCTCACTTCCAGGAAGGAGTATGGCGTTGTGGTTAAATCCATTGCTCTGATGTCCAGCAAAATTCAGACTCAGCCACTTACCAAATGAGGGACTACGGGTAAGCTATTTGACCTCTCTGCACCATCACTTTCTCGTCTGTGAAATGGAAACAATAAATGTAGTTATCTCCTCATAAGATCAAACGAGACACCTTATGCAGCATGCTTTTTACAGTTACCTGCTACTCACTGGAGTTCAGAGAGAGGCAATGGTGTGAAGCTGGTCGCGGCCATCCAGACAGGTGTTCGCCAGCATCAGCATCACCAGGATGCTTGTTACACCTGGGCTCCACCCCAGACCTATGGAACCAGAATCTCCAGGAATCTGTATCTTAACAAACTTTCCAGGTGACTTTTATGAACCCAGGTTTGAGAAGCATGACTCCATGATCACAGATAGGCCTGAAGTCATCCATAGTGTGTGAGTAAAGCACTGGGGGAGGGGCATGGGTGTTGAATTCTTGCTGGCAGAGTATCTTATGCAAGTCTTTTCTTCTCCAGAGGCAGTGATAAGATTGATGAGAACACCCCATCATGTGCCTGAAAGGGTTTTGCAACACATCAAACAACATGAGCATGGAAGAGATTGTGATTCTTATCGCCACATTTGTAATAGGGTTTTTTAAAGGGAAAACAGCCAAGTCCTTGGCTTTCCTTCCCCTGCTCTTGGCAAAACCTCCTACTGCTCTAGGAGGATTGCAAGAACATTGACCCAGAATTCCCTGCATGTTTCCTGGGAAAAGCAAGCTAACTCTGACAGCTAAAACTGCTACACGGTGTATCATAAGATCCCTGCTGCTCAGACCCGACAGCTATTCCCTCTGGTTTCTGGCCTGCACAGCTGGCCCACAACGGTGGGGCTTTCTGTGCCTTGGGAGCTTTCTGCTGATGGAGGATAGCTTCCAGGTAGCCCCAGGATTTGAATCAAGACCAGTAAGTGGGTAAAAGCTACAAAGAGTCGGGTTTCATGCCCAAGTAAGGAAGAACTTTGCAGGGATCAGAGCTGCCCCAAAGTGGCCTAAGCTTCCCTAGCAGGTGGCAAGTGAGATCCCTGACCGAGGAGATGGTCACTCACAGGCCAATGACCCTTTGGTGGGGCTATTTTATCCTTTTTCTTCTTACCGAGGTCTAGGAGCAGTGTGCTCTGCCTGATACCTGAGAAGCCTTCTCCAAAACATCCCTAAATCCCTTCTTTCATTCAGCTGGTATTTGCTCATCACCTACCACAAGTCAGGCGCTGGCCTACACACTCAGGATGAAGGGCCTTGCTCTCCGTTTAGACTAGGTGAACAAGGCAGGCCTCTCTGCACAAGTGATGTTGTAGGCTGAGATCTAGATCACAAGCAAGAGCCAGAAGTGGGGAAATTATGTGGATGAGCACATCGGACCAAGGGAACACCTGGTGTAAAGCAGGTCCTGATGCAGGAGTCCTGGAGCACAGTCAGTAGGGGCAAACCCCAAGAGAAGGCAGGGAGAGACCAGATCCTGTATGGAAGGCCTTATTAGCCAGCGTATGGGGTTTGGAGGAGTTTTTCTTTTGTTTTTTCTTTCTCTACTGCAGCACTTAAACAGCCCTGCTGACTGCCAGCATCATTGAAATTTCTTTGTTGAGCACCTACTTCCTGCTACAAACCTCAGGAAACCAAGGTCCTGTCCTCCCCCAACCAGCTGCTACTTCCTCTAAACACCGAGGAGCCTGGCCTTTGCTTTCAGCATCTTTCTTCACTAAGTATCATTGAAAAACTTGGATCTGACAGCCAACTGCTTACTTTCTGATCCACCAGCTGGTTACAGAACCAACATCCTTTTTCTTCTTTTATCTGTCTTTTCCATGTGATGAAACACAGGTGCAGAGTGGATACAGGTCCAAATACAACCAGGAAAGAACAAACTCAATCTCTCCAGGGGAGGGGGGTGGGTCAGGGGGGCGCCAATGTAGCACAGTGGTTAAGGCACAGGGTCTGAGCCCAAATACAGGTTCCTTCTCACTTGCCAGCTATGTGACCTTAGGCAGGCCATCTCTCAGAGCCTCAGTTTTGCCATATGTAAAATAAAGATAATGATAGTCCCTACTTCATGGGCCGGTGAGTACGGACTGATATTTTACAAGTAAAGAATTAAGAGCAGAGGCTGATTCTTAGTGAGTGCTTAAGAACCATAAGGCCTTATTTGGCCCAGTCATTGGCTTTTTGTGAATGTTAGCATTTGTTCCACACCAAACGCATATTTGTTGAATATCTACTATGGGCCAGGCATTGTGCTAGGCACGGTTTCACAGAAACAGCTTTGGTCTAGAAGTCATACAACCTGACTCTTTTGCAAGGAGTCAGGTGACCAAGGATCAGCCTCGTCATCTCTGAAGTCCTCAGGTCTCTTGCCCCTAAAGGAGTGCACTGGGATCACATGACTTCTGAGGCTCTTCTGGTCCTGGCTTGACAGAGTGACTGTCCTCAGGAGGATGCAGCCTTCAATCCTGCCCAGATGGGGCTGACCCCCCAGTCACTCACATCCACTGGTCCCTGTGTGTGAGCACATGCCCTGGAGAGAAGCAGGCCTGATCACTGTCTTGTGTTCACCATAAAATATTGATTAGGGAATTTAAAATTTCGAAATGATTTAGGAGCCCCGAGACGGGGACGTAATGTGCTGTGCCCAGCTGCGTTATGAGCCATCTATCTCCTGTCAGCAAGCAGCACGATACTGACAGAATCAATACAAACGTGTCTGAAGAAAAGCTTAATTCATTTCCTTTCTCCAGGGGCAGTGGTTGGAATGGGTCAGCCTTGGGAGATCAGCACTGAAGCTGGAGCCTAGACACCCATCTGCCAGGTGCAGGGAAGGCAAGACTGTTCGGGTACTGGCTATTTTCACTTTCTCCATTGGCTGCTACATGTATCTCTGCTAATACATCAGGAAAATTAATAAATCTAGAACTTACATTCTCTCCTTTCCTTTTCTAAGGTTTTAAATAGGATCTCTGGGCTGTGTCCTGAAGGGAAAATAATAATAATAGCTACCAAGAATCTTTATTTAGCATCAAGAATCTTCTAAGAATCTTCTTACTTCTCAGAGCCTCAGTTTCCCTATTTGTGAAAGGAAGAGAATGATCACACGGTCTCACGGGGTTGATGCCAGATTAAAGCAGAGGCGCTGTGATTGTACTTAATGCCACTGACTTCTATATTCAAAAGTGGTTAGGGCACCTGGGTGGCTCAGTCAGTTAGGCATCTGACTCGGTTTCTGCTCAGATCATGATCTCATCATTCGTTAGATCAAGCCCCGTGTTGGGCTCTGCACTGGTAGTGTGGAGCCTGCTTGGGATTCTCTCTCTCTTTCTCTGCTCCTCCCTTTCTGTCTCTCAAAATAAATAAATAAACTTAAAAAAAAATTTTAATGGTTAGAATGACAAATTTCATGTTATGTATATTTTACCACTATAAAAAAAAAATAAAAATAAGAAGAACCTAACAAGGTTAAAGCAGAGAAACTATAGTGCATAGTACATAAAAGGTTCTCCCAAAATGGCGACTATTGACAAGACTGGGGGGCAAAGTGTAACAAGTGATGTGTCCAAGGTAACAAGTTTCAAAACCACAGAGCTGGCATCTGAACCCAGGTCTCCTGATACTATCACAGAAGCACTGTCCTTCCAGCTACACTGTGCTACAGGGGACAGAGCAAGTGTGTTACAGGAATCCTCTGTATCCTTCTTTGCCAGGTTCTCCTACTTCCTGACCAGCATCCCAGATGCAGGTCCTACATTCCTCAGCAAGGTTAATAAATATGTCACTCCCAGCAAATGGCTTTGCTCCTTCCTGCCTCACACGTGGTTCTATGCACCTGAAACATTTATTAAACCCACTGAGAAGCTTGAATAAGAATTTAATTTTTCTAGCTAAACAATGGTGTGTGCAGCAGGCAAAGAGAATTACTTGTTTAATCTTACCTTTGCATGCCTACTCAGTTTCAGGGGGTTGTCTTACCCCAGGAACAGCATGACATCTCAGAATCTAGGAGCCTAATTAGCACATCCGTAAAGGACCTATTTACTACATAAAGGAAAAACCAATCTGTAGGTCTTTGTAACTCAGGATTTTTTGTGTGTGCGATAAATTTATCTTCCTAAGGACATATATACACTAAAGCCACTTTTCCCCAAGGCAGTGTTGACCCCCTCACGGTGCAGAGTACAGACCTACTCTCTGTTTTCTCATCCTGAGGCTTAAATTCTAGAATCTTTGTGTGGCTTTTGCTTATCATATCTTACCTTTTATTCAACCCCTTCCTGTAGTCTATCATTTATCACGATTATTGATTGAAAAAGCACTTTTTGGGCCCCTACTACAGGCCAGGCAATATGTACCATATGGAGAGATAATTAAGACAGAGTTCTTGCCCATAGAAAACTAACAGTCTAGCAGAAAAGACAAACATGAAAAGAAAAGAGCATAACTTAGTATTTGAAGTGTGACTCAGGGGTGCCCATAGAGGGGACAGTTTATTCTCCTGGAGGGCCAGGAACAACATCAAGACTGAGTAACTTGAAATGCATATTCATGCTAAGCATGAAGGACCCAAGTAGACTGAGTGAGGAAAAGCATTCTAGAAGGCACATGGCCAGTGGCATGGAGCTGAAGAACAGGATGGCTGATTAGAGAACTGAGTGTAGTTTGTCAAAGCTGGAGCATAGAGTGTGGGTACGGATGATGGGGGTGTAGATAGGGGGCCCAAAACTGTTGCTTTGGTTGTTAGCAGCCAGAAGATCTGAGCAGACATTTTTCCAAAGAAGACATACATATTGGCCAATGGGTATGTGAAAAAGTGCTCAACATCACCAATCATCGGGGAAATGCAAATCTAAACCACAATGAGGTATCGCTTCTCACCTGTTAGAATGGTTATTATTAAAAAGATGAGAAATAACAATTATTGGTGATGATGTGGAGAAAAGGAAACCCTTGTTGTTGGTGCAAATGTAAATTGGTGCAGCCGCTATAGAAAACAGTAAGAAGCTTCCTCAAAAAAGGAAAAACAGAAGTACCCTACGATCCAGTAATTCTACTTCTGGGTATATATCTGAAGAAAACAAAAACAGTAATTTGAAAAGATATGTGCACCCTATGTTCACTGCAGCATTATTTGCAATAGCCAAGATATGGAAATTACCTAAGTCTCCATCAGTGAATGAACAGGTAAAGAAGACAGAATATTATATGTCCATTAAAAAATAATGAGAGCCTGCCATTTGTAACAGCATAATGAAACTCAAGGGCATCATGCTAAGTGAAATAAGTCATTCAGAGAAAGACAAGTCATACAGAGAAAGACAAATACTATATGATCTCACTTAAATGTGGAATTTAAAAAGAAGAGAAAAAACCCACAAATAAAAAAAACCCAAGCTTGTAGGTATAGAGAACATATTGGTAGTTGCTGGAGGTGTGGGCAGATGGGAGAAATAGGTGAAGGAAGTGAAAGATACAAACTTCCAGTTAGAATATAAGTAAGTCTTAGGATATAATGTACAATATGGTTAATAGCACTGTATTGCATTTTTGAAAGTTGCTAAGAGAGTAGATCTGAAAAGTTCTCATCACAAGAAAAATAATTGTAATTATGTAAGGTTACAAATGTTAACTAGACTTATTATAGTGATCATTTCACAATGTGTACAAATATGGCATAATTATGTTGTACACCTAAAACTAACATAATGTTACACATCAGTTTTACCTCAATTTAAAAAAATGATCTGCTAGATTCTATTATTGTTCTCAATTGTTCCCTCTCCCTTTCTATAAGAAATATGCATCCCTTTCTACCACCAAACAACATCAATTTACAAAGACTCCTTGTGAAAGAAATATATTCCTTGCCCCCACTGACCACTGGCCACATGAGACTTGCTTTAGCCAACTCAGTGTGAACCAAAGTGACACGTGCCACATTCTACAGAAGAACCACTGTGTGATTCAGCCATGTCTCTTTTTCATTTTCCATAAGAACCGTTATCCCAGATGGTGGCTGTTTCTTCAACCTAGTTAAAGGAAGAATATATTTGTTGTAGGAGCAGTGCCCTTCCAACCCACAGATGATCTGAAATGTGATCAAGAAATAAACTTTTGTTGTAAGCCACTGACATGTGGGGGTTGCTTGTTACTGCAGCCTAATCTAATGGAAACTGCCTAACACAAGGCTCCAAGAAACAGGCAAATGAAGCTTTAATGTTTAAAACTCTGCCAACCAGAATGAAAGTTGTGGACAAATGACTAAAGGAAAAGGGGCATTCATTCTCCCAAAGTCACAGTCCATTTCAAACATGACACCATTTCCTCTCTTGCATTCACTGCACAAAATCTCAGATTTCTCACAAAAGACCTTTGATCATCATCTTTCTAGACAGACACTAGTAGGGTCTCCAAATTCTCTAAATTGAAATTATTCAATTAAAGTCTAATACCAAATAGATCTAGGAAGTTAGATGGAGCTAGCTGATTTCGTGCTTCAAGTTTTTTTTTTTTTTTTCATATCCAAACCTGATGGTTTCCATCTGTAAAACACCAAGGCAGTAGACCATCTGCCACTTAAGTTTCTGCAGTAGTACTTAAAGCAGACAATGCTTTTTGCCTGAGGAAAGTTATCTTCCTTCTTGTGTTAGCTTATCCAAGAGAGACAAAGATAGAGTTCTGGTGGTATTCAGAGGAAGACATTGCTACAAGGGTTTTCACAGATTATTCGAGCTTCCTTTTTAGAGATGAGAAAATTGAAGGCATAATGTGACTTATACATAGCAGCTGGCACATAATAGGTACTCAATAAATAACTATTGAATAAATGGATGAATTACAAACTGAATGAATGAATGAATGAATGCTCACCCAAATAGCTGATGGCAGGACTGGTTCTAATTAGGCCTAGTATACCATGTCAAATGCACTTTTCCCTAGGATGAATTGTGTTTTCCCATTCATTCATCCATTCAGTCATTATCCAAATTGTATTTTGCTGCTCCTGTGTGCTAGATATAATGCTGTACCGTGGGGAGGAGAAAGATGGCTTGGGCAGGTCACAGCCTCTGCCCTCCAAGAGCCCTGGTCTAATGTGAGCTCCTCACCAGCCTAACTTCCTCACCAATACCACCTTTGTATTCTATTTCTTTAATTCTTCAATCATCCTCCCCTTCACAAATGAAATGTTTCTATGGGTTTGCCAGTAGTTATGAAGTGGCAATTGTCACACTTTGGGACCTCTGGATCTTTTTACATTCTTAAGCAATTATTGTAGACCCCAAAAGGCTTTTGTTTAATGTAGGGTTTTTTTTGTTCATCTTCCATAATAACTGTTAATGCTAACAATATTTACCATATTTAAAAGTAAAACTAAGAAATTTTTGATATATGTATTGATTTATTCATTTAAATATGACTATAGTAAACCCACCACATGTTAACATAAATATCATTTTTCTTTTTGAAAAATTATATTTTTCAAATAAAAATAATTTCAGTAAAAAGAGTGGCAATGTTTTACATTTTGTCAAATATCTTTAATGCCTAGCTTAAAGAAAAGAACTAGATTCTCATGTCTGGTTCTATCTTTCATCTCTTGTGACATCACATGTCTTGTAGCCTTTGGAAAATTCCATGGTACACTAAGAATATGGAAAGTAGAAACAATAAACAATGCCTTAATATTGTTTTGAACATAGTTTCAATCTCAGGGACTCACTAAGTGGTCTTAAGGACATCCCCCAAATCCCTGGACCACACTTAGAGAACCACTGTCCCAAAGACAATTTAATCCTCCTTTCAATTGGGGATGAGGGGAGGAGGGAAATTGGAAAGTTAAAAGGGAAAGGAAAATGCTAAGGGACCTGGGCGTGTTAAACCTCTGAACAGATGCCCATTTAGGATAGAGAGTCAAGGTGGAACATGGTTCCCCCCGTAACCACTTAATTATTTTTTTAAGGTTGGACAGCAACTCCCCAGGAACATTTAATACTCTTTACATCAGGCCCCATGAAATTTAAGGCAGGGTCATTGCTATACCAGTGTTTCTCCTCCATTAATCCTGTTTCATCCTCTTGAGGACCAAATGACTTACAAGGATAAAGCAAGTTGTTTTAAAGGAAAAGGTACAATCAATTACCCATACACCAATCCCATGTCAAATAAATAAATGTCACCTTTACACTAGCGAAGACAAGAATAATATACCCCCAAAACATGTCTAAGCCTATGAAACCTTTCTTTTGTGTATATATTACTCAAAGGGTAACTCATTGTAGCAAAAAAGGATTTATGGGAAGTTATAAAAATATGCAAAATACATAATAAAAATAAAAACAAAAATAGTAACATTAAAAAAAAGAAATAACACCTAACAGTAACATGAAGCCATGGAATGATAGGAGAGAAAAATGCAAGATTAAAAGACATGCACAATGATCTAAATCATTTAAATTTGAGGTCCTGATTCCTATAAACCCGAGCAAAGGCAGAAACACAATTAGCTACAAGAAAATATATGCTAACTTTATCTAACATAGCTTTACTGGCACTGAAACTGTGGGTTCTCATAGAGGTGGACAGTAAATGGCATAGAGAAAATACATTTCTTATAACCTCCCTCAATACAAGCTGAGGCCATAACAGAAAGGCCTTTAGGCCACAGATTTAATATCTGTAATATATTGAGAGTCTCATGATTCTCAGTAATTCCTAAACTTGTACAAAGGTTTCTGGTGGCTTTTCACCTTCAGTGACTCACATCCACACTCCCTAGGCCGGCATTCAGAGCTACAACCTAATTTCCTGAAGTTATCTCTCACTGCACACATACTCAAACCCTCTACCCTAGACAGACTGCTATAGTCACCCCTTGAAACTTGATTCCTGCCTCCGCACTTTTGTCTATGCCATGTCTCCCACGGAGTGTGTGCCTGGTAGGTATTTGTTACTTCAGGGCTTATGCCATGATCAGAGAAATACAGATGAGTAACCTCTCTTCCCTTTAAGCTCTTTCTCATTCATTTTTGTTGGTTTGTTTAGTTTTGTTGTTGTTTCAGGAAGAAGAGAATGAAATGGAACAAGTCATGTGGACCAGAGTATCACATCTATGATTCATTTAGTGTCTCCATACAATATACCCACCCACGCCTTTCCCTTTCCTATCCTATCCCTATCCTATTCCTATCCTATCCCCAGTTCACTGATTAAGTTCCATGAAAAGTCATTCATTCCATCATTTATCCATTCAACAAAGATTTAAGAGTCAGGTGCCATTCTGAGCTATGGGGATATAGCAGTGAGTGAGGAAGACATAACCCCAGCCCATGCAGACAAAACACAAGTAAACAAGGAAATTGCAAGCAATAATTGATGCTATAAAAGCCAAAACAAGGTACTGAGAATGAAATTAGCACTTGGGATAGGGGAGTCAAGGAAAGCATCCTTGAAGAGTGATATTTCAGCTAAGACCTAAAAGAACAAGAGGAAGTTGTTACAGGAAAAGGGGGAAAGAGCATTCAGATGACTAAATATGAGTCAATTTTCTCATCTGTTAAATAAAAGAATAACAGTTCCTGTCTTACGTGGGTGATGGGAGAATTTAATGTGTTAATCCATGGAAAGCACTTAGAACTGACTAGGCTCATAATAAATGCCATTAAATTAGTGACGTAAATTACCATTCCTGGCAAAGGGGACAGCATGTGCAAAATCCCTGATGTGTAAGGGAGTATGATATGTTCAATGGATTAAAAGAAGGCTGGCATGACTGGAGCATGGTTAATAAAGATGGAAACATTGAAAACATGGTATGAAAAAATTAGAGAGGTAAAGGCCAGAGCAAGGAAGGTCTGGTATATATGACAGGAACTTGGGTTTTATTCTAGAGTTGCCACTGTGTGTAGGGTGGACTGTAATATAGAAGAAGACTGGAAGAAGAAAAACCAATTGGGAGGTGGGTGCACTAGTCCAGGTGGAAGATGATGTAGGCTGGGACTAGGAATAGCAATGGACATTGCAACTCATGTGAAGAGTCGGGAAAGAGGCACCAAGAGTACCTTTCTGGTGTTACTCAGTAAGAAATGTCTATAGGCAACAGTGTCACGTAGACAACAGGATTTATAAGTCTAGAACTCAGGAGAGGTGAGACAGAAGATATAAATATTGGGGTGCCTGGGTGGCTCAGTCGACTTTGGCTTGGGTCATGATCTCACAGTTCGTGGGTTAAAGCCCCACATTGGGCTCTATGCTGACAGCGCGGAGCCTGGAGCCTGCTTCATATTCTGTGTCTCCTCTCTCTTTGCCCCTTTCCCACTCGCTCTCTCTCTCTCTCAAAAATAAATAAACGTTAAAAAAAATTTAAAAAGAAGATACAAGTATTATGCACATCAGTGTAAACATATTTAAATACATGGCACTTGAGTAGGTCAGATAGGACAAGACTTTGGAAAGAAAAAGAGAAGAAGAGCCAAGTCCAAGCTGTAAAGAATCTCAGTATTTAGAAGTTGGGTGTAGGAGAAAGAGCCAGCCAAGGAGATTGGGGGGGTCATGGTCAGTGAGGTCAGAGGAGTCAGGAAAATAATTTTTATGGAAGCCAGGAAAGTAGAATAGGGAGAAAATAGTCAACATTGTCCCAAGATGTTGAAGGTCCAAACAAGGTGAGAATGAAGAGATGCCATTGTATTTAGTAACTTGAAGGTCACCGGTTATCTTGGCAAAACTGAGTTCAATCAATTGGTAGGGTCAAAAGTTTGACTTGAGTGAGTTGAAGAGAGATTGGGAAGTTAAGACATGGAAACAATGTGTACAGACAACTCTTGAAAATTTTGTGTATGAATATCAGAGAAATGAGACAGTAGCTGGAGAGCATGTGGAGTCAAGGAAGGAGTTCTGTCATAACATCACTGGTATTTATAGGAAGTGAACTTTGGTTTCCATGATTTGCCTCAGAAATTCTAAGCTCAGTCACCAAATGGCTTACATCTTTTGTCCCCTAAGGGGAAGCTTGAAGTTGTAGGAAAACACTGACATATGTAAGTAGTCCATCCTGGGCACTCCTCCTACTTTCTTCCCCCCACCCCCAGCTATTATTTTACTTTTCCAAGCCTCAGTAGGATATTCCTAAACTTTCTTTATCCCAATATCAAAATAACCTTATTTCAGAAATTAATTCAAATCGCAACTATTCTTGGCTGGGAGACATGTGTTCCATATGTCCTCACCCCTGCCTGAATGCCACAACATCTCCCTCTCTCACCTGGATGCAGAGTAAGTCATTAAGTTTCAATGCACCAAAGCAGCATTCATTTAGATAGACACTACAGTGAGCCAAATATACTCATTTAAACATCAATAAACTCGACTTCCAACTGAGTTCATTTGTGCAGAGGGAGGTAGGATAGATTTGAGGAACATCAGTGAACCCCGTTAGCTCTCAAGATGTTATTAAAGCAGAGGAAGCACCAACCTCCCACCAATAGTTCCTAAATGTGATCACTTTCAATTTGTTCAATTCAGCGGATAAGTGACATACAGATTCGAGGCTTGGAATAAATCGTAACAAGAATTCCAATGCTGTAATGTTCTAGCAGGAACTAAGAGCACACATCCCCATCCCACTCTACTGAATTAATTTGGGCCTGTTGTGGCTGGGTAGGCTGCTAGTATCACAAACCAGTAAATTTGTGAAAAGCAAAGTCTGCTTCTATCACCAACTGACTAAAACACTAATGGCCCTACAACCTCCCAATGCAGTTTGATTACTGATTTTTTTCTAAGGGCCGTACTTTATCTAAGGGCTGTACAGTGTCTGTTGTATATAACACCATAACAGAAGACAATACAAAGCCAATTCCCTAATCAAGATTCTGTTTAAACTCTATATATCGAGGTAATCTTTGGTTGGTTTGGAGATAGAGGTGTTGCCTTGGATGGGTCAAGCACCTTTCATTTCATCCAAGAGCATAAGCTCAGTAAACATTTTCATTAAAGCACTTTATCAAAACAGAGGTTTATTCTAACCTAAAAATGAGTAAAACCATAGTTAATTAATGTGCTGGATGTTTATCCTTGGTATAAACATTAATCATTTGAAAATAATATGGCAGGGAGAGAGACTGAAACAAACCCACTCTTTGTTTAGATGTCTAATGTGGACTAGGAGCTGCGTTAGGGGCTTTCCTTTTAGTAACAGACTTAATTCATACACCTGTCATATAAGGAAAGTATTATTACCACTGATTAGGAAGTGGGGTCTGGCATGTTAAGTGATTGGCCCAAGGTCACCCACCCAGTAAAAACTGATTCAAGATTTGGCTGATCCCAAAGTCCATATGCTCTTCTCACTTTACTGAGCAACCTCCCCTACAAAATGACCCAAACATATTACAAATGAGAAAGGGGAGGAAGTCAAAACAATTATTTGTAGGGTCAAGACCCTAGAGCATTCACCTTTACAAGAAATAAATCATGTTACCACAGCGATCCATGCCAGTGAGTTAACTTCTCATTTATTCATTCCGCAAAATAATCTAATTATTTCAAGCCACCAGAGAACATGAAATTATTGCTCCAGTGCACTAAATTGCTCGCCAGTAACTTTAAAAAGCTAACCAAAAGGTCTAAGTTATTCCTGGAAAACCCATCAGCCTATTAATCAGGGAGAACTCATCCACTGCCCACTATAAATTGAGGCATCGCTTCCTATTCAGCTTCTGAAATCTCACATACTCTAAACAGCTAGCCCTGTGCAGCCACAATACGAGGTAGTAGTTTTCTCAGAAGATGGTACTTGATCAGCCCTACTTACCTAAACCTGCAAATGGAGAGGCAGGAAGGGAGGGAAAGAGGAACACAGAAAGAGTGCCAGTAGGCTGCATATGTGCATGCACATGCGTAGACACTATTTATTTTTCTCTGTGTTGATATGTTTAACCATCTCTAATAGACTCCATAAATGCTTTCAAATCCAGTTTCAATGGTCTATTTGCTGCCTAGTATAGCATATAATCTTTTCCAAAAGTGGTATTGATCTTGTTAAGTCTCCTCATCATCTAGACTTCGAGCATCCCTCTGCAACATCATTCCTGTGGGCAAACCAGGCACTGCTTCCATGCAGCTGTCCATTCCCAGTGTCTGAGAGCCCTTGCTTACTAAATCGGATCAAGAGGCAGGGGATAATCATGATAATAGCCACCAGGTATCGAGACGTACTATGCCAAACACTTCACATGCATTTTCTCAAACAAGCCTCACGACAGCCTATGGCGGAAGTATTATTATCCCCCTGTGAGGCCAGGTATTATATGTTATCCCTATTTAAGACAGGGAAACCAGGATGAAAGAGTTTAAGTAGCTGGCCCAAGCCCATTCATTCCACTCGAAGGCACCATCCACTGGGTCCTCCCATCTGTCCTCTCTTTCTCTACTGTTTGCTCATCACCACCACCCCCCCCCCAGTTTTTGAAGCGTCTAAGAGAACTATGTGATTATTTCCTTACTCATCTCTAAGGGAAGTATCCAATTCCATTGAGAAACCTGCAATGAGAGACAAAATGGAATGTGAAGTAGCATCCTGTCCCCCAACCCAAAGCTGAATATGGAATGAAATTCAAACTCCTAAGGCTGTGCCCGATCTTTCCTCCCAGCCAGACATTCTCTTCCTCTTCCACTTCCTCCCTACTCCACACCACACACACAGTCATATCTAGCCAAGTCCAGACCCCAGAACACTCTGCATCTCTGTTCTGGTTGAATTCCTACTTTCCCCTCTACAGCCTTTTCCCTGACATTTCAACCCATCCAGACCCTCTTCAGCCTTCAAGGCCCTGCCGAATTCCACCTGTTCCTCGAGGATGTCCTTGTTCCCAAGTCAAGGTTAATCTTCCTCCTTCTGTTCTCACTGTACCCCTTTACCTCTTGTTCATGGCTGGCCTTATACTATAGCTACTCAGGCATGTCTATCTTCTCAGCTAAGCTGTGATTCCCCAAACGTGACATGCCATGGCTTATTCATCTCTGCAGCCATTTCTCTGCCTGCCCCCACCCCATAGCCATCAGCACATTGCTTTGCAGAAAGTAGATCTTCACTACACATTTAATGAGTTGAATTGACTGTTTGGGCCCCAGGTGGCCCATCAGCAATAGATATTAAAGGCAGAGACCCAGAGAATATTTCAGCTCAGAATAACACCTATGAGTAAAGGAAAACTTCTCTTTAGGCAGAATGAAGAAGGAAATTGAAACTGAACCATTACCACCTCAAATTTAAGAGGAAGGAGTGGAAAGATCCATTGCCTGGGCTGATTGGCAAGGCCTGGGAGGGGTTTCTGCATGAGAGATGAGGTGGTCCTCCTGGGTATGTGGAAGGACTGATGGGACAGTCTAATCGAACAGGCAGGCCTGGAAAAAGATGAGGCTGAATGTGAAACTTTGCCTAGGTCTTTACCTAAGACCAACTTTCTTTGCGAGGTAACTCAGTTGTCACTGCTGAGACAGCAGGAAGCTCTGCAGACAGCCTTCTTCCTTGCCCTGTGCCACTGACAGGGAAGATTCATAAGGCCTGGTGAGGAGCAGTGACCTGCCTGCTATCTCTTTATGATCTCCAGCAACATGCTATGTACGTGGTAGAGAGGGAGGGGGAGCCAGCAGAGGAGCAGACACCACCCTCACCCCCTCGACATTCACATGACCTGATTGTGTCAGTGCCACTTGTCCCCCCATCTGTCACAATGTCAGCTCCTGCTGGGGCCCCGGGATCCACAGAGGTTGCTCCATGTGTCACCCCATTTATCTTTGCAGGCGGCAGTGCTGATGTGTTTGACACTTCTATTTGTTATCCTACAAAGCAGGGTCCCCACTCTTCAAAGCAAAGGGGTGGGGGGGGGGGAAAGTCAGGCGTGGCACAGGACCAGGACAGAAATAAGCACTAGGAGAAATCTGGAGAAGGAGGTCTGCAGCATCTGTACATCTAAAGGAGATGAGAAGAGACACCAGGCAATTTGGGAAAAGCAAGCCATACGCTTTGCTTTCTGGAGGATGGCTGAACCAGCAGAACGTGTGTGTGTGTGTGTGTGTGTGTGTGTGTGTGCAGAGATTGTGGCATGACACTATGACTCTCCAATGACAAGAACGGTCTGGTGTGCCTTTGTGAGAATGTCCAATGTCTGGTGGCCACCACATTCAAACTCCCCTTCCCCATCTTCTCCTCCCCCACACCTTCTTCAAAGAGGGGAACTAATGGAGACATGGGTCTTCTGCCAGCTGATACCTCAAACTAACCCTTGCTATAGGCTATGGCATTTGTCACAGTCTGTGCTCAGAACACAGACTCTGTCTTTGAAAAGATGCTAATCTTGGAGCAGCCCTGGGTCTCCCCAGACTCCTTGGAGCTCACATTGTCATGAAAAAGCCCTCTGCCTGGATAACACACCCCACAGGAAGCTACCCGGCAGCTGTACAGATGGGCCCGTGCTCTGTACCAAACGCTGACACCAGAGGGTCTAGTGGGGTCTGGGACAGACTAGACTCCAGAAATAGTCCCCATGGGACTGGGCTGTGAGGTGTTGATTGATGTAGAAAGGAAACCCGGTGTGACTATCAGTTAATGAGACTAATTTCTTGTGGCTCCTTAGCTGATTCCAAATGAATAAATGATCTGAAACTCCAGGACCTGGGAATCCTTAAGAATGAATGGTGCATAAGGAAGGGGGGTGGTGATCGGGCCCCCACATTTGGTCAAGGTTTAGTGGAACAGACGTGGTCTTGGAGTCCAAAAGGATTAGAATAAGAACCTAATGAATTGATGAGGGAAAGCACCAGAACACAGCAGATCTTCTGTAATTGGTATCTATTACGACATTTTTGTCATTATTGTTACTAAAACCATCTGCAGCCTGGCCAAAAGGCTTCTATCTGGACACCAAATATCCCACACTCTATTGCTTCACACTGAGCCTGGGGAAGGAGTGGGAGGGAATGAGAAAAAGCATCCACATTTGGGAGTGTCTGGAGCTGGCTGGCAAGGCAGACTGTAGTGCATTCAGAGAGCTGAGTGATCGTCAAGGGGACAAGAATGGACAGTTCCTCAAGGAACTGTCAAGGGAAGTCCAGCAGTGAGGGTGTGATAAGGACCGGGGCAGGGCGGGGGACAGCCCAGGGACAGTCAGAAAACAAGCTCTGCTCTGGAGCCTGGGGACCAAGGGGTGGGGTTTTCCCTCATCCTCACCTTCATGCAGCCGCACTGACCACCATAGTAATATTAAGTATAATGATTGCTGTTTTTGAGTTCTGATTATAGCCAATCACTCAGGTAGGCATTCTCCATATATAATTATTTCATTCCTTATCTTAGATAGGAAATTACTTCTCGACAGTTAAACTGGTTTGTTCAGTGTCACTCAGTCAGCAAAGGAAGCTGAACCTAAGAGACTTCTGATGCTAGTTTGGGCTCTTTTCACAAAGCCACACCGCCTCTCAACAAAGGAATGGCTTTTCAACTGTTTCAGACCAAGCTAAAAAGAGTGCATGGTTTGGAACATCAAAAGACTAGAGCAGGAGCTTCTGACCATGGATCGTGGGCTATGAAGAACCATAGGCCTGTCTCCTGCTGCTGCCCAGTCCATGAAAACCCAGAGGGCTTCAGGGCGAGGTGACCAGGAATCCAGCTGGCTGCTTTGTGCTTCTTCCATCCTTGAGGCTCTTCTTGGACACCATTTGGTAAGGCTTTGAAGCTGCCATGGCTCCCACATATGTCCCTCCCCCAGGCTGTTCTCAGGTATCCCAATGACATCCCTGCTTGAAAGGGTGAACTACTGAGAAATTGAGATGAGATCATAAAGTAGGCCTATGGCCTAAAGAATACCGAGATACTGGTTCTTTGACTACTGGCTCAGTGGTCCCCCACCTGTCTAGTGACAGTCAACCTCCAGGGCTCTGAGGGAACCACTGGGCAGGGAAATATAGCCCAGGAAGCCACTATCACTTGGCAATTTCTTAAAATGGAGAGGATCTTGCCCCAGAATAAATAACAAGAATGGTTCTTATTCTCATGAGAATATGCCCATTTGTTCATGCTGGAACTTGGTGTTGTATTTTTCAAATGACTTTAATATGACCATCAGTTATTCAAAGAATGCCTCTTGGGAACCAGTTTTCTCTCTATATATGTGTGTGTGTGTGTGTGTGTGTGTGTGTGTGTGTGTGTACTATAAATATTTTGTATACACTCAACACTTACATTGAACATCCTTTATCTTACATCACTAAAGTCCTCTAGAATTATATTTCATTAGCTTCTCCCCTTCCTTGCTACCATAATAGACTGTCTACTGTATAATACCATTCCCATTATATCACTGAGGACATGGAATCAGCCAGCAAATGTTTGTAACATATCCTTTTATTTTATTTTTTTAAGTTTATTTATTTTGAGAGAGACAGAGCATGAGTAGGGGAAGGGGCAGAGCCTGCCATGGGGCTCACACTCACAAAATTGAGATCATGACCTGAGACGAAACTAAAAGTCAGATGCTTAACTGACTGAGCCACCCAGGTGCCCCTGTAACATATCCTTTTAAAATATACCCTTTCGCAGTGCCTGGGTGGTTCCGTCAGTTGGGCGTCTGACTTCGGTTCAGGTCACGATCTCACGATTCGTGGGTTCCTGCCCCACGTCAGGCTTTGCTCTGACAGCACAGAGCCTGCTTGGGATTCTCTGTCTCCCCCTCTCTCTGCCCCTCCCCCACTCACTCTCTCTCTCAAAAATAAACAAACATTGAAATAAATAAATAATAAATATACCCTCTCCTGGAAACTGTTTGTAAGTGCAAGGCAGGTGGCACACCAAGGCTCATCAAGCAAGTTACCAAGGAAAGTGAGATATTTTTAGCCCATCCTTTTCCCCTGCTGACCCCTGGCCCTGTTAACTCAGGCTGTAAGTGAAGGGCTACCAAGCTGCCCATCTGCTTTGTCAGTTTCAGACATGGAGTCTGGCCCTTGGGTTAGTGGTGGTACTTGAGTTTCACTAGCTATTGAGCTGGAAAGAAATATGTGGCAAGGAAAAATAGTACCTATGCATAAAAGCAGAAAGCTATCATATATATGTGTGTGTGTGTGTGTGTGTGTGTATATATATATATATATATATACACACATATATACATACACACACATATACATATATATATATAGCTAATATAATTTATATGATGTAATTATATTATATTATATTATATTATTATTATATTATATTATTATTATATTATATTATATTATATTATATTATATTTAGTGCTCCCAAAAGAATTGTAGTGATTCCATTCTACCCAGACAGCCTTAGTAAAGGGCCTAACAGACAAATGCAACACCCAGATGCAGCCTCTGCCCAGTGAAACAACCAAGGATACAATGGGGAAGGCTCAGTTTGGTAGGAGAGGCTGACATCACCTAGGTCAAATCACGACATGCTTATTTAGAAGACCCAATTTCATCCCTGTGGAACTCACCGTTTCTTGGCTGTTCTTGCCCAAAGAAGGATAAGGTACTGGGACAGAGGGAACATTGGACTTGGGCAAACAGGCTTGGCTGCATGTTCCGGATCTACCGTAGTGGTTAAGTCACACGCTTTCTCAGCCTCAATTTCTTCATCAATAAAATGGAATTCGTATCTTTCCCGTGGATATTCGTGGACTGTTGTGAGATACAAATCAGAGTTGTAATTTATAAATTATAAAATGTATAAGGCCATAGAAGGAAATTTCCCTGCACTACAACTGGAAAACTATGTAATAGCTTTCAGGTTTGGAGGCAGATACAGACAAACCCATGCCTCTAATCTGCAGGATGTGTATGCAAGTGTGCTCATCCTGTGTTTGGCAACATTTTATAAGTAGTCATTTGTGGATATGCGCTGTACACATGCAGGTCTTTCCAGGGAGGATATAATGCCACGTAGGAGGTGCTAGAGACATGTACAATACTCCATGTGAACATAGAGACTGTTTCGAACGCATTTTTCACTATTTTGTTTTGGAGATTTGGATTTTGTCAGGGATAGGGAGGCAGGGATAAAAGCAGACAAGGAGAGAGAGGGAGAATATAGGAATTGGAACAACCCAGAAAACGACTTCAGGGTACACTTTTTCAGGCTAAATGTCTAAGGATCCTCAAATATGGCATATCCTAGGCCAAACTCAGCATTTTCCCAACCCTAGCCTGCCCATCCTTTTCTGTTCGCTGTGTCAGACAATGGCAGGACCAGCCACCCATTGTTCCAAATCTGGGCATCACCCTGGATTCCCCGATCCAGTTAATCCAAATCCAGTGACAGTAAATGTCTTTAAAATGTCCAGTCTCATGACTACACGTGGGGCCCTCTGTTGGCCTGAATTACCACAATCCCCTCTCAAAGCTCCCTGTTTTCTCCCTTAAATCCATTCTCCGCATTCTTGATTCCTACAACCACATCTGATCTCATCCCTTCTCTCAGGCTCCCACCTTCTTCTGTGAATGTATTTCTTGCCTTTCTCCCACACACATCCAGACTTTTCGGTCTTGCTTCCGAGTCTTTCCATATGTTCTTCCCCCAGCCTATAGGCACCTTTCCCCCCTTCCCCTAGGTAAGTTCTTCTCATCCCGGCTTCCAGAAAACCATCCCATTCTCGCAGAGTGAATTCAGAGACCCTCTCCAGTGCTTCCTGTTCACATCCCTGTTGACAGGATCAAGTATGGAGAAACTGAATGGTAAGAATTGGTTTGCCAACAGATTTCAAGACCATGAACACCTCTGAAGCAGGGCCCAGATCCTATTTCAGTTCTGTGTGTTGAGCACCCACAAAAGTGACTGAGCATAGGAGGTGTTTGATAACTCTTTGTTGATTTGGGTGGCACTGAACTGAAGTGGATCTGGTTTGGTTAGTCTGAAGAAATCAAAAGAGGCCTTGTTCTGACTCTACCCAACTCCAGAGGCATGCCTGCATTCCCCAGCCCAGCAAGTTGGTGACTGACTGGTGCCTTTCCATAAGTCAGCCCTCTCCAAAAAGTCATGAAACTTACTCCAAAGCTGGCCCAAATATGTTGTTTGCCCCAGTGAACCTGGCTTGTCTTCTCCAAAATAATCCATCTTTGGAGGTTGGTGTTCATGGTCCTAGACCCAGAAGGGGACTTGACAATAGTCTTAAAACCATCACTTCAACCTCTTGACAGCCCCATTGAATGTGTGTTTCTCAAATCAATCAATTAATGAATATAAATAAGGTTTTGACACAGGCCCTATGTATTCTGCAGCATAAAGGAATAAAATTGTTCCCATTCCTTCCAAGCTCTGTTCCTTGCTACTTCAGTGGGGCTTAGGGGGGAGAGAGCATGCCTCTGCTATCAGTAAAGTATATGGATGGCCTTTGTGATAGCTATTTTCTTGACTTTTTTTTATGTGAGTGATAGTCTATATGGCCAAATTTGCCAGAAGTCAGGCCCTATTGTCTATATATATTGTTATATGAAACACAATCATTAAGATTTCTTGGGTTTTTAAAGTGTCACTTCACCTTTCTTACTGACCTGAATTGCCCACGTTAGGAGGTTGCATAATGCAGTAGCTTGCAAACGTGGCCACAAGGCCTCATTTCTCCCTTTATTCCAAGCACTTTTCAATGTGACTTTTAGCTCCTTCCACCCAAAGGCGGTCTTTTTCCCCTTCCCTTGAATTGGTCTGGCCTTGTCATGTGCTCTACACAACAGAACACAGTGAAAGTGACAGTGAGCTAGTTTGGAGCCTAGGCCTCAAGAGACCTTTTGTGCATCTGCAGGACCCCTGCTAGTTCCTGCATGCAAACAAGCCCCGTCCAGCCTGCTGAGTGACACTGTAACTCCATTCCAGTTATCCATTGCTGCATAACAAGCCACCTCAAACTCAGTGGCTTCAAACAATTATCATTCATTTTCCTTACAAATGAGCACTTTGGGCAGGTCCTGGCAGAGACCGTTCATCTCTGCTTCACATGGCATTTGTTGGAGCAGCTCGAAGGCTGGGGGTGACTCATCTAGGAGCCAGTGTCATCTAGGTGTTACTCACTCACCTGTCTTCTGGTTGATACTGGCTGCCGGCTGGGATCTCGGCTGGGACTGTGGGCTGGACAGTCCTTGTGGCTGCTGGACTTCCTCACAGCATTGTAGGTGGGCTCCAAGAGTAAAGTCATGAAAGGATGAAAATGGAAGCTGTCAGTTTCTCAAAGCTAAGCCTAGAAATTGGCCCAGCATTACTTTTGGCCTATTCTATTGGTCAAAGTTGTCACAAAGCTCTTCCCAGATTCAAGGGAAAGGGATAAAGGAGAAAACCATGATATCCCACTATAAAAAGGACATATAACACAGGATATATTGCAGTGGCCATCTTTGGGACATACAGTCTTCCATACCTTCATACTCTAACCAACAGTTAACCAACTGCCAGACACACAAGAGGCCATCCTGAACCAGACACAGATACACACACACACACACACACACACACACACATCAGCCAACTGGCCAACTGGCTGCAAATGCATAAGCACGCTCAACCACATTTAGCTGAACCTGACTCAGATCAGCAGGACTATCCAGCTGCCCTGACAACTAATACTGGCCATAGACTTGTGAGCATTACTAGATGGCTATCTTTGTAAGCCATCAAGTTTTGGGGTGGTCTGTCACACAGAAATCATCCTAGCTCCACCATCAACCAGCAAGTTAACCACTTTGCGCCTCAGTTTCTTCACTTATGGATATACCTATGTCACAGGATTATAACTCATTAGGATTCAATGACATAACAGGACTTATGTGCCAAGCAAAGGGCTGGCAATGAATTCATATGTGACAGTTCCCTTCCCTTCCCTTCCTCACACATTCAAAGCTGTAATGAAGGTCACATTCTCATCACTCCCTATGCTGCATAAATCAAGGTCGTAGAATCTTGACTGTATGTCAATCTCAGTTCTGCTCTGCAGAAGGTGACTTTCAAAAATAACTCTCCTTACTAATCAATTAAACTAGTGAGAATTTTCAAAATCACTCAACTATTCCAGGAGAAAGGATAAAGGGCAGGACAAGAGGTGAACTGTATGATCCTCCTAATGAAAATTTCAAGGAGTCTTGGTTTATAAACACTGCAAAAATCCATTCTAAACAAAAACATCAGCTTTTCACTGTGACTTGGATATTAGCCAGCAATGAAGGAGAGATTGACCTGATTTAGGGTTGGTTGCACAATATGAAAAGTGATTTTTTTTTCCCTTTCCCTAGACCTAGAGCTAATAGCTTTGTTTGTGTCCCTGATCAACAGAACGTTGTGCTTGTCCCCTTTAAAATCGTAAAGTGCACAAATGGAACTTTGCTTATACTTAACTTCACATGCACTTTGGAGCTACTGCAGTTGACATAAACTCAACTAAAGCAAGGGGTCCAGAATAAATGCATCACATTCTGATACTCTCTGTGCCTAAACTCCCAAGGGGAGGGAAGTGGAAAATACAAAAGCAAACGATGGTCAGTTGTCTCAACTTTTGCCCCTGAGGATAAAAACATAAGCCTATATTTGCAGGGGAATTTGCATTCGGCAGAGGGCTGCAGGTGCATGATTTCCTTTTAACCTGTACAACAGCGCTGTGTGACAGCAGAGTGTTAATATTCTCCTTCTGTAGATGAGGACAGTTCTGTGATTTGACTACTTGTTTAATGGTCACCAAACTTTTAATGAACTCTCAAACTGGGGAGTTGGTTAGAAATTCAGATTATAAGGTTCTATCTCAGAAATTTGAACTTAATAAAGTGTGGGATGGGGCTCACAAATCGGTATTTTGAACAACCTAGATGGCCCGCTGATAACATTGCTTCAGCATGATACTCTTCGTACCATGAAAAATCAAAGGATGATTTTTAGAACTCATGCATACAAATAAATCCTATTTTTTCATGGCTTGTTACTCTTGAGAATTTGGAAATACCATGGGTCACATCATGCCCTCTTGAAACATAACTATTACCTTCAGTGAAAGCCTCATAGAGCACAGTTAATGCATTAGGTTGGTGCTTGATCTGACTGCCAACACCACAGTATTTGGCTTTGGAATGCAGATTTTTTTTTCCAGTAGATTTGTCTTCCTAATTATGTCTGACTTCAGATAACATTAAAATTAAATTGCTTTTCCTTTTTCTTGGGCTCACACCAGGGCAGGGAAGAAGTAAGGAAAGCTGCTCCTTAAGTGTGCTAGATGGCAGAAAAAACAAATGACCAACTCAAAGAACTATAGTGATTATCCAGTCCAGCTTCTCGTTGACTGAGGTTGAGAAACAAAGGAACAGAAATATGAAAGGCCAAGACAATCCAGCCTTGACCAAAATAGTACCCAGCCATACATTATATAGCCCAATTGGCATTTGAAACCTCTGTGAGGGCAGTCTCAAGTTTTTCTTCTCAAAGTTAATCAACACTCTGCCATATTTGCCCACCTTCTCATGGAGCTAATAACTCAAATGTGACGCTAGCAGCCATATAGCATAATTATTCCTATAGGACACTGTGTTGTACCTTTACAAATTACTATTATTGAATAGATTATTTCTTGAACTGAAAGTTTCTACCCCTTTGTAAAGCTATCTTACTATCTGAAGATATAACCAAAAACTATTCTTATTGTCTTTGCACAGTAGATGCCCAATAGCTGTTTGATGGATGAATCATTGAACGAGGGCAAGGCAAGAACCATTTGGATGATCCAGACAGACTCACATTAAGGGGAAATTCTAGAGAAGAGATAAGCAATAACAATTAACATCAAGTTGAATTAGATTAGCCAGAGAAAAGGGGTTTCAATGTTCCCTGGAGTTTATCAGGAAGGGTCTTGATGCTATGAGAACATCTAGAAAGCATAAGGTTACCACCACTTCCTCAGCATCTTGACCTTAGGAAGCAAAAAATGAGTTTCGCCTACCCAGTGGATCAGGGGGCATCCTACTCAAAGAGGTCCTCACTCTGCTGTGCATGTTAATGTGCACATTCACATTTTAAAGTACAAAGGGCTTTTGCCTTGATCCAGTCAGTGGCCAAGGTCTCCAAACTTCCCTTGTTGCAACCCACTCTATAAAGCCTTACCCAATACAAAAACTCTTTCTTATTTTTTTATTTTTTATTATTTTTATTTTTTCAATATAATTTATTGTCAAGTTGGCTACCATACAGTATACACAGTGTGCTCTTGGTTTTGGGGAGTAGATTCCCATGATTCATTGCTTACATACAACACCCTTCTTTAATTTCACATCAACGAAAGTCATGCAGCAGAGGCTAACTAAATGCTCGCCAGTCCCTTTTTCCCCTCATGGGAATACAGGGAATCTACGTTTCCTAGATTCCCTTGCAGTTAGGGTGGGACGATGTGACCAGGTTCTGTCCAAAGGAATATGAAAATAAATGATGATTGCCACTTCCAAGCCAGGTAAAATATTCCACAATCATCCACATTCTATAGCTTTGCTCATCAGTGAGGAAAGCTGAAGCCCTAGTGGAGAACATCAGAAAAGCCATAGGAAACATGGGAACCACAGGACAAAATGGGTCTAGACCCCCATATCAACACTGGAGCAGAGCCCTCAGAAGATGTATCTGATCTCCAGGAAGCCGCGGCACAAGGGAGAAGTATGCCTCCACTAATACAATCCACAATGAGGTGTGGGGGGTGTTGGTTACAACACACAGTTTGTGCTAACTAATATGGGTCACATCTTCATGACTCAAGAATTGAGTCTATAATAGGCATATCTATCAACCAATACAAAACAATATAATCAAAAGATGAAATAATCTTTGTGGAATTTTTTTCTCTCTTCTGGAGAAAAAGGAGATTTAGTAAACTACACACACACACACACACACACACACACAAAACAGAGCAAACTGAAAGTCACTCCCTCTATTTTGTAGAACTAAACACTTTCTTTGTCACACTTCTGTCTTGTTTGTATCTGAAACTGAGTCAGTTATTTATTTTTGTGACTGTATAATCAAATCCAATCAATAAAAAATTTGAACTGCTGTCTGTTATTAGCTTGGATCCACTGGCTTTTTCTTACAGATGCTCTTTATTTGAAATACTCATCTTTGTATCAGACTCTTGGTGCCTCTAGGAGAAAAAAAAAATTATCACTAGATTTAGTAATACTTACTAAGCATTTATTTGCATCAAAGACACTGCTAGCATTGTCACGAGCACCCTAGGAGGTAGGTCCCAATTGACAGGTGAGAAAATGGAGGCAGAGAAAAGTTCTACTTGTTTCCTAAGGCCACCTAGATCGTAAATTATTTAGGCAGATTAGGATCTGTTCCCTCGCACTATAGAATCTGCTCTCTTAACCACCTCAGCTTATTTTCTTCTTTGATGAGGGTTTGTGCGCTCGTTTTCTCAGGGTTGTCTGTGACTGTCTCATAGTAACCACTTTCCTGGAGACAGAACTCCAAATTTGCTGTGAAGCCAGTTACTTTAATTATGCTCTGGTCACCTTCCTAAATGTACCTCTGAATTGGCCCTTATTTTATTACTCTAAGCTCTACATATTTATGAACGTAACCGAGGTTCTTTTGAGTTATGAATTCTTCAAACTTTTCCAACTATTTTTCAAAGGCTTGGGGCTACTCATACCCCTTAATGACTTAAAGGGAAATTTTCCTTCCATTACAAATTTCAAGCCTGCTTACCTTTTTAAATATTTAATATTTAGGTATTATAAGAGCCACAGGACTATTTGATGTCCTAATTGCCTCAGGCCTTGTTTTCAATGCCTTTGTAGCAAAGGGTGATGCCAGAAGTAGCATCTATCCTGCTGCTTAGTTTAAAGAGCATCCAGACAGCCTGTCTGATGTGGGACCCAGGGTTGAACTCACGGGAATATGAAGGTGCAGACTAACCACGCTGTGGGGAGTCATACCCTGCCCCCCTCTCCCCACCACCTCCAAACACACGCACACACGCACACACACCTGCTGGTAAAATGAAATCACAACACACATCCAGGGCAATATTAAAGAGAAAAGAAAGAAGGGCAGTGTGAGGCACAATCCCCTTACCTACTTTTTCTTTGTTACTGGGGATTCCGCCAACTGATGATATTTATAGATAAATGTACATCCGTCTGTCCATTTGTGTGTGTCTGTACAGAATGAGAAAATGGGGCTTTAGGCTAAAGTCTTGAAACACAGATATCACTTTGCAATGGTGTCAAATTTCAAAGGAGGGAAACAAATCTATTCAACCCTTAATCCCTTCACCCACATCAAGGTGTAAGATTGCACCATTAGAGACAAGTAAGCTATATGTGTGTATATGTGTATGTATGTATGTATAACGTAGATATATGGATAAATATGTATCCTATTGGTTCTAATTCTCTTGGAAGCCATGATACAAAGGGAACTGTTAATAACGAGGCCCAGACAACAAGCTACTGGGACCAGCCTGAGTAAATTGGGATGCATGATCTTCTTCATCAAAACCCAAGAGTTGGAGGAATGTGGAAAAAGGATTAGAAGTGCCATGGAGGAGAGGGGAGAGAGAGAAGTCTGAGAACACTCCTTTTCCCTGACCATGGCCTCCTGCCTGGAATAAGCCTGAAGTGAAAGAAAGGGAGAATTTTTTTTCTAATGTTTATATTTGAGGAAGAGAGAGATAGAGCGAGCGGGGAAGGGGCAGAGGGAGAGGGAGACACAGAATCTGAAGCAGGCTCCAGGCTCTGAGCTGTCAGCACAGAGCCTGACGTGGGACTTGAACCCATGAAATGCAAGATCGTGGCCTGAGCTGAAGTGAGATGCCCAACTGACTGAGCCACCCAGGTGCCCCAAAAGGGAGAATTTTTTATTTTATTTCATTTCGTGTCATGTCATGTCATTTCATTTTATTTATTTTATTTTTTAAGTTCATTTATTTTTGAGAGAGAGAGACAGAGTGTGAGTCAGGGGGGGGGGCAGGAGAGAGAGGGAGACACAGAATTAGAAGCAGCCTCCAGGCTCAGCTGTCAGCAGAGAGTCCAATGTGGGGCTCGAACCCACAAACTGTGAGATCATGACCTGAGCCGAAGTTGGACACTCAACCAACTGAGCCACCCAGGCGACCCAAGAAAACTTTTTATTTTAAAACAAAATTTGAGTTTTAACTATAACATAGGATCAGAAATACTAATTTCCATCCGGAGATGATGCTGGCACCTTGAAGCAATGAGGGAACCATTTGAGTTACTCTGGCTTGGACAGAAATGTCATAGGGCATGTCTATATTTCACTGGGTGAAGATAAGAAATCAGTCCCACAGAGTGGACTTCGGAAGTCAGTAGAAGAAAAATGCAGGTGACTACCTGACCTCCCTCCCTGTTTACGTGTATGCATGTCCTTCTCCTTAGTCGGAAGTCCACCTGAGTTACACCCAGCTACCAGCCCCTGCAGGGCAAAGTTGCAGCCCTGGAGCCCGGGCACATGCCTCTATTCTCCATACTCCAGGGGCAGCTCAGGTGGGTTCCATGACCTGGGATGAGCTCAGCCACAACTTGGTATTTTGGCACTCAGCATCAATTCTGCTCATACCCCAGTTAACATGATTAGCCCTCAGGGTATATAACTGCAAAATCTGTTGAACGCATTCAACACATACTTTACACATTCAGTGCGTATTCATCAAGCATTGGCCTGTGCCTAGTGTTCCTGGATAGAGGTACAAATACAGAGCTCTGACTTCAAGAAACTTGCAATCACATGTAAATATACATACATATATATATATATATATATATATGGAATACATATTCATATATATGAAATATATAACTGTCATAAATATCTTCTTATATTCAGTATTAATCCTCTTATGTATCTTAGTCAACATATATTTTAAATTCTAAGAACTCTGAATTTGACTTACTTACTTTTCCAAACTTAACCCTGTAAGCTCTGTTCCCGACTATAAAAATCAGAGCAAAGACTAGTTATGTGGTTTGAGTGAGAAAGCTAACATAAAACACCACAAACTTTAGATTAGGAAGACTTTTCTTTTAGTAGAGCTTAGAATATGTGCAAAACCCTTTTATTATGTATAGTACACAGACGCACACACACACAATTATTATATTTAGATTTTTCAGGTTGCATTTACGTGATCTACTTTTTTTCCCTAAATACTGAAAAAGGGCCTAAGGACTAAAATAAATTGCTCTTCCTAAGATATGGGAGTAGCACTGAAATTATCCTTTTGAAAAGCAGAGGACCAGATGGCCAATGTATACAATTCTTTGAAAACACTTAATTCTACCACTGAGAGCTCATGAAATGGCCTCAGATTTTCTTTCAGGAAGTGAGAGAAGATGAAACCAAGGGCTAATATTCTTAAGCACAAGATCTATGCGGCGAAGGAGGGAAATGAGGGGCCAAAGCTTTGTTCTGAGCTACAAAGTTCAAATGGCAGTCAATGAGGAGAGGACCAGAAGCAGATAGGGAGGTCCCCAGGGCTTCATATCGGATCTGAATGAGACCTCGTGGGCTAAGCCGGGCAGAAGGGACATTGTCCTAACCGTGGTACAGGTTTTAGCAACTACTGATGTATTTGGGGGAACAATGAGCTACTGACACACTCAGTTCCCTGCCACCTGCCCCTTGCTGTTCCCAGTAAGCTGCACTTTAGTTCCTGTTACAGCCAAAGCCAGCTTCCTTGTCACTGAAGCCTTGCTCTGCACCAGCATTTCCAGAATTAAATCTGAGACCATCCAGAGACTGATTTCATAAAGGAAATGGGAGTGGGGGGTGCTATTGTTTTACCTAAAACTAAATGCATTTCCTTGCTCCCTGCCTGGCCGTTGGTTATTGTCCATAAAAAACCAGCAAATTTCCTTGAACGGATCTTTGCTTATCCCCTGTGAAGCCTCACTACCCCTGCCCCAAATAAACCAAATTACCCTCAGCCAGCTCAATGCCACTAGCAGCTGGCCCTCCCCCTCATCCCCATCACCAAGTCTCATGAGAGTTTTCCAGCCTTGATAAGCCTTCCTTCCCTCAGAATTCAGTTAATTCACCTTTTCCCCCTCAAGGATACACATGGCTTCTGTCTCACAGACTATCCTTGGCACATCATGGCCCACGCCTGTTTTGTACCACCAGAATCTCCTGAACTTTATCAGAGATGATACAGATGTAATTAAACCTGAATTCTACCCTCTCCTTGTGACAACTCAGCGGACAATTAATGATGATAAAAGAGCCTGCCAGCTGCTGTCTGACATACCAATGTGAGCTTCCAGCTCCAATGAAGATGGAGGGTGAAGGGCAGGTCCCTCTGGCTCCATTTCAATCTGTCTTTTATCTCACACTGGCTAAAAATTAACACTCACTTTGGGGAAATTCAGACTCTTTCTTCTCCTTTCTTAAAAGCACCAAATAGACAATCTGGGGTGATGCAATGTCTATGAGATAAACAAGAACGCTTCCGGGAAGAGTAATTTAAGCTTTATCGCCAGGGGTGGTAGATTCAAGCCTAAAGCCGGAGGAGCAGGCCCTTAACCACTGACCCAGTAGAAGAGAGGATGTGCCCACCACCTTTTGGTCATGGTCATGGGAACGTATCAGTTGGGTACGGAGGGATTTTCATAGGGAAGACACTTCGTGGGTTTTTCCACAACAATGCTGTTCCCCCTGAAAACCAACTTTGATGTCATTTGTCCCTCTCTCTCCAAAATTTCAGGTTCGGTCACGACTGCCGCCTGGTGCAATAAAATGTTTGGAGCGAGACCAAGGCTTGAGGGAGACATAGGCTGTGGAGGGAGATGACTGGAGAGAAAATAATCAAAACAAGGAAGATGAGAGGGAATAAGAGAAGCCTGTTCAACACTCACACTTCAAAAACACGTGCTGAGGCTCCGTGGCAACAGAACAGCGCTGCTGGCTTCCCGCGTTGCTCTCTGTTTAACAGTTTGGTGTTTGGGGGACTTGAAAATCCATTTAGACAATTCCCAGAAGAAAAAATGCAAATGACTCATAAACATATGAAATAAATGTTCGACATCACTTGTAATCAAAGAAATGCAAATATAAAACAACAAGATAGTGTTTTCACCTACCAAATTAACAGAGATTAAAAGGAATTCTAGCCGTCAACGGAGGTGGTGAGATGGCCCATGTCTCCTTGCTGCAGTGCTAATTGGTACAACCTTTCTCCTGGGCAGTTTTTGTAATAGGTAGCAAAAGTCTTAAAAATATTTATATTTCTTGGCCCAGTAATTCTCCTTCTAGCTTCTACCCTAAGGACATAAGCAGCCATCTGAGTGAAGATACGTACTAATGTATCATTGGGATGTTGTTTACAACAAGAAAAAGAAAAAAAAGTAAAATGTTATTTTGTTATTGAATATATAATATAAATAGGAAATACACAAATATAAAAATAGATTACAACATTCCTTCACTAATATTGTGCCACAGATGATATATTTTAAAGACTATTGATATAATATAAACCAAAAACACCAATAGTGTATACATAGTGTGATCTTAGTTTTATGAGAAAAAGAGAGAAAGAAAATACATCAAAATATTAACAGAAATTATTTCTGTATAGGTAATTTCAGTGCGTGTTTATTTCTTTTTGATACTTTTCTGTATTTTCAAAGTTCCCCATAATGCGCATATGCTGATCAGAAAATGTAAGCAGCGTTTTAAATGTGTAAATAAAGAATTAAAAGCACATTAGTCAGTATGGGCTTTGTAACAAACCCCAACACTCAGTCGCTTGAAACAATAAAGCCTTGCAAGTCCACTAGAGACTCGTCCCCACGTTGTCTCACTCAGGAACAAAAACAAATAGAGCCTCCATCATTGGAAGCCTCATGGTCACCATGACAAGGGCAAGGAAATGTGGGAAATTATAAACTGACTCTTGCTGACTTTCATCCAGAGGTGATGCATGTCACTTCCACTTATGCTTCATTGGCTGAAGTCAGTCATATGATGAGTCTTTTCTCACACAGACTGAAAAGCTCAATCCTACAATGTGCCTAGAGGGAAGAGAATCAGAAACATTTGTGAACAGAACCAATATTTACTACCCCCCAAAAAAGTTCATTTTTTTTCTTAAGAATTAATTAGATGTCAGACTGAAAGTCTTTCCTCTCTGCTTCATTAGCCATCAAGATGTGACATTATGCATCATTCATAAAACCCTGAACAACTTGGTTCTGCCTATCAATTCAGCATACAGAACTTAGGTTATTTGAGAGACGTCACTATTGCAGGCAAGAGGCTATTTAAAAAGGTAAACAAGCTGCAAACATACCAGAGCTGCACGACAGAAACATCCTTTCTTTCCAGGGCTCATGGAGTAGCCAGGGGAATGTCAGCACTTTCCAGCCAGCATTCTAAACACAGAAAAATCAAAATAAACCATGTTGGAAATGTCTCCCACCTTTTATTCAATGTTGGAGAACATGGTGTATATAAATATATATATACGTGTACACACACACACACACACACACACAAAAGTTGTTAACCCAGTCACTGGGAACATTTTTCTAGTCAATATAACCTGTTTTCTTTTTAAATCTGTACTCTGCAAACATAAAAGATGAGAACACACCAATACCAAAACACAACTATCAATGTTAAAGAAAATACCATTAAAATCCCCTGCACATACAGTTTATCATACTCCATTAAGTACCATTTTAAAATGTTTTTGTGCTAACGAAAAAAACTAATACGACTTTACGAATAACAAAAATCGAAGGCAACATCATTTGGACATTAATTCGCATTTGTTTTTTGAGATATATGTTTTTACCATGTTAAAAAAGAAAGCTAATTACATAGGTAGGGGCGCCTGGGTGGCTCAGTTGGTTAAGCGTCCAACTTCAGCTCAGGTCATGATCTCATGGTTCGTGAGTTCGAGCCCTGCATCGGGCTCTGTGTTGACAGCTTGGAGCCTGGAGCCTGCCTCTAATTCTGTGTCTCCCTCTCTCTCTCTGTCCCTGCCCCACTTGTACTCTGTCTCTGTCTCGCTCTTTCTCAAAAATTAATAAACATTAAAATTTTTGAAAAGTTAATTACATGGAATGTTAGCTTGTAGCTTGCATTGATAGACCTCTCTAAAGGACTCATGTAATGATAGAAAATCCCATCCTACCTTAGAATTATCATAGAATCTTTTCATCACCCACTATATAACTAATTGGTCTTCAAATGTTATAGATTCTAAACTTCCTAAATATGTGTTTATCTAATTTTTCTCTCCATTGACAATTACTACACTCAGGGCTTCTTCATCTTTCACCTGGGGTATTGCAATCACCTATTTTCTTGTCTTCTTCCTTCAGACTCCCCTCCGTCAGCCACCTTCCACACTGCCACCAACATTTCTAATCCTGATAGTTCTTCTCTTAACATCCCTCAGTGGCCCCCTGCCACCTGGAAGATAAAGTCCAAACCCTTTAGCAGAACAAGGAAAGTTCCTCGCCTTATGCCCCCAGGCTACCTCCCAAGCCTAAAGTGGCCTTCTTCAAAATGAGATCAATGGAATATCATTTCCATGATTATGAAGATGAATGTGGGTTCTATGGTTAAATATATTGGGAAAAGGCAAGTTCAACCTGTTTTGTTTCTTCAGGGGTTGTCAGAGTTGAGAATTTAAGGGTGACTCTCCATGACTCCCAGGACTTAGTCCTGGCTCTCTTCTCTTGCTCACCTACACTCATATCCTGGGTGACCTCACCCAGTCTCCTAGCCTTAAGTACTGCATATATGCTGACAACTACTCAATTTGAATCGCTGGCTCACACCTCTGCTCTGAACGCCAGACTGCCTATTCCCAACTCTCGCAAGATATCTGAGCAACATCTGAAACTTGACCTCATTTCAACCTCCTCCCTCAGTCTTGCCACCCCACTTAACAGCAACTTCATTCCATAAGTTAATCAGGTCAAAAGCTTAATGCCATTCTTGATTCCTCTATTTCTCCCACGCCCATATTTTGTTCATTGGCAAATCCCATCAGCTCTACATTCTAACTATTTCCAGAATTCAACCACTTCTCATAGCCCACTCTGCACCTGGGTTCAGGCCACCATCATCCTTCACCTGAATTCTCTGAAGAGCCTCCTAACCAGCGTGCTTGCTTCTGCCCTTCCCTGATGGCATCTAATCCCAACCCAACACCTAGGTGGAGTGTCTCATGGACTTCAAGAGGTCACCACACCCCTTTCCTGAAACCCTGCAGCTGCTTCCCCTTTTACTCAGAATGGAAGCCAGAGTCCTATGACCCCAAACCCTAAATACTGCTCCTGCATGACTTTCCCCCCACATCTCACATCTTCTCCCCTCCCTCCCTGGGCCGTGGCCACACTGGCCCCCAGGCTCTGTAAACCCTGGGCACTCACAGCTCCCTCTCCTCTGATTGCTCTTTAGCCAGAGATACACCCACCTCCCACCTCACTCCTTCTCTTTTTCCGGGTCCCTCCTCAAACATAACATCTGGCAAGAACTTCCTTGACCTCCCTTTCAAAATCCCAACACTCCCCTCCCCCACACCTCCAATATTTCTTTCCCACTTTATTTTTCCCTCTGTAAGAGTTAATACTCTTCTCTAAAATACTATATGCTTCAATTTCTCATTTTATTGGTTGCCTGTCTGTCACACCAGGTAGAATGTAAGCTCCATGAAGACAGGGACTTTGAAATTTGCTGGTCACTGTTGTGTCTCCAGTGCCTACAACAATGCCTGGAACATAGTAGATATTTAAAATATATTCATTAAATGAAGGGATGAATAGGTAATCATGAATTAATAGAAAAGAGTAAACAGCATTTCCCCAAATTATTCTACCTATTCTAATTGTAATTCTAACACACATCTCTTTTTCATGGGGCATTCCTTATGAACAAGCATCTGCACCCTGTCTGTCTCCTGGTCTGCTCAAGAGGCCATGGCTTTGTCTACTTGGCTTTTTCTCTCCCTCACTCTTGCGAAGGGTTCTTCCTTTGGCAGTTCTTGAGGTCCACTAATGCAGATTATGGAGAATGGACCTATCCTACCATGGTAGGTATTTATATATAAAAGATGAAAAACATTGCATTATTCCTTCCTTAGAGTCTTTCACTGAATCCACTTCATTTAGTAAAATATCATTCACTAAATGCCAGGTGCCAGGCATGTGTTCAGCCCCTAAGAGCTAAAATGACTAATATAGCCTGGTATTTGACCTCTGGGGAGAGAGGCAGAGAATAAACTACTTGGAGAATTAGAGTAAGTATGAAAACAGATATATGACCAGATGTTATGGAGATTCAGAGGAATGCTTCACTGCCTACAAAGGCCAAGGAATGCTTTCCAAAGGAGGTGGCCTTTGGGCTACATGTTAAAAGTAGAAACTTTCTGTGAGGGTCATTCCAAGCAGAGAGAAAGGCAGTGCAAAGGCATGGAGGTGTGAGAAGAAACTAATAGCAGCTTACATCAGTCAGAGGAAAGTGAAGAAGGTTCTGGGAGAGGAGACAGGGATGGTAGTCAAGGCCTAGGTTAAAGAAAGGCCTTGTAGGCCCTGCTCAAGAGTTGGCCTCAAGGGCAGCTAAAACTTTTCTTTGTTCAGACACTCTACGGAGGAGTGAATTCCTCAAGGGGAGCAAGAACTGTAGGACAGGCGAGGGACTGAGGTGGCTGGTGCACATGGGTCCCTAGTGCCCACTCTTCATACTCGGCGAGCTGGGCCACCACATACACATATATAGGACAGGCTCATGTTGCACTGGTATGGGTGGCACATGAGTCTGTTGTGCCTGCTAATGGACAAAGTCTTACTGGATACTCAGTCAGTATGTTACTTCTCCTGATCACGCTGCCACCCTCTCTCCTGCAGCTGAAGTCACACGCCATGTTTCTACTAATGCTCAGAGTGTAAGTAGGAGAGGAAGACACCAGTGAGGTTCTGGCTGCATCCCTGCCTGTGAAGCCATGCCTGATGCCCACCATCCCCGCCCCCCACCATGTTCTAATTACATCACCTTCCGAAAATCATGCATGCTGCACATAGGAAATAGCTACCATATGCCAGACATGGAGACAACAACTGGTCCAGTACTGAGTCCTAACTCTTTAGCCATGCCTCTGCTAACATAGCACTTAAAAGTTCTTGGGGTTGTAGAATTTCATGGAGTCAGCTTCCCATTCTTCTTCTTTGTGTATAAGTCTGTCTTATGCTTCTTGGAAATCAGAAAGCATGTTGTAGGCATCAGTGAGTCGATCAGGGACCGCCCATGATGACTGGCACACAGTGGGTGTTCAATAAGCATTTGCAGCATTGCAAGTAATTGTGCGAGGGTGGTCAATCAAAAGTAGCCATTGCGAACGGGCTTCACTAAAACTGTTCAATGGCCCACGCGAGCCTCACACCTGAGCTGACTGTCACTCCAAAAGGGAGCACTGAATCCAAAGGAAATTAAGATTCCCAGACTTCCAATAGAGGGCAGCACATTTATAACATCTAGACATAATCTAATGCCTAATCACTGGTCTGTGATAGTAGGAAATGTGCCCCAGCCCGATAGACAGAAGGAAAACTGCAAAGAAAGCATTTATGGTTATAAACAATTTTTCTTTATTCCTCATCTGGGTCCTGAGGCCTGTGATTTGGCTCCAATTTTTCATTTGTGGCTGTTTGTTTCAGATAATAAAACTGTTCCTTTAAAATAATGGAGACTATATTGAACCTAAAAATAACTATCAAAAGACCAAAGTCCCTGAGTGGGAGCAATTATTGCAAAAGGACTGGCCAAGCTCAAAACAGCTGTGAAGGGATCCTGGCCCAGGCTGATCTGGAGTCAACGTGAGCAGGTTGACAAAGCAAAGTAGACAAAATTTTAAAACAGAATACACACACACACACACACACACACACACACACACATACACAGCAATGGCAAACACCCCGCCCTTGCACGTCACTCTTACTTGATCATTATTGACCACTAACTCCTTGCAGTATCATCAGGACACATCACAGAATAGATAGAAAATGAGCAGTCGACATGTGAAGGAAAACAACACCAACCAAGAAGCAGAAGGAGGAGCTACTTGTGAATTTCTGAAAGAAATAGCGCCAGGGTCCAATTTTGCTGTTAGATACAAGAAGACCCAGTAAGGAAGCAAATGAGAAGTAAGCCAAACTGATGTGGCTTCATTTCAATACGGTGTGTGTTTGTTCGCAGATGCATTCAGAGGAAAAAAAAAGTGACAGAATCATTCAATAAGTTCCAAAGGCAATAGTCACCAGGAGCCTGCAGCAATTTTAGAATTGCCTTCCTCCACAAGATCTGGGCCTAACTGGCTCGAAAACACAGCCAATATTAATTTTTCAAGAGACCTGTATGTAAAGACAACGCGCTTAGAAAGTACAGTGTCTATTGGCATGCATCGTCCCCTTCTTAAATGAATGTTTCAATATCTGTGTTGTTTAAGGGATGCATTCCAACCAGTAATCACCTGATCAATTCTTTTTAATAACAGATTTTCTCATCATTCATTTATTTAATAAACATTTATTGAGTACCTACTATGTACCAGACGCTCTACTAAATGATACCAGAAAAAAAAAGTGTTTGTTTCTGTCCTCAAAGAGCTCGGGATCTGGTGGAAGAGGTTCAAGGAAAGAGATATGAAAGATTAAGCCAGGTAAGTATTGTGATACAGGAACACAGAGGCTTGGCACTGAGTCCAGCTGGTGGGCAAGGGCTGGGATCAGAAAGGTCTTCTGGAAAAACCTAAAGAGGGGTAGTAAGGGAGGTATCCCTCAACCAGTTGACCTTGCTAGGACCTGTGGAGAAAATAAGAGACTTATTATCATCTGTTTATCGAAAGCAAAACCAGAAACTAATATTGATCAAGAGCTTACTCTATGCCAGACGTTAAGTATTTAGATTATTAGATCTTGTTGAGGAGACATTATTAATATATATGGAACAATAGGCTATCAACATATGGCTGTGGTAGGAAGAGTAATGGCACCCAAAAACATGTCCACGTTCTTATTGCTGGAATTTGTGAATATATTACATTGGCACAGTATGGTCACATGCAAAAGGGGCTTTGCCGTTGAAATTAAGGTTACTAACTTTTCAGACAGGGATATGGATTAGCCCAGATTATCCAGGTAGGCTCAATATAATCAAATCACATGGGCCCTTAAAAAGGGACCAGCACATCAGAAAAGGAGGACAGAGCAATGCAGTGTGAGAAATGACTCCCCCAGGTGTTGCTGGCTTTGAAGGTGGAGGAGGGAGGCCACAGGCCAAGTGAGTTGGGTGGCCTCTAGCAGCTGAGAATAATTCCCCAGCCTGCAGCCAGCAAGGAAGTGGGACCTCAGTCCTACAACCACATGGAACTCTATTCTGCCAACATAATGAATGAGCCTAGAAGCAGATTATCCCCCAGCGGCTGCCAACCCCTGGATTTCAGCCTCACAAAACAGGCGAGAACCCAACAGAGCCCACTAGATTTCTGACCTATGGATCTATAAGATAATAAATGTGTATTGTTTAAAGTCACTAAATTTGTGGCAATTCATTATGACAGCACTAGAAAACTGATACAGTGGCAAGATCTGATTAAGTGACAAAGTAAAAGGAATGGGAAAATATTACCGCACCTACGATGTACGTGGAGCTTCTCAAATATCATCCCCTTTAATCCTCATAAACATGCAAAGTTAGTGTTAGTCTCCCCATTTCACAGATGACAAACTGAAGCACAGAGATTTTTAAATAGCTAAAGTCAGAGTTAATAAATAGTAGAATTAGGATTTGAGCCCAGGTCTGTCAGCTACCAACAATCCCGTTCTTTCCACTCTGCCGTGTGGCTCCCAGGTAATTATTCTTTATATGTGTATGTGCTGGGTCAGAAGCACTTCTCTGTGCATTAACTTAATTGAACCCCACAATGGTCTGTGAGGCAGACAGGACAGGAATAATTTACCCCCTTTTCCAAATGGTGACACCCAATGTCCACAGAAATTGCGAGCTGCCTGTGGGAACTCACAGGTGAGAACACAGGCCTTCCAACCGCCAGCTACACCCTCTTTGCTTCACCACTTCAGTGGCACAGAGATTATATGAATTACACGCTCCTCCAAAGTGACCTCAGACTGGTCACTTTGCCTTGATGACTTGGCCACAAGTGGCAGGAGTGGGTCACTGTGAGGAGAGACAGTGCTGTGGTGGCCTGGGTGATAAGTCAGCATTCTAAGTAAAACAAACCTGCAACTACATTGCTAGAGCTATATAAGCATTCTTTGCTCCAGTTGTGATGATAATTATTTTTAAAAATGCCATAATAGGACTTTAGTGCAGAGAGTTATGTCTTCAATGTCCTCCACAACTGTGCTAGGGACCAGCAATGATGCTCCAAATGTCTCATTTTTACTCAATTATTTAATATATGTGTTCCTAGAGTCATTTTGCACCCCCCTGTGCTTTAAAAAAAAAATCTTGTTTTTGAGAAGGCTCCAAAGAAATCTGCTTTCTCTGTAGCAGAATCCAGTTACTCGAAGGTATTTCTGGAATGCCTCTACGGGCCAGGCAGGGTGCTAGGCACCATCAATGCTGATCCCCGCCCTAATGGACCTTACGTTCTGTCAGGAAGACAGACATTTAGCAGGTTAGCAAATGAATAAAAGAATCATATAAAGATACAGTGAAGGCAATAAATAGGACCAAAATAGATGGGAGGTACCTATTTTAAGAGTACATAGGGAAAGAGGCTCTAGCCACAAGGATTAGAAGCCTAGAGCAATAGGGCTTCTGCACATAGCAGTAATCTCTGCCGACCGTGCCCTGAGAGGGGTAGATTCTAAAACAATGGACAGATCCCCCATAGAGAGGCTGGTGTTGCAGGAAGCCAGGGATAGAAGGTTTAAGTAATTCATTTCCTACAAAATATATCTGATCTGCTTCTCTTTCCTTATCATGTGAAGTTGGGCTGTTAATTGACCTCTCTGGGCCTCAGTTTCTTCAAAGGATTGTATCAATGCTTGTAAATCACTGAATAGTGTCCAACACACAGAAAGTGCTCAAAAAATAAATAGCTCCTGGTACATAGTTATTGCTTGATAAATACTGGCTGTCTTGAGGGTGTGTCAGCCTGAAAAGTGAAGAAAAGGGAGCTATTCCCCACACTAGGTCCACAGTGAACATATATGTATACATCTCTATCTTTATCACCTTCATAAAAGGATGCATATTGTTATAGGTTGAACTGTGTCCCCAAAAAACAATATGTGGAAGTCCTAACCCCAGCACCTCAGCATGTGAATCTTATTTGGAAATAGGGTCAGGGTAGATATAATAAGTTAAAACTGTAGCAGAGTAGGTCCCTAATCCAATATGACTGGGGTCCTTATAAAAATTAGGAAATTTGGACACATAGACATGCAAATAAGGCAGACAATATGAAAACATTGGGAGAAGACAGCTATCAACAAGCCTAGGAAAGAAGCATGGAACAGATCCTTCCTACAGACCTCAGAAGGAATAAGTCCCACCAACTACTTGATCTCACAGTTCTAGCCTCCAGAACTGCAAAAACAATAAATTTCACCCATTTTATGGTACTTTATTAAGGAAGCCCTAGCAAACAAATACGTATTCTTTAAGGGTAAGATGTATATATTGTCACTTAGGAATAAATGTCGCCAAGGAGGTGAGAGACTTGTACTCTGAAAACTATAAAACACCAGTGAAAGAAATTGAGGATGACCCAAATAAATGGAGAAATATTCTACACTCAAGAACCAATACTGTTAAAATGTCCATATTACCCAAAGCAACCTACAGATTTAATGCAATCCCTGTCAAAATACCAACAGCATTTTTCAAAGAATTAGAACAAATAATCCTAAAATTTGTATGGAACCACAAAAGACCCCCAATAGACAGAGTAATCTTGAGAAAGAAGAACAAAGGTGGAGGTATCATGATCCTAGATTTTTGTAGATCACTACAAAGCTACAGTAATCAAAACAGTATGTTACTGACACAAAAAGGACACATAGATCAATGGAACAGAATAGAGCCCAGAAACAAACCCACACTTATATGATCAATTAATCTATGACAAAGGAAGCAAGATTATACAATAGGGAAAAAACAGTCTCTTCAACAAATGGCACTGGGAAAACTGGACAGCAACATGCAAAAGAATGAAATGAGGCCACTTTCTTACACCATACACAAAAATAAACTCAAAATGGATTAAAGACCTAAATATGGGACATGAAACCATACAACCCCTAGAAAAAAACATAGGCAGTAATTTCTTTTATGTTAGCCACAGAAACATTTTTCTAGATACGTTCCCTCAGGCAAGGGAAACAAAAGCAAAATTAAACTATTGGGACTACACCAAAATAAAAAGCTTTTGTGCAGTGAAGGAAACTATCAATAAAGCAAAAAGGCAGCCTACTGAATGGGAGAAGATATTTGTAAATGATATATCCAATAAGGGGTTAGTATCCAAAATATATAAAGAACTTATAAAACTCAACACCAAAAGCAATCTAATTTAAAAATGGGCAAAGGACATAAATAGACATTTTCCCAAAGAAGACATATATACAGATGGCCAACAGACACACAAAAAGATGCTCAACATCACTAATCATCAGGGAAATGCAAATTAAAACCACAATGAGATATCACCTCACCTCATACTGTTAGAATAGCTAAAATAAAAAAGACAAGAAATAACTGTTCTTGGTGAAGATGTAAAGAAAAAGAAACCCTTGTGCACTGTTGGTAGAAATACAAATTGGTACAGCCACTGTGGAAAACTGTGGAGTTTCCTCAAAAAATTCAAAATACAATTACCATATGATGTAGTAATTCCATTACTGGGTATCTCCCTCCCCTAAAAAATGAAAACACTAATTTGAAAATATATATGAAACCCTATGTGTATTGCAGCATTATTTACCATTGCCAAAGTATGCAAGCAACTCAAGTGTCCACCCATTATATATACATACATATATATAGAATAGAATATTACTCCACCATTAAAAATAATGAGATCTTGCCATTTGCAGCAACATGGATAGACCTAGAGGGCATAAGACTAGGTGAAATCAGTCACTCAGAGAAAGACAAATACTATATGATTTCACTCATATATGAAACTTAAGAAACGAAACAAATGAACAAAGAAAAAAGAGACAAAAACCAGACTCTTAAAAACAGAGAACAAACGGTTGGCCACCAGAAGGCAGGTGGGTGGGAGGATGGGTGACATAGATAAAAGACGATTAAGATTACACATATGGTGATGAGCACCAAGTAATATATAGACTTGTTGAATCGCTATATTGTACACTCGAAACTAATATAAGACTGTATGTTAATTATACTTCAATTTTTAAAAAAGTCAAAAGCAATAAAATGGGGGGAGGGGAATACATATTGTTTAATTCTGAGTCCCCAGCAGCTGAGGGCCTGGCAGATGCTAGGCGCTCAATAAACATGTATTAAGTGAAGGAATAAATGAATAAATATCTAAGTAAATAAATAGACACTTATGGCTCATATTCTCAGCAAGATATGCCAGAGGAGACATATTTAAGGCCAATATCCAGGCCACTGTTAAGAAGACGTGGCTGACACCCATATGTGGGGATCTACCACATAAGAAAGTCACTAGTCAAGAGGCAGATGAGTGTTGGACACTGTGGCGAAGAGGAAATTCTTGGAAGCCCTAACCTGTTAGGAGAACACGGACATACAAAGAAGGTCTGTGGCCTGCATCTGTGAGGTCTGTGCCTGAAAGCAGGCACCCTCGTCACAACAGGCTAGGGTGAGGCGCCAACCAGGCCCTGGTGAGGGAAGCTGGCAAGAATAAGCATCATCCCCCCAGGTGTAGAGTGAAGAGCCAACAGGGTATGCAAAGGCAATCTCAGAATGAGGGAACATTCCAGAAGCCCAGGTTCACAGTCTGAGAGGCCTGGGGGGGATGTGGGCTCCCACCTGGGAAATGAGGTGACAGTTCAGGGGTCAGCCTGACAGAAAGGGGTTCTCAATTCTCAGCCCACCCTCTCTGGGGAGGACTAACGTGAGGCCTCTTCTGGGGAGGAGTGGAGATGCGTGCAGAGGAGCCCAGGGCATCTAGCTGAGAGTGCTCTGGGGTCAGCAGAGCTAGAATGATGAGAACGAGGTTCAACACGGGGCAGTTGGAGAAGCAAGAGTTAAGGTGATAATTCTACAGAGCAAAAGAAGAAGGGAGAAAAAAGGATTTTTGTAATTGAACTATTCTAATTGACTGCTGACTCTACACTGTTCAGATTCACCAGGTAATTGCTCAATTCCCCATTTCATTTCGTCTGTGTAGCCGTAGCTGCAGCCGTTAGTTGGAGGGGGGAGGGCGGGTTTAAGAACTGATTAGGGGAAATCACTCCTTGCAGGCCTTAGGTTATTCTTGTTAAAAATGATGCCAGGAAAATCATAATTAAAATGGGAACATGGTGAATAACAAGTGCCCCTTTCCTTGAATGTGAAATAAATTTTAACAGCTACCTTAGCTAAAGAACCCAACACATTCGACCTTCCAATAAGGGTAAGCAGAGTTTTCTATCAGAGTGAAATAGAAACTATAAATCAAACGTTTCATATCTAAAGTCCAAGCTGGCTCCAGTGAGTAAAATTCCACTCTCCAATAGTCTTACATCCCCCTCCCCACACACACACCCCAACGGCTGGCTATCAGACTTCCTTGACTCTGGAACTATATGGATACTGTTTCTTCATCTTAAATCTGTGAAACTACCTTCAAAAGCTATAGTCTTGACTACTTGTGACATACTATCCAAGATAAAGAAGCTGGTCAATAATAAATGTGCCTGTGTGCGAGATTCTATCAAGTGCATATGGCTGAGATGGAATCATCCAGAGGGAGGAGAGTGGGAGAGAGGTAATGGGAAGGGGGGGTGGGGTGGGGGCGGGGTTGAAGAAAGATTCCAGAAAAGGAGGCAGCAGCAAGAAGCACAGAGTTTGCTAGAATGCATTGTAGAGAAGGGTTTTTGTTGATAATCTAATTCTCCTGCTTCAAGTACAATGAAAATTTTCCTTCCCTGAGCCTACATTTTCCCTGGTATCCTCAAACTCAGTAAGGGATCCAAGAGCATCCTACGCTGAGGGAGAGTTTACATCTCAAAGGAGACAAGCTGCCCATAGAAACTTCAGGTAGCTTTTCTAGGATGCTGTTTGCTAACCAGAGGAGTGCTCAGAGCTGTGTGGCTGACCGATACCTTAGTAATGTTGAAAATACAAGTGGGGCACCTGGGTGGTTCAGCTGGTTAAGCAACTCACTCTTGATTTCAGCTCAGGTCATGATCTCATGGTTTTGAGATCGAACCCCATGTCAGGCTCCACACTGAGTGTAGAGCCTGCTTAAGATTCTCTCTCTCTCTTTCTCTCTCTCTCTCTCTCTTTCTCTCTCTCACCCTCAGAAAGAAAAGAAAAGAAAAGAAAAGAAAAGAAAAGAAAAGAAAAGAAAAGAAAAGAAAAGAAAAGATACAAGTGAATCATCCCTCAGCTGTGTGGTTCAGGGCCAGATGAAATATGTTCCTATGGTCACAGTCACACTTTGCAAACTCTTCAGAGGCTCTCACAGCTCTCCAGTGACTCTTTGATCATCTTAATGGGCTTCACAGTAAGAGTCCCAGGTCCTGATGCAGCTGCTGAGGGGAGCCAGATCTCAAGGGAACTTTTTCAGCCTTTCCAAGAGGCAGTGGAACCTTCTGCTGACCCAGCCCAGCTCCTTCAATGAGACAAGGTCTGGGTCCCAGGATACCTCAGTGCCCTTCCCCTTCCTTACATCCCCACACCCCCACCTCCTTCACCAGGTACCTCATCTCAGGCTAAGAGAAATCTCAAAATCATAGCAGTGAAGGATTTGAAAGCCCAGTGCCCGTTCCAATTACTAAAGCTTACCTCCTTTCTCTGCAGCCATCCTTCCAGCACCTTCCCTGCCCCCATGCTGGGCTGTCTTCAGTCCAACCTCAGAGAGGTCTCTTAGAAATAACCCTGGATGGGAATGCAAGCTGGTGCAGCCACTCTGGAAAACAGTATGGAGGTTCCTCAAAAAACTAAAATTAGAACTACCCTACGACCCAGCAATTGCACTACTAGGCATTTATCCATGGGATACAAGCATGCTGTTTCAAAGGGACACATGCACCCCCATGTTTATAGCAGCACTATCAACAATGGCCAAAGTATGGAAAGAGCCCAAATGTCCATCAGTGGATGAATGGATAAAGAAATGTGTATACACACACACACACACACACACACACACACAATGGAGTATTCCTTGGCAATCAAAAAGAATGAAATCTTGCCATTTGCAACTACGTGGATGGAACTGGAGGGTATTACGCTAAGTGAAATTAGTCAGTCAGAGAAAGACAAAAATCACATGACTTCACTCATATGAGGACTTTAAGAGACAAAACAGATGAACATAAGGGAAGGGAAACAAAAATAATATAAAAACAGGGAGGGGGACAAAAGAGAAGAGACTCATAAATATGGAGAACAAACTGAGGGTTACTAAAGGAGGTGTGGGGGGATGGCTAAGGGGCACTAAGGAATCTACTCCTGAAATCATTGTTGCATTATATGCTAACTAATTTGGATATAAATTTAAAAAAATAAAAAATAAAACAAGTTAAAAAAAAAAAAAGAAAAAACCCTGGAAACTTAAGGGGTAGCCAACCCACTTCCACCCTCATCCAGGTGAGACCTGCAGTATACCTCTGGCCAACCACAGACCAGGGCTTCTGGCAGATGCCTCCAGCCTTCCCATCTCCGGATGCTCTTGTCAGGTGCTTCACACCCCTGGATCCCATTAGAATCGCCTGGGAAGTCCTTGTAAAGAAAAATGCCAACACCCAAGCCCTGCCCTCAGAGATTTTGATTTGATTGGTCTGGAGTGAGGTCCAGCCTGGCAGCCATGCGTTTCAAGAGCTTCCCAAGTGACTCTAAGCAGCAGCCAGGGTGGGCTACCAGATGCCCCTCCAAGTCCTCTGGGTTACTCTTTGCAAGGATAGATGACTGCTCTCAGGGACTTCTGACAAAGGTGGTCTCACCGATTCCTTGCTGCCCTGGATAAAACCTCAGAGGGTAAACAAACCCAGAATCTGCAGGTCATAGAGGTTATCTTCAACATGTGACCTACAATATACCCCATTTATTTATTCAGAGTGAACAAACATTTGCTAAGTGCCTGCCACACACCAGACAGGGGCACTGCTGGGAATGAAGGCATGAGCATAAGCATCAGTTTCGGACCATGTGTTATCCTCTCCTCTGCCCCTTCGTATCCAGAAGCCGAGCCTTCTGTGATGAATTCCTGCTTCCTCTCAACTATGTTGACACATCAACATAGACACATCTACTTCTAAGTCTTACAGTTCGTGCTCATCAATCAAGAGCTAATCTCCAACACACTCCTGAGGTTCCATGAAACTGGAAGGTGAGAAAACACCCACGAGAGTATGAACACACCTCACACTCCCTTAGCGACCTCATCTCCTGATTAAATTTCTAATATATTAGGGGCGCCTGGGTGGCCCAGTTGGTTAAGTGTCCAACTTCGGCTCAGGTCATGATCTCAGTTTGTGAGTTTGAGCCCTGTGTGGGGCTCTGTGCTGACAGTTCGGAGCCTGGAGCCTGCTTCAGAAGATTCTGTGTCTCTCTCTCTCTCTGCTTCTCCCTCGCTCATGCTCAGTCTCTGTCTCAAAAATAAATAAAGCATTAAGTTTCTAATGTATTAGCCTACGGATCTAACCAATGGTAAATATTCGAGAAGCCCCAATAAAAGACTGGGCTCTACTCTCTCCTCCGCCCTTTAAAGGGCTAAGGGTTTACCATGCTGTCAGGAAAAGCACAATCATGAAACTCCCCAACCAGATTTCATAATTCTTGTGTATGCTTGCAACCTGAGGGAAAGGAAAGAAAATCCTGCTGCTGTAAACACACTCCTACCAGAGCCTAAAAGACCGAAGATCTAGGACCACAAGCGCAAATGGCCCTCATTAATCACGAGTCCCTCCGCCTCTGTGCTTCCGCTCTGCCTCCTGCCTGCTTTCACCATTGTTTCCTATTTCAGTAGGTCTGCCTGTCTTCCCCCCTAGACCACAGCTGACCCACGACCTGTGACTTATTTTCTGCTGTACCCCCACCCTCCAAAAGAGACTGCATCTGGTAATAATTCACACATATCGAGCTCTCACTATGTGCCCGCCACTGCCTTACATGCTTTTCATATATTACTTAATCTTCACCTCTGTGAGTTGAATACTTTCTCAATGGAGTACAGAGTTTTAAGCAACTTGCTCACATTTGTGCAGGACCCAGGAGTCAGAATTCTGATTCAAACCCAGGCCATCTACCTACCGATCCAACTCTTAGTCATTACTATACAATACTGGGTCTTAGACCAAAAACAAACAAACAAACAAACAAACAAAAACAAAACAAAAAACAAAAACCCCCCAAAACAAAAAACAAAGAAAAAAACCCATACAGTTGTTTCCAAGGTTTTTATTCAGTAGGAGGCAGCTGTAGTAATTATTAGACACATGACCTTGAGAAAATTACTAAGCCTCTCTAAGCCTCAGTGTCCTCTTCTAGAAAATGAGAGTAACGCTGAGCTCATGCGGTTACATGATGATGAAATTAGATAATGCATATAAAGTGCTTAGCACAGTGCCAGGCATTCAGTAAATACTTTAAAGCTAGACGTGGCTGCTGCTACGGGTATGTGGCTTTCCATCATTAGGAGCATCTTGGGCTATTCCACAAGTGGAGTGGCACTGCCTCTCTACACCAGCAGTGGACAGTAGCCACTAATCTTTTTATAACTTTATTGAGATGTAAGTCACATCCTATACCATTCACCCATTTAAAGTATACCATTCCGTTGTTTTTAGTATATTCACAGGACTGTACGACCATGAACACAATCAATTTTAAGACCAATTCTCTTTTAGAATCAACTTAGAACCAAATTTAGAATCAATCGGGGGGTGGGGGGGGTTCATCCCCCAAAATGAAGCTCTGTAACCATTAGTAGTCACTCGCCATTTCTCCCAAACTCTCCCCCCACCATCCCCTGGCAGCCAATCTATTTTCTCTATATTATGGACATTTCATGTAAATGGACTCATGCAATATGTGGTCCTTTATGACTGACTTACTTCACTTAGTACAATGTTTTTGAGGTCCCCGCAGCCTCAGCGTGTATCAATACTTCAAATAATATTCCACTATGGGGGTAGACCCCATCGTATTTATCCCTTCACTAATTGATGGGTATTGGGGTGGCTGCTACTTCTTGGCTATTATCAATAACGCTGCTAGGAACATGAGTGTACAAGTTTTTGTACAAGTTTCATTTATCTTGGGTATATACTTTCATTTATACTTGGGTATATACGGTCAAATTGCTGGGTAACTCTATATTTAACCTTTAGAGGAACTGCCAGACCATTTTCCAAAGTGAATAGTCACTCATCTTGCACTTGCCTTGAGGTGACTGGGAACAAAATCCCGCAACCTCATGAAGCCTCAATTTCCTCATCAGCAAAGTGAGGGCATTGTCTACCAGAGGAGATATTGTAAGTACAGTGCCGTCTACTGACTGACACTCGTCAGGTGCTTAATAACCGGTAAGTACTCTGTTGCCCCTGGCAAATGGTTCCCTGCCTGTCCCTCCCTATTTTGGATTCAAACTGGAATGCCCATAACCATGGAAGTCTTGAGTACAGCCTAATGAAGGTGTTAGGCGGAGAAAATCAGAGTACAAAGTCACATTACCTTCGTAGATCATTCATCCCGTCTCTAACATAAAGAAAATAAAGAAATAAATAAAGGATCGACTCTCCACTCAAGTGTGTGTATGTTCTCTTTGCTTCTGTAAACTGGACTTTTGCCCAGAACTCACAACAAGTAAAGAAGAAATCAATAATCCAAGTTTTATATGCTAATGTAATTTGGTGAAAAATGTACTACAATGAGCTCGGTTAAAACAACATTCTCTTGATTGCCAAAATTTCTTACAGACTGCATCTCCAGAAGGACCCACAAAAACAAGATTCAGCAAAACCGTTGTCCACGTGGGCCTAAGAAAAGCATTAGAAGTGTGAGCCCCAAGTCCCATCGTGCTGAAGGCCTGATTAGCATTTCTGTTTCCAGCAGAAAAGACTGACAGTCCATCAGTCCCAAATAACAATAAGATAGCTCTGCAAAAAGAAACTATTCAGTTCTTAGGGGAGTTAGTGTTTTTTCAGGGTAAAAAATATCCCTTGGGCAGATTCACTTCACTGCAGAAGCTGGTTTCAGAGTTACTCTGCAAAACCTGAGGGGGAGAAGGAAAAAAAAAAAAAGCAAAGCAGAAAAAGTTGTGTGTGCAATATTTCACATTGTGAGGAATATTTTTGCTTTGGGGACAATAGGCAGGACATTTGGAGAGACCTCTCCTAGCATATGGGAAAATAGAAGGAATTGTGTCATTAGCCGCAAAGATAGTTAATAGGACAGACTTGAAGATTCAATGCAAGGGGGGCTGCCCCATTAATTGCTGGCTCCACGTGGGTGTGGAGGTCACACACAGGCTGAAGCCATTGTCCCAGGCTTGCTTCCGTGGCTTCCAGCTTCTGTGTCCCTCTGCAGTAATGCTAATTATGGGCTGAGAAAAATTAATCTTTTCTTTTTCTGAAGACATTAATCAAACCTACCAAAGAAGTACAAAGGAAAAACCCTTTCAGCTGGGGATTGCAATGAAAGATTTAAGAGAAAAAACTATATAGGATTTGCTTACTATTAACCATGTGAAGGTTAAGAGGAAACATGACAATTAAGTGAGTAGAAGCTACCTGGGATGTTCTTTATGTGTTTTATACACACACACACACACACACACACACACACACACACACAACATATTAATTGAGTATCTGAGCACTCAGTTGTCACTGAGTAAAAATATGTGTCAGGTAAATACAGTGGCAGTTCCTGCATGTGGTATTACTGTTTTGAGACTGAATTCTATAGGGAGCAAGTGTGCCATAGAGCCCATCAGTTACTAGAGGACTAACTGATCTCATTAGGAGTCGATGCCTGAGAGGCTGAAACACTACCTGTGTGGGTGGTGGGGGGTGGGGTGGAACATTTGATCTTAGGGCCAGAGAATAAGTACAGTGGCCTTATTGAGTGAAATTGAGGAATGGTGGTGGGGGAAAGGGTGGGTTTTTCTCCCCTGAAATATTGCAGCTCTGAATCAAGAGAAAACTTCAGTCTCTAAATCTAAAATATTCTAGGGGCCCCTGGGTGGCTCAATCAGTTAAGCATCTTACTCTTGGTTTCGGCTCAGGTCATGACCTCACAGTTCCTGAGTTTGAACCCCACATCAGGCTCTGCACTGACGTCATGGAGCCTGTTTGGGATGTCTCTCTGCCCTTCTCTAGATTGTGCACTCTCTCTCTCTCTCTCTCTCTCTCTCAAAAAGTAAATAAACATTTTTTTTAAATCTTAGTAAAATACATCTAAAATATTCTCTGTGCTCTCTGGGGCTTTGTTTAGGTTGTTCCTTCTGCCCTACCCCACGCTAGCCTACATATCCTATGGTCTTTGCACAATCACCACTTCCTGTAGCCCAAGTCTCCCAGCTCCTCAAAGCTGAGTTTTGTGACACCACCATGTGCTTATCCAGCACCCTATAATCATGTCCTCATAGAAACTCTTTACTTCTTTATCTCCCCTGCTAGATTGTATGTCCCTAGAAGAAACAGAAGAGCCACATCTTATTCATGGGGTACCCTTAGGGTCAACACAGCATGTATTTAAGGGGCTTAATATCTGTACTAACTTCACTGAAGTCTCTAGCTGAGTGGGAAAAACAGAGCATCTGAACCCAGGAGTGGAATAAACCCTGAAATAGCCCACGTACCAAGGTAAACCAGGTCAAGTACTAGGGGTTGGAGGGGTTCTGGAGGGATGGTTATAGAGAAAAACATCTCAAGGACGAGATTTTTCCCCTTGCCAATTAATGTCTGTTGGAGCTTCCTTTTAAGAATCTGTGGCTCCTTAAAGAATGGATTCAAACATGAGTGACCATCAACTTATCATAGACTATTATATGCAGATGGTATATACAAACTTAATTGTAGCCACAAATGAAAAACCAGTAATAGATATGCAAAGAATAAGGAGAAAGGAATCTGAGTATATCACTAAAGAAAAACAGCAAACCATGAAAGAGAGCAAGAGAAGAAAAGTTCAGAGAAAAACTATAGAAACAACCACAAAACAAGTAAAAAAAAATGGCAATAAATACATATCTATCAATATTTACTTTTAATGTAAGTGGACTAAATGCTCCAGTCAAAAGACACAGGGTGACAGAGTGGATAAAAAAACAAGACCCATCTATATGCTGCCTACAAGAGACTTATTTCAGACCTAAAGACACCAGCAGATTGAAAGTGAGGGGATGGAGAAACATTTATCACGCAAATGGATGTCAAAAGAAAGCTGGAGTAGCAATGCTTATATCAGACAAAATAGACTTTAAAACAAAGACTGTAACAAGAGACAAAGACATATACTATATAATAGTAAAGGGGACAATCCAACAAGAAGACCTAACAATTGTAAATATTTATGCACCCAACATGAGTCCACCCAAATACATAAAACAGTTAATAACAAACATAAAGGAACTAATCAATAGTAACACAATAATAGTAGGGAATTGTAATACCCCACTTACATCAATGGACAGATTATCCAAACAAAATTAATAAGGAAAGAGTGGCTTTGTGCTTTTTTAAATTTTTTTTTAATGTTTATTTATTTTTGAGACAGAGAGAGACAGAGCATGAGTGGGGGAGGGGCAGAGAGAGAGGGAGACACAGAATCCGAAGCAGGCCCCAGGCTCCGAGCTGTCAGCACAGAGTCCGAAAGCGGGGCTCGAACACACAGACCGTGAGATCATGACCTGAGCCTAAGTCGGAAGTTCAACCAACTGAGCCACCCAGGCGCCCCAGGAAAGAGTGGCTTTGAATGGCACACTGGACCATAGGCTTAACAGATACAGTCAGAACATTCCATCTTAAAACAGCAGAATACGCATTCTTTTCAAGTGCATATGAAACATTCTCTACAATAGATCACAATTTAGGCCACAAAGCAAGTGTCAACAAATTCAAAAAGATCAAAGTCACATCATACATCTTTTCTGACCATAATGCTGTGAAACTACAAATCAACCACAAGAAAAAACACAGAAAGAGCACAAATTTGTGAAGGCTAAATAACATGCTACTAAACAATGAATGGGTCAACCAAGAAATCAAGGAAGAAATAAAAAATTACATAGAAACAAATGAAAATGAAAACACAATGGTCCAAAATCCTTGGGATGCAGCAAAAGGATGATTCTAAGAGGGAAGTTTATAGCAATATAGGCTTACTTCAAAAGCAAGAAAAATCTCAAATAAACAACCTAACCCTACACCTAAAGGAGCCAGAAAAAGAACAACAACAACAACAACAACAACAAACCCAAACCAGCAGAAGGAAGGAAGGAATTAATAAAGATTAGTGCAGAAATAGATTATATAGAAACTAAAAAAAATAATAGAACAGATCAATGAAATCAGGAGGTGGTTCTTTGAAAAAAATCCTCTAGCCAGCCTCATCAAGAAACCCTCTAGCCAGCCTCATCAAGAAAAAAAGAGAAGGAGTGCCTGGGTAGCTCAACCAGTTAGGTGTCTGACTTCAGCTCAGGTCATGATCTCATGATTTGTGGGTTCAAGCCCCACATCAGGCTTTCTGCCATCAGCACAGAGCCTGCTTTGCTTTGGGTCCTCTGTTTCTCTCTCTCTCTCTCCCAGTCCTTCCCCTGCTCACACACATGCTCTCTCACTCCCTCTCAAAAATAAACAAACATTGAAAAAGATTTTCTTAAAAGAAAAAAGAGAAAGGACTAAAGTAAATAAAGTCACAAATGAGAGAGGAGAAATAACAACAAACACCACAGAAATACAAACAACTGTCAGAGAATATTATGAAAAATTATATGCCAACAAATTAGACAAACTAGAAGAAATGGATAGATTCCCAGAAAAATACAACCTACCAAAACTGAAGCAAGAAGAAATAGAAAATTTGAACAGACTGATTACTAGCAAGTAAAGTGAAAAACTCCCACCAAACAAAAGTCCAGGACCAGATGGCTTCACAGGGCCATCCTACCAAACGTTTCACAGGACAATCCTACCAAACGTTTAAAGGAGAGTTAATACCTATTCTTCTCAAACTTTTCAAAAAAAAAAAAATAGAAGAGTAAGGAAAACTTCTGAACACATTCTTTGAGGCCAGTATTACCCTGATACCAAAACCAGATAAAGACGCCATGAGAAAAGAGAACTACAGGCCAGTATCTCTGATGAATATAGATGCAAAAACCCTCAACCAAATATTGGCAAACCAAATCCAACATTACATTAAAAAAACAATTCACCACAACCAAGTGAAATTTATTCCTGGGATGCAAGGATGGTACATTATTCACAAATCAATCCACATGATACATCACATCAATAAGAAAAAGGATAAAAACCATATGATCATTTCAGTAGATGCAGAAAAAGCATTTGACGAAGTACAATATCCATTCATGATAAAAACCCTCAACAAAGTAGGTTTAGAGGCAACATACCTCAACATATGAAAAACCCACAGCAAACATGATCTTCAATGGGGAAAATTTGAGAGCTTTTCCCTTAAGGTCAGGAACAAGATGCCCACTCACCACTTTTATTCATCATAGCACTGGAAGTCCTAGCCACAGCAATCAGACAACAACAAAAAAATAAAAGGCATCCAAATTGGTAAGGAAGAAGTAAAACTCACTATTTGCAGATGACATGATACTCTGTGTATAAAACCCTAAAGACTCCACCAAAAAACTAGTAACTGATGAAGTCAGTAAAATCACAGGATACGAAATCAATGTACAGAAATCATTTGTGTTTCTATATACTGATAATGAAGCAGCAGAAAGAGAAATTAAGAAAACAATCCTGCTTATAATTACACCAAAAATGATAAAATACCTAGGACTAAACTTAAGCATAAAAGCGAAAGGCTTATACTCTGAAAACTATAAAACATTGATGAAAGAAACTGAAGAAGACACAAAGAAATGAGAAGATATTCCATGCTCATGTATTAGAAGAACAAATATTGTTAAAATGTCTATACTACTCAAAAGCAATCTTCACATTTAATGCAATCTCTATCAAAATACCAATAGCATTTTTCACAGAACTGGAACAAACAATCCTAAAATTTTTATAAAACCACAAAAGATCCTGAATAGCCAAAGCAATCTTAAAAAAGAAAAACAAAACTGGAGGTATCACAATTCCAGACTTCAAGTTATATTACAATGCTGTAGTAATCAAAACAGTATATACTGGCACAAAAATAGACACATAGATCAACAGAACAGAATAGAGAGCCCAGAAATAAACCTGCGATTGCATGGTCAATTAATCTTTGGCAAGGAGGAAAGAATATGCAATGGGAAAAAGACAGTCTCCTCAACAAACGGTGTCAGGAAAACTGGACAGCTACATGCAAACAAATGAAACTGGACCAGTCTCTTACACCATATAGAAAAATAAATTTGAAATAGATTAAAGACCTAAATGTGAGACCTGAAACCACAAAAATCCTAGAGGAGAGCACACACAGAAATGTCTCTGACATCAGTCATAGCAATATGCTTCTAGATATGTCTCCTGAGGCAAGGGAAATAAAAGTAAAATTAAACTATTGGGACTAAATCAAACTAAAAACCTCCATAGCAAAGGAAACAACAAAACTAAAGGCAACATACAGAATGGGAGAAGATATTTACAAATGACATATCCAATAAAGGGTTAGTGTCCAAAATATATAAAGAACTGATACAACTCTATGAGAACTGGGTGATGTATGGAATTGTTGAATCACTAGATTATCTACCCAAAATTAATATAACACTGTATGTTAACTATACTTGAATTAAAATTTAAAAAAATAACTGATATAGTTCAACACCCACAAAACAAGCAATCCAATTAAAAAATGGGCAGAAGACATGAACAGACATTTTTCCAAAGAAGACAGTACAGATGGCCAACAGACACATGAAAAGATGCTCCACATCACTCATCATCAGGGAAATGCAAATCAAAACCACAATGGGTTATCAGATTACACCTGTCAGAATGGCTAAAATCAACAACACAAAAAATAAATGTCGGTAAGGATGTGGAGATAAAGGAAATTTCATGCACTGTTGGTCGGAATGCCAACTGGTGCAGCCACTGTGGAACACAGTATGGAGTTTTTTCAAAAAGTTAAAAATAGAACTATCCTATAATCCCGTAATCATAGCACTGGATATTTACCCAAACAATAGAAAACCACTAATTCAAAGGGATACAGGCACCCCTAGTTTATAGCAGCATTATTTTCAATAGCCACATAAAGAAAGCAGCCCAAATGTCAATCAATAGATGAATAGATAGAGATGATGTGGTACGTGTACACACACACACACGCGCGCACACACACACACACACACACACACACACACACACTGGAATATTACTCAGCCATAAAAAGAATGAAATTTTGCCATTTTTTTCATTGACATGGATAGAGCTAGATAGTATAATGCTAAGTGAAATAAACCAATCAGAGAAAGACAAATACCATATGATTTCATCTGTATGTGGAATTTAAGAAACAACAAACAAGCAAAGGGGAAAAAATGAGAGAGAGAAAGAGAGAGCGAGACAAACCAAGAAACAGACTCTTGAGAACAAATTGATGGTTACCAAAGGGGAAGTGGGGGGTGGGTGAGATAGGTAATGGGGATGAAGGGGTACATTCACCATAATGAGCACTGGATGTTGTATGAAGTGTAGAATCACTATATCGTACAGTTGAAACTAATATAATGCTGTATGTTAACTATACTGGAATTAAAATTAAAACTTAATAAAAAAAAATCTGTGGCTCCTTCTTACTCTACCTTAAAGCAAAAAAGCCTCATGGCTGTTACCTTTAAAAAGTAAAAGCCCTTTTCAACTGTGAAGTGTTGTTATAAAATAGGAGCTTAGATCCTGAATACAGATTAAAAGAACAGAGGCAAATAGACCTGAGTTCAAATCCTGACTTTGCTTAATAACTCAGTGCCTCAGTTTGTTTTGTTGAAGTATTGTTGACATGTAATGTTACATTAGCTTCAGTGTTGGTTCAGTTTTATCTTGCAAAATAGTGATGATAGTAATAGTTTCATTGCAGAGTTCTTATAATGATTATATTAAGTAATGCAAGACATATTTGCCACTCCCTGCAGTGATATTTGTTGGTGATGGATGTGTGTGTACGAGGATGTGTTTCAGCAACATTTAAAGGTATGAAGTCCTAAATGCTTACTAAATTTGCTCCCGTTATGTCAAGCACTATAAACAAGCTATATTTCCCACCCTGGGGGAGGTCATAGTGTACGGACTTCAACTGACCCAGGACCAGCTGCAGCAGAGAGGCTGAGACATTTGCCTGAGGCTCCCAGGTGACAGAAGTGGGACACAAATACGGGTCTAGTCACTCCCAGACACTGCTCTTTCCAATGGCTTACATTTCAGGTGAAGGGGAAAGGGCATTCCTTCAGCTTCCATGCCCCCTCTGTAGAAGGTAAGTAAAAGAAAAAAATAGTACTACATCAGAGGTATCTTAGACCACTCAGGCTGCTCTGAGAAAATAGCATAGACTGGCTGGCTATCAGTAAGACATTTATCTCTCATGCTTCTGGAGACTGAAAAGTCCGAGATCAAGGCACCAGCAGACTGAGCATCTAACAAAGACCCACTTTCTGGTTCATAGACCCATCTTTTCCCTGTGTCCTCATGTGGTAGAAGGAAAGAGGGATATCTCTGGGATCTCTTTTGTAAGGGCACTAATGCCATTCGTGACGGCTTTACCCTTATGACCCAAACACCTTTCAAAGACCTCATTTCCTAATACCAGCTTGGGAGTTAGGATTTCAACATATGAATATTGAGAGGACCAAATATTCAGTCCATAGCAGATGGCAGACAGGGTGTTTCCTACCAAGCATGTAATGAGGCTTATTACAAAAAAGGCAAAAAGTAAGTTCGAGTTTTATTTAACAGTGTTGCTTCATGGGTCACTCAGAGCTAAAAACCTGGACCAGTAAAGACCAAGGAGCTATATTTCAGCAGTAGAAGGAAATGCAGGCAGCCTTCCATTTTCACCCCTGCATTTCAATGATTCCTCTCTCTCAAAAAAAAAAAAAGAAAAAAAAGAATTGCCTGTTGCAAAAACTCTTCCATACGCTGACAGGGAAAAATTTATGTGTAAAAGGAACAAAATCATTTATTAACATTCTACCTCCCGCTTCAACCTGCCACCCACCCAAAGGACTAGATCCTGATAGCCAGAAAGTTCTCTGTTTAATGGGTAGAGTAGGGGTGTTCAGATATGGGTTAGGGGAAATAGATTATTCTGCATAGGAAAGAAAGAGCCACTCCCACGGCAAGCAGCTGCACAGTATACACAGCTTGCAGGAGCCAGGCTGGGCAAAACTGACCCTGTCCTTTGGGTATTGTGAATCAGTGTTCTGATCACTGAATGCTACTTTTACTCCCAGAGGTGCAGACAAAATGGCGGGCAGTCATTGTTTTTGTGCCTCCCTCCAATGATGCGAGCCTCTGGCCTACAGCAGAAGTGACTTCCAGGGGATTTAAAGGACAGGCACCCTTCTCTCTCTCCTTTTATTTTTCTCTTTTTCCAATTTTTTGGAGCCAGACATCAAAGACTAAGATATTCAAAAGCAACTGTGTATATGGGGGAAATCAGAAAGTCACTGCACGTGCACAGGGAAAGATACAGGCTCAAAAAACACCTGAGAATATCCTAAGTTCACAGCTCAGGCTGGTCCTCAGCAGAGGCAGCCGACAACAATCAAACAAAAATTTAGCGAAAACAAAAACAGTAAACCCTAGGGAGGGGAGGAATCTGATTTTTAGAGTTAACACATTAGATTCCAAACAACAAAACAACAACAAAAAAGGAAGAACTATGAAGAGGGACCTTGAGGGGGCACCTGGGTGGCTCAGTGTAGGTTAAGTCTCTGACTCTTAATTTCAGCTCAGGGCATGATCTCTTGGGTTCATGAGCTTGTGAGTTAGAGCCCCTCTTCACTGCCAGTTTGGAGCCTGCTTGGGATTCTCTGTCTCTCCCTCTCTCTCTCTGCCCCTCCCTCATGTGTGCTCTCTCTAAATAAACAAACAAACTTAAAAAAAAAAAAGGCGGGACCTTGAGGAAAGTTCCCAACCTAACCCCCTCCAATACATACACATTGGGCATCTACTTTGTATTTGGCATTGACGAGCTGAGTACACACATGGTCCTCACTGCAAGTCACAATGTGCCATGAGCCACAAACTAGGCGTCACTGTTGTGTTTCATTTTTTTTACCTGTGGAAACAGGCTGAGGAGGTGAAGTGATTTCCTGAAGGTGAAACTGTGGCCTATACAGGCCATGGTGGAAATTAGTTTAGACAAAGTTCATGCTTCTAGGGTAACAGAAGGCTGAGCACAGAGCTTAGCAGGAGTGGGAAAGGAGACCCGGACACTGGAGGAGGAACAGGGAGGGAATGGGAGAAGTTCCTGAGAACTCTGTGAAGTTAGGATCACCTGGCATCTGGGGAACTTCTAAAGGCAGCAACGTGAGCTGGGAAAGCAGAGGAAGAGAGGAGCCTTCTGGAGAAAGAACAGTGCAGGAAGGAAGGCCAGGCTTCATCAGGATTTTACCAAAGGCCAAATAGGGGTGAGAGCGAGCCTGAATACAATCACAGGCTGCTGCCTTCGGTCCTCACTGTGCTGTATGCCTGCTGCTCCCCCTTAGTCAGGGGGTCACTGAATCTCCTCGAGTTTTGCCATTTTCTCACCTGCAAAACGGGCACTATTTGCTTCACAGCAATGATGAATGAATCTCATTGAAGGCGGCTTGAAAACTGCCCGGGTCTCAGAAACATGGCCTGTAGTGAAGCATTCCCAGTGGTTCCTCAACCACCATCTCCACTCTGACGCCTCTTCTGGGGACACGGTCTATATCTTGAGCTTTATTTGTTCCAAGTCCAATTATTTCCTAATCGTACCTAACCAGAAACTAATGTAACATGGTATTATAAGTTACACTTGAATTAAAAAAAAAAAAAAGAATTGTACTTGACCACATTTATTTCCTTTCCTAGATAAGAGAGATGCTGGGTAGAGAGGAGAGCTCTCACCCACACTGAAGATAATCCTTGTTCTAGTCCCAGGTGTGCGAAGTCATTGTCTCCTTTTGACTGAGTTTCCTTATCCTTAAATGAGAGGGTTGGGACCAAAGATCTCTAAGGTTCCAAAGGTGTGTGGTCACTTGCAAGACTCCTCCTGAGGCTATCCTACCAGCCCAGTGTTCTAGCACTTTCTATTGTCCAATTAGCAGCATTTATCCAACTTTTTGTCAGGTATGTGCTTCTATTCCAGGCATTCTGAGCCAATTCTGCAAATCAGACTTCTTGGAAGACTCAAATGTTTTAACATTCTTCAAACATATGACATCAAACGTGCCATTTTCCCTTCATCCACCAACTTTGTACTTTTATCCAAAAAAAAAGAAAAAAGAAAAAGAAAAAGAAAGAAAAGAGGTACTGAGTCCATCTGGCATGATTTGCTTTGAATAAAAGCCCATCTGCTTATTATTTCTAATTTCATTGTCCTCTAGAATGTTTACAGAAGTTTCTTTCAATATTTATTGCACTGTGTTTCTAATTACTGATCCGGACCATCCAGGCAGACTTGGTGGGGTGCCGTGCTAGGATGTAGGTGTCTGTCTCAGTTTCATCTCCACAGTGCTTTACTCTGGGGGCACCGTGTGGCCCTTGGCCGTCATCATGCCGCCTGGGTATAATGCTGCAGAGGCGGATTCTGACAATCAGCCCCTTTATCGCGAGTCTCCCCGGGGACTTCCAAAGCCTCCTCTGATGAATTTTTGCCTGCTTCGACACCATTATTGTCACAGGAAGGATGGAGATAATTACCTGGTTTATTATCCTGAGGCTGGCTTCATCTGGGGGCCCCATGATCACTGGAAGCAGAAGGCTCATCTCTGTCTTCACGAGTCCTGAATAGATGGGCAAAAGATTCGCATTTCCCAAATTATGGTGTCTCTGAAAGGCAAGGGATGATCTCCGCAATGAAAACACTTCCAACTCGATCCTTTTAAAAATCCCCCCAAAAAACCCAAAATACTGTTTTAAGTTAAGCTCTTTTTCTCCCCAAATGAGTTCCCATTTCTGATTTCCCCAGTTCTGTTTCAATGCTTTATTCTTCTCATCTCACGGTAGCATCACCCCCACGACCAAGCAAATCCTGTTCCTCTCTTAGTAGCATCTTAATGCCGTCTCTGTCTCTTCCACTGTCTCTTCCAGTGTCCACCCATATCACATTGTCCCCATTCCTGAAGGGCCTCCTTCCTGTCTCCTAGCGTCTCCCCAACCCCGCCCGCCGAGCACCTGAGTCCGGAATAACCGACATAAAATATGAATTAATTTCATCATCGTTGCTTCATCAGCAATACTGTGTGAGCGCCCTTTGCCTTCAGGATGTCGTGCCCACACCTGCTGACCGGCAGGGTCTCCGCTGTTGGGCCTCCCACCGCCAGCTGGGCTTCACACTGAACCCTCCTTCCGGCCACACAGGGGAGCTTGGGCTCTGCAGTCTCACCTCCCGCCCACACACCGACTTCCCGGGCATGTGGAAAAGCTGAGAAAGAAAGACGGTATTTGTGGTGATTCTCAGTAAAGACATCTAGGAGTTAAAAGCAAATTCGACCTTATTTTTATATGTGCATATCATGATCCTCCTTATTCTGACACTCCCCCCAGATCCTGGGAAAATATTTCCACCATATTGTCCACTAAATAGGCCATGGTTCTCCCTCGGCCCTCAGGAATTCAGAGGAAATTCTATCCAAAAAAAAAAGGGAAAGGAAAGAAAAGAGAAGACATGATACAGGAAAGGCAGTGAGTATGGGTTAAAAAGATGGGATCTGGAATCAAGGAGAACTGGATTCAAACCCCAGCTCAGAGACCTACCAATGCTTGGCATTGGTTGAGCGCATCAGGTAACCTCCCTGACTGAGGCTGCCTCCTTATCTGCAAACAGGGTTAGTAATCACCTCGCAGGGCGTGAGAGCTAAAGCCAACGCACCTAGCCTCCCCCTCTGGGTTACATCACTCCACTGCCATCTCCAGCCTCGGTGGGTTCACTCCAAGGCTCCTCACATGGAGGGCTCACTCCACCAGCCCCTCACAGTCCTAACTAGGGCGAGAGGGCACAGCCAGAGTCCGGTACCCCGTCCGTGCTCTCGGCTCTTTCTTCACAGATCACAGCTCTGCATGTGCTCCTGCTGAGACTTCCCTGCATCTCCTCGAAAGGCAATGTCCCTTGTCACTCCTAGTGACCGGTTGTCAACTGGGGCTCCTAGAAAGTGAGCAGCACTGACTGTGGACTGTGATGGCAACCAACAGGCAGGAAGGAAGGGTCCAGGCAGGTTAATCTGAACCTGAGCTCCCAAGTCATGCCGCCTGGGGTCACCCCTGCCTTCGCTATTTCCCAGCTGGGTGATCGTGAGCATATCGTTTCAACATTGTGTTTCCGCATCGGTACAACGAAGACAATAGGGGTACGTGCTTCGTGGGGTTGTTGTGAAGATTAGATTCCTTCATACACACGAAGCACTTAGAATACGGCCGGGAAGGTAGTGGGTGCTCAGGGAGTGTTAGCTGTGAGAATTAATGAACAAAGGCCTCCATCATCACGGTCTCAGGAACCTTGCCATCAGGCTGATTGAGATGGTTCTCTGTTTGCCCAGGCGTTTCTTCAAAACTCCCTATTTGTCATCAAAACCACCATGTGCACACATGTGATACACACACTCACACACACACACACACACACACACAGCCCTCAGCAGTCCCCCAACACAAGAGACAACTAACTCCCTAGAGGCTTTGATAACAAGCACAGCTCACCAGCTCCTCCTGATGAAGCTATGTCGGTCTTCAGAAGCATCCTAGATCTGCTCTGCTCCGGGACCTGCCTCAAATTCCTCCAGGTGGGCAGGAAAGAGGTCAGAGGTCCAATGGAATCTTCTGGATTGATCCTTTGTTGAGAGATCATAAACATTGGTGACTTGGGGCCCAAAATGTCTAAATTGTCCGTACCACCTCGAATTGCCAGATGTTTCTCAACTTCACACTTGTCTTTGGCCTCTCCCACTCAGAAAGTTTACAAATTTGAATTCAACCTTTCAGAAAACATTCACCAACCATCAGTGTTACGGCAGGCGCTTGGCTGGAGACTGTGGATGTAGAGATGAATCAGAGACAGACTTTAGCTGCCAGGTCACAGTCAAGAGGGGAAGGCAGGCAGCTGGACAGATCACTCCCATGCAGTGTGTGAAGTGCTGCATCAGAGCAACGCACAGGGAGCTTTCAGAGAACAGAGAGGCATCCAAGCCAGGCACGGAGATCAGGAAAGGCTTCCAGGAGGCGGTGACCCCAGAGAAGGGTCTTAAAGGATGAGTAGTCATCAACAAAAGAATGGTGCTCTTAAAAAGAACACAGGCATAAAAAATCTAGAGGGTGATTTTGTAACTCTAGTCATTTTGCAGCACTGGAGGGCACAGGGTCTTCTCAGAGACTGAGAAGATGGGCAGGTAGCAGATCATGAAAGGGCTACAGTCATTTAGATGTTACTCTGGGATGAAAGGGGAAACATTGAACAGTTCTTGCAGGGGAGTAACACGGTAAAAGTTGGCTTTGGATAAAAGCAAGAGAGTTTTCTGGAGGGGGAAAACAGGGGAGAATGTTTAGAAGCAGAAATCATTTAGTGATTATTTGTAATAATCCAAGTGAGAGCTGGTAAGAACCTGAACTAAGGACCTATTGGCAGGATCGAAAGAAGTGAAGCTATTTCAGAACTATTTAGGAGGTAAGGTCATCAGGATATGGCACTGGTTAGGAAGAGAAGGGAGGAAGCAGAGATGAAAGAGTCCCAGATTTCTATCATCAATGAAAAGTGAAGCTTTGATTTATGAGTTAGAAATTCTAAGAGTATTTAGATTTATATGATACTTTCTCTGTGGGCAATATTACAGATATTCTCGATTTTCGGACAATGCTAAATAGAAGATTCATTCATCATACCAAATGGGTAACAAATACTTCCTTTCTAGACCCTGAAGCCTCAGATGGACAAGTTTTTCAGGCAGCAATAGAGCTTGTATTCAACTGAAACATCTACTACTGAAGTCCAGTCTGCTGGAAATGACAACCTATACAAAGACCAGATGGAAGGGGGTGGGGGGGATACATATGGAAGCAAAGGCTCTCATACAGGTACAAGACAAACGCCTGATGTCCCGATGGTGGGAATGTGATCAGAACACTAGAGAAAGTGAGAAAGCGACCCGCTGCAACTCGGGGGCGCTTCAGCTAACAAGCACTAAAACCAGACTGACGAAGGACTATGCCTTGAGATGGGCCCTATTTGAAACTCTTCATTAAAATTTTCAACCACAAAACAGTCTGACATCAGTTCATGTCCCATCTTAGTCTTTCTGGATTGTTCAAGTTTCTTTCATCAGGCTCTCCTAACTAGAACCAGAAAGGTCCACATGAGAAAATGGAATATGGGGGGTTGGAAATGAGCTTTGGAGGGCAGGCAAATGTCAGGATTCGGGATGTGGTCTGCATTTGTGAGCAACAGGGAGCCATTGAAGGCTTTAGAGCAGAGCCATGATGAGATGAAAGCAAATTTTTAAGAAGAATAGTCTGGCACAACTGTACAAAATGAACTGACTTGAAATCCACTCAAATACTGAATTACTGTTGTCATTCTAATTAGACCTTTCACTTTCCCCATTAATTGCATCTTCAAACTCTGGTCTTTCTAACTCCCCTGAAAATATTATTTCCTAAGGGTTCCTAGCTCTTTGACTCAATGATTTTCAACCAGAGGAGGGGCACAGGATTCGGAAATCAGTTGGCATTTTTTAGCGAGGGTGTCGCTATGTTCACAAGAGGTAGGTAAACTGGGGTTTATTTCCACAAAGGTCAGTAATGCCAAATATCCTCAACAAGCTAAGAAGCCATGTACAAAGACGTGTCCTGCCCAAAATGCCTACAATGCCCTGGGCGAGAAGCACGGGATCTGGTCTCTTTCACTGCCCCTATCTCTGTCTTCCACAAATTATCTTCTTCCATCTATCACCAGGCATCCCGCCAGTTGCCTGATTAGCAGGTTAAATGGTCACTCAACTGTCATTGAACTCCTCCCTTTCAGGGGCAACTGGAGAAAAGCCAATATGCATTATTGACCTAGTTCCACAGCACTTAAGATTTCCACAGTGCTTTGCAATGGCTTCTATTAGCTAATTCTCATGTCAACACATCCATTGAGTTTTCTTATTAGGGGTTTGCAAGTAGAGAGATTCAAGTACAGAAGATTTGGAAACTTGTTCATGTCTCTTGCATTAAATTCACAGAACCAAATTGTGGGAAGTTATTTTCAAAGTCACAATAATTCTCTCATACCTCTAGGACATTCACTTAGTAGGGTGCCATTTGTGACAAAATTTTAATATAAACGTTCCTTGCTTTTTAGAATTTAAATACTTTGCTGGCCTAGTGATGAAAAGTGAATCTCCCTCTCCACTGGTTTTCATTATATTGAAGATATATTCAAGTTTTTTAAATCTCTCTTAAAAGCTGAATGTTTTATTGCCATCTCTGTGGACCTCTCTTTTGACATCTGTTACATTTCACTTTGTATCATTGGGCCTCTTCCGGGGACTGTTGTGGCTCCCGAACAGATAGGAAGTGTTTGGTTTTTTTTTAATATTTGTTTATTTATTTTGAGAAAGAGAAAGGGAGAATGTGAGTGGGGGAGGGGCAGAGAGAGAGGGAAAGAGGAAATCCCAAGCAGGCTCCTTGCTGTCAGCACGGAGCCAGACACGGAGCTTGATCTCACCACCCTTGAGATCATGACCTGAGCCGAATTCAAGAGTCAGACGCTTAACCGACTGAACTACCCAAGCACCCCCAGATAGGAAGTGTTTTGAGGGCAAACTGTCTTATTGTTTGTATTTCTCCCGACACTAGGATAGTGCCTGGCCTCCAGTATATTTGCTCATGGATTGGGGCTCAAGTTGTTGGCCAGTTCCACAGTATACAAGGTTTTACCTACTGGAAATCTACTCTCTGAAAAACAAAAGCCTCACAACACACTAGTGTATTTTGCCCCTATGGCGTCCCTGTTGCAATTAGTTACCTTCCACCGATGCCCATCTCTAAACTATGGATCTTTCTCTCATGGCCAAGGAGTCCCTGACTCCACAACTGCCACTCCCATCATCTTTTTTCCACCCAGAAATTTACTGTGCCAAATATTGCTAATAAATTACCTAGTGGGGGTGTGGTACATAGATGGTCACAGTGGGCAAAATGATCACAATTTTCCACTGGCCACTATGTCCTTGACCTTCAAACTGTAACTTTGCATCTACTCCTATCACAGTGTAGGGTCTATTTTTCCATCCCCTTAAATCAAGAAGAAAATGAAAATCCCTTAAGTTGATAAAGGAAAAAGGAGATATACCAAAAAACCCACCGGAAGCCTCACACATAATCAATGCATTTTTTTCCAATTTTTTGGAGTATTTTGACAAACAATATTACATTTGTTTCAGGAGTACAACATAGTGATTCAACTTCTCTCTACCTTGTGCTATGCTCACTGGAAGTGTAGCTACCGTCTGTCCCCACTATTACAATATCATAATCAATGTGTTTTAAATGCATTCCTTTTATTTCTTTTTAAATGTTTAATGTTTTATTTATTTTTGAGAGAGAGACAGATAATGAGCGGGGGAGGGGCAGACAGAGAGGGGGACACAGAATCTGAAACGGGCTCCAGGCTCTGACAGCTCAGAGTCTGACGCAGGGCTCGAACTCATGAACCACGAGATCGTGACCTGAGCCAAAGTCGGACGTTTAACCGACTGAGCCACCCAGGCGCCCCTAAATGCATTCCTGTTAATACCAGAATAAGACAAAGGTACTTACTATTATTGCCACTGCTTTACATAGTCCTCAGTGTCTTGGCCAATGCAATGAGACATGAAGATTGTAAGGGAACAGCAAAACTGTCAATGTTTTCAGATAACAAAGAATACACAGGATTTTATAGAGAAACTTTTAAAACCCATTAAAATCACACAGTCAATCATTAGTAGAGAAAAACCCAATGCTCTTGAATGAGATTATTCAACACTGTAAAGATGTAAATTATCCACCTAAATTAGTTCATAAATTTAATGGAATTATAAACAAAATTTCAGCAGGGTTTTTTAAACATTTCATCAAATTGATTCTATAATGAGTAGGGAACGGGTGCCTAGGTAGCTCTGTCAGTTAGGCATCTGATTCTAGATATTGGCTCAGGTCATGATCTGAAGGTTCATGAAATCGAGCCCCTTGTCGTGCTCTGTGCGACAGCAAGGACTCTGCTTGGGATTCTCTCCCCCTCTCTGTCCCTCCCCTGCTCATGTGCTTGTGTGTACATGTGCATGCACACTCTGTCTCTCTCAACATAAATAAATATACATTTTAAAAAGAATTAAAATGAGTATGGAAGAACATATGAATAAATAAAAACAATTTGGGGGCACCTGAGTGGCCGAGTGGGTTAAGCACCCAACTCTTGATTTCAGTTCAGGTCATGATCTCACAGTTCACAGGTTCGAGCCCCACGTCAGGCTCTGTGCTGTTCGCTTGGGATTCTCTCTCTCTCTCTCTCTCTCTCTCTCTCTGCCCCTCCCCCACTTGCATGCACGTTCTCTCTCTCAAAAATAAATATAAATAAACTTAAAAAAAAATAATGAAGACAATTTTGAAAACCAAGGGGCAGAAGCCATCAATATCTAGAATAGTTTTCCAGGGCTGCTGTTAACAAATTACCACAAACTGGCTTAAAACAACAGAAATCTATTCTCTCAGTTTGGGAGGCTAGAAGTCCAAAACCAAGGTATTGGCAGAGCTGAGCTCCCTCTGCCAGCTCAAGGGGAGAACACATTCCGGGCCTCTTCCACCTTCTGCTGGATGTCAGCATTACTTTGGCTTTCCTTGGCTTGTGGCTACATCACTCCCATCTCTGCCCCTGTCTTTGCATGACCTTCTCTTCTGTATGTCTGCATCTTTCCCTCTTCTGCCTCCGGGAAGGGACACTTGTCATTGAATTTGGGACCCATTCAGGTAATCCCAGCAAATTTCATCTCAGGATCCTCAATTTTATGGTGTCTGTAAAGACTCTTGTTCCAAGTAAAGTCACACTCACAGGTTCTGGAGATTTGGCTGTAGATCTTTCTGGAAGATAGATCTTTCTACCAGATATGGAGGTGTGCTGTAAAGCCACAGTATGATCCTATCATGCCCTGGAACAGTAATGGATTCATGGACCAATGGAACAAAATAGAGCCCAGAAAGAGTTCCAAGCTGAGAATTAAATATATGGGACAGTTGACATGATAAATCAGTGGGGAAGGATTAGTTCAGGAAAAGAGTTAAAAAAAAAAAAAACTATATGGATATACTTCTAATTTGGGCCCTACTTCACATCTTACACAAAGGTAAAATCCAGATGAATTAAAAGCCTAAAGATTAAAGATGAATAATGTATTAGGTGAGTATGTGTGTAAAGAAGATATAGAATATCTTTGTGGCAAGATTTCTTAGACAAGACCTAAAAAGGACAAGCCATACGGTAAAAAATAGGCAATTTTGGTTCCGTTAAAATTAACAATCCCTTCTTCCTTATGGACTTCCTAATAATATATGTAGATATTCCTCTGTCTAGAAGGTGAGGCTTAATTCCTTCTCCCCTTCAGTGTGAGCTGAACTTACTTACTTCCAAGAATAGAATATGGAAAGGAAAAACTTTTGACCTTACAATGGAGAAAACTAGCAGATGTCACCGAGTGTTCAAGGTTAACATTTACCAGTGATAAGTCATGCTGATATTGCTACATGATGAGAAGCACACTTTACTTCTGGGATGTTCTCCCAAGAAATGCATAAGCCCAGTCTGATCATAAGAAAATAGCAGTCAAACCCAAATTGAGAGACGTTCTACAAAATGTTTGACCGGTACTCTTCAAAACTAAGAAGGTCATGAAAAACGAGGAAAGACTGAGAAATTGTCACAGATCAAAAGAGACCAAGAAAAAAAGAGAGAGACTGAGAAGGCAATTGACCACAATGTGGTATCCCGACTAGATCCTGGAACAGCAGAAGGACATCAATGGTGAAAAAATGTGTGCAATCTGAATAAATCTGTGGTTTGTTAATAGTATTATACCAATGTTAATTTCTTGGTTTTGACAGATGTGCCAAGTTATATAAGATGTTAACATTAGCAGAAGCTTGGTTAAGGGGCCATGGGAACTCTCTGTAGTGTCTTTACAAATTTTAGTAAACCTGAAATAATTCCAAAATAAAACATTTGCCATTTACAAAATAATTTCAAGGAAAGCTATCCGAGTAAACTCGTATCAACTAAAAGTGACAGAAATTAATGTCTAAAATATACATGGAACTCTAGGGGTGCCTGGGTGCTCGGTCGGTTAAAGGTCTGACTCTTGATTTTGGCTCAGTTGTGAGCCAATCTCATGGTTGTGGCATTGAGCCCTGAGTCAGGCTCTGCACTAGGTGTGGAGCGTGCTTGAAGTTCTCTCTCTCTCTCTCTCTCTCTCTCTCTCTCTCTGCCCTTTCTGCTATTCATGAGCTCTCTCTCTAAAATTACAAAGAAAAATAAATTATTACACATGGAACCCCAGCAAATTAATGAAAAAGACAGGCAACCTCGTAGTAAAATAGACAAGGATATGACTAGACAATTCCTAGAAGGGGAAATCCAAATGACTTAATAATATCTGAAGGAATGTTCTACATCATTAATCACCAGAAACATGGTAAACTACATCAAAGAAATATATTTATATGAATAGGCATTTATTTATTTATTTATGTGGGGATGTAGGAAAGCCAGCTCATACCTGATGGGAGAGGAAAGTGGAATAGCCATTCTGAGGACCAAACTGGAAGCACCACATGGCATGGAGCATGCACTTACCTGTAACCTGCGATCCCACTCCAGGGCTAGCCCCCCAGGAACACTCACCTAGGGCCGTATGTAGAAAAGAACGGTCCTTACAGTGTTGTTTGTGACAGCAAAGCAGTGAGCCAACAACAGGCTTGTAAGCAAAGCATGGCAGACTCACACTGTGGAAGATGATGCGGCAGAACAATTATCCAGGTGCACCTTCACCGAAGCGGATAAACTCTGAAAAATTATACAGAGTAGGAGCAGTAAAACCAAAAGGCATATACTAAAGTACCCTCATGTAAATCTAAAGATCAGACATTTCGGGGCGCCTGGGTGGCTCAGTTGGTTAACTGTCTGGCTTCGGGTCAGGTCATGATCTCGCAGCTCATGAGTTCAAGCCCCATGTCAGGCTCTGTGCTGACAGTTCGGAGCCTGGAGCCTGCCTCAGCATCTGTGTCTCCCTGTCTCTCTGCCCCTCCCCTGTTCACTCTCTGTCTCTGTTTCTCTCTCTCAAAAATAAATAAACATTAAAAAAACTGTTAAAGATCATACATTTCAATGACATATTGTCAACACATTGGGATGCATGTTTACTATACATGAAGGAGACAATAGGTGTACAGATGGGCATGAAGGGGAGAAAGACTATAATAAACTAACCCAAGTGAGAGACCATGAACAGGTGCATGCCATGAGCTCCTCAGGATGATGGCTGCAATTCTTTGCATCTAAGGCCCAAACTAAAGAGAAAAGGGCAGAGGGCAATTCTGAACAAGGACCTGAGGAAATTACCTTTGAGCTAACAGCATGAGTTTTAGTGTGGATAGATGTGGGAACACTTATATTATCTGCTCGGCAGCACCCTTTTATTTTTACAGACTGATTACAAAATAAGTCATTTCTTAATGTCCAGATAAGGAGGGCATCGCAGAACTTGTTTTCATTAGAGTAAGATATACCCCACAACATAGCCTGACACTCAAGCGTAATTCTTTCCAAGACCTTTACAAATCTCCCCAATTCACTATATCACATAAGCTCCCCCATAACATGCATATACAATGGGGGAAAAACACTTTCTCTGAGCGGCTGGGGGCAGGGTGTTAGACTCATTCACCAACACTACAGTCCAGCATCCCGGCCAGCAAGTGCAATTCTAATTCATGCTTCAACAAAAATACAAATCATAATATATTTTGAACCTGGAGGGTCATTTGCAAATAATGAGAAATGCAAATTCTAAATCAATGAAAGTCCAGAGAGTGCTATACCTTCATGACCACTCGGGTGCCCTGGAAGAGTTACTGCAGCTTTTTTTAAGTGTTTAATATAATTTCTGAAACAACAGAGGCCGTGAGCAAACCCTGCTCATTTTGATTGACCATTTGGCCTGTGGCTCAGACCACTGTAGCACTGACTCGAAGCAAATCACAGAAGATTGAAATTCTAAAAGAAGCTGTTGATTTCAAAGCTCTTAATGATTCAAATTTTCAATCAGCAGTTTTTTTTCCCAGTTCATTACCCACAGACTCTGTGGATCAACCAATGTGTGCAGCCCATCTCCTCCTTAATTCCTCTTGTAATACAATCCTGTCCATCACGTTACCCGGCTCCGAAAAACAAAGCCAAGATATACATGTTAATTTTACCTTCATTTGCTTTGGCAGGGTTCCAAAAGCATGGGAAAGAAGGAAAAACACCCCACCATCTCAGAAAGCTTCTAAAATGAAGCTGATCAAGCCACTGATTCCTTAACACAACTGGACTGGTGGGAAATTGAACGTGAGCTGGCAGTTCTAGGTGAGACAAATGAGAGATGCATGTGAAAAAAAGAGGGGAAGAGGAGAGAATCTTCAGTCAGAATCGTGTCCATCCCATGGTGACATCCTGTCTCGGGAGTCTGGAGATGAAAATAACTTGCCTTTGAAACACACACAGGCTATTCAGGAAAGCAGCCGACAATTCCAAGTATAAAGGGGGATACGGGAATGGGTTCCTACTGTGTAAAATTACATGTTATTGAATTGATTGAGTTGTCATTCAGAAAAGGTGATTTTGGAAATGAAGCTAGCGGGGAAATAAATAAAAGTAGAAATTCAGATAAGATTCATTCAAGTCTTGCCGCTGGTATCTGTGAAATTAAAGGGTTGCAGCTTGTGAAATAATATGATAAAACAATGGGGCTGAAGGTCATTCCTTATTACCCTTTTCTGTAAATTATCCCATTTCCTCTTTGGCTCAGTGACTGTCACCCAGCAGAGCGGCTTGCTCACTGACTCACCTGGAGTTACAATCAGCCAGACCTTGGTAATATTAAGAAATCCCCATATTGTCTTAAAGGTCTCCTAGAACCCATTTCCCATGTTCCATCCCCAACCATCACCTACCACGACCTCCAGCCTTCTCAGTGTCCCCCCAGGCTGTCAGGCCCCGTGGGTTGACAGTGAATGGGAGATGGAGGGACCCATGGCCCAGCCTTAGGGCATCTGGTGAGCTAGTCAACAGTAGCACACAGCACAGTTTCTAAAGGTGGGTGGCAAACTCCTATTTCAGTAGGATTACCTTGAGAGCCACGGGAAATCAACTCCAGACTGTGTCCATTTATGGTACTCCATAAAAATGCGTTCAGTGAATGAAGGAACTGGTAGTTCCTGAAAAAGCAGGAGTCAAAGGGAAAAGGCAACAATCAGCATCCAATTCTGACAGATTTGTCCAGAGAAATGAAATCCCAGCTGAGGGTGAGAGCAGAAGGAATGCAGCTTAGCTTCCTGGGGGAGAGAACTGGCAAGGAAGTGGCAGGTTTCCAGGACTTTTTCCAAGGACCTGAGGGTTGGAGCAGGGCTCTGGTCCCAGTAGGGACTGTGAACATGGGATGAGGTGAGCTCAGCAAGCTTGGAGGAAGTGCATATGCACACTCATGGTCCTCTGGGCCATTGGGCAGGGCCAACAGGGGAACGGGCAAGGGGCACTGCACAGGAGGGGACCTCAGAGCCTGCCCAAGCTGAGTAGGGCCCAGGAAGACTGCTGACCCAATGCTCCCGTTCACATCTCCACCTTTCACAACTGGCTCTCAGGCTCGTATGCGTTTAAGTCGTGGACTTCCTTCTGTAAGGTATTTAACGCAAGAGGCTTGCTCTCGTGGAAACATCACGAAGGAGGCAGTTCTGCCATGCCCTTCATGTGCCCTCAGACAAAGCCACTTAACTTCTCCAAGTCACAGGACCCTCCTCATAATTGAGGGCAATGATCCAACTTATTGGAGTGTTTGAGGATAAAGAAGAGGCCACGTTTGCAAGCTCTCCGCAAAGAATGCAGCTATTTGTGTATTTCATGTTGATTTCGGTGTTGAATTGGTCAAATTGAATTTTCTGTAATTATAAGAATAAAGCTTTCCTTTCAAGAAATGTGAAGCATCAAGCAAGCAAAATGAGTTTTGGAGGGAGCCAGAGAGGCCTTCTCTGAGCCCCTAAAATCACACTGCAATTGACGTCTACCCAATCCGGCACAACTTAATCAGGCTCTGCTTGAAGCCTGTGATCGGCAGGTTCGTAACAAGTACAGTTAAGTATCTGCTGGAGGGCATGTAAATAAAACCTTCACTGAGGTAAACAGTTGTTCAGTTTTACAACCTATTCACGTGTAACTTTTATGCTCCATTATGATATATGACTTCTATGCATTTGGAAGTCTTGAAACATCGTTCTGTGTGGTGTCCTCTAAGTGACTGGCTGATAAACGGATATTTTCTCACTAGTTTTCAAGGCTCATGAAAGCCCTGAAACTGGAATACCGCCCCTAACTACCCATTAGTGATCACGGTAATTCCTCCTAACAGGATGTGAGCCAGTTACCCTGACAGCCTTAGTAGCTCAGGGCAGAAGGTTGGGTGGGCAGAGGAGGGACCCATGATTCCATCATGTCTAAACCAAAGGCCGTGTCTGCCACTGGTGTGTCACATGGTGACAAAACATGGCATGGCTGCACTCTTAGCACATGGCCCGCGTCGCAAATACGAAGAGGTTCCAGGAAAGAACTTGGGTGCTATAAACAGCACCTGTTACCGAATCAAGTGACTGAGCCCTCAGTACTCACCTTCTGCTGGTTTCACACCAAAATGACTGTGCTCAGCTGCTCGACACAATTCTAAGGCACAGACAAGAAAGTCAAGTATGTTTGTTCCCCTTCCTGCTGTCACCTGTGAATGCTTCTGTGATGTAAGGCGAGCCCCTTCTCCATTCTGGGGGAAGAAGCAGTCCACGGCTCGATAACAAGTTGGATCCAAATTTGACCTGCGAGATTGTCGGTTAGAATCTGCAAAGTGTTTTTAATAGAAGTAACGTTATAAATAAGAGTTTGAAATTGTTACCATGTTTATCATAATAACAATAGTCCCCCAAATGTTGAGGGCTTTTTACTTGCAAGAAACTGCGCTAACCTTTTTCCATGTAATATTCATGAGAGACAGCAAGCCCACAACATGAAGTTTACCCTTTCCATTCACAGATGAGAATACTAAGGCTCAGAGAGGCTAAGGAACTTGCCCAACATTACGTGCTCTTGAGCACTCCTCCATAGTCAGTGGAGACCCTTGTGTTCTTCAGCCTTCCATATTTCCCAAATTTAAAAATGAACAGTTTAAATTGTACAATCAGGAAGATGGTCTGTCAGCTTTCCAGGGTAGCCCTCAAAAATCAGTGTTTATTATATATAGGTGATTTGTGAGGACAGGAGTCTGTGCAGAGGACCAAGTCACAGATGAGAAAAAATGTGGAAACCTGGGGTACAGGAAGAAGTCAGAGACAAAGGAAAAGAGAGAAAGTGAATGGAAATGGAAGAGAAGAGCACTTCGTGGAAGAGAACGTGGACACATGAAGATAAAGGGAAGGGCATTCCAGGTGGGGGGGGGGGGGGGCTGGTTGACCGAAAATGGGGAGAAGAAAGCTAGAGAGTAGAGATCATGAAAAGGATCTGCGGAAGGAGGTTGGAGGTGGATGGTGAAAGCTTTGCATGTCAAATCCAGAATGGGGGGGGCGGGGGGGCACCGGGGTGGCTCAGTCAGTTAAGCGTCCGACTTCGGCTCAGGTCACGATCTCACGGTCTGTGAGTTCGAGCCCCGCGTCGGGTTCTGTGCTGACAGCTCAGAGCCCGGAGCCTGTTTCAGATTCTGTGTCTCCCTCTCTCTCTGTCCCTCCCCCACTAGCACTCTGTCTCTCTGTCTCTCTGTCTCTCAAAAATAAATAAACACTTTTTACAAATCCAGAATGTTGGAGTCTATTCCATCTCCTGTTGGTGCCACTTTCCACCTCATGTGAACTCCGTTAACACAAAAATATAATGAATGTTAGAACTGCTGTCAACAGAAAGACCAAAGAAGAAATCGTTGGCATCTACACAGACCAGATTTTTTTAAATGGTGAAATTACTCAAAAGTTATATTAAGAATCATCTTTTCCTTTGAAGTAATGAAAAAGACGATTTTCACATTCTCCAAATACTGACGGTAATCCAGTACATTAAATTGTTACAAACACTCAGTGTGCGTGGTCACGGGCCAGGTCTTCCGGTGTGATTATTTCTTATTCTGCCCGCCACCCTCAACATCCTGACACTGTGCACTCAGCAGGTACTCAATAAACACTAGGGACTGGAGTTTCTGGGCAAATCTCCAACCTTAGCAGGTAACTGGAATATTAAGCAGGGAAACTGAGGCAGGAGCCCAATTATGAACTCAGCGGCATTTGGAAAGGCTTCCACTTGGAGCTTTCTCAGGTATTCAGAGCTCAGCCCACCACAACAAAGAATCGAATGCCACAGGGGCTCCTGGGTGGCTCAATCGGTTGAGTGTCCAACCTCAGCTCAGGTCATGAGCTCACAGTTTGTGGGTTCGAGCCCCGCGTCGGGCTCTGTGCTGACGGCTCGGAGCCTGGAGCCCCGCTTTGGATTCTGTGTCTCCCTCTCTCTCTGCCTCTCCCCCTGCTCACACTCTTTCTCTGTCTCTCTCAAAAATAAATAAACATTAAAAAAAAGTTTAAAAGAATTGAATGCCAGGCACTCCTTCTGGTGCCGCAGAAACACACACTTGCTGAGTGTCCTGTATGCCAGGCTCTCGAAAAACTTAGTCTCCTAGCACTTCCTTCATGGTCAAAATTAACCCAGGAGGAGTGGAGGAGGAGCTTATAGGTCAAGGGCATCCATGAGGCCTGTGCTAAGAGGCTGATGGGGAAGGAAGGGAGAGGCAGCAGGGACTAGGGCAGGGACACTACTAGACTGGACACACGTGGCACACGTGGTCTTCACCGGTCCTCCACAACACCTAGTCCTGAGAAACAAGACAGGATGTTTATTTCAGCTCTGATTTGTTTTGACCTTGTGCCAAGGGAACATGTGATCACTTGCTAACCCAAAAAGGCCAAGCCCAAACTACTGCCGGACTTCATCCAATCCCGGCTGCAGGAGTCATGGACAACTTCCATTTTTTGTTTTTTGTTTTTTGTTTTCTTTCAAAAACTCCACATTCCTTCCACTTTGGTCCTCTGTGCAGTCTCCTCCTTCTGAGGGACGCATTCTTCCCACCTTGTTCCCCTGTCCGCCTTCACCTGGCTTACTCAGTTCAGCATTCGCCTGCTGGCTTAAATAGGACTTCCCAAGAGAAGCCTTTTTCTCCCAGATCAGGTCGAATATCTTGCTCTATACAACCCATAGGACCTGTTTCTCTCCTTTTTTGTAACTCTTTGCACTCTTGTAATTATTTGTCGTCTCCCACCCCACTCGACCTTGAGCTTTATAAAGCAGGGCTTGTGTCTGTCTTGTTTCCCACTATATCCTTTGTATCAAGCCCAGGACCAGGAATAGAACAGGTGCTCAGTAAAATACCTGAATGAGTTTGTGAGTCTGAGTCCCATCTCTGTGGAAGGTCAAGTTCCTGGGAATTTGCGTCAGTCCATTGTGAGTTCCTAGAGGCTGGGACAGAGCCTGATCCACTGTGTAACTACAGTGCCTGGCCTTGCTTATAAAACATTAGAGAAACTCAACTTAAATGTGGGGGCTGGGGGCCACGTGGATGGTTCAGTTGGTTGGGCATCTGGCTCTTGGTTTTGGCACAAGTCATGATTTCGAGGTTCAGCTCCATGCTGCCAGGGTGGAGCCTACTTGGGATTTCCTCTCTCTCTCTCTCTCTCTCTCTCTCTCTCTCTGTGCCTCTCCCCTTGCTCTCTCTTTCAGAATAAATGGATAAACATTTTTTTAAAAAGTGGGGGACAGGGGAAGGGAGGACATAGGATGAGATTTCCACACACCAATGCTCCCCTCTGCCCAACCCCAGAAGACCAACTCGAATTTCACCACTACGGGAAATCTTCCCCTTCCTGCCCCCACCCAGGAGGCCCAAATCAGCATCCTCTTCCCAACTCCTACAGGCTTTCATGGCTGTGCCATATTCGTTTGGCACTTGTCACTCTATCTTTTTATGTCTCTCTCACGAGCTCCTTAAAAGCAGAAGCTGTGTTTTCTCCTCTTTCCTTGGCTCCTAATTCCCTGCACAAAGTCTGTGCTCGATATATGTTCATTGAGCGTTAATGAGAAATTGAATTTGCTTCCAAAGAGATTTTTATAAACTCCTTCCCAGGCAGATTGGAAAAATAAGGTAGATTTTTAGGTGTGTGGGAAAGCTGAGTGAAGGGTTTCCGGAAACAGAAAGGTGAACTATGTGAGCCCTTCTCCAAGCCTTCAATTCTATGAAAATAAGTGTCCTATCGATACTACAAAAATGAGAAAATGCTCTTTTTGTCTTCCTTCATTTTAGACAAAGCCTGGCCTGTTAGGTATGCTTAGGTTTCCAAGCGCTCTGGAACAACAGGCAGCATTCTTCACTCTGACTTCAAGTAAACACAGCAGACTCTTGCCCTACTGAAGACAGATGAGCAGCCTACTTGGGAAAGCGGAGGATGGGTTCCCAGTAGCCCAGGAAGGATCAGCAGCACCCCAGAGGTGATCCTGTTGCTTCACAGGTGGGGTTTGGCTTCCATAAGGGTCCTTCCCTGAGGTCCTGTCCCCATACCTACCGACTCGCTGCCCTGGCCCAGGGATGACGCAGGAAATCTTGCTTGGCCTTTGCACCACGTTTCCCCACCTTACAGGGCTCGGCAAAGCTTCTCTCTGCCTTCCCTCATGGGCAGAAACAGGAAAGGCCCCCTCTGGGGGACCCCTGGGTGTATTGCTAATCCATTCACCGGCTTCCATGTCACATTTAATTACTCACTCAATACAGAATTATGTGTCCTGCTACTCCAGGCTAATGAGATGCTGCAAAGCCCTCAAATTGGGGATTACAGAGTGCAAAGTGTTGTGCCAAGGTCGGCGGAGATTGTTCTAAAGCTCTGATTACTACACGATCGCCTTCTCTTTAACCTGAAAACCTTTAGTTCTCATTTTTCAAATGGATAAAATTATAGAGTACTTTGGAGGAACCAAAGGGTGTTGCCTGGTTGTTTGTTTTAACTACACGAAAGCCTTAGTGATCAATACCTAAATCCTCCAAGCTGCATCGAGACGAACTCGCCCTCATGCTCATCTCCCAATGGGGTATGCTGACCTTTGCCTCGGGAGAGTGAGAAACTACAACCTCTTGATGGCATTCTGCAGGGAAGTAATGCCAGGAGTCGGATAGATGCTGTTGGAAACATATTGAACAATGCCTGCATGCCTACCGAGCTTAATAATCAGAGACCTCGCGCAACCCTTTTATTTCAATTCCTCACTGTGTGATTCTGTCACAGGGGGCAGAACCTTGCATCTTACCCAGAGGACCTTGCGTCTCGGCATATTTGCCCTGCCCACGAAACCAGAGTCGTGGAGAGGCGCCGGGGTTTTACTGTGCACCCCCTACCCCTGTGCCTTAGCCACCAGGTACGTGTGACGGTTGAGCAGTTGAAACATGACTGCCCTGCACTGAGATGTATTATAAGCATAAAATATACGCCAGATTTTACAACTTAGGACTTTAAAATGGCAAGCTCTCAGATTCATGATTTTTTAAATATTTGATGATATATTGAAATGAAACATTTTGGATATATTGGGTTAAATCAGGGTTTCTCAACCTTGGCACTATTGACAGTTGGGGCCACAACAAAGGCTGTCCTGTGCCTCACAGGAGATGTAGCTACATCCTGGGCTTCTCCCCACTAGAGGCCATCAGTACCCTCCCAGTTGTGACAACCAAAAGTTGCCTAATGACATTGTCAAGCGCCATTACTAGATATTAGGAAGTGCCCCCTGGGGGGGAAAATCTTCCCTGGATGAGAACTACTGGGATAAGTAAAATATATTATTAAAATTAATATCTATTTTCCGTTTGACTTTTTTTAACGTCATTTCTAGGAAACTTAGAATAACACACGTGGCTTGCATTTGTGGCTTGTATTGTATTTATGCTGCATAGTGCTGCCTCTAGACGGAGCACCTGGAGAACAAGGCTCTCATCTTTCCATTGCTGCAACACCAATGTTGCTGAGATCAGAGACCCCCCAGGGCCCAGCAGGCGGCAGAGGGGCAGGGGCAGACCCACAGTGGGTAATGCTTCCAGGTACGGTTGGCAGGAATTGGCCCACAGAAGACACCCGGGAGAGTAAGAGGAAGGGAGTGGGACAAACAACCAGAAATGTCAGGTCAAGCCTACAGGTGACTGAAGGACACATTTGCAACATGTCCTAGAGTTTGAGGAAAACAGAATTCTTAGTAACTATTGTGATATCACTGGCTGCCTCAGATAACATATATACCACTGGATAAAGGCCACTTCAGGACCCCATGCTCTCTTTTAACTGAGAAAATCTTTACTGGTGTCAAAACAGCAGAAAATAATGTATCATTTGGGGACATAACATCTCATTGAGCACACAAGCTCTCAAGTCCCCTTGCCATGTTTTCATTTTCTGTTTTCCATTTCTGACCCACCTAGCCTGCCTTTCTTCAGCTGTCGTTTTCAACTCTGGGTTCCCCTTCCCACCCGTCATGGCCTACTCAGACCATGAAGTCCTCAAAAGTGTGTTGTTCTTAAGGCACCCAGCACACCTCTCCACCTACCATGTGCCCCCAAGCTATTCTAATATGGTCGGTCACATCTCACAGCCTGTGAGCCCTTCACTCTCACTACCTCCTCCCCTCCCTAAAATCGTTCCCTTCCTGACTCTTCTCCTGTTAGAACTTGACATAGGTACATGGCTCATAGATGACTACAATTGCTAGTGCCAGGCACCTCCCATCACCTTTAACAAGGTTCAGCACTCCTGTCACATAACCTACCCAGATGTCCCCATGAAGGGAAAGAAAGTATAACATCATCACTTTTTCCATTAAGTTCCCTTTGACTGAAAGGAACAGATAACTCCAACTCAAAGTGTCTCAACAAATAAGAAATGTATAGCTCCAGTTATTTGGGCAACATAATGACATTATTAAGGACCCAGAAGCTTTCTACCTTTTTTGCTTCATCATTCTCAGAGTGCCCACTTTGTCCTTAGGGTTGCTTCCTTCATAATCCCAAATATCTAGTAGTCCCAGGTGTTCCATCCAGAGACAAGGTCCAGAGGTAAAAAGGAAGCCATCTCTTCCCCATATTGCGTTTGAAGAGTGGAGAAACCTCTCCTGTAAGCCCCCAGTGGACTTATCACACCTCATTGGTTAGCACTGTACCATGTATCTGTATCCAACCAATGATTAGCAAGGAGAATGGGATCACCATGACTGATGTAGACAGTAGCGCTCAAGGTATGGTTCTCAGACCAGCCGTATCAGCATCATGTGATGCAAATTCTCTCTCATCCCATCCAGACATACTAAAGCAGAAACCCTGAGGGTAGACCCCAGCAACTGGTGTTTCAGCAATCCCTCCAGATGATTCTGGTTCACATTAAAGTTTAGGAACCACTGGCTAAGACCAAGCAAGGTTTGCTTCTTAAAGCTCACCTCCCTAGAAACTTGTGGTTATGATGAAGGAGGGTGTATGTGTAAACAAAATCAGGGTTCTTTGGCCAAGGAGAAAGGGGCAAAGAATTGATAGCCATCTGCTATAATCACCAAGGCAATTTTTCCCCTTTGACTGGAAAAGTACCCTTCCTATACTATAAGCTTTAAGTGCACATACCCAGTAACCATTTTATGGGTGGTTCAAAGAACGTTCTTGGAGATCCTGAGAAGAAATCTGACTAACTCTATTTCTATACAATATCCAGCAAACCAACAACCCTTTAGCAATGCAGATGTTTCATATTATCCTCAGGACAATTCTCTAAATTATTTTCATTTTCATGTTATAGATGGGAAGACTGAAGGTCAAAAAGAACAGAATCACACAGCTGGCAACTTTCAGAACCAGGATTCACTCTGTAGATCTTCTGGCTCGAACTCATTCACTCCTTTCACCGTGACACAAGTGAGACTTGGTACTTACTCCCAAGTAAACGTTGCTAGGCAGAAACGGCTGTAACCCAAAGCAACCTGTGTCAGAACTCTGAAGGGGAGTGGTCTCCTGCAATTAAGTCTTTTAGAGAGAAAGCATGACTGTCTCCATGACTTTCATTGGTATGGTCTGCTCTGATGCGAGACATTGGAACTCCAACTACAGGAAAATCTGACAGAAGAAATGGCAGATATTTTCCCACCACTGTTAATTGTACTGCAGAGAGATTTTGCATGCTTCTGCCCAAGAAAATGAGCATTTTCATTAATACCATAGATTTGATGAGTGACCTAAAGTTCAGCAAAACAGATGCTGCCTTGATCACATTGAAATTACCTAAGAAGACATTTTTCTCTAGAAAATCCAAAAGATGTTTTAAATTTTATTTCTTTGAGCTACAGATATGGATGATCTTTAAATCCTGAATCTTAAAAAAGCACACACAATACACATTAAAATAAATTTCAACAGTGGCTTTTCAGCTAGGGGACCCAAGCTGTAGTGTTCTTGACTAGCCATCAAACCAGGAGCCCAACCCCCAAAGATCACATGGGGTTCCTGGGGGCAACAGAACCCAAGAAACAGGGCGGTCATGTTTCTCAACCCCAGGGACTCCAATCTCCTCGCACTGTAACCATTCTACAACCCTTCTGGGAATTCCCTTCAGATCCGGGGAGCACTTTTTACTAGAACAGCACTGCCTGAGATGGAAATCCTATGAACTCTTTTACAGCCTGGATCAACCCTATGCGATCCTCAACAGGCATCCAGAGACCCAGAGAGCACAAAATGCCATGTATTGGGGCAGTTCCAGAAGAAAAGGAATTTCACTGAGAAGACATATAACAAATTTCAATGGAAACCCTGAATAAATGTCAAGAGTGACACTGTCCTGATGTCCCTTGTCCTAGGGTTCTCAAAGGAAAACGGTCACCTCCAGAGTCTCTAATCCTGGCCCTACTACTGATTTCCCTCTTCTTTCTGTGGCCTCAGTTGACCCAACATGATGGTCTCTGAGCTTTGCTGTTCTCTGAATCTGTGCTGGACCAGCTCTCCAGCTCTGGATTCCAGCATCACTCCAACCTGAGGCGGTTTAGATCAAATGCACCTGCTCTCCAAGATGCTGTCAACAAGGAGAACTTTCTTTTTGATAAAGAGAAATCCCTGCTCCAGCTCCACTGGGTCCTGGCACATCTGCCAGGTCCTGTCCCTGACAGAAGTCCAACATCTTCATGCCGGACCCCAGGTGGAGGAGAGCACATTCGGCACCTCAGCCCCACAGGAGCACAGGAGTTCAAAGCCCCAGAAAGAGCTCTGCATAAGCTGGGTTCATGAATGCTTTATCATTGTTCTGCTGAGCAGTTACCCCCATACCAGGCAAGTCAGAACAAGCCTTCTAAGCCGTGGTGATGGATGTTCGCAGGAAACCCATGGGAGTTATTAATATTCATGTTCCCGTCACACTTTTGCAAGTAACGGAAGCTTGTTTTCTGTAACACATCATTAGGTGAGGAAGACAAGTGACCTCCTATAGTTTTGAAGCACAAAGGGTGGTCACCCAAGACCCAGAAGGGATTGAGGAGAACGCAGGCAAGGTGAGAAGGTTGAAGGTGTTCAACTTTCTCATTTTGGAAACTCCCAAAAGACCCTTTGGGCAAATGCAGACCTTGGTGGGCCCCTGCAGAGCGAGCCCTTGTGGAATGTGGGGCCGTTCATGGTCTCTCCCCTCGCACAGAGGATACCAGGACTCGGTACGGGGTGTCTAAGGTCACAAGCTTTGAGAGCACAGAGTGGGGAATTGGAATATCTGGGCTCAGCCATCATCCTGCCTGCTCTAACGCCCCGGAGGGGCCCCAGACTCAGATCAAAATAGCAGGGAGTCACGATGGTCAGAGTAGAGCATTTAATGAGCTCAGGGGAGACCAGGTTCCACCCCCCCACCCCCCCGCCCAGCCCCTCAGCAGGAACGGGAGTGCAGGGGAGCAGGAGGGGAGAAGCATCCAGCAACTAAAGGAGCCGGTCAGTGGAGATGGGCAGCCGAGCGGGGTTACACCCAAGGTCTCTCAGAGCTGCCCGCTGCCCCTCCCCACGCCGGGAATGCCTTAAAATGTAAGCTGTTTCCACACACCCATTCACACCTCACAACACTTCCCACACTGCTCTGTAATTGGGGGTGTGGCCTCTTTGTGCCTCTGTTCCCTCATCTGCCAAAGGGACAAAAGAGCAATGCCTCGTTTTGTTGTGAGCAGGAGAGGTAATGCTGTGTATGTGAATGTGCCTCAACGGCACCTGGCACACAGCTGTGTGCTCCCTTAAATGTGAGCCATCACCATTATTACTATATTCCTACGATTTACGCGTCTTTTTCCCTCAGCAGACTGGGTTCTCTGGAGGCAGGAGCCAGGTCTCGTTGTATCTGTGGCCCCAAAGCCCAGCACGGTGCCAGGCACAATAAAGACCCGAATCAATGAATGAGTGGTACATGCCCTAACCCTGCCATGGTAGGAAAGGCCTCACTCCACCCTCAGGCAGCCCAGAGGCCTCGCTTCCTAATAGCATCAGGTTAATTCATTCAACAGATAATTATTGATCACAGGCTCCGAGCCAGGCGCTATCCTGGGTCCTGAAAAGACAGCAGGGGACAGACATCAGAAGACTCCTGGACCTCATGAAGCTTGCCTCTTATGGGAAGACAAATGAAACCACAAAATGAATTTGTAAAACGCAGCACGTTAGATGTGGATCTACACTATGGAGAAAAACTGAATGGCAAGAATGTTGGGGAGCAGGGATATTCGGTGTAACCATAGTGCCCGGGGGAGACCTGAGAGGGGTATCCTTGCAGTCAGCCAGGGAAGGAAGGATGTGCCAGCCATGAGGATGCTGGGGAACAGCCTTCCAGGTAGAGGGAACCGAAAGTGCAAAGATCAGCTCATTGTCACCGTGTTCTGACAGGTGATGCCTCAGCTATCACAGTCCTAATGAAAGTGGAGAGGGTTTCGTTCAGCGCCTGAGTGATCAAAGTCAGATTATGGTACGGAGTTTTCCCGCTAAGTCAAGGCACAAATACAAAGAGCCCTTTATTATCTAATGCGTCTTTGTAGAGTGAAATAGGGTTTCTCACTCTGATGAGGAAGGGACACTCCTGAAAATTCCAGATGTTTCCACCTACAGGTCATAAATCTCTTTTTCCTTCCAGATATACCATATATACATATTTAACTGATATATATTTTTACATATAGCCTAGTGCCAAACCTGGCACATTATAATTGCTTTAAACGCTGATTCTTGTTATTCCAATCTCATTCCCTCAACTTCCTCAACTCCCACTCTTCCAAAATGCCACAGAGAAGGAAAAACACTGGAGGAGGCTGTTGCCCCGTTGCTACTTGGGAGCATGGGTGGGGAGGGGGAGGAAAGGGATCCTTGGCCATTAATGTACGTTTTCTGCACCTGACTTTGAGCAGCTTGAGCATACCAATCTCCAAGTTTGTGATGATGCCCAGCAAAGGGTTGCCACTAGTAGGAATTCAGTAAATGCCTGATAAAAGAATAAACGGAAATGACAGTGCAGGAACTGACATGCAATGGGGCACAGTGCTGTCGCGGGCTTGTTTCGAGGAGCCCCCACCAGGCTCCTGCGCCAGCACGAGCCCGTGGCTCCCACAGAGCGAGCCTTGACGGAGACCCAACATCTCAGGGGCTTAACTCTCTCTCGGTCTCGTGTGCACCCTCCCTCAAGTGCCACCTGGCATTTCGGGTGGTGAGTGAGTGGCAGCCCACAGAGGGGGGTTTGGGTGATTTTACTGCTGTTTAGCTTTGTTGGCATTTAGATAAATCATCCCTTTCTGTAATTTTAAACTTTAGCTCGGTGTTCTCAGAGAAGATGTAAATTATTAAACAAAGGAAAGCAACTCTGGCTTCAGATCAGATGGCAATTAGCATCACCTAGCACTGAGAAAAGTCCCTTCCTGGGGTCCACGTGTCAGCATAAGGAGCTCACGGTTTGGCAACCATACTCAAGTTCTGGCTGATATTAATTTCAGATGTGCCTGCAACCCCCCAAAAAAAACTCATTGACATTCACGCTGAGTAAAAGAGGGGGGAAAAAAGAAGAAGAAGAAGAAAGGAAATCTTGGTATAAGAGCAGAGAGAACTCGCGTGAACCGCTCATCTTCTGTGTACCATGTATGGTACAGATGACTCATTTTCACGTTTACATCGCGAGGAAAGTGCACAATCTTGGGTTTGCATGCAGTGAAACGGGGTTCACAAAAGCTGAGAAACCCACCCAAAGGTACCCAGAAGGGTACCCAGCAGGTGGAAGAGCCGGGAGTGGAACCCAGATCTGCTCATGCTCAGCTGCCTCATGGGAGAAGATGGCACGGGACCCCGCAGGCGGCCACAGGGTCACCCCAAAGGGCTGGCGGGCAGCAAGCAGCAATGTCCCGGGCAGAGTCTACGTATGGGCCACCCCCTCTGAACGAGCACTCTAGGAAGGAGAAATGAGCCTTCACACATCTTAGTGACATCAGAATTCTTTCCTCCCTGTGAGGAAAGGAAAAGATGTCCCTTTATTACAAACTGAGCCAAAGTCCCGAGGTCCTCGAGCACTATGTCTCAGCCTTTTCTTCACTCTGGTCTCCCCACTTTTGCATGTATTGTGTCTTCCCTATTAGATCGTAATCTCTATTAAATGTGTAGGCATAGAGATGGAAATATACATCTGATATTCCCCTTCAGTGTTCAAACCAGCCTCGTCCCCAACAGTTAGTAAATATTTGTTGAATGAATATTCTTATGTAAAACATATCATAGAAATAAAAGATTATAACTGATCCACCTAAATAGGGTTCAAAAAAGAGAAGCCTTTAAGCATTGATTTTGTTTTTCTGATTCCAAAATTAAACCCCCTCTTGGAATTCAGAAAGTGACAGGAGATATTGACACTGGAATATGGGGAGAGGGGGGTTGAATTAATCAGGTATCAAAACAAAAATCTGTATGTACTTAAGAGTCCCTCTGCCCCTGCCAGCTGCCTCTTACGATGAGCGATGATCCTCATAGAAACGGGGGGAAGTGTGGTTTAAAAAGGTAAATAGAAGAATTCAAAGGACACCATCAGAAAGGCATGTAGGACTTCCACATCAGAGTTCTAATTGGCCAGACAAATGTTAACAGGAAGAAGACCAAAAGCCTGCATGGCACAAGACCCTCAAACTACCCAGATGGAAATGAAATTCTGAACCATGAAAGCCAGAAAAACTGGGAAGAAAATACTGCTTCAGAGATTCCTGGTAAGATCCTTTTTTACCCATCTGGAGAGGCCACACACACAGACTGATGAGAGTGTGCCCGGGCCTTGGTAACCTTCCAACGCCCATTGCTGCCAACTGCTGTGCCCTTGGTCCTAGACCACCTGCCTGGTGTGACACAAGCCAGAGACGCCAGCTGAGCATCCCACGACCATCAAAGTTCACATTAACCAGGTGACTTCTGAGCCTGAGGAAGGAGCCAGCTCAAACATTTCACTTGGGATCATGCCAAAAAGCAGCTGTCTAAATAACAGCCCCATAACCAGCTCCAATAAGATTTCCCTCTGGATGAGAAGGGTCATTCAAGCTGCCAAGAAATAGGCTGCATGGCAGTGAGAAATACTCAGGTAAGAGACATGGACGACGTGACAAAGTATCTTTCTTCCTTAGAACTTTCAAACCTCCCTAAAACAAAGATTTAGAGAGGTCCTCTGACATAGCTACCCTCTGCCATTCTATAACTAACTCGCTTTTATGAAATAGTTAGAATAGCTATGACTATTGGTTAGTCACTATGTGCCCAGCACTGTTTTAAGTATTGAGAAATGTTAACTCATTTAATGCAAAAAAAAACAAAAAAACAAACAAACAAAAAACAAAACAAAACAGATCCTATGATGTGAGAAATGGCATCACTTCCATTTATGGATGAGCAAACTGAGGCCCTGGAAGGTTAACTTGTCCAAGATCACAGAGCTCCAGAGCCCTCACTCTTTCCCACTACATTATACCATATCTTATATTAGGATCTCAGGGAAAGCCTCTTACATTTTCACCGCACTTGCCATTATTGACGCAGACTAACCGCTCTTTCCTTTGGGAACATGCGTGTGTTCTGAGGATTTACCCAATTCAGCAAATCCAATGAAACCTTATTCAGCGTTTGCCAGGAGAAAAATCAGGGTTAGATGCAAGGACAGGCTCCACCTGGTGGTGGGACTCAGGGCTGTCCTCACTGCAGCTCATGCGGGACATGGCTTGGGACACTACAGAATCATGGAAAGTGGAATGGCCCGTGCAGTGAGCAAGAAGTTAGATGCCCTTGCATCCCCGACCCACTCTCGCTCCTCCTTATTTAGTCCCTGATTTTATTTCCAGATCGTGTCCTCATATCTGGTTAGCATGATGAGTTATGCCTCTGGCTTCCTACCAACTCTCCTCTCCCAAGTCTCTCATGGACATGACTCAAGCCAGCTGTGCTCTGGGCTATATTTCCCTAGATCTTCTCCCTGTGAGATTCAATTGTCCTTGCCCTCTTACCTTCACAGAGAGTGGTCAAGACTTGTGGGTGGGCATCAGGGAAAGGGACCCAGGAAGCCAGTTTGAAGTCCAGCCTTTGAGCTTTTCAGGAGGCCAAGACAACACTGTGACTCGCATGTTGAAGCCAGCTCCCCCAGGCCATGAGTTCCACATGGGGATTTTGACCAACCCCTGTAGGAATCAATAGTGTGCTACTGTCTGGCCATGTCCTCCACACAAGTCTGCCTCGAAACCAGTAGTGGTGAAGAGTGACTGCTTGGGGATTATGGTTTTTAGGATCCCACACCCACGTCTACCTCTATCATGGAGATGTCTTAGAGACATAAGGATCAGTGAACCATGGTCCTTCTCTACCATTAAGGAACTTACAATCTAGAGGGGATATAGACTTAAATGTGAGTAGTCAAATATAAGTAGACAGGGAACACAGTCTACCTGGGAACACAGGGGAGGGCATGGTGGATTTCAGCTAAAGAAATCAGAAGAAGCAATCAGGATTAACAGGATTTTGAAGGCAAGGAAGGGAAACACAGGCCAGGTCAAGGGCACAACACAAGTGGAGACTATGAAGCATGAAAAGCATAATAGGGTTTGGAGATTATCAGTGATTGAAGCATTGGGTGTAGGAGAAGCTCAATGAGAGAAGAAAGTGACCCCAGCCCATAGAAAACCTTAAATGTCATATTAAAGGACTTGGTCTTTGCCCTTTGACAAATAAGCAGACATGATAGGTTTTAAGTATGTATTCTCTGAAGACTTTTTACCTACTTCTCCCTTGAACTTGGGACTAGCAAATCTAGCTGCATAGACTTGACACATCCTCACTTGTAATTCCCACACACATCTCAGACCGAATATGTCCAGACCAAACTCGATCTTCTCCCCACATCTGCTCTTCCTGTGGCCTTCCCCCAGTTTCCTCCTTCTAGACCCAAAAATCTAGGTTGTACGCCTTTGTTTCTCTCACACCCCAATAGCCAACCCATCAGCAAATTCTAATAGTTCGACCCTGAACACGTATACAGAATTCCACCACTTCCTACCACCATCCCCACAGCCACCACCTCGATCCTGCCACCATGTTCTATTACCTGAGTGGTCACAGTCTCCACCCAGCATCCAGAGTGGTCCTCGGAAAATGTAGGTCAGATCAGGTCAGTCACTCTGCTCAAAGCCAGTAGGAGTTTCCCTCTCCTGTGGAACAGAGGCCAAAGATCTTACACTGACCTCTATGTCCTATATGACCTGCCCTTGCCCCCATCTCTGAGCTCTTCTACTGCCCCTTCCCTTTGCATCACCCTCAGCATCCTGACTTCTCAACTGTTACTCATACACCAAGCATGCTCTACGTCAGGACCATTACACTTGGCATTTTCTCGGCCAATATATCAAAGACTCCTTATAAGGCGGAGGCAGAGAGAGAGAGAGATTTGACAGAGAAGAGAAGACCATGCAATAATGGAAGCAAGGCTGGAGCAATGTGGCCACAAGCCAAGGAAAGTGGGCTGTCCCCAGAACCTGGAAGAGACAAGGAACAGAGTCTCCCTAGAGCCTCCAGAAGGAACCAGCCCTGCTAACATTTTATTTTAGCCCCCTAAGACTCAGCAGGCTTCTGCTTCCAGAACTGTAAGATAATAGATTTGTATTGGTTCAAGCCACTAGGTTTGTGATCATTTTTTTACAGCGGCAACAGGAAACATACCACCAGGGAGCCACAAATGTCTGTCACAAGTAGAAAGGACACTGGACAAGGATTACAGGATCTACAAGAATCCTTTTACTCTTAAAATTCTAAAAACCTAAAGGAGCTTTAAAAAAAAAATCTTATGACCTCTCCTGCTTCTGGCTCCTTCCATGGCAAGATGGTAAAGGCAGAGGCCAGCTCTGTGCCAATTCCTGTCTACTCAGCTGGGCTGCTTTTGTAGCAGCAACTTTAGCAAACACTATTTCCAGACCTGACATAGAGAAATCGTCTTATTTTTTTAAGAGCATTAGCTTTCCTAGCTTTTTCTTTCTTTCTTTTTTCCCTGTTGGGAGGAAGAGAAAGAAAAGACTTCATGCCCCGAAGTAGAAATAATTACCTTCAGGACTTCAAGACCGCATTCCCACTGCTTATGCCATCCTGATCAAAGTCAGTCATAAATGAAGCACAAACGGTAGCCTTCTATTCACTATTTCTTTAAATAATCCTTCTGCCTCTCCCCTTTGAGGAAAAACATTTAAAAACTGAAGACTAGTATTACCCATAATGATAATGTTTCACATTTATATTCTCAAAGAGCATTAGCATCATTAGGCAGTTAATGCATAGGACACTTCTCGCAGCGAGGCAGGTCAGGACTGTCATTTCCTCTTAGCGACAGGGCTCTGGAGTCCGTGAGATTCAGCACTCACTCGTCCAGTGTCATCCATCAGTCACAGAGCCAGCGCGGGAAACCGGGTCAACAGAATCTCACATCTCTCCGACATGTGTAGAACCATGAGTGGCCAACAGCCTCCAGAAAAGATTGTGTTTTCAAGAAAAGGAAACAAACAAACAAACCGGTTTCTCAATTAGGAACAGGATTCAAGTCGTGTGTTCCTATCCTTTAGGGGAGGTAAGAATAATAAACACGGCACAGACGACAATATGAAAAAGCCAGGGCTGTGCTTTGTGGCGCAGACGGTAAGAGCCGTGGGAATTCAGAGAAAGGAGGCGTGACTGTGCAGGTGTGCCTACGCAGCGCTTTCTTTTCCCACAATTCACACCAGCTAGAATGCTCAGAGCTCAGAGAGGTGCTCTGTATTTTCACTACGGGGCACATATATGTCCCGCCTAAGGGCAAAGCAGCAACTACATGTGCAGCAGAAAAGGAAGCATGAGACATGAGTCTACTGACCTCTTGGCTCCTCTCTTAGAGCGACTGACCTGGATTTCAGAAATCTCTCATAGCTTAGTGATGGCATTCCCACAAGATTCATGTGATCCTGCCCGGATGCCTGCTCTGAAGAGACAGGACAGAGACGTACTTTAGCACTTGACAGGTCTTAGCATTCGCTGAAATGAGCCAGTTTTTCCCCCAACCAAAAAAAAAAACAAAACAACAACAAAAAAAAGTGAGAGACTCAGGAAGTTTTTGTTTTGCCAAGTTAAGGCATTTTTTAAATTTTTTTAACGTTTTTTATTTATTTTTGAGACAGAGAGAGACAGAGCATGAATGGGGGAGGGGCAGAGAGAGAGGGAGACACAGAATCAGAAGCAGGCTCCAGGCTCTGAGCCATCAGCCCAGAGCCCGACTCGGGGCTCGAACTCACGGACCGCGACATCGTGACCCGAGCTGAAGTTGGACGCTTAACCGACTGAGCCACCCAGGCGCCCCAGAGCATTTTTTAAAATGCCAGAGTCCCTTACCATTATTTTAAAAAAGAAATGGCATTTCAATGTCAAATAATAGAGAAGGACCCGATCTCAGAAATCTAAGAGAATTCATGTTAGCTCTATGAAAAATCACTGCTTCTTTTTCTCTTTTCACTGAAGAAGGGCTAAAACTGCAACGCTCTGGCCACAGCAAACACAGACCGGTGTTTGGGAATCTCTGTGTCAAAGGCTCCTACGTCCTTGACAGTTCTTGGTTTAGAGATCTCATTTGCCATTGCGCCATCTGTATGCAAATTCAAGGAAAGCCACGCATTATATGTATTTTGCTTCTTGAAGCCACAGTGACAGGTGATGGGTGCCTGCAGAGGGTAGCCACTGAGCAAACACTTTCTTTTCTATTCTTTTTTGAAGTATAGTTGAAGGAACACTTTCATCCATCTACCTGGCCACTCATTCATTCCTTCATTCAACATTTATGGAGTACCTACTGAATGCCAGGGACTATTTTAGGAAACACATGGGAAAGCAACTGAGGAATTTTCAAGGCTTACTGACGCATAAATCATGAAACAAGGAGGCAAAGTTGCAAAATGCCCAAATGCCACAAAAGCAGCGCAGAGATGAGCAGATTCAGAGATGAGGGGGTTCGGGACCCAGGAAAGGAGGGGTCGTGCAACACCCACCAAAACTCCATTCTCATTGTGCACACCCTGGTAACGACGCTGACAGCAGGCGTATCTTCAGATAAGGCAGACAATGATACATCCCACTGTTCTAATTCTGGAACTGCTATGCTGCCTCATTAATATGTGAAAATGTGTTAAAAAGCTGCTGATAAACAGCTGCACAGAGGCAGAAATAGTGGCTCCCATCACATTTGCAAGCTTTATTGGCTTTCAAACATGGCATGAGAAGCGAAGCTTTGCCTGCATGTATAAACTGGGTAATTTGCTGTAATACTCCACTTTATTGGTAGACGTTTTGCCATATCATGTCTCCCCAACCACAGTTTCAGGACCCTTCTGATTTACACAGCTCTGTTAACTGCCTCTTTCTTAGACAGAACTGTCATACCGACCAGCATAGTTGTTTTAACATTCCAATTTATCAATAAAACGGAAGATTGACTAGCTTCCATGCATTGCACAATTTCTAATAACAGAATTTCTATTCACTCGAAGAGCATTTGATTAAGGAATTAGATGCAAGTTATATATAAATCAGTGCGAGCTTTGAGTCAGCTGAGGCCACGGAAAGTGCATTTCTCAGGCGGGAGGAGTAAAATTTTGTCCCAGCCCAGAAGCAGACCATGAGTTAGCAAAGAGGCTCGTCTGAAATGCTACAGCCAGAGTGGATTTTCCTTTCTCACCACGCTGCTCCCCAAGGCCGGGGCTAAAGCTCCAGTTTGCCTTACCTGGGGATGTCTCTGTCCTGTATTTCTCTAGCTACACTTCCCGCTGGAGGAGAAGTCCCCAGTCAAGCTGACTTCCAATTACCTCCTCTCTCCCCCCCACCCCTCCCCTTTCACATGACCGATTGATGGCCTCTTCAGGTGCTTCCTGAATGCACCCATAACAGGGGACAGCCACATGGAGCTCGCTGAATTGATTTCCACCGTGTCCCCATTTGGGCCAGGCCCATACAGGTGATTTCCATCACTGACCTCCCCTCAGCCTCCCCCATCCCACAGAGGAATTTCAGTCTGTTGGGGCACCTTCTCTTCTGGATAAATATTACACCGCCAGCTGGCAGATGCTCTTTTCCTTCTGGGTTGGGGATTATGCATTTGTGTCATTTTTATATTGTGTTTGTTTTCTTGGCAAATGGCTTACTTCTCATTATTGGGTGGCATGGTGGGGAGAGGAAGGATATAACTCTAGGGGCGTGTTCTGCTTGATAAAAGGCGGGTAATAAAAAGGTGGCTTTTTTTTTTTTTTAACGCACAGAGTGCCAAACTATATAATTTAACTAAACACGAAGAGCCTTGGATCCTGCAATTATCCAAGCAATATCCAAACAGTGCTTAGAACAGGGCGACTTAGGGGATTTTTCTTAGGGTGCCTGGATGGCTCAGTCGGTTAAGCGTCCGACTTCGGCTCAGAGCATGATCTCACAGTCCATGAGTTTGAGCCCCGCGTCAGACTCTGTGCGGACAGCTCAGAGCCTGCTTCAGATTCTGTGTCTGCCCCTCCCCTGCTCGTGCTCTCTCTCTGTCTCAAAAATAAATAAAAACATTAAGATAAATTTTAAAGAAATGGGATTTTCTTTTTTAGAAGAATTTAGATGATTCGCTTGGCACATTCATCTCCTTCCCCCTAGCTCCCCTGGACCCCATCTGCACCCCCCGGAAGAGTGCAAAAACAGGCTCTAGGGCAGAGTGTCCCCCCCACCCCATCTAGAAAATGGGAACGCTTCCTGGCAATGCCAAGAGTAGGGAACCTTAGAATTGCAGATACGGGAGGATTAAGTTAAAGCCCAGGGTATGAAATCTGACCTAATTAAGACACTGCTGGGGCAAAGCATTGCAACAGCAATTATACCGGTTGTAAAGGGGTGAAGTACCTTTTAAAACCAAGACATTCTTCTGCCAAAATTAGGCACCCCTGAGGGTCAAATGAAGAGTCGTAAATGCAGGACATCCCTTCCCTTGACCTCAAACGGGGGCACCTTTCTTCCATCAGCTGCCACAGAGGCTGCCTGCGTGGGGGGTCTCTGCAAGGGGCCCCGGGCTCCTCCTTCCAAACATCTATCATCTCTCCTGTAGACAGTTTCCCAAAAGCTGCGGCGATCCTCTCATTTGGCCTCCCTTACAAAGCCATTCATTCATTCACAGATTTTTTTTTCACATTTATTATATACCAAGAGCTGTCCCAGCTTCTAAAGATGCAGAAATGGATCAAATTCTAACAATAAGATGACCCCATATGGCAACCTCTAGGCCAGACATAATTTGTGGGCATTTCCTTACAAACAGTTCTGAGGTTCTCGTGACGAGAAACGATTCATTCAGGTCTATTTTGAATTTTGAGGCTGTATTAGGTACCGGCATTGTGCAAGGTGCTGGACATACAAAGATGGGTAAGTTACATCACCCTGTCCCTGAAAAGTCACAAGTCTAACGGACAAAACAGACATACGCATAAACACTCAAGATAATGAGTAATATTCCTCAGCTGCACATGGGAAACAGAAGAAGAGAGTTTTACCCTGGCTGAGACAGCACTGGAAGGCTGGGAATGAGGGTCAGTGGTCCTGTTTGGGTTTGCAGAACAGGTGCAACCACCTTAAACTAGGTGAACAAGAGGTAAGAGCCTTGGCTCTGGGGCCAGAGTACATAGGTTCAAATCCCAGCTCCTCCACTTACTGTGTGATCTTGAGGAAGTTACTAAACTCTCTGTGCCTTTATTTCCTCTTCTGGGCAGTGAGACTAATAAATCCACCTCGATGAGTTGTTTTAAAGATTAAAGAAGAGGCACCTACCACAATGCTTTCCCAGCTCCATCACTGACTGTGTGACGTTATACAAATTACTTGAACTCTGTGCTCAGTTTCTTCAGAACACCCACTTCGTTGTTAAGAGAATTTAATGACAGGGGCGCCAGGGTGGCTCAGTCGGTTGAGCGTCCGACTTCGGCTCAGGTCATGATCTCACAGCTTGTGTGTTCAAGCCCCGCGTCAGGCTCTGTGCTGACAGCTCGGAGCCTGGAGCCTGCTTCGGATTCTGTGCCTCCCTCTCTCTCTGCCCCAACCCACTCGCATTCTGTCTCTGTCTCTCTCAAAAATAAATAAACATTAAAAAATTAAAAAAAAAGAATTTAATGACGAACACATGTAAACTTACACTCTTGTATCAATACTTAGCACATAATACTATTGTTATTATTGTTGTCAATGCTTTTATTACTACACACACACACACACACACACACACACACACACACACACACACACACATGCAGGGCGCCTGGGTGGCTCAGTCTGTTGAGCTACTGACTCTTGATTTCTGCTCAGGTCATGATCCCAGGGTGGGGATTGAGCCTGCTTGGGATTCTCTCTCTCTTTTTCCCTCTTCCCCTCCCCCCTCATGCATGCTCTCTCTCTTTAAAGAAAACAAAACAAACAAACAAAAAACTAAAATGAACAAAAATAAACCCCACACCCTCACTGCGACAATAAAAAGCTTTGCATTTTAAATTGTGTTTTCATATTCAAAGGAAAAGCTCATCAGCCTGAAAATCAGAACTTTAACTAAGGGGATTTGGGAAAATTGATTAACCTCTCTGGACCATGGTCTTTTCATGGATAAAGTTACCCCCTCCAGAACCTTCCCAACCGCCTCCTTCCAGGTAGGCAGAACCAGGGTGTAATACATCAATAGCACCTGGGACAACTCTGTGCGCTCTGAGAGCTAGCACGTCACTTTCATTTCTCTATCCCATGGAAGGTCCTAAAAAATGTTTGTTGAATGAGTGGATCCAAGTTTTTGACTGACAAGTTTGGGGACACTGAGAAATTCAATTAACTTACTTCAGGTCACCAGTTCAGCTACTGGGGTGGGAACCTAGAATGAAAATCTTCTTAATCTTCTTCCCTGAGACTACAAAGTCAGCCTCTACAGGGTGTTAAATTGGGAGTGATTGTTTTCTTTGCAAATAATTCTTTATGTTAGGGGCCTCACATCCACTGCTTTTAAATTGCAAACTACTCTAGTGCATTTAAAAACCGATTTAGCAAGTGTCAATGTATCTCAGGTTGTCGGCAATGTACCTGTTAGACAAGCTCCTTCAATTGGATCCTGACTCAAGATATTAACTGATGTGCGTTATTGGGATGGCTAACACCATCTGTGGCGGGAGGGGTGGGGGCAGTTGTGGCTGTCTGCAAAGAGAAGAAGCTGAAAACTAACATGAAGTCATGACTATGGGGCTTCGATTTGTTCCTTAATTCAAGGTATTTATTTAACTATCCCAAAAGTGGCAATAAAATCTTGAAGCCCAAAACTCAAAATTATTTCTGCTCCAGGACAATGAGATCTCCTTGGGACCCTAAATCATGATTGTAGAACGCAAGGACAGTGGAAAATCAAAACAAAAAACACTTGGTGATCATCTTTTACACTCCAAAAAGGGCCCCTGGTACGCAGAGACAAGTTTTCAAAGTCAAGACCTTTGATTTCCAAGAACCCGGTAGGCAGGAAAGCAAGAAAGTATCTAAACTTTCCTAGCCAAGTGTTCGGAGTTAATGACATATGATCTGTTACATCCTGTTCTAGTACAGTGAGACTCCATGGATATCTACATAGTGTCAGCCACTTGGATGACGCTTAATGAAGAGGCTTCTAAGTAATCCTCTCTTGAGAGTAAGCAGTAATTGTGAAGAAGAGGAAATGTAAGGCAGAGGTGGAACTTAGGTGAAGAGATACACTCAGAAGCCATCTTCACGCGATGGCCACCCCATGTGTGCACACACACAAAATCACACACAGGCCCCACCTCGCACGCCGCCCTTCAGAAAGCGCCACTGTGATAGTCAGTCTTTTCCTGCCTCAGAATCGTGCAAAGGGCAGGAAGCAACAGGGGATTCTGGGGCAGTCTGGCAGGTCAGAATCAGATTCTCTCTCTTTCGATGCCATTGCTCCACGGCACTTGTGATCACAGTGCACTGTTACTCTTGTTCCCTCAGACTTCCCGCACACCCACACCTCGATGCCGCTCTAAACTTTGACCAACACACTTACTATTGTATACGCGAGCAGTGAATTTAACTTTGATCTTAGCCTACGAGAGGTGGTGCAATTTGAACATATTACGTATTAGCCCCCAAGCTCTATAAATAGATGAAACCCCTATATTATTAAGGGGTATCGAGGTACTAAGCTCCTCAAACATGGTTTTTAATGTTTATTTATTTATTTTGAGAGAGAGAGAGAGAGCACGAGCGGGGGAGAGGCAGAGAGAGAATCCCAAGCAGGCTCCGAGATGTCAGCACCCAGCCTGACGCAGGGCTCAACCCCCATGAACCGTGAGATCATGACCTGAGCTGAAATCAAGAGTCAGGCGCTCAACCGACTGAGCCACCCAGGTGCCCCCGAACACATTTTTAAGTCTAAAAGTTCTTATGTTATGTAGTAAATGCTGTGTCTGTATGTCTGTCTCCCTCACTAGACTAAGAGTATTTTAACTGTCGAGGCTGTCATGCTGGGAACGCAGAACAGTGCCTGAAACGTCATTCATTCAATTACTGTTTGATGAATGACTGAACAAATGAATGTACGTATGGCCAGGGGCAATGTGGCTTCAAGCCCAGATTCTGAGGGCTGGATTCAGACTACCTGGACTCTAACCCCAGCTCCCTCCTTACTAGCTGTGTGCCTTTGGACAAATCGCTTAATCTCTCTGGAGTTTTCTATAAAATGTCGCATAATACTGGGCACTTCACGGACTGCATTTCACGGTACCCGATGCAAAGTAAACAGTCAAGAAGTATTATTGCTATTAGTGAAGTTCGGAATGTCTGGCCATTGTAGCTACCAGGAGACTCCAAACATTTAGGTAGTTTCACCCCCAATTCTAATCAAGAAAACCCCATTTTGTGAACCTTCATTTCACAAGCTGAGGCAGGATTTAATGGCCTTCCAGAATGCGAAAGAACTCTGGGCACAGGTGGCGGCAAGCAGCTGTTCTCCATTTCCACTGAGGACCGGCTGAGAGTCTTAAAGAGCCACATGAGTGATTTGGGTATAAAGTATTAGGAATAACTTCCTAATGTTGAGGGTGTGAAAGTCTGGGCTGCCGAGGAATCCCCCTCTCTTGAGATTCTTTAAAAATTGGATACTTAATCGGCTCTAAGGCGGATCAAGACCAGGACAACGCCTCACGTTCAAGTAACAGGCAGTTTGTACAGGTCAGTCAAGTTATGCTGCCGTTGACCTAGTTCCAGCGAAGAGCTGTTACCCAGAGATGCGTACAGAAAGGACGAAAGCATGGGAAGCAGATTCCTCTACTTAGTGAGGTTGTAAGAGAACATTTCACTATGCTGTTAACCCTCATTCAAAATAACTTTACATCTCATAAAGAAACCATTTCTGGAGGACCTGAATGGGCAGTGGCTGATTCAGGCGCTCACGGGAAGCCGGCAGCGTTGGGGACCACATTTGGCTGCAACCTCAGGTAAGTGGCCAGCACCCTGTGGCGTGCAGATCGTGATCTGTGCAATTTCCAGCTTCAGCTGGCAAACAGAAGAGGCGAACATCACTTCCATTCCACTCTCTGGGAAGGGGTGGGAAGAAAGTATCAGAGAAACCCCAGAGAGCGCTCAGACCCAAATTACACCCCTATTGTTCTTTTCAAGCCGAAGACTGTTTTGCATATTTCCTCTTGGGAAGAAAATATTCCGATTTTTGTGGAGAGGTGGAGGCGGTCTCTTGCCCTTCCTCTTGGTTGCCCAGAGGAAGAGACCAAAGAGGAAAAAAAAAAAAAAAAAAAAGATTTCTAGGGGGGAAGGAAAGCTCGAGGAGGCTTTGATCCTGCACAACCTGAAGCTTGAGTTAAGGCTGACAGGGGAGTAGATGCAGGTGACTGAGGAAGCCCGGCTGGTCTGCAGTTTTATAGGCATGTAAGGGGATTAGACAGAAGGGCTGGAATGGTGATATGTGATAAAGACACTTAAATGGGAATTTAACGGTTTGTTCTCTTCCAAATTACTGAACATTAAGTTTAAATGTTTTCATATAAATATTAAATTATATGTATATTGCAGGATCGCAAATTTGCACATCACCGCTCAGTTTTTTAAGGAAAACGTAGCATCTTTGTTCCCTGTAAGTATTCTTTGTCCGAGCCTACACCCCATTGAAGAACAGGGGAGGAAACACACTTGCAGGTTGATGTCTCAGGCTCTTCCCTTTGAAATAGTGTCTGTGGGTAAAGCTTTCCCTTAGAGAATTCTGCTTACTCTCTCTCTCCGCCATGGCTCATGGTGACGGGAAGGCAGGCCTGTGGCTGATACAGTGGGCCCTCTTCTCTGCAGGTGTCTGGCTGGGGCACAGCCGGCCCCCTGTGGCCTTCAGGGACACCGAGCCATCCTTCCCTGCTGGGGTCCACGGGCACCAGGCTGCAGGGCGCTAGAAGCTCTGCCTCAGACCTTGACCGTCCCTGAGGCCAAACTGTTAGGACTCTCAAGTCATGTGGGACAAGTTGCTAGGCCAGAGCCAGCTTCCCCTCAGACCCTGCAGCCTCTCCCAAGCTACAGATAAGGAAGAGGCCACAAGCCCCAAGCTCTCAGGCTCCCCAGCCCTGGAGGCATCTTTTTTTTTTTTTTTAATGCCTTTATTTTGAGAAAGAGACAGTGTGAGTGGGGGGAGGGGCAGAAGGAGAGGGAGACACAGAATCTGAAACAGGCTCAGGCTCTGAGCTGTCAGCACAGAGCCCCACCTGGGGCTCGAACCCACAAACTGTGAGATCATGACCTGAGCTGAAGTTGGACGCTTAACCGACTGAGCCTCGCAGGTGCCCCCTAGCAGCAGATTTCTATCACAACCTGCTCTGGTCCCCAAAGCTTCCACCTTCTAAAGAAGGAAACAAATACTTTCCTCTTACAGCTGCACTTGCTTTGTTTCACCAAAACTGGTTTCCGCCAGCTGAAGCTGTAAAAGAATCATGACCTTCAGCAACCTCCCCACCATCACCACGAGTAAAAAGAGCTGATAAACAACCAAGAACTCTGAGTGACCCCGGTTCATCAGACCTCACTGGACCCAGCTGAGGGCTCTTTCCTGCCCAAGGAACAACAGGACTTGGTTTAACCAACCATGTACAGACTAATGGATGCACCTGACTTTGCAGAGCACAAGCTTTCAATCATGAATTAGCAAACATAGCATGACGGCCTCCCTTTCTAGTGCATAAAACCCCTTGACTTACCCTCGGAAAAGTAGTCCCTTGCTGGGTATCCCTCTGCCCAGGAAGTAACTCAGCTCAGTGCTTGCTCTGTTGATGCTTTACTCCTGGCTTTCCATGAATAACTCCAACGGGAGGAGGAAGTGAGCACACCAGCATCTGCTGTCTCTGCCTTCCTCTTCAGCCCTCACTCTCCTCCTCTCAAGAGCTTCTTTTTATGGGGTAGGACTTCCCTTAAGCCCTTGTTCCCAGGGGCACTAAGCCACAGGATCTGGCATTGGTGGCAGATAGGTGCATGAAGAAAAACTCAGTAATAAGGACACTGAATGAAAAGTAGTTTTAAGTTCCTGTTCCATTACCTATATCATGAATGAAAAACTGACCATTTAGGGGCACCCGGGTGGCTCAGTCGGTTAAGTGTCCAAGTTCAGCTCAGGTCATGATCTCACGGTTTGTGAGTTTGAGCCCTGAATCGGGCTCTGTGCTGACAGCTCAGAGCCTGGAGCCTGCTTCGGATTCTGTGTCTCCCTCTCTCTGCCCCTTCTCTGTTCGTGCTCTGTCTCTCTCCCAAAAATAAACATTAAAAAAATATATTAAATGACAGTTTAACTTGGTAGGCGACAGGACAGTCTAGATTTTACTTATTATATTATTTACCAATAATTTTTTAAACCACACTTATAGAGTGCTTGGTTTGTTCCAGATACTTTTTTTTTTTTTTAACGTTTTATTTATTTTTGAGACAGAGAGAGACAGAGCATGAACAGGGGAGGGGCAGAGAGAGAGGAAGACACAGAATCCGAAGCAGGCTCCAGGCTCCGAGCTGTCAGCACAGAGCCCGACGCGGGGCTCGAACTCACGGACCGTGAGATCATGACCGGAGCCGAAGTCGGACGCTTAACTGACTGAGCCACCCAGGCGCCCCTCAGGTACTTTTCTAAGACTTTGGTTCTCATTCTTGCATGTCCCTATGTGGTAGCTACTATCGTAATTCTCATCCTCATTTTATAGTTGAGGGAACTGAAGCACCAGTCAGTGAAATAACCTTGCCCAAGTTTACAAGGTTGAGATGCCTTGAGATCCGAGTCTGGGTCCTGTGAAACTCACACACGACTGCCATAGTACCGCCACTGGGTGTCAGCACACCAGAGGGAAGGAGCAGCAGTCTTTTAGGGGAAGTAAGGAAACAGCATTGACTGAGGGCCTTCTCAGTCTAGAAAACACTTATGCAGACATTTCCTAATTTAATCTGAGAGATGAATAAACTTTTTAGAGAACAGAGTATGCAATATTTAGTTAGTGGAGTGACTGATTTGCATCAGAGGCGCTTTTGTCCATATTTTTTCAATTGAAAAAATAACACTAGACTTGGAAGTTAAGAGGCTCAGTCCCCAGATTCTTTGTTAACAAAGGGCTCTTTCCAGCTATACGCACCTTATCACACAAGGAAACCATTATTAGAAGCACTTCAGGGATGAATGTGCTCTGGATGCTCTCTCCCTCTGCAAAAATCAGCCAGAGACAAGCATTTGCTATAAAATGATCTGGTTTAATCGCTATCAACATCAGAACTGTACTGCATTAGAGTACAAAACCTGTATGTACAATTACACATACAAAAAACGTTCTTTGTGAGGAGCAATTTTCAGCAAATCTGACAAACAGCAAGAGTCATTCCTATTTTGGGTTTGAAAAGAGAACTGGAAGCTTCCAAGATGTTCCCCGCCTCCCTCTGGCTCCCGTGACCCTGCGAACATCAATCCGCAGAGGCCCGAGGTAGGAAGGGCGGGGTTAACACTATCAGGCACGCATTCTCCTCTCTCAGGGAAGGGGTGCATTTTTAGGAAACATCCCCCATCATTTATTATACTGATGTTCCATCCATCTGCATCACTAGGTTCAGCGGTTACCATGACAATATGATGCCTATAGCAATCTAACTTGATAGCCAGATGCCAGAATGTGAAAAAATAGGACCAGCTAAGAAAGTGAGAGAAATATAATTAATCTGAAGCACATAAAAATGTGCACAAAACTAGGACCAAGAGGGAAACTGCTGAAATGTCACTGTGGAGGGAATTATGACAGGAAGCAATAATCAAGTTTCAGTATAAAAGCTCTGCTAACTAGAGGCACGAATTGGTCCATAACTAAGACTGAGGAACCAAAGTTAGTTGTGAATATTGTTCTGAGAGCCTCCCCCAAATAATTTCCTGTCTCAGAGCCCAGTGGGTTCTCATTGATTCCAGCCAAGGGGTTCTTAAGCTTGACTTTCCTGAAGATCTGAAGCCACCATCTTGAATCTCCCCCATGGCATTCTGCTCACCTCCGGTCTGCTATTCTACCCGACTACTCTCCATCATTCTGAAGCCAATGTTAAGAGACTGGACTGAGCTGTGTCCTAGAAGACCCTGTCCTCTTGCCTTCTTCGTGACAGGGGAGGCAACAGGCCAGCACAACCCTCTTGGGGACCCCAATATGGCAGAGGGGCTGGAGATCAAGGAAGGAGACCAGTTTGGAACGGGTGTGGTTTTCATCACGGCTGGGTTGGATAGCGGCGCTGGGCTAGGCGATTCGGCCGATTCAAGCTAGTAGCCATGGAGAGCTGGAAAAGAATAAAGGTCACATGAGATTATAGCCCCAAGCAGGACTCCATCCAGGGCTGGCTAGCAGGACTGAGCTAGAGGATCCTGAACACGCGAGGTGTATGTGGCTTCCTTTTGTGATAATCTAATTAGTTACTTTCACCCAATACCTCTCGGATGTGGCAGAAGAAATTCAATTTTATGAAGGGGGGGAGGCCAACTCGGCACATTAGAGGATGGGTCTGCCCCAGGTCCCTGAAGAGCAGGAAGTTTAGCTTCTCTCAAAGGTTGCAATGATCCCCTCACCCCCCGGTTGGAGTAATGGTATTTCCATACCACTGGTACCAACACCAATGTGTCTCTCAAAGTCTCAAGACCTGTGAAAGGTCAAGAGTCGTATTACTAATAATGACACTGATTGACCATTTTCTGTGTGCGGTCCTTCACATGCATGCTCCTATTTAATCTTCATACCTACCCTGCAAGGTAGCTACTACCAACCCCACTTTATAGATGCAGAAACTGAGGCTTACAGAGGGCAAGTAAGGCATTGCTCAAGAACTCACACATGGTAAGTGGCAAACTAGGATTATAAACCTGGATCACCTTCATCCAAAATTTGTGCTCCTAACCTGTCTCCTTCGGAGCTTCCTTACCTGGGGGACCTGAGATGGGTTGTAGAGAGGAACACCTCCTTTCAAAGGGGGTGGGGGGAGCAGAACACCAGGGTTGTAGAAAAACTCAGAGGAAACACCCTGTGATGGAAATCAATAGAAAATCCTATCAATCACCATTTCTGATTCCAGAAAATCAAGGGCTTCCCTGCACATCAACTTTGGTCAAGAGATGCAGATAGAAAGGGATTCTTGCTAGAACTCAGGTAATTCAAGCAAACAGCCATCACCCACATGGGCACAGCCAACCCTGGATGTAATGTCATATTCTCTGAGAGGCCTAAAATACTACAAGAGTGCTCTAACCCAACCACAGGAAATAAAAATGTTTTCCTGGCAATTAGCGTGAAATTTGTACCGTGTGCAAGATTTATCAAGAATTTACAGCCCTCATTAAAAAAAAAAAAAAAAAAGCAGGGGGTGGGGGAGCACCTGGGTGGCTCAGTCAGTTAACCATCCAACTTCAGCTCAGGTCATGATCTTGTGGTTCGTGGGTTTGAGCCCCGCATCGGGCTCTGTGCTGACAGCTCAGAGCCTGGATCCTGCTTTGGATTCTGTGTCTCCCTCTTTCTCTTCCCCTCCCTTGCTCGTGTTCAGCCTCTCTCTCTCTCTCAAAAATAAACATTAAAAAAAAAGAATTGTGTACAGCCCTTGCCAAAGACACTAATGAGCTCTGGGGAAGGGAAAGAGGCAGTTCTCTAGATCTCACCTGAGGAAGTTGATATGGGAAGTTGATATTGTGTCCCCTTGAAACTTCGTGTGTTGAAATTCTAACCCTCCCAGTACTTCAGAATGTATTTGGAAGCACTGTCTTTTTTTTTTTTTTTTAGATTTATTTGTTTACTTTGAGAGAGACAGAGTCCAAGTGCAGGAGGGGCAGAGAGAGAAAATCCCAAGCAGACTCCACGTGTCAACACAGAGCCCCCAACAAGGGGCTCAAACCCACAAAACTATGAGATCGTGACCTGAGCCGAAATCAAGAATCAGACGCTTAGCTGACTGAGCTACCCAGATGCCCCTGAGGTAGTGTCTTTAAAGAGGTGATTAAGGGAGTGCCTGGCTGGCTCAGGTGGTAGATTATCTGACTCTTGATCTTGGGGTTGTGGGTTCAAGCCCCACCATGGGTGTAGAGATTATTTAAAAATAAAACCTTTAAAGGGGACCTGGGTGGCTCATTGGTTAAGCGTCTAACCTTCAGGTCATGATCTCATGGCTCGCAAGTTCGAGCCTTGCATCAGGCTCTGTGCTGACAGCTCAGAGCCTGGAGCCTGTTTCTGATTCTGTGTCTCCCTCTCTCTCTGCCCCTCCCCCACTCACACTCTGTCTCTCTCTCTCAAAAATAAATAAACATTAACTTTTTTTTTTTTTAATAAATAAAACCTTTAAAGGGGCACCTGGGTGGCTCAGTCGGTTAAGTGTCTGCCTTCAGCTCAGGTCATGATCTCACAGTTCATGGGTTCGTGGGTTCGTGGGTTCGCGGAGCCTGCTAAGGATTCTGTGTGTCTGCCTCGCTCTCTGCCCCTCCCCCACTCATGCTCTGTGTCTGTCTCAAAAATAAAGAAACATTAAAAAAATTCTAATAAAACCTTTAAAAAATTAAAAATAAAATTAAAAAATAGGTGATTAAGGTAAGATGAGGTCATTAGGGTGGGCCCTGAGTCAGTATGACGGGTGTCCTTATAAGAAGGGAAAATCTGGACACCAACACACACAGAAGAGCCACCATGTGACACCACTGCCATCTAACAAGCCGACGAAAGAGGTCTCCGGAGAAACCACCTCTGCCCACACCTCCATCTCAGACTTGCAGCCTCCAGAACCGTGAGGAAGTAACTGTTTAAGCTGCTCAGTCCGGGACATTTGTTACGGTGGCCCTAGCAAACTGGTGCAGAAGCTCTCTCTGATTCCCCGAGTCAGACCCTCACAAGATGGCGCCTCCAGCCCACCCCGAGTGTGCAGTCCTCACACAGGCATCTGGTGGGGCCCCAGGCTCCGGCCCCAAGACGGCTCACCTCAGGCCCAGACAAGCCTCCACTGCCTGTGCCCTCGGCCGCTCCCTCACCGGACGCGGGTCCTTGCACTCCGCCCTCGCCTAGAAGACAACGAGTGGGGGCTGTGTCCACTGCCCAGGGCTGAGGAGTCCCACTCCCAGAGGCACCCCCAATGGCCAAGGAGCGCAGAGAGCCCACAGACAGCCCAGAGGGCATGCGGTTGGCGGTACCTGTGGCCCCAGAGAAGGGGCCTCCTGGCAGAGACTGGGGCTCTGGGAGAGATGTCAGTGAGAGGCCGGGCCCGGCCTGAGGGGGAGAAGATTCTCCGGAGGTCTCCTGCTTAGTGGAGAAAGAAAGGCAGTGTTGGTGATGCCAGTGGTTAACAAATTCATGCCGGCGGCTGTATCCCCGCCATGCCCTCAACAGCGGCCTCAACCTGTGACCTGTGGCCGGGCACTCACCCCAAAACTCCACTTTCTTCCTGCCACTGCTCTGCTCAATGATCGGACAACCGCTGGCCCCCTAAAGTTAATATTCTTCGTCCTAATTTTTAAGACCCTTCATCATCTGCCTTTGCCAATTGCCAGATGAGACCTCCGGGCCTCAGAGGTTCTGAGGAAACTTCCTCCAAAGGGCGGAAGCGTCCCTGCCCTCACACCCTCATGCTCACCTCAGAGTCGGGACTGTCGGACGAGTCTTCTCCAGAAGGGGATGCGTCGCTTCTGGGCTTCGAGCGAAACCAGCTGAACCAGCCAAACCCTGAGCTCTGGAAGGGAAGGGGGGAGATTTAAGGCCTGTGGTGCGCTCCTCTGGCCGAATAGATTAGCCGACCCCAGTCTGATGGTGGGTTGTCAGAGGCCCGGCCAAAGCCCAGATTCCCAACCCTGCCCCCCAGTTGGGGGTGGGGGGAATGATGGCAACAGAAAAGACTGCCACCTTTGTGTTCTCTTTCACATCTCCTAGCTTTTCCGTCTGTGCTGGATTTGGGGAGGATTTTTTATCTGCCTCATCGGAGGATTCCTCCTCATCCTCCTTGACTGAAACGGTGGAACTCTCAGAAACGTTTCGTGATCTGGGAATCAGCGGCACCTAGAATTAAAGAAGATAAGAACTAATATTTTCATAGCACTTGACAGGCTACAAAGGCAAATCACCAGCCCCACTCAGTACATCAGCAGGCAGGCCTTCCAGGATCACACCTGACTGATGAGGACACACCACACAGGGCTGAGAAATGGTTTGCGGAAGGTCTTAGGACAAGGCCAAAGCCCAATCCCAGTCCCCGTGGTATCCCTAACTGGATGGGCTTTTGGCTGCCATGCTACCTCCCCACATCAGATTTCCACAACGATGCCGAGGCCTGGAGCAGAAGATATGGAATGCTACCGCTGGAGATGAAGAGAACAGGAAACTGCCTGTGGGGACCCACACACCCAAGAGGACAGAGACTAATACACTGGCCCTAACTCATCCTAGAGCTCATTCCTGGCAGACTTGCTCAAGATCAACTGTGAACAAATGCACCAGAGGGCAGCAAAATGTGTCCATGGGCCTTTCTATTTGTGTGCGTGGTAAAATATACATAGCATGAAGTTTACCAATTTAAGTATTTTTAAGCATACAATTCAGTGACGTTAGTACATTCACAATGTTGGCTAACCACCACCAATATCCATTTCCAGAACATCGGATCAACCTCAACAGAAACTCCGTGCCCATTAAACACTCCTCACTCTCTCCTCCCCCAATCCGGTAATAGCCTCTACTCTTTTTGTCCATTAATTTGCTTGTTCTAAGTACCTCATATAAGTAGAACCATATAATGTTTGTCCCTTTGTGTTATGTTTCCATTTCGTATTCAAAAAAAGGCATAACTGGTACAACCTTTGGAAAATGCTTTGGCAAATCTAGAAAAAACTTCATTTTTTAATTCTGAACATAGAATTTACTGTGTAGTAAATACTGTTTCTAAACACTTTACATACAGTGATTCATTTAATCCTTACAATTGTCCCACGAGGTGGGTACTATTGTTATCATCCCATTTATATAGGAGAAAACTAAGACACAGAAAGATTAAGCAACCTAAGGCCACAGAGCTAGCAATTGGCAGAGCAAGGATTCCAACCTAAGCAGCCTCTCCTTCTAGAAATTTCTCCTGACTGAATAATTCAAGAAATAGACCAGGCTTACACGTCCATCACTAGAATGTCCACCGCTGTGTTTTATATGTGAAGGGAAGGGAAGGCAATATGCAGTGAGAGAGAGAGGAGGAAAGAAAGAAAAGGAAGAGACACACACTTCAAATGTTTAACAATGCGGGAGTGGTGAGCAAAACTTGGGGCTCCTTCCTGTGGCCTACAAAGCCCTGTTGGTCTGGTCTCTATTGCCCTGGCCTTGCTTCTCAGCCCCTTGCTCCCCACTGTCTACACACAGTGAGTCCCTTGCTCCTTCCTTCACCCACCAAGTGAGTCCCATTTGACTTGCTACTCCCTCTGCCTTGAAGGATCATTCCTTAGACACCTCCCTGGCTCAGGTCGGCCCCCCATTCTGACCTGTGCTCCAGGCCTCCCCAGAGGTATGCTTACTGACACCCCATCTCAGATAAAATCCATTATGCATACAGCGTTCATCTGCAGTCACCTCCACTAAACTGAAAGTAGGATTTGTCTGGTTCCCTGCGTCTCCCCAACCCTGTGATAGTGCTACAGATACGACAGAATCTCGGGATTTGTGAACGAAGGAACCAATGAACGATGGTGCTTTCATACAATGGACTTTATCATACCAATATTAGAAATCATTTATGGGTGCTTGAGTTGGTTAAGCATCCGACTCTTGATTGCGGCTCAGGTTATGATCTCATGAACCGTGAGTTCAAGCCCTGCCTCAGGCTCTCTGCTGACATTGTGGAGCCTGCTTGAGATTCTCTCTCCCTCTCTCTCAATCCCTCCCTCACTCACACTTTCCCTCTCTCTCAAAATAAGTAAACAAATAAAACTTTAAAAATCATTTATGAATGACATGGAAAACCTCATTTTACAGTATTAAATAACAAATAGGAAATAAAACTTCATATACACATTTAAGAACACATGAGCGATATTTGGTTATTTATATGATACTTTCTCTTTACTTTTCAAGTTTTCTGTAACAATAATGTACTACTTTTTCAGTCAGAAAAAAAAAAGTAAAGCATAAAAGTTTTTAAGTCCTGTGGCCAAGTACCTACTTGAGACATTTTTAGGTATAACCACTACATATGTGCTCAAATGTATACAATGTAAGCCTCCAACCAGGCAAAGCTGAAGAACATCTTAAGTTTGGGACCAGCAATGGCCATTGTTGGGGGAAGGGCACATTCGACAGCTAGATAGAATGGTCAATTAGACATGGCCACCTCCAAAACCTCCCAGCCTAACTGAGGAGAAAAGACACAGCTGACAAAGGTCCCTCTTGGGGAAAAAAGCAAGGTAAACATTACAATAAAGAAATAAACATCAGGGGCGCCTGGGTGGCTCAGTCGGTTGAGCGTCCGACTTCGGCTCAGGTCATGATCTCACGGTCTGTGAGTTCGAGCCCCGCGTCGGACTCTGTGCTGACAGCTCGGAGCCTGGAGCCTGGAGCCTGGAGCCTGCTTCGGATTCTGTGTCTCCCTCTCTCTCTGCCCCTAACCTGCCCCACTCGCATTCTGTCTCTGTCCCTCTCAAAAATAAATAAACATTAAAAAAAAAAAAATTTAAAGAAATAAGCATCAGAGTCTCCCATGACAGGGCAGGGCGTGGTGAGTGAGGTGTCAGAGGTGTCAGGACAGTGAGGGAGGTGTCAGAGATCTCAGAGGCCAAAACTAAACTCAGCCCTGCCACCCCTCCCCCCATGGACACCGGTTGGCAGGATTGAACAGAAACAAGAACACGGCCCTCCTTCCCACCGCTAGGATTTGGTATAGCAAGAAACAAGTTGCATTGTGGAAGGGAGAGCTGGGGCCAGGCAGAAGAAGGAGTTTGCACATGGCTAAGAAATCTGGGCAAATGGAAAAAACCTGAAGCATTAGAAGCATTAGAGGAGGTAGCCGTCAGCATCTGCTGTGCTTTGTCCTCTCACCTGGGGTTTGGAAACAGCCTTTTGACCATCCGGATGCTGGAAACTTCCTTCAGATACTATACTCTCTGTTATGGCACAAAACACAAACACAGTGATGTGAACTTGTGCTTTTCCCATCTAATCTGAAGAAGGAACGTGGCTACTGTCGGCTTTTCTAACTGCAAAGCAGCTGGAGGTCCCAGCCTATCCAGTCCAAACCAATTGGATCGCATAAATGTGAATCCACGGGCACAACCCTCTTCCAGCTGCCCCAGGACATGCTGGTCACCTGACCTCTACCCTGAACCAAGGCTGTTCCTTAGGAATCCTGGAAACCTGGGTCACGTGGAGCTAGCTCACAGGGTTCCTCCCTGACCTTCCCCTCCATTTGAGTCTCCTGTTTTGGACAGGACCTTATCTTAGAAGGTCTACGATGTAATCCCCCTGTCTGGCTGCCAGCATTCGCTTGGTGACTCAGCACTGCTCATCACACTTGGGTGCAAGTGGCATTTTCCTCCCTTCTCCACCCTGCAGCCTCTCTCCTAGGAACTCTGCATCCAAGAGGAGGGCAGGAGTGACCGCTGTGAGCCTCACTATGATTGTCCAGTAGAGAGGCAGGCTGCAATGGAAGGGCAAGCCCTCGGAGGCACGCAGAGTCCCAGCCCCAGGGCTACCACAGAGCAGGCCCTCAGTCAGGTGCACACCCACTGTTCAGGGCTTGATCAGCTCTGACCCCACCTCTGACCCCGCCCACCTCCATCATCTGCTTCCTCCCCTTCAACACTCCTCACCCCAGGCTTCCAGACTAGCTGGCAGGTCTTACCAGGAGGTGGATATATCTGCTGGGCTTCTTCCCAGGCTTCTCCTCCAGAAGGGCCTGTCACGGCCATACAGCCACCAGTCCCTGGCAGACAGACCTCAGGAACCGAGTAAAGAGGCACGGGGACCCCCATCTGCCCCACACCTCCTCCTCCTGGACAGGAACTGGGCTGGTGGGGAATGGGGTGTTGTGAGCTGGGCTGGCCTGGCCCCATCTGCTCCGGTGTTGGCCACAAGGCTCTGCGGTCCCCAAGGGCTTCTGAGTGGCTCTGACGTCCTAAAAGATCATGGTAGAAAGTGTTTCCTAAGGACATAGGGCAAAGAAGAAAGACTGAGACCTGCAAGGTGACATTAGCGTGGACCCATCACACCAGGGTCATTCCTGCCATGTCCTCTTTGGAAAGCAGTCACAAGGACAGGCCGCTTGATGTGGCTGCCATTAATGTGATGACAAATACAACACAGCAGTGATTGTAACACCTGTCACTGCTTGTGACTTAGAGTTCACAAAATTATTTCCCTCACTGCCTTGTATGATCTCTGAGCCTTGAACCAGCACATCAGGAGGATAGAAATTACCTTCCTTGTTTCACTCCACACTTTTTTATTTGGGGGTAAACTTTCTCCTTTAAGGATTTCCTAATGGACTTGGGTGTTTGAAGCTTAGAAATTTCCCATTAAAACCCAAATCAGAACCACAGAAATGAACCAGAGCATCGGCCCCGGAAGCGAGTGTGGTGGGATTCCTTCTGGCTCTCCCACTTTGCTAATGAGATGGGCTGTGGTGTGGATGACTGGCTGATGGTCACTGGGCCAGTGGGGCTGCTGACCCACATGCTCAATTGGGTGACAAGGGACAGGGCTGCTTGCCGGTGGAAGCAGCATTCAAGAAGCCCTGGCCTGATTCCCCTCCAGGCCTCTGCCTGGAAGGTGCTGGAAAACAGCAGCAAAGCTGAGAAACAGAAAGCAGGGCCCGCTTTCCTTGCCTTCCCCCAGCTCATCCTCCGTGAGGAAGATGCCCGCGAGTGGGAAACGGCTGGAAATCAAGAGATGACACCCTGTCCTGACCCCACCACAGGGCAGAGGGGTGTGGTCACTTGGGGAAAGGGCCCAGAGCTAATTGGGGGTAATAATGCTGGCTGGACCCAGCACTCAGGGGCATCCTGAGGGGAAAGGAGGCATGTGCTGGCAACATTTTGAAACATTTGTCACATGTCTATAGCAATTGTTAGCTCAAAAATCAAAACTGATAGCTCAAAAAAATCTTCCTATGTTTCCAACACCTACATGAAACACAGACAATCCACCCTCTCTGGCCTCAAGAAACACATCAGCTGGGGAGAAGGTACAGAGGCAGGTGAAACAATGAGATCACGATACAACATGGTGAGTATTAAAACCTGAATGTGAGGCAGAAACTCTAAACATGTGGGAACTTAGAAGTGTCAGGATGGCTGTGGCCAGACAGAGCTGTGGGGACAAGGTCAGATTTGTACAGGCAAGGAAGTACCCCCCAGGAAGGGCCAGGCGAATATTTTCTAAGTTCTGTTATCTCTACGATCAGGCCCAGAGAGTCAGCCATTTGCACTCAGGTCATCAGCACAGGTACCTGATGGTCCTCCGACTCCAGAAGCATCTGAGTGAGCAGGACAAAGATCCCCAGTGTCTCCTGTGACCTTCTGCTATTAAACACAAAGTAACATCTTTTTAAACTACACAAAGAAAAGCAAGAACAGGGAACAATGGTTTAAAATTAAGTCAAGGGGCTCCTGGGTAGCTCAGTCCGTTAAACGTCCAACTTTGGCTCAGGTTTGTGAGTTTGAGCCCTGCATTGGGCTCCGTGCTGACAGCACAGAGACTGGAGCCTGTTTCAAATACTGTGTCTCCCTCTCTCTCTCTCTGCCCCTCCCCTGCTCACTCTCTGTCTCTCAAAAATAAATAAACATTAAAAAAAATTTTTTAAATAAAAAAATAAAAATTAAGTCAAAAAGAAACTTCAGACGGAGTGACGAGGTATGAGAATCTGGACCGGATGCTGAGGGCTGGTGGGGGAGGGGCAAGGGCAAGGCCTCAGCCCTGCATCTCTCCTGGGTGTGCTCAGAGCAGGCAGGGACCAGGAGACCAGCATCTCCCAGCGTCTCCCCAAAGAAGGGGCAACTGGAAGGGCCCCAGGGCCCCGTGCGTGCAGCCCATGGGAGTCAGGGACGTGTGTGCCTTGAAAAATCCACCCTCTCCCGTCGTTATAGAGATTGGAAGAAAGAAAATGGAGGCAGGCCTGTTCGAATTACTGGTACAATTACTACCAGCAGCTTCTGCAGTTGTCAGAACAAAAAGGAAAGGTCCGGAAATCTTTTAAGCAATTGCCCTACATTACATGAAAGTGACACGAGTCCACTGTGATCCATTGTTCCTAACAGAGAGATGAAAGCTTTAATGCTCATAAATGTAGCTTCTAGGACCAAAGACAAGGGTGATTGGCAAGAGGGCCCCAGGGCCTCACAGGCAAACCCAGGAGACCATCTCTGCCCGAGGGACAGGCAACAGCTGGGGGGCTGAGCGCCACCCCCTCCCGGGTCAACCTGTGTCTCGCGGATGGGGGACTTCATGGCCCTCCGTGGGATCGGGGACTTGCCAAGGTCAGTGCTCTGTTCCAGGGGAACGGAGAGAGAAACAGAGGTCTCACCACCATCCCGGCTCCAACCCCGCTCACCGCCAGCTCCTTGAGCCGCCTCCGAAGCTGCACCAGCCAGTCTGGCTCCAGGTCCCGGTCTCTGCGTCTGTCTACAACCAAGGGATCTGACAGCTTCAGTTTCTCCGCTAGCTGTGCCCGGTTCCCAACCGGGTCAGGGGCGAAGGTAAGAGAGGGGAAAGCAGACATAGATGATGGGGAAAGAGGCAACAGGGGAATAGGAGAAAGACAGTCTTAACTCCCTTGCAAATTAGATTACCAAGAATAATTGATTAGCAAATCCAGCAGATACCTTCCTGAAACTGCAACATAAATAAACAATTAACCCATCTTGGTGTTAGATATGCAATAAAATATAAGAAGAAACTGTTACCCAGCTTTGTGTCTCTGCAAAGTTGTCTCCTCTAGTACTGCTTCTCAAGTACTGCACTTGGGTGCTCCTAGGAATCACCTGGACTGTTGCTAAAATGCTAATTCCAATCCCAGAATTCCATGGGGCGGGGACAGCCCCTCCATTCTGAGTCCCTGAGCCCCCTACATTTTTCAGGGGCAGGGGGCTCAGCACCACAGATTTTGCTGGCTGCTGAATCCAACAGTTGGACCTTGTCTAAAGCAAAGCAAAAATTGACAACAGGCTGTCTTTTTACTCTCCAGCTAATGGATTTTTCTTCAATTAATTGGCACTATTTGCCCGATCATTTTCTTCCCCTGGAACTAAACGTTGATATGTTATGTTGTCGTTTTTAAATGTACCCCACATGTGATAAAGTATTCCATGCATTTAAAAGCATTTTAATAAGGCTCATTTCCTGTTTTAATCACTAAAATATATACTCTAAGTCCAGCATTTATAATTAGAACGGCTGACCGGAACATGTGGTTTTACTGTCCCAGAAAAGCGGATGCAAGAATAAATTCCTGGCACAGCACACGCCTGCTTTCCAGCCCCCCCGATCCCAACAACCCCCGCCCACTGCCTGCTTCTTTGTGTGGTGTCAGGACTCTGCTTATCATGCCTGGGCATGCGTACGTGGTCAAAGACAGCCATGGGCTCCAATTTTCCAGCATGTTCAAAGGAGATGGGCTGTGGAGTCTAAGCTGCTTTAACAATAGCTTTCTCTGAACACTGAAGATAAAACACCTGCAGAGAACCCTTTGAGAAACTCACCTTGATGAGTTCCACTAATAGCACAGGGTGATCGCTCTCTCCTTGGCTAAGGAGGGCCGTGCCAATGGCTTCGCAGTAATGCAAGGCCAGGGACGCAAGGCCATAATCTGCCAGACGGGAAGCATAAAGGAGCTTATACACCTGTGGAGAGGAGCGGGGCCAGTGACTAGTCCATCCGGGCAGGATAGAAGGAGAGACATGTAGATAAGTCAGCTGACTGCCAGCTTCAGCTAACTCTGCCATCCAAAATATCAAGGAGGGCCTCGTGCCATTTGGTTTACTCGGTCTGCGTAGGGGAACAGTTGCAAATCCAGCCTACAGGTCACACATCGCTGAGAAAGGGATGGGAGTCACATCAGTTCAGTCTCTGGAGACCGAGTCACTACGGGAATGCACCAGACTAGTTACTTCTGATAAACAAGCCCACGTAATCTGGAAAGCCTGGCATTTGTGGAGCATAGGACTAGGCACCAGGGGAGACATAGGAAAGAAGAAGAAATGACTCTGATGCAGGCAGACAGCTATTTACAGAAGCATGAGGGGCACAGCAAGGTAGAGCCATGAGGGTTTGGAAATCAGACAGGCCCAACTTCAAATCCCAGCTCTACACTGGGTGTGCCACATTGCGCCTGTTACCACACCTCCCTGTGCCTCAGTTTCCTCACTACAGCATGGGGATAATACTGTTCACCCCTTGGTTGTTGTAAAGATTAAATGAGACAATCCATGTAAAGTTCTTAGAACAAATGGCAGGCAAGAGATAGGAGCCCACAGCATGTGACCCCTCTCTTCAGTTTCCCGTTTGGCAAAAGGGAGTCATGCCCAACTCGCGGGGTTAGAAATAATACTCAAAGCACAATAGCGCCCTGCTGGCACATAGAACACACTCGCTAAAGCTGACTTCCTTCCTGTCTGCCCAAAGGTGACCGAAAGGTGGGATGACCAAAGAAGAGAGAGAGAGAAGAGAGACCTGTTCCCAAAGGAGCTCATCTGCTCGGCTTTGCTGGGGAGGGAGAGTCTTCGGTAAAACTATGAAGGAAGCTACTATACACGAAGGCCGTCATTTTCGAGCATTTTTGTGCTTTTTGTGTTGTGGGCTGTGAGTGTGCGTGCGCGTGTTGTGTTGCCAGGCGCACTCTCCACACGGGCACTGAAGGAGTCCTGATGAATTGGAGGTGTAACATCAGGTCATCAAGCAGAGAAGCTGAGAGAAGAGTAGAACCTGCAGGGCCCGCGCCCCCCCTCCCCCGCACAGCGGAAGCCCCGAGGGGAAGACAGAAGGGTGAGGGCAGGGACGGAGTGGGAAGGAACTTGCAGCCAGGAGACTCAAAGAGATGGGAGGAGCACGTCGGAAGGAGGGAGCAGGCTGGGCAAACCCCCCTGGGCTGGGCCTTCCCGCTCCCCCCCCCCCCCACAGGCCGCATGGCCAGAGGGGAGGAGGAGAAGGGAGAGCTGTTTGCGGAGAGCGGCACTTGCTGCGAGCAGGTGCGACAGGTCGCGGGCCAATTTCCATTTGTTTGGGGGCAAGGCAGGAGCCTCCAGCAACAGGGGCTGCTGCATTGATTTGCTTTCGTATCTTGAAATGCAGACTTTTAGGGGACCTAGAAAGAAATCCTAACTCTTCCCACGCTCAGGCTAACGAGGAAAAGTGCTGTAGATGACTTCGCCCAGCTACCCTGTGCCAAATAGCAACTCTGGAAACCCAGCTGCTCGCGGCCATGTGACGCAGCTAAGGCGGTGCCCTCGGGTGGGTTCAGTTACCTGGAAAGAAGGGATGAAGGATTTGGGGCGGCCCAGCATCTGACAATACTCGAAGATTTCCGTCCTCTGGATAGCCTCAGTTGTTGCAAATTTCAAAAACTCTTGACTACAGCCAGGGAATAACAATAAAAGAAATTGAGGGGGGATTGGGAGGAACTTAAATCCTAGTAGACAAGCACCAGCTGCATCCGAACAAGGTAGATAGAGTTCCTGCCCTGGGCTGATCCCTGGGGTGACTCCAAGATGGGAAAGAGACTGGGGGCCTCCGGAGTGAATGTTTTGCCTCCTCTTTCTCCTCCTTGGGGCTGGGGAAGGAACAGAGCAGAGCCCTGCACCAGAAGTGCAGAAAGGGGGGTCCTCCACCTTCTTTGCTGGAGGGTCACCTAAGGCAAACTGACCTTCCTCCTCCTCAGAAGGGCACTAGGCCCTGCTCTTTAACATGCTGAGAGCTCACCTTAGTGCCCTGAAGGCCTAGAACGTGCATCTATGCAAGGCCACTCCTGGCCCCAACAAAACAGCATAAGAGGGTGCTCTCGAGAGCACCCAGAAAAGAAGGCATGGCCAAGAATGGGGACAACAGCTGAGCCAAAAATCAAAGGACGGTCCCTATGCTGGCTGTTCATTCCGCCAATGAGGCAATGAGGAAGTGGGCTGGCCAAATGTGATCCCAGGGGCTACCAGACCCCTCCACGGGCCCTGACGGCTTGGCGTGCTGTGTGAAATCTCGATCACCACAGGTTATCTCCAGAAATGTCCTTGTACCATATAAACATAGGAGGGAGACGAATTAACCCGTGCACATGTACTGTCACATTTGGCACAGGTGGTCTTCTCTGACAAGCCCACTATATGCTGTCAGAGACCACGACCCAGAGAGAGCTGGCCACGGCTGTACATTTCCACAGAGGTAGGCAGTTTTGCACAACAGTTGAAAGGACTTCACAGCCTCACAGCCTGAATTCCAAGTCCCACGTGACTGCACACTAGCTGTGCTATCTTAGATAAGTTATTTAACCTCTCTGTGCCTTGGTTTCCCTCCTCTATAAAGTTAAGATTAAACATATACTTTATTCATAGGATAAATTTGTACTGATTAAAGGAAATAGTGCAAATAAAATGACTGGGGTGGGGGGGGGGGGCGGGGAAGAGAGATCCAGAACATGGAGAACTGCTAAGAAGCAAACCGATCTTTTTTGTCCATTTACTCATTGTCTACAGGCTTATTAAGATCCTTCCGTGTGAAGGGGAGTCTGGGAGGCTCAGCTGGTTAAGCGTCCAACTCTTACTTCAGCTCAGGTCATGATCTCGCAGTTCCGTGAGTTCGAGCCTTGCGTCGGGCTCTGCGTTGATGGTGCGGAGCCTGCTTGAGACGCTCCCTTTCTCTCTGCCCCTCCCCCACTCGCACTCTCTCTCAAAATAAATAAATAAACTTAAAAAAAAAGATCCTTCTGTGTGAAAACGCTAACGTTATGGCCAACAAAGAATAAGTAACAGGCTGGACTTTGAGTAGTTTGTGCACCGTCAGTGTAGGGGTGTAAGGAGTAAACATAAACTTCTTGCAATTTCCAATTCTGCCCAGAGCTGACTCTGAGACAAGCCCAGGGCTGCCTAATACAGAACCTCAAGCCACCCCGATCGATCGCACTGACAGTTCTTAAGAGATAATGTCTGGTCATGGAGCCAGGGCGCCACCAAGTGGTCAGAAGGGGGCAATACACCTCAAAGACCCACACGCAGTTTTGGGGAGCAGGGCTGGGGCCTGAGGCCCCCTGGAGGTGTGATGCGGCTCCCACCGGGCACACCTCCCTGCCCAGATCTGTGCAGAACAGCCCCAGAGGAGGGGAGCAGCAGTAGGTGAAATGCATACAAGAAAATGGAAAGTAGAGCCATGAGACCCAACAAGGCCTCCCTCAAACAATTCCCTGGAAACCGTCCTTCCCATTCCCTTTCCCCGAGGAGACCCTACCTGTGGCTACTGCCAAGCAAGGCCAGATGATCTGTCTTCACGGTGTAGTGGCCGAAGGGCACGTGAGCCACGAGGTAGCAGAAGTGGGCTGCTTCCACCAGCCCCTTCCCAGCTGCAGGAGGAGGAGAGCAAGGCCCAGTCACGGAACATGACTGTGTGGGGACCCACCATCGGGGCGGGTGGGAGAGAGATGGCAGAGGGGGCTCGGGGTCCGAGGGGAGAATCCTAGGGGGAGGGAAGGCCAGAGTCGCTGGCCCCAAACCCCACTGTCCCCTCCCACCAGCATTTTTGGCTTCGGACATTACATTTCAATTCTTTTCAGCCAGAATACATCACTGATTCGTGTTTTCCTAGTATATTCGTGATCAGGAATTTTCTAAGCATTTTAAGTCCTTCCTGAGGGTGAAAAGAGAGCAGATGCCTACACCTGAGCAAAGAAGTAGCTGTTTTTTAAATTAGACTCCTTGGGGGCACTAATGCTTCCTCTGCTAAAATCAAACAATAGAAAACTTTTCGCAGGGCTCATAAAAACTACCAATAATGACCAGCCTGTTCCCATTTTCAGAATGTTCTCCCATACATTTTCCATTACCTCAAAATTGAATTAATTCAAGTAGGTGACGTACTCAGCACAGGGCCAGGTGCCCAGGAAGGACTAAACAAAACCCGCCTCCCTTTCTAACCATCGGCCGCTGACCCACCTGCTGTCTGACTTGGTGCTACCTTGCACATCGCTCTTTTCCGTTTAACAGAGCAATATTTCACAAAGTTAACAAAGAGTATCATGATTTCTAGGCATTCAGCCCCTTGACCAAATTTGAGAACCTCCGGTCTGGAACATTCTGTAACCCCTAAGTGTTTATAAGGCACACGTTCACTGAGAGATAATAAAAGTAAAGCCTACGCAATTACTCAGGGTAGTTCAGGCAAAAATAGAAGTTCCTCTCTGGCTGAGCTGGGTCGCCGTGCGGCTAACCATAACAAGAGGCGAGGTTCCCTGTGTGTTAGCTCCATCCTGGGGGGAATCTGACCAGGGATAGAAAACCAGCTGCTGAGGGGAGCCTCCGCAGCAGCCCAGCCCGAGTCTCAGGGGTCTGGACTGCATTGCAGCAGAAAATCTGGGAAACGGAGAGACAAGAATGACACTCCTTTCTCTGGAGTTTCCGACCCCCAAACACTGAGCCTCTGGGTCAGAGGAAAGCCTGAGGCACAGACGCAGGCCCTGCACAGAACCTAAAAGCCTGAGGATAGACGTGTAAAGTGGCCTGGACACAGCCTAGAGGAGAGGAGGGGGCAGGGCTGGCTTCTGCTTACCCAGAGTGTCCCCCATGGTGACAATTGTGCGCTGATGCAGCTCCAGGTCCCCACTCTGATTTGACAGAATCACGGCCAAGTGAGGCCTCCAGTCTCCCCACTGCTTGTCCCCACAGCACTGGAAGGCAGCAGACAAAATGGAAGATTTACTGGCTGAAGGATCACGGGCCACAACGTGGATGAAGAACGTTGTTGTCTGTCTCCTGGTTTCGAGGAGTTCGGGGAAGGCCGGCTTCTGCCACCTGCATTGCTGCCAGTCACTGATTTCCAGATCTCCTTTTAAAAAGCAAGACTTGGGGCTCCTGGGTGGCTCAGTCGGTTAAGCATCTGACTCCTGACTTCAGCTCAGGTCATGATCTCACGGTTCATGAGTTCAAGCCCTGCTTGGGTTCTGCACTCACAGTGCAGAGCCTGCTTGGGATTCTCTCTCCCTCTCTCTCTCTCTGCCCCTCCTCTGCTCTCCCTCTCTCAAAATAAATAAATAAGTAAACTTAAAACAAACAAACAAACAAACAAAAAGACAAGACTCCTGGAAGGATGGGCAGGCAGACAGACACGGACGCATACATGCATTCGTAGGAACCTCAGGCTATAGGTAAATAAAATGACACTTTTGATCACTTACTGATTTTCAAATTTCTTCCTGGTACCCCTGACCCCAACAGCTAGGGACAAATCCAGAAAAAGAAAACAAAACAAACCCTGATGTTTCAGTGGGAGAAGGAAGACCAAACATCCTTGGTTCATATGCAGAATCCACATCAGCCTGTTAGAAGTCAGGGCAACCCTAGGCCCCTTAATACCTTACCAAATGGCTTGTGTTTTCTGGTTTTACAAAGGACTTTCACACACATGACCTCAGTTAATTTTCACAGCCCTATTAAGTTGAATTCCTACGGCTGGAGAAAAGCAGGCCAAGTGGCCCAGCCCCGCACCCAGTCCCCGTTCATCTTGCTCCCAGCTGAGGGCTCTGCCCGCTCCCTCTGGTGACAATGCAAGGGCAGCAGAGCTCCACCAGGGGGCAGCAGGGTGCACACAGAACCCTGGAAGTGGGGAAATGCCCCACACAAATGGTGGGGCTTGGGCTTCCCTTCTCCGGAATGAAGGGGAATTTTAGGACAGGAAATATCTATAAAGAAGCAATAGAACATCACAGAAACAACCCAGGCCCTGGATTCAACTGGCATCCCGCCTTTTTACTAGCTGTGTGACTTTGAGCACGTTTCTCAAAACCTTTTTTCCTCATCTCTTAAGTGGAGATCATAATATGAGTTATATTCTACATAACAGTTATTGTTGATAATGAAATAAGATAGCTAGGTAAAGCACATAGCATAGTGCTTTGCACTTAGTTTGTTTGCCCTTTATAAATTATACATAGGTGCATATACACAGATGTACACGCACACACACACACGCACACACACACACACACACACACACACACACGGAAGCCCAGCAAAAGGAAGGAGGTGATTTGTAGACCAGTCCATCTTCCAGTTTGTTATTGGAATGGGTAGAGCAAGAGATCGATAGTGATAGCTAAGATTTGGAAGTCAAAACAATCCCTAATTATTTGGTCTTTGTAATTATCCCCAGGAACAAAAGATGCTTTATCCAACTCCATTTTATAGTTACTCTTTGTTTATCTGGGCAATGCAGTGTAAATGAGGGTGATGATGATGATAAATCACAAGAAGAGCAGTTCTTACTGCACTCTGACCGTGAACCATACCCGCTGCTAAGCGTTTCTCCTAGAACGGTCACACGCATTGGGTACTATTATTATCCCCGCATAAGCCAGGCCCTTTCTCGCTCTAACGAAAGGAACGCGCAAAAGAAAAATCCTTGCTGAAAAGAACAAACATTTAGAAGTCATTCTTCTATCTCTTCCCTAGGTGATTTGAAAAAAATCACTGTAAAGCAGACGTATGGAGAGAAAGAGTGTGCAAGAGAGAGCATACACCTGACTAACTCCAACGGGTCAAGCATCGTCGTTGATCTGCTCAGATATTCTCTCTCCTTTACTCTTCACAATAACTCTCTTGCTTAGGCATCAAAATGCCCACAAAGAGGAAAACCTGAGGCTCTGAGATTAGGTAACAAAGCCAAGCTCACAGAGCAGCAAGGAGCAGGCTCTGGTTAAACTTGTGATAGAAGCCTACATCTGGGTTTTCCGGCCGCCGTGTCTTTTCCACTCATTCCAAGTAACTAACAGCCAGCCTTTTCCTGGGTGCCAGATGCTAGGTCACTCTCAAACACTGAGATCAAATACCGCCTTGGCACATCACTTCCTGTTCCTCAGTTTTCTCACCTAAACACAGGGAACATTTAGTTAACTCTACCACTGCAGTGAGACCCAGTGGACCATATGTTGATTACATAATTTCCTGCATTTAGTGCTTTGTGACATGATGCACCGTCATGGCGGTGCATGGCATTCCGCTGAACTGTGAGCACTCCATGTTCCAGTATAGCCAGTGGGTTTGATGATGGGGCATGAAAGTCATCATCTCTCTTTTCCTTTCTAGGAATCGTCCCCAAGCAATAAGAAGAACAGAAAAGCAAAAATGTGAAGTCCATTTTCATTAAAACTGGGTGACAGCAAAAACCCAAACTTCAAAATATAAGAAAAGGCTGCCAAAGGTAGTGGAAATTGAACAGAGTGCAGGAGGGAGCAGAGAGAGAATTCCAGAAGGAGAGGATCCCACAGCCATCTCTGCCGACTTAGGAGAAGGAAAGGCTACACAGATACCCACAGAAAACCCCAGATCATGTGGGAAATGCCAGATAGCTTGCAATGTGGCCCTGGCCCCTCCCCAGCACAAACCTACCAGAAACTACTGGCCCAGGGAAGACTCAACTCCTGTCAAGGAACAAGCACAAAATCTGTACAAATACACTGTAAAGATAGAAGAAAGGAAGTAATATGAAAAACTAATGGAAGGTAGAAAGAACATTCACTGGAAAAATGTTACCACAAAACAAAGAGATATCACCAAACATTTCATCATGAATTTAAGTAAAATCACGAAACAATTTCTTCTATGAAGCAAGGGCATTATCACTAATGCTAAGTGATAAGAGCTCAGGAAGAAGACAACAACAGGAAGAGGCCAATGTGACCTGCAGAGCTCAGGGAAGAAGTGAGAGAAAAATCCGAGAAATCAAGATAAAACTGGCACAAAAATTAAGAGACAGTGTCTCTTTCATCAATATGGAAACACAGGAAGGGACACATAGGATGGCAATGAGAAGAGCAAAAAAAAAAAAAAAAAGAAGAAGAAGAAGAAGAGGAAGAAGAAAAAGAAGAAAAGGAAGGAAGGATGGAAAGAAAGAAATTTTAATTAAAGAGAATATAATCTGTACATGTATACGTAAATAGTTCATATCTATATGAAATGTGCACATATGGAATTCCTGAAAAAAAATAATAATAATGGAACAAAACAAATATCGAAGGATATAACGCAAGAAAACTTCCTTGAAAGGTAAAATATGAATGCACGTATTAAAACAGTATGCTGTGTCCCAAGAAAAAAAAAAAACAAAACTGCTCTGACAGCACCAATACATCCTGGTAAAGTTACTAGATTTCAAAGGTAAAGAAGGATACTTTGGGGAAAAAAGATACTTTCATAGGGAACTATCAAGCTGGCCTCAGACTTGAGCCATCTCCAACTCTAGACAGCATGTAAGACCAAATATGTCCAACTTTGCAGGATGGATGTGCAGGGGGGGAAAGAACGGTGGCCTTACTGCAGGAAGCCTGGGGACAGTCTGGCTCTCTTGCTATTCACGCACACTGAGCAGGCAGCTATGGTATTGTGAAAATGACAAGGTTTTTGGAATCAGACAGACGGAGCCAATCCTGGCTCCACTGCTCCTCGCTCAGTGATCTATGGTCATAAGACACCTTTGCACCTTAGTTCCCACCTCTGTAAAACGGGGGTAGGAATTCCTTCCTCTGTGTATTAAATGAAATCATATGAATGAATTGGGCCAGGTGCAATTACCACTTATTTTTAATCTTTAAAGTCATCACCTCGTTCCTGAGCTGTCCCCACCCCCCCCCCAAAACCCTTAGGACACTGGGGTATTGAAGGAGGTCTGTCACAAAGAATACCGTGGCTGCCTGTGGGATCCTCCCCGACATGAACTGGAAGAGGGTCTGCAGTGGGTCATTGGACGCCAGCGTGCTGGTAAAGCTGCAGAGAGAGACGACCGTTAGTGGGGACCAAGCCGAGAGAGCCTTTGACCCATTGCCAGCGGGGCAAACCCCCCGTAGTTCTCTATTTGACTTCAGCAGCTTCTTTCGGAACATGAACTTCTCTTTGCTTTTCTGCCGTGCCTCTGCTTGGCTCCCACTTTGGGGGGATCGGCAGGATCTTCATTCCACCACAGATGGGGCTCTCTGTTGGGGGGTGTTTTCTGCACTTTGGCACTGATGCCCCAACTCTCCAGTAACCATTTCTATAGGTCTTCTTTGTCACGGAAATGCTGCACATCTCAGAGATCCCTAGAGAGCCCCAGCAGTTAACCCAAACATCTTCTCTGCGGGCCCCTCCTACCCAGTCACCCTCAACTTCTAGTCCCCTGAAGCAGTTCCCCTCGTGCCACGCCCACAGCCTCCAGGGCTGGTTTTCTGGCTCGTGACTAGCCTGGGTCGTTTACTCACATGCACTAAATAGCCATTTTCAGTAACCAAAGAGGCGTAGAACAGGGACCAGAAATGATCTTCCTGATGACAAACCGTGGGATATGCTTAACAAGGATATAATAAGCTCTAGAGCTGATTTGAGATTTAAGCATACTCAGTAAGAGATATTTTTCACAATTCACCGGGCCCCATCAAAAATCAATGGCCCAAGGCAAAAATCTGTCGCAGAGATGTATGCTACAATGTGGGATTGTGGGATGTTCATTTCCAAAGCCCAGAGGAAAATCGTCGCTCAGAACAGGCTTTATAGGACGGGGGAAGAACGCGGTCTTTTATTTAATAGCACCCTTGCCTCGGGAGCTCAGAGCGCTTATCATAATAAAACTCCAGGGTTCCTCACCATCCTGAACATAATGAAGTGCACAGAGGTGTTACCAGTCCCTGGGAAGACTGAGGGTTAGAGTAGAAGAGAGACTCCACGGAGGCTGTGGTGGAGAAGGGTAGTGTGGCAGCCTTGAAGGGAGGTACCATCTTCTCAGCCATCTGCCCGACAGCCAATTTATGGCCAATTTAAACTTAAGTCAAGCTGAGAGGTTCACAGCTTCACAGCTTCGACTAACACAGGAAGAGAACATTTTGAGGGAACATCCTTCTCACGGTCTGATCCAAGCCTGCCCCTTATGGGAGGGCCCCCCGGCCCTCCCCACCCCTAACACATGTCTATCCCTGCCAACCCACAGATCTGGCTGCAGCTGGAGGGGCTTACTCAGGAACCCTTCTCCAGCACCCCTACCCCCCCCCCCCATTTAATTCCCCTTATTCCAAACTCCTGGCTATGTGGTCAGCCTCCATTCCTGTCTCATCCTGGTTTGGGCATTCTTCCCGGTCTCGGTGTGCTGGCATGATCTCTGACTAAACACATTCCTTCAGTCTCGTCATGTCCCCTGCCCTAGATGAAGACTTCTGCTTGTAATCCCCTGTCCTATAAAGCCTGTTCCTAGCACAGCTCCTGCTCCCCCATATCCCGACCTTCCTCTCAGCACCCACATCCCCCACTGCAAGACTCAGTGGTAGACAGCTACTAACTCTCAGACCCAAAGCTCTGTCAGTTAACCCTAAGTGGTCACCTATTCCCTCACTGATGGAACTATCTAGAACAGCCCCTCCCAAAGAGAACTACCGGATTGCAGAAACCCATGCAATTTTTGGAAACTCAGACCCTGAGAAATATTACTAAACTGAATATTTAACATAGCAGGTAGAAAGAATGTGTCCATGTCTAGGTTGTAAGAATCTGGAGAAGCGATATGCTAGGTCCAGGTCAGAAGAGAAAAACTGGAAGGATGCTTGGTGCATGGGGCTTCCCAGCACATCCTGCATTTGCCTCCCAACACTCCCTCCCTTGGCGGGCCTCTCTCTGCTCTCTGCTCCTTAGGTCTTCTTTGCCAGTGGCCTGCTCACCCACTCATAACCCAGCTGTAGGTCCTTGGGTCCATCTTGCTGGCGAGGAACAAAGCGTGGCCCCACAAGTGGTTCTTCATGGCCCACTCCAAGGCTTCCTGAAAACAAAAGCACGTCACAGTCAGCATGGCCCTATTCACCTTCCCACAAACAACAAATGTCGATGGTTGGGTACTGCTGCCCTTGAGCTGTACAAGCTGGGCTCCCAGCTCGGAGCGTCATCTGTGAGAGGGACAAAGGAAGAACGGGTGCCTATTTCTCTCTAAGATGTCCCTTCTCCAGCCTTCACTTTATCAAATACATTCTGCTATTTCATCATCTGCCCCTCAAACATAGCTTCCAGTCAGCCTTATCTCTTTAGCAGAAGTCACATGATACTTTTACGAATCTAAGCACCGAACACGAGAGAAGCACCGCGCCCCAAGGACTGAGTCTCAAAGTACAGGTAGCAAGATGACATTCATGGGGGCGTGTTACAGGAACGGTTTCTTTTTTAACAACTGTGGCAGAGACTGTTAGCTCCCCACCAAAAGCCATTGTCCCCTTCCTGGGCAAAGAACTGCACCCCATTTTCCCGCCTCCCATGCACCTAGAAGTGACTGAGTTCCAGGCTCTAGAATGGCAACAGAAATGGCCATATTGCATCCAGATCTGGTGCATAGAAGTCCTGTGCCCGGTCCCCCATGCCCTTTTCCTCATCTGGCTGGCTGGAATGAAGATGGCTTCTCATTCCATATAGACTATATGCTCAGGTGGTACAGCCTCCTACATGCCTTGAACTACTCCGGGAAGAAGGGCTGACCCACCGTTCTGCTCACCTGCCCAGGATGCCCACATGAATAGAAAGTAGCTGCCACCATGTTTGAGCCAGTTTGCATAGCAGTCGACCTGCCCCACCTAATATTATAACTAATTGCTTGTTAACTATCTAGTGCTTGTTATCTATCAACTTCATATGCCAAATTAATGACACCATTAACTTGGTGAGATGGGTTAGAGGCTGTAAGTTTTAACACACACACACTCACACTCACCTTTTCATTCAATTTTCAGAATTATATATTTGAGGTTTTGACCTGGTATTAATAATTTCTTTAGTGCCCTCAAATAATGCGATTTTTTGGACAGGAAGTCACTAATGAGGTAACTCCACTTCCAAGCACAAATTTCCTTGATCATCCTGACATCTCCCATGCTATCTTATTTGAAAAGGGAGAGAACAAATTTAAACAACCACAATTAGGAAATTCAACTTCATATCCACTACAAGCAAAAATGACATTGAGTTACTCTTTACATAGGTTAAACTAATTCACAACAGTATTTTTTTTATAAATATAGCTTTTCTATTTTTTCAATTTATTTTTGAGAGAGAGAAAGTGTGAGTGAGCAAGGGGCAGAGGGAAAGAGAGAGAATCCCACAGGGGCAGAGAGAGGGAGAGAGAAGGCGAGACAGAGAATCCCCAAAGAGGGCTCGAGCTCACCCAATATGGGACTCGAACTCACAAACCGTGAGACCATGACCTGAGCTGAAGTCGGATACTCAACCTACTGAGCCACCAGGTGCCCCCACAACAGTATTTTTTTAAGGGAATTACTAATAATTGGTTGGGAATCACCACTTTGCTCAAAAATTTGCATCTCCAAAAATATAATTTAGGAATAAGTGAACTGAGAACTTACATTGAGGATATTAATCTGACACAGTGCCAGAAATGAGACCCCAGTCAATATTAATAAAGGTTTTAAAGACATTTTGGTCTCCAGTTCCTCATGAACCACTCTGAGCCCCCAGAGTACTCCTTCTATCCCCTGCTCACCTCTGGGGCTATAGGTATGGCAGGTGGTGCAGTGGATGGTCAGAAGCCCAAGTTCAGACATCAGGCTGCCTAGATCTGAACCCTGGTTTTGTTACTTACTAACTCTCCTCATTTGTCAGTACATAAAACAAGAATAGAACCTAACCCACAGGGCTTCTATGAAGATAAATGAGACAATGCATGTAAGATGTTAAGTAAGTGCCTGGTACATAGAAAGCATTTTTTAAATATTTGCTTTTGGGGCGCCTGGGTGGCTCAGTCAGTTAAGTGTCCGACTTCAGCTCAGGTCACAATCTTGCGGTTTGTGGGTTTGAGCCCCGCGTCCGGCTCTGTGCTGACAGCTCAGAGCCTGGAGCCTGCTTCGGATTCTGTGTCTCCCTCTCTTTCTGCCCCTCCCCCATTCACACTCTGTCTCTCTCTCTCAAAAATGAATAAACATTAACAAATAATAATGATAAATAAATAAATATTTGCTTTTGTTATTGTTATTGCTATGGTCATTACTTAATCTTTCTTAAGGAAAGAGATTTTTATTGATTTATTTCTGTATCCCCCACTGGATTCAATGCCTTAGAAGTTGTGGCTGTTTGACAAATGTTTACCGAATAAATAAATTGTGAAACTCCAGGTCCCTACTATATAGTGAACAGGAGGATGGTTATCATATGATCCCACTAATTTTCACTGAATATCATGTCTACCACTCATTTAAAATATAATATCACATGAATGCAGGGTGTTATATGTATAAGTGATGAATTACTGGGTTCTACTCCTGAAGTCAATATTACACTGAATGCTAACTGACTAGAATTTAAATAAAATTTTGGAAAAAAATAAAATAAAATATAACATCATGTACAGATAAACAGAGATTAAATATTCAAATGTAAAGGTGAAGTCACAAAAGTATTTGAAACTTATTTTCATAAATTAGTTTTAAAGTAGGAAAGCCTTTCTAAATATCACCCCACAAAAGTAATTTCGTACAGAAAGTCCTTAAAAAGTAAAGAGCTCTTACAAATCAATAAATAGAGATCAAACACCCAACAGAACAACATAGAAGATCCATGACAAAATAATTCACAGATTAGGGGCACCTGGGTGGCTCAGTCAGTTAAGCAGTTAAGCAGTTAAGCGGTTAAGCGTCCGACTTCAGCTCAGGTCATAATCTCACAGTTCATGGGTTTGGGCCCCCCATCAGGGTCTGTGCTGACAGCTCAGAACCTGGAGCTTGCTTCAGATTCTGTGTCTCCCTCTCTCTCTGCCCCTCTCCCACTCATGCGCACATGCACACTCTCCCTCTCTCTCTCTCTAAAATAAATATTTTTAAAAATTTTAATTCACAGATTAAAAGATATTCAACTTCATTTATAACAAGAGAAAAGAACAACTCCACTAAATTTTATATATGTATATATATATATATGTATATATATATATTTTTTTTTTTTTTTAACCTTTCAGATTGGCACATATGAAAAGCTTGGAAACACCAAATTGGTAAGAGTAGGGAAACAGGAACTCTCATATATTGTTCATTGAGTAATTGGTACAACCTCTAAAAAAGGGAATTTGTTGATACTTCTCAAAATTTCCAGCCATGTACCCTTTGACTCAACACTTCCATTTCCAGAAGCTATTCTAGAAATCATATGTATATTCTCCTACACAGCAAACGACATTGGTCCTTATCACAGTGCTATTTGTAGTAGCAAAAGACTGTTAATAATCTGTCAATCTATCAGGGTTTTATTAAATAAATTATGATTTATCTTTAGAAATCTATGCAGCCATAAAAATAAGGAGGAAGATATTTATATATTATAAAGAACAGGGTTCAGAAAAATGTGACCTGAAGGCCAAATTCAGCCCACTGCCCATTTTGGTACAGCCCACAAACTAAGAATAACTTTTCACATTTTTAAATGATTGGTAAAAAATTAAAGAAATAATAACACTGGGGCACTTGGATGGCTCAGTCAGTTAAGCGTCAGATTCTTGATTTCAGATCAGGTCATGATCTCACGGTTGGTAAGTTGAGCCCCCCCCCCCCCCGCCATTAGCACAGAGCCTGCTTACGATTCTCTCCCTCTCCCTCTCTCTCTGCCCCTCCCCCATGTGCCCTCTCTCTCTCTCTGAAGATAAACTTAAAAAAAAGGATAACACCTCATTACACATGAAAATTATGTATAACTCAAATGTCTATGTATATAAATAAAGCACAGCCACACCCATTCATTTACATATTGTCTGTGGCTGCTTTTATCAGACAATAGCAGATATGAGTAGTGGCAACAGAGACCCCATGGCTTGCAAAACCCAATGTACTTACTGTCTGTCCTTTTACAGAAAACAACCGCAACCATGTTATAGAGTGTTTTCTAGGATATTTTGTTAAATGGAAAAAGGAAGGTGAAGAAATGGTATATGGGAGCGCCTGGCTGGTTCAGTCACTAGAGTGTTTGACTCTTGATCTCAGGATTGTTAAGTTTGAGCCCCATGCTGGGAGTAGAGATTACTTAAAAAAAAAATCTTTATTTTTTTATTTTTTAAACTAAAATATTAAAAAAAGAAATAATATATGGTAAGCTATAAGGAACAAAAGGAGAACATAATCTTACATGCAGAAAACATCTCTGGATCTTTTAGAGACAGCCTGTTTTAGAGACAGGCTGAGAGGGTGGGGGCATCATCTCTTCTCTTACATGCCTTTTATCTTTTGAGTTTTGAATCATAGTGATTCAAATTGATTTAATTATATATTCCAGTATTTAAACTCTCTTTAAGACTTCTGTAAAATGTGAGTTCAACTTCAAAATTAAACAAGGCATAAAAAAATAGGTAAGTATATGAGGTGATTAATGTTATTAACTCCATGGGGAAAATCCTTTTACAATGTATTTGTACATCAAATCATCGCATTGTGCACTTTAAATATCTTGCAATTTTGTCACATATACCTCAATTAAATTTTTTTGAATAAATAACATAAGAATAAAAATCATCTAATTTACATATCAAAAAAACAAGGCATCTCTTCATCTGTTGAATTAAAGTATTCAATATTGGTAGGCATACCTGAGATATAGCTGGTGAGGATAACATTTATAAACAGACTTTCTGGAAACTAATTTAGTGTATATGTGAAGAAGCTTTTAAAAGTGCGTACCCTTTAACTTATAGTTCCATTCTAGGAATCTATCCTAAAAAAAACAAGAAGATAATCCAAAGATTTATATGACAAGATGTTCAAATTGTGTAATTTATAATGGGTGACAAAATTATAAATAGCCTATATATTCAAAAACAGTGTATTAGATCAATAAAATATTTAAAATTCATATCATAGAATATTGTCCATTTGTTAAAATGGTACGTTTTAATACCATGGGAATATTACACCATAAAATCTTAACTGAAAAAATAGAAATAATTGCATATGTAATTTAATTCTATCTTTAATATATGTGCATAGAAAAATGCTAGAATTAAGTATATCAAGATGTTAACAGATTTTTTTTTAATGTTTATTTACTTTTGAGAGAGAGCAAGGGAGGGGCAGGGAGAGAGGGGGACAGAGGATCCAAAGCAGGCTCTGTGCTCAGAGCAGACAGCCAGATGTGGGGCTTGAACTCATGACCTGTGAGATCATGACCTGAGCCGAAGTCGACCACTTAACCAACTGAGCCACCCAGGCGCCCCCAGATGTTAGCTTTTAATGGTAAGCCTATATAATTTTTTTCTTTACACCTTTCTGAGCTTCTTAGGTGCTATAAAATGAGTATAAATTACTCCTATAATTGGAGGAGGGGTGAGCGATGGGGGCGTAGTTACTTTTTAAAAACAAGCATGGAAGGGCCACACCTGCCTTCTTCCTGCCGTAGTAGAGCAGTTTAGTGAATTTCTCTACGATCTGTGCAGGCGTCTCCACGCTGGGGGGAATCTCCCCGGTGAGCAGGTTCGGGGTCCCTGAGCTCAGCACCGGCCAGTCCTCGTCGGTCAGGTTGATGAGGTTGGCCACTGGCGGCTGCCTCTTGTACTTCTCCAGCTTCTTACAGTCTTGCATCAGCAGCTCCGCGATGTCAGATCCCACCATGGACTGCGAGGCAAAGAGGGTCATCCTGAGGGAGAATCCTATTGTCCTCGGGCCGGCAGCCCCTGCTGAAGAAGGAGGGCACCAGAGCACCTGCCGTCTTCATGAGGAGGTCAACTTCCAAACACAAGACAGCCCTTTCTTGGACTATTGTATTTCACACTTCAGCTTCACTCTCTCATGGTGATTTTCTGCCTGTCAGGAGCCACCAAGATTACCAGAAATAGGCCCACTCTTACAGTTGTGTTATGTGGTTGGTACAGTAACCCCAGGCCAGGGAGAAGGGCAGAGAAAAGACCATCTTTAGCAAACTGCGTTGACATCTGAGCAATTTTTTCCCACTTAGGGCCATTTGTTGCTTCTTTAACATTATCTTTTATAATCATGTCATAAGCCGAATCCTCTCTATCCCTGAAAGACTTAAATTTCAATCCAGCCTGCACCTGCTCACCCATCGGAGTGATAATACTTTACCCCATTCTGTCGACAAAGGAGAACCAACAACTGCCACAGTAGAGCTGAGTCTCTGCTCCTCTGTGTCTCAGATTTTTGGCTCTGAGCTGCTTTCTGCTGGCAAAATGTCATGATGTCCACCTTGTGTACATCTTCCCTATGGAGAGATTTCAGGGAGCAAAGGGTGAGGGGCAGACTCTTTCGCCTCACAGCACTGCAGGCTCCTTGTACAGAGGGAGGGTGCTAGTAGAGGGTGGGGGGACTGAGATAGAAGCCTGACAACCCAGGGCTGGGGCACTGAGTCCGTAGTTTCCTTGATGAACAGAAAGGGACTTCAGAAATTCTCTCACACACCCTCCCCATTTTACAGATGAGGAAACTGAGGCCCACAGGGTACCTGCCCAGGGTAGCAGGCAAGGGCACAGACTTACAGATGAGGAAACTGAGACCCACAGGGTACCCTGCCCAGGGTAGCAGGCAAGGGCACAGACTTTGGAGTCAGACCACCTTGCGTTTAAATCTAGCCTGCCACGTCTCACCTTATAAAACTACCTCCATATAAAAGGAATTAACAACGTATATTAAGTGCTCAATAAATGGGCAATATTATTTGCTCCAGGTCATTCAAATAAAATCAATCCAATTGGGACCAGCACCCCCAGTGTCCACACAGCCAGCTCAACGTTCTATCCCCCATCTGTATACCTGTGTGTAAGAAATAGATTTGACACTCACTTTTACTTGAAGGAACTGTCAAAATACTATGGGCTTTCCTTGGAGGGGGAAGCTTCAGGATAAGTTTATAGAATAGCGATGATGATACATAAAGGGCTTCCATATGCATTATCTCACTTGCGTCTCAAAGCCACCACTTAAAGTAGGCACAACCAGTGTTACATCATTTCTGAAAGAGAAAACTAAGGCTCAAAGAAGACTAGCTGATCTGTCTGCCCTGAGACCTCTAGTTAGTGGGATGAGTGGGCCAAGGACCCAGCTCCTCTTGACTCCAGCCAGGACTCTCTCCACCAGAGTGCCCTAAATATTTATCAGAAACTTGACTAAGAATTTAAAAGCAGTTCTAGCTCAGTCCTGCAGAGGGCAGACTTGCACACTGTCCAATAACTCAACACAGACTATGCTAGTCCTCTCTAGAAAAAGGCAAGAATTTTTTTTTCCACTGTGATCCACTTGTCTATGATTTCCCAGGCTGTGCTCCACTTTTCTGCCAGTACCTGTTAAGTGCGGAGAATGTTAAAACCTCCTACCACGTAGCTCCTGCAAAACAGAACTGTTCTCAGATTTTTAATCTTAATTTTTCTTTCTGCCCTTCAGCTAGCAAATTGTTTGTCAAAATGGCCCAGGCCACATTTGTCTCAATCTTGTTGCACAGAGTATTCTACTCCAAGGGGGATAGACATTTTCTTTTAAGGAAGCCAAGAACAAATCCCCCAAGTGCTGATCTGGGCAGGCAGATTTTGTAAGTTCAAAAGCCCTACTTGGCAGCTCGTAAGATAATTTACCTGATCAGGGGTCCTGAGAAAGTCCTCATCTCTTCTTGTTCTTCAGAGTCACTAAGAATAATCTGGAACAAAAAAAAATCATATTTGGTGTCCCAGACTATATCCACCCAAAGCCCCTGTCAGTCAAGTCCAATATCAGAACCCATGGCTGTGGCCCTGGGCTGTGGCTCAGTGCCTTGTGGAGAACACAGGAGGACAAAAGTGAGTTCTCCAGTTGTCGAAAATGAGCTAATAGCATCTCAGGAGAAACAAATCTAGCATCACTCCTTTGAGAGAAGATCCCTACCTTTCTTTCACAAAACATACCCCAAACCACGGAATGCCTGATTCAGTTCCCCACAAGGGCATCCCATTGCTGGAGATGTCCAGACTCAGGTCAAGGAAAGCAGAAGGCAGAATGCCAGCTTTCCGGGACACAGAATCTCATTTACCTCCATGCTGTGCAGTTCAACAAGGGCCGTCTGTCCATCACTGGGAGAGCTGGGACCCACACGCACCAGCTGACCTCCTGGCCCAAAGCTCACAGGCACATGAAAGATGTAGAACTTCATGGGTGCCTTGGGACCAGCTGCTGAGACATCCTCTGACCGACAGACACGTGGACACTGTTAGCATTACTGCTGCTGCTTTTCTTTACTTTAGAAGTACACCACTGACATATTTCTCTCCAAATTCCACCTGGGCCAGGATAAGACTCAGGGCAGGTGACATAATTAGAAGAAGCCCAGGCAGGGGCATCTGGGTGGCTCAGTCGGTTGAGCGTCCGACTTCAGCTCAGGTCATGATCTCATAGGTCATGAGTTCAAGCCCTGCATAAAGCTGTCTGCTGTCAGCACAGAGCCTGCTTTGGATCCTCTGTCTCCCTCTCTCTCTCTGCCCCTCCCTACTCACACTCTCTCTTTCAAAAATGAATAAACATTTACTTAAAAGAAGAAGAAGAAGAAGAAGAAGAAGAAGAAGAAGAAGAAGAAGAAGAAGCAGCAGCAGCCCATGCTACAAGTCAGATTTAAGCCTCTCAGAATATGTCAGAATATAATGTGAGAATCTGCTAGTTTGGTCCAAATGGCAAAACACCAGGCCCAGACTCCCAGCGATGGCGAGAGGCTGGGGACTCTGGCTCTCATAGTCGAATACTCATGACAGGTATCCTACATCCAGACAAAGCAACTATGCTTTGTGGCCTGCCCTTGCTTTACCAAACTGACTCTTGCCTTCGCTCTCTTCACCTGTTATACAAAAGTACATCCGGGCGCCTCCCCTCCCAGCCTGATCCTGACGCCTACAAGCCGGGTTCCCTTCCAAGAATCAGCTATGATGCAATCTCCAGTACAAGAGAAAAGGTGAGAAATGGAGCCTCAGTGGCCTCTCTGCCCAGGAGAAACTCCTGGCAGTAAACAGGGCAGCCGCAGTCCACTCTTGGAAGTGCAGGGGAAGGGTGACTTTCCAAGAGGTTGTCACCCAGCCCTCTTCTCACAAGACTCAACCAGTTGCTTAGATCATGGCAGTACCCACCAGCCTGAATTGGACTCCAAGCTGCCGACGCCACAGGATCGTAGGGCTCCGAGTCAGCTCCCATGTACTGACTGAGCTCGTAGGCACTAGAGCTGAGACCAGACTCATGCTGCCGGAGAAGGCTGGACTCATTGGCCAGCGATGGCTGGAAGTTAAAGATAATAAAAACACACAGGAAGGATCAGAAGCACTTTCAGAGAAATGGTCCTCTCGAGTGTTCCTTCAAAGCAACAAAATTGAAACTTTCAAATAAATACACTGCATGTGGATGTGTTGAAAGAAAAAAAAAGTGATCATTTAATTGACAGGTGTTGGCTAAAAAAAAATGAATTAAGGCCTAGTGGGAAGAGTGTAGGCCCTGAGGCCACGGGACCTGAATTCAAATCTCAGTTTTGTCGGGACGCCTGGCTGGTTCAGTTGGTAGAGCATAAGACTCCTGATCTTGGGGTTGTGAGTTCAAGCCACACTCTGCACAGCGTCCAGATTACTTAAAAATAAAAAAATAGGGGCGCTTGGGTGGCTCGGTTGGTTAAGCGTCCGACTTCGGCTCAGGTCAAGATCTCGCAGTCCGTGAGTTCGAGCCCCGTGTCGGGCTCTGTGTTGACTGCTCAGAGCCTGGAGCCTGTTTCAGATTCTGTGTCTCCCTCTCTCTCTGACCCTCCCCCGTTCATGCTCTGTCTCTCTCTGTCTCAAAAATAAATAAATGTTAAAAAAAAAATTCTTTAAAAAAAATAAATAAAAATTTAAAAAAATTAAAAAATAAATCTTCAAATCCCAGTTTTATCGATACCTAGCTGCTGTGACCTTGGACAAATGATTTAGGCTCTCTGATGATACCATGGGCATATATCACATAGTCTGTACCCTGCACTGTTAAGCCTTAGGTATACAGGAGAAAATGTTCTCAAAAATCATACATATCTAATCTTGGAAACAAAATTGGTATAAGACTGTCAAAAATCAATAGCTTGTCTCTGCAGTATCTTTGCAACTTTCCCAAAAATCTAAAATTATTCTAAAATTAAAAGTTTATTTTTAAAATATATAAGAACGCCATTGTGTGACCCAGCTGGTATACGCGGTAAGATTTCAGAAGCGAGCACTGGAAGAGTCAAGAGAGGTTCCAAGCTCTGCTTTTCAGACCGGAATTCAGAGAGTCTAGCAACTCCCCACTTGCTGGGTAAACCAAATTGCCAGTCCACTGGGGTACCGGTGACAGCCTCTCCTCTTTGCCAGCACCTCAGAGTGACCTGGGTGACATTTCCTGATCCAGCCACACACACACACACACACACACGCATGCCAAAGGGCCAGATCAGGGCCCCAGGAAGGCAAGGAAAGGAGGAGGTATGAGTGGAGGCTCCATAGAAAGGGGACGATGTCACCGCTCAGACCTCTGGCCACTGGCCACCCCCACTCCCAAGGGCCCTGCCCTGCCCCTATTTCATTGTCTGGTATGATGCACTGTCACAGTCCACCAGCCCCCGTGTCCCTTCAGATTACCTCATTCTTCTGGGTTCCCGTTAGCAGACTCTCCGGAAACAGGTCCCCAGGCCTCTCCGGCCTAGTGTTAGAAGCAGGACTGTCTTTATAAGAGTTCCGACTCTTGGATCTACAGCAAAATCACAGGAGCAGGTGAGGGGGGTCCTGGGCAAGCCAGCCAGAGTGAGCTGCAGACTTCTGCTGCAGAGCGTGGGCAGTGTCAGGTGGCCTGTGTGCCATAGGGAAGAGCATTGTCCTCCCTCGGCCACCCCAATCTATCAATACCAGAGAAACGGGAGCTTCTGGGTTCCACAGTGCAGTTACTGGAAGTAACCCAAACGCTGTGGAGAAGGGCTGGTCTCTGCAGCCTCACACCCTGTAATGACTCAAATCAGAGCAGCTGGGTTGGTGAGTCGGTCAGACACGGTCAAGGCACCAGGCCGAAGGACACCAGAACAGGTGTTTGTGTAAAATGCTCTTCTCTGCTCACTCCTTCCCGGGGGCTATCCCATTCTCCGCGCACAGGAGTGGGCAGAGGAGAAACAGCCCAGCCTCGGGCAGGACCCGATTTTGCAAACTTCGGCCAAGCCACATCTGTTCTGAGGCCAATAAGGAATCCAGGCTCTCGTGTAGGGTGGACCTCAAGTAACCTCACAGGACTCAGCTGACCCCAAGTTTGAGAGCTGCCTCTCAGAATTAAGACTCCACCGACAGCTGGCCTGGGCCACCCTGGGCTACTCCCACAACCCCGTGGCCAGAGTAGAAGCAGACGGGGGTTCTGGAGACAGAGACGAGCACCCGATTCCATAGACTTGCCTAACAGAGTGTGAGTTTGGCTGGATCGTGTTGAGCTGGCCTCTCCTTTCACACTTACAGACTATTCTGGTTTTCGTGATGATGCTCACTGAGGTACTTTTGATCTCGGTGATCTTCCTGCCACATATAAGGACTCTCTCGCCTTGGCACTGCACCCTCAGAGAAAACAAGATCAAGACAGGTCATTTCCCATTCCTAAAAGTTTAGGAAGACAGCAGCGAGTTGTGGGGCTGAGTCACCGGAGCACCAGAGATAAAAAAACATGTTTGCCAAATTGAATAAAATTGAGACGTGAGCGCTAACAATGGGAGTCAACAGAACGCTCCTCAGTCCTTCCTGAATCAACCACCTTGGCTCCATACAATTGTATAATCATGGGGATCATGGGTGTGCGTTCTCAGTTTTGAAACAGATTTCTCTTTGCAGGCAGGTCAGAAGCTGCCATCGACACATACCTAAAGCCTCAGTATTGGCAGAGTATAAATTCCTGTGGGTGCATATCTGCCACCCTCAAGGTAAATGACGGTCAGACTCATCACAGCCCAGCCACACGCTTGACAACTTCATTGTTAAGAACTGACTTCACGGTTACTTGGTCAGAGACTGTAATCTTGGCTGTAACGTGGAGTGGAGGAAAAAATGTGGACGAAGTACGAACTAGCCATGACACTGGTAACATAATGATAGTTTCAGGGCTATCACTGACACATACAAAGGAAAATGACTCCTTTCTGTCTCTTCCCCTCAAGACATCTGGCAGTAGTGTCTTTGCTGTGGCCTCATCTGGCCAAGGAAGAAGTGGGTGGGGACAGGGGTTCTACCTCAGCCAAGTAGGATGGCCAAGACGAGGCTCTGAGCACGCCCTGTCTACCAGATCAGCTGCACCACCCCAAAGGCTCTTCGGAGATTATTCCATACCTCTTTCTTCCTGTAGCTGCTGCGGGGGTCTGTGGTAGTAATAATCTCCATAAGCATATTCTTCCCTCAGGGTTGGAGAATGATAGCTCTGATACGGATCCTCAATGCCTGGCCTAAAATATCACAAAGGTCAGTCATTCAAGGATGGTAAAAAGAGAAACCAATGGAGGACTTGACAAACTAAATAACTTCAGAGGACAAATCTGTGACCTCAGTCTAGAACCCGCTTTAAAATTGCAGTTAATTCTAGATCCTATAAACAGAAGATCCAGAATCAGCAGGAGGAGGGCCTTTATTTCAGAACAAGGCTGGGATTTTTAGAGCAAAATCAAGTGTCTCATTCTCTTTGATTTCCCCTACTCCTCAAATACATACATCCAACAATACATGATGTTATTTTAGAAAACCCTGCCCTGAAATTATCTTAGAATACCCCTTCCTGGGGCACCTGGGTGGCTCAGTCAGTTAAGCCTCTGACTCTTGATTTTTGCTTGGGTCACAACCTCACGGTTCCTGAGTTCGAGCCCCATGTCAGGCTCTGTGCTGTCAGTGCGGAGCCTGCTTGGGATTCTCTCTCTCTCCACCCCTCCCCATGTGTTCTCTCTCTCTCTGTCCCTCTATATATCTGTCTCTGTCTCTTTCTCTCTCTCTCTCAAAATAAATAAATATGCTATGTAAAAAAAAAAGAATATCCTTTCCTGAGATGACTGTGTAGGTACCCAACACTCCATTGTAAGTCCCATGCATATTACAGATGGAAATGAGATGAAGAAGTCACATTGGACTCTCTTAAATCTGACTGCTTTCATTGCCTCTGTCCTCGACATACCTTCTTTGAGAAGTCAACAATACAAAACAGATTGAGGAAAGAATGTCACGTTGTTAGTCTTTTTATTAACTAAGAATTCTTTAATATTTCATGGAGCAAAGGCTTACAGTAATCGTCATAATTTCAACCCGAAATCTGTAGGCAGGTAAATATCATTCCACCTGGAAAAGCTGAAGTAAAACATACATGACTTCCAATATCCCATAAAATATTAAATCCTATGTTATCAATCGGGATTCACGAACAGGAATTCCAGATTCTCCTAGCATTACCTCACGGAGACCTCTTCATTCTGAACCTGGAGACTACAAGCTTGTACCTGCTTTCTTTCAGGTCAATTTCATTTTTTTTTAAATGTTCCCATTTACTCATCCCATGCATATTTTTTCTGTATGCCAGTCACACGCTGAGTACTGTTCTAGGCACTGAGTCTCTTCTTGGTGCTGGTGGTGTCAGCGTGAACAACACTGAGAAGTTTTTATAAGGAGCTCTAAGACAAATTTTCCATAATCTGCCAATATTGCCTTTTGCCGTCCCCGAGTCAAAGGGTCTCATCTGCTATCTTGGATCCATCATTCTTTCTACTTTCTGCCCTGGCCCTAATACCCAGTCACGCTGTGATTGCCTCTTTAAGAAGCCCCACCAGAGAACAAAAAGGAGGGAAATACTATTTTCAGTTACCTAAATCGAATTTGGGAGGGGAAAGTGTTTGGCTAAGTCAATGTAATAGGGTGGAGAAGGAAAAAGAAGAAAAAGAGGAAGAGTAAAAGGAAAAGGAAGAAGGAAGAGAACGATCTACTGAGAAGCACGTAGGAGAGCTGGGTGAACTCCAAGCGTGAGAGCCATACCTTGAATACAACTGACGGGGATAACCACCTTCATAATAGTCAACTCCCAATACAGGCTGACGCCTTTCCCCAGGCCTGGATGCATAATGGGGCTGCTGGTTGTCCGTCCTGGGGTCCTGCTGCGGCTGGGGGCTCCTGTGCGTGTCTTGCCATTGATGGTACCTCTCTCCATTGTACCAAGAGCGAGGAACGGGCCGATGGTTTCCATCTCTCTGAAGCCCTCGGTCTGGATCCTTTGATGGTGCTGTGGGCCTCCCCCATGGCTGAGGTGGCCACTGAGGAGCCCAAAATTCCATCCTTGACCCTCAGAATTTCCCTCGTGTTTTTATTCAGTTATGTAATTATTTTCTGTTCCTGCAGACAAAAAAAAAAAAAAAACAAAAAAACAAAAAAAACATCATTTTAGGCTTATATCCAAACATGATGATTGATTAGGTTTTCTGAATAAAGCATCTACAGTCCTCAAAATCTTTTATCTGAAACAAAACACCTGGGCAGTGATACAGAGATATCTGGGGGAAAATCTCAAGCAGACACATGAAATAAATAACAGGCTAGACAATTATACTGATGATGCTTTAAAAATTAAAAAGAATATTTGGAGGAACAAGAGGTGTAGGAGGCAGGAGAGACAGAGAACAGTCATAGATTAAGCTCCAAAACATCATCAAAGTATCCCAACTAAATACATGTTTGTTCATTTATCCCCACCAGCAATTATTCATTCAACAATTACCGTGGAGGTCCCCTGCTATCAGAGAAGTAAGTGCGCATAGAGACAGGCCAGAGTTTAAATCCTAACTCTGCCACCTATTAGCTAGTTCATTTTTTTCAAGCTTCAGTTTCCTTGAGAAATGGAATGGGGACCATAACGACTCATTTGCAGGGTTACTGTCAGAGTCAGTGACAACTTATGAAAAGTACCCAACACACTGCCTCGTATATAGTAATTGTTCAATGAAACAAGTAGCTAGTGTTTGATATCAGAGATAACATTAGGGCAGTATGAATGGATGCAGACATTTCCTAAACAAAAAGAAGCTTAAATGGATCTCAAGAGACATCTTTTCTGAATCCTTAAATTAACCTCTTAGAAGAACTGGGCCCTATGATGTGGCCCTGCCTGCCCTTCCTCTAGGGGAGACAAGTTTGGGATTGCTTTCATGGCAAGCCAGAAAGCCATGTCTCACTAATCTTCCTGGCTGGAGACTTTTAAATCTGGAGGTCTCCTAGCATCAAACTAATTTTCCCAACATATCCTTCAAAATGAGAAATAGCTCTGAAGACATACTGCCTTCCAAGTTCCTCCACCCCGTGTCACGGAGAAGAACCTGCATCCAGCTGCCTCCAAAGAGAAAGCACGTGTCAGCCCTTACTGGTGACTTGGGGATTCTCTTATGGCAGGAGGATATATTACCTCAATCAGACCTCATTTTTTCTCTCCTGGGAACTGTTTTAGGTTGAAAGACTTGGATCAAATATGGTTAATTTGCTCCCACTCCTGAAACTCCCAGCCTAATATAAAAAAAAAAAAAATCATATCGGAACAAAAGGTCAAAGGGTATATGTTGAAATCAAGATATCACTCTGCTTGAATGCCATGGAGCCAGGGTCCACAGCTCTGAGCCAAGAGCTGTAAGCAGAACATACCAGAAGGGCAAGGCACAGAAGTGCCTTCCACCTCAGATCTATCACAGCTCAGAAAAACTCCCACCTTCCTTCCTAAAGTGTCAGCCCCCTCCCTTGAAAACAGTCAGGTGCGATGAAAGCTTTTTCCAAAAAATCCCAGCAAAATCCAAGTGCCCCAACACAGTGAAAGGGCACCTGGGTCCTCCCTGAAGGTCTATAGAACTCAATACTATTTGGACACAAGTAAACTCAACAAGAAGAAAGCCTCTTTTGCCTGTCTTGTCCCCAGATATATCCACTAGACAGCCCTTCTCCAATCACAAAGGCACAAAACCCAATCTCTTCACTGAAATCACATCATTCTATTATTGAGATATCAACTCTCATAGGTTAGACCTCAGGTTATAATTATGGACACCAAATGAGGGGCGCCTGGGTGGCTCAGTCAGTTGGGCATCTGACTTTGACTCACGTCATGATCTCACAGTTCGTGGGCTCGAACCCCGCGTCAGGCTCTGTGCTGACAGCTCAGAGCCTGGAGCCTGCTTCGGATTCTGTGTCTCCCTCCCTCTCTTTCTGCCCCTCCCCTGCTCATGCTCTCTCTTTCTCAAAAATAAAATAAACATTAAAAAAAAAAAAAAAAAGGACTCCAAATGAAAGGCACCCAAGATTCTCAAAGTGAAGGCATCACATCTCCAGTGACAAGCCACACTTCCACATTCACATAAGTGACCCTCCTGGCCCCAGCAAGGGTGATATTGACTTTCCCATTCTGACAGTACAGCTGAGCCAAGAGAAAGAAAGCAAGGGAGCGAGCATCCCCACACACCTGCTCAGACGGCTTCCCACCTTCCGTCAGCGTGGCTTCCTTCAGCTCTCTCCAGGCCCACAAGTGTCTCTCTCCTCTTGGAGAATGTCAAAGTCCAGGCGCCACATCTACCAAGACTTACCTGGCCTTCAGACCTACAGCCAGTCAGTTATCTGTTGCAACCGCCTGGCTTCCATGGAGCTGATTCACTAGGGCAAAGTACAGCCCGGATACCCCAGCCTGGGACAGGCCTGACTTGGCGTATTTGCTCGGAACCCTGTCGGAGGCTGGTGCTTCTGTTTGCCTGGTCATGGGCTGAGCCAGATTGACTTACATCCAAATCCCAGAGCAAACAAGGAACCGAGAAAGCAGGGAGAGGAAATCCAGAAAGCCTGAGGCCGCCTGGCCTGTGAGAAGAGCACCACCTTTGGGGCATTGACTCATGGCGCTGCAACTGTCGGCCCTAATGCTCAACCTCTCGGAGTCTCAGTTTCTTCCTCTCTAAAAGGGAAATAACCATACTTAGCTTGTGGGAGTCACTATGAGGATTAAATGTTAGTAAAGTGGCACCTGATAGAGAAATATATATGCTTTATAAATAAGTATGATCTTTTCCTTTCAAAACACATGAGCTGGGGCACCTGGGTGGCTCAGTCAGTTGAGTGTCGAGTCTTGATTTTGACTCAGGCCACGATCCCAGGGTTGTGGGGTGGAGCCCCACGTTGGGCTCTGTGCTGAGCGTGGAACCCGTTTACGATTCTCTCTCTCTTCCTCTCCCACTCGTGGTCTCTCACTCTCTCTCCAAAATTAAAAAACAAAAATTTTTTTAATGAAAAAAATAAGCTAATTCCACTGGTTGAAGCAGGCAGACACTCACTGGTGGGTAGTAAACAGCTGGTTTGTCTGGTTTGGGTTTTTCTCATTCATGTTTCTCCCTGTCGGGTTCTGATTGTGTAATCACTCGTGTTGTCCGATGGAAGGAAAATGTATCGAACTGAAGGCACCGGTCAGTTTTCTATTACAAAAAGAAAACAATTTTTTGTCTTTAAAAAATGCATTTCTTCAGGCAGACACGGAGAAGCTCATGTCCACTTGTGAATTACTATTTTAAAATTCAGCAAATCATCATGTTATACACCTTAAGGTTACGTAGTGTTATATTTCAATTACGTCTCAATAAAGCTGGGGAAAAATTTTTAAAAATTCAGAATTTGTTCTAAAAGCCTCAAATCACTTATTCTTTCTTTCAACAAATACTTACTGGGGCCCTGTTATGTACCAGGACTTGAGACACTTAACTATGAAAGACACAGGCCTTGACTTCAAAAAGCAAGAGCAGGTTACCCTCTCCTGTTGTTAGTCTAGGGAAGACCACCCGGGTGGATCTCATGGTCAGATAAGGCGATGTCCCTAAACTATACGATTTTGTCTCAGACCCTCAGCCGACTCCTAGGGCCTGCCAACGAACTGGGTGTAGAATTCTCTGACCCTGGTAATGGTTTCTTACTCCCACTGGTGAGCTGTTGGCTGTACTGCCATTTTTAACCCTCCTAAAAAGAAATACTAGCGAAGGACATACACATTAACAGCAGGAAGCGGAAGAGGTTTGATTATGACACAGACCCAGGTATCAAATTATGTGTTCCAGCACATCACAATAGCATTCATGAAAATCTGATGTAACTCTTTTGGCTTATGACACGATGGTAGTCCTACCCTTAACACCAGCTACATTACTGGAATGCCAACTCTGGAAGGGACCTTGAGGTTATTTTAGTGACTTCACTTTACTGATAATAAAACTAAGATCCTGAGAAGTGAACTGATTTACCCAAGATCACAAAGCTAACTGGACGCTCGGTCAGGATTACAATGGTCTGTTGGGAGTTCCCTTGCACCAGGCTTCCAAGAGCTGATTCTTAAATATTCAGGAATTGTGTGAGCCAGTAGTTAAACCGTTGGTAATCTGGAATCCACCCTGGTGGGAAATTTTACACAGAAACCCCCAAATGCTACAAAGCAAGGTGGTTGCTGTTGATTTCAGAGGGACAGTTTAACAGCATACGGAGAACAGCCCCCAAGTCCTCCTTCCTGATTCAGTGTTCTTCCAACTACAGAATTATCATTCTGTTACTAGCTTTCACTGCACATCTCCGGTTTAAACATCTAGCCCAGTTATTCCAAATGCTCCTTTTGTGACATCCCAAAGCATCTCTAATTATCTCAAGAGTTATTATGAAACTCTTCAAACACTCACCAACCAAAATTAATTTTAATTAGCTTTAATTATTTTATCTCGACATATGGCATATAACAGCTATATGGGTCATAGAATGAAATAGATCATAGAATGAAATAGATCTCACCACTCCAAAGGTTTGGGATTTATCAATCCCTGCTTTTACCAGCCCCACATATCTACAGTTACTAAGTCTCTCAGCCTGGCTGCTCAATTCCTCCTGGTTTCTAACCAGATTTGTCCAGCTTGACAGTACATTAGCATCTCGTCCCCACCAGGAGGTGGGCTAAAATTAGTCCTGACACCCCAAGTCCTTGGCAATGCCCTTGCATCATCCCGTAGTCTTCCTCATGCTAGAACAGCTACAGATTTCACATTATCCCTTCCCTGCGTGTCCTGTCCTCATGTCTGATTCCTGCTCTTCATTCCTACTATCCACTGGAATTGGAGCCCGGGCTGCTTGCTAATTAATGTGAATTTCCTTTCCCAGTCTCTGTTCCCCATTCCAAATGCCAGACCACTGATGAAAATCTTGCTTTTCACAGGAATAACTACCCTGGTTTGACATCTAACAAAAGTATCATCACTGCTAATAATGCTGTTAATCTCTACCCACCAGATTAGTGCTGGTGGATGTGAACACCCACCTAGATCCAGGTCAGATTTGCCACGAAGCTGTGTGCACTATGATTTAATTACTGCTTACTCTTGCACGGGACAACTCAGTGGCTGAGACGTGCCTCAGGCTTGACCCAATTTCTTTACTCAAAGTGAAAATTTAGAAAACAAACTGAGAGGTCCTATGTCAACAGATTAACAGTAACTGTTTGTCTGGATAATGGAATTGTGGATGATGTTCTTTTTCTCTTCTAACTTTTCTACAATAAACATGTTATTTTTAAAGAAAAAAATCAACTAACGTTATTTTTAATCAGTGCTATGCCCAAATGTGTCATTGTAATGTCAGCAATAATTATGCACCCCTATGCAACAGTTACGCTAAAATGGGGCAGTGTCCAAGTTTGGTTAACTGTTCTCAGTCTTCTCTTCTGGAAAGAAAATTCCAGAAGTCATTCATTCACTACACAAATGTTTATTAAACATCCACTATATGTCCAGCATTGTCATATTCATAGGAGATAAAGATAAATAACATATAATCCCTGCCCTATAGAAGCTTTCAGTCCAGTGGAGCAGTAGACATCCAAACATGGAGAAGAGGAGAGAAATACAATATATATACATATATATGTATTTATATTTATAAAATAGAATCGACATGAAATGATACTCTGTTGAATATATGAAATGAAGAAAGAGAAGTAAAGGACGATTCCAAGTTTCTAGGCCATAGAGAGGGGACCACACTGTCTTTTTTGGGGGGATAATAATCTTGGAAGAAGAGCCAGCTTGGTAAGGAGATGATGACTTCAGTGTCGGACTTGCTAACTGAGGGGCCCGTGGGCAGAGGTAATCAGTGGTCAAGAACTAGTAGACACTAAGAGTCTAGAGCTCAAGAGACAGGTCTGAGGAGGGAGACATGGTGATTGAAGCCATAGGCATGGGTAGTATTGCCTTAAAAATGCTTAGAATTAGAAGACAGGTCCTAGAAAGGAGCTCTGAGGAACACCAACCCCCCACAGCTGGATACAGAAGAGGAGCCCATGAAGAAGAATAAGGAGGGTCAGAACGGTAGGCAGACAGCCAGGGGTAGATGGTGTCTCAGGAGCCAGGGGAGGTGATGGCTTCAAAAGTAGGAGAGCGGTCGACAATGCCAAACTTCAGGGAAATGTGGAAAAAGGCAACAGGCGGAAGTGTTCTTGGCGTCAGTGGATTTAACCAGGAGATTTGATGATCATAACACGGCCAACTTCGGTAGAACTCTGGTCAAGGGAGTGAGGTATTCGACACAGAAGTCACTCATACAGAGAGTGGAGAGTAAGAAAAAGGAGACTGAAAGTCAAATCAGTGTACGTAGAAGACTGGATGCGAAGAAAAGGGGCAAAAGCTGGGGCTGCTGTGGGCACTCAGCTCTGAAGAGCTGTTGTAGTGTGGACAAGACCAAAGAGAGTTATATGCTGATTCCCATAGAGACAGAGAAAGGAAACACGCTTTCTAAAGGAATAAATCCCCAAAGAGGCTGCTCATATGGGATCCAGAGTATAGGAACACAAAGTGAACTCGCTAAAAGGAAGGACACCTCTTCCTTGAGAAAGGGATGGGGGTGGAGATGGGCACACGTGGGGAGAGGCTTGTGCATAAAGGCACCAGATATGGAGAATTCTCTGTGGAATGGACTGCCAAGTTCCATTGGCTGGAGATCAGGGAGGATTTGGTAACAGACTCGAGAAACATTAGGAGGGTTTGCATCAGCCAGTGTGGAAAGTGGGAGTGGGCTTTAACAGGAACATGGGCTCAGAGGAACAAGCACATTGGAAATGCAGCTGTCATTAGACCTGAAGCTCCACGGGCACACTGACCAGCTGTGCTCCATTCCACGTGACAATCCACGTGCCTAGCATGGTGCCTGACACATGACACGAGCTCAGTCAAGAGTTTCTTTGTATATGAGTGGACACCTTAAGCCGACGGCAGCAGTAGTCTAACCGTCAGATTCCACCCAGCAGTTTCCACCTCCTGAATAGAGGACTAAACTCTGAGACAGGCTTTCTAGAGAAAGGAAAAGAGAACGTTGAGGCAGTGAGTTAAGGGGACTGACCAGAGAGTGGTTAAAGGGATGGCATGTGGGACACAAAGGAGACAGAAACCGATGCAAATCATCTGCACACCTTGTTAAAATGAGGTCCCCGCAGATGCTTAAGAGACGTGCTCCAAGGGGGAGGTGGAAAAAAAAAAAAAAAAGAACATTAAATCACAATAATAAAAACAAACAAAAAACCCTCTTCGTAACAGCGGGAATAACTGGATAATGTCCACACCTGCATCCCCAACAACATCTGAGACGCCGAGGCTCTCCTCGCAGGCATCTCCTGGCTGTGACTCTAAGAATGAGTCCAGGGGCGAAGGTTGGACACAGAGTAGCCCCCTGACTGCGGCAAAGCTACCACCTGGAGCCAGCCTTGGAGATGTGGGCCTTGTGGCCGCAGCCGGTCATTGGCTGCCAAGGCTTTGACCCCTTCCCTCAGCACAGCACGTGCCAGTCAGCAGTTCCAGTTACCAGGAAGACCGTGTGCCAGGAAAGCGTGGTCCGAGGGCCAGAGACAATTAGCCTGGCACGGGCACCGTGAGCCACCTGCCAACCCCGGGACTGTTGCTGTTGCTCTTACCACAAGTGAAGTGAAGGTTTGGGCACAAAGCAGATTTCCTACAGGAGCGAGGAACACTGTGTACAAGAGCTCCTTTAAATACCACCTGCCCGGCTGCCTGCAAACTGGCCCTCCCTACATCCACCTCCACTGCCAAGAGCCAAGAAGTACATCACTCAAGAAAAAGAATGACCCCATTCTTCCCTATGAGCCTGGGCTGGCGGAGGTGGTCCACCTTCCCCTCTCTCCAACCCTCCACCCCGTTTTGTTGATGCCCCCAATCCCAGGGGGCAGATGGATCTGTGACTTCTGACCTCACACCAAGTGCCAACAGGCTGAGGTGACTCACACAGCCACTAACGAGAAGAAAGGGCTGTAATATGCTCAGTGTGTTCTCCGAGCCAGCAAGGCTAATAGGACCCGAATTCCCCAGAGGAGCAGGACAACTTATTCCGGTGACCCCAGAATAACTAGCCTGCCTGGGAAGTGAATCTCAGCTCCAGGTCCCCTACCTCCTGGCTGCGTGAACTCGGCAAGTTAGTCTGTCTCCTTTTCATCATCTGTGAGACGGGGATAATAACAGAAGCTATCTCACAGAGGTATTATAAGGGTTTGATGAGATTAAAACCTACAAAATGTTTGGTGTATAGTAAATGCTCAATAAATGTTATTTTCCTGGAAATGCTGTAAAGTGCCTAGGAACTGTTATGCACAAATCATTAGTAAGGGATTAATTGAGTATCTATTACCACTGGGAAATCTACAGGTTCTTAATCCAGTGCCCCCCCCCCTTTGAGCCAGGAGATCAGGGGAAAATAGAGAAATGATGTCAAATACTGCATAGGACAAAAGGAATGAGTTAAAGCAAGATCATCAGAATTAGAAACTTCAACAATGCACAGCCCAGTGCTTCTCACACCGCAGCACAGTAAGTGCAGCCCCAGCGATGGTGCAGGATGCCACAGGATAAGCACCAATTTTAAGTTATAAGCAATTTTAAAATATATCTTAGAGGCACCTGGGTGGCTCAGTCAGTTGCATCCAACTTCAGCTCAGATCATGATTTCACAGTTCGTGGGTTCGAGCCCCGCGTCTGGCTCTGTGCTGACAGCTCGGAGCCTGGAGGCTGCTTCGGATTCTGTGTCTCCCTCTCTCTCTCTGTACCTCCCTCGCTCACGCTGTCTCTCTCTCTCAAAAATAAATAAACATTAAAAAAATGTTTTAATAAAATAAAGTGTAGTTTAAGTTTGAGCAAATACAAATATTGTATTATTGAATATCAAGGAATAAAACTCACATTTGTATTAATTTTTACTATGAAGCATGAGACTCCAAAGAAATTTCACACTTGCAGTAGGACAAATAGACACATGCACGCACACTCACACATTTCCATGCACATGCCCTGCACCCCCAGATCGCTCCCTGCCATTTACTGGAAACGTTTGAGAGACACATTCTGAACAAGAACAGACATCCAGACACATACTGATGAGCTGGAAAGAATCTCTAAAAAGCATCCATCCCTGCAGGTGAAGCAGTATCCACGCCAGGGAGACTCAGGCCAAGTCCTCGCTCACAGCGCAGACCCTTGGCCCCCCCAAGCTCCGTGGCCCCCCCAAGCTCCGTGGCTGGATTCAGATTCTCTACCACATAAGACTCCATAGGGTGCCCAGGAGTTCTGCGACTCTCTCGGTTTACCTGGGGCAGGAAGAGTTGGCTCTCCAATGAAGGTGAGTCCTCGGGCTCCTTATGGAAACCCACCCCAATATTTTAGAGTCAAGATGCCCTTCCTGATGTAGAACACACATGTGTGATTCAAGCTCTCCTTTGAACTCTTTGAACTGGGGAAAGCGGTCATGCCGCTCAGCCCCCTTCTCCTCTCCAGGTTACACAGCCCCAGTCCCACTGATGTTTCCTGATTACATTTCCTTCCCTCAATCATTTTGAGTAGCAAAGGCCCAGCGGAAAGAAAATAGGAATTGAAATTTGGATTTAGGTTTAATTATGCCAGTTCCCAGCCATGTGTCTCAGGGGGGGAAAAATCACTGATTATCTATGAGACCCAGTTTCCTCATCTTTAAAATGAAGTCCAGAAAGTACATCACAGGGCTGTAATGTGCATGAAATGAAATGAACTATGGACAGACACCAAAGTGATTGTTAAAGGGGGAAGTGGGTTTTCAAAAAATCTTTGCCGTTCCCTTTTCCAAGTTCCTTACATTTGTTAAAGGCGTGACATGCCATGCTTGTGACTATGGTGCAGTCAAGAGCTCAGGCTTTGTGGTCAGAGTTGGGTTTGAGTCCCAAAACCTCCATGACTCGCTGGAAGACATCAAGCCAATTACTTAACCTCTCAGGCTAAGCATCCTCGTTTGTTAAATGATTGCATAATAATAGATATCTTCACAAGGTTGTGGCAGGATAAATGAGATAATGTACAGCCCATTGTATGTCATAGGTGTTCAATTAATATTTGATGAATAAATACATGCATGACCTAGGAAAAGCACTTAGCGCAGCACCTACATGTATGAAGCGTTCAACAAATGCTTGTTGTTAATGTCATTGTTTCAGAGAGAACAGCAGTAGAGTTAGTCTCTACGCTCTTCAGGGTATATGTTCTTACTGAGTCTTCATTACTGCAGTTCATATTTAGTTTTTTATCTTAACTGTTCTTTATTATTGGGTTAGAATCGAATCTGAGACTATTGGTTTCTATTTGTATTCCTCCCTCTCTCTCTCACCGTAATTATCCATTACATTCACAACGTGTTTTCCCCAGAGATGCCCATCTTTGGTTCATTGTTTTCATTACCCAGTGGCATCAGTAGAGAGTGTGTTGGTTTGAGGACAATAAAAGCAAAACCAGAAAGTGTAGGAGATTTCACCAAACTCACATAGTGTGAGTACGTCATCAAGTGGAGGAAAATCAACCACAGGACTTCTAGTCAAAGTTTTGCTCGGGGAAGCATACTGGCTAGAGGGCGCCTGGGTGGCTCAGTTGGTCAAGAATCCAACTCTCGATTTCGGCTCAGGTTATGATCTCATGGTTTGTGGGTTCGAGGCCCACATCTGCACTGAGAGCGCAGAGCCTCTGCTTGGGATTCTGTCTCTCCCTCCCTCTCTTCCCCTCCCCTGCTCATTCTTGCTCATGCTCTCTCTCTAAATAAACAAATAAACATTTTTTAAATGAAAAGCATTCTGGTTAGGAATAGCCTTGTGACATATTTAACACAAAAATGCAATTATTCAGAAATCTATTCTATGGAAATACAATGATTACAATCTTCAAAGCTATCTATCCGTGTAAATAGGTTCATTCAACCTGTTATAGATATAGTCATAAAAATAAGAACTCAAAGATTAATTCCTGTATTTTCTCCTCGTCCCATTTGTTAGTCAGCAAAGGTGCATAACACTTTGCTGGTTCTCCTCCTCTGCCCACTGTTCCATGGACAGAAATAGCCTCTGCCTGTGCAGAGCGTGAGTGCACACACGTATTTTGGTGGCGCTCATGTCCCTGTTCTCTCAGTTTGGAATAAGTGACTGCAGATATAGCAAAGATCCCCAGGAGTGCTGTTCTAATGCTCAATTTAGCACATCAGGGCAATTTCCAGAGGAGCCACTTATGATGCCAAAAAACAAAGTTCAAACTTCAGTTTCTGGAGGACACTGAAGGGCATGTCAAGATGATGGAGAAGTTTCTTTTCTAAGCATAAATGTCTGCAGGTATCACAAGGGAGATGGCCAAAGTTCATTATTTTCTGGGAGGATCCCATAAATGAGCATTAGAGAGTCTTGGCATGCTGAGTAAATACTTACTGCCTTTCCCGACATTGTTTCTGTGATGTAGTTTCCGTACAAGCTTCCTGAGAATATTTCCTTTCTCGCTAAAGATGCAAGCACCATGACATTGACAGTATGACACCATGACCTCATGCTGGTCCCCGTGTCATTTGTTGAATGAATGATGTCATTAAATGAAACTGACTGGAGTATATAGCCTTACCCCTAGAGTGAAAATAATTATTTCCATCATTCAACAAATAATATGTGAGACAAATATGAGTTCATTATTTATTGTAATAAAAATGCTTTCTCCTATATCAGCTGACTCTACATAGTTTCTCTAATAAAACAGAAGGACTAGGCCAAAGGAACCCAAAAGAGTCCCTGCTCCTATTTAATAACCAGGAAATGGGTGAGAAACTGAGTACATTAGCCTGGAAGTAGGGGAAGGAGAGCAAGAGAGAATGTGTTCCCCACAGAAGGACGGATATTAAAATGGCTCCGAGACAAAGGAGGGCCTGTGTCTTCAGCATATCATCAGTGGGTTTTATGTGTAGTGTGGTTGGAGCCTAGAATACAAAAATAAGTTGCTGAGGACTATGCCTGTGTCTTCCCAAAATTCGTATGTTGAAATCTAATCCCCAGTGAGAAGGTATTAGGAAGTAGACCCTTGGAGGTGATTAGGCCACAGGATAAAGCTCTCTTGAATGGGATTAGGATTCTTCTAAAAGAAGCCCCAGAGAGCTCCCTGGCCCCTTCTGCCATGTGAAGACACAGTGCACACAAAGACTCAGAGGAACCAGGTCGCCTATGAACCAGGAAACAGACCCTCACCGGACACCGAATCTGCCAGCACCTTGATCTTAGTTTTCCCAGCCTCCAAAACTGTGAGGAATAATTTCCCATTGTTCATAACCCACCCATATGTTTATAATCCACCATCTAATGGTGGAGCAGACTAAGACAGCAGTGATACGAGCTGAGACTGAAGAGACTCTCTTAGCTGCCTCAGCCAGCCACATGAGGCAAAGTGCAGCCCCAGCTCTCCCCAATACCTAGACTGTCTGCACACAATATGGCGAACATGGGCTGTAGCTGCCGAGCATCCTATCCTCTGGCTTCTGGTAACAAATCATCAGTTTTTCTGTGATGAACTTCCCTGCCTCTATCAGTTTATATAGCATGTATGGGACTGACCATATCCCTCTCTCTAACAATGAGCAAAATTCATACCTAGATAGTAAGAGTCTCGCAGCTCCCTGGCTACAGTGATTAATTCAGCAATTAGCACATGCCCAGGGAAACATCCAAGAAGCATCCTCCCCAAACTTACACTTGGACTATTGAGAAAGAAATGTGTTTCCCATTGAGTTGACTGAGATAATAGAATATCAGCCTAAAGCCACAGACAGCCATCTGTCCACCATTCATTCATTCAATAATAGTTTACTGAAGAAAAATTATGTGCCTCATGCTGCTGTAGGCATTAGGGATACAGAAATAAGACACAATTCTATTTCTTAGATTTCTACCATCAACTGAAAAGGCAAATATAGTAAATTAATCACTTTAATAAAATATGATAATTGTTACAAAAGTTATTATATGATCCGGGAAAGACAGCCAACTCAGGCAAGGCTTCCTGAGATAGAAACATTCACGAAACCTTATTGGATAATTAGCACTTAACAGGGTGAATTGGGGCATGGGGGTTGTTCCAGAAGAGGAATCAGTAGGTACAAGGACATGGAGGGGATGTTCAGCTGGGCAGGCTCTGGTGACCCACCATATTCAATTGGACTAGAGGGTAATGCCTATTCAGGAAAATGGGAGAAAAGAGTCCGTATGGCCAAGCTGGGAATGAGTCATGAAGGTCTGGGATTTTTTGCTGAATACTATGAGGAGCATTTTTAAAAAATCACACAAGTCACAATGTAAAGAATGGTTTGGGGAGCGCCAGACTGAAGGCAGGGTGAGCCTTAAGAGGCAGTTGCCAACATCCTTCTTTTTAAAGTCCATGCAAGCCAAACTAAAGCGCTGGTGGAAAGGCATGTGTGAGCAGGGGTGGGTGTCAGATTCGAGAGAGAATGAGGAAGCAGAATAAATGAATTTTAGGTTAGTTGAATTTACACAGCTCTGGCTTGGTGATGTCCCTGATGAAGACTGAAATGTATTTAACTGGAAGAAGCAGGTTTTGTGTGGAAAGGAAAGTTGAGGTGGCCATGGCAAATGGAGCTGCCTGCCGGACAATGTCCTCAAGGTGTCTCAGGCAGTGAATGAGTCAGGAGCTCCTGAGAGAAGTCTGCAGGAACTCACATTTGTGGTGGGTGAGATTTGTTTGTATGTTGCTTCTTTCCTAAAGATTTGTATGTGCTTTGATTTAGGTGTTATCAGCACCCAAGTCATAATTAAAATCATGGATATGGATGAGACTGTTGAGGAAGAGCACAGATTTCAAATAATAATGATAATAATAATAATAACTTAAGGTAAAATCAGAGAAAAAGAAGTCCGTGTGGACTGAGAAGATATAAGTTAGAACAGCATCAAGAAAATCAAGGAAGGATAGCATGTCAAGAAAGAGGAAGAGGTAAAGAGAAAAAATGCAGTAAGAGATCAAGTTCTATAAGAACTTGAAAGCATTCCCTGGATCCCATAGGGTGGGCAGAATGGTCTGAAAAGGGTAGACGGTGAGGAGAAACCCTGAGGGGTTGTTCACTGGGCTGATTGGTTGGATGGTTGGTATAAAATGGGAGACACTATAGTGGAAAGCCAATTAGACAAGAGACAGAAGAGATGGGGTAATAAAGGGAATGACTGATGGATGTGGTCCCCCAGGAGGCCAATGGGTATGGAGTTCATAGCCCAAGAGAAGGGATTACTCAGGGGTCAGGAAGTATACTTACGCCATTGAGGAGAGAGAGGGCAGTGAGGGACATAAGAATGACCATGTGGCTAATTTTGTGAGTGAGGCTAGGCAAAGCTGATGGGGGCGGGGGGAGGGGGGAAAGTATGCATACTAATTATATCAAAGAAATTGATTTTTTAAAAAAAGAAATTCATGTGATCCATCATTCTATTAAAACATGTTAATGAAACTCCCACAATTTCCAAGGCCAAAACTGACTGAGCTGATGGTGATAGATTTCAGGAAGCTGAGGATGCACTGCATAGTCACCAATGGTGGATATTTTCTATTTTTTTCTTTCTTCTTTTTTTTTAATGGTATTTTTTCTATTTTATTTGAAACCACAGCCTGGCTTATTTTTCACTCAGTTTAATTTCTTTCAAGCTGTAGCCTGTGAATCACACCTATTTCAAGCAGTTTACGTTTTCCTTCGTGTCAGGCTTTTGTGTCTTTTCCCCCTCAAAGATCAGCAGCAGTTGAAAAGGTAACTGGTCCCGATCAATAACCATTTGAAAATAGAAACTCAGATATTTAAGATGAATCTGTATGGAATTGCTACCTTTAGGACTTCTTTCTTGGAAGCAACCTTTCCTCCTACCAATATCACATTGTAAGTGGGCCCATCCAGGAGGCTCCTTCAAGTTTCTATTACCTAACAATCACAATCTGATAAAGCCTGGTTGGTGATAAGTGAGGCCTGTTTCATAAATAAAGGCCCTCCCAGCCCTGTTCCCAAATTAGATGTGGAGCAAATTTAAGGCCGTGTGAAAATCTGTTCAGCAAGGGAAAACTCACACTAGGTGAGGAATCAGTTACTGAAGAGGTTATCCTTTCCAGCCCACTCATTTTATAGTACACAAACTGAAGCCCAGAGGGCCATATGGTTAATTGGGATCGAGGCCAGGACCCGATTCCAGGTCTCCTGACTCCCCACCCACTATTCTTTTGTCCTCTCCTAACATCTGTTTCTCCTGCTGGGCAGCAAACTCCGCAGGGCCAGGAACCTCTTTCACATAGTTCACTTAGCTGTCCCCAGCAGAGAGGTGACAAGCAAAACTGTGTTAGTCAGTTAGCCACACTCAGGGTGGATCGCTGTTGGTCATCTGTGAGATATGCAGAGGTCATGCAGAGATAAACGTCAGAGTAAAAGGTCTCAACAGAACAGAAAGAAAAAAAAAATCACCAACCCATAAACACATGGTTTATGAACTCTGCAAATACCAGAGACTCTGGACACGCCTTCCAGGGTGGAAGCCTTGGGAACAGCAACTGTAGAGCCACTTCTTGCTAAGGGGTCCATGCCAGGGTTTCATTTGTCATTGGGTTGGCAGACACCCCACCCCAAGTCATCTATAGAGCTTGAGAACAGAGGTTTCCACATTGCGTCCAAGTCAACCCTAACCAACCTGAATCCTCCTTAAAATATTTAACAGGCTCCCTTCTCTGCCCCAAACACTGTAACTGCTGAGGGCTCCTTCCATCTCCCCACAATCAGACCTGCCTAAAATTTTTATGCAAGTTGAAATCCCACGTTCTCTTTGCACATTAGCAATGCATGCCATCCCACAGGGGACAGCCCCTGCGGCAGTATGCAGGCACTTTAAGGAGTTTGAAAGCAGCATTAGCCACAGTTGAAGTTTGTTTTGTAAGACAAGACCCTGTGAGGTTCTTCATTTTGCTGAAAACCATGTGCCAGCTTGATGCCTTTCTACTCTGGTTGAGACCAAATGCTTCTCAAATGAATCTGCTAGAAGAGTCTCTCGTGGGAATTGTATTCCCCCTTAGCATTCTTCAGTTTGAGTTTGGTTTGGTTAATGGTGAAAATAAGTACTTACATCTCTTGCCCCTAAACCAGGAGCGGCTGCTGTTGCTGCTTCTGCCATATCCCATCAAGACAGCCTGCTGTTACTCACAGCTGGCAGACAGTGTGAACTGATGCCACGTCAGCCGCCCAGAACCTTTCTGCTTCAGCAGCAGTTTCCCAACGGAATGATTTTCTATGTAGATCCTGAGGCTGGAAACATGATCTGACCACCATATTGAGAAGGTCTTCGTAAAAGACGCCACTACCTGAAATCAGAGAAAGTGCACGTCCTCCTTCGTGCGTCTAAATATTAGGTTGACTTTCTAAACACTCATGAAAGTGAGTTCATCACTGACAAAAAAAAAAAAAAAAAATCAGGATTAGAAACTGAAAAAGTAAAATTTGGAGACTTTGAATCAGTATTATAGAGTTTAGTTCATTTAAACATCATGAGCTTGGAGTGAAGTGAATTTCATTTCAAAAAAATGAAAAAGTGAATGCTCATCAATAGGCAAATGGTTGAATATATTATGAAACACTTATGTCATGGTCTATTAGGATATCTAGTAACAAATAAGTTAGAGATACAGCAGTTGACTTGGAGGGGTTTCTATAGCATTTTAACCAAGCAAAAAAAGTATATATTATCCCATTTCGGGTTGTTATGACATCTTTGAGATGATATTATCCAATATGCTATCACTGAATCTCCCTTCCTGGGACCTTATACACACACACACACACACACACACACACACACATATATATATATATATATGTAATTATATGAGTATTTGTGTATGTGCATAGATAAAAGTATATAAAAGACACATACCGGGCAGTTAAAACATTTCCTTTGCTTGAGGGAGAGAATTTGCATGGGCAATGGATGAGGGCGCAAGTAACTTTTTGCAAGCCTTCACAATAAGCAGCATTTGTTACATCCCATTCCTTTAAAATTATCTGTATGCGAATGGTGTGTGTGCTTAAAGAGAAGCACATGTTAAGTTTACGAAGTGTTCATTAGATGTCTCCAGGTGCTGGAATGCCATCTGACTTTGATTTTTATTCTCCATCATTTTATGTATGCTTCAACTTTTTTCAAGGAAACATTTTTATTTACGTAACCAAAAGAAACAATAAAGCTGTTTCTATTATGTAAAAATTATTGACAAGTGGTGACTTGCCTGGACTGTTATGCTTCTGAACCCCTGTGCTGAATCTTAAACAGATTTTATTTTTTCCTCTGTGTGTTCCCAAAACACTTCAGAATTCTAAAGATGTTCTCGGGCTTATGTGGAACAGACAAGCCATGCCAAAGAGAAATGTAAAACACTTTTCGAGCCCAGACCTCACACAGCCCTCCTGTCCTTGAGGTTGGCATCAGAGGCGGGTCACTTCTTCACCCTTCTGTGATGTGCAGAGGAAAGACCCCACAGCAGTGTTGCTAAGAGGGCAGTAATCCATCGTGTCTCAGATGGCGCCTGAGGGTGACCACAGATCACTTGGGGAAATGCCAATCGGGGAAAAGAGAGAAGTTGGAAGCCACCAACCAATCCCTACACTCCAGCAACAGAGCCTAAAATTGGGAAATTAGCTCTCATTGATCAGTGACCAAGTAACCAACACAATCTACATAATTAAAACACAGGAAAGGTCACTGTGTATTCCCTGACTGCATTTTCTGAATTGAAATGAAGTGAGATAGATGAATACACTTGGACGTTAACTTATCTTAATTATGCAAACAACAAGATGGAAGTTTTTTTGAACTGGGGCAATCATAAAAAATTCACGACGTCCCATCACCATAAGGGCTCTGTATCAAGCAGATATGTGTATTAATCAGAAGGCATATATTGTATGTGTTTATTCATTACCCTGGAAGTGGGGAAGGTCCTGATTTTAAACTTAAATGAGGAAAAGGACTGATTAGGTAAAATTTCTGAATTATAGAACTGTCTTAAAAACAACTTTTTAAAAAGAAGTGTTGTTCTTTTAGTTGAAAAACTACAAAAATAATCCAAAGTAAAGTCCAAAATTTTTTAATTCTAAAAGGATTTTTAATTCAACCCATCATTTTAGATAGAAACAGAGATTTGGAGAGGTTAAAAAAACTTGCCCAAAGACCTACAGGTAGAATTTAGGGCTTTGGCTCTCAGAGACCATCCCACAACATTGTGCTGTAAATATTAAGACTAGATCCTGCCTGGGTGGCTCAGTTGGTTAAGCGTCTGACTTTGGCTCAGGTTCATGAATTCAAGCCCCATGTCTGGAGCCTGCTTCAGATTCTGTGTCTCCCATTCTCACTCTACCCCTCCCCTGCTCACACTCTGTCTCTCTCTCTCTCTCTCTCTCTCTTTCCGAAATAAATAAACATTAAAAAAAGATTTTAAAAAAGGATAGATCCTGCCTAATTGACTTGTAATAACTAGAGAAGACACTCCTAATTATGCTCTTGCTTTGTATGCAAAGATCACCTCCTTAGATTTATGCAAAGAATAGTTAAATATGAACTGCATTTGCTATCTTGCCTGATGATTAGTTTGTTCTCTTTCATCTTGATAGTAATCACTCAACTAGACAAAATGAAGGATACATATAAACGTCCACAAAAAGCAGAATGCAAATAAATGTCAAATGCGGAATGCCAGTAATAAATGTTATAACAGATCAGGAGAGGAAGAGGCAAATATGGTAATTTTGAAAAATTACCATGGTAAAAGTGATGGAAGAAAATATTCAAAATACAAGCCTTCTTACTTGAGAATACTTATACTATTCAGGCTGTTATTGACAATATTGGGCCTTAACTGACATGGGACTCACGACCCTGATCTAAAGACAATCTTGTAGTCTCATTTTCCCTTACTTAAAAAAGACACGTTTGGAAAATGTGCGAAAAGCATACATCCATATATTCATAAACCTGCATTTTGCCTAGCTCAGACATCTTGGAGAAATTGGGGAAGTTCTAGACTTACCTGTATGTAACTAAACAACTAATAGAAAGTGGAAAATGCAAAGATTGTTAGGCTCCCAAATACAGACCTTCTGGCTCTCATAGGCACATTCATTCAAATATCATCAGCAGATTGGAGGTATTGGCTCAGTTTGCTGAGCCAAAATTCATGGCCAAAGACAAGTACAAATGTTTCTCCTTGAAAGAATTACAAGCTCCACCCCTTCAACTAAATTACTTACAAACAGCAGACCAAAATTCTCATGTTGACCCATCAGAAGACTGAGTCAAGTGATGGAAAAGCATCTTGAATTCCCCAAGAGACACGCAGGGCAAAAAGACTGAGCAGAGGTGGCATATCACAGCGGTTATGTGTGTGGGCTCTGGGACCACACCACCAGGCTGGGGTCCTGGCTTGGCCATTCTCTGGATCCATTGATGTCAGATAAATCACTGAATCTCCCTTCCCTCGACCTCAGTTTCTATACCTGTAAAACAGAGTTAACAGTAACTACCTCCAGGATTGTCGTGAAGAGTACAGTAGGACTTTGAAGAACATGGATGGGGGTTGTAGCAACCACTCCCCAGCCTCCCGTGTAGTCGAAAATCCCTGTGTAACTTTGGACTCCCCCCAAATACTTAACTACTAATAGGCTACCATTGACCAGAAACCTTACTGATAGCATAGTCAATTAACATGTATTTTGTATGGTATACGTATTGTATACTGTACTCTTACAATAAAGTAAGCTAGAAAAAGAAACTCATAAGGAAAATACATTTATAGTACTGTACTGTATTTATCTAAAAATCCACATACAAGTGAACTCATGCAGTTCAAACTCATGTTCAAGAGTCAACTGTAATTGAATCATTACAGGTAAAGCACTTAGAAGAGTGCTTCAGGCCATGGTTTATACCTGTACCCTAATAATATTTATTATTATTATTATTATTATTATTATTATTCCATGCCCTCTCCCTGTATGCCACTCTCCTTGTATCTCTACATGTTCACCAACCAAGAAGATCCTCTCCTCTTTACAAATAAGCAAACCAAAGCTCAGAGAGAGTGAGTAATGCACTTTAAACCTCACAGCTAGCAAGAGTCAAATCAGACACTTGTATGGCTCAGTTGGTTGAGTGTCTGACTTCGGCTCAGGTCATGATCTCATAGTTCACGAGTTCGAGTCCCACATTGGGCTCACTGATCTCAGCACAGAGCCAGCTTTGGATCCTTTGTCTCATCTCTCTGCCTGTCCCCCACTCATGCTCCCTCTTGCTCTCTCAAAACATAAAACATTAAAAAAAAAAATACGCAACACAGACCTATCCCTTTGTTCATTCATTCATGCATTCATTCACTCATTCATTCACTGTCAGCTTACTGTGCGCCAGGCACTGTACCTGGTGTTGGGGATTCAGATGTGAACTAGGCAGACCAGAAGGGAACTGCCTTCATAAAGCCTGCGTGCTTGTGGGGGAGACAGATAAGCAAACAAAAATAAATCCATCATTTAATATCAGACTGTGGTAAGTGCTGTAAAGAAAATAAGAAGGAATCAGAGAATGGAGTGTCAGGGTGGAGGTGGGAGGCATATTTTAGGTAGATGAGTCAGGGAATACTCCCTGAGAAGCTAAGATAAATCCAGGGAGGGGTGTTCTATGGAAAGATCCGGGGAAAAGTGTGGAAGGCACAGTGAACTGTAAGTGCAAATGTCTTGAGACAGGAACAAGGTCAGGTAAAGAAAGAGTGAGAAGGCTGGATACTGGAGGGAGCTGGTTTGGAGACAGAAGGTGTAAAAGAGCCTCTTAAAGGGGGCGCCTGGGTGGCGCAGTCGGTTAAGCGTCCGACTTCAGCCAGGTCACGATCTCGCGGCCCGTGAGTTCGAGCCCCGCGTCAGGCTCTGGGCTGACGGCTCGGAGCCTGGAGCCTGTTTCCGATTCTGTGTCTCCCTCTCTCTCTGCCCCTCCCCCGTTCATGCTCTGTCTCTCTCTGTCCCAAAAATAAAATAAAAAAAAAAAAAAAAAAAAAAAAAAGAGCCTCTTAAAAACAGGGAAGCGAATTAACTAGGGAAATGAGGGCAGGGTTGCCGGGCAGCACTGAGAGTCCACTTGAGCTCTGGGTTCATAAAATTAAGACCGGGAAGCCTGCTGTGTATTTTTATCCAGCCGCTTTTGGAGGTTTGGTGCTTGGATGCAGACATGAGCAGGTGAGTAGAGAGTGTTGTCAGATCTGGGGACTCACCAGGTAAAGGCAGGAGAGGGGAGAGGGGCAAGGGAGCCTGCTCCATGGACTCAGGTGAGCGAGGTGGAAGGCAAGGCCCTTGAGGGCCATGATGGACAGTGACAAGGTACAGGGATGATGGCCTGGTGGACCTAGTGAAACCAAACAATGGCTGGAGTGGGGTTCCGGCGGGAGTGAGCCGGAAGTGAGAAGGCAGTGGCCAAAGAGGGGCGCCAGAAATCGACAAGTACTAATCACTTGTAGTACTAATCATTAGTACTACAAGTGCTAATCATGAGGAACACGGCGTTACTGTTAGGCTAGTCGGCTGAGGTGGGAGAATGACCTGGGGAGCTATCAAAACACACACAAGCCTCCAATCCTCTCATTCAGGCTCAATGGGTTGGGAGGACGGGGAAGGGTTAGAAGTGCCTGAGCTTTTTAAGTTTCCCAGGGGCACCTGGGTGGCTCAGTTGGCTGGGTATCCTACTCTTGATTTCAGCTCGGGCCATGATCTCATGGTTTGTGGGTTTGAGCCCCGTGTCAGAGGCTCTTCCCTGGTGGTACAGAGCCTGCTAAGGATTCTCTCTCTCCCTCTATCTCTCTGTCCCTCCCCCACTTGTGCACTCTCTTTCTCTCTCTAAGTAAACATTTAAACATAAAAGTTTCCCAAATAATTTTATTTTTAAAATTTTTTAAAATGTTTATTTATTTTTGAGAGAGAAAGACAGAACACGAGCGGGTGAGAGGCAGAGAGAGAGGGAGACACAGAATCTGACGCAGGCTCCAGGCTGAGCTGTCTGCACAGAGCCTGACCCAGGGCTCCAACTCACGAGCCATGAGATCATGACCCGAGCCGAAGTCAGAGGCTTAACTGAGCCACCCAGGTGCCCCACCCCGAATAATTTTAAAGTGCAGCCAGGGCTGGGACTGACTGATCTAATCAGGCCAACCAGCAAGAGTGAGGACAGGAGTGGTGAAAAGCCGGGACGTGAGCCAGCAGGGTCCTGGGCTGCACTGGAGGAGTGACTGCTTGTCAGTGGCTGACCCAGCATGGGAGGTTTATGGAGAATGGATGGCCTGTCCTTCAGAGCTGCTGGGGAAGGGTCAGGGAGGAACAATGGGCTGAAAGTGGCCATGAGGAGCAAAGCAGACACCTACCCCGCCATCAGGCCCTGGAGCTCTTGCAGGGTATCTCCATCCTCAGGAGTGAGTCAGGTATCAGAGCAGAATGGTGTGGAGGGCATTTAGAGAAGTGGCTGAGGACAGAGGGTGGGAGATAAAGTCAAATAAGGATAGGACAGCACTGTGTGGAGGAGGAGGCCCAGGGGTGTTAAACTGAGGGAGTCACAAGAGTAATCACAAGGCATGATGGGATTAGTACCAAGGCCTTTCAGGGGAAGATGCGTAATTGATTGTAATTAAAGCCTCCCTTCTGTATTGTATTTAGACTCTAAGGCAGTGTGTTAGTTTCCTGAGTTCGAGCCCCGTGTCAGGCTCTGGAGCCTGCTTCGGATTCTGTCTCCTTCTCTCTCTGACTCTCCCCCATTCATGCTGTCTCTCCCTGTCTCAAAAATAAATAAACGTTAAAAAAAAAAAAAGTAACAGTTTATTTTCTCATAGTTCTGAAGGCTGCAGTCTGAAATCAAGTTGTGAGCAGGGCCACGCACCCTCTGAAGACTCTAGGGGAGAATCCTTCCCTGCCTTTTCCCAGGTCCTGGTGGCTCCCTCCATCCCAGGCATCCTTTGGCTTGTGCTGCATCAACCCAATTTCTGTGCCTGTCTTCACATGCTGACATGTACTTGTCCTCCTCTGTGCCCAAATCTCTCTCTACTTATTAGGGTGACAGTCATTGGATTAGGGCCATCCTAATCCAGTCTGACCTCGTCTTAACTTGATTACATTTACAAAGACCCCAGCTCCAAATAAGGTCACGGTCGTGGGTACTGAAAGCTAGGATTTCAACATACCTTTTTGTTGGAAAACACAACTCAACCCACAACCATTCGTGGGGTAATCTGTGGAGGTGATGTGACAGCCAGGGCACTGTTGTCACCCAGAGAATACAGGCATTTGGGACTGCTATTAAATCCACTGAAAGCCAGTCACTGCAGAAGAAGGCAAGCTATAGGCCTGCTTTAGAGACCTCAGTTCCAGGACAGGGAAAGGGAGGTCTCACCAGGCACATAGTGGGCTGTCCTCAATCCTGCCTAAGTGAGAAAACAAAGCTGACTTAGTGGAAACCTATCCTTACAGTGGATAAGCAATTCAAATCAACTTTGTGTTCATGGCAGGTCAGCAATATCTTGAACACATGAATAGCACATATTTGATGAGAAGCTACAAATTGACAAGATAATGAAAGCCTAAAAGATTTCCTACTCTCTCACCATTAGCATTAGGCAGTGAAACTGGAGAGATAAAGACAAAGAAAATAACCTCTATTGTGCTACAGAACTCAAATTTAGTAAGATGGGTAATATACTCTATCAATCAATTATCAGGGATTAAGTGCCTAGTATTGCAACATTGACAAGAGAAAAATAAAAAGGCACCATCCTGCAAAGAACCTACCCACCAGTTGAGGATTGAAAACACACATTAAAGACAAGGTATAGTTAACTGTTGAATTCTATAGTGTAGATAGAGTCAATAATACAGAAATCCAAAAATAGGAGAGATTAATGATTCCAGGATTACTCAAAATGGGCTTTCTGGAGTTTGATAAGTATTTCCTTGGGGCCTGTTCTGTGTACCACAGTCATTGAGCTGGGCCCGAAGCCTTCAACTTTCCCTCTATGAGATCATTAGCATCTGGGTTTTCCAGAGGAAGAAACCAAGGTCCACACACATAAAGTGACCTGCCCAAGGTCAGATGGTTTGTAGGTTTCCAAGCTAGGAATTGAACCCAAGTCTTTTATCCTCAAGTCCATGGCTTTTTGTACAGTGCCTTGAAGGGTGAGTAGGGTTTGGATAGGCAAGGAAAAACAAGGAGAGTGTTTTATGTGTGGGAAATAGGATTAATATTTTATTATTACATTTAGCTAATTGGCTCCTGAGAGCCAGCCTATGTCCCCAGATGAGAGGCTGCTGTCAGTCCTCCAGCTCTTAAAATATCTGGGTCAGTGAGAAGAGGATCACAAGGTCTCCTTATGGTTATTTTTAACTTAAAAATAACCTTTAAAGAAAAGGAGAGGATAAAAATGAAAACATATCAGAAATTTTACAAGCTGAAGTCAAAAGGGAACTATTCAATGGGAACAGCTAGGTTACTGACCCTCACTTGGAAGCTGCAGCAAGGGGGTCCCCGGTGGACCCCAGTGGTTCCTGACTCCATCAGAACCGAGAAAGGTGGCCTGAATCTACATCAGAAAGTGAGCCTAAGACGTGAGCAGAAACCGAAGACAGGAGACAAGGACGCGCGAGTGCTACTTCCCCACACCTGCCTTCAAAAAGACATCGCCCTTGATCCTTTCTTCAGAGAAGTAATGGAGAAAGAAACTCAGTAGACCTGGTCCAGCTTCCGCCACTGGCGTTTGCATATTGCAGAACAAAAGGAAAGGAAGAGGAATCTTTCAATCACCTGCAATGTGAAATTGGCACCGATTGACATGCGAATGCTGTTCTCAAGAGGAAAAAAAACATCCTGAGTATCGCTTTACGTTTTTTTGAGACAAATGAGCAGCAATCCAAACCCCCTGCACAGCTTTCCCATCAACTCGAGATACCAGGAATGAAGAAACTGCAATTGCCAGAAAATATGCCTCCCAGGACCTCAAAAGGAGAGGTTCCTGCAAAGCGTTCCCACTGTGTCATGTGTCCAGAGCAGCAGATGAGAACAGCAAGATGGATGCTGTCCCACAATGGGTCCCCTGTCAGATATAGGTCCTGAGACTAAGGAACTTATTCCCTAGTTGCATCTCTAACCCAAGGCCATGATCATAGCAAATGTTCACTAAATTGTTGAATGTCTTTGAAGGCTAAGCCTAATATATACAAATGCAACAGGACGACTATGCAAATCCATGGCTCTCTAAGGGCTGAACTGTGTGCTATGGGAATTCCTACGAGAGCGAGATCAATCCGAGCTGGTTTCACAGAGGAAATGAGCCTTCAGCGGGCCCTGAATGGATATAACTTGCACAGAAAAGGAATGACGATGCTTGGTGCAGAGAAATTCACAATGCACACCCGGTTCCCGCATTCACAGAGCTCATTATCTAGCAATCCATCTCCTTAGAGTAGAAGGTACTAATGGGTCATGACAGAGGCCGACATTTATTTAGGGCCCATGAAGTGCCAGGCACTATGCTAAGTGCTTCACAAATATAACCTCGTTTTGACCTCATTACAACTCAAGGACAAGGGGGTTACTATTACCACCATTTTATGGACAAGAAGCAGAGCCCACAGCTAATTAGTGCCGAGGCCACAATTCAAATCGTTGGCTGTCTTGGCTAGTGGACCATTCTCCTTTCACTCTTCTCCATGGGACATGAGGTCAGGGCAAGTTGTACGGTGGGGTGCTTGGAAGCCTGGCAAAGCCGTTCATATTTGCTATGGAGGAAATAAAAAGCTATTTGTCATCAGTCCTCTCTTCCTGCTGTTCCTGGATCTCCTCTGGTGAAGTTGGATTCCTTAGGGATACACGTCATATTCAGAGTGTGTCCAGGCAAGACACATTCTTTCCCTCCAGATCTCCATCGGCTTTCCAGCATAGCAAACTGCAGTGGCCATCTTGAAAGGAAATTTCAGTCATATTTTTGTCTCTCCCTTAAATCCCAAACCTATAGATGCCATTAAGAAACCAATCCCAGGGCGGCACCTGGGTGACTCAGTCAGTTAAGTGTCCAACTTCGGCTCAGGTCACGATCTCTCAGTCCATGGGTTTGAGCCCTGCATCGGGCTCTGTGCTGACAGTTCAGAGCCTGGAGCCTGCTTCGGATTCTGGGTCTCCCTCTCTTTCTGCGCTCTTCTGCTCATGCTCTGTCTCTGTCTCTCTCTCAAAAATAAATAAACATTAAAAAAAAAAAAAAAGAAACCAATCCCCATGGTTTTTCCTCCTCCAGCCCTCTACCCCCCTTTTTTAGTTTTCCTAAGATCTGTGAGAACCCTTGAAGTTGCCCAGAGACCAGAATACCCCAGGTTTTGGGTGGCATCTCACCACCCAAAACATCCAAAGAAGAGAGATGCTTTCAAAGTTCTTCTTATCTTTTTAAATAATGTTTGTTTGTTTGAGAGAGAGAGAGAGAGCGCGCATTTGCATGTGTGAGCGGGGGAGGGGCGGAGAGAGAATCCCAAGCAGCCTCCACATTCAGTGTGGAGCCCAACTCAGGGTGGATCCCATGACTGCAAGATCATGAGATCACAACCTGAGCTGATATCGAGAGTCAGATGCTAGGAGCACCTGGGTGGTTCAGTCAGTTAAGCATCTCTCTGCCTCTCCCCTCCCCCCCCACCCTTCATTTTCTCTCTCTCTCAAAATAAATAAACATTAAAAAGAGACAGAGAGAGAGTCGGACACAACTGACTGACCCAGGCACCCCTCTGCTTACCTCCTCACCTTTATTTCTCTACCTTCGCAAGGAAGAACAAGGGATGAAAGAAGAGATGTCTGTATTCTCTCTACCTCCCTCCCTAGAGGACCAGGGAGTGTCCCTATCCTCAGTGTTCTCCTTCATTTCTGAGCTGGCAAATATTGCTCCCCAGCAAGGCCAGGATCAGGAAGGACAAGGTGAAGGTCAACCCACCTAAAGGAAATAGAATTGGAAATTCAGCAATAAAAGTGGCAATTCTCATGCCCCTGCGGCTACTACGTTTACCAAGTACAAAACACTGCCACAGACATCCCTTCAGTTGAATCTCTTACAATAGTGCAGCAGGTTTTAATGTTGATATTACCTTTTTTTCTTCTTTTTTGCAGATGAGGAAATGGAGGTACATAAAAAAGAAGTGATTCCCGGGGCGCCTGGGTGGCTCAGTTGGTTAAGCGTCTGACTTCGGCTCAGGTCACGATCTCGCAGTTTGGGGGTCTGAGCCCCGCGAGCCCCGCGTCGGGCTCTGTGCTGACAGCTCAGAGCCTGGAGCCTGCTTCGGATTCTGTGTCTCTCCATCTCTCGGCCCCTCCCCTGCTCATGCTCTATGTCTCCCTGTCTCTCAATAATAAATAAACGTTAAAAAAATAAATAAATACAAATAAATAAAGTAAATAAAAAGAAGTGATTCCCGAGAGTCACTTGCAGCCAGGCCCTCTGAGCTCAAATTCTGTGCTCTGTCCTCTCTGGCACATCCACTCGGGAATCTTGATCTGGACAAGGATGCCAGATGGAAACAGGAAAGCTTCATGGCCACTCTCCATGGTGCCATAGTCCAAAACTGGGGAGACTTACCCAAACTGTTTTTAATTTCATTTTATAATCTATGAATCTATCTTCCAGAAATACATGTCTTTCTCTTATAATATTTGATTTTGGTCCTAGCAATCTTTGAGAGTAGTAAGTTCCATGTGCTTAGTATTCCTGTGTAAAGAAGTACTATTTTTACTTTGCCCTAAAGCTATTTCTTTAAAATGATGAAGTTGTCCCTAGTTCTTGTGCTCTGGGATTTAATACGTTCATATTTTTATCCTATGATTTTCATTATTTTCCAAATTTCAATCATATTCCCCTCTCAGCCTGTGTCTTTCCAGAATGAAGAGCCCCAATTCTTTCATCATCCCTCACAAAAGAACCCCCTCTGCCCTCTGGATCAATTTAGGTGTCCTTCTTTAGACCTTGTCTGGTTCTGTATGTCTTTGAGGTACGTCGGATCGTGGGGCTCCCATCGCTTTGTCCATTATTCCATATAAAAGAGCACAATGACTTCAGCTACAATAGAGTGTAGAAATACTTGAGAGACACTTTTAAAAATCAAACAATTCCTTTGCTCCATATCAGCCCAGCAGATGCCAAAAAAAAATACACATTTTTGCTCCACTCTGAAATGAACTTGAACACACTGGTGCTAGACGACCTCATAATCTATTACGAAAATGACAATTAGAAAGTGCTTTCACGCATTATCATACATTATCTCATTTGACCCTCACAGGAACCACGCAAGGTAGAAAAAACATATTATGATCTTCATTGTTTTACCTGAGAAAATTAAAAAGAGGAGTCTAGCCCAAGGCCGAACAGCTGGATTTAAGAGCCCAGTCGCTGGTCCTCTACTGAGAGAATGGTGCTTTATTCCCTGTGCAATACAGCCTTCCTGATAACCTCTTGTGGTTCATGTGAAATCACCAAACTATCCCCGTCCAAGTCTCTCTGAGTGGTCCACAGAGCAGTCACGATATTCTACAGTCCTACTGAGAGGAAAGATGTTTACAGTCAGTCTAGACCCTCTTCCCTTCTCTCTCCGTGCTGTCTCTACAATCTCATCACAGGTACCAATGGTACCTCCACGCAAATGATGCCCAAATTCGTATCTCTAGGCCACACCTCTCTTCTGAGCACGAGACAGGTACAGAAAACTGCACAGCTCACATCTCCTTGATGTCTCAATATATGCACAACCTTACCTTGTGCATCTAACCCCATCATATCCCCTGCCACCACCAAAACTCGGTTCTCTTCTGATGTTCCTCCTCTCAAATACCTATCCAGGAAGCTAGGAGACATCCTGACATTTCCCTCCCTCCCCCTCCACCAACCCTGCCTGTTCTTTCGCTTTTACCTCCCGAAGAGCTCTCTGTCCTGTCGATTTCTCTCCCTTCCCATCATCACCACCTTAGTCCCAGATACCCTCCTCTCCCATTGGGATTTTCATGGACTCCTCGTTGTTCTGTTCATCTCTAAAACTTTCTCCCACTATAGCTAGGAGGATTCTTCCAAAAATGCTGTGCTGCTCATGCCGCCCCCACCCCACCCCTCCCTAGAGCACCTCATGGCATCCCATCCTTTTAAGGTAAGGGCACAAACCATACCTGGCCCACAGGTCCCCGCCTGATCTGGGCCTGTCTGCAGCCTCATGTTACAACACCTGCCTCCATTGCTCCCCCTCCAGCCCTACTCCTCTTCTCTCCTTCTCTCAACCCCTCTCACTCACAGACTTTCATTTGCCATGGGGCCCTAGAACACTCCTCCCTTCCTTCCCTATTTAAATTCCTAGAATTCAATGTTCCAGAAGCCTCCGTCTTCAGAGTTTCAAGGATCTCTCCTCAGGGAAACCTTTCCTGACCTGCCTGAGTTAGATTCCCCCATTATACTTTATGCGACACTAATTTGGCATGGTTTTGTGGTTTTAATTCACGTCCATCTCCCCCGCTAAATTTGTAAACTTCTGCCCACCAATATACACAGGGAATCGTGTATATTCCCTGTGCTGTGCTGAGCTTGTCACACAGAGGCACAGCCACGTGTATCACATCAAGGTGAATAAATGAATAAGCCCACTAATAAGGAAGTGGTTGCATATGATACATATCCTCATTATGGAGCACTAAACAGCTGTTAAAAAGAACGAGATGTCTATTTTACTAATATGGAATGATGTCTATGACATACTGATTAAAAACAGTACAATACAGAACAGTGTGCATACTATGATCAATTAATTCGTTTATATATTTTGCCAGAGAGCGCACACGTGTGCATGAGTGGGGTGGGGGTGGCAGAAAGAGGGAGGGAGGGAGAGAATCCCAGGCAGGCCCCACACTCCAGCACATAGCCCGTTGTGGGGCTCAAACTTACAAACTGGGAGATCATGGCCTGAGCTGAAACCAAGAGTCAGACGCTTGACCGACTGAGCTACCCAGGTGCCCTGATGATTGGTTATTTTTAAAAACTATGTATGTCTTTATTTAAAAAAAAAAACAAAAACAAAACCTCTGTGTGTATGCATCGTGTGTACGTGTTTAAAGGATCTACCAAAGCAGCACCAAACTGCTTACTGTGGTTTCCCTGGAGAAAGGGAGTAAGACAGGCAGGTTAGATGGGGCACCTGGTGGCTCAGTTGGTTGAGCATCTGACTTCAGCTCAGGTCATGATCTCACAGTTCCTGAGTTTAAGCCCCACATCGGGCTCTGTGCTGACAGCTCAGAGCCTGGAATCTGCTTCGGATTCTGTGTCTCCCTCTCTCTCTGCCCCTCCCCTGCTCGCAATCTGTCTCTCTCTCTCTCTCTCTCTCTCAAAAATAAATAAGCATTAAAAAAAAAAAAAAAAAGGCAGGCAGGTTAGAGAAAAATAGGATAACAACTTCTACTCATAAACTTTTTGCTGCTTTGATTTTTTTCAATGATTGTTTTGTGATCATTTTAACAACACCGGTTTTAAAATAACGAGGCAATTCACTGAAGTTTAAGAAACTATTTCTACATACAGCAAAAATTTTTTAAAAATAATAATCACTCTGTATAGGATTTCTCAACAATAGCAAAGTTCCAGAAGTCGGCATCCTTCCACCTCAGGGCTTCCATCTAGCAATAAGCTGTGACAAAGAAGCCAGGGGAAGAGAACAACTAGACATGCCAGCATTTGTTTAATTTGGGCCTTCCCTTCCCATGCCTTTTATAAACAATAACTATTTTGAAAACTCACTGCTCTTTGATTCACTTACACAATCCAAGAAGAAAAATGAAGCGGGAGAAGTAATAGTGCAAATTTTTCCTCATTTATTTAATTTTGTTGCTGTTGTTGTTGAACACAAGCGATGGCGCGAGGACACGTTTATTTCTTTCGCTTGCTACGTAACAAATCTTTTGCGGTCTTTGCCGCAGCTGCAGAGGAAGGAGCGGGGACAAATATCCTGACGATGTAGAGACAAGGTCATCCCATAGTTAATACCTCGCTTGAGTTGTTGAGACAAGTGTGTGCAGGTGGACAGACCCACAGCTGGTGAAAAAGAAGAGGTAGGTGTGTGGGAGCGATTTCTCCGGCAGCCAGCCGGCGGGGAAGAGCTGGGGACAATCTTGAGTATCGAATAAATACGGTCACTCAGAGCTGCATTGGTTCTTTTTTCAGGCTAATGGTTCAGACGCTGGAACGGCCAGTGACTAAAATATGAGTCAAATGCTCTCAAATCAAATCATCCCAAAGAAGCAGGAGCACGGCGAGCAGGGAGCAGGTCATTAGGGCTTCTAACCAATACTTGTTCAACCTGAAGAAACTCGCTCTCTTTAACGACTGCCTCTTTCAATCTAAGTCATTTTGACGTTAGTGAGCTGAGGGCAATCGATCTTTATTACTGGTGACACCTACTGATCAGCTCTGAACCGAAGGAAAGGTAGCTCCCCACTGGGCTTGCACACTTTTCCCAACCCTGATCTTTCGTGCTTCTCTCTGCCAAGCAAGTCTTTGATTATCCCAAGGGGTGACAGGAAATTTTTTTAATTAGCCTCAAAGTTGGTGTCTTGATATTTTTGAAGACCAACTTCCATTTAAATACAAACCAGCTCAGGTTAAGAAGAAGTAAGGTTGGGAGCGCCTGGGTGGCTCAGTCAGTTGAGCGCCTGACTTGGGCTCAGGTTGTGATCTCTCGGTTTTGTGAGTTCTAGCCCCACGTCGGGCTCCCTGCTGTCAGCACAGAGCCTGCTTCAGATCCTCTGTCCTGCCCCCCCCCACTCCCATCCCTCCCCTGCTTGCAGGAAGAGGTGAAGCGTGGGCTCTGGCCCTCACAGAAGCACCACAAGGTCCCACAACAGACACAGGGGTGGCTTCCCTGACACCCGCCCCCCCCCCCACCTTCTGCTACTTTCTCGGTTTTCAATTCTTTCCCCAAACGTTCACTCCCGATTTTACAATTCAGTCCTTGCAAGAGCTCTTTTGGTGAGGAGATCCTGAGAAGATAGGTGTTTCCAAATGGCCTGAAGGACTTATCAGAAAACAAAGCCTCTTACCGCATTTATTGGAACAAATAAAAGTACTTATTCTCCTCAAGAATGAGTAAAAGTACCCCCATCCCTGTGGTGTCAGGCGTCTGTTTTACCCCCACCCCACCACTCACTTTTTTGGGAATTATCACTCATGGAGTAGGACGAGTAGAGAACAACAAACAAATGTAGAGGACCTCGCCCCGCAGACCGGCCATGGGCAGAGAATGGAGCTCACATCAACCTAAGCTGGGCACTCAACTCACACTCTGCTCTCTTCTCTGCCTGGATTCACTTAGATGTGAGGCAATATGTTGTGGGGTTTTTTGTGGGTTTTTTTTTTTTTTTTTACATTTTTTGTTGTAGTAAAACATACGTAACATAAAATTCACCATTGTAACCATTTTTACATGTACGGTTCGGTGACATTATATTCTTCATTGTTGGGCAACCATCACCACTATCTACCCCTCAAACGTTTTCATCTTCCCAAACTGAAACTCTGTACTCACTAAACAATAACCCCCTCAGTCTGTCCTCCCCCCAGCCCCTGGCAACCACCATTCTACTTCCTATCTCTATGAATTTGACTACCCTCGGTACTTCCTAGGAGTGAAATCACACCATGTCTGTCCTCTTGTGACTGGCTTATGTCACTTAGCCTATGTCTTCAAGGTTCATCATGTGGCAGCATGGGTCAGAATTTCATTCCTTTTTAGGGCTGGATAATATTCCTGTTGTGTGTATACACCACATTTTTTCCACCCATTCATCTGTCGATGGACATTTGGTTTGTTTCCAGGCTGGCGTATTCTTAACTTACTCCCACAATTTAAGACTTGGAGACCATTTAAAATCAATTCCATTTATGGCGTTATTTACTACTCATTGTGATAGGAATTGTGGGAGGTACAAAGGTGAATCAGACATGGTACCCTCTTTCAAAAAACTTATGCTACCTTGGGAAAGGAGGAAAGAAAGAAGTAAAAGTAACCAGCATTTGCTAATAGCTCACCACGCACCGGATAATTTGCCCAATTGCTGCATGTGTCGCCCACGACAACGTTGTGAGGCAGATATTGTAATATGAGAAAATGGAGGCTCACAGACCTTAAGTAACCACCTCCGAAGTGGTAAGACCAGGATGCGAACCCACATCTTAGATTCAGAATCCTGTGTTCATTCTACTAGACATGCTGCTCCCTCTGGTGCCAGGCAGAATGTGACAAATCCCAAGGAAAAAGCTACAGGAAGGTGGAAGGGAAGAAATGACCAGCCTCCTGAGGGGGCCGGCTCATGGCAGAGGTCGGTCTTGGAAGTCAGAAAGGTTCGTGCTTGACAGGGACAAGGGAGCAGAGGAAACTGCTTGAGCAGAGAAAAGGGGGGTTGGCAGGAAATCTAAGTACACATGGAGGGACCAGAGGCATTGTGTAACTTGAGGCTGCAGAGCAGAGCATGGCAAGGTCATGGACACAAAGAAATGCTAGCTTGAGGAGTCTGGACTCCACCATGTAGACCAAGGGGAGCCATTGCAGGTTTTCTGAGAAGAGACACAGTCACAGCTGTACTTTAGGAAGGTCACCATGGCAACAATGTATAACCACAAGGACGGAGGGGTGGGGGACGTTTAAAGGTTGGAAAGCCAGTCAGAAAGTTACTGGAATTAGCAGATGAAACATAATTGGTTGGAATGGAAAAGAGGATACGGAGGTGAGAGATATCTTGAGAGGTGGGGATCACAGAACCCGGCTACTGAGGCATTGTGAACAGAACGGCCATACATCCTGCTTTGCCTGGGACACCTTGCTTGCCTGGTGTAATTACTAACAGCCTCCTTTCCCTCTCCAATACAGACAAAGTAGGACTATACAGTATGTGTCACACTATTTACTAGGAATAAGAAAACAGAATCGAAGATGCCTCTAAAAGATTCTGAACCTGGATTAATCAGGAAAGCGGTCACACCTTTAGAAACACTGGAGGCAAAGGAGGTTTTTTGGAAAGATGAGGAGCTTAGATTTGGACCTGCTGAATTTGCTGCTGAGGTGAGGGTTTATTTCAGGGAGATAAGCACCTTGCCCATGGATTTGCGCTGTATCACATGAAGGAAGGCATCATTGACCTAAAAAAAAATTCAAAAATATATGGTCACAGTTGCACATTTCTTTTTTTTTAATTTTTTTTTTCAACGTTTTTTTATTTATTTTTGGGACAGAGAGAGACAGAGCATGAACGGGGGAGGGGCAGAGAGAGAGGGAGACACAGAATCGGAAACAGGCTCCAGGCTCCGAGCCATCAGCCCAGAGCCTGACGCGGGGCTCGAACTCACGGACCGCGAGATCGTGACCTGGCTGAAGTCAGACGCTTAACCGACTGCGCCACCCAGGCGCCCCACACAGTTGCACATTTCAATAAGCATTCTCTGGTAGGCCGAGTCTTAAAATAGCTAAAATATTAAGACGTGTCTCCAATGAACTGTATACAACTAACTATGCAATACTAGCTGAACAATCACCATAAACTGAAAGGAAAATAATAATATTTAAGAATAACCCAACTTCAGAATTTTTCTGTCCAAACTAACAATTTTCAACGTCGTCAGATAAGTGACAGCAGGTAAAAAGTCCTCAGGCCGCTCCATACTCTATTGTAATATTTCTGTGTGTTCTAGCTCTTGAAAGAATGCAGCCACTGCCAGAAGAATCAATACTTTAATATTTTACAATTTTTATCTTCTTATTAAAATTGTCCTGTTTCCAGTGTAACCGAAATTGCAATCTATCTCAAATCCTATTTTTTTTTAGAAGTACAAGGCTATAAAACATAAATTAAAAATCAGCCACAGTAATAAAAACAGTGCGATACTGGAGAGAGAATAAGTGCATCAACGGAACACACGAGAGCCCAAAACAGGCCCACACGAAGACAGTCAACTGAGCCTTAACAAAGGAGCAAAGGCAAACTCAGTGCAGAGGGGACGGTTGTTTCAAGAAATGGCACGAGCAAGATGCCTGGGTGGCTCCGTCAGTTAAGCGTCCGCCTTTGGCTCAGGTTATGATCTCGCGGTCCGTGGGATGAAGCCCCGCGTCGGGCTCTGTGCTGACAGTGAGGAGCCTGCTTGGGATTTCCCTTCACTCTCCCTCTGCTACCCTCCCTCATGCTTGCTCTGTCTCTCTCTTCTTCTCCCTCTCAAAAATAAATAAACATTTAAAAAAATTAAGAAGAAGAAATGAGCTATCAAGCCACGAAAAGACATGGGAGAACATTAAATGCATATTGGGTTTTTTTTCAAAAAAATTTTTAATGTTTATTTATTTTTGAGAGAGAGAGAGAGAGAGACAGAGTGTGAGCAGGGGTGGGGAGGGGCAGAGAGAGAGGAAGACACAGAACTCGAAGCAGACTCCAGGCTCTGAGTTGTCAGCACAGAGCCAGATGCAGGGCTCGAACTCACGCACCGTGAGATCATGACCTGAACCAGAGTAGGATGCTTAACTGACTGAGTCACCCAGGCACCCCTAAATGCATATTGTTAAGTAAGAGAAGCCAGTCTCAAAAGTCTGCATACTATACGATCCCAACCACATGACATCCTGTAAAAGCTAAAACTGTAGAGACAGTAAGAAGATCCGTGGCTGTCAGGGGTTGGGGTTGGGAGCAGGGGTGAATACATGGAGCCCAGGGGATTCTTTAGAGCAGTGAAGCTGTTCTGTATGATACTGTAATGATGGATACATGACAGTATACATTCGTTTTGGTAAAACGTATAACCTGTACAGCACAAGAGTGATCCCTAATGTAAACCATGGACTTCAGTTAATAATAATGTATCAACATCGGCTTATCACTTGTAACAAATGTACCACACCAATGCAATATGTTAATATTAGTGGAAACTGGGTGGTGGGAGAAGGAATATATGTGAATGCTACATACTCTCTGTGGAATTTTTCTGTAAACCTAAAACTGCTGAAAAAGTAAGTAAAGTCTACTGATTTTTAATAAAATAAATAACAAATGCACAAAATTAAAATTGAAAAAAGCAAACAGTAGAAGATAACAGAAGTGTCATTATTTGCACAGAATGTAATAATCTACATAGAAAAGCTAATCAAAGCAACAGATAAGCAAATGAGAAAGGCCAGCATATTGTGAGATAGAGATCAGCTAACAAAAATTACTGACATCTATATAAAAAATAATCGACTCCGGGGTTGGAAGATGGCGGCATAGGAGGACGCTGGGCTCACCGCGCGTCCTGCTGATCACTTAGATTCCACCTACACCTGCCTAAATAACCCAGAAAACCGCCAGAGGATTAGCAGAACGGAGTCTCCGGAGCCAAGCGCAGACGAGAGGCCCACGGAAGAGGGGCCCCTCCTGAAGTGGATCACCTAAGGAGAAGGGAGCTAAGCCTGCCCCCCTGCCCCCATGCACCTTGCCTACCCACCCCACCTAATACGCCAGATCCCCAGCACCACAAGCCTGGCAGTGTGCAAGTAGCCCAGACGGGCCACACCACCCCACAGTGAATCCCGCCCCTAGGAGAGGGGAAGAGAAGGCACACACCAGTCTGACTGTGGCCCCAATGGTGGGCTGGGGGCAGACATCAGGGCTGACTGCAGCCCCGCCCACCAACTCCAGTTATATAAAAAATAATCAAGTAGGAAATAAAACAGAAATGAAATAGTGTTCTCAAAGGCAACAAAAGCAGTAAAGTACTTATAATTAACATAATTAAGAACGACCCACAGACTTTATGGAGAAAAACTTTGAAATCTATTTACAAACATGAAACATCTGAATAAATGGCAATATATCCCTCTTCGCAAATGAGACAACATTGTAAAAACATCAGTACCTCCCCCAAATTAATCTCTAATGTCAATGAAACTCCAATGTCAGTCAGATATTTTTCAGGAACTAAACAAATCTATTCCAAAATTTACCTAAAAGGATAAAGAGTCACAAAGAATCTTTAGGAGTTTAAGAAAGAACAAAGGTTGGAATAGTGGCCCTTCAGATAGGAAAACATACTTCACAACTATAAAGACAACAACAGTATGATACTGTTATAGGAACAGGTATCTGAACCAAGGGAATAGAAGAGAAAACAGAGTGTATCTGGGAACTTGAAATAAGATGAAGGTAGCAACATAAATCAATGGAGAAACAATGAACTATTTGGTCTGGGAAAACTAGGTCACTGTAAGTAGAAAACTAAAAATTGCTTACCTAACATATACCCAATACAGAGGTGACTTCAGATGGATTAAAAGCACGAAATAGTGTGAAATAAAAGTACAAAGTTAGTAGAGAAAAACAGAGAAGATCACTGTGACCCAGATATAACAAAGGACTTTTTAAATATGTCCCAAATAGCACTAACCCACAAGGCAAAATATTGATGTGTTTGATTACATTAAATCTAGACAGAGATGACAGAGCAATGACAAATTTGGAGAGACAGACTTCTGCAAAGTCTCAAATTAGCATCTAGAACCTTGCTACTCACAGGGTGGTTCAAGGACCTGAGGCTTCTGTATCATCTGGGAGCTTATTAGAAATGCACCATCTTGAGCCCTTTCCTACCTTGACTGAATCGTAATCTGCATCTTAACAAGATCCCCAGGTGATTCATACTCACATTAAAATTTGAGAACTGCAGATTACACAAGGAAATTTTGCAAATTAGTAAGAAAGAGACAGGAAGCCCTGCAGAAAATCGCATGAAGGGCTTAAAATGCTATTCAAAGAAGTGGAAACCTGAATGTTTACCAAATCTATAAAGAGATGCTTACATTGATTAGAAATCAGGGAGATGCAAATTAAAATAATAAGATGCCACTTTACACCCGTCAGTTTGGCAAAAATCAGAAAGTAGGACCATGCTACATATCAATGGGCTGGCGAAAGAAGAATCCGCGTGCACTGCTGGTGAGGGCGTGAACCAGTTGAGTCATCCTGGAGAGCGGTTTGCTGTCATACATCCTATGACCCAACAACCCTACTCCTGGGAAAATGCTCCCAAAGCAACATTGCACAGTCCCGACTGTGAGACCGTGTGACTGTGTATTATAGTGCTGATTATGGTGGCAGGGAATCAGGTCAAGGCCAGAGCGCATCACTAGGAAGCCGGTCTGTAAACTATGGCAGGTGCACACCGGTCTCTTCTAGGCAGCAGTGAGAAGCAATGAACCGGGCACAGCACCAGCAACATCAGTGGCGCTTAAAAAGACAGCACTGAGTGAAAAATGGAGAAACGGAACAAGGTCTACCACACAACCTTATGCTGTTAGGTATTTGTGTCGCTTGAAAATCAACTAACACACAAAAAATTGTATGTTTTACAAGGAAACATAATCCAAGCATACGTATCAAACACATTATAGAGACTGACTCTGAGGAGGGAAACAAGAGTAGTGAACGGTAGTGGGCAACGAGAATAAAGGGAATAAGTAGATACAGATATCCAGAAATACACAGACCTAAAAGCAGAAGACGGCCCAACAATGAAAATGTGCTTTGATTTTTTGGGGATGAGCACTGGGTGTTGTATGTAAGCCAATTCGGAAATAAATCATATTCATTAAAAAAATAAAATGTAAAAAAAATAAAAATAGTAATAAAAAGAAACTGGGCTTTGAAATGAGGAATATGAATATAGCCAACCTTCCCATGGAAACTCTTCCCAAAAAGCATAGAAAAAAATAAGTAGAAAAACAAATCAATCAATCAAACAATCAATTCTCTGCAGCATGAAATCTCTGGTTTCAAAAACATCTGTCTTGCAGGGCTTTGTGCCTTACAGACACCTTTCCAATCCACGTAAATTTAGACATACTCAAAGGAGGTAGAAAAGGTTGAAGAGGTCTAAGACACGTGTTTTGAAACATGCATCCCTGCCCTGTTGATCACTCAGAGGTACAGCTCCAGGCGACTTACAGCTGTATCTCACCGTCAGTTTGAAGCTGCCTGTTCCTGGAGATCTGTCTCAGCCCAAAGATAGGAAATACTCCGAAAGCAAGCACGATTCGAGATAGCGATACCTCTTTTACTGGCTTCCTAGAGAAATGAGGAATCTCCCACAGATTAATGTTGACATACAAAGAAAGTTGTCCGTTTAAGTGCGAAAGCTTGTTTTTAATCACTTGGTTTATGTATGTATGTATACATATGTATGTACATATGTGTACATATGTACATACATACATATGTATGTATATGTATGTTCTATACATATTTATCTAACTTCTTTAAAAGATAATATTGGTGGGAAACACAAACTTTTTGTTCCATGATTTGGGGATCTCATAATTTTGAACATCTGTGATTTTCCCTTCTGTTTTTCTGGACTTCTATGTCCATTTGCCACTTCTGCTGTGATTGTAGCTACTTCTAAGAATAATCCAACTCTGTCTCCTTTCTACCTTGTGGTTTCTATCCAGGCAACCAGTGCTGTCCCGGACTGGATGCTCAGAGTGTGATAAGGCTCTGAGTGAGAAAGTAAGAAGGAAAGTGCATGGCATCAGACCAGACTCTTTTGATAGCTAATTCAGATGCCTGGGGACATTTTCCCCCTGTATTCTACAGGCTGCCCCCAGAGAGGGAGGCTGTTCCATACTGCTCCCTACATAGACACCCAGGCTGTTCCCAGAACCCTCCCTCGCACAGGGTGAAGCCATAATTAAATCTGTCTCTGGAGATATGCAACTCAGAATAATATGGGGGCAGGGTGAGGATATTGCTTTTGTCTTAGGTTCTGCTCTTAGAATTTTTAATTAGCTTATCAAGCAGGAATAATCAAAATAAGCTATAGTTCCCTAAATATATCATGCTGATTCATACCTCCTTAGAATCCAACTCTTTCCCCCTATTGTAACCCTGTCCTGAGATCTTCCCAACAAAACAAACGCCTAAAGTCTGTTTTTATTGACTGGCATACACACGGTACCCAGTGAATGCTGACGAAGAAAATAAACTCATGAGTGAATGACCATATCTAGGACTGAGTGGGATTGTTTTCAAAAGGTAAAAATGCTTAGTTAGTGATATGTCGTCAGAGTTGCATTATACTCCTCATGTCATTGCTCTAATACATGTTCATCTGAATCTTCTTTTAAGAGTCAGCCGATACATTTTACCAAAAAAGAGGTAGATGACAAATGAGCATGTGAAAACATACTCAAGATCAATAGAGCAATGCAAATTAAACCCACAGTCAGATACCACTATAAACCTACTGGGACGGCCACCATTAAAGAAAACAGGTGACAATACAAAGTTCTGGCAGATGGCAAACAACTCGACTCTCCCATATTGTTGGTGGGAATGCAAAAGAATACAACCATTCTCATAAACGGTTGGTCATTTATTAAAAGTTAAACATAGGGGAGCCTGGGTGGTGCAGTCAGTTAAGCATCTGACTTCGGTTCAGGTCATGATCTCACGGTTCATGAGTTCGAGCCCCGTGTCGGGCTCTGTGCCGACAGCTCAGAGCCTGGAGCCTGCTTCAGCTTCTGTGTCCCCCTCTCTCTCTGCCCCACTCCTGGTTGCACTCTGTCTCTCTCTGTCTCTCAAAAATGAAGAAACGTTAAAAAAATTTTTTTAAACTTAAAGAGTAATTTAATTTTTAAGAATATTCCACAGATATGGGGCACCTGGGGGCTCAGTTGGTTAAGTGTAAAACTCTTGGTTTCAGCTCAGGTCATGATCTCACAGTTCATGAGTTCGAGCCCCACATCACACCAGCGGTGTGGAGCCTGCTCAGGATTCTTTCTCTCTCCTTTTCGCTCTGGCCCTCCACTGCTCATGCTCTCTCTCTCATTCTCTCCCTCTCTCTCTCTCTCTCTCAAAATTAACAAATAAAAAAAAAGAGAATAGCCCACAGATAGGAGTGTCTGGGTGGCTCAGTCTGTTAAGCATCTAACTCTTGATCTCAGCTCAGGTCTTGATCTCAGGGTCGTGAGTTCAAGCCTCATGTTGGGATCTGTGCTGGGCATGAAAGTGTACCTTAGGAAAAAAAAAAGAATATTCCATACATACACTCAGGAAACTTCAAGTAAACAATTTCTATATATCAAATCTATTCATGTAGTGACCTCACCTGACCTTAGTATAATAATCAAGCTCAGATCTCTAGGGTTTAAATATTGTCTAGTTGAGATGTGTGTGAGCTTCTCCCTACAGAACACAGACTTGGCACATCTAAATAAGGCCATCCTCTGAACAGATCACAGGACACATTCATGGCCCACCCATCACAGCACGGGTGCAACCCTTCAGCAAATAATACATTCTAGTTAAAATTCAAAATCTAAAGGCTGTTTCTTTAATCCTGCCCATGAAATGTCAACATATGTGTTATAGTTCATGGGAAGTGAAAAAGCTCAACTCTAACCATTTTATGATGGCGAGGTATTTTGCCTTAAACAATATATTAAGAGTTTGTTATGTGCTTTTACACGTGTTACCTTATGTGATCTTCATAATCACCTTAGTATGTAGAGTATATTGCTGCCCCTATTACACATGAGGAAACTAAGGCACAGAGATGTGAGTAATTTGCCCATAGCCAGTTAAGAGGTAGGGCCAGGATCTAAACCCAGGTGGTCTAACCCTATAGCCCCCTCCTCTCAATCAGTCATTCAACAGATACATGAGTACCTGCCAGAATCTGGAGACAAAGAGATGCATGGCCCCTGCCCACATGGAGTTCATAGTCTATAGGAATGACAAGTATCGAGTAATTACGAGTAAATGAACAAAAAGCACAGAGGGCTACAGAAGTTCATACCCATGCCTACTAAAAAGACTATGGTACAAAGTATGTGGTCATATTAATATCAACTACCAAGGTCAAATCTATAAGTCCACATATTCAGGAGAAAACACAAACTAGGAAACACTAGCATCTCTGATATTATATGTATATACTGGTATATATACGTACAGAGGTCATTTTCCAAGCCCAGACAGGTTCTGATAAATAATTTTTTTCTAATACATTAACTGATTTACATAAAAAATATTACCCAGGCTTTACAGTTAAGTCAAATTAACAACATATATTTATTTAATCATCTTCATTTTAAAAGAATAAAACCTGAGTTCCTGGGTGGCTCAGTTGGTTCAATGTCTGACTCTTGATTTCAGCTCAGGTCGTGATCTCCCAGTTTGTGGGATCGAGCCCTGATTTGGGCTCTGTGCTGACAGGGCAGAACCTGATTGAGATTCTCTTTCTCCCTCTCTCTGCCTCTCCCCAACTCACATTCTTTCACTCTCTCTCAAAATAAATTTAAAAAGTAAATTAAATTAAATTAAATTAAAAAAACCCTAAAATCTATAAATTCTGGTACTGCTTGGAAAAATCCAAGATTCCTGGTTGTTTTAACTATAAGATAGCTCTTTCATGTAATAATTCTCTGATAGATGAACAAACTTTATAGAATAGGTTTCTAAGAAGCAACTTCCTCGTTTGTATGAGGAGAGGGTCTGCCTTAGCCATAAGGAGCCCAGAATCTGGCTTCAAACCAACCTGGACTGGATTCCAGGTCTGTCACTTACTATATAATATCGAGCAGGTTTCTTAGCCCCTACAAGTCTTGATTTCTTCATCTGTAAAACGTGATAAAAATGGCTCACACGTCAAGGGAGCATCACAAAGATGAAATGAGAAAATACATGTAAAAGTGTTTAGCACCGTTCTTGACCCATAGTATACACCTAACCTACGGGAGCTGCCATTATTATATTATTACTATTCCTCTATGTGGTTTGAATCTTGAAAAAAAGAGACAGAGAAAGAGAAGAAATAGTAAAGGGACAGTGTGTGAATGAAATGTTTGAAATTGTTAGGGAGAATGGTCTCAGAGGGCCCGGTGATAGCAGGAAGGTCAGCAGTGTGGGAAGAATCAGAAAAACCCTACATGTGGAGCCCTCATTGGAAAGGAGAGGACAAGCTGACAGGAGGGTAGTAATTAGATAGCTAATTTGTGTTTAAGAGAAGAGAGAACTTCGGGCACGTGGGGGGCTCAGTCAGTTAAGTGTCTGATTCTCAGTTTCAGTTCAGGTCATGATCTCAAGTTTTGTGGCTTCAAACCCCACATCTGGCTCTGTGCTGACAGTGTGGAGCCTGCTTGGGATTCTCTCTCTCTCCCCCTGTCTCTGCGCCTCCCCTGCTCACTCTCTGTCTCTCTCAAAATAAATAAGTAAACTTTTAAAAAAGAGAGAACAGAGGGGCACGTGGGTGGCGCATTCGGTTAAGCATCTGACTTCAGCTCAGGTCACGATCTCACAGTTTGTGGGTTTGAGCCCCATGTCGAGCTCTGTGCTGACAACTTGGAGCCTGGAGCCTGCTTGGGATTCTGTGTCTCCCTCTCTGCCCCTTCCCTGCTCGCACTCTATCTCCCAAAAATAAGTAAACATTAAAAAAAATTTTTTTAATTAAAAAAAAGAACAGAGAACTTCAGTGTGAGTGATTAAAACAATAATCCAACTCTGGCTTTCTCCCATGCCTGAGCAGCACTTAGAACACGTCAGTGGAGAGAAGAGACTGTTTAAACTAGCAAGTGTTTCCGTACCTGTCCTAACTGTCCTCATCTTCTATCGACAGGTATACATGAGCTTTAGGTAAAGCAAACCTCGGTTCACAGGCACATGATAAAAGTCACAAGACGGAAGGGGACTCAGCAATTTTGGAAACTGGTGGTTTTCAAGTTTTTTAAGCCACAAAACCTTTTAACGCAAGAAACAGATGAACAAAAAGGTAAAAATGTGCAGCTACTCAGACCCCAGCAGAGATGGGGTCCCAGAGGCCAGGCAGCTCGGGTCACCTGCCCACCCCCGCACACTGCCGCCCCTGAAGTACATAACCTGCTGCAGAGGCGTGGAGACTGATGGTCGGAGGGCAGAGGAGACTTCCCCGAAGGAGCAACTGAAGGCACAGGTGGAAATAGAATCCGACCAGTTTTCCCATGGCCAGTCAGGTTCTCTTTTTACCACCAAATGCTACCCTCTTGACTGACGTACCAAAAAGGAGAAGAAGAAAGTAAACCATGTTTGAGAAGAATATGCCCCAGCATAGGAAAAAATAAAAATAAAAATGGAAGGCTGGTGAGCAGTAAAGTCTGGCACTGACAGCTTGGGCTCAACTAATCTGCACGGGAACAAAACGCTGCCCCATCCAGGGCCGACTCAAGCTACCAAAACAGTTTTTTGAATGTTAAAACAAATTAAGCCAAAAAAAAAAAAAAAAGGAAAAGAAAAGGTTTTGCAGTGAATTCACAGTGAATACCTAACAGATTCACATTTACAACTATATTGCATATGCATGCACACAATTACAGGGGAGGAAGTCTAAGCCACATTAATGGGACTGAGGGGGAATGAAAGAAGGGAGTGAATAGCCAACAAAATTAACTACAGTGACTAATGGATGAATTACAGTCTTATGATGCTGGGTATGATACAGTGTTTTGTTCTCAGAACCTCGGCTTAGATCATCTGGTTGTACTTTAAAGCGTCTGTATTCTAAAATCAAAGGTCAAGTTAAATGCTTGCTTCTTAGACTTGTATGTTGTGGAGTTCAGAGTTCATTTAAACATGGGTAAATTATTTTCTAAAGCACCATCACTTCCCCCTGTTTAAGAAAACCATGACATACATACAGTCTCAATATCCAGCTTCTTCATGGCCTGCGCAAATTCGGTTTCCCAGGTGGCTCACTAGGCCCGAGGCTACGGCCATACAAACCAGAAGACAGGGGAGAAATCCTGTGGCCCTGCAGCCCGTGAGACTCCATTATTCTGCATTGCATTTTCACCTTTTCATTGCATAAAAGGAGGATTTATGGGCTCCAGACAGAAACTACCCAGTCGTTTGACACAGATTATGTGCTGGCATTAGGCACATCACATCCCTTAAGAGCATCTCACCTCCTCCAGCTTAAAAACCGCTCCGATGTGTGGCTGGATGCGCCCTTGCTGGCAGTACTGAAGAGCAGAGGACAGGATTCTGGAGAAGACGGGAAAGTTCTGCTCTTTGTATCGGCCCCAGTACAGCCCCATAGCAGAGACATTCTTCAGGAGCAGAAGGTTAGCCGGCACAGAAGCAATGGTTCCTCCAGCAAAACCCACCACCACAATCCTGCCCTCCCAGGCCAGGCTGAGGGAAGAAAAGAGAAGAAGAAGAAATTATACAAAGCAATGTATATTCACATTCATTGGAATGGCTAGTTAGCAAGGATGTAGAGAAACTGGAACCCTCATGTACTGTGGGTGGGAATGTGAAATGGTTCAAGTGGAAAACAGTATGGAGGTTCCTCAGATAACTAAAAATGGAACTTACCATACAATCAGGCAATGCCATTCTGGGTCTCTATCCAAAATAACCGAAAACAGGGTCTTTTTCTTAAACGTTTTTTTAAAGTTTAGTTATTTACTAGAGAGAAAGAGAGAGCACAAGCGGGGGAGAGGGACAGAGAGAGGGAGACGCAGAATCTAAAACAGGCTCTAGGCTCTCAGCTGTCAGCACAGAGCCCGACGCGGGGCTTGAACTCACGAAACCCGAGATCATGACCTGAATTGAAGTTGGACACTTAACTAACTGAGCCACCAGGCACCTTGAAAATAGGATCTTGAAGAGATAGTTTCACTCCCACGTTCATAGCAGCACTATCTACAATAGCCAAGAGGTAGAAACAACCCAAATGTCCCTGAACTGATGGATGGATAAACAAAATGTGTTATATACATACAACAGAGTATTATTCAGCTTTAAAAAGGAAGGAAATCCTGGGGCACCTGGGTGGCTCAGTCGGTTGGGCATCCGACTTCAGCTCAGGTCACGATCTCGCAGTTTGTGAGTTCGAGCCCCGTGTCGGGCTCTGTGCTGACAGCTCAGAGCCTGGAACCTGCTTCAGATTCTGTGTCTCCCTCTCTCTCTGCCCCTCCCCTACTCACACTCTGTCTCTGTCTCTCTCTCTCTCTCTCAAAAATAAATAAACATTAAAAAAATTTTTAAAAAAAAGGAAGGAAATCCTGTCACATGCTATGTCATAGATGAACCTTGAGGGCATCATGCTAAATGAGATAAGTGAGTTACGGAAAGACAAATACTGTAGGCTTCCACTATTTTGAGGGATCTAAAGTAGTCAAAGTCATAAAAACAGAAAATAAAGTGGTGGTTACCAGGGGCTGGGTGGAGGGAGAAATAGGAATTGTTTAATGGGTAAAGAATTTCAGATTTGCAAGATGAAAAAAATTGTGGAGATCTACCTCGTAACAATATAAATATACTTTACGCTATGGAACTATATACTTAAAAATGGTTAATATAAAAAATAGCTACTATAGCAAATTTTATGTTATGTTTTTTTTTTTAGCCACAGTAAAAAGTGTAGAATGAAAAAAAGCAATCTACATTAATTCATAGAGATAAAAAGTAGAAGTTATCAGGGAGGTGGGGGGAGGGGGAGAGGGGCAGTTATTATTTAACAGGTATAGAGTATCAGTTGGGGACAGTTGCACAACATTGGGAGCATACTTAATGTCACTGAATTGTACATTTACAAGTGTTTAAAATGATAAGTACTAAGTTATGTATATTTTATCACAACTTAAAAAAGCAGCATGCATTAAACCCCCAGCTAGGAATTCCTCTTAACTTGACAAACTGGCAGAGGTGACCCGCCCTGTATCACTCTGCATTCTTCAGTAGGAACCATAAAAATAAGTCATAAGCAAGACAGTAGGAGGCCAGAGGAATGAGCCAGTTTTATAAGAGGACCGACTTTAGAATTAAGGCTAGGGGAGCACGTAGGTGGCTCAGTCAGTTGAGGGTCTGACTTCAGCTCAAGTCATGATCTCACAGTTCCTGGGTTCGAGCCTTACGTCAGGCCCTGTGCTGATAGCTCGGAGCCTGGAGCCTGCTTCTGATTCTGTGTTTCCCTCTCTTTCTGTCCTTCCCCTGCTCATGCTCTAACTTGCAAAAAAAATAAAGAAAGAAAGAAAGAAAGAATTAAGGCTATCTATTTAACTACTCCTCTACTTCATAGAAGGAAACATTCCATATGCTATACTTCAAGACAACTCAGGGATGTCTGGGTGGCTCAGTCAGCTAAGCGTCTGACTCTTGATTTCTGCTCAGGTCACGATCTCACGGTTCATGGGATCGAGTCCCACCTCTGGCTCTACACTGTCAGCGCAGAGCCTGCTGGGGATTCTCTCTCTCCCTCCCTCTCTACCTCTCCCCTGCTTGCTTGCTTTCTCTCAAATATAAATAAATAAATAAATAAATAAATAAATAAATAAATAAATAAATAAAAAAGACAACTCAGAAGATTTTTAAACTTAGGAACAGGAATAAGAAGATAGGTACCTTAATGAAACATCATTTGCTTTGTAAAAAGAAAACTTACTTTAGGAGTCCTTAAAGTTATGTGCTTCTCCAGAGAATTTTGAATAATCTATGAAAATTCACACAAGTTTCCTGCAGCCCATTCTGAGAAGCATGATACAGTTTCACACTAAGCAAGAAGTTATAAAAATGCATTTTATAAACACCTTTGATCCAAAATGCATATATATTTGTTTGGCTTTTGCTTTTTGCTTTTCTTCATTAGAGGGAAGTAAGAAGTCATTGGCACAACACTTTTACTCATTACCTAGAAGGCAAGAGAAAGGTAAGAGTTAGGAGCTCTCTGTCCTAGCTCTCCATTGAGTCAACACACCCCTTCCTTTGCTTCTGTAAGCACAGTACCCAGCACAGTGCAGTGATGCTCAGGGGCTATAGAACCAACTGGGTCCCTTCTGCGGGTAAGGTATTCTCTCTGCTTCTGTTTCCTCAACTTTAAAATGAGATAAACCAGGAATGCCCGGGTGCCTCAGTTGGTTGCGCGTCCAACTTAGGCTCAGGTCGTGATCTCACAGTCCGTGAGTTCGAGCCCTGCGTCGGGCTCTGTGCTGACAGCTCAGTGCCTGGAGCCTGCTTTGGATTCTGTGTCTCCCTCTCTCTCTGTCCCTCCCCTGCTCACACTCTGTCTCTCTCTCTCAAAATTAAACATTAAAATAATAATAATAATAATAATAATAAATAAAAACAGAAGGATAATTGGTGTAGATACAACAGTCCCACCTTAACTCCAATGATTTTCTTTTAATAAAACAAGCCAAGGGGCGCCTGGGTGGCTCGGTCGGTTAAGCGGCCAACTTCAGCTCAGGTCATGATCTTGCGGTCCGTGAGTTCAAGCCCCGCGTCGGGCTCTGTGCTGACAGCTCAGAGCCTGGAGCCTGTTTCAGATTCTGTGTCTCCCTCTCTCTCTGCCCCTCCCCTGTTCATGCTCTGTCTCTCTCTGTCTCAAAAACAAAACAAAACAAAAAACAAAAAAACAAAAAAACAAAAAAACAAGCCAAGGAGACACCTATACTGCTGGCTGCTTCTGAAACCAGTGAGATCAAAAGAGTCCACACTTGGGTGCACAGATAGCTAGGGAACGGCCACGCCAGTCATTCTAACATCGGAACGATGATCTCAAGAATTACCCACACTATGTATATAAAGTAGTTAATGGGGGCCGGCATGGCTGAATTTAACACATGAATAATTTCTAAAGCATTCGATATTGCTAACTAGAGAGTCTACAGTCATTTTTTGGATATTTTCCAGTTGGATATCTTGTTTTTCTATATTTAAGCATTTCCTGATTTTCCCTCTGCTTCTATTGCTTTTCACCCTCCCACTCAGCTGTTCTCGTTGATGCCAATGCCTATAGGAAAAGTGAGCAGCAAAAATGGAAGAGGAGCAAGGCCAGAAGGAAGACGGGTCTAGAAAGGTTTCAGCAGATCCCCAGGTCCAGCCCCCTCTGGGAAGACCACCACATGCACCTGCGGAGAGCCTCCAGGAAGACATCTCCTCCCACAGCGTCGATGACCACGTTCACCCCATCACTGCCCACCAGCTTCCTCACTGCCTCCTTCAGGCTGCCCTGACTATAGTTCACGATGGACTGTGCACCCTTCCGCATCGCCAGCCTGCACTTCTCGTCACTTCCGGCTGCAGCTATTACCTGCAGAAAGAATACAAAGCTTTCGACAATCCAGAATATGTATCAAAAGGGGTTCACCCCACGCACCCAGCCTCCAACCACAAAGAGTACTAAACAAGGAAGCCAACGTCACCTTGCTGCCCTAGCATCAGCCTCAATCCCACACGTCAGGGCCAACAGACAGCACCATCACGCTGGCCCCTCTGTCCCCCCCACCCCCACTGGCCATGGGATCCACATTTCCGGGAATCCTGGAACGCCAATGAGTCTGGCTAGGAGATGGTTCAGGGGACACTCAGAAAGTCTTACCCAATGGGGCGCCTGGGTGGCTCAGTAGGTTAAGCGTCCAACTCTTGATTTCAGCTCAGGTCATGATCTCACGGTTCATGAGTTGCAGCCCCATATTGGACTCATGCTGACAGTGCGGACCCTTCTTGGGATTCTCTCTCTCCCTCCCTCTCTCCCCACCCGCCCTCATGTGCTCTGTCTCTCTATCTCAAAAAAAAAAAAAAAAAAAAGTCTGAAAGTCTTCTCCAAATATGAATTAAACCACCGTTTAATGAATACCTACTATGAGTCAAGTAATAAAGATACCCAAGCTTAGAGTCAAGGTAGCAAGATAAAGCAGTATGATGATGGGGAAGTACAGACAGCTTCAGAAGTGCAGAGGAGAGGTATCCAATCTAGACCTAGATCACGAAAGGCTTCCCAGAGAGTAAAACATGACTCAGTGGAAAGATCCTGAAGTTGGAAAGACCTGAATTCAAATCCTGACTCTGCTACTAACTAGCAGTGTTACCTAAGACAAATTACTTAGCAAGAAATAATACTTACTTAATGTTACTATGTGCCAGGTACTATCCTAAATGCTTTATGTATATTAATAACTCACTTAGTCTTAATAGCCCAATGATATACACGCTGTTAGCATTCCCATTTTAGAGATAAAGAAACAAAGGCAAAAGAAGTTCAGTAACTTGCCCAAGGTCACAGAGTTAATGGGAGGCAGAACTGGGATCCAACCCCAAGTAATCCATCTCCAGAGTTCATGCTTTAACCTCTATTCTGTCCACCAGCTTCCCTAAACTTACCCCATCTATAAAACAAGATTTATTTTTAAAATCAAATGGGGGGCACCTGAGGGGCTCAGTCGGTTAAGGGTCCGACTTCGGCTCAGGTCATGATCTCACGACTCGTGAGTTTGAGCCCCACATCAGGCTCTGTGCTGACAGCTCAGAGCCTGGAGCCTGTTTCAAGTTCTGTTGTCTCCCTCTCTCTCTGCCCCTCCCCTGCTCATGCTCCGTCTCTCTCTCAAAAATAAATAAACATTAAAAAGAATTTTTAATCAAATGGAATACTGTACATAAAGCACTTGGAAAACAAAGTGTTAGATAAATTGACTCTATTGTTACACATACACAATCACTTATTCTATTTAAACCTCATAAGAACATTATGGGGGAGGTATAATTCCTCCCATTCTATAGATGGAGACCCAGATCTAGAGGTTGAGTAATTAACCCAGAATTAGCCAGGCAGTTAAGTGGTAGAACAATTATGCAAACCCAATGCTGCCTGCCTCCAAAGCCCACGCTTTTCCACTCCACCACTCTGGGAGAAAGCCCTGCTGAAAGCCTGGCAAAGATGGCCATGGGCCACAGTGGGAGGAGGCTGGGGTTTGGAAGTCTCCAGAAGTACTTCTAACACGTAAGTACCGCCTAAAAGTGCCGCATCACTGGATAGCACCCACCAGCCTGAGCAGTTTGGCCCCAAGGTGACATCCAGAACATGCATTCAAACACACAAGGACATCAATGCCCTTAAGATATGTCACACTCACCCACCACTCTTTGAAACTAAAAGCTACGCTCAGATACTCCCCAGGGGAACCCTCAAGTAGCTGCAAATTCACTGACGGTCATCAGCACACAGAGCCACAGAGGGCTGACACCAGCCTAGGGTCTGGGACTTGAGGCCAATCTCGCTTCTCACAAGGTGCCAGGGAGGCCTGACACGAATCATGGTCTCCCCTGGTGGCTCACCTTCTTTATCTGTGAAATAGGGGTAATAAACACATTACCCATCTCCCAGTGGTGTGTTAGGATCCAAGGAAAGATAATTGGTGTGGAGGCACTTTGAAAGCAACGTGAAATGCTGTGAATGGAAGGTGCTCTCAAAACAACCCGTTACAAGTAGGTGGCCTGATGAGATTTCTAAAGTTGTTTTTATTATTTTGCTGTTGTTTGCATTTGCTTAAAACAGTTATGGCTGCTAAAGAAAATACAGCTTGGGTTAATTTTAATATCTGAATCAAAATGAGTTTTTCTCTCTACTTAACCTACTATAATGATCTAAAACAAATGGTGCAATTTTATCTTGCAAGAAATGTTAAATAGTCAGTGGTTCTAGACAATGAGACTAATTTTGGTCTCCCCACTGAGAGGTGCTAAAAGCCCTAGCTTTGACATGAAATGTGTTAATATTCCATGGAGAGCCTCCTGGTACCTAAGATTGCTTTCAGAACTCACATGTGCTTCCCCAAAAGAACTTAATGCGAGAAAGGAGAGGGGCCACCAGAAGAAATTCCAAGGCAATCCAGTTATCTCCAAACCTGTGTATCTTGGTGCCTTCTGGATACCCCAACTGCACGTTCCACAGAAACCTCACATTTAATGCCTCCAAACCTGAGCTCACCAGTTCCTCCTGTCTTCTCAACTGCAATAAATGGCAAATCCACACGTTAACCTAGTTTGCTCCTTCCCACTCAATGTCTAATAATAACCGGATCCCTTTTTAAGAGATTCTCACCGACACGCCGTGCCCTCTAATAGGCGTGCTGCACGTGTAATTTCAATATTCCCACAACGACCCTATGAGGAAAGCTTTATTTTACCAATGAGGAAACTGAAGCAATTAAGCGAGAGGCAGAGTTGGAATTTGAACCTAGGTCAGACTAATTTCAAAGTCCTTGTTCCCTCAACTGTATTAGGGAATGCTCTCCCGGCATCAAACTCTATTCTTTTCTACGTCAATATCTCTCAACTCATTGCTTCCAGTGCCTCGGTTCCAGTATCATCACCTGTCGCTTGGATCACCCCCAAGAGGCTGCTCTACATGCCTCCAGACCACCCCTGACTTTGCCGCATTCCTCATCCCCCCTGCTACCAGAATGAACTTTGCAAAATGCAAATACAATCACGGTACTTCCTAGTTTAAAGTCTTTAATAGCTCTCGATGGCTTCCAATAAATGTTCAAATTCTTCAGCGGTGCATGATCTGGTCTCTGCCCACCTCCCTGGAGTCACCTCCCACCATTCCCCACACAGACCCTTTGTTCCACAGATGCTACCAGCAATTCCCTGAATGCAACATGTGACATTCCATGTCTCTGTCCTCTGATCTGCCCTTCCACCACTAAAATGGCCCTCACTTCCCTTCTTCCTCCGTTCAACTGCTACCAGTCCTTCAAAAGTCAGCTTAAATGTCTACTCTCTCCAAGAAATCCTCCTTATCTGATACCCACAGCCTCAGAGTGATACCCCTACAAGGACTTGGGTCTTTCTTTCCTTTGTTTATTCTTTCATTTAAGAAGTTATTCGGGGCGCCTGGGTGGCTCAGTTGATTACGTGGCTGACTCTCCATTTCAGTGCAGGTCTTGATCTCAAGGTGGTAAGATCAAGTCCTGCGTCAGGCTCAGTGCTAAGCGTAAAGCCTGCTTAAGATTCTCTCTCTCCCTCTCTCTCTCTGACCCTTCCATGTGCACTCATGTGGTCACTTGCTCTCTCTCTCAAAAAAAAAAAAAATTGTATGTAAGAAATAGCTATTGAGTGCCTGCTATGGTCTAGGTACCATGCCAGGTGCTAGGACTACAATAAATGAGCCAAAAAGACACTATTCCGGCCTTCATGGGGATTACAGTCAAGTAGGAAGGAGGCACTAATCCAAAAATGACAAAAGCAAAGGCTAGACCACACTGAAGTGTACCATGAAAGAGACGTACAGGATGCTACGAGACCATATACAAACAGCCAGGGGCTGGGATGTGGGGACAGATTACCATCTCCTGAGGGACAAAGAATACTTCCCTGAAAATATGACATCTGAGTTTAAATTTGAAGTGCGGGGGCAGACAGTTCAGAAGAGCATTACAGGTAGAGGAAATGGAATCTGCAGAAGCCACAGGGCAAGTCAGGCCTTGCCAGGTTTTGGTAACCAGAAGGAAGAGTGATCTACTCCAAGGTCCCCTCATCAGTCTGCAGGCAAACAGATGGCAAGACCCTAATCTGGGTTACTTTATCTCCTCAGTGCCTCGCGCGTGATACTCATGAATGAATGAATGAATATATTCTATGTAGGTTTGAAAACTGGAGGAATGATTTTTTTTTTAATGTTTATTCATTTCTTGAGAGAGAGAGTGGAAGCAGGAGAGTGGCAGAGAGAGAGGGAGACACAGAGTCGGAAGCAGGCTCCAGGCTCTGAGCTGTCAGCACAGAGCCCGACGCGGGGCTCGAACTCACGGACCGCGAGATCGTGACCTGAGTGGAAGTTGGGACACTTAACCGACTGAGCCACCCAGGCGCCCCAGGGATGACTTTTTTTTTTTTTTAACAGAGAATCTAACATGCAAATACCTTAGCCTGAAGAACATTTGTTGCCACATCTATCACTGCAAGGCCTGTGGCTCCAGCTGCTGCTGTCACTAAAACAGTTTCTCTGCCAGAGAAAGATGAATATTACTTCGGAAAGCTTCAAAAATCATGCAACCGTATGATTTCATGAACATTTTAAAGCCAGAAGAGAACTTCGAGGCCATTTCACTCAACCCTTCATGGACACCCACTCTCCAGACTTTGGAGATGGGTTATGTATGTGACTGCTTGACCTGTGTGAATTTGGTCTGGTTGAAGACTTCCCAGGAAAAATATTCCTTAATCTCTCTAGAGGTTTCTGCTCCAGAAATTCTGCCCTAGAATCATTCTCACGTTAAACGTTGCTGAATTTTAGAAGGCATCGATCATGTAATGGTCACTGCTCAATTCAATGCTCAGGCTCTCTAAAAAGGGCAAGAGGCATATTATTTCAGGTAAAGTGGGAAAATTCTGCACATTTGAGTTTGAAATACCCCAGGTAGGCACACACAACCAAGCTTCACAGAAACAAATGCCACAGGACTGTGTTAAAACCAGACTGGAGCGAGTTTACATAAACGAACTCTAAAATTTAAGGTTTGCTAGGAGGTGATCTCCAGAGTGGCCAGGCTTGAAAGACAGATTTCTCCCAATTCCTATTGGCCAAGTTCATAGTCTACCATTCCATCTCAGACAAAAGGATATCCCCACTATCAACAGACCCTTCTCTTGGGTCACTACCTTCCTTTGGCCCTTTCTCACATAGACTGGACAGGGAGCAGAGAGGAAGGGGCAAGGCCTTGGTGGGCACTTCTCATATCAGACAGAGACACCACCTAGCCCTCTGTTGTCTACGTAGTCTCTTACCCAGGCTGAGTACAGGCCCGATGCTCCAAGGCCAAAATAGCAGTGACATAAGACACAGGCAAGGTAGCAGCTTCTCGGAGGGGGACCCCTTCTGGAATCTGCCACAGTGTCTATAAAAAGAGATAACAGTAACTTAGGGATTAAGCACATGTACCTGTTCACAGAGGCTTCTCAGTAAATATTATGATCTGATTGACTGACTGATCTGCAGGGAAACCAAGCTTGTCAGGAACCATGCCCAGGGTAGAAGTTAAAACCAAGCAAGCTGTGACAGAGTTCAGAACTTGGGTGTACGAGTCTTCGAAGATCCTAAGGCTGGCATCTGGCTCAGGAAGGAACCCACTTTCAAAGAATGGAACCACACTGTCATGGGGATGAACTGGAAGGTTCTATACAAATTTTACCTGAATAAAGCTGTGAAAAAAAGTGTATGCTATTCACCACTAGGGGCCACCGTTCCCATCCTGTACAACCCTACCCCTCCACCCTGGCTGGCTCCATGCCCAGGACTCTTTCACAAGCTTCACGCAGGGGAGAAAGCTATTGTATCAAGCTCAATGCCTCAAACCAGTTTTTCTACCCAAACTACCTATGGTCCGATTGGACAGCCAACCAGCTGCTCCAGGCAGGACTCAGAAAACAAAATGCCCTTCTTCCTTACACCACTCCACACAAACAAAGCTCTGTGCAAGGGTTGTCACACCAATATAGAAAACGGGTTTAGCATTCGAAAGAAAGAAGTGCTTGGCTGAGAAACAAATACAAATACAAAAGAGAATACAAATACAAAAAAGAGGGAAAGAAGGCTAACAAGAAATGAGAGCTAGGTGGAAATTAAAGAGAAGAAAGGAGGAAAAAAATCTCCAAACATGAATATTGAGAGGTGGGGATACCTTGTGATCAATGATGCATTCTTCAGCCATACCATTAAAGCCACTCACGCCAATAACTTGATCTCCCTGAAGAGAAAATACCATTAAGGGTACGTTCAAATGCATGGCCTTGCCATTTACCTTTTCCCAAATGCACCAAAACAAAAAAGACAATCTTTCTTTCTGACCCCATAAGACACAGATTTGCCTTAATCATCTATTCAGAGTTAATGTTTAGTAAATAATTCAGCCACCTCCTCAATATCCCCACCAGGATGCCAAGACAATAGGAGCACATTTTGGACAATGACAGGACAGTGTAAGGAAAAAGTTGATAGGAATTAGAATCCCAGGGTTATTTATTTTTTTTCCACAAGAGGCTGAAACTTGAGAATTTTCTCTCCTCTCAGTAACTGAAGGCTGAGGTGCTGCCTTGTTTAGTAATAAAAAGTTTTACGAAGCCAGGAACTTCCACTGGCTTCCTGCCTCCAATTCAGAATTAGCTTCTTCCCCCTCCATCTCATTTTCGCTTTGGTGTCTGTTGGCGAAGGCCAAGAGAAGCAAGACCCTTCAGCTACAAATGAGGTTAGCACGTTTCTCACAGCTACACACACATCAATTCCCTGGATTTCAACTTATTTACCTCTTTCACTGTGCTGACATCTGTGCCTGTCTCCAATACTGTCCCCGAAAACTCCATTCCTAAGACAAATTGTTTAAACACTAGGTTATCTATAAAGCCTGGCACCATGAAGATGAAAAAAGCGTGATCAACAGGCCATCCTGTCAGCTTTCTAGAGCTGAGAGGGCTTAAGTGTTCCCCCACCACCCAGGCTAGAGGGGAAGAGCTTCATACCCAAGGCACAGGAAAGTGAACTTAAGATTTCATGATCACAACCTGAAAAGCTATGGCAGTCCTATTCTTACCAGACACAAAGGAAAATTTCAAGAATGGGCAAAAGCACAGAGAATCACAGGTACACAAGTACTTTTTTTCTTTTTAACATTTAGGGGCACCTAGTGGCTCAGTCGGTTAAGCGTTTTCTTCGGCTCAGGTCATGATCTTGCGGTTTGTGAGCTCAAGCCCCGCGTCGGGCTCTATGCTGACACCTCGGAGCCTGGAGCCAGCTTTGGAATCTGTGACTCCCTCTCTCTCTGCCCCTCCCTGGCTAGTGCTCTGTCTCTGTCTCTCAAAAAACAAATAAACCTTTAAACAAATTTTTTTAACATTTATTCATTTTTTGAGAGACAGAGTGAGTGGGGGAGGGGCAGAGAGAGAGGGAGACACAGCATGTAAAGCAGGCTCCAGGCTCTGAGCTGTCAGCACAGAACCCAACACGGGGCTCGAAACCATGAACTGTGAGATCATGACCTGAGCTGAAGTCGGACACCTAACCGACTGAGCCACCCAGGTGCCTCTAGCACACAAGTACTTTTGATCCTGCTCACTGGGGCTTTGGGCTCCCTACAGCACCCCACTTACAATGTTCATCAGATTGCATTTATCTGTTTCCGGTTCTTCTCTTGAGGGCTATGAGGACATGAACTATATTTATTCATAAGTACTTGGCTCAATTTGGATGAACTGATGTAGTCTGCTCTTTCCTCTTCCACCTCCAAAATTTCTGAATTTAATGATCACATATTCCCCACTTGAGCTTCAAGAGGAATAACTCAGTTGAGTATGACATTCCCCACCCCCATCCAGCATGTCAGCAAATGCAAACAGAGGGAAATGGTTCCAAATGTTGAGACACAACCAAACACCCCAAGGCCAAAACACAGCAACTATTTTGCAATCGCTGTATCCTTAACAGTATATGTCTATATAAAATATACATGTACTCTATACACAGTGAGCTATACTTCTATCTCTTTAAATAAATTTCAACAACAAAAAGCAGTCATTTGTCCACATATTCAGGATCTAAATGTAATCAGATTGGGCGTAATTAAAATCAGACAGTGGACTGCTAGAAATGTATAAACTCTTTTTCTTATTTCTGATTCTTTGATACTAGATTTCTTTAGGAATGTGTTTGTGAGGACTGAGAGCTTTAGTTGCAAACAGATGTTTATGATCCTTCAGTGAAAAAACAGAGGCACTAACAAGGAATGAAAGGGAATGATGAGGGCCAGTGAGGATTCTGATCAGAATTCTGGTGGACATGGTATGTAAAACTTCATTTGTTCATTTCCTCATTTTTAACGTTTTTATTGAGGATCTACAATGAGCCAGGCACAATGCTAAAAACAGGGATATAACTGGGGGCAGAACAGGTATAGAACCTTCCCTCAAGAAGTTCACTATCCAGAGTTCCTTTTTTTTTTTTTTAATGTTTATTTATTTTTGAGAGAGAGAAAGAGAGAGAGCACATGCACGGGAGGGGCAGAGAGAGAGGGACAGAGGATCTGACAGCGCACAGCCCGATGCGGGGCTCAAACTCACCAAATGAGATCATGACCCAAGCCAAAGTCAGATTATTAACCGTCTGAGGCACCCAAGTGCCCCCAGAGCTTCTTAGTTAGTGGTGAGGCTGACACATCAGAGGCATCACTGCCATCAGGCAAGCACCACCGGGGTCGTACCCGAGATGAAGCACATGATTCTGAAAACTCTGTATCATCTTTCCCAACCGGTCACTTGGTCCCTTCAGACTCACCAGGTGTGAAGGGAAGTTGAGGCTTTTCCTGATACTGACCACGGCAGACCAAAATATCAGCAAAATTAACTCCACAGAAATGGACGTCCACTCTGACCTACAAAGGAAACACAGCGGCAAAGTGGAGCGGTGTGCATCCATGGAGACAGAGTTCAGTCAATTACACCAAAATATCTTCTGAACGTCTACTGTATGCCAAGTATATATGCGAAGTGCCAGTGTGCCATCATGAGACAACCCGGACAAGGTTCTTGCCTTCGTGGAGCTAGGAGTATGGTAGAGAAGACAGATATCAAACAAATAATAGTGATGATTTATTTGCTAAATTACAACTCCTACAAAAAAAAATGTTATAGAAACATATGGTGCTATGAAAATGCATCATGGTGTGGTTTGACCTTTTGGAGACGTCAGGAAAAACATCTCTGAGTAAGTAACGCTGGAACTAGGAACAGCTAAGAGTTAACCATTCAAAAGAGGAGAGGGAAAGCCTGACACGATCAAAAGCGACGGCATGTGCAAAGGCCCTGTGATGGGAACAAAAGAAAAACCAGTGAGCTTAGAGCACAAAGAAGAGAAAGAGATGGGGCTACAGAGCAGGGACCACACACACCATCCAAGGGTCCACAGTCTTTACTGAGGATCTTAGTCTTCACAGTAGGAGCAGTGGGCAGCCATTAAAGGATTTGAAGCAGAAGGGTAACATGACCAGCTGTTGTGGGGATCAGCAATTACCCTGGAGGCTGGTTCTAGATCCCCAGCTTCTGTGTTTCATGACCGTGCTAGAGCAGAGGCAGGCCTGAAGCAGTGTAGCCCACACTCTTGTAAGCCGGCGGTTCTCCAAGTCTGGTTCCAGAACCACCAGCTTTACTGCTACCTGGGAACTTAGAAATTCAAATTCTCAGGCCTCACCCCAACCTAGGGAATCAGCAACTCTGGGGACAAAGCCTAGCAATCTGCTTTAACAAGTCCCAGGTGATTTTGACACCGGCTGAAGTTAGAGAACAGGGCCAAGAAACAGGAGGAAACGAAGGCTGCAAGACAGAATCGCTGACATCCATCTACGTGCTTGCTTCCATTTCCAGTTTAGTGCAGAGGTGGCCATGTTGGTGAGAAGGCGTCTCTACGGGCAAAATGCATCCATTCAACAATGTGTTGAGCGCCTGCCGTGTGCCAGGCACCATTCCAGAGTATGAGGATTTAACGGTGAGTAAACTCACATAGACCCAACTCTCATGAGCTAATTCCTTCCCAGGCAGTGTCTGGGCAAATAACAGGACAAAGGAGCCCAGCCTTCAGCCCGCCCACACTGCGTGCATGACACATCAGTTGTTGACATGCATGCCACACGTAGGTCCTCAAGCCACTCCACCTTGCTTCGGGGATGAGTCAAGAATAAATGTCTTTCAGCACCCAAATCCCAGGGAGCAGGCTGCCATCACACACCTGCCCAAATAATCCATTTGGCAACAGGGTCCCTGTTAGTGATGCTTCTGGGCTGCAGCCGCATTTCTGCCTCTCACCAGGGATCCCTGACAGTAAGGCTCACTGTTTGCTCCACCTTGTCAGAGGTTCTCATTCTCCATTAGAGATGACGCTGTGTCACCAGAGTGGTCACCGTGGTCACCCGGCAGGGCCAAAGTGACTTCCACGTTTCGCCGGAAACGCCCACAATCCTAAACTAACCCCACCCCAAATCACTGCGCTACACCGAAGGAGGGCACAAGGCACATGTTTAGGAAGAATTATAGGACAGATGTTGCCGGACTGGTCTGGGGGAGGAGAAAGGACAGATCAGGAAATGCTTAACGCTGAAGAGGAAGCCATTGATGGGGTCCATTTATGTTTGTTAAACCAATAACCTGATGCGGTCATGAAAAGTCGCGTGCAAATCAGAATTGTCTCTTTCTAAGGCAACAGCTCTGGAGCCTTCAGAAAGAGGCCTGCGTTTGAATTTGGGGGAGCAATCTTCCTTCAGCACTTGTGGCCTTTTTGTGAACCCTGAAAGGGCCCTTCCCGCCCAGGACAGAGTTGCGCTCCAGTCTCCCGGCCTCCCCCTAGCTGAGCACTTGGGAACTCCGTTCAGGACGGAAGCCTGCGGAGCGTGTGGTGGCTGCCAAGCGGAGAGCGAAAGTGGGTGTCAGGCATCCCGGGGACAGGCCAGTCACCATCCTACCTCGTGAGGCCGGACGGGGCGGGAGGCGACCTCCTCGATGGCCAGGGGCTGCTTCAGCTCGGCGCAGAACGCGGCGCGGTAGTGGCGGCCGCAGCCAGGCCCGGCCCTCCTGCAACACAGAGCAAGGGTCGGTTACTGCCCAGCCCCCCCGCCCCCGGCTGACTTTCGGAGCGCAGGGGGAAGTCGGGGCACCACCTGCGAAACCACACCCGAGGGAGGCACCGTCCCCAAGCCACGGCCGCCATGGCCCGGAGCGGAGAGGCGCGGAGCGGTGGCCCGGGGTGGCAGGAAGCGCGGGACAGCGCCGGCCCCGCCCTGGCCCCCGGGATCGCGCGAGAGCGTCCCACCCGGCTGACCCCTGTGGCCGGAACCGCGCCCGGGCCACCCCTGGGCCACCCCACCCGCGGGGCGCCGTGCGTCCCCAAGTGTCTGAGCGGGGTGCGCGGACCCCGGGGCGTCCGAGCCCCTAAGGCCCCTGGCTCCCTGGTGGTGGAGCCCGCTGGAGAGGAAAGAAAACAGTAAAAGCAATAGATCATCCGACCTTAAGCTATCGTTCACATTTTGCTAGCAAATTTGGGAGACTTTTAAAAGCACACTTGGTGACATTTAAATAGCGGTTGTTGGGTCCTCTGCACATGGGAAATCCTAAATGCGCAGGTAAAGGCTTTAATGTCTGCATCAGCACTTTACTGGAGTTCAATTCTTGTTACTAATTTTCTCACACTTGCACGACTATTAACATAAAACTGTATGGTTAGTAGTTGATCCATTGTTGAATGATCATACACAGATCCAAGAAATATTTTCGATTAAAGTCAGGCCCAAAGCTGGTCGTTTTTTATGTTCCTGATGCCTGTATTATGCCTGGCACATAGATGGTCAATAATTGACCCAGTGACTACAGAATTCCTAAGTGAACAGGAATACTCTGGAAAAACTGAAAACTTAACAATATGATCAGTGAAATATTATAAAACTGGGTAGATTTCTAACAGTAACTAAATAGCAAGAGAAGCACGTTTTCCTGGGAAGAATATTTCACTTGACAGGTGGCTTTTAAACATAGCTCGATGTCTTTAGAAGAGATCTGGTCAAGGAACACAGCCTCTCAGTTTCAAGCCCGGCTCTAGCACCTGTCTGTGGTCTCATGCCACCTTTGGTAGGACACCTGATGGCTGTGGGCCCCAGTATCCTCCGCTACAAAGGGAAAGCATGGGACCGGATAATTCCCAAATTCCTAAATCCTCTATGTTTTGGTGAAAATAATGGTCCAAGATAGCAAATGACCTGGAAGGAATGATCAGGAATGGAATAAAGGGAAAATAGGCAAAATGAAGTAGCAATGAACTTCTGAGATTATGGCCTAGAAGCTTTGGTGGGAAAGGAATCCAAGAACTAGATCCCTAATGGAGTAGCGACTCACTGTTATTTTAAGAGCACTCACAGAGAATTTGAAAAGTCATTTTAGCTAACTCTGACCGCCTCAGGAGGAAACTCAGGCCAAAGAGGAGCGAGGGCGACAAAGTGAGAAGACGAGAAAACATTCTGGTTGCCAAATAACAGTGAGCAACAAGAAATCTCAAGTCTATGAAGTGCGAAACAAGCGTCGATTGTTCTGAGAACAAAATGAGTTGTTACATATGGAAAATGTTTTGTAAAATATTAGGTATTTATATGAGATATAAAGCAAGCAATTTTTAGTTGAACTCCTTGAAAGCAGCAACCGTTTCTTCATATCCTTTATGTTTGAAGTACTTTGCACACGCAACCCTTTTAGGCATTTAACACATGTTTATCTAATGAATTGTTGGATGAGCGTTCAATTATCTTGTGTCAATATTCCAGATAATTGAAAGTATCTTTAAGCATCAAGTCTTTTCTTTTCGATTAAGTATTTTTATGGAGATTTTCTCTGTTGTGCTTTTCATGATATCCTTGTCATTCTCAGAGAATATGAAAATCAGTGAGTTTTGGGAAAATCTATCAATACTGCCTTCTACATTTCTAACTGTATCTGAAGAAAATAGTGAAAGTCCCTTTAAGAAGAATCTTGAAGGGAGATGAAAGTATCTTAACTAATTGAGATGATTTGAAGCATTTATATGCAAAATCACTTTCACATTTCCAAAGAGCTTCAAAGGTAAGTGACAGGGCAGCAACAGTAGTTGCTATAGTAGCAAAAGAAATATTTAGCCTATCCATCAAAGTGCTGCCATCACACCATTCCGTCTAGTTTTTGTTATCATTTCTGGTTATTTTGTTTTAATTGAGGGTACAGCGGAAGAGTGGACAGGAAGAATAAAATTTGAGCCCTGAGGAAGACTAAGACCGAGCAGCTATATCTGAGCTGATCGGTCCTCTGAGAAGAAAAAATCCATAGCTGCCCTGCAAACCAGTTTGAGGGGCTCATTAGGAAGTAAAAGAGTAACAGATGACTCTTCCTTCTGGTACAACTCACATGAAGAGATAATATTTAACATCCAGAAGCTGCTGGAGGACAGAGGACGGAGAAGAAAGCCAGAGCTGAATACACAAACAGCTATATTTTCACAGAATAATGGACAAATGATATACAAACAATATAAAGCACTGAACAGGACTATGCTGAAGATGTAAAAGTATCCCCACAGTTAAAATGCTTTCTCCAGGGGCACCTGGGTGGCTCAGTTGGTTAGGCCTCTGACTTCGGCTCAGGCCATCATCTTGAAGGCCATGAGTTCGAGCCCCGCGTCGGGCCCTGTGCTGACAGCTCAGAGGCTGGAGCCTGCTTCAGAATCTGTGTCTCCTTCTCTCTCTGCTCCTCCCCTGCTCGCACTCTGTCTCTCAAAAATGAACAAATGGTAAAAAAAATATATATTTTTTTTAATTTTTTTAAATCTTTATTTATTTTTGAGAGAAAGACAGCATGTGAGCAGGGGAAGAGCAGAGAGAGAGGGAGACACAGAATCCGAAGCAGGCCCTAGCCTCTGAGCTGTCAGCACAGGACCTGACGCGGGGCTCGAACTCATGAATTGTGAGATCATGACCTGAGCCGAAGTCGGACGCTCAACTGACTGAGCCACCCAGGTGCCCCCCCCAAAATTTTTTTTAAATAGATATAAATCGTTACCTTCTGCCACAAGTACGTCCTCCAAGATTCCTGAAGTGTGTGGGAGTAGTTTGCCTTCTCACTGAATTCCTGCAGATTGTTCTTTCTGATTGTTGCAGTTGGGATTAACTTTTATCAACCACAGAGATGAACTTTGGTTATTGATACACATAATACATATTGACCTTCCTTTCTATTCCAAGAACTGTGTAAGATTTGCTATGTCACTTATTTGCTCCAACATTCGTGGAGTCATAGAATTTCAGAGCTGGGATTGATCTTGGAGATAATTCAATCCAACTGCTTCATTTACAAGCGAGAAAGAGGAGGCTAAGGGAGAGACTGGTCCAAGGTCACGCTGCGAGTTAGTGGCAAGAGTAGTGTCAGGATCTGGCTGTCCTGATTTCCTGTTTGCTTCTCTTTCTACTGAGCTTTTTGGAATTCACTTGGCGTTATACATCATCATAATAATATTTCACATTTTCATAGCATTTCATAGGTTGCGAATCACTGTCGCCCAAATTGTTTCACCCTGCCGTTCTTAACTGGTAACATTACAAACCAGTCGCTAAGTGCTTTTGCATTATTTCATTAGCTCTCACAATAGTCCTACTACTGGTATACTGTTTTCCCTCTCTTATGGATCAGGAATGTAGGCTTAAGGAGGTTAAGTAAGTAACTTGCCCAAGGCCACGCAGTTAGGAAATGGAGCCATTTAGAAGCCTCCTAATTGCCTGATGCTGGAGCTGCAACACGGTATCCGGGTATCCAGCCGCCCACCGTGCCTCCCCTCACAACCACCCTCCAGAGCAGACGAAGGAGGTTTTGTACGATCCGTTTTAAAGCCATGCTTTGCTTGTAGTTTTAAGCTTAATTGTATAGGAATTTTACAGTAGTTCCAGCCTAGAAAATGGACGAATTCCCTGAGGGAGAGAATATAGAGAAAGCTGCCTCCAGGGATGCCTGGAGTTAAGAGACAAGAGCAGGAAGAGAACATATAATTAGGAGTTACTACCCTATTTCGCATAGCCATAAGCTTGAAAATGCATTGATTTCATTTAAATTTATAGCATGTGAGATAAAAACTGTGACTATGTGAAATAGTTTTTACTCACACACACACACACACACACACACACACACACGGGATTTTAATGAAACAATGTGCTGACTAGGTTGCCATCGCTTAGGCAGGTACCAGCAGGCATTTGGGCTAAATTCCTGGCACCCGGATGGGCCAATCTGGAAGCAGTGATGACGTGGACAATGGCTGCCATGGCCCCGCAAACTAACCACTGGTGCTTGATGCAGGGATCTATTTTCCACCTTCAGCCATAATTATGGAACCAGTTTACAAGTTCCCAAGCATTCTGGCAACTTTATGAAACTTTTCCAACCCCTCCTCCCCCAGAGAGAACAAATTCTTCCCTTCCATATGTCTTCCCAAAGAACTTTGTAGAAACCTGTATTAGCTTGCTAATTTCATTGTTCGGGTAGTATTTGTCTTTCTATTCCAGCAGCTAAGCTGTGAGCATCGTGGATGGTTGTGAGACCAGCAGAGCAAAAATAATTTGGGCCTTGGAATCACATGTACCTACGTGTGATTCCTGGCTTAGCTATGTACTTATTGTGACCTTGGGCAAGTTATTTCATCTCTCTGGGCTTCCATACACTCATGTGTAAAGTGAGCATAGTAATCCTTACCTCAGGTGGTACTTGTGAGAATTAAACAAGGTAAGAGAGGACATGGCAGCACCCAATAAATGGCAGCTCCTACTATGAAGACAGTCCCTGCCCTTGAACCTCTCACCATCTAATGGAGCGAGGCACATTTAATTAGGCATCAGAGATGCCAGTGATAGGTCCTGTGACAGAGGGCTACAAAGGGGGCTGGGACAGCACAGGGGAAGGTCAACCTCCCCCAGCTGGAGACCATCATTTCAAGAGAACCTCCCAGAGGAAAGATGAGGAAGAATTCAGCAGACAGTAGGCACAGCTAAGTGAGTCCCAGGCAAAGGAGTGCAGGAGAGAGAATGTAGCATGTTCAAGAAATTGTAAGTGGTCAGCTATGACTGAAGTTATGGCTTGAGCTGGCTGGTGAGTGTTGAGAGACCAGGCTGCAGAAGCAGATAGTGATGTAGAAAGGGCATAGGTTTTGGAGTGGGGCAGTCGGGAATCCCAGCTTCACCCACTTCCCAGCCACATATCCTCACCCAAGTCTCTGTTGCCCCATTTGAAAAGTGATTGTGATTACATGAGCTAATGTATGTAAAGTACCCGACTGAGAATATACATTTAAGTGATAGCAAGTATTACTTATCACTATTTATCTAGAATGAACTTGGTGGTTGGTCCAAAGGACACCCTCATTTTGATTGAATCAATGAAAGGATGAATGAATGAATGGGCGAATTCATTCACTTTATACATATTTATTAGATACCATCCATGTGTCAGACACTATTCTAGGCCCTGGGGATACAGCACTAAACATAACAGACAAAAATCTCTGCCCTAGTGGAACTTGCAGCTCATAAATGAAGAAGGAAGGAGAGCCTGGGGGGCTCAGTCAGTTAAGTGTCTGACTCTTGGTTTCGGCTCAGGTCACCATCTCGAGGTTTGTTCGAGTTTGAGCCCCACATTGGGTTCTGTGCTGACGGCACAGAGCCTGCTTGGGATTCTCTCTGTTCCTCTCTCTCTGCCCCTCCCCTGTTCGCTTGCTCTCTCTCCCAAATAAACAAACTTAAAAAACAATAATAATAATAAATGAAGAAGGAAAAGGGGGCCACTGGTCATCACTGGTTGATGAAAAGCTGATCAACTGACAAAGCAAGGTTCCAAGAGGTCTGGATGTGAGCCCCACCTCCTAACAATAAGAAGGCTTGTGCCCCTGCCTTAATGCTTCTCACTTATCAGCCCCCGGCTTCCTGTTGTGATCCAGGAGGACTGGTGAGTTGTGTTGTTGGCAGGAAGAAATGTCAAGGAGGGCTCATTCATCCCTGGGCTCTAAGTCTAAAGCGGTGGCAAGAGGAAGTAAGAAAGCAGCACACGCACAAAAAGGCTATGGAGAGGGAGACTTGCCTATCAGAGCCTCCAAGTGATAAGGGAGATAAGGGAGATTTGCCCAACTCAGCAGCCTTGTGATGTGTGGAGATTTTATTTCAATAGCAGGATAATCATATTTCACCGTGTGTATCTCTTTACAAAAAGGGTTCACCTAGGGGGATCTCATTTAATCCTCAGAAGAACTCTACTTGGTAGGAATTAACTCTATTTAATCCCATCTCTCGCCTTTAACTGCTCCCTCTCCACTGCCTCCTGCCCTGGGGTATAGAACCACGCCCAAGTTCAATTACAGACAAAAACAACAATGACCTTCCTTCATCCCTCATCCCCCTCCAGCCGACACCCTATTCAATCTCCTCCCCACGGTCAAGAAAGCAGCTCCCGTTACTCTCCTTGCATTCGGTCTCCTCCGGGATCTTCCCCTAAGTGCCCTGAAGTTCTTGCTGCAGTCACTATTGATGCCCAGTCAGTCCAATGGATGCCAGTCATCAGCCTCCAGTAGCATTTGGTCTCTGTGAGTTCCCTCCTACTTAGCCCTCTCCTTCTCAGTCATGCCCTTTCCACCTCCCACCACCCTTCTCTCTCTCTCTCTACGTGAACTCTCTTTTCTTCTTCAAGATCCTGCTCAAACTTCCCATCTGTGGGGCCTCCCTAACCACAGTATCCCCACCTCTCACCTTCTTGGTTTTCTCCCCCACCTCAGAAAGACGCATAGTCCCCTCCCCTTGCTCTCTTGGCTCCAGCCAAGCTCCGGCAAAGCATAGATCACGTCGTGTTGGGACTGTTGGGACTGTTGGTGTGGCTCTGCTCCCCAGGAAACTATGAGCAACTTCAGGACAGAGCCAGTGACTTCCCCATTTCTGCATTCTCAGGGCCTGGCCCAGGGCCTGGCACATGGTAGACATGTAAACTCCTTGGGTTTAGAGGAGTTTTGCAAAATTCTCGAGAATCAAACAGCTAACACGTGATAAACCCGAGTCTTCTGACTTTATTTTTTTTTAAGCTTTTTTTTTAATTTTTCTTTTTTTAACGTTTATTTATTTTTGAGACAGAGAGAGAGCATGAACGGGGCGGGGCAGAGAGAGAGAGGGAGACACAGAATGGGAAGCAGGCTCCAGGCTCTGAGCCATCAGCCCAGAGCCCGACGCAGGGCTCGAACTCACGGACCGCGAGATCGTGACCTGAGCTGAAGTCGGACGCTTAACCGACTGAGCCACCCAGCCGCCCCGTCTTCTGACTTTAAAAGAGACAGTTTCTCTACCTCAGAGCAGAAAAGAGCCACGTTGTAAGTATGTAACTGGAAATGTTCAACCCCAGCAAATTGTATAAATCAACAGGCAAGGTGGCAGGAAGGACTTCCTTTTCCCCACAAACAGTGCCTTGCTACCAGGTGTGGAAGGATTGTTTGGTGTTTGTAGCCTTCCTTTTGCAAACTACAGGATAAGAGAAGAAGGAAGGGGGAAAAAAACCCACCTCCCATTTCTTCCTCCCAGTGGACCGTCATCATCATCACTTCCGCTTGGGCCGGGAGGGCAGGAAGTCTTTCCTCGCTCATGAAACTCCTGATTTAAGAAGGGGTAGGGAGTGACTTAATACGACATTTTGCAGCTGGGCCAGTCCTGAATACGATCACTACCATCCTGAAGTGAGCCTCCTGAGGAAACCTTCATAAGGTAGTCACAGATACACCTGGAAGGAAGGAACCCTCCCCCTTCACGGGGAATAAACAAGCTTTCTAGGGAGAGGCTCTGAAATCAGACAAAGCGTGCATCCAATTACAAGCTCCAGTTCCACCCAAATACACACAATCAAAGGCTTTTACCAAGGCCATCATTACACGCACGAGGCCCTCCTGCTGTTTGGGCAACATTTTAGTGCTGCGGGGAAGCAAGATAAATGTCATCAAAGCAACAAGGTAGAGACAAACCCATTCTGCAGTGCTTTGTTTTGACCTGATGACTCACTTCGCCTTGTCATTTATAACACTGGGAGGGGGAGAAGGAAACGAAGAGGAAAGAGGGGACTGTGCTGTGCATGCAATTTGTTTCCCCATTTCAGACGGCTTTTTAATGAGCTTTCTCATTAAGGGCTCTGTGAGCCTATGCTTAAAGTTTTCCAGGCAAGCAAATGAGCAGGGCTGAAATCTCATGGCGTAAGGCCAGCACCTCATGTTTTGTTTTAAAGATATAATCATGGGGGTGGGGTGTGAAAGAAAACATTGTTATTTGTGAAAAGAGAGATATGATAACTCTTTTGCCCAAGACAATTTAAAATGAATGACATGGGTTTACCAATCCCTTATGCAAGTACTAATGTTCATCAATTATTAGAATATTATGGTGGACCTGTGATAGCATTTCTCTATCAACTGGTTCCCATGGAGAGACATCATTGTTCTGTGCTGTCTTAGCTCTGGGTTCATGTTTCTGGAAAGGTACTCGTTACATTGCATCAGAGGTAGTGTCCCCTCTAAGCTCTGACCCCAGTGAGGTAGGCCCTCAGCATTACCTAGCCTCCTTTATATTTTCACAGCCCAACACAGTGTCCAGACACATTGTAGACACTCTATAAACGTGGTTTTACCATTTAACTGAATTCAGTAGGTGCCATTAGTACGTGAAAAAGCACATAAAATAATTAGACTTGAGTATTAGACTGCAAATCAGAGTAATTTCTCACCTTTCAAGGTTCAACAAACATTTTAATGTGCTAACAGCCCCTAATTAAAGCAACAGCCTTCAACTGAAATTATCAAGCAGGAGGAAGTACGGGTGGTGATTCAGAGATACAATTTTTTTTCAGTCATTGACAGACATTGTCTACTGGGTTTCTGAGCAGGAATTAGCTCTTTTTACAATAGAGAAAAGGATGGGATTGTTGCTTTATCTTTCTAGGTGTTTGCTCAATGGGGCCTAGGTACAGAACACAAGAAAGCAAATTCTAGCTGTTGACTATGCTTGAACCAGTTGTCTGGCAATCCTTCCCTCTGCTTATGTGGCATAAGGAATGCTTCACTTGTGATGATTCCAGGGATTTCCAAAGACGATATGCGTGAATAGTCTGACATAGTGTTGGCCATGGGACATGTGTTCAACAGAGGAAAAAAGAAAGGGCACACACACACAAAAGGGGGGCACAAAAAGGGAAGGGGGGCTTCCTTCTATTCGATTAGAGAACAGACATCAAAAGAAGGTAACACAATCCTTTCTAGGACATTTGCTCAACGGTCCAGCTAAAAATGCTGCTTCCTGCTCTTGTGTATCTGTACTCTCTCTTTCTCACTGAAGGCCACACTTGAGCAGTGAGCAAGGAGTCTGTGATACATCCCTATAAGCAGAAGAACGAGATTGGGTGTCCTCAGATTACCTATCTGGAACATTCTCTCTGCTGGGCATCACCTATTCGGTATTTCACAGTGTGATCTGAAGACTGTGCATCAGGTCCCTGAAGATGGTGATTAAAAGGATTAGTCTCCCTTCTGGCTTGGCATCCTGGCATCTCTAGCTTTATCAGCTCCCACCATAATTTGGCTTCCTGCTGAAGTTCAAGAGCCTCTGGCCCTGGCTTATGACCTAGTGGTGCCTTGGATCACTAGAGGGCACCCTGGAACAACATTTTTTTCCCAGGCTGTGGCCTCTCTGCTCCTGCCAACCAAGCAGGGCTGCTGCGCCCACAGAGTTCTGGGCTACAGTTTCCAAGCCCATCCTGGAACCACAGTTTCCTTTAAGAAACTGTAGTCCAATTGCCACATCACCAAACACATCTAGCATGCGTTTCCATAGTGGTGCTGTAATAAATTCAACTTGTAGAGAAAAATTAGACTTCCAATCATCCTACATTTATTCATTAAATATTTACAAATTGTGTACCGCAACATTAGGGATTGGAAGAATTGATAAGACATTCTTCCTACTCTCAAGAAAAATGTGGGAAAGATGAGGCATAAATATGAAATCACTTAAAAATATTTGTAATTAATATTAATTTTTGGCTCGCCTGGGTGGCTCAGTTGGTTGAGCGTCTGACTTCAGCTCAGGTCATGATCTCCCCGTTCTTGGGTTCGAGCCCCATGTCCGGCTCTGTGCTGACGGCTCAGAGCCTGGAGCCTCCTTCAGATTCTGTGTCCCCTTCTCTTTCTGCCCCTCCCCCACTCGTGCTCTGTCTCTCTCAAAAATAAAAATAAACATTAAAAAAATTTTAAATATATTAATTTTCAAATTAGTAAAAAATATAGCTAATAACTTAATCTGAGACAGGTGGCAGTATATATGAGAACAAGGAACTCCACAGGGGGCCTAAGCTAGCTGAGATAACTTGGAAAGACCAAGGATCCTTGGGAAGGCACCATGGAAAAAAAGGTGGGATGGGAGAAGGAAAGGAGAATGGAGGTCCGGGCAGCCCAACTACAACATGCCTTTCTAATTCAGGGCCCTTCCTTATGTGTCAGCAGGGACTTAACTAAAATAAACATGGCCAATGCAAACATGGGAAGGACCACTGGGACTTCTATTGTCATACTGGCATAATGCCCATGTATTTAACAAACACTTGTGGGGTGCTACCATGTGCCGGGCACTGGCCATGCACTGGGAAGACAGCAGTGGGCAAGGCAGATGCCTTAGCACTGCCCTCGGGTGTTTACAATCCAGGAGGAGAGACAGACAAGCAAACGCGTAATTACAAAGTAGTGTGTAAGTGATAGGTTAAGTAGGAGGTCTGTGGAAGCTCCTAGAGAAAACTAATCCAGAGCTAGCGGGGTGAAGGATGGCTCCCCTGGGGTAGAAATGTTCAATGTAAAAAGTTAAGGATGAGTTAGGAGCAGCAAGAAAAGGCGTGTTTGGGAGTTAGGGAAGAGAGGAAGCAGACCACATTTGAGGAACTGAAAGAAATTCAGTAGAACTGGCGGAGTGGTGGGGAAGAAGGGCGGGGGCTGGGTCACAGGGCAAACAGGGGCCAGCTCACGCACAGCCTTGTAAATCCTCATGGGGACATCCAGACATTACCCTAAGGGCACTGGGGAGTCACTGAGGGGTTGTGAGCAGGGTAGTGCCGTGACCAGATCTGCCTTTTAGGAGGCTGTGCCTGTGCCAGGGTTAGGGCTACCTCAGTGTATTAATAAGCTAACAGAGCCAGAGGCATCAGTCTCTTTCTTTAATTGGAACTTTCTCGTTTCCTTCCTCTATCCTCGATCGCCAGCTTCCCAGGAAACCCTTGAAACATGGAGGTCTCTTTTTAAGGTCTGCTTCACATGCCAGATAATAGAGGAGGCAGAAATAACCTAAAAGACGTGACTGTCACAAACTGGACAGTCATCCTCGGCATGCACCATGGTCCTCACAAAAGGCGATCTCTGGCAAAGTGGAGGAGGGGGGAAGGGCCACACCAGACCGAAAGGAAGAGTGGTCTGAACCCCATTGCCTAGGCTGGACGCCCTAAGCACCACCGTTGAGCTGGTTCAAGGCAATCCAGGGGGGAAACAACAGACCTGTGAATCGAGGCACAAAATTCATGCAAAATGTACAAAGAGAGGCCTTATCTGCCTGGGTAACTGCTGTTTTATTGCTCTTATTACTGACTTATTACTTTCACTTGGCCCACACATCAAACCGTAGAACCCTTAAGCAGGCCTCCCATCCTTATGTACATGGTAGCGGAGAGGCAGGTGAAGGCAGCAAACCTAAATGACCAAAAGAAGCAGAATGCTAATGCAGCTGATTGAACGCTCCAATTAAAGTCTAGCTCCACAATTGTTTACCTAGAGAATAATCAGAGTGGCACTTTTTTTTTTTTTCTCCTTACTAACTCCACCCTCAGGCCCGTCCCAGGCATCCTGCACTCTATCTTTATTTCCTAAAACGGAGACTTGTGGAGAACAGGCCTTCGAGTAATACAGGTTCCTCAATTCCGGCCTCTGTGAGGACAGCAGGCCTCACGCCCAGTTTCCTCTCCTTCAGAGTAAGGAAGGGTCTGTGTGCAGGGCCTGGAGCCTTGGGCACAAAAATAGAATATTGGAGCGTTTGGATTTTCCTTTCCTGACGGTGGACTTACTCAGGAAGAGACACTTCAACAAGATTTTTTTTCCTCTGTGTTTTTCAAAATACACATTTAATGGAGGAGGTTGTGGGGGGGAGGGTAAGGGAAGCAAAGTTGTTGTGAAGAGAAGACTTTTCTTCCCCCAGACAGGCTCAGGTGAGGCAGACCTTCCCCCTGACCTGCCCTCTCTGCTGGCACCCAGCTCCCCTCCCGCCCCCAGCTTCCGGACTCTTTGCATGGTCCCCCACCACGTCCTACAAAGCACCCCCCCTCTCTTCAATTGTTGGGCTCATAACTGAGACTTCCCACACAGTGATGTGAAGAGACATATGATTCAAGCATCCCCATTCCAGAAATATTATTATAGTCTCAGGAAAAAACAGGGGCCTGCTCAATGTCTGTCACCTGAAATAAACTCCCCGTTCCTTCCCTACTGCTCCTGCCGATGCTCAGTTCTAAAGATTATTCCAGTTTCCTCTGCCCCAAGGTTCCTAACCCGGGCCAGCTAGCAGCTGAGGGTGAGGGAGGAGGGAAGGGGCCCTCTGAAGTTGGCCACCTCAGCGTGTGTGAAGCACACGCTTGTCACGTGGAAATAAAATGTGCCGCTAACCTCTGCGAGTCCCCAGAGAATCCACAGTTTGTGTCTCTTTGCAGAGCTCAGAACAGCCTGTATGTTCTCCTCTCCCCATGGTGTGCCTGGCGCTTCCCCAACGAGATACCTCCTGGAAAAGCTTTTCCGGTGCGGGGTGGGGAGCTTTTGTTCTCTGGGAAATGTGGCAGGGGGTTAATGAAGAGCATTGTCCTGTGATGGGGGAGGTTCCAGACACGGCTTCCAACCAGGGGTCAAAGCCACCGTCTCGGACCACTGTTGGGATGTTCTCGATCTCTCTGGCCTGCAGAGCTAACCGCAGGGAGATTGTGATACAGTCCAATAAAATAAAAATAGATATGTGAAGTGGGATCTCTCTCGGCTTTCTTAGCATTTTCTCTGCAACGAATTGACTTTCTATTACTAACTCATTTCAGAGAAGGAGCCCCCCCCCCCCAACCCCCGCAACAGTTTGGCTTTCAACCCCTACCTAGCTGGTACAAGCTGGAGGTCACGGGACTAATGCCATATTCTGTTTCACCCCATTTCTCACATAATAACATGCAGGCCTGCGGCCAATGTGAAATTTCTAGCAGCTATTTAAAAAAAATTTTTATTTTTATTTTTAATGGAAGTATAGTTCACTCTAGCAACTATTTTGATTTAGCTGTTTGTTGTCATCATAGAAGGAGTCCAACAACTCTCAGTTCTTGATTTGAAAAACAGGAATAGTGTCTTATACAGTGTCTCACACTGCACTGTAAAGTTCTTAAAATATCATAGAAGCTCTGATTGTCGCCACAGTGGCAAACAGAATTAGAATCAAACTTTGTTGAGACAGCATTCTGGAAGGTAGATGGCTTTCCTGGTTTGTACTGTTGGGATTCGAGAGTCTTCATTCATGAACTGCTACAAATATTTATTGAGCATTTACTATGTGCTAGGTAGTGTTCTGGGTACTTGGGATATATTAGGAAACAAACACAGATTCCTGCGCTTGTGGGCTTATTTATATTCTAGCCAGGGAAGATACAATTCATACATTATGTAAGATATGAAAGGGTGATAAGTGCTTCGGGGAAAAAGAAAAAGTAGATCAAAGAGCAATTGGGAGAGTTGGGAGTAAAGGAGGCGGGCTGCAATAGGTGGTCAGAGTAGTCAGGAGGTGGTCATTGAGAAGGTGACCATTGGACAATTAGAGGGAGGTGATGGAATTGGCCATGTGGATGTCAGTGGAGGACAGCCTTTCTGGAAGAGAGAAGAGCCCGTGCAAAGGACCTGAGGTGAAACCATGCCTAGAAGAGCAAAGAGGCTGCTGCGGCTGAAGTAGGAGCGTGTGTACAGGAGGAGAGGGCAGACAGGTGGCAGGTCTGAAGAGCCCCGAACGCTGGGCTAAGGATACTCTGAATGAAAGAAGTAAACCACAGGAGGAGTAGCCAAGGAATGAAATGATTAGACTTAATGTTTTAACAGAGTCACCTTGGCTGCTATGGAGAAGAAAAAAAAAAAAAAAAAGACCATATAAGAGTATCAGCAAAAGTGATGAATCCTAAGTATGTAAACATCTATTTTGTCTCTTGGATCTATTTTGGAAGTAGACAGAACCTACAAGATTGGCTGATAGATCCCAAATGGGGTGTGAGAATAAAAGTTAAGTCAAGGACAATACTGAGGCCTTGGGCCTGCATAGCTGGCAGAAGGAAATCAGCATTACCTGAGAAAAGGGAAGGCTCCACCAGGGCCCCTGGGCAGGGGCAGGGAGGGAGGGATTTAATCTAAGTAACGTTTTCTGTGGTTCTTGTCCAAGTGTGCCTTTCAGAATGACATGGTGGCAGATTTGCCAATTACGTTTGCCCAAGAGCCCCAGAGATTCTGCTTTAGGGGATTTGGAGTGGGGCCCAAAAGTCTGTACTTCAGGTACACTTTTTAAATTAATTTTTTTTAATGCTTATTTATTTTTGTGAGAGAGAGAGACAGAGAGACAGAGTGTGAGCAGGGGAGGGGCAGAGAGAGAAGGAGACACAGAATCGGAAGCAGGCTCCAGGCTTGGCCCAAAGTGGGGCTCAAACTCACAAACCGTGAGATCATGACCCGAGCCGAAGTCAGACGCTTAAGCTTAATCGAGTGAGCCACCCAGGTGCCCCTGTATTTGATGTATACTTTGAGAATCGCAGAATTGTAAGATAATATCTGATGTGATTCTGTGCTTAAAATTCTGAAATTCATGATAAGACATGTGAAAGGGCTTTTTTTTTTTTTTTTTTTTTTTTTTTTCAGTGTTTATTTAGTTTAGAGAGAGAGAGGGGAGCGGTGCAGAGAGAGGGGACAGAAGATCCCGAGCAGGCTCCACACTGACTGCAGAAAGCCCGGCGCAGGGCCCGAACTCACTAACTGTGAGATCATGACCTGATTCCAAGTCAGACACTTAACCGACTGAGCCACCCAGGCGCCCCACGGGTGAAAAGGTTCATAGACAATTCTCTCCCTCTCTGCGATGAACTAGGTACTGCAACTCCTCCTTCTAAAACTTATTCAGAATGAACTGCATATAGCTTATGAAACAACGCTTAAGCGTGCAGAAATGATAGATGATACAGAATAAAGCTACGAGGTTCGGGGCACCTGGGTGGCGCAGTCGGTTAAGCGTCCGACTTCAGCCAGGTCACGATCTCACGGTCCGTGAGTTCGAGCCCCGCGTCGGGCTCTGGGCTGATGGCTCGGAGCCTGGAGCCTGTTTCCGATTCTGTGTCTCCCTCTCTCTCTGTCCCTCCCCCGTTCATGCTCTGTCTCTCTCTGTCCCAAAAATAAAATAAACGTTGAAAAAAAAAAAAAATTAAAAAAAAAAAAAAAAAAAAGCTACGAGGTTCAATTCCAATCTCTCTCACTAGAAGATTGGTTATGGGACAGCTGCGTCCTGAGTGGGCTCCTTTGAGGCTCACCTAGTGTGGGCTATGCATACATGTAGCCAAGCACCGTCCTTCTTGCAGTGACCACAGGAGGACAGAGGGAAAGGTAAGCCTTTGGTGTAAAATAAACAGGGAGACAAGAGTATCTCCAGGGAGGTTTGGGGGCTGACTAAAAAATGGCATGATGATATCGTCACCTCAGGCACTATTTATAAACGTTAATGGTAAAGGTTGCGGATGCCAGTTTCTAGATTGAAAAACTGAGACTCAAGCGGGCCAAGTTCGCATGCTTACGCTCAACTAACAATTCAGTGATAAAACTGGGCCTCAAAGCGACAAATCAAAGGCCAGCTTTGCTGGTTCCCAGGGCTGTCAGCCCTTCCTCATCATAATCGGTTCCACCAAGAGTTGGAATCCCTCAATGAAAGGGAAAGTTGCATAATGAAGCCGCATTCAACGGGAACCTTCTATTCAGTCTGACTCCCAGCCATCCTGGATCATTTTCTCAAACTATTTATTTCTGTGTGGTGGGGGTGGGAACATTGGCGACAAAATGGCACCTACTTACTCAGTTTTGCTGCTCCCTGTGTGTCTGACTCACACCTGCTGACAGGAATGAGCCTCATCGTCTTCCTTCCCCGCAGAGCTGGAGGAGGATTTTAACTTGCCCTCGCCCTCCCCACCGTCAGGAAGACTGTCAGCTTAGTTCTCATTTAAAAACAAAAAAAAGAGAAAGAAACAAAGCAACTCCACAAACCTTTATTACTCAGCAGGTCACTAGAGGCGGAGAGAGAGCAGCTCAATTCTTAGTCTCACGTGGAGGGACCAGTGCTGGCGGTTGAAAGGCCACCTTTTGACTTGTAAAATAGCAGCTAAATCGGCCGGCCGGCCGTAGAGCCGCTTTCTTCTGCAAGGAGGAATAAGGGGCTCCCCTTTCTGTGCTCAACCTTCACACCCAACATAGTCTTTTCACCGGGTAGAATGTCCACTTGATGACATTTATTGTGGGGACATTTAGAGGACTGGTCGTGTTGGAGGAGACAGAGCATTCATTTGACCTGAAAAACAATGCTCAGGTCCAATGAGAGTACAGAACAAATCAATGCAACACGCCATTCTTCGTGTCAACGGGCCCGTCACAGTGAATTGCTACTTTGTTTTCCCGTTAATGACAACAGGCTGGTACTTATCCTTAGCCAGTCTCCTGCCCCAGACATTCTGGAGGACAGCCATTTGCAAGACGGCTGGCCCAGGAGTCAGGGTGGTGCCCATCACTCTGGCAGAGAGCAGAGGTGATTCGTTATGTGTGGATTAAACTGCTAACCTTGTTTCATTAGTACCTTGCTCTAGGAGACTAGGACTGTTCGGCAAAGGGGCACTGCCTGCCGGATCTCTTTGGATTTAGCGGATCTTGAGAAATCACTTTCTCCGGAGACAGGACTCTGGCAATTTCCCCCCTGTTGGGGTTTTTGACCTTTACTTGCACACTCATTAAATGGCTAGTGATTGTGCTTTTTTACCTCTCTCCTAGAGTTGCTTTGGGATATTGAGAAAGGGGGCACACTTCAAGAGCAAATTGCTCTGATTAATACTATATTTATAGCTCAGTCTATCAAGGTTATTTCCCTAGATGCTAGCCTTTCTTTATGAAGACAGAAATACTGTGTCAGTGTCTGTCTATCCCTAGAAGAGGCGGCAAGCCAATGAGGAAGGTAAGCAGTGATGAGCGGGATGCGTATTCATTTATTTACATATATAAATGTATAAATATATACATAAATATATATACACACATATATATACATGTACATGTATATATATGGAGCGTGGAGCCACACATATATCTGGTCCAGCGTTTTCTCATACTCTGAAAACTTCTCTTCGGTCACCTCCATTCCCCCTGGGACTATTTTTTGGGGAAACAAACCTATCCTGTGAAACAATTTTATTTCTGTCTCACGCCTGACTGAACTAAGCATCTGGTGGCACTACTTCTAAAAAATTGACTTTTTAAAAATTAATTTTAAAATGTTTATGTATTTATTTTTGGTGGGGGGTGGGGGGAGCACAAGCATGCGTGCAAGCCAGGGAGGGAGAGAGAGAGAGAGAGAGAGAGAGAGAGAGAGAGAGGATCCCAAGCAGGCTCTGCACTGTCAGCGCAGGGCCTGACGCGGGGTTCCGTCTCACGACCATGAGATCATGACCTGAGCCGAAATCAAGAGACAGATGCTTAACCGACTGAGCCACCCGAGTGCCTCTAAACAATCGACTTTTAAGTCACGCAAGCTTGCCCCGAAGGAAGCCTACTCGTATGACTCTAAAAGGAAAGGCACCCGCAGAACACAGCCCTCTCCTTGAACAGGATGAGGGAGATTACAGGTGTCTGTTACACTGGGAAAACGGAGGGCCCAGGCATCTTAAATTACTGGAAAACAAGTTAAAACAGTTTCCTTCATGTTTCCTTGCTTTTAAGCCTCACATTTATGTAAAGAAGACATTACCTCAGAGTCAGTCACGCCACCTTCAGGAACCTTGAGGTGTCCTGTTTGATTCTTACATCCCTCCCTTCTCAAGAGAGTATAATTCCCTGAGTGCTTGGGTAGAAATAGAATGACCTCATTTCCAAAAAGCTCCAAGAGACCAGCGACCATATTGGTGTAATTTTTATGCAGAGTGCTCTGAGTAATGTATTTACTATTCACTTTTGGGTTAACCTTAAGAACTTGGGTGACAAGTTTAGATACAAACATCTTCATGTATTCATTTCATACATGTTTAGTGAATATCTCTATAGAGATAAATGATACAGTACTTGCCTTCAAAATAATAACAGCCTTCTTTTCTTTTTTTTTAGTTTTTTTTTTTTAACATTTTATTTATTTTTGAGACAGAGAGAGACAGAGCATGAACGGGGAAGGGGCAGAGAGAGAGGGAGACACAGAATCGGAAGCAGGCTCCAGGCTCTGAGCCGTCAGCCCAGAGCCCGACACGGGGCTCGAACTCACGGACTGGGAGATCGTGACCTGAGCTGAAGTCGGACGCTCAACCGACTGAGCCACCCAGGCGCCCCAACAGCCTTCTTTTTGACGTTTGCTGTATGCCAGACACTACTTGGAATATTTTAGTAGCTTTTCTCATTCAGTCTTTACAACAGCTCCAGAAGATAGATACTGTTAGGATCTCCATTTTGCAGATGGCCAAACTGAGGCACAAGTTAGCAAGCTGTATAACATCACAGACCCAGGATGTTGCAGAGTCTGAATTTGAATCCAGGCCATCTTGCTCCAGAGCCTGAGTTCTCAACCCTTGTACTTGATTGCCATGGTCTCAAGTGCCTTAGGTCTAAAGAGAGAAAACAGACGAATGTACTATGATCAAAGGAAGTGTAGGAAAGCAGGCAGTATTTGATATATTGATCCACACTACACATGACCATGACATACATTTTTAACCAAATTCCCAGCTTTGTGTGGGACTGAAAACCATGCCTAGAAAGTACTTCAGCCCAGTCCACGCTGGTAGAAACATATGCAGACATACAGGTTATTGAAGGAGAGATGTCCCAGAGGAGGAGTTAGTCAGATTGAGACTAAGGACAGAGTTCTAGCAGGGAATCCAGTTATCAGTGCATCAAGGCCAGATAGAAGACTGTGTGGGGGATGTGGGAGCGAGGAGTGCTTGGTGACAGATGGCCAGGTCACAAAAGGCCATGAATGCCATGCCAAGAAGTTTGGGTCTTCTCTTATTCTGGCTGCAGGAGAGAGAGTGGATTAGAGACGGACACGACTGGAGGCAGACAGACCAATCAGGGGATGATTGCAGTCATCCTGGTCAGAGGAGGCTGGGGCTTGCCTAGGCAGCAATAGTGGAAATGGAAATAAGAGAGTGGATTCCACATATATATGTTTATTTTTCAGAGAGAGAGAGAGAGAGAGAGCGCAGGGGAGGGGCAGAGAGAAAGGGAGACAAAGGATCTGAAGTGGACTTCGTGCTGACAGTAGAAAGCCTGATGTGGGGTTGGATTCAGATCATGACCTGAGCCAAAGTCTGACGCTTAACCTACTGAGCTACCCAGGTGCCCTCAGAGATATTTAAAGGTACAATTTTCAGACTTGGAGTGCCTGGGTGGCTCAGTCAGTCAAGTGTCCCACTCTTGATCTTGGCTCAGGTCATGATCTTGTGGTTTGTGGGTTTGAACCCTGCATCTGGCTCCATGCTGACAGTGTGGAGCCTGAATGGAATTCTCTCTCTCTCTCCCTTTCTCTCTGCTCCTTCCCCACTTGCTCTCTCTCTCCCTCTCTCTCTCTCAAAATAAATAAACTTTTTAAAAAAGGGAATTGTTTTTTGCAGATCTTCTTTTAAAGGTGTAATTATCGGGGCGCCTGGGTGGCTCAGTCGGTTAAGCGGCCGACTTCGGCTCAGGTCATGATCTCGCGGGGCCGTGAGTTCGAGCCCCGCGTCGGGCTCTGTGCTGACAGCTCAGAGCCTGGAGCCAGTTTCAGATTCTGTGTCTCCCTCTCTCTGACCCTCCCCCATTCATGCTCTGTCTGTCTCTGTCTCAAAAATAAATAAACGTTAAAAAAATTTTTTTAAATAAAAAAAATAAAGGTGTAATTATCTGACTTGATTGGAAATGGGGTACAAATAAGGAAGAAGTAGCTGAGAATGACACCCACATTTCTGCCTTAGGCAACTGGTTGAATGGTAGGACCATTCCTTGCTGGCACGGGAAAACCAGCAGGAAGAACAGGTTGGGAGGGAAAAGCAGGTGAGTTTGGAACAGCTGAGTTTGAGCATGAAGTAAAGTGTCTGTAGGATATCTAAGTGGAAATGTTGGGGAGACAGACTGATATGTATTTCAGTATAAGGCTCAGAAGGGAGATCCAGGCCAGAATTAGAGATTTGGAAGTCCCACGCAAATAAGCGGTAACTGAGGACAAGGGAGAAGATGGGGCCACCCCGGGGAAGTGTCTAAATCGAGAAATACAGAGACCTCAGGATAGAACCCAAAGAAAAGGGACAGCCAGTAGAAGAGGAGCTTAAAAAGAAGAAAGTACCGGGGCACCTGGGTGGCTCAGTCGGTTAAGCGTCTGACTCTTGATTTCGGCTCAGGTCATGATCTCATGGTTCATGGGTTCAAGCCCCATGTCAGGCTCTGCACTGGTAGCGTGGACCCAGCCTGGAATCCTCTCTCTCTCTGCCCCTCCCCTCCTTGTGTTCTCTCTCTCTCTCTCTCTCAAAATAAATGAATAAATAAACTTTAAAAAAGGAGAAGAAGAAAGTACAGCCAAAGAGGTAAAAAGAAAATTCAGCTGAGTAAAGAGAATAGTTCAAGAAATAGTTAACAATAGTGTCAAATACTGAGAGGTGAAGAAATAAATGGAGTGAGCAGTGTCCCCAGGATTTTGCAGTTAGGAGGTCATTGGTGTCCTTAATGTCCACACTGAGAGAAGTGTTGGTAGCGTAAACTTAGATGTGGTGGGGTGCGGAGTGGGAGGTAAAAAGGATTGACCCCGAGTGTAGACAATTCCTTAAGACTTGTGGCAGAGAAGGGGAAAAGAAAAAAAAAAGCAGGGGTCATGGGATGGTGTTTGGGTTTTTTGTTTGTTTGTTTGTATCCATTAACCAGAGATTTAAGCATTTTAATATCGATGAATGGATTTAGTGAGTGAGGGAAAGGTGTTCACAGAAGAGAGGGGGAAATATCAATAGCTCAAGATTCCTGAGAAAGTGAGCAGGTTTGGAATCCAAACCCTGGGTTCTACCCAGGAGGATGGGATAGGCGTGGTGGGGGGGTCAGGGTTTAGAAATGGTGGTGGGAAGTTGAGTTGGTTGTCGTTGGGTGGCTTGTACTTTCCCTATCAGCAGGTTTTGAGTCATTTGTTAGGAGGGGAGGGGGAAGTGACATGTGTGGGTGGCCGGCATGGTGGCAGGGAGAGCAGAGGGCATGTGAGAGAGCTGCTTTGGGGAACGGAGGAGAACGTGTTACAAGGGTCCCAGCTGGGTCTGGGGTAACGTCGGAGAACCTCCCCAACTGTGACGAACACTTTTAGCCAAATTCCCTGCTTTGTATGAGACCCAGGAGCTTGCCTGGGAAAGGACTTTATCCTACTCCACAAAAAAGTTGGAAACACGGGTAGACATTGACTTGACTTGTCTTGGAATAAATAAATATTTCTTAGAACTCATATTTATTAATGATTCTTTTTAAGTGCTATGTTTACCGCGGATACGCTGATTCCACAGATCACATCTTTTCATTAGATTCTAATATCATAACATTGGAATAACAGATATAAAGAGGTGATGATGCCTGAAAGTTAAGAGCACAGGCTCCAAGTCAAATTTGGAGTTCAATCCTGATTGGGCTACCTACCAGCCATGTGCCCAAAAGCAAGACAGCCTCTGGTCTGTAGTATGAGGACGATAGGAACACTTACCTCCTAGGGTTATTGAAGGAGATAATGTATTTGGTGGAATAATATTTTGAAATATTAAATTTTAAGTTACTAACCAATTTCCTTCCTGGAGGGGTTCCTTGTGAACAAGGAACACAAGGTGTTTCCTTGTGATGTATTCCTTGAAGCAGAGCTGGGGCAGGAGGATGAGGACAAGAGAGAAAAAAAAATGCAGAAAAGGGTGTGTTTTCCTATTTTGGGAACCCAAAACCCATTCATAAGATAATTCCAGGCAATACCTCTGAAGCCAATAGCAGGAGAAAGATTGTCTCTGGGGCAAGTGATCGTCCCTGAGGAGTAGAAAAGATTCCCTCTTCCCTGGACAAAAGGGAAAGGAGCTGAGGGAGAAAGGCGTGTAGGAGAAGGTTGTCACTGAAGAGAACTCCAGACTTACCAGAACCAAGTCTGTAGGAATGAGGGATAACTCAGCAGAGAGGACACTTGACTGGTTGTCTATGCTCCGTAACAATTTGCCCCAAAAATTTACAGTCAAGAGAAACAAACACTTATTACTTCATAGTTTCTGAGTGCCAGGAATCTAGATTGGCTTAGTGGAGTGATTTTGGCTCAGGGTCTCTCAGGAGACTGCAGGGAAACCATTGCTGGATGGCATCATCTGAAGACTTGAATGGAGCTGGAGAGGCTGTTCCCAAGCTCACTTACATGGCCTCTAGCAGGAAGTCTGTTTCTCAGCATGTGGGTACTCAAGACATGGCAGCTGGCTTCCCCCAGAGTAATCTGAAAGAGAGAAGAGGAGAGAAACCAAGACAGAAGCCACTATATCTTTTGTTACTTAATCTTGGATGTGTCATATCATCACTTCTGCCCTATTCTTTTGCCATATTATGTCCCTGGTACAATGTGGGAGGGGGTTATAGGAAAACGGCACTACAAGAGACGAGGAACATTGGGGGTTATTTCCAAGACTGGCTATCAGAGACACAGGGAGGGGTTTGCTGGAGCAGCCAGGCACGAGTGGGAGCAGACCACCTGACTTCTCTGGAATCTTGTTCACCATCTGTGTTTCCGCCAGCTCAACTTCCCCTTGGCATCATTTGAGGACTTCTCTTTAATAACAGACTTCCCCCCATCACACAGAGCCTTCCAGAAGTGATGGCCACATGCTCCGTGACTTCACCCGTTTCTGCTTACCCTGTGTGCATGACCCCCACCTTGCAATGAATGAGCCCCACGAAGGAAGCTAGGGTTTATCCATGGCAGGTGTACTCAGGAAACTCCCTTCCTCTCTGGGATTGTAGTTAAACATACTCCAACTTCATAATAATAGCTCATTTTACTGGGTGTTTATTTATCAGACCCTGTGAAGTAGACTCACCTTTCCGATGAGGAGATTAAGACCCAGAGCAGTTAAGTAACTCAGTAAAGTAACACCTATAACTAATAGATGGTGAAACCAAGAGTTGAACCCTATCAACCTGGTTCTACATTCATGATCTCAGCTTCTATTCTATATATTCAGCACAGAGCCCAACATTAGTAAGTGTTCAATAAATGTTAGCTATTATTATTAATGTTTCTCAGTGGAAGAAAAGGTACCTTCTAGATTCAAGAAGCTGAAGAATTGGTGCAGTCAGTTTAAAACGTAAAGATCATGTTTTTATCATTTTTTTTTGTCGCTCTCATTGACAACCCAACAAAGCTTATGAAAAGTTATATTTGCCAAATAGCCATTTTGATCAATGTGCCCACTGAATTGCTCAGTGGTGGATCTAAATTGGCTATGATTACCATTCGTTTCCCCCTCTATTTATACGGTTTTAATAATCCCAAGTCATTCTTTCAAGCTTTAGTGTTAGGAGCGGCCAATTCTCTCGCCTCAACTGTAACCCATACTGCCGCTTTCTTCCTCACGGGGTCTGGAATGAGTATGGTGTCTGCCCGGTTTGATGTTGGCCTCCAAGCCAAATCTGAGCTGTGTGACCTTGGGCAAGGTACCTCGTGTTGCTGAGCCGCTGTTTCCTCCTTTGGAAAATGGGGCTGTTGGGAGAATTAACTGAGATGAGATATGTAAAACACTTAGCACAGTGCTTATCACGGAGGGGACTATCTCAGTGAAAATGCCGTTTTCTCTTTCTTTCTCCCAGTAGGGTTTAATTGCTCCATTCATTGTGGTCCCAAATCATTTTGATTATGCCAGCTTATGGCATCTAAAATTTATCAGATGGTATTTAAATGCATAAGAGGGCCTACTGATATCTCTATTTGTTTTGTGTTTTGTTTAGAGTCAAGTCTAATCTCCCCCAATATATTCCCGGAGAGCAGAGGCTATTTCTTATTCATATTTATATTTTTGTTCCCTGTAGGACCTTGCAAAATGACTGGCACATCATTGTATTTAATACATATCTGCTGACCTAAATTGAAATCAGAGTTTGGAAGCTAAAACAAAATAGGAAATACTTGCAATATAAGGTGGGTTTGGGGGCGGGGGTGGGGGGATGTATATTTCCAGGAAACATTTCATGTGCCCTGTATAGAGTTTCATATTATACATCATTCAGTATCTTCCATGTACATCTTCAAATCAATTAAATAACATTTTAAGTCTTTAAAGGGATAATGGTGGCAGAAATAGACAGAGATTCATCTTTTGAAAATATTTAATATTTTATTTAACAAGCTGAAATGATATGAACACCTAGTACTAGAGAAATGACACCATTAATCATATTAATGATTTAACTGGTTTCCCAGAGTGAGTACTTCAGTTCTGTTATTGCTTAAAGAAGAATTCTTAGAGAGAAAAAAAAATTTGCTTTAGAGAAAGTCAATTTATATTCTCCACTCAACTAATAGGACATTTGATGATAGATCCCTGGTAACATGAGCGGGACAAGGAGCCCAAGGCATTTTACTTCCTTTTCTCTATTGTCTAGTCACATCTGAATAACAAAATATCAACCCTGGATCAACCCAACTATCTGAGTTGCCCATGCCCACACCTGTCACTTGACAGCCAGGAGCTGCTGTCTCCTGTTTGAGTGTGTAGGGTCACAGTTCTTTTCAACCTCCCTGCTCAAGGGTACCATTTATCCTTCATTCAATGATATGTGTCCTGTCCGAGAAATGCCTGGTTAAAATTTTTTAGTTTTCCTAGCTATCTCCCCTGTTTACAGGACATATACATGTTATTAAAATTGTTTGATTTTCTCCTGTTCAAAGAAAAGAAAGAGAGAAAGAAATGCCTGGTCGTGGCAGAGTTCTTGCAAGCTCTCGGGAGGGGCAGGGTGTTCTCTTAGAGGGGAGCTGAATAAACCCCTTTCAGTGCTATAGAGATGACCTGACTTTTTAATTTTTCTTTTCTTTTAAGTTTATTTCTTTTTAGAGAGAGCACACGAGAGGGGCAGAGAAAGAGGGAGGAAGAGAATCCCAAGCAGGCTTGGAGCTTAGACCCACGAACCACAAGATCATGACCTGAGCTGAAATCAAGAGTCAGACGTTAACCAGCTGAGCCACCCAGGTGCCCTGAGACACACTGACTTTTTTTTTTATTTTATTAAAAAAAAATTTTTTTTTTAACATTTATTTATTTTTGAGACAGAGAGAGACAGAGCATGAACGGGGGAGGGTCAGAGAGAGGGAGACACAGAATCTGAAACAAGCTCCAGGCTCTGAGCTCTCAGCACAGAGCCCGACGCGGGGCTCGAACTCACTGACCGCGAGATCATGACCTGAGCCGAAGTCGGCCGCTTAACCGACTGAGCCACCCAGGCGCCCCCACACTGACTTTTTTAAGGGGCTGGGTTAGGATGGGTTCAAAACCAGAATTAATTACCTTTCTCTTTCTTCAGTTTGTGTTATTGATTTGGTCCACTGTTCCAGCCTTCTCCCCCGCTCATGGTGATTTTTTTCCCCATCAAGGTTTCCACTATCCACCTCTGCAGTCTGGCTGCTACTTCAGGGAGTGGGTGAGATCAGTCAATGTACATTACTTGGTAATAACATTTTCTAAGTGAAAAGTTTATTGGTTTGTTTTTAGGCAGAGTCAAAATGTTCCCATATCAAAACAGCCACTTCAAGGCAGCCACATCAAGATGTTCCTGGCATCAAAATGACTGTGTCAAAGCTGTGTGTCAGCAAATTGACTATAACAAAACAGCCTGTATCAAAATGGCTGTATCTACATTGGCACAGGACTTGCCATCAGAGGAATGCTTTCTAGAATGTCAGTGCTGCTTATAGTAAGATAAGACGAAAAGTTATTTCTTTCCATTGATGCTTCCACCGTCAGGAGCCGGACTTCGCCACAAGGAACTGGAAGACGATGAGGCACCCCTCTTCATTCCTAGTGATCAATGCCTTCTGTGAAAAAGAATTGGGCCCAAATTAACAAAGATGATCCTGCTTTTACCATGGAAATTGTGAAACTCCCATCCTAATTTTATAATCATGCCTTCACACTCTGTTCTCATCACAAAAACCTTTTGGAATTATCTACTAAGAATCAGCCAAAAAATTTATGTCAACATGAAGGCAGACTGGAGTCACTTGCTCACTGCCTACCTCTGCCGTGTTCAATCATGAGCCCGTAAGACCCAGACCACATGCAAATGCCCTGAGCTGCTGCCCCTGTAGACCCCCAATTAGGTTACAAAACCCTTCCTGGAAGGTTTGATATTAGAAAGCTTTCTTCACCTGTATCTTCAGGCTCAGAAAGCTTTCAGATTGGGCAGAGCCTTGCACTGGGTGTGCCGTATAGAGCGGACCTGGCTCTGTCCCTAACGTAACTGTCCACCCCTTCCTTGACTTTCAAGGTATCACACTCTCTTGGCTTTATCCTGCCTCACTGGCTGCTCCTTCTCAATCCTTTTCTGTCTACCGTTGCTCTAGCTGACCTCTAAATGTTGGCGTGCCTCGGTACTCAGTCCTGGGCCCTCTTCTCTAAGAATAACTCTTTCCCTAGGAGAGCTCATTCAGTTCTGTGACTTTAAATAGCCTCTGTGTGCTGATTGCTCTGAATATATATTTCCAGCCCGAACCTTTCCCAGGACTCCAGATTCACATATCCAATATCCTTATTTGAGTGTCTAAGAAGCATCTCAAATTTATAGGTCCAAAATAGAACTAGTGTTCCCTACCCAAGTCTGTTCTTCTAGTCTTTTCTATCTTGGTGTCGAATGAACTACATAGCTGCCCAAGCCACAAACACAGAAGTTATCCCTGATTCTTTTCCTAGCCATATCTATATCTTTATATCTGTATCTATATCTATCTATCTATCTATCTATAAAACTTATCATCAAACACTACTATCCAGACAATCCCCAACTTTTGATGTTTCGGCCTATGATTCTTCAACTCTACAATGATACAAAAGTGGAATGCTTTCAATAGAAACTGTAGTTTGTTTTTTTTTTCAAAGTTTTATTAACTTATTTTAAGAGAGAGAGAGAGACAGCATGAGCGAGCACAGGGGAGGGGCAGAGAGAGAATCCCAGGCATGTTCCACACTGTCGGTGCAGAGCCTGATGCCGGGCTTGAACTCACAGACCGTGAGTTCTCAGTCAACATTTTATTAGGAGATAGACTTTGTGTTAAATGATTTGTCCAACTGTAGGTTAATGTAAGTGTTCTGAGCACATTTACAGTAGGCTGGGCTAAGCTGTGATGTTTGGTAGATTAGGGTATTAAATGCACTTTCTACATATGATATTTTCAACTTACAATAGATTCACTGAGATGTAACCCCATGGTAAGTCGAGGAAGATCTATAGCTCTACCTCCAAAACATATCTGAACTGTACCACCTTCCTTTGCTCTCTACTGCCCTACAACCCTAGTCTAAGCCTCCATGGACTATTATCATGGCCTCTTAGCTGTTCTCCCCCTTTCTTTTCATGACTGGCTCCCTCTCACCAGTTAGGTCTCAGATAACAGGGCAAAGCTCAGAGAGGACTTCTCAAACAACCCGACTGGGAGTACTTTCTTTCCCCTGTTCTCCATCCACTCACCATGATGACTTTCTTCATAGAACTTACAACAATGCATAAATATCTACTTATTTCCTATTGACTGTGTTTCCTGCTAGAATACAAGCCCCATGGGAGCAGGGAGTTAGACCCTTTTCTTCTCCACTCAGTTTCCAGGGTTTATCACAGTACCCGACCTATAGTAGGCTCTTGACAAATATTTGCGGGAGAGAATGAATTCAAGTCATTGGGATTCCAGAAATTTAGGAACCATCAATATTTACTGTTGTTCAGAAACACCCATTCAGCTTGGCTGCATAAACATGTATCAAATATGAGGAATGTTTATTTAAAGGCATTAAGTTAAGACTATTTTGAGGTCCAGTTACAAAACAATTCTGCAAAGACTACTGTTTGGTTTGTCCCAACCTGAATACCAGGATGATGACTATATGTGTTTGTTGGGACCACCTGTTTCAGTCACCAATAATTAGCAAGAACTAAAAGTATTCTTTTACGCAAGGTTTTATCAAAGATTCAGTTGGGAAGAATAATTACATGGATTAGAATGAACAACATAGAATTTTTAGTTACCTGACACATAAACATGCATATGCCATAAGTGGAAATATAGTTGAGGAATGAGAAAATATTATTTTGCAAACTGGCATAAGAATCTTTTTAAAAATTTCTTTTAATGTTTATTCATTTTTGAGAGACAGAGTATGAGTGGGGGAGGGGCAGAGAGAGAGAGGGAGACACAGAATCCATAACAGGTTCCAGGCTCTGAGCTGTCAGCACAGAGCCCAACGCGGGACTCGAACTCACTGACCATGAGGTCATGACCTGAGTCGAAGTAGGACACTTAACTGACTGAGCCATCCAGGCGCCCCTAGGTTCTTTGAGAGGAAGGAATTGTCTTTGTTTAGCATAGTATCGTGGGAGATGTCTAATGAGCGAAAGTAGAGGGTCTGTGTCGGTTGGAAAAGATCAACAAAAAGATCACAAAACTGTTCCACGTAAGAAATTGGGAAATAAGGGAAGAGAAAGAGTATATGAGGAAGAGTGGGAAGTAAGACTGAGCAAAGTGTCAGGAGGCTCAACTTTGGGTTGGTGGAAATAGAGCAAGGGAATCAAGTTTTCAGTTTTAAATTGGCTACTGAAGAGCGATGCATATTTGCCAAGTGCCTCCCGTCTACGGCACACACGATCTTCGCATCTCCCGGAAGAGTCTACTACACACAGCTGCCTTTCATGAATGGAAGGTGGGAAATTTAGGAGGAGAGACTGTAACCTACCCTTGGGCCGGTGCCAAATGAAAATAAAAGAACAGCTGCAAGATGCAGAGTGAAGAAGGGGAATTCTGCAGAAGCCAGGAACCAAACCCCGAGGTTACCAAGAGAACGGAAAGCTCAGAAAAAACTGCAGAGAGTTTTGGGGCGAGCACTGGCTTTCCCATAAAACATGCGACAGGGTTTCCAGATAGCTTTATGTAAATCTCAAGGTGATATCACTTCACAAATAATCCAAGAACTCCTGACTCTTGTGATTCAGCTAATAAATATTAGTCACTCCTTACCCTAGTATTAGGGAAAATCCTCATTAGGAATGATAGGTATTGCGTGTTCCAATTTGGATCCTCCCCTTTCATCATCCTATCTTGCTTTATTTGTTTCTATTTTCCCCTATGGTTCCATTCGCCAATCTGGATCATGTTAACCACACTGATAGGTCACTGTTTTTTTTTTTTGTTTTTTTTTTTTAATTTTTTTTTATTCCTAGAGCAAAAAGAAAATAAGTTTATGGAGTCTATGTGGTGGGAGAAGTCTAATGAAAACTAAATTTTAGCAATAGGTAGAAAACCAAAATGTTTCTGTAAAGAGTGTATTCAACTCAACGAAATCATTTATTCATTGAACTCAACAAATATTTATGTGCCAGATACTCTACTAGGTTCTTGAACTTTAAATATGAATAAAACCCAAGTACTTTTGTTGATGAATTCATAATCCAGTGGGGATGTACAAACAAATATTTATAATGCAATATGGTAAGTGCAAGACATAGTAATAATCACGGCATTTATGAGATCATTGAAGAAAGGGACCCAGTGAAGCCTGCCAGAGGGGTCAGGGTTAGGGATTCCATTTTTTACACATTACTTTTAATGTTTATTTATTTATTTATTTATTTTTAATTTTTTTTTTAAACGTTTATTTATTTTTGAGACAGAAAGAGACAGAGCATGAACGGGGGAGGGGCAGAGAGAGAGGGAGACACAGAACTGGAAGCAGGCTCCAGGCTCTGAGCCATCAGCCCAGAGCCCGACGCGGGGCTCGAACTCACGGTCCGTGAGATCGTGACCTGAGCTGAAGTCGGACGCTCAACCGACTGAGCCTCCCAGGCGCCCCTGATGTTTATTTATTTTTGAGAGAGACAGAGTATGAGCAGGGGAGGGGCAGAGAGAAAGGGAGCCATAGACCTCAAAGCAGGCTCCAGTCTCTGAGCTGTCAGCACAGAGCCTGACGCGGGGCTCGAACTCATGAACTGCGAGATCATGACCTGAGCCGAAGTCAGACTCTCAACCGAGCCACCTAGGTGTCTCAGGGATGGCATTTTGCATGAGCTGGCAGCCAAATTGGACCTCAAAGGACGTGAAGTTAGTCAGGTAGAGATGGGGAGGGAAATTAGTTTTGGGGTTGGAGTAGGAGAGGTGAGTGAAAGTGGAGATGTGCCTTCTAGAAGAGACACCATTGGCAAAGGCATGGAAGGAAAAAAAATGCATAGGCTACATAGGGAACTCCAAGAAGTTTTCAATTGCTGGAGACAAGATTAAGATGTAAGTGAAGCTAGAGAAAAAGGTAAGGGCTAGACAATGATGGGCTCTGAATGCTATGTTAAAAAGTGTAGATCATCCTGTCTGCAGTGGAGAAATACTACAGGGTTTTAAGGCCAAAGAATGACATGACAAGATTAGAGTTTCAAGTAAGTTACTTCAGTGACTGTAGAAAGGGGTTATCGTAGCATCTTTGGTTGTACCTACGTTTGAAACAGACAAAACAAAGGAGATTTGTTAGCGAACTGCTGTTCTAGTCTAGGTAAAAGATGAAAAGAGCCCTATCTGAGGCATGGAAAGTGAAGATGGAGAGAAGGGAACAGGGAAGGGAACAAAGAAGAGAATGTTTAGGAAGTTAAATTGTAAAGGCATGGTAATTGATTATATTTGAGAAATGAAGCAGAGAAAATTCTCTCTCGGATGACAAATACGGATCACAAGGTCATGAGCTAAGATGGTATCTACAAGAGAAGAAAGTAGTTTAATGGAGAAGATGAAGAGTTCTACTGTAAACATGCCAAGTCCCGGCTGTCCTTGGGACAAGCCAGAATGAGCCAGCACAAACTAGAACTGAGGGGAGGGAGAGCCGAGATGGAGGCACAACATTGGAACTCGTCTCTGTCCAGGTGGGAGTTGAAACACTGAGGATACCTCAGGTCAGTTAGGGAACACCTGTGCACTGAGAGGCGTGCTGGCCAAGGATGGTTCCAGGAAGAAAACAGATCCACAGAGAAAGGACAGAAGAAGTGTTCAGAGATGTGTGAGACAACAAGGAGAGTGTGATGTCATTAAAATAAACAGCAAATTTTAATAAGGAAGAGATAAATTGTGTTACATGTAACAGAGGCATTGCAACATAGGCTAGAGGAAAATACTTTGAATGTATCCACTTAGGTATCATTTCGAGAGCTGTTGTCATAAAATGGTAATGGGTTAAAGAGTGAGTAGAGAGGCAACCCCGATAAATATCCAGGAAGAATACTCAAAGCTGATGAGGACAGCAGATGAGGACAAATTATTGGCTAGTTCCATGTATGAATATAGATACACAAAACCTAAATAAAGTATTTACAACTCATTGAAAATACAGTATACTCAAGCAGGGTTTAATCTCAGAAATCAAACTATACTTTATTTTTTGAAATCTATTAATGTAATTCACTATGTTATCCAATTAGGGGAGAAAGCTAAATGATCATTTTAATAAATACAAAAAGAAATATTTAATAAAATTTAACACTCACTTTAAATTTTTATCTTCAAAAAAATTTTTTTAATGTTTAGTTATTCTTGAGAAAGAGAGAGAGACAAAGCCTGTGTATCAGCACAGAGCCCCATGCTGGGCTCGAACTCACAAACCGTGAGATCATGACCTGAGCCAAAGTCAGACATTTAACCAACTGAGCCACCCAGGAGCCCCATCATTTCATTTTTTTTTTCATTTTTTAATGTTAATTTATTTTTGACAGAGAGAGAGACAGAGCATGAGTGGGGGTGGGGGGAGTGGGCAGAAAGAGAGGGAGACACAGAATCTGAAGCAGGCTCCAGGCTCTGAGCTGTCAGCACAGAGCCCGACGCGGGGCTTGAACTCACGGACCGCGAGATCATGACCTGAGCCGAAGTCGGATGCTCAACCGACTGAGCCACCCAGGTGCCCCTTCATCTTTTTTTTAATTGTACTTATTTAGGGGTGTCTGGGTGGCTTGTTAATTGGGTGTCCAAGTCTTTTTTTTTTTTTTAATTTTTAAATGCTTATTTATTTATTTTGAGACAGAGAGAGAGAGAGAGAGAGAGAGAGAGAAAGCATGAGCAGGGGAAGGGCAGAAAGAGAGAGAAGGAGAAAGACAAAGAATCCCAAGCAGGCTCCATGCTGCCAGTCTTGTTTGTTCTCATAAATAAATAAATAAATAAATATTTAAGTATTTAAATATTTAAAAAGTAATCTCTACACCCCATTGTGGGGCTTGAACTTATAACCCTGAGATCAAGAGTCCCATGCTCTTCCAACTGAGCCAGGCAGGTGCCCCTCACTTCATGATTTTTAATATCCTTTTTAGAAAATTAGAAATAGATGAGAAAATCTTTAATATCAAAAACCTCCAGTGAACATCATACTTAATGGTGAAATAATGAAAATGTTGCCTTTTTTTTTTTAAGAGAGAGAGGGAGCGCATGAGTGAGCACTAACAGGGGAGAGGGGCAGAGGGAGAGACAGAGAATCTTAAACAGGCTCCACGCTCAGTGCAGAGCCCCATGCGGGGCTTGGTCCCACAACCCTGGATCATGACCTGAGCCAAAACCAAGAATCACTCAACTGACTGAGCCACCCAGACACCCTGAAAATGTTGCCTTTAAAGTCAGGAACGAGGCATGGCTATTGCTTCCGTTCCACATTGTCCTGGAAGTCCAAACCAATGTAGTTAAACAAGAAAACAAAAACCAAAAAACAAAACAGGGGTTGGAGAGGGAGAAACAAAATAATCATTACATGAAACTAATATGATTATCTACACAGAGCATTCCAGACGATCTTTTGACGTGTAATCAATACTTTTAAGTGCTTCAAGGTAAATGGGCACATAAAATCCACGTTCAAAAACCAATAGTGTTTTTAACGTTTATTTATTTTTGAGACAGAGAGAGACAGAGCATGAACAGGGGAGGGGCAGAGAGAGAGGGAGACACAGAATTGGAAGCAGGCTCCAGGCTCTGAGCCATCAGCCCAGAGCCCGACGCGGGGCTCGAACTCACGGACGGCAAGATCGTGACCTGAGCCAAAGTCGGCCGCTTAACCGACTGAGCCACCCAGGTGCCCCACCAATAGTGTTTTTATACATCAGCAATAGCCGACTAGAAAACGTAATAATAGTAATCCCTAAATTATAGTTGCAAGAAAAGCCATAATATACTCAGAAATAAATCTAACAAAAATGTCTAATACCTATAGGTCAGAAATCATAAACTTTTGTTGGATATAAAATAGAAGAGATAGACCATGTTCTTGAAGAGAAAACTCAATATTATACAGAGGCAATTCTCCTTAATGTAAAAGAATTTTGTTAAATTTACAGTCAGAATACCAACAGGGTTCTTTGTGGAATCTAGCCAGTCAATTCCAAAATGCACATGGAAGACTTCATGCCAAGAAGTGGCAAGGCTGGAGCACCTGGGTGGCTGAGTCGGTTAAGTGTCCAACTCTTGATTTCAGCTAGGTCATGATCTCATGAGATTGAGCCCCACGTCAGTCTCTGTGCTGACAGTGTGGAGCCTGCTTGGGATTCTTTGTCTCCCTCTCCCTCTCTCCTTTTCCCTCTCCTCCTCTCTACTCACACACACACACACATACTCTCTCTCTGAAAATAAATAACTGAACTTTTTTTTTTAAAGAATAAGCAAGGCACTTTTGAATAAGAAAAAAAGAAGGAGTAGAAATTAACGGTGTGGTACTAGATGATAAACAGATAAATGCAGGCTTGCGAATAACACATACGAGAAGTGAAAGTACAAAGCAAAGTGCAAAAGCTGGACCATTCAATAACTGGTGCTGGGTCAATCGATGATCCACAAAAGGAAAAATTAGATCCTTCTCACTGTGCACATAAATACCAAGTGGAGTAAAGACTTCAATATGATAGGCAGAATAATAAAGCTTTCAGAAGATAATAGAGGAAAATATATTCATTATTTCCAAGCAGGGAAGGCTTTCTTAAGACACGAAAAACTTATACCATAAACAAAAAATGATGATAAATCAAAATTAAAATTTCTATTTCAGTAAAAAATACCATAAACAATGTTAAAAGATAAGACTAGGAGAAAATCTTTGCAATTCAAATAACTGACAGAAGATTAGGGCACAGCAAATATAGAGAGAGAACTTTAAAAAATCAATAAGAAAAGACCAAATGCAATAGGAAAAAAAAATCATCAAGGAATGTGAACAGGCAATTCATAGACGTGAAACCCAAATCGCCAATAGCATATGAAAAGATGCTTAACCTCTCTAGAGGAAAATGCAAAATGTAAAATTGGATTGCTTTTCATACATATGAGAATGGCAAAATTTAAAAATCTGATAATGCTAAACAAATATTGCCAAGGATGTGAAGAAAAGACACTCTCATACTCCGCTGATGGAAAAATAAGTTGACACAATAATCATGGAAAGCAATTTGCCAATATTTTGCAGCATGGAATAAGTGTGTGCCCTACAATATAGTAATTCAATTTCTGGACATATATCTAGAGAAACACTTATACATACACACAGGAAAGTTGCTTTAAGGACGGTCACTGCTTTATTGTTTGCAATCGTAAAATATTGGAAACAACCATCAATAGTGGAATGTGCAAATTAATAGTGGACTATTTAATGATACAAAACTAGTTGTATGGAAACCAATTTGACAACAAATTTCATATTAAAAAAAGAAAACTATAAAACATCGATTAAAGAAATTGAAGATGACAAATAAAAAGATAAAACAAAAACAAACAAACAAATGAAAAAACCCAAAACTACTCAACAGTTAAAATGGATGGACTAGATCCATGAGCAGGAACATAGATAAATCTTAAAAACACAATACTGAATCCAAAAAGAAATTCCAGGATATGTTATGTATATAACAATTTCAGGAAGACAAATCAAAAATCCAATAGAAAAACTCATCAAAGGATTTCCCAACACTATGTGCATGCATGGGACGGATACATACTACCGTTAGAACAGTCACAGCATATTAATGGTGGCCTGGAGAGAAAGGGATTGGATGGGGTGTAAAGGGGATGTCAGCTGTATTTACATTTTATCTCTTTTTTTAATATTTATTCATTTTTGTCAGACAGAGAGAGAGAGAGAGACAGTGTGAGCAGGGGAGGGGCGAGAGAGAGGGAGACACAGAATCGGAAGCAGGCTCCAGGCTCCAAGCTGGCAGCACAGAGCCTGACGCGGGGCTGGAACCCATAAACCACGAGATCATGACCTGAGCCGAGTTGGACGCTCAACGGACTGAGCCACCCAGGCGCCCCCCATTTTATCTCTTTTTTAAAGATCTCAATTAAAAATAGTAACTGGGAGGTGAAGAGGTGGTGGAAACAGTGAGTGTAATCTACTTTTTCAAAAAGTTCCAGGGGCGCCCGGGTGGCTCAGTCGGTTAAGCGTCCAACTTTGACTTAGGTCATCATCTCACAGTTCCTGAGTTCAAGCCCTGCATTGGGCTCTGTGCTGACTCCTCAGATTCTGTGTCTCCCTCTCTCTTTGACCCTCCCCCGTTCATGCTCTGTCTCTCTCTGTCTCAAAAATAAATAAAAAACATTTAAAAATTTTTTTAAAAAATTTAAAAAAAGTTCCAATGGAAAAAGGAGGAAGAAAGATTGGATGATGATTTGAGGAGGCCCCTCCCAACATTTTTATTATTAAAAATATTTATTTATTTAATTTAAAAAAAATTTAATGCTTATTTACTTTTGAGAGAAAGAGAGAGAAAGAGAGAGCATGAGTGGGGAAGGGACAGAGAGAGAGGGAGACAGAATCCGAAGCAGGCTCCAGGCTCCGAGCTGTCAGCACAGAGTCCATTGCGGGGCTTGAACGTAGGAACTGTGAGATCATGACCTGAGCGGAAGCTGGATGCTTAATCAACTGAGCCACACGGACGCCCCTATTATGACAAATTTTTAAACATACAGATGAGTTGAAAGAACTGTACAGTGAACATCTATGTACTCACCATGTACATTGTACAAAGAGAATTTTGCTATATTTGGTTTATCATGTATCTCTCTATCCATCCACCAGCCCATCTTATTTTGGGGATGCATTTTAAGGAAAATTGCAGATATTAGTGCAGTTCATTTTTGGGGAGCTTTTTGGTTAGATGGGAGAGATTAACATGTAAATTGAAGAAAGGAGGCAGTGTTGAAAAAGCATGGTTGCACCACGTGGTGACTCAGTCAGTTAAGTGTCCGACTTCGGCTCAGGTCGTGATCTCGGGGTTTGTGAGTTCAAGCCCCACGTCAGGCTCTCTGTTGATGGCTCACAGTCACAGCCTGGAGCCTGCTTTGGATTCTGTGTTTCCCTGTCCCTCCGCCCCCTCCCCCCCCCCATACTCAGTCTCTCTCTTTCTCAAAAATAAATAAACATTAACAAAAATTTTTAGGGGCGCCTGTGTGGCTCAGTCGGTTAATCGTCCGGCTCATGTCATGATCTTGTGGTTTGTTGATTCGAGCCCCACGTCAGGCTGTGCTGACAGCTCAGAGCCTGGAGCCTGCTTCTGATTCTGTGTCTCCCTCTCTCTGCCCGTCCCCAGCTCCCACTCTGTTTCTGTCTCTCTCAATAATAAAATTAAAACCTCAAAAAAAAATTTTTTAAAAGAAATAAAAAGTGTGGTTGACAGAAAAAATAGAGAAAAGAATTGCTTAAGCCCTGAAATTGGTGAGAGAGTTTGGCTTTTGAAAAAGATGAGAGGCTGCTGATCCTCTGGCCGAAAAGAAAAGATGGTGGTAGGGTGGGGATTTTGAAGGATTTCTTGCTCAGTGGCCTCCATTTTTCTCCTTTAAAGGGGAGACAGAAACATTTGTTGGGAATGAGAGCTGGGTGTTGACTAGGTCTTGCGGAGAGAGACAAAGCTCGGGTGTATTTACTAAACAGAACAGGGATGGAACTGACCACAGACAAGCTAAGGGATCGACAGAGTCTGAGGGCTCAGTTGAGCTTGAATCTATAGCATGTGTAGGGTGCACGGGAATGGAAGAGATTGGCGTGAGTACTTTGGATGTCAATCATTAGTCCCAGGCAGGACTTGGGACTAAAACAGTCAAGGAATAAAACAAAGAGATTGACAGGTTTGAATTCTCACAAAATGGAGAAATGGCCCCTTTGCTGATTCACAAACTTAGAAAGAAACCTTGTTGTAACTAGACTTGTCGCTATCATCTCAGACAGAGACATAGCTCGGAAGACATGACTTATGGCCTCTCCTGTTGCAGCTGTCACCACATCTCTGTGGGTTTTTTTTTTTAATTTTATTTTTAAGTAATCTCCACACCCAATGTGAGGTTCGAACCCATAACCCCAAGATCAAGAGTTGCATGCTGTACCAACTGAGCCAGTCATGTGCCCCACATCTCTCACAGAACCTGTATCTAAACGGGGCAAAAAAAAACCATGCACCAAAGTATAATACTTGAAGCCCATCTCTCTCTCATCCTCATAATCCTTAGTCGCCGGTTGAAAGGAAAATGCTTCTAGTCACCTATCCTCTCTTTTACCCTTCTCCCCTTGATGGTTTAGAACTTTCTAACTTCTCCAGCTTATTGCTATGAAGCCCCTTTCTCATCTCTTGCGTGTATTGCTATAAACCCCTTCATGACCCTTTCCACTGAGCCATCAGGGACCATTATTCTATTGTAAATAAAATACATTCGTAATATTTCTTCTTGGAAGTTTACTCTCCACTTCTTGCCTTGAATGAAGGAGTCTTCTTCAAAGCTAGGATGTACCCTGCAAATTCCCCTAGTTGAGGCTGTTTTTTCTCTCTGTTCTGCTGTTACATTGAAAAAGTCAAGAGGCAGCAGTTGGCATTTGGCTGGCCTCCCAATGCTACTTCCAGACCATCACTCTTTGACTGTCTTGTAAAAGCTCATCCTTCTCTTAAGGATGAGCTCTACCCTCTCCCCCTTCCTGCCGCTAACCAACCTCCTGGTTGTTTCCTTTCATCCCCCAAAGCTTTTTTTTGCTTGCTTTTTTTTTAAAGATTTTATTTTTAAGTAATCTCTACACCCAACATGGGGTTTGAACTCACAACCTCAAGATCAAGTGTCACTTGCTCTGCCGACTGAGCCAGCCAGGCGCCCCTCATTCCCCAAAGCTTTTGAGGCTAAACTTACAGTTGTCCTCTTTATCTCACTTCCTACCACCATCCTAAGAGTTCAATATCTTAGCTTCCTATTTTTGTACCTCCTTAACCCTAGTGATCTTGTCCTCCGCTGTACTTGAGTTATCTACTTCCCGGGACCACCTTCCATATTATGTCATCACTCAGACATCGCACCTCAGCAATCTTGAATTCCCAAAGCCCACTTTCTGACTACTAGCTTCTAAACTTCTAGATCCTGCCTAGTTGTCCTGCTAAGGATGTCCTGTTAGGGGCCAATGGGAAAGTGACAACAAAACAAAACAAAACAAAACAAAACAAAACAAAACAAAACAAAACAAAACTTTCCGTATTTCTTATTCTTAATACTAGCAATCAACCCTGACAAATAATGGCGAGACATTCAGAAGCTATGATAGTCATCTTTATCCATATTGAGATGATGGGCAACTAGGAATATATTTTGGATTGATTTGTCTTTGCTCACAAGAGTCTTAAATAGGCTCTGGCGATTATTGATTTGTCTTTGCTCACAAGAGTCTTAAATAGGCTCTGGCACCTTGATTATACCAGAGGCAAAATGAAAATGGGCAAGTGTAACCTCTACATGTTGATCAATTACAATATTGCTCTCAGGGTAGTATGAGGACAGTAGAATCACTTTAAAAAATCTCTCCTCTAGAATCATTTGGCTTTTTTTTTTTTTTTTTAATTGCATCTTTTGAGGACTCTTTAGAACCACAAAGCTAAGGAAGTGATCATTTTCTTTGGCTAGGGTGAAGTAACTTAGTGTTTCTATACTTACTAGAGACACACAAAAATTGATTTGCTAAAGATTACCCCCTTCATAGATTGTGTTAGTTAATAGATAGTTGTACTGTGTATTTTAGACAGGGCCGGATTACTCAAAAGATGTGGGGTTTAGAACACTGGCAGACATAGGAACACACAGAAAACACGTACAGCATTTTTAAGAGTTTGGTATTTGCCGTCTCTAAAACAAGTTCTGTAGTGGTCATCATGGAAAAATAAATCAGGATTTTGTTGCTCTTTCTAACATTTTGTAAAAAAGTTTTTTTTAATTACATGGGGTGAGGTGGGCACCTGATTATTTTCAGTGCTTAGGACCTCTAAAGGTTTTAATTAGGCCCTGATGTCAGCCGCCCTTGTGGGTTCCATCTGAGTGTTTTTATTCTTTTTGCATTCTTGTGTTTGCCAAGAAGAAATGACTGGTGGAGGTCTGTTTGTCTCTGGTCTGTTCAACTGCTTTCCCAAATGATATTGTCATTGGTTGGTACAAACAGTGACATTTTCAGAGACATGAGTCAGGTATAAAAAGCACTCACAAAACTCAGGACGATTTCTAAGCTTTTCTTGGTACTGATGAATGCCTAAGATCAGACAATTTCTAATTTATACCACCATCAAATATTGCTGGAGGAGAGTCAGTATTCCTTATGTTCTCTACATCACCCTCAGTTTCCCCATTTAAAATATTCTTTCTACCTGACCTGTTTCCAAACAATTCATGCCATAGCTTGTTTTTTTAAATCCAACTTCTTTGTACCCAAAATGCCATGAAGCAAATAGCAGTCACCCAAATACTTGAGGCTTGCTGTCCTATGCTCTTGAACAAAGACAATAAGAAAGTGGAGAAATTGTTCCTTTTAAATACAGACCTCTTCTAGGGAATAGGGAATCCATTTCCTTTATTGCATTAGCTTCTGTTTAAGACTCAGGATGCAGGATGCTCTCTTGATGAGGGACAGACAAGGTTGAAAAGGGGAACATAGTGAGCAATGAGGAACAGCTGAGAGCTACAAAGATAGGGCTGTGCTCATGTATAAATAGAAATGTTGCTGCTACCCTGATGAATCAGACCAGATGTTTCTCTGATGTCTCTGTTTGGTCCTTTGGTTTAGAAAAAAAAAAAAAAAGTATAATTTTGCTAAAATTATATGTGGGGCCAGGAATATGGCACAAATGCTTTAAGCTTAAATAATACGTAAAAGAATAAAATTACTTTGCTGAGAAAAACTTTATCAACAAGAAAATTATCCATTCAGAGGACAGAGGAGAGCAGGAAGCAAATGATCTGTTGTTGGGGTTGATGCGTTGGGATTCAGGAGCTCTGCATTCTGACCCTTTCTCTGTCACTAGTTGTGTGACCTTGGGCAAGCCATGTCATACTCCTGGGTCTGGGTATGTTTATTTTTTTTAATGAAGGCAGGAGGGGAGAATGGGGGTTGCATGGCTGGGTTCATTGAATTGATTTATTTGATTTTACTTTATTTAAAAAAATGTTTTTCCATTATTTTTGAGAGGGGGGGGAGCGTGCATGCACTCACGCGTGAGAGCAGGGGAGGGGCAGAGAAAGATGTACACAGAGAATCCCAAGTAGGCTCAGCAAGGTCCGCCCAGAGCCCCATGAAGGGGCTTGAACTCACAAACTGTGAGATCATGACCTGAGCCGAAATCAAGAGTTGGATGCTCAACCGACAGAGCCACCCAGGTGCCCCAAATTGATTTTTTAAAGTGTCTTTTGCCCCAAACATTTATGAATCCAGCCGGGTTTTCTTTTTCAGTTTAATTTCTCGCTTCCTGGCTTCTGGTTTCATTGAGGGGCTGATATGTGAAAGACACTGTGGGGGATGAACATGAATAATGCAAGCCCTCTGCCCTCTAGATGCTTATGACCTAAAAGCAGATATTAGAGTTGCACAGAGGACTCTACCACAATATATACATGAGTGGTGCCAGCAGACAGACAGGAACAAATGCCATGGGAACTCAGAGGGGCAGAGATCATTGCCAGGTTGGAGGATAGGAAATGACTTGCTGGAGGAGGACACTGGCATTTACTTGGCAGGGGGAAGGGGAGCTTGAAGGTTGGCAAGTTTTTAGCAGGCAGAGGTAGAGGAAAGGACATTACTGATACAAGAAACAAGGAGAAGCAAGGAACAAGGAAAGTGCTGAATGTATTTGGGGTATCCTGGGACATTTGTGCTGGCTGGATGCAGGCAATGGGTCAGGAAGCAATGGTGACTTGGGACTATTTGGTAGGCCCTTTTAATCTCGGCAGAACATACATTTTACTTAACAGGTAGCAGGGAGCTGTTTTTTTGAACTTGGATGTGACCTGGTATGAACTGTGCTTTAGGATAATTCACTTACTGCAGAATACAGGATAAACTGGGGGTAGAAAGGCCTCGGGGGAAGGAGGACAACTAAAAAGCTAATGCTTTTGGCATGGTGAAAGCTAACCAGGCCTGAGCTAGAATGGTGTCGCTAGGAATGGAAAGCAGGGGTTGGATTTATGCTAGCTAGGGTGGAGGAGAAGATTCAAAGGTAACTCCATGTTTAAGCAAGTCTGAGGTAGAACCTACTAGTTCCACTGACACGAAAAGGAAATTCAAGGGCTCCTGGGTGGCTCAGTCGGTTAAGTTTCGGACTTCCGCTCAGGTCATAGTCTCACAGTTTATGAGTTTGAGCCCTTTCTCGGGCTCTCTGCTGTCAGCACGGAGCCTGCTTCAGATCCTCTGTCCCCTTCTCTCTCAGTACCTCCCCGGTTCATGCTCTTTCTCTCTCAAAAATGAATAAACGTTAGGAAAAAAAAAAAAAAGGGAAAGTCAAGAAGGGAAGGGTGTTTGCGCAGGGGAAAGAGGGGCAGAGTTCACTTTCCATGCACTGAGTCTGAAGTACAGGAAAGCATATCTTGGAGGTATCCAACATTTAGAAACTCCTGACTGGACCTCAGTCCTGTGGATGGGGCTGGGGGTGGATGTGTTAAAGTCCACATTATCCAAGTGTGAGTTGAAACCACAGAAGTGAATAAATAGATCCACAGGGAATTGCAGACTGATGCAGGAGCAAGACAGACAAGGATCTTGACAAATGTCTAAATTCTTCCCTTATGATGAACTGGGCACGGTCGGCGTTACAGAGTATAATCAGAAGAGCGCTGCCTCATTGTGTCCAAGGGGAAAGAGAATATTGAAAGGGAGCAGCTGGTGAACCACACTTTAAATGCTGCATTACTGCTTGGGGGATTAGCTGCTTAGAAGTGGTGTCTAGAGAGCCTAAAAGGGACTGACTACAATAGTTAAGAGCACGTGTGATGAGGGAACCACTTATATGTGTGTGTTTTCTGACAGGTGAACAGAGGAGAAAATTGGACGCGTACTTAGTCCTCAGTTTGTGATAGTCAAGATTCCAAATCCTCATCTCTCAATACAGGCATCTTTTGAAAATTCACATTATGTGACTTTTACGAAAGATCTATCTTAGTACCTGTTTTCACTAACCCAAAAAATCCAAAGAGGATTTTCACTGTATGAAAAAAGGCGAACAGAAAAATAACATTCAGTGTTTGCAGTGACAGCCCATTAAACAGACAGCGGGCATCCTGACCAGTGAGAGTAGCGCCCCCACGCTCCTTCCCCTGAAACTACACTAGCATCTCAGCATCAAGCCACCATAGCTTTGAACTGTGTCTGTGAGCATCTATGCTTATCTTGATTTATTTTGTGCATCTGTTAGCAAGAGGGGCTCTAAGGTATCAGAAAAGCCTAAAATAGGTTATTTTTTAGGTCTGGGAATGCTCAAAAAAATTTCCCATATAGGGGCTCCTGGGTGGCTCAGTCGGTTAAGCATCTGACTTCGGCTCAGGTCATGATCGCATGGTTCGTGAGTTCGAGCCCCGCATCAAACTCTACACTAACAGTGTGGAGCCTGCTTGGGATTCTCTCTCTCTCCCTCCCTCTCTCTCTGCCCCTACCCCACTCGTGCTCTCTCTCTCTCTCAAAATAAATAAACTGAAAAAAAATTTCCATATAAATTAATGGTATGTGCTTCATTGCTTTATGTCATTTCAGTTTAGGAAAGCTTTCACAGGTATGCTCTACATTAGGATAGAGAGAGGAAACCTGGATTGGGAATGTGTTCTCAGAAACCAAGGCCTCTTTCTTTTGAAAATCTCAGCCTATTACTTGGGGGAATTTATTAGTTTTTCTCCTTCGCAGTTCCCCAGTTTTTAGTTCCCACTTGTCCTGGGGCTTGGGTTTGATTCTTGGAGTTGAATTCCAACGACAATAAATATGTAGATCACCTCTGAGAGCTTAGTGTCTGAAACTCTAGAGGGAGGAAAGGAGGAGGGGGCAGTGCAGGCTGGGAAATGAGACTTTAGCTCTATTGTAGTTCACACACAAAGGCCTGTTTGCAAACTACAATGTAAACTAAGACTTTATCAGCCAAGGATTTATGTTCACATTAAGATCTGGGATTACACCAGGGAGATACTGACTGGTATAAATCTAAGTAGGATTAACTGCTTTCCTGCTATGCAAATTAGTTTGTCACTTGTGTTTGTTTTTTCTTCAATAATTTTCTTAAGTGATAATAGTTTGCAAAAACCATGGGATATTTGCTTTTGGCTCCACAACTGTTAGTACAACTCTACCCACCAAAGGGTGGGAAAATAACAAAAACCTTAAGGAATCCAGATCCATTAATGAATTAAAAATTTAGGAGACTAGTAACATAACCAGCTATGTTACTTTTAGGCAGGTTGCTTAATAGAATTCTATGTTTCAGTTTTTTTCATTGACTAAATGGAGATTTAAAAAATATTGGTTCTGCTTATCTCACAGACCTATTGTTCAGGTTGCGAAGTATTTTCTCTTTAAGTTATAAACATTAGATAAATTCCAGACATACTATTACTTAGGCAATTAGGTAATCACTGCGGCTAGTCTGGGGTCAGGATGGGGAGGTGAAGCAGGGACTGGGATTTGTAGAGTCTAGAAGAAGTAGGATTACTGAGGGGGCAGAAGCTTTTTCTTCAGCTCAACAATGGATGACGCCACCAAGAGAATAAGATGGGGGGAGGGGGGAACTGTGAATGTTTCATACACCACTCCTAATGCTGCTTTGAGATAATTTCTTGGCTAAATAAATTCCTTACATATTGACTAATAAAGAGTGCTCAAATTTGTACACCTGATGCCCATTATCCACTTACTCTCTGACTTGTTAGCATGACTTCAGCAGTAATTTAGTATAAACGAAAATGCTCTAGCACTGTTTAGTGCTGGGCCCTGTAATCTCCTAGCTTCAATACCTTCCCATGTCCACTCAAGACTGAAGAATACAATGATTTAGACTTGCAAATCTGACTGTGGAGTCAGTACGAAATCAGGGTTTTGGATAGTGGAAATGATCCCTCCAATACATCACCAAAGCATGCATCAGCAAATTTAATCACAAAAGGTTCTTGAGGGAACAAAGTTGAAATGAGCAGTATCATTGCAGACCTATTTGTAGTGGTGGTTGATTTGCCAGCTAACCTGGCTGTTCCTCAGTTTCCTCAACCATTAAAGGAGAGGCAGAATGAGCTTATCTCCTAGGTCACTTCCTGCTTTGAAATACTATTTCCCTAAACAGTTTGGAGAAAATTACAAAATGCATCCTCATAGCTCTTGATAAGCCCAAACAACATACCAAGATACCACAAGACCAGAAAACAAAAATATCCCGTTGTAGACCAGTCTTTGTGCAAAGTAGGAAGAAATGGGAGGGAAAATGCCCTCTCACAATGTGTTAAACAACAACAACAACAACAAAAAACATATACTTGTGGAACTCCTGCTCCATTTTGAGCAGCATGTTCAAGAAACATTGTTGGAGACCTACTACGTGCACGGCACTGGTTGTTACTTTTCGATTTAAAAATTATTACTACTTTGCCAGCAATCTCTTTAACCTGAACCAGTGAATACCGCCTTGGGTGGGCAGAAAATTAAAGCCAAGGTCAAAGGAGACGGTCTCCAAACAGACCAAAAATAAAACGCATGTGACATCATTAGAAGGGGGGGGGGGGGGAGAAAGCCAACGTATTGCACAAAGATCAAAGGCAAAAAAAGAGAAACATGTTTGGTTAATACTGGGCTTTTGAGCATTTCTTGTGAGGCCCGTCCATCCATCCACACCACACTTCTTAACCCTGCTATTCTAAACTGATGACAAGTCCAGCTTCGGCGCGGACAGGGCGCAGAGCGCGGATCCCACAATCCAGACCCCGTTGCCAAGTCTCGTCTCTGGGAAGGAAGGAGGCGTTCCCCCAACGGCAACTGTAAAATAAAGCAGCCTCTCTAATCTCTTCCTCCAGTAAGAAAGAAATGTCGGTCCAAATAAATGAATACAGAAATAACTACACGAAGGGAAAGGGGTGGGAAGAGGGGAAGGGAAGCTCTTTTCCTCTCTTTTTAAATTTCCCGCACCCCTCTTCTTCCCCGCCTCCCCGCGCCGTCCCCACTTTCCGCGGCAGCTGGCGGGACCCGCACCGCGCGCAGCCGGGCGGCCGGGCGCAGAGAGGGTCTTTGGCAAGAAGGCGGGACCGGCCGGATGAATAGCTCGGTGTCCGATTTTTCCTGCCTTCGGTGGCAGTTCCTCCTCCGCTTCGTTACTCGATTGCACACGCGGCCGGGCCCTCGGCCCTCGATTGCTCCGGCCTATCACCCTGGGATGCCGCCTGCCGCCGCCACCGCCGCGGCTGCCGGGCTTGTGGGATCGGTGGCGGAGCCGGAGCCGGAGCCGCGGCGCGAGCCGTGGCCTGAGAGTTAGGGGGCGGGCCGGCTCATTCCTGGGGTGGGGGCCGAGGACTGGCGGGCGAGAACCCGGGGCCACCGCCCCCCTTCCCCGAGGGAGCGGACCCTCCGAGCCTCTGAGGCGGCGGCGGCGGCGGCGGGAGCCGGTCAGAGGGGGCGGCCCCTGGCGGCGACGCCCCCAGCCCTGCCCTGCCCGGCCCCACTGCATCCCCAGCCGTAGCGCGGTCTGGCCGCGAGAGACGCCGGCGAGGGCTGAGCGAGGCGGCTCCGCGGGGGCTGGCGGGCGAGCCACCCCTCCCGGGTCCTTCCACGTCCCCTCCCGGGAGGGACCCACACCTGAGCCCGGACCCACCCCCGGCCGGGGCCACGCTGGATCCGCCTCCCGGCCTGGGTCCCGCCCGCTGGCTGCAGGTGGGCTGCAGCGCCCGAGCCGCGGGCAGTGGGCGGCGGGGAAGGAGGTGAGCCGCGTCGGTGCCGGCTGCCGCTCGGGTGCTTGCCCCCCGCCGCTGCGCTCTCTTCCTCCCCTTCCCGCAGGCAGGGCGCGGAGCCGCGCGCCCGCCCCGCCGCCGCCTTGTCCCTCCGGGGCACCATGGAGCTCTCCCCGTCGTCCGGAGGAGCCGCGGAGGCGCTGTCCTGGCCGGAGATGTTCCCCGGGCTGGAGTCCGACTCGCCGCTGCCTCCGGAGGAGCTGGAAGCGGTTGTCCCAGTCGGCGGGGCCGTGGCTGGAGGCATGTTGGATCGGATCCTGCTGGAGTCCGTGTGCCAGCAACAGAGCTGGGTCCGGGTGTACGGTAAGGACCGCAGGCCACCCTAGAGGCTGGTGTTTCTTGTCTTTGCTCGCGCCGAAATTCATCCCTAGGCTCCAGTCCTGGCCTCAGCCCCCATCCATCGTGGGTCAGTCTCGCACATCCCTTTTTTGTTGCGGCGTGCGTTTCTAACAAGTTTCTCCAGACTGGCACTCGGGAGAGAGGTGTCCTTTCAGGACGGTCTATGGACCTTTCTCAGGCACCTGCAGGGAGTTTAAGGTGGAGTTGGGCTATGCAGACTTAGTTCTCAGGTGATAACTTCAAGGGAACTGTCAACCGAAGTCTGATGGAACACACCATGGAATCAAGTGAACAGAGTTTCATGTCTGTTTCTTGAGGGGGGCAAGGCTGGAAGCCAAGATACCATGAAATAGCTTAGCAGTGGATAAGAAAATAAAGTAGAATAACCAAAAAATATTTATTGGGTGGGAACAGACTCATTCATCTCTAACCTCTTTCTGAACCTCACTCGCCCAAAGGCAACCACTTAGTCCAAGGGGTGTGGATTGTGTCAGATTGCACTATTGTTTCGGATTCTCTTTGTAAAGTGACTGGGTTGCTACTCAGCAAGTTAAAAGTGATGAACACACTAAAACTTTCCCTCTCTGCATTCCTAGTAACCACCTCTTTAATTAAAACTGAACGATGAGATTCTATTAGGGGGAGCCTTGTGGCGGCATCAAAACCAAGCTGGCTTTGAGAACTCAGAGCCCAAGGATTTATAGCCTGGTGATATTCAGGACTCAGCTGTGCCTTTCCAAAATCTTGAAATGTCAAGATGTTTCTCACTTAGCTCACGTGAACACGACGTTAGTAATGTGGCTGAATGCAAGAGGGCAAATTTGAAGCACCTGGAGTCAAACACAGCGTTAAGATGTCATCCTCCAGTCACGTGCATCTGCACCTGTAGTGATCAAGTACATTACGCTTTTCTTTCTTCATCCTTCTGAAGAGGATATGTGTTTACTACTCAGGAGTGATCCAGACTTAGAAGTTATCTCTGTGGATAGTTCAGTTCATTTCAAGACTTCAAGTCCATCCCCATCAGAAAGATCTCAGAACTAGGAGTCCAGAATTTGAGTTTTGTTCTTGATTCTGCCACTAAGTGGCTATGAGATTTGAGGTAGATAAAGTTACTTTTTTTTTTAACCTCTGATTCTTCATCTGTAAAAGGGGTGAATTGGATTAAATAATCTCTTAATGGCCCTTTTAGTCCTAAGAATCTTGGAGTTCTTATAACCAATTCTTGAGGATTTATGTATGTGCCACTTTATATTTTGTATGATGTTTATAAGTGGTTTTTGATGTTATTCTAAGTAACTGAAAGAATTAAAGCAAAGAAGCAGGAGATGATGCAGGGTCACCCAGTTCATTCTCAGCAGATTAAAAACTTTAGTACCTGATTTTCCATCCACCTGCTGATCCCACTTATCCGATAGTTTGTAACAAAGGTTGTGTTGATGAGGATCTGAAGATGAGCTTGAATTCGAGTATATTGTAGTTACACCATTTTCCCATTCTATCCTTTTCTATCCTTGCTTCTTTGGCACATTGGTTTTTATGTAAAATTAGAGTTAGGGCCCCGTTACTGCAAGAATATGTGTGTATGATAATTTAGTATTTCAGTGTCTAAAAGTATTCTGTCTGGATATTCTAGACCTAGCATGAATTACTGTACTTTGCATGTATCCCATAAGAATATGTGCATGTTTTTGTTATCCTTTTAAAGGGGTAGATTTGTGAGGGTGTGTGTGTATACATATATACGCGTATGTATGTTTGTATGTGTATTCTTAAGTATGTGTATATAAACATATATTCTCTTCTCACACACGTATGTACTGGGCATTTCAGTGTCAACTTGCAGACTTTCCACTGCATTGTAACATTTTTGTCTTTCCTATTGATTAACTAGAGGTTGTTTTTATTTTTATTGTTTATTTATTTTTGAGAGAGACAGAGGCAGAATGTAAGTGGGTTGGGGCAGAGAGAGAGAGGGAGGCACAGAATCTGAAGTAGGCTCCAGGGCTCCGAGCTGTCAGCACAGAACCTGACGCGGGGCTTGAACTCACAAGCTGTGAGATCATGACCTGAGCCGAAGTCGGACGATCAACCGACTGAGCCACCCAGGCGCCCCTAGAGGTTGTTTTTATTTACTGTTTAGTACTACTATCCCTCCCTTAAGGCAGCTCATCCTGGATAGTACTTTGTTGTCTTGAGTTTGATATAAATATCCCAAAACTATCGGAATGATTCTTGGCTTTTCTGTGTCCTTAGCTAGTTTTTAAGTTGTCTGTTGCATAACTTCGAAAAGCTTTGAAGTGAAAATAATAGCATGTAGAAAATCGACTTGGAAAACCCTAGTTCATTTTGTTTTGTTTACTTGTTTGTCTTACGTGTTCAAAATCCTGATTGTTTTGGAGCATTTGCGTTCTTCTACACAATTTAAGGAGATGAACGAGTTTGGTCTGATGTTTTTAAAAGAAATTCAGAAACTGGGAATCCAGTCTAGAGTATACAACTGGGGATTGAGAACTGGGGTTTTCAATCTGTCTTTGCCACAAATTGGTTGTCTAACTTTGGGTAAGTAATTTTAACTTCGTGGCTCTAGGTTTCTACATAAAATGTAGAATCTGGAGTAATTGGTATCTGTGGTCCGTTTTAGTCTTACAGTTGTCTGATTCTGTGGCCTGCCCTATTATTTTACCTACAACTTGGCCTACCAATTCCAGTCTGACTCTTGGGGACGGGCATCAAGAAAGCCCTTAATAAGTTTAAATCATGATTGTCACAGGCTTCTGGGGAGCACTTTTATCAAAAGGTCAATGAACTTAGTTTTGTAAAGCAGGAATGTTGAGGGCAGATGTATATTTGTTTGAAGTGTTTGGCAAGATAGGAAGGTCTTGCTCAGGTGTAGCTCATCTAGTTTTGAGCCCTAACCTGAGATAGGCATGTGGATTTTAAAAGTGCAAAGTAAGGAAGGAGCTGTATTAAGTGCTCCTGGCTTCTGGCTATGGTTCACATCCTCTGTAGTATACTTATGTTTGAAATCAATATGCAAACAAACAAACAAATGGCAGTAACAATCCCCCCTCCCCGCCCCCACCTAATGCCTTAACAGAAACTTTTGAAAACAATATTTTATTAGTTTGCCTCATGAAATTTGAAGACTAGGCACTGTTTTAAGTTTGCTGTTGACTATTTTGTTAATGATACGTCTATTTGGAGTTTTGTGTATTGCCAGGATTGGAAAACTTTGTCTGGAATATGTCAGAGCCTTATAATAGGTAGATGTATATTTAGAACACAAATGCATGTCTTTGAGACATAACTAAGAGAACATATTTATGCTGCCCTATCCTTCATTTCCTTTTAGTTATAAAATGTTTCATTTGTTTATTATAGTGTTATAATAAATTGTGCCCATGCCCTGTCAAGACTATAAAATATTTGACACCAGGAAGTCTGTCTAGTTTGTCTTTGTATTCCTATCTTGCCAGCCCCTTCATCGTCACTGTGTCTAGCAGATTGGTACCTTGCTCATAGTCAGTGTCTGTTGAATGTCGATCCATCTGTCCTATGACCATCCATATCCCAACCTGACTGACTGACTGTTATGGGTGGCAGAGTAGCTTAAACAAAGGCATGCCACAAACAGCTAAATATGGATGCAGAATCCAAGAGCATCAAATGCAGAACATTTTTCAGATATTTATAGCCTCAAAGCAAAGTCAATTGGCTGAAAAAGCACAGCAGCCTAGCAAAAGGAAACGGGAGCGGCAAAGCCAGCCTCCCTGTCTGTGCTTTCTGGTAAACAATGAGAACATTAAAATTAACTACTTTACCATGAATGGATGGCGAGTGCAGGTCACTGGGAGCAACTGAAGATACCAGTCTCCAGTAGCACATGCATTGGAGCTTTACCCCCATCAGCACAACAGGTCTGCACGTGTATGTACAGATGTGTTCTCCGATAACTAGAGGGAAAATACAGTTACCACACTAAAGTGCTCACCAAGAAACCATAGTTTTGATTTTAATAGTATGAGCAGGACTATCTAACGTATTCACTTAATAGAATGAATAATATCAATATCATTGCTTACCATTAAGCTAGTATGTAGCTCATTATTTATTGATGACTGATAGGGATCTGCTGGAGATTTTCTAAAGGCTTGTACTATTTCAGCAAGCAGAAGAAGAGAGACTTAATCATACTGCATCGTATCCCGTATAATTCTAGAAATGTGACAATGAGAATTTGGCAGGAATTTCTCATGGACTAGATAGGAGTTGAGGGGGGAGGCAGAAGTTTTGCCTGTTTATAGTAAATAATTTTGCTTATGTTTCATGAATGAAGACAAAGGATGAGATATGTTTCATTGCATTTTTAGAGAATATGTCTGTCTTTGCTTAAAACATTGCAACCCGTTAACAAGTCCAGGAAGTTGTTTCATTTTGGTCCAGTATGAATTAGATGTGACCAACTCACTGGTTTTATACAGAATGTTCTCAACATAATTAACTTTGAATATTCTCAGTGAATCACTTATTCTTACATGTCTTAACTATGTACCCCCTGCATGACTTCTGTGTTGTATTAATGTGTGGATGAATGAATTTGTTCAACCAAGTTTTGTGTGCTGTAGCTAATTGATTGTTTGAATAAAATCACTGAATGTGTACCCAATACATCCCCAAACATGTTCATGTTACTTAAGTGTTCTAATTTCCTCAAATACTGTAAATTGAACTTTTATAATTATAAATATTTTACCAATTCTTGGGATTTTAAGTTTGAGTTCAATACTTAGGATGTGGTATTAGCTTTGAATGTTGACACATTAATTTACCATGATTTCCAAATAAATTTTATGTACATTAGGAGTAGAAAATTGTTCATTGAAGTAAGAGAGAATGATCAAGAATGCTTAGGCATATACTGTTTATGCTTCTCCCTTTTTTCCTTTGAGAGAAAACTTGTAAATCTCACTTAAATTGTATATTCTGTCTGGGGCACTTGGGTGGCTCAGTTGGTTGAGCGTCCAACTTTGGCTCAAGTCATGATCTCACAGTTTGTGGGTTTGAGCCCTGTGTTGGGCTCTGTGCTGACAGCTCAGAGCCTGGAGCCTGCTTCGGATTCTGTGTCTCCCTCTCTCTCTGCCCCTCCCCTGCTTGCATTCCATCACTCTTTCTCAGAAATAAACATTAAAAAAATTTAAAAAATAAAATAAATTGTATATTCTGTTAATATTTACAGACATGGACAATTTCCTTTATTGTAGCTTAGTACTTTTCTACTCTCTGTCATGTTGGTTTATTGCTATTTCATTTTCAAAGAATGACAGTATTTTTGAAGAATAGAACTATATACATTTATCATCTCTTTTCCATAACCATTTGGACTACAGTGTTTCAAAATTCACAAAATTTTTTTTTATTTTAGAAAATACGGTGTACATATAATGACATAAACCCCTTAATTGAGTCTGTAGCAGTATCCAGGAATCAGTCATGTTAATACCTCTGTTGTTAAGTAAGTAAAAATCCACACTAAGTATGGTATAAGACTATAAATAGTGTTATGTAGGGTGAAGGTCACATTTTACTGCTGAAGAAATTATGAAGAAAGCATTTTCAGAGCTTTTTGGATTTAGGAATTATGGGTATGGAGTTGAGGATATGTGTACATTTTCTGACAAATAATACAAAGTTCTAGAATGCACCTGTTTGGGAATAGTTCACTTATTTTTTTTTTTTTGGAGAATCGTTATAAGGATTGCCTTTATCTTTTCTACATCATAAAATTCAGCACATTTTACAAAATGATGTACAATTGTGTCTCATGTTGAATGAAATATATTGATTTGCTAAGAAAAAAAGGAATTCACATGACAGAGCAAGTTTTACTGAGATTCCTAAGGAAGTGGTGGCAAGGCAGTGGTTTCTAATGCTTTCTTTCATTAGAAAGAAGGATGAGGTAAGTTGAACCCGAGGATTTATGTAATTGTTCTTTGCAGTTGCTCTCTTCAGTAGCACAGAGTGATTTGATCACCTTTTAAAGTAGGTGAACCACAAAAAAAACATTCAACTAATGCCTGAGTTAATCCAGAAAAAATTTAGTTGTCTGTTCCCTGTCCCTCCCTATTGGAATAACTTTTAAGTAACTAGAGAGGTGTTTGGTCTTGTAAACCAGGAGGAGGAGTTGGAAGTGTGCTGAGGGCACTGCTGAAATTGCTTCACCTTGTGTTGGCAGAGGGATAATTGCTCTCTGATGTTTGTAAAGACACCTTTCTTCCCAAAGGCTATCAAGTGCTTCGCAAGACCTATAGGTAGAGAACGCTTTACAAATCTAATGTAGCTTATTTTCTAATGATAAGGTAGCCATCAAGAAATATCCACTATGAAGGTGGCAGAGGAAAAGATGTGCAGTTGGTAGTGTTAGTGAGTCTACTGTAAACAAAAATAAAAACTGAATCCTTGAAGGCATGACAGAACTTCCTTTGCTAGGTCGTGCTGCACAGCTTAGCATCTTCCTTATCTCTACAGCAGGGTTCCGATGTTAGGAGTCTGAGTTTTGCCTTCCCTGACCAAGTGTTGGTGACATTAATTAGTTGCCCAAGTCTCCTTTGCTCCTAAGAATCCAGTTTAGATCCTGATTGCATTCTTATTCCTCCATAATTTGTCTTCAACGTTGCTCACGTTCCCATCGTGTCATTTTCAGTAGGATTTCTAAAAGTCCCTCTTAACTGACTCCTGAGTCTAAAAAATTGGTAATACTTGCAGATACTGTTTGGGAGAGCAAACATTTACAAAGGAAAATGTTTAACATAAGGCAAGAGAACAAAATTCAAAAGAATAGTGTGGGAAGTTAAAAAGAAACTTGATAGTCCTAAATATTTTTCAAAACAATCCTTTAGGTTACCTCATTAAGGAAACTGGCTCAGGAAGTTTAGCTTATTCCCAAAATTGGAGACAAATTCCACAGTTTGTCAGGATTAGAACTCTAACCTCAGATTCCTCAGCCTCTTGTTTTAGCTTCTAGATCTTACTGCTTTCCCTTAGGGAGATGGCCTTTCAAAGCTGAAGGTCAGGAAAACTCGACAGTGAGAAATACCAGATTGTTAGTTTCACAGTCTTTAAGGGAAATGCTGGAAGTACCATTACCTAGGTAACAGAAAACAAAAATGGACAAAACATTCAGAAAGTAGGAGGATGAGAATAATCTCATAGTGATTGTTAGAGGTAGAGCAGAGGAATGTTTAGATATGTTTCATCTCTAAATTTTTTGTCCATAAATTCTTTAAACTTTTTTTTTTTAATTAGGCTCCATACATACCCAATGTGGGGCTTGAACTCACAATCCTAAGATCAAGAGTTGGATACTCTACTGGCTAAGCCAGCCAGGTGCCCCATCCATAAATTCTTTATTTTGCAGTTGCAAGTAATGTTTCAAGGAAATTTGCATGTTTCATTTATGATACTTAGAACCCTGGGTAATACCTAATAACTTTCTACCTTTTAATTTCTGACCTCTTTGATTCATATCATTAAAAATTTAATACCTTTTTTCTTATTATGAATATAATAGTGCTTAATGTAAAGAATTTGAGTTGTAGGAAAATGCAAAGAAAATTAAAGTTACCTGTAATTATACCTTTTAGAGATAACTGTTCTTTTAATATTCTGTTGTATTTTATCCCAGTCTTTTCTGTGTAAAAATGTACTTTTTAAAATATGTTTGGTATCATATTGCATATATATTTTTTTAATATTTATTTTTAAATATTTGTTTTGTTTTGAGAGAGAGAGAGAGAATGAGTGGGGGAAGAGCAGAGAGTGAGACACAGAAGGCTCCAGGCTCTGAGCTGTTAGCACAGAACTCAACACGGGCCTTGAACCCATAAACCACGAGATCATGACCTGAGCCAAAGTAGGATGCTTAACTGAGCCACCCAGGAGCCCCACATATATATTTTTTAGAGTTTATTTATTTATTTTGGGAGAGAGAGAACAAGCAGGGGAGGGGCAGAGAGAAAGGGAGAGAGAGAATCCCAAGCAGGCTCTGCACTGTCAGTGCAAAGCACCATGTGGACTTCGAACCCACTACCTGAGTCAAAATCAGGAGTCTCATGCTTAATCAATTGAGCCACCCAGGTGCCCCTCATGTCGCGTATATTGTAAATCTTGCCTCTTTTCTAACTGTGATTTCTTAGGTTTTTGAAAATGTTTAAAGTTTTTTCAAACATATTTTTGTTTTTAAATTTTATTTAATTTTTTTAATATTTACCTTAGAGAGAGAGAGAGAGAGAGAGAGAGAGAGAGAGAGCGCGCACAAGCAGGGGAGGGGGAGAGAGAGAGGGAGACACAGAATCCGAAGCAGGCTCCAGGCTCCAAGTTGTCAGCACAGAGCCAGACGCGGGGCTCGAACCCACGAACCATGAGATCATGACCTGAGCCAAAGTTGGCCGCTTAACCAACTGAGCCACCCAGGCTCCCCTGTTTTTAAATTTTATTTAAAAAATAAGTATAACAGGTGCCTGGGTGGCTCATTCGGTTAAGCGTCTGACATCAGCTCAGGTCATGATCTCACGGTTTGTGAGTTTGAGCCCCACATCAGGCTCTGTGCTGACAGCACAGAGCCCACTTCAGATCCTCTGTCTCCCTCTCTCTCTGCCCCTGTCCCACTTGCTCTCAAAAATAAACAAACATTAGGAAAAATAAAAAGGTATAACATTTCCTTCTTTCAATATTTGGAAGATATAAAAGGATATTCTGTGAGGTCTCTCTAACCCCTCCTCCCCACCCTTCACTTACCATCTGGCAGGCAATCATTGTTCGCACAATCAATAAATGTTTGAAATTCTTGTATATCCTTACATACCTATTCCCTGCACAGAGAAACAGATAAATAGGTATGTAGAAACTCTGCCAAGATTGGGGTCCAAAAAAATTTCGTTGACAAAAATGCAAGGTCATGTTTTTTTCCGAGGTTAATGAACGGACTGGACAAAGGAAGTTGGCTGGGAGTTCTGGGGTCTGGAGCCAGCTGTTAATTGCTTTATATTTGAATTGATATCATCATAGTTTTTACTGTGCGTATGCTTTCTTCTCCTTTTTTGACACAAATGATAACCCGTTAGAGGAATTTATCTGCACCTTGTATTATTCCTGTCTCACATTCCCTCTCTATACACACTTATCAATATATTTTTGATATTGTTTCCTGTCAGTGTATAAAGCAGCTCCTCATTCTTTTTGTGGCTGTGTAATGCCTGAATGAATCACAATTTATTTAACCAGTCCCTAGATTTGCTGGTACAAGTGATAGTGCAGGGAATAATCTTGAATATAAATCATTTTGCTTGTGTATGAATATTTTTTTTTTTTTAATTTTTTTTTTTCAACGTTTTTAATTTATTTTTGGGACAGAGAGAGACAGAGCATGAACGGGGGAGGGGCAGAGAGAGAGGGAGACACAGAATCAGAAACAGGCTCCAGGCTCTGAGCCATCAGCCCAGAGCCTGACGCGGGGCTCGAACTCACGGACCGCGAGATCGTGACCTGGCTGAAGTCGGACGCTTAACCGACTGCGCCACCCAGGCGCCCCGAGTATGAATATTTTTGTAAAAAAAATTAACAGAATCATTATCAAAGATATGTATACTTATAATTTTGAAAGATAATCCCAAATTGCTCTTCTTACAGGTTGTAACTATTTATATTTCACCAGCAGTGGATGAGAGTGCCCATCTCTCTACACGTAGGGAATTATCAAGAATTTTTGATTCTGACAATCTAAATGATAAAAATAGTTTAATTTTTTCTATCTCTTACATTGATTATCTCACAGAGGCATTTAAAAATATCCTTTTCTGTGCATTGTACATATCTTTTGCCCATTTTTACTGGTTATTGGGTCTTTTTCCTAGTGATTTGTAGGAACTCTTAAATAAGGAGGTTTTTATCTGTGATGAGTTGCCAATATTTTCATTTGTCTGCCCCCCCCCCCATGAGAAAATAATTTTTATGCATTTGAATGTATCAGTCTTTTCTTTTATGGCTTTGTGATTTTATGTTACAGTTAGTATGGCCTTTCCTAGTCTGAGGTTATAAAATAATTCTTCCACGATTTGTCCAGTACTTCTTTGCTTTCATTTTTTACATTTAAATCTTTGATCCATTTGGAATTCATTCTGCCATAAGGTATGAGATATAGATACAATTTCATTTTTAGAAAGATGGTTTTCCAGTTGTCCTAATACCATTTGTTCAATAATCCATCTTTTCTCCACTGATTTAAGATGATTTCTCTATCCTTCAGTAGATTGCCATTTGTATTTTGGTTTCTTTCAAGATTTTCTACTCTGTTCTATTGGTCTATCTATATTGATATGTCAGTATCATGCTGTTTTATTACTGAACCTTTATAATATGAAAATGTAATTGGTTAATGAGTCTAATTCAACATAACTTATTTAACTATTCTATTTTAGACATCAACAATTTCCCAAATTTTTGTATTAATAGTCTACTGATTGTTTTTGTGTACAAGTGCTAAAATTGAACTTCTCACTATTTCCTTGGGCTGAATTCCTAGAAGAGTATGTTTTTATTTTATTAAAAATTTTTAAAAATGTTTATTTTTGAGAGAGAGAGAGAGAGAGAGAGATCATGCATGGGGGAGGGGCAGAGAGAGAGAGAGAGAGAGAGACAGAATCTGAAGCAGGCTCCAGGCTCTGAACTGTCAGCACAGAGTCTAATGTGGGGCTCAAACCCATGAACCATGAGATCATGACCTGAGCCGAAGTCGGACACTTAACCCACTGAACCATCTGGGCGACCCCTAAAGAGTATGTTTTTAAAATCCTGAGAGGTTAGTGCCAAATTGGTGTGACCTTCCTAAAGGCAATTCCTACCACAAATGTATAAAATTATGGCTCATAATTTATTTTATTTTTTAAAATTTTTTTTCATATTTATTTGTTTTGAGAGAGAGAGAGAGCACACGCACAAGTAGAGGAGCGGCAGAGACAGAGAAAGAGAGAGAGAGAGAGAGAGAGAGAGAGAGAGAGAATCCCAAGCAGGCTCCAACGCTGTCAGTGCAGAGCCCAATATAGGGCTTGAACTTACAAACCATGAGATCATGACCTGAGCTGAAATCAGGAGCCCGGCGCTTAACCAGCTGAACCACCCAGATGCCCTTTGGCTCATCATTTAAATCCTACTTCTGTACTGCTACTTTCACCATATTGAAGTATTTTTACATAGATTTCATGTAGTGTCTTAAGCATTATTTAGCACATATTAAAAGTCCTGAGGGTTCTAATGCTAACAACACTGCCTTTCAAAAATAGAGTTGTTTTTCCAGTGGTATTCCTTTTCATTAATGGCGTATTTCCAAATGAAGGAGGGAAGGACATGAGTATAGAGTCAAAGCAGTTGGTCTGGTTAAGGGTCAAATCCATGACTGTGGCTTTATTTATACAATGTTATACTCTCCAGCTGAAATAACCTGAAGCTGGTATAGTTCATGTTAGAATTCACTCTTGGTGTGTACATTCTATAGGTTTGGACAAATGTATGACATGTATCCATTATTATAGTGTCACACAGAATATTTTCTTCCTCTTTTTTTTTAATATGTTTTTTTTTTCACCGTAATCTCTACATCCAACACAGGGCTTGAACTCACAACCCCAAGTTCAAGGGTTGCATGCTCTACCCACTGGGCCAGCCAGGTGCCCCTCATACAGAATATTTTTACTGCCCTTTATCCTCTGTGTTCTGTTTATTCATCTCTCCATGTCCCTTACCCCCTAACCTGTGGCAACCTGATGGCAATTGCTATTTTCACTGCCTCCATAGTTTTGCCTTTTTCAGAATTCTATATAGTTGGAATCATACTCAAATTCTTTTATCAGTTAGCTGTTTCGTTTAGCATATAATATATAACCATAAGCTTGCCTTACTAAATCAGAAAGGAGCAAATTTAGAAAGGAACAAAGTAATTGAACTTTTAACAATGGTATCGAGCAGTTCGAGAGTGAAATGTATCCAGTTAATATTGTGTACTTACAGGAAATTTTGTTTGAATTAGATTTGGACAGGATATAATATGTAAATATCTTGTGCTTATGATTCCCTTAGGCTTCGCTGTGCACAATTTTCTGTGTATTTGTAAGTTTCAAGATGACTCTGAGTGAGGAAACCCAAGGCCTTTCTAGTGCATGTTCCTGTTTTGAAATGGACTAGTTTTGTCCAGGTAGTTGGTGAGTAGTCTGTAGCAACAAAAAGATGGCCTGTACAGTAACCATTAATGAAAGACATGTTTCACTATCTAAGAAAAGACTCTACCTTCAGTATTTTCTGGTTTCATAAAGACTTGATAGTTTTCCTTTTTATAGAAATGAAGATTTATATGTTTATTTTTTAATCTAGCTTGATAACATGGTTAAGAAAGAATAGCATCATCTGTGGTGATTCCTACTGAAATAGGTAATCCAGAAGATTTGATATGGCTATATTTCTTGCTGTTTTGTTTTTGCTAAGTCATTCTTTAAAAAAAAATTTTTTTAATGTTTATTTTTGAAAATGAGAGAGAGACAGAGTACGAGTAGGGGAGGGGCAGAGAAAGAGGGAGACACAGAATCCAAAACAGGCTCCAGGCTCCAGGCTCCAGGCTCCAGGCTCCAGGCTCCAGGCTCCGAGCTGTCAGCACAAAGCCGGATGCTAGGCTTGAACTCACAAGCTGTGAGATCACCACCTTACCTGAAGTTGGACACTTAACCAACTGAGTCACCCAGGAGCCCCTGGAAGTCCTAAGTCATTCTTTTGCAAGTGCAAAGTAAATCAGTTTAAGTGGAAATTTTTAGTTATTTTCACTTTAGGTTGTGTCTTTGGTATACACCTTGATTGTGATGTCAGAGTGTCTCGTTGAAGAGGCGTTACTATGTTATATCTATTGGCTGACAATCTTTCTTTTCCTGTAGCTTAATTGGCAATCATGTTTCTTTTATGTAATCAGTAATGTTATTCCATTTAGTTGTAACCATATTGTATAAAATTATGTTTTTGCAAAATTGCTTTTTTACCCCTATAGTCTCAAATATCCTGTTTTTTTTTTTTCTTTCAACAAATTTATGAAACATGGTTAAGCTTTCTCCATTTTATTGGGGAAATAATCATGAAAAAGTTAATGCTTTAAATATTCTTCATGAAGTAAGATTAGAATCTGGGTAAGGTTGGAATCTGAGTTCCAATCCAGTACTTTTTTTTTTCTTTTTTCTTTTTTTTTTTTTGAAAGATTACCCTATCTTTATTATCTCCATTCATAGTTATTGTTTCCAATTTAATATGTTTGTATTAAAATGTATCACAAGCTGTTTAAAGTAGCATTTTAATGCTTTTCTAAATTGTTTTAGGATTTAGCAGTAGGTCTTCGCTTCTCTGCGTCTTTCAGAGCCATGTTGTTAAGAATGGATATCCAGGGGTGCCTGGATGGCTCAGTCAGTTGAGTGTCGGACTTCAGCTCAGGTCATGATCTCACAGTTTGTGAGCTCGAGTCCCATGCCAGGCTCTGCTGACAGCTCAGAGCCTGGAGTCTGCTTCGGATTCTGTGTCTCCCTCTTTCTCCGCTCCTCCCCTGCTCATGCTCGCTCGCTTGCTCTCTCTTGCTCTCTCTCTCTCTCGCTCTCTCTCAAAAATAAATAATAAAAAAAAAAATTTTTTTTAAATGGATATTGAGTTCTTCATCGGGGAACTGCAGGAATAAAAGTGAAAATGCTTGAATAACCAGTAGGTTCTTTTTTTGTGTTTGTGTGGTAAAATATATATACTAAATTTCATTTTAACCATTTATAAGCATACAGTTCAAATATAGTCATGGGGCACATGGCTGGGCTCAATCTGTGGAGCATGGGACTCTTGATCTTGGGGTTGTGAGTTTGAGCCCCATATTGGGTGTAGAGGTTACTTAAAAATAAAATCTTTAAAAAAATATGCAGTCACAGTGTTGTGTAACCCTCACCACTATCTGTATTCAAACTTTTTTCATTATCCCTAAGAAACACTCCAGACCCAGTAAACAATAACTGTCCCTTTTCCCCTCCCACTGGTTTCTGGTAATCTCTATTCTTCTTCCTGTCTCTATGAATTTGCCTATTGTAGGTAATACATATAGGTAGAATCACACAATATTTGTCCTTCTGTGTTGGACGTATTTCACAAAGTGCACGTATCGTCCTTGTAGCCTCTATCAAAATTTCATTATTTTTAATGGCCAAATAATATTCCCTTGTATGTATATACCACATTTTGTTTGTTCCTTCATCTGTTGATGGATACTGCGTTGTTTCCACTTCTTAGCTATTGTAAACAATGCTGCGGGGGCTCCTGGGTGGCTCAGTTGGTTAAGCATTCAACTTTGGCTCAGGTCATGATCTCACAGTCTGTGAGTTCGAGCCCCGTGTGGGGCTCTGTGTTGACAGTTCAGAGCCTGGAGCCTGCTTCGGATTCTATGTCTCCCTCTCTCTCTGCCCTTCCCCTGCTCGCACACTGTCTCTTTCTGTCTCAAAAATAAACATTAAAAAAAAAAAAAAAGGTTGCTGTGAACACTGGCATGCAAATATCTTATTGAGAACTCACTGTCAGTTCTTTGGGATACATACCTAGAAGTAGAATTGTTGGATTTTAAGGTTGTTCTGTTTAAATATTAAAATATATATAAGGTTGTTCTGTTTAAATATTAAAATATATATATTTTTATATATATTTATTGGAGTGGGGGGCGAGGAGGGGGTGCAGAGAGAAAGGAAGAAAGAGAATTTTAAGCAGACTCCACTCAGCACAGAGCCCGATGCGAGGCTCTGACATGAGCTGAAATCAAGGGTCCATCGCTTCGCCAACTGAGCCACCAGGCACCAGGTGGGAGTTCTCTTTAACCTTTTGAGAAACGGCCAAAGTTTTCCACATTATCTGTACCCTTTTACATTGCTGTCTGCAATGCCCAAGGGTTCCAATTCTCCACATCCTTGCCCACACTTACTTACTGTTGTTTTCCATTCTTTGTGATTTTAGCCATTCTACGAGGTGTGAAGTGGTATCTTGTTGTGATTTTGATTTGCATTTCCCTAATGATTTGTGGTGTTGGGCATCTTTTCATGTGTTTTTTGGCCATTTTTAATATTTTTTGGGAAAAATATCTTTTCAAATCCTTATTTTATATGTCATAATTATCCTATATATTAATCATAACTCTAGTAACAGTGACAATCATGAGCATGATTATAGCAACAACAATGATGACAAAGTGAAACATCCTGGGTGCTTATTATGAGCGAGGCACAGTTCTGGGTGCTTTATGCTTATGAATTTATTTACTCTTCATGGATACCCTATGAGGTAAATACTGTTACCCTAATTTTGTAGACGAGGAATCAGAGGCATAGCGATCTAAAGGAACTTGCTCATGGGACATAGCAAGTACGTTGCTGATGTGGGATTTGAATCCAGGCAGTTTGCTCTTGAGTTATGTTCTTGACTATTATATAATTTGGCTTCTCACCGATAAAAAATTCAAACTCTTAGGGACGCCTGGGTGGCTCAGTCCGTTAAGCGACCGACTCTAGCTCAGGTCATGATCTCACAGTTCATTGATTTGAGTCCCACGATGGGCTCTGCGCTGACAGCTCAGAGCCTGGAGCTTGTTTTGGATTCTGTGTCTCCCTCTTTCTCTCTCTGCCCCTCCCCAGCTTGTACTCTCTCTCTGTCTCTCTCTCAAAAATAAATAAACATGAAAAAAAAAAATTCAAACCCTTTTTATAAAAAGCATTTAGTGTGATGTTTGTTAATTTGAACCTTGAACCTGTAGTTTACCTATGTGTTTTATATAGCACCGTAACTATAAAATAATGACATTTGATCTGCTGGATATGCTTTGAGTGTCATGATGTTACTGAATATCTTTGTAGAGTTGTCCAAGTTTTATTAACTGTAGACAACATGAGAAAACTGTATGTGGGTGAGTAGTGTGATATTTCTATATTTAATAAAGATTAAGTCTGTTAGCTATCTAAAATTTATGCATTTTTAGCAGTAGTACAAAATAGGAAAATAGTTTTTTGTTTTTTAAATAAAAGCATGCCTTTCTAGACCTCTTATTTCTGTTGATGAAGCCACTGAGAATGCTGAAATTTAAGAGACCACACAATCTTAAGAGCCATGAGTTGTATTCACCTGGAGCATAGCTTTACTTATTCTAGGATTTACATTTCAAGTGGCTCTCCACTTTAATATCATTAATTCTAAAAAGGGGATCCACTTTCATAGAACCAGGTAAAGCCAAACATTGATCAGACCTTGGCCAAATAACAGACATTTTAGAATATTTATAGAATTCACATGTCCTTCTCTAAAAGCCAGGAACAGTGGCCTCTTGCTGGGTCTTACTTGCTTTCTCCTTAGTTAGTTCCTCTTAAACCTGGCTATCCTTGTGCTACATATGCTATCTATCCTAAGGTGTGTATTTCAAGGACTCAGAGACTTAAAGGATGATTCATATGCAGTAAAGTGTGTGAATCTGTTCTGAAATTTAACTTTTTTCCTACTAATAGATTGCAGTTCTTCAAAATCTGTGATTCCTTAAGTTATGTACAATGTAGCAAGGTGTAGTGAGGTATAGTCTTAAATTCTGATCAGTTCATACATCTTTAAAAAAATGAGTTAATACGATATATTTGACGTGCAATAAACTATACACATTTAAAATACACTTTGATAGGTTGAAATATGTTAATAACTGTGAAACCATCACCCCAATCAAGAAAATTTCTATTCCTCTTTTCCTCTAAAAAGTTTCCTTGCATCCCTTTGTAACCTGACTGCCCCATCCCTCCTACCATGTCACCGACAATCACTACTGTGCTTTTTGTCTTTAAAGATTAGTTTAGGTTTTTACGAATTTTGAATAAATGGAATCATACAGTATATACTTATTTCTAGTCTAGCTTCTTTCAGCACATTTTGGGATTCTTATTTAAAAAAATTTTTTTAATGTTTATTTTTGAGAGAGCGAGAGAGATAGATTGTGATCAGCGGAGGGGCAGAGAGAGAGAGAGGGAGACATAGAATCCAAAGCAGGCTCCAGGCCCCAGGCTCTGAGCTGTCAACAGAGAGCCTGATAATGGGGCTCGAAACCGCGAACTGTGGGATCATGACCTGCGCTGAAGTCCGACGCTCAGCTGACTGAGTCACCCAGGCGCTCCAGCACATTTTGAGATGTATCCATGTTATTTCATGTATCAGTGGTTAATTCCTTTGTATTCCTGAGCAGTATTGAATTCTGTTGGTTATTCCACAATTATTGATTAGTTCACTTTTGATGAACATTTGGGTTGTTGCCATGTTTTTGGCTATGACAAAACTTCTGAGACCATTTGTGTAAAAGTCTTTGTATAGATGTATGCGTTTATTTTTCTTGAGCAAGTATTAAAGAGTGGAATTACTGGGTCACATAGGTGTATGTTTAACATTTTAAGAAACTACTAAACTGTTTTCTTAAGTGCTTGTACAGTTCCAGTTTGCCTGCCTTACCATCACTCGGGATGGTCAGTCTTTGAGATTTTAGCTATTCTAAGAAATATGTAGTGATACCAATTGTGGTTTTAATTTGCATTTTTCCTGATGACTAATATGTTGAGCATCTTTTCATGTGCTTATCAGATGTTCTTCTATCTTTTTAGTGAAGTGTCAACTCTTTTGTCCATTTTAAAATTGGGTTTGTTTTAGGGCACTTGGGTGGCTCAGTTGGTTAAGTGTCTGACTTTGGCTCAGGTCATGATCTCGTGGTTTGTGAGTTCGAGCCCTGTGTTGGGCCCTGTACTGACAGCTCAGAGCCTGGAGCCTGCTCTGGATTCTGTCTGTCTCTCTCTCTCTCTCTCTCTCTCTCTCTCTCTCTCTGCCCCTCTCCTGCTCATGCTCTGTCCCTCTCTCAAAAATAAATAAACATTGAAAATTTTTTTAATTGGGTTTGTTTTATTGAGTTGTATGAATTCTTTTTTTTTTTAATGTTTATTTATTTTTGAGACAGAGAGAGACAGAGCATGAATGGGGGAGGGTCAGAGAGAGAGAGGGAGACACAGAATCTGAAGCAGGCTCCAGAGAGCCCAACGCAGGGCTTGAACTCATGAACCGTGAGATGGTGACCTGAGCTGAAGCCGGAGGTTCAGCCGACTGAGCCACCCAGGCGCCCCAAGTTGTATGAATTCTTAATATATTCTGCATGTAAAGCATTAATCAGGTATGTGATTTATTGTTGTTTATTCCCAGTCTGTGACTTCCCTTATCATACTCCTAACAGTGACTTCAAAGAATAGAAGTTCTTAATTTTGATGGTATTGATTTTTTTTCTTTTTCTTTTATGGGTTGTGCTTTGGGTATTTTATTTCAGAAATCTTTGAGGTGGCTGGCTGGCTCAGTTGGAAGAGCACGTGACTCTTGATCTCAGGGTCATGAGTTTGAGCACCATGTTAGATGTAGAGTTACTAAAAATCAGTAAATAAATAAATAAATTTAAAAAGAAAAAAGAAATCTTTGTCTAGCTCAAGATCACAAAGATTTTCTCCTATGTTTTCTTCTAAAAGTTTTATGGAGCTCCTGGGTGGCTCATTCGGTTAAGCCTTCGACTTCAGCTCAGGTCATGATCTCGTGGTTCATGAGTTCAAGCCCCACATCGGGTTCCATGCTGACAGCTCAGAGCCTGGAGCCTGCTTCAGATTCTGTGTCTCCTTCTCTCTCTGCCCCTCCCCCACTCATGCTCTGTCTCTCTCTGTCTCAAAAATAAACACTAAAAATAAATAAATAAACGTTTTATAATTTGAGGTCTGTGATTTGTTTTGATTTTATTTTTGTATGGTGCAAAATAAAGATTTTGCAAAAAATTAATGAAAAAAATGTGGATATCTAATTGTTCCAGCACTATTTGTTGAAGAGGCTATTCTTTCTGCACCCAAATGCCTTTGCCTCTTTGTTGAAAATCAAATATATGTGGGTCTATATCTGGACTCTATTATACTCATTTGTTCTGTTGTCTATGTTGAATCATAAGCATACTATTTTGATTACTATAGTTTTTGTTTTTTTTTTAAGAGTATTTTCAGAGAGAGCAAGTGCACAAGCAAGGGCTGGGGTGCAGAGAGAGGGGGAGAAAGAATCTTAAGCAGGCTCCACGCTATCAGTGCAGTCTGATGTGGGGCTTGAGTTCACCAATCATGTGATCACGACCTGAGCCAAATCAAGAGTTGGACACTTAACCGACTGAGCCACCTAGTGCGCTCATTACTATCGTTTTATAATAAATTTTGAGTGTAAATCCTCTTTGTTTTTCTTTTGTTTTTGCTTTTCTTTTTAAAAGTTATTTTGGCTAGTCTAGGTCATTTGCATGCTCATATAAATTTTACACTTAGCCTGTTGGAGGATTTTGATTGAGGTTGTGTTGAATCTGTAGATCACTTTGGGGGAAAATTAATATCTTGACAATATCAAGTCTTTCAGCTTAGGAACACACTACATCTCTCTTTGTATTTTGTCTTTAATTTCTCTTTACAGAGTTTTCAGTGTACAGGTCTTGCACATTTTTTGTTAAATTTACCCATAAGTATTTCATCATTTTGGTATTATAGATGGAGTGATTTAAACATTGTTTAATGCAATTATTTGTTGCTGGTATATAGAACTACAATAGATTTTTGCATTTCATCCTGTATTCTGCAGACTTGCTAAACTCATTTGTTATTTCTAGTGGATTTTTTTTGTAGACTAAGTATTCTATATAGAGAATCGTATATATTGGCTGCATATAAAGAAGTTTTACTTTTTTTCCAATGATGCCTTTTACTATTTTTTATTGCCTGATTACATTGACTAGAACTTCCAGGATAATGCTTAATAGAAGTGATAGGACAGACATCCTTCCTGATTTTAGGAGAAAAATTTTCAGTCTGTGATGTTAGCTTTAGGTTGTTTTGTTTTCCTGTAGATGCCCTTTACCAATTTGAAGACATTATTCATAGTTTCCTGAGAGGGTTTTTTGTTTGTTTGTTTGTTTGTTTGTTTTAATCAGGAATGGATGTTGAATTTTGTCAAAGCATTTTCTGCATTTTTTAAGATGATCATATGTTTTTTTTCTTTTTTAGTCTGTTGATATTAATTACATTGATTTTTGAGCCTTAAACCAACTTGCCATCTTGGAATAAACCATACTTGATCATGTGTTATTATCATTTTTATATATTGCTTGATTTGTTTGATTTGATTTGCTAAAATCATATTGAACAATTTTGCATCTACATTCAATGAAGAATATTGGTTTGTGGTTTTCTTTTGATATGCCCCTGACTGGTTTCAGAGTGTGCTGAAATCATAGTATGCATTGTAAGGTATTTCATTTTTAGTTTTTGTAAGAGTTTGTATGGAATTGATAATTCCTTGTACATTTGGTACAATTCATCAGAGAAGCCATGTGGACTTTTTTTTGTGGGAAAATTTTCACTTCAAGTCCAATTTCTTTTATAGATAAAAGGCCACTTATGTTACTCATTTCTTCTTGATGAGCTTTTATGGTTTGTGTCTTTGTAGGATTTTGTCAGTTTTGTCTCACTTGTCAAATATATCAGCATCAAATTGTTCATAGTATTTCCTTATTTTAATATCTGTAGAATCTCTAACAATGTTATCTCTCATACTCCTGATATTATAAATTTGTGTCTTCCCTATTTTATCCCCCATCAGTCTGGTTTAAGTTTATAAATTTTATTGATCTGAGAATTAGCTTTTGGTTTCATTGTCTTTTTAAATTTCTTTTCCTCTTTCTTTTTCTTTCTTTTCTTTCTTTCTTTCTTTCTTTCTTTCTTTCTTTCATATTTCACTGATTTCTGTTCCCTTTTTTTTTTTTTTTTTTAGAGTGAGAGTGCAAGCAGGGAGAGTGGCAGAGGGAGGGAGGGAGGGAGGGAGAGAGAGAGAGAGAGAGAGAGGGAGAGAATCTTAAGCAGGCTCCACACTCTGTATGGAGCCTGATGTGGGGCTCTATCCCACGACCCTGGGATCATGACCTGAGCTGAAATCAAGAGTTGAATGCTCAACCAACTGAGCCACCCAGGCACCCCCTGGGTCTTGATCTTTTATCTAGTCTTGCAACTGGGGTTTTTAGACTATTTATATTTAGTGTGATTAATTATTTATATTTAATGTGATTGCTTGGGTTTAAATCGAATGGATGAGTTTAAATCTATCCTACTATTTATTTTTTATTTGTCCTATCTGTTCTTTTCTCTTGTAACGCTTTTTGTATTGTGTGTTTTTTGTAATTCTTCCTTTTAGCTTTTTGTGTTTATTGATTACTTTATAGTATCCTTCTTTTAGCTTATAACAGTCTACCTTCAAGTATAGTGTAAGAGCCTTCTAACATTATACTCCCATTTCTCACTTTCTGGCCTTTGTGCTATTGTTGTCTTGCGTTTACTTCTAAAGTCCACAATAATACATTGTTTTGCTTTAAGTAGTCAGTTACCTTTCAAAGAGATTTAAATATGATAAAGTAATTTTAGTTGCTCCAGGCAGAAGGATGAATCTTGTCCTTATTAATCCATCTTGGCTGATAGCACATGTCCTTCTATATCTGGTTTGGGCCTGAATAACAGCACAGCGGGGGGCAAATCAGTAGTATTCTTTTTTTCCTGCAATTTCAAATCTGGTGTTTGCATATCCTCAGGGCTATATGATCTCAGAGCTAGTGGAAGTCTGGCAATTGGGATTCTTTAGTGCCTTTTACTTTAGATCTCCAAGGCGATCACCACGTCTCCTTCCTCTCACTCACATAGCTACCTAATTCAGTACAACTGAAACCTTCATGTGCTACTCTAAATTCCTTCAAATATACCGCAAACTGTTAATGGCATAGCCCTGACTACAAATTTCACAGCACATCTCTTCCGGTAAATGGTGGAGTGGAAGTTGGGAATGCTTATTTGACCTGAATAAATCACTGAAGCATTTTCTTCCCTTCTTTGAAGGTGCTGATTTTTGGCAAGCAAAGTAAATTTTTCTAGGTTTAGACTAAACTTCCTAAGCTTCTTATTAGCAAGCAATTAAGCTACTAAATCATGCTAACTATTAGGTTTAAAAACAGCAATTTTTGCTAACTACATAATGGGGAGCAAGGGTGTGGGGAGCTGGTGAAAGGGCTGCACTTAGCTCACAGAATACATGCTGTCACTGAGGCAGGGCAGGGACCTCTCTGCTTGTTGGTTCGCCTTAGATATTTTGACTGAAGAGAAAACAAATTGACTTAGGAACACATGTATGTTGACAGGCTGAACCTAAGGCAAAATTACTTATGGGCCCTATCCTAATGGTGGTTAGAGTTTAGTCAGGGAAGTCATTATTAATGAAACACAAAATAAATATAAAATTACAGTCTAACGAATACTGTATATGAAAGTACATAGTGTCTGTCCTAAGCGTGTGTAACTAAATGACCTAATGCAGTTTGGGAGAATAGAGAAGACTTTCTTGAGGAAGTAATTAAGATCTAAAGGGTAAATAGGAGTTAATTAGGTGAAGAGTGTCAGGAGTGGGTGAAATTCCAGATGGAGAAGATTGCATGTGCAAAGGTCCTGGTGTTAGCCTGGTGAGTTTGAGAAACTGAATAAAAACCAGAGTGGCTGGATCATAGTTAAGGGGCACATGGTATAAGTTGAGACTAAAGAAGTAGCCATGTGTCAAGGATTTGGGCCTGGAACATGATGTCTGGTGTATTTGCTTTAGGAAAAATCTCTCTGGCTACAGTGTATAGATTGGTATGCATCAGACACTAGTGAGAAGGTTATCGTACTTTGGGCAAGAGATAATGGTAATTTGGGCTACGGAGATGATGATGGAGGAGAGAGAAGTAAACAGACTTGGGAGATATGTAGGAGGTTAAAATGGTTAAGATTTGGTGAAGGATTAGCTATGGGATGCTCGGTAAGGGGAGAAATGGGGAGATGTGTGAAGGCTAACTTCTAGTTTAATGGGGTAGAAAGACTGGAGGGATGTTGGTACTATTTACTAAGATAGTTTGTGTCCCCCCCCCCCCCCCGTGAACTGGAAGCATTTTTCTTTCTGAGAAATGTGTGTTTTATTCAGGGATGTTTTCAAATCCTATTCATCCTTTATTAAAAAAAATTTTTTTTTTAACGTTTATTTATTTTTGAGAGACAGAGCACAAGTAGGGGAGGGGCAAAGAGAGGGAGACACAGAATCTGAAGCAGGCTCCAGCCTCTGAGCTGTCAGCACAGAGCAGAGAGCCCGATGCAGGGCTCGAACCCACGAACCGCGAGATCATGACCTGAGCCCAAGTTGGATGCTTAACTGGCTGAGTCACCCAGACGCCCCTCCTATTCATTCTTTAGGACCCTGCACAGATATGACTTCTTTCTTGAAGTCTTATCTGACATTTATTTATCTGCTTTTCCCTATAGCTAGAAATAAATTTTTGCCTTCTTTGAAATTCTGTTAAACTTTGTTTATATTTCTGTTATGAAACTTTTTATCATCTAACTCATATTCTACTTATTTGTGTATGTTTTACTTCCTCTATTATACTGAAAACTGTGTATTGAAAGGGAGCTTTGTTTATTTTGATAGTTTCACAACTAACAGTAACTGTTTCTTACATGAACACATACTATGGCCTTAGGAACCTGTGGATTCAGTGAAGGAGTATACTATTTCAGTAAGTTAAAACTCGTGTGTACATTAGAGTATCTACGTACAAGATGATACTACATCACTAGGATAATATAATGGTAGAAAGATCTTTCATGACTCCATTATTTCAATCATTAGCAATTATTAAGGGTGCCTGGGTGGCTCAGTCGGTTGAGTAGCTGACTGGCTCAGGTCATGATCTCACAGTTTATGAGTGTGAGCCCTGCTTCAGGCTCTGTGCTGACAGTTCAGAGCCTGGAGCCTGCTTCAGATTCTGTGTTTCCCTCTCTCTCTGCCCCTCTCCCACTTGTGCTGTCTCTCTCAAAAATAAATAAACATAAAAAAAAATTAGATCATTAACAATTATTAAGCTTTACTTTTTTTTTTTTTTACAACTACAGTAAATATGAATACTTTTTCTTAAGGTTTCTTAACAAAATATGTTAATTTTTATAATTATTGATTTAACTCATCAGTCTGCATTTGATGAGCTAAGCATAGGCTAATACAATGCCAGTGTTTGTATAGGACTTAATAATTGTTCAAAACATATTCACACATAATATGCCTCAATCTGATCTTGCAGCAGTCCTGTTAGAGGTAAGATAAGTATTATTCTCATTTTGCAGAGCCATGCCGTATATTAAAGTATACTTTTGAAGACCTTGGAATGAAACTATGTTGTGTTTTCAAAGATCAAACTACTCCTTTTTTACTTTCTTTAGTAGAGTTAATTGGAAATCTTTGAGAAATAAAGTAACTGATACTGCTTAAATCATAATCTGTGATGATTTGACCTGAGTAACTTTATGGGTCTCAATCAGGTTCAGTTTCTGAGGTGAACTGAACTGTAACCCATTCTGTTTAAGTATCGTATGATGTTTTCTTATGTTAGTTAAAAGAACCCTTAAATGTGTCTTCCAAATAATTAATAAACCTGCATTTTAAAACAGATTAACTTGTGTTTAAAAATAAAAAGAAAATATACCTTTAATGAAGGAAATATCAAAATCTTATAAATAAAGCCCAATTAAGATTTGGAATATGACAATATGATTCTTTCAAGTTCTTTTAATGTGTTATAGAGAATCAGCAGGATATAACCTCCTTTTCCTCAAGTTTTCACCAGTCATCTGTTTCATGATACATTTTCAAGTTTTTCCAAGTGAGTGTCGTAAGGCTTACTGGTCTCTAGTTCCTAAGACCTATCCCTAACTGCTTTTTGAAAATCAGTACAATATTTTCTTTTTTTTTTTTTAATTTTTTTTTTTAATGTTTATTTATTTTTGAGAGAGACAGAGACAGAATGCGAGTGGGTTAGGGGCAAGAGAGAGAGGGAGACACAGAATCCGAAGCAGGCTCCAGGCTCGGAGCTGCCAGCACAGAGCCCGATGCGGGGCTTGAACTCACGAGCTATGAGATCATGACCTGAGCCAAAGTCAGATGCTCAACCGACTGAGCCACCCAGGCGCCCCAATATTTTCTTTATATAATATTACCTTCCAAAGTTTTTAATACATTTTTAAATCTTTTTCCAATTTTCCCTTAATGTTCCTTTATAAAAAATGTATTCTGTTCACTAAAGGATTAAAAATTTATATTTGTGTAGCTCTTGTACATGTGTGATATACATTCCCTTCGTGTTCCTCATAACAATTGTGAAATAGATGGGGTTAAAGATGAGGAAGTTGAGGGGCGCCTGGGTGGCTCAGTCGGTTAAGCTTCCGACTTCGGCTCAGGTCATGATCTCGTGGTCCGTGAGTTCGAGCCCCGCGTTGGGCTCTGGGCTGATGGCTCAGAGCCTGGAGCCTGCTTCCGATTCTGTGTCTCCCTCTCTCTGCCCCTCCCCCATTCATGCTCTGTCTCTGTCTCAAAAATAAATAAATGTTAAAAAAAAAAAAAAGATGAGGAAATTGGGCCTAAAACAGGGTGTGACTTGCCCAAAGTTAGAGACCCCAATCCAGTGTTGGATCTACTTTCTAATAGAAATCAAGTAATTTTGCTTTCTCTTTGTCATTTGTTGTCATTACCCTCTTTCCCCCCAAACCCTAAACCTTTCTCTGCTTTGTTCATGTTTCTGAGTACATAGCTTAAAACAAACAAACAAGAACAAGTAAAACACCCAACCCTGCTCTTTTAGCATTAGCATTTTTCATTAGCCTTACCCTATTTTTGGTTTTAGTCTTCCTAATACTGTTTTTCATTTCTGGGTTTCTTTGGAAGCTTTTGGAGATAGATGGTCTTTAAAGGCTAAGGCTGGGGGCGCCTGGGTGGCTCAGTCTGTTAATTGTCTGTCTTAGGCTCACGTCAAGATCTAACGCTCCTGAGTTCGAGCTCTGCATCGGGCTCTGTGCTGACAGTGTGGAGCCTGCTTGGGATTCTCCCTCTCTCTCTGCTCCTTCTTCACTTGTGCTTTCTCTCTCTCAAAATAAAAATATAAACCTTAAGAAATAAATAAATAAAATCTAAGCCTGGCTCTAGGACTGCCTCATTTTTTTAATGGTATTCTGTCTTGAAAACAAAGGGCACTTCTTACAGGAGCATGGAATCTATGGGAAAATATCAATGACTAAATATACCAGTCTGATACTCATGAAATATACCAGTCTGATACTCATGAAATGTTGAACTGAATGGGTTTGGAATGTTAGGTGAAGTGTGAAAACGTTATTGTGCTTTATCAGCAATCCTATTTTTGTCTGGTATGAGAAAAAATAGATAAGTATGGAACTGTTCATTAGTTTTCTAAAAACCGACATCAGAGTTGAAAAAATTGAGTATTTTGGGAGGCGCATTAAGTCAAAAAGAAAATGATGCTGTCTGCTTTAACTATGCTTAAGTCAAAAATGGAGAAAATGAAATTGACATGGTCATTTACTTAAATAATATTTTCAGGTTCTCAGGAATGAAGACTGTAGTAGGAATGCAGTAAAAATGATTGGATGTCAAAAATGACCCGAGAAGTCATTTTTCTGTTTACATCCTAGCACGTCATCTTAATGTGTATCCAGGAGCAAAATGAATCAAAATGACTGATTCATGATGTGACTGTACTGTTTGTTAGAGGAAGGTATAGTTGTGGTGCATGAAAAACCGTTACTGGAGAACTAGGACTTTTGTAACCAGTGAAGTTTTATTTATTTTTTGGTATATCTTATATAAAATGATAGCTGAGATAGTGTAGTTTTTACATGAGGGAAGAATTAACGATACAGGTTTGTCAGATTTTATAGTCTGGTTATTCATCATAAAATGAATCTGTAATATTTATATTTCTTTGCTGACACATTACTCTAGACCCTTTAATTGCATAGTATTTAGAATTTATTTTTATTTTTAGATCTTAGTTGAGTTGACCAGGGGCTAGAGGTAATAAACCAAGTGTGGTATAGTCTGTGAATAGAGAATGCTAGAATTTTATAACATATAACATTGGTGCCAAATTTAACATGTGAACTAGTGCTATGAAAAATGAGTTTTTCAGATCATGTACACAAGAATGACCAGGAATGCTTTTTAAAATGCAGGTCACTGGACCCTTCCTACCTCCATCTTCCATCAAGCAGAATATGTTTTAACAATATATATTTCCCAAGTAATTTGTTGCACATTAAAATTTGGAGCCTTCCCCCCCCCCCCCCAGAAGATTCAATATGTTATACATATTGCTTTTCTGTTTAAAATGGTTAAATTAGGAGATCTTTGAGGTGGGAACAAGTATCTATTTTCAATTTAAGAACCAAATATACTGTATACCTTAAACTTATATAGTGATATATGTCAATTATTTCTCAGTAAGACTGGAAAAAATTTGATAATTTTTTCTCACCTAGGGGAGAAAAAGAATCAAATAGACTTTTTAGAGGTTTAAAACAAAACTAAAGTAAAATTTCAGTGTTAATTTCATTTATTGGTTTCTCCTGAGGATGCAACTTGGACTTCAACTTAAAAAAAAATTTTTTTTAACGTTTATTTATTTATTTTTGAGACAGAGAGAGACACAGCATGAATGGGGGAGGGTCAGAGAGAGAGGGAGACACAGAATCTGAAACAGGCTCCAGGCTCTGAGCTGTCAGCACAGAGCCCGACGCGGGGCTTGAACTCACGGACCGCGAGATCATGACCTGAGCTGAAGTCGGCCGCTTAACCGACTGAGCCACCCAGGCGCCCCTGGACTTCAACTTTTATGATTCAGGGCTTTGAATATCTGATACTTGTTTAAGCAAGGTAGAAAGTACTGTAAGTCTTCTAAAGACTACATTTCGATTTCTATTGGGCTGAAGAAATACAAATAAGCTGCACATTCAACTTGCTTTTGCTAATGTGCTCTCATTCCTAGTGTTCTTCCACCTCTCTGTTTTTCCAAAATTGGCCTTGATTTAAAATGTAAAAAGAGAAAGGAGGGGAAAAAAATACGAGATTTTTTCCTTTAGTGCTATATGAAATTTAGTATTGTGATATGTTTACCTATGTCATGATTTTCAATTCCCCTCCCCCCCAAGAAAATACCCAGAAATCCAGAAAAAAATGAAATTGGACCTGCTCAGGTTATACCCCATGGGTGCTCCTCAAGCACTTTCTGGGCACTCAAGGGCTTTGGGTATAAAATTTGAGAACCGTTGGAAGGAGAGGTAGTTAATATTTTTTAAATTACGAGTAGAGGAAAAGGAAAGTCTGAGTTACTGTCAAGGCTGTTCAATCCTCACAGCAGTGGTTCTTAAGCTGGGATAATTTTGCCCCTCCTCCCCGGGAAATTTGTCCATGTCTGGAGACGTTTTTGGTTGTCACATCAGGAGTGGAGGGACGGGAGCCCATAGTGTCTAGTGGGTGAGGTCAGAATATTGCTGCACATTCTACAGTGCCCAGTACAGCCTCTACAACAAATAACTGTCCTACCTAAAATGTCAGTAGTGCCTAGATTGAGAAGCTCTGCCTTAACCAAACAAGTTTTCTAAAATGTGATTTAGTTTATAGACCGTATTTTCTGCAAATAAGAGTTCAGTGGACAGGAGGTAGATGTTTTTGTAAATGAGTAGCTGGGTTGATTGTGATATTATTGTTAGGTTATTCTTTATTAGGGTGTTTATTTTGCAGATTCTTTGATCAAACAAGTTTTCTTTCAACAGTTTTGGCAAAATGTTGGGTAAGAAAATAGGTTATTTCTATTTTATGTATGATAGCTTATTAGATGTACGCAGCATAATACGACGATAGCCTCTTTTAGAACTGCCCTCTCCCCTTTGCGGAGTGGTTCTCTTTCATTTTATGACCAGCTTTGATCAGCTGATTTGACTTTTTCTTCTTAAGAAATTTGAATTACCTTTATTGAAGTGGGTTGACTTTTTTTGAAAGTGGAAGTATTTCTAGTCATGGAATCTCCTTCCTCCATAAACTCATTTCTATTCATGCAACATCATTTTAATTCAGTGTTAAGGAAGTGCTATAGAGAGAAGGAAAACCTGGAGTTTAGAATGTTATGTTTTAGTCTTTGAGAAGTTATCGCCTGCCTTCATAGAAATATCCTGGGGGAATATATGCCCAAATGTTAATTAGAAAAAGTATGTTAAGTTCTGATCACCCCAAATGCATCCTTCAGCCTTCTTTCCTCTTTACTGGGTATGTAACATTTTAGCCAAGTCCTGTGGCATTATGCATTTATGTGTGCCACATTTCAGATTAGTTTTGCTTTTTATCAAGGGAAATTTAAATGATTAGTGAAGATTGTTGGAACTGTATTCTTTTTTTTTTTTTAATTTTTTTTTTCAACGTTTTTTATTTATTTTTGGGACAGAGAGAGACAGAGCATGAACGGGGGAGGGGCAGAGAGAGAGGGAGACACAGAATCGGAAACAGGCTTCAGGCTCCGAGCCATTGGCCCAGAGCCTGACGCGGGGCTCGAACTCACGGACTGCGAGATCGTGACCTGGCTGAAGTTGGACGCTTAACCGACTGCGCCACCCAGGCGCCCCTGGAACTGTATTCTTACTACCTTATCTAAAAGTTTTCCCTAGGGGTTCCCCCCCCCCCCCCCCCCCGCCATAAGGCATTCAGATGATGTCTCTTCATAAGCAATGTAGAAAATATACTTATTAACTTGGGTCATTTAGGAATCTAATAACTAGGAAGGGGTTTTTCATAAATCTTGTAGAAAATTCAGTACCCCAATGCTTTCGATGGATGAAGAAAACAACAGCCAGCTGTTATTGCAATTTCACCCAGTTTTATGCTCACAGTGGTTAACACAGGTTTTACCTTATTTTCTTTCCTGGCGTTGAAGTGGTAGAAAATGATTTTGTTAAGTAGAAATAGAAGGTATTTGAAAACAATAATTTTACTTGCAGTACAATGCATTATCATGCTTTTGATGTTACATTTGCTAGGTCGGTATATATAGGAGATTACTTTTGAGCTCATACTGTGTGGAAAGTGCCACCTGTGTCTGGTTACCACGATTTGTATGTTCCCAAAGAACTGTTTATATTATGATAGCCCACTTTTCAACTTATTGCTCTCTCTTTGGTTATTCCTATGGTATTACCCTGATGAACTCAATCCTTTGTCTTTAGAAATAAAATATAACTTTGGAGGACAAAACTAGAAGTGTGATTTTTTAAAAACTCTGTTCTATTTGAGCAAAGTAGTACAAAATTAGATGGTCAGTTATTGTCTTACAGATTGAATACTAAGAATACTTCTTATGGAAGCAGAAATGTTTAAGTTACTTTAAATAGTAAAATAAAATATAGTAAAATATACGTAACATAAAATTAGTCATTTTAACCGTTTTAGATGTACAGTTCAGTGTCATTACGTACATTCACGTAATTGTACAACAATCACCAGCATACACCACAGAACCTTTCCATCTTCTTAAAATGAAACCTTGTATCATTAAACAATAATTTCCTATCCTTTCTGGCAACCACAATTCTACTTTCTGTGCTTACGAATTTGAGTGTTCTAGGTACCTCTTATCAATGGAATCATACAGTATTTGTCCTTCTGTGGACTGACTTATTTCACTTAGCATAATGCCTTCAAGGTTCATCCTCATTGTAGCATGTGTCAGTGTCCCTCCTTTTTTTTTTTCTTCATTTATTGAGAGTGAGCGATGGAGGGAGAGAGAGGGAGGGAGGGAGGGAGGGAGAGAGAGAGAGAGAGAGAGAGAGAGAGAGAGAATGAATGAATGAATACCAAGCAGGCTCCATACTGTCAGTGCACAGCCTGACGCAGGGCTCAAATTCACAAACTGTGAGATCATGACTGAGCTGAGATCAAGAGTTGGATGTTTAACCGACTGAGCCACCCAAGCGTCCCTGGGTGGCTTTTAAAAACTGGATAATATTCCCATGTATGTATAGACCACATTTGTTTATCCAGTCATCTGCCAGTGGACACTTGGCTTGCTTCCACATTTTGACTGTTGTGAATCATGCTGCTGTGAACATTGGTGTTCACATATCTATTGGAGTCCTAGCGTTCGGTTCATTTGGGTCTCTACCCGGAAGTGGAATTGCTGGATCGTATATGAATTCTGTGTTTAATTTCTTGAGGAACCTCCATATTGTTTTCCACAGTGGCTGCACCACTTGACATTCTCACCAGCAGTACACGGGAGTTCTGATTCTCTACAACTTTGCCCACATTTATTACCTCTGTTCTTTTGATAATCGCCTTCTATTGAGTGTGAAGTGTAACTCATTGTGGTTTTAATACCACAAGGTTTTTGGTTCTTGGTTCTTCATGACATAATGAAAAATGTCTCTGCAAGTATCTCATTTTGTTTTGTTTTTGAGGTTAAGAACTTAAACTATTTTTCACAAGAATATATATAAACTCTTCCATATTCTGATAATGTATGTGATATTTTAACCAGCTTAAAATTGGATTGCCCTAGGTTTCCTGCTCTCTCATACTTAGTAGCTAGGACTGGTGAACAGATGCAGAACAAACAACTGAAGAATCTGTTCTGTGCTTCGGTGGTTATTTTCCAATTCCTCCTCCTCACACTCTCCCAGCATACGTAGATCCCCATCCTCTTCACTTGGGGGTATCGTCTTACTCACTGTGATTCTAATTCTATTATCAAATGATTTTTCTCACATCTCTCCCACCCCTCGTGCAAAGTTTTCCTGTGACTAGTCATTCTTTGCAAACATCCCATGAGTTTAAGTTCTTTGGAACTATATCGTCTTGTGAGTTGGAGCCACAGAGATACTGGATAGGGTCAAGCGTAATCTCCCTACCACAGCAAAAATGTAACAACATATTTAGCATTTTCTATTATAGTAGTTTGCTATTAAAAACTATATAAGAAAAGTACTCTAGCACTAGATTGGAAAGTAGGGATGCTACATTTTAGACTGACAGTTTGAAGAATTAAAGAAGGTAGTCCTAAAAAAAAAAAAAAGATTTTACGTAATCTCTACCTCCAACATGGGACTGGCACCCACAACCTTGAGATTAAGAGTTGCACGCTCCACTAACTGAGCCAACCAGGCCCCCCAAGAAGGTATTCTTGAACAGGAGAGATTTCATTGTTCATAAATTTTATGGTGTGGTAAGAGAAATTGTACTGCTGATACAGTAGTACATTTTTTATCCAGTTGGCGGATACTTGAACACCTACTAAAGGAGCGGGGCTTGGTGCTAGGTACTGTAGGGGATGCAGATAATTATAACAACTAGTATTTTGTTGTGCATACTGGGTGCAAGATACTTTTTTAGAAATTTGGAATTTATAACTCATACTGTTTTTTAAAGTTTTACTTATTTTGAGAGAGAGCATGAGTGAGGAGGGAGAGGGAGAGAGAGAGAGAATCCAAGCAGGCTCTGTACTGTCAGTGTGGATGGAGCCTGATGCGCGGGGCTCATACCCATGAACCGTGAGATCGTGACCGGAGCCCAAATCAAGAGTCAGATGCTCAACCGACTGGGCGAATAACTTGTGTAATTTTTACAACAACCATATGCTGTTACCGTCGTTTTGCAGATGAGAAAGCTGAGGCATAGGGAAGGTAAGTACCTTTGTCAAGGTCACAAAGCAAATGATGGAGGTTGGAAAGGAATCCAGGTAGTATGGCTCCAGACCCTATGCTCTTCATCTGTACTCTATACTAGAAAGTGGAAGACATGGTTTCTGCTCTCAAATAACCTGAGAGCCTAGTTGAGGTGACAAGTCTCAACCTCATGCAGATATATATACATACATATATATATTTTTTTCTTTCAAGGTTGTAGACTGTAAACAGATGCTGTAAGTAGGCAGTTGGGTGCAATTTAGTCGAGCAGAGAGGCACGGCAGTGCAGAGTCAGGGTTCTGGATTGCAGCAGTAATGTGTGGTAGCGTCGAGCAGCCGGACTGGGCTGTGCACTGTGCATATGCACTCTGTATGAGTAGGAGTGGAGGAAACACCATTCTTTGAGGCACGATGTTTTCATTTTAAAAGAATTTAGCCGTGTACGTGTAGCTATGTTGAATTGTTTATTAAATTTCTCTCATTTGTTTTTGGTTTATTTAAGTAAAAATGTAGGAAAGCTTTAAACGTAAGTATATTTTATAACCTAGCTGCCTTTTTAAGGGATTTCTACTTACATTACCCCTTGAAAGTTGTCCTTCTTTGTAATCCATGGGAGATAATGGGAAATGGAAGAGAAGAAGGGAGCAGCTGCATTCATTCAATCCCCATAAATGACTTTTGTTAACGTTTTAATGCTTCAGGTCTGTGCTCAGAAACTGTGTGTCATGCATTACACAGCATGCTGTCATGGTGCCGTCTGCTTCCTCATGACCGTCTGAGTAAAACTGACTCAGTGGTTCAATGGAGGCCCGGCCTTCAGTACAAGGGAAGCAAACATCCACTGGAAGCAGCTCGAAGATTAGCAGTGTTTTTCATTCTTTGGTCTTCACTTTATAGCTTCTTTTCCCCTCGGTCAGATTGTGACCCACAGATTGTAGGTTGAGGCCACTACTCTTTGATTAATTTTATTAATTTCAGAATATGTCACAGATAGGAGGGTATAGTGATTTGAAGATAGAGACTTACCAAAGGTTATTCGTGTTTTAAAAGCAGCTTCATTCTAACAATCACTTTTATCCAGTACTTGATGTCAGTATATTTAAGTATGTTTAAGGTCAGTGTTTTCTTTTGGCTTTGAATTATTCTTAAATTTTAGTGAGATATATAGCCTCTTAAAAATTAGGCAGCATGAAAAAAATGGAAGTATTTGAAAGCACAAAGAAGTGGTAGTCCCCCTATTTTCTGTGAGAATAACAAGAACAGCATTAACGTTTCCATCCCCTAAACAGTAAAAATGATATAGCATTCTTTTGTGTCATTGATGGCACTTCTGTGATTTTTTAAATTTCAAGGATAGATTACTTGGGAAGTACCCATCTCTTTGGAATTTATGTTGAAATACGTACATGATAGAAATGAAACTTAAGACTTAAAGAGGAAATGAGATGAACGTTGTATTTTGTAACCTTGTGACTTTTAGGTTGGAAATACAGTGGTCATCTTTGTACAAAAGGCCTTTAGTATGCTTCCCCCCTGCCCCCTCAATACTTACTGTAGAATCTAGACGTTTCATGCTTGTGCTCCCCTAGCCCATAGATACATTTTCTCCTTCAATCTCTGATCAAGACAGCTGTATACAATTTCAGTTGAATTCTAGAAGTTTGCGGGCCACCTGGCTGGCTCAATCAGTAGAGCATGAGACTCTTGATTTTGGGGTCGTAAGCTCGAGCCCCATGTTGGGGATAGAGTTTACTTAACAAGAAAATACAGAAGTTTGCAATGAATGACTCGTGGAATAGAGGGCTAGATAGAGAGCAGAGCCTCTACCCTACTCATTAAAGCATAGAAAACATTAAGAGTGGCTCCATTACTAAAACTATGAAAAACCAGGGGTAAAAATGCCTGTTTTCTTTGGAAGACGTTTCATTTTGTGAACAAAATTGAAAGGGATTTAGAGATAGTTTAGTTTAGTTCCTTCATTTTTACATGAGATTTATCATTCGGGCCTTCTCACCCTGATGAAGTGTTCTTCCTATAACACTACCTAGGTATTTATAATATCTCTTCAGTGATCTAAAGAATTTCCTTCCCTTTGAAAAACCTCAGGATTCCAAAAATTGATCTGTATAGAAAATGCTTATTGTATTATAAACAAATGGAATACCTATCAATTTTTGTTCTTTGAAGTCAGACACACTAGAGTTCCAACCCTGGTTCTTCAGTCTATTAACGGAATAACAAGTTTTTTAATCTCCCTATCTCAGTTTCCTGGTCTGTGATATGGAAATAATAATAGAAATCTATCTGGGAGGGGCACCTGCGTGGCTCAGTTAGTTAGGTGTCTAACTTCCACTCAGGTCATGATCTCATGGTTCCTGAGTTTGAGCCCCATGTTGGGCTCACTGCTATCAGCACAGAGCCCACTTTGGATCCTCTGTCTCCCTCTCTCTCTGCCCCCCCCCCAAAAAAAAACTAAATAAACATTTAGGAAAAAAAAACCAAAACAGAAATCTACCCAATAGTTTGTTGTGAGGATTATGTTACTTAGTATCTCAAACTGGTAACATTATAATACTAAGAGAATCATTTTATGTCATTTGGAATGTAATGCTCTATTCCTTTTTTGTTTTTGTTTTTGTTTTTGTTTGTATGTCTTTTTTGTTAAATAGCTTTATTGAGATGTAATTTACTTTCTATAAAATTAGCTTGTAATTATACAATTCATTGATTTTTAGTAAATTTATAGAATTGTGCTGCTATTCAGTCCAATTTTAGAACATTTCCCACCTACCCCCAAAAGTTCCCTTGTATCTGTTTGCAGTTAATTCCTGCTCCCATTTCTGTACAACCTTTGATCCACTTTCTGACTGTCTGAATGTGCATTTTCTAGACATTTTATTTAAATAGAATCATATAATATGTGGTTGGTTTCTGTCACTATAATGTTTTCAGAGTTCATCCATGGCCTTGAATCCGTACCTCTTTTTTTTTTTTTTTTAAGAGAGAGTGCGCGAGGTGGGCAGAGGGACAGAGGGAGAGAGAATTCCAAGCAGGCTCCATGCTCAGCATGGAGCCCAGGCCGGGTTTGATCCCACGACCCCTGGGATCATGACCTGAGCTGAAATCAAGAGCTGGTTGCTCAACTGACTGACCCACGTAGGCACCCTTGTGATCCATTTTTAATGAAATTTTTGTGTGTAGTACGAGAAAAATCTACATTCTTTTTTTTGGATATCCAATTATCCTGTCACCATTTGTTAAAAGAAAACCCTTTTTTTTTTTTTTAATTTTTTTTTAATGTTTATTTATTTCTGAGACAGAGACAGAGCATGAGTGGGGGAGGGGCAGAGGGAGAGAGGGAGACACAGAATCTGAAGCAGGCTCCAGGCTCCGAGCTGTCAGCACAGAGCCCGACGTGGGGCTCGAACTCACAAACCGTGAGATCATGACCTGAGCCGAAGTCGGTCGCTCAACCTACTGAGCCACCCAGGCACCCCATGAGAAAAACCTTTTTTAACCAAACGGTCTTGGCGTCTTTGTTGAAAACAATTGACCATTAAGTAAGACTATTTGTGAATTTTTGATAGGTTGTATGCATATTGAAACATGTTTTTTTCCCCCTTTTGTACCAGCACAGTATGTTGTAATAATTAAATTTTTAAAAGTTTTATTTACTTTTGAGAGAGAGAAAAAACGAACAAGTGGGGGAGGGGCAGAGGGAGAGAGACAGAGGGTCCGAAGCAGGCTCTGCACTGTCAGTAGCAAGCCTGACACAGGGCTCGAACTCTTGAACCGTGACATCATGACCTGAGCCAAAGTCGGACACTCAACTGACTGAATCACCCAGGTGCCCCGGTAGTAATTTAAATAAAATATCAAGACTTACCTAGAGAGATTTGTATTTTAGAATTAACATAAGTGCCAATATTACAGTCCTTCACTTTTTATAGGATATGGACATTTGCATAATTGTAGAAGGAAAATCTTCATTTCAAATATAGAACAGGTCTTTTCCATATTATATCCAAATTCAGGAGAGTGGTTGGTAAAACAAGTACAGCACATTTTCAATTACAGCTCATGTTAAACATGATTTATAAAAAAAAACCTTTACATCTTTGTTCTGTTGTCATTTTGGCCTTCTGGTATTGACTTCTACCCAAATTTCAAATGCAAGTAATATGTGATTGATAATTGGCAGATCATACAACTTTCAGAGGACGAAAGTCCAAAGAAAAATGCTTAATTTTCTGTTTTATGCTAAGTTGCTTTTAAATATTCCCCTGGGTACCGCCTATTTTGGTGTGTGAAAGAATATTTTTTCCCCTAAAAACATCCTATGTAACTTTAACCATATCATCTCTGTGTGAGAGAATTTATTCTTAATTTTTGTATATTTTGTATAAGTCAAATATTGAATACTATCTTGACTGTAATATTACCAATTTGAATAGTTTATCATATGGGAAATACCAAAAAGCTGTATGTCAGATCCAGTATATTTGATTTGGTTCCAGTCTTGGGATGTTACCTTTGGAGGCTAAAGATTTTTTTCTTTACTTTATTGGCCAGATATAATCAAATATTAATCTCGGTCTTCTGACTTTGCTTTTTTTGTCACACATTTCTTCTTTCCTTCCTCCTTTCCTTCCTTCCTTACACTTAAAAAATACTCGTAATTTGGTTTGTTAGGTTATTAGATGAATTTGTATAATCTACAGATAATATGAATGTAACCCATTAAGTGGCAAGACTGTTTTAACAGCAAACGTTTTTGGATGGGAATATTCAAATTCATTTTCTTGCCCTCTTAGAAACTATATACCATGCTGAATTTAACATTATCTTTATAATTATTGGGGGGTGGTGGTGGTGGTGGTTTTCCAGAAACACGGTATTAAGCTGAACATTTTATATCAGTTATCTTATTTCCTCATCAGCTCACAAATTAGATAATAGGATCTTTAGACTAAGGATTAGGCAAGTTGTCCCTAGGGAAGTAAAATAATTTTAATCTGCTCAGTGTCACAAGAATTGTGAATGGCAGAATGCTACTGTAAATTTTGGGCAGTCTAACCACATAGCTTGAACTCTTAATCACTAGGCTGCATTACCCTGGCGTCTTTATAAAAATCAACTATCGCAGGCTGCTAGAATGCCCTCGGTGGGTTTTGACATTGTAAGACTGTCCATCTCTATTTTAAAATATTGATTTGGCTGTTCTTTTTCTGAGTCTTTATATCTGCTCTTCTAATTATTCTTTCCTCATTTTGAGGTTTAAAAAAAAAAAAAATAACCCACTGAACTCACTACTGTGGCTGGATCAAGGACTCAGAAACAAGCCTTCCTGGAACCTGGTTCGCAACCCCATGGAGCCCACCACACCAGCCCTGGACCATCTACATGAGGACTTGTAGGAGTTAAAGAAACACACCTCTGTCTTGGTTAAGCCATCTTAGGCCTCTGTGTTAACAGCCAAATTTTATATTCTACCTAATTTAGAACAATCTACTGGGTCAGGTCTTGTCTCTCTCTCTCTCTCTCTCTCTCTCTCTTTCTTTCTTTCTTTCTTTCTTTCTTTCTTTCTTTCTTTCTTTCTTTCTTTCTTTCTTTGTTTCTTTTGAGAGCGTGAACTTGGGCAGGGAAGGAACAGAGGGAGAGGGAGAGAGAGAATCTCAAACAGGCTCCACACCCAGCTCAGAGCCTGATGTGTGGCTCAATCTCAAGACTATGAGATCATGACCTGAGCCAGAATCAAGAGTTAGACGCTTAACCAACTGAGCCATCCAAACACCCCTCCACTGGGTTATTTTATTTTATTTTATTTTTATTTTATTTTTTAAATTTTATTTTATTTTTTAATGTTTGTTTTTGAGACAGAGCATGAAAGAGGGGCAGAGAGACAGAGAGAGAATCTCAAGCAGGCTCCACACTGTCAGCACAGAGCATGATGTGGGGCTTGAACTAATGAACTGTGAGATCATGACCTGAACTGAAATCAAGAGTCAGATGCTTAACTGACTGAGCCACCCAAGCACCCCTCCGACTGGGTCATTTTAAACAACTGGATGCCACCTATGAATGTTTGCATCTAAATTCTGAATGTTTGCCAAAGTGATTTAATAAAAATCTGCGCAGGGCAAAAACCCCCAAACTTACTACTATCACCATAGCATCCCTGTTTTCGTCCCTGTTCTTATTTCTTTATAATCTTCTATAGGCTTGAAGATTAGAAACACAAGCTTGTTAGTGTTTCTAACAGGAAAGTAAATAGGTCATGAGTGATGATAACGTAAATTATTGTATAATTTACCTTCAGATATGCACATTGTTACTGTTTTAAGATGTCATATAGAACACTTAAGATTTTTTCCAGAAGGATCAAAGACTTTATTACTGTATTTAAATTGTATCTTATATTTTTGTTTTTTGTTCTATTTATCTTAGTGCTATGACAGGATTAAAAAAAAAATTTTTAACATTTATTTTTGAGAGACAGAGCGTGAGTGGGGGAGGGGCAGGGAGAGAGAGAAGGACACAGAATCTGAAACAGACTCCAGGCTTTGAGTCCAACACGGGGCCTCTGTCAGCACAGAGCCCAACACGGGGCTCGAACTCACACGGCGAGATCATGACCTGAGCTGAAGTCAGGCACTTAACCGACTAAGCCACCCAAGCATCCCTAATTTTTGTAGATTTATTCATTTCAAGTTACATGAGATGTTTGTAAACAAGCAAAGTTTGTTTATTGGAATTGTTAATTCTAGAAATAAATGAACAGCAGGTACTTTGTAGTCACAGTTAAATCTACAAATATTTATTTTTTGCTATGTGCAGTGTGTTGGGTGGGATACAAATACATATTAAGTATGGCTTATGCCGTCAAAAGGAAATAGAATACAAGCATTTGAAAAGTAAATAATTTCCAATTGAATGGATACACAAGAAACTGCTGATGACCATTAGCTCTGGCAAATAGAACTAAGGTCTGGATGTAAGAGAATATAGCTTTTTGTATTCTGAAATTTTTGCAGTGAGCTTGTTTCACAGTATAAATAAATGCTTTAAAAATAACAATAACTTTAAGCGACAATTCAATACCGTGGTAGAAGCAGTTTCCCAATGATGAACTGATGCATGATACTTGTTTAAAGTGGGGGAGAAATCTCTCGGGGTGGTTAGCTTGTAGATAGAATTTGAATAGCAGGATGGATTTTATTTGAGGTTTGGAGGATGAGTGGTATAACGTTGTGATTTGTACATCTTTTATGTTGCTTTCATTCACCTTTTGCAATTTGGAAATTTAAATGATCCCTTTACAAGAGTTTGATTGGGGCAGGGAAGTGAAACCCATGAGATAAATAAGGGTAAGTAAGGATGAGTTTGGTGTGTTAGAGCTCAGTGTATTGTCTACTGTCATCCTTCCTTTACTGCACCCCTTCTCTTCCTCTCCTTACTTCAGCCCAGCAGTAAACTTGCCTGAGGATTAGCCCAGGTGGACCTAAACGTGAAAGTGAACACCTTTACCTGCCTTTCCGTGATTATCAGCCGTAAGTAAACCCAGCAACTCTATGGACAGCGGGACACACTCGAATGTCGCATGTGTGAGAGATTCTTTTCTTAGTCTCAAAAAAGCGTGACCAGAAAATGCTTCCTATTGCTTTGTTTTGTTTTAATGGGGTGGCAGATGTTAGTGGGAGGGGTAGTGATTTGAGTTTTGTAACTTACTGTCTAACAAAACTTTGAAAATTTGTCTTATGTGGAATTAGGCACTTTAGTATGTTAGAGTTTCCATAAAAATTCTGTGTGGGGCTCTTGCCCTGCCATGAAAGTCTGTTCATAGGACTCATGTGAAAGAGAAAGTAGGAGGAAGGAATTCCCCCTGAGGTTTAGATAAGTCATCCCAGTTTGGAAATCCAAGGAGAGCCCGGGTTCTGTCTGAGTCTGGCAAAAGCTCTTATCTTGCTTACTTTACTCAGCATCTAAAGGGTACTCTATTTTCAGATAATTATGTTATTTATCAGTGATTGTCAGATCAGGGAGAGGTATGACAGGATCATGTGGTGGGATTTGTTCTAAATAGCTATCTTGATCCTCAAGATGCTGATGCTTGTCGGGAAAGGGAAAAGGTTGAGACAGATGTTCATGAGAAACAATGTGAGGCATTTAATAATTGAGAGATTTCTTAATTCTTTATCTATTGCTGTATAACAGACCCCCCCCCCCAAAAAAAACTTAGCAGTTTAAAACAACAGTGATCATTTATTACCTCCCACAGGTTTGTGGGCCAGAAATTCAGGAGCCAGTTAGCAGGGCTATCCTGACTCACTGTGTCATGATGACATTGTAGACAAGATGTTGGCCTGGCTGTAGTCATCTGAAGGCTCATTTGGGGCAGGAAGATGGCTCACTCATAGGGCTGTTCTTAGGAGACTTTACTTCTTCCCTGATTATTGGCAGGAAGCCTTAGTCCCTACCCGTGTGCATCTTTCTGTAAGCTGTTTGAGTGTTCTCAGGTTGTGGCTGCTAGTTTACCCTATATTGAAAAATCCAAAAGAGGGAGCAAGCATGAAGCTACAGTGCCCTTTATGACCTCGACTTTGAAATCATATACTGTCACTTAGGCCTTATTTTTTTCCATAGAAGGAGGTCACTAAGTCAACTCTCCCTTGAGGGGAGGGGACTTAGACTTCATGTTTCAATGGGAGGAACACTAAAGAGTTTGTGGACATATTTAAAACCTAACACAGGGGATATAAAAGCAAATTGATTTCTTTTTTCTAATAATTGGCATTAAAAAATATTTTGAGTCTTCCATAGCAAGGTATTATGGATATGTGTAGGTCAAAGACCCTGCCTTTTGGAATTTTATAGCCCTGGTTGAGAAAGTTAGGCATATATGTAAACAGCAAGAAACCAAGATAAAATATGATATGTTTCCAGAGTACTTGGGTATTGCTTTTTCAAATTAATTTTGCCTTATTATTGTTCCAATTTATTAACCTTAATTGAAGAGTGTTAAAAATCTTGCCTTTTCATTAAAAAAAAAAAAGGAAACCAAAAAACTGCCATTTTTTGAGTATGTATTAGCTGAACTCCTTGGAGTAAACTCAGAAATTCTGTAATTTAACTACTTAATTTACCAGTTATAACAAATGTATAAAGCATAGAAGAGAAAGCGCATTTTGAATATACCTTATGAAATCTTTGAGTCTCAGGAGAAATAGCTGTTGTTCCTTTAATGATCCTAGTTAGCTAATTGCCAATATAAAAGAAATACAGATACCAGATGAAGCTTCTGAATACAGAGTTAATTACCCAGACTGCCAGTTTATAGATCTTTACATAATAACTACAGTCCTTTTTGTGGCTTTCTATTTAATTAAGCATTTCCTCCCAGTAAAATGGTTTCTGTTTAAACGGAGAGGCAGTATAGTGTAGCAGAAAGATTGTGGGTTTGGGATTTGACAACTTTGGGCTCGAATCTTTGCTTTGTTATATATTACCTATGTGACCTTGGACCAGTATTCAATCTTTGCATCTGCTTTCCTCATTTATAAGAATAATATCTATCTCTGGGCTGTAAAGATTCAGTGGAAGTCACGTGAAAGCTTGCCCAGTGTTTCTTAGATACACAGTAAATCTTAGTTACCTTAATTTTACTCCTTTCCCGTAAAGAATGAAAAGATAAGGCAGTGAAAGGTTTCCTTGAGGAGATACATTTAAACTAAGACCTAGTGATCCAGCCCTATCCAGGCAGTGGAAATATCGTGCAAACCCATAGGTGAAGACAAGCTTGACAGTTTAAAGAAGGAATCAAAGCTTTGTGCCTGCGCATAGTGGGAATGAGACTGCAGAGGCTGAGAGGAGCCAGATCTCAAGGCCCTTTGAGGTTGTGGCAGAATGTTTTTGTATATAATTCTGAGTTTAGTGGAAACCATTGGAGAGTTTAAATCTTGTAGGGCCATGACAATGACTTCCCAAATTTTGAGACAGCAGGCTGCATTTAATCCCAGAGAAGGGGATGATTTTTCTTTTGTTATTCAGAACCTGAGAATCTAATGTTTGTACTTGGTTTCTTTTTCTTTTTTTTTTTTGTTTTTTTTTTACTTGGTTTCAAGATTTTTTTTTCTTTTTTCAAAATCCAGTGAATAAACTTTTTTAGAGGAGATCTGTGTAGAGCTACGATCCTTTCTCAGTAAGAACTTTCAAATAACTACAGGGGTGGAGGCAGTTCTGCTTGTCCTCTGAGAATTAACAGTTCTTTCCCCCTCTGTTCTTCTTTCTTCCAGTTACTGCTACGGAAGTTAGGGATTGAGCATTTGAAGTGAGTTCTGCTGTCTCCCTCTGTTGTTTTACTATGGGGATTTTATTGTTGGCAAGCAGATTTTCTGGAATACTTTTAAGGTACTTACACTCCGACCCCCTTTTTTCCTCTTCATACTATAGCAACATTCTATTTCTGTGCATCTATCATCTGGAGTATGTAGTAGGGAATTATATGGGGGAATAGTTTTTTGACCTCTTAACTTTTAAGTGACTTTAAAAGTATGGGAATTTTATTTCACAGAATAAAAAGCCTCATACTGACAAGGAGGAGCTTTTTGGAAGAGTCAGCCTTAGATGTTGACTGACACTTTAAAATAGTCATCTATTTTGACTTTCAGAATAGTCAACAGCAGAGTTAGGGATTTTGTGAAATGATTTGTGGCCAAAAAATCATGCCTGTGACTTGGATGATTTGATTAAACCAATACTGAATAATGACTTTTTAAACTACATAAAAATACATAATTTGTCTAGAGTAAGTACCATTTTTATTCACCATTTCTGCTCATGTGGATTGCCAAAGACCCTGTGGAGACAGAGATGCTCTCACTTCTCTTCCACTCTGCACTTTCCAGAAGCACTCAGGACAGGAGGCCGGATGTGTTTTCCTACTTTCTGTTAGTTATGGAGAAGGAAGTGGATAAAGATGATTAATATATATTCTTTTTTAATGTTTATTTTTGAGAGGGACAGAGCATAAGCAGTGGAGGGGCAGAAAGAGGGGGCAGAGGACCGAGGCAGGCTCTGAGCTGTCAGCACAGAACCCAATGTGGGGCTCAAACTCACGAACCACGAGATCATGACCTGAGCCAAAGTCAGTTGCTTAGCCAACTGAGCCACCCAGGTGCTCCAAGATGACTAATATTTAATGAATTCTTAGTGTGTTAGATAGTGTATATTAGGTACCTTATTATTTCATTGAATCCTTATAAATGTATTTTTTTTTTGAGAGAGAGAGAGAGTGTGCAAGTGAGCAAAAAACAGGGGGGGTGGGGAGAGAGGGAGAGAGGGAGGATGGGAGAGAGAGAGAGAGAGGGAATGAGAATCCCACGAGGGACAGAGAGAAGCAGGGCTCACCCTAATTGGGGCTTGTGTTCACCGAAGCAGGGCTCTGGGCTTGAACTCACGAACCATGAGATCGTGACCTGAGCTGAAGTCAGATGTTTAACTGACTGAGCCACCCAGGCATCCTGAATCCTTATAAACATTTTAAACATTAAAAAAAAAAAAAGTTTAGTTATTTTGAGAGAGAGACAGAACGCGCACGCACAGGAGTGCATGAGCCAGGGAAGGGGCAGAGAGAGGCGAGAGAGAATCCCGAGCAGGTTCTACGCTGTCAGCACAGAGCCCCCCACTTGGGGGCTCAATCCCAGGAACCATGAGATCATGACCTGATCTCATGAGCTGATATCAAGAGTCAGATGTTTAACTGACTTGAGCCACTGAGGCTCACCTATAAACATTTTTATAACACAGGTGATACTCTCTAGAAACTGAGGTTTAAAGAATTTAAGTAACTTGCCCATAGCCACACATCTCTTAAATAGTACAGTCAAGAATTGAACCCAGGTCTAATTCTGAAGCCATGTATGTCCTACTTTCCTTCTTTTCCCTTCCCTTTCTTTCCCTTCCCCTTTTCCTTTTTCCTTCCCCTGCCTTTCCTCCTCTGTCCTTCTTCTTTGTTTTCTTCCCCTTTATTTCCTCTTTCCTTCTCTTCTGTTTCATTTCCTTCTGTTCCCATCCTTAAAAAATATTATTACAGAAGCAGTCCAAGTACACTGTTGAAAATTATATACACTTTATATTTTATTTAAATATTAAGCAAAAGTTAATTCCTACCACTTAGAGCTTGCCTTTGTATGAAAACTTAATGCTAACTTGCTTTTTTTCCCGACCGACTCCCTCTACAGTTCAATAAAATTTCATCTCGTCTCATGAGCCAGTTCGTCCCAGAGTTTTCTTTGCAACTGATTTGTCCAAACCAGTATCGGACTAGTATCACACATTTCATTTACTTGTTATGTCCTTTAAGTAAGTTACCAAATGAAGTCCTAGGGGAACAAAGTCATTGGCAACACTCAACTGAGAGAAAATTTACTTATTGACTGGTTAATCTAAATTTCTGTCACTCTTCTATTTTTCACAAATTTCCCACATGAATGACAAAGTTAAAATTAAGTTTAAATATTTTTAGATATGTCAGTTAAGTATTTTAACTATTGTAAGAATAGAAAAATGGTGATTGATGTCTGCATTTGACTGCACGGGGAGAAATCTGTTTGGAATCTGAAGATCTTTTGACCACCAAAGGGGAGAATAGGAATTGATAATCATTCTTTTTTTTTTTTTTTTTTAATGTTTATTTTTGAGAGGAGAGAGAGAGAGAAACAGAGTGCCAGCTGGGGAGGGGCAGAGGGGGGGGGGACACAGAGAATCTGAAGCAGGCTTCAGGCTCTGAGCTGGCAGCTCAGGAATTTAGTTTTCTTTTTCGAACTATCCAATGGAAAATACTTGTGTTCCACAGATAAAAGGTATTACATAATCTTAAAATTATAAATAAATCAGCCAAACAGTGTTGTTATATTTCTAATAGGCTCTGAGCTGACAGCGGGGCTCGAACCCACGCGGGGCTTGAACCCACGAACCGCGAGATCATGACCTTGGCCGAAGTTGGACGCTTAACTGACTGAGCCACCCGGGTGCCCCGGGAATTAATAATCATTCTATAGTCGTTTGCTAATTCCCTTCAAGTTCCCTGATATTGTCAGATGAGAGATAAAATATACTCTTGTACATTGCTACCAGAATGGTGGTTCTTCTATGCCTCATTTGGATATTTCTCAATGTAGAAGTCTTTTACAAAATACTTTGTAGAATAGGGTCACAAATTAGAACTGATTTTAATGCATCATAGATGTCATTGTGCTGGTCTTCTTTTTTAGAGTGGGTAGTGGTTGTAAGATTGTACCCAAGAGCCATATAACCTTGAGCAAGTTGCATGACCTTTTTATTTCTTAGCTTCATCTTTAAAATGGGGTGGAAATGACCTCTTTCCTTTGATTCTGAGCTGTAAGCAAAATTTTTCCCACATTCCAGGTGCCTTGAAATTAGGATGTATTTTTGTGACTGCTGTGTCTTACTGTCAGCTAGATTATAATGGAGATGAAATTAAATGAAAATCTTTTCTTGATACTTTCTGATAAGATCATAGCATCTAGCCACCCTCATGGATTTGATGATAGTACTTACCTCAAAGAGCTCTTTCAAGGATCAAATTAGTTAATACATGTAAAGTACTTAGAACCTGATACCTAGTAAATGCTGTATAGGTGTAAGCTATTTTTAATATCTATTAGAAATATAACAACAGTGTTTGGCTGATTTATTTATAATTTTAAGATTATGTAATACCTTTTATCTGTGGAACACCAGTATTTTCCATTGGATATTTTATTTATTTATTTATTTATTTATCCATTTCCTTGAGCTGGATATTTTTTTTTAAATTTTTTTTGTTTTATTTTTTCTTTTCTTTTTATTTTTTTAATATATGAAATTTATTGTCAAATTGGTTTCCATACATCCATTGGATATTTTGAAATAGAAAACTAAATTCCTTGGTGTTATACATGTATAATAGATACAAAGGAGAGAAGATTACTGGGCAAAAGAGGTAAATGAAAGTGACAAAAGTTATATATAATAAGCAGAAGACTTTATGATTCATACTTCATACAAGAAATGAAAGTTTTGGCTATTTTTCTTTTTTTTTAGTGTTTATTTATATTTGAGGGAGGGAGGGAGGGAGAGAGAGAGAGAGAGAGAATGCTTGTGAGCAGGGGAGGGACAGAGAGAAAAAGAGAGAATCTTAAGCAAGCTCCTTGCTGTCAGCTGAGAGCCCGACTGTGCTCAAACTCACAGTGAGATCTTGACCTGAGCTGAAATCAAGGGTCAGATGCTTAATTGACTGAGCCACCCAGTCTCCCCCAAGCTGTTTCTTTTTCTGATTTTGATATTAGGGAATAGATTTTAAGAAAATATCTGATGGATTCTTACATTCTGGAAGTTTGTCAATCTTTAGTGGTACAAATTTTCTATTAAGATTTCTTTCTCTTTCTGATGGGAATAAGGGAACTTTTTTCCTTAGAGGACCGTGTTTGTGAAAAATTGAGCGTTAAAATTTTTGTTCTGATTGTGATTTTTAGATGATCCAAACTAAATCTAATAGAGTGTTACTATTATTAGTCATTATCTGATTATCTCTTTAAGCTTTTTTTTACTGGCCCCTTTCCTGATACATGTATTGCTTCTGACTTAAAAATAGAAATCTAAAAATAGAAAAACAAGAGCTTTTGAATTTTTAGAAGTAACACTTTACCATCATTCCTTTCTTCAGTCTAATGATCAATTTGATACACAGTTATAGAAAAAATATTCTTTGGTTTTTTATTAAGTAGGAAAGTTGCCTGTGATAGGGGAAAAATACAGAGAAGTTATTATTTTGGTTTGGTTTGTACTATACTATTCACAGAATCATGTGAGCTGCATGTCATAATTGTCATTACAAAGTTACCAATTCTCATAAGTTTTTTAAATTTATTTTTTTTAAGTTTATTTATTTATTTTTTTAGCAATCTCTACATCCAGCTTGGGGCTTGAACTCACAACCCCGAGATGAAGAGTTGAATTCTCTTCTGACTGAACCAGCCAGGCATCCCGGTTTTTGTTTTTTGTTTTTGGTTTTTTTAATGTGGATTTATTTTCAGAGTGATTTTCTTTGGGTAAATTAAAGTAGTAGCAAAATAGTCTAGATGCCTTATTATCTTTTATGGGAATGAAATATATAGAGATTTGGGTGTTCATGGTCAAACAGTAGAAGAGTACCTTGACTGAGCTCCTCGGTGTCAAAGCCTGAGCACTTTATATGCGCACATATATTTACTTTGCTGTACATAACATATTTTTTAAGTATCCTGTGTGTAAAGGTGGTATTTTTACCTCCATTTTACAGTGCTGACAGAAGTTAAGGAGCTTGTCACCTTATTAGTAAATGTCAGGATTTGAACCCAGTTCTGCATTATCCTAAAACCTCTGAAAGCTGATTGAAGTTTAAAACTCAAATAGCTGCAGCCTCTCTTCAGACTAGATCAGTGCTGCTTAGCCTTTTCTTCATTGACTTCCTCATTCCCTGCCACCCCTACTCCCTAGTCACCCCTTTAAAATTTTTTTGTTGTTAAGGTTTATAGAAAAATTATGCAGAAAGTACGGAGAGTTCTCATTTACCCCCACCCCCAAAACCTGTACAATTTCTTATCATTAGTATGGTACGTTTGTTACCGTTGATGAGCCAATATTGATACATTATCATTAACTCAAATTTACGTTAGGTTTCGCTTGTACAGTTTTGTGGGTTTTGAAAGATGCCTCGTGTCATGTATCCACCATTATACTGTTATACAGAATAGCTTTACTACCCTAAAAATGCTCACTGGTCAACCTCTTTTCCCTCCTCCCAACCCCTCTCTCCATGATTGATGGCAATTATTGACCTTTTTACTGCCTCTAAAGTTTTGCCTTTTTCAGAATACTGTATGGTTGAAATCAAACATATGTAGCTTTTTCAGACTGGCTTCTTTCACTTACAAAATATGCATGTAGGGTTCCTCCGTGTCTTTTAGTGGCTTGGTAGCTCACTTCTTTTTGTGGCTGAATAACACTCCACTGTATGGATGTAACCCCGTTGTTTATATGTTTACCTATCAAAAAACATCTTATTTGCATCAAATTTTTAGCAGTTATTGTTTGTCTGAGCTTTTCGTATGTTGGACTGGAAAAGCAAAGTCTCAAGAAGCCTTGCAGATCCCATTCTGAAATTTTAATGTCATAGATATAATGTGCATTTGTTTATGTGCTGTGGCCCTGTGGAGGGCCATCAACTATTTTAATAGCTAAACATTTTTTGTCTTTCAAGAAGCATCCTTAAGGTGATCTTATGGACCACTGTGACTGTAGTTCAGCCGTTGTGCCAGTATTTCAGGTAGCAGCAAAGAGGAAGAGGGAAGGGCCATCTTTCACTTTAGTCAATTACAAAAAAGCAACCTCCCTAGGAAGTCCCACACAACACTTCCACTTAGTCGCATGAGCCAGAACTCAGATACATGGTCACATCTAGCTATAATGGAAACTGGGGAACTAACCTAGGTGTATTGAAGCCCCACATAAAATTGGAGTTCCATTATTTAAAAATTTTTAATTTTTTAAAAAAATTTTTGTTTATTTTTGAGAGAGACAGAGACAGAATGTGAGTGGGTTAGGGGCAGAGAGAGAGGGAGACACAGAAGCCGAAGCAAGCTCCAGGCTCTGAGCTGACAGCACAGAGCCTGATGTGGGGCTCGAACTTACAAGCCGTGAGATCATGACCTGAGCCGAAGTCGGACGCTCAACTGACTGAGCCACTCAGGCGCCCCTGAATTCTTTCTTATTTGAGGGTAGTTGACACACAATGGTTACATTGGTTTCAGGTATACAACATAGTAATTCAACATGTTTATGGGATCCCATTATTTTTTTAACTTTTTTTAAAAAAAAAATCGTTAATGTTTGTTTATTCTTGAGAGAGAGAGAGAGAGAGAGAGAGAGAGAGAGAGAGAGAGAGAATGTGAGTGGGGGAGGGGCAGAGTGAGAGAGGGAGGTGCAGAATCTGAAGCAGGCTTTGAGATGTCAGCACAGAGCCTGATGCGGGCTTTAACTCAAGAACCATGGGATCACGACCTGAACCAAAGTGGGCTGCTTAACCGACTAAGCCACCCAGGCATCCCAATGGGGTCCCATTATTAAGGAGGGAAGGGAGAGTGCATATCGTGTAGGAAAGTAGCATTCTCTACCATAGTGAGAAAGAGTAGTTTTTGTTTCCACTGAGATGTAGTAGGTAACTCTGAAAATTTAGTTGACTATTTCCACTATGCAGTTAATTTTAGTCATCTTTCTGATGAATTCCTTATTGGAAAGAACATGGACAGTTGCATGGACTTATATTGAGAGGACTTTAAAAGATACTTCTGGGAAATAAGACAAATCATACTTTGATTTTTCACTATAGAGAAGACTTAATTTTACTCCTCACTCTCAAGTCCTGGAGTCCTCATGGGGTTCTGAAATTATCCTTTGCAAATTGACATAGGTGTAGCCCTGCAAGCTTTATTTAGCTTTTTAATGCTTACCAGTTCTACTCAGATTGCATTCTTTGTTTTCTGATGTTCAAAAAGAAAATGAGAGAAAACTTGGCATATAAAAATTATTCTATGAGACACTCAAAAAATATTAGGTAGGCCCATTTTTGCCTGTAATCATGTTGTTTTCAAAGCTGTTGCAAGTTTTATAGCCAAGATGCCTGGGAAACATGTTTCTGTCTCATTCTATTATTCTTAGATGATTGAGCTGGAAATGTTTATGCAGTTTTTATAATGGTGACTTATTGGCTGAGTATGTGTGCCTGCTGCTGTCTTTGGCATTTGAATAATGAATTAACTTGTAGGTGGCCATGGGAAGGGAATGTTATGAATGGATTTTGCCTACGCTTTTTTGGTAGCAAATTATACTTGCTACAAGGTTGCTGTGCCATACCTTTATTTCTTCAGCTATTATAAAGCTATTAATTTTCACAGTGATGGATGGCAGTAACCTTTCCCACATCAAACTAGTCTCAGCATGGTGTCTGTCAGGCTAATCTGTGGGTAGAGATGTCTATATAAAGGCTTGGTAAGAATGCCAAAGTTATTTAATAGCATAAAATGCTTCCTTTTAGCAGTAGCCTTTGGCTGTTTCCAACTGGTTTAAGATTGGTTCATCAATTTCATGCAACTTGGATTATTTATAAAGTTGCAAATTACAGCCGTAATCTTCCTTTAAATTGGTTATGCAAAAGTAGGTATTTATGGCAAATAATTCAAATTATTTTATTTTGACTTTTATATTAGGATTAGATATTTTAATTGTCTTCATTTTTACCTTCCATTTGACTCTCCTTACCTTAGTTTATATGAGCAGTAAAATGGGTAAGTACATATGAACAAACCATTAAAATATATATGAACACACAGACTCTTAACAAATAAATGAGATTATACAAGGCAATATGTTCTTTCTCTGGTGGCCTGAGAGGCAGTAATAGAACTAGGTTGTATGCCTGTGTACCAGAGAGCTCACCTTACTGAGCGACTTTACTCCTGAAGTAATATGGATTTCATTTTTCAGCCTTATCACAAAATGATGAGTTGTTTGTTTATGATAATCATCTACACTGAAGTAACTGATTTTTCTAGTGTTCTTTTTTTTTCCACTCATTTTTTTAAAGTTTTAAAGTTTATGTTGAGAGACAGAGCATGAGCAGGCAAGAGGCAGGGAAAGAGGGAGAGAGAGAATCCCAAGCAGTCTCTGTTTTGTTAGTATACAGCCCAGTGCGGGGCTCGATCCCACAAACCTGGGCCAAAATCAAGAGTTGGATGTTTAACCAGATGCTTAACCAACTGAGCCACCCAAGCACCCCCCCTTTTTTTTTCTTAACTCATTTTTTAAAAAGTGGTATAAAACCTAGAGTGAGGGATTAGAGAAAAGAAGTGGCAGAAAAAGGTAAGCCTGAGTAAACTGCTTTGACTTTTAATTTTGACCCTTCAAGGACACATTTCCTATATACACCTTAAATTGTCTGAAGGAAAGCCATTTAGTTACTTTCTCTTAAGTGGTGAATTTTAACACAATAATGTTATTAAAAACATAATCCACAGGTTTAATGTGGTTCCTCTGTTTCATTGTTTACTGTTAACTAGTGTAGAGTTTAGAAATATGGAGAGTTAGTTGTTCCTGGCCACCTAAAGCTTACATGAATATCACCATGTAAATACATGGGTTTATTTAGGTAATCTTGGAGATTGCCTTTGTAATTCTGAAAATTTCATCTTCTTTTACTGTAATTTTCCACCTACCTTCTCTTTCTCTGATCTGGAAAAAAAGAAAAAGCAATCCTCAACTACTGTGACAGGTTCTTCCTCTCTCTCTTTCTACCCCCCTCCTCTTTTTTTTTTTGCCTTCCCTTCCTTCCTTCTTTCAAGTATAGATGATTAAAAGTATTTTATTAAGGAGGATTATGCCATGTGAATAATCTAAACCAGTGTAAAAAATGTCCTTGTTGAGCTGGATTATTCTAAGACCTAAGCCATCTCTAAACTATTCATTAATTTACGTGCTGGGTACATAAGGAGCCTTTCAGAGGTTTCTTATGATAATAAGATAGGAAGAGTTTATGTTCTTAGATATTTTTTAAGTGTTTGCTATATATAAGGGAACATACTAGGTACTTGTAGGAGTTTTAACCTCTTAAAGAACTTGCCAAAATCCAATTAAGTAAAACATGTGCTGTAACATTGTTTTTTGTTTTTTGTTTTTTTTGTGCCTGGTTGTTATACACATTGTCAATATAAGAAATTCTAAAATTGTTATGGTTTTAACTCATTTTTTTTTTCCTTCACCTCTCTATTCCTATCACTGCCTCTTCAACCATGGCAGCCTCTCCTTTTGCTCATCATCTCTTAATTATCTGTTTGCTTTATAGTGTTTGTGGTCTTTGGCTTTTCTCATACTTTACTGCAGTCATTAATTTACCTTTTGCCAAACTTTTTGTGTATGCAGTTGGAGATTCCATGTTCTGTCTGTGAACCACATCGGAACAATGTAATAGTCACTTTATTTTATTTTTTTAAGTTTATTTATTTTGAGAGAGAGAAAGCAATCAGAGGAGGGCAGAGAGAGAGGGAAAGAGAGAGAATCCCAAGCAGGCTCTGTGAGGTCCATGCAGAACCCAACATGGGGCTCAAACTCACAAACCATGAGATCATGACCTGAGCTGAAATCTAGAGTCAGATGCTTAACTGACTGAACCCCCCCAGGCTCCCTTGTAATAGTTACTTTAAAAAGGATGCTTTTCTTTCTTTGTCTGGAATGAAAACTGTGTTTGACTCAGATACTTTCCCATCACCTTTCCTTCCACCACCTTCCTAAATGAAAGGCAGATTTGATCAAACAGTGCAGTCTGAATGATTTTCTGTTGCACTTAGAATAAATTACATTTAGCATGCAAATAAGATCACTCTGTTATGTAATTATCTCTTGTCTGACCATTGGTTATCCTCCCCCATTAGCTAATGGAAACAGACTAGGAATGGCTGTTACTGGACTGGATTTGGAAACTACCACAATGCCAAATGTATAAGCATTGTGAGTTAATCTTTTGTGTTGGTTTCTGCTTTAGATGGCTCAACTTGTAATTTTCCCATTTGTAAAAGTATTGTCCTATCTTAGGACAATAATTTAGTATTGTCCCATTTTAGTTAGAATTATAAATTAACTCCTTATCAGCTTTTTATATGAGCTTGCTCCTCAAACTTTTCCTCTTCTATAGATTTTAAAAGATTTTTTAAGAATTAAAAGCTTGTTTAGTTGTCTGCTTACATTAAGAAATTACAAAAAAAAAAAAATTACAGCATACTGGACTTAACTGTTTTGTGTTTTTTAAGCCAAAATAAGAATCCACTGGTGTCTTCTCCATAAAGGATAAAATATTACCTGCTGTTATATTATATATTATACACTCAAATATTGTGGTAATTGTGGAATTGATTAAATTCAAACATTGTGGTATAGAAACATTGAACACTTTTAAACATTTTTTTTTAACATTTATTTTTGAGAGAGAGAGAGAGAGAGAATGAATGAATGAATGAGTGGGGAAGGGGCAGAGAGAGAGAGAGGGAGACAAAGAATCTGAAGCAGGCTCCAGGCCCCGGCTGTCAGCATAGAGCCTGACCCGGTGCTCGAACAACGGACCGCGAGATCATGACCTGAGCTGAAATCTGATGCTTAACTGACAGAGCCACCCAGGTGCCCCTAAACATTTTTTTTAAAGTTTATTTATTTATTTTGAGAGAGAGAGAGAGAGAGAGAGCAATGAGCAGGGAAGGGGCAGAGAAGAGAGAGAGAATTCTAAGCAAGCTTCACTCTGTCAGCGTGGAGCGAGACGTTTGGGCTCAAACACACGAACTGTGAGATCATGACCTGAGCCAAAACCAAGAGCCAGCCGCTCAACCAACTGAGTCACCCAGGCTCCCCAAAACATTGAATACTTTTAAAACTTGACTGTGAATATGTTTAGAACTTGTTGTGTGCAATTCAATATTATATCCTCCTCCTCCTCATTGTTTTAAACTATAGTTTAGGATTTCTCAATTCATAGATACATTTACCTGAACTTTTGGGAGTAGGGGAGTAGAAAAAGAAGTAAGGTTTGTAAAAAATCTGTGAGTAGGGAAGGAGAGATACCTCTTTCATTGGAAATTTTTGTAATCAGTGGATCTGGCAGGTACCGTTGGCTTAAAGATAGAGTTTCAACATTTAAATGTCGATCTCTATAGGTTGAGGATTCTTGCTATAACACATGAGGAAGTAAGCATAAAAGTGTAAAGTTTTCAGGGTCCTCATTACAGTTCAATTTTTATATTTCAAAGAAGGAAATTCAGGTCCAGAGGAGATAAATAGTTTGACCAAACCTCCTGTAAGAAAAGCCAGTACAGTAATCCACGTCTCCTGAATACAGTTCCAGTGTTCTTACTATAGTAGTGCAATGAACAGGTTTTGTTTTGTTTTTTAAAGTTTATTTATTTATTTTGAGAAGAGGGGGAGAGAGTGAGCAAGTGAGCGAGCAGGGGAGGGGCAGAGAGAGAGAGAGGGACAGAAAGAATCCAAAGCAGGCTCAGCACTGTCAGCACAGAGTCCAATGCAGGGCTTGAACCCATGAACCACAAAATCCTAACCTGAGCTGAAATCAAGAATTGGATGGGGCGCCTGGGTGGCGCAGTCGGTTAAGCGTCCGACTTCAGCCAGGTCACGATCTCGCCGTCCGTGAGTTCGAGCCCCGCGTCAGGCTCTGGGCTGATGGCTCGGAGCCTGGAGCCTGTTTCCGATTCTGTGTCTCCCTCTCTCTCTGCCCCTCCCCCGTTCATGCTCTGTCTCTCTCTGTCCCAAAAATAAATAAAAAACGTTGAAAAAAGAATTGGATGCTTAGGTGACTGAGACACCCGGGCGCCCCATAAACACCGTTTTGAATGAGCTCAACATTTATAAAGACCTGTAGCTTTCTGATTTTTTTTTCTTTTTTTTAAACATGTGTTATTCTATCCAAGGTTCAAACTATGTGAAGTTTATATGTAAAGCTGTTCCTAGATTGTGATGGTGCTTTTTGGGAGTTGTATGTTAGTGTTTTTTGTTTGCCTGATTTTAGGATTATGGGGGCTGAATGAAAGGCCATTTGTACATTATCTGTTTTATACATGAAGCAGTGTCCCCAGTTCCTGGCACAGAGCTCCTAGGACCCTTGCAGTTTCCTGAGTATCAGGAGTGCCTTGTTTATAATGAGCCCCTTTTAATCTCACTCGAGGTTATACCATCACTAATCATTAGGGAAATGCAAACCAACACCACAATGAGGTATTACCTCATTGCCTCATTAACTTGTTAAATGGCTACATCAAAAAGACAAAAGAGATAATGGGTGTCGGATGTGGAGAAAAGAGAATCCTTGTACAATGTTGGTGGGCAGGTAAATAGGTGCAGCCAGTATAGAGAACATTATGGAGTTTCCTCAAAAAATTAAAAATAGAACCACCATATGATCCAGCAATCCCACTTCTGGGAATATACCCAAAAGAAACGAAGTCACTATCTCGAAAAAATATCTGCATCCCCATATTCATTGCAGCATTATTTAGAATAGCCAAGATGTGGAAACAATCTAATGTGATATGTGTGTATATATAGTATACATACTGTGGAATTATTATTCAGCAATAAAAAAGAACTTAATCCTGATATTTGTGACCACATGAATGGACCTTGAGGGCATTATGCTAAGTGAAACAAAGCCAGTAGAGAAAGACAAATATTGTATGATCTCACATTTTATATAGAATGAAAAATAAACTGAAGATAGAGAACAGGTTGCCACGGGCAGGTTTGGGGAGATTGGGGGTGGGAGTGGGTGTAGGTGGTCAACTGTAAAAACTTTAACTTATAAGATAAATAAGTTCTGGAATGTCATGTGCAGCATGGTGACTGTAGTTAACAATAATCGTGTTGTATATTTGGAAGTTGCTAAGAGAGTAGATCTTGAAAGTTCTCATCACAAGAAGAAAAATTGTAACTATACGAGGTTACTGATGTTAACTAAACTTATTATGGTAATCCTTTAGCAATATATACATTTATCAAGTCATTGTATTGTACACCTGGGCTAATACTGTACTATATGCCAATTGTATCACAATAAAACTGGAAAAAAGAAAACAAAAGAATAATGCTGTTATGATCTTTTATATACAAGTTTTTGTGTAGACATATGTTTTCAATTCTTTAGGTATCTAGGAGTGGAATTGCTGGTAATGTTACTATTCTATAATTAACTTTTTAAAAATCTGCCAAACTGTTTTCCAGAATGGCTGTACCATTTTACATTCCTATCAGTAACGTATTAAGTTTCCAACTTTTCCATATCCATCAGCAACACTTGTTAATGTGTGATTTTTTGGTTATAGCTATCCTAGTGGGTGAGATATGATAGGATATTGTTTTAATTTGCATTTCTCAAATGACTAATGATATTGAGCATCTTCACATGCCCTTATTGGCCATTTGTATATCTTCTTTGGAGAATGTTATAAAACCACTTCTTAAGTTATTATGTGCTTTAATAAGGAGGCACATAGTGTATGATTGTCTCTCTTTGGGGAATGTTATCAGTCATTGGTAGATCCATAATCATTCATTCATTCACTCATTCATTTTGATTCTCTCCTATCTTCTTCATTTATTATCTAGAATACTTTGCCTATCCTTATGGCATGTCAGTTCTATTAGTTATCTAACCCTCTTTCTATAGCTGTACCATCAAAAACTGACCACATAGCTATTTAAATTAATGAAAATAAGATAAAAATTTAGTTCCTTGGTATACTGGCCAACATTGCAAGTGCTTAATAATTATACGTGGCTAGTGATTATTATTTTGGGGAGCATAGCATAGAAAGAGAACATTCCCATCATTGCAGACATTTTTACTTGATAGTGCCATTTTATAGTATGTTTTCAGGAAGGGCTCAGGCAAACAGTATTCCCTGGGTTCTTAGATATTCATGAAAATATGTGCCATTATACTTTAAGGTCAGTGTGTTGACAGAACTTTTGATTATACATATCTCGTAGCTATTGTGTCATTTCCTTGTTTTCTTATATTTTGGGGTTCATAGGAATATCTAGTCTTGTTATAAATATCGTTCCTAAATCATTGGCTTAGGTATCCTAGTTCTGTTTTTATGGGTAAATTTAGGGAAATTGAAAACTTTGCAGCCTTCATTACCATTTTCCCAGAATCCCTTCACATTTAATTGTATCTGTTACTGAGGACTGTAAAAAGTCAGAGCTAAGAGGAATTGGGAGGTCATTTACTCCATAAACTTCCTTTTAGAGATGAAGAATCTAAGACTTGGAGAAGTTTTTGTGGTTCTAAGTAGAGTCTTGCCCATACCCCAGTTTGCTTGACTCCCATCGGTGCCCGTTCCCTCATCTGTAGCACTGAGACAAAGGATAAGATGTAAGAAGAGGTATTTGTCTTTTGCAAAGGCAACATGAATACTTGGGTTTAACTGGCTCATAAGGTCAAATGAAATGAGAGAAAGGGAAGCAAAGTAAGAAATTGAAATCGTTATAAAGAATCAGGGGTGTGTGTGTGTGTGTAGTGTGTGTGTGTATGTATATATAAATATAATTAGATTTTTTAAAGAAATTTTTTAGTTTCCTTATTTATTTTTTAAAATATTTATTTTTGAGAGAGAGGGAGAGAGAAAGAACACACATGTGAGCCTGGGGCAGGGGTGGAGAGAGAGGGAGACAGAGAATCTCAAGAGGCTTCCTGTGGTCAGCACAGAGCCCTACCTGGGGCTTGAACTATGAGATCATGACCTGAGCTGAAGTCGAGAGTTGGGCACTTAACTAACTGAGCCACCCAGGTGGCCCATTAAGACTTTTTTTTTAGGGGTGCCTGGGTGGTTCATTCGGTTAAGCGTCCCAACTCTTGATTTGATTTTGGCTCAGGTCATGATCTTGCAGTTTGTGAGTTTGAGACCCACATTGGATTTAGTACTAACGGTGTGGAGTTTGCTTGGGATTCTCTCCCTCTCTCTCTCTGCCCCTCCCTTGCTGTCTCTCTGTGTGTCTCTCTCTCTAAATAAATAAACTTAAAAGAATTTTAAAAGAATTTTAAAAGAATTTTTTTTAATGCTTATTTATTTTGAACGAGAGAGAGAGCAAGAGCGAGTGTGAGTGGGGGAGGGGTAGACAGAAGGAGAAAGAATCCCAAGCAGATTCTATGCTGTCAGTGCAGAGCCCTATGTGGGGCTTGATCCATGAACTGCGAGATCATGACCTGAGCCGAAATCAAGAGTTGGAGGCTCAACTGGCTGAGCCATGCAGGTGCCCGAAGTATTTTTTTAAGAGCGGTTTTAAGTTGACCAAAAATTAACAGGGGTGTGCAGAGATTTCTCATACACCACCTGCCCCCACACATGCATAGCCTCCCCCATCATCAGCATCACTCAACCAGAATGGTACATTTTTACCAAGGATGAATCTACATTGACATATCATAATTGCTCTAAGTGTACAGTCTACCTTAGGGTTCACTCTTGGTGGTGTACATTCTACGGGTTTGGAGAAGTATACAATGACCTAAATCCTTTATTTTAATATCATACGGAGCATTTTCACTGCCCTAAAAATTCTGTGATCTGCCTATTCATCCCTCTCCCCCACTACAACCACTGATTTTTGTCTTCATAATTTTGCCTTTTCCAGAATATTATATAGTTGGAATTATATAGTACATAGCCTTTTCAGATTGGCTTCTTTCACTTAGAATTATGCATTTAAGTTTATTTCATGTCTTTTCATGGGTTGATGGTTCATTTCTTTTTAGTGCTGAATAACATTCTGTTGTCTGAATGCACCACAGTTTATACATTCACCTACAGAAGGACATTGTGGATACTCCCAAGTTTTGGCAATTAGGAATTAAGCTGCTTAAACATCCCCTGGAAGGTTTTTGGGTGAACATAACTTTTCAACTCTTTTGGGTAAATAGCAAGGAGTGCAATTGCTTGCTTATGGTCAGAGTATGTTTAGTTTTGTTTGAAAGCACCAAGCTCTTCCAAAGTGGCTGTACCATTTTGCGTTCTTACCACCAATGTATGAGCAGAGTTCCTTTTGCTTCACATCCTCACTAGCATTTGGGGTTGTTGGGAGTTCCAGATTTTGGCCATTCTAGTAGGTGTGTAGTGGTAACTCCTTGTTTTAATTTGCATTTTCCTGATGGTGCATGATGTGGGGGATCTTTTCACATGATTATTTGCCATTCATATACCTTCTTTGGTGAGATGTCTTTTAAGGGCTTTGTCCCCTCCTGTTTTTCAGGTTTTCTTATTGTTGACTTTTAAGGAGTTCTTTGTGTATTTCAGATAACAGTCCCTTATCAGAGGTTTCTTTTACAAGTATTTTCTCATAGGCTGTGGCCTCTCTTCTAATTCTTTTCTTTTTTTTTTAAGTTTATTTTTATTTCTTTTGAGAGAGAGTGAAAAAGTGTGAGCAGGTGAGGGGCAGAGAGAGAGGGAGAGAGAAACCCGAGCAGGCTCCATGCTGTCAGTATAGAGCCCAATGTGGGGCTTGATTCCACAAACCATGAGATCATGACCTGAACCAAAATCAAGAGTCGGAGGCTCAGCTGACTGAGCCACCCAGCGCCCCTTGTCTTCTAATTCTCTTGATAATTGTCTTTCGCAAAGCAGAAGTTTAAAATTTTAATGAAATATAGTTTATCAGTTATTTCTTTCATAGTTTATGTATTTGATATTGTACCTAAATAGGCATCACCATATCCGAGGTCATCTATATTTTCTCCTATGTTATCTCCTAGGAGTTTTATAGTTTTGTGTTTTACATTTAGGTCTGTGATCTGTTTTGAGTGAATTTTTGTGAAGGATGTAAGGTCTATGTCTAGATTTCATTTTTGCTTGTGGATGTCCAGTTGTTCTTACGTCTTTTTTTGGAGAGACTGTCTTTTCTCCATTACACTGCCTTTGCTCCTTTGTCAAAGATCAGTTGATTATATTTATATGGGTCTATTTCTGGGCTCTCTATTCTATTCTATTGACCTGTTTTTCCAGTACCACACTATCGTGATTATTGTAGATGATAGTGAATCTTGAAGGCAAGATCAGGCAGCATCGGTCCTCCAACTTTGTTCTTCTCCTTCAGTATTGTGTTGACTGTTCTGGTTCTTTTGCCTTCCTAAATAAAATTTAGCATCCATTCGTCAATACCCATGAAATAACTTGCTGGATTTAGTTAAAAAATATACATATTTTTAAGTATGCTTCATGCCCAGCATGGAGCCAAATGTGGGGCATGGACCCATGGCTCTGAGATCAAGACCTGAGCTGAGATCAAGAATCAGATGCTTAATTGACTCAGCCACCCAGTCGCCCCCAGTTAAAATATTTTTAAAGTTAGGTAGTTAGAAGATATTCGTCCATTAAAATGGACTGAAACAATTTCTTGGCAAAGTGAAGAGTAAAGTTTCCAGGGAGGCTTCTTAGGGTGTGATGAAACCTTAGATTCAGGTTTCTATTATCACTTGTTCCTTTCTAGGTCAGCTGTGTGTTTACTGTGCCGTTTTATAATATTATTTGTAATCATTGAGAATTAGTACTTTCATGTAAAAACAGAACTCTTAACCATTGTCAGAAGTAGATCTATAAATGTTGGGAATATAAAATTGTGTTTTATTATAGAAGATATGATTAAATATTTGGAAAATCAAAAAAGTCTGTTGAAAGAAACCTATTAAAATTACTAAAATAGTTCAGTAAAGTGAGGGGAAATAAGATAAAAATAGAAAATGTATAACTATCATGTACTTAAGAAGAGTATCTTATTCTAAAGAAATCTTCTAAAAGCAAAATCCATACTTCTTTCTTTTAAATCTCTCATTATTGCCCAGATTGCCCACTATTATTGCCAAATTAAAAAAAAATTTAAATGCCATTGGTATATGGTTAAAGATAAAGAATAAATGTCTCCAGTAGAGATGTAAGTTTAGGTAAGCAGGGTGTGGCTGATTTGTACATGTCCCTTAGTGATAAGCTTAGTGATAAGTAATACTGAGGCACTGAGGAATCTTTTACAGTTTTGAGTAGGAAAGTCTGTGGTTTTGAGTAGGGAGATGATAGAAATTGTTAAGATTGATCCTTCTGTATATGTCAGATAAATTGGAAAGGGCAGATCCTAAAGACATGGGAATCTGGAAAATCATAGTGATCAGGCCTATGAGCTAGAGTGGCAACTCTCTACAAGTAAGGGAAGATATGGTTAAGTGTTGAAAAAAAAATAACCCTTATATTGAAATAATTATAGATTTACATAAGAGTTGTAAAAATAGTACACTGAGTTCCCATATTTCTTTTTCCTAGCTTCTCCTAATGTTAACATCTTACATAACCGTAGATCAAAATGAAGAAATTAACATCAATACAATACTATTAACTGCAGGCTTTATTCAGATTTCAACAGTTTTTCCATTAATATCCCTTTTCTTGTCCAAGATCCAATCCAGGAAACTATGTTGCATTTCATTGTCATGTCTCCTTGGTCTCTCCTAATCTGTGATGCTTTCTTAGGCTTTCCTTCTATTTTTATGACCTCGATACTTCTGAAGAGTACCAGTTAGATATTTTGTAGAATATCTGTCAGTTTGGGTTGGGTTGGTGTCTTCTTTTTTTTTTTTTTTTAATTTGTTGTTTTAATGTTTATTTTTTTTGAGAGAGAGAGAGAGAGGGAGAGAGAGAGAGAGACAGAGGACGAGCAGGGGAGGGCAGAGAGAGAGAGGGAGACACAGAATCTGAAGCAGGCTCCGGGCTTCGAGCTGTTAGCACAGAGCCTGATGCAGGGCTTGAACCCATGAATCGTAAGATCATGACCTGAGTTGAAGTCAGCTGCTCAATTGACTGAGCCACCCAGGTGCCCCACATTGGGTTGATGTCTTCTTATGATTAGACTGGGCTTATGCATTTTAGGGAAGAGTACCACAAATGTGTGATGAGCCTTTCTGATTTTGTCATATCAAGGGGTACATGGAACATGACTTATTACTGGTGATGTTAACTTTGATCACTTGGTAAGGTGATGTATGCCAGGTTTCAATACTGCAAAGTTTTTATTTTCTCTTTCTATAGTCTGTTCAGTAGAAGCAACTCACTAAGTCCAGCCCACATTCAAAGGGGAGAGAATCAAGTTCCACTTCCTGGAAGGAGGTGTATCAAAGAATTTGTGGATACAAATTAAACCTACCACAAAACTGATCAGCATTTGAGGGAAATTTTTTAAGGCTATGCTAATTATTATTATTTTTAAATATTTGTTTAAGTAATCTCTACCCAGCGTGGGGCTTGAACTCATGACCCTGAGATCAAGGGTCTCATGTTCCTCTGACTGAGCCAGCCAGGTGCCCTGAGGCTGTACTAATTAGGTAAACATTTTGAGAGACTTCTTATTAGTTTTGAATAATTCTAAGGTATAAAAGGAAAAGGAACTTTGGCTTTTTTTTTTTTTTTTTTAAGTCTGTTTATTTTTGAGAGCATGCACACAAGCACGGGAGGGGCAGAGATAGAGACACGCACAGAACCTGAAGCAGGCTCCAGGCTCCGAGATGTCAGCACAGAGCTGAATGCAAGGCTCGAATCCACAAATCGGGAGATCATGACCCAAGCTGAAGTCAGCGCTTAACCGACTGAGCCCCCCACGCACCCAGGAACTTCAGATTTTGAGCTGAGGTGATTGATTATATTGGTAACAGAAATAGTCATTCACTTTGGTTCTGTCATTGATTCCATTTTCTACACTAAAATCCAGTTCTATAAACTATAAACAAGGATTCAGATAATCTTGATATAGTACCAGGAAACAGGTTCCTGATTCTATATTCTTCACTGGCCCAGAGGTCTTTAGCGTATTTCAAGGCATGCATACTGTTCTGATGTAAACTACACAGTTCTGAGTCATGGTCATCGGGTTATGTGCTTTGTCTTTCAACAAATTTCTTAATTATAATTTATATATATTTCTTCTAATAAACTTACCCTTTATTTTTAAAATTTGAGACATTTTGAGGAAGTTCCCCCCCCCCCCCATTAAAGACTATAGCTCATTCAGTACGTGATAAACCAGAGGGAAAAAAAATGATTCCAAGTGTGTTGATGACATCCTATTGTTATAATTTACATTTTACTTTTTAAAAAAATCTGTTACTGTCTTCCAGGGGATTTTTTTAGTCAGTTCTCAAGCAGCCTCCTACATCTTTTGAACACAGGAGACAGATCTTGCTGGCTTGCTGGCATGTTGCCAGCCTATTTTTTTCTTTCTCTTTAGAGAAAATGCTGAATATGTTGGACTTCCTCTCTCAGTTCTGCTTCAAGCCCCCATGAATGACTTTACCATTGATGACTATCTTTCAACAGACTGTGGGTGTAACCTACAGGACTTTGTCAAGAATGTTGTACCTCTCTTCTGTGCAAGGAGCAATTTAGTTAGGTCCTGTTACATCTGTATCTAAATTGTTTTCAGAGATTCTTGGAACCAACATCCCTTTTCCTTTCCGGTAATTAGTAATCTGCCAGTTGAGTTCATAGTTTCCAGAAACCTGTTGTAAAAGAGTGTTTGATTGTTTTTCTCCCCATAAACCTTATATTTCTTGCCTTGTTTAACGATTACTAGGTATTTAATTATAAAGAGTATTTTAAGAAGTTCTGTTCAGGTAATACTTACTTCACAGCTGGGAGCTCGTAATTACTACCTTGTGACAGAAGCTTGCAGCCCCCCAATTTTTAACTAGAAGTTTAAATTTGAGGCAGATTAAATGCTGAAATGGAGCCACCAAATTATTCACTATTTGCTGCTGAAAGCACATACATAAATGCAAAGAAATAAAGCTATTGATTTAGGAACAATAGTGATTTAATTTATTGTTTGTTTTCAGAATTTTCCCTCATTTACCTTTAATTTTCATCTTGTACATTATAAAAATCACTCATCTCTAGGTAAGCAATAATTGTGATTTCTACCCTCTTCCCTATTCTCATTATATCAGTTCTAGAATGCATGCGAGTAATGTGTTAGTTTAGTGGATTTTTTTTGTAAGTAATAAATATAGAATATGATATGAGTGTTAGAAATTTTGGAGGTTATAGGAGTTCAGTTGTGGGTGGGATTAGGGGAGATGTATGGTTTTTTATTTTTCTTGTCATAATGTCAGCTGTGCTCAAATACATACTTTTTTAAAATATATTTTTTAATGTTTGTTTATTTTTGAGACAGAGAGACAGAGAGAGACAGAGCGTGAGTGGGGGAGAGGCAGAGAGAGGGAGACACAGAATCCAGAGCAGGCTCCAGGCTCTGAGCTGTTAGCCCAGTGCAGGGCTCAAACTCACAGACTGTGAGATTGTGATTGTGACCTGAGCCGAAGTCGGACGTCTAACCAACTGAGCCACCTAGGGGCCCCCATACTTTCTTATTTGGAAGAAATATACATGAAATTAGAGTGACTAAATTAGTAGTGTCAGCTAAGTATTAGACTTCTTTAGAGCTGCTCAACAATTTTGTATAGAAGAGTGAGTGATGGATTTTTGCATGGGTAGCATTTAGCAGAGTAGGTAGAGATGAGAAAATGAGCCAAAAGCATCTTACATTACTAGACTTTCTGATAAATACTATTTAAAAAAAGAAACAATAAGGGTCAGTGTTAAAAACCTGGTACAGTGATATATAGATGGATAATACTAAGTACAATGTAATGTGAGAACAGCTTAAAAATGTGATTACATGCAAGATACTAGACAGTGTCATTTTAGGAATGCCTAGACCAGTGTAGTATTTCATCCATAAATCGGCAATTCTGTTTAGCCTAAATATCTATTCATTAATACCTACTGTTTTTATAATGTGGGTATTATATATGGGTAGCCTCCTTTGTGTATTTAAAATGAAAGTACATATATGGTGGGTCTTGACTTTCATAAAAATCCTGTTTTTGAACGTTATACTGACTTCCTGAACTCCTGCACATAGGATTGAATCTTCCCTGTTCTGTTTCCCGAGTCTTGATAATTTTGAACTATTGCATTGTGGCATTTCTTGCCCCAGATCATTGACAGTGTTTTTTAGCTTAGGCATTTGGGCTGACAGTGGTCTAAATATTTTTACTGTGTCCTGCCTCATGGAGGGAACCTCCCAGCTATCCTAGATTGCCAGGAGCTTCTCTGAATCACCACACAGCCATAGTTTAGAATTTGTTTGCTCCTGGTGGTGCCCATCTGTTTGGGATTCTCCCATGTCCTGCCTTTCCCTTTCTGTTACCCCTCTGCCATTTTACCACCCAGTTTTTGTTCTTGTGAGGAGTGAGGCTTGCTCAGTGGAAGGGCTATGGGCCTGTGGGAGAGAGAAATAGGGGAACAGAAGGTTGAGGTGCCTATGAGGGTTATCTGCTGCTCCCTGAGTTGTTGGTTTGGGATAAGAGTGGTGTTCAGATAATAGGTAGTGCCCTCAAAGCCTTAATTAGGGATTTGATTATGTCTTTTAGTATTCTGGGAACATAACCACCATTATACCATATCTGTCTATTTTTAGATTTGTATACTTCAGCCTTCAAATACATCTTTGGAAATGCTATATATATGAAAGGGGACTGCCAATATTAAATACTGCTTTGCTACAAAGTTCATTATTGCTATAAGGTTTTATATAAGGTTCAAAAGTAAAGGACTTCGCAAAAGAAGTCAATGTTTTATTTACATGTTCAATGATGGCTAGTTTTAGTCCTATACATCTAATATGAAAATCACTAATTTTTTCAAAATACTTTCTTACTAGGATTGTTTTTTATCTTCTGCTGATTTCCAGATGGTGACTTTTTTTTTTTTTTTTTTTTAACATGGGTCCAGCAGGTTAGTGGCCAGTGGACATACTTTATTTGGCTGCTTTGTTATGCTTGCACAGCGTGTATCAAGAGGCCAGGTTAGATAGGTAGGTGTAGGCTTGGTTGGAAAACTCCCTATTCTCCATTCTTTTTTAACTCACTGCAGACACTTTATTCTAATTGCAGGGCTTCTGTTGGCTTTTGGGTTTGTAACCTTGCTGCAGAAGAACAGAAGGTAGCATACTATAGCATATGGAAGGAATAATTTTTGGAGTTAGACCAACTTGGATTCAAAACCCTGCTCTGTCTTCTACTTTGTGTCTGTCTTTGGACAAAGTTACCAAGTCTTATTTACCTCATTTGTAAAATGGGGAAAATGGTATTATTTGTAAGTATTAAATGAAACAATTTATATGTTGCGTGTAGCACATAGTAAGCACCCCACAAATGGTAGTGATTTTTATTATAACAGAGTTAACAGAGGAACCATTAGTATCATGGTAGCTTTCTCAAAATATTAATAACACTTGTTACTTTGATCCTCCATGTTTTCTCCCCTTATAATTCAAGTCCTTAAGTTCTTTGTTTAAATATGTGGATAGATTTCTCCCTTAAAATTTACTTGGTGCTTCTTTTAACAGGTATCAACTTCATTTTAGTATTTCTGAGATCATAGGGCATGTAACAACATGCACGTGTTAAGAAGTATTGTAACAGGAATGTTTCTTGGGCACCTGGGTGGCTCAGTTGGTTGAGCAGCCGACTTCTGTTCAGGTCATGATCTCGTGGTTCGTGAATTCGAGCCCCACGTCCGGCTCTGTGCTGACAGAGCCTGGAGCCTGCTTCAGATTCTGTGTCTCCCTTGCCCTCTGCCCCTACCCCCCTCACGCTCTGTCTCTCTCAAAAATAAGTAAACATTTAAAAAATTTAAAAAAAAAATCTTGGAATCTAAAATATAGTTTTAAAAGAGTGGAAGTTTAAGCCTGTGCTGTTTGGTGTTTCAAACTAAATTGTGCAAATTGGTATCACACTCTATATCTTGGGTTTTATTTTTGAATTCTTTATCACTCATATTTTAATCTTTTTATTTAGCATGCAGATGTATCATCACTACAGGAAACATTACTCGTGAGACGATGACACCGTATTGATGCTGTCTCTCAGACTGTCATGTATATACATCCTCTAACTAGGCCAGTCACCTAATACGGAAGGGTAGATCTGGCATATCTTATTTCAGAGTAGTGCCAAGAGCTTTGTCTTGGCTGACCAGACAGTCTCCTTACAGCCTAGTAGCTTTCAGATGCCCTGGAAAGTAAAATTCAACAGAACAAAGTGATGCAAGGACAGTGGCTCCAAACAAACTGATTTACCCAGGCACCAGTTCTTTTCTAAACTGCGTTCACTTGTTAGACAATTATTTAAAGAATAAGAAAATCTTTCCTTTTTTTGCCCTTATGCATATATTCCATTAAATACCATTTTTAAAGTTTTTATTTAAATTCCAGTTAAAATACAGTGTAGTATTACTTTCAGGTATCCAGCATAGTGATTCATCACTTCTGTAACAATACCTGGTGCTAATCACAAGTACACTTCTTTATCCCCCACAGAATACCATTTTGGATGAGTGTGTCCGAAGCAAAAATCAAAATGATTAGAACTTGTAAATTTCCAGTCATTGTCTGAGAAAATTGTTCTGTGGTATTAAAAAGCACAGTAGGACTTTTGCAGAGGAAAAATGAAACATAACTTAAAGCAATAAAGTAATTAAATAATTACCTTATAAGCTGGTCAAGAGAACAGATTTTCTTTTAATAACTAAATTCATGAAATGAGATCAGAATCAGGTTGGTAATAAAGGAATTCCATTTATATTATGTTTATTGAGTAAACATTTACTAATCCCATCTAATGAAGGAAAGGTCAGACAGTGAAGAGCCTGACTTATGGAACATTTTGAAGAAGATAATGTGCAGAATTGGCCCTAAATAGAGAAAGAAGTTGGAGTAGTAACCAGGCTTCTTTATTAAACTGGGTAAGACTCATTGTATTAAGCATATTCATCATTCAGAATCAGTTCCCCAAAGAATTTGACACTGCTGACTGTGTGTTCTTTTGGATAGAATAAATTCCACATACTCTCTGATTGCTTCTCTCGCCATTTTTTTTCCTTTTTGTTCCACACAGGTGAGCATTGCCCCAAATGTCTATTTTTAAAGATTTTTTCTTTTTTTCTTTCTCTTTTCATCCACAAAGATCTCAAGGGCATTACTTTTTTTGTTCTCAAATAATTTAAAAAGTTGAGTGAAATTCGCATACCCTTTAAAAATGCACAGTTAAGGGGCACCTGGGTGGCTCAATTGGTTGAGCTTCTGACTTTGGCTCAGGTCATGATTTCACAGTTCACGAGTTCAGGCCCTGCGTCGCGCTCTGTGCTGACAACTCAGAGCCCGGAGCTTGCTTGGGATTCTGTGTCTCCCTCTCTGTCTCTGCCCTCTCCCCCGTTTGTACTCACTCACTCACTCTCTGTCTCTGTCTCTCTCTGTCAAAAATAAACATTAAAAAATTTTTTAAAGGTACTACAGTTGAGTGGATTTAGTATTGCATAGTAACTTGTGCAACCATCACTATCATCTAATTCCAGAACATTCATTACCCCAAAGAGAAAACTCCCCAATGCATTAGTAATCACTGCCCGTTTTCCCTTCCCCTTCTCTGGTAATCACTAATTTACTTTCTGTCTTTATAGAGTTGCCTATTCTACACATATGGAATCATATATTTGGGCTTTTGTGGTTGACTCATTTTACTCAACATAATGTTTTCAAGGTTCATCCATGTTATATAGTATTAGTACTTCATTCCATTTTATGACTGAATAATATTCATTATATGAATGTATCACATTGATCAGTTGATGGACATATAGGTTGTTTACACTTTTTGACTTATGAATAATGCTGATATGAACATTCATGAACAATTTTGTTGTTGACATGTTTTCAGTCTTCTTGGGTACATACTTAGGAGTGAAATCTCTGGGTCATGTGGTAACTTTTATGCTTAATTTTGGCATTTTGCCAAAATGTACAATTTTACATCTTGACTGGTGATGAATGGAGATTCCAGTTTTTCCATATTCTGTCAACAAATTGTTACTGTCTACCTTTTTAATTCTACTCATTGTAGTGGGTTTGAAGTGGCATCTTTTTGTGGTTTTGATTTGTATTTCCTTCGTGATTAATGATAGCTTTTCTCTCTGCTTGTAGAACATTGTATAACTTCTTTGGAGAAATGTCTATTCAAACCTTTTTCCAATTTTTAATTGTTGATTTGTAAGAATTTTTTATATATATTCTGAATATTAGACCTTATCAGAGATATGATTTGAAAATATTTTCCCCCATTCTCAGGTTGTCTTTTCACTTTATTGATGATGTCTCTTGAGGCACACGTATTTTTAATTTTGATGAAGTCCTGTTTATTCCTATATTTGTGTCACATCAAAGAAACTCTTGTCTAATCCAATGTCACACAGAATTATGCCTATGTTTTCTTCTAAAAGTTGGTAAACTATTTTTGTTGTTGAAATTTTGGCTTCAAAAAATATTTTCAAATCATATCAATATACTGATAAGGAGCTAGTATCCAGAATAGATAAAGATACCTTTTGAACCAACTTTTGTGTATGGTGTGATGTATAAAGTCCATCTTCATACTTTTGTATGTGGATATCCTGTTATTCACCATTTTTTGAAGAGATTATTCTTTCCATATTAAGTTATCTTGGCACCCATGTCAGAATCATTTGTTTATAAATGTATGGGTTTATTTCTGTTTTCTTGATATGTTAAACATTATGGTGTGTGGGTGTGGGTGTGTGTGGTATTTTAACCATATCCCCCATACTTGTTCTCAATAGTTTCGTGAAAATAAACTGTCGTTAAATTTGTTGATGTCATTTTCCTCTATGAGTGAGGGATTTTTTTTTTCTTTTTTAAAGGGAACAAAATATATATGGCTGGTTATTGAGTGTGGTATTGAAAGCTTGTTCTTGGGCAGTCCTTTGGTTAATAGATGATTTGTTTTGGTGGAGTGATGATGTGGTCAATTTTTGATTATTTTTCTATTTCACAAAACCAAAGTTTTAAGTTTTTTTCACAACACATGCTTTTGTTCTTTAGACATTTCATTTGTGTGTGTGTGTGTGTGTGTGTGTGTGTGTGCGCGCGCATATGTATACAATTATTTAGGAGTAGTGCACACGGTGATTAAGTTTTTCATCAAATCAGTCTTAGGGCCAGAACTATGTTATGTTCATCTTTATGTTCCTCATAATTGATATTCAATGAATGTTTGATTTTTTAGAACTGAAAGGGACCTTAGAAACAAAACTAGACCTTCCTAATGAAGAAGCTGAGTCCCAGAGAGAATTCATGTCTCTTGCTTTGCTTGCTAGTATCTTAGCCATGAAAAACATCAACCTAATGCTTGGCCTGATGCACTTTCAAGGCTTAGTTACAAATGAGTGTAAGAGTGGAATTGCATTCACAACCGTTTTCTCTTCTTTATGTATGTGTGCACACATGCATGCTCACACACAGTTCACCAAACCCATGTTACCCATCTCCATTGCAGTTGTTGACAAATCCAGTTTCCCATAAGTATTCCCTGATGTCACCAAAGCCAAGTTCGTCATTTTCAACTTCTTAAAATAAAACCTTGTTTCCTAAAGGTGCTAGAAACAGGGGACTTAGGAGGAATCATTTTTAATGGCTCATGTACTTGTGATCAATTTAAGTGTTGCAAAGTGTGAAAATAATAGCTGTGTGCTAGTATCATTGTGATCATGTTATGGATTTTTTAAAGTTATTTATTAATTTTGAGAGAAAGACAGAGGGTGGGGAGAGGCAAAGAGAGGAGAGAGAGAATCCCAAGCAGGCTCCTAGCTGTCTGCACATAGCCTGACATGGAGCTTGATCTCAGGAGTCCTGAGATCATGACCTGAGCCGAAATCAACAGTCAGACACTTAACCAGCCGAGCTACCTAGGCGCCCCATGTTATGGATTTTCAAATTAATGTGCTTCAACAAATTCTAGCTAGGCATGTTATCCAAATAGCAATTTTGAGGTAAAGTTTTTCATGAGATGACAGCTATCCTCATGGAATTAATATCAATAGGTACCTACTATGATCCATATGGCCAAAAGATTCTGATAGTTTTAAAAGATACAGAGGTAAATTATTTCATTATTAATACATTTATTCAGAGAGGAAATTTAAGAAGTCAGTGTATGGAGGTCACTTTTTAGTTTCAATTTTCAGTTACTTCAGAGTACTTTTGAAATCAGTGGTTTTCATAGTTCAATTTTTAAAAAAGTAGACAGCTGCTTTTAAAGGAGAAAACAAGTTTTTAACCGTGTCTAAGATCATTTCAGAAAATAACAGTTCATCTTGGATTTAGAGTGTGTTTTCAATGTTAACTAAACAACCAGATTTTCCTGTCAACTTTGGAGACTGCTGAGGGTTAGGTTGATTCATGGCACAAGCAGATGGCATCCTGCTTCTGGCATATTGGGCAGAAAATTCCTTAAGCACCCACCTGCATATGTTCTAGTCTTCATAAAATCCTGTGCACTTTTATTTTTGTTTTTGTTTTTGTTTTTTTTCCCCAAGGATTTTATTAAGTAATCTCTATACCCAACGTGGGGCTTGAACTCACGGGATCAAGAGTTGCATGCTCTACCAACTGAGCTGGCCAGGTGCCTCAATCCTGTGTGGTTTTAACAACCACAATTTTTTAATTTTAATTTTGTAAGGTTTTTATTTTATTTCCAGTTAGTTACATACATAATTCTGTTTAGTTTCAGGTGTACAATATAGTGATTCAACAATTCCGTACATCATCTGGTGCTCATCATGCCCAGGGCACTCCTTCATCCCCATCGCCTATTTCACCCATCCCCCCACCATCTCCCCTCTGGTAACCATCAGTTTGTTCTCTGTAATTAAGAGTCTGTTTCTTGGTAACAAACACATTTATTAAAGTGGAAATCAGAGATAGCACACAAATAGCTAAGATTAGTCTTATTTTAGATCCTATGACAGACCAGAACATAGACTGTCTTATTACTGGCAAAACCTTACATCTATATTATATGTAGATATAGGTGTACCTCCGAGGAGAAAATTGATCAGAAAGATTATTCCCAGAAGTCTGTCTTTTCATGCCTTTAGCTTAATTTCTAGAGACAGAGTACTTTATAAAAGGCTGATTTGTAATCAGAAGTTTTCACTGCTGATCTCTGAGAGGGCATTCCTGTTTTGAGTAGGATATTCTCCACTCCCACTTTCATGTCTCATTTTAAAATTTGGAACTGTGTGGTATGCTTTATCTTAAATGTGGCCTTCAAGGTCTCAACAATAGTACTGCTAACTCTGGAGGCTAGTGCAATACACGCTGGGCTCTGTATTTCTGACATTTTTGCCTACAAGCTTACGTTCAGCCTCACAGCGGTCAGTGGAGTTGTATGTAGCATCACAGAAGTGGGTAGCGGGTCACATTTTATGGTCATTTTATAGTCATTCTTTTCTTTTTAAAGTCATTTCTAGTCATTATTGCTCCTAAATGTGTGGAGTTTTAGAGTTGGTCAAGTGTACAGCTCATATTTGGAAACCAAAGGCTAAATATATTTTTGAACATGTATGATAATATTGAAGTTAATTGTGTCTCTATAAATTTTTTCTTTTAGCTGAAAAACTTTTTCATTTAGCATTTAAGAATTCTGAGACGATGAAGAAAAACCAATGAAACTATCCTTAGTTATCATCTTCTATTGGGGGCAGTAATCAATAAAGAATATAAACTTCAACCTTAAAATTACTTGCAACATTGATATATACACTTGCCTACCTGCCGGTAAAAATGTGCCGTTTATCAATTTTTTGACATTTTTATGACTCCCTCTGTTATTTTAAACCAGTGAATACTTAAAGAAAAAAATCTGATATCTTTTCAGTATATTTGAATGTCTTTAAGTCTTTTTAATTGTAATGGTTGCTTTTTCTTCCCTCTATGATTGGCAAATTCTGTTTGTAGTTTAGAAAAACCCCAAGGGTTCTTTGGTGACAGTTCTTTTTAGAAGATTTTATTTTGGTGAAGTGTTCATTTCTTTTATGTATCTTTTAGGTAAGAGCTTGCTTGGTTTTGTAGTGGGTTCATATATATATATATATATATATATGCTTGGATGACTTCACTTTTGAAAGGTGTTTCTTTAAATCTTTACAGGTGACACTAACTGCCTTCCTTTGCGGGTATTTAATGAGGATGCTAACTACGGATAGGTCTAAGAGCTAATCTTTATCTTTTACCCTTGGAGGAGGTACAACCTGAGAGATATGCGGAAGTCTTATTGGTCCTGCTTATGTCAGACCTGTTAGTTGAAGATTTCTTTTTACAATTTTTCAAGTGTGTGCCTTTTCCTACCCGTTCTATTTATTATTGAAATTAGCCTTTTAGGGTTTGCAACCATATGCTGAGTTCCGAATGTAGAGAACAGTTGCGGCTATAGTCTTTAATTATGGGACAGAACACTTTTAAAAAGGGGATGGAGTTAGGTGGGTGGGCCTTTCCAGAAAGCAACTTGTAAAAAATTACTAGAGGGTTTATGCTTGCCAGGGTGCTGCCTTCTTAACATTCCACTTTGTATTTTAAAGAAATACACGTCATGGAAGAATGGAAGGTTTAAAATAGATGAGTAGTTTGGCTAACGTGATTGTGAATACATTTATTTCCACTCTTAAAATCCTTAATGTGTGACTTTTTCCTGCACCATCCTCCACACCTGATTTTTTAGATTGGTCTTTTCTTGTTTAGTTTCAACTGTTCCTCGTTTCTGAATAGATCAATTGAAAGTAGGCAACATTCTCTGTTACTTTGTTGGCTAAGAAAGATTCCAAGACATTTGAAAGGGGATTCTTGACCTGTATTTTACAGTGAATAAAATGTTGACCAGAAAACTAAACATTTGTGAAACAGACTAAAGGATTTCCTCTCTCTATTTTAAAAGAGGAAAATATATAATCAATTGCCCAAGCAACAAACTAAGTTGAGATAGAGAAATTCTGTGGTCTTTCCCTAGAAGAAGTATGTTAAGTCTACATATATAGTATACACATGTTTTAGTGGGAGCATAAAAGAGGAAGCTGCTAAGTTAAATCTAACAGCTGCTATTGTGGGAAGGGCCAAGTCATAGTTGATTCTGCCATTGCAATAAAGTCCATAATCAGAAAAGGGAATGTCTAATTAGAAACACACTTCTTAGGAGGATTAAAATATTTTTAATATTCATTCACATGTGCAACTATTTAAAATGTTCTCTCCTGTTTTACAGCATACTTTTCTTTGGCACTTCTTTTTCTTACAGTTGGTCCTTCCGTGTTCACGTCTGAAGCTGATTTTGTTGGCTTTTTTCTTGGAAAGACATGCTGCTCATTCATATTTCATGCCCTTTTCGCATATCTTATTTATTCAGGAATTCTGATCTATCTTTAGCTCTTTTTCAGATCTTCAGGTTTCAGATGTTAATCGTTCATGCATCTGCATTTGTTTACAGTTAAACACACACACACACACACACACACACACACACACACACACACACTTACAAGCACGCAGGCACGCACATATGCACATACATACCAGCCTGAGTGTTTTCCTGTTTAAAATTATCAGCTCTTTGTTTTGTTGATTTAAGTGTTCATTATTTCTAACTTACTTTTTATGATACTTTATCTTAGGACACTTTGGGGTGGTGAATTCATTTTTGGCTAAATTTCTTGGCACATGCTCTTTTTCAGCACAATTTTGTTTGTCTTTATGTCCTTAATAAATTAATAATTATATCAGCAGTCAGTAAATTTATACACCGCTCTACACCGATAGTGTCTGAGAGTATGGGGGTATCTTTATTCAAATTTATATGTGTGGGCCATCCAAATTCAGTTTCTAATCCTGAAGAGTCGAAAAGATGAGGAACAACACATAGGCCTTTTCAAGTAATCTGTTCTATCAGCACATTGTTCTTGTTCACTCGTAATTTTCACACTGGTAGTGGTTTTGTGTTGAGAGATATCATTACTGTGGAGCTCAGGCAGTTGAATCGCTAACCGATTTTTTGCTCACAAAGTAAAGGCTAAGGAAACATTAGTAAAACCTGCAAAACTCATATTATCTGAACAGCTTTCTCTACAGAAGAATGAAAATAATAATTGGTACCTGATGGTTTGCCTAGAATGTTAGCCTGGGAAATTTATATGAATCTGAGCAGTTAATAGTTTTGAAGGAAACAGGATTGACTATTTGAAAGTGGTGTTTTGTCCACACAGACAATATTTTACCTGTGGAGTTGGGGTGAACAGGTTGGTGTAGTTGAGATCTTATGATAGAGAACAGGTTATCAATAGTTTGTGTAGTAAAAGTTCTTTGCCCAGTACTTAATATAAGCTATTTTAACCAAAACATAAGCTATTTTAATCAGATGGCTCATCTGGAGATGTTTTATGAAGTTTTGGCCCCATGAGGGGGAGATTTCAGAGAGCAGTAACCCTCCTGAGCCGTGAATTGCTTTCTGTTTTCATGGTCTCTTATGGAAATATGAATAACTATGTACATAATTTTGCCCTCTTACTTGGTTCTATTATTCAATGCTTTTACAAAGGATTTATTATGCCTGACATTTTTTGAATAATTAAGTTTATAGGCATATAGATTTTATATGTTCTTGCATAGTCTTTGTCATGCTCTATTTTTCATATGTTTGCCTTACCAACACGAGCAAGCTTCTTTTTCTTTTTCCCTTTTCCTTTCTTTTCCTCTGTTTTCATTCTTCTCTTCCTTACATTCATTCATGACAGTCTTTTCAAACCTTGAACCTGAGCAAGGCCTAACTAAATTTGAAACTATTGTTTGGAGAAACTATTATCTCCTGTTTGGAGAGGTTGTCAATGAAAAATTGGTAAGAGATGAGAGAGATGTCTCTTTCATGTATTTGCAAGTTCTTTATGCCATTTAATCCATTTTCCCCCTCCAATTTCACAGAATCAGTTACACCTTTAAATTGGTCCTGGTAGTAGTCTGCCAAAGGTTAAGGTGAGAGGAATGGCCATTTCTGAGTATGGCCTCGATAACCTGTAGAGATAGTCGGGGTCTAAGAGAAGCTACCTATAACCCCAGCCTCTATCATAATGAGATACATTTAAAAACACCCAACAAATTAATCCTACACACTACCATTTAATGGTATTAAATGCTGTTTTAAAAAGAAGTTTGTCAGGTTTTCCACTGAAATTTAGTATCGTTCTTCTTAGATCAGTGATTCTCAACCCTGTGAGACTCATGGTCCACTTGTTATAGCAAATATTTTATGATGTTCTCTTATCTTGAAACAAAATTCATACACACACACACACACACACAATTTGTGTATAAGTATAGATTAAATATATCTATATATTTGTATAGTATACATTTATAGATTTACCTTACATATAAAAGTAGTTATAATGCCCTAAGTAATATAAATGAGAAATAGTAAGGAAAATAATTTAGAATAAAAAATATGTATTTCAATATGTAAGTGCACAAGCACGACTACATTAGAAGACGTAAGGTACTCGGATGCTTGCATCTGTGTATAGAATCACCAGGATTACAGCATTCTTAAATGCAGATTGGTAAAGTTGTGTTTCATTGGCAGTTAAAATACCATGAATAGGAGTGCCTGGCTGGCTTAGTTGGTAGAGCCTGTGACTCTCGACTTCAGGGTTGTGAGTTGGGCCTGGAGCTTACTTACAAAATAAATACAAATTAAATTAAAAAATAAAATAAATAAAATACCACAAGTAGTGTTGCCATTTGGTACATGATTTTCCAAGGTGAAGTTTAAACAAATCAAAATATAATCTTTATTTATTTGGTAATTGCATTCCTAGAAATTCATTGTATATTAAAATTGTGCAAAAATACCTTTCATTTACGTGTAGAACAGATTTAAGTTTTAGGCTTAAACAATTTTGAATTGTTTTTCACCCACATGAATGTCCAGTAGGACATCCTTCACTGCATGGGAATATCCATGCATTCTAAGATGTCTAACATACACGTGCCTTTCTTTATCCTCCCTCTCCAGGGCTGGGGGCAGGAGAGAACTCTAAAGCTCAGCAACCTCTAATCACTGAGGTAACCAAAAACACCCTCACAAATTTCCAGGGTGCCTTCTTGGGGTGCATAACCCCTTTTTTGAACCACTGCCCTAAGGGAATGGTCAATGAGAAAATAGAGCTAATAGTCCAATATGTCTCTAGCAAGACATGTGTAGCCCATTCTTTGTATTCCTGTTTCTGGAAATGGTGATCTTAACCATAGAATACATAGAATAAGTGAAATATAAAAGGCCATCATAGAATAAAATATTACATTTGCATTGGCTGAAAGTGTATAAATCTGCTTTTTTTTTTTTTTTAGGGCAAAGTGTCCTAATCTGGGGTTTGGACACTCCCTGAAATTATACACTTTGTGTGTATTTCCTTTTGGGGCAGATGGTCCATAGTTTTAAGTAAATCTTTAATGGAGTCCCTGAGGTTATGGTGGAGTCTAACAAGTGTGGAAGGAGTCCATTATCTTTTGTGTGAACCTTGGGACACGGTTTAACTCTCTTGAGTTTGGCTGAGATTGGAGTAGCCTTCCTTACCCTTACCACTACTTCTTTCCTTTCTGACCAGAAGAGGTAGGGATTAAAATGCTGTAACTGAGGAAAATCCTCAGTTTTTGAAAATTTAGCTTTCTTGAAACCATGACATTAGAACTCAGAGGAAAGCTCACGTATTGTCATTGAGTCTTTATCCTGTCACCTTCCAGGAGAGGGATTTTAATGATTGTGTAAAGCTTTCCAGGATATCATATGACAAACAAGCTTTTTTAAAAAAGAGTATTTTATTTTATAACCAATTCCAGCGTTTTAAAAAAGAAAATTTTAACAATGACTTTTTAACTCTGCTCTCCCATCCAGTTATTTCTGTATGGGTGGCCATAGTTGATACTCTGTGGAAATTACTTTTAAGAGAGGCAGTGCATTGGGACAAATTTTACTTAGTTGATACAGCTTCTTCCTTTTGCTTGTTACTTATTCCAGGGAGTTTCAAGAAAAATCTTTGTCCCCTAATTAACACGTGTGATAAGAAAACAACATTAGTATATATAATTTTTTTCTCCTCTTGGAAAATGTCAGTAATATTCTTAGACCTCTCTTTAAATGCTTAATTTAGGTCATATGGTATCTCCTCCTACCTGTGTGTCTTACTGTTATTTGGGAGTTGGTTTTGAGATTCTTTCTTCTAATATTCTTTTTTTTTTTTAATGTTTATTTATTTTTGAGAGAGACAAACACAGTGCGAGCAGGGAAGGGGCAGGGCGAGAGGAAGACATAGAATCTGAAGCAGGCTCCAGTCTGAGCTGTCAGCACAGAGCCCAACACGGGGCTCAAACCCACAAACCGAGAGATCATGACCTGAGCTAAAGTCGGACGCTCAACCGACTGAGCCACCCAGGAACCCTTCTTCTATTATTCTTTATATTTCTTTTTTATTTGCCATCCAAGATTAATATTTGCCTGATAATATAGTTCCCACTATGTTAAGCTGGAAAATTCTAAGAGTAGTCATCAATTATTGCTGAGACGAAACATATCCTTTCCTAACATACGTATCCTTTCAAGTGAGGGTATCATGGAGAAAGAAGAGTTAACAGGGACTTCTTTTATCAGTGTGGCACCTGAGTTATGAATTCCATAGGTTAGATGAAGCTGAACTGTTTCTAGACCAAATTCCCTAAATGCTTAGATTGCATTGAGATGAGTTACAATTAGGTCAGTCAAGAAGGCCTAAAAAGATAATAAATGAGAGGCTAATTAGTTTCCTGCTTCTGCCTCTAGATTTAAGCAGTGTAAAGAGTTCATGCATGAACCCTTTGACTTTGGCGTTTGCTTTCCAAGGACAATTGCAGGCAGCAGCTAGTTCCTTCTTGAGCTAAATTCAGCTGCTTCCTGAGCTTGCTTTAAAAAATAATCATCCTTGCCAGATTTCAGCCTCTGAGTTGCCTGTTTTCAAATCAGTAAAAATTGTTGTCAAATCCTGATTGTTGTATATTGCTTACGTAGAATTACAGGAAGCTTTAAGGAAAATTTTACTGTTCTGTGGTTTTGACACTTCTGGAATGAAGATAACAGAGTGAGAATCACATGGCACATTATTGAGAATAAGAAGGTTTTAGATTTTAGAGCTAATGTCACTGACTTGACTTTTAACTTTGAGAGATCATAATTTTCTTAATTGTTTACGTTTTCTATTTAATAAAATTAAAGAGAATGACGTTAGGCCCCTTTCGCTTCTGTGATTTTAACATGTATATTTTTCCTTTGAGATAAGTTATAGGAATGATTAATTATTCCCATTTGATCCCACTCATTTAACCTTGAAAAACATCTTTTAACTTTGTTGGGAGAAAAGTCACATATGAGTATAGAAGGCTTTTTAACACCTACAAGAGTATATGATAACAGGGGACTTCACTTCCTACCCTGGCCCCCCAGCTTCCTATGTCTGTGTCCCAGAGCTATCCACTGTCGGCCACTGTAGGCATCCAAAAATGTTCTGTGCACACACAAGCACGCGTGTGTGTGTGAATGCATGTGTGTGTCACCTTTTCACCAGCTGAATATATTTATCTTTACCTTATATTTTATCATATTTTATATTTATAGTAACTATTGGCATTCTTAAATTTTTTTTTTTTAAAGTAATTCCTACACCCAACATGGGGCTCGAAATCATGACCCTGAGATTAAGAGTCACATGCTCTACCGACTGAGCCAGCCAGGTGCCCTTAGTATTGGCATTCTTTTGAAATAAATTACACGTGAATAATAATAGCTATAATTATTTAATGATAATGAAATTATTTGATTAATGCAGTTTATTTTGCCAGACCATTATTACACTTTGATCCTTGTTAGAGAGTAATTATGCTCAGTTAGTAATTTTCTTCTGATTTAAAGACGGTGAGAATGTAATGTGATAACATTTCTGAATTTTCACTTTTCAAACAACATAATGGTGGTGATAGCACATTATATTTTATAATTTTTTTCCCATTTAGTTCAAATGTTTTAAAAATTTACTGTGTCAAAACCTTCCATTTCCACATGGTGTAGAAAGAGAGGGGGTATTTTCAGGGTAGAAAATTCAATGTTTAAAAACTGTCCAAGTCCAGGAAACTTGTCGGAGCTAGTTATGTGGTCGAGGCCTCTTTGCCTCTTAACCCATTGTTTTTGTCCAGATAGTCAGTAATATAGGTAGCTAATAGCCTCTCAACACATCATCTTTTTACCGTTCAGTACCCTGTCCTTTTGCATATGATATTTTCCCCTACTGGCATTTAGTTTAGTTATACATTCAGATGAACACATTTTAATGTGATTCACAAAATACTTTAAAATGTTTAATTCTCTCCTAAATATATTCATGCCATTTAACCAGGATGGGCAAATACATTACACTGACGCCACTACTCTCTGGGGCTGCCACACTCCTGGCTGATGTTTCAGTAATACCCCCTCACAGCTCTCTTTTCCCAGAGCTTAGCTTCCTCACGTGTACTTTAGATAACCAATACCAACTCATCAGAGTTAGTAACCATATAATATTAAACCATATACATTAGTTGCAATTTTAAGGTCTGTTTGGACCTTAGATTCTATTAGTGCAGACCTTCAAAAAATTTTTTTAATCCTTATTTATTTCTGAGAGACAGAGCATGAGCAGGGGAGGGGGAGAGAGAGAGAGAGAGAGAGAGAGAGAGAGAGAGAGAGAGAAACAGAATCAGAATCCGAAGCGGGCTCCAGGCCCTGAGCTGCCAGCACAGAGCCCAACCTGGGGCTCGAACTCATGAACGTGAGATCATGACCTGAGCCGAAGTTGGACGCTCACCCGACTGAGCCACCCAGGCGCCCCTATTAGTGTAGACCTTTGGACAGAAGTCAGTCTAAATTTGCTATCTCCAGAATCTCCGTCACCTATTTTCTTCAGTTTTCAAAGGAACAGTGGGTAACAAGAGTAGTTGAGAAAAGAGTGTCATGAGTACAGGGTGTGATACTGCCTGAGATTTTTTTATTTTATGATCTTATATTTAATACAGTCTTCTTAACTTTTACTTTATCCAGATCAGTGTTATTTGGGATTTTGTAATTATGCTGTGATCTTGAATTACATCTAATGTTGCATATATCTTGAAGCTTATTTTGTGGTGATTTGTGTATGCCATGCATTCGCTCAGTCACCTACTATGTGCCAAAGACCATGCTGTATCTTGAGGTTATAATGGTGAGGAGGAATAGACAAGGTCTCTGCTCTTGTGGAGCCTAAAGTTTGGTCACACAGACAACGGATGTATAACTATAAACTGGTAATTGCTGTCAAGGAAAGGAACATGACCTTCACTGAGAGCTAAGGGAAGTCTTCTCTGAGAAAGCGATATTTGAGTTGGGTGTATAGTGGAGGGGGCACTGGGAGAAGATTCCATTTTGAGGGACCAGCATGGGAAGGGCCCTGTAGCATGAAGAATGGTGTATTAGAAAAACTAAAGAAAGCAAATAATGTTGGCTGTGGAGGGTACATGGAGGAGTGGTGTTAGGTGATTTAGAGAGGCGGGCGGGGAACAGGCCTACAGCTGTGGTCTAAATAACCAATATAAATGACCCCAGGACATGACTAATTCTAAAGTATTTTCTAAGTACAGTTTGAAATCAATAATGAATAATGTCGTATACTACACTTACGTTTTTGACTAGAAAAACATAGTCTAGTTTTGATGTTCGTTATTTCCACAAAGTTTCAAAGTATTGTAGCTAAAACTTGAATCTTATATTGAAGGGTTTTATTATCTCTCTTGTGATTACAGTCCTCAAATTTTGTGTTCAGTGTTGCTTGTTAAACTGATTTTTGGGTTTTAGAGCATTAGTGATCTTGAGACTTGTGTCAGTGGTAAAGGAATTTGAGGGCTTCTTAACACACCATGGCAAACATATATACGTTAGATGGTAATAAAAAATTTCAGTACAAATAATCAATAACTGAGGGCATATAGGACTGAGTAGAAAATGGGGGTACCAACCACCTAAAGTATATAAAAATAAAAAGTTATTTTAATAATTTATTTTTCTTGTGTGATGTTTGCAATGCAGTGATAATCAGAAATGAAGACCGAGTATCTCTTTATAAGAGCTAAAGCAAAAAGCCATTGAAATCATTATTTGGCGAAGGGAGAGAAAAGAGCTTATGAATCTAGACAGATTCGTAAACATTTTTTACTCTGAGACACTTTGGAGGCCTTCAAGTAATCTTTTTAAATGAAGGGTTGCAAGCCAGTGTATTATGCATAAATTATAGGCAAGCGGTTTTGCTCAAATTTCTGAAGCCTTCGGTAAAACGAATTTGTGAAATCCTCAGACACAAGGCCCAGAAGTAGAGGTTACAGTCCGAGATTACTGGTCACATTACTGTTCCCTTCCTCATCTAGGATAATAGCACACTTATGTATATATACACACACATAGACTCTGTTCATATGCTTTCCATGAGAGAGAGGAAAAGCTCTTGTTGAACATAAAAATAACTTTTGAGGTTGTTTTTGCCACATTCAATCTAAATTTCTCTTTTTCCAATGGAAGCCGAAGGACTGGTGCAGCTGTCAGAAGAAATGGTGAACAGGTGGTCACCAAAGAGTTCTTTAGATGCTTAATTATAGTTACTAAATTGCCTCTGTTTATGGCTTTACCCTTTATGGCACTTCATCACAGGTCTTGTGGCTTTCTAAGTCCTTGCAACTCACTTCTCACAAAGCTGCATTTATAGGATGTTTAGTGGTGGCTAACAACTTGAACACAGGAGATGGTAATTAAGAGGGAACTTGGGAAAAGATGCCAAATAAATTGTTCACATTAGCAATTATATGGGCTATTGTATGGAATACTGTGCTACTTTTTCCATATATAAATTTTAAAGGGCCCAACAACCCTACTAAAATCAAATTCAACTGCCTTATTAGACTTTTATATTATTGATCTCATGGCTAATAGAGGTTTCATATAGCCAGACTCTATTTGTAATACTGTAACAGGTTTGTATATACCACACACTGTGTCTTTTGTGTATCTGGCATCTCGCTAGGCATTTTACTTCAATTATTTGAAATTGCTACAACAAATTTTCAAGGTTGGTGTTACTGGTCCTGTTTGAGATATGTGGAAACTGAGCTCAGTGAGGTGTTGGTGAATGTTTCACAACTGGCTCCTTGGGTTTAAAAAAAAAAAAAAAAAGTTTCTGATCTGTAGCATTTGCTCATTTCTGTGGTATAAATGCTCCCATCATGGCTGGTTTCAAGGTACCAACTGACTTCAAATGGAGTCAGTGCAGGGGACTGGGGAAGAGTTGGACACAGTGGGCTCTTCAGCAGTATGAGCTGGAGCTAGCATCCCACTGATTGAGACTCTTCAAAACAAAGTGACCACTTTGAAAAAACCAAAATTCACACTCAGATCAGTTTACTTCTAAACACTGTGTTCTTTCTGCGATACCCTTTTTCCTTTCTGGATAAAAAATAGGAGAGTACTGCTCTTTTATCTTGAGGAGGACAGAAAGAACTGGAGGGGACAGAGAGGGGAAGAAAAAGTAAAGGGGGAGTGAGGGAAGGAGGAAGAAAGGAGCGTTAAGATCAAAAATTGAAATCAACCAATTCAAACCACGTTGGAGGTGGGGAGAGAAAAATAGAAGTCTTACTAAAGTGATAACTCAGGTTTTATCAAAATAGGCAGCACTCTGCTGTGGTTTTGTCACTCTCAGCAGATGCACGGCATACAGAAATAATAATGGCTACCACATCTCAAGTGGGTTTGTCTTTAGACAACCCCCTTCCTATAACTGATGATGTATTCTTACCACTATGATTCACACCAGCTTCAATCAATGACCACATCACTGGGAACAAAAACAGTCCAACAAAGTAGTTAATGCGGATAATAAGTAACAATCTCTTATTCATATGACAAAGAAAATAACCACAATTTTTCTGGAGACAAAAAAGAAAACCAAATATGCTATCATGCATTCCGCATTCAAAATTGCTTATTTTTGTAAGTAACAAGGAGAGAGAAAACTTCAAAGCATATCTACAATGAATATCCATTCACTTGCATTTTTCAGGCTGATTCTGAAATATTTATTAATCTGGATGCTCTGCCTACAATAAAATCCTATTATTATGTTTGCTTTGAGATATATAAGGTGTCAGATGAAAAGTTTTTCCATACATTTATAACCAATCACATAAAAGCCATATATTTTACTGAAATAGTCTGAGTTATCTAAATGGTATTTAGCTTCTTTCATAAAACATATTAAGTCTGAGTTGAGCCAAGTAACAATAATGCTCAACAAGAAAGACAACACATTGTTAATTTTAGAAATCTTTCTTTTCCTCACTCTTGCAAAATTATCTGGTACCAAAAACATGACACTGGAAGAAGAGGAAAAGAGGGCACCATTGCTACCCTAACTATAACTTTTAATTAGTTTTACAACTACAAGTGTCAAAAATGTTTGTATACAGAAAAATACTAAAGTAATCCTGACTTTATAAAAAAAGAAGTGTAGATTACTCTGTTTTAAATAACCATAGCTCATAACCAAAGAAACCAATTGAAACTGCAGAAAAGAAACCACTGAAATTTAATTCTGCCGGCCGGTTTTCATATCAGACAAGAAATTCATAATCAAATAGGCATTCCCTTTTAAGATGAATTTAATGACATACGGTTATTCATTCATAATTTTCTGTTTTTTAAGTGTATAGACTATAGGTATGTCCCCATTTCATTTGTAGTATTGATAATGTGTATCTTTTTTCTTGAGTATCTATGTAGAGGTTTAAAATTATATTAGGGGTGCCTGGGCTCCATGAGTTAAGTACCCGACTCTTGATGGGCTCGGGTCATGGTCTTAGGGTTCTGGGGTCGAGCCCTGTGATGGGCTCTGTGCTGACAGCACAGAGCCTGCTTGGGATTCTCTCTCCCCCAACCCCTCTCTCTGCCTCTTCCCGCTCCGGCATGCACCCTTTCAGAATCAATAAACTTAAAAAAAGATTTTAAAAATGTTATTAATCTCTTCAAAGAACCAACTTTTTGTATTACTAATGTTTTTTGTGATTTCTTTAAATAAACTTTTAATGATACACTAGTTTTAGATTTAGAGAATTGCAAAGATACCAGAGTTCCTGTATACTCCATACCTATTTTTTCCTAGTAACATTTTATATTACTAATGCACATTCATCACAATTAATGAACCAGTTAGTATTGATACATCATTATTAACTAAAGCTCATACTTTATCTGTATTTCCTTAGTGTTTGCCTAATATATCTTTTCTGTTTCAGGATCCTATCCAGGATACCACCGTTACATTTAGTCATCTATCTAAACAGTTTAGTCATCTGACAGTTTCTCAGGCTTTCCTTGTTTCTGATGACCCTAAGAGTTTTAAGGAGTACCTCAGCTGGAATTTGTATGTTGTTTTTCACATGATTAGGTTGGGGTTAGGGGTTCCTTTAGAGAAAGACACAGAGAAAAAGTGGTATTTTCATTACAGTATTTACAGGATACATACTATCTACATAATACTGGGGTTATTTATTTATTTTTTTACTGACAAAAATTGGATTTTTAAAAAATATACAGCTTGATTTTTTTAATTGAGATAGTGATACTAGTTTCAGATATACAACATAATAATTTGACATTTGTATATATTGCCAAATGATCACTACAGTTAATCTATTTAGCATCTGTTACCATACACATCTACATTTTTTTTCTTGGGATGAGAATTTTAAGATTTTACTTTCTTAGCATCTGGCAGATTTGCAATACAATATTACTGACTGCAGAACCCCTGCTGTACATTAGGTTCCCTTGGCTTACTTATTTTATAACTTATTTTCTCCCACTCTGGCAACCATCAGTTTCTTCTCTGTGTCTAGGAGTTTTATTCACTCTTTTTTTTTTTTAGATTCCAGATATAAGTGAAATCATTTGATACTTGTTTTTTCCTGTCTACTTATTTCACTTAACAAAATACTCTCAAGGTACATCTGTGTTGTTGCAAGTGGCAAGATTTCAGTCTTTGTTGTGGACGAATAGTGTTCTACTATGTCTGTATACATATGTGTGTGCACATACACACACATATACACATGCACATTTTCTTTATCCATTTATTTTTCCATTTATTCGACTTCTTTAGCCACAATGCTATAGTGACTAAGGGGATACATATATCTTTTCAAATTAGTGTTTTTATTTCTTAGGATAAATACCTAGAGATGGAATTACTGGATCACATGGTAGTTTTATTTTTAGTATTTTCTGTACAGTTTTGTCCAGTGGCTGCCCCAGTTTACATTCCTATGAACAGTGCATGAGGGATCCCTTCCTCCACATCCTTGCCAACACTTGTTAATTTTTGTCTTTTTGAAAATAGACAATCTGGCATATATCAGGTGATATCTCAGTGTGGTTTTGATTTGCATCTCCTTGATGATTAGCGATGTTGAGCATCTTTTCATGTGCCAGTTGGCTGTCTCTATATCTTCTTTAGAAAAATGTCTGTTCAGATCCTCTGCCCATGTTTTAATTGGATTTTGTTGTTACTGAATTGTATGAGTTATTTACGTATTTTGGATATTAATCCCTTATTGGTTATATGATTTGCAAATATCTTCTCCCATTCAGTAGGTTGTCTTTTTACTTTGTTGATGGTTTCCTTCACTGTGCAGAAGCTTTTTCAGTTTAATGTAGTCCCATTTGTTTATTTATTTATTTTAGATTTTTATTTTTTAAGTCATCTCTATACCCACACAACCCCAAGATCAAGAGTCGCATGCTCCCCTGAGTCAGTCAGGCACCTCAGCCCATGTCTTTCTTTTTGCTTTTGTTGCTATTGCTTCTGGAGTCAGATCCAAAAAGATATTGCTGACTAATGTCCAGGAGCGTACACCTATGTTTTCATCTAGGAGTTTTATAGTTTTTGGTCTTACGTTCAAGTCTTTATCCATTTTGAGTTAGTTTTATGTATGGTGTAAGATAATGGTCCATTTTCTTTCTTTTGCATGTAGCTGTCCAGTTTCTCCAGCACCATTTATTGAGAAGGCTGTCCTTTCCCCATGGTAAATTTTTGCCTTCTTTGTCATAAATTAACTGACCATATTTGTGTTTGTTTATTTTTGGGCTTTTTCTTTTAAATGTTTAGTTATTTTTGAGAGAGAGAGAGACAGAACGTGAGCAGGGGAGGGGCAGAGAGAGAGGGAGACACAGAACCTGAAGCAGGCTCCAGGCTCTGAGCTGTTAGCACAGAGTCTGATGTGGGGCTCGAACTCATGAGCCACGAGATCATGACCTGAGCTGAAGTCAGATGCTTAACTGACTGAGCCACCCAGGTGCCCTGGTTTATTTTTGGGCTTTCTGTTCTGTGCTGTTGATATGTGTGTTCGCTTTTGTGCTATTACCACACTGTTTTGATTACTATAGCTATGTAGTATAGTTTGAAATCAGGGAGATGATGTCTCCAGCTTTGTTTTTCATTCTCAGAATTGCTTTGGCTATTCAGGACCTTTTGTGATTTCATACAAATTTTAGCATTGTTTCTTACATTTCTGCATAAAATGCCATCAGAATTTTGATAGAGATTACATTGACTCTGTGGATTACTTTGGGTGCAGTGGACATTTAAACCATATTAAGTCTTCCAGTCCATGGGCACAGAATATTTTCCCATTCATTTGTATCATCTTCAGTTTTTTTCACTGTACAGGTCTTTCACCTCTAGTTAAATTTATGTCTAGGTATTTTATTCTTTTTTATGGAATTTTAAAGGGGATTGTTTTCTTAATATCTCCTTCTGATAGTTCATTGGTAGTCTATAAAAACACGAAAGATTTTTTTGCCCTGCAATGAATCAAAACAAAAACAAAAACAACAAAACAAAAACAAAACAAAACAACAAAAACAAAAAGCAACAAAAACAAAAAAAAGATTTTTTTGCCCTGCCCATTTTTTTATCTGCATGCATATTATATTAGGTCTAACAGTTTTTTGGTGGAGTGCTTAGAGGTTTCTATTTATAAATTTATATAATTTGCACACAAAGATAATTTGAATTCTTCTTTTCTAATTTGAATGCTTTTTCTTTCTTTTTCTTGCCTAATCTCTCTGGCTAGGTCTTTCAAAACTGTATTAAAAAAGTGGTAAGAATATGGTTTCACTCTTATGTGGATCCTGAGAAACTTAACAGAAACCCATGGGGGAGGGGAAGAAAAAAAAAAAAAGAGGTTAGAGTGGGAGAGAACCAAAGCATAAGAGACTGTTAAAAACTGAGAACAAACTGAGGGTTGATGGGGGGTGGGAGGGAGGGGAGGGTGGGTGATGGGTTTTGAGGAGGGCACCTTTTGGGATGAGCAGTGGGTGTTGTATGGAAACCAATTTGACAATAAATTTCATATATTAAAAAAAAAAAAAAAAAGTGGTAAGAGTGGGCATCCTTGTTCCTGATCTGAAGGGAAGAGCTTTCAGTGTTTTTCCAATGAGTGTGATGTTAGCGTTTATTATCATGTTGATGTATGTTCTGTCTATACCCACTTTGTTTATCATAAATAGGTGTTGAAATTGTAAAGTGCTTTTTCTGCATCTGTTGAGATGATCAGGAATTTTACCATTTATTTTACTAATATAGTATATCACATTGATTTGTGCATGCTGAACCATCCTTGCATTCCCAGAGTAAATCCCATCTGATTTTTTTTTTTTTTTCTAATTTTTGAGACAGGGAGAGACAGAGCATGAACAGGGGAGGGCAAGAGAGAGAGGGAGACACAGAATCTGAAGCAGGCTCTAGGCTCTGAGCTGTCAGCACAGAGCCCGACGCGGGGCTCGAACTCACATTCCGTGAGATCACGACCTGAGCCGAAGTCGGCTGCCCAACCAACGGAGCCACCCAGGCACCCCAAGTCCCACCTGGTTTTAATATTTTGTTGGATTCATTTGCCAATATTTTATTCAAGATTTTGTATTTATGTTCATAATTAATATTGGCCTGTAATTTTCTTCTTTTGTGTGGTTGCTCTGTTTGGTTTTGGTACCAAGCTAATGCTGGGCTTGTAAAATGAATTTGGAAGTATTCCCTCATCTTCAGTTTTTAGAAGAATTTTAGAAAGAGAGGTATTAAATCTTTGAATATGTGTTACAGTCTACCAGTGAAGCTGTCTGGTCATGAAATTCTGTTTGTTGGGAATTTTTTGAATATGATTCAATCTCCTTCCTAGAAATCGATTTATTCAGATTTTCTATTTCCTCGTGATTCAGTTTTGGAAGATTGTGTTTCTAGAAATGTATTCATTTCTTCTAGGTTGTCCAGTTTTTGGCATAGAATTATTCATAGTAGTCTCTTATGATTCTTTGTATTTCTTTGGCTATCTGTTGTAATTTCTCTTTTTCCATTTCTGGTGTGTGTGTGTGTGTGTGTGTGTGTGTGTGTGTGTGTGTGTGTGTGTACGTGTGTGTGTATATGTGTGTGCGCACGTCCTCTCTTTTTCTTAGGGAGTATAGCTAAATGTAAGATTTTTTAATCGTTTCAAATGACAAGCTCTCAGTTTCATTGGTCTTTTCTATTGTCTTTTTAGTCTCTGTTTCATTTATTTCTGCTCTGATCTCTATTATTTCCTTTCTTCTAATTTTGGGCTTTTTTTTTTTTTTTTTCTTTTCCTAGGTCCTCTAGGTGGAATGTTAGATTGTTTATTTAAGATTCCCTCCCTCCCTCCCTTCCTTCCTTCTGAGGGCCAAAGTGGGGAGAGGGAGGGAGAGGATCTTAAGCAGGCTCCATGCCTAGTGAGGAGCCTGATGCAAGCCTCCATCTCACGATTGTGAGATCATGACTTGACCTGAAATTAAGAGTTGGTCGTTTAACCAACTGAGCCACACTGGTGCCCCAGAGATTTGTTTGTTTGTTTGTTTCTAAAGGTAGGTCTGTATTACTATGGCCTTGCCTCTTAGAACTGCTTTTGCTGCATTTCATAGATTTTTGTATGCTGTATTTCGATTTTCTTTGTCTCAAGGTATTTTTTTTATTTCTTGTTTAATTTTTTTCAATGACCCACTGGTCATTTAGTAGTGTATTGTTTAATCTTCACATATTTGTGATGTCTCCAGTTTTCTTGTAATTAATATCTGATTTCATACCATTGTGGTTAGAAAAGATGCTTGATATGATTTCAGTCTTAAATTTATTGAGAATTTTTTTGTGGCCTAACATATGACCTGTCCTGGAAAATGTTAACATGTGTAATTGAGAAGAATGTATATTCTGCTGGTTTTGGATGGAATGTTCTGTATATATCTATTAAGTTCATCTGCTTGATGTTTCCTTTTAATTTTCTATTTGGATGATGTATCCATTGATGTAAATGGGGAGTAAAGTTCTTACTATTATTGTTGTCAATTTCTCCCCTTCGGTCTGTTAGTATTTGCTTTATGTATTTATGTGCTTCTATGTTTGGTGCATATATATTTATAAATGTTATATTTTCTTTTGCTGGATTGACCCCTTCATTAGTATGTAATGACCATCTTTGTTTTTTATTACAGTCTTTGTTTCATTCATTCATTCATTTATTTAAAGTTTATTTATTTTGAGAGAGAGCAAGCAAGTGTGAGCAGTGGAGGGAGAGGGAGAGAATTCCAAGTAGGCTTTGCATGGTCAGTGTGGAGCCCAGTGTGTGGCTAGACTTCCCAGCCATGAGGTCATGACCTGAGCTGAAATCAAGAGTTGGACACTTAACCAAGCAAGTCACCCAAGTGCCGCTACAGTCTTTGTTTGAATTTTTTGTTTTTTTTTACATTTATTTATTTTTGAGAGACAGAGTGAGACAGAGCATGAGCAGAGGAGGGGCAGAGAGAGAAGGAGACACAGAATCCAAAGCAGGCTCCAGGCTCTGAGCAAGCGTTCAACACAGAGCCCGATGCGGGGCTGAACCCACAAACCATGAGATCATGACCTGAGCCAAAGTTGGACACTTAACTGACTGAGACACCCAGGTGTGCTTCAGTCTTTGTTTTAAAATCTACTTTGTCTGACATCAGTATTGCTAGTATATTTTATATATATATGTGTGTGTGTGTGTGTGTATATATATATATATATATATATATATATATATATGTATGTGTGTGTGTATGTGTGTGTGTGTGTATGTGTGTATATATATACACACATACACACACACACACACATATAAATTTCTTTTGGTTTCTATTTGCATGAAACATCATTTATCATTCCTTCACTTTCAGTCTGTGTGTATCCTTATTTCTGTTATAAGTCTCTTGTAGACAGTACATAGATGGGTCTTGTTTTTATCCATTCAGCCATTCTGTCTTTTGATTGGAGATTTTAGCCCTTACACTTCAAGTAATTATTGATAGGTATGTACTTCTTGCCATTTTGTTAATTGTGTTTTTCTTGTCTTTTAGTGGTTTCTCTCCATTCCTTTCTTCTCTTGGTTTCATCCTTTGTGGTTTGATGGCTTTATATAGTGTTATGCTTAGATTTGCCTCTTTTTATCTTTTGTGTGTCTACCATGGATTTTGCTCTGTGATTACAATGATGCTCATATATAACAGCTCATTTATGATTTTTGATGCCACATTTTACATCTTATTTTGTATATCCCTTGAGTAATTATTGTAATTACAGTTATTTTTACCACTTTGGTTTTTTAATGCTAATAGTAGCTTTTTAAGTGATTAATCCACTACCTTTACTGTATATTTACCTTTACCAGTGAGATTTTTATTTTCATATTTTTTTTGTTGGTAATTAGTGCCTTTTCTGCTTAAAGCATACCTTTTAACATTTCTTGTATGTCTAGTTTAGTGGTAATGAACTCCTTTAACTTTTGTTTGCCTGGAAAGCTCTTTCTCTCTCTTTCAATTCTGAATGATAACCTTGCCAGGTAGAGGATTGAGTATTCTTGGTGGGGTTTTTTCTTTTTAACACTTTCAATAGATCATGTCACTCCCTTCTGGCCTACAAATTTTCTGCTGAGAAGTCTGATAGTCTTATGGGAGTTTTCTCGTACAGAACAAATTGCTTTTCTCCCGCTACTTTTAAGATTCTCTCTTTATCCTTAACTTTTGACATTTTTATTATAATTTTTTTTTTGTATGGGTCTCTTTGAGTTCATCTTTTTTTGAAAGTTTCTGGGCTTTGAGGATCCTGATGTCTGTGTCCTTTCACAAGTTAGGGAAATTTTCAGCCAATATTACTTAAAATAAGTTTTCTACCCCTTTCTCTTCTTTTTTGGGACCCTATAATGCAAATGCTGTTCCACTTAATGTTGTTCCATAGGTCTGTTAAACTATCTTCACTTTTACCTCCCCTGCTCTTTTTGGGCGAGTTCCACTGCCCTGCCTTCCAACTCACTGGTTCTATCTTCTGCTTCATCTACTCTTCTGTTGAACCCCTCCAGCGTATTTTTTTTAGTTCACTGTATTCTTCAGTTCTGAGATTTCTTTTTGGTACTTTCTATTTTCTGTCTTTTTGTTGAAGCTCTTGCTGTGTTCATTCATTTTTCTCCCGAGTTCGGTGAGCATCTTTATGTCTGTTACTTACAATTCTTTATCAGGTAAATTACTTATTTCAGTTTCATTAGTTTTTTTTCTGAGGTTTTATCTTATTCTGTCATTTGCAATGTATTTCTCTCTCTTCTCATTTTGCTTGAGTCTCTGTTTGTTTCTGTGTGGTAGGCTAGAAACAGCTCTCTCTCAGTCTTGCCTGAGTGGCCTTTTGTAGGAAATAGACCTTATCATTTAGTCTTGCCATAACTCCTAGTTGTCTCTTGAGCCTTTGTGATTGTATACACATCCTGACCTTTTTTCTTGATCGGTCTTAGTTGTTGAGGGTGTGCCAAGACCTGCTTTAGAGGGAAGGATCTCACCACCTAGTTTCAGGCTGACTTAGGGTCAGGCTGACCTTCAGGCAGCAGCTTTTAGAGTTTGTAAGTATATACAGTTCTATGGGACTGCAATCATAGACCCTGCTGGTCTCCAAACCAAACAGTCTGGAGGTGTCCCCTTAGTGACAGTTGAAAAAGGTGGGGCTCCAGACAAGTGTATGAGGTTCTGTCTGTGAGGTACTAGTGAGCGGTAGTGAGGCCAAGTGAGAGCTTGAAGATGGTATCGCCTGGCCTGCGTTCCATGAAAAGACTTCGGTGACCTAAGTGGTATACCTTCGGTATACCTACGTGGTATACCTAAAGCCTGCCCCTCACGCTGAAGCTCCAGGTTGAGAAAATGGGCCTTTTGCACAGGGATAGTAGGTGTGTGTGTAAGTGCTGTCTGTGCAGTGCCTTGGTAGTAGTAGCCTGTCAAGTACTGTTGCCCCGATTTTTTCAGACCTTTAGGGCCCAGAAATTCAATTTGTCTTGGCCACTGGAGCCAGGCATTCAAGGGGCATCCTTTATTTGGGTTGCGTGTGCTAGCCAGCTTTTGTGGGCCATGGTGGAGTGGTGCATGGGGGCATGGTGCTCCACCCAGTTGGCAACAGGTTGAGGTTTTGATATAGTATATACATTGTGAAACAAAACTAAGTAACCTATCTATCACCTTGCACGGTTACACTTTTACCTGTGTGTTGACAACACCTAAGATCTACCTTCCTAGCAAATATCAAGTATAGAAAGACAGTATTTTTTTTTAAGTTTATTTAATTTTTTTTTTTTTTTTTTTGTAATCTCTACATCCAGTGTGGGGCTCAAACCCAGACCCTGAGGTCAAGAGTCACATGCTTTTCTGATTGAGCCAGCCAGGCACTCCAGAAAACAGTATTGTTAACCACAGTCACTATATTGTACATTTGATCTCCAGAACTTATTTATTTGTATAACTGAACCTTTGTACTTGTTGACCAGTATCTCATTTCTCCCAATCTCTGATCTTTGGCAACCACCATTCTACCGTGTTTCTATGAACTTAACTATTTTAGATTCCACATATAAGAGAGATCATTCAATTTTTGACTTTCTGTGTTTTATTTTATTTTTTATATAATGTACTTGTTGACCAGTATCTCATTTCTCCCAATCTCTGATCTTTGGCAACCACCATTCTACCGTGTTTCTATGAACTTAACTATTTTAGATTCCACATATAAGAGAGATCATTCAATATTTGACTTTCTGTGTTTTATTTTATTTTTTATATAATGTCTTCTGGGTTTATCCATGTTGCAAGTGTGTGTGTGTGTGTGTGTCTCATGTATTTTTTTGAAATCCATTTATCATTGACATTTAGGTTGTTTCCATATCTTGGCTACTGTGAATAATGCTACAGTGAACATGGGGGAGCAGATATCTCTTCATGATCCAGATTTCATTTCCTTTCAATATACATACCCAGAGGTGAGATTGCTGGATCATATGGTAGTTCTATTTTTCATTTTTTGAGGAATTTCTATTCTGTTTTCCATATGGTTGTATCAATTTACATTCCCACCATCTGTGCACAAGGGTTCCCTTTTTCTACATCTTCACCAAGACTTGTTATCTCTTGTGTTTTTTGATAATAGCTTTTTAACAGGTGTAGATGATATCTCATTGTGATTTTGATTTGCATTTCCTCAATGATTAGTGAGGTTGAACATCCTTTTCTGTATCTTTTCACCTTTTGTATGTCTTTTTTTTTTTTTTAAGAAATGTTTATTCAGGGCCTTTGTCCCTTTTTTATATAAGGTTATTTGGTTTTTGCTACAGAATTGTTGGAGTTCCTTGTGCATTTTGGATATTAACCCCTTAGTAGAAAATATGGTTTGCAAATATTTTCTTCCATTTGTATGCTGCCTTTTCACTCTATTGATTGTTTCTTTGCTGTGTGAAAGCTTTTTAGTTTGCTGTAATCCCATTTGTCAATATTTTTGCTTTTGTTGCCTGTGCTTTTGATGTAATATTCCCCAAAGCATTACCTGACCAATGCCAAGAAGTTCTTTAGCTATGTTTTCATCCAATATTGTTATTATTTCAGGCATGTGTTTAAGAACATGATGTAATAAAGCCTTTGGTGTTGACCTTGATCACCTGGCTTAGGTAGTGTTTGTTAAGTTTCTCCACTGTAAAATTACTGTTTTCCTATATTTCTATGCTGTACTCTTTGGAAAGAGGTCCAGTGGTCAGCATACTTAAGGAGTAATGAGTTATGTTCCATCTCCTTGAAGATGGAGTGTCTACATAAATTATTTGAAATTGTTTTGCTTGGGAGATTTTTGTTTCTTACTTGCCTCTCTTCCCCCTCCTTCCTTTATTTATTTATATCACTGTAAATCCATGGATATTTATTTCTTACTTGGGTTTTAAGTCAGTACTACTTTATATTTTTTCTTCCTCACATTATTCTAACTTTGGCCATTGGAGGCTCTTTCAGTTGGCTTCTTGTCTTTTTGACCTACCTCACGACTGTGTTTCTGTTTGAACACTTTCTTTACTTTCTGGCATTAAAAGAGATGCTCCAGACCCATCTTATATATTTCCTACCTCTGTCTTAGAATTAGCCATTTCTCCAAAGAGCCCTGGTTCCTTTCATTGGAGAATGGTATTAGGACTCAAGATCTGGGCACTGTGTGTGTTTGTTTGTACTGGGGTACTGTCACTTCTAGGCCCTCTCAGTGGACAGAGCAAGGAAATAGATGCTTATATACTAACCTGTGTATATACACATATCAGTAAATATTTTTAAATGTAATCGTCTGCATCTTTATAAGCTGAAACATGAGTTCATGCTGATGTGTCCCACTCTTACACTGCAGACATCATTCTCCCTTCCATGGCTTATCTGGAAACTTTCACTCTAATCCTGAGAAACGTTGCTCCACAACCTGATGCCCATTTACTTACTTGTTCAATTCTGATATACACGTATAGAAGTCTCAATTGTTAATCTAGATCCCTGTGGGAAACAACTTTATTTGCTAAGTACAGTGTGTATATGTAATTTCTTTTAATCTTATAGACTTGAAAACTTCCAAAGTTACTTAGGGGCATCTGTTTCCTCTCCACTTCTCCACCCCCTTGCTTCAGTGAGACTGTTTTCACACATTCATATTAGAAGTAGATTGCTTTATCACATTCTGCATTTAATCCTGAGAACCCCCAACTGCCTAAATGGTTGATTTTTAATATGTATCCTTTAAGGTGTGCTTGTTGATGCTGTAAACTGTTATGGGTTTTGAGAAATCTATAGTATTGTGTATTGACCATTACAGTATTATACAGAAGGGTTCTGCTTAACAAAATTTCCTGTACTTACTTCAGCTATTCAACACCCCTGTTGTCTGTATTTCTGGGCGATTGATCTGTTTATCATCACTATAGTTTTGTTTTCCAGAATGTCATACAATTGAAATAATAGATTATGTAGAATTCTCCAATTGTTTTTGTTGACTTAATGTGCATTTAAAATTTATGTCTTTGTGTGGCTTGATAGCTCATTCTTTTCTTTTTTTTAAATAATTTTTTTAAGTATTTTTTTTTGAGAGAGAGAGAGAGAGAGAGAGAGAAAGAGAGAGAGAGAATGAGCCAGACAGCCAGAGTACGAGCCGGGCAGGGGCAGAGAGAGAGGGAGACACAGAATTTGAAGCAGGCTCTGAGCTGTCAGCACAGAGCCCAGTGCCAGGCTCAAATCCATGCACCACAGGATCATGACCCAAGCCAAAGTCGGATGCTTAACTGACTGAGCCACCCAGGCGCTTCTCTCATTTCTTTCTCTTCCTTCAGTTGAATAGCTACTACCTACTGAAGGACTTTTGATTGTTTCTAGTTTTGGGGGATTATAAATAAGACTGCTATAAACATCCATGTACAGGTTTTTATGTGGACATAAGTTTTCAGACAATTTTTTAAATACCTAAGGGCATGATTGCTGAGTCATATTAAGACTATGTTTAGCTTTGTAAGAAATCGCCAAAGTGTATTTCACAGTGTTTATACCATTTTCATCCTTACCAGCAATGAATGAAAGTTCTTGTTGCTCTGCCCCTCACCAGCAATTGGTATTATCACTATTTTGGATTTTAACTATTCTAATAGGTGTGTAGTGATATTTATTGTTGTTTTCATTTGAATTTCAATTGCAGGTATTGTTGATCATCTTTTCATATACATATTTGCTATTTGTATATTTTCTTCAGTGAGGTGTCTGTTCAGATCTTTTGCCCATTTTTTAACTGGGTTATTTATTTTCTTACTGTTGGGTTTTAAAGGTTGTTTGTGTATTCTGAGTAAAAGTGTGTTTTTTTTAATGTTTGTTTATTTTTGAGAGCTAGTGAGTGGGTGAGGGGCAGAGGGAGAAGGAGACGGAGGATTTTAAGCAGTATTTTGAGCGGGTGCCATGCAGACACCCAGGAACGTGGGATCATGACCTGAGCTGAAGTCGGACACTTAACCGACTGAACCACCTAAGTGCCCCTGAGTATAAGTCTTTTTTTTTTTTTTTATCAGATATGTGTTTTATAAATATTTCTGCAAGTTTCTGGCTTCTCTTTTGTTAGAAGTGCCTTTTTGCAAAGCAGTTTTTAATTTTAATAAAGTCCTACTTTTTTTCTTTCACAGATCGTGTGCTTTTAGTGTTGTATCAAAAAATTTAACATCCCCAGGGTGTTAAGGGTGGCTCAGTCAGTTAAAGTGTCCAAGTATTCATTTCAGCTCAGGTCATGATCTCACAGTTTGTGGGTTCGAGCCCTGCAATGGGCTCTGTGCCAGCAGTGCAGAGCCTGCTTGGGATTCTGTCTCCTCTCTCTGCCCCTACCCTGCTTGCACTCACTTGCTCTCTCTCTCTCTCTCGCTCGCTCTCTCACTCTCTCTCTCTCTCTCTCTCAAAAATGAATAAATATTTAAAAAAATAAAAACTGAACATCAAACACCAGGGCATGTATAATTTTTCTTATGTTTTCTTGTAGAAGTTTTGTAGTTTTGCATTTGCGTTTAGAATGTTCCATCTTTAGTTAATTTTGGTGAAAGATGTTAGACCTGTGTCTAAGTTCATTTTTTTACATATAGGCATCCACTGTTGTAGCCCCATTTGTTGAGAGACTGTCCTTTCTTCATTGAATTGCCTTTTGGCTTTTGTAAAAAATCAGTTAACTATATATGCGTGGGTCTGTTTCCGGGCTCTCTATTCTGTTCTATTGATATGTTTGTCTATTCTTTTGCCAGTAACATGCTGTCTTGATTTCTGTAGCTTTATAGTAAGTCTTAAGATCTGGCAATGTGAACCTCCACCTTTGTTCTTTTTTCAGTATTATGTTGGATATTCTTAATCTTTTTTCCATTTCGTACAAACTTTAGAAATAGTTTGTTGATATCCATCTGCAAAGTAACTTCCTAGGAATATGACTGGAATAGGATTGAATATATAGATAAAATTTGGAGAATTAACACTTGTCTAATAATGAGTCTTCCAATTCATTAACATGGAATATCTTTCCATTTATTTAGATCTTAGATTTCTTTCATAGGTATTTTGTAGTTTTTGCATACAGATTCTGTACCTATTTTGTTAGATTTATTCCTAACTATTTTTCTTTTCTTTTTTAGGTGGAAGGGAGATGCTACTGTAAATAGCATTTTTAAAGAAATTTCCAATTTCAGTTGTTCACTGTTGATACATGGGGAAACAGTGACTTTTGTTTATTAACTTTGTCTACTGTGACCTTGTTATACCTCCTTATCGGTTCCAGTTTTTTTGTGTACTCTGCATTTTTCTTCACAGACGTTCATGTCATCTGTAAATAAATGCAGTTTTCTTTCTCTCTTTCCAGTCTAGATGGCTTTTATATATTTTCTTGTTTTAGTGCACTAGTTAAGACTTCTAATAGGATGTTGACAGGAATGGTAAGAAAGCACATCCTTGCCTTATTTCCCATCTTAGGGAGAAAGTGTCCAGTCTCCCACATTAGACAGGATGTTAGCTTGATATATTTTATGAAGTTGAGTAAATTTGCTGAAGGTTTGCTTTTTAATTCATGAATGAGTATTGCATTTTTTAAAAAAATTATGTTTATTTTTGAGAGAGAGAGAGACAGTGTGAATGGGGGAGAGGGAGAGAGAGAGAGGGAGACACAGAATCCAAAGTAGGCTCCAGGCTCTGAGCTGTTAGCACAGAGCCTGACATGGGGCTCAAACTCAAGACCTGCGAGATTATGATCTGAGTTGAAGTCAGCCGCTCAACCGACTGAGCCACACAGGCTCCCCGAGTATTGGATATTTTTACAAATTTTTTTTTTTTTGTCCTCGGTTGATATGATTGTATGATTTTTCTTCTTTGTCCTGTTTGTATGACAGGTTTCATTAATTAATTTTCAGATGTTGAAATAGTTTTACATGCTTGGAATCCCATTTGCTTATGGTGTCTGTTCTTTTTATGTATTGCTGGATTTGACCCCATATTTTGTTGAGGATTTTTATGCCTATGTTTATGAGAGAGATTGTTCTATAGTTTTTCATTCTTATAATGTCTCTGATTTTGGAATTAGTGTAATGCTGGCTTTATAGAATAAGTCAGAAAGTGGTTTCTCTGCTTCTGCTTGCTTTCTTGCTTTATTATTTTTTTTTACATTTATTTTTGAGAGACAGAGCACAAGTGGGGGAGGGGCAGAGAGAGAAGGAGACAGAATCCGAAGCAGGCTTTAGGCTCTGAGCTGTCAGCACAGAGCCTGATGCGGGGCTCGAACTCACAAACCGTAGGATCATGACCTGAGCCCAAGTCAGATGCTTAACTGACTGAGCCACCCAGGCGCCCTTCTGCTTCTGCTTTCTTAAAGAGATTATGGAGAATTAGCATTATTTGTTTCTTGTATGTTTGGTAGAATTCAATATTGAAAGTATCTGGGCCTGGTTCTTTGTTTTTAGAAGATTCTTAATTATTTCTTCAATTTTCCTAATATAAGGCTATTAAGATTATTATGTTTTCTGTGAGTTTTGGTAAATTATGTCTTTCAAGAAATGTTTCATTTGTTGTTTTTGCGGACAAAGAGTTGTTTGTAATATTCATTTATTATTCTTATAGTGCTCATGTGATCAGTAGTTATGACTTCTCTTTTTTTTTCTGAAATTGATAACTTGTGTCTTTTGTCTCACTTTTGATTATCTTGAATAGATAATCAAATCTATTGAATCGTTCCTTTCAAAGAACTAGTTTTTGGTTTTGATGATTTTTTTCTACTTTTTTCCTGTTCTCAATTCCATTGATTTCTGTTTTAATTTTATTTTTCTCTACTTGTTTTAGGCTTCAGTGAGATCTAGTGACATGAATTCACTCAGCATTTGTTTTCTTTCCACAAATTTCTTTTTTTACCTTCATTTTTGAAGAGTTTATTGGTAAACATAGAACTTAGTATATCAGGGTTTGTTTTTGTTTCTGTTTTCTTGTTCATAAAAATGTCATTCCATTATCTTGAAGCCAACTCAGGGCTTGAACTCATAACCCTGAGATCAAGACCTGAGCTAAGATCAAAGACGCTCAACCAACTGAGCCATGCAGGTGCCCCAGAAGCTTGATTCCTTTTGATGAGTAATCAACAGTCATTCTCATATTTATTCCTCTTCCTGTTATGTCCCCCAACCCTCTGGCTGGCTTTATTATTTTTCTCTTCATAACTATTTTTTTAGCAGTTTAATCATTATGAGTCTTGATGTGGTTTCCTTGAGTTTATCCTGTTTAGGATTTGTTGTTGGTTTTATGGATTTTTAGTTAGAAACTTAAAAAATTTCAGCCTATTTTTTCAACTTTATTTCTTTTCCCTCCCATTTTATCCTCTCCTTCAGGAATTGCTTAATATGGTTCCACAGACTACTGGTCATTATTTTCAGCCTCCCTGTTCAACTTCTGCTTTTTAATTTTATATTTTGAATTGCTATGTCTTCATGTTCACTTGCATTTTCTTTTATGAAATGTAATCTGCTCTTCTGTCCATTACATAACATTTTTATTTCAGATACTGTATTTTTCAGTTATATAAATTCCATTTTGTTCTTAAAAAAATATCTTCCATTTCTTTTTTTATTATCCCATCTTCCTTTAAATCCTTAAACATTTATAATAACTTTTTATAGTCTTTGGCTGCCAAGTTTATCATCTGCTTCATTTCTGGCATAGTTATCTACTGATTAATTTTTCTACTGTTTTTGCTTTCACATTTTCCTACTTCATAATATGAATAGACATTTTTTATTGGATTTTGGACATTGTGAATTTTACATTATTAGGGTTTTTTTTTTTTGCTTTTTGTTGTCTTTAATTATGATTGAGTTTACATTTCTTGAGAATCAGCTGTTAGTTTTGAGGCTTGACTTAAAGCTGTATATGGATGGGTCTAAAGTAGCCTTTTTTCTTGGGCTAATTTAATTCTACCACCAATATGTTACCTTTTGAAGATATCTAAAAAGTGCTTTGGGTATTAAACAAGGTTTCTTCTTTATTTGAGGAATCTCAGATGTCTTCCAGTCCTGAGGGAGCTGTGAAGATTTTTCAACTTCTAGCTCTTCAGCAGTTTTCTAGTAGTCATGAAGTTTAATTCTACTCATATGCAACTTAATTATGCAGCCAATAACTCAAACAGATCCTCATGCAGATTTCTGGATCTCTTTGTGTAATTTCCTTTTCTGTAGCACTTTACCCTGCAAATTCCATCAGCCTCAGTCCCCCTGAACTCCCACTACTCTCTCTTCAAATTCAGTGAGACCATTGTGTTCTGCCTGTGTCTCTGTCCATGTGCCAATATTGAGAAAGTGCCTCTAGCTTAAAATCCAGGATTATCATAAGGTTTATCTGACATGTTTTCCTTCTAGTGTGCTTCCTGTTTTACAATATCTGAAAAATCTTGTGCCACACATTTTGTCTGGTTATCTAATTGTTTATAGCAGGACAGCAATTTCAGTATCAGTTACTTGGTCATGGCAGGAAATGAATGACTATAGCTCCATTTTTAGCAGAATATTAATTATGTCACAAAAAAGTCTACCCTGAAAGTAATTTGATTTCACACATTATTTAAAATATTTCCTACCACAAAACATGTTTAAATAAAACCGAGAAATAGTAAAATCCTTTAACTTACCTTCTGATTCTATTTTTAATTCAATAAACATTTATAGCCTATTACTATTTAATAGGTAAATTATACTCCATGTTTATAAATATCTGTATATTAGACTACATGTGAACTAAATTGTATTGTTCTAGGGTGAAGAACTGTGTCACTAAAAGTACCTAATTTCTCAAATTTATACTACCCCAAATTGATTGCTATCCCTTAGATGTTTCTTTTGTTTTGATTCAGTGACTCATAGATGGGACCACTAAGTTTCTTAATGTGGTGCCAATGAATGTGGCACTTACAAAATTAAGGCTTAGAAGCATCTAAAATAAAGGCAAGTAACCATGGCAGTTATTGTTGTCCAATTCAAATATTAATTTGTGTCACCTTTGTAATATCTAGAGCAATTACACAGATATCAACTACATTATTGCCAACCATGAGTTACTATTAGTGAACCATTCATAATACTCTCTGAAACCACTGTTATTATGGCATAAGTTGGGGATATTCAGCAATAGCCATATAGTTCTTACGTTCCTTGGTAGATATACCCAAAATATTTTTTAATAAATATTGATTGTCATGTGAGGATAAAATAACTAATTGCTTGTCCAGTAGTGGAGTCAGTTTGAAAATAAGGCTTGTGGAACTTTTTGGGAACTGGTATGAGTACTGACATCTGTCTGTCATTTTTTGAGCCAGAAAGGAGAAGGAAAGACCATAATTAACCAGAGAATTCATGTGGAGTCATTGGTCTCAAGATCAGGTTTCTTTACAGTATAAAGAATTTAATATATTTTCTTGGAACCTTCAGAATTTTCACTTTTCAACAAAGATCGAAATATCTCTTTGTACTTTAGAGTTACATTCAGTTTATTAATGGCATGAATATGTCATAACCCAATGGTCTCAGAGTCTTACTATAATTCAATAATTGAGCCAATAAAAGAAGCAGTTGCATCTATGAATAGAATCTCTACCAATTGTCTGAAAAGTATGGTATGTATATCCCCAGAGGTACACAAGATAATCCTCTGGAATTCAGGTTATAAGTGTATTAGCACTTCTATATATTTTTATCTCATTCTGTTTAAATTTATTTATATTTTACGATATATATTAGTACAATAGTCCCTGTATGTAACTTATACATAAATATACCTAGATAGAGATGTATGATCAGAATTATTTTTTTTTTTTAACTGATGGTATGTGTTGGGGAAAAAAAAAGTTTGAATCTATTATTCTATACTGTTGACAAGTGGTTCTCAATTGAGGACAGTGTCTGGAAGCGTTTTTGATGGTGATGACTAGGGAATGGGATGTGCTTCTGATATCTCGTGGGTAGAGGCCAGGGGTGCTGCTAAACATCACTCAGTTCACAGACAGTTGTTCCCAAATCACACTGTAACAAACACAAAAAATTGTCAGGTCTAAAATGAATTTGAGAAATCTTGCTACAGACTGTATTTCCTCTTCTTTGGTGGACAGATAACAAAGAAACGAGTCTAGCCTGTTTCTTTTGTTTTTCATCTCACTGTAGACTACTTGGCTTTCCTATGTGTACATCTATATTTTTCTAGTAAGTCAAAAATAGGTACCAAAAGAACTGAAAGTACTTATAGATATCCAGAATTTTGGAAAACCAAAAGAATATTCTGAATTAGAGGAAAAGAGGTAGCAAAATATATGAAACCCTGCATAGTCATATCTTAAATATTTGTTTGTGGTTCCACACTCCTGAGATTACCTAACTATGTTCATTAAGTCCTACCTTATGTATTTTTATGCATTTGTATCCTACCATACCTTTTTTTTTTTTTTTTATGTTTGTTTATTTTTGAGACAGAGAGAGACAGAGCATGAACGGGGGAGGTCAGAGAGAGGGAGACACAGAATCCGAAACAGGCTCCAGGCTCCGAGTTGTCAGCACAGAGCCTGACACGGGGCTCGAACTCACGGACCGCGAAATCATGACCCGAGCCGAAGTCGGCCGCTTAACCGACTGAGCCACCCAGGTGCCCCTGACATACCTTTTGATATTTTATAAATTAAATTGGTATCCTGATTATTCAAATCTAAAAATAAAGCAGTTTCTGATAAGATTGACAGAAGAGAATCCATTATTGGCTAGAATAAACTGTTTTGCAAAGTAAAGAATAAAGAGTATGTGATCTATGGTCTAACTTGAGTTTTTATTTCTGAGTTTATGTGTCTCTGGTACATGATCCTATACATATTCAACTTCATTTGGATTTCAACCTCTGGATGAAAAACAGCAATCCTAGTTATAGGATAATAAAGAATAAAGAAGAATAAGCATTCACTATGAGTTTTCCATTTTAGAGCATACATTTTTAGATAGTGAAGATCTGTCCTTATTTGAGTTTGTATCTGAATCAAACATGTCTTATTTGTATATGTACTTGCATATACAAGTCCAGATTTTGATTTTGGTTCAGGTCATGGTCTTAGGGCTGTGGGATCGAGCCCTGCATCAGGCTCTGCACTGAGTGTGGGGCCTACTTAAGATTCTCTAAGATTCTCTCTCTCTGTCTCCCTCTGTCCCTCCCTCCCTGTTTCCCTCCCTGTCTCCCCCTCCCTCCATGACTTGCTTGCTTTCTCTCAAAAAAATTTTAAATAAAGATGATTTCCAAAGAGGCCTATCTCCCAAAAGAGTGGCAAGGATTAGTGACCTCAAATACTAGAAAAATTAAGTAAAACAGTATTCTGCCACCATCCAGTTGCTTCTACTTCTAATAACATGTGCTAAAGAATGTGAACCAGCTGTTCCTCCCATAACTGAATTGTTAGGTTGATCCTTAATTAAAATGAATCATCTAATTGATACATGAGGTTCTTCCTGAAGTCAGGGGATAAGCCTCTCGGAGTTCTCTCTAGATCGAAAAAGCAGCTTATAATAGGAAACAAGTTGAGAGTTACAGTCAGAATTAGATGCATTTTGATAGTAGCACTACTCAAACTCTCTGTGTGTGTGTTTAAAAATTTTCAGTCTGTTGGGAACCAATGCTTTAGCAAATATAAAGATGAATAACTAGAGAAATGAGCTGTATTCTTTTATTACTAGATTCACCAGAGATAAACTTGCTCTATCACATTTCTGTGAAGGTTTTTAAATACTCTCTCTTTTTGTATTCATCTTGACTCAGCCTTATAGCAAATCGTTTGTGGACTACCAGGGGTTTGAGAATCAAGCTTTGAGTAGTGCTGATTTCAATAGAAATTATTTGAAATAAGATTTCCCTTTCTATTGTTTACATCTTTGGGTTCACTAAGTATAAATTCCTGCCTACTCTCAGTTGAAATACTACCTTCTCTGCAAAATTTTCCTTAACTTCCTCACGGTGCCATGGGTAATCCATGCTCTGTGTTCTCACTTCATCCAAAGGGCCTCCATTATATCAGTTATTATTTTAATATACTTATTTCATTAAAAGAAATTGTTTTTTTAAAGTTTATTTTATTTATTTATTTTTAAAATTTATTTTTTAATTAAATGTTTTTTTAACGTTCATTTATTTTTGAAGGAGAGAGAGATGGAGTGCAAGCGGGGGAGGGGCAGAGAGAGAGGGAGACAGAGCCTGACTCAGGGCTCAAACTCATGAACCCTGAGATCATGACCCGAGCTGAAGTCAGGCACTTAACCAACGGAGCCACCCATTATTTTTTTTAATGTCCCTCATTAAAAGAAATTGTAAAAGCAGTCTTTAAGAGCTGGGGACCTAGGATATGTGGCATATAGCAGACAATATGAAAACAATCTGCTTAATGAATGAAATAAATGAATGAGTAAATTGCAGCAAAATCCTGAGGCTGTAAATATCAACACATACTGGATGAGGGAAAACTTCATTTTGTGGAAAGAAGAGGGGCCAGTTTCTTAGTGTCAAAAGCTAGACTTAAGTGAATTAAGTTCTTATAAAAATTAACCCTTGACAAAAAGACAAATGAACACACACACATTTCTTAAGTGTATCACAGATGGGGGAAAAAAGCTCATGGGTGCAAATAAAACAAAGACTCAAACCACTTCAGCTACCTTGCTAGAAACAGTACTTTAAATAATTCTTGGCAAAGGAGATAGGTGTTAGGATGGGGAATGGGTTGAAAGCTAGTGCCCCAAGAATTTGAAGGTAACTTTGTGCTCTACTTCTTTCTTCTCCTTGACCCTCCAGCTGTAAAGATCTGATATCCTATCACACTCCTTCAATGAATTCAATACATATTCGACAATAGCCTACTGAGTACTCTGCTAGGCACCTTGGAGAATACAAAGGAGCTTGCACACGAGGAGTTTAAAATCTTGTGAACAAGTCAGAAATACATAAAACTACATAGGAAATACATAAAATACAAAGGAAAATGCATTAGATAGTGTTATAGAAGCATGAATGAAGAAGAAATTTTTAAAACATACATAAATTATTTCACAATTCGAAGTGTTTACAGAATGCTTGTCAGTGCCTTTTTATGTTTCTTAGTCTGGGATGGGTTTAGGATAGCTGTTATCGATGACATATCTATATTGAAGTGGGTTTAATATTTTCTTTAATAAAACCAATACTTCAGAGATAGATAGAAATATAGATTATATTTATCCAACTTAAGCAACCAGTCAATAAATGGACAAATTTAGCCTCCAAAGCTAGAAGTGAATCTACAGGGGGATGAAAATGAGAAGGAATTTAGAGGCCTACAGTCTTCTACCTTGAAAGTGTGACTAAGCAGATAAGGGAGTGTATTTTCAGTACTTCCTTCTGTGAGGCTGCACAACTATTTCTTTTGCATTCCATCTCTTAGAGGCTGGTTTAGGAGAGAAGGAAGCACAGACGTGTAAGTCCTGGGATGCTGGCACTGCCCTTGGGGAAAGTTCGGATCTTGCATCACTTCTTGGGTATGCACACATTTCCAGTTCCCACAGAGAAGCTGATCCCTGGCAGAAGGCGGATAGACACAGCCAGACTGAGTCACAACTTGAGAATCAGGGAAATTATTTTTTAAGAGAATAAAGGCCCTTAGTAGGATCAAGTTTCTGTAGCTAAACAGGAATCAATGAAAAAAATAGATTTGAATCTGGATCATTTTGAGGGAATCTGCCTCAACAATTTCAAATGATTCTGCCATGACATAAGTCAGTGTAGATTCATGTGGTTATTACCTTTATTGATTCTCCTTCACAAACATCAACTGATAATCTTCTGTTGCGTTTTAACTCCACCTGCCAGCTGTGTAAATGCCCTTTAAATATGGTCATAGGATAAACACAGGTCATGTATTAAGTGGATGTTAAAGAACACAATAAATGTCACAAATCCTCTTTTTTGCCCTTTATTTCTGACTGAAAATTTATTTGTTGGAAAAGTCTTACAACAGTAAAATAAATTACTTTCGTTTATAATTTTGTGAGTCCTCTATATTGAGAAGATGGAAAATTAAATAGTGCTGTCCTGAAAAGCTGAGGACATTTATGACATTTATGCTTCATAAAACTTAATTTAAGTCTATTTAGAAATTCTATAACCTTTCTCTGTTTCCTTAAACTTTTTCTTTCATCTATCTCAGCAGCTGACATAGGTACTTGATTTATCACTTCTCTGCTTAGATTGAAATGTTCTTTCTGAAAAAGATGTGCTCTTTGTTTCCTTGTAATTAACAACCTATATTGCCTTCTGCATACCTGAGGCTTAAGATAATATTTTTGGGATGCCTGGGTGGCTCAGTCAGTTAAGTGTCTGACTTCAGCTCAGGTCATGATCTCACGGTTCGGGAGTTCGAGCCCCATGTCAGGCTCTGTGCTGACAGCTCAGAGCCTGGAGCCTGCTTCAGATTCTGTGTCTCCCTCTCTCTGCCCCTCCCCAGCTCGTTCTTTCATTCTTTCATTCTCTTTCTTTCTTTCATTCTTTCATTCTTTCATTCTCTCTCAAAACTAAATACACACTAAAAAAAGATAATACTTTCTGCCTTAACTAAATTTATATTTCTGGGAAAAAATTTCTTAACAATTAAGTATTTCATGTCTCTTTCTTGCCTTCCTCCCATTTTACATTATTCTTATTTCCCTCCTTTAATACTTCCCTCTATCCATATCCTTGAAGAAACAAATAACTAACTGATTCAAGGAAAACAACTATCTGGAGTGTATGTGACTGTTTTCTCTCCCTACTCTGCCCCTTCTCCTCATGGTATATATTTCAGTGTGATCTTCATGGTTTCAGAGATAATGTTACATAAGTGCTACCAGTCTAAAGTTAGGTACTTTTTTATTTTTAATTAAAATTTTTTTTTATTTTTTAATTTTTTTAAAACATTTTAGTTGGCAAATACAGCATGCATCAACAATATCATTATTAAATGGTTCTACCCTTATGACCTAATCATCTCCCAAAGTCCATCTTCAAATGCCATCACACTGAGGGTTAGTTAGGATTTTAACATATAAATTTGGAGGAACACAAACATTTGGTCTATAGCATACACACTCACCGTCAATCCATCAATAAAATACACTAAGTATCCATTTCTCATCATTTCTGCTTCTACAACCTTGGAACAAACCAGCGTCATCTTGGCTCTGGATTGGTGGAATTATGAAGTTAGGTACTTTTATTTTAGATCTTTCTCAGGTTTTATTAGTTGATTTAACAAACATTTATTGTGTGCCCACCATTGCCAAGCAGTGGGGTCACTGTGGGTCATAAAAACAGGCATGGAGATTATAGCCTTGTGAGTGAAACAGGCATTGATTAATAACCTCACAAGGAAATGTCCAAATACAGCTGCAGTTGTAATAGAGAAATGCATGAGGCTGTGAAGGCCTGTAATGGGTCAGGAGAGGACCCCTTCATGAGGTAACCCTTGAACTGCAATCCAGAAGCATACGTAGGGAGGTGGTGATGGGAAGAAGATCCTTCCAGAGGGAGCAATGTGAGCAAGAACCCTGTGGGTGGGAGGGAACGTGGCTGGTAGAAAGGGCTGGAAGGATTTAAGTAAGTTTGTCTTTAAGAAGGAAGCTGAAGGGGTGGGGTAGGTACACCACAGTATGTTAAGGAATTTTGGCTTGTTTTGCATTGCTTTTAGAAAAGTAGGGGGAAGCCATTGAAAGGTTTTTTGTTGTTTGTTTGATTTTTGAGTGAGAGAAGGTGCAAGTAAGCTAGGGGCAGAGAGAGAGGGAGAGAGAGAATCCTACGCAGGGCCCACACTGTGAGGACAGAGCCCAAAGCGGGGCTTGAGCTCACCCAATGGCAGGCTCTAACTCACAAACCGTGAGATCATGACCTGAACCAAAATCAGATGCTTAACCAACTGAGCCACCAGGCACCCCCACTGAAAGGTTTTAAACAAGATGCCATAAATTTGTATTTTGAGAAGATTATTCTGAGTACAGTAAGAATAATGGTTTACATGGGCTGTAGTAGAGGTAGTTAGGTGAGTTTAGGATGCTGTTGTAACCCAGGTGAGAAATATAGTAGTTAATTTAGGGAAATGGCAAGAAGTAGATAGATTAGAGAATACTTATAAGGGAAAATCAGCAAGACTCATGGATTGCATGTTGAGTGGTCAGAGAGGAAGATGAGTGAGGTTTGGGCTTCTACAGCTGAATGGATGTGGTGTCTTTTATTAGGATAAGGAACATTGTAATGAGACCAGATTTTAAAGAAAAGACCATGAGTTAGGTTTTAAACATTTTGAATTTGAGATTGGCACAAAAATCAAATTGAATATATGAGTATGTTGCTCAGTGGAGACAAGGTCTGAACTGGGTGTAAGTTGATGTGGTACCTGTGAATGATGATGTGTGTGGTGAGAAAATGGAGAGGGGGCGCTAAGGACCCAGCTTTGAAAAACTCCCAACATTTAGACTAGAGAAGAATGAACCTCAAAGGAGGCAAAGAAGGTGTGATTAGAGGGGTTGGAGAAAACCAGTGTTTTTATTTTTTATTTTTTAAAAAAGACTTTAATAATGGCTTTAGGAATCATCAATGTTTTTGTTTCTATTTGAAAATGCTTCCTTATTTTAAATGACCATTGATTCCAACACTTGTCAGTTAAAAGTAATCTTCATTTGGCCTCTCCAGACACATCTTTGTCTCTTCAACCAGAAGCAGTAATGTCCGTGTCAGGTGTATCTTTGAGTTCTGCTTAGAAGGGAGGTAGTTTTTGCCACAGGAAGTGTTTCATCGGGAAGCAGATGTGCTCCAGTGATAGGAGATGGGAAAGGGATGTTTGTTATTAATTACTTAGCTTTGTATAAACAAAGACTTTGCATTTTTGAAAGATGTCTTCTTCTAGTTAAGAGAAATGACTCCTATTTTTAAAGTTTTTCATGAGTTGATCTAAGGAGGTATGTGCTGTCTTGTTCTAGTAACAGAACTCCAGAACTCTTTGTTAATTGTAGCATATGTCACGTCTTCTATTACACAAGAGCATGTGGGATATATAGGATAGAATTTCCGTATAGAAAGGGTATGTCTTAAGATAGGAAACAGTGGCAGACTGTTTGCAAACTGAGAAAGCTCAAGTTTTGCCTTTTCATCTGTTTGCTTCCCTTAGCTGAAGTAAATCTGAAAGGACATTTTAATGAGAAGATGATAGCCTATCTTAAACTTTAAAAAAGAAAGAATTTTAGCATTTAAACTAAATAACAGTAGAATAACTGGACTTAATGTCACACCTACACTCTTGAAGCCTAAAATTTTCAACTGTGTTCTTGGAAATGCTAATTTGGAAAATGCTAATTTAAGGAGGTTATGGAATCTTGAACTGGGAATTGGGATACATGTGGGTTATTTGCTTGCTTGTTTGTTTGTTTTCTGTTAACTAGGTAGCTGTGGACAAATCTCTATGCCCTGCCTTTATCTAATTGTTTGAAAGAGTTGGTTAAGTTGATCTGCAATGACTTTTCTAGTTCTCTGTTCTCTAATTTAGATTCTGAGGGTTAATGTTAAGGCTTTTATTTTTGCTGTGGGTAGATTTTATGTATAAGTATATAAATTTTTAATATAAAATTTAAAAAGTTATATGTATTATATGTAAATTTCTACTTTCAGAAGGAGCACAATATACATGCTCATTATAAAATTTCATATATTACAAAAATTAATAGTATAAAAATGAAAATCTCTGTTAATAACAAAAATAACAGTAGGTTTTGTTGTTAAAAAAATAAAAGAAAATAGCAACCAAGGAGGCAAGAATATACATTGAGGAAAAGACAGTCTCTTCAATATATGGTGTTGAGAAAATTGGACAGCTATATGCAGAAGAATGAACTGAACCACTTTTTTACATCATACACAAAAATAAACTCAAAATGGGCTAAAGACCTAAATGCAAGGGCTGAAGCCATAAAACTCCTAGAAGAAAAACATAGGCAGTTGGGTATCGGCCTTAGCAACATTTTTCTAGATATGTCTTCTCAGGCAAGGGAAACAAAAGCAAAAATCAACTATTGAGACTACACCTAAGTAAAAAGCTTTTGCACAGCAAATAAATCATTAACAAAATGACAAGGCAACCTACTGATTGGGAGAAGATATTTGCAAATGATAATGTATCCAATAAGGGGTTAATATCTCAAATGTATAAAGAATTTACAGAACTCAAACCACAAATAATCTTATTTAAAATGGGCATGGGACTGAATAGACATTTTTCCAAATAAGACATGCATCTGACCAACAGACACATGAAAAGATGCTCAACACCACCAGTCATCAGGGAAATGCAAATCAAAACCACAATGAGATATCACCTTATACCTGTCAGGATGGTTAGACTCAAAAACAGAAGAAATAATGTGTGTTGATAAGGATGTGGAGAAAAAGAAACCCTTGTGTACTGTTGATGGGAATGCAAATTGGGGCAGCCACTGTGAAAGCAGTATGGAGGTTCCTCAAAAAATTAGAAATAGAAATATCATATGATCCAGTAATCCCACTATGAGTATCTACACAAGGAAAATGAAAACACTAATTTGAAAAGATATATGCACCTCTATTTTATTACAGCACTGTATACAATAGCCAAGATTTGGAAGCAACCCAAGTATTCATGGATAGTTGAATGGATAAAGAAGTGATACACATGTGCATATGTGTGTGTCCACACACGCGCGCGTGCACGCACACACACACACACACACACAATGAAATATTAGTCATGAAAAAGAATGAGAAATTGCCACGTGCAATAATACGGATGGACCTAGAGGCTATTACACCAAGTTAAAAAAGCCAGAGAAAGATGAATATCTTATGATTTCATTTATATGTGGAATTTAAGAAACAAATGAACAAACAAAAAAAAGACAAAAACCAGACTCTCAAATATGGAGAACAAATTAGTGGTTGCCAGAGTGGAGGTGGGTAGGGGGATTCATGAAGTAAAGGAGATTAAGAGTACAGTTAACTGTGATGAGCACTGAATAATATATAGAATTGTTGAGTGATTGTACCCCTGAAACTACTGTAATACTGTATGTTAATTATACTTAAAAAAAAAAAAAAGCCACTTCTCTGCTGCTATTCTGCTTTCCAGCAGTAAGGTCTCCTGCTGGTTTTTGCCTGCTTTTAACAGTTGACCCTTGAACAATGCAGGGGTTAGGGGCACTGACCCCTGTGCAGTCAAAAATCCACATATAATTTTTGACTGCCCCGAAACATAACTAGTAATAGCTTGCTGTTGACTAGAAGCCTTACTGATAACATATTTTATGTATGCGTTTTATACTGTATTCTTACAATAAAAAATAAGCTAGAGAAAAGAAAATGTTAAGAAAATCATAAGGAAAATACATGAACTGTACTGTATTTATATAAAAATAAAACCATGTATAAGTGGGCCTTATTGTTGTTTAGTGATCAATTGTATATGGAAGAGAAGAGAAAATACAGTCAGTTCTGTTATCATGCTTGTCTTCAAAACCAGGATTTGTACCATGTGATTGATATTAAGGAACAATTTGAGTATTGTGTGAATTTTATGTTTGCTTATGTGGCATTTGTCTGAGAAACTAGCTAAGTGCAGAAAACTGTATCCAGTTAAACTGTGTCGAATAGGAGATACTCAGAAAGCATACATTTCAACCAACTAGCAGCTACCTCAGTCCTCCACTGTGTTGTAAGCCACATCCATCCCCCAGGGTGCCCCAGCTCTCTTTCAGATTTCAGATAATCCTCCTTTCTCTACTTCGCGAAAAAGCAGAGGCTGCACCCTTCTGACTCCCATTCCCACAGGCAAACTTAAAGTTTTTTTTTTCAAAGTAACTGCCATATTTATTTTAGCATTTAGGTGTTTCTTGACCATTTAACATGTATAAAATGGTCTACAGTTTTTATTAGCTTCTTATCTTTCTTACGTGTCATTGTTACAGTTCCTGAGTGTGGCTCCCCAGCCCCATCTTCCCCATAAGCCCTGTAGTTTTATTGTACAATTTTGTATAGTGTGGTTATTTTTAGGAATGCATGTTACATTATAGCAGAATTGAATGTAATCACAGCGTCTCAAGATCAAGAGAAACTCAAAAGAAGTTGGTTCTATCCTTGTGCCTTAGACTTGGTAAAAATCCTCTTAGTAACTTCTCTAACACCTTGTATACTTTTCCCGTCCTTATGTAAGCCTTTCCTGAGCAACTGGCAGTTCCAAGAGGGAAGCAACCGTGTCTGTCCTGTTCTTTTTTGTTCCTATAGTCCTAATACAGTGCCTGATATATGGTAGGTGTGCAATTACAATGTGACATCTTACTCTATGCAAATGTAAGTACTTGCATACTCATTTAGGGAATTCAGATGTTTCTTTTGATTTAGCAACCAGAATGGTTCTTAAAGCTATGCTTTAAATATTACAAATTATTATTGTGAAACTTTTTTCTTTTTTTTTTATCTTATTTTAGGGAGAGGAGAGAGTATGTGAGCACGAAACAGGGGCAGACAGAGAGTGAATCTTTAAGTTTGTTTATTTATTATGAGAGAGCGTGTGCGCGAGTGCACCACTCAGGGAGGGGCAGAGAGAGACAGAGACCGACACAGAGAGAGAATCCCAAGCAGTGTGTGCTGTGAGTATGGAACCCAATATGGGGCTCCAACTCATGAATGGTGAGATCATGACCCAAGTTGAAACCAAGAGTCTGACACTTAACTGCCTGAGCTACCCAGGTGCCCCTAATTTTTCTTGAAGTTTATTTATGAGAGAGAGCATCTTTTTTTAAGTTTACTTTTGTTTATTTTGAGAGAGAGCTAGAGAGCAAGCGGGGGAGGGGCAGAGAGGGAGACAATCCCAAGCAGGCGCCTGCTGTCAACACAGAGCCCAATGCAGGGCTCAAACTCAAAACCCTGAGATCATGACCTGAGCCAAAATTAATATTCAGTTACCAGCTGACTGAACCACCCAGGCACCCTGAGAGAGAGAGAATCTTGAGCAGGCTGTGTATGGAGCCCAGCATGGAGGTCGATCCCACCACCCTGGGGTCATGACCTGAGCTGAAATCAAGAGTAGGACACTCAACTGACTGAGCCGCCCAGGTGCCCCTGTGGAAATTTTAAAGTAGTTGATTGAAGCTTGAGGTCGCAGAAACATTCCTGTACTGACCCTTCAATCAGCAGCCAATTGTTATAGTAGGATTTATAATGAATGTGGTAGTTCAGTGAGTATCATTGTTTCTAATTTTAAAAGACTATAAATCCTGTGAATATTTTCTTAAAAATTCCTGAATTCATTATGTATATTTTGAGAAAACTCAGAAAATGTGGAGTGGCAAGTTATTGTCTTAAATTCAGATGAAAGATAAAACTTGGAGAAATAAGTAACAAATAATATTAGGCTTTCATAATGATAAAAGATGACTGAAGCATTTTTCGACTCAAACTTTAGCAGTTGTGAGAGAGATGAGTCTTCTTCATTTCTTTAACTGTTCTTCCTAGAGACTGTCACTTCCTCAGTCTGTTGCTCTTTTGCTTTCTGATTTCTCCTGCATCTTTTTCTGTGTTATTTAATATTTTCCAGTTCCATATTCCTTGAATAGGGAAGTTTATAGTAAGAAGAATTGTGGCACTTCCTTAGAAGGATTAAGTTGATGAGTTTAGGAACTGTGATAATTATTTTTACCTTACCTATTTAGTGTATAAAAGAATTTCCTCATTTAACATTGAGTCTCGGAATTTCACGAGGTCGATTACAGAGCTCAAGTTCTACTCCTGTACAACTTTTCTCAAAGTTATACTCTTAATTTAATTTTCCACTGAAGTGTCTTAATAGGGGCTAATCTTGATCGACTTCCCTCTCCCATAAAACCTGTGGAACTAGATATTTCTTTACATTAGTCGAAAGATACTCTGAAACAGACACCATTACAGTGTTATGAATGAAAATATCTATATTACAGGCTGAAAGGAAATAGTTGTGAAATTTTATAAATTTCACTTGCTTTTCCTTTTTAAGTTTATTTATTTATTTTTGAGAGAAGAGAGACAGACAGAGCGAGCAGGGGAGGGGCAGAGAGAGAGGGTGAGAGAGAATCCAAAGCAGCCCCCGCACCATCAGTGAGGACCCCAATGTAGGGCTTAAACTCACGAACTGTGAGATCATGACCTGAGCGGAAACCAACAGTCAGACACTTAACCAACTGAGCCACCCAGGTGCCCCAAATTTTACTTGTTTAATATTTTATTTTGATGTAATTTCAAACCTATAGAAAATTTGCTAGAGTGCAAGAAACTCCCGTATATCATTTACCTAGATTCAATAATTGTGTATGCTTGCCCCATTTGTTTTATCATAATGTATCTACTTTTCTATGCATAGTTTTTTTCTTGAATCATTTGAAAGTAAGTTGGAAACATCATGCCCCTCCCCTGTGTCCCTAAATACTGTGCGAATTTCCTAAGAATAAGAACATTCTCTTTTGTAATCATAGTAAAGCTATCAAAATCAGGAAATTTAATGTTGATATGATTCTGTTATCTAATCCATAATCCATATTCTACTTTCGTCATTTGTCTCAATAATGTCCTTTATAGCTATTTTTTCCCCAGGATCCAGTCCAGATCATGCATTGCTTTTAGTTGTCTTTCTTTAGTCTCCTTTAAATTATAGCAGTTTCATAGCTGTTTTTTTTTATTTTCTTAACCTTGACATTTTTGAAGCAGACTATTTTAACACCCACCTGTGCAGATCTTAATGAATGGCATAACTTTCTTCAGATCCCTTTTTTGTGTGAGAAACAAAATGTGGCTGAAACTGAAAAAAAAAGTTATTTTGTAGATTTTTAATTTGAATTTATGTGATATTGCTTGTGACTAGGTTAGACTTAGGTCAAGTATTTTTGCAAGAATAATACATGAGTATGTATCCTTCACAGTTCAACATTTCAGGAGGCACATAATGTTAGTTCCAGTATTTGTATGTATGTATGCATTCATTCATTCATTCATCCATCCATTCATTCATTCTCTTTGGCATGTTTACTTCTTTCCTTAAGCCTCAAATACACAGAAAATGATTTCAGAATTGCTAACTCATAACACTGACTAAGCATACCTACTAACTGGAGTTTGATATTGCTTACAATTTTTTAAGGTAAAATTTAATTATGGAAAAGTGCATAAATCTTAAGTGAACACTTGGGTGAGTTTTGATAAAAACATAAACCTATATTCCTATCTCTGTGACAGAAGGCTTCTTGGTGCCCCTTTCCTGTAATAGTGTCCTTCATCATTGACAACTACTTTTCTGGCTTTTTTTTCCATTATAGATTAGTTTGTCCTGTTTTAGAACTCCATAGAAATGGAGTTATACAGTATGTACCCTTTTGTGTCCATTTCCTTTTGTTGGCATAGTATCTGGGATATTCGTCCACATTTTTTTTTTTTTTAATTAATAGTTCATTCTTTTTCTGGTTGAGTAGTATATCATTGTATGAAAATACCACAATTTGTTTATTCATTCTACTGCAATGGGCATTTCCAGTTTGTGGCTGTTTTAAATAAAGCTGCTGTGAACATTCAGGTACAAGTGTGTATATTTTCATTTCTCTTGAGTAAATGCCTATGAGTGTAACCACTGGGTCATAGGGTAGATGTATGTGTATCTTTATAAAGAAAATTTCAAATTTGTCTCCTAGTAATTGTACCATTTTATGTTCCCATCCCCAATTATGAGATTTCTGGTTGCTCCACATCCTCACCAACACCTGTGTTATTAGCCCTTTAAATGTTAGCCATTCTTTGGATGTGAGTGATGTCTCATTATAGCTTTAATTCATATTTCTCTAACTACTGATGAGATTGAGTACTTTTTTATATGCCTATTGACCATTCATACAACTTTCTTCTTTCTTTCTTTCTTTTTTTTTTTTTTTTTTTTTCCACACAGCTTTCTTTGTGAAGGGTTTGTCCAACTGTTTTGGCCTATTTTTAAATATTAGGTTTCTGTTTTACTCATTAGTTGTAGTTCTTTATATATTGTGGTACAAATAGTGAGGTATTTGTATGGTGAATATTTTCTCCCATTTTTTGACTTGCTTATTGATTTTCTTAATATATCTTCTACTGAACATAAGCTTTTGATTTTCATGGACTTATATTTATTAATATTTTCCTATTATGGTTAATGCTTTTTGTGTTCTAAAAAATCTTTGTCTACCCTCAATTTGCAAATATATTCTCTTATGGTTTATTTTATAAGCTTTATAGTTTTATATTTTGCATTTAGGTTTATTTTCATTGCAGATTAATTTTTGTAGAAAGTGTGATATGCCATAAATAGAGATTACAGCTTAATGTTTATTGTGTTTCTCTATGCAAAGTCAGATTTCTGTTTTTTGTTTTTGCTTTTAAACAGGGGAAAATGTTATGATTGTAAGACACTTTGATTTGTTATGCTTTTGGGAAAGCCAAGTACTTCATCATTTCTTTAATATAGAAATGTGTAAATTTAGAGACTGCATAAACAAAAATGAGATTATTGCCTTATGATAATGGAAATAACTAGAACATTTAAATATATACACACACACACATATGTGTGTGTGTGTGTGTGTGTGTGTGTGTGTGTGTGTATATATATATATATAAAATTTATTTATTTGAGAGAGACAGAGATGGTGTGAGTGGGGGAGAGGCAGAGAGATAGGGAGAGAGTGTATCCCAAGGAGGCTCCATCCACACTGTCAGTGCAGAGCTTGTTGCGGGGCTGTATCCCATGAAACCATGAGATCATGACCTGAGCTAAAACCAAGAGTCAGGTGCTCAACTGACTGAACCACCCAAGCACCCCTAGAACATTTTAAGATGTTTAAAAGAATAGATAGCATACAAGGCACCTGGGTGGCTCAGTCGGTTAAGCGTTTGGCTCTTGGCTTCGGCGCAGGTCATAATCTCATGGTTTGTGAGTTCGAGCTCCACATTGGGCTCCAAGCTGAGAGTATAGAGCCTGTTTGGGATTCTCTCTCTTCCCCTCCCCTCCACTCGTGCTCACTCTCTCTCTCAAAATAAATAAACTTAAAAAAAAAAAGAATAGATATGGTACTAAATTAACTATTTCTACAGCAATGAGACTTTGTGTGAGAACTGTTCTTCATTGTACATGTTCTACAACTGCATGAATAGTTTTTTTAGTTTTCCAGATGAGATTATTTTTTTCTACAACTTGCAAAGTGATTTGATTGCCATGTTATAAATCTTTTATTGGTGGTCTAAAGTCTGTCAGGTTTTCCATTTGAAACCCCTATTTTCAGGAGCAGACATTTGAAAAAAAAAAATTAACCAGCCAGAAACTTGGCATTCATGATCTTGGTTCACTATAAGGTACTTGCTTTAACAAAATTTTAAATAGTCAGCTTTTTTTTTTTTTAAGTTGTAAGCAGCACAGAGAAGAGTAAAGGAATTTCTTTGTTTAAACAAGGAATATTTTTTCCAGACAACTTATCCCAATTAAATTGACAAAGCAAACTTTCCCCTTCTAGAAATCATTTAAGTATGTATGTTCCTATGTTCTATTTCCCACAAGAGACTACCTCAAGACTTTGCTTTTACTTTGCTATAATTCATAGCAAATATCCTTGATCCCTGTTCTCTTTTCTGTTCATTTATGCTTTTAAAATTCTCTCTAGTATATTTATTTATATTTAAAATGGCTTTGAATTTTGGCATTCTTTTTTTCATCTTTCCTCCTTGTAGCGCCTCCTTGAACAAAACAGTATATGCCTCTACCTATTGGTTGACAATCAACATTAATTTTGAGAGAAGATGTGGTATAAATAGCAGTGATTTTCTTGAAATTAAATTTCTGAACTACAGACTTTAAAAACTATTCTGAAGAGTTGCCACTTAAAGGGCAGGCTTTGAGGCAAGTTTTCTTTCCTCTTCCTTACAGTGTGGATGTCAGCTTGAGTACTTTCACAATCTGTTTTTAACCCACTGTCATTTGCATGGTGAACACTTAACTGCTATTGGTCCAGAAAGGTGTTTGTGGGTTTTTTGTTGCTCTTATTTCACTTCTTATTTTCTTTAAAATCATTTCCTGAAAACTTAGTACAGAAATGTCACCTACTGCAGCAAGCGAGATGATCTTCTGGAAATCTTTACTTTTGCTTCACTCTGAGGATAATTTGCTTCAGGCAAGAGATTTTTGGGTGCTGCTGAAATTTCGGAGATCTGGGAAAATGGGGTAATAACATGACACCAGCTCTTAAGCAGCAACATCTGCTGTGGTTCAAAGCCACACAAAGAAAGCTGCTTAAGCAGTTGAATATTTTGGACTGCACGGACAAGTGTGGTTCAACTGCAAAGACTGCAGAGTGGAGGAAACTTAAAGTTTAGAGAAGTTGTTTAAAAATGGAGTCGTGGAAGATGAGCATCTTTAAGAGACAAACATCACCTTGTCCTCCAAGCTATCGAAGATCTTTGTCAGAACCTGCTCATGCAAATTCAGAGATAGGAACAAGCTTAAAGAATTATCCTTGGCGTGGTCCAGTGAAAAGCAAGAGGAAGAAAAATGAACATGCTGTTTCCAACCTAGGAAAGCCACTGGGTGCTTATCGGTGGCAAACACATCCCAGCTTTAGGTGGAAAGGGGGCAAAAGGGAGAGATGGCAGACTAATAAAGGAGACGTGGATGAAGCACAACACAAGGTCGTGCCAAAGATGGTTGGTAATAATGCCTCTTCCTCTGCTAATGAGGTCCTTGGAACATCAACAGAGGAGCTGAACCTGGTCAACACCCGGTCACTTCGGGTTCCATTCACCAGATCTATTTCAGAGCCAGAACCCCGCTGCAGTATCAGATTTGGTAGACCGTGGCCGACTTCAGTGAGGTCAGAGGAGTCTGAGCAGCAGGGATATTTCATCCGTGGCATTTTTTCTACTCTTTCCAATGGCTTCTCCAGGATGCTGAGTTTAAGAGGAGAATCAACCAATGAGCCAGTAAGAGAAGGTATATTGTGATGAATAAGGGTTGAAAAGGAAGGGACGGCTCAATTTTAATTACTATTGAAATTTTAATTACTTGTGTTTTATAATAAGATAAGCCATTCTATTTGCTCATTATGAAGCAAATTTAATATAATTTTTAAAAGTGATAAACACTACTACAGAAATCCTCTTTCAATGAATGATGGTAAATAAAAGTAAAAAATGGATTTGGTTAAATTAAGGAATTTTTTATGTTATACTCTTAAATTCCGCTATGGAGCCTGTATAAAAGGTTTTTGTTTTGTTCCGGTTTTTTTTTTTTTTTTTGTAACCCCTTTTTTTAAATCTCCATTGATCTACTTTTGCAAGTTAAATGCAATTTAGAGGAGAAATCAAATAATTTCCTCATGAGAAAGTTGAGAATTAAACAGAATTTCTATTATTATCCCTTCATAAAAACTGACAGATATTAGAACTATTTAGAGCAGAACTGTATTGACAGCTTTTATTAGGTTGGAATTATGATTTGCTTATGTCATGAAAATACACAATTTGAATATGGAAGCAAGAGATGCAGATCTTCAACTTGTTCAGATGACAGTGGAGAAGTTTGTGTTTGATTCATTTCATACAAAAGAATCATCAGTTTTTTGCTGTTTTTTTTTAATCTCATTTAGGACTTGTTTAAATTTAAAAATGTTTTCTATTGATGGTAGCATTGTTAAATTCAAAAAAAAGAACTCAAAGTTTTATCTGATTGCCTTGGAAATGATTGACCTTATCTGCTGAACTATTTCAGTTGTGTGTCATGACCCATACTTGTTTGTTTGTTGTTTTTGGAAACCTCAGCACTGACTCTGATAGTATCTCCATCCAGTTGAGGCCATTTTTGGACAAGCTCTTACTATTAGAAAACTTTAGCTTATCTTTCCTATAAGGTTGACCATATCGTGAAAATTTAAACTCTTTAGGAAATTATGGGAATTGTTGAGGAATTTTGTTGTTGGAGTACAGTCTAATTTCTTTTAAAATGAAGATGAAGAGTGCAAAAGGGTGCCATATCAGTGAAAAATTAAGTAATTTTCCAAATATAGGTGTGACAGTAATTCATTATTCCTCCTAAACCTTGTCCTCCCTAGATTTTCTTTTGCTTAGTGAGTTTTAATGATACTGTTAAGTTTATCTGTTTGCTTCTTACCCTTGGCTTATAAATAATTACCAAGAGTAAAATCTTGTTGCTGTACCTGTATTAACATTCCATTAAAATTTTTGAAAGACTAGGTTGTTGGGTTTCCTTGGATGCCAGTACGTGTGTTTCCTTGTTAGGTGATGACAGGATGATGTAAAGGCGTGTCAAAGGGAATTAAGAGTTTGTAATAAATTCTTAGAATAGGTGCTTCTCAAGGGTTAATATGTGTGCAGTTGATGAAAGAAGGCTAGAGGATTTTGAGGGTTTGGGGTTTTTTTTTTGTTTTTTTTTTTTTGTTTGTTTTTTGTTTGTTTGTTTTTTGTCTTCATAAAGATTTTGGGCTTTTGTAGTTAACTTTCGGTTTCTAGTAAATTTGCCAAGCTGTCGACTGCCTGCTGTGTGTCATGTGCTCAAAGACTGTCCCTACTTTTTATACATTTATGGTTTACTTAAGGAGATACAAAGTATTCCGTATTTATTATATTCCTAATATATTTCCTAATACTCTTTATCACTTATAATCACAGAATAATTATGCATAAACAGAGTTTAAGGTGCTGTTAATAAGGGATTTCAAGTCAAATAATTAAAGAACCCTACCCAGTATTCTCTCCAGTCAGATAGATCAGCAATTTTTATTAAACAGTTAACTGTGATGTCCCCTACATGCTTTACCAGTGAAGATTCAAGCTCTTAAACCTGAAATGTGCTATTTAATACAAAGATTGTTGCCAGTTCTTGTCTAGAGATCTCTTTTTCTCCGTGGCCCAAGCTTCTACCCAGCGTAGAGTCTGTGTCAGTGGTTTTCTAACTTTCTGTAATCGTGAACCTTCCAGCCTTGCTTATTCCCCACAAGAGAGAGTATGACTGGCCCAAGAGACCTGAATTCTACTTCCATCTATGCCAGTTATCTTCTGTGAAATTTACTCACTGAGTCTCTTTTTACACTTTTGTGGAATGGTAATTCCTTCCTCACAAGTGATAAAATTTGAAAATGCTATGTATATTATTTATTCACAGATGGCATATAAATGAAAATTGTTCTGATCAGAGCTGCTATTGTGGTATCATAGCAAGGTATGGAATATTAAACCATAGATATCTTTAAGACTGTGTTAAGGAAATAAATATATTTCTTAATTTGAAACTCACTAGTGTTTGTTACTTTTCTTATTCAATATGAACTGCAAGAGGTGAGAGGCATTAAGTAATGTAGTGTGTATTTAAAGCATTTAAATGTATTTAAAGCATTTGGCACATAGCATTTGTTCAATATATATTAGATCTTGTTTCTGTTAAGAAAGTGAAATTACACGGATATAGTTTTTTAAAAAAATAGGGAGGAGAGGGGCACCTGGGTGGCTCAGTCAGATGAGTGTCTGACTTCGGCTCAGGTCGTGATCTCACGGTTCATGGGTTTGAGCCCCGCATTGAGCTCTGTGCTGACAGTTCAAAGCCTGGAGCCCGCTTCAGATTCTGTGTCTCCCTCTCTCTCTCTGCCCTTCCCCTCATCTCTCTCTCTCTCTCTCTCTCTCTCTCTCTCTCTCTTTCTCTCTCTCTCTCTCTCTTTCTCTCAAAAATAAATAAACATTTTAAAAAGTTAAAAAAATAGGGAGAGAAGGAGGATACCTGATTGTTGAGTGTTGTACTTGACAAATGTAAGTAAATTGCAATGTTCTAGTCTTTAAAAAAATTTTTTTTACATTTATTTATTTTTTGAGCGAGCACAAGTGGGGGATGGGCAGAGAGAGAAGGAGACACAGAATCCGAAGCAGGCTCCAGGCTCCGAGCTGTCAGTACAGAGCCCGACGCTGGGCTCGAACTCCCAAACTGGGAGATCATGACCTGAGCCGAAGTCGGACCCTCAACCAACTGAGCCACCCAGGCGCCCCTGCAATGTTCTACTCTTAAACCCTGTGCACCTGAACTTGTTCTGAGCATAAACAAGGAATAATTTCTTGTGCCATAGCTGACTGTAATTACCCTCATGCTTAAAGCAGTGAAATATGTCATTCTCAGGGTCTCTAACCAATTTAGGAGGGAGAAGCTGAAAGGCTTCAGTGATATTCCATGCTCAACCCTCCAGTTGTGCAATAAATATTCCTTTGTCTGATGTAGGTCAGATAATATGTAGGTCAAATGATACAATGTTAAAATGTAACTTGTACTTTTTATGTCTAATTGTAATTCCAACTGCTTTGGGCTCATGTCTAAGAATGGAGTTTCCATGTTTGCAGTAGTGGAAGTAAATTGAAACACTCAATAAGAGAGGAATAACCACAAACCCATTATAGCATATCAAATCAGCAGACTGTCATAGGGCCTACATAGTTGCTACTTACTAGCTGTGTGAAACTTAGAAAAAACTGTTATTGTAAATGTGCATGGGATGTAAATTCTAAGTTACTGGGAGGCAATTTCATTCCTAAATTCTTTTTCTTCCTCTGTCAATAGGTAGAGATAGGAATGAAAGCTTTAAAAAAAAAAGGTAGGAAAGGAAATTAAATTTACCCTATGTAGTTCTTCTTTCTGGTTATAGTTTATGTCTTGTTAAACTGACATTATTTATGATGTTACAGTAATAAGACTATCCTCTCTCCAGTGTTATGTTTTTAAAGACCTCCTAACTTGGGAATTAGAAGACTTTATTTTTTTTTCTGGGTAATTTTCTTTTAATATGCTCATTCAATTTTTAAAAAGTTTTTCATAAACCTACTGGGAAGGACCTTATACACTAACTCAACAAAGGTTTATGGAGTTCCTGAGACACTGTTCTTAGTGCTTAGAATATATAGCACATTATTTTATCAAGTAACTAACAGCTTCCTCACTTATTCTAGGGAATCATTAACCAAATTAGAAAAACTAAAAATACTGTAATTTCATAAGATATACATCTAATAAATAGTGGTGAGGATTAGTTAGTATAAGAATTTATACAGTGTTTCAGATGTTCTCTACAATTGGACCTTTTATTTACTTATGAATTAAAAGAGATGTCTGTGCAAAACACAGAGAACTATGTTCCCTTTCTGACATCTCCTAAGGATTGCTGCATTTCAGCAATTTTGTGTAACACCTACCCACCTATAGTATTAGCTATTAATATTTGCTATTAATTAGCTATTTTAGCTATATATATTTTCAGTATTAATATTTGCATATTAATATATACCAAATTATTCCTTTCTGCGTGATTTCAACATATGTTTAAAATCTTCTGAGTGTCTCTATTTCTGTTTAAAAATATTTTCCTGGGGCACCTGGCTGGCTCAGTTGGTTGGGTGTCCGACTTCAGCTCAAGTCATGATCTCACGGTCCATGGGTTGGAGCCCCACATTGGGCTTTGTGCTGACAGCTCAGAGCCTGGAACCTGCTTAGGTTTCTGTGTCTCCCTTTCTGTGTGCCCCTCCCCTACCTTCTCTCTCTCTCTCAAAAAAAAATTTAAAAAACTTTCCTAGAATTTCTCTTATTTCACAGATTTTTCTATTTCTATAGTCAATAAGGTTTTTTTTTTTTTACCCTACAAAATGAAATAAACTTTTCTCTAATTATAAAAGTAAAAAAAAGCTGTATAAAATTTTTCAGACAAAAATATAAGGAAGACCTTTAGAACGGGTCATAATCCCTAAGGATTTTAGTTTTAATCAAGCAATGAAAATTTAAATTTTTTTTCAGGTACCAAACGGGTAGATGATAGCTATGTAATAGGCTGCTTAGTCCTTATGTTGGAGTTAGATCTGGGGTTAAATTCTGGCTGTCTTTTTAGTTGCGAAGTAGACATAACGTCTCCAGTTCTATTTTCTTTATAAGAAAGTACAACTGTCCCCAATGGACAAATGTATGTTGTGCATACATACATATATACACACACGTCTTCTTTATGTGTATGTCCCTACACACAATGGAATAAAGAAGAATGAAGCCATAAACCATAAAGAAGAATGAAATCTTGCCATGTGCAACAACATGGATGGAGCTAGAGAGTTTAATGCTAAGCAAAATAATTGAGAGACAAATACCATATGATTTCACTCATAATGTGGAATTTAAGAAACACACACACACACACACAAAAACAAGCAAAGGAAAAAATAAAGGAGAGAGAGACAAACCAAGAAATATACTCTTAACTGTAGAGAACAAATTGATGGTTACTAGAGGGGAGGTGGAATGGGGGAGATGAGTGAAATAGGTGATGGGGATTATAAAGTACACTTATGATGGCCTCTGAGTAAATCTAGAATTGTTGAACCACTAAACAATATAGTGAATACTTATATAGCACTGTATGTTTATTGGCATAAAAATTAAAAACTTAAAAAATGAAACTAGAGCTGTAATATAGATGCTGTGCAGTTGTAACAAGGATTAAATGAGATAGTATGTGTCACGTGCTTTGACTACCTTGTAGTCACTTTAAAATAAAAATCATCTGTTCATGAGGACACATCCTGGAGTCTCCTTGGAGTAGACTTAAGAATGTTTCAATCCTCATTTTACATTTATAAAACATTTATTAAGATAACCAGTTTTTTCTAAGTGATATTTTCTAAATGTGTTCTCAAATTCTGTGAGTACTTTATTTTAGCTTTGTATTTACTAACTGCTTAGTGGAAGCAGTTAGTAGAACTGTTAATAGAAGAAACTTTGCAATTTTTTTTTTTAACGTTTATTTATTTTTGAGACAGAGAGAGACAGAGCATGAACAGGGGAGGGGCAGAGAGAGGGGGAGACACAGAATCTGAAACAGGCTCCAGGCTCTGAGCTGTCAGCACAGAGCCCGACGCGGGGCTCGAACTCACGGACCGCGAGATCATGACCTGAGCCGAAGTCGGCCGCTTAACCGACTGAGCCACCCAGGTGTCCCTGCAATTTTTTTTACGATATGTAGACCTCCCAACTAAGAGCAGTGTTGTGTGTATGTACACTTCCATTTGTTCATGACTTCTTTAATTTTTCCATTGGGACTTTGCAAATGTTTTTAATAAAAGAAAAAATTAACCTTCACACATTTTATTATACTTGTGATTGAGCTCTGTTTTTATTGCATATTTTAGTTAATTTTAAAGATGATAAAAAGTATGTTGATTTTTGTACTGAGCTCTAGTTTATTACTGATTGTTCATCTGATATTTAAAATCAGCATCCCTTATTTTAGAAGCAGAATATTTTAGGGGAAAGAAGATTAGTCTTTGGAGACATGAAGACCTGTTTCCAAACTCTTTATATGTCATCTATTTGCGTGTAATTCTTGGTATGTTATGTTTGACCTCTCTGAGGTTATCTTCCTCATATTTAAAATAGGGATAATACCTGTATTGAAAGAGTATTACAAAACAACATAAGGTAGTTGTTAAGAATCGGAAGTTTTCTTCAGATATACCTGGGAATAAACCTGTCTTTAAGAGAATGATTAACACCATCTTTAGGATTTACCTTTGCTGGGGAGAACGAAGGGGATAGGGAGGGAAGTGTTGCATGGGTCGATGGAAGTTACTGGCATTGTTTTCATTAGGGATCAAATTATGGTTTCACCGATATTTATGGTAATGCCACAAATAAGTAGATGAACGGATGCGTTAGGTAACTTAAAAACCAGGTCATGCGTGATCCATTTATAACAATGGGTCAGAATGAAGCATGACCATTAAAATGATTAAAAATATTTTCAAATTCTGGCTCTACCACTCATTAGTAATGGGACCTTGGGCAGATTACTTTATGTCTCTGAGCCTCAGCTTACTCATTTGTAAGATGAAGTAATATCTGCTTAGTAGGTTGTTGTGACGATTAGATGAAATGGGCTGTGTAAAGTCCATAGCACAGTGCTTGTCAAGTAGTGAGAGCTCAGTAGAAGTTACTGCCCAGGGATGCACTGAGGCCAGCTTGCAGAAGCCGGTCGATTGTTGTGTATTTATTGCCAGTGGCCCAGTAGTGACACTGCATTGATACCTTCAAATTAACCACCATGGTGGGGCTGTTAGTACCTCGGAAATGTTGCAGATCAAACAGTGGTAATGGGGGTGTGTGGTAGTGTTTCAGAGGTGGCAGCTGTTAAATTTAACATACCATTGGTAACACCTATTATTATTTAAATCTTTGGAGTTAATAACCAGTATTACACAAAATAGGATTTTTGACTTTAGTTTTAAATATGCTGCTTCTCCCATTAAGAAATTTTATATTTAATATTTTAGAGTATTAAAGTTGAATACTGAGTTGTATTAAATTGGCATCTGTTGAGATGTATTTTTTTTTATCATTCATATTTCTATTATTTTGCTAACATTGAAGTGTCTGGAATAACCTATGTATGGTACACAATTATTTTAAGGTGTTTTTTGCTGAGGTATGCTAGCACTTTTTATTTAGATCACTTTTGTTTTGTTTTGATAAGTCATCTGTAACTATGCTCCTACCTCTGAGATTATGCAGTAATTTTTTGGGGTCTTATTATCACGTGATTTTGAGATCAAAACTGTGTATGTTTTTAGCCCATTGAATAAAATGTAATCCTCTTCTAAATTTTAGGATATAAGTAACACTTTAGAAATAATCTGTAGTGAATTCATTCATGGTGCCTTTATTATTTAGCAATTTTACTTTAAAATGATTTAAAATTTTACATTCACTATTATTGACAACTTTTTCTGCTTGTTTCATTTACTGTGTTATGTTTTTAAAATTATTTTCACCTGGATTTTTAGTTCATTAGTATGTGCTAAGTTACCTCCAATGCTAACAAAATTTGTAATTATTTTTGCCTCAGATTTAAGTAAATCCAGTTAACATAAAATTCAAGCTAATTATTAGGTACAATCACAATAAAAAAAAGAAAAAAACAAACTAACTTGAATATTTTAGTTTACTTCCCTCATTGAATTTGTATCAAAGTCTCCAGTGAAGCTATTCTTAAAAGTAAAATTTTCTTGTCCTTTTTGTCTCATGTTTAAATGATCAGATTTCACTCTTTCCATGTGGTTTTGCAATTTCTGAGCAATCTGACAAATAAAATGAAAAAAATATGTGCTTTATGTGGGAAGACTTTCCTTAACAAATAACTGGCTGGTTTGACTTCTCAGCTAAAACAAAGTTATTTAACTTATATTCACCAAGTCAGTAAACTGAGAAATAAATGTATAAGAGAGAGCCAGTATCCGAAGTAATAAAATTTCTTAGCCTATTTATTTATTTCCCTATAAATAAATGGAAATATTCTAGTCCATTCCTAAAAAAGATTACTTAGCTGCTGTCTCACCTTCTGGCTGCCAGTATCTTTTTTCTTGCTAAATTTCTAGAAATTTGAGTGGGAGAGCCTTTCATTACCAAATCCTGAGATAATCAGAAGACATTCTTCATTGAGGTATTAGGTGCAAAGGATTCAACCCAGTGTGGTCAGTGGTAGTTAATGATGACATCAACCATAGAGTAGTTTTTCTAGACTATGCCTAATAATCTGAGTGCAGAGCCACCCCTAACCTAGGATGGAATTTATTTCTTCAAAGGTATGTAATCTGGTGGTCTGCTTAGGGGCCTGATGCCACAAGCTTGTACCTGTCTCTCAGCTTTAGAATTTGTTATTAATCTCAGTTACCAAAATCGGAGATTCTGATGTTAGAGCCTGGGCTAAAAACCAGTAGAATTCTCAACCACTCTAAAACTTGCCTAGTTATCCAACTAATATTTTTTTAAATGTTTATTTTTGAGAGAGAGAGCGCAAGTGCGAGTGGGTGCGAGCAGGGGGAGGGGCATAGAGAGAGAGGGAGACACAGAATCCGAAGCAGGCTCCAGGCTCCAAGCTGTCAGCACAGAGCCCGACAAGGGGCTCGAACTCACGACCCGTGAGATCATGACCTGAGCCAAAGTCGGACACTTACCGACTGACTGAGCCACCCAGACTCTCCTCAACTAATCTTTTTTGATATATGTTGCAACTGGGTCATTTTTTTTACTTCTCAAGCTTATAAAAATTAATAATCCCTTGTTTTTCAGTTGGTCATGGTTTTCTAGTGAAGTCTTAAGAAGGCAAGCAAACAATAACAAAACAAAAAGGATTTGTTTTTAAATATTGTGATCAATAAGTTATTTCACTGGCTGAAACTTTATGGTGTGATTTACACTAGACACTAGGTGTCTCTGGCATTTATCTTGGAGCAAAACTGTCTTAATGTAATGGATCTGGATCTTCAGTATTGAAGATCCCCCTTCATCACCAGCAACCAAGGATGATACAGAATGAACATAGCCCATTATCCATGTTTTGGTAGTTTACAACATGGAGAGGAGGCAGATATGTGAACAGATAAATAATACAAATAATCCCTGACAATGTGTCATTTGAAATAGGTTTGGGTTAATAGAAGTCTCCCAAGTTAAAGAATTAGGGGGTAATTTAGACCCAGGGAACAATGTGAGTGTCAAAAGTACATCCAGAGAATGGTGAGAAGTTCACAAAGTGAACTGTGTAGAGGGTGGAAATATGAGTACATGTGACTCCAAAGGAAAATGAGTTAGTGTTTGAAGAATTCCGTGCTGAGTACCAGGCTCACGATTTTGGATTTCAAACGTAACAGAGATTTTAAAGTAGGGATATAAGTTTGATTTTTTAGGAAGACGCTTTAACGATAGCATGGATGATGGGCTGATGATGGAGAGATACAATCAAATTGTGCCAGAGTTTAAGTAAGGTGTGATAAAAGCCTGAATTAAAAATAAGTGTAAAATGAGGGTATAAGAGACTCTTAAATACAGAGAACAAACTGAAAGTTGATGGGGGGGGGGCAAGGGAGAGGGGAAAATGGGTGATGGGCATTGAGGAGGGCACTTGTTGGGACGAACACTGGGTGTCGTACATAAGTGATGAATCATGGGAATCTACTCCTGAAGCCAAGAGCACACTGTTTGCACTGTATGTTAGCTAACTTGACAATAAATTATATTTAAAAAACAAAAAATAATAAATGAGGGTAGAGGTTCCAGTAAAAAGACCTTTCTGAGGTAGATTGTGACAGAATTTCTAGAGTAAGGCAGAAGGCAAATAAGGGTTCAAGGTTTATAGATTTGGAAAATGGTGGTACCTTTAACTGAATTTGAGAATAAAGAAGTGGAACATTTCAAAGGGGAAAAGGCAGTGAACATGTGTTTAGTAATTTCTATATGCTTGGTTTTCAACCTCTGAGTACTTTATATGCATTTATCTGGTTTAATCCTCTGAAAAATCCTGTGAGGTAGTTGGAGTTATTTTTCTTTTAAAAGTAAGGAATTAGAGAATCAGAAGGGTTTGGGTACTTCTCTAAGACTGCCCAGCTGTCTAGGTTTCTGTAGCTCCTAGGTTTCTGTAACTTCAAGCCCTTGTTCTTACCTCTCCATTTCATGGCCCTCTTTTGAGCATATGATGTTTGAGAGGGTCTTCAAGAACCTGGGAGCATTTGTCCAGTGAGCACTGAGGAATAATGGGGCAGCAGTTGAAGAGTAGAGATCAGTTTTCATATGAAGATAGACATTTGGGAATCATGAGCACATAGACACTGAAGCCACAGGAATGGATGAAGTCATTCAGGTGGGAGTTGTAGTGTGGGGGTAGTGAAGTTGTCAAGGTTAGCACCCTGATCTTGGCACATCTGGCCATCTTATTCCAGGCGAACCAGAATCTATTAGCAAAGCCACTCAACTTTTATGATTATAGATTAGGAGTTTACCTATTGTGGTGGCAGGCTTACTGTTCCTTCTTTTATACACACACACGCCCACACACACACCCCTACCTTATTTATTTTTATTTAAAGCTTTACTGAGATATAATTTACATACCATACAATTTACTCAAAGTATATGACTCAACTGAACTTTTCAATGGTAGCAACGTATACCTATCATAAAATTTACCATTTTAATCTTTTTAAGTGTAGTTTCAGTAGAATAAGTATATTCACATTGCTGTACAACCATCATCACCATCCATCTCAGAGTATTTCATCTTCCCAACCTGAAACTCTGTATCCATTGAACAGTAACTCCCCTCTCATCTCTCTCCCCAGCCCCTTGTAACCATTACTTTCTGTCTCTGTGAATTTGACTATTCTAGGTGTCTCACTCATGTGGAATCACAATATTGTCCCTTTTGCACAATTTAGTTGTTTTTAGTATATTCAAAGTGTTGTGCAACCATACTGCAATAAATCTTACAACAACAAAAAGAAACTGTACTTATTAGCAGCACTTCCCCATTGCCCACTCCCCTGCCACAGCCATAGGTAACCACTAATGTGCTTTCTGTCTCTATAGATGTGCCTAAAGATTTCATATAATGGAATCTTATTATATGTGGCCTTTTGTGTATGGCCTCTTAATTAGCATAATTTTTTCAAGGTTAATCTATGTTGTAGCAACTGTCAGTACTTCATTTCCTTTTATAGCCAAATATTATTCCATGATATGGATATACCACATTTTGTTTATATATTCATCAGTTGGTAGACATTGGCTTGTTACACTTTTTGGCTATTATACTGCTATGAATGCTCACAAACAGGTCTTTACATGGGTCTGTGTTTCACTTGGGTATTTACCCTTCTATTTTGTAAAGGACCTATACTACGTCTAAAATAAGGATGTGGTGTTTTGAGACTTTAAGTCACATTCGGTTTTCCACTTGTTATCTAAACATGTTATAGTCTTGCTATTTGATTCATGTTTTATATCTTTGTGTTCATTCAATAAATGTTTGTGAAGATATTTATAAGATTTTAGTCTTAATTGAATACGTAGTTAACAACTTCCTACACCTGGGTTTTTAAGTTCAGTGTGATCTAGCATTTCCCACTGGTAGCTTGATTAATGAACATGGCGATTTGTCTTCATTGCCAGGATGATTGTCATATTTTTATATGCCTGAGGCAGTTGTTAGTCAATTTCTCATGCTCAAGGCTGGTATATCTTTGTGAGGAAGCAAAGAGAAGAGTGAGATGAGTAATGTCTCTGAATCTATGATTATGAAACCATATCCATATGAGTATACAGGTTCTTAGTGACTGAGCTTTAGTCAGTAAACCACAGGCATTTTTTCCTGTCATTCTCATGTGAATTTTCTCATTGATATATCCTTAGTTTGTCTCTTAGTTTCCAATATACGGATTTGATGATGATTATTTATTCACTTATCTTCACAAAACAGAAATCTTGTGTTTTGTCCATTTTTTGAGATACTGCCACCAAAATGTCAAAATAGTTTGAGGCTTAAGGGATACCAATTCAATTATAACTTAGCACAGTATATAACCATAACCTTGGCCAAAATAAAGGGTATTTTGAATGTTATGTGTGTGGTTTGTTGTTCTGGAGAAAAGTGGTATCTGGTGGTTAGAACATATGAGTTGCTGTCAGCATTTGTGGGTTTATTCCCAGACCTAAGCTTTTTTTTTTTTTTTTTTTTTTTTTTTAAAGAGAGGGAGAGCCTATGCCTGGTATATGTTTAGTACTCAGTACAATGTTTTATATACTATAGATACACTGTAAATACTAGTGAAGATTTTATACTACTGGCAGAATAATATACAACAAATTACTGACAGTATATGTAAGATGATATATGTAAGATGATAGCTGGTCATGAGTATTTAGTGATGCCATTCTTCAAGCTTTCTTTGAGAAAGGCATGATTAACATTCCCAAGTAGTAGTGATGGTATTTTAAGCAACTTATAATGAACATTTTTTATTCAAAGTGTTTAGACATTACTCTCTCTGTCCAAGGGACTACTGAAAACTCTACCAAATGGAATTCATCCATTTCACAGTAGTACTTGCCAGAATCTTAGAGTAAGGAACATTTTTAAGATTGTGTGATGATTCTAATGTGTGGAGGCTAGGCACTGATATTCTAGTATTAATGTTTTATTTACCTCCATCCACTTGACAGCATCCTAAGCCAGGAGTTTTAAACAATACGTCTTCTTGTAATATTACTGGTCTTTGAGTTGGATGGAAGTGTTCTGCCCTTAAAATAAGGCAATAAAGGTCTCTTTCTAGTTTACTAAAAACAGCTGGATGGCATTTAAAAATTGTTTTCAATTTAAAAGTTTCTAAATATTTCTTAACATTTTGGCCCCTGGCTTAGTTTATAATAAGATATAAAGTATTGAAATTAACTCAAATTTATAGATTTGATTCTTTTATATTTAATAGTAATTTGTTGAGTTGCTTTTTGTCCTATGAATTAACCATAAGGCATGGCTTTTCTTTTCTTTTTTTCCCCCTTCTTCCAAGTTTCATTTAAATTCCAGTTAGTGTATACACTGTATATTAGCTAACTTGACAATAAATTATATTTAGAAGAAAAAAATAAATTTGTAGAGCAGGAAAGTAAGGAGAAAAAAATAAATTCTAGTTAGTTAACATACAGTATAATATTAGTTTCACATGTAGGAATTAGTGTTTCATCACATACAACACCTGGTGCTCATAACTGTAGGGCGTGGCTTTTCAAACAATGTTTTATGAATACCTGTTGTCCACAGTGACCAGGGGTTGGTTGCCAGTAGAAATCATGATTGTAGCTGGTTTATTAATCTTCTCTAGTCTTTATTCCAATTTATTGTATTGACACTTATGCTTCAGATATTGCTGTTAATCTCTAATTTGGGGTTGTATTCCTTTGAATAATGCTTTCCTGTTCCTGTTCTCTGTTGAATTCTAAATATATCATTTTGTTCAGCCAAAGGGAATTTAATATTTTCATCTGAATCCCATTTCTTCAGAAGCCTAATGTTCATTACATTTCTTTTAAACAGTGAGGAATATTCATTGAAGCCCTATTATTAATAGGACCATTTTTGTTATTTTTAGTCAGTTTTCTTTGTCAGCATTAGATTATTTCAAATATTAGATGCAGAGAGACCTTTTATCCAAGAGTAAAAATATTAGAAAAATACCACTTTAAATAACTTAAAGCAGTTGCGAGAATTTCATATTAAATAATGTATGTATGTGTGAATGGAGGGGGGGAGTAGTGGATGATTGGGAATTTACCTTGAAAATCATGAGATGGGAATTTATGGAAATACACTTTTCATTTTAAACAAGATTTGGGTTATAATTGCAACTATGCACTAATTATTAAAATAAACCAAGAACTAAACGTGAAATTTTGTTTGGAATATTTTTTCCAAACAAAATTGTGCGAATGCGGGATGACATCCTTCACGTTTTACTTTTGCTGCGCAGTTACTTTGTTGCTATATGTGTATGTTGTATGTGTGATATATATGTGTGATTATACATATATAGTCATTAGAAGAATCTATTCTTTCAGGGCTCCTTTTTAAAATTTATACCTATTTCAATTTATTGGAAAACTAGGCCCTTCTGTTATATTCTATTGCTGCATTGTTCTAATTTAACAACATAGTTTTTAAAAAAAAAAATTTTTTTTTAACATTTATTTATTCTTGAGAGACAGAGACAGAGCAAGAGCAGGGGAGGGACAGAGAGAGAGGGACACACAGAATCCGAAGCAGGTTCCAGACTCTGAGCTGTCAGCACAGAGCCTGACACGGGGCTTGAACACACGAACCGGGAGATCATGACCTGAGCTGAAGTCGGCCGCTCAACTGACTGAGCCACCCAGGCGCCCCTTAACAACATAGTTTTAAAGTAGAAGTGTAAGACATAAAGCACGAGGTAGAATTCTGGGGAAAGAGTAAGTAGTTTATAATTCATAAATAAAATAAAATAGGATGAGTTTATGAATATATCTGAATATTTGGTTTTGATAATCATGCTTCCCTCTGGAGTGCTATGTTTTTAGTACACATATATCCTAAATAAGTATTATTAATGTAAATTGTGTCTGTACTTGGGGTAAAATACAGAGTGCTGAGTAACTCTATTAAAGAATGAAATGCTATGTTCAGATATCAAAAGATCTCCAAGCTATGTTATAAAATAAGTGGCAAAATTATTGCATATTTGGGGGGTTCTTTGTAGTTTTCAGACCCTTTCACATGTGTTATTTGCTAATAGGTACATTGTGGAGAAAGTAATAAGTTTATTTTATGTATGGGGAGGAAAACTTTATAAGTGAGGATGAATCTATTTCCAGAAAGAAAACCTCTTTTCCTTTTTTAAGGCAGCTGTGGCTTTGGAATGAGAGATGGGAGACCCTGAGTTAGACCTAAATCTTCTACCAATCTACTACTATTCTTCTATCTGCACCTTAATTTAACTAGAATAAGTTGAATCTTGATCATGGATAAGAATTAGGAACTTATACCTAATACTTTGCCTTCCTCTGCCAGAGATACGGCAAGGGTTACAATGGGAAAAGTGAGCAAAGGATGGCAAGCCACCTACCAATGTCAGTGCAGTATCTTGTATGACTTTACTTACCCTTCATTTGGCTAGCTGTTTGCAGATGATAATACAGATGAATTTTTGCCTCCCCCGCCAAACATACACATATGCAGAGAAGTAGAAGCTATAGTTGGACTGCTTAGTCTGTAAAGTTCTTCCCAAATGAAGATGCTGTGTTCTCTTGCGATGGTGTTTAACCTTGAGCTTTTTCCTCAATTCAACTGGCCACTCACTCGAGGAGAACTTTCCAGAGCTCCAGGATAGAGAATGTACCTATTTCAACCACAGGTTTGTTTCTTAATTTGCTCACAGCGTCTTCAAGTGTGTGAGTTTGTATAGTTTTCTTAGTGATTGCTCTAGAGCTATTACAATATTCGTATGTGACATCACACCTTGCTGGTTTCAACATTTTACCGCTTTGAGGGAATGAGTATAGAAACCTTTTCTTCCATCGAGGTCCCTTTACCTTTCCCAGTGTAAAATATCATTGTCTTGAGTATCAGATGGTATTGTAATTTTTGCTTCAATCAATAAATATATATAAAACTCATGAGAAGGATAGACTATAATATGTCCCTATATTTTTGCTCTTTCCAGTTTTCTACCTTGTTGATTCTCTAAAATTCTTCCTTTTCTCATTTTCTTTAAGTTGGAAGAACTCCCCCTTCCTGTTCTTTAAGGGTAGGTCCGTTAGTGAAAAATTGTGTTAATTTTCCTTCATCTGAGAATGTTTTTATTTTCCCTTTATTTTTCAAGGGTAGTTTTACCAGGGACAAAATCTGCAGTTAACACTTTCCTTCTTTCGGCACTTGAAAAATTTTGTCCCACTTGCTCCAGGCCTCTATAGTTTCAAGTGATAGGGGTGCCCAGGTGGCTCAGTCAGTTGAGCATCCAACTTCGGCTCAGGTCATGATCTCACAGTTCATGAGCTTGAGCCCCGCGTTGGGCTCTGTGCTGACAGCTCAGAGCCTGGAGCCTGCTTCCGATTCTGTGTCTCCCTCTGTCTCTGCCCCATCCCCATCCCCATCCCCACTCATGCTCTCTCTCTGTCTTAAAAATAAATAAGACATTTAAAAAAAAGTTTCAAGTGAGAAATCCACTGGAATTTGAATTAGTGTTCCAACTGGGGAACCGCTTTTAAGATTTATTCTTTGTCTAGTTCTCAGAAATCTTGGATTTCTTTGGGTGTATCGTATGTGGGTCCACTCAGCTTCTTGAAGGGTGGTCTTGGGTCTTTTGCTTACCCTGCTGGGAGGTCTTCAGCCATTAATTGTTCAAATGCTCTTTCATTCTTATTCTATTTCTCCTCTCCTGGGACCCCAATGATATGAATGTTGGATCTTTTAATAGTGTCCTGCAGGTCTTTGATCTTGTAAATTTGTTTTTTCAGTCTGTTGTACCTCTGTTGCTCATATTTAGTAAATTCTGTTGATCTGTCTTCAAGTTTACTGAATCTGTCTTCTTTCATCTCCATTCTTGCTGCTCCAGTGAGCTTTTTATTAATATTATTTCATTTTTCAGTTCTTTGTGTATAGTTTTTTTTTTATAACTTCTGTTTCTTTGCTGTGATTTTCTATTTTCTTAATTTGTTCCAAGAGAATTTCCAGTTGTTTGTGAAGCACTTTATGATGGCTGCTTTAAATTCCTTCTCAGATAATTTAAACATCTGAGTCATCTTGGTTGATTGTCACATTCAAGTTCGTGATATTCCTTTTTCTTGGTATTACATGGCAGATTTTTTTGTTGGATCTTGAACATTGAGCTATTGTGTTAGGAAACTAGGTCCTGTTTAAATCTTTTATTTTAGCAGGCAGTTACCCTATTTAGGTTAGCAAGTAGCTACAGGCTTTCTGTTAAAGGGTATGGTTCCATTGGCAATTTAAATTTCACATTCGTTGCAATACTGTTCGGTCTGCTCCATTTATCTGGACTTCTAATGGTCCCTGCTGGTGCTGGGTGAGGGATTGAAATGAACTTCCCCAGAATAAGCCATCTATGCCCCTACGAGGGGGAAAGTTGTTTCCAGCCCCTGGAGACAAAGAGGCTTTCCAGGCTGGGCCACTGTGGCAAGATCCCTCTGCCTGTAGGAGATAGAAAACAGTTCCCAGGCTGGGCCCATGTTGTGGTGGCATCCTCTTGCCAGTGTGTCGCCATGGGGAAGAGGAATCGCATGTCTGGAGGGGAAGGGGAGTGTTACTCTTGGCTGCTCGGCAGGCCTCACTATCGATGCTCTCTTACCAATGCTGTCAGGCTTGCCTCGTGTTGTCAAAAGAAATGAGTCTCCCGAGGCCGCTTTCTGTTGCTAGGTTTGGACCAAGGCCTGGGTCACCTTCTTCTCTTGAACTAGGGGCTATAAGATGCCCTGCCACTTTGTTCCTCCAGTGCTAGGGCCCTTAGCATGTCAGCCTTATTTCCACTTTCAGAGCTCTGTGGCTGCCTTTTGAAGTTCGAAAGTTTATAGTTTTAGCAGGAGCAATAGGAAGAACTGAGCCCATACCATCTTGTCTGGTCCACGACTTTTTCTTAATCCTTTGTTACTCATGTTTTCTTTAGAGAGACTAGTTTGTCGTCATCCATGTCAATTTTCTGCAGTTGTTAAAATATAACTCTTCTATTACCCTTACTTATCATGACTTTTACATGGGATCTGAGCTCTTTTCCAACATAGATCTCACTAGCTTTATGAAATTCTATCTCACTTGGAAGACTAGCAATTTAACTCTGCAGTTATCTTGTGCTCATACGCTATTCGGCAGTGAACAACAAATGTTCAGGGATCGGTAGTGTTCAAGTGATGATTGATTTTTCTAAGGGGTCAGTTTTGTTTGATAAACTTTAATTCTGTATAAAAATTTACAACTGTGAGGATTATAGTGAATGTTTATCTAAGTAAAAGCCTTCCTAGATACCTGTGTCCTTATACTTTATAAACTGTTAACATTATTTTGCAATAGAAAAAAGCCTTAGAAGTCCTCTAATCAAAGGGCACTTCAGTAAAATAAAGTCAAGAGAAGAGAAAACATGCCTAGCATCAAGATGACCTTGTAATTTGTAATTTAAACAGAGAGGCTGGTGAAGATCTCAAGGGGCACCACTGACAGTTACTTAGGGACAACAGGTGTGATCTGGGACAAGTGGTCATTCTGCCTGGGCCAAGCTGCCAGTAAGTACAAAATCGAGTTTAATGAGACTCCAAATTTTCGGGCTCAGATGTAGCATCTGACTGTGGGCTATAGATTCAAACTACTTTGATTCCAATCCTGACTTTACTAACAGTGTGACTGTGATCAATTTACTCAAATTCTCTGAGCCTCAGATTCTTTATATGTGATATCGGAGTAATGATAGTACCAACCTCACAGGACTGCCGGGTGGTTTAAATGAGATTATGCGTGTAAAGCTCTTCATAGAGTCAGTCAGTGGCCAGCACTTAGTTTATTGGTGCTATCATTACTGTTGTTGTTTATAAAATCCTAGGTTAATGATAATGGTTAAAAGTGAGGGCTCGTTGGAACGCCTGGGTGGCTCAGTAGGTTAAAGTCCAACTTAAGCTCCAGTCATGATCTCGCAGGTCATGAGTTCGAGCCCTGCATCGGGCTCTGTGCTGACAGCTCAGAGACTGGAGTCTATTTCGGATTCTGTGACTCCGTCTGTCTCTGCCTCTCCCCCTCTCGTGCTATGTCTTTCTCTTTCAAAAATAAACATTAAAAAAAAAAAAAAAGAGCTTGTAGCTTTAATGTGAAATTAAGAGTCATTATGGGGTTCTATTTCTGTTTTGCTCCTGATTCACGCACTGGTCTCTTTGGGAAATTCCTTAACCTTTTTGTGTTTAATTCTTGCCGTCCAGACCTAGGTGGATCTTGCCGTCTGCTTCCTTCATGGAAGATGGTAAAGAAAATTTTTGAAAATGCTTTGAGATTTGTGGGGAAAAAGATGCTATATAAGTTTATGGCTTTATTCATCTCTGCATTGACATTAACGTTCTCATTAAATATATATACAGTTTTTAATCAGCATAACTAGTAGTCCAAAGTTACTATATATATATATATATATATATACATATATATATATACATATATATATACACATATATATATATGTGTGTGTGTATATATATATAATGTGGAAGTGTTGATACTTCTGTTAGAACATTTTCTTTTGTGTTTTCTGAATTTTTTAAAAATTTTTATTTTTGAGAGAGAGAGCACAAGCAGAACAGGGAGAGAGAGAGTGGGGGACAGAGAATCTGAAGCAGGCTCCATGTGCTTGACAGCAGAGAGCCTGATGCGGGGCTCAAACTCATGAACTGTAAGATCATGACCTGAGCTGGAGTCAGCCACTTAACTGACTAAGCCACCCAGGCATCCCCTTTTCATCATTTAAAAAATGTACATCTTTGATGCCACATTATATTAGAAATATACGTAAAAATCAGTATGTGTAAATTATAGATACTGATTCATAATTCCTGATTTTTCTACTTAGTTTTAATTAAAATGTAGTTTTGATTCTCTTTAAAGAAACCAAAAAGGAAGAAAGTGGTGACAAGGAATGGTTGAATAATTAAAAAAAATTTGGGGGGGGGGGGTTGACAGAGTGTGAGTGGGGGAGGGGCAGCAAGAGGGAGACAGAATTCCAAAGCAGGCTTTAGGCTCTGAGCTGTCAGCACAGAGCCTGACATACGGCTCGAACCCACAAATTGTGAGATCATGACCTGAGCTGAAGTCGAATCCTTAACTGTCTGAGCCACCCCAGGTGCCTGGCACCTAAATAGCTAAATGTTTTTATTAGATTCAGAGTCAAATGGTCAGATCAGAAATCACATGTACAAAAAAAAAAGTTTCAAATGTACCAAATTGGTTTCTCATTGGGGTCCAGAATCAATGCTAATTTATAATTTTTTTAATAAAGGAAAAAAAGTTTTGTTATTCAAGAGAATAAAGTGCTTGAAAACTCATGTAATCTAAAAATTAATCTCAGGGTTTTTTTTCTTCAGATAATTTCCATATAATTTACTTTGAGATTATGATTTAGTCTGAATAATTCTTTTATTTCTTCTTCTTCTTCTTTTTTTTTTTAATGTTTATTTATTTTGAGAGAGAGAGTGCCAGCAGGGGAGGAGCAAAGAGAGAAGGAGAGAGAGAACCCCATGCAGGTCTGCGCTGTCAGTGTGGAGCCTGATGCTGGGCTCCATACCACAACTGTGAGATCCTGACCTGAGCTGAAATCAGTAGACGCTTTTCTGACTGAGCCACCCAGGCACCCCTGAATAATTTTTATTATGAAAGTAATTCTGAGGCATTGAAAGAAGTACAAATTTGAAAATAAAATTAGGTCAAAAATTATATCCTAAACCTATGACGTGTTGCATTTTAAATGTAAAGAAATAATAAAAAATCTAGGTATTGGTTATGAATATTCAAATAATTTACTTTGGGATCTTGCTGTTCACTTATTGGGAAGAGAATGTTATGCTAGGAATATCGTACCCCAGTGAAAGGGCTATATGAACAATAACATGTAAATAAAATGTAAACTCTGTATTTTAATGTTTATAGTTGCATGAAGATTAGGTAATTAAAGACAAGTTTTATTTTGTTTTCAAGGGTACTTTTCGATATGTTTTGGGACCGGCAATCAGGCCTTACCTATCTTTTTGCTTCAGTTACAGATCTCCGAAGTGCTACCAAATAAGATGAATGAAATAGTCTATTAGTTATTAAGATTAGAATACAGGCTTTGGCCCAGAAAACTGAAGAAGGAATTTTAGACAGAGATTAAAGGCAAAAAGTTTATAATTGTTGGAAAAGGATTACATGGCAAGAAACTATGAAATCACAGTCTACCATCTAATTTGTTAATCTATAAACAGGGTTCTTCTTTAGCACCTAATTTTCCCTTTCTGTTAATCAAATCTAATTCATCATCAAGTCTTGTTTCGTTTTATTTTAACCACTTAAATATTTATTATGACCTTTCTTTACTTCTTCTGCCACCATGTTGGTTCCAAATGACCATCTCCCTTGCCTGGATGATCATAATAGCCTATGTATTAATTTCCTATGGCTAATGTAACAAAATTACCACAAACCAGGTGGCTTGAAACAGCAAATTTTTTTTCTCACATTTCAGGAGGTCAGGATTCTGAAATCTAGGTGTCAGAAGGGTTGGTTCCTTTTGAAGGCTTTGAGGGTAAATCTGTTCCATGACTTTCTCCTAGCTTTGTGTTAGTGGCAGTCCTTGTTTTAGCTTCATCACTACAGTCTCTTTCTCCATCATCGTATGGTCTTCCTCTCTGTGTGTCTTTTCTGTGTCTTCGGATCTCCCTCCCCTTTATAAGAACATGAGCCTTATTCCAGTGTGACCTCATTTTTTCTTGACATTCACGGGAAGTCCAAGCCAGGGCAGTTAGGCAACAGAAAGAAATAAAGGCATCCGGATTGGAAAGAAAAAAGTAAAACTTTCTCTATTTTAAAATGACATGTTCAAGTATGTGGTATTTTCATTCACTTGGAATGGGTAATCTAAAAATGAAATTAGGAAAGCAGTTTTTTTCACAACAGCATCAAAAAAGAATAAAATATGTAGGAAGGAATTTAACAAAAGAAGTACAGAACTTTTATTCTGAAAATTCAAGAATATTATTGGAGGAAATTAAAGAATATCTAAATGAAAAAATGTCATGCTCGTGAATTAGAAGACTTAATACTGAGATGGTTGTAGTTCTATAGATGTTCTATAGTTCTATAGATGGCACTGATCTATAGATGCAGTGCAATCTCTAGCAGAATCCCAGGTGACTTCTTTGTAGGAATGATAAGCTAATTCTAAAATTAATATGGAATTGCAAGGGAACCAGAACATGCAAAAACAATGTTGAAAATGAAAAAGAGTGAAGCAGGACTCAGCACTTCCCACTTTAACAACTTCTAACAAAACAACAGTAATCAGACAGTGTGGTATTTCTTCACACACACACACACACACACATCCATGAAATAGAATTTTATATATATATATAAATATAAATAAATATATCCATGAAATAAAATGGAGAGTCCAGAGATAAACCATATGTCTGTGTAAGAGCAACTGATTTTTAACAAGTGTGCCAGGACACTTTAGTGGGAGGAAGAATAGTATTGGTACTGGGACAGCTTGATAGGCACATGCAAAAATTAAGGTTGGACTGTTACCTCACAGAAGATACGCACTCAAAATCGATCAAAGACCTACATGTAAGAGGTAAAACTATAGTACTCTTAAAAATAATATGGACATATATCTTCATTACTTTGGCTGTAGCAAAGGATTCCTTGATAAGACACTAAAAGCATGAACAAGAAAAGAAAAAATAGAAAATTTGAGCTTAATCAAAAGTTAAAACTTTGGTGCATTGAAGGATACTACTGAGAGAGAGTGGAAAAGATAACCCTAGAGAATCGGAGAAAATATTTGCAAATCAAATATCTTCTCTGGGTGTTTTATCAGAATGTATAAAGAATACTTACATTTCAAAAATAAAAAGAAAACTCAGTTGTAAAAATGGGCAAAGGAATAGACATTTCCCTAGGGAAGATACAGTAATGGCCAATAAACACATGCAAAGATATTTGAACAAACACTAGCACAACACCAAAAAGTCATCAAGGAAATGCAAATCAAAACCACTAAGAGAGATGTCACCAAGATGGTGATATAGAAAGCTTCTGGATTTCCCTCCTGCCACAGACACACCAAATACACTGCTCTATGTGGAGCAGTTCCTTCTGAGAGAAACACAACAACTAGCTGAATGACTCTTACAGATGGGGCAACTGATCAAACAAACAAACAAACAAAAAAAAAAAACACAAAAAAAAACAAAAAACCACCCACATCAAAAAAGTTAGGAAAGGCTGAGACATTCTCTTGCTATAGATCCCATCCCCATCACAGCACCATACAATCAGGAGGGAGCCCTCAAACCCCAGCCTCTCCCTGAGGAGTGAAGGGTTTGAATCACATATCTGCTGCTCCAACTTTTAAAGCTGCCACCTGAGAGACAGGCCCCCAAATCACCTAGCTGTGAAAGCCAACGGAGCTTGTTCATGAGCCCCATAGGGTTATAGCAAACAAAGTAGTTACTAATGTGTGTATGAGTACACATCGTGGCTGTTGCCCTGGGGATCAGCACAAAGGGAGCAGGCAAAAACACCCCTCTCACAGTCTTGTCCTAGAAGGAATTTGACTGTATACTTTATAAGCTGCTGCCTGAGGGTAGAGCTTCTAATTAGCATGCATCTAGGTGCTGACTATGATCTTCCTGGGAGCCCAAAAGAGCTCCTTTGAGTATTGTCCCTGCCTTCTCCTACTCTCACTCTTACTCAAAATCCAGGTCTCCAGCTTCTACCTGGAAGGAGCAGGTCCACCTCAACTTTTACAGCTGCTACCTGAGGGATGGGCTTTCAAATCACTAAAAATACCAAACAAATCATAAAGCTGAAAAATAACTGATAAAGATTCAGCATCAGACTAGATCAAACAGAAGAAAGCATCAGCAAATTTGAAGGATAGTGGAAGAACGAATGAAAAAGAAGAATATACATTAAGGGACCTAAGAGAATCCATTAAGTGGACCAATAAATGCATTATAGAAGTCCCAGAAGGAGATGACAGAAAGCTTATTCAAAGAAATAATGGCTGAAAATTTCCTTAATCGGGGGAAAGAAACAGATATCCAGATCCAGGAAGCCTAGAGAGTTCCAAAAAATAAATCTGAAGAGACTCAAACCAAAACACATTATAATTAAATTGTCAAAAATTAAAGAGGAAAATTTTAAAAGCAGCAAGAGGAAAGCAATTTGTTACATACAGTGGAACCATCATAAGATTTTCAGCAGAAACCTTGCCAGCCAGAGGATGTGGGGTGATACATTCTAAGTGCTAAAAGAAAAACACCGTCAAGAACATTCTACCCAGCAAAGTTGTTCTTCAGAACTGTAGGAGAAATAAAGGGTTTCCATACCAGGGTGGGGTTGTGGGGAAACTGAAGGCATTTATCACTACTGGACTGGCTTCAAGCTGAAAAAAAAAAACAAAAAAAACCACTAGTAATGTGAAAATATATGATAGTATAAAACTCACTGTTAGAGGTGAATATGTAGTTAAATTCAGAATATTGTGATGACAATGGGTAAAATCACTCATGAACTAAAGCATAACTACCGTAACTTCTAGTTTAAAAGTTAAAAGACAAAAGTTTAAAGATAACTAAAACTGCAATAATTTGTTAATGGATACATAGTATAAGATGTAAATTATGACATCAAAAATATAAAATGTAAACCTATAGAGCTTTAGTATTCATTCCAGGTTAAATTTTCATCAGTTTAAAATAGACTGTTATAACTATCAAAATATTATGTAAGCGTCATGGTAACCACAAAGCAAAAATTTGTTATAGACACAGAAAAGAGAGAGAAAGGAATCAAAGCATACCGCTACAGAAAATGAACAAATTGGGGCACCTGGGTGGCTCAGTCAGTTAAATGTCCAACTTTGGCTCAGGTCATGATTTCGCAGTTTGTGGGTTTGAGCCCCGCTTCGGGCTCTGTGCTGACAGCTCCGAGCCTGGAGCCTGCTTCAGATTCTGTGTCTCCCTCGCTCTCTTCTCCTTGCTCCCGTGCCCCCCCCCCCCAAAATAAACAGTTTAAAAAATTATTAAAAGAAAGAAAGAAAGAAAGAAAGAAAGAAAGAAAGAAATCAAATCACAATGGAAGAGAGGAAGAGAGGAACAAAGGAATTTCATAATAGCCAGAAAACAATTAACAAAATTACAATACTAAGTCCATATCTTACAATAATTGTTTTAAATATAAATGGAGTAAATTCTCACATCCAAAGATTATAGAGTAGCTGAATAGATAAAACAAAACCTAACTATACCTTTCCTACAAGAGTCTGACCTCAACTTTAAGTGCACACATATACTTAAAGTGAAAGGATGGAAAAAACGTATTCTATGCAAATGAAAACCAAAAGCAAGTGGGGTATCTGTGCTTATATCAGATGATAGACTGTGCACCAAAAATGGTAACAGGAAACAAAAAGCTCATTATATGATGACAAAGGGGTCAATTTATCAAGAGAATATATCAGTTGTAAAGATGTATGCCTCCAACATTAGAATGTCTAAATACATTAAGCAAATATTGGTAGATCTGAAGGGAGAAATGACAATAATATAATAATAGTAGGGGAATTCAGAATCTCACTTTCAAAAATACATAGATTATCCAGATAGAAAATCAATAAGAAAATAGTGGACTTAAACTACCCATTAGACCAGATGGGTTCAACAGACAAGTAGAGACCATTCCATCTTACAGCCGCAGAATGTACATTCTTCTATAGTGTCTGTAGAATATTCTTAGGATAAATAATATGTAAGTGTGCAAAGCAAGTCTTTTGTTTTTATTTAAATTCCAGTAGTTAACATACAGTGTAATATTATTTTTAGGTGTACAATTTAGTGATTCAACACTTAAATACAACACCCAGTGCTCATCACAAGCGCACTCAACCCTCATTACCTGTTTAACCGTTTCCCCACCCACTTCCCCTCTGGTAACCATCAGTTTGTTTTCTATATTTACGGGTCTGTTTCTTGGTTTACCTGTCGTTTTCTTTCCCTGTGATTGTTTGTTCTGTTTCTTAAATTACACATATGAGTGGAATCATATGGTATTTGTCTTTCTCTGACTATTTCTCTTAGCATAATACTCTGTAGCTCCATCCACATTGTTGTAAAGGGCAATATTTTATTCTTTTTTATGGCTGAGTAATATCCCACATACATACATGCATGCATACCACACCTTCTTTATCCATTTATTAGTTAATGGACAGTTGGGCTCTTTCCATAATTTGGCTGTCGTTAATAATGCTGCTGTAAACATCAGGGTGCATGTTTGAATTGTATTTTTGTATTCTTTGGGCAAATCCTAAGTAGTGCAATTGCTGAGTCATAAGGTAGTTCTATTTTTAACTTTTTGAGTAACCTTCCTTCTGTTTTCCAGAGTGGCTGTGCCCATTTGTATTCCCACCAACAGTATAAGAGGGTTCCCCTTTTTCCACATCCTTGCCAACATCTGTTATTTCCTGTGTTGTTAATTTTAGCCATTCTGACAGGTGTGAGGTGATATCTCATTGTAGTTTTTATTTGCATTTCCCTGATGATTAGTGACATTGAGCATCTTTTCATGTGTCCGTTGGCCTTCTGTATGTATTCTTTGGAAAAATGTTTATTCATGCTTTCTGCCAATTTTTAAACTGAATTATTTGATTTTTGGGGGTGTTGAGTTCTATAAGTTCTTTATGTATTTTGGGTACTGACCCTTTCTCAGATACGTCATTTGCACGTATCTTCTCCCATTCCATAGGTTGCCTTTTAGTTTTGTTGATTGTTTGTTTGCTGTGCAGAAGCTTTTTATTTTGATGAAGTCCCTATAGTTTATTTTTGCTTTTGTTTCCCTTGTCTCAGGCAACATACCTAGTAAGAAGTTGCTAGAACTGATACACAAATTCAGTAATGTCACAGGATACAAAATGTACAGAATCTGTTGCATTTCTATACACCAATAATGAAGCAGCAGAAAGAGAAACATACTCAATGGTGAAAAGCTAAATTATCTCCCTGTGAGATTAAGAGCAGGACAAGGATGCCCACTCTCATCACTCTTATTCAACACAGTACTGGAAATGTTAGCCAGAGCAGTTAGACAAGAAAAAGAAATAAAAGGCATCCGAGTTGGAAAGGAGGAAGTAAAATTATTTTTGTAGATGATATGATCTTATATATAGAAAACCTTGAAGACTACATCAGAAAACTGCTAGAACTAATAAGTGAATTCAGTCAAGTTCCAGCGTACAAATAGATGTACAAAAATCAGTTGCAGTTTTATATGCTAACGAAGAACTATTGGAAAGAGATATTAAGAAAACAATCTCATTTACAATAGCATCTACAATAGCATCAGAAAGAAAATACTTAGGAATAAATTTAACCAAGCTGATGAAAGATAACTGCACTGAAAAATAAAAGACAATGATGATAGAATTTGAATAAGGCACAAACAAATGGAAAAGCATTCCATGCTCATGGATGGGAAGAACAAATATTATTGAAATGTCTATGTTACCCAAAGCAGTCTACACACTTAATGCAATCCCTATCAAAATATCAATGAATTTTTTCACACAAACAGGAAAACAATCCTAAAATTCATGTGGAACCCCAGAAGACTCTGAAAATCCAAAGCAGTCTTCAAAAAGAATGCCAAAACTGGAAGAGTCAAACTCTCTGATTTCAAACTATATTAGAAAGCTATAGTAATCAAAATAGTATGGCATTGGCATAACATCAGACACACATGAATGGAACAGACTAGAGAACCCAGAAATAAACCTATGCATATATGGTCTTTTAATTTTTGACCGAGGAACCAAGAATATATAATGGGGCAAGGATACCCTCTTGAATAAGTGGTGCTGGGATAACTGGATCTTGACATGTAAAAGAATGAAACTGAATTCCTATCTTACATCATACAGAAAAATCAATTTGAAATTGGTTAAAACGTGACATAGACTTGAAACTATAAAAATTTTAGTAGAAAACATAGAGGGAGAGCTCGTTGACATTTGTCTGTTTTTTTGTTTTGTTTTGTTTTTTTTTTTTTTTTTTGATTTGACACCAAAAGCAAAGGCAACAAATGCAAAAATTAAAAAGTGGGACTACATCAAACAAAAAAGTTACTCAGCAAAGGAAACCAATCAATAAAATGAAACGGCAGCCTATGGAATAGGAGAAGATATTTGCAAATGATATATCCAATAAAGGGTTAACACCCAAACTATACGAGGAACTCATACAATTCAATAGCCCCCCCCAAAAAAAAAAATCTATGAAAAAATGGTCAAAGGGTTTGAATAGACATTTTTCACAGAAGACATACAAAAGCCAAGAGTTACATGAAAAATTACAAGAGTTACTAAAATTCAGGGAGGTATAAATCGAAACTAAAATGAGATAGTCACCCTTTTTATGATGGCTAGTAACAAAAAGGTAAAAGATAACAAATGCTGAGCATATGGGTAGAAGCTAACCCTTGGGAATATAAACGTGTACAGTCACTGTGGAAAACTGTATGGAGGTTCCTGAAGAATTTAAAAATAGAACTACCAGGGCACCTGGGTGGCTCAGTCGGTTAAGCGTCCACCTTCAACTCAGGTCATGATCTCACACTTCGTGAGTTCGAGCTCCTTATCAGGCTCTGTGCTGACACAGTCTGGAGGCTGCTTCGAATTCTGTGTCTCCCTCTCTTTCTGACCCTCCCCTGCTCACATTCTGCCTCTCAAAAATAAATAAACAAAAAAGTTTTTTTTGTTTTTGTTTTTAATTTTTTTAACGTTTATTTATTTGAGACAGAGAGAGACAGAGCATGCATGGGGGAGGGTCAGAGAGGGAGACACAGAATCCGAAACAGGCTCCAGGCTCTGAGCTGTCAGCACAGCTGACGGGGCTCGAACTCACGGACCGCGAGATCATGACCTGGGCCGAAGTCGGCTGCCCAACCGATTGAGCCACCCAGGCACCCCAAGTTTGTTTTTTTTTTTTTTAATAGAACTACCATATGATCTAGCAATCTCACTTCTGGGTGTATATCCAATTGAAATATATCTGTACTCCCATGTTCACTGGGGCTGTTATTCATAATAGCAAGGGTATGGAAAGAACACAAATACCTGCTACAGATGAATGGATAAAGAAATAAGTATATATGTGTTTGTGTATATATATATATATATATATATATATATATATATATGTATGTATATTATATATGTGATTTATAAAATATTTATAATGGAATATATTTCAACTCTAAAAAAGAAGGAAATCTTGCCATTTGCAATTTGGAGAAACCGGGAGGGAATTATGTTAAGTGAAATAAGTCAGACAGAGAAAGACAAATGTTACATGATATCACTTATATGTGGAATCTAATTTAAAACAACAGACAAAGTGAAGACCTAGAAACACAGAGTAGAATTACGGTTGTTAGGGGTTAGCATTGAGGAAAATAGGGAGAGGTTGGTAAAAGTGTATAAACTTGCAATTGTAATATGAATAAGGGCTGAGGATCTAATGTGTATAACATGGTAACTATGGGTGATAATATTGTATAATTGAAATTTTCTAAGAGAATAGAATTCAAGTGTTCTCATTGAAGGAAGGTAAATATGGGAGGTGATGGAATCCTTTTACTGTGACACATTTATCAAATCATCATGTTGTACACTTTAAATATATGACAATTTTATTTGTCAACTATAATTCATTAAAGTGGAAAAAAATTCCACAATGAAATACTGCTTCATATATATTAGAATGGCTGGAATAAAAAAAGAAGCCAGATATGATAAATATTGGTGAGGATATAGAGAGATTGGAACCTTCATAAATTGCCGGTGAAGATGTAAAATGGTACAGGTGCTTTGGAAAATGACCTGGCGGTTCCTCAGTTAAACATAGAATAACCATATAACTCAACAGTTAGACTTCTAGATAACTCCTCAATTGAGATAAATGAAAATATAGGTCAACATAAAAACTTGTTCACAGATGTTTACAGTAGCATTGTTGATAGGAGTGAAAGTTGGAAAAACTCTAGTGTGTATTAACCGATGCATGGGTAACTCAAAGTGGTAGATCCACACAGTGGTGTACTAATGCATGTTGCAACATGAAGGAGTTTTTAAAATGTTACACAGGGGGTGCCTGGGTGGCTCAGTTGGTTAAGCATCTTGACTTGAGCTCAGGTCATGATCCCGCAGTTCCTGAGTTTGAGCCCGAGTCAGGCTCCCTGCTGACAGCTCAGAGCCTGGAGCCTGCCTCACAATCTGTCTCCCTCGCTGTCTGCCCCTCCCCCACTGTGGCGCACGCGCGCGCGCGCGCGCGCGCGCGCGTGCGCTCTCTCTCTCTCGCGCTCGCTCTCGCTCTCTCTCTCGCTCTCAGAAATAAACATTAAAAAAACAAATAACAAAAAATAAAATGTAACAGAAGAAAGCCCACAGATGATACGATTCTGTTCATATCAAATATTTAGAATAGGGAAATACATGGAGACAGAAGGTAGATTAGTTGTTTCTTAGGGCTGAGGGGAATGAGATTTGAGAGTGATAGTTAAAACATGACACAACTCCTTTCTGAGGTGATGAAAATGTTCTAAAATCAACAAAGACCATAATTGCACAGATCCAAGAATATACTGTAAACCATTGGATTGTACACTTTAAATGGGTGAACTTTATTCTGTGTGAATTGTATTTCAAAAAAGCTGTAACAGAGAAATGTCTGTCTTCCCAGGTAAATTATACATGTTTTGATATCACAGATAGTGTTTGTTTTATAACCATTATATTGTTTTTTAGACTTTAGAGTGTGAAGTATATTCATGAACAGCCTTAGCAGTTTGAGTTACTGAAGAAAAAATCTTCTATTTTAGACTTAGTGTTCTTACAAATTGCCTAAATTGTGAGGTTTGTTTTGCTTTCATAATAGACATCAATTTTGTTATTTTAAAAATAAATTTGATAATAGTTGTTTTAGCACATTTGGAGATCCAAGAACATTTGGTGTCTTTTGTCTTGTCTGAACATGTTTCTAGCTTTATCTTCCCCTACAATCTTCTGCTACATTTTTAGAGTTCTCATTAAGACTTCTGCTCAGTATAAATCAAGTTGTGTTAGTGACATGAAAAACATCATTTGTCAGGTAGGTATTTAAGCCTGAATATGAAAGATGACATGATAGTAAACCAAACAAAGATGTATGAAAGACCACTGGGGCCCGTGGGTGGCTCAGTGGATTAAGCTGCCAACTCTTGAATTCAGCTCAGGTCATGATCTCATGGTTCCTGAGTTTGAGCTCTTTGTCGGGCTCTGTGCTGACAGAGGCAAGTCGGCTTGGGATATTCTCCCTCCCCCTCCCCCTCCCCCTCCCCCTCCCCAATAAATAAACTCAGAAAAATAAAGACAACTGTTCTTTAGAAAATAGGTATGATAGTAAAGTTTGCCTTTTTTCTTTCTTCTCCAGTTTTAGGAAAAGGAGAAATGTAATGGTAGATTTTATGATTTTAAAATCCATTTCCTTCATCTTAATTTTGATTAAGGTTGCTTGAATTTTAAGATGTGACATTATGTTCATTTAAAGTTTTCATTATGATTAACATTATGACTTTTGCTATCGGCTTTTAAAATCATTTAGATGAGTGATTCACACAATGCTTTTTTTTTTTTTGAGTCTTAAAAAGAAAAAACAAACTCACAAGTAAAATTATTTCACATTATTGTATTTCAATATCTCAAGAGTCTTTGTATATCCTAAATGAGCAACTTTAGTGAAATGTCTAAAATATCTTATAAAAGACTCTTAGTTGCACAACGCTCCACATTTCTTCTGTGAAACCTTCTGACTGTTGCTGTGAGCGTGCTGGACATTTGGGGCTGGAGGGCTGCTGTCCAACAAGCCCACTCCCTTCTGTACCCTTCCCTGAGATTGGAAGCTTACCAGGAATCAGTGCTGTTTGCTTCCAAACCTGCCAGTTTGTTCCGGTTTTTGTAACTACGTTATTTTTAATGATTTATAAATTGATGAAATATGGGTACAAAAAGTTGATTCCATTAAGTTAAATTTTAATATTTTGGGAGGGCTCATTTAAAGGCAGTTGCTTGTGAATAATTGCTTTTAGTCTGGTGAGTCGCCCCTAAAATAAGGGAAAGTAATCTAGGAGGACTCTGTACTGCAGTTATTTCAGCAGTGTCTTTAAGTTTTTCAGTAAGTAAAGAAAAATACAATAATTGGAAATAATAGTTGGGTTATAATGGATGTGGTTTATGCAAAAATACCACGTAGAACTATGAATCACACTATTCATATTACAAAAGAATGCTTGGCTCTAAATCAAAAGATTGGCCAATGGGCTTACATTTATATGTGTGATTTTACAATATACTTTTAAGGTATGCAAGTACAGATGTACCTCAGTGGTTTTGTGGGATCACCACAGTCTAGCAAGTCACATAAATTTTTAGTTTCCCAAAGCATATAAGTTATGTTTACATTATACTGTGGTCTGTTACAATAGCATTCTGTCTAAAAAAAAACCAACGTACATACCTTAATTTTAAGATACTTTATTAGCAAATAATGCTAGCCATCATCTGAGCTTTCAGTGAGTCGTAATCTTTTGGCTGGTGGAGGATCTTGCCTCCACGTGGATGGCTGCTGCCAATCAGGACGGTGGTGGCCAAAGGATGGGGTGACTGCGGCAATTTCTTAAAATAAGACAGCAATGCAATTTGCCACATCAACGGACTCTTCCTTTCTCTACAGACTTCTCTGTGGCATTTGGTGCCGTTGGATAGCTTTTTACCCACAGTAGAACCTCTTTTAAAATTGGGGTCAGTGCTTTCAGACACCGCCGTTGCTTTATCCACTAAGTCTATGTAATACTCTCAGTCCTTTGTAGTCATTTCAACCATCTTCACGGCATCTTCCCCCAGGAGTAGATTTCACCGCAAGAAACCACTGTCTTTGCTCACCCCTAAGAAGCAGCTCTTCATCCGCTCAAGTTTTGTCATGAGATTGCAGTAATGCAGTCCCATCTTCAGGCTCCGCTTCCAGGTCAAGTTCTCTTGCTATTTCTGTGATATCCACAGTTGCTTCCTCTCAAGTCTTGAATCCCTCAGAGTCATCCATGAGGGTTGGACTCACCTTGTCCCAAACTCCTGTTAATGTGGGCATTTTGACCTCTTCCCATGAATCACAAATGCTCTTTTTATTTTTTTTTGAGAGAGAGCGAGAGGGCACAAGTGAGCGAGCGGCAGAGAGAGAGAGAGGCAAAGAAGCGGAGCTCACCAGGGGCTTGGAAATCACAAGTGTTCTCATTGGCATCTAGAATGGTGAATCTTTTCCAGAAGGTTTTCAATTTACTTTACACAGATCCATCTTTGGCAGGTGCAGCCTTATGAAATGTATTCCTTCCTTCCTTCCTCCTTCTCTTGCTTACTTCCTCCCTCCCTCCCGCCCGCCCTCCCTCCCTCCCTCCCTCCCTCCCTTCCTTATGAAATGTATTCCTAAAGAAGAAGACTTGAAGGTTGAAATGACTCCATGATCCATGGGCTGCAGAATGAATGCTGTGTTAGCATGAAAGCAACATGAATCTTGCCGTACATCCCCATCAGGCCTCTGGGCGACCAGGTGCGTTGTCAGCGAGCAGTCACATTCTGAAAGGAAACTTCTTTCCTGAGCAGGTCTCAACAGCGGGCTTAAAATATTCAGGAAGCCATGTTGTAAACCGATGTGCTGTCACCTAGGCTTGTTGTTCCGTTTCTAGAGCACAGCCAGAGTGGATATAGCATGATTCTTATGGGCCCTAGGGTTTTCAGAATGGTGAACAGGCATTGGCTTCAACTTCAAGTCACCAACTGCATGAGCCCCTACCGAGAGAGTCAGCCTGTCCTTGCAAGCTCTGAGGCCAGGATCGACTTCTCTCTGCCCATGAAAGTGCCAGCCTTCTTTGTAGCCTTCTTCCCATAGAAGGCTGTTCCCTCCACACTGAAAAGCTGCCGTGTGCTGCAGCCACCTTCAGGAACGATCCTGGCTAGACCTTCTGGATAACCCGCTGCGGCTTTTGCATCAGCGCTTGCTGCTTCGCCTTGTACTTTTATGTTTTGGAGGTGGCTTCTTGCCTGCCTTAAGCCTCATCAACCAACCTCTGCTCGCTTCCAACTTTTCTTCTGCAGCCGCCTCACCTCTCTCAGCCTTCGCAGCCTTGGTGTGGAATAGACTCTGGCTGAAGGGAATGTAACGGCTGGTTTGACCCTCTGTGCAGACCACGGAAACTTTCTCTGTATCAGCAATAAGGCTGTTTCGCTTTCTTATCACGTGTGCGTGCCCTGGAGTAGCACGCTTAATTTCCTCCAACGACTTTTCCTTTGCATTCATAACTTGGCCAACTCTTTGGGGCACAAGGCCTAGCTTTCAGCGTCATTTGGCATTCAACATGCCTTCCTCACTAGGCTTAAGCATTTCTACCTTTTCATTTAAAGTGTGAGATATGCGAGTCTTCCTCTCACTTGAACACCTAGAGGTCACTGTTGGGTTATTAACTGGGCTCACTATTGTTGTGTCTTAGGGAATAGGGAGGCCCTAGGAGAGGGACAGAGACAAGTGAATGGCCGGGTCATAGAGCAGTCAGAACATAAACAATATGTATCAATTAAGCTCAGTTTTAGATGGGAATGGTTCATGGTGTACCCACAGTTATAATATTACCCTCAGAGATCACTGATCAAAGATCACCAAACAAATAAAATAACAAAAAGTTTGAAATATTGTGAGATTTACCAAAATGTGACACAAGGTGATTAAATGCTATTAGAACAGTGATATCAATAGACTTGCCATTGCCACAAATCGTCAATTTATAAAAAATGCAGTTATTTGTTAATCACAATGAAGGTAAGCCCAATAAATGAGATATACCCATACAACTAAAAAAATTCTTTAGGTGATTTGCAATTTACCGATGATCACAGAAAACACCGTTTCTTGAGAGTCATGTCATCATTTATAAGAACTTTGCAGTCAAGTTGTGGTGGTGTACCACCTGTTCCATCTCTGGATACCTACAGTTGTTAAATTTAACAACCATACCTCTTCTGTCTACCCACAGCACCTTATTTCTTGTTCTTTTTTGTGTGTATCACATTGTATTGCTAGTGTCTGCTTATGTATTTGTCTCACTGTGGGCTCTGCACTTTTTCTCCCTAATGTCTAGCACACTTATTTGATTATATGGAAGTAGTCAATAAATATTTGACATACATTCTTTCACCTTTGAAATTGAAAGATTTAAGGGCACCTGTGTGACTCATTCGGTTGAGCATTTGACTCTTGATTTTGGTTCAGGTCATGATCCTGGAGTCATGGGATTGAGGCCAGTGTTTGTCTCTACACTGAATACAGAGCCTGCTTAAGATTCTCTCTTGGTCTGTCAGTGTCTCTCTCTGTCTCTCTGTCCCCCCCCCCCCCAACTTGCTATCCCTCTGCCCCTCCCCCACTCACAGGCAGTTGCACTTGTTCTCTCTCTAAAAAAATAAAAGAAAATTGATAGATTTATTCCAGATACACAGTGGAATATTTCTCAGACATAAAAAAAAAAAGAAATATTGCCGTTTACAACAATGTGGATGGAGTTAGTATAATTCCATCTGAAATAGAGAAAGACAAATATCATATGATTTCACTCATATGTAGAATTTACAAAACAAAACAAGCATAGGGGAGAAAAAGAAAAGAAAGGCAAACCAAGAAACAGACTCTTAACTATAGAGAACAAACTATACCAAACTAAAAAAACAAACTAAAAACTAAATCAGAGGGGAAGTAGGTGGGGAACGGGTGAAATAGGTGATGAGGATTAAGGAGGGCAGTTGTGATGAACGCTGGGTGTTGGATGGAAGTATTGAATCACTAAATTGCACATCTGAAACTAATACTACATTGTGTGTTAATTAACTGCAATCTACATAAAAGTTTTTAAAATTGGTAGATTTCGGGGCGCCTGGGTGGCGCAGTCGGTTAAGCGTCCGACTTCAGCCAGGTCACCATCTCACGGTCCGTGAGTTCGAGCCCCGCGTCAGGCTCTGGGCTGATGGCTCAGAGGCTGGAGCCTGTTTCCGATTCTGTGTCTCCCTCTCTCTCTGTCCCTCCCCCGTTCATGCTCTGTCTCTCTCTGTCCCAAAAATAAATAAACGTTGAAAAAAAAATTTTTTTTAATTGGTAGATTTCATAATATACATTGTCCTTTACATTTTTTGCACTAAGGAATATAAATTTGTACACACACTTTTTGAAAAATATGTTTGGAAAAATATGCGTAAGAGTCTTAAATGCAAACCTGTGATTCAGTACTTGCCTTTCTTATAGTTTATTCTAAGAAACAATCAGAGATACATAGAAAGTTTGGGTATGGTATTTGTCGTAAAATTATGTATAAAATTGAAAGGTTGGTCCAACCTATATTTTCACCATCAGGAAATTCATTCAACTAGTTTAGGTACATTTATATGATATGATACTATATAAAAATCAAACTCAGACTGTTATAGTATATATGATAATACAAATGATGTACTCCCCATCGAATTATAGCCTAATCATTTTGGCACATTTTTTCATCATCATTTTGGATACTGATTATGTATCCCTCATATTTATCATTGCACCAAGTTCTACTTCATCAAGAAGTTTAATGTGTATGCCATTTTTCTATTCAAGTTATTGTAGGGCTGAGAATTTACCTATATATATGTGTATATATATATATATATATATATATATATATATATATATATATATATATATAGTAAACCACTAGAAATTAGGTTTATATGCTTCCTCATCTTATTCTAGATGATCTTCATGAGACTGTTCCTGGCCTGGTTATGAAAACAGATAGTTTGGTCCTTGGTCTGCAGTGCTAGGGAAGGAGTCAATCTGCCTAACGTCTAGAAGGAATATTCTGCATTTCTTTATGTCCTATGCTTGGGAGGACATGGCTTCTTCCATTTGCCCTGCATTATCAGGCTGCTGGCGGTTTTTCCCACGTTTCCTTCTCTCTGCTTTGCTATAATGGGAAGAAGGATGGACTTAAAGGAGTTTGGGAATAGCTTCTTAGCTGTTCCAAACTTTTTCCCCATCTGCTTTCGCCTTATTTCCTTTTGACCAGATTTGACCCTATGAAAGCACCATCATTTACAGTGAAACTGGTTTTTAGTTGATGAAATTATGCACTTTTACAAAAAGATGTGATGCTTCTACTTAAAGAATTACTTTTTGTTGTTGTTTTTAAAGTGTCCATATGACAATGGGGAAGGGTAGAGAAAAGTATCTGTTAAATTTAGTGAAGCACTAGTACAATTTTGAAACAAACAACAAAAAGTTTGAAATACCATTTTCCAGAGCAGTAATTAGAACAAATAACCAGATCATGGCTGCTGTGCCTTCCAGTTCACTAAGTTGAGTTTTGCCAGGATACGTATCTTTCCCAGGATACATATCTCTGCATAGTAGTTATATGCAAGTGAATTGCTTTATTCAGTAGACCATGATCATAAGATATGGTTAAAGATATTTTGCTTATAATAAATCACATTTAGTTTTATTTCATATGGGCACTCATGACAAGGCCATATTTGTTACTTTTGGAAGCTTGTAGGGACTTATATAAAGCCCACAATGGTTTTCTAAAGTAAAAAAACAAAAACAAAACCTTAACATTTTATACTTCTCTTCTGTTTTTTTGAGGGGCTTGCAACTGACTCTTTACACACACTATTTAATTCATTACTGTTTATTAAATTTTTTTTAGGTTAGATAAGCCACAATGTAAATCATTTCTTTCTTCACTGGGATTCTGACTTTTCTCTGGGTTAAAACAATAATATATATTTTCAAAAGTATCAAGCAATGTGTAAGTTCCCTGAAATGTACTCAGTACTTAATAACTTGAATTAAAATAAGTAAGCATCTAATACCGCTTTCACTCCAAGGAGTTTGTAATGAAAGATGGTATTTAAAAAATATACAAAAAACAGCTAAAGAAAGACTTTCTTTGCCTTGTAATCCTCGCATTGTAACAATCTGAATGTGAAGTAGGTAATATAAAGAGAGAAGCCACAAGGTGTGGCTTTCCATTCATTTAGCTCCGTGCTCCCTGCTGCTGCCATTATCGTCAGATAGCTCTTGGGACTCTGTAATTGCAGTCTCTGTGAGTTCTTTCTATTTTCCTTGTCCATTTCCAGCTTGCATTTTGAGAAATAATTAGTTAAAATATCTGTCTCCTAAATAGAAAAATAAGAACTCTGGAACTGTCCAAAATCTCAGTGGCACATGTAATTTATCTAAAATATCCCACAAATAAAGTTGATATAAATAAATATAATATAAATAGGTCTAACTGTGGATAGATAGATATTAGAGATGAGCTTAGCCACAGACCTTTGGTGACAATTTAGCCCTAAGTACAACCTTTTTTAAAGAGACTTTTTATGAAGGATTGTAAATTTGTTTTACTTTTAGCAATAATATAGTTAATCATAATACCTCACACTTAGCCTGTGTTTCTTCCTTGCAGTAGCTACTCTAGCTAGAATAAACAAGTTTACGTACTAAATTCATATGTAAGTTCAAAGCTTACATTAAGTAAGGAAAAGTAACTTTTCCAGGAGAGGCACACAAGGAAGAAATTATTTTGTTACTAAAAGGGTACTCCATAACACAGAGGAACATTACTGTAGGGCTTAATCAGAAGTGTTTATGTGCATTGCATTTTAAAAATCTCTAATGTGAAGTTTCCTTAAAGGACTCCAGCCTAGCCTTTTGAGAGTCCATTAATAGGACTACGTAAATTCTTAATCCTCTTTTTTGCTGTCATTATGTTGAGAATATCAAAATGAATAATTGAATGATTGAGGAACGTTCCTGACTATATTATTTGGAAGAATTACTGGAGCAAAATCAGTGTCCTTTCACTGCTGGAAACAGTGACTAAAAGAGAGAAAGTGGGCAGGCTCCTGGTATTGTTCAAAGGTCTTGCTCCTGGGCTTTGTACAACTGCAGGGTATTTAAAGTTCCTGGTATCCTTGGCAACACAAACTGTTTGTGATACCAATTGGTGCTTGTGTTTCGATGATGTCATACAATTTACAGATCCACACAATGGATCTCTTGTTTGTGGGCCTACAGAGGACTTCTGACAGTTTAGGAAAAGCACCTGAATACCCATAGGAATTGAGGCTTAATTGTGTGTGTGTGTGTGTGTGTGTGTGTGTGTGTGTGTGTGTGTGTGCGTGCGCGCGCGCGCGCGCGCGCCCGCACCCGCGCGCACACCCACCCATGCGCGCCAGTGAGCAAGCAAGAGAGCAAAGAGGGAGGTGGGGGGGGGGCGGGTGGAAAGGGAGAGGGGGAGAGAGAGAGAGAAAGAGAGAGATTTCTCTCAGGCTATAATTTTGAGAAGTAGTGACAATCTACTCTCTATTGCTTAATCTTTTGAGTTTGAATTCAACTTTTTTAAAAAAGCAAAAAATATCACCCACCAAATTTCTCATTGTTTTGCATTCTTGTGATTGCATCTGAGAAGTATATACACATTTTTGTACTAACTAAAACTTGTAAAAAAACGGATGAGGATTAATTGCTCTTCTCAAGTTTAGCCATCAGCTATGCACTTGTAAGAGGCTTACAGAGCTGGGAGTATTTGAACTAATTGGTTAGATTAAAACAGTGCCATTAAAAAGATTATTTGATTTCCTCTTGTCTTTCTGCGTCTCTTTTTTTTAAAATATGCAAAGTAATTAGTGGAAGGACCTAAATGATTTACATTAAGTTGCCAGACCAGCTTAAATAAAAGAATGTGTTTCTGTCCTTATATTCACGGCTGCTTATCATTGTTTCTGTTTGCATCAAGAACGACGTGTGGATTCATGACACAGTGGTATACAAGGCCCTTTCCAATGGAATTTTCCTTTTATTAAGGCAAACCTGTGCAGATTATTTTCCCCCAGAGTATTTCCAAGAGTGATTTATTGACATACATCATACAGTTCTGAAGATCATTCACAGTTTAAATGAGGTTTTTTCCTCTGATATTTTATTACAATATTTTTAGCATCAGTAGTTTTGAATTGGAATAAGAAACTAACCCATTATTTCAGATGTGGGCAGTATAAACAATAATAAGAGTTAATGTTTATTGAAGGCTTAATATATGACAGGCCCTGTTCTAAATGCTGAACATTTCTCATTTAATCCTTACCACATCCCTGTGAGGTAGAGATCATAATGTTCCCATTTTAAAGATGAGGAAACTGGGGCCCCAAGAGGTTAAGTATCTTGATTAAAGTCTCACAGCTGGTAAGCAGTAGAGCAGCGATTCCTTTTCAGGCAGTCTGACTCCAGATTTTGTATTCTTAACATGATGCCTTTCAATAACAATAATAATAATGAGGGCTATGAGCACTTCTCTGTGTGCCAGAAATTGAGAAATTGTTCTTATCTTTTTCTAATGTGTTGACTCGGTCAAATATCCTAAGTTGGAACATGGGTCCTGCCATGACTCTGAGTCTTACTCTGCCAAGTTCCTGTGCTTTGATAGCCTCAGATCTTTGTAATCAATTCATATATGCTGAAAATCAGGAGTGAGTTATGTTAAGCAGCTTCTGTAGAAGGAGCATAGGAGAGGTCAGTATGTACCAGGGCTGACTTAGTATCACCTTCCTGTCTACTCAAGTACTGTATTACTTATCTTAAGGGGGAAATTAAAACCTTAGAGAGCCATACGAGAAGTATAAGTTTCAACCCAGTGTTCCAAATGCTACTTAGATATTTATAAAACAAACAAAAAGCCTGATAGCCAGCATTTCTTTTCTTATTCCAAGGGTTTTAAAGTAGACTTGAACTAGTTAAAAATAGGTGGCTGCCTAGTAACAGGTGGTTCTCTAACTAATACTAGAGGAAGTTAAGCATCTGTGGACTCAAAGTTAGCGTTGCTGTGCCACCCACACTCTTCTCATGATAGAGAAGTTGAATTATCAATGTGAAGTGCTTTAAACTTTGTTTTCTTTTTTAAAATTTTTTGTCCGTGAGCTTGATATTGATCAGCTTAGTTTGGAGCCTCTCTTCAACCATTTTCTAATTTGGTAGGACTTAGCTGTATATTTTTAAGGTGAATAATATCACTTTATAATTTAGTCTTAAGTCACATTAATAGATGCACGTAATTACAAATGTATACTACAAGGATTGAAATGAAAAGAGCAGTTATATTCTCTACCCAATGTCTCAGTTAGTTTCTGTTCCATAGAGGCATCCCCTTGTAACTTCTTTAGGGGTTTTCTCCATCACTTATCTTCATATTTTTAAATAACTCATGCATTCACACCTACACATATGCATGCATGAAAATATAGAGACTTATATAGTCTTAAACACTTTGTTTGGAACTGTCTTTTGCTTTTAATCTAATTTAAAAATGTTCTCTAAACATACACACATACACATCCACAGCCATCATCTTATTCCCTTTTATAATTGAGAAAGTGAAGTCTCAGGTTACTTCATTTGCCCCAAATCATGGCAATAGTAAGTGGCAGATTTGAATCTAGTTATCTGACTACATAGTCATGACTACATAGTCATGTTTCATGTAAGTCAAATTCATTCAAAATGGGACTATATGTAATGATTTTCTCCCCACTTTTAGTGTCTAGATGGCTAATCACAATAACAAACTTGTGTGCTTAGTATGTGTGAGGTACTTTGTTAAGCATTTGATGTGTGTTATCTCATTTGCACCTCAAAAAATTCCCCGAGATTTGGTGTTTTGTCATCCCTATTTTATTTATTTATTTATTTATTTATTTATTTATTATTTTTTGTCATCCCTATTTTAAAGATGAAGAAATTGAAATTTACTTAGGTTGAGTAATTTATCCAAGGTCAGACAACTTATAAATGGTAGAACTGGAATATATTTTTTTTAATGTTTATTTATTCATGAGACAGAGAGAGACAGAGCATGAGTGGGGTAGGGGCAGAGAGAGAGGGAGACACAGAATCCGAAACAGGCTCCAGGCGCCAAGCTCCAAGCCATCAGTACAGAGCCTGACGCAGGGCTCGAAGTCGTCAAGTGCGAGATCATGACCTGAGCCGAAGTCGGATGCTCAACCGACTGAGCCACCCAGGTGCCCCTGGAATCTTTTTTTTTTTTAATAGATTTTTTTTTAGGTTTGTTTGTTTGTTTAGAGAGTATACATGCATATGTGAGAACATGGGGAGGGACAGAGGGAGAAAGAAAGAATCCCAAGCGGGCTCTGTGCTGTCAGCACAGAGCCCAACACAGGGCTCCATCCCATGAACTGTGAGATCATGACCTGAGCTGAAATGAAGAGTCAGACCTGGAATCTTTTTTTTTTTTCTTTTCTTTAAGCCTATTTATTTATTTTGAGAGAGACTGAGTGTGAGTGGGGGAAGGGCAGAAAAAGAAGGAGAATCTCAAGCAGGCTCCATGCTCTCCGTGTAGAGCCCATTGTGGGGCTCAAACCCATGAACCATGAGATCATGACTTGAGCCAAAATCAAGAGTAGGGCGCTTAACTGACTGAGCCACCCAGATACCCCTGGAATGTTTTTACAGTATAATTTTTATTGAGGCACTTGGCTGGTTCAGTTGGTAGAGCATATGACTCTTGATTTCGGGGTTGTGAGTTCAAACCCCACGTTGGGCGAAGAGCTTACTTTAAAAAAAAGTATAATTTTTATTGAAATATACTGACAGAAAGAAGTGCACAGATCCTATAGCTTCATATATAGTTCAATGAATTTGCATTAAGGTGACAAACTTGAGTAACTTGCACCGTGCTGAAGAAACGGAACATTAATAGCAGCCCAGAAGTCTACCATGTGTCCTTTCCCAGTCACTGCACATTCAAAGAGTAACTATGATCAGCATTAATATTACAGGGAAATTTTACCTATTTTTAAACTTTATGTAAGCAAAGTTATATATCTTTTGTCTGACTTCTTTTGCTCGATATTGTATTTGTGAGCTTCATACATGCTGTTCCATGTGGTTGTAGTGCTTTCAACCTCACTGGTAGATAATACTCCATTTATGAATTACCACAATTCACGTATCCATTCTGCTATTGGTGGGCATTTCAGGTTATTTCTAGTTTTAGCTATTATGAATAGTGCCACTGTGTGCAGTCTTCTATATGCTTTTTGGAAAAAAAAAATGTATATTTCCATTGGGTATATATCTGGGAGTAGAGTTGCTGGCTATGTGTATGTCTGGGTTTTGTAAATATTGTCAAACAGTTTTCCAAAGTGATGGTACCACTTCACACTCCCACCTGCAGTTGTTTCCCACCCTCGGCAAAACTTCGTATCTTTTCGTTTTTGCCATTCTGGTGGGTGTGTAGTAGTAATCTCTCACTGTGGTTTTCATTTGCATTTCCCTGATGATTAATGAAGTTGAGCACCATTTTACATGTTAGATGGACATTTGGATATTCTTTTTTATGAAGTAAATGGTGAGGTCTTTTGCCCATTGTTTGATTAGGTTGTCAGCCTTTTTCTTAACAGAGTATGTTGGTTTTCCTCACCTCACCCTTTTTCTGAGGCCAGAACCTTGGCTCTTCTAATTTTTTATTCGGGCATTTACATACCTCCTTAATTCTAATAACATGAATATATGCTTTTTTTTTATTTAACAGTTCTCAAGCTTTTTTATTGATTGTTATGACGGATGATGATTTAGCTGTCATATATAATTATCCCAACTGCCTTACTGTAATTATATACTTATTTTTATAATATGGATTCACTGTTTTACATTATTATGCCTAAACTGGGTTTGGTTGAATGTCATTATTACATTTCCTTTCTTTTTTGCTTTTTGTTTTTTTGAGGTTAATAATTGCCATTTTTTTCCCATTTGTGTAGGTTTCTTTGTACCTATTATTCTTCCCATGCTTTCCTATAGTCTTGTAGTACAGTATTTTTATTTTTTTAACACTTATTTATCTTTGAGAGATAGAGTATGAGCAGGGGGCAGAGAGAGAGGGAGACACAGAATCTGAAGCAGGGTCCAGGCTCCGAGCTGTCAGCACAGAGCCCAATGTGGGGCTCAAACTCACAAACCGCGAGATCAACACCTTAGCTGAAGTCAGATGCTTAACTGACTGAGCCACCCAGGTGCCTCTCTTGTAGTACAGTTTTACTCAAGGCCAGTAATATCAGGTAATTTATCAAATCCAGCTTTATTTTATTTCATTTTCTTTTTTCTTGATGACATCCATCTTGGAGGCCCCCTAGTCTTCTTATATTTAGGATCGTTCCCTAAATAGTTGGTATCCTAGGTGTTTGCTTTGCTGTCATCCTTAGAATTCTCCTTGCCTTTTTCTTAAGGTGGAAGCTCTGTTTCCTGGATCTTAAGGCTTTGTCTCTTTCCATTTACCTCGTTTCATTCAAGCACATGCTCCAGTAGTTTAAAAACTGGCTCAGTAGCAAAAAGCATGGTGTTACATCTTCAGCATGTCAGTCTCTTTGTTCACACTGTTCCAGTCAGGATTGCCTCCTAGTTCTCTTCATCATCATTTTGGGATACTCTTTGCTTGTCTCCTAAGCTTGGAACACCTGTTGTAGAAATACAGTGTGTGATTTTCTTGGTTACTCTGTTATGGATTGAGTGTTTGTGTCCCCTCCCCCACCCCCAAATCATTTGATGGGACTATATCTTGGAGATGGGAGTGTAAGGAGGTAGTAAAGGTTAGATGGGGTCATAAAGGCTGTCCCTAATCTGACAGAACTGGTGCCTTTATAGAAGGAGTAAGAGATACTTCTTTCTCTCCATCTTGTTAGGACACAACAAGAAAGCAACCATCTGCAAGTCCAGAAGAATGCTCTCACCAGCAACCACATCAGCTTGTGCCTTGATCTTGGATTTCCCAGCGTCCACACCTGTGGGAAAATAAATTTCTGTTGCTTAAGCCACGTAGTCTGTGGTATTTTGTTATGGCAGCCCGTGTAGACTAAGACACTCCCCAAAGTTTGAGGCCTTGAGTATCTAAAAATATTTTTATTTTATCCTCAGACTTGATTATTTGGCCAAGTGAATAATTTAGGTTGGAAATAATTTTCTGTCAGAAATTTAAAGGCATTATTCCATTGTCTTCCAAATTCCCATGTCCCATTGGAGAAGTCTAGACCCATTCTTCCTTTTACTGCTTTATAGTCTTGTATTTGTTCCCTTCTACTGATTTGAGGTCAGTGGTTTTTGATAAAAAGAAAGGTTTTGCATGTCTTATGTAAGTCAGCTAAGTTGCGTCAGGACTGAGCTGATGAATTGGGTTGTCGACTTAGCAGTGAGTGACTGATAGGATTCTTTAGAGAAGCCTATATTATCTCCTTGATAGTTTTCACTGTAAGCTCAGTGATTTGTGACTCAAACAGGTCACAATTCAGAAGAGATGCATATTTAGCTCTGTAATTCTATTTCAGTTGATACTGTGGAGAGAGGTAGAGCTATTAAAATTTTTTAATGCTGCCAAACTCTTGATAGGTTTTATTTTTAATGCAGTCTGCCTTCTTTTGCTCCTTTAGATGGAGAGATAATGTTACAGTTTGGTTGTATAACCAATCGCTAAAACCTCAGAAACTGATCTCTCAATAGTGGTAAACTATTTACTCTGTTTTTCCTTCTCCACTAAGAATCACATTCCTTTTAAAGCTCTAATTCTCTGCCCACAACAGCTGCTGCTAAAGGAAAGTGACAAGATTCAGTTCAAAAGGAGGGAAGCATGGGGGTATATTAATACAAGAAGAGGTACTAAATATAACAGAAGGAATGGGTATTACATGGTGTTTGAGATTAATTCTTAGTATAGTTCATTTTTCTACCAGTAATATGAATATGAGACACAAAAAGGATCGTGAGTTTTGATCATTTATATAACACCATGGTTATGTTCTGTGGGGCAGGCTAGTATTTTCTTAAAATTTGCACTTTTCTTAAATTTGCACAATACTTGACTGTTTACGGAAAACTTGCATATAGACCTTTTTCTTCTTCTAAGGATTATTATATGAGTGAATTATTTTGAGTATTTTATATTTTTCTGTTTAAGTGAGGGTATGAACTGTAGATGTAAGTGGTCCTATTGGGGGTGAAGTACAAACCGTGATTGGCTGCCGTCTGTCATCTGAATGTGGCTTCATTCACAACTTTCCATTCAGTTACCCACGCCGTAGAGTTATTTAAGCAGTACTTGGCCCTGTGTGGGAATTATGGGACTTATTCCTTCTAATGCGTGTCTGAAAAGCAGAAGAAAACCATATAATCTGCTCTGCTTGCATTTGCATGGCACACGTGATCAAGTGTAGTGCAGACTGTATTAGCGATGTGGAAGGGAGAAGCAAGGGGGAACCATCATAGGACTTGCTTCCCATCCCGGTCATCTTCTAATACTTAGGTAATATTATCCAATTCAGATTTGTTTTTCTGGGGCACCTGGGTGGCTCGGTCGGTTGAGCATCCAACTCTTGATTTCAGCTCAGGTTATGATCCCAGGGTCATGGGATCGAACCCTGCGTCAGGCTCTGGGGCTAGCGTGGAGCCTGCTTAAGATTCTCAATCTCTCTCTCCCTCCCCCTTTCCCTCTCCCCTGCTTGTCCTCTCTCTCTGTAAAAAAAAAAAAAAAGAAAAGAAAAAAAAAAAAAGAAAAGAAAAAAAAAAAAAGAAAAGAAAAGAAAAAAAAAAAAAGAAAAGAAAAGAAAAAAAAGTTCTTCTAAAAAGGGAAGTGTTAACCTTTATCAAACATCTGATTGTCTACTATAAATGTCAGGCCTTCCAGGAACTTATTACATTTTAATACTTATTACAGGTAACTCTGCCCTGTGATGGAACAGAGGTAGAAAACCTGTGCTTAGGCCCTGGTGCTGCTGAGAGACTGAGAGGGAGGCAGCAAGGGGACCCTTTGCAAATCTTAGTCTAAAGGAAGTTACTCACCAGAGAGTGTCATGTGCTGTCTCCTACCTGCCTTCCCTTTCTCTTAAAAAGGGTGATGGTGCGGGGTGCCTGGGTGGCTCAGTTGGTTGAGCGTCTGTCTGACTTCAGCTCAGGTCATGATCTTGGGGTTCGTGAGTTGGCGCCCTGCATTAGGCTTGCTGCTGTTAGCGCAGAGCCCGCTTTGGGTCCTCTGTCCTCCTTCTCTCTGCACCTCCCCCGCTTGTGCGTGCGCACTCTCTCTCTCAAAACCAAAAGATTAAAAAAATGGGTGATGGTGAGCATAGGGGGTTTACTGATTTGACACCAGTGATCAAGTAGTGGCAATTAAGCCTTCATAATTGAGAAGGAAACTAAAATCGTTAGCTAAGAATAAAAGACACAACATGAATTTGTTTCGATAAACAGTTATGGTCTTACAGTGAATTTATGATGAAGACTAAAGTGTATTTCCATAAAGGCAAACAGTTCTGACCTAGTATGATTTTATATCTTAAACATGTTGAATCATTTATTACTTGGTATCCTTATTACTCACCAAGGTGAGCGTGACTATATTTAAATCTACTGGGGCCATTGATTTGTATGCACTGTAATGTAATTTGCCAGCCCAAGGGCTCACTGCATGTCAGGACAAAGCAGAGTTCATAGCCAATAATTTAATGTCTGGATAGTTATTCTAAGAAAAATTTTGTTTGCTTATTCTGGAAGTCTGGAATTTGCTTATTTTCTGACATTTTGAAGGAATATGGAGGGTGGAAATGTAATGAGGGGACAAAATAAATAAAATCAAACACTATCTTAATGTTCTGGTTGGTTTTGTGTTTCCTTTCAATACTTTAAGCATGAAAGAGAGTGACTTAAAATATATTGATGCAATAATTGATGGCAGCCACACTAAGTCCTGAACAGATAGCATTAACACATTTATAAAATGATTTCGTCATATATTTCCAACATCAGCGGGCTGCTGAACAGCATGTTACAGATGTTACGATTATGATTAAAATCATCATCACGTGGCAACTCTAACATTTCTTCTCTTGCAGCAGAAATTGCCTGCAGAAGATAGCCAACAAGATACCACGTTTTTAAAGCTGTATGGCATGGCAAGGGTTTTATTATTTATTAGAAAAATAAAGAACCATCTTTAAAAAATATAGCTTGTTAGTTGGCCTGTGGATATAAATGATACTTGAACTTCTGTCAAAACTATTTTGAACATTTTGGTGAAGAGAAAAATAGCCCTTTGTGTAGTTAGGGAAGTTGACATATTCTTAGCTAGCTTAAGTAACATAGCTCTGTTTTCCAATTATTTAGATACATTTTTACTTCTATAAGAAAGTGGCCACTCCAGTTCTAAGACTTTATAAAGTAATGTATATACGTTGACTTTGAATTCTAATCAAATTCAGAAAGGAAATAAGTCTGATAATTGAAATTTGAATGTTGGGAAGAACTTGCCATTAATCTGGGTTGGATCTGGCATGGAAATAAACACACACACATGAAAATATAGATCTTTCCAAGCAGTTCAGACCTCTGAGGTTTACAACAACTCCATGCTAGAAATGTGCTTCTCTTTTAATGTATTAAAATCTCACCTATAGATAGATTTCCCAAAGCTATGTTTTATTTTATTTTATTTTAATTTAATTTAATTTTTTTAAGTTGGTACTAAGAATCAATGAAAGAATTCTATCTTTAATTCTATCTTTAAGTTGGTACTAAGAAATCAGTCAGTCTATTGAGATTGAATGAAACACTAGGGACTGTGTTAGCTCGAAAAGTGTCCCTATAGAATACTCTGTAAAGCTTTCTTTGGATGGCAGTAAACAGGTTTCAGATTTTACCAATTTCAATTGCATTTAACTAACAATGTTGGAATTTTAAAAGAACAAGTGACTAGTAAATGATGTGATCCAAAAGCAACTCAGATGAACTTTAAGGAGCTGTATGATACAAAAGTAAAATTTCCCACAGCAGTTTTCTCTCTGACATTCTCCATATTTGGGTCATGGACTTGTTCTTTTCCATTCGCCTTAACCCCTACTTCTGCCTCAAGGCAGATCCCTTTATTTACTTTCCTACTGTAAGTCTTTTGAGATGCTTTCTTTGTAAGTCTGGAAGAGACCAGAAGATGCTTACCCTCTTAGAGAAAATCACAGTGAGGCTAGTTGTAGACTGTATCTAATAGAATTTCCAGCTCAGTTGTATCATTTTTGTTCATCTTTGTCAAGTGATGGGACAGGCTATGAAGCTCCCTTCTCTACTTATAAGGAAGGATTATGAGGAAGGATTACACACAAGAAAATTGTTTCCTTGCCAGATAGTTAATAAGTTTATATCATCGCTTGAAGAAGCCCAGGGTTTGATGCATAGATTGACAGGTAGACAAAGTAATCTGATATTTTCAATGTCATTTTTAAGTGATTTGGATATAATGGATTAATTGAATCCTTCTAATTCAACTCCAATTCAAAAGCTTCCCTTTAAATGTTCTTATTCCTGTTTTGAAAAACTTTGTTTTGGACTTCTCTGCTAAATTCCTATTTCAAAATCAGGTTCACATGATCCCTTTCTATTTCACCAGTCTATGACCCCAATTATCCCTTGCCAGGCTGTTACATTAGTCTCCCATCCATTATATAAGACCTGAGGTTTGTTTTCTACTTACTTCATCCTAGCAAGCTATTGCCAGGCTTCCGCAGAATCCTCAATCTGCTTCCTGTTGTCTAAGCAGTGGTTTTTAAAGTATGGTCTGCGGAACCCCGAGGATCCCCCTGATCTGTTAGGGTAAAACTATTTTCACAGTCAAATTACCTTAAAAAACAAAACAAAAACAAAAAAATGACTCTGTTGACTTTTACATTGATGATGTAGAGGCAATTTTGAGTAAAACCACCAATGCAGTCGCAGGAATCAAAGCGGCCGCACCAAAGTGGATTAGGAGTCACTGCATTCTCCTCTGCCGCATAGTAGGGGGAAAACGGCTGGGAAGTCCTTGAGAACTCAGTGAAAGTCCTTAATTTTGTTAAATCTCAATGCTAGAGTTCACATTTTTTAAACATTCTGTCTGATGACGCGGGAAGCGCTCACGAGCTGCCGGCTGAAGTACGATGGTTATCAAACCGAGGGCGTTCTGCACAAGTTGGGTTGAAAGCTGAACTTGCCACTGGTTTTCATTGAACACCATTTTTACCTGAAACACAACTGCAAGACGAACTATAGTTCTTTTGTGTTGGTTATTTGACAGATAATTTCTGGAAAAAGAAAGACAGAAACCTTTCATTTAGAGGGAAAAAACCAACAGTATTTATTGCTAATGATAAAATCCAAGACGAAAAATGCTTGATAGCTTCCCAGAAAAGACTTCTATGATAAAGTCAGGACTTTTCTGAAGATTAATGAATGTGATTTTTTCATATTACATGATGGAAGGTGTCATAATTTGGAAGATCTGCAAAACTAAATGAACCAATGTTTTGGAAATGATCAGTGCATAATGTTAAAAACTCATACATATGGATTGAAAATCCATTCAAAGGGTAAGGTACACCAATGATTTTTAACATAGCCGAGCATGAAAAGTTCATTGCTGTGGTGTCACATTCCACATTTCACTCACTGTTAAGAAGCATCCTCTTGTCAGGTTTTGGATTAGTATTAAAAAAGATGATCCACATTTATCTAAAAATGCTATTGAAATACTCTACCCTGGGGCGCCTGGGTGGCTCAGTGCATTAAGCGTCCGACTTCAGCCCAGGTCATGATCTTGCGGTTTGTGAATTTGAGCCCCATGTCGGGCTCTGTGCTGACAGCTCGGAGCCTGGAGCCTGCTTCAGATTCTGTGTCTCCCTCTCTCTCTCTGCTCCTCCCCCGCTCACGCTCTCTCAAAAATAAATAAACATTTAAAAAATTAAAAAAACAACAACTCTTTCCTTCCAACTGCATATCTGCGTGATTCAGTTTCTTCATATATTTCAACCAAAGCAACATAAATATATTGAATGCTGTAACAGATATAAGAATCCAGCTGTCTCCCATTCAGCCAGACTTTAAAAAAGATTTGCAAAACTTAAAACAAGGTCACTGCTCTCACGTATTTTGTTTTGGAAAATGGTTACATTTCATTAAAAATGTGTTATTTATATTAATATGCAGGTGTCTTATCATTTAACGAATACATATTTTATATATTTCTTAGTTTTAATATCTAATATGGTAAATATTAAATATGGCTCATATAAAAAATTCTTTGAAGTCTTTAATAATTTTAAGAGTTTAAAGGGATCTTGAGATAAAAAAAATTTAAGAGTTACTAGTCCACAAGACAATAGCCCGTTTAGAGAAGTACTTTTCAAAAAGACCCATTGAGTAAACTCAGATGCTTTTTAATGCTTCTGAAATTATTCAGTTTTTATAATAAATCCAGCATCCAGTGCCCTTAGTATTCTTATAGGACAGGGGCACTGCAAAGCAAAATTATTTCCAGCCTTGCTATTAAGATTCTTATTTGTAATTCTATGTTATCCTTTTCTCTGGTGAACTTTAGACACTAAATATAATTGGAAGTCAGAAGTTAGAAGTATGTTACTAGAGCCAGGGGTGGGGGTGGGGGCGGGGAGGGAAAGAGAGGGAGAGAGAGAAAGAGAGATTGGTTGGTTGGTGGGTCGTATTGGTAAGGTGAGCTTGTCCTGTGGTAATATAGTCTTAGTAGATAGGTTTTACTGTTAAATCTTCATTTAACCATGGAAAAGAGGACATGATAAACTGAACAAATTAAATCTATAGGTTATTTTAAAATCTTATTTTATCTTGTTATTTAAATGCCTTTTAAACCTTAATTCAGAAGGCTAAAAAGAACCCCCCCAAATCACTTATTCTAACTTCTTTCTTGTTTTATTCCTTGGTATACAGTTTTACAATGTGATTGTTTTTTAAAAAGTGGGTATTAAATAATAAATGTGCAACTACAAAATTTATAACAGCATTAACCAGTCTCATCATTCAGACAGACAGAACATTTTAGATAGGGCGACATTACTCCCTACTTCATTCTACCTGTCACACTGGGGAGGAATAGTTTGGGGTCCCAAAATACTGTGTGAAACATTGTCTTGTTTCACAGTACCATGAAGAAACTAGGAGCAAAGCCCAAGATTGGAGAAAGGGAGAACATCAGACAGTGAGACTTTAAGAGAATTACTCAGGATGACACAGGGAAGGGAATGTAGGTTTTCTTAATTTCAGTTCTGATCCAGATTTATATTTTGTCAGGAAACCTGCGTTATGCTATAAATATAGTGTCCTGTATTCTAATTTTTATGGAGTCTATCAACGTCTTCTTGCTTAGTATAGATCACAAAATTGCTGTTCAAATTAAATTACAGTGGGCAGTAGGTCACCCACGACTAACTTACGTAAGAAGGTTAGTCATTTGAATGAAAACTTGTCTAGGCCACAAAACCACCACATTTCCACATAAAGTAGGTGCATCCCTCTGTGTTGAAGTGGAGTTGGTACTTGACTCTAAAAATAGGCCTACATTGTGGTAAAAATCTAACCCATTTGTTTGTCCAAATCGTGAAGAAAATCAGCTTTGACATGGTTTTTAAGTACAGGCAAGAATCTTCCATATGTGTCAAAGAGGATTAAGAGTCAGCTTCTTTCAAGCTTTTTGTGATAAATTCAGGAAATGTTGAAGTATAAAGAAAACTTTAGAATAATTTTCAAAAAAAATAAAAATAATTTTCGATGCTCTGTTAGAACACAAGGGGAGGAGTTGAGGGCGGGGAAGAGAGAGTTTGTGGAACGGAGAAGCTAGATGTGTAGCAAATACTGCTGTGCATAGCGCAGGGGAGATAGACACAGAAGAGGAGAGGCAGTGAGCTAAGATTTAGTAACATCTCCAGCTGAGCCCTAGTAAGTAACGTGGGTTCTGTGAATTATTTGGAGGGTAGCTGATAAGCTTGCCTACATATGCAGAGCAACACATTTAAATAGATTTTTAGAAAGCAAAGGAAGTTAAGCCAGAAGGAGCACTGAAGATAATATTGGTCACACAAGACAGTGCAAAAAAAGCCATACATCTAAGTGCCCTAGTCCTGCCTTGTTTATTTCCGACAGAACTCCAGCTATACCATTGCATATTTGGGTGATTCTAGTATAAGATACCTAGGACATTATTTGTATCTCCTTGAAGCCATACCTGTCAGACTGTGATTGAAAAAACTAAAAGTCTGGGGCTCCTGGGTGGCTCAGTTGGTTGAGCGTCTGACCCTTGATTTGGCTCTGGTCATGTTCCTGGGTCGTGGGATCAAGTCCCATGGTGCCTCTGCGCTGAATGTGGAGCCTGCTTAAGATTCTCTGTGTCCCTCTGTCTCTGTCTCTGTCTCTCTCTCTCTCTCTCTCTCTCTCTCTCTGTTCCCTCCTTCTCCTCTCCCTGGCTCCAGCTCTCTCTCTTAAAAAAAATCTTGGGGCCCCTGTAGCTCTGTTGCTTAAGCATCCGACTTTGGCTCAGGTCATGATCTTGTGGTTCGTGGGTTCGAGCCCCACATTAGGCTCTCTGCTGTCAGTGCAGAGCCTTCTTCAGATCCTCTGTACTCCCTCTCTTCACCTCCCCTGCTCTGTCTCTTTTTCAAAACTAAATAAACATTTAAAAAACCCTAAAAGTCTGTAGACAGTAATACTAATGAAAACGCTTGTGTAATAGATAAAATGCGTTTATTTTTGATTTACAACTCTCCTGCCCTCATGGGTGTTTGTTTTCTAATTTCTCCAGTTTGAGATGCTCCTCTGGGAAAACAACTGACTAGTAATAAATAATGCATTTAAAATGATCTCTTCAGTATAATCCTGACAGGAATTAGTCCTTCGTTGGCTAAAGAACTTTTAATATTCAACTGCCGTAAAGCCTTATTTAATGGATCTAATGTGTACTTTTGATTAAGATGTGTTCCATGTTGTATAGCAGCCCAAATGAGTGAACAGTTTGTATCAAAGAATTTTAAAGTAACGAAGTAATCATAACCACTTGGTATTTAATAGGGAAATGAGACATTTGAGAAGAGTTAGACATTTAGCTCTGATATGTACCTCCACCTGTAAGAGACATGATGGTAATATGTTTAGATCTTTCCTTGCAGAAACTGCTTTCTGTGTTTTTAAGATCTTACTGGCCTCTAGTGGTAATATGATGCTATAGTTTAAATATTTTTTTAATTCTCATGCGTGACTAGAAATAAAGCCATTTTGAAGACACTGGCGGTTAATAATTTCATTCTCTTGAGTGGGGTCAGCAGTACTCTCAAAGTGTACATGCGACACCATTTCTTCCTAAAGATTAGAGGTTCTGTCTTTTGTTCTTCTCTAAGTCACCCCCCCATTTTGAATGATGTTAGTTTAGCTCTGAAGCAACTTCCCATTGTTGTAGTACATGTACCATGGTCATTACTGTGTCAAGTTCGTGCTAACAAATCCTCCTAGTGTTTCAGTCTTCTTTCCTGCAGACTAAACGGCCTATTTTCCCGTCTGTGTAGAACAGTTTTTACTAAGAGGAAGTGAAGTTTTCAACTTACCATTTAGGTTCATGTTTGAAACTCTTTTTAATATGATTTTGGAGAATCTTACATTTGAGATCCTGGTCTACCTAAGTCAGCATGATAATGCATTCTCACTTTTGTTTTTCATGTTTGTCACCCAGATGTGAAGGGGCCACCCACCCATCGTCTGTCTTGCGGCCAGTCACCCTACACTGAAACGACAACGTGGGAGCGGAGGTACTGCATCCTCACGGACAGCCAGCTGGTGCTGCTCAACAAGGAGAAGGAGGTGAGATGGGTGTCACTGAGCAAAGCCGCTTCTCCTTCTGGCCAAATTCCCGAAATCTGTTTTTTATTTGCACTTGATATGTGGCATTTATGGAAACGGGCAAAACTCCTTTTATGGAGCTTTGCTGTAATGCACTTAGCAGTAGCATGTTTTAAAAATGGGGATTTGTGGCAATCCTGTCTTGAGCAAGGCTGTCGGCGCCATATCTCCAACAGCATTTGCTCATTTCTTGCTTCTCTGTCGCATTTTGGTAATGATCATTCAAACGTTTTCATTATTATTATATTTGTTATGGTGATCTGTAATCGGTGATCTTTGAGATTACTATTGTAATCGTTTTAAGGCACCATGAACTACACCCACATAAGATGGTGAATTTAATTGGTAAGTGTGTGTATTCTGACTGCTCCATCGACTGGACTGGCTGTTCCCATCCCTCTCCCTCTTCTCTGGAGTCTTTTCCCTGAGACATGACAATATTGAAATAGGCCAGTTAATAACCCAACAGTGACCTCTAGGTGTTCAAGTGAGAGGAAGACTCGCATATCTCACACTTTAAATGAAAAGGTAGAAATGCTTAAGCCTAGTGAGGAAGGCATGTTGAATGCCAAATGACGCTGAAAGCTAGGCCTTGTGCCCCAAAGAGTTCACCAAGTTATGAGTGCAAAAGAAAAGTCGTTGGAGGAAATTAAGCGTGCTACTCCAGGGCACGCACACGTGATAAAAAAGCAAAACAGCCTTATTGCTGATACAGAGAAAGTTTCCGTGGTCTGCACAGAGGGTCAAACCAGCCGTTACATTCCCTTCAGCCAGAGTCTATTCCACACCAAGGCTGCGAAGGCTGAGAGAGGTGAGGCGGCTGCAGAAGAAAAGTTGGAAGCGAGCAGAGGTTGGTTGATGAGGCTTAAGGCAGGCAAGAAGCCACCTCCAAAACATAAAAGTACAAGGCGAAGCAGCAAGCGCTGATGCAAAAGCCGCAGCGGGTTATCCAGAAGGTCTAGCCAGGATCGTTCCTGAAGGTGGCTGCAGCACACGGCAGCTTTTCAGTGTGGAGGGAACAGCCTTCTATGGGAAGAAGGCTACAAAGAAGGCTGGCACTTTCATGGGCAGAGAGAAGTCGATCCTGGCCTCAGAGCTTGCAAGGACAGGCTGACTCTCTCGGTAGGGGCTCATGCAGTTGGTGACTTGAAGTTGAAGCCAATGCCTGTTCACCATTCTGAAAACCCTAGGGCCCATAAGAATCATGCTATATCCACTCTGGCTGTGCTCTAGAAACGGAACAACAAGCCTAGGTGACAGCACATCGGTTTACAACATGGCTTCCTGAATATTTTAAGCCCGCTGTTGAGACCTGCTCAGGAAAGAAGTTTCCTTTCAGAATGTGACTGCTCGCTGACAACGCACCTGGTCGCCCAGAGGCCTGATGGGGATGTACGGCAAGATTCATGTTGCTTTCATGCTAACACAGCATTCATTCTGCAGCCCATGGATCATGGAGTCATTTCAACCTTCAAGTCTTCTTCTTTAGGAATACATTTCATAAGGAAGGGAGGGAGGGAGGGAGGGAGGGAGGGCGGGCGGGAGGGAGGGAGGAAGTAAGCAAGAGAAGGAGGAAGGAAGGAAGGAATACATTTCATAAGGCTGCACCTGCCAAAGATGGATCTGTGTAAAGTAAATTGAAAACCTTCTGGAAAAGATTCACCATTCTAGATGCCAATGAGAACACTTGTGATTTCCAAGCCCCTGGTGAGCTCCGCTTCTTTGCCTCTCTCTCTCTCTGCCGCTCGCTCACTTGTGCCCTCTCGCTCTCTCTCAAAAAAAAATAAAAAGAGCATTTGTGATTCATGGGAAGAGGTCAAAATGCCCACATTAACAGGAGTTTGGGACAAGGTGAGTCCAACCCTCATGGATGACTCTGAGGGATTCAAGACTTGAGAGGAAGCAACTGTGGATATCACAGAAATAGCAAGAGAACTTGACCTGGAAGCGGAGCCTGAAGATGGGACTGCATTACTGCAATCTCATGACAAAACTTGAGCGGATGAAGAGCTGCTTCTTAGGGGTGAGCAAAGACAGTGGTTTCTTGCGGTGAAATCTACTCCTGGGGGAAGATGCCGTGAAGATGGTTGAAATGACTACAAAGGACTGAGAGTATTACATAGACTTAGTGGATAAAGCAACGGCGGTGTCTGAAAGCACTGACCCCAATTTTAAAAGAGGTTCTACTGTGGGTAAAAAGCTATCCAACGGCACCAAATGCCAAGGAGAAGTCTGTAGAGAAAGGAAGAGTCCGTTGATGTGGCAAATTGCATTGCTGTCTTATTTTAAGAAATTGCCGCAGTCACCCCATCCTTTGGCCACCACCGTCCTGATTGGCAGCAGCCATCCACGTGGAGGCAAGATCCTCCACCAGCCAAAAGATTACGACTCACTGAAAGCTCAGATGATGGCTAGCATTATTTGCTAATAAAGTATCTTAAAATTAAGGTATGTACGTTGGTTTTTAGATATAATGCTATTGCACATTTAATAGAGTATAATGTAAACATAACATATATCTGTGGGCAAACCAAAAAATTCATTTGTCTCGTTTTGTTGCATTGGTCTGGAACAGAACCTGAAATGGCTCTGCGGTATGCCTGTAAGTCTAAAGGGCTGCCCGCGTCATAATGATTACAGTCATCATGAAGAAGCGAGTTCAACAAGATGAGGGTGGATTTTCACTAAGGAATTGTGAAATAGATATTGAGTTGAGAAATTTGGAATGATGACAGTTGGGATTGTGTAGACCTGGCCCCCAAAATCACCCAGAAAGGCTACTGGAAGTGATGTCAGTGTAGCAACTAGCAGGTAATAAATGGCACTGTCAGGGGACTAATTGAAAGAGGTTAATAAAGGGTCTATTGACAGAGATGTGGGCAGCATAAGGGACCCCCCCAAAGAGTGTGAAGCGCCATGAAGTAGTAACAGCAGAAAGCAGTTATGACCCTAGACTTCCAGGGCAAAGGGAGAGAGCAGTGCTTCTGGAAACCAAAGAACGGTTGCATGTGGGGGCTATGACAGTGGCTGTGGTGCTACACAAAAGAGCACAACTTCTACCTGAACAGCAGCAGCCAGCAAGGAGGAAGCAAAGGGGAATAAACATTCCAGCACTTTTCCTGCCTTCTGGTTTCTTGTCAGTTGTTACCTACTGGCCAAATCTAACTTGAAGCCAGAGGGAAAAATATTGCTCTTCATGTGTTTTGTTGAGGTTTGCTTTCTGAAACACACAGAGAGGGAGAGAAGGGCAGAGAGTGCATCTGGAGGGGCTGATGGAATGTAACTAGCATAGGCATCAGGTTCTAGGTGAACTTTCTCTCCCGCCAAATTAAAAAGCCCTTGAACTTATCATATACCATTTGCTTCTTTACTCAGACCGTTAAAATGTACACATCCTTCCACATCCAAATAACTCATTTGCTTATTGGTGATTTTTCAGATAGTTGATATCATTCTGGTTTGGTAGGTCCATAAAATGGTTTCACTCTCCACCTCCACGACGTAAAAAAATGAGTGAATATGATCTTGACAAAGAAGAGAGATAACGGGAGGGAAGAAGAAAAGATCTGATTCAACAAAGGGCAAAGATTAATTGCCCAAAATACATGTAAATATCTAAAAAGCTGTAGGTAGAATATCAATTTAGTAGGTCATCATTCCCAAAAAATGAGTTCGGGGGAAGCAGTGAACAGCAAATACATTTCTTAGTTCTCAGCTGCGGATCCCTATCTCCCTTTTCTCTTCTCTCCTCCTCTCTTTTCTTTTCTATCCCTTCTCTTAGTCAACTGTCTTTAATATAGTAAAACCAAGGGAATAACAAAAGAATTTTAGTTTCTTTTATTTTAATAAACAGTTCTTACTTGTGAGGGCCTAGCTAATATGCTCTCTCTGAAGCCCTTGCTTATTCTTTTTCTCCAGCCATTGAAAAATATCCTTTGTTTTTGTTACCATCTCCATACCCATAACCTTTTTCCAGTATTTTAATATTATTAAATTTTATTGAAATAATAAAGGTCAGCCTTTTCTAGGATAGTCTAGTACAAGTTGCCATGTTCATAGAAACATATAATAAAAAGTGGTAGAATGAATATTAGTATAGAAGATTTCTAGTTATCCACTCTGAATACACAGATAATTGAAAATGTTCGTTTTAGTCAACCTACTTTGTCAGCAGCCATTTATCAGAGTTGTTAATAATAATCAGCCACATCAGTGTGATATGATACACAGATCATTTGCTGTCTTTCTGCCCTTACCTAACTTTTATTCAATTTAGAGTGTACTGTAAGAAATTAAATGGCATAAGGATAGAGAGAACATAAGGTAGAGCATAGATACATGCCACATCTAGAACCAAGATAAAATCCACTGATGAGAGATTACTGATCAGTTGAGTATTCCAGGCCTGGGCCCCCTTTTGTCTCATAAAATAACCGTTCATGAGGAATAATTTTCTACAACAGTATCTTATGTACTGTATTCCTTTTTATGCCAGTCATCAAGAATAGCCCCGGACATTGGGGAACCCCTCATCTCCCACACTCTGCATGTGTCTGCAAATCCCCCTTTCTCCTTTCTGTCCCTGCCTTCTACTCATCTTTTCCCACCTCTTAAAACCCTATCGCTATACCCTCTGCAACTCACAATCCGTCATCAGCAAAATCAGCTGTTTCTTCTACCAGTTCTTAGTAGGCATCCCTTAACTTCTTGGTTTCATGAGAACCTGTAACTTCTCTGAACACACCGTCTTCTGTGAAGTCCTATCAAGGGCTGGCTGTTTTTCTTCCCACAGCCCTCATACCTCAGTGCCTGTACTAGGTGTCCTTCCTCTTTTATGACTGATTCCTGTCCTCCCTCCCTAAAAAGTCCAAATCCTGAGTCTCCTCTTATAGTCATGTTCCAACCCCTAGTCATTACTTCTCATTTTTTGTTGATTTGAGCACCTGGCTCATTATCTGCAACACTACTTCAGCCTTAATTTGTGGATTAAATCTTCAGAGATGCTTCTAACACACTGGTTCTCAGTTCCTTGACCTCCTTTCCTCCAAGAATATTTTCCTCTACCCCACCTCATTGCTGTAATTTCTTCTTACTCTCAGTTCCATGTGTTTTACACTCTAATCATCACCTTCTGTCTTCCTAGCTCATTACTTATTCTAACAATCCTTCAGTCCTTTTGGAACCTATTTTCCATTGATGCTGTAAGCTTTTCTGCCCCTCATACCTCTAATGTCCAATCTCCCCTCTTCAGTCTGCCTCATTTTCATAGCCATTCTAATCACCCCTTGCATACTATTCCCTTGCCCTTCTCTTACATTATCATGCTCTTTTGGTAATGGTGATGACTCAGTTAAATCCTGCCCCTCATCTATCCTGCCCTGATTCCACGCAATGTAACGTGCCTGGACAAGACCACTCCATCATACTGACACTCTTTAAACTAATGGTTGCAATCCTCATGTAAACCCCTAATTTAGCTGCTTGGCAATCCCAAAACATGTCTTAGCTTAATTTTGTCCAGCTCTCCTGGACTAGTTCTTCTCAGTCTGTGTGTGGTGAAGGACTAGTTTTTTCTCCACTTGACTGTGAACAAAATACAATGAAGTGAATAGTTAAGAAAAATGACATTTTAAAAAGACATAAAAAACATAAGCCCGAATTTTTAATTAGATTTAACTAAAATGAAATCACGATTCAACAAATATGTGCCGAATAATCATAAGAAAAGAAGAAATTATGAAAATTATGCATGTTCATGGAAAGTGTTGCTGTACAATGAAACAAACCCATTGATCACACGAGGCACACTTCTGTTTCTGTGCTGTTAAATTATTTATTGCAAACCAGTAACAAACAGTTTGCAGAACAGCATAAGACCTTGGACCGCACTTTTGAGTAGCACAATCCAAAATGACCTCTAAAGTGATTTTTTTCACACCTCCTCTGTTCTAATCCTTTCTCTATTACCCTCTTATAGCTGGTTACTTTGCTGCTTATTTCACCGAGAAAAACTCAAGCACCCAGCAGAGAATTTATGCACACTTCATTAGCATGTACTGTGTCTGCCCATCCACCACCGATGCCTGTATTTGTCTCCTTTGACTGTGGTTGAACTACACTTCAACCGTGGTCAGCCCCTCCAGGTGCACACGTTCCATTCCTTCTTGCCTATTCCAGGAGGAATCACTGGCAATCCTCCCCTGCTTCTTTTACAGCTTGAATTTTTTGCTGTCTACTGGATCATTCCCCATCAGTATGCTATTATTTTTCCCATTTTAAAAGCAAAAATAAGCCTGTATTAACCTCACTTCTAGCTCCAATTACCACCTCGTTCTCTGCTTCCCTTCACAGCAAAAATTCTTGAAAACTTTTAAACCCATTGCCTCTAATTCCTCTCCTTTTATTGTCTCTTAAACCTCCTCCATCAGATTCTTACACCCCTCTGCCAAAATTGCTCTCTTAAGCTCACTGGTGACCCCCACATCACTAAATCCAGTCGTCAGTTCTCAGTTCTCATACTACTCAATCTGTCAGTGACATTTCCTACAGTTGATTTGCTCCTTCCTTCTAGAACCACTTTCTCCACCTGGCTTCTCATGCTCTCCTACTTTTCTTCCTGCCTCTCTGTCAGTTCCTTCTGAGTCATCTGTGCAGATTTCTCTTCTTCTCTTTAAATCTTAACAGAGGAGTGCTGCAGAGTTCAGTCCTTGGGCCTCACTTTTTTTAGGACTCTCCTCCAATCTTACGAGTTTTCTATCTCAAGACTATACTTCTGTCTTCTCTAGACCCACATATCCATCTGCCCATACACACCTACTTGGATATGTAATAGTCAACTCTAACGTGCCTCACAGTGGGTCCCTAATTTCCCCTCCCAAACCTGCCAAAGGCCATCCCCCTCTCTGTTAATGATAAGTCCATTCTTCTAAGTTTCAGAGGCCATAGACTTGCGCAGCTCACTCCAGTCGTTCTGGCATTGTTATGATTCTAGAGCATATCAGCATATTCTTGCCTCAAGGCCTTGATATCCCTCTGATAGTAAATGATTCACTCTCTCAACTCCTTTAAGTCTTCACTTACTGTCACCTGCTCAACAAGACCTACCCTGACCAACCTATTTAAAATTGCAACTGCTCCTCCTATCTCCACCCAAAACTTTGGTCTGATTAACCTGGCTCTGATTTTTTTTCCTTCATAGCCTTTACCACCTTCTAAAATGCCTTATAATTTGTTATATTTACGTATCTCTTGCCCTATGAAAGCATAAGCTTTAGGGCAGGGATTTTGTATTCAATGCTGTATTATTCAGTGCTTAGAACAGTTCATGACATAGACGTAAATTCTCAATAAATATTTGTCCAATAAATTTTTTAAAAGGTAAATTATAAACTTTGATTCTGAATATCCGTTTCCTTAATATAAATTTGAGAGGAGATGAACCTTCTTTTCTATCTTTTCGTTTTGTATTATAAATCTGCCCAGAACATGAGACTTAATTCCATATTTTTTCTAAAACTGGATAATAAAAAAGGAACAAAATAATCCATAAGCTGCTTTTCCATTGTTGAATATTTGATTAATTTTTATTTATTGAGCAGTATTGTGGTTGCAAAGATGTAGTCTTATTGGTCACATCAAGGTAAATTGAAAGCTATAGTCATTTGGAACTTGACAGAAGTGATGGTCGTACAACATTTGAATGTGATAAATGTCATTGAATTATTCATTTTAAAATAGTTAATTTTAGGTTAAGTGAATTTCACCTCAATAAATTTTTTTTTCCAAAAATTATAACCATAAGGGAAAGATTAACTGACATATTGCCTGGGTGGGTTGTGATGTGAAAGTAAGAATGCCAAGAAAGATTTTACAGAAAAATTTATGATTGGGCCATGTCTTTAGGGACAAATAGAAGCTCAGCTGGAGGAGAAGGAGGGAAGGATATTCCAAGTACGTATGAGGATACAAACTCAAGAAACATATCTCTTTGGCAAACTGCAAAATGTTCAGAATTCTTGGAATCAAGTTTACAAGAGGAAAAAAAATAGCTGATAGCTAGCAAGAACTGAACAGTAAAGTGCCTTTTAGGCCATGCTAAAGAATTTGTATGTTATTCTGGAAATGATTTAGACCACAGAAAGGTATTTAACAGGGCAATGACATCATCAAATTTGCTTCTTAGTAAAGGAACTCTAGGGGGCGTCTGGGTGGCTCAGTCAGTTAAGCATCTGACTCTTTTTTTTTTTTTTTTAACGTTTATTTTATTTTTGAGACAGAGAGAGACAGAGCATGAACGGGGGAGGGGCAGAGAGAGAGGGAGACACAGAATCAGAAGCAGGCTCCAGGCTCTGAGCCATCAGCCCAGAGCCCGATGCGGGGCTCGAACTCACGGACCATGAGATCGTGACCTGAGCTGAAGTCGGATGCTTAACCGACTGAGCCACCCAGGCGCCCCGAGCATCTGACTCTTGATTCCGGATCAGGTCATGATCTCAGCATCCTAAGATTGAGCCCTGTGTTGGGCTCCATGCTGAGCATCGAGTCTGCATAAGATTCTGTCTTTCCTTCTCAGTTAGTCCCTCCCCCACTCACATTCTCTCTCTCTCTCTCTCTCTCTCTCTCTCTCTCTCTCTCTCTCTCAAAAAATTAAAATAAAGAAAAAAAAAAGTAACTCTGTTGATCATGTGGAAAGTAGATTGAAAGGGATTGGAAGGAAATAAATGAGTGAAGATTACTGCCATAGACTGGATCAGGGATGATGAAGGGATAATGAATATACAAAGCAGATACAGAAACAGTTTAATGCTCCGAGACAGGTATGTTCTACCATTAAGTTGAAAAAACTGGATTAAGTCTCTCCCAAAAGAAAATGTAAAGCCATTGCTGTACCTGCTACTTAAATGATAAACTTAATATGTTGTTAATTTCATTACAGGAAAAGATTAGAAACCCATTTTTTTTTGTGGAAGGACCAGAGTATGCTGTCACTCTTCTACCTTTCACCCACACTACCATGAGAAGTATAACACTTCTCCTTGGAATTTCAAATTGAAGATTTAGAATTCATTGAAACAAGGAGTTTAAGGAATTTTCTGCTAAAATTATCTAAAGATGCTGTTTAAAACCTTAATCAACTAATCACCAGGGTGTTTACTGCTGTGTTCAAAAGATAATTAAGAGGTTCCATAAGGATTTAAACTGAATCCTAGGCCAGGCACTGCTGGAATGTGGGAGGATTATATTAGTCTAGTACCACTCATGTATTCAGTGTGTGGGATCTTTTAGTGCTCTCTCTTAACTCTGCATGTTTCCTGTCAGAAACGGGAACACGTCTGCTTGGGGGATATACATGGGAAGAGTGTTAAACACACTCCTTACCAATTTGAGACTATAACAGAAGGGTAGGTCTGGGAAGAATGCTGAAAGAGAATTCTGCCAGGAGTATCACCTTGAGAAATGACTCGTTGGTTCAGTAAATTGCTTCATGCAAATTGTGCCAAACAGACGCTGCTGATGTGTTATGAAATATACTTCCCTGCCCGGATGCCAGAAAAGGCCCCAGCTGGCTTGGCACCACCCCAGTTCAAAGAGGGCGTAGGAGGCCATTTGAATTCCATTTTGCTCCAAGAGATAAGGCCAAGTAAACGAGAGATTAGGGAGCTGAGGGAAGTGGCAGAGAGGACAATCGTGAACCCTTCAAGGTACAGCCAGTATAAAAATACAGAAGAAAGCCGAATTTGTGATTTCTTTCTTTCGGCAAAACCAAGTCATTAGGAAAAATAATTCCTATTATTCAGTTTCTACTTTCTGTATTTGGAATTTTTAAAGCTAGGAGCTAGCATATAAGCAGCAAGGTAGTAATAATGCAATTTTAAAATGTTTTAGAATATCTTTACTGCTTTTGAAAAGCAATATTTACACTCAGATATATTGATGAAAATAACACTTAAGGCTTTGTGCAAACAGCAAAAAAAAAAAAAAAAAGCTAAAAAATCAACTATTATTTGTCCTCTGGTAAACTACCCATGGCATATTTCATTCAGAATCATTTTCAGGTTATTCAGCAAATACATAATGTGCCCCTATATATGCATTCATTGGTTAGGAGTTACAAAGAATAAAACACAGTTCCTTCCTCTTTCTCCCCCATATCAAATTCAGTGGTGGAAATAAGACAAATAAGTTTTTAAAGTTTTTTTAATGTTTATTAATTTTTGAGAGAGAGACCAGAATGTGAGCAGGAGAGGAGCAGAAAGAGAGGGAGACACAGAATCTGAAGCAGGCTTCAGGCTCTGAGCTGTCAGCACAGTACCCCACACGGGGTACCCACAAACCGTGAGATCATGACCTGAGCCAGAGTCAGACACTTAACTGACTGAGCCACCCACGGGCCCCAATTTTTAAATATCATTTGATAAATAGCACAAGTAAATGGGGGTAGAATGAAAGAAAGAAATTCATTTACTCTAAAGGACTGTAATCTGTGTCATTAAAATGCTATTGGCAATGGGTAATTACCAAAGGAAGCTTAAGAAAGAAAGGGATATGATCAAAGCTGTGTGTTATGAATATTAATCTGTGGAATGTCTTGGAGGGAGAAGTAGGAAGAAGACAGACCCATAAAGAAACTACCATTCCTCTGGTCTAAAAGCTGGAATAGTTTCCCACTGCTTCCTGAATTATGCATGACCTGGTATTAAACCCCTCTCAATGCAATCATAATAAATTTTGGTTTTCTGTGTTCTACCACACTTCTAGAGGCTCTAGCTAAATTGGCCTTCTTCCTGTTCCAAAACAAAACAAAAGTTGTATGTTTACAATTTCTTGGCCAGTTTTTTCCTTTGCCTGATGTGGCCCCCGTCTCTAGGTATCAAATATTCATTCATTCATTTGTGGGCTGGAGCTATTATAGGGCTTGGCCATTGACTGGTAAGGTACAAGCTGTTGACTTACAGCTTACAGAATTAGTCGTTCAAATGCATAATTATAATTCAGTGTAATAGGTGCGGTGACAGAGCCAGAAGATGCTGTTGGAGGAACCTTGAGGAGGTGTACCTTACCCTCCTCTTAGGGACTTGGTAGAAGGGAGGATTTCTGGAGGAGGTAATGCCTGTCCTAAGCCTTAGGGTGACTAGGAGTTTGCTTGGCAGGTGTAGATAAGAAAGTAAGGAAAGATATTTCAGGCTGAGAGAACCAACTAAGCAAAGGCGCTGAACTACAAAATAGGGAATATATTAGGGAAGTGCAAGCAATTTGGTATTCCTAGAATGTAAAAGCTGCACGAAGCTGGACACTCAGACAGTGGCCAGATTGTGGGAAGCCTGGTATACTGCCTTAGGGAGTTTGCACTTACTCTATAAGGTAGTAGTATTAAAGCACTCTTTTAGCAGAATCTTTTCCTGGTGGAAAAGCTTATGCAGAAGCCCTATACGACAGATAAACTTGGAATCATGTGCCCCAGAAATGCTTTCTTTTGCTGTTAGCATTATCTTGGTTTCCTGTACTTGACTATTAATGTGTGTGTACTCTGACTGAAATGGAAATTAATTCCTATGTAATTCTAAACAAAATGAAAGGTGATTTGGCAGAAAACATAGAGGTATATGTTACATATATAATGTTTTCTAAGTAACCTGATTTGTTTGTCCCATGTTGCTCTTCATTGCCATGGATGATTTGGAACTAACAAAGAGGACTGAGAGTCAGAGATTCAGTTTGACTTTGTTATTAACATATCTTAGATACCCGAGAAGCCATTTACTCCTTACTGTGTTCTCCTTTCTCTTTGTAAAATGGAATGAATGAAAGCACTTACCCACCCACCTGCCTCCCCTGAGGAAACAGAGCACTCAGAAGCACAGTATAAGGACAAAGAGGTGAAAAGAAAAAGTCCTCTAATTTTTTTGGAACTAGGAAGAGCTATAATATTTAAGGACTAATTCAGTGCAAACAAGCAAGTGTGAACTCGTGAACTAAATTAGGGCAAGTCAGAAAGGACAGAATTGCTTTCCTAAAATTGACTTTGTAAAACTGATCTCTCTGGCTGTGTTCTGAGACTTGTGAACTCCAGCTTAGTTCATTTGAAGATACTTGGAATACGATCCCTCTAATTTTCAAAGGGTAGATCAATATGTTTTAAAAATTATTTTAGGTAAGGATCAATCAATAGTGCTGTAAAAGTAAAATATTGTTAAGATATGCAGGTTTAGAATAAAAGTCAACACTATTCTCCCTCAAATCCTGAATGAGAGGTAAAAATGCCCTAACCTTTCAGAGTGATACTGATGTGGAAATGTTGGGGTTTGGAGCCTACGGCCAATAAAGAATTGTTGAGAGGTCTTAGGTGCAAAAAGGCGGTTTTGTTAAAGCCTGGGGACAGGACCTCTGGGTAGAAAGCTGCACTGGGGTTGCCACGGGTGACTGATTATATACCTTCAGGTTGGGAGTGGGTTCGGGACAGCACAAGCCTCCAAGTATTTTGGAAACAAGGTTTCGAGGATCCTGAGGGACCGGCTGTTGTTAGGAAAAGGTCATTTATGACCGTTTAGTAAAAGCTCAGTCACGAGACCCTTCGGTTGTGTATCAGTGGGCCGAGTGCTTAGAGGATGATTGCCAACCTATATCTTGGGGGGTGGAGATAAAGGAAGTTTCCAAAGGAATTTTTGTATGTTAAAGTAGCCTTACGGGATCCTAGAAGTTGGTATAATGCTAAGCTAAGATTGCGTTTTGCCCCTTAGCAAAGTGTCATCATCGAGGCAGCTGAGTTTCTAAAGGAATGTCACTCTGCCTGTCTCAGTGGACTGTAAGTTGTTTTGTTTTGTTTAAGTTTATTTATTTATTTGGAGACGGAAAAGGAGAGAGAGTGGGGAAGGGGCAGAGAGAGAGAGGAAGGGAGAGAATCGCAAGCAGGCTCCACGTGGGGCTCCATCATACACCATGAGATCATGACCTGAGGCAAAATCAAGAGTCCGACGCTTACCTGGCAGAGCCACTCGGGTGCCCCAATGGACTGTAAGTTGTAAGGACATTTGATGCTTTTTCTTTCGCCTCTGTTTCCCACATCAGTCCTTTGAATGGAATTTTCAATCATAGTTTAAGTTTCAAGAGTGGGAAATGAAGACTCTGTATGAAAACTTTGAGAAAATAGTTGTGTGAGTGAATTTTAGGCCCGTATAAGAAGTTTGATATATTTTATATTTCTCTTCCTTAGTTACGTTAGAGACAAAGTATATGATAGTAGAAGCCATTTCTTTCTTTTTCCTGGATATGGCCTTTATAAATTTCTACAGAAAAGATCGTAATGGGTCATTCCTTCCTAAAATATAAAAACAACTACTGTCTTTTTTCTGTGAGGCTTAGGCCTTCATTATTTCAGGTAACAAGTATTTTTAGAGCTAGAACAAAAATAGTTGTGTTTATTTATGTTCATCTCTTCGTTCAAAGACTCAAACTATGTTTCCCCACTCTATCCTGCTTTGAAGGCAGGTAGAGGACACATCTTTGCCTTTCTCACTCAGAGGAAGTTATCTGACTTCTTGGTACTGCTACTCTTTTAATTATTTAAGTAGAGATAATTAATTTCCATCCTGAAAGGGATGGATGGATGATTTAGATTACTGTCCGTAAAGTCTTATATTACAGAGGACTTTGGACTTTTGGAAGAGCTCATGTCCTTATTGATGAAATTATTTGGTCTCCCCTTATTTTTTTAGAATTTTTCTTAATTCTGCCTTGTGGTTTCCCGATGTGCAAGCACTAGCCATAGTTTTATGGTCATGAGGAAATGGGGAATTTGGGGTCCTTTAAAGAGTGTTCATTCTTTTAGTTCCTGTGAAGACATTAGGACTTTGCTCTTCAGATCCTCAGTAACACAGAGAGTTTCCCTTGCTGTCATCCCTTTGACCCCAGGCAGAGGAGTTGGGTTACCGAGGTGAGGCAGAAGGCATATAAAGTTAAGCATATAAAGTTAAGCCTGTATCTATCCCGACTTGGCTGGATCAGTTGATGTGTCCACTGTAATCATTTGGAGAAATAAATTATTCCTCACCTGTAAAAAGGGATGATGATAATGTCTCCCTCATAATGTCACACAGGTAAATTCCTTAGCTTTGCACAAAGTAAGAGCTCAATGCTAATCATTATTACTGAATTTTGTTGAAATTTCAGTATTGGAGCCAGACAAAATTAGAAACTGTGCTCAATTACTGACGTGTTTTGCCAAACTATTTAAGATGTTACCAATATTATTGTTGATTCTGATAAAGGTTCCTGGTAAAATATCTTTGTGAAAAAGCTTTTGCCCTCTGCCAGTAAACAAAAATGATTTGGTCTTTTAGCATATTACCAAAAACAGGGGGCAGGGGGACTTAGAGTCATCCTGTAACTCTACAATGATGACCTGTGAGTACGTTTTAAAACAGTTATTGGTATTAGAGATCTTTTGTACCATTCATAGTTCTTATTCCACATATGCAAACAACACTTGATAGATCCCTGAAATTAGGCCAGAAAGAAAATTTTTAGGGTTTTAATAATGAATCTCACTTTTAGAAGAAAATATGCCATTTGATATAGGTATCTATGCAACTTTCCAGTGAAATGTATTTTATTAACTGTCTCTAAATGTTTAATTGCAAAATTGAAGAAAATCTGGTGATTTTACTATTTTTATCTAACAAAACCTTCTTTAAATTGAGTTTTGGAGCTAATTCTTCCTGGCCGGCTTTTATTTCTGTTTACCTTATTGAGCATTGGTCAGAAGAATTGGAGCTTGTGAACCAGTTTCTGATTATAAAAGAGTCTTTGTGTGGGTGTTTTGTTTTCTGAGCACCCAAAACAGGTACACACCTGGATATGACTTGTGCATACTTCAGGTAAAGCTCATTTACATACTCACCTTTCCTGATCTTTCAGGTTCCTTTTTAAAGAAAAACTTCCTCACAAGGGGTGGGTAATGTCTTACAGTTGTAAATACTTGCTTTCTACATTTTGCCTACTTTGCTCTAATGATTATGAACTCCTATCTTTATTAGCTAAAAATATTCAGTGTGAAGGTAGCTATGGCAAGTTCACTATTGAGTTTCACGTCTTTTGTCTTTTGGTTAACTAGATACCTGTGGAGGGAGGACAGGAGCAGCAGACAGATTCCACCAAAGGGCGATGCCTGAGGAGAACCGTCAGTGTCCCTTCCGAGGGCCAGTTTCCTGAGTACCCACCAGAGGGCGCCACTAAACTGGGTAAGCTAGTAAAAGGAAACCATTCCCAGCTTTTATCCGGTAGTTTATGGGCTTGTTATTGAGTGTTAGAATAACACAAAACATCCAGCTTTTCCTGTTCAGTGAGCGTGTTGAAATACAGTATGTTCACACAGAGTTAGCGGTCAATAGAAAGTTCTGTTTTTTGCTACCAAGTGGCAACAAAGTTATTTTACAGAGCTAAAATTTATCTGAGTGCTAGGACCACAGGCCTAGGCAGAACGTTGTTTCTGAGTTTACTCCTTGGCTTCAAATTTTGAAAGAGCATTAAGTGATCTTGTTGAAGCACTGAGATTCATTGGGGAGCCAGTATTGTGTGGAACCTTGGTGTTGAGTGGTTTGTGTCCTGTTCACACAGCTACTGATGTTGCCTTATGTAATGTTGGATCAGGCTAATTTAGCTGAGCTAATTTTACATGTCCCACGTAAGTTATATTCATGGTTGGAGTGGGTGACAGTAGGGAGAAATGGAAAAAAGAAACCCGCTTGAGTTGTTGTGCACAAAAGAATTACTGTCAATATCAAAACTCTTGCCCTGTTTCCTACCAAGTGTATTCTGTTTGATGTTTTGTGTGCTTACCAGTAGATATGTAGATTATTAGACAGGTCAGGTGATTCTAAGGAAACATAATTAAGATGATATAAAATAACAAAAGAATGTGAAAAGTAGGGAATGCTTTGGTGCTTTGTATTGTTGTATTATTATTTGCTTAGTGAACCTAGACATTAAGTCATAGGCATTTGATGGGTAGATATACAGAATCATTTCTTGTCTCTATGTTGTGTAATATGGATAATTCTGTGATTTTGGTGTATTTTTGAAAATCAGGATTTGGTTTTTTGGTTTGTTTTTGCCTTTTTCTTCATTTCCCTTCATTTTCTACATGGAACTCAGAATTCTTGCTCAGAATCTGGATCCTTTATTTATCGTTATTTTTTTTTTTAATCCTATAACAGTTGTTGCTTTTCTAAAAATTAGGTGAGCAAACACTTTTCTTCAAGGAGTCACACTTGAAGAAATCAAGATTTCCTTTCATCTTATTTCCACTGTACTTCTTTAGCATGTGTTCAAACCAGTTTAAATGTGAGCCTAAATTACATTGCAAACCTGTCTGGGTGTAACCATTTTATAGTTTATTTATATTTCACGTACAGGTCCTATGTGGCTTGGACTGGCTCAGCGTCACCTTCTTCAGCCTCTTGCTGTCGTTATTTGTAATGTTATGTTGATGACTGTCTTTGCCATTTCTCCATGAACCTTTGGCTGTTCAAGCTTTGACCTACAAAAGTCACTTAATATTGAAGAAGTGTAATCATAGTCTCAAATGTTATTACAATTTTATAGAAGAGAAAACTATATAATAATTCTTAAAAAGTCTCCACCATTCCAGGTTCTGATCCCAAAGATAAACTCAGATGAGTGGCCAAGGTGTCTAGTCCAGAGCCAACCTTCTACCTCTGCCCTTGACTACAAGTATGGTAGCCATCTAGACTCATGGCGTCCGTAATCATTTTCAGAGTGGATGTCCTCAATTAGCACTGAAAGCTATTGCTTATAAGCACCAGAGGGGAAAAGGCTACTTTTACAGTCATTCTTCCTTACCTTTCTGTTTAATGTTGAATTAGATAATTATTCTGTTCTGTTTTTGTCTCCTAGTGATTTGTCTTTAGGCAAAATTTTCTGCTGTCAAATAGTTAACTGAGTGATTGCTGTATATGTAACATTCTGTGCCAATCACTAAGAATGAAAAAAGATGTAAGATAAGATTTCTGCCTTTAGAAGATTCTTATGTAGTTAAGAAGATAGATTATTGATGACTAATCACAGTACCTGTTATTACTGTGGCATATTATATTGTGTGGCTTTTATTTTTTGTTTTTTAAAAACCTTTCATTTATGCAGCGAATAGTTACTGAGTGAAAACTATGTGCCAGGTGCTGGTCTAGGCCCTCAAAATATAGCAGTGAAAAATTAGGCAAAAATGTGTCCTTTTGTGGAGCTTACATTCTATTGAGGAGTGACAGACACTAAGCAAGAGTAATAAGTGGACTATCTACTGTGCTAGATGGTGATAAGTACAAAGAAAAAAATAAAGTAGGGAATGGGGGTAGGAATGGCAAGGAAGTGTAATTTTAGCTAAGGTGACCAAGGAATGCCTCTTGTTGAGTGACATTTGAGTACAGATCTGATAAAATAATGACTGTTAAGCATATAGATACTTGACGGTGAGAGGTTCCACCCAGAGGAATGGCTGGCATAATGCAGGACTATGCTTGGGCTGTTGTAGGAGCAGCACACGTGCCAGTGAGGCTGACACGGATGAACAGGGGGAGAGTGGTAGGAGATGACATCACTCAGCCCTTTGGCAAGCAGGTCACGATGGTCTTGTGGGTCATCATAAGGGCGTTGGCTTCTACTCTGTGAGATGGGGAACCCTTGACTTCCAACCGAATCTGCTTGTTGGATTGGATATGGGAAGTAAGAAACAGAAGAGTGAAGGATTTTGGTTAGAGCAGCTAGAGGAATCAGGTTATTATTTTTTTTAATGGGAAAGACTGGGAGAAACCCACTTGAAAGTGGGATTGACTGGGAGTTCAATTTTGGACGTACTGAGTTTGAGAGTCTTGTTAGACACCCAAGTGGAAATATGTGAGTCTGGAAATCAAGAGAGGGAGGTACGGATTGGACACAGAAATGTAGTCCTTTGGGGGCACCTGGGTGGCTCAGTTGGTTAAGGGTCTGACTCTTGATTTTGGCTCAGATTATAATCTCACGGTTTGTGCAACTGAGCACCGCATCAGGCTCTGTGCTGACATCGTAGACTCTGCTTAGGATTCTTGCTGTCCCTCTCTCTCTGCCCCACCCCACCCCCAAAATAAATAAGTAAGTGTAAAAAAAAAAAAAAGAAAAAAAAGAAGGAAATTGTAGACCTTTAGCAAATAGATGGTATTCACAACCATGAAGTTAAATGAAATCACCAGGGAAATGGGTGTAGGTAGAAGAGAGAAGTCCAAGACTCAGCCCTGGAACAACACTTAGAGGTTAGGAAGATGAGGAGGCCCTGGCAAAGGACAGACCAGAAAGGAAGAATGAAAATCCAGAATTTTGCCTCCAAATAAGGCAGCTGAGTCAGGTGTGAATGGGGAAACCCTTCTGGTTTTACATGGTTCTTACACTTGGCAAACTCTAGATTCTCTTTATTCTCCTCCAGTAGAGGAATCCCAAACACTGATCAGTTTGTGCAGATACCATGTAAAATCATGGTATACATTTTGACTTCAGGTATGAGGTCGTCATCTATGGAGAAATGCCCACTCATGGAAAACATGTGCTTTTTACTCTACTGCAGAGAATGTAGGACAGAAAGGAGCTCTCTGAATGTACAGGGTCTGTGAAGAATTTATGGTGGCTTCCAGCTTACTGTACGTCACAGATTTCAGACTGGTTAAAAAACTTGTGAATGTAAAAGGATGGGAAGGCCCATATTTGTGTCTCACACCTAGTTTAACATGAGCACATTTACGCTGATGAGAACCTAACAGATGTCAAAAACTTAGCAAAAAAAAAGTGTGCATGGGGTATGGAACAGCAGAGTGGGAAGTGGCCAGCAGAGAAAGTACTTCTCACTCGGTACTTCTCCGACTCTCACATTCAGCACTTTACAGATCACCCAAGATACTAAAATGTATATGTACACTGGCATTTGAGTCAGGCTTTGATACACCAAATTCTTGCCCACTGAAACCGTGACGTTTTCTTAAGGCATATGAACATCACGTCTAAAGCACCCATCTCCAGATTTAGAAAACCTAGGAAAAACTACTTACCCCTGGTGACAATATCCAGATTTTAATTTATTCATCAAAAAAGGAGTTTTCAAATTCAAACAATGCAAAGCAATGATTTGCTGAATTTTCAGAAGGAAATTATTTCTTCTGACAGTAGGGTCTTTGCATACTGACAATATCGGGAGGTGTGTAAATCAACCGCATGAGCTAGAACTAGTAAATATTTGATTTTCAAGACTCATTTTCAATATTAAAGGTAACCTACATGAATTCAACTTTAGAAAGCCATCAGATGGTATTTTCAAATACCATCAGATAAGAACAGTGTGAAGTAGGGGGAAGGGGAAAGCTGAGTGGGAGACAGCGTTTTTGTGAAGTGTACATCTATGGAAGGAAGTTGTCTATCCCTGCATGTTGTCTACTGCCTGGCTGGTGGGGGGCACAGCAGTGAATCGGGAACTCTGTCCGTTCTGTTTGTAGCATTTCTCTGACAGACTCAAAGCCTTACAAGTGGTGACTGAAAGCTGCAGAGCCTCATGCCTCTATTTTGTTATATTATGATAAAAGCTTATAGTTACCCTATGGTCTTACTTACAGAATCTCTGGATTTTTAAAAACCTGTGCCTGTGATAAGTAAGTCTGTTTCACTATCATGAAGTCCTCAAAACCCAGAAGCATTTGATAAATATACCTATAATTATAATTTAACATAGTATGTCTTTGATACATAGTACCAAACTTTGGGAAAGAATGTATGAAAAATCTTGTAGGGGCAAAGTTAGCTGTCCAAAATTTTAATGTTTATGTAAATGAAGGAGTCAAAAAATTTAACATGCTTCACCAAAGAAAGGAACCAAATTGAAAAATCTTTGTGGAACAGCCAACCTTCTGTCTACGGAGTGCTAAGTTTATTAACCTAAGTGATAAAAATTTAGGAAACTTTGAAGAAAATTACTATTAAAGCAGAATATCCTCTCCAAGTCATTTATAAAATTATTATAAAAGTTAACTCTTTTAATCAAAATTATCAGAGGATACTGATTGTTCAAACCTTAGCTTTAACCCTGACCTTCTCTGTTAAAGTAGCCTCAGGCCTAACTCTATGTATAAGCTAATAATGACTCTCTCTTTATTTGCAAGACATAAGAAGTATCTAGGTAACTTACGAGGTATTTTCAAGGTGCTAAAATCTTCTATAAATATACAGAGTGGTAATAATAATATTGAAAGAAGGATATGTGAGTAATGAAGATTTTATATTACCAAAAAATTCCTTCCATTTTTCAAGTAATGGAATAAAAAATTCTAAGTAATTCCTATGTATGATAATATTCAATATTTAGATCAGCTAATATTAAACATATATGAAATATATAATTTATATAATATTAAATAGCATATATATATTTATAAAATCAACAGAAGCAGATCTTGTGCTTTAAAGTAACATAAGTTGACTAATATTAAACATTTATATATATTATATGTATATAATATATAATAGGGCATAATATAATAAGTGATAAATTGATAATATTTTTATATATGTATACAAAACCAATAGAGGCAGATCTTGCACTTTAGGGAAAAATATACAAATGATCAAAAGTTATGAAAAAGAATCAGTAGCCTGATGTTTTTAGCTCTAAAAGTAGAGTCCAATGGATAATGGCAGCCCATGGTTTTCTTTGAAGTGTCCTAATATGTAAACTAAGACCATTTCACCATCATCTAATACGTAAGCTCATGCTAAGTCAGCTGCAGAATATCTGACCTTTATACTTGTGTTCTATAATTTCTCTTTTTTTAAGTTTATTTATTTATTTTGACAGAAAGAGAGAGAGAGAGAGAGGGAGAGAAAATGGGAGGGCGGGGGAGGGAGAGAAGATCCAAAGCAGGCTCCCTGCTAACAGCAGAGAGCCTCATGCAGGGCTTGAACTCATGAACCATGAGATCATGACCTGAGCTGAAATCAGAAGTTCAAGTGACTGAGCCGCCCAGGTGCCCTGTATTCTTTAATTTCTAGATTTCAGTGATACATAAGTTATTTGAGGACAGGTCAAGTGAACTCAAGGATTATCAAAACTATTATGGATAATTAAAGTAGAAAACCCTGGAATAATGTCCTTTGAAGCTGTTTGTTGGGTAGTTTTGAGTTTTCTTAAAAACCATGAGCCAATATATATAATTCTTTGAGATCTGTAAGACTCTGTAAGATACACGTGCTAATACTGATAATATTCTAGCAGAATGGGCTTGAATCTAGGTTAAAATAGCCACGTACAGTCAATTCTGTAATGTGACATGTGTTTCTAAAAATCACAGAGCTATGCAGTATTGCACAATAAAAATCACAAGTCTTATGGCGAAAAGGGGATTGAGGGCACTGTATTCAAAAACTTGGTCAATGACAAAAAAGAACAGGAAGTGAAAATGGTAGCACATTTTTACAAGTGTTAAATGGTTGCGAAATACATAAATACTACAATAAATATAGTACTTTACCTTGAAAAAATCTGGGAAATTTACTTTGTGGTCGTGGGCATCGGACTAGTTTGTGTGTCTACTATGACACGTTTTTTTGAAATTGAATAGAAGACATCATGACACAAGATACGGATGAGTGTGGCTCGTAGCATGTGCAGTGAAGTGAGGTGGCTGGCAGGTGTTGAGTTATGCATGCGTGTGAGCATGTTGTGTTTTCGTACATGGCTTGGTTCAGCTGGGTGCCGTGTTCTTTGTTCACGTGGTGTTTCTCACAGATGAAATCACGCATAAGCAAGCCAAAAAAATTCACATAACAGATCGTGCCCTATTATGTTACTTGTGTTGTAATATTCACGTTTTCAAAGCAAGCCCTGTAACAGAACTGACTTGACTACCGGGCTCAATTAGGTTTGTCCCTTAGAAAGAAGTAGCTTGCATTTGTTAGTCTACTGAATTTCAAACCGTCAGTTACTTTTGAACACATTCCTAAATTTCTTTTTGAAGTTATTTAGAACTCAACACTAGTACAAATGAAAGAAAAACTAGTCCTTAAGTTCTCAAGCTAACCTCCCAAACCCCATTTTTATTTTACTCTTATGAGCTAGATTGACTGGTTGATTGATTTGACCTAGGTGTAGACTAGCAGTGTCTTCTCTGAGGAAATCGGTTCTCAGTTCTAAGTCAAGGCGCCAGATCTCAGTTCTTTCTAACTTGTAAATGCGAGTTTGGATTCCCGATTTGCTCTTTTATCTTCCTCCCCATCCTCATCCTGGCCCCCTTGAGATTTGTTTGATGCTGTGAAAGGTGGCGCCAAGGTTGCAATTGCCTGACCAGTGCCGTGTGTCATTTGTCTTTGATTTGTAGCTATTTCATAAAGTTTCCAGCAGATGGCAGTAAAGTTCCTAAACGAAGTCTTCCTTTCCTGACTCGTGTAGGTCTTTTGTACAGGCTATCGTCAGGGTTGTTGTCAGGGTTGTTGTAAAACCGGAAGACCTGGGGAAGGAGACACCGTGAAGGAAGTCAACATGGAGCTGTAGGCCAGCTGCTTGCCAGATTTATTACAAAGCTGTATTCTATGTCTTAATATTTAAGTTAGTCTAACAAACTTTTTTTAAAAATACATCTAAATAAAATATGTTCTAGGCTTCAACCTTGACTGTATATTTGTAACACATTTTGTAACAGTCTGGAATTGCAGGCTAGAATTTTCAGATTTGGTCCCATATCATGAGAGGCCCCACAAACATACAGCTCGGTACCACCCAGCCTGTACCTTCGAGCTCTTAGGAGATCCTTGCCCGAGAGCACCAGAGTAGAGTCCTCTAAAATGTGATGCCCACGTGAGGGGCCCCTTTTGACTGACTAGTCCTAATGCAGTGTTAGTCATAGCACATCACTATGGTGTTTGGAGAGTAGAGTGGGAAGGAGGAATGCATGGCTTAAAGAATCAGGAATGGTTTTTAGATTCAGCCTGGACTTCTAGGGAGAAAAAAGGTGGTTTGAACCTGAGCATCTATTCCTTCCAGAAACCCCACTATAACTATATAGTAAGGGGATTTTCTTTTAAAGACATGGTCCTTCAAGGATACGGAGAATGAGAAAGAAGAAAGCAAGCCCACAAAATAATAATAACAACAATAACAATAATAAATTAAAAGCTGAAAAGCAAATGGAGCATGGTACATAACCTAGCTGCCTTGGGAAAGCCAAATCTTAGACTGTCAGTGAAGAAAGCTAAGAAGGAACCTGATTTTTACTACAGAATCTTTAAGTCACTTAGGAATTGATGACAGGAGCATATCTTTTATAGTAGATCCCCTATCTTTTCCTCTTCCCCAGTCCACTAAACAATTGCTTTTTCCACCCCTACCTGTATTCTATTCTAAGACTGCAGGTTAATTCTCTGGAGGAAAGAAACTATTGGTGTATTGGGGCACACCAGGCAAAATTGAGAGCACAGAACACTTTACCAAATACAAGGAAACTAAGTGAACATCTGCAGACTGAATGCTGGGCTTATCTTTCCTCACTTGCCTTTACCCTCCAGGCAGGAGACAAGAAGAATATTATTTGGGGTGTTTAACCCACTCAGGAGGAAAGATCTCAAGATACTAACATTCCCAAGACTAGTAGAGATCTGAAGAAAAGCCTCTAGCATGAAAGAGAGAAACCAAAACAAACAAAAGATAAAAAGAAACCCGGAGGAACAGAGACAGGCAGGGAATAGAAAACTTAAAGAAAAACATCGTTATCAGACAGATAAAATATTGCGTACATGAGACAAGAACTGAGTGTTATACAAAGCCAAAGAGTTGCCATGTGCTAAAAAAAAATTGTCACAGAAATAAAACTCAATAGAAGGATTGGAAAATTAAAATGAGGATATAGCCCAGAAAGTAGAGGGGGGAAAAAAAAGATAAAATAGAGTGCCAGTCAAAACAGTGAGGAAGGAAAGGAAATCATTAGCAAAATAATTCAAGAAAATTTCTCATAACTACAAATAGGAGTTTCCAGATTGAAAGAGCTTACCAAGTGCCTATGGAAAAGCACATTTTTGGGAAATTTCAATTTGTTTTTGGTGACATAGAGACAGTCTTATAAATTTGCAAAGAAAGGACAGATTACATATTTAGGATCAGAAATCAGAATGGCATGAGGCTTCATATCAGCAACATCAGAAGCTAGGAAAAAATGAGGAATGCCCTCAAACTTCTGAAGGAAAATTACTTCCAATTTGGAATTCTATGTTTAGCTATTAGCCACTAATTACACATGAGAATAAAATAGACATTTTCAGGGGCGCCTGGGTGGCTCAGTCGGTTAAGCGGCCGACTTCGGCTCAGGTCATGATCTCGCGGTCCGTGAGTTCGAGCCCCGTGTCGGGCTCTGTGCTGACAGCTCAGAGCCTGGAGCCTGTGTCTCCCTCTCTCTGACCCTCCCCCGTTCATGCTCTGTCTCTCTCTGTCTCAAAAATAAATAAACGTTAAAAAAAAAATTTTAAATAGACATTTTCAGACATCAAGATTTAAACAAAAAATTTACCTCCTACACATCATTTCTCCTAGAGCTAATGAAACCTGTTCTTCCCCAAGAGTGAGCAGGATGTGGGATAAAGGCTGGGAGATCCAACACGAGGGGAGAAGACAAAGGGCCCCTCAGGAGAATGTGCTAGAGAGAACGGAGGGTGACAACTCCATAGTGTCTATAGAATGAGGACAAGCAGTTCAGACCGCAGCGGTCAAAAGGCTATCGTGAAGACTTCTCCAAGAAGACAAAATTGATACAGTAGAATGAATTGAAACAACGAATTGAGGATTGAAGCAAATTTGGGATTGAATTAATAATAAGCACATAGAAATTTAAATAAATGAATAATCAGGCAACAGCTTTAGGAGACAAAAATGTAGTTCAGTGCACAGAGAATGCTTGTATAGCACCTTCTACATGTTAGGTACTTTGTATATGTTAATTTTTTAATCTTTGTAAATCCACAAGGTACTGTTTTACATGTAAGGAAAGTGAGGCATAGTGAGGATAAGTAACTTGTCTAAATACCTAAGCAGCTGGTCAATGGCAAAGGTAGGATTTGAACCCAGGCAGTCTGCCTTCAGGAACTCTGCTCTTGACCACGGTGCTGTGTTATGCATCAGGTTCACTGTGTGGCTGCACTGACTACATACGTAGTCCCAGTATTGCTTTTCCTTACCAAAATTACTATGGAACCAAATAGGGACCATGAGAAGGTAGGAGGTGTCAGGGTACCTGCTGGGGTAGGAGGAAAGAATCAACTTCTCATCTTCATAGTGGAAAATCAAAAGATAATGTCTAAAATGGGGGAAAAAAACTGTAAATATCAGTACAGCTATTTTATTTAAGATTTGATGGTAACTCCCAAAAGAATTGGCTAAGAAAGATGAAAGTTGTTGTTCCTGGGGAAGGAAAAGTGTTAGAAGAGGGGATTGCTGTTTGTATTAACAAGTCTCATAAAACTAGGAGACCCTAAACTATGTGCATATATTGTTTTATTAACATAAAAATTTAAAAAACAGGGGAAGGCATATACAGTTAACAAAAAAGAAAATTAATATGCCATTTAAACACAAGGAAAAGGTACTATTCCTCATTTCTAATCAATAAAAGCAAATTAAAGTCACAATGGGCTGCCACAATTTTACCTATGAGATTAGCAAGTATGAATATGTTTGTTTTGGATGGATAGGAAGAAACAAACATTCTAGTCCATTAATGCCAAATTGTTTCTGTAGAGGGCAGCCTCGGCAGGATACATTTTGGCAAAAATGCAATCTAACCTCTTAAGAATTTGTCCCACACCTCTACTCACATAGTCATTGCAATTGCACCATTGCTTATAATAACACAAGAGCAGACCAACCAAAATATCCATCCATAGGAGATGATTTCAATGAATTCTGCTAAATCTGCATGATATACCTCTATGCACGCATCTATCAGAAAGTAGTTCCACGTGTAGTAATTTGAAGCAATTTCCAAGATACATTGTTAGGGGGCGGGGCAAGGTGGGAGGCAAGTGCAGAAATGTGTGTGTATATTATACTTTGATTTATGTAAAAAGTGCCATGTGCATATAAGCATGTGTGAGTGTATATGAGTGTGTGCGTGCTGTGTGTGTGTGTGTGCGTGCGTGCGCAGGGGCATAACTCTAGAACTATGCAGAAGAAGCCCTTAGCAGTGGATACTTCTGAGGAGAAAACTGGAGACCTGGTCAGAATGTGAGGGAGACGAACTCGTCACTATCTGACCCTTTTTTAACCTTTCACCTTTTAATCAAATGAAGGTTGATATTCTTAAAGAGTAATAATGGTGGAAATACTTGTAACTTTAATAATTAGGATAGAGCAGGGGAGGGGGAAATGGAAAGAAGAAACCTACCTTCCTAAAGGGACATTTCAGTTCTTTTTTTTTTTTTTTTTAATGTTTATTTATTTTTGAGAAAGACAGAGATAGGATGCGAGTGGGTTAGGGGCAGAGAGAGAGGGAGAAACAGAATCCAAAGACAGGTTCCAGGCTCTGAGCTAGCTGTTAGCACAGAGCCCGACACAGGGCTCGAACCCACGAACTGCAAGATCATGACCTGAGCTGAAGTCAGACGCTCAATCGACTGAGCCACCCAGGCGCCCCCGGTACATTTTAGTTCTTTATGTTGAATTTCAAAAACAGGGAAAATGAGTTAAAAATGAATTAAAATCCAGGACAGTTAACTGGAAGGGTATGTTATATTGGTACCAATCAACGAGTTTCGCATTACTAAAATACACTGCTGTGAAATCAGCTGGATTTCATCTCACTCACCCGTCATGAATTTGTAGCGGGGCGTTAAACTGACCATTATAACAGGTTCGTTTTTATTTATCTGCAGTAAACAAGAGAAATTGACTCTGATTAAAGAAGACTAGAAGCTTTTTGACATTTTTATGTTAGATGATTATAATCTAATAGATTATAAAAGTAACCTCTATTGGATTTTTTCAGGAATGTTAAAAAGGATATTTCTTCTCTTTACCTCTTAGTTAAATAAAACTTAACTGAAGTAATGCTGGGGAACAAGTTTTCTGTGGATCGTAAATGCTGTGCCTATGATTTAATGTATCATTTTTGTTTATATTGCTTTGGGCAAATTTAAAACTCAAAGACCAGGATAGTAAAATATAGAATTTGTTCTACACAGATCTCCTGTAGAGACCCTTTTCCCCTGTGAGAAGATCGGAAAATGTGTTTGTTTGTTTGTTTGTTTGACCTTAGGAATATTATATTTCTTATAATGTTAGATAATGAAAATTCAGAGACTGTTAGTAAGAAAAATTGCTTATAAGTAATTTTATTTTGCTTTATTTCACAGTTTTCCAAGTAGTATTAGCAACGAGCCTCATAAATTTTATTAGCCTAACAAAGTAATCCTCTTCCAGCTCTTAACATGCCCCCAGCTTCTCACTTCAGATTACAGATTTGCCAGCAACCAATACAGAAACTAAATAAAGGGAATATGAACTGCAGAGTTATTGGACAGCTGTGTTATTTCAAACCTCTATTTTATGAATCCAGATGACTTTCTACTGTTCTACTGTTAGCCTCATGTTAAGATTTTGTTTTTGCCCCCCTAAATATTGGGAAAATTACTTTTTAGTATTTCCACAATACTGGGGGTTTTTTTGTTTGTTTGTTTGTTTTTTGCTGAGGTCCAGCATGTATAGTATTTTTCTGTGAACTAAAGCAAGTTTCCATGCTTATTCAATACTAGTTATACCATCCTATTTGATTTGAGGTGATAGGCGTCATAGGTAATACTTTATGACTAAAACCAGCTTCCTTCCACTTTGTAACTAATTCATAAAATCGACTCCGTTTAGGAGCCAGAAAAGTTAAAACCAGACCAGAAAGCATCCCAGTCGCTGCCAGTTGTTGTCCTCCACTGATGGAGTTAGCATCCTTCTCAAGTAACAGGCACATTCTAAGTTTTTAATATATTAGCTGGTTCTAGAACTGAATATAAAAGTTAGGTCACTCTAGGGCTATGTCAGTTTTTCATCAACCTTTTCTAAAAAGTAGTTTATCTGTGCTCACTGCCTAATTGTTTTTTCTGTACCTTGATATCTGGCTTTATCTGTTACTGAAATTTGCCCCCGTATCAGAAGTGTGATAATAAATTCCACCACTGCAGTCGGCTTTAGCCCCTCTCTTTAGTCTGTAATGATTGGCTCTTCTACCCACGTTCATGCTACCCTTTCTTTTCTTTCTTTTTTTTTTTTTTAAATGTTTTTATTTATTTTTGAGAGAGAGAGTGAGTGAGCGAGCAGGGGAGAGACAGAGGATCCGAAGCAGGCTCCACGCTGACTGCAGCGAGCCCATGTGGGGCTCGAACTCACAAACCGCGAGATCATGACCTGAGGCAAAGTTGGACACTCAACCAACTGAGCTGCCCAGGTGCCCCTTTGCTCCCCTTTCTTGACTTGTATAACTTTTGTTTGTTATTTTCCTCACTGTACCTTACTCTCTCCCGCTTGTACGTGCGAATATCTGAAGTGCAGATACCTGCTTCACTTGCCTTGTCCATTCTCTGTAGATGATGTCACCTCTTTACCAGAATGTTCGCCACTGAAGCCATTATCTGTCTATAGTTCCCCTCTTCGTTCCCTCTCTTGCCTCCCCAGAACCTTGTTCTCATGTGACTGCAGAACCACCGTCCTTCTAGTCCTTCTAACTTTATGTTGCCCATTTGTTTCCACCTGAGTATCTTAGTAATTACCCTCTGTCTCTTCTTAATTCTTCTTTTTTCCTTCTAGATTACTCATTTCACTGTTTGACATTTTCTCCTTTTTTTGAAAAATGTTTTTATTTATTTTTGAGAGAGTGCAAGTGGGAGGGGGGCGTGGTGCAGAGAGAGAATGGGACAGAGGATCTGAAGCGGGCTCTGTGCTGACAGCAGTGAGCCCATGTGGGGCTCAAGCCCATGAACCGTGAGGTCATGATTTGAGCTGAAGTTGAACGCTCGACTGAGCTACCCAGGCACCCCAGCATTATCTTCTTTTTTATTATTATTAAAAATATTTTTTTTTTAACATTTATTCATTGTTGAGAGACAGAGTGCAAGCAGGGGAGGGGCAGAGAGAGGGAGACAGAGAATCTGAAGCAGGCTCCAGGCTCTGAGCTGTCAGCACAGAACCCAACGTGGGTCCCCAACCCACGAACTGTGAGATCATGATCTGACCCGAAGTCCCATGCTTAACTGACTGAACCACCCAGGACTCTTCCCCGGCATTATCTTCTTAAAGCACTAATTGAATCATGTTTGTTGAAACCTTTCTTAAACACCTTTACTGGATCTCCATTACCTACGGGATGAGGCCCAAATGTGCACTGGCACTAAACATCCTCTGTATTCTGACCCAGGCTTGGCTCTCCAACACTGTCTTTCTTTACCCACCACCGACATCTGGGTTCTAGCCTCGTGGGCTGCTTCAGCTTCCCAGGTATTGTCATGCACATGGGCTTCTGCTCACATTGAGCCATCCACCTGGAATGTCTTGTGCTCTTCTACTCCACCCACCTCTTGTATGATAATCCTGGGGCTTGGCAATCTTTTTCTTCATTCCACCAATCAGAATCCACCAGCATTTATGTCCAATAAACAGCTCTTTTTGTCCCTCTGAAACTGAATGTAAGTCCTTACGTTTTCAGCAAGTTGTTGCTACGTATCTTCTTTACTAGGTCAGAACCTCTTAGATGACGGGACTGTTTCTCCTCCATATTGGTGTCACCACAGAAACTAGCCGGTGGTTTTGTGCATTGTTGTAGGCTTAGTGTGTGTTTGTTGAGTGAATGACTGATGTGAGACACATTGGAGAAACCCTTGCCTGATTTTTTTCAAGTGAAGCGCTTCAAAGTGAAAAATGATCTTAGATGTGGGAAGTGTGTTTTTTGCCCCTGTAGGGAAAACCATATCCACTTCATAGAAGTACTTTACAAATGCATTTGGAGAATTCTAAATATCGTTGTGCAGCCACGGGGACTCTACGCAGTCATTACATCCACAACTTGGTTCTGAGACGTGCGAAGCCGGTAACTGCCACTGTCCAGGTGAACAAGTCCCAGTGTTGGGCTTGACTGTTTGCCAAGGTCAGACGTGAGCTTGCAGCCTGTGCTGCTTGTTGATACCATGACCGCAGTTGTATTAGTGAGCAAGGTGTCTGTGCTTACTTTTAAGATTTTGCTAGTAGCAAATAGCTTGTAAGAGATAGTTTCTGTTTCTGTGCAGAATGGTAATAGAAAATAAATTCCCTGAATGGAAGAAAATGACCTTTTTAATCCTTCTGCTGCATTTGAGGTTGATAGCATAAACGTGTGTGCTATTGTTGGCGTTTAGTTATTAAGTGATTAGGTAGTATATCAAAATCACATGAGCAAATTTAGCAGCTCATTCACAGACAAGAGGGTTTATTGCTTTAGGAATGACTAGAACTCTTCTGTTCTTCCTGGAAGGACTGCCTTTAGCAGAGGCCGTTGTGGGGCAGTGGAGATGGTACAGATTTTGAAGTTGCCCTAACGTGGATTCAGATTCCATCTCTTCTCATCATTAACCTTGAGCCTCAGCTTCCTTATCAGATGGGATTTTTATTAGGCTTTGAAAGAGGAATTTGGGACCAACAACGTAAATTCTAATTTGAGACAAACTTCAGTTCTCTCTGACTCTTACACAATCCTGGAACCAGTGAGATAGAGAGTAGGTGTTATATTTCTCAGTTTGCTTGGACAGGTTTAAATAAACCCAGTAAAGAAATTTGAGGTGTGACATGTTAGGAAACATCCTGTCTCTATATCTCATGACTTTACTCATTTGTTTTTTTCTTTTACTTGCACAGTTTGGCAAATTCCTTCCTTCTAAAGTATGGTCATAATTCACCATTCTGTTATATAATGGAGGTAGAAAAATGAGGATGGAGTTGTTTACACTGTATCTTGAGATTTATTTTTGAGACTTGGTCTAGGTCCTTGGCTGCCCTAGAACCTTTTCCAAAAGGAAAATATGTGATTCAGATACACTGAGCAAAATTAGCTAAACATTGCTTACTTTCTTTAGTTGGTCCCTCACTTGTGCTCTCCATCCACTGCCCCCGTTTCTTCCTTCCTTCCTTCCTTCCTTCCTTCCTTCCTTCCTTCCTTCCTTCCTTCCTTTCTCTCTCTCTCTCCCTCCCTCCCTCCCTCCCTCTCTCTCTCTCTCTCTCTCTTTCTGGTAGTCCAGATTGGCTAAGCTATTTACCAAAGCCTTTTTAGTTTATGTTTCAAACAGAAGGATTTGTGAATCAGATTGGTGGAAAATCTAGTTGGGTTTGTGTCCAAAACAGACTGGAGCTGCCTTTGGGGATGAAGAATGTTTTGTTAAGACCTTCCTGACACCCACCTGTCCTGTGATTTCTATAGTAACAGTGCTCAAGAAGAAAAGAAGCCCTGGAGATTCTCATTAAGGCATTGTGCTCACGGGATTGGTTTGATTACTTACTTTTCTCTGAAATTTACAGCCTATTTTCTTTCCTGTTATGTTCAGAAATTTGAATGTTAACTTTTCCCCCATTTTAATTGATAGTTAATATAACGCAATGAGAAATCCCCATCCTTTTCATTTTTTCCATCTGCTTACAAAATGATTCGTATCTTGTCTGTTTGGCATGTTCTTTCCAACTCTGGAGAGTAGAGAATAATGGTAAAAATTCAAGGTAGAAATGAGTAAAGAATACAAATTCAGAAGATAGGAAGTAAAAGACTGAATTAGAGAGCTGGTGATAAAGATTATTATTTTATCTCCGTTCATTTTTTCAATTAAAGGCCTTAGATTTTTTTCCCCTCTTTAATCAGAGTAGTGCCATCAAAGAGTCAAAAACATATTTAAGCAAACCTTTTGTAATTAATTTTCAAAAGTAGGAATCAAAGAGAAGTGTTACGATGTATGTGTGAGGATGTATATAATGAGCAGGTGATCTGGGGAGAGAGTGAGTGTGAGTGAAAGGAAGAGGAGAGAAAAAACTACATGTAAAAAATATATCAGGATATCATTGGCAGTACACATTACAATTAGATAAAAATAGCCTTGGGTAGCCACCGAAAGCTAGAGAGTTCTAGATAAGCCTCCCAAAAAAGAAACTGCAGGCACGATAGGAGCGAGGAGAAAATTCGGCCTTTTTTTTTTTTTTTTTTTAATCTATTTATTTATTTTGAGAAAGAGAGAGTGCCAGCTGGGGAGGGGCAGAGAGAGAGAGACAGAGGGAATCCCGATGTGGGGCTCCATCCCACGAACCAAACCTTGAGATCATGACTTGAAGCCCAAATCAAGAGTCGGTTGCTTAACTGCAGGAGCCACTAAGGCGCACCTAGTCTGGCCTCTTCTAAAAAGCTTTAACGTCAGTGATACAGCGTAGGGTTATAGGTGAAAGATGAGCTTTTGCAATTTAACTGTGTTACTTGGATTAGTAAATTAGAATTACACTTAATTTTCATAAGCTTTTCCAAGGCTTAGCAATGAATTTAACTGCTCTGATGTATTCATGCCTAAATAATACATTCAGGTATAGTGACCTGCCTGAGTTCAGGCTGCTCCAGCAGAAAACTGTAGACTGGGTGGCTTAAACAGCAACCGTTTATTTCTCACGGTTCTGGAGGCCGGCAAGTCCAAGGCTTGGTGTCTGTGGATGGCCCTCTTACGGGTTGCCGACTGCCCACTTCTCGTACCCTCCCATGGCAGAAAGAGGGCATGGGTGGCGGTCTCTCTTATAAAGAACTAATCCCGTAAAGCTCCAAGTGCACATGACTTCTAAACTGAAATTGTATTCCAAGTTAAAGTATCTGTCAAGTAATAGAAGAGGTAAATCCAGAAGGACGAAAAGATGACAAAGGGAATCCCCAGAATATTGGTGTAGTCCCAGAATGGCAATCATGTAGCTGGCTGAGGGAGCATCCGGTGATGAATGAAATTCTTGCTATTAAAGATGCAACTTCATGCATCATTTAGAGAACTTCTTTACCAAACAACAGCATGTTTGGCACTCATAGCACTTAGTAAGTATTGAGTACAATTAAACATTGAACAACAAAGCACAATATATTTTCAGCATTTTCCAATCCATCGTATTCTTTTAAATTTCATGTTTACATGTATGGGTATGATGTAAAATTTGAAATGGGCATCATGAAAGTTTTAAGAAATTTGGAAGGTTTGTAGGTGATAATTTTAATTATGCAGCAACTGATGTTATAGGTTACAGGGTGGTCCATAATAATCAAACTTCACAAATTCAAGCTAGAACTTCTCCAAGGATAAAACTGTATTTTAAAAATCACTGCTGTGGCCTGACTTTCTCTTGCCAATGAGATGGAAACCGTTGTATTTATTTTCTAACAGGAGGGGGAAAGGGATGTCTCCAGTCCCCATGTGTAGATGTCCCTGTTCTTATTTGTCTGGATGGCCTCCTGAGAGATGTAATACTGAGAGTGTGATTCTGCCCTTAGTTACCAATGACTGTTTCCTTAGCAAATTCATTAATCTCTCTTGTATCTCTCAAGTTTTGTCACCCATAAAATACCATTCAAATATTAGACTTCCCTGAAATATAGCTATTTTTCCACTTACTTTTGTTGCCTGTCAATACGACATTTTAAGACCAGCTTGTTAAATACATTATTTCATTTTAAATTAGTTAAAATCCAAGGCATTTGTTCTTTAAGCTTACTGTATCCTGGGGCAGGTTTATCTGTTAGTAGTAACCACATTTGAAAGTAGGTTAAAGAATAGTATTGCCACAGGGGGTGGCTCAGTCACTTAAGCATCTGACTCTTGATGTCGGCCCAGATCATGATCTTGCAGTTCATGGAATCCATCCCCATGTAGGGCTCTGTGCTAACAGCGTGGGGCCTGCTTGGGATCCTCTCTGTCCCTCTCTCACTCTCTGCCCCTCCCTTGCTCATGCTCTCTCTCTCTTAAAATAAATAAATAAACTTAAAAAAAATTTTTAAAGAATAGTATGGCCACAATAATCCTAAATCTTGAATATGCCAGAAACTAAGATCTTTGTTTTTATTGGAATTTATTGCTGTGTCACTGAAACAAATCTCTCATAGAAGATTTTCAAGTTTTTTATTGGTAGTGAACACTTTTTTTGTCTTTAGCTTCAACAGTAATAAATTTAGATATCAGATTTTATTGCCAAGAGAAAATACATTATCCCTTGTGATAGAGGAATTTGGCTTGTTTCAAAGCAAAGGGTAAATCCTTGCATGTGGTATTTGTACTGCTGAACTGCATTGTGGGTTTTCTGCAGGGTCACTGTTTTGGAATTGATCATGAATTGATTACATGCCTCATGCTATAATTCTGGCACCTTTTATACTATTTGGTTATGCCTTTTCTGAAAGAATATGTAATTCATTTCTTCTCTTTTTAAGTTTACTTATTTATTTTGAGAGAGAGAGCAAGAGAGAGCAAGCCGGGTAGGGACAGAGAGAGGGAGAGAGAGAAAATCCCAAGCAGGCTCCCCACTGTCAGCACAGAGCCCCATTTGGGGCTCGAACTCATGAACCGTGAGATCATGACCTGAGCTGAAATCAAAAGTCAGATACTTAACCGACTGAGCCACCCAGGTATCCCTCTAATTCATTTCTTATAGTATAGACCTTGCGTGTGTGTGTATGTGTGTGTGTGTGTGTGTGTCTGTCTGTGTGTGTACAAGGGAAAAAGAATAGCCATACAACTGAGAAGAGGGGCCCCTCATTCTCTTGAATCGGATTCCAAGATTGGCTGGATATTTCCTGAGAACACACAATCAGGGGCCAAGTGATTGAGAATATCTCTCTTTTCCTCTCCTCACTTATTCTCTTCTGTCTTCTATTCACTTCTTTCCCCCATATTCTAGGAGCCAGATGTTCAGAAAACATTCCACGTTATCACTCAAAGTTACCATTCTCAAGCCAGGAGCTGCTGCTCAGCGTGTGGGTAATATAGCTGTGTCCACTTGCTGAAATAAATGAAAAAGCACAAGTAGAAAGAAATTCAGTGTATCATTCCAATAGATGTATGTTTCATGATCTCTGGATTCATATACTGTGAAGAAAAGAGCCACAGCTGGTGATAAACCTAATCTGGAACAATATACAAGCTTTTTTATAAAATTGATAACATTATAGAAAATTTGGAAGAATACAGAGAGCCACAAAGAGGAAAAATAACAACCCCAAAATGCCACTTAAGGTAAATTTGGAGAAGTAGTTCAGTTCAATATACCATAGTGGTTAAGAGAAAGCACTCCAGAGCCAAATGAAGTGTGGATTCTGGTTCTACCAGTTTGTGACCTCGGGCAGGTTACTCACTCAAGCCTGTCTGTGTCTCCATTTCTTCATATGTAAAATGGGCAAAATAATAGCATTTACTTATTAAATAATTTTTTTAATGTTTATTTATTTTTGGGAGAGACAAAGTACAAGCGAGGAGGGGCGGAGAGAGGGAGACACAGAATCTGAAGCAAGCTCCAGGTTCTGAGCTGTCAACATAGGGCCTGACGTGGGGCGCAAACTCACGGACCATGAGATTGTGACCTGAGCCGAAGTCGGACGCTTAACTGACTGAGCCACCCAGACGCCCCCCGCCCCCACTGCTTTTTTTAAATTTTATTTTTTTATTATTATTATTTTAAATAAAAAAAAAATAGGTCGTTTACCTTAAAATTCTTTTTCCTAGTGGGCGCCTGGGTGGCTCAATTGGTTAAGTATTTGACTCTTGATTTCACGTCAGGTCCTGGTCTCTCGATTCATGGGATCAAGCCCCACATTGAGCTCTGTGCTGACAGCATGGAGCCTGGTTAGGATTCTCTCTCCCCCGCAACCCCTCCCACTTGTGCTCTCTCTCTCTCTTGCTCTCCCCAAAATAAATAAATACACATTAGAAAAAAAAGAATTCTTTTTCTTGTGAAACTGCTGTTAGAATCTTCTAATTTTTTCCTTGTTTTTTTTTTTTTTTTTTTTTTTTTGATGTGTTTTTGACTTACCTCTTGGAGTTCTACTAGATTTTAGCTTGCTGTAGTTAGTTGTAAGGGAATAATGGAAATTGAGTGAAACTGAATGAACCTGAGGCATGCAGTAGTATTTTAAATTACGTAGTACATGCAAGTGTTGTGTTAGTGGTATGCTAAAGATGACTGTACCATAACGTCTATGCCTTCTCTAAGTGGATTTGCGAATTTTCTTTAAAACTAAGACAGAAATGCTACTGACTATATTTTCTGGAAACTAATATGTGCAGTATACAGGGAAGGTGGACCAATAGTACCTCAGTTGTGATAGCGGATTAGCTTCACAGGAAATCAACAGGCCTCACAGATAATTGTATTTATGTTTTGAAGCCCCTGAAGAAAATGAGTTTTTGAAAGCCTTTTGGAAGTACAATTGAAGCTGTCTTTTTAAATGAAGAGAGACAATATCGCAGGCGCATCCTTGGCTCTCTGAGCACATTGGGAGATATTAGCCATTAATATCCAACTCTATCCCCAGATGCTTTTAGTTGTTCTTTGTTGTTTATTAATGGTTTTTTTTTCATAGAAATAGAAGTGTTACTTTTGTACCTGTAACATATTCTTACCCATATGATGAAAGAAAACTAGAAAAAGATTTGCTTGTACTTTTCCACTTGAGCTTAGCTTATTTTTCTTCGAAGTGGGGTCCTATTCATATGAGTGCCTGGGTATTAGGAAGCCGACTGATCTTTGATTTTACCTGCTCCCTCCAACGCTTCCTCTCTGCCAGTTGCCATTTCAGGTAAGGAAATGCAGGGCACTAAGCTGTCGTGGCTAGAAGAGCAAGGTAGAGCTCTCCTGCTTAGCCAGAAGTCTGGGAAACATTGTGTGGCTGTCTTACTGGTCACTTCGTGGTATCTGCCTTTTCTAAACACTTACAAGTACTTTGCTAAACCCTACGACTAATAGGCCTTCAAGTCTTTATAATGCTTTTTTATCAGAAGGGAAGGGTATATGTATGTGTGCTTGTTGTGGGCCCGTCCTGTACAAATAAACTGAAATAAAAATTAGAATTTCAGAAGCACTTCTGAAAAAGTGGGTGACCTTAGTGTTTGTTGTTCCAATTATAGACAATGATTTCCTTTTCTAAAATGAACTGTGGAAAGAATGCAGTGGGAAGACCACAATATCAGAATGCCAGTCTGGTTTGTGGGGAGACCTTAATAGAATTTGGGTTTATGGTTAGAAGCAGCTGTGTCTCTGATCACCTGCTGTTCAAAGGAGGGAGCACACACATATAGGCTGGTGTATACCTCAGCTTGCCTGCTGCCGGCACGTGTTTGTGCTTGGAAGAGGAGAAGATAAGTATTAACAGGGATTTTTTTGTTTGTTTACTTGTTAACTTGTTTGGTAAGAAGTAAAACTGATGTGCGTGTCATTTGTAATTATGTGCGGTTAGCCTCCGTAGTAGCACAACACATGGCCGTGGGTTCACAGAAGGTGAAAATTACTCCAACAAGCAACTTCCACAGATCAGGATTCTACCCAGTGCGAGTAGGTTCTAATTAGCTAAATGATGAAATGACTGTCTTCCCTTGATATATAATTCTTCTGGCTTCACGAAGTCACTTGAAAGCATACAAGCCTGAGATATATTCCCTTACGTTCTTGTTTCAGCACATGACATATATAGTGCTAGGCTCTGGCATCAGAAGGTAGGTAGGTGTGCGTGTGCTCCCTGTCCTCAAGATACTGCAAAGTCCTCCTGACTTTAGATACTTATAACAGGTTTGATAAGTGAGATATATCCTTTCATCCATCTGTCCATCCATCCGTCTTTCATTCCTTAAGTACCTGCTAATGCCAGACCTTGTTCTAAGCTCTGTGAGTAAGCCAAAAATAAGACAAAGCCTCCACTCCCCACCCCCACCCCCACCACTCCCTATCTACCTCACATTCCAATGGGGAAAGAGCATTGAACATCAGTACATAATATAATGTTAGGTAATGGTGAGGGCTATGAAGAGAAAAAATAGTGCAAGGCATAAAAAAAAAGTACAGGGGAGAATGTGATCAACTCTGAGTAGGAAATAAGGTAAAGAAAATAATTTTAGGGGCACCTGGGTGGCTCAGTCGGTTGAGTGACCGACTTCGGCTCAGGTCATGATCTCGCGGTCTGTGAGTTCGAGTCCCGCGTCGGGCTCTGTGCTGACAGCTCAGAGCCTGGAGCCTGTTTGGGATTCTGTGTCTCCCTCTCTCTGACCCTCCTCATTCATGCTCTCTCTCTGTCTCAAAAATAAATAAACGTTAAAAAAAAAATTTAAAAAAAAAGAAAAGAATTTTAAATCTGGTTGAAGGATAAATAAGAGTGGACCAATTTCCTGTTGTCAACAGTGGTTCTCAGATTTAATCAGGTATAAAAAAGTGCTTTTTGCAGGACACAATAATGTGTTGTTATAATTAACCGTCAGGTATCTGAAAATGTCATTATTGATCTGAATTTGAAATCATGCTAGGCTTCTTTAAGGTTAATTAACAGTAGCAGGTTCTAACATTTAAAAATATGTTTAAGAAGAAAAACCTCACGCTTGAGAACATTGTGTAGGTGAACTTTTTCTGTCATTTGGGAAAAGATTGCTGTTATTCTGTTTTCTCATCAGAACAGTAGCGTTGTTCAGTAGCACAGTCTGAGAACTACTGCACTGTGGTCTGTTCATCGAATGGACAGTCACCTGTGTGGGAAGAGTTGGGATTCACTGTCTCTTGTCACAGGGAGCCCTTGCAGAAAGCTATTTCCAAGGGCTCTGGCTTGTTTTTATTGACCTGAAATCTCTCTGCCTCGTAACTTAGACCTCACTGTCCTTAGTTCTAACTCTCGAGTCGAATTATGGAAATAACGATCTATTTCTTAGAAATATTCATAGAAATAACAAGTAAAAATAATTTCAGAGAACCTTGCACAAGATTAAGGTCGATTATAAATGACAGTCAATACTGATAACGTTGTGTTACCTTTGGGGAGAAGAGGGTGCAGGTTGTCGGTGTGTTGTCATACAGGGCGAGGTGGGAATCTGTGGTCTGAAAGTCCTCCTCGTCAGAGCCATAGTTTGTTCCTTTCTGTATACCTTTTGTTTATGCCTTTCTCTGTGAGTCTTACCTGAGTAGCACTAGGGTTTAAAGGAGTAGTTCATCTGAAGTAGAAACAGGAAACCAAAAGTATAGGCAGAGGAAAATGCAATCTTAAGACATTAATGATTCTTCAAGGAAGATGAGACTAGATAACCAAAACCAAATTAGATGGTGTTAAAGTAGACTTTAAATTTAAGTCTTTGGGGCGCCTGGGTGGCTCAGTCAATTAAGCGTCCGACTCTTGGTTTCAGCTCGTGTCATGGTGTCACTGTTTGTGAGTTTGAGCCCTGCGTCAGGCCCTGGGCTGTCAGTGTGGAGCTTGCTTGGGGTTCTCTCTCTCCCCCCTCTCTCTGTCCCTATCCTGCTCGTGCTCGCTCGCTCTCTCAAGGTAAATAAACATAAAAAATAAATAATAAATAAATTTAAGTCTTTTTGAGATTTAGGGAGAAAAAAGGACCATACATATTTCACACAACCTATGTATATTTATAATATGCATATCTCTGAGTACATATGTATATCTAGATCGCAAGTGATATATTACGTCTAAAAATATATATAAATATAGCTAGATGGAGTATATGTCTTTCTGTGAGCTGTTTGTTTAGTGGTAGATAACAGATTGATACTGTGCTCTTCTCATATCTGTCCTGTTCCTGTCTGGAGTGGCAGGTAGGATCTGCTCAGCGATTCAAACTGTGAATATTTTAATTGATCAATCGTGACCTGTTAACCTCAGCAACTGAGCAGCTGCATAATGTGTTAGGTCATCATACCAATTATTAAGATTACATCATTGACCTGCCTTCCATTTTTTTGGAACATAGCGGGGAAAAACCCTAGATGTATGTCGGACTTCAAAATAAGTTGAAATGATGACTAAGAACAGTGATATCATCTATAATTTCATCACATCTAGTTGACTTAAGTAGTTAAGAGCCACTCAGTTTATACAATTACTTTTTTCTTTATTTTTAAAGTAAAGTACTAGCTTAAGAGCTGAATGAAGGGTTTTAGGGATATACAATTTTTCTTTTCTAAATTTGAAATACTTCTGCTGTGTTAGGGTGATCTACAGAGTGAATTTAATATAGTAATATGTGCATTAGCAGATATATACTTCTATGTACACTACATTAGTTCTAAGATATTTACCCGGTTTTTGTACTTTGAAAGGTTCATGTTTTAATTCATCATAAAAACATTCAAAATAAAAATCTCTGAAATTTGTATTATTTTTCATTTCCCTAAAATATGACAGATTTTGAAATAGATTGATTTTTAAAAAAGAAGTCTCTTTTTTAACATGCAGAGATGCACACATCCACCTTACTGCCCCTTGGGACAGAAAAAAATGTATTTCCTAGCTTGGCACGTCCATTGCTTCTCCTGAAGTAGATTGCCTGCACCCAGTGCTGCCAGAAGAGGTGCAGTGAGTAAGGAAGGGTGCCTATTGTTGAGTGCTCTGTAGCAAAAGAACTGGGGAAAAGAAAAAAAGGATTAAGTTTGACTGGTGTTGGCTCTGGCTTTTCTGCATTCCAAACCGTCTGAGGCACAGAGCGAGAGCAAAAGAGAGAGAGAGCAGGAACGCCAGCCAGTGCGAGCATGGGCGAGGACAGGATACAAGTGTTTTGAGTTTCTGACTGGCATGCCGGAAGGATCATGTTAGCAACACCCAGAAACTTCGCAGAATGCAGACCCCAGGTAAGAGCTCCTCGAGTCTGTCTGAGTCTGAAATTAAGTTTGGATATATTTAAAGGGAATGTGGAGATTTATTTTTATTACACAGATGCAGTGGCTGCTAACCTTTATGATTATTGGCTTTAAAGAAATAGGTGGGCTTTCATTCCTGTCAGTTCACAGGAATATTGTGTTGAGGCTCTCGGCATGCCAGTACAAAAATCAGCACAAGACAAGCCATTTGAGAAACTAAGATTAATTAAAAGGGCAACGATCATAGCAAAGTATTAACAATGCAGCATTTACTTGTTCTTTTAATAATTTGAAGTGGACTCTTATTCTGGATCTTACCCAGAATTCTTTATGAGATGTTAAGATGACTGGAAATGGATGCAACTCATTTCTCTCTGAGGAAGACAAAATATATTGACCATCAATAAGAACTTAACAGTCTTGCTTGAGTCTCAGAAGCACGTAAATAAATGTGTCATTCAGAAAGTTCAACAGGTTAGATCCGTACATAACAGTAGAGCATTCAAACGAGAACTTGGCTTGTTCTTTCTGTCCAGGGTAGACTTTTAATATCTTTTGCCAATAGATGACAAGTTAGAGTCTTCAACCAGTTAGCCCACTGAAAATTAAATCTGAAAGAGATTTTAGAGATCATCTATAGGCCAATCTCTACATTTTCAGTAAGAACATTGAGGTCTAGGGGATTTAGTGCTTGCTCAAGATCACAGATCTAGAAACAGAATTGAAATGAAAACCCCTATCTCCTGATTTTCAGTTTACTGTTGTTATCATGGTACCAGTTACAGTTAGGTTTTATATTTTATCTGTGCTGTATCTGTCGGCCTCAAGTGCCATAAATTACTGCATGAATAGACAAATGCATCATCATAAACCTAGATTAAAATCTTGTGGGAAGGAGATATTGGGGGCTGGATGTCATCAAATCAATGCTAATATCATGCTCTTGATCAAAAATATATAACAAAGTATCAGAAAAAAATGGCTTTCAGTTAAGGAAAATGGCTATGATTTACATGTTGTTATATACGCAGTTACATAGCTGTGGCATATTCTGAATATTTGTATATGAAATTGAAACTCTTTCAAATTGACTTCAGTATCTCTTAAAGACTTTAGGACTTAGCAATTTCCTGTATACTTTAAGTTAGTAAAGGTTGTATCTAATTTTTTTACTTGTATCTATTACTAGAGGCAAAAAATCGTTCCATGTTCACTGCCTTTCCTGTGTTTATTTTTTTAAATGTGAGACAACAGTTTTAAATTATCTAACAGTTTGGACCGATCGCTTTCTTATCCAAGGCCCAGCTCTGTTTCTCTCCATTTAAAAGGGTCCTCTGTTACTTCACTTCATGAATTGTGTGTTAGAGGATAACTTAAGTGGAGAATCTCGAGAGTCACCACAGACAGTGAACATCTGTCTTCATACATTTTCATTTAGTCTCTAAAAAAGGTTGCTGCCCTTTCCATTTTTGTGCAGACCATTGTGGGGTTGAGAGAGGCCACACTATCCTAGTGAGCTAAATAGTAGAGATAGCCGCTGTCAAAAGGATCTGTCATGGCTCTTAACAGCTCCTGGGAACAAGTTCGCTCCATTTGGCTGTAAGCACAGTGCAAGGATGTGGCCCTTTTGTGTTACAGCCTGACCTGCTCATTCCAGTTTTTGACTGGGCCTGTGTGGTGATTTACAAGTCTGTGTGGGATGAGCAGTAAGTTGTAAGGAATGGTTTCATTACCGCTCTCGGCTATCGGAAACCAAATTACAAAGTCCCACCCAGTGGGAAACAAGAGACGGTTTGTCTTAGTGCAGGATCCATTATTTAAGCACACTGTTTATAAGAGGACTTGATGACTGTGAACATGAGGACATAATGCTCTACCCAGTTAGCCGTGCCCGTGTGGTATTACACATGGCTGGGATTCGTCTCTGGTCTTTTATGCTTCGTGGAGTATGTGAAAGGGTTGCCATGATATGTGTGTGTATTGTGTGTATGTGTGTGTGTGTGTGTGTGTGTGTGTGTGTGTGTGTGTGTGTGTGTGTGTGTGAGAGAGAGAGAGAGAGAGAGACAGACAGACAGACAGACAGACAGATACTAAGATGGACATTTGGCCTGAGTATATTTCTCCATGTCAGAAACAGTCAGAGGTCATTAATCTAGTGCTGGTATTTTACTGACCTAACTTGAAAGAAACTATTTTATTAACCAAACTAACCATTCTAAAACTCACTACCATGCCTTAGAAAGAGAAAATATTAGAAAGAAACACATATTCCTTTTTCTCTGAATACAGCTGTAAGATTATGCATGTTTATACTTTCTGTGTTAAAGAAAAGCAGTCATAAGGTGCCCATTTTATGACTAAAGATAATATCTAAATGGAAGTCGAATGGGTGAAGTGAAATGAGTAGCATGAGAAAAGAAACTCTCATATGGATGTGAAATAATTCTCTTTGGACCAGTGTTTTCTTGAAGGCAGACTCATTTTCATTCTTCATGGTTTTTCCTTGATACTGATTTCTTTAAAATGTTTTTTTCGTGAAATATATATCTCTGTCTCCATAGAAATACAGTTCCTATACTAAATTCTCAAAGAGCCCTGTAACATAGCTATGACATTTGTCATAATTTGATTTACAAGATTGGCTCTGGGTGATTAAAACTTTTGTCTCTTTCAAAGGACTTGATCTTTCTCCTTTTTCACTATAGTTTCTTTCTACCTCTTAGGTATAATTTTGTGTTTTGTATCCCAGTTAAAACCTTAAGAATGAAATCTTTTCAGACAAAAGTGAAGGCAAAAGACAGACCAAGAGCAAGGGCTTGAGGCTGGACACGCAAAATGCTCTAAGTCGTCAAATTAATTCTCCACTCATAAAAGTTACCTGATAATTCACTCAAAACTCTGGGAATCCTTTTATGTATACAACATGGGTGGATTTCCCCTTCTGCCTCATTCTTGACCTTCACTAACCTCTGGAGAGAAAAAGTGTTACACTCTGGTTTTGTTCTTTCTTTTTCTCTTCTGTTCTTTTATGTTCTCGTGCTCTCTAGTCGTTGTTCCTGGTGGTTCTTGTTTTTAGTTCCCTGTATATCAGTTTTAATAAAGAAACAGGTGACTATTGTGAAATCAAGTTCACCAGATTCTTACACTTGAGTTACATAAACTTCCTTAAAATATGTAGTTCTTAGTGCAGAGAGGGAAACAAAATGGTTATGTTCTGTTGTTTACTAGTGAACCGTGATTAAAAAAATGAGTCATGACTCAGCAATATGACTTCTGTTATAGTTGTCTTTTTCTTCTTCTTCTTCTTCTTCTTCTTCTTCTTCTTTATTTTATTTATTTATTTTTTTGTGTGTGCTCATTGGGATTCAGTCTACCAGATTCCACATTTAATTATGGGTATGATCTCAGCTTGTGTTTGGAAGCCTTAAGCATTGCCAGTGATAATACTTTCTTTGTACATACTTGACAAGTAGGAGAGAGATTTACTGAATCAGTCATTAAAATTCAGATGAAGGTCTTTATCTTTTCTAGTGTCCTTCTTGTGCCTACTCAGACTTTACCATTCAGTTGAATTAGGAGTACTATGAAGTTAAACACTGGAGAGAGAGCCAGTGAGTTCTTATCAATAATTTGACTCTGTAGAGAGTCTGTATTTCCGTCATTCTCAGGTTTACGGTATTTTAGGAATAAATGAATTGCTGAAGCAGCAACTTGAAAAGTTATTTTAAGTTACAGCAGTCCTGTTCTTTGAAGAAGAAACTACCTGGTCCTGCTTGCTCTTTCTTGACAGGATTTCTAAAGTAAGCAACTTAAGATGCCAGGATCAGGCAAGGGTCATTCAGGATCAGGTGTCACGCAGTCAACCTGTTGGACGAGTTGCTAACTCTGATGTCTTGCATCTAATTCCAAAGACTATGGAGTACCTTTGAAAGATTTTAACAGCACTGTTACATAGTTAACTATTCATGGATACTACCTTTAGTTAATATGAAGAGGAGAAAAACTGGATATTCTTCTGCTCTTTAATATTCTGGTTTGTAACTTTTTTGTTAAATTATACTCCAAACAGGCCATGTGTAGTTGATTTGATTTCTTGTCTTTTGAGTCACGTAGGAGAAGGTAAGGTGTTTGCGTCTCTTCTTCAATAACTCCTTTTGCCAGAATATAAAATAATTTATTTTCTGCCCCCCCCTTTAAAGAATGATGTGTCAAAGTGAGTGCAAGAAGAGCCCCCCCAAAACAAACAAACAAACAAAATTAGCCAGTGTGAATATATAGAAAGAAATGGGTTTGCTTAGTCAAAGAACAGGACAAAATGTAATAAGTCTGTTAACAGGGAATGATAATCATCTTTTGTGTAGCAAGAGTTCGTTGTAAAGAGCTCATTTCTAAGAGTTTGCTCTATATGGTTATATAATATTTGTTACTGGCATTTTCTCAAAGTATGGGAAATAATCACTCAAAGAAAAGGTAATAGGTTATTTAATTGCTTTCTGCATGTGGTTAGAGGAACAGCATCACATAGTATTTGGTCTGATTTTTGTGAGTCTCCATTACACAGCTGAAATTTAAGAAGATTTTTAATGAATTGAAGTCTATTTTATCTTCTATATAATTTGCTTACATACATCATGAGATTTTCCTTGAAGCATTTTGCCTCCACTTAAAGTTCAGGGAACCATCACAGTGGTTTGCCAGTATTATCATTTTGATCATAAGTATTTGCATAGTAGCTACAATTGCTAAAATTTTGAAACAGGTTTTTAGTAATTTTAGTTTTATTCATTTCCTTCCCTTATAAACGCAGCACTCAGTATTTATACTTGACTGATGATCAGCTTTTAAAGGTAAATTTTTTTAAAAGTTGTTTGTTTTCAGTTGAACATGGTGTCAACCATTATTACTAACAAAACCAAAAACGTGGTGTAAAGAAGAAATCCTAGGAGTTACTGCTGTCATTACAGGAATGACAACCCGTCTCTCTTGGAAACATTTTTTAGCTTATACAAAACCAACATATACTATGCAGAGGGAATTTATTGTAATGAAAAAGGCAGAAGTCTAGTGGAACTAGATTTATTTGTCCCCTGTGCCTCAGTAGAACTGTTTTGGTCAACCCTTGATGATATTACTTGATTTCAAGGTTGTTTTTGGTGGGGCAGAGAGGCAGGGTGCGCTTTTGTTTTGTTTTTAAATAGGAAGGTATTTAAAAACCAGAAACCAGGCTTTTGTCTCGTCCTTTAAAAAGAAAATCCAACTAATTATTTACCAGGTTTTTTTTCGGAAACATATGTTCCTGTGAGCAAACTGTAAAATGTATTTGACAATGAAATTTTAATTAACAAGAAATAGTGAGCTTCAAGGGTATGACTATTTCATTACTACAAAAGTACAATAATTTATGACGGCGTCCCACTAGGTTTCTCCCAGTGTCAGAAATTATAAACCCATTTTCATTCTGCTGGTTCTTGAATTAAATATTTAAAGACGGACTTTTTATTTCTTTTTCCCTTGTCAAACCCACATTAAAGGAGAATGGAAGCTGTTGTAAGGCTCTTCAGGTTTAGTCCAGATGTTGCTTATGTTATGTTTTTCTCTGACAGTCTGAAACGAGAAATTTTATTATTTTATTTCAGTATAGTTGACACACAATATTACATTAGTTTCGGGTGTACAACATAGCGATGAACCTTCTCTGTGTTGTGCTATGCCTACCACAAGTGTAACTACCGTCTGTCCTGACATCACTATTACAATATCATTGACTATATTCCCTATGCTGTGCCCGTTATTCCTGTGGCTTACTCATTCCATAATTGGCGGCCTCCTTCTCCCACTGTCCTTTGCCCATTTCATCCTCCCTTCTCCCCTCCGCTCTGGCAACCGTGGGTTTGCTCTCTGTATTTATAGGTCTGATTTTGCTTTTCATTTGTTTATTCATTTATTTTGTTTGAAAAGAGAAATCTAAAAATTTTATTACCCACTCATTATATATAACAAACTCCTACACATCAATGAGAAAAAGGCAAGACTTGAACGCCAGTTTTGCAGAAGAAGTGATCCAGATGGCCATTCCATATACGAAAAGGTGCTCAGTTTTATTAGTTCTCAGGGAAATGCACATTTAAACCAAAATGGAATGTCAAGTGTCTAAAATGAGAAAAATAGAAAATACCAAATGTTGATGAGACTCCAGAACAAAAGGAATTTTTATACTGCCGATGGAAATATAAATGTACACAACTACTTTGGAGCACTAGACGACAATATCTAGTAAAGCTAAACAATGCTCCATGATTCAGCAATTCCACTCTTATTTATGTGCCAATAGAATGCATAAATAGGGTCACCAAAAAAACCTGCACAAAAATGTTCACAACAGCACCATTCATAACAACTAAAAATCAGAAACTACCCAAATGTTCATCAGCAATGGAATGGATAGAATGGTTTGCTTACACAATGGAATTCTATACAGCGTTGACAAAGAACAAGCTACTGCTTCATGCAGCAGAGTAAATCTCACAAATGTATGCTGAGCATAAAAAGTTAGTCTCAAGTATATATACACAGTGTGATACTTACATACGGTCCACATGTATCTGAGGTGATGGAAATCAGCATAGTGATTATCTGTATGGGGTAATGGCCGAAAAGGGTGCATAAAGGAGGTGTCTTGTTGCTGGCAGTGTTCTGCTTTGTCTTGTTTTGTTTAATCCCACTGCTGCTTATTGGGATGAGTTCCATTTGAGAAAATTTATTGACCTGTATACTCATTATTTTTATACTTTTCTGAGCGTATCATATACATCAGTAAAGGATTTGAGAAAAGACATTTCTATAATTCCTTCATTTTGATTTTAAAAAATCCAAAAAACAAAACAAAAAACTTTGAGCAAACTTGTAAGATGTTGGTGTGATATTCTTTGAAAGTCTCTTTTGTTTATGTAGGAGATGAGTAATGATGCCATATTTATTTTCATATTGAAAGTCGTCTAGTTGGTGTGTGCATCCAAGGACTTTACATTTTGGGTCATTTAAAGGGTTCTATGGGGAGGGCATCTGAGAGACCAGGCTTGCATGTGCATCTTCAAAATAAAATTGCACTATGCAACTGTGCGGACAGCTCGGAGCCCAGAGCCCGATTCAGATTCTGTGCCTCCCTCTCTCCTGCCCCTCCTCCATTCATACTCTGGCTGTCTCTCAGAAATGAATAAACATTAAAACAAAAAATTTTAAAAAATTGCACTATGCAAATCATAGGCTTTTGGCAAGCTCTGAGCATACCATATAAAATACTAATTTTCATGTGTAATACCTCAATTATAAAAGTATTTTATAATAAGGGGGAAGATGGTAGACGGGAGGATCTTGAGCTCACTTCCTCCCATGGAGACTCCAAGGATTCCACTACATACAATGCAGCTCACTCTGAAAATGACCTGAGGACTAGCCGAATAGCTCGTCCACAGCTTCAGAATAAAGAAGAGCCACGTTGGGAATGGGAGGAGGGGCAGAGACACAGTCAGGAAGCAAACCCCTGGCATGATGACCCATAAGTTGGAGGAATACCACAGGCAGGAGTGTCCTCCCTGAGAACCGAGGGGATAAAAGCCCATATTGGGCACCCCAACTCTGGGAATCTGCAGGAAAATGAGCTCACACAATATTTGCCTTTGAAAATTAGTGGAGTTTAACTCCAGAACACTTAGCTCTAAGAAACTTGAGACTCCACTCTTAAAGGGCCAGCACATTACATTGCTTGGTTCAAGACCCAGCACAGAGGTAGCAGTTGGAAAAGCACCTGGGTTCAACATGAAGATTTATTGACTAATTTTAGTGCAAGTGTTGAAGGGTAAAGGATCTCTAGGAACTTGCCCCAGGAATAGAAATGCTGGTGGGCACCATTTTTCTCACCCTTTTTTAGCCTCGCCAGCTGGATGCTGGCAGGAGTCAGTTCTGTCCCAGGGTCTTCACCTACTTTGCCAGCACAACTCACCCCACTCTGGCATTTCCCTGTGGACCTGCCCCACCCAGCCTGCCTGCAATGTGCCTAACCCTCCTACACCCAGCAGGCAGCCTCAGTTGGGCCTGGTGTTCCTCCAAAGTGACTACCTCCCCACCACACAGCAGGCAGCCGCAGCCAGAACTGATGCTTCTCTAACACTGCTCCTTCCCAGTGGGGGGTGGGGACCAACTCCACCCATCAACACACCAGCTGTACCAGGGGCTAGCCCTGCACCCCAGCACACCCATAGCTGTCATGGTCCAGTCACAAGAGGGCTTCTGCAGCCCATACAAGGGACACCCTCAGAATGTGTCGCTCTGATGATTAAGGGGCAGGATGCCTTCTACCTAAGGCCGCTAGTATTAAGACCAGTAGACATAGCTGATCTGCCTAATACATAGAAATAAATACAGAGAATCAGATAAAATAAAGAGAGGAATATGTTCTAAAGGAAGAAAGAAGACAAAACCTCAGAAAAATAATCAAAATTGAGGTAAGCAATTTGTCGGATAAGGGGTTCAAAGTAATGCTCATAAAGATTCTTACTGAAATTGAGAGAGGAAAGGATGAACTCAGTGAGAAGTTCATCAAAGAGAGAAAATACTCTCAGAGCTGAAGAATAAAATAACTGAAATGAAAAACAGACTTGAGAGAATCAGCAGTCTGGAAGATAGGATAGTGGAGATGACCCAAATTAAACAACAATAAGAAAGAATTTTTAAAAATGAGGATAGGTGGGGCGCCTCGGTGGCTCAGTCAGTTAAGCATCCGACTCCGGCTCAGGTCACGATCTTATGGTTTGTGAGTTTGAGCCCCGCGTTAGGATTCACGCTGGTGATGTGGAGCCTGCTTGGGATCTCTCTCTCTCTCTCTCTCTCTCTCTCCCTCTCTCTCTCTCCCTCTCTCTCTCTCTTTCATAAATAAATAAACAAACTTAAAAAAAAATGAGGATTAGGTTAAAGGATTATCTCCTCTTGGAGATAGCATCAAGCACGCTGACATTTGCTTTATAGGGTTCTCAGAAGTAGAAAAGAGAGAGAAAATGGGGCAGAAAACCTATTTGAAGAAATAATAGCTGAAAACTTCCCTAACCTGGGGAAGGAAAGAGGAATCCAGGTCCAGGAAGCACAGAGATCCCCAAACAAGATGAACCTAAGGAGGTTCAAGCCAATACAAATAATGATGAAAATGTCCAAAATTAAAGAGAGAATCTTAAGAGCAGCAAGATAAAAGCAAATAGTTTTGTACAAAAGAATCTTAAAAACAGCAAGAGGAAAGCAAATAGTTACGTACAAGCCCATAAGGCTATCACTTGATTTTTTCAACAGAAACTCTGTGGGCCAAAAGGAAGTGGCATGATATATACAGAGTGCTGAAAAGAAGAAACTTACAACTGAAAATATGCTACCCAGCAAGGTTATTATTCAGAATTGAAGGACAAATAGTTTCTCAGACAAACAAAAGTTAAAGGAGTTCATCACCACTAAACTTGCCTTACAAGAAATGTGAAAATGACTTTAAGCAAAAAGGAAAGACCCCTAACCAAGAAGGGACAAAATTTCACTGGTAAAAGCAAATCTATAGAAAAGGTAGTAAGTAGATCAGACTTTTAAGCTAATATGAAGGTTAAAAGACAAAAGCACTAAAATCAGTGGTATCTGTTAAAATTAGTTAAGGGAAACATGAAATAAAAAGATGTATAATGTGACATGCATAAAATGTGGAGGGGAGGAGTAAAAATGTGCTTTTAGAATATGTTTGAACTTAAGCAACCATCAACTTAACATAGACTGCTGGATATATACATACGATGTTGTGTATGAACCTCATGGTAACCACAAATCAAAAACCATAATAAATACACACAAAATAAAAAGGAATCCAAACATAATAGTAAAGAAAGTCATCAAATCACAAGGGAAGCAAGCAAGAGAAGAAGGTAAGAACTGAGAAGAACTACAAAAACAACCAGAAAACAATGGACAAAATGGCACTAAGTACAGACCTATCGATAATTCCTTTAAGTACAAATGGACCAAATGTTCCAATCAAAAGACACAGGGCAGCTGAATGGATTTAAAAAACCAAGACCCATCTATATGCTGCCTACAAGACACCACTTCAAATCTAATGACACTTATAGACTGCAAGTGAAGGGATGGAAAAACGATGTTTCATGGAAATAGAAGGAGTACGTATATATGTCACATCTTCTTTATACATTCATCTATGAATGGACACTTAGATGGCTTCCATATCTTGGCTATTGTAAGTAATAGCTGCCGCTGCTTGTAAAAAATTTAAACCGAGCCCAGGTGTAAAAGTTCTTCCTTCCCCTATACTCCAGGAATTCTGTTATTTTCTGCACATGTAACCACAATTAACAATTAAAATTTATACTTCCAGATTCTATTTTTTCTGTGTTTTATTTTCTACAGAATCAAACAATACATATTGTAGTTCCACTTGCATTTTTCACTTTAGAATATACTGTAGGCTGTTTCTAGTAATAGTGGGCAAGGGTTTCTGAATAATCCACTGAAAACAACCAAGTGGGACAAACATATATATTTTAAGCTGTCTTCCTTAAAAACTTCAGAAAGGTGCTTCTAAATAACCCACAGATCAACAAAGAAATTGTAATGGAAGTTATAAAATATTTTCAACTGAATGATGATGAAATATTACATATCAAAACTAGTATGATTTAACTACAATAGAACTTGAAGTTAGAAAAATAACACCATAATAAAGAAAATAAAAGGAAGGAAAAAAGGATAAAAAGTAGGAATTAAATCAGACATGCAGCAGGAAAGGGCTCCTGGGTGGCTTTGGTTCAGGTCATGATCTCATGGTTCATGGGTTCAAGCCCCATGTCAGGCTCTAAGCTGTCAGCACAGAGCCTGGAGCCTGCTTCAGATTGTGTGTCTCCCTCTGTCTCCACCCCTCCCCCGTGCACAGTCTGTCTCTCTCTGTCTCTCAAAAATTAATAAACATTAAAAAAAATTAAAAAGAAAACATGCAGTAGAAAAAAATCAACAAAGAGCGAGTTAATTGAAAAGACCTAAAATTGACAAATCTGGCAAAACTGATCATGAAAAATATAATTATTATCAGGAAGGGAAAAGAGTACATTGCTCTTGATCTTATATACAATAAAAGGATTTATAAGATATTATGAACACCTTTATAAAAATGAATTTTAATATCAGTTGAAATAGTAAAACTTGCAGGAAAATACAACTCACTGAAACTGACACAAGAAGTAATAGACTATCTGAATACTCCATAACTATTACAGAAATTGAATCTGTAATCAAGATCTTCTCCACAAAAAAAATCTAAGCCTAGAAGACTTTGCTTAAGTATTCTAGCAAACATTTAAGAAAGATATCATTTCAAAGTACACGATTTTTTCTAAAAAGAAGAGAGACCATATGCATCATCTAATTTTATAAGGCTAGCATCACTTTTATACCACCTAGCAACAACATTACATAAAAGGGCAGTTATAGGGTAGTCTTATTCATTAGCATAGACGCCAAAATCCTAAACAAAATATTGGCAAGTGGAATCATACTTTATGACAAATTTGGGTTTATAATACCAATGCAAATTTCATTTAATATTTAAAAATGATATAATTCACTATTAACAGACTGAAGGAGAAAAACCTTTAAATCATCTCAATTGGTGCAAAAACCACATTTGATAAAATTTAACAACCATTCATATGAACTCTTAGCAAAACAGGAATAGAAAAGAACGTCCTTATTTTAATAAAGGATATCTACAAAACCAGTTAGCAAACATCATACTTAGTGGTTAAAAGCCTTTCAGATGAAGATCAAGGCCAGGAGGTCCACTCTTACCACTGCTATTTCACATTTACTGGAGGTCCCAGTTAGTACAGTAGGGCAAGAAAATATATAAGGATGGGGAAGACACAAAATATTTATAATTTGCTGATGATGTGTTTAGGAAAACAAACAAAAATACTGAGTTTAGCAAGATTGCTAGATACAAAATCCATAAACAAAAAGCAATTGTATCTCTATATACAAACAACAAACTGAAAGTGAATTTTTTTTTTAAAAAAGGTACTGTTTACGGTGACATAAAATATCATTACTTAGAAGTATATTTAACAAAAGATGTGCAAAATATCTAAAAATCCAAGTGTAAAACTTTATTTAAAAAATTATGGAACTATCAGGGCGCCTGGGTGGCTCAGTCGGTTAAGCGTCCGACTTCGGCTCAGGTCATGATCTCATGGTCCGTGAGTTCGAGCCCTGCGTCGGGCTCTGTGCTGACAGCTCAGAGCCTGGAGCCTGCTTCGGATTCTGTGTCTCCCTCTCTCTCTGACCCTCCCCTGTTCATGCTCTGTCTCTCTCTGTCTCAAAAATAAATAAACATTAAAAAAATTTTAAAAAAAAATTATAGAACTATCAAGGTTTCTGGAATCAGAATACTAGGTTGTAGGATATTAATTTTCTGCCATATTCCTTTAGTCATTCAATGAAGTCCTGGTAAAAATTTCACAAGAGGTTTTAGTTTTGCAAATGGATTGTAAAGTTTATATGGCTCTGCAAAGGCCCAAAGATAACCAAAAGCTTTAAAAGAAATAAAGCTGGGAGGACTTGCTCTGTCATTTCTCCAGACTTTTAAAAAGCTATAGCAAGAGCAATTGAGACAAAGTGGGATTGGTGTTAGAAATGGACCAATAGAAGAGAATAAAGAGTTCAGAAACAGATCTATGCATATATGTAAATTTTATTTCTGATAAAATTAGAACTGCAGAGTGGTGGGGAAATTAGGGTCTTTTCAGTAAATGGTACTGGATGAACTGGATGTCTCTATGGAAAAAGAAATGAAAGTAGATTCCATCTTTACATCTTACACAAAACTAAATCCATGTAGATTGTAGACCTAAATATAAAAGACAAAATAACACTTAAATGTATCATAACATATTTATAGTTTTAGAATAGAGAAATAATTTTTAAGTCAGAAAAAACACTAACTATAAAGAAGAAAAAAGTAGGGGCACCTGGGTGGCTCAGTCAGTTCAGTGTCTGACTTCAGCTCAGGTCATGATCCCATGGTTTGTGGGTTCAAGCCCCGCATTGGGCTCTGTGCTGATGGCTCAGACCCTGGAGCCTGCTTCCGATTCTGTGTCTTCCTCTCTCTCTCTCTCTCTGTCCCTCCCCTGCTTGCACTCTGTCTCTCTTTCTCAAAAGTAAATGAACATTTAAAAATTAAAAAAAACAAGTGTTAAATGTTACTATATTAAGGACTTAAGTTCATCAGGAGACACTGCTGAGAAAGCAAAAAGTCAAGCTACATGAACCAGCAAAGAAATTGATTGTAACAAAATAAATCAAGCCCTCTTACAAATTAATAAGAAAGACCAAGCCCAATAGAAAAACGGGCAAAAGACTTGATTAGGCACTTCACAAAAAAAGATGACCAAATGATCATATACATGGGAAGAGGTGCTCAGCCTGATTAATAATCAAGGGAACTCAAGTTAAAACTATGACAGAATACCCACCATGTGACTTCTGGGTTGGCTGAAATTTAAAGCCTGATAAAACCAAAGGTGTCAAAGATCTAGAACAATGGGAACTCTTACGTTGCTAGTGGGAGTGAAAATTTATACAGTTTCTTTAGAAAACAATTTGGCATTATCTGTAAAACTGAAAACAGTGCTAACCCAACAAAAATACATGCTTATGTACATGGTGATGCATATACAAGACGAAGCAAACATCTGTAATAGCCTCAAACTGGATACAACCTGGAAACAAAATCAGTAAATCTTTTTTAAGATAGTCATGCAATGGAATACAGTAATTAAAATGAAGAAACTATAGAGACACACAATGATACTAACAAGTCTTGAAAATACAGAGTAAAAGAAACCAAACCCCAAAATATGCCTGTTGTTTTATACCATTTATGTAAAATTGAAGAAAAGAGGAAGACAAAACTATGTATTGAGGGATGCACATTTGAGTTTTAAAACTGTAAATAGAGGGGCGCCTGGGTGGCTCAATCGGTTGGGCATCCAACTTCGGCTCAGGTCATGAACTCACTTTTGTGGGTTTGAGCCCTGCATTGGGCTCTGTGCTGACAGCTCAGAACCTGGAGCCTGCTTTGGAGTCTATGTCTGCCTCTCTCTCTCTGTTCTTCCCCTGCTCATGCTCGCTCTCTCTCTCTCTCTCTCTCTCTCTCTCTCTCAAAAATAAATAAATATTTAAAAAAACTGTAAATAGAAGCAAATAATATTTACCATAGAAGTCAGAGTTGTCATTATCTGTAGGGGGAGGGGGTTGGGATCAGTATAGGATATTTGAGATCTATAGGGTATTACAAGTTGCTAGCAATGTTCTAATTCTTGCTTTGGTGGCATTATAATTCATTAAACTTCTTATGTTTATGCTGTTTTCTGTAGGACATTATATTTTAAATGAAAAGAATATGATGAAAACATTTCATTTCATTACATTTATACCTAGATTTTTCAAGGCTGCATATTATTTCATTGTAGACTTATCTGTTTCCCTCCTTATGAACACTCAGTGTTTTTAGTTTTTGCCATTACCAACTTTGTGTTAAACATCTTTATATATATATACACACGCACACACATGTGTGTATATATATAGATATCTATATCTATACACATATCTGTGTTTATTATTTGTACTGATATTTCTGTAGAATTGGTTCTTAGAAAAAGAATCAAAGGTAGCTTGCATTTCATATTTTGATAGATGCTGTTAAATAGCCTTACAAATTTATTCAGGATGTCTTTTTTTTTTTTTTTTTTTTTTGCTATTTGAAGGTTTTAATTTTTATGATTTTCAGTCTACTTCTCTTTCCCACTGTAACTTCTGGCTTTTGTGAGATGCTTAAAAAGGCATTTCTCAATTTAAGATTAGGTTCTTTATCTGGAATTTATTTCTGGTTTTGTGAAATGAGATTTTTTTTCAGAACTCATAGTCATCTCAACACCTTGTACTGAATGGTCTGTTCTTTCCACACTGATTTGAAAGGTATTCTTTATTACCAGCTAAATACCTATGTGGCTTTCTCTGGGCTATTTTTGCGGTCCACAGATCTACTGTTTTATTCCTGCATCAGTGTCATGATGTTTTAGTGACTGTAGGTTTTCCTGTGCTTCTCTTATGGATATGGCAAATTCCCTCTAATTAGTTCTTCCTTTCAAAATGTGTGTGTGTGGATTACTTGGGGGAGAATTAACCTTCATATACATTTCTAAGTTCTAGTTGTTTTTAACTTTATATAAAAGGGAAAATTTTTAATATATTCTTTTTGGACTTATTTTTTCATTTAAATATTGTATTACTAATATCTTTCCATGGTGTTGCTATAGTTCATTTATTTGAGTACTGCATGATTTTTACATTGTTTGAATATTCCAAACAAATTTAGAGTTAAAGTAAAGCTTCATATTGGGGCTCAGCCTATCACTGAAGTGTATTTGGTTTGTTAAACAGAATTTTACTATTGGTATCAGTGCCACTGTTAACATTCCTGTACTTTCTTTTATCCATTTGCAGGAGTTCCTCTTTGCTGTATTTCCAGGAGTAGAATTTCTGGGTCTTAGGGTGTCCTAAATGGTCAATTTTAGCAAATAATGCCAAACTGTTTTACCACGAACAATTTATGTGAAACCTTGAGGAATCCACATTCTGCTTGATATTTGGTATTGTCAGAATTTTAAATTTTTGTCGTGTAGTGAAAACCATTGATTTGCTTAATCTGATTACTAGCAATACTGAGCAATTTTTTTTTTGTAAGTCTGTGGCTATGCTTTTGTGAAATTATTTTTATCTCTTGCCCATTTTTCCATTGAATTGTTGTGCTCTTTCTATAAATTATATAGGAGTTCTTTATATGGTCCTTTTTTTGGATCATAAAAATGTTTATTTAAAAAGTTTCCTGATATAAAAGAGAAACATAAACACCAAATGATCTAATCAATGCAAGGTCTCCCAATTAATGGGTGATCTTGGCCAAAAACATAAGGCTTCATGATTTTAAGGCTTCTTCTCACTGCATTGTTCATAGGTTCTTGATAGTAGCCCTTTAACAGTTGTATTATGACTATTTCTCAATTATTTTTACATTTAAAATAGTTACTTTTTGGTAATCTCTATGCCCAACTTGGGGCTTGAACTCATGGTCCTGAGATCAAGAGTCGCATGGTCTTCCAATTTAGCCAGCCAGGCACCCCTACATTCTCAATTCATAACTAGTCTTTTCACTTTCTTTTTTTAAGGTCATTAGATGAACAAAAGTTTATAATTTTATAGGGCACCTGGGTGGCTCAGTCAGTTAAGCATCCAACTTTAGCTCAGGTCATGATCTCATGGTTCATGAGTTCGAGCCCCGTGTCGGCCTCTGTGCTGACAACTCAAGAGCCTGGAGCCTGCTTCAGATTCTGTGTCTCCCTCTCTCTCTGCCCCTCCTCTCTCTAAAAATGAATAAACATTAAAATTTTTTGAATATATATTAATAACTTTATATAGATAAACCCACCAATATTTATTTTATAGCCAATATTTTTTGTTTTTTATTTACAAAATCATTTCCCACCCCACAGTCTCAAGATATTTTTTATTAGAAGTTTAGAATTTTTGCTCTTGACATTCAAGTCCTTAATCTACCAGAAGTTGATCTTCATACTTTTATACTTTTTTCATACTGATAACCTTTTCTTGCTATATTTATTGAACAACCTTTTTCCCTCCACCATGGTCTAACAGCACCCTATCATGTATAAAGCTTTATATTTTTTCTGTATTCATCTTAAATTTTTCTTATTAAGCTTATAGTTTCATAGTTTATAGCTTTTATTGTTTTTTTAATGGATCTTTTTCTCATTAATTTTTCCAATTGGTAATTAGAAAAACTCAGTTTCTGTACATTCATCTTTGTTTTAATTATCTTACTAAATCCTTTTATTGTTTTTCAATTGATTCTCTTGTCCCCTGCTGCCATCCTCACTTAGGAATACATCTTCTTTTCTGCAAGAATTTATCGTTAATTTTTTTTCTTGCAGATATCTATATCCCTTCTTTCAGATGTTCCTATTGCTTGTCTTGTCTAACCACATTGACTAGGACCTCCTACCAGTAACATATAGCAGACCCTGACTAAATGCACCACTGCTGAAACGTAAGAATGCATTAAAGGATAGCAAGATAGTGACTTATCACCACAGATTTTGTACCATACCTGAAAGATGATGTCTTTAGGTGAACTGTGAATGACTCTTATAAATGACAGTAGGATTTTGATAAACCTTTGACAACCTGGCTGCTGTTGAAGTAACTTCTCTCTGTCTTATGGCAGTCTCTGCCGCCCCGGGCCTCCCCAGATCTTACCAGCATATGGGACCTTAATGAAGGAGAGAAAACAAGAAAAGAGAGATTTGTGTTTGTGATTTGGTGTTGCTTTTCTTAAAGATAGCCCCACAAATGGAACAACCTTCAGGCCCCACAGCCCCTGAGTCTGCCTCTGAGCATAAGCCTAGAGGAGGTGAAGGGGGGTGGTTTTGTTTTCCCAAGTCTTTGCCCCCCACTGTGTTATCACTGCTAGAAAGCTGATCTCTAATGATACCATGGGGAGCCAATGGTTATTTTTGGTTACTTTCGGTAATGAAACAGTCCATTGAGTCCACTTCAATTTAAAATTCTATCTCCTGTCTGAATTAACTCCCCTACCACCCACCACCTACCACCACCGGAGCTTGGAGTGGGAGATGCCCAGCTGATTCTTTCACTCCTCTCACCTCCCCCCTCCCTTTTCTAATTCTAATTTCTGTGGTGTTGGAGCTGGGAAGGGGGGGACTGGGGAAAAGGGACACAAGTTTTTACTTAGTTGGACATATCATCACAGGGCTCCAGGCTGCCCCTCGGCTGTATCTTGGTCAGCGTATTTGCTAGGGTTGCTGTACAAAGTACTAAACGAGGTGGCTTAAACACCAGAAATGTTTTGCCTCACACTTCCGGAGACTGGACGTCCAAGATCCAGGTATCCACAGTGTGGCTTCCTTCTGACGGCTGTGAGAGAGAATCTTTTCCAGGTCTCTCGCATAGTTTCTGGTGATTACTTGGCCATCTTTGACCTTCCTTGGCTCGTGGAAGCGTCACCCTGATCTGTGCCATCATCTTCACATGCTGTCCTCCCTGTATGAGTGCTTCTGTGTTCAAACTTCTTGATTTTATAAGGATACCACTAATACTAGATTAGGATCCACTCTAATGACCTCTTCTTAACCAATCACAACTGCAATGCCCTATGTCCAAATAATGTCACATTCTAAGGTCCTGGGGATAAGGAGTTCTGCATATGAATTTTGGGGAGACACAATTCACCCCATCATTCTCTTTCTCCTCTCCCTTGCCTTTCTCTAGTTAATACATTGCTTCGGCTTTCTAACCTGGAGTGAATTGCTAGCCAGACACCCCCAGTCTTTATCAGTGGTTCTTTGGTGTTTCTTTTTTAGGATGTGGGAGAAAGATAGGTAGGAAATGCATTCCTTTCTAGAATAGCACATTTTGGAAGGTAATCTTTGAATTCTTCCCCTGCCTGTAAAGACTGAGAAACTGACGTGGTAGAGAGAGGCTTCTCCTAGTAAGCCCTGAGGAAGAATCTGGCTCCTGTTGTCTTCCACTTTTTTTTGAAATCGGGGATACTTAATCCACTTTGAGTTTATTTAAAATTTAGGGGCAATAAGAAATACCTTGCTCAACATTCTTTTTGGAAGAAAGGGAGGGGAAGAATCATGCCAGTCTGTACACAAATCTACTATAGTGAATAGATTGTCCAGACAATTATAACATAGAATTCCTTCAAGTAATAAAGTATTCCTTTACCCTTCCAAATTGTACCTACACTTTTTTCTTTTAATGACTCTTGACTAGGGATCAGTTTAGTTTAAATGAGAAAGACTCTAAGGTTCCTTCATCTCCTTAAATCTGGAGAGATGTTCAAATCTGACAATAGTTGGTGGGGCTGAGGGCATCTCTCAGTAAATATAGCATTTTTAACTGGCTTGTCAATAAAGAGGTATCCAGAAAACAAGCCCAGTATGCTTAAATGCGTCACTGAATGTGACTTAAACAGTGGACTGCCTATCTTGCTTCTGTAAAAGTGTTAAATTGATACGGACTACAGATGGCAAATGTGTTTCAATTTGTATGCTGACTCTGATTAACTCAATAGTAACTGACAGAGTACTGTGTTTAGAAGAATTCTTAAGGCCATACTTCAGTTCTGAAGGCAGGATGCTGTCATCATTCCAGGATATCTGCGAAGGCCACTGAAGTGTGCCCCATATTTATTATCTCTCCAAACTGGGTGCATCCCAGCATAATGCAGAAGGCAGTCCATTGGGGGTGAGAAGAAAACGCGAGCTTTTTTTTATTCCTTTATTTTTTTATCCAAAATAAAAAAAAATACACTTCACTAACATTTACTACATAGTTGTAGTACATGTATTACCCACATATATAACTTATAAATAAATGTACGTGTACTAGATGTGTGAGGTTACATTTTTTATTGATAAGGGTAAACTATCAGAGAAGTATAGACTGCAAGCTTCTTGAGAACAAGCTGTTTTCTGATTCATCTTTATATTACACAAATTTTGTGTGTTCCACTTTTGTGTGAATAAAGTTTCCAGGTAGATAGATAATATTATAGAAGTTCTGTCATTTAAACTCATTTAAAATCAATTGGAGCACGTTTTATGTATCTATTGATTCAACTGTTTTGTTCCAATTTATTATTATGCTAAAGCCCAATTTGTAGCATACTCAAATGCTAACAAAAAAGAAATTAAAATGTTGAGGGTAGTGTTTGTTTTTTCAGTGAGGGATGTTTTCTGGGCAGATTTATGTATGGTGTTTTAGCAATCTAGGTGAGAATAAATGTACTGAAAATTCTTGATAGTTAGGATTTTTAATGTAAAAAAATAGGTGTGGGAGCACCTGGGTGATTCAGTTGGTTAAGTGTGCAACTCTTGGTTTTGCTCAGGTCATGATTTCATGGTTCATGGGTTCCCACATGTCCAGCTCTGTGCTGATGATGCACAGCCTGCTTAGGATTCTCTCTCTTCCTCTCTTGGTTCCTCCCCAACTCATGCACGTGTGCGCTCTCTCTCTTTTTCTCTCTCTCTCTTTCAAAATAAACAAACTTAAAAAAAAAATACAAGTGAAGCCATTTGATATTTTTCTTTTGAGTTGCCAAAGTATTTTTGTAGTAACATACACATTCTCCATAATTATTAGTGTGTGTTAATGTCTACTGGCCACTGCATGTCCAAAGTTAAATTTTATCTTAAAACCACCAAGCTTTGTATTTTCTTCTCTAAACGTGTTACATTCTCTGACTTTAAAGACATTACTTAAAATGATGGATAAAAATTGACTTGGTTTGGGGAGCCTGAGTGGCTCATTCAGTTAAACAACCGACTTCGGCTCAGGTCATGATCTCACAGTTCGTGAGTTCGAGCCCCACATTGGGCTCTGTGCTGACAGCTCAGAGCCTGGAGCCTGCTTCAGATTCTGTCTCCCTCTCTCTCTCCCCCTCCCCCCATTCATGCTCTGTCTCTCAAAAATAAATAAAGTGTTTAAAAATTTTTTTTAAAATTGACATGGTTTCTCCATTGTAAAATCAGCAATAGCAAATTTGTCAAGCACAGCATTAAACAGCCTCATTAAAATGCCTGTTGGGTCAAATAACCATGTCAGATATCCTGAGCGGGCATGGGAAAATATTTTCATTTATTCATTCGTTTAACAAATAATGAGCCCTTACTGTGTGCCAAGCATTGCACTAATGTTCAGCGAAATCCTTTTGTTAGGAGATATTTGTAAAACACAATCAGGCCATCAGAATCTTTCATTGGTGGAAAGGAATGAAAGAAATTCAAGCTGATCTTTTCATACCTTCACTTTAAAGACTGGGGTGGGAGGGGGGGCCAGTCTGGCCTCCTGATTTTTAGGGATCTTTGGATTTCTACACAATTTATTTAACCGTGTCACAGTATCTTAGATCATTGAGCAAATAAAACAGTTTTCCTTTCCACTTAATGACTGTTCACCTTCACACTTCAAACATCTTTCAAAATATCTAAAAATTTTATAGAAACAGACTCTATTTAGAATGTGGTTGGGGCCCCTGGGTGGCTCAGGTGGTTAAGTGTCCGACTTCAGCTCAGGTCATGAACTCACGGTTCCTGGGTTCGAGCCCTGCATTGGGCGCTGTGCTGACAACCCAGGGCCTAGAGCCTGTTTCCGATTCTGTGTCTCCCTCTCTCTCTGCCCCTCCCCCACTCACGCTCTGTCTGTCTCTCTCAAAGGTAAATAAACATTAAAAAAAAATAGAATGTGGTAGGGATGTCAGCTCTGAAACAGAAATATCTAAGTCTTAGAACCCTACCCCCAACCCCTTACTGGCTGTGTGAACTTTGTTGCTTCTCTAAACCTTTGTTTTCTCAGAAAATGAAGTGTTTAAGAAATCTGATAATCTTTAATTCTAGATAGTCATTCACTTCCCTAAACAGAATTGCCATTAGTCCTTGGCACATTACTTTTGAGCATCTGTTTTGTAATTGTTTTACTACCTTACCTTTTTTGTTTTTACTACTTTACATTTTGATACCCCTTTTCAGTAGAAGACATCAAAGTACCTTGTTATATGTTTTATATAGTCACATAATAGAAATGCTTCTAATAATAATAACCTTATTATTCAATGACTGCACATATCAAAAGTATTGCTTCCTAAATCCAAATGAAAGAAAACTTACCCAAGCTTTGTTAGTTTCTTCAACTCTAAAATTGTAAGGTAACATGGCAAATGAAAATAATGTGTGAGTGCACGTATTGTTATATAATTTATATGTAAATGGTTGAGATATATATATTTGGGATACTATTTAAAGTGTTAAACTGTAAATTTCATTAGATTTAACTCTGTTTCTGTTTCAGTAACATATCTCCTCACCACAATATAAGGCAAAAACCATAGTTTGGCATTTACTTTAAGCTTTTTTGAGGCAACAGTTGTGCATATCCAAAGGAGTATCAAGATGGAAATGCAATCGATCACTTTACTTGTCCTTCACTTGCCCTTCTTGAAAACTAGTTATTCTTACTTTCAGTCCTTTATCACAATAGTATATTGAATGCTAATAAGTTTAGTAACCCTTCAAAAATTTGATAGACATTATTTTAATATGATATGGACTATAACTTTGAATTATACTTGCAATCAGTACTTGTGATATCTTAGTAACCATTCCTTGAAGACAATTTGTTTTTCAAATAAAGGACTTGGTGTGATACCGAAATAGAATTTATATATGAATTTTGCACATAGAGTGGATTTTGCACAATATTTAATTTTATCCTTAAAAAATCAACCAACATCAGTATTAAATTTCCTAATTTTGATAATTGTTCTGGGGTATATAAGAGAATGTCCTTTGTTTTAGAAAATAGAAACTGAAGCTGTTGGTGGTAAAGAGCATAATGTCTCCAGCTTTCTCAAATGGTTTAAAAAATGCATATTTTTATGCATATAAATAATGTAATAATGTAAATAATGTAAAATATTTACATAAATAATTACACAGAGGATAATCAAGCAAAGGTAGCAAAATGTGAACAGATGATGAATCTGGACACAGGTATGTAGGAATTCCTTGTGCTCTTCTTGTACCATTTTTGTAAATTTGAAACCATATCAAAATGTAAAAATTACACACCCCCTCACCGAAATCCATCAACTTTACCAATTTTAGTTATCAGTTTAGGAAAAGACCTATTGTCCTATATTACCTGCCTTTGTTCGTTCCTGGGTATCTAGTATTAATCTTTTCCTGTGTGCAAGAATAGTAGAGCAGGAAAAAAGAGACTGAGTCAGTAGTTTTGGTTTCTTCAAAAAGGATGGAAATCCCAGAGGAATTAGGAGGAAAACTGGTGCTTGTAAAATTGGAAAATAACTCTCTTCTGCTGTAGCATTTTAAAATTCTTGGTACAGAAAAAGCTGATTATATAATACATCTTATTTGGATATCCTTTTAAACTACAAGGCTTACACAGAAAAAGTTGTACAGGAATGTTTATGGCAGCACTACAGGGATACCTCGTTTTATTGCTTTTCACCTCGTTGCAATTTGCAGAGACTGTATTTTTTAACAAATTTAAGGTGTAGGGGCAACCCCTATGTTAAGCAAGCCCATTTTTGTCATTTTCCAATAGCATTTGCTTACTTTGTGGCTCTTGCTACATTTTGTTAATTTTCGAAATATTTCAGCCTTTTTCATTATTATTATGTTTGGTCTGCTGATCTGTGATCAGTGATCTTTGATGTTACTACAGTCATTGTTTTGAGGTGCCACAAACCCACACCCATATAAGACAGCAAACTTAATCGGGGAGCCTGGGTGGTTCAGTCGGTTAAGCATCTGACTCTCGATCTCAGCTCTGGTCATGATCTCATGGTTTGTGAGATCCAGTCCCACATCAGGCTCTGTGCTGACGGTGCGGAGCCTGCTCGGGATTCTCTCTCTCTCCCTCTCTTTCTGTCCCTCCCCTGCTTGTGCATATATGCGCGCTCTCTCTCAAAATACATAAATAAACATTTAAAAGGTATTTAAAAAAACATCGCAAACTTAATGAATGTTGTGTGTATTCTGACTGCTCCACTAACCTACCATTCCCTCCCTCTCTCCTCTTCGGGCCTCCCTATTTCCTGAGACACAGCAATATTGAAATTAGGCCAATTAATAACCCTGCAGTGACCTCCAAGTGTTCAAGTAAAAAGAAGGGTCACATGTCTCTCACTTTAAATCAAAAGCTAGAAATTATTAAGTATAGTGAGGAAGGCACGTTGAAAGCCAAGACATGCCCAAAGCTAGGTCTCTTGTACCAGTTAGCCAAGTTGTGAATATAAAGGAAGTGTTCTCGAAGGAAATTAAAAGTGCTACTCCAATGAATACACAAATGATAAGAAAGTTGAAACAGCCTTATTGCAAATATGGAGAACGTTTGAATGCTCTAGATAGAAGATCAAACCAGCCACAACTTTCCCTTAAGCCAAACCTTATCCAGAAGAAGGCCCTGACTCTCCCGGGGAAAATACTATGAAGATTGTTCAAATGACAACCAAGGATTTAGAATATTACCTAACCTTGTTGATAAAGCAGTGGCAGGATCTGAGAGGACTGACTCCAATTTTCACAAAAGTTCTGTGGGCCAAATGCTATCAAACAGCATCTCATGTTACAGAGAAATTAACATGCAAGAGTCTATTGATGCAGCAAAGCTTGTTAGTATTTTAAGAAATTGCCACAGCCACCTCAACCTTCCTCAGCCACCACGCTGATCAGTCAGCAGCCGCCAACACTGAGGCAAGACCCTCCACCAGCAAAAGATCACAATACACTGAAAGCTCAGATGATGGCTTGCATTATTTAGCAATAAAATATTTTTAAGTTAAGGTATATACATTGTTTTTTTAGACTTCATGCCCTTGCACACTTCATCAAGTACAGTATTCTGTAAACATAACTTTTATACGCAATGGGAAATCAAAAAATTAATCTGACTAGCTTTATTGAGATACTCACTTTATTGCAGTGGTCTGGAGCCAGACCCACAATATATCCGAGGAATGCCTATATTTGTAATACTGTAAAGTAGAAATAACCCAAATGTCCATTGGTGGAATACTAGTTGGCCATTGAAAAGAATGAAGTACTGATACATGCTACAGCATAGGTTAAATTAAATTAAATCAAATCAGGTACAGAAGGCCACATAGTGTATGATTTCATGTATAGGAAATGTCTAGAACAGGAAGATTCATAAAGACAAAACTTAGATTAGCAGTTCCTAAGGACTCAGCAGTTGAGAGGAAGGAGAACCAGGTGCTAATGAGAGCCAGGTTTCTTTCTGAGGTGATGAAAATGTTCTGCAATTAAACTGTCGTGATATTTGCACAACTTTGTGACTATATTTTAAACTACTTTAAAAGAGTGAATTTTATGGTACGGGACCTCTATTTCAATAAAGCTCATATTTTTTAAAAAACAAGCCTAACAAATCACTTCTGCTTCATAATGTCTTCCTATCTACTAAGGATAAGAGCCAAAGACCTTGTAACTTCACACGATCTGGCTTCCTGTTTCTTCACAGACCTCATTTTCCTTTTTCTTTCCCCCCTGAGTCAATCCAGTTTACCTGCAGTGATTTCCTGACTGTTGCCGCTTCCAGATCTTTTTTTTTTTTTTTTTTTTTTTTTTTTTTTTTTTACTGTTTTTACCCTCTTCCCAAAAACCCAGGAACCCTTTACTCAAAAGTCGGTCTCTCAGAGATACCTTGCCTGACTACCCTCTAAAATTGTAAAGCTCTCCAACATTACCTACACCCCTTTCTTGCTTTATTCTTATCCTTAGCACTCTTCACCCTAACACAGTATATATCTTAACCTTTTTATCTTGTGTATTGCTTTCTCTTCCCCCAAGAATGTAAGCTCTCTGAGGGCAGAGGTTTTGTCTCTTATTCACAACTGTATCCCAAGGCTTAAAACAGTGCTTGGCACATACTGTCACTGATGCTGTCAAATGAGTGAGTCTGAAAGCTGATAGCTATAAAAAAGGTAGCTGTAGCAAAAATCAGGACTGTACATAATTGAAGAGGGGGCTACATTTTTTATACCCATTGCTCAACTGAAACTTAAGTTTTCTCTAGGACTATGAGATTAAGGAAGTAGGAGGAAAGAAATAACTGGTTTCTAGTGTCTTAAAATAATAAAGACAATTATACCGTTCTTAAAATGAAAACTTTATTTGACCCAGGCAAATAGTTATTTTATTTATTTTTCAATCATGAAGACCTGCCAGAGATCCACAAATACGTTAGGGAGTCAGAAAAGGCTGACTGAATTGACAGCGTGGGCCTGAATCAGGGGTCAGTAAACCATGGCCCAGGGCCCTTTTTTTTTTTTTCTGTATTGTACATAAGGTTGTACTGGCATACAGCCATGCCCATTCATCTACATATTGCCTATGACTGCTTTCTTGCTACAGTGGTGGAATTAAAATAGTTGTGACAGAGACTATATGGCCCCCAAAGCATGAAATATTTACTAGCCGACCCTCTACAGAAAACCTTTGCTGGCCCTTCAATAGATCAGCCCTGGTAGGGTGTATAATAGTATGGTAGGGAATTTGGCCAAACATCCAGACATTCAAATTTCGTTTGCATCCCTACCTATTACCTTAGACAAAGGTCGGTAGGTAGACAAGTTTCCTGATCTATGGTTTTCTCATCGGTGAAATGAAGATAATACCTATCCCACCTGGTTGTTGTTTAAGAATTTCAAATGAGATATTGTATGTAGAGCACTTAATGAAGTGCCTAAAAACGCCGTATTAGTAGTTGCAGCCCAGTAAGTCACACACACACACACACACACACACACACACACACACACACGTATCACATACACGCATTTACAAGGAAATGTAAATGCCCTCAAATAGAAATGCCCAGTCACCAAGCACTTTCCATAAGCTTTCAGTATTTTTTGGAAAATAACGAATGAAATCAAAACAAATGTCAATAGTAAGTACATGCTTATATTTACTCCATGTGAAGAACACAGTAACCACCAAAATATATGTGATTGGTTCATTTGTTGAGAAGATTATTGTCAAGCATTATTTCTAACAGCCCTACTCACAGTATTTTGGTGCCTTGACTCATATTTTAACAAAATGTACAGCCCACTATAGAATGTTTACATCTTGAAGTAAGTTTTATTGCTTTATTTTTAAGGAAATTTTTATGTAAGCAGGTCTAATTCATGCTATGTTCTGGCTATAAACAAGGAAAAACAATTCGGTGCCTTTTATATTATGACAAAATTTCAATCTAGAGCTTTTCCTTGGGGTGCCTCATTTGCTAACTCTCTGTTTAGAGAAGGCAAGTTTCTCGTACCGGATCATTTTGGTGATACCTTTGTGCCTATACTGACTTTTCTTCGCTATAATACATAAAATAAAAGATTCATTTTTTCTTTTACCATGTTTTATTTTTGGTTGTTGATTTGGAGACTGGTGGTGTAGATCCTTTTATCAGGAATACATGGAATTCTTTAGTACTTTGGTATATAGAATCACAATTTCACTTTCACCAGTAAGTCATTCAATAAACACTTATGAATTATCCACTGTGTGCTAGACATTAAAACATTTTGTTTAGATTACTAGAGCACAGTTTTCGCCTTTAAAATGCACAAGGCATAGTGGAAGAAATCACTATGTAGACAGATAATTTCAATAAAGTAATAGGAGCAATAACAATGAAAGTATAGGTAAGAAAGCTATTAACTCTGCCTTAAGGTGTCAGGAAAGACCTGGAGATGTAATATTTGAACTGAGTCCTAATGGATCAGTTCAATATAGTCAGGTATACATGGTAGAAAGAATGATACCTCACTGGAGGTACCAAAGTCAATGAACAAAGATGTTTGAGCACCTACTGTGTGCCAGGTAGTGCTCTAGAGAGTGGGGATATACCAACGAACAAAACAGATGAATTGTGATTACTTTGCTTTGGAACATGCAAAGACTTGGAAGCGAGGTAGATAGCACAGCATAGCTAAGTCCAGGAGAGTATGGGGGAGCCGCTACCAGGAAGGAAGCAGGAGCCACATCACACCAAGTTGTTTGAACTTGATGCTCTAGGCCAATGGTTTCAACTTTGGAGCTCCAGATATTCTGGCGTGTCCTAAAGTTCTTACAAAGGGATTATCAATTCATGCTTAAATACTAAGCAAGCATAGACTGTGGATTTTGAGAAAATGTTTTTTCTACATATTTGTCAATATTTTTCAATTTTATGTAGTTATTTTGAGTAACAAAGTATGGATTTATTTAAATATATATATATATATATTTTTTAATTTTTTTTAACGTTTATTTATTTTTGAGACAGAGAGAGACAGAGCATGAACAGGGGAGGGTCAGAGAGAGGGAGACACAGAATCTGAAACAGGCTCCAGGCTCTGAGCTGTCAGCACAGAGCCCGACGCGGGGCTCGAACTCACAGACCGCGAGATCACGACCTGAGCCGAAGTCGGCCGCTCAACCGACTGAGCCACCCAGGCGCCCCTTATTTAAATATATTTTTAATGTTTATTCATTTTTGAGGGACAGTGCATGAGTGGGGGGATGGACAGAGAGAGAGGGAGACACAGAATATGAAGCAGGCTCCAGGCTGTGAGCTGTCAGCACAGAGCTGGACGTGGGGATCGAACCCACTAACCATGAGATCACGACCTGAGGCAAAGTTGGACGCTGAACCAACTGAGCCACCCAGGCGCCCCTAGATTTTGTATCTCCTCAGTTGGTACTATTGCTATAACTACTTTTAAGTAACTATCTGTCAAAATGACTAATTTTAAAAAGAGATCCTGGCTCATGCTCTGTCTCTTTCTCTCTCTGTGTCAAAAATAAACATTAAAAAAGAAAAAAGGAGGCACCTGGGTGGCTCAGTAGGTTAAGAGTCAGACTTCAGCTCAGGTCATGATCTCGCAGTTGGTGAGTTCCAGCCATGCATCGGGCTCTGTGCTGACAGCTCAGAGCCTGGAGCCTGCTTCGGATTCTGTGTCTCCCTCTCTCTCTGCCCATTCCCTGCTCATGATCTGTCTGTCTGTCTCTCTCTCTCAAAAGTAAATGAACATTAAAAAATTAAAAAAAAAAAAGAAAAGAGATCCTAAAATACTCAGCCTGATATTTCCTGCCAATCTTGAAGCTATTAAAACTTTTAGAGCAGCTAAACAAAACTTCAGTAAATAAGTGAACTCCTTCTAAGTGCCAGGCACTACTTTAGCCACTGGGTTTATAAAGGTTAATATATAAAACAAGAATCTTACCGAGTTGACTAGAGTCCAGATGAAGAATAATGAAGTCAACATGGAGAGGAGAGTCTGGATTCAGGATATACTGAGATAGTAACTCTTAAGCAGTGAGAATTCTCTCACTGAAGGCAGACTGCTAGAACAGAAAGAAAATAGATTATTGGGAACAGAGCTAATATTTTGCTAATGCAGGGGAAGACTCTTAGCTTTTTAAGAGTTGTTTTCTCATAGCACGCCTGATCAATCTACAGAAAACAGGGATGTTAGTGATTTATGGGTCTCTGAAAATATCTCTACTGTTTGATTTTTCTCTGCGTATTAATAAGGTGTAAGCCTGTGAACTGACCTTAAATCCAAGCATGTAAGTATGTAATGTAAATCATATTTAAAAATCCATCTGTTTCGGACTCCTTCACAATGACAGTGTGACAGGAGTTGAAGGACAGTCGTTTGCTACATTGATGGGTCTCTGAACCTATAGCCCAACAAGCTTACTTCTCTGACTTCTTTCTTTCAGATTTCAGCCTTCTTTCCTATTCTCCCTCTCTCCCCGCCCCCCCCCCCCCGCGCTCTCCACCCCTCTTTTCTTTCTCGCTAAGAAAGACAGAGCTATTGACTAGAAGCCCAGAGTTGCCCCCAAGTTCCGACCACCGGCTCGAATTCTTATGAAGTGGACTTGTAATATCCTTAATGTTGCTGTTGGCAGTCAGTTACAGATTCCATTATTGTCGATCAATGCCGTCGCCATGCGAGGTGGGGGGAGGAACGGAGGAGGAGGAGAAGAAAGGAGGGATGAGAGCTTCCTATTCACAGATTTATCAACCTGCCTTTGCTCGCAGGAAATCTTCGCAAAGGGGGCTGAGATGCTGTTGAAATAGCTAAAGCAGGAAGGGGTTAGGGGGCTGCAGTTCTCTCTGGTTGACTGAAAGGAAATTTGAAAACCTTTCTTCTCGGAACAAAACAAAATGCTGAATTTGTTCTTTTGCCTTTGTTTTTGTTTGATGATATGCTTTACTTAACTGATTAGCTATTGTGCTGTCTGGTTATCTAAGCTGCTTCAGTGTAGGAACCTGTTTCTTTTCCTTTGAGTGTCTTTATTCTTTATTTTCCTTTGCTTTCTCCTGTCATTAAACACAAATCATTATTCAATTTTATCCTGGCTTCTCTTTCAGGCTAAAGCTTAACACTAAGAGACAGAAGGACAAATCTCCCTTCCCTTCTCTTCTGTCACCCTCTTTTAACCCTCTCTATTTCCTTCCCCCTCCCCCCCGTTGTATTAGATTGATGTCACAGAGACAGAATTCAGAGTGGAGGGAGGATCACATTTGCTCTTTCATCATTACAGCCTAGCCAGCAATTTAAGTGTCGGACCCCCAAGAATTCAGTCTTTGTATCTTTCTTTTCCCACTCCATCATTCAGTAATTGTGCTCTGTATGGAAAAGTTTTCTGGCTGGAGAATGAGTCTCCTTTCCCCCGGTGATGTGGCCGAGTGGTTGGATAGTAGCACCGAAGAGGAGAAGAGCCTTCTGTCATTTCTGGGTACGGTAGGGCTCCGCTTGTTCTTTTAACCGTTTGTTGTCTGAACTTCTCTTACTTTGGGGAGTAAGACCCCAGATTTTCTAAAATCCACTTTGTATATTTTAAAGGGGGTAGGAATTAAAAGGATATGTTTAAGTTGTTTGCTGTTCAAGGTTTGCTGATGTTTGTAGAAAGAATGTCACCAACATTGCCTATGAGAAATAGCAGACAGTTTGCTTTGCTTTAACAAAGAGTGCTAGCTCCGTGCAAAGCTTACTGTGTCATCCGGTCAGCTGTTCGTGGTATTTAGACAACTTCTACTAGCCGAAATATGTTATTGTTTTACTATACCTCTCAGTACTGTGATGCTGAGGCTTGCCTTGGAAGAGTGGCAGTGGGCTTTGTGTGCAAGAAAAGCCAACATATGGATTGAGAAGTAGCTTTTATGCAAGGTGTGAAATACTTGTAATGTTCATATATCAGATTTCTACTGAGTATATAAAATACAGCTATTACTTAAACTTCCCACTTATGGATGTTTTCTAATAAATTTCTAAGGAAGGCAATTATTGATCGTGGAATTATTGATATCATAAACAAATTCATAAAGTTAGGTTATAAATCCAATTGTGTCATCAGTGTAATAGGAGAGCTTGATACTTACACAAATCCTATTTGTGAATACTTTTGTTAGATTAATAATTGCCTTCAACTTTATCTGTTTTTCTATACATTTGATTTGTCTCATATGTTTTGCTAAATATAAATATACCTTTATTATAAGTGGACAAAATTTATAGTTTTCTGATCTGTGCCTCATGAGTATTGCTTATGACCTTAGAAATACTCTTCTGCCATTCCAAAAGATATCTCTATCTTTTTAAAAAAAAAAATTTATTGTATTTAGCATAAGTTTCTGTTTTATTTAATTCAATTATGTTGTCAATCTTAACATTCTATAAATGATTTCTTTTTTTTCATGAGGTTTAGATGTAAAGAGTCATCCTGATCAGATCTTTCCTAATTCTATAAAGACTCAGAGATATATATTTCGATATTAATCCTACTCTTAATTTGTTTATCACAGCCTCACTTGTCTTGGGTATTTGGGTGACTTTAAGAAATATGTGTACCTCCTAACTCCTCAATTCTCTGAAGCCTGTCCTATCCTACCTGCTTCCCATTCCCCACCCGTCCACATACCTAGAGAAACATCAGTGAAGAAAAGCAAACACAAATAACCCTGAGTAAAACCAACCACTTAGACCCTACTGCATCATGGGAAAGGAAGGTATAGTCAACACTAAGTATTTTCCTTCGCTCTTGAATGATATTTTTCTGTATTCTAATTATCTAACCTCAAGATTAATTTATTTTCTTTTTTGGCCATTACTCCTCTATACCTAAAAAGAATTTAATCAAATAAATAGAGTTGGGCAATTAAAAGGGTCTACAGTGTATGTCCCCTCCTGCCCCCACTCCCATCCTCTGTTTAGGAGAGTTAATGAATTATACTCTTTTTTCACAAGTGGAAGTGATAAAGACAAAGGATGTTAGAACACACTTAGAAGAAACATGCAAATTCTTGCAAACTGTCCACCTAATGGAAGGAAACCTTAGCATTCGTAATAGACAAGACACAGATAAATCAGTCTTGATTCTGCTCAAGAGCTACAACAAGTTTAGTTGTTGAGAGAGTAGATAGCTATGTACCCCTGCTCCACTGTGGCGGCAGTGAGCCCTGGATGTCAGCACGTCTTATTTGGGAGATTGAATCTCTCTCCTGACCATGGGTAGCAAACACCTCCATCTGTGGGTAAATGGGAATTTACTAAATTCTTCCAGAGGAACTAGGAGGAAAGCTATCTCAATACAACTTGTAATAGCTTGAGGATTAAGCAAAGCTCTTGTGATATCATTTGCTACTGTAGTTACCATGAACTAGAACATGCTTTTCCCAGTGAAGATGCCAAGAGAACAATGAGAAACCCGAATCTACTTTATGATGAATCTAGAATTAATGGAACCAAAAGAGTCGTTGTGTCAGAGAACCTGTCAAACTATGGTTTCTTTCCCTAAGGATTTATGGCAGGTTTCGCTTTAGGAGAGAAGATGAAAGAACTTTGTATTGGTTAGACTTTACTACTTCACTTTTGAACAGAAGCCACGTAACTGATGTTCAGGCCTTCCTGTTGATTTAGTGCAGTGCTGGTTTGATGAAGCTTCATAAAATTGCTGTGCGTTATTCTATTCAAAAGCCTTCCATGGCTCTCTCCTCACCTATCAGATGAAGTCAAAACACTGTGATCTGGAACTTATTCTGGCCCTTCTATCTGGCATTCCAGTATTCCTTTGGGGAGGGGCCAAGAGGACTTTCATTCCACCAAATTGATTAACTTCCTACATCTCAGGCAAATGCTGCCCTTTCCTACCTTTGCACTTGCTGTTTCTCTCATCGGCCGTGTCCCTTCATCCAAACTGAAATTTCCATAACTCTGTCCGTGCTTCAGATCTTACTCACGAACAAGATCCTGTGCTAGGTACTGTGGCTGGATACGAAGAAGTGTACGATAAACCTGCTTGCGAGAAACATAGAATTTGGGGAGAAACCGTGAACTGTGTACAATTAAGGGAGAAAGATTTAATGATAATTCAAGACAACAACGGAGAAAATAAAATAAAGCAGTACCTGATTATGAAATGATTTATCTTAGCAAAAATTGCCTTGGGGATTTGAAGAAGGGAGACATCATTTTCAATTAGAAACCCTGAAAATTGCTTTACAGAGATAGGATTTAATCTGAATCTGAAAGCATAGAGTAGGTTTTTATAGAAATGGAGTTTTCTGTATGAAAGGAGTGTCATGAGGAATATTAAATTATGTTCACATCTAATGAACAAACTGATTTGAAAGGAACGGGAAGTTCATGTACAGAAGCAATGAGAGGTAATACTTGAAGGATGTGTGGTGGATCACTGGGTAGGACCTTTCCTGACAATCTAATGAGTAACAATTTTATCCTGAAAGTAGTTGGGAAGAATTAAGGATTAATGAGGAAGAAAAAAATGTGACCAAAATAGTTTCTTAGAAAGACATATGTGGAAGTGTCTTGTAGGGGGATGAGACCGGAAGCAGTTACACCTGTTTGAAAGCTATCAGAGAAGTCCAGATACGAAATAAGCACCTCTCTTTTAACACTTAACGCCCTATAATTAGTAATTAGTGCTTGGCTTATTTGTTGTTAAAACTAGATGTGAATGCCTCCACAGCAGGAGCCCAACCCTCTGTCTTTTCCACCCCCAGCACACTCCAGGTCCAGATGAATATTTGTACAGCTAATATGAATAAGATGAAAAGATGGAGAGATTACAAACAATCTATCAACAGAGTTGCTGACAGACTGGAGGAATGGGGAGCAAAATAAATCAAAGACTTTTTGAATTTAGGAAGATGGTGGTAATATTAACAGAAATAGAAATGTTGGGAAAGGGAGCCAGATTTTGAGGACAGAAGATGAGTTCTGTTTAGCTATATTGACTTTGAGGTGACTAGTACGCCCTCAGAAATATAGTTCTTGGAAATGAAGTCACAGGTGGAGAGCAACATTTGGGAGCCATCTAGAGAAGACAGATAGTTGAAGCTCTAAGCATCTGTAAGTGATCTACTATCAACAAACTGTCAAGAAAAAACAGAGGTCAGGGACTGAAGCTTGAAGAACACCAGTAGTGGGGCGGGGGGTGGGTAGAGAGGAAGAGGCGATACAGAGAGCATGATCCTAATGGCAGGAGGAAAGCCTGGACGGTGTGTATTATAAGTCCTAAGACAGAAGAAGGTCAACTATGTTAGTGGTTACAGAAGACAAAAAAGACCACTGGATTTGGTAATGAGACTTTTGATTAATAACTTGTGAAATTGTCAGTTCTGTTTCATTCATTAGAACTGAGGGAAAAGAAGCCAGATTTTATAATATAGAGAAAGACAGCAGATGATGAGACAGTGAAAGCCATAGGTTCCATCTCTTGCCTGGAGAAATATGGGACTAATAAAAAGGAAAAGTACCTTTTTAAAAACTGGAGAGACTTGTACATATATACATATATTTGGTATAGGAAAGAGCAAGATATTAAACCGGTAAGAGAGGAGACTGAGGGAACAAAATCCTTTATGAGTTTGAGGGTGAGTGTGGGATTAAGGGCACAGGATTAACCTTTTGAAAGGAGAAACTCCTACAGGAATCAAAGATGCTTGTAGAGATTTAGTAGTGGAAAGTAGAGAAGATGAGGGAGGTAACTGCTAGTGTATTAATTTTATGGCATTTAACTTACTCAGTCTTAGATTGTAGTTAGTTATTTGTGTACCCACCTAGCACTCCCGTTTCTGCATAGTAGGGTCCTTCACTTAATATCTTGGCATCTTCCAGAATAGCACTGAAGAGGTGCTTAATAAATACTTGTTTTGAGTGAATGAGTGAATGAATGCTATTCAGATACCCAAAAGTTTGAGATTCAGCCATTTTCACAATTAGCCAACTCATTCTGTCAGAACTATCCTTTTCCCTCCTTTTCTCCACTGTTCTCTATTCTCATATCTGCAAGTACCATTTAAGGTACATTGGTAGCATTTGCAATTATTATTCAGTAGGCTGTAATTGTGTTTTCCAAATTCTAGAATAAGAAGCAAAATACTCAAATATTCTGTACTACTTTACATGTTCTAAACTGAATTTAAGTGATTTTTTTTTCATTAAGTGAAGTTAAGTGATAGAATAATTCTATAAAAGAATATCATTTTGACAAAATGTAAACATTTTCATGTTTCTAAGTGATTCTACTGACTATGGTTAACTATTTCATGTTGGTAACTTATAACTAAGATTACACCTAACATCAAGGAGAAAGTATATTCAATTCTAGCAAAATGGCAGACACCTTGAAAAATAATACAGAAACAACTAGAAATGTCACATTAATGAAACAGATGTTTTTAAGCTAAATGGTTGAACTCTATTCTTAGGAAGGAAAGGAAATCCCTTGGAAGAGAAAAAAGAAAACTAAAAATACAAGTGGTAAATTGTCCTGGGGGCATTTGCCAGTCTTAGAATCCCAGAATGTTAAGAGTTAAGAGCCACAAGATAGGAGATGGGCCTAGGGTCCAAATGAAGTGAGGAATTAGAACTGAAAGCCTCAGGACTCCTGGCTGGCTCAGTCTGAGGAGTATGCAACCCTTGATCTCAGAGTTGTGAGTTCAAGCCCCACACTGGGTATGGAGATTGCTTAAATAAATAAGACTTTTAAGCTTATTTATTTTAAGCTTGAATAAATAAGCCTTAAAAAAAAATTAGAAATCCTCATACCATTGTTCCCTATAGGACTGGGTCCCTTGATGACTGAAAATAAGAGAAAAATTTGCTCATTGGCAAAAACTGACAAATCTTTTTTATCTTAGACTGGATTAGTCAGGGAGAGAAGAAGATAAAAATCCCATGAGAATTTATAACTACAGTTCTGATAAGGTAAAACTAAAATAGTGGACAACAAAAATATGTCAGATAGAAAGGGGGTAATTGGAACTGAAGTTTTTTAAGATCATTGAATTATTCAAGAAAAGGATAGAAATCAAGATTGACATTAGGCTTTAAGTACATGTGTTGAAATGTTAAGGACAGCTATTAAAAAAATGGAAATAAAGTGCATGATTTCAAAAGCAGTAGAAAAGAAAATAAATTTTTAATCCTTGACCAAGGATTTTTAAACCTTGGTCTGAACAGACCAAAAATCAGAAAAAAAGCATTAAAAAAAAGGTGAAAAGAAAACACAGTAAGATGGTGGGGTGCCTGGGTGGCTCAGTCAGTGAAGCATCTGACTCTTGATTTCAGCTCAGGTCATGATCTCATGGAATCCGTGAATCTCATGGATTCAAGCCCCATGTCGGGCTCAGCACTGACAGTGCAGAGCTTGCTTGGGATTCTGTTTCTCCCTCCCACTCTTCCTCCCCCCATCTCTCTCTCTCTGTCTCCCTTCCTCTCCCTTTCTCTCTCTCTCTCCCTCCCTCCCTCTCTCTCTCTCTCTCTCCCTCCCTCCCTCCCTCCCACCCTCATTCTCTCTCTCTCTCTCTCATTCTCTCTCTCTGTCCTCCAAAACAAATAACTAAACAGTTAAAACAAAAACACAGATGGTAAAAATAAAATCCAACTATATCAGAAAACACAGTGTTAATTGCCAGACTCGATATCTTTTTTAGTGTTGTGAATGAGAAAGACATAAAGACCCAGGAGGATTAAAAGTAAAAGGTTTGGGAAGATATCTTTGGCAAATAAAAGAAAGCTAGCATAGCCATGAAAATGAGATGAAATCGAACTTTATGTCAAAACCATTATTAGGAATAAAGGAGGTTACTACATAATGATAAAATATAGAAATTATTAGAAAGATATAACAATCTTACATGCACCCAATAACAGTCTCAATTTATAAGGCAAAAATTGACAGAAATATAAGGAGATTAATCTACAGTCTTATCTATAAAAATTAGTAAAGCTATAGAAGACATCAAAAACATAATAAACTTGGGGTGCCTGGGTGGCTCAGTCGGTTAAGCGTCCGACTTCGGCTCAGGTCACGATCTCACAGTTTGTGAGTTCGAGCCCCGCGTCGGGCTCTGTGCTGACAGCTCAGAGCCTGGAGCCTGCTTCACATTCTGTGTGTCCCTCTCTCTCTGCCCCTTCCCTGCTCATGCTGTGTCTCTGTCTGTCTCAAAAATAAATAAACATTAAAAAAAAAAACATAATAAACTTAAGTTAATGGACATATATAGAATCCTGAATCCAACAATTATATAGTCTTATCATACACATATGGAATCTTCATGAAAACTGTCCATAGACTGGACCATAAATAAATCTCAACAAATTTCAAAGTCTTTATATCACACAGAATGCATTCTCTTGATCCTGGTTGAACTAAGATAGAAATTAGTAACAAGAATTTACTTTAAAAATCTTTGCTTTGGAAACTTTTAAAGTTACCTTTCTATGACTCTTTTGTCAATGAAGAAATAATAATGAAAATTGTAAAATGGTTAGAAGTGAACATCCTGAAAATGGTACATATCAAGACCTGTAGGATACTGTGAAGTAATTATTAAGTGAAATTTACAGACTTAACTTTTTATATTGAGAAAGGCTGAAAACTAATGAGCTAATTAACCATTTGTCTCAACAAGTTAGAAATTTTATATATATATATAAATTATATATATATATATATATATATATATATATATATATATATATATATATAATATATCTCCAAAGAAAGTTTAGGGAGAGAAATGATGAAAATAATAGCAAATGATAATGAAATGGAAGACAGAAATAAACGTCATAGAATCAATAAAGCCAAGAGTTGTTTTATTAAAAAGTTCAATGAAAATAGATAAAACTGTCAAGATTTGATTAAGACAAAGAGAAAGCACAAAGAAACAATGTTAGAAATTTAAAAAGCGGGGTGCGTGGGTGACTTGGTTGGTTAAAGGTCTGACTCTTGATTTTTGGCTGAGGTTATGATTTCACGGTTCATGCGTTTGAGCCCCATGTTGGGCTCAGTGCTGGCAGCGTGGAGCCTACTTGGGATATTCTCTCTCTCTCTCTCTCTCTCTCTCTCTCTCTCCCTCCCTCCCTCCCTCCCTCCCTCCCTCTCCCTCTCCCCACCCCCCCGTTAAATAAATAAACTTAAGAAATGAAAAATGAAACCCTATTACAGAAAATCAGAGACTTGAAAAATAGGAAGGAATCTATCATGAACAACTTTATGATATTTGAAAATTTAGAGAAATTGGGCATTTAAAGAAAGATACAATTTTTTAAAATTGACTATAGAAGAAACAGAAAATATAAGTAGGCTTGCAACTTATAACCATGAAAGAAATTGAATCAGTGTCTTAAAATTATCACCAATTGTGGTTTGATTTCTTATGTAGCTTGACTTCCGAAAAAGACTAATTGCTGGATTACACTTACATTAATATTTTCAATCAGTGACAATTCAGTTTTTCATCATAAATGAATTAATTGATATTCTGGTATCTAAATTGAAGAAGAAACTAAAAATCCTAGGAGCCCTGCTAAACCCTAAACGTGGCAGTTGAATCCCTATTGAGTCCCACAGGTGGTCAAGTTTCCCTTTGTGTTTAACTCTTACATCCTTTATTTAGAGGATTTTCTTAGAGAAAGAAAAAAAAAGTTCTTTCAAAATTTTCCTGATGGAGATGTACAAATAAAAAATTTAAGAAAATCAAGCTGAACAGATATCTAAAGAAAATGGAAATGAATAAGAAGAAATCAAGATTTAAACCTTATTATGTTTAAATGTGCTTCTTAAGGAAACCTGGAGATATGTGAATTTTCAAAAAGAATGATTCCTAGGAAACATCTCAAAACTTTTAAGCCTAAGCTTTCATGTAGTTTATTTATCAAAATCTCAATTATAGATGAAGATTCAAATTAATATACTGTACATAAAAAGACAGTGACTCTTAAACTTGACTATATGGTTCACTTTAATTCCATATGTGAATTAAAATAACTAGAAAACTGATTAATAATTTTACTATATATTAAGTTGAACCATATGACTTTGTATATGAAATAATTTTTTACCACTTTAACATACAAAAAAAGGGCAATTCTATATCACCCGATATGTTTATTAAAGGAGAAAAAAAGGTTGTCAGACTATACTGAACTATTTTTTAGTTGTTCAAATTTATTTGTTACTAATTATTTTATTTTGTTTTAGTACTCCTTGCAGACAAGCAAAATTTAGTGTAAATGGTTTATGAGAACATTGCATATTTAAAATTGAGAGAATTCTATTTACTAAAATTTGTTTAAAAATTGAGGCAAGATCACTATTACTCAAATCTTAAATTATTTAAACCTTGTTCAAGACATCACTTGCAGAATACTGTATTGGGCAGGAATGTAATTTGGTACCTGAAACTAAAGAACATATGATCAAGTAATATGAACTTCTACAAATGTATTAATTGGAAATCAAAGAAATGTCAATAATTAGAACTGGTTTTGTGAAAGTAGTTGAACTGACATTGGTATTGAAGGTCACCTAAGATTTGGCAGATAGGTGAAAACCATTAGCAAAATCAGACATAGGGAATGAATATGACCAGTTTGAGATCAAAGATCATCTGTCTAAGGCAATTTGTTGGAAGGTGCTGGCAGAAAAGAGGGACTGTGAAAGGTGATGCCAGGTGGTTTTTTTCAACCTGACTATCTTAAGATCTCTAGGAAGGCAATTACATCAAGAAAGTAATGTTTTAGGGAAACTAATCTGGTAATGGCGAGCAGGATAGCTTTCAGCAGAAAAAGACAGGAGTCAGTGAGATCAGTTAGGAGAGTCCTGCCATGATCTGCATGAGAAGATAAAAAGTCCAAGACCAGGGTGATAGATGGTAGTGGAAATAAAATGGACAAAATGAAGCCAACAGACATTTTGAAAAGAGATTTGACAACGTTGGTGGCAGATGGGGGTACAAATCAACATCATAGGCTTCTCCGTCTTCTGATACCTTCACTAAGAATTGATATCCAATGTAAACATTTTTTTTGTACAGTGCTATATGCATATTTGGCCCTTAGTACATGAATAAGTTCTCATCTGTGTATTAGAGGCCAAATATTTGTGTTTTCAGTACTTCAGTACTTTCTATTAATGCCTGTTTTTGGAACAAAACCCAAACTAGTCTTAAAAGTCCCTGGCATAATCAAGGACCAAATCTTTTTAGGTTTTTAAAGGTGAATACTGAAATCGTGGTATGAATAAATCAAAGATTTTACCCACAATTATTTATGAAAAATACTAATAGTGAGAACATATTAAGTCAGTTATAGAAAAAGTTTACAGTTCTTACATCTCTGTAAGTTAGAAGACAGTGTCTTCCAGAGTTGAACATAAAATATTATTCACCAAAATGAAGTTGTGAGATTAAGTTTTACAAATAACTCGACCGAAATGCTCAAAAACATCATTTTATGCTGAACAATGTTTTCTTAAAGATTATTCTTTGTAAAACCTAAGATCTTCATGCTATTTATCTATTTTTGTCTCATAGAATTGGCCTGAGTACTTATTTGTCCACTTAGGTGTACTTCAGAGGTGTACTTTAGAGGGACAGGGTTTGGTCTTGTTTTTTTAACACTTCATTTTTTTAAGAGCAGTTTTAGGTTCATAGCAAAATTAAGAGGAAGGTACAGGGACTGTGCAGCCCCCTTCCCCCTCATGCACAACCTCTCCCATTACCAGTGTCCCCCACCAGAATAGTAACATTTGTTATAGTTGATGAATCTGCATTAACACATCATAATCACCCAAGGTCTGTAATTTACATTAGGGTTCATTTTTGATATTGTATATTCTTTGGGTTTGGACAACTGTATAATGACATGTATCCATCATTACAGTACCACGCAGAGTTTTTTCACTGCCCTAAAAATCCTCTGTGCTCTATGTATTCATCCCTCCCACTAAGGTCAGGTTATTTTTTGGAGGACTTTTTATCACTTTTTAATTCAAGCAATCAGTATTAGATGTTTTTATAGGTTGTTTCCTGATTTGTTCACATTTTTCACCATTCCATTAAGCAAGACCCCTTTCTCCCTCTTTACCCCATTTCCTCACCTGTTTCTTGACTAGAATATTCTTATTAGCAACAGTGTTCCAGGATTGAGCATTTTCTTTGGTGGGCTTTTTTGCACTAACTTACCCCTCTAAGAGAATGATTTAATTCTTTTTTTTTTATTTTAATTTCTATATGTGTGGTGACAAATGTTAGAGTTATTGTGATCATTCACAATATATACAAATATCAAATTATTAGGTTGTACATCTGAAACCAGTATCAATCTGTATGTCCGTTATAATCCCTCAGTTAAAAAAATTTTTTTCTACAGTTATTTAGTTTTGAGAGAGAGAGAGAGAGAGAGAGAGAGAGCGTGAGCAGGGGAGGGGCAGAGAGAGGAGACACAGAATCCAAAGCAGGATCCAGGCTCTAAGCAAGCTGTCAGCACAGAGCCTGACGTGGGGCTCGAACCCATGAACGGTGGTGAGATCATGACCTGAGCCGAAGTCAGACACTTAACTGACTGAGGCACCCAGGCGCCCCTATAATACCTCAATTTTAAAAAAGAAATGCATATCAGATTTACCTAGGAAACTTTTTGTAATATTTATGCCTAGGCTGTACTCTCCCCTTCCCCAAAGGTTGTAATTCAGTGGGTCTGAGCTGGGCATCTGTGTATGTATGTATGTATGTATGTATGTATGTATGTATTTATTTATTTATTTATTTATTTAATTTATTTATTTATTTATTTATTAAAATTTACATCCAAATTAGTTAGCATATAGTGCAACAGTGATTTCAGGAATAGATTCCTTAGTGCTCCTTACCCATTAGTCCCATCCCCCCTCCCACAACCCCTCCAGTAACCCTCAGTTTGTTCTCCATATTTATGAGTCTCTTCTGTTTTGTCCCCCTCCCTGTTTTTATATTATTTTTGTTTCCCTTCCCTTATGTTCATCTGTTTTGTCTCTTAAAGTCCTCATAGGAGTGAAGTCATATGATTTTTATCTTTCTCTGACTAATTTCACTTGGCATAACACCCTCCAGTTCCATCCACATAGTTGCAAATGGCAAGATCTCATTGTTTTTGATTGCCGAATAATACTCTGTTGTATATGTATACCACGTCTTCTTTATCCATTCATCCATTGATGGACATTTGGGCTCTTTCCATACTTTGGCTATTGTTGATAGTGCTGCTGTAAACATGGGGGTGCATGTGTCCCTTTGAAACAGTACACCTGTATCCCTTGGATAAAGGGCATCTGTGTTTTGATTAAAAGATCTACAGCTGGGGCACCTGGGTGGCTGAGACAGTTAAGCGTCTGGCTCTTGATTTCAGCTCAGGTCATGATCTCACGGTTCTTGAGATCAAGCCCCGTATCGGGCTCTGTGCTGACAGGGTGGAGACTGCTTAGGATTCTCTCTCTTTCTGCCCTTCACCCACTCACACTGTCTTGCACGCTCTCTCTCTCTCAAAATAAACATTAAAAAAAATAATAATAATGAAATAAAAGCTCTACAGCTGATTTGAATTCACAGCCAGGCTGGCAAATCACTGGTTAAGTGGAATGCAATGTGATAACGCATTATTTTTTTTATTGAAATATAATTAACAGTGTCATTATAGTTTCAGTGATTCTGTACATTACTCAATGCTCACCACAATAATACAATGCTAAGTGATTTACCTCTCTTTAATATATGAAGAATTGTGTGTATGTTGTTAAAGCCCTTTGAGTTATTTTTAGGAAGAAGTAGGAAAATTGGGGTCTCCATGATTATTTATCTTATTTCTTCTCCATTACAGCATATTATACAAAACACAAGGAGAATAGGGTAACATATAGTAATTAAAAGTACAGACTATAGATCCAGACTGTGTGAGTTCCAATCCTGATTCTACCCTTTACCAGCTGTGCAAACATAGAGTAATAGAATCTTTTCTTGTTTTCTTATCTGTAAATGGAGGCGATAGTTCCAGAGAATTGTTGTAATGATGGAAGAGATAACTCCTATAAAACACGTGGCATGTAATAAGGAATAATAAATGATAGTTTGGTGTTGCAGGTATGTTCGTTATGTTTTTATCATTATTATTAAGATCCTTGGTGGTTATCACTAAGAACCAGAGATCTGCTTTGTGTTTGAATCTTAAGCTACCATGTAGACATCCATGAGCTGTTTTCTTAGCCTTTCTGGTTGAGACGGCTGTTTGCACTAAAGCTATTCTCTGCTATCCCATCCACTATCATCATGTGAAGTCCTAAGTTGAAGAAGTGAAGTACTTGTCGGTGTCCAAACTCCTTGACCAGAGAGAAATCAATATATTCTCCTATTATATTAATAAGAAGGAATTTTTAAAATAACAATAATAATAATAGAGAATAAATTTGTTGAAGTAAAGAAAAGGTGGGGAGACTGAATGGCTTTACTTCCTGAGAATTCACCACGTTTGTGTACTTAGCACCAATTGGTTTGGATTGAAGTCAGTGTCAAGGGCATGCAAACTTGAAAGGTCGGCTTGTTTGAGTGAAGTCCTGCAGTCTAAGTGATACAAATTGGATAAATTAAAGTGGCTCTGGGGATTTGTATTTCAGAGCAGCTGAATGGTAGTGACTGTCCTGTACATAGGCTTTAAAGCTGTAAAACTGGGATACAGCAGAAAATGTCCTACTGAAAAGCAGGTGGATGAAGTCTATAAACGCCCAGGTGCTACGGTGTTAGCAACCATATAAACGCAGTATGTAATTTTCTTCTCTTTGTTCTTGTCACTTTTCCTTTACAACATTGTTCTCCAACTGAATCTTTAAGGTCCCATTGCCTTTAGGAGTCTTCCAACGAAGCACAAAATCTCATTCTCCTGAAGCCTTTCCTCTTTCACCTTTTGCCATTTGTTTTGAGGTCCTTCTTGACCGAATACATACAGACCCATTGTCTGATAGTCTTCTTTCCTTCCTCTTTTTCCCTTCTGCTCCTGTGGGAAAGGAGTTCTAATTTCGAATTCCCAGCATGAAGAGAGAAGTTCTTTGCTTATCTTATTCATTAATAACTTGAGCCACTGACATATCCTATCTTATTTATTGTCATCATTTACACAATATCAGGGCAAATAGACGGTAGTGGAGTGGGCTTATTCGCAGCAGCACCCTGAAACTTCAGTGACGTGAATGCGTACACACAGTTTGGTGTGTAACTTTCTGTCAGGCTTGATTGAAATGTTACTGATTTTTAAAAAGGTTTTTGAAGTGAACTAAAAAGTTCCCCTTTCTAGACTAGAATAATATTGGAACACTTGTTTCCTAAATATAATACCCAAAATATTAAAGGGGCCTGTGAATAATTGTAATGGACAGAGCCTCCCTGTTCATTCATGTTTGATAATTCTGTGCACAAAATTACTAGAATTGACCCGGGTAGCCCTTCATCTGAAGTATTCAGGCACACGATATATGCCACACCGACTGCATCTGTGAACATGTAATGTTTTTCTGATCTGTCATAACTAGAGACTTTTGCTGTGAGAAGGGTATTTTGGTTCCTTACATCATTGTCCAACAAATTAAAACTTTATAAGTATCTTTCTACATTTTGGTTATTTTTCCTGTTGAATTTTCTGAAATTACTTTCACATTGGTAACTATTATTTTCTTTTAAATTTGGCCCCACACTCATCCAAGAGAATAATAATTGTTACCACCTCAGGGGCCCAAAGATTAAGGCAGATAGATACCAGACCCAGCACTTCGCACAAAACACTCAATATTAGCTAAAATTATCATAAAAATACTTCTGCCTTAGACAAAGTAGTCACAAAAGAGGTGCCTAAATAACTTTTATAGTACATCTTTTTCTCTTCAAAGAAATTATTTTGAACCATTTCTTAACGATGGTAACTTATTCTAAGAGTGACACACAGTATCAGAATTCATGACACCTGAGCCCTGGTATTTATGTTAAGTGTGTGCATGTATGACATGATGGCAAACAAACTTTGGTTAAATATGACTGAAAAAAAAGGTAAATGTAGGAGCGCTTGGGTGGCTCAGTCAGTGAACGTCCGACTTGGGCTCAGGTCATGATCTCACAGTTCGTGAGTTCAAGCCCCGTGTTGAGCTCTGTTCTGACAGCTCAGAGCCTGGAGCCTGCTTCGGAGTCTGTCTCCCCCTCACTCTGCTCTTCCCTGCTCATGCTCTGTCTCTCACAAAAATAAATAAACATTAAAAAATTAAAAAAAAAAAGTAAATGTACTTGATGCTTATAGATATTTGGCCATAATGATAAGAGATACAACAGATACCTTTGTCATTTAGGATATTTTCAGGGGCTTTTGGAACCTAACCCTCAGTTAATATGATAAACATTTCCCTTTACTCTCTTTCCAAACATACAATATTCCAGAATTATTTCAATCACATTCATTATTCAAACTCCTGAAAAGAAAATACCTAAGAAAGTGCCAGTAAGTGTATCTCTCCATAGGGTTTCTCTGTGATTTATTATACCTTTTGGTGAAATGTGTTTGACCAGGTGGTTTTTCATTTCACAGTAAAAACCTGAAGTCTGCACATACAGGCCTACAGAGCCTACATGGTCTGAGCACACCTCCATAGTCTCAGGCTTTCTGCTGCTACTTACTGGTCCCTTAGCGCTGGCCTCCATGCTGCACTTTACTCCAGGAGCTTTGTATTGGCTCCCCCCTGCCCGCAGTGTTCTTCCCTAATCAACCTACAAGGCCGACTTCCTCACCTCATCTTCTCAACGCAGCCCCACCCATTCACTGTAATTACTATAGTGAAATTACTACACCTCTTCATCTCCTTTACACTGTCCTGCTTTTTTGTCTTCCTTGAAATGCTTTCTGATATTTCTTCTCGATAAGTGAATTAAAGTCATGAACAGTACAACTATTAGGTTCTAAAGACAGACGTTGACTTCTGTCTGTTGAACAAGCACATCCTTCACCAAAAGTGCCTTTGCCCCTATAATCATCCAGCAGAAAAGATGAAATGGCTTACACAGAATCACACAGATAGTTGGGAGAGCACCCAGTCGTTCGCTTTGTTCAATAATGTTCCCTGCGGAGCTACGTTGGAGGTTGTCTGTCATCATTTTAAGTTGTCACTTCATCTTGGTTCATACCCAGTGGCAAAGGAAATGAAGAGATAAATTTAAAAATTAACCAGGCTTTTCTATTTTATAACTTTTTGTGCCTTTCAATCTGCAGGTGGAAAATATCTTTAGAGGATGAGAAAGTGAATACAATGGTTTCAGACCTTAACTGAAACAATATTATAAGTCTCTGACTCAGTCTTAGAGAGTGAGCATATTTTAAAATAACTGTAATTAAATATTATGACTATGAAGGAACACTAATTCTTATAGCAGGTGAAAATAATGCAGGCGTCTGTAACGTGAGTGGGGGCAGGGGAGAGAGCCATCTAATTTTGGTCTACTGGAACCGGTATAGATTTTCCTTCTAACTCAGCAGAAAGGTGGCTTTAGGGGGATAGTAGCAGCTTTCCTTTCTGCTTGGAGATTTCAAGTTCAAGGTAGCTGGGCCAGTTTAATATGCAGGCCTGCCTGTGACTAATCCAGTGAGTTGTTAATTCGGCCCTTGCTGAAGCTGCCACCATGGCTCTGAACGGCCACTGGTGCTTGGGTATATGTTCCTTTGCTCCACTTTGAAACAGTTCCGAATCTTCTGAAAATGAAAGAACTTGGGTATTCAAGGGCCTTTTTTTGCATCTGCAGATAAGTTGCCTTGTTGTGGGGACTGAGAAAGTCAGGGAGTGTAGACTTCTTCTCATTGGCTCATGCAGCTTATTTCCTTCCTTTTCCCTTTCTTTTCCCTCATCAATGCCAATTGTTCAAACTTCAAGAAAAATTTAATTTCCTCTTTTTGAACCTAGTAATATTCTCTAAGCCACACCAGAGTTGTGATTTTTCTCAAGGTACAGAAAGAGAATCTAAAAGAGGAAGAGAAGTACAACAAGTAACATATTTGTTAGAATTTAACATGCGGTTGCTCATTTTAGCCAATATAATTTCACATTGTTAAAAGCACTGAAATATATTTATTTAATGAGTTCATATGCCTGAAAACTATAATTAGGTGTTTGAAAGAAAATGAGGAAATGTTTCCATTTTTTTCCTTATCCAGAACATTGGAAATTAAGGAAAACTGTTTACTGGATCATTTTAGTCTTGCTAATGGAACTTATTTTCCTCCAAGTTTGGTTTCTCCATCAATTATTCAGAGATTAAAATATATTGTAATATTTAATCTCATGTATCTTCTAATTATAGGTTATTATCAGAGGAAAGATGAGATTTTCTTGTGTCTTCACCAGACCCTCTCCCCACCAGCCTGCTCCCCATATATTAGAAATGCCTAACTTGGATAATCATTCTTTAAAGTCACGTTCCTAAAGTCTGAAGGTCTTGTTGTTCGGAGTGCTTTGCAAAGCTGGTTTGTTTAAATTTGGTGCTTTGTGCCATTGCCGTGAATTTTAGCTAATTGTACTGCCATTTTTTAGAAGTCATGTGTGCCTAATTCTGAAAATGGCTTTGTGCATTAAGGCTCATTTAACCACTGATGGTCAGAGAGAAGTTGAGAGACTTAACAGTTATTGCTCATAATTTTAAAACAGTGATAGCGTGGGACTTTCTTGTACTGCAGGCATATAAGACGCTATGTTGGCAACCTCTGTCATTAGCAATGTTGCAGTTTGGCTTATGTCTTACTGGTCAAGATGTCACACAGAAGATATGTTTAGTTGTGGAAAGAAAATCAGTGTCCAGCATGCAAAGATGGTAATAGGGTAAGCACTTCCGATTGGATTTTCATAGGAGGGATTGATTTGTGTGCATTACTAGGTCTGTGTAAAATGGTGTCCTTTTGGCACTAGCTGAATATAAATTTCAGTAAATGTTTTTTTCTTGCTGCGGATTAGTGTAATACAGTGAAATTTTCTGTAAGTGAGGGGAGGCAGTGGTTGGGCGTCTGCTAATAGCCTGAAAGTAACTAATGAGGATGTGCAGTCGGAACGATTGATTGAATAGCTGCAGTCCTGTGTGTTTCTTTCTCGCTTGCTCTCTCTGCAAGCTGTAGGGAGGGAGGGGGAAGAGCAAGACACAGGGAGGGAGCGAGAGAAAAAACGCTTTCTCTTAAGTAGAAGTAGCACGGATCCCAGGGGCCAGGAGGCCAGAAATGGAAGTTTAAACTGCATCTATCTTTTAAAGGGAGAACAGCAGGAATCAAAATGTCAGTCTCCGGAGTCACGATTTACTCCTTATTTTTTAAGATCTGGAAGATAATACAGAGTACTTTTTTTAGGATGTGTTTTTTTTCCTTGTCCATGTTGAGATTATCTAATGTTATCTGAGAAGCTGGATTCCTATATGTCTGTCAGTTGACGTGGAGATGGGAAGCAGTTGTGATAAAGGTATAATATGTGTATATCTATCATCTGTGTGCGTGTGTATGTGCATATATATATGCATATATTTATATCACTCTATGAAAAAAATGTTTAAATGTAACCTTAATATAATGTACAGTAATTAAATTAGAAAATATCACATCATCTGCAAAATCCGAAGCTTGTTAGGTCAGTTTGAACAGATTTAGGAATACAGAGTAAGATCTTAGTAAGGTCATATTGCCAGCACAAGGAGAAGCTGATCTATTTTTATATCTGCATAGGCATATATGTTATTTTATCCTAGCAGCAGCTTTCAGTCGCCTCATGCCCCTTTGGTTGCAGTCTGGTGAATCATCTTATCTTCACAGAACTGAACTTTGACCTTTGTGCAGACACCATCGAATCATGTACAACACAAGACTATATTTTGTTCACAAGAATGCCAAAATTGTCTTTGGATTCTGTTAACTCCTATGTTGCTGACAAATAGAGAAGTATATTCATGCACTGTGAGATGTGAATATCAAGTGAATTTATAGATCTTAAACATAGCTCAGAAAATGTGAAAATACTTTTTATGTGTGCACAGATAAAATTATAATCTGTCATGCTAAAGCGGATTCTTAACTGTGACCAGGTCTCCCTAGTGTCTTGATAGTTCGAATACCACAGAGAGAAACAGAGAAATCATGTGGAGATAGAATGTAATATGCCTTTAAAGGAAACTGATTTTTTGTGGGGGAGAAAACCCCCAATAATTTTACATTGTAGTCAAAGATCCTAAATTTCGGTTTCTTAATGATGTTTCTTTCTTCTTTTCCAGAGGTGCCGGCAGAAAGGTCCCCCCGCAGACGGAGTATCTCAGGGACCAGTACATCAGAGAAACCCAACTCCATGGACACTGTAAATACCTCACCCTTCAAAGTACCAGTAAGTGCTCCTCCTCTCTAAAAGATATTTTACTTTTCTCTCCTTTCTTCTTAGAGACAGTTACTAAGGAATCCACACATTTTGCTCAAGAATTTCTTTATAATACTGAAGTTAAAGGACACAGTTATCAACTTATGTAGATCAACTGTGGTTAATGTCCACCACTTTGAGTAGAAGGTTTATTACATTTTAGGGAATAATTATTAAATTCAAATTCCTCTGACCTACAGAGTACAAATCTTTGCCGGATGCCCTTTTATGAAGTTACTAGTGAAAATCTGTTACCATTCTGTAAAGATGCTGGTAGCATTTTTTTTTTTTTTTTTTTTTTTTTTTTTTTTTTTTTTTTTACAAATGGGAAGAGTTTTTTGGTTTTTGGTGTTTTTCGTTTTGTTTTGTTTTGTTTTGTTTTCCTTGAGCTAGAGCATAAACAGTGAATGATGAGACTCATAAAGTTGCAGAGCAGATTATCGGAGAATTAGACGATTGTGAGTTCTATTCCTGAGACCTGGCCTGTGCTTTGCTTAAGCCATCTTTTGGATGACCATCTAAGTGCTTAAGAAATACCCTGGAAGAAATATTCCTTAAACTGACTAGGCAGTACTAAGAGTCAGTATTAAATATTGAATGCTGAGATCAGAAGGCTAGAAGCGATCAGGTCAGCTGACCAACACTTGCAGTTCTGTTTTGTACCTTCTTGATATAACTCTCAGTAACCCAGATTTTAATCCATCCATTTTCTTTGCTTATTTAATAAGAAATACACTGCCTAATTCTATCATTTCAGTAAAACTTATTGTTTTTAAACTTGAAAAGAGTAACTATCATGAAGCTGGCCATTATTGTAGGTACAATGGAAAACACTATAAAGTAGAAGTAGACTTTTCTATTGGGGGAAAAAAAGATGATTTTCTTTTAATTCAGCTAAGTTAATATGTTGTATTCCTTATTTATATATTCCACTACTTTTTATTTTTTTAAGTTGGGAAAACTCTGTAGGTTGAAATGATATTTTGAGATATATAAGCTGGTATTCATTTATAAGTCAACCAACATGAATGTTTTATTTTGGATTAACTCTGAAGAGCAAGATTTCCCTTTATTGTCTCTCAGTGTCTTGTAGAGTTTTTGAGTATCTGTTACTGTGTGACACCTTCCAAATGTTTACAGATTCTCTCATTTTTAAAGATCACAAGCAAGATTGGATTAATATTCTAACAATATTATGATGGAATGATAAAATATCAGATTTCATTCCTTTTACTAAATTTCTTTCTTCCATAGACATAGCTTCCCACTTAAATGTTTGGGTTTTTTTAATGAATGAAAAGGGCATTTTTTTTTTTCTCTTCCCTCCCCTTCTTGTTTTCCTGATGAAACAGAAATCAAATATAGTGAAACTGACTATCCATACACAGTGTTTGGTGAAAAGGATTGAATTAGAATTTGTAATTTTCATACAAGCCTGCTAAAATAGAATGGTTAATTCTTAATTTTTTTTTTTTTAAAGTCAATAACTGAAGAAAAATATCCTTCTATAACATTCAAGTACTTCTATTGAATCTGAAGTTCATGACTGGGCTTTTTAAGTTTGAATTAATTAAGAACAATAATTTTCATTTGTATTTAAACAGTTGATAGCTAATTTGAGGTTTACCTTAATAATAATACTAATTACTCTTGAGTAAAAGTAATAAACCAATGATGCACATACATGATGGTGAGCACTCCTTTACAGACCATTTATTCAGCTGTTACTCTTCTGACAACCTCAGCCATCTCACAGATTAAGAAATATTGAAGGAAAGAAGGAGCCTCTGACTGGCAAACTGTAGTTCCAAAGCCCATGCACTTAGCTCTCTAGGAGAATTTAACTATTCGTAAGTTCTTACCTAGGCAGTTATTTGAAAAATAACCATCAGAACACATTGATTGTAATTTTTGAAAAAATGAAGTGAGTTGGGGGGAGGAGGCAGAGGAAATGAAAAGCAAGGACTCATAAAAACAACCTGAATCCACTTATTATAAAGGCAAATAGCCCAGTGTTGCCATTGAACTACAGGAGTACCATTGAATTACAGGACACATGGAGAATAGTGAAGTAATTGACATTGATAATAATGATCCTGAATCATTAAGAAAAAGTGAAATTATATTTGTCATGCCGGTTTTCTTTTTAAAGTGTCACTGTGCAATATTGTGATATATATCCATTGAGAATATTTTAAATCTTGAAAATATCTATTGCTTATAAAACTTGTTATCCAGAAAAATATGGTTTGTGAAATGCCTTATTCCATGATGGCTCTGGATAAATAATTTATATTCTCTTAAAAGAAATCAAAATATGCTGTCTAAAAGAGGCAATGCGGTACTCAGATATCTGGAAATTCACAGTCTCCTTATAATACCAATAACTAATGTGACTGACTTAAATGTAGTGCCAATTAGAATTGTGTCTAGCTTTCAGATCAACACAGAATGCTTTTGTAATTAATATCACAGTGGAGTCTGCATGTGAGAAAGCAGTGTAAGAAGGAACCAAACTTTGAGATACTTAACTAAGTTACTAATACAGTATCCCATGCTATTAGCATGATTGTTTCCATGGAAGTGATCCATGTTAACTTTCTGAAGGGGCAAAAGTGAGATTTAAGCACAAGTGCTTGTGATCCTAGGATTCATGTGTCTTTCCTGTGGTGTAAACAGCAGGTTCACAACTTATCAGGTGGACCCTCCAAAGGGCTTACTCTTCCCGGCTCCATTTTCAAGCAAATACTGAGGGCAGATAAGTAGTTTTTAGCAAAAGCCTTGACTGAAATTATTGACAGTGACACACTTCCCGAATGGTTGCTTTGGGCAAAGTATTAGTGATTCACCAATTATTGATACTTTCTTGGCACTAGGTCCTAGGGACACAGAAATGAACACAACAGAATTTTCCACTCCCAGAGAATTTAAAGTCTAGTAGTAAGAGACAGAAAAATGACCAGATTCATAAGGAGGTAGATAAGCATGGTGACACAGATTTTTAACAATGCATTGTGTGAGCAAAGGCTTTTCCGGGGAGCCAGTATTCGAGCTGTTTCAAAGGCTGAATGAAAATAATTGACGGGAAGAAGAGTATCCCAGGCAGAGGCAAGAGCAGTTTAGAAAGACACACTTCATAAAGTGACTGAGGCTTGCAGGGGATATAAGGGTTCAGTGAGCAGGAACCAAAAGGCGTGTAGGCCAAAATGGCAAGAGAGAGGATGGGGAGGTAGGTTGGGGCAAGACTGGGAATGTTTGTTTGTCAAACTTAACTAAATTTGGCTGGCCATTAAAGCGCTAGAGATTTGTTTTCTGAAATATTTATCTTGGCTCAAAAGCTAAACCAGAAAGGAGCTAGCCATGGACTCTCCAAAAGGGCTTTCTTCCCAGCTCCATTTGTGTAAATACTGTTTAAGTATTGGTAAATTTCTTGACTCTTCCCCAAGTGACTCTTTTTCCCCTTGCTATCGGCATCATAACTCAGGGCGACAAGTAAGGGACTGCCTGCCATTCAAGAGAAGGCCAGCCCTGCACCCACCCCAGGCTATCAGCTGTAGAGTAGTGGTTAGCTTTTGAGAGATCAGGAGAAGCAAGGGGGTAAGAGTCACTTGTATCCTGCTGACTGCTGCTGGATGTGGTAGAAAGGAGCCAGGGAGTAAAGATTGCAATGAGCCCAAATTAGGGAAACCCAAAACCTTTGTATATCTTTCCCATTCCCCAAAATGTATATTTTTATAATCTTAGAATGGATAGCCAGTACAACAGTCTATTCATGTGTACTTCTTACTTAGTCTAAGCCATCTTTATGCCCGTGGTAGACAAACGAGTCAATAAGTTGAAATAAGCTGAAAAGTAAAAATAAACATAAGAGGGAACTTAGGTGGCCACTGAATCTATAGGTAAGGCAAGGTCTTGGTGTTTAGGAATTTTCAGTGCATTTGTACTTTTATCTAATCATAGGCATAAGGAGAAGCAGTGATCTGCAGGATACTTTTCCTGTTTCTTCTGTTCATTCCATGTTTCTTTACCTTAATTCCAACTGCAGTTGTTTGTTTCTAGGTCCATGTCCCTCATTAGACAATAAATATCTCCTCTCATCTTTGTAGCTACCTCAGTGCCTAACACAGTACCTTGCACACAGTAAGCACTCCACAAATAACTGTTTAATGGATAAGGCATTCATGACTTACTGAGTGACCAGAGTCAAGGGAGTGTCTCACGTTTACTCTCTTAGTATTACTCATGATATCTCAGTCAAATGGATTACTAAACCTTTTAATAATCACCAAGCGATCGTTTGGAGTAAATGCGTGTACCTGTGCAAAAGAGTTACATGTTTTTCTTCAACCAAAAGAGATTTTAATATATATTTGGAATTCAGGGCTTTTTGGTATTTTATGTATATCGTGTATTCTGTGTCTACTTACACTGGGAAGTGTAACTAGATAGAAACCTTTATTTAATGTTTTGTTTCTGTGGATGTTTCTTTGAGCCCTTTACGTGTCACATATATGTGTAAGCTCACAGTGTTTTTGCAGATCTGAGTTTTGACTATCAGCTTCTTCAGGAACACTTTTAGTTATTTGAGTCGTTTTTGCCTCTTTTTAAAGATGCTATTTTTCACTTGTTTCTTTATCATATTGCTAGACTTTTTACATTTGTCACATTTGTGCTTTCCTTTAAATAAAACATCCATTGTATGGTTTATACATTGTTAAAACTATATTCAAATAATATTTACAGGGGTAATTAGGAAGAAACGAGTAAACTAATGAGTTATCCAGGTACTTTAATTCAGAAAGGAAAAATGATCATGCCTTGTAATTGTATATATTTGTTTCCCATTGCCTGAGTGTTTGGAACCGGCTTCTTTCTTTAATGTTCTATTTATAAAGTGACTATTGATATTTATGATTTTTATATCACTTCTCCTTAGACGATGCCATCCATTTAGCTTTGGCTAAAAGAAAGCGGCTTGTGTTCCGGGCCAGGTGCTTGGCTTAGTGTTCTCATTTCCATAACACAATGGTCTGAGTTGGCCTTCCATGTAAATGTAACACAATGCAGTCGCAGCTGCTTCGTTTGTATTAGCTTTGAGCTTGGCTCTGAAAGAATTCAGGCACTAAAATTTATGCCAAGACAACCAGAAAGCATAGTTGAACTAAGGCAGTAGCTGACTGTTCCTTTGTAACCTTTCTTGTTCCTGTGACAGTGACACCTGAGCATTCCCAATCAGATAGAGTAGATACAAAAGATTGCCAAAAGATGAAAACTTGGCATAGTTTTTTAAAAAAAGTAAAGCTTTAGAATAATAAATGTAGATGGAGTTAAATTCTTGTGTAAAAAGAAATGTTACATCCTTTCTTAAGTATCAAGATGTCAGGCTCAGTTGGTATTGGTCTCTGTTTTGAATAGAATCCTCAAGAAGATCCTTAATAAGATTTTTGTTTTTCCAAGTTAAACAAAGAGACAGAGCTTCATGCCCACTTGATAAAGATCAGATAGGGGTGTCTGGGTGGCTCAGTCAGTTAAGCGTCTGACTTTGGCTCAGGTCATGATCTTGCGGTTCATGGGTTTGAGCCCCACACTGGGCTCTGTGCTAACAGCTCAGAGCCCGGAGCCTGCTTCAGATACTGTGTCCTCTCTCTCTCTGCCCCACGCCTGTTCTCTCTGTCTGTCTCTCCAAAAAATACATAAAAATTGGGAGAAAAAAAAAAAGATCAGATAGTGTTCATTGTCAAAACCAGTGGTTTTCAACTCTGGCTATTCCTAAATATCACCTAAGGAACATCCACCCCCCCTCCCCAAACAAAACCTAATGCCTGAGCTCCACCTCAAACCAGTTAAACCAAAATCTCTGAACTAGAACCAAGTATTCTGTATTTTTTTTTTTAAACTCCCAGATGATATACCCAGGGTTGAGAACTATTTGTCTAAATGATTAGTTAATATGTTAGGAACCAATTTTTTTTCTTATTTTAAAGAGAACACAAGTTGGGGAGAGGGGCAGAGGGGAGAGAGAGGGAAGGAGGGAAGGAGAGAGAGAGAGAATCTTAAGCAGACTCCATGCTCAGCATGGAGCCCGACACGAGTCTCTCTCCCAGGGACCTGGGATCATGACCTGAGCTGAAATCAAGAGTCAGATGCTCAACCAACTGAGCCACCCAGGCACCGCATATTAGGAACCCATTTTAGTTCATGTCTTTTCTGTGGACATCATTTATTTTTTTTGTACCTTTAGGTCTGGCATAAGAAACTAATAAGTGATATTTTTTCAGTGGCCTGCCATTGCTTACAAATTGCTGCATTGTATATTAGTTGCCCTTCCAAGTGTTTGACACAGTCCATTTGAACGACAAGTATAAATGTACAAAATACAAAATAGTGACCTCTGGCCAGCCTAAGAATCTCAGTCTCAGGGGTGAAATAATCCATTTTAATTCATAGTAGCCATGGTACAGTGCCATTGCAATTTTTGTATTCCTCATTGCAGTTGCATTCCTGGGCACTTAAAGTTCTGTCTTCTGCTACTTAAAGATTCTGTATCCAACTTCTCTTCTTCCCTTTACTGACCATCTGTGTGGAGTTAAAATCCAAAGTAGGATCACCCTGCAGTGGTACCTCTTTTTAATAGAGAGTATATTTTTATATATATATATATATATATATATATATATATATATATATATATATATATATATAATACATGAATATATTCATATTATGTCTATCAAAATAGTATTACCAGAGGTAAAAATAATATAATAAACATAAGAATGCCAGAAAAGAAAAATTATAGCCTGAGGGTGTTAAATATTAACTGTACCTTTAAATCACTTTGTAATCAGGAGGGGTATAAATTTTAAAGTTTTTAATAATAAATACCCTAGAAACTATAACATTTGAAGCAGAGAAACAAAAAAAAGGAATAAGGTTAGATACAATCCCTTAAGGGAGATAGAAAGGAGACAGCAAATACCCAGAGGAAGAGGGAACCAGAATGGCAGGGAATATGGCCAAGATTCTAAACTTGAAAGAATCAAAGCATGATGGAGACTCTCCTCTGTCTATGGTTATTCATAAACATATTTGCAGCAGTGTTAACTAGTGGAGTTTCCAGTGTCTCTTGCCCAGGAGAAGAGGGCCACTTGAGAGAGAGAATGCGATGAACTCACAGCTCGTTCTTATGGATAGAATACCACAAGGGCTAATGCCCACTTAAAGAACATGTAATTAACCGCTAAGTATAACTGGTATTAGATGCTTTCCTCTTTCACAGAAGTTAGGAAGCTAGAGATATAGAAATGAAACCTTGCCAACTTCTCAATTTTGCTAGTGTTAGCTGTACCGAAAGGTGTTTTTGTACTTCTTGGCTATACCTATACTCTGCAGGCTACAAGCATTGCTGGTAAACAGTAACACCCTTGAGTGCCTTCCTGCTGTCACGCCCATTAATTCTAGAACCAATGCCAGTACCATTCCACTGGAGTTTTAAATGTTTATTTTATATTAAGCCTCTACTAATTTCATTTGAAAATAACTTTATTCCCAGGTTATTATTTGATTATAATATCACTACAAAATTTTTTGTCAGACTGTTGTAGCTATTAAAAGACTCCAGAAGGATTTTAATAGACATTTCTCCAAAGAAGATATACAAATGGCCAAAATTCACATGAAAAGATGCTCACCATCATTAGTCATTAGGGAAATGCAAGTCGAAACCATAGTGAGATACCACTTCATACATACTAGGGTGACTGTATTCAAAAAGAGAGAACATAATAAGCATTGACAAGAATGTGGAAAAATTAGTACACTATATGGTGGAAAGGAATGTAAAATGGCACAGCCACTTTGTAAACAGTTTGATAGTTTCTCAAAAGGTTAAACGTAGTGTTACCACATGACCTAGCAATTCTACTTCCAGGTATATATACGAGAAAATTGAAAATGTGTTTATACAAAACCTTATACGTGAATGTTCATAGCAACATTATTTGTAACAGCCTAAAAGTAGACACAACCCAAATGTCCATCAGCTGAAAAAGGATGGATATACAAAATGGGGTCTCACAATACAGCAGTATTGTTCAACCACGAAAAGGAGTGAAGTCCTGATACATGCTACAACATGGAAGAACCTTGGAAACATGCTAAGTGAATGAACCCAGACACAACAGGCCACGTATTATATGGTTCTACTTAGGTGAAATGGCCAGCGTAGGTAAATCCATAGAGAGAGAAGCTAGATTAGTGGTTGCCAAGGGTTGAGCCAAGAATGACTACTCATATGTATGGGATGTTTTTGGGGAGTGATGGTAGTATTCTGGAATTAGACTGTGGTGACTGTTACACAACGTTTTGAATATACAACAGCCACTAAATTTTGCACTGTAATGAGTTTGATGGTGTGTGAATTATATTTCAATAAAGCTATTAAAAAAAGTTGAGAAAAAAAGTATAGACAGTATCTGAATACTTGTTAATATTGATTACAAGTTGAAATGATAGTATTTTGGGTATATTGGGTTGAGTGAAATATATTTTGGGGAGGAAAAAAGACAAAAAAATGCATTTCATTATATATTGGCTGCTTATTTTCTTCAAGTGGGTGTGTGGTGTTTTTTTTGTTTTTTGTTTTTGTTTTTTTGGTGCTCATTAGTGATACTTTGCATATTTGCATTTTTATGCAAACTACCATAATTTTGCATGCGATAAAGAAGCTTATATAGCTTCATACATTTTTACTTAAGGATATAGAAATATGAAGCACGACATATGGTTTTAAAAGAAAAAAATTATGGCAATCATATATATACATGTAGATATTTTTTAATTTTTGCAAACTTTTACATCTTAAGGGTTATTCATATCTTATATAGTGTACTTTATAATCTCTTCCATAAGTTCATGGTTATTGAATAAACTCCTTGATTTTTTTCATTTTGTATGTAGTCCGCCTTTGCCTCTGTATTTTTCTGTGATGTTTTATATGTGGGTCTGTTTAATGGGATAATGCCGAGGTGTTTATATTAGAAGGACCTTTTAATGACTTTTTGTATAGCAATGCAATTAATGATCAACAAATCAGGAAATAATGATGTTGTTTTCTTGGAGAATATTTTTCTAAACAGTCCTCTGTATTCTATTAACAGTTCTGATGTCCCATAGTAATTTAAATTTAGCTTGCCCCATACTGTGTGCCCCCCAAACACTTACGTTTTCCCCCAAAACTATATTCCTCCCGAATTTCTAGCTTTGTAGTACTACAGATTTCTTCAGTTCCCGCAACCGTAGTATTTTCTTTCCTCCCAAATTCAGTTACCCTATCTTCTCCTCTCCTCAGATTCATCCATCCATCTTCCAGCCCCGCTGCTACTTACTTGAGTTATCAGTGCTTGTTATCCTTCCCCTGAACCAATACCAGGACCTGCCTCATGAGCATGAGACAAGCGCAGTGCACTCAGAAAGGCCCCTTGCATAGACTTTAATGTTCTGTGGTCACCATCTTAAGATTCTTATTGATCCATCTTTGGATTTGTGTTCTGTAAGTGGGGCCCCTGGGACAGTGAAGCACGTACTGGGACTTGGGAGCCAAGGCCCGTCACCACCTGCCGTTGCTTCCCTGGGATGGATTCTCTTCCACCCACTTCCCCACCCCCAGAACTCCTACCAGCCTCCCTGCATCCACCTCACCCAGCCCTAGCTTTCACTCTCTGACCCTGGCATGGGCCTTTACGCAAGCATAAAAAGATAGGAGTTGGGCTGGGCACCCCATGGCACCTCCAGGCAGGGGCGTCCTTCCCCTGTTTGGTCAGCTTCACCAGTATCTGGCAGGCGGCCGAAGGCCACAACTCAGTTGGAGTGAGCCTCTTGGCCACCCCCAACCCAGATACCTAGTGAATTGCAGAGGCAGCTGTGAACAGGGAAGAAGCCTGGCTCAACTTCCCTACACTGGGCCCGGGCATGGTACATGGCTTTGTTGGCTGGGGAGAGGCAACCTGGCAGCCAGTGGGCCACCTACATAGTGAGTCATGGGCTGGGGCCCCCGGCACCTGTGAAGGTCTGCACTTGCCCCGGTGCCTGAGGGAGCATGACACTAAATAGCAAATGAAAAACATCATAGCAGATAGGGAGAAAGACTGCTCAAGAAAGGAAAGTTTTCTGTTTTAGTACCTTTAATGGCCTGTGTTCCTGCCTTTCAAACAAGGGCCCACGTATTTTGCACTGAGCCCCTCCAACCATGTAGCCAGTTTCATCTAGTACAGGAAAGACTTTAACTCATCTCCTGGCATCCAACACCTCTGTCACCCACTTTAGCCTTAACACTGCTGCTCTAACCCTGATCATTACTTGACTCTCCCTTGCTCAGAGTCTTTTAGTAATTCTCTGTCATCCCATGCCCATGGACATGACCAAATTTTGTACATTTTATTTGGCTTGCACAGCAGGTTCTTTCCACTCTCCTCTTTCTCTTCCTTCCCTCTCCCCCTCATTTAAATATTTCCAGACAGAGCTGGCTTTTCCATCAAAAAGCATCAGTCACCCGCTGAAAGCTTTTGAGTTTGATTTGTGTTTTACAGGATGATAAAAACCAAAGTTCGCTTGGCACAGAGAACCTTTCGTTATCAAGTTTTTGGCTGCCCTTCCAGTTTCATTTCCTAATACCCAATATCACCATCCCCACCCCCACATCTCTCAGCCTCCAAACTTACAGGGTTCTCTTAGTGTCCTTTTTTTTTTTTTTTTAAACCAAACTTAAAAGTTCCCAAACAAGCTTTCTCAGGTATCTTTGCACACTTCTGCCTAACAAGGCCAACTTCTGTGTTTCCTGAAAGTATTCTCATCCTTTAAAATTCAGCTCCAGTGTCTCACTACCTCTTCTAGGCAACATCAGCCTTGACTTTCTCTGTTCTTCCATAGATGTGTGCATTTATTTGTTATAGGATTGATACTGGTATATTGTAGCCTCATTATTGGCATGGTTGCCTTCCCTGATCTGTGATATTCTGGGTGGTGGTCTCCAGAATAGGATGTATATATCTTGTAGGGTGCTTAATATGATCCATCTGAGTTGCAGAAAGAAAATAATAAATATTTAATTTTTAAAATTACACTCCTTAAATTTTTATGTTATTGAATGTTTTATAATCATACATTAGAACGTTCTTATGTTTTACAAGTAAACAATTTTAGGAACACATACCAACGATATTTTACTCATTTGATACATAGTCAAGGCAATTTAGAAACCACTCTTCAAGAAGGGTCAGGACTGTATCTTGTTAATCTTATAATTCCAGCACAGGCCTTTTCTGTTTCCTAACCTGTTTATGAAAACTCACTGAATATATAGGTGACATTCATGATTACCCAAGATATGCCCATTGCAAAGACGTTAACCTCTTAAGCCATAGCATCTTCATCATTGATGGTTTAATATTAGTCAAGGTTGTATACTGTTTTTTTTTTTTAAGGGTCTACACTAATCTGTTAAATAAAACATAATTAAGGGAAGAATGTAGTGAGTAGAAGGAAGTAATTTTCTTTTAATGGGAGTCCTGTGAGATTAATGACAGAATAACATGGGGACTATCTTGGTTGGCTTCTTACTCAAGGAATAATTGGATATGTAGGAATGTGTTCTACTCTCAACTCTTTCAAAGTTAAATGAGGGGCGCCTGGGTGGCTCAGTCAGTTGAGCATCCGACTTTGGCTCAGGTCATGATCTCATGGTTTGTGGGTTCAAGCCCCACATCAGGCTCTGTGCTGACAGCTCAGAGCCTGGAGCCTGCTTTGGATTCTGTGTCTCATTCTCTCTCTGCCCCTCCCCCACTTGTGCTCTGTCTCTCTAATAAACGTCAAAAAAAATTTTTTTAAGTTAAATGAAAAACAGACAATAGCTCCAGCAGAAGTGAAGGCCAAAACCTGATGATCTGTCCTTAGCTACCAGGGCTCATATCTCATGCAGTCACTGAGACCACTGTCACTCAGGGGCTCTTGTCCATTAAAATCGGGTGCCCACAGTTGAAAAATCCTCTGACCATATGATTTAGGGCCGGTGTCCCCTGCCTGTGTAATTCTTCCAGGGCATCAGTACAAGGAGTTCATATTAGCATTTAGGAGCTTGTATCTAAAACAGGCAAAGGAGTGATAAGAGCTTTATTTTTTTAAGGTATGTTCAGTTAGTGTCTCACTTGTGTGACCCAGAGCAAATTGTTTGACCTACTCTAAGGCCTCTGATGCCTTTTTTATGATAATGAAATATTACACAGATATTTTAAGATCCTTGAAAGTTGCAGGATAAAAGGTACTATATACTAAGGATCAATATGTTAATATTTGGGGCCTAAATTTATAATAAAAACAAATATTTGCAGTATTAGAAGCAGTATAGTTAGGAAATAGCCTCTAGAAGTTATATAAATATGCCTAATAAAATCCTTTCCTTGATTTATTTCTCCTTCCTTTCCCCCATTTTATTTTATATATTTTTTAAAAAGTCATCGTGATCGACATTAGTAAAGAATAATTATATTGTTTTACTTGTATCTTTTGCTTACCACCATTTCCATAATATGGGTTGTAGGTGCATTTTGTTTTACCAGAGGCAGTAAGAATTTTATTTTTTTAAATGACTCCTAGGCTCCAAAGCCCCCCTCTCTCTGCGATGCTTTTATTCTTAGAGTCCTAGAAATGAGAGATAGAAAACTTCAATTAAATTCATCTAGTCCATCTCCCCTGACAATGAAAAAGTATCTCTCACATTCTATTATCTGATGCTTTTTCAGGCTTCCATGATAACCTCTGGGAGACTGTCCAATAGACTAATAGACCTCACTTCGGGAGAATGTTCTCTTTCTTAGTTTTGACCTATCATTTCTCATTATTTTATCCCTTAAAGCCATTTTTCTTATATGCATACTCTGTGAACTTAAGATCAGCAGTCTCTGCCAGTCATAAGAAAATCAACATACATCTCATTAGCAGGAACTGAGGTATTCTACAGAAGTGAATATTCCAGATACAAAACTTTTCCTCTTGAAACACAAACTTAGTTTAATTTAAATAATTTTGAGGAGTTTTTTCCCTTGAATGCATTAGGTATTTTCCGTACCTTCTTAAGTGTATTGAACTTTTCTTAATAATTCAGGTTAATCATTAGGATTCCACAAGTATATATTAAGTTAACTCACTGTATGCTAAGCATTGAAGAAACACAAAGATGAGCTCAATAATGTTTGCTTTCAGGAGTTAGGACTCAGTAGGGGATATAACATAGGAATAGAACTAATTATTGGTCAAGACAGAGGAAAACAGTCATATAAACAAAAGAGCTTAGATAATCAGAGGCGAGGGACTAACTCCTATTAGAGAAATCAGGGATGGTTTCCTGAGAAGTTGGCATTTGAAATAAAGAGTGTAGGGACAACTGAGTGGCCATTTGCAAAAAAAAAAGATAAATTAGATGTGTATTTCACACCTCACATAAGCATGAACTCCAAATGGATTAGGGATCTAAATGTAAAATTAAATAAATAAACCATATAAGTACTAGCAGACATTGATAAATTCTTCTTTGACCTTAATGTAGGAAAAACTTTCTGTAATGGTTACTTTACTGTAATGGTTACAGAGGCAAACATGTTTTTTTTAATTGTCTTATGATTTATTAACATCATAAGAAACTTAAAAGACAACCAGCTGACTGAAAGAAAATATTCACAACATATAAAGGACTATTAAAAATTGAGGGACAAATGACCCAAAACTCAATAAAAGAACTGAAGAAAAACAAAGTATGAACAGATGATTCTCAAGCACTATAAAAATTGTCCTGAACATATTGAAAAATGTTCAAACTCACTTATAATCAGAGAGATTCAAGTTAGAACAATATTTTGAGGCTATTTCACCTTTAGGTGAGCAAAAACTGTACAGTATGACATCAGATTTAGTTGGTGAGATCATGGGACACAGACACTCTCATACATTAGTGATGGGAATCCAAACTAGTACAACCCTTCTAGAGGGGATTTTGGCAAAGCTACTATGTACTCACCCTTTGACCCAGCAGCCCCACTTCAAGCAGTCTACCGAAGATTTACCTCCATCAGCATAAAAATTCATAGGCACAAGGTATTCTTGGCAGCATTGTTTATAATTGCAAAATATTGGGAACAACCTAAATGCCTACTCATAAGAAAGTAATGACATACGCCACGTGTGGAAGGAAGGTAAAACAATGGCCCCCAAGATGTCCATGTGTTAATACACAGAATCTGTGAATATGCTATTTTACATGGCAAAAGAGACTTTTGAGATGTGATTAAGGCTAAAGACCTTGAGGTGAGAAAAGTACCTGAGATTATCCAGGCGGGTTCAATCTAATCTCAAGGCCTTAAAAACAGAATCTTTCATAAAAATGCAGCATTGCTGGCCTTGAAGATAGAGGAAGAGAACCATGAACCAAGGAGTGTGGGAGGCCTTTTAGAGGCTGCAAGAGGCCAGAAACAGATTCTCTTCCAGGTCTTGAGAAAGGAGTGCAGCCCTGCAGACACCTTGACTTTAGCCAGGTGAGACCCATGTTGGACTTCTGACCTACATGGCTGTAAGATAATAGATTTGTACTGTTGAAGCCACCATGTTGTGATAATTTGTTACAGTGGCAATAGAAAATGAATACAGTGGAAAAACTGGTGAAATTAGAATTAGGTAATTTGTCAGCATGCTACCCTATGTTCATTTCCTAGTTTTCATAATTTTACTATGGTTAGGTAAGATGTTAACATTGGGGGAAGCTGGGTAAGAGAAAACTCTCCGTACTATTTTTCCAAATTTCCTGTCAATCTAAAATTATTTTAAATAGAAAGGAAAAACATCAGGAATTCCTTTCCTTCTCAAGTTCCCTCCGCCAGGCCACCTCACCTGTTATCCTTTTAAAAAGTTGCCATTTCTCCATGTTATTTATTTGTGAATTTCCAACCAAGCTTTTAACTCCATGGTTCCCAAACCGTATGTCCCCGTAAAGACTTGTTCACATATTTTTTAGCAGATTTATTCTTAATAGATCCAACCTGAAAACAACCCAGATGCCCATCAGTTGGCAAATGGATAAACATATTTTGGTATATCCATATGTGGAATAAAAAGGAATGGACTACATGCAGTAACATGGATAGATTTCCAAAACAGTATGCTAAGTGAAAGAAAGCTCCATACTGCATAATTCCATTGATAGAGCATGAAGGGAAAGATAAAACTGTAGGGGCAAATCAGACCAGTGGTTTCTAGGGGCTGAGGTGGGAGGAAGGGATGGACTGTGAAGCGGCCTGAAGAAACGTTTCAGGTGGTAAAAATCTGTATCTCGTTTGCAGTAGGATACATTTGTCAAAACTCATCGAGTTATACACCTAAATATGGTGAGTTATCCTTTCGTAAATTATACCCCAATAGACCTAATGGTTTTTTTTTTTTAAGATATATTTAAAATATAACATATAAAAGTTGAAAGTAGAAAGTTTGAAAAAATTTAACAGGAAGGTAATGATCAAAAGAAATCTGATATAACATTGTTTTATCATATGAAAATGAATCTCCTAAGACAAAGAATATTACTAGGGATAGAAAAGGTATTTGCCCCCCCCCCCAACAAATGTTAATATATCAATATGTTATATCATATTATAATAATTTTTTAAAACATGTCATATAACATATGTATTTACTTTTATACTTTAATACAATCTAATAATATATCAATATGTTAATGTGGGTTAGATCTGATTAATGGGTATGTGTGTAATGTATGCGCTTTTGGTTTTTTTTAAAGTTTCATAATAAATGTTTTACTTTGTTTAATAAAAGAGAATCATTGGATGCTTGTCAAAAATGCAGATCACTGTGCCCCACGCCCAGAAATTCTGATTTATCATCAGCTCTGTGCTAGAAAAACAATTGTAATTTATTATAGGACCTTTTCTTTTTCCCTTTGATGATTTAATTTGCAAAACAAACCAACAAACCAACCCCAAATCCCTACTAGGGGGGAAATTACCCACACTGAAACTGTTTAACTACAAAGCACTTTGCAACTGTTTGTTGTTCTGTTGTTACTCTTGTTACCTAGAGTTTCCCTCCCTCCTTGGACTTCCAATAACTGGAAGATACGCTAAGGAAGTAAAATATGATGGCTGGAAAGTGGAGGTTAACGCTTTCAGTTACCCTTCCTTTTCCTTTCTCCTGTGAATTGTCTACAACTGGATTCTCGTGAACATTTTCTGAGCATCTGTAGGTTCCTCAGTTACGTTAAAAGGGGAAGGAAGGGAGTAATTGATATAGGACATAGCCCTTGTCAGGTCATTGCAATCCATAATACCGTGAACTGCTAAAGCACAGAAATACACAGGAATGCATTTACTAATTAAACGAAAACTTTAAAAGCCAGAATGAGAACAGTTCTCGCCTGGGTCCTTTCTAGTTGACAAGGTGGCATTTTCTTGCTGTGCGTCATGTAATATTTTAAGGAACTGCTATTAAAAGTGCTTCAGTCGCCTAGATTTCCTTAATCCCTCGTGTGGCCACTGATAAGAAACAGTCTCACGCAGGATGAGAGCAGGCTCCTGCTGCGCGTCACCGTGTGTTTGTGGGGAAGGTGATGGCGTGCTTCTCTGCCTCCACTTCTCCACGTCTTCAGGGAACGGCACGGCCCGGCTCCCGTTACCGCCACAGAGGCTTCTGGGAGCGGTTGCATAGCAGCAACTTTATTTCAGTTACAGTCGGGCCCTGACAGCCAAGTCCGGTCTTCGGGGGTTACTCCAGTTTGTAGGTGGTGAACACCTTTTATCATTCTCCTCACACCAAGCTCCAGAGAAAGGCAACGTTTGGCTTTTCCTTTCCCTGGGCAGTTGCTAAGTGTAAGCCTTATTTTGGCAGAAAAGAGTGAGTACCGGCTAATTAAAGTACATCACGGTAGTCGTTATCAGTTGCTGTCTGACAATGTAGGTGTTGAAGTAAGCTTTTTACTGTTTTTCAGAGTTGTAGCTGGTAGCAACAGTGTTTCAGAAGAGGATTGGACAGGTAGGATTTGTTTTGAGGGTTTTAGTAGTGTGTTTTCAGGTAAGGATGAAATCAGTTTATTTGTAGTCTTTTCCTTTGTTTCCATTTATGCTATTGGATTTTAAAGTAAGCTTGTAGGAGCATCACGTACTCTTCACGTTCACATGAGACATAGACGTCCTAACTTAACGTGAAAGAGAGAAGCATTTTCCTCTCGACATCCATCTCTCTGTAAATTTCATATTTGCATTTTTTTCTCTCAGTGACCATAGAGTCAGTTATATTTAAAAGTAATTTCAATAGGGTTTCCATTTCATGTCAGTTTAATTATATAGATAGGAGCCCTAGGGGCAAATTTTTCTAAGTCTGATGTCACATTGGTGGGAGTTTTGTTTTCTTTTTTCCCCTCATATTTTTGAATTGTCATAGTGCATTTCTTCCTTTTTGTGGTATATGATTCTGTAATAAGATACGTGTAGAAATTAAATATAGCACCCACGGAGAATGTGCATTATAAATGCATTATATCCAGGGCGCCTGGGTGGCTCAGTCGGTTAAGCGTCCGACTTCGGCTCAGGTCATGATCTCGCGGTCCGTGAGTTCGAGCCCCGCGTCGGGCTCTGTGCTGACAGCTCGGAGCCTGGAGCCTGTTTCAGATTCTGTATCTCCCTCTCTCTGACCCTCCCCCATTCATGCTCTGTCTCTCTCTGTCTCAAAAATAAATAAAGGTTAAAAAAAAATTTTTTTTAAATAAAAAAAAATAAATGCATTATATCCTAGTGCCCGAAGTATCTTGAAGAGGAATAAGAATGTGGAGAGTCAGGGTAGCATAGAGGTTAAAAAGCCAGGGTTCCAGACTCAGGCTGCCTGGGCTTGAGGTTGTACTCTGCCTCCTGGCAGCTGTTTGACCTGGGAGAAGTCAGACACCTTCTGTGTATACCAGTTCTGGGTAGGTGATCTGCTGTTGGTGAAGAAAATGAACTGTTCACATGGCACACATTCTTGCTCAAAACCATGTTAAATCACTACACATTTCTGTTTTCATAGGTAAAGTTAGTCCTCTCAGAAAAACAAATGGTTGCTTATTTGCGACTGCTTTGATGGGTCTTGTCTCTCATTGTTGCTTTCCTTAGAAATCAGAGTAAAAGGTAAGGTCCCGGGGTTCTGGGGTGCTGGGTGGCTCAGTCGGTTGAACATCTGACTGCAGCTCAGGTCATGAGCCCGCGGTTTGTGAGTTTGAGCCCCGCACCAGGCTGTCTGCTGTCAGAACAGAGTGCGCCTTGGATCCTCTCTGTCTCCCTCTCTCTCTCTGCACCTCCCGGGGTCACGCTCATTTCTCTCTCAAAAATAAATAAACAGTAAAAAAAAAAAAAAAAAAAGTAAGGTCCTTACAGTGGCCTGCAGGATCTGCCCATCCACCTCACGACTGGGACCAGCACTGCTCCCTCTGTTTCCTCATTTCCCACAGTCCCTCCCATTCCACTTCCTCCTCTCCAGCCGCGCTGACTTCTTGGCTCTCCTCATACCGTGAGTTCTTCTGCCTTAAAGCCTTTGCCCATCCCATTCCTGTTGCCTGGAATGCTTTTCCCTCCTGAGATCTGAGGCTCTCCCCCGTCAAATCTTTAGTCAGTGTAATCTTTCTCCATAAGGCCTATCATGACCACTTTATATTCCCAGCTCTTTACGTGGCTCTATTTTTCTGTAGCCCTTGTCTTTTACTAATTTCTTATGTCCTTTGTTTATTGTCTGTCTCCTTCCACTAATGTATGAAGCTTAATGAAGGCAAAGATTTTTGTTTGTTTTGTTCACTGATCGAGCTCAGGTGCCTCAAGCATGTGGCCAATAAACGGTGCTCAGTAAGTATGTGAATGAATGAAACTTTTTACATGTTAGCAGAATACTGGGTTTAAATCCTGACTCCTCATCTATAAACTGTGTTACCTAAAGCAAGCTGCTGAATACCTATTTTGTGGGGTCATTGCACCGACTGAACAGTATTGGAACTACTAGAAAGCACTTAGCAGTGCTTCATATCCAGGAAGCCTTCAGTAAATTCGTTCGGTCAACGAATGTTAATTGAGCACTTAGGATGTACCAGGTATCCCTGTAGGTACTGGCATCTGCCACTGAACAAAACGGCCCAAATCCCTGCCATTTGTGGAACTTCTTTCTAGTTTCCTTCCCTTCCTGTGATGTGGTAGTTTCTAAGAGGAAAAGCCATGATTCCACCTAGCCTACCCAGTAGTCTCTCTCCCTAGACTCAGATGAAGTTAACACTTATAGGTACCCATTTTCCATTATTTTAAAAGTGCTTTTCCATTCAGTCATCTTATTCTCTGGAATGGCCCTAGGAAGAGGGTTTTTTTATTCCTCGTTTGACAGGTAAGAAATCTGAAACTTGGAAGTTGCAACTTACTCAAAGTCACTCAATAGGAGAAATTGGAGCTAGAATTTGAAGCCACACTTTGATTCAGAGTTGCCCGCTCTTTCTGCAGTGGCAGTTGTATCGAAAACTCCACAATGGCTTTTACTCCTTTCACTGCCCATTTTATTTCAGTTCTGTTGATATTTATTGAACCCCTGCCAAATGCCTGGTATCGGACCTGCCCTGGGAAGGCAAAGATTGTGTAGTCCCTGCCCTGAGGAGTTCAGCGTTTAGAAGGAGGGCTGTTGACACATAAGTGGGCATGCCGTGTGCTAAATGTAAGGCTCGCTGTATGTAATTGGATTCCTCTGAAGCACAGAGAATGGCCACCTCATCTAGAGCCAGGTGGTACATGTCAAAAAAGACACGCTGGGAGATCTCATGCCTTAGCTGAGTCTGAAAGGATGACTTAGCCAGGGAAGAGGGAGAGATATGAGCCGTAGCAGCGATGCATGGTGAGTGTAGAGAATTACAGGCTTCTAGGGTTGCTGGAGGGTAAAGTACGAAGCAGGGAATGACCAGGAATCAGCCTAGGGTATTTAGTAGCTACCAGGTGATACCTAAGGCAAAACTCTTACCCGGCCCCCTCTTGGTACCTTTAGGTCAGGTGTCCATCCTTGGTCCGGTTAGCTATAGTCAGGCCGAAGAACTGCTTGGTGCAAAGGATAGTGATCTGTGCCTAAGGAATCGCTCAGAAGGGGCAGTGGGCAAGTGTGCATGCCATACACTCTGAGGTTTCCTAGGAGGGGTAGTGTCATTGGAAGGCTGGCTCACTGCGTAGTTGGTCCAAGACAAGGGCATAGTAGAAGCTGGGACTAGTATGGAGATGGCGAGTTTTTAGTGGCATCCATTCAACTATGTGATCTCCCTGAACATGTGGGAGACCACCTGGCTGAATGGACTGACACCAGACCAACCTTTATAGCCTAAGCTAAACAATATTTTCAGTGAAAACCATGTTTCAGTTATATCAAGGAGATAAAAACAGAATGAAATATTACTGACCACTCTGGGCTGTCTTAAAATTTCCCTTACCTGTATTCCCAGAACAACCATAATTTCACATGTATATTGAGTGCTTACTACAGTTTAGACACTGTGGCAGATGTTAAGATAGGTATAGCATTACCCCTTCCCTCGAAAGTTTAAGGGCCAATGGGAGCGATAATTATGCATTAATAGGTGGACGATCCACCTTTCCAACCTTATTTCTCACTACTCCTAATCATATACTGGCCAGACTGAGTCTACCTAAGGGGCACCCGTTTTGTTCTTTGCCAGCTCTTTACATGGTCCATTTTTCTGTAGCCCTTTCTCCTGTGGTGCTGCCTTGCTCCTCAGCAACCCCCAAACCCAGATCCTGTCTACTCATCAGGACCTAGCATATTGCACTTCTTCTATATAACTTCTCCTTATTTCTCTGGAAGATATAACCTCTTCTTTCTCTGAAATCCTGAAATTGTTTCCTATGTACCTCTCTAACATAATACCATATTATCAATTCTAAGATGTGTATTTTCTCACATTTTAACATCTCTGTAAGTTATTCTTCTAAGACACTCTGTTTGTCATCAACATTCTTGAAAGACTACATGATAATATTCTGTGGAAAAACATGAACAACTACTCTAAGTCAAAAAGTAGTTCAGAAGAATGAAGAAGCTAGTTTATTTTGCATTTATTCTTTTTATGTATACACTATGCACTATATGATAAAAACCTGCCTAAGTAAGTCTTTGAAAAACTTTCTTGATACAAAATAAAAGTCCTAAGAGATTAGGCATCATGTTATAGTTTAATTGTCAGCTTTTTTCTTAGTGTACGTAAAATAATAGTGTGACTTAACAATCATTGGTGTCCTAAATTCAAAGAAATATGATAGTTAATTTTTATTTTGTTGATTAAATATGCCAGACATTGAGAACACTTACCTCCCTAATTGTGTCATATATATTTACATATATATATAGTTTCCAAATCCCATATTAAACTATAAGCTCTTTGGGGACAGAGTTTGTGTTTATTTTGTCTTTGATTCCCTTACAATACTTGGTATGGTACTTTATGACAAATAGACATAAAACAAATATTTACTAAATAAATGGATTAAAACAAGAAGTATTGTATAGTAAGTGGCACAAAAAGATAAAGTACCGTGTAAGCAAACATCTGCTAGTATATATTCTCACTCAACTGCCTAACTGTATTTTTGTTAGAAATATATTTACATATGGCATTTGGGCAGGTCCTTGAGCCAAATCCCAACTTAGGCCAGTGGCTTTTGAATCAACCATACACAATCCTAATAGAATCCTATAAACTCTAGGTCCTTTTTGCAGACCACATTTCTGAGCAAATGTGGTGACTCATCTTGATTAAATCATGATAAGTAGTAAGTAAAGCCTTTGCCTTGGAGAACAAATGACAGTGACTTTCCCTAACTACAATGCTAAGATTGTACAGAAGACTAGACAAATGCCCGTCCCTAAGAAATATAGTGCTTCCGGGGGCCCCAGCTGACTCAGTACAGCATGCACTTAAAAATAAAATCTTAAAAAAATATATATAGTACTTAAAAAATTTTTTTGTTTTCTTGTTTTCTGTCTTCCAGTCAACCTCTATGCTCCTATAATAAAAAACTGCCTAGGGAATTTTCACCCTTATTCTTTGGGCTACAAGAATAACAAGAAATAACGTCTAAGTGTTTTTTTCAGGCAGCTAAATGGTTTTACTTCTGATTCAAATAAGTTTGTTTCCATTTTTCTCTAATGGAAGGACCAATGCCTGTGTGTTTGCAAAATACTTGGCGTGGGTAACCGCTGTGGTAGTCCACATTACTATTCACCAAATATTTCCAGTTTTCTTTCTGGATACGTGATACAATTATAGATCCTTTCCCCACAAAAATTAGGTGCGGTCATGTGACTTTTTTGTCCAATGAAATGAGACCAGAAGTGACATGAAGCTTTAAGAACTAGTACATAATTTGTCACATTTCCTTTATCCTCCTGAAGCAGGTATAGATGCACAGAGAAGGAGCCTGCCTTAGCCTAAGTCCCTGAGTGACAGCAGCACAGAGCCAAGCCCCCATCTCTGTTAGTTGACCTGCTCATAGATAGACATGTTACACGTCTCATACTACTTAGATTGTGAGTGTATTAGATAAACGTAATCCCGAATATCTTGATTAATACAGTCTTCAGCCAAAACAGTAGGCTTTGGTGATAACTAAAAGAGTATAAAAGATTTGGCGTGCTGATCTTGACCCCGTATTTCTTTTTCTTCCTGATGGAAATGTTTACTGCACATAACCCCTACAGGACGGTATTCATCTCAAGGTGATTAGAGTCATTTTCCCAGCATTAACATACTTTTCTTTGAATTACAACTTTTTCTCAAGACATAAGATGTCCTTTCATCTGCCAACAATAGAATTATTACTTGAAAGTAGTGGCTATCCTCATTCATGCGTGCATTTGTTCTATTATTCAACACACTTTTATTGGCTGCTGATTGTTTAGTAGGTGCTAAGACTAGGAAAATACTCAAGGAGCTCTAGATAGTTTGGTGAAAGTGGCAGGAGGGAGGCAGTGGTCAAAAACTATAAAGTGCTTTGTTCTCCTGAAGTCTAGATGTTTCAACGGTTTCATAAATGACATTTCATTTATGAAGTATTTCACATTTCATTTGAAGATAGTTTACCTACATTTGAAACTTAAGTTTACAAATAACATATTCAAGGTGACATAGACCAAATTTTAACAACTTTTGAGACCACCAACATATTACCTTGTACTAATTACATAACTCTTTTTTTTTTTTTTGGTTTGATTTTTGGTTTTGGTGTTGGTTTGGTTGGTGTTGGTTTTGGTGTTGGTTTGGTGTTTTATTTTTGGTTTTGGAGGTTTTTTGGCAGCTCTTAGTATAAAGCTTCTTCTCACTATCAGCATAGTCTTTAAAATTCCTTTAATGTCCTAAGTACCTTCTCACCTCAGGGCTCTTGCATATGCTATTCTCGTTTCCTGTTTTCTCTTAATTTAGTTCAGGAAATTAATTACCAGATGCCTTTTCTATTGAATTGCCTCATAGAAAGGAGTATATTTTTCTGTTACCTTGTTTTGTTTTTAAAAATCTGTTATCAAAATTACATGTTTCTCTACCATAGCTGGTATAGAAACCAAGAGACAAGAAGTTAAGTGTTATCAAAAAGTTTAATTATCCCAGTTAGCCTAGAAGAAAAAAAAAATTTGTCCCATTACCAGGTAGTTTCAAGCAACTATTATTTATAAATTAAAAAATTAAAAGCTGGATTATTTTTTTGGTCTCCATTATAAAATGGGCATTTTATAGGGCATTAAATTTTTTTGGTCTCCATTATAACGTTCTTTTCAAAAGCGGTACAAAGCAGTAAGAAGACAGCAAGGCGCTATTATGGTTTTCTCTCCCATCACTTTCTGCCTTTTCGTTCTAGGGGTTCTTCAGCAAGCGCCTGAAAGGCTCCATCAAGAGGACCAAAAGCCAATCAAAGCTTGACAGAAACACGAGCTTTCGGCTTCCATCCCTTCGTAACACAGATGACAGGTAGGAAGTTAACTTGCTTGAAGCAGGAAAAGCAGTGTGTTTTTTTTGTTTTTAAACGGAAAAAGCAGTTCTACAGTGGGTTTTGATAAGGCATTTTTGGCCTTCTCTAACTTTACATCAATGACAATTGGAAAGATCTAATACTACAATTGACTCATTTTGTCTGCAGGGGTTTTTTTGTTTGTTGTTTTTTGTTTCTTTGTTTTTTGTCTTGCTCATATTGAGGCAATTTACAAAGCGTTGACTCAAATGCCCAGCCAGTTTAAGAATCTTATAATATTGGAAATTAAGAATGAATTGAAATGCTGTTTCTGTAGAATCAAATTCTAGTGGTTGGAGATGTATCATTCTTTTGTAAAATGACGGACGATAGGGATGATGATGGTGACAGTAGCAAACATGTTCTGAGCACTGAACCAGCCACTTTATATACATTATCTTGTTCAATCTTTATAGTAACCCTGTAAGATATTCTTATCACCACTTTGTAGATGAAGAATCTGAGGCACAGAGAGATTAAGTAATCTTGCCCAAGGTCATAGAGCTCAGTAAAAAGCAAAAATGGTATTTGAACTTGAGCAATTTGGCTCAAGTCCGTGCTGTTCCCTGCTGCATTGTTCTTTGTGTACAGCATATGGAACCAGTTGTCTTGGTTTGCAGTCACACCTAGAAGACCTGAATGAAAAGGAATATTTTGATTCTTAGGACTGTCAGCTTGAGTAACCCTCAAATGCGTAGCTCACTAGGGACAACAACCTTCTAAAATGATTGAATGTGAGGGGCACCTGGGTGGCTCGGTTGGTTAAGCGTCCGACTTCGGCTCAGGTCATGATCTCATGGTCCATGAGTTCGAGCCCCGCGTCGGGCTCTGTGCTGACAGCTCAGGGCCTGGAGCCTGCTTCCGATTCTGTGTCTCCCTCTCTCTCTGCCCCTCCCCTGTTCATGCTCTGTCTCTCTCTGTCTCAAAAATAAATAAACGTTAAAAAAAAAAAAAATTAAAAATAAATAAATAAATAAATAAATAAAATCACTGAATGTGCACCAGGGCACATTGTTCAAAATTTAGGAAATGGTGCTTGCTGTATCCTGACACATCACCACCATCACTTACATTTATCGAATGCCTACTACATGCCAAGCATTTTTAATGTAGTCTCTCATGTAATATAACCTTAGATACTTTTATTATCCTCATTTTACACATGAGGAACTAAGGCAAAAGAGATTGAGAAACTTGCCCAAGGTCACACAGCTAGTAAGGAGTGGAGTATGTCTGCCTTTTGTATTTGATACTCTTAATGTATACTGGTTTTTTTTCCTTTCACTAAGTCCATTATTTTCAGTTACCCACATTACAAATAAAGATTACAGTCTCTGTAATGGCAGATTATAGATTTACCAGGCAGAAAATTACTCTTCTTTTTTATAGATGAAGTAAGTTGTCCCCCATCCTGACTTGATGAGAGACTACTGCTATATCAGCTCTTCTTATCCCCGAACCCCTTTAGAGTTACTCTGTGAAATTTGCAACTCTGTCCAATTTACTGTGTAATTGCATTGTTAATCATCTCCTTCACACCTCTTTGTTTTAAGGTAACCAAAAAAAAGCTGATTTTTGCTTTTCCTATTTTTTTCTTCGTATTATTTTACAACTTCCATCATTCTAAGAATTAAAAACGTTTTCTAAATAAGTCTCAAGAAAATTGAGTGACTTTTTTTTTTTTTCAGAATATTGGCTTTTAAGAACAGCGATGTCATGCGGCCTCTAAAATACCCCCCATCCAGTAGCCACTGCCTTAAACTCTGCAGCATTATGCATATACATGGGAGATGAGAGATTTTTTTATAGGCGCACTTTATTTTGTAAACTCGCACTAAATTTCACTTTAATTTCACAGTGTTCCCTCCCATTCCATTTTGCTTTAGGTAACCTAAAAGAATGCTTGGGTTGAGTTACTAAGAGATTGTATTCTCCTAAAGTCTCTGATCCTGCTGTTATACAGCTAGTGTACTTCAGCCTTTCCAGTGACCTAAATCCATCATGTGGGCCTGCCTCGCTGTCCTGCTTCAGTCAGTGGTAGTATCTTTGTGTCTCAAATACAGCATAATATAAAAAGGTGCTCATTAATCTCAAATATTTGTATTTTTCAAATCCACTTGAATTATAAAAGTTTCCCAAACAGAAATTTTTCAAAAACTTTATTTTTCCCATATAGTGATATACTCACTAGAGTTTGGATGTATTACAGTTTAAGAAAAAAACAAAAACAGGCTCTTTTGTCTTCAGATCATCTGGAGATGCAGGTAAATACAACTGAGGTACCAGATATTATCTTTTCACTTCTTCTATGAGTTCTTTGAATTGGTGCCCTTATAGGTGTGACCAAAGATTCTTTCAAAGACCCTGGTTTTCATGGGTTGTGTTCATCAATTGCCAAAGTCCGGCCATTTCATCCAAAATGGTATATAGTGTCTAAATCTCAGTAGCAGAGCATTTCTGTTCTTATATCAAATCCATAGAAACTCTAGGCAAACCTAGTAACCAGCCTTTTTTTCAGTTTTTAAATTGTGCAGTAAAATACATGTCTTTCTTTTAAAAAGTGTTAGTACATAAATACAGATCAAAAAGCTGAAGTCGCCCTTCACCTTCCCCAGCGCCCCCTATAAATAACCTCATTAGCAGTTTGTATACTTTCAAACCACTTTAAAAATCCATACACATGGAGCACCTGGGTAGCTCAGTCAGTTGGGCATTCAGCTCCTGATTTCGGCTCAGGTCATGGTCTCGCGGTTCATGGGTTCCGGCCCCATGCAGGGCTGACAGTGCAGAGTCTGCTGGGGATTTTCTCTCTCCTCCTCTCTCACTCTGCCCCACTCCCACTCATGTGTGCTTGCTCTCTCTCTCTCTCTCTCTCTCTCTCAAATAAACTTTAAAAATTTTTTTAAAAATACATATATATGTTTTACTTATTTTCATATGCGATGGGATCATATTACACATTTTTTTGTGATTAACTTTTCAGTATATTTTGGACAACTTTTGTGTCAGTACATGTAAATCTACATTATTTTAACAGCCGTCTTCTTCGTATGCTCGTTTTTTGTAACATATATTTCACTTCTGTGTGGATATTTTAACTGTTTCCCTCCGTGGGGCACAAAATAGAGATGTAATGGACATCTTTGAACATATACGTTTTTTATCCTTATGTGATTAAGTCCGATTTCTGAAGTAGAACTACCAGGTAGAGTAGATGCACGTAATCAAATTGTCCTTCAAAAAAGCTATAGCAATTATCATTTCCACCAACAGATCAGGATTACTTTTATCTTTTAAACAGCATTGTACATTGAGTCGATATGATGGAATAAATAGTCATCATAAACACCTACATGGTATTTACAATGTGCTAAGACCCTGTTCTAAGCATTTTACATAAGCTAACTCATTTGATCATCACAGCCATCCCATGAGGTAGTTACTGTAATGACCTCATTATGAAGATGAGAAAACTGAGGCACAGAGAAATTATGAAATTGCACAAGGTTAGAAAATGGCAGAACTATGTTTCGAATCCAAGAAGTCTGTCTCTAGAGTCCACAGTCTTAAACTTTATGCTATACTGCTTCTCAAAAAAAAGTGAGTGAAGGGGGATGTAGTTTTTTGTTTTGTGTCTGCCTAATGTCTAATAAGTTGAATGAATATCTTTTCACTTATTCTATGACTTGTTTATTTATTGCTTTGCTCATTTTTCTACTGTACCATTTTGTCCTTTTTTTTTTTTTTTTTTTTTTTTTTTGCTAGGGATCATAAGCCACTATTATGCATGTTGCTAAAATTTTTCCTCTGGTCTGTTTATCTTTTAAAAATCATGTCCCTAAATTATATAGAAGTTTTAGATCTTCATTTGGTCTAACATGCCCATCTTTTTCTTTGTGGCTTACCTGGCCAAATTTGACCAGAACAGTGAAAAAGCCAGGGATCTGTTTCTCATTACATTTCTCATTACGATGCTGTGCAAATCACTTTATCTCTCCACCCCCTTTTCAAAAGGAAGAGAGATTCTATCTACAGGTATCAGAGAATAATGTAGTAGTGATCAAGATATGTTGAATTCTTCAAGGTTTTTGATTACCACAAAACTTATCTGTACTCATAGCATTTTAAGAAGATAAAATTATTCTCACGAGGTCTAAGTTACTACTTTAAGATGGCAGAGACACCGTTTTAAATGAGTTTTCCTACATATGACAAGTAAGCTTTTCTCTGTAAAATACCATAGGGTATTTTAACATGCAGACTTGATCTAAAAGATCCTCATGGCCCCAGGCTCATCTCGCCAATGATATACTAGTTACAAACACTGCTGTAAGGCTGTGGTCGAATTTGGTATCAGTGTTGCTTTTTGGATCAATTTCTAATAATCCTTAAACTAAGAATTTCCTTTGTGAAGTTGTGGGGCACAGGTATAAAAAGTGAAGCTTTGACAATATTTCTAAAAGCTAAATTTCTTCTTTTTTTTAATGTTTATTCTCGGGGGAGAGAGAGAGAAAGAGAGAGAGAAAACACAAGTGGGGGAGGGGCAGAGAGAGAGGGAGACAGAAAATCTAAGGTTCCAGGTTCTAAGCTGTCAGCATAGAAGTCTAACACAGGGCTTGAACTCTGGAACCAGGAGATCATGACCTGAGCTGAAATCAGACGCTTAGCCAACTGAGCCACCCAGGTGCCCCTAAAAACCAAATCTCTTGGTATATAGTAACATCCGTGATATGTGACCGTTAGGTACACATTAGAAAGCTGTGTGCTACAAAGGAATGTAGAGATCTAAAGACATGGCCCCCAACCTCAGGAAAGTCCAATAAAAGAAGTAAATATCCAGGAGGAAATGGTACAGGTGAGGTGAGACTACTTCTGCTGGATATTCAGGAACGACTTTACAGGGCAGTGGCCTATGAGTGGAACACGTATAATTTGAACTTAGACACAGGGAGAGAGCTTTTCTCAGAATGGAAATAATGAGCAAAAGCAGACAGTAGGAAATTATGGAGCTTGAAGAGAAATATTGATTAGTTGATGGTGTGTAAATTGGAAAGGAAGGAAATAAGATTGGACAGGTAAAATTCCAGTTTTGAAGTTGGTAGGTAAAAAGCTGCTGGCTTTTTTGTCTTAAAAATTACTCACTATAAGAAACAGAAACAGGAACTCCATCTTTGATGGGACAAGGAGAAAACAGTGACAGGTGACTTAAAATTCGGGGAAGACCAGGTGTAGTTGCCGACAGAATGAAATCCTAAAATTGTATCACTTAGGATTCAGATCAGCTCGTGGTTAACAGATACTCAAAATAGTAATGGCTTAAATGGGTGAAATTACTTCTTCCTCACCTAAAAGAATCTGAAGGTGGGCCGTCCAGGGCTAAGGGACCAGGGCTGTTCGTGAGCTTTTTCCTTTGCCATCCCCAGGGTCTTCAAAGCTCTCTTTATGGGTACATTGTAACTACTGAAGCTTCAGCCATAGCATCCATGTTTTAGGCATCATAAAAGGGCACCTGTCTTCCAGCTAAGTTAATACCCTTTAAAGCAGTTTTCCTGAAATCCCATCCAGTGACTGCTGTTTGTGTCTCATTGCCATCTCTTTCTGCAAGAGAGGCTGAGAAATGTTATACCTGATACATCATTGTCCCCAAAAATGCAAGAGTCTGTTATTCAGGAAGGAGGGAGAAATAGACATCAGGAAAACCGTCTCTAATAAAAGAAGGAGACTGATTTACTCACCCGCCTCCAGAAGTCTGGAATGATTCAGCTCTCACCCAGCTCTAGAAGGCCAACAGTCAGGGTTACATTTATCACATAGCAAATGTGAGAAACTGAACCAATCCAGGTAAAAAGAAAAAAAAAAAAAACCTGCAGATAACAACATTTGTGTTCCCCTATTACAATCCTCTCTGATAATTCCACTCATGAGTATATCCAGGAAAAATGAAAACATATGTCACCACAAAAACTTGTACGTGGAGTGTTCGTGGCAACATTATTTATAATAGCCATAAAGTGGTAATGACCCAAATGTCCACCAACTGATGAATGAATATACAAAACATGATGTATCCATACAATGCATTACCGTTTACCCTTGAACTCAACACAGGAGTTAGGTGTGCTGACCACCTCCCCCCAACCTTGCACAGTTGAAAATCCATATATAATTTTTGACTCCCCCAAAACTTAACTGCTAATAGCCTGCTGTTGGTCAGATTCCTTATTGGTAACATAAACAGTCAATTAACGTATTTTGTATGTTGCATATATCATATACTCTATTCTTACAATAAAGTAAACTAGAAAAAAGAAAATGTTACAATCCTAAGGAAGAGACAGTATATTTACAGTCCTGTACTATAAATGTATTTACTGTATTTACTGAAAAAAAAATCCACTTATAAGTGGACCAGCATAATTCAAACCTGGGTTGTTCAAGGGCCAAATGGATTATTCAATCATAAAAAGGAATGACGTACTGGTACATGCTACAACATGGATAAATCTTGAAAACCTTATGCTGAGTAAAAAAGACCATCACAAAAGACCATGTATTGTAGGATTCCATTTATGAAATGCCCAGAATAAGCAAATCTATGGAGACAGTAGATTAGTGGTTGCCAGAGGCTGGGGATATAAGGTGGGGGAAGGGATGAATGAGGAATGACCACTGATGGACGTGAGGCTTCTTTCTGGAGTGATGAAAGTGTTTTAAGTGTAGATTGTGGTGATAATTGCATAAATCTGAATATACTGAAAACTATATACGTTAAATGATAGATTTTATGGTATGTGAATCATATCTCAATAAAGACGTTAAATTATCAAAAAAAGAAAAAAGAAAAAAAAGCAGCTGACCAGGAAATACTCTACGGTGAACCTCATTAGTCTATCTGCTCCAGTGTGCAAAGCTGCCATTATGCTGTTCAGTGCTTTGCTATTAAATATAAACAGATCACCGAGAATCTCCAGATATTGGAGGAAAGTCTCCAACATGAAAGAGAGCAAAACAAACAAATAGGAGGGAGAAAAAAAATAACCCAGAAGAAACAGAACAGAGCCTGTTCTGCACAGAGCCAAAAACACCTTTAAAGCATAATGTTTTCAGAAGATAAGAGTGTACATCTATGAAACATTAACAAGATGTTATAAGAAAAGGAACATCAAAGGAACAAGAAAGAGAGCTTGGAAATTAAAAATATAGAATCTCAAGTCAAGTCACTCTCCCAGAAAGTGGGACAGAAATTGAAAAAATCAACCCAGAAGATGCTAGTAAAAGAGAACATAGAAAATTTTGGGGGGAGGAAATTGTTAAAGAAATAACACAAGAAAATTTCTCAAAACCAGAAAACATAAATGTCCAGGTGGGGTACCTGGGTGGCTCAGTCAGTTGAGCGTCCTGCTCTGGGTTTCAGTTCAGGTCGTGATCTCCCAGTTTTGTGGGTTTGAGCCCAGTGTCTGGCCCTGAGGCAGCAGCATGGAGCCCGCCTGGGATTCTGTCTCTCTCTCCCTCTCTCCATGCCCCTCCCCTGCTCACACTGTCTCCGTCACTCTCAAACACATTTAAAAAAATGTTTTTGCACAAGCATTAATGTGCAGGTTACAAAGACCACCAAATTTGTTGCACAGTGAATAAAAAAAGATAAGAGACCCCCCCCAACACACGCACACGCACGCGCGCGCACACACACATACACACACACACACACACACACACACATCAATTCACATCATCAAGAAATATCAGATCACCAAGACTTAAAAAATCTTAAAAGCTTCTGGAAAGAAAAAATAGGTTACATGAAGAGGAGGAGTGGGTGGATTGCATTGTATTTCTCAATAGAAATGTTGAAAACCAGAAGTCAGTGGAGAAAGGTCTTCAAAATTCTGGGTGGAAATTATTCTCAACCTAACATTCCATATACAGGGAAGTCCTTGAATGTCATACTGAGAAGTTTGGATTTTATTGTATAAGCACTGGGGAGCCTTTAAACATTTTTGAGCAAGGAAGTGACCTAATTGTGCTATGTATAGATTAATCCAGGAATGGAATTTCAAATGACTTGGTTTGCAGAGACTAAGTTTGGGAAACCAGTTAGCAAAAAGCTATTGTAAGAAGTAATGGAGGCTGTAAGGAGGATAGTGACACTGGGAACGAAGAAGCAAAGACACGACGGGAGGACCATTTTAGCGGCAAAATCAATAGGATGTCACAAAGTCATCATAGTTCCAAAGCCATCTAATCAGATAAAAGCCAGTAAAGTGATTTCCTAGAATCAATATTGGCAACATTTTCAAATTAAAGCCATGTCATGTGGGAGGGTGTTGGGACAGGAGAAGACTGATATTTATACCTTTCACATGCATTTTAGAAAGTTTAAAAAAGTGGGAAATGCTGAAGAACAGTGGTCATACTGCCTTATCAGGCATTGCAGGGCTCTGACTGCCCACCGGGCTGCCAGCCTCGCTCTGAAAGGGCTGCTTACATTGACCAGTCTTGAGGTAAAGATACACACATGGAGAAGAATTTTCCTAACCCCTCCAAACATCCCTCAAATGAAAACTTTCGCAGTAATGTCCTCAATTCTGAGGCTCACTGACAAAGCGAGGTTTTAAAGCAGACTGCTTGTTCATTTTCAGGAGACAGCTAAAAGCTGAGTGTGGTGTTCATTTGTAGCGGGGACTTTGGAACGATATGCTGAGCTTCTTGAGTCTCTCCTTTTTAGAACCATTTTTTTTTAACTTTTTACTTTGAATTTATATACTCACCAGAAATTGTAAAAATAGTATATGGAGTTTTACAAACCCTTCCCCCAGCTTTCCCCAATAGCAATATCTTATAACTGTACCATAATATCAAAACCAGATCGTTGATCTTGGTACAGTACTATTAAGTGGACTACAGACTTCATTTAATTTTCACCAATTTTTATACGCACTCATTTGTGTGTGTTTACAGTTCTTTGCAATTTAATCCTACGTATAGATTTGTGTAATCACCACCACAATCAAGATACAGCATTGTTTCATTACCAGAAAAGAACTCCCTCTGGTACCTTTTTACAGTCATACCCGCTTCCCCACACCCATCCCTGCCCTCTAGCAACCACTAATTTGTTTTCCAGCTCTATAGTTTTGCTATTTCAAGAATGTTATATAAATGGAATCATATAGCATATAACCAATTAAGATTGCCTTTTTTTAGTGCATAGAATGCCCTTGAAGTCCATCCAAGTTGTTGCATCTAGCAGTAGTTCGTTCCTTGTTATTGCTGAGTAGTATTCCATCGTATGGATGTACCAGAGTTCATGGGCACATTCACCCACTGAAGAACATTTAGGTGCGCATGAAGAAAAGCCATGTATGCATAAGTTTTCACTGGTGTAAATGCACAAGACTGCAATTGCTGGGTGGGATGGTAAGCACATGTTTAAGTATATGCGAAACTGCCAAACTATTTTCCAGGGTGTTTGTAACCATTTTACACTCCCAGCAGCAATGTTTACAGGGTTGTTTACGTCCCAAGAGATTTTCACCTACGTTTCCTTCTAGAAGTGTTAATGATTTTGAGCTTTTATATTTATGTTGCTAATCCGTTTATTTAATCTTTGGTTGCTTTAAATAGAAGGTCTTGACTCAGAACTTACTGGTGTTCAGTCCCAGATACTAATCAGAACTTCATACTTCTCCCAGCCAAGCCGGTTACAGGGAGTCTGCCTTCCTTTGGAGAAGGAAATATTATAAATTACTTACTTCTCTCCTCATCTGCTCTTCTCTTCCAGCTTATTTACCATGGTTTTAGGTGCCCTCCAGGCTCTGGGCAAGAGGAGACAGGAAGGCAAAGGGGGCTAAGAAAGTTCTAGTACTATCTTATTAACCTTCCATAATGCTGTCTGAGCCTGGCCAGTATTCAAAGCTGACCGCTCCATCATGGGGTACTTGGGGGAATTCTTCACAGGTGTCTTGTCTTTGAGTCGCTCTTGCCTATGGTTTCCTTGAGGTTAGCAGGTACTCGTCTATCTTACGTGTTGCCTAAAACTCCTTTCAGAACTTTGAGGAGGGAATTCTTGTTCTTCTGGTCTCTTCACCCTTCCAGTCCTCTGGTCCACAGGAAACATCCATACATCCTTTGCCCTGACAGACCTCTAGGAGTGCAGGCTAATCCAAAATCATCAGCCCTCTTGGGTTCTGCCACCAACGGCTAGTCATTTCTCATCATCTAGATGTCCCAGATGGAATCAAACGCCACCCTGTATGCATCGACTACCCTTGTGGGAGGCAGGGTGATGAGCCTCACAGCTTTCTCAAAAATTCTCTCTTGCAAAATCCTTTCCCTTCTCCTTACTCTGACCACTTTTTATAGTCTTGTTCTGAGAGGATCAAGGTCATAGAACTGGTTCCAAAACATTTCCTTTGTAAAGTTCTACAGTTTGTCTGGTATTTGACTTCAGCGTACAGATCTGTTTTATGTCTGTGTCTCAATTGAAACCTCAATTCTAATATCTCATCACATGTATATAATACTTTTATTCATCTGTGGTCTTTGGCCTAACACACAAAGTGCAACATGGCCCTGTCCATGCCTGACTCTCAGCATTGTCTCCTACCACTCCAATGAAAAGTCTGTCATTTACTTACCATACTGTTATGTATTTCTGTGCTTTTGATCTTGCCGCCCTCTCTATCCCAAATACCATTTCCTGTTCCTACACCCTGTCCTTTGTCATAACTCAGAACATGTTCTAATTCATACTCATGCCAACAGCACCCAAATCAGGAATCCTACGCCTTTGGACTTCTTTGCCCTGTTCTTCCCATATATCATCCTAAACTAGGCACCTACCCCATGTACCCACTAATGGCCAAACTTTTGGGACTGTTATAGGACTACTACTTTCTACTGTATTTATCTTTTCATATTTCTGCTTAGTGCAGCAGCCTGGAAACTCCTCAAGAGTACAAACATCCTTTGTGCCCTCTTCCCCCAGCACAGTGCCTGTCTTATTAAGGAACTTAATGTTTGTTGGCCTGAAACCGAAGAGTCCAAACAAATTGTAGATAATAGAAGAAGAATAATCTTTTTCAATATGGTATACTTGGAGACATGACAATTCCTCAGAAATGACTGGATTTCAGGTTGTTAATTAATAAGTCTAGCTGTAGATTATAGTTTCTCTTACCAGTGTTTACTGCTATGGGCCAATTAAGGATCCCTTAGTTTTATGAACTCAAATCCAATCCAATTGTATCATGATAGCATTTTAAAATTCATTAGAATGCTTCTATTAAAAAAGAAAAGTTGTTTGTGTATATTTTTTCCTTCTGTCTTCATATTCTTCCAGCAAACAATATTTTGAAGACTAACTGTCTTGATCTCAGCCAAATGAATACTTTACATAAGATGAACTCATCGCTGTGAAAAAGCCCCATGTCGGCAATGATAGCCCCATTTGTACGGTGCTGTAGTCTGTGAGATGTTTGTGCAATCATAGGTGATTACATTTGATTCTCCATAACTGTATGAGGTATAGGAAGAGAAATCATTATCCACATTTTACAAATGAGGTAACTAAGTTTCAGAAAGAATGAACTATTTGTTCCACATCACATGTAGCTAGCGAGTGATTTGAAGTGACATAAATATATAGAGCTTTTGGCTCCTAGTTGAGTGCCTTTTCCCTTATACTCTCTGTTGCACGTGTCCATAGGAATCCTAACTTGCTGAGGAAATGATTGAGAGAGAAGGAAAAATGAAAGGTAAAAATCACACATATATACATACACACAAACATACTCAAAAGAATAGCTTTTAGTGAAAGTAAAATAGCACGCAGTGATAACAAATGTGTCAGTTTGTGGTCATAATATTTCCACAATTTGTTGAAATAAAAAGCTAGCTCCCTGGGGTGCCTGGGTGGCTCAGTCAGTTAAACGTCTGGCTCTTAGGTTTCGGCTCACAGTTCGTGAGTTCGAGCCCCATGCCAGGCTTGACATTGACAGTGCAGAGCCTGCTTGGGATTTCTCTCTCCCTCTCTCTCTGCCCCTCCGCAGCTTGTTTTCTCTCTCTCTCTGAAAAAGTAAATAAACATTAAAAAAAAAAAATCCAGCTCCCTTTATACTCCTTTCATGTCCGCCCCACCCATTTATTTTTGAGAGAGACCGAGTGCGAGCGGGAGAGGGACAGAGAGACAGGGAGACACAGAATCCAAAGCAGGCTCCAGGCTCTGAGCTGTCAGCACAGAGCCCGATGCAGGGCTGGAACCCACGAGCCGTGAGATCATGACCTGAGCCGAAAAGTTGGATGCTCAACCAATTGAACTACCCAGGCGTACTAATACAGCTGGCTTTCTTATGATCTTGGAATTGAAGAATCCTTTCTAAGCATAAACTGGGAGGACTAATTATAAATATGACAGGAAGAGTACGAATTTACTTAACATACAAAGTGCCACTTATGTATTCAGAGAAAAAGTTTAGGAACACGAAATAGCAGTTTGTAACTCACAGAAAAGAGAATTGAGATTGCCAGTAAACATTAAGATGTCTCAATCTCGTAATTAAAGAAGTGCGTGCAAGGGCAGTGATGAAGTGCCATTCCTCACCAGTTATCCTGGCAAAAGTTTTCCAAGTTCAGCCCTATCCCATTTTGGTGATAGGGTAGAGAAACACGCACCTCTGGTAGGAGTTTACGTTGATGCCATGTTTTCTGTAGCATAATTTACCAGAATCAAAATTTTAAATGTGTGTGTTCTCTGATCTAGCAGTTTCACATCTGGAAATTTAAGCCATAAGTACACGCACATGTGCATAAAGATATGTATACTAAGATACTTTTTGAAACTGGGTGGTAGTCAGAGAAAAAGAAAGAAAAGAAGAAAAAACTTACCTGATCATCAGGGACTACTGATCTACCATAGGCCCACGTAAGGGAATTTCATATGGTTAGTAACAAGAGGCAAATTATATCTATGTGTTCCAATATGGCCAGAAGTCCAAAATACACTCTTAAGGAAAAAAAAGTATGGTAGAATCCCATTTGTGTGTGTGCGTGTATGTGTGTATACACATATATGTGTGTATGTGTAATGTACATGTATACATTTGGTTGTCTTTGTATAAAAATTTTTAGAAGGGGTCACAAAAATTATTAATATTTTATTACAGTTTATTATTATTGTCAATTGTTAGGATTTTCTACAGGAGATTGAGGAAGGTACCTATATTTATATTCTTCACCCTCTATCCTTCTGAGCTTTTGGAATTATTACCATTTATTTCTTCATTGTTTAAGGGGAAGAAAATGATTAATTAGGAAAAAAAAAAAACAACCTTCAACCACATTTCAGCCTCATGTCTCCCTCTGGCTATTTCCTGTTGCCGCCTCTCCACTGTTAGACTTCACGAGTTAGTCTCCACTCTCTCACGTCCCATTCATTATCACGGCAATCTCATTTTTGTCCTCGTGGCTGAAATCACTCTTACCGAAGTCTCAATTATCTCTCAGTCCATGTATCCAGTGGCTACTATTAATATTTTAACACACCGATCTGCAGTAATGGACAGTCCACCCTTCTTGGGAGCTCTGTTCCCTGGGCTTTTATGATGCTTGACTCTTCCGGTTTTCCTTCAGTCTTTTAAATTCTTCAGTCTCTTTTGTCAGTTTTATAGATTTAGGTGTTCACATACCTTGAGTTATTTTCTCAGGACCTTTTCTTGATCTGCATGTTGTCTTGCAGTAGTCACAGTGTGTCAGTCCAGTCAGGCTGCTAGAACAGAACACCGTAGACTAGGCAGTTTCTAAGAAACAAATTTATTTCTCACAGTTCTGGAGGCTGGGAAGTTCAAGATCAAACCTCTGGCAGATTCAGTGTCCGGTGAGGACCTGCTTTCTGATTCAAAAGTCCCAACTTTTCACTGCATCCTCATGTGGGGGAATGGGCTGTGGATCTGTCCTGGGTCTATTTCATAAGGTTATAAATCCATTCATGAGGGCTCCACCTTCATTATGTAATCACCTCCCAAAGGTCACACCTCCAAATACTATCACCCTAGAGTTTATCATTTCAACATAAATTTGGGTGGAGATCGCAAACATTCAGTCTGTAGCAAACATCTAGTCTCATAGAAACCTGAAGCTTGTAGAAAACACCCAGTGCTCAACACGACAAGCGCCCTCCTTAATATCCATCACCTGTTTAACAACCCCCCCCCCCAACTCACCCATTTCCCCTCTGGTAACCATCATTTCTCTATAGTTAAGAATCTGTTTTATGGTTTGCCTCTCTCTTTTTCCCCATGTTCATCTGTTTCTTAAATTCCACATATGAGTGAAATGATACAGTATTTGTCTTTCTCTGACTGACTTATTTTGCTTAGCATAATACACTCTAGCTCCATCTATGTTATTGCAAATGACAAGATTTCATTCTTCTTATGGCTGAGTAATATTCCATTGTATATATATATATATACCACATGTTCTTTATCTACTCATCAATCGATGGATATTTGGACTCTTTCCATAATTTGGCTATTGTTGATAATGCTACTATAAACATTAGGGTGCATATATCCCTTCAAATCAGTATTTTTGTATCCTTTGGATAAATACCTAGTAGTGCCATTGCTGGATTGGAGGGTAGTTCTATTTTTAACTTTTTGGGGAATCTCTATTCTCTTTTCCAGAGTGGCTGCACCAGTTTGCATTCCCACCAACCGTGTAAGAGGGTTCCCCTTTCTCTGGATCATTTCTTGGGGTTTTAAAATTTTGATATAGTTGTGCTTATATTTAATTCAATTAGCACTAGTAGATCTTATTCCATTTGCAATTTAAGGACAAAAAAAAAGTAACAGGTATATTACCATACGACACAATTTTTGTTGAAGAGATTGTTCCTAGTGTTTGTCATATTAGACGCTGGTTGAGTTTCCTGCCCTCCTAAACATGTTTTAATATTTATAATCTTGTCTTCCTTTGGTGCCTTCTTTCATTGCATGTATACATGTCTGTGTACCAAAATAGGTTGAATGTCATTTTTGTCTATGATAATAAACTTCCTTACCATGAGTTGGTTAATTTAAATGACAGCTCAGGCTGACAAATATCCTATTTTACCATTAGCAATTGGGCTCATTAGACCGTCCTGTTTAGAGGCTGAGAGCAGGGAGAGGAAAGACCAGCAATATATGTTACGTGTCCATAAATAGCTTTTTGCATGAGTGGTTGTGTGGTATACTTTTTAAAGCTAACATAAAAATCAGGGAGTAATTGAAGCAGTAAGGACTGGCTTTAATTGCAGCAGATAAACCAGTACAGCTGGTGCCGTCAGGGTTCTCAGGAAGGACAATTTTTTGAGCCCACAAGTAGAAATTCTGGTGAGTGAATTCTAATGTCTTTGTTGTTGCTGTTGTTGTTTAATCCAGGGAAGGAAACCTTTAAAATTATAGTACAGGAAAAGGTCTGCACTTTCCAAAGATCTACCAGGTTGAAAAACAGTAAAATGCAGGGAACAAGTAAAGCAATGTTTTTCCCCAAGTGAGATCTGAGCTGCAATTTTAAAAAGCTTATTGGACCCTATGCACATTTGTTGGTAGAGTCCTGGGGTACTGAATTTTGTTCTCAAACAGGGTAAAGTGCCTTAGGAGTACATACTGGTGAATGCAAGCGTGTATGGCCGCACCCACCCTATGGCTGAGCTGTTTCTTCAAGAATTCAGCGAAGCAGTCTGGAATCATAACTGCCAAGCCCAGCAGAAATTCACCTGCACTGGAGTGCAGGATTTTGTGTGGCAATAAGCATTTTTAATTAAAAGTTTCCGGGATGATTTGGAACTGAATCTGTAAACACGTGGCAGATTTGAGCTAGCACATCCAAGCACCAATAGCACTTCGGGGGAAATACAGCTTTTAAAAGACTTTGAATGTGAAGCTGAGAAAAATCCAGCTGTGTTTTACTTAACATCGCACTAATCAGAGTTCTTTGACTCCATTTTTTTCCCATCCGTGTATCCAGTGGTGTGGGTATTGGCTCCCCGTCCCCCAACCCTTCACTTTTGTCTTTTAAAGGCTGATTTTAGGTAGGGCTGTGGGTTACAGCACTGGAATGCTCAATCGCTGTGGTGAGAAATGGAAAGCTTGTCTTACCTTGTAGTTTATCTCTTAAATAGGTCAGAAGCAGCAGGTAATCTTCATCAGCAAAGCAATTAGATTTTTAACCCTTACCTATTATGTTGCTAGAGGCCTTGGAATTTACATAGAAATCAAGGTGGTCTGCTGGCCTTAAAATAAAATGTAAAGAATATGGTATTCCTTAATTGGAAGTAAAATTGCTTCTGGAAAGCAGTTTCCCAATTAAGCCAGGAAACAATTATATTGGCACCCTGAATTATTCTTGCATAATGTTTGGGATGGTGGGGGTTGGAGTTAGAGGTGCAGGTGCTGAGAAGAGAACCCTGCCTAGGAGTCAAGGGATTCACAAGGTCCACTTTCAAGGCTAGGTTCCTTGGTGAAGGTCATTGGCAGACTGGACTGGAAAAAACTGTTTTAAACTCATATTATTCTCTCAATAAATCCACATTCTACTTTACATTAGAAAAGTAAACTGTAGTGCCATACAAACAGAGCTGATAAAACTCTCTAGTAAGCAGATCTAAGCAAAATCAATTCACATGAAGATACAGGAGGAGGTAAACATGATTTAGAGGGGACTTGAGTTCCTAATGCTGTTACATAGAAATATCTGCCCAGATAATACCTCTCCCCAACCTCAAGCCATTCCCAGGCTGCTTGACCTTCCTGTTTACTGTAATCCTGCTTCCCTGGGAATTCTCTCTTCTCAGAGATACTTTTTCCCAATACAGGAAGGGCTTGTTTATTTATTGAGTAGTAATGTAGAGCATGCTAGTGACTTTGGTGTTCACTTCATGGGTGTGTGGGTGTGCACACACGTACATACATGCTGAACAATAGGGGATTCTGAACTAAGTATTAATGATGAAATTTCAATAAGTGGGAGGAGTTTTGAATTCTAATTCCAGACGTCTTGGTTGTAATATCTGTTGATGGCTGCATTTGGAAGTTAAACCTGGGTTTCGAAATGAAATCCGTTTAGCATTGGAAATACAGTGAATAGGAATTTCATCCGATTTTCTCTTTTAAAAAAAACGGTGTAATCCAGATAAGTTAATATAAGATAATACCTAGGAACATTAAACTAGGGTGAACACTGCAAAGGAAGTAGAACAGAGGTGCGAGGAAGGTTGTGCTTGCAAGGTGGGATGTAGCAAATGCCTTCTGCTGAGGGCAGGGAATCACAGAGAAGCAAGCTAAAGCTGAGATTCGCCCCTGAGTTAAGAGATTCTCCTCCGCCCCCACAGTTGCCTATGGTTTTTTTCCTACAGCTTTTCACTTTGAGAAACTGTTAATGGAAATGAGCAGGGACGTTGCTGTTCCTTCCTTTCTGTCTTAAGATGGTCATATTCGCAGAGCGAGCTCCTGAGTCCTTCAAACCACAGCCTCTCCCTGCTGCCTCCCAGCCCTACTCTCCGGATAGGTGGAGCACCATGGCAACAGGCCCAGCCTGGAGCCCAGAACCTTGTTTGTGTTACCTGAGGGGCCGGATGCAGCCTGAGCAAGAGAAGAAGGAATATTACCTATCCTGCTGCCTGTTCGGGAAGATGACTTCTTGTTCCCTTGTTTGTGTTTCTGTTCTACTTCTGTTGGAGCCTTGAAAGCCTTGACACCTGGAAAGCGTTTATCCAGAGATGTTATCAGTAACAGAAGGCAGCAGGGAACCTCTCTCCTGTTGGTTCTTGTCTTCTAAACGAAGACATAGTTCAGAAAGTGACTTGCTACACCGTGACACGTAGCCCCGCTATGATTTGGGGTTGCACTGCCAGGTGGCTGTACAATTGCTTCATGTAGGTAGGCGTTTATTTTGTTTAAAATAAAATTAGTTTATGTTTTAGAATATTTTCCTTGAGAGCTTTCAAAATAAAAGCAAGCCTTTTGTCATATCGCCTTCTATTTAAAATATACCTTAATCTCTCCTATCGGGAGGCTCATTCCCAGAGCATGAGAGACTGTTCCCTTCCAAACAACTTCTCCTGGGAAACATGGGCTGGGATTACTGTTTTATACGTGTTTTTAAAAAACGTTGCAGTATCCTGTTAATCGGCTCCCTATGAAATGTACTGGGAATGGTTATATGGTAACTCTATTAAAATAAATTTTTTTAGCCTTTAGTTATTTATAGTTGATGGCTGTGTTTGTAGTATATAAGTTATTGTTTTATCCAATAGAACAAAAGGAAATAAATGTTACCTTGTTATATTTTTATGTACAAAACAGTAAGTGGCATTTGTCCCTTTTGTACGTGTTTTGTGTACGTTTTATCAATGGGAAATATAAATATTGACTTTTTGACCTTAGAAAGGCTGCTGAGTATCAGAGCACATGTTTTTCTTTATAAACATTAAATGGCAGTTGTTATTTTTTTTTATGTGTGTGGACCTAAGAATGGACTCAAATTCTTACTGCTTAGGATGATTCTTACTATATGGAGTTTGATTAAACAATGTTAGAATAATGTTAACATAGCCATTTCAAGGAAATAAACAAAGCTCCTTATTTACTGTTTTACAAAAACAAATGTCTTTACACAGGCATTTCTTTTTGACTGGGTTACTTCTACTTAAATATATGTATTTAGTTCTGGGTGTTTTAGTCAATAAATTCTGTAATTATTGAGTAAAACTGCTTGGCTTTCCAGTTCTGGATCCAAGAATATTTCGCTTTTATTGCTTGACTTCATTAATTCTTCCAAAGAGAAGGCAGCGAGGGACTAGCTACTGTCATGGCCAGAATCATTCACAGCATTCGTCTTTAAACAACCAAGAAACAGAATCAGCCAGGATGCCTGAATGGTGTTGACAAAGATTTGTTCTTCTGTATGAGTGTTTGAACATTTCTTTTGAGGGTGGGAGGTTTCTTCAAGGCATTTTATTCTTTATTCATGTTTATACAGTAAAGCATGGATATGACCAAATGCTTGCCAGAAAAGAATTCCATATTGAGATGGAAATCAGATCTTTTGAAAGGCAGGGTCTTGTGCTGAAAAGTTTGGCTTTGACTGTGTATGAGTGTGTTTATTCTGCCAAAGCAGCAAGAAACAGAATGAGGATTCAGCCACTACTGTTTTGTCAAGGATAGAAGAGGTTCAAGCTGTAGCGTGGAAAAAAAAAAGAAGAAGAAGAAGAAGAAGAAAGAAAGAAAAGAAATGAAACATGTCTTTTGATAATACTTTTGCATGAAAAAAGAATACATAAGCCAGTTGAGTAGTATGTATTTCTCCAAGATAGGCATGAGAATAAAAACAACATGGGTAGTGGAGCTTCTTGAACTCCCTCGATAATGGTATGAAATTACAGTATGTTTTTGTGCTTTATTGAAAAACAAGTGTGTATGTGTGTGCATACCCAAATGTATATGTGGCTGATATGTGCCATGTGAATATGGTTACTATTATTATTGTGGATTAACTGTCCATTGCTGCTTATTTATTTTTCCCTGAAGCATTTATGCATTCGTTTTCACCTCCCACGCATTCATCTTTCATTTTCCTGTTGGCCATGTAGTACGCTATCTAAAATATCTTTTTCTACTTTTAGGGCTCGTGGTCTGCCTAAACTGAAAGAGTCACGTTCCCATGAGTCCTTGCTGAGCCCTTGCAGTGCAGTTGAGTGTCTGGATCTTGGCAGAGGAGAGCCCGTGTCAGTGAAACCACTGCATAGTAGCATCCTTGGACAAGATTTCTGCTTTGAGGTAAAAAGCATAGAAAGAAGGAAGAGTGATTAAACACCAAACGGATTTTCTCTCCAGTAATTTTGTGATTTCATTACTATGGTATTGATGATTTGATCATCATTAAGTGACTCTCAGTTGCTGAAAATTACCTACTTATAGGAAAAAGGTTGGGAATCTATTAATCTAATTACATTGGTCATTAAAGTTATTAATTATGGCTTCTCATTCCTTTTGGCCTAGTCTGCCTTCAAAATAAATGCGATCTTAGTATATTCTTGGCAGAGGTCACAAGCCTAACAATAACTAAGCTAGTATTTTAATTTTTCAGTCTTTGATAAAGATATCACCCAGTATGTTATCTTTCTCCTAAAAATGTAAGCCCCCAACTTGAGTGATTCTTTGAGGAGATTGACCAAGACCATAATTTTCTGACCATAATATGGTTGGTTTGAGATCTGAGACTATGTCTTATTTATTTTTATAATCCCCTGCATATAGCCCAGTCCCTGGCACATTGCAGGTGCCTAAATTCTTGAATGGATAAATTAATTGCCCTTCACCAGCAAATTATGACTATCACTTTGTATAAGGTAATTTGTCCCTCCCAAACTAAATGTAAAATCCCTCCTAAACTAAACTGTTGGCCATTTGCAATTTAAAATTTAAAACTCTGTGTGTGTGTGTGTGTGTGTGTGTGTGTGTGTGTGTGTGTGTGTGTGTATAATTGTTAGGGTTACGATTTGATTAATTAACATGAACTTACTAAGTAACTAGTGATGAATCTTATGATAGATGGCGTGGAAGTTGAAAGGTGTTTGATTCCTGTTCTTTTGGACCTGCCCTAGCCCAACGAAATATAATGCAAGCCAAAAATGTAATCCAAAATTTTATTAAGCCCAAATATCATCGTTTTAACATGTCACTAATATAAAATTATCAATAAGCTTTTTTACATCTTTTTTTTTTTAAAGTTAAGTCTTCAAAAGCTGATGTGTATTTTACATTTACAGTACATCTCATTTTGGACTAGCTACATTTCAGGTGCTCACTACCATATTGAACAGTACACATAATCTGATCTGATTTCACTGGGTTATAACCTTAGATTGAGTTAATATGTGAGCACACTTCAACAATTTGAACAGGTCATTTATTGGTGTTCTTTTTTACAGAAGTCAATTGAATTTTTTTGTATTTGTGGAACTCAGTACACCAGGCCCAGTGTTAGGTGCTGAGGTATATAGATAGCATAGTTCATTTTTAAAGGAAAATGATAACAGTGGTCAGTAAGAAATGGGTTCCAAAGACAGTAATTCAACAGTGCTAACTCTTTTTACTTTCACTTAGTGCCTGTTTTGTAATATTATAGTGAAGGCAGTCCTGAGAGATTTGACAAGCTGTTTTAGAGGCTCTCTTGTGTTTTCAGCTATTGTTTTGTTAACTCAGAATCGAGCATATTTGTTGACAAGTGTTGAAGATGTGGCCTGAAGGTTTTTAATTTTGATGTTTCTGAACTGAAGGCCAGTTTTAAGTTCCTGACCTAAATTCTCAATGGCCTTTGTTCTCCTACCTGGAAATGCATATGGATGCTACCTACATACGAGAACAAAAAGCAGATGTAGGTGTAGAATATAGACATCGCAGAACTACCAAATATCATTTCTGTTTTCTGAATTATGATTTGGGTTCATAGCATATTCCTAAACTTTTAAATGATAGAATGATGAAAACACAGCCTGCAAGCCCTATGTTTCCTTTTCTCTAATCTTTTATGTTGAAGGTTACCTACTTAAGTGGAAGTAAATGCTTCAGCTGTAACTCCGCTTCAGAGAGAGATAAGTGGATGGAAAACCTTCGTAGGACAGTTCAACCAAATAAGGTAATAGTGGCTTTGAGTGTCTAAAAATGTATAACTGTAATCAGTAAGTTGGTAGAAGGTAAATGCAGCAATCATACCTTAATTTTTATAGTGCTTTTAAAGCACATTTACTTTTACGCACGTTATACTCAAAATAATCTTATTGCAGATATTATTGTGATTTTACCAATATGGGTAAGAAGACTCCGAAGTTGGGGCGCTTGGGTGGCTCAGTCGGTTAAGTGTCTGATTTCGGCTCAGGTCATGATCTCACTATTTGTGAGTTCAAGCCGCACGTCGGGCTTTGTGCTGACATCAGAGCCTGGAGCCTGCTTCAGATTCTGTGTCTCCCTCTCTCTCTGCCCCATCCCCTCTCATGCTCTGTCTCTCTCTCTCTCAAAAATAAATAAACATTAAAAAAAAAAATGACTCTGAAGTTATGTGACATGCCCATGTCCGAAGCTGGTGCACGACAGAAATGGGACTAGAACACTAGTTTCTGAACTGCTTCTTTTTTTATTTGCAGAAACTAGGCCAGTTGCCACTAGGCTGGCTATATTAGAACTCACATGATATTTTTTTAACCCAAGTAAATTGAGTACATAAGGCTAAGATTCTGATATCTTCTTGTTTAGAGTTTGCTATTATCCTGAACAAAGAGATAGCAATCCCTTTCATTATTTAATGACCACCCTTAATAAAGTATATAGTCAGTATCACCTCCTGTAAAGGAAAATGTTGTTCTTCTGGGATTTCAGCTTTCAAACTCGAACTCGTTATTTTTTTATAGGACAATTGCAGACGAGCTGAAAATGTTCTTCGTTTATGGATCATTGAAGCCAAGGACCTTGCCCCTAAAAAGAAATATTTCTGTGAACTGTGCCTTGATGATACCCTCTTTGCTCGTACAACCAGCAAGACCAAAGCAGATAATATTTTCTGGGGCGAACATTTTGAATTCTACAGCCTTCCACCTCTTCATAGCATCACAGTTCACATTTATAAAGATGTGGAAAAAAAGAAAAAAAAAGACAAGAATAATTATGTCGGGCTAGTCAACATTCCCACTGCCAGTGTGACTGGTCGCCAGTTTGTAGAAAAGTGGTACCCAGTGAGTACCCCTACGCCCAACAAAGGAAAGACAGGCGGACCTTCTATTCGGATTAAATCGCGGTTCCAAACTATCACCATTCTGCCTATGGAGCAATACAAAGAATTTGCAGAATTTGTCACCAGCAACTACACCATGCTGTGCTCTGTCCTTGAACCAGTAATTAGTGTGAGAAATAAAGAGGAGTTGGCTTGTGCCTTAGTACACATTCTTCAAAGTACCGGCAGAGCCAAGGTAAGTGGAAAAGGAGGGTTACATTACCCAAAATCTCTTCCCTACATTTTATGAACAAATAACCATACTATGTTTGGTATAGAGATTCAAATTGGAGAAGTATGCTTTGCTATCAGTAAAAAAAAATAAAAAAATAAAAAAGTAGGAAGGAAACCTATTAGTAGTTGTCACATGCAGAAAAGATGGGGATTATAAAACAAAGAAGTAACATGGAGACACCAACAGATATTTATTTAAAATCCATTTGCGCGAAACATAGATACCAGGGCTAGCTCCTTATTATCTGACAGAACAAATGGTAGAATTGGTGTGCTAATCTCACAGTGTGTTCAAGATTATCTTTAGTTCCAGAGTGTGCTATATGATGGTTTTGCTCCTCACTATATATTTTTTTTAATGTTTATTTATTTTTGAGAGAGAGAGGTACAAAGTGCGAGCGAGGAAGAGGCAGAGAGAGAGGGAGACACAGGATCCGAAGTAGGCTCCAGGCTCTGAGCTGTCAGAACAGACCCCGACGTGGGGCTCAAACTCATGAATTGCAAGATCATGACCTAAGCCAAAGTCAGATGCTTAACCAACTGAGCCACCCAGGCACCCCACCTAACTATGTTTTAAGTTAAGATTAACTGATGACTCTATTCCCTAGTCACAGAAGTAGGAATTCCAGAAGCATAGTGGGCATCAGCAAGAGTCTTCAGGGAATTAAAATCCCTTGGTATTTCCAAGGGATATTATTTAACTGGTAGCTGTTTGATGACAGTTTTTTTTTAATATGAAATTTATTGTCAAATTGGTTTCCATACAACACCCAGTGCTCATCCCAATAGGTGCCCTCCTCAATGCCCATCACCCACCCTCTCCTCCCTTCCACCCCCCATCAACCCTCAGTTTATTCTCAGCTTTTAAGAGTCTCTTATGGTTTGGCTCTCTCCCTCCTTTTTTTTTCCTTTCCCTCCCCCATGGTCTTCTGTTAAGTTTCTCAGGATCCGCATAAGAGTGAAAACATATGGTATCTGTCGTTCTCTGTATGACTTATTTCACTTAGCATAACACTCTCCAGTTCTATCCACGTTGCTACAAAAGGTCATATTTCATTCTCTCTCATTGCCAAGTAGCATTCCATGTTTCATGATAGTTTTATCTAACTTCATCCTGGATAGAAGTAAAAATTGAGGAAGATGAAAAAAAAAGGAATATACTAATTATATGAAGAAACCCACCCAACTGATAGACTCCGTGATCAGCCTGAACTATGATAATTACCATCTCTATGAGCCATATTCACTAGCCTGAGTCTCCATTATGTTGTCTGCAAATGGATTATGGTAAAACCGTATTTTAGATGTAGAAGATTTCACAGCTAGAATAATTTATTTAGAACCAAACAATAAAATTAAATACTTTTAAGATTTCTTGATATAAATCAGAATATATCCATATATCCAATTAATAGTCCCTTATCTAACTGACTTCCTACTGATTATCATTTTTGTAGTTGAATTTTGTGATAATAATTTTAAGTTTTCTAGTGTTACAAATAGCTTACAGGTTTGGGGTCAGGTGTCATTGAAATTTTGAGTCTCATCTTTGAAATTGTACGGATTTGTTCATTCTGCTCTTCTATTACTTGAGGTTCAAGGATATGTATGTAGGATATTTTTCAACAACCTTATTGAGATACAGTTTACATATAATACACCCATTTTAAGTGGAAAATACAATGAGTTTTGCATATTATGTACCCCGGGAAACCACAACAATCAAGATAAAGAAAGTTACCTTCACCCCGATAACTTTCCACCTGTTCCTTAGTATATGAGTTTTAATAGTGACCCCTCACTTTGTTTAGCTTCCCCAGAGTAAATCCCATTAATGTTCAAAATGCTTAAATTTAAAATAAAAGTAAGTCAGCATATTTCCTTTGTTTTTGGTTTTGGAGACTTTGAAATATACAATGGATATATTACATCCATTGTATGTATATATACATATATATCACAAATACATGATGTTGTTACATTTAAACTGAACAACAGTAAACATTGAATTTTACATCAAGTTAATTTTTTTTTAGTTTATTTACTTATTTTGAGAGAGAGAGAGGGAGGGGCAGAGACAGAAGAAGAGAGAGAATCCCAAGCAGCCTCTGCGCTATCAGCCCAGAGCCCGACATGGGGCTCGATCTCACAAACTGTGAGCTCATGACTTAAGACGAAATCAAGAGTCAGATGCTTAATGGACTGAGCCACTCAGGTGCCCCCATCAAGTTAATTTTTAGGACTGTTGGGAAAAGGAGCAGTTATTTCTTAAGGGCTTTATTTCTCCTTATGCCTTTTTCCTGGATGGATGGACAGATGGATGGAGATAGGTAGGTAGGTAGGTAGGTAGGTAGATAGGTAGGTAATCAGCCTAGAAAATGAGTTGAAGTGCTAAGTTTAAGAAATTCCGTGTTGACACTGTGGACCAATTTGTAACTATTATATATTGAACACCTAATATGTACCAGAAACTATTAAATGCTGAAAATCTAGAGATGACTAAAAATACACACTGTCTTTGGCCTCATGGGGTTTATAGTCTTCTGGGGAAAACAGATAATAATTGAGTACTTACAGAAATAAATGTGTGATTACAGTCAGAAGTACAGAGGAAAAAAAAAGACATAGGCACTACAAGAATGGGGAATACAGGACCTGACTGATGCTGGTCAGAGAAGGCTTCATTGAGGAAATTATGTACACACTAGGATCCAAAGGATTTGAGGAATTACCTCCATGCCCCTGGGGGCAGGAACAAGGGTGGGAGTGAAGCAGAACTGAGAACAGCATTTCCAGAAGCTTTGTGGTAAATAGCATCTTGTGTTAAAAAGGTCTTGATATATTCAATGCCTTAAAAAAAAAAAAAAAAAAAAAAAAAAAAAAAAAAAGCCCATTGAAACTGGGACAGAATGCAGAGAATGGTATACGAGGAGGTTGGGAAGGCAGACAGAAGCCAGAAAATGTAGAGACTCGTAGGCCACATGCAAAAGTATGGCCTTTATCTAAAGTGTAATGGAAAACCTTTGAAGGAATTTTAAACTTAGAGCTAGTGGTACCTAAGCTTTTACCCTGGCTAACTCTTTTTCTTACAAATGAATCAGGCACCTTTAGTGTTAAAGTAGCATTTCCAGGATGTCTGATATTTCATCGGTTTCTTCTAACATATATTATTTATTCGGTTGCTTTGTGCCTGACTGAACATTATTCCACCAGGATTTTCTGACCGACTTGGTGATGTCTGAGGTGGATCGCTGTGGAGAGCATGATGTCTTGATCTTCAGAGAGAACACCATTGCCACCAAATCCATTGAGGAATACCTCAAGTTGGTGGGACAACAGTATCTTCATGACGCATTGGGTATGGAGAAGCAAAACATTGCTTTCTTTGCCTTTCAATTTTGTTTTTTCACCCTCGGAGGACAAACAGATTGAACTCAAATTCAGCAGGTTACTAAATCCTAGCTGACTAGAGTGTTAAAGTTTGAGTTTCAGCTGTAAGCCTCTGCACTACTCACCAGTAGTCCTGGTTTATTGCACATTGGTTTATTACAATCAATGTACAGAAAGAGAAAGCCCATCAGTATATGCTGCTACTTCCAGGCGCTCAAGTTCCTGATGCTGAGATACACACTATGAGTAATGTCACTACTAGATCTGGGGGCACCCGTTTCCCCCAAAGTGTTGGTTATTTACATTATGATATAAATAGGTTATGTAATTCTTGAAAGTGTTAACATTTGTTATCATGCATTGAAAGTGAAAAAACTCTTACCAGTTCCCACAGCTCCCAAGTTTTGCCTTCAAGATCTCCAGAATTTTTAACAATTACTAAATTTTGCCCAGTCAGTAGTTCTTGCTGACTAGGCTACTCACCTAGAATTCCAGATCTAGTCTTGAAATTCAAGCTGTTAACCTCTAGAGTAAGGCACTGGGCTGGGTGATATACATCATGATAAGGCAGATGTGAGTTTCTTGAAGAACAATTTCTTTTATCTCCATATCCCCAGTACTTCCCACAGAATGTAGAGCAGCACCATCGTATGGAAACATAATGTGAGTCGTATGTAATTTAAATTTCTTAGTGGTCACAGTGTTTTTAAAAGAGTAAGGAGAAACAGGCAAAATTAATTTTATTGATATTATAGTTAACCCATTATATCCAAATACTATTTAACAAGCTATCAAAATAAAAGTTACTAGTGAGGTATTTTACTTTTTTTCATACTAGCTCTTTAAACTTTAGTGTGTATTTTGCATTTATTACACATTCCAGTTTGCACTAGCCACATTTCAAGTGCTCAGTAGTCACATGTGATTATGAAGGTTAGACAGTTATGTTGAATGAATGGATAGATTTTTGCCCTCAAGGATTTTATAAGATAGGGAGATAAGAAAGATAAGGTATCCCTATAGCCAAAGAGAGAGAGAGAGAGAGAGAGTGCGAGAGATCCTGTGCTTTTTCAAAGAATTAAAGAAATTATTCTAGCTGATGGGATTATGGAATTTCCCATGTAAGATACATAAACAATGTGTGTGTAGCTTGAAAGGCAGAAAGGTTAAATAAAAACAGATATTGGACAAGGGAAGTGGTAGGGATTGGCATAGGGAAAGAACCATACTGATAAAAAGGCATAGCAGTATGAGAGAGCCAGGCACGTATGAAATAAAAGCAATTAGCTAAAAAATGAAATGAAAAAGACAAGTCAACAACAACAAAGAAGAAAAACAATTAGAACCAAATTGTTGAGAGCGTTGAATGCCAAGCTGAGGGGTTTAGATTTTAACAGTCATCACTGGTGAGCCACTGCAGGTTTTGAGCAGGCTGTTTTCAATAGAATCACTTTAACAAAGTGATTAAAATGGGTTGGTGAAGAAAGCAACTGAAAACAGAGACCAGTGAAGAAGCCATTGTAAGAAGGAGGGTAAGAAGCCAAGAGCCTCTGATTGATGTGATCACCAAGAGTAAGAGGTAAGGTGGATCTGAGAAATATTCAAGAAGTTGAGCTGATGGGACCTGGCAACTTCAGCTTGTGAGAATATGCCAGGGTTGGGGGTGGAGACCAGTTATTACAATGACTATTGGGCCTTGGTTACGAGAAGGATGATGAGGTTCTCAACAGAGGTAAAGAACACAGAAGTAGTAGGCTTGAAAGATGGAAAATGATATTTCCACTTCATGGGTATTCAATTTGAAGTTCTAATAGGAAATCCCCAGGGGTTCTAGGTAAGAAATCTCAAGACATTTGCCTAGGTGTCTCCTGGAAATTTAGGACCGAGTTACCCATGTGGAGGGATAAATGAAGCTACAAGATTACAAGAGCAGAAAGAGACTGGGCCAGAGACAGGTCTTACAGTGCACCTAGGCTTGTGATATAGATGGAAGGAAGAGGAGGAATCAGGAAAGTGATCACAAAGAAAAAGCACGCGTGCGCACATGCACACAAAGCAGGAAAACCAGGAAAATCCTGAGTCCTAGACACCAAAAGAAATGAAAGCATCAACATCCTCAAGAGATTGAGGAAGGTAGAGGTTAAGAAAGAAAAAATGGCTATTGCATTCGGTAACTTCACTAGTGGTGGCTGGGACTGCCATCAGGAGGACAGGAACTGGGTTGTACAGGGTAACATGTGAATGCTCAAAAAATAGGACCATTGTGCTTACAAGAAGTAGACTCACTATAGTAGCCATTAGTTCCTACTCTGCAGAAGTAAATTATTTCTCTTCCTGCATCCTGTCTTCGTATTTTTTTCTCTAAGTTATGTGCTTTAGTTTAAGATCTAGTGGGAATTTACAAGAATAGTGAATATGGATTTTCATTGATACGAAAGTTACAGAGATTCATAGTCTCACATAAAGAGTTTTTTACAGTCATATCAGAAAGTATATCTCATGGCTTCCTTCAGTGATTTGTATTGCCTTATAAAAGGCAATGATGAAGCATCTCAACCATACGTAGTCTCCATTATATGGACATAGGGGTAAATTATGTGTAGACCACCTACCTCTTAAAAATCAAATATCTGTATTCTGCCATTCAGTGTACTATACAGGATTTCCAAATAAATAATTTCCAAAGTGAAAAGTAGATGCAAGTACTTTGATAGGATTGTGAATAATTAGTTGATGGGCTAAATGAGACATGAAAATTCAGTGAGCATGGGAACAAATTCACATAACCCCACAAAGATCTCTATTCCAAGAGCAGGGACCAGGGTAGTGAAAATGGCTGCCGCTTCCAAGCGCGTAAACAAAATTAATTGGTAAGCTTCTTCAGGGCAGAGATTCTCCTGTCTTCTTCCCACTTAACTGCCCACAGTTCTAGTTAGCCTTTATATCTTAGACTCTCAATGGCCGATTTTTCTGCTATATTTTACTTTTATAACAGAAACTTCCTTTTGAAAACAACTTACAGAGTATCTGTCTTGGAGCCAGTGTAAATTCAGACTTATTTTATATGGTTTGATATAGTAATAAGTGAATTTTCAAATAGTAATCCTGAAGAACTGCAAAATATTTTCAGTTACCTTATAAAGATTGAATTATTTTTGTCATACAAGACTGTACTTACTATGGCAGGAGCCTCTAATCCTTCAGTAAGTATCAAAGAAAAAGGCTTCACAGTGAAGTCTCCGTAAACCAAGAAATTAAATTAATAAGGACAGCTGAGCACTCAGAATAATTAAAGTTCAGTTATATTTCATACCCTTTGGGCAAAAAAATAGATGTTCTTTCCAGACTGCCTGAAGAATTCTCAGAAAACTTAGTTAAAAGTTACCAGTCATGTTATACAATATGTATTTATCTTGATTAAGGCATTATTATGTACTGCACAGACATAACTGAGGTGGCTTAGTTAGACTTGACTTAAAGCTTCCACCTGTTAACACCTGTTACCTTTCTGACTAAAATCAGATTGCATGTTGATACCCTGTGACACACAGAAATACCATCTATGAGATACAGAAAAGCCCCTGATTTCCACCCTTGGTGACAGAGGCAAATTTTATTTTAGCAATGATATGACCATACCTACTGACTTATTTATACACAATTTGGATGCTAGATAGTAATGAGTTAATGATTTACATAGAAAATACACCATAGAACGTTCTAGGTACAAAGTCACATTTAAACAATGTAGTAAGTACCCCTTTGGCTCTGATCTTTTTCAAAGACAAGTGAGCAAATGCAAATGGATTACTGAATCTATCTCAATAATTTTTGATCAGGTAAGCAGCTTCTAGGTGCAGATCTATAAAAGGTTTGCCTTTCAGTGTGGTGTTTTCCACATTATCAGACAGGTTATAGTTTCAAAGGTGAAAATAATTTTCTCAGTTTGGGAGGACTTTAAATATATCATAATCAGGTAAAAAAAATCTTTAGACAATTGATTTATATAAATTTTGTTTTAAGTTTATTTACTTTGAGAGAGACAGAGACAGCACAAGCAGGGGAGGGGCAGAGACAGAGGAGAGAGAAACCCAAGCAGGCTCCGTGATGTCAGCTTAGGGCCCGATGTGGGGCTCGAACTCATGAAATGTGAGATCATGACCTGAGCTGAAACTGAGGATCAAACGCTCAACCAACTGAGCCACCCAGGCACCCCTAGACAACTGATTTACTTCTGGACCCTTGTATTATTTATTTGGCTCTTTTCTTGGAGAGTAAAAAATAATTCTTAAAGTTTATCAATGATTCATTAATATTAGTATTGTTTCCCTAAACTAGATATAGCCTCAAAGAACTCACTAAACAGAATATTAATGGTATAAATTTAGAGGTGGGCCAACTTTTATGTGGAATATTTGACATTGATGACTTAGTTTTAAATTTAGCTGCTCTTTTTTAATATAATTTATTGTCAACTTGGCTAACATACAGTGTATATAGTGTGCTCTTGGTTTTGGGGGTAGATTCCCGTGATTCAACACTTACGTAAAACACTCAGTGCTCATCCCAACAAGTGCCCTCTTCAATGCCCATCACCCATTTTCCCCTCTCTCCCACCTCCCAACTGTCAGATTGTTCTCTGTATTTAAGAGTCTCTTATGGCTTGCCTCCCACCCTCTCTGTTTGAAACTATTTTTTTCCCCTTCCCTTCCCCCATGGTCTTCCGTTAAGTTTCTCAAGTTCCACATATGAGTGAAAACATATGATATCTGTCTTTCTCTGACTGACTTACCTCACTTAACATAATACTCTCCAGTTCCATCCATGTTGCTGCAAATGGCAGGATTTCATTCTTTCTTATTGCCAAGTAGTATTCCATTGTACAGCTAAACCACGTCATCTTTATCCTTTCATCAGTTGATGGACATTTAGGCTCTTTCCAGAATTTGGCTACTGTTGAAAGCACTGCTATAAACATTGGGGTACATATGCCCCTATGCATCAGCACTCCTGTATCCTTCAGGTAAATTCCTAGCAGTGCTATTGCTGGGTCATAGGGTAGATCTATTTTCATTTTTTAAGGAACCTCCACACTGTTTTCCAGAGCGGCTGCACCAGTTTGTATTCCCACCAACAGTGCAAGAGGGTTCCCGTTTCTCCACATCCTCGCCAGCATCTGTTGTTGCCTGAGTTGTTAATGTTAGCCATTCGGACGGGTGTGAAGTGGTATCTCAGTGTGGTTTTGATTTGTATTTCCCTGATGATAAGTGATGTTGGGCATCTTTTCATGTGTCTGTTGGCCGTCTAGATGTTTTCTTTAGAAAAGTGTCTATTCGTGTCTTCTGCCCATTTCTTCACTGGATTATTTGTTTTTCGGGTGTTGAGTTTGGTAAATTCTTTATAGATTTTGGATATTAACCCTTTATCCGATATGTCATTTGCAGATATTTTTTCCCATTCCATCGGTTGCCTTTTAGTTTTGTTGATTGTTTCCTTTGCAGTGCAGAAGCTTTTTATCTTGATGCGGTCCCAGTAGTTCATTTTTGCTTTTATTTCCCTTGCCTTTGGAAACGTGTCAAGCAAGAAATTGCTGCAGCTGAGGTCAAAGTGGTTGTTGCCTGTTTTCTCCTCTAGCGTTTTGATGGTTTCCTGTCTCACATTTAGCTCTTTCGTCCATTTTGAGTTTATTTTTGTGTATGGTGTAAGAAAGTGGTCTAGTTTCATTCTTCTTCATGTTGCTATCCAGTTCTCCCAGCACCATTTGCTAATGACTGTCTTTTTCCCATTCGATACTCTTTCCTGTTTTGTCAAAAATTAGTTGGCCACCCATTTGTGGGTCCAATTCTGGGTTCTCTATTCCATTGGTCTATGTGTCTGGTTTTGTGCCAATACCATACTATCTGGATGATTACAGCTTTGTAGTAGAGTAAATTTAGGTGTTCTTTAAATGAGGTAAATTGTGTGGAAGCACATAGTATAGGGGACATTGAGAACATGTCACATACAAATCTTGCGAGAATTTATCAATATTTTTGGGTGTTTTCACTTTATGAAAAATTATTTTTAAATTGCATGTCTAGAGCCCCTACTAAGTGCCATGCACCATATTGGATACTTTTCTATTCATGCATTATTTCTGATCCTCACCACAGGTCTGTAAGGGTGGGAGTTATTGACGCCATTTTATTAATAAGGCAGCTGAAACTCAGACTTTTAGTTAAATGACTTCTCAAGGCTCCCCAGTAATTAAGTGATTTGACCTTAGGTCTGTCTGATTCCAAAGCGTTTACTTTTTCCATCTACTAATTTCCTATTCTCCAAACATTTTCTTCCAAATAATCATTTCCCATCCTCTATTATAGCTACTTTTTAAATCTTCACTTGCCTCACTACTTACCCTTTTGATAGAAAATACTCCTCATGATGCTACTGCTAATTAATTTTGCAGAAGTTTTTGTTCATGTCCATGAAATCTATTATAACTAGCCTGAACTTTGAATGATATGAGCAGATTTGAAAGGATCTTTGCACGATCTACTCCTTTGTCATAAAGACCTGTAAAAACCCAAGAATAAGGGTGTCTGGGTGGCTCAGTCGGTTGAGTGTCAGACTTTGTCTCTGGTCATGATCTTGCAGTTCATGAGTTTGAGCCCCACATCGAGCTCACTGCTGTCAGTGCCAGGCCCTCTTTGGATCCTCTGTCTCCCTCTCCTTTTGCCCCTCCCCTGCTCACACTCTTTCTCTCTTGAAAATAAACATTAAAAAAAAAAACAAGAATACATGCTATCATTTCTGATAAATATTTATTGAACATCTGCAATGCTTTGAGAGCTATTTGGTAGGCTGGAGATTCAAACATGAATAGAAGCTGGCCCTGACCTCCAAGGGTATTCATCCTAGAGGTGTGAACGTGAGACAGACATGTGAACAAAGAGCACAAAACATTGTGAAACACAGAACACTAGAACATACACAAGGTATGGTGTATAGTGGAGGATAAACAAGTAAGGAAAGGATTTGTTCGTTCAGGGAATATTGGGCATATCCTATAGAGGATGGGATATATAAACAGTGCTTCTAAGCTTCTGTGAAGAAATGTCTGCTACATTTTTTCTACTATGTTGAATGACTATCCCCTTTACAAGAGGTAAGCCTAGAGACCCTTACCTCAAATCTATGTTTGACACCAGCATTAGCACTAACACCTTAGGTGGGTATTCAGTCAAGCGTGGGTTCTTTTTTCTTCTAAAATAATAACAACATTATTCATCCTGGTAGAGCAGCCTTATAACAAATAACGAGTCCCTGCTAATTAAATATATTTGTGGAGCACTTGGGTGGCTCAGTCAGACATTAAGCCTCTGACTTTGGCTCAGGTCATGATCTCGCGGTCCGTGAGTTCGAGCCCCGCGTCAGCCTCTGTGCTGACATCAGAGCCTGGATCCTGCTTCAGATTCTGTGTCTCCCTCTCTCTCTGCCCCCCCACCTCAAAAATAAAGAATTTGTGGTTTCAGGTAAAAGATTTAAAGCTGTATCATTGTTGAAAGTATGATCATTATTATTATTTTTATAAATACCACGATGGTGAGGTTAGCAATTGCAGTTTTTCTGCTTCCAAGATGAGGAAGATAAACATCATATATGGGAGGTGGTAACCCTTGGGGTCTAAAGCAGCAACAATCCTTCATGCCCTCCATGTCAGGTCTCAGAAAGAAATTCCCGTTATACATTTTAGGACAGAAATCCTAAATCCTTTTATTCTGTTCAGGAAGACGCTGTTCATAGTTACACTACCTGTCACCTTCTCTCTTCAAACAGGGGAGTTCATCAAAGCTCTGTACGAGTCAGATGAGAACTGTGAGGTGGAGCCCAGCAGGTGTTCCTCTAGTGAACTGATAGAGCATCAGAGCAACCTGAAAATGTGCTGTGAGCTGGCTTTCTGCAAGATCATCAACTCGTACTGGTGAGCAGGTGTCAGTGCCTCAGCCTCTGCTCGCGGAACTTCAGTTTTTCCATGTAAAGGTCATCACAGTGTCAACTGTAGTATCTCCCACCCAGAGAAAGGACTTAGGGGGAAGATGGAAAGTTTCCCTAATGTAGTCCCCTCTGAAGTCCAAATCTCCACTGTAAGCAGAAGCACCTGTGAACTATCTACATAAATATAATATTTCCCCAGAATAGGAGCACCACGTCCTCTAATTCCCAAAGTATTTCAATGGCTTTCTGAAGTGTTTACCCGTGTTAGACAGTTGTGTTAATGATTTTTGATCATCGTTCCAACCCCTGCAATTGGTGAGATTTTGGAAGTTTTGAAGAACGCTCTTTAGAGAGATTATGGTAAGCTCTGTTAAACCAGATGGTTCAGTCAGGAGCCTCATGCCATTTTCCTACGTTGCAAAACTAAATTTACACTAATCCCTGAGTTTTATGGCTGTGGGTTTCCAGTCTCCATCTGGGCTTCCGTGAATTTTCCACCAACTCGAAGCCATGAATCAGGCAGAATTCTCTCCACTAGGCTCTCCTCTTAGCCTGGCTCTAGAGCAGGTGTGTTGGGCCAGATGGGATCACTTGTGTCTTCTTGGGTTATGGTACTTTTGTATTTAGAGGTTTTGATCTTTTTTCCTTCCCCAGTGTTTTCCCTCGTGAGTTGAAAGAAGTGTTTGCGTCATGGAAGCAGCAGTGCCTGAACCGTGGCAAACAGGACATCAGCGAGCGGCTCATCAGTGCCTCGTTATTTCTGCGTTTTCTGTGCCCAGCCATTATGTCTCCCAGTCTTTTCAACCTGATGCAAGAGTATCCTGATGACCGCACGTCTCGGACTCTGACTCTAATTGCCAAGGTCATTCAGAACCTGGCTAACTTTGCCAAGTAGGTGTCACTGCTATAAGCACTTTTAAAAACATTGTTTAAAAAAAATACGTGACACCTAAAATTTGGATGGGGGTGGGGAGCCTCATCACTCGTATTACAAGATTTTCGTTATGGTGGTATTCAACATAGAAGAAAGGAGAAACAGCTTAATATTCACTTTACAGAGGAATGGTTCGGTAACCTATGGTACATGCATTCAGTAGAATATTTGCAGCCACTACAGTGTTCACCAAAAATGTCCAATAATATGGAAAATGATGCAGATACAATTATACTATATGGAAAGTGCTATTCAAAACTTTAGCAAAAAAGAAAAAGGATACTAGAAGATACATATGCTGTTATTCCAGAAATATGTTAATACAAAAACTAAAGTATAAAACGTTAGGAGAAACCATCTGACAAACTCAGTGGTTACATTATCTAAGACAATTGGCCTGGCCCCTTCAAAGAAAAAAGTCAATGTCATGAAAAATTGAAAAGATCGAGAGGGACTATTCTAGATTTTAAAAGATTGCAATGCTTGAATCTTAACTGGATCTGAACTGGGAAAAAAAAAAATCTATAAGTCATTTTGGGACAATTAAATGTGGACTATATATAAGATGATTTAAAAGTTTTAGCGTGATAATAGCATTGGTTTATGTAAGAGATGTTCCTTATTCTGAAGAAATGAGTGCTAATGTATTTAGAGTTTATGTCTGCAACTTAGTTTAAAATGGTTCAGCAAAAAAAAAAAAAAAAAAAAAAAAGTATGTAGAGAGAAAGTGAAAGCAAACTTGGCAAAATGTTCGCAGTGGGTTAATGTAGAGGAATGGCATATGGTTGTTTGTTGTATATTCTTTCAACTTTTATATAGGTTTAAAATTTTTTTAAAAGGGAGTTAGAAAACCATTGGGGAGGAAATGCACTCACATGTAAACAGCAGCTATGTTTGGGTGGTAGAGTGTGTCCACTCACACTCTTTTCTTGCCACTTTTCATTGTTTCCAAAAAAGACAAGATTCTCTATTAGCAGCGTATTGAAGGAAGAAAGTGGAACTTCAATGAGGCAGATTGTTTTCTAGTGTAAATATTGGCCTTTTGGAAGTGTACTATTTTAACTTTGTGTACCCTATATTTACAGCAGCACAGAAATAGACATATTTACCCATATTTGAGCTAATTCTGCTAAAAATTACTTCTAGCTTATTTTGAAAGAAATTTTCTGGGCTGAAGATACCTAGAATTTAGATGGGCAAAGAAGAGAGGTTCTTCTCTAGCAAAAATAAATAGCATGCAGTGCACACAGGCTTGGAGAAGCGGCATATATTCAGGAGACTCTGAAGAAGCTAGCAATATTGAAGGTTTGTACCGATGAGCATGTGGTAGGCAAACGAAGGTTATTTACAGAGAGCTCTAGATACCAGAAAAAAGAGAGTTAGCTTTCGCCAACAGAGACTAGAAGGCTATGCAAAGTATTTGATTGTTACATCAGTATTAGGAAAGTATGTTTTAGCATTTATCACTTAGCAGATTATAAATTAGTCACTTACCTCCCCAAAATAAAAATAAAAAATTTAAAGCTCAGTGTAAAGTCAACTCAGACATCTCTTTTCCTGAATATGTCCTTTCTCATTTTCTCTCCCTCTACTTCAGATTTGGTAACAAAGAAGAATACATGGCATTCATGAATGATTTTTTAGAACATGAATGGGGTGGAATGAAGCGCTTTCTTTTGGAGATCTCTAATCCGGACACCATCTCGAACACACCAGGCTTTGATGGTTACATTGATCTGGGCCGAGAGCTTTCAGTTTTGCATTCCTTACTGTGGGAAGTAGTTTCCCAACTTGATAAGGTAAAGTAGGCTGGAAGCATAATGGGAGATGGGAGATAGAGAACGTTAATGTACCTGGATTCTGGAAAGTATCCACAGAGTGACAGCCTTCACGCTTCCTGCTAGTCGAAAACGACCTTTTGTGCTAGAAGTCTGGGAGTAAATAGCTATCAATTCTGCATCAAATGCGTGCCCTCCAAACCAGGAACTTCTAGAAAGCCATGAGATTATTCACATATATTTTTAAGAAATTAGCTGAATTAATGGAGTATATATTTCTATAAATACATACATATATGTATATAACATTATATATAGCATGTCTAAAACCTTGCCTGGAAACTAACATCAAATATTGCCATACGCAGGTTTATTCATGTATAAGCAGGATGAGATAAAACCTCATAATAATCCTAACAAAAGTGTGGACTTGGAAAAATATTGAGACTATTATGTTTAAGTGGTTTAACTCATGAGTTTTTTTTTTATTCTGCAAGTCAGAAGGTTCAATGTAACTATTAGTACTACGGAGTTGCATGGGATCTGAAAATCCTGATGTTTTCTTTCTCTACAGATGTGAATTTTAAAAACAGAAAATACTATTTTTCATCATTTATTTTCTGAGTATAAGCTCAGAATCTTGTTATATACCATATTAGTAACTAAATACATACCATGCCAATCATTTGCTTCCTTCTGGAATTTTTCAAAGAGGAATCGAATTTATAATGGAAAGTACTCTTAGACTCTGGCTAGGTTTATCACAATAATTATTTATTGATGTTTTTGTTTGCTACAGGTACTTCATAAATAGGTGTGGTGGTATGTTAGAATAACTTCAAAAGCAAAGTTATTTTTTTGTGATAAGAATGTATTTGTTTTCCTCCACTTTCCTATTATCCTTAAAAATGTTGTACCGATAAAATGGGGGAGGGGAGTAAAACCTATTAATAAAGACCGCTTTCCTGAGGCAATGTAAATGGTAGGGTGTCCTACCATTTGTAAAATAGTAAACTCTTATTCTTGAGGGCCCCTTCTTCACTTGTAGGAATACTAGCTAGATTTTGAGTTGCAGCTATGCTGAGGTAAATTCCTTGAATACAAATCATGGCTCAAGAAAGTTGAGCAGGTAAAGGCTATTCTTGAGGTGGCGTTTGAGTGCCCATTCTACCCATTGGAGCAGAGTTGAAGAGACTTGGTTGTTGAGAAGACAAAGGAGACCCAGAGGCAGTCTTGTAGAACTGGCCTAGAGTTGAAGGGTCCCAAAGAACTCCATAAGAATAAGAATTCCCCCAAAGAAAAAAATGATTGAGATGGATAAATCCAATACTAAAAAGTTACTCTTTGTTGAATAACTGCATCGGTGGGATGCGGATACAGTAATCCTGTGAAATAGGCCTGGTTGATTTTGGGCTGAGGTCCTTTCAACAGGCTTTGCTATGTAAACATGCTTTGTCCTTTTTAATCTGTGTTTAGTCCTGGAAACCAGGGGTAAATCTAGACATATCTCACAGAGTTTACCTGCTTTTGCTGTTTAAAAAAAAGATTGTCTTGCTGATGCAAACCCAGTTGACAATAGGTCAGAGTTCCCTAAAGGAAATGGGATAGTAGATGGCAGTATATCATCTGTGTTCCCTGCAGTGCTCCAGACCCCTGAATGCAACACCTTCCTGTATGTTGGCATGCATTTCTTTTCTCACATGATGTCTTTTCTTTGGAAGTTTCATCACACTAGCCGATCCTCTGGTCTCGAAGTCCTTTGGTTAGAAGGTGTTTGGTTCTTCCCCTACCCTCCCCCACCTTGATCTACTAGCCTTCCAAGGATTTAGTTTGCTTTGCATGCCTATTTTAGTTGGAATGGCAATAGTTTGGTTGTTTTGAGCATGTCTTTTAATTTTTATTTGCATAATCCTAATTTCTATTTCCTTTCTTTCCTCGATGTCTGCTGCACCTTGTTTCGCCTCCTCCATTCATCTCGACGCCATGGTTCTGCTGCTCCATAACAATGCATTATGAACCTGCCACTCCCATATGCAAACACCTACCCTTCCCTCCAACCTACACCCCTCCATCAATGGGCATCGTTGTCCCAAAAACAATCCTTGGTGGATGTCGCAATGCTTATTATCCAATTAGGGTGAAAATTCCTTCCTACAGGCGACCGTGGCAAAATTGGGACCTCTCCCTCGAGTTCTTGCTGATATTACCAAGTCTCTGACTAATCCTACACCAATACAACAGCAACTAAGACGCTTCACTGAGCATAACTCCAGTCCAAATGTCAGTGGAAGCCTCTCCTCTGGGCTGCAGAAAATATTCGAAGACCCCACTGACAGGTATGAAACAGAGAATTTAAATAAACCGTTGTCTCAGAGAGAGGTGATGTTTAGAGACTTGGCAGAAATCTATTTATTTGTTGAATTTATAACTTGAAAGTCATGATCAGTTGGAAAAAACATCTGACCTGAGATAAATCCAATTGTTTGTCCTAATAATACACAGGATCTAGGATTCTTATTTTCTACAGTGATATTGTAGAGTTATAATATGTTCAGCAAACATTGTTTAAAAATCTAGGTCCGGCTTAATGGAAGATTAAGGGCTTTGAAATTTCTATTTCCATATATTGTAGCACTCAAAACTCTGGAGAACCTCTGTTAAAATCACTTTATGGCTGGCGGTGTCAGCCGGATAGGCAGATACAACGTTGATGCTCACACTGACCCTCTTTTCTGGATTGGCAAGACTTGGGCCTTTAGCAGTGACCCTTTGGTTGTACCTCAGCCCTGCTTCCTCCTCTTGAAGGTTTAGACAGAAGTAATTAACTGTGAATCAGAATATTTGGGAGGGTTTAAAGCCTAACTAGGATATGACTAGAATTCTAGCAGAAACTGAAGACAATGATGGAGAGGTAAGCACAGCGTTATTCCCCACCTTTGGAGAGAAACTAAAAATTTTGGATTTTAAAGAATTGTAACGATGAAATCTGGGTTTAGAAACCAATGTAAGTGTCCACATTGGGACTGTGAGCCTTTGGAATGTTCATATGCCTGGGTTGAAAAAAACTGTTTTGAATTTGCCCCAGGAGTAATTAAGGGTCCTCTCCTTTTCCACAGTGATTTGCATAAACTAAAATCTCCAAGCCAGGACAACACTGATAGCTACTTCAGAGGGAAAACATTACTGCTGGTGCAGCAAGCGTCCTCCCAGAGCATGACTTACTCTGAAAAGGATGAGAAGGAAAGTAGCCTTCCTAACGGTCGGAGCATCTCCCTCATGGACCTTCAGGACACTCACGCTGCTCAGGTGGAGCATGCGCCTGTCATGCTCGATGTGCCTATGCGCTTAACTGGAAGCCAGCTTTCCATAACCCAGGTGGCCAGCATCAAACAACTGCGGGAAACCCAGAGCACTCCCCAGAGCGCACCCCAAGTGAGAAGGCCCCTGCACCCGGCCTTGAACCAGCCAGGCAGCCTCCAGCCCTTGTCATTCCAGAACCCTGTCTATCACCTCAATAACCCAATTCCGGCAATGCCAAAGGCCTCTGTGGATTCCAGTTTGGAGAACCTAAGCACTGCCAGTTCCAGAAGCCAAAGTAACAGTGAGGATTTCAAACTCAGCGGGCCCAGCAATAGCAGCATGGAAGATTTCACCAAACGCAGCACCCAGAGCGAGGATTTCTCCAGGCGGCATACTGTGCCAGACAGACACATACCTCTTGCTCTGCCACGGCAGAATAGTACCGGGCAGGCCCAGATCCGGAAAATGGACCAGGCTGGGTTAGGTGCCCGAGCCAAAGCCCCGCCATCCCTGCCACATAGTGCTTCCTTACGTAGCACGGGGAGCATGTCGGTGGCCTCTGCAGCCCTCATGGCCGAACCTGTGCAGAATGGGAGCCGGTCCCGGCAGCAGTCTTCCTCCTCCAGAGAGAGCCCTGTTCCCAAAGTGAGAGCGATCCAGAGACAACAAACACAGCAGGTAGTAGGGGGGAGAGCTGGAGGGGTGTGGCTTCCACTTATCCAACTGTTTCCCTGGTTCTTTGTATATAAATCATTAGGAAATCCAATTTCTAGCAACGTTTCCACTTAAAAATATGTTCTGCAACGTTTTTTTAGTGCTTGTTTATTTATCTTGAAAGAGAATGTGTGTGTGTGTGTGCGCGTGCGCGCATGCGTACAAAAAGGACCAGAGAAGGAGAGAGAGAATCCCAAGCAGGCTCTGTACCATAAGTGTGGAGCCCTGATGTAGGGCTTGAACTCACGAACCATGAGATCATGACCTGAGCCGGTGTCAGACCCTTAACCGACTGAGCCACCCAGGAGCCCCGTTTTCTCCAACTTTTAGATGGAGAGAGGAAATGCAAGGTCTGGGAGGCTTCTGCTTAGGTGAGGCTGCAGAAAGTAGCTTGACTCATTACCCTCAGGAGACTATCAACCACACAAAGAGCTTTTCCTTCCCTTCGAGCAGCTGAGCCACTACCTATGTGTGCACTGGGAACAGATCGGTGTTGCATGAATAATTAGAACACATACACTGTGAAACCTATAGGCCAGGTGAACCATAATATATTTTGGGAATCCGGACCCTGAATCCTCAATTTTTTTCCCCTACAGTTTCCAGAATAAACTTTCGCGTTCCGAGTCAAACATTTAATGTAACTGCTCTCTATTCCATCCCCCACCTCCCTCTGGAAATTATAAGTCCCCTGTGCCTTTTCCTGGAAATGACTAGAAAAATAAACAACTGAGCACCTATAAAGACAAGGTAAAGGAGAGAGGTAAAAAGATAGAAACACAGGCGGTTGACAGTGCTGTAAACATTTCCGAATCCCTTCTATTTCTATTTGCATGGGTAAGCCCAGCTAGTGTCATACCCAGTCTTAAGACTCCTGGACTTCTTTCTTGACAAATAAAAAGTTTTCCCGAGAATTTGATCACTCGTGTCTTCCCTACCGAATACATTTTCAGGCACCGATACATATTTTGCTTTTTGAAACAAACTAATAACCTGAGGAAATCATGTGTAGGTATATATTTAATCTTTCATCTAAAAAAGATTTTTCAACTTTGTATTTGCTGACCTTTCTTTGAAACCTGATCATACTATATGAGTACTAGGGAGCTTTGTGATTGGAAGAGTTCTATGCCACATCCTTTTGTCAGCGAGACCACTGGTCAGAGGAGACTGCCATAAAACCCCAATGTATCTTTTTAATATATTTGCTCTTTATAGGTAGGCATTTACCGATTTGGCTGTTTCTGCCGCTACTCTGCTGTGATCAGAGCCCTTGCCCCTAGCTTGATCGTTACTGTTTAAAAAAAAATAACAAAATTAGAACATTGACAGAATCCTGGGATACAGAGGTAAAGGCAGAGTTGAAAAGTACGACTAACTTAAGTTGCTTCCCGCAGCCAGCTTCCTAGGCAGAGCTTCCCGGTAGGTCCTTCTTTCCAGAGAAATAAAGTTTTCCTTCAGTCTTAAATTTTTCATTTTTATTTGGCTTATATTTCCCCAAATTTCACCAACTCGTTTGATTTAATAAGCATTTTCATCTAAAGAGAAGGAAAGAAGAGTAGATACAATGAAAATGCTTATGCGTCGCTATATCTTTCATAAGTATGTCAAATTGTGTCATATATATTCTCTTAATCTGTTTGTTGGAAGGCAGTCCTTCTTACCTTATTGTGGTCTTATCCACATGTTGCTTTTATGCTAGCTTCTAGTTGAGGCCAACCACTTTCAGAGAAATGAAGTGTTTACTGAGAGGAGAAAAGAAAGATAAGGAATTTTGGAGATGGAGTGCTGGGTGGAGGCAGACATCCACTCAGGGGTCTAAATGCAGCATGGGGGCCCTGAACATGAGAAGAATCTCAGATTGGCAGAGAGGGACAGGACAACGGAAAGGGCCCTCCAACCTGCTTTTCAAAAGCTGGCTCGGGCCCAGCCCTGGACAGAAAAAAGGAATGCTAACCCCTTCCCCGATTTGATATAGTCCTCAGTTGTCAGGGTGTGTGACTCAGACTGATGGTTTATAAATATTTTAAATTAAATAGCCTTCTGAGTGATCATCTGGAACCAGGTATCATTTATAATGCTCAGGTATAAGCAAATGTAGCACCTGTCACACAAGCAGTTAGTACAGTTTCTCTGGGTGAAGAGAAGGCTGTCTTGGGTAGATGGGAGGTAGGAAATGGATATGGTCTCCCAACAACCAACTTAAAAACGTTTTGTGCCACAGCCATGAATGAACTGGGGTATGCCTGTGTTATATTGGCACATGAGGCACAGACACCATGAAGTGGCCTCACACGGCTTTAAATATTCACCTCTGTTTATGCCTTCGCTGGTAGTGCCACCATCGTATCAGTTAAAGCATAAATCACCCTATTTTTATTGCTCAAGTTTCTGGTTTTTCTACACTCGCTCTTTCTATGCAGATGGTTTATTCTTTCAAACTTATGTTGTTATTTTCTATTCCTTATCTTTCTGTTTCTTGCTTTTCTCCTCTCCCGTGAAGCCTCTGAATTTCTACATAATCAGCGCATTTTTGGCAAATTCCTTTACATATTGTAATTGCAAATTGTGTTGGGGAATTCTTCTCTCCCAAAAACTAGAGGATCTCTTTGTGGGGATTGTTCTGTAGGCGTGTGTAATTATCAGCGGCTTTGTCCCATGCAAATTCCATCTGTATCTTAGCACAAAGGAGCGGCCATTGTTGGCAGGCTTACTAGCTTTGGTCTTCTCCATGTACGTACTGAGTAGGAAGGAAACAAAATCCTAGTGAAACAATCTACAGAGAAGAGATTTCTTTTTTTCGGGAAGCTGCCTTCAATTTTTTTTTACCCTTCTCAGCCTCTCTTTGGATTCCCCCCTCTCATTTCCCTGTCCGTTTTGTTTTCCATGTATTGTGTACTCCCTGTGTATAATAGACTGTATGTATAATGTATGTGTTCAGATATAGCGTGTTACATAACCTCAAAAATTCAAATTTGAAGAGACTTTTAAAATAGGTATCTGACAAGCCTGTTGGAATGATGCTCCAGCTTTCACACTCAGATATGTTGAACCCTCTCCTAACCAACCTCTTCAAGAACCCTCAGAGTATACTTGTTTAGTCAGCCCTTTCTTTGGTGTAGACCGCAGAAGTGCTATTCATTATGAGAACCTGACTGAACCTGACTGGTGCAGACTTTGGAGAAGCTGAAACCAACGAGTCTTATTTATATCTAGTAAATACTAGCAAGGGACAGGGAACTGGCCTGTTCATTGTCCTCAGCATAGCCAGGCTATGACTAATTATAGGCTCGGAGAAACTGCCATCTCAGGCCCTTTTGCCCTAAAGCATTGGTATTTTTCCCCAGAGAAACCCTATACAGCTGTATCTCAAAGGGGGGACAGTCCTGGTAGGAAATCCTGCTGCTTTTCTTTTTGTCTTTTTCATCCTTCATTTTCTTTAATGATCCGCTGTTGAAAGTCAGTGGATACAAATACTCTTCCTAAGGCTATAGCTAAGCAAAATGGGATTTGAAGCACTTACCAACATCTTTTCCCAATCTCTTTGACTATAAACTAGAGGTAATAAATTTTGCTATCTTTGCCAGCTTGTAAAGGAGATGCAACAATCATTGAAGAAAAAGCCTTTGATGCACTTCCAAAGGATTAGAGGAAAAGACATACATACATTAGCTTTCTCTTAGTAATACATTATACTTTAGTAATGAATTCTAAAGAGAACCAGAGTATTCATAAGTGAATAATATTTTATTGAGCATCTATTATGCAATTACATAGTCACTACCATTCAAAGAATGCTATATATAATATGGTACCCTGCCTCAAGGATTGATGATCTAATTGGGAAATAAGACCAGCGCACACGAGACCAATAGAAAAAAATGTAAGAGACGGTATATAGTTTTTAAAATAAAGAAACCAAAAAACCACCTCTATTTTTGATGTGTTCAATATTACTTTTCTGTTCTTTAAATGTTTTACTATGAATACAAGGAATAGTTAATATTCTTTTCAACACTTATTGACCACCTACTGCTATGCAGAGTGCTTGGATATATTAGGAAGTGGTTGAAAATCAGAATTAACCAGTACAATAGGAATAGACCTAAATGCCCATTTCTATCATACAATCTCTTAAAATTCATTGGACATTCTTAGTCTTTCTGAAGATATGGTAGTACCACCATCACCAGTGGAATGAGCCAAGCTCGTTTTACAACTAGTCAAAGCCTAGATTGTGCTAAGGAGTCGTTGTTTTAATACCCTTTTAGGGGCTGAGATCGCTCCTTAGTGTGTTCTAGGAATATCTTTAGTGTGCGTGTATAGGCACCCAATAAATAGATAGCCCATAACAAGTTACAGGGAAAGAAAGTTCATTCAAGCAACATCTTGTTAACTAGATAAAACGGAAAGCTATTGAATTAGCTGCCTTGAAGTAACAAATTCCAAACAGTAAAGTTGTTATTAGTTTTAGTACCTGCTTTATCTCAAACTGCTACTGAATAGAAAATCCTGGTTTCACAGAAAAGCAGCTTTTCTCTGCCCTGTGTGCTAAAGTGATAAGATCATGAAATTAAAAAGGCATTTGTCTCCTTTAAATATTGGCTTTCTATTAATTTTTTCAAACCCATAACCGCATTCTTTTGCCTTTCAGGTGTATATATATCAAAAAAAAAAACAAAAAAAACAAAAAAAAAACCCTAAACCTCTTGTAAAACTATTTTTCTCTGCCAATGGTGAAGCAGTTTATTGTGCTCTGCTTTTAAAGTCCAGCAGGGGGAGAACTAATGTGTGTGTGTGCATGTGTGTGTAAAGTACCTTGCCATTTACAAAATGCTTTTCCATGTGGACTCATTTGCTTCTTATAATAATTTTTCATGTGGATAATTACTACCTTCCACTATAGATGATACTCTGTCCTCTGTCCTATAGGCCAGTATTTCTAAAGTGTGATGCTCAAAATTATTTAAGTATACATGATGTCTGTTTAATTACTCATGTAATTAATTATTTTAACACATATTAGAAAAATATATGACTATCAATATTAATAATATTTATAAATATATAACCTCAAAGTCATGATTTTACTGATATTATTGTTTAGCATAAGGACTTAGCTAACTGGAAAAGGTCTTTTTAAAAAGATGATTAATAATATATCAGTGAAATGTTATGACAAAAATAATAAAGTGATAAATGAATGAAGTATAAGAAACATAACCTACATACCAGAGTGGAGATGGAGACATGTTTACATGCTCCTTGACACAGTGGAGAAATTGATTTTAAAGGAGGAACTTCTAGCTCGAAGTCCATTAACAACTGCTTATGTGTGCATCAGGCGTGATGCCGCTTTTTACTGATGTACATCTGTAATCTCTTTGTAAATCAGCCAGACCAGGTTCTGCTTCAAACCTTTAAGAAACACCCTCATATTACTTGTTTTGTGTATTTTGCAGTTTATCCCAACCTGTCTTTGATAACCTTTTAGTCTCTGCAGCCAGTATTTTTCATCTAGTCTTTCTAAATTGCAAAGTCATCAAAATACCCGTTCTTTTAAAATAGCTGTCGATTTAGAGTTTAACTGGATTCTACTTCAGAATGACATAAAGATAATCTTAAGGTAGATAGCCTTTTTAGAATTAAAATAGGTTTCTATTTTGAGGACCAATGCTCCATAATCCCATAACTGAAGGGAATTTTCTCTCCCATACAGAGCTGACTCACATATGATAGTGCTTTGTTCCCGCACTATCTCTCTCTCTCCCTTCCTGCCTCCCTTGTTCTCTTTCTCTCTCAAGCATACTGGAGAAAAAGAATTCGTTTTATATTTCTAGCATTGTAGAGAAAGTACTAACGTTAAGTAAGCTAATATAAATTGTAGTATCCAATGCTAGTTTTCTAAACATCAGTATGATAATATCCAAGCTCTGTAGTACTCTGTAGTTTGCAAAGAACTTCACATACATTATATGACTCAATCCCTACAACTCCCTATGAGATACTAGGATGGGTGGTGATGGTGATGGTGGTAATATCTAATCGGTGAGATTAAGAAAAGAGTATTGAAGAGATTAAGGGACTGTTTAAATGGCAGAGTAGCTACTTAAGATCAGAATTCCTATCACTCTAGTGTATCAGTATTGGAAAAGGGCACTTTATCTGGCTATCCTAACTGGATTGAAATATCCCTTAAACGAATCCAATATCTTTTGTTTTGATCCTGTATTCTTCAAGAAACTGTCTGGTCTAAAATATAGACTTCTGAGTGGTGTTAACTCATTAAGAAGTCCACGCTCTGTAAAAATGACCAACATCACTTGTTTTTTCTCTTTCTCTAAATGATTAATGTGAAAATTAAGGATTTGGCATTCTGATACATAAATGGGTACCTTGTGAGTTTGTTCGTCTCTGGGTTAAACAGCCATTTCCTCAGCTGAGCAGCCAACCATTGAGTCATGCCTTTTCTCTCATTCTGTCATCATTGTAATTTCATTGGTAATTGAACCACTGGAGTAATGAACAATTTTAAGGCTGTGGCTCTCTTTTCTTGGATGTGATGCATAGGAATTTCTATTCAGAATAGTGTATTCTTCTACAAGGAGATATTCTTATTCTTCACCTCCAGCCTTGTCATTAATAAAATATTACTTAGAACTGAGAGCATTTATTAGATCACTGTTATGACCTCCAAGAGGAACACCCTTTGTGAAACCTAACTAGTGGACGAGCTGTTTGGGGAGATGCTAATAAGTGTTTCTGATGCAGGTTCAATCACCTGTGGACTCTGCCACAATGTCCCCAGTAGAGAGGACAGCAGCCTGGGTTCTGAACAATGGACAATATGAAGAGGATGTGGAAGAAACTGAGCAAAATCAAGATGAATCCAAGCATGCTGAGAAGGTAGGACTCGCCCATCTTTACTAACTTGCTGGCCCCACAGTGAGAGCCCATCCGAGGGGTTGTCTAGCCACGAACTTGAGCTCTTCACCCCCAACAGTGTCAACTCCATATCTTATGTTATCCATCATATCCGTATCTGTATGACAGTTCAGTAGTGTCCGTGTGCAAAAATCTGCAGCAAATGTCCGGCAGCCTGGGGTGGGAGATTTCATTTTCCTTTTATGTAGGTTAACTTAATTTGCAAAACATTCTACTGTTCATTTCTTATCATTGTAGGTGAATATTTAGTGTTTCTATAAACCTGTTGCTAGTCTTCAACCAAGGCTTTTATGTAGGTTATGTAGGTTAACTTATGTAGGTTAACTTAATTTGCAAAACATTCTACTGTTCATTTCTTATCATTGTAGGTGAATATTTAGTGTTTCTATAAACCTGTTGCTAGTCTTCAACCAAGGCCAAAATTACCCTTGGACCAGACTTCCTTTCCATGTCTTGTTAATGATTTTGTCTTTTTTTTTTCCTTCTTCTTTTTGCTTTTTCTGGATAAAGAACTTCCAGTTTTATATTGATTTTTAAGCGGACATTATCTATTATTTCTGTTTTGTTTTGAGGAAAAGTTGACACGGGAAGAAGGGATCATCAAGAACCTTGACCCATGTGTGGCATTCTCTCATTTCATTAACAACCACACAACTGGTTACTTATCAGCATGATGTTAAAATCCGAAAATGACACACAGAATCCTAAAATATGCTTATTGATGCAGTCTCCCTTTTCATACTGTCATTAAAACTGTCATCTTTGACCTCTGGATTAACAAATACAGTTTAGGATCGTGAGGTTGGGTAAGCAGAAGCTAACTGCTTGATCGTCCATTAAATTGATATTATGTGAAAATAGATTGCATCTTACACAGCACCGTAGGGATTTATCATGAATTGAGGTAGACCATATACGAGAAATCCTATGCGTCTCACTTCACCTAGAGATGTGACGTTCCAGTATACTCAGACCCCAGCCACTGCAATATCAGTATAGAAAGGGGCCATGTAACCAACTGAATGATAGTTTGTAATATAAAGCTTTAGTTTACATAAATTTATATAAAGCGTTAGTGAGAAAACAGACAAACGAGTTCCAGGAAGCAGTACCAAATTGAGCAGATGAACCACATCATGAAAATGGGCCAAGATTCAGTATTCGTCAGCCCTGGAGAGTGTGTAGGCCTTTGGCTTAGTGCTTGTGACCTGAATATTTTATACTCCGACAGTCGACAGTCGACAGTCGGGGAGAGAGCGGCAACAGCTTACTTTGCTGTTTCCGATTCTGTTTATTGATTCAGTAGCGTAACATTGTAGAAATGTTGCCTGTTCTCTGAAGGGCTGATTCTGGTAGAGTGAAGTCATGACGGTCTGCTGAGCCAGGCTATGTCGGAGATCCTAGGGTGCAGGTGGTGATCCAGAAACCGCTCCTCTGGCAGACAGCCGGCTTTTGGCTTATTTTAAGTGATTCGTCAGGCTTCTATGTACTGGTTCTTTTTTTTTTTTTTTTTCTCCTGCCCCCATTTGTTACAGATTGGACGTGGCTTGTAGCAACGGGTAGTTTAATGTGGAAAGAGATACATAAATGTGTAGATCTGAGGGGCCAAGTGAAGATGCAAAATGTGACGCTAGGGGAAGGGAGGACGGAGCTCCTTTCCCAGTTGCGCCTTTTGATCATTTGAAAGAGTACTCGCGGCCCGGGGAGTGGCAGCCCAGACAGCGTCCGGCTACGTTGCTTTCTAAAACCCGTGTTAACTGCAGTCTTTCCCTCCGTGTGTTTGGCGCCTCTTCCCTGCGCCAGTACGAGCAGGAAATCACGAAGCTGAAGGAGCGCCTGCGAGTGTCCAGCCGGCGGCTGGAGGAGTATGAGCGCCGCTTGCTGGTGCAGGAGCAGCAGATGCAGAAGCTGCTGCAGGAGTACAAGGCGCGGCTGGAGGACAGCGAGGAGCGCCTGCGCAGGCAGCAGGAGGAGAAGGACAGCCAGATGAAAAGCATCATCAGCAGGTCGGGCGGTCGCCGGGTGGAGGGTGTGGGCCGCTCGGGGGCACAAACGGCCGGGACGCGTTTGCCAAGCGTGAGGCCTTAGTACACGTCCTTTGAAGACAGAGGTAGTCTGCCTCTCTTTCGTCGTAACAATTAGGAAAGAAAAAACGGAAATGGAGCGACTCAATGTCCAAGAGTGACTTAGTTTTTCCCGAGTCCAGAGACATGGAAGGGGGTGTCGCTGGATATCTTTGGGGCCAGAGAACTAAGAGACGGTGCCAAGGATGTCCAGGGACATGGAGGGGAGGGGTCGGTTGTACCCAACACGAAGCACCTACCTACCGCGGGCCAGGCACTCTTCTTTTTTTGTTTGTTTGTTTGTTTGTTTTACATTTTTAATATTTTTAATGTTTATTTTTGAGAGAGAAAGAGAGAGAGAGAGAGAGAGAGACCACAGGCAGGGGAGGGACAGAGAAAGAGAGAGAGAGACACAGAATCCGAAGCAGGCTCCAGGCTCTGAGCTGTCAGCACAGAGCCAGACGCGGGGCTCAAACCCACAAACCGTGAGATCATGACTTGAGCCAAAGTCAGACACTTATCCGACTGAGCCACCCGGCTGTCCCTTTTTTTTTTTTTTTTTTAAATGTCTATTTATCTTGAGAGAGACAGACAGAGACAGAGCACAAGCAGGGAGGAGGCAGAGAGAGAGAGGGCGACACAGAATCTCAAGCAGGCTCCAGGCTCTGAGCTGTCAGAACAGAGCCCGATGTGGGGCTCGAACCCACGAACCACGAGATCATGACCTGAGACGAAGTCAGACGCTTAACCAACTGAGCCACCCATGCGCCCCCAGGCATTCTTCTTAAGTACTTTATAAATAATAATTGGCTTAATCAGTTAATAAAAATGTATTGAATGCCAGCCTCTGAGGCAGATATTATTTTCATTTTACACATAAAGGAACAGGCACCAAATCCGTTAAGGCACTTGCCCAAGGTCATTTAGCAGGGCAACCAGGATTTGAAGCCAGGCAGTCAGGCTCCAGAGTCCACGCTCCTAACCACTGTGCTTCAGTACTGCCCAGTGCTGCGGAGAGGTCAATCAAATCAAAGACAGAAAAGGTTTGTTGTTTCACAAGCCTGGAGGGAATTATCAGTCGTGGAGCAGTTTCATGGAGTTGAGTGTCAGTGGGTTAAGGTATGAGTGGCGTTTGAGAGAGAAAGTCGGCCTACTGAGCATCGCACACTCTTTGAGAAACTCTGCTGAGCAGGGGAGAGAAGGGACAGCTGTTACAGGGGAACTTGAGATTAAGAGAGGGTTGTTAGCTTTTTGTTGGTTGGTTTGAAAGTTTGCGATGAAATAATCTGTGCTGAGGGAAGGATCCGGCAGAGGAGAGGGAAGAAATGATGATACTGTTCCAGAGGAGGTGAAAATTCACGGATCTGGTCACAGGGAGAGAAGTCAGCCTTGAATGTCTTCTTCCAAGGCGGGAGAGAAGAAAGCAAGCGTGATTCCGGGCCTCTTACTGGGAAGGAGTGGAATCTGGACTCCGCTGAGTGTGGGTTTCTTGCGCCCTACGTTAGCTGGCTTCTCTCTGACGTCCATGTCTCCTCGCTGCACATTCTAGGCTCATGGCTGTGGAAGAGGAACTGAAGAAGGACCACGCTGAGATGCAAGCCGTTATTGATGCAAAGCAAAAAATAATTGATGCACAGGTAAGCAGACCTTGAATGTAGTGTAAAGGACTTGTTTGTAGTAACTGTTGAATTTCCTGGCTTCTGACCTTTTGGAAATGCCAAGGCACGTACTGGAAAATGGGTCATTGGAAAGTGCTCCGCATTACCTTTTAAAGATTAAGAGTTCCTAAGTATTACTTTTCCTTTCTTTCACTGGTGATAAGTGTGTCGACCCAGCAAAGTATTAGCGTGCTTAGTGCAGTTGCTTGACAGATCTCAACCTAGTGCATGATGGGGTCTACTCCTTTCCTCGTGGAAAGGAGGGCATTCTCCGAGGGGGTAACTGTGAAAAGCACACTGCATGTGTCTGGCTTGTGACCTCCACTGACCATTGCTTGGCTGTGATGTTCACGGTCTTGTTAGTCACGTCCACTGCGCCATCGACCTCTAGCCCCACGTACCAGTGGAACTGTAGGGGAAGGACGGGGTCGTGGAAGGTACCTTTCCTTGCTGCTCTTTCAGTTCAGGGTTTGGCAGCGACGCTTGGGATTTGCTTGGCTGCCCTTCTTTGTTGGCGCTGCGCTTAGAGAGCCTTTTAGTCCTGATGAAATCAGAACCTGGGCCTCCGCTCACTGTGACGTACACCTGTGACTCTAATGGCCTGATGACTGCCAAGAGCACCTCACAGGGGCACACCAGTGATCAGAGCAAAATCCAAGAGGCAGGAAACACTGATGATTTCATTTCATTTCATCAATGCACAATATGGTTGTATTTCTTAGAGCCAAACGGATAACAAAAGACAGGTGCGGTTCTGATAGCGGATGGTCTAACCGCAGAGGGTATCGCCTTCCTGAAGACAGCCAACCCACACGGGTTTGCATTTTTCACCCTTAACGACCTCATCCTATCCCTAAGCTATGAAATAAAAATGGGAGCAAGGACTTCACGTTCTATTCCCTTCTCTGCGTATCAGCCAGGGGGCGTCTATGTGAGAGCCCCGGGGATTCTTAAGCATGCACGTAACACCCTCTGTCTAGTTTCCTAACAGGATTCATGTGGCATGGGGTTTATTTTTCAAAGGAGTTGGGAGTGGGGCTGAAAGCAGAGCCCTGAAAGGAGACTTCCTGGACCCCATGCTCCACACGCAGCTTGGAGGCCAATGTGAGCCTTGCTACACTTGTCGGCGGATTTCTTGGGATAGTTCGGACTCTGTAGTTTCTGGATATTTGGACCTCATAAGAATCAGAAGAGAGCTCTGCTGTAATCATCTGGCTTGGTCCTTTTTTTTTTTTTTTTCCAACCTCTCTAGGTGTCCCCAAGGTGGGCGAGGGAAGGGTAGTAGAGACAAGGCCATTTTGCCATGCATACTATACAAATTCATCCCAGAGCCTCAGAGAAACGGCCCGGATACAGAAGGCCGTTTAGTCAGGCAAACTACTGTTAATAAGTTTTCAGTTTTGGATTTTCAGTTTGACAAAATAATCCAGGAAGAGTTCTATTAATAACCACACCAGGAGAGATTTTGGTTCTGATGAGATGAAACAGATCATTTTCATAATTCCAGCTGGTCTAAAACTGTGTCAGTCTTTAGCAGAGGAAGCTTGGGTCTGTTACGATCATGGCTCCGTACACAAAGATTGCTACCCACTCCTGTCCCCTATATTGACATCGAGGACAAGACGATGGGGTGTGAAGCAAGAGCCCTAGGCATGGACGGTGACAACAAGGAAGGGAATAGGATCTCTCAGGCCTCGAAAGCTCTGGACAGTAAGGACCTTCTCGAAGTTAGCCAGGAGGGCATCACTGTTCAGCAATGGGGGAAATGTGATCCTTGGGGCATCAGTCAGTGTCGGCTTGTGGACTGGCTAACCCAGATATTTGGGGGCCATACCTGAAGACAGTGGTTTTCAAATGCTTTCATTCCGTGGCCTATTTTGGTCGAACCAAGGGGACCTTCCGTAGATCAGTTCCCAACCGCTCATGTTGACCACCATCAACAAGGACCATTCTCAGCTCAGGGATTAAATCACCCTGAGGGTGGCTAAAATAGCAAATTACTTTTTCGAACATAGGCGTTACCGTACAATAAGCTTTCTACCAGAGGCCCACCGTGGATCCCTGAAGAATACTTGGAGAACCCACCAGACCACATTTTGAAAACCAGTGTATCACGTATAGCACAAGTCATAAACACTAAAGCTAATTTCTTTTTTAAAAAGTGTAACCTCCAGTTCCAGTTGTTGTCTTACTGACACATTAAATTCTGATTATAGCAGAAGACTTTGAACCTCTTTTGGCATCCTTTGTATTGAAAGACCTTTTATATCAGATCCTTTCCTTACATCTCACGTGTTTGATGGGGCAGAGCAGCCTTTCTGGCTGCATTGAATGGAATGCACACACGTTTGGGTGAAAGCTTCCCAGTGAGGTAGCCCATACTTTTATGTCCCTGGCATCTTGCTTGGTGCCACTGGCAGTGGAAAATATTTCTGAACTGAATACGGTTGCCTTCCTTCTATTAGAGCTGATCCCAGCATTTCCCAAAGCGCTAAAGGCCTGGTGCCCAGTGAGCTGGTTTTCATCTGTCCACGGTCCTGCGCCCCCAGAGGCAAGACTTGTCCCCGAATTCAGTCTCTCCGTCCCCTAGAGTTTATGCTGTGAGGCCTGACCTGGCTCAGCCACTTCCTAATGGGCACTGCGAGAGGATGTGCGTTCCTCTGGTGAGGGCAGAATCACCTGTCTTGGACCCTGTGGCACGGCCGTGGGGATCCTGGTGATGGAACTGAGGGGACCATTTCTCAAACGTCACACTAGGGACTGTGCCACTTTCACCCCCACCCCAGGATCTCTCCACGTGGCTCAGATGGAGAACAGAGAAGGGCTTCCCCTCTGAGAAGCGAGCAGCTGCCTAGTTACGGTTGCAAAGTGATATCTCCGCTGTGTTAAATTACAGGTCATAAATGGAGATGAGATTATTCAAACAGGCAAGTAAACCCGGTCCGTGCTCTAGCCGAGCAGTCCCAGCCCTGGCCCAGCACACTGGCCTCCTACGCATTCCAGCTCCTGCACTCCCCGCACTGGAAATCCTTCCCGCCAGGCGTGGACTAGACTGCTTTGCCTTTCAAGCCAGGCGGAATCGAAACGTCAGAGCATCTTTGCCAACTGCGCTTGACTTTCAAAAGTCCCGATTTGATTCTTTTTCTTTTACTTTTTGTTTTATTTTGAGAAGTTGGCAGTGGGGGGAACGACAAAAGGGAATTTGTCCACTTGGAAACTTTCAGCTTTTCAGCAGGGGGTTTTATCTGGCTTCAGCTGTTACTCTTGTAGGAAATAAATAATTGCAACCCTTCTTAGCCTTCTTTTTGACCCTTTAAGGATCAAATAACTTTTTACGAATTAAAAAGACATATATTTGGGGGTAAACCTGAAGAATCCTACGTTCCTTAGTATTTGGGCCTTATAATTTAATACTGAAATTTCTTTTTTAATCATTTCAAGATATTCTTGACCAGTTATTTTGTTCAGAGATGATTCTTAACCATCAGAGGGAAATGTCATATTTGGTCCCCACTCTTTACTTCCTGGTAACCCCTGGCCAGTCCTTACCTACTGGCTTTTTTTTTTTTTTTTTTTTTTTTTTTTTTAAGTAGGCTCCACACCGAGCATGGAGCCCAACATGGGGCTTGAACTCACGACCCTGAGTTCACCACCTGAGCTGAGATCAAGCCAGACACTCAACCAACTGAGCCACCCAGGTGCCCCCTCTGGCTTGTTAAAGATCTGTACTTGTTATCCCAGAAACTCCATGGACTATGGTTTGTTTGTTTTTTTAATTACTATTTTTTAAGCCTCACAGATCTTTCTTTCTTTGAGTTTGGCCCACCCTGAAAATGAGTTACCCGCCCAGAATAAAAAGAATCTTACACTAGATGAATGCTGACCTAATAATGCTGATTTTATGTGTCTTACCACCTGAGATCTCCATCAGGGAAAAGGAGGACACTTTTTTTTAAATGATAATAACAAGGTTTTCATTTTTTCATGCTTTTGAAACCATTTAGCCCAGCTGCCCCACCCCCAAAACAGGAGATGAAAGGGGGACATAACTTGATGCTGTTGTCCCTTCCCCCAGGTGGACATTCGGCACCCCCGCTGGCCCTGGTACCTGCTGCGGGAGCGCAGGGAGCAGTGTCCCACCCTCAGCCCTCCCGTCTTCTCTGATCCTCCCTGCACCTTGCAGCGAAGGCCTTACCGTACTTCCCCTTCCCCGGGGTAGATTCGGACACTGCCGGGATAGGAAAGCTCCTTTTGGCTTTGGGGGGTCGTTCCTCACACGTTTTTTCTTTTTAATTTCATGGACGTAGGTAAAGATCACCCTTCTCAGCCTTAACCCCTTTTCTGGAAAATGACAACTTCATGTTGGAAAGGTTCTGGGCTCATTTACCCACCTGCTGAAACTAAGATTAGGGTTTCTCTCCTAATCTTTGGGAGACTGATAATATTTTGATGGGGTGATTTTTTTTTTCTTTAAACATAGATGAGCCTGCTTTCCTTTAGATTACCATATTTTGGGGGTGTTTTGGCCCTTTTTCCCCCCTTGTTTTTTTTTTTTTTTTTTTTTTTTATATAAGTGTATATAGTCAACAATCTTTGGTTCCAAAATATTGGTTCTAAGGCATTTTTCCCCCAGAGACTCAAAAGTAAAATGGAAGCAGTCTCCTTATTGGGAAGCTTTCCTGGAGTAACTCTGAGCTGGAATGAGTCTAGGAGCTTGTGTCCTCTGTTTGTTTCCATGTGTTATGTTTCCGGCATTCCCTTCGGCCACATCTCCCTTCCCATATTCAAACGACCCCTCAGTCTGAGCTTCTGGCTGCTTTTTCTCCTCTTGCTGTTGTGTCCTCACTTTGTTGGTGACTATAAACTGCCACCATGTATCGTTTTAATTTTGAGCACAACGTGAATTCTTTCCAAATGTGACTGGTGTGCCCTCTTTGGGGGCCGAGCTCCGTAGAGCACACAGCACTTCTCCTCTGTGAAATGAAACCTCTGGTGCTTCTTTCCTTGCCACCTAATTTCCTTGTTTTAATTTTGGCCCAAAGCACTGAATACCTTAAGGCGGCCTGACACCCTGTTGCACCGTCTGCAGTAACACATGGTGTCGTTTTCACATCGTCCCGGTGTCCCAAGGGATTATTAATAACCAGTCCTGCTGTGCTGAAAGGAAAAAACGAGAGAAAATGAACACAGACCCATTGGGCTCAGGGAAGCTGAACCTGAGTAGTGTGCAGAAAGAGGCAGAGACGTTCCATTTGTCTGGGAAGCATCATGCGTACTGCTGTTTGATAGAAAGTACTAGAACAGTCATTGAGTGGAGTATCACGCCGTGATGTCCTGCATGTAGCCCGAATAAAGCCCCGATTCGTGTGTTGCAGGAAAAACGGATCGTGTCCCTGGATTCGGCCAACACCAGACTGATGAGCGCACTGACCCAAGTGAAGGAGCGATACAGTGTGCAGGTCCGCAATGGCATCTCCCCCACCAACCCCACCAAGCTTTCCATCACGGAGAATGGTGAATTCAAAAACAGCAGCTGCTGACGGGCTCTGTGAATAGACAGACTGTGGGAGGAGACAGAAGGAAATCTCCCCGCTCTCCTGTCCCCAGTCCTTTCCCCAACCCCGCCAGGTTTACAGAATGTTGCTACTTCAAAACAGCAGATGGCGAGAAACTCTTGAATGAAGAAGGAACCTTGTCTTTCAGGGCAGAAGGCTAAGCCTTCCAAGGTCGACGCTTTCCCCCCATGTCTCTTGTGTACATAGGGAATTTAGTTCTGGGCCATGTACAGAAAATACCACTGTAATATACCAAAAGGAAGTTAATAATGTAGATTACCTTTTTAATTATTACTATTTTTATTATTGTTTTCCTCTTGTTGAAAGCACTGCAGTTGTTAGAGGAGGAAAAAGTAGGAACGATGTGTGAGTGAGAAATGAGCCCAGGGGCTCAGTAGGTAGAGACCAAGTGTCTATCTGATAGACATAGGATATCGTCAGAATGGATTTTTCAGGGATTCCCCTGCCAGTCTAAAAACCCCACTCTGGCCCCCTTGTCCTGTAGGAGAACATGCAAATACCAAGAACCAAACAAAAACAATTTATCCCATTGGCCAACCCAAGACTGGTTCCGGACGGACGGCTAATCTGATTTGGGAATGCGAGGTCTCGGAAAACACAGATAAGAGCTGTGGCATCAAAACCGGACTTTAGGAGTGATTTCTATTGAACTCCTGTTGATGTTTATTTCCTTCTGCCTAGAGCAGATGGGAATTTTCCATTTTAGATAGGGGGCTTTTTTTTAACCCCAGTTGTAATAAAGGGTGTTCTTTTTTTCCTCTTTAGAGTTTACAGAACTATAAATATTCGTGTCTCTGCATACTGTCTCCATCTGCACCACCCACTGCCCTCTCCTCCCCATGGTGGGAGCAGTCATCACAACAGGGTTTACTCTCCTCTGGAGAGGTTGTCCAAATATGCTGTCCATAAGCCATCCAAAAGAAACACCCTTTCTTCCACACAGAAAAGGGCTAATCATACCATAGCAGGAATCTCTGACTATTTCCTATTAAAAGACAAAAACGAAAAAACAGCTTTTCTATTTGTAACTTCATTTTGGTTTGGGATAAAGATTTTATCCATTGTACTAGCAAATCTCTGGGCAGGGTAATTTTATCTCAGTCGTTAGCTCTTAAATGGCTTCTTCTAATTCCCTCACTGAAATTTGGAAAGGAAATCCAGACCCAAAGCATCGCCCTCTCACACAAGTCAGGATAACTCCTATACAATAAGAAAACGAAAAGCGCAAGGACCACGCGCTCCAGCTGTTCTCCCGTGTTCTTCGTAGATGTGGCAATAATGACTCTGTTGTACCGATTTGTCATCCTTGGCTTCATTGTGGGACAGAAACCGTCGTGGAAGCTCATTTACTTCCCTTTTTTCCCGAGGTGTGAAATGTCATCTTGAATGCAAACTTGATTATCAGAAGTATGGACTGTGACGTCTTAAAATGGACATTATGTATACAAATATATATACATATATACTCACACATATGTACATATAACTGCACAAATAGGAAAGTTCATGCCTTCTCCGCTGTCAGATATAATGTAAAAGGGTTTTTGAATCTCGTTAAGCAAGATCTAAGCAGTTCTTTATACTGAGAAAGCAACAGTTCCTAAATAAGTTAGTGATGTTTATTTCAAATTATTAACTGTAAGGAAATTTTTCAAAAGGAAAAAAGGAGAGGAAGATTAAAAAAACAAAAGTCGTGAGGGAGCCATATGCATGGAGTATTTCTACATAACAGAATATTATAAGGAAACAAGAGAACATGTATCGTGTCTTCTCTTGGGTGAAGCCCAGACTCCACGTCTGTGAATAGCCTCCCTTTCACGGTGCCCCAGGCTCGCATCCGGACCTCTTGAGCACAGCCCCCGGGGCCCAGGCGGATCTCTGTGCTGGAGCTTGCGTCTCAGCAGCCTTACCACACACACCCCCCACCCCGCCCCCAACCCACAGCCTTTGAAAACACTTCCCTTCACAATCGTCCCGTTTCTGCTGGTCAGAGATGGAAGGCAGGCTGCTCATGCGCTTATCTGATCTGCGGTTTTCATGTCCCCACACTTTGGCACCTGGTTATCTTCTCGACCCCTGATAGTTATTTTATATAGTCTCACCTCCTCCCTCTAAGCCTAGGGCAGGCACACTGTGGTCAAAATCACTTATTTTCATAGGAAAAAAAAAAATCTCACTAACTCTGAAGACGTACCCTTTGTTGGCAGGAGGGATGTAAACGTAGGTGGCCTTGTTCATGGCTATTCTCAGCTCTAGCCGTGTTTCATCCTTTCTTTATAAAAGCCTTCGACTGTGCTGCAGAAAGCCTGGTAAAAGAATTGTCAGTTTCAGTGGCCTTAAGTATGTAACTTGGGTGATGTCTTGCATTGAGGTGTGGAAGCTCTGAAGTGTTGGTTAAGGCTTACAGAGGGCGGATAAGCTTACCTGTACTGGAGGGCTGGGGGCGACACAGAAAAATCAGATGTGCTTTTGATGGTGCATATTTCTTGTTGGCATTGTGGGAGCTCCTTAGAGGGCTGCCTACTTGGGAAGATTAAATGCCCAAAGCGTTTGGAAAAATTATGCAGCCCTCTATTGCCAGGTTGTCTTGAATGAAGAGAAAAAGAGTAAGAAACAAAAGTTGGAAGTCAGCTAGAAGTTCAGATTTATTACCAGATGTTAAGTTTCAGATTATCCTTTGAGCCTATTCCTATCCAAATATTTTTCTGAGTATTTCTTCTGAGAAGCTGCAATCTGTGGAACTTATTCTGAAAGACCTTCTACGTAGGTATGGATGACTGCAGCAAATAGCAGATCATTTTTACGGAGGTATTGCTTCATCGGCTTTCTTCGGCCCGAATAACTACATACCTCTGCTCTACTGGGAGGAGGGCGTGGGTGGAATGAGATAGCAGTGTCTTCCACTCTGCCTTCCACCCCCACGTCACCACATTGCAGGGTGCGGCGTGGACCATGGTTGAATGGAATTTGGAGTTCAGGTGACGTGCTTGCCAAGTGCTTGTCTAGCTGACAGCCGGACTTGGCTATTAACACGGACAGTGTGGGTTTAGGAATTAAGGAAAGAGCTTTCACACTCCCTTTTTACGTCCCTGGAGCAACAGGCTCCCTGGGCCGAAGCAGCAGAAAGAGTTACATTCCCATCAAGTCACCGTATACCCCAGTCTCCACATGCCCCACGTCTCCGCAATGTGCCCCCACGGCCCCAGGAGATGACACCTAGGTAACTACAACAAACACTTGAGCACTCACTGTGGTCCAGGCACTCTCACCAAGGTACCGTTGGAGCCTGGGGCAGCCTGTTGGTAAGGAAAATGTGGGAAAATGAGCTAATCAGGCTGCTCTAGGCTTTTGTTGTTTTCACTCAGTATTGAGTTGGTCCTAAGTAGCTTTCTCTGGATGGCTTCCACCTTTCCCCGTGATGGTGTTGGACAGGGAAAGAAAAAGCAGGAGTCTCTGACTGGTGTACGACCTTGAGAATTAGCTGGACTTTAGAAGTAAAGCTTTCCAGATCTTAGTCGGCCTCAGCCTTTGTTTACGGATCTGTGGTTCTTTCGGCCCCTGGCTCTCACTGTGTCCTCAGAGGTACCCCAGGTTGGGAGCAGTTCTTCTCTGGAAGTCCCAGAGCAAGACAGTGGCCATCAAATGAGTTTGCGTTAGTATTTGCTTTGCTTTCCATCTAGGTTAAGTTCTAGTCATGTTCAGTTTGGAGTTCCTGAGAAAGCTGGTCGTGGGACTGAACTTGGGGAAGGAACCCTCTTTAGGATTGCCCAAGTCCCATGTGACCTTGAGCCCAGACTAGACTTGTCACTGGGCCTGGCCCAGCGGCTCCCGAGCCCGTGCCACAGCTTCAGTGCGTCGTCAGATACACCCATGGGGGCCACCTCCTCCTACGGAGTGTGGAAACCAAAGGGACTTTCTTCTCCATTCCCCTTCCCCTTCTCAAGTCCGGTGTGAGACCTCCTGCTTGCCCCAGCGGTAAAGAGCTGCCTTCCCACCCCTACCCAAGGGCCAAGAATTTGGGATACTTTGTTTTCATCAATGTGTCAATTGAAAGAACCTATGTTACTAGTCTTTTAAAAGCAAGATAAGTTGGGTGTTGAATTTTTAAGTAGAATCTCTTTCCGTGTCTGAGTGAGTGTTATTAGTTTTAGAAGCATCCTCTTGTCGTGACCCAATTATGAATGCTCTTGAGTTTAGCAAGGACAAAAGCGATGAAATTTGCATGAGACAGAATAAGTATCTTATGAAGAGTGAAAGAGCGTGAGGAACACACATGATGCAGAAGGGGACTCATGTATAGCAGCCTTTCGGTAGCCCAAAGGTTCAAGGGAACAGAACTGATATCCTTTGCCTGATCTTAAAATACATGGATAAGAAAGGCAATCTCTGTAGACAACACACACACCCCCAACCCAAAACACACAATTCCTAGGGCTTCCATTTTCTGAATGTTAATCACTTACGGAGCAGTGATTCTCAGAATTTCTTGAGCTTTGTAGATTTTCTGCTCTCATTTGTTACACGTTATAACCGTGGTTCGTTCCTCTTTGAAACGTACGGTATGTGTTACGTGTGTATGTAAGTTCAACTGACTTGAAATTGATCTGGTTTGACGTAGATATCGTCATTCATACCACGGGGAGGGATGGAAAGAAAGTTGAATGTCACTGATCGATCTGAGAGTAGGATCCAGAAAGAAGCAGCCTTGGTTCCTAATCAGTTTATCTTCAGGTATTTGAGGAACCAACCCGGCAAGACTTGGCAAATCTGGTGTCACCCCAGGAAAGCAAAGTGGTCATTTGCCCATATCTCAGCATGCATCGTAATTTCCTATTCATTTCCTATTTTTCATTCAGATGCTCTCATACTTCACTAGGAAATGATTTGGTTTGGGACCTAGAGCCAGATTTATCTGTTGTTGTAGAAAGATTTCCACAGAAGCTGTGTTTTGGGGGCCTCCATCGTCTGTAGGAGGGAGTACAAAGGTTTATGTCTAAATATTGTACTTAGGTCACTTCTAAACTCCCAAGGGAAAATTCTGAATTCCCAGTTCACCAAAAGGTTAAGTGCTAATTGACTCAATGACCACCATCCTGCAGAAAAGTTTTCTGAGATAAATACTAAAGGTTGAGTTTTGACTGGTGCTTAGATATTTCCTAGTTGCATTAAAACTAACTCGAGCAGACGGCACAGCACACTGACCTGAATCACACCTGTGAGTTTTACCTTCTAAATTTGATTTTGTTCTTCATCTCCAGGGCCTTAATAAGAATGTGTTAATGCACATGACTATTTTACAATGATAGCTCTAAATAATTTATTTTTTATTTCAAGAAAGAGAAATACACCTTAGAAAAACAAAACCCAAGATTTTATTTTACTTTTAAAGCCATATTTTTGTGCCGGTAGCACTTAGATTATTCCATACGTGAGATCCATATCTGCATTTCATTACCTGGGTTTGTTCTAAAGAAGATTTATTTTTGTTTTGTGAATAATTTTTGATGGTTCTTGTACATGTACAGATATAGATACGTTTGAGGTCTTTTATTGCTATTCCTACAAAGAATACAAATAAACTTTAACTTTAAACATTTCAGACTAAAGTTGCCACTGTATTTGACATGTTACCACCTTACTTCGAGCATGTATCTGGATGATTAGAACACCTGGCGAAAAACCAGAAAGGACGTGCTTACGGGAACATTCTTCTGAAGTTCTGTCTTAGCATTGAGGACAACGTGTTGGAGAACTTCCCACCGGACAGGCAAAGAGTGTTCGGATGGAGGAGGACAAACCCACCATTAATGTGTCGTATTGCAAGGATGCCCTCGGAGAGCTCCTCACTCCGGACAGCCTGAGGTCTCTGTAACAGCTCGGGTGGCTAGTGAGGAAAGTGCCCTCCACTTCTCCGGAAGTGTGGCCTCCCTCAGCTTCTCAGCCACCACTGTCCTCTCTTTCTTCTCCAGGGAGATGAATGCGGTTTGTTTCAGGACTGGTGTCGTCTTGTTGGGGTTTGGGTTCCTGTTTGGTTGTCATTCTCAAGGTTACTGTTCCCAGATGCCTCCATCTTCCTCTGCTTACCTCCTGCACCCTATAAAATCCAGGGATGCCAGTTTTTCCTCACAGGTGTAGCTGTGTAGTCACCTCTTCGTATATCCGGAGTTATTTCTGAGCGCCTGGAACAAACGTGTGTTCTCATCTGCTAGCATCATAGACCAAAAGTCACTCAAAATCCAGACAAGATGGTGTGAGAAGGCTCCAGGTCTGCCGACATGGGCTATTTTTTGTTCACTTCAAAGCCAACCCATTTCAGTCTGAATTGCTCGTGACCTAACGTAAGCTTTAAGACTTCTCGGATCTGAAACAGCAAACAGAAACTGCCGTTGCTGTCTTGTGACCTCCCGGCCTAAACTGCCCACCGCTATGCCCTTTGTGACCAGCCATACCCTTTCTTTTTCTTACCTACGCCCCCCGCCCCCCACCAGTCTCTGTGAAGGATCGCACCTACCCCAACGGGAAAGTACATGAATCAATTGTGTTAGGACACGAGGACCACCGCCTCCACCACCACTGCCCACCCCCTCCAAGGGGGGTTCCAGAGAGTCTGATGACAAATGGGGCTGAAACAAATGACCTACCGGTGCTTCTCAGTCCCATTTATCAGAATCACTACTGAACTTTGAAATCAGAAAAGATGCCTCTTGAGCTCCACCACCGACCGGGTCACTGATCTCTCTAGGGACTGGGGTTGGGCTTCCCCGCCCGCTTCCCCAGGCCGTAACTTCAGCTGGGGTTAACAACCACTAGTGCATATTGAGCCCTGAGCACTGGGTGCGTCTGTTGCAATGTCTCTCTGTCCCTGTCCCTGGAATGGGGACAAGCTGGCTGCAGGTGTGTTTCCTTGCCTTCTGTTTGCAATTTAAAATGCGGCTAAAACTAATGCTATATACTCTACCTTCCGACACACACATGGTTGCCACCATTTCCACCCTTTAAAGCTGTGAGGCAGAAATTGTCCCCATTAATAGGGAACAGATACATTCCAACAGAGGTGGCCAGAAGGCGGAATTCCCCGTTTTGACCCCAATTTTCCCATTATTGGCTTTACTTTTGCAGAGAAGGAAGATGGTTTCTGGTTTGGTTCCCTTCCACACCCAAAGAAAAAAGAGTCCTTGACTTTTGGAAACCCAGTACTCAGCACTGCAGTCTTACTGAACTTCTAAAATAACGATCCGATGTCCAATTGCAACATTTCCATCATTTGCACCTGTTCCTCTTTCAACAGCGAAATGCACGGAGGGCTCGCTCGTTCCTCCCCAGGGCCCCGGACGGGCCTGTGCACGCGCGCAAACACACACGTGCGCACGCATGCGCACACCACCGTTCTTTCTAGAAACGAGTTTGTGAGGTTTTAGAATGAGTTGCCAGGTGCTATTTCTTTGGCCTGTGAGTAAATTGCAGTGAGCTACCAGATAAATGCCAGTCTCATTTCTTGTAACATCAGGATTTGGTTAGATGACCTGAAAGGAACTCTCTAACTCTGACATCTTAACGATCATTCTCTGGTATAATTGAAAAACGTGTTTCAAGCTTTTGCTGCAGTATTTAGGAACACTTCTTCCTCTTCACAATGTCCCATCTCATAATACTTTAAAAGAACAGAGGACTGGGCAGGGTGGGGAGCCTGGAACAAATATATATTCGGATGAGCAACAGTGATGCTGGTAATAATAGCTAATGTTTGTGTTTATTGAGCACTTACTATGTGCTAATTTGCTAAGCACTTTATCTGGAATATTTCACTTAATACCAACCATATGAATTAGGTTTCGTTGGCCCTAATTCGTGAGAAAACTGATATTCAGAAAGATTAAATTACTTGCCCCAGCCCCAGGTCGCACGACTAACAAGTAGAAAGCCAGACCCCAATACAGGTCCTTCTGATTATGCTGTCTTCATTTAAAACAAACAAACAAACAGCTCAAGAAACATGTTACAGAGAGAAGAAAAAGATCTGAAAAAGTCTCAGCACAGGCACCAACCTGTCACCATGAGCCAGCATGGGAACAGCAGTGGGAACAGAGGAGCTAATGTTTCCAAGCTTTTTCTCCAGGTTTATTGGTTTTGACAGTGTCGCCTTGCATTGTCAAGCCATCTGACCAAAAGCAGGGGTGGTCTGAAGTCTCACCTCACTCAAAAATTGGTCTTTCACATCTTCTGGGTCCAGGAGAGCTGGGATGGTAAAATCTGCTTTCAGGATTCCAAAGACCTGCCCTGAAAAAGAAAGGGCTGCCTGGTTCAGAGAAAAGTAGCCTATTGTCGTCAGACGCTTGAAGTTCTCAACAGGACTGCCCACTGGACACCACAGATGCTGCACAGAGATGTAGGATTTCAAAAAGGAAGAGGAAAGAAACTGCTGGGCTGGAGGATGCTCAGCCACAATTAGGACTAACCAGCCAGTGGCCGCGGCCAGGCAGTCCTCCCCTTCTCTGTCTCTCCTGTATTTCCCCCCTTCCTTTTAACAAATCCATTAAGCAGATACTCCACACCGCGCTGGAAATACTCACCTATCCCTGGGCCCACATTTTAAAGGCCAACACTACCCCGGAAAGCTCTAAGTAGGTTCTCTGAGCCAATAAACACGCTCAGCCTTGGGCCACGAGCCGCTGTCATCTTCCTGGGAACTACATGCAGCCTCGTGACAGGGCTACCCTGTATCTGTAGAGCATTTTATAGTTTATGACGCCCCACTGCATAATTACCTCATCGTTGGCTCGCAACAACCCCGTGATGGAGGCAGGGTAGTTTTTACTGCACCTCTTCTGCAGCTGAGGAAGAGGAGGTTCTGAAGGGAGGATACTTGCTCCCCGAGCTTTAACAGTAGTCAGGTCGCTAACTCCAGGCTCCTCGCCCTTGTTCCTTTTGTTCCGGTTCCCTTCCCTGCACTTGATGCTGTCTCACAAAAAGGTCTCAGGTGCCCTGTGCTAAGGAGCGGCCGTCCGGATTTAACTGCTCCGCTGTTCGGAGCGGGTCCTTGGTGACCAGAGGCAGTTACCTGATGCTGGCGCTGGAGTTTTGCCTTTAGACTCTGGGTGTTCGGGTGAGCTCACGCGTTGGGCCTGAGTGGCGGCGGCTGTCTCTCTCATAGCACTGCCACCTCCTTCAGTGGTCACAGCTATAGGAGGGGGAAATAAAGGAGTCATTGCAAATACGGCCGGGAGCAGGGTGGTCTGAGATTGGTGGCTGCCCCTGAGCTAGAAGACGGGCACGGAGAGCCACCGACTGCTCTGCACACAGCCGCTGCAGAGACCGACCGTCCGGGCCAGATCTTGACCCGCCCCCACAGGCTCACACACCCAGCCCCTCGGTTGTTACGCCATCGTCCCCCAGAGAGCGTCCCTGACAGCAGGACTTGTGGGGCCTGGGCAGTATTATGAGAACTCTTCCCAGGGGCAGATGTTTTCTTTCACACCCCAGGGGCCCGATGCCCTCATGGCTCTGCCGGCTTCCCGGAGCCTCCACCGTTGGCAGTCAGGGACCCCTAACGTCGCCATCAAGAAGCAGCACTTCAGACTCAAGGTATTCCAAAACCAAGCTCAGCCTCCCCCCAACAACCTCCTCTCCCCTATGTGGCTGCCCGTCTCCTGAGGCCCAGAGACCCCAGGGTCCTCAGCTGCTCTCTGACTCCCTCTCCTGTCCAGTCACCAAACCCCTGTCGGTGCCTTGCAAAGGTCTTTTTTGTTTTTTTTTTCCAAATATGGAACGATCATATTGTTTTTGTGGTATATTATTGTAAAATATTTAAATAAAAGTATCCCCTCCCCTGACCCAGGGGCAACCACTGTTAACAGTTTGCTATAGAATATTCTTCACACACTTGGGTTTTATAATTTGAATGCATAAAGATCTACCTTACTCTCTTTAAACGCTGCATAGTATTTCATTGAATGTACCATAACTTACTTAACCCATCTGCTTTCAATGGACATTAGATTGCCTCCGACTTCTCACTGTAATAATGCTGCAATAAAAGAGCCCTGTGTGGAGGACGCATATGTAAGTGTGCACCTCGTACTATTATTTCTTAATTCCCCAAAACAGGGCTTCTGTCTGAGAGGGTGTTTCCATCTCAGAACAGACACGCCGCCAGAAGGGCCGCTCCAGTCTGCTCTCCCATCCAGTGCCTAGGATCGCTGATTTTTCCACTTTCTCATCAACACCTTCACCCCTTCCAATCTTTGCCCGGCTGGTAAGTAAAAAAGTCGTTTTAAAAATTCATCTCGCTTTTAGTTTGGATTTCTGTGATTCAGTGAACAAAGCTGAGCTTTTTTTAAAAATGTGTTTGCATCTGTATTTCTTCAGTTAACGTCACTTGCAAACAGCCTAAAACCAATTCCCTCGCGCCCCTCCTCACGCTGCTGGCCCCACACGTGCCCTTCCTGCCCCTCCTCTCCTGGTCGGCCTCCTGTCCAAATGCCCGCTTCTTTCCCCGCCCGAAGCACTGCACATTCCTCTGGTGAAATGAATCACTTTGTACAATCCAGACACACAGAATGGGAGAAACACGCATAGTCTCATCACCCGACTATAACCACTGTCAACATTTCTACACATTTCCGTCCAGTCTTTTTTTGCTAAACACAGGTGGGGGTTTCCCTTCCGTGTGCCGTTGAGTGCACTACATGTATAATGTTGAACCGCGCTTTGCCCCTTTAACGCCCTGTCACGACAAGCATTGTCCCCTGTCATTATAGCCACCTTGCTTCTATCAACTACGGCTCTGAGCGTTTTGCTCGCTTGCTGAAAACCTCCGATGCCTCCACCTGCCGCAAGGTCAAGTCCTTCAGAATTTGTCCCTCTTTCCCTCTTCCTTTGTCACTCCCTCCCCAAATACGTGACCTACACTCTGGTCACATCAGACTGCTTTCATTCCCAAACCACACGTTTTCACACCTACTCGTTTTTGCTGTGCTGTTCCCTCTGCCAGGAAGAATGTTCTAGTGTTTGCTGCCTAAAATCCTCCATGAACTTTTTGTCCAATTACCGCCACCTTTCCAGGCAAAATGAATGAGTCACTTTCCTGCCAAGGCCCTCAGGTCACACTTCTGGCTCAGCACTTATCAGACTGTTGTCTCTATTAGTCCCTATTAGACTAAGCTCTTTTAAAAACAGGAAACAGGTCCTGCTTTCCTTGGTATCCTCAGTTCAATGCCTTGTTCAAAACCAGCATTCAGGAAGTGACTGTTGAATTCAATCATCCACCAACGTGTAAATCACTGTTCAAGGCCTGGGAAAGATACAAAGAGGCACAAGACAGCCCCTGCCCTGTGAGATTCCACAATCTCAATAATTCATAATCTGATCATTCATAATCATTTATAATTAATAAAATGAGAACGAGGCCAGCCGCGTCTGTCGAGTAAGGACAGAGGCGGGAGATGGAATGAATCACTAAACATTTCACTAGTGAATTGAGATTAGAGTAGTATAACTGCCATTTATTGAGCATCTGTCAGATGCCAGGCACTGGACCATAGCTCATGACATTGGTATTTTTCTTGACTTCAAAGATGAGAAAAAATGAAGTTCTGAGAAGTTAGGAAACTTGCCTAAGGCCACACTGTCAGTAGTAGGGTCAACATTCCAACCCTTGGCTATCAGACTCCTACAGCCCAAATAGCCTGTTTCTCCCCTGGATTCGCGCCCCCCCCCCCCCCACCTTAAATTATTACCCAGTGAGGCTGAGCAGGTGCCCTGGCTCTGGCTGCACCCGTAGAGTGGACAGGAATGCAGCCAGGGCAGGGAGACTATGGCCCAGCACACGACCCCGCCCTCAACCTCCTGGCCTGCAGCCTGGGCATGCGGCCTCAGGCTCTGTCACCGCAGAGGAGCTGCCGGGGGCCGGGGCCTGGCTGGTGTGGCGTCCCCAACCCGCGGCGACTCGGGCGGGCACCTGTTTCACTTAGCCGTCTCCCAGGCGTCCCCCCCCGCGTGCGGCCGGCTGGGGGCTGCCCGCTCCGGGAGCGCGGTGAGCGGAACGTCCCCAGGCGCTCTCTTCTGTCCCCGGGAAGCTCCCTGGAAGCCGGGAGCCGCTGTCTGGGGCCGACCTGGGGGAACGGAGGGTGGAGCCGGGCACGGGGCCCGCTGCTGCCTCCCGCGGAGTCGCGGACTTGCCTTCGGTAACGGGGACCTCCGGGGACGCGTGGACGGTGGCAGGGCTCGAAGTGGCGGCCAGAGCGGGCCCGGCTCCCCGCCCCCCCCTCCCCGGGGGGGATAGACAGCGTCCCCGGAGGGCGAGCCGCGCTCGGCGGGGAGGCCCGGGCCGTGGGGCCAAGGTCGCGCTCTGGACAGTTACCAGCAGGGTCCCGGCCCCTTCCTCGCGGGGTAAGGAGTCCCCGGGGCGCGCAGGCTGGGCCGGAGGCCGCGGGGCAGTCGTCCCCCTGGCTGGGGAGCCGCGGGGCTCTCGGGAGCGGGACGCGCGGGGGGCGCACTCGGCAGGCCCGGGGCTGACTCGCTGCGGGAGCCGCGCCGGGCGCTGGTCCCGGCGGCAGGAGAGAAGGCTCGCGAGGGGCGCCCCGCGCCCGGGATCCCCACCAGGCCCGAGCCGTGGGACAAGGACCCCGACGGGTGGCGTCCAGCGGCCGAGGCGGGGCGCGCGGGGCGCGCGGCTCCCGGGGCCCTGCGGTTCTTCCACGCCTGAACCTGCGCTCCCAGTGCCGACCGGGCTGCGCCCGGCCTGGGGCGGCCAGACAGGGGCCAGGTTAGACCTCACGTGGGAAGCAGAGGACAGGATGGTACCCAGTTTCTCTACCGAATCTGACCACAGGCCCAGGCCCTGGCGCTGTTGCCGTCAGGGTGAGGGCCAGGTTCCTTCGCAGCTCACAGGGAGTTCTCCTTGTAGGATCAGGGTGTCCCCGCTCAACGCTAAGCACCGCACCCCACCTGCAGCTCCTACCTGCACTCCCCCCGCTCCCTTTTACAAGCTAATTCCTTCTCGTGGTCCAAAACACAAACAGAAATCACTTCCTCCAGAAAACCCAGATGATTACAGGGACTGAGATATATGTCCCCATTATGCCTGTGCCTATACACACAACACCAACTATCAACACCTTGGGCTCCTTGAGAGCGGCCCCTGATTTTTCTTTGTGTCCCCAGAATAAATAAAGCTCTGTGCAACCATCAGCAAGTTCCCTAACTTCTCTGTGTCCTCAGAAAAGGCAAGAATACCTTTGTCAGATATAGGAAACTGCAAGAAAGCCAGAAGAACCGTGATTCTGCCCTCAACTACCCTACTTAGCTTCAGAACTCTTGGAAAGCAAAATCAGGTAATAGCTATGAAGATGTTTCAGGAATTTAAAAATGCTGTAGGAGGGCAATCACTGTGTTTCCCAACATGTCCCCACACATAGTCCCAACAACTCATCTGGAATCTTTTCTCCACCCAGAGGAGCCCAGAATCACAATGGATTCGACAGGCACCTCTCTTGTGGTTCCCCCTCTGGATGCTAAACCTCAAAGGCCTCTCTGATGACTTCTCAGGAGCACTGCCCAGAGTCTTCCCCTCCGTCTCCCAGGCTGGCCCTCATCACCTCACTGGGGGTGCACACAGCTTCTCCTGAGCCTCCCACCCTGGAACTGCAAGTTAGTGGCCCAGGTCAAAGGGGGAGGTTGATGGCAACTGAGTCCCCCTTCTCCAACCCCAGCTGGCCCTGCAGGGGATGGGGGTGGGCTGGAAAATCCTCTTCTGGGCGGATCCCACGGGGCATGCAGGTGACCTCTCCAGCTCTCAGACCCCGAGACCTTGGGACCCAGCCAAGGACAGGTCCAAAGCACCCACACAGAACCGAAAACAGGCACGTACTTGGCCTGTGCATTGTCTCCACGGCCACTTCTGAGGAGGGAGCGTGAAAGGATGGCTGGAGAGCTGTGGGCTCCCGGTGCCCAACGGAAGGGTCTGTGAGTAAGGAAGGAGAGTGGTGAGGACAGGGCCGACCTGGCACAGAGCGCCCCCAGGTCTGCCTCCCCTAAGGCCTGCCGGCAGCCCCACCAGCTGCCCATCTCAGCCAGCTCAGTGTGCATGCGTGCATGTGCGTGTGCCGGCTGCGGCGGGGGGGGGGCTTGCCGGGTCTTTAATCCTCAGAGGAGCCCTGCAAGGGAGGGACCATCATTCTTCCTTGGTAGATAAGGATCCCAATTCTCATCAAATCCAAACCACCAAAAGAAACAGCCAAGAACAGGCAGATCACAGAAAGTGGATTAGCGGCTGTCAGGGCTGAGGGTGAGGGAGATTGGGGAGTGACTGCTCGAGGACAAGGAGTTCCTTTCGGGGTGACAAAATGTCCTAAAATTAGTGGTGACGCTTGGACACCCCTGTGACTACTAATAGCCACTGAGTTAGACACTTAAGAAGGGTGATTCTTAAGGTATGTGGACTATATGCCATAAAGCTGTTACAAAAAGTAAAGAAGACTGGAAAAGAAGAAGGGAGGGGAGAGAGAGGGAAGAAGGCAGGAAAGAAAGAAAAAAAAAAAGAGAAGAAAAGGATAAGGCAGGACGCACCTGTTGCTGAGGACACACTCTACACAAGATCCAGAATAGCCAGGCAGGCCTCTGGTTCACGTGCACTTAGAGTTCAACAACACTGACAACCGCTAACATCTGCTGGGCGCCTACTCTGTGCCAGGGGCTCTGCTAGGTTTGTTCTATACATTCTCATTCAGTCTCCGAAGCCATTTGTTAAATATATTTTCCAGGAGAGGAAAAGGAGGCTCAGAGATGCCACGCGCCTCATTTCTAGCAAATGGTAAAGCCCGTGTGAGATTCCCAAGTCCATGCTTTGAACCTCTGCATTGCCCAAAAACTAATCACCGTTGCTAACTGCTAATGCCCTGAGGCTCGATGGGCTCCACTCCTTCTTTCAGGCTCCCTCAGAAGCTCCTCTTACCCTCAGGGTCTAGAGGTTCTTCCTTGGGTCCAACCTCAGCGTCTCCTGCTGCTCAATAAACCCATGTCCCATCCCGTTCTATCCTCGGTAAGCCCAGGGCCCGTGGGGACAGACTGTCACACACCATAGAAGCAGATGAAGGGTCTCAGGGAAGAGCAGGCCAACGAATACACTCGGGGGGAGTAGCGCGCGTAGGTGCGGAGCCCCGCACACAGTCCCGTCCCCAGCTCGGGCACTTGAAGCCAGGTGGGGATGCTGGCACCCAGGTTGCTCGACCAGCTCAGAGACCCAGAGGTCGAGTTGAAGTAGAGGCCGATCCAGGCTTCGGTCTCACTCGTGATGGACTTCAAGGCCTCCTTGCCCGCCTCGTCGGTCACCATCTGCAGGTCGGCCAGGTCCGTGTGGTGGCTGTGGCAATACCGCAGGGCCTCCGGCCAGGTCATTTCTTGGTCGAATCGCATGAAGGTCTGTCGGCCAATCTGGACCACAGCTGGGGGCAAAAAACAGGGAGACCGCAGGCCTGAGGTCCTGGATCTCTGACAGACCAAGCCTCACTGCTCCCCTGGAACAGAGCTCGGGTCTGACTCGGGCCTTTGTCCCAGTCCCTGGGTGTTGGATTTGAGGAAACCCACCATTTTATAGGCAGACTAAACACCACATTGGGAGAATGGATGGGCTATCATGGCAGCAGCAGAGAGAATGCAAATTAGGAAAGGTGGGGATGAAGAGCCCTGCTGGTGGCTAAAGTCCTTACAAGCTAAGTCTGAGTTTCCATTTCTTCATCTGCGCAATGGGGATAATAGCACCTAGACTAATTTAAAGGCCTAAATGAAACCATGTATGCAACTGGTTTCGCACCATGCGTGCAAATAATTAGCACTTGATTAAAAGGTAGTGACCCTTTATGGGGAGGGGAGGAGGAAAATGGGACAATCCTACTTTAGAGGCAGCCTCATCTGTGATTTCCAGCAGCTCTAACTATGGTGCTGGCTCTCAGGAGGCTCCAGGGCTAAGGCAGGAGAGAGAGAGGGGGTGATATCCATCATATCTGGAGAGCCAGGGAAAAGACAGAGCGTGCCCATCCCAGTGGGCCCGACTTCCAGCGGGGCTCAGACAGCCCGGGATGCCGGCCTCCCATAGCCCGCACCCTCCCTCCCCCGTCTCTGCGGGAGGCTGGCCTGGGCCAACCCCCCATGACCGCCCCTTGCCAGGCCTGTCTCATCTGTAACACACAAGCCCACGCATCTGATTCTAAACACTGGGAGCCGGGAAAGGATGTGGTGCCAGATCCTGAGGGACTGATTCCAGAGACCCGATGAAGGAAACACCTCTATTTGCAGAACAGAGAGCCACATCCTCAGATTCAAACAGGGCCTCCCAAACTCTGACACATCCTGGTTCACCTAAGCCCGGCAAGATTTGCCTGATGTTTCCCTCATTTTCCCTATCTAAACTGATTTTTTAAAGCTATCCTCTATGCAGCGAGGACTCCCCAGCCCCGAGCTATGCATGTGGCAGACGTCATCTTTTTAAATCCTCATTATAATCCTGAGAGGTAGATGCTATCAACCTCATCATACAGGTGGGAAAGCGGGGGCCCGTGTTGGTGATGATGTGCCCAAACTCATGCCGTATTAAATGGCAAGATGAGATTCAGACGAGGTCCACCTTGGACGCCCGGCCATCTTCACTCTACAGCTCCGTATTTCGTAGCGTGCGGAAAACCGTCTCTATAAAGCAGAGGGAGTGGGGAGTGCATTCCCTTTGTCATGGATTCTTTATACCCGATGTGAAGAAAGTTTAAAGAAATATACAGCAGGGGGCACCTGGGTGGCTCTGTTGGTTAAGCATCCGACTCTTAGTTTCAGCTCAGGTCGTGATCTCGAGTTTCATGAGTTCCAGCCCTGCGTCGGGCTCTGACGGTGTGGAACCTGCTTGGGATTCTCTCTCTCCCTCTCTCTCTCCCTCTCTGCCCCTCCCCTGCTCGCTCTCTCTGTCTCTCTCAAAATCAATCAATAAACTTAAAAAACAATTAAAAACAGAAGATTCCAGGGCAGGAATATCAGAAGGGAAGTCCCCCTCACCCACCACGGAAGCGGGGGCCTCACCAGAGCTGGGATGCAGCCTGGGCCATTAACGGCCCCTCTCTGGTTGGAGACCTTGAGCAAGTCACTTCCCTGTCTGGGTTCCTCTGAATAATAAAACTGGACTGATTCTCTCCATGGGGTTCAGCCCGGGGACAGCAAAGCCAGAGGATCCCTCAGCCAGGCCAAGGGTAGGGAGGAGCAGAGGGGACACAGGTGGCATGACCCTGCCCGCCAGCCCAGGTGGACAAGTCAGAGGGCAGGCAGAGCTCCCAGGTGCGTACCTGGCTTTGGAGAGGTGGTTGGGCTGAGAGCGGGCTCTGTGGGGGTGCGGTGCCCCACAGCAGGGTCTGGAAAACAGAAACAGAGCACGCGTCACGGGGAGGGAACCTCTGCAGGCACCGGGAACCAAGCGGAAGCCAGGAGAAGCCTTGGGCTCCAGGGTAAACAGCTTTCTCCATCCCTGTGACATTTATTCAAGAAATATATACAGGGTGAGAAATATATACAGGACGAGAAAGAGGGAGATTGAGAGACAGAGAAAGCCCCTGTTTTGTGGCAGACACTGTTCTAGGCCTGGGGAAAATAGCAGAAATTAGACAAACAGGATCCTGGCTTTTGAAGAGAATATGAAGGAGCCAGCTTTGCAAAGTGGTAGAAGGAGATCCCCAGGCAGAGCAAAGGCCAAGCCCCTAAGTGGGAAAGGGCAGCGTGTGTCTGAGGAGCAGAGCGCCAGTGTGGCCAGGGGCAGGGAGAGGAGATGAGGCCAAAAAGGTCAGGCAGGGCCTGGTCGGCCTCAAAAGGGACATGACCCTAAGTGCTAAGCCACCTATTGAATGTGTTGGAGCAGAGTGACCTGGTTTGTATTTTTAAGAGCTCATTCTGTGTTGAGAACTGACTGTGGGGGCAGGGCAGACCCCCCCCCCCAAAGACCAGGGAGGTGGACTTGTGGAGTCAGGACGTGCCTCAGTGGAGCCCAAGGACACCAGAGGGAGGAGGGGAGAGCCTGCGCCCAGGGCCCTTTCTTTGAGGGGCTCCCACCCCTGCACATCCAGCACTCCTGACCGTCTCTACTGGCTTGGGAATCTGAAGGTCAAGCCTCGCCCCCGTGGGCTGTATTTCAAGGCCCCATGACAGGCGCCGCGTCGCGGAAAACAGGGGAGGTGTCCGGCTGTGCTCCGTGCCCCTGTTTGAGGGGTTTGGGTGACACAGAGTTGGGCTGGGCTTCGGCTGACACAGAAAAGCAGAAGTTGGCGCTTTTGACCAGAAAAGTGCCCTCTGGTCTGTAACTATCCCCCTGTGTGATCCCCCCGGGACGGTGGCATGGGCAGAGAGGGACCAGCAGGGGCAGGATGGGGCCAAGATGGGGTCAGGACGGGGCCCTTGAGCACCGCCGATTTCCTGCAGGGATGTCCGAAGGGGTTGGTTCCCATCCACTACTCTCCCTGCCACCATGAGAGGTAAAACCGGACCTGTGCTCTGTGGGAAGAGCAACGCTGAATTCCGCTGCCTTTGCTGCGTAGATGCAAGCGGATCCCCCACCCGCTTTTCCTTTTTCCTCCCTTTCTTTTTCCTCTTCTCCCAAATCCCTAACCGGCTGGAGGGGACAGCCCAGATTTTACCTTCTCTCCACGCTGATTGGCACTTGTTTCTCTGACGGAGTCGGAGAAATGAGGGACAGAGGAGATAGAAACCAAGGCTGCAGAGACGCGTGTAGCAGCGGGGTGAAGAGAACAGCGGGTCGTCCTCGTCCTGGAAAGGACGTGAGAGGGCCCGCCCCCCACCCCACCCCCCACCCCCCACCTGCTCGGGAGAAGCCACCCCGGAGGAAGAGCGGGCGCAGGACCGGACTGGAACACACGAACACACACCGTAGTAGCAGATGAAGGGCTTCTGCGCCGTGCACGAGGCGGCCCCGAGGTTGGGGAAGACGGATACGGAGTACAGAGTGGCGCAGACGCCCTCGGCGAACACCGGCAGCGAGCTCCACACGGGCGCCGCGAAGGTGGAGCCGCTGGACCAGCTCAGGCCGCGCACGCGCACGTCGAAGAAGAGGCCGATCCACGCCTCGGTGCTGCTCGTGAGGGAGTAGAGGGAGCTTATGCTGCTCACGCTGTTCATGCTCTGCAGGTCGGCCAGGTCCGTGTGGTGCCGCCGGCAGTACCGCAGGGCCTCAGACCAGCTCAGCGTCGCCTCCACCCTCGAGAACGTCTTGCCACTGTTCAGCAGCCGCAGGGCTGAGACAGGAGAGGCCGTTGGCGCATGGCTGCCCCCAACCCACCCCTGGTCCCCAAAGAGCTTCCGGCCTCAACACAGGGAGCCTCCCAGGCCTCTCTTTTCCCCTGCTCCACCCCTTACCGCGGGCTCTCCCCTCGCACACAGCTGTGCCTCTGGGCCTTTGCACAAGCTGCGCTCTGGGCCTGGAGGGACTGGCCACTCCCCACCCCCTGCTCCCCCCAGTCCCTCGTCCTCCAGGGTCCTTCTCTCCCCACTTGCCTTTGCCCAACTAACTGCTCAGCCCTCTGCCCCATCCTCTACACCCTTCCCATTTGCTCAGTGCCCCTTTGTTAGTGCTTAGTAACAATATCCCGTGTTGACTGAGCCCTCACGGCTCGGTGTGCCTGCAGCTCATGGAATCTTTCCAGTAACTCCCCAGGAGGGACATCACCATGCCTGTTTTGCAAATGAGGAAACCCAGTCCCAGAGAGTTAAGGGACTTGACCAAGGCCACCCAGCGGGAAGGGACAGAGCCAGGACACAAGGACCATGGGAGGAGTTTCCAGGGCCAGGCCCTGAATCATAGCAGGGGACCACCCTGTTGTAGGCAGGGCTCAGAACAAGGGCTGCACATGAAAACCACCTGGGGAGTTTTCTGAATACACTGATGTGCAGGCCCACCCCGCAGCAAGGATCTGCATTTGCTGGGCTGGCATCAGAATTTTATAAAACCCCTAGGGAAAGGACCTTTTTGTTTGTCTCCACCACCAGGTGCAAGCAACTTGGGAGCAAAGAATGAGCTTTATTCATTCATCCTTATATCCCCAGTGTCCAGCACATCAGAAGGAAATGAATGGAGGAAGGAAGGAAGGAAGGAAGGAAGGAAGGAAGGAAGGAAGGAAGGGAAAGGGGGGAAGAAACAAGAAAGGAAGGGAGGGAGGAAGGAGGGAGAAAGGAAGGAAGAGAGGGAGGGAGGGAGGGAGGGAGGGAAGAAAAGATGAAGGGAGGGGGGAAGAAGGAACAGAGGGAGGAAGGAAGAGAGGGAAAGGGAGGGAGGGAGGAAGAGAGGAAGGAAGGAAGGAAGGAAGGAAGGAAGGAAGGAAGGAAGGAAGGGAAAGGGGGGAAGGAAGGAAGAGAGGGAGGGAGGGAGGAAGGAAGGAAAAGATGAAGGGAGGGGGAGGAAGGAAGAGAGGAAGGAAGGGAGGAAGGAAGGGAGGGAGGGAGAGGAGGGAAGAAATGAAGGAAGGAAGGAAGGAAGGAAGGAAGGAAGGAAGGAAGGAAGGAAGGAACTAATGAGCAGGTCACACATCTCCCAAGAGCCAACCCGAAGCCCCGAGATCTCAATGTTGGCTTCCTTCCTTCCTGACTCCATGCCCTTGTGGGGTCCTCACAAACAGCTGGTCAAGGGCTACTCTGCCCCGTGAGGCCCTGCAGGGGTGGAGGGGGATAAAGGGTCTGGTGCCAGGATGGTGGGGGCAGGGGGGTGGTCCTAGGCCTTAAGGGATCGGCCTCACGCCAGATGCCCTAGGAGAGGACAATAAGACTGAAGAACTGGGCGCACACAGTGGCCGGAATGTGTACAATCAGGAGGACAGGGAGAGGGCTGATGAGGCTCTTGCCAAACAGGGCGAAGCTTGTCACACCCACCAGAGTCCAAGATGCTGCCTGTCGCTGAGAAAAGCTGGAGGATCCCTGCATCAGAGAAGGGGAAAAGGAAAAAAAAAATCACTCTTATGATGTGTGATTCACTTTGATATTTTTTACTCTATTCTGTTTAATTTTTTTAAGTCACTGGCTGTGGCCCACTGAATTGCTTTCGCACCCAGTGGCTCACAACTCGCAGTTTGAGGAACCCTGGCTGTAAACACTGTGTCCTGACGCGTCCCCGACTCCAGCCTCTGGTGCTGGGCTCCCTGTTTGTGTCCCACTGTGCGTCAGTCACACATATAGGTCCACCCTACCTGTGGGCTCTGTCCTGGGCCTCCCAGCTCATCGAATGGCACCACTCACACCAGCATCTCCAGTCCCAGCCCAGGGGTCATCGCTGGTCCCTCCCTGTCTCTCATTCTTGGCATCCAATTGCATTGCAAATCCTGTCATTCCTCAGATCTGGAACTTTCTTGAACTTTCCGGGTCTTTCCACACCCACTGCCACCCTGGCCCAAGCCACCATTTTCCCTCTGCAGCTGACAGCACTGGCCCCAGAGGGTCCCTCTGCTTCTACTCCCTAACCCCACCCCATCACAAGGGGACCCCCGATCCTCATGTCCTGGGGACTCCCACCGGTGACCACGGCTCCTTACCACACCCCGCGAACCCTGGAGTCCTGGGCCTACTTTTCTCAAGGCCACCACAGCCTCCTGCGTGTGTTCCTCATACACACAGGCTCTTCCCTGTGCCCCGGCTCCCTTTCCTGCCTTTATTCTTTGCAGTATTTCATTTACTCCTTAGGTCCAGCCCAAATCTCCCTGTTCAGGGAAACCTTGCTACCCACGTGATCTGAAGAATCCCCTGCCTTGCCGATCGCTCCCTGTGACTCTTCCTTCTTGTCACCCCACTTCTCTCTTTCACTGCACTGGTCACATCGTCTAATAATCTTGTTTGCTATCTTCTTGCCAAATGTCTTTTCCCCCCATTACAACGTAAGCTCAGTGAGGTCAGGGACCACGTCTGACTGGCACTGACCAGGCACTTAGTAAATATTTACTGGTTGGATGCATAAGTGAAGAAATGAATGAGTGACATTATATGTAGGGCAGTGAACTCTAGTTCTGGGCCTGGGCCTAGGGTTTGCAGGGGGAAGGAGTGAGGGGACCCCAACCAGGGGCTGAGGCTGAGGCTTCCCTCACCACGCCTGAGCTGACAGCTGAAAAGCATTCATTTTTTTCCACTTCGTCTCCCCTTCAACCTCAAACTCTGGGAACCTCGGGGGAAAGGTGCCCCTTCTTCCATCAGACCCCAGCCCTGGGCACGCACGGAGCCCGGTGCCCTCCTGCCTTCATCCCAGGGACAGGCGGGGGCGGCCTTACCTGCGACACAGAGGGACACGGGGAGCCCCCGGACGAGCATGGTGGCGGCACAGGGCGGGCGGTGGAGGGAAGAGTCCTCACCTCTGGCAGAGGCAGAGCCTGGTCTTCTGGGTTTTTATTCCTTGCTCTCCACTCTCCTCCTCTTCCTACCAAAATTGACAGATTTTACTAAACAAATACTCAGTGCCTACTGCGAGCCAGCCACTGTGTGGGGTGCTGGGATGCACCCAGAACTCAGCAGAAACTATCCCTGTTCTGCACGTTTCAGGGAAGCAGCAGGGACCAGGTGGTCAAAGAGCAAAGAGAGGGGAGGGGAAGGAAGGGGAAAGGAGGGGAGGGCAGGGGAGGGGAGAAGGAACTAGAGTGTGTGGCCCAGCCTTTGCTGGACTATCCTCCCTGCTCACCCTCAGCAACCACAGCACCAGGGGGAGACTTCAGGATCCCCATTTTACAGGTAGGAAGGTTGTGGCTGGGAGAAGTGAAATAGCTTACTTAACTACATGGTGGGAAGTAGCAGGATAGCAGTTGAAGCTCAGGTCACGGGAAAGCATGGGGTGGAGGCGATGGACCCTCAGGAAGCCCTATTTCAGTGTCGTCAGAGCCCCCCCCAACCCCCGCCCACCCCCGGTCTGGGCTCTGGTTCCCTGAGGAAGCACAGACCAGAGCCCAAAGCACTGTTTCCGGGGAACCAAGAAGAGCCCTCTCTCTCTCTCTCTCTCTCCCCCCACCTCCTCCCTCCCTCTCAACATCCTGTTTGTTGTCCAGAACTCTCTCCATTCCCTTAAGGACTAAGCTTTGGGAAACCAGAGTCTGGAAGTTTCTTTTCTGGGCTCTACCCCTTCACACCCTTCCCAGAGGGAAGGGCAAACAGCCCCTGTGACTGAAAGGGCAAAGGGAAAGAGGAAAAAAGGATTAATGCTTCAGCACTAACGTCCTGCCACAATATTCTCTTGTGCAGTGCCCGCCCCCGATGACTTCACCCCAGTAGCAGAACTCATTTGCGCCAGGGCCCCTCAGGGCCGCTCTCCAGGGAGAAAAGAGAGCCTGGCAGTCCGGCCTAGACTGTGCCAACCCTCCCACTGGGCAGCTCGGCCATTCGCCCAGGTGTCCTCAGGTCTCCTGATGCAAGGGCCCAGCAAGGCACCCGGGGCTTCCCAGTGGGCACCTAGGGACACCCCCAGGAAGTACAGTGAGTGTGGGGGGGCCTCTGCCGCCCTGGGGCCAGGCACAGCATCTCCCTGAGGCTGCCCCTGGTGCTCCGGGTCCAAATGCCATTTGCCTCTGTTTCCTCTGGTAAACCCAGAGCTCCCAGATGGCAGGAGCTGTGCCATAGTCACAAGGCGCTCGTCCATCACAAGCACAGCAAAACCTCTCAATAGAGACGCAACGTTATGGTTTGTCTTAGGAGGATTTGGTGTTTGGTTTTTTTTTCTTTTGGAGTCCCACGCCCACCCAGCACTCTGTCTGGTACACCAAGGGCCCGAATCCACGAACGAACGAGGAGGCTTCAGCCGGGCACCGCGGGCTGGTGATGACCGAGGGATGACAGCCCCACTCCCCGGGTCATGAGCTTCACTGGGCTGTGACGGGACAAAAGGAACAGAGACATACGGAGCATCAGGCTTCCTAAGCGCCCCAGGGACAAACAGTTGTAGGAAGCGATGGGGTTCATGAAATTCCCCATAGCTCCTTTCCCCACCCCCCAGAGTAGGAATGCATTTGCACCTGGATCCAACACACCCTTAGGTACAGGCTCATAACCTTCACTTTCCCACAATCAATATACACCTTTTCTCTTTATTTTTTTAAAGTAGGCTGCATGCCCAGCGCAGAGCCCAACGCGGGGCTTGAATTCACGACTCTGAGATCAAGATTTGAGCTGAGATCAAGAGTCAGATGCTTAACCGACAGAGCCACCCAGGTGCCCCTCTTTTCTCCCAAACCAGCCAGATCTGTACCCCCGAAGTGGAAGCCGCATTGCCCACCCTTGCTTTACTACTCGGACAGGATCCCCGCACCCCGGAGAGCAGGCAGGTGTTCTCCTACCAAGTGAGCTGCTAATGGCTGTCTAGGGTCTTTGTTAGAGATGCACTTTGTGGCCACAGTGCCCCAGCCCAGCACAACTCAGGTGGTTTTCCCTAAGCCTTGAGTCCTGTCAGATAATAGAAAAATATGTAAAAAGAAAAAAAAAATGTATATCGGTCTCTGCTGTTTCTTGGCACAAAGCTTCTAAACCCCTTATAATTTCCTGGTGACAGGGGTGACTTTTGTTCTAACAAGGTGACTCTGGGTGGGCTCCTGGATGGAATGGGAGTTGGTCATCAGAACGTCCGACCTATGATGAAAAGCTTGGAACTGTCAGCCCCGTGCCCTCTCCAGGGTTAATGACTGATCATGCCTACATAATCTAACTTCCATAAAGATCCCCAAAGTACGGGGATCCAAGAGCTCCCGGGTTGGTGAGTCGAGTGATGTACTTGGAGAAGACACAGAAGCTCCCGTGCATCTCTTCTAGCCTCTCTTCTATCCGGCTTTTACATCCTTTTGTAACAAACTAGCGAGCGATCTGGTAAGTAAACTGTTTCTTTCTCAGAGCGATCTAATAAGTAAACTGTTTCTTTCTCGGAGCCCCTCTAGCAAACTAACTGAGCCTGAAGGGGGGTTGTGGAAACCTCCCTTCCATAGCTGGTTGGTCAGAAGTACGGATAACAACCTGGACTCGTGGCTGGCGTCCGAAGCAGGGGCTGGGGGCATGGTCTTCTAGGATGGGGCCCTTAAGCATGAGATCCCACGCTGTCTGCAGGTGCACAGTGTCAGAGCTGAGTCGAATTGTAGGAGCCTCCCCTGCCCCTCCGCTGCCCGAGCTGGTGTCACAGAATTGCTCGTTGTGGGGACTCCCCCTGCCCAGAGGCCTTGTGAGTGTGGCCATGGCGTCAGAGTGAGGGAGACACACAGGAGGACTGGGGGTGGTTTTCCTGAACAATTCCTTACCAGCGTTGCTAATTCCTTGACAAGGAGGGTAATCGTGGCTCTCCTACGACAGTACTTTGAGGACTAAGTGAAATAATCTTCGTAGTGGGTTCAACACACTGCACAATCTCTCGTGAGCGATAAAGCCATGCCTCTTGACCGTCTCTGAGTCAGCCTAAGTGTCCTAAGGTCCACGCACGATAGAATGCACCCATCTGGAGACTACGGTTTGATGGGTTTGTGGCGCGTATACACCAGTGGAACCGCTGCCACGTTTGGCCTCCGGAACGTCACCAACCCCCAGAATGCTCCCTCCTGCCCCTTGCGGCAATCCCTGCCCCCTCCCCAGCTCCAGGCAGCCACCCATCTGCTTTCTGTCGCTATAGATTTGCTTCCTAGCATTTCGTTTGAATGGAATTTCACTCAGCACAGTGTCTGTCAGATTCAGCGAGTTGTCATGAGCGTCCGTTCCTCCCTCCTCTTTACGGCTGAGTGCTGTCCCGTGGCAGAAACATAGCACGATTTGTTTATTCCAGCGTGAGGTTATCATGCACAAGCCTCTGTGAACATTCGAGAACAAGTCTTCGTGTGGATATGTGTTCTCTTTTATTATTATTATTATTATTATTATTATTATTATTATTATTATTATTTGACAGCTCCTGCCACAGGCTTATCTGCACAAACAGCACAGGAGGACACCATCCCCATGCAGACAGACGCCCAGGGATCACACTTGGTCCTTCCATCCTCACTCTGGCAGACAGAAGCCTCTACACTGGAGACTTCGTGGCGGGCGGCGCCTATGGGAACCCGAGCCACAGCAGGAGCTGGAGCTGGGGTCACAGCTGCAGCCTGGGCCTCGGTTTGAGTCTCAGCCTCGGACTTTGGCCAGCAGAGCCTGAGACCCTTGGCCACGAGGGCGCGAGCATGTCTCCCGAGCTTGGGGTGAGCGGTGCAGGCAAGTTGATTGAATTTGTGGCTACCAGTCTTTGGGATATTGGGCTTGACGAGGGCCTTGAAGGCCTCCACACGTGCACTCATGGTCTTGGCATTGTTGGCCTGCGTCTTCTTCGGGCGCTTCTTGCTGTGCTTCTCGGCAAAGCGCATGTTCTTCAGGAACTTGAGTTCTCTACCCCTAAGAGATTCATATTTTTGGGACTGGGGTTTCTTGGTGCCATTTCTGTGCCGTTTTCGCAACTGGTTGTGCGTGGCGTGGTTCTTGGACTTGGCCGTGTCTACACCGAAGCCAGCGGCTCCCAAAGCACCTTGGACCAGAAGAGAAAGAGAAAGACTCGTTGTATGTTCCTACTCCCTCTAGGTGGGTGCCCAGGGGTGGGCCTGCTGGATGGCATGGTGAGATATGTTGAGTGGGTGCTATTAGGAAACTGCTAACTCTCTTCCAGGGTGCTTCTGTCATTTCCACACCTGCCACAGCACAGGAAACTTCCAGGTACTCTGCTACCGTGGCAACATGTAAATCAACTTAATTTTGACTCTGAGCTCTCACCCTGCCAGGTAAGGAAGAAGTTTAGCCTCATCTATTTTCAGGGCTGCTCCCACAACACACACACATGCACGCACACACACGCACACACACGCACACACACACACACACAGTGGGAGAAGAACAAAGCCTGAGTCTCACACTGTGCCCTGTGTGCACCACTTACCACTGAGATCTCCGTTTGCCTGGATAATCTGAGGTCTGCCAACTTCCCGCCCCCTTGGCTGAGCCACCCCAGCAACAGAGCATGGTCCCAGAGACCGGTACCCACCCAGCTGCTCCTCTCTGAGGTCCTTATCCTGCCCAGGGCACTAGAAGAGAGGCACAAATTAATAGCTGAAAACGTTGCTCCGCCATACATATAAAGCACCTAACACTGTCCCAGACCCAGAGACGATGCTTAGTTAATGTTCCCTTTCCCTTAAGAGAGGGGAAAGTTGTTCTCTCCCCTGTGGAGATGCATTTTGAGCTGAAGGCTCAGCCTGACTGATGGTGATACAGAGGCAGCACATCTGCCCTCTGAGAAGCCTCAGTCAGCTGTCTGGGCTGAGAACCGTCCGTCACGACCACTTGACTCGAAGCTCCCGCTGCACCTTGTTCATTTGGTCGATACTGCAGAGCCGTAAGCGGTATTCCATTTAATAAAGGGACATCTCTGAAGTCTACTCGCTCACCACTGGCCACGCTGAAGGTGGGGCTCTGGGGAGAGAGGCTCTTGACCTTCGTTCCTGTTCTCTGTTCTGAAGCATTTATTCAGGTCGTAACCCAAATCCACTTCGATCATCTTCTGTTGCAAACATAGGTCTCAGTGCCTGGCAAACGGGCAGTTGGTACACATATTTATTGAATAAGTGAATAAATGAATCATTAACTGTTGGTGATTTTACGGATGTGGACATGACTCGCTGAAGTGAATTGTGCTTTGTGGAGCCATTTCTGCTTGAAGGAAATGTTCTGCTACAGCTAGCCCCTATAATCCCTACACATCTGGGGAAAGCAATAGGGCACCTGGGGTAAGACCCTGGAGCCTTCCTTCACTGGACACTTGGACCCCTTGGGAAGAAGCACCCAGGGTGCTCTGCTCTTGGGCGCCCCCTACAGGCCTGTACGCAGTAACGGACATCCAGTCCTGCTTCCTGTGTCCTAAAGAAACATTCTTCCTGGTGCCTAAGAGGAAGAAGAACCCTTGGACTCTGAACTACCACTGAATGCATTTTTCACTTATTTCTTCCAGTTAAGTGCTGTTTTAGTAACTAATCTGAAAAGAAAGGCAAAATCCTACTGCATTCCTTTAAAAGTAAATATTTCAGCTAATAAATGAAAAAAAAGATGCTCAACATCACGAATCACTAGGGAAATGTAAATCAAAACTGTAATGAGCTTCCAATATACACTCATTAGAATGGGAACTATAACAACAACAACAACAACGAAAGAAAATAAGCGTTGGCGTGGATGTGGAGAAAAGGGAATCTTTGTACACTATTGATGGGAGTGCAAATTGGTGTCGCCACTATGGAAAATAGTATGGAGGTTCCTCAAAACATTAAAAACAGAACTACCATATAATTCAGCAATTCCACTTCTGGGCGTATACCCAAAAGAACGGAAAGCAGAGACTCAAAGAGATGTTCCTACATCTGGGAAGGAGGTTAAACGTGCTGACTGTGTAGCCAGGCTGCCTGGGTTCATTTCATGACTCCCCCACCTCGGTCTGTGACTGCAGAAAAATGATTCAATGTTTGCGTTAAACAGCTTCCTCGTCTGTAAGATGGAAACAACAATAATGCCTACTTGTTTTGTTTTTAAGTTTATTTAGTTTTGATAGAATTCGAGCAGGGGAGGGGCAGAGAGAGGGAGACAGAGGATCCGACGCCGACTCTGCTGACCGCAAAGAGCCTGACTCCGGGCTCGAACTCACCAACTGCGAGATCATGACCTGAGCTGAAGTCGGCCGCTCAACCAACTGAGCCGTTCGGGTGCCCCCAATGATCCCTACATCTTAGGATCGTTGTGTGAACGGAAAAGAAAATAAACCCATCCAAAATGTTTGGTTAAGTCACGACCCGTCTTACTACAGTGATTCCCCGTCTCTGTAGGTGAACTCTTGACCCTAGTTCAACCTGCAAGTAAAACACTGGCAGGGCCGCCAGGAAATCACTGAACCGGAGAATCCAGGCGCACAGGCCCAAAGCCCCTCCTTCCCAATAGGACAGACCAAGGTCCACGCATGCGCCGCCCCGCCCTTCCGCAGGGACACGAGGCCATGCAGCTGCGGCTAATCCTCACCCCTGTTTGCCATTAACCGAGCTGTGCAACAGGCGGGCGAGACGCGGGGGACGGCAGAAGCTAGGATCTGGATTTGCACCCTTGAGGGAGGGTCTAGAAGGAGCTCAGATGGGGGCCAAAACACGGGGGTGTGTAGCCGTGGCCCCAGGGCTGCTGCAGGAATTTGAAAAAGCAGAGCGTTCTCTCCTGGAAGAATGGGGGATGGGAAGGTATCGACAAATACCCGACCTACTGGATGGTTTCCAGGGCACAAAGCACTATGAGTGAGTAGAGGGCGTCGGAATGGGTCAATCCATAAAGCTGAGCAGAGAGAAAGCAATGACTTCCTGGAACACTTTGCCTTGATATCACCAGGCATGGTGGTGGCATGGAAGAAAGCTCTAGGCAAGGACCTCAGGGAGGGAGGGGGGAAGGGAGGAAGGGAGGGAGGAAGGGAGGAAGGAAGGAAGGAAGGCAGGAAGGCAGGAAGGCAGGAAGGCAGGCAGTCTCTGGTATCAAAACATCCGGAGGCCAGCGTCTGGGTGGGAAGGGCTGGAGAACCCTGGGCCTCCGGCCTGGCCTGCCCTGAAAAGGAAGTTCTGGAGGGAAGGTGCCTGAGGGCAAGCCTGAGGTCAGTTATCTGGAACTCAGGCCACGGGTGCCACGACCAAAGGAAGAAAATGAGCTGTGCTCCAGGTGAAGTGATGGGTCAGGAAGGCAGGAGAGACAGGTAACATGGTAGTTCATTTTATGTGTCAGCTTGATGGGGCCATGGGGTGCCCAGATATTTGGTGTCTGTGAGGATGTTTTCAGATAAGATTAATATTTGAGTTGGTGGGCTGAACAAAGCTGAGTGTCCTCCCTAATGTGGGCAGGCCCCATCCCATCTGTTGAAGGCCTGAGGAGAAAGAAGCCTAAGAAAGAATTCTTCCTCTGGAGAACTCTGGCTAATACACGTAACCAAGTGGAGGACAAAAGAGAAGGTCCAAAGAATGTCCTGAGGGTTCTGGCACGGCCACAGCAGGAAAGAGGTCAGGTAAGGCTACCGAGTAGAATCAGCAAGAAGCCTCTCCTTGGTATCAGACCAGCACAGCAAAGTCTCCTTCGTGAGGACTTCTGGTGTCTAATTCTCTGCGTCCTGATTGCTGAGGGGGATTTATGTACAAAACCTAAGGGCTGTTACATTTATGAATATCCCATTATTTGCTGAGGCAGGAACCCACAGACCTCCGAGAATGTGTTACCTGCACACAGTCTGACGTGGTGAAATATCAACTTGACACATAGAGCTCAGAGGACACTTTGTTTTACACTGTTAGAGGGTGTACAGATTTTGGTCCAGTCCAAACCGCTATATATAGTGACAAGGCCGGGTAGAGGTGAACTTGGGCCAGATGGAGCAGAGAAAGCTGATTTGGTATGCAATGCACCTGCTGGGACAGGCTAGGCCCTCTATGCTGGGAGACCCATTTGATATGGCAGAGACAGGTGAACCCCATCTAGGGCCCAGCATGGAGGGCGTGTGTTGGTCGTAACCCTCCTGGGAGCTTCCTGGGTGCAATCTGAAATTGGCCCCTGTGCTCTGAGGGCAGAGAGAGACTGAAGAAAGAGGCAGTCATTCCGGGATGGTGGGTGGCAGCTTTAATAAGCAAAGGGGACTTACATATGAGGCTTGTCTCAGGCAGCAGCAAGACGAATGGATCCCTGTACCTGCTGGCCATACCTGCAAAGTTTATAAAGAGGCCTTCGCAGGGTCTAGTCACATACACCCTGAAGGCGTTTTCAACGCCACGTCGCCATCTCAAGGCTATATCCTTGTGACACGGCCTCCGAGAGCAAGAAAGGCAAGCGGAAACCACGTTCCAAGGACAGGGCCGAGGAGGTGAGGAGCCTCCAAGTGCCAGGGTCCGGCTCACGGGTCGGTTGGTGGCCACATCTTTTTGATGACCTTTCCCACCGGGGTGGTCCCACCGATGAGTAGAGGGAGGAGGTCATCTTCAGAGGTACAGGCAGGTGTTGGCGTTTGCAAAGTCTGGCACACGGTGGGTAACATGGCCCGGCCTGGATCCTGTGCTTGCATGTAGAGAAGAACCTGACTCTAGAGGAGCTGGGGTACTGGGAAACTCACAAGGCCAGGACTGGAGTCCAGAAGAGCATGGCAGAGAACCAGCCCCAAGAACTGGGTTGTGCCTCTCCTCTGGGCCCCCTCCAGACCTGGATCTACAGACCGCAGTGTAAGTGCGGTTCTGCTGCTTCTGTCAGCCCCATCAGTGATGAGTTCCCAGGGGCCAGCACCACATCTCAGTTTCTTCTGTGCCCCTGGTGCCTAGCAGAGTGCCTGACACACAGGGCTCAGCGAGCGTGTGAAGAAACAGGGGACTCCGTGTGGAAATGCCTGCGCAGTGAGTCAGTGGTTCTCGCTCGGACCCAGCCTGGCCCTGAGCCCGAAGAAGCACAGTCTGCCAGTGAGGTGTGGGGTTGCGACCCAGGCAGGCCCTGGAGTTCACTGTCCTCTGGATGGGTTGCTGTGGCCCTGGTTTTTCGAGGTAGGGGAAGGAAGGGGATTGCTTTGTTTTGATCAATAATTAGATAAACATAAGTGAACACTCGTATTTAGGGGGCTCAGGAAAGAAGTGTGGCTTGCTTCAGTGTTTGACTCCATCCAAGTTGTCTTTCCGTGAGCCATGATTTTCACACGACTGTTGCCGCCCAGAATAATGTCACTTAACGCCTCCCGTCCTCTGTTGCCGCCCAGAGGAGTAATGTCACCTAATGCCTCCCTTCCTCAGCTTCAGGTAGGAGCTCAGGGCCCCAGAAGGTGCTTCTCAGAGTGTTCGTCAGTCACATGGCCCAGGAACATCCCCAGAGCCCTGTGGTGAGAAGAGCTGGGGTTGCAGACGGCCTACAGGAGGAAGGCAGGTGGGCTTGGAGATGCTTCCCGAGCAGCTGAACAAAGATTCTGGAAAAAGCAGTCCCTGAAGAACCAACATAATAGCGTGACACGCCATCTACCTCTTGTGAGTAAAAGGCCCGCCTAGGTGTCTTGATGCTATAAAAAGTGTCTGTCTGATGTTTGTCTACCAAAAAAAGCCAAGCGGAAGTCTTCATTATAAAAAAGACCCATGAAGGACTGGGTTTCACACCCCCTTTTCCCATGGCCACTAATTAAAATTACCAACTTTGACAGTCTATGGGATGTCACCAAATAGAAGTACTCGACATTTCCACAGGAAACGCCCCTGTGGGTCACCACCCAGGAGTTACCACCACACGCATGTGAGTTCCCAAAGATCTGCAGTTAGCAGAAATGTATGACCAACTCTGTCAGTCAGGTTTAGTTGCAAAGAGAACCCACGTGAACTGGTTTAATTGTTGGGAGGGTTAGCAAGAGCGTGAACACTCAGTTCCAGGAGCAGAGTTGAGACCCACGTCACAGAACTGGCTCCTTCAGAGCCGTGCCTTGGCTCCACCCCCACAGCAGACGAGATGCTTCAGCGTGGGCATTTCCTCACTGGAGGACTGGGAGCTAGACAAAGGCTAGCTTCCTACCAGTGCCTTTTGCCAAAAGGAAAAATCCACAGCCCTGCATGGAGCGCACTCCTATGACAAGAAAGGAAGGAGCACCTCAGGGAAACTGCCCAGTTCTTAGTCTTTAGATGCGCTGAGGTTTCCCTCACACCTCGGCCACCCGTGAGAGCCCCGCAGGCTGGCTCTGCCTCCGCCAGGAATGGTTCTCTCCCTTCTCCACGGTGGCTCTGATAATCTGCCTCTGGCTCCCCTGTTTGGAGACGGGAAGACTTCTCTAGCTCATTGACCTCTCCGTGTGACTCTTGACTCTAGCAGCTTCCTTGCTTTGATCACCACCTGTAGCTCCAGGTCAGAGATCCCCATTTTCTGGCCCAAGCCCTGGAACTCCTACCCAAGGAAGAAGATTCACACCTTCCGGAGCATTCTTCACACAGACCCAGCTCTGACATGCTAATGACCCTGGGGACATTAGGGTCCTGGGAAAGAGCAGAATGTAAACCAGGTGTGAAAAAGGCAACAGCCAGGCCCCGCAGAAGGCCAACCAGGGTCCGATGTCTCTAAGTGAAGGAAAACTTTGGTCCAATCAAGGCTATTGTCCATGTCTGTTGGTGGGGCCCAGCAATAGGTGTCCCCATGCAGGAGTCATGTGCAGGTGGCTTCATGGGGCTAGACTGAGAGGGTCATCTGCAGCAGGTTATGGACTCTCAGCAAAGAGGACAACAGTGAGACTCATCCTCCAGGGAAGGTGCTGGCAGAGATGAGGCAACCTGCTTGGGCCCCAGTGCTGCTGAGAGGGCTTAGAACAGCAAGTGAAACTTCAGAGCAGACTCCTATTCCAGTACCCGCAGGAGGGGAGGGAGATTTGCAGAATGGATCCGGGATCGACTGGGATTATTACACTGTAAATCTTGGATAAGCGGGATCATTATTACAACCTCTGTCTCAACATCCTAGCCTGTTGGCTGTTCAGATGAGAAGAGGTGAGCCCTTAACCTGAACTCCAGCTCTGCCAGCCCACATTAGGTGGGAGACCCGGCTCCAGTGTCTCACGTAGTCTTCCCTTTTGATCTCATCAGCTTCCTCCCTTGCACAAAAAACAGAAGAACGTGAACTTAAGTTTTCTTATGAGGGGACTTGTCAGAATGAAACGGGAAGGATGAGATCCATCAGGAAGGTGTGGCAGAGATCGGCCATCTGCTCCTTACGCTTATTTCCTCTTGGGGGATACTCAGCCACGTGTCCCAGCCTCCTTTGCAGGTAGGTGTGGACGTGTGGTTGCATTCTAGCCAAAAAAGTGGGAGCAAGAGTGGTGCTGGCTGCTCTCAGGACTGACCCACATCCCCGCCGTTTGTGATCTCCCATGTATACCATGCATAGTCCCCAAAAGACCAATCCAGAGAAGCCATTGTGCCACTCAGATGTATGGCGTCGATGATGGATGGGGATTTGGAGGTGTCAGAGGTAGAGAGGAGGCTTTAAGGGACTGGGAGAACAACCACAGAGAATCTTTAAGCAGGGACGCCAAAACAGGTAGGAATATAATTGCCATCCACTGTTTGGACTCCATCCAAAGAGAGTAGAGGGACACCAGCCAAGTAAAGAGGCCCCAGGAGCCGTATTTAGCAGGAGCAGGGGAGCCTCTGATGCCTGGTGGTTCTCACTTTATCTCACACAGCAGGCTGTTCTATGACATTGGCTGTGGGAATAGTGACAGGTTCCCCTGGGTCCTGGAAGGCCCTGGCAAGTGTGTCCCTGTCCTGGTGAATTCACAGGAGGAAGAAGCCTGAAAGTCCTCATACAATACATTTGCTCTGACTTTTTACTTATCAGGAGCTGTCTTGAATTACCTGGAGATTTACAATTACCTGTTCAGAATATCCTGTTTTGTTCCTGAAATAGAGGTACTAGAAGTTCATGGCAGAAACTAGATGTAATTTTTTCACAGGAACAATATAATAGGGTTGTGATTCTAGCCAAAGTCTGGTACAGTATTTGCAGAAATGCCCAGAAATTGCAGAGTAACCGATGTGTCCATGAGAAATCTACCCTGACACAGTGTAGAGTGTTCTGAGGCATCTATGAATCAGTCTAGTAGGACAATGCAATAACTAATCACAGTAAAGCTCTAAAAATTTTATGTGAGAGGTTCACTGGGGGCTTGGAACCAGAGAGCCCTCTGGCTGAAGGCAGCAGCCAGACCCTACAGTACGTCCGCAGGGTGTTTCGGAGTGAATTATCCGGGTCATCTGTGTTGAACCCTGTTGGTCTGAGGTTGACTGGAGACCACAGCCGTCAGGATTCCGGATACCTTTATGAACTATTCTGTCCTCATCAAAGGATTTTAGAACACTGGGTCACCCCTGGAATTACAAGAGGCCATGAAGTCAGAGGCCCAAGGCCATTTTTTGTTTGTTTTTAAAGTTTATTTTGAGAGAGAGAGAGAGAGAGAGCGTGTGCGGAGTAGGGGCAGAGAAAGAGGGGAGAGAGAGCATCCCAAGCACTGTTAGCACAGAGCCCCACAAACTGCGAGATCATGACCTGAGTGGAAACCAAGAGTCCCACGCTTAACTGACTGAGCCGCCATGAGACCACCCCACCCCCACCCCCGCCCCGGCCATTTTTAAATCCTCCTCCCCCAGCAGCCTCCCTTACAACATTGCCTTGGTGAAACTGAAAAACCAGGACCTTTGTAAGGAAAAGGAAATTCAAATGACATCCCCTTGGAGAAAAGAGACACGTGACTGCTTCTTTCTCTCCGTTGTGAATATCCCTTTTCCACCAAACCCCATTGGAACGCCTGTGGGCTTTCTGTTCCTTGCCCTCATCCCAGTGGGTTTCACCATGAAGGGGGGGCAGAAAAAGCGGGTGCGGCGTCCCTCAGGTAAAAACAGCCCAGGGCTGGCGTATAACCAAGTTCTGCCACGGCACTATCCATGTCGCCATACCGCTTCGAGCTAACGCCGCGCACAACTGCAGAATCTCCGAGGAGGAGACAGTAACATGAGACTCGTTTATTCAGGTTCACCAAACGGGTTTCCTCAGCCCTTCCCGAACACACTGATGACAACAGTGGCGTATCTGGCCGCATGACTAGTGAATGCTGTGAGGAGGCGCAAGCCTGGAGCCGTGGGTCGGTTGTTATCATCTGTTCAAATGATGATAGTTGTACGTGTATAGTGTATAAAGCGGCTTTACAGCGAGACCCTGATTTCTTTTAGACCCAATTTCCTGATACACGGGCCACTGGGCTCCTGTGAAATGCGTGGCTGGAAGGGGGCTCATTTAGTGACCGCTCAGCCAAGAGAAGGAAGCTTTGCTGTAGGTCCAGGAGGATCTCAAGCCAAAACCAAGAGGAGTCGGTGCCCGCTTCCTCAGGGCTGGTGAACGTTGAGAGGGAGTGTCATCTTCCCTGTAGTCCCCTGCCCAAGCCTGTCGGGTCTTTGGAAACATAGAAAGGGCGGAGAAAGGGCCCTCCTGCTCTGTGGCCAGCGGATCTGCAAGGACTGAGTACAGGGGTCACGGGACCCTGACATTCCAGCCTTCACTTACTAGCTGGGAAAGAGGCCTGGAAAGTTCATCACTCCTCTCCCCAACTAAACAGAGTGATAGACACTTTTTCCTTTGGCTGTGATACAATAAGAGGGACGACCATCACCAGGTTGGAGGCCATGAAGTAACCCCCTCAGAAATGCATCGGAAATACTGCCGCGGCTCCCGGGAAGGTTCTAGAGCTCACAGCCTCTGCGAGGGACAGAATGGGGGTGGGGGGGTGAGGTGCTGCAGGCACATGCTTCCCGTGCAGTTTCCATCCCTTCCTGTACTCCTGGGCTAGCTGGCCTCAGAATTTCCATGTTGGCCTTTCTGATAGCAACTAGGAGTTGAAACGAGAGGGAAGGAGGTAAAATGCCCACGAATTCCAAGGAAAGCGAAATTAGGCTCGCCAGCTGGATTCTGAATGATTTTAGGTCCCACAGGAGGCCACGATCCTCTGACTCTTTAGACACAAATTATAACCCCCTTCAGAATGGCCTCTGTGTCCTCCCCACCCCAGGAGTCTTCTCAGCACTGTCCACATTTTGCTTCTTGCTGCAACCGTCTTCCAGAATGACAGAAGAGACTGTGTGGTACAGGGCAGAGAGGGGACTGGGCCATCTGTGCGGTCAGGCCAGGGTGTCAGAAGCCATCCTTCAAAGATCAGCAACCCCTCAGCCCCCCAGCATAGAGGACCCCAGGTTGGTACAGTACATGCACCTTGAACAAGAGGGACTTCAAGGCATCTCAACCCAAGGCAGCTTCAGACCCAAGGAAGGGTCTGTCCACGTGGGGAAAGTGCGACAGACCTTGTGCACAGTCTCGGAGGAGAGCTAGATGTTCGGGGCAGACACCTCCTGGTCGGTAAGTCCTGCTCGGGGAGGAGACAGAATCCTTGCTTCTGGTGAGGCGTGCCTTCCGCTAAGGCCATAACAGGCCAGGTCCTCCCAGAGGGCGATTTTGCAGGTGACCCCCTTCCCCCTTGCAGGAGGGAAACCTCATGGCTTTGGAACCCGACCTGTCCCTCAGCTCAGTGGCTGAGGCACCCGAGGCTCAAAGCTGTAGTGATACTCCGGGCCAGGATGTGGGACCAGGGCATTGTGACCTCAGCAGTTCTGCACACAGAGAGGCAGTCATCCTCCCTCACCTTGGCCTATAATCTGCACAGGACGGTGGCCTGGTCACAGGGGCCCGTGGTGGGGAGGTTGGGAAGTTAACACTCTGGCCTCCGCCATCATGTCGGCCAAGAGGGCAGAACTGAAGAAATCAAACCTGGTAAAGGACAAACGCTGCTGGACAATGTGGGGCCTCTTTGAGTCCTCACTGAATGGAGGTGTAGGGTGCGGGTGGGGGGATACAGAGAATTCTGGTGAATGCTCTGCTCTTTCTCTGTTCTGAGAGTGAAGTGGCCTCTGAGCCCGGAGGGAGGATGGGATTCATCCCTGGCCTCGGGGTGGGAAGGAAGGAGGCCTCTGCTGACTTCCTTTGGGATGAGGAGCGATGTAATAACCCTCACCACCTCCAACCACCCCCAGAGCCACGCCTCCGGGCCGGGCCGGTACCAGGCCTGCATCCACGGGCACATCTAAGGCACACAAGCACCTTATTAGATAATGCGATGAGTGCCCCCAATTTGCAGACGAGGAAGGGAGGCTCAGGGGGAATAAATAATTTGCCCGGGTGACACAGCTAGGAGGGAAGCAGGCCGAGATCAGATTGCAAGTCAATCTGTCTCCAAAGCCTGAACTAATCCACGGCTTCCATAAAGTTATCTTCAAATGCTCTCCCTGCTCAGGCCCCCCAGCGGGGGGGAGGGCTACCTGCTGACTGGGCAGGTGCGTGTTCAGAAAAGAAAGATAACCCGACAGAGTTTGGGTTGTCTTGAATCGGGTGCTGAGGGGAGGGGGCGTACATGGGCCCGAGCTCAGGTGCAGGTGGACGGGCAGGATTGGGTAGGGGGGCTCTTGAGAGGGCTGGTGTTATCCCTCCAATCCTGGTGCCTGACAGGAGGACTGCCAAACTCCTGTCTCTACAGACCAAGAACTACAAGGCAATGTGCCTGGAACTGAAGCCCGAGCCGACCAAAGTAAGAAGCTCTTTTGAGGCCATGCCGGCAGCCAGGCCTGAGACCCGTGGGGAGGTGACTTGGAGTCAGGGGTCGTTCGCTGTTCCTGGTGGCCAAGACCTGTCCCAGGTGCTGGGGGATACACTGAGAGAGAGACAAACTCTGCTCGCAAAAGTTCCCGCTTGGAATAATCTGATACAGAAACAAGGAAAATTCGGCAGTGTTACCTGCAATGCGGAGAATTGAAATAGGGAGGGCTAACTGGGTAGCTGCTGCCCACCAGGTGGTCGGGAAAGGCCCCAGGCTGGGCTGGTAGCTGAAGCACCAGACGAGGGCCGAGGGCCGACCGGAAGCCTGAGGAAGAGCAGTGTGGGCGAAGGAAGGAGCACATTCCAAGTCCCTGAGGCAGGAAGGGCCTTGGCCGTTCAGCGGGCCAGGAGGGCGGTGGCGTGAGGAGCTCAGAGGGGAGACGGTGGAGGCGGGGTCGCCAGCTCTCACCCCTGTCCTAGCCTGAAAGGAGGAACAGAAACTCAGGGGGGATCTCTCCTGCCTCATCCACCCACACCTGTGACGTCCACCATTCTGTGTTTCTGTTTTCGACCAACAGATGTATGACTACAAGGGAATTAAACAAGAAGGGCTGTTTACCAAACCAGGAGGGACACAGGAGCTAAGGGTAGGTGGGGCAGCCCAGGCCGCCGGCCGCTTCCATGGTGGGTTCGCTGCTGGCATCTGTGACTAGGCTCCGGGACCACAAAATTGTACAATGAATTCTATACCCTTCACTCAGATCTCCCAAATGTTGGCATTTTACAATTCTCCCTCCCTCCCTCCCTCCCTCCCTCCCTCCCTCCCTCTCTCTCTCTCCGCATGTATTCACACACACACACATACATATAAGGTATGTTTCCTGAATCATCTGAGAGCACATTTCTCTGAAATTTCAGTGCATATTGCCTGAAAACAAGAACAATCTCTTACACATTACAATGAGCAAAATATCAAAACCAGGACATGAACATTGATTCAGTCCTTATTCTAATTGTATCAATTATTCCACTAATGTCTTTCACGACAAAAGAAAAAGACAACTCTTTTTGTGTGGGATCCAATCCAGGACCACACATGGCAGCTGGGTTCCCTGCCTCTTTAGTTTCCTTTCGTCTGGAATTCCACTTCAACCTTTGGTTTCTGGGACATTGTCATTTATGAGGATTATAGGTCATTTATCTTGTAGACCGACCCTTCATGTGGGTGGCCTGGTCCTTCCTGGTGACTAGATGCGGCTGTGCATTTTTGGGGGTCACATCACAGAAGTGAAGGTGTCCCCTTCAGGGCATCATAGCGGGAGGCACGTGATGTCTGTACGGCCTGCTCCCCCCTTTTCTCAATAGCATCCTTTCTTTCCTCCCTAATGGGAGGTATTTCTCTGTTCCTCCTTATTAGCAATGCCCCATGGTCTTTCCTTACTTCCTTTTGACAGTTTCCCTTCCTAGACCTTTCCTTACTCCTTCTCTTCCCTATTTTATTTCCTCAGACTGAACTCAGGGAGGTGAAGGAAGAGCTCAAGGAAAAAATGGATGAGATCAAACAGGTAACAGGATGAGACTCTCCAGGATATGGAGGAAAAGGGGAGCTTCCAGGAAAATGCAGTGGCCAACCTTGAATAGCGAGGGCAATCCGGAATTGCGTGGAAAACGCATCAGCCCAACTCAGCCCCATCTCCTCCAGTGTTTCAGTGCCGAGCAGCTGAGAGTATCGATGTCTTGTCTGTCTGATGCTTAAGCCCAGGTTTTGAATGACAAGAACTCTCTAAGGCATCACATTGAGGGTTAGGGAGATATAGCCCTCGTGACAGAGTGAGAGGAGCTGACCAGGATGTGGGAGAAGTCAGGGACCAATTCCATTCTCCTCCCTCCTCTTCCGGGGACAAGCAGCAGAGCAGAAACTCTCTTCTTGCTTCTTTGCTGGAACCACTGGTGGCATTTGTAGGAAGGGAGGGAATGCTGAAGAAAGAAGGTGTAATTGAAGCTATGGTCTGAGCTCCACGTTGAAGCGTTGCCGTACCCAGATCTAAGCCACCCCAAGGCCCCTGGTGGTGGTCACTTAATGGTACATGCACCCTAGTCCCTTCATAGACTCCTTGGGAAGAAAGTGGCTTTAATTGGCCACTACAAGTCTGTTCCTTGAGTTTTATCCAAGAAGGAGCTGCTGCCCTTTGTTTAAAATGCCCCAGAGGGACTCTGCCTTCAGTAATACTTGCCACGCTTTTCTTCTTCAACAGATAAAGGGCATAATGGACAAGGATTTTGATAAACTCCAGGAATTCGTGGAGATTATGAAGGTAAGCATTTGCTGAGTGCCTTCCATGGGCCATTACGGCACTGGGAATTATGGAAGGCGATGCCAGACCCTGCCCTGAAGTCACTTACAATCTAGCAGAAGACCCAAACTCTATGGCAAGAGAGAATTAAATAACAAGTAAGTGCCGAGCTACAGGACAATTGGCTGTTAGTTAATCAGGAGTCTGGAGAAATGAGTCACGAATGTGGGCCGGGGTAACTAAATACTTACAGAGAAAGTGACTCTTACGGTGAGCTCTGAAGGCTACATGGGAAGCTAAATGCATATCTAACCAAAAGCCCAGTAAGATTAGTTTTGAACTCAGCAATTACTAAGAGGACCACCTAGACTCTAGAATAGTGGTTCTCAGGGTGCCTGGGTGGCTCAGTCAGTTAAGCGTCCGACTTCAGTTCAGGTCACGATCTCATGGTTTGTGGGTTCAAGCCCCGTGTCGGGCTCTGTGCTGACAGCTCAGAGCCTGGAGCCTGTTTTGGATTCTGTGTCTCCCTCTGTTTCTGCTCCTCCCTTGCTTGCGCTGTCTCTCTCTCTCAATAATAAATAAACATTAAAGAAAATGTTTAGAACAGTGGTTCTCAAACTGAGGGTTGATGGGGGGTGGGAGATGGGTACTGAGGAGGGCACCTTTTGGGATGAGCACTGGGTGTTGTATGGAAACCAATTTGACAATAAATTTCAAAAAAAAAAAAAAAAGAATAGTGGTTCTCAAACCTTGATGTGTTTTAGAATTGCCTGGAGCACAAATAAAGAAAATAGGGCCCAGATCCTTTTTGGAGGAGGCTTGGACCCTTGAATTTTTCTCACATTTCCTAAGTGAAAATTTGAGAACCACTGATGTAGAAGCATAAATAGGCAAAAGCAGATAGCTTTACATTTTTAAGAGTTATGAAGGGGTACTACCCCTACCAGATATATAAAGTTCACATAAAGCCACAATAATCTTGTCTAGATAACCAGCCGCATGAACAAAACCAGGGTAGATAAACTTGTCACCACCTCTGTGCCAGGGACACGCTAAGAATCACTTGCCAGGATTTTAAACATCTGTATACCCAGGCCTGGTCCAGATGAACTGAATAAAAATCTCCAGGCTGGGCCACAGTTGCTTCAAACTCTCAAAGTGATTCTGAGCTTTCCCCTGGATAAGAACCAGATCTTAAGTAGCTGTAGTTACCAACCTTGGCTGTACATTGCAGTCACCTGTACTGTGGCTTTGACCTTGTACCCAGCTGCACCCCATAACAATGAAATCAAAACCTCTTGAGATGATGAGGTCCAGGCATGAGTAGTTTTTAAAGATCACCAGGTGATTCCATTGTATGCCGAAGGTTGGGCAGCACAGCTCTATACAATTTCAAAGACAATAAGGATGATTTTTTAAATGTTAGTGAGAAGGAAAGGATTATATATTAAGAACTGTGATTATATGAAGAAAAACTTAGTTAACACTGTAAAAACTGAAATGGTGCATAGAGTGAATTTAAATAATAAAAACCAATAAGAATAAGTTATATATGAATATTTAACTGTATGGTCTAAAAAGATGTACAATGGAAGAAATCACTAAGGAAATATTGATATATTTAACAATAGAAAAAATTTAAAAATGGTAACAGCAAAGCACCATATACAGAATTAAGAAGCAAACAGTTTGAAGGAAATAATTTTCCACAAATATGATAAACATTGATAAAAGTTTTTTTTAATCTATAACTTACAAATCTCACACAAATCAGTAAGAACCAAATAGGAAAATGGGCAAAGGGTATGAGGAAACAATCCACAAAAGAGAATACAACTAAAATGCAGTGAATATATTTAAAAGGTTTACCTCGTGAATAATCAATGAAATGCCAAATGGGAACAATACTTAAGTCATTGTCACATTCAAATAGATGAACTTTTAATTTATGACAGTTATAGAACAGGGCAGGAATGCTCTTATGCTGCTGATCAGAGTATAGGCTTGTGCAAAACTGGAAAGGAATTAGAAAATAGAAATCAAAAAATATCAAACCACTTGACCTATTAATTCCATTTCCCAGAATTTAGCCTATAAAAATAATCAGAAATACTAGCATGAGTATCTGTAAAAAGATATTCATCGCAGGATCATTGTATATAATAGCAAAAATTTGGAAACCACAATTTTCAACAGTAGAAGAATAGCCAAATAAATTATGGTATATCCACAGAATGAAAACTAGGAACTACTGGAGAAAATGTTTATAGGCACACCTGGCTGGCTCAGTTGGTAGACATGTGACTCTTGATCAAGAGGTTATGAGTTCAAGGCCCACACTGGGCATGGAGCTTACTTTAAAAAAATTGGGGCACCTGGGTGGCTCAGTCAGTTAAACATCTGACTCTTGGTTTCGGCTCAGGTCGTGATCTCGTGGTTCGTGAGTTGAAACCCCATATCAGGCTGCACGCTGACACTATGGAGCCCTCTTGGGATTCTCTCTCTCTCTCTCTCTCTCTCTGTCTCTGCCCCTCCTTCATTCACTCTATCTCTCTCTCAAAAATAAATAAACTTAAAAATTTTTTTAAATTAAGAGCAATGCCATGATTGGGTTAGATGTTAACATTAAGGGGAAACTTAATGAAATGAAAGGCATATGGGAACTCTTTGTACTATCTTTGCAATTCTCAGTAAGTCCCAAGTTATTTTGATATAAAAAGCTTATTTAAAAAAAAAGAATGCTTATAATGAGAAGTATGCATATAATGAAAAGCAAGATACAAGCAATCTATATAGGCTGATCTCAGTTAAGTGGGGGAAAATAGCAAAGTAAATATTTAGAAAAAAGACTGGAAAGAAATACACCAAAGGGGTTAATAACAGTTATGGCGAGGTGATGAGATTAATTTACTTTTCTATTCCTCTATATTGTCCAAATTTTCTACAAAGGGCATGTATTATCTCTATATTAAAATGCAAACACAGTAAGTGTTTTGTTAGTGGGCAGGACTGGGTATGGAAAGGCACAAAGGAGGCTATTTTGGGCACGGGAACAGCTTGCACACAGCATGGAAGCAGGATGAACGTGAAGTGTATCATGGTCAGTGGGGAGATCAGTCATAAAAGTGGGATCATCCGGGAAAACTGTGAGAAATAAAATGGAATGGGCACAAAGGCGGTAGATAATGAAGGCTTTTGAAAGACAGGCGGACAGATTGGGACTTGGTTGTGTAAGCAGTAAGAGGCCTCTGGAGATTCTTAATCAAAGAACATGCTAGAAGCAGCACTTCAGAAAGGCTGAGCAGGCAGCTGTTTGCAAGGTGGGCTCGGGGGTGGGGGGAGCCGGGAGAGCAGGGTTGGGGGCTGTCTGGAGCTAGAATATCAGGCAGGAAGCCACGTTCCCACTCAAGATGAGGAATGCTGGACTAGGTGTAGGAAGAGAAGGGAAATGGTAAATCTGAAAGATGCACCGAAGGAAAAATAACATTTTTGATGATCGACTCAACATAGAGAATGAAGGAGAAGCAAGTGTCCATGACCCCAACAGGCAATCTGGACAGTTAGAAGAAAGTGGTGACGGTGACAAGGACAGTTGGCAAACAGATTTAGAAGAGAAAATGAGGAGATCACTTCAGGACATGAGTTTGAAGTAACAGTGACACTTCTAAGAATAAGGGACATTTGGACTCTGATTTTTCGAAACCAGGGGGCATTTTTCACATCAAGGATATTTTCACTCTATTTATGAATACAGATGTCTTATCCAAAATGTATACCACCACTTAAAAATACTTTTCAAGAAGGTGGGGGGGGGGGTGGCGCCTTGGTGGCTAGGTTGGTTAAGCGTCCTACCTCATGATCTCATGGTTTGTGAGTTCGGGTCCGGCATCAGGCTCTGTGGTGTCAGTGCAGAGCCCCCTTCAGACTTTCCATTCCCCTCTCTCTGCCCATACTGCTCACGCATTCTCTCTCTCAAAAATAAACATAAAAAAAATGCTTTTCAAGAAGCTATTTTTTGAAATCATCTCCACCCATACAGTATAATTCCTTGATCAGTTTTCTACCACACTTCAGTAAACTGTTGCCAAATCTTTCATTTTTTATTAGAATTATTTTCCTTGAAGCAATTTATTTTTCATGGGTATTTTATAATGTTCAAGCCAACCTTGTGTTTGTCCATAACAGATACCGTTGACGATGATATCTGTCATCTTAGACATTCTTTGATGACCACTATTTCTATTCCCATGTCTCTGGATCAAACTTTACAGATCTTAACTCGCCAAGAAGATTTTACTATTCTTTCAGTTCTTAGTAAATAATAAATGTGAGGGACCAGTTGAAGTAATGTCAGTTTTATTTTATGCTGACCATTTCTGCCAGAAATTGGGTAAAAGATGAAGCAAACGTGCATGTGCAGAATCTGGGTGCACAGCAGGGGTCAAAACACTGGAGCCAAAAGTGCCTTTGCGGGGGAGGGTCACAAGATTCGTCTTCTTGCCTCCATCACTTCATAGGCCTTGAGCCAGAGCCAGGGCATAAGGGTCTCATCCAGGTGTGGGATCAGGTCAAAGCCTTCCTGTCCTCTGACTCATCTGGAAACTTTGGATAAGCCCCTAATGACCCTGCCTGTGCTTTGGCCTCATCCTGGAATGGGGGCGGGGAAAGGGAGAGGTGGCACGTGTCACCCAAGGCCGGTGAGGATTCCCGAGAAAGGAAGACGCTGAGGTGATCTCTGAGTGGTTGGCAGCTAGAGGCAAGAAGAAAGGATTTCAGACGCCCTTCAGGATGATAAGGCTAAGCTTTGACTTTTCTCCTGAAGGAAATGCAGAAGGATATGGATGAGAAGATGGATGTTTTAATAAATATGCACAAGAGCAGCCAGTAAGTGTGACCTGCACCCGTCTCTCTTCGTCCCTGAGGCATCTCCTCCCTTCACTTTGCTAAGCGTCCTCGGGCTCAGAGGACCCTCAGACTCTTCAAGGACCTGTCTTGCTTTCTCTTCCCCCAATGGCTTGGATGTCGGGGCCCTCCGTGGCCGCCCACACTGTGGTTATCTCCCTGTCGTGTTGGAAATCGTCCTCCCAGCTCTGCCCCTCCCTAACTCCCTCCCCCAGTCCCCTTAGAAGAGGTCCAGAGGAGCAGCGGGAGTTCAGGCTGACGGCAAAGACGGACACAGACCCACAGCTCCGGCTCAAGAAAGTGGATGGAGCTGATGGAATGCCACTCACTCTCCACGAGAAGATGATGGCACTTCAGAAACCAAAAATGGACCCACTGGATTCCCTTCATCAAGGCAGGACCTGCTGCGTAAGTGAAGCCTGACTCCCCCCCCCCCCCCCCCACGCTGGTGTGCCCCTCCAGGCTCCTGCCCTGCCCTGACCGTCCTAGGCCCTCTCACTCCCTTACCTCCTGCTCTAAAGGGAAGGGTTCCACCCCTCTGCTGGCCCCAGATGCCTCCCTAGCCCAGAGCCCCCTCCGGGGGCTTGTCCTCTAAGCCTGGGGAGAGTCCTAAGCCGTGACCAAGTGAACCTCAACCCTGGAGGTGCCCACTGCCAAGCGCCAACATCTTGCTCCGCCCTTTCCTATAGCAAGACCCCATGAGGTGCCTAGCAGGCGGCCATCTTGGACCAGGGGAAAATGATCTTTCTTGTGCCGTTTCTTTTTCCCTCTACAGGAAAGATGTTTGTTGTGTGCCCAAAAGAACAACTACAGTCAGGGGTAGGTAGACCCATTCGAGAAGTCCTTGTCCCAGTCGGGTGCCCCATCCTCCCAGAGGCAGTGTGCTCAGGCTGCATTTGCCTCCAGTCCCCCCGACGGTGGTGAGACGCTGCCCCCCGACCTCATCCACTCCGTCATAGAGGACATGGCATGAGGCCGGAGGGCCCGGGTCTCCCAGCCTGGAGGCTGCAGCCCAGAGGCTCCTGCGGGGAGGGGAGCCTCGCCAGCAGCTCGCTGACCCTGCCTCAGGTTCCTGCCTTTCTCGTCCTCTAGCAGAAAACTTCCATGCCATTCCTGGGCACCCTTTTCATCCTTGGCATCTGGAGCTGCTTTCTGATTTATCTGTGCTTCAAGCCCTATGCGGGGGAAGGTGTGCTTCCAACCTAGAGCCACCACAGAGCCCACCGGCAGCCCCGGCCCTTCCTCTCCACTCCTTGAGCTGGCCCTCTGACACGCCACCCCGCCCCAGGCCTCCTCCCACCCGGAGATTAAAACCCTCACTTTAAAGCCAAAGCACGTATCGTCATTTGGAATATCAGCCCCAGACTTCATTGTGCAAGAATGTCACTTTTTTGTTTCTAAATCCCCATATTTCAGACACCAAGCCCTCTTCCTGCTTCCTGTTGGATTAGTGGGAAATTCTATCTTGGTCATTCTCAGGGTCATCTCCGCCCCCCGCCCCCCCCACCTCCCTTCCTCTGCCTAGTTCTGCAAAGGTCTCAGGTCAAAAGAGAGGGGGGAGGCCACAAAGGTAACAGCTGCCATTCTGTGGGGTGCAGGAGAGACCTCCAGTGTCCTACATACCTGTGCCCCCTGTGTTCTTAGCTCCTGCACTGTGTGTGTGGTGTGTGTGTGGGACCCAAGAGTCTTGGGTGAGTGGGGGACCCCAAGCCCAGGGTCTAGCCTGCTCTGCTTCCCTCTGAGGTTTTGTCATGGAGCAGAGCCTAGGGCCCCACTGCTCATAGGAACTTGGTCCCCTTTGTGGGCTCTCGGGATCCACCCTCCTACCCTCCTGAAGGTCTCCTGTCCCCCAACCCAAAAGGAGACCTATCCCTTCAGAGTCCTTAGGTCTTCACAAAGGCTCAAAAGGAGCCAGTGACCTTCACCTGCTCCCCTCTTTGTCCTGCCCCAAATCCCCTCCCTTGGCCACTAGCTTGAAATGAGAGTAAAGAAAGATACAGAGAAAATAGTATCTCAGTAAACTCTCCTGTCATGAGTGTGATTTTTGGGGTTTAGTTTAATGGAGGAGGAATTAATAGGATTCCGTATTTTATTTAACACCAGCTTGCTTTCTTCTTTTTTTAAATGTTTATTTATTTTTGAAAGAGAGAGCATGAGCTGGAGGAGGCAGGGGGATGGGCAGAAAGACAGGGAGACAGAATCCGAAGTAGGCTCTAGGCTCTGAGCTGTCAGCACTGAGCCTGATGTAGGGCCCAAACCCACGAACCACAAGATCGTGACCTGAGCCAGGTTCAGATGGTTAACCAGCTGAGCCACCCGGAGGGCCCCTCACACCAGCTTTCTTGTTTCATCTCTTTGCTAAGCTGGCTGCTTAGACTTTTAGCCAGTCTAGTGAATAATTGACCAAGTTGTTAATGGCTACGTAGTAATGAGTGATGTGTTGGGCTCCTGACTTATATTTAACAAACAAACAAAAACCAAAACAAAGCCTAGGACTTGCCCTCAAGGAGCTTATAGCTAGTAAGTAAACATAGTGTATTAAACATAGTAAACATGTATATTAAAAAATATAGACCATATGACAACAAGGACAGTAACTATAGCGTGTGATGAAAGCAGAAATGAGTTAGAAATGGGAAAAAGGAGAAGGGCATATGTAGAGCGTGTCCATTTCCTGCTGCAGTAACAGATTACCACACAGTTAATGGCTTGAGACAACACAAGATGGGTCCAAAATGGGTCTCCCGGGGCTAACCTCAAGGTGTTGGCACGCCTGCATTCCTTCTGGAGGCTCCAGGGGAGAATATGCTTGTCTTTTCCGGCTCCTACGGGCTGCCTGCATCCTTTGGCACATGGCCCCTTCCATGTTCAAAGCCAGCAATGGCCAGCTGCGTCTCTCTCATTCCGTATCACTCTGACCCTGATTCGTCTTCTGCCTTCTCTTCCACTTTTCAGGCCCCTTGTGATTATGCTGGGCCTGCCTAATCATAATCATAAGGATAATAATTACCTTAAAGTAATAAGTTAAAGTCAGCTAATGAACAACCTTACTTCCCCTTTGCTGTGTAACATAACGTATTCACAGGTTCTAGGGATTAGAACACGCACATCTTTGGGGGCTGCTATTCTGCCAACACAAGGGACTCCAGAGACCCTGTCCCTTGACCTCCAAACCTTCAAACGCTTGGGAACACTGCATTGTGTAGTTCTGTGCTGTCATAATAGGCCCACAAATCCTCTGATACTCTTTCAAGAGGAGCCTAATTCCTCTCCCCTCAAGTGAGGGCTGGACATAGTGACTCACTCCCAATGAACAGAATATGGCGGAAGTGACGGTGTGTTACTTCCAAGACTCAATCATAAAAGACCCGGTGGCTTCATCTTGCTGTCTCTTGGATACCCAGCCTGGGTGAAGCTCGCAGTCATGTAGTAATGATGTCCAAGTGGTCTTCTGGAATGGGCCACAGGGCAAGGCACTGAGACCTGCTGCCAATAGCTACGGGGGAGGTCAGCTGCAGCCCTAGAGCCTTCAGGTGGCAGCGGCCCCCACCAACATCTTGACTGCAACCTTATGAAAAGACCCTGAGCCAGAACCACCCAGTTCCAAATTCCTGACCCGCGGAAACTGCGACATAATAAATGCTTGTTGGTTTAAGTTGCTAGGTTTTGAGATGATTTGTTAGCAATGATCATACACGTGCATACCTCCTGTTCATTTTTTTTTTTATTTTTTAACGTTTATTTATTATTGAGAGACAGAGCATGAGCGGGGTGGGGGGGGGGGCGGGGCAGAGAGAGAGGAGGAGACACAGAATTGGAAATAGGCTCCAGGCTCTGAGCTGTCAGTACAGAGCCTGATGCGGGGCTCAAACCCACAAACCACGAGATCATGACCTGAGCCGAAGTCGGAACCGACTGAGCCACCCAGGCGCCCGCCTCCTGTTCATTTTTTAATGACTTCAAAAATTGAGGCATAAAGCGTATGGTTATGTACAATTCGATGAATTTTTATATCTGTATACATCACTGACATTATTCTAGAACATCTCCAGCACCTTTGTCCCATCCATACCCAGCCTGCTCCCAGGTTACCACTATTCTGATCTTTATCCGCACAAGTTATTTTGCCTGTCTTTGAACTTGATTTATAGATGGAATCCTATAGGTATTTTCTTATTTCTTTTGCTCAAAATTATGTCTGTGTAACTCATGCATACCGTTGTGTGAGTAGCAATTGTTCATTATTTTGTAATTGCTCTGCGGTTTTCATTTTGTGAATACACCATAATTTACTTACCCATTCTCCTAGTGGTGGCCCAGATGATTCTCTAAACAGGCTAAGTAAAAGCAATTTTCCCCATTGCCCTCTGTGCATTTGCCCTGTCTGTAAACACCTTCTCTGATCCCTGGTGCCCTGCAGGTCACCTTACGCCCTCTTTTTTTCCCCAACGACAACAAAAAATATTTGCTTTATTAGACTGAAGAAAACCTCAAGGCTTGAACTTGAGCCCTGACCTCTCACCAAAGCTCAGATCTACCTGTCTAAGCCCTGGCCATTGTGTCAAACTCAGTATAGCCAAAATCAGAATCCTCACTTCTGCACCCAAATCCCTTCTCTGCCTGACTTCCTGACAGGGGTCCTTGTCCTTGCTCAGTGTCCTGGAACCTGGGGCACAGGAGGATCTCTAGACAAGGGATGGACCTTTTCTCCCACCAGGGTTGTCTTCCACCCTTCCATCTACCTGTCTGCCTGGCACCCTGTCTCGACTTCCCAGGGGGAAATCTCACATGCCGTAGAGCTCAGAACCCCTACCTGAGAAGTCATGTCTGTGGCTTATTTTCCCAAAGCTCTTTTGGCGGTTTTAGGATTTCTGAGAACATGGGCAAAGACCCTATGACAGGCGGGCAGTGGCTTCTTTCCTCTTTACCCTGCTCTCGATCACTCCCTCCATGATATATCTTTGATGGCTCTCAGGACCTTCTCTGAGAGCTAAGGATGAGAGAAGAGTGTGGGCTTCTTCGGGGCAGGGACTCCAGCATTCATTTGTTACCCAACCCCCGGCCACGTGACAGGTGTGTGGACGTGTGGCTAGCATTCCCTGTTTCTGACATTGGTGCCACTCAGTCATTCAAGTCTTAACACTTTGTCTCTCTCTCTCTCCCTCCCATAGTAAATGAGCTACCAATTCCCAAAAGCAATCTTTCTAACATTTCCAATGTCCATTCTAGAATCCTCCAATTCCCATACATACTCTAACCCAGGCTCTTAGCATCTGGATTCTAAACCACTTACAGTAGCTTCTGACCCACTAGTTTCTTCCAACCTGGAATGCGTTGTGCGGATACCATTTCCAGATATTTGGTCCTTAGCCACTGCTTTCTACTCCAACACTGTCCCTTGCTCAAAAATCTTCAGTGCCCACTACTCATGGGATTAATATCCAGACTCCTCAACTTGTTGTTCTAGACCTTGCATTTTGTTAAAAAAAAAATTAATGTTTACTATTTATTTTTGAGACAGAGAGCACACAGAATCCGAAGCAGCCTCCAGGCCTGAGCTGTCAGAACAGAGCCCGACACAGGGCTCAAACCCATGAAACATGAGATCGTGAACTGAGCTGAAGTCAGATGCTCAACCGACTGAACCACCCAGGTGCCCCTTGACCGTGCATTTCTGATCTGATCTTAGGTGTCTGAACTTTTCTCCCCCCTTCCCATCTGTAAGCCTATACTCTAGATCCCACATGGGCCCTGCACATCCCACTCTCACACCCTCTGCCTTTGCTCACCTCATTCTCCCACCTCCATGAGCCCCCGCCGTCCCTTCTGGACCTGCCCCACTCAGCTCCTCAAGGACCCAGTGACCAGGCTGCTCAGCCACTCAGAGACCTTTCCCACCTGCTTACTGGTTCCAGCCTGCATGTCTCCTCTCCCTGCAGTTTGTCGGTTTCTGGAGCCAGCGCTTATGTGGTCTTCATTCATCTTCGTCCCCAGCATGGAGGTCAGAGCCCTGCACTTGTCAGGTTCTTAGGAAATGTTTGTCACCTCAACTTTTGCTGCATAGGCTGAGCTGGCTTCTTAACCCCCTCCAGGACTTGCAGCCTTGGCCCTATGACCCCAGTGGGGGGCTTCTCCTGCATGGATCCCCCCAAGACTGAGCAGGCTCTGGGCAGGTGCCGAGAGAACTCTTTGGACTCTCCCTCCAGATTTCCATCCCAGGTCATGTCGGGAACTATACTTATGTGACTGTGCCCTGTGTTCAGTTTGGCTCATAAGACAGGGAAGGTTCCCTCTTGAGACTTGACTTTTGCAGCCAAATTCCCCTCAATGTGTTTTCAAACCTAAGCAGATGCCAGTTTTAAGAACTAAAGCAAGGTCGTCAGGGAAACAGGGCTTCCAGGAGTAACGGAAGTGCTGAGTCTTCTCTGTGCAAATGATCTGCAGTGCCGATCAAGTCCCGGGGACTGGTGACGGTGGCCCTGCAGTCCCTGTCCCCTGACTCTTCCCAAGCTCCCCTCTGCCGCATTTCCATGTCACCCAATGCAGAGGCAGCAGAAGGACAACAGTGTGTGCTGAGGGGACATGTTTGCCCGGCTGTCAAACAGCTGTCACATCTGCCCTTGGGAATGGACCTTCTGGGAGCCCAAGCTGTCATTCCTGCTGACACCACACATGGACCAGGTTTGCTGGTGAGCTTGTGCTTTCTCTGGAGGTCTCAATGTCACCTCACCTGAAGCGTCATTATACTTCATCTCTTCTCCCAAAGATGCTGTTCCTGTCCCCAACTTGGGGGCATCTCCCCAACCTCTTCTTTGTGCAATAGGTCCCAGTTGATCAGACCAAGGTAGATCTCCAGCTCCACTTGCCCAGCCAGAGCCCTTTCTCTGCGAATCTGGGAATTGGGGGAGACTCCAGTGGCCCCCAGAACTGAGGACTTCTAACTGGGGGCTGGAGAGGCATCCGGCATGTTGGCCCAAGAAGCAGAAAAAGCCGGTCTGTAGAAAAAGACAAGCAGTTTGCAGAAAGCGAAGCAACAGAGAAGCTGAGGGAAGGGGAGAGCCATGCGGTCCCAAAGAGGGGCTGCCAGAGCCACCGCTTTAGCTTTGCGATAGCCCCCGGGGCTCTTGGACCGCGGTGCCCTTTGCTGTGACAGCAGAGTGGTCTCCTGTTACCACAGAACTAGCCCCCCCCACCCCCGCCGCGGTTAGCAGTCTCAGAGATCATCCGCGCCAATCTCTTCCACTTACTGTGGGAACTCTGAGGCCCAGAGAGGTGCAGCAAGGTGCCCTCAGCCACACAGCCAGTTTGTAGCAAAGCCAGGGCCACACCCCAGTTTTCTGACTCGGGGTCCAGTGCTCTCTGCTCCCTTTGCTCTGTGGCTCCCTGGGGCCTGTTGCACTCGCAAGGGTGACGGGGTGAGGAAGAAGGAGCAGAGCTCTTGGGGTCAACGAGATCTGGATAGCATCAGTGGTGTGGCTGCGGGTCCGTCACTTCCCCTCTCTGAGACTCACGGTCTCATCTGGGATGCCCCTCTAACAGGGGCATTGTGAGGGTTACATCAGAGTATAGGTAGAAGGTTAATTTTTTTAAGTTTTTTTTTTTTTTAATTTATTTTGAGGGAGGTGCCTGGGTGGCTCAGTCGGTTAAGCATCCGACTTTGGCTCAGGTCATGATCTCATGGTTCGTGGGTTCGAGCCCCGCGTCGGGCTGGGTTGACGGCTCAGAGCCTGGAGCCTGCTTCGGATTCTGTGTCTCCCTCTCTCTCTGCCCCTCCCCTGCTTGTGCTCTGTCTCTCTCTCTCAAAAATAAGTAAACTTAAAAAAATTTTTTTTTAATTTATTTTGAGAGATAGGGAGAGGGAGAGAGAGAATCCCAAACAGGCTCCTTGTTGTCAGCACTGAGCCAGACGCGGGGCTCGAACTCACAAACTGTGAGATCATAACCGGAGCCGAAATCAAGAGTCAGATGCTTAACTGACTGAGTCACCCAGGAGAAGTTAATTTTTCAGTAAAAACTGCAGGGACAATGACAACAGTGACGGCAGAATGGCCTTTCCTAGGTTCAAAGGCCTTCAATTCCCAGTCCCAGTTTCCTGCTACCTTGACTGACTCCGGTCACGATGAATGTGGATCTACATTTATTTAAAAAATAAACAAATGACTTACCCTGTTTTGAGAGGAGGAAGGATGTGTATATTAGGAGGCCAAACAATAGGGAAATATAAGAACGGTAAGGGGTTGGGACGGGCTCCTCCAGAGGAAAGAACAGGCAGGTCCTTGTGACACAGCCTGTCAGGCCTGTAACCTCAGCGTGTGACTCCCACAGGTAACAGGTGCGCGGCCCCAGGCCCCGACTGGAGCAGTCACCAGAGAGGCCCGTGGCTGAGACATGGGGTGGCAATTAGGTGGGCGGGGCCGGGCCCAGGAGGAGGCCAGGCCGTGTCGTCCGTTCCCACCCCTGCCGTGGGGCCCAGCTCGGCGCTGACTGCTACCGCCACAGTTGGGAGCTCAGAGCAGTCTCTCTCCGACTCACCAGGTCTGGTTATGCCCATTTCCGTGCAGGTTGGCTACCCACCTGCTTTCCTAAGCGGGCCACCCTGACTGGCCCCAGGGGCTCCTAGAGCCTCCCTGCACCCCCTCCCCCCCAGTATTTCAGAGGTGATCTGTCCTCCTACGTTTGTGATCAAGGTGACTCTTTGGTACTTCTCTCCGTGTTAAAACAAACACAACAAAGCACGTTCAATCTTCAGAATTGAGATGAAAGAACGAGCGAATGCCAGACCCTGATTCCAACAGTAGGAAACCCAGAAGGTGGAGAAGCGCGCCCTCAGCAGGCAATGGAAGGATGTTTAATGGCAGTTCTGCCCACGTGCCACTTTAATATGGATATCAGCTTCCCAAAGGGGTGGCCAAGAAGGGCTCTGTTCTGTTGTGTTTTTTATGAGTGATGAGTCTGTGGGGAGATGAGCAACTCCAGTGACAGTCTACGTGGCATGATATTTCTGAGGGGCAATCTGGTGACACATATCAGAAGCCTTAAAAGACAAGAGGAAAAAAATAGGGAAGGGTGCCAAGATTTAACTACAAGGGTATCATGGAGTCACTTATTCTATTTTTTTTTAACATTTATTTTATTCTCGGAGAGAACATGAGCAGAGTTGATGAGCAGAGGGAGAGAGAGAGAAAGAGAATCTTAAGCAGGCTCCATGCTCAGTGAGAAGCCCAATGCGGGGGCTCAGTCCCGTGACCCTGGGATCATGACCTGAGCCAAAACCAAGAGTCATACGCTACACCAACTGAGCCCAGGCGCCCTATGGAGTCAGTTATAATATGTACTTAAAAATCAGAAACAATATGGGGCGCCTGGGTGGCTCAGTCGGTTGAGCGTCCGACTTCAGCTCAGGTCACGATCTTGCAGTCTGTGAGTTCGAGCCCCGCGTCGGGCTCTGGGCTGATGGCTTGGAGCCTGGAGCCTGCTTCCGATTCTGTGTCTCCCTCTCTCTCTGCCCCTCCCCCGTTCATGCTCTGTCTCTCTCTGTCTCAAAAATAAATTTAAAAAAAAGTTAAAAAAAAATTTTAAGAAAAAAATCAGAAACAATATAAATGGATACCAACTAGTTAAAGAAATTACGGCGCACTCATAAAGTGGAATGCTCTACTGAAATTAAGAATAACATGGGGTGCCTGCATGGCTCAGTCGGTTGAGTGCCCGATTTCGGTTCAGGTCATGATCTCACACTTTGTGGGTTTGAGCCCCGCAGTGGGCTCTGTGCCGGCAGCTCGGAGCCTGGAGCCTGCTGTCTCCTTCTCTCTCTGCCCCTGCCCTGCTCGCACTCTGTCTCTTTCTCTCTTTCTCTCTCTCTCTCAAAAATAAAACATTAAAAAAAAAAAGAATAATATAGTTGGGGCACCTGGGTGGCTTAGTTAAGGATCCGATGTTGGCTCAGGTGGTGATCTCCCGTTTCATGAGTTTGAGCCCTGCATCAGGCTCTGCACCGACTGTGCAGAGCCTGCTTGGAATTCTCTCTCTTCCTCTCTCTCTGCCCCTCCCTACTTGTGCTCTCTCTCTCTCAAAAAAAATAAACTTAAAAAAAGAACAAAAGTATATTGTTGAAATATATTAATGCCATCAAGAGATATTAATGATATAATGTTAATTGAAAAACAGCAAATTATGAAATGGTATTAGAGTATAATCCCATTGCTGGTAAGAATGTGTGTGTGAGGTATGTCCGTCCACACATGTGCGTAGAGGCATGCATGAATGAAAAGACTTAGAAGGATGTACACAAGAATAAGAGCAGTGGTTTTCTCTGCATAGAAGGATTATGACAAACTTTTCTGTCATTCTTTGTGCTTACCTGTAATCTCTGTTTCTACAAGGAACTTGCATAATTTGTATAATAAAAAATAAGACTCTTTAGGATGGAAGCAAGGTCAATAGAGACCTCCTAAAATTTCTTCTGATGGAAGGCACCTTTGACCCTTCTATTTCCTAGGAGTGACCAGTGAAGACATGCCCCAGGGCCTTTGCACTTACAAACATTCCCTCCCATTTCCTCAGCTATCCACATGCCTGGCTCCCTCACCTCAAAAGTACCTTCTCAGTGACACGTTCCCTCTTATTCCATACAAACAACAATGTCCCCAACCGCAGCATTCCTTATGGTCCATACTCTTGCTTTATTTTTCTCTCCAGTATACTTAGCACCAACTTACATAGTATGTATTCTACTTGTTTGTGGTTTTTCTTCTTCTACTACAATGTGAGCTCCTCGAGAACAGAGATTTTGTTTCTGTCCCTGCTCTCTCCCAGGGCCTACAGCAGTCCCGGACACAGAAGATGGGGTCAATAAACACTTGCTAAAAGGACATGTGCAAACCAAGTTGTTTACCGTATCCCGGGCACTTCAGGCTCTGTGCCAAGAGCTTTGCCCACATGGTTTCACTTTGTTCTTACAACAACCCTATGAAGTCATTCTATTCCATGAAGTCATTCAAACTGCCATTCTCCCTGTCTTATGCTGGACGAAACAGGCTGGGAGAGAGGAGGCAGTGAAAATAATCATGGCATAAGTGGGAGAGTTGGAATTGGAATCGGAGCATTCTGATGTCAGACCCTATTTCCTCTACACTCTTGCTTCTCACTAGGTGGTTCCCCCAGCCCAGCGGCATCCGCATCATCTTGTTAGAAATCCAGAGTCTCAGGTTGTATCCCAGACCTACCGAATCAGGGTCTGCCAGCCTCCCACGTAGCTCCATGCCACTGAAGTCTGAAAAGCGGTGTTCCAATCTATGCTATCAGGTGTATGGAAAATAGGGGGCCTCAGTCTGACCAAGGGGGTGCCTACGGTCTGGGTGAGTTTGGCCTTGGGTTTTGTATTCCTGTGGGCTGTTTTTCCTGCCCACTACGCCCCAACCCAGGAGCTCTTCAGTATCCACTGTCGCAGTCCTGGAGAGATACCGAAAAGGGTCTGGTACAGATAGCAAAGCCTGGAGAGATACCAAAAGGGTCTGGTGCAGATAGCAAAGCCTTTGGCTTCTCTCTACAGTCACCCCGTGGGCCTCTGGGGGAGAGACAGAGTTTCATGTGGATTAGTGAACGCTCAGTATCGCCTCTGCTCAGGAGCCAGGCCCGTTGGGCACAGTGTTTCTTCTCTTTCTTGGAGGAAACCTCCCAGTTCACTTTGGAAAAACCAGACCCGTGTCTCTTGAACACACGTGACAGAACCCACCGACATCAGAGATGTAAGGCTGAGCCAAGACTAGAAGCTATTCAGACTTGACTCTTAGTCCAGGCAGGTTGTTAAAATAAAACAAAAGCTACTTTCAATTAAATTATTAATGTCTGGGAGCCCACCCTGGCGCTCATTTTTTTGTCACTAGGAGCCACGTTCAGACTTGACATTCACTGAACAGGAGGCCTGAAATAAAACCAGAAATCTCACTCCTAGCCTTGCCCAAGCAGTTAAAAAACAAGTGTATGCAAACCCATCTGCAAAAGCCAACTCTTGAAAATGTACCAGCAGAGGGCGCTAGAGCCCCATCAGTCCCTGCCCGCTGACATTCCCCAAAGGAAAGTCTGCAAAGCCGCAGAAAAAGAAATCACACCGGATGGGTGGGGAGAGAGGGTATCTAGACCCTGGGTCCCACCCTGGCTTCATCTTTGTAATTTTGTGGGATCGCAAGACGACGGATACTTGTGATTTGTGCCTACAGGAAAGCCAGTGGTAACCCATGTAAAGGAATCAGTTTCAAAAGGCCTCCCCCAAATCCAGTGTTTGGAACACACAAGAAGTGACCTTCACTCATTCCTTCACCTGCTTACCCAGCATTTGTTGAGCACCTACTATGATCCAGGCACAGGGCTAGACCGCTGCATTTTGCCATAAAGTGGTGCTGTCACAATAGATTCCGAGGCTAGCCCTCAAAACCTTTGAAGTCTTTAGTGTAGAGAGAATAGAATTAGACTATTTTCCGTTCTGGGGTAGAGAAAAGGAATAGAGGAAGGACAATGTGGAAGAGAAGAGAAAGTGTGGGAATAGAAGAAGGAGAGAAGAGTAGGAAGGAACCAGAGGACCCTGGGGAAGAGGAAGGGAAGTTGGGTTTCACTCCCTGCCTGGTGTATATCAAATATTAAACCTTAAAAAGTTTGTCTTCAGGACCCTCTCGTTTTCTTTTCTAGACCCTGACTCAGGTGTAGACCCTCATCTCCCCAGAGCCTCACGGCTGTGTGGGGCCCGCCCAGAACTCCTTCCTACAGCCCCGCCCAGCCCAGCCTGCCCACAGTGGCTGCCGGGCTGCAGAGTTTCTATTCTCCACTCCCGTCCACCCTTCCTCGCCTACACCTGCCCTTCTCAGCTGGGTGTCGGGAGGACAGCAGTCCATTACGTTAACACACCCTGTGTGACACACTCGTCCCAGGGACGAGCGCATCTTGTAAAGAGCACCCCAATTCATCTTTCACTGATAAATTCCCAGACAGTGGTCTGGAGGGTCATGACAATTCTAGGCTGTTTGTGTTGGGGCTTTTATTTTGGGAGCCAGGCCTAGAGGTGGGGGAGGGGGTATCCCACACAATGTCTGAGAGGATCTGGCAGGAGGGGCCTCTGGGGGGGAGGGGCTGGTAGGGAAAGGTCATTGGCAAGTCAAGGATTCGCAGATCAGGGATAAATCTCTCTGAGCAGTTTGAGTGTGCGTGACAGTGACTTCACATGTGTGATTCTGTGTGTTGGGACGAGGCCAGAGGGAGAAAGTCAGCTCAGGGGGAAAGATCAGCCACAGGGCTGGATGCGGGAGAACCACGGAGGCGAGAAAGGACCTCGGGGCCTTGCCACGGCAGCTGCAGGCTCGGCTATCCCCAGGGCCACCAGCGGGAGGTGCCCCTCGCCCCGGCTCTCCAGCATCCTGCGCGGCGGAACACGGGGCTGCCCATTGCCCACCGCGCACGCGCAGCTCCCTGCTGGCGGGAGAGCAGGTCCTGTTTCAGCTGCGCGGGGAGCTCAGGCCCAGGGCTGCCGCTTGCCGAGAGAGCCTGCAGGTGGGAGGTAAGCAGGACTAAAGGGGCCCGGGACGAAGCCTGTGACAAGGCCATTGCACAGCCCGCGGAGCGGGCTGGACCGCGGCACTTCACGCTGAAGTTGTCCTTTATGGTGAACCTTGGGCACATTGCTTCCCCACCCCAGCTGCCTCCGAGGCCTGCCAGAGGGTTCCGATTGAGAAGCCCACCTGCTTGTTGTTTTTCTGAAAGGGCCTCCTCTGCTTGTGCAGGAAGCGGGGTGAGGAGGGAGAAAGCCAGTTTGCTCACCAGGCCTTGGTAGGATAACAGGACCGTCTGGGCACCTGCCCCCGCGGAATGTAAAGCCGGGATTGCCCCGCCTCGTTCATTGTGCCTTTGCTGATGCCGCTCCCACCAGAGCGAAGGTACCCCAGTTCTACCCCTCAGAGTCCCAGCCATCAGTGGGGACAGAAGTCAAAGTAGCAGTTTACCTTCAGGATGGGGGGATGACAGGGAAGAGGCGCGGGGGAGGGTCCTCGAGTGCTGGTAGTATTATGCTTACTGATCTGGGTGCTGTGCTATGCGTGTGCTATGCGTAAAAAAAAAAAAAAAAGTACTCATCAAGCTGCAAATGAAAGATGGTGCAGTTGCTTTGGAAAATAGTTTGTCAGTTCCTCAAAACTTAACATGGATTTACTGTATGCCATTAATTCTACTCCCAAGTGTATACCCCAAAGAACTGAAAACATGCCCAGACAAAAACGTGTGCGCGAATAGCAGCATTATTCATAATGGCTAAAAGATGGAAACAACGCAAATGTCCATCAGCTGGTAACGAATGGATAAACAAAAACGTGGTCTGTCTATACAATGCAACATTATTCAGCCGTAAAAAGGGATCAAATACTGACACACGCTACAACATTGGTGAGCCTTGAAGACATTATGCCAAGTGAAAGAAGACAGCCACAAAAGACTACGCTTTGTATGATTTCATTTACATGAAAAGTCCAGAATAGTTAAATCTACAGAACTAGAAAATAGATTGGTGATTGCCAGGGGCTGAGGGAGGGGAAGCGGATATGGGACTTCTTTGGAGAAGTGATGAAAATGTCCTGGAATTAGATAGTGGCAGTGGTTGTCCAACTCTGTGAATATGCTATAAACTAACCAATTGTACACTTGAAAAGGGTGAGTTTTACAATGTGAATTACATCACAAAAAACTGATCAAGCTGTACACTTGGGATTTGTATCCTTTGCCCTGTGTGTGTTATGCCTTAATACTAACTTTACCTTGAAAGTGAAGGTGCCACACTAGTCTGTTGTTCTGGCTCCTGATTCAAAAGAAAATCCCAGGGGCACCTGGGTGGCTCAGTCAGTGAAGCATCATATTCTTGATCTCGGCTCAGGTCTTGATCTCGGCTCAGGTCTTGATCTCAGGGTTGTGAGTTCAAGCCCTGTGCTGGGCTTCACTCTGGACGTGAAGCCTACTTATATATAAAAAAAATCCCAGCCACTAGCCAAAATGCTGCCTCCTCTGTGGTGGCCTCCTTGCCTCCCTCCTCTGAGTTCCTTCGGCATTTAATGCCAACACCCCGCTTACTACTTGTTATTTTTGGAGCCTGGCCAGAGTGTGGCGCATGGACCAGCATCACTCGGGAACTAGTTAGATCTGCAGCATCTAGGCCCCCCAGGCCTACTCTGCATTTTAATGAGGTACCCAGGTAATCTGTATGCACATTCAAATTTGAGAAGCACGGCTTCCCCCACCACACTCCTGATGCCAACAAAAGAGATTTTAAGCGCCTCAAGACTGTCTTTGTCTCCACCGACTCTCTGATGGTAAATACTTGTTGATTCAGAGGTCACACATGTTGTCCCCTAAGAATGCTCAGTGGCATCAGAATACAGCCAGTGCCTACTCTGACTTTGAGACCAGAACAGACTAAAATTTGGGGTTACTTTGGTCAGAGAGGAGAATAGGTAAACTCCTGACATTCAGGGTGAGATCTCCAAATACCATTTCCCACTGAAAGCAATGAGGGCTCCTTGGACAAATGGCCGATTCTGGATCTGGGCAGAAAATGTACAAGAGGAGGTTTGTACAAAATTTAAGAGACTTCTCAGCTCCTGTCTAAAGGATTCAGGAGCCAAATAGAAGGGACTCCCACTGGCCAACAAAGGGCCACGTGAGCATCAGTATCAATACTGACTACAAGGAATTGAAACACATCAAATGTATTAAAACCTTATGAATTAATAGTAATACTCAAAAAAGCAAAACAGAACTTTGTTCACTGTTGCAGGATGCTAGGAAAGCAACTCATTGTTTTGAAAATGGTAAATAAAGGGGGGAAATCAAGCAATTATCCTGGGTGTCAAATAATAGGTAATTGTATCTGTCATCCCTCCTTCACCGATAAGCTGGAATACTTCTATGAAGGAGAAATGCTGGAATTAGATAATCGCTATTTTAAAATGTTTAATGAACCAAAAGATTCAAGCACTGCTCCTCTGTAGCATCCAATATCACGGAAAGAGACGACCAGACATCATGTGCCTCCTGTTGGAAGAATAGAGCATCACTAACACCAAACCTGAATCTCATTAAGTGCTAGATCGTGCCAATTTACAGGGAAAATAGGGGCACAGAGCATGTTAAATTACACCATAAGGAGAGCATCAGCAAAGTAGATTGTGGACAAATCTCCTGGATAAACAACACTGTGTCTTCAGCAAACTTCAAGGAAGAAAAAAAAAAAGACAATAGATTAAAATAGCCTTAAAAGTTTTAGCAACCAATTTCAACATGTGAACCTCATTTGGACCTTGATTCAAACTATTTTTAATTTTTTTATTATTGAATTATAGTTAATATCCAGTGTTATTTTAGCCTCAGGTGTACAACATAATGACTCGAGAATTCTATTTATTACTCTGTGCTCACCACGGTAAGTGTGGTCACCATCTGTCACCACACATCGTTATTACAATATTATTAACTATATTCCCCTTCTGCACTTCTCATTTCTGTGACTTATTTATTTTATAACTGGAAGTTTATAACCTCTTAATCCTCTTTCCCTATTTTGCCCACCCTTCTCCCCCCCTGGCAACTACCAGTTTGTTCTGTATGTTTCAAGACTCTGTTTCTGGTGTTTTGTTTGTTTTGATTTTTAGATCCTGCATGTAAGTGTAATCATATGGTATTTGTCTTCCCTGTCTGACTTATTCCACTTAGCATACTACCCTCTAGGTCCGTCCAGGTTGTTACAAATGGCAAGATGTCACTCTTTTTTATGGCTGAGTGATACTCAAACTATTTTTTTAAATCTGTTTATGGTCATTTTGAGACATCGGGAAATTTGAACAGTAGGGATTACTGTTAATTTGTTTTGATGTCTGATAGAATTGTGGTTATGTTACAAAAAGAATTCTTGTTGAATGATTTACTAAAACTTTTACAGATGAAACGGTCTCGCATCTGGGATTTGCTTCAAAGTAATGGAAGATGGACTACATTGATGCGGGTAGGGTATGGGACCAGTTTGGCCATTGTTGTCCTGGGGGGCTGGCGATCAGGTGTGTGACAGTTCATGATGCTGTTCTGTCTACTTTTGTGTATGTTCAAAAGTCTCTAAAATTTAAAAAGCTAAAACAGGGGCGCCTGGGTGACTCAGCTGGCTAAGTGTCCAATTTCAGCTCAGGTCATGATCTCACAGTCCGTGAGTTCAAGCCCTGCGTCGGGCTCTGGGCTGACAGCTCAGAGCCTGGAGCCTGCTTCCGCTTCTGTGTCTCCCTCTCTCTGCCCTTTCCCTGATCATGCTGGCTTTCTTTCTCTCAAAAAAATAATAAACATTAAAAAAAATTTTTTTAAATAAAACACAAACAAAAGATATATAACAAAGTGTTGAAAACTTAGTATAAGCAAAACAAAACAGACTTTAGGTCAAGGATCCAAAACTGTGTAAGAATAAGACGATCTTTCTTGTCTCATTCTCAGCCTACTTTCCCGTAGTTAGAGTTTTTATAACGTCATCACTTCCTTCAGAGGATGCCGCAGAAACCTAAAATGTATCGAAATCGGGGAGAAAGAATTGGATACAGAAATAATTGCAGAAGATTTGGGGTCAGGAATGAGCAGAGCTGAGTTCACACCAGAAGCCCACTGACCGAAGGCTCGAGCCAGGCTGCAGACATGTTGAGCACGAGCTGGCGAGGGAAACAGGATGTCCGGTTAGCATCCTTCTCCCTAACAGGATCGAGTGTTAGAAGCCTGGGTCTCCCCAGTGGCTGCACATTCCAGTCACCTGCGGAGCTCTGGAAACCTGCCCCCCCCACCCCCACCCCCGTTAAAGGGGCTCTCAGCAGGAGGCTGTGCTCCCTAGGTGACTCCCAGGTGCAGCCGGAGTTGAGGCTCTCGGTGTCCCAGGCACGCTTGGGACTTTAGATCTTCCGCACATGCTTAGCCACAGCTGGGAAATGGTGGCAGCCACTCACTGCCGGCTAAATGACGAAGCAAGGTGATGAGTGAAACGCTGGGCGTCAACTTCATTCTGTTTGCTGTGAGTCACTTGAGGTCATTAGGAGCCACTGTCCGACCTGAGTCACTTCTCCCCTGGGGTCTCTGGGCTGTGGCTGAGATCCGAGTGGGCCAGAGCTTGGCTCCTCGGGTGGCGCAGGTTCCAGCAGCTTGTCACGTCCCAAGGGCAAACAGCTGCTGTGCCGCGGATCCCTGGCAGGGGGGGTGGGGGAGGGCAGTTTCTAAGCAATCGGGACACACTGTGTGATTCCAGTTTCCTAGGTGCCCTTCCCGGGCATTAGCTGGGGCTCTGAGCAAGGCCCCCGCTGCAAGCTCCTTGCCCGGTGGTGGTGGGATGGACAGAGCCTTCCCCAGCTCAGTGCCACTTGCCCTCGACTGCCGCTTTCAGGCCCATGTAGCCCAGAGGCAAGGCTCCTACCCCACCCAGGATCTGTGACTAAGTTGACCTTCTACCCTACTCTCCTGCTCCAGGCGTGACCCCTTTGCCTCAGCCCCACCCGAGGTTACCAGCCCAGCATTGCTCATGCCCCACCCCCCAGCCTGGGGTCCTTCTCTCTTGACCTCTCAAGAAGTTTCCTTCTGCGGCAGACCTACTGGGTGCCACCTAGTCTCCTCGGGACCTTCCCCCCTCTGACCGTGGCCCCAGAGGTCCCCGTGTCACCTGCTACCAGGCGACAATAAGGCACGGATTTGTAAGCAATCGAACGAGCGATAAGAAGTTTAAGACCCTCCAAGAACTTCAAGTAAGCCATCTTTGGTGAGGCAGGGTCCATAGGAGGCCAGGGGAGGGCAAAGTGATTTGTGAGGACTATGCAATTAGAACGGCTTCCTGGAGGAGGCTGGACTTGAACCAGCTAAGGGGGACAGGCTGGATATTAGAACTGTGCTGAGAACTGGTGGGACTGGGCAGCCGGTACACGGTGACGGGAGAAAAGTCAGCAGCAAAGGGGCTCTGAGAACGCTTGTGGGCAGGCAAGAATGATACCCACAACGTATACCCAGCAGAGCATGGAAGTGATGGCTGAGCCGGCCATGACCCTCTAGTGGCTGGATTGGTGGTGGGGGGCGGGGGTGCAGTCTGGGGTCTCCTGGGACAAGACCGGGGTAATGAGGGGCGGGTGGCATTTGTGTTGGGGGTGGGGGCTCAGGGCAGCGGCCGCTCACCAACCAGGATGGAAGGGGCTGGGTGTGAGTAGTGTTCACTGACTGAACTGAAGCTCTCCCCAGCCTGTGTGTGGGGCAGTAGCCACGAGATGTGAGCTCAGCGCTCAGACACTGTGATGGGGTGCCTTAGCCACAGAGGACACGGTTGTGAGTCAGCAGCACCAGCTGTCCCTCCTTCTTGGAAAGGATTATGTCCCAGGGTAGCACAGAGGGCCCAGAGGGCAGCCACTGCTTTCGGGAGGCTGAGACGTCTCTTGCCTGGCCCAGCCATCACCCGAGCACAGCCCAGGCCCCACCCCAGAGAAGCCGGGAGCCTCACAGCCCGACTCTGACTCAGAGGCTTGCAGTCCCCTTGGAGTCAGACTCCAGTCTTGGTTGGTCTTGTGAAGTCGTGAAAACTTCAAGGACAATGAGGAGGTCTGATGGCTTGTCACACCTCACTGCAGAGCAGAAAAATTGTCCCTGGAACGTGATGGTGGCTGTTAACAACCCCTGTGATTGGGTGTGGCCCTCCTCTTTATAGAGGCACGAACATTCAGAGGCAGCGGTGGGGATCTGACAGGGGTCTCAGAGCCAAGACTTGGACAGGCCGGGAATGCTAAGGTCGGGGACGGGGAGGAGAAGAATCTCCACCCTGTGACTCTGTGCAGGGTGAGACGACAGCTGAAAGCCCAGCAACAGCCACGCAGCGCGAGTGCCCGGAGGCTGGTGTGATGTCAGCAGGGAGGGAACGCACCGAGTGGACGTGGAGACCCACACAGACGCCTGTCAGTGGGGAGGCTGGGGGGGCCACGCTGGGGACACGGGCAGGCCCCGTGGCAGGCCAAGGCCACGCCACTGCTGAGACAGCCACCACCAGACATGGATCGCTGCCTTCATGGTGGTCCCTGGGCCGAGTGCCATAACTGTAAATACGTTCTCTCCTGTCTGTGTACCTTTCCCCTGGCAGGTCGGAGCCCCCAGGTGGCCGGACCAGGAGAGCAAGGTTGGTGGGGGAGAAAGTGCCTGGTGCCTTCAGCTTCCAGGGGGCCTGATGGGTCCTGCCTCCCCCGTCCCGGGGTCCACACAGGGTGATTAGCCCCAGAGAGGATGGGTCCTGGGAGTTGGGGGCAGCAGAAACAGACAAGCACAGCATCAGATGTGCACTATCCACAAGAAGCAATCTTGTTGATGGAAACAGTGGCCTGAGCACGTCTTGTCTTTAAACTTAGAAAATACCCAGATTATAACCTCACCTATGGATGAACGAAAGAGCAAACGACTTTGTGTGAGTATATTCTTCTATTCCACATGGGGCCACATTCAAAGCAAACATTTACAAGTGCAGCACTGGGGGGTGGAGGGGGGCTGGTGGGTGGCTGGGGAGGTCCGCTCTACACAGACATTTAAAAATGACTCAAACCTCACCCTCCAGGGAGTTTGCTTTTCCAATGGTGCGGTTTTTACTTCATGCAGACGGAGAGGGTGGTGATGTATGGAGACTTGTCAGAGGTCCGTCAGGCCCTACCAGATGTGGTGACATCTGGTTGTTGCTGGGGGAGGGAGGCCTGATGGTAATGCCAGAATGGTCTGTGGGTGGCTCCTGAGGGCCCAGGAACACCCCGAAATTGTGTAGAAAACGTCATGTGTGTGTACATGTAATTTTTCTGGAGCAAGGTCAGATCTTTCATGGGATCCTCAGATGAAAACAAGGACTGCTCTAGAACCATACTTCCGCAGCACTTTCCTGATGCCCCTGAGGCCTGATAGGATGCTCTGAAAGATCACTTTCTATCCCACCCTTTCAAGTCAGGCATTTAATCCCACCTGCTAGCCTCCTGCTGTCCTCACTCTTGGCTGCAGTGAACACTCCAGACCCAGGTGCTCCCTCCCTGCCACCCGGAGCCAGAATCACACCCTAACTTGAATGTTGAAAAGTCATCTCATCTGAACACATCTAAGCTGAAACTCTCGATTCATGTTGCACCCCCCCCCCCACACTTAAAAGCTCCATTCTTCCCCAGTCTTCCCTATCACAGTTAGTGATATTCTTCTTTTTTATAAAGAGGGAGAACTTTTGGGGTGTCTGGGTGGATCAGTCGGTTGAGCGACTCTTGATTTCAGCTCAGGTCATGATCTTGCAGTTCCTGGGATCAAGCACCATGTTCGGCTCCTGCCCTGACATCGTGGAGCGTGGAGCCTGCTTGGGATATTCTCTCTCTCTCTCTCCCTCTCTCTCTCTCTCTCTCTCTCTCTCTCTCTCTCTCTCCCCCCCCCCCCCAGCCCCTCCCCTGCTGGAGCTGTCTCTTTCAAAATAAACATTTAAAATAAAAGACGGAGGGGCGCCTGGGTGGTTCAGTCAGTTAAGCATCGACTTTGGCTCAGGTCATGATCTCACAATCTGTGAGTTCCAGCCCAGCGTCGGGCTCTGTGCTGACAGCTTGGAGCCTGGAGCCTGCTTCAGATTCTGTGTCTCCCCCTCGCTGACCCTCCCCCATTCATGCTCTGTCTCTCTCTGTCTCAAAACTAAACCTTAAAAAATTTTTTTAAATAAAAGAGGGAGAACTGTTAAACTCTGGGTTCAAATCCCAGTTTTTCTACTTGCTGTGTGACTTTATGCATATTGATTAAACTTTCTGTGCCTCAATTTCCTCTTCTATAAAATGGGGATAATAATACATAGTTCATAGGAGTGTTGTGAGATTTAAATGGCTTTCAAAGATGTCAAGGGTTTAGAGGAGTGTCTGCTTAACAATGAATATTAGCAATTGTCATTCTTCTAGTTGCTCCAAAGTCCTAAGAATAAGCCTTTCTTCCTTTCCCTTCCACATCGCGTCCCAATCCATCAGAGATTCCCATCCATTCCGCCTTCAAATCCATATCGGAAATGTGGTCCTTCTCCATCACTGCTGGCCTTGTCCAAGCCACAGCGCCCTCCCACCGCCCTCCCACAGGGCCGCCCTGCTTCTGTTATTCCCATTCAACCCACCTGCGCCCCCCACATGGCAGCCAGAAGGATCTTTTACAAATGTAAATCAGATCATAGCCCACCTTTGCGGACTCAGAACATACATCACACCCCTTATTACAGCGGACAGGACCCTGCCCGCTCTGGCCCTCGCCCACCTCTCACGCCTGGCCTCCTACCACTTCCCTTCCTCCCTTGGCTCCCCTCTGCCTAGAACAATTCCAGAGTAGAGGAGGGGCAATCAGGGGCTGTTCGCTCAGGGTGAGGGGAATTCCTCTGAGGACGTGGCATGTGGGCACACTTGAATAAGTGTTGGAGAGAGCCATACAAACGCCTGGTGTGGGGGAGCACGCATGCATGCATGCATACGTTTCTTTGCAGGGACCTGATTGTCTACAAATGGTGCTGGGTGCAGCCCCTACACCCCCGCGGGGAGGCAAGCACAGTCCTACGGTAGCCTCAGGCCTGGGGATGGACGGGTGCGCTGGAGGGGCTCTGCCCTGGCTGCCGACGACCACCTTCCTCCTCCCACATCAGCCAGACGCAGCGTGAGGAGCCTGTGGGCCCGAGGACAAGCCCGGTGGATTCAGGTGTTTTTTAGCGCCTGGCTTGAAGCATCACCCTCAAGGCAACGAGGCACAACACCTTCCAGTTCCCCAAGCCCCCCTTCCCCTCTCTGCGCCCTTCTCTGCTCCCACAGCTAAGCGGAAAATACCCCTTCGCTTTTCGGAGGCCAAGAGAGAAGGCACCGAGACCCATAGCGAGCCGCCCTGCCCCGGGGGAGGGTGCAGTGCCCTGGGCGGCTTCCGTCCAGGTGACAGGGACTGAAGTGTAAAGGGAAGGGGCAGTTCAGTGAATAAATGCATGTTCGTCAGTCATGTTCAGCCCGGGACTCCAAGACACCGACCGGTGATAGTCTGGATTCTACCACCGGCTGTAAAAGTCCAGTGGCCCAGAATATGCACACTTGGGGAAATTTAAAGCGCCATTGAAATAGTAGAAGTTACCGTCTTCGTCTGCACTGTTGGCATTACTACCATTCCGGTTTCTTCTTTTGCTAAAAGTGGATTCGTTCCTGGCACAGAATGATAGCAACATTATACCGAGCGTTGCTCGGCGCCAGGCATTGTTCTTAATTGTCTGGGTGTTCAGCCCGCCGTGGGAGGGAGCCGCGATCGCGGGGGCGTGCAGTTCCCGCAGCGCCCACTGGGAGGCGCAGGCACCGCACTTTGTCTGGAGCCGGGTGCCCGCGCACCCGACCGACCACGGGATCCCCATCTGCGACCCTGGACCCCGGTGCCCAGTCCGGACCCGGGCAGGCCTCTGAGGCCTCACCAGGCCTCGGGCTCTGACAAAGGCCTTCCCTTTGGAAGAAACTCCTGGGGGATTCCCATCTCACAGAGCAGGTTTCAAGGCCACGGGCTTGGCCACACACACCTGGAATGGGGGTGGGGGGGCAGTGAGAATGTAGGGGGTGGAGGGAGGGAAATGGGGGTGGGGAGCAGTGGCGCCACACACCTTGTCAGGTAAGGTCCTGGTCTGCCGGCCCCTTCCCCCCCCTTCCCCCCCTTTCCCCCAGGTGTCCTTGCTTGGCATTTTCTCCAGAGTTCCCAGAGTCCTGTGGGAAATGGCCCTCTTCCGTCCTGACCCTTCCTCCACATCTGGGCAATGAACCATCTGCCCGGTTTGAACTTGATTTTCAGCTTGTGACAAGAGAAACCGCTGAAGCTGAGGCACTGGAGCTTCCTGTGAACACCAGCCAGCAAGCAAGTGGACCTGGAACAAGTAAGTACCTGGGGATTTACGGACTCCTCCAGCGTAAACCCCTTGGGGCACTAACCACCTTCTGCTTCTTTGGTACATCCTCCCAACACCTAGGATGCTTCGGTACCCGCAGGGGGCTGGTGAACGCTCTTTGTCTGACAGTGTAATAGGTAGCTGGAGAGCACATCAGGACAACTGGGCCGGGGGCTAGTTGTGTCAAATGCAGATACATTCTTAAAGGTTCTAATTCAGGAAGATGAGGATGGGACCCAGGAGTCTGCATGTTTAACAAGCCACCTTTCCCGCACAGGGATTCTGAGGCACTAGAATGTGACGAGAATATGACCGCACTTGGACAAATATCACCAAAGCTTTTAGGAACCACTGTACCACGAGAAGCTTGGAGTCGGCAGTCCCACCTTCCTTTCTGAGCCTGGCCTCCGGCTTAATGTGGCTTCCCCTCCTCCTCTGCCCCTCAGTTTTCCCAGGCCTCCTTTTGTTTGTTTGTGTTTCTGACCTCCCTGGAATGTTGAACCTGATTTCTTCAGAAGGTAAGCTCTTCATTCGCATCAACCTGAACTCTTAGGACGCTTCAAAACCCTTGTGCAGCGTGAGATGAACTCCATGATAAATGAAGTTTTCCTTTTGTACCCAGTCTTCTAGAACCTGCATTCTGCAACCACTTCATTTTCTTTTCTTCTTTTTTAATTTTCTTAGCGTTTATTTATTTTTGAGAGAGAGAGAGAGAGAGAGAGAGAGAGCATGTGCGCAAGTGAGAGAGGGGCAGAGAGAGAGAGGGAAACACAGAATCCAAAGCAGGCTCCAGGGTCTGAGCTGTCAGCACCGAGCCCAACGTGGGACTCGAACCCACAAACTGTGAGATCATGACCTGAGCCAAAGTCGGACGCTTGGGGCGCCTAGGTGGCTCAGTCGGTTAAGCATCCGACTTCGACTCAGGTCACGATCTCGCGGTCCGTGAGTTCGAACCCCACGTCGGGCTCTGTGCTGACAGCTCGGAGCCTGGAGCCTGTTTCGGATTCTGTGTCTCCCTCTCTCTCTGACTCTCCCCCATTCATGCTCTGTCTCTCTCTGTCTAAAAAATAAATAAACGTTAAAAAAAATTATCATTCAAAGTCGGACGCTTACTTGACCAAGCCACCCAGGCACCCCCATTTTCTTTTCTTAAGTGGAGGAGTTTTGATCTGAGCCTAAACCACCCCCACTCCTCCCCCCCCGCAATTCTCTGAGCTTCCTGACCTGCAGATATCAGGGCTGTCAATCACAATGACTAATTTCTAGACTCTTCGTGGAATTAGGGGGGCAGATTTATGTATGTATGTTTGTATGTATTTGAAATAAATTAGGAAATGCTCACATTTCTTTATCTACTGGAAGAATGTGACATAAGTGCACTTCTTTGGGGTTTCTTTTTCCTCAGCTCAGCCTTCCATCATAAAAATAGAAGGTTGGGCGACAAATAAATCATACTGAAAGTCTTCGTTTGGGCATTTCATATTGTATTGTTAAGAGGCATATTTTATAATTGCTCTGATAATACCAGGGATGATGTTTGTGACAGTGAGTCAACAGCACCTTCCCTGCTGTCCTCTAATAACCCTGTGGGATGGATACACGGCACCACAAGGGGATCATCACAGAACATTAATAAGGTGGGAGGCTGAGTGCTGGCGCCGGGAGCCTTCAGAGACAGAAAGCAGGAGCTAGGCCAGACAGGCCCATTGTGTCTGTGCTTTGAGAGAGAAGTGAGAAGTGGAAAATAGTCTCTTACCTTCCCAGCAAATATAGGGCCTGCCTTGCTCAGAATTTCCTCTGACTTTGGGAGACCCTGGCTGCCTGATTACACAGAGTCAGGGCAAGGCCAAAACTGTCCATGAGAGTTCAGGAAAGTGAATGTCCTCTCAACACTCAGAGTACTGATGGGGTCTGCATGGGATGAGAGAATTTGGGGGAGGGTCGTAACGGAGCTCCCCAAGCATCTGGAACCCTCTAGAAGACTGGGCAGGTCCATTGCAGTCACTTTCCAGGAGTTATACCTTGAAGTTAAATTTGGCAATGTTTTTGCCAATGTTTAATGAGGCTTCGGGAGAGAGTGCATTTCCTTCTTCATTGGCAGGATGCTGAACTTGCTGGAACCATCTCTGCTACGGCCACAGAGACAGTGGTTCATTTTTATTTGCTACTCACAGAGAGCTTGCTCTGGGACAGCCCAGAGAGGTCTGGGGACCCTCTCCCCCCCCCCCCCACCCCGTGGCGGACCACACAAAGGGAAGTGCACACCCAGATCTTCCAGGCAGCCGCTGGGTTCCAGGACAGGGACTCTTAAGGATTTATTTTGACCACCCAAGTGCCAGGTGTCCCATTTCCACTTCTTTAAATTTCCCAGAATCCTTGAGAGGTGTCTGTGTGATTGCCCGCTTACAGATGAGGAACTGGAGGCTGCGGGAGGCCAGTGACTTGGCCCCAAGTCACAATCCCCTGCTGAATATGGTGCCACCCACCTGGGCAGCCTGGGTGCCTATGACATTGAGAGCTTCAGTAAGTATACATGTAGTGAGGGACAGAAGGCAGGTTTGGGGAACAAGCCCGTTGTGATTCATGATCCAAATTCTTTCCACCGTAGTTGAAAAGCCACGATGGAGATTTCAGCTTTTTTACTAGAGACCCAAGAAATCTGTGTCCCTACCTCCTCTGCTTTCATTCTGGAGCTGCGTAAGCCAATGATCATGTCATGCCCTAAACTAAAGAATAAACTCCATAGTTACAAACACACATTCCAGAGGACAAGCCCGGCTGGTGGGGGCGCAAGTATCCACAGGACAGCTGCACGAAGCCTTGGGATTTATGTCTCAAGTCATCTTCGGGGCTTCCCAGAATGGCATTTTAGAGAAAGAGAGAACCAAAGCATTCCCACTCTGCTTTGTTACTTGTCATAACACCAAGCAGATGACCAAGGGGACAATTCTGGGCCACACTTGAAAGGCCGGGAGGAAAGCACCCGAGTAGTGTTGGCACAATTCAAAGCAGCCTGTCTCGGGCAAGACATTTTGCTTCTGAAACATCTGAAACCATCTTGGCCCTCAAGTGTGGCACAGTTGATCTAAACGTTTTAGAAACCATTGTAGTGCGAGACAGGGAGTGGTGGTCTTTAAGGAGGATGTCTTCATTTTGGACATTTTGGACATTTTGGAAATAAGGTGGGCGGAAAGCAGAGGTCTTGCCCAAATGGTTTTCCAGACAAAAACTTTTAAAAAGGTCCCAGAAAAATACATGATGAGACTGACAATAACATAGAAGAAGGCCATCCTAAATTATAATTAAAACTATAACAGATACTCCTCTACTTTGTTTGAGACCCGGTTTAGGTCCCACCTTCTCCAGGCAGGCTCTTGTAGCGACGCTAGCATCGAAGCTCTCTCCTGTCTTTGACCTCATCTAAAGTTTTTATAATGTGTAGAATATTCCACAGTGTTCAAAACAATCCATTCTTATATTTGCTTAAACTTCGTTCTCCAGCACCCAGTGTGGGGTCAGGGGCTACATCTTCTGTGAAAATGATAATGCTAGTAAGCACTGCCTTTAGATCCAGGCAAGAGATCCCTTTCAAGGGATAAGCTCATACCCTCCCTTCTAGAACATTTTCCAGTACCCAGGACCTCTTCCTGGCGTCCCAGGTGTATCTTCCCTGGGTGGACCATGTTGCCAGTCCATGGAATGGCCAGGGGCAGCCACTCGCAGAGTCTGCTGCGATGCAGAACTGGGTGTCCACACACCTGTACGAGAGAGGTTTCATGGCCCCAGAGCCTTTCTTCTCCCCTGGGAAGAAAAGAGGGCTGGGCTGCAGACCGGGCACCAGGGACCGCCTCCCGGTGCCACCACATTCTAGTATGGAGTTTCAAAGAGGCCAAGAATTCTACATTTGAACTGGACTTTCCAGCCTCTGTTGCTCTGAGAGAGGCAATGAGATCAATGGGCAGCAGTTGCCTGGGGCTTGGCTTGGAGTGGGAGGGGCGGGAGAGGTCTCCCAGCAGGAGGAATGCGGGCTGCCATTAGATCTTCCTCCAGGTCCCACACATGTTGGAGGCAGCTTGGGTATGTCCCGGCTGGCTCAGCCCCTGAATGCTGTGTTTAACCCTCATCTTGCTATGGCTAAAACCCATCTGGAGCCAAGAAACGTGTCTCCAAAGAAATGAAATGCCTAGCTTAAAAGGAAAACCATGGGGAAGTTCTGAATAAGTAACTTAAGAAAAACAAAGTGGAAATTACAGGTCCCTGTGATGAATTCAAAGATTGTTCCAAGGTGGAGAGTAATGTTAAATGAGGGAGTTTAAAGCAAAGAAGGGGGCGGGGGGGTGGCAGGTAGGAGAGAAAGGCAACTGACACTGAACTGAGAACGTACCAAGGCTCCGTCTCAAACAAATGTGCGTTATGTGTAGTAAGTGTTCTGTATGCTGCTATAGTGATTTAAAATGCACACAACTTCATCCTTTTAGGCACCACCCATTAAAATGTGGGCAGGTACACACAGTTAGCCTGGACTGTCACTCTCTTCTACACACTTAAAAGATTTACTAAGAAAACTCAGAGAACAAACAAGAGTACAAGGGGAATGTTAGGTTTAATTAAGCAATCAGCTCTTTAAAGGACTTCAGCACAATAATTGTTGGTATGTGAATGTGCCATGAATTATAAATGAGTCATCTGTTCTTTGAAGAAGACAGAACAGGATCTCTTCTTGGAAGGACTTGGGGAGCACTCTGAGTTGTTGAAAGGTAGCAAATTGCATTTCGTGCTCATCAGGCAATAATTACAGTGTCCTTTTAAGCCTAAAAACAACAGGGAACATCTGTTAGGTGTTTATTACATGTGGGCCCTTGGTCGAGTGCCTTCCAGATGTTTGGCCCTCACCATAGGCCTATGGAGTACCGGATACTAGTATTGCAGCCATTTCACAGATGAAGAAACTGAGGCCCTTGGCACCTTGCCCAAATTACCCAGCTACAGGCGCAATGTGCTCTGTGCCCTTAAAAGTTCACTGTCTAGTATTTAAGGTTGTACATTTTCTAATTTTATTATGTTCAGGCCAGCTTCATCTCCCAGCTGATCCAAATTCGGCAAGCTTCACTAAAATAGTATCAAGTATTTTTCTAGCCAATGAACTATTGTCATGTATTTTAATAGGAATGAGGGGGAAACTCACTGTCTTACGGAACACCCAATCCACACTTGGGAATCGACTGCCCAAAGAGAATGCTTGTTTCCAGATTGTAGTGTAGTATTTATTATGCCTGAACAATGACCGGAACAGTGATGATTTTGTAACAAAACCTCAGGGAAGCTATTAACAAGTTGGCATTTCTAATTTGTGTGGAAATGCTCATTTTATTTATCAGAAAATTATAGCAATGGTGTTCACTTAATTAAGAATTGATACTGTGGAGGGGAATTTTGTGTGTGTGTGTGAAATTCATAATATTGCAGACGAACATGAACGGGAACGCAAAAGAAAATTGGTTAAATATCTAAATGTCAGCTTATTTTCCTTTGAACTTCTCATTTTACGTGGTTTGAGAGCTGCTTAACAAAGGAATTGTATAAATGCATTGTATCACTTTACAAGATGTTTTTTAGGACAAATTCATGTAAGTAGAAACTGCACTAGGTTTGTAAATAGCCCCAAAGAAAAAGACTTCCAACTTTTGACAACAACTAAGGAAACTACCCGTGTATTACAAGGCAGGTTAAGATCTAATTGCTTTTTCAACTGCCAATAAAGCATGGGCACGGCTTTACCTGTGTGATAGGTATTATAAAACCAAAAGAATGAGAGTGGTTTGAATGAGAAGGGATCTGAGAAAGGCAGAGAATTTGAGGAAATCTGGAAACTTGAAGGAGACAAAGAAAATGGGAAGCGGGGCAGAGGAGAACACCCGCCTTTGGTGGCTGACTCCCACACTGTCACCAGGAAACGATGCTCATGTGCTGGGAGCTCTGGTTATCTGCTGGCTCCAAGTGCCCACAGGCGGGTGTGCCACTGCATGGCCCAGACGCCCCAAGCCACCTCACTTCAAGGTCTGGATTCATTTGTTCACAGTAAGCATTTGTTTTACAGGAATTTTGTACCAGGTGCTGGGCTGGGTCAGGGGACACACCCATGAACAAGGATTGCAGGTCCTTGGCCTCTTGGAGCTGACATTCTGGTCAGAGGGACTAGTCTGCAAACAAGGAGGTATGTAATTGTGAGAGTGGCAGATGGTGATCTGTGCTATGAAGAAAATAAAGCAAGGTAAGGGGAATGGGTGTGATGAAGAGGCAGGGGAGCTATTTAAATAGGTGATTAGGAAGGCGTCTCTGAAGTCATGACCTCTTAGTAGGAAAGGAGCCAGCCATGGGAAGCTCCATAGGGAGAGCACTCCAGGTAGATCAAGCGCTAAGGCCCCAGGGCAGGAAGGGGCTGGATGAATTTGAGGACAAGCAAGAAGGTGCCAATATAGCTGAACTGTAGAAGGGGAGTGAGTAGAAGGCACAGAGGCCAGGTCATGTGGCCTTCCAAGCCATGGCCGGATTTATTGGATTACCTTCCCAGAGGAGCGGGAAGTCATCAGAAGGTCTTAAGCAGGGAAGCGGGAAGACCAATTTACATTTTTCCAATATGACCCTGTCTAGACGGGGTTATAGGAAGAGGAGAGTAAGGAGATGAATGAAGCGGTGACTAGTCACGGCCTCCACCTTCTTGGCCAAGAGATGAGTCCGACAGTGGGCTCTGTGACCTGCTGGGGGGCTGAAGCCCATCTGTGGACTGCTTTTCTCTGTGAGAGTTGGAGAAGGGCACACTCGCCCCCCTCTCTGTGAAGGTGAGCTACATGCTGCCACCGGGGGAGCCAGAGAAGGGGGTGGGCAGCATCAGGGCCACACCCCAACTCCCCGAGGCCTGGGAGGTGGGGCGGGGGAGGGGGGCTGCCAGGTCCCAGCAGCTCTCCCTCCCCTTCTGGGCTTGGACGAGGAAGCTCTAACAGCCACAGAGAGGACGGGTAGACTCCGGCCTTGGATCTGAACGTGGGTGGGACCCAAGAGGAGGCAAGCAGAGATGGCATGAGCTTTGGTGCAAGGCTCTCAGGCAGGGAGGACTCCGTGACCCTGGCAGGAGGACAATTGCATGTTTTCTGTCCCAACATCCAAGTTACTCATTTTCCCAGGCGATGCTGTGGGACCTGTGAGCAGTACAGCAGCTAACCATTCTTTGTAAAAAAAAAAAAAAAAAAAAAAATCAGAGTGATGTTTAAACAAAGAAAGAAACGAGAAAACAAGGACAGTGCCTTAGGGTGTATAACATATGGAGCAAAGCAAAATTAATTTGCAAGGATTTCCTTTAAAATGTAGGGAATGGGGTCACCTGGGTAGCTCATCTGTTAAACCTCAAACTCTTGATTTTGGCTCGGGTCATGATCTCACGGTTTGGTTGTGTTCTTGGGTCTGGCCCCCACTTGGGGCTCTGCGCTGACAGCATGGAGCCTGCTTGGAATTCTCTATCCCTCTCTCTGCCCCTCCCCCACTCACACATGCGCTTGATCGCTCTCAAAATAAACATTAAAAAATAAAATAAAACCTAGGGAAAGATCCTGAACACATCCTACGCATTCTAGTGGAAATTAATAAAGATGAACAAATTTCACAAATATTGTCTGTATTTGTGTATGGTGTCCTCGTTAGTTTATCGTAGTGGATGCGGCATGTTGGGAGGTTTTCACAGCTGCTCTCCTCCCTCTAGCCCCGGCTCTGGTTTTCCCACAAGGGTTCAAGTTCTTCCACCGCGTACTGTCTTGTCTGCCACAGAAGTCGCAGCCTCAGCCCCTGCGGGGTGGGTGTGTGTGTGTGTGTGTGTGTGTGTGTGTGTGTGTGGAGGGGGTAGGTTCAGTCTGGAATGACTGAGGTCAGGGTGGCCCCTGGGCACACAGGGTGAGGACCCTGAAGCAGTCGCGGAGGTGAGACGTGGAAGGAGGTGGGGCACGCTTCACGTGAAGGCAGGGAGGCTCCTCGTCCCTTCCCAGGCGCCGCTGCCCTTCCATGTGGTCTTTGCCTCCGCCAGCCTGGTCTCGTCACAGAACCCCGGAGTCCTCGCGGGCCTAGGATCACCCTTCCGCCAAGCGCGAGAGACGCCCTCCACAAGGGGCCTCTAGAAAGTGCTGCGCCCCCGCGTGTGCGCATGCGCGTTAGCGTTGGTGCGCTCGCACTTCCCGCTCTTACTCAAGCTCCCTCACGTGAGACGCCCGGTCCAGGTGTCACGCCGGGCCTCAGTTTGGTGTCAGCTACCAGCCTTTGCTCAGCCAGTCGCTGAGGCTTGTCCTCCTCACACAGTCCAGTCTGTCATGGTCACTGCCAAGAGTTCTTTCCCAGGCCGGGCAGCGTCTGGGTCCCTCAGGTAAGACCTCAGGTGGGCCATTCTCACCGGCTCACCTGGCACGTCTAGACACACCCACCCCCCCCAGCCGGTCTCCCAGCCGAGCACCTAAAGCCGGGGTGAGATGGGCAGCCAAGGACAGGTTGGCTTAGCCTGCAGCAGAATCTCCTGGAGAGCTTGTTAAAAACTACTTGTTCCTGGCCCCACCCCGCGGGGCCTCATTCACTAGGGCGGGGCCTGAGAATCTGCATTTCAAACTCCGGCACTAGCCCCGCCCCCGTGATTCTGACACGGCGACTGTCTGTCCCTAGACTGGATTAGGGCGAAGCAAAGCTGGAGGTCACGAGACTGGTGTGAGCTGCTCTGTGCGTGACGGATGGCAGAGGCCTGTAGGCACCAGGCCGCACCAGAGAGAGGAAGGGGAGGAGATGGACCCCAGGAACAGGAGCGAGCGGGGTTTGAGAAGATGGCCTCCTGCTGGATGCGGGAGGAAAGGAGGCGGGGGCGGGGGCGGCAGCCGCACTGCAGGCCCGGTGCTTTCCCAGGAGAGTGTGGGCTCTCACACCTGCAGCGGAGGCCCGCTCCCTCTCCTGCTGGGGCTCTGGCCGGTTCTGCCCCCTGCCAGCAGCTCCCCGCTGGGGGACCAGCCAGGGCCCCTCCCTGGGAACACTCGAGTTACAGCCGGGCCTTGGCCGCAAACGCGGCCTCTCCATGGCCCCTGCCTGATAAAGTTACCACATTCGAAGTGTGACATTTTTGGAGGAAGCCAGAAGTAGAAACCGTGGCTGACCCCAGGCCCTGAACTCACTCAGTGGTAACAACAGCACCTGATGTTTCCACAACCCTCCTGTTTGGGGGGATTTAAAAATGCCTCAACCCCATATGGGCTTCATGACCCCAGATTTTTTTTCAAATGACATACCCAACAGATGGGCACACAAAAGTGTAAAAGTTACTTTTCTTTTTCATCTGTTCGTTACGAAGTCGGAGGAACATTAGTCCGTTCTACAGATAGGGATCATTTCTGGATCTAAATGCCTTCCTAATTTTGGAGATTCTACATTGACGCCGCTCTTTGCTTACAGAGTTGTCCTTTTAGACGATCCCCATGGGTGATACCAGGGGCCTTAGAGAACCATTTTGCCCCAGAAGCTCACCTGAGAAATCTACCTTCTGCTGGCTTTGTGTTCATGCAGAGCACCTGGTTTAGGGCTCCGCCCACAATGGTAACCTCGGAAGGGCTGCTGACCCTCACTGTGGGTCTGGGGTCCAAGGGAAGGGGTGCTGAGCCTTCGGCCCAAAGACTTCATGGAGATTATGAGATCCTTCCACAGATGAGGTAGGAAATGGGGATTTGGGTCAAAGTGGTTATCTGAACTCCCTAGAAAAAAGTATCTGGGGCAAAGTTTGTGTGCTAAGGCTTAATTGGCACATGCAGTAGTTATGAAAGCAGCCAGAGTGAGAAGAAAAGGCAGGCAGGCAGGAAAGCACATGTAAGGGGGTGTGTTACCAACCTAGCCGCAGCGTCACCAAGAAAGGCAGCCTTTTGCTTGATTACACAGCATGTCTTCCAGATGGGCCAAGTGGATCCTTCACACTTCAGAGTGTGAGAAAAGGAAAGGGAATTTATGTGCTGGCTCTTTCCTGTCCTCTTGTCGATGTTCTCTCCAGGGTGCGTTCGTTCATTCCCCAGTTTGGAGCTGTGTTACCTAGCCTTTCCAGTAGTCCCTGGTGAAGCCAGATCTCATGTCCCACGTTTCACTTATTCAGACTTGGCCTTGTGTTAGGCATGATAAAACACTTACAGAAGCCCAGTGTTCACTCAGGAGTATGAGGAACAGCAGCTGAGGCCAGGGGATGGGGGGGGGGGGTGCAGTCCTGGGAGATACATGCCCATAGCCGGGCTCGGTGACAAACGAGGAGTCAGGGATTTTTGAGAGGATGTTATTCTTTTGTCTTGCCTCTGAAATTGTGGCCCCATTAGACCTCCAAATGCCATTTGCAACTTATTCCTTCCTCTAGACTCACATCTGTCTTTAGTAACATATGGCAGTGAGAAGGAAAGTCCTGGAGAAGTAGCGGGGGAAAAAATTCACATACCCTCACTTCGCAAACCACCGCATCCCATTTCTGTGCCATGCTCTAATACTTACTGTGTGACCTTGTGGAAGTCACTTAACCTCTGAGACAATATGGCAATTTCATGGGAGTCAACGTAATGCATACAACATAGGGTCCTTTTGGGAAATCAATGAAACAAACGAATGTATAAGCTCTTTCAAAACTCTGGTGTGATCTGGTGACGAGCTGTTATTCTTACTTCCCTTCTTCCTGCAGCACCACACCATCCCTCTTGAGACACTTGTGGCTTCTTTCTGGGACTCCTGACCTTGGGCCCGGCTTTGTGTCTAGCAGGTCTCCCTCCATTCTGACCGCCAGCTGTTCTGCCCCTTCAAGCTCATCTGTCCCTTGAAACCACCTCTCCTGGACATTCTTTTAGGGAGAGTCTTGACATTCATATCAGGGATCTGTTAGCTATAATGCTTTGCTAGGGCGAGGATTTCGCAATTTCACAATAAAAGGAGCTTTCTTTTGAACAATGAGTAAGCTTTCCACGAGTACCAACATGTCGGGAACCATAGAGCTTGCATGAGAAAAGCTGGTGTTCCTGTGTCCTAGAGCCTTTGCATCAGGCTGAAAAGAAGCAAGGTCAGCGTGTTCATTTCATGGCTAAGCCTTTTGTCTCCCTTAATGTCCTTTCCTATGTATCGTCTCCTTTTAGCTCCCAGTAACCCCTACAAAGAAGAAAGGGCATCTCCATCTTCCAGTGGAGGAAGCAGAAGTTCAGAAAAACTGACTGATTTGCCCAAGGCCCAGAACAGCCAGTCTGAGGCCAGGCAAAACAAGAAACTGTGTCTTCTGGTTCCAAGCATTTTCTATTAAACACTGCTGTTATTTGTTTTGGCTTGTTCTTACTCCCTTTATTCTTGATTTTCACAGCGACTTCCTTCTGCAGGGAAAGTGTCCTGGCTCCTACCAGGTGCTTGTATTCTGGGTAACACAATTTCTTTAATTCACCAAGAAAGTCAGTCATAGAACCATCAGCTGTGAGGGGTCAACCCAAGACCACAAGGCCAGCCTCCTGCCCTTAGCTCGGTGGAGGCCTAAACCACGTTTCCTGGCTGGTTGGGGGACCCTTGGGATGCCATGACCTGCCCCACAGTTGAGAACAGAAGAAAGGTCTCAGTATCTGTCAACTCAACCTCATGTTTTGGGGCTCCCCTTGGGATGGGGGTACCTATGCCCCACTCTCACCCCTGAGACATCATGGCCAGGCTGGGTAACTACAGGTCTTTTATTGTGCTGTTGTTCTGCTGGTTTCTGGTTGAGGGGGCTGTGCAAAGCAGTGGTATTTTGAGAGGAGGTCTGGGGGGTGGAGTGGAGTGAGTAGGGGGTGATGGAAGGGGAGGCAGGAAAGGAGATTGAGAGAGGACGTTGGGAGAAAGCAGAGATGCCAATGGCGATGGAAATGTTTTCCATTTACTCCTTTTGTTTCCTTGTGAAAGGTTCTGTTGGACTTATGTTATTAACTGGTGCTTCAGGAGCTGGGTGTGTGTGTGTGTGTGTGTGTGTGTGTCAGAAGTGGGATGGCACTAGCTGGGCATGGGATTAAAGCAGGGGCAGCCTAAATGCTCCTAGTCACATGCAGGTCACAAAATGCTGGCCTACGTCATCAGGGCATCAGTCTCTGAATCTAAAGATAGATGTTTATCAAGAATTCCTCCTTTATATCAATTCCAAATCGTTCCTCTTTTAACTCAAATTTAAGTCCATTTCTTTTGGTTTGGCTCAAGTCAAATCCTTGCCAGCAGACCAAACTCTGACTCACAAAATCCAGAACTGCAGAGTAGCTGAGGAAGGAAGATGTGGCCGGAGTCCAGCTGTGGAAAATGCAGGAGACTGTTACAGAGGCTGGGGCTGTTGCCCAGCTATTACTGCTCTGTAGGAAAACTAGTGAATGATTCCCACTCGGTGAATATAGGGGAAGCCAGAAACACCTGGCTTTTCCCGTGGTAGAAGTTCGGATGTTGAGTGACACCAATCTGAAGGAGTCAACAACACTGACCACGATATGGAACAATGGCATTCATCATTATTTCAAATGTATCCAGAATTTGTCAGTCACCATTTTATCTCCTCTGCCCCATTCTGCCTCACGTGCCAATCCCTCTTCTGTCTCTATGGTGATGGCCGGACCTAAGCCCATACCTACTTTCTCAGCATGAAAGCCTTCCTTGCTTGTAAACACAGTCCCTTCTCGTTAAGCTAAGGGTGTTGTGTGTGGAAACACACCAAGTGCTTGCCTTGGTCCTTTCAGCTGTTACAACAAAATGCCACGGACTGGGTGGCTTGTAAACAACAGAAGATAATTTCTTATAGTTCTAGAGGCTGAAAGTCTGAGGTCAGGGTGCCAGCGTGCTCGGATGAAGACCTCTTCCAGGTCACAAACTTCTCATTGTATCCTCACATGGTGGAAGGGGCTAGGGAGCTCTGTGGGCTCCTTTTATTATGAGGGACACTAACCCGTGTCGTGAGGGCCCAACCCTCATGACCTAATCCCTTCCCAGAGACCCCGCCTCCTAAAACAATCGAGGTGGGCCTTAAGATTTAGCATATGAATCTGGGGAGGGGCACAGACCAAAGCAGTGCTATAGTTTGCAAACTTAGTGTCTACCTCCATACAGGGCCCCCACCTCTAAAGGTGACTAGGTTTTTGCTGTATGTGTTTTTTAAAATGAAGATGCAAATATTTATCCATATACACATATGTGTAGGTTGTACATTTACAGATCAAAGGCAGGGAAGGTAACTAGGTCTTAAATGACAATAACCTATCTGTTTTTGAGGACCATTGTTTTTTTGTGTTTTTTTTTTTTTTTTTTTATCAGCTACCATTTAGATTTCAAGGCACATTTTCTCATTTCACTTGACACATGAGAAAATTGTTGCCAGCTAGTTGAGCGGTAAGGTGAACTTGACTGTGATAATGGGACACAGCTCAGCAAAGACAGCAAGGTCAGCTGACCAGTGTTCTGTTCTCCTGTGCATGCTATATCTACTGACCTGGTTCAGGATCACCTCTTTGTTCTCCAAAGGACTATCAGATTAGCACCAGCATGGTCCAAGAATGTCTTTTGTACAATTAACCGGTAAGATTCAAAGAAGTTGATTAATATTTAAAATTAATCCCAGAAAGCTAACTTTGCATTGAGCTGTCAGCCTAAATTCCTTTTCTCAGATGGGTCTAGAGATTCTTGGGCAGCTAGGGAAAATATCTTGCACAGAACATAATCTGTTGAAATCTCTATTCCTGCTATGCCTACTGTATCAGTCAGATCAGCGAGAGATGCTAGAGTAAAAAACAGACCCCCAATCTTAGGATTTATGCAACTGAAGTTTATAGCTCACTATAGGTTTGGGCACTTATCCAGGGCAACTGTCCTCACATGTTGACTCAACATTCCATCCAGATTTCTTGCTCTTGCTTGTCAATACACACTTCCCTGATTGCCACGACAGGGAAACAGCAAGGATGAGCAAGTCAGTGCTTCCAGCTGGAAGTGACATGTGTCACATTTCATCTGCATAAACAAGTCCCATGGCCACACCGAACTCTAGGCAGACAGGTGTATCTCTTACTGGTTTCTGTAAAACAAACCACCCAAACTTATGTTTTTAACAACACAGCTTATCATTTCTCGTGTTTCTGTAAGTAGGCTGGGCAACTCTTTTGCTGGTTTTACCCGGGTTTGCTCATACAGCTGTTTTTGGCTGGAGGATCAGATGGGCTGAATTGATGTCCTAGATTCACGTGTCTGGCAGTTGGTGCTGGCTGTTGGCTGGGGTGCCTCGGTTCTTCACCACATGGTTTCCCATCCTCCAGGAGGCTTAACTGACTTCCTTACACGATAGTCTCAGGACGGTGTTCCAAAATGACAAAGGCAAGAGCTACAAGGTCTCTTAAACCTGAGCTCCAGAACCCACACAACACTTCTGCCACATTCTGTTGGTCAAGGTCAGTTACAAGGTCAGCCCAGATTCAAAGAATGGGGAAATAGTCTCTTGATGGAAAGAGTTGTAGTTATTGTAGCCATGTGTTTTGATCCATTTCAGCAGGGAACGTGTACAGTCTCTTCTTGTTATTTGTGGTAGTTAGGTACTATAAAGTCATTGAGAATACCGAATTAGAGAATATTGAGCCATTGCTTCTAGGAGGGAATACAGGGTTAGGTTCCTGTGAGCCTCTAGATACAGCATTTTCATCAAGTGATCAATACATGACCTTGTTTTATGTGAGCATCTATTTATTAACACCTTATTTAGTATATATTGTTGAGTCATGGCTAACAGCTCTGTAACTCATGCCTAAATGAAGCGTATTTAATACGTATTTTCTCCATAAGACACATCACAGCCTTCTTGTGCTTAGGAACACTAGAAAACATTTCAACATTACACTTGGGGGCCATTTAAATATGAAATCACCAACAAAAAGTACAAAAATGTGAAAAAAATGCCATGAACTAGCCCCCCAAAAGGACATGTCTATAGTATAAGAGCTGAAACAAGAAGGCAAAACAACACCTTTGTTTTACCTCAGCAGGGAGTGTGTGTGTGGGGGGGGGGTACAAATCAGATTTGTCCCCACTCCGCACATGTCCACGAATGACCATGAAGGCAGGGTGAGCATTGATTTGGACATTACAAATAAATTGTAGCAAGTAGGCACATTTTCAAGTGTAGAACCCACAAATAATGAGCATTGACTGTGTATAGAAGAGGGAAACCAGATTGCTGAACAGTAGTAAATTCTGTCACACTCATCATGGGAAAACAGGAAAGAGATGAACACTTATGGAGTACTTACTATGTGCTGGCATTATGCATTTATTATAGTATATAATATACTTTAATATCATCTCTTTTTATATGTTGCTGGATTCAGTTTGCTGGTGTTTTGTTGAGAGCTTTTTCTTGTGATGTCTTGGTCTAGTTTTGGTATCAAAATCCTCTTAGATTGAGTCAGGAAGTATTCCCTCTTGTGTTTTTGGAAGAGTTGATAAAGAATTAACACAATCCTTCATAAACTTTTAGTAGAATTCACCAATGAAGCCATCCAGTACAGGGCTTGTAGGGAAAATTTTTATTACTAATTCAGTTTCTTGGCTCAGGTCTAGTCAGATTTTCTTTTCTTTTTTTGAGAGAGACAGCATGCACACACAGCCGGGGCAGAGGGAGAGAGAATCTTAAGCAGGTTCCACGCTAAGTGAGGAGCCTCATGCAGGGCTCTATCTCGCAACTGTGAGATCATGACTTGAGCTGAAATCAAGAGTTGGATGCTTAACAGCCTGAATCATCCAGGTGCCCCAGATTTTCTATTTCATCTTGAGTCAGTATTGGTGGTTGTGTCTTTCTAGGAATTTGTCCGTTTCATCTGGGTGATCGAATTTGTGGATATAACCATTGTTCATAATATTCTGTTATAATCCTTTTTATTCCTGTGAGGTCAGTGTGACCCCTTCGTCTTCCCTGATTTTAATAATTTGAGTGTTCTCTCTTTTCTCCTGGTCAATGTAACTGAAAGTTTGTCAATTCTTTTTCTTTTTTCAAAGACCCAACTTTTAGTTTTCTTGATTTCTATTTTTCCTCTTTATTCCATTTATTTTCACACTAATATTTATTGCTTGCTTTCTTCTGCTTGCTTTGGATTTTGTTCTTCCTTCCTAATTTTTTTTTAATGTTTGTTTAATTTTGAGAGAAAGAGACAAAGTGCAGGCAGTGGAGAGGGGGGTGCAGAGAGAGAGGGAGACACAGAATCCAAAGCAGGCTAAAGGCTCTGAGCTGTCAGTACAGAGCCTGACGCGGGGCTCGAAACCATAAACCGTGAGATCATGACCTGAGCCGAAGTCGAATGAATACTCAACCGACTGAGCCACCCAGGCACCTCTTTCTTTTCTAATTTCTTAAGGTGCAAATTGATTTGAGACCTTTCTTCTTTTTTAATATAGGCATTCACAGCTTCTAAGCAGTTTCTGCTGCAAACCACAAGATTTGATATATTGTGTTTTATTTTCATTTATATCAAACTTTTTATTCTAATGTCCTTTGTTATTTCTTTTTTTGACCCATTGGTTATTTAGGAATGTATTTAATTTCTATATATTTGTAAATTTCCCAAATTACCTTCTGTTCTTGGTTTCTAATTTCATTCTCTTGTGGTTGAAGAATGTACTTCCTATGATTTTAATCATTTAAAAATTGAGACTTGTTTTACAGTGAAACATGTGGTCTTTCCTGGAGAAAGATCCGTGTGCACTTGAGGAATATGTATTCAGTTGTTATTGGGTGAAGTATTCGATAGATATATTCTGTCTCATTGGGTTATGGTGTTATTCAAGTGTTTGGTTTCCTTGTTGACTTTCTGCCTGGTTTTTATATTCATTATTGAAAGCGAGATATTGAAGTCTTCACCTGTTTTTGAATTATCTATTTCAATTCTGTCAATTTGCTTAGATTTTGAGACAGTTTATAAGTGCATAGATGTTTGTAATTGTTTTATCTTTTTTGAGATTGACCATTTTATCATAGAATTTCTTTTTCTCAAGCAACAATTTTGCCATTTACTGGTATGATACAGTAAAATTAATTAGTATAGTATTTTGTCTGATATTAATATAGTTACCCCAGCTCCCTTCTGTTTACATGGTATATTGCTTTCCATTGTTTTACTTCCAACCCAGCTATGCCTTTGGATCTACAGTGTATCCCTTACATAAAGCATACATTTGTATCAGGTTCATTATTTTCATCCATGCTGCCAATATCTGCCTGTTAACTGGAGTGTTGAAGTGCTGGTCTTATTGAGGATCCTTTCTATGTGATGAGTTGATTCTTTCCTGTTATTTTCAAGATTTTCGCTTTGCCTTTGGCTTTTCATAATTTGATTAGTTTGGTTTAGCTTTTATGTCTCTGAAAATCATAGGTGAAACTCAAGCTGTTCCCCAAAATTGGATAAAGTAACCACTTTTAACCAATTCCGTCACTAGGAAAACTCTAGTGCTATAGCCAATCATTATAAAAACTTAACAGCCTCTGTATTTTCACTGTATAAGCTGTTCTAAACTAATAATCCTCTGAGCCTCATTCTGCCATTGGTTTGAAAGCTCCCAGTTTGCAAACTGTTTTTATGTGCACAAACTAATTAAACTAATTAAACTCTCACTAATTTAACTCTATTTTAATGATCTGGTGATATGATTTAATTTTATTATTTCTGGTTTTTTTACAGTATCTAATACATAAATAGTAGATTTATTGTGAGGATTATATAGGCAAATATACATAAACCCCAATAACTGGGTCTCATTTAATGCTACGGTAATTTTTTCTCCTTTTGGAAACTCATGCTCAAAGGGTGGCAATGCTACTCCCATTTGTGTCAAATTATTATTTTTTTATTGAGGTGTAATTGACACATAACATTATATGAGTTTCGGGTATAAACATAATGGTTTGATATTTGTATACATTGTGAAATGATCCCCACAATAAGTCTAATTAATAACTGTCACCAAACATAGTTACAAAAAATTTTTTTCTTGTAATGAGGATGTTAAAAATGTACACTTAGTAACTTTCAAATATGCAATACAGTTTTATTAACTATTGTCACCCTGGTTCACGTGATATCACCATGACTTATTTAGTTTATAACTGGAAGTTTGTACCTTGTGGCCGCCTTCAGTCATTCATTGTACCAGCCCTATACCCCGCCCACCCCCACCCCCCAATCTCCAGTCTGTCCTCTGTACCTCTGAGCTGGTTTTCCTTTTGTTTGGTGGGTTTTTTAGATTCCACATAAAAGTGAGATCATCCAGCATTTGTTTTTCTCTGACTTACTTCACTTAGCATAATGCCCTTGAGGTCCATCCATGTTGTTGCAAATGGCACAGTTTCATTCTTTTATGGCTGATTAGTATTATGTGTGTGTGTGTGTGTGTGTGTGTGTGTGTGTGTGTGTGTGTGTGTGACATCTTCTTTATCCATTGATCCACTGATGGAGCTTCAATTGTTTCCATGGCTTAGCTATTGTATATAATGTTACCGGGCACCTGGGTGGCTCAGTTGGTTAAGCATCTGACTTCGGCTCAGGTCATGATCTTGTGGTTTGTGGAATGAGCCCTGCGTCAGGCTCTGTGCTGACAGCTTGGAGCCTGGAGCCTGCTTCAGATTCTGTGTCTCCCTCTCTCTCTGCTCCTCCCCCACTCATGCTCTGTCTCGCTCTGTCTCTCAAAAATAAACATAAAAAAAATTAATGCTGCAATGAACACAGTGGTGCACATATCTTTTCAAATTAGTGTTTCTGTTTTCTTCACAGAAATACCTAGAACTGGAATTGCTGGATCATATGACAGTTCTATTTTTAACTTTTTGAGGAACCTCCACACCGTTTTCCATAGCGGCTGCACCACTTTGCATTCCTATCAGCAGTGCACGAGGGTTCCTTTTCTCCACATCTTCGCCAATGCTGGTTATTCCTTTGACAGTTTGATTTTGATATGGTTAAGGTGCTTGAGGTTCGTTGAGCTTCTTGATATGTAGGTTAATGTTTTTCATCCTCTCTGGGAAGTTTTCAGCCATTATTTCTTCAGATAGTCTTTTACCCTTTCTTTTTCTTCTGGAACCCCAATTACACGTATGTTGGTACACACATGTTCACGCAATGCTACATACGCGTATGACCCTGTGGATTCCAAGGAATGTGTTGGAGTTTTTCAAAGCCCTATATACGTTTCATTCTACAGATTTGCCTTTGAAACTTTTTGGTTAGCCTACTGTTTACCCCAGCCATTATCCATTACCTCAGGCGTAAAGTGATGTAGTTGCCTCTAGTTGTTGACAAACCTACCACGGTAAAAGGTTTTTCACACTGAGTGAGCTCCAAGATAGGCCAAATCAAGAGAGTTTTGTCAGTGGGGCCTGTCAGGAAATCAAACAGATGAAATAATGACAGTTCTCTGGGGGTGAGGTTTTGAAGGTGTTCTAATCCTGTTTTGTCCCCTCCCATGGTTGGCAGGTTTGTAGTTTTCACTACAATTGGAGACTCTTGGTTTTCAAGGCCACCACAGAACTGGAGGGAGTGTACATTAAAATGACACACAGTTGGGGCTCCTGGGTGGCTTGCTTTCTGAAGTGGGATTAGGGAACCAGTAAGGCACAGGCTGTGAATTGTTATTAAGAAATCAAGGGGCACCTGGGTGGCTCAGTCGGTTAAGCATCCAACTCTTGCTTTTGGCTCAGGTCATGATCTCACGGTTTGTGGGATCAAGCCCTGCATCAGGCTCAGCATTGACAGCACAGAGCCTGCTTGGGATTCTCTCTCTCTCTGCCCCTCCCCCACTCATTCTCTTTCTCTCTCTCTCTCTCTCTCTCTCTCTCTCTCTCAAAATAAATAAACTTAAAAAAAAAAAAAGGAAATCAGTATTGGGGCACCTGGGTAGCTCAGTTAGTTGAAAGGCTGATCTTGATTTTGGCTCCGGTCATGATCCCAGAGTTGTGGGATCCAGCCCCACACTGGACTCCATGCTGAGCATGGAGCCTGCTTAAGGTTCTTTCTCGCAAGAGCTCCTGGATTCAGTAGGTTGGGTGGCCGATTTCAGCTCAGGTCATTATCTCACAGTTCATGAGCTTGAGCCCCGCGTCGGGCTCTGTGCTGACGTTCAGAGCCTGGAAACTGCTTCACATTCTGTGTCTCCCTTTCTCTCTGTTTCTCTTTCTCTCTCTCTCTCAAAAATAAGTAAACATTAAAAGATTCTCTTTCTCTGCCCCTCCCCACCCCTCTCTCCCCCGGTGCTCTCTCTCTCTCTAAAATAAAAAAAAGAAATCAGTATTGAGAGTTACAATTTTGAACAGTACATTTTGTCTGCCACCAATCTCCTGGACTCCCAGCTCCCCTCCAACTAGTCGGGAGTTTGTATTAGTCCTTTCCATTCACATCCACTCTGGATGGGCCAAGGCCCAAAGTAAGCCCAGGTCATAAGCTTCCATTGCACCCACTCAAGGTCTAAGAGAACAGATCCCAGTGCCTGCCTTGACCCACCCATTTCTTTTCTTTCTTTGTCAACTCTTTTTTTCTTTGCCTTGGATTACCTAAAGCTGAGTTCATTGAGATCTCAATAAGGTCATATTGTAATTGCAAATTCACAACAGGTTTTCAGTTCAACCGGATGAATTTTCATGGTGCTCACAGAGGATGCACTCACTGAGGGCATCTCAATGGAATTGCAGTTTGATAACCAAACAGAAGCACAATGGAAGATTGTGGTGATTAATACAGCCCCATTCACAGCCACCCAAAGATAATCCACTGTTCCCTGTGATTTGAATCCATCAGAAGGAAAGACAGGGAAAAAAAGGATTTGGTTCCAGCAATTGGAATAATTCTAGGTTTATCTCATAGTGTGTGTTTGGGTTACTGAGGTTAAAAAACTCCTGGTTGGACCTTGAACCCCATGGGAAGCTGCTGCCTGTCCTCTCCTTTGCCTTTGGAGGCTTCCCCACTAGAACACAGCAGATCGCTATTGCTAAGCACGCCCTCCCCACCCTTCCCTGACACTCCAAAAATAACCTCTGCTGAGACCTTCCCTTCACACACATGCATGTGCAGAGTCAGGCGCACGCGCGCGCGCGCACACACACACACACACACACACACGCACTCACAGGAATAGCTCTAGCCTCTGCCTTTGTCCTCTACTTTGAACTTTTTCTCAGGCTTCCCCACTGGTCTTTCTTTAGCTGTATACCTGAATTCTTTCTCTGTATAACATGGTTAACAGATGTCTATCACTAGACCATCAGGTTTCATTAAATTTTCAAAATTTAATTAAACACTTTTTGGAGATAGTTATAGATTCACATGCAGTGGTAAGAAATAATACAGGGAGATACCATGTGTTCTTCACCAGGTTTCTCCCAGTGATATAACATCTTGCAAAACTATGGCACAAATGGCAGCCAGGATATTGACACTGGCATAATCCCCGGATCGTACCCAGAGGTCCCCTGTCTCACATGTATGCATTTGTGTGTGCACGTTTAGTTCTATTTTATCATGAGTGGCGGTTTGCCTATCAATCACCATCTCTCATGTTAGTTTTGTATAACCCCACCCATCTCCCTCTCCCCACTCCCTGCTCAGCTCCCCAACCTAACCACTGATTTGTTCTCCATCGCTATAATTTTGTCGTTTTCAGGAGTGTTTTATAAATGAACTCATAAGGGGAGACTGGGTGACCCAGTGGGTTAAGCATCCAACTTAGGCTCAGGTCTTGGTCTCCCGGCTTGTGGGTTGGAGCCCATGTCAGGCTCTAGGCTGACCACTCAGACTGGAGCCTGCTTTGGATTCTGTGTCTCCCTCTCTCTTTGACCCCCCGCCCCCACAACGCTTGCTCGCAAGCGCTCTCTCTCTCTCTCTCACTCTTTCAAAAATAAACATTAAAAAAATGATCTCATAACATATGTAACCTTTTGGGATTAGCTTTTTTCACTCAGCCTAATTCCCCTCTGATCCACCCAAGGTTTTCTGTATATCAGTGGTTTCTACCTGAGTAGCATTCCCAGGTATAGATGGACATTTGATTTAACTGTTTATCCAGCGAATATCTGGGATATTCAGGATATCTGGGTTTCCAGTTTGGGACTAATTGGAATAAAGCTGCTATGAACATTCATATACAGGCTTTTGTGTGAACATAAAACCTATGTTTTCATTTCTCTGGGATAAGTGCCCAAGAGTACAGTTGCTGGGTCATGTGGTAATTGCATGTTTAGATTTATAAGAAACTACCAAATGTTCTCCAGAGTGATTGTATCTACCAGCAATGTGTGAGTGATCTAGTTTCTCTGCATCCTTGCCAGCAATTGGTATTATCACATTTTTAAAAAACTTTAGCCATTCAATAGGTATACAGTGAAATCTCATTCACTCGTGAAAAATCTAATTCTAAAAATCTATTTAATATTTTAACTTTTATTGATTACTTGCACAGCTTTCATAGATTTTTATTTTTTAGGAGCTTATTTACAACTGAACAATTGTGTGAAGCACTGAAAAATTTCAAATAGTATTTCACATAATTTCATTTCACTCATTTGGTCACACATTTTTCAATATGCTAAAAATTCTATCAGTGCCGGCTTTTCAGACATGACTTGGTGTACAATATTGAAACCCTTTCAACAATTGTCAACTCAAAAGTTAACATGACATATACTGACTGTATGAATAACGTAGTCAAATGACTATTCCGGCCTTTGTGGGCCTATTATAAAGGGAATTGCTTTGTCCACATACCAATTATGTTTCTGTACATATAAAATAGTTTTCTTTTTTTAAAGGTATATATTTACTTATTTATGAGACAGAGCAAGGGTGAGCGGGGGAGGGGCAGGGGGTGAGCGAGAATCCCAAGCAGGCTCCAAGCTGTTAGCACAGAGTCCAACGCGGGGCTCAGTCTCACAAACCTTGAGATCATGACCTGAGCCGAAGGCAAGAGTCAGCCGCTTAACCGACTGAGCCATCCAGGCGCCCCATAAAATATTTTTCTAATTAAAAACTTCAACTATGAAAAAATAGACACCTGGCTATTTCTCTTCCAGCCCTTCCGAAATGAGGATTCACTTAAGCTGCCTCCCTGATTCCTCTACTCCGTGCAGGCCATGTCCTACCCCAGCTTTAAAGCCATCATACCTGTACCTCAGAGAGAAAAAAGAGGTAAGGTGGGGAAGGCCCAGTGTTTCAGGCTCCTATTTGTCTGGGAGGGGAATCTGACATTTTTAGCAGAAGACTAAAACGTTTACTTTGAAAAAAGTAGAGACCCAGTTGCCTAGATACTGTCAGGAATACAGATCATTGAATCTGTGGGTGGCCTTAGTTGCTTTGTCCCTATCTGAGTATCCAACGTGTTTAGGGGAAAATGAGACTGTTCTAACAAACAACCCATACCTGCTTGGGCTTTCTCTGTGGCCCTCTGGGTGTGTAGGTGTGTGCATCACATACCCCCACATATGCAGGTAATGAATAGCTTAGTATAAAAACTCTGCAACAAATATCAATTCTGTAAATTACCAGGGAGTCCTAATTGGGTTTGCTAGCAAAGCAACTTCTCTAAAGACTATAAATAGTAGGCACGTGCCTCCGTAAGCAGTGCAGCTATTTCTTTTTTAATAAGGGATTCTCATGTTACAAGGACATCACAGATTACTGAATAATTTATTTAATGGTACATGGTATGAGCTTCAGTCTTTGCCAGTGAGCTCATGGCCAAATGTCTAAAGAAGATAAGGTGAGCAAAAGCTAGAGCTCAGGCTTGGGTGAGCTGCTTATTTTTTTTATTAGATATGTATGGCTATTATAGCCCTGTACACATATTTTACTTGATATGATCTCAGCTTCAAAGGTGTAAATAGAATAGAGGCACCACTTTATTACTGACATTTAGCTAACTCATAACAATGCACTCAACACACAGCACTGAGAAATAAAGAAGAGAATGATGACCTCGTCTACACTTGGTGATTTTAACAAAGGGCTGTGACGTGTAGGGGAGTGTTTGTTCTCTATGAAAATGTAGGGAACCAAGAGAGGGCAAAATTCAATAAGAGGATGTTAGATTTGGAAAATGGAAACAAGAAAAAAAGATTTTGATGGCTATTTTTCTGTGAACCTCTATTGTTATCTTTTCAATGATTTGGAGTTGAAAAACAATTACTTCTAAGCTTACAGATCTTCGACCATTTGCCTCGAAGTATATACAACTCTCAGGTGAGCACAGGTAGCTTGGAAGACAGGTACCCTTGCCTGTCAAATGTAATTTTGATGAAGATTAAATTTGTTTAAAAAGAAAATTTAAATTTGACAGTAGAAAGATGGCAAAAGGCTGGAACAGGTACATAACATAAGAGGAAATTTATGTGGACAAAAAGTGTGGCAAAGGGTGCTTTGTTTCACTGACCAGTTAAAATTTTCAAGTCCGACTTCAGCTCAGGTCATGATCTCACGGTTTGTGAGTTTGAGCCCCGCGTCAGGCTTTGTGCTGACAGCTCAGAGCCTGGAGCCTGTGTCAGATTCTGTGTCTCCCTCTCTCTCTCTCTGTCCCTCCCCTGCTTGCACTCTGTCTCTGTCTCTCTCAAAAATAAACATTTAAAAAAATTTTTTAAGAAAATAATAAGTGCTAATTAGAATGAAGAATAATGAGAGCAACTGCCAGGGGGAGTTGGCATTGAAGCAATGATTTTAGAAAGTAGTTGCCGATATCAACTGAGGTTGAAGATTCGCACACTTCATTCCCTGTTGAAGAAATGCCATTATGGGAAAATGCCCTAGAGGTGGCTGTATATTCTATGCACCGGGACATACGCAAAAATGTTTTTAGAGACATTGCTCAGAATAGTGCCAAGCTGGAACCCAAATGTCCACCCAGCATAGAAAGACTAAATAAGAGCTACAGCCACTGTATCAGTGAATTTTACAGATCTCAAGACACAAATACACAGAGCGAGGGTTCATTGGCAGAAGGCTCCTAAACAGGCAGAACTAAACTCTGTCGTTTAGGGGTGCATATAGAGACAGTAAAAGTATAAAGACGAGCACGGAAATAATTATAACAAAAGTCAAGATAGTGGATACTTTGACGAGAAGGGAAGTATTGTGACCAAGAATATTGAGACTTCTGCACACGAGAAGTGTTCTTTCTTCACCTGGCTGTGGTTCCGCTGATTTTCACTTTATAATTATGCATTGAACTGGGTACTGATGTTTAATGCACTTTTATGTATGTAGGTTATAGTTCACACCCACCTGGCCACGCAAAATGCTTTCTAACTGTACCATTAAATGCTAAAAGATCAGGATTTTAAAAAAGAAACTCCTGAGTTCAATGTAATGCCATTAAAAAATAAACTTTAAGTATTAAAAAATAATTTAAGTGCAAGTTCAGCTGAATGAACATTTGAAACAGTAAGCCAACTCTTCCTACATAGTTCCACAAGAGCATTCTGTAACGCCTGCGGGGAAGTCAGGCCGGAAGAGAGGAGATCTCGAGAGCACTGGCCGCCAGAGCAGAGGCCCCTCCCAGCCAGCCCTGATGCTCAGCAGCTGTTTCCCTAGGCAATTCTCTGGGCCTCATTCCTCATCTGTAAAGAGGATCAGACCCGATTAGAACTCCTCTGAGAGTCTCCTACTATATTCTTGGGAGTTCTCTGTGGAAACTTAAAAAAAAAAATTTTTTTTATAGAAATTCTTTTCGTTTTGACAAGTATCTGAAGAATATGAGCATCATCTGGGGCATCTGTAGGTCTGCCTTAGAACTGACAGTGCTACCTTCACTCTGGGTTTATGACTATATTGGGGCCAGATGTGCCATTTTGTCCTGAGCCAATAAGAAGAAAACATAGGTGACCTTAATGAGTAAAGTCTGCATTTGCCAAATGACCTTATGAAAGGCTCACAACCAAAGTTTTCACAGTTCGAAGGGACAATGTTGTGTGAGATTTGAGTCATGGGACAATGCCTGACCCAAAGAAGGGACTAGGCACTCGAGTAACAAAGCAAGGGGCAGTTTCCTCCACAAAAATCACCCCGTCTGCCTCCTTAAGTTAACGTTGTTACCTCTTACTGGTTTCCTATTTGGTTTGTCAAAATTGTGAATTTGTTTTGATTTAGTAACTATTGAAGTTACAAGCCCATGGGACGTATGCCCAGTTTCATGTTTATACACACTTAGCTATCAGTCTTATAAAAGTAATTTATATCAACACTGGAAATCCTCAGAAAGTTTTTTCTTGAAGGCACCACATGTTATTTGAGTTTAAGCCACACTGAACCCTATGAACTCCACCAGCCCTCCTGTGACTTTTGTTTCCATTTTGGAAGTCAAGCCCTTTCCAGAGCCAGTGTGAGGCTGCCTGGGATCCAACCCTTTTCCTAAGTAGCAGTAACTCTCATTGGCAGGCAATTTCGCTTCCTGGGGACATTTGAAAGTGTTTGGAGACACTTTCCATTGTCACAGCTGGAGTTGGGGGCTAGTCAATGGAGGCCAGGGATGCTACTAAACGTTGTATAGAGCACAGGACAGCCGCCATTGGAAAGAATTATCCAGGCCGTAAATACCAATAGTTCCCAGGTTGAGAAACCCTGATTTCGTTCTCTACAGCTTTAACTTCTATACGAAGAAAATTTTCTGGGTCTTTTCCCAGTTAATCAGAGTAAGGCAGTAGTAGTCTCCTATGACTTATCTTTCACAGCACCTGTTTCCTTCCACACAGGCAAGCAAGCAAAAACAATCCCTCAGGCATGAAGTCCGTTGCATGACTGGCTTGATTTAAGGGTAGAGGTTTGGAGGGGTCAGGCATTTTGCTATTTTTTTGAGGCAACCTTATTCCTGGTCCTCCTCTCTCAGGTCCCGGCCTGCCATCTACATAGAGTCACTTTGCCTGATGTTTATAGCTGGTCTCTGGAGGGAATGTGGTCTCAAGTGATTCTCAGAGGAAACCGCTGGAAACAATATTTGAACAGAAATGGTAACGAGAGCTTCAAACAGATCAGAGTGGTTTCAGACATCTGAGAAATGTGGGTCAATCTCCAAAGTGGACCTAAGGGCCCACGTAGTTGTGTGATGATGGGCCTGTACTGGCCGCTGAGGAATATCTATCCCCTTGCTATCTGTCCCCGTGTAATTATTATATTTGTTCATGTGGATCCTGCTCTATGTTCCTAGGTCCTATCTCATCTTGCCTATCCGATGTTTAACTCTTTGTGGATAGATCCTTCCATGTCTCTTGTTGTCACTGGAACACCACCTGACATGCTCAGCATGGTGGCCGGCTCTGTGGGTGGTCAACAGTGTCAGTGAGCTATGAAAAAAACAGGCCAAGTGGCATTTGGGGAAGTTGTTTCCCAAACATTGCCTGCCTCCTCTCCAGCCCCTCGTCCTGTTCACCTGTTATTCCAGTGACCAGACTCCAGTCAGAACCAGCCTCTCAGCTTTGGAAGCATTAGAATCTATAGTGTTCTCCTGACAAGAACATAGCCCTTAATCTCTAGGAACAAAAAAGGGATTGTGTTCTCCCTCCCCAGGTCTGGGCAGGCTGCCTAGGGTACAGTTGGGGTTCTGAGCGCTGCTCAGTCTCCACCTCATCTAGTCCCCTCCCTACCGCAGTGCTACCACAGGGTCACCGAGACTGCTGTGGGCAAGTCTCCATCCATCCCTGACAACCAGTGATACAGGCACCTGACTGGATGCCTCACATCCTGCCTAAAACCACTACCCTTCCCCTCCCCCACATCTTTCTAAACAAAATGTCCTCTGTCTAATGTGTAGTCTTTCAAAGACACAGTGGAGGCACCATGCCTTTAGTACAACACATGTGCCCCCTGGGATGTGGCAAATATGGCCCTTATCTCCTTCCCTGGACTTTGCAGTCAAGTGCTCTACCCCTGACCTATACCCCCTGGACTTTGGAGGTCTGCTCAGAGCCCACAGCTGAGAGGAGGCCGGAGCTGTTGTGGGCGAAGACAAGTCTGAGGGCGCAGGCGTCCCCGTTTGGCACACACAGCCTGCAAAACTCCTTTCCCTGTGGGCTCTTGGGTGCCTCCAGCTGCCTGGGTCCTGCATACCTGTGGGCCTACAGGGCTCAAGGAGGCTTACGCGAACAGGCATGCAAACTCTGGCTAAAGTAGCAAACTGAAGGCAAGAGCAGCTGGGCATGGGCTGTAAGGGGGGATGAGGCCAGACCACAGAAAGGAAGGCCCATCGTGGGGTCAGAGGTCGGAGGGCTGCTGAGCACAGCAAGTACCATCGTAGGAGACAGGTTAGTGGAAATGGTTCAGAAGACCCCGAGAGAACTGGGCTGGGGGCTCTCTTGTGGGATCTAGTGGTGTGTTCGGTCTAGGGGAGGGGAACGGAGAGGGAGACCCACTTGGTAGCATCAAGAAGATTAGACAAGACTTGACCAGTCCATTTTCGCCTGATTTACAGTTTACTTTTAAAGTTTGTTTATTTTGAGAGTGTGTGTGAGCAGGGGAGGAATAGAGAGAGAAATAGACAGAATCCTAAGCAGGCTCTGCACTGACAGTGCAGAGTCCCGAAGCGGGACTCAAACCCACAAACCGTGAGATCATAATCTGAGCAGAAATTTAGCCTGACTTAAATCTAAGATGTTCAGACTTGGTTGTGGGGAAGGCAAAGAGCAGTTGGAGTTTTCCCTGAGTTTACCCCAGCACAGTGGTGGCCTGGAGCCCAGCCTGCAATTCCAAAGGGTGAGCTGGACCCCATGCTGGCCAAAGCATGGGCGGGCCCCCAGCTTAATAGTGGGGACTGGCTAAACGGGGCCCTCCACCCAGTGTGAGGCAGATCCTGACTTGAGCCTGCTATGGTCATGTGCAAAGCGCAACCTGCTGCCTGGTCAGCCTCGCCAGGCACTTGTGAGGTACGTCCTACAGCTCCCACCTCTCCTCCAACCCTGGGGGCGGGCGGCACTCCCTGCACCCCTGCCCTGTGAGTGGGCCTGGGAGGGGCAGGGCCGCTCGGAGGTCTGAGATCTGGGTTGTAGGCAGGGAGGATGGTGAGAACCCACCTGTGAGATGGGGTCTGACCAGTGCAGTGGTCCACGGTCTAGGTTGTAGCTGATCTGGGCCCCTGTTCCCCCTTCCCCTGGCAGCCAGGTTTTTGTTCTTGTCATGGTGGATTAGCTCCCTAAATAGAGGTTGCACAGAGAAAACGAAAGGAGGAAAATGGGGAAATTAATAGCTCTGGTAAAAGATCTGGTGGGGAAGAAAGTTAAAACCAATTGACCGAATGAGAGTTTGATGATCCCATACACTCTCTGGTCCTTTTCTGATACATAGACAGGGGTCACAGTTAAATGTTGGGTGTAGGCACAAAACACACTTCACACCCATTCGCCTACGAATTCTCAAGTCTTCATCTTGAAAGCTGGTGGGCCCAGGGCTCAAGATCCACCCCCCCCCCCCGCCCCCACTCCCGCCCTGGGACTGATGCCACCAGGTGGTATTGTGCATATGACCCGTCTGCAGGCTGAATGACAGGACGCTTTTCCAGTGAAGACAACTGGGTAGTAGCGACACGGAGCGTGTGTGCTGTCTCACTGGCAAGGAGGAAAGACACAGAGATGAGCTGCGGGAGGGGAGAGAGTGGAGGAGGCAGAGAAACGTCTCTCTTTACGTCACGCTCTGGGAGAACCCTAGAGTCCTGAAGTCTGGCCCCGAGGGATCACCACATTTTAGAGGAACATCAAGGAGCAGATCTGAGTGGCGGGGACAGGCCAAACCGTGAGAGCCCCAAGTGCCCCTCTGGCAAGAAGAGAAGATCTTGCTGCCAGGAATCTCAGGGCTAGAATTCTCTGCTAGTGGCCTATCCCCTTTCACCTTTTTTATTCTTCATCTTCGCTGGACTTATCGCTCAAAAGAAAAAGCAAAGCTAGACTGGAGTTCCAGAAAGAGTCTCTATGGCTTCTTTAAATCAGGTGGGCTATGAACCTGTAGGAAATGTCAAAACAGAAACAAAGGGAAGAAAGAAATCTCTTCTGCACCAGCAACTGCGCCGTTAAGCTCTATTAGTGTATGGGATGTGGGGCGGAATTATTGCTTCCATCCGAAATCCAATTTCTACTCCACCCATAATGGCTCTCGAGAGGTGACCATGCTGCCCTACTAGTTCAGGTGACCTGAACCTGCTCTACTAGTACAAATAACAACACTGGCTGACTTTCTGCCCAGAAAACTAAGTGCATCCAATCTAATATAATACCCACACCATATACCTTTGGCATACAGCTGGTGACTATCGGGAAACATGGAGTTACAACTCAAGTCACCTCAGTCAGTTGCAAAACCCCCCTTGAGTGTCAGGCAATAGAAGGAGAGCCAAGGAAAGGAACGTTTCACACTTGCGTGGCCTTTTTACAGCTGCTTTTACCCACACGGTTGCACTTGCTGCTCGCATCAACCTCCAAAGGAGACAAAACTTATTACCTTCATTTCGCGAATGAAAACAGTGGTCTAAGAGCGGTTAAATGACTTCTCAAAAGCTATACTCTAAGAGGCAGAACCTGGATTAGAACCAGGGTGCTCTCACTTTAAATTCAGGACTCTTCCAGCGATGGCAATGGCTTTTAAACTGTGTACCTCACAGAACATCCTTGGGAAGGAAGGGAAGTCTTGCATCCTTGACTCCTGCTCAGGTGGGAACAGCTCCAATTTCATTTGCTTTATCTGTTGGCGTTCCATTCAAGGTTTAAAATAGATTGAAAAGTCACTGCGCTCTGCCATGATGCCCCCAGTGGGAGGTTCGGCCACAGGACAAGGAGCCCAATTGGAATACACACAAAGAAAGGAGGGGGTAGAGATACCGGCACCCCGGGTAAACTCCCTGCACGCCCGGGCCCTGCACTTCAGATCTTCTCGTAGGAAAAGAAACAGCTGAGGCTTGTCAATTTGGGGAGGTACTTTCTGGCTTGACATCACAGGGTCAGCTTTGTGGATCTCATCCAGACAAATCTAAGGCCCTCAGCAGACTCTAAGTCACAAGCCACCTAAGTTTAATGAGCTGTTACAGCCCCGTGCCTGGTAAGCAATACTTCCAGCCTTCTCCATGTGCTGGCTCCAGTGACATCTATGCTGATCCCAAAGGCTGGCTTATTCCGGGTGTCACTTCTTCATGGTATAAGGCCACTGAGGGGGTCATCCTCACCAGCCTGAGTCCTGAGACCTCCTAACAGTTTGTCCCTTTCTTCCAAGCTCTTCTTTCACATGGCTCTGTCTGCTCTCTGACCACTGTTCTGATCTTCCCAGGAACCCTGCATTACACCTGCTAGTTTTAGCTTCTCCAAATGGAACTGCTTAGAAACAGCCTTCTTCTCTTCCCCAGCTTCCCAGCTGGCAAATATTCTGGCTTACCAAGGGCCTCCTGGAGCTGTGTAGAGTCAGGAAAATCCTTTAAGGTTTGGTTTTGACCCTTTAAGCTGGACTCTTAAAAAGCTGCTTGCTACAGATAAAAGACAGGTCTAAGGTCTGCCTTGGCAGATCATTGAGGTTGGTGGACCAAATGTAGGCTTTTGTTCAGATTTTACAAAGCACTTACAGCTTGGTTTTGTCATTTGTTTTCACATCTCTCTCTCTCTAAACTGTGTGTAATAGGGACGCCTGGGTGGCTCAGTCGGTTAAGCGTCCGACTTCGACTCAGGTCATGATCTCGCTGTCCGTGAGTTCGAGCCCCGCGTCCCGCTCTGGGCTGATGGCTCGGAGCCTGGAGCCTGCTTCCGATTCTGTGTCTCCCTCTCTCTCTGCCCCTCCCCCGTCCATGCTCTTTCTCTCTCTGTCTCAAAAATAAATAAACGTTAAAAAATTTTTAAAAGTAAACTGTGTGTAATAGAAAGAAGTCAGACCTGGATTCGAGTCCCAGCTTTGCATTGACAAACTGTGACCTTAGACAAACTACTCAATCTCTCTGAACTTCCTTTCTTCATTTATATAAAAATGATAATACACTGCACAGGGTTGGTGTTTGTTTTTTAATGAAAAATTAATGAAATAAATCTATAGAATACTTAGCACAGAGTCAGATTTCAATAGATGCTAGTTTCTTCTTTCTCCTTAAGGATAAAACCCTAAACTTACCCATGTCTGTTTTCCCAAAATCTAGTACAATGGTTAGTACATAACATATTCTCAGTGAATGTTGACAGTATGAATGAATAAATAAGGAGTGAATCAAGAGGGCCTACATGAAATTGATAGGCCATGGGAAAGATTGCCAAAACAAAAGTATTAGTAATTAAGAGTGAGAAATCTATCAAATGCTCCAAAATGTACCTATAAATATGTTCACTGTTGTGTTCTTTATAATAATGGAACTTTTGAAATAACCTAAATGTTCAACAAAGGGGACTGGGTACATTAATTAAAGTAGTTTAATTTTTTAATTTTCAATTTTTAATTTTACAGAGAGAGAACATGAGCGGGGAGAGGGGTGAGGTGGGGGGGGAGAGGAGAGAATCTTAAGCAGGCTCCACGCTCAGCATGGAGCCTGACACAGGGCTTGATCTCATAACCCTGGGATCATGACCTGAGCTGAAACCAAGAGTAAGACATTTAGGGAGCTTGGGTGGCTCAGCATACATGCTTTCTCTCTTTCTCTCAAGAATAAATAAATATTAAAAAAAAAAGTGTTGGATGCTCAACCAACTATATAAACTACTATATTAAAGTAGTTTACGGGCGCCTGGGTGGCTCAGTCGGTTGGGCGGCCGACTTCGGCTCAGGTCATGATCTCACGGTCTGTGAGTTCGAGCCCCGTGTCGGGCTCTGTGCTGACAGGCCTGGAGCCTGTTTCAGATCCTGTGTCTCCCTCTCTCTGACCCTCCCCCATTCATGCTCTGTCTCTGTCTCTATCTCAAAAATAAATAAACGTTAAAAAAAAAATTAAAAAAAATAAAGTAGTTTAATATAGGGTCACCTGGGTGGCTCAGTCAATTGAGTGCCCGGCTCTTGATTTAGGCTCAGGTCATGATCTTGTGTTTCATGAGATGGAGCCCCGCTTCAGGCTCTGCACTGACAGCAAGGAGTCTGCTTGAGATTCTTTCTCTCCCTTTCTGTCTGCCCTTCTCCTGCTCATGTGCACACATGTGCACCTCCCCCGCCCCGACAAATAAATAAACTTAAAAAAATAGTTTAATATAAAATTCTATGCAACCATTTTCAAAATGTAAATTTTAGGAGTATGTTCCACAAAAATATCCAAAACATGTTTTTAGGTAAAATGGTATGTTAAAAAATTGTACTCCTGTAAAATTGTATTTCAAAAGAAAGAAATGCCTGGAAGAATATTAATAGGCAATGGTTATGTCTAGATGGTGGAATTATAGCAATTTTTATTTTATATACTGTATTATCCAACATTTGAATTTTTATGAGTATCATTCTTATAATCCGGAAAACAAATTTCTTTTGGAAAACTAAAACACACAAACATAACAATCAGTGACAGATTTTTTTTGGTTGTAAATGTCAAAACCCACTTTAAACCCACATAGATGCAAAGGAAAATGTATCTGGAAGACTATTTTGGCTGCAGGAAGGTGTGGTATGGCTGGACCCCAGGAATAGGTAGAAACAGATCCAGCACGCTGCACCTCTGGGTGTGGGTATCATCCCTTCTACTGCAGGCCAGCTTCCTCCACATGGCAGGAGATGCCATCTTGATGAGTTCAGAGCTGCTAGTCTCTGCCACAGAGAGAAAATGAGCACCGTGCTCTGTGGTCCCTAGGTTGTGAATTCCAAAATACACTGCAATTGGTCCCACTGGATTGGATGTTGATCCCTTGCCCAGTTGCTGTGCCCAGGGCATGGCGGTGTTCTGTAATTGGTCCACGTTGTGGCTCATTTCCATCTTTTGGTCCATCAGTGTGCCCAGCAGGCAAGGTCCTGTCAGAAGAGCTTAAATAATAAGTTGAGAAATGATGGTCTCCTTCTCCCTACACCCTTCTGCTGTGAACTGATATTTCCTTGGAGGTGAGGGAGACAGGATAGGACATTCTGAGTGTGTTGGCTTAATTTTGGTTTTCAGAGGAGGGCAGGGGGAGGCTGGAAGTAGAACGGTGGCCAGGATTGGACTATCTAATTGCATTATCAACATCAGATGCAATGAGTGAGCTTTCCTGACATGTCCTTGTGCTGGTGTGAAGATTTATCTGAGTCCTTGAAGAGCATATGGCTCAACCCAGGGGCTACGTGCTGGCTGGACAGAGACAGCAGCTTTTGTTATTCTAATTCCCTCTCTTCCTGGGCACCGTCCATCACTTCCATATAAGTAAGGAGAAACAGATCTTCTAAAGAATGATGCATGTTCTTAAAGTATCTTGCATAGAACAGCCAGAGCTCAACAAAACATTCAGTGCATTCCCTGCTTTATTTACTTACTCAGGGGTGGTAATTTCATTTATTTCCAAAATAGAGTGAGTGTGTCTAGAAAATAAACGTTTTAAAATACTGTAGGACCTCATGATATCATGGCTTACTGTTATAATTCAATTTGTGATAAGTTACTATGTTGGAATGGGATCATGGCACCTCTGGTGGTCAGGAGCTATGCTTTAGCCATCACTGAGCCCCAAGGTAGTGCTGGTCCACAGTAGGTACTCAGAGGTTAAGGATGTTCAAAAATCTAATGGTTCATTCTTAATAGACTTGTTTCCTTGGGTTTCTTTCTTTCTTTCTTTTAGTGTTTATTGATTTTTGAGAGAGACAGACAGACAGACAGAGCATGAGCAGGGGAGGGGCAGAGAGAGAGGGAGACACAGAATCTGAAGCAGACTCCAGGCTCTGAGCCATCAGCACAGAGCCCAACACAGGGCTCAAACTCACAAGCTGCAAGATCGTGACCTGAGCCGAAGTTGGACCCTCAACCGACTAAACCACCCAGGTGCCCCTCTTTGGGTTTCTATTGTGGTTTTTTTTTCTTCCTTTCTGACTTTTTTCTCCTTTTTTTTCCTGTGTAGTAAGGATACCGTCCATTTCCCCACATCTTCTGGTTCTTGCAATAAATCATTTTCAGAGGCTCATTCTTACTCTGAGCCTTTGGGATGATGTTCCCTTTACCTTGTTCTACAGCATTTCCCCACATAATTCATTTTTTGCCCTTTTACCCATCCTTTTGATCAAGGTAGGATCTATCCTCCTACCAACAGAGAAGCTATTTGGACTGCCTTGGGTTGGGCTCACTATCCACTTGAGCATTGGCTGAGCACTATAGATGGCAGTGGGTTCATGGCTACACCTCCCAGCCCACTGTCAGCAATTGTCTTGTTCTTGTGGGGGGTTTAGTCTAGCCTCCTAGCAAAAACATTGCCCTGGAGGCTCTGCTGGCCATCAGTCTATTTCCTTTTGCCCTAAAACAATATGGCACAGATGACATTATATTTCTAAGATGCACAAAAGGATTTTAATGTGGCATCATACAGAATCACATGTCTCATCCCTCCATAGCCACTGCAGTGAGAGCACATTATAGCACATTTTGTTTATACTGAAACTTAATTATCATTGAGCACTGAGGAGGGACAAAAAGAGTATTCTTGCTTTCCTATTTAGTATATAAAGAGCTATGGAATGAAAAAAAAAATCTACCAAAAACCATGACAAGTCTGGCGATTTTTATCCCATGTCCATGGCCATGTGTCATCACTATGCATTATTCACCTTGCTTTTCAGTATGAAATTGATTTTTAGTTGCAAGTAAAGGGATATGCATCAACAGCTGCCTAAGTGGTAAGGACATTTGTTTTTATTAAACAAGAAGTCCAGAGGTATGGTCTCAGGGATGGTCTAACCACATCATCAAAGGCTCAGGCTCTCTCTCTCCTTCACACTCTGACTTAATAGGCATGCTGCTTTTTTTCATAATGTGTATTGCTTCACAGACTTCATGTGGCTACCTTAGTTCCAGGCATTACATCCATATTCCAGATGGGAAGGAGGAGAAAGGGATCACAGCAAGCTTTTCTGCAAGTCTGTCCCTTTTATTAGAAAAGCAAACAGTTCCTGGAAAATTCCCAGCCAGCTTTCACTTTATGCCTCATTGGTCCCAGCTTGCAACACTTTACTCCTAGCAGCAAAGGAGGATGGAACAATGAGCATTTTGTAAAGAGAAATCGTGTAACCATGAGTAGATTGGATTTATCAATCTTAATTCATTCCCCAAGTCAAGGGATATTGCTGCTACACACCACCCACCTCCACCACCACCCGAACAGAATTAGTGTTGTGTTAGCAATGACTGCTGCTGACAGTCCAGGGCAACCTTGGCAGCATTATTTTTAGCTGCAGTGATGGTGGCTGTAGAACTGACCGGTGCTTTTCTAAGGTAAATATACTTGGAAAAGAGTGAAATGATGTATGTTTTTTCACAAATTTGTGTGTTATCACTGTGCAGGAGCCAGGCTAATCTTCTCTGTATCGTTCCAATTTTAGTATATGTGCTGCTGAAGCGAGCACAAAATGAGGTCTGGTTCTGATCACTGATAATAAATATGGAGTCAATGGAATGGAATATTATCCAATACAACATACTTTAAAAATGACAGCATGACTTACTGAATTGAAGAAGACTACAGAGAAAGCAAATCAAATAATACTTATACAATCTTCCTTTGTGAAAGCAAGTAATTTCTGAATCCAATATAAAAGGAATTACAAACACCATTTGCATTGGTGGTTCAAATTTCTCCAAGCAAGTAAATTCTGAGAATCACAGACTTCAAACATCCCTTTCTAGTCTCTATTTCTACTGAATTCAGAGTGAAAGGTATTTCTTGGGTTGTGGCTTCTTCTACCCAAGCAAAGACTACAGAGGCCCATTGCCTACTTCTGTTTCTTACCCCTCCCATTATTGTCTCTCAAGCTCACCCCTTCGTAAAGTTAATTTTGGTGTTAGAGGTCTTCTATTAGTGCTCACAAAGTGAATGGTACAGAGTTAAGGTGTCCAACCATCCCGGATTCCTAGGACTGAGGCTTCCCTAGGAAGCAAGATTTCAGTGCTAAAACCAAAACCACCCTAGGCAAACTAAAATGGCTGGTCACCCTAGGGATGATCACCAACATGAAAGGGGGTGAAGGAGAGGGAGTTTGAGAGGAAGGAAGGAGAAGGAGGACCTGGGAAGTCATGGCCATTCAACCCAACTTTAAATTTCATGGTTTTTCTTTCCATCTTAATAACTAGGGTTCCTGCACATCAACTCACGAGTGATGCTTGGACTCATCATTTCTTCAGGTTCTTTACTCTTCCAACCTGTACCTAATTGCCTCAACCTAACTGCCTCCCAATTCTGCCCCTCTATCAATGTTTCCCAATTCCTATTCCCGGTCACCAGACTCAATGGCATTGTAAGTGAATGCTATGAAGCCCCCTCTGATCCGACACATAGCAATGATAATGAACATGAGAAAGAGAATTTTACAAGTCATAGCCACACTCAAAAATGAGATACATATATGTCCTCAGTCCTGGAACAGAATCAAAATGCAAAGCAAAGAGGGGCTGATCTGAGGCTCTGGATCTGGAAGTAGGTAGCAGGAACTGTGAGTTTGGCTTCTGCGGATAAAAGCCCGCCAGAGGGGAAAGGAGCTCTGTGGGAGGCACGGGAACCAGAGTCATGCTCAGAGCTCACAACCGGAAACTGGGGCAGGGCTTCCCTGGCTTGTGAAAGGAAGCCTGAGGTGTAGCTTAGCCTTTTAAGAGAACCAGGCTCAAACAAGAACCCCATGTTCAGAAATACATAGAGAAATACATAGAGAAAAAGAAAGGCAGGGGAGAAAACACTCCTACATATGATGATCCTGTAAACTCAGTTTTAAAATTCATAAAACTAATACTAAGAAACAGCCAATAAAATCAATAACTGTAATATGAGTTTTTCCAGAAAAAAATAATAAAAAATTTTGAAAAAGACTTGAAAATATGTTTGCATTTAGAATCCTTGAAGAGATCAACGAAGGCATTACATCCTTACAAAAAATACATGCCAGTGATCTATTATGCCATTAAAACAGACAAATAAGTACAGGTGTATATAAAATTAGAAATTAGGAAGAAAAATATAACCATTGAAAAATTTTAAAGACTGTAGGGTAGTTTCCAAACTAAATGTAGTTGCACAGAGAGGATTAACAAATTGGAATTGGGAGGAATTCATGCAGAAGGTTACAACATCAAAGGGGCCATACAAATGAGAGAGAGAATGGCAGGTGTTGTGGTTATGGACTGGGGGCTCAGGAAGGGCTTGTCAAAGCAGACATTTGGTTTCGTCGTTGTTGTTGCTGCTGCTGCCGTTAGAGAAAGAGAGCATGCACATGAGAGGAGGGGGGAGGCGCAGAGGGAGAGAGAGAATCTTAAGCAGGCTCCACACTCAGCACGGAGCCCAAAGCAGGGCTTGATCCCATGGACCCTGGGAACATCACCCAAAGCAGACATTTGAACAGCTACCTGACCAAGTAAGGATGTGAAGGTAAATAAATATAAATCAACTTCATAGACACCCAGCAGTCATAATACCTATTTTCCAAGTGGCTCTAAGAATTAAATAGTATGCATAAAAACACCAAGCCTAGTGCCTGACACTTAATGTATAACAAATATTAGGAAGCTCTACTTCCCTTCCTAAAAACCCAAGTGAAAAGAATAGAATTTAGCTTTTGGCCTCCATATTGAGGGGGCTTCGGCCACTTCTGCTCCAGCCCAGCATCATTCCCAAGGGACTCGAATTGGGTGATGATTTTTGGTTCTAATAATGGTGGATTCAGCTCTTTGTGACAAAGCGGCTGGAACACTGTCAGCTGTTCATGTGCCTGTTTTCTCCGTCTGCTTCTCTCCCTTGAGAACAAACTCTGTTTTCCCCTCTAGCATTAACTAAACAAGCTAGTCATGGCCAAACTGTAGAGATGACATTTTAATACATCCAGGCAGCCTGGCTAGTAGTTTCTTTGCAAATCTCCAAATTTCATCAGCACGGCTCTGGGCACTTCTCTGTTATGTCTTGTCTGGAGCCTCAAAGGAACTCCTGACAGAGGTCACGAAGTGGGGAGAGACAAAGCCACCCTCATTCTGAGCAGCGAGCCTTTTCGACTCACAGGCCCCTGATGGAAACATTCCCTCATGAAAAGAACAAAATAAGACTGGTTCACAGCGAACAGCAACAGAATGTTCTGTCGGACAGAGAGCAGCTTCTTGGAACGTGGGAATCTGAGAGACTGGATTGCATTCAAAGAAAATGCCCCTAGAGTGATAAAGAGCAAGTCCTGGGGGCTCCGCAAGGTTCAAGATTCCATGCTCTAAACAGGGGTGGGGTTCCCTGCCAAGCCTGGGGGGGGGGCTGGTATCCTGGAAACTCGACTAGGCTGGGAAGTGAGACCCCGATGGTCAAGGACACTGGGGGTAGCCGCTTCTTCCTCCCCTGAGAGAGACAGAAAAGGGAGGCTGTGACGAAGCACAAAGGAGTAGCTGGGGGTGCACTGTGTGTTTGTTTTTCTAGCCAGAGGAGAGAAAATGTGCCCCACCCTCTCTGAGTCCTCGGTCAGGAAAAGGTTGTTTTCAGAAGGAAAGAATGAAGAGGAAGAGGAAACATCCCTTTTTGCTGCAGCTACGACCGGCTTTCGCTCCCAGGGGCGAGGCAGGCTGACGGCCACTAGATGCTGTCCAGGGAGCCCCCTGGGTTCTCGGTCCTCCCCCCTCACCAGCGCAAGTGCCCCCGCTAACAAGTCAACAAAAAAATAAGTCTTCCAAAAAAATAATAAGTCTTCCCCTTGTTTACTTTGAGTTTTTTTTTTCTTTTTTAAAAACTGCACCTCTCATCAAGTCTGAATTATTTAAAAGAAAACAATAAAGAACTGAGCATTGCAACTTTGGCTCTGTTGGAGGTAAATGTTCATGCTTGGAATGGGAAAATAACAGGAATTGCAGGGATGAGCGCTAGGATTCTAACGTCTCCCACGTCCCACAGCGCATGTATCCAGTGATATCTTCTGAACAGGAAGAAGGAAAAAAAAAAAAAACCCTTAAATTCGCATCACATGAGAAACAGAAACAAATCAGATGCTTGGGGTGAGATTAGAGAGGCAGTTCCTGCACACGGGTGGGATGAGTGTGGTGGAGGCGTGAGAGGAGGCACGCGTGCTGTCTCCTGGGTGGTCTTCGCACACGTGCAGCTGCTGAGTTTTCACTATGCTCGTCCATCTCGCACACACAGTGTGGAATGTACCCTTACTGAGGTCTCCGTCCCTATGGCAGGCAGGCAGCGGAGCCATCAAATAGAACTTCAGACTGAGAGTTATCAATATTTATTAGGCCGGGTCCCTGCATCGCAGCAGACTCCTTACTTGTCTTTCGATGAAATTAATACAGGCCACCATCACAGCAAGTGGACGTGGATTAGATTCCTGGGGGGCAATCATTTTGCTGGTACCCCCAAATCACGCCATATAACCACAGAGACTGTGGTATATATATAACCTGCCTACCCACAGAGACTGCCACAGGGTATATGCTCGAATAACAAAATAAGTGGTAAGTTCCTGGTTAAATCCTTTTTAAAACTAGTTCCTCATTCAAGGGGCGCCTGGGTGGCTCAGTCAGTTAAGTGTCTGACTTCGGCTCAGGTTGTGATCTGCCGGTCTGTGGGTTCCAGCCCCACTGCGGGCTCTGTGCTGACAGCTAAGAGCCTGGAGCCTGCTTCGGATTCTAGGTCTCCCTCTCTCGCTGCCCCTCCCCTATTCACACTCTGTCTCTCTCTCTCAAATATAAATAAACATTAAAAAAATTAAAAATAAAAATTAAAAAAAAGGAAAAAAGAAAATCAGTCCCTCATTCGAATTAGAAATACTGCATTGATCTATTTTCTTATGCTTTGATACTTACAGGGTTTTTTTTTTTTTCAATTCACCTACTTTTTTAAAGTTAACTACCTTTCCTCATGCGATTCTCCACAAACCACAAACGCTTGTGGCAGCCAAAGGAGTACCTTGAGGACGGACGTGACTGTGACGCTAAACACTTTCAAAGGGGTTTACAGGCAACATGCTCTCATCGTCTTTCTCCCTGTGCCTCAGCCTTATTTTTAAAAAGGCCTTTGTTGCAGACGTAGAGTAGAGCTCAGGCACTTATGTCCATGATTCCCAGAGAGGATTTCCAGAAAGGAAACTACCTGCTCAGTATTATTACAGAGCAAAATAGCAATTAAGCCAAACTAGAAACCGGAATTCACTCATTCCAAGTGACCTTTTCGAGAAGCACATTTTTAAATTAAATTAGACTACATTGAACATCTGTGTGTGGGGATTTGTTTTGTGCAGTTCTAGTTAAGTGCAATCATACAAGTTTCGCGTTAAAAACACAATGGGGAGCAGAAGCAAAAAATCCAATTTATCAAATTTAGGAATATTCACTTAAATAGCAAATAATTTGACACTGGATGGAAAATTTACCGTGCCTCTTCTTGGACAAGACTCAGGAATGATCATTACTCCCTTGTCTCCTGAAGAAATCAATAGTGACTTAGCAGCTGCTCTGTTATTATAATTCAGCTACTTTATTTCTATTTTAATCAGAGAAGATTACTTTTGACCAAACTGCATATAATCGACACTGTATGACCTCTTCCAGTTAATGAGAAATGATTCCCTCTGTTCATTTGATGTTTGTGCAAAGCTAATTTATCTTGACCAATATTATGCTAATTATATAAGTGCAGTTGGCTCTTGCAATTTCTATTATGAGAGCTCTTGAAAGTGCAACACAGAAGAAAGAATAAAATGGAGCAGACATGTAATTAGGGAGATTATGAAAATCCTTTCCCAGGTATCAAAAATGCATTTGAAGTGTAGGAATTTTGTTCTTTGTGTTATGATGCCTGATCCTTCAGTTTTATGGAGTAAAATATCCGATGCCCACAGGGGCTGGGAATATAAGGTAGATGAGTGAAACAGGCAGGGTTCTAGTACACATGCTTGTGTCGTGTGTGAGCGAGCACCTTGGAAGCCGGGACCTGGAGGGGGTGCTCTCTCCATCTAAAGGAGGCCCCCGCCTCAGTGTCATATGTCATAAGGGATGAGGCTTAATGTGGCCAGAGAAGCCAAAAATCTGGATGTGAGTAAAGTATCCTGATTTTTAAGTGGCTCCAATTTTTTTTTATTGTTTTTTTGAAATACTGGGCTGGATCAAATAAAGTTTATCAGAGGGTAGGATCCAGTATGGGCTGCCATTTTGTGACCCCTGCTCCATTCCATATAAAGGTCATTTTAGGAACCAGAGGCTTAGAGATGGTCTACAAATTAGCTAGAGGACGCACCAGGTGGCAGGAAGACGTAGCCCATCTCTCTTGCTTGCTAATATTTCCAGAGTCAAAAATTGCTGTGGATCTGTCTGGAATCTTAAAGAACAGCTGTCCTCTTGGCCCCACCAACTTCTGCTCCCCAAGTCCTAACGCAGCCAAACCCTGAGGAGACCTCCCTCTTTTCCTGTCATTGTCAGACACAGATATGCCAGGAAACTTGAAAAATAGACAATCGACCATGCCATAACCCACCAGCACCCCTGCCCAGCACCCGCCCTCACACCCAGGGCCACTGGGGAGCCAATCCGTGGAGCATGAAAGGCAAACAACCTTGACCCTGCTTCCTCCTTCCTCTGGTGTGAGGGCACTTGGTTTGAGGTGGAAAGCTGCTGAAAATGAAGACTGCCCATGCCCCGGCATTGGTTCCTGCTGTAACTGGAAGCAAACAGGCCACCTGGTCAGATAACTGTTTTAGAATCAAGGCCCCGTATCAAGTATCATCAAGGTCTGCCTGATGCCGATAACCTGTGTCTGAGGCCTTAGCTCCCGATCCCCTGCTTGGCCTTGCCCTTTTCAGGCCAGTAGCTATCTTGCTCCCCAGTCTGGTTTTGACCCTTACACCATTGTTCCTATCCACACTGCACAATTCCACCTGCCTCCTACCCAACAGAGACTCCCTATTGGTCCCCTCATCTGCTCGGCCCAGACTTCCCTGGCCCAGCCCTAGCCTCTGCTCCCAGCTTCACCCAGGCTTATCTCACCCCATCCTATCCACGCTTCTGGGACTGTCATGCCCCCACCCTACCCCCCAGAGCTACATTTCCTCACCTCCGAAGGCCTAGACCTAAAGGCAGCACGCAGCATGAATCTGTGACTTGAGGAGAATGGGGATGGGGAGAGACTGCTGCTCATTCCCACTGAGAATTAGCAGGACAAGATAACTCTAAATTGTAGCAGGACGAAAGGCTGTAAAATACTAGAATTTATTATCTGGGAAGATTTGGCAATTTTTCTGAGTAGATGAGAAAGTCCAGTGCTTGAAATGGGGATTGACTGGGAGTAGGGACACCTGCCTAGGGCCATGGAAGAAACAGATCGGCTTCAAGACCAGCCCCCCAGACTGTCCTGTCCTCTTCCTAGCCAGCTGGAAATGGAGATATCCTTTTAGGAAAAAGTGGGGGCTCATTTAAGGGGGGTTTAAACAAGGCCATGTTAAGCCAGTTTCCATAATGCCAAATTGCAGGAGGACATCATAAATTGGTGAGAGCCCCTTCTGGGAATTCGTGAGTCTGACTTGTGGTCTAAGCCTGTGGGATTTCAGACAAAGTACCTGATTTCTCCAGGTCTCGAACAACACGAAGAATACAGAAGTTGGATTAGACGAACTATGAGTTACCTAAGGTGCCGTAACAACCCCTTAGCAGCTTAAAACAACAAATATCTATTATTTCACAGATTCTGTGAGTCAGCAACCCAGTAGCCGAGGCCTCGGACTCAGGGTCTCTCTCTGAGGCTGCTCGTAAGGTGTCAGCTGGGGCTGAAGTCCTCTCAGGGTTCAGCATGGAGAGAGCTGCTTTCTAGCTCACTCAAGAGGTTGTCAGCAGGATGCAGTCTTCTGAATCCCAGAGTAAGAGTCTTGGTTGGAGTTAAGAGCCCCAGTTCCTTGCTGGCTATTGGCCAAAGGCCTCCCTCAGATTCTTGCTACATGGGTGTCTCCATAGGGCAGCTCACAGCATGGTGGCAGGCTTTCTTTAGCATGAGTAAGAGTTGGCCAGCAAGATGGAAGTCAGAGTCTTTGTGACAGCCCACACTTTTGAGGTATTCTGTTCCTCAGAACTGAGTCACTAAATCTAGCCCACACTCAAGGGAGGGCAGTAACACAGGCAGGACTACCAGAAGGCAGGGATCACTGGGAGGTATGTTAGAGGCTGCCTACCATAGATTATCTTCAAGGTCTCTCAGATTCTGTGACTCCTCCTCTTTCTCCCCCAGAAGGAAGCTACAACCACCAAGCCTCTCAGCCAAAAGTCCGAAGGGCTCTGACATATTCTACACCTGGAGTTAATCAACATGAAAAACGTAGTCAGATGGGAAAATCATCTTATCCCAAAGAGTTAGCATGTGACAAGAAGGCATTTTCTCTATTTCTATGCCATTGATCATCAGAGGAGTCTACCAGTAGACTGAGTATCTTTCCAGAGTAGACAGGGAAAATTTGTCTTTGTTTAGATCTCTTCAGAACCAAAGGCACTGAGGTCCACCTATCCAAATCTAGGTTGATTTGAGGTAAATTCCTGCATTGCTAGAACTATTACAATTCAAAGGTCTCACTTTCTTTACAGAACAATCAAAGTCACAGGTAATCCCCAGAGCCTCTGGGAAGTCCTTATATTTCCTCTGGAATAATGTGACTTTCTTAAGACTTCTGAAGCCTGTACAGGTTATACCGTGGCGGGGCTCACATCTGGAGAATAATCTAGGCCTCCCAATCCTGAGGACTGTTGGGTTGATTTGAATTAAAGGAGATAAAGCTCCCTTTGCAGAAAATGGAAACTAACGTCGCCGTGTTTTTCCCTCACACGAGACGCTTGTAGAGTAGTCATGGATTCTTTTTTGAAATCTGTTTTAATCAATCAGAAGTCCATATTTCCTTTACTAATAGCCTTCTTTGAAATTGTGGTCATCATGACCCTTCATTTTTAATGACTCTAAAGGCTCTTTGCAAGGCTCCATCAATGTGCTTATACATATTAACTAATTTGGAGCCTGCAGCAAAACAGCCTCAGTAGTCGCTTAGGCTCTGTATGAAAAGGCTGAGGTCCATGTTTCTATTTACGATTTCTAATTCTGAGGATTCCTGAGCAATGCGTTTTGAGTTTGCCAGGTTTTTTTTTAATTATTTTTAATGTTTATTTATATTTGAAGGAGAGAGACACAGAGTGTGAGCAGGGGAGGGTCAGAGAGAGAGAGAGGGAGACCCAGAATGTGAAGCAGGCTCCAGGCTCTGAGCTGTCAGCACAGAACCTGACACGGGGCTCGAACCCACAAACCGCGAGATCATGACCTGAGCTGAAGTCAGGTGCTTAACCGACTGAGCCACCCAGGTGCCCCGAGTTTTCCAGGTTTTAACTGATGCCCTTTGATCTTCTTTCCATCATGCTTAAGAATCTAAGACTTCCAGGTATTTTGATACACAACTATCAAAGCTTTTTTATGTGTAGTTCCTCATTCATTCTCTCAAACTTTATAACAATAGGGATTGGAGTGCCTGAGTGGCTCAGTCAGTTGGGCACCTGACTCTTGATCTTGGCTCAAGCCATGATCTTAAAATTTGCGTGTTCGAGCCCTGCATCGGGCTCTGTGCTGATGGCAGGGAACCTGCTTGGGATTCTGTCTTTCCTTTTCTCTGCCTCTCCCCAGCTTGCATGCTCTCTCTCTCAAAATAAATAAATACACTTTTTTTTTTTAAGTAGGGATTTAGCTCTTCACCAGAAGGTAGCATGGCACAAAGAAAACACAGTTGACCCTTGAACAAACTCAGAAGTTAGGGCTGCCAACCTCCACCCCCATGACAGTCAAAACTCCGCATTTTTAAAAATAATTTAATTTTTTAGTTAATTTTGAAAGAGAACACGAGAGAGAGAAAAAGAAAAGGAGACGGAGAATCTCAAGCAGGCTCTGTGATACCAGCGCAGAGACCAACATGGGGCCTGAATCCACAAAACCATGAGATCTTGACCTGAGCTGAAACCAAGAGTCAGACACTTAACCGACTGAGCCACCCAGGCACCCCCAAAATCCACATTTAATAAGTTTTGACTCCCCCAAAACTTCCCTAATAGCCTACTGTCGACCAGAAGCCTTACCAATAACAGTCAATTAATACACATTTTTTTGTTATATGTATTATATGCTATATTCTCACAAGTAAGCTAGAGAAGAGAAAATGTTAAGAAAATTATAAGAGAAAACACACAGTACAGTATTGTAAAAAAAAAAAAAAAAATCTGCATATAAGCGGACCTGCACAGTTCAAGCTCATGTTCAAGTGTCAACCACACAGGGCTTGACATGAGAGGAGCTGGGTTGCAATCCCAGGTCTACTGCTCACCAGCACTCAGACTTCTGGCATGGTTATTTGGCCTCGCGGTGACTCGTAAAGAGTTCTCGGTAAGATGAAATCACAGACACCGTCCTCACAGAACTGTTCCAAGATTAAACTACATAGATACATTTGTAAAAAGTGTTGCATGCAAGTACTCAATAAACGTTGGTTTCCTTTACCACTTGTGCAGAAACAAAGGAAGATCCCGAGAGTGTCTCCCAATGTTTAACCAAATAGGAACAGGAAGGGGGTGGACTCCCTGGTCTGTCTCTTCTGCTTCCATTGCAGTCACTTCTGGCCCCCCTTTAGCAAGTTGTCACTAAAATATCCTTGTCCACCACTTCAAGGGGCTTTGTAAACTGAGCCTGAAATGCCCCAGAAAAGACATTCAGATTTGCCCTCGAGTTGTCAAGGTATAAGGAGCTTTGTGGGTAATATATGCAGAACACTGATACATCCCCTTTCAGAACTTACATTGGGTTTTGTGTTTTAGCCTCTGCATCTGAATAGATTAAAAACAAGCACAGATAAAGGTGGGCAATGGGGTTCTCTGTAGGGATCCCCAATAATGAATCCTGTAAGGAGCGCCTGGGTGGCTTGGTCAACCGACTTTGGCTCAAGTCATGATCTCACAGTTCATGAGTTCAAGCCCAGCATGGTGCTCTTTGCTGTCAGCACAGACCCACTTTGGATCCTCTGTCCCCCTCTGTCTCTGTTCCTCCCCCACGTGTGTGTAGGCAAGCATTTTCTCCCTCCCTCCCTCCCTCCCTACCTCTCTCTCTCTCTCTCAAAAATAAATAAACTTAAAAATAAAGAACTCCCCTAGATGATTCACAGGGTCTGCTGCATATTTGGAAATCTCTCTCCTTGTCCAGAGGTAGCTTTGAAAAGTAAGCAGCCATGGGCACACACTGTCCCCCGAAATCTGACTGTAAGAGAAAGGGCCTGAAGGAAGGCACAGAGAAGTAGCCAAGATCCCAAGACCAGAGCTGGAGGAGAAGTTCAGAAGTAGGAGGAGATACCTGGCTTCAGAGCCTGAGCCCTGCTCTGGGGGTGCCCTGGCCCATTTCATTAGATGGGAGGGAGACAGCTCAGTCAGTTAAGTGTCCGACTTTGACAGGAGTCATGATCTGGCAGTCTGTGGGTTCAAGCCCCACATCGGGCTCTGTGCTGACAGCTCAGAGCCTGGGGCCTGCTTTGGATTCTTCTGTGTCTCCCTCTCTCTCTGCCCCTCCCCTGCTCACACTCTGTCTCTATCTTTCAGAAAATAAATAAACATTTAAAAAAAGATGTAAAGGAGACACAGATTCCACTCTGTGCCACTGGAAGAGGCTCTGGGCCACTGGAGGAGGATTATAAAAGTCTTTGCCAACTATAAAAATAAAAGTAAAATGGGGCGCTTGGGTGGCTTAGTCGGTTAAGCGTTCAACTTCAGCTCAGGTCATGATCTGACAGATCGAGAGTTTGAGCCCCACATCGGGCTCAGTGCTGACAGCTCAGAGTCTGAAGTCTGATTCGGATTCTGTGTCTCCCTCTCTCTTTGCCTCTCCCCCACTCCCACTGTGTCTCTCTGTCTCTCTCTCTCAAAAATAAATAAAAACATTTTTTAAAAATTTTTAAAAAAGTAAAGTGAATGGGCTGAATGTTGGATATTGAATAAAATTAAGGAAAAGGAAAGATCAAAGGAATAAAGGAAAAGGAGGGGTTGGATGGCATCATCAATCCCAGCTGCCACCAACTTTTCTTCCCAACCCTCCCCTCGAGGGTTCACCTCCACCTGCAGCTTTCCTCCCGGCCAGGACTCTGGCTGCCCTCCCTCATGGGGGAACTCGCTGTTCTTTGCTCTCCTAACTGTGGAAGCACCTCTAATTCAGCCAGAGACTCACTTAGGAAATACAACCAGGAATACAAAAGAGAATATTCCAAGCAAGGGAAGTGTTTCGGAGCACAGACACACCTTGCCCTAGAATAACCCACCTCTGGGCACACACTGGCTCAGTTGACACAGCCCCTTGGGCAGCTTCTTTTCTTCAGCTCTGCAATAATCCAGGAGACCCGGACTGAAAGTTTTCCTTGGGTGGCGTTCCCGTCACATCCCACCTGCCTCTCCTTTCGCACACCCCGCCTCCCTTTTAATGCCACTCCTGTGTCCCTACCAATACCCAGTAGTTATGGAGACAGCTCAGGGCACCTCTCTGGACAGAGCAAGGGGATTCCTTGTGCTAATGAAGGACATTAACCCAGAGGACAAATCGAGATTACTCCTTAAAATCTTGCTGCTAAAAATCTTCTGGGATTATTCTGGGATTATGGTGGTATTTGTAGAAAAAGCATCCCGAGTTAAACGCTACATAACCTGATACTGCTGGATTTAGAATCCCCCTACAACTGGTTGCTGGTTCATTTTTCCAGTAGCCTTTAGTTAGGCAGTGAGTTCTATACCGTGTCACTCATTTTTTTTCTCCCTTTCCTCTGCATGTGTAATATCAGCAGGCAAAAGCTCAAGGAGGGGAGGGTCCAGCATGATGGCACCACAATGAAATATTTCGTTATTTACTCCCCTTCCTCTCCCAATCTCCTCCCTAGCCATTTAGCTGTTTTGAGGTTTGGTTTTTACATATATATATATATATATATATATATATATATATATATATATGCACACACACACACACACATATACACACACATATACATACATGGTTTTACATATATACATATACATGTATATATGTACATGTGTATACATATATGTATATGTATATATATTTTTAATGTGTGTATATACTTCTTTTTTTTAATGTTTTATTTTATATTTGAGAGACAGAGAAAGCATGAGTGGGGGAGGAGCAGAGAGAGAGGGAGACACAGAATCTGAAGCAGGCTCCAGGCTCTGAGGTGTCAGCACAGAGCCTGACGTGGGGCTCGAACCCACAAACTGTGAGATCATGGCCTGAGCCGAAGTTGGACTCCTGACCGACTGAGCCACCCAGGCGCCCCTATACGTCTTTTCAATAAAGAAATGCACTGAGAAGATTCCTTTACTTCCACCCACCTCTTGGCCCCCCTCCCCAAATGCCTCCTGTTGGTGGAGCTGGCATCAGAGCCCTAATCTGGAGAGGTTGAACCACCCTAGAGATTCAAAACCGCAACCAGAAAGTATTTCCATAGCACTCGTCTGTGCAAAAACGCAGAGCCCCAAAGCAGGTTTTCAGTTTCAAACCTAATTCTGACTCCTCTAGTGTGAACTGTTTCCTCGCCTGTCTTTAAGAGTGTCGTTTCTACGGTGAATTTTCTCGAACAATCGCCCTCTCATGAGGCTCCTTTCTGGTGCCCCTCCTGTTCTTTCCCTTACACCTGGCAACAGAAGACATGTTCTGTCCTCTTGCAGCACACTGGCATGACACGTGGCTCCTGGGGGAATTCTTCAAAGAAACAGATTCTTGCTTGATCCCTGACCTACTCACACAAACAGAGCCCACGGCAGGAAGGCCCAGTTCTCCCCGAGTGAGTGAGCCGTGGCCTCGCCACCCACCAGGCGCAGCTGCTCTGCTAATTTTAGAACTCTGAGAAGCCACCTGACTTCAAGGCACTTCAGAGACACACATCACACCCTATCTCAGGAGGTGATCTAGGTGGGGCCCACTCCTCGTTTTAGCACCCATCACACCTTTGTGAGCTAGAAAAGTGACTTTGGGGGAGGCTCCTCTCAATAAATGGTAAAAATAAAAAACAAGCCTCCATCAGCCGACAAAGTGCAGTTCCCACCTGGTCTAGGCCCGCAGCAGGAGGCTAATCTGCCCATTTGCCTGCTCTCTCCCTGCACGCCCCAGCACCACCTCACGTTCCGAATGTCCACGGCAGAGTTCGCCAGCCTCCCCCAGACCCTTTCCTCCTGTCTGCCTGTGGGAGGCATCTCCCGCTACCCAAGCTAGGACCCTCAGGTCAGCCCCAACGACCTTCCCTTCCTCTCCCTTCTTAAACTAAAAACTTTGATCTCCTGAAATCCTCCTCCTCTCCATTCTCACAGCCTTTGCCCGACACCAGGCCCTCTCCGGCTCTCACCTGCGTACTGCGACGCGGGGATGGTCTTCTGCCTTCCTCCTCATGTTCAGTCCAACTACCAAGACAAGTTTTCTGAAACCAGGTCTATCTCTGGCTTAAACTCCTTCAACGCTCTCCTGTCAGGGTCCCCATGCTGTATGCCCACTAGAATCATCTGGGGAGCTTTTTAAAGTGCTCAGTGCCCAGCTTCCGCCCCCAGAGATTCTTATTTAATTGGAACAGTTGGGAAAAGGCATCCATATTTCTTTTTTTAATTCCCTAGGAAATTCTAATGTGCAACTAAGGTTGAGAACCACTGACCTGTAGGATGAAGTCCCAACTTCCCATGGAGCCCGAGACTCTGCCTGACCAGGCTCCTGCCGATCCCTCCAGCCGGCCTCACCGCTGGCCTCGCCATGCCTTTATGCTCCAGCAACACTGAGCTGCTTGGAGTTACCACCACCACTCCATGGCTCATGGCATTTCCCCCAGCCCAACATGACTTCCCTACTGGTCCAACTTCACTTTCTACAGGAAGCCATTCCCGACTACCTACTTCAGCACTTTCTCTCACCTCCTGGTGCTCCATAAAACTGTGGTTATGTCTCTGTTACTGAACATCCACATTATGTTATGGTGATCTAGTTATGCATTCATTATCCTTAAGTCAAAGGATGTACATTTATTTACATATGGATACTTCATGGAGCCCAAAGCTGCTAAAAGTGTATCCAGGCCTCTGGAGCCCTGCAACCCTGAATTAGAAAGCTGCCCAGGACCAAGATACTTCCTCTATGTCCCTCTCTCTTGTTGGGATTTCATGGCCTCTGGCCTCTCCTCATTACTTTTGGTTCTTCTTGGCAGACAACATTCTCCACCTCTGTTTGCCCAGATGAACTAAAGTTGGCCGTTCCACAAAGGCAGGCTTAAATCCTGAAGGTACATGTTCTCACTTGCAACAACACTGACTAGCATCCTAAATGTCAATTCCAAAGTCCCAGAAAAGAGAATCTTATTCCAGGAATTTGCCCTGTTCCAGTCAGCTGTGACCAAATCTGCTGCATTAAGAAGGCAGGTCTTGGGAAAAGGGAGATAAACCAAGGGATGGACGGGCAGATACCCCAAAAAGTGACAATTGTGCTCCAAGAATCAAAGGATTCTTGAACCGTGTGATAAACAAGTGTAGATCAGCAATACCAAGTGCCACAGCAGCCCAGGAGGAAACCATTATCTCGGTCTTGGCTGTCAGGAAAGTCTACACAGAAAAGTTGACATTAGACCTGGACCTTAAAGGATGAGTAGGATTTTTCCAGGCATAGGGAAAATAAAGGATATTCTAGGGGAAGACGAGATCAACAAGGTCTTTGGAGAGTATGTTTCTCTGTGAAAGTGCATGGATGGGACTGGAGTGGTACCAGGATGGCAGGACCAGCACATGGGGCTAGAAATGTGGGTTTGGTCTAGACTCTGAGAGTCTTCATACACCACACGGAGTCTGGTCTTCATTGTTCGTGACGTGGGCTCCTTCTAGAGGACCTCAGTCACTCAGGTAATGAGAAAGTAAAGTGAGCAGACTCAGGGAGGGGCCTTGAGGGTCTGTGCTGGGCAATGGGTGGATTCTTACCAGACTTTACAGCTCAAAAAGCACTTGACTTGTGATACTTCATCTCATCCTCACAATATCACAACCTAGGTAGGGCTAGCTCTTATTTTACCCTTGTTACTAAAGATGAAAATGTGGTTCAATTCACTTAAGTAACTTGCCCAAGACGCAACCAACCAGCAAAAGCATGACTTGAATTTAGGTCTTTTGATTCTAAAGTCTATGCTCAGTCTACGGCACCAAGCTACACAGCAATGGAAAGGCCATATCTCTATGATCTAGAGAAAGGGAATGAATACTTCAGGAAAAATATTTTCATTATTGACTAATGATAAGGAAAAATACTCATAGTATACCAACTGGTAGAGAGAAGGTTGATTGTAAAACCACTTTAAGCATTGTGGTGTTAATCTTTTTTAAAGTGTGCGCATATATAAAGTGTGTGTATACACACACACACATATATATGTATATGTGTATATATATATATATACACACACACACACATACACACACATGCATTGAAAAAATGCCAAAAGGAAAAACATCACTTTGTTTTGGGTGATTTTTATTTTTATCTGGGCAATTCTTATTGTTATCATTATATCCTTCTGTATCTTCCAAAATTTCTCCAATGAAATTGCATTACTTTTAAGTGAGATCTATGCTTTTTCATGGTAATTGTATATTCTCGTGGTGAACTAGTTAAATAGTATTCTTACAGAATTTTCCTATATAGAGTGTAGCTAAATCTACTTTTAAAAAACACAAATGAGGGTGTACTGTACCTACTGTTCTCCACCTTGTTTTCTCACTTAAAATGTCTTAGTCATATTTTCATATCCAGACCTGGGGATCTACCTCATTCTCTGGCAGTTGTATGGCATTCCACTGAATGGATGTATCATACCTTACTTATCCAGTCCATTTTTTAGACATATTTAAGAGTTCCAGATTTTTTGATATTGTAAGTACACTATGTTTATATCCTTATACATTGCCCACACATTTTATTGTGTATGAAGAAGAACTACCTCATAGTTGGAATTACTGGGTAGGAGGGCATATACATTTATATATGCTGCCATATTGCCCTCACCTTCACTGACTATGGGTTAAAACTTTTGTCAATCTGTTCCAGCTTGATGTGTGTGTGTGTGTGTGTGTGTGTGTGTGTGTGTGTGTGTGTAAGAATTTTTTCACAAAATACTTACAAAGAAAAAGTTTCCACCATTGACCAATACAGAGCATATTGGTCACAGTCCAAAATACACCAGGTAATTACACAATTCTTTTAATCAAAATTGTGCAACTTGGGGTTATAATATTTCCCCTGGCATCCACTTACCCCAAAACTACTGTTTATTGTTCATTGTCAGTATATATGTAGTAATGAAAGCCAACCCTATTTATAGTAGGACATGAAAGTCATCTTATGACATAAATTGCTATAGTTAATAGTACAAGGCAGTACTATAGTTACTGTACTATATATATAGTACTATATGTATAGTACTATAGTTAATAGTACAAGGACAGATTTTTGTCCCTGTGATCGAATGATGGAAAAGAATCCATCATGGTTGCAAAGCTCCACTGAAAACAAGGAAGACTGTCCGAGAGGGGCATTCTCAGAGCCCGGCAGAAGCCTGGCCACAGTCTGGACAGTCAAGTACAGGATGAGCAGGAGGGGCCAAGAAGTGGTCTGGGTGATCAGCAGAGCACGTTTCCAAGGACTGCTGGTTGTTGGGTCTCCTGGGAATAAATACTCCCAGATAAACTGTACGTCTGTCTAGCCTTTCTGAGCTACGGAGTTGGTTGGTTGGTTGGTTTACGTGCTTGTTTCTTTGCTTTTTAGCTTTGAGTTATGAGCTGAATCCAGGTATAACTACATTGCGCACATATCCATTCAAGGAATAGGTTTTAAAGTCATCATGCTAACGGGAAAAATTTGTAAAGTGACTTCATCATCTCAGTAAATACCAAGAAATAATGCAAATAAATATTTATTCCTTTAAAAAATTTTTAATGTTTATTTATTTTTGAGAGAGAGAGAATGAAAAGGGGAGGGGCAGAGAGGGAAGGAGACACAAAATCCGAAGCAGGCTCCAGGCTCCAGCTGTCAGCACAGAGCCTGATGAGGGGCTCGAACCCACGAACCATGAGATCATGACCTGAGCTGAAGTTGGATGCTTAACCGACTAAGCCACCCAGGTGCCCCAACATTTATTCCTTTTGAAAACTCTTAAGTATTTTAACAAGAAGGGTTTCTGTATTAAACTTTCTTCTTTGAATAAATCACAACTACAAGCCAGTATTCTACAAAATGAGAATCTCTTCAAAGCAGAAACAAAGCCAGAGTGCTCTCTGCCATCATTACAATGTGGCATTGTAGTGCTGACAACATTCTGAGAAGGGTGACAAACAGAGACATCTGCACAGGAAAGGGATAATTAAAATATCTTTGGGAGATGATATTGTAAACTTACAAAACTCAACAGGTGAATGGAGAGCTAGGGAGTATAAGGCAAATTCTCAAAATTGGGTGTTATTCTTTATACTAGTGACACACATAGAAAAAGTGATTCCATTCTATAAGAGTAACAAAAAACATAAATTCTTGAATATTGACTCAACTTGGGATAAAAAAATTATCTTATTGAAAGAAATGGGAAACACATAATAGGCCAAATAAAGGGAGAGAAAAGGAGGCAAAATCTACCTTGCTTCTGGCTAAAAAGAAAATGAAACAAAGATAATATATTTTATTTTTTAAGGTAATATATTTTAAATTAGTATGTGAATTTAATGCAATTTAAGTTCCCCTAAAATGATTTATACAACTTGGCAAATAATGTGAAGTTAATCCAAAGAGCGGTCAAGAAAAACAAAATCTTTGTTTTTAATTTATTGATGCATCCTGTTAGATTTTGAAACACACAACTAAATCTTTTTGAAAATTGTATGATATTGACATAAAAACAGGAGGAGGGGGAAGGCACTAATTGAATAAAATGACTATTTCAGAAATAGTTCAACAGCCTTAGGGACAAAATATATTAGGGGAGAGAAGGGGAGACAAGCAGTATAATAATTTTTTTTAACATTTTTTTTTAAGTTTATTTATTTTGACAGTGAGTGAGAGCAGGGGGAAGGCAAAAAAGGGAGAGAGAGAGAGACAGAGAGAATCCCAAACGGGCTCCGCACTGTCAGCGGAGAGCCCGACTCGGGGCTCAAACTCACGAACCGTGAGATTATGACCTGAGCCGAAGTTGAGAGAGGCTTAACCAACTGAGCCACCCAAGCGCCCCTAAGCAGCATAGTGATTTTAAAAAGGAAACATTATTTAAACAAAACTGGAGGAAAAATGGGAGAATAATTATACATACATGTATACTCATACTTGGAATGAATTATTGAGAAAGTATCTGGTGTCTTGCCTTTTTTGTGGCTTATGGTTTTGTGGTGGCTTTTTTTTTCCTTTCCTGCTGTGAATTCATCAGCAAAGACTGAAGGGAATTTTCCTTTTACCCCTATCAGAAAAGGCAGCCAGCCTTGGTGTTTCTGTGTTCCTGGTTCCCAAGGGACACATTTTGTGTGTTAGGACCAAACCTTTGTTTGGGAGCACTGGTTCCCAGGCAGGAGGAGGCTGGGGGTGGGGTGGGGGTGGGATTGGGAGCCATGAAGTGTCTAGAATTGGGAAGAGGCTTGATGACCGAAAGCAGTTGGATCTCCGGTTTGAGGGTTCTCTGAGGAGAGGGTCCCGCACAGCACTCAGGAGGTGGCAGGACCTTGAATGGGGAGTGGCTGCTGGGATGTTGTCGAGGCCAGATATCAAGCTCCTTAGCTGGGGAGCAACTGTCAGGCTGTCTGGCCTGCTGAGGAGGGAATGTAGCTCCAGGGCCTGATGGCCTTCGGGAGGTAGGTGTGTGTGGGCTTGCACAGGGGGCACCTGCAGTGACCAAATGGGGTACCGACAGAGGCCTCTCTCCCCGTTCTCCTAGACTGAGTGAATCCTGAGTGCCTGGCACAACCCAGGGAGAAGCTAGGGAGAGCAAGGCCCCCCTCCCTCAATAATCCATGCCCAGGCCCAGGGAGAAGGTATTGAGCTGGAAAAGTAAAGTGATATTTCTTGCGCCTCAAGCCCAGTGGAACAATTCATACCCATTACATGCATCATACATTTGACAAACACACATGGTTCAAAGAATTATTAAACAACCACAAACTGTTTTGAAAACTAGAAAACAAGCTAGTATATTTATCCCACTCGTGGACAGATAGATTTCTGGGCACCAAAAAAGTTTTTTAGAAAAAAAAAGAATATTTGATGGAATGGTCACCAAAACATATACAGCCCGACGGGTGCTTAGGGAATTACCATCACATATGCTACTCAGATGGCCCCAAAATGGCCTGGATTCATCCTAACTCAGGGTCGGCTCTAATTAATCCATAAGTGACTGTTAGCAAAATGTTTTAATTACAGTGATGTAAACCCAGCAGCCTAATCTGCATTTTTCACCAAATGGGACATAAAAATTCACGCAGGGCCCAAGTTAACAAAGGACTGATTCAGCTTCTGCAGTGTCTTTCCAGAGTTGCTTTCTGAGGCAATGCTGGGAAGGGCCCTGGCCTTTCCGACCCTGATGAACCGGCCATTTGTGCTCCTCACAGCGCGAGTGGCTGCCTGTGACGTGGAGCTGAGCCTAAAGGCACGAAATAAAGCCAAGCTAGCAGTTCCATGTGGGGCCCAACCCATAACCCAAAGTTGCCTTAGCGTTAGGTTGTAAATCCAATAGCTGGTGCGGGGAGCAAGGCTAAATGTGACTCATCTGACCGCACAATGCAGCCACAGAGATCTTGAGGTGAAAAGTCGGGAGCACGGGGGTACATGGTATATTAGTCGGGATTCTCCAGAGAAATAGAGTCAATAGGAGATAGACATACACACACACACACACACACACACACACACACACACGCGCGCGCGCGCGCGCACACACCCCGCCTCGCTCTCTTTCTATATATGGCAGGGTGGGGAGGAATTGGCTCACATGAATAAGGAAGGTGAGAAATTCCACTGTCCTCTGCAAGCTGGAGACCCAGGAAAACCAGCGTAGTTTCAGTCCAAGCCCCAAGGCTCGACAACCAAGAGAGCAGATGATGTTAAGTCCCAGTCCCTGTGCAGGGGAAGACCAATGTCATAGGAGACAACGTCAGACAGAGAGCAAAGGGGCCCTTCTTCCACTTTTTTCATTCTATACAGTTCCTCCACAGACTGGATGACAACCACACTAGGGATCTGCTTTACTCAGTCTCATTCAAATGCTAATCTCTTCCAGAAACCCTCTCACAGACACACCCAGAAATGATGTTTTAACGAGATATGTGGGCATCCTGGGTGACCCGGTCAAATTGACACGTAAAGTTAACCATCACACAGGTGTGTAGGGGTTCAGCAGGGATTACTCATCTGCCTAACACTGTGGCTGTGGAATTAATCGCCAACGCGTGTGTCCCATTAGTGGCCTTGAATTGCCCAATGGTTGGAGCTCAACCAAATTGCAGTTCATGATATAATTTTTTCAGCTTCTCAGATTTAATTCCACTAAAATTTCAGAATGAAACTGGGACACCATGGATTGCTGACAAAGGAACATTAGGTATGAATAATTCCTCGTCTGTCCTTGACTCAGGTTTGAGTCACATGGATGTTCCTTCAGCAGCATCATCATTGAAAGTAAATGAATGTAGTTAGCATTCAGTTAATGGAATTTCTGATCACGTGGTTCACCATTGTGAAAATTCGACGGTCCTGACCAATTAATTGAGTCAACTAGGCCAAATCTCAATATGTAATAAAAATGAATCTTCTGATACTTGTAGTGAACAAATTTAACATTATGATTAGACCATTGATGACCGTAAGTGTGCTGGCTATTGACATTTTCCAAGTTCTTATAGTTTTATTTTCTCTTTCCACAAAGGATGCTTCTTCCCGTGGCTGCTCAGACTGTTTTCTTTTAGACAGTGATTGACATTCAGTCAATCAAAATGTTGTTACCATTCAGGGTAATGGCAGGAGCACTGAACTCGGTACTATAAGACCTGAATTGCAGTCCACGCGACCCCACTGATGAGTGTGTGACCTCGTGCAAGTTACTTGAAGGCACAGAAGTGTGATCTCCCCTTCATAAGATGGAAATAATCATTCCTGCTCTGACATTCTTCCCGAGGCTTGTGGTGAGGCTCAAATGAGATGTTATATACAAAAGTCTTTGTTAAAGCATAGAGTCCCATCAAACTGTAAGGTTTTTTTGTTTTTGTTTTTGTTTTAATTTATTACAGGAGGGGAGGGGCAGAGAGAGAGAGGGAGAGAGAGAATCCCAAGCAGGCTCCACCCCATCAGTGCAGAGCCCAACACAGGGCTCAGCCCATGAACCCTGAGACCATGACCTGAGATGAGATCAAGAGTCAGACACTTACCAGACTGAGCCACCCGGTTGCCCCAACCGCGAGGTATTATTGTTGGCACTCTCCAGGAATCAGTGTGCTTAAACCTTAGACTGCATTAAAATCACATGACTTGCTGTCTTAAAACATTCATTTCTAGGCCCTGCTCACAGAGAGAGCCTAGTTTAGAAGATTCTGGGTGGAGCTCTGAGATCCACATTTTTATCACTCACCACCACCCTTCCCTGGCCATGTGATTTGCATATGAATGGTCCAGGGAGGATGGAGAAGTGCTGATGTGAGAGTGAAATGAAGCCCTTCAGAGGAACTTCAGAAATGGCCCCAGGGAAGAATGAATAAGGTGTGGAGAGTTTTGGATTAGGTACCGAATATCTAATTGCTATAAGTGATAAGCTTACACAAGCTAATGAACGGATGGCTGTTGGAACATAGTACCCGGATGGATTTACTACAGAAAAAGATATTTACTGTAGAATCGCTTTTAGAGTTGGTTGAAAAGAACGGAGAAGACCTTTTGCTTTCCACTGTGCTCAGCTCCCCCTGATCCTATTTTGAGCCAGTGTTTCTGGCTTTGCTCCTTCTCTGATGTGATTTCTGTACTGAATGGATGCCCTCCTTCTGGTTGCTCTTTTCCATTTTGGGGAGACTCATGGAGTCCTGTCATTTTAACAAGGCTGCGTCCTGAGCCGTGTGGGCAAGCCACAAGCCAGATGGATGGGCAAGAAACAAAACTTCAGAGATTCTGGCAGCCACCGGGGCACCCAAGATGGGAAGTAATAGAGCCGTTGTGCAGCCACAAAATCAAACGATAACTATTGGTCACTCAGCATAGATTGCACAGGGTTACCTTTGGCTAAATTATTAAGTCGCTGAAATCGGCTTCCATGTTTCTCCATTACCTCACTTCCTGATCTTTCTTATTATCCCCACCTCCTATCTTGGCCAGGGACTCAGGACCCCCATTTTGATATCCTACCTGCCCTCTCTGAGTAGCCAGAAACCAGGAGCTTTGTCTTCTCTACTATAACACCCCAACTGCCCACTGGCCCCATGTCCCTGGTGTTGGAGGACGTGGTGATGGGGGAGGATTCTAATTAACCTGATCAATACGTCCATGCTGAGATTCAATGTGTCACTCCTCCAAGGTTAACGGAGACTTTCTGAAAAGATGGTTTACTCCCAAGGAATAGGAATTCCAGGAATTATAGGTACTTCAGGTAGCCTTGGAGGAAGGGGGCTGGGGGCAAGCTAGAGGAGAAATTCTCAGATAGGAGCCCTCCCCTGGGAGGGGGTAGTACTGACAGCTTTGTCCATTTCCAGGGGATTGATCTGGGGACAGCATGGATCCATTTGGACTCACCAGCAAAACGACTCCTTCTAGCCCACTGAGAGAAATTCCCTGAAATAGGACAGCTACACATTTCACTGAATCCTTTTAGCAAATACACAGGAAGGTGTTATGCTGCCTCTTCCACCGTGAACTGTGGGGGCCCTTCAAAGACAGTACAAACTGCAGGTTGAATTCATTGATGCCAAGAACTGACATCCCTAAATTGACCCTAAATTAGTATGTTATCCCAAATTTAAAAAGAAAAAAATACCCCACCTCCAGCAGTAGGCAATGAGTGTAAGCCCAATTCTTTTGCCAAGGTGATTGGTTCCATCAGAAACTAAACTGATCAGTTCATGGCATTCCCCTGGCTGCATTTGACCTTATGTGGGTCAGTGAAAAGCAAGATGATGTCAGCGGGTTTCTGGGAAAGGAACCTCATTGTTTTTACGAGAGCACTTCTGTATCTCTCTCTCTCTCTCTCTCTCTCTCTCTGTCTCTCTCTCTCTGAAAGTTGATAAGGAAGCATATATTTATTTTTTTGTTAGCTGTCATCTTGCCCCCTGAAAGAGAGCCAGCCTTAGGATGCAGCTGACATCAAAGGCAAAACCAAGTTCTGGACAAAACTGATTCCTTGATACTCTCATTGAGCTGCGAAATCAAACTAACACTGAAGTCCACCCCTTCCTCCAGGACTTCCAGCTATGTAAATATGGGAGTTAGGATCAGGCCCAGTTGCAAGTAACTGAAAACTCCAAATAACAGTGGCTTGAACAAGTTCAAGATTTCTTTCTTTCTCAGGTTAACAACAACACACAAGTCCAGGCAGACAGTCCAGGGATATATCGCCTTAGGTGTGGTAGCTCTACCATTTTAACACAGAATCTCTTCCCCTGTGGCCCAAGATGGCTGCTCCAGCTTCTCCCATCAGACCTGAATCCAGTCAGCAAGAAGGACAAAAGGGAAAGCCATTTCCCAGAAAGTACACATAGCTCTTCTGGTTATATGCAATAACTTAGTTATATGGCCACACCTAGCTTCAGGTGTGTCTGAGAAATGTTTTCTTTAGTCTACACAGCCATATGCCCAGCTAAAAATTGGAGGCTCTGCTCCTCTAGAAGAGGAAATGGATATTAGGTGATAATAGCCTTCCCGGGCATGATGTGTCCTCCTTATTGTTTAAGTTAGTTTCAGTTGGATTTCCTGTTACAACCGAATAGAAACACATCCTACCTGATACAACCTCATAACGCCCACATTTACCTGCCATCTCCAGTCACATGCTGACGGATAAAAATAAGAAGCCCTTCACTAAGAGCATCTCAAGGTCTTTCCTTGTTTTTCTCCTCAGACTTGGGACAGCACCTGGCACATGGAAGCCTTTGATAAATATTTGCTGAATTGAACAAAATTAACTAAGAAGATTCAAACAGAGAGAGTTCAGCACTGCAACCTGTCAGCTCTGGCCTTGGGCGAGTCATAAAACTTCTGAGCCTCAGCTTTCTTGCCTGTAAATGAGAGAAGTAAAACCTAACTTTAAACGTTTTAAATAGTAGTGGCAATGTACATAAAGTGCCTAGCACAGTTCATGGCACATACTCACATAATTCACAGACACACACACCCACATACCATATATGGGTTTTTTTTCAAAATTATGACTATGCATATTACATGTTTTGAAGTTGAGAAAACAGGGATTTGGGCAATGTTTCAAATACCTGCAAACTCTACTGGTCATTATTCATTCTTATTCTTAGGAAAATATGAGTGTTGGGTTCAAAGGAAAGAATACTTTGAAGAGTTTTTTTGTTAAAACTCTGAAGCCTTCTTAGATATCAAATAGTTATTTAGTGAGTAAAGTGTGAATGAATCAGAACATATGTATTGCGTTTATCTTGGAACCCTGTGTGGGGAAAACCAAACTACAAAATGTGCTTTGCATTCTCTTGCTGTTCAAGGGCTGCAAAAACAGCATGACATTCTGCTGAACCTGAAATGACCTTGAACTCAGCAAACAGACCAAACTAATGAAGAACCTCAGGTTACTTTTCGGAGTCTTAACCACAGTAAGGGATACACAACCCACTATGATTTGAGATCCTTTGTGTTTGTTTGTTTTCTTCGGTTTGACACCTGAAGGAGAAAACAGAATCATCCTCTTTGTCCAGCCGGCAGGGTCTGAAAACAAAGAGAGGAATGTCACTCCTATGAAGTTGCCCTCTTGTAAGAAATGCACGGATTCATACAGAATTCAGAGGTAGCTTTTAAGACAAAGCATAGCTAGGGGCACCTGGGTGGCTCAGTCCGTTAAGCCTCTGACTTTGCCTCAGGTCATGGTCTCAAGATTCCTGGGTTCAAGCCCCGCATGGGGCTCTATGCTGACAGCTCAGAGCCTGGAACCTGCTTCAGATTCTGTGTCTCCCTCTCTCTCTGCCCCTCCCATCCTCACGCTCTGTCTCTCTCTCTCTCTCTCAAAAATAAGTAAACATTAAAAAATAAAGACAAAGCATAGATAAAGCTGAGTAAGAGGAGCTGAAAAACTGGAGTGAAGGGGATTTTAGAAAGTTAATGGGGCCAACTGGTCCACCTTTCATTTTGGAGATGAGGAGGCCACACCACAGAGAAATGGCTGGTCTTGTTATTGTTGTTGTTGTTTAAGTTTATTTATTTATTTTTGAGAGAGAGGGGGAGAGAGAGAGAATCCCAAGCAGGCTCTGCACTCTCAGCCTGGAGCCTGAGGCAGGGCTCAAACTCACAAACTGTGAGAATGTGGGCCAAAATCAAGAGACGGGTAACCAACTGAGCCACCCAGGCGCCCCGAGAAATGGCTGTTGTAAACAGGGGCCGGCAGTGAGCTAACTCACCCATTTTTCTTATTGCTCAACTGATTCAGAATCCAGCAGGGAAGAGGGTATTCATTTCAGGGTCTCTCTAACTCATCGTCAAGCAAGGGTGAGATGGCTTAGAACTCGGACTCCCAGGGACATCGCTAAGAAATGTCTATGTGTGCGGTAAGAGGCTGTCAACACTTGCCCACAATATCTTTCATGTTCAAGTGTTTGAACGTTCTACTGTGTAGAAGTTTGGCATCTCAACGCAGCCCCGGCTCACGCTGGCCCAGCTCCAGCACTGATTCCTCAAGAAAACCCTGGCTCTTCCTCAGACGCACGCCCCACTCACAGCGCAGCTCCGGGCGGGGGCTGGGGACCCTTTCATCTAGACAGGGATTCTGGCCAGGTTCTTTCAAGTTTCACAACTGAGCATTAACCCTCCCACCTGCCCACCAGGGTTTCAAAGCAAACTTTACTCTGCCCATCAGGACAATAAAAGATTTCTGAGTCCCAGACCTCGCTAGAGAAGATAAGGTTGAGTTGTTTACTATTCCACTTTCCTGAAAAACCCAGGAAGATCATCTCATTTATGAAAGACACTTTAATATTTGCTGTAAGAATGTTTGCAGATTGTCAGGAGGAAAAAGACAAGTAACCAGTCCCGCTGTGTTTGCTGTGAAACTCTTCGAAAACACCATTCAGAGCATCCTCCGAAAGCTTGTGTCTGATGATTGGTTTGAGGAATATCTCAGGGAAACTTCGTCTCCCCTGAAACAAATGAAATGCTCTTCCTCTGAAAAGAGAGTAATTGAAGTACCACTTTTCTCTCTTTGCCTTGGCTATAAGGACGCTGCGGGCCAAGCCTCAGCCTTCAAGTTCAATCACAGATGCTCTATCGACCCTTATGGTTGGGATATCTGCCTCGTTCCTCTTAATCTTGCTTTCTCCTCTTTATTTCCCCTCTTTTATTGATTTTGATACATTTATTCCCTTTTAAGGCCATTTTAAAATTCTTTTGCAAAGAAGTGAGATACAACTAAATAAAATTAAAAGATTCAGTGATTGCTTGAGGCTGGGCTTGGGGCGGGGGGTGCATGGGGAGAGAGACAACTGCAAAAAGGACATGAGGAAACTTTGTGGAGTAATGGAATCTCTATATCTTGATTGTGGTAGTGGTTATCTGGGTACCTGCATCTGCCAAAATTCATTGAACTGAACACTTAAAATGGTGCATTTTATTATAAATAAATTAAACCTCAATAAGGTTGATATATTCATCCAGTTATTATGTTTCTATTATCTGCAGGCACTTTGTATGGTGCTGGGGAGAGATAGTGCACAGTTGTGTAGGCTGTTCACTGAACCAGGGTACCTGGCCAAAGGGCCAGGAGGGGCTGAAATACAGTCCGTGCCTGGCTTACCAAGCCAGGTGTCCACCAAGAGGTTGGATCTTCTCAGAGAACAGGCAGACTTTTCTATTTTGGAAAAAGCATTACATATAACTGGGTCCCTGGAAGCCTGGTTCTGAAGATAGAGTGAAAAAGAATATAGACAATTCTCTACCCTTATGGAGCTTATAGTTTATGGGGAGAAGGTTATGATAAGCCAGTAAATGTATGTTATATATTATGATAAGCACTACATAGAAATAAATAGGACGATGTAATGGAGAGTGTCAGACTGGATGCTTCCTCTAAGTTATCAGGAGATACCTCTCGAAAGGTGGCATTTCAGCTGACCCGAGTGCTGAGAAGCACCCAGCCTTGCAGACAGAGGGAACTGCAAGAACAATTCCTCAGGGGCAGGACCGTGTGGCCTTTTCAAGGATCAGAGAGGGGGCCACGGGTGGCCTGTAATACGCGAACCAAAGAATGGCGTGGGGAACCCTAGTGCAAGTAACGCTCAAAAAGTTAAGCATAAGCCTTGAGACGTGGCTCCAAACACTAACTGCACTACAAAACATTTTCTTTCTCACAGATGTTAGACTTGCAAGAGACCTTAGTGATAAAGACACTCCTTCAATTTTCCTATAACAGATAGAAAAAAAAACAAAGCCCAGCTGACTCTGAGAACTGATGACACAAATAGGCTCAGAGCTTCAATTCGGCTTCAATTCAATTCAAGTAGCATGTGCTGATGCTGCCCGTGTGTCAGGTACTGTTTCTGGCCTGGGAGTCCAGAGCCTTCCAGGCTTGGAAGGGTCAAACAGCAGGAAGGACTGAATTGGCGAAGCTGTCGAGGGAGACATTTAACAAAAGAAATCGCTTCCTTTAGTTAGCTGTAGGGGGTTAATCAGCTGGGTATTTCACAAGACTTGACTTCGCCTTGTTTTAAAAAGTGTTTCCAGTCCTGAAATTGAGATGCGCTTTTGGAATAATCCATGTTTTAAAAAACAGCCAGTTCTGAAGCGAATCCAATGTTGCGAGCCATAGGTATGAGAGGACTCTGCTAAGGGAGCGATAGGTAGGGAAGGAGCAAGGGTACAATCCTGGGTGATAAGTGTTGGTGGTCAATCACGGGAATCCCAGCATCATCTCTGAAATCCAAGAAAAGCAAGATTGGGATGGAAGGCCTGCAAGGAGAATTTCAGACCTCACACCCAAGCCATGCCACAGAACACTGTGGCACCCCCCCCCCCATTTCCTTCATCTGTCCGTACTTGCTGCCTGCAAATGGCAGGTGAAAATGGCATTTACCTCTTGTGAAGCTATACCTTGGTCATTGTTAAATGATTTGCTGGCTAGCAAAAACAAAGTTCTTGGAATTATATTCTCCCTTTCTAATCTCCCCTTCAGTTAAAGAGGGTACAGCTATGCAATTAAGCACCCACCCACAGAAATCTACCACGAAACCGACTTTCTTGGTAACAGAAATGAAACCTACCGTCTTCAGCACAAACTTGAGTATCCTCCAAAAGCAGATAAAAAGCTAGTTAAGAAGAAAAGGCTAATATTTTAAGATATTTTCCAATGAGTGTGAGGGGTATTTTTGGTTTTGTTTTCCTTTGAAAGAAAGGGGCTTTCTTGTTTTTTGTTTTTCAGCTCGTGGGTATTTTCTTAACTGACCCCTAATCCACAGATGCAACCCCTTGACGGTCAAGTCCCACTAAACAGCTTCACCTAATTCAAACTCAGTCTTGTCCTTTCTATGGAAAGGATTTCCAGGCTCAGTCTGCGCTGACCTTCTACTGGACGTGTGGTGGACTCATACAATTTGCTGCCCAGATCTCCTCCTCTTTTGGAAATACCCACCCCTTCCAATCATAATGCAGTTTCTAGAGAGACCCATCTCCTAGGACCCACGTCTCAGGCCACCTTTGACCAGTCCAGAGGCACCTGGGCCTCAGGGACTGAGCAAGAACCTTGAAGCCTTTGGGCAGTATCCAGTGGTATACCTCTTCTTCCCTCTGCTTCTGTTTCCTCTTTCCCTTGACAAACTAGCTTGCTCTGTTGCTCAGTCTGTGTGGCAGAAGATGGCAATTAGTCTCTCCAAAGTTAAGAATCTTGTTTGCAAGTAACAGGATTGTAGATAGGCTTGAATTGTAATAAGAGCCAGGCGCTCAAATAAGAGTATGAGCAGGAGTCTCACTCTGTCACTCTTCCCTGTTTCTTCCTATATACCTGTGCCAGCCCTCTCTCGCTACTGACAGGCTCTCTATTCCTCAATCCACTAAGTAAATAATGGCCATGGCCAACAGCACCTAGGTTTCCAACTCTTCAATTCAACAGAGCAGTTATAGCGGCTTAGAATCTTGGGCTAATTCTAAATCACTGGGGGAACTCTTCGATTCTTTCTCCATGGCATATTATTGGCGTTTGGGGTGGGGCAATTCATGCTGTATAGAACTGTCCTATGCATGACAAGACATTTAACATGGTGGTCCCTGCCCATTAATTGCGAGATGCCCCTTGGGGGACAGTATTACCACAGTTTGAGAACCTCTGCATTCGACATTCCAACCCAACCTGCTTCAGTCTAATGTTGTATTCCCAGAGAATTCTGGGAATGGCCAAAACCCTGAGAGAATTTTCCGTTGGAATATATCTTAGAGGACAGAGGTGTATAGAACCCAGATTGAAATCTTCTTTCTTTTTTTTTTTTTTTTTTGGTGACTCTGAGTCAGCCATATCTGTTTCTAAAAACAAAAAATGTTTAGATTTTTTAAAAAGTCACATCTTGCTTCTGCTATACAGCTGATTTATTTTTCTTGCACAAGGACATGATGGTGAAATCGAGGATGGGGTAAATGCTCATTTCTTTTTAAATCATACAGTGTAATTAGCCATCCCAAATGGCAAATATTTACTTGCGAGTTGGCATTTTCCTTTGGACTCATACAACCAAATACCAGTGCAAACCATATGTCCCTCCTTCAGGTACTCCAGGGAAAATGAAGTAGGAGGGTGACCAAAGAGGAAGAGAGCTTGCCAAGTAGGGCAGTTTCTACCCACATAGTGTCCTTCCTGCATAGTGTCCTAGGTGTGTCCATGACTGGCTCTGCCTGAGTTTAAGGATGTACCCTCCTTTAGCTCAAGCACCATAACATGGTCCTTATGCCCATTCCTCACATGGTCTAAGAGGAATTGAAGGTGGGTAGGGAATAATGAAGGCTTTGACTTTAAGGCAAAATCTTTAAAAATTATTATAATGACCCTGGAAAATATGACCCAGAGCAATACTTCTGGCATCCTTAAGACTGCTGATATTCCTTGGCTCTAGCTTGGAGCCTGCACTGCAAGAAAGAGGAGGGCTATCCTGAAGTTAATGGTCTGAAAAATTTTTCAGTTTGGTTTTTGAATCGATGTGATAAACTAATAAAATCATCTCTGGAATAACAGGATTATAAGCAGCAGAGACATATCGTGAAAAGAAAACTGACGTGGCAAAGATGTGGATTCTAGAATAACAAAGGATCCATGAGTGAATCCACATTGATGTGAATCAATCAATGAATGGCCCCATTTGGGCCAAAAATGCAGAACTTGGATTGAATCATGAAAGAAAACATGAGACAAACTCACATCTAGGGACATTCTTCAAAATAACTGGCCAGTACTCTTCAGAAGTGTTAAGTTCCTATAAAAACAAAGAAAGACTGAGGGATTGTTCTAGATTAAAGAAAACTGAAGAGATATCACAACTAAATTTGTGTGACTCTGGATTGGATCCTGGCCCAGATAAAGGATACTTAGTGGGACAAGTAACAAAATTTGCATCAGGTCTGCTATTAGTTTATATTAAATTAGTTTACAGTATTATTTGAATATCATTTTCCTGATATTGTAACTGCCCTGGGGTTATGAAAAGAGTGTTCTTACTTTTAGGAGCTATGTGCTGAAATATTTTAAGATGAGGGAGGGGTGCCTGGGTGGCTCAGTCGGTTGAGCGTCCAACTTTGGCTCAGGTCATGATCTCGCAGTTCATGGGTTCGAGCTCCACATCAGGCTCTGTGCTGACAGCTCAAAGCCTGGAGCCTGCTTCAGATTCTGTGTCTCCCTCTCTCTCTGCCCCTCCCCTGCTCACGCTCTGTCTTTCTCTCTGTCAAAAATAAATAAACATTTAAAAAAATTTTTAAGATGAGAGAAAGAGACAGAGAGAGAGAAAGAGAGAGAGAGAGAGAGAGAGAGATTGAGATTCTAATCCTAGCTCCGACATTAGCTAAGGTGTCCAGGAGAGTTATGTAAACCCCTCGGCCTCAGTTTCCGATTTGTACAATTGAAGAGGTTGTATTAGCTCAATGGTCCTCATGTGCTGAAATAAAATAGCATCATCTGGAAAGCTGTTAGAAATCCAAATTCTCAGGCCCCAGACCAGAATCTGAAACTCTGGGGACGGAAGCCATGCATTAACAAGCCCTCCATGAGATCCTGAGGGATGCTCAGGTTTGAGCATCTCAAAATGTTTTGTGCTTCTCATTTGTGTCTCCTACTAAACACAACCCTTTCTCAAAAAGGGCACCTCCGTGCTCCCAGCTTATTCATCATTTATTTGGTGCTGACAAAGGGCTGGCCAGGGAACCAGAAGGGCTGGAACTTTGGAGGAATGGTTCTCCTGGGCAACCTCTGCGTGCAATAGGTACAGATTAAATATAAAACATTTAATAATCCTACTTAGCTCAGGAAACATTAAAGAAACCAAGTGATACATAATTAAGTTCGCATATCTGCCTTGGCCTCTTGGTAAAATGCTGGAGCCAGTTGCATCTAGGAGGAATGGGGTTGTACATCTTTCCCGCGAGTTTCTATCACTAGCTTAGAAAAGTTTACCTTAGCCTTCTCTTCAGGATAAATATTTCCTGGATTACTCAGGTGGTAAGAATCTCCCAGTGCCTCCTAGATACTTCTACAAACCCAAACTTAACTTTCATCTGTTAAGAATCTAAACTGTGACCCAAGAGAGTATTAAGTTTGCTCCTGACTGATTAGAAGTGACAAACAGGGATCGCTCTCATCTTAGTTCACTGCTTACTGCTGGGCTCCTATCCCTGGAGGTTGCCTGTGCGCGTCTACACCCTTGTCTTCAACACCGCCTGGCTCCCAAAGCCACTTTTTTCAGTCCTGACCTTTCCTCAACTTCAGTTTCTGATGTTAAAAAAAAAAATCTTTATTTATTGAACAGATAACACATTCATATGGCTCAAAACTCAAATGACACAAAAAAGTATGCAGTGAAAGTCTCTCCCTGCCTGACCCACCTCCACCCACTGGGTTTGATTTCTGATTTTTGACAGTCCTGGGATTCCCTCTCAGAACCGATGCCGCCAGAAATTCACTGTCCAAAACAAATCCGTCAAGTTCCCTACACTCTGAAGTCACCCTCCATCAGCCTCTGTCTTCATGGGTAAAATGAGAAAATAACAGCACTTTCCTCCTAGGCTGTGTATATATTCCTCAGGGAGCCAAGATTTGTAAACTTTAGCACTGCAGCACATAGTAAGCACTCAATAAAAATTCATTCTTGGTAACATGGTAATAATAATAATAAACTCTCCCTAAGTGGAATATCAGTGTATGGTTTTGCTTTCCTCCCAGTCTTCCAAAGTGGTAACTCTAGACTTATTTTTCTCTCCTCTCTCCTTTTCCTCCATTCCAGATATTTTGGCCTCATCTAGCTTTGTATTATTTCTTTCTTGGTAGGATTTGGGTGGGGCAAAGAGACTTAGGAAAAAATTCCCTGGGAGGCTGTCCTTTTCTTGCAAAGACACTTAGATTAGGCCGATGGGTCACAGGCCTTTACTCCCACGCCCCTCCAGGCATGGACTCTCCCCGTCTCTCTTCTGGGCTGTGGCTGGTGAATAGCAGTTCATTCCTAACATTGCCTTTTTCCCCTGGGCCAAATGACTGAGATCATTCTATAAAAAAATGCAAGGTTTCTGGCTCCCTTTAGTGCATTTAATCTTGCCACCATAGCTTACTTTTCCCACCCTTGGACTTCTACAGATAAATGCACAATTCTCATTTTCGCAGTGCAATTGATAAATTTTAAAAATATTAGAACAAATCCTTTCATGTGTCAAGTATTCTGGCGCTTAAATGTCAAGGACAGCTACCCTGACCTTGGGGATGAGAGGGGGTGTTGGTGAACGATGGCCTCAGGACCCCCGGTCAGCATCGTGCTACAAGGGAAACGCCGGTGCGGATGCTTACATTGCTGCATTCCCATCTGCATCCACTCAATCATATTTTCCCCCTCCCTACTCTTAGCAAATGGGTATTTTCACACTAACTACTGTGATTAAATCTAATTGTATGAGTCATTAAAATTTTTTTCATAGTTAAACCCTCATGAAGAACATCTTTCTCATAACAACTTAGAAATGAGTGCATGGACCCCTAACTACTCTCTGCTAAGTTGTATTTGAGCCCAGTAGAGTAAGACTGCCCAACTGAAATCACAGGTGATCAGAACACTTGTAATCTTGCCAAATAAAGGGGTTAAAAGAGAAATGCCTTCTTAACCAAAGCCAAAACATCTGCCACTTGGTGGTAGCATCGCATATTTGATTTCAAAGAACATTAGATTTATTGTGTCATGTACTTCAGTTTTGCAGCAGATGCTTCCCCTCCTGGAAAATATCGGGCTCAGGTATTTCCTCTTCCAGAAAGCCTTCCCTGACCCCCCTCTCCCCCCCGGCACCTCCTCTGGCCTCTGTTATTTTCCCTGGTTTCCCATAGCCAGCGTTGTTCTAGGTGTGAAGGCCTTATATTTTAGGAGCGCCCCTCAGACCCTTCTTTTGATTGGCCCCACCGTATGGGACAAATAACCCATGGACCAAGGGGATGTGCCCATTCAGAGACTGTGCCCTCCTTCCTGGACCACATTCTGGGTACACAAGACCCCAGAATGCTCTCCTTGAACAGCCTACAGTCCTCCTCCCTAGGTCCATCCTGAAAGTGGACCGCACAGCTGGTGAACACACCCTAAGGGGTGCTGGGGGTAACTGGGAAATGCCTATTTGTTGCTGGGGAGAAGCTGGGAGATGCAATCTGGGGGCTCCAGTTGCCTGTGCACTTGACCCTCAGAGTACAGGATGGAGCTGGGGTTGGGAAGCCCAACAGGGTGAGCCAGGGTACATCTGATTAGGTAGGAGGATAAAACATATTTTATCAATAGTTTGTTAGATAAGTTTATCATTTTAAATACTTAGGCATTTAATCTATGGTACTTTTGCCCTTGGCCCCGCAAATGTTGAAGGTGGGCTGGTTTAAAACACCCTGGGAATACCTGTAGGTTTGCAATGCTAACATTGTATAAACATATGTCTTCATGGCTGTGATAGTTGCCACAGACTTTTCCCAACCTCAGGGCCCTTGCACATGCTGTTTCCTCTCCTGGAATGCTCTTTCCTACCTATTCTTTTAGCCTGCTAAACTTTTAAGTTATCTACCAGACCTCAGCTGAAACACCATTTTCTCAAGAGAGTCTTTCCCGACTTCCTCCATCAGGGCAGGCTCTCCTGGTTTTTCTCTCTCACATCTCCCTATACTCTGATAAAGCTGAGGGGCAAATATCATAGGAATAATAGCAATAGCAAATCAGTGATCATGATAAAAGCAGATAGTCATTGATGACTTACTAAATGTTAGACATGATGATATGTGCTTTACATCCATTGTTTATTCTGGATGAGAAGCCTAATAAAATAATATTATCAACTCCATTTTTCAGATGAAGAAATAGGCTTAGGAAGTGTGATAGACTCATGCAGCTGGCCACCATGTGAATCAGACTTCCCAGTGTTCCTTTCTTGTGTAGCCCCTCCTGTGTTGATTCTCTGCTCACTCAGGTGATTTGCTTTGGCCAATGGCCCATCAGCTAACGTGACTTAAGCAGAGGCTTGATAAATTCTTGCACATAGGAGCTTCTCTTCTTGGAACCCAGTTGCCATTTAAGAATCCCAGAACTAGGGGTGCGTGGGTGGCTCGGTTGGTTAAGTGTCTGACTTCGGCTCAAGTCATGATCTCACAGTTTGTGAGTTCGAGCCCCACGTCGGGCTCCGTGCTGACAGCTCAGAGCCTGGTGCCTGCTTTGGATTCTGTGTCGCCCTTCTCCCTCCCTCTCTCTCCCTCTCTCTCTCTTTCTCTCTCTCTCTCTCTCTCTCTCTCTCTCAAAAATAAAAATAAACATTAAAAAAAATATCCCAGAACTAACCAATGAATAAAAAGAACCACAGGGTAAGGTGGCTAATCTCCGCTGAGCATGGTCCCCAGCTGACCCTGCAGCCACCCAAGGCAAATTATAATTATATAATAACATAACACAAGCATACCTTGGATATACTTCAGTTCAATTCCAGACCAATGCAGTAAAGCAAATATTGTAATAAAGCAAGCCAAATGAATTCTCAGTACATGTGAAAGTTATATTTACACTGTATTATAGTCTATTAAGTATGCAATAGCATTATGTCTTTAAGAATGTACATGTCTTGGGGTGCCTGGCTGGCTCAGTCAGTTAAGTGCCCAACTTTAGCTCAAGTAGTGATCTCACCTTCCTGAGTTCGAGCCCCTGCTGGGCTCTGTGCTGACAGCTCAGAGCCTGGAGCCTGCTTCGGATTCTGTGTCTCCCTCTCTCTCTGCCCCTCCCCTGCTCGTGCAGTCTCTCTTTCTCTCTTTCTCTCTCTCTCTCTCAATCTCTCTCTCTCTCTCATTCATATAAACATTAAAAAGAAAAAAAATAAATTAAAAAAATTAAAATGTACATGCCTTAGTTAAAAAATATTGCTCAAAAATGCTAACCATCATCTGAGCTTTCAGCAAGTCATAATCACCGATCACCATAACAAATATAATCATAATGAAAAAGTTTGGAATATTCTAAGAATTACCAAAAGGTGACACAGAGACACAAAGTGAGCAAGTGCTCCTGGGAAAAATGGAGCCAATAGACTTGCTCAATGCAAACCTTCAACTTGTAAAAAATGCGGTATCTGGGAAATGCAATAAAGTGAACAAGGTCTACCTGTAGTATAATACAGTATGGTATAGCATAAGATACACACAGTGATAGATAACTGGTAGAGACTAAGTTGCTGAAGAGCCCAGAGTTAATAAATGGCAGGTATGAATGCAAGCTCTCTAACTGTATTCAGCCTATATAACTTCCTAGCTATGGCTGAACACTGGATGGGCATGACAACTGTCTCCTCTTCCCAAGTTCCTCTCCTGGTCTACAACACAATGCTTGCTCCCAACCCCCATCCCCCCTACCTTCCTTGTCAACCCAGCTCCCTCTGGCCCAGCTGTCTTGAGCATGTCCTGGGTGAGATAGGACCATTCAGAGCAGCAGAAGTCCCTGGCTAAGATGGGCAGCTCGCCATCTCAGTGCAAGCTTTCTCAAGGGAATGGGTTCTCTCCAGGCTTGGGTGCACCTCTGCCCCTGCCCCGGGCTTCTCCCCAGGGGAATCAAGTAGGCTGAACTCACCTCACCTCTCCCCTGTGTCTCCAGCGCACTCTCTCTTTGGGTCTTTACCCCATCCTGCCCCATTTCCTCAGGCCGTATTTACCCTACCTGGACTGACAAATCAGCTTCTGTTGCTCCCACTAAGATTGTCCAGCAGTCGGCAGAAATGGCCCTTCCTGTTCAGGGAAACCCAGGGTACAAGAGGCAACAAAAGTGCTAGCAAATACCCACTCAAATACCAACCAGAACTAGTTTTCTAGTCCCAAACTAGAAACTAGAGAGGAAGAGCTTCTTTTAAAGGAGAAACACAGTAAGGATGGCTGAGGCCTGAGAGGAGCAAGTAGCCAGTTGAGATTTGAAAAATCTCTTATTAAGGGCAGGGTTTTCTGGAGCGCTTGCCCACAGCCGATCCTCTGTCTTCCAGAAAAATAGAAAAATGTAGGTTGCTTTCCCTTTTTTTTTTTTTTAAATAGTGTTATCAAGGTATACTTTACATATCAGAAAACTTACCCATTTCAAGTGCATCTTTCAATTATCTTTAATAAATTTACCAAGTGCTATAACCATCACTATAAATCAATGTGTTTCCATCTCCCCAAGAGGATCCCTTATGCCCTCATCCTGTTCCCATCCCCAGGCAATCACTAATTTACCCTCTGTCCATGTACGTTTGCCCTTTCTAGATATTTCAGATAAGTGGAATCATATAAGATGTAGTCTCCTGTTTCTCACTTACTTCACTGAGTATAATGTTTTTGAAGGTCATCCATGATGTAATTTGTCAGTAGTTTATTCCTCTGTTATTTCTGAGTGGTAGGCCACTGTATGGATATACCACATGTAATGTATCCCTTCACCGCTCGATGGACATTAAGGTCGTTTCCAGCTCTTGACTGCTGTGAACAGTGCTGTTGTGGAAATGTGCGTGCAAGTCCATGTGTGGACAGATGTTTTCATTTCTCTTAGGTACATACCTAGGACTGGAATTTCCAGGTAGTTTTTTGTTTAACTGCAAGCTGTCAAACAGTTTTCCAAAGTGGCTTTTACCATTTTGCGTTCCCACCGGCAACTATGAGTTCCTTGCGCTTCCTCAAGTCATGGTACACGCATCCTCTACTCTTTGATCAACTTGCAGTTTTTTATCCTAAGAATTAATTAGGTCCTTGAGAATGTTTCAGCTATGCTGTCCTGGGTTGAATGATCCTTTGTTCTCCATAGTGACCTTAAAGAGACATTTATGATGGTTACACTCAATATGCCCATGCGTATGTCATTATTTATTTATTGAAACACTTAGTTCATCAGGCTGACTCCAGTAACCATTTAGTTTTCGACTATCTCGGGGGATGGCCACGCAAAAGTACTTATGCAAATTCTGAGGCAAACAATAGCATACTTACTTGGAAGATTCATCAGGAAACTGAACTCCCTGAAAGTAGATTTCAGAAGCATGTAACCTCAGGTGATATTTTCTAAAAGATCACGTTAGCCCTGTATTTGTCCACATGGAACTCACTGAAGTAAAAAGCCAATATGAAGTCCTTACACATAGGAAACCTTAAGAGCGCAAAGGAAACAAGTTTTATTTATTTATTTATTTATTTTATTTATTTATTTAAAGCATGAGCTTGAGCAGGGGAGGGGCGGAGAGATGGAGAGAAAGAATCCCAAGTGGGCTCCAAGTTGTCAGCGTGGAACCCGATGTGTGGCTTGAACCTACAAACCATGAGTTCATGACCTAAGCCAAAGTCAGACACTTAACTGACTGAGCCATTGACTTTGCTAAAGAGAAGCAAACCAAGTCTAGAGGTGTGCAAAGGTATCCATCAATACATCTCATGGATTTTATTTTGATAAATTTTTTATCATGCAACCATAGTCAAAGAAATTTTGGTCAGAAATCCTAACTTTTTCAAAGTCTACTAGACTGTTTCTACACAACGGCAAGAATATACATTCAAAAAAAAAAATTGCTCAATGACAGAAAATACTCAGAGACTCAGAAATGAAACTCGACAGCTAGAGCCTAAAAATTGCCATTGAGGCCTTGGTAATATTGAATGCATTTACCCCCCACGCCCCTGCCCCAAGAAAAGGGGTTGGTAAGGTCACAGCCGTTGTCCCTTGAGGTCATTTGCATAAGAACTTCAGGTGCCTGAAATAGCAGAAGTCTGCTGGACCAAGACTTCTACCCCTGAAAACAAAGTATTTATAAAAGGAAATCAAAGGCTGTTAAGAAGTAACATGAGGGAGTTTCTTTGTGGTATTCTGATTGTGGTATTGGTTTCTCAATCTACACATGTGCTAAAATACCATAGAACAACACACACACATACACACACACACACACACACACACACACACACACCCCTACACACACATACACACACAGAGTGGATGTAAAACCTAGTGAAATCTGAGTCTGTACCTGAGTTAATAATACCATACCAGTGTAATTCCCTGGCTTTGACTGTGGTTAAGCTGGGGGAAAGGTACATGGAGACACCAAAAGAACAACTTTTGAAACTTCTTGTAAGTCTAAAACTATTTCAAAATAAGAGTTATTAGAAAGAAAGAGAGAGGAAGAAGGAAGAAAGAGAGGGAGGGATGGAAGAAAGGAGCGATGAATTCTTTTTTCTGTAGTCAGCATGGACTATAGGTAGGGAAGAAGTCGGGGACAGTAAGGCAATTCCTAAATTTGAAGACAAATGTCCCTCCTGAAAAGGAAATTATGCAAAATCAACCCGACAAACCCACTCTAAACCGGAATCATATCTATCTATCTATCTATCTATCTATCTATCTATCTAGTCACATATATGTCATCATAAATATGTATATAGAGACAAAACATATATATGTATGAACCAGGCATAGTGTGAGGAAATTAGCATGTCTAAAGGGGGGTCTAACTGGGGGATTTACCCTTTATTGTGTCTGCAAGCAGGGAGTACAAACATCAAGAACTGTCCACAAAAGACCGGCCTGGACTCAGTTGTTCCAGAATCCTTGGCGGGGATATCTCTCCAGAGAAAATGGATGCATCAGACTGTTGTAGCTTGGCGACAGGAGCCATTACGAACATTCTCGAATTCCCTTTGCTATGATTCCAAACTCATTTTTAATTGTGCTTTGGCTGTTCATGTAGCTTCTGTATAGTACGATATGAGCTGATTGGCCAGTGCAAGAACTTTAGTCCACTTGACATTATTTCTTCCCCGTAAATTAATAATTTACCATTCTGGCTCACGTATCGATCTCTTGTGGGCTTATAAGTATGAGTGAGCAACAAAAGCAGGAGTTCTTAACCTGGAAATCAAGGAGGGGCTTCAAGGGATCCATTAAGCCTGAAGACAGCATGCAAAAGCGTGCATGTGGGGGCAGGTGTGTATTTATCAAGTATAGAAGTCAATACAGGGTTTCAGCTCTGGATATGTTGCAAAATAGGGTTTCTGACCTCATGCGACTTACTTTCACGGAACACACTGGAAATAGTTCCCCATGCTATAATTCTTTATAACACTATTTCAGCAATTTCATAGGACTCAATTGCTCAAATTCATCTATTAAGAAAAATTTTAAAGGGGCGCCTGGGTGGCGCAGTCGGTTAAGCATCTGACTTCAGCCAGGTCACGATCTCGCGGTCCGTGAGTTCGAGCCCCGCGTCAGGCTCTGGGCTGATGGCTCGGAGCCTGGAGCCTGTTTCCGATTCTGTGTCTTCCTCTCTCTCTGCCCCTCCCCCGTTCATGCTCTGTCTCTCTCTGTCCCAAAAATAAATAAAAAATGTTGAAAAAAAAAATTAAAAAAAAAAAAAAAGAAAAATTTTAAAAGCTTATTCACTAATAATCTCTGAAAGACATAATTTTTGAATGAAATGTTGACTTGTTTTTATTAATAGATGCCCAAGTGTGAGGACTAATGACAATCATTACTATTAATACCTAATATTGGGGCACCTGGGTGGCTCAGTCAGTTAAGCGTCTGACTTTGGCTCAGGTCATGATCTCACAGTTCATGGATTCGAGCCCCACGTTGGGCTCTGTGCTGACAGCTCAGAGCCTGGAGCCTGCTTCGGATTCTGTGTCTCCATCTCTCTCTGCGCCCCACTAGTGCTCCGTCTCTCTCTCAAAATAAACGTTAAATTGAAAAAAAAAAGAACTAATATTGATGAGACAACAGCTCTGTACCAGGTAAGGTGCTGTGTGCCTGAGATCTTACCATGGGCTTTGTGACAGTCCTAAGAGGTGGGTATTATTACTTTCATTTAACAGCTGAGGAAACTGAGGTGCAGAAGTTAAAGAACACACCAAGAGCACACGGCTGTCAGAGGGGAAGTTAAGCTGACAGCCACATCTAGCTGGCCTTTTCCTCCAACCACGATACTCAATAACTGTATTCATTGATCTCCACATGCAGGCACTTCCACCTTGAAGCTCTATTCCCACTCAAAGTCACTTTTCCTATGGTTCTTCAACTGGTTCCAAACCACCCCACTTAGCACCATTGGATCATTCTCTACATCAGGGTCAGCAAACTTTTCCTGAAAAGGACCAGATACTAAATATTTTGGGCTTTGTGGCCCATATGGTTTCTGTCACAACTACTCAACTGGGCTGCCCACTGTAGCATGAAAGCAGCCGGAGACAAGATGTGAGTGAATGAGCATGGCTGTGTTTTAATAAAATCTGATCTGCAGATGTTGAAATTTTAATCTCATATAATTTTCCCATCTCACAAAATATTGTTTGTGTTCTGATTTTTTTTCCAAACATTTCAAAATGTGAAAACTATTCCTAGCTTATGCTCTGCACTAAACAGGTGGCTGGCTGGATTTGACCTGTGGGTTAAATTTTGCTAATACTGGAGCGCCTGGGTGGCTCAGTCCGTTAAGTCTCTGACTTTGACTCAGGTCATGATCTCAAGGTTCGTGGGTTCTAGCCCCGCGTTGGGCTCTGTGCTGACAGCTCAGAGCCTGGAGTCTGCTTTGGATTCTGTGTCTCCCTCTCTCTCTGCCTCTCCCCTGCTCACGCTCTGTCTCTGTCTCTCTCTCTCAAAAATAAAATAAAAAATTCTAAAAATACATAAATAAATAAAGTTTGCTGATACTGCTTGAATGGCAGTTTATGTATTCATAGTGTCCAGAACTAGACAGAAAACCATTGAGCTTAAAATTATTAATTATAATTAACTAATGTAATTAATCAATAATTATATATAATATATAATATGAATATGTATATATAAATAAAATTATATCTTAACCTTGGGGTGCCTGAGTGGCTCAGTTGGTTAAGCGTCCAGCTTAACTCAGGTCACGATCTCATGGTTCATAAGTCTGAGCCCCACACTGGTCTCTCTGCTGTCACCACAGATCCTCTATCCCCCTCTCTCTCCCTGCCCTTGCCCCACTCATTCTCACTCCCTCAAAATAAATACATAAACTAAAAAAAAAAATTATGTCTTAACCTTGTCTTATTCTTCAGAATCTGTATGCAAGGCTAAACTCCTAAGTAAATGCTCAATAAATACTTGATTAAAAGCCGTAAGAGCCATATCCAAGAAGAAATTAAAAGTCCATTTCAAAACATGCCACATGTTTATTTTCTTCACCCTTTTTAACCTCCCTTACAGAATTCTGTATCTCTAAAATATCACAGCGATTTTTCTTTTTGGTTCTGAGTACTGACAAATACCCACGTGCTTGGCCAGCTTGAAGGTCAGATGGTATCCTGGCCTGGGGCCAATGGATACAGCTGGTGAAGTTTCAAGCTGTCACACACTTGTTGCTAGCCTTGGTTTTCTAGTTCCTTCATCATGAATTATTAGATTATTTATAATAATGAATTGCTACATGAACAATTGTTTTTAAAACCATAATCCCCAACCAGGAGCAAGGTCATGACTCAATGGGCTACATTTAGGACCATAAGATCCACACTCTCGGACTGGTTGCCATGCCGCTTCTCTGGGCCTTCATTTCCCCATCTGTAAATGGGAGGTAATAGCACTGCCCTCCTCCTGTGGGCCTGGGGAGCCTGGGCTGATTGGAAACCACCCTGCAGATATAGTGGTAATAGTCATAAGCTTCTCCACTTCCTTTGGCCCAGCCATATTAAGCAGCGCTGGTGTATGTATTAGAAGACAGAGAAATGTGCTATGTTCCGTTCTGTGTAGGAATAAAAATGTGTTTTATTTGCTCTAAGGCCATAACAACGAGCTATGAAATCAAGCTGATATTTACTACTAAGTACACACTTAAAAATTATGCAACACATGCCAATGAGCTTTTTTGTTTTACCCTTTCAGTGTGAGATCACTGAAACCAGACACTGTGATTACACCAATCCTCCTGCCGTTCTGCTATTGGTCCGACGTCACTGCTGAGTAGCAGGTGAAAATGGGAGACACATGTTATTCTCTGCTAAGCACAGCCCATGACATGGCTTTCAGGATAGGATCTTGCAAACACTTCCGGGCACCACAAGGGTTCTTTCTAGGTGTTTGAAGGGCCAGCTGTTCTGCAGGGCTTGGATGTTATTCTGGTTTATTTCTGCAAGTTTTATTGTTGGCTCGTTTTTTGTGTTTTTTTTAAGGATTTTTCACTAGAATTCATTTTCACCCACTTTACGGATGCCTTAAAATAATCTGGTGCTGCAGACTCTTCCAACAGCTGCCAGCTTGCCTGTGAGGTGAGGCGGCTGCTCCCGCGAGGGCGAAACAGCACTGGAATGTTTAAAACTCGAGAGGGCAACAGACAAGGGAGAGCTTTCGTGCTTACGTGTTAACTGTGGCAAGGAGAAACTTTCTCCAGCCAGAAATCACTCAGCATTCTGCAGCAGATCGATGACTGGCCGCCCCTGAGAACAGCAAGCAATCTCATACGTGGTAGATAGTAGGACGTGGTCATAAATCAACTCAACAAAAGATGTTCTTTCAAACCTCAAACTGCAGTCACCATGGAGAAGGGGAGGAGGTGTGCGGCTTTGTAACTGGAGCCTCATTCACATAACTGGAATCAGGGGCTCCAGCGTGACTGCCTCAGAGGTAGCAGCTGCCTTCTGCTCCCCGGGGCTGCCTCATTCCATAGATGGGTCGGGTGACGCCTGTGTACACAGAGTTGGTGACATTTGTATGATGTCTGGATGAAGCGTGCTTGCAGGAATGTTGGCGAATGCTAATTATTATTATAATCATACTGTGGATAGGTCTGTTGGCCTTTAGCAGATAGCAGCTTATATAAACACTCTGCTTTGATGTAAGAGGCTCCCAAGCATCAGTGGTTAACATAATTTTGGTTGGTTTCTACAATCGGCTGTGGTCATTATGGTGCCTCGCCTAACATAACCCCAAGGAGTAGTTCACATATTTCTAAGGGGGTTGGTCACTGAGTCATTTATCAAGAACTTAAGTCGCCCGTGGGACAGATCTTGTTACTATTACCAACATTCTGGTCCATCTCTCCCTCCACCTTCACTGATGGTCTCAGGGTTGAAAAGAAAATAGTTTCCCTCAAATACGGATTCATAGTACTTGAATTTGAAAAGTCCATGAAATGTTTTCACTGAATAGAGAAAGTCTTTAGTTGGCCTAGGAGCAAAAATGAAAAAGGAGCAGAAGAAACGCCATTTGGGAAAGTCTCAAATTAACTTGATTATTTTAACAATTATTGAGCCCCCGCTCTGGCGAGACACTGGAGATACAAAGATGCAAAGCATCAAGGAGACTCAGGGTGGGAGGGATGGACAGACTCACCAGTGCCCTAAAGAGCCCCATGTGCAGCAATACACATCCTAAGAACAGGAGAAGCACAAAAGAGAAAAGGACTTTTCTATCTGGAGGGAAGAAAGCCAGTCGGAGAAAGTCGAAAGAGGGGATATGAGCTTAGTCTTGAAAAATGGTTGCAGTGGATTCTCTGAGCTCATGAACCGCCCCCATTCTAGGCAGGAGCAGCCTAGGGAACAAGCGTGCACAGGTAAGAAACAGACCAGCCTGCAGGTGACCAAAGAGAAAACTGAGTCAGAATTCTCGGAAATGCCTAAATCCTGCGGTTACATGCTAAGCAGGACCACCGATCTCCTGCCCCGATCCCACCTAGGGTCTCGTCATGTACCACTTCCTCTGTGAAGCCTCCGGCCTCCTTTGAATTTCTGTAGCCGTTTTGACTGTTTGCCATTTCTCTTACACTTCCATCCTCTTCGCCCTTCCCTGCCACATTTCACTGCACCCCTAACACTCCTCAGTGAGGGCAGGAATTGGGTCTCAGTAGGCGAGGGTGGTGCCTTAAGCATCACTGTTATTCCATTTGGATCTACATGGCTCTATTTGGTTCACTGTGCTCTGTGTACATGGAAACCCATAGTAGCATTTTTTTTCCTGCTGCTTATATTTCTTATTTTGACATCTGAAATGAATAGAAATGTTGCAAAAAGCAAAACTATACCCTATACCTTTTGCTCAGTTTACCGATTGTTACCACTTTATCACATCTGCCTTATTCTTTTTTTAAAAATGTCTATTTATGTTTTTTGAGACAGAGAGAGAGAGAGAGAGAGAGTACTCACCCAAGTGGGGGAGGGGCAGAGAGAGAGACACACACACACACAGAATCTAAAGCAAGCTCCAGGCTGTCAGCACAGAGCCTGACACGGGGCTTGAACCCACAAACTATGAGATCATAACCTGAGCCGAAGTTGGACGTTTAACCAACTGAGCCACCCAGGCGCCCCTGCCTTGTTCTTTATAGACACACATGTTAAAGTTTTTTCTGAGCCGTTTGAGAAAAAGTTGCAGACTTAATACTCCCTGACTCCTCCTTCAATATATATTTGCGTATTTGCTATAAACAAGGACATTCTTTTATACAATATAACCGTCAGGATAATAAAATTAACATGGATTCAACATTACCATACAATTCCCATTCAGATTTCCTCTGTCAGCCCAATTATACGTGGTGCAGGTCCTCTATAGGTATCATTTCTCTTAATCTCCTTCATTTTGGAACAATTCCTCAGTTTTTCCTTCTCTTTCATGAGCTTGACATTTTTTGAAGCCTGTAATTACTTTGTTGAATGCCCTACAGTTTGGGTTTGATGTTTCTTTATGATTTATGCACTTGTAGCAAGAATACCTCAGAAGCAACGCCTTGGTCTTCTCATTGCATCATAGCAGGAGGCAAATAACGTCAATTTGTCCCGTTACTGTTTTCTTGTTACTTTCGGTAAACATCCAGGCTTATAGGATTTTCCACTGAGTCATTCCTAAGTATTTTGCAAGGAGAGGACTTAAGACTTCTATTGTAAGATAGCCTTTTCCTTTTCCTCCATTTATTCATTTAATTTTTATCGGTGTAGACTCATGGATTCCTATTTTAATCAAAGGATTAACATTGGTAACTATCATTTATTGTGATACTCAAATAGTCCCAGACTTGGCCAGTAGGAGCTCATCTAAGGCAACTCTTAGGTCCTTTTGATATGTCCCCATCATTCTTTCAGCATTTCCTTACTTTGTAGTATAAGATGTTCCTGTCTCATCTGTTATTTTTCCTACCCATCCCTGGAGTCAACCATTTCTCTAAGAACCCCGGTTCCTTTAAATGGAGAATAATATTTAGAAACCAAGCCCTGCAAGCTAGGTGTGCTGATTGCTACCAGGATATCTTTGCTCTCAGCAGCTAGAACTAGGAGATACACGTATATATCTACATGTTGCATGTGTGTATGCATGTATGTATGCGTGCGTGTCTGTGCATATATATGTATGCACGCACACATAAACATCTATACTCATTATACCTATATCAATAGCTATGTCTATTGACATACAACTCACGTACAGCTGTGAGTTCACATTGACCTCTGCATCTCCAATCTAACACAATAGGATTTTTTCTAGGATTTACTTCGCCTTTCCATATTTGTAATTCCCTTCTGACGACAAGAAATCCTCAGAGTATTTCCTTATTTGTTTAACAATTCCAGTATGTCACTAGTCCCCCAGCTGCACTGGCCAAAAGCTTGTCCCCTCACCATGGGCCCCCGAAGCAGGCAAATCCCTGCCCCTGCCACTGGGGGGGCCTTTAATCAACAGTGACTTGCATGATCTGAATTAATAGTCTTTGAGTGGATTCCGCCCACCTCTGCCATTGCCTAGACTCTGAGAATCAATAAAGAAGAATCACAAGGTTGACTTTTCCCGTTGTTGCTTAGCAGGGTGAATGTTATTTTCTTCTTCGCCATGGCAGTGACCACTTTAAATGTGGTATTTTTTTTTTTCCTGTTTGCTCTTCTCTACTTCTCTGATTACTCATGGGACAGTAACAGGATTAACTGAATCCATTCAAAGATTTGTAGAGCTCCAAGCTTCTCCCAGGAAGAGTGCATTATAAATATTATATAGCTATAAAATCCAGAACTGGAGGCCAGAGGTCAGCTGATCCCTCCCCACAGCTGCCAGATGGTTGGCTCTTCTGGTGCATTCTCAAAGCCACAACCTCACATCCTAGATACACATCTTTAAGTCATCTTTGACACCTCCAGACGCCACCCACCCCCCCCCCCATGTCAAACGGTAACCTTGGAAGCAGGGAGTATATTCTCCACCAGAGCCGCTGTGTGTTTTTCCTCCACCAGTCCTGTCCCCCACAATGTCCTCACTGTTCCGGAGGGGAGCGGAAATCCTTTTCTGCGAGCTAAATCATCCCCACGCATTTAGAAGTTTGCTTACAGAATTTTTAAAACCAGATAGCTCTGTGTTGCACCACGTTCACTAAATGCAGTTGAAAAATCCCATTTCTAAAATTACTTTCAACACTGTCACAATTTAGATTGTTAGGGAAAATGGATGATAACGGGGCCCACGGTCTTTCAGTCCAGAACTGACTTTGTTTTAGAGGAGCAAGAAGAGAGCTGCCTGGCAACACAACGCATCGCTGTGCATAAACTTTGTTTACAGCTAAGACTGGAGTAAAGGAACAGATGGTAAGAAAATCGGATTTAAAGAAGGGACAGATGCGCCTGCGTCGGAGCTTGGTAAATCTCTTGGCTTCTGGTTTGCATGCAAGGATGAAGTCTAACTGCCCACAGCAGTCACGCCCCTGTTCACTGTTGCCTTTGACTGTGTTTGCATCTTGTCTCTCTGAGGATAGTTAAGACAGCCCATTGCAAGCATTTATCTCTTCCCTCCCACGGGGAATGTGTTTTCCCAGGGCTTTGTATGTTCCCTATCCTTTTATGGAAAGTAGTCTCTTCATCATCCCTGTGACAGTATATCTAAAATTTCAAGAATATTTAAGCCGTTAACTCTGCCTGTCTATGGAGGATGGGATTATATTTCTATGATCTTGGAACTATTTCCAATGAGCATGTGTAACCAGGAAAAATAAGCATAAACATTTGCGTGTAACGCGTTCATAAACGCACCCTCCCCCCACCCATCATGCTTCATCATCTCCCTTCGGTGCTTTTCTCTGTGAGGGCAAAACGATTCTAAGATGCTAACCTCCACGATATATACAATAGCTTTTATAAATGTTATATTAAAGCTGCCTAGGCCGACTTCCCCCTCCTTCCTAAGGGAAAGTGTCAGTTATACTTCAGTTAAGATTTACACGTGCTCCCTCAGGGAGGTGAAGGGGAAAAACACATTCTATCTCAGTGATGTATGGTTGGATTTAACAGCCCCAATTGTTCAATGCTGGGATCCAGTTATAAACGTTTTTATTCCAAAATGACCCCTATGCATTTATAGCGATTCCAGGACCTTCATAGCTGCTCCACAGTGACTTCCCTGCAGAAACAATGCACCGTGACCAGACATCTCACCTGTTCCTGCATGTTGGCCACTGGTCACTCCTAGGCAGCATCAGGTTCTGTCACTCCTTGAGATTCATCCTGAGCGAAAGATTGGCTACTTAAGTAAAAATGCTGTGGATTAGAGCAATAGTTCCTTATAAAATAGTCACGGTAAACATCAAAATATCTTACAGGGTTGACTGCAAAGCACCACCAGAAGTGTTCTAAGTGACACCATTAGAACTGGTTTGACTCGACTCCTTACCTCTGGGTGTGCACAGGGCCAGCTGCGGCTCTTTGGGCACCAGAATGATCCTTTTGGGTGGCACACAGGTTGCCGTCTTCAGATACACTCTCCGGGTATTCCTCACCACCCCCCGTGGGACACCACTAATGCTGCGCTCTGGAACTTCTAGTCGGCTCTGGTGTCCAGGGTGACCCCCTTCACCAGTCTCTGGAAAGGCAACATGGGGATCAGAGAACTGCGGCTTGTGGTACCTCAGTCTCCCACAGCACTTGGGTTCCAGCCTGTACAGATGCGGCCACAGATGTAGGCAGAGGACACAGAAGTTGCTCCGGGACTAGAAGTACAAAGGCCAGGTTGGGCACAGGGCATGTTAGGTGACAATTTACCACTGCTGTGTTAAATGAACCATGTTCTTTGACTGCAAAGTGTCTGAATCTGCCACAGCCTCGAATTCCCTAGCTCCATAGTAACCAAGTTAGGGAAAAGCCTATATAGTACCCAAGTTAAGGGAAAAGCCACCACCAAGAAATCCCCGGAAGAATCTACTATGGCATAGACCTCTTCATAGCCACCAGCCAGGAGACAATGTGTTATGCCTCCTTTTCTTGGTCTCTTTTTCTTTGCCTGTTGCACATCTACCCCACTCTGGGCTCTGTGAAGCTCAAACTTGTGTTTGCATTGGATGGACCTTGAAAGCACTGGATGGACCTTGAGGGCATTTGCTAAGTGAAGTAAGTCAGACAGACAAAGACAAATACAGTATGATGTCACTTGTATGCGGAATCTAAAGCAAAACCAGAAACAAAAAGCCGAGCCCCTAGACACAGAGAACGAATTGGTGGTTGCCAAAGGCAGAGGTGAAATGGGTGAAGATGGTCCAAAGGCACAAGCTTCCAGGTAGAAGATAAATAAGTCATGGGGATGTAATGTGATGATAGTTAATAACACTATATAGTATATTTGAAAGTTGTAACTATGTGGGGTGATGGATGCTAACTAGATTTACTATGGTGATCATTTTCCAATATATACAAATATCAGATCATTATGCTTTATACCTGATGCTAGTATAGTGTTATCTGTCAATTATATCTCAATTTTAAAGACTTTTATTTGCCTCGGGATCACCTGGGGTGCTTTTTAAAATTTTTTTTTATGTTTATTTATTTTTGAGAGAGAGACAGAGCATGAATGGGGGAGGGTCAGAGAGAGAGGGAGACACAGAATCCGAAGCAGGCTCCAGGCTCCGAGCTGTCAGCACAGAGCCCGACGCGGGGCTCAAACTCACAAACCGTGAGATCATGACCTGAGCCGAAGTCGGACGCTTAACCAACTGAGCCACCCAGGCGCCCCTGGGGTGCTTTTTTAAAATTTTTTTACTTTTATTTAAAAAAAATTTTTTTTACATTTATTTATTTTTGAGAGACAGAGAGACAGAGCACAAGTGGGGAGGGGCAGAGAGAGAAGGAGAAAGAACCCGAAGCAGGCTCCAGGCTCCAAGCTGTCAGCACAGAGCCCGATGCAGGGCTCAAACTCACAAACCGCGAGATCATGACCTGAGCCAAAGTTGGACGCTCAACCAACTGAGCCACCAGGAGCCCCTGGGGTGCTTTTTTAAAATTCAGATTCTTGGGGTCACCCCTGCCTCAACCGTTTAGGTTGAGTGCATCCAGGGTAGGACCGGGAACAACAGGCTCCACACGTGAATCTGATGACCATGGATGGGTTTTCTTTAAAAGGCCCTGAGTAGTAACTTTTGTCCTTTTCTCTTTCCACTTTTTTTTTTCATTTTGTTAATGTTTATTTATTTTTGAGAGAGACAGAGCATGAGTTGGGGAGTGGGAGAGAGAGGGGGAGACACAGAATCCCAAGCAGGCGGCAGGCTCTGAGCTGTCAGCACAGAGCCCAACATTGGGCTTGAACTCACGAACCATAATCGTGACCTGGACCGAAGTCAGACACCCAATCGACTAGGACCCAGGCACCCCATCTTTCCACTTTAAATAGTCTCCCTTTCCCCTTGCTTTAATTACTGTCAAGTTTTTGTCATTATCTGTAGAGCTAATGACTTCCAAGTCTATACATCTATAGCCCTCATCTTCCTCTCGAATGCTAGGTTTAAAATTCCATCGGCCAGCACGTATTTCTCCCTCGATGCACTGTAGATACTTCCAAAACCCTTCCAAAATATAATTGTGACCAGTTATTTCTTCCCGAGACATTTGAAATTGAAGGCCACTCTTTGAGGGCCATTTAGGTAACAAAAGGCTAGCGTCAGCTAAGATGTGGAATCCACTCAGGGTAAAGAAAAATTTAAGTGTTCACATTTCTTATAAAGTTAAAAACAAATGTTTCCAATGGCTGAATAACCTCTAACAGCAAGACGCGAACGCAGTTTGTTCCCACAATCTGTGAATTCAGGACTTGTGTCTTCTCTTCTGCTGAAGCCAGGAACAGATATTCCGGTATTTCATCATCACTTAGTGAATTTTTGCCTCGGTTCCCCAAGACAAAGCTAGCTGTGTGCGGGTGGACTTTGACAACTGTGGGTACCTGCTATCTGTTGATCTGGTTCTCTATTGCTTTTCACATGACAGTGGTGAAAATTCTGAATTATTATATCCTGACTATGCATTCAAATCCTCAGAAACCTGCTCAGTTTATGTCAAGAGTTAGAGTTCATTGTAAGGCTACATACAGTGCAGCATGAGGAAAACAGGGACAGTGCCGCCGAGGGGAACTTCAGAACACAGCGACAGTTCTGGTCATAATGGCTCTCACATGCTGACAGCTGACATGGGCCAGACAGCGCTGAGCGCTGCCTGTCCCCACTTATTTAGTCTTCCCAATAGTTTATAAGAAGCACCATCGTAGGGGCACCAGGGTGGCTCAGTCCGTTGAGCATCTGACTTCGGCTCAGGTCATGATCTCGAGGTTTGTGAGTTCGAGCCCCACATGGGGATCTCTGCTGTCGGCACAGAACCCACTTCAGATCCTCTGTCCCAATCTCTCTCTGCCCCTCCCCTGCTCATGCTCTCTCTCTCTCTCTCTCTCTCTGAAAAATAAATATTAAAAAAAAAAAAAGTGCTGTCCTTGTCCCTGCCTTACATGTGGGAAACAGAGGTACAGAGCAGTAAAGGAGTGCTTTCAGCCTCCCTGGCTCAGAGTCCATGTTCTTCCCTGAGGCGCGAGGCACAGTTGTGCCTGGAGACAGACCCTGTGGAGCTTCTCTGTGGCGGTTGCTCAGTGACTCCGTGGTTGGCGTCTCCTTCTCTTGCTGCTGCCAGCTGACTCCGTGTCCCCTCCCTCAGGATTTTCATTCATCCTCTCGGCATGTGTACTCCGGGAGCAGTTCCACTGGTGGTGGTGGGCAGGGTATATTTGCCAAGTGCCGGGACAGCATTGTTAGCCCTTGGTGGGGTGTGTGAAAGCTGTGGCGTCCTTGGAGCGGATAGAAATGCAGAGACGTCACCACGGTATGACAAAGCAGCAGAGAAAACGGCAAGCCAGGGGACAGAAAAGTAGTGAAATCAAATACTCTCCTATAGCCCTGAGTTCGGAAGGCACGAGGGCCGTTCCCTGGGGGCTCCAGGAACCAACTGGGGAGAAATTTGAAGGGCTGAAAATATTGTGGGCAGGAGAGAGTGGGAGAACCAGAGATATGTTGCTTTTTTAAATGTTTGTGTATTTTTGAGACAGAGAGAGACGGAGCATGAGCAGGGGAGGGGCAGAGAGAGAGGGAGACACAGAATCCGAAACAGGCTCCAGGCTCTGAGCGGTCAGCACAGAGCCTGACGCGGGGCTCGAACTCACAGACTGCGAGATCATGACCTGAGCAGAAGTCGGACTCCCAACCGACTGAGCCACCCAGGTGCCCCGAGATATGTTGTTGTTTTTTTTTGTTTGTTTTTTACTTTATATATACGGGGCAACTTTAGAAACAGCCATTTATTATTTGGATTAAATGTATGATTTATTCTGTGATACAGAAAAAATATGGAACGCTTCACGAATTTGCGTGTCATCCTTGCGCAGGGGCCATGCTCATCTCTGTATCGTTCCAATTTTAGTATATGTGCTGCGAAAGCGAGCACGAGATATGTTGCTTTTGACTATTATCTTATTCTCTTTTTCCTCTCCAGGCTGGTATAGGCTGGGGAAACATGGATTATGTGTTTGCAGCTCTTGCAAAATACAGCCTGATAGCCTGTTCCTTTCCTAATGTCGATGTTCACAGTGTGTTGATTTGATTTAAGCAAATTGCCCTTTCCTTTTCACATCAAGACCAAGGCTCAAAATGGCACCACCTCCTCCGCAAAGCACTCTCCTCTCACCCTGCAGATCCACCGCGACCCTACTGTGTGTCAGGCACTGTCCTAGGCGCTGAGGACATGGCAATTAATGAAAGGCACAAGACCCTGCCGGGTTAAAACATACCCCGCAAGTGCCAAGGGGCATTGGGGAGCATCTAGTCCACTCCGCACCCACTCTGACCACCCCTCAGCCGGCCTCTGCTTCCCATTTCCAACAATGCCCGTTCTACCAGCGATGAGCTCTATCGCTCAGAAAGCTCTTACCTACTGGCGTAACAATCTGTTTTCCAGCTACATGTATCTATTGGCCTGAGTTTCATTCTCCGGAGCTAGGCAAAATAAATTCCCTTTTATTGGATAGCCCTTCAAATCCGGATCTACAAACTCTCATTGTCACACTTGCTCTCTTCTCATCTCTCTGCCATCCTCCCCTTTTCTCACCAAGCGGGGGCAGACCCCCTTCCCTGGCTGTCCCCCTACCTTGCCTTACGGTCTCTCCGCCTCAGAGCCCGCCACATTTGGACTTCTTCAACTCACGCTTTATTTGTTCTTCGTGCTTAGGCCTTCCTTCTTTTCCCACGGCCTATCCTTAGCACCCGACTCTAAGTCTGTACTGTTTCAAACTCTGCATTTGTTTACTGTGCTAGTTTATTGCCATCCTGGGCAAATTGGGATTGGACAGACGGTGGTGAGTAGTGGTAGCAAGGTGGGGGCAAGTCAGCCCTTTCTTTTGGGTTTTGTTCTGTCTTTGGCTGGGTCTACTATCTCTTTACATTTAAATTATTACCATGCAGGATTATTGAAGAAACTAGGTCAGGGAGTTCATATACGGTTATTATTTTGATCATTAAAATAACATTGAATAAAACATGTCTACCAACAAGCCTCTATACGGACGAGAAAGAAGCAGATTGTGTAAATGAATGAATGGATGGGATGTTTTCTTGCATAATTCTTAGTTTGTTTTTTCTTGTTGTTGTTGTTGGTTTTTTTTTAGTGTTTTAGTTTTTTCCTACTCATGCCAGATAGGTAAGTAACATGGATGGTTTTTCAAATCAAAATAACTAAGTTTCGGTCATTACAATTGCTAGTTTACTTACATTAAATAAATATATAATCCCACCACACTGCACAGCATAATTAGCAAGTATTTATGCTGTTCAATCCATGACCCAGTTTCCTGAAGACATCTGTTTTCTAAAAGGATCTTTCTCAAAATTCAGATGAAAAGACGCTACTCAAGTAGGATTGCCAGATAAAATACGGGGCACTCAGCTAAATTCGAATTTCAGATTCTATTTTTTAGTATAGGTCCGTCTCAGATATCACATGGGGTAGTCTTATACTAAAATGTTGTTAATTGTTTATTTGAAATTGAAATTTATTTTAGCATGTTGTATTTTTCTTTCTCCCTTTTCTCTTTTTTTCCTCCTAAGTCTGACAACCCTACACCTGAGACATAAACCTTAGACGTTCATCCCAATGCCCATCTTCCACCAGTAACCTCCCTCTTCCCCATCCTCTTTCCCATTTTATTTTTCTTTCTTCCCTTTTAGATAAAGCACTCAGATTTCAGTTCTCCCAGGTATAATGGCCTCATTTCGATTCCACGTTGTTGTATTTTTCCCCCTTTGACAATATGTAACAGGTGTGTAGCCTTGTTGATTTCTACTGTGGGATAAAAAAAATACACATAGGATAAACTGTTGGAGAAATTGGCTTAAGCAGCTTCTCAGCTGATGACTAATAGTTTAACAGTTGCAAACAGGTGAAACCAGTCTCACTGTTCAAATGTTGCAAACTCCGGGGTCAATCTGGGTGGAGATCTGTGGCAGTAAAACATAATTCCTTGTCAACAGAAATGTGTTTGCTGAATGTTATCAGCAGGCATCTAAAGGCCTTGTGTATTTAACACGTTTTTTCTTTTCACCTGAGAACTGGATTCATTTCCTTTTTTTAAAATAACTCTAGACTCTATTTCCCTTCCACCCCATAAGCTCTTGAGACCATCAAGATGGTTGTCAGAGAACACTGCATGGATTGACTTCTCTGAGGGCTCCGGGCCATCCCATACCTCAAAAGCCTTTGTCTTTACTCCGCGGGGAAGTTCAGAGCTGGGAAGTGTGGCATAACCACCACCTCTCAGCTAGCACGGAGGAGTCATTCGTGCTGTTGTCCTGCCTGTGGGGCTGATTCATTCGTTGTTGTGTATGGGTCTGAGCAGACAAATGTGTCAAATTACAAATAAAGGGGGAAAAGACATTTCATTCTATTTTTTAATTGAAGTACAGTTAACAGAATGTTACATTACTTACATTACATTACTTCTTGAGTCGACAGTTCTGTGTATTACTCAATGCTCACCATTATAAGCATAGTCCCTATCTTTCACCGTACAACACATTTTCATCTTTCAAAGTTATTACAATATTATTGATTATATTCCCAGGATTGCTGACTATGCTGTACTTTTCATCATCATGATTTATTTTATAACTGGAAGTTTGTCTCTATCTCTTATTCCCCTCTATCTATTCTGCCCTTCCTCCTGCCCACCTCCTCTCTAGCAACTACCAGTTCGTTCCCTGTATTTAAGAGTCTGGTTTTTGTTTGTTTGTTCATTTGTTTAGTTTTGTTAGATTCCACACATAAGTATTTCTACACATATGGTATTTGTCTTTCTCTGACTTGCTTCACTCAGCGTAATACCCTCTAGCTCCATCCATGTTGTCCCAAATGGCAAGATCTCATTCTTTTTTATGGCAGAGTAATATTCCATTCTACAAACATGACACATCTTTATCCATTCATCTATCGATGGGCTTCGGCTGCTTCCATAGCTTGGCTACTGTAAATAATGTTGCAGCAAATGTAAGGGTGCACATATCTTTTCAAATTACTGTTTTTGTTTTCTTTGTGTAAATGCCCAGTAGGAAAATTACTGGATTGTATGGTGTTTCTGTTTTTAATTTTTTCAGGAACCTCCACACCATTTTCCACAGTGGTTGCACCCATTTACATTCCCACGAACAGTGCACCAGCGTTCTCTTTTTTTCCACATCTTTGCTAACACTTGTTATTTCTTGTCCTTTTGCTACTAGGCATTCTGACTAATGTGACATGATCTCTCATTGTTATTTTGATTTGCATTTCCCTGATGATGAGTGATGTTGAGCATCTTCTCATGTGTCTGTTGGCCATCTGGATGTCTTCTTTGGAAAAATGTCCATTCCGGTCCTCTGTCCATTTTTCAATTTTTTTTTTTTTTTTGGTGTTGAATTGTGTAAGTTCTTTATGAATTTTGGATATTAACCCCTTATTGAATAAATCATTTGCAAATATCTTCTCCCATTCAGTAGATTGCCTTGTCATTTTGTTGATGGTTTCCCTAGCTGTGCAAAAGCATTTTTTATTTTGGTGTAGTCCTAATAGCTTGCTTTTGCCTTTGTCTCCCTTGCCTAAGGAAACATATCCATAAATACGTTGCCAAAGGTGATGTCCAAGGGTTTCCTGCCTATGCTTTCTTTAAGGAGTTTTATGATTTCAGGTCTCACATGCACGTCTTTAATCCATTTTGAGTTTATTTTGTGTGTGGTGCAAGAAAGTGGTCTGGCTTCACCAGTTTCACTGTTTCGCGAGTGGCTGAAAGACATTTTTCTTGTTGAGAGTAGCCTGCGTCAGTTTCTGTGGCCTGAGACTTTAAATTGTTAAATAATTATTGTCAACACGTTAGACAATGAAAGCTGATTCAATGTACAATTATGTGCTTTACCTCTCTGGAAATGATAAACTATGCAGGAAGCTGTTAGCTATATTTAACAAAATACTACTCCGAACAGTTTATGAGACTCAAATTAAACATGGATTCTTGGAGATGTTAAAATTAAATGATTCAGTAGAGTAAATATATTTTTTTAAGGTTATTTATTTATTTTGACAGAGATAGCGAGCAAGGGAAGGGCAGAGAGAGGGAGAGACAGAATCCCAAGCAGGCTCAGCACAGAGCCTGACGCAGGGCTCACACTCACAAACCCTGAGATCATGACCTGAGCCGAGGGCAAGAGTCAGACACTCAGGGGCACCCGGGTGGCTCAGTCGGCTAAGTGTTCAACTCTTGGTTTCGGCTCAGGTCATGATTTCTCAGTTTCGTGAGTTTGAGCCCCATGTTGGGCTCTGCGCTGGCAGTGTGGAGATTCTCTCTCTCCCTCTCTCTCTGACCCTCCTCACTTGCACTGCCTCTGTCTCTCTCAAAATAAATAAATCAACTTAAAAAAAAAAAAAAAGGTCATTCAACTGAGTGAGCCACTCAGGCGCCCCCCGTAGAGCAAATATTAAGATATCCGTGAACTCAAAGAACAAACTTGAGATCTCATGAAACTTAGGTTTCAAGATTTCATCTGTATTAAAATGTCCCAGAGACCTTCCTAAATACAGACTGTTCTTGGGTCACAGTCACAGAGATTGTGCTTCACCACGTTGTGTAGCACAGTTGTTAAGAGCATGGGTTCAAGGGGTGCCTGGGTGGCTCAGTTGGTTAAGTGTCCAGCTTCGGCCCAGGTCATGATCTCACACTTCGTGAGTTCGAGCCTGCTTCATATTCTGTGTCTCCCTCTCTCTGCCCCTCCCCTGCTCATGTGCTCTCGCTCTCTCTCTCTCTCAAAAATGAATGAACTCTTTTAAAAAATTAAAATACCTTTAAAAAAAAAAAGAGCATGGATTCAGGATCCAGACTAATGTGCAATTTTATTTACCTATGAAACTCTCTCATTCCTCAGTTTCCCCATCTGTAAAATGGGAACAATATTGCCTATTGCATGGAGTTGCTGAGAGGATTAAGAGTTGCTATGGGTAAAGCACTTAGTAGACAACCTGTAGATGTTAGCAATATTTTAAAACACCAGGCGGCTGCCATCCTGCCGTTCCTCAACCCACGCTTTCCTGAACGCTGCAGTGTGGACTGAGGCTAGCTACTGACTCAGTTTGGGCTGTGCATAAATTAGTTAGCCTGTCTGTGCATCAGTTCACTGCCAGTAAAATAAGTCTGAGAATTCTCAACTAACTCACAGATTCAATCCTTGAGAAAGGAAGCAGCTACGTTTTCCCCCCTGGCCTGGCAGTATTCACTCTGCTCTGTAAGTTTGGAACAGTAAGAAAAATACGTGGTAAACAAGGGCTGTGCCAAGACTGAAGGCATGAGCAAAACACTGTGGACCTTTACCCTCACTCTCGTGGAGAGACACGAGCAGTCACAAGAAGTTGCAATCTTGATGATCGTAACAAGTCCGGCACACGGGACACTATTAGCATAACACAGAGTACCACGGATGTGTTTGGATACATGGAGAATCTCAGTGGCCACGAGTTCAGTCTCCTTTCTGGAACCTTCTTCCTGACCTCCAATTGGTGGTGGGGCCCAGGGCTCTGGCCTTTTCTAATCTACCCTCTCTTCTCAGGTGATCTTGCCTAGGCCCTTGGCTTTTTGTAGCTCTAGCCTGACCTCTTGTTGGGTTTCAGACTTTTATATACCCAACTACCTACTCAACGTCTACACGTGTATGCCTAAAATGATCTTAAACTTCACATGTCTAAAAATGAACTCTCATTTCCAAACCCGTCAGCTCCCCTACCCACACAAATCTGTATTCACTTCCTCCCCCAAGCTTTCCCAAGTATCAGACTTAGCACTAAGAGGTCACCCTTGATTGTTGTCGCCCTCAAAACCCTACAGTTTCTCACTCTGCCTTCTCTCAATCCTTATTTCCTTCTGCACTCTGCTTCACGTGAGCCTTCCTATTGTTCTAGAACATTCCTGGCTCCAAAATCTCACTTCCTTTTCTCTGTACCAGGAGCACTCTGCTCTTGGTTTGGCTCATGGCTGATTTCTCCTCATAATTCAAGTTTCTGCTCAAATAGCAAACGTCTCCTCTTCAAAGAGGTCTTCCCTGATTACAGTAAGGAAAACAGCCTCCACTCACATAGCCATGCTCCAGCACTTACCCAGCCTTTTCTCTCTCCCTCACAGCACCTGTCCCAGTCTGAAGTTATGTTACTTATTTATTTATTTGCTTACTGTCTGTCTCCCACACTAGAATAAAAAACTCCAAGACAGCAGAGACTTGTCTAATTCACCATGGTGCCCTGAGTTCTAGAATGGTGATAATTCAATAGTGGGTTCTTAGTATATATTTATTGCAAAAATAAGTGAATGAATGATGAATGAATATCAATGGCTAGCAATAACAGGGTTTTGGGAACCAGAAGCATAATGAGTATTAGAACACTGGAAAAACAGATTCTGTTTGGGTTTTGAAGGGCTAGAAGAATTTATATAGGTGAAAAAAGAAGAAAGGGGTCAGCAGGCGGGGAATTAGCCCAAACGAAGTCCAGACTTGGCCACAGTACTCATGGGAAAATACAGAGAAACTGACCTAAGAGAGGCAGAGAGCAAATGACAGATGCAAATGGAGGCTGAGGCTGCATGGGTAGGAGAGGGTGAGACCAGGGCAAATGTTGGATGTGTTGCATAGAGAGGTTATTTGGTGGTGACATGACTTCTTCCAAGGGGCTGGCAAGTTGTCAGTGATGAATGTGGCCTCATGTAGTGCTTGAGAAGGGGAATAAAGGAGAGGTTTGTCACCAGTAAGACACTCAGACAAAGCCTTGGGAAAAAATAAAGGCTTCTACAACGAGCTTTCCCCCATAGCCTATGTAAAAATCCCAGGAAGAAGACCCTTTGCCCTTGGGATGTGTCCCAGAAACTAAGAGGTCATGGCAGAATCTGAGAATCTGTCCCACCAGGAAGACCTCACATACTCAGTGGTCAGGGAGTCATTTATTATTGCTATAAAATCCAGGAAGTATTGGATCTTGTGTGAAGGCAGGGGGATGAGAGGGTTTCTGAAAACACATTGGAGATACTGTTGGGAAAATGTCAGGTTTTTAATAACTGAAAAAATGACCACAGCAGAATTTCCAGTGAATCCCTTCCTACTTTCACCGTAACTGCCTTAAGAACAGTGTCTGTTGTGATTTAAATTAATGCTTTGCAGCCTGGCCCTAAAGATGCACACACTGACCTTTTGAGAAATCATATTTATTCCAGATGTTGCTTCTTGTAACAGCGGTGGAGAGTTGATTTCCTGTGACAAAAAGTTGGAAACGACCTAGATAAGTACAGCAAAACCCAAAGGACCCAGTCATTTTTCTAATAGGATCAGGCGACTAATTAGATGGTAACACCTGTTACAGTTCCCCACCTTCCACCTCCCCTAAAGATGAGAAAGGCACATTCTGTAGCTCCAAAGCAACACTTTGAAGGATGCTTCAGCACTCACTTTATATGCAAGCCTATAACTGGGGCATTTACTGCACTTGAAAAAAAAAATCCCTCGGGGCGCCTGGGTGGCTCAGTCGGTTGGGCGTCCAACTTCAGCTCAGGTCACAATCTTGCGGTCCGTGAGTTCAGGCCCTGCGTCGGGCTCTGGGCTGATGGCTCAGAGCCTGGAGCCTGTTTCAGATTCTGTGTCTCCCTCTCTCTGCCCCTCCCCCGTTCATGCTCTTTCTCTCTCTGTCTCAAAAATAAATAAACTTTAAAAAAAAAAATCCCTCCACTGTGCCTCTACTGTGTCATACACCACAGCATCACCATGGGTAGGAGGGACAATGATCCTGTGCCACCTCTTTCTGGTTCAGCCTCAGTGTCCCCTGTGGTTTCTGAGGCACTATGAGGGTGAATTACATCCAGCGAGTGTTACATCACTGGGTAACCTCCATACACACCTCCTCTCTGGTGTGTGCCTCACCTATCAGAGCTCGGTGAATCCTCACATGTGAAGGTGGGACTATCATCCCGGGTTACCTATTTAAAGAGTTGAACCTCAGAGAAAATTCCCCTTCATAGTGTGCTTATTTCAGGTAAGCAATATATTGACTTGGAGCTCCCATTACTGAGCTCCAAACTTTTGCATTAAGAATAGCTCTACCTAGAGGGCACCTGGGGGGCTCAATCACTTAAGCATCCGACTTCGGCTCAGGTCATGATCTTGCAGGTTGTGAGCTCGAGCCCAGTGACGGGCTCTGTGTTGACAGCTCAGAGCCTGGAGCCTACTTCGGATTCTGTGTCTCCCTCTCTCTCTGCCCCTACCCCACTCACACTCTCTGTCTCTGTCTCTCTCTCAAAAATAAATAAAACAGTTATTTTTTTAACTTGTTTTATTTTTTATTTTTTAAAATTTACATCCAAATTAGTTAGCATATAGTGCAACAGTGATTTCAGGAATAGATTCATTAGTGCTCCTTACCCATTAGGCCCATCCCCCTTCCCACAACCCCTCCAGTAACCCTCAGTTTGTTCTCCATATTTATGAGTCTCTTCTGTTTTGTCCCCCTCCCTGTTTTTATATTACTTTTGTTTCCCTTCCCTTATGTTCATCTGTTTTGTCTCTTAAAGTCCTCATAGGAGTGAAGTCATATGATTTTTGTCCTTCTCTGACTAATTTCACTTTGCATAATACCCTCTAGTTCTATCCACGTAGTTGCAAATGGCAAGATTTCATTCTTTTTGATTGCCAAGTAATGCTCCATTGTGTGTGTGTGTGTGTGTGTGTGTGTGTGTGTGTGTGTATATATATATATATATATATATATATATCTCACATCTTCTTTCTCCGTTCATCTATTGATGGAAATTTGGGCTCTTTCCATACTTTGGCTATTGTTGATAGTGCTGCTATAAACATGGGGGTGCATGTGTCCCTTCGAAACAGCACACCTGTATCCCTTGGATAAATGCCTAGTAGTGCAATTGCTGGGTCGTAGGGTAGTTCTATTTTTCGTTTTTTGAGGAACCTTTTCCAGAGTGGCTGCACCAGCTTGCATTCCCAAAAAATAAATAAAACATTTAAAAAATTAAAAAGGGGCGCCTGGGTGGCGCAGTCGGTTAAGCGTCCGACTTCAGCCAGGTCACGATCTCGCGGTCTGTGAGTTCGAGCCCCGCGTCAGGCTCTGGGCTGATGGCTCGGAGCCTGGAGCCTGTTTCCGATTCTGTGTCTCCCTCTCTCTCTGCCCCTCCCCCGTTCATGCTCTGTCTCTCTCTGTCCCAAAAATAAATAAAAAACGTTGAAAAAAAATTTAAAAAAAATAAAAAATAAAAAATAAAAATTAAAAATTAAAAAAAAAAAGAATAGCTCTACCTAGTCTCAAAGAGGTGTAAGCCTTTGAAACAAAATTGCCAAATGATTTAGAAATGGCTAGCTCTCACTTATGTCAAGCAAAACATGAACATACACAGGAACAAAGAAAAAAAATTCCTTTCCTCCTCCAGACAGGGGCCACATCTTCTTTGCTACTCTGTCCTCAGTGGCCAGAATAGGAAGAAAATCAAGATAGTTCTATGGGGGACAATGTATACAGTGACTTTATGTCCTTGTATTGTAGAGTCTGGACTGGAAGTTCCCTCAAAAGTCACTCTGAGCCAGGCCCCCTGCTTCCAAGCAAGTTCACATCCAGAGTAAGCAGCAACAGATCTGGGCTATCTCCCTAAGGCCTAAATAGCAATACACATGGACAGTAAGAAGAACAAAAAGGGTTTGAAATAAAATAAACATGATCCACATTGCCTTCCTGCCTTTTCTAGTCTTTTCTTCTCCTTTTTGTTAAAAAACAGGGATCTGTTGGTGGGAGAATTTCTGGATGTTCCCATGAGCAGATGGCAATGTTCTCTTCTTCTAATGTTGTAGGAACCAGACAGAGAAGGGGCGACAGAAAAGGGAATGAACGAATCAGAATTAGACAAAGCACATCTGGCCAATGGGTTACCCTCTATTTCTAATGACTTTTGAAAACTTCAGTATCTGCAAGAATTTTTTAACGTTATCACTGATCTATCATTACAGTCCAAGGACAGACGAGTAAGAGACTTCATCCTCATCCATTCTTTCAACAAATGTGTGGTCAGTGCTGAGCGTATCAGGCTATGGGCTAGTCGATGGTTTCATAGAGATGAATGAGACCGTCCTTGCTGTCATCTAGCTCATAATCAAGACAGCCAAGCAGCAATGACCAGGTGGCTTGATCAGTGCCGGGATGTTGGCATGCCCAGGATGATAGGGAAGACTTGAAGGGCAGTCAGAGAGGGTCATGAGACCAGGTACCACCAGAGCTGTGTCCAGAAAGAGGGGTGGGATGTAGACACACGTGAAGAAACAAAGCAATTTGAGGCAAGAGTAAAAGTCAGGAGTGAAAGACTCTAGCTCTGATGGCTGGGCATTAATTTGAAAGCACTGGGGAACCATCGATGTGTTTTCAACCAGGGACGAAAATATCATATTGGCATTTGGGGAAGATAATTTAGGCAGCAGTGTGATACACAGACTTGCGGAAGAATCAGAAAACAAGACTGGAGACAGGGAGACTAGTTAGGAAGGTATGGAAAGAAGTCAGGTAAGAAATTACTTAGGGTCTAACCAAGGAGCTCTGGTGAGGGTGGACAGGAGGAGACTGACTGGTCAACTGAATGTGAAGAAGTGGTGGAGAAGGAGAGACTGTAAAGAACTTCTGGGCTTCAAACTTGACTTAAGAGATAGATGTCAGATGTCATTAACCAATAGACAATGTAGGGAAAGATGGTGGGGGGGGGGGCAGATGATATGGGCAATTTTGGATATGTTGAGTTTGAGATGTCTAACTGGCAGTTGGACAGCCCTGTTCTGAGCTCAGGAACAAGTTCAAGGTTAGAGATATGAATCAGCACATGGGTTATCACCAAAGCTGTAGGTTTCAGTTTAACTGGATCGGTGGCTTGCAGATGGTTTTCCTATAATCCACAGCAGAAATACGTTTCCTTTCATAGTCCTGTGCACATGTACATACACATAAAAATTCACTGGACAATATTTACCATTACTAAGAGTGATGAACTCTAATAATTGTCCTTTTTATTCCTTTTTTTTTAAATGCACATCAGGGGCGCCTGGGTGGCTCAGTCAGTTAATTGTCCGACTTCAGCTCGGGTCATGATCTCACGGTCTGTGAGTTCGAGCCCCACGTCGGGCTCTGTGCTGCCAGCTCAGAGCCTAGAGCCTGTTTCAGATTCTGTGTCTCCCTCTCTCTCTGCCCCTCCCCTGCTCATGCTTTGTCTCTCTCTGTCTCAAAGATAAATAAAAACATTAAAAAATAAAATAAAATAAAATAAAATAAAATAAATAAAATGCACATCAGATGCATCCTGATGGGTCACAAACTTTAGTTTTGCATTGTTCTGAACTGTACACTTCTTGTGGCAGGGACCACGTGTTAAGCAATTTAGATTCCCCATAACATCCATTATAGTGCCTTTTGCATAATGAACTTTGGTGGAAAAGAGAGAGAGAAGGAGGGACAGAAAGAGGGAGGGAGGGAGATTTTCTGATAATCAATATTCTCCAGCACTGCAATGACATCTTGTCCCCTCCAAGTCTCTGAAACTTCTATGCATAGTTTCTATTTTTTGACAAATCAAGCATGAATCATAATACCTGGGGTGAGATTGGATGGTTTGCTTTTTCTCCCCCACTGTACCCCCAGTACCAGCTCCCTAAACCACACAGAGTATTCCAGGCACAGTCTTTTATTTATTTTTTTTTTTAAGATTAGAAAAAAAACTTCTTTTAATATTTATTTTTGAGAGAGACAGACAGACAGAGCACAAGCGGGAGAGGGGCAGAGAGAGAAGGAGACACACAATCTGAATCAGGTTCCAGGCTCCGCAATGTCAGCACAGAGCGTGACGCGGGGCTCGAACCCACGAACCGCAAGATCGTGACCGGGGCCAAAGTCCGATGTTTAACCCACTGAGCCACCCGGGCGCCTGGACAGGCCTACCCAAGCAGCGAGCTTCCACGTCACAGCTGAAGCTCTTTCTACGAAAAGATTGCCGAGCTCTGCACCACGTGACACCGAGCACAGCGGCCTGGACCGGAGGAAGACGGAGCAGCGGCAGCAGCCAAACCGCACAGAGAAGAGGAGGAAGTCGAGGCCACGAGGGAACCGAAGCTCTGAGCAAGCTGAAGACCAGGAAGACAGGACAGGATGGAGAAATCAGTTGGTAGGCTCAGGAGCCGTTGAAGAAGCAGAGAGTAGTTGGGAACCTGTAACAGCAGAGCAGTGGGAAAGGGCGCAGTGGCCAACTTGTGCTCAGAGGGACGAGATACCCGGTTGAGGTGTGGTGAATCCTGCGGCAGCTTCCGCTGCCCTGCTTGCATTTCAGGCTCTGCGAGGGCCAGCTTTTCATGATTCCTCTTTCTCCTCGAAGCCTCGTTGTCATAAATGGGTTTTCTCTCTTCCTTACTCTCCCATGGGTTTTTAAAACTCTTATGTTGGGGAAAAGTCGCAAGAGCGGCAGGGAGGACTCCCATAGTCTTTACCCAGAATCACCCATTTGAAACATGTTGCCACATTTCCTTTGTCTCTAGTTTTTTGGGAAGCAATTGAGAATAGGATGCATATATCATATCCCTTTGCCTCTTAATACTTCCGTGTGCATTGCCTTAGAACAAGGATGTTTCCCTACATCATCACATTACAGGTATCAAATTCAGGAAGTTTTACATTGATGTAATACTTTAATACAATCCAAAGCCCATGAATGTCTCTATGCCAATGTTCTTAGCAGTGTATTCGCAACAGTCAAGAGGTAGAAACAACCCAAATGTCCGTGAATAGGTGAATGGACAAACAAAATATGGTACACGCATACAACGGAATGTTATTTAACCTTAGGAAGGAATGAAATTCGGATTTATATTATAACACGGATGAACCCTGAGGACATGTTAAACAAAATAAGCTGGTCACAGAAGGACAAATAAGTCTGTGATTCCACGCATATGAGTTAGGTAAAGTAGTCTGAACCACAGAGAAAGTAGAATGGTGGTTACCAGAGGCTGGGGGGAGGGGGAAATGAGCTATTGTTTAATGGAGACAGAATTTCTGTTGGAAAAGATGAAAACACTCTGGAAATGGATAGTGATGATGGTTGCACAGCATTGTGAATGTACTTTTTTTTTCTTTTTTTTTTTTTTAGATGTTAAAGGATTCAACATTTTATTTTATTTTTTTAATATATGAAATGTATTGTCAAATTGGTTTCCATACAACACCCAGTGCTCATCCCAAAAGGTGCCCTCCTCAATGCCCATCACCTACCCTCCCCTCCCTCCCACCCCCCATCAACCCTCAGTTTGTTCTCAGTTTTTAAGGGTCTCTTATGTTTTGGCTCCTTCCTTTTCTAACATTTTTTTTCCTTCCCCTCCCCCATGGGTTTTTGTTAAGTTTCTCAGGATCCACGTAAGAGTGAAACCATATGGTATCTGTCTTTCTCTCTATGGCTTATTTCACTTAGCATCACACTCTCCAGTTCCATCCACGTTGCTACAAAGGGCCAGATTTCATTCTTTCTCATTGCCACGTAGTACTCCATTGTGTATATAAACCACAATTTCTTTATCCATGTGAATGTACTTAATGTCATTAAACTGTCCGCCTACAAATGGTTAAAATGGTAAATTTTATGTTATGTGTATTTTACTACATTTTTTTAAGACCCTGTTCAAATTCTATGAATTGTCCCAATAATGTCTTTTATATCATTTCCCCCTCCAGCCCTGGATCCAGTCCAGGATCATGCATTTCATGTATTGCATTCAATTATTATGTCTCCTCATGAGGGTGACCGTTCACTCCCGCTCGCCTGACTTTCTGGTCTTAGCGCTGAAACTCCCCCATCCCAGGAAACCACTCAGTCCTGCAAACAGGGATGGTCAGGAACCCCAATCCTTAGTCTCCTTTGATCTGCAGCAGTTCCTCAGCCTTTCTTCATCTTTCTTAACATTGTCATTTTTATTTTATTTGTTTATTCATTCATTCATTCATTCATTGAGGGGAGGTGTAAGTGAGCAAAGGGCAGACAGAGAAACATTCTAGAGGAAAGATCAGATGGCATCTTTGCACTTGGCAAAAGCAAGCATTTCAGGATCCCATTTCCATTGTCATCACAGAGCACGATAAACCGCTTTCTCACTCCCTCCCTCCTTGGCCACTTCAGGATTTTGAGGAGGAAGAATTTTCAAAATGCAAATATTTCCAGATAACTTCTTCTTTAAAAAAAAAAAATCATCGCATTACTAGGGAAGAAAGTATGCCTTTCTGTCTGAATTCTGCGCCTTGGCACTGATTCTCAAAGCGAAGACTGTTTTGTTGGGAAAAGTACACTATTAATGGGTAGCAGAAACCTTTGCCCTTTTTTGTTGACAGCCCTGACTGCCATCAGAGTTTTGTGTATATTTAGTAAATGATCAGTTCAAATTCTTTATTAATTGCCCAATCAGGTAACCAACGAACTCTCCAAAATCACTAGCAATCATGGGAGGCAGAGCTTTTGGGGAAGAGGTAGATGAGCAAAGTTCTCTGAGCTATTTGAAGGACACAAAAGCCTTCAGATGCTCAGAGCACTGTGACCTTGAATCTAACCACAGCGTTTATCATGGTCTAAACATGCCACACAGTCTCTTTATTTATTATGTTTTCTGTCTCTCTGTGCTAGAATGAAGAAATCCCCATAAAGCCAAGGATCTTTTGTTGTTGTTGTTCACTGATGGGGGTGCCTGCCCCCACCGTGTGCAATTAAGTTAAGATTTGTTGAATGGATGAAACTGCTCCTAAATATAATTAATGTAATTAATGCCCCTGACCTGTACACCTAAACTAGCTAAAACAGTAAGTGTTATGGTACGTATATTTTGCCACTCAAAGAAAAGTAAAAAGGGGCGCCTGGGTGGCTCAGTCGGTTGAGCGTCCGACTCTTGGTTTCGCCTCATTTCATGATCACAGGTTCATGGATCACGCTCCGTGTCTGGCTCTGTGCTAAGCGTGGATGCTTAAGATTCCCTCTCTCTCTCTCTCTCTCTCTCTCTCTCTCTGTCCCTCTTTCCTGCTCTCTCTCTCTCAAAAAATAAAGTTAAAAAAAAAAAGTCATCTGACATGGGTAATGCTGGATTGCTGCTGTATTTGAAATAATTTCAGTAGATCCGCTCCACTTAGGGAATCAGACCAGACCAGGTCCTCATCCCGGAACCAACAGAGGATCAGTTTCAAAGCCCCTTGACTCAAGTTTGAAGTTTTTCATTTTTTCTGAGGGGCTGGGGAGTACGAGAAATAGCAGCCCCTTTTAGTCTATAACCTTTCCTGCCATGCATTCTCCGGCCCTATACACCCTCACTCTCCTTCCCACCAGCGATTGTTTTCCACAATTCTCACAAGGAAAGTCAGGAAAAAATACTAAGTTGCATTTTTCTGCCAGTGTTCCCGTCACCCCTCTTCAGCTGAGTACCTAGGCGCTGTGGCGAGAGGGAAGTTAAGAAACCGCCCCTTTGGATAGCGTTGCATTCTTTTCTGTTCTCGGATCCTCCTCCCAGAGGAGGGAAGAGTCCATTTTTGCCCACGATGTAATCTAACAAGCACAGGATCAAGAATTACAGCTCAGGGACATTCTGCGAAGTAGAATGAACGGGGGACGAGAGAGCTACATTAATCATCTGCACTGGGGAATTCTCTGCACTAGTGTTCACAAAACGCTTTCTGCTCTGCAGATAAATGTCTGGGCTCTAAAACAGAATGCACAAACGGCTCCTGGTAAAATCTACTATGGATCAAAGCTATTTTTTTCTTTGCCCTTCCAACTAGCTAGTTTGCTCTTTAAATATTTGAACCCTTTTGTACAAGTTGTGACCATGACACAAATTTAAATACGTGATGCTCTTTACCGATAGAGTCTGACTTGAAAAAGCCTCCACCCCAACCCTGACTCTTCTCTGATGTTTAGAAGGAAAAGAAAGATTTCAGAGGAATGTTAATACAAGTCTTCAAAAATATAATGCTATGAATATATTGGGTGCTTAATTAAAAACACTATTCCATTGAATTTAACACCTAAATGATTGAACTAAGGAAATTGAGGAAATAGTAACAAACGAGATTTTGTAAAAGACAGTTATGATGTTTGCCATTATTCACAATCTTCTGTCTCCCGTGCAAATGTAGCTTCAAATGAAGATGCCACTAACAGATATTGGACACCTACTTTGTACTATTTTAAGCGTTTTTACACATTTTATCTCATTTAAATTACAGTCATATTTACGTCTACCTACATGGATTAGAAAATCACAGGGACCCCTGGGTGGCTCAGTTGGTTAAGCGTCTGACTCTTGGTTTCGGCTCAGGTTGTGGGCTCACAGTTTTGTGAGTTCGAGCCCCATATCGGGCTCTGGGCTGACAGCACAGAGTCTGCTTGAGATTCTCTCTCTTTCTCTGTCTCTCTCTGCCCCTCCCCTGCTCATGTTGTCTCTGTCTCTTTCAAAAATAAATAAACTTAAAAATTAAAAAAAAAGAAAATCACTAAAAAAAAAGAAAAGGAAAAAAGAAAATCACTAAGTCTTCTTAGGCAAATGATTTGATTCTCAGCTAAGTAATTTACCCTCTCCACTCTCTTTTTCTCTTCTTTTTTGAAGTACAGGTATAAAAAGCCATTCTTACCGTATTGTAATACTACTGATTCTAAGACTCAGACACATTTTTCTGTATTCTAACAAATAGAAAAAAGTGTGCTCTATTGAAAGACTATACAGCTCATTATATCAAACTCTAAGCCAATATTTTAATAACTATATTTTATTATAACTATACATTTTAGTTAGAATGTCACTACTGTATTTAGTTTAATTGTATGTTTTGATTCTGAGTTGCAATACAAATGCTGGGTTTGAGCTAAAACTGTTATGGAAGTGGGCAGAAAGTTTGCAAAAGGAAGTCAGGATGAAACCTACCGATGAGATCAGGCTCTTAGAAGAATGGAATATTCAACTCACCTCCTCATTCCTAACAAGCTGAAGGCAACTTTTCCAATTTTCGTTCTTGGTGAAAAGTGTCAATGAGCACAATGGCTTTATGTAAATGATTCCAGAACGTACCCTTGATCAAAGTTAACAGTGTTTCATTGAGAATTTTCGTTCCAGGCAAAACAATTTTGCAAAGAACATTTAGAATAAAGGTAACATTAGGACGCCTAGGTGGCTCAGTCAGTTAAGTGTCCAACTCTTGGTTTCAGCTTGGGTCATGATCTCATGGTTTGTGAGTTCAAGCCCCGCTTCGGGCTCCACACTGTCAGTGCAGAGCCTGCTTGGGATTCCCTGTTTCTCCCTCTCTCTCTGCCCCTCCCACTCACATTCTCTCTAAAAATAAATAAACTTTAAATCTATTTTAAAAATTAGGGTAACATTTTACAAAGTATCGTACTAAATAACACACATAGGTCATTGCTATATGGCTGATTCAGTAATACAACCCCACGCAAAACTGTGCATATATTCCCTTATGTGTTACGGGACTATTATATTGTTGCAGTTCCCAACGCCGTGATCACAATAAATAGCGGTTGATAGAAGTTATTGACCCGTGCCTCTGAAGGTATAGATGAATAGGTCAATTTTAGGAGAAGATGGATGATCCTGTGTATATGGGCTGTAAGAAATATACATTTATCAGAGAGTGTGGGACTGGAGCGTGACGGTATGAATTTCATGAATTCATTCTAACATGTATTAATTAAATGATCTTACAGAAGTTCATTTTCTTTTGTAAAACAGGGCTAAAAAATATTACTTGCCTTCTAGCAGTCTTATGGTATTTTGAGAATAAATGATAAGGAAATACATTTTCTTTTTTTTTAATGTTTCTTTTTGAGAGAGAGAGAGAGAGAGAGAGAGTAGGGGAGGGGCAGAGAGAGAGGGAGACACAGAATCTGAAGCAGGCTCCAGGCTCTGAGCCATCAGCACAGAACCCAACACAGGACTCGAACTCACAAGCTGTGAGATCATGACCTGAGCCGAAGTCAGACACTTAAGCAGCTGAGCCACCCAGGTGCCCCAGAAAACACATTTTCTAAAGCTAAAATACCATAGGTATATTAGGTATAATAATTAATGCTTTTAGCAAGATTCCAATTTTAGTTTCCATTTACAATTTTTTAATTTAAAAATCAGTTTCCAAATACTCATTTTAAAAATGAGAGGGACGCCTGGGTGGCTCAGTCGGTTGAGTGTCTGACTTCGGCTCAGGTCATGATCTCGTGGCTTGTGGGTTCGAGCCCCACGTCAGGCTCTGTGCTGACAACTCAGAGCCTGGAGCCTGCTTCATATTCTGGTTCTCCCTCTCTTTCTCTCTCTCTGCCCTCTCCCACTCATTCTGTCTCTCTCTGTCTCTCAAAAATAAATAAAATAAACATTAAAAAAAATTTTTTTTTAATGAGAAAGGGGGCGCCTGGGTGGCTCAGTCTGTTAAGCCTCTGACTTCGGCTCAGGTCATGATCTCACAGCTCATGAGTTCGAGCCCCGTGTCGGGCTCTGCGCTGACAGCTCAGAGCCTGGATCCTGCTTCGAATTCTGTGTCTCCCTCTCTCTCTGCCCCTAACTCACTTGCATTCTGTCTCTGTCTATCTCTAAAGTAAATAAACATTTTTTTTTTTTAAATGAGAAAAACAGATTATAAGGGAAAAAAGGAAAATCATCCATAGTCCTACTGTCCTTCTTCACCCTTAAGTCTTTGCTTAAATATCACAGTCTCAGTGAGGCTTTTCAGGACAGTGGGTTTAAAATTGCTGCAAATTGTTGTACCTCCACCTTGACACACAAATACAGGGCACTCAGTGTGTAGCATTTCTACTAGTAGGAGTAGGTGTAGATCTACTATTTAATTTACTTATTTGTGTATCGTCTGTATCCCTCCAGAGGAATTTGAGTTCCATGAGGACAAGTTTCCCTTTTCCTCATTTTTGTATTCCTCGTCCCTGTCCACTGTCAGCATAAATATTTGTTGAATGAATCAACAAATCTAAGCACAAGTCCTGGTAACATTTAGATGTGTTTCTTCTCCTGCGTTAAAATTTTTAATGCAGTGAGTTTTGTTATTTTTAACATAAAAAAAAAAAGTAACATTTATTTAATGCCAGACACTGTGTTAAGGGTTTTACATACTTTTTTCATTTGATCTAGCAACAATACTCGGGGATATTATCCCTGGTTTACAGATAAGAAAATCAAAGTCTCAAAGTGTTAAGCAATGTGCCCAACATCTGGCTTCTAGGAAACTGAGTCTGACTTCAAATCAAAGCGTGACTCTAAATTTTTTTTTTTTTAACGTTTATTTATTTTTGAGACAGAGAGAGACAGAGCATGAACGGGGGAGGGGTAGAGAGAGAGGGACACACAGAATTGGAAGCAGGCTCCAGGCTCTGAGCCATCAGCCCAGAGCCTGACGTGGGGCTCGAACTCACGGACCGTGAGATCATGACCTGAGCTGAAGTCGGCCACTTAACCGACTGAGCCACCCAGGCGCCCCAAAGCGTGACTCTAAAGTTTGTTGTAATTTCACTGCATCAGTGTGTTTTCTGGTTGTACTCTTGCTATATATTTACTCATATGCATCTTTCTCCATTTAACTTTGTATCCAAAGTATTTCCTCATGTTGACACATTTCACTTCCTACTTTAATGGCTAAAGCTAACTATATAAGACAGGATCATACTAGAGGGAGCAGCAGTATGTATTGGCTGAAGATCATAAATATCTATCATGTAAGTGTTTAGTTATGAACTTTCCTAAAAAAAAATCATATTTAAGCTAACCTCTGCACTTTTGTCCGGAAGCCCCTCCCCACTCCTGTCTACCTACTCAAATATGTGTATTTGGGATTCTCAGACTCCGTCTAGCTGCTCAAGAGTGTTGTTGTTTAGTGGGGATTATTTATGAGAGAACACTGGATCGGCTCACAGATCTGAAGCTAAACAGTTAAGCCTTGGAAAGGATGTGTCAGCTGGACCTTGGCCGTCAGGGCTCTCTTGCCTTCTCCGGCCTTTGAATCCCTGCCTGTTTGCATCATCCTCTCAAGCCAGCTTCCACAGCGGGAGAATAGCTGCCTTGGGTGCAAATCCTGCAGCTTTCTGACCAGTGGAAAGAGGAGTTCGAGTTTTAAAAATATGGGTAAAAAGACGCTGATTGACCTGGCTGGGACCTTGTGCCTATCCAGGGACGATCAGTGTGTGCAGAGGAATAGACAACAGTGATGGACTCAGTTTGGGCCCATGTGCTTTTCCTCTGAAGCACTTCACGATCAACAGCCCCACAGGGTTGTAAACAGCAGTCCCCCAGAAATGTCTGTTCTGGACAGACAAAACACGGAATGCACCTCTATGGGATCAGATCAAACCCTGCTTTTTTCCTTAACCACCTCGGGCCACATTCATTCATTATGAAAAAAGATTCATGGGGCAACTATCATGTGGTAGGCACTGCTAGGATCTGGAGATAGCCATCCATTCTTTCAGTCAGCCATCAAATGTTTATTCAGAGGCTCCTCTGCCTCTGCAGTGTGCTAAGTTGCTGGGAACACAACAGTGGGGAAGACAGGTCTCTGCCCTCTACCAGCTTATATCCCGTGGGCACGACCGTCAATAAACAGATAAAGGAAACAGTCGTAAGCTGTGAGAAGAAACCATCACGATGTCATAAGAGGATAATGAGGGTAGGCATGGGGAAGGGGGTGGGCTTAAGATGATGAAGGCTGGCCCCTCGGAAGAACCGATAGTAGAAAAAAATCACCCGACCCCCCCCCCCCCCACCGTGTCCTCCTGAGGACTAAATTGAATTGCTAAATTGCTAAATTGAAAGGGAAACTAGGAAAATGAATATCTAGCTTAGTGTAAAGATAAAGGAATTTTTTTGTGGAAATTAAGACCTGCTGGCTGGAGAAGGTCATACTCCCATGTGAGTTTTGGAAAAAACACATCATTTAGCAGTCATTAAGAAAAAATGTGTGACCATAGGAACTGCAAAGTTCACAAGGCTTCAATACACATTTCAAAACAAGCCTAAGAAATAACAATCAAATGTGTCATTGCTATACAACTCATTCAAAAACAAAGCCACAACAAAAGGGGAAAAAATAAGGCTGTTTTGCAGCCCATAAACCTAAGCACCAAAGAACTTAGAGTTTGGCTCCTCTGAAAATCGGATAGGCATGTTTACTTCTTTGTAATGATCTTTTCCTCTGAATAGATTTGTTTGTTTCTGAGAGTAACAAATACAGAAAGAAAATTAAAATTTTTATTTCAAGATTGCTCTGTACACATGCGTGATATTTAACCACATGGTGTCATGAACATGCTCTTTGTACACACACACACACACACACACACACACACACACACACACGTATACATGCTCATATATGTAAAGCCAGGGCTGTGTAGACAGGGGATACGATTACTCAGATACAACTAGTCCCAATTACTTATTAGCTGTGTGATTTTGAGCAAGTTACTTAACCTTTCCAGATCTCATTTTTTTCATTTGTGAAATGGAGATAATACTAACAACTTTGTAGGGTCGTTCTGAAATCTTCATAAATGAGTTGTGTATTGAGTGCTGAGCGTAATGTGGAATAGAGTAGGTGTTCAATAAATGGTATTTATTATTTTTTTAGAGTCAATATATTACTAGACTGGACAAGACCCAATCTCATCTTGACTACTCTTGTATTCTATGAAAGAGCAAATTTAGTATATTTCATTTGTTTGCTAATGATTCTGATCACACTAGAAATATTAAATGACACCTCCTATTTCGTTACTATATGAGGAACAGACACATCTGTGAAATACTTTGAGAAGGTTAAACAGTGTCTTTCTGTTCTTTCGACAATAGACCAGAACAGACAAGAGATACATTTAATTATTCGTGTGTAAATGGAAGAACTAACTAATATTCAGTCAAACCAGCCCTTTTAGAGGTCAGAGGGACCTTGGCCATCTCAGTGAATGCTGTTGCCTCCCCTGTATGTTCTGCTCACTTCCACATTTGTGGTCTGGGTCAAGGTGCTCTTTGACTGGACTGACCTTCACCTCCACTCAAGTAAATTCCATTTTTCTCCTTACCTCATTACTCATTCCATCTGCCATCACTGCACTAGTTTTAAGGGAAGCAGGGAGGGTGGGGGGGGGGTGGGTGGGTACACAGTTCTTTTGTTCCATTAACAAACAACATTTCCAGGGCACCTGGGTGGCTCAGTTGGTTAAGCATCCGATTCTTGATTTCAGCTCAGGTCACAGTTTCAGGGGATCACGGAGCCTGCTTGAGATACTCTTTCCCTCTCTCTCTGCCCCTCCCCCACTCACTCTCTCTCTTGAGTGCTCTCCCTCTCTCAGAATAAATAAATAAACTTAAAAAACAAGCAACATTTCCTTTTGAATGCCTTAAATCCTTATCACTCTTTTATAAGTACCTCCCCAAATCTCCTTTGAATCACTCTACCTCAAACACAGAGCACTTGTTACTTACGGTTAACTAGCCCATGTCCTACCTAATTCAGAGGTCCTGTTTGAAGAGATGAGCAGCTAGAGTCTCCTGACTGACAGGTGTGAGATGGCTCTTTCCCATGGTCGCCTTCCTTGGACAAAGTCCAGTTTCCCAATGAACCCTCTTACCAGGTTCCCAGGGAAAAACCCACCATTCTGGATGGACACCGACCAGTGCAGGTCACAGAGAGCCTCTCGGAAGCCTGGATTATTATGTCTGAATCTGAGGCTGCTTTAGGACTTTGAGCATTCCAATTCCAATGACTCTCACCAGAAAAATATCTGGTGATATTTAACCAAACCATTTACCAAAATATAACACAAAACTGAACCCCCAGGACCCTGTAGGTGAAAAGAGAATTTCAGAATACACTTTCTAAGAAGGACACCCTGCCATTTGCAACCACATGGATAGGCTTTGAGGGCATTGTGCTAAGTGAAATAAGCCAGAGGAAAATAAATGCTGCATGGGATCACTTATATGTGGAATCTAAATAAAAAGTCAGAAACAACAACAACAGCACAAAGAATATACTTTCTATTCCTTTCCTACAGAAAGGCTCACTCTCATCTGCTTTTGCTTTAGGTTTCAAGAACAGAATCACCAACTCGTTTCTTAGTGCAATTTTGTCATATATATTTAACAAACTGCAGGTTTTCAAATATAATTACTCTACATAAATATGGTATAAGAAATAGCATTTTGCCAAGCAGAGTGACCACAATGTTTTCCAACCATGGTGAATGATTGCTGCCTACAATGAGGTAGCAGCATCAGGGGTCTCACTGAGGAAGGAAGCAGCTGATTGATCCCCAAGAGGCCTCCGAGGTGACATTTCCTTGGTCGTTTCACAAAGGTCCAGATTCTGGGCCTCGTTTGGGAGGGTCCACAAACCGGACTTTCAGAATGGACCCTGGAAATGCACCCTCAGTGAAATACTCACATGGGAGATGGACTTGTAAACCAGAATGTCAATGCATTAATTTTTATATGGATACTAACTTTTTTAGCACGGTACAGGTGACCTGCATCTCATTCAGCATACCACACCTCCTCTCCTATGGACAGATACCCGGGAAGCTAGATTAGTAATCAAGACCACTGCTGAGTGCATAGGGAATTAAAAGTAGATTGTCTTCTGTTTGTTTGCTTGTTTGTTTCTTTTTGAGGGGGGAGGGGCAGAGGGAGAGAGAGAAGAGAATCTCAAGCAGGCTCCACGCTCAGTGCAGAGCCCGACCCTGGAATCATGACCAGTATCAAGAGCAGGATGCTTAACCAACTGAGACACCCAGGTGCCCTGAAAAGTGGATTGGCTTGAGGACTATTTCACAAAGGGCATGACGAGACCCTGATCAAATACATCCTGGCATCCTTGGTCAAACATCATCCTGTGGGTGATAATACCTATTTAGGGGCCAGAAGGACCATGGCATAGGTTCACATTGCCAGATTTTTCTTTGCAGAATGACAATAGCTAATACTTATATGTGGTGGTGCTTACCAGGCGGCCAATCGCTATTCCAGACTCTTGTATTAACTAATCTAATCTTTATAACATATCTTTGAGATTTTTGTTATTACTAGCTCCATTTTATAGACGGTAACACTAAGCCACAAAGGGAGTAAATAACTTGCTAAAGGTTGTGTGGTTAATTAGGTGGTAATGCCGGATTTGTAGGTTGCCTTGCTCCAGAGTCCATGCTTTAAATTGTTATGCTATGGGGCGCCTGGGTGGTTCAGTCGGTTGAGCGTCCGACTTCGGCTCAGGTCACGATCTCGAGGTCGGTGGGTTTGAGCCCTGCGTCGGGCTCTGTGCTGACCGCTCAGAGCCTGGAGCCTGTTTCGGATTCTGTGTCTCCCTCTTTCTCTGACCCTCCCCTGTTCGTGCTCTCTCTCTGTCTCAAAAATAAATAAATGTTAAAAAAAATTTTTTTAAATAATAAATTGTTATGCTATACTGTATCTCGAATGCTGTGTGTTTTCTATGCTGCCCACCTGTCTCTATTGCTACATCTTGCAAGCTACATTGATTACCTCACATCCTGTTTGACGCCATCTCTGTAGATCTGACTCCTTATAATGTTATGCCTCTGAAGTCTTTTTCTTAAAAAGTGTACATATGTAGGGGCGCCTGGGTGGCTCAGTCGGTTAAGCGTCCGACTTCGGCTCAGGTCACGATCTCACGGTCCGTGAGTTCGAGCCCCGCGTCGGGCTCTGGGCTGACGGCTCAGAGCCTGGAGCCTGCTTCCGATTCTGTGTCTCCCTCTCTCTCTGCCCCTCCCCCGTTCATGCTCTGTCTCTCTCTGTCTCAAAAATAAATAAACGTTAAAAAAAATTTTTTTTAAAGTGTACATATGTAAACATATATATATGCATTTTTAAAAAAAATTATATGTATACATATATGCATATATAAAATATTTACTGTTGCCTCCATATATACCAACAAATATGAGCAAAACCGTGCTTGCGTGAACAGTCAGCAGGGCAGGAACTTTGTTACATTGAATTAGATAGCCTGATCATAGCTGTTCAAATGAGAGTTGATACTTAATCCTTCTCCAAAAAAGGAAATATTTAGTTTCAGGGAGTGTTTAATAGTTACAACAAGAAATATTAGAAATGAATGAGGAACGTGCATTGGCCTCATGTTAAAAAATGATGCCACGGTCAAAGGCAGCTGCTCCAAAATAAGGCTTGAGGTGGCACGCCCTTGGCCACACCATCTGGATGTCTACAAAAGGCCCTGGGTAAGGCTGGATTTTTTTCCACTGATCAGATCCTGGTTTCATAGAGATTGTATTAAAACTGCTATAATTTTGAGGGAGACTCCCTTGTTACTTTCTTTTTAAAAAGGGATAAATTAAAAATTTACATGACTCCAAAGCCTAAATGTGCGAAAGGTTGTACAGTGTGAAGTCTCTCCCACGCCTAAATCCCCAACAGTTGGTACCCCTCCCAGGAGGCAATTATCAGTTCCTTACTAATCCTTCCAGAGATAGTCTATTATCCCTTTTTCTGTCACATCTTTTCCCTGGAGATATGTACTTGAGATTTTTTTTTTTTATCTTAGTTTGCAATGCTTTCTTCTCTTCCTTTCCTATTTCTTTTTTTTAAAAAGACAAGGTCGACCTCCCGTGAAAACTTTCTTTCAAATACCAACTTGCAGTTGGTTGATACTGGTTTTATGCCCTTTACAACTCTAGTTTCTCCTCTGGCTAGGAAGGAGTTTGTATGTGACAGGTGGTTGTCCCAGTCACCTCCCAATGAATGATGGATGGGACCAGGAGGAACAATCATTCCCTAATATTATTAATTGCAAGATTTTTGGGAGCTCAAAACTCTAAGAACTGACAGTTGCCTCCAACTGTTACCAGCTGTTGATTTGGCTTAGGCTGTGGGGATCTGACGCTCCTTCAGCAAACAATCTGAGACAGCGGCTGGCTCACTATATACCTTCCTTTACAGCGTCTGTGATTCGGAATTTCTTAGGCCTAAAAAGAATATCCTAAGCCCACTCCAGAGTCCCCACATCTATCACTAGTTGTGTGACCTTGCTTGAATAATGAATGTACCCTTGGTCCTAGGTTTCCTATCTGTACAATGGAGGGACTGGATTCAACAATCTCTCGGCTGTCAACCCTACAATTTCCATAAGAATGGAGTCAGTTGTTAAATGGTAAATCCTACCTCAGTCCTTTTCTCTCCCCCCTTCTCCACTTCCCCCAAAGCACCTGCAACTTGAGGGAGTGAAGAATCTAAGCATGGTCTTAAAGTAATGATGTGTCCCTGCATTTCTAGCACAACTGTTAAGGGGTTTCTCCTCTTTGCTGCCTTAGTGCTGGAGGGTCTAAGAACTACCTGTCTCACAGATGCAAAACAATTCTTTCCTAATCCCACATACTGGCATGCATTTTTTTTTAAAATCATTTAAAAAAATTTTGGGGTCCCACCTGGGTGCCTAAGTTGGTTGGGCGTCCAACTTCTGCTCAGGTCATAATCTCACAGTTTGTGGGTGTGAGCCCCATATTGGGCTCTATGCTGACAAAGAGAGAGAGAGGGTGAGCAGGGGAGGGGCAGAGAGAGGGAGACACAGAATCTGAAACAGGCTCCAGGCTCTGAGCTGTCAGCCCAAGAGCCCCACCCAGGGCTCGAATCCACGAACTGTGAGATCATGGCCTGAGTCAGATGCTTAACCAACTGAGCCACCCAGGCGCCCCCCAAATCATTTAAGTTATTATGAAAACAGCATTAACTTTTTTTTAAGTTTAGAAAGGTAGTAGAAAAGAGTAATCCCCTATTTTAAAATCTCGTCTGTATTTATCCAGTTAATATATATCAACGAATAATTCTCCCCCAATGTGAATGTTATTGCACATTACCAGTCACCAGAGCGACAGTTTTGAGGTGTGCTTGACGGGGATGCCTCTCCCTGGGAAAGTCCAACTTGGCTGCTTGTGACAAAGGTTTGCAAGCGGTCGTGCACTGGGGTACCTCCCTCCCCCATTCTGTGTTATAAAACTCAATCTTGTCAAGGCCCTCCGAGGTGTCGGTGTCTCAGGACCCAGCTACACAAGTCAAACTCCCAAGAGACTGACATCCTAACCACATGGACGACTCAGCTCTGCTGTGCAGGCAACACCTCCCTTGAATCAAGGCATCTGGGGAAAAACTTCCCATCAGAAGTTGATGAGCATGGAGTAAATGAAAGGTAGCATACTCGGACCCTGAATAAGATGGACAATTCCTGCTCCACAAGAGAGATTCCTAGAATGCCAGGGTCTCACATTTGCCGCATTTATTCATTCAGCAAACATTTATCAAGCAAATTTACTAAGACTATGAAAGCTTGAGTTTCCAGGCCCCTCACTTGCAAAGGCCTCTCTCAAGACTGTGAGAGGGACCTTCATAATATGTTCACACATTCATACATTTTTGTAATATTTTTGTGAAAGTAGGTATTTTCAATGCATTCAGTTAAGACTTGATCTCTCTGCGGTCCTACTTCTCAGGCACATGTCTTGAGGAGAGTAGCACTGGAGTTGTCGCAGGCATTATTAGGATCTGGCAAAGGGGCAATTGACTTGGGGATATATTTTTGTTTGGGTTTAGTGGTTCGCAGTCGCTTCTGGAGATAGTGTAGTCATCGCTGGCTTCCCTGTGTCACAATAGCTTCTGGGAACACTTCTACAGCCCAGTGGGCTGGCTTGTCCCGCAATGAGACACGACAGCACCGAACTGGGAGTCACATTACAACATGAACATGTCCTAGTGCATCGAAAGTATGTGGAGAGTGCGAGAGAAAGGAGGTTTCAAACCTCAGAAGCAAATCCATGAAAAATTCTCCCAGTCTTCACGCAAGTGAAATTGTAAGTAGAAAATTTAATTGTCACTAACGCCTATTCAAAATGGAATAGACTTAATTATGCAGAACATACGATTGTAAACATGTCATGCTTTTTTTGTTCTTGATCGCAGTGGGGCAAAACAGAACTTATCGGAATCCATGTGTTTGCAGGGTAATGTTATAAATTCTGAATACATCTGTGTGGAAAGTTGAATATTTTATGCATCCCAATTATTAACATTAAAATTTTACTAATCAACCAAGGTGGGGGACTGAATTATCCTCCTATTCTCTCTACATAAAATGATAAAGCAAAATCATTATCCCATACAGATTATCCAGGTTTCAACGTGCAGGAAAAATAGCATTATAGAAGTATTCTGGGCAATTCAAGAAGGTAGCATGTTGTTTCTTTCTGAATTTCGTGAGTGAGTGGCATTTACCATCTCTTAAAAAATGTACCATAAGGGAACCCTAAAAAAAAATGAAATAAACATTTTTTCATCAAAACCTGTATTTGTGGTGATTTATTTTCTCATTCAAAATAAAAATTTGCCTTTGTAGCTGGTTTCGTATGCACGCTGTTGTCTTCTTTTTCTTAAAGAGTTTCAGGCCCCGCAGAACTTGGATCTGCTCCTGATTGAGCAGCTGGCATTTGCCCAACTGCATATTAGGATCCAGGAATGCAGAGACGAGCTGCACACAATCTTTGCCTTGGACAAGCCTGTATTCTAGTGGAAGCGGACTCAGGCGCAAACCAGCAAAGATGGTACATTGTTGCAGTCTTTATAGAAAGTAGATAAGATCTTCACAGAGGAAGTGTGACTCCCAGCCCACAGCCTCAGAAATGCAACAAGTATCGAGTTCTTTTCTTTAGACCAACTTGAATTGCAGCCCTGAGTCTCCATACTACTGCAGGTTGGTTGGAAATTCCAACGCCAGCCGTTTTCTTACCAGAACTGTCCGGATGTAGAGAGGCTTTCCCGGTGCCTGGAAAATGGCAGAGGGTCTCTCAGTTCCTGCGCATCAGAGTCACCGCTGCCACTCTTATGCACCCAGCCTCTGATCTCTTAAGGGCTGGCCACCTTCAGACCGGCACCGTTCTGTTTCCGCACACCCAGCGCTCAAGTCCAGGAACCTTTGCGAGGCTGGGACCCCGGTGCCCAGGTTCTGTCTCTGAAAACACAACGTGCAGCCAGCCCCTGCTGATACTTCCCCGGAGTCTGTTGCCAAGCAGCGTGAAGGGCCCCTGGCTCCCCTTTCCTGGTGCATTTTGCCCTCTCCCCCTTTTCTCCAGGACATCCCATATACGCTCTTCGAAGGACTTGAGATTTTTACTCAATACAGGAGGAGCCTTTGACGTCACATTATCTGCTAGATTTTGTCTGGTGAACATCCCCAGGACCAGGAAGCATGAAAAGGCCCGACAGTCGTCTGCTCAAATTGGGGAGAAGTGAAAAATACTGAGAAGACAGATCAGTATGAATGGAGCACGGTGTCCAGGGAGGAGTGAAAGTATTATGGGAATAAAGTGTGGGGGAGGGGAGCATAGAGGAAGGTGTACGTGTCTGAGTGCATGTGGAGGGGGCTGGAACTGACAGACACAAATTCTTGCTCGCCAGGTTTCTAGAGGCCTTTCTAAAGGGCCTTCTTTTTACAGACTCCAGTCCAGTCAGTTAGTTTAGGCTTTGTTGGTGACAATGGCATTCCAGTCATGCCTCCCTGAGGTCATCCTGATTAAATGTGAGGATTTTTTGAACACTGCAAAAAGTCTTTGTTGTTGTTGTTAATTTTTATTTTGAGAGAGAGAGAGAGAGAGAGAGAGAGAGAGAGAGAGAGAGAGAGAAAGCGAGCAGGGGAGAAGGGCAGAGGGAGAGAATCTTAAGCAGGCTCCGTGCTCAGTGTGGAGCCTGAAACAGGGATTGATCCCTCGACCCTGGGATCATGACCCGAGCCAAAATCAAGAATTGGGCATTCAACCGACTGAGCCACCTAGGTGCCCTTGACAAAGTCTTTAGTAAATATTGAGTAGATTAAAAATAATATAATATAATATAATATAATATAATATAATATAATATAAAAATATATAGCTGTATGTCAGATACTCATACTTCTAGAACACAAATCAATCCCCTCCCCTTCCCCCCTCAGCAGAAAGGACTATCTTGAATTTTGTAAATAGCATTGCTTTGCCTTCCTTTATGGTTTTATCACAAATGTTGTCCTTAAACACTAGGTTGTTTGGTTTTGTATATGTTTGATCTCTATATAAATGGGATCATAAGTAGGTATTCATCTATGCCTTGCTCTTTGGCTCTGTGACTTGTACAAATCTCCTGGCACACATGTGTAAGTTTCTCTAAGATATTTATCTAGCAATGGAATTGCTAGCTTATGGGCTATGTGCCCCTTTATCTTTGATTAGATAATACTAATCATTTTCAAAAATTATACTGATTTATATGTTTATCAGTGGTGTCTGAGTTTCTTCCCATGCTCAATACACTTATCATTCTAGTTATCACTGGTTATGCAGTGGTATCACATTATGATCTTAATTTGCATTTCCTGATTACTAAAGAGGTTGAGCATCCTTTCGTAAGTTTCTTCTGTGAAATGACCATTAGGACCCGTTTTCTTCATTTTTCTATTGAATGGTGTGTTTCTTCTTTGTGAGAGTTATCTTCTGTCTGGTTATGAATCATCTGCCAGTTATATTTTTACAAATATCTTCTCCACCTTTATGGCTTGTCTTTACTGACCAGTTTGGAGATGTTCTCTATTTAAATGCAGTTAAATATATTAATCTTTTGGGTTTATGTTTTCTTTCTTTTTTTCTGGGGGGGGGGGTGTTATGTTTTCTAAATCTTGTTCAAGAAATCCTTCCCTACCCTGAGATCATGAAGATACTCTCCTGCATTAATTTCTTTTTAAGTTTTATAGTTTGCCTTATACTTTTGTGTGTTTAATCCCCCTGGAATTGATTTAGAGGATATGGAATAAGATAGAGGTCCAAATTAGCTATTTTCCTGTGGGTAAACCCTTTTCCCAGCCCCTTGTTGGTCATCTCCCCATGACCTATGCTGACAGTGTAGGCCTAACTCAACTTTTCACATCCGTGTGAGTCTGTTTATAGGTTCTTTATTCTGTTTTATTGGTCATTTTGGCTCTTCCTGAACTAATACCACACAATTACTACAGCTTTGTAGTCAATGTGAAATCTTGTAAGGCATTTACCCCCAATTCACTCCCAACCTTGCTTTTCTTCAAGCTATTCTTGGCCCGTTGTTTCCTGTATGTATGTATGTATGTATGCATGTATGTATGAGGTAGGCTCCTCGCCCAGTGTGGGGCTCAAACTCATGTTCCACCTACTGAGCCAGCCATGCATTCTTTCCATATATATTTTTAATTTACCTATTCAAACTAAAAAAGAAAACAAGAACCGTATAACAATTTTGATTGAAATTGCATTGAATATGGGACGCCTGGTTGGCTCAGTTGGTTAAAGGTCTAACACTTGATTTTGGCTCAGGTCATGATCTCAGGGTCGTGGGATCGAGCCCCGAGTGGGGCTCTGCACTGACAGTGTGGAGCCTGCCTGAGACTCTCTCTCTCCCTCTCTCTCTCTGCCCCTCCCCTGCTCTCTCTCTGTCAAAAATAAATAAATAAACTTAATTTTTTTTTTTTTTACTTTCTCTGCCTATTTCTGGCATATAGTAGTAATACCATTTTTTGCCCATCAACCTTGTTAAACATTCTTATTAATTAATTTTTAATTTTATCTGTAGATTCTTTGCAATATTTACTGCTTAATTTCTTTCCAATCTTTCTAATTTAATTTTCTTCATTTTTTAATCTCATTGTTCCAGTCAGGATCCCCCCTGTGATGTTAAAGAGTATAAACAGAAGTGATAGAGGCACCCCTGGTCTTGCCCTGATCTTCAAAAAGAATGTTTTCAGTATTTCACCATTAGATATGACAATTGCTATCGCTTTTTGGTGAGAATTATATCAGATGTTTATTTCCGTGTAACACATCGTTCAAAAACATAATGGCTCAAAACGACAAGTATTTTATTAGTTTCCATGATTCTGTGGGTTGGCTGTGAGGTTCAGCTGGGACAGCTCACGTCTCATTCTATGTACTATCAGCAGAGACAGCTGGCTGACATCTGGACAAGATGTAAGGTGGCATACTACAGCTGAGATGGCTGGAGTACAGGAGTCTCTTGTTCCTCATGGTCTTACCTCTTCCAAAACCTCTCTCTTTGGCAGGCCTATCCAGCAGAAGCGCCTGACTTCCCTGTATGGAAGCTCAGGGCTTCCAAGGGGATAAAAGTTAAGCCACATGCCTCTTAAAGTTGGTCAGAGCAACTCATTAGGAAAGCCCCATTTCAGAGGGAAGGAAGATAGACTTCCCGAGAGCAGGAGCAGCAAAATAGTATATGGCCATGTTTTTCCAACCTGCCAAGTGACCCATCTTTTCATGATTTGCTAAGAATTGTGATCATTAAGAGACACTGTATTTTAGCCAAATCTTTTTGTTCGTTCATCTTTTAGAATAATCATACAACTCTTCTCCTTTAATCTGTTAATGTGGTGAATTATATTAGTTGATTTTCTAATGTTACACTACCTTATATTTCAAGGATAAATCCAACCTGCCAGATATAGTTATAAATATTTTGCTTAGTATTTGTGTCTTTACATCTAAAATTAAGACTGAGTTCATGGGGCGCCTAGGTGGCTCGGTCGGTTAAGCGTCCGACTTCGGCTCAGGTCATGATCTCACGGTCCATGAGTTCGAGCCCCACATCGGGCTCTGTGCTGACAGCTCAGAGCCTGGAGCCTGTTCCAGATTCTGTGTCTCCCTCTCTCTCTGCCCCTCCCCTGTTCATGCTCTGTCTCTCCCTCAAAAATAAATAAACGTTAAAAAAAAAATTTTTTTTAAAACAGACTGAGTTCTAATTTTTTTTAAATTTTAATTCTAATGTATGAGTGTTTTTTTTTTAATGTTTATTTTTTAGAGAGACGAAGAGAGAATGACAGCGTAAGTGGGGGAGGAGCAGAGAGGGAGACACAGAATCCAAAGCAGGCTCCAGACTCTGGGCTGTCAGCGCAGAGCCCAACGCGGGGCTCGAACTCATGAAACCTGAGATCATGACTTGAGCCAAAGTTGGACGCTTAACCAACTGAGCCACCCAGGTGCCCCTCCAACATGTGAGTTCTAATTTTTGTTTCTTGCTGTGTCCTAACTTGTTTTGATTCCAAGGTTATATTATACAAATAGTATAAGTTAGAGAATTTCTCTCTTTCTCTATACTCTGGAATAAGTTTTTAAAGATTGGAATAGTGTGTTTCTTGAATGGTTGGTAGAAATGGCAGCAAAACCAGTAGGGGTAGTGATTGTGGTAAATGTTTTGGTTTGGTTTTGTGGAATATTTTAAACACTTTTAAGAGTGTTTTTAAGAAATTAAGTTCTTTTTAAGAGTATACTCAGTTTGAGGGAGTTGTTTGTTTTTGTTTTGTTTTTTCTCCTTGGTTAAATTTATTCCTAAGTATTTCATCATTTTTGGTGCAATTGTAAATGGGGTTGTTTCCTTAATTTCTCTTTCTTCTACTTCATTATTAGTGTGTAGAAATGCAACCAATTTCTGTATATTAATTTTGTATCCTGTGACATTACTAAATTTGCCTGTCAGTTCTAGTAGGCTTTTGGTGGATTCTCTAGGGTTTTCTATATATAGGATCATATCACCTGCAAATAGTGAAAGTTTTACTCCCTCCTTACCAACTTGGGTGCCTTTTACTTGTTTTTCTTGTCTGATTGCTAAGGCTAAGGCTTCCAGTACTATGTTGAATAAAAGTGGTGAGAGTGGCTGTCCTTGTCTTGTTCCCGATCTTAGAGGAAAAGCTCTCCTTTTTTTTTCACCACTGAGTATGTTAGCTGTGGGTTTGTCACATATGGTCTTTATTATGTCAAGGTATGTTCTCTCTACACCTACTTTGTTGAGAGTCAGGGTTTTGTTGTTGTTGTCATCAATATCTTCTTGAGGGAGTTTTGTTAGGTTACACTTTTCTAGGAATTTTTCCATTTCACCCAAGTTTTCAATTTAATTGGCATGTAACTGCTCATGGTGTGATCTACCTTTTATGTCTATGTCTTAACATCTATAACATGGCCCCTTTCGTTTCTAATGTTTATTAATGCTCTTTATCTTTTTCCTTGGTCAGTCTACCAGAATTCTGTCGATTTTACTCGTTTTCTCAAAAATCAACTTGGACTTTGTTGACTTTATCTAACATTTTTTCCCATTAATATCTGTTCTCAACTGAATCATTTCTTCTTTCTACTTATTTTGGATTTATGCTATTAACTTGGGTATGCTATTAACTTGGATTTAACTCATTAACTTTCAAACTTTCTTCTTTTCTCTGAGTTTATTATGATTTATTATGATTCATTTATCATTCATTATGATTCAATTATAAATATTTTCTAATTTTTACTATTATTCTTCTTTAATCCTGAGCTACTTCAAAGTATGTTTCTTAATTTCCAAATGTGTGAGAGTTTTCTAGCAATCTCTTTGATAACCATTAGTAATTTAGTTGGACTGTACAAAGAGAATGAGACCTATAAAATACGAGTAAGTATAATACATTTACATATCTTAATTATGACCATATTTGGCTTTTTTTCCCCTACTCTCTTATTTAGTGCTATTTGTTCTGTCCCTTCCCCCCTGCTTGGTTTTTGTTTTTGTTTTGCTGTCTTTTCTTGCCTTCTTTTGGACTGACTGAATATATTTTTCTTATTCCATTCATCTTTGCCTATGATAGTTTGAAAGTTATATACTCTGGGGCACCTGGGTGGCTCAGTCGGTTAAGCGTCTGACTTCGGCTCAGGTCATGATCTCGCGGTCCGTGAGTTCAAGCCCCGCGTCGGGCTCTGTGCTGACAGCTCAGAGCCTGGAGCCTGTTTCAGATTCTGTGTCTCCCTCTCTCTCTGACCCTCCCCCGTTCATGCTGTCTCCCCCTATCTCAAAAATAAATAAATGTTAAAAAAAAATACTTTAAAAAAAGAAAGTTATATACTCTATTTTCATTCTTTTGGTGAAGAAATTTTAGCCTGCATCCTTAACTTATCAAGGTCTAACATTTATCAATACCTTTATTTTCCTCTCAAATAATATAAGAAACTTTCAGCATTCTATTCCTAATCACTTTTTGACTTATATGCTACTGCAGATGTGCTTTTATTTTATAATAATTTTTAACCTAAGACAATGTTATTGTTTTATATATAATTTTATATATGTTTTATTATATACATAATATAATGTAGTATAATATGATATAATAATATATAATACATATATGTCACCACTTTTTTTTGCTCTTCATCCCTTCTTGCATCTCAGACTTTCCATTGGAGATTATGTTGTTTCTGCTTGAAATATATTCTTTAGAATTTCCTTCAGTAAATTAGCAAACTCTCTTAATTCTTTCTTTTTAACTTTTTTTATTGTTTATTTTTGAGAGAGAGAGAGACAGAGTGTAAGTGGGGGAGGGGTAGAGAGAGAGGAAGACAGAGGATCCAAATCGGGGTCCACACTGACAGCAGAGAGCTCCGTGTGGGGCTCGAACTCACAAACCGCAAGATCATGACCTGAGCCGAAGTCGGCTCCTGAACCGACTGAGCCACCCAGGCACCCCTCTTAATTCTTGAAAGATACTTTTTGGTAACCTTATAGTTTTTGGTTGATTGTTTTCTCTCAATTCATCAAAGATATTATTTTACCACTTTCTGACTTCTACTTTTACTGAAAATCTAATTTTTATTCCTTTGAAGATTTTTTTTTCTCTCCATCTTCTTTTAAGGTCTTCTCTTTTCACTTTGCTGTTTTGCATTCAAACTATATGTCAAAGGATGAGGTTTTTAAAAAAAGAATTTCTCAAACCACACTGAGATATCACCTCATGCCAGTCAGAATGGCTAAAATTAACAAATCAGGAGACTATAGATGCTGGAGAGGATGTGGAGAAATGGGAACCCTCTTGCACTGTTGGTGGGAATGCAAACTGGTGCAGCCACCTTGGAAAACAGTGTAGAGGTTCCTCAAAAAATTAAAAATAGATCTACCCTATGACCTAGCAATAGCACTGCTAGGAATTTACCCAAGGGATACAGGAGTGCTGATGCATAGGGACACTTGGACCCCAATGTTTATAGCAGCACTTTCAACAATAGCCAAATTGTGGAAAGAGCCTAAATGTCCATCAACTGATGAATGGATAAAAAAGTTGTGATTTATATATACAATGGAATACTACTTGGCAATGAGAAAGAATGAAATATGGCCCTTTGTAGCAACGTGGATGGAACTGGAGAGTGTTATGCTAAGTGAGATAAGTCACACAGAGAAAGACAGATACCATATGTTTTCACTCTTATGTGGATCCTGAGAAACTTACCAGAAGACCATGCGGGAGGGGAAGAAGAAAAACAAAGTTAGAGATGGAGGGAGGCAAACCATAAGAGACTCTTAAAAACTGAGAATAAACTGAGGGTTGATGGGAGGTGGGAGGGAGGGGAGGGTGGGTGATGGGTATTGAGGAGGGCACCTGTTGGGATGGGCACTGGGTGTTGTATGGAAACCAATTTGACAATAAATTTTATATTAAAAAAATATATATAAATAAAAAAATAAAAATAAATTAAAAATGAATTTCTCTTACTCAGGACTCTTAAAAACTCACAGCAAAATATAGCCAAGGATTGCAATTAGGAAGACAGCTGGGGGTCAGATTATGAAAGGTTGGGATTTAATTTTGTAGAACAATGATCCTCAAACTTTATAGCTGTGTACATCATATGAAAATTTTGAAAAGTATGTATTATTTTGCACATATTTAAGTTGATATGTATTATTGTCATATTGGCATCATTAGGTTAAAAAATTCATTTCTTGCTAATAAGAAAAAGGATATATATATATATATTTTTTTTTTTTTAAACTAAAATCAGGTAAGGATAAAATTGGAATTGATTTTATGGTATGCTTTGGATATACCATATTTGATATGTATTTGGGTATGATTATATACTACTTGAAATACATTTGTGTGCTTATCAGAAAAGCATGCCAATTTAAAAACAAATCACATATAAAGTTTACACTTCAGTTGTATTAAACGAGTCCTTAGAATGTTGTGCTTTAACACATTACAGTTTCATTTAAAACAATGAGAATTGGGGCGCCTGGGTGGCTCAGTCGGTTAAGCGTCTGACTTCAACTCAGGTCACGATCTCACGGTCTGTGAGTTCGAGCCCCGCGTCGGGCTCTGGCCTGATGGCTAGGAGCCTGGAGCCTGCTTCCGATTCTGTGTCTCCCTCTCTCTCTCTGCCCCTCCCCCGTTCATGCTCTGTCTCTCTCTGTCTCAAAAATAAATAAACGTTAAAAAAAAACCCAATGAGAATTGTTTACCTATATGCTGCTTCAAATATTTTGAATTTAAACCATTTCCCAGTATGAGATCAATACTGTTTCTAACTTCAAGCTTTACCCTTATCAGAACTCTGTGTAAAACTAAAAAGGCAGAAAGATCCACGATGTTTGATTAATCATTAAGGAGGCTTCCCTGAAACCAACTGTCATTCCGGGTAGTGCAAACAGTCACACAGAGGTCTAAACAAATTCTACAATGTGACAATGGTTTTAGCTTCTGCATGTGCGAATTTCTCCCTCCCCTGCCCCGTCCCTCTTTCTCATATATGCAGGCAGAACCAGAGGTCCCACATCTACTTTTTGGAAAGGGATTCATGCAGGCAAAGAAAGTTCTGCTCACACACAGGTCTCTGCTTTGAAGGGTGGGTGGGTGAGGACCTTTTCCTTGGGGCAAAAATGATTGGCTGTGGAGAGGTCCAGTTATAATTCTCTTTCATTTGGAGGTAGGTTCAAATGACCTACCTGGTGGGCAGGTCCCTCTCTGTTCTTGTCGCATTAAATAGGACATGGGCACAAGGCAGGACAGGGACTTTCTTGTAAGAAAAAGTGAGCATTTCATGTTCTTTTATTGTAATGTTGTGAAACTTTTCTTTTTGAGAAATGTGCACACAGATCTTGATGTATTTTATTTTATTTTATTTTACTTTATTTTTAGAGATGGGTCTTGGGAATGCACTGTGCTGTTTGTGAAGGAAGCCTCCTTAATGATTAATCAAACATCACGGGTCTTTCTGCCTCTGTGTTTTACACAGAGTTCTGATAAGGGTAAAGCTTGAAGTCAGAAACAGTATTGATCTCAAACTGGGAAATGGTTTAAATAGGTTAATAACTCTCATTGTTTTAAATGAAACTGTGAAGTGTTGAAGTACATTTTGAAGACGCATTTCATACAACTGAAGTATTATTTATGTATTTATTTATGTATTTCAGGGCAGGGGGGGAGAGAGACAGTGTGCAAGTGGGGGAGGGGGCAGATGGGGAGAGAAAGAGAATATCAACCAGGCTCCATGCTCAGCATGGAGACCAATGTGGGGCTTGATCCCACAACCCTGGGATCATGACCTGAGTGGAAATCAAGAGTCAGACGCTCAACTCACTGAGCCACTCAGGAGCCTCTTGGTGTATTTTACTTGAAAATAGTATATGATAGTTACTACCAGTTATTTCCACCTTTTTTCCAAAAAGAGAGAAATATGGGAAAAGTGTCATGGTAACTTTAGATCTATAGAGAAGAATTTGACTAAGAATGAGGTTTAGTGCGTATTTTCTGGTTAAGCATGAACTGTCATTAGCCCTAGATTGTATGCTTGGTAATAGACTAACCATTAAGCAATTGGAGGAGATGCGGAATAGTGACTAAGAGCATAAGCCCAAGAGCTAGACTGCTAATTAGCTCTGTGAACTCGGGTAATTTTTAAAACCTTTCTATGCCTCAGTTTCCTCATCAGAAGTAAGAGGATTAAAGTGATATTTACCTCAGGGACGCCTGGGTGACTCAGTCGGTTAAGCATCTGACTTCGGCTCAGGTCATGATCTTGTGGCCTGTGAGTTCGAGCCTCACATAGGGCTCTGTGCTGACAGCCTGGAGCCTGGAGCCTGGAGCCTGCTTCTCTCTCCCACTCGTGCTCTGTCTCAAAAATAAATTTAAAAAGTTTTAAATGATATTTACCTCAGAGGATTACTTTGAGGATTAAATGAATACCCCAGTTTCCTCACCTGTAAATGGTCTCTTTTTCACAGAGTGGTTGTAGGGATTACAACCTGCTTAGCACCAGGGCTTGCCTCATGATAGGGAAATAACAAGGAAGGAAATAAATCTGTCTTAACAATACAAAATTAATGCTCATTTTACATTCATGCACCATGTTACATCTGGGAATTTGGGGATTTAACACAATATGCTGATAGTAAATATCCAAAAGAGAAGGAGGCAAAGGCATTAACTTTGAAGAGAAAATTCCCTTGACATCTTTGTATTGCTTTGTACCAATTACCAATTGAATACAGTAGGACAGGATGGTGAAGATATACAAAGACTTAAATGCTTTTCTAACTTTTAAATAGAGTATATCTTGCTTTTATTTTATTTTTTTAATTTTTATGTATTTATTTTGAGAGAGCGCGCGCAAGCAGGGAAAGGGCAGAAAGAGGGAGAGAGAAATTCCCAAGCAGGCTCTGAGCTGTCGGCACAGAGCCTGACATGGGGCTCTATTGCATGAGCCTGCAAGATCATGACCTGAGCAGAAACCAAGAGTCAGATGCTCAACTGACTGAGTGACCCAGGCACCCCGAGCATATCTTGTTTTTAGTTCTTCGTTCAACTCAGTTATAGAAATGTAATGGCAATACAATTTCTCCATTTTTATCTCATCTTTGTTCTTTAGTTTAGCTCTAACTTGCTGAGAGTAAACATGTTATGGTAAGACACTAAATCACTTATTACAACCTACTCTTGGGGCACCAGGGTGGTTCAGTTGGTTAAGCATTCGACTCTTGGTTTCAGCTCAGGTCATGATCTCACAGTTCATGAGTTCCAGCCTGACATGGGGCTCTGTGCTGATGGTGTGGAGCCTGCTTGGGATTCTTTCTCTCTCCCTCTCTCTCTGCCCCTCCTGTATCTTTCTCTCAAGATAAATAAATAAGCTTAAAAAAAAGAAAAAATCTAATACTACATGATTTAAAAAAACAGGGTTATGTGTTCTAGATTCTAAATGGCATTCAACTGAATTTATATAGCATCCAGATAAAACATAATAAAACATCAAGATAAAAAATAAAGAAAAGAGTTGGTTAATTATCCATATTTTTCATAAAACAGCAAAATAATTAAACATTTAGAAACATCTATAGGATTGACTGAATTTTTCATTTTTTTAGACATCATAATCTCGAAGACATTCATTAATTAAATGTACGCTAAATAAAGCTAGTTTTGATTTTTTGAGTTATCCAATGTAAGCTAATTTTTGCCTTTCTAATTTCCCTATTTTTCTTTTGTTTTTTAATGTTTATTTATTTTTCAGAAAGAGACAGAGTGAGCGTGAGTGGAGGAACGGTAGAGAGAGAGGGAGACACAGAATCTGAAGCAGGCTCCAGGCTCAGAACTGTCAGCACAGAGCCCGATGCGGGGCTCGACTTACAAACCGTGAAATCATGACCTGAGCCAAAGTCAGTCGCTTAACTGACTGAGCCAACCAGGCACCCCTAATTTCCCTAATTTTCAAGCTAGACATAACATTGAACATTATAGTGGGCAGCTATAGTTTTTGATTGCCCAGAACCACCCTTTATTTGGAGAACTGTCCCTTCGTACTTTATCAGAGTTTGGCAGGGCTGTGAATCATAGTACTCTGTCACCCACTCTCCCTCTATCATGGTGCCTAGTAAATAAACTAGCCCTGGCTAATCAAAGTAATCCGACTCCCCCAGGGAAGCGATTGGGTCAGGATACACAACCTAAGGTGGTCCAATCCAAGTCCTTCCTGGGACTTTTCAACTAAAGCTAGATCTGTGGAGCTGGAAAGATGTGCATCTGGAGTACTGCCTTCTCATGTGTAGGAGTAGACAAGGTCCACACACCAACAGAAGTGCTGGGAGGTGAGGAGGGGAGGCCTGATGATATTGCTTAAGCCTCTAGCTTTAGTTCAGGTTCGACATTGGGGTCTCACATCCCCACACACATGGGTATATTTTAAAGACCATTTGAGTTCGGTTTAGAGCACTTGGAACTGAAGGAGTCCTGATAAGCAGAGACATCTTTCTAATTTATTCATAGATGCAACCATTCACCATGAGAATGAATATACTACAATAAGGTGCATTAAAAACGTGATCCAGGTGTTCCTTGAACCCAGGCAGTGTAACAAAGCAGTTGAGAGCCTAGATTCTGGAGTCAAACTGCTTGCCTCCCTGCAAACTAAACTTCACCTGGGGCTGAGAAGGGCTGCCTCTTTACAAGAAACGTGTACTCTCCAGCTCCCATAGGGAGAGCCTTGCACACCATGGACCAGGGCTGACGGCCATTTATCATCACAAGGATACTGCCTTCTTTCTTAGAAGTATGTTATGAGAAATGTCAACTATTTCTAGTATCTCTATCTGTACCAACATTAGGAAGAGGAAGGTAGAAAGGGAGAACCAAAAAAACCAAAAAACAAAAAAACAGGAGTGAGGCTTTTTCTCTGTGGATGAGAAGACCATTCCTACAGGTTGTGCTTGTGTGTAAAGAATACAATCTAAGTCGCCATTTTGAATTCACCATTTCATTCATTTTCATCACCTACGTCAGCATTTGCCACCCTGGCTTGATGTCTGCCTGTCCCAGAATGTGTTCTCCAACACATTGCTTGAAGTGTTCTCCTTCACTGCTTGAATATTTTCTCTTGTCTGTTATGCTGCTCGAAATGTAGAGATTAATTTGGGTTAAGAAGCACTCCATATTTAGATATCAATCCCCCCTGGGAAGGTTGGGATGAGAGCACAGTCTTCAGTATTAGACTGCCTGGATTCAAAACCCAACTCCATCACTGACTATAGCATACTGACCTTGGGCAAGTTATTTAACCTCTCTGTGCCTCAATTTCCTCATTTGTGGAGTGCAAATAATAGCACCTCTTTCCCAGGATTGTTGGGGGTCTAAAGAGTTGATGCATGCTGAGAATAGCGCTATGGGGGGGCGCCTGGGTGCCTCAGTCGGTTAAGCATCTGACTTCAGCTCAGGTCATGATCTCGTGGTCCGTGAGTTCAAGCCCTGCGTTGGGCTCTGTGCTAACAGCTCAGAGCCTGGACCTATTTTGGATTCTGTGTTTCCCTCTCTCTCTGCCCCTCCCCCACTCACTCTCTGTCTCTCAAAAAAGAATTAACATTAAAAAAAAAGTATAGTGCTAGGCACACGGGAAAGCACTGTATAAGTGTTGGCTCTTTATTGTGCTTAGGTGTTCACGCATTATTTAAATCAAATCTTATTCTCCGTTGTCTGGCTGTAGATGCTTCATTAAGGGAAGAGAAGGCGAGAGGTTGACGACTAGATGCGCAGGAGCTAGGAATACGGGGAAGGGGGAGGAGTTACAGGGGGGATGGAGAGGATAAAAAACATTAAGGACTTTGCAGAGTGAAGTAAGCCTGCATGAGATGCTATAGTTGCAGTCTTTGGGCCACTAGAATAAAGTATATTAGAAAATGGAAGAGAAGAAACGAAAGGAAGTGAGTGTGCCAAAATAAATAGCACACTTTTCAGAGCCTTGTCTAGTTTGACTTGTGTCTAGAAAAGGGGGCAGAAATTCTTTTTCCTCCCTCTTACTCTTGGGCTGGTGTCATGATTTAACTACAGTATGAATGAAATAAGAGTGTTGTGGACAAACCCGAGATCCCAACCATCATTTATAATGTTTCAACAGGAAATCTTTTCTGAGTTCCAAATAACAGGCTTGAGTGATCTTTTGGAAGAGGATCCATGTGTAAGTTGGGGGCTGCCGGTTTCATGGGGTGGGGGCCAGGGCAGGAGTTGCAGCAGGTCAGAGAGAGAGTCAGTGTTTCACAATAGAAGCAACTGGGGCTTGTGGTGGCTGAGTTGTCTGGACTAGCGACACAGCTCAGGACGAGAGTTCAAGTCGCTAGACGTCCACATTTCTGGCAGAGGCTAGATGACCACCTGCATTCTTTGTAATAGAATCCAAATATCGGGTGGGAGGAGGTGGAAGAGGGGAGGAAGATGGGGAGATCCTCATGTCTCCTCCAAATCCAAGATTCTATTACTCTACACTGCCTGATTTTAGACTAGTAAGTATCATTTGTTTTCCTTTTCCTTTTAGTTGCTGCAACGACAACCTGGATCATAAGGATTCCTCATTGATAAAGATTAGTTTTTACAATCTTCCCTGAATTTCCAGGAATTTAGCAGGTGGGAGACACCGTTATAAGCAACTATGCATTAGAAGAGTGATTGGGAGATTTTTATTTATTCTTATTTGAAAGAAATCCCCCAAGATCAATGATATCATTGTACGCTGCTCTCCTTGACAGCTGTGGGATTAACCATGAGAGGTGAAATGTGAGCCACCTCCCAGTAAATTCTCTGGTGAGACAGGGAGCTAAGGCAATGATATGTGGTTCCATCCAAAGAGAACTGACTCACTGATTAATGGGTCATAAACATCAATGAGATTAATAATCTGATCAGTTTTAACAACAGCACAAGGAAATAACAGCACCAATAGGCTTAGTGAGAGGGCAGATCCTTAAGAATACCTCTATGTTGATTTTCTCATGCAACAATAATTATGTGAATTGCTAAGAGATTAATAACAACTATGTTAACTGAGCTTTTATTATGGGCCAAATGCTGTGCTAGCCACCTTTCCTACATCATCTCTGAACTTCATGGCAACTCTCTTGGGGAGATTTTATTAGAAAATAATTTTTGTTTCTGGTAAGAAGCTGAAGCTGAGAGGATTTCAGTGACTTGCCTGAGGTCCCATAGTTGGTAAGGGGCAGAGCTGAGACTCAGCTTCAGGTTAAGTTTTATGTTGCTTTCCTGTGTGAGGCAGCTAGGAACTTTGGGTTTGGTATTCTGAGAGGTACACTAGTGTCAGAAATAACCATAGTTTAAAAAGGCTGTGGTGTTATGGATAACTTGGTGGTAGTGTGAGATTTCCATGAAAAACAGAATCGCATGTTAATAGGAAAGGGGATGTGTTCGTAATATAAAGGTTACAGCCAATGGAGAAGAAACATCTCTGCTTCCTGACCATATTACAAAGTGTTGTTTACCAAAACTCACGCCTTTAATAAACATTTTAGATTAAACCAGTTGTTCAAGAAGCCACTGTAATGCTTTCTATATAGGAGGCAGTAAAGTGGAGTGGTCAAGACCATGTGCCTATAACAAGACTGCCTTGAACCAAATCCTGGTGCTGTCACTTTCTAGCTGTGTCACCTGAGCCACCTGTTCTGTAGGGCTGCCATCAGGGTTAAATGATTAAATGATTAAAGTGCTTAGGAAGTACCTGGTCTGTGGAAAGCACTTGGTCAACATTGATCAATATTGTGCACAGAATGATGTATGAATGGTGTTATGAGATTGAAGGCACGGTCCCCACTTTCAAGAGATTTAGAAACCAGCTGGGAAGAGAAAGAAGCTGCTTGTAATATATCTTAGGAAAAATTACAGCATAAAAGCATTTCTTGTACTTGTGGTAAACACCATTGTATCACTAATAAAAGTTAAGTAACTAAGAAAGGTGGTAAAAGAGAAAGTGAGTGATGACAGGGATTTTAGAGGAGTTTCTGGCTTACTACAAAAATTTTAATTCAAAGGCTTTGGAAAAGCGACTTGTCCATTGTCATTGTTCATCTTGATTCATTATATAACTAATGATAACCTTCTCTATGCAAAACACTGGGATATTGGTAAGGAAGGACTGTACATTTGCAGATCTCATCCTCAAAGAGCTTAAAGTCTTCTTAAAAGAAGTTAAATATTAACAAAATACAAGGTAGTAAGTGCCATAGAAAAGGCATTGCCAGTTGGTAACACAATGGTTTCCAGAAGTTCTATTAAGTACATGAAAGAAAGAGGAAAGGAAGAAAGAAAGAAAAAAAGAAAGAAAGAAAGAGGAAGAAAAGAAAAAAGAGGAAAGGAAAGGAAAGGAAAGGAAAGAAAAGAAAAGAAAAGAAAAGAAAAGAAAAGAGAAGAAAAGAAAATTGGGTTAGTCTGGAGCACATTGGAACCCAGATACCAGATGTAATGACTATGAGGGAGATCTTGTTGTTCTTGGAAGGGCCTCCTGGGGCTGTAATTGGTATTAGGAGTAGGCCTGCCTGGGCTTTGCGGGATGAGAAATTGAGTCAGGATACAGAGGCTAAGGATACACTACCAAATGGGCAAGAGATGAATCAGAATGAGAATTTTCTAAATTCCCTAGCTAAACTACCGAACTTTCATCAATGCAGCCCCTCATTCTTCTCTCTGCACCTCTGCCCCTCATCACTACTGGTAGAAAGACTCATTTGGGGAGTGAATTATAGAGCAAGAGATTGCCTGGTGCGAGTCAGATAGACTGACATTTTCTACTTTAAGAATATTTCTGTTTTAACTACATGAGCATTTATGTGTCTGGACAATTACTTTCTCCACTCCTCTTCTTCCATTTTTTTTTCCCTCTTGTAACACATTTCTTTTTTAGGAACAGAGATTTTTTAACATGTTAAAATTTTCAAGTTTATGGTTCATTTTTACATTGGCTACATTTTTACTTTCTTCCTGATAACATTCAGGGAGGAAACGGAAGTTTCTTATAAATCCCACTATAGGATGGGTTATGTTGGAAGGCTCTCTGTAGAAAACAAATACTACTATCTTAGGAGTCAAATTCTTTACCTGAAGATTTCATCTTCTTCCTGACTTTTTGTCTCCAACTCTTGTCCTAGATGTTGAATACTATTTTTAGATTTGACTTCTGTTTTCTGATTATGTAACACATTTTATATGGTTAATTGAATAGGATTCATATTTCATTTGAAACCTAAGGTTTCATTTGAAACCTTCATTCGTATTTCATTGACAACCTGTTTGGTTGTCCCTAGGGAGTTACATGAAGCCTGAGAAAATCACACTGATAGCTTGAGTAATGGGAAATAGATGTATGCAAGTAACATCAAATTGAAATAAATATCAAAGGAAAAGAAGTTAGGTAAGAGCTCATGTTTATAAGAACAGGGTAGGGCTTTTGTCCCTTCTGAAGAAAGATGGAGATTGAAGGATGATTAAATTTTTGGATACCACCAGGTGGCTGCCTCCCTGGTACAGCAGGGATTTAACAGGAGAGTGAAATTTTATAATGTGAGTTTCAAACCTGACATGGGTTTATCACGTAGATAGCTTTGAAAAGAATAGATGTGTTGGTTAGATGCTGCCCGGGTAAATTTGTCTGAATTCCTTTTCCAGGCAACACAGACACAGTTCACTTTCCAGGAGCCTGACCTTGACATGGGGAGGGCAAGGCAAAGAGGGGCTGGTGAAGCAGAGCATTAGAAGACATCTGAAAGACGGTGCCAGGGCACAAGTCTGGAACAAGATAAACACAACCTAACCTAAGCATTGACCTGATGACCCTGGGCAGCAATTTGTAAACAAAGGGAAAAAATGGAGATACTATGACTGTAAGCTAGAGCCAAACATTTAAATCAACTTCAGTGTTTGGGAGAAATGCTCAGAAATTAACATTTTAGGGGTGCCTGGGTGGCTCAGTTGGTTGAGGGTCTGACTTGATTTTGGCTCAGGCCATGATCCCAGGGTTGTGGGATTGAACCCCACATTGGGCTCTGTGCTGAGCATGGAACCTGCTTGAAATTCTCTCTCTCTCTCTCTCTCTCTCTCTCTTTCTCTTTCTTTCTCTCTCCTCCTCTGCCACTCTCCCCCACTTATGCTCTCTCTCTCTCAAAAAAAAAATCTTAAAAAAACTAACATTTTAACACATGACAATATTCCTTATAATAGCTGACATTTAAAAACATAAAAAAATAAAAAAGCTTTTTTATTTTTGGGCTTTATAATGTTATTTAATCTTCAGAAAAATGATATGAAGAAGGTAGGGTGAATAGTGTTATCCTATTTTTATTTATTTGTTTATTTATTTTTAATGTTTATTTACTTTTGAGAGAGAGAGAGACAGAGTGCGAGTCGGGGGAGGCACAGAGAGAGAGGGAGACACAAAACCCAAAGCAGGCTCCAGGCCCTGAGCTGTCAGCACAGAGCTCGACACAGGCCCGAACTCACGAACCACGAGATCGTGACCTGAGCCAAAGTCGGATGCTTAACCGACTGAGCCATCCAGGCACCCCTATCATCCTATTTTTAGAGTGAAAGAAACTGGATATAGAGAGTTGAGTTGTTGATTGTGGTTTACTGGGAGAATGGTGACTAACTCCCAGTTCCCCAGTATGTTACTTATACCAAGATAAACACTGAGAAGTATTAATAAAAGATTAGTTGTGAGTAAGAAGGCTTGAAAATAGTCTACGTTTCATTGTTCATATTTTACCTGGGAAATGGTAGGTATACGAAGTAGAGAAGACTCCCAGTGGCTTAGGAAGCAGATATGGCAGACAACCACCAGATCATAAAGGGAAGCAAGGCCAATGGGCCTGTATTGTGAAGTCAGGAGTTCTCTCTCATGTGGCTTCTGTCCTTGTCCTCATCATTTTTGTACTCCGTTCTGGAGACCGGCTTTCTTTCCTTGCTTACTTGTGTGTGTTCGGCCAGACATTCAGTGCTACACAACTTGGCAGTTTGTCTCCCGAGGCCAATTGAATGTTTCTGTGAACTTATTCCAAATTCCTGGGAGAAGCACAAGGTTCAGCCTGGCCTAGGTCTTCACTCCTGGTTGTCAGGGGAGGAACATTTTCTGGTTCATTGTCACTCGAGGTCACATTTTAGCGGAGGGTATGGGTGACGGCAGAAGCATGGGTTAAGAGGTACACACACACTATGAATATGAAAGAATATCATATGCCATCAGCATTGCCCTATAATTGAAAACCAAAAATAGGAAAGGGTGTATAGTCATTGATTATAATAAAATGTTATATTCAAGAGCATTGTTTATTGTAGTACAGGATCTAATTTAGGGCATTTCAACCAAAAAAATGCTAATGGATTCAGGAATGAGTCAGAGGAGAGTTACAAAATGTATTTTGATTGGATATTAAGATTTGTGATAACAATAAATGGAGGCGTAGTCTCAGTAGGGTAAAAAGTAATTTTCAAAAAACAGATATAGGGGCGCCTGGGTGGCTCAGTTGGTTGGTTAAGTGTCTGACTTCAGCTGAGGTATTGATCTCATGGTTCATGAGTTCGAGACCTGCGTCAGGCTCTGTGCTGACAGCTCAGAGCCTGGGGCCTGCTTTGGATTCTGTGTCTCCCTGTCTCTCTCTGCTCCTCCCCCACTCACATTCTGTCTCTCTGTCTCTTTCTCCTCAAAAAGTAAATAAACATTAAAAACAAATTTTAAAAACAGATATAAAATTTGGGGGCACCTGGGTGGCTCAGTTGGTTAAGCATCTGACTTCAGTTCAGGTCATAATCTCATGGACCTTGGGTCCAAGCCCCGAGTTGGGCTCTGTGCTGACAGCTCAGAGCCTGGGACCTGCTTCAGATTCTGTGTCTCCCTCTCTCTCTGCCCCTCCCCTGTTTGTGCTTTCTCTCTCTCTCTCTCTCTCTCTCTCTCTCTCTCTGTCTCAAAAATAAATAAACATTAAAAAAAAAAACAGATATAAAATTTAAAAGACCCAAAAAGGCAAACAGCGTAAAGTTAGTCTCTCTTTCAACAGTACCCCTAGCCACCAGCATCCTTCTGATATATCCTACTGGACTGTGGATAAACATACAGCTCCACATCATGCTTTTTTCAGTATACTTTAGAAGTCATTCCATCTGAGTACATCTAGAATGATCTCATTTTTTTCATGGCTCTGTAGTATTCTATTGTATGGATGTAATGTAATTTTTTTGGACCAGTTTCCACCTGATGACATTTAATATATATCCAGCCTCTGCGATTACTATCCTTGAATATACATACATCTTTTTATATACAAATGAGTTTATCTGTAGGATAAAATTCCTAGAAATGGAATTTCTGGATTAAAGGGAATATATATATTATATATTATATATATATATTATATATATATATATAATATATAATATATATATATTATATATAATATATATATATATAATATATATATATTATATATATATTTAATTTTGAAAGAAACTGCCAAACTTCCCCCTGTAGAAATTGTACCAGTTTTCCTCCAAGCAGTAGTTTCAAATAGCACTGGTTTGCCCACACTTTTAGGTCAGTATAGAGTTATGATATGGTTAGGTCTAGAGTCTTTTACTTGCTGGGGAATTTCCTCAATTTTGTCTTCCAACCTCCTGCTAACATCTTTATACTGGCTGTAATATTTTTAATTTGTAACAGCCTTTTCTCTTACAAATTGTAACTTTTTCATGGTATCCTAGTCTTATTTAACAAATGCAATATTATATCTTGCTATACATATTGATTAAGCTTTTAAAAAATTTCCCGTTGCTTCTGCCTTTCATTTTAGAGACTTACCTAAAATGTTTGGTGTCCTTGACTGACTGTTCATATTAAAAGTCAGATAACTCTCCTCAATCTTTCTAGTTTCATTCTCCATAGAACAAAAGTCCGGGACGCCTTGGTGGCTCAGTTGTTAAGCATCTGACTTCAGCTCAGGTCATGATCTCACGGTTCGTGAGTTCAAGTCCCGCATGGGGTGAGCTTGAGCCCTGCTCTGGGTGAGCCCTGCTTCTTTCTCTCTCTCTCCCCTCCCTCTGTCCCTCGCTCAGTTGTGCCCTCTCTATCTCAAAAAAACAAACCCAAAACACCAAAGTCCATTCTCCCTCTGGGGTGTTGGGAAGAGATGGAAGCTTGCGGTGGGGATAGGAGCTCTGTGTCCAACCAACTGTTTTTATGCAGACTTTTCTCCAATTCCATTTTTTTTTAACTTAATGTTTATTTATTTATTTTGAGAGGGAGAGTGGGGAGGAGGAGCAACAGAGAGAGAGGGTGAGAGAGGATCCCAAGCAGGTTCCGTGCTGTCAGCACAGAGCCTGACAGGGGGCTGGATCTCACAAACCCGATCATGACCTGAGCCAAAACCCGGAGTCAGATGCTTTACCCACTGCGCCGCCCAGGCGCCCCTTTCCATTTTAGAAGACATTTTTCATCCTCACTTTTCTCAGTCCCAGTGTCTCCGTTCTTCAACTTTCCAGAATTCTGATGTGGGAATCAGCTGACTTGTGTTTGTCTTTCCCCTCAATAGTTAATTTTACTTTTCTCTGCTTGGTTAAATCTATTTATCTTTTCTATCTTCCAAAATTTTTTATTTGTTATCATCTCCTCTTCCATTCTTTTCATTCTTTATTGTAATTTTATAAATTGTAATTTTATAAACATGTATATTCAGTTTACCGAGGTTAGAAGGTGGTCAATAAATATGTTTTTAATCTATCAGAAGCCCTGCCCCTCTTGTGGTTATATTTCAAAATTAATAATGTTGAAAGGAAAGAAGAATACTGAAACATAAGGAAACAGAAGCAATATTTATGTTTAGATATAACTCAGCCCTAAAGCCCATTAGTTTTTGAAGTGGTTTTATTTTAGTTTCAGTGTGGATGCTGGTTATGTTTATATTATGGCACATATCAGTAAATTTAAAACAATTTTTTGAAAAGTAACGTATCAGGCTCTTCTTATTTTTGAAGTCGTATTTTCTTTTTTCTTTTCTTTCTTTCTTTTTTTTTTTTTTTTGAGAGAGAGAGAGAGAGCTTGAGTAGGGGAGGGAAGCAGAGAGAGAGAGAGAGAGAGAGAGAGAGAGAGAATCTTAAGCAGGCTTCACACTCAGCACAAGCCTAACACGGGGCTTGATCCCACGACCCTGGAATCATGACCTGAACTGAAATCAGGAGTCGGACGCTCAACCGACTGAGCCACCCAGGCACCCCTAAAGTCACGTTTTCTAACTGGAGTCACACTTTGAAAATCCATCTGTAACTAATTTTGCCACCAATGTACTTTCTCAAGTGGAATACTCTTAAATAATGACTGTGTTATAGATACAGTGACTTTTAAAGACAGATATAATTGCCAGTATTCAACAGTGAGTTTCAAATTTGTGTATGCAGGATTAAGTCATAATGAAGAAAATCTGTCTTGCTAAATGAAGTCTCAATTAAATACAGTAAAAATTACATAAAATGTATTGGTTGTTCTAACAAAAGTGCTTTAAGATGCTTATGTTACTAATTTCTGGAAGGAGTAAGAATATTTCTTTCTGGAATGTGAAACCGCAGATAGAATTGCATCTCTCCAGAAAAGTGGACACAGTGGCTTCTGCAGTAAGCTTTTCCCATCTGTAATGTGATAACCAACTCTATAACTGCGCTACTATGGTAGAAAATTATCTCCTGCGTTATATTTTTTAATATACTTGGGTGGATAAAATGAGGAATTCAACCTAATGCCATTTTTTTCTGTTTAACTTTTCCCATTATTGTAAAAGTATTTCGGTTTTTGAAAGCCGTTTTACCCTGGGACTCCTGAACAAGCTTCTATAACCAAATTCTAGAGAAGACTATTCTTAAATTAAACACGTATGGGTATTACATGTCAGACTGTTCATTGTTAGCATAAAGTACATTATATTTAACAAGTATTTTCCAAGCCTCATTAGTGTACGTGCTATTGTGCTGCTCATTGAAAAGAATATATAAGAAGCACGGTTTTGTAGGGAGACAGGATAGCCCGGAGACTGAGTCAGACCGCCTGGATTGAATTCCCAGCTTTGTGAGGGCCTAGCAGCGGGACCCTGGGCAAGCCGTCCAACTTCTCTAAGCCTCATTTGCAAAATGTAAAAATCTCTACATTTCAGGGCTGCTGTGAGAACAAAATGAAATGACGTAGGCTAGGCATTTAATGTGTTGTCTGTTTACTATAAATGCTCAACATGAATCCAGAGAGCGCAAGAGAGAGAGAGAGAGAAGAGAGTGACTGCATTGTGCTCTCCAGGAGCTTCAGTAGATTGGGGAAAATAAGAAATGCACATATTGGTAAAATCCTAAGTCATGATAAAATAAATTTTCAAAGTTAGAGAGTGATATCAACGATAATCTCAGTAGGGGTTTGGAGAAGGGAGATGTCAGTGTGAAATGGATGTACCAATAGGTATAACTTCATGGAAGGAGCAGAGGCGGGTCTTAAGTCAGGCCCTAAAGAGTTTTAGAACAGACAGACAAGAGGGACAGGGCAAAGGTGTGCTGGAATGGAATGATAGGAGCAGGTCAATAACTGGTGCTTATGAGGAGAAATACGTGTTTTTTGAACGAATCAATCAAAGGATGACCTGGCTAGTGTGTGGAGTGGAGATGAGGTGAATTGGTAGGTAAGCTGAGGTTATAGAAGTCTCTGGATGTCACCTTGGTAAATCACAAGGAACAACTGGGGATTTTTGAGTGGGGTGGGGAAGCTGTGTGACACAATGAAAATGGCGTAGGAATAGTTGTATAAAAAAGGAAAAAAGTCTCTGGAGAGTAGTGAAACCTAAGAGATCAAGTAGGAGTACTTTTCTATGTATATAGTTTGGGCTAATATTTGCAAAAGAAAAAAAAATCCTGCAAGAAATCGTAAGGATCAGAACTAAATGGATAAATAATAAAGGAGAGAAAAGAAAAGGGTCAGTGGTGATTCTAAAGCTTGGGAGGGAGAAGGAATGATGGGAAGTGGTGTTGGCGGGAATGGGGATGAAGGAATTCAAAATTTTCAAGTTAGAAAGAAAGCGACACTGTTGTTGTCACTTTTATAAAGGTATGCATACTTCTAACAAAAAACAACAGCAATGGCAAACAATGGAACTACATAAAGTAGAAAACTGGGGGTCCCCTTTCCCACCCCCAATTCCATATTCTTTGGCTAAAACCACTGTGATAGTTTGTTTGCATAGCTTTCCAGGCTGATTTCTATGTATGCCAACCCAGAAAAGGCAATGGAACACTAGTGGACACAGGTCTCTTCAACTTGCTTGGGCTTTCTTCCATATTGGTTCACATAGGGCTATCTTTACGTTGTAAGGAAGCAATATAACTGCATTTACCTACTCCCATATTGATGGGCATTTAGTATTTCAATTTTTACTATTACAGACAATATTTAATGAGCAGTCCCGTATATCTCCTTGAACTTCATCACAGCATTTTTGTAGGACAAGTATCTATGTGTGAAATTGCTGGGTCAAAGGTACGTACATGTAAATTTTTCCTTGCTTTTGGCACATTGTCCAACGAAGAGATACGTTCATTTTATACTCCTACCGTCAGTTTATGAGAGAGCCTACTGCCCACACCTTGGCTAAACTTGAATATTATAGATCTTTTTGATTGGTCAGTCTTTGAGGCAAAACATAATCTTGTTTAGTCTCCATCAGTAAGGATGGACCTATTTTCTTAGGTTTTATTAGCTATTTTAATTTTTTTCTTCTCTGGCTATTTCAGTTTTAAACACATAGAGATTGAACATGTAGAGGTTTAAACGTGTAGAGGATGGAATATCCTACAGATCATTATCTGATCCTACAGATCAGATATTGATATGATCAATATCATACAGATGTCATGGAGGCAATTAGAAGTCTGAGTGAGAATTACGAGTGGAGCAGTGATCACTGAAACAGTAAGACTACCTAAGTCCCCTGTATGATCATAGATAGAGATCTATGATAGATAGATAGATGATAGATAGATAGATAGATAGATAGGAGAGAATACAGGCCCATAGAAAACTGAGAGATAGAAAGGGGAAAAAGGGGAAATGAGAGAAACTGGGCAGTAACAGTTTATCAGCTATTGATAGGGAAGTAGAATCAAGATTGTGCCATCCTGCTAACTGGTTAAGGGATTCTGGGTAAATCTTGAATCTCTAAGGTTTAGTTTCCTCATTCATAAGATAAAAAAGTTGGATAAGATGAGTCTTCAGTTATAAAATGCATTGTTTCTAAAATTTTACCCCAAGAGATGAGACAATTTCAGGGGAGGAGTCAACAAAGCCTGTGGGATTAGGCAGTAAGGTGGTCATTTAAAATAATTGTAACGTTAGGGTCTATGGGTGACTTCTGCAGCTGCTTCTTTTTTGAAATTCTAACATTAAAAAAAAGCTTTTTATTTGGAAATAATTTCAAATTTATAGACGTTTACAAGGAATAAACCCAAACACACCTTCCCAGCATCACTTATTAACATTTTACCTATTTATTATGTTTTCTCTTCGCTCTCTATGTATTTCTCAGCCATGCACACCTCCTAGTCTTTTACTCCTAAATACTGCAGCATTTAGGGACATAACCACAGTATAGTAACCCACTTCAGTGATTTTAACATTGATACTTTTATCTAATCTGCCAATTAACCCAATGATGTGCTCTATAGAATTATTTTTCCCTCCAGTAAAGGTTACAGTTTAGTATTTCACATTGCATTTACTTGTCATGGCTCTTCAGCTGGAATATGTTCATAGCTTTTGTCTTTTATGGCATTGACATCTTTGAAGAATACAACTGCCAAGCACCTCCCCCCTCAATTAAAAAACAAAACAAAACCCAGAATGTTCTTCATTTGGAATCTGCTATTTCTTCATTAGATTCCTCATTAGACTTCCTCATTTTCTCATTTGGTGCTGTGTCCTCTGGGAATCACGTCTCAAGGCAAACAATGTTTGTCTGTCCCTCATTCATGATGTTAATTTTGGTTACCTGGTCAAGATTTTGTCCAGTTTCTCTAGTGTATAATTAGCATTTTTCCTTCCTTGCAACTAATAGGAAGTCTATAGGAAGAACTGTAAGATGATGTAAATGTCCTGTTCCTCATCAAAATTTCTCCTTACATTTAGCATCCATTGATGGTTTTCATCTTACCCAATCTTTGCCACAATGGTTGCAAAATGATGATTGTCTGACTCCAGCACACCCTCCACGCTTACCTGTTGGCCTTCAACATTCCACCATAAACAAGAGCACTCCCTTCTTCCCCATTTATTTTATCTATTTATTACTTGCATGGAGTTATGAATTCCTGGGGTTTTTGTATTCTAACCTTATTTTGATTGCAGGATATATAGGCAGATACTGTGATGAGTATTATCAACAGATATCCTCACTTTCCATTAAATATGAAGAGCAATGCCTAAAATTTATACAAAGAATGTAGAATGCAATAATAGTTCACTTATCTGGTAAACTCATATATCCAAAATATTAAGGAAACTAGGAAAGTAGGCAAATGGCCTTCACATGAAGTAAATGCCTCCAAGTATCGGAGTTATTTTAGCATATTCTGAGGTTCTTTCCTCTTATTTTATTTTATTTATTTAAAAAAAAATTTTTTTAACATCTATTTATTTTTGAGACAGAGAGAGACAGAGCATGAACGGGGGAGGGTCAGAGAGAGAGGGAGACACAGAATCTGAAATAGGCTCCAGGCTCTGAGCTGTCAGCACAGAGCCTGACGCGGGGCTCGAACTCATGAACCGTGAGATCATGACCTGAGCCGAAGTCGGACTCAACCGACTGAGCCACCCAGGGGCCCCTCCTCTTATTTTATACATCCATTAAAAATATTGGTTGGTTGGTTTCCCAAGCTAATGTGGTAAAATAACTCAAAGGGAGGTGTGTGAACATATATATATATATATATATATATATGCCAGCAGTGCCATAGGACGGTTGCGGCAACAAGGAGGGACGGCAAAAAGATCAATCATGAGCACCATGCAGATCAATTAGACTCCAAGGAATTCAGGAACATAGTAGGCCATGATTATTTATTGTAGCATGAAGGATACTAAGTACTTCTAAGCTCCTAGGGACATCTTGGTATTACGGCTTTTGATTATCAAATGCCTCTGGGTCATTAGGAATAGGTTAAACTATACTATGTTTGATTAGTTTAAGGCAGAGAAACTGGTGCTATTTCAGAAAGAAAATCAATACACGTGGTTTAAATTAAATTGTTTCTAGTGCTTTAAGAAGAAAACCTATGCTATCTAGAATATCTAGTTACGTTCAATCCCTCATTGCCCCTTTTTTTATCCTGTCAGATAAATGAGGTATTACTGAAATTGTCTTTAAAGTCAATATGGAAAATTATTAGTTCGTGCAAAATTGTATTTAAATACTAGCGGGCCCCCAGGAGTTGTTCCAGGGAAACGTTAATTGTCATTAAGTAAATACTTCTCAGCTGATCTGTTCCCTGCATAGAGCTGCCCGTGTGAGAAACACCTCAATCTTAAGTTAGGCCTTATGCCTTTTGACAGTTGGTGCTCAGATTTGAAGGGACTGTTGAGTATCTTTGTTCTTGGTATCTTAATATCTGTGGCATGTCTCACTTGATTGGGAATTGTGGCGGGCTCTCCTTGTACCTTGGTGTCAGATTTCTGGAGAATATGTGTCTGTCTCTTCAACGTCCCCCCATATATGCTTTCCCTTAAGGTGAATTTTGGGTATGTTACTTTGCCTATATTTTAAACCAGAACAATTGCAAAAATAACCGATAAAAATTTCAAAAATAAAAATTTTTCAAAGTATGTTTTCAAATATATATATATTTCAGAAGAGAGATCAATGGTTTAAAGAAATAATAGAGGTGTATGTTATTACTGAAATTCTGTTGGTTGTAACAGAATTAGGTGTTATTGAAATAATAAACTTTTTTTTTTTAGTGTTTATTTTTTGAGAGAGATAAGAGTGTGAGCGGGGGAAGGGCAGAGAGCCAGGCACAGAATCAGAAGCAGGCTCCAGGCTCTGAGCTGTCAGCACATGGGCCCGACGCGGAGCTTGAACCCACAAACCATGAGATCATGACCTGAATCAAAGTCGGACACAACCGACTGAGCCTCCTAGGTGCCCCTGAAATAATAAACTTTCTAACTTTGATTTTGTTTTGACAGCAATAATGAGATGTTTGTTGATTTGTTTCTTGCTGTAGCGGTCTCTTATCTTTGAAACTGCTTGCTCTATATCTAAATTAGTTCTTTGGCTTACCCCTTGGAAATAATTTTGATGGATAGTAAGAGAACTGTTACATAATGGTGATTCCTTTGAAATGATTTTAAACATATTGAATTCTTATTGATTTCTACTTTATAGAGTGACATTTCACTTTTATACATTAGTACTCTTTGTGATACAAAAACTGCATATTTCTTGTCTTCTGGCAAAAGCAAATGGAATACATAAGGCAACTTACAGAATTTAACTGTGATAAAAGATGCTCTGGTAAAGAAAATCTGCTGCTGGTCCTCTTTTAAGTGTAAAAAGCCATTGCTCATTTGCATATCAATAAATGGAAGGGGCATTGACTTTGTAAAATAATTCCCAAGCTATGACAAAAAAAAAAGACACAACAATCTTTTTTTCTTTCAGTATTTTTATTTGCAAATTCTTAATCTTACCAATTTCAGAAATGTGAACTCAACACAACTCTAAAGGTTAATAAAACTATTATTTTAAAGGTTATCAACATGAGAAACAGATTTTGAGTAATTATTCCAAACTCAGAAATTCAGTACATGTAAGAATTTAGTATATCTATGGCCTACCTTCATGAGTCACATGCCTTTTTCTCTTCAAAGTCCAAATGAAAAAACTTCACTGCTCTTACCGTAAACTGTGAAAATTATTGGCAGATGTAGAAACACAGGCTCATTTGTTTTTATGAAACCCTAATTCAACTTTAAAGTAATTGCAAAACATTAATACAAAATAGAATCCCCTGTTGTTTCTCAGTTTTCTTATTTCTTAAAAGCAGTGATAATGGGATATATATATATATATACACACATGTATGCATGTATATAATTGTTGTATGTATTATTGTTGGCACACAGCCAACCACCTCTTCCTTAATCTCTTACTAACACTTTAAAAAGAATAAACATTTACCTAACTTGATAACTGGAAGGGTTTTTCCTCCAAGTGCTAATTTTGTTTGCCAGTTGTTTCTTTGGGACTTGAAGCAATTAGCATCTATGGGAAAACTCTGTATACATAATACATTTCCCCCCTTTTTACCAATAGTCTGTTTTCCTTTTTCTAAGTCTATTCTCATTTGAAAGTTGTTTTTTTTCTTACTTTTGGTTTCTCTACTTCTCTCAGTGATTTCATCATGATTTCCTTCAAGACTTTCTCTGAAAGTAAAATGCAATAAAAGTGAAAAACCATAAACTTTGTCTATCCTGTTTGTTTTTGTTTTTAAACTTACCTTTGGGTTTGGGGAGCGAGAGGGAAGGCTTTAAAGAAGTGACCCTATTTGAGGGAAGGGGTTTGAAGGGGCATGCTAGCTTCCCTAAGAGTAAAGGGTTATGATACCAGGCCGTCAAAGGAGGAAATAATTAGCATTCTTCAATATGCACGATTAATCAGTTCTGCTTGGTGGTTATAAAAGGGAGGAAAGAAACCAAATGGGAACAATTTTGGTCCTTTCATGTTTTATACCCAATGCTAGTTAGTACACAGTATCCCTTCCACATTCTACTGTACATTGCCTGAAGAGCTGCAGATCATCAAATAATCATTTCCAAATGGTCTAATGACAGCATAAAGGTGGCTCACTTAAAACCTTCCATTTATAGTCACACTGCATCAAATGGTGCTAATTTTAAGTAGGCCACCCCATACAGAGCACCCTCCGAAACACCCTTCCGCCGTTTATAACGAATCTGTTCCTTTTTCATTCACAGAAAATATTTGATATTTCTGAATCTTTTTCGTGCATTGACATGAAAATACTTTTCACCTGGAACTCGTCAATCCGAGACCCCCGGGGATGCCAAATTTCTGCCATTTGCTTATTAAGCCACGGGCAGTCCCCAGCATAACACTTACAAAGGCCTACTTCTAACACTTCCCGAATCTTAATATGAGAGTATTGATCACCATAATTTATGGTCCTACGGCAGTGGGACGGCTCTTCACATTTGGAGCCCCCCACATTAGTTGCAGCGACTAATTCTAAAAACACCGCTGGCGCGGGCAGAATATTTCATCTGGGGACCAAGTGTTTCCAGACTTTGTTCTCCGGCCTTAAAGGTGAGGTGCCGGCGCTGAAAGCGACAGACACCAGGGTCGGTTTCACCGTGGTGGGCCCCGTGCGGGAAGGAGGTGTCCGGCGCCCCACCTGTCAGCCCTCCAACCCTTCCCCGCCCCTCCTTTGGGCGGGTAGCGGCCCCTCCCTCCCGCGGGCGCCGGGCGGGGGGCTGCGGCTAGCGGCGCGCGCCGCGGACACCAGTCCCCGGCGGCAGTTGGGCGTGTGGGGCAGCAGAGCAGCAGGCGCGGAGCGCGCGGCGGAGACCCCGCCAGTCGCGGCCCCGAAGGCACGCGCGAGCGCATTCGGTTGGTGCGCGCGCGCGCGGCTCCGCCCCGCCCTCCCTGCGCGCGCCCGGCAGGTCCGCTCTCCTCCCCCACCCGCGGCGCGGACGGGGTGGATCCAGCTCACTCCCCTCCCCCGAGCGGCGGCCGCGGCGGCGGCGGCGGCGGGCGCTGAATGAGAGACGCCGACTGCTCGGGTCGCCAGGCGCTAGCTTAGGCGGCGGCGGCGGCGGCAGCGGCAGCGGCGGACCCTGAGGCCGGCGTCGTGTTCCCATCCTCCGAGGCGACGGCCGCGGCTGCACAGGTCGGTGCTCCGGCCGCGGGCCCGGTGCGGAGCCTTGGCGGGCGGTGCGGGGGAGGGAAGGTGGGTGCGCTGCGCCCCCCGGGAGGCGCGGAGCCGCAGCGGCGGCGCGGGGAATGGCGGCGGCTCGGGCGCTGCGGTGTGGCTCTCCTGGCCGCGGGCCCCGGGGCTGCTTGCCCTCGGCGCGGAGACGGGGCTCGGGCTGAGGGAGGAGAGCGCTGGGGGGCCCGGGGCCGCGCCTCCCTCGGCGGCTCGCTCTCGGAGGCTGGAGGCGGCCGTGGGCTCCCCGCTCCCGGTCTCTGTCCCGAGGCCGGGGGCGGGGCGGCCCCCTGAGGCCGCCTCGGCTCTCCCTCCTGGGTGGCGGGAGCCCCCTGGCCGCGGCCCGCACTGCCCTGGCGCCGGGCTGCGCCTCAGCCTCCCTTCAGGTGAGCCGGAGTCCGGACCGCCGCGCCGGGAACGCGGAGCCGGGCCACACCCCCTCCCCTGGCTCTGGCGCTGCGCCCCCGAAGCCGGCAGCCGAGCCAGCCGCCCGCGAACCCGCGCCCGCGGTCACGGTGACCTGTTGCGGAGCGGCCCGCAGCCCGGGTCGCCCGCCAGCCCGGGACGCGGAGGGGCTGGTCCTGCGCTGGCCTCCGGCCGGGAGTGCGGCAGGGTCCGGAGTCGGGGGGCGCGGCCGGAGGTCGTGTCGCTGTACAGCTAGGAGCGGGCGTACTAAGGAGAGATTCCGGACCGATCTGATCAAACACTTGCAAAGCCGGGATATCTATCTGCAAATATCCGGAATTCCATTGCAGTATCGGATTAGGTAGGCTCATAAACACCATGCTTTGGAGGTGATTTGGCAGAAACCCGAGCCAAGAGTGAGGAGCTAATATCTGGTAAAGAGTCGTAAACCTGTGCAGAGCTAAATTATCCTCCCACCTGCCCCCCTTGGAGCTCTTTTCCTGTAGCTGTGTTGTGTAGACGCAGGCCAGTTTCAATGTACGTGGGCGTGTTTGGGAAGAAGCTGCGAGCTGATAGGAGGTACCTTCGTACAAATGTTAATTTGTTTGAACTGGGAGGGGTAAAGGAGGAGGAAGAAAGGGCATTGATGTTAACTGTGGAGGAGGGGTAACTGAAAACATTAAATTTCTGTTTAAGAAAACGCTAAAAAAAAAAAAAAAAAAAGTATCTAATACCTGGCGTTTAAGACCGTAAAGCAGGAAACACGGGCAGCAATTGAGTTTTACCTTTTATGTGCCCTGGATTTTTTTTTTTTTTTCTTCCAACGCTGTAGTTGTTCTAGAGAGCCTTGTTTTCGTACCGGTGTTTATGAATTGATTTTGGTGTATTTTTGTATTCACCGTGAAGTCGGCTCTCACTTAAGTCTCTTTGAAGATGACCATCAGAATCTTGGGAAACTTCGATCCATGCAGTCACAGACCATAGCATGCTAGCCATAAAGCCTGTTCCACCCAGATAATTATGCTTGTGCAAGTGGTGTAGAATCATGACTATAATGTGTATTACTGTACTGTTACTGCTGAATATCTTACTATGAACTTTAGAATTATGAAGGAACTTATCCAAACAGTATTATTTTAATAAAAACAACTACTAACTCAAGCTTTGTGGGCATACAGTTTATAATCTAGCTTAAAAATTTTTGGGAAATTACTGTTTAATTTGCTTAAAGGTCAAATATAAGGATATTAGATGCCTTTTTGCATTAATTTCACTGTAATTTATTTTAAACCTATTTTATTTTCCCTCTTTAAAATTCAGTATAATAATTTTGAAATGGTAAGGTCTATTTTTCCAGTTTAGTCCACCTTTAACTGAATTAAGGAATTTGACTTTTGAAAATATTCTGGGTGGGACACTGGAAATACTGTTCATTTTGCCTAAATTATTCCACATTGCAACAGAACTTTAAAGATGATGTTTGCTTTATCAAGATTGCAACATGCTTTTCTGGTGTGTGTGTGTGTGTGTGTGTGTGTGTGTGTGTGTGTGTATCAGAAAGAACACACCAAAATTTCTTGAAAGAAATTTTTTTAACTCTTTTACTTTGCGTACTTTTATTACACACATAAGTAATATACTTGTGTGTGTTTAAGTACCTACTATGTGTCTTTTTCAGTTTATCACGTTGTTATAGTTGAGAGTGTAGTTGTTTGTAATGAGTGATGGATATTTAAGTGAAAATGTTCTTTTGCAACTTAAAACACTTACGCTTTAGTCTAGAGGCCCAGTTCACTCACTCACTTACTCATTTGTTCCACACATATTTGTTGAGTACCTAGTTGGTGCCAGTTAGGTGCCTTAGTTTTGGGGATACAGCAGAGAAAAAGACAGGTCTGTGCTCTGATGGAGTTTAAAGAGTAAGTGGACAAATAGTCCACTGCTCCTCTGTCAGATAATGTTATTTGTTTAAAGTTAGCTTAAAAGTTTAAGAAGTAAAATCTCTTGCAGTGAACTTTAGTTAAGGATATTGTTTGTGTTTTTTCTTCTAAGAATAGTGGGAATTATTACTGAGTTGAACAAAAGCATTAAGACAGTTGTTTAAAAAATATATTTATGTTTATATACATTGGGTGTCTAGTTCCCAAGTGGAACCAAAAATAAACATTCTACCTGAAGTCAGATGATGTGGAGTTTACATGTGGTTAAACAGCTTTAGTCTTTTGGTTTGTATAGTTAAATATTTGCTAAAAATAATTCCCTCTTGGCACTTGTTTATAAGGGAGTCAGATTTTTTTTAAGTCTAAATTTAAAAAAAAATCCTCTCTTCTTTTTCTGGCACGTGTGTGTGTGTGTGTGTGTGTGTGTGTGTGTGGACCGGTGTCCTACTGTTCTTCCATAGAATCTGATAACCATTATTGCTAAAATCAGAAAAACTTGACTGAAAGTGATAGTTTTCCTTTTTGATTAAAATATGACAAATATTGGTATAGTGCTTTGCAGATTACAAAGCTTATATATATTTATATATATATTATTGATACTTAAATATGTGAGTATTTCTCATTGTCAGGACCGCCAGTAATTAACTTTGACCCTATGTAGGTATTATTAGCTCCCATTTATTTATTTATTTACTTACTTACTTATTTATTTATTTATTTATTTATAGAAAGAGAGAGAGTGTGTGAGCTGGGGACAGGCAGAGGGAGAGGGAGAGAGAATTTAAGCAGGCTCGATTCCCGAAGCTGGGCTTGATCTCATGACTGTGCAATTACGACCTGAGCCAAAATCAAGAGTCTGGCTGACTGAGCCACCGAGGTGGCCCTGTGTCATTTTAGATGAGGAAGCACACCAATAGTAAGCAAGCAGTCAACCCAATCCCAAGTTGTAGCCGTTCCTATAGCCCAGTGCTCCGTCTCCAAGTGCAAAGCTTGGGGAAAGCATCAACGTCTAGTGTTACAGGTCAGTGTACAATATGGTTACTGGTTTACTTTTCCAGAAATTTCTAAATAACTTTTAAACTTTAAATCCTCCTCTTAATTGAGATGTAATTAGTTGAATTTGCTTTCTTTTCATGAGTTAAACTTTAAAACCTATTTAAAATCTAAAAGTATCACTTTTTTTGCTATGTAAAAAAGACAGATAGTTTTGATGGACTTTTAATGGTACAAGTGTCTTGAGAATGAGATGTATTAAAATCAGTCCTATTTTTTGAATATTAGGTTCTTATAACAACTAAATGTAGAATAAAATTATCCCTTTAATCTGAATACTATATTTTTTCAGTTACTCAATTTTCAGTGAGAAGATAATTCAAAAAAGTTGAAACTCTACTTCACTTAGCCTGAGTGAGGTTCCTTGGAAAGGAAAGTTAATGTATTGCATTACCCTATAAATTGTTTTTTTAAATGTGTCTTATTCCCATTGGTTTAGGGCTCCTCTGTAGTGAGAGAATGAAGATTGGACGTGATAAATTTTGGTAACTTGGAAGTAATCTGGAATTTTTTTTTTAATCTTACTTGATTAATGTGTGGAGCTTTTGATTTAGGAAAATGTTTAACTACATAGTTAAAATATAAACATCCACGTATTCTATGGAAAGAAAACTGAGTATAAATATACACAGTAACTTTATTTTTTATTAAAAAAAATTTTTTTTTTAATGTTTATTTATTTTTGAGACAGAGAGAGACAGAGCATGAACGGGGGAGGGTCACAGAGAGAGGGAGACACAGAATCTGAAACAGGCTCCAGGCTCTGAGCTGTCAGCACAGAGCCCGACGCGGGGCTCGAACTCACAGACCGTGAGATCGTAACCTGAGCCGAAGTCGGACGCTTAACTGACCAAGCCACCCAGGCGCCCCATTAACTTTATTTTTTAAATGTTTGTCTATTTGTTTAGAAAAAAATGAGAATGGACTGGGGGAGGGGCAGAGAAGGGGAGAGAGAGAATCCCAAGCAGGTTCCATGCTGTCATCGAAGACCCAGACTTGGGGGTCCAACCCAGGAATCGGGAGGTTGTGACCAGACCCAAAACCAAGAGTTAGATGCTTAACTAACTGAGCCATCCAGCTGCCCCTACCTGGTAACTTTAATAAGTAATGGCTAGTTATAGATATAGGAAGAGTATAAATAGCCATGTTTGTGGCTTAGGTTGAGGGTCCCTAGCGATTTATGTTTCACTACTGAGAACTTTTGGTACAGGCTCTTGAATGATACGTAGCTTTGGAGTATGAGAGGCTTAAAATGAAGTTCTCACTTTGGACTTCATTGATACCCTTCTGTAATTTTACTTTTATGACATTTTCTCAAAACACATTTTCATTTTTAGGTTGATTTCCTTTTTGCTGATTCTTGGAAGGAGCCCTTTTCTGAAAACCCTACTTAAATAGGATCCTTATCACACTCTACCCTTACCTTTATTTTTCTTCACAACATTAATTTATCGGACATTAAAGCGTACATTAATTTGTTTATTGCTTTCTTCCTTCTGGATGTAAGCTTCATGAGGGCAAGGACTTAGTTTTCTTCACTGTTGTATTCGTAGCACCTAGAAAAGAACCTGGCACATAGTCAATGCTTAGGTATTATTTGTGGGGTGACTGAATTAACTGACATTAAAGGACACAAAAACCATTAGTTTTGTTTTAAAACAGTTGTTGACTTTCAATAATACAACTATGCAGTTAAAAGAAAATTGTACTGTAGGACTTACAACGAAAAACACCATCCCCTGCCTCATCTTGGTATCACTTTCCTTCCTATATTCTGCTCTTAAAGCAACCATTTTCCATACTTGTAGCTGTTTCTTCTGGTATTTACTCCCATATTTTAAAGTATTTCAATTTTAGATCTCTCCTGGCTTGCTACTGTGGAAGATGAGTCTGTGCTTTCAGATTCCTAGGCCACCTTGAAAATCCTTTATCTCCCAGTATATTATGCTTTTGGTTAAATCAGTGTTTATTGTTCACACTATTATGACTTTGTAAATATGTTTACTGTTGAATTTTGCAGTGTACTAAAATTATATTTCTTGGAGTTAAAAATTTTTCTTCTTTTCTGAATTTTGCTTAATTTCCCATTTGTCTCTAATTTTTTTCTTTTAAAGCTGTCCCAGTATGTTCAACATCAGATTGTTCAGTTTTTTTTAAAAAATTGGGAACCCCCTAGGTCTTTCTGTGCTTTTGCTCAAATCTGTACTGTGGCTTTCCACTCCTGCCATACAGGTGTAGCCTGCGACCTCTCGTCATGAATCTGAGAGTTCTCTTTGCCTTTTCCCTGTGTCAGAGCCTGTAGTGTCTGGATCCATGCCTTCCTCTTTTGCCATTTATACCTATGTTTTGGTGAAATGCATCCCTCAGTAACTTTTAAGAAAGTGTATGAGGAGGTGACATTTTTGAAATGTATGTATTGCTGAAAATATCTTTCTTCCACGCTGATACCTGATTAATAATTTGGCTGGTCTGAGTGTAGAATTCCAAGGTAGAATAATTTCCCCTCAAGATTTAAGAGATTGCACTATAATTTTCTAGCTTCAAGTGGTTATTCCAAAGTCTCATGCCATTCAGTCTTCATCCTTTTTATGTGACCTCTCCCTGTTAAGATCTTTTTTTCTTTTTTTTTTTTTTTTTGTCATCAGTATATCTGACATGTCCTTGATGTTGTGTCTTGTTTGCATCTTACTTTATGTGCTTGGACCTTCGTGGGCCCTTTCAACCAGCAGTGCCCATATTAGTTGAGAGGAGAGATGGTCTAGTGCATGAATCAACAGTTTTTCTTTACAGAGCTAGATAATGAGTATTTTAGGCTTTGTGGGCCAGTTTCTGTTACTCCTAGCTTTACTTTTGTAGTGTCAAAGCAGCCATGGATAGTATGGGCTTTGGTTTGATGACTCCTGATCTATGTACAGGTGTAAGGATTAGCCTTTGCTTTACTAGGAGTAGGGGGAGTTTATGTATAGAAACAGGAGAGAAGATGGAATACAGTTGACCCTTAAACAACAAGGGGTTAGGGTCACCGACTTCCTTGCAGTCAAAAATCCACCTAGAACTTTTGACTTCCCCCAGACTTAATCACTAATAGCCTGTCGTTGACAGGAAGCCTTACTGATAACATAAACAGCTGATTAACACATATTTTGTATATTATATGAATTATATGCTGTATTCTTACATAAAGAAAGCTATAAAAAGGAAAATGTTACTAAGAAAATTATAAAGAAGAGAAAATACATTTACAGTACTGTACTATATTTATTGAAAAAAATCCATGTGTCAGTGGATCCATGCAGTTAACCTTGTGTTGTTCAGGCGCCAACTGTATTTGGTTGGAGACATAAAATGATGGTGGCTTGGAGTTTTCACCTAAGGTTTTGTGTTTACCTTAGTGTATGGAAAGTGAGATAATTAGCTAAAGTAAAGAAGAATAGGAGTGTGTATTGGAGGTTTGAGAAGAGGGAAAAATATATGATACAGTCATCTATCAAAAAGTGGAAAAGTGAACAGAAAATAGAATAGGGAAATATAGTGTTTTTCCAGATAGTAGCATTAAGGGCTCACTTGAATGTCATGTTTCTGACTTTAATAGGAATATCTCTAAAATCTCATAATTAAGTATGATATCTTAATATAGGTATTTTTAAATTAGCTAGTTATTTTATTAATCTAATCAGAAATAATTGCATGCATAAGTAATGTGTACATACATGTATATATATTGTTTATACATACAGACTTAGCCTATAGTACTATAATTTTTTCCCCAAGTACAGATTTTGATTTAGAAATCATTCATTTATTTATTCATTTAAAAAAGTCATGGAGCATTTTCTTTGTACCAGAAATAGTTCTTGGTGCTGGGGATACAGCAATAAACAAGATAAAAAGTTTGCCTTTATATAAATCTGTATTTTAACTAGCTAATATATAATATGACTAAATCATACACACAATAAAACAATAAGTAAGGAACATTTGTGATGTTGTGACGTGTTGTGAACAGATTTCCCCATTGAGTTAACTAACACGCCTATCACCTCACATATTTACTTTTTTTTTTATGGTGAGAACATTTCTTTCTTAGCAAATTTTAATTATACAATATACTGTTACCAACTATAGTTACCATATTACGTATTAGATCCTCAGATCTTATTTATCTTATAATTGAAAGTTTGTACCCTATTACCAATCTCTCCCTATTTCCTCTACCTTACTTTAAGTTTTTGATAGATAACTGTAAAAGATTAAGAAATATGTTATAGGCTTTGTTTGGTAAGAATTTTTATCTTTTACTATCATAAATAAGTATTAAATTTCATCAAGTGCTTATTCTGTGTTGGGAGAGATGATCATGTGTATTTTCTTTGTTAATCTAATAGAATGTATCACACATTAATAGAGTATCTCCTGTTTGCATTATTACATCCAACCCCACTTAGCTGTGTTGCATTTGTCTCTCCTCACACATACTGCTGAACTTGGTTTGCCATTGTCTTAGAGTTTTTTAAAATCCACATTTATCAATAGATTTATCACAGATTTATATGTGTGCATTTGTGTTTAAAGTTATGAAACTCATAAAATGAGTTGTGGAGCTTTCCTTTTTCTGTTTCCTGAAATAGTTTTATAACAGAGGTTATGTATGTGTGTTTTGAAGGGGCTATAGATATAAGATGAAGGGTCAAAAATAAAGTTTCTAGAGAAAACCTGGAAAAATATCTATGTGATCCTTTGGTAGGCAAAGATTTTTTTTTTTTTTAAACAGGACACAATAAGTACTAACCAGATAAGACTGATAAATTGTTCTTCATTAAATGAGAACCTCTGTTCATCAAAGGATACTTCGAGTAAATAGGCAAGTGACACACTAGAAAGAGTGTCTGCATTACTTAAAACTGACAGAGGACTTGTATCTAGAGTATATAAAAGATGTCAAAACAAAACAATAAAAACACTAGGAACCCAATTTTGAAACAAATGGGCAAAAGACTGAAACAGGCATTTACAAAATGAGTTGTTTGGATGGCTAAGGTGAAAAGGTACTCACATGATTTTTAGAGAGTTACAGGTTAAAACTATCATGTGATACTAAGATATACCCACCAGAATGGTGTTAATGAAGAAATCTGAAGCTACTAAGTGTTGACAAGAATATAGAGCACTTAGACTCTCATACATTTCAAATGGGTTTGAAAATTGGTAAAACCACTTTGGAAAATTCTTTGGTATCCTCTGCTAAAGCTCGACACATATATGCCCTGTGATCCAGCAGTTTCGCTTCTTGTTTTAGACTCAATAGAAATCAGTATACATGGACATCAGAAGACATGTATTGTAGAAGAAAACATAGGAGTAAATTTTCATGACCTTGAAATAGGCAAAGCATTGTTATATATGACACCAAAAGCAGGAGCAACAAAACAGAGATGAGATAAATTGGGTTTCATCAAAATTTTAAACTTAAGCTTCAAAGGACATCATCAAGAAAGTAGAAAGACAACCCACAGAATGGGAGAAGATATTTGCAAGTCATATATCTGCTAAAAGACTTGTATTCAGAATATGTAAAGAACTCAACTCAGTAATAAAAAGACAAGTAACCCAATTTGAAAACAGAGGATCTGAATTGGCATTTTTATTTTTTTATTATTAAAAAAAGTTTTTAAGTTTATTTATGTTGAGAGAGAGGGTAAGCATGAGTAGGGGAGGGGCAGAGAGAGAGCGAGAAAGAAAGAGAATCCTAAGCAGTCTCCACACTGTCAGCGCAGAGCCTGATGTGGGGCCCGAACTCATGAACCGTGAGATGATGACCTGAGCCGAAACCAAGAGTCAGACACTTAACTAACTGAGCCACCCAGGTGCCCCTGAATTGGCATTTTTTAAAAGAAGATATGCATAAGCACATGAAAAGATGCTTAATATTATTAGGTATCAGGGAAATGAAACAGAAACCATAATGAAATCCACCTTCACACCACTAGAATGACTAGAATCAAAAAGTTAGATTATAACAAATGTAGGCATAGTTGTACAGAAATTGGAATCCTCACACACTGATAGGAATGTAAATTGACATGGCTACTTTGGATGACATTATGGGAGTTCTTCAGATTATTTAACATAGAATTACCAAGAGAAATGATAACATGTCCCTGAAAAAATTGTACATGAGTATTTACAGCAGCAGCATTCACTATAGACAGAAAGTAGAAACAACCCAGATGTCTATAAATGAACAAGTGGAGAAATAGCATGTGGTATATCCATACAATGAATTAGTGTTCAGTCAGTAAAAGGAGTAGCTACATGCTACAACATCACAGAACCTTGAAAATATGATAGTAGGTGAAAGAAGCAGTCAGAAAATGCCACATGTTATATGACTCCATTCAGATGAAATGTCCAGAACAGAGCAAATCTGTAGACAGTAGATTAGTGGTTGCTTAGGGCTTGGGGAAAGGAGAGAGGCAGTGGGAGCTAAAGGGTGTGGAGTCTCATTCTGAGATGATGAAAATGTTCTCAAATTGTGGTGATAGTTGTACATACCATTGAATTGTAAACTTTATTTTTATTTTATTGTTTAAAGTTTTAATTCCAGTATAATTAACATCAAGTGTTATATTAATTTCAGGTGTACACTATAGTGACTTAGCAATTCTGTACATTACTCAATGCTCATCATAAGTACACTCTTAATCTCCTGAATTGTATACTTTAAATAGGCAAATTGTATGGTATGTGAATTAATATCTCAAGAAAGCTGTTAAAAATAAGACATGGCAAAAATAATCAGTGATATGAAGACACTGCTACCATATTTAATTTAGAAAAGCAGGATGCAGAGGAGTATATAAAGTATCACCTTTTTGTAAAGCCACAAAAACCTTATGTGTGTGTATGTGTTTAAGTGATCTTGTAAGGGTGGGAAAACGTTGCACACTAGATGCAAACGTTTCTTACTAGTTGGGCTAAGGTAAGGAGGAGAGGAAGAGAAAAAGGGAGAAAAAAACTGAAAGGAAAGGGGATTGATTCAGAAGAAACAGCATGTGTAAGATAATCTCAGCTATGTAAAGTATAAATCTTAAAATGAAATGGTAGTTGTATTTTTTTGTGTGTTATATTTTTCTGGGTTGTGATCCTTTTAATTTTATTAATAGAAGTATCTAAAACTAAATTAAAGGCAGTGCAAATAAAATCAGTTATAAAACCTGAAGAAACATAGCAGCTTTTTTCCATAACAACTCCCAATGGGACACGATCCAAATGTCCATCAACAGAAAAAAATGGATCAATAATGTGTAGTCTGCTTTACACTAAAGTAGTGCTACGCATCAGTGGAAAGGAAGGAACTCTACCGCTCTTCCCAGGAAGTATGGGCAAACACACAAACAGAAGGTTGAGCAGAAGAAGGTGGACACGGTGTATATGCTGTATGATTCTTTTATTTTGAATTTCAGGAAAAGGTCAAACTCAGCTGTGTTGATAGAAGTCAGAGTAGAGTTTAGGGGTTGGGACTAGAGGAGCAAGACTCTGGGAGGGCTGGAAATGTTCCGCATCCTCATTTGGTTGGTGGTTACATGGGTGGCTACACAGGAAAAACATGTTGCCCAGTACACTGTACATACTGCACACTTGAGTCTTTTATATCTCAATAAAGAGGTAAAATCAAATCAGAAAAGATTTTTTAAATCTGATACTCATATGAAAAGCTTTTGTATGTTTGTCACTTACACTTCAATTAAAAATAACTGAATAGAGTGGCACCTGGGTGGCTCAGTCGATTAAGCATCTGACTCTGGATTTCGACTCAAGTCATGATCTCATGGCTTGTGAGTTCAAGCCCCACGTCAGGCTCTGCACTGACAGTGTGGAGCCTGCTTGAGATTCTCTGTCTCCCTCCCTCCGCCCCCCCCCCCCCGCCCCTCCCATGCACATGCTTTTTCTTTCTCTCTCAAAATAAATAATTTAAAAAAATAGGAAAAGTTTAAAAATTAAAACAAGGGGAAAAATAGTCTTTGTATACTTCAGGAATATTTATATGCCTTTCAAAGACAGTTTTTCTATGCCATTATTTCTAATGGTTGCATGGTGTCGTGTTGTATGGATGAATCATAATTTACCTAAGGAATCTTGATGGACATTTAGGTTGTTTCTAACTTTTATATTAAACAGTGACAAAGTTAACATCCTTTTTAAATAGGTCTTCCTATTCTTTTCTGATTATTTCCTTTTGGTGAATTCTTAAAAGAAGGGTTTCTTGTTTGGTGGTTAAGTACATTTTCATTCTTGCCCATGGTGTGTAAGTGTTTCTGTATGTTAACACAGATTTGGTGATCAGCTTTAAAAGCATATACATTGATCTGTTGTGTAATAAATGCTTTCAGTTTTAATTGGCATTTGTAAACATTTTCAGTGGAACTTATATTTTCACGTTTTTGTATATTTGTGCTACTTTCTCCAGTTTCCTTTTCATACATACCTTTTACCTATTTTCTTAATTCTTTTAAAGGCATAAGTCTTTTGATTTAAAGCCTTTTAAGGAAATAAATCAGATGCACAAAAACTACATAAAAAACTGGTACAGTTAACTCCTAACTTAAGAAATGATACATAATCAGTGCAGTTGAAACACCGTGTTAACATTAATAACATGTAAGAGCTTTTTGTGTATTAAGAATATTAAATCATTTGCTTTAGATCTTTTTCATTTTATCTTTTGTCTCTTGAGAGAATCTTACTGAATCCAAGATGGCTTCAACTGTAAGATGCATTATTTTATCTACAACTAAGACTAAATAATATGCTGTCAGTTAAACCATGATATTCTTGATTTTAAGAGACATCCTGCTTGTAGAGATGTTAAAAGGTGAGAATATACTCACCTTAGATTAATGAAATAATATATTTTACTGTGTGTGTCTTATATTTTCTCTAGTCAGATATACCAGTCTCTTGTGTTGTTTCTATTGTTAGTCCTAGTAAGACTTTCCTATGCCACAATTAAAAAAAAAAAAAAATCATGTGTTTACTTCTGGTATTTTTTTAATGATTATTTATTTTTTTTAGAGAGAGAGAGCAAGCGTGAGCATGTGTGCACAAGCAAGGGAGGGACAGAGAGAGAGGGGAGAGAGAATCCCAGGCAGGCTCCCCGCTGTCAGCACAGAGCCTGTTGTGGAGCTCAAACCCATGAACTGTGAGATCATGACCTGAGCCAAAATCAAGAGTCAGCTGCTTAACAGACTGAGCCACCCAGGCACCCCTACTTCTAGCATTTTTATCACTTAAATTTTTTTTATCTTTAATTCATCCATTTTATTTTAATGTAAGATCTAGTTTTTGTCTTTTTGTCTTTAATTTTTTTTTATTTTATTTATTTTGAGACAGAGAGAGTGTGAGCAGGGGAGGGGCAGAGATAAAGGGAGAGAGAGCGAATCCCAAGCAGGCTCTGCACTGTCAGCACAGAGCCCAATGTGGGGCTTGCAACCACGAAACTGAGATCATGATCAGAGCCAAAACCTAGAGTCAGATGCTTAACTAACTGAGCCACCAAGGTGTCCCTCTAGTTTTTGTCTTTTTATCCAATATGTTAGCCAACTGTCATAAAGTTGATGCCACTAGTGATTTTTTGAACAAGGAATGATAGACTTCAGTGTGCTTGCTTGAGAAACAGGATATGGCGGTGGATTTTGGTTGGGTCTAGTCTAAAAATGATCATTTGCCTTTCTATGAAATGTGTATCTTAACCTGTAGTTTAATTTTCATTGAAAGGAATGTCAGTGTTAAAACTATGATTTCATGTTGCCTTAAAATTCTCATAATGCATCTGAGTGCTCTAGGAATCCGTCAAGTAATTTACTAAGTTAGATTTAAAATAACTGTTTTGCAACATAAACAGTGGCATTAATTCTGTGCTTAAAGTTTGTGTGAATGTGGGCAAGTTACTTAATTTCTTTAGCATTCAGCTTCTCTATTTACAAATGGCATAAGAGCACCTTCTCATAGGATCATTGTAAGGATCAAATGAGAAAGCATAAATCAAGGACTTAGCTGAATTAGCTCTTCACGCTTCCACTTTCAGGACCTCGAAGATCAACTATAATCATAGCTGAGATTCTCTCCTACAGAGGGTTACTCTAGATCTTCAGGGTTACTGAAGTAAATTATTTTTGTTAGACTTCCAACCCTGATTTAGATTCCCAGGATTTGACTAGAACTTTTCTGACCTTCTAGAATTATGTGACAAATCTGTATGTTTTCTGTAGGTGCTCTTCTGTAAATGCACTGAAATCTTTATAGAGTTTCATAGATTTTAGGATTTTGTAGGTGGAGAAGTTTGATTGACTTAGCTTTTATCCTGTAAAGTTGTTGCTAGGATAACCTCTGCTACTTTTCAGTTTTGATTTGTGGATGTAGTTTTTGTAGGTTTATGGGTTTTAGATCCTATCTCTTAAAGCTGGAGGGACAAGGGTAAGTCTACTAAAACAAATGTTTTGATGATATCTTACAGATAAGAAATTCCACTTTTTGCTTCTTTTTTTTTCTTTTTATGAACAGTACTTTTGAATGTTTTATGTAAGCACAGTACTGTGAATGTTATCATAGAAGTTTAAATCTTAGGCCTTGTACTCATTTACATCTTCTTGGTGAAAGATAAAATCTTATATGTGAAATCACAGTAAATAGCATAAGATAAAAAAAATAGCATAAGACCATATGTACTTATGTGTCAGATTGAAGAGCTGTTGACAGGAGAGGAGGCTTAGTGAAGGGAAGGCCAGAGTGTTCCTTAAGGAATGTGTTTTGTTAAGGTGTAAAGAATATATTAGGAACCAACCAGCACGACTGAAGATATAACAACAAGAATTAGTCTTTTGGGCATGCTTTGGATTGAAGGGTTTATTTGCATTGGGGTAGGGGGATAGTTACATTTGATAATGTGGGACAAGATTAGCATAAGGAGGGATGAGAAAAGAATAGGTCATCTATGTTGGGAGAAACACAGAATTCCAAGCGAGAAACCATGAGATCTGAGAGAGAGACGGGCATAGAGCAAGAGATTGAAGATTCTGGTTTCTGGCTCTGTGGATATTCTTCTTCGATTATTCTAGTATTTCTGTGGTTCCTGCCTTTCTTGAGACTACATCCAGTTTTGTTTTTTGTTTTTTTTTTTTTCCCAGGAAAAAGAGTACAGGTTTTGGTGTCAGACTTTTGGTGGTAGATTTTTGGCTCTCTCCTTTACTGATTTGTGACCTTGGGCAAGTTGTTCATCTTCTCTGTCTCAGTCCTCATCCGTAAAATGAGCATCATAAATAGTATCTGTCTTTGTAGGGCTGATATTAAGATTAACTGAGGTGACACAAAGCTTTTAGAACAATGCTAAGCATGTAACAAATGTTTAGTAAATAGCATCATATATGTATGACATCATATATACATACACATATATATATGATATGTGACATATATATAATGCTAATTGAGATAACATGAATTAATTTCTTATAGTTAAAAGAGCCTAAGGAGTTAATTTGCTTGCACCTTCACTTAGAGTAGGGCAACCTAGTGTGTGAGCTGGGTATGAAATGTTATTTTGGGTAGTGTATAGAGCATAAAAAAAAAATACTGTCTTACGTAGTTTGAATAATAGGGCCTGGTATTTATTTATCAAGGATTTAAAAGAGGCTTGGTGCTGTTCTAAACATTTTACCTGTATTAACTCACTGGATCATTGTGATAACGTGGTGAAGTGTAGGTACTGTTATTTTCCTCCATTTTAAAGAGGTAGAAACAAAGGCTAACCATCTTGCCTAAGGTTATGTATAAGTGGCAGAGCTAGGATTGGAACACAGATAGTAAAGTTGTAGAGTTTTAATTTTTTTTATGGGAATATGGTTTTATTTAAAAAAAAAATTTGTATGCTCCAAAACATTTTACTTGGAAATCTTCACTAGAAGTAAGAAAACAAAAAACAATAAAGAACACCAGCATGAATACATAATACATACTTTAATTATGGACACATTAAATGTATTTTAATATAATACTTCCTAACATGTTATCTCATATTGTGTTAAAAATAATACAAGGAGGTGACACTAGAGAACTACAGAATCCTGGATTCTGTTGCAGATAGGTATCCTTATTAGAGCCAAAAAAGGAGTCCTGGAAGGTGGCAAGAGAAAAGTGACAAGCAGTGCAAAACTAACATGTCATCCAGTTGTGTGTTGTTGTTGTTGTTTTCAGTTGTGTGTTTTTTAAAATGCCATTAAAATGAAGCTGAGAATACGTTTAGACACAGTTCCCACTTCAGTGAACATCCAGAATGCACAGTGGGAGGGTAAAGGTAGGGTTGTAATTTTATTGTGCAGTTTGAGCCATAACTTTCCCCTCAGTCTACTGTATGCAAAGACATGAGGGGAAAGTCATGTCATGATATGAAACCTAATCAGCATTCAAACGATTCATAGCCAGAAACCCTATGAAGGCCACAAAGCAGATGAGCCTTTAAGTTTTAAAGCCTACTTAACATAAAAAAATTTACATTGGGAAAGAAACACACAAATTTAAAGATTATTTATTTATTTTTAAAAATCCTTCAACAGTTTTAGTAACCATCAGAGATGTATGTAGAGTTTTAATTTTTAAACCTCTCTTTCCTTCTTGTTTCTTACTTACCTTTTTAATTTTTTTTTTTTTTAACACTTACTTATTTTTGAGAGACAGAGACAGAGCATGAGTGGGGAGGGGCAGAGAGAGAGGGGGACACAGAATCCGAAGCAGGCTCCAGGCTCCAAGCTGTCAGCACGGAGTCCAACACGGGGCTCAAACCCGCAGACCACGAGATCATGACCTGAGCTGACGTCGGATGCTTAACTGACTGAGCCACCCAGGCGCCCTCTTATTTACCTTTTTAAATGAAATCAAGGAGGTCTCAATTTCTTGCCACTATTTCTTTTATTTCTAATGCTTGCTTCTTTCCCATTTTTTCAGGTACAGAGACTTAGGTAAGCAAGATATGGTATTAGGTAGTAGACTGTTGTAAGATTTTTGTACTGCACTTGAAGGTAGATTATGGTAAATTAAAGGATGTACACTATAAATCCTAAAGCAATCCTGTTTTCAAAAAAGTTACAGGTAATCTAACAAAGGAGATAAAATGGTATCAGAAAATACAGTTATTTAATTTTTAAAAAAGTAATAAAAAGAGCAAAAAGGTCCATGGAACACATAGAAACAAATAGCAAGAAAATAGACTTACACCTAACCATGTCAGTAATCACATCAAATGTAAGTGGTCTAAAAACACCAGTTAAAAGGCAGAGATAGGCAGATAAAAAAGCAAGACTTAACTATATATTCTTGTCTATAAGAAGCATACTTTAAATATAAAGGTACAAATAGATTAAAAGAATGGAAAAACATAATACCATACTTATAACAGTCGAAAGATAGAATGGCTATATTAATACTAGACAAAGTAGACTTCATTCAGAGCAAAGAATATTTCCAAGGATAAAAGATAGCATTACATAATGATAAAGAAATTGGTTAATTAAGGGGACATAACACTTCTAAACATTTTTTTTGCCTCTAATAGAATTTCAAAATTTCTCTTGATGGAACTCTAAAGAGGAATAGTCAAATTGTCTGTTTTAGTTGGAGAGTTCAGTACCCTTCTCTGAGTATTGAAAATCACAAAGATATAGAAGGCTTGAATAATAGTGTCAACCAATTTGACCTAATTAACACTTATAGAATATTTTACCTAACAACAGCAGAGTATTCTCAATTCTTCTTAAGTACATTTTCCATGATGGACCATATTTTGAGCCATAAAACAAGTCTCAATAATTTAAAAGGATTGAGAACCTGTGTTCTATGATCACAGTGGAATTAAATTAGAAATTGTTAGCAGAAAACTGCAAAATTTACTAATACTTGGAAACTAAATAATACAATGCTGAATAACCTATGGCTTAAAGAATAGATCAAAAGGAAATTATAAAGTATTTTGTACTAAATGAAAATAAAACATACCAGAATTTGTGAGCTACCAGTAAAGCAGTACTGAGGAGGGAATTTATAGCGCTGAATGCCTATATTAGAAAAGGAAAAATATCTCAAATTAATGGTTCTCACTTCCACATTAAGAAATTAGGAAAAAAGTAAATTAAACCAGAATAATTGAAAGAAAATGGTAAAGGTCAATATGGGAGAATGTATAAAAAACAGGAAAACAAAGACAAAATCAGTGATAACCACAAACTGTTTCTTTGGGAAGTTCTGTACAGTAAATAAAGCTCTAACCGGACTGGTTGGTATCAGGAATGACAGAGGTGACATCACTACAGATTCTACACACAATAAAAGGATAATAACGGAGTATTATAAGCAGCATTATGCTTATAAATTTTACCCCACAAATGAAATGGACAAATTCTCCAAAAGATACACACTACTACACTCAAGAAGGAATAGACAACTTGAATAGACTTGTGTCTATTAAAGACATGGATACTATTAAAATACTCCCACCAAAAAACCTCTAGGCCCAGATGGCTTCTGAATTCTAAATTTAGAATTTAATGAATTCTAAATATTTAAGGAATAGATTATACCAGTTCTAAACAAAGACTTTCAGAAAGTTGCAGAGAAAGGAATACTTCCTAACTTACTTTGTGAGGCTAGTATTACCCTTATATTTCAAACTAGACAAAGACATTAGGAGAAAAGAAGACTATACAGAAATATCCCACATGAGCATACATGCAAAAATTCTAAACTAATTAGAGCAAATTAAATGTAACCATTTATAAAACAAAACAAAACATCATGACCAAGTGGGGGTTTATTCCAGGAATTCAGGGTAGCTTTAGCATTTAAAAAGCAATCAGGATAAGTCCCTGTTAACCAACTGAAAAAGAAAAGCCATAGGATTATCTCAGTAAATGCAGAAAGAAAAAAGCATTTGATAATCTTATTAAATCTTCCATTCCAGATAGTAACTCTGAGCAAACTCTCTGAAAAAACTACAGATAATGTAATTTTAATGGTGGAAGATCAAATGCTTTCTCCTTGAGACCTAGAACAAGTCAAGATTGTCTACTCTGACTACTTCTGTTCCATAGTATACTGGAGGTTCTAGGCAGTGTAGTCAAGCAAAAAACAAAAGGCATCTAGAATGGAAGGGAGGAAGTAAAAGTATCTTTTTTTTTTTTTTTTTTTTTTTTTTTTTGCTGATGGCAGAACTGTAGAAAATCTGTTGGAACCTATAAAACTACTAAAACTAATCAGTGAGTTTAATGAAGTTGCAGGATAAAGGATAGATATATGAATATCAGTTACACTTCATAAACTAGCAACAAACAGAAATTGAAATTTAATAAAATCAATACCATCAGCCATAGCAACATGTATGAAATACTGAAAACTACACAGTATTGCTGAACAGAATTAAAGAATACTTAGATAACTAGGGTGGTGTTCCTTGTTCATGGGTTTGGAAGACTGATTGTTACTAAGATGACAACTCTCATCAAATAGACCTGTTGATTTAGTGCAATCCCATTCCCCAAATTTTAGCAGGCTTTTATACACACACACACACACACACACACACACACACACACACACACACACACATTTATAGAAATCAACACATTGATTCTAAACTTCATGTAAAACTGAAAACAATCTAAAATAGCAGAAAAAAGTTTTTAAAAAGAAGAACAAAGTTAGAGAGTCAGTACTACCTGATATCACAATCACTGTACAATTAAAGCAATCAAAACAGTATGGTATTGGTGTATATACAGAGAAATAGATCAGTGGGATAGAAAAGTCCAGAAATAAGCCAATGCATATTATAGACAACTGAATTTTAATAAAGTACAAAGGCAATTGAATGAAGAAAGGATAGCCTGTTCGACAAATCATGCTGGCACAATTGGGTATCAATATATACAAGCACATGAACTTCACTCTGTATCTTGCCTGCAAAAGTTAACTCAAAATGAATCATAGACCTAAGTATAAAAACTTAAAATTATAGAACTTTTAGACAAAAACAGGAGAAAATCTTTGTGATCTTGAGTTAGGCAAATATTTTTATTTTTGAGAGAGAACCAGTGGGGGAGCAGAAGAGAGAGGGGGGACAAAGGTTCCGAAGTGGGCTCCGTGCTGACAGCAGAGAGCCCAGTGCGGGACCTGAACTTCTGAGCCATGAGATCATGATGTGAGCTGAAGTTGGAAGCTTAACCGACTGAGCCGCCCAGATGCCCCCAAGGCAAATATTTTTAAATGTAACACCAAAAGCGTGATTCATAAAACAACACTGATAAGTGAACTTTGTCAAATTAAAAATGTGTGCTCTTCAAAAAGTATTAAGAGAATGAAAAGACAAGCTGTAGGGTGGGAGAAAATATTTGCAAATCAGTTGTGTAAGGATTTATATCTAGGATATGTAAAGAACTCTCAAAATATTTATATTTATATTACTTATATTAAATGTAATATTGGTCATTAGAGAAATGCCAATCAGAATCATAGGTGAGCTACTGATTCATACTTATTAGAATTACCAAAAAGGCTTACCAAGTGTTGGCAAGGGTATACAAGAACTAGACCTCTGTACTTCGCTGTTGAGTTTGTAAATAGTACAACCACTTTAGGAAATAGTTTGATTATTTATTAAAATGTTAGATATAGACCTACTGGCTATTCTACCTAGATATTTACTGAAGAGAAAATACTTCCATACTAACCTTCACAGCAGCTTTATTTGTAATAACCACTGAAATCTAGATGCTCATCAGTAGATGAATGGGTAAACAAATGATGGTATGTCCATACTACTTAGCAATAAAAAGGCATGTACTGTTGATACACACAACAACACAGATGAATCTCAAAGTAACTTTGCTGAATGAGAGAAACCAGGCACTTGGGAGCAAGTGGCTATGTTCGCTATCTTGACTGTAGAGATTTTTTCATGGGTGTTTACTGTATACATTGAACATGTGCAATTTATTGCATGCCACCTCTGTATAAATAAAGCTGTTTTGAAAAAGTGATGCAATGAAGATTCTAATACAGATATGAATTGATGAGAGATTTACCAAAAACTGTTTTTTTAACATGGATCCTTGCTGTGCCTTTCACGTAATTATTTAAATACACACAAAGCAGAAGTCAGTTATAACCTTTTTCTTAGAAATAATCAAGAAATAAGGGGCGCCTGGGTGGCTCAGTTGGTTACGCAGCTGACTTCAGCTCAGGTCATGATCTCATGGTTCATGAGTTCGAGCCCCGTGTCGGGCTCTGTGCTGACAGCTCAGAGCCTGGAGCCTGCTTTGGATTCTGTGTTTCCCTCTCTCTGCCCCTTCCCCGCTCATGCTCTGTTTCTCTCTGTCTCTCAAAAATGAATAAATGTTAAAAAAATTTTTTTAAAGATTAAAATGCCTATCTAGACACGTGTTTGCCCAAATTACACAAATAGACCAAGACCCTTGTCCAGATCAGATACTTCAGCAGTTTTCCATGATACTTGAATCTTAGTATTTTCTTCTTTTTACATCTTAAAAGAGAACCTGAGGGAGGGAGAAGGCAATGTTTGAGTGGAAGAATGAGGCCTCAGGACGAGGATTTGGATTGGGTTGAGAACATTGGCTCTTAATATGTTGCTTGTGTGGAGTGTTAGTTTTCCAATAGATTCTTTCTTAGATCTTATTTATTCGATTTGATGAGGAGTAACTTGCTGCTACTATAGATATATCTGCAGCTGCCCTGGAAGATTAATGTTACCTGGCTGAATTTGGTTTGTGTACAGCCTTTCCCTGCATACCCTCATCTGAGGAGTGCTTTCTGAAGTAGAATCTGCCCTTGGTTTTGTTCTAGATGAGGGATCAATAGACTTTTTGTAAAGGCCCAGATCGTAAATACTTCAGACTTTTTTTTGCAGGCCATACAGTCACCGTTGCATCTATTCAGGCCTGCCTTTGTGGGGTGAAAGGAACCATAAACAATACATAAATGAATGAGTGTAGTTGTGTTCCAATAAAACAATTTTAATTTACAAAAACAGGGCTGGATTCAGCTTGTGGCCGTAGTTTGCAAACCCTTGTTCTACACCATCAGTATTTCCTCTTTGGGACATTTGGCATCATCTGGTTAGTTTCCTAGTGGTAGTTGCAAATGGAGGAAAGTGGTACCCTTTCACTTGCACCTGCTCTGTTGAACTTAATGGCTTTTGCAGATGATGGTATGAAATAAGTGAATGACCTCAACTATCAGGGAGGAGTAGAATGATAAGGCATGCTTACTTCCTTTCTCACTCACAACCCATTTGCAGATGGTCAACAAATTCAGCAAGTTTACTTTTGAAAATTCTATGGAATTAGTTTTTTAAAAATATACTTCTAATCTCCTGGCTGAAGTAGGGCAATAATCGCTGTTTCTGCTTTTAAGGTTCTCTTTCTAATCTGCCAGCCTCCACACATGTTGCCAGTTCCTTTTCTAAAATAAAAGTGTTATGGCATACATCTCTGCCTGTAATTATACAGTAACTCCCAGTCACCCAGAATAGTGATTCTTAACCACTTTTTATTCCTGAGTCCCTTTGAAAATCATTGGATAGCTGTGGATCCAGGAAAATTAATTTTTTGTGAGTGCTCATTACACAATTTTCATACTTCTGGGAAGTTGTGCAGTTCATGGCCCTAGGATTTAATTCATGGTCTCTTAGTTAACAACTTTTGATTTAGAGAATAAAGTGCATGTTTCTTCCCATGCTGTTGTACATGCTTCATGATCTGCTTCCAGTCTGTCTTTGCAGCATATTATCCATGTTGCCTGCCTCCCTCTCTATCCCTCTTCCTCTCTCTCTTTCTGTCTGTCGCTCTTTCTGTCTGTCTGTCTCTCTCTCTCTCTCTCTCTCTCTCTCTCTCTCTCTCACACACACACACACACACACACACACACACAACTTTTTTTTTCTACAAAGAATTTACCAATATTCTTCTGCCATGCCAGTTTCTTCCATTCTGTCTTTGCAAGTATTATTTTCTCTTGCCAGGAATGTCCATACTACCCCTCCATCTGCCCGGTTTCTACTCGTTAAGACTCATCTCAAATAGCAGATTCTTAGTGAAGACTTCCCTGACATTTCCTCTTTGTCAGACATAAATAAGTATGAAGGATTTGTAACCACTGAGACTTGCAAGGATGGGGGTGGGGTGGAGGGAGAGGAGAATGAAGGAGGAAGACTTCTAGGAAAGATTTCTTTGCTCTCTTTCTTTTTTTTCTTTTTTCTTTTTTTAGTATTTATTTATTTTGAGCAAGAGGGAGAAAGAGAATGCCAAGCAGGGTCCATGCAGAGCCTGCCACAGGGCTCAATTTCACAAATCACAAGATCATGACCTGAGCCGAGATCAAGAGTCAGATGCCTAACCAACTGAGCCACCAAGGTGCCCGAAGATTTCTTTGCTCTTAAGAGATATACCTCTTCTTGAATAATGGCATCTGACTTAACAGCATTGTTATGAAGATTGCATGAGATAATATATGTGAAGTACTTGCTCGTAAATTGGTATAGTGGGCATTTAATTCAGTTAGCTATTGTTTTTTACTAAGTTGAAATCTAGCATTTTACTAGGTGAAATCTAGCATTTAAGGGCAAGTGAATGCCTTTCCATTGGCCATCTTGGAAGCACTAAATTTGAGCTTATAAAGAAGTAAGGGCGAGTCTGCAGCCTCAAATGCTGAAAGCTGATGAAAAGCAATAAGCAAAATCTTTGACCCAAAGTCAAGAATCAGAATGACTTGTAAGGCTTGAGTTTCTTAATTTCTAAATATTATATTTAGAGGAGTGGAAAAAAAAAAAAGATACCTCTTCTTAACCTCCCTGAACCTCAGTTTTCTAAGTTGAGTATAATAATGTTTACCTTGGGCTGTTAAATGAAGAGCAGTGTTCCAATCTCTACAGCACCTCAATAATTATACAGGAAATTCTCTTCTTCTAATCAGTGTGTGGCCCCAGCAACATATTGCAGGAGTAAACTATTCTTCAGAGACCCACTTCTTTCGGTTCTGAATAAAATGTCCTGATGGAAAACTATATTGTAAATTTACTAAAACAAGATTTATTCAAATCCTGCTGAAATTATCTTAAGCTGTGTGTGTGAGATACAAGTTGTCATGCAAATATTTATGTTGTTATAGGCATTGCTACATCTAAACGTCCAGTGGAATTTTTACTATAAGAGTACATGATGCTTTTTTGGCTAGTAAGTTGCAAATAGAATAGATACCTGTCTTTGACAAATTAACACTTGTGTTTTTCACTATTCTGGGAATGACTGATGAGTGTATGACATACGATAATTTGTAATTTTGCTGAGCACAGATGTGATACTAGTCCATCACGCTGTTGTCGAAAACTGAACTCTCTGCGCCAGAGCCAAAATATAACACAAAGACAGAGTTTGGGATAAAGAGGAATGATAACTTTATTGCTTTGCTGGGAAGAGAAGGTTGCAGCAGGCTAAGGCCTTCAAAACTGCAAGCCCAACTGGAGGAAGAGGTTGGGGGGCTTTATAGGGAAATAATATAACTATATCTATAGGGAAATAAAATAACTCCTGGTGCTGGTGACCAAAGAGAAGCAAAAAGCAATAAGTATGGGAAGAGGAATTTTGGATAAATTAATGAGTAAAATGTAAAATTCTCTGGTGGCTTAAATCAATGGTATAAATGAGTCTACTTTGCAATTGTATGGTAATGTAATAAGTATAAATTCTTTCAGTATTTTTAGAATCATTAAACGGCCTGTAAGAGTAAAAAAAAAAAAAAAAATTAGTTACACTTTAATGTGTTATATGCCGTAGTAGTATTTTCAAATTTGGGGATTTTCAAGATGTTCTGGGACAAAATTCCTTATAACATTGAGGATCTATTGTACTTGAGGTTACCACATTGGTATTTATTTATTGAGACTTCAGAATTCAATAGGAACAAATAATACAGTCTCTCTGTGTGTATAATACTATCTCTCCTTCTGAATGAAACTTCTAAGATCATATAATTTAGTAGTCCATTTATAAGGACTCTTTTTGTTGCCCATAGGATGAAGTCCAGGCTTTTCTTTTTACTGTAACAAACATTGCCTTTTTTACCTACTTCACCAGACTCCGTTCTTAAAGCTTCTTCTCTCTTTTTTACATTTTGCCCTTTTTAATTATACTGTACTTAACGATTGGCAATTCCCTGAATGCCAGTGTCAAAGGATTTCACCATCCTAGCCTTTATACATGGTATTTCTTTTGTTTACCTTATTCACCTGATGAACTTCTATTAGAAATGAAGGTGGAGAGAAACTAGATATTTCATCCTCTGCCACCTCCATGTTTCCACAATTTAGGGTTGGTTAGGGAGTGGGTAATTTGGCATTGTAGAAAGCACTGAGGATTAGCAAACAGAAGACTTGCATTTAAGACCTACCTCTGCAATTAACTGATTAAGTGAGCCTGGCCGGATCACATAACCTCCCGTGGGATTGTTGTCTTCTGTAAAATCAGGGGATTGGGATAAAACAGTGAGTAAGTAAACTTACTCCCCCCCCCTTCCTTTTCTTTTTCTTTACTTCCAGTTTTCTTCCCCTTCTTTCATTCTTGAACATGTGAAGAATACAACAGTTTCTATCACTTTTTAGTAAATTACTACAGCCATGGTTTTTCATGAAGAGTGGGGGCGGCTTGGTAGGGCTTGCCCTGGGATAAGGGGGACAAATATTAAAATAAGGGATTTGAAGTGTACCCTAAGTTGAGATCTCCAAAGATCTTCCACCTCTTAAATAATATTCATGTGTATTCTTTGTATTAGCATGAGAAAAATATTTGTGAACATATATAGCTTAATTCTAAGAGACTGTTCATGAGACCATTTTGGCTCTGAAGTCAAAATTGACCACTAACACCATCTGTTGGTGGGAAGAGTTGTACTTTTTATTGGATATGTAGCTTAGTTTCTATGAAATTTTGCAAATTAAAGGTTTTTAAGTTGAGGCGCTTCTGTATAATTCAGGAGAATGAACAGGATTCCCCCTTGCACTTTATGTTTTGAAATAATTTCAAACTGTCAGAAAAGTTATAGGTGTATAGAAGTCAAAAAGGCACCAGTGTTTTTTAAAACATTTTGCCCCATTTGCTTTATCATTTATTTCTCTTTCTCACATACATATACATGCTGTCTTTCTGAAATATTTGAAAATAGTTTGCATGCCCCTTTACCTCTTAATATTTCAATTGTATTTCTTAACAAAATTATTATTTTATGTAACCACATCACAGTTATCAAATTCAGGAAACTGATACAGTACTTTAATCTATAGTCAGTATTTCAATTTTGTGAATTGTTCCAATAATATCATTTACTGCCCTCCAGTACAGCCTCTTTAGTTGTCTCTTGAGTTTAAATTTGTACTGGTTCCTCAGCCTTTATTTGTGCTGTGAGATTTTTAAAAGAATGAATTCATAGAATGTTCCTCAGTTTATTTTTATCCATTTCCTTGAGATTAGATTCAGGTTATGCATCCTCAGCTCAACTACTTATAAGTGATGTGTCCTTCCCAGAGTATCATGGCAGAACCACATGATGTCTTTCCATTCCTGGTTGGCAATGGCAACTTTGATCCACACACTCAGGGTGTCGTCCTGTTTCTTCACACAGTGTAGTTACTTATTTTCCTCTTGCAACTAATAAGCAATCTGTGGGAAAACACTGTTTTGTTACTTTTTTCTAATTAAAATAATGTCTTTGCAGAAATTTTGAAATATACATGTAAGCAAGCCAAAGTTAGGAAGAAATTGACTTGGAAACATGGAGATAGCTACATTGTAGTGCATATTGGTATAATCTCTGATCTACAGCATAATAGTGATCATGATAAACAAAAGGATTATACCTTAAATACTGTTTGGTAAATTGCTTTATTCACTTAGCAGTATGCTGTGAATATTTTCCTATACATCACTGAGTTTTCTTCTGTGATATTTTAGTGGCTACAGTGTTGCATGGGGTATAATCCTTTGCCTATGGATTATTCTGTGATGTTTGACTTAGTCTAGCATTTCAGGTACAAGAACCTCTTGAGTGTCCAGGCTATTTAATTGCTCTTCTTTCTAGGCTCTTTCTTTTTTCTTGCAGCTTGAGGGAAGCACTGCTGTACTGTTAGCGCATGTGAAATTTTCACTTCAACCATGGAGTCCTTGACCTACCGTTCTGTCTGTTCCACATTTTGATACTACCAGGCTGAGTTCTGAGTTCTTTTCTCTGACCATTTCTGAGCCTGCAGTGGCACACATCTGCCAGTTACATAAAGCTATTTCTGATTGAGCTGGATTGTTTTCATGTTTTGTTAATCTGTACAGTATGTTGGGATTTTTGTTTTATTCCAGATACATCGTTTTATGAGTTAAATGGACTTTTATGGGCTGACTTTCTGAATAGAGCTTCTAGCTAAAATGTATACACACCCACCACAACCAAAAACATACAAAACAAACATGTGGAGCACAGTTTATCTTTTTGCTTGAAACTTCCTGTTATCTGAATTCTAGTTAACCTATATTTATATTTTGGGCCAGGTTGCGTGGAAGATCTCAGAGCTCTTACGTGTTAGAATCACTTGGCAAATTGGCAAATTATCATCAGGGAGTCTTTACTGGAGATAGAGATTTACTTAAGATTTTCCCCTTTAATGCTCATTTATTTGAAAATCTCTCATCAAGTATTTAGTTTGGGGCCAGTTAGGTAAATGGAAATATAAACTCTCTGTGTAAGATATGGGTCAGTTAATCGATCATTCCATTACTTCTACACTTCAGTACAAATGCAACAAAATTACATCTGAAAGGCTTATTATGTATAGAATCTCTATTGACTTAAGGTAGAATCATTTTAATCCTAGTGAATTTTTTAAAGTTGCTTCATTATTTTTAAGTCTTTCTTTACACTTTGGGAAATAAAGGCTACTATTTTATAAATGGTGAAGTACAAATATATCAAATGGGCCAGTTTCTTAGGGCGCGTGGGTGGCTCAGAGGCAAGTTGAGTGCCCAATTTCAGCTCAGGACACGATCTCACAGTTCATGGGTTCAAACCCCATGTCAGGCTTTGTGCTGACAGAGCAGAGCCTGCTTGGGATCCCTCTCTCTCCCTCACTCTCTGCCCCTCCCCTGCTTGTGCACACGTGCATGCTCTCTCTCTCTCTCTTTAAATATAAACATTAAAAACATTTTTTTAATGGGCTGGTTTCTTTTCATTGTCCTTAATATACGCACTCTTCTTGAGGTAGGGTAATAAGGTGGCATTGAGAAAGGTGAAACAGTTTTCTGCTATCTTTATCCTTTTCCTTTTAAGATCTTAGTTTACTTTGTTTTGAAAATAATCGTCACACATCTTGAGTATGTATGTAAAATATATGCCTGGAAAAAATATAAAGGTGTTTAACTTTAATAATTTGGTAAGTGATCTAGCAGTCTTACTGGAAAACAATTTAGTTCTTTTGACGTGAGACTTCTAAATGTGTAGATTAATTTAGACATTTTCAACTGTTTTTTTCTTTTGCAACCTGGTGGTGTAAAATTGCTAAACCTGTCATTGTGATTGGCTTACAGTGATTGAAGTTTATGTAAAACTTGTCTTTTTTTCTTACAGTTTGGTGTGTTCTTATCCATGTGATTGCTGTTGTTTTAAACGATGCTTGCCATCTTTTGATTAAGAATGAATTGTAGCTTAGAATTTGTTATCACTTATTCTGCATTACTAGCGATATATGGAATAATTTCAAGGTGTATACTTTTGAATAAATTCATAAAATAATTTATAACATTTGTGTTTAGTTTACATGTAGAAGTTAGTTGGCCATCATGCTGAGAGGTGTCTCTCTTGAGGGACTCCTCCTCATTAAATTCAGTGGCTTAGTATTGCAAACTGTTTGTAGATTTATCTTTTTTTTTGTCCTGAGAGATACAGTTGTTATTAGTCAACATGTTTACAGTGTTTTTAATCATTTAGTAAATTTCTTTTCCAGTGTACTTATGTCTTAAAATATACTTTTGAAATTCTTTATTTAGAGGAATAGTTTACTCTTTTTAATCCATTGATTTATATTGTAATTTTCACAGGCTTCTGGAATTTAGAAGTAGAGGGGCTCTTAGAGGTGTGCTCCTCCTCCTTTTTTTTTTTTTTTTTTTTTTTTAAGCCACATCACTGATGGATGGACTTGGTGCCTCTGCTTAAATATTAGCAAGGTTCTTTGCCCAATGCCTTACAGCTGGCTGGTAGTGCCCTAGACCAGGATTTGAATCCAGGGCTTTCTGATTCTAAAATCTGTGTTCTTCCCATTATGCTATGCCATTTCTAGATGCATGGAATTTTTCCTGAGTGATTTTTTTTTGTAATTCTTACAAAATCTCTCTGAGGTATATTTTATCATCCCGTATTTGTAAGTGAAGAAACCAAAGTTCACTGATACTTACCTAGCATAATGCACTTGGTTAAAATCCTGGAATTGGTATTCTATATCTCATGATTTTACCACTGAACTGCTTTCTCTGCTCCTTGGTCAGGAGTGGTGGTGGAGTTATGGAGGAGTGTTGTTCATGAATTGACATGAATTCTGTTCACTTTTTAAAATACCATCTGAGATTGCCATTTCCATAGCATCAGGGCTTCTGAATTAGGAACTGGTGATGGTAGGATAAAGATGATTGAAGTGAAGGGGATATGTTGTGACTATGGGAGAGTTTGCACAGCTGAAGACTAGGAGAGGGTCCTCGAGAGCAGAGATGGGAAAAGCTTGGGTGGGAAGGGGTCTGTACAGCACTTCATATGCTTTGCTGTTTGTGGCAAAAGATGGAAGAGTGTTGTTTACTACTCAACTTCCCTAAGACCCTGTGGCACACCTCTGGCATAGTAAACCCTGAAATACTGGTTTTACTTTTCTAAGGTTTCTTCCCTATTTAGAAACCTTCCATGATTCCTTGCTTGTCCCTTCCAGTCTAAATTTCCCCATTCAACAGCTGAGACCCTCCCTAGTCTGGTCCTGTGACTTCTTAGAACTTTTCTGGAGTCCATCACAAAAATTCTCCTGAGCAAGCAGGCCAGGACTCCACACTGGACCTCCTCTCTGGGTCGTCACTTTTAAAACTTTTTTTTTTTTTTTAACGTTTATTTATTTTTGAGACAGAGAGAGACAGAGCATGAACGGGGGAGGGGCAGAGAGAGAGGCAGACACAGAATCGGAAGTAGGCTCCAGGCTGTGAGCCATCAGCCCAGAGCCCGACGCGGGGCTCGAACTCACGGACCGCGAGATCGTGACCTGAGCTGAAGTCGGACGCTTAACCGGCTGAGCCACCCAGGCGCCCCTTGGGTCGTCACTTTTAAATTTGCACTCTGGTTTATGGTGTTTTTACTTTTCCTGTCTTCCGAACCTTCAACTTGTCTTTATAAACCTAAACATTATTTCTTCCTGTAGAAATCATGTGACTCTTGAAGCTGAATAGAAGTTTAACAGATAGTAGCATTCTGTTTATTTCATTTCCTGCTCTTTTCCCCTCTAGTCATATTATGAACTTAGAGTAGGAACAACGTTTTAGGTTCTCTTTTCTGTTTCCTTCCTTCCCTCATTTTGTTTCCCTACAATTCCTTCTCCCCTTGACCCTTCCTTTCTCTCTTCCGCACCCTCCGCCTCTGTCCTGGGTTTGTTTGTTTGTTTGTTTGTTTTTTATCTATCCATTTATCAACTCATCTGTCTTTTTTGTCTTTTGATTTTTCCTTCCCATCTGTCCTCCCTTTTTAATTCCCATCCAGCTGTCTGCCCCTACTGTGCAAGCTTGGGCAAGTTACCTCTCCTTTCCTCTCCCCTCCCCTCTAAAAATAGGGTATAATGTTATTACTTCATAGAATTGTTTTGATGATCCAGTGAATTTGTAATGAAAAAGTTCTCAGCAAGCCTTCCAGGTAATAAACACTCCTGGATATTAGGTTTTATTGTGATTGTTGTACTGTTTTGTATATTCCAATATATAAAACAAACGATAGGATTTTCTATAAAAGGAGAAGTAGTTTTCCTTTTTTTTTGCAAATAAAAGTAGATGATTGTTTTTAAAAGTAGTTAAATAAGTTAGTTTTGAACTCTTAAATGTTTTGACAGTAATCTAAAAATATTAATCATATTAGCAGTCATGACTAAGATAATTATTTCTGCTTTGAAATAAATTAGTTTTTCATGTATTACATCCTTAATTGCTTGCCATATGGACTAATTTTGTGCTAAGTTCTTTGTATAAAAGTATATTTTGCCTTCTCTTGAATAAGAATTTAGCTGGGTATGGAATTCTAGGTTGACAGTTATTTTCTCTCAGCACTTGGAAGATATTTTATTTTCTTCTGTGTGCATTGTTTTTGTTGAGAAGCTTTCCATTTAATTTTATTCATATGTAAGTAAAGTGACTTATTCCACTTGCTTTTAAAACAAATATTCTCCAGTTTAGAATGATGTATATAGAATATGACTCTTTACTTTCTTTGCTCAAGGTTTGTGATTCCTGAACATGAAATTTGTATCTTGCCCATATTCTGGGAACTTCCCAGCCTTTATCTCTTTAAATATTGCCTTTTATTATTTCTCTTCCTCTGGAACTTCTCATAGACTGTGCTAGATCTTATTATTCTATTTTTCATTTCTCTTGATCTCTGTGCATTTTGCATATAATTCTTTTGTACAGAATTTTTGTATAATTTCCTTTCTCTCCGCTGCTTCACAAATTCTCTTCAGTTTTGTTTAATCTGATGCTTAATTCTCTAGCTACTATATTTTTCTTTTTTTAAGAAACATTTTTATTTGGTTTTCCAACAAATGTTTGTGTTGCTTTTTGCATAACATTTTCAGTTTCTTCTTTTAAGGCTGCTGATTTTAATCTTTCCTGTTTTATAGCCTTTATCAGATAAGTGTTCATCTAAAGTTCTCAGAAGGTAATCCTAATAACTGTTGTGTTTCTTGCTTTTACTTGTAGCATGTTGCTTGCTTATACAGTTGGTAAATTTTTATCTTGAGCTTGCCAGTGGGGTTTTATTTGTGGGAATCCCACATTCATTGTCTTTTTGTTCCCTCCATTTGCCTGGGGTTCCAGGAGTCTCACTGGCTTGTGAACCTACTTTTGTGGATTTCTCATCTTGAGGGTCTTGAACTGTGCTGGTAGTATATAAATTCAAATTCTGTACCTGCTGGAGTATGCCTAGGATTACAGGTTTTTATTTTGTAGACAAGTTTGTGGACACTCTTCTCTAGCTTCAGTGTTAAGTTCAGGCCAAGACAGACAAGTTTCTGTATCTTCTTATACCCGTATACTTTCTTTCTTTCTTCCTTTTTTTTTTTTTTTTTTTAAATAGACATTTTATCATTGAAGGAGTAGACTATTCTGGCTGGCTGGCTTTATTCTAGGTAAAGGTGTGGTTGGGTGGGGTGGGGAACAGTGTGTGTGTCTCAGTTCTCATCTCTTGGTTGCCTTTTCTATCCAACTGATAATCAAAACTCAACTTATAATTCCTAAATTTCATTCATACAAAGATTTTTATATTGTTTAGCAGATGTATTGCTGGAAATTGAAATCCTCATCATATTCTTTTAAATGTGTGTAGTATTGTATGTATTATCTGATTGCCATTCGCCCTATACTGTAATTGGACATTGATATAACATTATCCTGTGAGTAATGCTTTATTCAGTGATTCAGTCTTTTAACAGATACTTACTAAAGTAAGTAGTTGAGGGTCAAGTATTGTGTTCATGTGCCTGAATGAAAAGATGGAAAATAATGATTTTTCTGTCATGTTTTGTTTTAAATATGAGTCTTTAATATCAAGGAACTCAAAGTTCATTAGGGAGAGATACATAAATAAACCAGTGTGAAAAGATGGCATTAGAATTTTGACAAAAGAGCAGTGGAAGCACAGATTTACAGGAAAATCTCTCTCCAGGAGGCACTGGGGACTCCTGTAGCCCTGGATGTACACGAGAACTTTTTTCTTTTTAATTTCTTTTGTAAAAGCTTGAACTTTTCAAGGGTGGCAAATAGCGAAGATAATCTTGCTTGGTGTTACACTGGAAATGGTTTTAAGAGGCAACCATGTTTTTAGTAAACTTCTGCTAGAATAATGGCTTTATTGTTGAAACAAAGTACTGGGGAATTGAGACTCCTCTCTCATTTTCTTAGATCAAAAATTAAAGAAGGCAGTGGGAGTTTAGCTATCACAAATGCTGAAAGTGAGCTTGCCTGCATGCCATGATATACAGGCTCCTTAAATCTTCAGGCCTTCCATGAGTGTCATATAAAGCACGTCTTTAATATTCATTTTAAAATAAATGTTAAAGGAAAGCAAGCTGTAACAAGTGTTAAATATTGAACTGCAATTACAGTGTTTTAATTTTACCCCATTTTTTTTCTCATGAAAGTTTTAAGAATATTATACTAGGAAGGTTTAGTTTCTTTCTTTTCTTTTTTTTTTTTAGTTTATTTTGAGAGAGAGAGAGTCAGGAGTGGGGGGTGGGGAATGGGCAGAGAGAGAATCCCAAGCAGGCTCCATGTTGTCAGAGCAGAGCCTGGTGTGGGTCTTGAACCTACTAACTGTGAGATCATGACCTGATCTGAAGTCGGACGCTTACCTGACTGAGCCATCTAGGCACCTGAGGAAAGTTTAGTTTCTCTTGTTGAGCCCTTCATTTCTGTTTTCATCTTTCTTATTATCCATTGGAATTTCTTAATGTGGTTGTATACAAAGGTATTAAAATGGTTCTCACTATTGTAAATTGTGCTTTATTGAATAGCTTTACCTGTATAGTTTTTTCTCTATGAGATGAATTTCTAGGACTGAGATTTTAAGCCAGAGTATATGAGCATATCAATTCTGTATTGTCTAAATGTTCCCAAAGAAAATGCTCTAATTAATTGTTTCACTACCATTTCCCTTATAGTTGCTTAACTCTTTGAGGATATGTTTTATAGAAGTATTAAATGTCTTTCGCATAATATTCCTAATGATGATAGCATAACTTACTTTAGAAAAGAATATGTATCTGCTTTGTGAAATGAGATTCATTAGTGAGAAGTTGACACTTTGATTTTAATCCTTTGTTCGTTTAGTTAAAAAGTACTGGTTTCTTGGTGTGAATACCATTGAGAAGGTGGGGTGTTTAGGAGATGTGCCTGCACATCTAACATGCCTGCAATTTAATAATTTAGTTCCATGACCTCAAGCAAGGAACTAAATCTACACATTTCAGATTTCCTGTTTGGGTATTATATTGCTTGGAAAGAGCAATATCCTTCTTTTTGGATTTTAATTGCTTAGAAAGAAGCAATATACCTGTTTTGGGAATTAAACCCAAAGATTTAAATTTAAAGATTAACTGTCTTTAGAAGTTTCAGAATGAATTTAATTAAGAAGAGAGCTGTTGTGATGTTGGTAATAATTATGAATGATTGTGTCATTTGTAGCTCTAGGAAAATTAAATAGTAAAGTATGTATTTGTCTTGTTTAATTTGAACTTTTCCTGTGTGCAAAACACAGAAAGGTTTTGAGATACATACTAAGAACATAAACTTAGTTTGTATCTAAGGATTTAATGTTTGTATGATATCATATGAGATCTTAAACTTCACTTCAGCATTAAATAACACTGATATGTAGTACATTTACAAATAGTTTCTTTAAGGTATGCTTTACTGTACTTTTTTTAAAGTTAAAACCAGGCAGAGAAAACTTGATTCTTTACTGTTAGAGTTTAAAAATGTGTAATGTTTATTTCTGGTCTATATTACTTCATTTTCAGTAAATAATAGTAAAAAAAATTACCTATTTGAAGAGTAGATTGAATACATTTCCTGTAACAATTTAATTAAAATCTTTTTCTTTAACACTAGGGGGCACTCTTGACTTACGGATTCATATCTAAATTAATCTTCATGCATAGACTGTGGAATGAAATGAAATTATCTGAAAACATGTTATTGCAAACTGAATGTTACTTCAGAGAGAATTTGCATTATCAAGCTCATTTTATATGGCAGTGTAAATAAAAGTTGATCCTTAATAGTGGCATAAGAATAATGAACCTTATAAAATGAAATGCTGTAGATTGGAGGAAATGAAAGTATTTCAGTGCTCTTTTCACTTTCACGTTGACTTTTCTAAGTGGGTTCTAAATGGTTTTAAAAACCCATTATTTCTAATATCTTTCTCATTTAAAAAAAGTCTAGCACCACGTTTTGCTCTTAGCAGGTATTTAGTATATATCTGAAGAAATGAAGATAGTCTTAAGATATGACTGAAGGATGCAAACTAGCAGTACATTTTAAGCATTTGAAAACCAAAATGTTTTGCTACATTCAGGAGACCTATTTTAGGTGTGTTTTCATTCACTGTGTTTTCAGTTGGGATTTTGGAGATGCCCACCAACATGTATTTTGCCAGAGATGTATTTCTAAGGCTTTTGTCTTAATTCAAAGACTGTGGAACTTAAGCTTTGTGTGGATTAAGTAGACAAAGTCTGCATCATCATAATTGCACACTTATCACGTGTCAGCACTGTTGTGTGGGCTTTGTATATATTCATTTCTCCTCATCACAACTCTGTGAGATAGGCACTTACTGTTACCTTTGTTTAATAGATAAGGAAACTGAGCCCAGAAAAGTTAACAGTTTTCTGGGTTCATACTTAGGCAGTCTTGTTCTAGAGTCTGCTTCTAAATCACTGTCCTGTATTGCTTATCCGGAGAGAGGAAACTTAGCATCAAGAGAATTATTATTGTTATTTTAGACTCAGTTTTTAAAGCCAGTGTAATTTAAAACACCTAATTTATAGACACTTATCATTTCTCTTATGAGAAAGGATCATTGAAATTCAAAGTTAGAAAGGGGCCTTAGAGTCCATTTGCCTCTGTCATTTTATAGAGAGGAAGAAATTCCATCCTAGACAGAAGTTACCGACACAGTGTTGTACAGCAAGTTACTTGTGGAAAGGGATGCGAAGCTCAAGTGAATATCCTGGCTTACAGTGAAGTGGAAAGAAGTGTGATGTTGTGGAAATAATATTTGACTAGAATTTTAGATGGCTCGAATTTTATTCTTGCCTCTCCTCATTTACCAGCCTGCATCATCAGAAGCTCTGTTTCTTTGTGCTGTGTGAGTATAATAATGTCATCCTTAATTTAGTCTATTGGTAGTTGTGAAGGTCAGAGTGATAATGATTGAAGATATTCAGTAAACTTTAAAACCCTATACAAATAAACAAACGTATATTGTGGTATTTTTATGACACGTTCTATAATCTTTTATTTGTAATTACTTGCATCTTTGTAAACCAGTTTATCGGCAATGACAAACTTACTTAGTATTGCTGATTTATAGATGTCTTTCAGATCTCTAAAAAATGTATTGAGTTATGCCACGTGTTACTTTGCCACATGGTGTTTTACACTTTTTATTTACTTAAAGCTAAAAAAGGTTTTTGAATTTTTCTCACACTAAGTGAAAAATTATACTTCCACTTTATGGATGAAGAACATAACGGTAACGTGTATCGAATATTGCCCATGTGGTGTTTCTGACCATTTGGAAATAGCATCCAGGATCGTCCTCAAGCTGGATATAGTGACTTAACTGAAATAAAAATAAAAAACTTTACTTCATTGAAGTTGAAGTGTTTTATTTCTTGGCATGGTGATAGGCATGGATTTGCTCTCTTAAACGTCCAGTAAGACATAGAATAAACATTTTCTGTTTATTTTTTACAGGAATAATAATGTATTTGTGGCCTTGGACATGAAGCAATCAGTCTTCTGTTACTGTTAACGTAGTGTCAAGGACTGATGTTGTGGGAAGCATGGACCTAATGAACGGGCAGGCAAGCAATGTTAATATTGCTGCTACTGCTTCTGAGGTAAGAATTTTTAGAAGTTTAGCTGTAGAGTTTCTTACCTGGCATTCTGATTTTTCAAGCATTATGGTTGGTCATAGATTTAACTCAGAATTTGAGAAAAGGGCTACAAATTTTTTAATTTTTAAAAAGCTTTTATTTTTTATTTTTAAATGTTTATTTGAGAGAGAGAGGGAGGGAGAGGGAGGGCGCACACAAGTGGGGGAGGGGCAGAGGGAGAAGGAGACAGGATTCAAGCAGGCTCTGTGCTGATAGCCTAGAGCCTGATGTGGGCTTGAACTTACAAACCTTGAGATCATGGCCTGAGCCGAGATCGAGTGTCAGACGCTTAACCAACTGAACCACCGAGGCACCCCCCCCCAAACTGTTTTAATTGTTCCATTCATATGTTCTATACATCTTAGAAACAGTTAATCCTTATTCACTTAAGGTATGTGACAAATGATTACTTAAAACTTTTTCTTGGGTTTAATTAAAAAAATTTTTTTTGATGTTTATTTTTGAGAGAGAGACAGAGAGAGAGAGAGACCACGCATGAGCAGGGGAAGGGCAGAGAGAGAGGGGAAGGGCATAGAGAGAGAGGAAGACATAGAATCCGAAGCAGGCTCCAGATTCTGAATTGTCAGCACAGAGCCCGACATAGGGCTTGAACCCACAGACTGCGAGATCATGACCTGAGCTGAAGTCAGACGCTTAATCGACTGAGCCACCAAGGCGCCCCTTGAGTTTAGTTTTAAAGGATACATAGAATGTATATATACATACGTAGACTGTCTTTTTAGGGTATTTTTACATTGCATGAACCTTGAGGACAATAATACAAGTGAGAATAAAAGATTCTTTTTTTTAGAATCACATAATTTTGACACTGTCCAGATCCCTTGATTCCCAGTCTCTTAAAGGAGATCAAAAACCATTAGGCTGAAATGTTGGAAGGGGTGTAGCTTAGAGTGTAAAGACGGAAGTGAAGACTGAACTCGATGCCCATCTCTCTGGTTAATGTGTTGGGATTTTATTTGTGCCTCACAGTTTTTCTTTTTTGCTTTACCTTTAAATCTAGAGTACTTGCCTTCTTTCCTTAATAGCTTAGCAACCAGCTCCTCTATTTCTCCTTTATTTTTCTCTTGTTACAGAGGATGAGAATAATGTTTATGACCTTTTAACACGTTGGCCTCAAAGTTGCTTAATAACTTCAACTCCATTTTGCCCCAGCCAGTTACTTAGGCCTTGCTGTCAGTGAAAATATTCTAAGTCTGTGGTTTCGATTATTTTTCTTATGTTGATGATTTCTGTATTTCTAGCTCTAGCTCTTGCTTCCCTCATATGCATTTTCATTAAGCATTTCTGATGAACCAGACATTTTATGTATAATATGAACAAAATCCAAGTTACTTGTTACTATTCTGCTCTACAACCTGTAAAGAAAATAGTCCAACCCCTTTCTCTGACTTTTGTTAATAGCATTACCAACTTCCCGTCACTGTCTATATCAACACTATTTCCCTAGCCATCTAAGTTTGATGTTTAGATTTGTCATTAACTCACTTCTCCTTTGTGTATCACAACCCATTTTCTCATCACAGCAGGGAGAATATGGGAACAGAACAGAAGTTCCAGTTCTGTAATGTAACCATGCAAGTGATACCCCATTCTCTCTGCCACATTCTGTTGGTTAGAAACAGGTCACAGTGCTGCCCACACTCAGGTGGAGGGAGCTCCACAGGATGTGAGCGCCAGGAGATGCAGACACTTGGCAGCTGTTGTAGAGCCTGTCCCGCACTCCTCCTCTCTAGGATCCGGCCCTTTTCTCCTTATTTCGACCAGCACCATCTGAGTTTGGTCATTATTTCTTGTCTAGATTATTGCAGCAGGCTTTTAGCTCGGTCTTGCACTTCCATTCTCTGCTATTTTGGGTCCGTTTGACTATAATTCAACCTTAATGTTCTTAAAATACAGCTCTTAAGCTTTTTTGTATCCCCAGATTGTCCATGGTTCCCCATTGCCTGTTAATTAAATGCAAATGACCCTAAACCTTTTATTTAAGACTTTCCTCATAATGGCTCTAAATTTTCTTTTTAATAGACTTAACTCCTGATAATTATCAACTTGAAATTTCATTCTAATGGAAGAATACTACATCTTGCTGATGTTTGTATAAACCATTCTTTTCCTACTTTGGTTACAGCCTTGTCTGTATTAGTTTTTCTACATGGAATTTCTCTTCTCACTCCAGTGTGCCTCTCCCTCTCACTGCACAAAAAAAATACATTTTATCTGTCTTTCAAAACCTATTTCAAGTGTTATACTTTCAGTAAAGTCTCTTCCTGATCCCCTCAAAAGGTAAGAGGTTTCCTATTTTGAAACCATCACTTAAAAAAATCCCACTTTTAAAATAATTTTTTTCAATAAGTGTATATCACTTTAATTCCTCCTTGAGACAGGGATTATATTATTATATGTTTGTATATATGTTTATATTACATACATATAATATATATGGGTGTTTTTATAACCATATTTTTGAATATGTTAAGTGTATATGTATATATATATATATGTGTGTGTGTGTGTGTGTGTGTATATATATATATATATATATATGATATTTATAACTATATACCCTGAAACATTTGGTCTAATATTGCAGGAAACAGTACACAATTATTTGTTATATAAAATAGATCATTTTACTGTAAAAAAAAAAAAAAAAAAAAAATCTGCCCTAAAAGTGAATGAATTACATCAGGCCTCGGAGTAATATAGTTTAGCATATGGTAAGTGGAAAAGGCTGTCTTTTAAATTGTTCTACACTGTGGTAAGAAAGTAAAATTTAAAAATACATATTTTTTGCCTTTTCTTAAAATAGAGATCTATTACTATAACAAAATGCAAAGATCCCATAAATCTGAGAAGCTTATTAAATGGATAAAATACTTGATCTGGGTGATTGACTTCCCTGTCTTAGTACCTTTATAGTTAACCTGTACCAAAGCTTCTGAGATCAGAAGAGTTGCAGTGAAATTTTTCTTTTCCAGATATTGAAAGGTGTCAGTGGTTTTAATCTTGTCTTGAATATAGAATTACTACTCTTCCCTTAGTGGACGTTATACTTAAATACTGTGTAGCTTATCAGTACCAACTTCTTTATTGGTATTGGGGAAGCAGATAGATATCCCTCTTAATTTCTTAAGCCTCTCCTCTAATGGCTTGTAAGGAGGAAAAAAGGAAAGTGATTACTTGTTTTGATAAGCGATAAAATTGCCTTTATGATTTGCTGCTAACTTGTCTTGAGTGAGTTAAAAACTTGGAGAAAATTGCCAAGTTATGTTTAAAATTAATGTCTCTACTTGACAGAATGTATTTGGTTATTGGGGCAGTAACTGATGTCTGTTTGAATGTTTGACATTATAAGTAAATTTCTAAATTAGTCTTGGGATATAAAATAATGATGTTGACATACTATAATCAGAATTACAGAGAATAAACACACGAAATAAAATGCTGTTAGGAAAAATGATTATGGGACGTTGGGTTTCTGCTAGATATGTAGAGGTTGGAATTCATCACTCCTGTCCTCACAACATGAAAAAAAACCGAACAAACTGAAAATCAGGAACTCTTCTTAGCTCTCTCAGAAAATTGATGTCACAGAGCAAACTGACATTGATGACCCAAAAACTGGAGAGAGGCAAATAGGAAATTAATTTACCAAGAGTATAAATCACTCTAGCCAGAAACGGGTAGAAAAACTTAAGCTGTAGTTGACAAATTGCTGGAGGCATTGTGTAGACTAGCAACTAGCTTGAAGTTAGAAACTCCTGAAGGCCCAGTCTTGGGTTCTCCCAACCCCCACTTTAGTGTTTTACCTCCAGAAGCTCTACCAGGTTCTCACAGTGAAGATCAGAGAAAAATACCCTCCTGCTTCTAGCAGGGGGAGGGGAAAATAACCATTCTGAATTATACCCAGTGTATTCTCTTCTCCCCCGACCTCAAGGGAAACTCCTTTACCAGAGACCTACTTGGGGCAAGAGAAATACCCAACACTAGCCCCCTCCCGCCTTTCTTTCTCATTTTCTCAGGGATCAGCAGTGGTGGTGGGGTACTGAGAAGTACTTGAGGTCACAGCCCAAGGGCATAGGCTCACAAAAAGACCTTATAGAATACTGCCCCCCCCCCCCGTACTTCACCACCACATCAACAGGGCTCCTGTATAATAGTGAAGGATTATAGCAGAAGGAACTGCAAGACACAGATTCTATCTAAGAAGGAGTTTCTAGGGAAACCCAAAGACAAAAAGAAGGACACTAGAAGAATTGAAGAGTAGACACATCAAGTACAATAAACAGTAAACACAGCATAACTCCTACCTATAGAAACATAAATCCTTGTACTGAAGACCTGTTTACCTCTCAGTTCCTATTACCCAGTACATCATGTCTGGTTTTCATAAAATTACAAGGAATGCTAAAAGGTAAGAAAAAGACGTAGTCTGGACAGACAAAGCAGGTACAAGAGCCAGACTCAGGTCAGATATGGCAGAGTTTTGGAATTCTCTCTGGATAATTAAAATAACCATGATTAATAATGCTAAGGGCTCTAATGGAAAAAAATGGACAACTTGTAAAAACAGATGGACAATGTAAGCAGGAATACTGAAAGAAACTATTAGAAATCAAAAACTTGGTGACCAAAATGGAGAATGACTTTGGCTCACCAGTAGACTGGTGGCCAGTAGTCAGCGAAAGAATTAGTAATCTTGAAGATATGTCAGTAGAAACATCCGAAACTAAAATGCAGAGAGAAAATAGAATAAAAAAAATGGAGTAGAATATCCAAGGACTGTGACAATGACAGAGGGTGTAACATACACGTAATGGAAACCAGAAGGAGAAGAGAAAGGGGCAGAAGAAATATTTGAAGTAGTAATGGTTGAGAATTTTCCCAAATTAATGGCAGATCCTTTCTTTTGAAATGATTTTGATACTTAGCTGCTAATGAAAGTGAGAGAAAACATAAAAATGAGGCATAATGACAAGTGTTCAAAACTGATGGATAACAGCTGGTAGTTTGACATACATATTTATACATTGGCAACTGAAATTTGGTGAATTTTTTTGTGCCGTTAACTGTAGCCACTATTTAATAGAGCATGATCTAATATGTTCTTATAGCAATGATGCTCTGATTTCAGCCGACTGAGGCAGAGTACATTTTTATCTCGTGGTACAGATGAAGTGGAAATTGAACAGAAATAAACTTTTCAGAGCCAAAAGCCACCTATTGTTTTATATGTAATAACAGCAAATTCAAACTTAAAATAGTAACCTTAAAACAGAAAACTGTTAACTTTGTAGTATAATAGGAAGAATAGTATCAATTGTACTATTGCAGACAGACATCACTTAACAAATACGATCGGATTACTTAGTTAATGAAGTTCTGAATGTTTTATGATTTAGGTTATGAAAATAATTTGTATTTTTCTTTAAAACTATAGTTTAAAAATTATAAACAGAGGTATTCTTCTCCCCTAACTTGCCTTTACCCCATTTGAGAATCATAGAACTTGTTAAAATCTTTTATTTCTGTAAGAAATGATAGGATGTCAGGATGCGGAAACTGACAGACAAGAAAATGACTCATGTAAGAACCTAGAAATTTAAAGAGATTAGATTTTTCAGTTGTCTGAGCCTTTCTCTGGTGCTCTTCCAACTAAGCAGCGTGTTGTACCCGGTTTTTCTACCGTGTTTGTCGACCCACTGTTTTCAGTTTAATGCCAGTGGAGTTTCTGTGGCACTGACTGTGAGACAGTATTAAAATGGCTGCATTTTCTTTCAATTTAACAGAAAAGTAGCAGTTCCGAATCATTAAGTGACAAAGGTTCTGAACTGAAGAAAAGCTTTGATGCTGTGGTATTTGATGTTCTTAAGGTTACACCAGAAGAATATGCGGTAAGCCTCCTGCCTCCCCTTTCTCCAGTTTTTGCACATAACTTACACATCGATGCTATTGAGCTAGAATTTGTACAGCACAGCAGAAGGAGGTGGTTAAAGAAAACTGGCTAGGGGCATTGATGGAGAGACTAGTACAGCAGTGGAGCAAACAGGAATGATGAAATGGGGAAGGGAGAAGGGCTGGGGAGAGGTTTAGAGCAGCTTCCTATGTTACACTCTCAGCTTGGCAGATAATAATACTTCCCACCTAAAACTAAAGTAACATTGCGTGCTACTCAAAAACAAAAACAAAAAACCAACATACACACACATTGGGAAAAAAAAAAAGTGAGTGGCTTACCTTTGAGCTGATTGTTTTTGTCCCTCCCTGTACCATCTCCCCAAGCCACTGTGCTTTATTGACCTATGTAAGAAGTATTTTGACTTTTTTGTAGACTAAAAAACTGAAAAATGAAATTTGAAGGCATTATTGTGATACCATGAAAGATACCTAGAAAAACTGCTATTTCTGAACTGACATAAATGTTCATTTATTTAATTTCTGTTTCTCCATTAACTTGTTAACAGCATCTGTTGATTTTCTGATGTTGAACCACTCTTGCATTCCAGGAATAAACTGTATTTAATCATAACATGTTATTCTTTGGTACGTTATTGGGTTTTGTCTTCTATCTATAGCCTTAATTGAGATAGAGATAGGGCCATAGCCATATGCAGCCCTTAGATGTGAGTTGCCACTACCAGTACAGTTTCATTGATTTTTATAAATGGGGAAGAAAACCTTTTTATTAATATCAGATTTTATATTACTGTTAGGGGGAATACAATTTAATAGTCACAATAATACTGCTCTATGAACCAATAGATCTGATTTTTGGTTTTGATTTTGATTTTGATTTAATGTATAACTGTCCAAATTTTTAAATTATTTTTCTTTTCTTTTTTTAAAACATTTGTTTATTTTTTCAAAACCACACTCAGATACTACCTCACACCAGTTAGAGTGGCCAAAATGAACAAATCAGGAGACTACAGATGCTGGAGAGGATGTGGAGAAATGGGAACCCTCTTGCACTGTTGGTGGGAATGCAAACTGGTGCAGCCACTCTGGAAAACAGTGTGGAGGTTCCTCAAAAAATTAAAAATAGACCTACCCTATGACCCAGCAATAACACTGCTAGGAATTTACCCAAGGGATACAGGAGTACTGATGCATAGGGGCACTTGTACCCCAATGTTTATAGCAGCACTCTCAACAATAGCCAAATTATGGAAAGAGCCTAATGTCCATCAACTGATGAATGGATAAAGAAATTGTGGTTTATATACACAATGGAGTACTATGTGGCAATGAGAAAGAATGAAATATGGCCCTTTGTAGCAACATGGATGGAACTGGAGAGTGTGATGCTAAGTGAAATAAGCCATACAGAGAAAGACAGATACCCTATGTTTTCACTCTTATGTGGATCCTGAGAAACTTAACAGAAACCCATGGGGGAGGGGAAGGGAAAAAAAATGAGGTTAGAGTGGGAGAGAGCGAAAGCATAAGAGACTCTTAAAAACTGAGAACAAACTGAGGGTTGATGGGGGGTGGGAGGGAGGGGAGGGTGGGTGATGGGTATAGAGGAGGGCACCTTTTGGGATGAGCACTGGGTGTTGTATGGAAACCAATTTGACAATAAATTTCATGTATTGAAAAAATAAATAAAGGAATACCTGAGAAAATGGTTAAAAAATAAAAATAAAAAAATAAACTTCACAAAATTTAATTAAAAAAAAAAAGGAATCTACTCCTGAAATCATTGTTTCACTATATGCTAACTAATTTGTATGTAAATTTTAAAAAATAAAATTTAAATAAATAAATAAAAACATTTGTTGATTTTTGAGAGAGAGAGAGAGACAGACAGACAGACAGACAGCATGAGCGGGGGAGGGTCAGAAAGAAAGGGAAACACAGACCTCAAAGCAGACTCCACGCTCTGTGATCAGCACAGAACCCATGGACTGCGAGACCATGACCTGAGATGAGGTCGGACACTTAACTGACTTAGCCACCCAGGCTCCCCTTTTTGTTTTATTTTCTAACTTTACTTCATTTATGTCACAAGAAAATATGAATAGGTATGAGATAATTTGAAGTAATCATATTTAATGGTACAAGGGCTAAATTTTCATTTTCTGTAATCCCTTATAAAAATGACTCTTTTTCTGAAGTAAAAATTTGAGTATTCAATATATTTTAGTATAGAATATAATTCTAATTTAGAATATATGTCATGTCCTAGAATTCCCAAGAAATTGTCATTTTCTACTTTCTATTTCAGGGTCAGATAACGCTAATGGACGTTCCAGTATTTAAAGCCATTCAACCAGATGTGAGTAGTTTTAAGAACTTTTCTTTTAAATATACAGAATGGTCATTAATAGTATCCCAAATTAAGAAGTTTTAGAAATGTCAGATTCATATTAATGTTTCAGTGTTTAAAGATTTTGATGTGACTGTCCATATACTATTCAGGCGTCAGAAACTCATGTGGCAGTCATAAACACAAATCACTGAGTCACAGGCAGGACTGATGAATCATTTTGGATGATTAGGCTTTGTCACTCTTCTGAGGGGGGCACTAGACTTAGGGTGAATGGTCACCCAAGGCTTTGAAACTTTTTCGTGGGAGAATGGGAATAAGAAACTGGGTTTCACAACTCACTACAGCAGTTTTTTTCCCTTATTTTATTTATGACTTTAAAGTATGACTCTGTGTTGACATTTTAGAGAGAAGAGGGAGGATCAAGGAAGGCATTTTTTACTTTTATTAAAAAGGAGACTGACATTTATTATGCATCTACCTACTGTAAGCCATTTAGTATGCTGTGTGTGTGTATGAACTTGAGTGTGGTAATGTATAGTACTGATGAGAAGACAGAAAGACAGTTGTCCTTGCTGCACAGCTAAGTGTAGGAATTGGGTTTCAAACTGGTGCTTTTTCTATTTCTACTCTTACCAAGTAATAATACAAGTACGATTTTGCACCCCCAAATGAAGTGTGATAATACCAATATTCAGTACCATAAGATACATATTTTTTTAATTCTTTTGGGAACCAAATGTAGTGTATTTGTTGTATATAAAAGTGTGCAGTGGCCTTGAACGCTGTAATTACTATAAGGAGTTAGAGAAAACATCTGTATCTTAAGTGGTGTAGACAGTGTGATTTTAAAGTAAGTTAGTTAATGTCTTAGTATCTCAAGTTTGTCATGTACAAAAGGAAGGAGTGGGCCTGAATGATTTCTGAGTCCCTGTCATTTCCACAATTCAGTGTTTTCCTAACATTTGCCCTGTACCATGAGGATTCTCTCAGTAGAACCATTAGATTAGCAATAGGAGGAGCAATCTGTTCGACACATAACATGCAAACAGAAAATGGCTTTTGTATTTAAATGACAAAAACTTGCATTTCCTCACATCCCTGAACAAAAGAAACTAAATTCTTTACAAAAATTACACTTTTTTTGCCCAGAAATTCAGCCGTCATAGACAGGTTTTTCTTTTGAATAAACTGCAGTGACCATATTACTGTTTCATAGGAGAGTAGTCCTATCCATTGGATACACAGTGTGAACCACTTACATAACTTTACATTTTCTAGTAGCCACATTGTGAAGTAAAAATGAAACAGATGAGGGGCACCTGGGTGGCTCAGTCGGTTGAGCATCCGACTTCAGCTCAAGTCATATCTCATGGCTCGTGAGTTCAAGCCCCGTGTAACACTGTGTGCTGACAGCTCAGAGCCTGGAATCTGCTGCAGATTGTATGACTCCCTCTCTCTCTGCCCCTCTCCCACTCATACTCTGTCTCTCAAAAATAAGCATTAAATTTTTTTTCTAAATAAAAAATTAAACAGATGGAATTAATTTTAATAATTTTATTTAACCTACAACATCCAAAATATTATCAGTTTGACTTTTAATCAGTATGAAATTATTGAGCATTTTATATTTTTTCTCTACTAAGACCTCGAAATTCAATGTGTGTTGTACAGTTACAGCACATCTTTATTTGGAGTAGCCACATTTCAAGTACTCACTAACCATTAGTGACTAGGGGCTTTGGACATTGAAGATCTAGGTAATAATTACTGAAGACATGGAATTCAGGTCACTGTGGGAATTTTTTATCTTCCTGAGACATCGGACACTACTTTGTGAAATTCAGAAGTGAGCCTTAAAATTCCCTTGGTCCCACTTCCTTATCTAACTTAATACCAGTCTTACTGATTTTTTTTTTTAACATCCTGAGTATCTTCTCTATCCATTTTCTCTCTACTCCCAACACCCCAATCCAAGATACCATTTTATCTCAGCTGCAGTACCTTCTTCCTGATCTACCTGCATCCATTGACCCTTCTAAACTCTTTTCTGTCCAGCACCCATAGGAATGTTTTCGAATGTGTAAATCTGCTCATAAGGATCCCTCTGCTTAGAACACTTCAGTGGCTTTCTATTGCTCTGAGGATAAAGACAAACTACCCTAATATGGTCCACAAATCTCCTCATAGTTTTGCCTCCTTATGTATCTTCTGCCTCATCCTAGTCTAGCCACACTGGCCTTTTCATCCCTGTCACCACTGAGCCTGTGTACATCCTAGTTAAGTCCTGTTCATCCTTCAGTTCTTAGGTCAAGTTTGACTTTCTCAGGGAAGCTTTTTTTGTCTTCCTGGCGGTTCTCCTAGCGCTCTCTGCTTCTTCACTACACTTGTCAGTTGCAAGTTTCCATTGATGTTTTGTGATTCAAAAAGTATTTGCTGAGCATCTGTTACATGCTAGGCGCTGGTTTCGTTGCGAGAGATACAGCAGCAAACAGACTAAAATTCCTGCCCTGGTGGATTTTATATTTGAATGAAGTGATCTAGATAGTGTGTCATGAAAAACATAAAGCAGCCAGAAGAGAATAGAAAGTGAGGACAGTGGGGGTTTTGATTGCAGGTGGGATGGTTTCAGGAAGCCTTCACTGTGAAGGTGCCATCTGAGCAAAGACCTGAAGGAAGCGAGAGAGTGAATCCTGGGTGTTTGAGGGAGAGTGTTCCAGGCAGAGAACAGCCAGGACAAAGGCCAGTGAGCTGCATGATGGAGGGAGGGAGTGAAGTAGAGGAGGGAGGTAGAGTGAGGGCTAGATGGTCTAGGGCCTTGCAGATCATCACTCTGAAAAAGATGGGAAACTCTTGGACGCTTTTGAGTAGAGGAGTGGCAGTTTCTGACTGAGATTTTCAGTAGCGCTTTAGGTTAGCTGTGACTGCTGACTCAGGTAGGGAGTTAGGGCGTGGTACCAAGGACTGAATCGAGGAGACCAGGTGAGAGAGCAAGGTGGCTTGGGTCAGGATGGGATCAGAAGAGGTGGTGAAAAGTTGTTAGACTCTGTGTACAAGAGTAGTTGAGGGTGATGCCAGGGTTTTTGGCCTGATGCCAGAAGCATGTACTTGATATTCTCTGAGATGGAAAATTATTGTGTTCACAACTCCTGGAGCTGCCATTCATATAAGAATATTATGTGCAATGTTGCCTTGTGGAGAAAGGCCAGAGCCGCAGATTTGGAGGAGAGAGCAGGAGTTCGGCTTTGGACATGTTTGGGTTTACAAGTCTGTTAGAACATTGAGTTAGGTGATATATATTACATTACTTGTCCAGGTTGCAAGTTTAGTTTGAGAGAAGTCCCCATAGAGATACTTAAAGTGTAAGGTGAGCTTACCAGGAAAGTGAGTATAGATGAGAGAAGCGTCCTACTTGGTGCTTAAGTGGAATTCTCAAAAGATGAAGAAGCAGCAGTGAGTGATTTAGGAGGAAAATCAGGTTATTAGTACGGAATTAGATGAGCCAAGTGAAGGAAGTATTTTTAAGAAGGAAGGAGTGATGAGGTGTGAAGTGTGGTTCATCGTGTGCTTATTTGGTTAATTGCTTGCTTGCTGCTTCCACTAGGTTTTAAGCTACATAAAGGCAGAGACTGATAATTTTGCTTCCACTGTTTTATCTGTCTGGCATGTAGTGGGGCTCAATATTTTGAATAAGAAGATGAATACAGTGTTCAGTAAATATTTGTTCAGTGAGACAATGTTTTTAAAAATTGAAGCAGTAACTGTTGAAAGAAATGATGTAGCACAAAAATATTCTTGTTATGTATTAGTCTCGTATAATCCTCAAGATTACATTAAATCTGGCAGTATAAACAGGACTTTTGTCATCTGACAGAAAAATGTTTTCTATTATATTTTGAAATTTTCAAGACCTACAACAAGACGTAAAGACTAATAAAATGAACCTCTCTGTACCCACCTCAGCAGTGCTTTGAGCCGCTCTGCGTTCTGCCCCGTTGTCCCTCTTCCCTCCTCCCATCCAGCTAGCCACTATCCAGTATTGATTTGTATCATTCCTGTGCATTGAGCTATATTTCCTCTATGAGTATATATGTCCCTTAGCAATATGTGCTGTTGCACGTTTAAAATGATTTATGTGAAAGGCATCCTGTTGTTTTAGTCGTCTTTAGCTTACTTTTTATGTTCAACATTGCTGACTAGCACCCATGTTAATATATGTACTGTAGTGCATTAAGTACTGACTTGAGTTGTAGAGTATGAATGTCTTTGAGTTTATTAAAGACTGCCCAGTTGTTTTCTGAAGTGTTTGTTCAGATGTTTATTATGTCAAAACTCTTGCTGTCGACAAATAAACAAAAGATTAAGCCATGATGTCAGTCAGTCTAATGCATTAGCCTTTTTATTAGCATAAAATGCATAAAACTTCGCATACTGTGAAAAGATAGTCGTTATCACTGAATCGAATAAATTTATCTTGATATTTCTGTCCATTATTTCAGTGTTCAAGTCTCTATATAACTTTATGTAAAACTTTAAAAATTGTATATGTACTTGATGAAGCTTTAAAAGATCTTTAGTTCACTAAAATTACTAATCAAAACTCACTGTTACATGTGTATATCTATTTCAGGTGATGATTTATTCACGTTTTCTAAAATGAAATCTGTACTAATGTAAACTTAGAAGAATAAAGCTTCTGAATCCAACTGTGCGGTTTAGTGATTTTAGTTGCAGGTCAGTGATTAAACCACACAAGTCTCGCTCAGTTTTCTACACTAGAGACAATTGCTGAGTTACCTGGAACTTTTTACAATATATATCTCTCATTAATTCAGTTCCCTGAGTAGGACCCTGTAATTCCTACCTGTTTGGGGAATTCTATATTCCCAAGTCTTCTGTGTTAAGTAGAATTTAGCCAGACTTGTTCTACGTAAACTTGTTCTTAACTTGTAGGAAGAAAGGGGCAACTATACAAAGTGCAGCTGTTTTCTCAGAATGAAGTAGCTTATCTACAATGTCTGTTATACAGTATATGCCTAAAACTGCTTGGGGGGAAAAAGGAAAAGTTGTAAGCCCTTTATTTCACTGTAGAACCTTATCTTTGAGGTGTCGAAAAAATTGTTATGATATAGGGACTGTTCTTAGTCATCAGTAGAAAACTCGCTAAATAAAATCACATCTTTAAGAGCAGGTCTGAATCAAACGAAATGCTAAGCCTGGTTTTTCTCCAACCCTGTATCATACTCAAAGGTACCTCAGATTGAAAGAAGGAAAAGGAATAGATTTTGGTACTTTGTTTCTTAGTTCTTTTGTGTTGTGGTCAGAAGTATGGAAAACATTCTTACCAATGAAAAGAATGTTAAAGGAAAGTTCATCAGTAATTTTAAAACTACTCATGGTAAGACCATAACTACATAGAAAAAATGTTTGCTACACTTTTATTTTTAATGGTTCCTTGTCTGCGTGATGTGCACTGTCTATCCATTTTTAATGCCATTCAGAAACCTGGGAGTCCTTCTTTTCCTTTTTCTCTCCATCCTGTTTTCCTTCTTCTTCAATTGGTTTTACCCCCTAAATAACTTATCTCTCCTTCCTCATCTCTGTCAACTTTGAAAGATTATTTATTAAAAGAGTACAGTGTTTTTATAGGGCTGTACCCCATCGACTCTAGAAATGTGAGCACTCCCTAGTGTCTGTGCGTAGTTGTTGGGCCTGCGACCGGTCTCAGCTCGGCCAGTCATCTATATACTGACAGATTCCTCTCCATCTGAACACATTGCCCTGATAGCTGGTGCTACAGAAATGCTAAGAATCTTCACTTGCCCACTGGCCCAAGCAGTGTGGCCAAATTTGGAAGCGTCTGTGGGTGGTGATCCCTCCTCTCACACAAAACCCAGCTTTTCACACTTTCCTCCTTTCAGTAAGCAACCATCTCTTAGTGATGGGGAGGGCGCACAATGATATGGTTACTGAAACTGTGATTATAGTGATTACAAAGAAGGAGAAATGTTAGTAGCTCTATTGTTTATATTCAACTACTGTTCATGTGTCCTTACAACTCTTACTTACATGGAGCTACTCATTCTCTCTTTTCATTAGTTAAAACCAGTTTGGGGCATAAAGTGCCATGCATTTTGCCACTTACTTTTTTCTTTTTTGGTCTGTGTCTAACATTCACAGCTCCGAATGGGTGCTCACAGATTTTTACTTCCATAATTTCATTTACTTTAAAATTTATTTCAAAGCCCTTTGGATCCCCAAAAATAATTTCCAATGGCAAAACATAAAAGGGAGCCGGATGACTTGTAGTTTTTTTCAGCTTTGCCATTTATAGATCGTGCCATTAATAGAATCGAATTCATGTCTTTGGCCTTTTAAAAAATTACTGAATCTATGAAGTAAAGGATTTTGGACCATTGGATCTATATAATACCTTCTAGGTCTTCCAGAAATTCCCGGAAGTAGGATTATTTTTATTGGTGACTTCAGAGTAAGGGCTGCAGTTATGTGTAGTTCTCACTCAGTAATAAATATAATTTTGATTAAAACTTCAGGAAACTTAAGGACGTGATACAAGTTGAGTGGCGATCATGAGTCAAACTCTTACAGGTTGGGAGTCTGTTATACCCTCACTATAACAAATTCCACAAGGGCAGAAAACTTTTGTCTGCTTTGTTCACTGATATATCCCTAGTGCGTAGAATATTACCTGTTCTGTATTTGAGTTTGGTAAGTGACCATTCCCAAGCTTTATACTGTATAGCCTCCAGGCATGTCATCTCCTAGTGTTTACCGTGTTTGGAATCATTTCTGCAAGAGTCTGTTACTAGTCTAAGAAAGTGACTTTTATAAAATCGCGTTTTCTTTATGGAAAAAGGAATTTGGGGTTTTTTTTTCCCCACCCCCAATTAGGAACATTTTTAGGTGTTTTGCCTAGTATGAATTATTTAATGCTTAGTAAGGGCAGTTTAAGGATTCTATGGATTTATTAATTTCTAGTATGAATTTTCTGGTATTTAGTTGAAGCTCTGCTCTTGTTAGGGTTTTGTTTTTGTTTTTGTTTTGTTTACATTTCTTATACATATAGATTTCCCTGGTGTGATCCTCTCTTGATCTTGAAGGTTTGTTTTCTTTTAGAACCCTCTTACCGTTTATAGGACTTCCCTCCGGTGTGAGTTCTTTAATGTTGAGGAAGCAATGACTGTTCTGAAGGATTCCCATGTTTATTACATTCATGGGGGTTTGGTTTTTGTCTAATATGAATTCTCTCATGTTCTATAAAGCTTATATTTTTTCTGAAGGCATTTCCATGTTTCATTACATCAATGGGATTTCTCTTCAGAATGAGTATTATACTCAACACAGGATAAGTTAGGACAGAAAGTTTGTTTGCAATCAGATTTTCTTTCTAGTTGCAATGCTCTGGTACTTTCAATAACTCTTAAAAGGGTGAACTGTGCTTGAAATCTGTACTGTAGTCATTACATTGGATGATGTTTGCCTCTTACGAGGTTCTTAAGTGTTCACAAAGCGACCGGCTCTCACAGAAAGTCCTCTGACGTGTATTACCTTCAAAGAAGAAAGTTTGACACTTTATTATAATTTCCAGTAAGTCGGTACAGTAAGCCATTAGATTGTATCAATAAACAGACATTAAATACAGAGGATAGATAAGGCCCTCCTGTATTCCTGTATAACTGGGGTACCCTAGAGACTAAGGAAGAATGCTAGTTAAGTGAGGGAAAGTACATAATAGGTGATTCTGAATCTTACTAAAACATTTCTGAAAAACTTACAATTGAGATATTTTTGACAGTATGTAAAAGAACTTTCTGTATGCTAGCTTTCTTGTGATGCAGAGACTATGATCTTGGCAACATACGAAGTTCCAACATCAGGAATACCATAATTCTGTCTTTGTTTTAATGAAGACTATCATTTGCATTAGAGTTAAAATGTAAACCATTCATGAATATAGTGAGAGCTTTGAAGAAAGCAAAGAAGACCTGAAAGATTTGAAATTTTCTGTTAGAAGCAAGGTGGGCTGTTTTGTAAGTTCTATGATTGCTCCTCATCACCATGAACTTGCTTACTACGTAGCAAGGTCAGGCTTAGAATAGAACGAGGGGAGTGAAGAGGAACATGACTGACGGGGAGAGGAGGTGTGCCACAGCATCGGTGGTAGCAGAAGGTAGCACCTGCCTTTATCTCGGCTGTCGTTACAGGGGCAGCATTAGTTAATTAATTAGTTAATTAACTAATGTGTGGGGAGGAAGGTGGAGGGGGAACAGAGAATGTGAGTACGTTAGGAAAGAGAATTGATCTTTTGACCTAACATATCATATTGCAGTTTTATAGTTACAAAACTTTATTCTGTTGATTAAAAATACAGTTGTAGCAAGCACATCGTCTGTGGCTGAGACTTCTTTCTAAATAGCCATATAGGACGAATGCCAACGGATATATTATATCCCTTTAAAAAAGCTTTGCATTTTTGAGCATAAGAGTGCCTTAGCAATAATTATCTTCTCTCATGTGTCAACTATACTTGAGTGAAAAAACAAACTGTCTTCTTCCTGTGAGGACCCCCCACCCCCGCAGTCTTGTGTACATTCCATCGCCTTTTCTTTTCTTCTCTCATTCTCTGTCTACATGCTGGTCTATATTGGCCTTTTCTCTTCTTCTATCTTTAGGTATCCCTACAACATCACCCTTAGAGCAGTCCTTTTAAGAGTGTTGGAACCTACAAGATGAAATTTAGATCAAGAATTTGACTTTACAGAACAAACCTACAAGAGGCATAAGAGAAGCTGTGGCTCCTGTGAAATTCAGTAATTCTTTCATAGGGTAGGTGGTCCTCAGTTGCGGTGTCTGCTTCCCATGTGCTTCCGAAAGAAACTCAGTGGAAAATCGGGCTCGACAGTTTCAGGGCTCAAAATGCACCCGTGAATATTCTTGCAAATACACTTTCAATGCCCAGTTAAAAACTGCCTTTGTGTGTGAGTTACTGTTAGATTGCTCTTTACTGCCTGATTTTAAAATTCTAAGTTAAATCCATTTGAACGGATTTTAAGAGGTATCAAGGCTGCTCTATTTCATTGAACCTTTGCTGAAATAGAGGCTGACTTACATGGTGTACGCAACTCAAATCAGTCCTATTCTTAAATCAGACCTTTAAAAAAATCCTTTGAGTCACTAAGCTTTCTTTTTGGTATTCATGGGAGATGTTTTAGTATAGGATAACCCTTGACTAGGCTGCTCAGCTGTCAAATGCAAGATACCATGGGTGGGAGGATTTATTTCTTAGAATGTTCCCTAGTGTCTCTTGGAGGAAGATCCAGAGTCCGAGGCAAAGGGAAGAGCAGTTTTTTTCTCAGAGAAGTTCAGTGGCTGTTGAGAGTTAGAGTTGGGGCAGGGCAAAATTCCTCTAAGGCTAGCTAATACAAATGCATGTCAAGGTTTAAGAAGAAATTAGTGAGTTCTTTCTTGGAGTCCCAGTGCAATTTCAGCTCCATAATTCATTAAATGGATTTTTGTTGTTATTGTTGTTGTTTAACTTTTTATTTTGAAGTAACAGATTTACTGGAACTTGGCAAAAAATAGTACAGGGATAATTAGGGATTCATATGAAATTGCAACAATACCGCAGAGAGGTCCCATTTATCTTTCACCCAGTTTTCCCTAGAAGCTACATCTCCTATAAGCATGGTACGGTATCAAAACCAGGGAATGGACTGCTATAACATTTATTTATTTATTTATAACATCTTATGTGTTGTTTTGTCTAACCATCATCTCAGTCAAGATACAAAACTATTACAATACCACAGAGATCTCTCTCCCTTGTACTACCCCTTTATAGTCAGCCAGCCCCACTCCTACCTACTTCCCACCGTCCTTAATTCCTCGAACCACTAATCTGTTCTCTGTCAGTTACAGTTTATTATATTAGATGTGCTAGTAATATAGAATTGTCTCAAAGGGGAAATGGTAGCTACTATCTTAAGAGGTTTAAAAAACCTGCTTGTTTCTTCACATTAAAAAAAAAAATTTTTTTTCACGTTTATTCATTTTGAGACACAGAGCGCGAGCAGGGGAGGGGCAGAGAGAGAGGAAGACAAAGAATCTGAAGCAGGCTCCAGGCTCCGGGCTGTCAGCACAGAGCCCCATGCAGGGCTCAAACTCAGAGTGGCAAGATCATGACCTGAGCCAAGGTCGGACGCTTAACTGACTGAGGCGCCCCTCTTCACAGTTTTTAAGTACAAATTCCTTTAGAACAGAGGGCTCCAGTGGAATTTTAATCTATGTACTCCCAAGTGATGTGACTATAGATTGATTCATCCCCACCTCCTTTCTGTTGGCTTCCAAGGGTTCTGTTAAGGGACAAAGCATTTTTCCATTAAGTTAATGATGTTGAAATGTTCTAAGAATTGGATGAATTTTTCAAAACCTCTTATTTTTTATTTGAAGAGTCAGAAAAGCAGTCAAAAGGTTTTCGTGTAAAAAAATAAAGCCATAATTCACTGACACTTTTACTGGGTTCCTTGTTTATCATAATAATTTATAATGGTGAAGATAGGTTCAAGTGAGTATGTATAAAGCACTTATAATAGTGCCTAGCACATGGTAATCTCTGTTAGTGTTAATTCTTTCACTGCTGCTGTTAAGACACCTGTTCTCTGGATGAGAAGGTTTTAAGCATAAAACCAGAAGATTAAATCACACAGAAGAGGACAATAAAAGTACTGGCTACTTTAAACAAACAAAAAACTAGGCCCCCTTTTGCACATAAACAAGATTGGGAAGGTGTTTTCATAGGTTTTCTCTCAGTGGTGGGTTTATAAGTGATTCACAGCCTCCACCCTCCCTTTTCTCTCCTTTTTAAAACAAATCTTGTTCATTCAATTTTTTTAAAAAAATGTTTATTTACTTATTTTGAGAGAGAGAGGGAGAAAGAGAATCCCAAGCTCCACACTGTCAGCACAGAGCCCACCATGGGATTTGATCTTACAGACTTTGAGATCATGACCTGAGCCGAAATCAAGACTCAGACACTTAACTGACTGAGCCACCCACGCGCCCCCCTTTTCACTTCTTTTAACAAAGGCACTTCTTCCTTACAGTTGGGGAAATTAAAGTAGTGATATACAAAAAGAGGATAAATATACCCAGATTTGGTGAGACTGTTGGGAAAGTGACTCAGTAGTGGTGGTATAAATGACTCGGTATTTCAGGAGGGCAGCTTGACAGGGATCAAAGCCTTGAAAGGGTTCAGACTCTTTGACCTAGTGATTTTACTTCTAGGACTATATTTTTAGGAAATGATCAGAAATGTCAGAGAAGGTGCAAGGATATTCATTATTTATGGTACAGCCTTACTTATAACAGGAAAATGACATTTACATTTTGTGTAAAGCTGCATAACTGAGTTTGAACTCTATCGAATGGCTATGTTGACATCAATTTGACACAGACACTGTATATTAATAGCATTAATATGTATTTGGAAGTTATATTAATTGGTTTAAAATGAGCTCGGTATTTGTAGATCTAATCCAAGGAATTTTGTCCTAAAATATGCTATCTTTATGTAGTTACATTAATATGGTTATATTAATATTTTTAGAAAAAATATTTTCTAGAAGTTTGATGTTTTTAATATAGCTGTCATGTCATTTTCATGTTCGTGTAGTATCTGTCACTAAATATTTTCTGTCCGTACAAGGAGGTAATGTGAAATGAGCCTGTATCTAGGCTAACAAGCAGTTGTCTTTTTACTGTAGAGTTGTTTCTGTTCCATATTTTCCTTTAGTAATTTCAAATCTGAAGGTTGTGATCTAGCTTTAGATTTTAAAAAAGTAATTGATATCTTCAGAGCATTTACTGCTTGTCCGCTGTGTTAAAACAATGATTGCCGTTTCTTCCTTTAGTATTCTTCATCTCCATTACTCAAGCCGAAAACTTGGGAGTCTTGGTACCTCTGGACACCTCATTCTTGGCTTACATTGTGTGGATCCAATTTTTGACCAAATCCTGCCTGCCTCCAAGATATCTTGAATCTACCACTTTTTCCAATATAAGGAAACAAACATCACCTTAATTTTTGTGTTTTAGTTAGATTTTGTAGTATCACCATAACTGTTTCCTCAGTCCCCTTCTCAGTCCATTTCTTTCTGTTTCTGTTTTAAAATTTTATGGAAGACAGGCATACATCACATTTAAGAAGTCCCGTATTTCCACCGGCCTCCATCCTTGAGCCCCATGCTCATCCAGTGCCTTAACTATTCCTTCTTGCAGGAATTTATGTCCAGTTTTCAAATAATATGTCTAAATGTCTATTGTTTATGGTTTTAAAAATTTTTTAAGTTTATTTATTTTGAGAGAGATAGCACGAGTGGGGCAGAGTGGGGCAGAGTGAGGCAGAGTGAGAGAAGAGAGAGAATCCCAAGCAGGCTCTGAGCTGCCAGTGCAGAGCCTGATGCAGGGCTTGAAACCACAAAGCCGCGAGGCCATGACCTGAGCTGAAAGCAAGAGTCGGACACTTAACTGACTGAGCCACCCAGCCGCCCCTGATTTTTAAAATTTTAGATATGATATATTGACTCTGTACTATAGAAAATGATTTCACACTTTTATATTGTTTCCCTTGACCTTTATACAGTTCTGTTCCTCCTCTTTTTCGCATATAGTTATGTCACAGTTTCGACATGAATAAGTAATCATGGCTCAACTATTCTTTACAGTGGAGCCATGATTACTTAAATTTTGTGTTCCTTGAGCTAACAACTTACTTAAGCTTTCTCTATACTTGTCACTAATTCTTCTGCCAGAAGTGAATATAGTGAATGTGTCTTCTCAGTGTGTTCAAACACTTAGGTATTGTTTCATTTTTGAGAGGTATCTCTCTTGGAATCTCTTACCTCTTGCTTAGTTACTATCTGGACTGTTGTTCTTAAGCTCTGCTCACAGTTATGTCCCAGGATCTCCCTTTATTGATAATCTGGGTTTTGCAATATTTTCTTTCTGTATTGGTTGCTCAGTTTCTTGGATCCCATGTCTTTTTTTTTTTTTCTTAATTTGCTCGTTTGTTTTGAGGAACCACATTTTCCTAGCTGAGAATAGGTCCCTAGAAAACAAATTCTCTGACACTTGCATGTCTGAAAATGTCTGTAGTATACTTTCATACTTAATTCATTTTTTTGTTGGACAGAATTCTAGGATTTTGAAGACTTTGTTTTCAGTTGTCTTTATCTTTCAGTGTTGCTGTTGAGGTATCTGATACTTTGATCTGCGTGTGATCTAGTTTTATTTTGTTTTGTTTTTGAATCTTACAGATTTAATCTCTTAGTCTCCAGTGTGCTACAGTTTTTTTGAGGCTAGGCCTTGTTTTGAGGGTTTTAAAAATTTAATCCACTGTAAAGAACACTAGACAGATCTTGTTCTTAAACTTCTTAGGGGAAGGGCATTAAAAAATTTAGCGGGGCCGGGGGGGACACCTGGGTGGTTCAGTCAGTTAAGCATCTAACTCTTGATTTCAGCTCAGATCATGATCCCAGGATCGCATGATGGAGCACCATGTTGGGCTCCATGTGGAGCAGGGAGCCTGCTTAAGATTCTGTCTCCCTCTCTCCCCTGCTTGCATGCCCATGCACACAGACACTCTCTCTCTCTAAAATAAAACTAAAAAAAAATTTTTTGGGGGGGTAAGATATTTTTCTCTATTTTCTCTGTTCTCTCTTAAAATTCCTGTTATTGGGACACCTGGGTGGCTCAGTTGGTTAAGGTCTGACTTCAGCTCAGGTCATGATCTCGCAGTTTGTGGGTTCAAGCCCCATGTGGGCTCTATGCGGACAGCTCAGAGACTGGAGCCTGCTTCAGATTCTGTGTCTCCCTCTCTCTCTGCCCCTCCCCCACTCACACTCTGTCTCTCTCTCAAAAATAAATAAACATTAAAAAAATTATAAAACTCCTGTTATTATTCAGACATTGACTTTTACGGACTCTCTAACAGAATATTTGGATCCTGTTTTGAGCTTATTTTTTAAAAGATTCTATCACCTTTATCTCACAACTCTTACAGTGATTTTTAAAATCTCCCTTAGTGTGTTTTTCATTTCCAAAGGCTGTGTTTTGTTCTCTGAATAGAACGTATCCTGTTTTTGCCTAATGGGAGCAATACCTATTCTTATCTGAGAGTAGTAAATATATGGTTCTGTCTTTCTCTTCTCTCAGTTTTTTTGGTTCCCTTCCCTAACTCAGCTTCCTCAGAGTCTTTTTTTTTTTTTTCCCCCTATAGATTCTATCTCTTTTTGGTGGTGGTTATTGGTATTATAGCAGGATATTTAACCTGTTTTGAATCTTGGACTCCCTTGGCCCCTGAATGAAGCCTATGAATCTGAACCCTTCTTTAAAATCAAAGGAAGTCAATTCTATTAAAATACACTTCCCAAAGTATTTTGTAAAACTGTCACATAGCAATATATATGTGCTTTTATGTTAACATTAAGTAAGATCCAGAGATGATGAGCTCATAATATCAAACTAGTGATGCATATCAATGATAGTTTTGAGCTATCTGCACTAACTGTAATGTGATATGAAAATGAAAATATCTGTGATTTTTATCAATGGTAACGTCACATGCATTGCCAATTCTTCTGTAATCTGTATTCTACATTTAAGATAAAAAGGAATGTCATATCAGAAGTTAGTATAAAATAGAAATTTAAGTTTTTAAGTTTATTGAGCCCTTTGAATTCTATTGACAGACCCTGTGGGGTATCAAGAGCCCTTTTATTAGAGGTTTCATGACATATATGGGGTAGTTGGCTGTCAGCTCAAAGAAGAAGGTACTGGAAAGCTGATTGGAAGCTCTGAGTAACTGACTGGGAATGGGGCTTGACAACTAGTAGGGTTCACTGTACGTTGTAGGAAGCCTAGCTCTCATTATCTATAGGTCCTTCCTGTTGACACTCCAATATCTTCAGAAGGAGAATCCACCAATCTCCCTGTGGAGTGTAGGTCTAGTTACCTATGTTCTAATAGGGAATTTTGCCCTCTTATATTCTACGGGTAAAATTTGTTTTTATGATTTAACTGAATGGTTACAGTATTAGATATGTTCCTCTTGAATAAAATGGTTCTAGGAGGGGACACAACTGTCTTTAATGTTGTGAAACCCCTAATATAATAAGAAAACTGGGCTATTTCATGAACTTATTTTTAACCTATTTTTTCAGGAGCTTTCAAGTTGTGGATGGAATAAAAAAGAAAAATACAGTTCTGCACCAAATGCCGTTGCCTTCACAAGAAGATTTAATCATGTGAGTTGCCTATAAAATTTTGATACTTACTTTCTGAAATTCAGTTCCTCAATATATAATTTTTCATTAAGAAGTAGTTTAGCTTTTCACATGAATGCTGGCATATTTTCAGCCAATATCTCTTCAAATACTGTCCCCCTGCCTGATCTCTATTTTTTTTCTTCTGTAATTTCTGTTGGAAATTTCTTGGTACTTGACGTTCTTTTTTACCTGTTATCTTAACCTTTTGTATTTTATATCTGTTTCTTTGTGTTCCATTCTGCATTATTTCCTCAGTTCTGTATTTCAATTCACTAATTCTCTTCAGATGGGTCATTTCTATTTCAAGTCTGTGTACACTTTTACACTAGTGTGATTTTTTTTATATTTCTTAGATAATTTTCATCATTTTATTTTATAATTTCTGTTATCATCCAGAGTCCTTGGAGTACTAATTCTCTGTTATTTCTGCTAATCCTTATTCAGAATGGTTTGTATTTTTATGCATTTTCTAATTTTGGATTGAGCACTCATCATTTAAGCTTATATCTGTACTTTGTGGGAATTCTGCTGCCACCTAGAGTGAGGGTATATCTCTTCTGAAATGCTTTTTGTTTGCTTTTGCTGGTACCAAGGGCTATACTGACTTAGGGCAGTTTTTTATATGTTTTGGTTGGGAACATCCGTACATTGCCGTAGTGGAAATTTCAACTCCAAATCCAACTAAGGGATGTTTACAAATTCTTATAAAAGACTTATTTTTCAGGGCACGTGGGTAGCTCATCGGTCAAGCGTCTGACTCTTGATTTCGGATCAGGTCACAATCTCACAGTTCAGGAGATCGAGCCCCGTGTTGAGCTCTGCGCTGACTGTGTGGAGCCTGCTTGGGATTCTGTCACTCCCTCTCTCTCTCTCTGCTCCTCCCCCACTTGTGTGCACCCTCTCTCTTTCTTTCTCAAAATAAATAAACATTTTTTAAAAAGACTTATTTTTCTCCATCTACTCTGCCTTTCTCTGCCAAGAAGGGAATTGTTTTAGTCTACATTTTAGCCCTTTGAAGATCCCTTAGATAGACATAGAGGTGGTAGAGTAGAGATGGGGTCCTTGTATTTGAAGGAGTATTAAATCCCGAGCCCCTATGTCACTGAGAGAAAATCCTCCATGGGCAGCTATAGTGCCCTTTCTTGTAACTACTGCTTTGCCTTTATTTCCCTCTTTGTTTTGGCCTCTAGGGGAAGAAATCCTTCCTTTCAAGTTAGCCACACATTTTTTAAAAAAGTTTCTTGTCTTCAACCCAACATTTCTAGGAGTTTGTAGCAAATAGTTTCTCAGGGTATTTGGTTCACTGTATTCCCCAAAATGGAAGTAGATCAAAGTCTTTAAAAATTAGATTAAATCATTATTAGGGACACAGGGCAAGCGTGTCTTACACTGAATTTCATATTCAAGTTATATAGAAGTTGTTTTCAAAATTTTTCTGAGTTGGTCAGAATTTTTTTTACCACAGTAAAATTTTTTTTCTTTGCCATACAAAAACATTATTATAATATTCACAAATTTGACTTTACATTTTAAGCAATAATATTATTCTTAAGCTGAAAAGTTGTCAGAGTCAGATATGTCACATTGTACCAAAAGCTTTTATCCTTATTCCAGATCATAATAGATCCTGTAATCTCACTTAATGGCTCCATTACTCTATTAATTTCTCCTAGTGGGATCATAGGACATTTGAAATAGCAAATTTTGAAAGAAGTTAGAATCTTTTAGAGGGAACCTGTGTGCAATATTATTTTTAAAATGAGTTTTTTGTAGACAGCATATCGTTGGGTCTTCCTTTTTTTATTTTTTATTTTTTTTAGGAATTTTAACATATATGTAGATTTATATAAGTATAATCAAAATTCACTTTTATCACCCTAAAAATTTCTTTTGTGCTGTACCCTTGTAGTCACACCCACTCTCTATCCCTAACCCTTGGTGACCAATGAGCTCTTTTCCATCACTGTATTTGCCTTCTCCAGACATTAAAAAAATTTTTTTTTAATCTTTATTTTTGAGAGAGAGAGAGACAGAGTGCAAGCGGGGGAGGAAGAGAGAGAGAGAGGGAGAGAGAGAGAGGGAGACACAGATTCTGAAGCAGGCTCCAGGGTCCGAGCTGTCAGCAGAGTCCAACACGGGGCTTGAACTCACGAACCGTGAGATCATGACCCGTGCCGAAGTCGGACCCTTAACCGACTAAGCCAGCCAGGCGCCCCCAGACTTTTATATAAATAGAGTCATATAGTACGTAGCCTTTTGAAACTAGTCTCTTTCACTCTCTCAAAGCATAAAGTCTTTGAGATTTATTCTTGTTGCATGCATTAATAATTCCTTTTTATTGCTGTGTAGTATTCCATTTGACATCCATTTGAATTTGATAAGTGGTAGTTTTTCCTTTTTTAAAATTTTCCTTAAATATATATTAAAAGAATCAAATTATTTGATCAAATACATCATTAGTATCTTAGCAACAGAACTACATTATAATTGTTTTAAGAACTCATTTTTACTCCATTTTCTTCTCTATATTTTCTCAAAAATATCCCCAGTTGAACTTCACAACAATCACATGCACAACGACAATTTAATGTTAAGGAATCTAAGGTTTATTTTGTTTTGGTGGGGGTTTGTTTGTTTTTCAAATTTTTATTTAAATTCTAGTTAGTTAACATACCTTTCATTTTTGTAATTCAGTCTGAATCTCTGCTTTTCAGTTCAGACTTAGAAAGGGTACAAAGATAGTTCAGAGAGTTTCCATATTCTTATATTCCATATAAGATGTTACCTTCCCCCAGTGCTAACATCTTACAGAAGTATAGTTATCAGAGCCAGGAAATCAACATTGGTACAGTACTATTAACTAAGTTAAGGACATTATTCAGATGTCCCCAGTTTTCTCACTAATATCCTTTTTGTTATTGTTACAAGATACTTTGGGATCCCATGTTGCATCTAGTTGTCACTAATTATAGCAAAAGAGTTATCTTGGGGTCTGTTTTTGTCCTTTTAGTGCTTTACCTCTTAACTGTCACATTTTTCTGTTTCTTTGCATGTATGATAATTTTTAAAGTTTTATAGTTATCATTATGGATGATACATAATAGTGATTCTGGATTCCGTTGTCCTCTTTTTTTTTTAAGCTTTCATTTACATTCCAGTTAGTTAACATACAGCATAATATTAGTTTCAGATGTACAATTCAGTGATTCAACCCTTCCATACATCACCCGGTGCTCATCACAAGTGCCCTTCTGAATCCACGTCCCCTATTTAACCCATTCCCCCTCCACCTCCTCTCCAGTAACCACCAGTTCTCTATAGTTAAGAATCTGTTTCTTGGTTTGCCTCTGTCTCTCATTTTTCCCTTGGCTCCTTTACTTTGTTTCTTGAATTCCACATATGGTATTTATCTCTGACTAACTTATTTATGACTTTTCTTCAGTATTTTTTCTTTTTCCTTTTTTTTTTTTTTTTGCATTTTTAAATTTTTATTTAAATCCAAGTTAGTTAACGTATAGTGTAATAATGGTTTTGTTTTCCTCTTTTGAAGAGTGTTGATTTTTATTTTAGCAAGCAGTTAACTTCGCTGGACTCAAACTTCAAATTCTGTCTCTCCTTGGAGAACAGATAATTTCCTTTAGGTTTTGTTTTCAATTAGGCTTCTTAGAGTTTCCCTTGCACATGCACAGTTCCAAGGTCAGCCAGAGAGTTAGATGACATTTTTATATAGATTTGGGGGAATCTCCTTCTTATCTTTCTTTCCTTTCTAGAATTTATTCCCTCACTTTCTGGCCACCTGGCTTCTGACTTTTGAAACCATTAAGACTATGGCCTTCTGCTTGAATTTTAGTTGCCCACATTGTGGTAACTAGAAAGCATCCTCAGTGAACCCAGTGCAAATCTCATCCAACGCATCTTCTTTCAAGGATCAGTTCTCCAGTTTCTGCCTTCTTTTCGTCCCTCTCTTGTGGTTTTAAATAGTTGTTTTTATAATTTGGAATTATAATCAGATGAGCATTCCCAAAGATACCAGCTACTCCACATTACCAGAAATGGAACTCTCTCCCATCCCATTAAAAATTATGCTTTCTGGGGCGCCTGGGTGGCTCAGTCAGTTAAGCGTCCGACTTCGGCTCACAGTTCATGAGTTCAAGCCCCACATCGGGCTCTATGCTGACAGCTTAGAGCCTGGAGCCTGCTTTGAATTCTGTGTCTTCCTCTCTCTCTGCTCCTCCCCCGCTCATGCTCTGTCTCACTCTCTCTCTCTCCCCTTCAAAAATAAATAAAAACATTAAAAAAATTTTTTTAATTATGCTTTCTATTGATTATCAAAATAATACTATGTATTGCAGGGAAATTGAAAAAACGTAGAAATGTATAAAAAGCTGAGGGGAAAACAAATACGTGGACATGACTGTTGTTAACATTTCAGCATATATCCTTTTCTTCATTCTTTATTTTTTCTTAATTTAATAGAAATCATGTTGTGCATGTGATTTATAGCCTTATTGTCATGGCATACCATTAAATGTTCCTATATCATTATATGTTGAAAACATTTTTAGTATCTCTATGATCTCCTGTGATTGAACTATGTCATAATTTTAATCATCATTCTATATTGGATATTCCTCTGACAACTTGGGGGCTTGCCTTCTGGCCAGTGGAGTTTCTTGTTTTTGTTTTCTTTTTTATTGGGGAAGGGTTGTTTAAATTTGTTTTAGACATTATCTTTAGATAATTGGAAATACGACTGATAATTAGAAGTTAATGCTTTTAAGAATGATCATGAGGGGCGCCTGGGTGGCTCAGTCCGTTAAGCGGCTGACTTCGGCTCAGGTCATGATCTCGCGGTCCGTGGGTTCGAGCCCCGCGTCGGGCTCTGTGCTGACAGCACAGAGCCTGGAGCCTGTTTCAGATTCTGTGTCTCCCTCTCTCTGACCCTCCCTTGTTCATGCTCTGTCTCTCCCTGTCTCAAAAATAAATAAAACGTTAAAAAAAAAAATTAAAAAAAAAAAAAAAAGAATGATCATGATAATGGGTTATGTTTGTTAAAAAAGACTCTACTTTCTGAAAGTAAAATTTATAGATGTAGTTATATATTATCTATGATTTTCTTCACAGTATTCCTGGGGCATTTGAGGGGAAGGGAGGGGTAGAGGTGAAAAAGTTTGGCCATAACTTGATAATTGTTGAAACTGGTTGATATACATCAGGGACTTCATTATTATCTTCTGTTTAGTTCAGTATACATTTGAAGTGTTCCATGTAAACAGTTGAGAAAACTATCTTGAAGCTTAACATATTTTTGGCTGCAAATATAAGGTTTTTATAACACTTCTATATGATTATAAAACTGAATAAAGCAACTACAGTTAAAAATATCCTGTGAATAAATGTTTTCTAGGATTTACTTTTTTATGAAATATTTGGTACATTTCAAAGAATGTGTTAAATATTTGTTTGAGTCATGTGAAACTGCTGATGTTCAACCATTGTTAGCCTACAGAAATGGCAAGTTCATGTGATGAATGTGTATTAAAAAGCATTCTAATAAATGATTTTGAATTGACCACCTAAGCTAGGAGCTAGAATATTACCCAAACTCTTTAAACATTTTACATATTCTTCCCTGTACCCTCTCTCAAGGATAACCATTATCTGAAAATTTGGGTTTTGGTTTTTTGGGCAGGTTTTTAAAAGTTTTTTAAACTCTTCTTGTAATTCTTTTATAGATTCATCGGAAATGTTTGTATCCTGAAGCAGCATGTTGTATAATCTTGTTTTTCATCCTCATAAAATGTATCATCAGACTATATATATTTTTTTTTATGGTTGGCTTTTTTTCACTTTGTGTTTCTCTGATGCCATGGTGATGTATTTGGCTCTAATTCATTGATTTTTCACTGTTTTCTAGCATTTCATTGTATGAATATATCAAAATGAATTTATCATTCTTTTGAGGATGACCATGAGATATGTTTCCTAATTTTTTGCTATTATGAAGAATGATGCTAGGAATATTCTGAGTCTTGGTACTTATGTATACTAGTTTCTCTAGGCAGTGGCTTTCAAACTTTTTTGATGGTGACCCACGATAAGATAAAATATTTTACACTGTGATTCAGTGTAGACACACAGCTGAAACAGAAGTATTCTGAAATAATATTTATTTGTATTAGATGATATGTTCTTTGATCTTTTCTGCTTACTAAAGTAGTAACATTGCTACTTAGACTTACTAAATTGATACATTAAAGTGGGTAAAAAAAAAACCCACTGTAATTGGTTAGAAAAATGTGTGTTTAGATATAAAATTTTTGTCAGAGAGAATGTATGCATGTTTAACTATAAAAGATGGTGTCTTTTTTTTTTTTAATGATTGTACTGATTTTGCATTCCCACCAGCAGAGTACAAGAACTTTCGTTACTCTCATCTTTGTCAACAGTTGGTATCATCAGACTTTGCAACCTAATTGATATGAAATGATTCGGGTTTCATTTTTATTCAGTAAATGTTTATTAAGCTTCACTGTGTCCTGGGCACTGTTCTCAGTGTTTGGAATATATTAGTGAACAGGAAAAACAAAGATCATTATCTCCACGGACCTTTTCATTCTAGCTCTTACTAATTTTAACTTCACTTTTCTTTTGTTTTTTCATTTTCACAAGTTCTGTCATTTTCTTTTTTCTTTTTTTTTTTTTTAATTTTTTTTTTTTTAACGTTCATTTATTTTTGAGACACAGCATGAACGGGGGAGGGTCAGAGAGAGGGAGACACAGAATCTGAAGCAGGCTCCAGGCTCTGAGCTGTCAGCACAGAGCCCACGTGGGGCTTGAACTCACAGACCACGAGATCATGACCTGAGCCGAAGTCGGCCGCTTAACCGACTGAGCCACCCAGGCACCCCACAAGTTCTGTCATTTTAAAATCTCCCTGGTCATTTTTATTATTCTTGTATTTCTTACTCATTTATTTTCTTACTCATAACTTACTGTAAATTAAAATGTGGATACAAAAAACCCACAAAACAAATACATGGTTCAATAAACTATTGTCAAATATCCTTGTAACATCACCCAGACCAAAAATAAAACTTGAACTTTAGAAACTCCTACATGTACCTCAGCCCAGTCACACCCTTTCTTCCTCCAGGAATAATCACTGTCCTTTTATCATACTCACTTTCTTGTGTGTCTTTTTATAGTTTTATCACCTAAATGTGTCCCCAGACACAACTATTTACCCTTGCCAATTTTTAAAATTTGTTAAATTTTAAGACTTTTTAATTGGCATTTTCTCCTTTTCTTTTCCTTATCATTTACCTGTGGAGGCACCTAGGCATTTTGACCTAATTTTGAGTCTCCCACAATCTAGATTGCATCTAATACAGTGTAATATATTATGTTTTCTGGGTGTTAGTGCTGGTTCCAAGGATTCAGTTGGGTTCAGTGCCTTTGGCAAGAATATGTGTTGTGTTTGTTGTTTTTCTTCTTTTTCATCAGGAGGCACATAATATCTGGTTGTCTTTTTCAGGATTTTAGCAGCTGTGTCTAGATCCATTAATTAACTGAAGTTGTTAAAAGGCTGGGACGCCTGTATGGCTCAGTTGGTTAAGCATCCGACTTAGGCTCAGGTCATATTTCACAGTTTTTGCCTTGCATTGGGCTCCTTGCTGACAGCTCAGAGCCTGGGGCCTGCTTTGGATTTTCTGTCTCCCTCTCTCCCTGCCCACCTCCCTCAAAAATAAATAAACATTAAAAAAATGTTAACGTTAATTCACATTTCATTCTTTTTCATTTATTAGTTGGAATGCTTTTATAAAGAGACATTTTCCCTCATCTGGTATTTGCTTACCCAGAGATCCATTTCCTATAAGCAAGGAAGGATAAATGTTCAATTCTTTCCCATTATTTAGTTGTTTTGAAGATAATGAATTGGTGTTCTGACTTCCTCTAACAGTGACCAAGTAGTTTTTTTAAGTACCATTGTGAACTTACAAATTAAAACATCATATATGATGTGTTTCAACCCATTGCAGTTATTACCTTTTTAAAAAAGTATATTGTTAAGTTTGTTTATTTTGAGAGAGACAGAGAGAGTGAGAGCAGGGGGAGGGGCAGAAAGAGAGGGAGAATCCCAAGCAGGCTCCACAGTCAGCACAGAGCCAGACGCAGGGCTCCAACTCACAAAACCATGAGATCATGACCTAAACTGAAATGAAGAGTCTTATGCTTAACCAGCTGAGCCACTTTCATGTCCTTTGTCATGATTCTAACAGTCTTTAATAGTTTCCTTGCCATCTGGTATGCAAAGATATTTCAGGTTCATTTTGTCCATTACCTGCTCCCATCCCCTCCCTGTATCTGGAATCAACGTTCTTTAGTAAGTCCTGGTTTCTTACAGGGGGAAATGGACTTGAATGCTAGAAATGCTCATTGCTATTTTCTATGCCTTTTTCAGCAGAGGTAGCTAAGATTTCTATATGTCGTCCACACACACATAGACAAACAACTATTTAAAGATAAAATATCTCGTGAGTTTGTATAGATACTTGTAATTCAAATTCAGGACCGACTATAGAGTTTTTTTTCCAACTCTTCTGTATTGCGTCCACATGTTCTTTCTTCTACTCACAGAGTCCTGATTATCAAGGCATGTTGATTGCCTAGAGCTTGTTATCCATTACAGTACTCAGGAAGGGCTCGTGAGAATAGTAATTCCTGAATTCTTGCATGCTGGCAAATGTGCCTGTCCTCTGTGTACAATTTTCTTTCCTTGATGATTTTTGATATATTACTCCATTTTTTTTTTTTTCTGACAAGTGTTACTGTTGATAAGTCCGGTGATAATTACATTTTCTTTTCCTTAAAAATCACTTTATCTTTTTGTCTCAATGGCCAAAAGATTTTTTCCCAGTAATTTTATTGAACTGTATCTTTGTGTGGGTCATTCTGGATCAGTATTCTGGGGTATGGTTGGCTTTATCTGGGATTGTCAAATGGGGAGCACCTGCACTTAGCCTGTCCAGCATGGACAGAAGTTGGACTTCTTACACAGTAGCTCAGGAACCTCAGAGAGAATGTTCCTCCAGTCAAGGCAGAGGCTTTCTTTTATGACCATCTTCTGGAAGTTAGCATCAATTTTGTTAATCTTCTGTTCATTAAAGCAGTCACAAGCCTGTCCAGATGACATGACAGGTGACATAGACCCCAACTTTCAATGACAGAATGACAGAGACCTTTTGGCCATGTTTCAAAATCATGATGGCATTTTGTCTTAAAATTTGCCTAGCATTGGGGCGCCTGGGTGGCTCAGTCAGTTGGGCGTCCGACTTTGGCTCAGGTCATGATCTCGTGGTCCGTGAGTTAGAGCCCCGCATTGGGCTCTGGGCTGACACCTCAGAGCCTGGAGCCTGTTTCGGATTCTGTGTCTCCCTCTGTCTCTGACCCTCCCCTGCTCATGCTTTGTCTCTCTCTGTCTCAAAAATAAATAAATGTTAAAAAAAAAAGTGAAAAATTTGCCTAGCATTAAATTTAATAAAGTCAGTAATCATGCAGTTTAGTTTAAATTCACAGGTGATATTTGCCAAGGTTGTTGACAAAATAAAGCATAACTTTTGATATATTTTAGAAGTGTACTTTATCAGAATGGGGGATAATTATTGTCATTAGTAGCCCAGATATAGTAACAAATATGAATATGGCTTTATAAAATATATACATTTTATATTTACATATACATTTGTAAAATATATACAAAATATGTGCATTTTGGCAGTTTATAGATGAAAGTTGCAAGTAAAATCTGAAATGTTTCTCACTAAAACAGGGATAAGAAATGTGAGGCAGTGGCACTATGTTTTGCACTATCATTTCTTGCTAATACACCTTGTATTTAGATTTGTGTAAGTTCAAGCCAACTGAGAGTGCCTTGATTTTATTTTCATAGTAAATGAATTAAAAATGTTATATTTATGAGAAGCAAACTATTTTCATCAGAGTACATAGAGCATTTTAGTAATTTAGATTTAGCCTGCCTTCTGATAAATGATTTTTAAAAGAAATTGTAAAGGTGGTTTATTGAATTAGAAAGCATTACATGATTTTAAAAATATAATCTTAGTTTAATTTTAGAATGACTTTTCTTTATGGTATTATTTCATAATGTAAATAAATGGCAATGTGGGTGGGATTACACAGCCACAGAAAAACTTGCCCTAAGTAGCATAGTTTATAATGTCTGATCTTAGAGCTTATCTAATTCTGCCATGATGTTTCAGAATAAAATTACATGTATTTGTATAGTGTTCTTGTTGTAATAATGCAATAAAACCAGTTTTATTAACTCCTTCAAAATTTATTTTGCTTTTACAAATCAAAACTCGTAGTCATGTTTGTGTGTGTGTGTGTGTGTGTGTGTGTGTGTGTGTGTATAAGCATACACATATACACATGTATATCTCTATGCACATACATATCATGTATATATGAAATGTATGCAACATTTGAAGACTGGTTATATCCTGGCGGGGAGCCGGAAGGAGAAAAGAAAGTATTGTTTTTTAACCAGCTATAGGTCATTCACCAAGTAGCTCTTGTCATTAATTTGATCCTTGTGAGTGAAGAATCTTGCCATTCAACTCCTTTTAATTTTTATTTGCAGGTAAGCTTTTGGGTTGTTAGAGAAATTCTTCATGCTCAGACATTAAAAATTAGAGCAGAAGTTTTGAGCCACTATATTAAAACTGCTAAGGTAAGAAAGACTTGTATTTTTATTTTTGAGTCCAGCCATTCAGCATTGTGAGTGACTATTTGCCTGTGATACTTTATTTACTATTTATTGACCCTGGAAAATAAGGCCTGTTGATTAATATGTTGACTCTTTCGATTGGATGCCTGTTTTCTTTGCCTTTTCTTTATTCTTCCTGTCTTCCTCCATTTAGCTCTCCCCTCCCTGTCTTAGAGTAGCTGGAATATATTACTAATTTGACTGGATAAGTAGGCAGAGATCAGATTATGGTGAAGTATAGTATTTACAAAATACTGGACTCTCCTGCAGGTAATTGAGAAAGACTTATAGGATTAAGTAGGAAAATGTATATTGATTATTTGTTTTTGAAATCTATCACTGCCAACCCTGTGGAGAATAAGACTTTATTTTTAAAGGAATAGTATAAAGAGGATGTTAACCAAATATGTTAATTGAGTAGTTATTGTGGGGCATAGATAATGAATGCAGCAAGAGAAAAGGAACATGGATTTCAAGGATGGTCAGAATTCAGAGAGGAGGGTGAACAGGGCATTCCACAAGAGGATACCAATATTTCCTTAAAACTGACAACTCTAAATTTATGGTAAGTTCACTAAAAGGTGGTATAATTGTAGCCACATCTTCACCATTCTTAGAATAAATTCATAACTTACCTCATGTCGGAATGAAGGTGGACTAAAATGAGAATGCCATGTTTACAATTTTAAGTTATCGTAATTGTTTTAAAATTGTAACTGCTATAGGTCGGAACGCCTCCGTAATTTCCTTGCGCACCTGGAAGCAGTTGTATTCTAACGTTCTGTGGCACTAGGTGGCAGAGCTAGCTTTCAAAATGTGATCTTCTGTGGCAGTGTCATAAAATTTCTGAAAACATTCTCTGTGATATGTTTGATAAATATTGGGTTTTAGCTAGCAGAAATTCATGTCTTTTCTCCATACATTCTGAATTTGTTTTTTTCTTTTCTGGTATTTTTGTTAGTTTTTTTATGGGCTTTGCATGTTCCACTCAAAACCACCAAATTCTGCCTATCAAGCTCGTTGTTACCTTCCTCATCGAGTGATCATGTAATTCCAGTTCAGACTCTTAGACTTTTAAGTTATTTTTGACAGTAGTTTCTTTCATTCCAAGCTGTAAATTCATAATTTTTTTTTTGGCTCACACTGTCTTTTAAATCCCTCTATTCTGACTCTGCCTTCTGTATTCCGTCTGTTACAAAACTTGCAGGTCTTTTACTTGTTTAGTAGACTGTATCCGTTAGGGTTCTCTGGAGAGACAGAATAAATATACATGCACGTAAAATGTATAAAGAAGATTAAGCAATTGGCTCCGATGGTTGGGGGAAGGGGCTGGCAAGTGTGAAATTGATTGTAGGGCAGGTGGACAGCTTAGAAACCTCAGGCAGGAATTGAAGCTGCAGTCTTGAAGCAGAATTTCTTCTCTGGGAAACCTTCAGTTTTTATACTCTTACGGCATTTCAGCTGATTAGATGCAGCCTACCACATTATCAAATGTAGTCTCTTTTATTTACGCTTGATCTTAGCCAAAAGGCCGACTGACTATGGATGTTAACTGTATCTACACAACTGCTCCACAGCGAAACCGAGGTTATTGTCTGGTTAAATAACTGGGTACTGCAGTCTAATCAAGTTTGACATATAAAACTAATCATCCTATAGACACACAAAAAAACTGTAAAATATATTTTAAGTATCAAAAGAATGATAAAGTGGACGCCCATGTCCCCACTGCCCACCGAACTCTGATAGGCCTCCGCATACGCAGTCCCCTGCCCTCCTGCTACCAAAGGAACCATTGCCCTGAACTTTACGTTAGCTTTTCTTCTCTAGTTTTGTACATGTGTGTGTTCCTGAGTAATAGATTGTTGTTTATATTTTTGAATTTTGTTTAAATTATTCCATAACTACTTTTATACTCTTATAACTTGGTGTTTTTACTCAGCACTGTTGCCCAACGGCTTTGGGTGTGCCTCTGTTGTAGAGTGTTCTGCTGCTTGCATTTACCACCAGTTCTTCAGTATACTCTGGCTTGGGTAGTTACCACATTTTTGTTGCTGTACACGAGGCTGCTAGAAAGCTGTCTTGTGGGATTCTCTTTGTGCTCATGTGAGGGGTTAAGCCCTAGAAGTATAGAGAGAAAAGATAAATTACCTTTAAAGAAATGACGGAACAATAGCTTTCATTGAACGTGATGAGAATGAACATTTTTTCAGTGTTGGCCATTTAGGTTTTCTCTCCTGAAATAGCTCTTCAAGATCTTTGAACAGTTGTCTCTTATGGTGTTGATCTTTCATTGATTTTTGTAAGAGTTTTTTATTTAATTTTAGATACTGCTTCTCCAATATATGTTTTTATATCTATCTTTATATTTGTGACTTCTCTTATTACTCTTTTCATGTTATCTTTTCATATAGATGTTCTTAACTTTAGTAGTCAAACTTAGTGATCTTTAATTTTTATTATATCGTTTAAGAGTATCTTATTTAAGGGGTGTCTGAGTGGCTCAGTTGGTTAAGCATCCGACTTTTGATTTTGGCTCAGGTCATGATCTCCCAGCTTGTGAGGCCAAGCCCTGCATTGCGCTCTGCACTGACAGCTCGGAGCCTGCTTGGGATTTTCTCTCCCCCTGTCTCTTTGCACCTCCCCAACACGTACGCATACTCTCTCAAAAGAAAGAAATCATCTTAAAAAAAAAAAAAAAAAGAGTATCTCATTTAAGAAAATTTTATAGCTTTGATTTTTGTATGTGAGTATTTATGTGGAAAAACTTTTTTCTGTATGTAGGAATTATGGATTATTCATATTTTTCATTTGAGTATCTGGCACCATTTTTTTATTGAAGAATAATTAACAAACAATATCCTGTTTCAGGTATATATCAGTGATGCATTATTTTTATGCATTGTGAACTCAATAAGTCTAGTTACCATACAGAATTATCATAATATTTTTTACTATATTGTTATGCTGTACATCACGTCCCCTTGACTTACTTATTTTAGAACTGGAAGTTTGTACCTCTTAATCCCCTTCACCTATTTTGCCCACTCCCCCAAGCCCTCCCATCTGATAACCAACAGTTTTTTTCCTATAAATCTGTTTCTGTTTTGTTTGTTCATTTGTTTTTTAGATTCCACATTTAAATGAAGTCATGCTATATTTGTCTTTGTCTGGTTTATTTTACTTAGCATAATACCCTCTAAGTTCAACCATGTTATCACAAATGGCAAGATTTCATTTTTTTTTTTTTTTAATGGCTGGGTAATATTGTATTGTATCGTATGTACCACATCTTTATTCATCAGTCAGTGGACACTTAGGTTGTTACTATATCTTGGTTATTGTAAATAATGCTACAGTGAGCATACTGTGAATTTTGTTTTCCTTTTCTTTAGATAAATATCCACAAGAAGAATTGCTGAATCATACAGTAGTTCTGTTTTTAAATTTTTGAAGAACCTCCCAGTGCTTTCCATAGTGACCACATCAGTTTACAGTCCCACCAGCAGTGTGCGAGGGTTCCCTTTTCCCCATATCCTTGCCAGCAGTTGTTATTTTTTGTCTTTTTGATAGTAGCCAGTCTGACCAGTATGAAAGGATATCTCACTGTGGTTTTGATTTGCATTTCCCTGATGATTAGTGATATTGAGTGTCTGACACCATTTAAAAAAATCCTTTGTTAATCTTTATTTTACTTTGCCTGGAAGTATCTTTATGTCATCTTGTTCTTAAAAAATGCTATTCCAGGAGCACCTGGATGGCTCAGTCGGTTACGTGTCCGACTTCAGCTCAGGTCACCATCTCACAGTTCATGAGTTTGAGCCCTGCATTGAACTCTGTGCTGACGGCTCAGAGCCTGGAGCCTGCTTGTGGATTCTGTCTCTTTCCCCCCCCCCCCCCCCTCTCTCTGCCCCTCCCTCATTTGTCCTCTGTCTCTCTCAAAAATAAACATTTTTTAAAAATGCTATTCCAGACTTACAGTTTTGTGTTTCTTTAGGCACCAGGAATTAGTGTCTTTTTAGTACTCTGGGAAAATAATAATCTCCCATTATCTCTCAGATAATTATTTCTACCATTGCCTTTTATCAGCTTCTTCTACAACTCCCTCTAGATAAATGTTGGCCTTTTTTTTTTTTTTTTTTAAACCTCTTATGTCTCTTAACCTTTGTTTGACATTTTTTTAAAACACTTTGTCTTTCATGTTGCATTCTGGATAATGTCTTCATGTTTAATCTTCATTTTATTTGAGGCCAGTACCTAACGTTGTTCTCATTTGTGAATTCCTGTTTCCTTATGTGTTTTCATTTTCCATGTTTTTAAGATTGAGTTTTATTGGGGTGCTTGGGTGGCTCAGTCGGTTAAGCGTCCGACTTGGGCTCAGGTCATGATCTCACAGCTCGTGAGTTCAAGCCCCGTGTCGGGCTCTGTACTGACAGCTCAGAGCCTGGAGCCTGCTTTGGATTCTGTGTCTCCCTCTCTCTCTGCCCCTCCTTGGCTCACACTCTGTCTCTCTCTCAAAAATAAATAAACATTAAAAAAAAAAGTTAAAAAAAAAAAGATTGAGTTTTATTGAGTTTATATTTCTTGAAACTTTATGGGAATTCTTTGAGACCTGAGTTAAGGTGGTATATTGGTTGGAGTTTTTCAGTTAAAAACAGGCATTTTTTGCCCTGGAGTCTTTTGGTAGTGGGTGAGGACCATTCTAAATGATTTTTGATAGGACCATTAGGATGTAAGCACATGGTAGTATGAGGAAATCTGGGAAGTTAGCAATAAATGTCAAATAGATCTGTTTAGCAAACTGATGGAACCTAATGTTAGGTAGGAGTTCTACAAGGAGACTGTAAAAGCAAGGCCTAGTATTGGGAAGCAGGTTGGTGTCCCAACATGAATGAAGAACAAAGGATCTGAGGATTCAGCCAGGAGGAAGCAGAAAATTGAGGAAGGCTGTGGAAGGCAGGTTTGAACCCTCGTCCTGGAATTAGGAGGATACTGAGTAGGAAACCATATCAGGATCCTGGGTGTAGACCCTTTCATAAAACGGGGATCATAAGGCAGAGGCTTAGCATTTCAGTGTAAAGGAGACTCCTTACTGGAAACTAGGGTGCATGATCATACTGGGTAAACTTGATGCTGAGCTATAACTTTGGTTTTCTTAATATATTACTGAGCTAGAGGTAGATGTGTTCCCAACACTTGGGGACAATGCCAGGTTAGAACACGGAAATTCTCTTGTGGGCCAAAATCAGTTTACTGTAAACATGATGGGTACTCTAAAGACAAATCTCAATAAGGGTGATAAGTACTGGAACACTACCAATTGCCTAGATTTTACTCGTTGTTAATCTAAAGTTTTGTTGTGTTTATTCTTTTTATTTTTCATCTCTCCTCTCCCTTTTTCTTAAATCTTCAGAAACTGTATGAGCTGAATAACCTTCATGCACTTATGGCGGTGGTTTCTGGCTTACAGAGTGCCCCAATCTTCAGGTTGACTAAAACATGGGCGGTAAGTAAACTTCCTAGTTAATGAAAGGGTTGGACTTTTTGGTGGAAGTAAAGATCTATTTACTTCTTTTGTAGTTCTCAGTAAGGTTAATGTTATGATAATAGATTTGGATCTTTAAACTATTTTGTACTGGTTTTTTTTTTTTTCTTGAAACCTACATTTTCCTCTCTAAGTGTTTCACTAGACTTGCCAGGTAATTTTGGGGTAAATTATAGCTTGGTTCTTACTTTCTGCCATTTAGGAAATCATTTTTGTAGAATTTGTGTGAGCATCTTTGATAACATAACATTTCATGTTTACTGATGGGAAAGTGGTTTTTTTTTTTTTTTTGCACTTAATGTAGTTTTTTTGTATTTAATCTTATAAAGATTAAGCTTTCGGAAAGTTCGAGGAAGATCTAAATGGCAACTCAGTGAATATTAAATATTAATATTTCCATTTTTTAGTTAAATGGAGCATTACAACATTACAAACATTAAATTACCATTTTTTAGTTAATAAACTCTTAGATTTTTTCCTGAGGAATAATGAAAAACCTGATACCTAACATGGAATTATTCAGTATTGGTGCACATTCTGATATATGTTTATTATATTTGATTTTATCACTTTGACAAGGTCAGGGTGTTAATTTTGACTTCTGCAAATTTATGTACCTTAATATTTGAGTGATGTGATACTGGTCTCAAGCTTTCTCAGTATTTTTCATTTAGATGTTATATAAGTAAAATTTTAGATCCAGTTAAATCTTTATTACATTTTGTATAAAAGATTATTGTATTCTTTGGGCCCTGTGATAAAGACATGACTAACTTTTAAAACGTTTTTTTTTTTTTTTTTTTTTTTAAAAACAGAGCACAATAGAATATTTGTTATGTAGCATATTAAATATCATGAAAAAAATAAAAAAAATGGTTTTTTTTTCTAACTAAAATATAACCATTTTTAATTAGCATAGTATTGCTTTTACTTTCCATAGTATCTGAAGAGACAGATGTTTCTCATGAAAACCAGGGTGCTTTACTGTATTGGAAAGACATTAAAATGGGAGAGCTTATGATCCTGTTTATATTTTATTTGCATTTAGAAACACCTGAGTGAAGGGTTTTCTTACTTTAAAAATTCTTTTTAATAATATGGCCTTATTCTCTCTTCTTAAAATCTGAATTTCACTGGGGAATGGAAATGATTATAAATATACAATAATGAATTCCATCTTTGAAGTTTTTGGGGAAAGAATTATACTCTGATTTATATTGTGGTTTATAAATGAGATACATCTCCCTCAAGTTAATTTTTATTTTTCTTTAAGATATTTTTGTCATCTCCCTCATGTATTTACATGGAAAATAATTTTTTTTATTTAGCAATTTTGGTTATTAATCTGAATAAAATCTTTGGTGTTTATATTAAACTTTAAAATAGTCAGTAGTGTGCCAGGCACTAATTGCTTGACATAGAGCAGTAAATGATACAGACAGAGTCCCATTTTTATACAGCCAACAGTCTGCTGGGAAGAGATAAACTGTAAATAAATAAATAAATGTTATATCGTAAAGAGTGATGAATGCTCTGAAGAAAAATAAAGCAGATTAAATGGGACAGAGAGAAAGCAGGGAAGTATTTTATATATACAATCGACCCTTGAACAATACAGGGATTAGGGATGCCAGCCCCCCTGCACAGTCAAAAATCCACATACAACTTTTGACACCCCCCCTCCCCCCGGCAGACTTAACTACTAGTAGCTGACTGTTGACTTGACTGTCTTAGCAATAACGTGGAGTCAATTAACACATATTTTGTATGTTATACATATCATATACTGTATTCTTACAGTAAAGTAAGATAGAGAAAAGAAAGCGTTATTAAAATCACAAGGAAGAGAATATGCATTTATAGTATTGTACTATAAAAAATTCCCATATAAGTGGACCTGTGCAGTTCAAACCTGTATCGTTCAAAAGTTAACTTTGAATGTATATGAATGGTAAGAGAGTCTCTGGTAAAGAGCTGGAGGAATTGAGAGAACCATTTGTGTGGAAATCTGGGAGAAAAGAATTTCAAGCAAAGGTGATAGCCAGTACAAAGGCCCGGATAATGTTCAAAGAATGGGGTGCTCGGTGTTGACAGAATGGAATAAGGAGTAATTGATGGTAGGAGACTAGTCCAGAGAGGTGTCATCAAGTCAGGTAATGGAGATACTATTTACTGATATTCTGGGGCCACTGTGTTGGCAGTGGGGCAGGGGGGGTTCTATTTTACACAAAGACAGTTTGAGTTGGGTGATAAATATCCAGGTGGAACTGTAAGGTCAGAGTTAGGTATATAAGTGTACAGTAGGAGTTGGGGCTAGAGATATATATATTTTTGATCATCAGTATAAAGATAGTATATAAAGCATGAGGTTGGAGAAGATCATCTGAGTCAAAAGTATGGATGAAAAGCCCTGGAACCCTCTAAGATTTAGAAATTGGAAAAATGAGGAGGGATCAGCGAAGGAAATATCATGGAAGGAGTTTCCTACAGTCAAGTAATGAAAGTGTTTCAAGAAAGAATAATCACCCCATGTCAAATGCTGCTGATAAGTTGAATTAGGTAAGCACTTTGAGATGGCCATTGTATCTGGCAGTTGGAGAGGATTGGCAATCTAGGCAAGAGTGGTTTCAGTACAGTGGTGGAATGAAAAGAGAGAATGGTGGAGAAAAAATGGGACATCAAATGTAGAGAATGCATTTGAGCAATTTTGCTGTAAATGGCTGGGCTGAGGTACTGCAGAGAAATCTGGCATTATGTTTATATGCTAGTGCAGTGATCTAATAGAATGAGAGAAATGGTAGGAGAGCAAGGAGTTCTGCACCAATACCCTTGATCAGGCAGGAGGGAATTAGATCCAGTACTGTATTGGAGCAGAAAGAGTTTATCCATTTTTTAAAAATATTTTTATAAGTTTATTTATTTTGAGAGAGAGCAGGGGAGAAGGGGCAGAGAGGTGGGGAGAGAGAATCCCATGCAGGCTCTGTGCTCTCAGCACAGAGCCCTATGTGGGGCTTGAACTCACAAATCATGAGATCATGACCTGAGCTGAAGTCCGACACTTAACCAACTGAGCCACCCAGGTGCCCCAACAGTTTATCCATTTTAACAGCAGAAAAGGAAAATGCATTTGGTTACCGATGCAGGTAAGTTGGTAGATTTGGTGGTGAGATTCTATAGAAATTCTTCTGACGATTTATTTAAGACATAAAAAGCAGAGTCCTTAGTTGAGAATGTTGGAGGAGAGGTGTTGGAGGTTTGAAAAAAGAACGAATGAATGAAAGTCATGCAGAAGAGTGTCAGAATGAATTAACTAGGGAAATATAGTAGGTTCGGTATGGTAGGCCTTACGATTGAGACTTTTGATCATGTATTTAAAGTGAAACCAGTCAGCAAAGTCATGCGTTCTCCATCCAGGTGCAGGTGCTCAGTATAAACCTGGAGTAGTGATGAGAGTTGTGTTTAACCAGAGTTGGAATTATTTTAGGCTTGTTTGTACCATAGTGAGGTCAAGGATAGCACAGGAGATTAAATGTACAAGTTGTTTCCGTGACAGGTGAGGAATTTAACCCAAGTAAAAGAGATAAGGAAAAGTGAAAAAGTAGTATTGGTAACTGGATTGGAAGTTCTGGTGCAGGCAGTACTTATTGGATTCAGGATGATCAAGGGAATAGAGGCTGAGAGTAGTAGAAGTTAAGATCGTTGGGTGTAGGAGAAGTCAAGGAACTGAGAAACCAGGGTATTGAGAGTCTCCTTTATGTGAAGATTGCAGTCACCAAGATATGAAAGTAATGTTGGTTTGCAGACTTTTTTTCTCCAGCTACTAACATCTTTAAGGTATAATGGGGAAAATGACTAGCAGCTCTATTAATGACAGTAACATAAGCGTTATAATCCAAGTGCTCTCTTGGTCACTATAGTAGCCGCTAGCCACATGTGGGTATTAAATTTGAATCATTAAAACTGGGGCACCTGGGTGGCTCAGTCCGTTAAGCATCTGACTCTTTGTTTCTGCTCAGTTCATGATCTCACAGTTTCTGGGTTTGAGCCCCACGTGGGGCTCTGTGCTGACAGCGCAGAGCCTGCTTGGGATTCTCTCTCTCCCTCTCTCTCTGCCCCTTCCCCACTCGCTTCTCTCTGTCTCTCTCTCAAAAATAAATAAATAAAACTTTAAAAAACTAAAAAGAAAAACTAAATTTTAGTTCCTTGTGGCACCTGGGTGGCTCAGTCAGTTAAGCATCCAACTCTTGATCTGCGCTGACAGCACAAAGCCTGCTTGGGATTCTCTGTCTCCCTCTCTGTCACTGCCCTTTCCCCACTCGTGCTCTGTTTCCCTCTCTCTCAAAATAAATAAACACTAAAAAATAAAATAAAATTTAGTTCCTCATTCACACTAGCCAGTAGTCCCTTGTGGCTAGTGACCATTGTGTTGGGCAGCACAGACACAGATCATTTTCATCACACAAAATTCAGACAGCACTGATCTAGTGCTTGAACCTAGTAGAAGCTGGAGGATGTTAGGAAGGAAAAAGTTCTGAAGAGCAAGGAGCCAGGATTGCACCCAACTGGAATCCAGGCTCATGTTACAAGAAAAGCAAGAGAATGCTTAAAGGAAAGTTTAAGGATGGGGCTTTTGCAGAGGATGAACCGTGAGACCCAGAAAGTACAGTTGGAGGGGACTAGGAGGGGTAGAGTATTGGGCCAAGTTAGAAGATAATAAAGATTGCATGTGTTTCATGCTAGTTTGGGCTAATGATTTTTAATAACAAATAAGGAATTGAGAGTATTTGGGGGGTTTTATTTATTTTTGTTTGTTTTTTGTTTTTTAATTTTTTTTCATGTTTATTCATTTTTGAGAGAGAGAGTGTGAGCAGGGGAGGGGCAGAGAGAGAGGGAACAGAGGATCTGAAGCAGGCTCTGCGCTGACAGCAGCAAGCCCGATGTAGGGATCTAACTCACAAACTATGAGATCATGACCTGAGCCAAAGTCGGACGTTCAACCAACTGAGCCACCAGGTGCCCCTTTTTGTTTTTTTTTTAAACTGATAAAAGGAATGTCTCCCCAGACTTATAGTAACCTAAATGGAGAGAATATTAGGAACATTTTCTATAACATCAAGGAAAAGGATGCCCATTTTTATTGTTTTTATTCAACATTGACATCTTAGCCAACACAATTAGAAAAAAATGATTAAAAATAGTAGAGTTTATCTTCAAAAAATTAAGCAGAATTACTGTTTGATCCAGCAAGTTCCACTTCTGGGTATATATCCAAAAGCACTGAAAGCAGAGACTCAGGCATTTTTATACCAGTGTTCATAGCAGCGTGATTCACAATAGCCAAAAGGTGTAAACAGTCCATACATCCATCACCAGATGAATGGATATACAAAATGTATAGACATACAATGGAGTATTATTTAGCATTAAAAAGGAATTAAATTCTGACACATTACACCATGGATGAATCTTGAAGACATTATACTAGGTGAAATAAGCCAGACAAAAAGACAAATACTATATGATTCTAAGGTACCAAGAGAAGTCAGATTCATAGAGACAGAAACTAGAAGATGGTTGCCAGGGGCCAAAGGAGGGAGGAATGGGAAGTGGGAGTTAGTGTTTAATGTATGTGGAGTTTCAGTTCGGAAAGATGGAAAGAGTTCTGGCCATGCACGATTGGTGGTGATGGTTGGTTGGTAATGTGAATGTACTTAATGCCACTAAAGTGTACTCATGAAAATGGTTAAAATGGTGAATGTTATGTGTATTCTGTCTACCACAATTTTAAGATACAGGGCTTATTAAGGTGACTGAATATACAAACAATATATAAAATTAGTTGTATTCTAAACAATTTGAAAATGTCACTTAAAAGGACACCACTGTTTACAAATCAAAGAAATACAGTAGCAAACAATAAATAGAATAATATATGAAAGACATGTGCAGAAAACTATAAAACTTTATAGGGATTCATTGAAAAAGAACTAGGTTAGATGGAACAGTATCTGATAGTCATGTGATAGGAAAGCTTAAAGATGGCGGTTTTTCCCAAATGCACATAGAGATTAGATGCAACTTGAATCAGTCCCAAACTGGGAGTCTGGATAAGATTGCTTATAAAATAATATGGAAACATAAAAGGTCAGTATAGCCAAGTTATTTCTGAAGAAGAAAATGGGGTTGGAGGCTTGGACATTTGCCCTAACAGATACCGAGATGGATTATATTATTTAGGTAATGTGCAATTAGTGCAGATGTAGACATATCGACCAGTGGAACAGAATAAAGAACCCCCAAAAAGATCATTGCTTTTATGGAACTCTGATATATGACAGTGGTGGCATTGTAAATCAATGAAGAAAAGAGGGGCTGTTCTTAACTGGAGCTGGGAAATTAGTTACCAGTTTGGGGAAAAAATGAAATTAGGCCTCAAAAGTCACTGTCAGATGAATTAAAGAGTTATATGCAAAATGAAAAACGTTGAAGCTTTTAGAAGAGGAAAAATTGCTTAATATCTCTCTGGCTTAGCATGAATAGATTCCAACTTGGAATCTGTAAGTATATTTTAGATAAGATACAAAAACCTCAAGCAGAGAAAGAAAAGATGAAAAAATTTTGGTACGTTAAAGTAAGAATTTCTGTTCACTAAAAGATATTTAAAAATTTGTTAAGTTTATTTATTTATTTTGAGAGAGAGAGAGCATGAGTCGAGGGGAGAGACGGGGAGAGAGGAGAGAGAAAATTCCTGACACAGGCTCTGCGTGCTGTTAGCGCAAAGCCTGATGTGGGACTCGAACTCATGAACTGTAAGATCTTGTCCTGGGCCGAAATCAAGAGTCTGACGCTTAGCTGACTGAACCACAAGTGCCCCAAAAGATATTTCAAAGAAAATTGAAAAGAATGTGTAGCAGTTGCAACTGGTCGAGAATTTATATCCAGAGTATATAAAGAATTCTTACAAAGCAAAAGGAAAAAGTAAGAAAAATGGAAAAGTATGCATTATGATGGTACTTCATAGAAGAAGACATATGCATAGAAACAGTGAAAATGAACTACAGCCACATGCAACATTATGGATGAAATTTCATCCTCAGAACATTGATTGGATAAAGCCAAAGATTAAAAACAGTATGCTATTCTTTAGTCAAAAATCAAATAAAATTTCAGTCAAAATTTTTAAAAAAATCAAATAAAAGAGAATGATAAACACAAAATTTAGGATAGTGATTATTGGTTATTTAAAGATAGTCAAAGGAGGGGCGCCTGAGTGGCTCAGTCGGTTGAGCATCTGACTTAGGCTCAGGTCATGCATGATCTCACAGGCTCATGAGTTCTAGCCCCGCGTCCGGCTCTGTGCTGACAGCTCAGCACCTGGAGTCTGCTTCAGATTCTGTGTCTCCCCCTCTCTCTACCTCTCCCCTGCTCGTGTTCTCTCTCTCTCTGTCTCAAAATAAATAAACATTAAATTAAAAAAAAAAATAAAGATAGTCAAAGGAATTGGATATGGAAGAAGCACATAGGTAGATGTGTATTGTTAGTATATGGTTTGTAAGTATGAAGATGAATACATGTGCATTCACTTAAAAATTTAAGAAAAAAATCGATTTAACAAGAAAGTAACATCAGGGACTAAATGATAATTTGAGTGTCATGAACAAAAGATTATAATTAATCTGTATTTAAGGTTCAAAACAAATAACTTATTTATGCAAATGAAAGCATTTGTACAGATTATATGGAGATACAAATCAAGGTGATGAGGGGTGATCTGGGAATTTTACTTTTCTTATGGTGACTGGGATGTACAAGGGTTGATTCAAATTTTCCCAAAGTCCATTGTTATGGTAACATTGTTATGGTATAGAGATTTGGCCAGGAACATTGGGAGTTCCCACCTTCGGGCACCAGTGAAAGTGTGAAGAGCTTTGCCCCGGTGGCCTCTTAACCAGAGAAAGAATATGGTGCTAAAACATGAAGAGTTGGAACCTTGTGAAGTACTTTGTTTTCCCCCTTTTTTGGAGGAGTAGAGTGAAGTGACATTGTAGGGATATTAGGACTAAACATCAGAAAAAAGATTTGAAAAGGAGAAAAAGAAAATCAGGACTTGTTAGTTATAGCTTTGGCACGTGGGCTTTGGATAAGTTTCTGAGCTATCCCTAGGAAATAACCTATTTTAACATCTAATTAATTCTTTTTTCCATATTCTTCTTCTAAATAGTCTTTTGGAAACAAGTCTCTACTATCCCACCCCAGATTGAATCCTTTTAATCTGGTTGTTGATTATTTTGAAAATTCCAAAAAATTGTTCTTATACATATTAAACCATGTAGTTCTTTACCACAGGTTTGTGTTTCAGAGGTGGCAAAATCAGTGATGTTCCGAGTACATAATTTGTTTCTCCTGAAATTCTACTGAAGTTTTTGAATGATTGATTTAAGAAAAAAAAGAACAGGCTTATTCTTATCCCTGCCATGTCATATCACTGTATTTTCCATATCTACACATTTAAGTGGGAGAGAAAGTGATGGTTGGACTTACAGTTAGAAGCAGAGATTTGCACCTACTCTTGAAAATGCTGATCAAGATTGTTAAAGCTGGGCCAAGGAAAATTATATAATCGCTGTTTTAGACTGTGGAATATCTATCTAAAATATTAAAGCAAAGGACTCCTTAAAACTTTCGTTTTAAAGAAGGAGGGATACTAGTCACACATTTTTCTGATGGAGATTATCTGAAGATAATCTGCATCTTAGAGCCCATGAAAAAATAAATTCCAACAGGAATCCCAATCGTAGCACTTGTAGTATTATATATAAAGAGTGGTGGATTTGGTGTCAGAATACTCTTCACCTCCAGAACCAGACTGAGACACTGCAAGACAGGGACCTGTGCCTTTGTGGGTGGATGACTGTGAGAATATTAGTATGTGCTTCTTGCTAACCCTGTAATCTCCTTTGAATCTCTGTCTCCTCATCTCTCTATTAATCTTCAGACTTCTCTGTTCACCTCATAGAGTTAGATGAGAATTTTTCAAGTGGAATGTGTTTTGCGTGCTAAAAAATAACACTAATGTTTTATGACATAAAGTGAAATTTTATTATATCATAATGAAATAGTAACTTCATATGTTTAAAGAAAACAAGACTTTTTTCCAGAGTCTTTGAAATACTTAAAAACATATTTTTGGGGGTGCCTGGCTGGCTCAGTCAGTTAAGCATCCAACTCTTGATTTCAGCTCAGGTCATGATCTTACCGTTCGTGAGTTCAAGCCCTCATCGGGCTCTGCACTGAGTGTGGAACCTGCTTGGGATTCTTTCTCTTCTCCCACATGCTGTCTCTCTAAAAAATAAATAAACTTTTAAAAACTCCATATTTTCTGAAGTTTTTAATTAATATTTTTAAAATACCCTTTTTATTCAAGTATAATGAACATACAGTGTTATATTAATTTCATATGTACAGTATAATGATTCAACAATTCTATATATATATCTCAGTGCTCATCAAGATACGTGTTCTCTTAATTCCCTTTATTTCACCCATCCCCCCACCCACTTCCCCTATAGCAACCACCAATTTGTTCTCTGTATCTAAGAGTCTGGTTTTGTTTTGGGGTTTTTTGTTTGTTTGTTTTTGTTTTCTTTGTTCGTTAGTTTAGTTTCTGAAATTCCACATATGAGTGAAATCACATGATACTTGTCTTTTTCTTATTTGACTTATATCACTTACTCTCTAGCTGGGTCCTTCCATGTTACTGCAGATGGCAAGATCTTTTTTTTTATGGTTGAGTAATACTCCATTGTGTGTGTGTGTGTGTGTGTGTGTACACACCGCATCTTCTTTATCCATTCATCTATTGATGAACACTTCGGTTGCTTCCATACTCAGCTATTGTAAATAAGGCTGCAGTAAACATAGGAGTACATACATCTTTTCAAATTAGTTTTTTCATTTTTATTGGTTAAATACCAAGTAGTGGAATTTCCAAATCATATGGTAATTCAATTTTTAATTTTTTTAGAAACTCCATACTGTTTTCCAGAGTGACAGCATTAATTTGCATTCCAACCAACAGTGCACAAGGTTTCCTTTTTGTCCATATCCTTGCCAACACAGTATATCATTTTTCATAGAACTAGAACAAATAATCCTAAAATTTGTGTGGAATGATAAAAGACCTCAAATAGCCAAAGCAGTCTTGAAACAGAAGAACAAAGCTTGAGGTTTTACAGTCTCAGATTTCAAGGTATACAACAAAGCTGTAGCAATCAAAACAGTATGGTACTGGCACAAAAATACACACATAGATCAGTGGAACAGAATAGAGTCAATTAACAAACCCATGCTTATATAGTCAGTTAATCTATGACAGAGGAGACAAGAATGTACAATGGAAAAAAGACAGTCTCTTCAGCAAGTGGTGTTGGAAAAGCTGGGCAGCTACATGCAAAAGAATGAAATTGGGCCACTTCCTTATCCCATACACAAAAATAAACTCAAAATGGATTAAATGTGAGGCCTGAAACATAAAATTCCTGGAAGAAAACATAGGCATTACTTTCTTTGAGATCAACCGTAGTAACATTTTTCTAGATAGGTCTCCTCTGGCAATGGAAACAAAAGCAAAATTAAACCTTTTCAGACTACACCAAAATAAAAGATTACTGTATAGTGAAAGTAACCATCAACAAAATAAAGAGGCAGCCAACTGAATGGGAGAATACATTTGCAAGTGGTAAGTCTGATAAGGAGTTAATATCCAAAATATATAAAGAACTTCTACAACTCAATACCCCAAAAAATCCAGTTAATGGCACAGGACCTAAATAGACCTTTTCCCAAAGAAGACCTGCAGTTGGCCACCAGACACATGAAAAGATGTTCAAGATCACTAATCATCAGGGAAATGTAAATGAAAACCACAATGAGATACCACTTTATACCTGTCAGGGTGGCTAAAATCAAGAACACAAGAAATTGCAAGAGTTAATATTATTTTGGGTGATTGACCTTGCTTTTATTCCCTTTGATTGTCCCAGTTTTTTTCAAAGGCACTCACTACAAATCACCTCAACCCTCTTAAAAACAGTTTCAGTTGAGTGTTCACCTCTGTGTGATACAGCACTGATCAAAGCGATCAAAGAAAAAATGTCTTGTTAAAAATCCAAAAATGTGAATCACAGTTTTATGGTTATCGTTAGGACTAGCCATGGTTAGATTTATCAAAAAAATTGTTACTTAAACCACAAAATTGAGTAATCTCTTTAAGGATATTACATTTTATAAATAATGGATTTGCGTTTATTTTAATAAACATGTCTGACTTTGTTTTATTTATATACTGCCAAAATATAATTGAAAAATGTATAACATTGAAATTAAAACTTAAATTTATAGTAAATACAGCTTCATGTCTTTGCTAAAATAAAATGGGATTTGGAAATAACTTAGACTCTTCTGTTTGCTTTTTTAGTTACTAAGTCGAAAAGACAAAACTACCTTTGAAAAATTAGAATATGTAATGAGTAAAGAAGATAATTACAAAAGACTAAGAGACTATATAAGTAGTTTAAAGATGACGCCTTGCATTCCCTATTTAGGTGAGTAGTGTCATTATGTGTTCATTATGTCTAGTTCTGTCTTAATCAGTAGTTTATATAAAATTCTAGATATTTTAAAAGTATGTGTATCCTTTTAGGAAATTACTGCAAGATTGTTAAGTTAAAAAAGTTGACTAAAGAAATATGTTACCTTATTACCTGGAATGGATTTTCATATTAAATTAGACTTTGGCCCTTAAGGTTTTTCGTAGACTCTCATTTTTCTCTTAAAGATGAACCATTGGTAAAATAATACATTTTAGCTCTTTTGGTAATGATTTTAAAGTATGAAACAGTAGTTTGCAATGAAGTTTAATGCTGTGAAAACATGTAACATTAACTAAAGAAATTGATCAAAAGATTTATTGAATTTATTTTCAATATCATGAGTTCCTGTTATTTTGTATAGTTGGCAGATATTTTAGGGCGAATTATGAAAAGTAGTCTAAATGTTGGTGGTGTTGTTTTCTTGGATGGAATGAGTTGTTCAGTAGTGCAAATTTAGCTAAGTGCTGAGACAACCAAATGTGTATTTTAGATATCATTTGACTAAGAATTTGTCTCTTTACTATGTATTTTACAGTGTTTATAAATTCCAAGAACTATTTAATAATATTATAAGATTATTTTCAACAAAAAAGGAACAATGCTTTGTTAGGTGTTTGAATGAAAGGAAGTCTCAAACTGTCCCATTTTAAAATGTAAATTTAAATATAGAAAATATAGAGTATTTTGTTTCTTTCTGAATATCCCTTTTTTCATCTCTGTCTCCACTATCTTCATGTAATTACTCATACTGGATTTCACCGTAACTATTTTTGAAAGTAATTGGAAAAAACCTGTTATTTCTTCAACTATCTTAGTGTCCTCTTTGAAGTCTTTATAGTACCAATGACTAGAAGACAAGGTAGGGACATAGGCAATTGATAACTTTCTCATTCAGTTGAAATAGAGCATCTGCCTTAGTTTGTAAGAGAAGACTGAACTCATTATTAGGACCTTGTAGGACATCCTAGGATTCCAGTGGGAATAGGGAATGTTGCACATACTGTGTTGAAGGCAGAATACCCCCAAGCAGAGCATGGATAAGGGCCACTACATTCCAGAATATTGTGTCCTGTTTCTTTGATCAACAGTACAGGACCGTAGTACACATGACTCCATCAGAGAGGCTCAAGCTGGATATTTGGAGAGACTTTCTGCATATGCTCCACTTTTCACCATGGCCTTGGCTGTGCCCATTCTTGAAAATGTCATTGGGAGTGAAGAGGAATAGAGGATTTTTTTTAAATCACCAATATCTTCATACTTTCTAAGAACATAAACTTTTTACAGCTTAAAGAACATTAGACTGATAATCAGCAACCCTCATTTCCAAAATGGCTCTTCCCTACTAACTTTTGAAGTCATTGAATTGTCGTCTTTGAGCCTTGTTCTCTCTACCTAGAAGTAGCACACCTAGGACCAAAATCATGTTCTTCTTTCAGCTGGATGGGACCATTGTAATTTTTTCTAATTCACTTATTTTATAGTTAAGAAAATTAAGGTCCAGAAAGGTGGAAGGCCTGACTTATAGTCTGAAGATCTAGTTACTGACAGATTTACATTCCAAAGTCTTGATCTGGTATCTTTCCAATTGTACCTGTTCAATTCTCATTCCAAAATTTACTGATTCTATGTTTATGGCTGTTTCCCATTGAAATGTTTTTCTCAAATTCCACTATTTGTATCTTTTAGAAAACGAAATTAAGGGGCGCCTGAGTGGCTCAGTCGGTTAAGCATCCGACTTAATTTCTGCTCAGGTCATGATTGTGTGGTTCGTGAGTTTGAGCCCCACATCGAGCTGTGCACTGACAGTGCAGAGCCTGCTTGGGATTCTCTCTTTCTCCCTCTCTCTGCCCCTCCCTTGCTCTCACTCTCTCTCTCTCAAAATAAATAAACTTAAAAAAAAAAAGGAAATTAGGATTCTTTTCTGTCGAAAATGAGAAAATGAATATAAATCTTTGTGCCATGATGTCTAGATTAGGAGTCTGCTTTACATTTTTCCACAGTGGAGACTTTGGTACAGGATTTGAAGTTGTAATGCATGTGCATCCATTTTTGCCCTGTCATGCACATAGAAGGGGAGCAAACCAGCAGCATAGTTGGAGTTGAGTGGAATCTGGAAAAGTTGACTATTAGAAAGCATACCTATTTCTTCCCAGCCTTGGTACCTGAAACAAACACAGTGGTTATTCCTATTGGTTAAAGCAAATGAGACAAATATTGAGATGCAGAAGTTGATATAGAGAAAATTTCAGAACCATTATCTTTTCTGTGCCTTCAATTTGGTCTCCAATGATTGACTCCTCCTTTTTTCAGTTCCCTTTCATTTTACATGTTCTCATGACCCAGACTCTTCTTTTTCACTATTACTATGTAATTTTCCTTCACTGTACCGAAGCTAATTAAAAAGTACTCTATTTCTTTCTACTTTTCTTGCTGTTTTCTTTTGCTCAGCATGCTGTTATCTCCCTCTTCACTCATAGAAATGTTCCCTATAAGGCCACCATGATTTCCTAGTTGGAGTGTTTGATAGGTGTTTCTCAAGCCTCATCTTCATTTTGTGAGGTTGATAGTAGTTATTTCTGCTTTTTGAAATTCTTCAGTAGTAGTGCCAGTCTCTTGGTTTATGTTGTATGTTTCTGGCATTTGTTTTATTGATTCCTGTTTCTCTGCCTTTTTATTACATCTGTTCTTCTAAAAGTCTCAGTCCACTGCTTTTACTTAGTCTGTACTCTCTGGAGTGGTCAGTCAGATTTTTCTATAGTTCTCCTGAAAGCTCCCAAATCTAGCCCAGCAACTCCAGTACATCCAGCTGTCTAGTAATTTTCAGTGCCTGGTAACATTTTGGATACTCAGAAACTGATTGAATAAGATATCTATCTGTAGGGAACTCTGATTCAACATGTTTAGAAGTAACTTCATCATCCTTCTTCCTTCAGACCTGTCTTACCTCCTTGTATGTTGGTAGTCTCCATGTAATAGTTCATCCCTATGCTAGTTTGGGAAGAAGCACCTGAGATTCTGAGATAATTATGGAACATTTGGCACAAACATTTGGCAGACTGGAGAAAGGAAAAGTTAATGTTTGTCAGATAAGTTATTATGACTCAATTTAGTTTGTTTCCATCTTAAAAATAATCCTTTTAATGCAGTGACAGTTTTGTTTTGTTGTATAGCAAATCTTGAGGTTAAATGTATTTCATCTATCAAAACATACATGCTTTTTCTAAGAAAATGTGAAGCATCGTCAATTTATACAACTGTGTGACTACTTGATTTATTTTACATCTTAGCTGGTTTGTTGTTTCATTCCTGATCTTTAATACTGAAGTATTAAAGAACCAAGACCAACAACAGTTTATATCCTGTTAATGTTTACTTTGTCATATTTTCTTCTAATTTAAAATTAATGAAGACTGTGTTTTTTATTTAAGTTGTCTTGGTTTCAGAAGCCTTTCCCACTCTTAGGAGACGAGGCCTAGTGCAGTTGTCACAAACGTCAGTATTTACAAGATGCTATTGAATAGGACAGAACTTGCCCTAGAGGGGCGCCTGGGTGACTCAGTTGGTTAAGCATCAGCTTCAGCTCAGGTCATGATCTCACAGGCTGTGGGTCTGAGCCCTATGTCGGGCTCTGTGCTGACAGCTCAGACTGGAGCCTGCTTCAGATTCTGTGTCTCCCTCTCTCTCTGCTCCTCTCCTGCTTGCGCACGCTCTCTCTCTCTCTGTCTCTCTCTTTCTCTCAAAACTAAAAAAAATTACAAAAAATTTTTTAATAAAATAAAAAAAAAAGAACTTGCCCTAGAAATGTTGGAAAGATGCTACTCAGTATGCATATTGGTAGCTTCTATTTAACTGTCCCTTTTCAGTATGCAGAATTTGCATAATGCTGCCCTTTATCCCTTATGTTGCAAACGTTTTTATGGAAAGAGTATCAACCAAAAGAATCTATACGGCATAGAGAAAAGGGGAAGGCAAATCATCTGTTTTTTTCTTTTCTTTTTTTTTTCTTTTCTTCTCTCTCTCTTTCTATGTTTATTTATTTTGAGAGAGAAGAAGGAGAAGGAGGAAGGGGCAGAGAAGAGTAGAGGGAGAAAATCCCAAGTTGGTGCCACTCTGTCAATGCAGCCTGATGTGAGATTCAATCTCCCAAACCTTGAGATCATGACCTGTGCTGAAATCAAGAGTCAGACATTTACCTGACTGAGCCACCCAGGAGCCCCCAAATCACTTTTCTTAACACAAGATAGAATCCAAACTTCAGTGCTTTTGCCTCTAAGAATTATGACCAAAATCAACCATTCTTAGAAAAGCTTAAAAAAGGAGGTGGCGGTTTATATGCTGATAAAACTCTTACTTTGATACTGCCAAATTTATCTACAATATGGATTAAATTATAAGAAGTAGAAAATGTTTTCTTGGCTTTCAACTCATCATCCCTTGCAAAATTGTCTCTTCTGTTGGTTTGCATTCAAGGTAAAAATTAGTCAGCCTGGACAATATAGTGAAAAATTCTTAGAATAAGGATACAGTATTTCTGGAGAGGAATAGTTTGGCAAATCTCAAGGAAAAAATGGTTTTATATGAGAATTATTGCTTTAAATCTGAAAATTATTAACAGCTCTCATTTGTTCTTGTCACTGGAGAAAAATCTTAAGGGGCTTATTGAAGAATTTGGCGTGGGAAGTTTTGCTTTGCTGAAGAGAGAAAAATAGGACATTGTGCTAAAATAATTGCGCTGGATGAAACATAAATATTATTTCATGTGCATATCCTAGCCTCATTTCTACTTTATTCGTGTATTTTGGGGTAAAGCAGTAGCTTAACAAGCTTAGGATGCTTTCTGGAAAAACATAATAAAAAATAAATAGTTGTCGTTCTTTTTATTGCTTTTGATCAAGTAGAAGCAAAGAAGTTTCTGTAAAATCTCCTGCCATTCTGTAGCACACAAGTACATTGTTTTGATGTGTCTAGGTGTGATTCCTCTCACTCTTGTAGAGAACCCCCCCCACACACACACACACACAAATTCACAAATTTTTGATTTGTTAGATTTTCATAATAGTCCTTTTTTTTTTTTTAAGAAAAGAAAAGCTGTCCTTAAAACTTTCTGTAATATAGCATCCCCTCCATCTTCAATTCTGAAAAGCACCGTTTTGTTTTTATAATGTTTTAATTCATCTTTCCCTCAGCAGAATGTAAGCTCTAATCTCTTGGTTCAAAACTTTATCCTTAGCATCTAGAACAAAAGTAGGTACTTACTATTTGTTGGTTGAATTAATTAAATGATTGCTTTCTGGCTCTTCTTATTGTTCCAGGAACTTTGTTTTAAATACAATAGATTTCTTTGTGAGGCAGTTTTACAATCAGTCAACTTCCCACCTACCCCAGTTTTCCTTTGTTGCTTCAGCTGGCCAGCCAGTATTTGCACAGCAGGCCACAAAATGGACTTTGTCCCTGCCCTTACGGAACTTAACATCTCCTCAATACCTAGGCTCAGATCCAACATTACCTTGTCAGTAATCTCTTCTCTCTCCTGTGTCGTGGAAGAAGTACATTTATTTCTTTGCCAGCCTTCGTCAGTGGTGCCCTCATCACACTTGATGAAATGTTTAAAGCATGCCTAAACTTACAGTGGTCTCCAGATTTTATCTGATCCTCTGTTTTACGATAATTGTTAACTTATCTTGATCTTTTAATAGGATGCAGTTCTTTATTTTACTTTAGTTTTAGAAACTTCTGCTAACCTGTATATAAATGTTTTCGAAGATATTAGGTGTTCATTCACATTTTTATTCAGATAACTTTGACAAAATCCAAAGCTGTATGTAGCTGTATGGAAATTAAAGGGATTTCCCCCTTCCCCTTTTCTAGAGTATAAAAGACTCTGACACTGGTCTCAAAAATGTCTAATGGTCAGGGTACCCGGGTGGCTCAGTTGGTTAAGCATCCTACTTTGGTTCAGGTCGTGATCTCATGGCTCGTGAGTTCGAGCCCCGCGTTGGGCTCTGTGCTGACAGCTCAGAGCCTGGAGCCTGCTTTGGATTCTGTGTCTCCCTCTCTCTCTCTGCCCCTCCCCAGCTCGTGCTCTGTCTCTCTCTCCTTCAAAAATAAATAAACATTTTTTTAAAATGTCTAATGGTCAAAAAATGTCATTGGCTTTTGATATTTTAAGACTTTTATTCCCTTTCCTTTCTTTGGTTTGATTTGTAGATAATATACACCATGGAGTACTTTACCTTATTCTTCTCACTAGATTATATATTATATTCTAAAACAGCAATAAAGCATGTTTGGTCATTTTTGTTTGAATCCCAGGAATGAGCTCTGACCAAATGGCAGCCAGCCCTGGCTTTCTCTTTAGCCAAAATTACATCTGCATTTTCCATTACCTCATTTATATTCTTTTTTGCTCTCTTTCTTTTTTTATATATTTAAAATTCCTCTAACATTCTTTCATGGTATATTTTCTGAAGTTTACTTTAGATCACTTGAGGACTTGTGATATAAAAAGGCTGGGGATAGGGTTGCATTGATTTCTTTCCCCTGTTCGAAGTCTTTCTTTAAGAGCTTCTATCTTGAAAATAAATAATGTATAGCAGTTTACAGATCTGCATTTTAATCATAAACAGAATCAGATCCCCCACCCCCACCCCCAGTTCCAGCAGCTTTGCTGGTGGCATTTCTGGTTGCTGATGTTTCCATAATTGCAGTAAAAAAAAAAAAAAATTTGCAATTTTTTGAGCAAACCTTAACAGAAAAATAATAAAAATCTTAATAACTAACATTTATTCAGCACTTAATCCTGTATGCCTGGCACTGTGTATTTTACATAAATTGTCTAATTCTTAACAGTTTTATAAGGTAAATGATATTATATTCACATTTTACCAGTGAAGAAACTGAGACAAAGAAGGTTAAATGGACTTACATAAAGATATGTATTATGGGCACCTGGGTGGCTCAGTCTTGATTTTGGCTCAGGTCTCACAGTTCCTAGGATCAAGCCCTGCATCAGCTCCATGTTTAATGTAGAGCCTGCTTTGGATTCCTTCTCTCTCTCTCTCTCTCTCTCTCTCTCTCTCTCTCTCTCTTTCTCCCTCCCCATCTCCCCCTCCCCTCCCCCTCTCCCCCCTCCCCCTTTTTCCCAACTCGAGCTCTCTTGCTTTCATAAATAAATAAATAAATAAATAAATAAATAAATAAATAAATATTTTTTAAAAAGATAAGCATTATATTTCATTTACAGTTCAAAGAAATAAAGCATTAGGGAATAATATTAATATTTTGGGAATCTGTATTGGAATTAAAATTTTGAGTTCATTTGTCAGTCTTTCCTATAATTATCTGTAGACTTACAATTTAGTAACTATTAACCCCACTGATAAAATTGAAAACTGAGCTTATTTTTGTTTATTTTTATTTATTTTTTTAGTGTTTGTTTATTTTGAAAGAAAGAGAGTGCACAAGCAGGAGAGGGGCAGAGAGAGAGGGAGAGAGAGAATCCCAAGCATGCCCCACAATGTCAGCACAGAGCCCAATGTAGGGCTCAAACTCATAAACTGTGAGATCATGACCTGAGCTAAAATCAAGAGTTGGATGCTTAACCTGCTGAGCTGCCCAGGTGCCCAGAAAACTGAGCTTATTTTTAGATGGCTTTTGGAAGAAGTAGGAGAGGAGGGGGGCTTGGCATTGTGAGTGGAAGCATTCTTTTCTTACTTGGTTGTCTTTTTATAGACACTAAAATAAAAGACTAAAAATCTGTGAGGGTATAATCTTTAACTTACTATTAAGTATATAAAAACTGTATCTTACTAGTATAGGTTTATAAGTAATTGTAAACATCTTCATAATTGCAGAAGTGTTTACAGACTTAATATATTATTACTCGTAGGAGTCCTAAGAAATATAACACTAGAAGAATTCGCACTCTCATATCATGACTTACAGAGTCAAGGGAGCACTGGACTAAAAATTTGGTCGTTCTGCTCTACCAAGCTTGGAGCCTGGGGATAGGTTTGTTTGTAGATACCTACTGAATTTCAAGGCAATGTCTAATATTGGCATTATTCAAAATCTCAAGTTTTAAAAGTCTACCTCAGAGATGCCAAGTTTCCTAGACATTGATGGCATCTCCCATTGAGTACAGAATGGAGTCTAAATCATTCTTAGGATAAGCTTCATTTCATTTATTAAAAATGACTGAATCCTTCTGTAAAGCATCTCCAAAGTTAGAGTTCAGTCTTATTGAAGGTCGGGCAACCATGTCTTTATTCCTAAGTGACCTGCTAAGTAGCTAGCCATTGGACCACACAAGTGACCTATCTAATCTCTCAGAAGATCCTCACTTGGCTTAAATTCTTACTATGACTGTCTTCACCTTAGTTTTTCTTTATCTTTTCTTGTGATCCCAGCTCTTAACTATCTGCCATAATAGTTTGTCATAGCTCTGTTAAGTTAGCAAATGAAGAGCTGGCTACTGTTCATATCCTCATTTTATAGATAAGAAAACGGAATATAAAAACTGCTCAAGGTAACACAGCTAGTAAATTGGTAGAGTTGGGCCTCAGATCCAAGTAGTACTGACTTTAGTACCTATACTTAGCCATTATATAATTCTGCTTCTTATTCCCTGCTCTACAGGAGCTCCAGAACAGAGCTATCTCGTGTCTATAAAGGAGAGCAGAATGGGCCCAGTGGCCAAGGTGGTTTAGCATTGAGCCCATTTTTCTTGTTTGTATGTGGACTTTTCACATCATTCTAGTTTTAATAAAACAATATTCTCCTGTGAAAGTTCTTTAAGACTTGTCTTTGATAGGGTTTTGGATGTTTACATGAAATGCTATATAAATGGAATGCCCTTGTACAATTTTATCCAATTAAGATTTGATAGAACAACTAGATTATCCAGAAATCTTACAGCAGATTTTTTTTTATTATTCTGGGGGTGGTAAGAGGGACTTCAAACCCATTTTAAGATAACCATAGGTAAAACAAAGAAAAGCACTACTTTAATATTTTGATGTTCTCTTGAAGCCTTCTTTGACCGGCATTTTCATTTTAACATACGACAGGAAAAACACTGGTCATGTTGGTGGGCTTGAGTTGTTCAAGTGATTATCTTCAGTCGTGGTAGGATTTTCTTTTTGCTTGAGCAGAAGTCTTCAGCGATTTCTCTAAAATTTTAGTTCACAAATGAATTAGGAAGGTCAACTGTAAGCAAGAACATGTTTCTGGAAAGAAATTATTCCAGGAGGTTGGTAATAAGTTGTTAGATCCAAAGTTGAGTAAAAGACACACGCGCACACACACACACAATAAGATGGAATTAGCAAATTGGACTAGCCAAACCCCTGTGGATTCTGCCCCGAAGGTATTGAATCTCAGTATTGAGAAAATATCTAACAGTTCCTTGAAGTTGTGTTAGTCCCACCCATCAGTATGTGGTAATGCTTATAAAGTTCTCTAGGCTTTCTGACTTGAATAGCAGACAGGATCAGTAAATTTGGAAGTGGGGAGAGCAGGGGTATTAATAAGCTTGTTTATACGTAAGTTATAATTCAGATCTGTAAAACCATTGGCTCACTAAATTTTTGTGATTCCCATTCTTGTAATACCAATATTTTGCTGATAGAACAATATAAATACATTTCAGGAAATTTTGGTGTTCCAATAAATCATGTGAAGACAATATTGAAAAAATCATTTATAATTTCCGTTTTTTGTAAATTTGACTGTTTAAACATTACATACATTATTTTTTAAAATACGTATTTAAGGGGCGCCTGGGTGGCGCAGTCGGTTGAGCGTCCGACTTCAGCCAGGTCACGATCTCGCGGTCCGTGAGTTCGAGCCCCGCGTCAGGCTCTGGGCTGATGGCTCGGAGCCTGGAGCCTGTTTCCGATTCTGTGTCTCCCTCTCTCTCTGCCCCTCCCCCGTTCATGCTCTGTCTCTCTCTGTCCCAAAAATAAATAAAAAAATGTTGAAAAAAAAAAAATAAATAAAATAAAATACGTATTTAAATACTATGGATCACTTAATTTGGGGGGGGGATTGGCACAAAATATATTGGCAGGAGTTCAAGGGGCACGCCTGGTTGGCTGAGTTGGTTGAGCATCTGGCCCTTGATGTCGGCTCAGGTCGTGATCTCAGTCATGGGATGGAGCCCCATATCGGGCTCCGTGCTCAGTGCTGAGCCTGCTTGGGATTTTGTCTCTCGCCCCTCCCCCGTTTGTGCATGCTTTTTCTCTCTCTCTCAAAATAAAAGCAGGAAAAGGATTTCGGTCTAACCATTTCATGTCAGAGGCACAAACTGAATTGAAATAACTTTTATTCAATGCAAAATGTATTTTCTATTGGCAAAACTAGAGTTTTCTCTAATTTCCTGTCTATATTTTTATAAATAAAACGTATTACTTGGCTGAAATTTTAAAATTATTTTTTCTATTGGAAGTTAGAGCAATCTCATAAAATTTTTAAATAAATTGTCTTGAACATGTATTCAATTTTGATTTAAAATAAAGCTAAGATTTGTTATATACTGTAGCAAATATTTACATTTTATAAAACAAACTTTGCCTATGTTTAGTCAATATAATTTTAAAAATAGGATTATGGGTACAAATAATCTTCTGCAGTATATTGAGGAAAGATGAAACTATAGTCATAAATCCCCTTTTACAGTTATGGTAAGTTCATTTAAAACTGTATCTGTAGCAATGAATTGTGCAAAACAATATACATGTAACATTTACATTTTTAGGAACTGAAAAGGGCAGAGCTCTCTGTCATTTAAGTTGGAGGCGATCTCTCTTCAGTCAATAGGCTTGATCATCATCTGAACTGCTCTCAAAGAGTACGACCCGCCTCGGTATTCAGCCCAAAATATGCCATCTTGGTATTTGCTTCTGTAATGGCCACCTCTGTACCACACTCCGTTTAGGTTAGAATGCGCACAGGCGTTGTACCACCATCCTCCTTTGTGAAAGTGGGCGCAGTTTCCTTTGAGGAAGAAAATACAGTATCAAAGTAAAAGTTTCTCCAAGCGTGGTGCTCCATAAACCATGAAAAACTTACTCTACCTTTGGAATAATTTGAGTTTTTCTTACTGATTTCAGTTACCTTTGTCTTTAGAGTTTTGTTTCTTCATTCTTTTACTGTTGCTGAAGTATCAGCTACTTGGAAGATCACTTGAATTGTGTTTTTGACCTTGCCCTTTGCTTGCTTACCATTGCTTTTTTAAATTAAATTAAATTTTAATTTAATAATTAATTAACCTTAATTGTAATTAATTGTAATTTCTGTGTAGCAGGGTAAATAAAACACAAACAGCGTTTGTTTGTGTGAGAGAAAGAGGAATAAAATGGAGAATTGGGAAGGAAAGGTATGGAGTTGCTAAAGTAGTAAGTTGGGGAAAATTGAATTCTCAAAAAAGCACAAAATAATGTAAATTAGAATAGCACTACCAGTGGCCAAATGTGTTTCTGTAAATATGGGATATACTTTGGTTATATCTTCCTTTTTCCCTCTTCTGCCATTGTAAACTTAGAGACCTATATACTGCTTGCCAAGATACAGCTGAACAGAAAAACAGATTTTGCAGGGTGATGTCTCTTTATCAGGGCCACAAAACTGGGTTAAAAAGGCAGAAGTATATGAAAACTAATGTGAAGAGTTCTGTTTTCTGGATGGCCTAAATGATTCTTCCTAAACCAAATATTAACTTCTCTGAGTAAAGCTTTTTTGCTGTTGCAGTCCTACTGTTCCCCTTCACGTGAGTGCTAAGAAATGCCTTTACCAAGGCCATGTACCCAAATGGCTTGCTTCCTTTGCTCCCTTCAGGTCTTTATTCAGATGTTACCTTCTCAAAGTAACCTTACTTGACCACTCTGTATAAAATAGCACCCACCCCACCTCCTGCTGCTTACCACTCACTGTTCTCTCCATTTTATTTTTCTTAGAGTATTTGTCACCACCTGACAAATAATTTTGTCTCCTAGAGAATAAGCTCTAGAAGGGCAGGAACTTTGTTCACTGCTGTATCCTTAGCATCTGTTAACAGTGCCTGGCGTGTGGTAGGTGATTAGTTAGTAGTTGTTATGAATTTTAGGCATTAGAGAATTTTATTTCCAAAGGAATGAGTGTTTTTTTCCTCACCACCCTCCCACCCCCAAGTTAAAATGACAGAACCTTATTTTTCACAGAGTTCATTCACACTTTGGGATTGCCTTATAGAAGAGATAACCAACCTTTCAGCAGCTTATATTCCCTGTGACTGACTCCAAAATTACTTTTCTGGAAAGATTTTTAGTAGTGTATACTGTAATAGCAAGGTTCTGTGTAATACATAGAAGGTAGTGATTCTACAAAGAATACACTTCAGTTTTTTCTTACTCACCTGCATACATATCTTTATCTCTGTCCAGTGTGGTGAACTGTTTACCATTATGCCACATCATAGAGTCCCCTGCATTTCCCTGGTAAGTTCCCAGACGTAGTCTAAAGAATTCACTTTCAGGTTCCAGGCGAAAGCTGCTATATTCTGCATAGACTTTTTTATCACTCCAGTCTTCTAATTCAATCAACAACTTATAATTATCTTGATTGCTAAGCATATAGATATTTTCCAGTCCAAGCCAATATTCTCCATCAATGTTTCCAAACCCTTTCTGTTAATAAACAAACAGCATGAGTACAAACATAAGTGCAGGGATAGTAAACTTTTTTATAAGATAAGTTTCAAACATTTGGTAACATAAAAATATTTGCCATTTAAGCGGTAATGTGAATTTCCATTTTAATAGCTCACCTGACCTTTATAAACCCCACATGGTCATTTTGTTTTGTTTTTCTTTCTCTTAGTTTGTCCATATTTATTTATACATCTAGCTTCAAACCTTAGGTATAAGAAAAGGGCAAAACAGAATAAACGTTATTCCTAGCTACTAAAAACATTAACTAGTGAACTAGCCAGATTCTTGAAAAGGATTCCTGATCTCTCTCGTACAGAGAGCCAGATTTTTTTCTAAAGGTATATATGTAACTGTCCCCTGCCATAGTCAGACAAAAAGGATATCTGACATTTTTATGATCACTCAATAAAAATGATAGTAGAGCAAATTGTCTTCTTTAGCTCTATTATAATTAAATATCAGGATAAAACAGTCATCTTCAAAGTTCCACCTTGGAAAAATTGTAGATTATTATTATTATTTTTTTTTAATGTTTATTTATTTTTGAGACAGAGAGAGACAGAGCATGAACGGGGGAGGGTCAGAGAGAGGGAGACACAGAATCTGAAACAGGCTCCAGGCTCTGAGCTGTCAGCACAGAGCCCGACGCGGGGCTCGAACCCACGGACCGCGAGATCGTGACCTGAGCCGAAGTTGGCCGCTTAACCGACTGAGCCACCCAGGCGCCCCAATTGTAGATTATTTTTAAAAAATCCATGAACTGTCCTATTTCAGTAAGCATTCACCATTGCAGGTGTGCAGCACGGCGTAAGTTTCGGCAAACCTGATCTTAACACTAAGTGTATTTTCAAGGAGGTTGTGTTGGGGATTTTCTCCCTGGTTACTTGTTTGGAAATTTACACAACTTTTGACATGGATATGTTAATGTCTCATTTTTAGCTACCAGTAAAATGCCACCTAAAAGTGAGTAATCACATGTTACTTCACAGTTTTGAATGAAGTATTAACCATCTAGAAAATATAATCGCACTCATCTGCCATCCTTAAACTGAAGGGTGTATACTCTACACTCCTAGCATGATAAACATCAAAATTATTGAGAAATAATTTTGGTCCCGTATATCTGGGTGTACATTACTTCCCAACAGCGCCGTTGTCTGGTGTTAACCAATTTAAAACCTGGGGGGATGATTATCTGAGATAATTTAACCTAGAAAAAGAGTCATTTTTTTAAGTTCTATAGTTTATATTAGTGCTTACATACAACTGCTGATGGGTACAAATGTGATCGTAAACAAAAAAGCAGTTGTCTTCTTAGGAAATGGAATTAGTGGTGGTGTCTGGGTGGCTCAGTCGGTTAAGCATCCGACTCTTGATTTCAGCTCAGGTCATGATCTCACCGTCATGGGATCAAGCAAGCCCCACAGTGGACTACGCTCTGAGTGTGGAGCCTCCCTCTGTGCCTCCGCTATTTACATTCTCTCTCTCTCTCTCTCTCTCTCAAAATAAATAACATTTTTTTAAAAAGAAAAAAAAATGGAATTAGCAGTAGTCTTTGCTAAGAATTAAATACATGTATAAATGATCCAGACTGAAAGGAGACATTTTAAAGTATATCTCTAGTTTCCTTTTTACCTTTTAATTTTGACTTTAAAACTAGAGATGAGAATTCTTTTTTTTACAAAGGTAGATAGTAAAAAACATATGGATAGTTGTTTCTCAGCTGTGTATCTTATTTATTTCCTAGAATGACTACATTGTAAGAGTTGCTTTGCTCCACCTCTCTCCCAGGTCCAAATCACTGATTTACCTTATAATTTTCCCAGTTTCTGAAGAAGTTGACAGAGCCATCTGTTCTTTTCTGAATAACAGTCCAACCCCCTGGATCCAAACTGTTCTCACACCATAACTGTATTGGTCCATTGCTGTTTTCAGGTTTAATCATATAAATCCCACTGACTGAATGTCCAGCTTCTTTTGCATGCTGACAGTCTTTGAATGGTCCTATAATTAAAATATCATTGATTACCAGGAAACTTACTAGGAATAGAGCCTTATTAAAATAGTTTTAGTCTAGGGTCTTACCTTTATTCTTTCTTTACAATACAACTTTTTATCTATTGTATACACAATACCATAGAAGTTAAAGAAACTGAATAAAGGATTACCCCAGTCCCACTATCTGGAACATTAACTTGTTCCATTTTCCACTGTTCTTAGGAGTCTTTGTCCATATGCATACATTTTTATATTGTTGTAATTCTGACACACATAGAAAATTGAGTTCTGTCTTTTAACAAAAAGACAGTTTCCTTGGGACCACAGTCTTCATTCTAGCACTTATAGTAGCTGTAATACACAATTTTTAACATTAGTATATCATTGTTTATTACTCTGTCATTGGATACTGAAGTTCCATCTGATTTTTGCTATTGTAAAGTGCACAAAGTGTCTTCTTATTGGCTTCATTTTTTTCAAATATTTACTTTAAAAATGCTGTGGGATTGATCTGCTAGATCAAGAGGGTGTGAACACTTTTATGGCTCTTCATTGTACCCAGTTCACATTTTGCAAAATTTGATTTCAGTTGAACACACTAGTCCCTTAAGGTACTTCGTGAAAACCGCCTACCATGGTCAAATAAGTTTTATTATTGCTAAGTATTATATTACCCTTTTGGAAACTCACAGTGTACATGTACATATTAAAGACTAAGAAGCCCTGAAATAAATCAGAATTTCCCAAACTTACAGAATCTGTTAACTTTTTCCCTCATTCAGTAGTCCATATGAATGCATTTCAGGAATGTTGGCAAAATGCCTTTCTAAAGAATTGTTTCAATTTATATGACTAACAGTAATTTTCTTAGTCTACACAGTGACCCTGTGATCGTTTACAGATGTTCTATAGACGAAACAGTTAACAGTTAACTAGAGATGAAACTAAAGTCCTATATCTTAGAAGGTAATAAACCTTGGACTTAAACCCGTTTCTTTCTAACCCCAGGGCCCATGTTCTGAACTGCTGGCTACATTTGCTTCCGTGTTATTTCACAGGGAGAGAAACAGATTCTCTCCCTGTTTTTTAATCCACTAGTAAGTTCTTCGTATCTTTTAAAATGACAGAACATTTTTGTGAAATACTTTGTAGTGTCTGACTCTTGAACTTGTGATTTCCACATTTTTTTGGATCTAAAGAAAGATTGCTTCTAAGTTTTACTGAACATTTCTTTAGTTGAACCATTCTCCAGTGTTTTGATCCTTTGTTGTTTTTTTTTTATAAGGATGTAAAAATATTAAGTGATTCAGAAATAAGAATTACCCCACAGATCTTTTAGAACAACAATAAAAAAGTATAGAAATTCCAGTCATCACATTTTATATTTTACTAGAAATATTTACATTTTGACATGTGCACTTTTTAGAAATTAGGTGAAAATAGAGTTTAGTCGAGTAAAGCTCATGCACTATAATGAAAGTAGGGTTGTTGAAATTTTAAGAAATGTGTTATCTATACTGTACGGGTGTATAAAGGGACCCTTTTCGGCTAACTGGGGAAGGAGTCATCTCATTAAATAAATAGTTATATGATTGCATCATTAGAAGAGGTTTTTAGAGACTGAACTCTTTCCTCTAGATTGCTCCTTGAGGATGGAGACTATTTTTGTTTTTCTTCTGGCTTTACATTATCAGTGTTTTAACTATTAGTAGGCTATTGGTCATTTTTTTAAGTAAATAAATTAACTTGCCTTCACACTTTAAATACAAGGAAATTGAAAACCACACACAAAATCAATAGATGATATATTTCTCTAGCCCACATTTTTATGTTCTGTTGATATTTCTGTTTCAGACTTTTTGAAATTATGATACAATAACCATAAACACTATACATTACTAGTAAAAAAATTTGAGAACCTGGAAAGACTTAATGCTCCCTTTCTTGGGTTACATTTATTTTAGGTATTGGATTCTTTAATTCTTTTAAAAAATTGATTCTTTTTTTTATAGTTTTTATTTCTCTCCTGCAGTTTCTATTGCATTCATTATGAACATATCCTTTAAGCTGTAATAACTACTTTAAAAATTCTTGTCCCTTCTGTTCCTAGTTTGCTGAGAGTTTTTTTCATAATGGATTTTGGGTTTTGTCAGGAGCTTTTATTTATCTACTGAGATAATAGGGTTTTTCTTTTTTTTTGTTTGTTAGTAGGTGAATTCTGTGATTACTTTTTAATATTAAACCAACCACCTTATTGCTGGGATAGTCTTGACTTGGTCATATGTATTACTAGTTTTATGTATTGCTAGATTTCATTTGCTAAAATTGTGCTAAGAATTTCTGCTTTCGCGGGCACCTGGGTGGCTCAGTCAGTTGAATGTCCAACTCATGATTTAGGCTTAGGTCATGATCTCATGGTTTGTGAGATTAAGCCCTGTGTTGGGCTCTGTGTTGACAGCGTGGAGCCTGCTTGGGACTCTCCCTCTCTCTCTGCCTCTCTCTTTCTCTCAAAATAAGTAAATTAAAAAAAAAATAAAAAGGAATTTCTGCTTTTATATTCATGAGGATATTGATTAGTCTGTGAAAGCTCATAAATAGGTTCTTAAGGTAGGGAGGACTGTGAAAAAATAATGTTTTGAGCTTATTAGACTGGCCATAAATTTGATCACATTCCATTAAAATTCAGTGTGAATTGTTTTTATATTATCTACCTTATCATTTACTGAATTTAAGTTACAAAGTATTCAGAACTTTTAACACAGTGCTTTAGGGAGTAGTCATCATGAGTAACTTGTTAATTGCCTTCTTTTCTCCTTCATTGCAGACCTTGAAAAAAAAGCAGTTGCTCATGTAATAAATATGTATCTTATTTAATTAATAAATTTAATATGGCTAATCAAAGGTGAATGTACAGTCATCTCTATTGTAGAAAATAATGTATTCCTAAAACATTTCATGTTCTATAAAATCTTACACTAAAAATAACAGCACATATTAGCTGTTAACATACTTTGTATTCAGCTGTTGATACTTGTGACACAAAACATTAAAATAGCTTGGAAAAAATCCCAATGAACCAATATGACCTCTTTGTTTTACTGATATTATTCTCCTTATTTATCCATCACATATGAGCTACTAAACACTTCAGAAGCATGCATTGTAGTCAAGTCAGAGAAGGATAGAGAGGTTGTAATTCAGATAGGATGAAATCTATGGAATTTTATATGCAGGAGCAAAATTGAAGGAAAAGTGAAGTCTAATTTCCAGGTCCATTCTTAGATTATTTTGTGTAATGCATGATATTATATTCATTTGTTTACTCCTACAACTCCCCATGGGCCAAGACTATCTTTTAGTTGTGCATCCATAGTTCAAGCCCACATAGGCACTCAAATATTTGTTAAACTACATGATCCCTAGTAGCCACAGTGGTTTCCAGAATTTCCTCAGTTCTGCATTTTTTCCATATGTTTCTTTTCTGCATCTATGATAGGCTAGAAAGTTTAGGCTCAAGAGGTAGAGAAGCAACCACAGAGTGAAGTGGGAAGTGGGGGAAGTGGCAAGCAAAAAGGGAATTCCACTGCAACATGACAAATATTTGACGGAGTTATGCAGGACAGTTGGGAATACTGGCCAACAAATAGCTAACCCAGATTTGCAGGAAAGAGATCAAAGTCTACCTGTATCTAAGCTGAGTTTTGAAAATTGAGTAAGAGCTTGGGCTCGTAGTGTGGGGGTTAGGAGTCTGATCAAGGCTACCCATGAGTAACGTGAGCTGAGAACTGAAAACAGAAGAGAGCTTGAGGTTACAGAGGACTTAGAAGTTTTGTATGCCTGAAATGTAAATGGTCGAGGGTGATACTTAGAGCCCTTGAGGTAGACTGTCGAGTTGAAGTTGTCACTTCCACAATAGTCAAGGATATCTGAGGAACATTGCTCTTATCTTAAACTCTATTATAGTTAATGCACACATAAAATGGTCTTGTTGCAGTCCACATAAATATTCCCTCATTTCAGAAATTTGTTTATTCTATAAATGTCACCTTTGTATTGTTTATTTTATGAATGTCATCCTTGTAAATGTTTGCTCTGCACTCATTTGACTATAGTTTTGACAATTACATTTTATATTTAAGTATATATTCAAAAGTTTGACTTTCACTAGGTTACTTGAATTGCTCTAAAATATTTAGAAACATCAAGGCTTTGAATGTTGACAGAATATTTGTAAAATACCATTTGTTTCTTTTCTGCGACTTAAAAGGCCCTTGGATATTTAAACAAATTGGAGAGTTGTGGGTTTTCTAAATCCAGCTTTGATTTGATAAGACTTCATTTTATGCAATATTAAAATTACCTTTAACTTTAATTTTCAACCCACATTTTTGGTGATGGCCTTCATGTTTACAGTTCAGATGCCTGTTAGATTTAGTTGATCAAAAAGCTTAGGAAAATTTAGTTGAAATCCTTTTCTAGAACATGTGTCTAAAATTAGTAGTGTTTTAGCTACTTTTTTCTCCTTGGTAAAGATAGTTAATATTAGAATTTAGTATTTGTTTGTGTTTATTTTTTATAAATAAACCATTAACCTGTCTTAGCCCAGTATATATTGTTGGTCTTGGCAGAAATATTTTTTCATTATTACTTGTATATGTTATTTACTTTTCTCTAGAGTTTGATTATAAGACATTCTTCTATTAAGTGTTTTACTGCTTTCTCTTCCACAAAAGTCATTGCCTAATAGGAATTCTTAAATGACTAGAAGAAAAGTAATAGCTTTATTTTTGAGAGGTCAAATTTAACTTGAAGGTTTGCATATGATCAGAAGTAAGTTTACTAACATATGTTTCAGGAATTTGTTCAGAATGGTTCACAAAAGGTATAGACTGGAAGTACCTTTCTTTTAAAATAGGAATTTTATTAACCTTTTTCTTGCATTGAGTAATCTTGAAATAGTCTTCATCTTTCTTGACACAATTGGATTCTTCTCAAGGCAGGAAACTGGAGTTCTGTACATTGAATTTGAAGGACCAGTCTCTCTCTTCCTCAGTTTATTTGATGATTAAAGTTTGTATAGGGCTAACAAACTCCAGTTAATAGATCTGATTCATAGAAAGAAAAATATTGACCAGTCATGCCACATTATTTCCCAACACGTATTTTTCATTAAGAACCCATATTTTGAACAGAACAGTGGGTTAATTTTCTTTTTCATACTTTAAATATACCTTTACTGGGAACCATCTTTAATATACCCATTTTTTTTTTCTGTAAAGAAACTATTTAATTGCTTAAAAGGAAAAGCTTTCTTCCCTTTTTGAACTTGTTGAATTTCTCATTTATTTTCATTGTCCTAATCCTGCTCTTTGTGACAAAAGAAACAGGACAAAAAGGTAATCACTTTAGAGCTTCAAATAATTGGTCATCAAGTAAAATCTTTTGAGAGGTAAACTTTTTAATTGGGTTGTGAGCTAAGTATAAGACAAATACATTCTATAGCATTTCCAAATGGGAAGTTTGGGGCAAATACTTTCTAAAGCAATAATAGATTCTGTCTTCTAAAAATATTAATTACTATGTTTATTAACCTGTAAGTTTAAAATAAAAGTTAGTGGGGCACCGGGTGGCTCAGTTGATTAAGCATCTGACTCTTGATTTCGGCTCAGGTCATGATCTCACAGTTCCTGAGATCAAGCCCCATGTCAGGCTCTGCACTAATTAATAGTGCAAAGCCTGCTTGGAATTCCCTCTCCCTCTCTCTCTCTGCCCCTCCCCTGCTCACATGTGTGCTTTCTCTCTCCCTTTCTTTTTCTCTCTCCTCTCTCAAAATAAATAAAAAGCATTTTTTTTAAATCTTAAAAAAAAATAGGGGCTCCTGGGTGGTTCAGTTAGTTGAGCGTCCAACCTCAGCTCAGGTCATGATCTCGCACTGTGTGAGTTTGAGCCCCATGTCGGGCTCTGTGCTGACAGCTTAGAGCCTGGAGCCTGCTTCAGATTCTTTGTCTCCTCCCCTCTGCCCCTCCCCCGCTTGTGATTGGTCTCTCTCTGTCAAACATAAACAAATGTAAAAAGAAAAAAAAAATTTTTTTTGAATCTTAAAAAATAAAATGGAATTAAAAAATAAAATGCATTTAGCAATCTGAGCTTTTATTTTTGAAATTACTAAAGAATTATAAGTTGTTTCTCATAACTGGTAAAAAAGAATCCTATTCCAATAGCCCCTTTGTCTAAACAGGTTTCTTTAGTTTTTTTTTTTTCAAAGTGTTAATCTAAGTATTCCACTGAAAGCAATTGCATCTTTAAAATAACACCAATAAGAAGCATTATAAGTAATTAAAAGTTTTATCCACTAAAAAGCGTATTGTTAGTTTCTAATGACTGCTTTTTATGTTTAACTTTTTAAGCTTACCTTTTATGTTCCCATACATGGCAAAGCAAGGCACATGTAGGGGAGGGTGCAGATAAATGGGGTAATTAATGATGGTCAGACCATACATACACCAAGTGTTTTCATATGCATCACCTCACAAATTACCATAACAATCTTTCTTACAAAAGAGGCAACAAAAAAGCCTTGCCAGAATCCCAAGTTTCCTGATAGCTATGCTCTAATACTCTGTGAAGGAACTTTCTCAAATCCATTTGCTTACAAGGAATAAACTATTTTTATAAATACACCATTTGTAAAAGAGCAGTGTTTTCTTTTGTAAAAGACTAACCCAAAATGTCGTCCGTGAATAACATTAACGGTTAAGAATTTTATTGATAGCAGTTTGCCAGGTGTGCAGTTATATTCCCAAACATTTTGCTTTAACGGTAGAGGGAAGGTAATGTTTCTGGAGATAATTAATTTTAATCTAACAGAGTTATTGCATTATTTGCGTTGATTTCATAGTAAGTTTGTTCTTTGGAGGTACATTTTTCTTATAACCTAAAATATAAAATTGTCATTAAAACACCTTTTTAGAAGAATGGTGGTAAGATACACATAACGAAGTTTACCAACTCATCATTTTAAATGTACGGTTCATACCTTCTCTTTATTGTGCAGCCAGTCTCCAGAACTCTTTTCATCTGGCAGAACTGAAACCCTTTATCCATCAAACAGACTTTCCTATTCTTCCAGCCACCATTCTGCCTTCTGTCTCTGCACATTTGACTACTGTAGGCACCTCATATTAGTGCAGTCATACAGTATTTGACTTTTTGTGACTGGCTGAAACAAGTTTAATGCATATGCATTATACATTTAGAGACTTTAGAATTCTAGACTATGTACCTACATGTAGTGCACAGTTATTAAGAACATCTTGTTGCCAGAAGTATATGTAAGTACAGAAGAACCATCCATCTTTGCCCTTTTTGTCCAAGTACCGAAAAAGCTCAAACATATTTTCCAGTCTGATAAGAATACTGTGAACAAAGATTTTAGTACATTATATATAAAGAAAATAGCAAGTCTGTTTATTGTTGCTCAGAGTAATTTATATTTTATAGGAATCATAGAATATTAGAACTAGAAAGGGATGTTAAAATTGTCAGGTCCAACAAGCACTCTCATTGTACAAGTGAGAGAACAGGACAGTCAGGCAAAGTGACTTACCCAAGGTCAATAACAAAGATAACAGGTTTTCTTAACTCTGTGCGCTTTCCCTTATATGTTCATTAGTGTTCTAATGAACATTCTTACGGTGTAGCTAATTATTCCTTGGATATCAAAGACCAACATTTATAGAATGAAATAAGTAAAAAGTTAATGTTTACTTATAATAACAAATAGTGAATAGCAGAAAAAATTATGTGTGCCCTTAATTTTACATTAGGGATTAGTTTATTAAGGATATAAACACCATTGTTTTATTTAAGCAGAGGTCTTTTAAATGGGACTTTTGATATGCTAAATCCCTAACATGGGATTTAATTCTGAAATAAAAGATTTTTCTTACACTACAGCTCAGTGTATAATAAAATCTAGAAGTGATACAGCTCATTTTGTGTAAGCATTTTTTAATGTATCAGTGTATGAATATATGAATAATAATTTCTTCTAGAACTGATACCATCCAGTTAAGATTCAGCACTCACAGAAAATACTCCATGGTGTTCATCTCCGTACCTACATGGCTATACCTTCCATCGGTTAAAAAAAAATTCTACACACTTCAGTTATATTTATTTATATGTGATAATGTATAAACTATTATGCTGATAAATTGCGAACATTAAAAGCTTACCTAAAACATACACTTTTTAAAAGAATATCAAAAATAAATACGTATTTTTTTCTTTCTATACCCACTGGATCATTTTGTACACATCTTTGCTTTGGAAATCACAGGGTTTGGGGATATTAGTAATGATCGTCATTTACCTAACATAGTGGTGTTCTAGCCTGTTGTTACTGAGTGTTAAAACAATATAAACTGAATGAATCCTGATATCTATACTCTTAACACGCTGTTAGTTAATACAGCGTTAGTTAATACATTGTTAGTGCAATGTATCAAAAGTACTTTCATGAAGGTCTTTGGAATGAAAACTTTAAGAAGCTCTGTAAAAATGTAGTAACAAGTTAACCAACATTTATTTAGCATCTGCAAGTGAGAGACAAAATCCATCTACTAGGAAGGAGCTTATATTATAGTTAGAAGACATTTTTATTTAGATGTGTATATAAGTACTATATGTACCTGTAAAGATAACTGATAATTCAAGAGGGAGTATAAGGAATGTTGTATATACTTTATGTCACAGAGAAAAGAAACATTTGTGGAAAGAAGCAATCACTTTAAGCCTGAGGAAGTCAGCAAGGACTTTAAGGAGGAGTTGCTATTTTATTTTATTTTATTTTATTTTATTTTATTTTATTTTATTTTATTTTGGTCTGAGCCTTATAATTTGATAGGCAGAAAGCATGGAAAATATTTCAAAGACAATGAGTTGATTCATTTTATTGAAACAGATGGTTTTTATGAAGGAACTTAATAGAAGGAAAGCTAAAGAAGTAAGATTGTTTTGAGGAGGAAATTGTTCTTACCCAGGCTAAGCAAAATGCACATTTTCTGTGTGTCATATGGAACTGCTGAGCAGAAGTGTGATGTGATCAAAGTGGTAGTTTCAGAAGATCTGTTGGCAATATAGAATATATTTTGATGGAGAGAGAAAATGGAGTTAGGCTAATTGACAAGCTATTACACCATTTCTAGTAAGAGTTAACATTTTGACTGCCAGGCACTGTTCTAAGTACTCCTCAAATGTTAAATTCTATGAGGTAAGTACATTTATTATCCCCCATTTTACAGATGAGGAAACCGAGGCACAGAGCAGTTTCACCCCACCTTCACCCCCCACCCTGAGGTTACACAGCTGATAACCCAGAAGCCTATCCTCTAGCTGCTGCCATAGATAATTGGGGGCTAAGTTAGAGTTCTGGCTCTGAATAGAAATGAGGGACAAGTCCACGAACGATGGAAAAGCAGCAGGGCAGAACTGAGCTGACTGGGTATGTGGGGCAGGAGGCAAGTGTCAGAGATGGGCCAAACAAATTCAGAAATAGGGAGTGATGGAAATCAAAACAGAGAAATCAAAATCAAATGACCCACCAATCTTACTAATGGGAATTTATCCTAAGGATATAATCATAGAGAAAGAAAAAGAACAAAGTTATTTTTTAAAGCTGCAAGAATACTGATTACCATGTTTAACAGGAAGGACACATAAGAAAGACTTGAAGGCTATTACCAAAGTGTTGGTTAACTTTTGTTTATTTCTATTTGCTTTTTGTTTGTAATGTTTGTTTATTTTTTGGAGAGAGCACAAGCGGGGAAGGGGCAGAGAGAGCAGGGGACAGAGGATCCAAAGTAGGTTCTGTGCTGTCAGCAGAGAGCCCAATGAGGGACTTGAAATCTGAGCCAAAGTCGGACGCATAACTGACTGAGCCACCCAGGCACCCCTGTTTATTTCTATTGGCTATTTAGTGAAACTTTCTTAAAAGCTTGTTAGTATTTTCTAGATTTTCTTCAATAAATATGTATTACTTCTGTAATAAGTTACTTATTTTAAAAGGAAAATGCTAGCTTGGGGAAAAGATTATTTTAAGCTTTAGTCATTCATTCACTCATTCATTTATTCCTCAAATATCTATCATAGTGCTTAAAATATGCTGAGCACAATGTGCCAAGACTTGATCCTACCTAGATGTTCGATTTCTTACTGTTGAATACTGAGAGTTCTCTCTTTTTTTAATGTTTGTTTATTTTTTTAGAGAGACAGTGAGAGTGGGGGAGGGGCAGAGAGAGAGAGACAGACACACAGAATCTGAAGCAGGTTCCAGGCTCTGAGCTGTCAGCACAGAGCCAGACACGGGGCTCGAACTCATGAACCATGAGATCATGACCTGAGCCAAAGTCGGATGCTTAACCCACTGAGCCACCCAGGCGCTCTTTCTTTTTCTTTTTTTTTTTTTTTAAAGTAGGCTTCATACACTGCATGGAGCCCAACACAGGGCTCTAACTCACCCCCCTGAGATCGAGAGTCAGTGGCTTAACCAGCTGAGCCAGCCAGGCATCCCCCAGCTAGGTGTTTGAGACAGTAAAATGAAAAGACAGTTCACTTTCTTCCAGAAGCATTCAGTCTACCAGGAGACCAACATGCAAACAACTCTAGTGTAATGTGATAACAGAAAACATGTTCAAGGCAAAGTCAGCAGTTTGGGGAAAGAGCCATTTAGATGTTTGTTGGAATCTGGGAACGTGTAATATTTAAGGTATTCTTTTACTTAAGCCTTAAAATCTGCCAGGTCAAGAGAGAAACTGGGAGAAGGCATTTCAGGAGAGGAAGCAGCACCATGTGAGGTGATGGTAGAACATCCAGATGCAAAATACTGAGCATTGGTTAGATTTTGGAGGGAGAGCCCCAGGCAGGAGTCGTCTGAGCAGTGGTGGTACTTGGCGGCCTTGAAGGTGTGTGAAACCTGCAAAACAGAGTATCTTGAGGAAAACTTTTTTAAATATAGAGAAGGAAGGAGATGCAAATGAAGAATTTAGAGAAGTAGGAAGAGTCAGAATATTCTGAAGTGGAGCCCCAAGAAAGCACTGGGGTCCACTGCTGCAGAGACATACTTTATGACATACGCGTTCCAGTCTTTGTTCTCTGTGTTGTTTAAAATCACTCCATAGTCTACGTACATTTTTATGTACTGCCTTTTCAGTAAGTGAATGAACTATTTATTTAATCTTTTTACTTTGGGGCATTTGGACTTTTCTTTCCACTGTAAGGAAACAAATCAACTTCTAAAGAATTCAAGAGAATGCCTTATGGCAAAATGGTTGCAGGGGTAAAATAAATGTAAAATATTCAGAAAATTAACAGTGAGCTTACTAAACTGAAACAAAGATGAATTATTTATCTTTGTATTCTGGCCACTTAGATCGGTGACCAATACTGAAGGGAAAGAGGAAGGGAGGGAAGAGGAATGGAAGAAGGAACAAAATTAAGAAATAGAGGTAGGGATAGTGGGATCAATTTTAGGTTTTGTTTTGTTTTGTTTAACCATAGTGAAAATGTAATTATACGTATGTGGGTATAAGATACAAATTGTAGTTTGTTTAGCCCTGGAAAATAGAAGGGATACCTTTTCCTCTTAACACTGAGGGCAAGAAGGCATAGGTGTTATGTAGATGTTTCCAAAATAGGGAAAAAACAAGGAACCTAGGGCCTGAGTAGACTTCATCTCAGTGCAGGAGTAGATGACACATTTCTGAGAGCAGAGGTAAGGAGGAGGTGTAATTAGAGGCTTAAGGAGAGTGAAAGCAAATTTTTAAATGTTCCTTTTGGAGAGGAGGAAAATGGGGAGAGCAGCAAGAGGTAAACAGAAGGATTGCTGAGCAGCTAGATGATCTAGCTGGAGGCCGATGGGGGGTTGTAGAGGTTAGAAGTGGATTATGGACTCATTCCTGTCTTAATGCTGGTAACTTAGATTGTGAGAATTTGGATGGAAGACAATACTTTTCTCACAGAATACTCTGTTTTTAGAAACTCTTAGACTCAGACCTGAGAGATGTATTTAAGTTCAACTCTTGATTAATAGAAAACAAAAATGTTCGTGTATAATTACGTCACCAAAACTAAGAGTAAGACATTTATTGTGTGCATTGTTTTATAAACCGTAAAACATATTAACCTCATGCTTCCATTTTTAACAGTAAGAGGTAACTCACCTTCATTGATGAACGTTACTGGTGGTATCTTGAGAGGACTTTTGGTGGAAGAAGTCCCCAGATCGGGTGGTGGCATTAAATCCCTGGGATAACCTGGATCCCTCTGTATCTCATTACCCCCCAGCAGTCCAGGAGTATACGGATGACTGTTAGGAATATGTTGTGGCACCACCTGGACAAGAGGAGGAGACACATGGGGGTCTTGTCGGGAAAATATCTTCAAGCACTGTTCTTCCAGCAAAGTGATCATCACAGACTGGTTATTGACGAGATCAGTCAAGGAAGCATATTTCACCTCTAGTTCCCTGTACCTTGTTGCCATCTTCAACATTTCTGTAGTGACATTGAGGATTTTATTTTCCAACTGGGAAAGTTCAAGTGAATTATCCCTCTTACGGATAATCTCGTGTAATAGCTGCATATAGAGTTGAGTAACACGGGAGTTCATGTTCCGGCTTTCTTTTCTCAGCAGCTTTACCTCGTTTACAATGTTTCCATCTACATCCACCACCAGCTGCAGGACATCTATCTCCCGCTTCTGCCTGGAGAGCACATCCTTCAGGTTTTCAAGGTCCATCCTGGTGATCATGTCTTTAATAGTACTTGCATCTTGCCCTTTAGTATTGACACAAATTGGCCCTGTAATTTTTTGTTCAGGCACCAGGAATGTGTATGAACATTTCTTTGCTTCCTCTTTACCATCTGTGGCACGAGGGTATCTCCTCTGGGTTATTTTTTTTATTTTGAACTGTCCTCCTCTGCAATGTCCAATGCCCATTAGTAGGAAGAATAACACACTTAGGGTCCAAATAAAAGCCTTCATTTTGAAATGAGGTTGTATGAAGTCTTTGTAAAAAAACAAACCAGTGAAGGAAAAAAAAAGTAAAAAGAATGAATATTAACCTACTTTTAAAGTCAGTAACGAAAAAAAAAATGGAAAAAACCAAGTATCTATTGGTGTTATTAATTGGGCCAGAATTAATTTTATTAATTTGTTAAATCCAACACCACGATGCCTTTGCGTTTGTTTAGGTTTCAGAGAATAACTTTCCCAACTATCACCTCACTGTAATACTTTTTCTTCCCCAGCTCAGTGCACACATTTTGGTGAGTGCCCACTGTTTGCAATGGCATACTATTAGTGTTCTTGGGTGCTTTGAGACCCTAATAAGACACTTTTCTTACCCTTGAAAAGCTTACTCTACTGTCTTAAGACTCTGAAAATGATACACAATGTGTATAAGGCATTAATTAAAACATTCTTCCCTAACTAGTATTAAAGCTAATAGCAAGTGACTTTACTAGTCATTATTTTATATGTATATTCGGTTTTAGTTAAATTGGCCCTCTCTAATAAATATCTTTTTTATCTATCAAAGAAACATTTTGAGGCAAATCTCAAACCAGAAAGTTTTGGCATCATATTTTTAGTTTTCGTAGCATGTCCTTTTAGGATTCGAGACAAGTTGAAGAATGAGGGAATGTTTACAGTCATTATTGTAGGCGATTATGTTTTCTAAACCATAATCATATATATGTTCTAAGTTTACGTATGATTTAGCAGGTTCATTCTTCTAACAGGTTCTTCTGAACTGTATTTTAGTAAAATTTCAATAATTTTCTTTAACCATTACCAAGGAAAGAAACTCTATATTTGAATATGATTGTTAGAGTTGGAAAGTGCCTTAGAGACCATCTCATTCAAGAACCTCTTTGCACCTGGGACGCCTGGGTAGCTCAGTCGGTTGAGTGTCCGGCTTCGGCTCAGGGCATGGTCTCGCAGTCCGTGAGTTCAAGCCCCCCATCAGGCTCTGTGCTGGCAGCTCAGAGCCTGGAGCCTGCCTCTCTCTCTCTGCCCTTCCCCCGCTCACATGTGCTCTCCCTCTTTCTCTCAAAAATAAATAAACGTTAAAGAATAAAAAAGAACCTCTTTGCACCCATGTGCATGTTGAAGGCCCAGACCACACAAATAGATAGTAGTAGAACCCAGTCAAGAATTCAGGTTCCCCGGCTCCTCAGTCAGTGTTTATAGCAGTGGCACGTATTGCTGACATGTGTGCTTGAAATGTTTCAATTTTGCTGTGACAGAGAAATTCTTGTCCCTTATAATGCAATTTCTGTAGAAACACTAGAGGAAACATTAGAACTCACTCTATGAACCAAAGCTGCTTCTTTCTCACGAGTTCCCTCCCTAAGGAGTGGTAGCAGTAGAACGGGTAGGACGTGCCACTCTGTCGGGTGCGTCAGCAGGCTGAACGGCACATGGCCCACCTTCCCACTGTCACAAGCTCGATTCCTGCTTGCTGGTTTTGAAGGACACCAGTGGATACACTAAGAACTCTAGTGTACCACTTCCCACCCTACTTCTTGTGTTTTGATTTGAGAAGTCAGGTCCCAAGTTGTTTATGCCTACGATTAATAATAGTAATGCAGTAATAACAGTCATTCATACTTACGGGGCGCTTGGCATTATTTTAAGCCCCTTTACATGCATTAAGTCCATTACTTGTAACTACAATCCTCTGAGGTAGACTGTCACAGTCCTCATTCTCAGCGAAAGACTAGCATCTGGAAATTAAGTACCTTACCCAGAGTCACACAGCTTCTCAGAGATGGCACCAGAGTTTGAACGTAGACAGAGACTCCACAGAGTTCATTGCAACATATTCTATTCTATTTTCTATCCCCAATACCGTAACAGTCCTTCACATTTATGTAGTGCTTAATACATGTTAACAATATGTTTGCATTCACAACAACACTGTGAAATAAATGTATACCATTTTACACAGAGATAAAGTACCAGAGAAGCCAACATTGGCATTCAAATGCGATTCTGATCTTCTGCTCCTAACTTTGCTAGACCTGTGGTTTTTATCCTAGTCGTGGTGTAACTACAGAGGAGCCTTAACTTGGTGTCTCTCGTTTTGCAGTCTTTTCCTGGTGTGTATCTCTTTACATTGACCCATTGCTTATTTATGAAAAGGTATCTGGGAATCATTTTTGTTAGGCTCTGTTTCCATCATTTTTCTATCCCAAACTTTTCTGCTGTCATTCCTTTGCCTCTGTATGTATTGTATCAGTTGATATCTATCTAACTTTTAAGTATGAACCCTCCCCCAAAATAAAGGTTATTATTAAAATCAGTGAAATAAGGACTCTTTGACTTGCAGTTATGAAGATGACCACTACTTTTTAAAACCATGTCTCCTTTGGTGTTTTGAAGGTGGAGTGAGAATGAAAATAAGCAAAGGGTGGAGTGTGGAGTATTTTTCTGTTACCAACATAAGATAGGAGGAGTGAGCATAATAGTATTCCTTATTTATATCAGAGGCCTTCTCTTGCTAAGTGATCATCAAAAGCACACTTGGATGAATACTTTTAGTTTTTTGTTTTTATATTTTGCCTCAGACATGAGTAGAAAATTTAGACCTTAAACATCATCTGTCTATTTTATAAGAAAAGGACTGCTATTGTACTAGAGTTACTTATGCCAAAAACCAATAAAAGATTTCTTGCTATATTTGCAGATTCGTGGAATTTAGATGTGGTTTATTTTAAAAACTGAGGACAGTAAAGTAGAAGCCGTCAGCCTCCTGGTTCAAATGTATAGTATTTCTCCTGCATAGTTAACTTAGCTAGTCCTCAGCTTCACTCATTTCACTTTAATAATAGAATGGAAACTCTTAGATCATAAAATTATTTAAGTAATCTATGACATAAGCTACCAAAACAAGGGAAATTCAGAACCTATCATGAAACTTCCAAACAAGTAGAATTTCATAAACAGTATTCTGATTTGAACAGCTTGTGTTTCCTACCAGACACAGATTTGTATAGAACAACTAAGAACATATAATCCAAGACTGTTATTGTGACTTTACATCAGTGTTGTCATGAAAGAACAAAAACGTGAAAAGTTAAAATAGCAGTATGTTCTGCCTTAGCTCTTTGTGGGCTCCTGTACGATTAAGTCGTAAGATAAATCCTTGTGCACCATGAGAGAATCTGACCTAAGTAAGTATTTAAAGGAGGCAATTAAAGGTTTCTTTTAAGCAAATACAATTCCCTTACCCTTATTATAAAAGTAATGACTCAGTTGTCACATAAAGAAGAATAAGGAGCCACATTTCTTAAGTAAGTAGACTAGCTACGTCATGAGTAAAGAACTGGTTTTAAAAATACATTTACTACTACATTTTCTGAAAACTTCAGTATTTCCCCACCACGTTCAGTTTTAAAAGTGAAAGATCTATAAATCTGTGTTACCTCATAAAACCTTTCTGTATATGTTAAAATTTTCCTAGGTCCCAAGAGAATGTTATAAATTAGTTACAGTATACTTAAGTTTAAATCTGTGCCTTTGCTTGGTTGTTTTTAGGAAAAAAAGAAAAAAAGTCTTCCATGCCTTGGGTTAATTTTATTAGTACTGTTTCTCTTCATAGTTGCTACATTTGCCAGCTAGTAGAGAGAAGAAATAAAAATCAGGATTTACTTCCTTTCAGATGGTAAATGCATAGAGGCATTTAACTGGTTATCTCACGCACCGAAAATAGCATGAGGCAATGAACCTAAATTTATGAAGCACTGAAGATACCTTAGGTACTTGTAGATTGTGAATTATATTCTGGGAAAAGACTTGAGAACAATCTCATCCCCTGGAGACATCTAAGAAAGGGATAGTTATCTGTGTGTTTGGGGTTTCAGATTAAATGCTTGCCTAAGGACTCAGTAAGAAATGAGGTTGAATGAGGTCCTGCACTTTTCATAGCAAAAAAAAATAACAACAACAGAAAGAGAGATGAGAGTATTTCAGATGCAGTATTGCTTGGACATTTTATCAGTTTCTTGTAAAATATGTTTAACAGAGATCCTCCCAGGATTTAGAGTTTGAATCTTTAAGGAAAAGACATGTAAGTAAAGTTGAAGAAATCTTAGCTTTACAATTATTTGCTTGTTGAAGATTCTTACCATTTAATGCCTTTCGTTTTTTAAAAGAACAGAAAATCCCCAAATCATAAAAAACTTAAGTGTCTTTGATGCTAAAGCTAACTGTTGGTAACTAGTAATTTTATTTTTAACAGTTCTTTCTCATAATACAATTAAACAAAGCCCTCAGGTAGAATATTGAAAGAAACCTCATATGTATGGTTACCAAAATTCTGTCTGTCTAAAAGTATTATATATTTTTGGTCTTTTAATCATGTATTTAAGTAATTGGTTCTTCTGGGTTCTTATTTTCTACTGTTACTGCTGACTGCTTAATACTTCTGTCACATTTTATTTTTTTCCTTAATCCTAATCTATAAAGTTTTAGTTTTTTTGTGTGTGTCAATAACTTTGCTTTTTTAAGTAATTCTAGTTATAGCAGTTTTAATGTGTGTGACCCAAGTTAAATTCCTGTTACATGTAAACCTGGAAAGTTAGTTACAATTTTGAGTTTTTGCAAGAAATACCATAGACTTACCTTTAATCTTTACAAAATTTCTGCTTCATATTGGGTTATGCTATAACTGGGGAATTGTTCTAAAGCCTTTAAGTTAATTTTATATGTTCTTAGCTGTGTTTTGTAGCTCTACTTTAAGATCTCTAACAGTATGCATAAACTTACACACTATAACTGCAGGAAGAGAGACTCATGTTTACAGCTGTTTTCTTTTGTTTGTATCCCTTTGTTTTTACTCACTGTGTTATCAGCCTTATACATTTAATCTGTTACTTGTTAAAATTTCTTTCTAGTGTCACTAAAGCACTTGTTCTCTGAAACCAAGCACGTATCTACCGATGTGTAAGCATATACACCAAATGTTATTAAAGTGAACCTCATATAATGCATCGATCACCACAGAGTATGTACATAAGGACCAGTTTTTACATAAAGGTGCAAAAGAAAACCTTTTTCAGCTAAGATAAATTGTAGTGTATTTATAAATTATTTGTTTAATAAAAGATTTTGAAATTTCTACAAATATAAAATTTTGACATACAGAATTTTTAAATAAAAACAAGAAATATTAAAATACCTTTATGCATCTGTTGATAAAGCAGACCCAGAAACTTGCTGCTCTTATTCTCGCTTTTAAAAATCAGTGCAGAAGTTTGTTCATCTGTGACTTTAATGGCAATTGCATTTTTGTTTTGGACCGTTGAATCCAAGCTGTAATAACGAACTTCTTTTTCTTCTTACAACACTCATCAATTGAATTTGACAAGCCACCTATGTAATTTTAAGTAGTATAGTGGAAGTTCTGGTCTGTGGGCTGTCGTTAATCCGGCAGAGAAAGCATTGTGGCTTTGCTCTGTCTGCCACATGGAGAAATGCAGTAACCAGCTGCAGCTGACCCAGATTGTATATACAGTACCCTTGAATAGTGATTCCCTCTCTTTCTCAGTAAACTCAAGTTCAGCCCACATATTACGTCACCAAAAAATTGCTGGAGACTAGGGGGGGAATGTCTCCTCCTTAGGATTTCCTCTCTGTAGCCTTAAATAGGGGTGGGGGTAGTGGGATCAGCAGGAGGTTGAATAGCTCCGAACAAGGAGAGACTGTGTGCAGGTTGAAGGAAGGGCACCATCTGGAAACAAACTATCATAGTTCAGCGGGCAATTATAAAACAAACATTTTAGTCTGCTGGCCAGAGATCTTTTAACTCGAATACTGAAAAAATAGTACTCAGCTTCTCAGAAATAGTAGCAGGCTGATAAGTTTGTTTTTTGTTACAAAGAACGAGCATTAGACCTTGTCAGGAGGCAGCCACCTAAATAATGTAATGCTCTCTATAACCTAGCAGGATTTTTAAACATTTTACTAAGTTGTCATTTCAGAAGGTTTTAAACTTAGAAGAAACTTGATGTTGTTTTGATGTATCTCACTGTGTAATGTCACTTAAGATAAAACTGCTCATACACATAATTACTAAAAATAAGTGGAAATCTATATATAAAATTAAGAAATTGAATACTTTTAAAGATTCTGATTTTCTATAATGTCGTATCCTCCTATTCTAACAACATGACCCTTCTTGTCTGAATAAGGTTATTCTTAGTAGTTGATGTTTTGAGATTTAAAAGCAAACATAACCCTGGCCAGAGTGAGGGAAAAAAGAGAGTTCTGACTCCCCACAGGCTATGTGAATTTAGACAAGTCGAGAGAGAGAATTAGTAACTGTTCAGTACTCACTGTGCTATTATATTTCATTAAACCAAGAAATGTTAAGTAACTCAATAGCTAATGAAACAAAAATTTAGGCATCTTAACTGATTTGGCTTAGTACTTCACTATTAAGTAGTAGAACTGGGATTTGAATCTAATTCCAAAGCATTATGCCACACTGTCTCTCCTTGGATTCTGTAATTGCTGATTGCTGCTTCTAGATAAAATTTGGGGGGCTTCTAGTTTCCATATTACCATGTGCTTTTCCTTCCGTGTTGCCTTAGCTTGAGCTATTTTTTCTTTCCTGATAGATTCTACCATCATCTCTTTGTCGATCCACACTCTTTAAGTCAGCCTAGTTTCAAAATAAATAAAGTCAACCTAGTTTCTACCTCTTTCACAGAATTGTTTCTTTAAATTCCGTCATGTACCTATGTCTGTCGGGGGTTGCAAACTCAAGGGTCTACAAAGACATGCTCACAAGAATGAAGCAAGTCATGTAAGTAAATGAAGTAAACCAAAAGTCAGATAACAAAGGAAAATGAGGGCTAGGACAAACTGGCATCCTTAAGGTTAATACAGTGGGATCTGCACCCTTCCCAGCTGTACCTCATTGTTGCCACATCTCCCCATTTTTAGGAATAGATGGACTCCCAGCTTCTAACCTCTGGTTTATGTTACATAATACATTACTTGATCATTTAGCGATCCTGTTATATTCACTAATAGCTTAATCTGGGGAAAATATCAGACAGTAAATTTCTCTTGAGCCTTTTTACTTGAGTCGTTTTGAACTTTCTAACTTTAACATTAAGTAATATCACTAACCAAAGTAAGAAATGGGGTTGTCAGGTGTGGCCGGACAAATAATAATTAATTCGGCATGTTTAAATTGAAAATGAAAGTTAGGAGTTCAGTTCTAAAGAGAGACTTGGAAAGTCATCAGCAAAAGGTGATGGCTGAGGCTACAGAAGTAAAATAATCCAGAAAAGTACATGCAGAGTGAAAGATTAATGACAGAACCCTGGGGAACACCAGCTTCTAGAGAACCTTGAGGAAAAAGGAGAATGGACGGAGTGTGGGAAGGTAGGAAGGCTCAAGCCAGTAAAGCCAGTAAAGACCAAGGAACAAAGGGAATGATAAAAGTCCTGCTGCGACACTAATAAGCAGCAGGAGGAGACCAAGAGAGACATGTAAGGATTTCATAGTGAGCAGGTCTCTTATACCTTTTCTGAATAAGTTTCTTTTTTTTTATTTATTTATTTTTTTTAATGTTTATTTATTTTTGAGAGAGAGAGAGAGCGTGAGAGGTGGAGGGGCAGAGAGAAGGAGTCACAGAATCCGAAGCAGGCTCCAGGCTCTGAGCTGTCAGCACCACGCCTGATGCGGGGCTCAAACTCACGACTGTGAGATCATGACCTGAGCTGAAGTCGGACACTTAACCGACTGAGCCACGCAGGCGCCCCTGAATAAGTTTCAACAGCGAGATCTCGATTTCAGATTATATAACGGGTTGAAAAGCAGATAAAATTTAACTGCCAAATGGTTTAGTTTCCACAGTATATTAAGAACTTAGAAATCAATAAGAAAAAGACAACCCAGAGGGAAAAAATGGACAAAAATCATTTCATAGAAATGTAAATGCATAACCTCATAACTAATCAAAGAACTGAAAATTAAAACACAATGAGATATTATTTAGCACCCACAAGATTGGCAGAAATTAAGACTGGTAATATCAAGTGTTAGCACAAGTATGGATCAGTAGAAACATACTGTCAATGGAGTATGAATTGATACAGCTTTAAAAAACAATGTGGCATCGTCTTGTAAAGTTGAACACTAATATACCATATATATGTCATATTTATAGCATATGATAGATCTATGTATTCTAGAGAAATTCTTTGTGTACCAGCGGGGAGAAGTAACTGTACCGGAGGGGAGAAGTAACTGAAAAGTCTGTCAAATAAAATGAATAAGTAAATTATGATATAGTTATACAGTTACAAATTCTTCAATTTAAGGAATTACAGCTACATTTAACAACCTGAATAACTCTTGGAAACAAAATGGTGAGATACAGCCATCACAGAAGGCTATCTTTTTAAAATTTTAACAGACACCTATAAATTACTTGTGGCGTACCTGTTCAAACTTTACCAATGTTACCATTTGACTTAATCACATGTGCATAAAATAGGATTTTTTCAAAGCTCAGAAATAAGCAAAAGTAAATAATATATCGTGCAGAGTTACAGACATATGTCTTGGGGAAAAGGAATAATCTTAAGTTTTGGAATAGTAGTTCCCTCTGGACAGGAGGCAAGGAGATGACGCAGGGAAGGAACGGTACTGGTGATGCTGTAGTTCGTAACTTGACTGGTCATTCACAAGTATTTATTAACACATTACATGTGTTAGAATATACTTCTTTAAAAGGTAAAGTCATGATTCTCATACAGATACAAAATGAATATATGTCAAGGTTTTATTTAAATCATTAAATTTATAAGGGAATCAGGAAAATTTTGCAACCATTTCAAGGGAGAATTCAAAGTACTACACATTCCACGTAGGCACTAAAGAATGCTAAAATGAATTTACAGATAGTTACAAAACTGTTCAACATCCATAGAACATGAATCTGTTACATTTTACTAGACGTAAGCAACTGGCATTTTTATGGACAAGAATGTGTATTATTACCAGTTTTCAACAACTTACAGTCATGAAATAGCTTAAAAAAAAAAAAAAAAAAAAAAAACCAGAAGAATACACCGGAGGCAAGACACCTAGTAATCTTTTTTGCCTTTTCAGAGTCTGTCACGTGTAAACTTATCTATGTGTCAAATATTTCATTAAAAAGAGATGAAGGATGAAATAAGTGAAGTGGACTAGTCTGTGTTTCTCTTAAAAGGTTTTGTTAAAGGGAAAGGGGCAGGGTGCTATCCAGAGGAGGGAATCAGATTTGAATGAAGGGTTGCCTCGATTTTGTTTTCTTGAAGAGGAGGTGGAGGTGTATGCATGGGCTCTAGTAAAGGAGCTGACGGGGGGTGAGTGATAGTGGAGAAAACAGCAAGTATTTTAAAAGAAGCAGTAGCAATTACATTCAAAGTCACAGTTTAGATCTGGGAAGGAGAAACAGATTCATATTCCTCTGAGATTGAAGGAAAAGGAAAGAAGCTAAGCTAAAGATTCATTTGAAGTCATTAAAAAAAAATTGAGAGTCTAAAGAAAAGGAAGTATTTATGATAGATAGCTTAAAGAATACCATTAAGATTTCCTGAATGGAAAGGAATGATAATAGGATGAATAAAAGGATTGCCACACCAACCTTTTAGATTAGTTGTTTTTAAGCACCTAGTGTCAAAACACTGCACAAGATTTTCATTTTCCTAGAGTGCAAGATAGAGCAACTGCCTTAACTGAGTTTATAGTTGTGAACAGATAAGATATAAACATGAGAGTTCAAACAGATTGTAAAGTCATAAAAATTACCAAGTGAATGGTATTATAGATACCATATGAATTTATAACAACATGGAGGAGAGAAATTTGTGTACAGGTGTATATACTCTGAGCTCCAGCTCTATTACTAAAAGTTCACATGGCATTAGACACATATCTGTGGCCCTCAGATTCTTCATCTGTAAAATGAGGGGCGAGACTAGACAGTTCCTAAATTCCTTTCTTAGAATCTGTGAGAAAACCAAAGAACAGTTGACGCTGACCTGGATACAACAGAGATGAGTCTCAGAAACAGTCAAGGTGAATGAAATGGCGTGAGAAAAAAACACAGGGCTTATTTGGAAGGCAGCGTGTGATGCATCGGTTGTGTGTTTTCTGAGAGTTCATGAATGTGGTATTTTTCTCTTTGAGTATAGTTGTCTTACACACTTTACATTTGTATAATAAACTCTCAGGAAATATTTTTAAATAAGTGACCTTGCATATCCAGAACTGGTAGAACCAAATTATTTTGGAGGTTATGTTATTTTTGTTGGTACAGAGAAACGGGGTCGGGGTTGGGGGAAGAGTTAGCTTCAATTTGTAGTCCTATGCACTGTTTCAGAAATTCAACTGCTAATCTTCAAAACAAGACATTTTTACCAGGATGAGGCAGTTTTCAAAGTATTTAATATTCAGGTGATAGTTATCAACTTGAGGCAAGGGAATATAGAACTAATACTAAGTAACTACCCCATGCCACGTACTGTCGAGGCTAACTTAGCTGCTTCAGCCTATCCTTAGAAAATAGGCGCTAGTTGTATAGACATAAAAACCGACGTACAGAAGTTAAAATAAGTGTCTCCATATGTACAACTAGTCAGAGGCAGAGACAGTTCAAGAGCTCATCTCCTTTCCACGAGGTTCCAAAAGTGCCAGTTTTGACTCCAGCCTCAAACTATGAAATGGTATCATAAGGGACATTTACAAAAAACACATATTATTTACGTATCTGACCCCAAATCCATGGAAATCTAGGCCTCAGTCATCATGTTTTAACAAGGCTGTGGTATATTAAATAACAACAAATCCTAAATACGGCATGTATATTGAAATACCGTTGTAAAGTAGCTTTTTTTCCCCCTTTTTCATTGTGTCCTACTCTTCCAGGCTACAATAAGAAAACACTCATTTCTCTCATTTTGTTTCAGGTATCTATTTGTCAGATTTAACATACATTGATTCAGCATACCCATCAACTGGCAGCATTTTAGAAAATGAGCAAAGATCAAATTTGATGAATAACATCCTTCGAATAATTTCTGATTTACAGCAGTCCTGTGAATATGGTACGTTTTTGGGGAATACCACTGCACCATTATGCTGTGATTCTGTTGGTTCATTTACCTGAACCAACCATTTGCCTTCATTAGCCATTTTTCACACAGCAGGAAACATTATCCTAATATAAAGGAGAATAGTGATTGTTTCATTTCACTCTTTAATATTTAGCATCCTGTTTGAGATTTTGCTCAATTCCTTAAAGGAATTGAAATATTTCATATTTAAATTTTTAAGTTTTATCTTTCGCTCTTCTGCTACTTTGTAGAAACTGTGCTAACATTATTTATAAAATTATTTTTTATTATCTTCATGTCATTTGATACTCCTCAACTATTATGTAAATATTTCTTATATTTTTCAGTTAGGGAAGGAGCTAAGACCTCTGATCCTAGTAACAATTGACTAGCTTTCTTGAGTTCGATAATGGGTAGATAACCAATTTTTGTTCAAGATGTAGTTTATGGAAACACATGTAGAAAGAGCTTACACAAACTCAGGTGATGAGCAAAAGGGGGTAGATTTTTTTTTAATGTTTTATAATGTCTGGATGCTTTCAGTTTGATAGGGAATAAAGATACCGTAGTGGTATGTGTTTTTATAATACTAAAAAACAGTGAGCATACTGTTTAAATTATCTGATTTATTTAAAATAGATTTGTCTTAAAGCTAACTTATATGCATGTATACTTTTAAGAAAACCTCAAAAACTTCCTGAAAGTGTATATGAGGGAGGAAATTTATCCAATACATGGGATTTTGTCAATTGAATTGTTTGGGGAGAAACCAGAGTATGTTTGCTTTTTTTTTTAAATCTACATAAACAGCATGCCTTTAGTTTTACATTAAATAAAATTAAATAAAATCTACCTCAGTAATGTCCTTCTAGAGTTCATTTAAATTTTGGTGCCACATGGCCTTAATTTTTAAGTATATTTTTCTCAGATTAACTTTTAAAAATCTGGTTAAGATATACTTTATAAGATAATCTTTTATCACATTTTGCCTAGATATCCCCATGTTGCCTCATGTCCAAAAATATCTGAACTCCGTTCAGTATATAGAAGAACTACAGAAGTTTGTGGAAGATGATAATTACAAGTAGGTTGGATCTTCAAAAGTGGTCTGTTTAACTTTTTCCTGTCTTCTACCCTTTCGTCCCCATGTATTTAAACATCTGACTTTTATATCGTATCCTACAAAATGCCTATTCCAGTTGTGTCTTTACAGTAGCAAAGGTACTTATGTTTTTTTTTTTTTTAATCACTTGATATGATTGAGCCAGTATACAAATACCTCGTCTCTTCTTTTGTTTTAAAGTATTTCACCTTTCTCAAGTTGTTGAGAGCTGATGTTTGATATTTGATAGTTGTGGTTTGGATTTCTTCCTTTCTATATTGAAACGTTGAATCTTTATGGAAATTTATCTTTTTTTTTTTTTTTAAGTTTATTTATTTAGAGAGAGAGTGCGTGTGCATGCATGCAAGCAGGGGAGGAGCAGAGAGAGAGGGAAAGAGGGAAAGAGGGAGAGAGGAAATCCCACGCAGGCTCCGCATTGACAGAGCCTGATGCGGGGCTCAAACTCAGGAACAGAAGATCATGACCTGAGCTGAAACCAAGAGTCGGACACTTAATTGACTGAGCCACCCAGGTGCCTGTGGAAAGTTCTCTCTTAATAGATTGAAAAACTAATGAAACAGTCTACAAATAGGAAAATTACTCCTTTTTTTAATGGTAATTTTTGACATATCTTTGAATTTGTTTTTAGTTATTTTTGTGGATGGAGAGAATAATTGAACTTTTTTACTTCTGGGTTAGAGATATGTGTCCAGCACCACACTTACCCTTTTCTCTATTGTAGCAAGTCCTTCACTAAAGATCTTAAAAAAGCACTTTGAAATACCGTTGTCCGTTTCCTTCTCCTTAACATCCACAGTACTGCCCAAGGTGGGAAGGATCTTTGAATTATTAACCCTTTTTATTTTCAGTGGTATGCTGCATGTAATCATAACTGCCAGTGTTTTTTGTTTCCTTTTTTCAAAAGATGGGAGGATAAAGAGCTTATTTATTTCCCTTGGGGCTTCTGATATTTCTTATGGCTTTCTTTGTTAATTTCAAATAAAAAAAATTTTTGCTTAGCCTTATTATGCCAATTATTCCCAAGCTTTCAAATTACCTTTTGTCTTTCACAAATATTTTTTACACATACTTACTTTATAACTTACCAAGGTGAGAGACTAGGTTATTTTTCAATATTAATGCTTTATATAAAAATTTTCTTACAGTGGTCATCAACTTTCTTGTTGCATAAGTTTCAACAGTTCTTGAAGAGCAGACTTAGTACCAATAAAAGGCTAAAAATTCTGGAAAATAACTAGAAATAACTTTTCTTTAAAGACTAAATGTATTAAGCTCTAGGTATTATATATTTAAATATATCTATACTAATGTTTAAAAACCGTTATTGCTATCTGTTTCCCCATTTGGTAATATTACCACTTTATATTTCTGTATCAATTTTTGTTTTATAACAGATTGTACATAGTAATTCATTTGAAAATATGTGAGGTCACTGAACCCGCTTTTCAAGGCTGGAGTTTTTTCATAAATCTGTTGTCCGGCCCTAAAGTTGTGAGCTTCTTCAGTCCGATGGTCTGTATATTGTATTGACCACTATTTCTTCTGTGTCAGCTGTAGTCACTGACATAGCATAAAACACTCATGTTTTGTCCAGTGAGGTATGGAAGATTATCTTAAAACTCAAAATATGATTAAGTAGTTATTAAAAATGTCTATACCTGGCTCAAACTTACCAGATTTAAAAGAAGTTAAACTATTTTGGGCACCTGGGTGGCTCAGTTGGTTAAGCGTCCGACTCTTGATCTCGGCTCAGGTCATGATGTCACAGTTCGTGAGTTTGAGCCCCCGTCAGGCTCTGCGCTGGCAGCGTGGAGCCTGCTTGGGATTCTGTCTCTCCCTCTCTCTGCCCCTCACCCTCTCATGTTTTCTCTTTCTCTGTCTCTCAAAATAAATAAATAAAAACTTTTTAAAAATACAAATAAAAAATAAAAGAAGTTAAACGATTCAGTAGGGGTGAAGCCTAAGAAATTGTTGCAGTTATAGAGGATGGTGAATTGTTATTGACTGCTGTGAAAATAAAATAATAAAGTGTTTATGTAAGCTGATTTTTACTTTGCTAAAAGGATAAAATAGCCCAATAAGCCACTAAGTAGTGTTAAATCTCTGTAAACTGACATAAGATACTTTCATTTTTGTAGGAAAGCTGATGCTATTGTACTGATTTTTGTTTTCATGAGTAGCTAGAACCAGAAGAGCCTTCCGATTATATTCATTTTAATAAATATTTACTAAGCTTTTGCCACAGGTGAGTTATTATGCTAGTTGCTAGGATTATAAAAACAAAATCTTAGTCTTGCCCTTAAGAAATCCAGTCTAATACAAAACACATCCACAAAACAGATGACTACAAACCACGTCAGACATCACCATAATAGAGATATGCCCAGGGTGCTGTGGGAATGCAGACATGGGGGGAGACCTAACTCAGCTTTTGAGTGGGAAAAATGAGGAAAAAGGAAACGTGAACAGCTTCAGGAGACGGTTGTCACCTGAGGCTTAATCTTAACAGGGGAGTGGGAGATGTCTCCACATAAAGAGTGAAGAAAGGTGTTCCAGGGGATGGACTGACCAAAGGAATAGAGAGGGAAACTGTTTTTGCTTGGGGGAACAAGTCCCTTGGTGTTGTGTTGTTGGCCTCATATGGGAGACTGAAGAAAATAATTTTTAAAGATGCAGTTCTGATGCATGAACCTACTAATTCAGTGTACTGAAAAACAGCATTTTAAGATAAGAGCTATTAAAATAATTAGAAAAAAATGGTTTTTATGTTGAAAGAGATTTAAATAAAAATGACACCTTGTTTATCCAAAAGCCTCTGTTTTTGGCATCTTCATCTATATAGGCAACCAGTATAGATAATACAAATTACGTGCATGGTTTGTTTGTTTGTTTGTTTGTTTGTTTGTTGGGGTTGTTTTTGTTTTGGTGTGTAAAAAGTGACTTTATCACACCTTGGGCAGAAAGAGCTGCCACATGCATGTTTTTTAATCAGCATGAAAATCTTTCAAAGTTACTTCATTTTAATACTGAACATATCTATTCTCAGCGAACTAGCAGCACTATTACTGGATGGTGTTTTGATGATGACACAGGCAACTGACACTCTAACCTCACTGCGTGCTTTAAGATGCTTTTTATAGTGCTGAGAGCAATGTGATTCACCCATGGCTTCCTTTCTCTTCCTCTCTTTTGCAGTTCTTTATTAAGAAATTGTAGTTATTTTGTTTACTTCTGTGTCCCCCACCTACTAAACTGTAAGCTTCAGAAGGGCAGGGACACCATGTCTGCCCTTAGTCTCTTACATTCAGTGCAAAGAGCACAGTGCCCAACACAAAACAGGTGTTTAATAACTGTTTATCAAATGAATGAATTCACGGGGCACCTGGGTGGCTCAGTTGGTTAAGCGTCCGACTTCGGCTCAGGTCATGATCTCGCGGTCCGTGGGTTCCAGCCCCGCGTCGGGCTCTGTGCTGACAGCTCAGAGCCTGGAGCCTGTTTGAGATTCTGTGTCTCCCTCTGTCTCTGACCCTCCCCCGTTCATGCTCTGTGTCTCTCTGTCTCAAAAATAAATAAATGTTAAAAAAAAAAAAAGAATGAATTCAGTACACTCTGTAGCCCAAATAATTAAACTGCTGTGTAAAAAGAAAAAGAGCAGAGAGTTCTGATTAACTGTACATCTGTTCAGTGCTGTATTTTACGCTGTCAAACAATTAGAATATAATCATATATAATTCCCTTGTTAGGTAATCAAGTAAATCAGCTAAGAACCTATAATAGATTTATCATGATGAATATCACTTGTATTCTACAATTTCATTAAAAAAAACAACTCCAGTGGGTAGAATGCTTTTTAAAAATATTAATATTTAGACAGATATTTAGTAATGATAGGCTTTGTGGACTATACCAAAGTGTTTTCTACAACTGCTTTATTATTCTATTTACTGAAAGTTTCCGTGGATAGGAGTCCTAATCTCTCATTGCTGTGGAACTCAAAACTGGATATATTATCCTAAATGAAACTTAAGTACCAGGTAATAAACTTTGAGTTAGGACAGGGATATACTAGGAATTTTGCAGACAACCTTTTTATTATTGAAGATCTTTTAAGAAGTTGAATTGGTTTTTTGGGGTGTTTTGGAAATTTTCAGTGCTAGAGAAGCCATTAACCCATCCAGCAAAGATTCTAGAAGTATTTGCATGATACATTTAGTAACATACATGAAAATTCCTGAATTGAAGTGTCAGGTATCAATATAACCTCAAGTTCTATCACTTTGTAGTCATTCATCGAAAATCTTTGGCAATATTGGGGTACTTTGGAAAGATTTTTCTGTTTTTAATTATAACTTGTTAATGTTTTTCCCCTCCCTAATATTTCCTAGAATAACCGTAAGATCAGCTTTTGTATGAAGATGATAGGAAATTTACTATTGAAGATTGCTCTTGACGAAAAATATATAGTTGAGATTATTTTATAAAAATGCTTAATTTTTTGTGAGCAAATACATAATCTTGATGTTATTTTGTCAAATGTTAATATTTTATGTGTTTTGTTTCTTTTTAAAATGCAGGCTTTCATTAAAGATAGAACCAGGGACCAGCACACCACGTTCTGCTGCTTCCAGAGAAGATTTAGTAGGTTGGTGCATAGTTTTCTCTGATGACTGAATAAGAAATCAGATAACCTAATAAGAAAGAATGTGCTTCAAAGTAAATATACTTAGCACATTTTATAATACACACAAAAGTTGATTTTTGATATTAAAATATATCACTTTTTTGTTTGGGTTTTTTTTTGTTTTTTATTTAAAAAGTTGTTACTTGAGGGGTGCCTGGGTGGCTCAGTTGGTCGCGTGTCCGACTTTGGCTCAGGTCATGATCTCATGGTTTGTGGGCTCGAGCCCTGCATCAGGCTCTGTGCTGAGACCTCAGAGTCTGGAGCCTGCTTCGGATTCTGTGTCTCCCTCTCTCTGCCCCTCCCCTGCTAGTGCTCTGTCTGTCTCTCTCTCTCTCTCTCAAAAATAAATAAACATTAAAAAAAAAGTTTTTTTTAAAGTTGTTACTTGGAATTTGTAGTAGTGTACAAACAAGCCAACTAATCAAGAAAAATAGATAACAAATAAAAAAAAGATAAGTATTTATGAATATCTCTTCTTTTTATTATTAAGAATACACTGTCCTAGGCAATGAAGGTTGATTACATTAGGAATTTCTGGGGTCTGAGTGGAAAATTTTACTAATTTGAGTAATTATGGAGGTCAGTTTTAGTGACTTGACTTTTCAGAAATCTCACTTTAATACTGGGCTACATCCTGAAAATACTAAAAAAATAGTCACAGTTCCTTAATTTACTTGTCGCATTGTAATGGGGATAATATATGTATACCACAGATAATTAAAAATGAAAAATTGGAGATAATTGGCTATTATTTAAGAAATTATTAATAAGCACCTTTTTGTAATTTCAAATGCAGACTTTGGCCCTAAGCTTCATAATACCGCATCCCCTCAAAGTATTTGGAGGCTGATCTAATAAGATGTGGAGGAAGCAAGGAGACAAGCCATGACAATATCTAGGAGAGGCTTACAAGCAGAGGAAAACATGGCAGTTTAATCTCTTAAATTTGCTTTTGTTTTTATTGTTAAAGTGATATTTCGCAAATCTGTGTACTTTTCAAGTTCTATTTTTTTAAATTCCCATAAGCCTGGCGATGTTAATATTCAAGTTGAAATTCCAACTTGAATGCTTGACCTGCCCTGCCCTACACTCTCTTTCTCTAAGAGAAAACTGAAACTAAGAGAAAGAAGCAGTGTGTAAACTGAAATGAGCACTGAGCTACAGGACTCAGAGAGCTGAGTGATTGATTAGTTCAGGCTTTATGTGCAACGTGATATCCTGAGCCTGTCTCTTCTAATTCTTCTTCCTCTGTAAGTGGGGAAAAATGCTTCTACTGCCTGCTTAATGCAATAAAATAGATAGGAAGTAACAGATTTGATATGTTTTGGATTTTGTGTTTTAAGCAGAAAGTATATATTTTAATGTTCAGTCATTTAAATAGAATTAGCAATATTATTTTATTTAAACCACATTATAAATTTTCTATCAAGGGATTAAAAAGAAAACACTCTTTTGAAACCATTTGAAAATTTCTCTCTCTCTCTCTCTCTTTCTCTCTCTCTGTCACACACACACACATTTAATTCTTAGGTCCCGAAGTAGGAGCATCTCCACAAAGTGGAAGAAAAAGCGTGGCAGCTGAAGGAGCCTTGCTACCGCAGACGCCACCATCCCCTCGGAACCTGATTCCCCACGGACATAGGAAGTGCCATAGCTTGGGTTATAAGTCAGCATCTTTAACTTTATCTTTTCAGATTTTTAAATTGTTTCTAGTTGGATTTATTTTCTGGATATTTTGTCAGTTAAAATAGTGTCCTGTGTAGTTTTATTTGTATAACAATAGTTTTTTTCTGATTCAGTAAAATATCTTGTTTGCTTAAAAGCATTTAGTTCTTCCTTAATTTGGAAATAAGCTTCTCCCAACAGTGCCTTTACATTTGGGGGAGATAAATGAACTATATTACAGAGCATCATCGTAAATAAAATCAGGAAAGCAATATACCATTTTCCTTTTAAATTATCATCTTCGTATCACGACAGTCATTGTTTGTCTTAATCAAAATGAGTCGCCATAAATTAAGGTTTATAAAAATTACTCCTTTTATTCCTAAACATAAAAGGAAACTGTTTTTTTGTTTAACATCATTAACTTTGCAAGACTTTTCTCAAAATGGGGCCCATAGTTCACCTTTGCCATGATTTTTGTGAAAATTTAATAGTTATTTTCCAAAAGCAAATGTAAATAAACAGTTTTTTAATGGACCTGAGACTTAAGGTGAAATTAAGGTATTGTCTGTTATATAGATAGATAAAGGCCTGGCCTGGTTTCCTAAAATATTTTCCCTAAACTGCTGGTTTGAGGCTTTCATGGTGAAATCTGTGTGTTCATTAGTATGAGAGTTCAGAAGTCAGGTCAGGATAGCAGGTAAGTCTTCTGTGTCCTGACTCTTTATATAAGAGTATCTTTTATATTTTGGACTACCAACAGTAATAAAAGATATGAAAAATATTTCTCTTTGTTTCCAGTTTCATTCATAAAATGAACACAGCAGAGTTTAAGAGTGCAACGTTCCCAAATGCAGGGCCAAGACATCTATTAGATGATAGCGTCATGGAGCCCCATGCACCATCTCGAGGCCACGCTGAAAGTTCTACTCTTTCTAGTGGAATATCAATAGGTGAGAAATACTTCTCTGGGAGGATTCCAAATTATGTACAATGAGACTTTTAATCAAACTCAGCTGGAAAAAAGAGTCATTAATCCTATTATACTTAGAGAAAAATTGATAAAGGCAAAGTTAACAATTAGATATAGGATCATATTACTAGTAGCTTCCGAAGTTAATGATTCATGGTGTTTTTAAAAGTGCTTGATGGTTTTGACTCCAAAAGGGGAAGCATTTGAGAAATGGTGGGAAAAGAAGGTAGACTGGTTGAATTGGTTACTTCATGCAGTTTGTAGGAATGAGGAAAGAGAGGCAGTGTTGGTGTACTCCCTGTCTTTTGGATTAAGCAGCTAGTTAGATAGTGGCACTATTGCCATAGTAGAGAAGACCGGAAGAACGGTCATTTGTACGTGGTGAAGTATTTGTGAAGGAAGACTGGGTTTGGGGAATTAGGAATTCTGTTTTAGACATGTTTGGTCCACATGGAGTTGTCAGGTAGGTAACTGAATATATGACTTGAGCTCAGTGGGTAAGATTAGGTCTGTAGATACAAGTATAGGAGTTAGCATATTTATAGTATTTCAGGCCACGGGACTGGTTGAGTTCACCAAGGGAGAGAGTGTAAATAAATAAGACATACTAATGTTTAGAGGTCTGATTTTTTTTTTTTTTTTTAAAGATGGGCCATCAGAGGAAATATGAAGGAGGGACCAGTGAAGTAGGAATAAAAATCAGGGTGTGGGATCAGAAAAGCCCAATAGACAAGTATCTTCAGGAGGAAGGAAGTATCACTATCAAATGCAAGAAAAAGAAAAAATAAGAATGGGAATTGATGAGTGCATTTGGCAAGATAGAAGTCATTGGTGACCTTGATAAGAGTTGCTTCATAGAATAATGTGGGTGGAGTCCTGATTGGAGTAGCCTGGAAAATGAGAGGTGAAGAAATACAGATAGTTATCGTGAAGGGGACTGGAAAATCAGGACCATACTGGAAAGGGAGATGAGGAATTTGTTTTTACTTCCTAAACTTATTTATTTTCTGAATCGTTTAGATGAGCTTTATTTCTTTTGATAATTAGAAAAATCTGCATAAATACTGATTTATTTTTTTAAAGGATAAAAATGTCTTCCTTTCTGATTAAGTACCAGGTTGGTCAAGGGCTATGCCAATTGTTAATAGGATCATCTTAGTATTGATGAACAGTCAATAGAAAGAAATCCAAGAAGGAGTTCATTTTCTTAAACATACTGACTTCCTTAACCTTTGAGAGTTCCAAACCTGGTAAACAAAATTGATTTAGAGCTTTCTGGCACCATTCAGTTTTTTAATTCCAAAGTTCCCCCTTTGACAAATGCAAATGATTAAATAGTGACAAAATTCACAAAATACAAGACCGATTAGCCACCTGAAGTACCTCTTTGTTGATACTGTAAGTCGTCTATATGCAGGTATCAACCTCAATCTGAAAAATAATACAGAGAATAATTTTGCAAAAGAGAAAGGAAGAACTTTTTTCCCGTTAAAAATTTGTTACACTATGGAATCTGGCATTCCACTTAAATGAAAAAATAATAATTTTTTAAATTACAGCTCTCAAGTATACATATTATTTCACTTTTCCCCCTCATAAGTTTTATAATGAAAATTCTTTAGTTTATTTGTGGCTTTTACTTTCTATAGATGTTCTTTTTGTTACCACAGGACAATTATTTATCTGGTTATTTTATTCAGTTACAGTTAGTGTCTCAGTTTATAGGCCTTTCTTTTAGAACAGGAAGAGACTATTTTAATTTTTGCCTTTGTGTTTATTTTTTATTAATTCTAAGGCTGTTAAGAGGATAAGCAATAAAGATTGTTACATCCTTGTTTGTAAATTAAGAATGTTAGACATAGACCGTACCTTGCAAGGTTTTTGTTTTAAAACTGTATATTCTGGAAAGAAAGTAAATCTGTAACCCTAGATGGTAGATGTTACACACACACATACACACACAATTTACAATTACAAAAGGGTTTTTTCCTTAGCTGTAACTTTAACATATAATATCAATCTGTACCGTAGAGGTTTTGAGAAAGTACTGCAGAGAAATTAACCAGTGCTTGGGACAGTGGCCTCTGTGGTCCAGATATCTTAGATAACCTGAAGTGGTCTTGCCTAGCCAAGAGAAGCATATCCACTCTGGACTGGAAAAACATATTTTCTACAAATAAGTCATACTAATTATGATTCAATTTTCAGTCTTTGCCACATAATGTTACAAATCAAAAGATGATCTAGAATACCCTACCGCCACTAACAGAATACTGGCATTTTCTCATCTGACCCACACAACCAGAAAATTATTTCATTGACTATTAACTAAGCTCTTCCGAGGAGAGTATATAGCTAGGGCCACTCTAAATACATAGACGAGGTATCAATCCATCACATATAATGCATACCTTTTAGCATTGGAGTTTGAGTCTGTCATGGAACACTGGTATGAAAGTCTGATGGACAGTTTAACTTGACACATATGGGACACATTAATCATCAATTTTATTGAGAGCCAGAATTATCTTTAAAATAACTTCTAAATCAGTGTAAGCTGTTTTTGACTCTCCAGATTTATTCTTCTCAGTTTTTTTCTTTAGCTAATTTAAAACTTTGTATGTTAGCTGCTATTCTGGCCAAAGAGAAAGTTTTTACGTTGTTACGGCACCATTGTTATTTTTTTCTTTCTAATTTAGGGATTCCATCCTCTTCTACCTTGCCTCTAAAGGCAGAAGTTGAATTTCATTAAACTTCTTTTTTTTAATGTTTATTTATTTTTGAGAAAGAGAGAAAGAAAGAGAGGAATTTCATTAAGCTTCTTATCCTTAAGGCAATAATGGGTTTTTAAAGGAATACAAAGAGAAGGAAGTGTATCGCAAACCTCTTAAGAATTTCACAATTATATTCGTCTTAAATTATGACAAAATTTTGAAATTTTGAAAAGTTTTATGCTTATGTACATTCGCTGATGGTAGATAATTGTTTATAAACATAATGCATTTGAGCTCTAAGTAGACCTGCAAAAGTGTTTTATGCTCTTTGTTATTTTTGGTGGTCTTGTTAACTATATTCCAGTATATTGCAGAATAAGCCTCGCAGCAATAACACAAGAATGAAGAATCAATTTGTGGATGTTCACCCACAGATAACATGATTATCATTTTATAAGTACAATTAGAAAATTTATTTTTAAAATACAAAACTTAAACTAATTCTGATGTTTAAAATTAGAATAACTTTTGATTTTAGGTAGTAGTGATGGTTCTGAACTAAGTGAAGAGACCTCATGGCCTGCTTTTGAGAGGTAAGAAAAATTGTCCATTTGAACTGCTTTGAGCTGAGTTGGTCTTTCTTAAAAGATCATAAACATTTTAACAGATAAAATTTGTTACATATCTGGAAGGGACTATTTATAAGCTTACAACTGGTGGCAGAAATTAGAAGTTGATATTTAAGTCTGGAATTGAGTCTTAGCTCATAAATATATGTTTATTTGGTGCCTTGACACGTGGATTTGAATTTTAGTACCTTTAAAACAGTAATAACCTTACCTACTTACGTGTTTGAAGTAAAATTATTGCCTTAAATTCTGGTTCATTTCAGTAGTTTCAAGGCATTTAATAGAATGGTCTACTTCATTCTCTGCTACCTTGTCAGGGGCAAAAGGACTTAGTAAATTTTAAATTATACTATAAGTAAAGCAGCTTAGAGTTTGAGTTTAAATTGTCAGCAACTCAGAGTTTACATACAGCACACAGATTTATGCTGAAATGCTCTAAGTCATGCTCCGTTCTCCTTTCTTTAGGGCTTTAAGTAGTGGAAGTTGTGCTCTTCCTGCAGCAAATCCCATGCTGTATTGATCTGCCAGTATAAGATCTCCTTAAAAATGTAGCCAAACAGCGCAAATAATTTATTTACTAAATATCCATTAGGACTCTTATATTGTCTTTGACCATTTCAGTTCTTCCATTTTCGGATTTATAAGATGCTTGACTCTTGCCAAAATAATTGCCCCCTTTGGTATGTAAACTGGACATCCTAAGTTTCTAAGCAGCAGAGTGTAGTTGAGATTGAATTTAGAGTATGGAGTTGAAAATAGTTACCTAATGCCCTATCAGTCACTTCTTAATAGAAAATAATTTTATTAACTATACATTTGAAATTAAACTGTATTGGAACTGGAAAATTATATTCTTGTTCTTGATGAAACTTCATAACGATTTCTCTCCATTATGTGATTAACATGCTGTTTGTAAACCCAACATTTCAAAGTACTTTTAAGCCTTTCTACTCTACTTGTCAGTGTTATCAACTCTTACTCTTTGCTTTGGGGGGATCTTACCTTGTTTTTGCATACTGTTTCTCTTCCAGCTTTTACATTCAGTCTCTTTATTAAGTAAGGTTTGCATGAAACGAGAAAAACATGAGAGTTGCCTCTGGCATGCTGTCGGTACAAGTCATTTTAGTTCTTTCCCTCTAGGAAGAGCATCATATGTTGGTTATAGAGTATACTGTAATCTTTAGATAAAAAATATTAATGGAAAAAACGTTTGTCAGTTTGAATGAGTTATAAGTGAGTGAGTAACCAGGACGGTGTCGTGTTCAGTAATCTGTCCGTCCTCGTCCCAGCAGGTTACTTCTGAAGACTGTATGTAACGATGTTACCTTCACATCTCAAAACAGTATATTTCTTTTATGACACATGTTTTGCTTTGCAGACATTTTCAGCTAAAAAAAATCTGTCTTGGCGCCAAGTTTAAATCTGTGGCTCTTGGAACATTTTGAGAGCAAATTAATGCTTCTCAGCAAGATTCAGACATGGAATAACAAAAAGTAAATAAAGAACGAGGATGTTTAAAATACTGCTTGTAGATAGTGGATTTGAAAATAGTACTCTGAATGTTAAATCACTCTGTGTTCTTATTTACTACAGAGACATCAAGTATGTTGCTGCCTAAGTTGCTAAAGTAATGCTTTTTGCTTTAAATAACATTTCCCAACAGTGCTACTTTTGGCTTTTCCCAGGCAAAGACGTGTTGGTGTTTCTACGTGTGTGTTTATTTCCTTTGTTAAGTATTATATGCCCTTTTGGATAAATATGAATTCAAACCATTTTTATCATTTGTTGGCTTCATCATTTATTTCAGTTGATGTAGAAATAAAATAATGCCTTTATTACCCAGCTCCTCTCCTTTATTAGTTTTCTTGGATTTAATGTAAAGGATAGAGAGGAAAATAAGATGTTTAGGCCACATTAAGTCTACAGCCCACATCGTTTTTAGGTGTCTTCATAGGGACATATAATAAAAATGAATTATTTATATAAATCCAGATACCATTTTTGAACTGGAATCGAAGAACTGGAATAGAAACAAAAGGGTTTTCGAAGTATTTTCCAGGTTTTGATAGTATTGGTTATAAATAACTTTCATTATTTTAGCAGATTTATGAAAGCAAATGTATATAAAATGTATAGTATATACTAACACCTGTAAGTATATCTAGAATCAATAGAAGAAAACATTTTTTTTTAATCTATGCTGCATGCTTAAGAAAGGAGCCACCACATTTAGATTTAGAAAGGATTTAGAAAGCTATATTACAGGAAGAAATTATATTGTTCTAGGTATCAATGATTGTGTGAATAAAAGCATATGTAATATATACAATTTATAATGGAATCCAACAGGAACAGATTATACCATTCTCTCGGCCCGGTGACACGAGTGGCACGAAATGGCTATCGAAGCCACATGAAGGCCAGCAGGTACAATCCCCCTGCATCCAGGGGTCACAGAACTCCCCTCTGGTGGTGGTGATTGGCTTAATGGGTGTAATCTCACAATATCTCTGTTCTTTCTCAGCTAATTGGTTTATCAACTAAAAAAATACCCAAGAAAACTTTCTTTCCGAGATTTAATCTAGAGAGAAATTTGGACTTCTCTTTCCGATCCACTGAGCTAGTTGCAAAATAATTCCAAGTTGGTAGCCTTGTAACCATACAGGTCTTTCTAATGCTGCTAGTTATTGGATGAGCAATATAAAAATCCACTTATTATTCAAAGGCTACTTACTGTCATAGCATTTACTTTGCTAATAAGTCTCCATTCATTTTATCTTTGTTAAGAATTTTTTAGATAAACTGCAGGTCCAGAATTTAGACAAGTCTATTTCAGTAAATATTTGTTCGTTTTGACTTCCGTTTGTTCAGTGGTTTATGTAGTTTTACCAGGTCTCTTTCTGCACCATATTAGCTGCGGAAAGAAATGAGAATGTTAGATTGATTGGGGGCTGGAGGCTAATGGTAACGGGTAATCAGCCACCTCATACTACAACAGAATAGCCAACTTCAAAAGTGAACTTTATATCAATTTGGTGTCTAATCTCTCTGTGTATACCTCCCTGAATATAAACAGCTCTAACATGAAATTTCTAGTGGTCTCTAGGTTTTTAAGTCACTTTGAAGACACCTAAATAATCATAAAGGGATAAACTGGCAAACTGCACAGTTTTTGTCTGTGTTGTAGGAATTCTGCAGATCATGTCAGATCACCAGAGAATGATAGATTAAGTTATTCTTGTTTTAAATATAGGACCTTAAGTCCGTTGGGGAAAGATATTTAAATGTTTGATTATTTTGTGATGGTTTTCTTAAGATATATGAAAAGGAAATCTTGAGTTTTGTAGTTATTCCTTCCTTAGAGAGCTGTTAGGCTATAAGGCTATAACCAAACACTTACACATTGACAGCATTTAAATGTCATTAAAATTTATCATAGTATGCCAGTTTTTTAAATATGTTGTTATTGCCTGTATTACTTCTCTCATCTACTTTAGAATTAATTTAAGCATGGGTTTTCTTTTCCCTTTCCTCCTTTTTTTTGAGTTTCTGCTATTTTTATTTAGAGTTTTGTATGCTTAAATACTTTTAACAAAAAGAATCCTCATCTTTCCTACCAAGACTTAAAATTTCTAATGGGAAAAAAGTTTACAGCAGTGATGCAATGTAGCACGTAAGAAGAAAAAAGTCTTGGGGGTGCCTGTGTGGCTCTGACTCGTGGTTTCTGTTCAGGTCATGATCTCAAAGTTCATGAGTTCAAGCCCTGTATCGGGCTTTGCACTGACAGTGCAGATCCTGCTTGGGATTCTCTCTCCCTCTGCCCCTCCTCTGCTCGCTCGCTCTCTCTCTCTCTCTCTCTCTCTCAAAATAAATAAACATTATAAAAAAAAGAAGAAAAAGTCTTAAATCCATAATTTAATCTTCACTAAAGTGAATTGCTCTATTCTTTCTAAATTATGCTTGTTCAAATATGTCATAAAGTGTGTTTTTAACCATCTGCTGACTTTAATAACTTCCTGATTAAACTTTTGTGACAGTTTATAAATTTCATATCAGTAAACCTTTATAAATTGTCAGTGTCTTCTTGTTCTGAATACAGTAACAAAGTTTTACCATTAAGAGCAGTTACATTTCATTTAAGTACCTGTTTCGTAACTACTGTACCCAAAAGCTCTTACGTGTTCTTTTCTTCATTCCATTGTTACAGTTCTGCAGAATCAGAAGATTTGGCAGTACATTTATATCCAGGAGCTGTTACTATTCAAGGTGTTCTCAGAAGAAAAACTTTGTTAAAAGAAGGCAAAAAGCCCACAGTAAGATCTTATCTTATATTTTAACACACCTCTAAAAATATGCAAATGTTTTTAGGGCCCAAATGTATAGGGCCCTAAAAAATATGAAGACAATTGAAATAAAACCAAATACATGGTTCAACTGAAACAATTTGAAATACACATTTGCCTCACTGTGTTTCTTAATTTAGACTTCAGTTAAATCATTCATTTAGGGTGTTTACATCAAGGAGCTCCTGTTCCCTCAGTCCCCTAATGTAGTTCTTACACAAAACCATTTCACAGAGAAACTTGAAAGTATATGCTGTTATGAAGTATTTTAGTAATAAGTTTAGGAAAAGAACAGAAAGTAACAACCCTAAAAAATGGAATTCAACTAATTTTGTTTTGTCAGTCCTAACTTGTTTATTTAAATCTTCTGTAATGCAGTTTTGTTTTCCTTCATGAAATGAAACCCAGGTATTAAATGTCCTTCAAACCATAGTTATATTTTTTAAAAAAAATGATAACAGTGGCACAAAGCCTTTGTACGTAACCTAGAAGCTTCTTCTTCCCCAACAGCAGCAAGTAGTTGGACTACTAAAGAAAGAGAATTTTTTTTTTCTCAAATAATGGTATAATTTATCTAGTTTGGAATTAAAACTTCAACGTGTATCCAGACGTAACACTTTTGAAGCTACAAAGGCTTCTTAACACATAAAAATGGTTTGCATCTAAGCAATCTGATTTTGCTGCCTGTGTTACAGTAAACCTCAGGCACATATAGTTAGGAAGCTACACTAGGCCAGCTCACAAACTAGGAGTAGTGTGTCGGGTGAGACGTTACTACACAATTGTGCACCAGATGCTGGAAATAGATCAGCAAACAAGATGAGGCCAAGTGCCTGCCTTGTGGGGATGACATTCCAATGAGGACAAATAGAAAGTAAGCCCTTGAAATAAGGTGATGGGATGGCAGATGAGAGGGTGAGGAGAGGTCTCGGCGCAGCGAGGCTTCCACGCTGTCATGGGAATGAAGAAGGCGGGTTAGCCGTGTGAGGATCTCCAGCTCAGGAGGCAAGAAGACCCATGTGGCTGAGGCACGGAAGGTGGAGGAGGCGAAGTCAGAACAGTTAGCGTTGCTTGATGGATGTGTTTGATGCGGTGTGTGAGAGAACGTGGAAGTGAAGGTGGCGTCTGGGTTTGGGGCTGAGCTCGATGAATGTTGAGGACGTTTATTGAAATGGGGAAAGTTTTTTCCAAGAGGGGCTGGTCAGTCTTGGCTGAGTTCACTTTATGCATTTAAGTGGAGATGTCAGTTTGGCTGTAAAGAATACAGTTCAAAAGTTCAGCAGAGAGGTGGTGGCCAGAGATAGAGATTTGGGACTTGTTAGCATACAGATGGTATTTGAAGTATGAGACCGGATGAGACAGATTATCTATGAAGAAAACAGGGCAGGGATAGAACTCTGTAGCATGTAAAGGTCTGCTGTAAGAAAAGCAGAGAGAACGAAGGAACTGTTAATCAGAGAAGCATAGCAGTTAAAAGTATTTCAAGAAAGGAGTGGCCAGCTGTGTCGGATGTTGCTAAGAGGTTGTGACAAGAACAGAGGCTTTGGGGGCGCCTTGGTGGTTCGGTCAGTTAAGCATCTGACTCTTGGTTTCGGCTCAGGTCACGATCTCACGGCTTTGTGTGTTCGAGCCCCACATAGGGCTCTGTGCTGGCGGCGCAGAGCCTCCTTGGGATTCTCTGTCCCTCTCTTGCTGCCCCTCCCCCACTTATGCTGTCTCTGTCTCTCTCAAAATAAATAAATAAACTTAAAAATCTTAAAAAGAAGAAAAAAAGAACAGAAGCTTTGATAAAATGTCAGTGATCAGTAACCTTGACCGCAGCAGCCTAACTGAAAGTAAGTTGAAGAGAAAATGGGCAAGATGGAAGTGGAGTCAGGAATTAGAGACACCTTGCAAGAAGTTACAGGAGCAGAGAAATTGGCTGCTATCTGGTGGGGCAGGGAGTGGCGCAGTGGAGGGATTTTCAAAGATGAGAATGCTGTTAAGCCTCATTTGTATAATGATGGTAGAGGGGGAGAAATCAAAAAACAGTGGAGAGGGAGTAAATTACAAAAGCAGGTTTCTTGAGGAAGTGAGAGTAGGAAGCTAGGGTGTGAAAAGAGAGTGGAGTTTCTCCTTTGATAGAAGCAGCATTAACTATTCTGTTGTAGCGAGAAGAAAGGCTAAGTATGTGGGTCTACAAACAGGTGGTTAGATGGCATTGGCCTGGGAAGATGAGGTAGTCCTCACTAGACTTCAGCTCTTTTCCTCCGAGAAGTGTGCGATGCTGTCATGAGAGGGTGGAGTACTACAGTTTTTAAGAGAAGGAATGAAATCGTTGTCTCCAGAGAAAGAATATAATGACTTGATGGGGTAAAAGTGAAGTGCTATTGATTTCTATTTGAGATTGCTGGTTATAATTTTATCAGTTGGCACAATTATGTGATTTCTCCAGCAATATTCGGTTATTGTAATGTGCCAAGTAATCAGATGGTTAGATTTAAATAGGGCTAGGGCTATATCGGGACAGAGGGATGGTGAGATGCCAGTGTTTGGAAGGGAACGGATATAGTGCTAGACCGTGTGGTCCTGGCTAAATATGGAGAGGGGGAAAGGAGGATACGGGATGGGGAGGCAGTGGCAAGGCTAGATAATGAGCCTGGGTGGCTCAGTTATAAGCATCCGACTTCGGCTCAGGTCATGATCTGACGGTTCATGAGTTCAAGCCCTCGTCAGGCTCACTGCTGTCAGGCTGTCAGCCTGGGGCCCGCTTCGGATCTCTGTTCCTCTCTGCCCTTCCCCACTTGCATTCATTCTCTCTCTCTCTCTCTCTCTCTCTCTCTCTCTCTCTCTCTCTCTCTCTCTTACTCAATAAGTAAATAAATAAGAAAGTAGCAGTAGAGTGTGTTCCGTGAAAGTGACGGGAATGTTGGAGATAACGATTTGAGAAGTGATTCGACTCTAGGATTAGGCTAAGGTGGCTGGAGTGCAGTGGAGCTCTTGGTCATCAGCACTAAGAAAGTGAAGAAACTGAGAAACTGGTGGTAGTGTATTCATGTGTTTGTCTTTCCAGGTAGCATCATGGACAAAGTATTGGGCAGCTTTGTGTGGGACACAGCTTTTTTACTATGCTGCCAAATCTCTAAAAGCTACAGAAAGAAAACATGTAAGTATTCCTCCTCTAAACTGTTAGCAGAGTTGTGCCTCCTCTCCATGGTTGTAAAGAAAGTAGTCCTAATGGAATGCAGCAAGTTGGTTTTTTTCCACATTCTAATCCAGAAGTTCTTCCATCTATTTCTTGTGTGAGTGGTGTGGTAGAATGATTTTACTTAGGGACACCATTCCAAAGAAAGTCTTGGAATAACTTCCATATTTAGAAGTTTCTTTTTTTGAGTGCAATTTTTCCATTGAAAGATAAAAAGTGCACATTACCAATATCTATCTTGGAATCAAAACCTTCCCACGCCTGGGTTTCTTGTTCAGAAAATAGTTGACAGTTATTGCTTTGGAGGCTCAGTTCATAACACGTAAAATGTGAAAAATTGAGACCATCATCTAATGTTCTTTCCACCTCGATTTCTAATGGAGTGATTTTTCCCAACAGTAAAGAGGAACAATGGTTACTATGCTCACTGAAGTCCACTTTCTTGTGCTGCATGTTACTTAGAAGCCTCTCAGTGCTCTTTTCTCAAAATGTAAAGTCGTGCTGTAAATCTTTTCTGCATGCTGTTTTGTTTTTATATGCTAGTGATACAGTCTTTGTAAGGAAGAAATTTTCCATGTTGCATTAATAAAATCCCCTTGAGAAGAATTTTATTTCTAAGTCATGTATTTTGTGGGAAAATTAAGTGGTTTACCATACTGAGGAAAGGTAAGCTACTAAAAAAAAAAAAAAAAATCAAGTCCTTTTACTACATATAAATTACCCAATGACATTGCGTAATTCAGAGAAGCTCTTCTTTATTCTTACGGTTTCGGTTTTTTGCAATTAAACCAGAGGTGTAGAAGAGTACATTTCTTGGTGTAAATGAATGTTGTGAGTGCATCATCACCTCCTTTCCTGTCAGCCAGACCTACACCTGTCAGTGCCCTGCTCTGCCTTCGGGTTTAAGGATATATGTTTCCTTAAACAGTACATTGCTTCATTTTTTAACTATGCCTGAATGAAATCATGAATTCTGAAGTTCTGGCTTTTTTGCCCACTATTATCTTACAGTTATTTACATATAGTCCTCACATTGAAGTAAAGGACTATTTTTTGTATTTCTGGTCAAAGTGACTAATGCTCATTCACCCACCAGAGTTACACAGACTCGTTCCACCAGAACATTTTGCAGAGTAATTGCTTCTAATTAATACCGCTGTCCTCAAAGGGAGGAAAAAAGGTTGCTGTAGCTAAATGAAGTCCTTTATCTTCAGATATAGTTAACTCTTCACATAGCCACTGTGAGATGCTTGCCTCAGTTTCACTTAGTTGATGATTATAAAGTAGCTGTCCAAAATTAAATGGGTTTTTTTTCTCTAACATTAATTAGAAAGAAGCCTAATAAAATTAGCATAGTGGCCTGTAAGGAAATCAAATTGAGTGCCTAGGAAAAGGACTATATTTCTAATCTCTTGATTAAAGCTATTAAGATTAAAAAAGGAATTATAAGAACAACATAGAGGATATAGAGACAGGGTCATGTTTATTTTAGAGTATCAATTTTAGAAGAGATGTGGCACAGGACTAAAAGCAATGAAGGAAAAACTTTGTAAAATCATTTTCAAACAAAATTAAAATATGAATTGGAAGAAAATATTGGCTATATATAAGCAATAGATAAAGGATTAAAATCTGTTCTATAAGCACAGCACCACCTATGTAGTATTCTTGCCAAAAACGTAACCTGAATCTAATCATGAAGAAACAATCAAATCCAGATTGTGAGACATTTTACAAGACAACTGGCTTGGTAGTTGGAGAATTTGGTAGATGGAGGGGGGCGGGGGGACAAGAGGACTGTTACAGGTTAAAAGAGACTGAAGAGTCTGAGAGATAAATGCAGTTGTGTATTTTTGTTGGATCCTGGAAGTGATTTTTTTTTTTTTTTTGAACTACAAAGATCTTAATTGGGACAATTGAAGAAATTTAAATATGAACTTTAAAAACGACGTGTCTGTTAAGTTTCTTAGATACTTACGTTGTGGTTATATGGAAATACATTCGTAGAGTATACATGCTGAAATATTTAGGACTCAATATGATGTCTGTAGGTCAAAGAGATCAAGCAAATGCACAAAATGTAGATATGTGGGTAACCACTGACATTCTTTCAACTTCTCTGTAGTTTCAGCCTTTCAAAATTAAAAGCTAGAGGGGAAAAAAATCACTAATGAAAATAACGCCTGTTCATAGGTCTATAAATGCTGAAGGAAGAAATCTGGAAGCCTACAAACCTATATTTTATTACTCTCTATACATCTTTTTTCCTATGAGGAACAGTATAAGCTTGGCAGGATAGAATAACTGGGGAGAGAGAAGAGGACTCGTATGTCTATATTTTTGGATGTTTTAAAATAACATTCACTGTAAAAATATTTTAATGGAAGTTTATTCATTGTAAGAAAAAGTTTTTGCAGGTATGTTTGAACCTATCTCTGTATGGTGCAGAAAGAGTAAATATTGTTCAGTTAGTTCATTTTTAAAAACCAAGACTGCACCTGAAAAGAAATCTGTAACAAAACTTAAGACCTTCTACAACTTAGAATAAAACAGGAGGAAAGAAAAAGGGAAAGAAGAGATAAATAGAAGATGAAATATAAGTGGCTAATAAACATGAAAGGATGATCGACCTCATTAGCTATCAAAAATGTAGATTAAAAAGATGCCCTTTTTTACTTTTAGGCAAAAAGTTTAAAGATTGATAATACAGCATTGGGCATGGTGTAGGGAAACACAGACTGTTATTTGCAGAAATTTAAATTGGTATTGTTTTTGTGGTGGGCAGTCCTAGTCAATGTTTAACTTAATGATAACCAGCGATTCCTTATCTGATAATCTGGCCTGTGGACATCCTTGAACAAGTGCACAAAGATACCTGTAGAAGCATATTCCTGTAGTGTTTATAATAGCAGAAATCTATAAACACTCAAAATACTTATCAATAAGGAATTACTGACAAGTGAAAACCACAAGTCAGAGTATACATACGCCCCTGTTTGTACAGATGACCTTTGAACAGCTAGGTTAGGAGCAGCTACCCTGGCTCCCTCCCACTCCCGTGCAGTTGAAAATCCAGCTTCCCAAAAACTTAGCTACCAGTAGCCTACTGTTGATCAAAAGCTTTACCAATAACATGAAGAGTTTATTGACATATTTTGTATATTGTATGTGTTATATGATGTTTTCTTACAATAAAGGAAGCTGGGGGAAATGTTAATAAAACCATAAGAAAAAAATACACTTACTGTATTTATCCAAGAACTGCATATAAGTGGACCTGCGCAGTTCAAACCCGTGTTGCTCAAGGGTCAAGAGTCAACTGTATATGAAAACCAACAGTATCAAAAAAAGTCTTTGGTGGGGCACCTGGGTGGCTCAGTCGGTTAAGCATCTGACTTCAGCTTGGGTCATGATCTTACCGTTGGTGAGTTCGAGTGCCACGTGGGGCTCTGTGCTGACAGCTCAGAGCCTGGAACCTGCTTCAGATTCTAGGTCACCCTCTCTCTTTGCTCCTCCCACACTCCCTTTCTCTCTCTCTCTCTCTCTCTCTCTCTCTCTCTCTGTCTCTGTCTCTGTCTCTTTCTCTTTCTCTCTCAAAAATAAATAAACATTAAAAAAATAATAATAAAAGTCTTTGGTGTAAATGCATAGACAAGGGTCCAGAGGGCTCCACCGTGAACAGTGATGAATTTTGGGGAGTGGGATGAGATTCAGCTGGTGGTCAAGGGGCATTTTTACTCCCTATGCTTTGGCCCTCTATACAAAGAGACTTACATTGCTTGAGTTACTTTTTTTTTTTTAAGGTTAGGAAAAGAACATTGGAAAATCATGCTGTTTGCTTTGACATAAATTATAAGCTGTCAAATCAGCAGTTCTGGAGTATTGCCCGTTTCATTTTTGATAGTATTAAAACTTTGTAATTAGCTTTCATTTTTGTAGTGCCCATGTCGTTACAAGTAATGTGCTGTGTTCATACTTTTTCCCATTACTTTAAAATTGTGAAACGTGAAAGGTGTGTGGTGTACATGTACACTTTAAGGAGTAATAAAATGAATGCCTTTATAACTCTACACCCAGCATAAGAAACAGTCTTAGTGAAACCATCTATATCTTCCCAGAGAGCATCTTCTTCCTTCCATCCAGCCTGTCACTATCCTGAATTTACATTCATTACTGCTTTTTTTTTTTTTACTTTACAGATTTCCTTAACACATTATTTTTTAACTGTACCTGAATAGATTCACATATATAGGCTGAAGCACTACCTTTTTTGCTTAATACTATATTGTTGAGATTCATCACTGTTGATGCATATAACTGTCACTTTTTTCTTTCCACAATTGAATAGTCTTCCATTTTATGAATCTTACATAATGTATTCATCATTCTACTGTAGATAGATATTTGCATAGTTGCCAGTTTTTTGCTGTATCTAGCAGTGCCCCTGTGAATATTTTTGTGTGTATGTTCTCTAGGAATGCAGATGTTCAACTTTACAAGAAAATGCCAAATAGATTTACACACTCACCGGTAGCATAGTGAGGTTGAGCCTCCTCATTGTTAACACAATACTTGTCAGGCTTTTAAATTCTGGCTAATCTAGTAAATATGAAATGGCACATCATGATTTTAATTTATATACCCCTGATTGCTTAATGAGTTTGAAATTGTTTTCATGTTTATTGGTCATTCATGTGTCTTGTGCAGAATATCTGGGTAAATATTTTGCCTATTGGGTGATACGTTTTCTAACGAATTGGTGAAAGTTCTTTATATATTCTAGACACTGATCGATTAGTAGTCATGTGTTGCAAGTATCTTCTTCCAGTTTCTAATTTGACTTGTTTTTTCAAACTTTCTTTGGGACGACTTTTACTGAAGAGTTCTTAATTTTAAAGTGATAAAATTTATCTTTCCCTTTATGGCTAGTACTTTCTGAGTCATGTTTTCAAAATTCTTCTCTAACCTGAGATCATTAAGATATTCTGTATTTTCTACTAATGGATTTAGTTTTGCATTGCGCTTTAAAATCATTGATCTACCTGGAATCAGAGACGTGTGTGTGTGTGTGTGTGTGTGTGTGTGTGTGTGTGTGTGTGTGTGTAGGTGTGTGTACGCATGAGGGAGGGAGAGGGGGGCGAGAGAGGTGTGATAAGAAATAAGCATTCATCTTCATGTTTTTTCTGCATGGATAACCAATTTTCCTGGCATTTTTTATTGAACGATTCATTCTTCACCAGTCTGCAGAGCCCACTCTTGTCATATGAATTTGCATCTCTGTGCCCATCTCTATGCTCTCTTCAACTTTCTTTGCCCTGTCCATCCCTGTCCCGGTAGCCCATGGTCTCAAATACTGTAGCTTTATGAGTCTCGATGTTTATCAGGGCAGGTCCTACCTAATTGTTCTCAGGAGTATATTGGCTATTTCTGCTCCTTTGCCCTTGCATATAAATTTTAGAATCAGCTTATCAAGTTCCATGTAAAACCCTATTGAAAAATTTTTTTAATGTTCTTTATTTATTTTTGAGAGAGAGAGAGACACACAGAGTGTGAGCGGGGGAAGGGCAGAGAGAGAGGGAGACGACACAGAATCTGAAGCAGGCTCCAGGCTCCCCAGCTGACAGCGCAGAGCCCGACACGGGGCTCAAACCCAGGAACCGTGAGATCATGACCTGAGCCGAAGTCGATGCTTAACCAGCGGAGCCACCCAGGCACCCCAAACCCTATTGAAATTTTTATTGAAATGACACTGAATCTATAGATCAATTTAGGGAGAATCAAATAGGGAGATCTATACAAATCACACCTTTTTCTTCATCTCATGGTATTTCTTCATTGATTTATGGCTTCTTGAATACCTTTGAACTGTTACACTTTCCCGTATGCCTTGTTACATGTATTGCTCTCTTATAAATGACTATTATATTTCTAGTGTATAGAATTACATTTGACTTTCATACTGATCTTTTCCAAGCATCCTTGCTAATCAAACTTATTAATTTGGTATGTTTGAGTGGATTTTCTGTGTCAATATTATCACCTGTGAGTAATGGCAGTTTTATTTCTTCCTTACTTTTACACCTTTTATTTCCTTTTTATTGTCATATTAAGCTAAGTCTTCAAATTCTGTGTTGAGTGGATGTAGCAATGGTGGGCATCCTTGTCTTGATACCGATTTTGAAATGTTTTTAGAATTTTACCCTTGAATGTGTGTATTACAGGGTTTTGATTTGGGAATTTTTTTTTTTCTTTCCTACTTTGTTTTGGTTTGGGTTTTATGTAGGTTTTGTTTGTTTGCTTGGTGGATACTCTTCATTGAATTAGAAACTGCTCTTCTATTCCTAGTCTATCACAGACTTGCATTATATTTTACCAGATGGTTTTATTTTGCATCAGCTGAGTTGAGAGTATTTTTTCTTTTTAATCTGTTAATATGGTGATTTGCTTTAATAATTTTTCTATAAATTAAAAAAATTTTTTTTCTAAAGTTGAACTAATCTTACTTTCTTGAAATAAATCCAACTTAGTTGCACTAGTTGATTTCTAACATTAAATCAACCTCACATTCCTCGGATAAATCCAGTTTGTCATATATATCAGCTTTTTATACACCAGTACTTAATATTTTTTCATTTATGTTTATGAATGAGATTAACCTAATTTTCTGTTCCTTTATAACAGCCCCTTTTTCATTACATTTATTTCATGTTATGTATAACTTTAAAAACAAGAATAGAAAAGTAACAAACGTGCCAAGAATACCTTTTTTTTTTTGAGAAATACAAGTAAGAATATACTATTAAGAATTGTCTGATAGCATTGCTGACTTAGTAAATCATCAGGTTTAAGAGAACAACCCGTATTACATTGTACACATTAAACTTCCACAGTGTTGTATGTTAATTACATCTCAGTAAAGCTGAGTGAGAAAAGATAACACCTTGATTAAAATGCAGGTATGTTTCCTATAAGCAAGGAGTGAGGGGCAACATAGTAAGGAACAGAAAAAAACAACATAGATGAATTTACCAAACCCAGCAAAAGATCATGCTTTTAGGTAATTGAGACTCAGACAGTTACACTTTGATAAAGAGTTGAAGCTATGAAGGATCTGGAAAGTAGGAGACTACCTAAAAGAGGGCATGCTTAAATGGAGTTTAGTTGTAAGTAAAAGGCTGTGAGCAGACTTGACCAACATGGAGTCACAAATCTCACCTCTCAGTGGGAGAAACTGAAAATATGCTCATTCTTAAGGTTTGTTTAGGATGAGCCATAAATTTTGTGTTTCCAGTAATTATCTTTTTATCTCTCAGTTCAAATCAACATCGAATAAGAACATATCTGTGGTAGGATGGATGGTGATGATGGCTGATGACCCAGAACACCCAGATCTCTTCTTGCTGACTGACTCTGAGAAAGGTGAATCATTAGAATAACTAGGGTTTAAGGTACTGCGCATACATAACTTTCAGCTGGCCAAAACCTAGTTTAAGTGGAATACTTGACCAGGAACGTGTTTGTATAGTTTTATGTCTTGGAAATATTTCTGTCACATAATGTGTAGTAATGATGCCAATATTTTTAGATATCAGTATCTATTATAAGCATATTTTCTTTGCTACATGGTCATAAACTTGAAATTAAAAGCCCAAGTAATCCCTAGAGAGCTAAGAACCAGGGAGGGAGGGAGGGAGGGAAGGAGGGAGTTGGAGAATCTATAGGCCATGATTTGCCATATGTGCAGCACCCCTTTATTTGTACCCTGAAATTATTATTCTTAAGTTCTAAATGTGACAGAGGTTGTCCTCTAAATGATTTTTATTCCATTATTTTTAATTAAATTAATTGGTTGACTCCTATCACTTTCAAAATATGATTTATAATACTTTGCTTGCAATGTAGAGAGAGACTTAAAAATGAAATTATTGGCTGTTGACTATAGGAGTTTTTCAAGTGGATCTGAGAAGTTAGACAGTGGGCCGATTAGAATCCGATCCTACCTCCTGACCCTGTGTGCATCTCTAAGTGGAGACCGCAGGCAGCCATTAGAAACAGATCCTTACATGATTGCTGCTCTTCCTTCCTAACAACTGCCAGCTCTTGATGAGCACCTCAAAGGAAGCTAGACAGGAAATTCTTTCATATCTGCCCAGAATCTTACACTGAAGCAACTCACCACTGAAATTATACTTCTTGACTGTACAGTTATATTTTGATGTCTGTTTATTCAGAATGTATTTTACATCAACAGATACTCTGCTTTTAGGATATTATAGCATTTTAAGTGAAAAGTGAAGCAAATATGTTAGATACAGAAAAAAATCATAGTAGCAAAATGTCTCATTTGAGATTCAATAGATTGATTTATAGAGTAAGGACTCTCTACTCAGTATTCTAAATTCAAAGTCCCTGCCCTACTCCCCAAATCCCAAAGACATTATTCATAAAATTACATTTTAAGATCATTTTCATTGGGTTTACTTAACAAATTCTTTATTTTCTTTCAGTTCCCTTAGTGTAGCTTGATAGAACTATTTCCAAGTTGCCGAGGTTTTTGTGACATCTGAACTAATGGCCTTCTGTTAGGGAGGAGAAAGTAGGTAAACGGCAGCTGTGACCAGCTTAACTGTAGATGTGCCTTCTATTCAGATTGATCTAACGTCTGCATCTAAATTCAGCAAGTAAAACAGTATTATTGAACATTAAACATTTGGTGGAGAAAAACTGTTGTTTCTGAAAGTGAAAACGTCCTTTGAGTGTTCAAGTCTCAAAGGAAAGCTCTATCATGACTAAATAAAGGTCAGGCTCTTGGACCATCGAATGCAATTATAAAGGAAAGAGTAGAATTCAGTACGAATTGGGAAATAAAAAGAACTTAGGTCCATGAAAAAAACAGAATAAAGCTCAACTTAGGGCAGGCTTCAGTACATGAATCCTTTCTTTTTTCAGTTTATTACCTTAATATATACGATTATATAAGATATATTTATTATGTGTCAGTCTTGAATTAGCATAAGTTCTAAATACACACAAAATGGATGAATTTCTAATTTTCTAAAAGAGGAAAACATGGTTTTTCAGATTTTCCCAGCAAGCCCTCAGTAGACCTGGCAATCTGTAATAATTTTGGCAACTGTAACCAAAAACTAAGAGCATAGTTGATATTGATGTTAGGTAATTAATCCCTAATGACAGTAGATACTTGATGTTTAAGTGTCAAACATGTTAAAGTATTTTGCCTGTAAAAACTTAATATTAACATATTCTTCACTCTCCGTCACACTCACAAATCTAGAGGAGCCAAACAATTCTTTTATTTAGGTACACTTTAAAGAGCATTTAAGGAGACAAAAGTACTTCTCTGCCGATTCATAAACAGCAAAATGGTGGCTTTTGGAATTAACGATAGCGTGTGAATGTAGCACTGAGAACTCTTCTTTTTATTTATATCAGAAGATCAGGTGTTCGAGGCACAGAATTCTGAAACTGAGAATTCTAGTCATGTTTTAGTTTGCTCTCTGGTATCTGCCTGAATTATTATATGTCATAGTGCTTAAAATTTTGTTATTGTCCCCTTGTTTTTGGTAATTTTAGGAAATTCATACAAGTTTCAAGCTGGCAACAGAATGAACGCGATGCTGTGGTTTAAGCACTTGAGTGCAGCCTGCCAGAGCAACAGACAGCAGGTGAGCCGCTCGCCTCCATCCTCATGGTGGGCCCGAACATGGGCCTGTATTTAACCAGTTCCAAAGGGAAGTAAGGAGACCAGTTTTAGGAATGAAGAGGGAAAACAGTATTGTTTTTATTCTTTTTCTTGTTGTCAGTGGTCAGCAAGGTATGAAGTCCACATTTTAGTGAGGAGATAGTCAATAAAAAGTGAACAAAGAGGGGTGCCTGGGTGGCTCAGTTACGCGTCCGACTCTTGATTTCGGCTCAGGGCAGGATCTCCCAATTCGTGAGATCAAACCGAGGTTGGGCTCCGTGCTGACAATGCAGAGCCTGTTTGGGATTTTCGCTCTTCTTTCTGCCTTTTTCTCTCTCTTCTCTCTCTACTCTCTCTCAAAATAAATAAAAATTTTTAAATGTACCAAAAAATGAACAAATAAAATTTGAACTGCTGAAAACTGTATATAGAACTATACAAACTATATAAAAAATAGTTATGTGATATGGAAAGATGAGAGTAGACACCACTTTATTTTTTTTATTAACCCCTAAAATTATTCATTTGATTTTTTTTCCTTTAAATCCAAGTTAGTTAACATATAGTGTAATAATGACTCAGGAATAGAATTTAGTGATTCATCACTTACATATAACACCCAGTGCTCATCCCAACAAGTACCCTCCTTAATACCCATCACCCATGTAGCCCATCCCCCCACCCAACACCCTGCCAGCAAACCCCCTTTGTTCTCTGTATTTCAGAGTTTCTTATGGTTTGTCTCCCTCTCTGTTTTTGTCTTATTTTTGCTTCCCTTCCCCTATATTCACCTGTTTTGTTACTTAAATTCCACATATGAGTGAGATATGGTATCTTTCTCTAATTTCACTTAGCATAATACACTCTAGTTCCATCCACATAGTTGCAGATGGCAAGATTTCATTCTTACTGATCGCCGAGCAATATTCCATTATACACACACACACACACACACACACACACACACACACACACACACACACATCACATCTTCTTTATCCATTCATCAGTCAGTGGACATTAGGCTCTTTCCATACTTTGGCTATTGTCAGTAGTGCTGCTATAAACATCGGGGTGCATGTGTCTCTTTGAATCAGCACTCCTGTATTCTTTGGATCAATACCTAGTAGTGCAGTTTCTGGGTCGTAGAGTAGTTCTATTTTTAATCTTTTAAGGAACCTCCACACTGTTTTCCAGAGTGACTGCAACAGTTTGCCTTCCCTCTAGTGCAAAAGGGTTACTCTTTTTCCACATCCTCACTAACACCTGTTGTTGCCTGAGTTGTTAATTGTATTTTTTTAATTTTTTAAAAAATGTTTGTTTATTTTTGAGAGAGAGAGGGAAAGACAGAGCGTGAGCAGGGAAGGAGCAGAGAGCAAGGGAGACGCAGAATCCTAAGCAGGCTCCAGGCTCTGAGCTGTCAGCAGAGTCCAACACGGGACTCCAGACCACGAACCACAAGAGCATGACCTAAGCTGAAGTTGGAAGCTTAACCAACTGAGCCATCCAAGCCCCCACTGAGTTGTTAATTTAATTTTATTTATTTTTAAAAATTATTTTTAATGTCTATTTTTTTTTAATTTTTTTAACGTTTATTTATTCTTGAGACAGAGAAAGACAGAGCATGAATGGGGGAGGGGCAGAGAGAGAGGGAGACACAGAATCGGAAGCAGGCTCCAGGCTCTGAGCCATCAGCCCAGGGCCAGACACGGGGCTCAAACTGGCGGACCACGAGATCGTGACCTGAGCTGAAGTCGGACGCTTAACCAACTGAGCCACCCAGGCGCCCCAATGTCCATTTATTTTTGAGAGAAAGCCAGACAGACTGTGAGCAGGGGAGGGTCAGAGAGAGAGGGAGACACAGAATCTGAAGCAGGCTCCAGGCTCTGAGCTGTCAGCACAGAGCCCAACATGGGGCTTAAACTCACAAACCAGGAGATCGCAACCTGAGCTGCAGTTGGACGCCAAACAAACTGAGCCACCCAAGTGCCCCCCTGAGTTGTTAATTTTAACCATCTGACAGATGTGAGGTGGTATCTCACTGTGGTTTTGATTTTATTTCCCTGATGATGAGTGATGTTAAGCATCTTTTCATGTGTCTGTTGACCATCTGGATGTCTTCTTTGGAGAAGTGTCTATTCATGTCTTTTGCCCGTTTCTTCACTGGATTATTTGGTTTTTGGGTGTTGAGTTTGATAAGTTCTTTATAGAGTTTGGATACAAACCCTTTATCTGATGTGTCATTTGCAGATATCTTCTCATTCTGTCTGTTGCCTCTTCGTTTTGTCAGTTGTTTCCTTTGCTGTGCAGAGACTTTTTATCTTGATGAGGTCCCAATAGTTCATTTTTGCTTTTGTTTCCCTTGCCTCTGGAGACATATCAAGTTAAGAAGCTGCTGCAGCCGAGGTCAAAGAGGTTGTTGCCTGTTTTCTCTTCTAGGATTTTGATGGCTTCCTGTCTTGCGTTTAGGTCTTTCATCCATTTTGAGTTTATTTTTGTGTACAGTGTAAGAAAGTGGTCCAGCTTCATTCTTGTGTATGTTGCTGTCCAGTTTTCCCAATACCATTTGCTGAAGAGACTGTTTTTTCCTTTGGATATTCTTTCCTGCTTTGTCAAAGATTAGTTGACCATATGTTTGTGGGTCCATCTCTGGGTTCTCTATTCTGTTCCATTAAATCTGTGTGTCTGTTTTTGTGTCAATACCATACTGTCTTGATGATTACAGTTTTGTAATACAGCTTGAAGTCCAGGATTGTGATGCCTCCAGCTCTGGTTTTCTTTTTCAGGATTGCTTTGGCTATTCAGGGTCTTTTCTCTGGTTCCAAACAAATTTTAGGATTGTTCTAGTTCTGTGAAGAATGCTTCTGTTATTTTGATAGGGATTGCATTGAATATGTGGATTGTTTTGTGTAGCGTTGACATTTTAACAATATTTGTTCTTCCAGTCTATAAGCACAGAATGTTTTTTCATTTTTTCTGTGTCTTCCTCAGTTTCTTTCATAAGCTTTCTATAGTTTTCAGTGTATAAATTTTTCACCTCTTTGGTAGATTTATTCCTAGGTATTTTATGCTTTTGGTACAGTTGTGAATGAGATTGATTCCTTGATTTCTCTTTCTGCAGCTTCATTATTGTTGTATAGAAATGCAACTGATTTCTGTACATTGACTTTATATCCTGCGACTTTGCTGAATTCATATATCCGTTCTAACAGTTTTTTGGTGGAGTCTTTTGGGTTTTCCACATACAGTATAACGTCATCTGTGAAGAGTGAAAGTTTGACGTCCTCCTTTCTGATTTGGATGCCTTTTATTTCTTTGTGCTGTCTGATTGCTGAGGCTAGGACTTACAACACTATGTTGAATAACAGTGGTGAGAGTGGACGTCTTTGTCGTGCTCCTGACCTTAGGGGGGAAAGCTCTCAGTTTTTCCCCATTGAGGATGATACTGGCTGTTGGTCTTTCGTATATGGCCTTTATGATCTTGAGGGTATGTTCTTTCTATCCCTACTTTCTTGAGAGTTTTTATCAAGAAAGGATGCCATATTTAGATACAACGTTAAATAAGAGTGAGGGACACCTGGGTAGCTCAGTTGGCTCAGGTCATGATCTCACAGTTCATGAGTTCCAGCCCCCCATCAGGCTCCGTGCTGATAGCTCAGAGCCTGGAGCCTACTTCAGATTCTGTGTCTCCCCGTCTCTCTACCCCTCCCCAACTCATGCTCTTTCTTTCTCTCAAATATAAATAAACATTAAAAAAAAAATTTAAGGGGGGCCTGGGTGGCTCAGTCAGTTGAGCATCCAACTTCGGCTCAGGTCAGGTCTTGTGGTTCACAAGTTTGAGCCCCACATCGGGCCCTGTGCTGACAGTGAAGAGCCTGGATCCTGCTTCAGATTCTCTCTCTCTCTCTCTCTCTCTCTCTCTCTCTCTCTCTGTCTCTGTCTCTCTCTGCTCCTCCCTGGCTCGTGCTCTAACTCCCTCAAGAGTAAATAATAAACATAAAAAAATTTTTTTTTAATTTAATAAAGAAAGAATGAGCACAAAGATCTCCCTGAAGACATTGACATGAATAACAAGAAGGAGCAGCCATGTGAAGATTAATGGGAACAGGGGCGCCTGGGTGGCTCAGTCGGTTAAGCGGCTGACTTTGGCTCAGGTCATGATCTCGCAGTCCATGAGTTCGAGCCCCGCGTCAGGCTCTGTGCTGACAGCTCAGAGCCTGGAGCCTGTTTCAGATTCTGTGTCTCCCTCTCTCTGACCCTCCCCCGTTCATGCTCTGTCTCTCTCTGTCTCAAAAATAAATAAACATTAAAAAAAAATTTTTTTTTAAATAAAAAATAAATAAAGAAGATTAATGGGAACAGAGGTCTGGTAGAGGGAACAGAAAGTTCAAAGTTCCTGAAACTGAAATGAGCTTAAGATGTTCAAAATAGGCAAATGAGGCCATGTTGGTAGAATATAGTGAGAGGCAAAGGAATATAGTCCCACAGAGGGTAAATTTAGATGGCACTTTAATAAAAATTACTCTGATTCCTCTTTATTCTATTGACTAGATGCAGGTTCCTATAGTTGTAGTGAAACCCCCCCCCCCCAAAAAACCCATGGATTTGTTTTTATTTTACTGAAACAAAGATGGTCTAATTCAGAGGCTGTAGCTGCAAAGAAGAATGAAGCCACGGTGTTGTTTTCCCCAAACCCTGCTGCAGATCTAAAGTTGAACCATGAACTGTTAGAGCAGACATGAAATAAAGATAGCTGCAGTTATGGAAATATGTGTAGATTTTTTTATACACCAGTTTTTAGTTGAGTATATTTGAAGACCATTGACTTAAGGTACCAAAATTCAGAAGTGTTATCTGTAGCTAATTTTGAATAATGTAATACACTATATAAGTTTATATCATTTATAAAAGTATTTTTCACCCTATGCTGTCAGGCCCTAAGTTATTACCCCTTTTTTGATAAAGGAAGAAACTAAATCTCAGACATGCTAAGTGACCTACACAGGGTCAAACAAGTAAATACCTCTATCCTTTAGATCCAGTCTTTCTAAATTTGTTAGAATAGGCCTTGTTCTCTTAGTGTTTTCGTTTTAGATATATATAGGAAAGACTAAGAGCAGTATTTGATATCATTTTTAGCACCCTCCATTAAGAAGGAAATGATCTAGAACAAAGATAACCTTCTTGCCTCTGTCAGGTTAGTGTCTGGGACAGAATAAAGGAAACAGACCTCCTTTTGCCTGGACTAAGGTTATGTGCAATGCAGCATAACTTACATTCTTTAAATGTGCTTAAGGTATTGTGTCATTTTTTTTAATCTCAGATTTCAAGATTAATCTAGAAAGTGTATGCATACCAACATACAGGTTCAATTTCTTTTACTATATTAGTAGACCTTCCAGCTGAAAAAGTCAACCAAATGTGTGTAAATGGGTTTTATTCATTTTTCTCTATACTTGGAAGAATTAGAGTAGCAGCAAATGTATAAATAGAAGCTGTGAAATTTGAAAATTTTTAATAGAAGACTCTGATTCAAATACAACACCTTAAATCACATTCAAGGAACTTAGGAGGAAATGAGCTTATGCTTTATTTAGATATGGGTTTTTTATCACCAGACCTGAGAATTTGTACTTTAAGCACTTTTGAGCATTCGTATTGTAATTTTTTTTAAGTTTATTGATTTATTTTGAGATAGAGACAGCACACGCCAGGGGAGGTTCAGAGAGAGAGAGAGAATTCCAAACAGGCTCTGTGCTGTCAGCACAAAGCTCAGTGCAGAGCTTGAGCTCATGAACGTGAGATCATAACCTGAGTCAAAATCATGAGTCAGACACTTAACCAACTGAGCCACCCAAGTGCCCCTGTATTGTATTTGATTTATAATTCAATTGTAAATGTATTGTTAAGGAACTTTTTCATTCCAAAGATGACAAATGTAGGAGACTCACCCACCTTTTTTTTTTTTTTTTGAGTATCCTAGGATTTTCAGGAAAAGATTGCTAAAGTGTGAGAGCTGTTAAGCTGCTTTAAAGGACAGAGAAAGGACCATTGAAATAGGGGTATCTCTCCCAGCACACTGATAAGAAAACTGATAGTAAAGGTTAAGAGTGTATTTTAACATGGTGAAAACCTCTTTAGTCCTTGACTAGAGGACTCATCAACTGATTTTTAAAAACAACATATATTCCTATTTCAAAGAGTTATTGTGGAGTTTCTCCTCATCAAAACGTGGACTTCGTGGCTTGCTGTTGATTTCTGTAAGGAATTAAATTTGATTCCATCCACTCTATAGGCAGCAAACTATTATATAACCTGTTGATTTTTTTTTTCAGAGTCACAAAGTGTCAGATCAGAATTTATCTAATGATAAGTTTTATTCTTCCATATGTATTTTCATGATGATTTCACAAAGAAATTCTTTGTAACATTCATTATAAGATGACCTGTGATTTTAAAATGTGAATGTAGAAACTCATGGTGATACACATAATGAGAAAATAGATGATGACAAGCACATTTGTGTGAGTCTCACCCTACTTGAGCCGAACTTCTTTTCTGATTCATTTTTTTCACTCAGCAAGCATCTGCTGAGCCTCTGTGTTAGACAAGAAAGACACCGTCTCCACCCTTTCTCCTGTTCCAATTTCAGTTTTTTGGAAAAAGAGTATTAACTCAGTGATTTTCTCAAAAATGTTCTAGCATATTTTATTCATTATTCATAAATGATTGCAGTACCTTCTGTCAAATTCCTTTTATAAAGAGATATTTGGGCTTACTTAAAATGACAAGAAAAGATAAGAAATAATACTTTGAAAAACAACTTTTAAATACTATCAGTTTTGTGATGCTTATATTTTTAAGGTTCCTACAAACTTGATGACTTTTGAGTAAAAGCCTAAGAAAGAAGCGAGGTGAACTATTGCCCCTAAGTAAAAGCAAGGAGCTGATGAAAGCGCCAGCTATAAACCAGTTCTGTGCCAGGAGGAGCCCAGAGGCTCCGTCTCAGCCTTTGGAGTTCTGAACCAAAAAAGCACTACTTTCAGGGAATGAAGTGAGATATTCCCAGAGAACAAATTGGAGTTACACAACAAACTGCCATGGACCGCGCTTCTTTTCTCCGAACTGACCTGCAGAAACCACTGCCTTAAAAGAATGAAAGGGAAACCAACATGAAACACCAAATAGTGCGTGTGACTCTTCCGGCGGTGCTGTGCTTGGGATAGATCATAGCTGATTTGCATTTCTTTTAACTTTGTACTAATTTTGGAGGGGGGAATCGCCTTTTTTAGAAACACTTTAAAAAGGAAAAACATACTTCTTATGGGTCATGTGAGGGGCTGGTTTTGAACTGAGGTGTGAAGATACCCTGCCCAAGTAGGATGCTGCCAACAGCCTACCTGAAAGGCTGCTTTGGCTTCCAGTAATCTGCAGCCTCACTGGCTTTCCCACAGCAAGAGTTTAGGAATTAGACGTGTTCACAATGTGAGTGGTTGGGGTGTGTTCGGGATTGGGGGTGGGGTTTGCTTTGAATGAGGGGAGTTTTTTTTAGACACTAAAGTTCTGAAATATAGTACTGTATGGGGAACCTCATTTCCTGCAGGAGGCATAAAGGCTGAGTGTTCCTGTTTCAGACGCTCTTTCAAGTGGGCTCCAGAAAACATGGTTGTTTTTAACTGGGTTTGAAGTTTAGCCTTTTGTTTGAATTCATTGTTGGACCACAGATCTGCTTAGGAAAGAACCATAATCCCAACCTAAACTTTTCTGAGATTTTACAGTAACTACATTTTTTTCAAGTTAATTGAATTAACCCTTCTGCCAGTCACTGGTGATTTTTGTTATCAAGGTGATGTATTGATATTTCATCACAATATTTTCTTTTACAGGGTGTAATGTATACAATGCCAGTTTTTTTTTATTAGTCATTTTCATTATTTTTGTTAAATAGGAGATTCAGGGTCACATTTGTTTATAAGAGCTTCCACATGTGTATGTGTGTATGTATTTTATTATAAGGCATACGAAATAATTTTAAAAGGGGAAAAGGGGAAAGATTGAGATTCTGGGAATCTTCAGTTTATCAAAACTTTCCTTCTCCCATAACTTTCCTTTATAAAAAACATTTTTCTGAAAACTTACTGTTGGCCCCTGCCATGAAACCATTATTTCATCAGTAGTTGACCAAGCTGTTTTGTGAGAGCTCTTCTACACAACAGTACATTTAATTTCCAGAATAAATGTTGAATTGCAGAAAGAAAAAAAAGTTCAAAGGTGAACTGCCTTAGAGTTTTAACAAAAAAATGGCACTTGAACAATAGCTATGTGTTAGATGCTGTAAGCTCATGGGGCACTGTGTAATTTAGCAGTGGCCCAGAGTAAGAAATGCTTTTCGACTGATACCTTCCAATAAACTTGTAATACTTTGGGCCTCACATAGAATTTCTTACATTTGCATTCTTAGAGAGTTTTATACTTTTTTTTAATCATAAATATTTCACTCTTGAAACTTAAATATTAAATAGAAAATATTGCCCACAGAATAATTAGCTAAAAATCTATCCAAAGGAAAGTAGAAGAGCTTTTGGGAAAGGATATGAACAGTTCAAATATTTTTCTCATATGGCACAGTTAGAAATACCAATATTTCTGGTTTTGTGGAAAGTGACATAGGCTAGAGAGGGCAAAATGTTGCCTGTGGTCAATGATTTTTCAGTTAATGACCTCCCAGGCTTAACCCACGTCAGGTACATAGAAAGATACCACATGCATAGCCAACAGTATTACTATATAGACCTTGCACATCTTTCTTTGGTTTTGCATTTTTAAAAAATTCCTTAATTTGTCTATTTCTCTTCAGAAATAAGTGTTTTTAACAGTGTATGTGCTTTTTAAAATACTGTGGATGAAAACCCTGTGGATTTTTTACTATTATGTTCTCATAAATAAGCTAAAGTAGATATGTTGTAGGTTAACCATATTTGTGGAGATTTGCAACTGAAGTCAGAGCCTGACATCACACAGTTTTGCCAAAGAGAGAGCTAAACTGGAAGACGTGTTTGATATTTTCAGCTCTAAACGTTAAGGGATGCTTGCACAGAGAAAGAGTAGTGTTCAAATGTGGTGAACAGTCCCCGTATAGAATTGTGGCCTCCGGCTGACCGAAACTCTTAACGTATCTGTGCAGTAGAAGCAGCCATTGCTCTTCTGTCTTCAAATTTGTCTATTCAAAAGATTATACGTTGCTTTTGAGGATTATTTTAGCATTTGAAGCAAATGGAAACCAGTGAAAGCAGGGAATTAAAATAGCATAGGTGAATTTTTGATCTATAATTCACCAAATGATCTAACAATTGAAACAAAGAAAATAGGTCACCAAAATAATACTAAATATTTAGGTGGTTTATTAGTAGAAAGATGAAATTTTTTCCTCTTATTAAGCCTACACTTAATAAATTAGTAAACAAGTGACTCAAAAGCTTGAGATTTCTATCAATATTACGCTCATTTTTTTTCTCCTAGCCGAGAACAACTCATTAGAAATTCCATTATAATTTAAATTTAAGCTAGTTTACAATAAGCATAAATATTGGCATATTATACTGCCTGGTGTAGTAGTATATAATACTAGCCAAAATACACTTTGAGGCACATGTAATTTAACAGTTTCTTTGAACACCGAATCTTATTTTTCATACAGAAGTAACATCAGTTTTTAAAATACAACTATAAAAATACCTGCATAATAATGGCCTTCAGAGCTCTAGCTTCAGTTTCATGCCCCCTCCGGGGTTTGGACTTTGCTGTTTTGTTTTGTTTTCTTTTCTTTTTTCCCCAGAGGTATTATTTTTACCGTGATCTTCAAACTATAAGAATTGAAAGAGAACTAATCAAACACACCTTCCTATAGCATTTTCCTCACTATGTAAATATTATTAATTTTATAAACATTACAAAAAGGGACCCCAACAATTTGAGTATTTTTTTTCTCCCTAGGTCTGTGCTTCAATGACAATCTTTTTTTTTTCTTCTGCATAAAAAATCCCATATGACTATTGCACTACCTTCTGTATGGACTGTTATGGTATCGGGTCCTCTGGTATGTCAAGAGTTAGGGTGTTTATAGCTGCAGAGTTTTAATAAGTGGCTTTATTCCTCTTCTGGGTGACTTACAAAAGAGCCCAAGGAGCACTATTGTTGCAGAAGGAATGTTTCCAGCCTCTAGTGTCTACACTGTGTATTAGTTGACACCGGGGCCCTCGAAGAACAGCCTAGCCTGTCGCTCTCTTGGGGTTACTAGAATTTACCTGGCCAAATGACTTGAGCAGAAGTCTTTTTTTTTTTCTTAAGATTAAATCTGTAAACTATACACCTTTACTGCTGAAAACAAAACTATAAAGCATCGTATTAATTGGAAACCAATAATAGGAGTAGACTTAATCCATTAACTTCTTAAAAGAATATATCCATTATTGATTTTCTTCTTGTTTTTTGAGGCACGTTCCTTTCTACCCGGTTTTTAAACCAACCTGTTACCTTCTGCAAATGCAGGGTACCAGTGTTGCTTAACAGAAGGTAATTTTTAATAAAAGAAATCTTCTGCTTCAAAGGATCTCTTTTTGAAAATGAAGATGAATTCAGCTGTGCCCCAGTGGAACTATAGTATTGCTGTCACATGAACAAATGATCCAAAGCAAGTGGTGAGGTTTACCTGACTTCTTCGGTGGTCTTTTAGGGTTTGTTTTTATTTTCTCTCTCTTCTTTTATACTGGTTTTTTCAGACATAGTAAATTTATGGTTTTACAGCCAGAGTGATACTCTGTTTTTTCTAAGCTTTGAGAAAAAACATTGTTACTTAATCGCATTGAGGATCATTGTTTTCCACGTGAAGTCAACCTTTTTTAAATGATTTAATAAGTACTTTTTGGTTTTGCTCCCCTAAAAATGGCTTGTGACTAAAGTGACCTCTTTTTTTTTTTTTTTTTTTTTCTCCCCGTTCCGAGGATTCTAATGAAAGATATGTGCATGCAAACTCTTTCAGGTTATTGAAAGCAGTTTCATTATACCAGTATCTCAAGTGGTAGTGTGGGGAAGATTTGGTCAGTGCCTTAACAATTTGAGGACCAATTTTAGGGCATCGAATACGACGATAATCCTCTGCCCTGTTGCTTGTCGGATTTCAGGAGTGTGTGCTATCCTGTGTCCACCAGCTTACTCTTTCTCACAGCAGGTGCAAGACAGTCTGTACACAGGCCTCCAGGCAGTTGCTGCTGTCCTCCTTGGTCTTGATTCTTCTTTAGACGAGCTCCCTCCCTGCCCCTCTCCTGCCAGGGGAGATTAAAATGAAACCCGCCCAAATCAACCTTTAGATGCGCGCTTTTATGAACAGCTTTGAAGAGCATCCATCCAGCTGAGTTTGGTTTTATTTTGTGTTGTTGATGTTGTCGTTTTGAGCATAGATTTAATTCTAAAGACCTTTCAGAAAATCCCTAGAAGAATACATTATAGCCAGAAGGATTTGTTGAGAATCTTATTAAAGCTACTGAAATCTTGTCATGATAATCTCTTTGACAAAAAAGCGAAATTTAGTTTGGTTCATTTTTACATTTAAATAAGACTCAGAACAAACAGGCAGTCACTTAACCTACCAGTTCTTGTTTGCTTGAAAATACTATTGCAGGAAAGTGAAAATAACTCTAATGTCTAAATTAAAGGGAAGCTAAGAGACTAAACTAGCTTTCTCAGTCAAAACAAAACTTGGAAACATTTTGCTTCTGAGACTCTTGCAAGATATGGAATGACTGTTGTTCAACTGAATCAAGATGCTATTTTCACATTTTTTAAGGGCTAGTATGTTTCAGAATACAGAAGTAGATATCGTGTTTAAAGAGTTAACTGATCCTTAAGGGTTATTAGCAGCATTTAAATTTTGATTCTAGTCACCTGGCCTTGCAGAGTGGTGATGGGATGAAAGGAATGGAATGCATATAGTGCTTTGGGATGAGACTTTTAATAGACCAGAGAGATTTTCATAAATATTATCTGTGTTTTAGATACTAACAAATATTAACTTTCCCCTAAAGATATCACCTATTAGAACTACTCATAAATAGAGTCCAGTAATCATCGACTTATCAGGTCTGACACAGTAGCTGCTCATAAATCACCAGACTCTCAAGAGTTTCTACATCTTGATTATTGACAAATTTATTGTTTTATAGCCCACTGCAGTGTGTATGTGGCGGGGGGGGGGGACCGGGGAACTCGTTCACAATGTCATCTAAAGGAGATAAACATCTGTGGGCATACATATCCCAGTGATGATAATATACAGGAAAACACAAGCCATTTTTATTCTTCTTTATCCCAGTTAACCTGAGGTACTCCCGTGATGAAGCACTCAGTTGCACTATGACCTCCCTGAGTGATGTGCAGCTTGGTTCCTCTCTCATTTTTTGTTTCTGTTTAATATGCAGATGTGAGTGTGAGATCTTCAGTGTGTTTGCATAAGCTAACTTAAAATGAATTTAAGTACAGTTTTCTGAAATATTTCTATTGAAATAAATTACTTAAAAATATAGATTGTGTGGGGATAATTTGTTGCCATATTTACATTTTTATCATTAACTTTTTTTTTTATCTTATTATTTACTTATTTTGAGAGAGGGAGAGTGCAAGCTGCGGAGGGGCAGAGAGAGGGAGAGAACCCTGAAGCAGGGCTCAATCCCACAGGCTGTGAGGTCATGATCTGAGCCGAAATCAAGAGTCGGACGCTTAACCAACTGAGCCACCCAGGCTCCTGGATCACTAACTTTTGAAATGCATTTCATCATTAAGTCTTAAATAAGTTCTCTAACTTGATATTTTTCTCTTTCTAAACCAATCGACAAAGTTTTTGTTGGTACAGGAAGCTTCTGTCTGGGTATGCTTCAGTCGCTCTTCTCTGTGCTGGAACGAGGGTGCGCTCTGGCAGGTTGACCAATGGGGTCTGGAGGAATAGAGGTCATGGATATAATATTTCCAACTTCATCTCCACGCTTCAAGTATATGATATGCTACGAACAGTCCCCAGAGAGGCCTTCTTTGCTAATACGTACTGTATTTCATAGATTCTAAGACATGACATTAAATCGTAAGAAGTGCAGAAACAGCTGGGTTGAGTCTCCCATGAGTCATTGGCTGAGGTGTTGGTCATGCGTTATCTAAGAATTCCGCGTGAGCTTGCCCCTAAGATCCAGGCTTCACCAGTGTTCTCACCTTGCTAATGGCCTTTGGAAATTTTCACTGTCCCCGCATCGGAATGAAAAGAGTGACAATTCTCTGATGGGGTCAACCTGTCTTCACTTCACACAGTGCCACCTTTGTCCTACACGAGTTTTCCATATGTGCACGCTCAGTTTCTGGCTCCCCTTTTCTGTTTCATTAGTGCTTGTCTGTGAGCCAGTACAAGCATACTTGTACTTCACAGGTACTGTATTTTGTACAAACTGCAGGTTTGTGGCAGCCCTCCTTCGCACAAGTCCGTCGGCGCCATTTTTCCGACAGCACTTGCTCACTTTGTGTCTCTTGTCACATTTTGGTTATTCAGTATTTCAAATCCTGTCATTATTACCGTGTTTGTTCTACTGATATGTGATCAGTGATCTTTGATCTTGTTGTCGTTGTTCGGGGGCACCACAAACAACACCCATATATAAGACCACAAACTTACTTCAGTAAACGTTGTGTGTATTCTGACTGTTCCACCAGCTGGCCACTCCTCCGTCTCCCCCTCTCCCCCTCTCCTTGGGGGGAGAAATAAGCTTAGTGAAAAAATCAAGTTAGGCTAAAAGGTCTCTTGCACCAAACAGTTGGGCAAGTTGTGAATGCAAAAGGAAGGTTCTTGAAGGAAATTAAAAGTGCTACTTCAGTGAACACACAAATGATTCGAAAACAAAACAGCCTTATTGCTGGTATGGTCTGGACAGAAGTTCAAACAGCCAGAGCAAGGCCCTAACTCTTCAATATCATGAAGACAGAGAGGTGAGGAAGCCGCAGAAGAAAGGTTGGAAGTTAGCGGAGCTGGTTCTTGCGGTTTAAGGAAAGAGCATCTCCACACCATACAAGTGCAAGGTGAGGCAGGAAGTGACCCAGAAGATGTAGCTAAAATAAAAGGAAGGTAGTTACGTTAAACGATGGATTTTAAGTGCAGATGAAACAGCCTAATCCTGGAAGAGGATGTCATGTAGGGCTTCGATAGCTAGAGAAGTCAGTGCCTGGCTTCAGAGGAAGGCTGACTCCTACGTTTGGGGGCTAATGCAGCTGGTGACTTTAAATTGAAGCGCATGCTCTGTTACCATGCCAAAAATCCTAGAGCCCTTAAGAATTAGGCTAAATCTACTCTGCTTGTGCTCTGGTAATGGGACAAAACCTGGATGACAGCACTTCTGTTCACAACATGGTTTCCTGAATATTTTAAGCCCACTGTTGAGACCTGAAGCTCAGAAAAGAAAAAGATTTAATACATGCTCACTGACAATGTATCTGGTTATCCAAGAGCTCTGATGAAGAGGTACAACGAGATTAATGTTTCTTTTCTTTTTTCCCCCATGTCTGTCTAGAGATACCTTTGTATCTCTAGCATGTATTTTTTTCTATTTTTACAAAAATTTTTTTTTCATTTATTAACATTTTTTCATTTACATCCAAGTTAGCACATAGTGCAATAATGATTTCAATATATGTGTGTATACACACATACATACATACACACCACATCTTCTTTATCCATTCACCCATTGGTGGACATTTGGGCTCTTTCCATTTTTGGCTATTGTTGATATCGCTGCTATAAATGTTGGGGTGGATGTGCCCCTTCAAAACAGCACTCCTGTATCCCTTGGATAAATACCTAGTAGGGCAATTGCTGGGTCATAGGGTAGTTCTATTTTTAATTTTTTGAGGAACCTCCATACTGTTTTCCAGAGTGACTGCACCAGTTTGCATTCCCAGATTAATGTTTTCATGCGTGCTAACACGATTCTACAGTCCATGGTATCATAGGAGTAATTTTGACTTTTAAGTCTTAATTTTTAAGAAATGTATTTCATAAGGGTATAGCAGTCACAGGTAATGATTCTTCAGATGGCTCTGGGCAAAGTAAATTGAAAACCTGGAAAGGATTCATTCTAGATGCCATTAAGAATACTCATGATTCATGGCAAGAGGTCCAAGTTATCAATATGAATAGGAGTTTGGAAGAAGTTGATTCTGACCCTCACAGAAGACTTTGAGGGGTTCAGGAGAACTTCAGCGGAGGAACTGCTGAGCTGGTGGAAATAGCGTGAGAACTAGAATTAGAAGCAAAGAAAGTGGTTTCCGGAGATGGAATCTACTCCTGGTGAGGTTGTCCTGAAAATTGTTGAGATGACAACCAAGTATTTAAAATATTACATAAATTTAGTTGATAAAGCAACAGCAGGTTAGAGAGGATTGACTCTTAATTTTGAAAGAAGTTCTGTGGGTAAAATGCTATCAAACAGCATCGCATGTCACAGAGAAATCCTCACGAAAGAGTCAATCGATGAAGCAAACTTCATTGTCTAATTTTAAGAAATTGCCAGAGTCACCCCGACCTTCAGCAACTACCACCCTGAGCAGTCAGCAGCCATCAACACCAAGGCAAGACCCTTTACCAGCAAAAAAAAAAAAAAAAAAAAAAAAACCTGACTCGCTAAAAGCTCAGATGATGGTTAGCATTGGCATATACATTGGGGTTTTTTTTAGACATAATTCTGTTGCACACTTAATATACTACAGTATCCTGTAAACATAATTTTTATATGTACTGGGAAACAAAAAAAAGTCTTTTGACTCACTTTATTGCAGTGGTCTGGATCCCAAGCCCACACTATCTCTGAGGTATGCCTGTACCATAGTGTCTTCATTACTATGTTGCTACAGAAGTCTTGATATCTAGTAAGGTAATTACATTGTTCTCCAAATTTGCCTTAACTGTCTTGATGCGTCTTCTCAATGAATTCTAGAATCATTGTGTCAAAATAGAGAAAACACTGTTGGTATTTTTATTGGAATTGCTTTAAATTCATAGAGTGAATTTGAGAATTAACAGTGTTTAAACATTTGTTCCTTTCATCTACAAACACGAAATATCTCTCCATTCACTTGAAGACTTACGCCCATTACCTTGTTGAACTCCCTTATCTCATTCTAATCATTTGTCCAGTATGATTCTGTTGTCATGTGAGCTGTGAAAAAGGTGACTGGGAGAAAATATTTGGAGTTTATAAAAGAAAGGGTTCATATCAAAAACGTGCAAAGGGGCACCTGGGTGGCTCAGTCAGTTGAGCATCTGACTTTGGCTCAGGTCATGATCTCACCATTCATGAGTTCGAGCCCCGTGTCGGACTCTGTGCTGACAGCTTAGAGCCTGGATGGAGCCGGCTTCAGATTCTGTGTCTCCCTCTCTGCTCCTCTCCCACTTGCACTCTGTCTCTCTCAAAAATAAACATTTTTTTAAAATTGTAATAAAAATAAATGTATCGTCTCATTTAGTCTTGAAAATACACCCTCCTCTCACAAGAGGTCCTTTAAAAAAATTTTTTTAAAGGAACATACAAGGAATTTTTGCAAGTCGGGTAAGAAAATTTCTTCAGTAGAAAAATGTGCTGAGGAAACGAGTAGACAGTTTACAGAAGAAGCCTGTGGGGCTAACCTATGAAAAGATGTTCAACCTCAGTAGTATAGAGAAATGCAAAGTAAATCGCCAGAGAGGTGTTGCATTGTATCTGTCAAACTGGTGAAAAATAGGCAGATAATACCAGTTATGATGAGACCAGGAAAAATCAGAATTGTCAGGCAAACAGGTAAGGGTATAAGCTGGTGGAACCATGCCAGAGATCTTGTGGACAGTATCGGGGGGAGATATTTGTATAGAGAGCAATCCAGCACTGGGTCCCTTACTGCATGACCTTGAGCAAGCGACTCAGCCTTCTTTCTCAAGGTCCTCACCTATAAAATGTACCTAATAACCCACTTATAGAGTTGTGAGGCTCAGCTTAGCTCGTGCCTCTCAGGCCCCTAGAGCAGGGCTACCTAGCCCATAAGAAGCACTATTGGTGTTAATGCTGGTATCCCTATTACACACTCTGCTCTTCGACTCTGGTACAGGGAGTGGGATTAGGGATGAAGGGGAAGTTTCAAAGAGAACAAGAGTGGATCTTTGCTGAGTTAAGTCACAGTAAACTAAGAAGTATCTTGTAAACCTGAAACCAAATAAATAAGCCATGTATATTCACCACAAACTGGCAAGTTGAGAAAAACATGAAGAAAAGCCACCTGTAAAAGAACCCCCATTTATTGTTGAGTATTAAGAACAGTATTTCACCCACCTCAGTGCCCATTTAAAACAGTGACAAGGGGCACCTGGGTGGCTCAGTCCATTAAGTGCCTGACTTTGGCTCAGGTCATGATCTCACAGTTTGTGGGTTCAAGCCCCCCATTGGGCTCTGTATTTCTAGGAATACCACCCTAGATTGGTTAAATCAATCTGAGGCTGGTGCCTGGTACAGGCTAAAAGCTGAATTTGATGTGGACTGATTTGCCCATGGCCCAAGCTCAGCAAGAAGTAACAATTGCTGAATCTGTTCTGTTACTGCCTAATTGTGAGAGTCCGGTTTTTCATCCAGTTTAGGTTCAGAAACTATTAGCATCTATGTTAAGCTGTTACAAAAGAAAGATAAGTAAGCTGCTGTTTTTATTGCCAGAAACTGCTCTGAGATTTTAATATAAAACAGGACCTTGTGCCATTAGTTGTGGAAGAGAAACCTGGAGATTCACTGTGAATCCATGGACGCACTGTGCCAACCATTCATTTGAGTAGCATCTATGTTTCATGACGTCTTGCAACCTTAATTGCACTTTAAATCGTAACCTCACAAACAGGGGGGTTGGAATTTCTATTAAGAGGTAAACGGCTATACTTTTGAGTGTGGTCACATCTCACTGGATTTTTGGGATAGACAACCTAAGAAAAAGTCCAGAGCATGGCCTGGTGCAGGTTGGAGACCTTTGACCCTGCCCTAACTTGCTACCATAACAGCTAATGAAGTTTTAGGTCTCTCTTCAAATGAAGGTAATTTACTGCACTTGGGTAGCAGAAATGTAGTAATTCCTTAGTTTTGCTAAATTAAAACTGATACCCCTCCTAAAGAAATGCTCATTTCTGGTTTCATGTTTTTCCTTCTTTAAGAAGAGGCTTATATTGTGTTGTCACATTGGTTAAAGTAATCCGTGGATGCCCTTTGTGCTTTGAGCTGACTGGGGGCAGCAGGGCCTTCTGCATTAAAGGGACTTTCATAGGGTCCCTTCCTGTTCTGATGAGGCTCTCTGTTACAGTTCAAACTCATTTATCTGCTCCCTCTATCAGAACTCACGGAAAAGGGAAAAGGACAGTTAAGGGGACATATCACATTGAGAGTGTTTCATAACACAGTGAGTTGTGTGTTCTGAAGCAGTAAAGGGGACTTTTCAAGTAACACTAACCCACAGTATTTAGAAACCACTGATGTATACATGTTGCCAAAGGAGGTAATGAGCTTTCCAGCCTCATTTAAATCTTGGGAGTGGGATATCTCCAACAATATCTAACCCAAATCCTCTCTCTTCCCTTATACTTCTGTTTTTACAGTTTAACCTGTCACATTAGTGGGTTTTTTTTTTTTTCATTTTGTTTCAGTGTATGTGTCTCACTCTTTGATTTCTACTTAATCATTTGTAGTATAATTGTCTCCCTTCATATTTATTTAGATCAGTGGTTCTCAACCTTGGCTGCAATTTAGAACCATCCAGAGAACTTTTAAAAATCCCGAAGCCCAGGCTCCACACTAGACCAATTAGAATATAATAATTGGGGAGGGGCGGGGAGAGTATGATCCAAGCATTAATAATTTTTTTCAAGCTCCCAGATGACATGAATGTGTAGCCAGGGTTGAAAACCAATATTTAGGTTGTTGGTGTCTAAACCTGCCAGAAACTTTAGAACGGTTGCTTTCAAACTTCAGAGGGCACCAGAACCCCTGGAGGGCTTGTTAAGACAGATATCTGGGTCCCCCACCACCACCAAGTTTCCACATCAGCAGGTGTAGGGTAAGTCTTAACAATGTACATTTCTAACAAGGTCCCACGTGGTGCTGATGCAAAGTGTAGTCCGCACATTGGGAACCACTGGAACTTAGAAACTGGGTTAGAAGGGAGCACCAGAGGGCCCATCCTAAACTGAGTGTGACGGGGTGTCATCCAGAGCATGACCACAGGTGATGGGAGAGTGCCAAGGGGCATGTCGCCCTCAGTGTATAGAAGCTTGGGATTTTGCCCGGGAGGCAGAACTCGTGACCGGACAGCAGCCACTGCGGAAGCATGAGGTGAGGCTGAGGCAGGCTTCACCATCGTCCGATCTCCGGAAGGTCACCATCCTCCCTGGACTCGGCTGATTTCTGCAAGAGTAGATCGGTAACTGTTCCAAGCTCACAACAGTGTGTTTACTCTCGGGAATTATTTCAGAACATCCGTGATCCCCCTTCCCCCTCTAACAACAAAAGTATTCTGAAGCAACAGGGGAAAAATACTGTTCTGTATTTGAATGTCTTGGGCAGGGGCATTCGCTCCAGACCACCGTAGTCCCCATCACTCCTCATAGCCTTTTGACGGATTTTCTTCTCTCATTTTCGTTATGGACCTAGGTGTTGTAATGTGATCCCTGGAACTGAGGCTCCCACTTTATGACCAAGAGGAAGCTGGCCAGAAAGCAAAGCTGTCCTCAAAGAAAAGGGAAGATGGAAAGAACCTAGGTCCTTAATGATTTCCTTGTGCTGCTGAATTAATCCAAGCCCACAAGAGCCTCACTTTTAGACTCATGCAGAATGATAATCCTTTTTTTTTTTTAAGAGGGAAAAAAAAAAAGGACGAGAAAGGAAAAGGAAATAAAGGAAAAAAGGGAGAGAAGAGAGAAGGGATAGAGGAGAAAAAATGAAGGGAAAAGAGGCAGGCTGCCTATAAGACTTGTATGTGTGCCAAGGAAAGATGTAGCTGCAAAAAATACTTTACTAGAGAAATCTCAAGATTTCTTCTTGTGTGCCTGCTCTGTGAATTTTTAAAAGTGCAACCAGTGATATTAATGATCTCAAAACAAAGGAGAGAAACACCTATTGCTTGGGGGTGGGGGTTGTTTGTTTTTGTTTTTACTAAAGAAGGGGGGAAATGCCATCTCCACAGGCCATGGTGATATAACCCCCCACACGGGACGGGTGCTCTGGCCGGGCCACCTCCCGTGGCTGCAGGGCCCGAGCCGCCTCCACCCCAGCGCCTGGTCAGCCGCAGTTCTGTAAAGGGAACATTCTGTTCCTTTATGTGGGTAAAGCAGCCGAGCCCCTGCTGGTCCCTGAGTCCGCGGGAGGCCCACAGAACTCCCGCTGCCTCCTCATGGGCTTGATTTGTGTCCACAGGAAGCCCCTGCTCCCTCCAGGCCCAGTGCTCCCTCTGTTACCACCACCAGCTTCTTCAGAGATGCCGAATTCTCATAAACTGTTAAAGCCAGATTGTTTCCCTCATTGCTTTTGTTTTGATGTGTCTTAAAATAATTAGGCTTTCATTCTCAAATATTTCCATTCCCCCCTGCTGGCTAACGAGGCATCTCTCACACTCCACACCAGGGCGAGGCGTGCTACTATGGTATCCAGTAAACAGTCGCTAAACAAAGCCAAAAGTCTTGCTCGCATCAAGTTCTCTCTCGTACTCGTTGTTCTTCCATCTGCCTGGAGCGATGTAATTGCTTTCAAAAAATGTAACCCGCCGCACCTCTGTGCAGAGCTTAAGAAAAGCAGCTTCTTGAACCTTTACCACTGACTTTTCTTGCGACGCCTTAATTGTCCACCTGTTGGTTAGCAAGTCGGTCTAGGAAGAAGTCTCTTTTATTCTTGGAAAGTATGTACTTGGGAATGTCCAGTAGAAAACCGTCTGTTCTAACCTCCTGCTCTCTGCCAGCTTCTGGGGCCTGGGAGGCAGCCTCTGACCACCCCTCCCCCACCCCAGTCAGGGTGGGAGCATGAGAGCGGAGAAGCAACCAGGAACCAGGAGTGACCAAGTGCCTGGTGAGCCGTCACCTGCATGAGACCAGCACTGTGTCAGCCCTCAGGCCGAGGGGGTATCACTGGGAAAACACACTTTGCTGTCTGAAGGCAACGACCTCCCCATCACCCTGTCCCTGCACTGAGAACACAAGCCCACCCCAGGCCAAGATGACGAAGCAGCTATTTTCCTGGCCGCCCATTCTCTAGTCCTGCCCTGTGTCTCCTTACTATGTCCCTGCAGATGCCATTCTGAGTTCCCAGTGTATTTCACTAAAATTTAGCAATTTGATTCATCATATAATCATTGATGCCTCGGTTATAATCTTACATGCAGTAGCTCTATTCCTCATAACAACCCTATAAGGTAGGGATAATTCTTCCTTAAAAAAAAAAAACAAAAAAAAAAAACACCCCCGAAAAGTTAGAGGTTAACGAATATTGTGGAGCTGGGATTCAAACTCTGATTAGTCTGGTTCTCAAACCTAGTGGACCCTGGCTTTCAGAGCTATAACTTGCAATTTTGGTGCCCAGAGCTAGCAGCACAAACAGGTAATGTTGTGATTAATTATGTGGTGACTCAAGGAAAGAAGAACCCAGAAGCTTCCTGTTTTAATTATTCTTGCCAATAACAGTTTCTGAAGAAACTCGCACGGTGTCAACACGCAGATGTAATTTTTTTTCTTCCCCGTGGCTGTGCAGGGCCCGAGCCTCCCTGTGGGCCTTGCACTATTGGTCCCTGGCGTTTTGCAACCTCACTACAAATGCAAAGCAGAGAAGTCAGCACAAAGAATCCTGAACGGCTGCAATGCCACGTGTGCATGCCAGACCAGGGAAGTTCTGCTTCAGAGGACAGCACTGCACGGTGACCAAGAAGTCAGGGGAGGTTGGATGGGAGGGACAAGATTTACCTGTGGGTAGGATTTAGGGCAGAGGAGAACTGGAAGCAAGACCTGGTCTACGACCATACCACCCTGAAAGTGCCCCATCTCATCTGAAAGCAAAGCCTGGAAGAAAGCAGCCGAGGCCGGGGAAGAGTTCCCTGCTGAGAAGTGGCAGGACAGACACACCGTGGGACCCACGGCTTCGAGCCGAGCTGCTGAGTGAGGGCTTGAACTGCAGGGATGAGGAGTTGGAGAGCGGGGCCAGGAGAACAGGCAGGAAGCAGCCACGCTCCAAGAGAGGGACAAGGAGGGTCTGTCCCCAAGTGGGAGCATTGGAAAAAAGACCGAGAAGCATTTTGAAGAAAGGGTGTCCCTCCGTCTCGTGAACCCAGGATCCCTGCGCTCTGCTGAGCAGTACGACCCACAACGATGCTTCACTGAGCTGTCGGCAGCCTCCGGTCAGACCTGAGAGACAACGTGATGTCCTTTCCAGGGAAAAAGTGGGACCTCCCCTTTCAGTCCCCTCCGTGTTCAAATGTCCATTTCAATTGTCCCCTTCTGTCTACTGTACTTAGCTTCCTAAGCCTTTAAGGTCAGCATGAAACAGTTCCTCATTCCTAAGGTTATTGTGAGGTTGAATGAGATAATGCATGGAAAATGCAAAGCACAGGGCCTGGCACTGGAGAGCAGTCAGCAGATGTGAGCCACCAGAATGACAGTTCTGCTCCCTCGGTCAGCTGAAACTAATGCCTCCCGAGTGATGAGCACGCTTTTCGAGGACTTGCCTGCTGTGGATAGTGGCTGCTTTGCTCTCTCTCTCTGGGAAATGTTAGACCCTGGCAGACGGCTGAAGGCGCAATCAAGCAAGTTCAAAGTACGATCCCTTTCCAGAGCTTCCCATGAGATAAGCTGGACAGAGGCAACTTTCTCACGCGGGGTCAGAACTTGGTGAGTTCTGACAGCGAACGTGACTTCATAGCCCCTCATTTTAGACTATTGCTGCACATACAGACTTTGTTTCCCCCTCCTTGTGTTTATACTCCGATGTCCTGGAGCCAGTCTGTAACAGATGCCTGGATGGGAATCCAGGATGCTTTGGCCCCCCAGCTAGAGAGGTTAAGTCCTGAGAATACTAGAAGGACCCTTCACGTAAGATTTGACTCAGTGCCCTGTGCAGAGGAGAAACTAACATTTATCCGTCTCTGTATGTCCAGATAGTACGCTGTGCATTTGACAAATGTTATGCAATCCTCACATCCGTCCTGTGAGGTAGGACTTGTTCTCCGCACTGTTATAAATGAGGCAATTAAGTCTTGGTTGAAGGGTCTTGCCCAAACTCCCTCATCTAGCCAGTGTTGCAACCAAAATCCTGCCTTTAGTGCATCCGTCTAAAGCCTCTTCTTATCTGCGCAGGCTCCTTCTCCCAGGTTGGCGCTCAGGCCTCACGGTAAGCCTGGTAATGCTGTTACTATGACTCAAGTTCAGCAATTTTTTTGTTGTTGTTCCAGGAGGCTTGAGAGATTTGTGGTTTCACAATGGTGATTTGCTACAATAATCACCTATAACTGTATGATTAAGAATAAATGTAAGGGGCACCTGGGTGGCTCAGTCGGTTGGGTGTCCGACTTCGGCTCATGTCATGATCCCGCGGTCAGGGAGTTCGAGCCCCGCATCGGGCTCTGTGCTGACAGCTCAGAGCCTGCTTTGGATTCTGTCTCCCTCGCTCTCCACCCTTCCCCAGCTCACGCTCTGTTCTCTCTGTCTCTCAAAACTGAATAAACATTAAAAAAAAAATTCTTTTAAATAAATGTAAACCCCACAAGCTCTGATCAGCCCCGAATAGCATCTTCTTTCATGACAAGTAAATGACAGGCTGAATGAAAACAAAAGCCATAGGACAGAATATGGAAAGAGATGGTAAAAGGAATGTCTTGCTCATCATTCGAGAAAGGAGATTGGCGTGAGACTCCATTCAAACAGAAGCGAGAGGGGCGCCTGGGTGGCGCAGTCGGTTAAGCGTCCGACTTCAGCCAGGTCACGATCTCGCGGTCCGTGAGTTCGAGCCCCGCGTCAGGCTCTGGGCTGATGGCTCGGAGCCTGGAGCCTGTTTCCGATTCTGTGTCTCCCTCTCTCTCTGCCCCTCCCCCGTTCATGCTCTGTCTCTCTCTGTCCCAAAAATAAATAAAAAACGTTAAAAAAAAAAAAAAAAACCAAACAGAAGCGGGAGATCAAACAACAGAACATGTCGGCGTGTTTTATTATGCTTTTTACGGTTAGATTCCAAAGAAGATATATTTGCACTTCTTACCTTTTCGAATGCCTTTGCTTATAAAGTCAGTCAATATATTGAGTTTCCCTGTGGCCGAGACACCATACATTTAATACATGATGGAGCAGGGGCAGTGTCCCTGCTGCAGAAAATGTGGCAATCTAAGGAAGGAGAAGTGGAGAGGAAGGGGTTACCCAAGATAAAATCTGTACAAAGTAACTTACCAGCGAGTGAGAACGCGACAGGGACAGCCACGGGCGTGGCGTTGTCCGGGTATGTGCTCCATGGCTGGCTCTGCCTGATCAAGCCGAGCCTCACGGGCCATCTGTGTCCCGGGGCAGGTCTGGGTCTAGATCCGGCCCTTGGCTTTCAGGTCTCAGAAACCTCATGTAATCGGTCCACACAGGACTCCCCAGGCCCCAAGAGGTGAAATCCTGCCAACCAAACTGACAGTAGACTGATAGAAAAATCAGAATGCCAGTTTAACTAACTTACAATGAAGGGCGTACCTTTCCGGTTTTTCCCTAGGGCACCCCTTTCGGCTGCGTACCGGAAAAACGGAATTAGCATTCTCAAAATTGCTTTTTATTTCTAGTTCAGCGTGTAAGGGCGCTTGGAAGTCACTTCATCCTAACAATAGGTAAAAAGAACCCGGAAAAGCAACAACTCATTTAGGATCCATAGGAGAAGGAGGACATTGGACAAACCACTGCCTTCAAGACTGGAGAGACAGGTGAACCCAGGGAGTATATCAGAGAAGAATCCCCTCGTGCTTCCAGCATGGGGAGAGGAAAAGGAACCGTTCTGAAATGTGACCGAGCACTCTTCTTAAGGCTTGCTCCCAGGGAAAACTAGTTAATCTGAGCTTAACCTGCTGGGCTGTTATCAGAGTCTGCCTGACCTGGGGGAAGGACGATATCCAACTCCAACCGATTCTAGCCATCTTGTCCCCCCTGAGGGGAAAGGGAAACAAATTAAAAACATGCGTGAAGTTCACTGTCCCGAGGCATAGGCTCACCGAAAGGCTAAGACCTAATCATAGGACTATAGGACCTTCTCTGCCCCTCACCACCGCATTACTGAAGGACTATTCAGAGAAATCTCTCTTACCCAGTAACTTGGTGTTCAGCCATCAGGGAAAAAAATTGCAAGACACACAGAAGTCGGTGAACACAATTTGAGGAGACAGAGCAAGCATCAGAAGCAGATATGGCAGGGATGTTGGAATTATCAGATGGGGAATTTAAAGCAACTATGATTAATATACTGAGGGATCCAACGGATGAAGGAGACAGCAGGCAAGAACAGATGGGCAATGTAAGCAGAGAGATGGAAATCCTAAGAAGGAACCAAAAAGAAATGCTAGAAACGAAAAACATTGTGACAGATATTAAGAATGCTTTTGATGGGCTTACCAGGATCCTGGACATAGCTGGGGAGAGAATCTCGGAGCTTGGGGCTATCTCGGTAAAACCCTCCGAAACTGAAGGGCAAAGAGCACAAAGACTAAAAACAAAAACAACAACAACAACAAACCCAGACCAGAACATCCAGGGCTTGTGGGACAACTACAAAAAGTGTAACGTACTTATAACAGGAGTACCAGAGGAGAAAAAAGAAAAAACAGAAGAAATATTTGAAACAATAATGATTGAGAATTTCACCTAAATTAATGCTAGACACTAACCTGCAGATCCAGAAAGCTTGGAGGACATCAAGCAAGACAGATGCAAAAAGAAAAAACAGAAACAACAAAAATCGACACTTAAACTTACTTTTGAATTACTGAAAAAAAAAAGACACAAAAATACACCTTACTTATAGAGGATCAAAGCTAAGAATTATACCTGGCTTCTCCACAGAAACCATGCAAACAAGAAAAGTGTTGAGAGATAAAAAAACAAAAACAAAAACAAAACAAAACAAAAAAAACCACCAACCAAGAATTCTGTATCCTGAGAAATTATTGTTCAAAAGTGAACGAGAAATAAAGGTGTTGTCAGACAAACAAAAACTGAGGGAATTTGTTGCCAGTACACCTGCCTTGCAAGAAAAGTTAAAAGCAGTTCCTTATTAATTTTTTTCAATGTTTTATTTATTTTTGAGAGAGAGAGAGAGACAGCGTGAGCAGGGGAGGGACAGAGAGAGAGGGAGACACAGAATCTGAAGCAGGCTCCAGGCTCAGAGCTGTCAGCACAGAGCCTGATGCAAGGTCCAAACTTACAAGTTGCAAGATCATGACCTGAGCAGAAGTCGAACAGTTAACGGACTGAGCCACCCAGACGCCCCTAAGGGCAGTTCTTTCGAGAAAAGAAAAATAGGTCGGAAATTCATCTACATAAAGAAAGGAAGACCATTGAAAAATAAGTGAAGGTAAAATTAAAACTTTTATTTTTCTTATCCTTAACCTAGCAGATAACAGTTTGTTCAAAATAATAATAGCTACAATGTATTAAGATTATGTATGCTCATGTATGTATTTGGTATATATATATATATATATACACACGTGTATGCTTACATGTAAGTCAAATGAGTGACAGCAGTGATACAGGGACAAGAAGGAAGAATTAGGACCATTTTGTTCCTGTAAGGTACTCACTACCTGTGAAGTTTTATAGTGTTATTTGAAAGTAAACTTGTGTTTGTTGTAAATGTATATTGCAAACGCTAGGGAAACCACTAAAAAAAAAAGTGGAAAAAAAGAAGTATTATTGATATGCTAAGAAAGGAGAGAAAATTAATTTATATAAAATGTGAAAAAGAGTGGAAGATAAAAATAAGATCAAAGAACAAGGGCAACATACTAAAAACCGTAACAAGTGTGGCTGACATTAATCCAACCTGTATCGATAATTATTTTGAATGTCAGTGACCTAGATGCACCAATGAGCTACAAGAGATCATCAGAATAGATTCTTTTATTATTATTATTATTATTTTTATTAAAAATTTTTTTTTTAACATTTATTTATTTTTGAGACAGAGACAGAGCATGAACGGGGGAAGGGCCAGAGAGAACGGGAGACACAGAATCCAAAGCAGGCTCCAAGATCTGGGCTGTCAGCACAGAGCCCGATGCGGGGCTTGAAATCACGGAGTGTGAGATCATGACCTGAGCTGAAGTCGGACTCTCAACCGACTGAGCCACCCAGGAGCCCCCATCAGAATAGATTCTTACAGGCAACTATATGTTGCCTGCAAGAAACCTACTTTAAGTGTAATGACACATAATAGATTGAAAATAAATGGATGGAGAAAAATATGCCATGCTGATCCTAATCAAAACAAAGCGGGAAGAGTGACATTAATTTCAGACAGAGCAGACTTCAAAGCAAAGGAAGTTATCAAGGATAAAGAAACACATTCTATAATGATAAAGGGGTCAGTTTCCAAGAAGACAGAACAATCCTTAGCATGAAGCACCAAACAGGAAAGAGCAGCAAACTACACAAAAATTGCTTGTTAAGCAGGAATCAGGGAAAAGGTGTTGAAGGGTGTGTGGCCCGGATTGGAGTAGAGTCGGGAATGCCTTCTCGATATCCCCTTGACATCCCCGGATAAGCACTAACCACGTTCTTCCTCTTCAGCGCTCTTGTTCTAGGCTCCATACAGGAAGTTTCACACCCACTCATTTAATCCTCTTCAAGTAATATGGCTTATTACAATTTACTTGGTCATTACATAAATCTTCAATAAACTTCGGGTTTAATCTTAATGTTGCAAACCGTGAAACCGTCAGCAATGCATCTGCAAAACTTCCTCTAGGGCGGGCTGCGGGCTGCGTCTGCAGATGGTAAATATCAAGCATGTTGTGAAGATTCTATCAGTTTCTCCCTTCAACACCTGACACCTTCTGACCATGTCCCCAAATTCTGGAGGTGCTCCTGCTGCTCCACACAGACAACAAATGTGTTATGGATTCTAAAAGTGCTAGAACATTCTGGAGGGAAAGAGGAACTGAATTCATATTGGCCTGAAACAGACGTCTGGCATCCCATGGTTTTTCTTTCAGTTCAAGTGTTCAGATAGTTCATCCCCTAGAGTTCATGGTAACAGAGCACCTCCTGGCTTACCTGAATACTGTCTTAGAGAACCATAGACTGACTTCACAGACATTTACTGACTGACTCTCACAGTTCTAAAGGCTGGGAAGTCCAAGATCAAGGTGCTAGCAAATTCTGCTCCTGGTGAGAGATCTCTTCCTGCCTCACAGACAGCTGTTTGGTTTGTTTTTTTTTTTAAGTTTTATTGTATTCATTTATTTTGAGAGAGAAAGCATGAGCAGGGGAGGGGCAGAGAGAGAGGAGAGAGTAAGAATCCCAAGCAGGCTCTGCACTACCAGCACAGAGCCCGATGTAGGGCTTGAACTCATGAACTGTGAGATCATAACCTGAGCTGAAGTAAGAGGCTTAACTGACTGAGCCACCCAGGTGCCCCAAGACAGCTATATTCTTGCTATATGCCCACCAGAGTGGAAAGAGAGAAAGCTCTGGTCTCTCTTCCTCCTCTTCTTAAAAAGGCACTGATCCCAGGGGCGCCTGAGTGGCTCAGCGGTTGAGCGTCCGACTTCGGCTCAGGTCATGATCTCGCGGTCTGTGAGTTCGAGCCCCGCATCAGCCTCTGTGCTGACAGCTTGGAGCCTACTTCCGATTCTATGTCTCCCTCTCTCTGCCCCTCCCCCGCTCATGCTCTGTCTCTCTCTCTCTCTCTCTCTCTGTCAAAAATAAATAAACATTAAAAAAAAAAAAAAAGACACTAATCCCATTAAGGGAGCCCCACCCTCATGACCTCATCTAAACTGAATTCCCTCCCAAAGGTGGTTCCTCCAGCCACCATCACATTGGGACATTGGGAGTCAGGGTTACACAATACGAATTTGGGAAGGACACAAACATATAATCCATAGCAAATACCCACTGGATCCCTTCGTACCAGACATTTCCTATTAACTGGAGAAATGGTAAAGAGTTTTCGGTACTCACACAACTACTGGAATAGAGCCCAAGTGAATAGCGGGACAGAAGAGTCTGTTTTCTAAGCAGCTTATTAAATGAGCTTCAAGTGAAAGGTAAAGGAAATTAATGCGCCTAGATTCTGGAACACGATTTTGCTGAGGATTGTCCAGGGTCTTTTAAGGCCATAATTAGAGACCAGACCAGACCTTTCCATTCCTCATCTGCTCTTGTGGACTCCAAAGCGTTGCCTTGCTCCAAAAAGGAAAATGAAAAACACAAATTCTCAAGTGGTTTGATAGTAAGGCAGCCCAGCAAATTTTACTTTCCATTAAAAGTCACCAGCTGTCATGTGCTTCGCTTTAAATGGAAATAACTTGCTCTCAAAGAACATTTTTCAGTTGATGTCACTTGTGAGTTTTATTTTCTCCTAATGAAAAATGTATTCGCATTAGTGTGGCTCTGGTGACAGGAAAGCTCTGGCCGGAGGCCCGACTGGGTGATCTGCCTCCGCCCGAGGAAAGCTAAGTGTTCTGCCAGCTCAGAGGACCCACACTGCCCTTAGGAGGGGGCCCGGAGGCACCAGGGGCGAGGGTGGTGGTAATGGCCTGTCTCCTTGCAGTGAGGGTCTCACGGTGCTCCTTCCCTTAAAAAAAGAAAAGGAAAACTTCAATTAAAAAAATGCTTGTAAGTGTGGAGGGGGTTTGGAGAGAGGAGTGAATATTTTGAGGTGACTGATGGATGGCCTTGGGAAGGCAGCCCTTCTGATACATGTTTGCTTGGAACCCGTGGCAGCCTAAACCCTCCAAAGCTCCTCGCAAAAGCAACAGCTCGGCCCCCAAGATTCACGGTTGCCCGGACCCTCGGCCAGCGGCAGCGGGAATCGTCTCCCCGTGATTCTCAAGAACAGAACAAAACACAAAGCATCTCTAGACGGAAGCTCTCGGAGGCCTGAACCCTGTCACGTGCGGTCACAACCGTGGCACCCCACGGAGGAGCTTGGTCACTCGGGAGCTGCTTGCAGTGGGTCCTGTGACCGGCACCGGGGCAGGAGGGGGACCCCCAGGACCCCCAGCTTTCCCTGCTGGGCTGTCCCTGACGGGGAAGGCAGAGCAGGGTCCCCACCTACTAGAAACGACTAGAGGGGACCAGTTAACCTAGTGAAGGCAGGAACCAGAGGAAGCCCAACCACTGCAGCACTGAGCATCCCCCAGACTGCGGGCTGCAGACACCCCTCAACTGTGTCCTCCGGGGGGGGTTGTGGGTGCTCTTGCCTCCCGGGCCGCCGACGTGAGCACATGTCCTTGCACACCCGTGCCCACATGAGCATCACACACCCCCTCCGGGAGAGCTCCCTGTGCGAACGGCAGCCTCCAGACCCGGGGCTGCTGCGAGGGCCGTCCCCGCTGAGACAAAGCGTCCCCAAGCCCCCGTCCCCGGGCTCGCAGTGAGGGCTCCGAAGTGCCCAAGACTTTCTGAGCGGTGTTCTCCTCCGGAGCCTGGAGCGCTGGGCTGCCCCCAGGGAAGCTTCCCCTGGCGTGGGTCTGAGCAGCCGGGGCCAGCTCCAGGAACACTAAATTCTGGCTGCGCCTCCAGCCAAAGCCTGGTTACTTTAGATCCCCTCTCCTCCCCCCTCGTCTTTTCAGGCAGGAGCCGGCCAAGGTATTCGTCATATTTCCGAGCTCTACCCTGCTGCTTGATTTATGCACAGACAGGGCCGGAGCACAGATTCCAGACGAGGGCGAGGGTAAGCTCTAGGGGGGAGGGGTTCAAAGGTGCGGAGGTCCCCGACAGGGCCCCCGGTTCTCAGGTTGGCTGTTCAGCTCAGTGAGGGCTGAGAATCACACAGGCTCCACAGATGTCAGGCAGGACGGAGAAGAGCGTGCTCTCTGTCTCTCTCTGTGTCTCTCTGTCCCTTTCTCCTATTGTGAGAGATGGCCACGGAAGGAAGACGCTCCACATGCCCCCTCAGTGGGCTTCATCTACAAGGGCTTAGGAAGAGCTTCCAGCCTTCTCCTTCAGGACATTGGACGTGGTCTCTTTGGCCAAGGAGAAAACGAGGAACAGATGAAGTCCGTGCAGATGAAGAGGCCAAAACGAAATGTTAATCACCTCAGGATACACACTGAGGCCTCCAGAGCCTCTCCTGGCTCTCCTCAGGGGATCTGTGATGGGGCCGGTTCCCCCCCCCGCCGGGGTGGGAGGGGGGGGTTGGCTGCCGTGTCGGGAGAGGCATCTGAGGGTCCCACTCGCGAGAAGATACGTAATTGTCGTTCAGCACCTTGAAAGTGCCTGTCGTGGTGACTTTAAGCGGCTGAAATATTGACTGCGGTTCTTGCTTACGCGAATACTTCTACAGCGCTCTCATAAAAGCTCAAAATGCTGTCATCCAAGATGAATAAAAATGCCTCTTTTTATTGCGCTGCATATGAAAACATGAGATCATTGGAATATATTTAGAGTGAGGTTTGGCAGCCTATGCATGTTTACAATTCTTGGACCCGATGCTCTCGTGTGAATCGGAGGCTCTCTTTTCCCTCTTTACCTTCTTTCTCCAAGACGGCGGATGCCCGCTCCCGGAGTTTATAATCCCTTTCTTGCTAGGACCCGAAGGTAACCTTGCTCTGTGGCTCACAACATCCCCAGCACCTGCTGGGGAGCTGTAGAGCCGGAGGGTGGAGACGTGAAGGTATTAATTCCATCACTGAAGTGAATCCGCCAGCATCCATGACCCAGGGGGAAGCCTCCAGGTTTTGAGCGGAGGGTCTGAAAATACCGTCTTTTCTTCAGTTCTTTGAATCCTGATTTGGTCTGATTCCTCTGGGTAGAAGCCTGAAATGCCCTGTGGTCGCTGGGCTTGGTGCTACATACATCTCTGAGTTCTTTGTGGAGCCTTCAAGCACCAGCATGGAATCAGCAGGAGGCTGCCTTTGCTGCCCCGTCTGGTACTAGTTTGTCTCTTGGGTTCTGGTTCTTGACACTGACTGCACATCTGGATCATCCGGGAAGCTTTAAAAAGCACCGCTGCCTGGTCCCCAGCCCCCCAGGGATTCTGAGTGTACTGATCTGGGATATAGCTAGGCACCAAGAGTTTTAAAAACAGTATCATACTCTACTCCTAATTATGTTTTTTGAAATTAGGGATCGCAGGAAAAAGATTTGGGAGAACGTTCACCAGTAGGTTAATTGACTCGCTCTGAGTGCAGAATTAAGAGGAATCTATCCACTCGGATGCTTTTCTGTGTCCTGCTTTTTTTGTGTGTTTGTTTTTTGTTTTGGGGGGCAACAAAACAAATTGCAATGAAACAAATTATTGGTACAAGGGAGGGAAAAGCTATTTGCCGCCTAAAAGGTGAGAAACTCAGGATGCATAGAAAAAGAACTCCTCTTTTTCCCTCACGCTGATTTCCTCCTGCCTCCCCATTTCTGAAAATGGCACCGGACCCTCACTGGCTGCCCTTAGCCGGTGGTCATCCAGACCCCCTGGCTTCCCTGACCCCATTCATCCAGTTGCTTACCAAGTCTCCACATTCAGCAGGAGCCCCCTTCTCCAAGGAGCCACTTTATAGGTTCCTCGATCCCCAATCTCTTTCACACTCCTGTTGGCCTGTGTCTCTGTCTAGCGCTGGTAAATCTGTCTGTCTGTCTGTGCCCCCCACTGCTGTCTGACTGATGAGGAACTCTCACTTTGTCCCCCAAGCACCACTCACCTTGCCTGACAGCACTTCCCAAGCTCTCGACAAAGGAGTTAGGGAATGAATGGATACTGAGTTTATACAGCACTTTATGATTTTTCAGAGTACTCTTATATGGGTCGGGGTTGGATCTTGTGCCCCAGAATTGTCTCCAGAAGCATCACCTGCATCATCTGCATTCTAATGTATGCCCTGGGCAAGGTGGGGGGGGGGGGTATCCCTTGTCTGTTGTGGGTGGTGAAAGCAGGGTGCAGAGGAATCAGGAGGGGCCCTGCTGCCCAAAGTCGCACAGCTAGTGTGCAGGAGACCCAGGAGCCGGGCTCTCTGCTTGCGTTCTGCCCCCTAGCCTCATTTCTTCCCCATGCTGGCTCGGTGGCCCGGATCCAGAGTCCGCACTGGGCGGCTGCCACAAGGAGATGGAGATCATCAGCCATTTAAAATCCTGCCTTCCTCCTCATTTCCCAGTCACGCTCTCAGAAAGGGAGGGAGGGACAGCCAGGAGATATGAAATGAAAACCACAGCCCCATTGGGTTCAAGATGAGCTTAGTCAAGGGCACACGGTCTTCCGCAAGCAACATTTTCTAGAGAGAAAGCAGGGTCTGTGTGTGGATATGGCCTGTCGGGAGGAAATACGAATTCACTGGGTAAGGGCTGCTAGGGGATCCTTTCCAGAAAGTCATCAGTGGGGGACCGTGCAGGGTCACCTGTCTTCTGACTCCCTGGCCTGCAGACCACATCCTAAGCCTGTACCCAAGGCAGTGACCAAAATTGAGGCTCATGGTTCTGCCACCCTGGCCAGATTTGGGAGAAGTTTCTCTGAGGTGGGATGACATCAAGGGAGGCTTGTCTCTGGCACATCATCCTCGTCTGATTCTTGTATTCAGTGTGACCCAGAGAGGGCTCCTGGGCCCCCCTTCCCAGGGTCACGGGGGTGGATGTTGAGGGGCAGGTACTGCCTCCCACGCTTCTCCCTTCTCAGATGCTCCCACAAGCTATAGTGTGGAGCCCTGGGACACTGTCCCTACAAGGAGCAGAAGGTCACATTACTGAGCTCAACTCTTAAAAAGCACCTACAAAGTGCCGGATATTATGCTGAAGAGCCAGCCAGATGGGGATAAATTAGACATGGTTCCTTCATCAGAAAAAAGCACGTACGTGTAGACAACCACCGTGCCTGGAGAATGGTGACAAGGGGTGCGGGTAAGGTGCCATGGACGCTTGGGAAAGATGATTTCCAGATGGGAGTTCAGCAAAGATTTCTTGGAGGAAGTGGCATTATTTGAGCTAAACCTTGAAGTGAGGGCGAAATTTGGATAAGAGGGATTGTTGGTTGGGGACCGAGGGAGGTGGAGCAGTAAAGGTAGGCGAAAGCTTTGGGGCACCCGGGTGGCTCAGTCGGTTGAGCGTCTGACTTCAGCTCAGGTCGTGATCTCGCCGTTTGTGGGTTCGAGCCCCGTGTCAGGCTCCACGCTGACAGTGCAGAGCCTGCTTGGGATGCTCTCTCTCTCCCTCTCTCTCTGCCCCGCCCCCACTCGTGGCTTTCCAGGAAAAGACATCTTGGCCACTCTGAGGAAAATCGACGTCCAGAGAGGTAAGGCAGCTCATGTGCGCATCCCAGCCCCCAGGCCCAGGTTGGGGGACAGCACCTGGCCTGCCTCCTGGCTGTCCCCAGCGGGGCATGACCTGCCAGTCTTGGCTCTCAGCTTTCTACTTTATTCTAAGCCGTCTTCTGCTGGGGGAGAGAGACGGTGCCCTACCCCCACCAGGAAGACTGGTTCGTGTATCTTCCCAAAAATGCCAATAAGATTTCTAGACGACGTTTAGGATTCTGAAGCAAACAGTGTTTATAATGGGGCATTGCCTTGAAAGAGTAGGAAACAGCATCAGGGAAGATTCTCTGCCGGCCCCTCCCCGTCTCCGCCTGCCCTTCCCCTCAGGGCTGCTGTCCTCCGGGACCCACGGGACCCACGTCTCCCTGACCAGAGGGGAGGCAGAGCCATCCAGGGGGCCACCCAGTCAAATGCCTCAAGAGGAGCTCTTCTCTCTGCAGCCCTGAAAAATTCCCCTGCAGTTTAAATTTTTCATCCAAGTCACCATTTCCAATCCTGCTGACAAGTCTGCGGGGTCGGAAAGTGGCTCTGGCTGGGAGCGACTCAGTCAGCGGGCAGCCAAGGCCTGGGCCCGGGTGCTGACACCTTGGAGCCGTCCCAGAGGCCTGGAGCCCAGTGCGCTGCAGGATGGGTGGGACCGAAGGCCACTGCTGCCACCTGGAGAAGCCCCAGGCCTCAGCAGTCATCAGGAGGCCTCCTCTGTCATTGAAAGCTGCCCCTGCGCTCGCTGTCCCTCAGCACACCGCATCCGGGAATCACTGGAGAATTTCCCTCTAAATTCAAAGATGGCAGCATCTTTCCCCTTCTGGTCCTACGGTCCTACCGTGACTGTCCTCAAAGACTAAGCCTATCCCAGGGGTGCCTGGGTGGCTCAGTCGGTCAGGCGGCCGACTTCGGCTCAGGTCATGACCTTGCGGTCCGTGAGTTCGAGCCCCGCGTCGGGCTCTGTGCTGACAGCTCAGAGCCTGGAACCTGTTTCAGATTCTGTGTCTCCCTCTCTCTGACCCTCCCCCGTTCATGCTGTTTCTGTCTCAAAAATAAACATTAAAAAAAAAAACTTACAAAAAAAAATAAGACTAAGCCTATCCTGGGAGCTCACGCTGTAGAAGTTCAGAGAGGTTCTGGCCCCACGCCAGGCTCTCCTGATGCAGAAATGAAGAGTCCACAGGCCCATCTCAAGGGCCTCGAGCTGGAGAGGACAGGATGGGAGGGAGGACCCCACAGGGTCAAGACACTTTTTCCTTGGGAATTCACACATCCAGCCCTGGAGTGGAGCCTTTCCCCAGGAGGTGACTTAAAAAATGGAGTGCAGTCAGGGAAAGAGGGACAGCATTTGCACAAGGCCAGGAGCCAGGAGTTTCGTGTCCTCTGGCATTTCTGGTGTGTGAAAAACAAGATGTGACAGGAGCTGAGCCTCGAGAGAGAGGCAAGGAGCCGGATCACAAATGGCCTCCCTGCCGTGGTGTGCTAGTCACCGTTTAACTGGCAGCCGTGAGCAGAGTTGGGGAGGTTGCTGACCCGTGACGTTGGCACACCAACTTGCGTGGTGCAAATGCCTCAGGGCAGATTTCTCCCTGCCAGTAATTTAATAACCAACTCACAGAAAATCTTGAAAATGGAACAATCGGCTTGTTGGCTGATGAGGGCCAGTTCCACATAGAAACCCTCTTGGCCTTCCTTATGTCCCTGGGGAGAGGGGCCCGCACTAGTTACTTGACCACAGGCTGCTGCCACAGGCTATTGGTCTCCTCCCTCTCCCTGCCCACAGCTGGTCCTTCTCCATGCCTCCGGGACACAGGTGTGGAGCTCAGTCACCTCTCCTGGAGTTCCACGCAAAACACCCCCACACCCACACAGTGCAGCCTCATGGAAACGGGGCACATCACAGCAATGCTCGTCCTGTCAAACAAAATACTAAGCTGCCCGTTCTTAAATTTTTCTTGGCCACCATCCTGAGTTTTGTTCTCCCACCGTATTTCTTTGTCCCCCTCTCTCCAACCTTGGCCTACTCTCTCTGCCCTTAACCCTCCTCCCTAAGTCATCCTATCTGCAACCAGGAGTAACTTGGCCCCTCTTCACCCCCCCCACCCCCACTCAGGCCCACACTGCCTGGTGAGTAGTATTCAGACCACTGAGTTCAAGTCCGAAGGACCTCTGGGCATGGAGAGGGATGCTGACTACTATTGACACAGGCTTTAATGCCCACTAAAAAAACTTAGTTGAAGTATTGTTAACATATAATATTAAATTCATTTCAGGTATACAACGTAGTGATTCAACAATTTTATATGTTATGGAATGTTCACCACGATTGGTGTATGAAGGTATCATTGACTATATTCCCTAGGCTGCACGTCTTATCCCCATGACTTATTTTACAACTGGAAATTTGTACCCCTTCATCCCCCCATCACCCATTTCCCCCCTCCCCCACCCCCTTCCCTCTTGGCAAACACCAGTTTGTTTTCTATATTTATGAGTCTGTTTCTCTCTCTTTTTTGTTGTTGCTGTGTGTTTGCCATATTTTTAGATTCCACATATAAGTGAAATCACACGTTATTTGTCTTTGTCTGGCTTATTTCACTTAACATAATACACTCCAGGTCCATCCATGTTGTTGTGAATGGCAAGATTTGGTTCTTTTTTATAGCTGAGTAATATTCCACATCTTCTGGATCCATTCATCTATCGATGGACCCTCGGGCTGCTTCCATATCTTGCTATTGTAAATAATGGGGCAGTGAACATAGGGGTGCATATATCTTTCCAATGAGTGTTTTTGTTTTCTTTGGGTAAATACCCAAAAGTACAATTACCGGATTGTATGGTGCTCCTGTTTTGGGTTTTTTGAGGACCCTCCATACCATTTTTCAGAGTGGCTGCACCAATTTACATTCCTACCAACAGCGCACAGGTTCCATTTTCTCCACATCCTCACCAAGACTTGTTGCTTCTTGTGTTTTTTATGCTAGCCATTCTAACTGGCATGTGTTCTTGGTTTTCATTTCCGAATCAAATTCACTGTAAACAACGAGTTCCCTCTACACATCTATTAGAATGGCCCAAACCCCAAACAATGGCAGCAACGAATGCTGGTGAGGTTGAGGACAACAGGAGCTCTCATTCATCGCTGTGGGGGGCAGGGGGGATGCAAAATGGAATCCGCACTTTGGAGGACAGTTGGCAGTTTGTTACAAAATTGAACATACTCTGTTATGATCCAGCAAGGTACTCCTTGGTAATTACCCAAAGGAGTTGAAAACTTCCATCCGCACAAAAACTTATACACAGATGTTTATAGCAGCTTTATTCATAGTTTTCAAAACCTGGAAGCAAACAAAATATCCTTTTGTAGGTGAATGAATGAACCAACTGTGGCCCATCTAGACCATGAAATATTATTCGGCCTGCAAGGGGGTGGGGAAGGAAGAGCTATCGAGCCATGAAGACGTGGAGGAAACTTTAACACATGTTACTAAATGAAAGAAGCCAAACTATAAAGGCTACTTACTGTACAATTCTAAGTAGCTGACAGTCGGGAAAAGGCAAAACTACGGGGACAGTAGGCAGATGAGTGGTTGGGGCGCCTGGGTGGCTCAGTCAGTTGAGCGTCCGACTCGATTTCACCTCAGGTCATGATCTCACAATTCATGAGTTCAAGCCCCGCTGTCAGTGCAGAGTCTGATTGGGATTCTCTCTCTCCCTCTCTGTCTTTTTTCTGCCCCTCCCGCACTCTCTCTCTCTCACAATAAATAAATAAAATTAAAACAAAACAAAACAAAAGATCAGTGGTTGCCAGGGACTAGTGGGGAGGGAAGGATGAATAGACCAAGCCCAGAGGATGGTTAGGGCAGTGAAACTATTCTGTAGGACATTACAATGGTGCATACATGTTATTATACATTTGTCAAGACCCAAAGACTGCCAAGACCACCCAGAGGGAACCATAATGTCGACCCTGAACTTTGGTTGATAACGATGTGTCAGTATGGGTCCACTGACTAACAAAAGTACCGCTCTGCGGGGTGGGGAAGCTGAGAGAGCTTTCGGAGACCGTGTGTCATCACGAGGAGGGGAGCATACGGGGACTGTCTACTTTCCACTCAGTTTCACTGTAAACCAAAAGCTGTTCTAAGAAATAAAGTCTTTTTTTTTAAGACTTCATGAATTTAGCACATTGGATTTTCACATTTAACACTGATCGCCAACTTAAAGAAACACCTCCAAACATTTAATTAAATTCACAAATTCAATGCAGCAGATCCTTCTAAAAGCTCTAAGTGCATTAACTATACAAAACATCGCACTTCCAAAACCGCTTCATACCTTTATATCAAAACCTGTTAAAAAAGTGCTAATGATGTGGATTTCACTTTCTGTCTCATCCTAAACTCCACACCTTCCCGGGGTGCCAATTTTGACACCTTCCTAGGATTTCAGTGATTTTACCAAATACTATTTTTACCTTCCTAGGGATTTTAACAACCTTACCAGACCAAAAGAAAAAGGGAAAGAACCGCCTCAAACCGCTGGAGTTTGTGAAAGTCTGGGTGGTTGAAGAATTGATTCTGGGTCAGGATGTAAGCCTGGGTTGCAAAGTCTGATGAGAAGAATCCAAATATGGGGAGTCTCCTTTTTATAATTAAACTTTGTTACTTCAGTAAGACTTTTCAAGCCCACACCTTTAGGGAAGGTTTTCAGTGTTGCAGCATCGTATTTTCCCCCCAGAAATGAGATGAATTGGCATCTTGCTTGGCCAGGGTTGCCTCATGATATATTGCCCTGGTCTGTTAGCGTTATTAAAAACGTGCGGCTCCTTGCTGGCGGTGTATTATCACCTATAGGGCCATCTCGAACTTCCATCCCCTGAGGAAGAAGGCACCAACTCTCTGCAGATACTGCTTCTCCCAGGCCCGCTGCAAACACAGGGGGATCCTCCCTAATGAATCATCCCTAGTGACCTCAGGATTGAGAAGCCCTGTCCTGGGATGGTGCCTACTTTCTAAAAAAAAAAAAAAAAAAAATTTTAGCTGACTCAGAGTTCCCTATATTTATTCTTTCTTGCTTTCACAGAGAGAAACAAGCACATCTCTCTTTTATAAACAGATTTATAATTAGTAGAAGAAACAAAAGACCTGTTTACATGAAATGCCCCACTTACTAAAGTCAATACAAATTAACATAGCCCGTTCTATTCACCCTTTTTTTTTTTCACCTCCAGCCACTTGTCTGTATACTTTTAAGGTCTTTTTGTTTGTTTTGTTTTTTGAGTATTGTAGCAAACCCACATTCCTTCTCTGGCTCAACCTCTTCTAATTAATGCCCAAATGGTCAGGGCTTGATTCAGGAACCCCTTTGGCTCCTTTGTCCTTGCAGCGCTGCCCTTGACATTTTTGAAAGCATTCTTGCTTTCTGGCAACAACAAGATGTTCCAGACCCCATCCTGATTTTTTTCCTGCCTCTTAAAGACAAGGAATCAGCTGTCTCTATGGAATCCTCATTCCTGGTAGTGGAGAATGATATTAGAGACCACAGTCTGGGAGGCTGGGGTGCACGTGAGCATGGGGGTGAGGGACGGGGGCAAGGGTGCTGCCTTGTTGGTAACAGAAACTGGAGAATATTTCTTTCTTTTTTTTAATGTTTCCTCGTTTTTGAGAGACAGAGATAGAGCGTGAGTGGGGGAGGGGGAGAGAGAGGGAGACACAGAATCTGAAGCAGCCTCCAGGCTCTGAGCTGCCAGCACAGAACCCGACGTGGGGCTCGAACCCATGAGTGAGGGAGGTTATGACCTGAGCTGCAGTTGGACGCTCACCCGACTAAGCCACCCAGGTGCCCCTGAAAAATATTTCTTTTAAAGATAAGGTGTTCATAGTACTCTACTCCAACTTAATAGATGTGCCTTGTAGCTTCCTTTACGTTTTTTACACCATGAACCTTCAGTGACCACTCAGGCTTTCTCTGTGCTGACCTAAACAGTAAGTCACAAATTCAGCCATTCCCACCTATTCTCCCCACTCCTCCCTGCAGGGGAAGGAAGCCGACAGAGATCAATCTCCCCACTCACAGACACTGGATCACCACCTCCCCCTTAGAAGGACACTACCCTGCAACGATTGGTTTTCAACTGTTTTCTCCACGGTACACTCCAAGGGAGTGGGGGCAGGATGCTCAAACAACTTCGTATTTCGGATGGATTCCCCTGGAATCAAGGGTCAAGGGTCAAGGAGGGTTTTGAGAACGGACAGGACAGAGGTAAGGTGATTGTCGAGGAGTCCGTTGTGACAGCTCAGAATGAGACCCTCAAACCAAGGGAGCGGCAGAAATGGGGAGGAAGGTGGGGAGCTGGAAATGACCTCGTGTCTGGATAGAATAGACAAGGGTGCATCCCACGTGCCTGTTCTAGTCTCTGGGAGGATGGCGGTACCAGCCGCTGCATGAGCGAGAGACAGAGAGAACAAAGTGGACGTAGAGGTCTGTCAGGGGTCAGGGGAGAGTTTGGCTTTGACCTATAGAGTTCGAGGTGTTTCCATTCAGATGGAAACATCCAACAGTCGGTTGGACACATGGGTCAGAATTTCTAACGTGAACCACAGGCAGAGAAAGCCTCCCCAGTGAAAGGCAGGTGGTGCGGGGCTGTCTGTTGCCAAGGGGTGTTCTCCAGGGGCCGTCAACAGCTTGGGCTGTTGTTTGCTTACACTGCTCGCGAAGACTTGGAGACTCTTCTGTTTTTCTAATTCTCATTTCGTCTGAGTCCTTGCCAGGAATCCCTGATGTTTTTACTTAATACCGGAGTTCCAACCAAAATTAGCCAACAGCCCAAGAGGCTGGGACCCAGAGAAGGGGCTGACCGCCTCTCCCCATTGCCAACCCTAGAGAACAAGGGGAGGGTGGTGGAGACCCGGAGCCAAGGTGACAGAGGCTTTTGGAGCAAGCCCTGGCCATTCCAGAAGATGGTCTCCGCCTCTCTCCAGGTTTTCCTGGTAGGCTCTGGAGCCTCTGGAGGAACCACGCAGGTGAGGAATACAGGGGGTTGCAGAGAAAAGACCCTCTGCCACCTCCCAAGCAGCCATCCGGGGGGTGCTGTGCACCGAGTCTGGCCTGAGCGTCACCTGCCCCCAGGACTCCGCCTTGGCCAAGGCAGTGGCTTGGCCCCACCTTCAGGGAAACTGCTGCTCTTTCCTGGGACCTTCTGCAGGACTGTGCTCATCTGAGAGTGTTGTTTGAATTCAGACAGGCACCGGGCGGCCTGTTTTCACTCAGGGTCTGGGTTTGGCAACCTGGATCTCGGTTGTTTACCTAATCTAGTGTTGGGTTATGTTTTTCCCCTTTACTGATTACAAGAAGGTGCCAAATGTAATCAACCCCCTCACCCTCATCACTGTTCCCCACTCTGAGCCAGAGAAAGTCAGACGTGGAGAAGGAGCTCTCTCCAGACTACCGGCTAGTCCAGGGGCCCTCTTTCCATCCCGATGGCTCATCTTTCCCCAACACAGACCCAACCGAGTGAGCTCCGTCTCCGCGCTGCTCCCTTCTCAGCCCACACGCTCCCTGCCCCTTCCCAACTCCCAGCCTGGGTTGCCCTTCCCATTTGTCTATACCAGCTGAGATCACACCCATCCTTCCAAGCTGAACTCAGCCTCCATTGCTCCTGGACCGCAGGGGTGGGGACTCAGCCATCCTCGAGCCCAGAGTGTAACTCAGAACTTGCATTGCAACGGCTTCTTGTACAGATGGGGGCACAATGCATACGTTAAGAATGACAACTATAGGGGCGCCTGGGTGGCTCAGTGGGTTAAGCGTCCGACTTCGAATCAGGTCATGATCTCACAGTTTGTAAGTTCGAGCCCCACATCAGGCTCTTTGCTGACAAGCTCAGAGCCTGGAGCCTGCCTCACATTCTGTGTCCCTCTCTCATTCTGCCCCTCACCCGCTCATGCTCTCTCTCTCTCTCCCTCAGTCAAGAATAAACATTTTTTAAAAAGTTTTTTTAATGACAACCACAATTGAGAGCAATAGGAAATTCCTCATGGGTGTTTAAAGGAAAACCCCAAGTAGACTTAGACCTTGGCCTTCTGCAGTTCACCCAGGAGGTTTGCCTGTCACCTCATTGTCACTTCATCACCACCGGCCACCCCCCCACCCCCCCGTCCCTCTTTCTGCCTGGGTTGGGGAATGGGCTAGAGCTGGCCACAAAGTTCCAGCTGCTTCCTGGGGTTGTTGGGAAATGACAGCTTCTGCTGTGTTAAGACTTCCTTACTCACTGGGGTTGGGGAGTGACTTTAACCTAACACACGTGGATTAGAGCCTTGTGATCCCCACCTGCCAGCGCCTGGAGGGGGCGTGTGTCCTTCTGGGGCCTCAGGGCCTCACGTGTCAAACACCCTGCCGTGAGAGGATGCGGTAAGACCTTTTGCGTGAAGCGTTCAGCGTCCCGCACAGGTACTTGTGAGTCGGCCCCAGCTGCACGACTGCGTCTAGCACATCCCGTCCCCGCCCCCACCATCACAGGGATATACACAGCGTTCTGTATCCATCAGTGGTACATAAATAGCGTTCCGAGGTAAGCCTCTTCTTCATGGTCAAGTTTTGCAAATGTAAGCAGGGACGGGGGCCAAGTTTCACAGAGCCAGAGACACTGCAGAAGCTGCCAGTGATGCATGGGACTCAGCTGCCCATGGGGCGGTGGCTGGGGAGGCTGCCCGGGGAGCTTGGCTGGTGCAGACAACGCGGGGGCCGCAGGAGACCTTCCTGCGCCCTCCCTCCCTCCCAGCCGCCACATCTAATCCCACCGCCACACACAGCGGCCCTGGCCTCTGTGCCCCTCCTAGGGAAATGTGTGGACAGAGACGTTGGTCACACAGTTATTTGTAAGACGAACCTCAATTTTCAACTATTGGGGAACAATCTGACCATGGCCCAGAATGCGTCCCAGAAGACTACGGGTGTTAGGCCGGGTCACGGCCGGTAGATGTATTTGGAGCTGAAAGAAAGCTCTTGGGACCGGGGACCTCTTGAGCTGAAAAGGAGGCTCCCGGAGGTGAGGGCCTGGTGGCCATAGACGTCACCGCGCGCCTCTGGGCTCCTCCCAAGGGCCGGGTCCCCAGGAGTCGAGAGCAAAGTAGAGATGGGACCACGGAGGAGACACACGAGGCCCAATCCAGGCTACGGTGTGGGTCACCAGGAAGCAAGTCACTGAAGTCTCAAAAGACCAGGAGGACCTCGCCAGGTGCTGCAGGTGCTCCCAGCTGACTGCAGCAAACAGGGTGAGGGCCGCTCTGGGAGGCATGACGCTCCGGGAGAGAAAGCACGGACTTTGCAGGCTGAGTTTAGATCCCAGCACCATCACTTACGGTAGTAAGTGATCCAGCTGATCTGGAACAAGCTGTTAACCTCCCTGGGGCTTACTTTTCTCATCTGTGAAATGGGCATTCGTGATCCCCATCTGAGCATTAAGAGAGGCCGAGGACGAGAAGGTACAGTCCCTGCCTGCTCATGACAAGTACTCGACAGGTATTAGTTGCCAACACTTATTATTGGCAGGGCTGGAAGGGAAGCGGGGCACTCTGTCTCCAAACCCGTGATGCTCCCACCGAACCGCATGATGGGAGGGACAGAAAGAGTGGGAGGGCAGGAGGCACAGAAGGCCCAGGCGGCTTCCAGGAGAGTGCAGGGCAGGGGAGTGGTTGCCCCCGTGCAAGTTCTGTGATCAAACTTGAGGACGATCTTGCGACCTCTCTTGGCCAAATCTGCCAACCGGAACCCTGAAGCTGTGAAGTGCCTGGCTGGAGGGAGTCCCCCCTGTGTGCCCTTCACCCCGTGTGACAGGAGGAGCACTGGACTGGGGTTCAGGCCCCTGGATTCACATCCTGATCCCACCGTGTGTTACGAGTCCTCAGGCAAGTACCTTGGAGCTTGATCACACTTCACGCCCGGTGCAAATTAGGATCCCCTGGAGACCTATCAAAACCAAACAAACCAAAGAAGGCCCGGGCCCCCAGAGAACCTCATTTCATTGATGAGGCTGGGGCACAGGGATCACCTTTCCTCAAACTTGGCTCTAGCTCGGAGTCACCTGGGGCATTTTAAAGACCACTGATGCCCGGGTCCCACGCCAGCGATTCTGGCATAGTTGCTACGGCGGGAAGCCTGGACAGTGGCGTCTTCAAAGCCCCGCAGGTGATCCTAATACGCAGCAAGAACACATCTCACCCGGAGGCGTCTCCACAGCAGGCTTGCGTTGCACTGGCTGATTGCCGGGCTTTGTCAGACTTCCGTTCCTGCTCAGAAAGGGACACCTCAAGAGAGAGCCCAGAGGGCCCAGAGGCCAGCAATGCCCAGCGCAGCTTGCGAAGCTGAGGCCCGGGTTGGGCAGGTGGCCTGGCTGCAGGGATTCCTGCTGGGTGCCTGTGCCCTCCCCGCTCCCGGCGAGGTGAGTGTGCCGGCTGGACACCGAGCTGCACGGGGCTGTGTGTCTGTGGCCCCCGCCCCCCGGGCAGCACCTGCAGACGCCCAGGACAGACGAGGGCGGGAGGGTCCACCGCCACTGATGCCGGAGACGGGTTTGGGACTTGAATACTGGGGGTCCTATGTGGGCCCCTCAGTCTCTCCACTTTTTCAACATGTGTCAGACGTTCTGCTGGGCCCCGAGGACACAGATGAACAAGATGTAGGTGATCGTCTGGCGGAGAGGCACGGGGCAGGGAAAGGCCATGCAGGCCGAGGAGCAGGCCCACGGAGGCACGGGGCTGTACCTGGGGCAGGGGTGACGGACGGGCAGGGACCCGGGCAGGCCCCCTGTGCCACACCGAGGCTCTCCGGCCGTTTCCTGGCGGCCCCGCTTCTCACGCACGTGAGCCTCGGTGGAGTAAAGCGTCACAGTCACGAGACAGACAGTGCTGCCCTTTCTGCCTCCACCTGCCATCACGGGACCCCTCCTTCAAGGGGCCATAGTTCTGGGAGCCCCCCGGGGGTCCTCAGTGCACCAGACGGCCCCGCAGCACACCTCTGTCTCCTGCCGCGCCTCCAGCCCAGCCCCTGGAAACGTATCCACTGCCCAGTGCTCCCCAGAGCCCAGGAAGGGGCCCCGGGCCACCGCGATGGCTGCTGAGGCATCTCCGTGTGGTACGACGTCGTGTGGGCCTGGTGCTCGCTTCTGACAGCACTTGGGGGACTCCCTCCCTCCCTTGTGTGTATTGACCTTCCCGCTAGAACCCCCCCAGAGGTCCTGGAAGCCACTCCTCTCCTCCGGACGGCCACCCCAAGCCCTGCCTTCTTCCCCCTTCCTTCCCTCAGGACGAGTCGTCCCCCTGGAGGCTCCTCGGTCCCTCCTAGAAACGTTCCCCAGCATCCAGAATCCTGAGAGCGCCCGAGATGGGAAGGTAAGCCCGAGAGGGACAACATCCACTCTCCTTTGCTGAGAAACAGGACAGAAAACTGCAAATCCGTTTGTCCTCCTTGGGCAGGGTCAGGCTCTTAAGCTTCAAGACCCGAGCACCAGGCGAGGCGAGGCGTCCGCTCCACAGCAGCCACCGCGAGCTGTTGGAGCTTCACGACTTGCGAGCGTGTTCACTGGCATTTTCTCACAAGACTCACAACCAGCCTGTGACGCAGGAGTTGTTACGGTCCTCGTTCCGTGAATAAGTAGATTGAGGCTCAGAGAGGTTAGGTGTATTGACTGAGGGCTGCCCAGCCAGGACAAAGAATCAAAGAATCCGAATCAAATGCAAGCGCTTTGCCCCCACCCCCCGCCCCCCAAAACTGGCTGCATCAAACTGCCGACAGCATTTCTGAAACTATGAAGGGTTATGCAACTGCCAGGCATTAATAATTATTATCGCTTCCACCCCGTGGCGCTTGGCTTGAAGCCCCTGTATGGCCTTCAGCCCTGCCGCACTGCACATGCCCCCTTTCCCCTGGCCTGTCCCTCACTGGTCCTACACGAAGAGCCGCCATCAGGAATGGGGTAGGATGAGCTTGAGACTCTCATTGCCCAGGCTCCCAACAAAAGTCCGGATCCCTGTCTGGTCTCCCACCCGTCTTTGTACTGTCTGGCTGGCTGTCCTGACTCCAAGTGTGTAAAGAGACGCTGAGGTCCCTCAAGCTGCCTCCACTATTTCAAAAGCAGTGCTCAGGGATCGGGACACACATGGAGCAGAGGAGGGCAGCCAGTCTGACTCAGTGTGAGGCTCAGAGGTGGCAGGGCCTGGGGGATGTCCCCGCGGGTGTCTCAGCAGTCCAGAGCCATTCTGCCTTCTCAGAGTAGAGCCTCACGGCTTTCCCCAAGGTTCCCTTTTGCTGGAATGTGAATTCTTGTTTCTAAAGCGTTGCGAGAGCCAGTCGGGATAGTGCAGAAGAGAGGGAAAGGAGGTGGGGGGAGGTTCTGAGGTTTTGCAAGTCAAATACTCCCTAGGAAACATTTCAACATTTCAGCGTATAAAAGGTTGAGAAACATATGGATCGAATTTTGCCGGAGAATACATATATATTTAAAAATTAAAGGGCAAGGATAGGGTTTGGATTTTCTTTCCTTTTTTTTTCTTTCTTTCTTTCTTCTTCTTCTTCTTCTTCTTTTTTTTTTTTTTTTTTTTTTGGATGATTGGGTGTTTTTCCCCCGCAAAGCACAATTGGAGAATTTTACTGGCAGCCAAACCACTTAAAACATCCTGAGACGTTAACCAGACCTAGAACCATCCAGGTGACCCATCACCCAGCTCAGCAGGTAAACAAGCTGTCTGCCCCTCTCCCTGTCTCTGAGTGCACATTCCTGCCTTGCCCCAGAGGCTGCGTGTACACGAGGAAATGGTGATTGCAAGTGTTCCCACCACCAGCTGGCACACACTGGCTGCAGCCTGTGGGACTGTTTGCCTGGGTTCATCCGCTGGGAGTTCCAGAATGTTGCCAAAAGTCCAGTGGGGACCGGCGGCTCTAGCCTTGACCTCTCTCTGCGGCGTTTTCTCATCTGACCAATGGGAACAATAATAGCACTTACCTCCGATTTACTTATTGAGAAGTGGGTGGGTAAGGAATGTAAAACGCTGAGACCTGTGCCTCGCACACTTCCGAGGGCTTGGCGCTCAAAAAAGAATCCGTGCGATGATGATTATACATGATTGTATATCAATACCCAGAGTGGGTTTTTTTTTTTAATGTTTATTTATTTTTGAGACAGAGACAGAGCATGAACGGGGAAGGGGCAGAGAGAGAGGGAGACACAGAATCCGGGGCAGGCTCCAGGCTCCGAGCTGTCAGCACAGAGCCGGACGCAGGGCTCGAACTCACAGACAGTGAGATCATGACCTGAGCCGAAGTCGGACGCTCAACCGACTGAGCCACCCAGGCACCCCGAGAGTGGGGTTTTTTAATTCAGGACTTTGGGAAGAGGACAAAAGGATTCATTGACAAATCATTCGTTTCTTCGACAAGTACTTATTATGGAGGGCCTACCCCACCACTCTGCAATCACAAATCTCCCCGATACCTCAGCGACTCACAACAACAAAACGTCTTTCTTGCCCGTGCTACTGCTCCACCTGGTCTTGGCCAAGGGTCAAGGGCAAACAGAACCCCCACCGCCCAGTAAGGGGTTGCCGGTCACCACACCAGAATGAAAGGGGATTGCAACCAGTCAAGTACCAGCTCTTCAACATCCCTTCTGGAGGTAGCACGTGTCACGTTCACTCACATTTCAGGAGTCCAAACAAATTACATGACCATTCCAGAGGAGTGGGTGGGGGGAGAGGTGTAGTTCTATGTGGGCCAGAAGGAGCAGACCCGGAAGGGGCGGCAGGGCGGCATCCAGTGGTCCAGCAACTGCTCTGGAGGCTTGACATCTGTCAGCAAACAAAACGGACCAAACCTCTGCCCTCGGAGAGCTTAGTGAAGGGAGAAAGACAACGAGCATAGTAAACTAAGGGCTTCATTCTTATTTTACTTTTACTTTTTTTAATGTTTTTATTTTTGAGAGAGAGAGGGAGAGAGAGAGCACGAGCAGGGAAGGGGCAGGGAGAGGGAGACACAGAATCTGAAGCAGGCTCCAGGCTCTGAGAGGTCAACACAGAACCCGACGCGGGGCTCGAACCCACGAACCGTGAGATCATGACCTGAGCCAAAGTGGGACACTCAACCAACTGAGCCAGCCCTACAATTTTAAATAGGATGGTTGGGGTAGGGCTCATTAGGAAGGTGAAATTTGAACAAAGACTTGAAGGAGGTGAGGGGGCGAGCCATCCAGACATCTGGAGGAAGAGTGTTCTAGCTGGAAGGAACAGTTGGTGCAAAGCCCAGAGCCTGGTGTGTTTCAGGAAGGGCAGAAGGTCATGGCACCAGGGTGGGGTGTGCGAGGGGAGGGCAATGGCACGAGGAAATGCTGGAGAGATTGGACTAACAATTTAACAGGATAGTTAAGAGTGGTTCTTTACTGCCTTTTTTCCTTTGTTCATTCGTGTGTTTCTTAAATTCCACATAGGAGTGAAGTCATACGGTATTTGTCTTTCTCTGACTTCTTTCCCTTCGCACAAGGTCCACTGGATCCATTCGTGTTGTTGCCAATGGTATGATCTCCTTCTTCTTGATCGCCGGGTGATAATCCGGTGTATATACACACTACATCTTCTTAATCCATTCAGCTATAGAATATAGAATCAATATAGAATTCAATATGGAATCTAAACTAATTAGCACTGTATATGAATTACACTGGAATTTAAAACATTTTTTTTTTAAAGAAAGAAATTGACAAGTGAAAAAGAAAAAGGATACTGGGCTGCTATGTGGAGGGTAGACCATGGGGAAGCAGGGAGACCAGTCAGCCCAGCCACCCTCTGTGATAAGAATGCAAATGACCTGCTGGTCCGGGACAGGTTTGCTTGTTAACCTCATGAAAAGATTGACACTTGGTCAGCCCTGCTGGTCTCTTCCAACCAGGCCCACGGTCCTGGGCAAGTGAGCTCAGAGTTTCTTCCGTGCTTCTTGGATACAAGGGTGGGGCAGGTCAGGGGAGAACATCGTTAGTTTAAAGCATTTTGAGAGAAAGTGTATCTTCTTGCTCTTATTTCCCACATGGATTTAAATTAGGCACCACCTCCCCCCCCCTCCCAAAATTCTCTGCTTCCTGGAAATCTGACCCCCTACCCTCAGCAACAGAGGTACAAAACCTAATTACTTAGTCACACAATGGCAGTATTACGACCTGCATCGTCTTTAGGATGAGAAAGGCTTCCTAAGCAGAAAGGTGACCCGTGTTCCCTGCCCTCAGTGAATGTGTAGTCATTGAGTCTCCCCAAGGGCTGTGTGGTAGGAAGAGGTGTGGGCTCAATTTCTGGCCTGGTTACTACTTCTGGCTCTGCCTCTGATAAAAGCTGGCCTCTGTGGAGCGCTTTCAAATGCATGAGCTCATTTGAAACCCACAATCACCCTGTGAAAGAGCTGATTTCATTATCCTTATACCCATTTTACAGATAGAGGAACCAGCCCAGAGAGGCTAGGTGACATGAGACTACACAGGAGAGACGCAAGATTTGAACCCAGGTCCCTGCTCCAAAGCCTACTGCGTCACATGGCTGCTAGGAGCCACCCCACTCCTCTTTCTGCTCCCCCTTCCCACTGAGCCCTCCCTATGAGTCTAGGCAGGCCCTGTGACCTGTTTTAACCAGGAAAACATGGGGGAAATGAGTGCATAATTTCTGAGGCTGGGCCTGACGAGATAGACAGTTTCTGTGAGCCTTCGCCATTTGGAACTCCCCCTCTTGAAAATCCGCCGTTGTGTGAGAAATCCAACTCTTCCGTGGCCGCCGTTCTGTGAGCAAGTTCAAGCCTCATGGAGGGAGGGAGGCTGCACGGTGAAACGTGGAAGTGCCAGACACATAAATGAAGTCGCCTTGACCTTCCAGGCCAGCCAAGCTGCCAGCCAAATACACCCAAGTGAGCGGCTCCTGCCAACTTGCATAGAGGAGAAGAGTCCGACCTAAACTCCTGACCCACAGAATCATTGGCAAATAGAAGAGTTATTGTTTTAAGACACTAAGTTGGGAGTAGTTTGGGGGCCGGCAATAGATCATGGAAACACCTTCATATGACAAGAGAAGGGCAACAGCCGACTTGATTCTTCTTTCCTCCCTTCCCTCCCTTCGCAAATGTTTATCAAGTACCTACTACGTGCAAGGCACAGGCTAGGTGTGGATACAGAAACAAGCAAGGCGGTCACAGCCCTTCAGGAGCCTCGTATATAGCAGGGGAGACCATGTGTAGAAAGGTATGTATGTTAAAGCACAAACTACAGAGCAAAGAAAGGGCACCAACTCAGGAGTGCTTGACTTCACCTGGAACACAGGTCAATGAAGACTTCACAAACATCGCATATAAATGAAATCTCAAAGAATGAGTGGGTACTTCTCAAAGAGATGAAGGAAGAGGGCCATTGTGGGCAGAAGAAATAGTTCAAAGACAAAAGACACAAGAGCAGGACACACAGGGAGGATGACAGGTCTGTGTATTGAGTTCCTTCTAGAAGCCGGGAACTGTGCTGGGATTTGGTTATCTGAGCTGAACGCTGTCCTTCGCCCACCCCCAGCTCAGGGCAAGCTTTGCTCGTATCAGTTGCTTTATCTGTCATCATGCAAAGCATTAAGATGTTGAATGGCATAAGTCCGGGTAGATGCTCCCTGCACAGGTCAATCTAGTTCCCTGATCCATGACACCCCCCTTCATAGAATTTCATTGATAAGCACTTTGCAAGAACTTTTGTTGAACTAACTACAAGCCCATCTGTGTTAGTCTGCTCAGTCTGCCACGGCAAAATAGCACAGACTGGGTGGCTAAATCAACAGAGATTGTATTTTCTTGCAGTTCTGGAGGCTGGAAGTGCAAGGTCAGGGTGCCGGGACAGTTGGGTTCTGCTTCCAGCTTGCTGCCTTCTTGCTGTGTCCTCACGTGGTGGAGAGAGCGCTCTGATGTCTCTTCCTTTTCTTCCAAGGGCGCTAATCCCATCATGAAGGCCCCATCCTCATGACCTCATCTGAACGCAATCATGTCCTAAAGGCTCCACCCTCAAATGCCATCACATTGGGGGTTAGGGCTTCAACCTATGAATTTTGGAGAGACACAAACATCCAGCCCGTAACATTATCTAACCAGGTTATCATCTGGATGACTGTCCTTCATCTTGACCTTGAGATGTCTCAATGGGAATCTTCGCTAAAGTTCATGTTTCACCCCAGAGTTTGATATCCCAGTGATCCTCCAGTCTGGAGACCTGATTATTAAAGGAAACGAGACCATTTCCTCTGCTAATGGCTTACAAATTCTGTGTTTAATGATCTTTTCAGAAGCTCTGGCCAAGGTTCGGATCTGTCGGTTTTGGAATCTACCTCTTTTTCCATTTTTAAAAACCTGGTTCCAAAGCTGCTAGCCTCCTGGCACCTTCTGCCTTCCCAAGACTCCTCAGAGAGGCCCAAGCAGGCTTTGTGGATTTTCTTGTCAGGTTCTGTCCATGTTCTGGGATGTAAATGAACTAGCTCAAGGGTGCTGGGCACTCCCTTCCTTGCAGGACAGGACAATTTCTTGAAGTATTAATGGGGACATTTTCATCTCTAAATGTCCTGGCCCCAGGACTGGTGAAGGTAGCTGGGTCTGTATGTATTCCCTTCTCATGGGGGAGCTTTGTACAATGGCCCCAAATAGAAGCATTAGCCTGGCTGTCTATTTCTGACATTGGTTAAAGAGAAAATGATAAATATTTTTTTAATGCTTATTTATGCTTGAGAGAGAGAGAGAGAGAGAGAGAGAGAGAGAGAGAGACAGACAGAGCACAAGCAGGGGAGGGGCAGAGAGAGAAAGGGAAACAGAGAATCTGAAGCAGGCTTCAGGCTCTGAGCCGTCAGCACAGAGCCCGACACGGGGCTCAAACTCACAAACTGCGAGATCGTGACCTGAGCCGAAGTCGGACGCTCAACCGACTGCACCACCTAGGTGCCTGAGAATGTGATAAACATTTTTAATGGCCACCAGAAGAGTAAGGAACAGAATTCCCTGAGGTAAAAAAAGTCCTTAATCAGGGTAGGAGGGAGCAGGGTTGGGCAGTGCTGAGGAAGTGTAGGCCCTGGGTGGATGGCCGCGTTGTGCCCCTGGGGAAGCGACGGCACGGGTGCCAGGGTGCCCCATCTTAGCCGTGGTTACCCCACATGTGGCATTGAAACGGCCAAGACCTTCAAGGGGCTCTTCCCTTGGAGGACGAGGAGCCTGTCCACCACAACCAAAACACCTGAAACTGCGTGGCCTCGGGCAAGTTCCTGAAACTCTCTGGGTCTCAGTTTCTTTGCATGTAAAATAGGGACGTTCGTATTATTTGTCTCCGGACTGTAATGAGGATCAAATGAGCTCGTGTGTTGTGAGCACTTAAAACAGCACCAGGCACACAACACCGTGCTGGTGAGGAGGGGGAGCAGTATTCAGAGGGGCTGCCTCCGAATCCTGGGGAAAGGAGAAGCTTTGGTAATAATTTAAATTGGGTTTCCTGCCAAACCGGCAGGATAGGAACTCGGAGCCAGGTTGAAGTGAATCTGGAGAAATTAGAGAAACACGACCTTTCTTGCGCATTTGGACGCGTGAACCAAGATTCCCATCTGCTGGGCTCTCTCACTCCTGGGTCAGATTACACTTCTCTCTCAATATTGCTCGTTTGGCCCTTTGTGGAGCGGGCAGCACCCGAGTGGGCTCTCACGTCCCCTCCCAGCTACCACTTTCCCCAAGCTGTGGCTCTGCCCTTTTCTTACTCTCCTTTCTTATTAATCTTCCCCCATCCCAAACTTCCCATCTTCCCGTAAAACCAGAATGGTCCCCTCACAGATGTCCTCCTTGCCATCGTCAGCCTCAGAATCCGTGAGTGTGACGCTACATGGCAAGGAGGACGTGGGTGGGTTAAAGGACGGAGGGTTGTGGGTAGACTTAAGTTTGCTAACCAGCCGCTCTTAAAATAGGTAGGTTATGGGGGTGGCGGGGGCGGGCAAGAGAACTTCAAGGATCCTCACGATGGACTGGATGAGGGAGGCAGAGAAATGGCGGCGTGAGAAAGACATGGCTGAACATCCTCGGCCTTGGAGGCGGAGGAAGGCGCCACTAGGTAAGGGACGTGGGCAACCTTCTAGAAGCCACAGAAGACAAGGAAACTGCTTCCTCCCGAGAGCTTCCAGAAGGAACGCAGACCCGTGACACCTTGATTTTATAAATTCCGTTGAGACCGGTGTCAGACTTCTGACCTCCAGAATTGTAAAATAGGGATTTGTGGTGCTTTAAGCCACTCTATTTGTGGTCATTTGTTAAAGTAGCAGCCGAAAACAAATACACAACAGCGGTCACCATTAACACAAAATTAAACAAAAACACTTGTTTTTGCAAAGCTTTAGCTTTCCTGACACTACTCAGGAGTTCTTGGCCTTCTCTTTGTCCTTATTTCTCTGCCCCTCAGTCCAGGAGGGATGCGTGTTCTTTTACACTGAGTTTTGTTTTTGTTTTTGTTTTTGTTTTAAGATTTTTGTAAAGTTTACTTTGTTAGAGAGGGAGAGAGAGAATCCCAAGCAGGCTCCGCGCTGTCAGTATAGAGCCCGATGCAGGGCTTGAACTCATGAACTGTGAGATCATTACCTCAGCTGAAATCAAGAGTCGCATGCTTAACTGACTGAGCCACCCGGGCCCCCCAACATCAAGAGCTTTTTGAGGAGCGCTCTATTCTGTTTATTTAGACATGTCCCCCTTCTTCAGTGAGTTCATCCCTGGTTATACTCGGAGGCCTTTCTTGTCTAGAACCTCCCGTCCCTCTGACATAATCCTTTTTCACACCTCTGGGGTCACACCTGCCTTTCCTTTGGACTTTCTAAAGTTTTTTCCGAAATCTAGTACAAGTGACTGACTAGTTAAGGCCCTGTACGAGGTGCCGAAGACATCAAGACACAAAGCCACTCACAAGTAGCTCATATCTATTGAGTGAGATTATATGAAATTGCCTTTTTTTTTAGATCTTGAAAAAAAAAAAAAGGCGAAGTGTCCGTAATAATCCCGTATAGTTGAACTTAAGGAGAGAGAAGACCGTAAGGAACTACCAGTGTGAGAATACACAACAAGAAGCAGGAACAAGAGGAGTCCCGGTGAAGGGGATTAAAAAAAAGAAGAAGAAGAAAACAGTAAGAAGTGCTGTGAACAAAACTGAGCCCCATCATGGAGAGCACCTGGGGACCACTCTAGAGTGGGTGGTCGGGGGAAGTGACTGGTGTGTCCCATCCAGGAGCTTGTACCCTGGAAAGACTCAGGGAGATGGGGAAGACTTCAGACGTCGAGGACAGGACCCCACTCTGTGGCTTTCTCTGGAGGGAGGGTGAGGAAGGGCAGGAGAGGGCCAGTCCAGGAGCCTCGTCGGTCGGAGGGGTGCTTGCGGTAGCCCACACGTAAGATGGCCGTGGCCTAAAGGAGGGCCATGACAATGGGTTGGGGAAGAGTGGGCACATTTAGGATGTGGGACACACAGGCCTTTTTGGTGACACAGTGGGGGGAGGTGTAAGGAAAGAAGAGGAAGATCCCAGGGAAGTGTCTGGGTTCAGTGTTAGGGGACTGGATAGTTGTGCTACTCCTCAAGATGAGGAACCCCAAAAGAGAGGCAGATTGGGGAGCCAGCGACATGAGTAGAGGAGAATGGGGAGGGGGGGTAATTAACCATAGTTCTGGAAATGTGTACAAAAATTGCCCCCAATGACCCACACCTCCCAGCATCCACAGCCTTGTGTAGTGCCCTCCTCTTGAATCCAGGCTGGGCCTGGGGCTCTTTTTAACCAATAGCATGTGGCGGAAATGATGCTGTGCCAGGGCTGGGCCTGAGTCATATGAAAGCCTGGAAGCGCCTGTCTTTTGTACCTTTTGGAGCCCTGAACCCCCATGTAAGAAGTCTGGCTACCCTGCTAGAGTGACCAAGTGGAGTGACCATTTGGAGAGACCACCTGGAGAGGAAGAGGCCCTATGACTGCAAGGAGAAAGAGAAGCCCAGTCGTCCCAGGGTCTCGGATGAGCCCACCTTCCGGATATTCCCATCAGTGTGTCAGCCATGTGAGGGAGCCATCTTGGATGTTCCAGCCAGGTACCCCAGGTGTCTGTAGCCCCAGCTGACACCACACAGAGCAGAAGTACCTCTTAGGCAGGCCCAGTGAACCCACAGGGTCTTGAGAGAGAATAAGACGGTGTTTGAGGTGGGGGGATTTTTTCATACAAACTTTTTAAAAAATTATAATAAGATACATATACTTTACCATCTTAACTATTAAGTATACAGTTCAGTGGCATTAAGTGCCTATCACCACCCATCCGCAGAACTCTCTTCATTTTCTTAAACTGAGCCCCTGTACCCATTAAACAGTAGCTCCCATTTCCCTCTCCCCTCTGCCCCTGGCAATCACCACTCTACTTTCTGTCTCTATGAATTTGACTCCTCTCGGTACCTCGCATAAGTAGAATCCTACAGCGTCTGTCTTTTTGTGACTGGCTTTTTTCACTCAGCGTGATGTCTTCAGGGTTTATCCGTGGTATAGCAGGCGTCGGGATTTTCTTCCTTTCCACGGCTGAACAATAATCTTGTATTTATACACCACATCTTGTCTGTTCACCCATCAGGGGACCCTTGGATTGCTTCCACCTCTTGACTATTGGGAGTAATACTACTACGGACATGGACGTAAAAATATCTGTTCAAGGTCCTGATTTCAATTCTTTTGGTTATAAAGCCAGAAGTGGAACTCCTGGATAGTGTGGCAGTTCTATTTTCAATTGTTTTGAGGAACTGCCACGCCCTTGTCCCCAGTGGCTGCCCCATCTTACATCCGGGCCAAAGGTGTGCAAGGGTTCTAATTTCCCCACACCCTCACCCACACCTTAGTATTTTGTTTCTTAGGTTTTGGGATTTGGGGGTTGTTTTGATAGTAGGCATCCCAGCGCGTGTGAGGTGTTACCTCGTTGTGGTGTATGGTTCTCATTTTAAGCCACTAAGTTCTGAGTCAGTTTGTTATTACAAGGCAACGGAGACACTGAGTTTGTGGCTCCAGTGCTTCCCTGGCCATCTGGTTATCATGGACCCTAAGATGATCGTCACCTCCTCCCAAGACCCCCCATCTGTACTTCCCAGTTTCTGGTGCTTGGCCAGAATCAAGTCTAGAGCGGCTGCCCTTGAAGGCAACCTTGGAAACGCACGCTGAGAATTTCCCCGGTGCTCTTTTTATAAGAATTAGACACCCCTCCTCCTTGGCTTCATGTAACATGTTGGGGTTGGCTACACAGGTGACTTGTGTCGGAAATACCTGGAGCACCTTCTCGAAGGTAAAAGGTTTTCAGAGCATGGCTGGCCACCCTCACTTTTCGTCATACACATATGAGACAAGTGTCCGAGAGGGTGCCGGATCCCACGCTCCCAAGCTCCCGAGGGTATTGTAGATTTTCTCATGCGTTCACACGCATATCTGACTGTTCACCCTCTTCCACGTTCCCACGCTCAAGTACAGGTCAGACCCTGCTGACCCAAGTTATAGTGAGGCACCTTCAAGATAAACCTGGCTGCTGAGATCGCCTGGGGGAACTTTCACAAGTCTCGACGTTCAGGCCACTGCTCATGCCAGTTAGATCATAATCTCTGAGTGCGGAACCCAGGCATCAGTACAGCCAACATTGAGAACCAAAGATCTTCAGCCATCGTCAAACCCAGGCCCACAGCGGGGAGGGGCAGGGAGAGAGGGAGAGCCAGAGAGAGACTCCCAACCCGGCCCCATGCTGTCAGCGCCGAGCCTGATGTGGGGCTCGGTCCCACGAACCGTGAGATCATGGCCTGAGCCGAAATCAAGAGTCGGGTGCTCAACAGACTGAGCCGCCCAGGCGCCCCTCACTGTGGCTTTGATTTTCATTTCCCGAATGACTGATGATGTTGAGCATCTTTTCAGGTGCTTGTTGGCCATTTATATATCTTTTTTGAAGAAATAACCATTCGAGGCCCAAATATTTCTTAGCCCCCAATCCTTACAACACCACTGAGAGGAAAGGATCATCCGTGTTTTGTTTTGTCTTTTTTTTCTTGATCATCCATGTTCTTATAGATGAAGAAACCGAGGCTAAGAGAGGCTAGGATGCCCTAAATCTAATTGGTGACGGAAAGCAAGGTCTGTCTAATTCTGAAATTCACAGCATACACATGCCCGAAACTTTTAAGTTCACAGATGCTAGTGCCAAATGAGAATTGCAGTCAGAGAGATATGGGGCGTAGAGGAGGGGTGAGCACAGAAACATGGGCCTCCCAGGGCATCGTCAGGGGACAAGTAAGAGCAGGTTCCATACACGTTCCCGGTGAGAAAGTTCTCAGTGACAGAGAGAGATGCAGGGCCCCAGCAGGGCACGGTAAAGGGGACCCCTGTGGCCAGACCTGTGTCTGCAGCCGAGAAAGACACGGTTGGGGTGTTCAGCTGGGAGCCGCTTGTGTTTCGGGCTCTGGACTCATGTCCCAGGAGCTCTCCTGGCCTGGCCAGACTCAGCTCCGGCTACAGATTCTAGGACGGGCTCAGACCCAGCCTCACCCACGGTCGCTCCAGAGGAAGCAAGAAGTCAATGCCCTGCTCAGGCAGCCACTGCAGCTGCCGGAAACTCGGAGGTGTGAGACGATATTTCTGTTAAACTGTCAGCTTCATCAGAAATCAGTGCCAGAAACTGGCTTCGCGGCTGTGTGTGTGCACACGTGTGTGTGCCTGTGTACACGGACCCCAGCACCCTTTAAGAAGCCACCTCTACCCCAAGCAGTGAGAGTGAGGTGGGGTGGGCTGCGGTGGGGTGGGAGGGTTCCGATGATCTGAGCGAGAGGAGAAAGGACCAGAGCTGCTCCCAGGCCCTGGCAAGGAGCCTTCGCCTCTGGAAATGATGCTGAAATATTTCAGCCTCTCTCCTGGGGCTTCCTGTTTCCTATTTGGTGTCTGGTTTCCAGGCAACACATGAGCACCCCCAAACCCCTGAAACGTGCAGGTCTCCAGTGCCCCTCTTGCTCCGAAACTCACATCTGTAACGAGTTTCCCGCCTGCGGGTCTCCCGGGGCAGCCCATCCCCTCGGCTCTCTCCAGAGGACAGAGCAGCTGAAGATGTCTTGTGGTTGGGGGAGGAGGGGTGTGTTTTCCTCCTTTGTAGGTTCCTCCGGTTTAATAAATCCTCCCGCAGAGTCAGTTTGGCGGGATCTGGGGTGGGGGTGGGGCAGGAGATTTAGGGTCTGCAGCTTTGATTTCGTGAAGCACGGAGTCCTGGCGGGAGGCCAACAGCCTGGAAAGAAGGTGGGGGGACAGGGGCAGAGTCGGCCCGCCGGTGGGCCGAGGGCTGGGTTTCTCAGGAGCGAGCACAGGGCCGGCTTCTGCAGTTAGGTGACCCCGGTGGGGTCTGGGGGCTCGGCCCTTCCTTGGGTGCCTGGTGAACTGGCTTCTGAGTGCAGGGGGCCTGGTGGGAACAGTGGAAAATTACAGAGGCAGAGTTTTGGGGAACTGCCATTTTTGTTTTTAACATCATAATACGGGGTATGTGTTTTTCAAAGTTCAATAGGACTTCAAGGCTCCTGTCCTCCGAGCCCCAACCCCAGGGGCAACCACGTTTATTTCCTTTAGCTATTTGATAACAATTTACCTCCATATTTACAATACTATTTTTCAATATCATTGTAGGCATTATTGACTTCTACCATGCAAGATAAGGATTGGTCTCTCTTGCACACACATACACATACTTCCACTCTCCCACCTCACAGGGAGTTGTACAGTGACATTTAAAGCACAACACTCAGGGGCGCCCGGGTGGCTCAGCCGGTTGAGCATCGGACTCTGGATTTCGGCTCAGGTCATGATCCTGGGGTTCATGAACTCGAGCCCTGTGTCCAGCTCCGCACTGACAGTGTGGAGCTTGCTTGGAATTCTCTCTCTCCCTCTTGCTGCCCCTCCCATTTGTGCTCTAAGTAAATAAATTAAAAAGTTTTTTTTTCATAAATAAAACAGAATGTTCAGTATTTGTATTATGAGTAGGTAAATGCTGTTCCCAGCTGAGTATCCTGGCACCAGATTACATTTCTCTCCCTGTGCATCTTCCTTGCCTCTGTCTCACCCCCACGTTAACAACTGCCTTGTTTTGTTGGTTTTATTCTCTACATACCTATCATTAATTTTTCTCTGGAACCCCTCTGTGTGTGTGTGTGATCCAGGTAATGGGCCCTTTTTGTTTTTTCCCCGAGACTTCGGTCCCCCAGCTCAGCCTCCTGCTCTTATCTGAGCCTGGGAGAGCTCAGAGCACTCTTCCACGGCTTCTTTCAACCTAAGCCTGGAGATTCCTGTCCCTTCTCTCCTGGGTTCCTTCCATGCCCATCTTTCTCTTCCTTGGTTCACTCCCTCATTTTGGTGGCGCTCCCTCTCCACGAGCTTCCTAAGAAAAGGGTGTGTGAAAGGTTAATTGTCTTAAAGCCATGCACGCCTAAAAGTGCCTTTAGTCTGCCCTCCCAAGATGAAGAGTTTGGCTGGAAAGACAATTTGAGATTGAAAGTCATTTCTCCCATTATTTTGGAGGCACGATTCCTTGTCTTCGAGTTGCCAGCGCTCCTGGTGAGAAACCTCATCCCCCTCTTGTTACTGATCCTTGTTTGTGGCTTTCCTCCTCTGCTGCACACACTGATAAGATCATCTCCTTATTCTTGACATTTAGACAATTCAAGATTAAGTACCTTGGTGTGGGTCTATTTTCATTCTTCTGATACACTGTGGGTCCTTTCAAACCGGCAATTTACATCCTCAGTGCTGAAGGAGACACAGAATCTGAAGCAGGCTCTGGGCTCTGAGCCCCAGAGCCTGTCAGCACAGAGCCCAATGTGGGGCTTGAACCCATGGACCATGAGATCCATGAGTTCTACTGAGACAAAGTTGGACACTAACCGACTGAGTCACCCAGGTGCCCCTGTCCCTGAAACTTCATGAGTATATTTACCTTCTTATTTTCCATCTCTTTTTCTATTTTCTGAGAGATACTCGTGAGTTTATGTTCTATCCTTCCTACTGAATTTTTAATGACCATTATAAATTTTCAAGAGCTGTTTCTTCCTCTCTGAGTATTCTTTTATATATGTATCACCCTCCTTTTTTATGGATCTTTCTGAAAATCATTATAATTGTTTTTTTCTTCCATACATTATCTTGGTTTCCTAAACTTTTTCTTTTTTTTTAGTTTTGGCTCAGTCTTTAATGTTGGGGGTTGTCTGGTATGGATGAAAACTACTTAAGAAAAAAAAAAAGCCTCCCTTTAGAAATATAATAAAAAACATATAAGCTCCCCTGTTAAGAAAAAATACCGGGTTTTTATTCAACAAAATGCTTTGCTAGGTAAAGTCACTAGTGTAAAATTTACAATCCCAAATTAGATTGCATTTTGCTATATACTATATTTCCTCTTCTTAAAAACTCCTGACATCCAAAGAATAAAAAATAAGAAAATGAATTTGCATTAAAACTTGTTTTTAATATAAGAAATGCACAGAAAACACTTCCTACTCTTGAATCAGTCACCAGATTTGTGAAACTTTAGATAATTATTACATTAATCATACATCTCAGGCTATGTCAATAATATTAATGATTCTGTAGACCTTAAAAATAAACTGTCAGCTATTTTAATAGCAATAGTCAGGAATAGCAAAGAATTGCAATCCAGAACAAGCAAGCTACAGCTAAACCATAGGTAAGTTCAGAGAACAAAGAAGAGGGATGTGCTTTCATAGAGGAAAGAGGGAAGTTGGGAGGGGCTGTTGTAAACAAAAAGTTCATTGGTGTAAACGGGGAGTTTGAAGGATAGTTGCTTCTCGAAGTATAGTGGCTTCTCGTTGGCTGAGCTGTTGCTGGGGCAGAAGGAAAGCCTTCCTTTCCTCCTGCTAAGGCAGTACAGTCATATCAACTTACCAGGCACCTCTCCTCCCTTTGGGTCTGCAATGGATGACAAGTGGTAGGGTGTGAGAGCTCCCACTTCTGGCCTCCTGACTCCATTTTAAGTGAGGTTTCCTTTCATTCTTCAAAGATCTTGATCAAAAGGGGGGAAAATATAGGTATGCCTGGGTGGCTCAGTCAGTTAAGCATCCAACTCTTGATTTCTGCTCAGGTCATGATCTCACAGTTCGTGAGTTCAAGCCCCCACATCAAGCTCTGCGCCGATGGTGCAGAGCCTGCTTGGGATTCTCCTCCTCTCTGCCTGTGCTCTCTCTCTCTCAAAATAAATAAATCAACTTTATTTTAAAAAGGGGAAATATATATTTCCCCCTTTTGATCAAGATCTGTCTTTGAAAACATCACTGATCAAGACTCAGGTTTTCCGTATTTAGTAGTTTTATTTCTCGGTGCGAGGAAGGACCTTTCCTGGTTGTCATGTCCTGCATAGGAGGGCAAGTACAAGGCAGTTGGGAATCACTTAAGGCCACATTTGAGTAACAGAGAAGGTTAGGAGAGGGAAAACTCTCAGGCACTTCCCACTTATACAAGATTGTAAGCACTGGAGATCGTCTTGCTGGGTACGTCATTTTTGCAAAAGTGTTTTGACAGGCAATAAAATGCAAACCTTAAAATGATTATACGAGACAGAAGAAATAACAAGACAATTCCAAAGTGAATGATGGTTCTAAACCAGGACCCTAGGTCTGAGAGTAGCCAACTGAAATATTTACTGTCACTTATTCTACCTTCGGGGAGAAAAGTTGTCCTTATGGAGGCAAACCCAGAGTCACATACGCCTCCTGGAAGTCCCCACTTACAAAAGCAGAATAGTGAATACTATAGGAGCACACTGAAAGAGTTAATCAAGTGCATTTGGGAAGATACAGTACAGGTATAAACATGAAGCGATACCTGATTAACTTTTTGTCAAACAGCAAAATTCAAAGGTATTTTGAAACAGCACTGCTCCTGGGGTGCTTGGATGGCTCAGTCAGTTGAGCATCCAACTCTTGATTTCAGCTCAGGTCATGATCCTCAGGTCCATCCCAGGGATGGAGCCCTGTGTCACTCTGCACTGAGTGTGGAGCCTGCTCGAGATTCTCTCCCTCAGGGTGCCTGGGGACCTTAGTCAGTCAAGCGACTGACTGTGACTCAGGCCATGATCTCGCAATTTGTGGGTTCAAGCCCTGCATTCGGCTCTGCACTTGACAGCTCAGAGCCTGGTGCCTGCTTTGGATTCTGTGTCTCCCTCTCTTTCTTCCTGTCCCTCCCCGGCTTGAGCTTGCGCGCGTGCTCTCTCTCTCTCTCTCAAAAATAAATGAAACTTAAAAAAAAAAAATTCTCTCTCCCTCTGCCCCTCTTCCCTGCTCACACATTCTCTCCCTCTCTAAAATAAAATGAAACAGCACCGTTACCTCAAAAGAACCATTTAGAACCGAATGTTACCAACAATACTGCCTACCAGGTTGCAAATTCAGAGACCATGATTTTGGATAAGAATCCAAAGTCAGTTAATAGTTCAGATGAAGGAAAGACTTTTTTGAATTCTGAACCTTCTAACCCTTCAAAAAGTTTACAGGATCATGAAGAAGACCGTAATTCCAAAAGTTATACGGGCCTGGTCCGGACATCTTGGGAAAGCTGTCTCCTCATATGTCATCTGCTTCAATTCCAGGAAATCTTTCCTTTCAGGTCACCAGATGGTGTGCAGGTCTGGTCTGGTTTTGATGCTTTCTTTGGAGGTGTCATGTGAACCCAAGAGTCTATTCCCTGGAATTTGGAGGCACAAGGGTTGGCTAACAGTACCTGATAAGGGCCTTTCCAGCGAGGTTGAAGGGAGTCTTTCTGGTGGTGTCTCTTCCAATAGACAAACTCTCCAGGTTGCAAAGTGAGATGTATAGGGTCTTTGTCCCCCACGGACGCAGTGTGAAAAGATTGCTCTACGAAAACATGGTTATTTCTGATAGAAGCAATTAGGCCTTCACAATATTAAGTATGTCTCCTTTTATCAACTGTGGATCAAAGGAGACAGAGGCCAGTGCATTGGATGTCCTGTGACTGTCTCAACGCCTGACAGCCTAGGAGTTCCAAAGGGGGTGGGTCTGAGATTTAGAAGGACTAAGAGTGATGATTTCAGCCAAGGTATTTGGCAGGTCTCTACAAATCTTGCCAATTAAGTCGCACAATATATTGCCGTTACTGCATTCAACTAACCCTGAGGCCTGAGGATCGTGTGCACGATGAAAATGTTGTAAAGCCAGCAAAACAGCACAGGCTCACTGAAGCACCTGAGTGGCGAAATAGGTTCCCCAATCACTAAGAAAGTGCAAGAGGGACTCCTAGGTAAAGATGCTGGTTCATGAACACTATCATTTTGTCAGCAGACCAATGGTTTAATGCATGTACAGTCATAAGTGGTGGGAATTTTAGAATTTCTGAGAAGGCCAGATTGTTATTTGATCTAAACCAGAGTTCTCTCTTTTTATTAAACCAACAATGATTAGATTTCCCATATTGTTTTTCCTTTAATGGGGCCAATTGTTGGGTGTCTTTGTTCAGTTTTCCTAATTACCTTTTGGGAGAACATCCCTTTGGAACATGACAGAGGTTTGGCTATTGGGTCCCTTGAAAGCAGGATTTTATTTTATTTTTTTTTTGGCAGAAATATGAGGAAGGTGGTTTCCTTTGGCCTCCAGCGAGTCAAGTCTGGAATGCCCAGAGACCTTAATAATAGCCAGAGCAGCCAGCAAAACTATGGCATCTACTAACTTTTGAACATAGGAGCCATTTTAAATTTTATCCCCATTGGAGGTAAAGACATCTCGTTGTTTCCATAATCTTCCAAAGTCATGAGCTACCCCAAAGGCATACTGACTATCAGTATAAATGCTTGTGGTTTTACCCTTGGCTAAGGTACGAGCTCAAGTAAGGGCATATGCTGACTCAGCCTGTTGAGCAGGAGTAGCCAGAGGTAAACTGCTATCTCAGTGACTTCAAAAGGAGTTGCAGTAGCATCCAGCGCTTATTTACCACTTTTGTCCTTTAAATAAGAACAATTGGGAAACCACAAAAAATCTGCATTGGGTAGGGGAGCTTTCGGTAAAAAATTGAATTGCCTCAGGGTGGTCAAACGGTGATCTGTCAGCATTAAGCAGTAGGGAGGGATTTCATGTGCATCCTCCTAGCCCTTGTTCTCAGATCAGATGTCCTAAGTATTGAACACCCATTTGAGCAAACTGCAATCTTTGGAGACTTTAGGTCCCTTTAAGGCCAAAAGTGTTAACAGATGAATGCTGTCACCTGTGAAGAGGTTTGAGAAGGGATCAGAGAAGCAAATCATCTACATATTCTAACAAAGTAGAACCTACCGAAAAACTTCTTTCATATCAACCATTTCCAGTGTTGTTTTTTGTTTGTTTGTTTGTTTGGGTTTTTTTTTTTTGAGAGAGAGAGAGAGAGAGAGAGAGAGAGGGCGCAAGTAAGCAAGGGGCAGAGAGAGAGAGAGAGAGAGAAGCGGGGCTCACCCAGGGCTCATGTTCACCTGAACCAGGGCTCGAGCTCACGAACTTTGAGATCATGACCTGAGCCAGAGTCAGATGCTTGACGACTAAGCCACCCAGGCGTCCCCATCCATTTCAGCCTTTAAGGTTTGTGAAAAGTGAGGACTCTGTAATCCTGGGGCATTACTGTCCAGGTGTATTTCCATTCTTCCCAAGTGAAGGCAGGAAGATATCGACCATCCTTTTCAACTGGAATACTAAACAAGCAGTGCCTAGAGCCATTACAGTGAAAAATTTGCTACCAGGGAGAATGGGTGTCCCGTAGCACATGGGGGTTACAGGAACAACAGGATACAGAGGGGTAACAGCATTATTTATTTGTCCTGGACAGACCTCCATCCTCAGCCATTGGGTTTTCTCATGGGTAAAAGAGAGGTATTACAGGAACTAGGGCAGGGGGTAACGAGGGCCTGAGCCTTGTAATCCTCTATTGTGGGCTTGATGCCTTCAAGGGCTTCTTTATTTGGAGGGTGTTGATTAATTCTGGGGAGAGGTTTTGAGGGACCTATTTGAATCCTGATGGACGATGCCCTGTGGATTCTGGGAAAAGGTTCAGAGACAGGAATCTGCTGAGGTTTATTAGAGATTCCCACCTCTTGAACTGGTTTAGCACTTCAAGGCAGAGGCTACTTTATGGCAGTCGGGCTGAGCACCAAGAGCGTAGCTCTGGTTGCAATGAAAGGAAAGGGGTTCATTCCCAGTCTGGGGAGTGGTTTCTCTGAGCCGGTTAAGAGGGAAGATTGGGAGGAGCCCCTGTAGCTCCTCAGAGCCCCATCTCTCTCGGACACTGGAAAGGCTGGCCAGAGGGCCAGAGGTGTCTGAGTGCTTGAATTTGTATGATTTTTTTTTTTTTTTCCACCCTGGCTCTTTGCAGTAATAGAAGAAACTTTTGGTTTTGCTTGGGGAGCTTTATTTGCTGGAGTTGAAAGTTGAGAATTTTAGCAGTCTTTCTTTTAGGTGACCCATCTAGGGTGCCAGAGAGCTTGCTGGCCAAATTAACTACATCTGGAGTGGACATGGCTTCCCATTCCATCCTGGGGTTTTCTTGGGGTGTTTTTGTTTCTGTTGTTGTTGTTGTTTTAACAGAGACAGATCCTGGTTCAGTCATTTAATAAACAGAGTTAAATGCTACCCAGGTGAATTCAATATCTAAAGGAAGACCAGAATTTTCTTTGAAGACAATTTGGAGTCAGTAATATTAGTCACGAATAGGTTCATCAGGCTTTTGTATACAAGCCTCAATTTTGGTCCAATCAACAGGCTTAAGAAAAAGCTACTACAGTTGCTTGGTGGAGATTTCCAGCAAGTGTCCTAGCATCTTGCCAAAAGTTAGGGAGTCTGTTTCTCTCTATCCCTTTCAGGATGTTCCCATCAGGATCTTTTCATGCAGTGTTTGACCTGCTCCTCATCAACCATCCCATGTGGGCTAATGGATATAAATCTGAGAAACCAGGTCGTTAAATTTGAATAAGTTAAATTCTTCAGCAAACCTATGGGGATCCTCCGTTTAGGAAACTGTGGCTCAAAATTCATCCTTAATCTAGAGAACATAAGAAATTTGGGGTTTATTTGAGTCCTCAGTAGACTTAACTTTAAAGAGGCAGGTTTTGCAGTGCCTCGGTGGCTCAGTTGGTTGAGCATCGGACGCTTGATTTTGGCTCTGGTCATGATCCCTGGGTCACGAGATGGAGCCCAGAGTCAGCGTGGAGGCCACTAAAGATTCTCTCTCCCAGTCCCTCTGCCCCTCTCCCTTGCTTATACACTCTCTCTCTCAAAAAAAAAAATTAAAAATAAAGAGGCAGGTTTTAATAGATTCAGGAGAAGAGGGAGTGGGGAGAGGTTCAGAGGAAAAGGGAAATTCGGTGAAAAGAGGAGAAATGAGAAGACGGGGGGGGGGGGGGGGTATGCAAAGGGGGCAGGGATGAAGAGGGAAAAGAGGAACATGGTGCCTGGAGGTGGGGCCTGAATAGAAGGCAGCGGTGCACGAGCAGACAAAGAGGACAGGAGAGGGGAAAAGAGGTCTCAGAAGCCATTTTTATTTATTTCAATTGTTTGTTTGCCTCAGATAAGTCAGAAAGGCTATTTTGCAAAGAGGGGCACCAGGATGGCTTAGTTGGCTAAGCATTTCACTTTTGGTTTTGGGCTCAGGTCATGATTTCACCATTCATGGGTTCGAGTCCCATGTTGGACTCTGTGCTGGCATTGCGGAGCCTGCTTGGGATTCTCTCTCTCTCTCTCTCTCTCTCTCTCTCAAGATAAATAAACTTAAAATAGTATTTTGCAAAGAAGCAAACTTAGAATCCTAAAAACATTTGGAAGCCTCAAGGTACCAATTAAAATAGGCATCCCATTCAGTTTTTTGTTTTTGCTTTTTTGGAGCTGCGGCTTTCTAATTTACTTTTAAGTAAAACAAACTTGGAGAGATCAAAAACGTCTCATAATGGACATGAACTATGAAATTCTGAACTGCTTTTGGTTAAGTTGGTCCATTTAGTTAGAAATGTGCTTGAGCTGGAATGCAAGCTGGTGCAGCCACTCTGGAAAACAGTATGGAGGTTCCTCAAAAAATTAAAAATGCAACTACCCTACGACCCAGCAATTGCACTACTAGGCATTTATCCAAGGGATGCAGGTGTGCTGTTTCGAAGGGACACATGCACCCCAATGTTTATAGCCGCACTATCAACAACAGCCAAAGTATGGAAAGAGCCCAAATGTCCATCGATGGATGAACGGATAAAGAAGATGTGGTATGTATATACACTGGAGCATTACTCGGCAATCAAAAAGAATGAAATCTTGCCATTTGCATCTACGTGGATGGAACTGGAGGGTATCATGCTAAGTGAAATTAGTCAGAGAAGGACAAAAATCATATGACTTCACTCATATGAGGACTTTAAGGCACAGAACTGATAAACACAAGGGAAGGGAAGCAAAAATAACATAGAAACATGGAGGGGACAAAACATAAAAGACTCTTAAATAAAGAGAACAAACAGAGGGTTACTGGAGGGGTTATGGGAGAGGGGATGGGCAAAATGGGTAAGGGGCATTAAGGAATCTACCCCTGAAATCACTGTTGCACTATATGCTAACTTGGATGTAAATTTTAAAAAAATTAAATTAAAAAAAAGATGTAGCAAAAAGCAAAACATACTAAGAGAAGTTCTATAGACTGAAAAAAACGATACTGGAAAAGAAACCTGGATATCAGAAATTAAAGAGCATTCAAAATGGTAACTATCTGGGTAAATATAATATGTTAGTCTTCTACTTAGTTATTTAAAACAAAACATGTTACTTTGTCTGAAAAAAAAAAATGTGCTTGAGTAAGGACCACAGTTTTTACTCATAAAACCAGCCTGGACCTCAGAAGAGGGGGTGGGAGGGGGTACACTCTCAAAGCATTTCGATGACTGGTATCCCATTTCTTAGGGATTTTTCTCCAGGGTAAAAAGGAAAAATTCCTAAACAGTACAGTTTCAATAGGAACAGCCTGATCTCAAAAGGAATCAGACCAAAGGTCAAACAAGTATTCTTGGGAAGGACAAGAACTGAGACAGGTTCTGAATCAAGTCTAGAGGCTCAAAACACAAAGTAGGGCTTAAAACCGAGGAGAAAACTTAACTCTCAAACCCCAGTGTTGACAAGAAGCAGTGAGCTCAACTGGCCGTAGGGGTGCAAGCAACTGTTTGTTTACCAGCCTTGAAGTTGTTGGGGGTAGGGGAGTCTTCTCTGGATCCAACTTTAAATCACCAAGTGCTGTTAATCCTGCAAATAAAACTGTCCTGGGGGCACCTGGGTAGCTCGGTCAGTTCAGCATCCAACTTTTGATTTCGGTTCAGGTCGTGGCTCCCAGGGTCATGGGTTCAAGCCCCGCATTGGACCCTGAGCTGAGTGTGGAGCGTGCTCAAGACTCTCTCTCCCTCTGCCCTCTCCCCGACTCGCAGCGGGTGCAATCTCTCTTTCAAATAACCAAACCAAACTAAAACCTCATCCATTATTTTAACAGAAAAAAAATGGGTCTATTCAGAAATAGCAGAGAATTGCAATTTGGGACAAGCAAGCTACGGCCAAACCAGAGGCAAGTCTGGAGAACAAAGAGGAAATGTTTCCTCTATGAAATGTCTTTCATAGAGGAAAGACAAAAAATCCATTGGAGCCACTGGGGCTTCCAAGTACAGTGGCTTCTCATTGGCTGGGCTGTTGCCGGGGGAGGAGAAAAACCTTCCTCCCCCTGGGGTAGTATAGAAATAGCTTAAGCAGTATCAATTTACAAGGCACCTCTCTTCCTGTTGGGTTCACAATTGATGACAAATACTTGGGTGTGAGAGCTCCTCCTTCTGGCCTCCTGACTTCATTTCAAATGAGGTTCCCTTTTATTTTCACAACTCAAAGTTGATGTAAGCCTTTTTTCATAAGAAACAAAGTTTTCCAAACTCAGCACAAACCCCTAGCAGATAAGAATAATTCTCTACTTGTTCTCTTTTGCAGTAGAGGGGTGGTTGTTTTTAAAGATAGTGTTTTCTCAGCATTTTCCCTAAAAGTTGAACACAAGGCAGAGTTTGTGTGTGTTTGGCTTACCAATGATTTTCTCCCACTCTGATGACCCTGGGCTGTCTGTGGGTGGTTGTTTGGGGCACCTCTGGGCATGGGGACTGCAGAGCTTCTCTACAGAGGGACCAGTTTGAGACTTGCATATTTTGATGGGAGGGCCCAAATTTCAGTAACTGTAGGTCATTTCTCTTGAGCTGGTCCGTTTTTCCAGCGAAGAATCCTCCAATTGCTCATCTGGGAGGTAGCCGCCAGGCTTGCTCAGATCAGGTGGAAAAGGGCCCCCGGGGTCTCAGGGCACAGGCTGGGACTCCCAACTCCATTGCCTCGACCTCATTGTGTGCCTTTGTCCCCCATCTGCTGGGCTTGGTGACCTAGAATCTGAGTCTGTCTGGTCTGTTTCTGCAGAGAGTGAACTTCCTATCTCCTAGCAGGGTGAGTGGAAGGAAGATGGGTTCTTACTGTCCCTGTGTCCTCTGTGCCACCTCTCCCCTGACCTTCTGAGGAAGCTCGTGTTCACTATAGCCTCCTAGGCCCTGACAGAACAATTCCAATTATTCAGTCTTCTAAGGTTGTCTGTCAGGGGTACTCTTATCTTTGTCCTTGGGAATGTACATGTTTTGTATTTTTTAACAAAGCTTCTTTAAAAAAAAAAAAATTGTTGGGGAGCCTGGGTGGTTCAGTCGGTGAAGCATCTGACTTTGTCTCAGGTCATGATCTCACAGCTCATAAGTTTGAGCCCATGTTGGGCTCTGTGCTGACAACTCAGAGCCTGGAGCCTGCTTCGGAATCTGTGTCTCCCTCTCTGACCCTCCCCCACTCACTCTCTCTCTCTCTCTCTCTCTCTTTCTCCTTCAAAAATAAACATTCAAAAAAAATTTTAATAAAAAAATGTTTATTTATTTTGAGAGAGAGATAGAGCTCGAGCAGGGGAGGGGCAGAGAGAGAGAGACAGAGAATCCCAAGCAAGACTCCACACAGAGCCCAACTCGGGCTTGAAGTCACAAACCCATGAGGTCATGACCTGAGCTGAAACCAAGAGTCAGCACTTAGCCGGCTGAGCCACCTAGGTGCCCCTCTTAATTAAACTTCTTAAAGCCCCTCTTAATAAAACTTCTTAAATGCAGTTTGGAGAAGGAAGAGAGAGATACAAATGTTTTGAGTCCATCTGGTTTAACTGAAAGTTTTCACTGGTCTTTTGCAATCGCGAGATTGTGCCTATTCGGTGCCAGCCTCTTCCCAAAAGCCTTCTCAACTCCCCATCCATTTACTTATCTATCTGTTTATTTAACTGTTGTCTGGTTTTGGTGCCCCACCCCAGCCACAGAGCCCGGTGGAATACTCGTGTAAACAGACCAGTTAGAGGCCAACTTGATAAGGCTTGTCATCGATAGATGCAGGACTCAAATCTGGGTTTTTGAATCAGACCCAGAGCTCTTTCCACACAAGAGGCCAAGTTAAAGATTCATATACTGCCTTGCAAGCCTCTGACTTGGACAGGACAAGAGAAACTTTAACTCCCCCAGAGAAAAGATGAGCACTGCCCTCTGCAGGGTAGGCACAGTGGGGACTCTGGGGGGTCACATAAAGGAGACAGTGGGTAAATGGTCATCTGTCATGGGTGCTCTACCAGTGCGAGGTCACTGGAGAACCATTCAGATGCCTTCTGATTCTCAATTCTTTAATTCTGTGCAACCCACCAACCCAAACATATATCATGCACTCAGGGCTGAGATTTTTCCCCCGGAGTGATACGGACCAAAGAGACATCGACGTAAACCTAACAATTCCCCCACCAGTATCCTAGCCCCCCAAACTTGACCCACTCAGTCCCCTGGATCCTCCCTAAGGCTGGAATCGTGTTTCCAGATTTTTGAACAGATGTTCCATTTTAGAATTCAGGAATAAGAAATTGGAATCCCTGGGAATTCTTGGAAATTCCCCCAATCCTAAGTTATTCTTAAAACACTTCCAACTTTCTTCATATTCTGTACTCGTTATTACATACATCTTAAAATTTTTGTTTAACAGATAAGAAATGCTAACTTTGGTGGTGTTCACAGAGTACCACAGCCCACGGTGAATACTCAAACACTGGAAAACGCCGGTGCATGTTGTTGGGTAACATTTGGATATGTAACATTCAGATCTTTTAGCGAAGTGAATAGCGTGACACACAATCATGTGTGGAAATTGCCAATTTAGGGATTTATTTTTGCTTTCAAATCTTGTTTTTTCTTGGAACACCACTCATAAGATTTGTAAGAGGTATACTGACCTATTAATATTTATTTTGTTGGCAACACAGCTTAGCACCAGAACAGGGCCACACACACACACACACACACACAACCTATTAAAACAACTACAAGCAAGAGCGGCTATATGATGAGCACACCCCTCCTCTGTCTTCCTGTTCCTGTTCTCCAAAACGTCAGCCTTAACTTCAGTTTGGTGTTGTCGGCACTTTCCGCTCCTGGTTTCGCTTGACATCAATGGAACCCTTCAAACCAGTCAGTCTCTATGTTGATTGTTAAACTTCGATTCTCACGGGAGAACGATAACATTTTTCCTGTTTTCCCGATGGCTTTTCCTCAGGATTCATGATTTGGAAAAACCTGCTGATCTCCCAAGGAATGTCCAGAAGAAATCCCTGCATGCAAACACCAGGCTGCAGTTGGTCTTTGCCTGATTTCCAGAGGAAGAGCCTTGTTCAACAAAATGGCGTCATAAGTGAGAGCATGCACGGATGGAGGGAACACGGAGAGTTTGGCCACTCATGCCTGATGCAGCCTTTGTCATTCCCTCAGAGCCACCTGGGAGTAGTCAGAGCCCCCAGCCCCATTCTGCTCTTCAAATTCGGCATTCGTTGAGCACCAACTGTGTACCAAGAACTATGCCTGGTGCAGGAGACACAGCCTCTGCCCTCGGGAGGCCTGCTGTCATCCAGGAGACAGCTCAGGGATGTGGTCTGGTGAAGCCAAGCGGGGGAGGTGGCAGTGACCCCAGCCTTGGCCATCAGTTGCTGCAGCCTCTATCCCATTGGTCCATCCAGAGCTTCAGCCCTACCTCCAGGGATAAAAGCCCCCAGGAGATCCTAACTCTGTTTTCCTTGGAAATCGGAGTACTCACTTCAGCCCTCTGGCCGTAGCTGCAGGTGCACCAGCACACCTGTGTGGGGCTCTGTCTCTCTGGGGCAGCCAGTGGAGAGAAGGTAAGTCAGGCTTGAAGAATCTGCTTTATTCCTCATGTCTGTCGTCTCTAGCTGTCAAGTCACTGGAAAGCTTAGAAGGGCTGTGTGTGTACTGGAAGGAAGGGAAGGCCCCAGAGAGGCTCCAGAAAGGCCGGGGACTGAGACCTGTCCTGCCTTCCACCTGGAAGGGAAACTTTCCTCCACCAGAAGCGATACAAGTTGGGTGGGGAGAGCAAAGGAGGCAGGGAGGGAGGAAAGAGTGATGGGTTCCAGACAAGGGTGAGCTTAGCAGGAAACTGACAAAACTTAAGCTTTAGGACCCCTCACTGGCAAGGACCTCATCCAAGTTCCTGGGAGAGGCCCGTAGCGATTGCTGAAAATTGGGAAAATTGGGAAAAGTGTGGCATAGATAAACCATAATTAAGACAATAGTGCTTTCCCACTCTGACGTTCTTTGGTCACACTTCCTTTCATGTTGGGTAGTGTTTGGAGTGGCTGTGGCATTATGAGTATAGTCTGGCTGAGGGGAAACCGAGTTAAGTGTGCATATATATACGTGATCTTCAGTCACTTCCTAGTGCAGTTAAATACTTTCTACAACCCTTCCTCCAGTGTAGGAATGGCTTTAGGATGTCCCTACCAGGGCGCCTGGGTGGCTCCGTCGGTTAAGTGTCCAACTTTGGCTCAGGTCATCATCTCAAGGTTTGTGAATTCGAGCCCCTCATCGGGCTCTCTGCTGTCAGAGCATAGCCAGCTTCGAATCCTCTGTACCTCCCCCCTGCCCCTCCTCTGCTTGTGTGCTCTCTCTCTCTCTCAAAAATAAATAAGCATTAAAAAAAAAAAAAAAAAAGAAGAAGAAGAAGAAGATACTCCAGAGGCAAGGGAAACAAAAACAAAAATGAACTATTGGGATTGCCTCAAGATAAAAAGCTCTGCCCAGCAAAGGAAAACAATCAGCAAAACTAAAAGGCAACCGATAGAATGGGAGAAGATATTTGCAAATGACATATCAGATAAAGGGTTAGTATCCAAAATCTGTAAAGAACTTATCAAAATCAACACCCAAAAAACAAATAATCCAGCGAACAAATGAGCAAAAGACATGAATTGACAATTTTCCAAAGAAGACATCCAGATGGCTAACAGACACATAAAAAAATGTTCAACATCACTCATCATCAGGGAAAATACAAATCAAAACCACAATGAGACACCACCTCACATCTGTCAGAATGGCTAAAGTTAACAATTCAGGCAACAGATGTTGGCAAGGATGCGGAGAAAGAGGATCTCTTTTGCATTGTTGGTGGGAATGCAAGCTGGTGCAGCCACTTTGGAAAACAGTATGGAGGTTCCTCAGAAAATTAAAAATAGAAGTACCCTACAACCCAGCAATTGCACTACTAGGTATTTATCCAAGGCTACAGGGATGCTGTTTCGAAGGGGCACATGCACCCCAATGTTTACAGCAGCACTATCAATGATAGCCAAAGTATGGAAAGAGCCCAAATGTCCATCGATGGATGAGTGGATAAAGAAGATGTGGTGTGTGTGTATGTATATATATGTATATATATATACATACACACACACACACACTGGAGTATAACTCAGCAATCAAAAAGAATGAAATCTTGCCATTTGCAGCGACGTGAATAGAACTAGAGTGTATTATGCTAAGCTAAATAGGTCAGTCAGAAAAAGACAAATATCATATGACTTCACTCATATGTGGAATTTAAGATACAAAACAGATGAACATAAGGGAAGGGAAGCAAAAATAATATAAGAACAGGGGGACAAAACATAAGAGACTCTTAAATATAGAGAACAAACAGTTGCTGGAGGGGTTATGGGTGGGGGGACGGGCTCAATGGGTAAGGGGCATGAAGGAAGACACTTGTTGGGATGAGCCCTGGGAGTTACGGGTAGGGGATGAATCCCTGGAATCTCCTCCTGAAATCATTATTGCACTGTATGCGAACGAACTTGGATGGAAATTTAAAAAGAAAAAGAAAAAAAAGAAAGTCATCCCTACCATCCCCTGCACTAACTCATGACCAGAGGTCACATGGCAGTACGAATGTGACCTGTGGCACCTGGCCCCCAAAGTAGTTGGGAAGTGTAAGAGAAGAAAGGCTTAACAGGCCCAGAGTCAGAAGCTAGTCTGGGGAACTCCTTTCAATCACCGTAAATGTACAAGCAGGGGTCGTGCCCATTGACGTCCCGGTTTTCTTCTGCTGGGAGGTTCTCTCCTGTCAGGGGTAGACTTCATAACGCAGCGTGTACAGTTATAAGCACAGCATATTCTCTTCTCTTTGTTGGGATTGACAAAATAGAATATAGCAAATTCCCAAGTCTGTAAGCACAGGCCTGTAGCAACAGTACATGAAATTTTGGATGCCCATACTAGAACAGCTGAGTTATCTTTCTATTCTTCCTAGAGGAAATGGTGTCACCAAATCATTGGCAAATGGTCATCAAAGACCCTGCAGCCCGGCACGCCCGGAAAAATATTCTAGAGGTGTGTCGGGTGGTTAATGAAAATGTTATTTTTCCGGGTTTTGTGATTTCTGTACTATTTGTCAGCTTTTAAACATTTATTATTTGATGTGACCTATTTTCTCATTCTTAGTAAATAGTTACTTTTGTTCCAAATTTTATACAGTAAAGCCTTGGCTTGCGAGCCTAATTTGTTCTGGAAACATGCTTGTAATCCAAAGCACTTGTATATCCAAGCAAATTTCCCTGTAAGAAATAATGGAAACTGAGATGATTCATTCCACAACCCAAAAATATTCATATAAAATGATTACAGGGGCGCCTGGGTGGCTCAGTCCACTAAGCGTCCAACTTCGGCCGAGGTCGTGATCTCACCGTTCCCGAGTCCGAGCCCTGTGTCGGGCTCTGTGCTGACAGCTCAGAGCCTGGAGCCTGTTTCACATTTTGTGTCTCCCCCTCTCTCTCTGCCCCTCCCCTGCTCATGCTCTGTCTCTCTCTCTCTCAAACATAAATAAACATTAAAAAAATTTTTTAATGGTTACGATATTAAGATATAATACAAAATAACGAAGAAAATACAAAATCTAAAGAAAAATCAATTAACCTGCACTTACCTTTGAAAACCTTTGTGGCTGGAGTGAGGGAGACCAGAGAGAGGGGGGCTATTGTGTAGGACGACTTGCACTATCACTAACGGATGTTGACTACAGTGCAGTATTAATAAACTCTTGTCATCTACTGTATTTAATGTAACCGGCAATAAGGCGGCAGAGGAAAGGGTCTCTTAATGCATGCAGCCTGACCTACCGTGAAGCAAAGAATTCCTAAGCTTACTCTTGTACGGAAAAGCAAAGGACTGTCCATAGGTGCTTTGAAGTGACAAAAAATACACTAGTAACCAGTTGTGGGCACCTTCCAACGTTCTGAAAAATCACTGATTTCTGCCAAACACCGCAGCCTGAGACCGAGCATCCAAGCATGGAGACAATCACCCACAATCCTACAATCCCTCAGTGAGAGAGAGAGAGAGAGAGAGAGAGAGAGAACGAACGAGCCATTGGCTCAGTTGTGATCGTGTGACACTTGGTGCCAGGTACTACTCGTATTCCAAGACCTCGCTCATTCACCAAGTTAAAATTCATTAGAAACGTTTGCTTGTCTTGTGGAACACTCACAGAACAAATTACTCACAGCAGTACAAGGTTTTACTGTATTTGTAATTTTATATTATTTTTCTTGAAAAGATCTTCAAATGGTATAAGCTTCAGGCCACAAAAAACCTAGATCTGGGCCTGGGTCTAGGTTTGGGGCTCAGAGGTTTATACCGGCCAGTCCTGGCCCTCAGGCTTCCCTGGGGTCCCTGACCCACTCCCGCCCTCAAAGTCTCCATCCTGCCATTCATCTCTTAGGCCCTGGGAGCCATCAACAAGCTGAGGCCAAGGAATCCCTTTGGGGAGTGGGAAGGTACATGAGCCAGTGACACATGCATTTGCCGGATTCGATCCCTGGGGGTTTGCCCCCAGCACAACCCTGCCCGGCACGGTGGTCAGCCACCCTCCTGGTGCAGGGTGAGAATCGTGGGCCCTGTGGCCTGGCCTGAGTGTCCTGTAGTTATTAAGGGCAGGACCAGCAGAGGTGGTCTGCAGTTGATTAGATCTCCCAGTGTTCCTGAGGGGCATATGATACCCTATCTTTCTAACCTCAAGTAATTCAGACTTCGTCCCTGTTCTCGCAGATCTTCCTGCCCTCACATCAGTCCAAATGAGCACTTACTGTTCATAAATGAGCACCAAGCCAGCTTGGGCCGGAATCTGGGCAGCGCCCCACCCCCACCCCACCCCACCCCTCGTCGCCTCTCAGTGAAACAATGTGACTGTGGATATAATCTGCGGCTCTTCCTCCTCACCCAGACCATGGGGTCCCTCTAGCCTAATGGGCCACCTAAGGTTGCTCCCAGCCTCGGGGAAATGTTCTCAATTAGCCAGAACTCTGCAGAAAGACTGCAGAGAGAAGAGCTATGGTGTCCAGCGATGTCCCAGACCAGCTGCGCCAACCCAAGCATGAAAGGACACTGACCCCGTGTGGCCATTTGTGGAGGTGCAGCACCAGAAGAGAAATGATGCGGAGATTTGGCACCAATGTGGTCCTGTGGCCCTTTGACCTCAGCAGGGACCCCTTGATGCCCTCCCTGTCTCTACTCGCAGCACAGGACCCTCGAGGAGGGATCTGGCCTTCTCAGGACCGCCTGACTCTTCTCCTCTGGTGACATGTCCCCACGAGGCACTCTCTTTGTGCTATTTGGGGCTGTGTTCGTGGACCACTTGAGCTCAGCATGGGGCTGGGGGGTGCCATCGAGGGGGCAGGCATGAGCCCAAAGAACTGGGAGAATTTTGACAGAGGGAGGGGAGCAGAGAGTCCTGTATCTCACATCCTCAGGCCCCAAGCACCGAGCAATGTCCCAGACATCACGAGTGCTCACTTAGTAATGTGGAATCCACAGACGCGTGTACACTCTCATTCTAGGTGCGGGAACTGGCCTGAGCTGAGGCAGACAGGCAGGTATGGGAACGTGCTTGGAAGCCTGGCCAGTGAACTGTATCTCTGCGAAGGGCTCCGGGGGGGCAAAGGGCCTGAGTGCTTCGATCTGGGTTAGGCGGGCAGATGAGTGTAGAACCCGGCAGTTGTAGCTTCTCCGATTCCATTTTGCATCCTAATATATCCAAGTGAGGTTCTAATTCTAGGCACTCATTCTTCACTGACACTGCCATCAAGGGCCCATAAAAAGAAAATGCCATGCGTGGGACAGCCGAGGAAGGAGAGGCTCAGAAAAGTTGAAGAGCTGTTCCTGAAGTCAAAGCCACTCCGTTTGTAAGCAGTCACGCTGGGGTTTGCACAATACAATAAAAAGACAACACAGGCGAGGCTGTTGGGCTCCTGGGTCCATGCCCAGCCCCCCCGCACCTTGTAGCTTCTACCAGAACAAGAACCTAACTGGTGTCCACGGCTTCTGTCGCCCCCACTCAATCCACTCTCTCCAGCCATAAAAAAGAATGAAATCTTGCCATTTGCAATGACATGGATGGGAGCTAGAGAGTATAATGCTAAGTGAAATAAGTCAGAGAAAGACATATACCATATGATTTCACTTATATGTGGAATTTAATAAACAAAACAAGGAAGGGGAGGGAGGCAAGGCAAGAAACAGACATTTAGCTATAGAGAACAAACCGATGGTGACCAGGGGGGTGGGGGTGGGGGGGATGGGTAAAACAAGTGATGGGGATAAAGACGTGCGCTTGTGATGAGCCCTCAGCGACATACGGAAATGTTGACCCACTATACTGGACACCAGGAACTACTATAACACTGTTAACTAACTGGAAATAAAATGACAACTTCAAAAAAAAAAAAAAATCCACTCTCTCCATTGCAGCAGAGTTGCCGTGAAACTCTCACATCACTCATGTGATGATATCACTTCTGTCCAATGGTTGGCAACGCTTCCTTGGCGTCAGGGGAGAGTTTGAGCATTTGTCTTCGTTTCTTGCCATGTCCCCTGCTCTGGCCACATCACTCCATCCTTCTTCCCAGCGGCAAGAGCCCTCAGGCAGCCCTGTAACCCACCACCTCTCAGATCTGGATGTGCAAACAAATCACCTGGGGATTTTGATTAAAATGCAGATTCTGGGGGCGCCTGGGTAGCTCAGTTGGTTAAGTGTCTGGCTCTTGATGTCGGCTCAGGTCATGATCTCCAATGCATCTAACTCCATGCTCTCCCTCTCCCTCTCCCTCTCCCCTGCTTTTCCTCCTGATTGTGTGTGTGTATGTGTGAGCACATGCACACTCTCAAAATAAACAATTAAAAAAAATTTTTTTAATGTTTTGTTTATTTTTGAGAGAGAGAGAGAGAGAGAGACAGAGCATGAGCAGGGGAGGGGCAGAGAGGGAGAGGGAGACACAGAATCGGAAGCAGGCTCCAGGCTCTGAGCTGTCAGCACAGAGCCCGACGTGGGCTCGAACTTGTGAACTGTGAGATCATGACCTGAGCCCAAGTTAGATACTTAACCAACTGAGCCACCCAGGTGTCCCAAAAAATAAGCATTTAATAAATAAATAAAACGCAGATTCTGATTCACTAGGCCTGGGGTGGGGCTCTGGCTTCTAAATTTCGAACAACTCCCAGGTCACGTCAATTCTGCTGGTCGATAGGCCACAGCTGAGTGACAAGGTGCTAAGCACAGCATATTCCCCTTACCTTTGACCTCTTACCTTCAACCTCTACATAAACTTTTTTTTTGGGGGGGTGGGGGTCTCAAACCTTTCCTCCCCACTATCACTTTTACCTGGCTGCTAATCCGCCTACTTCTCCAGGCCTCAGTTTAGATGCCACCACCTCCAGGAAGCTTTCCAGCCTCCCTTTGAGACTGGGTAAGGCGTGCCTCATGCTCTTTCAAGCTACAAACAGAAATCTGAAATAAGTGAAATGATATGATATCTGGGATTGGTTTTAAAATACTCAAAAAAAGTAGGGGCAGGAGATGAAATAATGGCAGAGTGTTGGGGCACCTGGGTGGCTCAGTTGGGTGTCCAACTGCAGGTCAGGTCACGATCTCACAGTTTGTGACTTTCAGCCCTGCATGGGGCTCCGGCACCAACAGTGTGGAACCTGCTTGGGATTCTCTCTCTGCCCCTCCCCCCCCCTCCCCCTCAAATAAATAAATAAATAAATAAATAAATAAAATGACAGAATATTGATAATTGTTGAAGCTGGGTGATGGATACGTGAGGGCTCATTGTACCGTCCTCTCAGCCCTTGTACCTGTTTGGAAGTTCCCAAAAAGAAAAGTTTTAAAAAACAAGGCCTGGGCTAGGGGGCTCTGTCCTCTGCCTCCCCACTCCTGCCCCTGCCTGGCCACGTTCCCCAGTCCACACCCGGCCGGCTGCATTGCATTGTCAGTTGCATACTTGTTTCAAGGGCTGAGATTGGGCTGGGTTTTGTTCGCTTTTGTGCATCAATTCTCAACATATTTTTGTCGAATGACCGGAAAATCCTGCCAGTTTGTGTTAGTTGGCAGAAAGGAAGCAAATTGTTAAAAAATATATGTTGAAACAAAACAATGCATATTGTTATGCCTAATGTAGAGCCTGCCGTCTGCTCTGGGAGGCCTCTGTGAAGGCTGAGAACAACTTAACAGCACTCGAGAGAATCCATTTAAAGGGGGAAGAAGAAAGCAAATGTGGACACTGGAGCTCTTCAGTGTGAACATGGATCTCAAAGCTGTTGCAACATGAACAGTACAGGTTCATTTATTCAATCCCAAATACTAGTTCAGTGTCAGAGTGTCTGCATGTTGGTGGCACTCTTCTCCAAAGAACTGACTCACATGAGTTTATATGAATGGAAGTGTTAAAAAAAAAAAAATCAACTGAGGGTGCCTGGGTGGCTCAGTGGGTTAAGCGTCCGACTTTGGTGCAGGTCATGATCTCACGGTTGGTGAGTTTGAGCCTCACGTTGAGCCCCACATCAGGCTCCATGCTGGCAGTGTGGAGCCTGCTTGGGATTCTCTTCTCTCTCTCTCTCTCTCTCTTTCTCTCTCTCTCTCTCCCTCTTTCTCTCTCTCTCTCTCCCTCTCTCTCTGCCCCTCCCAGCTCATGCTCTGTCTCTGTCTCAAAAATGAATAAACATTAAAAAAAAAAGATTCCATTTCTGGGAGAGGTGAAACTGTAGTTAAGTCTCAGTTTGGTGATGTCGGGCTTGGCATACGCAACTCCATTTTGAGCCTGTTGTTTTTAACAGAAGCTTGTGTTTTGGCCGAATGAAAAAGGCAGATGTGGAGGCGCGGGGGGTGTTGGAGGCAGGAGGGGTGATGTTTTGTGCAGGGGAACCTAAAAAGAAAGAAGAGAAAGTGGCGGGGGCGGGGGTGGATGGTGGGATCTCTGGGGCCCATTCCAATCAGACTAAAGGAGTAAGTTAGGGCTGGAGGTTGAAGACTTGTCTTTGTAGGACGCTGAGTGTCAGCACAGCTGATGAGCCATTCTCCTCCATTCCATCTCCTGTAGTCATCTGCTCAGACCCAATGCTGCTCTAATACTCTGAGGTCTCATGGCGGCCATTAGCAGCAGGGGTCAATAGGGGAGCATTACCTCAGTTTTCTGGCTTGAACAATGGGGTGAATTATGCCGTTCATTCAAAAGCACAAGAAACACAGTGGGAAGAGCAAGCTTGAAGGAAACATGGCAAGTCCACACCTGGACGCTGGGGGTGGGGGACCTAGAGAGGAGTTTACCTGGTTCCCTAACAAGGAGCCAGCTTCCACAACTCATCACCCTAAGAGGCAGGGTCAGAGGCTGGGGCTACAAACAGAGTCACAAAAGGTGGGTGGTTCCAAGAGTCAGGAGAGACAGAGCTTAGGGGAATTAGGATGCATTCAACGCAAGTTTAAAACTTCGGAAGTAGACAGTAAGAAAGGCACTGGACAAGTGTCTGACTTCAGCTCAGGTCATGATCTCGCAGTTCATTGGTTCGAGTCCCACATCGGGCTCTCTGCTGTCAGCACAGCTTCGGGTCCTCTGTCCCTCTCTCCCTGCTCCTCCCCTGGTGTGCTCTCTCTCTCTCTCTCTCACAAATGAACATTAAAAATTAAAAAAAAAAAAAAAAAGATCTTGTGTTTGGAAGCTGGTTGGCTGGCTGCCCATGCAATTTTTGAGGCCAGTCCCAATGTCTTATCCATTTCTGTACAACAAGCCCCAGCACAATGTCTACCTCAAAGTAGGTGCCGAGTCAATGTTTGAAAAATTAGTGATTGACAGGAATGCGCTTGGAATGGTATTGACTTTAGCTCCACCTCCAAGCTAGAATGATCAATTGAGCTCACTCGTATTCCTTGTCATTATTGTCCTGGTTACCGTGTATATATAGCATCCAATAACTCCCCTGTTCCCCCAAACTTCAGGGACGTTGAAGCTCCGGGAATGAGGGAAACCTCCACTTGATGGCTTTCTGTGGGAAGTCAGCCTCAGCTCACATCTGGTGGTCTGTGCGGAGTCCTCACTGCCAGTGGGATTTTGTATTTCTCCTTCTGCCCGCTAGATCCAGACCTTAAAGAAACGGAGCCTCCCCGTCTTCCCATTAAGAGGAAATTTAGTCTCCTCTGGACTCTGGTTAGGACTCTGGTTTAGGGAGGCAGTGAGAGACTCCTGCTGTTTGGGTCAGGCTGTGTCAGGGTGAGGGGAGACCCTGGGGCTAGAAGGAGGAGTGGGAATCAGGCGTAAACTTCACCTCGGAGACCACACCTGTCTGGGGTGTGGGATGTGGGCCTGGGATCTGCCTGGCCGGCTGCTCCGTTCTGTCTTCGTGCTGCCTCCTGGGGTCTCTGGTCAATTTGCTCTCATTCCTCTCTGGGCTTTGCTGTTTGCTCATCTGACTCCCAGCCACGTGATTTTACTCCACATCCAGGTCTATGGACTTCACGTTTAGGGGCAGTGACAGACTGGTGCCCTTAGAAAGATGTTCACTCATTCAACAAATATTTATCAAGCACTGTTCTAGGCACTGGGAGTAGAGCAGTAAGCAAGATAGACGAAATCCCCAACCTCATACAGTTTACGTTCCAGTGGGGGGGATGCTGTATTATTGCTGAACAAATGAGCATGCCCCAAACTTTCTGCAGCAGCGTGCACTGAGAGGTGCATCCCTACAAGCAGAGCATTTACTCCAGCACCCCCCTCACCAGCAACGTTAAGCAGGTGAAGCCTGATCCATGTGAGCCACTGCCATAGTAACCACCATAACCATGACTAGCATTTGGCAGATCTGAGATTTGAACCTGAGCAGCCTGGAGGCAGCACTCACGTATTTGCCTTTCTGCTCCGCTTCCCAGGCACAGAAAAGGAAACTTATCTCATCAAGAGATGCTGTGCAGTGCTGAAATGGTGAAAGAAATGCTCTAGGGGGGAGGGGGGAGAAAGGAGAGTACTGATGGCCCAATTTCTTCCCCTCCATCCTAAACCACTGGTGTGTGTGTGTGTGTGTGTGTGTGTGTGTGTGTGTGCAGAAGCACAGATGCACACATGTTCCTCGAGCTTTACACCCAGAACTCATGGCCAACACCATCTCCTTCTCCGCGGCCTTTGCTAATCCTTCTTCCTAAAGCTGGGAAGAGAGAAAGGCACTCAGGTGACAGGCTGATGACCATGTTGTTGGGACTAGTCTGCTTAGTGACTGTAGGGCCAGTGTCAGTTACTTGCAGCAGCTATCATATCCCTTCTAGAATAATTTAAGATGCTATTTTTGCTCATGGAAACCAATACTGACCATCTCCTACGTTCAAATCGCTGTGTTGGGCCCCCTTAAATATGAATTACATGTTGTCTTTGGGAAAGGCCAACCTGACTTTAAAGACAGCCTGCCAAGCTCTGAATCCAATGTTTTTAGCTGTATTACTTATAGTTGTGCTGTGTTTATAAATTACAATTTCAAGGCCACTGCTCATTGGTAGCTGGAATAGCTAGATGATATTTAATACAAGTGAGCCTGAACATCCCACAACTTCTGCAGAGAGAAGAGAACCAAGGAGAGGAGTACCATGGGAGTGGCTTTTGAAAGAGCTCCAACTATGGGGCGCCTGGGGGCTCAGTTGGTTAAGCCAACTCTTGGTTTTGGCTCTTGGTTTTGGCTCAGGTCATGATCTCACAGTTCATGAGTTCGAGGCCTGCATCGGGCTCTGTGCTGACAGTGCAGAGCCTGCTTGGGATTCTTTGTCTCCCTCTCTCTCTGCCCCTTGCTCTCTCTCAGTCTCTCAAAATAAGTAAACATTTAAAAAAGCTCCAGCTACCTTCCTCTGAGCCCCACCTTTATCTTCAAGAATCCTCTGTAGATGGATCTGGGTTGGTCTTCTGACCCGCCTCCACTAGTTGTCACAATTGGAATGTTTAAAAACCACGATTCGGGGCGCCTGGGTGGCTTGGTCGGTTAAGCGTCTGACTTCGGCTCAGGTCATGATCTCATGGTCCGTGAGTTCGAGCCCCACATCGGGCTCTGTGCTGACAGCTCAGAGCCTGGAGCCTGCTTCCGATTCTGTGTCTCCCTCTCTCTCTGCTCCTCCCCTGTTCATGCTCTGTCTCTCTCTGTCTCAAAAATGAATAAACGTTAAAAAAAAAAAATTTAAAAACCACGATTCCCACCAGAATAGCTAAAGTTTGGAAATTAATCATGGTAAGAGGAGCAAAAGAAGCGCTCGTGAACCTCCGCTGACCGGAGGGTAAACTGGGACATTCACGTTGATGACCCTTTGGCCGTATTCATGGGGGGTGAACACACGCACACCTCATGAGCCAGCAATCTCACACCTCGGTGCACCGAGGATCTACAGATCCATATGAAGTGCGTGAATATGTGTGTGAAAAGACGCGTGCAGGAAGGTTCACGGCAGCGCTTTCTGTAAGAACCCAACTGGAAATAGCCCACATGTCCAGCCGCAGTAGGATAACAACTCGGGGGTGTAGTCACTCGGAGGAGTGCTCTACCGCAAGAAGAATAAATGATCTGCAACCACATGCAAACAGGTGGATGACTTAGTCAATACAGTGTTGAGTGAAAAGGTCAGACGGAGGAGAAAGACAACGGCATGGTTCCGCTTACATATCTGCATATAAAGTTCAAAAACAGGCAAAATTCATCTATGTTGGTAATTCCACTCACCACAAAAAGCATCATTTGCACCCGGACCAATGTCAATTTTCTTTCTGAGGTAATCACGAGCTAAGTTTAGATACTTTATACAGCTTCCCTTCTCCTGCAAAGAAAGGTCAACACAGATAACTTAAGTTTTTAATGTTTATTTTTGAGACAGAGACAGACAGAACATGAATGGGGGAGGAGTAGAGAGAGGGAGACCCAGAATCCGAAGCAGGCTCCAGGCTTTGAGCTGTCAGCCCAGAGCCCGATATGAGGCTCGAACCCACGAACCGTGAGATGGTGACCTGAGCCGAAGTAGGACATTTAACCAACTGAGCCACCCAGGCGCCCTATAGATAACTTAATTTTCAAAATAGACAAAAGATTTAAACAGGCATCTCACAAAAGAGGAAATCCAAATGGCAGATAAACAGATCAAGATGCTCAGCATCCCTAGTCATCAGGGTAATGAGAATTAAACCCACAATGAGATCTCGCCGTCCTTCCCCCAGGATGGCTGAAATGAAGACCCAACAACGCCAATTGTCAGGACACAAGCCACTCTTCCACACTGCTGCTGGGACTGTCAATAAGTCCACCCTTCGGACAACTGTTTGGCAGTTTCTACGAATACTACACATACCCAATCATTATACTCCTGGGTATATACCCAACGGAAATGAGTGCTTATGTCCACCAGCAACATAGAAATGTACAGACAAGAATATTCAGAGCAGCTTTCTTCCTACCAGCCAAAAACTGGATCACTCATAAATGTCTGTCATTGGAGAGTGAGTAAATGTTTGAAGCATATTCATACAATGCAACATCACGCAGCATTGTAGAAAAGACAGATGCTGCACCACGCATGGACCTGAGCGAATTTCAGATAATGTTCAGTGAAGAGAAGGCAGTCACAGATCATATACTGTATGATCCCATGTAAATGCAGTTCTTTTTAAAAAATGTTTATTTATTTATTTTGAAAGAGAGAGCAAGCATGAGCAGGGGAGGGGAAGAGAGAGAGGGAGAGAATCCCAAGAAGGCTCTGCACTGGCCCCGCAGAACCTGCACAGGGCTCAGTCTCACAAACCATGAAACCATGATCTGAGCCAAAATCAGGAGTCAGACCCTTAGCTGACTGAGCCACCCAGGTGCCCCGTAAGTGCCATTCTAAAACAAGCCGTGCTAATCTGTGATGACAGAAGTCAGGATAGCAATTCCTTTGTGGGATTGGCGGGTATTTACAGGGAGGAAGGCTGGAAATGTTCCATATCTTGATCTGGGTGGTAGTTACATGAATGTAACTGTGTATCTACTTTTACACCAAAGACGGCATGTAAGTTACATTTCAGGAAAAATGTGAAAGAAAGAAAAAAACAAAGGAAGGAAAGTAGAAAAGAAGGGATGAATGAAGGAAGGATCATCTAAACGCTGCCCTCTCCAATGCAAAATGCAGCCATTCTGGAACACAGGCACCTTCTCAAGAAGTTGAACCTTCACCTATCATGTGACCTAACAATCCACTTTTAGGTGTTTATCCTAGAGAAATGAGAATTTATTTCACACCAAACCCTATATGTGAATGTTGATAGCAGCATTATTCACAATGCCCAAAAACTGGAGACAACGAAATACCTCTGAATGACGAACGGGCAAACTGTTACATCCACACAATGAAATACTTCTCGGCAATACAAAGGGATGGGCTACGGACATATGCGACAACATGGGTGAATCTCAAGTGCGTTATGCTGAGTGAAAACCCGGTCTCAAAGGTTACATGCTACATGATTCCATTTACAGAACATTCTGGAAAAGACAAAAATGTAGGAGCAGAGAACAGATCAGTAGGGGCCAGAGTTGAGGGATAGGGGAAAAGGTCCGAATACAAAAGGGGCAACATGGGAGACATAGGGTGTTGGAAGGGAGCTGTGTCCAGTCTGAAGCAGTGGTTATGAGAATATATATGTATGCAAAAAAGCATAAACTGTACACCAAATAAAGGTGACTTTTATTACATGTAAATAAAAAATGTTAACAGGAGCAAAAACAAAAACCAAACAAGAAAAGCCCACAATAAGGGCACCTGGGTGGCTCAGGTAAGCGTCCGACTTTGGCTCAGATCCTGATCTCACGGTTTGTGGGTTTGAACCCTGCATCAGGCTCCACAGTGACAGTGTGGAGCCTGCTTGAGACTCCCTCTCCCTTTAAAAAAAAAGGGGGGGAGCACCTGGGTGACTGTCGTTTAAGTGTCCAACTTTTGGTTTCATCTCAGGTCATGATCTCACAGTTTGTGAGATCGAGCCCCACGTTGGGCTCTGAGCTGACAGTGCAGAGCTTGCTTGGGATTCTCTCTCTCCTTCTCTCTCTGCCCCTCCCCCTCACCCCCTCAAAATAAATAAACTTAAAAAAGAAAAAAAGATGGGCAGAGGCCTTCAAGGACTAGCACAGGGCCTGACTTAGAGCAGACATTCATGAGCTAATTTCCTATCCTACCATTCATGTGGTTTAGAATTATCACTGTCCTGTTTCAGATTCTGTGTCTCCCTCTCTCTCCGACCCTCCCCCGTTCATGCTCTGTCTCTCTCTGTCTCAAAAATAAATAAATGTTAAAAAAAATTTTTTTTTTTAAATTTTTAAAAAGGGGCGCCTGGGTGGCTCAGTCGGTTAAGCATCCGACTTCAGCTCAGGTCACGATCTCACTGTCCGTGGGTTCGAGCCCCGTGTCGGGCTCTGTGCTGACTGCTCAGAGCCTGGAGCCTGTTTCAGATTCTGTGTCTCCCTCTCTCTCCGACCCTCCCCCGTTCATGCTCTGTCTCTCTCTGTCTCAAAAAATAAATAAATGTTAAAAAAATTTTTAAAAAAAGAATTATCACTGTCCTTTGAAATGCCATTAGCTTACTGTCCATCCTTATGCGTCTACTTTAAAAAAAATTTTTTTAATGTTTATTTTTGAGAGAGAGAGAAAGACAGAGTGCCAGTTGGGGAGGAGTAGAGAGAGAGGGAGACAGAGAATCGAAGGCAGGCTCCAGACTCCAAGCTGTCAGCACAGAGCCCCATGTGGGGCTCGAACTCACGAACCATGAGATCATGACCTGAGCCGAAGTCAGATGCTTAACTGACTAAGTCACCCAGATGCCCCTCTATGTGTCTGCTCTTTAGTGCTTAGACCCTACCACTCAGAAACTGCTAGGCTGCCTCCATGCCTCCCTAAGGGAGAATTTATTCTCTGAGGTCATGGCCGACACAGAGTCCTTTTGGGGAAAGGAAAACGTATCTGCCGCTGGATCCATCTTGCTCATGATGCAGGCCTCCTCCCAGCTGGTGGGGTGGGGCAAGCATGAGCTGTCACTTATCCCCACGGAGAGAACCACAGGGCAGAGCCCTCACGGTCAGTCTGCCTTGGTCATACAGAGCACCACCCTTGCCCACAAGGTTGTAGCCTATCACCCGCCCCCCCGAGCATGCACTTCTGTAAAGCCCAACTCCAGTACCGCCTCCCCCATGAGGCGTCCCCAGACCACCATGCCCTCCTTCCATCTCCAGAGAACATTTCCTGGATTCAACAAGAAGTTGCTGCACACCCGCTTACTGGGCATTAGGACTGAACAGGCCGGACAAGGACCCCGCCCTGGAGGAGCTTCCTGGGCAAGACCGATGAGCGCTGCAGTCAGGCACACTGCGGTGTCAGAGGCACGAAGGTGCCGGGCGGGACGGTGCCGGGCTGGTCGCGGAGGCCTCACCAGGAGACGCCTCAGCCGCAGGGGCCCAAAGGAGGTCCTTCCCCCTCCGTGCTCCTGAGCACTTGGCGTTCTTTCTGGCCTCTCCCAGGAAGGGCTGCCAGACTTAGCAAATCAAATTATTGCACGGGACGTACTTACACTAAAAGCATGTGCTTTGTTGATCTGAAATTCAAATGTAATTGGCCACCTGTGTTTTAGCAGGCAACCCAGTTCCTAGGTTCTCGTATCCTCAGGACTCAGCACTGTAGCTGGCTCACAGCGAGTACTCCATAAACAATGAAAGAATGATCCAGTAAATGGATTTATGAGCAGCACTCATTACCCTGCGTTGCATCTTTTTATTTGCATGGTGACTCCCTGCCACAGGTTAACCCACTCAGCAGCGGCAATGGGGACAGTGTCGGATGCCATTCTTCGTTTCTAACACAGGGCCTGGCTGGAAGCAGCCCGGGGGGTGGCTTCGGCGGGCTTTCACTGCCTCCTACACTTTGCACCAGTGCCTCTATTTCCCCGTGGAATAACAAAATAAGAAAAACATTTTTAAAGGTGGGGACATATGTAATATGGAAAACAAACATTTTTTCCATCTCAGGCCCACGAAAGCATCCTTGGAAATCTTTGCTAAGTTTATTAGTGTGTAGCTTGGGCTCTAAAAAGACAGTCTTCCTTCCTGTTCCCTGGCTACCGCTTCCAACCAAACGGGCTCCCCCAAACCCCTCCTCTGTTGAGATTGGGCACAAACGGCTCGAGGGTCAGTGTTTGTTACAGGAGCGGGCAGCATGCACAGACCGCCTTGTGATTCTGGATGTACAGGTCTCTCTCCCCACCACACTGGTGCCCTCTGTCTTTCCCAGGCCCAGCATGTGGCAGCAACTCAGGAAATGTGGGCCGAAAGCCTAACTATCAAGAGCAACAGATCAGGGCGGACGTTAAAGCTTCCACCGCGCACCACGGGAAGGTTACTCTAGAAGCAGACCCCATATTGCCCTCTGGAGGTCAGCAATACCATTGAGGCCCAGCTAAGGCACCAGTGCACACAGCAGCCCACAAGGGAGTGAGTGGTCTAACTGCCCGGCAAGTTCTATGAATGAGCCCAGTCTTCACTCCCAGTTCATGAAAGGAGCAGTGTCCCAGAGCAGCCCCAGCCCCTGCTGGTTTCAACCCAGAAGAAGAATGTTGTTGCTTGAGCCTCTTTTGAGTTTTAAAAAGGACAAGGAAAGGCACTGTATAAAGTGTTTTACTCCTGACTTTTTTTTTTCCTTCATTACTCCAAACTGTTGGATGTTGAAAACCTTGCATTTACTTGTGAATTGCTGGTCTGTGTTTGCGTACGGAGCAGGGTAAAAACTTGAAGGAACAAACTTATTTTCATTTTCCTTGCAAGTTTCTCCATAACTTCGCTTTTCACTGAGCATCCTGTATTTATTTCTGTGCAATCGTGCCATTATTTGGTGCATTTTCCAACTGGAGATGCTGAAAGTTCTCTACCCCACATTATGTGCTGAGGTCCGATGGGCCAAGATGGCGGCCCAGAGGCCACCAGAAGTTAGAAGGGCCTAATTTATCCGTGGAAGACCACCCCGGACACGCGCACTGATTTAGCTAGGAACATTGTATGTGTTAGTGTCAAAGACTAATTCAAAGACATTAAATTATTCACACACTGTTTCCTTAGATGCAAGGGAAGCCAGTAATACATTTATTTCATATATTGAAGGCAAAGTTAGGAGTTCAATGAGAAATAGAGGAGAAAGGGGAGAAGGAAAAACTGAAAACAAGTTGAAAATAATGAACTTTGCCCTTTCTCAGGTAAGCTGCTGAGTAGCAGGCAGCTAGCTAAGAAGGCACACTGGGGTGTCCTGTCCTTGGGAGCTGGATGGCCATCAAAGAAAATGCTCATTGTTTACAGATTCTCGAGAGCCCCAGGGAGTGTAACTGCATTGCTTACGTGAAGGGATGCCTCTGTGTTGTGTCTGTCAGGGTCCTGGGTGCGTACCTCCAATCTCTGTTAGGCTCCAGGAACCTTTTAAACATTTCTTGGTCACAAATGCAAACAGCCTAAATATCCCACAAGGGGGGGACCTGCTAAATAAATTACAGTATATCCTCAGTGGGGAATACCAAAGATCTTTTAAGATATTGTAGTAACTTAAGGAAATGTTGTAGTAAAACAATATATAATAATGTGGGAAGCTATTCATGATACCTTGTGGAGTTCAAAATAAAAAACAGACTTCAAAAGAATATCTGCAAAGAGTCTGGGGAAAGAATAAACACATGTGTGCTTGTTTGGTTTCCCCCAACCCTATTACAATAACAACTGAAAGGATTTTTTCCTGAATAAAATAAGCTCTTTATTAGAACCTTAGCAGTGATATTAATAAACATAAACTCTGTACAAAGGATAGCAAGTAAAACGAAAATCTCCTTTAAAGCAAGACAAAAGAAACATAAACATGGGCCTGTAAGGAAAGCCTCAGTGGGTGTTTTGAAAGACGTATACCTGCAAAGACAGAGAGGAAGAAACAGACAAAATGACAAAATTTGGAAGCATGTGGCTGAGTGATCCACACACACGGTCCAGGGAGATGGGAGATTCCCAACATGATGTTGCAGACAGACCAGATAAAAAGGACGAAAGGTGGTGTGGGAATGAGGAAGAGAATTCTAAGGAAAGATTTCTTAAAGAAGATGAAATTTAGAATAACCAACATGTTTGTGTTTACAACGAGGAGACTGAGTATACTGGTGAGATATTTGGATTGAAATAATAATAGTAGATAAAACTAAAGAAAATGAAAAACTATATATCATTAACTCCAAAACAAACAAAAAAACCCAGAAGTGCAATCAGAGAGGGGATATATCCATCAGGGTCCAATCAGGGGTAGAAACTAGACAGGGATTTGAGCAGAGAAAGTTTAACATGAAGAATTATGAACTGTGACAGTGGGTTGGAGTGAGGAGGGATTGGCTAGGAAAATGTGAACAGAACTCTACAGAATACAAGAGTACAAGAAGAGTAGCCACCACCACCCTGTCCAGCTGAGCCAGAGCGCCAGGGAAGCCCCTCCTCCCCCAGGGCTGAGATCCAGACTCTACTGCTGGGGTGTTGCTGTGGCTCATGAGGTAGCAGCAAAGAAGTCGTGGCAGTGCTACAATGGAGGACTTGCTAGAAATCTCTTAACTTGCTCAAAACCCACCCTCTAGGATGCTGTCATTTATGCAGGGGCCACCAGGAGCCGCGCTGGGTGAAGCGGCTGGCCCCGCTGCTCTACGGGAGTCTGGCCATCTGAATGGGGCACACCAGCACCGGGAAGGAAAGCCCTGCCACCTTGAGGTGTCTCGCCAGCGCTCTCTACTGACGAGGCTCGACAGTGTGCCACCAGCAAAAGAAAAATCTTTAAAAGGTCCAGTCTGTGTTTCCCAGAGCAGGCAATGAAGGGTGGCTTGGAGCTGAGAGGCCATCCACTGTAACTGGCACAAAGATCTTCTTGAGATCGTTGTGAGAATAAAATGAGATAACGTGTGGTGCTCTTAGCCCCAGGCTTGGCAAACAAAAGGAGTTCTCAGTTAACGATAGTTGCTAGGCTGGGTGGTAAGTTGGCTGTTAGCAAAGAAGCCATTCGGTATATTCTTGGGCAGCCAAATGGGATATCGAAGAAAATAATTTCAGTTGTTTCCGGATTATCCAGAAGACCTCAGAAGTCTACTGCACGTGTAGGAAGGATGGACTGGAGTGGGAGAGACTCAGAGGAGAACACCCACTAGCAGAGTTTAGGACAGAAACGAGGAAGGCCTAGATAAGTGGTGGAACCGGTAACGACAATGAGGGAACCTACGAGCTGCTCCCTATGGAGAGACAAAGGCTCTGCTCCAGTGGTGGTGGGGGACCCACACGCCAGGAAATGGTTGGCCTTTAAAGGAAAGATGCCTTTCAGAGCTGAGCACCCTGACTTGCCCCTGTAGAGTGCCTTCGGAAGCTCTGGGCTGCACGTAACAGAAACTCTGACTAGTCGTCGCTTAAACACTTAAGTTGGAAGTAGACAGTTCCAGGTTTGGTTAATTCAGTGGCCCAGAAAGCACTCAGGGGGCAAGAATGTGGAGCTATGCCGCCACTCATGCACTGCTGATATAGGTAAACTGGTTCCACGTTTTGGGAAACCGGCACTTTCTACTAATGCTGAACGCAAGCATCCCCCATGACCTAGCACCTCCACTCCTAGGTAAACCCAAACACCCGTCATGGTAGAGGAATGCAACGCTATCTGTAACAGCCCAGACCTGGAAACTACTCACACGTCCATTGAGAGTAGAAATGGACAAATAAATCATGACATGGTCTCCCAAAGGAATTCTATTCATCAACACGAATCAATGATCTATATACAACACAGACGGCTGTGACGTGCTGGCTCCTTTCTCCCTGGGTTCCTAGTTCTACCGTGTCACATGTCTTGTCCTCCCCTGTTCTGAGCCACCTCTCTGTGCCATGAACATCTGTCTTCTAGGTCAGGGTCACAAGCTGCAGGCCTGAGCACCAGATTTTCTTTATCCAAGCGTTTCATTTGGCCCGCCCTGTATTTAAACTGTATATATTCTTAACCGTAAATACCTTTGAAGGAGGACCAGATGCTCTCCTTGTCACGTTCCCTCAACACTTCTGCTTGTCTCACCCTTGGCCAGCCCTGCTCGTTTCCCTCCTTGCACGGCAGCCATGGGCTTCTGAATGCTTCAGCTGCACTGGAAGAAGAGATGCAGAGGGTCTAGTCCACCCAGATGCAGCACCTTGATCACAGAGGTCATTGGCTTCCCTGCCACACCTTTCTCACCCTCATGCGCTGCAGGTCAGGGGTTTGGAGAGAAATGACTGGTTTCCTGTGGAATACCTTCCAAAAGACCAATCTTTCCTCCCACTCAAAAATAAAAACCAGTTGGAGCGCCTGGGTGGCTCAGTCAGTTAAGCGCCTGACTCTTGACTTCAGCTCAGGTCATGATCTCACAGTTTGTGGGTTCAAGCCCTGTATCAGGCTCCTTCTTGACAGTGCAGAGCCTGCTTGGGATTCATTCTCTCTCTCTCCCTGTCCCTTGCATGCTCTCTTGCTCTCTCTCTCTCAAAATATATAAACTTAATAATAAATAAATAAATAAATAATAAATAAATAAACTTAAAAAAATAAAAGTAAAAACGAATTACCTGAATATTAGATCGAATCACATGAAATTGCCAATATTCAACTCTTTTTGCCTTACTAAGATGGCAATTACACATGGTTCAACACGATCCTGGCTTAGTCACTAGGAGAGGAGTGGTTCTCAGCCTGGGTTGCAAATTAAAATAAGCTGGGAGCTTTGTTAAAAAACAAACAAACAAACAAACAAACAAAAAACCTTGCTAAGGGCACCCGGGTGGCTCGGTTGGTTAAGCGCCCAACTCTTGATTTTGGCTCAGGTCATCGTCTCACGGCACAGGTCACGGTCTCACGGTTCGTGGGTTCCAGCCCCGTGTCAGGATCTGCGCTGACAGCGTGGAGTCTTCTTGAGATTCTCTGACTCCCACTCTCTCTCTCTCTCTCTGCCCATCCCCAGCTTGCACTATCTCTCTCGAAAATAAATAAAAAATATTTTAACGGCAAGGATATTTAAGAAAAAATATCCTTGCGAGGCCTTCCCCGTTAGACAATTAAACTCAAGTCTTCGAGGAGGTGGGGCAGGCGTAGGGATATTTTGAAAGTCCCTGTGCAGTCAGCGCACACCCCTGGATCAGTCGTGAGAGAGGCTCAGAGAGCCTTCCGCTTAACTTCTTGCACATTACCTGTGGGGGAGGGGAGCCGAATTTGAGGACCCCAGAACTTCCAGGTGGCTGCAATTACCAAATGCAGTAATCAATGCAATTACTTCATGCGTTAAATTGAGCTAATAAAAACTAAAGAGCTTCCATCACGGCAAAAAGAAAAAAAAATGTGTATTAAATACCCATGTGCATGTGGTACCATCCTGAGCTTATTACACAATGACTGCCTTGTGGGAATTAGCAATCTGGAATTTGCAATATTGTCTCTGCCAGAACCGCTGAAGAGCCCACTGGCATCAGAGAAAGGCACAGCAAGCTGGAAGATGTCCAAAGACGTGGCCCTGGCCATTCACTCCAGAGGATATACCACAACAAAGTGTACATCTTGGAGTGGCTAATTAAACGACTACAGCCATCCGTGGAAGTTAAGTGAAATGCAGCTTTGAGAGCTATAACTCCTTTGCATTCTTAGTAATTCTAGGAGTTCACTGTCCCCTTGAGGTATTTTTCTTTTTGCCTGTAATAAGCAAATGAAAAAAAAAAAACCCAAAACGAAACGAATAGACAAACATATTTTCAGAATAAGAGAGAAAATAGCCCATATTACTTTTGGGGGTGATGAAATGCTCTAAAATTAGACTATGGTGATAATTGTTCAACTCTGTAAATATACTGAAAACCACTGAATTGTACAAAGTAAGCAGGTGAGTTTTATGGTATGTAAGTTATATCTCCATAAAGCTGCTTTAAAAAAAAAATGAGAATGGAAAGAAATAACTGAAAGGTTTCCATCACTTTCAGATACATGCATCCCGGACAATTCCTTGGCAGAGAGGCTGAGTGGGTGCTGTGTGCGGTTTATAATGCTGTCCCTGGGACTTGCAAGTTTTGTTCAGATGGCATTGCCACATGTGCCACGAGGGGGGTGAAGTGGGCAGTCCCAGTGCTGGGAGCAAGGGGTGTGAGCTACTAGGAGCAGCTGTGGAGAGCCAGTGGCTAAATGAGAGAAAAGAGTTTGCCCAGCCGGGAAAGAAGTGCAGAAGCGGCAGGTCGGCAGAGAGCCCCATGCAAAGAACAATCCTGCCCAGAGACGGAGGCAGCGGAGGCAGAGCTCCTGCCCCTGCCCCTGCCCCTGCCCCTGCCCCTGGCAGGGACACCTATGCTCCTTCACTCAATAATCCTTCCATCTCCCTCTCCCTGGCTCCCAGCACCTTGGAACAGCGAGAGCTCTCCTCCAGCTCCCTTCAAGTTTCTTCATGTAGAAATAACTTAATTAGTTTCAGTAGGATCGATCCATCATTGTGGGTGTATTCTCTTAACAGGAGAGAGAACGAGCGAGCATGTGTGTTCTGCTGGGGCTGGTGTATAGTCACCTTAAGACAATCCTCCCCTTATACCTTCGCATTGCTGGACTGTTATTTGAGTCCTGGGGCTTGGCAAATTGGCAAGCACCTGGAAATTCTGAAACAGGTAAAGGAAAACACAATGATGAGGAGGCCAAGAAAGAGATCTCTGATTTCTCATGCCTACAGGACCTGTTCTAAAACTTCTCTTTCAAGTGTTGAGTGTTCACCATGGGCCAGGCACAGTATTAGCACTAAGGAAGATGCAGATGTGAATAGAACACTGTCCTTGACCATGAAGGGTTTACAATCCAGGGGAAGGAGTCAGACATATCCCCAAAGATATCACTGCAAACCATACCGCAAAGGAGGTAGAAAGTTCTGAGTCTTTGAGGCCCAGGAGTACATGCACAGCTGCAGAGGTCAGGAAAGGCTTCATGAGCAAATGGTATTTGGGAGATACACAACAGTTTCACAAGTAGAGAGGGGGATGGGGCGAGGCGGGAGTCCCAGAGGAAGAATCTGTATGATCACAACCAGGGGTGCAGAAAAGGGGATGTCCTCAGAGCAAGTGAATCATTTAGGGTAGAAGGTAAGACATTAGCAGAAAATGGGCCCAGTAAGGTGGACTGGGCCTGGAAATGCCAAGCAGAGGAGTTGCTATTGAATTCTGCAGGCCGTGGACAAGCCACTGGGGGATGCTGCACTGGGCTACTAAAGACTCCTCCACTGAGGACATATGGGCACTGTCCCTGGCTAGAGGGGACACGGCCAAATTTGTTCTCTGATTTAACCTCGATGCACTTCAACACGTCAATGCAGAGAAAGTACTCTCCGGGAGGCTCTCCACAGATGGAAAGAAAGATGAAATAAAGTCAGTCTGTGTCTTTAAGGGCCTTGCAGTTTGGGGACAGGGAAGAGAGGGGCAAAGGGGGAGATTAGACAGGGATGCCTAGGACTTTGGCAAAGGACTCAGACCTTCCTATGGGGGTTCTGCCTGACTTTCCGTTCTATTTCTCAATACTAGACTATCAGCTTCTCAAGCATGAGAACCAGGCTTTCTTTGGCCTTTGCATGAGCTGGGTCTAGCTCAGCGCGTGGCACTTGGTAGACATTCACCGAAGGACAGACAGAAGTCTCCCACCGTGTATCATTGGCTGAGGACGTCTGTCGTTGAGTGCACACGGCAGTACCTAACTTTGGTTCATATCGTCCGTCTCTTCTCCCACCCATATTTTGCTCACTTTAATCCTCCTTCGCTGGCAATACCGGCCCACACTATCTTCCTGGACCCTGATTCTTTCAGTGATCACAGACTCTGTGCTGCATAATTTAAGTCCCCCGTATCTCTTGCAGCTGCTTCCTGTGTGCTAGTCATGTAAACTCTTTGAAGGCAGAATCCCCTTCTTAAATGACTGCATCCCCCACAGTACCTAGAATATATTGACTGTTGATTGGTTGGGAAGCAAGGCGCACTGCAGGAAGAAGAGGGCAGATACTAACATCGTGCTGTATCAGGACTGTGCTGGTGCTGTGCATACAGTCACAAAGAGCCTGAATAATGTGGTCTAGCGAGGGGAAGATGGGGCGGCCGGGGGTGGGGGTGGGGGACAATTTTGCTGTCTGAAAGCATGAAGGCCCTGAATCCCTGGCTTCTCATCTCTGAAGACAGAATTAGAGAAAGTGTGTCTGTCCTGCAGCATATGGGGTGGATGGAAGGATCTGATGGATGTGAAATTAAACACTGGAGTGGATTGCCTAGAGAGGCCATGAGCCGCCCCCACCCCTTGTGAATGTCCTTAATGACAGAAGGGATCAGCATGAAACTGAAGCTACAGGATGTGCTCTCCTGAGCAGTGACGGACAATCTACCCTCACTATCTTTGTGAGAGTTCTAGGCACGAAAGGAAAGTCCTTTGGGGTAAAGTATCTTAGAGGAACTGTTGCTTTGCCCTTTTGTTTAATGGTCTCCTGATGTAGTAAACAAAGTTCAAGATTACCCAATTGCAGGCAGATGGATGTCAGAGAAATTAAGTAGACCCCTGTATCCATCCAGCTCATTTTCCTAAGAATGATGTATCCCGTGGTCAGAAAAACGACCCCAAACCCTTTCGACTACATCCAGTAAAAAGCTGACACAACTCCTTCTGTATTTGACAGTGTGTTCCTTCTGGCACTGATTGTTTTCTGCCTCCCTCACTAGATTGTCTGGGGCTGGTGTCCGGCATCATTATTTCTTCAGGCTCTCCTGATGGCAAGTGCTCAGTAAATACACAAACGAATAATCATTACCATTATACAATAACGTGAAAGCACTTTCCCCACACTTGTACTAATTTGGTCCTCACAACAATCTTGTGAAATAAGGTACCTTGATTAACTCCCATTTTCCAGATAAGGGCATTTTCTAGATATTGGCCCGACCAATGTCACACAGTCAGTAAGGAGTTCTTTCCACTGCATCCTACTGCTTGAATGAACTATACAGCCTGAACAAAGCATCGGCTCAGTCTTTCCCCATCTCACACATCTTATCCCACAAATCAACTTGCCTTATATACACAACGTGCCTTGGACATACACTAAGTCTAAGCTCAGTCTATGCTGAATAAATGAAATGGTGCATTATACAACAGATGATCTGCACGCAATCCATGGAAAAGAAGCAACTTAAGGGGAGGGAGAATCTTTCATGCAAACCATTTACAGGGAGTCTACTGGGTGTCGGGTATTGGAAAACAGGACGCCACTGTTCTGCCCTCATGGCGCCTACAGTCCACTGCAGGAGATAGACGTTAAACAACTAATACCACAGTAAACTAAGCACAGTTTTGCTAAATGCTACTAAATGTAGCAGGGGGGGGGGGGTTGCTCTGGTCCCAAGGAAGAGCGACTGGCGCTCGATGTAGGAAGGTTGGCCTCTTTTGGGCGAGGGGGATACACTTAAGATAGAAGCATCAGTCGAGGCAAATCAAATGGGCAAAAGGCGTAGGGAAATTGCTTCTCACAAGTAGAAGTGGACCTAAAGGACCCCAACTCTCCAGTCCCACTGCCTGGCCTCCTACCTGCTTGTGAAAATCAGGAAAGAAAAAAGAGAAGGCAAGAGAGAAGTTCGAGGTCAGTTTCTGCAAGTGGGGCGGGCGGTAGGGAGGCGGAGGACAGAGGGGAGGCGGCGCCGAGGGAGTTAAGCGGGGCCGACCCGGGAAGGGAAGGGTTAAGGGGGGCCGTCCGGAGCGAGCCCGGTAGGCCCGCCCACCGGAGGGCGGGGGCGGGGCCTCTCAGAGTGAGCCCTTGGATTGGTCGCGGGGAAGGCGTTACGCTAGGACGGTACCAACAGTCGGGGGCTGCGGAGGCGGGGGGGGGGGTGGGTGTGGGACCGCCGGCTTAGCGCGGGGAGAGTGGCCAGGGAATGGCCGGGCCGGGGGTGGGCGGGAGCCGCAGTGGCGGCGGAGGCTGGGGGCGGTGAGCGCGGCGTGGGGCTGCCCCTCCCGGGAGGCGGCGGGGGTGGCCGGGCCGCACCGCACCGCACCGCGCGGGCGGCCATGGAGCGAGCCTAGGGCTCGGCAGGTGAGCGGCGTGGGGGCGGGGAGGGCGCGCGACCCCCGCCCCCGGCGCGGCGGGCGGGAAAGTGCGGGCTGGCTCGCGGGCGGGGCGCGGTGCGTGGCGCGCGCCGGGCGGGGGCCGCTTGGGGGCGGGGCGCCTCCCCGAGGGGCCGGGCGCCGGTACCCGGAGCGGTTCCCGAGCGGCCGCTGGCGGGTCCCGGATCTGGCCCCACTGCTGCCTTGGAGACCGACCCGGGCCGCGCGCCCCGCCTTGCTGGCCCCCCCGGCGGACTCCTGCGGGCGGGCGCGGCTGGAGGAGCGCCCGCTCGGCCCGCCTGAGGCGCGGCCTTACCTGGGGCCGCCGGGGGTCTTTCTAATGACCACCCCTCGCGCCCCGGCGCGGTCCCTAGAGGAGACTGGTGCCAGTGCCGCCCTTGCGTCCCGCCGAGCGCCCGTTGCGGCGGCCCGGGGAGGATCGCGCGCCCGCGGGCCCACCTCGTGGCCGAGAAGCGCAAGTGACCACCAGGCCCGAGGCGGGAGGCAGGGTAACCGTGCCGGGGCTCCGCGGTCTCTCGGGATCGTGCACCCCGCACTCGCACTCGGGCACAACTTAAGGAAATGATACGGTAGTCCAAAGTGGGTTGCGCTTGAGATTTCATTTCCGGGTGTGTGGGCCCCGCGATTAAAAGCGAACCTAAACGTTGCCTTTCTTGATGGATGTGAGCAGTTGTCAAGCTGCGCCCTTGATTGTGGGATCTGATAAAGAGTTTCGTTCTAAGCAGGCTTCTGTTGTCTGCAAGTCTTCCGGTAGGAAGAGAAGGGGTGGAAGGATGTTGGAGGGAAAGTGGAGACGACGGGGCATGATTGGTCGTTATGGAATTTTAATCCTTTAAATGGCTATATTATCACTTGGATGGGTGAGGAGTATGTAATTTAGGAAAATTAGAGGTGCTTGATACTGCGACTTTGAGGCTAGGTAGGGCCAGGTATCAGTATCCTCTCCACCCAGTTTCCCTGTGGAGATTTGATTTCTCACCTTGAAAGGGGAAGAGGAACGTGGGATCTTTTAGCTTTTAAATTGTAGGACTTCATACGTTTATACATGAATCGGGTGATTAAGATTGATATTTCCTATCGTGTTATAAATTAATGCATAAATTTCATTGGGGTTGCTTTTAAAAATTGAGTTAGAGACCTCAGTGTGCTTATAATCCTTGAGTTTATGCAGAACCTTTGAGCTAAGCCTTAGAGCACTTCCACATATATTATTTATCAGCAAGACATGTCTTTGGGAAACTGAGGTACAGGTGTTAAAAATGCTAAATTATTTGCCTAGACTCAGAGCCAGCCTAAGGTAGATTTGAAATTAATGTTCTGTGTTAAATTGATAACTTTTCTGAAGTTTACGAAGTTGTTGGACTTTGATCCCTGGAACCATACAATGGAATCAGTCAACGGGAAGGGTTTCCAGATTTCAAAGTGCTTATCAGAGGAGAATAAAAAAGCACAAGCAAGTAATTCAGATTCTCAACCTCGCTCACGATAAAGTGTGGTGATAGAATGGTCATGGCAAAAGATGATCAGGAAATCTCGGAGCTCACAGCTTCTCTTTCAGTGTGCCTTGTGAAAATGTGTCATTGATTTGTTCTGTTGTTTCTCTGAACCTAGTAGGAAAATAGCTACTATTGGGTTAAAGAGTGAAAACTTGAAAACACATGTCCTGCTTTTCTTTCTGGGTACTCTGAATTAGGGAACAAACATCACTGTTTCTATCATCTAATCTTAGATGTCTTCTCATTATTTGATGTTGAGTTCCTAGTTCTTTGACTTTTAGTCCATTCTCTTGATTTCCATCTGTAGAATCCAGCTCTCTCACATGCCCTTAAAGCTTCTTCTGTTTATCTTTTTTGAATATTGAATTTCTAAATGAAATTGTTCGTTTGTTTGTTTGCAGGGCAGACTTGAACTTCCCACACTTGGTGTGACCATCATTTCCATGGTGTAAACCCTGAAGTCAGATACTGCAGCTCTTGAACTGATAACTTTTAAAAATAGCAGCCACAGTGGTTGTCTCTTGATGATTGGTGCAGTCTCATAATAGAAGCAGAGGCCGCTCTTTGTATTCTGTGGCCACAGTTGCAAACAATAAAAAGGAGACAGCCTTCTGAAGCTGATGTCTGGTCACCCGGGGACTAAGTGCCATGTGGTTTTGTAGATTGAGGTAGGAAGTATAGTTACAATGAGGCACTACAGTTTGTCGTAATAGTGATGGTAATTGGCATACTTTTCTCTCTGCACCTAACAGCGCGCAGTAGATGTGCAAGAAATACTTGGTGGTTGAACGAATGAATGGCAAACAGTATGAAGGAAGGGGAAATACTCTAGTGTATAAATTGTTGAGTTCCTGTTTTTGTTAAGGAAAAGACAAGAAAGTGTGTTTCAGATTACTGTTGAAAATTGCCGTGAAGATGGGTATCTGTACGGGGTGTTACTTGCCGGAGCGGCCTTGAGATTTGATTCTGTGATTGTATGCTGTTGTAGCCACCTGCAGCCTCCAGGCAGCCGTTGGTGCCCTGGTCAGGTGCAGCTTCGCAGACTTGCTCCTGCAGCCTTCTCTGGCTAGACTAACGGAGCAGTTGGATTGGTAGTCAGTATTTTTGCTTTAATGGAAGAACTGGAGCTCTTGGCGATGGCCTCACCATTATCATTGATCCTGATTGTCCCATCCTTCTCATCCCTTACGGAGGGTCACGGGAAAGGAGAGCTGTCCCTCCCGGAAGTGCTTCTCCAGCAGCTCCTTATTCCAAACCAATGTTATTTCTCCCTCTTTTCCTTCCTTGAGCTGCCTCTGTGACCCCCTAAGGACTAATGAATTCATTAGCACAGACCTGGGGAATGGAAGACCTTACTTTGCAACTGAAGGCAGCTTCTGACCAGCTTCTGATGCCAGCCGGACTGCTGGAGTCCTCTAGGAGAGAATATAATGCAGAGATCTGACTTGTGATTTTGTCTTTCCTACCCAAAAGCAAAAGAGGAAAGAGAGGCCTAGCACCTGGCTTGATGAGTCTTGGGGCTGCAGGTGTCATCCCAGTATGAGATAAGAAGTGGAGCCTGATACAGAAAAGAGATAGCTTTGGTGTGTGTCTAGAGGTCTGTCCTTTCTGGCAAGGTGACAGTCCAGTGGAGGGGAGGATACTAATTTGGGTACGTGATAAACGGAGGTGAGGGCATATGAAATTAGGAACGTGTAACAGAACCAAGTACAGGGGTGAGTCCGTCATACCATTCCCTCCAATGCTTTCTGCCGTATGTACATAGCAGTGCCTCCCTTATCTTATTTGTTTAGGGAATAAGTCTTACCTGTGAAGATTCTTGTTTTCTACTTACTGTGGGGAAATTTTTATAATGTGTTCTGTGCTTTGTTTGCTTTTTAAACAATATAGTTTCGTGTTTCTTTTATTGACTTGAGGTTGTGGTACTGGCATCCGTTACTGACCGTGATGGAGCCGGGCTTCGAAGCGATTGAGATATGTATGTTTGCCGTCCTCTGCTTTTTGAATTCCTGACTCTGCCTTTAATAATAGCCTGCCTCTTCTTTCACAGGGGGGAAGTCGTGCTTTTGCTGTTGTTCGTGTCCCTGCCGCCCTCTTTTACATTAGCGGCTTCTGGTCTTCTGTGGAGTAGCAGCCCCGGTAACTCTGCTTCCCGATGGGACATGAAGCAGCCAGGTGGGCTTTGCGAGGGTCTGCCGCGCCTCTCCGTTAGTGGATGGACTTTGGAACCATGAGTTGGCTGCCCAAACACCTTTTGTGGACGCCTCGTTTCTTACCCTTGGTTTAGATAACAGACGTGCACCCTGTTGAGGTGCATTTATGTTTGTGTAGTTCTTCGGCAGAAAAGAGAAAACGATAGGAAGGTACCAGCGGTGGTTCTCATTTCGGAAAGCATCGCCAGTGACACATGAAGATCGGGCTCCAGCCCTGTCTGGTGTCATTCTCGGGCAGTGTCTTGGGCCGTCTCCAGTCTTCCTCTTAGCATTTGCAGATCGCCTTTGCTCCCAGTCCCAGCCAATGGTAGGAACAGGCTTGGCAGTAGCAGTGGCCTTGAAAGGTGGAAGTAGGGCACACGGCGGCAACAATTTAAAATTGGGTGCATAATACGTATACGTATACCTATTTGATATTTCTGCATTGTTTTACTGTGCTATGTATCTGAATTCATCACAGGACCTAGTTTCTCTGTGTCTGTAAAAGAGGCCATCTTTAGACCAAGGAGCTGAAGACATTTTTATAACCATGCAGGTTTCCCTCCCTTGTTCTTCACTCCTTTTATTTGGTGGGCATCTATTGAGTGGCTCTCCCGCACCCTGCACTGTGCCAGCTTATGGGGAAGTACAAAGAGTAAAATACATCTCCTTTCCTTGAGGAGCTCACAGAATAGGAGAGGAGATAGCCATGCCCAAAAGTGTGTGTGTGTGTGTGTGTGTGTGTGTGTGTGTGTGTGTGTGTTTATATTCATATTTTAACAAAGGGATCGTGCCTGGAGCCACTCAGCCTCAATTCACCCCAGACCTGCTTGGGGTTCTGGTGTTTCTAGAGTGATCTGTGGCCCGTCAGCTTGACACACCCAGAGCGTAAGGTTAATAATGTGAGGTGTTATTGTTGCATAAAGCTAATATACCTTTCCAGAACTGTAGTGAATGGAGCAATATAGACGGAAAACAGGAAAATCTGAAGGATAATATTATATTCTTTGAAATTCCATATTTCCACACTATTCTGGGAATTACGTTCTATAATATAGCTTTCAATGGTGGTTATATACTGACAATTGAGCAGTGAAATAAATACCTAGAACTTGGGAAGTTTCGTTTTACCTGGCCCACTTGAAACAGAATGCAAATTCTCAGGCATTTCCAGAGTTTCTGGATCAGGGAACACTGCCTGAGTTGGTTTTTTAGAACAAAGCTCACTAGCAGTATGAGCTAAAGATTTTTTTCTTTTCCTTTTTCAAGGAATAGGGTTAAAGAGTTGCCCCAGATCAAGGTTTAAATGGCACAGGTTTGCAGGAATTGAATTTTTTCCGGAGGGCACAAACACTCTCTATTGCCTATTTCATTTTTGCTCTTACAGCCCAGAAGAAAGGCTACCTTAACATTTCCTTAACGCCTAGTGATCATTTTTAGTTACCTTCCTTCATGGGACACAATCACGTAAGGGATTGTGAGTTTATAGATCTGAACAAATGTTGAAGTGAGAACAGTGGGGGGAAAAGTAATACTCAGAGTAATTTGGACTATGTGGGAATTGGATTTTCTATACCTATAGCTTTTAAGTTACTCTTAAGGCCTATCTTAAGAGCTTTAGGACGTGTAAAACTATCATCCTTTTTTTTTTTTAAGTTTATTTATTTATTTTGAGAGAGAGAGCGTGCGTAAGTGGGGAAGGGGTAGAGAGAGAGGGAGAGAGAATTCCAAGCAGGCTTCATGCTGACACAGCAAAGGACCCAACACGGGGCTTGAACTCATGAACTGTGAGATCATGACCTGAGCCAAAATCGAGTCGTATGCTTAACCAACTGAGCCACCTAGGCTCCCCTTAATTTTTAGAGAGAGGGCATGAGTGGGGGAGAAGGGGAGAAGGAGGAGAAAGAGAGAATCTTAAGCAGGCTCCATGCTCAGCATTGAGCCTGACACAGGGCTCAATCCCATGGCCCTGGGATCACGACCTGAGCCAAAATTAAGAGTCACATGCTCAACTGGCTGAGCCACCCGGTGCCCCCAAAGCTATCGTCTTTAAAACAGAGAGCTAATTTTCCAAATTAAAAAGGATTGTGAAGGGGCGTCTGGGTGGCTCAGTCGGTTAAGCGGCTGACTTCGGCTCAGGTCATGATCTTGCGGTCCGTGAGTTCAAGCCCTGCATCGGGCTCTGTGCTGACAGCTCAGAGCCTGGAGCCTGTTTCAGATTCTGTGTCTCCCTCTCTCTGACCCTCCCCTGTTCATGCTCTGTCTCTCCCTCTCTCAAAAATAAATAAAACATTAAAAAAAAATTTTTTTTTTTAAAAAAGGATTGTGAAGGCATTTTATTTGCACCTTTTTTGTAGAATAGAATCACTTAATGCTTCCCATTGTTGAACGGGGTAGATGTGAACTTTGTAGAGAAGAGAAATAGGTGGGTCCAGTTAGTGACATGGCCTCCCAGTCTTCTACTTCACATGGTACCCACTTTGAAGATACCTACTTGCTTATAGTCTTCGCTGCTCTTCAAACTTAGGAAAGGATTTGGCTCAGAAGACAATACAATCATTGAGGATTATTTTCTTTGTCATTCTTTCTCCTTTCAGGAGGTCATCTTTGGGTTTTTGATCTTATAGTAATGACTAACAAGTGATCACTATGGGTTGCCCAGGCACTAACTTTAACACAGTGAATGTGGTAATGTTCATTTTTAGCAACTCTGTGAGTTAGGCAATAGTGTTCTTACTTCACTTTTCATATGAAAAAACTGAGGCCCAGGGAGGTTAGGCATTAAATCGCTTTCCCAAGAGCCACAGTAGGTGGTAAAGCAGGTAGTCGGAATCCAGACCACAAACTCTTAACCTTTCTGCCTCAAAAGAGTTTACATTTAGAATAAGCAGCTATTTCCTATTTTATTTTATTTTAATTCCAGTGTAGTTAACACAGTGTTATATTAGTTTCAGGTATACAATATAGTGATTCAACAATTCTATACATTACTCAGTGCTCCTTAAGATAAGGACTCCTAATCCCCATCACCTGTGTCACCCACCCACCCCCACCCGCCTCCCCTCTGTTAACCACCAGTTTGTTCTTTATAGTTAAGAGTCTGGGTTTTTTGTCCCCCCTCCCCATTCATTTGTTTTGTTTTGTTTTGTTTTGTTTCTTAAATTCCACATCCAAGTGAAATCGTAGGGTATTTGTCTTTAAGAAGCTATTTCTTAAGCAGAGAATTAGCAGGAAAAGGAAAACTAGATGTAGATACTGATTAATATTATTTGATATTTTTGGTTTCGTGGAAGACTGCTATTTGAAGGTGAAAAAGAAGAGTATGCTCTCGTGGTAGGCAGTGCATGGCAATGCAAGAATGGGCTGGTTTCCTGGGGGATACTCAGGATTTAGCCGGGTAATAAACACGTGATGCTCTTTGGTATTGGTGGTTTTGACTTCCTGGAAAGAAGGAAGCACACAGTGCTAGGTGGGATGATTTCTGAATGCTCTTGATTTTCCTCAGAATTGCCAGTAACCAGCAGGAGAAACTGCGTTTATTTCTAGGGGGTGGGTAATAATAATGTAGCCCAATGCTCTGATGCCGCTACCCATTAAAAAACAAAAGGACATTATATCAGACTTAGCTCAGGGTGAAAGTGTGTGTGTTTCTAATACTTTTTGTACTAAAAGGTTGTGATTTTTGCTATTATTTAGGCTTTGGCTGAAGTATGAATGGCAGGTTTTATAAACTGGGCATATGTAGTTGTGTGAGGGTGTGAGGTTAGTCTCCATTGTTCTAAAGTATGTAAATGGATTTTAGTAAATGGTCCAGTTCAGAGTCCGTTTTTTCTTGTGCTACCTTAAAGGGACCTTAATTCTCTATCTTCCTAAGCGTCTACCATGAAGACAGAAATGGTGTGTAACATTTCATTTCACAGTGAGTTTACTGCTCTGTGGAAGGCATTAGTAATTATTTACAAATATGACCTAACAATTGATTATTCCAGTGTTTATATTTAATGGTTAATTTAATGTTTCCCTCTTCCTGAGATAATTGTTTTTAGTCACATGATTTATTTCCGTGTCTTCTCCCTCAATATTTTTAATGTCTCCAAAATAGTTGATAAGGGCAGACTATATGCGAAAATGTTGTATTTGACAAATCACCCCAAAATTTAGTGGTTTAAAATAGTGATTTGTTCTTTCTCACCATTGTGTAAGTCAGCTGGGCTCAGCTGGTTGGTTGTTCTGCCCAAATGGTTTATAGACTGGGATCACACGTGTGACCCCATTTGACTGGGACCTCTATTAGAACTGGGGTGGCTTCACTTCTGTGTCGGGCACTTGAGCTGAGGTGGCCAGAATGGGTAGGTGCTGGCCAGGCCCCTCTCCATCTCAGTCCCTCCTCATTCAGTAGTCTAGCCCAAGCTTCTTTGCATGGTGGCTGGGTCCCAATCGGAAGCTGCCAGGTCTTTTAAGGGTTGGGCCCAGACCTGGCACACAGTCATTCCATTGCATTCTGTTGGCCAAAGCAAGTTACAGAGCCAGCCCAGGTTCCGGGAGGAGAAAAAATAGATTCTACTTTGTGATGGGAGGAATTGTTGGTATCTGTCTTTGTAGATAATCAACCAAAAACTCTTAAGTAGATTCAGGTCTTACCTCTTCTTATCCCCACCAGACCTTCAGAGCTTTGCTGAAACCCAGTTACTAAAGAAGTTCATAAAACGGTCCCTGTAAGTCCTACTCAGGATCAAGGGTGGGAGGTTATGTGAGTAACTATGATTATAAAGTATATAATAAATTCCTCCTACTTTGCCTGAAATCTCCTTTGTTAATAGCCTTCTGCATGAAATGTTCATACTGAACATTGTGAGCGCTTTATACTCACAGGCATGTTACATTCCATTTATGTGGAAAGAATGTTATTTGACCATTGAATTGAAAACATAAGAAAAACTTCTTACTGAAACTTTCACTTTTAGTTACTCTGCACAAACATTGGGATTTCTTCTCCATGACTTGAGGAGAAATAGTGTAAGGATGTCAGTTGATCCAAGGGAGATTCTAGGGTGCACAGCTGCCAGTGAGACTTGGAATCTCACTGGTGGCTTGTGGGAGTTCCTCCTAAAGTAGTAAGTGAGGGGCCGGGTGTTCACAGGTTCCTCAGCAGCTGCATAAATTGAATGTTATCCCACCATGAGTTAGACCTGTGCACTGCCATGTTTTTCTGCATATGTCCCTCCAGACATCAGCTAGATTCTTGAGTGGAAGACTTCATACTAAGACCTCCCTTTTTTTCTGCATTTTCTGCAGAATCTGTATCTCTTCTCCCCCAAGCAACTTAATAGTCCTGAGTTTGTCCTTATAAAACACTTGTCACATATGTAGGATGATGTGTGTGTGTGTGTGTGTGTGTGTGTGTGTGTGTGTGTGTGTGTGTGAGAGAGAGAGAGAGAGAGAGAGAGAGAGAGAGAGAGAAGAATGAAAGTAAATGAGCCTCCATAGCAAGCCTCATTTAGCTGATGGAGCTGCAGATGAAACCAGGGTTCAGGAGGAAAATTTCTTATAAAGGTCTACCTTCCAGAACTCCAATTTAAGAGCTTATGCCAGCTTTTAGTGTGAAGACGACCATTTACATTGCCTTTTTTATATTTAACGTTTTTTGAGTTATGTTATTGCCTTGAGTCTGTTTGTTCTGTGAGGTAGGCTCTGTTCCACATAACAGAACCATTAAAATAAATGACCATAATATAAACTGGACAGTGTTACACTGTTGGAAGCATTTCTGAGAGGAGGCGAAGGCATAAAATAGAGCAGGCAGACTCCTCTGGGAATGCAAGTGAAGTTTTCATGAATAATTTGGAATGTAGCCAGTGAGTTTGGTTTAATTTCCTTCGAAATGGGGTATCTTCTTAGAAACCCAGTTTGCGGAGAGTATGGTAAGTGTGCCGTTGTTTCCAACAAAAGAAGAAGATAATACGGCACGGAAACCCTATCTTGGGTCTCCTACCCTCTCAAGCATGCAGGCGTGAAGGGGATCATCGTAAAGAGTAAGAAGTATGCCATCACTAGAGGATGGTATGATACCGTATCCTGCATCTCATAGATTTTTCTGGAATAGGAGAGACTTTTTTGTAGAAATTCCACTGTGATCTCTACATTGTCGATTTCTTAAATATCTTTGGCTTACCCTGTGCGCTGAAGGAACGGCAACTCTCCAGCTAAAGAAAACCTCTTTCTGAACTGTCCCTGTTTCTTCAGAAAAAGAAACAATACCCTGAAACTACCAGCTAAACCGAGCAGAGTGTCGTGTCGTTAGAGAAGTAGATTGCCCAAAGAGGATAAGCAGATAAAGGAGAGCCAGCATTAAGTGCCGCACGCTCACGTGATTCTGAACGTCAAAGGAGATTAACGCCACAGTCCCAAGATCTTTGTAGTGGTTTGTTCAGTGTAGGTGAATAAAGCATCCACCTTACTATGCGAGGTACCGTAGGGATCGCAAAGACAGTTAAGATCACCAAGGAGCCAAGTTTCAGAGAGGGCAGTTGAGAACTACGTAGCAGAAGATACTGGACAAGGCAGAGTGTGGTGAAGGCGTGCTCTAATGGACAGAGGTTTCTGTAGGGTGTGAAGAGGGGCTGGAAATGGCCTCGGAGATGGCCCTTGAAAGATAGATTAGGCTTTAAACAGGAGAAAATGGGGACAAAGGGTAAGAGCAAGAGGTCTTTTGAGGGAGTCCCCGTGTGAGGAATGACAGGGCAGAGGTCAGCCCCACACCAGGGCAGAGCCTGGTCATGGTCCGTCTGAGTTGAAACTGAGGAACGGTGCCGCCTGGCAGAGCAGACCGCGGAAGCCCATGCAGAGGGCGGCTCTGATGCCTGGCTAAGGAACGTGGGGAAATCAGAAGCGGTGTGTGATGAGGCGGGCGACTGTGGCGCATCATCTGGTCTGCGCTGGAGAACCTGGAGGCCTGGAACACAGTTCTTTCCGTGATTCAGCAGAAGGGGATGAGCACTAGGTTACGTTGGTGGCTGTGGGAACGAAGGGCACCTGTCTTTCCTGCTCTGCCAGGATGTGGCTGGTGATTGATCACAAACACGGAAACTTGTTTGGCCTCTTGCACCCCGTGCTCACTCCCGATCTGCAGAGGTAAATGGTGAAATAACTTAGCAGTTGAACTCTTCCTTCATTTACTTCACATAAACCCCTCTCCTGGTTGAGTGGGTGAATTGTTTGCAGCCCCGAATTGCTGAACGGGTGCTTCTGAGGCCTATTCAAAAGGTAATGAGATTTCCCATTTTAAAAGCGCACAAAGACTGTGGAATGGGACCGTTTGGTCTGAATTTTGGAGCTGCTGGAACTTCCTGTTGCTTTAGTGATTAAAAACAAACACACCTCAATATCCGTGGCCTTTATGCCGAATGTTTAGATATGATAGGTTTATACAGCACGAGGGAGGAACTTAGCCCAAATGAAATGAGCAGCGGCCCTGGAAGTTTGGGGGTTAACCAGAGTCAGTCCTGGCGGACAGCCGCCCTGCTTGCCCCTCTGCGCCTGCCCCTCGTGCCAGTGGTGCCAGGCCCGTGGGTGGTTGCGGCTGGAGGTACTGAGGAAGCGGTCGCTGACACAGCCAGATTTCCACGTTCCCTTTTGTCACTGCAGCCGAGACGGGTGCCGCTGAACAGATCACTGGAGGAGCGGAGAATCAGTGAAGGAGTTGTGTGGTGCGTGGGTCGTGCTGGAACCAGCGGTCTCTGGAATCTGCTCTCAGACTAGCGCTCGCTCTTCACCGTAATCACAGAGAACCATCTTACTGAGTTTCACACCAAACTCCGTACCGTCACAATTACATTTTGGATGCACTTGAATTGCCTTTGCCTCAGCTGACAGTGTTACGTGCTCCCTGGGAGAAGGATGCTGAAACAAAACAGGTGGCTGGAGTTAATTAGAATTTGAATTTGACTCTCCCTTTCCTCTTCGTCACCAAAACGAACCGCAAACGGGAGGTTAATCACCAAGCATGAACTGCCTGGCGGCAGGCTCACCGCAAGGTGATGCCCTCAGAACACGCCGTTGCCCTGGTCGACTGTGTTTGGAGGGGTTTCCAGCTGTTCCTAGGAGAGCAGTCTCCAGTTTCAGCGGGAGGGTCTCAGCCCGACGTTCGCCCTTTTGTATTGGCGTGATTTCTTCGATTGATGGTTTGAGTTGTTAGATGAATTGGAGGGTGAAGCCACACCCTGCTATCTTCTTGTCACATTTGTCTTAGCCAGCGCTGTGCTGTCAGTAGGCGTCCAGCTGGCAGGCTTGCGCGTGTTTTTAAATGGCCCCGTGGAGTGGAAAGCAACCTGTCCGCATGCAAATGAGACCGCACTGTATGTTCTTGCAGAAATCTTGTGTGTGGGATCTGTTCGCTGGGGATCGACCAGAGCGTGTTCAGCCCCATGCCGGAAGCAGTGCTTGTCCATATCTGTGGCGCCCATCTCTTTGTTACATGCCCGACCGGTCCAGACTTCATAATGTTGCCATAGTACCACCTTTCATTAGTTTTCTGGTCATGTTCTACTAATAGCCAGATGGCATAGGGATATGTTTTTCCTTTACTTAATTTGTCCAGATTTCATTATCCCTCTTTTACAGGGATTTTAATTTTGAAAAATAATTAGTGGAAGACTGATGAAGCAGAGATGCGTGTCTGGGCGTTGTGTTTAACTACGTGAGCAACAGATAATGACACATCCAGGCTTGCTGGGGGTTTGGATTCGGAGGAGTTACTGCTCTCCTCTGTATCCTCTTTGGCATTTTTAGGAGTTCCTGACTTATAACATGTCATAAAACTTACATTTAGAGAAGATGAGGACTCGAAAGTTACCAAATACTGGTGGTTTTGGATGTTCAGAAATCCTTTATGGATTTTGAAAGGCAAAAATGAAAGTTAAGGAGTTACACATATCTTAGTGTTTTACTTTTGTTGTGCTCTTTCCCATTGTTTTGGTGTTTTGGCATTTGTAGCCATTCAAATGGCTCCTAGATGAGTCTGCATCCTCTTAAGACGGGAGTATTTGCTTTAAAATTTTCATTGTACCTGGTGTTTACTTGTGAGGTCCTTCCCCAGACCAGTCGATTTGAAATTATTGGGTCTTCTCAGGCTTTAGGGATAGCAAGGATAAAAGAGTGAGTTATATATTTGAGGCTTGCAAACCATTCAGGGCTGGAAGGACAGAATTTCTGACTTAATTTTGCTTTATACTTGGGCTTACAGGAATTGTGGGAGGCGCTCCTGTGAAGAAATGGACCAGTGTGCGTAATCATGGAATCTCCTTGCTAACCGGCTCTCCTTGAGAAGTGAGAGAGAGAGTGGGTCGGGGAGAAGGAAAAGAGGTCAACATGAAGCTAAAGCAGCGAGTCGTGCTGTTAGCAATTCTTCTTGTCATCTTTATCTTCACCAAAGTTTTCCTGATTGACAACTTAGACACATCAGCAGCAAACCGAGAGGACCAGAGGGCTTTTCACAGAATGATGGCTGGCTTGCGGGTAGAGCTGGTGCCCAAGCTGGACCACACCTTGCAGTCTCCCTGGGAGATTGCAGCCCAGTGGGTGGTTCCGCGGGAAGTGTACCCAGAAGAGACACCAGAGCTGGGGGCGATCATGCATGCCATGGCCACCAAGAAGATCATTAAAGCTGATGTGGGTTATAAAGGGACACAACTGAAAGCCTTACTGATACTTGAAGGAGGACAGAAAGTCGTCTTCAAACCTAAGCGGTAAGTCTCCTTCTCAGGAGTTAGTTATATTGTGCTAGTTGGTCGATTCAAGTAGCTCGAAGTTTATAGAAGACTGTTCATCACCTTCTCTTAGTCTTCTCTCCAACAACATGAGCGGAATAGACTACAAGACCTCTGAAGTATTTTCCAGCTCTTAGTGTTCTGTGATTCTCTGGGGCAGATTTGTAGGAACATATTTTGGCTCTGTATAAGACTGAGCGTTTTACACTTAGAGCTCTCCTTGATTGCTAAATTTATCAGATATGTTCTGTGTGCCAAATGTTAGAGATACAAAATGAATTGGTTGGGAAATCAGCAACTTGTCATCAGAAGTGTGCGGTTAGAGGCTGGATAACCAAGCACACACCAGGGGTGTGGTGGAGTAGGAATTACCCACAGCTGGAGTGGGTTTGGACAGGTGACTGAAGTCTAAGGACTGAAGCTGTGATTCTTTCACATAGGTTTTGTTTTGATTTCATTTTAATTAATAAACTTTATTTTTTGGAGCAGTTTCAGGTTTACAGAAAAGTCGAGGGTGTAAGTTCAGAGAGTTTGTCCCCCCCCCCCCCCCCCCGCCTCAGTTTCCCTATAATTAACGTCTTCCACTAGTGTAGTACATTTATTGCAGTTGATGAGCCAGTAGGAATTTATTAGCTAAAGTTCACTGTTCGCAGTAAGGTTCATGCTCTGTGTGGTGCATTCTGTGGATTTTGATAAACCTCTAATGACAAGTATCCACCATTACGGTATCACGCAGAATGGCTTTCCCATCCTAAAAATCCCGTGCTCCACATGTTCATCCTCCCCTTCCTCCCTCAGACTCCTAGCAACCACTGATCTTTTTACTGTCTCCATAGTTTTACCTTTTCCAGAATGCCATATAATTGGAATCCTACCTTTGTAGCCTTTCAGGGTGAATTCTCTCACTTAGCAAAATGCATTTCAGTTTCCTCCATGTCTTTTTGTGGTTCGATAGCTCATTTCTTTTTATTACTGAGTAATATTCCATCGTCCGGTTGTACCACAGTTTGTTTCTCCAGTTACCTACTGGAGGACATCTTAGTTGCTTCCACATTTTGGCAATTATGGATGAAGCTGCTACAAACGTTCATGTGCAGGTTTTGTGTAGAAGTAAGTTTTCAGCTCATTTGGGTAACTACCAAGGAGCACGTTTGCTGGATCATATGGTAAGAGGATGTTTAATTTTGCAAGAAACTGCCAAACTGCCTTCCTAAGTAGCTGTGCTATTTATATTCCCACCAGCAGTGAATGAGCGGCATTAGGTGCCTCACCAGCATTTGGTGCTGTCAGTGTTGGGGGTTTTGGCCGTTCTGATAGGTGTGTAGTGATGCCTCATTGTTTTGGGTTGTGTGTGTGTGTGTGTGTGTGTGTGTGTTTACCTGTTTTAAGGAGAGAACTGGGCCATTCTAGTTACTTCAGTCCAAAATCTGAAAAAGTGGGCTGAATTCTATGTCGTTAGATGATGATCCCTTGGAGACTTCTCCAAGGCTCTACAGAGATCATTTGTTTGGCAATTCTATAGTATAATTAATATTTTTAAAAGTTTCCTGTGAGTATATGATTTTGAAATAGGTTAACATGACGGTGATTCATATTCTTTTGCCAGGAGTTAGTTACCAGTGAATTTTCTATGTACTAAACATTTTTCTCATTCCTTAATAGGGCTTTTGAGAGAATTATAACCGATACCTTTGGATCTCTTGCCGGTGGGAGAAATGTGGGGTAAAGATGTACAGAATTCAACTGTGATAAGAGTAGTTAGCCTAGCTGTCTTCATGACCCAACCATCAATAGATAATATACAGCCAGAGAACAAATACATTGGGATCCCAGAAATGGAAGAAATCTGTATTTGCCTGGAACTGGGAAGTGTGATGTATGGAAGATGTGGCAATTAGGAAGGGAAACATAGGGCATGCCTTTGGAGAATAGAAAAGTCTGATTGGCAGGTGATATGGAAAAAGTATGGTTCCGTGGACCCTGCGACATAATTTCCATTGAATGCACACCATTCTCCAGGCTCTACACTAAGTACTTTTGTATCTGTCAATGCTTTTAGCTTTTACCACGACTGTGGGCAGTAACACTTAAGTTTATTTATTTTGAGAGAGAGAGTGCTAGCAGGGGTGGGGCAGAGAGGAAGAGACAGAGAGGATCCCAAGCAGGCTCCATGCTGTCAGTACAGTGCCCAACAGAGCTCGAACCCACGAACCATGAGATCATAAACCTGAACTGCAACCAAGGGGTGGATGCCCAACCGACTGAGCCACCCAAATGTCCCTACACTTCTTACTTCTAGAATAAGAAACTGAGGCTGAGAGAGAGTAACTGACTTGACAAGGTCACCTCGCAGTAACTGGCGTTTGGATCTGAGTAAGAGTGGCTGGTGTTCTGCCACGCACGTGTGATTCTCTTCTGTTTGCCTGCCTTCCTGAGCACCCGTCAGCAGAAATTCCTAGTTTAGTTTTGAAATGTAGTCCTCGACCTCTTGGTTTGTGGCCTGGGTGATCAGCAGTGTGAGCAGAGTAATGGAAAAAAGGCAGACTAAAAACAAATGACATTGGTGTACAGAGGTGAGTTGTGAGCATTTCACGTCTAAATAAGAGGATGTCCCCTCTGTACCCAGCCCTCCGTTCCCACACTGGGGAATTGGGGGTAAGATGCGCCAGCAGGAAGTGGGAGGAGCAGGTATTCCTGGTAGTGGCGCTGTTAGCGTTGGTCCAGGCGTTGTGCAGGAAGGCCCGAGGTGCTCGGTCAAGGTAGAAGTGGAGGGAGGGGCCGCCCCAAGGTAGAAGTTGAGGGAGGGGCTGCCCGGCTGGTGACTGGGGGAGGTGGCAGCCGATAACCGCACCAACTCACCTAGTCACTGTGCTTCATCCCCTTTCTCTACCGCCACTGCAGCCTTCCCTTCACCTTCCTGAAGGCTGCTGTCATTCCTCCTTCAGACGCCCATATTGGCACGGTGTTCCCAGCTTGAAAACATTCAGGGACGTCCCATTGTTCACCGGGCGAAGCGCAGCCTCCGCAGCCTAATGGTCAACCCCTGGCCGTCCGGCCCTCCTCTCTGCACCCTGCTCTTTATTCCTGCCAAACTAGTCCCCGACCCCCAACTGCCCCTGTCCACTCGCAGCCCCCGGGGACTCTCCTCCCCCACCTGCAAGGTGCCTGGGCCCCACCTGCCCTGGGGGATCCCGATCTCGGTCACTGCACGCACCCAACCTGTGCTGGTGACACCTGGCACTGTCGCAGGCTGCGGAACGTGGGTGTACGTTCAAGTGCCTGTGGAAATTGACTCTGGTCTCGAGATACCTAGCAAATTGCTGTTCTGACCCTGGGGGCCTCAGAGGCTATTTAGTCCTGGTGTAAGCGCAAATTAATGTCCTTGGTCAGACTCTGATGTCCTTCCCCAGAAGGATAGGAGTGATTTATTGGCAGTTACTCTATGAATTTTGCTGCTCTGTCAGTGACTTAAGATGGATCGCTCTCTGCTGAGAGGAGGCTCTGCGCCCCTGCTGCTAAGGCGACACACGCACCTTTCTTTAACAGCCACTTGTGGTTTCCGCACTTCCGGAGCCTGGTTGGCCATGTCCTCCTGTCAGAGATAGGACACATGTGCGGTGGATGCAATTTATGGGAAGACAGTGATGCTTTTATTTGCACATTTTGCCTTACGTTAGAAACGTGATTTTTTTTTTTTTTTTTTTTTTTTTCAGTGTAGCTCTACCCATTCTGGAAGTAAATTGGCTTTCCCCGGGCGAAGGCTGCAGTTCTGGTGGGAAAGCAACAAGGTGGCAGGAGCCTAGGAGTAGGTAGAATTGAGTGAGTGGTCCTAGGAAGTGCTGGCAGGGACCTCGGAGAACGCCCGGTCCAACTGCTCATTGGACGGGTGAGACGCGGAGTTCTGGCTTGCTGTGTTTCGCACAGCCAAAACGTGAGCCAGGGATTCAGACCTCCTGACTCTGCGGGCAGCTCTGTGATTTTTACTCCTTTCCCTTTTCTTTCCCTCCCTTCCGCTCCAGGCCACCCCCGATGTTTCTGGATTCCTTTAGGGTTTTACATTTCACTTAGAGCAGCCTTTCCATGTATTGGAAAGCTCTCTGACGTTTCACTGGGAGGAGTGGACTGCACGTACTTCCCTGTGTGTGGAGGCCCGACTGGGGCCCCAGCAAAGAAAGTATTCCAGGACTGTCCCCCGGCTGTATGGACGGCCTGCGGCTATAGCGGGGAGAGAAGTGCTTGAGGAGTGTTAGCTTTTACTGCAGTTCTATTTAAAAATGGAGACTCATGGGGCGCCTGGGTGGCTCAGTCGTTTGGGCGTCCGACTTTGGCTCAGGTCACGACCTCACGGTCCGTGAGTTCGAGCCCCGCGTCGGACTCTGGGCTGATGGCTCAGAGCCTGGAGCCTGCTTCCGGTTCTGTGTCTCCCTGTCTCTCTGCCCCTCCCCCGTTCATGCTCTGTCTCTCTCTGTCTCAAAAATAAATAAACGTTAAAAAAAATAATAATAAAAAAAATAATAATAAAAATGGAGACTTATTTGGGAGGTAGCCGCATAATCCTAAGTAGCCTGAATAATGCTTTGACGCTAGAAACGTAAGAACTACATGTGAGTATTTTGACCAGGCCAAGAAGAAACTGGCTTCCAACCAGGTGGTGACACATGGCTGTCTTCTGGCGTGTATGTTCCGTACTTTGCCTGGAAAATGTGTTCTGTGGATATGGTTTCCCTTTAGATTCCGAGGTCACTTATGTTGAAGTTCACTGCTTTTTATCGCAGTGTTTCCCACTTCCCCGATGCAAGTGTCCTCGGTGGAACAGCTCCACTCTGCTTCAGTCTCCATTCATTTCTATCTTACTATTGCCTGTAAAGCCTAATAAATAGGCCTTTTGACTCAGGAAATGCATGCAAACAGTAGAGGTTATAGGTGAATTTAGTGTCCCTTTCTTCCTAGTTAACAGTTAAATGGTATCTTTTTTTATGATTCGTCGAAAGAAATACTCTAGCTTTTATTATCCTTTGTTTATGTCATGCCTGTGATGTAAAATAATCAGAATGGAATTTGAGATGAATGATATCTTGGAAATTGCCTTCTGGTCCGGCTCCTCACATATTGTAGATGAAGAATCTAAGACCCAGAGAAGAGACTGGTTTTGTTGAAGGTTACCCAGAAGGTAATGACAGAACTATCTATGTAGCTCTCGTGCCAGGCCAGTATTCCCTCCACACGTCATCATAAACCTAAAAAGAAAAAGAGGATGGTTGTTCAAACAACGCTTTTCATATGCACCTTTGCCTGCTCCTCAACAAAAGCTGAGGCACATCCAGACCGTTTTTTTCCCCAAGAAATTTAAACTTCTCTTACAAGCCTTGCCATAGTCATTCCGGTAAAGAGACATTTTAGTTGTACGTTTCCCTTCATTTCTTTAGTTCAGTGTAGTAAACATTTTAGTAAACGTTTATTAAGCACCAACTATAGGCTTAACATTGTGCTAGAGATACAGAGATGGTCCTTGCCTTCCAGAAAATGACCTTGTAGTGTTACTTAAACTACACTGGAAGTATTTCAGAGGGGTAGAAATAACCTCTTCCGTGTTTTATTCATAGAACGATTGCTGAGGCAGGGAGAGAATTCCAGTTTCCTTCTCTATCTTTACCCTACCTACCGGAGATTTGTCCTAATCCACAGCTCTTCTCAGCTTTGACTGAGAACGTGTCTGCAGAGCAGAATCAGGCCTGCTGAAGTTTCTGTTGTGCTGTCTCCTCTGGTGCTGATGTAATTCACGTCTCCGTGTGTGCTTCCCATTCACTCTGCAGGTATAACCGAGACTATGTGGTAGAAGGGGAGCCGTATGCTGGCTATGATAGACACAATGCAGAGGTCGCAGCCTTTCATTTGGACAGGTACGTGCCATCATGGAGGGCTACGTTTGTTTTGTTTCCTTTTAAAAATATCTTGGAGAGGGCCCGTGGCCTCCTTCTAAAGGGAGCAACGCTAATGGCTTTGACTTGGTACCTACTTTAGATAGCTGACCGACAGAGTCTGTTAAATTTGTATGAGTCCCTCATAATCTGGGTGGTTCTAGGAATACCAGGGTAAATATCTTCACTCTACGCTTGTTAAGATCATTTCATTCTGGTATGCCTCCTGTCGTCATGAGCGCAGGTGTTCTTGGTAAATAAGAGGGCAGGATGAAAACCAGAGTTGGAACTCAAGTCCCTAAATTGAATTGATTGTTAATTAGACGTGACAGTACTGGTTTTTTGTCTTATTTTTGTTTAAAGTAGGTAATACTGACTTATCCCCATATGCTAGAAGCACATAGCATGACATATATAATGAATTTTATGGTCCTTCATACAAAAAACGCATGGCTTCAATAACCAGAATAATTCTAAAAGAAAAATAGATGTAAATTCTAAAGGTATAAGCTAACTAGGAAAATTAATATTTTTTCAGCAGGTAGCTAGTTTAGGAGTATTGTAACTGAACTGCCTGTATCTCACTTGTTCTTCTGATCAGCTCTTTCCTCAGGGCTTTTTTTTTTTTTTAAATGTTTACTTTTGAGAGAGAGAGAGAGGGACAGAGCACAAGCAGGGGAGGGGCAGAGAGAGAGGGAGACACAGAATCCAAAGCAGGCTCCAGACTCTGAGCTGTCAGCACAGAGCCCGACACGGGGCTCAAACCCACTAACCGCGAGATCATGACTTGAGCCAAAACTGAGAGCCGGATGCTTAACTGACTGAGCTACCCAGGCGCCCCTCTTCAGGGCATATTGACAGACTTTAAAAGAAATATTCACAGTATTTTTTAAACGAATGTGTAAAGGAAACCAGAAGAAAACAAAGATGGACTTTTGTCTTTTTCTGGATTACGAAGGATTTTCTAGGCACAAAAGCAATAATCGAAAAATCACAAAGGAAAAGCTATTTGGTAGGCTCAGCTAAATAAAGTTAACTCATATGTCAGGGAACATCAAACAAAATTTAAAATCAAACTAGGAGATAATACTTGAACCTAATGTAATCCAAGCATTAATAGCCTTAATATTATAAATGTTTTTACAAATCCAAATATGTGCTAAAACCCTAATAGAAAATGGTCTAAGGACACAGTTGACTGAATAGAAATGATCGGTTGCTAATAAATATGGCAGGGGGTCATCCTCACCAGTAACAGCAAATTCAGTTGAAGGGCACTGAGTGGCTTAGTCGGTTAAGCGTCCGACTCAGTCTCAGCTCAGGTCGTGATCTCGTGGCTTCATGGGTTCGAGCCCTGCATTGAGCCCTGCGCTGGCCATGCTGAGCCTGCTTGGGATTCTCTCTCTCTCCCTCTTTCTCTGCCCCTCCCCAACTTGTACTGTCTCTTTCTCTCTCAAAATAAATAAATAAACTTAAAAAAAAAATCCAGTTGAAACCATGGGATACTACTTTCTTCTGCTGAAAATGGCCACTATTTTTTTTAAGAGGGTAGTACTTTATTGGCAGGAATGGATTGAGATTCATATGCAGCTTGTGGCATTGTTAAATCGGTTCAGTTTTTCTTTTTAGGAACTCTGTCATGTATCAGAAACCTTAATGTTCCTATTCTTTGGATGAGTAACATAACTACCTTTTCACGCAATTATCTAAGATATTTCTAGGAAGGTGTTTCTAGGAAGTACCGTGGAGAAGTAATGAAATTCAAAGACCTATACCCACGATCTTAGCTGGAGCATTTTCAGTATTGAAAAACTGGTAGCAATCCAAACATCCAGTGATACAGAAAAGGTTAAATAAATGTTCACAACACCATGAATTTTCACTGCCTCTTTTAAGACCTAGCAGTAGAGAGTTAGGTAAATCCTGCTTCTCACTAAATGACATTCTGGAATCAGTCTTTCCAAGACCTCATTTGTTTCCATTTTCTTCATTCCCAAACCCCTTCCTGTTTGCCTACTGATGGACACCAGCCGTGTGTGAAGGTCATTTTCCCATATCTATACCAGTACTTCATAGCATCCAACACACTAATTTGTGTTAATCCACTCAAATAAAGTGGTACATCATTGTTACTTATTTTTGTTTTTCCCCAGTTATCAGCAAAATTGAACGTCTCCTTACCTTTTCACGGCACAACCGCCTGTATGTTAACTTCAAGTGAAGTTGTCTTTGTGCAGAAATCACTGCCTTTGGTGTTAATTAAATACACTAATGTTCCAATTCATGACTTGTGCTTTGGGGGCCTTGTATTTAAAAGTCCTTCCCTACCTCAAAGCCTGCAAGTTATTCTCTAGCCAGTACCCCCACCCGTGTTGTTAACTGCCGCTGTGATGTGGCCCCTCCGCGCTAAACTGGCTGCTGTTCTTTGGCCTGGCACTGGTCAGTAGGGAGGAAAAGTACTTTCCAACTCTTCTTTCCCATCCATGGCTCCCGACATGTCTCTGCTCTGGGTTGCTATTTCTCTACTACGTTAGGATTTGACCACCTTCTCTGGCCTTGGGAGGTGCTCTCGATGTTTGTTATTTTGACACCTCAGTTGATTAACTTGCTTTTGCGGCTTTTCTAAGATTAAGACAGAGTCAGTCAGCAACCCCAAACAGTGGATTCTTTATTTACGCAGCTACTTAAGAAAATTCTTGTCAATATTTATTTTTGAGAGAGACAGAGACAGAGTGCGAGTGGGGGAGGGGCAGAGAGGGAGGGAGATGCAGAATCCGAAACAGGCTCCAGGCTCCGAGCTGTCGGCACAGAGCCTGATGCGGGGCTCGAACCCACAAACTGTGAGATCATGACCTGAGCTGAAGTTGGACACTTAACCGACTGAGCCACCCCAGGCTCCCCTACACAGCTGTTTTTAAAAGTTTTATAATGACATGAGAAAAGGCTCATGGTATAATGATGAATGCAAAGCAGGATACAAAATCGGGTATAGTATAATCTCCGTTGTGTATATACACAAGAGTGTATATGTTTTTCTATATATGTGTAAAGGAAAAAAATGCTCATATGCCAAAAGTCCAATAGTTATTTCTGGGCTGTGGAATTATGGGTGATCTTTATTTTCTTCATCATAACGATTCTGTGTGCTCCAAGTCCTGCCCCTCCAACTTTCTTCAGTGAGTGTGTATTTTTTTGCCAGTAAATTTCATTTTTTAAAAAATGATTTTGCTCAACCATAAGGTTATACTTTAGACCATTAGAGAGAAGTTACCTTCGCATGTATCTGTATTTAAGTTGTCCTATGGGTTAATCCTTCAGATTAATCTGATAGTTTCCTGCCAGTGTGCTGTTTTACCCAAAGCTTTGAACCTATGTATGGATTTAAGCCCATTTTTTTAATGCTTTGTTAAAATTTATTTAAAATTTTTTATTATGAAAAATTTCTAACAAATTAGAACAGTATAGTGAACCCGTGTTATCTATTTCCCCGATTTAGCAATTGTTCACATTTGGCCAGATTTGCCTTATCCCTTTTGCTGAAGTACATATTAAAGTAAATGACCTACATCTTGATATTAAGCTCATAAATATATGTACCTTTAAAATAGACTGACCCGCAGGGGCACTGGACTGGCTCAGTCAGTAGAGCGTGCGACCCTTGATCTTGGGGTCATGAGTTCGATCCCATGTTGGGGGTAGAGATTACTTACAAATAAAATCTTCAAAATATATATATTTACCTATGAAACAACAATATCTTTTTAAGACTACTTTGTCAAATACACCCCCACAGATTTTTCTCTTCTGTTCTTCAACCTCCCAAACCAGGATCCTGGGTTTCCGCCGAGCGCCCTTAGTGGTTGGCAGATTTGTTAATCTGCGGACAGAGATCAAGCCTGTTGCCACGGAGCAGCTGTTGAGCACCTTCCTAACCGTAGGTAAGAAGATTATAGAGGACATTTAAATAGAGGAGTAGTTAATAAGTTATTAACTATCATGGCGCAAGCTGGTTTGTGACTTTCAGGAACTGAGGAACTCAAGGGAGCACAAAACCAAATCAGGTAACTTGTTCTCAGGTCACTGGGGGAAATGGATCTAACGGCAGGTGGCCAGAAGGCGAAAGTTTTCCCTGATGTGTGCTTTGTTGTGTCTGTGAAGTAGGAAGTGACATAGTTTACTGATAGTGTAAGCAGGTGATAACTTCCTTCTGCTTGATCTCAAAGTAAATCTCAAACTTAAATTTTAGCCTGAATGCGTATTATTGACTTGGCGGTGTTTTTCCTATACGTGTCCTTTCTTGGGAACTATCTCCTTAGAACTGAGGAAACCCTAAGGCAAGCCTGTAAGAGGGTCAGAAATGCCCTTGTAGGGTTGCGTGTGGGCCTGAAAGATCACCGCTGCCTTCAGCTCTGAAAGGGTCAGCCTATAACTCACTGTGCATGGGACTGGCTGTGGTCCCTCTGGTCTCCGTTCTCCGTCGTCTCACTCCAGGGTGAGGAATCTGAGCTAAATTCTCACTCCAGTTCTCCTTGTGGGCACAGTGAGAACGGGAGGGATTCAGAGGTGCTGGGGGCTCTTGTTTCAGCCTCATCGTGGTGACATTTTCAATGACACAGTGCTCTGCATTATGATATGACTATCGAAACAGCATTGCGAGATGAATTTCAGCTTGCTTGGCTAGAATGAATGGATTTATATTTCCAGTGAGGTGAAATTGAGTATTTAAAGGGCTTATGACAGATTCATCATTCAGAATTTAAACATAGAAGGCCAAGCTACACTGTTCTTACAAATAAGCAAAAACACACAGTGTCATGATTTGTTTCATATATTTTCTAATCATCTTTGCCTGTCCAATTTTATGCTCAGGCAAACACAGATTCCTGCTGGATGAGAGGAGGTCAAGAATAGGCCAGAGCCTCTGCTCTCTGGAGACTCACAGAAGGTTAACTCTCAGACACGGTGCGAGGGGTGGGAGAGGGAGAGGCCAGAAAAAGGTTTGTAGAGGAGGTTATTGTCACTGAGACTGAGTATTGAAGCATCGGTAGGAGCCGCCCAGGCAGCGTCTTCGCTGGGCATCAGGCGAAGTAACAGAAAGGAAGAACGGAGCGAGGGCATAGAGACGGGCCAGTGCGTGGGGTTGGCACACTTGGGGAATGAGCTTCTGGACGCACCCTCGGCACAGAGCAGCGTCTCAGTGGCGCTGCCGGAAGATCTCATGGACCACGTGGCTTAAACAGTGGAGATTTGTTTCTCCCAGTCGTGGAGACTGGAAGTCCGAGATGAGGGTGCCGGCACAGTTGGGTTCTGGTGAGGACACTCTTCCTGGTTTATAGTCAGCCACCGTCTTGCTGTGTCCTCACACGGCAGAGAGAATGAGAGAGGAATCATCTCTGCTGTCTCTTCTTACGAGGGCGTGAACCCCGTCATGAGGGCTCCTCCTGGAAGTCCCACCTTCAAATGCCAGCACACTGGGGATTAGGGGTTCAACGTATGAACTTGGGGGTACAGAAACATTCGATCCGTAGCAGCAGGTAGACGGATTTGGCTGGAGGTAGATTTTAAATAATGAGCTGACCTTAGCACAATTTTTAAAAATATGTTATTAGATAACTTCATATAATAGCAACTAAGTTCTGTGTGACCCTTGCAGCTCGACAGAGCACTTACACACAGTTACCTTATTTTGATCGTGTTGACAAAAGAATGAAGTAAGTAAGGGAGATTTACCTATATTTCACACCTGAGAAAGAGGCTGGAAGGAATTAGAGGACTTCCCCAAAGTCACATAGCTACTACTTGTTAGCCAGGACTCAGACCCGGATTTTCAGACTCTCAAATATTTCATCCGCTTATATTCTTTTACAGTCTTTCAGGGGTGCCTGGGTGGCTCAGTCGGTTAAGCTTCTGACTTTGGCTCAGGTCATGATCTCGCAGCTTGTGACACAAGCTGTGAGCCCCGCATCGGGCTGTGTGCTGACGGCTCAGAGCCTGGAGCCTGCTTTGGATTCTGGGTCCCCCACTCTGTCTCTGCCCCTCCCCGCTGCCTCTCTTTCTCTCAAAAATAAACATTTAAAAAATGACATTCTTTCAACAAAATTCTGTTTCACTTCTGTGTGGTAGGCTCTGAACCAGGTGCTGAATATACAAGAATGAATGACACCTTCCTGTCTTCCAGGAGTTTCGTCTAACAGGGAAGCCAGACACGTACAGAGGGCCTGTGAGCGTGTGGAAGGGAAGGGCAGATGTGAGGGTCAAGGTGACAGTTCGTTAGCGAAGGTGGTATTTCATTCAAGTCTCATAGGGAGAATAGCAATCCTCCAGGAAGGCAGAGTGGGAAGGCACATCCTGGGTGTCTGGACTCTAACCTTTTCTGTACTATAGACTCTTGGCGTGCTAGAGAGGAGCTTTTCTCAAAACAATGTTTTTAAATACATAAATTAGGATACATAGAATTCTAAATGAAACCAATAATATTGAAATATAGTTTTGTTATCAAAAATTAGAAAAAGCAAGTTTGTGATATACTAGTATGTGTTTTGTTATTACTTAATACACGAAATAATAAGATCATAATCATAATCTCAGACTGTGTATGAATGATACTTTGTGCTGTCTGCAACAGTGCTAATATGAAACAAAAAGTCTAATTTCTTCTGTGAAAAAGTCACAGGTGATGCTAATACCACCCTGGTTTGCTCCCTGCCATCATAACTGACGGAAATGCTAAGTTTCAGATAGAAGCTAATGAAAATAAAAATGTGGTTTTGTTCCCATCCGGTGCACGGGCTCCCTGAGTTAACCGTGTTCCAAGTGGCGGGCGGTGCATGGACAAGGTGACGAGAAGTGAGAGAAGCCTGTGGCAAGCTAAGGAGACTGTGTAATTTAGCTAAAGTGAAGGGGGGTGTGGTGCCGGTGAGGGGGAAGGCAGGTGATCCGAACGATGTCGCTGAGGGTCCTTGCGCACCAGGGTTAGAAGTGGTGACGTTTTGCCTAGGCAGCGGGAGGCCGTTAAAAAAGCTGGAGCACGGGAAGATCGGAATGTAATTTTGGAAACCCAACTGTGGCGGCTTCGTGGAGGATGGGGATGAGGTTGGGAAGGGGATGAGATGAGCGATGAGAGCACATAGAGGCTGTGTACGAACCGCGTGTGTGGTACGAGCCAAAGCTGGAGCAAGGACGGCAGAGAGGAAGAGTTAAGACACACTCGAGAATTAAAATGGAACGGATTTGTGAACATTTGGGCTGAGTGGGACAATTGAGAGAGAAGAAAAAATTAAGAATGACTCCCAAGTTCCTGGATTGGATGACTCAGGGTATAACAAAGCTGTTAGCTGTCGTAGGAATGTATGCAAAGGAGCAGACCTGGGGAGGTGAAGAGGAGGAAGACAGTGAATCAAATTTTGGACATTTCGTTTCCTTGTGTGAAATAATAAGAAATAGGTATATTTGGCTCTGCCCCCAGTGCCTGCACAGAGCTCCTAAAACCCTGGTGAATTCCTAAGCAATAACAGCACAGGGGTGTCTCTTGTTCTCTTGAGGTGACGCCACGTGGGCTTCCGGATGCCTCCTGGACGGGAGCTGGTCACCAAAGAGACAAGCCACAATTGGAAGCTTGAATTTTCACCACCACCCGACCCTCCACCTCCCATTCTCCGGGGAGGAGAGGGGTGTTGAAAATAGAGTTAATAATTGACCATTCTTCTCTGAGAAAGCCCTCCATGAAAATGCCAGCAGTATGGGATTTGGGAGTTTCCAGATTAGTGAACCAGAATGCTTCCATATGCCACTGGCCGGGCCCCATGAGGACAGAAGCTCCTTTGTTGGAAACCTTGCCCTGTTTATCTCCATCAGGTTTTTGCTTTGTATCCTTTGTAATAAACCAGTAGTCTAGTGAGTAAACTGGTTTCCTATGAGCCTCTCCAGGAATTTTTTTTTTTATTGAGCTATAATTGGCATACAACATTTATCTTAGTTTCAGGTATACATCGCAGTGGCTTCACATTTTATCACCACAATGTCTAGTTAACATCCATCGCCATACGTAGTTACAGAATGTTTTCTTGTGACGAGGACTTTTAAGATCTATTCGCTTAGCAAGTTTCATTATAGTATTATTAACTATAGTCGCCATGCTGTGCTTTACACCCCCAGGAACAACCTATTTCATAACTGGGAGTTTGTACCTTTTGACCCACTTTATTCCATTTCGCCCACCGTACACCCCCACCGCCTCTGGCAACTACCAGTCTGTTCTCTGTATCTGAGAACTTAGTTTTGGATTGTTTTTTGGTTTTGTTTTTAGATTCTACACGTAAGTGAGATCAGATGGTATTTGTCTTTCTCTGTCTGGCTTCTTTCATTTAGCATAATGCCCTCAAAGTCCATCCATGTTGTTGCAAATGGCAAGATTTCATTCTTTTTTTTTTATGGCCAAATAATACTTCATTTTGTGTGTGTGTGTGTGTGTGTGTGTGTGTATGTATATGTGTGTGTGTGTGTATACATATATACATGTATGTATATATATACATATATATACATATATACATATATATACATATACACATATACATATATACATATATATACATATACACATATACATATATACATACATATATACATATATATACATATATGTATATATACACATACACACACACACACACACACACACATATACATACACATACAGCAATAGTCATTCATTGGTGGACACTTAGGTTGTTTCCGTATCTTGGCTATTGTAAATAATGCCACAGGGAACGTTGAGGCGCCAACCCCTCAAGTTGGTGGGGTTTTTTTTCCAGTAAATACTCAGAATTGTTAGATCATACATTAGTTCCATTTTTTAAGTTTTTGAGAAACCTCCATAGTGTTTACCGTGGTGGCTACATCGGTTCACATTCCCACCCAGTACACAAGGGTTCCCTTTGCTCCGTATCCTCACCAACACTTTGTCTTTTGATTATACCTATTCTAACAGGTGTGAGATGATATCTCATTGTGGTTTTGATTTGCATTTCTCTCGTGATTAATGATGTGAAACACCTTTTTTCTTTTTAAAAAATTCTTTTGAGAGAGGGAGAGAACATGAATGGTGGCGGGGGTGGGTGGTGCAGAGGGAGGAGAGAGGATTGTAAGCAGGCTTTACACCCAGCATGGAGCCCAACACCAGGCTCAGTCTCACAACCATGAGATCATGACTTGAGCTGAAGTCAAGAGACAGATGCTCAACTGACTGAGCCACCCAGGCTCCCCTTTTCAGATTTTCATTTGGATTTTAGTTAGTTAACTAACATACAGTGCAATATTGGTTTCAGGAGTACAATTTAGTGATTCGTCACTTAGATACAACACCCAGTGCTCATCACAGGTGCCCTCCTTAGTACGCATCACTCATCTAGCCCATTCCCCACCCACCTCCCTCCATCAACCCTCAGTTTGTTCTCTATCTTTAAGATTCTCTTATGGTTTGTTTCCTCTCTCTTTTTTTCGTCCTCCCATATGTTCATGTGTTTTGTTTCTTAAATTCCACATATGAGTGAAGTCACATGGTATTTGTCTTTCTCTGACTGACTTCACTCTAGCTCCATCCACATCGTTGCAAATGGCAAGATTTCATTCTTTTTGACGGCTGACTAATATTCTGTTGTGTATGTATACCACATCTTTTTTATCCATTCTTCAGTTGATGGGCACTCGGGCTCTTTCCATAGTTTGGCTATTGTTGATAGCACGGCTGTAAACAATGGGGTGGTGCATGTGCCCCTTCAAATCTGTATTTTTGAATCCTTTGGGTAAATACCTGGTAGTGCAGTTGCAGGATCGTAGGGTAGTTCTACTTTAACTTTTTGAGGAACCTCCGTACTGTTTTCCAGAGGGGCTGCACCAGTGTGCATTCCCACTAGCAGTGCAAAAGTGTTCCCCTTTCTCCACATCCTCACCAACATGTTGTTTCCTGAGTTGTTCTTTTTAGCCATTCTGACAGGTGTGAGGTGGTATCTCATTGTGGTTTTGATTTGTATTTTCCTTGATGATAAGTGATGTTGAGCATCTTTTCATGTGTCTGTTAGCCATCTGGATGTCTTCGTTGGAAAAATGTCTATTCCTGTCTTTTGCCCATTTCTTCACTGGATTGTTTTTTGGGTGTTGAGTTTGTTAAGTTCTTTATCAATTTGGGGTATTAACCCTTTATCAGAGATGTCATTAGCAAATGTCTTCTCCCATTTTGCATTTTAGTTTTGTTGATTGGTGAAATACCTTTTGTGTACCTATTGGCCACTTGTATGTCTTCTTTGGAAAGCTGTTGATTCAGATCTTCTCACTTTTTAAAATCGGGGTTTTTTTTTGCTATTGAATTGTAGGAGTTCTTTATTTATTTTGGATATCAGCCCCTTTTCATTTTGTTGATGGTTTCTTTTGCTGTGCAGAAGCTTTTAGTTTGATGTAGTCCCATTTGTTCATTTTCGCTTTTGTTGCTTTTGCTTTTGGTGTCAGATCCAAAAAAAATCATCACCCAGACCGATGTCAGGGAGCTTACTGCCTATATGTTCTTCTCCTCCTGTTCTTCTAGGCATTTTATGGTTTCAGGTCTTAGGTTCAAGTCTTTAATCCATTTTGAGTTAATTTTGTGTATGGTAAAAGGAAGTGGTCCAGTTTCATTCTTCTGCATGTGGCTGTCTAGTTCTCCCAACAGCATTTATGGAAGAGACTGTCCTTTCCACAGTGTATATTCTTCTGCCCTAGCAAATTAGTCAGACCCCAGGAAGGGCTTATAGAAACCTCTTGAGTTTTAAGCCAGTCCATGAGAAGCCCAGGTGACCACCTAGACTTACAACTGGCATGTGAATTGGAGCACAGTCTTGTGGGACTAAGACTTTTTTTCCCCTTAAGTTTTTAATCTTTCTAATTTTATTTTATTTATTTTACTTTTTTGAGATTCTATTTTTAAGTAATCTCTATACCCAATATGGGGCTTGAATTTACAACCCCAAGATCAAGATGTCACATGCTGTACAAACTGAGCCAGCCAGGCTCCCTTAATCTTTCTTATTTATTTTTTTATTTCTAATTTTATTTTTTAAATTTACATCCAAATTAGTTGGCATATAGTGCAACAATGATTTCAGGAGTAGATTCCTTAATCCCCTTACCCATTTAGCCCATCCCCTCTCCCACAACCCTTCCAGTAACCCTCTGTTCTCCATATTTAAGAGTCTCTTATGTTTTGTCCCCCTCCCTGTTTTTATATTATTTTTGCTTCCCTTCCCTTGTGTTCATCTGTCTGTGTCTTAAAGTCCTCATATGAGTGAAGTCATATGATATTTGTCTTTCTCTGACTAATTTCACTTAGCATGATACTCTCTAGTTCCATCCGCGTAGTTGCAAATGGCAAGATTTCATTCTTTTTTTTTTTTTAAGATTTCATTCTTTTTGATTGCCGAGTAATACTCCATTGTGTGTATATACACACCACATCTTCTTTATCCATTCATCCATCGATGGACATTTGGGCTCTTTCCATACTTTGGCTATTGTTGATAGTGCTGCTATAAACATGGGGGTGCATGTGTCCCTTTGAAACAGCACAGTTGTATCCCTTGGATAAATGCCTAGAAATGCAATTGCTGGGTCGTAGGGTAGTTTTATTTTTAGTTTTTTGAGGAACTTCCATACCGTTTTCCAGAGTGGCTGCACAAGTCTGCGTTCTTGTGGGACTGAGACTTTAACTTTTGGAGTCTGGTGCTGTCTCTGGGTAGATAGTGTCAGAACTGAGTTGAATTGTAGAATACCCAGCCGCTGTCCCAAGAATTACAGTTCTACACAGTGGAATTTGGTACAAAATCTTACCTTGACAGGAACATCCAGGGGTAAATGTTGACCGGTCATTTAGGTGCTGAAGTCTACAGCCTAGGAGAGAAGTGTGGACCGGAAGTATGGATTTGATTATTACAGGTTCATTCAAGGAGAACATGGAGACCAAGGTGATCAGAAAACCAGTTGTAAAAGCTCGATGCATCCAGGAAATAGTAAAAGATTCAGAGCCTAGGTTCATGGCAGTGAACAGGGATATTGAAGTCTGGAAAGGTAGATTGGAGGGCAGATTATTAATAACAAGTAGATGACATTGATTGGTCTCTGACACTGTGTCAGGCTCCGTGGTGAGCATGACTGTGGGTTATCCCATTTACTTTTCACAACCCAGTGGAAGAGGGCTGCTCTCTCCATTTTACAGAGGAAGCTCAGAGAGGTGAGATTACATGCCCATAGTCTCACGTCTAATGACGTCTAAGTCTCACGTCTAATTGCGGTCCATATTTTAACCCCAGAAACCTGACCCTACTTCGCATTCAGCCAGTACACCATACTCCATTCAGTTACAAAGGGTCTTAGCAAACCCAGGAGTTTGGGTTTTGTCAGAGAGGCAAGCAGGCTTTGCTGCAGTGTTCTGCTTGTTTTTAAAAAAATTTTCAAATCAGTAAGACATTCACACAACTCACAATTTTTAAAAAATATTAGAAAGATTATAAGAAAAGTTTCCCCCTCATCTCTCCATTCTTTCTCCTTCCTCCCAGTGGTCATCTCTGTTAGTAATTTCTTTATGTCCTTTTTTGTATCAATACGAATGTATATTTTTATTTAACTCTGCCACTTTATAATACATATGTCATACTGTACGTACTTTTGCATCCTCTTCTTTTACCTCATATGTCTTAGAAATCTATTATCATATAAAGAGCTTCTTCATTCTTTTGTTGCTTTACCAGCTGTACAGTGCTCTGTTGTATGGATCTGCCATGACTCATTTAAGCAGACCTTTATTGGACATACAAGTTCCAGTATTTTTTTACAACCAGTGTTGCCCAGAATTAACATGTACACATGTATAACTTCATACATGATCAAATATATCCAGAAGCGAAAGCGCCGGGTCAAAGGGCACATGTACTTTTACATAGATGTTGACCAGTTTACGTTCCCAGTAGTGATGCGTGAGAACCCCTCTTTTCCATTAGCATCAGCAACAGCATGTTACCGAGCTTTGGCTTGTGTGTCATCTTTTCATTTGCTTAAGAGCCGTTTGTATTTTCTTTTAGCTGTCTTTGTGTATCCTTTGCTCATTTTCAGCTCTGCCACTGCTCTTACCAAATTATCGGAGCTCATACATAGGGAAGACAGCCCTTTGTGATACGAGATATAAATATTTTTCCCAGTTCTTTTTTTTGACTTTGCTTATGGTATCATTTTGCGTTATAGAAATTTTTTGTTTGTTTTTAATGTGATCGATCCATCTTTTCTTACAGATTTTCTGATTTTGAATCATAGTTAGCCTTGCTTGCTCGAAGATTATGGAAGAATTCCGCCTTTTTAATTTTAAGTACTTGTATAGTTTTATTTTTCACATTTAACTTTTTGACATAGTTAGAATTTACCCTGGTGTGTGGATGAAGTATGGCCCCAGCTGTTTGTGTCATTTTTCTGGGTGGCTGTCACTTGTCCCATTAGTTATCCCAGCTTACTACAGCAGTGGTCTTTTTCCCCCTGAAATAAATTTTCGTTTGTATGTGTTTCAGTTTCTGGACTTCCTGTTCTGTTCCTGTCTGTTCATGAGTTGATCTATGGTTTAATTATTGAGGTGTCATGGTATGTTTTGAGAGGGTTAGTCCCGCTCTTTGAGATTTATTTTAAGAGTTTGCTAATAGTTTTTTTCTTTTTCCTTATTACCTTAAAAATCGTCTTATCCAGTTACCCTCTAAAAGATCTGTTGGTATTTCCTTATTTTGTTTTGTTTTGTTTTGTTTGGAGAGAGAAGAGCACACAAGAGAGCATGAGCGTGCAAGTGGGGGAGGGGCAGGGAGAAGGAGGGAGAGAACCCCAAGCAGGCTCCGGGCTGCCAGCACAGAGCCCGACATGGGACTTGATCTCATGAACCGTGAGATCATGGCCTGAGCCAAAATCAAGAGTTGGACACTTAACCAACCTAGGTGCCCTGATCTGCTCGTATTTCTGATGGGATCAAGTTAAATTTATAAGTTTATATTTTTATAATTATAAACATTATATATGTGGTATATTGTTCAATTAATTCAACTATTCTTTACCTAGAGATGTTTTTAAGGTACAAGAGTGATATAATCAGCTTTGTGGGTGGGCGTGGAGTGGTTTTATTTCTATGGGGTGTGTGCTGTGCTGGGGGCTGGAATTACCAGAACGTTTGATTGCTTTCCATCTCTTTAGGGACACGTGTGCATGAGAACATGAACAGTTATTGAAGGAGTATGTGAAGGGGCTACATGGAGGAAATTAGCTCATTTGATGGCTATATTTAATAGTGATGGAGGGCCAAGAAAACATCACTTACCTTTTAGATTTGGTGTTTTAAACTTTTTAAAAATATTTTCTTTAATGTTTACTTATTTTTGAAAGAGAGAGGGAGAGAGAGAGCGCGTGCCAGCAGGGGAGCGGCAGAGAGAGAGGGAGACAGAGAATCCCAAGCAGGCTCCAGGCCCTGAGCTGTCAGCGCAGAGCCCGACGTGGGGCTCGAACTCACGGACCGCGAGATCATGACCTGAGCCGAAGTCGGACGCTCAACTGACTGAGCCACCCAAGTGTCCCTAAACTTTTTATTTATTTACTTTTTAATAATTTTGTTTTAAGTTTATTTATTTTGAGAGAGAGAAGGAGAGCAAGTGGGGCAGGGTCAGAGAGAGGGAGAGAGAGACAATCCCCAGCAGGCTCTGCACGCTCAGCACAGAGCCTGATGTGGGGCTCGAACTCACAAAGCATGAGATCATGACCTGAGCTGAAGTCAAGAGTCAGACGCCTAGCCAACTGAGCCACCCCGGTGCCCCTAAACTTCTTATTTTGAAATAATTTTAGATTTATACAAAGGTTGCAGAGATGGTCCAGAGTCCCCCAGATTCCTTAAACACTTTTCAACCATTGGAGAATAGGGTGCAGACATGAATACGCTAGTGAATGAGGACTTCAGTATTTCCCAAGCACCAGAACACCCTCCTACACAGCTGCATTCAGTCGGCAACATCAGATTATTTGCCGTTGATGCGGCATCAGCGTCTAACACACAGACGTTGTTCACATTTCGCCACTTTCCCTGTAATGTCCAGAACTCCGTCTAGGATCGTGTGTTGTGTTAGTTGTCATTTTAGCTTCACTCTCCTTGTTTTTTCATGACTTTGAACATTTGGTAACAGTGCAGGCCAGTTACTTTATAGAATCTCTCTCTTTTTTTAATGTTTGTTTATTTATTTTGAGAGGGAGCACCCACGCACACGAGCTGGAGAGGGACAGAGAAAGAGAGAGAATCCTAAGCAGGCTCCGCATCTCCAGCGCAGAGCCCAATGCGGGGTTTGAACTCACGAACCCTGAGATCATGACCTGAGCTAAGATCAAGAGCCAGACATTTAACTGACTGAGCCACCTAGGTGTTCCTATAGAGTATCTCTTAATTTGAGTTTGTCTGGTATTTCCTCATGATTTAAAAGTTTGGGTGGGAATACCAGAGAAGTGCTATTGTGCTCTTCTCGGTACATCGTATCAGGAGGCACATGATGTAGATTTGTTGCTGTGCCCCATTACAGGTGAGGTTAACTTTTTTAATGTTTATTTTTGAGAGAGCAGAGAGAGAGAACATGTGTGAACGGGGCAGAGAGAGGGGGATAGAGGATCCCAAGCGGGCTCTGCGCTGACAGCAGAGAGCCGGAGGTAGGGTTTGAACTCACGAACCGTGAGATCATGACCTAAGCCAAAGTTGGACACTTAACCGACTGAACCACCCAGGCGCCCCGGTGATGTTAACTTTTATCACTTCATGGTAGGCATCTGTAAGCTTCCTCCAGTGTAAAGTTAGTATTTTATACTTATTAGCAATTATTGAATACTTTATTGTGAGGTGCTCTAGAACTGTAAATATTCTATCCTCATCGAACTTTTACCCACCAGTTTTGTTTGACATTCATTGATAGTTCTTGCCTGAATCAGTTACTACTGTGATAGTTGTCAAATAGTTATTTGCTAATTTTATCATTCTTTCTAGACTTAATAGTCTCCATTCTGTTAAAGGGCAGAATTCTCCCCCAGTGACCAACATTGATTTAGTTATTTGTTGATATTACTATGAACTCTCAGACTCTTAATTTACTCAGAGTTATAATTTGTTGTTACTTCTTTGATGCTCCAACTGTCCCAGATTTGACCAGTGGGTTTTGGAATGTCCCCATCATTCTCTGAGTGCTTCCTTACACCTGGCATAGCAACATGACCCAGATCCGTCTCGTACTTTCCCTGCCCCCACCCTAGAGTCACCTGTTTCTCCAAGGAGCCCTCGGTCCTTTTAAGATAGTAGTAAAATGGTATTTAGAAACTAGTATGGGAGTGCTAAGTGTGCTCATTACTGCTTGCTTATCGTTTCCAGGTTTTTTCTCTTGAGGGGCAGAGGTCGGAAAGCTGTGTACACACACACGTCTGTGTAAATATGCATGTATACATTCACAAACATCTGTGTGTTTTTCTATACCTGTGTGTTAAAGCTCTCAAACCAGGAGTTCCAATTCTGATTCAACACCACAAGATTTATTCTGGTTTTCTCCCTTTCTGTGTGTTAATCTCCCTTCTCCATCTGAGAACCCTGGTTCCCATTATCCTCAGTGTATTTATTTGTGCTACACCCCACTCCCACCCCCATGTACCCAGACTCCCAGCCCATAGCCTGACCCCGTGCAGGCCCACTCCCCCTCCCCTGGGCGCTCCGGCCAGTGTCAGCCCTGACCGAAGAGAAGAGGGCGTGACTTTTCTTTACTTAAAGTGAGTTCGGAAAGATACTTGTGACACCACTTGACTCCTGGGAGAGGGACTGGCTAGCAGGGACACAGAGGGCAAGGAACTGTTTCAAAGACGTCCTTTTGTGCCTTCCGACATTGTTTTCTCACCGTGTGCCTTTATTACCTGTATAGAAAATAAATGGATGTTTAAATATCATTCAGGATCATTGTTCTCACAGTATTTGTTCGCTTAGCTGCTCCCTTTGACATCGTCGGGGAGAACTTGGAGTCTTCCTTTCTTCCTTAAGTGTATTTGCCTCCTTTCTCCGCTTTAGGAAATAACACTTGTTTCTACGGGAAGTGTTACTACTGCCGAGAAACAGAGCCAGCTTGTGCCGATGGAGACACAATGGAGGGGTCTGTCACGCTGTGGCTTCCGGATGTGTGGCCTCTGCAGAAACACCGACACCCGTGGGGCAGGACTTACCGAGAGGGCAAACTGGCCAGGTGCGTGCTCCTGTGGCCGGGCCGCCACCTCGTTCTGGCCTGTGCCCGGCCAGCCGCCGCGCCGTGTAGGAGCCGGGGCTTCCATCCAGGACCACACAGGGCTGGGAGGTGAGGGTTGGGGGCAGCCCGCCAGGCGGGGACGTCTCTTCTCTGTGTTTGAAACGGCGCCAGGTAGAGCACGGGCGCCCGGTAAATACCCCCGGCGGTGCCCCTCGCCTCCAGGTGGGAGTACGACGAGAGCTACTGCGACGCCGTGAAGAAAACGTCCCCTTACGACTCCGGCCCGCGCCTCCTGGACATCATCGACACCGCAGTCTTCGATTACCTGATCGGCAACGCTGACCGCCATCACTATGAGAGTTTTCAAGACGACGAAGGCGCTAGCATGCTCATCCTTCTCGATAATGCCAAAAGGTAGGGCCACGCGGCTATCCTCGTCAGTTCGGGGAGTCTGCGCGTACAAGGGCGCGTTCGCGGGTGCCCTGGAAAACGTCCGGAACGCGGTCGCCAGAAGGCGTCCTTCCCGTTTTTGGTCAGGGTCTTCGCCCTTGGCGCCCATCCTTCCATCTGTACACCCTCCACCCTCAGGGGTCTGAGGGCTTTAAAAAGTGGAGAAGTGGGGTTTTTCCGTAGGAGGCAAAGACTATGATTCTCAACACAGACTGCGGGACAACAGGGGGGGTTTTCCAGAACCACTTCTCATTCATTCTGAATTACTGCTAAGATCATTTTTACATCTGCTTGGAATCACTGTTAGCCTTCTGAGCAGCTTCTCCTGTCTGAATCTGGCCATCTGCTTTCTTGTAGGAATAGATGAGCCAGCTCTGCTCTGATTGGTGATTTGAAGTAGAGCAAGTGGGAATCATGTGACCAGCGTTTATTTCTCTTCCCACCCTTAAAGCCTTTCTAGGTTTCGGGGTCTACAGGCCCTCCCTTTGGTCCCCGGGCTCCACCCTGTGTTATGTGGTTATGCCTCAGCACCTTGCCGTAGCTGGCTTCTAGAAGAGAGGAGCCTTGTAAATGAGCGCGTTTGTTGTTGGAACTGCGGTACAGGCTGTTAGGGATCCCATGTCTAATTGGTCATGCCCTGTTTATTTTTAATTTAAGTGATTTGAGCCGTGGGAGCATGAAATTATCTAGGATCACATTTGGGTATTCTTAGAGAATTTGCTCTTGCCCTGATGCTAAGCGGGGAACTGGTGCCACTAACTAATTCACTAAGTTTTAATTTAATTTTCAGCTTTGGGAACCCGTCTCTGGATGAGAGAAGCATTCTTGCCCCCCTCTATCAGTGTTGCATGTAAGTTACACACATCAAATACATCGGCCAGTGTTGTCTTCCTCTCCAGGCTCAGGGAACAGTACAGTAATTTCCTTGGCCTTAAGACTTCCTAATACCTGACCAAGTGCTTTTTATGCTTTTCCAACCCAGACCCCCTGGAATTCAAAAGTCATTGCAAATTTTTGTATGAATAGAAATTTTCAGTCTGTTCAACAATATATATTCACATTTGTTTTACTATCAGAAAATAGTCCTCTGTCCAGCAAAAATCTAGTACAGTCTGCATCCCTGGCTGCTGTATTGTTTACCTTGGGGTTTGAGGTCCTCTCACTTCCTCACTACAGACCACCTGAAGTTTGCATATCTCGATTTGTTTTTTTTTTTAATGTTTATTTTTGAGACAGAGAGAGACAGAGCATGAATGGGGGAGGGTCAGAGAGAGAGGGAGACACAGAATCTGAAGCAGGCTCCAGGCTCCGAGCTGTCAGCACAGAGCCCGACGCGGGGCTCGAACTCACGGACCGCGAGATCATGACCTGAGCCGAAGTCGGACGCTTAACCGGCTGAGCCACCCAGGCGCCCCTGCAAATCTCGATTTGAAGTTGTGTAAACCAGAAGTAACTTTTTCATAGTCACTTAGTAATTTATTTTTTTTTTAAGTCTGTATTAGAAAACAAAGAAATTAAAAGGTAAATCAAAATGAGAGAAAGAACCGGGCTCTCAGAGCTCCATTTCAGATTATTATTGCTGGTATTATTTTATTATTTTATTTTATTTTATTTTATTTTATTTTATTTTATTTTATTAAGTTTATTTATTTTGAGAGAGAGCACACAATCAGGGGAGGCGCAGAGACAGGGGGAGAGAGAGAGAATCCCAAGCAGGCTCCATGCTGTCCGCACAGAGCCTGATGCAGGGCTCAATCCTACCAACCATGAGATCACGACCTGAGCCAAAATCAAGAATCCAGCGCTTAACTGACTGAGCCACCCAGGTGTCTCTACATAATTTTTTTTTTTTTTTAATTTTTATCTATTCACCTTGAGAGGGGCAGGGGCAGAGACAGCACGAGTCGGGGAGGAGCAGAGAGAGGGAGACAAAATCCCAAGCAGGCTCCGCGCTGCCAGTGCAGAATTCGGCGCGGGGCTCGATCTCACGAAACCTCGAGATCATGACCTGAGCTGAAACCGAGAGTCGGACTCTCAACCGACGGAGCCCCCCAGGCGCCCCAGTTATTTCTTGACTTTTGCCTACCAAGCCAGCTTTAAACTCCTTTTGATAGTAAGCGGTTTTATGTAATCTGCCTTAAAACTTTCTTGCAGCATTCGGGTTTCTACCTGGAACAGACTGAACTACCTAAAGAATGGTGTGCTGAAGTCTGCCTTAAAATCCGCCATGGCCCATGACCCCATCTCCCCCGTGCTGTCTGAGCCTCACCTGGACGCCGTGGACCAGCGGCTCCTGAGCGTCCTGGCCACCGTGAAGCAGTGCACTGACCAGTTTGGGGCGGACGCTGTGCTGGTGGAAGACAGGATGCCTCTTTCCCACTTGTAATTCGCCACACAAAATAAGTGAAACTACTTTTTACAAAGCTAGAGAAACAGCACAATCACTTCCAAATGGTATGAGATGGATTGGAAACGGCCAGCGGCAAGCTCTGGGTGACAGGGGACAGGGTGGCCTTGGATTCCTTTGGTGATTTCTGTAGGAGAAACTAAAGCAGAGACGACAGGTTGCAGACCCCAGGAGCCTTCCTGCCAGACCACCCGACCCCCTCGGCATCTGCGCACCCCCGAGGTGGGCCTCCTGCTTGGTCCGTCCTAACTCACGTGCCAAAGGGTGGATCGAGGTGTGGCGCCTGGATGGGTTGATGCTGGGGTGGGTTCTGGAGCCTGTAGTTTGAGTTCATCTTCTAACCCTTTCTCCACACCTGTGGATTTTCTGAGAACACCTTGTAATCTCTTGAGTCCTTTTGTAACCAGGACTAGTCCAGTTGGGAGTTTTCCTGCCTCCTGAGGAGTAGCAGCCAGTAAGACCTGGCGTTCTGTTGAGCCCAAATAGCATGCTCTCCTGGGAGGGGTATGTTTTTAGGATAGAATTAGTGGGAAAGACAAAGGCAGGAAAGACGCTCGGGCTCCTTCCTAAGTGATTGGGTGGTAGTGTTCTTCGGGATAGTTTAGAGGAGGGAAGAAGGGGCAGAATCAGAATCGGAGAAGCCCCCCTGGCAGGTGCGTAAACGCAGACGTGACTCGAACCTCAGCGAGACCCGCATTCCCACAGTGGTGTCCCAGTTAACCCGGAAGTTGTCCAGGCGTGATTCTCTCACGGAGACTTTCTTTTTCCCTTTTGCCCCAAGCAGGCACATCTTTTCTAAATTAACAAAGCGAATTGAGGTGATACCTTGAATAAGAGTGAAGTTGCCTGTGATCTCTGCCATCCTGATTTCTTTTCGGAAATGAATTTCCACCTCAGCCTTTAAGGCATTTGGTCACCGAAGCCTCTGTTCCCGAGAGAATGGCAATGCTGTTTGTGCCTTTCTCATGAGAACGACCAGCTTGCTCCCGGAGCGGACGGTGCTCGTCCTGCTGGCGGCTGGACCTGTCCTGTGACTTGGGCCTTGCAGAAGATTGGGAACAAAAATTTTAAGCATTCTGAGCCTTAAAATTAAGGAGGTCACCAGGGAGGGCCTTAAGATTTTGATTTATATCAAGCCTTAACGTCCTCATTTCATTTCATCGGGCGTTCTAAACCGGTGGTGTAGGATCGTTTTCCCGTGTCCTCTCATTGCCCAAGACCCAGGCTCAGTGCGGTCTGTGTTCCTGCAGAGCGACTTGGACCCGTAAGCAGTTGCGGTAAAGCACAGGGCCCGAGGGGGACAGGCTCGGTGCGCCCGCCCACCGGGGGACCCATCTCTCCTGCCTCTTGTCCGGGTGCCGGTCCAGCTTCTCACTTCTGTCAAGCAGGGACTGGTACTTAAAGCGTGTGGGCGAGCCGATTTAATGCCAGCCATCGGAGACCGGTGTCAGGCAGCCACCCTTTCGAAAACAGCCTAGAATGTATGCCCTGATTTTCTCGCATTGAAAGGCCGCTAAGTAACCTGTCACCACTTAACAACAGCATGAGGTCAGGATGCTTTTGTGCTTTGTATGTACGTTTCGAGACAGACACAAGAGTGGGTTGGGCTCCTTAAAAAAGGAATTTAAGAAGACAGGTATTAGCACAAAACACTGAAGTCGGGTCAACAAAAGGAGGCCTTAGATTCCGATTTTTAAGGCCATTTACAGTGTGTATCAAGTGAAATTCACAGTTGAGCCTGAGAACACCTTGGGTAGTGCTGACCCAGAGTATCAGGGAGCTGGCCGGAGACAGATGGCGGGAGGAGGCCGGCGCCGCCCGCGTGGGTGAATGTTAGTCGAACTAAATGACGGATCGGTGCTCCTGCAGACACGTGGCACCGGGAGTGTGTCCCAGTGGGATGGGCGAGAATTGATCTCGAACTGGGAACTTCATTCATAATGTTGAGGGTAGAAGATACTGCTAAGGAAAAAAGCAGGAGGGAGAGCTGCTTTGAAAATGTCACATCCTTTTTTTTCAAAACATTGCAGAAATGTTTAATTTCATTCTCTTTTCTACTGTTTTAAACTTCATGATCTTAAGAGGTGTTCAGATCTATCGTGGTTGAAGTCATATGCTAATAGGGTGGTCTTGACAAGACTCTTAGAACAGATTTATGTTCTAATCAGCATTGGATTAAGCTAGGAAAGCATGTTTAGGCACATCTTGGAAAAAACCAAGCATAGGCTTATAGCCCTAAAATTCAGAAAAACTAAATTCTCTTTGAAAATGGAGGTAGATATCTTTTCAAGTTCTGTGACCCTGTCCTCTTTGTGGTTTATTTAGCGCTATCATACTCAGACAAGTTGCTGGAAGTGTTCTCGGACAGCCCGAGGTTGAGCGTGCCTGGGGGAACGTGTAAAGGTAGACATGGGTACGTTTTAATATTGTCAGACGAGGAGAATCAGGATTGCCTGCCATTTCCTTACCTCCTCCCACTTCCTAAATATGTTTCTTCCAGAGTTTGGGGAAATATGGGTATGGAAGTTACATTCTAAATTATTCTTTAATATGAGGTTATGTTGTGGGTTCGGATGTAAATAATTGTGCAAAACAAATTAATAGGATCTGATTTGCTCAGAGTTTTGTTCAATAATATATTAATAAGGCATTTCTCCCTGTTGCACTGAGGACTGATGTGTCAAATGAAATTTAAGGAGGAAATGGAAGAATTCAGGTACATCCATTGCATATTATTTTAGAAAAGATGAATCCTGTGTACGTGGCAATTTTCCAGTGTCACCTGAACAACGAATTCTCCCAAGGAAATTCATCTTTTCTTTTTCTTAAAAGAAAGGAAAAAAAAAAAAAAGACTTCCGGCTTTCCCTTCCCATCCACCATATCCTTCAGCTTCCGTTCTCAATGGTCCCTGTATTCTTGTTGACCAGTGACAGGAAAACAGCATCTGTCAGGGAGCTGTCTGGTAAGAGTTACCTTATGAGCTGGAGCTTCAGGAAACATGAGTAAAGGCGTACGTATGTATATAATCGTAGATGTATTGTAGCAAGAAAAAAATGTATTTATTTTGACACAGGGAAGCACTGACTTATGTTGCTGAAGAACTTGAAGCTAGTGAAAGGTTCTCTTCTCAGTCTCTGAGAGTGGACCCCAAGTGACAAAGACCATTCACTGAGCAGGCGCCCGCTGAGCCGCTCCGCTGAGCCAGCCGTGGCTAGGCACACGAGCGGGCCACACAGACCTGACTTCGTGAAACCTATTGTCCGGGGAAGGCCAGGTTTTCTCCCTTCGATTCCTCAAGTCTGGGTTGCAAAGGCAGGGGCCGGGGACTCTACTGCCACAGGTTTCTAAGGAACCAAGGTGTTACAAGTACAAAATGATTGCGGTGGGGGGCGGGGAACTGGGAATAACTTACTGGGAAGCTAATTTATTTGCTAAAGAGGAGGTGTGGGAACCAGTACCCTCCGTTTTGATCTGCCAAGGATTTCCTCTCAGAGCTGTTGCACAAACAGAGGTGGGGCTTGGGAAGACACCAAACAAGACAGATATGCACCTAAATTTCTAATGTGTTCTATGGGTTTCAATTCTGAAAAAGAAATAAATAAAGATTTTATTAAGTATTGATGTAGCATCTTTTCCTCTGATTCCTTTTTTCCCCTTGTTTCAGGATACTTTCAGTGTTTTTCTGTTCCAATTTCCTGTTTTGTTAGGGGACAGAAAAAGATTACATCTTCTACACCCACGGAAACTTCCGCGGGGGCTGTTGCACGACATCCGACGAGTGAGACCTGTGCACTTCCTTACCAGTCTTCAAAAGGCCCATAGCAGGTTGTGACTCTACCAGAAGGTCCCATTAGATAATTCGTAGGCGCTATTTGTATACTTAGTAGTTCAGTCCACTCTTGCAGCTTCTTTGGAAGTAAAGAATCACAAACCCTGAAGAACTTGTCAGTATGGTACCATAGAGGCACGGAGAAGAGCCAGGGCCCCTGATTATTATTCTTAGGACACCCAGGTTTTTAACTTGGGAAATAGAAATCCAGCATCATAAACCTCAACTAGCTGAGGAGACGCTTTAAGGATTTTTTGCTTGCTTTGCCACGGTTTTGCGCCAGTTTTTGTCATGTGCATTTGGATAGCAGTGGGAGGCCCAGTCACTGACTGCCCCCCCGCACGTGATCCTCTTCCTGGTGAGATTCAGGCTTCGTTCTCAAGCGTGTCAGAAAGACTGGTATTAAAGCTTGAAAAAGACGACTGGGAGTAGGGAGGCTTTATTTGGTCTCTGGCAGACATCTGGGCTGTGGGTGACCCCTTAGAACTCACAGCCCCAACAGAAGAGAACTGAAGCCCTCGAGCGTGTCGGGAACGATGGAAATGAATTACAGGACAAACGGGAGCGGGAACGAATCCCAGAGGGGCAGGGGCGGGGGGGCGGGGGGTGAGAGGTAGGCAGAACCTACACTGCGGAAGCGGAGACTGATCCAGGCTAGCCGTGTGTGTACAACCCCGACTTCCGAAGTGCACAGCCTCCTGGGCCTGCACTGTTTTATCCGTTTCGGGGTTTCCTGTGGTTTTCATCAGGTGCACTCCGTCTCTGGAGAGGACACTCTGAGTCCGCTGTGTTGTCACGTGCTCTTCAGTATAGACCTTAAATGGAGGAGCCATCGGTGCACAGGTGAGCTCTGAAACGATTTTATGGTTTCAGTGTTTGCTTTTTACATGCAAGTTTAATTGGAGATAAAGGCTTGAGTTTTACTCAAAGATTGTCTCGGGACAGATCGTGTTCTGTCTCCAGCAGGGTCGGGAAGATGTCTATTGCAAAGCTTGGTCCCATTTCAGTGACCTCAGTATAGGTGTTGAGTGCCCATTTTCTCTTAGACTTTGTTGAAATGCAGATTCGGGTTGAGTAGGTTTGAGTCTGCATTTCTAACAGGCTCCTGGACGACACCAGTGCTGCTGGTCCCTGGACCACACTTGAGTAGCCAAGTAGGAGTTTGCTTACTACTTGTCGTGGCTGCCTGTAGTTTTCACAACAGCCTCTAGATGTCACCGGCAACTATGAGATCCCGTGCTCCTAGGCTGGCCCCCAAACCGCCTCCAAGCCCTGAGAAAAATGTCAGCAATTTATTTAAACTGGAAGCTTGTCTAAAAACCGGTGTTTGGATCCGTTGCTTCTACGTGGAACTGACAAAGGCGGGGGAAAAATGTTTACCTTTTAGGAAAAAAATGTCTTCTTGAAATTAAGATGTTTGTCCAGGAACTTTCCAGCTACCTGCTTTATTTACCACTAAATGCTAAACTTAAAACACTGCAGAAATTAGCAGTTCGTCCTACATGAAAGTTACAAGCAGAGACAGAGTTATTTTGTTTTAAAACCTGGGTTTTTTAAAAGAAACTAGTGTTAATATTAGTAATTTTATCACCATAAATCCACTTACAAACATCACTAGTATAAATAAAATCATTCAAGCCTCCCCTATAAACCATCCACAGCTTCATCCAGGCTGGGGCATATGTAATAACAGTTAACATGTAGCTGAATGAGCTCACGAACACTCACAGCTTCCCTGTCAAGCGACTTCTAATATGCCATTCTGTAGGTGGGGAAACTGAGGCACAGGGCAGCTAATACCCAAGCTCATACATAGAAAATGGGAGGGGCCATTCAGTTAATCCCTATACTGGGTTGCCATTCATGCCCATTTACTGAACGAGTTCACGTTTTCAATTTCCAAATAGTAAAGGTGTGTTCCTTCCATGAAACGTTGGCTGAGCTTGACTGCAGGAGGGGCAGTGCCAGTGTCCTGGCCCCGCTCTGTGGGAGGTTTAGGTTCAGTGTTGACCTCATGAGGCTAAGACATACAATATGCATACGCATAACCACTTTCCAGCTTAACCATGGTGGTGTCCTAACAAAGGTCCTTCCCTGGTTTCTGCAGCTGTTCGAAAGGGCGCATTTGGCCAGCTGTCGAGGAAGGAGCAGAAGTGGCACTGAGTGTGATCTAAGAGACTGCGGCATTGTGAGACCCGGTGCTAGGGCTCCCCTTACTGTCTGCTGAGCCCACCCTCAAAGCCAGTGAGCCTGGGCCATTAGCCAAGGCCCCGGATCTCTAGACCGCACTTTCTTCCAAGGACAAGATGTCTCCCATTAGGCCAGTGGCTTCAGTCACTCCAGTGATTTTGGAAAACGCATCAAGCTCTTCCGAAATCTAACAAGCTTGTTGTCTTCTCACGTCGTGGAAAAGGGGTCCCAAAGGAAAGGGGCCCTCAAGTCTTGCCAGTGGTGTCCGAGAAGCCGCTCGGTGCACAAGCACTTGAAAGTTGCAAACGTAGCCAAGAGAGAGCCCACAGTCTCCAGCCTAACTTCCTTGTAATGAGACTTGCTCTTCCCCCGACCGGGAGTTTCCAAAAGCCAAGTATCTCCAGACTGCAGCCCTCCGGCTTCCTCTTGCGTGGGTGTGCTCCCAGCTGTGGAAACCCGCCGTTCCTCGCGCCGTTTCACTTCCCCGGCGTCCCGGGGCCTGTCCCCGCTCAGCGGACCCGGCCGCCTCCAGCTCCCGGTGAGACGACTGCCGGGGCCTCCGTGCAGCCGGGGGCAGCGCACACGCGGGCGCCCTTCCTTGCCAGGCCTCGGAGGGGCCCCAGAGCTGCCGCCGGTACCAGCGGCGCTCTGAGACCGCGGGCGCCCCGGAACAGCGCGCGGCCGGAAGCGAGCCCCGCGGTGGGCGGCGCCTGCAGGCGGCCTCGGGGTGCCCTGCGGGCGCCCGGCCCTGGGCCTCGGTTCCCGCGCCGGCGCCAGTCCCCGGACCGACGAGAGCCGGGCGAGGCCGGCGGCGGGAGGGCCATGCCTCGCCTCCGCCTGCTGCTGCCGCTGCTGCCGCTGCTGCTGCTGCTGCCGCCGCGCCCGGGCGCGAGCCACGCGGGCCCGCCGGACGGGGCGCAGGAGCCCCTCCCGGGCCTGCGGGAGCGGCTGAGGGAGGCCGCCGCCCTGTCCCGGCGCTACTGGGCGCTCCTGCGCTGCCGCGTGTGGCCCGAGGACTGCGACGGCGACGAGGAGGCTCGCGCGGGGCCCCTGGGTAAGAGCGGCCGCCGGGGCTCCGCGGGGCCGGACGAGCGCCGGCCTGGGAAGCTGGGCGCCGCCGGGGACCGGGCGGCCCGTCCCCCTGTCCCCGGCGCGGCCCCCTGATGCCCTCGGGAGGGCCTGGCTGCCCTGCCCACGCCTCCCGTCCCTGACCCCTCCAGACGGCTCACACTTCCTGGAGTCTGCCAGCCCGCCCTGGCTCATCCCGGGAGCTGCTCTTTCCCACCTCCGTCTTGGCTTTACGGAAAACCCCCGGTCGGCCCCAACCCCAGCACCTTCTCTCCTCGGCTGCCGACGGGGGTGGAGCTGGGCCGGGAGTCCTGGACCTGTGTTCCCCCTCCGGCTCCGGCCCTGACAAGTCGTGGGGCAGGGCTGTCACTTCACTGCCCTGGACGAGATGGCTTCTGAGGCCCCTTGCAGTCTATGTAGATCCTTCTGGGTCCTGTAATAACGATTGTAAAGGCAATCCTTCAGTGGTGCCCTAAACAGCTTTCATTTAAATCAAAAGATTTCTAAATCCCAGTGAGTGGCTTTCGGTTTGTTTTTGCTGGTGCTGGGTGTATTCAAGTTGACATTTGGCAAAGGAATTGAGAGGCCCTTGGGGTTCACATGATTTCGGATCTTGAAGCAAGCAGGAGGAATGATGATCAGCAGCTACTGCTTGACTCCCTCCGAGACTGCCAGCTCCTTGTGGGCAGGTCTGGCACCCAGTGCTTAAGGCGTATCTGTTGAGTGAACTGAGCCTTTGCTGGAGCGGTATCCCCGCTGGGTGGTAACTGGGTGGACGGGGTGCCCACTCCGGCCCATGCCCTGAAAAGGGGCAAGGAAGGCCCAGGGAGGAGTGAGGGGTAGCTCCGGAGCGGGGACAGAGGACCGGAAGGACTGCTCTGCTTGGTTGCAGGGAGGCAGTGTCCGCCTTCCCCAAGCCGTAGGCCCCGTGCCTGTCTCACAGGCCCCCCTTTCCAGGCTGGAGCCTTCCCCTGCTGGGCCGGCAGTACCTGGACATCCTGACCTCCTGGTACTGCAGCTTCCAGGACTGCTGCGGCAGCGGTGACTGCAGGATCTCCAACAACCTCACAGGTCGGACCTCGCGGGGGCGAAGGGGCTCGGATCTGTGGGGAGGAGAGGCGATTGAGGGGGGAGCGGCTAGGGCGCAGGGTACCTTTCGTCATCCTCTCTGTGGCGGACAGCACACCCTCCCTGGCTCCACCCCGACTCCCGGGAGCCCCTGTCCCCAAACCCTGTAACCTCATGGCTGGAAGGAACTAAGGCCTAGCAGAGGACTTTGAACACACTCCCTGCCCTCAACAGGTGTTTGCTGAATTGAATTTATTCATTTGAGGGTGTCTCCATAAAGTATTGGGGGGGGGGCGGGGTCCTGAAATTTCTGGGCGGAAGCAGCCTCATGGGCCTAGGGGCTGGGTTCCCTTCTCCGGACAGGACTCTGCCAACCATTCTGGGGTGTCTTCAGGGCCTTCAGAAAGGGTGATTCCTTCTCTCCCTAAATTCAATCTTGATTTCTCCAGCTCTTCAGAAAATAGCCCTTGAGCTCGTTCTCCCACCTCCTGCAGAAAATCAGCAGTTAATATTGGTGCTCTTGGCCAGAGGTCAGCACAAGTGGGGGGGAAGCAGGAGGGGGGATTTATAAATTTAGTTAATTTCAGCTACTCACAAATGTTAAATGCAATTCAACTAATAGTCTATAAAACAAACTAAAATTACAGGGACGCCTGGGTGGCTCACCTTCCACTTTCCTCACCCGAAGTACATTGCGTGTCTGACTTTGGCTCAGGTCATGATCTGACCGTGAGTTCGAGCCCCGATTCGGGCTTGCCTTTGTCAGTGCAGAGTTCTCTTGGATCCGCCGCCCCCCTCTGTCTCTGCCCCTCCTCTGCTGGAGTGCTCATGCTCTCTCCCTACCTCTCTCAACATTAAACAAACAAAAAAAGGGATCCAAGATACACATCCATAAAATATCAAGCTAGTAAAGTGTTTGTAACAGAAAATAGCCCTTGAATCCCTTGGGGTGGAAGATCTTCACGGTGGTTTCTTATTTTGAGGCCAGGAAGTCTGGATGGGTGATCCCTGCTTAGAGATGTTCAGAGGCTCAGCCTCCCAGGGACCGTGCCCACGTGCACCTGACCATGGCTCCCTCTGTCCTGCCCCCAGGCCTGGCATCGGACCTGAGTGTACGACTGCACGGCCAGCATCTGGCCCGGGAGCTGGTCCTGACAGCCGTGAGGGGCTACTTAGAGCCGCCGCAGCCACACAAGGCCCTGGCTCTGTCGTTCCACGGCTGGTCTGGCACAGGCAAGAACTTCGTGGCGCGGCTGCTGGCGGAGAACCTCTACCGGGATGGGCTGAGGAGCGACTGTGTCAAGGTGTTCATCGCCACCTTCCACTTTCCTCACCCGAAGTACGTGGACCTGTACCAGGTGAGGCTGGGCAGTGCCAGGGCTAGCTTCGCCAGCCGGGTGGAGGCCGGAAAGACGCTCAGACAGCCCGAGCGGCCGGCCTCCGTGGGGGGGAGGGAGGCCCTGAAGCCAGCCATCCCCTGCCGGGAAGTGGGCCTCGGAGAAGCCCAGGTGTGGGAGCAGGTGGCCGCCGTGACAGAAGCTGTAAGCCACACAGACATCCCCCCCACACAGGTGAGGTCCTGGACACGTGGAAGGAAGGCTTCTGTCCCAAACACCACCTGTCTCGAGCTGTCTCATCAGCCAGACGCTAAGCTTGAACAGAAAACCCACGTGTTAATTGTTCTAGAAATAGTGGCAATGTAGGAAACGTGCAGCAGAGAAAAGCAAAAGCTTTGTCGTAATCTCCACACCCAGATGCAACCATGGCATTTTGGTGTACTTTCTTGTAGCCTTTCGTCTGTACTGTTTTATGTCATTGTGATTAATATTGGACAGGAAGTCGCAGATACTGGTTTTTTTTTTTTTTTAAAGAGGCACATCACATAAGATTTTCCACGTCTTCTTCAAATAGCTCATCACACACCAATAAGCAGATGGCCAAAAATTGTCCATGCCGTTCTGCTGATTTGGGTTTCTTCATTCAGACACGTAGGATTTCAGATAAGCCAGACAATGACCCAAACCGCATTGCAGCATGACAGAGATTACTAATTACTACATCTCTTTCGGCTTTTAGTTGCTATATTTGCAGTGTGTTAACCTGGGAAGATGATGTAAGCCTCTGCGGACAGAGATTGCCTGAGTCACCTGGCAGCTTCAGCTCAGTCTTGGAGGGCAGAGGTGGTGTGACGTGTCCCAAGGGCTGGCGACTGGTGGCTGGTCGGCCAGGTCTTCCCAGAAAGAGCAGAACTGCTATGGATCTGTTTTCCGCTGTGAAAACTGACATGTGCACACTCGCTCTCACACCGTGCACATCACACACACACACACACACACACACACAGTGACAGGGGCCCGAAGGCAGAATCCAGGGATGTTAGAGGTGGACACTGAGTGTGGGCTCTGCTGACACCCACCCCGGGCAGGAGCCGGCCCTGCTCTCCTGGTGAGCCCTGCAGGGCGGCTCCTCTGAGAGGTCAGCCTCGCCTGAGGACCAATGAGCACTTGCTCCTGGGAGTTCAAGACCGGTGGCTGTGGCCAACACTGGGCACTTGAGCCTGCTCTGCCCATCTCTCCTATGGTAGAGCCTGCCTCCCACCCCCAGGGAGGGTGCCTGGACGTGCTGGGACGGGACCTCGTCCTGGAGCACAGGGAGCAGGACTAGGGCTGGGGCCTGATTCCTCTTCACAAACCGTGGGTGCATGAGAATCACCTGGGAAGCTCCCTAGAGGTGTAGGCCCTCGTCCCGCCCCCGGAGGTTTGGATTGGTAGGCCTGGGGTGGAAGCCGGTGATGGTGATGCGTTGCAGATGGGCTCCCTGGGGCCCTGGCGGCTGTAGGGTGGGAATGTGCTTTCCCGGCTCCCCAGCTCCCAGCAGCTCCCCGTATTCCGTGCAGGAGCAGCTAACAAGTCAGATCAGGAAGACACAGGAGCGCTGCCCCCAGACCCTGTTCATTTTTGACGAGGCCGAGAAGCTGCATCCAGGACTGCTGGAGGCCCTCCGGTCACACCTGGAAGGCCGGGCCCCCGAGAATCACAGAGTCGAGTCCCCGAGAACCGTCTTTCTCTTTCTCAGGTGAGGTGTGAGCAACAAGGGCAGGAGGGCCGGGTAAGGGCAGGGAGAGCGCTCGGCCCCGGGCCGCGCCTGCCGGGCTCCTCCAGCGGCTGGCGGGAGCGGCTTCCATGCTCTCCGAGGCTGCAGACCCTTTTCCGCAAAGGGAAACCACACACCCCAGTGGAGAAAACAGAAGCCCAGCCTCTTGGGCGGGGGCAGGGGTGGGGAGCCCTCCGTCTCCCGGGTCCTGCCCTGATCCTACCGCTGAGGAGGGATTCTGCCTCCCACCCTCACCCCCACCGCCGGCGCCGGCCACCCTTCGCTCATCTGTCCTCTCCCATGGCCGTGTTAGGGTGGGGAGGCTCCCCTCCGACCCCCCGGTTAGTACATGGCCTCCTCAGGGAGGGACCACTCACAGGGGATCCCCTCTCAGAAGGGCATTTTGGGGATTTGTTTTTCTTGACGTATAATTGACACAGAGCATTAGTTTCAGGTGCTCAATGGGATTCGCTGTTTGTATATATCCATATTGCAAAATGGTTGCAGTTAGTTAACACCCGTCACCATGCACAATTACACTTTTTCCTGATGAGAACTTTCAAGATCTAACGCCAACACCTATCAGATATGCAGTGCAGCATTGTTAACTAATTGCCCCTGACCTCTGGCAACCACCCATCTGTTCTTGGTATTTGTGAGCTTGGTTTGTTGTTGTTCTTGTTGTTTTAAGATTCTACACGTGAGTGAGATCATACGGTATTTGTCTTTCTGTGACTTATTTCATTTAGCATGATGCCCTCAAGGTCCATCCATGTTGTTGTAAACGGCAAGATTTCATTAGGAAATTTATGGAATTTTATGCACAATACTCCATTGTGTGTGGGGCGGAGCACATTTTCGTCATCCATCCATTGATGGACACTTAGGTTGTTTCCATATTTTGGCTGTTGTAAATAATGCTGCAGTGAACATGGGGGCATGTATATCTTTTTGAGTATTTTAATTATCTTTGGATAAATACTCAGAAGTGTAATTGCTGGATCATATGGTAATTCTACCTTTAGCTTTTTGAAGAGTCTCATGTTTACTGGTAGCGTCTGCATCAATTTACATTCCCACCAACAGAGCACAAGGCTTCCCTTTTCTCCACATCCTCAGTAACACTTGTTATTGCCTGTCTTTTTGGTTATAGCCATTCTAACAGATGTGAAGTGACATCTCGTTGTGGTTTTGATTCGCATTCTCCTGATGATGAGTGATCATTCACCTTTTCATGTACCTGTTGGCTGTCTGTATGTCTTCTTTTGAAAGATGTCTTTTCAGTTCTTTTGCCCATTTTTAATCAGATTATTTTTGCTGTTGAGTTGTATGAGCTTTTTTTTTTAAACTTTTTTAATGTTTTTGTTTTTGAGACAGCATGAGCAGGGGAGGGGCCGAGAGATGGAGAGACACAGAATCTGAAGCAGGCTTCATGCTCTGAGCTGTCAGCACAGAGCCCAACACGGGGCTTGAACTCACAGACCACGAGATCATGACCTGAGCCAAGGTCAGACATTTAACCGACTGAGCCACCCAGGCGCCCCTTTAATGTTTACTTTTTGAGAGAGAGGAAGAGAGAGAGAATCCCAACAAGGCTCTGTGCTGATAGTGTAGAGCCTGATACGGGGCTTGATCTTAAGAGCCATGATATCTTAAGAACCATAAGACCTGAGCCAAAATCAAGAGTTGGACACTTAATCGACTGAGCCATCCAGGTACTCCTGTATGAGCTTTTTGTATTTTTTGGATATTAACCCTTATCAGATATATAACTTTACAATACTTTATCCCATTCAGTAGGTTGCTGTTTCATTTTGTTGGTTTCCTTCACTGTGCAGAATTTTTTAGTTTGATGTAGTCCCACTTATTTTTGCTTTTGGTGTCCTATCCAAAAAAAATCATTGCCAAGACCGATGTTCGAGAGCTTTTCTAAGAGTTTGATGGTTTCAGGTCTCATGCTGCATCTAATCCATTCTGAGTTAATTTTTGGGTATGGTGCAAGACAGTTATCCAGTTTTCATTCTTTTGTATGTGGTGTTCAGCTTTCCCAATACCATTTATTGAAGAGACTGTTCTTTCCCCATTGTATATTCTTGCCTCCTTTGTCATAAATTAATTAACCATATATGTATGGGCTTATTTCTGGGCTCTTTTGTTCCACTGATTTATGTGTCTGTTTTTATGCCAATACCATGCTGTTTTGATGACTATGGCCTTGTAATATAGCTTGGAATATAATTCACACACTGCGAGTCCCTTCTTAAAAGAGCATTATGTTTTCAAATCAGCACATTTGTTGAAAATTAGGTACAAAGTACCTTTGAAAATTCCCAAGGTAGACCCAGGTGGAGGGTGGTTTCCCACCAAGTCCAGTATGGCTAGCTCTTTCTCCAGCTTTGGAAGGTCTGGTTCTTCTGTGATCACGAGGGGAAGTCGCTGGCTTGAAATTCGGGGTATGATGTGTTGAATGAAAAGCTCACACTTTCACACCTGGTTGAGATTTGCAGCGTGGCCATGCAGGACTCTTGACCATTATACTGCACTTCCTGTTTGATTTGCCCTTATGCTCTGGAAATGGCTTTGTAAGAAGAATTGAGAAATCAGCTTGTTCGATCCTATCTTTTTATGGTGGCTCCAGCTGGGAAAGTCCTGCCCAAGGTCTGTTAGAAGTCAGGTTTGGGTCCCTGCTGGCCCAACCCGAAATGCTTCACAAGCAGCCAATACAAGGCACAAGGTACTTCTCACCCTCAGCAGGCTAGTACATGCTTGCTAGGGGATTTTCTTCAGTTTTGGGTGCACCCTAACGGTGGAGAACTAGGGAGTCTGGTTTTTCATCCTGCTTGGAGCATGTCAGGGAGCAAGGTGTGGAAGGCAGCTCTTGTTTCATTGTGGACCCGCAAGGCAAGATGGAACCAGTTGCAACGGCCGCCAGGTTGGGATTTCAGTGGTTGATGGCAAGTCCTTCCTTCCTAGTCTATAATTCAGGCTTATGGGACACTACAGTGCCCTGGGAAGAAACGCAGCCGGGGGTGGGTGCTCCCAAGGTGATTTTAAAAGAAAAGCAGAGACAAAAGCGGACGTTTTTCTGACCTGAGCCACAGTGCCAGGGCACTGACTTTCCCACTCAGTTCTCCGCCTGGACAACCCTCCCCAGTGCTAGGATCTCCTCATACGACCCAAGTGACCTTGCAGTCTCTAGGCAAACATTTGTCTTCATAGTATTTTGGTCATTGACCTACCAGCGGTGCCCCAGTCCCCTCTAGCCCTGCACTTTCCCCTAGTGACCTGGCCTTTACGCACCATCCGAGGCCATGCGGTCACCAGTGAATGGACGTAATGCTGGGGTGGCAGCGGGGCCTGGGGAGAGAGCCACCGGGGGAAAAGCCCCGTGTGGGCCCCCACTTGCTGGGGGATGGAGAGGCCATGCCGGCCATCAAGGAATCCTCTGGGGAGGAGGGCGCACACCTGGGACAAGGGCGTGGTCTCCAGCTCTAGCGGTTCTGGTGCTGGCCTGTGTCCCACTGGGAGAGTCAGTGGTCCTTGACAGGCCTGGGCGTTCACCACCTGGAGCCCTCAGGTCAGCCAGGCTGGCAGCGCAGCTCAGTGCCGTCCCCACTCCTGCCCCTGGGGGTCCAGAAAGCAGCCCTTCTACACCCTGAAGGCTTTCGGGCACAGATCTTCCTCAGCCTGCGATGGGACTATGTCCCAATAAGCTCGTGGAAAATTGAAAACACGTTTGACACACCTGACCCGCCGGACATGGTGGCTTAGCCCAGCCTACACCAAATGTGCTCACAACACGAGCATTAGCCTACAGTGGGGAAAACCGTCGAAGGTGAAGCCCACGTGGCAATGAATCGTTGACCAGCTCGTGTGATTGATGAATACCGTACTGACAGAAACAGCGTGGTTGTGTGGGTGCAGAATGGCAGTAAGGGTATTGGTCGTTGGCCCTTATGATCACGTGGCTGGCTGGGAGCTGTGGCTGCTGCCCAGCATCCCAGCTAAGGATTGTACCACGCGTCGCTAGCCCAGGGAAAGATCAAAACTCAAGGTAAGATTTCTGAATGCTTACTGCATCTGCACCATTGTAAAGTCGAAAAGTTGGAAGTCCGGGACACTCTGTGTTCCAGGGATGGGTCGGGACAGCATGGGAGTCTCTGGAGTTGACTTGTCTAGTGGCCTCACCGGTGTGCTGAGGGCTCTTGGGTTTGGCAGAAAGGCACAGCTGATTCAAACTGCTGGTGGGGACAAGTTACACTGTTTGAGGCCAGCAGCCGAATCCTGAAAAAACTCCTCAGCCTGCTGTTTGAAGCAAGGCGCCAGTGGCTTTGCAGGCTGCCCTATGGTGGCATCGGACGGCAGCAGGGAGGCCGCGGGAGCGGTGGCGGGGTGTCCTGGGTGGTAGGCTGGAGTCGGGCTGATGACTCTCACTCGCTTCTACCAAGTGGAGCTCGCGCCTCGAGTGGGGTCATGGCGCTCTAATGGGAGCTCTTGGCCTCTTCTCGGTGATGCTGTGAGGTGAAAGGGGAGTTAACAGTCCAAAGAGAAGAGAACAGACGTTGTCAGGGAAAGAACAGAAAGGGCTTTTTGAAGAATTAAAAGAATGTGAATTTTTCATGGAATCAAGGGCCTTGTACCCCAGTGCACAGAAGATGCTTGTAGAAATGTGTATTTGTTGACTGTTGAATCTAGGGTGACCTAAGGAGGCAATCTTAAATTGGTCCAATTCTCTTATTTCACAAGTGAGGAAACTAAGGCTCTGAGAGATAAATAATTGTTTATATCTCTATTTTTTTAGTATAAAAATTTTTTTTTAATGTTTATTTTTGAGAGAGAGCGCAAGTAGGGGAAGGGCAGAGAGAGAGAAGGAGACACAAAATCTGAAGCAGGGTCCAGGCTCCGAGGTGTCAGCACAGAGCCTGATGCAGGGCTTGAACCCAGCCACTCAACTGACTAAGCCACCCAGGTGCCCCTATCCCTCGTCTTTAAGAAAGACCTATTAGCAATTAGGTTTGGTGGAATGGTCTGGAGGGGCCTTAGAGCTGAGAGCTGGTACGAGGGCCTGTTGTCCTGCCCCTGAGCCAGCTGAGAGGACGGGCCCACCGGTGGCCTGGGAGGAGGTGGAAGAGAACTGGAGCGAGCCAGGAAGGCAGCATCTCTCTAACGGTGCAATCCTGGTGCCAGAGTGGGTCCTGAGGAGCTGAAGCCTAGGGGAGAACATGGTGCATAGAGAAGGGGCCCATGTCATGTCTTGGTGGGTGACAGAAAAGCCTGTTACACAGAGGAAGACAACACTGGCTATGGGACAAAACAAGAGAAATTCAGAAGGTAGATGGGAACAGTGTAGACAAATGTGCACAGACGTCCATGTAGTTAATACACCTTTATTGAGCACCTGGTATTTCCATGCTCCAGGGGCTCTGTGAGTAAATCCCACTCCTGTCCCCAGTACCTGCCCTCCAGCCCATGCACGTGTAAACCTGCCTTCGCCTCACATGGGGAGCGTGGGATGGGGCAATCCCTTGGCAGGGAACAGCTCTTGCCTTGGCTGATGCAATCGTGATCACTTGCCTGTGTAGACGACCTGCCTGGCAGGCCTTCCTCCAGCCAGAGGGTGTGGGGCGGCAGCTTCCCTACATGAAGGGGTCAGGGGAAGTCTGGCTGTGTCTGACCTTGAGCAAGGGGTGGGGACCACCCTTGTCCCTGCCGGGCCCTCCACCTGGGACTCAGGGACTGCTGGGCCCTCTGAGGAAGGAGGCACTGGGTCACTGGGTGGTCCTGGCCTACCCATGGGTGGAGGCAGGCAGGGAGAGAAGCAGGCAGCTCCTCCTCTGTCGCGGAGTCTCACATGGAGCCTGGCACAGGAGCCACACTCAAATGCACAACAAGGGTTAATATGGCTGCGAGCGAGAGGGGCAGAGCCACTCCCTCCCTCTGCTGGGCCTGAGCAATAGGCAGGGGCAGAGCTTGGGTTAAGGAGCTGTTGGAAGGCCTGGGAAGCTGCGGCCTAGCAAAGGGAGAGTGCGTGGGGAGGGAAGTAGGCACGGGGCTAGGGGGATCGGAGAAAGTGCTCCCAGCTCCCCTGGCAGTGGTGCTCATATCCTCTCCTCTTCCTCCCTTCCTCATCTCTCTAACCCAGTCTGCTTCAGACCCATAATTCCAGTTGCCTGGTGATATCCCAACCCCTGGAGAGATCAAGGGTGAATATAAAACACTCGTGGGTGTAGAACCAGGCTTTTGTCGCCACCCTTCTCCCACATTCACTCCACTTGTCAGCGGCTGGGGGGGTTGCGGATAGCAAGCAGCTCTCGGCAAATGCTCGTGTTCTTCGATGGCCTCCTTTCCCTCACATCCGTCAGTCACAGGGTCTTGACAGCTGGGTCTCCTAAACTGATTCTTAAACCCTTCTACCGCAAACAGCTCCCTGACCTTTCTGCGACCATCCCTTGTGTCTTCAATTCGACCTCCGTGGCCCTAGAATGATCTTATTAGGAAGGAAAGCAAATCAGGTCACCGCACCACCCTACACTCCCAAGCGCAAACCCCTTAGTGGTTCTCCTCGGCCGATGAGCCAAGTTCCGTGTGTGTGGCAGACGCCTCCTCACGCGAGCCTCCACCTACCTTCGTGCCTCTGCTCCTCTGGAACCTGAAGCCTGCAAGCCCTCTGGTCCACACCTGGACACACACCTTCCCGTCTGGTCTGCTTGGGCTCAGAAGCCTCATGCTCCCTCTTAAGTGTTAGGTGCGCCTCCCTCAGCACTTGCGCCGCAGTCCCGGCATCATACACGCCTCTCCTGCCCCACAGAGGTCAAGGGGAAGGACCACATCACACAATCGCTTTGCTCCCTGCACCTAGCACAGCCTCAGGGAGCGTGTGTCAAAGGGAGCAAGACAGGGAGGGTGGTTGGAAAAGCAGGACAAGGTCCTCTGTTTAGACTTTGGGTTGTGACAAGATCCCTTGGAGGGGGAGACGCTCCTTGACCTCCAGTCACCAGTCCCGTAGGCTTCAGTGATCAAGTTCTCCATTTGGAAGATAAATATAAAAATACTAGTATTTGTTAACAAGTCCTTGTTTCTTCCAGTAACCTTGGAGGCAGTGTCATCAATGAGGCTGTCCTGAATCTGCTTATGGCCGGATGGTCCCGGGAAGACATTAAGCTGGACCACTTGGTGCCCCAGCTCGAGGCCGAGATTGCCAAGTCCACAGGTAACGGGCCCCTAGCCTCACAGAAGCTGTATGTATGGGAATGTGGGCTTCTGAGGTTGACAAGGCACAGAGGACACGCTGTAATCATCTCATTGTCAACTCCAAGTAGGCACAAGAGGGCCTAAGAAAGCCCAACTCCTTTTCTGAAAATGCTGTGAGAGAGAGTAATTGCCCCCCCAGCCCTGGGAATCCAGGCAGTGGTAGAAGCCTGTGGACCCTGAGCAAGAGTCTGTGAGCTCAGTGGTTCATGCCTCCAGCCACCTTCTGCTTTCTGCTGTCAGATGAAACTATAAACCTGCAGTCCTAGCCCCAGGGCCCCCTTCACCCGGGACACACTTTCCCTAAAAGAAGACGCAGCTGTGTAGATCTGGACACAGGTTTTAGGGTTGGGGACAGCCCCAGGTAGACGCCATGTAACTCTGGTCTTGATTTTAGACAGTGGCTTTGGCCAGAGCCGTCTTGTCAAAGAAAACCTGATTGACTTCTTTGTCCCCTTCCTGCCGCTGGAGTATCGCCACGTGAGGCTGTGTGCACGAGACGCCTTCCTGAGCCAGGAGCTCCCGTACACAGAAGAGGCACTGGACCAAATTGCCAAGATGATGGTGTACGTCCCCAAGGAGGAGCAACTCTTCTCTTCTCAGGGCTGCAAATCTATTTCCCAGAGAATTAACTATTTCCTGCCTTGACTGCAAGAGGAGGACTTCCTGAAGCCACCTGCCCTCCTCTAACAGGGCCCATCGGGGCAGGCTGGCCTCCCGCAGTCACTCACCCACACAAGGTGTGGGAAGAAGGCAGGCCTCAAATCGGAAGCAGAGCCAGTTCTTTCAGTCACTTGGTGCCTTAAAAAGCCACGTTCTGAAATGTGGGCCAGGTGGTCGGAGAAAGCCACATGGAAGATACATCTCAGCTCTTGCTTGCAGACGCCTGTGGCTGTGGGACTCCTGGTGACAGGGAATGGAACAATGGAGCTGCTCAGGTTTACGGGACGGGCGGCTTAGTTTTCAAGTTGTTCCCCAAGGGAAGCTGGGTAGCTTCTGTGAGCAGATGAGCAAAGAGCCTCAGGCTAAAGGAAAAAGTACATAAAGTTATATACATATATATATGTATACATAAATCATGTCAGCATAGGTTATGACTAATTCTCTTGTAAATCTAAAAGAAAAATTTAAGTTAGGGGCTTTGACATGCCTGTCATATATATAAAAATTAAAATTCTGTATTTTTCTAGAACCCTCAGCCTGCTTTCTTACTGAGACCTAGTAATCATGCTCACCCAGCAACATTCCCAAAGCCGGGTCCTACTGATAGAGACGTGCTGGTGCTCACGGAGCTGACAGGGCGACTGCCTGGTCAGCTGAACCGAGTTACTTCAGCCTCTCACTGAAGACGCTTTCACAGCGTCTTGCTCTTGTGTATGAAAACGTCACTCCCAGGCTCCCAGCTGTAAAAAGAAAAAGTCTTTTTTGAGGTTTGAATGGCCACGTATAAACGCATACACTGTGCCTCTAGACACCCAGGGGCTGTGAGTTGTGGGTCTCTTCCCTTCTCTTGGTTCCTTTGCTTTTCTGGAATTGCACACGGGTCTTTGCTCTTACATTTGTCATCACCTCAAGTAGCCCCTCTTATTTAAAGCCCTCCGCAACCGTCTTACCGTTAGCCCTGGAGAAACAGGCAGCTTCTGTCTCTCTCCCCTTTAACACTTTACTGCACTCATTTACTCAAGGCTCGGGAGTACCCAGCCTGAGCCACATCACAATCTCAGTACTCCAATACACGACTAAAACCACTTTTTCTCACCACCTATGGGCCCGCAGTGATCTGGACCTCACTGCACAATAAAATTGGGGGGGGGGGGTCAGTTTTCACCCTGGCTCACTGGCTCAGTCTGGAACCTCAGGAGGAAGATGCAGGCGACCTGATGACTTGGCAGCCCAGCTCTACACTTTACAAGCCATACTCTCCAGGTTCTGGAGCCACAGAACGGATCACACTAGCCACACGTGGTGTCGTAGATACAGGCTCTGACCCTCTTCTACCTCCGGGACCACGACAGGTGGCAGAACGAGGTGGTTCTGAGCACTTCTCTGGAGCCACTGGCCGGGCCGGAGTGCGGCGGCTCAGCCACTCACCACCGTGAGACCACACAAAGCTCAGAACTGCAGTCAGACTTTGGCTTCTACTTGTGTAAAAACGTGCATAACCGGACTTACCTCACAGGGTTGCTGTCAGGATAAAACGAGTTAATCTTTATAAAGTGCTCAGGACACAGTGCCTTGCTGTTTAAGAATGATAAAGTAAAATCTAATAAACCACCATCAGCTGGCACCACACTCAAAGCCACGGCGGGGGCCTTTGCCTGGTCCTAGTCCTAGTTTTAGGAAACTCACGTCTGAGAACAGCCCACGATGCCTTATGCTAAGCACTTCGGAGCCGCTCCCTCTCGTAATCTTTAATACCATAACTTAAGTGACCGCTGTCCTCGTTTACTAAACGGGGACCGCGGGCCCTGAGAGGGCACAGAGGTGCGCCGGAGGGGCTCGGCCCAGGCGGTCCCACTCCAGCTTCTATGCTTTCGTGACTCATCCCTAAAGCGGCTTTCCTCAGCCAATGCCACATCTTCGGCTGTGCAAAATGTGACAACTTCCACAAGAGGGAAGAATCCCAATGGAAGATTCTCCTTGGGATTCTCAAACAAGATCTCCCAACTTGACCAAAACCGGGCAGGAGAAAAGGACTGAAGACGGAGCGTGAGGGCGCGTAAGCAGAGGCTCAGCAGCCGCGGTACCCGGACCCCACACGTGCACCCCTTGAACCGAGCCTGCTCCTACCTGATCCAAACAAGGACTCGCGTTTTTAATAAACCTGAAGACCTGTGACATTCCACACGACCTGTGAAAGACGTTTTCGAATTTATTTGGAGTTATCCTCAAAATGGACTTTGACAGAATGAAGGCTCAACTCACTTTACGGTCACCTCATGTTAGATACACACACGCACGGACACACATTACCCACCTTATGAACCTGCTGGGCTCCAGATGATGCCTCTGGCCATTTCCAAAGAGTGTAATCCATCAAAGAATGAGTATTCACTCCCAGAGAGGACATGCTGAAGAATGTGCCAGAGGGAGGTTACTAAAATCGGCTTCTTTACCTTACAGACATCTATTTTATTGTAGAGAAGGATAAACTCTGCGCAGATCCGCTCAGGTAAAATTGTGGGAGAAACACTCCAATCACAAGCCTACTTTGCCAATAAAATATTGCAACCTTTATTTAAAATAAAACACAAGTTGGCAAGCCTTGTGAGACAACAGGCAGACAGCATTCCCCTTTCAAGGGCCTCATTTATTTACATCAAGTTTAACACTGTTAGCAGTTCACAGTCAGACAACAGGGTGAGATAATTAAATTAGAAAAACAAAACACCTGAAAATATATTACAAGAACAAATACCTGACAACACTGGTAGTGTGACCCATGATTGATGTGTTTTCGATTAAATCCCATATTGTCTCACTGTGTCCCCTTAGCAACGCACACAGCCCTAGGCCCTCTGGACCTCACTCTCTGTGCACCCACCACGCATACACCTGTAGGGCGTGACCTTTGGTATAAACGTTACACAAGTTTTAAAGACTTGGAATCATATTTTGTAGGATAAAGTTCTGTCAACCACCGTGAAAGGTTCAAACTTATCTTTGCCAAGCAAGCATAGCACTGGGTTCCTCCACTGATAGTCATTACAGAATCAGATTGCAAAAAGGAAGTGTGGGGTCCACCCAGGAGACGGGGGGGTGGGGAGGGTGGGGGGGGGGTTCTGAGTATGCATGAACAGCTCGGTCGGCCTGTTCATGGCAAACACACCAAACCAGGGCACTGCTTCTAGTCACCGCAGGGAAAGATCTGAGTAACTCCTCTTTCACCTACTCCCCTCCTTTGTCAGCACGGCAACGGGGTCTGTACATAATGTGGACGTAACACATACCCTCTATATAGATCCGAGATACGAGGGTTTTCAAACATAGGCCCTAATGAACTCTGAGATGAGTACCTCATTGTCCTTTCTATTGTCTGAATCCTAATTTCTCTGAAAGACAATCACCCTAATCAAGGTGATTTCTCCAGATCTCAGAAAACTTCTCATAACGGAATCCCGAGAACAGTGGCCACAGTGAAAAACGGCTTGTCAAAGTGGAGGAAGGCTGGCTTACCGGGCCTTCATTCAACCACCAGAAACATCTCAGTCTCTTGGCATCCTTGCCACTCTCGACGCATGGAATGGTACTTCTGAACCGTGCAGAGCAGTATCTGGGATTCACCAGGGATGTCACTAAAGCACTGCAGGATCCTACAGTATCTTCTTAATCGAGAATAACTTATCTGGCACACCTGTGTTACTGCTATTACAGCTGATGAAAACCATCCTTATAGGTGAAAATTTTATTAGTCAGAAGTCCCGTTCTCCAACTGAAGTTCATGGTTGAACTTAATGGCTTAATTTCATGTTTAAAACTTGTATCCGAAGGCTCAGAAACAAATCTAATCAAGCTCCAACGACACCATCCATTTCCTTTCTTAAAACCTGCTAGCTTTGGACAGTTCACCGCCACCATGTCCTAAAGAGTTAACTGGAATGCTCCCAAGACCTCAAGGCCTGTGTGTACAGCTCAGTAGCCTGGAGTAACATGCAGGACCCAGAAATCTGATCCTATGAGTAACATGATGAACAGAGAATTTCACAAAACAAACACAGAAGGATATATGGGGTGTGGTCTGAGGACAAAGTGGAGCCTGAACTTGTGACTTAAAGCAGACACCCTCTTTCCCTTAGATGGTCTGCAGGTTAGATCTGTTCGCACGCCATCTGTGACCTTGGGCTGTTAACCAGGGCCTTGCTACTGTAGATTACTCGGCAATGGGAAAATTAAAGGATGTAATTTTTCTAAGAGAGGTAAACAATTTCAAATTTATAATTGTACACAGGAGCAAAGAAGTGCGCTTGGGGGCAGGAAGGGTCCAGTTAGAGCAACCTTCCCCCAGCTCACCAAGCGGAACAGAGAAAGTGCAGTCCGCCACATCAGCGCCCGGTACGGAGAGAACATCTCAGGCAGGGACTCTGGCTGCTGGTGGGGCTTTCAGCCACCGCCACCCACCTACCAGTTCTAGCTCACTAATCGTGCGACATCAACCCAGCTTATGAGTCTTTCCTCCGCAAAACACACAAAACCCATCTCTGAAAGCACAATCCTCAGAGTGACCTCTCCCACTCCAAGCCAGCCTAGAGTCAAGATGACCTGCCTGGGCCTCCTCACCCAGGGAGGAGCATGCAACCTTCCCACCCTGGTTATCCCAGGGTGGAGCCCTAACTTCCTCTCCTTTGGATCTAGGACACGGAGTCAGAAATGAAGGCAGTATCATCTTACGCGTGTCATCTCACCATGAAACACACACCTCAGGTATGGCATGAAAAACAGCAGCCCCAGAGCAGAAACTCCTCTTTTTGTACATTGCATAAACTTCACACGAGAGAGACTGGAGCTAAGACAGTCACCTGGGCAGATGCTCTGCACAGTGGCTGGGTCCACAGCCCTGAAATCCACCCACACCTCCCGGTACTACTCGGCAGGGAATGGCAGTGACCTTCTGGCTTCAACAGAGCAGGTGTAACAATAATGGTTACTCCAGGCACTCACCAAAAGCAAGCCTTGCATGTGTTTTTTTCAATTCTGGTAGTTGGAAAACTGGAACTCTAGCCAAAAGATTTAAATATCCTGACTGTTAAGAGCGGGACAGGTTTTAGAACCAGCCCACGGCCTCCCCCTGTCTAGTGAGGCTATGGCAGGCAGCAATTTCCTGGGGGGTCATGCAGAAGGTACGGATGCCACCCCTGCCTGCCTTTGTCAGAAGGGTGTATCAGCTCCCTTGGAGCTGCCTTGCCCGATTTCTTTCCTGCTCCCACACATTCCAAACCGAAGCAGACATTTACAAAAGAACTGAGCTACTGGCCTGACAGAAGCTGAGCCCGAGATACAGACAGCTGGGGTCTATTAATTCATAAGAAACTTACATCCAGAGACTCATCTACTTAAGAAAACAAATGCTTATGACACAGAGATGGACCCCAAATCCAGGTAGAACAAGTTAATGCCAAACAAGATGATGAAACCCCCAAATCATTATGAATAAAAATGCAGACAACCCTGTCAACCCAATACGAACTCTCGTGGAGGCTTATCCTGATAGTAACAATGATGTCAGTAGCAAAAATTGGAAGGGAACAGGAGAGGTCAGAATGCAGTGTGCCTATAACTCAAAAGTGGCCACCAATGGAATTTCCTCTTGGGTATTTTATGATTTAACAGGAGAGTAGTGTTTACTCATTTTAGACAAGAAAAAAAAAAGAAAAAAAGAAAAAGAAAAACCACACACAGATGAATATCAAGCTCATTTCTAACTGGCAGGAAATCCTAGAAAACTAATTCCCAAAGTGCACTGGTTCTACGGCCGTCTGATCCCCACCCTTCCCCCACCCACCCGACCCCCACCCAGCCCCCAAAAACAACAAAACCACACTGGACGTGGGTTAAAAAAGACACTGTCAACATCAACAGGTAACGAGTCTGCTCCCACCACACTTAGGATGCTAAATGGCTGAACATGTAGTGGAGAAATGTTCAAAGATAAGAGGGCCTCAATTCTTCCCGAGTCAAGGTCCCCGGAAGAGCTGCTTTGTTCTGGAGTATACATTACTACTTTTTAATGAGTATAATTAAACCAGAAAGTTGGTCCGTAGTTTTCTGAAATTATTCGGCACTGAGCTACAATTTTAGCAAAACACTCACTATACCTGCACATAATTCATTTAGCAGTTTCATATTTACAAATGCGATAAGTTATAGGGGTGATTATTTATATATTTGCATTTTCAGGTCCCCCACAGGTAAAAGCCTATTAAGTCAATCAGCATCTAACCGACTGTTTGATCTTCTAAACAGACAATACAACCTTACAGTTAAATTACATATGATACTTTTCTCAAAGTGCTTTCATATACATTATCTCATAGTCATTAAAATGATATGGAATAAAGTTGTTTTGTTTTGAAGAAAAAGGAATGTAGGACTAGGTTTTTTGAAACTTAAGTTGGTATTTATTACAAAGTGCAGACTACTGCTGTGTTGCTGAGGTCTGTCCAAAAGAACGACCCCATGTAATTTTTTAAATTACTGAGCTCTACTGAATGCCTGCTTTGCTAGTGTTGCCATTACTAAACATTCAAGCCCCTTAAGGTCAGAGAGTGCCAGGAGCGTGTGCTTTAGAACGTGTGCAGCACTGTGCAAGCTGATTGTCTATCTGAGCCACTTTTTCTGCAGTGTCTCACAAGGCAGCAGGAATGGTGGAAAGACCCCACAACCAGAAAGTCAAGAGACCTGAACCCTAGCCTAGGCTCTGTCACTAATTAATTGAGGAAATGGGCAAAGAACTTAACCATCCTCTCTTCCAATTTCTTAAGCTATGAAGAAAAGGGTTGGGGTACTGATCGTGTTCAGGCAATGCTGGGTATCTGAGACACACGGAGGGATTCTTGGAAAGCACATTTGCTGAGACCTCGCCCCACTGGGAATTCTGATCTGGGGTGAGCCAATGCATCAGACTCTTTTTTAAATCCCAGGGATTTTGCCACACATCCCTGGCTAAGACTCGACTGGACTAAATGTTTGTTAATAGTAGTAGCAGTTAGCATTTATGGAGTGCTCATTATGTGCCAGGCACTCAAGCTAAGTATCTTACACACATTATCTCATTTAATCCTTACAAACAACCCTGAGGTAGTTACTATTATTATTCCCTGTTTTCCAATGTGGAAACTAAGGCTCAGGAAGGTTAAATGACTTGCCTTCTAGACTGGCTTAGAGTCTCAACTCTTAATCACTATCTATACTGTATCCTTTAAAACTCAAAAGCTCCATGACTTTAGTTAAATAAACACAGACTGTGCCTTAGCAGTCAGCATGTTTTATTAACTGGGCACTATTTACTAGCCAATTTTCAATTGAATTGTAAGAAAAAATCTAATTTAACCCCCATAATTAGAGCTGGGAAAGGGTCTCTACTATAATGACGTCCATGTATAGCGGTCATCTGGAAAAACACCGGATGAATTTCGTAGGGCCAATCTTTTTTAAGGCTAGATCTCTGAAATTCACAATGCAAGTCTGTAGGAAAATATACACACTTTAATATTACACAAAGCCTTTTAAGAAAATACTTCATGTAAAGCACAATCAAGATGTATTCTACACAAAACACTGCATTTTAATGTAAGAAATCTAAGCTGAAATCATATTATCTGTACATGAAAGGATCCAAGCTGTGACAGCCCAAAAGTATGCATATATATAACCACTTTAGAAAGTTTTCAACACCTTGAAGAAGGGCTCTCGCTCCCCTGCTTTGCTTTTAAACTTGATAACGTTTTTTAGTTTCTAGAAGCAGTTTTCTCTGCTGTGAACTGAAACTTTTAAATTTATGTAAGGTTATTTTTAAAACCTGGTCCTTTTCAATTAGAAAGAGGAACAAAATCTAAATTATACTTTCATAGTAAGTTGACAGTGCCTCTTTAACCTGAGCCCTGAGCCCACAACTCCTGAAGTCACACAGTTCAAGCACCGTGTGGATGGGGTGTGCTACAATAGTTAATGCTACTCCTGACAGTGTTGGGGAAAAGCAATCCATTTCATGAACTTGTCGAGCACCGACCGTAGGAAAGACAGAGCCAGGTGCTGCCCCTGAGTAAGACACAGTCCCCACCCTCAAGACTGTTCTGCGGTGAGGAAACCGGGGAGCTTACATACACACTCAGTAGTGTTCCTCCAAGGCTTATTTTCAGAGCTCTCAAGGAAAGACCCCCTGCTTTAAAAAAATAAAATAAAATAAAAATCCCCTGAAAAAACAATTACATAATTAATCCCTCAACTTGCATCCCACAATGACGGATAAACTTAAAAAGCAGCATAATATTCTAAAGTTTTAGCTTTCCCTGCCCCACCCTTAAAAGGCTAATTGCTAAAACAATTTCAAGTTTGTGGAAATGACCGATGAAGGGGAGTGGCGACGAAAAAGGTGGGGGGACCGTGGGCCTCCATCCAGGCCACAGGGAACCCTGTCTTCACATCCAGCCACTACAAGAAGATGAGCCAGATCACCAGTTGCCTGCGCTGCACCTGAAGGTAACACACAGAAGGGGCTCACGCAAGCCAGCCAGGGAGGCCCAGGACTGTCTCCTCCCTCCTTACCCTTCTCGTGACCTGGGCCTCCTTTGGAGCAGCCATAGTAAAAATCAAAGTTTTCTTTCTTCCTAATGAAAACTAAACTTCCTCCTCGGTCAAAGATGACAAATTCTGTCCAAAACATAGTTTTTCCTCCTCAGTATTCTAGCCCAGTTAGCATCCTCTCAGCAGTTCTAAATTTCCATTATCTGCCACTGAGCAAAGAGAATCAAAGACCATTCACCGTAACGACACTGCACTGACGCGGCTCTCAGGGGATAGCTATATACTTATTTGCAAAACACCCTTGAGAAGATGTATCATTACCTTCACTTAACAGATTAAGAGATGGGGCTGTGGCCTGACAGTGGACAGATCGCAGAGCTAGGAAGAGAACTCACAGTTCATCAGTGTTCAATTCCTATCTTCCTAGGTTAATACTCCTTTAGGAGGAAAAAAATTTATTCTCCGTGGGCGGGTGGGGGGTGGTGGTCATAAAGCTCTAAAACAAGAATGAAATGTTAATTAAAATTAGACCTGATATCAAGAATATTAACCTCTAATCAATTAGGTTCGGTACCATATGATCCTATTAGCTTCCATGATTATAACTGAATAGGGAAGGAACAGGCTTATTTTTCAAGGGCAAAACATATTGGAGGGTTAAGTCACTAGATTTTTAGGATTTAATCAGTGTTTCCTGGGAATGACCTGCCCCTTCGATTATGCATTCTTCAAATAGAGGTGAAATGACAAAATAAATATCAAAGAATAGTCCCAATATGATATTTATAAACAAGCACAACAATGAGGGGGAGGGGGCATGTGAAAGGAGAAAAGCACGTGAGAGCGATCTGGGGTAATTCACCAGAAATCCACAGAGAGTGAGAGACTGTTTCTTCCTGCTCTCTACCTAGCCTGGCTCTAAGGTGATAAGGAAGGAGAAAGGTACAGAGAAACGGCCACTGGGACCAAGCCACCCTCTCCGTTCAGTCACAGACCTCTGGCCCTGGCGGTTGAATTCCAAGAAGAGACCTCTCTCCTGGCATTTTAGCCGGAGAAGGAATACAGAGCTGCTCAATCCCGTGGCGGGGGTGTCGGTGTGCAGGGACACTGTATCAGAAAAGGGTTCCCAAGAGAACCTGGTGACCGCTGTTTTCAAAACCAACGCTGGTTAATGCCCTGAATGCTGCCAGAGATGAAGGAAGACGGCCCGCCCAGCAGAGAGCAGAGAAGAAGCACTGAGGAGCCCCCTATGCCTGCTGTTGATAGACAGACGCCAACAAGCAGAAAGCCACTCGTGGTCCATGAGCGAGTGACATACCGAACTGGGAGAAGTGACTTCTCATTGGTGTGAAGCCACGAGGAGGAGGTCTCACTCTGACCACTTCCTAGCATTTGTTACTTCCTGCCCTGACTAACGCACCAATGGAAAACAGGACCGGAGCAGGCTCCAGCACCCGGGTCTGCAGCTCTTACTCCAGCAGTGACCTTGTGGAAAGAGCGGCTTCCAACAGCCTCGGCGAAACTTCTCTTGGTACATTCCCAACTTTCTCTTCTGTCCCACCCGATTCATTAGGCGAGCTGGAGCAGAATCACCATTAGTACCTCCAGGGGCCCCAAGTCCATTCCCCTCTGTGTGGTGCAGAGCGAGAGCCAGAGCCAATCCACCGTGTTGGCGCGGTCCCGCGGCCTTGCCGGGAACAGCCCGTCACTCGCTTCTTCGTGGTGGGACCCGCACGCGCCCGACGCGCCAGCGCAGCTTCCACTCCCGTCTGCTGCTGCTCCGCCCCCGCCCGACTTCCCTGTCCTATGTGTCTGCTTTTTGTTATTTTTGAGATGAACCTGTAAACGTGAGAACTCAGAGATCTGAGGTACTTCACATAAACACACTCAAGTATCAGTCTTTCATTCTCTGAAAACAAGAACACAGGAAAACAAGCCCCTCTCCCTCTCCCCTCAGAAATGTGAGCACCTTCCCACTAGGCTAACAGTGGCTACCTCTGCACCACATCACTGATCTCCTGTACACATGACAATAAGTTATTAAGGACAGGGTTTGCCCCGGGCACACCAGCAGCTGCTGAAGACACCTGCAGCTCCTGCAGGCTGAGTTCCAGTTTGCTCACAGCCTCTCGGAAGGCGAATTTGTTGCGAGTCTGGGGGATGCAGTCCACATAGCCTGAGCAGTAGTCGAGCAGCTGGTGTCCGGTGTCCACCAGCTGGCTGTTGGGCACGGGTTCCGTGATTGCACTGGACAGTAGGTCAGCACATTCCAGCAGGGCCTCCTTGCTGATTTTGTCTGCTGAGATTTTCTCAGCCGCCTGTTTGGTTTTTCTCAGAGCCACTTTAGTACCTGCTGTGCCATTAGCCATTTTGGCCGGCGAGATGGAAGAGGTGGGCAGAGGCACTTGAGGCGGAGGCATCGCTGGCCTCCCAGCTTTCCCACTGACGGGCACTGCCCCTGGAGCTGCCTTCTTCCCTCCTTCCGGTGTCTCTGACGTGGGCTGTCCTGCAGCGGGGGCGGTCGGCTCTTCCGTGGGGTCTGAGCACACGGACGGATGCTGCAGTAGTCTCATCACGGGTGGTGGGGGTGGGGCACACTTTGGTTTTACCCGTCGGGGTCGGTCCTTGTCTCCAGAGGATGTGACCTGATGCTCAGATAAGAGTTTGAATTTATTGCCCTGAGAGTCTGTGCCAATGAGCTGCACGTCAGCTGGAGTGTGCTTCAGAGTGGGTGATATGAGGACTGGCACTTTGTGGTTGTGAGTGGTCGGGAGGGCTGCTGCAGCCTTGGCCGGGGAAGACCAGCCTGTCTGCTCGCCATCCTCTGGGACTCCAGCCATGCCAAGTCGTGCTCCGCCATTCCTCTCCTTGCTCTTTGGGGCAGCTGCCACTCCAGCCACCCCTACCCCCGGAGAGTCCTTCTCTGTAATGGCTGGATCCCCAGAGGGGGTTCTGAGAGGAAGAGCTGTGGCTCCTCTAGGCAAAAGTTTGGCTTTTGGTCTCTCCCTGCTTGGAGCAGCACCTTCCTCTGATTTTTTTGGAAGCATGTCATTGGCCCTGTCCACATTCTCTTCTGGCTGAGAAGAGGTGGACACTGTCCTTTCCAGCTGGAGTTTGGACCTCTGGCAGTTCCTGGGAAGGGTCATTGCCATCCTATCCTGCTCTGGAAGCCCTGAGGACATGGAAGATGTAGAGTTTGACCTTGGAAAAGGCTTGGAAGTGTCATCACTGGCTGTGGGTTTACCCGCTCGTAAGCCCAGTGTCTTTTTGATTAAGCGTGGTGTAAAGAAGCCTGTGATGCCAGACCACCCACCCCCAGCAGTGCCGCTGCCCCCGCCCCCACCGCCATCGTCATTACACAGGTTCCTCTGTGCAAAGCTCCCCCCATAGCACTTGGGTGGCACCAGATTCGCCTCTTGCTGGGCAGGAGTGAAAGAGAACCCATCAGCATGCTGTAGAGAAGCAACAGATGAGAAGTTACCCGTGAGTTCATATTTCTTGTGGGGTTGATTCTCCATTTCTCGGAAGGAGCTGCTGCGTTTAGGGGGTGTGGGAGCATTTCTCTTTTTCATGAAGGAGCTGAAGAAGCCTCCCTTCCTATCCCTGGTGAAGCATGTCTCTTTGGCATCTTCCAAGAGGCTGCTGGGTGACTTGTCTCTTTGTTTTCGAGGCAGTGCTGGGGACCCACTGGGGGCCTGTGCACCTCTAACGAACCCTGAAGAGAAACGGCCAATCACTAACGTGAAAGACAAAAAGTGACTCCATTACACTTGAAATACTAAGGTTTAATTTAATTGCAAGAGTTCTGTCGGCATCTATTAGATATCAGGTATTAGCAGGACTCAGAGGAAACTAATAAATACGTTACCGTTTCACATTGCTGAGTGTTCCCAATACAACATGGGAAATAAATAGGAAGCAATAACCTACTTTCTACCTCGGCATTCGTCTTTTCTCTAAACGCTATAGCACACGCTGGCCTCAACTATCAGGCTCAGGGAAGCAGTTTTTGCCAGAACTACACAGATGGTAATGGTCCGGGATTTGAGAGCTGAGAAAACGGAGGGGGAGGCAGAGCTGTATGGCAGACGGAAAGATGAGGACTAACAACGCTGGCACTGCAGAGCCCCGGACCAGAGCAGGAGCTAAAGCAGACGCCAGCCATTCTCTCCTCAGGGAACACGGACAGGAAAACGGAAATAAGGCATCATACCCCAAGGTTCTTGAAACAAGGCAGTTTAATTCTACCTGCCTAGGGATCCATACCTGGTGCTGAACTAGAGGCAGAATTTTCTGTGGCATCCTGTGTCCCTTCGATATTCTCCTTGTTCTCCACCTGTTTCTTCAGCGTTCGGGTCTTAGAAGGAAGTATAGGCAGTCGGGGCAGGTATGGAACAACAGACGAGGAGGAGGCAGCCCTCCCAAGCTCCTCAGCTACCTCTGTGAGGAAGACAAGGGGACTGATCAAAAACAATTTCATGACACAGAAAAGGAGGTTTTTGTTTCAGAAAAGGTATACAACGGAGGAAGAAGCTGGAGAGAAGAGCACTAAAATATACAAATGGAATCACAGAGCATGTACTTTTACGTCTGCCTTCTTTTGCTCAACATTGTGACAGCCGATTCCTCCGTGCTGTTGCATGTAGCAGAGGCTCCCTCTCCCAAGTGTGAGCATACCAAATTAACCCATCCTTCTTCTGGTGGATATCTAGGTTGTTTCCAGTTTGGGGCTGGAAACGAATATGCTGCTACCGACACCCTGCTACATGTCTTTTGCTTCAGAATTGTATGTACGTCTGCTGGGTGTATACCTAGGAGCAGGACCGGTGGGTTACAGGGTGCACATCAATTCAGCTTTGCTGGGTCCTCTCAAACTCTCTCCCAAAATGGCTGTAGCAATCTATACTCCCACTAGCCTTGTATCAAAGTTCTGATTACTCTGCATGCTTGCCAAAGTTTGATATTATCAGGCTTTTTGTTTTTGATTTTAGCCATTCTGGTGTAGGTATGTAGTGGCATCTTACTGTTCTATTCTGGACTTCCCTGATGATGAGTAATGATGGTAAGCATGGATTCATATGCTTTCATATTTTGGATATCCTTGTTTACTGAGTGCTCGTTCAGAGGCTTAATAAAGCAGATTTCTGCACTTAGTTTTTACATTGCACCTTGCACCAAGAAGGAGGGTGGACACATTTCATGTCATGCTGCATTTCATTCATAAAACAAATGAGGCTCCTGAAAAAACATTCACTGTATCAGTAAGCCTCGGCTGATTCAACGTGGCTATGAGTTTTTGGGGCTTCTGCTGGGGCAAAGACATACTTTACTATTCACCCCTTAACAAAAATGAAGCAAGCAGGACTGATTAAACTGTGAAATATTGTGATTTTTTTTTTTTTTTTACAACATTTTGGTGTAACTATTTAAAAAATCAACTCCCCCACAAGAAGGGGCACATGGCCTATAACCCAAGTCATGCCAGCGAGACTGTTTTCTTACGCTGCTGCCTACAGCAGCTGGGAGACAGACGTTAGCTGTGAAGATATGACCTCGAGGAGGCTAGCAACTGTGTCCCATACCTATTGGAAGATTCTGAGGATGAGATCAACCTAGAAGCAAAAGTAAAGTGATACTGGGTGGGAGAGGCTGTGAGAAGGAGGAAGTCCTGAAGCTAATTGATTCTGTGGCTTCTACTGACTCTGAGTTAGCACCATCCCTCCTTTCCCATGGTTTGAGCCAATAAATCCTCCCTTCACTGCTTAAGAAAGTTTGAGTTAGGTTTCCTCCACTCACAACTAACTAATGAATACATCCTTTTAAGGTAGGAACTGTGTCTTAGCTCTGTGTCTTCAGTATATGCTAGCCACAGATTAGATGCTATGATTAATAAAATGTGGATTAAAAGAATCTTAAATTTCTGGTTTAGCAACTCTCAACTGCAGTTAACTTCAAAAATTGATAATGGTTGATTTTCTATAAGGATATAACATTTTCAAAGGAAACAGAACTATTTAAGGATTCAACAGAAATTAAAAGGCGACACAAAAGCACCAAAGAAATGGAGCCTATGACTTCTACCACTTCAACTCCACACGAAGGAAAGCACACAGAGGAAGAAGAGAGCTGGCCAAGGAGCTGCTCAGTGTGGCCCAAAGGGCTGCCTGTATGCTCTGTGATGTATGTGCACAAGCTTCAGCTTACAAAGGAGTAGGATGAAAATACTTTGCTTTCAACCTCAGTATTTACTTTTCCCTTTGATTTTATCTGAAATGATAAGTCACTAATGGAAGAAGACAAAATTCAACTTGCCTGATTTCCTCTTCTAATATTTTGAAACCTGAACTTCAGTAGTGAGCTCTATGTTCAATTATGAAGGAAAGGAAAAATCTGAAAAACGTACGAAATTCTGGAGCTATACTGAAAAACCTAGTAACAACACATAACTAAGAATTCTATGTTTTTAGCTCTCTAGGAATAGCTTCACTATATAACAAGTGTTTACTGTTTGACTCTTGCATGTAATTTTAGAAGCACTGTAATACCAAAGCAGGAAACTGCCTGTATGTATGTATGTATGTACCCATACACTTGTTTTTCAGATAAGAAAAGGGCTCTCACTGTTCATAGCTTAACATCCTCATTTTAAAGTATTCTCCATGTCAACATATTTAAAAATGTCATTTTAAACATTCAATTATAAGCATATAGTAATTAACAGCCCACTGGATTTTTAAATTGTTTTTAATTTTTCAATATTATAAACTACACATCCTTGTAGCTAAATCTTTATTCATACTCTTATTTATTCCCTTAAGATCTACTCCCAGAAAATAACTTTCTGGATATTGGGAGGTTTTTTTGTTTGTTTATTTATTTTGAGAGAGAGAGAGAGAGAGGGAGAGCACAAGCAGAGACAGAGAGAGGTAGAGAGAGAGAATGTAGGGCTTGAACTCATGAGCCACAAGACCATAACCTACCTGAGACGAAATCAAGACTCGGACACTTAACCAAGTGAGCCACCCAGATGCCCCCAAATTTCAATATTAAAAATGAGCTAGAGACATAAAGACACATTTAAAGAAAGCAAAACAAGAATAACAGAGGCCACGAATTAATTCAGTATCCTGAAATGGAGTCCCAAACTGCAGGAGTCTATAATTTTTAATGTTATTACCACCCCTACCACCACCCATGACTGGCCACCAACAGTGAATCACCAGATTCTCACCTTCAGAAATGCTGGAGTCATGGAACATGGTTTCAAAAGCCTGATGTGTTTCAGCAAAAGACGGCCTGTCGGCAGGGCTCCACTTCCAGCCTATGTAACAAAAGAAGGAACTAGTGAAAGCTCTTTATAAATTAACCATCCAGTGGCACACCTGAGAGGGAGTGCTGTGCATCATGGCAACAGCAGAGGCATAGTATGTTCACAGGTGTAGTGAGCCCACATCCTAGGGCTGGTCCTTCCATGTAGCCTTAGCTTCTGTCCTTTCTACTACAAGGATAAAGAGGGGTGGGGAGATGGTTTCTAAAATGGAAAGTTTTCTTCTACTGGAAAAATGAAAAAAGTAAAACCTGTCTTCAAACTCATTCTAACCTTAAAATCAGCTATCCATATTCAGAAATATAACAGGCCATCAGACAGGAGGAACTTAGAGTCCACTTTGACAAAAACAGGACAGTAAGGAAAATAACAAGACTTATGCTTAAACACAAACGCAATTTAATTCATTACTCACCTTCCAGCTCTCTCATCTGTAAGAAGTCAGAGGCTTCTGTTTACTCATCAGAGGTTACTTTCAGGTATTCTCCAGAGTCTTTAGGAATCGTTTTTATCTAGTTGAAAGCAGCCTTCCCCTATCTAATCTCCAAACCCAAGTGCTTATTATCCTATTAAATATGCAAGTGGGCCATGGAAAACTATTCTTAGGATTCCAATTAAGACACAATGATTGGTGGAAATGCAAACTGGTGCAGCCACTCTGGGAAAACAGTATGGAGCTCCTCAAAAAATTAAAAATAGAACTACCCTACGACTCAGCAATTGCACTACTAGGTGTTTATCCAAGGGATACAGGGGTGCTGTTTTGAAGGGGCACATGCACCCCAATGTTTATAGCAGCACTATCGACAATAGCCAAAGTATGGAAAGAGCCCAAAAGTCCAATGACGGATGAATGGATATGGTATATATATACACAATGGAGTATTACTCGGCAATCAAAAAGAATGGAATCTTGCCATTTGCAACTATGTGGATGGAACTGGAGGGTAGTATGCTAAGTGAAATTAGAGAAAGACAAAAATCATAGGACTTCACTCATATGAGGACTTTAAGAGACACAACAGATGAACATAAGGGAAAGGAAACAAAAATAACGTAAAAACAGGGAGGGGACAAAAACGTAAGAGACTCTCAAATAGGGAGAACAAACAGGGTTACTGGAGGGGTTGTGGGAGGGGGGATGGGCTAAATGGGGAAGGGGCATTAAGGAATCTATTCCTGAAATCATTGTTGCACTATATGCTAACTAACCTGGATGTTAATTTAAAAAATAAATTAAATAAAAATTAAAAAAAAAAAAAAGACACAATGGTTGGGCCTTCTGGGTGGCTGAGTTGGTTAACCATCTGACTCTTGATTTCGGATCAGGTCACAATCTCAGGGTTGTGATATCGAGCCCCACATTGATTGGGCTCTGCACTGAGCACAGAGCCTGCTTGGTATTCTCTCTCTCTTCTCTGCCCCTCCTCCCACACTCCCTCCCTCCCTCCCTCTCTCTCTAAGATAGATAGATAGATAGATAGGTAGATAGATAGATTCTCTTAAAAAAAAAAAAACTCAATGGTTTGTCATATATGCCAACTAGCTGATAAATGACCAACTCTTTATATGCCATGAGGTTGGTCACTCTAACAATACTGAGAGGAAAACTATTTCTTAGTATCACTAAGAATCACTGCCTTAACCTTTAAAATCACTGCCTTAACCTTTAAAAATTAAAATAAAAAAAAAAAAAGAAAACCACTCACATGCTCTCATAAGTTCATAAACCTTAGGGGGGCATCCTTCAGGTTGTTCCATTCGATATCCTTTTTCCAGTAGATCATAGACCTGAGACAGGTCAATACCTGGATATGGTGACATTCCATACGTAGCAATTTCCCACAGCAGTACCCCAAAAGCTGCATAAGGGATAAAAGAAATAAAAAGCTGAATGTTTCTTCTCTGATTTGTTATTTATTATGTACCATCAGGTAACTTCTCTTTCAAATTCTGCGTAACATTCACACTGTTACATTAGTATACTCTTCTAATTCTTCTAGCATTCTGATTCTTACAGCTGAATTTGTCCTTCTAAGATATTTGTCACAAGAATGCTTCAGGTATAACCTCAGGACTTTTATTTAGATCTCCTTTACTGCAGTGAGGGAGAATAAATTATGATCATAAAAAGCCTAGGACATAACTGAACTACTCTTAGAACAATCTATGATCTATTTAATAAGTTTCAGTTTTTAGATCAGCTAATATTAGGGGAGTAAAATAAAAATGGATTCATTTAAAATCAGAAAAGAAATTACGCTAGAAAAAAAAAAAACTGCTGGACTTAGTCACAGGTTATTTCTGAGTTTGAGATTCCTGATAAAAAGTCACTTCGTCTCAGTTGCAGATAAAAAGTGACAACTATTTCTGCTGGCCTACAACCCAAATTTCTAGACTTGTTCAGTCCACTGAGCATCCACTAAATCAGAATTCTTTTCAGTGCAACAGAAACAAGATGAGTTACAAGAGCAAATTCTAGATGCAATTCCATCACGCTTCCTTGAAAAGAGAAGGTGACTCTGCGTCATGATACTCTGGAAATAAGCAATAAAATCTAATAAGGAAAACAGGAAACTTTACAGAGAAAGGATCAGTAAAACCCAATGCAGTCCAAGATCTAGACTGTGAGCTCTCTGAAAGGACTTTTTTTTTCACTTTCTTCTTTACACTTTTTAAAAATTTATTTAATTTAAGTAGGCTCCATACCCAATGTGGGGCTCTAACCCCTTTCTCTACACTTCTTTCTATGCTAAGTACCTAGCACAATGCCTGGCAGACAGTAGAGATTTAATAAATGCTTGCTGAACGACTGATAAAGGATGGGGGTAAGGCAGAGTTTACTGGTCACATAAAAGAGAAATTTCGAAGAATTAAAGAACATTTATAAAAAAATAAAATGACAGGGGAGCCTGGTAGGCTCAGTCGTTTAAGCTTCCGGCTCTTGATTTCGGCTGAGGTCATGCATGATCTCCCGGTTTGGGAGTTCAAGTCCTGTGTCAGCCTCTGTGCTGTCAGTGTGGAGTCTGCTTAGTATTCTGTCTCTCCCTCTCTTTCCGCCCCACCCCTGCATGCACTGTCTCTCTCTCTCTCAAAATAAACCTAAAAAAAAAAAAAAAAAGAAGACATAGAAAAAGTCCCTTCCAAACCTTACCCCAAACGTCAGATTTAATTGAGAAGGTATTGTAGGCAAGACTCTCTGGTGCTGTCCATTTAATAGGAAATTTGGCTCCCGCATGAGCAGTATAGGTGTCTCCAGTCATCAGTCTACTCAAGCCAAAGTCAGCCACTTTTACCACATGGTTTTCTCCCACTAGGCAGTTACGGGCTGCAAGATCTCTGTGGGAAAGAGAACCCTAATGTGATTCCACTCAGTGAGGAAAATGGTCACGAACAAATGCTCTATTCTTAGTTCTTTGTGCTACAAGCAGAGTTGATAAGTCTGTGCTGACAGATATGGTAGTATTTTATGATAGCTGCTAACATGGTAGAAAGCCACTAATTATCCACCACTTGGAGAGTAGTCATCAAGAGGCAGTTACGTGATACTAGAAGAAAGCAGACTTCAGAAAATGGGTTCCTATTTGTAAGTACACTGGGCTAGGTTTCAGAGGTGAGCAAAGATGCTTTTCTACAAGGCTTTAAGTTCTTAACTGAGACGGAAAGCTTTTTTTAAAATTAAGCCATTAGATGGAGCAAAAGGCTCTTGGATATAATCCTGGGCAAAATAAAGAGCATTCTGTTTTAAGAACGGCAAAGGCTCCTCATTAATACTTTAGCCAGAATACAGTAGGTTTACAAGATGGAAATGATATTATAGTGGGTGGGGCCTGTGAAAGAGAAAATTGCTTTCTTGGGTCATCTGGAAATTTCCAGGAAGGTCCTCACATTCTTCTCTTCATTTGCACATCAAGCAAGGTAGCTTCACGGTTAGAAATAGCAATGATTGGGCTTTACACACCTATGGATGAAATTCTTCTTCTCTAAATACTCCATTGCAGAAGAGATCTGAGTGGCCATATAGAGCAGTACGACTGCAGTCACTTCGTCTCGGTTGCACTCTCGGAGATAATCAAGCAAGTTGCCGTAGGGCATGTACTCAGTCACGATGTAAAATGGTGGCTCCAAAGTACACACACCTGGTAGTTCAAGAATAGAGCTTGTTTTATTAGTATAGATTCAAAAATTCCAAACCACTTCGTCAAGAATAGTTGACAAATTTTAAAGTCTAGTTCAGCAGTAATCTTTTCCCTTCTTGCCATCACATTCTCTGAAAGTAACACAGCAAAGGTAAGTTGCTGGTTGATAAGGGAGTCTCAGCTTCCATTACATCATTCTCTGGAAATCCACATGCATTTGAGCATTTGCCTGTTTGGGCAAAAGCAGAGTTACTTACATTAATTCCATAAGGGGTCTGGAAGACCAAAATTTCTGGAGTTCTGTATGTGCCCCAGATTCTGAGCCTCACCTGCACACTAACAATGTTTATCTGAAAGTAACAGCAATTGTGTATATGTTGAAAACTGTGTGAGTTCAGCCTGTATAAAGCTTGGTAAAAAGACTGCTTCCATAGTCAAGGATTTCACTGACCCAGGGTAGATTCCTTACAAAGAATCAACAAGAAGCTGAGGCACCTGCACGGCTCAGTTGGTTAAGCGTCTGACTGTCGGTTTTGGCTCAGGTCATGATCCCACAGTTTCGTGAGTTCGAGCGTCACATCAGGCTCTGTGCTGACAGCACGGAGCCTGCCTGGGATTCTCTCTCTCTCCCCCCTCTCCCTCTTGAATGAATGAATGAATAAATAAATAAATAAACAAACAAACAAATAAACAAACAAACAATAAAATATATTAATAAATATAATATAAGTAAATATAAAGTAAAATAAATAAAATACATATATATATTTTTTTATTTAAAAAAAATTTTTTTAACGTTTATTTATTTTTGAGACAGAGAGAGACAGAGCATGAACGGGGGAGGGGCAGAGAGAGCGGGAGACACAGAATCGGAAGCAGGCTCCAGGCTCTGAGCCATCAGCCCAGAGCCCGACGTGGGGCTCGAACTCACGGACCGCGAGATCGTGACCTGAGCTGAAGTCGGACGCCCGACCGACTGAGCCACCCAGGCGCCCCCATATATATATATTTAAGAAAAAAAAAAAGAATCAACAAGAAGCTATTTCCTTTGGGACGGTTTATCTTAACGTGAACACCCAAAGAAACTGGCCCTCCTTCAAAATGGGCAAAGAGTTCAGGCAATAATTTCTTTGTGACCTGAATAGCCATTCTATCACAGCATAGCACATTCTGCTTAGCAAGGTAAACTGATGAGTATGGTCACAATTTTTAATTTGCTTCTTTTCAACAGCTTTTCATTTAATGTCTCTACCTTGTAAAAATATTTTGTGACAATGTTTGGTTTGGCATCATTTTGAGTGGTTCTGAACTTGAATCTGGGGCAATTACCACAAGCTGGGCAGTTTTATATATTGTAATCAATCTAGGCCACTCTCTCCTGGGCAATTAAAAAAAATTTTTAATTAATGTATGTATGTATGTATGTAATCTCTACACCAAACATGGACCTCAAACTCACAACCCCAAGATCAAGAGTCAGATGCTCTACTGAGTCGGCCAGCACCCCGTTCCAGGGCAAATTTTTGTTTTTTAATGTTTATTTTTGAGAGACAGAAGGACAGAGTGTGAGTGGGCAAGGGTCAGTGAGAGAGGGAGATACTGAATCCAAAGCAGGCTGCTCCAGGCTCTGAGCTGTCAGCACAGAGCCCGACATGGGGCTCAAACCCACGAACCGCGGGATCATGACCCAAGCCAAAGTTGTATGCTTAACCAACTGAGCCACCCAGGCGCCCCACTGGGCAATTTTTAAGGAGTCTGTTGAGTAAAATGACAACTATTTTTTTTTTTAATTTTTTTAAATGTTTACTTATTTCTGAGACAGAGAGAGACAGAGCATGAGTGGGGGAGGGTCAGAGAGAGAGGGAGACACAGAATCAGAAGCAGGCTCCAGGCTCTGAGCTGGCAGCACAGAGCCCGACACGGGGCTCGAACTCACAGACCGTGAGATCATGACCTGAGCTGAAGTCGGACGCTCAACCGACTGAGCCACCCAGGCGCCCCAAAATGACAACTATTTACTGAAGTAGTTTTGCACTTGGAGCTTCTGCCATGGTGATTCAAAAGGAGTATGTGGAGACAATGGGGTTGGGAGACAAGCATCACTAAGGAAACCCATGGCTCAGAAGCTCCCTCACCTAATAGCTGTACCAGATTAGGGTGCTTGATCTCCTTCATCACTGCAGCTTCTTTCAGGAACTCTTCCACCTCCATGGTATCTTCCTGGAAAGGCCGGGGGTGGGGGAAGAAAACAAAACAAAAAAACAGAAGAGGGACAAACCCCCATTTTAATCATTTGAGTCAACTCACAATCCTAAACCTACAGCTTTAAAAAAACTTCTTTCAAAAATATTTTTGAATATTTTAGCATATTAAAGAAATTTTATCAGAACCTAAGACACATCCAATTAGAAACAAAAATGTCCCTAAAATGTATCCAGTATTTGAAACGAAAGTGAAAATTAGCAGGGCAAGCAACGGAATATCCTATCCCATATCCCATCACAAGGGAAACATGGCAGACCTGGATGGTAACTCAGTTCTCAGTTTACTTCCTTACACATCTCAGCCTTTGAAACAGGAGACAGAAGGGTTAGCTGTTTACATATTTGTCTTCCTGACACATTCCTTAAGGAGCAATGCACATGTGCAAAGCCATGCATATTGTCTCACACTCACAGTAGGCTTAATAAGTGCTTGCTAACCAGAATGGATTACTACTCATAGCCAGAGCAGCCCTTATAAGTGATATGCCAGAGCTATGGAGGCAAACAGGAGAACCGTCAGAGAACGGAATGAGTGACAACTGTGCAACTGGTTACTAGGATGCTTAAAGAAGACAGCAGCATGAGGAAGATTTCTGGGACTATTAGGAACAAGAAAAAAGGATTTAATCTCATAGAGATGGGGGGAGCATGAGGCAGAAAGCTGAAGGACAGACGAGACAGCCCATGATTCTTGTACACTGCACCAACAATTCCATCCAGCAGGGGTCCTTCTCAGGAAGCAAAACAGCTTGTCTTGCCTTTATAACTTATAATTTGCTCCTAACCTTTCACTAAGACTTACATCAACAGCCTCCAGAGACAAACCTTCCCCACAGTGGGTTTCGCTGTGTTGCAGTGAATAATCTGCCCGTGCGCTGTCAGCAATGGCACTAAAGTTAATCATCAATTTGCTGATGTGCTTGGCATCAGTGGGTGGAAAGTGCTCCAAAGATGAAGAAGGGCATGCTCATATTTCCAAGTGATTCAGCACAAATGTAAAAATGCCTGGAAACTGTAATTCTTAGCAACCCACCTTCAATGTTTTCACAGCAACCGTAAGGCTATATTTCTTCCAGACGCCGACATAAACTTCTCCATACTGCCCACCCCCAAGTTTGTGCTTCATGGTAATATCTGTTCGTTCCATTTCCCATTTGTCATGGATGGGGGACACGCCATAGACTGTTGGCTTATTGCACTTGGGCGCTGGGTAATGTAATGTTGTCACCAGCCCATCCGCCACTGTGGAGTGATGATGAACCAGCTCTGCCAGGGTGCTAAAGCGGCTCTCGGCAGTTACATACACCTGAGGAGAAAGGCAGGAGAAAAGCTCCATCAACTTGAAAAGGGTCAGAAAAATTGTTTTCAAAGCCCATTATTTCACTGGTCTGAAGATATAAAGACAGGAGGCTATCTTATTGAGGTAAATTAAATGATGATGGTAAGGAGAAACAGAACTTCAATTTAATCCTCCTTAAACCATTCTTCCTAGGCTTCCTAAATAAGCTCTAGTTTTGGGGGAAAAGCTTCCAACGTATCTTTCTGAATCATCAAGATCATTGGTCTTCAAGTAGTTTTAAGCAACAAGACTGTGAAACCCAAATATGTTAGCAGCAGAGATGCTCTGATTAAAGGAGGCAAGAGGAAACTTGGCCTCCTGTAAAAGGTTATGAAATACCACATCAGAATCTTGCACAGCACCAAACCTGAGAACCACAGAGTTCAATTTTTTTGGTAGGGAGAGAGTATTTAAGTATCTTATAATTTTTACTTAATCAGGATATGTTTTTGAGTATCCAGGCCACAATAGGGGCAACTGGGTGGCTCAGTTGGTTAAGTGACCAACTTCAGCTCAGGTCATGATCTCACAGTTCCTGAGTTCGAGCCCCACGCTGGGCTCTGTGCTGACAGCTCAGAGCCTGGAGCCTGCTTCGGATTCTGTGTCTCCCTCTCTGTCTGCCCCTCCCCCACTTGCACTCCGTGTCTGTCTCTCCTTCTCAAAAAAAAAAAAAAAAAAAAAACATTAAAAAAAGTAAGTTAAAAAAAAGGGCCACAATTTTATTTCAGAGTGGTTAACAAAACAGTAGTTAATTTGTAATAATAAAAGTATAAAAGATGAGTAGTCTTCAAGCCCTATCTTCCAAAGGAGCTTGTTTATAGTTTTTTTTTTAAATGAAACTTTTGGTGTATATAGAATAATATACAATATATACAGAATTGATGATTTTTACAAGGTGAACTCACCCATGTAAACCTCTCCCACACCAAGAATTGTAACACTACCAGCACCCTCCCAAATAAGCTATTCACCCCTTCGAAGATAACCATTCTGCTGACTTCTAGAACACCTTAGATTAGCTCTGTCTGCTTCTGAACTTACACAAATGGAGTCATACAACAGGTATTATTGTGTCTGCTTTCTTTCACTCAACTTTTCTTTATTGTGATATAATTTGCATACCATAAAATCCACCGTTTTCAAGGATACAATTCAGTGGTTTTAATATATTCCCAAAGTTGTCCAACCATCACCACTATCTGACTCCATAACACTGCCACCCCCTCACGCCCATCCCTGACAGTCACTAATGCCTTTCACTCAGTTTTCCATGTGTGGCACTCACCTACGACACAGGTCAACAAACTTTTCTGCAGAGGGCCAGAGAGTAAATATTTCAGGCTTATGGCCATAATGCCTCTGTCACAACTATTAAAAGCTGCCATAACAAGGAGAAAGCAGCCATAGACAACATATAAACAAATGGGTGTGTCTGTATTTCAATACAATTTTATTTACAAAAATAGGCAACTGGTGGGCCCACAGATTTTCTTGAGAGTGTGCACAGCAGTACATTTTTTGTTGTATGAAATTCTATTTTATGAATATGCCACAATTTACTAATTCATTCTGTTGTTAGACAATGAAGTGTTTCTAGCTTGGAGCTATTATAAATAATGCAACTGTGAACATTCTTGTACATGTCTATGTCTTCTATGTCTCCTATGTCTCCTATGTCTACAACACATGCACTCATTTCTGTAAACCAGAAGCAAAGCTGCTACGTCTCTCCCCCATTACCACTCATCTGGCTCTATTTGGTTTCATCAAGAGACAGTAGGTCTGTGCGGTGATATAAAAGAGAATTCATAATTATTTCCTACTTTGTAACAGCCATTATGTTTTAAGGAAATTATTTCATTTAATCCTCACGATGACCCAATAAAGTGCAATGAGAAACAGGCTTATGTAAGGTCACAAAGTTAGTAAATAGACATGTTGGAGTTATGCACCAAACCAGGTCTGCCTGCTCCAAAGCCTGGGCTTTCCCCTACTCTGCATATCACACAGAGGGAAAGAGCAGAACAAATGATTCCATATAAATTTACTGTTCAGCAGAACTGACACAAAGGCAGGCCTCACAGTTTATGAAGTAAAACAGTTCCACTCCTAAGACAGCCATCCTGAAACGACTGGTCTTCCCAACGTGCACTCTGCTCAATGACTGACCTATTTCTATCAACACACATTCATACTCAGTCTCCGTCTCAGAAGCCCAGATTCTTACTTTGTGAACTTTGTGGCAGAGATTATTACAATTTTCAAAGACAGAAGGCTTAATCTAGCAATTCTGTACAACACACTGGATGTATATATATATATCCGTACACTGGTGGTGATTAGAACAGCTAACTTAAATAGCAGTTTCTTCCATTCACCTTCAAATCTCTCATTAAACTATTGATATAATAGTGTTTTTCATTTCCATTACCATATTCTTATGTGTAAGCTCTAATGTGCCAAATAGCCCAAATTCACATCAGTGATTATTTTATTTCATATGAGTCATAAAAACTTATTTTTTAGTCATTCTGAGTGTTTTTTCTAAAGAACAGCCCATCCACGCCCAAGGTGGTACCGGCCAGTCTTACCTTGCCGTCTGTGGTGGTGTTGATCCTGTAGTGATACACACGGCCCTCGTACCTGAGCGAGATGGACAGCTGCCCAGGGCTGCTCTCACTCTCCCGCACCAGGAAGCTGCCATTGATCAGACTGCTGAGCAGGTACTCCGCAGCGCTGCGCGACACAGGCCCATGGTACCAGGAGTGTTTTTCCAAGCTGTTCACTGGGGTGATGTAGTTGCTTGGCACCCAACCTTGGCCATTCTTAGAGCGAACTTCACTCCACTCACCATTCTGGTTGTAACCAAGGACTCGAAGCTTTTCACCTGGCCATGACATCATCAGAGAAGAGAAGAGAAGAGAAGAGAAGAGAAGAGAAGAGAAGAGAAGAGAAGAGAAGAGAAGAGAAGAGAAGAGAAGAGAGAAGAGAAGAGAGAAGAGAAGAGAGAAGAGAAGAGAGAAGAGAAGAGAGAAGAGAAGAGAGAAGAGAAGAGAGAAGAGAAGAGAGAAGAGAAGAGAGAAGAGAAGAGAGAAGAGAAGAGAGAAGAGAAGAGAGAAGAGAAGAGAGAAGAGAAGAGAGAAGAGAAGAGAGAAGAGAAGAGAGAAGAGAAGAGAGAAGAGAAGAGAGAAGAGAAGAGAGAAGAGAAGAGAGAAGAGAAGAGAGAAGAGAGAAGAGAAGAGAGAAGAGAAGAGAGAAGAGAAGAGAGAAGAGAAGAGAGAAGAGAGAAGAGAAGAGAGAAGAGAAGAGAGAAGAGAGAAGAGAAGAGAGAAGAGAAGAGAGAAGAGAAGAGAGAAGAGAAGAGAGAGAGAAGAGAGAAGAGAAGAGAGAAGAGAGAAGAGAAGAGAGAAGAGAAGAGAGAAGAGAGAAGAGAGAAGAGAAGAGAGAAGAGAAGAGAGAAGAGAAGAGAGAGAGAAGAGAAGAGAGAAGAGAAGAGAGAAGAGAAGAGAAGAGAGAAGAGAAGAGAGAAGAGAGAAGAGAAGAGAGAAGAGAAGAGAGAAGAGAGAAGAGAAGAGAGAAGAGAAAAGAGAAGAGAAAAGAGAAGAGAAAAGAGAAGACAAGACAAGACAAGAGAAGACAAGAGAAGACAAGACAAGACAAGAGAAGACAAGAGAAGACAAGAGAAGACAAGAGAAGACAAGAGAAGACAAGAGAAGACAAGAGAAGACAAGAGAAGACAAGACAAGAGAAGACAAGAGAAGACAAGAGAAGACAAGAGAAGACAAGACAAGAGAAGACAAGACAAGAGAAGACAAGACAAGAGAACTTAACTTCAAATATCAGCAGTCTATTATCAAACTCTGAACTCTGAAAAATCAATCAGGAAATTTTACGCCAACATTTAAAAAAAATAATGAAAACAAACTTGGCTGCTCATCATATCGTGATTGATCTCTTTAGCTCGTGGCTTAAAGACAAGCAGCACAGTTAGAAATAACCTTCTGGTATTTACTAAAGGTTTTCACACCAACTAAAAAAATGCCATTAGGAAACTCCACGTGTGGTATAGTATGGTGGCATACAAACACAGAAAGGTTCCCAATCCATAAACACAGAGAATACACCGCTGATTGCCAGAGGGGAGAGGGTGTGGCATTGTGCAAAATGGGTGAAGGGGAGTGGGAGATACAGGCTTCCCTACAGAGAATAAACAAGTCACAGGGATAGATGGTACAGCACAGAGAATACAGTCAGTGGCATCGTAATAGAGTTGTGTGGTGACAGACGGTAGCTACACTTGTGGTGAGCACAGCACAACAAATAGAGCAAATCACAGTGTTGTACACCTGGAAGTAATGCAGTATCGTGTGTCAACTATACTTGAATTAAAAAAAGACAGGTTATTCTGGAAAATGACACAGTCTCACCCTTCAAAGAAAAGTTCATTTTTCTCAAAACAGTTTGTCAAGGAATGTATCTTATATATGGTTCAATGTTAACAACAATCAAGGATTAGGGATGAGAAATGTGAAATACAAAGTCACTCTGAAATTTCAGTTGGCACCAAAGCAGCAAGACCATCTACGTAAGAAACAAAAAATAACAAAACAAAATAGAAGCACAAACCACAGAGCTTTCTGTTTTCAGAAAAAAAAAACTGCTTGGGGGGCAGGCGGGCGGTTAGGACTCCCAAAGCACAATCTTGTCTGGGACTCAAGTTTTACCAGTTACAGTTTCCCAACTTCCCTCCCATTCCTTATGAAGATGAGTCAGTCCTACTCATTCCTCTAAAATTAGTGTGTGGGAAGGGAAGCCGCCACTGAAGCCAGAACCCAAGACAAGTTATTCAGAATGTCTTTGCTGTCAACGTCAATGTCCTTAATTTCTCTACTAAAGTTGTGAACCTCAGCTTTAAACTCCCTAATATACATTTTGCCCCTAAACTTACAGCTCAGACAAAACAGGAAAGGTGAAAGAGAGATCATGCACATGGCCCACTAGTTATCAGGCAAAGGCCACTGAGGAAACACTCAAAATCATTATTCTGGCAGTCACTGAACATTTTCAGCAGCCCACAGAAATGTCTACCATAGGATAACTTTATTAGCTCCTACGATCTCATCTTTGACCTGGAAGTGACATTCAATGACAAAAACAGGAGTATGTACTCATAAAATATACATATGTACACATGAGTAGATAGGAGCATGTGGTGTGGTGGTGGGAATGCGCAGATAAATACTCACCAACCATATCTGCAGGTAAAAAACCTCAGTGCTCCTAGAAAAGCTAAATAGAACTTGTTCCTCTTATAGCTGTTCTCTATTGTACCACAAGAACTAGAAATGTAAAGAATTAGTATATTACTGTTGCTTCCTTACAAATAACTGCTAACGGTGGGTCATCATTAGCAGGATACAGTCAAAAACCCTGTTTTTGTCTATTTTCCTCTCTTTTAGAAGTTAGGAGGGGAATTTTCTACTCTGGAAGTTTTGAGCACCAGGGAAATTGATGATAGGACTAGTGGGGATGTAAACATGAGCTCTACTGACAGAGGAATGCTGGGAGAACTGTTTTTTTATTTCAAGCAAAAAACAATATTCAAAGGAGGAACTATAATAAGTTGTCATTATTTTATTTTTAAAATATATTTTCTTCTCCTTTAAAATATAAAATAGCTTTAGCATGACATCATTTTATATTAATAAGAACCTGACAGAAAAATCTGGCTTCTCATGGGTTTCATGAGAAATCCCTGTTTGCCATGAGATAACAAGAATCCCACCCCCTGAGCTGCACTCTAGCGATTGCCATAACTGGTAACTGAGGAGTCAACAGACTTTCTTTATCGATGTTTCCTTGGTGACTGAACTATCTTAGAAAAACCTCACATGAAAAGTCTATCTAGAAAGAATGTTCTGAGTCACTGCTTCACCAACTTCTCCACTGAAGTATCCATAAAGGTAAAAAAAAGTGTGTTGTAGCCCGAAGAGACTACTGCACAGTATAAAATTCTTTGAAATCCTTTGTTTTATCCTAAAAGTTCATGTAAAAGTTTCCCCCCATGCATAAACCTCATACACACAGAAATATTATCACCATCCTTTCCCCAAAAACTACCTAAAGTCTTCAAGTAACTTGACACTAGATCACCCGCTTTACTTTTTCTATGCCTCTAAAGCCTCCTGGCACAGATAAATGTGCCCTTACACCCACTCAGGGACACATCTATACCCCAGGTTTGAGTTAAGGGTTTCTTTTGCTTTTGGTTAATCTGGCTGGATTTAAAAAACTGATGCATGTAAAAGTTTTATAAAAGGGTAACATTCCCTGAGTGGAGGTCTGCCTTAATCTGGTTTATTCACTCCCATTTAAAGTTTTATTATCAACCTTACAAATAAAAACTGTATGTCTGGCAAATTATCGTTTAAATTAGTTTCATTTAAGTTAAAAATTATCCTTGGGGCATCTGGGTAGCTCAGTCAATTAAGTGTCTGACTTTGGCTCTGGTCATGATCTCGTGGTTCATGGGTTTGAGCCTGTGCTGACAGCTCAGAGCCTGGAGCCTGCTTCAGATTCTGTGTTTCCCTCTCTCTCTGCCCCTCCCTTGCTCATGCTCTCTCTTTCTCAATAATAAATAAACATTAAAAAAAAAATTATCCTGAAATATATTTTTCCTAGTAGGAGGCTTTCATAAATTCAGAAGAACAAGCTTAGGTAGATTAGTAATCTAATTCATGTACACAATAAGAATGTCCCATGCTTCTTTCTTTTTTTCACTTTTTTGTATTTTTTTTTGTATTTTTATTATTTTTTATTTTTTAAAGTAATCTCTACACCCAACGTGGGGCTCACTCACAACTCCAGGATTAAAAGTCACATGCTCTACCCACTGAGTCCCAGGCACCTCTCTTTCTCATAGAAGGTCCATATTTTCTGTCCTTATTCAAAAAACTAATAATGAATGATTTTACTTAGTCATGTTCTTAGTGCTCCCTTTTATAAACTTTCTACTAAAATAAATGACTATTCTCTTGAGAGTATTACTGTAATAGAAATCCTTCCTACTATTCCTTTCACTAGCCCATATAAACACAAATGAGAGATTTGTCTAGGCCAGTGCTACTCAAAGCAGTCCACAATAAGATATGACACTTGTGCTGGAATGTGAATCACTGGACTACTTCCTTCTTGTTCAAAGTCTTGCTTTGCACCAAGGTGGCTCAGTAGGTTAAGCGTCCGAATTCGGCTCAGGTCATGATCTCACAGTTCGTGGGTTCGATCTCAGGTCGGGCTCTGTGCTGACAGCTCGGAGCCTGGAGCCTGCTTCAGATTCTGTGTCTTCCTCTCTCTATGCCCCTCCCTTGCTTGCACTCTGTCTCTCTTTCAAAAATAAAATAAACATGGAAAGGAAAGGGGAAGGGAAAGGGGAAGGGGAAGGGGAAAAGAAGGAAAGTCTTGCTCCAAAACCAGAAAATGTCAGCTGAACTAAGTAATATGTAGTATACTTAGTGACATAGTTGGCTTACATATCGGGACCAAGTTCTTAATCTTAACAATGTGGACTGGTAATGAACTATTCTCAGGTAAGCAGTCAGCCCACGGACAACACTTTGAGTAGCACCAGGCTCTGCCAACATGACTCATCTTAGCCACAGTTCAAACAGAAGAGATGGATAGTAAACCTAGTGCCACCTAACATGAATGCTGCATATTACATATAGAACTGAATTCTGAGAATGAGAAAAGTTTATGTATATACCACATGGTGCTTGCTTGCTTGCTTTCTTTCTTTCTTTCTTTCTTTCTTTTTTAATGTTTATTTATTTTAGAGACAGAGAGACAGAGCACAAGTGGAGGAGGGGCAGAGAGAGCCAGAGACAAAATCTGAAGCAGGCTGCAGGCTCTGACCTGTCAGCACAGAGCCCGACGCGGGGCTCGAACCCACAAACCGTGAGATCATGACCTGGGCCGAAGTCGGATGCTTAACCGACTGAGCCACCCAGGCGCCCCTACATGGTGCTTTTTCTAAAGTACCTTATCTCCGCTTCTCATTAATAAACCCTATAAAGTAGACAAAGTGACATTATCCCATGTACAGGCTTAAACAAATAAACAAGCCAGTGAACCAAAAATATCTGGGCCTAAATCACCTAATTTTAGTCAGAGGCAGAATCTAGAACAGACCCCTTTATTTCTTAAGCACTAATGAAAACTGAAGAGTGAGGAGATATTACACAGAAGCTCACCTTTAGTGATGCTGAGTGTATTATCACCACTCGCCACAAAATCATAAAGTGCAACAAAGAGATTAGGGTCACTCTCAGTAGCTCCAAGTAAATTCTCCTTGGAGCTCCACCTGATGGCTTCATTCAGTGCCTGGGGTTCAACGTCACAACCATAGGGGCGGTGCAAGGCTTCTGAAAGACATAAAAAGAGAAAGGAATTGACACTAAGTTCAACCATTAAAAATTCGTTTGAATTCAGTACATACATAGTATTTTAGCTGCTGGCATATATGTATAGTGAAAGTTCCAAGGTGGAAAAGAACTGTATAATATGGAGTCATGAAGAATGAGCAAATGGCATGGTCTCCTAAGTATGAGAAAAGTCTATTTGTTGAAAATATAACAAGACAAAAGATCCCAAAATGAGCATTTAGCTGTAATTTATCCATATTCACCAAAATCAGAAATAGAAAGAAAAAGTGGTTTTCTCAAAATGAAAAAAGGAAATCTCAAAAAGAAATGGCAATTCATTTCATAAAACATATCAGATATTTGGTGGTGGTGGTGGTTTTAAGAAAGTACAGTTATGTTTTATAAGTCTTCCCAAACTACCCTTCTTCTTCCCTTGCTCTTTACACATAAAACAAATTCTGGAAAAGATAACAGACTTTAAGAAATATGTACATATTGCATAAACCCAGATCTCCATTTACATATAGAAAAATTATAGAAACAGTGCTTCCAGAAAGAAAAAATACTAACAATATCTGTTAAACAATAGAAAAATATTTTGGTTTAATACAAAACACTCTTGGCATTCCAAAATACCTTTGTATCACTGTGCACGGTCTATAATATAATAGCAAACAATTGTTCGTTGTTTTAATGAAAAAGGTTTTATCTTATTTGCTTTTCTTAGATGGTACATTTCTGTAAGTATCTTAATCGAGAACTTAATTGAAGGCTCTAGAAAATATCACCAACAAAGGACATTTGAGTTTCTACCACGTGTAATGGTTGAAGCCTTGTAAGACCTGGTTTCTTCCTCAGGCTTTATGGTTCCTAAATTTAGTCACACTACACAAACAGGTGATCCCTACAAAGATCACCTGCTTCTCACAACCCAGGTCATTTACACAAAAAATACACTATGCCTTCAAAGGTGATTTTCTCGATCACAGAAACTATTTTTAGTGGCTGTCTGCCACTATCCAACTACCTATTGTGACATAACAACACTTTTCTATTATGTCTCTCTCTCCTTCTACTCATTTTTCATGTAAAGTTGACTTTCTTATATTTGAAGAAGAAAAATCCTGGAATCTGTGGTTTTATTTCTTTTCAAATACATTCCCTCCTCTCCATCTCTACTGCCAATGCCTCAGATCAGATCCCCATCATCTCTCACCTGGACTACTGCCTCCAGTCTTGTCTCCCTCAAAGCCATCCTCCACACAGCTGGCAAAGTGATCTATTTAAAACAAAAATTTGACCATGTCACTCTTCTTAAGATTCTTTAACAGTTCACCATCAAGCTAAAATCTTCTCAATGGCCTCCGAGGTCTTTTATGATTAGGTCTCTACCTACTTCTCCAGCTTTACCTCTCCCCACTCCATACCTCAAATTCTAAACATGAACACACACACAGATGCGTCCTGCTTCTTTGTGCCTTTATTCACAGAGTCCTGGTTACCTGGACTGTGATCTCCTCCCACCCTTCCTTTGACTGCCTGCCTTCTACTCATTTTATAACATTCAGTTCCAGTGTATAACCTCCCCTAGGAAGCCTCACGTGCTCCCCCTCCCCGTACTCTCAAAAGCATTACACTTGCTATATTTGTACCCTTTATCTTTATAATATCCTCAATTGATTTTTATATCCCAAACTTTACAATGTATTCCTTGATATTAAAACTCTTTTTTCTAGCAAGAGTTACATAGGATGTGTTCAATAACTTTTAACTGAATGAATGACCAAATTATACAAAACTATAAGTGACGGGAAATAGTGAGATGTATTTTAATCTTAGAATAGCATTAACCAATGTTTTAAAAATGGCTTCATAACTGTCTACAGAAATTCCTGTAGTAGGTTGGATCTGTAATTTTCCTGATAGCTTTAGAGTTTACTTCACTTCTTCACATTCCTTCCTCCTAAGAGGAATGTCTCCTTAAAATTTCAGAGCTAATTAAATTTTGTCCCACATTAAGATTATGACAAATCTGAAGTTATGTCCAGATGTCCTGAAAAGTTAACGCGAATCGGATGTATTATTGCTCCTTGTTTACATGCAGTTACAAGGAATGGAAACAGCTGTACTAAAGTAACCAATTAGGATTACCAAACAAATAAAACACCCTATTCTATGAAACATCCTTCAAACTGATCACATGTACTAGGGTTTCCTTTATTCTAATAAGAAATCATCCACTCTAGCGGAATTTCCATTGGGCTACAAAATGCCAATCCTTTATTAAAATGAAAAGAACTGTTGAAAAGTATAGAGAATATTTGTAATATTTATCAGGTTCTATAGCGAGTACCACATGATCCACACTGACAAACGTTTCTTGCCAGTAATGGTGGTAACAAGATTAGAATGCTTTGTGATTATTACTCTATTATTCTGTTTAATTATTATCAAACAGTTCAAGTTCATTTTCTTCTTGTTGTATAGAAGTCCCCTTGCTTGAGATAAAGGGTAGAGGAACAAAATCAAGGTTAACAAGAACTTGTGTACTCTCCGTGACCAACTTAGAAATAATAATTAAGCCGATATTGAAGCCAACTCTTAAATCCTAGCGAGCCAAAACCAGCAAAAACCATACAATTATACCTTACTTTGTAAAACCCAATATATGAACACTTAAGGTTTACAAAATTAATAATTTTAGTGAACATCTACCATACACCATGCTGAGCTTCAGAATATCAAGATTATAAACCACTAATAACACCATTTGGACTTACTATAAAAGACTACTCTCCGTTCTTTCCCCCAAATCTGCCTCTCCCAAAGAATTCCCTGTCTCAGTCAACAGTAATTCCTTCTTTTCAGCTGCTCAGGCCAAAAGCCTTCAAGTTTGAGTACAAACTTCCAGCTATAACATGAATAAGTTCTGGGCATCTAACATATGATTATAGTTAATAATACTGTATTATATACTTGAAAGTTGCTAAGCCAGCAGACAGTAAATGTTCTCACCACAACATAAGAAATGATAATTACATGTGATGCAGGTACAGCTAATGCTATGGCGGTAATCACTATGCCATATGTAAGTGTATCAAATCAACACACTGTACACCTTAAGCTTACACAATGTTAAATGTCAATTATATCAATAAAGCTGGGGGAAGAGAACCTTGGAATCCCCATGGACTCCTTTTTGCTCTTACATACTACAACCAAACCATAAGGAAATCCTATTGGCGCTGCCTTCAAAAATATACCCAGAATCTATCCACTTCTCACCCCCTCCACTATTTCCTTGTTACCACCATCATCTCTCAGCTAGATTTCCCCACACTCCTGATTTCCATGCCTCTATCCTTATTCTCTCCTGTCTATTCTCAATACACCAGCCAGTGTTTAAAGCGTAAGTCAGATTATGTGACTCCTCTGCTCCAAACTCTGTGATAGCTCCCTACCTTCGAGTGAAATGTGAAAGTCCTTACAAGAGCCTGCGAGGTCCCTTGCAACTTGTCTTGCCCAATTCATCTGCCTACACTCCTCCCTAGTTTACCTCGTTTCGCATACTGGCCTCCCTGCTATTACTCGAACAAGGCAGGCACACTCCTGCCTCCGGACGTTTGTCCTGGCTGTTTCTTCTGTCTAAAACATTCCTCCCCAGACATTCACATGACACTTAACTCAAATGTGACCCTCCTGGTACAGCATTCTCGGACTATTCTATTTTAAAATGCAGCTATTCCTGACAGCACTCCCACATACCCCCCTCCCCATGTCTCCTTCCCTATTTCTCTCCAGAGCTCCTCTTACTACAAACTATATACTTATTACATTCATATATATTATTTAACTGCCCCCAACTAGAGTATCAATTTTATGAGGACAAGGATTTTTGTATGTTTTGTCCACTGATAAATTCCAAGCACCCAGAACAGTGCATGTATGTAAGAGTCTCTCAAAACACATTTGTTGAATAAATGAATCACGGGTACTGTTATGCTCACATACTGTACCACTATGAGAGGACAGAACAGAAAACCAAACTCTGGATCAGAAAAGGTTTCAGAGAAGAGAAAGCACTTAAATTAGGTGAACAGGAACTGTGCACTCACAGTGCACAGGCTGTCAGTGTGCAAGGACAGGTCTATGACATGTGATTCATCTGAACTGAAGAGAAGCTCCATCAAGCTTGAAAGGTTTGTTAAAGGCATGAAGTTCAGTTTCTTCAAAACCACACTCTTTGAAAAATGGCAAAGAGCACAATTTGATGCAAACTTAATAAGATGTATAGAGGCCAAACAATACTGTACCTTTCTCAAATATACAAAATAACAAACACAGGATAAAAGTTATTTTTGAGGCCAAAGTACTAAAAGAACCATGACTTGGAAAACAATCCTTTTCACTCCCCACCCCGGTTCTTCCCATCTCTACTTTTATGATTTTTTTGGTCAAGTCAAAGATCTTATTTCCTTCCTTTCTTCTTTCTTCCCCCTCACTCTTTTGTTCTCATAGAACTAATAAGGGTCAATTTCCTGTACAATCCGTCTGCACAGGATATCCATTTAAACGCCATCCTATCCGCTAAGCATCAAACAAAAGGAAAAATGTTCCAAAGACAGAAAACATCCTAACATTTTCCTGAGGCCAAGAATGAACACGTATTAAATCATAAAGAACTAAATGCAGGAGAACAAGCTAAGGAATAGTGGGCGGGGGGGGGGGAGCCTATAGGAAGAGCAAGTAAATAACAGTGGTATCCAGCGGGTCGCAGTCTATGTCACTTTCCTCGTCAGCTTAAAAAAGACACATCTGGATGATTCAGATGTACTGAGCCTATACAAATGCAAGTGTGAAGGCTGGAAATAGTTTTGAAAAATGTGAAATCACTACTATATATTAGGTATGCATTATATTACATAACGGGTTAATTTTTCGTTAATCACGGTTTTTGAGGTAGATTATGGAGCTAAGATGAGAGAACGATATAGGACCCAGGGAGCAGAAATAGGGTTGTTAAGTAAAGGTTGATTTTATTACTTTTTTCTACTGACAGACTTGCAGAAGACAATAAAAATAAGGCAAAACATAGAAACGGCAGTTTTTAAAAAGTAAATTATCAGGATTAAACTAGTTAAAATCTAGAATAAAACTCAGACTCAAATTCAGAGAAAATTCCTAAATTTAATGTTTAATTTTATTAAAAAACACTTTTCACCAATCAGTCGTTCAATAACTTTTATCAGTTTAATTAGAAATTGTCAGATAGTGGGGCACCTGGGTGGCTCAACTGGTTAAGCGTCCAACTTCGGCTCAGGTCATGATCTCACGGTTCATGCGTTCAAGCCCCATGTCTGGCTCTGTGCTGACAGCTGGGAGCTTGGAGCCTGCTTTGGATTCTGTGTTTCCCTCTCTCTCTGCCCCTCCCCTGCTCACACTCTGTCTCTCTCACTCAAAAATAAATAAAACGGTAAAAAAAAATTTTAAGAAACTTGTCAGATAGTAACTGGAGAAATAAATATACAAAATTTTCAGTTGAGGCATTTCTAAGCATTTTACAAACCCTTATCTTGCCAGAATTCTACTTTACCTGACTGCATATTCTCTGAGAAGCTAATACTTTTTTTTTTTTTTGGAAAGAACATGCGAGTGGGGGAGAGGGACAGAGGGGGAGAGGGAGAGAGACAGACAGACAGACAGAGAGAATGAGAATCTTAAGGGATCCTGAGCCGAAATCAAGAGTTAGATGATCAACAAACTGAGCCACCCAGGTGCCCCCAAAGCTAATACTTTTTAATACTGTTTATGTAAGGTGGTTGGAAAAATCATTCAACAGTTCTCAAGGTAACTTAAGTACTTCATCTCAAGCCATATGTATCTTAACACCACAAAATACTACATATCACTCATTTATTCTTTCCTTCAGTAAGTACTTACTGAGATCCTACTATGAAATACCAGAAAAAAAGCAAATCGTTCCTAAATGGATGATGAAGTATAAACCTGCAGAGAAAAGTTTCCTTGGAGAAAACCTGTTTACAATAAACCACCACATACGCTTTTAAAAGAGGGAAACGCCCTAAGGAGACTCATCTTTTGCATCACTTAAATTAACTTCACTGGTCGAAACTGACGACAGTAACAGGAGTAGAGAAAATTTTTTGAAATCTCCATTCATGTTTGATTATTGTGAGTATCAACCCTCCCCCAAACTATCACCTTTGAACCATACCTGTCACGTTGGGTAGAGCAGTTTCTGAGGCCTCACTACTGCACAGGCAGCAAAGCGATGTGTCCTGATCTCTGCCATAACTATTGGGTGGAAGCAGGACTGTTCCAAGGACCATTCCTCTGCCCAGAAGCACAGAAGTTAAACTGTTCTATGTAGAGGAAGTCTTAGAATTCCACTCCCTGACAAGCAATACCACATGCATGTGACATTTACTCATATACTCAGTGGCCAGAGGAAACCAATAGAAGGGTAAGCATTTACAAGTCCCAAAGTGGGCGGAGAGTAACCCAAAGGAAAGTGTCTAGTAATCAGCAAAGACTGAGTCAGATTGAAGTTACTTCAGAAGAACCTTTGGAAATGTTTTGAAAAATAAGTAAAAACCAACATACACATGAATAACAAATACAAAAATATGTACGGATTAGTATATATAGATGGGATTTCTTTCCTAAATGGATGATGAAGTAAGCCTGTAGAGAAAAGTTTCCTCGGAAGAAACCTGTTTACAATAAAACACCACATACACTTTTAAAAGAGGAAACGCCCTAAGGAGACTCATCTTTTGCATCACTTAAATTAGCTCAAGTAACCACAAATCCAAAGTGAAAGAAATAGTTACAATCTGATTCATGAACAAAGAAACCAGGAAATGACTGCCTTCACTAACATTTCAGCTCTACAGCTTAATACGGTTAAAAATACAGCATGAAAAAAATATATGGCATGATTGCAACACGGATGGACCTAGAGGGTATTGTGGTAAGTGAAAATAGACTGAGAAAGACAAATACCATGATTTTATTTATATGTGGAATCTAAAAAACAAATGAGTACACAAAAAGCAGAAACAGACCCATAAATACAGAGAACCAATGGTTGTCAGGGAGAAGGGGGTGGGCAGATGGGCATTTGGATGAAGGGGAGTAGGAGACACAGGCTTCCAGTGGTGGAAGAAATAAGTCATGGGGGTGGAAGACACAGCATAAGGAGAGAACACTCAATGGTATTGTGACAGCACTGTGTCAGCTGGTGACTACATTTAATGGTGAGCACAGTCAAATCACTATGTCTGTACACCTGAAACTAATACAACATTGTGCTAAGTATACTTCAATTTAAAAATAACATTTTAGGGTACCTGGGGGGCTCAGTTTAAGCGTCTGACTTCGGCTCAGGTCATGATCTCACTGTTTGTGAGTTCGAGCCCCATACTGGGCTCTGTGCTGACAGCTCAGAGCCTGGAGCCTGCTTCAGATTCTGTGTGTCCCTCTCTCTCTGCCCCTTCCCAACTAGCGCTCTGTCTCTCAAAAAATAAAATAAAAACGTTGAAAATAAAAAAATAAAAATAACATTAAAAAAATAAAAAACTGACACGATAATGTTGAAAACTTCTGAGTGTTAACACTTATAAGTTTTTTTTTTCCTTAATTGTTTTAAATGTTTACTTTTGAGAGTGAGCAGGGGAGGGTCAGAGAGAGAGGGAGACACAGAACATGAAGCAGGCTCCAAGCTGTCAGCACAGAGCCTGATGCAGGGCTGGAACTCACAAACGACCTGAGCTGAGGTCAGACGCTCAACCGACTGAGCCACCCAGGCCCCCCCAAACTTTTAAAAGTTGTAAAAGTAAAAAGCTAGTCTTTATTAATATAAGGAACAAAGTTAAGTAAAATGTAAAAATCTGAAAATAAGAGTAACTTGTTGAGAATTAAGCTAGGAAAATCTGCAAATAATACACTAAATTATTTAGTGGTGTCATCTACAAAAATAACACAAGAATTTTTGTAACTATACAGTTAAGAACACTCATTGATCAACATTTACTAAGTACCTACTATGTACCAGCCACTGTGCTAGGTTTCAGGTCAACAAAAGAAACAGGGTAAAACTGTAAGATACCAGGACTGAAATAGCCTTCCATGAAGTTGAAACAAATTATAATGTCACCTCAGAGAAAGAATGTCTCTGACATAGGTAATTATTAATAGCTTAAAAAAACAAAGCTTATACTTTCAATAAAATGACCCTTTATAAAACCAGTATTGTTAACATCACAGAAAAAGCAAGAGTTAAATGACTAATGGTTACCTCAATTAATGACTCAGTGTTCAAACACCAGGTTGAATTTCTCCTTCCCTAGATTATAAAAAATATAAGAGAAAGGAGCTCCATAATCCATATTCTAAACATATCTATATTCCATACCACGTAATTTACTATTCAGTTAGTAAATCTGCTCTTCAATTTACCAATAATTAATAGTTACAACTTAGGAAACTAGAAAAATTAAGAAACTACAAAAGCATAATGTAAAGAAAACGAATATTTTTGTGCTGCTATGCTGCTTCCATCTAACCCATGTAATAGCTTTTAAACGTTTTAAAGAATAAAATGAAGACTGCATACAAAACTAATCACCAAAAAATGATACATGAAAGCCTAAGAAAATTAAACTCAACAAAAGTATTAGTAAGACACGTTTTTTTTTTTAATTTTAATGTGTTTTTTATTTTTGAGGGAGAGAGGGAGGGAGGGAAGGGCAGAGAGAGAGAGAGAGAGAGAGAGAGAGAGAGAGAACATGAGCAGGGGAGGGGTAGAGAGAGAGGGGGACCCAAAATCTGAAGCAGGCTCCTGGCTCTGAGCTATCAGCACAGAGTCCGATATGGGGCTCAAACTCACAAACTGTGAGATCATGACCTGAGCCAAAGTCGGATGCTTAACCAACTGAGTCACCCAGGCACCCCAAGACATGTTCTCATTTTAAAAATTCTTTTTCAGTTTATAACAGTGATATAGCTCATTATAGGAGATTTGAGAACTATATATAAATAGAAAGGCAACAGCACATCACCCACTTCTACATCCTCATTTGTTGAATTATTAAAGTAACATTGATACCTTTGCATTTGGCTCTTTTAATCTGCATAGTGTTTCATTCATTCAGCCAATATTTACTGAGTGCCTACTAAGTGCAAAGCACTTTACTAGACAGGAAATATCTATTAGATGCTAAGCAAGAAATAAAGTCCATGAGAGATGAAGATAACAGGCTGGGAGGGGAGGAATTTCACTACTTTAAAGAAGGTGACATTTAAGTAAATGCCAAAAGCAAAAGAAGAATCTAAGCAGAGAGAATATAGCAAGTGCAAAAACCTAAAAGTAGGAAAGAACCTATAGGAAATGAAAAGTGTGGCCTGTAACTGAGAAAGTCAGAAAAGAAGCATGAAAAGAAGTTAGTAGGGTAGACTGGCTGGATGACCAGATCAAGCCCATAAGGGTTTAGGATTCTTTTCCAAATACAATGGTAATTCACTGAATAGTTTTATGCCAGGAGGTCGTATGTTCTGACTTCCATTTTGTAAAAGACAAACACTCTGGCTACCGGGCGGGGAAAAAAATGGATTAGATAAGAAATAACATCAGAAATAGGTAAATATGCAACAGTTCGAGAATGGACTCACACTGGCTTGGAAAAGAACGGTGTCATGAAGACAAAAGTGGAAGAATTTAAAGATCCAGTTTACAGATGGAACTGACAGGGCTCACAGATCACTTAGATATGAGGTAAGATGAGGGTGAAAATAAAGAAAAGCTGCCAAGTTGCAGGCTTGAATAAGTGGGCAGATGGCTATGTAATTTACTCGAAACCAAGAGCGCTGTAAATCAAAAGTTCCACTGTAGACAAGTAAATGTGAGGGATATAACTAAGCACCTTGATCTACAAATCCGAGGCTCAGAGAAGATCTTGGGTGTCAGACATCAGCATATAGATGGTGTCTAAAACCATGAATCTGGATGAGATCACTTAGGGAATCAAGAGTTAGGTGAAAGTACAGGATCATGCTTAGAGGGGGAACGATGACTTCAATACTGCAGATTTCTCATTTGAAACATGGAGGCTACAAAGAAGGGAAAAAACATGATCTTAAGTGCTTAGAGAAAAAACTGTCAACCCAAAATTCTCTGTCCACAGAAAACATCCTTCAGAAATGAAAGTGAAATAAAGACATCCTCAGCTAAAGGGAATAACTTGTTGTCAGTAGATACGCTCTCAAAAAATTCCATTCAGACATAATGGAAATAATACCAAAAGGAAATTTTCGAATATTAGGAATAAAAAAAGAGAAATAAAAATGGTAAATAGAACACTCTTCTGCTCTTGAATTCTTAATATTTGACAGTTGGAAGCAAACAGTGTAATGCAATCTGTAGGGACTTGTCAATGCACGTGGATATATGACAACTACAACACAGGGAAAAGAAAACTCTTATGATGGTAAGGTTTCATATTTCACGTGAGGTGGCCAAATACTGAATCTAAGGAGAATGTGAAAAGTTTGGTATGTATATTGAAATCCATAGAGCAACCACTGGAAAACCTATACAAAGAGATACAACCAAAAACAACAGATAAGCGAAACATGTTAATAATCCAAGAGAAAGCAGGAAAGGGGAAATAGAAGAACAGAAAAAAATTAAATGGTAGACCTAAATAAATCCAAACAAATCAGTGATTAGCATTAAATAAAAATGGTCTAAATACAATTAGAAGGCAGTTTGTCAAAATAGATAATGTCTGATCCAACTACAGGCTATCTAAAAGAAACCCACTTCAACTGTAACCACAGAAGTAGGTTAAAAATGAAAGGATGAAAACATATGTTTACACAAAAACCTGTAAATGACCATTTATAGCAATATTCATAATAGCCAAAAGTGAAAACTTTAACTGAAATGTCCATCAATTAATTAATGTATAAATAAAAATTGTTCAGCAATAAGAAAGAAGCACTAATACACAAATGAACCTTAAAAACATGCCAAGAGAAGGAAGTCAGTCAAAATGAATACATGTTGTGTGATTCCATTTAGATGAAACATCTAGAATTGGTAAATCCATACAGAAAGAAAGCAGATTAGTGGTAGCCTAGGGTCAGGATGTGGGGAGGAATATGGAATGACTGCTACTGGCTATGGGGTTTCTTTTTGAGGTGATGAAAATATTCTAAGATTAGGTTGTACTGATGATTGAAAAACTCTGAATATACTCAAACCACTGAATCATATACTTCAAATGGGTGAATTTTATATGTGGATTTATATCTCTATAAAAGCATTAAAAACATTACGCTATGTGAAAAAGGCCAGATTTAAAGTCTACATATTGCATGATTCCATTCATATGAAATACCCAAAAGAGCACATACACAGAGACAGAAAGCAATTTAGTGGTTACCTGGGACTCGCGTAGGAATGCTGACTGACTATAAAACAGTACAAGGAACTTTTGGGTGATGAAAATGCTCTAAAACTGGATTGTGGTGAATGTTACACAACGATGTACATTTTTAAAAATCACTGAATTGTACATCTTTTAAAACTCAAATAAAAGCTCAATAAAGCTGTTTTTCTTAAAGCACAAAGGTTAATAAACAAAAAGCAAAATCAGACTTTTGTCTGAAAGATACTGTTAAGAGAATCAAAAGATAAGTCATAAACAGGAGAAAACATCTACAAATTACATTTTTTTTAAGTTTATTTATTTTGAGAGAAAGTACACGCATGCACCTACATGTGTACAAGTAGGGGAGAGGTGGAGAGAGAGAGGGAGAAAGAGAACCCCAAGCAGGCACCACGCTGTTGGGGCAGAGCCTAATGTGGGGGTTGAACTCACAAACTGAGATCATGACCTGAACCACAATCAAGAGTCAGACACTTAACCGACTGAGCCACCGAGGTGCCCCTGCAAATTATATTTCTAACAAAGGATACACAGCCAGAATACATCAAGAACTTTCAAACTTACAAGTATGAAAACAAATCACTCAATTAAAAAAATGGATAAAAATTCTCTTCACCAAAGATAATACAGGAATAACAAATAAGATGTTCAACATCAGCAACCATTAAAGAAATGCAAATTAAAACCACAATAAGATACCACTAAACATGTACTAGGAGTGAGTAACCTAAAAATACTAAGAATATCAAATACTAACTATGGATGCAAACCAGCTGGAACTCTCATAAATTGCTGAGTAGAATGCAAAATGGTACAGCCATTCTAGAAAGCAATTTGGCAAAATCTTGTAAAACATCACTTATCATATGATCCAGCAATACCACTCCTAAGGATTTGTCCTGGAGGAACGAAAACTTATATTCATATCTACACCTGTTATGTGAATGTTTATGGCAGCTCTATTCCTAACTTCCCCAAACTGGAAATTAATCTAAACATCCTTCAGTGGATGGGTGGATAAACAAACTCCAGCACATCCATACAAGGGAATACTACTCAGCAAATAAAAAAGGAATGAACTACTGCAAAGGGAGAGGAAGCGTCTCAAGCAGACACCACGCCCAGTGCAGAGCCTGACGAGATGCAGGGCTCAATCTCACAACCATGAGATCATGACCTGAGCTGAAATCAAGGGCTGGGCACTTCACCACCTGAGCCACTGACGCACTCCCGGAGCTGTCGTTTTTATAACGGCATGTATTTCTCGGAGTGGAGAGCCATACCTATCCCCAAACAGACCACTATCCCTTTTTCCTATCAGCATGAAACAGCATCACAGAGTCCTACACACAGAAGTATTTGAAAGGGGTCTTTCAACGACTATTTCGGGATCTAATGGTAGACCTTTAAACATGTTCAATTCCATTATTATTGAGCTGAAGAAACAAAGCTAGTGTCAGAACCAGATGATCTCTAGGATGGCAGCTGCCCCAGCCCTGCCTGTTACTATTAACCCTTGCCCCTCAACCTCCCAACACAGCAGCAGACTAGAATTCTAAGACAGGAGAACACCACTCCCACACTGTGCTACTTTACTCCTACATTCACCTCTTGACCTTTCCTTTTGTGAACTCAAGGCTTTAGAAACAAAAAGGTGGCCTCTCATTACAAAAATCAATCCCTAATATTGAGGGTTTTTTAGTGTTTTTTTTAATCCAAGAGCTCAGGCTCTATATTAAGTAGCGCTGGGCTCTGCCATTCAAAAAGTGAGGTGTCACTGGTTATTTAAATATTTGAGAGTACAATTTCCATTTGTACAACGGGGAAAATGGTAAGTACTTTTATGGAGTTCTTACACGAGATTAAATTCATGTAGAGTGCTTGGGGGAGAATCTGACACCATAACTGAACACTAGTTCTTTCTGTAGTCTAAAAGGGGCACCTTCCTGCTTGGAAAATAAATCTATTAAAAGGTAAGAAAAATTTGTTGGGCTCGAGTTAAAAGATCTGTAGGGCTAACAAGATGTAAAAGGTACAGAAATAAAAGTAAGCAACTGAAGGGTCTCTAAACTTTTCCAAGAGTAACTCTCTTTAGGTCAGTTAGTAATAGTAGGTATAGATTATCTTCTTGGCTCCCATATAGCTCACATTTGAATACATCACAAAAAGTCACAAAAATCAAAATGGTGTTTTAATCAGGACTATGCTCAAGCTCTTCCTTTGTCTATTCAAATCCTGTATTATCTTTCAAAATGTAGTTCAAGTTCCTAGATTCTCCCTGGACCCAACCTCTGACCATTTCTAATTAAGTAATCTCTTCCTTTGCCTAAAACAGCAACTGTCATACTATAATGGGACATCTTCTATAGTGTAGTTACTATAATTTATTCATTCCTTTTTTGTGTGTCTTTTTTCCTCCAATAAGATTAAGTTTTTACAGGTACAGAACCATTATGTTTCTCTCTCCAATGAAACCCAGCAAATAAATAATGATTGGTAAAAAGGATTAACACTAAAGCCTTGCATTCACAAAAGGAAAGGTAAAGGGGTGAATACCAAGAGTAAAGTAGTACAACGTGGAACTGGAGTTCTGCTGTCTTAGATTTCTAGTCAGCTGCTATGTTGGGAGGCTGAGGGGAAAGGATTAGTAACAGGGTGATTAATAACAAGGCTTAATAACTCAAAATTCAGTGTGAGACTTGTCACAAAAATAAAACCTATTATAACAGCATCTTTTCCCTTTCTCTACACCAGTGTTCCTCAAATTTTTTTTTCATTATCACCACTCCAAGGATTAACATTAAATTTAACTTAAATTAACTAGTTTAATTCAATTCAATTTCTCCCTAACAAGAGAAATTAAAAACTGAAAGGATAAGATTTTGTAGGGTAGCATTGAGCTTTGGAGGATTACAAACCAATGTAAATACCTAAGTTATTATCACCCCTGCTGAGAACGCATGCTCTACACCTAGACAAATCTTCCAAACACTTGGAAGGTCCCAAGAGGATTCATTTGTTCCTGTTAGAGTAGGGGCTTGTTCTAATTACAAAATCATAGATGTCAACAGACTTGGATTCAAAATTTTCTACTACAGAGAAAGGAAGAGCACAGTTTCTAAGCAGCGGGACACACACACACACACACACACACACACACACACACACACACTCTAAACAAAGAGAAGAAAAAGGATTGAATACTGTGTTTTACAAGACCAATTAAGACATGGGGGAACCTGGGTAGGCTAATAACTAATACATCTTCAAAAAAACACTCCTTAAATATGTGTTCAACATTTATTCAGCAAGAGGCCTGAAGTTAGCCCTGAGGGAGAAGGGAAAGCAGAAAGGAAGAAGTGGTCCTGAATAATTCAAGTCCTGACTCCACAAAAGGCCCTGCAGCGAATCAGAATTACCCACCTCAGCAAGCACTTTCCCACGCCCTTTGGTGGTCTCAGGCTCTAGCCCAGACATCTTATAAACATATTCCCCAACACCACAGATAATACTCTTTATAAGAGGCTTTTTAGAAAACAATTTCTTCACCCTGTTACATTTCCAGTGAACCTTTAGAAAGTGACACTGGAGAGGAGCCTGGCTGGCCCATTCCTTAATCCAGTTCAGTGATTTTGCTGCATGAGAAACTTGGCCTGATTACAAGAGAAGAGAAGCCTGGAAATGTATGTGTGTCTTAGTCGGGTAACATGAGATATTTGTGGGCCCAACGACAGCCAACCTGGACATCCAGACAAAAGAATTCAGACTGTATTGGGATACAATAGGTAATCATTCTACATTTGTGAGAAGTAGTAACACATTGATTGTGGTATTTAAAGAAGACTGGTCTCCAATGCTCCTGATGGACCTCCCTGCAGTTAAAGAGAATAACTAAAAGTCTGATAAGCAGGGATGATAAGGGCATGGTCATGGAATGGACAATGACGATTCAAGAGATCCTTTTTTTAAAGATTTTATTTTTAAGTAACCTGTACACCCGACATGGGGCTTGAACTCATAACCCCTGAGATCATAAGCTGCATGCTCTACCAACTGGAGCCAGCCAGGTTGCCCAAGAAATCTTTTTTAATTTTTTTTAATGTTTATTTTGAGAGAGAGAGACAGAGAGCGAGCGAGTGAGCACAGGGGAGGGGCAGAGATAGGGAGAAAGAGAGAATCCCAAGCAGGCTCTGCACATTCAGCACAGAGCCCAACACAGGGTTTGAGCTCACAAACCATGAGATGATGACCTGAGCCAAAATCAAGAGTCAGACACTTAACCGACTGAGCCACCCAGGCACCCCAAGAAATCTTTTAAAGAAAAAAGTTGATAATTATCTAGGAACCAAGTAGATATAGGAAAGGAAACTAGTAAGTCTCTCTTTAGTTTGGGGTAAAATGAATATAAAGTAGTAACATCCAGATTTCAAAGACAGAGTTATAAGACTAGAATATCAATGAGGTATACTCACTAAAGACATTACTTTAGGAGTTATCAAACTGGTTCAATCTTTTATACAAAGAACAAAGTTCTGAGTACTCCATCAAGACATTTTTTTATCAACTGAAAAAAGTAGCAATAATTACAGGGTTTTGTATTCAGTTTCCTAAATACTCTCTAATCCAAAATCACTTCTTTCTGGATGGTACCAGATAACAGAAACTTCTATCCTCATTCCTCTTTCCTTCTTCCATGCATCCTCCCTAGGTGAAATCATTCACATCTACCACTTTTAAGTATAAACTCTAGGCTACTGGCGCCTGTATTAGTTTCCTGTGGTTGCTATTAACAAACTGTGACAAATTGGATGACTTAAAACACCAGATATGCACTCTGGAGGCCAGAAGTCAGAAATTGGTATCACCGGGACAAAATCAAGGTGGTGACAAGGCCTCGGCTCTCTTCAGAGCTCTAAGGGAGGACCCATCCCTCGCCTCTTCTAGTCTCTGGTTGCTACCAGCGCTCTGGGCTTGTGGACACATCACTGCAGTCTTCGAGACCAGCATCTTCAGCTCTCTCTTCACATCATCTTCTCCTGTGTGTGTGAAACCTCCCCATCTCCCTTTTATAAGGAAACATGTGATTCTACTTAGGGCTCACTGAGATACTCCAAAATAATCTCCCCATCCATCTATAAAGATATCTCCCTTGCCTGCTTTTCTGCCATGAAACATTTACACTTTCCAGGGATTAGGGCATCCGTATCTTTTGAAGGGGCACTTTTCAGCCTACCACAAGCTCCCAAATCCCACCAACCCCTAACCACTCTCCTGATCAGTTGATATATAGCCTACAGCCTATGATAAATACATGAGACAGCCTATAGCCTATCGTATATACACTTCGACACCCTGAGAGCACTGAAAACCCGCTGTTTCTACTTCTGCTTTCATTTATTTTTCAGTTTAGTGTTCACATGCGTGCATATGTGTACTCTTATAGCTGTTTATGGCATACCCATTCACCCAGGCATCCAACCCAGAAACCTCATCAGCACTCTAGAAACCTCTTCCTTCCCTGATTCCCTCTATCACTATTATTCTACAGATTCCACCTCCCAAATCTCTCTCAAATCCATGTATTCCACTCCATTATCACTGTCTTACTTTACACCCTCTTTATCTCCTTTCCTAAGCTGCTACAATATTCATCTATCTGATCTTCCCGACTTTTCTCTCTGCTCCAGTCTAATTCCCACACTGCCTCTAAATTGGTATTTTGAAGGGGCAAGACCACCTCAAGTTATGTTCCTACTTAAAACTTCTAAGGGTCTGGGCTCTCTACTGCACAGTTAAATTCCAAATTCCTCAGCATGGTATGAGAAAGATCTGCCATGGTATGGCACTTGTCAGCCTCTCTAGCCTCTCTTCTCCCATCTTCCCTGTATCTTATGCTTCATCTATACCTCTCCCAGTAGTTCTCTGAACATTTCACTTTGTCCAATCTTTGTACATGCTAACTCTCTCCTACAATATTCTTCCCTTCGAGGTACCTAGTGAACTCATTTAACACAATTCATACCTCTTCTGTTCAATGTTCTCAAAAGTACTCTCTCTCACCTAAAATAAAGTTTATAACTCTACACTAAGTCATAATCACACAGATTTTTGTTATTAGTAGTTATTTGTGAGGGAGAAATACTGCATAATACAGAAACATACAAAGTACTATTATTTATAATGTGTGACTCCAGCCTCACCCCACTTAAGGGCAGGGATTATGTCTTATTCATATCTATTTGCCTAGAACATGTATTCAATAAATATTTGTCGATACATTTTTTCTTATAGAAACAATACTTGCTCATTTTCTAGACTAAAAGACACAGTACTGAAGACAATTAAAAGCAGTTATGATCCCATCATCCAGAAATAATTACTGACCTATTTTTCAAACATTTTTATCCAGTCTTTTTATCTTGTTCTTAAAGATGTTCTCTAATACTGGAGTGCCTGAGTGGCTCAGCTGGTTAAGCATCTGGCTCTTGATTTTGGCTCAGGTCATGATCTCACAGTTTGTGAGTTGGAGCCCCACATCAGGCTCCTCACTGACAGCATGGGATTCTACCAGCAACACCCCCTGCTCACTGCCCCTGATCTGCTCCTCCCTCACATGTGCTCTATCTCCCTCAAAATAAATAAACTTTTTTTAAAAATCTAAAAAAAAAAAAAAAAAAAAAGATATTCTCTCATACATACTTTTACAGCAATTTTTAGCCTTGAGGCCAATATTAAAATATAACCTACCAATTCCTATAATTTAAGATTTGGAATTTGGCAACAGAAGGAATTTAGTCCTTGGATTTGTTTGGGAAATGTGCAAATTTGATTTATTTCATTTAGATTTCTGTTCTAGATATTCAGATCTCTAAGATCCAAGATCAGAAGTGATACGTTTTTAAGAAATTTCAAAGCAAAATTCATCCCTAGGTAATTAGTTTTTATACATTTATAAAACAATTTTAATTTTCAAGGATGAACAAAATTTAAAACACACATTGTGATCCATTCCTCAAGTATTTTACCCATTTTATGGCCAAAATACCCAAGTGCCCAAAAATATAAACTGTCCCCACAGGTTGCCAAAATTAAATTGCAGAGTTTTCTAAGTGTTTCAGAAATTTATTCTAATGAGCTTATAATTTTATTTTTAAATGGCATGCTAAATCATGTGCTGGTCTTTATAAAACAGAAATTGAAATCTCCCCACTCCCTCTCAGAGCTTCATTTCCTCAGAAAGTTGAATCAGAAGTTTGGCTTTCAACTCCACCCTCAAGGAAATGGAAGGCATGTTATAATTTATTATATTCAGAGACATGAGTGAGACACATTTTTCCCATGTCTTTTGCATTTTCCTCCTGTTTCTTATTAGAAGGTATGGTCTTTTCACGCAGCTAGAGGTAAGATCTATAATTTGGTCCTAGATAATTGTATTTCTTCAATGGGGTCTGAAGCCCAAACTCTTGCTAACAGAAAGTGTTATCCTGCCTTGCTTAGTTCCATGTGCAGGTGTCATTCTTGAAAGAGGATCTTGTATGAAGGGAGTGAGATGAACGGGGGACTCAGGAATTCTTGTGTTCTAAGAGCACCTCATTAATATCATCTCTCTAAAAGCACCCTCTTCTCAGGGCGCCTGGGTGGCTCAGTCGGTTGGGCGTCCGACTTCAGCTCAGGTCATGATCTCACAGTCTGTGAGTTCGAGCCCCGCATCGGGCTCTGTGCTGACAGCTGGAGCCTGCTTCAGATTCTGTGTCTCCCTCTCTGCCCCTGTCTCATGCTCTGTCTCAAAATTAAATAAAAACATTAAAAAAAATTTTTTTAAAAAGCACCCACTTCTCATTATTTATTACATGATAATAATAACCCTCTTTTTGAAGGTATAAGTTGTCCTTTCTTTAAAATTTATTTATTTACTTTAAGAGAGAAAAAAAGAGAGCACAAGCTAGGGAGGGGTAGAGAGAGAATCCCAAGAAGGCTCCACACTGTCAGTACAGAGCCCAGTGTGGGGCTCCATCCTATATACTGTGAGATCATGACCCAAGCTGAAACCAGGAGTCCGACACTTGACTGACAAAGCCACCCAGGCATCCCTGAATGTATAGCTGTCTTGAGAGAACATTAAGATACATGCATTTGGGAAAGAGTCACCTGGCCATTGTCAGATCAGACTCTTTAAACAGATAGCTGTTTGCATTCAACAATATGATCACTAATTTTGTCTGTATTAATCCCTGTATCTTGTACATAGTAGGCACTCAATTATTTTTAAATTCATGTGCACAAATCTCTACCAACATGCAGTTTCCAGGCAAACTAAAAATGACTCAAAGTTGGGGTGCCTGGGTGGCTCAGTCAGTTAAGGGTCTGATTTCAGCTTAGGTCATGATCTCACGGCTAGTGAGTTCAAGCCCCGCATCAGACTCTGTGCTGACAGCTCGGAGCCTGGAGCCTGCTTTGGATTCTGTCTCCCTCTCTCTCTGCCCCTCCCCTGCTTGCTCTCTCTTTCTCTCTCTCAAAAATAAATAAAACATTAAAAAATTTTTTTTGTAAATAAATAAATAAATAAGACTCAAAACAATTCTAGCCCTCTCTACAGGACTATAATGAAGTTACCATTTATGGAGCACATATGTACTAGGCACTTTACAGACTTTGATGTATTATAATTTGTAATATGATTTCCTACAGCTCTGGAAGACAGGCATTACCGTCACCAACAAATGCTCAGAAATGTCAGGTAACTTACCCAAGTTCCAGAGCTGGTGAAGCCAGTTATACAAACCTCTAGCTCTCATCTAACTTCAAAGCCCATGCTCCTTTCACAATTTCAGGATGCCTCACTCATTCCATAGAAAGTGATACAAAAACTGGTCCTTCTAACCTTCTGGAAGAGAATTTCAAAACAGATGCCCCAAGTGAAATGACTTTGATTCTTCTGTCCATATATAAAATGACATTTAAGGGTCAAACCTGAGAGACTAATTAGAATGCAATATACATGTGCTTACCAACCTAGTCCATTCCATCACAGAAAACTCGAAATTTCTGCCATTTATTCCCAGCAGAATAATCACAGATTTTTCCAGAATTAATGCACAATAACTCAGGGAGGAGTTCTAAATATTTGTATAGATCATGCCAGAATCTAGAAGGCATGCAAAAATACAACCTCTGCTCTGACTGGGCAATTTTCATCTCTTCTTTGAACAATTTTATTTAGACCAAAATGGAATGGATGGTGTCTTTTCTTTTGCTATGTCCTCAAAGAAAGGAAGAGCTGAACAAAAAGTCTTCCCTTAATATATGGCTCATCTCACAAACATCACACACAAAAAGTAATGTACATATGGGTATTCATTAGGAAATGATTCTTACAGATCTTAAAGTTCTCTAACCTGACCATTTAGAACACCTGTCACTGCGCTGTAGCTAATTCAGCGACAATCCTTTCATGTAATGATTAAAAAAAAAAAAATCAAAAGAGCTGTTTTTCCTGTTTCACATCCATGGAGTTAGTTTTCTAATATCTATGAGGAGGCATTTCTATGTGCAGACACCACATACACTCCCTATTCTTGGGTCCTGGCTGTAAGCTATTTCCTCCTGAACTCAGGTATTTCTAATTGCCTTAAATGAGGGAAATAAAACTACTCATTATTCTTATTTTGGCAGCTATTAGCTGTCCAAAGCAATAGAATCCTCCCTACGGGATGAGTGTTAAGAGGTAAAAAGATAAAGTCATAGTTCAAATTACAAAATTATTTTGGCTTAGTGCTCATATTAATATATATTTTTTGTTCAAATAATCTATAAAATACATGCTCAGGATTTAACTTCTGTGATTTCATTGCAAAACTCTATATCCCCAGCTTAAAACAAGACTATCACCAAAATTACAAAAGTACTGAAAAATTTTAACCAAATATCTTTGTTGATAAAGCTCTCTATTAAAGTGTTTTTTTTTGGACATCTGTCAGTATCAAACTGTGAATCCCTAGTACTATATGAACACATGCTATTCACATTATTATGTATATTATATATTTACATGACTGTGTACTATGATTCATAGTAAAGTTCACTATTATCACTGGCTTAATTTATGATGTGGGATAAAAACCATTAACATGACCACAACTACCAATAATGTTTTTCTAGACCACTAGTCCAAGTATCAGGTGAGAGCTATAGAGGATTTTTAAAAAGAAAGAAAATGAATACTTCAGAGGTATCTAAAGATAAAAATACAGAATCTTTTTTAAGTTTATTTATTTTGAGAGAGAGAGAGAGAGATCGATCATGAGTTGGGGAGGGGCAGAGAGAGGAAGAGAGAATCCCAAGCAGGCTCTGCGCTGACAGATGTGGGGTGGGGATCAATCTCACAAACCGTGAGATCATGACCTGAGCCAAAATCAAGAGCTGGATGCTTAACTGACTGAGCCACCCAGGTGCCTCCCAAAATACAAAATCCTTAAGAACAGGAGCCAGCAAAGTTTCTTTATCAAGATAGCTGGGCCCAGGTCAAGAAACGAGTGGCTTTGTGTATTTAAACTATCCCAAAAGTACGACTAATTTCAATTTTGTTTTCAGTTTTGCTAGATTTTCACTTATTCTATTGTTATGGCAGAAGGGCAAAATGTGTCCAGTAACAACATTTAGAGGACAGACTAAGAAAGAACATAAATCAGACATCAAAACTCTTCATGAATGGTGAACGAGATTGTGAGGTAAAGGAGTAAAGGACAGAAATGAATCAATAAGAGGCAGGTGGGGAATGTTATACTAACCCCATAGGAGCAAGACTAAAGTCTGGACTTTTGATTGAGCACCATACCATCTAGTAGAGAATAGAAGTCAGAGATAGAAAATTAACATCTAACAATTGTTGAGTACTTGCTTCTCTATATGCCAGGGAATTTACATAAATTATCACTAATTCTCATCTTAACACTGATAAAAAGAAACTATTTTTGGGGTGTTGGGTGGCTCAGTCAGTTAAGCGTCCAACTTTCGCTCAGGTCATGATCTCCTGGTTCATGGGTTCAAGCCCCACGTTGGGCTCTGTGCTGACAGCTCAGAGCCTGGAGGCTGCTTCAGATTTTGTGTCTCCCCCTCTCTCTGCCCTTTCCCCACTCATGCTCTGTCTCTGTCTCTCTCTCAAATGTAAATAACTATCACCCCATTTCTCACATTAATAGGCATGTGCTATAATGCAGACAAACAATTTTGGAGTAAGATTTGAAATTCTGTCTCTGGTACCTTTAAGCCTTGAAATTGTGGGTAATTAATAACCCTAAAAACAAAGGCATCCTATTACCAGCAAGGGACAACGGAACCATAATAGTCTTGCAAAAGCATATGTACCTTATTAAATACCCTCCTATGCTAGGGATCACTTGCCTTAAACCATCACAGCCACAAGGTTTTAAGGGCCCCCATAACTGCCTGATTATTTGGCTTTCTGCACTTATGTCGTGAAATTGACCTCTGACCTAAGGCTAGAAACGGGTGAGTAAAGTAAGGCCTCTTCTATGATGAGGGCACAGAGGGTGGAGAATGACTTTAAGAAATAAAGCCAGACAAAGATATCACAAGAAAAGAAAAATACAGACCAGTATCTCTTATAAACATTGATGCAAAAATCCCCAATAAATTATTAGCAAACCAAATCCAGGAGTATATTCAAAGGACTATTCAGGGCACCTGGGTGGCTCAGTTGGGTTATTAAGCCCCTGACTTCAGCTCAGGTCATGATCTCAAGGTTTGTGAGTTTGAGCCCTGTGTCGGACTCTGTGCTGAACTGCTTGGAGCCTGGAGCTTGCTTCTCGGTTTCTGTGTCTCCTTCTCTCTCTACTCCTCCCCAACTGGCACTCGCTCGCTCTCGCTCTCTCTCTCTCTCTCTCTCAAAAATAAAAAAAATAAATAAAAAGACTATTCACCATACCATGTATGATATATCCCAGGAATGCAAGGTTGGTTCAACACACGAAAATCAATGTAATATACCAAGTTAATAAAATGAAGGGGAAAAAAGCTATGATCCTCTCAATATAACTCATTATGTGGAAAAAAATTTTTAAGCATGCATTTCTGATTTAGATATGTAATTTTTTAAAAGAGATGTTTAAAAGTGATGCTTTGCAATACTCTTCCTAGTTGTGTTTAACAGAAGAATATATTAATATCATCTCTTAATTATTGAGTACCTAACACATGTGAAGTGTTCAGTACATGAAATCTGATTTAGTTATAACCACCCTGCCAGGTAGCTGTCACAGGAGTATAAACTGGAAGGACACAGTAGTTAACAGCACAGACTCTGGAGCCAGATTCCCTGGGTTTGAATCCTAGTTCTACCACTTACTAACTGTGTGACCTTGATCAACTTAACCTATCTGCACTTTAATTTCTTAATCCAAAAAGAGTAGAATAGTACCTAGATTCTTACCTCTAGAAATGATGTAAGAATTGAATGTTGATTGTATGTAAAGACCTTAAAACAGTGCCTGATATAAAGAGCTATATAAAATATTGGTTATTTAGCTGATGAAGACAAAAAGGCTGAACAGAAGGAATGTACACCAAGCCCTATTTTCAAACCTTAACAATGAAGTTTCTGCCTTTTCTAACTACCATATTGCGTGGGATGCTTGGATGAAACCTTGTTCCAATTTAATGCGGATAATATGCACACTCTTAACAACCTGATGTCCAAGATCAAGTGATTTTTCAATTCACAGAGAGGGTCTATACTAATCCTTTCCTGAATGGTAAAATAGTCACAGAGCACATGAAGATTATCACATCTTGCTGGTGAAGGAGTGCTAAGTAGTCCTAGAAAGACAGTGGCTCAAATATACTGACAGATGTTTCATAAATTATTAGCAACAACTGTTTATAATAGAATTTCTGGTTCAGGTGATTATCTTGATTTTCTGACCATGAATTTAAGAGACTAATCTGTTTTAAAAATTTTTTTTAATGTTTATTTATTTTTGAGACAGAGAGCGACAGAGCATGAACAGGGGAGGGGCAGAGAGAGAGGGAGACACAGAATCAGAAGCAGGCTCCAGGCTCTGAGCCATCAGCCCAGAGCCCGACGTGGGGCTCGAACTCACGGACCGCGAGATCATGACCTGAGCTGAAGTCAGACGCTTAACCAACTGAGCCACCCAGGCACCCCAAGAGACTAATTTGTTTTAGAAAGTGCTAGAAAATACAGCAGGAATGATGTCTATCCCTTCAAAATTTGCTGTTATTGGTTGTTTCTGTATCATTACCTTGCAGCCTTCCTGGAAATCTGATTAAAAGCCACAGGTAATTACACTTTTTAATACATGGCTAACATAGAGTAACACAGAATTATATTAATCTCTCAAATTATCTAAATTGAATTGATGTAATAAGTTTAAATGCAGGCTTCTCTGAAGTTGCTTGTATTGATACAAAATCACTTCTTATACAAGTACTCTACCTTCTGCACCACTCCTATATAAACATTACTTAAATCAAATATGAAAATAAATTAAATTTAATTAAATTTAAAAATCAATTATGAGGCTTTGAAACATGTACCAGTATATATCTAATTATCATATTAATGTGTATCTAATTGATATATATCTAATTGTCAAATTCTCATAATAATCTTATCAGGTAAAGAGCCAAGATTACACAGATTTGCTCCAATTTCCTCCATCTTCCCTACATGCTATATTTCATTATAAAAATTCATCTTTGAAAGATAATACTGAGATACAGGTCTTTAAAAATACTTAAATGTATTCTTGGGGTGCCTGGGTGGCTCAGTCGGTTGAGTGGCCGACTTCGGCTCAGGTCATGATCTCGCGGTCTGTGAGTTCAAGCCCTGCGTCGGGCTCTGTGCTGACAGCTCAGAGCCTAGAGCCTGCTTCAGATTCTGTGTCTCCCTCTCTCTGACCCTCCCCCGTTCATGTTCTGTCTCTGTCTCAAAAATAAATAAAACATTAAAAAAAATTTTTTTTTTTTTTAAAATACTTAAATGTATTCTTAATAAAAAGTACTAGGGGGGCGCCTGGGTGGCTCAGTAGGTTGAGCACCCAACTTTGGCTCAGGTCATGATCTCACAGCTCCTGAGTTCGAGCCCTGCATCAGGCTCTGTGCTGACAGCTCAGACCCTGGAGCCTGCTTCAGATTCTGTGTCTCCCTCTCTCTCTGCCCCACCCCACCCCACTCGCATTCTGTCTCTGTCTCTCTCAAAAATAAACAAACAATTAAAAAAAAAAAAAAAAGTACTAGGTACCTTATATGACAATTCACAATTTTTTAAATGTAATCACTTAATCCAGCGTTTCTCAACCATGACACTACTGACATCTGGGTCAGCTAATTCTTTGTTTTGGAAAGCTGTCCTGTGCATTGTAGAATGTTTAGCAGCATCCCTGGCCTCTACTCACTGAACATCAGTTCTACTCTATCCTCAGTTGTGACAACCAAAAATGTCTCCAAAGGTTATCAAAAGTCTCATGGAGGGCAAGTTGAGAACCACTGATTTTACCTTTACACAAAACTTTGTATGATACACAAACCTTTGACAAAAGTAGTAACTGAGTAGTATACAAACCCAAGTTTTCAGACTCTGAAGCCAATGTACCCTTCTCTATACCACATCTGCTTCCCCTTCTACAGTAAAGAAAATCCACCCACCCATAACCAACAGTAAAGAAAATATGTGATAGTGTGACCCTGCATACAAACATGTACAAGTGACAGAGTCATAAAACATTTTTACTATAGGTGATGCATTTTTATGTTCGGTCTCCCTTCCCTGTCTACCTTCTCAACTGCTGGTGGCTTCCCAGTGAATTGATTTCACAACCTACAATCGGAAAACTACTATCCAAGGCAATAAAATGAGCCAATCTGTTGTATTAGTGTTCTACTGTGTTTTATAAAGTTTTTCAACATTAAGAGATAGTACAATAAGGTGCTCTAGTTAATCCAAGTCCCATCTAGATGATCTATCTGAATCTTTTCTCAGATTTTGTTGCTCTGCAACAAAAACCCAAACTGAATGATTCCCTAGAGTGGGTTCTACAATGTATGCATACACGAAAATCACCTGAAGGACAAGCTGGAAAACACAGATTATAGGGCATAACTCTTGAGTTTCTGATTCAGCTGGCCAAGGGTGGGTACCTGAGAATATGCATTTCTGATATCACCCAGAAGTAATATTGATACTAATGGTCTATGAATCAAACTTTCAAACCATTTCCCAGAACTTTCTCAGAACCGGGATAAGGAGAGGCACCCGGATGGCTCAGTCAGTTGAGCGTCCAACTTCAGCTCAGGTCATGATCTCGCAATTCACAGGTTTGAGCCCACATTGGGCTCCGTGCTGACAGCTCAGAGCCTGAAGCCTACTTCAGATTCTGTGTGTGTATGTCTCTCTCTCTCTCTGTCTGCCCCTCCCCTGCTTGTGCTCTCTCTAAAATAAATAAAAACATTTAAAAAAAAAAAAAAAAAAACGGGGATAAGGAGATAGGTGAAATTGGTGAAGGCAATTAAGAGTACACCTTCATGGTGAGCACTGAATGTACAGAATTGTTGAATCACTGTTGTACACCTGAAACTAATTTAACACTGTGTATTAATTATGCTGGAATTAAAAAAAAGAAATGGGTATAAGGAGTCATAAACAGAATATTTTAAAAAGAGGATATGATAATCTACATAACCCAACCTAAGATTAATATATTTTTAAATACTTATTTCAAGACTTAAAACTAAATGAATTATGTGTAGGTAGGTAGGTAGGTAGGTAGGTGTGTGTGTGTGTGTGTGTGTGTGTGTGTGTAGTTGATAAATAATGAATATTTAATATGTGCCACACTCTGGGATAACATGCTAAGTCAGTATTTCCTGAACCATGCTCCATCAGAGTAGGTTACGTAGATGTCATAGGACAAGTATTTCTATAGTTAAATAAGATTGGAAAATACTAAATAAAACTAGTTCTACAAGAAATGTCTAACTTATTAGAGCAAGTAATATACTCACGTTCATAGTAGCCCTCCAAAAAGCAGCGACATCACATAGCAGATCTCAGATTTTTCACTGAGCATCTCAAAGACTAGTATTCCAGGGAATGCACGCAGAGATGTGAATTGAGGGGGGAAAGAAAGGCATGGATATAGCTACATGTTGAGCACTTCATGCACATCAACTGAATCTTCTAATTTTCATAATAATCCTGTCAGGTAAATAATGTGTCCAAGATCACAAGGAGACCTGCAGAGTAACCCACATTTAAAACCCAGGTGCTGGTCTGTCTCCAAAGTCCTGTGACACAGTCTTTTAATGAGAAAATAAGAAAAATGACGGGAAAACAAGAAACATTACTTATGAGGTTATAAAAAGGCCCAACAAAAATGGGAGGAGACGCGAAGAAAACAACACACTTAAAACAAAAAAAAAAAAAAAAAAAGGAAAAAAAAGGTAAAACCTGAATACTTCACCAAAGAGGTTATATGAATGGCAAACAGGTACGTGAAAAGATGCTCAACGACAACAAACATTAAGGAAATACAAATTACAACCACGAGATACCACTACATGCTTATGAGAATGGCTAATATAAAAAAACACTGACAAGGATGTTGACCAACTGGAACTCCCATACTTTGCTAGGCAGAACACAAAGTGATACAGTCACTCTGGTCAACAGTTCGGCAGTTTCTTATAAAATAAAACACACAATTACCATATGACCCAGCAATCCCACTAGTGGGTATCTACCCTGGAGAAATGAAAACTTATAGTCACAAAGACCTGTACAGAAATGTTTACGGCAGGTCTATTTCTAACTGTCCCAAACTGCAAACAACCTAAACGTCCTTCAATAGACGAGCGGATAAACAAACTATGGTACATCCACACAATGGAATACAAGTAGCAATAAAAAAAGAATGAACTATTAATATACACAACAACTTGCATAAGTCTCAAAGATATTATATTCTTAGTTTCCAAGAGAAGCCAGTCTCAAGAAGTTACATGCTGCAGGGGCACCTGGGTGGTTCAGTTGGTTGAATGAGCCGATTTCAGCTCAGGTCATAATCCCAGGGTCATGGGATCGAGCCCCGTGTCGGGCTCTGTGCTGAGAGTGGAGCCTGCCTGGGATTCTCTCTCTTCCTCTCTCTGCCCCTCTCCTGCTTGCACACGCATGTGTGCATGCACACACTTTCTCTCTCTCAAAATAATTTTTAAAAAGGTGGGGAGAAGATGAGAATACAGAGGGAACACACAATAAAGTTTGTTGGGATAATGTAATTGCTCTGCTGATTGTGAGCTTACACAAAACTACAGAAGTTAAAATGCATACAACTGTACAAACAAAAAAAACCAATTTTACTGTATGGTAATTTTAAAAATAAAGAGAAAAAAGGCAAGACATAGGTTGATACACATTTCACACCAGTTAAATGAAAACAATCATAACCATGCCATATATACATTCCCACATGTACAGAACACTAAAATTTAGCAATACCTACAGATAAGAATTTGCAGCTTAAGAACTTAAAATTTCCACACTTATTTTTAGATAAAAATATCCTTTTGTTCATAATCGTGACACAAGTTGAGAGGAAAGGGCCTTCCTAAACACATAAGATTTGTGGAATTTAGAATTCCAAGATCTTTGCATCTTAGCAGAAACACATCATTGCCTATGTTGTTAAGGCAAAAGATAATGAAATATCTCAGGGATGAAAGGAATGTGCCAATCCTCTTTCCCTCGTGGAATTCTCAAAGTCCATGTAGCTGGCACCTGGTACGGTGACTTCAGTGCAAGCTCAGAGCTGACATTCCTAGGAAGGGACTCACAAATAAACCTACATCATTCCTAAAGATCTACAATACAATCCTCTGTAATCCAAGCAGTCAGCTGTTCGAGACTAGAAGTATGCAACAACTGCTCACGCACGCATGCACACAAACACACACACACTTTTCTGTGCACGGAATGTTTATGAATGTGTCTGTGTACCCATAAAGGAACAAAATAACGCAATCCACAAGAAATTCTGAAATGCCTAACTCCGAGTAACTAATACATTGATGAATTACTATTGAAATCTTTACTGAGCATCCACTTTGTACCAAGTACTAGTAACAAGCACCAGGAATAGATCAGTAAAGTGGAAAGATGAAATCTGGCTCAGATTTATACACCTCAGAAATCTGGTGCTCACGATCACCTCCAGTTTAAAGACAAGTCATTTTTATATCAACCATCTGAAGCAGGTGAAGTGAATGAGATGAAGACATTCCAAGTAAAGTGTGATTAATGATAATAAGATGCATAGTACATTCTACAAACTGAAAAAAAAGGATTATGGCCCAAGGTTTGATTTTTTTGAACGGAGGGGACATGTGCATAAAATGAAGTGCTAAGAAAATTAAAGTAGGAGAGGTAAGCAAGGACCAGATCTTAGAGAAGTTTGAATGCCATGACAAAAAATTCAGATTTATCTTGCTGGCAATTAGAAACCATTGAAGAGTAACAATTTCCAGAGTTTTTCTTTCAGACAAATAGGTGTTTTGAGTTTTCCAGATTATGGGGGAGGGGGAAAATAGTTAAACCAAGGAAATTAAAAAAAACACTACACACACTAGGTCAGAGATAATAAATAGTGCTTCTCTAGCCTCAATAAAACAATATTATCAGAGCACCTAAGGGCTCAAGTCAGTTAAGGGTCCAACTCTTGGTTTCGGCTCAGGTCATGATCTCATGGTTCGTGGGTTCAAGCCCCATGTGGCGCTCCACGCTGTCCATGCAGAGCCTGCTTGGGATATTCTCTTTCTCTATCCCTCTACCCTCCCCCCCCCCCTTAAAAAACCCAAAATACTGTTCTTATTCAAAGAACATCCTGCATAATATTAATAACTGGGATTTGTAACTTTACTATTTACAAACCATTTTAAATTTTATTATTTTTTTGAGAGAGCGTGGGAGGGGCAGAGGAAAAAAGAGAGAGAGAATCTTAAGCAGGCTCCATGCCCAGGCTAAGCCCAACACCCAACGTGGAACCCTGTGTCCAACAGGAAGACCAATATGGGACTCGATCTCACAACCGTGATGAGATCATTACCTGAGCAGAAATCACGAATCGGACGCTTAACTGACTGAGCCACCAGGTGCCCCTACACATTATTTTAAACAAAAATTGCTAACATTCACTGTTTCATAAACTAAAAAATGATGACATGTTAATTGAAACATTGCCCTTGTTCTAACATCAAAATTATATATAGATGAGAGAATGTGACCAATGTACTCACTGGCTGAAAATACTTCAAATTAAGTTCTTCTATGGCTTACCATCTCTTTCCAGCCCTAACTCCACTCCTTTTGTTTAGGCCATCTTCATTTTTCACGTAGGTCTTTGCAATGGTTTCCTCACTGGTCTCTCCACCTCTGGACTTCTCTAACATCATTATAATATGCATAAACAACCAAGATGATTTTTTTTTCTTGAGCACAAGAAAATCTGATCACAACATACTCTGTTTAAAAGATTCCAATGATTTCTCCATTGCATTGAAGTTAAAGCCTAATTTCCCTCACATGGCATAAAAGGCTCTTTCACAGTGACTGAGGCCTTACCTCTCCTGCCCATTCTCTTTTTTGATAAACACCTGGCCTCTCACACTATGCTTTGGACATACTCAACTCTAGTTTCACAGATTGTCTCTTATTTTGGCAAATACTATTCCCTTGACCCCAAATATTTTCTGCCCGTTGTCCCCACTCCCACTTTGCCTGGCTAACTCCAACTGCTTCAGATCTCAATCCAGTGTCTCGTTCCAGTAAGTAACACCCACAGACACAAGAAAAACATCTCATTAAAAAATGCACAAAAGAAGTTGATTATTGTTCCAAATTTTTCAGTTCCTCACTATTATAGAATTATAATGCATATCCTTGGCTAAAGACTTTGCGGTTACCTACCACTGGAATAGGCAAAGTAGATCTCCCTTCCCCACTGATGCTGGGCTTGGTCATGTAACCTTCTCTGCCCAACAGTGTGGGCAGTATGCCAATTTGGAGCTGGGACTTTAATAGCCTTCATGTGTGTTTGTTTCTCACCCTTCTTGTGTTCCTGCTGTCTGCACTAGATGACTGTGGGACATGCAGAGCAGACCTGTGGGCACAGAGCCAAATCTCACTGAACCTAGGCAAGCTCAGCTGGGATCAACAAAATCCCAGCTGACCCAGACACTGATGAGAAGGAAAAAAAGGAAATGCCGTTTTTAAGCTACTGAGATCCAGATTATTTATTACATAGCATTTTTGCAGCAATGACTGATATAATGTATTTCCAACCAAATTTTACTTTAAATTATCAAAATATATACTTACATTGTTTTGTGGTTATGTGCCAGTAGGTTAAAATCCTAAACCAATCATAAAAAGTTTTAAACAGAGAAACTAAAAAGAAAATAATTTCAATTTATGTATCTGTCGTAGGTGAAGAGAACTAGGACATGGTATTTAGGTGGTCAAAATACATTAGGATAAACTTCCATGAGGAAAGTGGAATAGAAACACAAATTCAAAGAAAAACAGGAATAATTTCCAACTTTCAGCTGTTAAAAAAGAGCCTGTTTATATACTTCATAAAATAATGCTAATAATGGATAATGGTAATGATGAATCACTACAGTATTTAGATTCCTAGATACATTTTTTAAAATGATGTTTTGCTTTAGGGGCACCTAGGTGGCTCAGTTGGTTGATAATCTGACTCTTGATTTTGGCTCAGATCGTGATCCCAGGGTTGTGGGATCGAGCCCCCCATCAGACTCAGCACTGAGCATGGAGCCTGTTTGGGATTCTCTCACTCCCTCCCTTTACCCCTCTCCCATGCACGTGCTCACTCACATGCTCTCACTCTCTCTCTCTCTCTGAAACATAAGTAACTAATAAGTAATAAATAATGATGTTTTATTTTAAAATGTCGCTATTTATAAAATACAAAAAATTATATAATTTGCAATTATTTAAACTTATGATGAAACTGGTTTCTGATATGACCCAAAACACGTGCAAGAGAGCAGCTACTTTCTTTCTCTTGGTGTATAGTTCTATGAATCTTAATACATGTACAAATTCATGTAATCAACACCTGTTTCTATAAGATACAGAACACACACACAAGATACAGAACAATCATCCCCCTCATGCTATCCCTTCATGGCCACATCCTCTTCTCACCTAGATCTTTCATAAGCCTTTGAGGAAATATGTGAACACCAAAGTTTGAAGAAAACCACTATGACACTAACTAGCATGACTTACTACCCCAGTTATGGAGGCTTCAAATTTTTAGCCAAATTCAAGTTCATTTAGTAATACTAATAATGCCCAAAATATCCAATAAACAATAGTAAAATCTACTCTGTGGGCCAAATAATATATTCAAGTCGATCAATCTTGAGCTGGTTAATAAACTCCTTGACTCATAGTTTACTGCAATCAAGACTTAAGTTTCTCCACAACACTCATAGAGGATGATACAGACTAAGTTCATTTCACAGTTAGGAAGTACAACACGTACTTAATTATGCTACACCTTACCTACAATGAAAGAGAAATAAAATTCAGGAAGGAACTCTGTGAAACTTCAAAGAATGAGTTTTCATGTTCATGTTTTCACGTGCCCAGACAAGTCCTGCATAATTTATTCTCTCATTTCTAAAAAAGGAACAATAAAATCATCAGCCTAAGTACCACTGGTCACAAATGCCCCTTATTGATTGCTGTTATTTCCCCAAGAAAAAAATCCCAACAGAGACCACAAACACTTTTCTCCTCACTAAAACTGATCACAGAGTTAAAACTCAAAAGATTTCATGGCAAAGTGAAAAACAAATTCAACTTAAAAATAATAATAGGTAATCTGCATTTTCAAATAGATGAGAATTAAAAGCTGGTATATGCTACACTTCAAGACACGGTTAACTCCTTAACCAGGTCTTATCCTAGAGAAGATGGTGAAGCAGGCCTTGACAGGCAGGTACCCTCCTTTCCCGACCTGTCTTCCCAGCTGCCAAGGACTTTAACCCCTCATGATGTAACTACTCTGTGTGCACATATACATGAATGCACATACAGACTGTCCCAAATCAGTCTTTTTCTATCTAAAGAGCTGAAGTTATTTTATCTCTGATTGGAAGGTAGTAATAGGAGGAAGAGACTAGATTCCACTTATTTTAATAAATAAAGAGCTAAAGGTGTTTACTCCTCTAAGCAAGGTCTGCCAAACAACTGTGCTCTAGAGCCTTAGAATTTAAAGATAATCTATGAAATTTAAAGATAACCTGATAAATAACATTTACAAAGAATAATGGCACTGAATCCCACCCTGCCCAAAAGCTACATAGTAATATTTATGTTTTAACAGGTTACACAGTTAAAAATAAAAGAAATTTCCCCAAAGAATTTTAAGCGTTAACAAGGAGGCAGAAAAACACTGCTGGTTTTCTTCCAATCATGTCATAAAGCATATTCTTTTCCGATTAGACAGACATACAGGCTAGCTGTTTTATTTTCTTTTTATGTTTCTTTATTTTTGAGAAAGAGAGAGAGCACAAGTGGGGGAGTGGCAGAGAGAGAGAGAGGGAGGGAGACACAAAATTCGAAGGAGGCTCCCAGTTCTGAGCTGTCAGGACAGAGTCTGAAACAGGGCTCAAACTCACGAACAACTGAGATCATGACCTGGGTTGAAGTCGGACGCTTAACCGATTGAGCCACCCAGGTGCCCTGCTAACTCTGTTTTAACTCTAGCCATATAGCAAACAAATCTCCATTGAAGATACTAAATTAACAGGGTAGACAAATGTCTACCCAGAATATTATGAGGAAATCTGTAGTGTAAAATATGCATATAGCAAGCCCCATTTGGACATTTAGAAACTATTAAAAATCATAAATTATAAAGAAAAGTTTAAGAAAAATTTCCATGTGCATCCTTCCAAAACCATTAGGAAATACTTTGAAAGCATGTTCTAGGAAACAGCTGATATAATTAGAGTAACAAATTTTAAAGCTACAAAAGGCTTTAATGGCTTTTTAGAAATAATAACCCTTTCCTTTGTGCAAAACAAAGAATGAAGGTAAAGAACCTACAGATCAGAGATATGAGATACGTATTAGTTCTATTAGACAGTTTATCATTAAATAATTATATCGATTATTAAATATATCATTGTAACAAATAGGTCTTACCTGGATATCAATCCAAATTAACTGACAAAGAATGACATTTGAACACTAAGTGAATGTGACTACATAAAAGCAAAACAAATAAATGTTTTTTTTTTTTTTTAAGTATAAACTGCAATGACGCTCTCAAAAAAAACCCTGAAGCATACTGTTACCTGTGAGAAAAAAAAACGTACTGGCAAACAAGCATTTTTATTACAGTTTCCCCTTATTGTGTGTATGTATGTGCATCTCAAATTTTATGTGAAGAAAAAAAAAATTCACATTCTGTACAGACTGACCTATGTATATGCCGTAAAAACAGTCGCAGAGCCTCCCTTCACCCCTAACGGTTTCTCTTCCTTTGTTTCCCTCTGACTTTCCCTCTCCCTCCCTGCATGCCCTGGCAACATAGGATTCCCTCCCCTTCTCCTACCTCCTCACCTTGGATCAGGAAAACGTTTACCCTATCACTATACTTACAGACAGATGAGATGCAAAGCCTTTCCAATACTATAGTTCTTCTTTGATATTGTCCCCGGAAATTTCCACATCCGTATGTACACTTGAAAACTGGTCTGAAATACTTTCATATATGAATATCATTGCATTCAGTCCACAGTGCAGTCTTAAAACCTTCTCTAACTTCATACCCTTCAACTTGTCTACCAGTTCTAAGCAAAAAGGAGAAAGGAGGCTTAGAACCTTCTTAGATTATCCCTGTCATGTTAGTGCCTGAAACTTTTGTTACTCCCTGTGAAATTTCTAGAGCATTTTTTATCTCAGGAAGATGAAAAAAGATAGGAGATGGATTTGTATTGGTTTGTTTTGGGCACAGACTGGCAAAGTTGAAAGCCTACGTGGCCACAGCAGCAAGAAAATGAAGGATGTCAAAGCCAGAGAGAGAAAATAAAGAGGGACAGGATGTGAGTCCAGGCTGCAAGGTGTTCACCTAGCTTCTTGACCCTATTCCCTGGACCCCGCTGAATTGGCCTCCTGTGCCCTGTCCAACTCAGAAGAAGAAAAGCCATCAGCAGTCACTTGAAGCTGGTAGAAACCAGACTTCCACTGCTAAGACTGTTTCACAATAGCAGAAACTTAATAAATATTTGGTGGCGTATTTAGAATATTAACACAGACAAGTGTGAAGCTACCTAAAAGAAATGAATTAGCTATTTGAGGAGTGGGCTAGAATGGCAGGAACTATTCTCCTTAAATGGATGTCCTAAAGGAATAAACAACTAGCTCTTAATTTTAGTCTCCTAGCAGACAGATATGCTAGGAAGTTTTACTACTGTCTGGCATGCCACAGTCTTGTAAGTCCAGTAAGTGGGAATGTGAGCTCATGCCCCAGGCAGTAACAAATACACGCTGACGAAAGGGAATGATGAAGTAAATTAATAAAGGAGATCCCAGGCTACACAAACCCCTACCACAGTCTCTACAATCAAAAGAAGTTATAACAAATTAATCAAGATCAATAATCACTCCTTTTTAATTATATGCATAAGAGTTTTTTAAAATCCTGAGAGTATTCCACTTGGGAGATGAGGGCAAGTATGTGGTAGAGTGAAGCGCTATTCAAAAAAACAGAAGTAATAACGCTGTTATTAACAGCAGCCAATTTTAATTTTTACTGTTGTTACATATTCCTGTCCTAAGAAAAATACAAGCAGATGAGCATTTTTTAGAGGTAAAACTCTGATTTTGATAAGCCAAGCTTAGGAGTCAGCATGCCAATAGAAAAAATAAGCTTTAATTTCACACCATAGCCTAGGCCAGGGGAAGAGAGAGACTAGTAAGGAGATTTCTGTTCCTGACAAGAAGAAAAGGATTAAAAACACTGTAAGAGATTAAAAATCAATCAATCAATCATACAAACAAACAAACAAAAACACTGTAAGAGGAATGAACTCTGGTTGCAAGCCGAGCTGCCACCCTAAGCATCTTGATTATTCCAAAGATGCCCTGAGATCCAACCCAACCCTTCTGGCTTCTGCCAGAGAAGCACAGTTAACAGCCAAATCAAGTTCCAAGAATAGTCATGACATACCATCCCCTTCCAACTACAGTTAACCTCAGGGAGAATGAAGTTCTGGGGCGCCTGGCTGGCTCAGTCAGAAGAGCATGCTGACTTCATCTTGGGGTCGTGAGTTCAAACCCCTTGTTGAATGCAGAGATTACTTAAGTAAATAAAACTTTAAATTTAAAAAAAAAAAGGAACAAAGGTCTGATACATGCTATAACACAGTGAACCTTGAAAACACTGTGCTAGTGGAATAAACTAAATACACTTATGTGAAATATCTAGAATAGGCAAATTCTTAAAGAAGGAAAGTAGATTAGAGGTAACCAGAGACTGAGGAGAGAGGAATGGGGACACATTTTCTGTTTGAGTTGTTTAAAAAGGTTTGCAAGTAGATAGTGGTGATAGCTGCATTACACTGTAAATGTACTTGATGCCACTGAATTGTACACTTAAAAATGATTAAAATGACAGATTTTATGTTACATAAATGTTCCAACAATACAAAAATGTTTTAAAAGAGTGATCCCATAAAAACTTATCTGCTGCAGGCAGGTAGGTCTGCCATGGAAAAGTCGGCCTACAACAGGAAAAAAAATTATTGTTAGAAAGGCCTTAGGGTACCTGGGTGGCTAAGCTGGTTAAGCGTCTCACTTCAGCTCAGGTCATGATCTCACAGTTTGTAAGTTCGAGCCCCATGTCGGGCTCTGTACTGACAGCTCAGAGCCTGGAGCCTGCTTTGGATTCTGTGTCTCCATCTCTCTCTGCCCCTCCCCTGCTCACTCGTTCTCTCAAATAAATGTTAAAAATTTTTTTTTAATTTAATACAACCAAATAAAATGGGTGACTCAGTTGGTTTTAATTTAATACAACTAAATAAAATGGGTGACTCAGTTGGTTAAGTGTCCAACTCTTGATCTCAGCTCAGGTCTTGATTTCAGGGTTGTGAGTTCAAGCCCCACGCTGGGCTCCACACTGGGTGTGGGGCCTACTTAAAAAAAAATTTTTTTTTAATTAATTAACTTGGGGTTTCACAGTGTTTATATAATATTTTTTTAAGTTTATTTATTTATTTTGAGAGAGAGAGAGAGAGAGAGAGAGAGAGAGAGAGAGAGAAAGAAAGAGAATCCCAAGCAGGCTCCATGCTGTCAGCACAGAACCCAACATGGGACTCGATCTCACAAACTGTGAGAGAACATGACCTGAACCAAAATCAAGACTTGGATGCTTAACTGACTGAGCCACCCAGTTGCCCCTATATGATAAATCTTTATTGTACTTAGGTTCATGCCCCCAAAAAATTCAACCCATGTTTATTTAGTATGCTTACAGTCTCTTTATCTACTGTTTCACCCAAATGAGAGAGAGTAAACCTTCTGGTAAAATGATTAAGATTCTGGACTCTAAAAAGGAAGAACATCTAAAATAAAGCCTTCTCCTATAAACAAATAATGTGTCACCCACTAAGTCATTAATTCTAAGGAATGACACAACTGTTGACATTAAGATTGAGAAAGAAAAGCAACACTGATAAAAGAGTGGAAATTAGGAAACACAAATGCACTAACAATAGTTACATCTTAAGTAACAACAATTTAATAAGTCACCAATTTAAAACATGCAAACTCAAATGTACTGATCTAGAAGGATAAGGCTTATATAATCTTAACTATTCAAAGCGCTCAAAAAATTCCTCTGTAGGAAATGAAGTGTGCAATTCTAATTTTCCTACCCAACATCCCAATCCTATAATAAGCATTATGGTAATTATGATGTATGATATATGCTTGTTAAAACACTGATTAAAAAAATAAATAAAATACTGATTATTTCACAAGTTAAGCGTCCATGTAATTTTCACTGGGGAAGGCTAAGAAATGAAATTAAAAGGTCAGAAATATTGAATACATAACATTATATAATGTAAACATCAGAAAACAAGAGCAACAGCTAACTTAAAGGCTTTTAGTAACAAAAAATGAAGAATATGAATATGAAACTCTATGAAGAATAGAAGAGTTACAGGGTACTAAGGTAAATAACACATGGTCCCTGGCCCTCAAGCATCTCACATGCTAACGAGAGAAACCAAGAAGTCAATCAGCTATCATATACAGTGATGTGGCCTGAATGTTTTGACATCACAGAGCAGGAATGCTTACTAGTATAGACAAAAGCAGAGGCCTACTGATAGAGGATTCTTGGCCTGAGTCTTAAAGAGGTAGCTGTGGAATAAAAGTTAGCATGTAAAAGAGTACAACTTATATACACCGACACACACACACACACACACACGCTCACTCACGCACGCTCTCTCTCTCCAGAAATATTTCTGGACTATCTACTATGTGCCAGGCACAAACCGTATTTAGGGAACTGCATGTGTTTTATTTAGTATGTCTGGAACCTAGAGAACATGTATGAGATTAGGCAGGCACCAGACCATGAAAGCCTTGAATGATGCTCTGCTAATGACTTTAGACCTCACCCTGAAGATGGTAAGAAATGAATGAAATCTCTTAAGGAAGTCACAAGATCAGAGCTGTATCACTCAAGCCAAAGGCTTTCCTACACATTCTCCCTGAGGAGCTGGCATGAACACTCTAGAGCGAAAGGAAGAAAGGAACAGATACGACCCACATTTCACAGATACTGTAGGAGGGAGCATCAGCTGCGAAGGTCTACCACTTCTCCACCTCCTGTTCTGTCATGAGACTCCATTCTACTGGGGTAAAAGGTTTCAGTAGAGTAGCACGTAGGAGATAGAAGATTGGTAACAGATAGGAAAGGGAAGTTCTGCTGGCCGAAGGGTGTAAGGGTCATCCGCAGGAAACTACTCCTACTTTATTTTTTTAATTTATTTTAATTTTTTTTTTTAGTTACTAAATCAGGTTTCTTTTTTTTATTTTATTTTTTTTATAATTTAACTATTTTTTAAATTTACATCCAAATTAATTAGTATACGGTGAAGCAATGATTTCAGGAGTAGATTCCTTATTCCCCCTTACCCACTTAGCCCATCCCCCCTTCCACAACCCCTCCAGCAACCCTCAGTTTGTTCTCCATATTTATGAGTCTCTTTTGTTTTGTCCCCCTCCGTTTTTATATTATTTTTGTTTCCCTTCCCTTATGTTCATCTGTTTTGTCTCTTAAAGTCCTCATATGAGTGAAGTCATAGGATTTTTGTCTCTAATTTCAGTTAGCATAATACCCTCCAGTTCCATCCACGTAGTTGCAAAAAACTAGTCCTACTTTAAACAGAATATTATATGAACAAAATATACCTGAGTATATTAAAGCATTATCTGAGAAGACGAGGAGTTTGATGTTGTGTATATTTTGCCACAATTGAAAACAACTTTAAAAAAAAAAAAAAAGAAAGAAAAATTAGGAACAGAAAGCATGAAAACAACATTAATCTGGGAATGCAAACTGGTGTAGCCACTCTGGAAAACAGTATGGAGGTTCCTCAAAAAATTAAAAATAGAACTACCCTACAACCCAGCAATTGCACTACTAGGTATTTACCCAAGGGATACAGGTGTGCTGTTTTGAAGGGGCACATGCGCCCCAATGATGTGGTATATATATATATATATACAATGGAATGTTACTCGGCAATTAAAAAAAAAAAAAAGATATCTTGCCATTTGCAACTACATGGATGGAACTAGAGGGTATTATGCTAAGTGAAATTAGTCAGAAAAAGACAAATATCATATGACTTTATTCATATGAGAAATTTAAGACACAAAACAGATAACATAATGGAAGCGAAGCAAAAATAATATAAAAACAGGGAGGAGGAGAAAACATAAGAGACTCTTAAATATAGAGAACAGAGTTGATGGAAGGGTTGTGGGTGGGGGGATGGGCTAAATGGGGAAGGGGTATTAAGGAAGACACTTGGGATGAGCACTGGGTGTTATACATAGGGGATGAATCACTGGAATCTACTCCTGAAATCATTGTTGCACTATATGCTAACTTGGATGTAAATTAAAAAATAAATAAATAAATAATCTGAAATTTAGACATCCTATTTTTGTACTCTGGCAAACATTCAAAATGGTAAATATAAGTTCATATTATATTTAATTATAATTCCTTCATTCTTCCTTCACATTTGAAGAACTCTTCAAAGTCTACCACAAACATAAAGCCAAATGTATAAGGACACAAAGAAAAAGCGTAATTACTATCTTGCTGGGGGAGAGGAGACAATCCTATCCCAAATGGACATTATCCAATAGCCAGCTATGCTTTCCTAGAGACTTGCAATGGTGCAAATTGCCACCATAAAGAATGTACATGGATTTGAGCAGACACATTTGACAGCACAGCTGTCTGTCCAGGCATGCTGCTGAAAGAATAGTACATTCCTATTTGTCCTGTCCCCCACCCACCTTCAGTCTCCTTATATACGGGATTTTAAACAAAACTGTCATATTTAAGCCTCTAGTGTGTGTGTTTGTATGTGTGTTTAATAAGGTCAGTTAGATAATAACAGAAGCAATGAACTCCTCAACATCACCCCTATCCCAAAGTCTCCAAAGATTTCTGAAGAGCAAACAGTTTTGTTCTTGTACATTTCTTAAAAGTCTTGATTTGAGGTTGCTCTTTAGTTTCAAAGAGAGGGTAACAGGTCACTAACTTTCAGAAAATTGATATAGTATGGTATAGGAGTGAATATTGAGAATTAGAGTAATAGAGTCTGAGTCCTAGCTTTGTGATCTTGGGGCAACTGTCCAACCTCTCTGAGTTTCAGTTTTTTTCATCCATAAAACATGAATAATGATGCTTACACTATTTACATCACACAGTTGCTGTATGATCAAAGAACTAAATGAACTTTGTGAAGATCAAAGAAATAAATGTAACCCTACCCCAGCCACACACTACAATGCCCCTTTCTCAATAATCTCAATTTTATGCAACCACTTTTGAATATATGTTCTATCCTACTAGCAGCTCCTTCCTTTTCATACATGAACTTCTGCCATCACAGTTGATCCCACCAGAACCTTAAATCTACTAACCTAACAATCTTTTCACTCTCCCTCACCCCTGGAAGTCCTCTCTTCTCTCCTTACCCAGTTTAAGTTCCATGATCCATCATTATCATCACTCGCTCCTCTCTCACTCGTAGATACGCACTTTGCAAAACCACAATCCTGCTTAAATTCAATTCTCTGTCCATTCCCCTATTACTAAAGGAGAGGGCACACAACCAAGCTGACTGCCCCCACTTTTAACTCATGACCTTTAACCTCAAATGAGTCCCGAATTCGGCCTGGTATTCTATTTCCCAAGCCCATTCACTCTCCCACTTCTCTTAACAATGACACGTTCTCTCCTCTCTTCTCAAACTTCTAACGCCTTCTTCCATGCCCCTTCTCACTCTCAGCTGACGACTTGCTAGAAAATTAAAGCCATCAGAAGAGGATTTCCAGGAATTATCACATCCACCAACAGTATCAGAATCTATCTGCACCTATGTGCTCTGCCTTCCTTCCTATTATAATAAATGAACTATCTGTTCTTTTCACCATCCAATCCCTTCCCTCGTGCACGAGCTCCAATCCCTACCACCAACTCAATGATATGAGCTCCAGAAATTCTCCTCTTCTCTACCGTATCATCAGCTTCTTTCCTTCCCTTCTCCCCGTCTCTACTACATCACTTCCTGAGCATATGAAATACATATGAAAATACTAGAACTCCTATCACAAAAACTGTACTAGCAGAAATACTGCCAGGTTGAACTAAAAAGACAGATACAACGCAAAATGAAAACTGCCCTTTGGATCCCACATCTCTGAACAGGAAACGGGCTTAAAAAAAAAGATGATTCTGCTGCAAACATAAGCTTCCTGTATGGAAGACTCAAGAAGACGGCATAAAGGAAGCTAAGAAGGGCTACATAACTTTTACAAGGTCATACAATTAAGTAAGTGGCAAAATTGGGATATTAACTCAGAAAGTCTACATTCTTGTTTTGTTTCGTTTCTTTCCAGGCTTTAATTCACTGATTTTTCTTATATAAAACTATGTGGTGGCCACAGCTGGAGTCTGGGTCATCTGCACGGAGATGCTGGTATGGGTCTTTACAAGACAATAAATCCCTGATAGGGAGACTTGGTGAACACAGTTTCTTTCCAGAGGTCTGGGGTGAGATAGCTGCAGGTCTTGGAAATGGCATCACAAGCGGTCTTGGCCAAAAAAGAAAAGAAAAAAAAAAAAAAAAGCGGGCCTTGGCAAAGTTGCCTAGGGTGGCAGTGCAACCCCTGCCCGAGGTGCAGCAGTCATCCACACCGGCCATCAGCAGCAGCTTCTTGGGCAAAGAGGCTAAGACAACGCCCTTGCCTCTAGGGGCAGGAACGAGGTGCACAAGCACAGAGCTACAGCAGCTCGTCACCCCCACATGGGACAGTGTGGGCCTTGCCGATCTTGCTCTCCTGGGAGCCTCGCTGCACTGGTATGATGGAATGCTTAGCCAGGATCAGGGCCCCATGGATGGCAGTGGCTACCCCCTTGGAGCACGTTAACATCTGGGCCGACACATTCATCGTAATCTCCGATAACAACAAATGCCTTGAAGCTGGCCCACTGGCCAGCAGGGATCTGCTTTTGCACAGGCATAATCTTCAAAACCTCATCCTGAGGATGTCCCCAGGAAAAAGTCAATGATCTCAGATTCCCTGATGGGCAGGGAGAAGAGATCTCCTCCAAGGACTTTATCTTCATGTCCTTGACTCCTTGTCATCGGCCTTGACTGCAGGAGCCCCACGTGCCCGCCTCTACCCCCAGATACCCTGTCCCGACCTCCCAATGCAGAGACCTGGGCCTTAGGGCCCTCCTGCAGCACGAGTGTCATCCACCATTTGGTGTTTTCTTGAAGAGAAAATCTACATTCTTAAGCAGTATCTACCGTGTGCCAAGCACTTTACACATGGTATCTTGTTTAATCTTTACAATGCTGTGACTTAAGTGTTAGTATTATTCCCAGTTTACAAAAGGGGAAACTGATAGATTCAGTGATTTAAAACACATGCACACACACAAAAAATTTTTTTTTCTTTCTTTTGAGAGAGGGGCCGGCAGAGAGGGAGGGAGAGAATCCCAAGCAGGCTCCTCATTGTCAGCACAGAGCCCAACTCAGAGCTCGATCTCACAAACTGTGAGATCATGACCGGAGTCAAAATCAAGAGTGGGACACTTAACCAATTGAGCCTGCCAGATGCCCCCAAAATGTATTTTTAAACAACTACACTAAGTTCAGAATTGAGGTAAAACTTACAAAACAAAAAGATACACAGGATATATATTACATTTATAGTTTTTTGGGGTTTGTTTTTGAGAGAGAGCGCACACACACCAGCGGGGGGAAAAGGGCAGAGAGAATCTTAAGCAGGCTCTATGAGCAGCATGGAGCCCCACTTGGGGCTCAATTTCACGACCCTCAGATCATGACCTGGCTGAAATCAAGAGTCCTGCGCTCAACCAGCTGAGCCACCCAGGGGCCACTACAGTCATCTTTTTCTTAAGTATGCTTTTACAAGAAAATTTACTGCATCAAAATTTAGCCATTTTTAACAGCCTCATAACCTCAAAGCTTTGGAAACTAAGTAGCTTGTTATGAATTAATAAAATTTGTGTCTACACATCTGTAAAAATTTCACTTGCTAAATAATAATGTCAACAAGATTTTAGGGATAAAGTTATATAAAATTTAAAAGTTAGTTGTAAAGCCATTTTCTCTATTTAATTTAAACTCTTAAGCAAATTAAAATGGTACTAAAAACATCCTTAGCTATATGTTAAAACCAAGTGTCCCAAAGATTTTTATCAGCAAAACCATGATCATCTACTTCCAGTTATTTGTACCTCAAAAAAATATCAATGGAAGTCGTAAAATATTCCATAAATCAGATAGCCTATATAACCAAACTGGAACTTCTTACAAAAATAAGCTTTATTATTTTTTTAATGTTTGTTTTTACTTATTTTGAGAGAGAGAGAAAACACACACACGCGTGCAGGGTTGGGGCAGAGAGAAAGGGAGAGAATCCCAAGCAAACTCCTTGCTGTCAGCGTACAGCCCAATATCGGTCTTACCTACCTTGAGATCATGACCTGAGGTGAAATCAAGAGCCTGGGAGCTTAACTGTGCCACCCAGGCGCCCGGGTTCTATAAGCTTTTAACAGATAAATTTCCACTTACACTTTGCATACTTCACTTCTAAATAAATTTAACTATGCAAAATATGAATTCAAAACAAAATAAATAAGGAAGCAATAAACACAACCATAAGGCTGGCAATTAAGTTTGAAAAGTTTAGATAACAGGGAAATACAAATCAAAACCACACTCAGCTATCACCTCACGCCAGTCAGAGTGGCCAAAATGAACAAAACAGGAGACTATAGATGCTGGAGAGGAGGTGGAGAAACAGGAACCCTCTTGCACTGTTGGTGGGAATGCAAACTGGTGCAGCCACTCTGGAAAACAGTGTGGAGGTTCCTCAAAAAATTAAAAATAGATCTACCCTATGACCCAGCAGTAGCACTGCTAGGAATTTACCCAAGGGATACAGGAGTACTGATGCATAGGGGCACTTGTACCCCAATGTTTACAGCAGCACTCTCAACAACAGCCAAATTATGGAAAGAGCCTAAATGTCCATCAACTGATGAATGGATAAAGAAATTGTGGTTTAAATACACAATGGAGTACTACGTGGCAATGAGAAAAAATGAAATATGGCCCTTTGTAGCAACGTGGGTGGAACTGGAGAGTGTGATGCTAAGTGAAATAAGCCATACAGAGAAGGACAGATTCCATATGTTTTCACTCCTATGTGGATCCTGAGAAACTTAACAGAAGACCATGGGGGAGGGGAAGAAAAAAAAAAATGGTTAGAGAGGGAGGGAGCCAAAACATAAGAGACTCCTAAAAACTGAGAACAAACTGAGGGTTTATGGGGGGTAGGAGGGAGGGGTGGGTGGGTGATGGGTATTGAGGAGGGCACCTGTTGGGATGAGCACTGGGTATTGTATGGAAACCAATTTGACAATAAATTTCATAAAACACACACACACACACACACACACACACACACACACACACACACACACAAACTCTGTGGACCTGAATTTGAACTAAAATAATCAACAGGAACGAATAAACATATTATTTTACCTTAAAGAAAAAAAAAAAGAAAAGTTTAGATAACAGGTCGACTTTCACTTAGAAGCAGATAATCACAAGGCTGTTACCTTCTCAATATAAGGAGAAGAGCATCTTTATATGAATGTGTAAAGCACTCACTCAAGTTGATTAATCACAAAACAGGAATTCAACAACAAAAAGCTGCTTTGTTAATATATAACTTAAATAATCAAAAAACTACAACAAAAAACAAACCTAAGGCAAAAACACTGTGGAAGAGTACTGAACTGGAAGTCAGAAGACCTAAGTTCTAATCTTTCCTCCATCATAACTAGATAGGTGAATTTACTACTGTGCTCCCATTTCTCCAACCTGTAAAATTAAAGGGCCGGGGAAGAGATCACTCTAAAGTTATTTTCAGCTCAAAAGTCTTATGATTCCATGAATCATAACTGAGGCATATCATATTTTGTTTTCATATTTTAGGAACTCTAGACAAGCAGATCAAATTAATAGAAACTAAGAGTAAATTATTGATGCCCTTCTAGTATACAACTACACAATGTGTAAAATTGCTTTAGAACTAATTTTCAGAGTTCTTTTCGAGTACGTTAGTCATTTTAATGCACTCCCTAAACTTGACTGGATCCAGCAATTCCTTATTTAAAAGTTTTCCTAAACTCTCAGTGTGCTAGGCTTTCCTTTTATCTTTCATTTTCTATTCCTCTTCTCCTTCCAACACTATTTATATTTTAGTATGCTTTCACAGTGATCATTTTGCCTATTTCCTACACCTTTACTACATCTGGTTTTTATGTCTTCCCTATCCATGATTTCATTTTTGATTTGAAGTGCCTCTAATCCAAAAAAAAAAAATGTGCCTCTATTCACCTAATTAGATATTAAGAGTTCTGAGATCCTCAAATTTCAGATTTATTTTCTATGCTGCAACTCATTTCCACACTATCAGAGACACAGGACGTTTGCTAGCAAATTCACACATATTATTCAGTCATTCAAAACTTAAATTTTACATGTTGACATTTTTTATATTCCATGTGTTTTCACCACTAGCAACCTGCTTGCTTAAAGTCTAAGAATTTTGACTTTTAAATACTTTTTAGAATATTGATACATGCTGGAGAAACCAAACCAGTTTCAAATTCAAAATGTCACCTAGTAAAAGTGGAGAGGAAAAAATAGCACCCAATATTTAATTTGTCAAAACTCTACCACTCAGTCTTTTTTGGTAGGCCTAAGAAAAAAATTCATTGCATACTATAACTATAAAAGGTATTGAAGTTTCTTTTGGGATCTTACCACATTTCTTTAAGATGCAAGTGATACTTAGGGGATCTATACAAACAAATTTAAATGATTACAGAATTTAACTCTAAGTCCTCAAGTTACCATTTTTTTCTTTTCTTTTTTTTAGTTTATTTATTTTGAGAGAGCAAGGGTGCACTCAGGGGAGGGGCAGATGGGGGAGGGAGGGGAGGAGGGAGAGAGGGGGAGAGAGGGGGAGAGAGGGAGGGAGGGAGAGAGAGAAAATAAATATTAATCTCAAGCAGGCTTCTGTGCTGCCAGCACAGAGCCTGATGCAGGGCTTGAACCCACAAACCATGAGATCATGACCTGAATGCAAGAGTGGGACAATTAACCAAATGAGCCACCCAAGTGTCCCCCTAAAGTTATCATTTAAAAATATAAATACTTGAAGTGATTGGCGAAGTAGGAAGAACATGTGACTCAATATCGGGGTCATGAGTTTGAGCCCCAGGTTGGGTATAGAGATTAATCGAAAAAATAAAATCTTAAAAAATTGTAAATATAAATACTATCAATTCACTTTTTTACTCCTTTCTTCAGTGGTAGAAGTCAAATCCCAGAGAGAAATGATTCTTAACTAGATTTGATAAAAACTCACTGTATCTAGTACAGTGCTACATAGTCTATGGCTATTTTAGACTCATAACTTGTCTCTCTGCTTTCATCTTTGTCCCCAAGAGTTTATTCTCCACAAAGAAGTCAGACTGAACCTTTTAAATATAACCCCCACAGTCCAAGATTCCCATCCTGCTCAGAATAAAGTCCTAATTCCTTATGATGGTATGCAAGCCTTCCATAAACTGGCCCTCAGCAGTCTCCCTCATCCCCCCCGCAACTTTTACCTTCTTTTACCTTCTATATATTATCTCCCAACATTCTCCCACCAGGTCAGTCCTCTCTAGCCAGTCTAACCTCTGCCACTCCAGAAGGATACTTCTGCCTTGAAAATATTCTCCAAAACTTTGTCCTTGATGATCCTGTTCCTAGAATGCTGTTCTGAAAGCCTTAAGTCTCATTTCTTCAGATCATTCAATTCTCTGCTGAAATGTTACCCTACCAGAGGATTTCTCTGACCATTCTATCTAAAACAGCACCTCCCCTATTGGTCTGTCCTAGAAGTCATCACCATTTACAACTACATGGATGTAACTAGAGGATATTATGCTAAGTGAAATTAGAGAAAAACAAATACCATATGACTTCACTCATATGAGGAATTTAAGACAAAAAGCAGATGAACATAAGGGAAGGGAAGAAAAAATAATATAAAACCAGGGTGGGAGACAAAACATAAGAGACTCTTAAACACAGAGAGCAGAGAGTTGTTGGAGGGGTTGTAGGAGGGGGGATGGGCTAAATGGGTGAGGGGCATTAAAGAAGACAGTTGTTGGGTTGAGGATTGGGTATATAGGGGATCAATCACTGGAATCTACTCCTGAAATCGTTGTTGTGCTATATGCTAACTTGGATGTAAATTTAAAAATAAACTTATTAATTAAAAAAATAAGTCCTCTCCACATGATGTAGTAAATAAATAAACACTGAGTGCCTGTCTCCACCACTACAATGTAATCTCCACGAAGGCAGGGAGTTTCATTTGTTCACTAACATATTCCCAGTGCCAACAAAGTGTCTGGTTGGTGCTCATTAACTGCTAAGTAAATGAAAATTCAAAATGTACGACTCTAGAAGCCATGCTGTCAACTTTAATTATTCATAAATACTAAAGAAATCCTTTAAATAATATATGTTAAAAGTGTCATTTAAACCGGGAATATCGTTTGACTCTAAGGAAGAGAAGTGGGTGGCTGAAGGGAGAGAGGTGTAGGGCAATTTAATAGATACCTCTTAAATCTTGAGCTATATTAATGCGTTAACACTATATTAATGTGCTAATAACTTCATTAACTGTATTAACGTGCTAACTTAAATCCTGAACTGTACTAATGTGCTTTTTCTTAATTTTAATAAAATTTTAAAATTTAATAGTAATATCACTGCTGGATTTACAAAAATGTTCCAGTCCAATCCTGCATTTTCAAGTTATAGAACACTAGTAGCAAAAATATGATTTTCTTTATGTTGTTCTGGGATGTTTTAATAAGATTCTTCAGGAATTTCTCAGGGCAGAAGAAGTTATATGTTCCTTCTTTAATATTCCCATAGTCTTCTATTAAATAGCAATCACCTTGTCACTAGGAAGTTGTTAACTACATTCACTAGTTCATTCACATAAGATAAAAGAGCCAAACAGTAAGTATGATAATGCCTTTAACTAATTACAGAGTTGTGTGCCAAGCACAAGGTTATCAGAAACTTTGTTACTAACAAATATTCCAGGAGAGGCTCTAGTACATCCAGAATTTAAGGTCCCAGCTCTGGTAATGGGAATGGGTGGGAAGAGCACTGGAAAAGGAAAAGTGGAAGTAGCTTTTCAGTCACTTTCCATTATCCCTTATCATCACAGCCAATCCCCTATTTAGCCAGGAAGTCACTCCCAGTTCTCTGGAAAACAGTGCTCCTCTCAACAGGGCATGAAGGACACATGAAGAAGGTCACTTTCAAAAGTGGAAACCCAGGGGCGCCTGGCTGGCTCAGTCCATATAGCATGTGACTCCTATAGATGTCAGGGTCATGAGTTCATGCCCTACATTGGACATAGAGCTTACTTAAAAAAAGCAGGGAGGGGGGAGCCAGCATGATAGTAATGAACTCCTTCATGAACCAATACTAGACTTAAAGCCCTTCCTATTTTATACTTGTATCACAAAGGATGAGAATTATAAAACCAACTTGAAAAACTAAGCACTGATTTCTGCCAGCTGTAAGGTAACAGACTACTGTACTTCTTAATTTTCAAGTTCAGATAATGCTGCATACTTTTCCAACTCCTATATATTAAAAATATGAGACAAGCCGGGGCGCCTGGGTGGCGCAGTCGGTTAAGTGTACGACTTCAGCCAGGTCACGATCTCGCGGTCCGTGAGTTCGAGCCCCGCGTCAGGCTCTGGGCTGATGGCTCGGAGCCTGGAGCCTGTTTCCGATTCTGTGTCTCCCTCTCTCTCTGCCCCTCCCCCATTCATGCTCTGTCTCTCTCTGTCCCAAAAATAAATAAAAAACATTGGAAAAAAAAATTAAAAAAAAAAAATATGAGACAAGCTGAATCTTCTGTATGAAATCATTTTAACCATATACACATATTCCCCCATCATTTAAATCATCTCTACTAGTATGAAGATAAAAAAACAAAACAAAACACAGGGGTGCCTGGCTGGCTCAGTCAGTAGAGCATGCAACTCTTGATCTCAGGGTCATGAGTTCGAGCCCCACACTGGGCGTGGAGCCTACTGAACGAACACACAAACACACACAAACACAAACACAAACACACACACACACACACACACACACACACACACACACACACACACACGACTTCTCCCCTGAAATTACAATTAATTACTCCCTAAACTGAAATTAGAAAAAAAATTGACAGTCAATTGGAATCCATCATATAAAAATTAAGCTCAACTATACTTTAAGTAAGTAAATAAAATTCAGTTTGGACCTACACAAAAGCACCATAAATGGTCTTCTGTTTTGTTTCTTTTCTTTAAAAGAAAAAAATAATTTATCGCAAACAAAAAAGGTATAAAAACAAAACAGCAACTGTGATAACTCTATGGACCAGAAATTCTGCCTTTCCTCTATAGTCAAAATATAACAAAACACAAACCAGTCATCATTCATTTATTGATTTAGTCACTGTATTGTATACAGAAGGGAACTTAACCAGACTCAGTAGTCATAGAACTAGTTATGAAAAATGGCAGAGAGGACTATTCTGGCTCTCACTACACCACAGGTATGTACAGCTAGCATCCTAGTCAGGCCAGTCCACCAATCCAAATGCACAACCAAAAAGCTAATTATCACAACACACTCTCTACTCTTTCCCCATTTCGCTAGGGAGACAGAGATAAAAAAAATGTATTATTAGAATGTCAAATGGAATCTTTCCACCCAACACGGTTATCTCTATAATATCCTGTAAAGTTATCACCTAAACGCTAATTAAAACAAATTCTGAGTAACTCTTATGCCACCTTTATTTTCAATGAACAATAAAATACTTATTCTTATCCCAGACTGCCTGACTCTCCATTTTCCAAATTACGTTGTCGCAATGGCACAGGATTTCAGCCATTTGTTGTATGTATAAATAGCAGAAATCAGGTGAATTGAGGAGTTAAATCTGATAAGCCAATCTGTAAGTAATGTGCAGAGAGATATTAAATATATGCTATGCAGAAAATTCGTACATTCATATAGTAGACAAAAACTTTTTAATGAGGAATTTATCTAGAATAAAGAATAAATTTTTGGTCAACCAAAGTATTTTCTGAAACATTAAGTCTGATAACCTTTTCCTAATACAAAAGACTAAATTTTTTCCTAAGACTAAATTTCTTGAAACTTGGCTATTTTAAAAATAGAACTCGGGGTGCCTGGGTGGCTCAGTTGGTTGAATGTCCGACTTTGGTTCAGGTCATGATCTCACGGTGAGTTCGAGCCCCGCGTTGGGCTCTATGCTGACAGCTCGGAGCCTGGAGCTACTTCACATTCTGTGTCTTCCTCTCTGCCCCTCCCCTGCTCGCAGTGTGTCTCTCTCTCAAAAATAAATAAACATTAAAAAAAAATTAAAAAACAGAACACTTTTTTAATATATTTTTCTTTAAAGCATTATTTAATGGCACTTTGTCTACTTAAATTACCAGGAAGAAATCAAGATAATATTAATAATAGTGTTGTGTACCTGAAATCTGCTGAGAGTAGATCTTAAGAGTTTTTCCCATACCAAAAAAAGAAAATGTTGATTAGCTTGATTGTATTCACTTCACAACATATACATATATCAAAACATTATGTTGCATATGTATACCAAAACATCAGGTATCTGTCAGCATACATCAAAATATAAATATACAACCTGATGTTCTAATCAACTGTATACAATTCCAATTTGTCAACTATACCTTTAAAAAGCTGAAAAAAATGCTGCAAGTTCTTCCACACGTGACTATTATTGTCAAATTAATAGATCAAACCAGACCTAAAAGTCTTTTTTTCATGTAAGCAAGTGGGAGTAATAATTTTATTTAAGTGGGAGATAATTTTAAAACTACATATAGTGGCAAGTGGATTTTGTAAGTACTGGAGTATCCCCTAGTGGACTGGTAAGGAACAGGTTTTTGTGCTTATTAAGTTCAACTTTGTTAAGTCTCTGATCTTAACAGATTCACTCACAATACTAACCCAAAAAGTATGTATTTTCCAATCTTCTTTAATAATATCCTGATTATATAATTTAAAATAAGGGAAGTCATTACAGAAATTACTCAAACTACCTCACTGATCTAAATGTCAACAATGAAATTATGAATATTAAGGAGAGTGCTTCCTAAAGAGCCAGGAGCTGCCAAAAATGAATTTGAGAAACTATGAAAAGGGCCTGAAAATGATTCTTTTACATATCATGTAATTTCTTCTCTTTTCTTTTTTTTATTTATTTTGAAAGAGAGCACATGCACACACAAGCAGAAGAGAGGCAGACAGAAGGAGGGAGAATCCCAAGCAGGTCCCACAATGTCAGCGCAGCCCGAACCCACGAACTGTGCGATCATGACCTGAGCCGAAACCAGGAGTTGAACACTTAACTGAGCCACCCAGATGCCCCAACATACCATATAATTTCTGACAACATGCGGAATATGAAGAATGACTAAAAAACCATTTTTAAGGCATCAACACCCTATACACAAATGAAAACAAAATAATGACTATTTCATGTTTTGCAATCAAGCAAAATCTACTGAATACAAAGTATACAAAATCTTCTCAATCATACTTGAACACATTGAAAACAACGCTACCCTGTTTCTTCCATCCACACCATCTGAACAGAACACCTTCTGTTCCCCCTATCTAAAACACTCTTCGCACTCCTATCCACTGACCCATTTAATTCCTACCCATCCTTCAAATCTCAACTAAATCAACACTAACTTCCCCAACTAGGTACAATTCTACTATTCTGCTTCTAATGGCATTATGTACCTCAATTTTTACTGATTTATTTAAGAAATGTCTGCTCATTTTATCACCGGGTTATTTACAGAGTTCTATGATCTTACCCGGTTGTTGTGACAAATAAGTGATACCTGTATAAACCACCTTTTAATAATACCAGCCACCATGTAAATGCTATTAGTGGCCCCATTAAACTGGTCCGAGATAGTGCTTCTGCCATCTAAGATTATTCTTCAGTTTTGTTTCGTTGTTAAAAATCCCTTTATTATCAGCATTAACACAGTACTAGAGTAGTTCTACTTTATTGTCAAATTCTTTGATATCCCTCTCTTCAAGCGGTAGAGCTTAATTCCCTACCCTGTGAGTAGAATTAGCAACTTGCTTCTCACAAAAAGAATAAGGTGGAAGCAAACTTGTGTGACTTAGGGATTAGGTCCTAAAAGGTACTGTGGCATTCTGTTCACTCTCTCTCTAGAATTATTTGCTCTGGGGGAAGCCAGCTGCCATATTGTGAGGGTACTCAAACAGTGTTATCAGAGCGATCCATGGGACAAGGAACTGAGACCTCCCACTGGCAACCATCCTGAAAACAGATCTTCCATCCCCAGACAAGCCTTCAGATGACTGCAGCTCCAGTTGGCAGGTTCAGTGGAACCTCCCAAGACACCCTGAGCCACAATCACTGAGATAAGAAACTTCCGGATTTCATTTTTTTTTTCATGTTTATTTATTTTTGAGAGCGAGAGAGCACGCGCGCACACACACGGAGGAGGGGCAGAGAGAGAAAGAGGGAGAGAATCTCAAGCAGACTCCGTACTGCCAGTGCAGAGCCCGAGATGGAGCTCAAACTCATGGACCATGAGATCATGACCTAGCTGAAATCAGTCAAAGGCTTAACCGACTGACCCACCCAGGCACCCTGAAACTTCCAGATTTCTTACACTGAGAAATCATGTGAGATTATAAATACCGGTTATTTTAAGCTGTTAAACTTCAGGGTAACTAGTTACTCACCAATAAATATATTGTATTTAATATGTTTAAAGAAAAAAGAGAGGGGCACCTGGGTGGCTCAGTGGGTTAGCACCTGACTCTTGATTTTGGATAAGGTCGTGGTCTTACAGTGTGGCATCGAGCCCCTCTCACAGTACAGACCCTGTGTGGGATTCCCTCTCTCTGCCCCTCCCCCTCATGCTCATTCTCATTCTCTCTCAAAATAAACTCTAAAAAAAAGAAAAAAAAGGGAATAATGATAGTAAAGGAAAAAAAGGGAATAATGATAGTAAAGGAAACAGATACTACTAAAAAAGACCAACAACAACAAAATAAATCCAATTCAAAAATGGGCAAGGGATTTGAATAGACATTTCTCCAAACTGGATGTACCAATGGCCAACAAGCACATGCAGAGATGCTCAACATCGCTAGTCATCAGGGAAATGGAAATCAATCCCACAATCAGATACCACCTCCCACCCACCAAGCTACCATCAAAAAAAACAAAAAATAAGTGTTAATGAGGATGTGGTAAAATTGGAATCCTTGTGCACTAATGGTAGGAATGTAAAATGGTGCAACCACTATAGAAAAAAGTATGGCAGTTCCTCAAAAGATTAAAAGAGAATTGCCATATGGGGCGCCTGGGTGGCTTGGTTCTGTTAAGCGTCCAACTTCGGCTCAGGTCATGATCTCACGGTCCGTGAGTTCGAGCCCTGCGTCGGGCTCTGTGCTGACGGCTCAGAGCCTGGAGCCTGCTTCCGATTCTGTGTCTCCCTCTCTCTCTGACCCTCCCCCATTCATGCTCTGTCTCTCTCTGTCTCAAAAATAAATAAACGTTAAAAAAAAAAAATTTACAAAAAAAAGAGAATTGCCATATGACCCAATAATTCCACTTCTGGATATATACCCCAAAGAAATTAAAGCAGGGCTCAAAGAGATATCTGTGTAACGTTAAGTTCATAGCAACATTATTCACAATAGTCAAAATGTGCAAGTAACCCAAATGGTCCATTGACAGATGAGTAAATAAAATGTGGTACACACATACAATGAAATATCATTCAGCCTTAAAAAGGAAGGAAATTCTGTCATAAGCTACAACATAGATGAACCTTGAGGTCATCATGTTAAATGGAATAAGCCAATCATAAATAGACAAATACTGTACTTAGTGTCGTCAAATTCATAGAGACAGAAAGTAGAATGATGGTTGCCAGGGGAAGGGGAAATGGGGAACTAGTTTGTTTAATAGGTACAGGGTTTCAATATTACAAGATGAAAAGAGTTCTGGGGATGGATGGTGGTGATGGATATATAATGTGAATACACTAATGCCACTCAAGTATATATTTTTATTTATTTTTAATGTTTATTTTTGAGAGAGAGAAAGAGACACAGAGAGAGAGAGAGAGAGAGACAGAGACAGAGAGAGAGAGAGAGACAGAGAGAGAGAGAGAGAGAGAGAGAGAGACAGAGAGAGAGAGAGAGGGGGAAAGAGCATAGAAGCGGGGTAGGGGTAGAGAGAAAGAGAAACACACAGAATCCAAAGCAGGCTCCATTCTCCAAGCTGTCATCACAGAGCCTGATGCAGGGCTCGAACTCACAAACCAAGAGATCATGACCTGAGCCAAAGTCGGACACTTAACTGAGTCACCCAGGCACCCCTCAACCGTATATTTTTAAATGGTTAAAATGGTAAATTTTATATTCTGTGTATTTCACATTTTTTTTTAAAAAAGACCAGACATTTTAAAGAGAATCAAATGGAACATGCAGAAATGAAAAATATAGCAACTGAAATCAGAAGTTAAATTGATAAACAGATTAGACCAGCTAAAGACCACACTAAAGAAACACACAAAATGTAGCACAGTCATACAGCAAATGAAAACACGGAACAGCAGTTAAGCAACATGAGGACAGAACAAAAGGTCCAACATATGTCTAAACAATGTTCAAGAAAAGAGCAGAGAAAATGGGAAAGAGGCAATATTTGAAGATGCAATTGTTGAGACTTTTCCAGAACTGAAGTTTCAGGAAGCACAAATAATCACTACTGGATAAACAGGAAGAAATCTACACCTAGATACTTTGTAGTGAAAATGCAGAGTACTAAAGACAAAAAGATTGGTAAAACTGGTACATAGAAATGACAGACCGTGTCCAAGAAGGATAATTACACTGACAACTAACTTCTCAATAGCAATAATGAAACCCAGAGGATAATAAAATAATGTACTGAAAAGGCTGAACACTAAATCGGATAAACCTCACAGCTGTGCAATTTAGCCTACTATGACTTTAAGGGCCCCTATGCGCTCACGAAAAGAGAATAAACTCTCATCATGTTATAATGAACTCTCAACTGCAATGGGGTTATGTCCCAATAAACCCACAGTTAAGTAGAAATATTGTAAAATAAAAATGCACTTAATGCACTTAACCTACTGAACATCGTAGCTTAGCCTAGCCTACCTTAAAGGTGCTCAGAACACTTACTTTACTTTAGCTACAGTTAGAAAAAATCATCAAACACAAAGCCTATTTTATAATAAAGTACTGAATAACTCATGTAATTCATTGAATAACATACTGAAAGTGAAAAACAGATTGGTTGTATGGGTACAGATGGCTGTGTGTGTATCAACTGCTTACCCTTGTGCCATATCACTGATAGAACCCTGTGGCTCACTGCCACTGCCCAGCATCACAAGAGTATCATATTGTGTATCGAATTCAAAATTCACAGTATGGTTTCTATTGAATGGTATCGCTTTTGCACCATGGTGAAGTTGAAAAATTCTAAGTCAAACCATCATAAGTCAGAGACCATCTGTAATTCTTCACCTGATGTGCATATCCAAATCCCAAGGGAGGGTGTTTTTTTCTTCAGAATATACCTATTTGGTTCAGTAGCAACATTTTTTTTAATGTTCTAGAGATGATTTTGATGCACACTCTGGTTAAGGAGAGAAGGAGAGGTGGAGGGAGAGAAGGAGAGGAAGGAAATATGATAAAACAAATGAGGCAAAGTATTAACAATGGGGGAATCTGGGCAAAGAGCAAATGAGATTCTTAATGTTTTTCTTGCAACTGTTCTATAATCTTGAAACTTTCAAAATAAAAGATATTTTATTTTTAATTATTTTTTTTAGAGTTTATTTTGAGAGAGACAGAGACAGTGTGAGTAGGGGAGGGGCAGAGAGGGAGAGAGAGAGAATTCCAAGCTGGCTCTGTCCTGTCAGCACAGAGCCCGATGCAGGGTTCGAACTCACGAAATCATGAGAAAGACCTGAGCCAAAACCAAGAGTCAGACGCTTAACCGACTGAGCCACGCAGGTGCCACTTTTAAATTATTTTTAAAGTAAACTCTACACCCACTAACATGGGGCTTGAGTTCACAACCCTGATATCAAGAGTCACATGCTCTACCGAGCCAGCAAGGCACCTCTAAAAATTATTTTTAAACACAAACACACACACACACACACACACACACACACACACACCAGAATTACACAATTCTGTTTTAAAATGCCATTATACTGGGGATGCGTGGGTGGCTCAGTCAGTTAGGTGCCCAACTCCTGATTTCGACTCAGATCATGATCTCAAAGTTCATGGGATCAAGCCCTGTGTTGGGTTCTGCACTGACAGTACAGAGCCTGCTTAGGAATCTCTCTTTCCCTCTTTCTCTCTGTCCCTCCTCTGCTCTTACGTGTGTGTGTGCGTGGGTGTGACAGAGAGACAGAGACGCGCTCTCTCAAAATAAGTAAACATTAAAAATAAAAATAAAATCCACTCTCTTTCTAAACACTGATTCTAAAAATTCTAATTAGATAAAATGCCCATAAATTAATTCAAGTTGTCCATTACCTGGAAGTATTCATGATAAAAGAATAGATGTTAGATGTGGTCAGTTACTAAAACACAAAACTGTCAGCTAATTCATGACAACCTCACCAGAAGGTATGGAAAACATTCATAAAGGTTCTATGTCCCGCACCTCCTTCTTGATTTTGTTCTTTCAATATTCTTAGGGCTTTTTTTAAAGTTTTTATTTTAATTTCACTTAGTTAACATACAGTATTATATTAGTTTCATGTGTATAATACGGTAATTTCATAGTTTAATACATTACCTGGTGCTCATCACCCAGTATTCTTAGTTAAAATATTCATAGCTCTTAAAATAAATCAGGAAAAGTTCCGCTGGGCAATTTTAGAGATAAATTTAAAATTCCATTTTCCAAAACTTAATGCTCTAACCTTTAAACTTCTAAACGTCTAAAACTTCCTCTTCTTTCCTAACCTTCCTACACAATCTCACATCAAACCAATAAAAAGAGAAACACAAACTTCACCTTCTCTTTTTCCCCTTTAAACTTCTCCAATCTCTTTATATCTTGAAGAGCAGAAAAAGAAATACTAATAATTTTTTAGTCATCAAGCATAAGACATAATGGCAGAAACTTTATATATATTATCTTATTTAATTCTCAAATTACCCTATACAGCAGGTATTATCCTCATTTTATAATGAGGAAATAAAATAAGCTCAATCACAGTTAAACCGGAATTCTTTTTTTCTTAATGTTTATTATTTATTTTTGAGAGAGACAGAGAAAGAGACAAGAGTGCAAGTGGGGGAGGAGCAGAGAGAGAGGGAGACACAGAATCTGAAGCAGGCTCCAGGCTCTGAGCGGTCAGCATGGAGCCTGACTCAGGGCTTGAATTCACATACTGTGAGATCATGACCTGAGCCGAAGTTGGACACTTAACCGACTAAGCCACCCAGGTGCCCCGAAACCGGAATTCTAACCCAAATCTGCCTAAGTTCCAAAACCGTGTCCTTCTCCATCACAGTGCATTCTGGAGTCCCATCTGTACCATTTTCAGTTCTCCGCTCAGCATAACGTAGTTCCATACAGTACAGAACCTTAGCACACTGCCCGACACCAAGATCCAGTTTCACAAAAACAGAACCTTAGAGAGAAGTTTCTCAGTCACAAATTCAGAGTTTTTTTCCCTTTCCTACAGACCCCAAACTCACTTTTAGTTTCACTTGTTCAATCTATATCCAACTTAGACACAACTTAAACTAAAAAATGTCATCTACCTATTGGGTACTTCTGCGTCTACCAGCTTTATATGAGCATGGTGACTCCAGTTATAAATTTATCCAATCCACTGTTGTGTTGAGGAGGGGTGGTCCCATTCCACCCCCAGCTTCGATGATTCACTAGGCAGATTCAGAGGACTCTCTACATTGTCATACTCACTATTAAAGCAAAAGGATACAAAGCAAAAGCAGCAAAAAGAAAAGGCAGATGGGGCAAAGTCTAGAGGAAATCAGACATACCCTTCCAAAAAGTCTTTTCCCAGGGTAGTCACACAGGACACACTTAATTCCTCTAGCAATGAATTAAAACAACATGCGTAAAATGTTGTGTACAAGTAAGCTCATTAGAGATTTGGCAAGGTTTTTCTCGGGAGCTGGTTAGGCAGGTACCCTCTGCCTACCATGTACCAAAATTCCAGATTGCTAGATAGAAAGCAGGTGTTTCACATAAACCACATTGTACAAACAGTTTAGGCACAGTGAGCCACTGTTGTGGGAATGGTGGGAACCCTCCTAAAACCCAAGTTCCCAAATATCAGCCAAGAGCCAACCCCATTAAGCAGGCCATTCTAAGGTAACAGTCTCAAGCCCACTAGGTAACTCTTTTCTGCAAACTGAGATGCTCCCTTTAGAAATAACATTTTGTTTTTAGCAATCTGTATTTGCTATACAAAATGGGTCCCCATTTCTCATCATTTTAATCAAGATTTCCTTTTCTGAGATTTTACATTTTTTCTAACTTATCAGCTACTTATGCCCAAGTTTGAAAAGCCGCACGCCATGGTATGCTTAAATCCTATCCTTTGGGAGAATACCTGTGGGGGGAAAAATCCTTTTAAGATTTAAAGACAACAAAAAATAATCTTAGCACAATGGCATATACATCATTTGATGCAATACATATTATTGATCTATACTGTAACAGAATCAATAACTGTTAATATCTTTTAAAAAAGTTTTAAGTAGGCCTCAGTCCCCTAAGATTTCTACATATTACCAGTTAATACGCACATTTACAAATTAGCTGTTAACATTGTGGGAACGATAGTCTTTTTTAAATCACCACCTAAAAACTAGCAGTAAACCCACTCTTCCTTCTTCTTAAAAGAAATTAAACAACTCATGACATTTAAAAGGAACGGAATATAACCTTGCTGTCCTCCTCCACATTTCATTTTCAAAAGAGTTAATGCTTCAGACTAAGTATGTTCTGTTCAAAGGGTCATGTAAAAAACTGTAATCACAGGAATATTCTACTCCGGCTTAAAAAAAAAGGAAAGGATTTTAAATATATGTAGACAAATTTGTACTTATTTGGTTATGTCAGCAAATTGAACAATGCTGGACTCTAAGTGAATTAGTGATTGATCTTTACCCTGCAATAATTGCTGAAATATCTTCTACTTGTTTCCCTACAATCTCTTCTATTAATGTACGTCCTGTCCTTAAATAAAAATATGTGCTCAGCAGAATGAAGAATACAGAAGCCTCCAAGGAACTTAACTGAGGAAACAGGAAAAAACAATAAAAATTGTACGACAAAAGTGTGGATGTTAAATAGAGAAGTAAATACAAAAGTCCTAAAAAGAGGGCCCAAAAAACCCTTTCTCCTGTAAGATTTATAAGGTTCAAAATATATACAGTTGACCCTTGAACCACATGGGACTGAACTGCATAGATGCACTTATATGTGGATTCTTTCCAATAAATACAGAACAGTACTATAAATATATTTTCCTTAATTTTTTGAGTATAGTTGGAGCACAATGTTAGTCTCAGTTGCACAACACAGTGATTTTACAAGTCTACACATTATGCTGCGCTCACAAGTGCAGCTACCACTTGTCACCATGTAATGCTATTACAATATCACTGACTATATTCTCTATGCTGTGCCTTCTATTCCAGCAATTATTCATTCCATAGCTGAGAGCAGTACCTCCCACTCCCCCTCACCCATTCTGACAATCCTCCCATCTCCCCTCCGCTCTGGCAACCATGAGATTGTTCTCTGTATTTATAGGTCTGATTCTGCTTCTTGTCTGTTCATTTCTTTTGGTTTTTAGATTCCACATTGAGTCAAATAATATGATATTTATTTTTCTCAGTCTGACTTATTTCACTTGGCACAACACCCTCTAGGTCCACCAGTGTTATCTCAAATCAGTAAGGCTTCCGGTCAACAGTAGGCTATTAGAAGTTAAGTTTTGGGGAAGTAAAAGTTATACATGGATTTTCAACTGTAGGGCGATTGGTACCCCTAACCCCCACATTGTTCAAGGGTCAAACGTAAAGTGAAGAAAGTAACAAAAAATTGCATGTAAGCTTTGTATACGTTTTGGTTAAGAATATAAACTATATGCATAAAAGAGGGTTTAAAAGGATATACACCAAAACTTTAATGATTCTCCAAAGAGGAAGGTGGCTTTTGGGGTTTGTTTTTTTTACTTTTTTAATGTTCTTTTTTTTACCTGTAATGAAATATATGCTTTGTAATAACAAAAAATTATTTTTCCTTTCCCTTTGAAGAAATAAAGGAAGGAGTACTAAATATACAGCTTTTTTTCCTTTTTTCTAGTTTAAAAGATGAAGGAAGGGATTTATTTTTAATAAACATGCTATACTTGGACAAATAATAATATAAAATACAAACATATTACACTTGGTCAGTCTCCTGTGGTTTTGTAAGCTGTTCCTTAAAAGTCAGTCAAAAATAAATAAAGCTAAATATTCCAGGAAAGATCTTCAAGTGAGAAACCAGTTTTGTCACACTATTATCCTATTAGTAGAGATCACGCAGCTTCTCACTGAGGTCCTTAAGGTAACTTTTAGATCATTCTTCATTTCTGTTATTTTCCCAAAGATCATCCTCTTCAAAGTAAAGTTTGTTTTTTTTTAATGTTCATTGCAAATAACAAAAAACTACACTTACACTGTTTTTAGAAAGCTATACACAGAAGCCCATGCATTAAAGGAAGCATCTTGGTATACTAGAAAGCACAGTGGGTTAGTCTTACGTTACATTCCAGGTCGGGTCATACCACTTATTATACATGATTTAATTATTATCAATTTGAAATAAGAGGATCCTTTTACAGTAGGTTGTGTTAACATCTCTCTACAAAATACATGCTCACTGTAAAAAAGAAATTCAAATAATATAGACAGTGTGTAGTGTTAAAAGCACAAGTTCCCTTTACATTTCCACTCATACCACCCACCAAGGAGCCTGAGAAAACATTAATAGGATGCTTTTAATAGGCCAGCTAATTGACCTGTTTCACTCACAGCTGTCTGGACCAAGATGAATCTCCTCTGAATTGAACAGACTCTGAACATCACTCAGAGATTCTAGAATTTGAACTCAACACAGTTACTAGAAAGAAATTTGGGCTAAGGGTGGGCACAGGGGATGGGGGGGGGGGGGAATAGTGTGTTACACAGAACACAGAATTAATATATAGCAAAACAGTAGAGCCAACCATGGTAGTCATTACTGCTCTCCATCAAATATTTCTAGCTGCCTTTCTAGGCGCATGGCAAAACTGCACCTTTCCCATCCCCTTGTCATGATTTGAGGCCATACAACTTGCTTTGGCCAATAAAAAATAAGCAGAAGTGATGTATGTCTCTTCCAACTTTTAAAGTTTCCACTAGTACTTGATTTCTCACTCCCTTTCCCCCTGCAATGGCCATCTGCCAACATTATATAGTCGAAGACTATCAGTTTTGGGTTCCTGATGACAAAAGATGGGCACAGCCCCTCTCGCACCTCCTCCCAAGCCCCTCCAACATACACACAAATGATCCACTCTGAACATGTAGTGTGAGTGACAAACCTTTAATGTGTTATTCCACTGAGATGGGGAGGGGGCTATTGTTACCAACCCATAACCTACTCTACCCTAACCAGACAGACCAACTGACCGTGAAGTTAATGTAAAAAAAATAGGCAAGCAAGAATAGCCAGGAATATTCTGAAAATAAAGAATAATGAAGAACTAGCCCTACTAGATAGCAGCAACAATAAACTAATACAACAACTATAACATTAATTAAACATTAAACACTGTTCTAAACACTTTATATAAATAAACTCACTGAATCTTCCTAACAACTTTATTTGATAGGTGTTATCATCTCCAATTTACAAATGAGGACACTAAATTACAGACATTTTAAGCAACTTGGCAAAGGTCATACGGCTGAGAAAGTGGTACAGAAAAGATTTCAAAGCAAGGCAGTTTAGCACAAGTCCATATTCTTAACCATCATGCTATCCTGCACATTATAAAAAGTACCAAAATTAAAACAGCATGATACCAGTGCATACTTAGGCAAATCAGCAGAAAAACTCAAATAGAATTAAACATACACAAGATTTTAGTATACAAAAAGGTGAATAAAAGAGATTTATTCAACAAATAGTTATTTGAAATCCCTATATCCTTTCTTGTCATCAAGTCCAATTTAGGGCATTTATCCTATACTACATATATGTTTGAATACGAATGAAACGTTTGAAATGAAACATAAGGTTTTTCACTGTTTGAAAACAACCTAATTATAGAATTCATCCCTACAATGAAATGCTATGCATTTTATGCTCTCTGTCTCAAAAATAAATAAACGTTAAAAAAAAATTAAAAAAAAAAAAAAAAGCGGGCTCTGTGCTGACAGCTCAGAGCCTGGAGCCTGTTTCAGATTCTGTGTCTCCCTCTCTCTGACCCTCCCCCGTTCATGCTCTGTCTCTGTCTCAAAAATAAATAAACGTTAAAAAAAAATTTTTTGGGGGGCGCCTGGGTGGCTCAGTCGGTTGAGCGTCCGACTTCAGCTCAGGTCACGATCTTGCGTTCGGTGGAACGTTCGAGCCCCGCGTCGGGCTCTGGGCTGACGGCTCAGAGCCTGGAGCCTGCTTCCGATTCTGTGTCTCCCTCTCTCTCTGCCCCTCCCCCGTTCATGCTCTGTCTCTCTCTGTCCCAAAAATAAATAAACGTTTAAAAAAATTTAAAAAAAAAATTTTTTTTTAAAAGAAATGCTATGCATTTAAAAAAAAAAAAAATGGGGCGCCTGGGTCCCTCAGTCGGTTAAGCATCTGACTTCGGCTCAGGTCATGATCTCACGGTCTGAGAGTTTAAGCCCTGCGTCGGGCTCTGTGCTGACAGATCAGAGCCTGGAGCCTGCTTCGGATTCTGTATCTCCCTCTCTCTCTCTCTCTCTCTCTCTCTCTCTGCTTCTGCCCTGCTCATGCTCTGTCCCTCTCTGTCTCAAAAAAAATAAAATAAATAAAATTTAAAAAAAATAAATAAAATTTTTAAAAAGGCAAGTTCTTTATTTACTAACATGAGGAATTTCCAAGCTAAATTAAGTGAAAAGGGCAAGGTGAAAAAACAGTGCATATAATATGCTTCGATGGGTCTTAAAAAAAAAAAAAAAAAAAAACAGGACTGGGGAGATATATAGCGCATGCGCGCGCGCACACACACACACTCTATGTATCTCTTAAGTAGACACAAGAAACTGGTGAATGGATTGCCAAAATCTGAGTGGCCAGGGGAAAGGAAGTGGCAGAAACACTTCTGTACCATATGAATTTTAAACTATGTAAAGTTACTGACCATTCAATAAATAGACAAATGATTTAAATTTTAAGAGAGAAAGACTGAGCCATTTAGCAACAGGGATATATACCAAAAGAATATACTGACTTTTCATGATAAAGAGAAGCTGAACAGCCATTATGTTCCATATACAAGCTAAAACTGAGAAAGCCAGCTGGAAGAAAGGAAAACCGAACAGATGTACACAGCAAAAAAAGATGCCAAAACCTTGCAGCCTCTGAAAGAGAAAGACGGAGCATGCAGTTTTAATTTCTAATTGCTTACCAGCTCCAGTTTCCCTAAGGCCCCGCTGTACGATGATTCCTATCTATGGAGTGTCATGATCACCAGCATACACACATACAACGCTCCTTTCCACCACCTTATGGAGTTAGCTCCATCGGTTCGCCATTTCTTTTTTTCTTACAGCATCTTCGGCTAGCTTTTCTATCTACATAGTAGATCAACAGGAAAGTACTTTAGTTTGATTTCCAAGTGCCTTTGTGAAAGAGGAAAGATTATGATTTACCTAAGTGCTAGAAATATCCAATCAGAAAAAAAAAAGTCCAGTGAGAATGTAAGTAATAATTGTATCAAAACAGAATAAAACTACACATTATGCTTATCTATATATCCAGAAGCAATGAAATCTGGTAATTGAAGCTAGGCACAGAACAAGCATAAATACAATATATTTAAATACTAAATATATTTAGAACTTTTGAAACTTAAATATATTAACCAATAAAAATGTTCTCTATTTTTTTTTAAGTTGCTTTTTTTCTATCACTTTTTTCTATCGCTCTGTTACTTATCAATCACTTTTTGAACACTTTTATCGTCCACTATACACTCTCTGGGAATTTTACATGTAATAATTAATTTTCACAACTCTATGTACCGTTAGCATGACTATCTCACAGATGAAGAAACACACAGAAAAGAAGTAACTTGCCCAGAAATACTTAATTTCTAAGGTCTCTTACAGTTCTAAATTTTTCATACCTATGTCAAGATACTAAAATCACAAATTTAATCTAGGCTCTAAACCCACATAGTTTAACACCAGAATCCTATGCTATTAACTGCATACTTATAAATGGTTGCAGCTCTGACAGATGTTTAAAATTGAAAACACTCAACTAGAAAACCCAAATGCTTCAAGAATTCCAAGTATAAAAAAACTGTTTACGTCAAGATGAGAGAGCAAACACAATCTCATTCTTGGTAGATCAATATCTCATATAACTTTAACATATTTATTTTAAGTAATCTCTACACCCAATGTGGGGCTCAAACTCATAACTCTGAGACCAAGAGTCACATGCTCTTCCAACTGAGCCAGCCAGGTACCCTTCTTAAATATAAACTTTTTAAAGAAATGTTTTCCTGCTAATAATTATCTAGCTTTCTTTTGTTATTATTTCTTTCAAAATCAATTCCAAAAAATACCTGAGAAATAAAAACAGTAGATAAAGGTTAGTCACAAAATGAGCAAAATAGTAATATTTATTAATATTTATTAAAGTGAATTATACTTATATTTTCTTTTTCTTTTTCTTTTTATTACATTATCATGAGGGCTTTAGGAAGACAGTGGAGCACGAGTACAGGATATCTCCTGCTAGGTGCAACAGAGAATCGGGAAAACCATAAAACTTAACCAAAGCTCTGCTTCCTACTAGCTCTGTGGTCTTAAAGGAGACTTAACCTCTCTAACTCAACTAAATATCATCTTCATCATAGCTAAAACTATTAAGTATGTATAGCTCTCAGGGTTTTTTTTCCATGCATTGCATACTTATTTTTTATTGTTTTTCAATTCCAGTATACATAATTCCAGCTAACATACAGTGTTAGTTATATAACTTTCAGATGTACAATATAGTGATTCCACAACTCTACACATTACTCAGGGCCCATCATGATAAGTGTACTCATTAATCCCCATCACTCAATTCACCATCCCCCCTACCAATGCCCCTCTGGTAACCATCAGTTTGTTCTCTATAGTTAAGAGTCTGTTTCTTGATTTGTCTTTTTTTTCCCCCCTCTGTTCATTTGTTAATCTTAAAGTCCACTTATGTGTGACATCATATGCTATTTGTCTTTGTCTGACTTATTTCACTTAGCATAATACTCTCTAGCTCCATCTCTGTGGTTGCAAATGGCAAGACTTCATTTCTTTTTTATGGCTGAATAATATTCCATCCTGTGTGTGCGTGTGCAAACACAACCCACACCTTTTTTATCCATTCATCTATTGATGGACACTTGGGCTGCTTCCATAATTTGGCTATTGTAAATAATGCTTCAATAAGCATAGGGGTGTGTATATTCCTTTGAATTAGTGCTTTTGTATTCTTTGGGTAAATACCTGGTAATGCAATTACTGGATCATTGGGTAGTTCTAGTTTTACCTTTTTGAGGAACTTCCATGCAGTTTTCCACAGTAGCTGCACCAGTTTGTATTCCCACAATTAGTGCATGAGAATTTTTTTTTTCTCCACATCTTCACTAACACTTGTTTCTTGTGTTTTTGATTTTAGCCACTCTGACAGTGTGAGGTGATATCTAATTGTGGTCTTGATTTGTATCTCCCTGATGAGTGATGTTGAGCATCTTTTCACGTGTCTGTTGGCCATCTGGATGTCTCTGGAGAAATGTCTGTTCATTTCTTCTGCCCATTTTTAATTGGATTATTTATTTTTTTCTCAGGGTTGTTTGAGGATTAAGTGAGACAGCAGAATACAGTGTCTGGCACACAAGCACCTGATTCTCTCCCAATGCTACTATGCTAGTATTAAGGCAAAATGGTTAAGAGCGTAACTTTTCGGGTTAGACATGCCTTATTTTGAGACCCGTTTTCATCATTTACTGGATTAAGATTAAATGAGATTCTTACAGCAGAGTTTGGCATACAAATGCTAAATATTATATAAATAATAATACCAAAAGCAAAAACTAAGTGCCAACAAAAGATAACTAGAAATTAAACCTAGAAAAATAAGTTAGACCTGAATCTTTCTGTGCTCTACTGCTAAACTATGTGTCCACAATCAACTTGTTTCATCTCTCAAAGCATAGTTTACCCACCTGTAAACCAAGTGTATTAGAATACAGGATTTCTAAGGTCTCTCCCAGTTCTAAATTTTTTTTTTTAAGTTTATTTATTTTTGACAGAGAGAGAGAGAGAGAGAGAGAGAGAGAGAGACAGAGCTTGAGTGGGGGAGGGGCAGAGAGAGAGGGAGACACAGAATCCGAAGCAGGCTCCAGGCTCTGAGCTGTCAGCACAGAGCCCGACGCAGGGCCCAAACTCATGGACCATGACATCATGACCGGAGCCGAAGCCAGATGCTCAACCTACTGAGCCACCCAGGCGTCCAGGTCTCTCCCAGTACTAAATTTTCATACCTATGTCTGTCTGGCTACCAAAATCATAAATTTTATCTTGTAACAACCAACACCCTCATACATATACACACACTCTCACGGAAAAGAAAAACATATCAGCAGGAGATTGAGAAATTGAGATTCAGAGAAATGGCCAAAAATGGCAAGTTCTACAACTCCAGTTGAAGATTGACTTTTTTATTATTTTGCGAGAGAGAGAGGGAAAGAAAGTGAGAGAGAGATCATGAGCGGGGTAGGGCAGAAAGAGAGGGGGAGAGAGAGAATCCCAAACAGGCTCTGCATTGTCAGCACAGAGACTGCCTCAAGGCTCGAACTCACAAACTCACAGGATCATGACCTGAGCCGAAGCCAGGAGTTAGAGAGACACTTAACCAACTGAGCCACCCAGGTGTCCCCCAATTGAAGATTTTAACAAGAAACATGTTCATGCCAAATACTTTAAAAATATTTATTTATTTTTTTTGTTAACGTTTTATTTATTTTTGAGACAGAGAGAGACAGAGCATGAACGGGGGAGGGGCAGAGAGAGAGGGAGACACAGAATCGGAAGCAGGCTCCAGGCTCCGAGCCATCAGCCCAGAGCCTGACGCAGGGCTCGAACTCACGGACCGCGAGATCGTGACCTGAGCCGAAGTCGGATGCCCAACCAACTGAGCCACCCAGGCGCCCCTAAAAATATTTTTAAAAGGAATGCCTAACAATAATGGAAAACAGCACTTAATTTAAAATTACTACCAAAAAAACCATAAAAATATTTATCAGGAGTCTTGAGTACCTATCTAGCTCACAATGCCTCTCCTAAAAAGTCCTTCTCACACAATGGTATGCCCCGAACAGCCAAACACATTCTAGGTCACTGGTTCTCAACCAGGGGTAATTCTACCCCCAAGAAGAAACTGGCACTATCTACAGACATTTTTTGGTTGTCACAACTAGTTAGTTTTTTGGTTGTCACCATTTAGTTAGCAGGAGCAAGAAATGCCCCTAAACATCCTACAAGGCACATACCAGCCCCACAACAAAAAAACATCCAGCCTAAAATGTCAATATTATGGAGCGTGAGAAACCCTGTTATAGGTGATCTGAGCATCAATCACAATGACTGTCCTGAGAATTTGGAACTAAGAAATGAAAGTTTACTATAAACCATTCTCTTGATCAGAAAAGACATTAAAAAATGGGAAGTATGATATGAATTGAATGTCTAAGAGAGAAGAATCACGTGAGCAAACGGCCAAAACAAAAGACAAAAAATAAATATTTCCTGAGTTTCTAGAAACCTTCCCTGTCTTTTGTCTAGGCCAGCCTAGCTGCATTCCTGTCCTTGAGCCTCCACTATCCCCATAAATATTTTCTATAGATTACATAATCTGGAGTCTCTAATTACTTTTAACCAAGAGTCCTACTCATACAGATCACTCACAGAAAACTGCTAATGTAAAAGATTCAACTACAGCAATGTAATAGTTCAACACTATTAAATCTGAAATAAATTAGTAAATAAATCAGAAATTCAGTGAAATTTTATAATAAAAATGGTGAGGTATAGAAAAAAGATCAATGAATGCTAATATGTAAATATAAGGACATCAGAGGAAATAGAGAAGACAAATAATGTGAAAGCCAGGAAAATAGTCAAAACTTCCTAAACTAGCAAGAAAACCAAAATCCAAAGATATAAGTGGTACATTATGAAAAAATTCAGAAATAATCCTTTAAGACAGACTTCTTAAAGACCTATCAAGTTCTTTAGCTTTAAGAAGAAGAATTTTATACAAACCAATAGTACAAAAAATTCTATTAAAAAATGGGCAGGGAGCACATGTGTGGCTGGGATGGTTAAGCATCCAACTCCTGATTTCAGCTTGGGTCATGATCTCGTGGTTAGGGAGTTTGAGCCCCACGTTGGGCTCTGCTCTGACAGCACAAAGCCTGCTTGGGATTGTCTCTCCCTCTCTCTGTACCCCCCCATCAAAATTTAAAAAAACTTTACGGGGCGCCCGGGTGGCTCAGTTGGTTAAGTGTCCGACCCTCGGTTTCGGCTGAGGTCATGATTTCACGGTTTTGGGAGATTGAGCCCTGCTTCCGGCTCTGTGCTGACGGTGCAGAGGCTGCTTGGGATTCTTTCTCTTTCTTTCCCTCTCTCGCGCTCGCTCGCTCTCTCTTTCTCTCTCCCTCCCTCCCCCCCACCTCTACCCTTCCCCTGCTCACGCTGTCTCTCTCTCAAAATAAATAAACTTAAAAAAAATTTTTAAACTTAAAAAAAATTTTTAAGAGAATAAAAATGTTGGTAGAAAAATACTAATGTAAAAATTGTAACTGCCTCCCTAGAAGAGAATTAAAGGAAAAATTACTGGGGTGCCTGAGTGGCTAAGTCAGTTGAGCGTCCGACTCTTGATTTTGGCTCAGGTCATAATCCCAGGGTCGTGAGAACAAGCCTCACCTTGGGCTCCACAATGGAAAATTAAATTGGTTCCAACCATCAGTGAATGAATGAATGAATATTTCACATAGGTTCAATTTGGTAATAGAAAGGGAAAAAATACCAAAAGAAAAAAGGAAATCTTTGATAATCTCGTAAACAAATATTCCTCAATAAAAAAAAAATGGTTAATATCCAAATGAAATGTTAATAGATATATCTGAAGCATGAAACACAATAGAGCTGTTGAAAAGAATGAGAAAGGGGTGCCTGGGTGGTTCAGTCGATTAAGTGCCCGACTCTTGATTTCAGCTCAGGCCACGATCTCACAGTTCGGGAGTTCGAGCCTCACCATTGGGTTCTGCACCGACAGCAAACACAGAGTCTGCTTGGGACTCTCTATCCCTCTTCTCTGTCTGCCCCTCCTCTGCTCACTCTCTCTCTCTCTGTCTCAAAATAAATAAATAAATAAATAAATAAACAAACAAACTTAAAAAAATTTTAAAAAGCATTTAAAAAAACAGAAAAGAATGAGAAATCTATACATTTGGTATAGAAGGGTCTTCCAGATACACTAAGTACAAAAAACAAATTTGGGAGAAAAAAATTCACATAGTACAATGCTATTTATAATAACAAGAGAACTATTAAATACATATACTCATATATATGTAAATATATAGAAAGTTCTGGGAAAATACACATCAAACCATAAACATTAGTTACCTCCAACAAGGGAATATAGGATCATGGGCAGGAATATCAAAGGGGACTTTCACGTCTTGTCTATATGCTTCTGTACTGACTTTTTTTTTTTTTTTACATTGAGATATCTCTTCATAAATTTTTATACAATTAAAAAATACAAATTTCAAAATTAATAAAAGAAAGCTTGTGTGTTTTGTTATACACATACAAAAGCCTTCATGTATCCTTTCTTTCCTATAAGAAACAGATGGGTGATACTAACTGTGCCTGTTAGTACTGCTAGTTTTAGGAAAACGTTGTCTTAGTAATTATCTAGAACCACAAAATGCTAAGTAGCAATCTTTAGTCCTGGCTCAATATTGTTATTTTAATTTGCTGGAATTAGCGTAGAGAGAGGAACATGTTAACAAATTGTGTACATACTGTATAATATATTAAGCCACAGATCATTTTCTTTGACCTTGACCACATCAAGTGAAAGGTTTCTAAACCCTCCCTCTCCTTGGAAAGCAAACCAGGAAATATAAATCGCCTGGGCCTGCTGAGCTTTGTGTTCTGCTGGATCAAAAACCAATACTGGCAGAGTTCACTGTGGAGAAGCCAGCAGTCCCACCACCAGAGACTCAGCACATTCACAACATGAAGCAAAGGGGCGGGGGAGAGCTTAATATAGGTTCCTAGGTTTTTAGCAACCAATATTAAAGTTGGCATAGTATTATATTTAATGTGTATCAACCTATGAATTTGAGTGGAAGTTCAAGCACAAACAATACAGAGAAACTGTTCTAATTAGTGTTATAACCATAAATTTATATACTGAAATCATGCACCCAATCCCAAAAGGCAGCGATTAGTAGCCAAGAGTTATTGCGCAAAATATCACACTTCCATACATGCAGACACACAAAACTAGTTTTATAGTTTTTTTTTCATTAGGATGTTCATCAACATCTATTTAAGCAACATCATTCTTTTGGGCAGCAGTTCTAAATAATACCTAACAATTGAGTCATTAACATAGGTAATTACCATAGAATTGAGTAAAGAAACAGAAAGTACTCTGGAGGATTAAATTTTTTTCTTAATTCTGCCATATTACCTACAAAGAAAAAAAAAGTTTCCTTATAAATTGCATATTCCAACTATAAATGAAATATATGACTTTAGGGGCACCTAGGTGGCTCAGTCTGTTGAGCATCCGACTTTGGCTCAGGTCATGATCTCACAGTACGTGACTTCAAGCCCTGCATTGGGCTCTGCGCTAACAAACTCGGAGCCTGGAGTTGCTTCGGATTCTGTGTGTCCCTCTCTCTCTCTGCCCCTTCCCTGCTCACACTCTGTATGTCTCTCAAAAACAAATAATAAATATTAAAAAAAAATTTTAAATATATGACTTTAAGTGGCTATATATATTCCAATACCACAACACTGGAGTACTTCATTTTTAACATTAACATTTTGTAAGATAATACACCCCTAAAATTATTTGTTTACACTCAAACACCCTAGCGTATTAGCTCTTACATATGGATATTCTATATATCTAGGGGTATATCTGGATACAGAGAAAAAAATAGTTACCTACATAGTTTTATCAGTAAAATTATTACTAATTAGACATACTGTCATTTAAAATGTTTTTCATTGACAATGACTGTTATAAAAATATATAAAAGAATGTAGAATAAGAAAAATTATTCCACAATTACTCAAGGACATCTATGTGGCAGAAGAATTAATTCTTACAACCTAGTATCTTAGAACCTAAGAGTCATCTACACAAATATTTATGCAATTGGTATACAATATTGTCAGTTGGTAGTTTTTTTAAAGAACTTCTACCAGTATGGTTTAATTAAATCCACTATAAATATCAGAGAGTATATGTGACTAATATTTTATACTCTTCCACATTCATAGAGAAACAGGGCTTAATGCATTCATCCTTTAATAGGCAATCACTGATACCTGTTAAATCTTCTTCATGTCTAAAAAGCCAAGAGAAGAGAGCTGTAATCTATCAGAGGGTGAAAGTATAAAATTATACAAATATATAAGACATGTATTTATTAATATACTTATATGTTAAATTATATAAAATATAAATTTTAAGGATGAAATATTAATAACACTAAGTCTAGAAGTTCGGACAGTAGTTCAACATTGCCATGAGATTCCAAATAGCATGAGTGCCTACTGCTCCCTTTGTTAGACAATATCCAAGTCTCAATCCACAGCCACAGAGTATACCGATCAACTCTTGCCTACCATTCTGAAAACTGCATCACTGGTCTCAAGAGAGATTTAAAAGCCTAAAAATCTCTGTATGCGCGCGCGCGCACACACACACACACACACACACACACACACACACACACACAATTTCTTTGGTCTCTAATATTTTTCAATTGGGCAAGTAGGGTTTTATGGGTTTAAATGAAAAAACAGATATTAAGTGCCTAGAACATGCCTGGCACACCTCACTCAATAGATGGCAACTATTTCTTCACCACTTCTTCCAGTAACTGAGGCCTGCCCTAAATCTGTCAGCAAAACCCTAGCCCTACCTCTTTTCCCTCACACACTAGGTTCTTTCAAAAGTGCATCTCTTAACAGACCTCTAAACTATGAACTCTCAGAGATTAAAAAAAGTTAAGGCCAAAGCAAAAAGACCTCTCTTCCTGCCACCAAAAGATGGTAAAAGACAGTGGACACCTGCATGTGGACACTCGACTTGGAACAAATGGTCTTTTGAACCAGTTTTAAGTAAAACAGAGTCAATACATTATGTTTTCTGGCTCAACTGACAATCTTTGAATAATGCTGATCCATTACTCTTCTTAATCTCACATTACCCAAAGTGTTCTCACAGTTCTTAAAGTGTGCCCCTCAACCAGCAGCGTCAGCAACAACTGGAAATTTGTCAGAAATGCAAATTCTTAAACCCCACCTCAGACCTGAATCAGAACCAGTGGGGATGGGACCCAGCAACCTGTGTTTTAACAAACTCTGCAAACTAAAGTTTGTGAACATCTGTTCTATATAATTTGGTGAAGAATCTACAGTGAAACTCCAAATTTACCTATTCCAGAAGAAACCTATTAATATTAATGAGGTTAACATTCTTAAGTATTTTGAAATTTCACGTATATGACAAAAAGCCCATATGACTCACAAAATCAATATAAAAGTCCTACTAAAACATGCTTTTAATAAGAAACTTTATAACCAGAGGTAAAAATAATACAGAGAGACACAAAAAAGTCTCAAAGGATATCAGATGAAGGAGGCTGCATTATGATAAGTCATTAAATATTAACCAGCAAACAACTGTGCCAGCTTAGGAGATGTCTACCTAAACGTTACATTTGCATTGGCCTGTGTTTCTGGTTCAATTTCTCTGAAGAAAAAACGTCAACCCTATGAAAAGAGTGAGTGAAAAAGAACCATGGACTGTGGGTCCTCTGAGAACCAGCCTCTAAGACAAATCATTCTAAGAGGGTAACATTTAAAACACTAATTCAAAAATATATATGCACCCCTATGTTTACTGCAGCATTATTTACAATAGCCAAGAAACAGAAGCAATATAAGTGTCCATCAATAAATTAATGGATAAATATGTGGGGGTGTGTATACAGATGTACACATATATACATTACACACACATACACAAACAACAGAATATTATTCGGCCATAAAAAAAAAAGAGAAGATCTTGTCATTTGCAACAAGGACAGACCTGCTATTATGCTAAGTGAAAGAAGTCAAACAAATACCATATGATTTCACTTATATGTGGAATCTAAAAAACAAAAAAATGAACAAAAAGTAGAATCACACCTATAAACAGAGAACTGATATTGCCAGAACAGAGGGAAGTAGGAGGAGGGATGAGCAAAATGAGTGAAGGACAGTGGGAGAGCCAGACTTCCAGTTTGCAGTGAATAAGTCACAGGAATAAAAAATACAGCACAGGGAATATATTCACTGGTATCACAATAGTACTGCATGGTGACAGATGGTAGCTACACTTGTGGTGAACAGAGCATAATGTTTAAAATTGTTGAATCAGTATGTTGTACACCTGAAACTAATTCATAGTTGTGTGTGAACTACATTCAAATGGGGGGGGGGGGCGCGGTGTGGAGGGGAAGAGGACAACATTTACTTTCAGAAAAAGGAAGGCCTAATGTGACTTCAGGTCCCCAAAATTTCCCTACCTTTTTGATGCTTTCTCAAAGTTCTTTAATAATCAAAAAACATTGGGGGGGGGGGGGGGGAAGGAACTTACAGAGAGAACACAGAGACTTAAAATATAAATGGTAAGACAATTCTATATTTTAGCATACCTTCAAGACGACACGAGCAAAAAAAAAAAAGACAAGAGCAGTGTTTTACATGGGTTACAAAACAAACATTTTCACACACAACTCATATAATCTCTACAACCATCTCCAGGTAAATAACCCCACTGCTACTTATTGAGTACTTAGTATATAATTTTATAGGTTGGGAGCTGTAAACACTTTACTAATGTCAGACATAAAACTAATCCAATTCTAATTCTAAAACACATGTTCTCTAAATCTCTACACTAGAACAAAGATTTGGAGGCAAAAGCTTGAGTTTCAATCCCATAACTTCACTGCTACTTGACCTTAGGAAGTCATTTAATTCTTTTAACTCTTCATCATCTGTAAAATGGGAAGATCAATACCTGCTCCCACCTATTTCAGAGTAGCTATAAAGTTCAAATGAGATAAAGGACATAAAATGTCTTCATAAACTCTAAAACTATGCAAATATAATTATCATCATTCCCGATTAAAGAATGAACATGAGGGAAAAAAAAAAACAAAACACTGAAAGGAGGTTGGTTAGAGGGGGCAAGACGCTGGTTTTTCTGTTGTTTGGCTTTTGCCTTCTTTTTAAGCATGCTGAAGACGTTTAAGAAGGAACCTCAGACTGGGGAGCCTGGTGGCTCACTCGGTTAAGAGTCTGACTTCAGCTCAGGTCATGATCCCGCAGTTTGTGAGTTTGAGCCCCAGGTCGGGCTCTGTACTGACAACTCAGAGCTTGGAGCCTGCTTCAGGTTCTGTCTCTGTCTCTCTCTCTCTCTACCAGCCCTGCTTGTATCCTTTTTCTTTCAAAAATAAACTTAAAAAATAAATAAAATAAGGAACTTCAGACTTCACAATTTACCTGGGACCTTACTGTCAATTGGGCTGTGAGAAGAGAATCTGTACCACAACTTATTTTGTCATTTTGCTATAAGCAGAGTCACAGTTATGCATCTGTAACTTCTGCAGATTTGGAGATTAACAAAAACGTAACAGTTTATTTCTTTGGAAAAGTTTAGTTCCCTTAAGAATCAGTGGCCACAACAGTGGGCACCTGGCTGGCTCAGTCAGAAGAGCATGCAACTCTTTTTTCAAAATGTTTATTTATTTTGAGAGAGAGAGGGCAAGTCAGGGTGAGGCAGAAAAAGAATCCCAAAGTGCAGAGCCCAAGGCTAGGCTCAACCTCAGGAACCATGAGATCATGACCAGAGCCAAAATCAAGAGTCAGATGCTTGCTTAACCAACTGAGCCACCCAGGCACCTGGAGCATGCAACTCTTTATCTGAGGGTCAGGACTTTGAGCCCCAGGAAGAGTATAGAGATTACTTTAAAAAAAAAAAAAAAAAAAAAAAAAAAATCAGTGACCCCCCCCCCCCACACACACACACACAAGCAATCAGTGACTAGGCCACTATAATTAAAATTCCCTTTTAACAGCCTTCCTATTCTTTCTACAGTATCATTTTCAACCTGGGGTGCCTAATCTTTCATTCTGCAAACATTAAAACATGAAGTACAGATCCAAAATAAATAAGCAAATCAGCTCACTTAAACTGATGAGTTTAAGGGAAAATTTTTATTATTCAAAATGTCACAATTTAAGGTTAATTTTTAATAGTATTTTCAGCAAATGAGAAAAGTAAAGCTGAAGTGAAATCCTCAACTATTCCAAGGTGTGTCAGATATTAAAAAGACAATAAGTGGCACAAAAAACACTCAGATCAATGGAACAGAATAGAGAACCCAGAAACGGACCCACAAACATACAGCCAACTAATCTTTGACAAAGCAGGAAAGAATATCCAATGGAGAAAAGACAGTCTCTTCAGCAAGTGGTGCTGGGAAAACTGGACAGCGACATGCAGAAAAATGAACCTGGACCGCTTTCTTACACCATACACAAAAATAAACTCAAATGGATGAAAGACCTAAATGTAATAAGAGGAAGCCATCAAAATCCTCAAGGAGAAAAGCAGGCAAAAACCTTTGACCTTGGCCGCGGCAACTTCTTACTCAACATGTCTCCGGAGGCAAGGGAAATCAAAGCAAAAATGAACTATTGGGACCTCATCAAAATAAAAAGCTTCTGCACAGCAAAGGAAACAATCAGCAACACTACAAGGCAACCGACAGAATGGGAGAAGATATTTGCAAACGACCTATCAGATAAAGGGTTAGTATCCAAAATCTATAAAGAACTTTTCAAACTCAACATCCAAAAAACAAATAATCCAGCGAAGAAATGGGCAAAAGACATGAATAGACACTTCTTCAAAGAAGACATCCAGATGGCCAACCGACATATGAAAAAATGCTCCATATCACTCATCATCAGGGAAATACAAATCAAAACCACAGTGAGCTACCACCTCACCCCTGTCAGAATGGCTAACACTAACAACTGAGGCAACAACAGATGTTGGTGAGGATGCAGAGAAAGAGGATCTCTTTTGCATTGTTGGTGGGAATGCAAGCTGGTGCATCCACTCTGGAAAACAGTATGGAGGTTCCTCAAAAAACTAAAAACAGAACTACCCTACAACCCAGCAATGCACTACTAGGTATTTATCCAAGGATACAGGGATGCTGTTTCAAAGGGACACATGCACCCAATGTTTATAGCAGCACTATCAACAATAACCGAAGTGTGGAAAGAGCCCAAATGTCCATCGACAGATGAATGGATAAAGAAGATGTGGTATATATATACAATGGAGTATTACTCGGCAATCAAAAACAATGAGATCTTGCCATTTTCAACTACATGGGTGGAATTATGCTAAGCGAAATTAGTCAAAGAAAGACAAATATGACTTCACTCATATGAGGACTTTAGGAGACAAAACAGATGAACATAAAGGAAGGGAAACAAAAATAATATAAAAACAGGGAGGGGGACAAAACATAAGAGACTCTTAAATATGGAGAACAAACAGAGGATTACTGGAGGGGTTGTGGGCTAAATGGGTAAGGGGCATTAAGGAATCTACTCCTGAAATCATCGTTGCACTATATGCTAACTTGGATGTAAATTTAAAAAATAAATGGAGAATATACCAAAAAAAAAAAAAAAAAGACAAGTAAGTATCCAACCCCATATCGCTAGTCACAAAACATCAGCTCACCAAAAAGGTCCAATAGCAGAGTTCAGGAAAGTCATATATCACTCACCCCTTTCACACCAAAAAACAGCCCTATCATTTTTATTCCTTCTAAATTATTTTCATAAAAATCACTTTTGACAAGTTATAACAACTTACCCATACATTAACAATAAAAAAAGAAAAAACAATAAAAATACCATTCTCATTTTAAACGAGAAAATATTTCTTCCTACAGAAGAAAAATCATGGACTCCGATTAAGCCATTTCTATAACATCTGTACATTTTTACTGATTAACTACAAAACAACATTTGATCTACCTTTAAACCTACATGTAAACTCAATAGCCTGCCAGACTTCAACTCCATCTATGAAATGATGTGCTAATATCTCGTGAAACTCACTATTTGTATACTCGTTCCAGGATCCAAATTTTTTGTGTAAATGTCAAATGATAGATTGAGGAGCTTTTGAATCTGATTCATTCATTCATTCAATTCAGAATGTGTCATGTATTTCTAAGCAGTTCTTAACTAGGAGCAATTTTACCCCCTGCCCCAGGGGCCATTTAGTAATGTCTGTAAACCTTTCTGGTTGTCCCAACTGGAGGCCAGGGTTGCTACTGGCATCTAGTGAGTAGAGGCCAGTGTGCTGCCAAATGTCTTACAAAGCACATGACAGCCCCCTACAACAAAGAACCATCCACCCCAAAATGTCGACACTGCCAAGGCTGAGAAACTCCGATCTACAGAAAAGTTTATAAACACTGATCTGTCTAGAAACAGTACTCACTTCACCTTTGTTTCCTGTATTATTTGCTAATGACATTCTTTTCATACTAGACTTTGGCAACAAACTTACCCTATTCCCATCCTTTCAATTAGCTTCTCACTTCCAAACTTGTCAATAATCATCATCTCAGCCAATTTCAAAACCTTACAGTCTTCGACTCACCCCTATTTTTATAATAGTAGTAATGGCAGCAGCTGACACAAATTTAGCTCTTATCATGCATTACATATATTAACTAATTTAATCTACATACTATTATTAGGTGCTCTTATCCTCATTTTACAAAAGGAGAATCCAAGGCACAAAAACGTTAAATAACTTGCCCAGGGGTCACATATATAATAAGCATCTGAGCCAGGTTTCAAATCCAGGCAGAATGGCCCCAGAGTTAATGCCCTCTATAAATATTCCAAAGTGATCTCTTGTTCATCCTCCATATTGAATCATGAAGTCCTCTAAGTTTTACAAGGGCAGAGACTCTTGTTATGCTCACAGCAAGATCCCCAGAGCCCAGTTACATAATAGGTACTCAAAAAAAAATTTGTTTATTCAATGAATGAAATATCCCTCAAACTTACCCACCCTCACCCCCCCACCCCCACCCATTTCCATTGCATCCACTTAAGGCCAACTGTTCAGCATTTCACACTTGGGCTTGATGATATATTCTATGAATTAGCCAATCAGGTAAACTGATATCAACTCCTCTGCCACATTTTCCATTACCCAGGCCCAATCAAATATATTCAAAGCTTTCTTCCCACTGCTTCAATTAGAATCATAAAATCTTAGAGTCAGAAGGTACCTCAGCATTCATCCAATCCAACATCTTGCAGATAGAGAACCCCAAAGATGATAAGTGACTAAATCACACAGCCAGGTGGAGCCAGGGCCAGAATTTGATTCTTGCCATTTTTGCTCTAAGATTTACTCCTGGAGGACTTGCTTCACTCCAAACAGGTGTCTCCTCACTATCCCATCAGCAAATTATGTTAATTCCCATTGTTCATGCTCAAGTCTTTTCTCCTGCCCAGCCTGTCCTCTTTTTCTTGATCCATAGATCCAAGTCCTATCCATCCTTCAAAATCTCTTCCCATTCCATTCTTCATGACATTCCTCCTTCTCTGAAAAGTTTCTGTCCTCAGTAAGATGTTAAAGGAAGAGAATCACTGCTGCCCTACTGGGCCAAGTTTAATGCCTACTAACACTTCCCACAAAGTGAGGCTACTTGAATGATCTTCCTTGAAAACTATTCATCCATTCTTTCCTCCTGTGTTTTAGAAAGTGATTTCAATAAAAGCTAACTCATATATAGCACTTTCATAACAATGTTCATATACCTGGAAGGGAAGCTGACTCACATCTTTAATAGTAGACATGTAACACTTGAATGGCCCAAAATAATTTGTATCTCCTCCACTGAGAAACAACTCAGCATGCTCACAAAGTCCAAACCCAGAGCTCTGTGATACAACTCAGCTAGCAGCCACAGCTCCCCAGGTTCATCTCTTTTCTTTGCATAATGCTATGCATACAATCATTATTTCCTCCAAAACTCCATTTCTAACAGTCACACTTCCTTTCCTTCCTTCTCCTCCCTATATTGTTCAATTTAGACACCCTGTATCTTTTATCCTTTATTATTTTCTATATGCCTCCTTAATGAAATTTCAACCTCTCATCCAACCTCAACTATGCAGTCCTTGTCACATCTATCCATGTGACATCTATCTCTTCAGCCTAAGGTCTTGTGATATCTCATGATAACCCATGAAGCTCAATTGTTTTTCCCCCTTCGCCACTCTTCCTTCCTCTAGAAAAGTGGTCTCAAAAGTGGTGTGGGTGCAGCTCAGAGGAAGTGCAAATGGATCCAGTGGGCTGCAGGGTAGAAAAATATCAGAATTCTCATTATACTTGTTTTTTCATCTCATCCTTTCTTAAATTCTATTTCTGTGTGCATTTACAAGTTACATAACATATCGGTACAGCAGAACAAGTACATATATAATTAACAGATACATAAGTTCCTGGAGTATATGCTCTTTTACTGATAAGAGGGTATGATCAAAAGAGTTGGGAGACAACCATTCTAAAAATACCTGGATAATGAAGCCAAAGCAATAGGTTCCAGACTAGCGCAGGATACATGTTACACATGTGCATATGAACAAGGAAGAAAACTCTTCTTCACATCCAAAGTCCTAACCATGACCACCAACCTCTAACCCCTACCAGCTTCTCAGAAGTGTATCCTACTCAAAAAAAAGCAGAACATAGGAGGGTCTAGCAAAGCCCTTCATGTGCAGTTTGGGGCGGGGGTGGGGAGGGTGGGGACGTCAAAAGTACTGAGACACTACCCTTATCTTTGCCACGGAATAGTATTTCAGGTCACAGCTCACTATTCTGACACTGCTCTTAGTCTGACTTATACGTACATATACACTTTATACGCCACTATCTCCTGAGATTCAGTTCCTATTTCCAAATCCCTTGAGGCACAACCCGTTCCCTTCGCTAACGACCGATTTACACTAACACCTACTGGATCGAGCCCACACCTCCCAGCATCCTTCCCTCCCCTGGGGATACTATCCACCGTCTTCACCGAGCCACACAGTGTCCCAAGATACAGCACAGTCCATCCACGGTCCCTAAGACCACTTCTCTTTCCTTCTCCGCCCCCAGGAGCTGCCAGCCAGGCTGGAGACGGGAGGGGGGGAGGGGTGTGACTCGCCTCCCGTGACTGGCCCAGATGGCAGCGGATTCCGCCCCCAGTCTCAGGCACCCCGCCACCCCTCGACCCCCTAGAGCTGCCTGTCTGCCTCCCACCCCGCCCCAACCCCACCCCCAGCCTCCCCCACGCCCTCACGCCGGCTCCCGGACACTCACCATGCTGGGTGAAGATATTGAAGCCGGCCTCTGTGGTGCGCCCCGCCAGGTCCCGCCTGCGGCCGGAGGGCCTGGCTGCACTGCTGCCCCGGATCCCGCGAGGCTGCGGCTGCTGAAGCCCCGGAGCCTCCCCGACGCGGCCCACCTGCTGCCCCATCCCTGCGCTCGCGTACTCCCGCGCCCCCGCCGACCCCAGGTCACATTCCTCCTCGGCTCCGGCCTCAGGCTCCCGGCGCTGCTCCGGCCTCTCCTTCCCAGACCAGGCCCCGGCCCCGAGCGGTCGGGCCGCCGGCGGCTCCGCACGCGGACTCCTCACAGCAGCCGCTGCGCTGCCTCTGGGCGACTCACAGATTCTCCTCCCTCCTCCTCCCGCGGCTCCGCGCCCCCAACGCCGCCGTCGCCGCCGCCGCCATCTTTAAACCACCGAGCACTGGGCGAGCGTGGGACAGAGCGTCTCCCGCCCCCAGCCCGACCAGTCACCTCCGCTACTCGGAGGGAGGGCTTCCCGGCGGCCCCGCCCCGCCCGCCCCGCCCCCGCCTCCTCGCGGGGTGGGTCCCCCCAGAGCCCACCTCGCTGGCACGTCCACAGCTCCTTCGGGTCTTTGGTGGGCCTCCGCGCCACCTGGGCCTCCCAGGTCTGAATCCGCCTTAGCGATCCCTCCCAAGTTCGGCTCTACATGCTACCTCCTTTGGGGGATGGACGGTCTAAAGCCATCCCTGTCCCACCTCCACCTGTCAAATCAATCAGTTGCGGTGAGCGCCCCAGGTGCATGGCTCTTTAGCAGGCACAGTCGGGACGGAAACGCACGAGGCTTTTGCTGCTTGCCATCCAGGTGAGGCTCCCTAAAACGCCCAGGAGATTCCCTTTCAACACCACTGTCAGCAGCAGGCCTAGAGTCTAAGATTATACAAAATTTACGTGAAGATACTAAAAAAGGTACATTATTATTTTATTGTAGTGTTTTGAAATTATTTCATGATGTTAAGTTGCACTCGCCTCGGTTGTCTGCACTTTGAAGTCTCACTGGAGAAGCAGTTGTGGCCCCACTCCTCATATTACCATGAATTCCCCTTGAGCTCCTTTACCGTCTAACCACATGTGTGTTCCTGTTACCCTTACAATGCTTGACAGTAAAGCTAATCTTCCCACCGGTATGCTTTATATACCGTGCACGTGGTCAGGTCTCCTTTTGATGACAAAGGGGGAAAAAAATGTTTCTCTTTGACCCTGTTTCTGAGTCAGAACTTACTCATCATTAGCTTATATTGTCTAAAGAGGGTGACGCAAAACAGCAGTGTTTTTTATCCATGCACACACATAACGTATGTATAAATATCCACTAATCATTCTGCCCCTGCACATTCTTGCATCTTAATATTGATCCAGTTTTTTTAAATTCTCAAAGAACTTGATAACTACCCTCTTACCATTCCCTTCACTTCCGTATTTCCTTGATAAAAAGTATCAGTTATTGCAGGTACCACCCTGAAATTTTGCTTAAAATTAAAACAGACAGGATGGGAAGCATTGCAAAGAAGCAACAGAACAACCATTGGGAAGATAGGTTTGGAGGGAAAGGTGGATGCAGCTTTCCTTATTGCATCTTCCGGAGAACCAGGATGACCTTAGATGAACCATCCCCTGACACTGATACCACTATAAGAACACTATGGAATTATCCCATTGCCATCCAGGGTGTAACCAGAAATGACTGAAATTGCTCCCCCAAATGGGAACAGAAGCACTATGCTTTAGCACTGGATAGAATGTGAATTTTCCATTTGTATCAAAGTTTTCCTGTGTTTAAAATACTTTTTTTTTTCTTTTAATTCCCAAAGTGTTTGCAACTACAGGGGGAAAAATCATTGACACAGGATAAAGGTTATCATAGAGTAGAATTTGGTTTGTTTGGATTTTGCTATCTGAGAGAATTTTAATTTGAGGATAATGGTATGGCCTCTCCGCTAATTCATGCATGTTCCATAATAGATGAGTACAGTATAGTACAGTGGTTAAGGGCAGGAACTCTGAAGCCAGACTGAGTTCAAAACTGGACTCTGATACTTATTAATTATTTAATCTTGGGCAAATACTTCACCTTTTGTGCACCAGTTCCTCATCGGTGAAGTGATGATAACAATAATACCTATCTTACAGGGATGTGGTTAGAATTAAATTGGTCGACATAAAACACTTAAAACAGTATTTGACATTTATTAAGTGTCATATAAGCGTTTACTATTTGTACAAAAAAAATGAATGTTTTCAAAGTCCGTAAGATTTTCCCAAACCTAATTTTTTCAAGTTGTATAACTTAGGTTATGAAACAAATTCTACAGTATTTGTTCAGATGAGCCCCCCCACACCCCCACTTGCCACCAGCCACAAAAACACACACAAACCCCTCCCCAAAAAGCATGTAGAATCATATATCACTGTATTAGTCATTCCTACGTGGTTTTGCACATGGGCACTGTTATGTAATACCTTTGTTTTGCATATGAAGATTCCTCTACCATTGATTCTTAAGATCCTATCTAAACTAAAGTATCCTGTAAGTGGAGACTTAGGATATGTGCATTTATTTTGTGGATATTTGCCTTTCTTTAATTTTCAAAGTGAAATGGGAATTTTAAGAATGCGGGATGGTGATAAGACTAGGGAGAAACCTAGTTCATCAGGTGTGGGAAATTATTTCATCTCAATATAACAAAAGCCAAGTGACTTGACTGACAATTACATTTAAACATTTAAAACATTTGTGGACTGCCTGGGTAGCTCAGTCGATTGAGCCATGACCTCCGCTCGGGTCATGATCTCACTGTTTGTGGGTTTGAGCCCTGCGTCGGGCTCTGTGCTGACCGCTCAGAGCCTGGAGCCTGCTTTGGAGTCTGGCTGTCCCTCTGTCTCTATGCCTCTCCCACTCACTCTCTGTCTCTCTCAAAAATAAATAAACACTAAAAAACATTTTTTTAAACATTAAAAACAATCCCAAGTAGTACTGTAGTACCGTCTCAAACCGAACTGAGGGCAGCTGGGAGCTCCAGGTGGGGGCAATAACCAGGTGAAAAAAAGCAGCAGGGCTGGTACATAGTAGCACAGGGCCAGCCTCAACCAGCCAATAGCCAGGGGCTGGCACGAAAGATCAGACAGACATATCACCAAGGCACACCGAAGACAGATGCTTATCATCTTTACCTTCCCTGTAATAGGAGCAATACCACTATTTCCAGAAGCAAGGGACTCGGGAGCAACGCTTCACTGATCCCGGTCTTTACCAGTCTGCATTTCCAGGCCATTGCCACATTCTCACATTGTCTTTCATATCTACTTCTTTCTCTACATCTGTATGAACGCGGTGTTCCTTTCGACTCAGGTCATGTCTGCTGGATTCTCCTATTAGCCTTTCTTGCCTAGCTTCCTGACCTTCAGCACCAAGCAACTCACTAAAACAAAAACGTTTCTTCCTCTCATCACTTTGCCGACTGTGCTTCCCGCTCCCCTTCATTGTGTACAATGTTAACATTTTTCACCTAATGTTTCAAAATTATTTTTCCAGGACACCCTGGATTATAATTGCTTAATGGGCATCATCTCTTGTTCCTCCTATTGTAGGCATGTATGTTTTATCCAATTAGCCTAATTCACGGTGTATTCTTTCTTAGCTATGACTTTGCCAATAATCATATTCTCCCCAATATGGCTCCCAAGTGATGCCTCTTACAGTACTCAGGACTACTCAGATCCTGCCTCCTTCATAAGAGAATCTCACACTCATCCACAGACTTAGCAGTTTCCCTGGACCCTTCGCAGTCCCTACCTAAAACAACCACAGCTGGTAACAATTCTTTGCCTATAACATTCAATTGCCTTCCTCTAAGGTAATCAGAAGGGGGTAGGGGAGAGGGTGGGGGTGACGGGGTGGGGGCGGGTGTTGCAATGCTCCACTGATCCCTGTGTTTACCAGTGTGCATTTCCAGGCTGATAAATGTGTTTAATTTTGACATGTGGCTCAGCATCACAGGGTTTGGGAAAGACCCTTAGAAGTCACCTAGGCTAATCTGGAATTCCCTCTACAATAACTCCAGTGAGGGAACTCATTTATTTTGAGGAGTTCTAATTGTTGAAAATTTCATCCAAAAGTTAAACTGACACATGCATCCTTGAACTTCTACCTGCTTCACCCTGGTCCTAATTCTACGCAGTAGCTGAACAGAATAAATCTTTCTTCTTCTACATAACCGCCCTTCAAATATTTGAGAGCTGTCACGTTTCCCCCAATTTTTCTTTTACCATTTGTATACATGTATATGCTTGTATAGTTATGTTTATCTCTATTGGTTTTATCTACCTGGGCAGAAAATGTTTATGTAGATAAAGTGGAAGAAAAAAAATGTCATTTTATATGTAGCATTTTTTCCTTTTTTCCCCAGCTTTATTGAGATGTAATTGACATACAACATACTTTAAGTTGTACAAGATGTTGATTTGAGACACATATATTGCAGAATGATTACCAACATAGATTTAGTTAACACTTCCATCAAGTCACATGATAACCATTTCTTTTTTGTGTTGAGAACATTTAAGATCTACTCTTTCAGCAACTTTGAAGTATATAGTACAGTATTATTAGGTATAATCACCATGCTATGTATTAGATCCCCAGAGCTTATCCCCAAACTAGATATGTACCCTTGGTCAAACATCTCCCCATTTTCCCCACCCCCGCCTCTGCTAACCACCATTCTAGAAAAAAGAAAAAAGACTATTTCTTTTTTTTCTTTTTAAGTTTATTTATTTATTTTGAGAGAGACAGAGAGCAAGCAGGGAAGGGGCAGAGAGAGGGGGGAGAGAGAGAGAGAGAGAGAGAGAGAGAGAGAGAGAGAGAGAGAGAGAGAGAATGAATGAATCCCAAGCAGGCTCTGCGCTGTCAGCACAGAGCCTGATGTGGGACTTGAGCTCACAAGCCGTGAGATCAGATCTGAGCCGAAACCAAGTGTAGGACACTTAACCGACTGAGCCACCCAGGTGCACCTCTCATCTCTGTTTCTGTGAGTTTGGCTTTTTTAGATTTCACATTTAAGTGACATACAGTATTTGTCTTTCTCTGTCTGACTTATTTCACTTTAACAATGCCCTCAAGAAAAAAATAATAATAATAATTCCCTCAGGTCAATTTATGTTGTTGCAAATGGCAGGATTTTATTCTTTCTCATGGCTGAATAATATTCGTGTGTGTGTATGTGTGTGTCACATCTTCTTTACCCATTATTTTTAAGCTGTATGTGCACACAGTACTTTGGATTTGTTTATGTGTGGTTTGTCTCTGCCTCATTCTTGTATTAAATTTTTAAAGGGCTATAGAGTGCCAAATACAGTTCCATTTATAGATCCACACTTTAAGAGTTTTTTTGGATGATGATGAAGAGGAGGAGTATTCTTATCTAGATGGGATAAAGTCATTCTCTTTGAAGATAAGGAGTTGGATTAAATGACCTCTTGGATTCCTTTTAGCCCCAAGGGTCTATGATTCAATGTTTCTTTGATTAAAAAACTTTATAAATTATTAAGAGACTATTTCAAACAATTAGCAAAGTGCTATATAAATGTTATGAGAAGCAATAATAACATCCATTCGTTGTAAATTAATATATTAGTATTTACTCCTTTTCTGTGGTAATAAATCACTGACTAAGCAATCCACTTAACATGTAGCCTATCAGTAACTATAGTGTAGAGAAATTGAGCCTGGTTTAGAATTCACGTGTACTGGGGTTGTTTCCATTGCATAACATACCACCCCCAAACCTACTACTTAAAACAAGAGTCATTTACTACTTCTTGCAATTCTATGGCTTGCTGGATGGTTCTGCTCCTGATGGCACCTAGGCTCACTCATGTGACAGAGGGAGGGGCAGCTGAGTTGGAAGGTTCACAATGGCCTCATTCACATATCTGGCAGTTGGTGCTGTCGTCCGTTAGTATCTCTGCTCTCCTCCGTGCAGCCTCTTGTGGGCTGAACTATGTCCTCCCCCAACTTCATATGTTGAGGCTCATGGCTGTATTCAAAGGTATGATCTTTAAAGAGGTGATTAGGTTAAAATGAGGTTATTAGGGTAAACCCTATTCCGACACAACCTTATAAGGTGTCCTTATAAGAAGAGAAAGTTTGGACAAAAACCACACAGAGGAAGATCATGTGAAGACATAGGGAGAAGACAGCCATCTACAAACCAAGGACCCAACCTTGCTGATACCTTGATCTCATATTTCCAGCCTTCCATACCTTAGGGAAATTAACATCTGTTGTTTAACTCACCCAGTCTTCTGTACTTTGTTATGGCAACACTAGCAAACTAATACAATCTAATCTATTGGAGAATAAGAGATGTATTCAACACGCCACAGCCAGGTGACTTACACAACAGAAATTCATTTGCTCACAGTTCTTGAGGCTAGAACTCCAAGGTCACAGTGTCAGCAGGGTTGAATCTTTCTGAAGGCTGTGAGGAAGAATCTGTTCTCTGCCTCTCTCCTAGCTTCTGGCGGTTTGCTGGTAATCTTTGGTGTTTCATCATCCCAGTTCTGCCTGCAACTTCACGAGGTGTTCTTTCTGTGTGTGTCTACATCTACATTTCCCCCCTTTCTAAGGGTGTGAGTCATATTGGGCTAGGGCCTACCCTGATGACCTGATTTTAACCTGATTACCTCCCTAAAAACCCTGTTTCCAAATAAGTTCATATTCTGAGGTACTGGGAATTAAGACTTCAACATAAGGATCCGTGGGAAACATTCAACCCATAATGTTGAACTTCCTCATGGCATGGTGGTCTCAAGATTTTAAGACAGCAACAGTAGAAGGGGCAAGATTTCTTGAGGCCGAGGCTCCAAGACTCACAGCATCATTTCCACCGCATTTCATATGAGGTTAATAATAACATCTACGGGGCACCTGGGTGGCTCAGTCGGTTAAGCGTCCAACTTCGGCTCAGGTCTTGATCTCACGGTCCATGAGTTCAAGCCCCGCGTCGGGCTCTGTGCTGACAGCTCAGAGCCTGGAGCCTGTTTCAGATTCTGTGTCTCCCTCTCTCTCTGACCCTCCCCCGTTCATGCTGTCTCTCCCTGTCTCAAAAATAAATAAACGTTAAAAAAAAAATTAGAAAAAAAATAATAATAACATCTACTCTCAAGGGTTGTATGAGGAGTTAATACATGTGAAGCTCTTAGAACAGCCATAAGAGATTGGTCTAGGGGTGGCCAGATGACCCAAGTTTGAAAATTACAGTCCTTCCCTCCCTAAACATTTTGGCATTGATATTGAGAGGGGCCAGCCCCTCTTCAAGAACTCAGACCATGAGATATAAAGAAGAAAATCTTTTGGCAGCCATGTTTCCCCTCATTTGGAGTAGAGAAAAAGGGGGAACTGGTATGCAGGGAGAAAACCAAGTATTTATATTTGCGATCTATTTTTTGCTTCAGCTGGCTGGAGCTGACTTTCATAATCCTTACTGATACAATCAATACAATCAATGTAAATGCTCTGCTATAACCATGTTTACTTAATGCAAATTACTCATGCATGACCAGTAACTTGGAGAAGGTTATCAGTAGAGCAAATAAGCTGAGCAACCTCATTCGGACCTTTCCCAGCATGTTAAATGTTTTGAAGTGATCAGTAATAACCTTCCTCACAGTTAAAGAGAAAGCTTTACCAATAAGTGAATAGCTTTTAGCCTTAGTCCTTGGGAGGACTTCCCAACCCCTAGCCTAGGTTAGATTGCCTCATCTTCACAGAGCTTCCATAGCAACTCATTATCCCCTACCGATGTCCCACATTCCTGTAATTCCTTGTTGAGTATCTGTCTTCCTCACTAGATTCTAAGCTCTATGAGGGCAGGGCGAGGGTCTGTCTCATTCACCAGTGTAACGCCAGCAATGAGTACAAGGTCTAGCATGCGCGAAGTGCTCATTAAATATTTATTAAATAATATAGAACATTAGGAATCTCTCCTTTCTACCTTTCCTACAAATAATTTTTCAAAAATATTTCTTTTGCAAATTTAAGTGGAAAGCGATCACAGTAATAAATTCTCATTTTAGGAGATTTCAAAAATGCAGAAAATTACCCAGAAGAATGATAATGTTGTCTATAATCTCACCATTCAGCCATAAATATTTCTGGTGGTTTGCCTCTCAGTTTTTTTCTTTTATGCATATATACGCATGCATTTATTTGAGTTTTTGTTATTAAAAAAAATTTACACAACTTACTCTGTCTTAAGAATTAAAGTAACATAAGACATAGATCAAAAAGTGAAAGTTGTCCTTTAACTCTCCTCCCAATTGTTAAAAGTGATGATTTGATGATATATGTATGTATTGTGAAATGATTGGCACAGTAAGTTAACACATCTGTCACCTCACATAGGTCCGTTGGGGGGGGGGGTGTGGGTGTGTGTTCCTTTCTTTTTTTAAAATTTTTTTATTATTTTTTTATTTAATTTATTTTATTTTTTTAACCTTTTTTTTTAAATTTTTTTAAATGTTTATTTATTTTTGAGACAGAGAGAGAGCATGAATGGGGGAGGGGCAGAGAGAGAGGCAGACACAGAATCGGAAGCAGGCTCCAGGCTCTGAGCCATCAGCCCAGAGCCCGACGCGGGGCTCAAACTCACGGACCGCGAGATCGTAACCTGAGCTGAAGTTGGACGCTTAACCCACTGAGCCACCCAGGTGCCCCTGTGTGTTCCTTTCTTAAAAGCAACATTGGGGCACCTGGGTGGTTCAGTCAGTTGGGCATCCGACTTCAGGTCGGATGATCTTGCAGTTTGTGAGTTCAAGCCCGGAATCTGCTTCGGATTCTGTGTCTCCCTCTCTCTCTCTTTGCCCCTCTCCTGCTCACACTCTGTCCCTCTCTCTCAAAAGTAATAATGATAATAATAATTTTACAAATTAAAAAAAAAATTCAAGATGGTTGGGGCGCCTGGTTGTCTCAGTCAGTTAAGTGTCCAACTTCGGCTCAGGTCATGATCTCATGGTTCGTGGGTTCGAGCCCTGCGTTGGGCTCTGTGCTGACAGCTTGGAGCCTGGAGCCTGTTTCAGATTCTGTGTCTCCCTCTCTCTCTGCCCCTCCCTCGCTAGTGCTCTGTCTCTCTCTGTCTCTCAAAAATGAATGAAAACAGGGGCGCCTGGGTGGCGCAGTCAGTTAAGCGTCTGACTTCAGCCAGGTCACGATCTCGCGGTCCGTGAGTTCGAGCCCCGCGTCAGGCTCTGGGCTGATGGCTCGGAGCCTGGAGCCTGTTTCCGATTCTGTGTCTCCCTCTCTCTCTGCCCCTCCCCCGTTCATGCTCTGTCTCTCTCTGTCCCAAAAATAAAAAAAAAATAAAAAAAATAAAAAAAAAATGAATGAAAACATTAAAAAAATAAAAAAGAATTTCAAGATGGTCATCCTTAGCATCATAATTGTGGATATGTCTCCTCAGGCAAAGGAAACAAAAGTAAGCATAAACTACTGGGACTACATCAACTACACCAAAATAAAAAGCTTTTCCACAGTGAAAGAAATCATCCACAAAACTAAAAGGTAACCTACTGAATGACAGAGGATATTTGCAAATGATATATCTTATATGGGGTTAATATCCAAAATGTATAAGGAACTTCTACAACTCAACTCCAAAATAAGAATCACCATCATCCTCATCATCATCTTATTTAAAATGGGCAAAGGAGGAGTGCCTGGGTGGCTTTGTCGGTTAAGCGTCCGACTTCGGCTCAGGTCATGATCTGCGGTCCGTGAGTTCGAGCCCCGCGTCGGGCTCTGTGCTGACAGCTCAGAGCCTGGAGCCTGCTTCAGATTCTGTGTCTTCCTCTCTCTCTGCCCCTCCCCTGTTCATGCTCTGTCTCTCTCTGTCTCAAAAATAAATAAACGTTAAAAAAAAATTTTTTTTTAATAAATAAATAAAATGGGCAAAGGACATAAATAGATATTTTTCCAAAGAAGACATCCAGATGGCCAGCAGACACATGAAAAAATGCTCCACATCACTCATTATCAGGGAAATGCAAATCAAAGCCACCCAATGAGTTATCACCTCACACCAGTCGGAATGAAAATGATAAGAAATGACAAGTGTTGGCGAGGATGTTGAGAAAAGGGAACCCTTGCGCCTGTTGATGGGAATGTAAATTGGTGTAGCACTGTGAAAAACAGTGTGGAATTACCTCAAAAAAATAAAAATAAAAATAGAGGGATGCCCGGTGGCTCAGTCAATTAATGGTCTGACTCTTGTTTTTGGCTCAGGTCGTGATCCCAGGGTCATGGGATTGAGCCCCATGTCAGGCTCTGTGCTGAGCATGGAGACTGCTTGGGATTCTCTCTTTCCCTCTGCCCCTCTCCTCCTCTTGTGCTCTCTCCCTCTTAAAAAAAAATTTTTTTTTAAAATAGAAATACCATACAATCCAGTAATTCCACTGCTGGGTATTTACCCACAGAAAATGAAAACACTAATTCAAAGAGACACATGCACATTAGCATTATTTACAATAGCCAAGATATGGAAGCAACCTAAGTGTCCATTGATAGATGAATGGATAAAAAAGTGGCAACATGTATGTGTGTGTGCACACATACAATATGGAGGGTACAAAGCTAAGTGAGATAAGTCAGAGAAAGACAAATACTGTATGGTTTCACTTATCTGTGGAATCTGAAAAAACAAATCAATTGAGCAAACAAGCAAGCAGAAACAGACCCCTATATACAGAGAACAAACTTATGGTTGCCGGAGGGGAAGGGGGTGAGGGAATGGACACAATGGGTGAAGGGGAGTGGGAGGTACAGGCTTCCAGTTATTGAATGAATGAGTCACAGGGACGAAAGGTACAGCACAGGGAATAAGTCAGTGCTATTGTAATAACATTGTATGGTGACTTGTGGTGAGCACGGCATAATGTAGAGTTGTTGAATCAGTATGTTATACACCTGGAACTAATGCAACATTGTCAATTTAAAAAGTCTAGGGGCGCCTGGGGGTGGCTCAGTTGGTTGAAGGTCCGACTCTTAGAAAGCAGGAGTTGGAGACTTACCGATGAAGAGGGTCGCTCAATGGATTGCCTTGTTCCTTTGTGACTGCCAAAAAGATGTTGCTAAGTGAACCAGGAAGATCCCGGGCCCTGGAGCCTCTTCCCAGACAGACCCAAAGGAGTCACTGAAGGTTCTTGTTTTTGTCACGAGAAGAAATTCAAGGAAAGACAGGCAGCACAGTAGAAGAGTAACAAGCGGGAAAGTTTGTTAAAGCAAAAAATACACCCTCAAGGTCTGAGAATGGGTGAGCTCAAGAAGAGAGAGAGCTGTACACCCTGGGGGGTGGGTTTCTATCTTTTATTGACAGTTGTTAACTAGGGGGCAGAATATTTATTATTTGGGTTGGAGGTGAGCTTTAGTGCTTTTTCTTTAAATTACAAAAATTTTTTTCAACGTTTATTTATTTTTGAGAGAGAGAGACAGCGCGAGCAGGGGAGGAACAGAGAGAGAGAGGGAGGGAGACACAGAATCCAAAGCAGGCTGCAGGCTCCAGCAGCTGTCAGCACAGAGCTCAACGCAAGGCTTGAACTCATGAACCATGAGATCATGACCTGAGCCGAAGTCGGACACTTAACTGCCTGAGCCACTCAGGCACCCCTGGTGCTTTTTCTCTAAATCCAAATTGAATCCAGTATATTAGAAGATAGCCCAAGAGGGAATCCTCTGGGATTGATGAAACTGATCCCATAGTTAATGCCTACAAAATGAGGAGAGTACATTAACTGGGAGTCCGTTACCAAAATCCCCTTCAGCTTCTGAATGGTGTCCTATCAGGAATATTGCCCAAGCTTCCTGGGGCTCAGAGTAGGGGGAGGCGTCCCTCTTCTCAACTGCTCTGACACCTTTGTGCTACCTGGGAAGGGACTCGACCTCCCTCATCTTCCCTCATGCATTCCAGATTACCATAGGAGCTGGTGAATGGACTGAATCGTGGCAGAGATTGGGGCTGTCTCTTTACACTTTGAGGGAGTTGATGTATTTGACGACCCATAACAAAACCCTTTGTAAGCCTCTGTACCTCATAGTAATGGGTGGGGCAGAGGTCCCGGCCTTTGTTAAGAAGGGGCAGCTCTTTTATATCGTATTAAGTGTCATATATCTAAACCAGAAGTGCTTTCAATCTGAGAGCAAGACCAGGAATGCCAAAAATAGCCCACACAGGTAAGGACAAATGAGAGACATGGAAAATGAAGTATGGAGCTCCTATCCAATCCGGGCAACTTTCTCCTGAGCTTTATCCATGATCCAGTCCCGAGGGAGCAGTCCCCTGTTGGGTGAGTGCCCCGACGGGGTAATAGTCCCCCCCACCTCCTCAGTCCCTTTCTGGAAGCACGTTGTCAGACCTATCTTGGATTCTATGTTCATTGAAGGATCACACTGGGTTATTTAGAAGGGAACCTTACATAGGAGTCTTAAGATCAGTGGCTGTCCTAAAGACATATGTGGCCATCCTGTGCCTGACAAGAATATACACGTTTAAAGAACAGTAAAATTAAGGAAAGTCTGATTTCTGAGCCCAATGCTGCTTGGGCCAAGGTAACAGTGGTGTAACCATGTGGCAGGAATCAATCCCTCCCATAGTGTACCCATGGGCAAGAGGTTCTCTCCTGAGCACTCAGGCAAGATATATCTGAAGGATCATACTATTCAGGACATCTCCAGAAAAGAACAAGTAAGAAATAGAGGCTGAGGAAATAAAAGAGACTTACCAAGTCACACCAAGCCTCATGGATTCACTCTGTAATCCCCCTGTGGGGTCACCAAAAATGTCTTCAGGTTGTTGAAGTGCAACTTAGTACCTCTATTTAAGTAGCAAAGGGCCAGGACCCATGGGTAGAAAGGGCTGCACTTTTGCTCTATGAAGCTGGTGGGTTATATGCTTAGTGCTCACGGGGGAGATGTGCATTTATGATGTGGTCATAAATGTTCCTTCAAATTTCTACTCATAAAACTACTTTTGCAGGGTGCCTGGCTGGCTCAGTAGAGCATGTAACTCTTGGTCTTGGGGTAATGAGTTCTAGTCCCACACGGGGGGCAGAGATTCCTTTAAATAAACAAACAAACAAACAAATAAATAACTGTGTCCACTGGGGGGGGGGTACCTGGGTGGCTCAGTAAGTTGAGCAACAGACTCAATTTCGTCTCAGCTTGTGATCCCAGGGGCGAGAGATCGAGGCCTCGTCAAGCCCTGTTTTGAGCCCTGCTTCCAACCCCCCCATTGAGCCACGCATAGGGCTCTGTGCTGAGTGTGGAGCCTGCTTAGGATTCTCTGTCCCTCTGTCCCTCTCCTCTGCTGGTTCTCTCTCTCTCTCTCTCTCTCTCTCTATATATATATATATATATATATATATAAACTACTTTTGCAAGATTTCTCTGGTGCTTATCATTCAGCTCGATATTAACTACGGGTGACACATACAGGCAGTCATGAGACCCTTTAAGAATGTAGCAACCAGCATGTATTTGATCCTTATCGAAACTGCTCAGGCTATAGTTCAGCCTTCTGGGCTAAAGGTGAACATTTTTTTGCTTCCATCCCTCATCATGATTTTCGTGGCTACTAAAGACTGTATATATACTGTATATATAAACACACATATGTATATTGACAGTTTATTAATTAGCTTTTGGTTGGGGATTGAGATATCAGTCTCCAAGGGACATATTTCTAAAAATTTATCATTGCCAGTCTCTGCTTATGTCTCTGATATTTTAGAGATTGCTGCCGGTGCTACAGAGATCAACCTTCCCGGTTTGCTGGGGAATGTCCTGATTCTAGCACTGAAAGTCCCATTTTATGAGAAACCCCTCATGGACACATGAAAAGTCCGGTTGTTCCCCACTCTTGCAGTAGGTTTAGGGAGAGGTGCAAAAGCCATGAGGCAGCCCACAAACGTAGAGGCTGAAAGCAACAGTGTTTTTAGTGTCTAAGGGCTCGGACACAAGTTATCCACTTTCTGGAGCTCTGGTTGCTGTTTTTTCCCTGAGGCTGGTGTTGGCAACCTTGATTAGCTATTCACAGTAACAGATCATCCATTGTTGCCTTATTCCTAGTGATTCAATTTAAATGGAAAATTTAAATGCCTTGTAACAATCTGGTTTTGGTTTTGCCTATGGATTAACTATTGTGCTTTGTATCAATATAGCGCTAGTTTGATTTTTAACATTGTGAATACTGTGACTATATTTTCTAATAATTCAGATAGTGAAAAAGAACAGTTATAGTACCTACACCAGCAAGACCTACACATCGCTGAAAAAGAAAGCTCACCACCTGTACGATTTTAAGGAGAAGCAGATAGGAGAACCCATTACAATAGGATTAAGGAGGTGAAGAACCAAATCAGGGCTACTGCACAATTTGCAGAAAAGAATTTGGGATTGAACCTGGAGAAGAGCAAGTGAAAGTAATGGCCTGGAGAATCTCACAGACCCAGGATAAGAAAGGCAAGTATTTCTAAATCTAACAGTTTTTCATCTCCTCAAAAGACACCATTATTCAGTGTAAAATAGTTGATGTTTAATTAGCATTGGTACCCCAAACCAACTTGGATTAGCATGCATTACTCTATCTTTCTTTGATTGTTTCATGAAACTGAATAAATACATATTTCCCATTCAGAGGTTACAACTAAAATGTCTTGTTGGCAAACCAAGGGGAAATTTTGATGACAGATATGTTGGAACCTTTCAGTGTACAGCTGATTCTGACAGGTCCTACCAACAGTCATGCTTTCTCCAGAGTTATCAAGTGATGCCTCAAATCAGAGCAACAACAAAAATGTTCTCTCTAGCTCTTAGGCGTCTTGAGTTTTTACAATACTTATTTATTTAAGTCATCTCTACCCCCCACGTGGGACTTGAACCGATGACCCTGAGATCAAGAGTCCCATACTCTTCCGACTAAGCCAGCCAGGCACTGCTAGGCATTTTGGTTTGTAGCAAGGAGTTTCAAAAGATCATCCCGATTTGGATGAAGATTTTAATGAAGCAGTGTAATACATAAAATCAAAGATTGTTTATATCTTGTCTAAATGCAAACTACACTTTGGTCATGTATCTGCGTCTTCAGCAGACAGTGTAAATGCAAATGTTGGCAAATTCCATTTCATATATATATATATATATATATATTTTTTTTTTTTTTTTTTTTTATTTTTTTTTTTGAGACAGAGAGGACATAAGCGAATCAGGGGCAGAGAGAGAGAGAAGCAGGGCTCCCCCAGGGCTCATTGTTTACCCGAAGTGGGGCTCATACTCACCTGAAGCAGGGCTTGTGCTCACCAGATGTGAGACTCAAATTCACAAACTGTGAGATCATGACCAGAGCTGAAGTCAGGTACTTAATGACTGAATCACCCAGGCGCCCCAGTTTATAAACTTCTTACCAAAGAAAATGAAGAGAAGTTCACCTGCTAAGTGTCCTCATTGCATACTTTGTACCCAACACACACAAAAAAAGTGATTTGTTTTCATGTGTTGTTGAGGCTTTTGTTGTAAAAGTGTCTGGTGACTTTTCAGTTTCTTTAAAACATGCAGAAGCACTTAATGAGATATATGAGATATTTGCTTTACAGAAATGTAAAGAGATAGTGTCCTTGAACAAATGCCTTCAAGATGACTATCATTGTGGGACACCTGGGTGGCTCAGTTGGTTAAGCATCAGACTCAGGTCATGATCTTGTGGTTCGTGAGCTTGAGCCCCACTTTGAGGGAGCCCTGGTTCTCTCTCTCTCTCTCTCTGCCCCTCGTGGGATTCTCTCTCTGCCCCTCGCTGACTTGCATTCTCTCTCAAAAAAAAAAAAATTGAAAAAAAAGATGACTATCATCGTTGCTTGCCATTGAAAAGATGGTGGCCTGTTATCGTGTTTTCAAAGTGTGGGACAAGAGGAATGTCCTCCTGTAATTTGCAAATATATTAAGGATGAGAATGGAGAAAGGGATTATAGTAAAACAGAGATTTATATGCTGTTTCTCCAAAACTGATGATTTTTTTTTTTTTTTTTTGAGAGATCGAGAGAGGGAAACAGAATCTTAAGCAGGTTCCACGTTCAGCACAGACCGCCATGTAGGGTTCCACCTCACAACCATGAGATAATGACCTGAACCGAAATTAAGTCACCCAGGCACCTCTGTTTGATGATTTTTAAAGAGGCCATAGGAGCCTTAAAAAAAAAAAAAAAAAAAGATAATAAATGGACTATTCTGAGTTGTTCACTGTTATGTGTTGTTGCAATGACAACAAGAACGAAAAAACTCATTTTTAGAAATAAGACTGCTTCAGAACAACAACAACAAAAGTCACCAGAAAAGGATAGCCAAGTTAAACAAGACTGTCAATTTCACTACTAAAACTGTAACCCATTTGAAATCCAACTTTGATTTGACATGTTCAAAGTACCTCTGTACTTGGGGCTCCTGGGTGGCTCAGTCAGTTATGCATCTGATTTGGGCTCAGGTCATGATTTCATGGTTTGTGAGTTCAAGCCCCACATCAGGCTCTGCGCTGACAGTTCAGAGCCTGCTTCAGATTCTCTGTCTCCCTCTCCCTCTGCCCCTCCCCTGCTCATGCTGTCTCTCTCTGTCTCAAAAATAGATAAAAACATTAAAAATTTTTTTTAAAAACCAGAAAAGGTCAATTGTAAAACGTAGGAAGGGAAAATTGGCCATCAGTTTCACAATTATTTCCTTAAGTAATTACTACGATTAGCATAATAACCTACATTAAAATATGGAAATCTCATATCGAAATATAAGATAGAATGAAGACAGTGATAAGGAAATAAATGCCATAATCCTAAAAAGTTAGGTAAGTTAGACAGCAAAGAAAAAGGGATTACTGAATGCTAATCATTCATTTTATTTCCTTGATTCCAATTACAGATTTAAAACTAGAATCATTTAGTTTTTCTGACATGTTAATTAACTTGACTGTGGGAACTATTTTGTAATGCAAACATATGTCAAAACATCATGTTGTACACCTTAAATATATATAATTTTTATTTGTTAATTATAGCTCAGTAAAGCTGGAAAAAATTATGCATACATTCTTCCACCAAATAAAAGGAAGGTGATGTGAAATTGTATGACCTGTTAGATGCCAGCCTCGCTGGGACTCAGTTTCTTGCACTAAAAATGAGATGGGTTAGACAGCTAGAATATATATACGATTGGAACATTTAACTACAATCCTGATTATCAATACCAAAAAGTACCTTTCCAAGTATGGGAACAGGAAATACAAGATCATCAGCTTTAGGGAAAAGAACGACCTAAGCTGAGGATTTAGAGACTGATAAAGCTGCCCGGCCTGTATGCCACGGGCAGTCTTTGCCTACGCCCAAGGTTTGTGTATGTCGCTTTGAAGACCATTCTTCTGGATAATGTAATAGGAAAATGGAATGGCATAAATATTGGGAAACTGATTATTTGCACCTATAATTATAACCTTAGAAAACCTAAGGTGTTCCATGAAAGAGTTTTAGAATTGATGCAGTAAGTTAAAATGGCTACGGATAAGTAGGGGTTTACAGACTTAGCAACTTGCCTTAACAGGAGTAACAACAAGTTCAAAATAGAATTGCAGATAAATAGAGAAATATATACATTCACATATATATGTGTATGAAATACGTTGATTCAAAATGTGTGAAGTGGGAAATAAGTGGAAAACTATAATTAAGAATATAATTTTGTAGCAACGTGGATGGAACTGGAGAGTGTTATGCTAAGTGAAATAAGCCATACAGAGAAAGACAGATACCATATGTCTTCACTCTTATGTGGATCCTGAGAAACTTAACAGAAGACCATGGGGGAGGGGAAGAAAAAAAAAAAGAGGTTAGAGAGGGAGGGAGCCAAAACATAAGAGACTCTTAAAAACTGAGAATAAACTGAGGGTTGATGGGGGGGGTGGGAGGGAAGGGACGGTGGGTGATGGGCATTGAGGAGGGCACCTGTTGGGATGAGCACTGGGTGTTGTATGGAAACCAATTTGACAATAAATTTCATATTAAAAAACAAAAAGAATATAAAGGGGTGCCTGGTGTTTCAGTCAGTAGAGCATGTGACTCCTGATCTTAGAGTCATGAGTTCAAGACCCACATTGGGCATAGAGTTACTTAAAAATTTTTTTCTTTAAAAATGAAAAGGATATAAATATTATAAACAATAAATGATTCTCTATAATGGATTAATATAAAAAGATTAATTATAAAAAAGATTAACACATAGATTAATATGTAGAGAGTTCTTCCTGGGGAGAAAGAATATTACAAAATTATAACTTCTAAGAAATTGGTTTACCACAATCCTAACAAAAATCCTTTGATATAAAATAAACACCTATTTTTCATATTTTATATCTAACAGCATGTATATATAGATATATGTATATATAATTTTTAAGTATGTATTATATATATACATATATCTGGGGACAGGGGGAGTCTGGTATGGCCATATTCCAGTTTGGCTCTCTAAAAATTCGGTCACCCTTGGGGCACCTGGGTGGCTCAGTCGGTTAAGTGTCTGACTTCACCTCAGGTCATGATCTCATGGTTCGTGAGTTCAAGCCCTGTGTCAGGCTCTGTGCTGACAGGTAGGAGCCTGGAGCCTGTTTCAGATTCTGTGTCTCCCTCTCTCTCTGCCCCCCCCTCCCCCCAACTTGTGCTCTGTCTCTCTCTCAAAAATAAACGTTAAAAAAAAGTTGGTCACCCTAGTACTGGGCATTCATTCACTAAATACTTGTTAAGTTCTTATCTGTGCCAGAGACTATATCAAGGACTAAGTTTACAGCTATAAAAAGGAGAAGACAACTCCCTTCTCAAGAAAACTCTATAGTCTCATGGGGTATTCAGTTGAGATAACAGATATTACAATACACTGTGTGGTAAGTGTTAAGGCAGGGGAAATGATCTAAGAGCACAGAGGCAGGTCAAGGAAGGCCTCTCCTAGGATGGGAAGCTGGAAGATGAATATGAGTCAGCCAGGGGAAGCTGGGGGTTGGGGAAAGGGCTCAAGGAAACATCCTTCAGGCCCTGAGTAAGGCCAGTGAGATCACAGCACAACCAGGGAGCTACAAAGCTTTCTATCATTTTTTTTTTTAAATCTAGCATCAGCAAATATTTGTGTTCACTGTGTGCCCCATGAGAAATGCAAAGAGGAGCAAATACTCATGGGAGGGATTACAACATGGCGGGCATGTAAGGTACAAAAAGTTACATTTTGGGGCGCCTGTGTGGCTCAGTCAGTTGAGCGTCCGACTTCAGCTCGGGTCATGATCTCACGGTCCGTGGATTCAAGCCCGCGACGGGCTCTGTGCTGACAGCTTGGAGCCTGGGGCCTGCTTTCAATTCTGTATCTCCCTATCCCTCTCTGCCCCTTCCCAGCTCACTCTCTGTCTCTGTCTGTCTGTCTCTCTCTCTCAAACATAAATAAAATCATTTATATATAAAAAAAAGTTACATTTCAGCATAACAACATCACAGCACAAGAGACATCACAACGGTTGAGATACAAATTCAGTTAAGGTTATGCATGACTTGGTTTAATGCTTTCACATTCTAACTTGTTTATTTAAAAAAAAATTATATTCCTCCCCACCTAGATGCACCCACTGTTAACATCTTACTTGTCTCTCTCCGTATGTATACACACTTTCCTTTTGCCAGAACATCGTCCTATATATATATCACCCTTATATGTTAGCCTGAATCTCCTACACAAGCACAATGCCTTAACACCTAAGAAAATCAACACAAACTCAATCACATCAAACAACATTTGGTCAACACTCAAATGTCCCCAACTGTCCCCAAAATGTCCTTTGTGAATGTTCCACCCACCTATCACATTTAAAACTTCTCCTGTACTGGGGTGCCTGGGTGGCTTAGTCGGTTGAGTGTCTGACCTTGGCTCAGGTCATGATCTCGTGGTTTGCGGGTTTGAGGCCCACATCGGGCTCTGTGCTGACAGCTCGGAGCCTGGAGCCTTCTTCAGATTCTGTGTCTCCCTGTGTCTCTGCCCCTTCCCTGCTCATGCTCTCTCTCTCTCTCTCTCAAAAATGAGTAAACATTGGGGCGCCTGGGTGGCTCAGTCGGTTGAGCGTCCGACTTCAGCTCAGGTCACGATCTCGCAGTCTGTGAGTCCGAGCCCCGTGTCGGGCTCTGGGCTGATGGCTCAGAGCCTGGAGCCTGCCTCCGATTCGGTGTCTCCCTCTCTCTCTGCCCCTCCCCCGTTCATGCTCTGTCTCTCTCTGTCTCAAAAATAAATAAAACGTTAAAAAAAAATTTTTTTTTTAAAATGAGTAAACATTAAAGAAAATCTTTTAAAGTTCTCCTGTACTTATGATGTACTTCTGTGCCTAGAAAATGAACATAACCTCTGTAGGTCTGTTTCCTCTCCTTAGTGATTAGCCATACATTAACATTCATTCTACTTGAACTTCGGGATCTGTGAAGAAAACAATTTGGAAAGTATGTCAGGGTAGGCTACCACATCGCAGGTAGCCTCTAGGTGTCCTCGTTGGACAGAGGAAACCTGTAGCTAGTTTCTACAGAAGACTTTTCCGGAGCAGCCACTATTTGAAGAGATTCCTTGGTCTCTAGTCAATGTAGATCAACGAGTCTCATAAATGTGTCAGAATTCTAAACAGCACATAAATAAACTCACTTCATCTGGTTCTCCCGACATTGGGCACACCTGAACTGGGTAGCAAACTGGGAGAGTGAGGTTAATAAAGTGACAGAGCAAAAATAAACCAGGTTAAGTAGTGACAGACATGTTTTCCCTACTTCCATGTCTTTTCAATTTTTTTTATTGTTTATTTTTGAGAGAGAGAGAGAGAGAGAAAGACAGAGTTTGAGCAGGGGAGGGGCAGAGAGAGAAGGAGACCCAGAACCCAAAGCAGGCTCCAGGCTCTGAGCTGTCAGCACAGAGCCCGAAACAGGGCTCGAACTCATGAACGGCAAGATCATGACTTGAGCTGAAGTCAGAGGCCCAACGGACTGAGCCACTCAGGCACCCCCATGCCTTTTTTTAAAAGGACCTTTTTATTGCTCAGTATTGTGCCTTTGTTATACTCCTCAGTTAGATGGGTAGAGAAATAGAACAGAATGGGTCTCAATAAGAAGCCATAGGAGAGGGACACCTGGCTGGCTCAGTCAGAAGAGCTTGCAACTCTTGATCCCTGGGTCATGAGCTCAAGGCTCACGTTGGGTGTAGAGATTACTTAAAAATAAAAATCTTAAAAAAAACAACCAAACAAAAAAGAGCCATAGGGGAGATGACCGTCAGGAGTGATTAAGGAGGAGAGGAGAAAGGACCAAGAAAAGGTGGGAGTTTCTGAAGAGATAGAGTAACTTGAGGGGTAGCTGCTATGATGAGTAAGACTTTGGGGAGAAATTTGTATGGTATTGTAATGTGTTTTGTTACGTCCCAGATGGTGTGATTCCACTTTCACATCTTTCTCAGATGTATTGCATTTATTATAATAAGAGTTACTTATTATAATATTACTTAGTTAATGAAAACCAAATCCTGTGTGTCGGGCACATGCCAAACATTTGGGACACATTATCTCACATAGTCCTAGTAACAAACTTATGAACTATTATAACCCCAATTTACAGATAAGAGCACTGACGCTTAAGGAAGTTAAGCAAATCATCCAAGTTCCTGTAGTTAGTCAATGGCAGAGTCAGCAGAGCCAGAATTCTGGGCTTTTCTAACTGCAGAACCCGTGTTCTTCTGTGTTCTGCTACAACATGGGTCATTTGTCACTGCTGTGTGCATATGCACGCGCGAAAGCATGAAGTAGCCATGCAGCCCGCTTCTAGCATCTGGGTCCCTGCTTGCCAAAATTCTATTTGTCTCAGGAGTTGCCACTGTGACTTCCATGCCATCAAGTCCTTAACATTTGCAGGATTTTAGGAAGTCCTTACATGTTCTTAGAAGATGGCCATTCCTGTCACCCCTTCCTCATTCATATAAGACAGACAGTATACTGCCCCCCCCCCCAGCAATCTCTCTTCCTCCCTTTCCTTCCCTCTCCCTCCCTCTCCTCTCCACCCTCTGTCTCTCAAAAGCAAGGCACTTTAGATTGCCCACCGTTCTTTTCTGGGAAAAAGCATCAGTGAGAAAATGGCCTACATCTCCATGTATGATTCAGAGAAATGTGCTCACCACAAAAGGAATACATTCCTTGCTCAGCATGGTAAGCAAATAATCCCTACCCCTCCCCAAAGATGGCCATGTCATAGTCCCTGGAACCTGTGAATATGTTACCTCACACGGCAAAAAGGATTTTGCAGATGTGATTAAATTAAGGGTACTGAGGTGGGCAATTTTCCTAGATTATCCAAAAGGGCCCCAGATAATCACAAAGGTCTTATAAGGGAGCAGCAGGAGAGTCACAGATGTGATGATGGAAGCAGAGGTTGGAAAATGCAGAGCTACAAGCAAAGAATTTGGGTAGCCTCTAGAAGATGGAAAAGACCAGAACAGATTCTCCCCCACGGCCTCTAAAATTTGTTTCGGCAGTGAAGGGAAACTAACAGGCCCAGTGTAGGGATGCATGAAATCCATGAGCGAAATCCATGAAATCAGAGTGAAGTTGACTCTTTGCTCATCACAAACCCAGGTCAAGCCCAAGTCTCTGCCTGACTGAGGGCAGAGTCCTCAAGTAGGCCAGCTCCTCTACAAGAACAGAAACAAGAGCCTCCCAGATCTTTAATAATGATAAAAATGCACACTGTTCCTGCCCCGTGCTGGGCACTGTTCTAGGAGGTTGTGCTTATTACATCCTGTAATTCCCACAACAGATTAGCAAATTGAAGCCCAGAGAGATCAAGCTGTCTGTATCCCCGCACCCCTGCTTTATTTTTCTCCGTGGCCCTGATTTTACCCTGGGATCCCTGGAAAGCAGTCAAAGGGAAGGATTAAGCGCCCATGCTCTCCCTGGGAGAAGGAAAGCCGGGGCAGCCAAGGGCAGAAGAAGAGAAAGTGAAAATGTGAGGAAATGTGAGATAATGCATTACATGCTGGCTACCAGATGTAGGAGGCCCCTTGGCCCAAGATGAGACAACTGGGCAGTGCTGGAGCTGAGATGTGAGCCGAGGTCTGGCTCTGGAGACCTTACAGATGATTATTTTGTGCTACCCCATCTCTCTTGAAAAAGCATCCTTAAATATCACTTTTTCTTTTTTGGTTGCTCTCCGCATCCTTGAATTCTCGTGTTCTATCTGCTCTGTTACCTCTATTCGAGGCTCCCTGGTCCTTGGGGAAAGGAAGAGACTTTGGACAAGGAGAGGAGTACCCGTCACATAGTGTTACTACCTGTTTCCCTCATTTCTATTGGCTGAGGAAGCACACATTTTTCTTTTCTGTTAATTATATGCCAATAATCAGTCATTGGAAGTATTATAAATTTCTTTTAAAAGTTTTATTTATTTATTTTGAGAGAGATAGCAAGTAGGAGGGCCAGAGAGAAAGGGAGAGAGAAAATCCCAAGCAGGTTCCACGTTGGGAGCGTGGAGCCCAATTGGAGGCTTGATCCCACAAACCATGAGATCATGACCCGAGATGAAATCTAGAGTCAGACACTTAACTGACTGAGCCACCCACATGCCCAGAAGTATTACACATTTTTAAGAATGATTTTTATTGACAATCTCCCTCTACCTAATGGTTATGTGTAAAAAATGTTTTGAGCTCTTTTTCTCTTAAGATTTTACTTCTTGATTTATTTTGAGAGAGACAGAGACAGAGAGAGAGACAGAGAATCCCAAGCAGGCTCCACACTGGAAGTGCAGAGCCCTAGCAGGGCTCAAATTCGTGAACTGTGAGATCATGACCTGAGGCAAAATCAAGAGTCAGATGCTCAACGACTGATCCCCCCAGGGGACCCAACAAAGTTTTGAGTCCTTTAGCTGTAGATGCCTTTATAAGTGTGGGATGGTCATGGAACAGAATCACAAGTTCTAAGAGAACTCCTGAGGTGATGGAGTGACTCCCGACCTTCCTGTACCCATCCCCTCCTCCATGATCTCTCTCATCTAAATTATTAGGAACTTAAGGTTTTCTATCCTGCTTCTAAAAATACTCACAAAAGGGTATTTAATCCACTTTAGTGATTTTAATTTTTAGCTTTGTCATTTAATAAGAATTTATATAGGGCTTACTAGCTGCCAGGCAGTGTTCAGTCTTTTACAAATATTAATTTATTTAATCTTTGTCATAAACCTGCACGGTAGTACTATTGTTATCCCTATTTTACAGGTAAGGAAATGGAGGCACAGAGAGATTAAATTACTTGCTCAAAGGTCATATACCTAGTAAGTAGCAGAGCTGAGATTTGAACACACTACTTTGGCTCTAGAGTCCATGGACTTGACCAGTTCGTAATGATGCTTACCAGGCCATTACAAAGTGAGGAGCTCACCTTCAAATGGCATCATTTTTTTTTTTTCTGTAAAGGTATGCTTAGAATAACAGAGTCATAATACAGGAATAGAATGGTGTGGGAGGTCACTAAATCTTTAAGTGGTGGATAAATCCAATCCATTTGAGTGCCTCTTTTTTTTTTTTTTTTTTTTAAGTAGACTTCATGCCCAGCGCATAGCCCAACATGGAACTTGAACTCACAATCCTGAGATTAAGACCTGAGCCAAGATCAAGAGTCGGACACTTAACCAACTGACCCACCCAGGCACCTTTCAGAATTTCCTTTCTTAAATTGGCAAAATGTCATGTCACTGTATATAAACTTGGACATTAAGATTCTTATTTGAAGTATAGTTGATCCCCAAATCTGAAGCTCATTTGGAAACCAGCCCCAGCTTTTTAATGAGTTTGAAGAAGACAGGATCTAAGACCCAGTCAGTGCTCTGTACTAGCTCACTAAGGGGGAGGACTCCAGAGAAGTAGGAAGGAAGGGGCTTGCAATGAGGCAGAGTTGGTTGAACTGTCATTTACCTGCCTGAATTCTTTCCCTTGCTGATGAAAATATTCTAAAGTCCCAAAGTAAAAGTTACATTTATTTTCCTTAAAATCACAGTAAAACAAATTACTTTGATCTCTATTTGTGTTTTAGAGAAAAAGAGGATAGGTACCCTCCAGGATTGGATCAGTTCTAATAGATGATGGTCCTTTTGGTTTGTTTCTAGAACATCTGAACATGACACAAAATCATCTTTTTCTTGGAGAAAGGATGTCTGTGTCCATTATTTACAGGGAAGTATGTAGTCATATGGACATTTTTATCCCACACCTAACACTACCAATGCTTTCATTCAGTCATTCTGAATGAACAAATATTTATTGTTTGGTTACTACATGCCAGGCAGTGTTCAAGGTAACTGGGATACGACAGTAAACAAAACAAAGATCCCTGCATTCACAGAATCTATATGTTGTTTCATGGGCTCTAGTTACATTCTTGAGTCTCTAACATTCAATTTTTCTCTGGTTGTTTATTTAGAATGCATATGGAAAATACGTCTTTCTTTCTTTTTTTAAAGTTTATTTATTGGGGCACCTGGGTGGCTCAGTCAGTTAAGTGTCTGACTTTAGCTCAGGTCATGATCTCACAGGTTTTGAGTTCAAGTCCTGCGTCGGGCTCACTGCTGTCAACACAGAGCCCACTTGAGATCCTCTGTCTCCTTCTCTCTCTGCCCCTCCTCTGCTCATGTGTGTATGCACTCTATTTCTCTCTTTCTCTCAAAAATAAATAAACATAAAAAAATAAAGTTTATTTTTGAGACAGAGAGAGAGAGAGAGAACGCACAAAAAGGGGAGAGGCAGAGAAAGAGAGGGAGAGAGAGAGAGAATCCCAAGCAGGCTCCACGCTGTCAGTGCAGAGCCCAAGATGGGGCTCGATCCCATGAACCATGAAACCATGACCTGAGCCAAAATCAAGAGTTTGATGCTGAACCGACTGTGCCACCCGGGTGCCCCAAGGGAAATGTGTCTTTCTTAAAGCCTGTGTCTAAAATGTGTCTCTAGTGAGATGATATTAAATTGTACTTGGTTTCATTTTTATGTGTGGCTTTCATAACCATTTCCAGCCTTGTTCCAATGTAGTGCTCCTTTGCTAGGACAAATACGGTCTTCCAGGTAGGGTTGCCAGATTTAGCAATAGGAATACAGGCTGTCCAGTTCATTTTGATTTCAGGCAAATCATGATTTTCTTTAGTAGAGGTACTCCCCGCACCCTGCATGCATCCTACATGTTGTAGTTTTTCTGGCAACCTTACCTCCACATTTTATAATGCCTGGAGACATTTTTGGCTGTCATCACTTGGGGGGGGGAGGGGTGTGCTATTGGCATCTGGTGGGTAGAGGCCAGGGATGCTGCTAAACATCCTACAACACATGGATTAGCCCCCCAAACACAGAATTATTGGGCCTGAAATGTCAACAGTGCTGAAGTTGAGAAACCCTGCTCTGAAATGATGGTTTCCGAAAGAAAAGGCTCAAAATCACCTGAGAGGTTTTTTCTCAAAATATACATCATTACCCCTCCCCCACCCAGGATATATCAATGGGAGATTTATACCTCAAAAAACAAAAATTTTGCCCACTTTAGATAGGCACCCCAGGCCCACCTTTGAAAATCAGTGCTCTGAAGGAGTCCTAAGGAAATTAAGGAAAGAAGAAATCCTTCTCTTTCCTTTTCCTGAACTTTTACTGTGTATTATTCATACCAAGGGTAACATTTTATTTAGCCTTAAATATGTAAATGTTTAACCAGAAAATGTGGGCCTCTGGCCCTTTTCCCTTCCTTTACTGAAGTAAGTGCTAGAAAATTACCTCGGTCACCTTTATCCATTGATCCTGAAAGTGACCTCCCTCACCCTCCATCGTACGTCCATGAAAGGGAAGACACCAGGAGGCAATCAAGGCATCTGGCTTCAAAGGTGAGTAGGTCAATTATCTGGAATAGATAGTGTAATCAGGACTTTTGTGTTTGGGAGTTGGGAATAAAAAGTTGCCTAACCCGTCGAGCTGTGGATTACCCTTGTGAGAGAAAAGGTCACAAGTGATGAACATTTCAACCCACACTAAGTTGACCAAATGTCTCAGACTGGCCTGGGACTAGGAAGAGGGACTTTCAGTGCTAAATCTAGAAAAGTCCCGGACAGACTGAGACAAGTAGATTATCTCAACTGACACAGTGCTCCCGTGGTGTCCGGTGACGTGATGGATCTGATAAAACCAGGCACCAACAGAACCCCTTGGAAAAGCAACCTCATATGAGCTTATCACTAAGTGAAAAGGGTTATCCACCCTCAAGGTTCTATCATGGCCTGTGTGGAGATCAGGGTCAGGAGTCTGTTGGTATCTTCTGTTGGTAGAATTAGACCAGAGGTCAACAGCATCACCTTTTATCAGTAAAAAACAATAGGAACGGTAAACTGGTCAACTTTAGGGGCTCCCCCACTCAATTGTTTTATTAGTTCTGTTAACACTAGCTGTTTCCTTAGATCAGTGGTTCTCAAACTTCACTATGTGTCTGGATCACCCGGAGGGCTTGCTGGGCCCCACTCTCAGAGTTCTGATCTGGGGTAGAGACTGAAAATTTGGATTTCTAACAAGTTGCCGGGTGATACTGATGCTGCTGCTCTGGGGCCACACTTTGAGAACCACTGTCTCATATGAACCCTCAAAACCTCCGTGGTTTGACATAATCAGCATTCACCCAACGTCCAAAGTGTATGTTTGTGGTTAGTGCTTCTCTTAGGCAGCTCTTCTCTGAGTGGTGATTCACGTACCCAGCTTCCATCATGTTGGTTCTGCCGTCTTCAATATGTGTCCCCAAGGTGGCTATGGGAATCATCATTGTCTAGTCATTCAAAAGGGGGAGAAGTATAAAGGGTCACTCCTGGGAAGTTTTTATGGACCAGGTCTAGAAGTCACTATATCACTGAGACACATGGCCAGACCTAACGACAAAGGAGGCTAGAAAATGCCGTTCGGCCATGTGCCCAGGAAAAAGAGAACATGGGCTTGTTCTCTGCCATAGCCCACTCTCCTCCTGGTCATCAGATACACATCTCATCCTTTTTACCACACATAGAACACAATACTCTTTCTCCACCAAAAGAAACACCCTGCAGTCTTTTTCAGTCGTCACATCAAGCTCAAAACCTAGGATCTCTGGGCGACATAGTCTTCTGCATTAGGTCTGGAGATAGCCCCTCGTGGTCTGATCACTTTGGAGTTAGGAAAAAATGTTTTCTGTAAATTGTCCATCTCCCCTCTTGCACATACAATGGTAGAGCTAGGACGCACTATCAACAACGAAACAAAACTCCGTGTTAGGAAAAGGGAGAACAAGAGAAATACACAGTTGCTAGTCCGTAGCAATTGTGAAAAACAGCTGGGCAGGCATTGTGACGACCTCTGTCTTGAGATGGGAGAATCTCCTTTATTAGACCCTGTCCCGCCCTTTGGGAAGAATTCCTGTTACCATTGTCTCTGGAGACCCTGGCTCCAACTTTTCAGACGCTCTTCCTTTTTCATTATCCTTCATGGCCCCATCTGAAGTTGGCATTGTAGAGCATGTCTTCTTTGGTGACTTTCCATAGTGTGCTTCCTGCCCACGCAAATTTGGAGGATTGAGGTTTGTTTTGTTTTGTTTTTAATGTTTATTTATTTTTGAGAGAGACAGAGACAGAGACAGAATGCGAGTGGGTTAGGGGCAGAGAGAGAGGGAGACACAGAATGGGAAGCAGGCTCCAGGCTCCGAGCTGTCAGCACAGAGCCTGATGTGGGGCTGGAACCCATGAGCCGTGAGATCGTGACCTGAGCCGAAGTCGGACGCTTAATCGACTGAGCCACCCAGGCGCCCCATGTTTTTTGGTTTTGTTTTGTTTTGGTTTGGTTTGGTTTGGGTTTGTTTTGTTTTGTTTGTTTGTTTGTTTTGTTTTTAAGTTTTCATTTAATGGGCACCTGGGTAGCTCAGTCGGTTAAGTGTCCAACTTTGGCTCAGGTCACGATCTCACAGCAAGTGAGTTTGAGCCCCATGTCAGGCTCTCTGCTGCCAGCACAGAACCTGCTTCATATCCTCTGTCCTTCTCTTTCTATGTCCCTCCCCCGCTCGCAATCTCTCTCTCAAAAATAAACATTAAAAAAATAAAATAAAATATAATAAAGTTTTTATTTAAATTCCAGTTGTTAACATACGGTGTAACATTAGCTTCAGGTGTGTAATATAGTGATTCGACACTTCCATACAACACCCAGTGCTCGTCACCGCTTCACAGCTTGACGGTTGTTTTTTTGTTCCCTGGACACGCAAAAGCTTGTACAGACTAGGCTTGTGGCTTCTTTGTCAATGCCATTCCCTTAAAAAAACTCAGATGCTTCTCACCTATTTGTTTTCTTTCGAAAGATTCAAATGCCAGGAATTACTGCCAAAAATATATGTATTTTTACATTTATTTTGAGAGAGAGAAAGAGAGAGAGAAAGAGAATGCATGCGATCATGGGAGGGGCAGAGAGAGAGGGAGGGAGAGAATCCCAAGCAAGCTCTGGGTTGTTAACAGAGTCCCACTAGGGGCTCAAACTCATGAACCATGAGATCATGACCTGAGCTGAGATCAAGAGTCAAAATGCTTAACCTACTTAAGCTACCCAAGCACCCCCCTGCCCCAAAATATTTTCACCTAAAATTACCAGATAAAATATTGAGTGTTCCATATTTTTATTTGCTAAACTTGATAATCATGTCTAGTTCTGGTTCTCAAGACTGTCTTACTTCTTTGCTTCTTGACCCCACGATTTACTCTTTCACCTAAAAGATGGTTACTTTAAGGCTTGGCAGAGAAGGGAATATCCTTAATCTAATTGCCACATAGCTATGATTTTGTTTACTTAGTAGTCTTAATGAGCCTTTGTCACTCAAGGCTTTTTCTGTCTAATTGTTTAATTTGGAATCTAGAAGCAGTAGGATTTTCCAGCCCTATAAAGCTCATGATCTCTGGGTTTTCTTCATCCCTTCTAATCTCTGCTTCAATTGAGTCCAGCTCACCTGTAGCCTACATTTATCTTTCTCTTAGTAATAACTTGCTAAAAGCAGAAATTTAAACCTCAAGCACACTAGCACTCAAACTCTTTCCAGCTACTTCCCCTAGAACAGGGATTCTTTCTGTTTTTTATTTTAGAGAGAGACGGAATCCTAAGCATGTTCCATGCTTAGTACAGAGCCTAACGTGGGTCTCAATCCCATGACCTGAGCCAGAATCAAGAGTCAGATACTCAACCAACTAAGCTACCAGGGTGCCCCTAGCACGAGGAGTTTTGATGAAAGGGTTCTATAACTTGGAGTATGGATTAAGTCAAGTTTTCTGGAAAAAGACTCTGAAATGAGGACTCCTGTGCAAGTGATTTATCAAGGAGTAACCAGGAATAAGGGATAAGCAGAATAATGATAGGATGCAATTCTAGGCGAATTCCTAAGCTCGGCCTCATTCCAAGGCAAAGAAGCTGGGTTTTCATACATGCTCACCAGTCAGTCATTGGCTATGGGCTGCCCTCTGAGGACATAAACACCCATGCTTTTCAAACTTTCTTATCAGTAGACAAAGAGCTACAGTAGCCCAGGGGCAGGCCTCTGAAGTAAGTCTCAGGCGAGAGCTGGTAAAGAAATGGTAATAGAAGCCGTATGATTGGCACATGAACCCCTAGAAAGGATCAGACAGGATCAGGCAGACTATCAACAGTGAGGGTGAATTACATCTTTATTTTTACTAACCCCCAGCTGAAACTTAGCATTTACTTCATTCAGTTTTGAGTGTAGGCAGCAAATCATAGTAGTACCAGCAGTTCCTGTGAATTACAAGTCACAGATATTTTTGCATGTTATAAAATGATTCCACTCAATTTTGCATATTATAGTTGCACACATATTGCAACATATCTCAAGATATCATTTATGCTCATACCCACATCACTACTTTGGAATTATGATAATCCCAAGGTCTATAATCAGCAAACTGGAGACCCAGGAGAGCTGATGGTTTAGTTCTAGTCTCAGTTTGATGGCCTGGGACCCAGGAGAGCCAGTGACCTAAAGTTCCAGTCTTGGTCTGAGTCCCAGATCAGAAGATCCAATGTTCCAGCTTGAAGACAGGTAGAAATTTTCATCATTAAAACAAAAAAAATTTTAACGTTTATTTTTGAGAGAGAGAGAGAGAGAGAGAGTATGAGCAAGGGAGGGGCAGAGAGAGAAGGAGACACAGAATTGGAAGCAGGCTCCAGGCTCCGAGCTGACAGCACAGAGCCTGACGTGGGGCTCAAACCCATGAACTATGAGATCATGACCTGAGCTGAAGTCAGATGCTTATCCAACTGAGCCACCCAGGTGCCCTTATTTATTTATTTATTTAATGTTTATTTTTGAGAGAGAGAGACGGAGCATGAGTAGGAAAGGGGCAGAGACAGAGGGAGACACAGAATCTGAAGCAGGCTCCAGGCTTCAAGCTGTCAGCACAGGGCCTGATGTGGGGCTCGAACTCATGAACTGAGAGATCATGACCCCAGCTGAAGTCGGATGCTTAACTGACTGAGCCACCCAGGCGCCCCTCATGTGTTTGCTTTTTAAAAGTATATTACTAAGTATTTGTTGATACAGTTGTTTCCCTTGTAGTCTTATATATTTTATTTTATACATTTAAGCACATTACTCTGAAATGGGGTCCATACACTTCATCAAACTGCCAAAGGGGTACATGGCACCAAAAAGAAAGAAAAGAAAGGAAGGAAGAAAGAAAAGTTTAACCTGTCTGCCCTAGAACTATAAATTCATTTAGACACATCATCATCCTTCTAAGTTATTTCAGGTGACATCTTATCAAGTGTTTTGCATACTACGTGTCTCCATTTCTCTAGGTTTGGAGATCTGTTTCCTTACCTCCCCCTGCTGATCCACTAAGCTGATGTCACAAATTTTAGGTTTTTGTCAGGTAGCTGCTATCCACTGAATATTCGTGTCCCTCCCACAATTCATATGTTGAAATCTAATCTCCAATGTGATGGTATTTGGAGATCAGACCCTTGAGAGGTGATTAAGTCATGAGAGTGGAGCCCTCATGGAAGAGATTTGTCCCCCTACCAAGAGTCCCCAGAGAAATCCCTTGTCCCTTCTGCTATTTGAAGACACAGCAAAAAAGATGGCCATCTATGCACCTGGAAGCAGCCCCTCACCAGACATTGTATCTGCTAGAGGCTTGACCTTGGACTTCCCAGCCTCCGGAATTGTGAGAAATAAATTTTTGTTGTTTATAATCCACCCAGGCTCTGGTACTCTGTTATAGCAGCCCAAATGGACTAAGGCACTCTATTTCAAGATATTAATGTTCTGTATTGGTTAAGGCAAAGCTACCTGCCAGAATAAATAAACCCCTAACCTAGTGACTTGCCACAATGAAATCTTATTTCTTATTCAACTAAGTTTATGCAGGGTTCATGGTACATGGCTCTCACGGGTTATCTCCTGGGCCGTCCCACTCAGGTGGTAATCTAGGTATCCAGGTTCCTTCCATCTTGTGACTCCGTCATCCTCAGCACACAGATTGCCTAGCTGGCTAGCAAGAAAAAGTGCAAGGAAGAATGTGTTTGAGAGATTTTTATGGCTAGAACTCAGTCACGTGATTCCACTCAATTGTAAGAGGATCTGGGAAGTATAGTACAGCTGTATGCCCAGAGAGAAGAAATGAGTTTGACGTAGGAGCTGCCAGACAAAATATAAGACACCAGTTAAATTTAAATCTCAGATAAACAACAACGCATCTTGTAGTATAAGTATGTCCCATATAATATTTGGATATCCTGTGTTTTCATATGCTAACTCTAGCAATCCTACTTTGCTGATCAGCTAAGAGTCTCTGTCACTGACTGACCCTTTGGAGTTGTTTAAGGCCTTGAGTTGATTGCAAATTCAGGGGGAGAAGGAAGCCTCTAGGGGGATATTCTAGATTTCCTGATGAGGGGGATTGGGACTAGAGCAATTTATTCGGGAAGATAAAGAGATGGGACAATATCTGTATCATGTATTCATGGAGGCGATACGTTACATGACCAGGGGTCTTATTTATGATATGCATAAATTTCCATTTAGCACATCCTTGTATTATGGACCAGTCAAACTGCCCAGATGGGAAGTATTTGGTATTTTTTAGACAAAGGCTATGATGCTGTAGACAGGCTAGAACACAAGGGGGGTTGTAGATACTCAAAAGTCTCTGCTAATGCGGGCGCTAGACACTAGCGGTGTCTGGTGAGCTTGAGTTGGAAGGATTCTACGCTATGCTTTAAAACCAGGTAGATAGAGAGTGGTTGGAAGAAGATGCAGGAGAGAAGACATGACAATATTAACTTCTTTTTTGTAAGCCCTATCCCTGGAGAATTTTGCATAAGGTAGATATAGAGAAGATAGTTTCCAAAATTACTAACTCAGACTCTAGAAGTTTCTAAAAACACCAGCACTCTTCTTAAAACATGGACTGCAGCAAGTCTTGGTGCACAAGAAAATCCCAATTATCTCAATCCTGGGCAAGCCCATCAGAGAGAGACATGCCCAACATGTAATATTGCAATAGTCTGTAGGAAAGGCCATTCAGCCTCTGATGGAAATAATGTTTTCCTGAACCTGAGGGTATTATCTGGAATGACCTTCTCATCCCCAGGAAAGAAACAAATAACATTTTAATTGGGACGTATTGTTGAAGTCCTATAAAAGAGGCAGATAATAGAAGATAATAGAAGTTCAGACAAATTGTGGAAGTCCTGCAAAAGAGGCAGATATCGACATAGTGCTCTAGTGGTGGTGACCTAAAGCTGATCAATGACTCTTTGCTAGAAAATACCTTTATGAAGTGTTTGTAGGTCCTTAAAAGGGTTGGGGCAAAATAGTTTTTTCCAATTTTTTTTTTAAGTAGGCGTCACGCCCAGCATGGAGCCCAGCATGGGGCTCGAACTCAAGACCTTGAGATCAAGACTTGAGCTGAGATCAAGAGTCGGGCATTTAACCGACTGAGCCACTGAGGTGCCCCATATTTTCCATTTTTTAAAAACTATGATTACATATAGTCCCCCTTTACTAAAAGTCCCCCTTTACTAAAATTATACATTAAATATAGTTCTTTGAGTTTTGAGTCATTTAAAAATCAAAAGCAAGACATGAAACAGTTCCATCTCCCCGAAAAACTACCCTGTCCCTTTGTAATCACCCCCTCCCCCCAAACCAAGTCTCTGGCATCCACTGATATGTTTTCAGTCCCTCTGGCGTTGCCTTTTTCAGAATGTCACATTGATGGAATCATATAGTATGGAATGTTGTGAGTGCGACTTGTTCCACTTAGAGAATGTTTTTGAGATTCTTTCATGTTGTTGCATGTATTAGGACTTGGGGCCTTAACTTAAATTTTTTTCTCAGAGTACAGAGAATCATCAGACCTCTAGTCAAAAATGTTAAGGGGTGCCTGCATGGCTCAGTCGGTTAAGTGGCCGACTTCGGCTCAGGGCATGATTTCACCGTTCATAACTTCGAGCCCCGCATCAGGCTCTGTGCTGATGGCTCAGAGCCTGGAGCCTGCTGCGGATTCTGTGTCCCCCTCTCTGTCTGCCCCTCTCCTGCTCGTGCTCTGTCTCTCTCTCTCTCTCAAAATAAATTAACATTTTTTTAAAAAAAATTTAAGACTAGACTCCAGAGAAAGGAGAATTCCCAAATTAAAGCATATTAAGACAATACCCACATTTAGAGGCTTTGCTCTAAAAACTTATCCTCAATGGATGTCATAGAAAAATAGTCATTACAGACACTGCTCTCAATGAAGGACGGAGATGAAGGTTAAAGCTATAAAAACTGCCTCTAAGATTTCTGGAATTAAGGAGTCTAATTCTAAAAGAGGAAAAGAAGAGCTAATCCTTTTGAAAGAGACTTCAAGGCCCACCCTAGGGTCTTAGCAGCTAATTAGGAACAGTTAAATACAGCTCAGAACTTTGAGAGTAAGCATCGAAGACTCTTAAGGCCAGAAGGAACTTTCCAGCTATGTCCATGTGTTTATTCACTCTGGATAAGATGGGTCTTTATAGGGGGCTGCACAAAGAAGAACATGGAAGCGAAGGGTAAGTTATGGAGTTTTCAGAAAACAAGGGTAAACCCAGAGAAAAGAGGATCGCAAGGCTGATACCAGCTCTCCCTCCCTTCATGGGTAGCAAAGGATCCAAGACAGAGAAGACAGAGGCTGGAATGTTCACAAAACAATAGAAAATATGGGGACTAGCCATATCCAAGCTAGACCCCCTCCCATTTGGCCGCCTGAGAGGTAGTTATTGTCCATTTTTTGAATCCCATGGCAGGAACCAAGGAAATTATGGGAAGGAGGGCCCATAAGTATAAATAAGGAGCTGTTTCTTCCCTTCTCTGGAGCTCGGAGACTTAGGGGATGATGATAACTGAGGATGAAGAAGACTTGGCTGGATATTCAGGCTAGAAAATCAACGTGTCTTTTTGTTTAGAGCTGAATTTGAAAGTAATGTGCCAGGTCCCCAAAGAGGAAAAGAGAAAAATTAACCAGAGCTTTGGGTCCATGAGGTGGCAAATACCTAAACACATCCTGATTCTGGGTCCAGGGTCAGGTTATGGTCCATAAGGCAGCAGTGCATATGGTTGGAGGAGATTTTTATAAACAGGCATCCTACCAGTGCCTTGGCAGAAGCCGGAACAAAGCCCAGCACTCTGTACAGGCCAGCTGCCTTTGTGTGTGTGTGTGTGTGTGTGTGTGTGTGTGTGTGTGTGTGTGTGTCGTAAGTTTATTTATTTTGAGAGAGAGAGAGAGCGAGAGAGAGAGCGAAAGAGAGAGAGAGAGAGAGAGAATGAGGGGGGGGCAGAGAGAGAGGGAGGGAGAGAGAGAATCCCAAGCAGGGTCCACAATAAATTCTGTGTACTGAGTGCCCTGGATTCTCCAAGAGTCCTAGACTACAGGGATCCAGTGTGTACACTCTGAGGAAAGAGTAGGGCATGAGTCAACCCCAATCTTGGAGACTAGGGGAGTGGAGCCTCTGGTTACATCTATCTTTATAAAAGTTTGTCATATATAGCTCTGTATCCCTCACAATGCTTATAAAATGTTTTCATTTAATTAAATCATTACTGAATGCCTATTATGTACAAAGCACTGTTGGGGGAGGTCAAGTTCACATATTAATCCCTTTTATCCTAGTAACTCAGAACACTGATACTATTAGAAGATCCACTCATTGAAGTACTAATCACAATGATCTGTCCAAATAATCATTCCATAATTTCTTTAAGAATTATTCAAAACAGATGGGACACCTGGCTGGCTCAGTCAGAAGAGCACAGGGATCTTGGTTTCAGGGTCATGAGTTCGAGCCCCATGTTAGGTGTACAGATTACTTAAATAAACACAACTTAAAAAAATTATTCAAAAAAGATTTAACAAGATTCTATGTACTAAATGCCAGGCATTGGAGCAGTTCAGAGGCTCAGAGGGTAGAAAAGTGAACAGGTAGTTTTTTCCTCAAGGCGTACAGTCTAATGGATATATATCATACAACCATTTTATCTATATTTACATGTATGAAATTTAGAGTTTTGATTATGAATCCTGTAAACACTGGATTGGCTTCATAAGAAGGAGAAATGGGTACAGTAAGAATAAGGAAGTATGCTCATACACATTTGAAACTACATAGTACGGTATTGGACACATAGTAAGTACTCAGTTAATATCCATGCATTTACCAAATGATTGTATTTGAAGATATTCTGGTAAAAATATATGCGGCTTATTTTAAAAAAGGAAAACTCAACAGATTTCAACATGCTATGGTCCAGCTCTCACACTGAAGGGATTTGTTTTATGCTGTTTCATTCTTGACCTATAAAAAGGTCTTATGTTATGAGAAAGGGGAATTCTCACTTACCTCTATTATTACGGGGAAATTTTCATAGGGGCAATTAAGTGTCTGTGTGGTAAGAGTTCTTTGAGAACTGTCTCTAAAATACCCCAATCCCAGATCTGCCAATGTCCTTGGAGTCACTTCTAGGAGAATCTTGACTCCGGATGAGGTAATGTTTCAAAAAGTTCCCAGAGCGAAATTCTACTAGGGAACATATTGGTAAATCCAGACGTGTTAAAACATTAGCAATGATTGGTTTATCAGGTCAATTTGCAAGATAGCTAAATATCTCTGAAATGCTGGGTTAGGAGAATGAGGGACTCTTGGGGAAGCTTTTGCTTCTTAGGAGGAGGAACCCAGACAGGTGAGAGGAGATTCTAAAGACAAATCAATCACATCTACTTCATGGTTTGGTTTGGGGATGTTCCATTACAGAAGAGGCAAAGGCGCTCTGTAAACCTTACAAAGAATTAGTTCCTTAAATGGTCTTTTTTTGCAATGAAGCAGTATTTTAAACTTGGGTTGATTTTTTCCCCCCTTGGTCTGTAAGGGCTTTGAGTGAATGGAAAAATACATCTTTTGCCCTTACTTCTTTTTTCTAAATAACTATAGCCAAAAGATATTTTAAGCCCTGAATGAACGGATGGGTTAAAATGTGGTTTAAGTGAATTATTGACATTAAGAAGATTACTTTTTCTTTTGTACTTGACTGCCCGCGAGTTTGAAGTCAAATTTGATTTTCAGGGATGATAACTACACTGGTTACTACAATGTATATGTGTTCGTTGTTTTTGTCTTGACTTTCTACTTCCATTTGTATATATTATTACTGTTAATTAATATGTTTTTGACATAAATTACCATAAATTATTCACTTAATAGCATGAATGAATGAATAAGAATAAATATATAAACAAACAAAGCATTTGCTGGGACAACTGGATGGGCACAAGCAAAAAAATGAAGTTGGACCTTTTACCTCATGCCACAGAAAAAAAAAATGAACTCAGAATGGATCAAAGGCCTAAGTATACCAGCTAAAACTATAAACTCTTAGAAAAAACATAGAAGTACATCTACGTGACCATGCATTTGGCAATGGCTTCTTAGATTTGACACCAAAAACACATGCGGCAAAAGAAAAGAAATAGATAAATTGGATTTTGTCAAAATTAGAAACATTTGTGTATCAAAGGATACTATCAAAAAGAGTGAAAAGACAATCCAGAAAAGGGTAGAAAATATTTTCTTTTTTCTTTTAATGTGTATTTACTTATTTTTTGAGAGAGAGAGAGAGAGAGAGAGAGAGAGAGAGAGAAGGCGCAGAGAAAGAGATGAGAGAGAATGCCAGGTAGGATCTGTGCTGTCAGAATGGAGCCCAAATATAAGATCATGACCTGAGCTGGAATCAGGAGTTAGATGCTTGACCAGTTGAGCCACCCAGGTGCCCTCTTTTTTGTTGTTGTTGTTTTAAAAGATTTTATTTATTTTTTTATTAAAAATCTTTAATGTTTATTTATTTTTGAAGGAGAGAGAGACAGAGCATGAGTGGGGGAGGGGCAGGGAAAAAGGGAGACACAGAATCTGAAGTGGGCTCCAGGCTCTAAGCTATCAGCACAGAGCCCGACATAGGGCTTGAACCCACAAACTGTGGGATCATGACTGAGCCACCCAGGCTCCCTTAACGATTTTATTTTCAAGTAATCTCCACACCCAATGTGGGACTCAAACTCACAGCCCTGAGATCAAGAGTTGCATGCTCTATCCACTGAGCCAGCCAGGTACCCCAAGGAAAGTGTTTCGAATCACACACCTTGTAAAGAATTTGTTTGTATTCAGGATACGTAAAGAACACTCACAACTCCAGAACAAAGAGAAACAGCTCAACTTAAAGCTGAGTGAGACTTGAATAGATATTTTCCTAAAGAAGATACACAAATGGCTAATAAGCACGCGGAAAGATTCTCAATGTCCTCAACGTCATTAGGAAAACACAAAGCACGACCGCATTGACATACTACTTTAGACCACTAGGATCACTTGAAGACAATGATGACAACACCAAAACAAGGGAAAATAAGAAGTGTTGGTGAGGATGTGGAGAAATCTTCACACATTCCTGCGGGAAGGTAAAATGGTGCAACTTCTGTGGAAAACAGTTTGGCAATTCCTCAATAAGCTGAGCACTGAATTACACATGATACTCCCATCCCATCCCACTAATTTATCCAAAAGAATTGAAACCAGGTGTTCAAATAAAAGCTGACATAAGAACGTTCATCGTAGCACCATTCACAGTAGTCAAAAGGTGGAAATAAACAAGGGTCTGTCACCTGATGAATAGATAAATTAAATAAGATATCTCCATATAACGGAATATTATTTAGCCATAAAAAAGGAATGAAGTAATGACACATGCTACAACATAGACCTTGAAAATTATACTAAGTGAAATAACCCACACACAAGAAGTCACATAATGTATGATTTCATTTATGTAAAATATCAAAAACAGGCAAATTCACGGAAACACAAGGCAGATTAGTGATTATGAGGGGCTAAGTAGAGCAAGGAATGGGGAGTGATTGCTTAATGATAGAGGGTTTCCTTCTGTGGCGATGAAAATACTCCGGAAGTAGAGAGTAGTAATTGTTGCACGGCATTGTGAATGTGTTAAGTGGCACTGAATTGCACACTTATTTTTTTTTTAATTTTTATTTTCGAGAGACAGAGAGACCACACGCAAGGGAGGGGCAGAGAAAGAGGGGGACAGAGGATCTGAAGCAGGTTCTGTGCTGACCACAGAAAGCCTGATGTGGGGCTCAAGCTCACAAACTGCTGCTAGATCATGACCTGAACCAAAGTCAGACGTGTAACTGACTGAGCCACCCAGGGCCCTTGAATGGTACACTTTAAAATGGTTAAGGGGCACCTGGGTGGCTCAGTCGGTTATGTGTCTGACTTCGGCTCGGGTCACGATCTCACGGTTCATGAGTTCAAGCCCCATGTAGGGCTCTGTGCTGACAGTTCAGAGTCTGGAGCCTGCTTCAGATTCTGTGTCTCCCTCTCTCTCTGCCCCTCCCCTGCTCACACTGTCTCTCTCTCAAAAATAAAGAAACATTAAAAAAAAGGTTAAATATGTAAATAAATAAAATGGTTAAGGGGTGCCTGGGTGGATCAGTCAATTAAGCATCCAACTCTTGATTTTGGCTTAGGTCATGATCTTACAGTTCATGGGTTTGAGCATTGGGCTCAGTGCTGACATCGCGGAATCTGCTTGGGAGTCTCGCCTCATCCCCTGCTCGCGTTCTTGCCCGTGCATGCTCTCTCTTTCTCTCAAAATAAATAAACATTAAAAAAAATAAAATGGTCAAAATTTCATGCTACGTATATTTACCACAATTAAAAAAAAAGAGTAATCTATCAACCTGTAAATGGTTAAACAAACTGGGACATATTTGCACAAAAAAATACATACTGGGCAATAAAATGGAATGAACTGATGTATGAAACAATATAGGTTAATCTCAAGAGTATTTTATAATGTTAAAAAAAAAAAAAAGCCATGTCATTCATAAGGCATTCTAGAGAAAGGGAAACTATAGATAAAGACATCAGACCAGCAACGGTCAGGGCTTGGGGTAGGAGATTGACTGCAAAAGAGAACAAGGGACCTTTTTGAAGTTGTAGGGCTGTTTTCAATTTTTTTTTTAAGTTTTATTTTATTTTCGAGAGAGAGAGCACGAGCAGGGAAGGGGCTGAAAGAGAGGGAGAGAGAGAGAACCCCAAGTAGACTCTGTGCTGCCAACCCAGAGCCTGATGCAAGGCTCCATCTCACGCACAGTGAGATCATGACCTGAGCTGAAATCAAGAGTCAAACACTTAAGCGACCGAGCCACCCAGGTGCCCCTGTTGAACTCTTTTGTATTTCTATTGTCGTGGTGATTATCCTTTGTATTTATTGTGGCTCATCAAGCTGTATACCCCAAAAGGGTCAGTTTTGCTGTATATAAATTAAATTTCAATAAAATTGACTTAAAATTTCAATATAGAGAAATGATACCCAAACTTTCGCAGAGATTCGGAAAGTTACAAAATATGTTTTCTTGAGCTAGGAAGAGAAAAAGCAAGCTTAAAAAAAAAAAAAAAAAAACCAACAAGAACATTACTCTGGGTTTACCGAATGCCCTTCCTCTGAAAAAATGAATGTACCTAGGGCACCTGCGTGGCTCAGTTGGTTGAGTGAGCGACTTCGGCTCAGGTCATGATCTCACAGTTTGTGAGTTCGAGCCCCGCGTCAGGCTCCATGCTGACAGCTTGGAGCCTGGACCCTGCTTCAAATTCTGTGTCTCCCCCTCTCTCTGCCCCTTCCCTGCTCATGCTCTGTGTGTCTCTCTCTCAATAATAAGTAAACGTTAAAAAATTTTTTACAAAAATGAATTACGTATTTCTGTTATTCCAACAGAATAGCCTGTAAGGTAATCTATCTAAAAATATGCAGTTCAAACATAAATCCTAAAGGCATTATAAATTACCATCCAGAAGTATTCCAAATAAAATTCCATTGAATAAGGTACTGAAAAGAAAGTCCTGTTGGTATAGCATAAACCTCACTATTATATTTGAGTAACTCCTGTAAAAAGATACATTGTCTTCAGAAAAGAACACCTAATATTTCACGTTCACCTTATAGGTGAACTGTAGTGAACTCTGTGCTTGATTACCCAAGAACTAACCTTCGGGTACAGGTACTTGGTTTATATCCAAACCTTGCGAGAAATAGGTACATGAGAATGTCACCAACATCAAGTAGCTGTATTCTTTAATTTTTACTTTGGCATGGCTTTATCCATATGATCTGATTTTCCAATATTTTATTCTCATAAACATTGATATCACAAACAAAATAGTTAAATATATCCAGAAAACAAGTACCATAACTTAAGAAAGACTGATTTTCTCTTTTCTGTTTACTGGGACTCTTCAGTTTAGATGTTATTTAGAAACTAGCTTCTTACATCACTTACATGCACAATCATAACCCCTGCTCTCGAACTGGCTTTTCTGGTCTCTTTTTGGAGTTGTCAAAAGTCAGTAGTTCTTGAATGCCTGGCTATACCATATCTGTATTAAATTAACCAGTTTTTTTTAATGTTTATTTATTTTTGAGAGAGAGAGAGACAGAGAGGCAGAGTGCAAGTGGGGGGAGGGGCAGAGAGAGAGGGAGACACAGAATCCCAAGCAGGCTCCAGACTCTGAGCTGTCAGCACAGAGCCCAATGCAGGACTCGAACCCATGAACCACAAGATCATAACCGGAACCAAAGTTGGATACCTAACCGACTGAGCCACCTAGGCGCCCCTAAATTAACCAGTTTTAAGTGATGGTGTTACAATATTGACTTTTACTCTCTGGTCATTTTACAGTAAAACTTCCGGGCTTATTAACATACTATGGATATTCTCTAGAAGAGAGTGGGAAAAAAATCTATTCTCTATTTACATATGTATTCTACAATATATTTGTTTCACATTTAGCAAGAAATGTAACATAAAGATCATGCATGATCATGGCTCATTATAGGATTTGTTCCTTGACCTTGAGGGGGTAGCAGGAAGGCTGGAACATTTCTCTTCCAGTCGTTTCTCATTATTCAGTAGCCAGCTTAAGCTTCTTTCCATGGCAGCCTTGATCCAGAAGAATGAAGGCAGAAGCAGCAAGCATCTAAAGGCAGAGGCTTCAGAATGCACAAGTCACTTCCAGCATGTTCTGTTGGTCAGAGCAAGTCACAAGACCTATTCCAATTCTAGAGAGTAGAATGATGGACTCTGTGTTTTGATGGAAGGAGAGGTAACAATGCATTGCCAAAGACTGTGAAAACAGGGGCTCGTGACACTCTTGGTTGTCATTATTATAATGTTCTACACGGTTGGGAGCACAAATTATTTTGCTACATAGAGATTTGATTAAATAAAGAGAAAATAATCTTTAGAAATTAGCAACTCTTTTTTTTTTTCCTTTTCAACCATTCAGGAAAATTTTATAATAAATCCCTTTTCTTCAGTCTGCACAAAATATATTCCTGAGCCAACCTGAACTGTTTTCCAATGTACCTGGAAAGCAAAACTGGAAGTGCATCCAGAAATTGCCAAAAACCCTGCATTTTTCTTTTCCATCTGAACTCTGTCTGAAGTATAGGATTCCTGGGGATTTAACTCTCTGAACTATAAACACTGTTTAAACACTAATTAAGGGGCGCCTGGGTGGCTCAGTTGGTTGAGTGTCCAACTTCGGCTCCGGTCATGATCTCACGGTCCGTGAGTTCGAGCCCCGCGTCGGGCTCTGTGCTGACAGCTCGGAGCCTGGAACCTGTTTCAGATTCTGTGTCTCCCTCTCTCTCTGCCCCTCCCCTGCTCATGCTCTGTCTCTCTCTGTCTCAAAAATAAATAAAACACTAAAAAAATGTTTTTAACACTAATTACAGGGAGCCCTAATCAACGAGAGAAAAGTGATTTTTATCCTTTATGAGGCAAAAAGAGCGTGGATTTTTTTTTTTTAATATATGAAATTTATTGTCAGATTGGTTTCTATACAACACCCAGGGCTCATCCCAAAAGATGCCCCCCTCAATACCCACCACCCACCCTCTCCTCCCTCCCACCCCCCCTCAGCCCTCAGTTCTCATTTTTTAAGAGTCTCTTATGCTTTGGGAAAAAGTGTGGATTTTTAAACATAATGGATTTTCCTCAGATCTATTCTTTTTCACTTTTTATTGAACACTTTGGCTCATCCTATGCTTTGCGATTTCTTAGGGAATACATGTGATTGTATTGAGATGCTGATGAATTTCAATGTAAATAATATTTATAGCTTCTCTTCTTACTCGTTCCAGCATCGGCAGGTACATATGATCATTTTATTTTTATTTTTTTAACATTTATTCATTTTTGAGAGACAGAGAGCGAGTGGGGGAGGGACAGAGAGAGAAGGAGGCACAGAATCCCAAGCAGACTCCAGGCTCTGAGCTGTCAGCACAGAGCCCGACACAGGGCTCGAACCCATGAAGTGCGAGACCGTGACCTGAGGTGAAGTCGGAACCTCAACCGACTGAGCCACCCAGGCGCCCCTATTATTTTCTTTATTTATATTCCCCTTAAGCTACGGTAAGGCACTATTGAGTCCTGTGTAGCAAATTTGGTTTTAAGGTGTATTAACTCAGCTGAAGCTGAATTCCAAAAAAGACTGAAAATGGTCTTTGCAATTAAATGGTTATAAAATTACCTGGAAATTTATAGGGTGAAAAGCATTACAGAGATGTAATAAACGTGGACTATAACAACGTTCTGGGTTCTGACTTCTCTGGGTTCTGACTTCTTTTTCTCTGTTATGGTTTGTGTAGATTTAATTTTCCCCTCTTTATTTCATTAATGGTAGGACATTAAGTACACAAGAACATAAGGGTTAACTTTATCATCTATAAAAAAGTTTACACTAGGTAATCTCTATGATTCTATGATTTTATTTGCCATCATGGAAACATTTCTGACTCATTTAGGCTGGCTTTGATTCTAATATTGACACCAAAGGATGTTTTGTGAGCAGATTTCTTTCCTAACTTCAACTACAAGAAGGTAATGAGATTCTAATTGTGAGATTCTAATTATCTTGACAAGTCTTTAAAGTATCACGAAGTAAATTTTCTTTTAAGTTAGTCAAGAAAATTCTTTATAATAAATCCAATTTCTTTAATCAACATAAAATAGCTCCCTGAGCCAACTTGAACCGTTTTCATCATACCTAGAAAGCAAAACTGAAAGTTTACCTGGAAATTGGCAAGAATTCTGCATTTTTCTTTTCCATTTGAACCCTGTGTCTGAAGTAGAGGATTCCTGGGGGTTGGACTCTCTGAACTATAAGCACTATTTGAAAGCTAATTAAAGGGAGAAAGCTAATCAAAGAGAGAAAAGAAGTGACAGATTTTCCTAAGGACACGAAGTGACAAATCTGTGAAATGATAAATCTTCCTAAGATTTCTACGAACTATAACTGTAATGCCAGCGTAGTCTGTCTCCACCCACTGTGATTTCAGGGGTTCCGGAAAGCTTTTCTGTTAAAACAATGCTTTCTTGCCCTAAACCAACGGCAGCAACGGGTAAGACTGGAGACCTCACCTTTTGCTCACTCTTACTCAGAGCAGCACCGAGGTGTAAGATCCCAATTGTTTTAGAAAATGCAGTAAGTTGGGGTAAACTTCATGTGGGAGTGTAAGAGTCTGATTATCGTAATGTCTTTTTGATAAGAGGGAATATGGAAGGTAACATATTAGTTTGTGTCCTTTCTGGGAGTAAATTTCACTGTTTGACAACCTTCGTGGTGAAGTGGTATTACCTTTCATTTGTTTAGCGTTTACCTTCCAAATGTTTCCAGGTGTGAACATTTCTGGTCAAGTAGGCCAAACGGGTAGGCGGAGTGATGTCAGAGGTCAGGACTCGCAAGTTATCTCGTTTGGCTCTACTGTTTCACGTCTACCTTTGGCTGTTCAAATCCAGATATGGAGTATGTATACAGCAGGTGGGGAAACTTCAGCAGAAAACCGGGCTTATTTTCAGGACAGGAAAGTAGGTTTTATTGTTTTATCAAAAGGAGGGCTCTTGGCACCATGGAATATGTTCAGAAAATAAACAGATTTATCTCAGTTGGGATAAATTGAATAAATAGAATAAATAGAAATTGAGAATTGATCAATTGAATAAATAGAAATTGAAAAATAGAATGAATTGTATGGGTTTCCTAGAAATGAAAACAGACCCCATTTTTAAAAAATGGAGCCAAGGTTTCTTGATTCTTTATTGATTTGTGTCAAGAAACAAGCAAGAAGGAAAGGAAGGGAAAAAATGAAAGACAAATGAAAAAGTAAAGAAAGAAGGAAGTTAGTCAGAATTAATTGAAGTGTTAAATACAAGATCATTAAACACAAAAATGCATCTTGACATTAAAAAACAGAACTTAACTGAAATTAAAATGTGAAGCTGTTAGGGTCACCTGGGTGGCTCAGGTCATGATCTCGTGGTTTGTGAGTTTGAGCCCCGTGTCGTGCTCTGTGCTGACAGCTAAGAGCCTGGAGCCTGCTTCTGATTCTGTGTGTGTCTCTCTCTCTGCCCCTCCCCTGCTTGTGCTCTGTCTTTCTCTCTCAAAAATAAATAACCATTAAAAAATTTTTTTTCTTTTTTAATGTGAAGCCATTAGGGAAATGTTCGCCTGAGTTTTCAACTCTTACATAGTATTATAGAAAGCGCTTGATTGAGAAACAAAAATCCTGGTATTCAAAACCAGGCTCTTTCATTAGCAACCTGAATGAAATTGAGCAATCTAATTAAACCTGCTAGTTTTCAGTTTCCTCCTAGAATAAAAGGTCTGAGTGATCTCTGACTCATTTAAGCACTATTATCCTGGGTTGTCAGTCACACGTCATACCTTTTGCTCTAAATTCTACTCCAGAATCTTTGATATTGATTAAAGACCTTTCCGACAGTCTCAGCCGGCGTGGGCATTTACCGAAACGACTCCTTGCATGTCACCGCATTCACAAATTAAGAAGTGACCATGAATCGTACTGACCTATACACGTTATCTTTCTATGAAGAGTAAGGATTAGATTTATGGACTGTATTAGGATCAAGTTTCCTCAGACTGGCCTGAGGCGGGTGGGGCTTTTAAAACCATGAGGTGTGTTCAGGGTAGCCTCTCGCCTCTTTCTTCACCTCCTCCTCCTAATGTTGCCTTTGGTCTGATCCCAGCTGACCCTGCTTTCTCAATACCCCGCAGCTGCCCAACGCCTACCTCACCTCCTTTTCCTAACTTTCTCATGCCCCAGGCTTTGTGTTCATCCTTTGATAGGGTCCCTCATTGTAAAACTTCTGTCATGCTTACAAAAACCGATGTCTCTTCTTAAAGTTCCCAATTCAGCAGATACATTGAGGAAAACTGTAGGATTGAAAGAGTCAATATTAAGTTATAAACAAATCTGCAGCTCGTTTCAGAAAAGGATAGTTGGTGACATTTCAGATTCAGCGGCAAAGTAAAAGAGTTTTAGGGAATGGAGGGAAATTTCAGAAAGTACAAGCAGCAGCAGGGACCTTCTTACTCGAAGTATGATCCCAGGACTAGCAGCAACAGAATCCACCGGGAGTTTGTTGGAAACGTAGAATCTCAGGCCCTCTCAGCCCTACTAGTCAGAACCTGCATTTTTAACAAGAGAAGGGGACTTGTTCAGATGCGTAGCGCAGTTTGAGAAACACCGGTTTACAGGATTCCACATAGGTGAATACCTTCTCCACTCTGTAGTTTAAAGCCGGCCACCTGTTGCTTATGAGAATCGGTGTTCCAAAGGAGATCCATTTTATGCTTCTAAGCAGCCTTCCTTCAGATTGTTGACCCAAGGACATTGCCGCCACAAATAATTTTCCACCGCGACTGACTACATTTGGAGAGGAGTAGGCATTACAAAATCTCTCATTTCATACAGCTTCGGAGGGAGGTATAGCAACCAGAAATCAGGAAACCATGTAGGATACTCAAGTTGGAGTAGCAAAAGTGGAAGCCAATGGTTGACTGAAAGGTTTTGATCCCTGTGACAATCAAAACAAAGTATTCACAAGAAAACAGTCACTACACGATTGCTGGAACTCCTATTGTCTAGAGTGGAGAAGAGGGTTAGCTCTATTTGTGCTACAGGTGTTACTTTATGAGGGTAGCCAATCCAACCCAACTAACTTTACAGGGTCCTTTTCCACTTTTGTCTCTCGTTCTCTACGAGGCCTTCTCTGACTCGTCCTACGACATTGCCTTTGTTAAGGTGACCAACTGTCCTGTTCGCCCAGCACTATCCTGTTTTCTCTCTGAGGGTTCGGCATCCCAGAAAGCCCCCCCAGCTTCCAGCAAAGCAGGACCGTTGGTCACCCTGCCCCCACTCCACGCTAGCCGTTCGGTTCCCTGCTTTGAACTTCTTTAGCTTGCTCAACTCTCACCATTTATTCGGCACCTGCCATGTTTTGCTTTTCACAGTTAATTTTTTGTGTACAAGAAATGTTTCCCAGAGCTCCTTATGAATTACCTAAGGGCAAAACTTGTCTTTTATAATTTCTTTCACTCTACTCACAGCATGAAGCTAGTGTCAGATGCACAGGAACCACTTAACATTTTGAGTGAAAGAAACTATTTGAAACAACAACAACAACAACAACAATGTCAACAACTATTGCCACTTCGAAGCACAGCTGGCAGTGAATTTCAATCTATGGAATCACAAAAGTGACAATTTAGAAGGGCAAATATTCTCACGTCTGCATTTAAGACTGCTTTGAATGTGACTGCAGCTTAACTTTTATCTTTCACTCCTCTGTGTTCTTTCATCCATGATTGATGCAAGAATGTCCAGGGGTAAATGAAATCACAGAATGAATATGGTACATTTTCCCAGAGACTAGTGTTTATTTAAAGTGTTTTTCTTCTTGGGGCGCCTGGGTGGCTCAGTTGGTTAAGCAGCCAACTTCGGCTCAGGTCATGATCTCGCGGTCCGTGAGTTCAAGCCCCGCGTCGGGCTCTGTGCTGACGGCTCAGAGCCTGGAGCCTGTTTCAGATTCTGTATCTCCCTCTCTCTGACCCTCCCCTGTTCATGCTGTGTCTCTCTCGGTCTCAAAAATAAATAAATGTTAAAAAAATTTTTTTTAAAAAGTGTTTTTCTTCTCTTTTCTTTTCTTTCTTTCTTTCTTTCTTTCTTTTTTTTAGAATGGGGGTGGAATGGGGAGTTTGAACTTGTGGACAAATAGGTTTTGTCAGATTTTTCATATTGGGTGTTATGGCGGATTAAGCGTCTAGACAAATCCTCTAGGTATAGAATATCTAAAAATGCTAAAACACACACACACGCATACACACATAGAGACATATGTGCATAAATGCATGGATGTGTGTGTGTGTGTGTGTGTGTGTGTGTCTGTGTACGTATAGCTTTCAAATGTATGGCTGGGCCGCCTGGGTGGCTCGGTCAGTTGAGCATCCAACCCTTGATTTTGGCTCAGGTCATGATCCCAGGGTAGTGGGATCAAGTCTGTGTTGGGCCCTGTACCGAGTGTGGAGTCTGCTTAAGATTCTCGGACTCTCAGAGGGGAGGAATTAAGATGGCAGAGATGTAGGGGGACCCTGGGATTTCCTTGTCCCCTGCACAGCTGTATTGAGGTCAGGTCACTTGGAACACCCAAAAGTCAATCTGCAATATGATAGAAGGATCTCCACAGTTTGAGGGAGACTGCATGGCAGCTAGGAGGCTAACTTCAACCACAAATCAAAGCATGCCTAGTTAATGGTCCAAACACTCCCTCACTGCAGGCAAGGAGGAGCTCTGCAGAGGCCTGACCAGTGGGAAAGAGTAGCTAAAAGGCAACAGCAGAGTGCACACAGCATGCACCAGAAACACTTCCTCGAGTGCCAGGCCCTGGACAGTGTACGACCTCTTTTTAACATAGCATTACTCTCAGGTACAAGAAACATAACAAGCTTTTAAAACACGCAAAAGATAGAAATTGAACCAAAATGACAAGACAGAGGAATTTTCCCCAAAGGCAAAGTCAAGAAGAAATCACAACCAGGGACTTGCTCAAAACAGATGTAAGCAGGGGCGCCTGGGTGGCTCAGTCGGTTAAGCGTCCGACTTCAGCTCAGGTCACGATCTCGTGGTCCGTGAGTTCGAGCCCCGTGTCGGGCTCTGGGCTGACGGCTCAGAGCCTGGAGCCTGCTTCTGATTCTGTGTCTCCCTCTCTCTCTGCCCCTCCCCCATTCATGCTCTGTCTCTCTCTGTCTCAAAAATAAATAAACGTTAAAAAAAATTGTAAAAAAAAAAACAGATGTAAGCACTGTATCTGAATAGGAATTTAAAACAACAGTCATAAGGCTGCTAGCCGGGCTTGAAAAAAAGCCTAGAAGAAACGCTTGTTGTAGAGATCAAAGACCTAAAACTTAATCAGGCTGAAATAAAAAATGCTACAACTGAAATGCAAAACTGACTGGATACAGTCACAATGAGGATTGGAGAAGGATAAGAGATAATAAGGGATATGGAAGATAAAACTATGGAAAATAATGAAGGTGAAAAGAAGAAGGAGAGGAAAATATTAGATCATGAGGGGAGACTTAGAGAGCTTAGTAATTCCATAAAACGAAATAATATCCATATCATAGAAGTCCAAGAAGGAGAAGAGCAGAAAAAAAGGGCAGAAGGTTTATTTGAACAAATTATAGTGGAGAACTTCCCTAATATGGGGAAGGAAACAGGCATCCAAGTCCAAGAGGCACAGAGAACTCCCATCAAAATCATCAAAAACAGGTCAATACCATGACATATAGTGAAACTGGCAAAATGCAAAGATAAAGAGAATTCTGAAAGCAGCTAGGGACAAAAGGTCATTAACCTACAAGGCTAGGCACGTAAGGTTAGTAGCAGACCTAGCCACTGAAACTTGGCAGGTCAGAAGAGAGTGGCAGGAAGTATTCAATGTGCTGAATGGGAAAAATCTGCAGCCAAGAATCCTTTATCCAGCAAGACTGTCATTCAGAATAGAAGGAGAGATAAAGCATTACCTGGACAAACAAAAACTGAAGGAGTTCATGACCTCTAAACCAGCCCAGCAAGAAATTTTAAGGAGGACTCTCTGAGTAGAGGAAATTAACAAACAAGACCAAAGCAACTAAGACTACAAAGGACCAAAGAACACCACCAGAAACACCAAGTCTACACACAATGGCATTAAATTCATATTTTTCAATAACCACTCTGAATGTAAATGGACTAAATGCTCCAATCAAGAGACATAGGGTATCTGGATGCATAAAAAGACCAAGATCCATCTATATGCTACCTACGAAAGACTCATTTTAGACCTAAAGACACCTGCAGATTGAAAGTGAAGGGGTGGGAATTATCTATCATGCTAATGGAGGTCAAAAGAAAGCTAGAATATCTGTACTTATATCCAACAAACTAGATTTTATTTTTTTTAGATATTTATGTTTTAAAGTTTATTTTTGAGAGAGAAAGAGGGACAACATGAGTTAGCAGGGGTAGAGACAGAGAACGAGAAAGAGAGAGGATCCCAGGCAGGCTCTTCACCATCAGCGAGAGCCCGATGCAGGGCTCAAACCCACTAACAACAGCAAGATCATGATCTGAACCGAAATCAAGAGCCGGATGTTTGACTGACTGAGCCACCCAGGCACCCCAGACGAATTAGATTTTAAAACACAGACCGTAACAAAAGATGAAGAAGAGCATTATATCATAATTAAGGGGTGTACCCATCAAGAATGTCTAACAATTATAAATATTTATGTCCCCAATGTGGAAACACCCAAATATATAAATCAATTAAAAACAAACATAAAGAAACTCATTGGCAATAATATCATAATAGTAGGGGACTTTAATACTCCACTTATAGCAATGACCAATCATGTAAGCAGAATATCAACAAGGAAACAATAGCTCTGCATGACCCACTGGACCAGTTGGACTTAACAGATATATTCAGAACATTTCATCCTAAAGCAGCAGAATACACATTCTTCTCAAGTGCACATGGAACATTCTCCAGAATAGATCACATACTGGGTCACAAATCAGACTTCAATAGGTACAAAAAGATTGAGATCATGCCATGCATATTTTCAGGCCACAGTGCAATGGTCACAAGAAAAATTTTGGAAAGCCCTCAAATACCTGGAGGTGAAAGAACATCCTACTTAAGATTGAATGGGTTAACCAGAAAATTACAGAAGAAATAAAAAAAAAAATACATGGAAGCAAATGAAAGTGAAAACACAACAGTCCAAACCCTTTCAGATGCAGCAAAGGCAGTCCTAAGAGGAAAATGGCAATTCAGGCCTTTCTCAAGAGGTAAGAAAGGTCACAAATACACAATCTATTCTTACACCGAAAGGAGCTGGAAAAGCAGGCAGCAAATAAAGACTAAAGCCAGCAGAAGAAGGGACACAATAAAGATTAGAGCAGAAATAAATTCTATAGAAACAAACAAAAAGAACAGATCAATGAAACTAAATGCTGGTTCTTTGAAAGAATTAACAAAATTGATAAACCCCGAGCCAGACTTATCAAAAAGAAAAGGCAAAGGACCCAAATAGATAAAATCACGAATGAAAGAGGAAAACTCACAACCAACAACACAGAAGTACAAGCAATTATAAGAGAATACTATGAAAAATTATATGCCAACACACCGGGCAATCTGGAGGAAATGGATAAATTCCTAGAAACTCACACACTACCAAAACTGAAACAGGAAGAAATAGAAAATTTGAGCAGGCCCATAACCAGCAAAGAAATTGAATTACTTATCAAAAATCTCCCAACGAACAAGAGTCCTTGGCCAGATGGCTTCCCAGGGGAATTCTACCAGACATTTAAAGAAGAGTTAATACCTATTGTTCTCAAGCTGTCCCAAAATATAGAAATGAAAGCCAGTATTATGAAGCCAGTATTACCGTGATTTCATTCTATGAAGCCAGACTCATTCTCTGAAGCCAATATTACCAGGATTTCAAAACCAGACAGAGACTCCAGTAAAAAGAAGAATTACAGGCCAATGTTCCTGATGAAATTGGATGCAAAAATTCTCAACAAGATACTAGCAAATTGAATTCAACAGTATATTAAAAGAATTCTTCACAGGTCGCCTAGGTGGCTCAGTTGGTTAAGCGTCCGACTCTTGCTTTCAGTTCAGATAATGATCTCACAGTTCGTGAGTTCTCTCTCTCTCCCTCTCTTTCTTCCCCTCCCTCCTCATGCTCTCTCTCTCTCGAAATAAATAAATAACCTTAAAAAAAAGAATTATTCACCATGATCAAGTGTGATTTATTCCTGGGCTGCAGCGCTGGTTCAATATTTGCAAATCAATCAATGTGATACACCACATTGAAAGAAGAGAGGATAAGAACCATATGATCCTCTACATAGATGAAGAAAAAGCATTTGACAAAATACAGCATCCTTTCTTGATAAAAATCCTCATGAAAGTGGGGATAGAAGGAACCTACCTCAACATCACAAAGGCCATATACAAAAGACCCATAGCTAATATCATCCTCAGTAAGGAAAAACTGAGAGCTTTCCCCCTAAGGTCAGGAAATGACAGAGATGTCCACTCTCACCGCTGTTGTTCAATAGAGTACTGGAAGTCCTAGCCTAAGCAACCAGACAACAAAAAGAGATAAAAGGCGCGAGAGAGAGAGAGAGAGAGAGAGAGAGAGAGATAAAAGGCATACAAATTGGCATGGAAGAAGTAAAACTTTCACTCTTCACAGACAACATGACACTCTATGTGGGAAACCTGAAAGACTCCACCAAAAAAGTTCTAGAACTGATACATGAATTCAGCAAAGTCACAGAATATAAAATCAATGTATGGAAATCTATGGCATTTCTATACACCAATAATGAAGCAGCAGAAAGAGAAATCAAGGAATTGATTCCATTTATAATTGTACCAAAACCCATAAGATATCTAGGAATAAACCTAACCAAAGAGGTAAAAGATCTGTACACTTAAAAATATAGAAAGCTTATGCAAGCAATTGAAGAAGACACAAAGAAAGAGAAAAACATTCCATTCTCATGGATTAGAAGAACAAATATTGTTAAAATGTGTATACTACTAAAGTAATCTACACATTCAATGCAATGCCTAACAAAATAACACCAGCATTCTTCACAGAGCTGGAACAAAGAATTCTAAAATTTGTATGGAACCAGAAAAGACTCCGAATAGCCAACGTAATGTTCAACAAGAAAATCAAAGCCGGAGGCATCATAATCCCAGACTTTAACCTGCATTACAAAGCTGTAATCATCAAGACAGTATGGTATTGGCACAAAAACAGACACATAGATCAATGGAACAGAATAGAGAACCCAGAAATGGACCCACAGATGTATGACCAACTAATCTTCGACAAAGGAGGAAAGAATATCCGATGGAAAAAAGACAGTCCCTTTTAGCAAATGGTGTTGCTAAAACTGGATAGCAACATGCACAAGAATGAACCTGGACCACTTTCTTACACCATACATAATCATAAATTCAAAATGGATGAAAGACCTAAATGGGAGACAGGAAACCATCAAAATCCTACAGGAAAAAACAGGCAGCATTGACCTTGGCTGCAGCAACTTCTTACCAAGCATGTCTCTGGAGGCAAGGGAAACAGAAGCAAAAATGAACTATTGGGACCTCATCAAGATAAAAAGCTTTTGCACAAGAAAGGAAACATCAACAAAAGTAAAAAGCAACTGATGGAATGGGAGAAGATATTTGCAAGTGATATATGGGATAAAGGGTTAATATCCTAAATCTATCGAGAATGTGTCATACCTAGAGAACGAATAACCCAGTGAAGAATTGGCCAAACGATATGAACAGACACTTTTCGAAAGAAGGTATCTAGATGGCCAACAGACACATTAAAAGATGCTCAACATCCCTCATCATCAGAGAAATACAAATCAAAACTACAATGAGATACTACCTCACACCTGTCAGAATGGCTAAAATTAATACCTCAGGAAACAACAGATATTGGTGAGGATGCATGCAGATCTTGGCAAGGAACACATTTGCACTGTTGGCGGGAATGCAAACTGGTGCCGCCACTCTGGAAAACAGTATGGAAGTTCCTCAAAAAATTAAAAATAGAACTACCCTACAACTCAGCAATTGTATTATTAGGTATTTAACCAAAGGATACAAAAATGCTTCTTCTAAGGGACACATGCACCACAAAGCTTATAGCAGTGCTATCAATAATAGCCAAAGTATGGAAAGAACCCAAATGTCCATTGACTGGTGAATGGATAAAGAAGATGTGGTGTATATACACAATGGAATATTACTCAGCAATCAAAAAGAATGAAATGTTGCCATTTGCAGCAACATGGATAGAACTAGAATATATTATGCTAAGCGAAATAAGTCCGTCGGAGAAAGACAAATATATGATTTCACTCATATGTGAAATTTGAGAAACACAACAGATGAACATAGGGGAAGGGAAGGGAGAACACAATAAAAAAAAAACAGAGAGGGAGGCAAACCACAAGAGTCTCTTAAATACAGACAGCAGCTGGAGGCATCTGTCTACATGGGTGGCCTAGTGCTTGAGTTCTAAAAGGTGTAGTGAGCAGGGGAGAAAATGAAGACTTGCCCTGTTATAGTGGAACACTGGACAGAAACTCCTACGTGACTCTGGAAATCCCCCAAAAGGTACTTTTCTTCAGCATATACACTAGGAAAAGAAATACTTACTCCACAGGATTTGCCAGTGACTTTTGTCTGACTCAACCCGAGCTTTGTCGGAGGAAAATGACTCTTGTGAATTTCCCGACGATTCAAAAAACAAAATAAACAAAAGGCTCTAGCTAATCGTGGAGTTTAAGGTGGTCTTGAAAAAAAAGGAAAGAAAATAAAGTGGCCTTGAACTCTTCCGGCTCCACCTGGGAGCAACCCTGGGCAGAACAAATTGAAATACGCTCAGGAAGGATGCACTTTAAACCTCGGTCTGGGAGACTTCCCAAAGAATATGAGCGTACGTATGGTAACTTTAAGTTTTTGAGGAATTTCCAAGCTCTTTTCCAAAGGGGCTACTCCATTTTACGTTGCTACCAATAAGGTAGGAGGACGTCAATTTCTCTACATCTTTGCCAATATTTATTATTTGTCTTTTCTATTGTAGACATCCTAGTCAGTGTGAAATAGTATTGCTTGGTGGTTTTGATTTGCATTTCCATAATGACTAATGACGTTGAGCATCTTTTCATGTGTTACCTGCTATTTATTTGGCTTCGGGGAAATGTCTATTCAAATCCCTAGCCCATTTTTATTGGGTTATTTTTCTTTTTATTGTTGCATTGAAGGTTCTTTATATATTCTAAATACTATTACTTTCTGAAAAAGCACAATTTATCTACTTTTTTCTATTGCTGCTTGTGCTTTGGCTCCCTAAGAAACCATTGCTGGATGTAAAGTCACAGAGATTTACTTTTTTAACTTTTGTTTATTTAAGTAATCTCTGCACCCAACATGGGGCTTGAGCTCCCGACTCCAAGATCAAGAGTCACATGCTCTTCTTTAAAAAAAAATTTTTTTAATGTTTATTTATTTTTGAGAGAGAGAGAGACACACACACACACACACACACACACACACACAGATAGACAGAGTGTGAGGTGGGGAGGGACAGAGAGAGAGGGAGACACAGAATCTGAAGCAGGCTGCAGGCTCTGAGCTGCCAGCACAGAGCCTGATACAGAGCTTGAACTCAAGAACTGTGAGATCATGACCTGAGCCAAAGTCGGACGCTTAACCGACTGAGCCACCCAGGTGCCTGGAGTTACATGCTCTTCTAAATGAGCCAGCCAGGAGCCCCGAAGTTCACAGAGATTTAGGCCTGTGTTTATTTCTAAGAGTTTTATAGTTTCAGCTCTTATGTTTAGGTTTTGGTCTATACTGAGTTAATCTATATTGAGTTTTTGTATGTGATGTGAGGTAGATGTTCAAGTTCATTCTTCTGCATGTGGATGTCCAGTTGTCTCAGCATCATTTGTTGAAAAACATCATTCCTTTGGGTGCCTGTCTGGCTCAGTTGATAGAGCATCCAGCTCGTGATCTCAGAGTCATGAGTTTGAGCCCTGTGTGGGGTGTAGAGATTGCTTAATAAAAAAACAATAATATGGGAAGGTAAGCTGGTACAGCCACTCTGGAAAACAGTATGGAGGCTCTTCAAAAAACTAAAAATAGAACTACCCTACAACTCAGCAATTGCACTACTAGGCATTTATTCAAGGGATACAGGTGTGCTGTTCTGAAGGGACACATGCACCCCAATGTTTATAGCAGCACTATCGACAATAGCCAAAGTATGGAAAGAGCCCAAATGTCCATCGATGGATGAATGGATAAAGATGTGGTATGTATATACAATGGAGTATTACTCAGCAATCAAAAAGAATGAAATCTTGCCATTCGCAACTATGTCATTGGAACTGGAGGGTATTATGCTAAGTGAAATTAGTCAGAGAAAGACAAAAATCATATGACTTCACTCATATGATGAGGACTCTAAGAAACAAAACAGACAAACATAAGGGAAGGGAAACAAAAATAATATAAAAACAGGGAGGGGGACAAAACAGAAGAGACTCATAAATATGGAGAACAAGCTGAGGGTTACGGGAGGGGGTGTGGGAGGGGGGATGGGCTAAATGGGTAAGGGGCACTAAGGAATCTACTCCTGAAATCATTGTTGCACTATATGCTAACTAATTTGGATGTAAATTTAAAAAAATAAAAAATAAAACAAGTTAAAAAAATAATAATGAAATAAAATAAATTTAAAAAAGAATGTTTAATGATAAAGTTTTTTAAAAAAGAAAAGAAAGAGAGTATTCCTTTCTCATTTAAATGATTTGGCACCCTTCTCCAAGGGTTTTTTTATGGACTCTCAATTTTATTCCATTGACCTTTATGTCTAAATTTATGTCATAATATTTTTAATAACGTAATCTAGTGGCGTATTATCACTTCTGTCATGTTCTATTGATTACATGGGTCATCCCTGGTGCAATACAGGAAAAACTACCTAAGGGTGTGAAAAGTAGGAGGCAAGAATGATTTGGAGCCAGTTTGGAGGCTAAATACCACATAATAATGATATAATATACATAAAAATATGCTCTTAGTAATTTAATAATACAAAAGGAGTTCAAAATATGATAAAGGTTACTTTCAGAACCCTCAACATCATGTTTAATGGTGAAACATTAAAAGTGTTTCCTTTAATGAAGCCTGAGTGGTTTAGTCAGTTAAACGTCTGACTCTTGATTTTGGCTCAGGTCATGATCTCACAGTTGTGAGATCAAGTCCCTCATAGGGCTCTGCCCTGACAGGGCAGAGCCTGCTTGGAATTCTCCCCCTCTCTTCTGCCCCTCCTTTGCACATGATGCACCCTCTCTCTGTCCTTCAAAGAAGTAAAAGAAATGTCATTATAAAAGTGTTCCCTTTAGGGGAACCTGGGTAGCTCAGGTGGTTAAGCATCTGACTCTTTTTTTTTTTTTTTTTTAACATTTATTTATTTTTGAGACAGAGAGAGACAGAGCATGAACCGGGGAGGGGCAGAGAGAGAGGGAGACACAGAATCGGAAGCAGGCTCCAGGGTCTGAGCCATCAGCCCAGAGCCCGACGCGGGGCTCGAACTCACGGACCGTGAGATCGTGACCTGAGCTGAAGTCGGACGCTCAACCGACTGAGCCACCCAGGCGCCCCAAGCATCTGACTCTTGATTTCAGCTCAAGTCATGATCTCATGGTTTATGGGTTTGAGCCCCCTGTTGGGCTCTGAGTTGACAGTCGGAGCCCGCTTGGGATTCTCTCTGCCTCTCGCCTTCTTGGGCTCTCTCTGTCTCTCAAAATAAATTTAAAAAACTTAAAAAAAAAAAGTGTTCCCTTTAAATCCAGGAACAAGGCAGAAATGCCCACTATGCCCATTCTTCTCCCCAATGTATTATAGGCTCTAGCCAGTGTAGTAAGTTAAGGCAAGAAATAAAAAATAAAATATGTAACAATTTGAAAGGAAGCTATGACTGAAATTCTTTGGAGATAATATGATTTTCTACGTGAAAAACTGGAAAAGAATCCATGGATAACTTAATAAGAGCAATTATTAAGATCTCAGATATAAGATGATACCAGCAACAAATAAGAGCATTTATTTTAAAATGATAGCCTTATTGTAGCAACAAAAAAGTGTAAAACATTCAGGAATAAATATGGCAAAAATGTACAAGATCTTGGTAGAGAAATTTATAGAAGTTTACTGAAAGACATTAAGGAAAACTAAATATATAGGGAGATATAGCCTATCATGAACAAGAAAAATCAGGGGCACCTGGGTGGCTCATTCGGTTAAACGTCTGACTTCAGCTCAGGTCATGATCTCACGGTTGATGGGTTCGAACCCCACATCAGGCTCTGTGCTGATAGCTCAGAGCTTGGAGCCTGCTTTGAATTCTGTGTCTCCCTCTCTCTGCCCCTCCCCTGCTCATGCTCTGTCTGTCTCTCTGAAAATCAGTGGACATAAAACAACAAAAAACAAATAAGAAAAATCAGGCAATAGCGTCATGCCCTACTAGATTAAGAAAAACCTTATTATTCAGTTGTAATAGTTGAAATAGTGTGGTATTGACAAAAGGATTAACAAATAAACTTAATGGAACTGCCAAGAGAGTCCAGAAACAGGGACACCTGGCAGGTTCAGTCGGTGGAGCATGTGAGTCTTCATCTTGGGGTCATGAGTTCCAGCCCCACATTGGGTGTGGAGATTACCTAGAAAAAAAAAAGAGTATATTAAAAAAAAAGAAGTAAGCACAGAAACAGATCATTTTATGGCACCTTGATGTACAACAGGGCTTTTGGTTGAGAAAAGATGCTCAATGGGACTTATTTTTAAAAATTTACCTCATGTTGGGATACCTGGCTGGTTCAGTCAGTAGAGCATGTGACTCTTGATCTTGGGGTTGTGAGTTTGAGCCCCATGGGTGGCACAGAGTTTACTTAAAATAAAAAAATAAAATATATACCTCATATTGAACAAACAAATATAAATTCCGAATGGATGATTTAACACTTAAATGTGAAAAACAAAACTTGTAAAACTCCTAAAATAAATTACAGAAGCTCTCTGTGATGTCATGATGGAAGAATTTAAGACAAAATACTCAAACCATTAAGGAAAATATTTCTTGCTTCTGTTCATCAAAATACACTATAAGAAGAGCACAAAAGGCAAGAAACAACCAGAAGTGATATTTGTAATGTATATAACTGACAAAGTATTAGTAGTCATAATATTTTTTATTAAGTTTTTTATTTTAATTCTAATATAGTTAACATACAGTGTTATATTAGTTTCAGGTATATAATTTAGTGATTCAGCAATTCTATACTTTACTCAGTGAACACCATGATAAGTGTCCTCTTTAATTCCCATCACCTATTTCACCCATCACCCTACCTACTTCCTCTCTGGCAAGCATCAATTTGTTCTCTATAGTTATGAGTCTATTCCTGGGTTTGTCAATCTCTCTCTTTCTCTCTCTTTTTTCCTTTGTTTGAATGTTTTGTTTCTTATATTCCACATATAAGTGAAATCTCTGAGTTATTTCCCTCAGCATTATAGTCTCTAGCTCCATCCGTGTCATTGCAAATGACAAGATTTCACTCCTTTTTCATGGCTGAATAATATTCCAGTGTGTGTGTGTGTGTGTGTGTGTGTGTGTGTGTGTGTGTGTGTATACATATGTATACACACACACACATCTTCTTTTTTTTTTTTTAATGTTTTAATGTTTATTTTTTGAGAGAGAGAGAGACAGAGTGTGAGCAGGGGAGGGGCAGAGAGAGAGAGAGGGAGACACAGAATCCAAAGCAGGCTCCAGGCTCCAAGCTGTCAGCACAGAGCCCGATGCGGGGCTTGAACTCACAAGCTGTGAGATCATGACCTGAGCCGAAGTCAGCCACTTAACTGACTGAGCCACCCAGGCGCCCCACACAACATCTTCTTTATCCTTTCATCAGTTGATGGATACTTGGGCTGCTTCCATATTTGGTTATTGTAAATATTGCTGCAATAAACGTAAGGGTGCATGTATCCCTTTGAATTAGTGTTTTGTATTCGGGGGTAAATACCCAGTAGTGCAATTATTGGATCTTAGGGTAGTTCTATTTCTAGCTTTTTGAGGAATCTTCATACTGTCTTCTATAGAGATTGCACTAATTTGCATTACCACCAACAGTGCACAAGGGTTCCTTTTTCTCCACATCCTCATCAACATTTGTTGTTGCTTGTATTTTTGATCTGGGTCATTCTGACAGGTTTGAGGTGATACCTCATTGTGGTTTCGATTTGCATTTCCCTGATGATGAGTGATGTTGAGCATCTTTTCATGTGCCTGTTGGCCATCTACATATCTTCTTTGGAGAGATGTCTGTTCATGTCTTCTGCCCATTTTAATTAGATTACTTATTTTTTGGGTGTTGAGTTGTAGAAATTCTTTGTATATTTTGGATACTAATCTTTTATTGGATATGTAATTTGCAAATATCTACTATTCAGTAGATTGCCTTAGTCTTGTTGTTTCTAGTACTCATAATATTTTTAACTCTTACAAAGAAAATCTAACAGAAATATAAGCAAAAGCCTTGATATTATGATAGAAAAAACACAGATGGCCACTAAGTATATGAAAACGCTCAAATTCACTAGTAATCAGAGAAATTTAAACTAAACCCTAATCATATTTCATATCACATGTATCAGACATGCAAAAACTAAAGGGTAGTGAAGACACAGAACAGGTGCTCTCATTAACTACTAGCGTAAATTTGTACAACCACTTTGGAAGATAATTTGTTGTTTTTCTGGTATTCTGTTGCTGCATAGGAACCACCCCAAAGTTAGGGACTGACAATAACATTCCAAAGGTTCTATGGGTCAGCAAATTGGAAGTCTTGGCTGGACAGCTCTGGAATCATTCTTTTAGTTACAGTGGGACATCTGGGGGGTGGGGCCCCTGGGAGCTGGCTAGGATCTCTCTTCATGGTGTCACAGGGCCCCTCCTTGTGATCTCTACTCCTGGGTAGCTAGGTTGAGCTCAGAGCATAGTGGCCTCTGGCCTCAGGGTGGCTACAGTGCTTGTAAAGAAGCTACATTCAAGGTGCCTGGGCGGCTTAGTTAAGCGTCCGACTCTTGACTCTCAATTTTGGTTCAGGTCATTATCTCACGATTTCTTGCGTTTAAGCCCCACATCGGGCTCTGTGCTGACAGTGAGGAGCCTGCTTGGAATTCTGTCTCTCTCCGTCTCTTTCTGCCCCTCTCCCGCTCCCTGTCTCTGTCTCTCTCAAAATAAACAAACAAACAAAAAAAGAATTTAGCTTCTTTATTATTTTTTAAAATTTATTTATTTGGACAGAGAGGGGCAGAGAGAGAGGGAGAGACAGAATCCTAAACAGGCTATGCATTGTCACGGAGAGCCTGATGCAGGGCTTTAACCCGCCAAATGTGAGATCATGACCTGAGCTGAAACCAATAGTTGGAAGCTTAACTGACTGAGCCACCTAGGCACCCCAAGAAGCTAAAGTCTTTTAAGAGCAAGTATCTGAGTTAACAATATAGAAGATGCGTGGCCTTTTATGAACTAGACTTGTTACTTCTGCCATATTCTATTGGTTGAAACAGCTAAAAAGCTTACCCACTATCACAGGAAGGGAACATGGGCTCCACTTCTTAATGGGAAGTGTGTCAAGGTCACATTATAAAAAAAGCATGGAAGATTTAAAAAAAAAATTTATTTTATTAAAATTTTTAAAAATTTAATGTTTATTTGTTTTTGGGAGAGACAGATGAAGTGAGAGCGGGACAGGGGCAGAGAGAGAGGGAGACACGGACTCCGAAGCAGGCCCCAAGCTCTGAGCTGTCAGCACAGAGCCTGATGTGGGGTTCGAACCATGAACCATGAGATCATGACCTGAGCTGAAGTCGGACACTTAACCGACTGAGCCACCCAGGTGCCCCTAAAAATAATTTTTTTAATGTTTATTTATTTTTGAGAGAGAAAGGGAGTGAGCGTGAGCAGGGGAGGGGCAGAGAGAGAGAGAGAGTGAGCGAGAGGGAGAATCCCAAGCAGGCAAGAATCCCAAGCAGGCTCCACACTGTCAGCAGTGAGTCTGATGCGGGGCTCCAGCTCAACAACTGTGAGATCGTGACCTGAGCCGAAGTCAGACACGCAACCCACTGAGACCCCAGATTCCTAAAGATTTTCTTTTTAAGTAATCTCTACACCCAACGTGGGGCTCAAACTCACAACCCTGACATCAAGAGTTGCACACTCCACCAACTGAACCCCAGACGGAAGATATTTTTGTGGCCACCTTTAGAAAATAGTATCTGCCCTAGGCACTATTTACTAAGATAGAAGATGTGTATACCTTGTGACTCACAATTTCGCCTCTGGATATTTACCCTAGGGAAATTCTTTCCCCGGAGCATCTGGAGACACATCACTTTGTAATTACATGAAACTGAAAATAACACTGGAATAGATACATAAAAAAAGAAAATGAATGAACTTTAGCCACACCATTGACATGGACTAATCACAAAAACAATGTGGAACTGAAAAAGCAAATTCTAGAATACATGTTATTGATATTATATTAAAGTCACAAATAAACAAAGCTGTTTGTGCTACTTTGTTATACTGTTTAGGAATATCTATATTTGTGGTAAACCAGCAAATTACAGAGAAAAACAAAGAAATGGCTAATATAAAAGTCAAGATAGTGGCTTCAGGAGTGGAGAATAAAGCAGAAAGAGGCATATTGGAAGGGGCATATTGGAAGCTTTAAGATTCTGGGATGTCTTACGTTGAGTGCTAGTTACTTAGCGTTTAGTTTATTATTAATCTTTAAAACATATGCCTATATTGAATAGGTACTTTTGTAATTATGATAATTCTCACAAAATTAGAAAAATATGCATTTATATAAAAGCCTTTGTCATTGTGTAAGGCAGAGTAAAACCAGTAGGAACCTATTTTTCCAAGAAAGTCTATTGGCCAAGGATAGAAAGGAAACCTGTTTTCTCCTCTGACAACAGATCTTTAAAACATTATTTTATAGGAAACCACTGGTATGATAGACTGGTATGCAATGCACAATTCTCATTAATTTTAAAGATGACACATGAGACATCAAAGACATTGGGTGAGGATATGGGGACAAACGCCTAGATTTCTTGGTGAGTGGGGCATACAAGTTTATTCTTTCTCTGTCAAGAGATTTTTTGGCAGAAAAGGTTGAGAAGCCCTGAATCTTGATTACTCATTATTTGATTACTCATTATTTCAACACATAGTGTGTTTTCAGAATTCTATGCTTTTGCTCCCGCCATTATCTCCAATATAAACCTTTCAAGTCCAAAAATTGACTTGGTAAGATGGAGGAGATGACAAGCCAATTTGTTCTTGCCCAGACCGAGCACAATGTTAATTTACATTCTCTGTTCCCGCAGAAGGGAGATAATCCTCTGTTTGTGCAAGTCTGCCTTCTGACAGGAAATGTAAAGACCTGCGTCCATTGTTTCATATTGATCCTGTAACAGCATGCACGGATAGCTGATCAGTGAAATTTGTTGTTGTTTCATATTATTTTTATTATTTAAAATTAATTCAGCCCCAAGAACCTATTAGGAAATCTTAGTCAAATTCCTAGTGGGTGGCTAAAATCACCGCAGTTATTACTTGAATTTTGACTGATAATTTCTATAAAGTTAGATTCCCAGTGAAAATAAAAGCTGGACAGTTAGAATATTATATAGAGGATCTTATATAGTTTTAGAGAGTTGATTTTATACCTGAGCATGAGGTTTAACGTTTTCCTGCCCCTCTTTCTAAGTAACATACCAAGAAGGCATAAGTCTCATTACCACTCACTGGCCAGCCCAACTCCGAGTCAGTGAAACTTTCACCTATAGAAGTTATTCGCTGTGCCAAAGAATGCATATTAGTGATGCAGACTGAGTAAACTTGTTCTCTATTGCTTATGCTTTACATGTCCTGAGTACAAAAGACTTGACTCTTCATAACTATCCCTGCTTTTGGATTTCTTAAATCTACCATATCTAAAGAAAACCACTTGAAGTATACCTCCTACTTCCTATACACGTGATTCAGTTAAATTCAAAACCTATTTATTGGTGCCTACAATCACTGTGATGGATACTATATAGGGGAATCAAGAATCAGTAAGACCATCTCTGTTTTTCAGAAGCAATACAGAATGTTATGTGTGTATTTGTGCGTGTGTGCGGTATATGTGGGAAGTTGGAGAAGGTGGTTTACAGTTATCTATATACTGTAAACAAGGCAGAAGACATATGCTGTATAGGATCACTGGTAACATTTGTGGGATTGAGGACCAAAGAACAAATTAAAGCTCACATGCCTTAAGTTTAATCCTTTAAAAGTTATAAATCAGGGGCACCTGACTGGCTTAGTCTGTGAAATATGTGATTCTTGATCTCAAGGTTGTGAGTTAGAGCCCCATGATGGGTGTAGAGATTACTTAAAAATGAAATCTTTAAATAAAATAAAATTTATGAATCAAGTTTACACAGACTATCAAATAAAACATATCCTTCTAGTTCAATAAATAAACATTTATAAGAATCAAATGGGAAAATACCAGCAATGCTATTGTTTTTATAATGAAGTGAAAGGTCAAAAATGAAAATTTAAGGGGCGCCTAGGTGGCTCAGTCAGGTAAGCATCCCACTTTGGCTCAGGTCATGATCTTGCAGTTTGTGAGTTTGAGCCTTGTGTCGGTCTCTGCACTGACGGCTCAGAGCCTGGAGCTTGCTTCAAATTCTGTCTCTGTCTCTCTCTCTCTCTGCCCTTCCCCTGCTCTCTCTCTCTCTCTCTCTCTCTCTCTCTCTCACACACACACACACTCTCTCTCTCTCAATAATAAATAAACAGTAAAAAATGACAATTTAAACATTCCATTTGTCTAGATTTTTGACTGGTGATCTAATGATGTTTGGATAAGGGTAAAATTAAAACACACGTAATTCATATTCCATTATGTATTTATTCTGTAACATTTATCTTGCTATTATTTGAACAAAACCATTAATTATTAGAAATAATTATCATTAAGATTATCATTTATTGGGGTGCCTGGTGGCTCAGTTTGTTAAGTGTCAGACTTCGGGTCAGGTCATGATCTCACAATTAGCACAAGCCCTGCATTGGTGGCAAGGGTGACTTGTACAAGTCCTCTTGGTTTAAACGTTCACAGAATAGTCACTTCCAGGAAGCCCTATCCATTTGATCAGAGTAGCTTGACAGGGTCATGGGTGACCCTCTCAACTTGTTTGGAGTGGTTCAAAGTCATTAGGCAGGCTGGGTTGGCTCCTATTGGTTTGCAGGCTCTGAGCGTGGCCCTGGTGTCTAATGCTCTCGGTATTCCCTTGTCACCTACCTTTACTCTAAATTCCTTTGCCTTTGCAAAACAGTCTGATTAACCTTTGCATCTAATCTACATCCTAAATCTCTCTGCACCATTAGCTTTCTTTTGATTATGCAGTTCCCTTTAAAAAATTTTTTTTAATGTTTGTTTCCGAGAGAGACACAGTGTGAGCAGGGAAGGGGTAGAGAGAGGGAGACACAGAATCCAAAGCAGGTTCCAGTCTCTGAGCTGTTAGCACAGAGCCCAACACGGAGCTCGAACCCACGCACCCACCAACCGTGAGATCATAACCTGATCTGGTGTGACACGTAACTAAGCCACCCAGGTGCCTCTGTCACAAACCCACCAACCGTGAGATCATGACCTGATCCGAAGTCTGACGCTTAACTAAGCCATCCAGGTGCCCCTGAAGTTCCCTTTTAAATTTCTTAATTGTCCCATCATTTCACATATCTCACTGTCTCCTTATCTAGTATAGTTTACAAAGCCTTAAAGTATCCCATGATAAACGCTTCTGGCTCGTGCTTCTAATTTGCTCCTAGAGAGAGGGTCGACTCAAACTGCAAAGATCCACAGTTCTAGAGGCGGCTTCTGCGAGTCTCTGGAGGAGGCAACTAGACTCCCCGGTCCCGAGCTACCACGCTGGGTGCCGTTTCGGAGTTGTAGGAAGTTATCTCGGTTCGCTGGAGCAAAACGCAAAGCAAGCTGCCGTAGCGGGTACACGAGCGGCTCGCGCTTAGCTGCTTTCGGGCGAGCCCGGGCCAGGTGGGCGCCCGGGGGCCCGGGAAGGGGCGGGGCGGCCGTGGGCGGTGGGAGGAGCCTGACGGCGGCCCGTGCCGCCAATGAGCTCCCGAGCCGGCGCGGGCCGTGCGCGTGACGCTGCGTAGCGGGCCGCTAGGCTGGGGGCGGAGGGGCCGGGGAGTGAGGAGCTTTATCTTCGCTTGCGGCGGGGCTGATTGCGCTGCCGGTCTTGGACCCCGGGAGAGCTGCCCGTAGCCCACCTTCCCGCCAGCCTCGCTGCGAGGGCTTCCCGGCTTTGGCGTTCTCGCCCGCTGTCGGGCTCCGGCCCCAGGTAATGCAGATGCTTCCCCATCCCCTCCTCACTTCCCGCCCGGGTCCACCCGCGTCAGCCGGAGAGGAAGGGGAAAGAGGTGGCGGCTGCACCTCGGCCGAACGGGCCTGGCCTTGCCCTGGGCCAGAGGACGGAGAAGGCGGCCCGGAGCCGAGGGAGGGGGAAGCCGCCGCGAGTCGTGGCGAGTTTGGGAGGGTGGGGAGGGCGCGAAAGTTACGGTGGGCGCCCGCGTGGCTGGCAGCCCTTTGAACCTCGGAGGTTTGTTGCGTGCCTCCCAGATCCCGTGGCATCCCTCGAGCTGGTAGTAAAGAAAGTTATGAATTAGAAGACATTTTATTCTGTAAGAAGCGAAACCAAAAATGAGCTCAGGAAGTTAGCTTTTCATTGATTTAGGATAAAAGTAGATGGCGGGCACTTCAAGATTCGAAATCTGGGCACCAAAGCCTTTCATCAAGCTCCTATTTTATTTTCAAATATTAAGGTGTAATTTTCTGTCACTGAAATGTTAACAGCCATTCGGTTATATTTAGAAGTCATTTGTAACCGAGAAACAAATCTAAATGCTATTTTTCATATTTATGTATAGATTAAGTTCATTGGTCACTTTCTAGGTCGCTGCCATCGTTTAAACTATTTTTTCAGAGAACCTCCCTTTGACATAGAATTCAACTTGAATCCACCCCCACCCCCTCATGTGTGTAATATCCATGAATGACTTGTTAGGGAAATTTGTGTGTTGTCTAGGCTTGAGAGTGGCATTTGTTAGGAGCTCTGATGTAGTCAAGAGTAATTCTTTCAAAATGCACCTGTCCCAGTGCATCACGTGATTGGGACTCTCAAACCTTTCGCATTCTCTTAGGATAAAGACCAAAATACTGCTGCCATTCTTTCCATCCATCTCCATTTCTTTTTGGCCACTTCCCTCCTGGTTCTCTAGGCTCCAGCCACATGGGTTTTATTTTTGTTCCAAGAAAGCCTCTTTCTCTTTACTGTCTTCTAGTCTTTAGGGGTTTTCTTCACCTCTAATGTGCCATTCTCTCCTTTCCCCAAATCCAACATATTTCTCAAGTGTCATTTCAGAAAACCTATCTCTATTAAGCTGTCATACTACTCTGTTTTCCTTAGCAGTTAATCATCAATTGTAATATGTTTGTTACTTAGATACTTTAATTGTTTCCTCTCGTAGCATGTACATTTCATGAAGCCTGGGCTAGTGTATCTTGTTTATGTCTGAATTATCAGAGTCTGGTCTAGCACCTGTGGCACAATGAAAGAACAAATGAGCTGGAGAACAGAGGAAGGAAGTTTTCAATGGGAAATATTAACTACATAAAAGTGCTTGTTTCCTTAGGGAAGGAAATAGGAAAAGTTTTTTTTTAAAAAAGGCCAGTTAACAACTTTTTTTTCCTCTGAAATTTATCAACATAGGATAAATGATTATATTGACCATACAAGTGTGAATGAGAATTTATGTGGGTTCCTTAGTGTAGCCAACTGGCTTAATGACGTAGTTCTTTGCTATAGAAGTGTTGTAAGGGGGGCGCCTGGGTGGCTCAGTCGGTTAAGCGTCCGACTTCGGCTCAGGTCATGATCTCACGACTTCGGCTCAGGTCATGATCTCACGACTTCGGCTCAGGTCATGATCTCACGGTCTGTGAGTTTGAGCCCCGCGTCGGGCTCTGTGCTGACAGCTCAGAGCCTGGAGCCTGTTTCAGTCTGTGTCTCCCTCTCTCTCTGACCCTCCCCCGTTCACGCTCTGTCTCTCCCTGTCTCAAAAATAAATAAAATGTTAAAAAAGCATAAAAAAAAAAAAAAGAAGTGTTGTAAGGTTGTACTTGGGTAAACCTTTGCTTGGAGGGAAGGGGGAGAAACTTTAAGTTTTGAATTGTAAATTTATCTGCAATTGTTCTCTTTTCCTCCATTGAATGTGAGAGTGACATAGCAAAGTTGGTCACGTTCTATTTGTTTTATAGATTTATAGCTTCTTTTGAAAGCCTTATTTATTAAAAAAAATAATGTTTATTTATTTTAAGAGGGACAAAGAGTGAGCATGGGAGGGACAGACAGAGAGGGAGAGAGAATCCCAAGCAGGCTCTGTACTGTCAGTGCAGAGCTGGATGCGGGGGTTTGACCTCAGCAACCATGAGATCATGACCTGAGGAGAAATCAAGAGTCAGACACTTAACCCACTGAGCCACCCAGGTGCCCCTGAAAGCTGTATAATAGGAACACTGCAGGCAGGCTAAAGTTGACATTCTTTCCAACATGGTTCATTTGTTTCTTAAATCAATTTTTTTTCTGTTTTCCTTTCTTAAGGCAAATGAGATATGATGACACTGAACATTATGAAATCAATGCACAGATTGGATTCTTAAGAAATAGTGTCTAGTCTCTGTGTGGTATTTTGAAACAGCTATCTGGTCAGCTCTTTGTCACCTCAGTGTAAATGTTTCCATTGACACTTACTGGTGGTGTGACTTTGAACAAGTTTCATAGGGTTTCTGAATCTTCTGTATCTTTTAAAATGCAAGTGTTCAATGAGATGAGATGAGGTTCATCGCACCTGCCCTGCTACCCAGCACTAAATGTTACTGGCTTAGTAAACATTAGTTCCTGGTTCCTTTATGGCCAGACCTCTTGAGAGACTAGTCTTGTGATCACTGCCTTTACTTCCTCAACTCATTTTGCAGCCCAACCCAATAGATTTCTTTGTCCTTGAAATGAACCATACAAGTAAATTGTAGCTATTAATGTCCCCAAATTGTGAAATTTCCTGTGTCCAACCCTCCTTTTTTTATTTCCTTCTTCTTTTTTTTTTTCTTTTTTTTGGGTCTTACTTGAAGTTTCCATGATATTGATCAGATTACTTCTTGAATCTTCTAACTGGGTTTCTAATATTACTTGCTTCTGGTTCTCTAATCTCTCTTAGGCCTTTTCACTGTTCTTTAGGTACCTTATAATATTGGGAAAATGGCTTAATCACCGGGAAAATGGCTTAATCACCTGTAAAATGGGATAATAGTATCTACTGCATAGATTGTTGTGAGGATTAAAGGAACCATAGTAAGTGTTAGGTAAATGTTAGCTTTGATGTTTCCTGGGTAATTTCTTATTTTTTTTTAAGTTTATTACTAATTTTTTTTTTTTTTTTTTTTTTTTTTTTTTTTTTTTTTTTTAAGAATCTCTGCACCCAGCGTGGAGCTTGAACCCACGACCTGGAGATCAAGAGTTGCACACTCTTCTGACTGAGCCTGCTAGGTGTCTCCTCCTAGGTAACTTGATTTATGGTCTCTCCCTGGGTGATTTCCTTCCTGTGCTTTGGCCATAGCTGCTGCCACCGATGAATCCAGATCTCTGTCTCCAGTCTCGACTTGTATGTTCACCTGCCTGCTTTTCATTGTCACTGGGCTGACCCACAGGCACATCATGCTGAACTTACCCTCTCCTTTCTCTTCTGTAGTCACATATCTCAATGGTACACCCATAACCTTAGCCGAATTACAAAACTCTGGGTCTACATTTCTGGATGCCTTCTGGATGTAGCCACCTGGATATCATCAGTGCCTCAGCTTAATGTTTGTAGATTTATCTCCTTATCTCTAATTTCTTCATGAAATCATTTGTTCATTTAATCATTACCTGCCGTTTGAGCCTTATTTCAGGCCTTTATCTTTTTGTGTGTATGTGTACTAATTGTTCTCTCTGCCAGTCTCTCATCTTCTACATTGGTGTCTGAATTATCTTACTGAAAGACAAATATGAAGTCACCTTCCTGTTTCTTTTTTATGTATATATTTTAAATATTTTAAAAAAAGTAATCTCTGCATGCAACCAGGGGCTTGCACTCACAATCCCGAGGTCAAGAGTGACATGCTTCGCTAGCTGAGCCTGCCAGCCTCCCCACCCAGTTGTTTAAAAACCCCTGCAGCTCCTTGTTTTTGTAAGTTGGAAACTCTTTCTAATCAGCCCTAAGGGCCCTTGACCTTTTGTTCTTGTCCTTTCATGCTCCGGCATTAATCCTTCTCTTCCTTTAAGATTTAACCTAGATTTTCCTTTTTTCAGGAGACCTTTCCTGATGGCCCCTAAGTCCTGTTGGGCGCCAGGCCTGTATTTCCTTAATACTCTGTGCATCTCAGCTACTGCTGTTCTATAATATCACTGGGTGTTATAATTATGTTATAATTATATTATGTTATAATTTAAAAATAGCTAGATTTTTAGTCCTTGAGGGCACAGGCTGTTAGAGTCATCTTTGTATCCCAGGGCTTGGTACTGCAGTAGACCTCAATAAAATACTTGAAATAGTGAATCTGTCACCAAGGTCTCTACTTGTCCATGCTTATCGTAGAATGCTCTCTTCTTCCCATCCTGTTTTGATACATTGGAACTTCTGTTTTTTCTTTCAACTCTGGCTTTGATATCATTTCCTCTGTGAGGATTTGTTTGACTTCCCTAAATGGTTTGTTATACCTTTTCGTGTGTGTGTGTGTGTGTGTGTGTGTGTGTGTGTGTGTGTACATACACAGGGTAATGGGGTAGACCTCTGTATTATTGCAACACATTTATCTACCATCACTGTAGAAAGAGATACTTAATCTACATGAATTTTCACATAGTTGGTATATACTTTCAAGTGTCAGAAACACATTTTTTTCCTTTTTCTATCTTTTTTAACACATTTTTTTCAATGCAAATTAAAAAGCTTTCTTCTTGCCTTCTGTGTTTAAACTAACATAGCCTTTTTAAGGTGCACCAGGGTCATTAGAGCATGAACTTGAAGGTCTGCTTTGACACAGTGATGATTTATGGGACTTATTAGTAACCTAACCCGTTTGATCCTACACTGAAAGACCTGTTCTTGCTCTCATTTTTAATGTTCATTCCTTAAAAACTTTTAAAAGTTTTTTTTTTTTTTTCTTTACTGTCATCTATAGTTATGCTTCCAGCAGTCACTGCCCTTTTCTGGTTGAGGATGCCGCCAGGATTACCTATTTCCTAGGGTTATTGTTAGGATTAAAGGAGGTAATGTACAAAAAGTCTTATCAGGGAGCATAGCAGATAGTAACTACCCACTAAAGGAAACTTACTAACCATTATTAATAATATTTTTCTAATTATTTGAATCACTTCAGGAGGATAATCTCAAGTTTAAGAGATTTTCCAGTGGAGCAAAGGGCATGGCATTTGTCAGCAAATTGTTTCTTAGACAACCTGAGTGTAGAATTGGGTCCTGAATAGCACTTGCTGATGAAGAATCCTGAGCTCTAGAACAGATCATTTTTATGTATGTTTATTTTTATTTATTTATTTAATTAAAAAAATTTTTTTAAAATGTTTATTCATTTTTGAAAGAGAGACAGAGCACAAGCAGGGGTGGGGCGGAAAGAGAGAGGGACACAGAATCCAAAGCAGGCTCCAGGCTCTGAGCTGTCAGCACAGAGCCTGATGTGGGGCTCAAACCCACAAACTGTGAGATCATGACCCGAGCCGGAGTCGGATGCTTAACCGACCGAGCCACCCAGGTGCCCCATTTTTATGTATATTTATATGTAAATACATAATTTAAATCCCAAGCTAGGTAAATGCCCTCATTAACTTTTATATTTATCTTTTGGTGTTCATAGGTAAAGTTAGAGATAAAAGTGAACACCATTTCAGCTTTCTTGCTGTTTGTTTAATGATCACTTCAGGACATAGGAAGTGGACGTTTGTTTCAGTTCCTTCATTTCCTCTTTATTTTTTTAAGTAGTATTTATTTATTCAGCACTTTTTTTGTGTGTTTTTAAGTAGGCTCCATGCCCAGTGTGGGGCTTAAACTCACGACCCTGACATTAAGAGTCCCGTGCTCCACTGACTGATCCAGCCAGGTGCACCAGTTATTTCATTTCGTTAACACATGTGAAAATACTTGGTAACACTTTATTCACTTAAAAAATGTGTATTAAGTGCAGTGTATGTGCCAGGCATGGTTCTAGATACTTGGATAAAATAGTGAACAAGACAAAATTCTTTTCATGGGGATTGTCGTCTTGTGGGTTGATAGACAATAAACACTATAATGCGTTGGGCAGTAAGTGCTCTGAAGGAAAGTAAAGGAAGGTAAGGGATAAGAGTAATACGGTGCAAGAGCGTTTAGTTAAGGTAGACAGGGGAGACCCCAGGGAGGGGATGTTTGAGCAGAGAACTTAAATGAAGTGAAGGAGAAAGCCTTGTATTTGAGGGAGATAGTCCAGGCAAAGGAAATAGCAAAGGCCTGTGAGTAGGAATGCTGTGGCTTATTACGGGAACAGCAAAAGGCCAGAGTCACTAGAGCAGAGCAAGTGAAAGGGTTGTGGGAAGTTGAGGGTGCAGGGGAGGGGCAGGGAGTGAGTGGCAGATCATGGAAGAGTTATCAGACAATGGTGAGGAGTTGGAACAAAATTCAGTGTTTGAAGGGTTTTGATCAGGGGAGTGACTTGCTCTGACTTAACCTTAAAAGGATTAATCTGGGTACTATGTTAAAAAAAAATAGACCAGAAAGGAGAAAACGGAGAAAGACCAGTTAGGAGGCTACAGTGAGATGAGACAGTGACTTCGACTCTGGTAGAGGTGGGGGATGTGGTGAGAAGACATCGGAGTTGGGTATTTATTTTTTGAGGGCAGCCTGAAATGGACTTGCGGCTGGATTGGGTAAGGGAAAGTAAGGAATTGAGGATGGCTCCTAGGCTTTGTTTAAAATCTGGGCAAAGACTAAAATGGGGAAGACCATTAACCATTCACTGAGATAGGTAAGGCCGTGAGAAGAATGGCATTGGAGGGAACATCAGTAGTTCACCTGCTGGAAATCAGAATTATGGACATGGTACAGTTGTTGGTTAACAGTGAGGTCAAGGGGAAGGTATGACTGGAACATGAGAACAGCTTGTTGGAGACGGGAGGAAGTCAGGGCGCTGGCGGCCCAGGGTATTGGATGGATCTGTGTACGTGGATGTTGAAGTTAAAGAAGTGTGGAAAAATCAGCGGTGGGGAGAGATGGGGGGAGTGAGTGAGATTCAGATATCCCCTCATAATCTTATGATTTACATGATCTGAGGATTTGATCAACGTTGAGGTGAGCCATTTTAAGTGATTTATCTTTCCTAACATCTGTATGTATGACAGTAATACGATTTGTTAATGTTTTCTTAGAAGCCACACGTACTTGAGCTGCATTTGAGAAGGTAGATAAATATGGCCCTTTGTTTACCCTCATCTGGTACATCATAAAAGCAAACACTAGAATTTGAGGGATGATGTGGCTTAATGTTTGACTGCCATTTAGCATACAGGAGGTAGATATGTGCATATCAGATTACTTAGTTAATTTTTCAAACGTGGTTGTGAATAATGATGGCACTTTAGTGTGTATTATCTTCTTTTGTTATCGCTCTGTGCAGTAGTATTTATCTTCATTTTCTAGATGAAGAAACAGGTTCCAGAGAGGTTGGAGGATTTAGCGAGGATACCGTGATATGACGGAGCTGGAGTGTAAAGTACTTCTTGGGGCACAGATGTCAAATCCTGTGCCTTCGTAGTTGTCACTTCCTGCTAAGTAGGGGAAATCAAGGCCAAAGAAGTTCGTGTGGATTAGGATACAAAGATTTTGTTATGTAAACACTTTTCTTCTTGGGCTCACTTCTAAAATAAGTATTTATTTTAATACTTTAATAAGTATTAATATTTTAATAAGATTTAAATTGTGGCACAATAATTGTACAGACTTCGTACCTGTGCTTTCGCTTTTGAAGTAAAGCTTTCTTCTCTAGTAACCTGGAAGAACAACCTAATGGTTGTTGGCCCCTGGTCTCCTTACCAAGAACTCTTGTAGTAATGTTTTCATTATTCTGTAGGGTATCCGGGCTTAAGTTTTTTGTTTTTTGTTTTGGCTTTTTAAGCAGCATTTATTTGTCAACTTGTTTTAGTATTTTTTTCACCTCTTATTTAGTGCTTTTAATCAGCTTGAGAATTGATTTCTCAGTGAATTGATAGTCTCGGCCAAAAGCAAAGTAGCATTGTTTTAGCCATCCTGTACAGCTTGCTTTATGTAATAAAATGTGTAATTATTTATTTCAGTTATTGAAATAATTGAAGTTTTTGCATACCCTAGAAATCTAGGGCACCCCTCCCTAGTCTCGATTAAGAACAGTTGTCATAGATCTTGCTGAGTAGGATACATAAAGGTGTTTATTTTCTTTAATTTTTTTTTAAGTTTATTTATTTTAAGAGAGAGCAAATGAAGGAGGGGCAGAGAGAGAGGGAGAGAGAATCCCAAACAGGCACCGCACTGTCAGTACAGAGCCTGATGTGGGACTCAAACTCACGAACCATGAGATCATGACCTGAGCTGAAACCAAGAATTAGACCCTTAACTGACTGAGCCACCCAGGTGCCCCTTGGATCTTTCTATCTGTGTTGTTTTCTTCCCTGATTTCTTTTCTCCCTGCCCCCCACCCCCCACCCTTTTGTAAGGTTATTTATTTATTTTGAGAGAGACAGAGACAGCATGAGCAGGGGAGGGCAGAGAAAGAGGGAGAATCCTGAGCAGACTCTGCACTGTCATCACAGATACGGGGCTCAAACCCACGAAACCATGAGATGACCTGAACTGAAGCCAAGAGTCGGATGTTTAACTGACTGAGCCGCCTAAATGCCCACTGATTTCTTTTCTACTTCCTGATGTCTCACTCTGAGGGCATCCCCCAGTGGTCAGTTCTTCTCTGATCTTTCTGTTGGAGAGTTGGATGCCCTTCTGGCTTCCTCTGTCACTGTTAACACAAAGCACTTTTAATTAAATTCATCAGTTGCCCTGACCTCTTTCCTAGGTTCCTCTGAATTGGCTCTTAGGGGTCTCCTAAAATTTCTACTTCATGTATTCATCTGCTGTTCCATAATTTTGTTTCATTTATTTGATTTCTGAAAAAATTAGAAAGAAATTGATCTAGATTAGCCAGATTTTTACGTTGCTGAGCAGTGATATTTAAGGAAACAATCAAACTCTCCATGTACTGCATTTTGTACGGGAAAGGACATGGTAACATAAAAGTTTAGAAAGGCCATAATATTAGAATTTAAAAATATAAGGCTTTAAAAATAAGTACTTTGTTTTTCTTTTTGCTTCACATTAAGGAAAACACAGTAAAATACTGCTTTAGAGTTAACCCTGTACTGTGTTGATCTGCCTCAAATTTGACTTTGATCATATTTTTCAGTGTTTAGAATGGGCTTACCACTGCCTAACTGAAAAATAAGTGCTCGTTTCTTAGGCCTTTATAGTTTAGCTCTCCTTTCTAGTCTTTTCCCTCATCACATTTCTCTGTTACCGACTTAAAAAAACCATGCAGATAGTTAATGATGTTTGTGGTTTGCATCTGACCCAGGTTAAAATCTGGCCCTGTGTGGTCCTGGGCAAGTTACTGGGAAGAGAAGGAAAGCCTTGGCATCCCAGAGCTGTGCTGATACTGTCAACGAGGCCGCGATGTTGTGGGCAAGCCTGGCATTTACCATCTGGGTCTTCTTGGTGTCCTTCTGTTGACCACAATTTCACTGAATGTCAGCATCAGACAAGGCTACTCTGTGATCGTGGTGGATCAAGACAGAAACAACATGCTATAATCATGTCTTAACCTAGACAAAATGTGAACATCGTCCAAGTCATAAAATTTCTACCACCCCCCTCTCCAGGCTAATGTGAATGATTGTTGCTGCTCTACTGGTTATAGCTTTAGCCTCTCTGTGGAGAAGATTTGTTATGCCCTTCTCCACAGAGAGATCTACTGATCATAACATTGTTCTGCTTTCTGACTGCACCCAAGCCAGAGTCAACCCCTACTTCTTTGGACTTTTCCAAAAATCATCTAGCCAAGTCCCAAATCTTAAGTCATTTCTGGTATTCTGAGATTCCCCACAGTTTCCCTTCGTGCACATTGTTAATAAACTCAACTTGTTCTACTATAGGTATGTTTCTGGTGTATGCACAGAGGGCATTGACAGGACTACTCTGAGCCTTATTTTTTCTTATGTGAACTGCGATTAATAATATCTTTTTTGCAGAGCTATGAAGATTGGATGAAAAAACTTAAAGCACCCAGCAGAGTCCTTGAACTTTTAGATACTCAACAAGAGCTTGTTTCCTGTCCTCTAGTAAAGTAGTCTGATCAATTTATGATCTCTAACACATCTTATAAGGACCTTGTTTTAATCCTTTCCCACTTGTTCTCATCCTTTAGGACTCCGTTCAAATACCTTTTCTGTGAAAACTTTGCATCTCTTAGTGATCTCTTCTGTCTCTGAATTTCAAGTATTGTTTTTACCATTGACTTGACTTTTTTTTTATGTTTATTTATTTTTGAGAAAGAGAGAGCAGGGGAGGGACTGAGAGAGAGAGAGAGAGTGTCCTAAACAGACTACACGCTGTTCAGCACAGAGCCTGATGTAGGGCTCAATCTCATGAATCATGAGATCGTGACCTGAGCTGAAATCAAGAATCAGACGCCTAACCTACTAAGCCACCCAGGCGCCCCTTGATGTTAAGTGTACCCTACTTTGTGGTGTCTGTGTACTTACCTTCTGTTATTTAATTCTTAATTTTTCATATGCATCTGCCTTGTTCAACTAAATTGTTCTTTACAGATGGGGTTTTTGTGGGGCACCTGGCTGGCTCATCTAGTTTAGCATCCATCTCTTGATTTTGGCCTAGGTCATGATCTTGTGGTTTGTGGGTTCGAGCCCCGAGTTAGGCCCTGTGCTGACAGCTCAGAGCCTGGAGCCTGCTTCAGATTCTGTGTCTCCCTTGCTTTCTGCCCCTCCCCTGCTCGCTCGCGCTCTCGCTCTCCAAAAAAAAAAAAAAAAAAAAAAAAAAAATGGGGCTTTGTTTAAATAAGGGCCTTTGAAACCTATTATTTTTTTAAGGACTAATTTCTTTAAAATTTTTATAATATGTTGTACTCAGAAAATGCTTACCCAGGATGAAGGTAAAACCAAAAGAAGAGAATGTCATTTTCCACCTCTCCTAAATATGGTGATACTGTGACATTTGCTTAAGCCAGATACTTTAAAGTGAAGGGGAGCAAATATGCCACCCCAGAATGTGCCACTTTGGCATATTGATTATTTTGAATTAAAGTTACTTAACATCCAGTGCAAGGAAGACACTCCAACCCTCTTTTGTCTGCCTGAAAACAGACCTCTGAAAACAGAGGATACCATGTGAAAGGTATCCTCCCTGTACTAGGAGGGTAGAAGGCATCCCTATCACCAAGGAATTTAGGGCTGAGAAGGCTGTTTTTTTTTTAAGTTTATTTATTTTTTAATTTAATTTAATTTTTTTATTAATTTTATTTTTTTTAGTTTACATCCAAATTAGTTAGCATATAGTGCAACAATGATTTCAGGAGTAGATTCCTTAACGCTCCTTACCCATTTAGCCCATCCCCCCTCCCACACCCCCTCCAGTAACCCTCTGTTTGTTCTCCATATTTATGAGTCTCTTCTGTTTTGTCTCCCTCCCTGTTTTTATATTATTTTTGTTTCCCTTCCCTTATGTTCGTCTGTTTTCTCTCTTAAAGTCCTCATATGAGTGAAGTCATAGGATATTTATCTTTCTCTGACTAATTTCACTTAGCATAATCCCCTCCAGTTCATCCATGTAGTTGCAAATGGCAAGATTTCATTCTTTTGATTGCCGAGTAATCCACCGTTGTATATATATATTACATCTTCTTTATCCATTCATCCATCGATGGACATTTGGGCTCTTTCCATTCTTTGGCTACTGTTGATAGTGTTGCTATAAACATGGGGGTGCATGTGTCCCTTCAAAACAGCGTATCTGTATCCCTTGGATAAATACCTGGTAGTGCAATTGCTGGTCGTAGGGTAGTTCTGTTTTTAATTTTTTGAGGAACCTCCGTGCTGTTCTCAGAGTGGCTGCACCAGCTTGCATTGCCACCAACAATGCAAAAGAGATCCTCTTTCTCTGCATCCTCACCAACATGTGTTGTTGCCTGAGTTGTTAATGTTAGCCATTCTGACAGGGGTGAGGTGGTATCTCATTGTGGTTTTGATTTGTATTTCCTTGATGATGAGTGATGTGGAGCATTTTTTCATGTGTCGGTTGGCCATCTGGATGTCTTTTTTGAAGAAGTGTCTATTCATGTCTTTTGCCCATTTCTTCACTGGACTATTTGTTTTTTGAGTTTGGTAAGTTCTTTATAGATTTTGGATACTAACCCTTTATCTGATATGTTGTTTGCAAATATCCTCTCCCATTCTGTCGGTTGCCTTTTAGTGTTGCTGATTGTTTACTTCGCTGTGCAGAAGCTTTTTATGTTGATGGGGTCCCAGTAGTTCATTTTTGCTTTTGTTTCCCTTGCCTCTGGAGACGTGTTGAGTAAGAAGTTGCTGTGGCCAAGATGAAAGAGGTTTTTGCCTGCTTTCTCCTCGAGGATATTGATGGCTTTCTGTCTTACATTTAGGTCTTTCATCCATTTTGAGTTTATTTTTGTGTGGGGTGTAAGAAAGTAGTCCAGATTCATTCTTCTGCATGTTGCTGTCCAGTTTTCCCAGCACCACTTGCTGAAGAGACTGCCTTTATTCCATTGGATATTCTTTCCTGCTTTGTCAGAGATTAGTTGGCCATAGGTTTGTGGGCCCATTTCTGGGTTCTCTGTTCTGTTCCATTGATCTGAGTGTCTCTTCTTGTGCCAGTACCATAATGTCTTGATTATAGCTTTGTAGTATAGCTTGAAGTCTGGGATTGTGATGCCACCTGCTTTGGTTTTCTTATTCAAGATTGCTTTGGCTATTCGGGGTCTTTTCTGGTTCTATACAAATTTTAGGATTGTTTGTTCTAGTTCTGTGAAGAATGCTGGTGTTATTTTGATAGGGATTGCATTGAATATGTAGATTGCTTTGGGTAATATTGACATTTTAACAATATTTGTTCTTTCTATCCTGGAGCATGGAATCTTTTTCCATTTTTTTGTGTCTTCAATTTCTTTCATCAGCTTTCTATAGTTTTCAATGTATAGATTTTTCACCTTGTTGGTTCTATTTATTCCTAGGTATTTTATGGTTTTTGGTGCAACTGTAAATGGGATCGATTTCTTGATTTCTCTTTCTGTTGTTGCTTCATTATTGGTGTATAGGAATGCAACCGATTTCTGTGCGTTGATTTTATATCCTGCAACTTTGCTGAATTCATGAATCAATTCTAGCAATTTTTTGGTGGAATCTTTAGGGTTTTCCACGTAGAGTATCATGTCATCTGTGAGGAGTGAAAGTTTGACCTCCTCCTGGCCGATTTGGATGCCTTTTATTTCTTTGTGTTGTCTGATTGCAGAGGCTAAGACTTCCAATACTATGTTGAATAACAGTGGTGAGAGTGGACATCCCTGTCTTGTTCCTGCCCTTAGGGGGAAAGCTCCCAGTTTTTCCCCATTGAGGATGATGTTAGCTTTGAGTCGTTCATATATGGCTTTTGTAATCTCGAGGTATGATCCTTCTATCCCTACTTTCTTGAGGGGTTTTATCAAGAAAGGATGCTGTATTTTGTCACATGCTTTCTCTGCATCTATTGAGAGGATCATATGGTTCTTGTCCTTTGTTTAATTGATGTGATGAATCACGTTGTTTTGCAGATACTGAACCATCCCTGCATCCCAGGTATAAATCCCACTTGGTCGTGGTGAATAATTGTTGGAGCTGGTTGGCTAATATCTTGTTGAGGATTTTTGCATCCATGTTCATCATGGAAATTGGTCTATAGTTCTCCTTTTTAGTGGGGTCTCTGTCTCGTTTTGGAATGAAGGTAATGCTGGCTTCATAGAAAGAGTTTGAAAGTTTTCCTTCCTTTTCTATTTTTTGGAACAGTTTCAAGAGAATAGGTGTTAACTCTTCCTTAAATGTTTGGTAGAATTCCCCTGGAAAGCCACCTGGTCCTAGACTCTTGTTTTTTGGGAGATTTTTGATTACTAACTCAATTTCCTTACTGGTTATGGGTCTGTTCAAATTTTCTATTTCTTCCTGTTTCAGTTTTGGTAGTGTATATGTTTCTAGAAATTTGTCCATTTCTTCCATATTGCCCATTTTATTGGCATATAATTGCTCATAATATTCTCTTATTATTGTTTTTATTTCTGCTGTGTTGTGATCTCTCCTCTTTCATTCTTGATTTTATTTATTTGGGTCCTTTCCTTTTTCTTTTTGATCAAACTGAGAAGGCTGTTTAACAAACCTTGTTACTTCACTAATTTACTACCTCAAGTCCAAGCCCTTTTGTCTTGTCAGTTCTTCACACATTGTTTCTTTGTCTAAAAAGGTACAGGGTTGCCTGCTTTGTTCACTTCTTTTGTCCCCAATTTTTATGGGCTCCTGTACATACAGATTTAAATTTGTATTTTTCCTGTTAATCTGTCTTATGTCAATTTAATTATCAGACCACCCCAGAAACCTGGAAGGGAAGAAAGGAAGTTTTCCTCCCCTACAAAAGCTTTTCATGTCTTCCTAGACATTACAATGGTGGGTGAAGAGACGACATCTCTCAGAAAACGGCCGTCAAGGTCCGGGGAAAATTTTGAAGAAAAGGAAGATGAGAGAAAGCCTTCAGAAGAGTCCCTAGGGATATCTAGTAATGGTAAGGTCTTTACTTTTGTTTTGTTTTGTTTTTTTCCTGGCTACTTAAGTTTTATTAATCTTCCTCAGTAAATACATAGACTGTTAAGTAATTTTTATTATTTTATTTTATTTTATTTTTTTTCTGATTCTGCTTTCTGTTTATTCATTTTTTTAGGGATTCCACACGAGTGACATCATGTGTATTTTGTCTTTCTCTGTCTGACTTATTTCACTTAACATAATACCTTCTGGGTCCATCCATGTTGTCACAGTGTGTCTTTTTATGGCTGTATAATATTCCATTATAGATATGTATTACACCTTTCTTGTCTGTCCATCATGGACACTTAGGTTGATTTTATATCTTGGCTATTGTAAATAATGCTGCAATAAACATAGGGGTGTGTATATCTTCTTGAATTGGTGTTTTTATTTTCTTTGGGTAAATACTTAGTAGTGGAATTATTGGATCATATGGTAGTTCTGTTTTTACTGTTTTGAGGAAATTCCATACTGTTTTCCCCAGTGGTTGTACCAATTTACATTCCCACCAACAGCACATGAGGGTTCCTTTTTTTTTGCTTCCTTACCAATACTTGTCATTTCTTATCTGTTTAATTTTAGCCATTCTGATAGGTATAAGATGATATCTCATTGTGATTTTGATTTGCATTTTCCTGATGATTATTGATTGTGACCATTTTTTCATATGTTTGTTGGCCATTTGTATGTCCTCTTTGGATTAATGTCTATTCAGGTCTTCTGCCCATTTTTCAATCAGATTATTTGTTTTTTGGATGTTGAGTCGTATCAGTCCTTTATACACTGTTTTTTTTTTTTTTTCAATATATGAAGTTTATTGTCAAATTGGTTTCCATACAACACCCAGTGCTCATCCCAAAAGGTGCCCTCCTCAATACCCATCACCCACCCTCCCCTCCCTCCCACCCCCCATCAACCCTCAGTTCTCAGTTTTTAAGAGTCTTGTTAAGTAATTTTTATAGTGAAGATTGCTTAGGACACTGAAGAGGACATTCTTCGTTACCATTGATTCTGGGACCTTGCTGGCAGGGGATGACTTCTTATCTATTGCCTTGATAACTTCAAGGGCCACTATTTGTCTCATGTCCCTAATGGCCTAGTGGCGGGTACTCAGAGAAGGTCTCCACACTCAAGGCCTTGCTGGGGACTGTTTGCACAGTGGCTGCATCACCAGGCTTCAGGGCTTTCAGTTGTCTTCTGTCTTCTTGCCCAAGTGTTGGTCAGTCTTTTCCCTCAGTTCAGGAGATGTGAGCTGTATGGCTGTCCAGCACCGGGGTTTGGCCAGCACGGATCTGCCTAGGGTGGTTTAAGACAATCACCTGTGCCACAACATTGCCACCTTCCATGGGGGGAGTTGTTCCTGCTGTTTTCACCTACTTTTCTATGAGGAATGTCTTTCACAGACACATTCTTCATGTTGAAACCCACGTCGTCACCAGGCAGGGCCTTAGACAGGCCTCGTGGTGCTTCTCCACAGACCTCTGGTGAGGGTTGGTGGAGACGAGGGTGACCACTGTCCCAGATTTCAGGAAGCCAGTCTCCACTGGCCCCTTGGCACAATGCCTGATCTTTTTCTTTCTTTCTTTTTTTTTTTTTTTAAGTTTATTTATTTAATATGAGAGAGTACACATGAGCCAGTTAGGGAGAGGCAGAGAGAGGGAGAGAGAATCCCAAGCAGGCTCCATGCTGTCAGTGTGGAGCCTGATGTGGGACTTGAACCCATGAACCGTGAGATCATTACCTGAGCTGAAATGAAGAGTCAGACCCTTAACTGACTGAGCCCCCCAGGTGCCTGCAGTGCCTCTAATCTTGTACATGTCTCGCAGAGGCAGCCTTAGGACTTATTGACTGGGTTAGTGGGTGGGAGGGTAGAATCCGGAGACTTCTAGCTGTCACCGGGTGGTGTTTTCATCTGTCCTACTGACCTTCCAGCCAGGGCATGTTGTCGCTGTGCCAGCCCGAGATGGGCACAAAGGCCATGCGGCTGGATTGTAGCTGATCTTCTTGAGGTAGGTGCTCACTTCTAAAGCGACCTGGAAGCGCACAGTGCTATAGGTAGGCCTCGTGGAGTCCCTCTTATTAGTGGCCATCCCGAGCCACGGGCTGCTTCAGGCCCAGCATGTAGGCCACAGCATGAGCTCGAAGGTCTGCCCTTCTTGGAGATGCCCACTTCAAACTCCTGCAGGACACTGCCATGATGAACACGGCGCATTGGCTTCAGATGTCCAGTGATCACATTCTTGATGAAGTCCCTATGGCCTGGGACATTGATGATGGTGATGTATCAGACTTCCATAGGGATGGGAGTGGTGATGCCATACTCTCCCTCCACCTTAGGCTTGTGTAGCACCTGGGCATATTTGAAGGAGCCCTTATCTGCTGCCTCCACTTCTTGATGGTTCTCCTGTTAGTGCCCCCGCCCCCGCTTGTAGATGAGATGCGTGGCATTGTTGGGCTTGCTGGAGTCCACATGGCCCATGCCGATGATCTTGATGAGGGTCTTCTCTTTGCCCATGGCAGTGGGTTCATTAGTCGCTGCTCTAAAGAAAAAGAAGCAAACCTGATCTGGAGATCAAGAGCTACAGCAGCTTTGAGACAGGCTTTTAATTTTTTTGAGGTGATTTAATGAAATAAGAACAAATTCAGCGTTTTAGAATAGGGATTGCCCCCCCCCCCCCCGTCTTTAAGTTTTTACCATTTTTAGTAACCTCTACACCCAACACAGGGCTTGAACCCACAACCTTGAGATCAAGAGTCACATGCTGTTCCTACTGAGCCCCCTGGGCACCCTGGGATTGCGGTCTTTTTAGCTCTCTTTATAAGTGGGTGTGCTGGTAGGCAGTGTGAAGGTACACAAGTGAAAAATAAATTGATAAAGAGAGTAGAAAGGAACGCTTGATTTAAGTGCCAGTCACAGCCACCTGTACTGGTGACGCTGGTGTGCAAATTGCTTCATATGTCATACAGGTGAGCCTTATTGATACAAGTGGAGTTTGGTGTGTCTAATTTAGGATTTATATTACATGGAGTTTTCTATATCTGGGAACAAAAAATTAGAAAATAAGCCCTTGTTAATTACTTCAGTGAACATTTTTTGGGCATCTACCGTGTTTTAGACACCATTCATCCATTTATTCATTCCTTCAGCCCCCAACCCATCAGTAATTAGTGGTGCCTGGTGAGGTGCTGGGCCTGCAGCAGTGATCAGTACATGTGTTTGCCCTCATGGAGCTCCACATTAAGTGAATGAGAACTCCTCCCCCAGTTGCATAATTAGATTACTGCAAATAAGTGCTACTCATTACTCTTAACAGATGTAATGAGCATAGAGTAACTAGCAGAGTACCTAACCTGATTCAGCACAGGGTTATAACGCTTGGGGGAGAGAGAGATTAGGGAGCTCTTTTACTTCTTCTATCCAGGTTTGCTTAACACACAAATACAAAGAGTATGATGCTGGGCTTGTTGTTAAGGTCAAGGCCTATGCTTTAGATGGATAGACCTGTAAACACAACTCCAGCTGATGTCATCTGTTGCATCAGCGTATTTAGTTTCACAGTGACATTTGTATGGGTTTGACTTCTATAAGGATATGAAATTTGAGCCTTGTTTGGTTAACAGATAGGGATGGAACTTTCTGAGACAGTTGTCTTGGGCATCGTGAGACTTCTTTCATAAAAGAACGTTCTTTTGCTTTTCCTCCTTAAATTTAATTGTAAATACAGCAAGTGGATCTCACCAGGAATATAAATGTCGCTGCTTAAGTTTGCATAATGACATTTATTGATTGTTAGGCTCTTAATTAGCCATTTATGAAATATCTCTATTACACATGGCTAGTTTTAGTGTGATATAAAATGTGAAATTTGTACACAGGGATGAGCCAACATGGAGTAGAAACGTTCCCCTTCTGTGATTTCAGAATTTCGGATAATGCATGTTGTCTGTCTTAGAGACAGAAAAATCACTTTTTATTGCAACATTCTGTCACCAGATAAAATTTTCTCTTTGTGTCCCAATTTGTAAAAAGCTTTTAAATGACTCTAATTTCTATATGTTTTCGGTATTCTCTATTGTCAGTTCATTAAGGTTTAAAATTCTGGGTTCTAGGGGCGCTTGGGTGGCTCAGTCAGTTGAGCGGCTGACTTCAGCTCAGGTCATGATCTCACGGTCTGAGAGTTTAAGCCCCACGTCAGGCTCTGTGCTGACAGCTCAGAGCCTGGAGCCTGCGTTGGATTCTGTGTCTCCCTATCTCTGACCCTCCCCTGTTCGTGTTCTGTCTCTCTCTGTCTCAAAAATAAACAAACATTAAAACAAATTAACAAAAAAGAATTATTTATTACATTTTAAATTTCTAATTGTGGTAAGAATATATCTAACAATATTTATCGTTTTAATCATTTTTAAGTGCATAGTTTGGTAGCATTCAGTATATTCACATTGCTGTGCAACAGATCTCCAAAAGTTCTTCATCTTGTAAAACTGAAACTATATCCATTAAAGAACTCCTCATTTCCCTCAGTTCCTGCCACCATTCTCTCTTTTCTGTTTTTGTGAATTTGACTACTAGATGTCTTTTCGTTTATTTAGATTGTCTTTAATTTCTTTCAACAGTGTTTTATATTTTTCAGAGTAGAAGTTTTGCACTTTTTTGTTACGTTTATTCCTAAGTATATTGTTCTTTTTGATGCTGTTGTAAATGGAGTTGTTTTTGTTTTCTGGAAGTAAATGGAATTCATTTTCTGAGTGTTGCTGCTGTAGACAAATGTAGCTGGTTTTGTATATTGATGCTGCATCCTGCAGCCTTGCTGAATTCCTTTATTGGCTCTAATAGTTTTTGCCTGCATGGTTTTTGTAGTATTTTCGAATGTACAAGATGATGCTATCTGCCAAGAGTTAGTTTTACTTCTTTATTTCCAGTCTGCATACCTTTTCATTTTGTTGCCTAATTGTACTTGCTAGAACTCCAGTACAGTAGTGAATAAAAAGAATTGGCAAGAGTGAACAAACTTGTCCTCGTTCTGATGTTAGGGAGTAAGCTTTCAGTTTTTCCATTAATTATGATAGCTGTGGGCTTCTTGAAATCAGGTTGAGGAAGTTCTCTACCTTTCTTCTAATTTACAGATAGTGCTTATTCTTCACTACCTTTGATTTTGCTGTTTTGTTCCCTTTTATAACTAATTAATCTACTACTACGAGCCACTGACATTGGTTTCATCACGTGCCAGGCACTGTTTTAAGTGTTTTACAAATAAGAGCTCAGTGGATATATTTTAGTTCTCAGTTTCAGTATTTTTGATATATGTCTGAACATTGGAGAGCATGCCTGTCGTAACAAGTTTTGAGAATCCTTTGGCAAAAATATATGAAAAAAAGTTTTAAATATTGTTGTTCTGTAATCATTCCCCTTTGTCCAGTAGATGTATCTAATCATAAAACTGGCCAGTCCACACAGAGTTTTGATCAACTGAGTAGGTTGAGAGCACATTTTGTTGTTGCTGTTAAGATAAAAGCAAAACATGTTTACTTTAGAAAGTGCAGATAAGCAAAAGCTCAAGTGTGTGCGATTTTTCCTTGGGTGCGTTCCTAGAAATTGTTTCAGGTCAAAGGAATACATTTTTCTGAGGTTCGTGTGGTAGGTATTGCAAAATTGTTCCCTGAAAATAATGTACTCCTAGTAGCAATCTGTGAGTGCCTGTTAGCAACTTTTTTCAGTCATAGATGATACGAACTTTGGAATAAATTATATGGATTTTGAGAGATGAAAAATTCCACTTGAAAAATGCTTTGATGAGACATAACAATTGCCATCAGCAATAAGTTTATTGAATCTTAATTAGTACTTTTTTAAATAGCTTTTAAGGTCAAAGGAGTAAGTTTGAAAGCCTTAATTCATTACATGAAGATTAGGCAAAAGAAATGGAAAATACTAGCTGAGACTTTCTCTGACAGCTTTTTAACTTAAAAAAAGAAAATCATGCTAAACATAGTCCTGAAAAGGTTTCAGATTCTAAGAGGGCAAACAAAATATTGTTAATGATTATTCTTTTCTGAATTATAATGTATTTGAGGCAAATTTGTGTTTGAGAAGAATTGCTAAACATCATTTGAATTACAGTTTTGCCTAGGTATGATAGTACATAAATTTTTAAATAACAGGATATGAAGTATAACTTGACTATTTTGAAAGAAAAGGCGGTCAATAATTGTCTTTTGCTTCTAATGAGGTAGTCTTCCTGGTTCTACCTCTATATGTTGCCGACCCTGAAACTGGAATAGAATTGCAAATTGTAACAGTGTACTGATGGGGAAAATATACAGTCAACAGTTTTGTTAATTTTTTTTAATGTTTAGTTTTGAAGGAGAGAGAGAGAGAGAGAGAGAGAGAGAGGGAGGGGGAGGGGCAGAGAGAGAAGGAGACACAGAATCTGAAGCGGGCTCCAGCCTCTGAACTGTCAGCACAGAACCCGACACGGGGGCTTGAACTCACAGGCTGAGAGATCATGACCTGAGCCAAAGTCGGACGCTTAACCGACTGAGCCACCCAGGTGCCCCTACAATCAACAGGTTTTTTAGGCTGTGGTTGCTAGAGATGTGTAAAGTTGAAAAGTTTGTGGGAAGAGCTTGCATTTTCAAATCTTTGTTCTATGAAGAACATTCTGGTATATAGATTGTTTTAATAATATTATTAAAAGTTTCAGTCTTGAAATTCTAGGTTCTTAGAATAAGAATTGCTCTTAGCAGTTATTTATTTATTTTTATTTTTTTAATTAAAATTTTTAGTAGCCTCTAATCCAACATGGGGCTTGAACTCATAGCCCCGAGATCAAGAGTCGCATGCTCTTCCCACTGAGCCAGCCAGTGGCCTCAGCAGTCATTTGATTATGCCCTCCTATGTAACATACATCTCAGATTAAAGTCTGGTTTACTGCCTTTTAGTCAACAGGTTAATCAAATGTTAGTTTTGATTTCAAAGTACCTTTGATCTAAAAATAAGGCATTATACCAGGTTTGCTAATTAGGGGAGTTTGGGTGAATAAGATACTAAAACAGAAAACAGTCCTGTGTTGTAAATAATAATTAAGTAAATTAGTAGTAACTAAGTGGTGTAGGAGACTGACGGAGTTGGGGACGAGGCTTGGTTTAGAATGGAGGGAAGTGTCTCACAGAAGTAGAATTTGAGTTTGGTCTTTGAAGAAGAGACTGGAGGAGGGCTTTCAAGCCAGAAGGAAGGTGTGAGTTTGCAAAGGCATGGGGTTGAAGACCGTACAGTGTTAGGTGCTTGGTGTTTGGATTGGTCGGGCAAGGTGGGGAGGTAGTATAGATGGATTTGTGGTTTGTTTTCATGGATAGGAAGCCAAATGGAAAGGCAGGAGGAAGTAAGAAAATGTGGCTTGAAGTCTTGCTGTGTAGTCATTGACTGACTACCTATGTGGATGATTTCTAGCCTGTCAGTACTTAGATTTCCCCTTACTGCAAAACCAAGGAGAGCAAATAGTACTAGGTTTGTTAAGGTATTTTATCTTCTCATTGATGCTGTGGACTCTTCGGTCCCAGATACTAAGGAAACCTGGTAATTCCCTGTGATGTAATATATAAACTGAGAATTGTAATCTGGATGAAATCTTGTATTTTTATTTATTTATTTTTTTTACCAGAAAGTATCTACTGATTTTAAAATAAGGTCATATGGAGTTGTGAAAATTTAATGATAAACAGGCTAATTCTCTTACTGGGTGTGGCAGTCCACCCACACAATTGATAACAGGTGTGGTGATAAAAGAAAAATAAACCAAAGTTAACTCTAGCTGAGTAATCAGTTTTTAGGTTGTTTTGATTATAGAATAGAAGCCTGTTTATAACTATAGAGGCGCCAGGTGGCTCAGTTGGTTAAACGTCTGATTTTACAAAACTACACTCAGATATCACCTCTCGTCAGTCAGAGTGGCCAAAATGAACAAATCAGGAGACTATAGATGCTGGAGAGGATGTGGAGAAACAGGAACCCTCTTGCACTGTTGGTGGGAATGCAAATTGGTGCGGCCACTCTGGAAAACAGTGTGGAGGTTCCTCAGAAAATTAAAAATAGACCTCCCCTATGACCCAACAATAGCACTGCTAGGAATTTACCCAAGGGATACAGGAGTGCTGATGCATAGGGGCAATTGTACCCCAATGTTTATAGCAGCACTCTCAACAATAGCCAAATTATGGAAAGAGCCTAAATGTCCATCAACTGATGAATGGATAAAGAAATTGTGGTTTATATACACAATGGAGTACTACATGGCAATGAGAAAGAATGAAATATGGCCCTTTGTAGCAACGTGGATGGAACTGGAGAGTGTGATGCTAAGTGAAATAAGCCATACAGAGAAAGACAGATACCGTATGTTTTCACTCTTATGTGGATCCTGAGAAACTTAACAGAAACCCATGGGGGAGGGGAAGGAAAAAAAAAAAAAAGAGCTTAGAGTGGAAGAGAGCCAAAGCATAAGAGACTCTTAAAAACTGAGAACAAGCTGAGGGTTGATGGGGGGTGGAAGGGAGGGGAGGGTGGGTGATGGGTATTGAGGAAGGCACCTTTTGGGATGAGCACTGGGTGTTGTATGGAAACCAATTTGATGATACATTTCATATATTGAAAAAAAATTTTAAAAAGTGAATTATGAATAAAAAAATAAAAATAAACGTCTGATTTTAGTTCAGGTCATGATCTGATGGTTTGTGAGGTTGAGCCTGGCATTGGGCTCACTGCTGTCAGCATGGAACTGGCTTCAGATCCTCTGTCTCCCTCTCTCTGCCCTTCCCCTGTTCACTGTATCTCAAAAATAAATAAACATTAAAAAAAAAAAAAGAAACCCGTTTATAGCTTTAAAAAAATTATAGACCAGTTGTGATTGGTATGTCCATTTATTGCTTTTGTAGATCACCCATAATACACCTTGAAAATCTCAATCTTCTGTTCTCATGCTAAATAATTTGGGGCTATTAGTCTTTCATTAGAAATACAAGATAGTCTAGGGGCACCTGGGTGGCTCAGTCGGTTAAGTGTCCGACTTCAGCTCAAGTCATGATCTCCTGGTTCATGAGTTCAAGCCCTCCGTCAGGCTCTGTGCTGACAGCTCAGAGCCTGGAGCCTGATTTGGATTCTGTGTTTCCTTCTCTCTCTGTCCCTCCCCTGTTCAGGTGCTCTTTCAAAAATAAATAAACATTAAAAAAAATTTAAGTACAAGATAGTCTGGTTTCATTAAAAAACAAATTGTTGGAATATGCTTGTAAATATTTAAATTTATAGTGTGTTCTCATGGGAAAAAATCAAACACTGGAGATGGTTATAAAGTAATAACTCTCTTTCCCCTAGGTAATCATTTTCATTTCCCTACATGTAGGATCACATTTGGGATCTCTCCTGTAATTTGCCTTTTCTAAAGTTAGTAAATATTAGATGTTTTTTTATTCAGAATATGTAATACTTTTATTTAAGTGTAATAAATACTTCTAAAAGTATTTATGTGAGTATTTCTGTTGTACAAATGCTTGGTAATTTATTTAACTTACCCTTTATTGACTGGCATTTAAGTTGTATCTAGCATTTCAGTATTGTAAACAGTGCTGCAGAGAGCATTCTTAAAACAGTGTCATTGCTTACTTGTGCTAGTATGCTTATAGGATATTTAAAAGTGAAATTACTAGATCAAAGAGTTTTTTATTCAAAATTTAGATATTACTGAGTTTTCTTTTAAAAATGTTACATCAGTTTACACTCCCACATACGTTGTTTCCCCATACAGTTACCAGTATGTCTCACCAATCTTTTAAATTTTGCTAGTTTGCTTGTTGGGATGTTCACTGGGTGCTGTATGGAAACCAATTTGACAATAACTTATATTTAAAAAAAATAAATTTTGCTAGTTTGATGGGTGAAAAATGGGAAAAGCGTGAATTTGTTCTTATAAATTATAAGTGAGGTAGGGAGCTTTTTTCATACATTTGTTGACTTTTTATTTTTTCCTTAAAAACCCTATTCATATTCTCTGCCCATTTGTTGTTGCCTACCTAGGTGGCTATATTTTTCTTCTTTTAAAGAATTCTTTCTGTATTAAGGAAATCTTTTTTTTTTTTTTTGGTGCCAATTTTAAACACAGTTTTATTTAAGACATTGCGTTTTCCACTTAACAATACAGCGCTTATAAAGTGCAGTGTTGTATTTCCTTTCCTGGTGCACATATTCCATATTCAAGTATCGAGAATCCTCAGTTGATTAACTGCAGCAGCTCAACTTTAAAACTGCCATGGAATTTGCTACCGATTCGGGTCCTTCAGATGTTTTGTGTGGAACAGTGCTAGACCTATTCTCGGGTTGGCTTAATCAACCTCTTCAGTGGTGGGCCCAGAGGAGGCACCACCAGAGGGAGGAGCTCCACCGCCAGGGAAGCCTTCAGGCGTGCCTCCTGCACTCTGGTACAGCTTTGTAATGATGGGATGGCAGACCTTCTCCAGCTCTTTCTGCTGATGTTCAAATTCTTCTTTTTCTGCGGTCTGGTTCTTATCCAGCCAGTTGATGATTTCATTACATTTGTCCAGAATCTTCTGTTTGTCCTTGTTGTTGATTTTACCCTGAAGCTTTTCATCTTCAGCAGTTGCTTTCATGTTGAATGCATAAGATTCAAGGGAATTCTTGGAGGACACCTTGTCTTGCCACTTCTCATCCTCAGCTTTGTACTTCTCAGCTTCCTGGACCGTGCGCTCAATGTCTTCCTTGCTCAGGCGACCTTTGTCGTTGGTGATGGTGATCTTGATCTCTTTTTCTGTACTCCTATCCACAGCGGAGACATTGAGAATGCCATTAGTATCAATATCAAAGGTGACCTCAATCTGAGGAACGCCATGGGGGCAGGACATATGCCTGTGAGTTCAAACTTGCCAAGTAGGTTGTTATTCTTGGTCATGGCATGCTCACCTTCATAAACCCAAGTGAGCACACCAGGCTGATTGTCAGAGTAGGTAGTGAAGGTTTGGGTCTGTTTGGTAGGAATGGTAGTATTGCGCTTGATGAGAACAGGCATGACTCCACCAGCGGTTTCAATGCCAAGAGAAAGACGGGTGACATCCAACAGCAGCAAACCTTGAACATTTTCATATTTGTCTCCAGAAAGGATGGCTGCCTGGACAGCTGCACCATAAGTGACAGCCTCATCAGGGTTGATGCTCTTATTCAGTTCCTTCACGCTGGAAATGTCTTGTAGAAGTTTCTGAACCTTGGGGATATGTGTAGAACCACCCACCAAGACAATAGTGTGGACCTGAGACTTGTCTAGCTTGGCATCCTGAAGGGCTTTCTCTACAGGGTCCTGGGTGCCACGGAACAGTTCAGCATTTAATTCTTCAAACCGGGCATGAGTAATAGAGGTATAGAAGTCGGTTCCTTCATATAGAGAATCAATCTCAATACTGGCCTGGGTGCTGGAAGGAGGCGTGCGCTTGTTGCGCTCCCAAGCAGTATGGAGGTGACAGACCGCCCTGTGGTTCTCGCTGAGGTCCTTCTTAGGTTTGCGTTTGAATGCTGCAATAAAATGGTTTACCATTCGGGTGTCAAAGTTTTCTCCACCTAAGTAGGTGTCTTTAGCAGTAGATTTGACCTCAAAGATCCCATCTTCGGTAGTGAGGATTGACACATCAGAAGTGCCACCTCCCAAGTCAAAGATCAGCACATTCCTTTCGGCTCCAACCTTTTTGTCTAAGCCATAAGCAAAGTAGCAGCAGTGGGCTCAGTGATGATTCAAAGTACATTAAGACCAGCAGTAGTTCCAGCATCTTTGGTAGCCTGACACTGAGAATCGTTAAAATAGGCAGGTACTGTGACTACAGCATTGGTAACAGTCCTCCCAAGGTAAGCCTCTGCGATTTCCTTCATCTTTGTCAAAACCATAGAAGACACCTCCTCTGGATAGAAACTTTTGGTCTCTCCCTTGTATTCTACTTGGACCTTGGGCCTGCCAGCATCATTCACCGCCATGAAGGGCCAATGCTTCATATCAGATTGGACAGCAGCATCATCAAATCTACGTCCAGTCAGGCGTTTGGCATCAAAAACTGTGTTGGTGGGGTTCATTGCAGCATCACCAATCAATCGTTCCGTGTCAGTAAAGGTGACATAACTTGGGGTGGTTTGGTTTCCCTGATTGTTGGCAATTATTTCCACTTTCCTGTGCTGGAAGACACCCACACAGGAGTAGGTGGTGCCAAGATCAATGCCAACTGCAGGTCCCTTAGACATAGTTGCTTCAATGTGGGCCCGGCCTGGCTTGTAAAGAAGACAGCTACCTGGAGAGCTAATGCCATGTTCAATGAGTGGAAATTGATCCTTTGAATGCAGTGTGAATATTAAAAAAAAAAATTTTAATGTTCATTTTTGAGAGAGCGCACACGTGAGAGGAAGAGGGGCAGAGAAAGAGGGAGACGCAGAATCTGAAGCAGACTCCAGGCTCTGAGCTGTCAGCACAGAGCCTGATGTGGGGCTCAAACTCATGTACTGTGAGATCATGAGCTGAAATCAGATGCTCAACTGACTGAGCCACCCAGGTGCCCCACTGTGAATATTTTGTAAACTAGCTGTTTGTTTTTTGACTTTGCTTATGGTGTGCCTTGCCATACTTAGTTTTTATATTATCAAATATTCTTTTATTGCTTTAAGATTTCTTGTCATGCTTAGGGATTTTCCAAGATGATGAAAAAGGAAAACAGAAGAAATTTTTTGCAATAATTACTCTTTAGGTTTTATAATTTATTTAAATATTTTATCCGCCTGAAATTTATTTTGAATGAGGGATCTAACTGTGTAGTTTTCCAAAATGGCTAGTCAGGTTTTTCAACATTATCTATTAAATCACCTTTTCTATATGAATATATACCGATTCTCATTTCTAGTTCATATTCCATTTTTGTGAAGTTAGTACAGACCTGTAATAATTGGTAGTTCTAGAAGATTTTTGAGGTCAGTGGAGCAGTAGCAGGTGATAGGTGGATTATACTATCTTATCTCCCCTTTTGCTTTTAAGATTGATAAATGATTGATTCTCTCAAGGGATGCTAACCACAGCCATCCTATGGACTTAAAGTGACTCTTAGATTACTTCTGTCTCTGTGGAGAAGGAAGTGAAGCTGCGATGAAGATCTTCTAAGTCATGGTCAGTGAGAGTTTTTTTTAGAAAATAATCAGGATTTTATTTTATTTTTTAATTTAATTTAATTTTTAATTATTTACTTTTTGTTTATTTTTTTATTTTTGAGAGAGAGAGAGAGAGAGAGTGAGCAGGGGAGGGGCAGATAGAGAGGGAGAGAGAATCCCAAGCATGGAACCTGATGTGGGGCTCAAACCCAGGAAACCGTGAGATCGTGACCTGAGCAAAAACCAAGAGTCAGATAAGCTTAACTGACTGAGCCACCCAGGTGCCCCTAATTTAATTTAATTTTTAAAGTTTTATTTATTTGAGTAATCTCTACACCCCATGTGGGGCTTGGACCCATGACCCCCAGATCAAGAGTGGCACGTTCTTCTGACTGAATCAGCCAGGAGCCCCATGATTGGGATTTTAAAATGAGTTGAATTTCTCTAGGCAATAAAACCCTGCTAGTCAGTGCCTGTCCGTTAGCTAATTCTGCACTTGCCTCAAGGAGGCAAAGAAAATGTTTATTAAAAGAATTACAACTTGAAAAAATGGTTTAGTCATTGCTTATTGCTTAGAACTCTACTTTTAATGTAGTCACTATAAGTAGGCCTTGATTTCTTTTCTTTTTTTTTTTTTTTTTTAAATTTAAATTTTATTTTTTGTGCTGCTTGTTGCGTGGCTAGGGGTTAGAAGACAGGTATTCGTTCGGGCTTAGTTACTTACTGGCCAGGCCATGTGACTGTGGGCCAGATATTTAATTGCTTTGAATCTTATTTTAAAAATAAAATAACCATCTTGCTTATCATACAGGGCTGTAAAGAATATATATTGTTTAATGTGGTGCCTGGGTGGCTCAGTTGGTTAACCAACTGACTCTTGATCTCAGCACAGGTCTTGATCTCAGCCCTGTGTTGAACCTGCTTAAACACGCACACACACATTATTAAATAAATATGTAACACTTGACGAATGTTGGTAAAACCCCAGATTTAATTTTGTGTACCACTGGGGACATCCATATCATAATTTCAGAAACAATTTTTAGGGAGTAGGTTGGCTCTGAATGTAAATGTGGACAATATAAATGATTTACTGTGTTGAGAGCAATTTGAACAGTCTCTCTAAGGATATGGAATGATCAAGGCAATAGTTTGAAGAGTTACTATTGAAAAAGAGATGGCCTTTGCCGTCCTCTGACATGGGAACAATGGAGAAGAGGGTTGAAGATTGTGAAAAGTAAGAAAGAGAAAACATTTAAGGACTTTGTACCCAAGGGATCAACTGGAGGTTGCTTGGTACGGCTGGACTTGAGGAAGGTAGAAAATGTTGAGAGCTATGGTTGTGAGGGCTGTTAAATTCATCAAGAGGTCAAGAAAAGATTTCATTATTCTTTTGCGGGGCTGGTTAGGACTTGACAGCATCAGTTTAGAGCGGGCCCATTTTCTTAATACTCTCTGTAGTGCATGACCATTTGGAATCGGAGAGAGCAGATAGCAGACAGTATCTGGGTTTGGAATATGGCGTGGTGGGTCCAGGAAATTGGTGGCATTGAGGAGAGAAGAGTGGAAATAATGACAGAGGATTAGTAACTCCAGGGTGGGTAAGAAAACTGGTGACGCAAACAAACTAAAAAACAAAACAGTCTCAGTCAGAAGAAGAGAAACGATTTCCCTAGGTTTCTCTTTAGAGCAATGAAACTTAACTAGAAATTCCCCAGCAAACTTCTTATGTCTCATTGGCCATAATTAGATTACAGGTTATGCTGGATATCTTCCTTTTGTCTCTCTACTCTTTTCTACCCTATTTTGTGTTCTGGGAGGCTGACCTTACTGGACTGTATCCATAGGTTCCCATGCCCTATGGTTTCTGGTAGAGTTTGGTCATGGGGGTTGGGGTCCGGCTGATGGGGAGGGAACTGACAGATCCAAGGGCAGAGAGAGGAAGGTGAGTGTGTTTATAACTTTCGTTATAAAGTTTTCCCTTTATTTAAAGTTACTTTCCTCCGTCTGGGTAACCGTCACTCCTGTCTGATAGTTCTCTTAGAAATTCTCTTTGGGTTTCCTTAACCATTTCCCTCCTTTGCCCTTTGAAGCCTAAGGATAGCTTCCCTGGTATTTGTTACTAGCCCTAGAATTCCACACTATCCTTTGTTGCTTTTCTTTAACTCTGCCCGCACATGTATAAAAGGGCCCTCTTTGAACTCCTCTCAGTAAACTAGCTTGAGTGAGTCATTTTTATGCTGTCCTTGCTCTGACAGATACTCATGCCCAGTCTTAAATCAGTCTGGCAAGGGGAATGAAACACATGCCCTTATTGGGGAAGCAGCCAACAGCATTTGCCATAGTTAGGTTAACTTAACAAAAAGTCGTGTACATACCTATCAGTTTTGTCAGCCAGATTTACAGTAAATTAGCCATCTAGAACAGGAGTTGGCAAACACAGCCATGTTTGTGTGTGGAGTGAATGGACCATATGGCTCGCAAAGCCTGAAATACTTGCTCTCTGGCCCATTGCAGAAAAAGATGTGCTGACCCCTCATTTAGAGCTACACCATTCATGGGACACCTGAGTGGCTCATTAGGTTAAGTGTCTTGACTCTGGATTTTGGCTTAGGTCATGATCTCACGGTTTGTGGGGTTCCTTGTAAGAACAGCAGAGCCTGCCTGAGATTCTCTCTTTTTCTGCCCCTCTTCCTCTGTCTCTCTCAAAACAAATAAACTTGAAAAAGAGCCATGCTGTTCAGTATGGGAGCTAGTAGACCTACATTTCAGTATCGTCTAGTTTAGCACTGGAAATGTGACTAGTCTGAATTGAGATAACACTGTAATTATAAAATACCACATTTCAAGGACTCATTTATACCTGTTGTGGCTCCTAGAAAAGTTAAAGTTACGTATGTGGTTCACATTATATTTCTGTTGGACAGCACTCATCTGGAAAGTTGGTCATTTAGCAAGTAAGTAGATAAAAAGCTACCCTTAGGCAAAAAGCTTATTAAAATCAGTTTTATAAAGCAAAGCAAGCATGGCACCCAGAGAGACATTTGACCCAGGTTCAAGTCCCAAAAAACCCAAGTTTTTATAAGTCTGTATGCTCACTCTTTCCTCTATAATAATCTGTCTAGCACCTGTTCACTATGATTTTTCTTTATCATCTGGGACTCAGCTCAAATATTGACTTCCTCTGCAAAAGCTCACTCCACCCCACAGTCATCTGTATGTTGAAATTATCTACATTCGCACATTTCTCCTGAGATTCTAAAGGAAGGGTTTAGGATATGTGTGTACTACCCTTTATATATTGGGTACTCACTGGGTTTTTACTTAATGAATTGAATATATAATTGAATGAATAAATGAGTTACCTATTTAACGAGCTTGGTTATGTGTCTTTTCCTTCTGGGTAACCTTGGCAATGGATTTGGCATAGCAGTGTAAACATAGGATTGTTAGAGGAAGCGGATTTGATACAAAGCCATGAAGAGACCGCCCCATCGAAAGGCACAGCTCCTTGGAGTTGTTTGGTATAGTCCTGATTGCTCTCATTTCAGTTTTACTGTAGGTATTGATAGCATAGTACAATAAATGATCTCTTTTACTGGACATAAAAAGTATGTAGGATACAGTTGGGTTTTTTTTTTTAAGGTGGTATATGATAAGGTGGCATGTGATAATTTTAGAAAGCTCTTCATCACAACTGGTTAAAATAAGATTTTTGATATTTCAGGGAATAAATTTTAAGTATTCCCATTAAATAAATATAGACTTCACAAGGGTTAAGTAGCGCTCACAAAGGTAAATGTTGCAAACCTGGTTTATTTGTTGGAGATGAGAGTGCTAGGAGAAAACAAAATGTACAGTAGTTTGTTTGTTTTTTTTAAGGGATTTATCCTTGGGTCTGTTAATTAGATGTTACCAGTTAATGATCAGTTTTCAAGGATATTAATGTTACAAGTTAGTGATATCAGTAGACCTAAGAAGATCTTACAGAAATTGCATGATCAATGTTTTAGAAACCTAGAAACCTTGAGTTGAGTTATATGGTTGGAAGTCTGTACTTTAAATCATTGCATGTTAGAAGGGCACCTGGGTGGCTCAGTTAAACATCTGACTTCGGCTCAGGTCATGATCTCATAGTTCGTGAGTTTGAGCCCCCTTGTTGGGCTCTGTGCTGACAGCTCAGAGCCTGGAGCCTGCTTGTGGATTCTGTGTCTCCCTCTCTCTGCCTGTCCGCCATTCGTACTTTGTCTCTCTCAAAAATAAATAAATAAATGTTAAAAAATTTTTAAGAAATCATTGCATGTTAGCTTTAAGGGCATTCTTCTTCTGGATTTTTTGACATTTAATTTTTTAATTTTTTGGTAATAAGAAAGTAAATCTTTTGAATATGTGTGAAATTAATTTTAAGGTGAAGGAACATGAGTAGAATTGGCTTTTTAATATATTTTTCTTCCACTGTGTAGTTTTAATGTCATTGAGGGAGGCTTTCAGAGGCTAGTCTAGCTGTGAGCAAAAATACTCCCTATTTTCCAGTTCCCAACTAGTCAAAACCAGTTTGTAATGGTGGTTATGTTATTTATGGATAAATAGATGCCTTTTGGAAGTGATGTACAGGTAGTGAGAATTAATCTTTTACAATGATTCTCTCCCCATTCCCCCATGGTAATTGAATTAGTTGAAGGGAAGAAGCTTCAGTATTCATTTATTTATGAAATAGATTATTTATGAAACCATGGTCCGATCGTAGATGGTAGAGAACTAAATAAAAAAGGTGTTATAATTGACAGAAAAATCAAATTAATATTTGTCTTAGTCATATTTCTTGCCTATTTAAAGTTTGTGACTATCTTCAAAATTTATCTTCTCCTACCTACCCTCATTGCCATTTGTTTTGGTTTATGACCTCATTTCTTGTCTGAATTTATTGCATTTCTCTCTTCTGTGGTCCTTTTCATTCTGCCAGAGTGGACTTGCCCATATCAAATCAGTTATTTTCCTGCTTAAAATTCTTAGTTTCCTCATAGCCCTTGTTAAAATACACCCAGGCTCTTCATGACATGATCTCTAGCCTCCTTCCCAGTTACAAACTCCACCACTGTCAAAGGTTGAAGATACTGATCCACTGTCTGGTGGCTTCTGTTGTTGGCATTGGTAAGTCAGGCATAACTGCAATTCTTTCATAGGTGGTACTTGCTTTCTGGCTGCTTTTAAGAGGTGTTTTTTAAAATAAACCTGTGTGTTACAGTTTCACTATGATAGATCTTTTTTTTTTGAGCATGTAATTTATTTTATTTTATTTTATTATTTTTTTAATATGAAATTTGTTGTCAGGTTGGTTTCCATACAACACCCAGTGTTCATCCCAGCAGGTGCCCTCCTCAATGCCCATCACCCACTTTCCCTTCCCTCCCATCAATGTTCAGTTTTTTTTTCATTTTTTAAGAGTCTCTTATGGTTTGCCTCCTTCCCTCTCTAACTCTTTTTTTCCCCTTCCTCTCACCCATGGTTTTTGTTAACTTTCTCAGGATCCACATAAGAGTGAAAACATATGGTATCTATCTTTCTCTGCTTGACTTATTTCACTTAGCATAACACTCTCCAGTTCCATCCACGTTGCTACAAAGGGCCATATTTCATTCTTTCTCATTGCCACGTAGTATTCCATTGTATATATAAACCACAATTTCTTTATCCATTCGTCAGTTGATGGACATTTAGGCTCCTTCCGTAATTTGGCTATTGTTGAGAGTGCTGCTATAAACATTGGGGTACAAGTTTGCCCTATGCATCAGTACTCCTTTATCCCTTGGGTAAATTCCTAGCAGTGCTATTGTTGGGTCATAGGGTAGGTCTATTTTTAATTTTCTGAGGAACCTCCACACTGTTTTCCACAGCGGCTGCACCAGTTTGCATTCCTACCAACAGTGCAAGAGGGTTCCCGTTTCCCCACATCCTCTCCAGCATCTGTAATCTCCTGATTTGTTCATTTTAGCCACTCTGACTGGTGTGAGGTGATGTCTCAGTGTGGTTTTGATTTGTATTTCCCTGATGAGGAGTGACGTTGAGCATCTTTTCATGTGCCTGTTGGCCATCTGGATGTCTTCTTTAGAGAAGTGTCTATTCATGTCTTCTGCCCATTTCTTCCCTGGATTATTTGTTTTTCAGGTGTGGAGTTTGGTAAGCTCTTCATAATGGATTTTGGATACTGGCCCTTTGTCTGATATGTCATTTGCAAATATCTTTTCCCATTCCATCGGTTGCCTTTTAGTTTTGTTGATTATTTCCTTTGCAGTGCAGAAGCTTTTTATCGTGATGAAATCCCAATAGCTCATTTTTGCTTTTAATTCCCTTGCCTTTGGGGATGTGTCAAGTAAGAAATTGCTGCGGCTGAGGTCAGAGAGGTTTTTTCCTGCTTTCTCCTCTAGGGTTTTGATGGTTTCCTGTCTCACATTCAGGTCTTTTATCCATTTTGAGTTTATTTTTGTGCATGGTGTAAGAAAGTGGTCTAGTTTTATTCTTCTGCATGTTGCTGTCCAGTTCTCCCAGCACCATTTGCTAAAGAGACTGTCTTTTTTCCATTGGATATTCTTTCCTGCTTTGTCAAAGATTAGTCGGCCATACTTTTGTGGGTCCAATTCTGGAGTCTCTATCTAAGTGTAGATTTTTATTTATCCTGCTTGGGATTCTTTGACCTTATTTCATTTGAGGATTGGTCTCTTTCCACAATTCTGGAAAGTTCTCCGCCATTATTACTTATTTTTTTGTCTCTCATTATAGACCTTTGATGGGGTGCATTTTGGACCTTCTCATTCTCCATGCCTTTTTTCCAAGTGAAGTATTGTAAAAGGGTATAAATAATCTAAATTTCCAATGGGGGATTAAATATAGTAAGTTTCAGCCATAAAAACAGAATAATAGGCAAATAAAAATGATACAGAGGCATATGTAGTGACATGGAAAGATATTCACAATATATTAAGTGAAAAAAGCAAGTTCCAAAACTATGCATGAGTCCACTTTTATAGTATGTATATTTGCCAAAGTAGAAGGACGAATGGTATCTACCAAAGTATTAATATTAGTTACTTGAACACTATAGGACATAGGGTAGTTTTGTTAGAGCTCTTTTGGGAGAGAGCATTTGGGATTTTAATTTCCTGTAATGAAGATTACTTTTAGAATAGGGAGAGAGAGTTATTAAATTTAAATTAGCCCAAATATGGGGTGCCTGGGTGGCTCAGTCAGTTAAGCATAGGCTCAGGTCACAGTCTCATGGTTCGTGGGTTCGAGCCCTGTTTTGGGCTCTGTGCTGACAGCTCGGAGTCTGGAGCCTGCTTCAGATTCTGTGTCTCCCTCTCTCTCTCAGCCCCATGCACGCTCTCTCTCAAAAATAAACATTAAAGAAAAAAAAATTAGCCCAAATTTGCCCTCAACATTCATTCTGGTGTTAAAGAACAAAAATTCAACTGGGTGAATTTGAGGATCTAATTGGCTTTATTAATTGATTCATGAATCGGACATCAACCCATCAGGCAAGTAGAGGGGAGCTCAGAGGAGCTGTACAAACTGGAAAGATTTTATAGGCAGAAACTGGGCAGGACGATTAGTAAAAGAAAGGGCAGGAGTCTTATTGGGTGGATTACCTTCTCTTCCTTTGGGAGGGGGTGGGATGTAGAAGGCCATGTGACTGACGACCTCATTGATACTGACCAGAGAATTCCTGATTGGGTAAAACTGCATTTCAGGAAGTGGTAGAAACTTTAATTAGGTTAGGTTCCTAACCTAATGACTTGGCCTGGCATATGTGACTCCCATTTTTGGCCTGCGGTTTTCTTTTTTAACCTGCAAAGTAAGTATTTCTGGGAAATTACTTAGAATGCCCTTCACTCCTTCTTTTAAGTAGAATATACAGTAGCAATTGTTGATTCTGAAACAAAAATACTCAGGTAAATTTTGCCAAGGAAAATAGGTAAGAAAATGTAAATTCTCATTAAAAGATACTACTAAAATGATACAAAGTTACATTATAGGTTTTTACAAAGACAGCAAAGAGAAGTGGTGGTCTTCCTATGTTTCAGCTCGCATTCTGTTCTGTTCTATCCATTTATTTGTGTGGAAAATCTCTCTACACATGATGATGTCTGATATTATTGGTTCCTATAGTAGAGTAGACACCTTGACATTTCAATTAAAAAGATAAAATAGGAGCGCCTGGGTGGCTCTGTCCATTGAGTGTCCGACTTTGGCTCAGGTCATGATCTCATGGTTTGTGAGTTCGAGCCCCGCGTCAGGCTCTGTGCTGATAGCTCGGAGCCTGGAGCCTGCTTCGGATTCTGTGTCTCCTTCTTTCTCTTCGTCTCCCCACTCATGCTCTGTCTCTTTCTGTCTCTCTCAAAAAATATAAATAAACATTAAAAAAATTTAAAAAAGATGAAATAGCATTTAGTATCAGATTATAAAATTCCTTTTCTGGAAGAAGATACTATAATATCTGAAGGTATACTTTGAAAAAAATACAAAAATGAAAAAGGTACCATTTCAAGATCACTAAGTCTATGTTGAACTTAAGTGAATTTCAGTAAAACTCTAACTCAAAGGAAAATCTAACGTTAACAAGAGGTTCCAATAACATTATTTTAGTAAGCAAAATGAGCAGTATATGCAACTGTTAATGGGCACCAAGTTCAATAGAGTAGACATTAGCTTCTGCATTGACATTTAATTTTTCAAGTTATGTTAAAAGTGTTGCTTTAAGCTGTGAATCTTTTGCCAAAGAAAAACTTAAAAAAATTTTTTATTTAAATAATTTTGTTTTCTTTCTGTAGATAGGAAGGATGCAAGTTAGAAATTTTACCAAGAAAACTTAAATGTTTAATAAAGATATCAAAAGCTAAAACTTGGCTAAGCTATTATGCAAGATACTATGTGTAAAGACAGACTCATGAATGGAGGCAAATTTCATTCAAAATGAACTCTACCCTTATTCTATTAAAAGGGCAGACAGGTGCCTGGGTGGCTCAGGCGGTTAAGTGAGTGACTCTTGGTTTTCGTCTCAGGACACGATCTCATGAGGTTGTGAGTTTGAGCCCCACGTTGGGCTCTGTAGCTAGTAGCACGGAGCCTGCTTGGGATTCTCATTCTCTCCCTCTCTCTCTGCCCCTCCCCTACTCACAATGTCTCTTTCTCAAATAAATGAACTTTAAAATAAAATATAAAGAATAAAAGAGCAGACAGTCTGCCTGCTTGCTTAAATTATAGTAGTACTGTGATTCACTGTGAAGTTAAGGAACTGTCTTTGAGTCCATGACAGTCATAAATCACAATGTACAGTGGGTATGGGAGTCATAAAGAACAACAGGTTCTCATAAAAAACAAATATTTTAAGACCTTGAAAATCAACTTTTCTTGAAAATCATGAAGAAGGTGCTCAGGTTAGATTAATTAATAATAGACTAATAACCTCAGTTAAATTAAACATTAGGGAGCTACATTAATGCGACTTAATATACAGAAAGGAATCTTTCAGAATAAGGAGTTTAGAATGAAATGAATTTTAGATTATTTTCTTCCCCCCCCCCCAAAAAAAAAAACCCCAAAACAACCGTGTGCGCATTATGCAGGCATTCCCTATTCCTCACCCTCCTGCCCCTGACGCCTGGACAACCACAAACCTTCTGTCTCTGTAGAATTGTCTCTGCTGGATTTCATGTAATGGAGTCCTACAACGTGTAAGTCTTTTGTGACTGACTTTCATTCAGCATGTTTTCAAGTTTCATCCATATTGAAGTGTGTATGAGTGTTTCTCCTGTTATTGCTGGGTGATATCCCATTCTGTGGCTCGACCACATTCTGTTAATCAGTTAATGGATATTTGAGTTGTTTCACTTTCTGTTAATATGAATAATGCTTCTATAAACATTCATATACCAGTTTTTGGCTGGGCATCAGATTGTGACCTGAGCTGAGACCAAGAGTTTGGACATTTAACCTACCGAGCCACCCAGGCGCCCTGTTACGGGTGTTTATAGACACTTCTCTAATTGTATCATAGAAGAGCTGTCACATCCAGTCCTTAAGTAATACTGTTCTCAGAATTTCCTACATGTACAGCTCTTTTTTCCCCACCAGCATGATTGAGATAAAACTGACGCATTAACATTGTATAAGCTTATGGTATACAATGGCCAGCACTTGCTATTTTTGATGATAGCCCCCTGGTGGGTATGAAGTGGTATTTCTTCATGTTTTGATTTGCGTTTCCTTGGTGGCCAATGATGTGGAGCATCTTTTCATGTGATATTGGCTATTTGTGTATCTTTCAGGGAGCAATGGTTGTTCAGATACTTTGCCCATGTTTAAATTGAATCACTTGTCTTTTTATTATAGAGTTGTAAGAGTTCTTTATATATTTTATTTTTTTTTTTGAATGTTTATTTTTGAGAGAGAGCGAGCAAGTAGGAGAGGGCAGAGAGAGAAAGTGAGAGAGAATCCGAAGCAGGCTTTGCACTGTCAGCGCAGTCTGACGTGGGGCTCAATCTCACAAACCCATGAGATCATGGCCTAAGCTGAAATGAAGAGTCGGCACTTAACCGACTGAGCCACCCAGGTGCCCCAATATATATACTTTAGAGTGCTCTATACATACGAGTTCCTGATCAGATTTGCAGATTTTTTTTGTCTTATTTTGTGTGTTGTCTTTCTGCTTTTCTCATGTTGTCCTTTACAGCAAAAAAAATTTAAAAAATTTTTGATGAAGTCCAATGTATCTAATTTTTCTATGGTTGCTTGTGCATTTTAGTAGTTACAGTTGCAAGATCCATTCACAGAGTCTAACTTCTCGTACTGTCAGTATTGGATCTTATAGCATCATATGATTAATGTTGTGAACGTTGTATGTACATACAGTAATTTTTTTTTTTCGAGAAACACGAGGGAGGGGCGGAGGGAGAGAGAACCTTTAAAAAAATTTTTTTAATGTTTATTTTTTTTATTAAAAAAAAATTTTTTTTAACGTTTATTTACTTTTGAGACAGAGTCAGAGCATGAACAGGGGAGGGGCAGAGAGAGAGGGAGACACAGAATCGGAAGCAGGCTCCAGGCTCCAAGCCATCAGCCCAGAGCCCAATGCGGGGCTCGAACTCATGGACCGCGAGATCGTGACCTGAGTCGAAGTTGGACGCTTAACCGACTGAGCCACCCAGGCGCCCCTTAATGTTTATTTTTGAGAGAGAGAGAGAGACAGAACATGAGTGAGGGAGGGGCGGAGAGAGGGGGAGACACAGAATCCGAAGCAGGCTCCAGGCTCTGAGCTGTCAGCACACAGCCTGATGTGGGGCTAGAACTCAAACTGCAAGATCATGACCTCAGCTGAAGTCGGACACATAACTGACTAAGTCACCCAGGTCCAGAGAGAGAGAGGGAGAGGGAGAGAGGGAGACTCTTAAGCAGACTCCACTGTCAGCGCAGATCCTGATGCAGGGCTCGATCCCATGACCCTGGGATCATGACCTGAGCTGAAATCAAGAGTTGTATGCTCAACTGACTAAGCCACTCAGGCACCTGTCTTCTTATATATAAATTATGTATAAATTTCCTTCTACTGATAGTGCCCATGCTTCATTTTTTAAGAGTTGTCACGTTTTGTGGTTTTACCGTAATTTACATAGTCATCCTCTTCTGCTTGATTTTTCAACTTCATGATTTAAATAGTACTGGTTAGGGGCGCCTGGGAGGCTCAGTCAGTTAAGAGTCTCACTTTGGCCCAGGTCATGATTTCATGGTTTGAGAGTTTGAGCCCTGTGTTGGGCTCTGCACTGACAGTATGGAGTCTGCTTGGGGTTCTCCCTCTCCCTGCCTCCCCTCCCCAAAATGAATAAATAAACTTAAAAAAAAAGAAAAGAAATTGTGCTGGTTAGCTGTATCCGTCAACTTAAAAGTTACCTTTTTTTCTTTCTTTAGGTAGGATTGACATAAAACAGTTGATGGCAAAGAAGCTACGGTTGACAGCAGAGGCAGAGGTAAGTAGCTCCATGTTTTAGAAACAAGAGTGTAGAGTTAGGGTAGGGAGCTCTGTTTCCTAAAGTTTTTAATGCTCACTTGCTTAAGGATTAATTTACCTTTCTTATCAGTTGACACTGTCCTGCTGTGGAACAGGAAGGTAAGGTCTGCCACTTTGCATCCTACATTTAAAAACCAGATTGCTTTTTTCTCTTCCATCCTGTCCATCACTCTCACTTCGTGGCTTTTGCCAGCAGAACTTGATTTTTGTGAACCACAATACAGTTGAATGTGTGAATGTCTGTGCAGGTACTTTATGAAAGGATCTATTGTGGTTCATAGTAAATAATAAGTCTCCAGTAAGATTCCTTATTAGGGATAAAGAAGAAATACCAAGTCAAAAACAACATGGAGCCATTTCAAGTGAGGCAGACTGTTCTACAATTCAGAATTCAGTGGTGCCCTCAGGAAATGCTAGAAGACAAAGAACATTTTTTTTTTTTTTTACTCTGAACTAATACTGTATGTGCCTAAATGTAATGTGACTTCGAATCCAAGGCAGTCTTTTTTCCAATGAGAAGATCACTTCCAAACCTTACTGGGTCACCTTGAGTGTGTACACATCCATTAATGATGAAATAAGCCTGCTTTTATTTATTAATTTAGTGTGCATATGTGCCTTTATATAGGATAATTTAAATTTAGATAATTTTGTAATCATATTTCATAAAACACTATGTGCAAGATTATTTACATCCGCTTTGGTATTAGTGTCTTGTAATTATAAGTGCTCGTTTTCCAGTTGTTCTCTAGTCCGGGACAGAAAGCTTTTCCTTTTGTCTAATCTTTTGGAAGTACAGCACTTTTTCAGTCCAGGGATGATGCTGGCACTGGAAGTTTTAGTACAAGTACCTATTTGCTTAACATTAACAGACCTCTCTCTACCCCCACTCATCCGTTCAGTGTATTTGTGATTTCTACAGTGTAATGACTCACTGTATTTTTTGTTTGTTTGTTTACTCATTTTTTGAGAGAGCGAGCGAGTGAGTGGGGGTGCAGAGAGAGAGAGGGAGAATCCAAAGCAGGGTTTAGGCTCTCAGCTGTTGGCACAGCCCAACACAGGGCTCAAATTCACGATCTGTGAGATCATGACCTGAGCCTAAGTCGGGCACTTAACTGACTCAGCCACCCAGGCGCCCCTGACTCATTGTATTTTTATAAAGTAGTATTCAGTGGTGTATTTACTATGCTTGAAACCGTGAGTCTAGACTTCGAGCTAACAGTGTGTTAAGTTTTTATTTATTTTTTCTGATTTTATTGGGTTACCTGTATAAGCCTTCACGACTGCAGTGATCAAGATCATTTCTGGTGCATGTCTTTTCCATTTAATAATTTGTTCCATTGTGAGTGACTGTTTAAAGAGTTGATTATTAGGTAACCTTCACTTATCTAAGGGATAATTTATAATTTTGGCTAGCAAAAGAAAAATCTTTAAGGGCGCATGTGCTGTTTTTAAGGGCTTATTCTTGCAAATATAGTGATAAAAGAAATTTTGTTTTTGTGGCAGGCTAGACTATTTCTGACCCTTATTCCTGTAGACTGGCTGGACACACCTGGGTTTATGTTCTGTTACTTTTCTGATTCCCCTTCTGTTCCTCTTGTTCCTTCTCCACCTCCCAGCAAGAACACAAAGCCCTTATCTGTTCTGTTTGTGAGGGAAATTTTCAAATAAGTGAACCGGCTTTCGTTACTGTTTGTTTAAAAAAAAAAATCTGAAGTGGGAGAGGAATTCTTTTTGAATGCAGAATCTCAAATCCAAAGAGGAAAGGGAGGGAGTATGGAGTGGGAAGCAGAGGTCAGGGGAAAGCCACATGGTGGGCAGAGGGGGGATGTTTCAAGGATTTAAAGTTGCAAGCTTTGTTATGAAGAGAATATCCTACTTATCCGCTTTACATATTAATCAGTGAATAAAAGAATTACGTTTTTAGTTTGGTCAGTTAGGAGGATCTGAAGGAGAAAGAAATGAATGAAAGAATGGAAAAGAAACTGAGGGGAAAGGGAAGGTGGATATTGGTTAATCTAGTATTTATTACTCTGTGTTGTACAAGTGCGGGTGACGTAGTGGAGCAAGATTCGCTCCCTGTTGTTGGGGAGGACGTAGCTCGAGCACAAGTGTGGAGGTAAGAGGCTCACGCCGTCTCTCAGAAATGACACTTGATCAGCATCTGCGCCCCTGTTGGGGCATGATAGAAAGAAAAATACAGTTGCAAAATTGTAGAGCTAGATTGTAAAACATTTGCTTCTCTGCCTTCATGCCCTGTTCGGAAAGCTCCTTCCACTTGAAACTTTCTTTAACTTCCTGTTTCACCAGTCAGAATACTGTCTGTCCTTGAAGTTGTAGTTCCTGTTGCCGCTTCCACAGTTTTCTAAGTACCAGCTTGAAACGATGTCCTCCCTCCTTTATACTTTATACTATACACCTAGTGTATACCCTGAGTCTGTACTCTGCCTTTATTACACAGTGCTTTCTAAATGAAATCACTAAAATTCTTTTGGTGAACTTTTGGTGATTTGACTTAGGAATGTTTTTATTGGCAATTTGATATCTAAAGAGATAGAACATCTTGCATTGTTTATTAATTGGAATGCTTTTGAGGGAGATGTATTAAGAATGCAGTGCTGATCTGAAGTTGAAGATGATGTATAGAGTTTGGAGACAAAAGATAGGAAGCTATTGTGATACTTTAGTATTACTGAGTAAACAGGCAGGGAGGAGAAGGGAACTACATCTAGATGTCTTGTTATGGGCCACAACTTGTTGTACTAGGTGTTTTACGTTTTACGTACATAATTTCATTAAATTATCCCACTTACAAGAGCGATTTCTTAACTGCTTATATTTTGTTGTTTTGTTTTGTGACTTGATATTTACTAATGTGAAATGGCCATTGAGGTGACAGGTATGTGAATATTGTTTGGAGCCATAAAATTGACTTCTTTTCTCTTTTGGGTTTTTAGAAATAATTTTTAAAACAAACGAAAATCAAGAATCTTTGTAGTTATTTGTAATTTGGAGTCCTGCTCTAACCCATTTGGTCACTCGACTACATTGGACCATCTTCCCCTAATCTTTAAGGTGAGGACATGGGGCTAGCTACCACCAGGGCCCCCTTCAGCTCCAATAGTCTGTGCCATTGTGTCGCTCACTTAAACTTTTGTTCCTAATTCACTGTTTTTGTGGTGTGAAGGGACTGGGTAGTCTGTAGATTTTATGGGGCGACTCTTTCAGCTCCACAGAACTGGAGTTGTCAGATAAAGTACAGTAGGCTTACGTTTATTTGTTGTTTGTTTATCCCAGATAAACGACAAATAGTTTTTTAGTCATCATGCAATATTTGAGACATAATTAGGCCAAAAAAGTCCTTTGTGTCAAGTTCACATTTAACTGGGTGTACTGTATGCTCATTTGCTAAATATGACCGACATGGAAGAGCTCATGTTAAAGAAAGGTGTGCAAAGGGTTGTCAAGTACTGAGCAAGCTCTTCAGTCTGAAGGGAAGAGGAACAAGAGATGATGAAACTAGTGGCTGAACTGATTGAATCTCTTAAGGTCACATCTAGGTCCAAGTGCTGTCATCAGAAAGTTTTAAGTACTTAATTACAAAAAAAAAAAAAAAAAATCCGGTGCTGGTGGGATCATACAACATTGTGTAACCCCGAGTCGTGACCTTTTGAAATGCTCAGAATTGTGTTGTAATCAGACTTAAAAGCGCTTGGACTAGTCCAAGAGAAATTCAAGTGATGAAGTCCCAACCAACTTAGGTTAATAAATCAGCTTCGTTTTAACATTGTGTTAGTGAAACGATCAAATTATTTCTTTGGTTGCAAGTAGAAGAAACCTACTTTGGCTTATTTAAGGAAAAGAAAATACATTTGAAAGATATTAATGTATCTCTGGGAATCCTAGAAGTTGAACACTTTAGCTTTTGAAAATGGGAAAGGGCTTTAGTAGCAAGAGTTCAGATATTTCTGAATTTTTCAGTTAGTAAGGTTTTTGTCCCTCTTTTTAAGCTCAGAGTTGTAGATCTTTGAGAGAGAGAATTGGGATTTTGGCCAGAAGGGCAGGGCTGTATGGTACAGCCCTGGCCTAGACACTCAGTTCCTGTCTTTACCCTTGAGGACAGTTTCCAGAGAAAAGAGGATGAGAAGAGTTAAAAAGGGAGTGCCTTGATGCCGTTGATTATCGTGGAGCTTTTATTAACGTAGACAGCTTTGTAGAGGGAATGCTAGGTCTCATGTGAGGGGATGAAAAATTACTTCCTGTTTCTATTTCTTAAAAACACATATTGCAACATATTTCATTTCCTTCTGTTGTAGCATTTCCAATATTATTTTACACATCAATATCTTATGCTATTGCCTAACTATTACAAATGAGCAAACTGTCATGAGTAAGGCTGGGATGGCATGTCTGCAAATGAGGACTTCCTCTCATGGTTTATTGCTCATCCAAGTAACCTCTTCCAAAAAAGTTTTTGGAGAGTGCCAGTCTATTTGATATATTGGCAAGACTGCTGGAGACGTAAGTAAGTCTGAGTCTTTTCGGCCTAGAAATTCTTTGATTATTGTATACTTTGAGGTTAGGTTGTGCTCACCCAAGATAAACACAAGAGAAACACAAATAATTGTGGCTTAAACAAGATAGATGTGTATTGCCCTCTCATGTAAATGATCTAGAGGTGGGAAGTCTAGGACGGTTATGGTGACTCTGTGGCCCTCCAGGACCCTGGTCCCTTCTACCTCTGTGCTGTACCATTGTAGGCTGTGATCCTCTTTTTTGTTGTCCAAATGATTCCAGCCATTTCATCTAAGTTTCACGGAGCAGGATCGAGTTAGGAAGAAAAGTAGGTTGACACCTAACAGCCTCTACTACAACTGTCCATTCTACTTTCCTTCCCTTGACCTTCTGGTCAAATCTTTTGGCTGTGTGACTGTAGCCTTCTGGTATTTCCCTTTCTCATTTTGCCTAAATGCGTAGATGAGTCAGTCTCTAGTCTCCTTTGATGAACCTTGGGAAAATCAGTTTATTGTTCTTAGGATTTCGTCGGTTATAAAATGCAGATAGGTGCCTGTTATATTGCCCTCTCAGGGAATGTTCAGTAATCTAGCTCCTTGAATTACCAACTAGTCGGTTCCTTTGTCAGGCAATATGTTAGGTGCTGGGATTCTGAAGAAGTCATGTTTTCTGTCCTCATGCTGGCTCAGAACGCTCTGTATAGAATAGGTTAACAGAGGAACAACAACTGAATCAGATACTTTAAAAATGCTCTTTGGAAGCTATAAAGTGGTGTCAGTGTAAGTTGCTATTTATGGTAAGAAGTTACATAATTTTAGAGCTTTATTGAAAACCTTATAGGTGGTAGTTACTCCTTATTTTACATTAGTGAGAATCCAAAGCATCGAAACTAGTCAGATGGTAATGTTCTGCATATCACCGAACATTCTGGTTCTGCTCTACCCCCCAGTATTTTGTTTTCTTTCTTCCATCATACACACAGATCCATGCAGACAGTGTAGACACATGTAGGCGTGTACATCATAGATACATCGGCAAATAAGCAACAATTTATATGTTCAGTTATATATTTTTAAACATTTTGTGGGGTTTTTTTTGTGTGTTAAAATGTTCTTTGACAATATGATATAAAATGATTTCATGATAGTCATTCGTATGAATGTATCATTGGTTAACTATGACACTTCCTGGTTTTCTAGCGTTTAACGATGGCTTAGGAAGTTGGTAAAGATGATGAGAAATAGCAAAATACATCATTTGGATAAGATGAGGGAGCTGCTTAAGCAGATGAAGATAAATAAATGTGTTTCACCTCAGTTTAGATTGATAAAAATAAGATATCAGGAATATCATGGTCTGACTTAAGTTGGGAGACAGCTCAGGATGAATTTTATTTTAAATAAAAGGGATTATAATTTAGAGCTCTAATTTCATTAGCCACTGGGTTATCTTGAACCTTCGGCTTCTTGTTTTAAGGATTATGCAGTAGTTACACTCAAGACTTAACTCGCAAACAAGTGTTTCTTTTTAAATATGGAGGAGGAATTTATTATAATACACTATGACTGTAAACCTCTTTTACGTTAGTGCGTTGAAATGAAATGCAAATTTCATGAAATTTTGTGATGGGACTAATTTATTAAATTACCTACTATTTTCAGGCTACATGTACATTGTTCCCTTTTTTTTAGGTTTTTGCTTTTTTGGTTTATGGTGCTAATCATAAAGAAAATATTTTAGCTCCAGTATGGTAGAAAGTGATATAATGTTATATGATGTCTAAGGTCATCTAGACCGGGGGTTCTAATCCTGGTTCTCTAGTTTACAAGGTCTGTGACCTTGGGCAAGTCACATTACTTGATTTGTTCGAGCTTAGATCTCTCCTATGTAAAGTAGGAATTATGTTGCCGATTTTACGAAGATTGTTTTAAGACTAATATATAAAGGCCCCTAACACAGTATCACCAGACATTAAGTCACAGCCATTACTAACAATAGCAACAGTAGTGATTTTTAGTCCCTTTTCCTTCATAGCTTTTAATAAGAAATCAGGGTGAGGGAATTCTTCTAGACAAGTACTTTCTGCTTTGTAATAGACATTGAGTAGTCAGCAGTGGTATGAGTAGGAGTTTCACTGCTAGGGGTTGGTTTCCAAAGCTGTTTGGAAATACACTTAACACGTAAACAGTCTTGCAAGTTGCTTTGCTGAGAGCTAGATGTACAGTGGTTAACAAGAAGACATACTGTTTAAAGTCAGGTGGGGGAGGCAGACATTAAGACACCAAAAAATAGAAATGTATATAATGTTAGATGATATTAAGTGCTATGAAGGAAACGAATAAAGTAGTGTAGCTTTAGTGTGAACTGTTAGGAGAAACCTCTCTTGAGGAGTTAGTTTAGTTTAAGACCCAAACATTATATTACCTGTACTATTGTCTTATCTGTTTTGTTCAGAAAGGTCAGGTTTCTGGTTCCATGCCACTGTGAGGTTAAAAGTTCTCTGTGCAAAGCCGGGCATTGAGTCAGAGACATAAGTTCATGGACTAGCAATGTGACCTTGGAGTCAGGGTGTAATTTTTTACACACCGTCCTCAGTATGTATTTGTACTTTGTATTTCTTTCTCTGTTTACTTTTTTATTTTTTCCATGCCTCTGTGCCTTTGAAGGGGTGATTTTATCTATCCATAACTGACCCTGCTCTTGTCTCGTTTTAAAACTCAGTTCAGGGTAACCTGTACTTGGAAGGCTTTTTAGAAGAATTATTTCTCTAAAATGCAAATCGGAACATGCTTATAAAATGTGTTTAAAACCTCATTGTGGGTCACCTGGTTAAGCGCCCAAGGCTTGATTTCTGCTCGGGTCATGATCTCATAGTTGTGAGATTGAGCCCTGCCCGTCCAGCTCGGTGCTGAGCCCAGATCCTGCTTGGGCTTCTCTCTCCCCTTCTCTCTCTGCCACCCCCCCCCCCCCCCCACACCACATGCACTCTCAAAATATATAGACATTAAAAAAAAAAATCATTGGTTTCCTGTTGCCTTTATGATAAAACGAACAATTCTTATAATGGCCTGAAGGTCTGTCACAGTCTGGCCCCTTTGCTTCTTCAGCCTCATCTCTGATCGCTCATGCGCGCCTTCACTAAGCGTTTGGACCATAGGATCTTTGCTTCATGATGGTTGTTCCCCATTGTTAGAATCTTAGAGGTTGTCCAGTTCAGCTGCTTATTTTTAAAAATGAGGTTTCTTTCAGAGGGGGTCTGGTGGGGGGATGGGCAAAATGGATGAAAGGGAGTGGGAGATACAGGCTTCAGTTAATGGAATGCGGAAGTCATGGGAATTAAAGGCACAGGTTAGGGAATATAGTCAATGGTATATTGTAAAAGTGTTGTATGGTGACAGATAGTAGCTACCTTTGTGGGCACAGCATCACGTATAGAGTTGTCGAGTTACTGTGTTGTACACCTGAAACTAATGTAACATTGTGTGTGAACTCCACTCAAAAATCGTTTTTAAAAAATGAAGTTTCTTGGGGCTCTTAAAATACGGTGATTCTGTTTAAATAGATGAAGCACGCTGCTTTTCTAGTTTCTCATTAACTGCCTGCCTCCTTCCTTTGGTCGTCCTTCCGTCTGTCTGTCATCATGCTGGGACAATCATGGGCCATGGGCCGGGTGAAATTAATGTTAATAGAGATGAAATTGAGAACATAAGCAAGTTAGGAAGCCTGTAACACCCCAACCTCCTTTTCAGGTTGCTGATACCAGCTATTCAGATTTCTAGTGATCACACTGTGAAGTTCTGTAATTAGTGACAGTCTCCTGTTCTGGACGAACTCCAAAGGCAGAAGTGGAGCACTGTTCTGTATTTTTCTATATTTGCTCTTATAAGGGGAGTGACAGTAACAAGCAGTCACTATTTTCATCAGTATTTGGATCCATGAAATGAGGAGGCTGAGGAAACTCCGTGTCCACAACAGAGTTCTTCCTTGTGTCTGGGTGGCCCCAGCTTCTGTTAACTTTGATTCCTCAGAAAAAGGACAAATCTGGGCACTAAGTAATGAATATTAGACATCTTGTGGATACGGTGCTGTGTATAGGAACGTGGTAGATTTGAACCTTTTAATAGTTACAGTGCAATGACGTGGATACGGCTAGAGGGTATGATGCTAAGTGAAATAAGTCAGAGAGACATTGCACTCATGTGGAATTTTAGAAACGAAACAAATGAGCCAAGGGGGAGAAAGAGCGGGAGAGGCCAACCAAGAAATGGACTCAACCTTAGGGAACAAACTGCTGGTTACCAGATGGGGGGTGGGGTGGGGTCGGTGTAAATAGGCCATGGGGAATTAAGGAGGGCACTTGATGTGCCGAGCACCGGGTAACGTTGAAACACTATATTGTATACCTAAAACGAATATTACCCTGTATGTGAGCTAATTGGAATTTAAATAAAAAATGATAAATCATTACAGCACGATTTTTATTTTACATTGGTTTTGTTTGTCTGTTTGTTTTTCCTTCACTGGTTAGCTCTGACTGGGTCGGAGCAGCAGATGTCGGTCTGTAGGGTGGTAACTATGTCAGATCCTGTGCTGGGCATTTTTTGCAGGGGCTTTTGTTTCGGGACTTTTTTTTTTTTTTCACACCACAGTTTAGCAAGTTAGATGTTTTTTGTCTGAGTTTTGCACATGAGTAACTGTGGTAAAAGTGAAATAGCTTGCCTGAGGCCACACTCAAATGGTGGAGGTAGAATTTGAACCCAGGTCTGCCTAGCTGAAAGCGTGTGTTTTTCTACTTTATTACTCAACACTAAAGATATCTTTTTCCTACCTGCATATAAATTCTACCTCAGGAAAAGGAGACATAAGTTAACCATATTAAAATAGTACCTTTTGGGGGCGCCTGGGTGGCTCAGTCGGTTAAGCACCCGACTTCGGCTCAGGTCATGATCTCATGGCTCATGTGTTCGAGCCCCGCGCCGGGCTTTGTGCTGACAAACTCAGAGCCTGGAGCCTGCTTCGGATTCTGTGTCTCCCTCTTTCTCTGCCCTCCCCTGCTGACGTGCTCACTGTCTCTCAAAAATAAATAAACATTAAAAAAAAAAAAAGGTACCTTTTTAGCTCAGCATCCCCAAGAAGTGTTCTGTCCTGTCCAGGGTATGAGTGGTTGAGGCCATATGTGGGGGGGAGGGGATTGTGAAAGCAAGTTACAAGGAGGCTTGACATCTGTCACCACCTTCTACTGGCCCTCACGCTATTGGGATGACTGATTTAATTCTTTTACCTTGTCTCTTCTCTTTCTGTTTCTCATCACTCTCAATGCCACTTTGTGGTATTCCCTGCACCATTAATAATTTATGTTGTTCCTCTTTAGACGGTGAGCTCAGTGAGAGCAGGGCTGTGTCTGTCTTGTTTATCACCCTAGGTGCTGAGTAAAGTGCTCTTTGTCCTCCAACTGGGTTTGGTTCTGGGGATTGGATAGTGGGTTGGGAGAGCAAGGGGACGCTCTTATTTGTGGAGCGACTGGAAAAGAAGAAAAGGTAGGAGTTTTGGAGTATGGAGAAAAAAGGGAGAGAAGGAAGGGGAAAAGAAGAGGGTACAGTTGATGAAGAGGGTGAGGGTTGGGAGATTGTACTTTGCTCACTACAGGACCAGAGGCTGCAAGGTCTTTGGAGTGTAAGGCAAAGGCTTGTCTGGGGGGTTGTAGTGTGTAAGGCCAAGAGCTTGTGACAAAAGAAGCTGGCTCTGTACCCTATTCACCTTGAGTTGGGTGGGTTAGGACCTGATTTTAACGATTCTTACTGACATTTATGTAACATTATGATTTTTTTTTTTTCTTGATTCTGGTCTACTTAAGCCAGTACTTAATTGGGAAGGGGACTGGTTCCAGAATATGAGGAATCCTAGCTAAAAGGAACAGCTTGACTCCCTTTGCCACATTTCAAGATTCCAGGCTTTTTTTTTTTTCTTTAATTTTTTTTTTAAGTTTATTTATTTATATTTGAGGGAGAGAGGGAGAGAGAATCCCAAGCAGGCTCCTCACTAGCGAGGCTCGAACTCATCCATGAACTGTGAGATCATGACCTGAGCTGAAACCAAGAGTTGGATGCTTAATGCACTGAGGCACCCAGGTGCCCCCGCCTGACTTTTTAAGTTTTTTTTTTTTTTTTTTGAAGTTTATTTATTTTGTTTGAGCATGCAACTCTTGATCTCAACGGTTGTGAGTTCAAGCCCCACATTGGGTGTAGAGCCTACTTAAACAAAGGAGCTGTTCTAACAAGGGCCGCACAGCATCCTGAATTTAAATGGACAGCCCGTGTGCTCGCTTTGGCAGCACATATACTAAAATTGGCACGATGCGGACACCAGCATGGCCCCTGCGCAAGGATGACCTGCGGACTCAGTGGACAGCCACATTGTAGCAGGCGTCTGCATACCCTGCTGCAGGTTTGACTCTCTAAGGAAAGTCCTTGCAGAGCCCTGCCTGGGGCTCATTCCCACGAACCACGAGAACCCTGAGAACCTGAGCTGAAATCAAGAATCCAACACGGAACTGTAACCGACTGAGCCTCCCAGGCGCCCCGCAGGTTTCTTTTTTTAATGCTGAGCAAAATTTCAGTGGTCTGATTTGAATAGGGAGCAGAGTATTAAGACCTTATGCTGGGTAGCCCCCCGCCCCCGTCCTGCTTCCCTCTCCTCCTTTTCTTGTTTCAGGTAGGCTCTGCGTCCTACTTTGGGCTTGAACTCATGACCCTGAGATCAGGAGTCACGTGCTCGACCATCTGAGCCAGCCCCACCGCTCCTTCTTTCTGACCTCAACTCTTATCACTCCTCTTCAGCTGTGACATTCTGCTTCCTTAATATTTCTCACATTAGCTCAGGGTGTTCCCGCCTCAGGGTTTTTTTGCAATGATCCTTTTTTCTTCCTGATACTTTTCCCACAGATACTCACTAACTTGTCCTCTTACCTCCTTCACATCTTCTCCAGTGTACTACTATCTTTGAGGCGAAATTTCCTTGACCTCTGTGAAAAACACCTTCCCCTGCCCACCCCCCATCCCCAATACCTTTGCATTATTTCTTTCCGAAACACCTGGCCTGCATTCTGTTATGTCCTGTGTACCCTCGTTGGAATTTTAAGCTCCATGAAGACAGGGACTTGGTTTTGTTCATTTTATCTCTAGTGCCTGGAACTGCATGGGACAACATTTTCATACGAGCCGGAAAAAAAAAAAATCTTTATTAATCAGTCCAACTCTAGAGATTAAATGAGAACGCACCTTTTTTGTTTGTCACTTTTTTTTGGTTTTGTTTTGTTTGTTGGGGAAACATTCTATTGAAAAATTTCAAAATATGAGGATGGACATATAATTGAAATGGAACAGGCAAAAGAACTAAAATAAAATACTAGGAGGTAACCTTCATATGAAAAAATAATTCTATAAAGCGTTTTATTCTTTCTTCCAGGGAACATAGGTCCTTAATAATACTTTGTTCTTAAAAGCAGCCTGTGTGGTTCACTTCTGCTGTTTTGGCTCATACTTTCCTATCTCTCTCCATTTCATCACATCGTCTCCTTCTGGCACTTTTCCTTTTTTTATTTTATTTTATGTTATGTTATGTTATGTTATGTTATGTTATGTTATGTTATGTTTTATGTTATGTTATGTTATGTTATGTTATGTTATGGTTGAGGTTTCAGCTCCCAGTTCAAAAAAGACACTTCCAGTCATCTCCTACTTGCTTTCTTTGCTGATATCCTGTATGTTGCTCAGGTGACACTTAGGTGGTCCACTGTGTATTGTTTATATGTGTATATCTTGTATTTTCCATCTCTGTCTGCTGTCTTGCGGCAGCTGGGATTTTAGTGTAATCTCACTGCTCAGGACCCAAAAGGCATTTGGGAATTGCGGGAGCAGTTTTGATGCAGATGGACTGGGTCTGAGGACCCAGAGAGAGGGGGTGTCCCACAGGACCAGCCAGGAGGGTCCTTGGCTTTGTGCAAGATGGAAATCCAACACCCACTGAGAGGAAGTGAGAACAGAGTTTATTGAACACCAAGAGTGAAGATAAAGGAGTGTCTGGGAAACTTGGAAAGAGGAGTGAGACTTGTCTTTCCTTGCAGTCCAGGTTTTTTATTGAGGATTGTGGTCTGGTGACATGGAAAATCTGTCATGACCACCCCACCTGGTCACTTTTAGGTGTTATCTCTTGTGCTGCAAGACTCCAAAGAAATCACTAACTCCTTGACCTTTCTAGGGAGGGCTTACATTATCTGATCTGTAAGGTGTATCTAAGGCAGGGGTATGAGTCCTAGTAAGAATAGAAGTAGGAAAAGGAACAGAAAAGCAGTATTTCATGGGATCCCTTTAGTTTCCCTGTCACAGTTTGAAAGACCTTCATGTGCTTCCATTAGATACATTGATATTTTTAGGCTTACTTTTAAAGACTTAGTCAAACTCTTAGTGTAACACAACCTAGAAAAATGCTACTTGTGATATTTTAGGCTCAACCTAAACAGTTTAGTTAGGGGAATGAGCATTTATTTCTTGAAACAATTGTAAGACTTTTTCCTTTATGTGTATGAGTCCTACCAATTTAAAAAAGCACAAATTTACAATTTGAATACCTATAATAGGTGGCCCGTTATAACCTGAAGAAAATGTTTTTGGTTCATACTTTTTAAAAACTGTGGATATGTAAGTTTTAAGATGGCAAAAATAGTTTGAGAGCAAAATATATAACAATTTTATGTTGTGAAAGTGTGCGTGTGTTACGGTTAGGTAAATATATAGTTGTGGAGGTAGTAACAAATATTATCGTATAAATGTTGATATCCTGTGGAAATGACATGACCTAAAATATAAACAATGGGTCTTTGTGGGTGTAGGGGTGGCTTGAGAGGAAGAGGGACTTAAATTATATAACGATGCCATAAAACTGACTTTTTACTTTCTGTTATTTTGCACATAAAAATTGGAAGAGAAATAGATTGTCATTTTTATCATTTCTGTTATTTTGTTCTTATACATCTTTTGTAGAAGTTCGTTTAGTAGGGGATTACTTTGATACTTTGATGCATAAAAGGGTTAAATTTTTAAAAAGACATAAATTAGCATGTTGCTTTTTCAATAGCCATTTCTGCATCTGCAGCTTGGCTGTGGAAATCAGTTTTCTGTTTTTACTTCTGTGAGCTCACTGAACATGGATTTCTTTTCTTTTCTTTTTCTTTTTAATAATTTATTGTCAAATTGGTTCCCATACAACACCCACTGCTCATCCCAACAGGTGCCCTCCTCAATGCCCATCACCTACGTTCCCCTCTCCCCCACCCCCCATCAACCCTCAGTTTGTTTTCAGTATTTAAGAGTCTCTTAGGGTTTGCCTCCTTCCCTCCCTATAACTTTTTTCCCCTTCCCTTCCCCTCCCCCATGGTCTTCTGTTAAGTTTCTCAGGATCCTCATAGGAGTGAGAACATACAGTATCTGTCTTTCTCTGCCTGACTTATTTCACTTAGCATAATACTCTCCAGTTCCATCCACGTTGCTACAAATGGCCAGATTTCATTCTTTCTCGTTGCCAAATAGTATTCCATTGTATACATAAACCACAATTTCTTTATCCATTTGTCAGTTGATGGACATTTAGGCTCTTTCCATAATTTGGCTATTGTTGAAAATGCTGCTATAAACATTGGGGTACAAGTGTCCCTATGCATCAGTACTCCTGTATCCCTCGGGTAAATTCGTAGCAGTGCTATTGCTGGGTCATAGGGTAGGTCTACTTTTAATTTTTTGAGGAACCTCCACACTGTTTTCCAGAGCAGCCGCACCAGTTTGTATTCCCACCAACAGTGCAAGAGGGTTCCCATTCTCCACATCCTCGCCAGCATCTATAGTCTCCTGATTTGTTCGTTTTAGCCACTCTGACGGGCATGAGGTGATATCTCAGTGTGGTTTTGATTTGTATTTCCCTGATGAGGAGTGACGTTGAGCATCTTTTCATGTGCCTGTTGGCCATCTGGATGTCTTCTTTAGAGAAGTGTCTATTCATGTCTTCTGCCCATTTCTTCCCTGGATTATTTGTTTTTCAGGTGTGGAGTTTGGTGAGCTCTTCATAGATTTTGAATACTAGCCCTTTGTCTGATATGTCATTTGCAAATATCTTTTCCCATTCCATCGGTTGCCTTTTAGTTTTGTTGATTATTTCCTTTGCAGTGCAGAAGCTTTTTATCTTGATGAGGTCCCAATTGTTCATTTTTGCTTTTAATTCCCTTGCATTTGGATATGTGTCGGGTAAGAAATTGCTGCGGCTGAGGTCAGAGAGGTTTTTTCCTGCTTTCTCCTCTAGGGTTTTGATGGTTTCCTGTCTCACATTCAGGTCTTTTATCCATTTTGAGTTTATTTTTGTGAACGGTGTAAGAAAGTGGTCTAGTTTTATTCTTCTGCATGTTGCTGTCCAGTTCTCCCAGCACCATTTGCTAAAGAGACTGTCTTTTTTCCATTGGATATTCTTTCCTGCTTTGTCAAAGATGAGTTGGCCATACATTTGTGGGTCCAATCCTGGAGTCTCTGTTCTATTCCATTGGTCTATGTGTTTTTGTGCCAATACCATGCTGTCTTGATGATTACAGCTTTGTAGTAGAGGCTAAAGTCTGGGATTGTGATGCCTCCCGCTTTGGTCTTCAATGTTACTTTGGCTATTCGGAGTCTTTTGTAGTTCCATGCAAATTTTAGGATTGCTTGTTCTAGCTTCGAGAAGAATGCTGGTGCAATTTTGATTGGGATTGCCCTGAATGTGTAGATTGCTTTGGGTAGCATTGACATTTTAACAATATTTATTCTTCTAATCCATGAGCACGGAATGTTTTTCCATTTCTTTGTACTTCTTTAATTTCCTTCATAAGCTTTCTATAGTTTTCAGCATACAGATCTTTTACATCTTTGGTTAGGTTTATTCCTAGGTATTTTATGATTCTTGGTGCAGTTGTGAATGGGATCAGTTTCTTTGTCTTTCTGTTGCTTCATTATTGGTGTATAAAAATGCAACTGATTTCTGTACATTAATTTTGTATCCTGCAACTTTGCTGAATTCATGTATCAGTTCTAGCAGACTTTTGGTGGAGTGTGTCGGGTTTTCCATGTATAATATCATGTATGTCATCTGCAAAAAGTGAAAGCTTGACTTCATCTTTGCCAATTTTGATGCCTTTGATTTCCTTTTGTTGTCTGATTGCTGATGCTAGAACTTCCAACAGTATGTTCAACACCAGTGGTGAGAATGGACATCCCTGTCGTGTTCATGATCTCAGGGGAAAGCTCTCAGTTTTTCCCCATTGAGGATGGTAGTATTAGCTGTGGGCTTTTCATGTATGGTTTTTATGATGTTTAAGTATGTTCCTTCTATCCCGACTTTCTTGAGGGTTCTTATTCAGAAAGGATGCTGTATTTTGTCAAATGCTTTTTCTGCATCTATTGACAGGATCATGTGGTTCTTACCCTTTCTTTTATTAATGTGATGTATCACATTAATTGATTTGTGAATATTGAACCAGCCCTGTAGTCCAGGAATGAATTCTGTTTAATCATGGTGAATAATTCTTTTTATATGTTGTTGAATTTGATTTGCTAGTATCTTGTTGAGAATTTTTGCATCCATGTTCATCAGGGATATTGGCCTGTAGTTGTCTTTTTTTGCTGGGTCTCTGTCTGGTTTGGGAATCAGAGTAATGCTGGCTTCATAGAATGAGTCTGGAAACATGGATTTCTTTTGATCTAGCTCTGTTTAAGAGAATCCTTTGGAAAAATGTTAATAACCTGCAAGCATGTGCTAGTTCCTAATGTGTTTTTTTTTTAATTTGTTTTAAAATTTAGGAATTGAAGCCATTTTTTATGAAGGAAGTTGGCAGTCACTTTGATGATTTTGTGAACAATCTCATTGAGAAATCAACATCATTAGACAGTGGTGGGTGTGCCATCACAAGCTTTTCTGTTCTTGAAGGAGATAAAAACCATAGAGCTAAGTAAGTATGAATATTAGTTTCTTTTAGTGCAAACATGTACTCTGATCATGCTCAGTAGTCAGAATATGGACTGCAGGAAAAATGCCTGGATTCACATGCTAATACCACTTTTTATTAGCTCTGTGTTGTCTTGGGCAAATGAACCACTTGAAGGGTGGGTTTCTTCATCTTAATATGAGGATTATAACCAACATGTACCTCATTTAAGACCATGCCTTTTTTTTTTTTTTTTTTTTGAGGGAGAGAGGGCGCAAGTGAGCAAGGGGCAGAGAGAGAGAAGCTGGGCTCACCCAAAGTGGGGCTTCTGTTTTTTTGTTTTGTTTTTACCCAAAGTGGGGCTCATGCTCACCTGAAGTGGGGCCTGCGGTCGCCCAAAGTGGGGCTCAAAATCGCAAAATGTGAGATCATGACCGGAGCCGAAATCAAGAGTCAGATGCTTAGCCAATAAGCCACCCAGGTGCCCTGGCATCATAAATTTCACTGCAGTTTCAGAGGACAGGCCAGTAACAGCGTGTGAACTGGAGCAGGGCTAGAGGCCTGTTAGGAGAAGAGAGTGGCTGTCTGTGTGATGGCAGGCATGCATTTCCATAGGGGCTGGGCTATGGAGAGCCTTTGAACCCTGCTCTAGTGACATCTCTTCTTTCCTAACCAGATAGGCCTGTGTATAGCTCACAGCATTGTTCAACATTAAATGATACAACATGCATAAAACCCTTAACATGGTGCCTGGGTCATAGTGAGAAGCTGCTTTATTAATGTTATATGCTATAGTTTCTCTTATCTATAGGTTTACATGTCTTAAAATACTTGCTGTGTTTATATTTTAATTTAATTTTTTGCTCTTTCCAGAGATCTCAGAGCACCTCCAGAACATGGAAAGATTTTTGTTGTAAGGCGGTCTCTCTTAGAGTGAGTATTTTTAGTTGCTTTTATTAAATTCTTAGTTTGAATTAAAAGTGTTCTGATTATTAAAATCACTGCTTAATCTACACATGTTTAGTGAGTTTGTTCTGTATTCATATAAATCATTGGTTTTGATACTTCTTGTACACTTGCTGTCTCTTTTCCTCCTCTGTGATCTTCTGGTTCTATGTCTAGTTTTAAAGGAGGAGTTAGCGGTAACAATGGTTAACTGTCCTCTGATAAATTCCTTGAAGTTGTGATGCAGAGAACCTATTACTTAAAAAGCTAGAACAAAAGTTTTCTGATTAGGTAAACCCCATTATGAGAGTTCTGGTGTTGCTGCCTTCTTGGAATATTTTTCATGTCTTTGGCTAGCCAGCCCAGAGACTTGATAGTTTTCTCAGATTTAACTTAGTTTAGGATCCTGATTATGCGAATTTTATGGAAAAAAAAAAAATCAAGCAATGTGTATTAATCGTGGCGACCTCATTTGTGAACTGCAAATTAAAGGTGTACTTTGGGTAGGTAATGATTGTTTCTTTTATAGTATTCTCTGAGTAGATCATTTATTTATTTACTCAGTCATATATTCATTAACAGACTACTATAATTTCACCTGCATTAGTACAGGTCATCTGAAATAGTTGGGCTGGTGAAAAATTACCTTGAGTGTCTTAATGTGCTTTTTAAAACCAATACATCTTCAGGGTGCCTGTGGCTCAGTTGGTTAAAGCATCTGATTCTTGATTTCAGCTCAGGTTATGGTCTTGGAGTTGTGGGATTGAGCCCTGCATTGGCCTCTGAGCTGGGCGTGGAGCCTGCGTGAGATTCTCTCCCTCTCCCTCTGCCCCCCCTCCACATACACCACATCCCACGCACGCACTCTCGCTCTCTCTCAAAACAGAAAAAAATAACCATCTTCTACTTACCAAAATTTGCTTTCTGTGAGCCAACTTGATCTGTATTACTTAATTTTGATGAGAAGAAAAGAGGGGTACAGAGGATCTGAAGCAGGCTCTGTGCTAACAGCAGAGAGAGCCCCACGGAGGGCTTGAGCTCACGAACTGTGACATCATGACCTGAGCCAAAGTCGGACACTTACCCAACTGATCCATCTAGGCACCCCAAGAAGGCCAGTTTTCTGGACCTGTTATGTTATATAGAATACAGTTTCAGTGTTTGCCACACTGTTGTTTGAAGAAATTTATCTTTTAAAATCTGTGTCTGGGGGAAATGCAGGCTTTTCACATAAAAGGGAAAATAAATGATTTTGAACATTGTAATGAAGGTTTTAATGATAGAATTGTGCTATATAAAAAAAGAACATTCAAGTATCTGATAATTATAAAACATTTTTCTTTAAGTTTATTTATTTTTGAGAGAGAGACAGAGTGTGAGTTGGGGAGGGGCAGAGAGAGAGGGAGACACAGAATCTGAAGCAGGCTCCAGGCTCTGAGCTGTCAGCACAGAGCCTGACGCGGGGCTCGAACTCACAGACTGTGAGATCATGACCTGAGCCGAGGTTGGACGCCCAACCGACTGAGCCACCCAGGTGCCCTTATAAAACATTTTTGTAACCAAGGAAATATTTTATGGCTCAGGTGGGTTTTTATTAGAATTTGAAGATTCCTAATCCAGGGCAATCTAAAATATCATCGAAAAGTTGTTTAGATGATGAGCATACATCTTTGCAAAAACAAAGCTAAACAAACTTGTTTTAGTCAAATATAAAAAATACCTATTTAAGAAGGTGTCATCTAGAAAGTCATTGCTGTATTTTAAAAGTAGCCCTATATTAAATGAAAAGATCAATGAGGATAGAAAATAAAAACATTTGTAAATGGTTAAGTTTATAGATATGTAGGGTAGGGGTTGATTATCATCGTTATAGAAATGCATACATATGAATTTTTTTTATGTTTTTTAAAAATGTTAGAGAGAGAGTGCAAGCAGGGAAGGGGCAGTGAGAGGGGGGACAGAGGATCCAAAGCAGTCTCTGCATGACAGCAGCGAGCCCCATGTGGGGCTCGAACTCACAAATGGTGAGATCACAACCTGAGCCAAAGTTGGACGCTCAACAGACTGAGCCACCCAGGCTCCCCACATGTATGTGAATCTTAACATGTTGGAAATAGATAGCACTTAATGTAAGTTAAGTGTAGGGAGTGGAATGTAAGAATAAGATTAAAAAAAAAACTTGTAATCTTTGGAATAGCTTTTGTGTTTCCTGTTTTCATTGCCTTTTGCCTACTTACAAAACAGCCACTTCTGGCAGGTTTTCAAGAATGCCCATCATTTGTTTTAAATGTTTGATATCCATGCTATTTCTAGAAGGCAGTATCATTTTATTAGAAAGAACTTTATGCTAAGCTTTTACATTAAGTTTTTACCTTGGTCATGTCATTGACTATCTCTGCTTCAGATTTAATATTCTGTGATTACTACTGGAGATGTTTGCTCATGATTACTATTCAAGGGTAGATTAAACCCCTGCCGAACTGCCTTAAGTGTTTAATATGTGGTGTTTTAAAATTAAATATAGATAATTAATTTATTGGTTTGAACTGCATTTACAGCGAGCTGTTTGAGGTGGACCACATCAGAACAATATATCACATGTTTATTGCCCTGCTCATTCTCTTTATCCTCAGCACACTCGTAGTAGATTACATTGATGAAGGAAGGTAAGGCAAGAAAACGAATGTTTGGCTAGTTCCTGCATGGGGTATTGGGAGCTTTTGTGACATTTAAATTTTGGTAAATTTTGGTGATTTGGTTAAGTTTGCTTCAGGAAATCCCAGAGCAGCTCACTGGAGGATGAGATTCCTCTCTTTCAAGAGCACAACTAAATGGAATATTGGAAGTTTCATTAGTTTTATTTTTCAAATGGTCTTTTTTAGTACATTTTAGCAGTTTCTAAATAATTTTCCTAAATGGGAAAATTGTGTATATACTGTTTATCAATTTTCTACTACGGTATGCATTTCAGGTTGTTACTAAAAATAAGTAGCTTATTGGAATTATGCTTGAAAAACATTTCTTTTTAATGTAAAAATGAAATTATAACTTTAAAAATGACAGGGTGGTAATCATACATTGAATTATGTGCATTATTAGAAAGTCACATTTTGACATAATGGTTTAATAGTATATTAGTAGAGTTTTGAATTATTCCTATTCTTAAAAATCATCTTTTGGACGTAACAGTGATTGCTATTTCAATACTTTAGATATTCACTTTATAATATCTTAGAACTGAAAATTTATGAATGTTAGAATCTAATCACAGGAAGTTTAAAGTTTTATTCTTTTAGGTTATCTTGGGTACCTTATGTTCAAAAACTGTATTATATTAGGGCTTTTAGAAAATTTGTTGTTGGGATACATTGTGAAGCAGAGGCTTTGGAGCAGTTCTCTCTCTAGCACAGCTCTTACCTCCACAACTAGAGTAGATTAATGTTGTTGTGTTTCCTAAGGTTCAGAGTTTTAGGTCTGAAAGTTTGGGATTCTGTGAGTCAACGCACATTAAAAATTTGTGTTCTTTCTCTGTGCTTCTTCTCCCTAGGCTGGTGCTTGAGTTCAATCTCATATCTTACGCTTTTGGCAAATTTCCTATTGCCATGTGGACGTGGTGGACCATGTTCTTGAGTACACTTTCAATTCCCTATTTCCTCTTTCAACATTGGGCCAGAGGCTACAGCCAGAGTTCTCATCCAGTGGTCCATTGTCTCATCCATGGCTTCCTTTTCATGGGCTTCCTGATAGGAGTTCTAGGTTTGGGACCAACATATGTTGCATTAGCTTACACGCTCCCACCAGCTTCCCGGAGCATTGTCATACTTGAACAGGTAAGGTTTTGAATGTTGTCCAGTGCAGTGCAACTTAGTTATTTTAACTTAGTTAAAATAATACTGATGTTCTGTTATTTTTAGTTGTATTAGTTGGATACATCTTTCTATCTGGTTCTTTGTGCTATTATTTATAAAATTAAAGTGGTAAACTAGATCATCTCCTATCTTAAAATTCATACTAGTTTCAGTATCCTCTGATTCTTGGTAATTATATTGAACTGTGCTGGGTGAATTCAAATTTTGTTCTTGAACACGTGTAGAAATCATTTAAAGTATAAAATATTTTTGTAATTAAAAACTCTACCTTTGAGGTGTCCGATTCATTGTTCTGTCATATAAACGGTTCCCATCTGAATAAAGGATTTATTTTGTTCATACACCCTTTAGAATTTTCTGACTTACATTGGCTGTCTGTAATGTTCTGTGTGACTAATGGGAAGGACTATTTCAGGAAACTTTGTTTGAATAGGTTTTTTGTTTCTTACAGTAATACGGTTGTAATAGATAAAATGCTGTTAGATGCAAAATAATTTGAGTAATAACATGTCCTTCCTTAGAGTTTGTTTTTCATTTGTTTTATTCCATAAAAGTGAACTTGAGTTGGTGTATGCAAAATTAGGAAGTTCTTTATATGATTACAATCTAGTGATGTTCTGGGGTTGCTTGTGGAGACAAGACGATGGTAGAAAATTCATCTTTTCCCCCCCCTCCTTTTGTAGATTCGTTTCATAATGAAGGCCTATTCATTTGTCAGAGAGAATGTGCCTCGGGTACTAAATTCAGCTAAGGAGAAATCAAGTATGTAATTTCATTAGGTCAAGGATTATTCAATAGAATATTTCAACCTTTGGTATTTAGTGGGATGGCTTATTACATTCTGTAGACGTTATGTTCGATTTCAGATATGTAGGATCCATACTGATTCGGAAGACTGTCTTACTGTTTCCTGATTGTTCCCGTTTTGCCTTCGTACCTACAATTGAAAAACATTGATCACCAGCCTCTTACACTTGGTCTTATTTTTATAGGATGTTAATAGACTCATTACACCCACGTGTGCTTCCCTTTGAATTGCTGCTTCAAACTCTAGAAGGTATTTCTAAGTCACAGGAATAACTTAGTTTAGACAGATCGGTAACATTGAATCCGTATAAGAATAAGAAGTCTTCATCTGGGGAGATCAGGAAGAAGTGACGTGGGCTAAGAGAAGTCATTTTATTCTTCCCTATTGTGTGCTTTCTTCTCCCTTTTAGTTTTGCCAGGAGAAGTTGAAGAGTGTCTGATCTAACCACAATTTTCCTTTTCCAGAGACTGTTCCAGTACCCACAGTCAACCAGTATCTGTACTTCCTGTTTGCTCCTACCCTCATCTACCGTGACAACTATCCCAGGTAATGGTAGCGTGAGGTTCGAAGAGTGTCGAGCACCAGAAGTGTAGCCTGAGTGAGGTGGGATAGTAAGCAGGGGCCAGTTCATACAGGATTATAAAGAGTATAGGATGAGTTTTAATTCTCATGCTGGCATGGGAAAGCCCCAAATGGTGATTCTGGCAATCCGATTCGATTGCAGTAATTCTGGACAGAATTATACAGGCATTTCCTATGCCAGAAATGATGTTCTGTGTTCATTAGCTTTCTTTAGAAAACTTACTTTGTTTCTTCCTTTTTAGGACTCCCACTGTAAGATGGGGTTATGTCGCTATGCAGTTTTTACAGGTGAATTTTTTCTTTAACCACCTAAGGTTTGTTGATTGGTGGGAGATGGGGATTCAAATTTATAATACTAATTTAATCTATTGAAGCTCTTGGTAAATTCTTGTCATCTGGGGACTCTGGAACGCTTTTTGAAGTCTTTTAAAATGTTACCAGTACAGTAAATGGTATTTGTTTTGTCAACATCAGAAGTCATTTCTTTCAGTAAAAGAATTTATTTTAATTAAGTCATTTCATTTGGTAACTTTAGTAAGCCTTTACATTTATTTCTCCCTCCCCTTATGGTTTTTTATTTTGGGAAATATACGTGTGGGTATAGTTTGAATGATAAGAATCATAAATCCCAGAAGTTTCCATTTTAAAATCTTGTCTCAACCAAATACCCATTTATGAAATAAGTTCCTCTGTTCTGGGTTTTATGTAGCAGGATAAGCAGGTTCCAAGGGTTTGGTATGTCATTTGGTAAAGGCTTGAAAGAAGGTATGATAGAAACTAGGCTTGAGTAATATCTGTGAAGGATTGTAGGTTGGCAACTTTATGTAGTAGCACTAAATGGAACACAGATGGAAACATCAGTCTGAGGGTCACATTTCTCTTCTATTGAAGGAAAAAAATCCCCGTCTTTCCTTATCAAGCCATGATTAGTATGTCCTTTTATTTTCCAGGTTTTTGGTTGCCTTTTTTATATGTACTACATCTTTGAAAGGCTCTGCACCCCCTTGTTTCGGAATATCAAACAGGAGCCCTTCAGCGCTCGCGTTCTGGTCCTATGTGTATTTAATTCCATCTTGCCAGGTAACATGGGTACTAGTTAATGTGGCTATTGATGCAGGAAAAAGAGGGCTATGGAATATGCACTTTTTTGATTTACCTGCTTTTTGCTATGAGCTCATCTGTACATCTGTACCCATGTCACCCTCTTTCTGTCTGTCTCCTAAGTAAGTATACTTCCAGTTTCAGCCCAGTCTTCCCATTTGTCTTCTGACTTCCACTCAAGTTTTGCTTTCTGTGACTGTGGATAGTCCATATTTACACCTGATCTTCCCGTTCACTGTCCACTTCACTGTAATCTTCCTCCGACTCTATCCAGGCCGCAGACATGGCCTTTATTGAAATCACTGGTTTAGCCTTTATCCTGTTTCCTCTCCAGGAAGCATTTGTTGGATGCTGTCGACCACGTTTGGAAACCTCTCGCCGCCTGTTCTTACCCTCCTGTCTTTCTGGCCATACCTCTATCTCCTAACTTCATTCATTCCACTTAGTTCTTTTTTTAGAGATGTAGGAGTACCTATTATGTGCCAGGTGCTGTGGACCTAGTAGTGAACTGGACACACATACTCTACTCTCTGGAAGCTTGCAGTTTAATTATATTTACAGTTTCCTTTACTTACTTTCTTTTTTCTCTACCTCTTAAATGTTGGTTATGTCTTTTATTACCTTCCTTCTTCCTTTCCCTCTCCCATGCTCCTAGGTAACCCTTTATGATTGTCCCCCGAGATTTACTCCAATAAATTATTTTATCTGTCCCTCTAATAGAATATGTATTAAATGCATATCTTCCTCACTAGGCTGCAAATTCCTTGAGATCAAGGATTGTGTCTTACAGCCCGTCAGCCAATCACAGTCTTTCCGATATTGTCTAATACATAATAGATGCTCCATAAATATGTTTTGATATTTTTTGAATAAACAGGTGAATGAAAGGGGTAGGCATATAAACAGATATTTCACGATATAATGTATAATATAGGTTACAACGTAATATATATTAACTGGGATGAACAAGGTGCTGATGAACTTCGCATCACATCGGACATGACATTTGATACTGAGTATTGAAAAACAGCTAGATGTTCGGCAGAGAACTGGTGGAAATGTGCTTTTAGGTGGTGGGATGGAAGCAGAGGCATACGGAGGATTTTAGGACGGCAGGAGTCCAGTCATGGACCATGTTTACAGCAGTGCGAGTAGAGTCAGATTGGTTAACTTGGTCACTTTGGACATTTTGCTGGATAACTCCGTTTGGGGAGGCTATCTTGTGTATTGTAGGATATTTAGCAGCATCCCCACCTCTCTAATTAGATACCAGTAGTACAGCCCCTATCCCTTGAGTCGTGACAATGACATGTGTCCAGAATTGTCAGATGTTCTCTGAGGAGCAAGATCTCCCTCCGTTTTTGTTTTTGTTTTTTTTTATCTTTATTTATTTTTGAGAGAGACAGAGTGTGAGCAGGGGAGGAGTAGAAAGAGAGGGAGATACAGAATCCAAAGCACGCTCCAGGCTCTGAGCTGTCAGCACAGAGCCCGATGCAGGGCTCGAGCTCGTGAACCGTGAGATCATGACCTGAGCTGAAGTCGGATGCTCAACCCACTGAGCTACCCAGGTGCCCCAAAATCTCCCACAGGTTTAAGCAGTTGGTTTAGAGGAATGCATGAGGGCCAGATTTTAAAAGGCCTTGGGTACCAAGTTAAGCCGTACATTTAGGCATTTCTTTTTTTCTTTTAAAATTTTTTTAATTTTTATTTTTGAGAGAGAGAGAGAGAGTGTGTGTGTGTGAGCAGGAGAGGGGCAGAGAGAGAGGGAGACACAGAGTCTGAAGCAGGTTTCATCTAGGCATTTCTATTAAAAACAGGCTGGGTCATGGGGTACCTGGGTGGCTCAGTTGGTGAAGCGTCTGACATTGGCTCATGTCATCATCTCATGGTTTGTGTGAGTTTGAGCCCCGCATCAGGCTCTGCACTGACAGTGTGGAGCCTGCTTGGGATTCTCTCTCTCTCTCCCTGCCCTCCCCCTCCCCCTCCCCCACTAGCATTCCTTCTCTCGCAAATCAGATAAACTTAACAAATGACCTAGGTTGGTTTTTTTTCTTTTTATCTTGAAACCCACTTGGAAGGTAATTATTGCTTTCTAAAATTAAAATCACTTTCAAAAGAACATTCTGTCATCACTTGAATGGGTGAGCTGGAACAGTAACTTTTATTTTACAGAAAAATTACGACTAAGCAAATGGTGACATAAAATTAATTGCTGGGGGGTGCCACGGTGGCTCAGTCCATTAAGCGTCCGACTTTGGCTCAGGTCATGATCCTGTGGTTCGTGAGTTTGAGCCCCACGTTGGACTCTGCTGTGAACGCAGAGTCTGCTTCAGATCGTCTGTCCCCCTCTCTCTCTGCCCCTCTCTCATTTGTGCACGCACTCTTTCAAAAATAAATAAACATTAAAAAAATTAACTGCTAGGTATATGAACTATTTGGAAAGACTCTTAATATTGTTCATCTTATTTTTAGGTGTGCTGATACTGTTCCTTATGTTTTTTGCCTTTTTGCACTGCTGGCTCAATGCCTTTGCTGAGATGTTATGCTTCGGTGACAGGATGTTTTATAGGGTAATGTATACTTGCGCTTCTCTTTCTTTTCCCATTTTTCTTAAGTACTTCCATCTTCGTTGTTAAGTATTTGAACATTGTTGGCTACTAGCTTTTTAACATAAACGTTGTGAAATTTTTTTTCCATAAGTTTTACCAACATTAAGTCCGAAATTCTGATACTGATGCAGTTAGCACAGCCTCACAGCCACATCTTCTGCCTCTAATATCTGCTCCCTTAATAAAGTGTAAAGTTTCTGCTGGTACCTGTGTGGGTGATGAAGTGGGAAAGCAAGTGTCCAGAGGGCATCATGAGACTTTGCTGATCCTTCATCTGAAATTGGCTCTCTGGTGCTGTAGGAGCGATCTTCTTAGCAACTTGTGTAGGATTGTGTAATAGTTCATAAAGGAAATCACTTTTCCCTCCTTTATTTTGAAAGGCCTCAATTATGCTTAAGATAGTATTCTTATACTTGCAAAGTTGGAATTAAGCTTCACACAGGAGCGGGGTTGCTCACAGTGTTCTGTGACCCTGCCTAAAGCCCTCTGGAGGTTTGTTTCTTCGTGGTTCATCTGGCAACACCCAAAGCCTTGCACTCCTTTCTGAAAGAAACTGGGAGTGTGGGTTGTAAATTGTAGCTTTCTGATTCCATTGGTTTGATCTGAAAGTAGGGAGCAAGATATGTATGAAGGCGCACCGGGACTTGCAGGTAGCCATTGTCTCACTCCCTTGTGCAACGTAAATTTTGTCCCTTGTGGTACCAGTGGACGTTTCTTCAGGTTTGCACACTAAGTCTACATGACCTTAGAATTGTCTCCTTGTGTTTTAGCAAGGTAAGGGGATTTGCTGTTTAGATGAACCTTAGATTTAGTAATTCTGTATGTTCTGTATCTTCCATCGTAACTTCTTTAATAATGAGACAAAATGAGCTTAGGGACTTCAGAACCAGAATTCATGTCTTATTGAACACTAATAACCAGAATGCCTTTTAAGTTTTTTCTGACATCAGCGTATGGACTAACAAATTATAACACACTGGATATTATGTTGTGTGTGTGTGCTCTTTAGGAACGTTCAGCGTGTTTTGCTTTGGTTCTCTGTGTGTGTGTGTGTGTGTGTGTGTGTGTGTGTGTGTGTGTATGTAGTTCTGAACCTTTGCTTTTTTTCCCTCAGGATTGGTGGAACTCTACATCATACTCTAACTATTACAGGACCTGGAATGTGGTAGTTCATGACTGGCTGTATTACTATGCTTACAAGGACTTTCTTTGGGTAAGCAGCAAGATTTAGTTGATGTTCAAAAAATGGAGATTCTTTTCCAGAAGGTATTAGTATTGTGCCGCTGGAAGAAGTTATACTTAGTTGTCTTCAGTTTGCTGTGGGCCATTTAGGTCTATATGTCTAAGAAACCTTATGCTTTGAACACTACTCCTTAGAGACTAGTATGTACAATTACTAGATCTAATACCATGGTTTTGCTTTGGGTTTTAGTTTACATGGTTACAGTAAGAACGCATGGAGGCATTTGGAGACGTTGAAATCATCTACCAGTAATGGATCGTTTCTTTGAATCTGATTGCCAACAAATAATCTAGCTTCTTGGTTTTTGTTTTTGTTTTTGTTTTTGTTTTTGTTTTTGTTTCTTTGCGAAAAAAAGGGAAACATTTATGTTTGGTGTATCTCCAGTTGGTGATATGTGTCTTTGAGACCTTCTTTAGAATGGAATCTATTTAGACTGATGAAGTGTAATCTTGAATCTCGTGATTGATTAATGCTGGTATCTCTGGATTGCAGATTTTAGTTGTTAAGTAAGTGACTGTTGGGTTAAGCAATAGCATGATGTGCAAATAGCGCTATAGTCGAGTGAGTGTTCTTTCATTTGTAAATATAGTTTCACTTATGGACAAGGCATGTCGCTTCCTTCCAAATAAATCATAATTTAGTTACCTGTGAAAATGGGGAGGATGCCTGTCCTATCTATCGTACAGTGTTACTCTGAACGTTGAGATTGGATGTGATGTGTCCATCTATATATGAAAACTGTGGTCTGTGGTAGTGAATTACAAATAGAAGTTACAAATAAGTTTTTGAAAATATGCCCAGATCCTTTGACATTAATGGCTTTGACAATGCCTCATTTTACTAAAATAAGGATTCTTAAGCATTAGATGTTTTTTGTAATTATTTCACTACATTTCATTTAATCCAAGGAGTAGATCGGAAAAATCAAATACCAACATAATTAAATAGGTGCCTTTAGCATGTGATAATTTTAAGTCTTATATACAGTTAACTCTTGAACAACACAAGGGTTAAGAGTGCAGACCCTCCCACACAGTCAAAAATTCGCATATAATTTTTTGAGTCCCCCAAAACTTAACTACTAATCACCTACTATTGGCTGGAAGCCTTACTGGTAACAAATAGTTGGTTAACACATGTTTTGCATGTTATATGTATTTATTACATACTATATTCTTACAATAAAGTAGGCTAGAGAAAAGAAAATGTTATAAGAAAATCAAGGGTCAGCTGTGTATAGTTCATGCTTATTACTTTTTAAAAAATGACTTTTTCCTATTCTCCTTTTATCCTAGTTTTTCACAAAGAGATTCAAATGGGCTGCCATGTTAGCTGTCTTTGCTGTGTCTGCTGTAGTGCATGAATATGCCTTGGCTGTTTGCTTGAACTTTTTCTATCCAGTGCTTTTCGTGCTCTTCATGTTCTTTGGAAGTAAGTATCTTGGCACGCTGTGAGTACCGAGTATCAAGGTAAAAGAGAAATTGAGAAAATACAAGGCAGCATAGAGGCAAGGAGTTAAGATGGTGGAGAAGTAGGGGGATCCCTGGGCTTTCCTCATCCCTCAAACATAGCTAGTATTGAGGTCAGATCACTTGAAACACCCGGGAAATTGATCTGCGGAGTGGCGGAAGAATCTCCACAGTTGGAGGAAGAGAGCTTGGCAGATACTAGGCGAGTGGAAGTGAATTAGGGGAGAGGAAAATGGCAATGCCATGGAAGGGAGGGAACCCTTTCTGTGAAGAGACAAAAGGGAGAGAGAGAAAGAGAGAGGGATTTAGGAAGTGTGGCACTGGGTTAGCACAAGAGGAAAAGTTCTCTGGACCATGGACTGGGGAGCGAGAAGCACCGAGTGTCTAGTTCTGTTTTTGTGTTTGTTTGCAAACTGCATTCCGAGCTCAAACTCTTGAGGTTTTGGAAGTGTGCAACCTTCTCTGGATTGGAGCTGTTGGCGTGCGCTCCTGGGGAGGAGGGAGTTGGTCCTGGAGTGTATAGAGTGGTGTAGAGATCTCTGGGGCGCATTGGGAGGGAACATTCTCCTTCCTGGAGTACTCTTGGAAGAGGGTTTCTTGCCTCCCCAAGGACAAAAGACCCAGTAGGTGCCAGCCAAAGGCCTTTCATCATGAAGGTAGAGAGGCTCTACCCCAGAGGAGGGGAGCGGATCTGTATGATGCTGGGTCCTTTTAGACGCTGGGTTTTGGATCCCAGCTGTCTGCAAGGAGAAGGTGCAGGATAGTTGTAGCACAGGGCAAGCTGACTGCCCTCGCTATTCGGTGAGGGCTGCCTGAATACCAAGAGGTATGAGATCCCCGGTCCAGGGTTGAGAGATTGGGATGGCACCATTCCCCCCCCCCCCGCAACATCAACACTGTGGGACTTCAGAGAACAACACAGCTGCCCCCAGTGGAGGCAGGACTTCCTTACACCAAACCCCGCCCTTTCGTGCCTGGCAACTGCTTATTTACTGGAGCAAGACTGGCTGACCCAACTCAACCGCAACTGGCCTCTCCTCCAGACCAGCACAGCCAGCACCCAGCATGCACCAAGTGCACTGAAAATCGAGTGCTTGACAATGACACCTGCAATTCTTTTTTCTTTTTTTCTTTTGGAACCAGGCTTATAGTTTCTTGTTTGTTTTTTTCATTTTCTTTTCTCTTTGTTTTGGAAGGGGCTTTTTTATTTTTTCTTCTTTTTCTTTTTTTTCCCCTTTTTGTTTGGAATCAGCCGTATAGTTTTTTGATTCTCTGTTTGAGAGTTTTTTTGTTGTTATTGTTCCCTTTTGTTTCCTTTTTTTTTTTTCCTTTTTGGTGGTGGGTGGGGGGATCAGGCTTTCCCTCTCTCCTCCTGTTTTCCAGGGTTACTCCAACAAACAAATCAAAACACAGCTAGTTAAAGGTCCAAACACTCCCTCACTGCAGACAAGGAGGAGCTCTGCAGAGGACTGACCAGTGGGAAAGAGCAGCCAGAATGCAACAGCAGGGTGCACACCATATACCAGAAACACTTCCTCGAGTGCCAGGCCCCAGACAGTGTACAGCCCCTTTTTAACAGCATTGCTCTCAGGTCTAGGAAATGTAACAAGATTTTAAAACACACAGAAGACAGAAACTTAGCCAAAGTGACAAGACAGAGGAATTCTCCCCAAAGGAAAGGTCAAGAAGAAATCATGGGTAGGGACTTACTCAAAATAGACAAAAACAATATATCTGAACAAGAATTGAAAACAAGAGTCGTAAGTCTACTAGCTAGTCTTGAAAAAAGCCTGGAAGACACCAGAGAACCCTTGCTGCAGAGATCAAAGACCTAAGAACTAATCAGGCTGAAATAAAAGATCCTATAACTAAGATGCAAAACAAACTGGATACAGTGAAAACGAGGATTGAAGAAGCAGAGGAGAGAATAGGTGATATAGAAGGTAAAATTGTAGAAAATAATGAAGCTGGAAAAGGGAAAGGAAAGTGTTAGATCACAAGGGAAGACTTAGGAAACCCAATGATCCCATGAAACGGAACAATATCTATATCATAAAGTCCCAGAAGAAGAGTGGGAAAGAGGGGCAGAAGGTTTATTTGAACAAATTATAGCTGAGAACTTCCCTGATCTGGGGAAGGAAACAGGCATCCAAGTCCAAGAGGCAAGAGAACTCCCACCGAAGTCAACACAAACAGGCCAACACCATGACATATAGCGAAACTTGCATAATACAAAGATAAAGAGAGAATTCTGAAAGCAGCTAGGGACAAAAGGTCCTTAATCTACAAGGCTAGACACCTAAGGTTAGTAGTAGACCTGTTCACTGAAACTTGGCAGACCAGAAGTGATTCGCAGGAAATATTCAATGTGCTGAATGGGAAAAAATCTGCAGCCGGGAATGCTTTATCCAGCAAGACTGTCATTCAGAATAGAAGGAGAGATGAAGAGTTTCCCAGACCAGGACACCTGGGTGGCTGGCTCAGTTAAGCGTCCGACTTCAAGCCCTGCTTCGGGCTCTGTGTTGACGGTACGGATCCTGACTGGGATTCTCTCTCACTCTCTGCCCCTCCCTACCCCTCTCTCATTAAAAATAAATAAACTTAAAAAGAAAAGCTTTCCCAGACAAAAACTAAGAGTTCATGACCACTAAACCACCCTGCAAGAAATTTAAAGGGGGTCTGAGTGGAGGAAAAAAAGACCAAAGCAACAAAGACTACAAAGGACCAGAGAATGTCACCAGAAACACCCAACTCTACACATAACACAATAGCACTAAACTCCTCTATCTTTCAATAATTACCTGGAATGTAAATGGACTAAATGCTCCAACCAAAAGACATAGGGTATCAGAATGAATTAAAAAACAAGATCCATCTGTATTCTGCCTACAAGAGAGCATTTTAGACCTAAAGACACCTGCAGATTGAAAGTGAGGGGATGGCAAACCATCTGTTATGCTAATGGAGGTCAAAAGAAAGCCGGAAGAGCCATATTTATATCAGACAAACTATTTTAAAGCATAGACTGTAACAAGATGAAGAAGGGCATTATATCATAGTGGGTCTATCCATCAAGAAAATCTAACAACTGTAACAACACTTACAATGTGGGAGCACCCAAATATATAAATCAATTAATAACAACATAAACTCATTGATAATAATGCCATTATAGTAGGGGACATTAATATCCCACTAGTAGCAATGGACAGATGATCTAACAATGGACAGAAAATCAACAGTGGCTTTGAGTGACTCACTGGATGGGTTGGACTTAACACATATATTCAGAACATTTCATCCTAAAGCAGCAGAACATACATTCTTCTTGAGTGCACATGGAACATTTTCTGGAATAGATCACATACTGGGTCACAAATCAGCTCTCAACAGGTAGAAAAAAATCTGTATCATACCATGCAAGTAAACCACAAGAAAAAATTTGGAAAACTTTCAAATACATGGAAGTTAAAGAATGAGTTAACCAGGAAATTAAGAAATAAGAAAAAAACAAAAAAACATGGAAGCTGTTTAAAATGAAAACATGACAGTCCAAACCCTTTGGGTTACAGCAAAGCAGTCAGAAGAGGAAAGTACATGGCAATTCAGGCCTATCTCAAGAGGCAGGGAAGGTCACAAGTACACAACCTAACCTTATACCAAAAGGAGCTGGAAAAGGAGCAGCAAATAAAGCCTAAAGCCAGCAGAAGAAGGGACATAATAAAGACTAGAGCAGAAATAAATGATACAGAAAAACTAACAGATCAATGAAACTAAATGCTGGTTCTTTGAAAGAATAAACAAAATTGGTAACCCCCTAGCCAGACTTACCAAAAAGAATGAGAAAGGACCCAAATAGGTAAAATCATGAATGACAGAGGAAAAATCACAACCAACAGCACAGAAATACAAGCAATTATAAGAGAATACTATGAAAAATTATATACCAACACACTGGGCAATCTGGAAGAAATGGACAAATTCCTAGAAACCCACACACTACCAAAACTGAAACAGGAAGAAATAGAAAATTTGAGCAGGCCTATAACCAACAAAGAAATTGAATCATTTATCAAAAATCTCCCAACAAATAAGAGTCCTTGGCCAGATGGCTTCCCAGGGGAACTCTACCAGACACTTAAAGCAGAGTTAATAACTATTCTTCTCAAACTGTTTCAAAAAATAGAAATGGAGGGAAAGCTTCCAAACTCATTCGATGAAGCCAGCATTACTTTTATTCCAAAACCAGGTAAAGACCCCACTAAAAAGGGGAATTAAAAGGCCAGTATCCCTGATGAACATGGATACAAAAATTTTCATCAAGATACTAGCAAATCAAATTCAACAGTACATTAAAAGGATTATTCACCATGATCAAGTGGGATTTATTCCTGGGCTGCAGGCTGGTTCCATATTTGCAAATCAATCAATATGATATACCACATTAATAGAAGAAAGGATAAGAACCCTATGATCATCTCCATAGATGCAGAAAAAGTATTTGACAAAGTACAGCATCTCTTCTTGATGAAAACCCCCAAGAAAGTAAGGATACAAGGAACTTACCTCAACATCTTAAAGACCATTTATGAAGATCCCACAGCCAATATCACCTTCTATGGGGAAAGACAGAACTTTCCCCTAAGATCAGGAACACAACAGTGATGTCCACTCTCACCACTGTTATGTACTGGAAGTCCTAGCATCAGCAATCAGATAACAAAAAGATAAAAGGCATCCAGATTGGCAACGAAGAAGTCAAACTTTTACATTTTGCAGATGACGTGATACTCTACATGGAAAACCTGAAACACCCCACCAAAAAACCGTTAGAACTGATATATGAATTCAGCAAAGTTGCAGGATATAAAATCAGCGTAGAGAAATTGGTTGCATTTCTATACCCAAATAATAAAGCAGCAGAAAGAGAAATCAAGGAGTCTATCCCATTTACATTTGTGCCAAAAACCATAAGATACCTAGAGATAAATAACCAAAGAGATAAATGATCTGTATGCTGAAAACTATAGAAAGCTTATGGAAGAAATTAAGGAAGACACAAAGAAATGGAAAAACATTCCACGCTCATGGATTGGATGAATAAATATTGTTAAAATGTCTGTACCACCCAAAGCAATGTACATTCAATGTAATCACTATCAAAGTAACACCAGCACTCTTCACAGAGCTAGTACAAACAATTGTAAAATTTGTATGGAACCAGAAAAGACCCTGAATAATCTAATGTTGTAAAAGAAAACCAAAGCTGGAGGCATCAAAATTTTGGCCTTCAAGCTTTATTGTAAAGCTGTAATCATCAAAACAGTATGGTACTAGCACAGAAACAAACACATAGATCAATGGAATAGAATAGGGACCCAGAAATGGACCCACAAATCTATGGTGTACTGATCTTCAACAAAGCAGGAAAGAGTGTCCGATGGAAAAAAGATGGTCTCTTCAGCAAATGGTGCTGGGAAAACTGGACAGTGACATGCAGAAGAATGAAACTGGATCACTTTCTTACACCATATACAAAATTAAATTCAAAATGGATGAAAGACGTAAATGTGAGACAGGAAACCATCAAAATCCTAGAGGAGAAATCAGGCAGTAACCTCTTTGACCTCAGCCTCAGCAGCTTCTTACTAGACGTTTCTCTGGAGGCAAGAAAACAAAAGCAAAAATGAACTATTGGGACCTCATCAAGATAAAAAGCGTCTGCACAGTGAAGGAAACAATCAGCAACCCCAGAGTCAACTGATGAAATGGGAGAGGATATTTGCAAATGATGTATCAGATAAAGGGTTACTATCCAAAATCTATAAAGAGCTTATCAAACTCAACACCTAGAAAAGAAATAATCTGATGAAGAAATGGGCAAAAGACATGAATAGACACTTTTCTAAAGAAGACATCCAGATGGCTGACACATGAAAAGATGTTCAACATCACTCCTCATCAGAGAAATACAAATCAAAACCACAGTAAGATACCACCTTACACCTGTCAGAATGGCTAAAATAACTGAGGAAACAGCAGATGTTGGTGAGGATGCAGAGAAAGGGGAACCCTTTTGTAGTGTTGGTGGGAATGCAAACTGGTGCAGCTACTCTGGAAAACAGTATGAAGGTTCCTCAAAAAATTAAAAATAGAACTACCCTACCAGCCAGCAATTGCGCTACTATGTATTTATCCAAAGGATACAAAAATGGTGATTCAAAGGGGGCACATACACTCCAGTGTTTATAGTAGCGCTATTAACAGTAGCCAATTATGGAAAAAGCCCAGATGTCCATTGACTGATAGATGGATAAAGAAGACATGGTTTACATATACAATGGAATATTACTTAGCGATCAAAAAGAATGAAATCTTGCCATTTGCAACAACATGAGTGGAACTAGAGTGTATTCTAGGCAAAAAGTCTGTCATAGGAAGATAAATATCATTGATTTCACTTGTGGAATTTAAGAAACACAACATGGACATAGAGGAGGGGAAGGAAAAATAAGATAAAAACAGAGAGAGGCAAACCATAAGAAACTCTTAACTACAGAGAAGAAAGAGGGTTGCTGGAGGGTGTTGGGTGGAGAGATGGCCTAAATGGGTGATGGGCATTAAGGAGAGCACTTGCTGGGATGAGCACTGCATGTTATATGTAAGTGATAAATCATTGGGCTCTTCTCCTGAAACCAGTACTACACTGTATGTTAACTGACTTAAATTTAAATAAATTAATTAAAAAAGAAAAAAATCTATAAGGCAGTCTAGAAAACCAGATGTTAGTTAATACCATTTCGAGGCAGTGTTTGTGAGATGCTTACAACATTGATTTTGAGTAATTTAAACACACACTGTTGCAGGGTGCTTAAATTTGAAGTAGAGAAATGGACATAAAGAGCCTTGAAGACTAATGACAACAGTAATTTGGGAGGTCATGAAAACTTTAAACAATTCAGTGTTCTCTCCCTGAAAAACATGGACCCTTTTTTGGGTGGGTGGGTGGAGGGACAAGGTTAAATATGAATGAGTCCATGAAATATATTTTCACCTGTCCTGAATATTATTTTATTTCCAATTAATCACTGATAAATTTTAACTCTGAAGTTTCATTTTCACTTATAAGACCTGTATACCTGTATAAATAAATAAACCTGAATACCCACAGTTGATGCTCATTGTGATGATGATCAGAGCATATATCTGAAGCCACTTATTTCCTGACAGACTGTTACATTTTTTATCATCTTTCTGACTTCAGTGGCTTTCAACTTCATTGTCAATGATAGTCGGAAAAGGCCATTTTGGAATGTTATGGTGTGGACTTCCCTTTTCGCGGGCAACGGAGTCATCCTGTGCTTTTATTCCCAAGAGTGGTATGCACGTCAGCACTGTCCTCTGAAAAATGTGAGTCCTCATTCAGGCTGGAGCGGAAAAGCAATGTTTTCGCCCCCTGGTTGTGAGGGTTCGTGGGCAATATTAAGAAGAGTAGTGGAGATGATGCCAGATTAATGTTAAGGGGAGGGAGGTAAAAGGGTTAGCTTATTGTTTGATCTTACTGCACACTCTTTGAAATTTTTCTTTTCTCTGGTTTTGTTTACACTGAGCACTCCTAGTTTTCGGTTCTCTCTCTCCTTTTTTCTCCCCCTTTCACTGCTTTTTCTGTAGTGTTTTCAGATTTTCTTCCTGAAAATTTTCGTCCTGAAAATGTGGTGTTCTGCAGAGTCTTCTCAATGGCACGTGTGCCCCTCCTGCCACCACGTCATCCCAGAATAGTGAACTGTTTGTGAAAAAGTCCAGCTACACTCATATGCCTAGGATCCCTTTTCCCTTGATTTTGTTGTTGTTGTTTGTAATTATGTACGATTCTCATTTTTAGAGCCTTCACTTTTAGTTGCGTATGGAGAACTCCCGAATATTTAATGGTGCCTCCTTGATCTATCTACTTGAGTATCTCTCACGGGGACCTATGACTGAAGTTGCCTAGAGTCCAGTTAATCAGCTTCTCTCCCAAAGCTTCTCCTACGGCCTTGTTTTTGTTATGCTGCCCCAATGCTCCCTCCTTATTTCCTGTTAACCCCCTTTTTACATCTGAACTAACTGCTTTGGGCTGTCTCTGGTTATGGTACTCTCTGCACTCCAAATCCACCTGTCAGATTTTCTTTTCAAATCCGGTTTGGATGCAACATCTTCCAGCTTTTTCAGATTCTTGCTCCAGTCTTTTCCCATTTCTGACCTTTCACGGTGCTTCATCTGTTCTCATTTAGATAATTTAGTCATTTCAAACCTCATATTATAGTAATTTGTGTATATATTTCATCATCCTCACCCTACCACCATTTAGATTTTAGACCACCAAAAGTAGGCCTGTGCTAAGATAAAATGCAAGATACAGGAAAGAGGTAGTGCCTGTTTGGAATTTGGTCAGAAGCTTTGTGTAAAACTTGTAAATCGGTATAATCTGTATTGCAGATAAAAATCTTTTGAATTAGTGAGCTGCTTACAGCTTAGAGGTTACGGAAGTGCTGGGAGGCATTGTAAAACTGTGCGGTGTGTAGCATTAACACCCCTATCTACCCTGACACCTCGTGCTCACAGTGCCTGCAAATAAGCCACTCTTCCCTTCTTTTTTCCCCATCGAAGCCCACATTTCTGGATTATATCCGTCCGCGTTCCTGGACTTGCCGGTACGTGTTTTAGAAGCTTGGACTCCCGTTTCATTCCTTGACACTGAAGATGGGATTTCTGCCTGATTTGGGGCCAGCATCTGTTTCCAGCTGTTACTGAAGTTATCTGTGCTATTTGGACCACTCCAGGCTTTACAGATGGCTTACTCCATTCCTAGGTCAGCTGAGATGTTGGAAGTTTACTGGAATCTTGTGTACTTGAAGCAGTACTTTTTTTTTTTCCCCCTACCTTTGTGGGAGAAGGGAGACTTATAGCTGACATAATGACAGATTTTTGTTGGCTTTTTGTTTTTTGACTCCATTTAAACATCATGACTAAATATGTTTTCTTGGCCACTGAATTAGCTAAAACACGAAGAAATCATTTAAATATTTTAGGCTTAGAAATTTTTTCATGCACACTGTTGGAATGTATGCTAATTAACTGTGTACTTGGGAAAGAAAAAATAATGTGGAACATCTTGCTGTTTTTAGTAGAGGGGAAATAACTAGTTTCCAAAGATAATCTTGTTATACATCTTAGTTGTATTTTTTTTTTTTTTTTTTTGGAAAGAAGTACAGTTCTATTCAGTTTTTGCCTTGTTTCTCTATAAGGTGTAGGTCATAATTTCTGTGAAGCAAAATTATACCGTTCATTTTGAATTCCTGAGTTTACATCCGAAATATTATAAACTGAGGGGGACAGAAGTAGGAAGGGAAAAAGAAAGAAGTGACACAGGACAAAGAAAAACGCTTCCTTGTACAGTTTCCAAAGCAATTTTTAAAGACTTGCTGCATCAATCGTGTGTTTAAATTATTTTATCATGGAATTTATGTGGAAGGTAACTGCTTTGTTTAAATTTTAAGGTAATAACTTTTTGGAAGTTATTTAGAAGTACCCTTTGGTATACTTATTGTTTAATAAATACTGACTTGAAACATTTTGCACACTAATAAGTCTGTGACATATAAGTATTAATCACCTCCATTAATATTAAAGTGATTTTTAAAGATCCAGAAGCTGGCTTCTGCATTGCTCAATTATGGCATTTTTAATGGTAGTACGCTTTAGGTGAAACAAATTAATATGTGATCATTTTGAAGAAAAGGTACTCTATTATGTGATGTTTCCGTGTTATAAGATGCCCATTGCTGATAAAGTGTGGTGTGCAGGAATTGTTTTGTTCATACGTATGAGGTGTGATTATGTTTGTAAAGACCAAGCACTGAACGGGATACCCGCGAAAATGTAGTTGAAGTTTCCACTCAGTGAAGTGAGACCGAAGGATTACCCAAAAGAGGATTCTTACTTGGAGTAGCCACCTTGAGAAGTTATCTTGCTATTATAACAGCCCTACTTCCATCCAAAAAGTTTTGGGACATCTTTTTGGAATTGTTTTAAAGTCTGCTTGAGTCTCATAAGAAGGTAAATAGACTTTGTTAGTAAACACACCTGAATTTGTACCACAAGTATCCAGCCTCATTACCAATTTTATTCCAATACCTTTGATCCATATGAGTTCAGGCCATTCCCAAACACCAAATCTAGCTTTTTAACAGACAAAAGTGCATGTGAAAGGAGGTTATTTTTTAAAAAGTAACTCCCATGTTCCCAAGCGGTAATTGTCTATACAGTGGTCTGGTAATTGTAATGGAGCCATAACCTCCACAGATTGCTTTAATATAGCTTGTACTTTCTGGCATTTTTATTAAAAATTAAAATGAGTCAATCACTTGAGTTGATAACTCTGTTTTTAATATGACGAGGGAGTTAAGAAAACCAGATTGATCTAAGACTTATTTATGCATAAGTCATCTACTTAAGGAGTGGTAGATCTCTGAGACCATGGAATTCTTAGATCTGTATTTCTGTTAAGTGCTGTGGATGTTACACTCTCATTGACGAGGACTTTGTTGCTTTGTACTGATTCTGAATACTGTATTTGTTGGACTGACCAGTGCTGTTTTTTTTTTAAGCTCTCCTCTTCCTTTTATTGGTGATTTTGTTTTTCTGCCCAAAGACTTGGATGTGACAACAAATAATATGCTTAAAACTAAAGACTCTAGAATGATAAGAATGCTCTAAGAAATTTTCACAAACACTTAAAAAATAGCTGCTTTCCGTGAGAGAAACTAGTTTGGTAGCTGTGGCCTTCCTGCTAGCTGCTTTCAGCAAAAGTCTTTTTCTTTAAATCACTACTGTGGTGCCTGGGTGGCTCAGTCAGTTGAGTGTCTGGCTCTTGATTTCGGCTCATGTCATGATCCCACAGTTTGTGAGATCGAGCCCCGCGTGGGGCTCTGCACTGACAGCATGGAGCCTGCTTCGGATTCTCTCTCCCTCTCTCTCTCTCTCTCTCTGCCCCTGGCTCCCACTCGTGTGTGCACTCTCTTGCTGTGTCGCTGTCTCTCAAAATGAATAAGTAAATGTTAAAAAACAAAACAAAACACTACTTACACTCCTAAATAAATTAAAACCTCTATATGTTTTAGGATGGTTTATTGATTTTTCCTCTTGCTAATAGGGGTCAAAGTTAGTTACAGGACAATACTTTTTTCCTTATGAACAGGAAAGAGTTTCAAATTTTGTTCCTGTAAGAAGTATTTTAAGTTTGTTTATTTACTTTGAGAGAGCAGAGAGGGTGTGTGCATGCATGAGTTGGGGAGGGGCAGAGGGAGAGGGAGAGAGAATCCCAAGCAGGCTCTGCCCTGTCAGCGTGGAGCCCAATACAAGGCTCAATGTCTGGAGGGGGTTTGATCTCACAAACTGAGGTCATGACCTGGGCTGAAATAATCGAGTCTGATGCTAAACCTGCCGAGGCCCCCCAGGCGCCGCTCCTCTTCCTGTGAGACGTATTAATGATAGCAGCCATTTTTGTGTTTTTTTCCCAAAACAACAGCTAAATCTCAACCTTTGTCATATATCTGTTAGATGCTTTCATTTTCAGTTCTGGATAGTGAAGGAAAATGGGTTTTGTTTGTTTTTGGTGGATTAATCTCCTGCAATTGCCTAAATAAAGTTGCTTGCTTTATGTTAGAATTTAATCAGAACACTGAGGCTGCTTGTGACCTTTCAGTAACTACTATTTTTATTTGTTTGATAGTGGACTTTACTGGGAAAAATTAGCGTAAAAAACATTCAAATGCATAAAATTTAAAGAAGACCATAAAAGTATACCTTTTAGCTATGGTAGTCATAATAGCAATCACAAATAAGATAAACCCTAAATTATTGCCTAAGCAGACGCTATTTTGTCAGGCTTCTATTGCAAAGCCCGAGGCAGGAAATACTGTAGTTATTAGAGGTGAGCCCCAATGATGAATTTGCATTTGAAGCTGAAGAAAGGGAAAAAAAACCCAACATGACAGTAACTACTTTTTGCTTTTGGAAGCATAAGGAGTGGGGAAAATGTTGTTTTCCTTTTAGTTGTAGGGTAAAATAGGTGACATTGGCAGGTTAATAAGGTGTAGGGTGTAAATACTCTGTAATTGCAAACACATTATGTTGCACAAGTAATTCATTTAGGATAGGCAGTTTTCATTGAATTTTAAAATTCCACTTGCCTGAAAAATGGAATCCTGAAGTCTTTGTAGAAAGCCTAACAGGGGCGCCTGGGTGGCTCAGTCGGTTAAGCGTCCGACTTCAGCTCAGGTCACGATCTCGCGGTCCGTGAGTTCGAGCCCCGCGTCAGGCTCTGGGCTGATGGCTCAGAGCCTGGAGCCTGCTTCCGATTCTGTGCCTCCCTCTCTCTCTGCCCCTCCCCCGTTCATGCTCTGTCTCTCTCTGTCTCAAAAATAAATAAACGTTAAAAAAAAAAAAATTAAAAAAAAAAAAAAGAAAGCCTAACAGAACAGTGTGTATTTAAAGATTGGTCATGTGGGCCATGTAGCCTAAAAAGATATAATTTATGAATCGTTGAGGCCCTTTATGCAAAAAGATAGGTTTGCTTTGTGTGGCCACAGGTAATTTTGCGTAAAGTTTATTGTTTTGTATGGCGAAAAATAACGAAGATAAACTACTACAACTGTGGTAACCAGAGGCCTGATGTAGCATTTGTTTTAATTATGGAACCATTAAAAAAAGTAAATTGTTACACATAAGCCCAGCATGCAAAACAGATAAAATATAGCTGCTTCTGGTTGAGATTGGGATGGCTGGCTGGAGCCCTGTTCTTTGGTACACCTGTTCTCTCCTACCCAGAATACCCAGTCAGAGCATCACGGGTGCAGCAAAAAAGCGTGCACAGGCATTTGATGCAGACAACCCCATGCTTACTAGCGGCAGGACAGTGGGCACAGTTGCTTCATTTATCAGAGCCACAGTTTTCCTCATCTATAAATGGGGGTGATAACTACCTCATAGGTTTGTTGCAGAGCACTAGTTCTGGCCAAAAAAGGGCCTCGTTATCCTCTTACCCTCCGTAAAGTCTAAATCTGAATCCTTATTATCTTGTTGGAATCTTTTAAAAATGTGAATGTTTCAAATGCTGCACACTCCCGAGAATATGTGCTCTCAAACAGACTCGAGATGATGTCAGTCCCCATCATACCTTGACTGATTTATAAGCTCTCCCAAAATGGAACCGACAAGAATTGAACAAGATTGAGTGGCACTCATGTTTCCGCCTCCAAAATTACTTTCATCTTTATCTTGTTTAGCATAGGGGTAAGCTGCTAAAAAGAAAAGTATGTCCGCTTTTACCTAGGTATTTAAGTCAAGTGTTAGAACTAATGTGTATATTTTATAGTTAAATTTTAGAATTTATGGAGAGGAAGGCAATTAATGAGGCCTTACTTTTGCCAGTGTAAAGAATGCTTATCGTCTTGGAAGGCAAAATTCTTAATGGAAGACATAGTTCATACTTTTGTTAATGTGTAACGGGCTTGCTTACTAATCTTGTGCAAAACTTTGTGACTTATGTAGTTTATATAAGACAGTTTATATATGTATGCGTATATACTATCCGAGAAAGGCCTTAGACATTGCTTTACATATCTTATCTCCAGGCTTTACGTTTATGGCTCAGAAACCGAAGAAACTGGGACATAAAGGTTTTGAGGAATAAAATGAGTATTATTAGTAAAGCTTACATAAGCATTTGAGTAGTTTCTAGCATCACTAAAGTTTCTATCCGGTATATCAGGTAATAGAATGTTGGAACCCAGTTTATGAAGGAGGTAAAACACGGCTTCAACTCTGGTTGAAATAGGGAGAATAAAGGCCTTCCGGCTTGCCACCCCCCAATGATCTTCTCACCATAACTTAATGCTCTGTTTGAACATCAAGAATGATAAAATTGATCGGCTTTACATTAGTAGGAATGCTGTACAATCTATATAATCTACAAAGTTCTCAATAAAGTTTCCATTTTTTGTGTGCGTATAGCATAAAGACTTTTTTTTTTTGAGAGAGAGCGCGTGCAAGCGGGGGAGGAGCAGAGGGAGAGAGAGAGAGAGAGAGAGAACTAACAGGTTCCACGCCCAGCACAGAGCCCAAAGCACGGGGCTCGATCTCATGACCCTGAGATCATGACCTGAGCTGAAATCAAGAGTTGGATGCTAAACTGACTGAGCCACCCAGGCGACCCCATAAACCATCAAGACTTTTAAGTAGCTAATTTGGACTTGAGAAAAAGAAAGGGTTAATCTCAGAAGTAATGTTTTTTTTGTTTTTGTTTTTGTTTTTTTAATTCCAGATTGCCTCTTCTGTATTCCTTCTTTCTAAATGCTTTCTTCTTGCTTCTACATTACAACTTTGCATTCCCATTTCCGCTGTCAGGATGCCCGTCCCGGTGGCGTGCTTTCAAGCTGGCAGAGACTCCACTGTGCTTCGTGGTGGTCATGTTTTAACAAAGTGGCAGATGTACTTTTCTCATTGTTTTAAATAATGCTGAAACAGGAGGAAGTCTGTGCGTCCAGTCGATTAGGGATACAATTCGAATTCCCGTGTGCGAATGTGCCAACTCTTGGGTGAGAGGAGAGAGCTCAGGCCCCAGCCAGCCAGCACTCTGCCGTTTGGCCGGTGCGGCAGCGTCCTTCCTGGGTCTCCACCTGTCCAGCTTGTGCTTTAAATCTGTCATGTTCTGAGCGCAGCAGAAGGGTCATGGAGAACCCGAGGTCTTTTCTAATTCAGTCGTGTTTACTCTTTTTCTGAGTTTCTGATTCAGGAGCCCCATCCCCTCGTCCCCTCCCCTGGTTGTCGAATCACCGGTACCATCACTTTCTTTAGTATGCACGGTCTTAATGTTAACTTAAAATCTACATTCAAAAATGGTAACCTGTTGCATATTTGAAGAGTGTGGGGAATAAATATATTTGGAGTGAAATGCCCAGAGTCTAAGAGACCCCCAAAAACGAACCACCAGAGTCCAGAGTCAAAGCTAAGCAGCAAGGGTCATTTATTGCAAGTTCGAACCTGGACCTCTTCGCCCCCGTTGCCGGTGACGCCAAGAGGCCTTGAGAGAGGTTTTTACACCCCTTTTATAGACAGGTACAAACAAGTCATGGGGAAACCAGGAATTTTCCACAGTTACAGAGCTGCGATTGGTTGGTGTTTAAAGTTGGACACTTAACAGTATTCGATTGGTTCCTGCCTTTAGGTCAGACCACAACCGGGGGTACGGGTATCACAATGATTGATCAGGAGTACACGGATGTGCCAAGTAACAATGGTTGATCAGGAATATACGGATGTGCCAGGCAACAATGATTGATCAGGAATACATGGGCGCGCCAAACAATTGTACAGAAGCGGAACAAGCTGGTTAAGCTTGGTTAGGTTTCAGTTTCCCGTAACTTAAGCTTTTAAGTTTTAATTTTCTCAGGCCTCTCAGGAGAAAACCTAGTCTCTGTTGTTTTCACAGTAACTTCCAAGTTTATTCCATATCATCTATGTATTTCATAATTATAAATGTTTTTCATCTCCATGTCAGGCAGCTTTATGTGAAGATAGCCAGAGAGAAGGCAAAGAACAATTTTCTTATCCAGAATGATAGAGGAGGAGCCAGGTTACAGATGCCAGGTTAATAAATAGCAAGGCCCAGTTGTGACAGTGACACTTGGAGCCTCCTCTTTATTGTGGTCTCTGCTTGTTGCTTGCTTGATTCCTTTTGCTCTTGGCCTCTTAAAACTTGTGAATGGCTGTTTGTGAAAATGCACCTACCCCCTCCCCTAATGGGCAGAAATGGACTTCGTTTTCTAATGAGAGGTGGAAAATCTGTTGGTCAAGAAGTGTGCCTTTTCAGAGAAGACTTGGGGAAACTGATTTTGAAGCGAGAGACATTGCTTTCCTTCCTCCAAAGAGTCTCCTCCTAATAGAAACCTATTACGACCAGGATTGGATATCACAACACTCTTTCCATAAAAGCATTTATCACACGGACAGCCAAGAATTTCTCTAGTCTCCCATGGTCTAGCTCTACCCACCTGCCTCTGCAGGACCAGAGGAGTGGGAAGGGGGAAGTCCCTTCCCCCTTAGGTGTCCCCCTCCCGCCCTGTTTCTTGGACCATGTGAGTACTGATTGGCACTAGGGGCGAAGCCACAGTGTGGTAGTTTTCCTTGATGAACTTACCGAAGTTGAGGGTGCTGACCTTTTAGGCTCAGCTTGCATTTGGACTCAACTACCATGGATCTGGTGAATAAAACTGGCATACCGGTTTGTACATGTACCACGGGAAATCGTACATGGACGGGCACACTCAGCCCAGCACGGTTGCTGACTGAATTTGCTCTGTAGAAGCCCACTTATGGTCTGATGAGAAAGATGAGTTTGTTCTAGACTGCATCAATGCCATGTTCCGGTACTGTGCTCTGCACTGAAGATAATGCTTGTGAACAAAGCCGAAAGCATAGTTCTTCCTGTAGGCACACCCACGGGGAATCGGGAGGAGGGTACTTAAGTGAATTGAATGATGGAACTGAGACCGGCTGAAGTTCCGCTTCCCCTGAGAAGTGCTTGGCTGGGCAGTACTTTTCCTAACGTCTTGATTTCTTTCCCTCACGTCTCTTTCACAACATTTATTGGTAGCTTCGTTCTTTACATTAAGTACAAGCACTGGCCTACTTCCCACTCAAACTCCCTCCTGGAGCCATGCATGCGACATGTAAGTGCCCGCAGGTGGGTGTCCAATCCCTGCCCACACATTTAGAAAATGAATTGGTACAAAGGAGATGGGTGCAAACACGCTCCCTCTGTTTGTAGTTTCTTTTCCCAGTTGAGGGCATGTTTAGTGATCACACTGACTGGTTCTGTTCTGAGATCACGTCCACTCGAAGCCGGAGGACCCTCCTGCTGAGTTGGTGTTAAGCTGCCACCGAAGTCAGCCAATGCCAGCCAGCTCAGTTAGCCCTGCTTCTACCTTGGGCTGACATTTTTACTATTGTGAGGTTTTCTATTTAGGAAAATTATTACCTGCTCATCTTGGATTTTGCTGTGATATTTTCTCCCTTCCCTTCCCTTCCCTTCCCTTCCCTTCCCTTCCCTTCCCTTCCCTTCCCTTCCCTTCCCTTCCCTCTTCCCTTCCCTTCCCTCTTCCCTTCCCTTCCCTTCCCTCTTCCCTTCCCTTCCCTTCCCTTCCCTCTTCCCTTCCCTTCCCTTCCCTCTTCCCTTCCCTCTTCCCTTCCCTTCCCTCTTCCCTTCCCTTCCCTCTTCCCTTCCCTTCCCCCTTCCCTTCCCTCTTCCCTTCCCTTCCCCCTTCCCTTCCCTTCCCTCTTCCCTTCCCCCTTCCCTTCCCTTCCCCCTTCCCTTCCCTTCCCCCTTCCCTTCCCCCTTCCCCTCCCTTCCCTTCCCTTCCCCCTTCCCTTCCCTTCCCCCTTCCCCCTTCCCTTCCCCCTTCCCTTCCCTTCCCTTCCCCCTTCCCTTCCCTTCCCTTCCCTTCCCCCTTCCCTTCCCTTCCCTTCCCCCTTCCCTTCCCTTCCCCTTCCCTTCCCTTCCCTTCCCCTTCCCTTCCCTTTCCTTTCCTTTCCTTAGGTTTATTTACTTGAGAGAGCCAGAGAAGCAAGTGGGGGAAGGGCAGAGAGAGGGAGAGAGAGAATTCCAAGCAGGCTCTGCACTGTCAGCACACAGCCTGATGTGGGGCTCGAACTCATGAAACCGTGAGATTGTGCTCTGTGCCGAAACCAAGAGTCGGACACTTAACCGACTGGGCCACCCAGGCACCCTTTGCCGTGATATTTTCCATCAAAGACCTCAATAATACTTTACCTTTGTCCGCTTTAGGTTCCCTTGCTAGCATTCAAAATTACAAGAGGAATTTCCCAAGAGTAGCAACTGTATTCTTCGATAGCTATGGTCTTACTGTAATTTTTTAAAAAATTTTTTATGTTTGTTTTTGAGAGAGAGAGACAGAGTGAAAGTGGGGGAGGGGCAGAGAGAGAGGGAGACACAATCCAAAGCAGTCTCCAGGCTCTGAGCTGTCAGCACAGAGCCTGACACGGGGCTCGAACCCATGAACGGGCAGATCATGACCTGAGCCCAAGTCGGGTGCTTGACCGACTGAGCCACCCAGGCGCCCCAATTGTGATGTTCTTAAATTCTCATCTGTTCTTATTACTCCATACCCTTCTACAACTTTGCTCAGGAAACAGCCTGTGTAATCACCACACCCCTGCACAGGACAGAAAATGAGAAGTTAAACTTTGCTGTCTTATTTTTCATATTACAGAGCCAATCACTTCTCAAAAACTATAGATTTTACTTGAGAAAAAAAAAAAAGTTTGAGAGAGCGAGTGCATGGAGGAGGAACAGAGACAGAGGGAGAAAGAATCCAAGCAGGCTTCAGGCTGGCAGCCAAGAACCCCAGGCGGGGCTAAATCCCAGGAGCCCTGATAGGACCTGAGCTGAGATCAAGAGTTGGACGCTTAACCCACCGCACCACTTAGGTGCCCCTGGATTATACTTCTATGTATCTCTTGAATCTGTTTGCGGGTCTTCACCTCTTCTATCAATGTCCTACTGCGATTAAAACAACAACAACAACAACAACAGGTTAAGAATATGTAAGATGAATTATTTTGTTCTTCCAGTACCCAAAGGCTTGATAAACCGTATAAGCCGAGAGCTGTAATTTTAGGGCCTCTGAAGTTCAGTCTTCTTATGGTTCCAAACTAGAAATGTATAGTCACAACACCGATGAAGATGGAGAAACACAAATACAATTTGCAGGAAAATTACTGTCCACCTGCTTCTGCCTTGTTTCTGCCCTTAGCCGATTTTGGTGACTGCCAGTTCATGTGTGCTCTACGAGTGCTATGTGTGTATTTTAATTGTTGGAAAATCTAGAGAAAAACTAGGGTGATGGGATAGGGTTAAAGGCTAAAATGCTCAGACAGCCAAGGTGGTTGCCTAGGAGAATTAGAAGGGGCCACAGGCATTGTGCTGGTTTTATTTTCAACACTTGCTCATATTTTTCATTGCTATTCCCCTGAACATCAGAAACCAAATCCGTCAGCACAGGACAGTAGAACGGTCCAGTTGATTTTCAAATACCATGGACTGAAGGTGTTTGGGCCGGGCTTGTACTGTGCTTGGTACTAAGGAATGGGGCTGTTGAACAAGATAAGTTCCCTTTCCTTTTAAAGTTTATTTGCTAGACTGGAGTCATCCAGACACTGGGATTCCAGCCATCATTGTTTGGCATTAAGGCTCCATCTTAACAGAAAATGATCCTTGGGGGCGGTAAGGGGCTGGGATCTCAGTTCCTCCTCTCAGTTCCCCGAGAACAGGTTTTTAAGAAGACCCAACGATGTTACTTGGGTTGGTTTCGCCTTAAGTGTAGTCTCCTTCCCTGCCTCCAGCCACAACAAGCCTAGACCTAAGAATGCTTTCAGTGTGCTGGGCCGGTTATGGGGTGGGGCAGAGGGCTGTGCTTAAGCGCCCAAGAAGACTTGTTGGAGATGTCAAGGCCAGGGGGCAGCATCGGCAAGGAAGCCTCAACTGCTGGGGACCCAGAGCTTTTGATTCCCTAATTTCTCCTTGAATTTGGCTTTTAGAAAAATATGCAGAACAACATAAAAGTGGGAGAGATCGATGGAAAAACAAATCTCTTACGGGAGGCTGGCTCCAACTCATCGATACCTGCTGTCGGGAGCCACTGAGGTCCTTCCCGGGGGAGGGGAAGAGCGACCCTGGCCACTGCTAGCGCCTGCGCACTGGCGACGACCTGCGGGCGGAAGCACCGGGATCTAGACACTTTCGCACTCCGTGAGAACGGCCCGATTAAATATTTCTGTATTCTGTTGCTGCTGAACCTATGCCGCGGTGAAAAACCCCGAATCCCCGAGTGTTGGGATTGTTTGTTAGCTGTCTCTCCGCTCCTCAGGCACCGCCCAAGACAGCCCCCAGTGAGAGTTGCGAAAGCTCGGGGTCCTGGGTTTCTATGACGACACGCAGGCGTTCCGGGAAAGGGCGAAGCGACCAGATGTCTGGCGGGAAACACAATTCACAGGTACCGGCTCCAAGTGCGTGTTTCCCATCACGTCCATTGCCGCCTGGGCGCGCCCCCTGCCCCTCCCAGAGTCCGCGGAGGCGGCGTGCTCAAGGACGCTGCGTGTCGGGAGGCCGGGGACCGGAGCTCCCCACCTGGACCGAGGGGCGCCCTTCGGGTGGGGCCCGCTGTAGGTGGGTGGGCCGAGCGTGCCCTTCCCGGCCTGGACCCAGACCCTGACCCACCCGTAGGCTTCAGTCGCGTCAGGTGATGTGAGAGAACCCAGAAGTCTCCCCAAAGAAGGAAAACCCACTCCAGATGTATTATAAACTCTGATCTTAAGACTCAAAACTCTGATCTTTGCATATTTTTCTAAAATGCATATTTTTCTTAAGCACTTAATGGGACTCCGCCCCCCCCCTTTTTTTTTTGTCTGCAGGACAGTGTGGCAAACCTGCCAAATCCCAGGACGCCGAGGATTTGTTTCTAAGTTAGCTTTTTGGAGGGACGTTCCAAATTACTAAAGAAAGTGGTAGGAGGCATTGTTGATTATGTCTCTTCCAAAAACGCCCTCCACATTGCTAACCTCCGTGTTAACGGCAGAGGGCAAAAAATTAAAAGTCTCTGCATCCAAGGAAGAGACAGGTAAAGTTCTTCATGGATCCCGCAGACATCAGTGATCACGGCCGTAGTCGGAACTCACAATCCACAATCCATTCACCTTTTTCCAGAATCTGAGTTATCAGGCTACCTTAATTAGTTGCATTTTCCAGTGCACTCGTTTCAATAAAATAAAAAAAAACCAAACATTCCTTTTATAGTATTTTTGAGTCAGAGTCCTGCCTCACTACTCCACCTAAAGACTAATTTTTGTTTTCAGATGTTGAGTTTTTTGTTTTATTTATTTATTTTGAGAGAGACAGCACAAGTGGGGAAGGGAGAGAAAGTATCCCAAGGAGGCTCTGCGCTGCCTGTACAGAGCCTGATACAGGGCCAAAACCCAGTAAACTGGGAGATCATGACCTAAGCAGAAACCAAGAGTCCCACGCTTAACTGACTATGCCACCCAGGTGCCCCAAATGATGATGAGCTTTATATTGTGTTATTATTTAAAATTTTTTATATTTATTTATTTTTTAGAGAGAGTGAGTGAACAAGCACAAGGAGGGAGGGACGGGGGGTGGGGGGGGGAACTAAGGATCCATAGCAGGCTATGTGCCGCGATGCCCAGTGAGGGGCTGGAACTCACTGTGAGATGATGCCCTGAGCCCAAGTCTGACGTTTAACCAACTGAGCTGCCCAGACGCCCAGTTTTATATTGTTTTAAATTCACCCATTTTAGGTACCAATAGTTGCATGAAACTACTTTTTTTGGTACCTGGTCTTTGACTTTAAGGAACCAGTTTGTATCGGGTTTTAGTAATTATTCTAAAGACAAGCATTCCTTACTTAAGAATTTTCATTCATATACAGATAATGCAGATCTGTACTAGAATAATAATCACCTAGACTCATTCCTACTCCCATGCTAAACTCCCTCCAACAATTTGATCTTGTTTTTAGGGAAGATTTCGCTAAAGCCCTACCCAGCATTTTTTTTTTCCTGCTGTGATATTCTAACTCCTTTTCAAACATTCAAGAGATAAAGAGATTTGGTCATGTGAACTTGAGAAGTTTTGTTGGTGAACCAGGAAGGTGTGACCTCCTTGTAGAAATTAACAGAAGCCATACTTTGTGAGGGATGCAGATCTGTTAAGAGTGACAGCCCAACCCTCCTTGACTGACTTCATAGGAAGCCTTTTCCTATTTATCCCCCCCCATCCCCCATCTTCACAATCCCTCTGCCCTAGTCAGGCTGAATGGAACATTCGTACTGTTCCTGCTCAGCCCATTTTCTCAGATGATTCCACTCTTCATTGCCGACAGTCCTAATCCTGCTTTTCCTCTTAAACCCGATTCTGATCCCTTCCACTCTACAAATGCCCCAATTCAATGTCGATTATTCTCACCTTTGACTTTACACAGAAATAATTACTCAATAATTTGACAGTTTTGAGGAGAGATCTGTCATTCTCACATCAAAGGGGAAATAGACATTTCCATCATTTTAAGACTATCCCGTTTCATTGAGCAAGTGAAGTGAGTTTAGTTTTCAATTTGGAATGTGGAATAATTGTGCATCAGTTTTTGAAGCTGTGTGTGGTGTAAAAGTGAGGGGGGCAGGCAATTTTTTTTTTCCCCTTGACAAGATGATGTTCAGTGTTTAAAATAGCGTTATGTTTCTGGCAGCTAGAAGCAGTGTTTTCTCTGTTGGAAATATACAGATGGTATTGAGGCAGCGTGGGAACCTCCGAACTAAATCTACAAAAAACTACCGCAGGTTTTTCTTTCCCGTTACTTTCTTAGGACTGCCTGAACTAAAGGAGAAAAAAACTATGGTGGATCGTTCAAAACCCCTTCCTTCATCCCTTCAGAATGAGTTCATCCCTGAGGAAGTTCTTCTTTCTCTGGCCTCTGCAGCCAATGCTGGTCCTTGTCCTGAAAACTTACTGCCTCCTAAGAAGACTAAAACCCCAAAGGTGAACATACACATACATCGAGTACTTGGGAACACCTGTCTTCTTGGTATCCAGCTCATTAAGTATTTATTGAGCGTGTTATTGTTAAAAACCAAAATTCAACTGAGTAAATTTGAAGACCTAATTGGCTTTCTTCAGCAATTCATGAATCGGGCAGCATCCCATATAGGAAGTGGAAAGGAGTTCTGAGGAACTGTACAAAATAGAGGGCTTTTACTGGTAGAAGGGGTCAGGGACAAGGAAGTCATTAACAAAAGAAAGGATTATTTCAGGCAAGGTCATCTTCCCCTTGGGGGAAGGGTGGGAGCCTATCAGGCTGATTACCTCACTTGTGCTGATCAGGAACTTCCAGCTGATGGGCTTAAAACGCCCCTTTGGGAGATGCCAGAACTGCGGTTAGGTAAGATGTTACGGAAATGTTGGTTTGCTGATGTGGGGCTTAGCCCATCTTACTCCATTTTGGGCCTGTTGTTTCTTTTTTTAACACTATGTTATTCTTGATTGTCTTTCAAAATACTTTAAAATTAATTTCCTAGTTTGAAAACTAAAATCGTTTGTACCAGTGTTGCCAAGGAAATGCTTTTTTTTTTTATTGAGAATTACATGTTTATTTTTTTTATTTTATTATTTTTTTAATATATGAAATTTATTGTCAGATTGGTTTCCATACAACACCCAGTGCTCATCCCAAAAGGTGCCCTCCTCAATACCCATCACCCACCCTCCCCTCCCTACCACCCCCCATCAACCCTCAGTTTGTTCTCAGTTTTTAACAGTCTCTTATGCTTTGGCTCTCTCCCACTCTAACCTCTTTTTTTTTTTTTTTTTTTTTCCTTCCCCTCCCCCATGGAAATGCTTTTTTAAATGTGATTTACCTAAGCGAGCATTACTACTCTTAGTCTTGATATTTTCCTTTCACTTTGGAATTGTCCTAGTTTCACTTTTCGTCCACAGTATTGAATGAGAATTCTTTTTCTCCTCAGACTATCCAACTGCCCTTAATGTAAACCTTGGAAAGGATTAAGGATTGATTTCATTTGACTACAGCGCCCTCTGCTGTGTATTCATATATTTGCTTTTTTTATCCCCAGGGCACTCTTCCGCGTCCGACTGACCAAGTCTGGCATCACCCTATTCGAAGAACTAAGTTCAAGTACCTGATTGACCATCCTGTCTCCCTAACGGGTGCTGGAAGGTAAAGAGGCAGATGCAGATGAATTGAGTCATTTTCTCATTTTATCTCATTTCTTTGGGAGCATCACAGTTGGAAAAATCATAGAATCAAAGATTTTAAGTTTAAAGCCTGCAGTATATTTGATGAAGCAGAATACAATCTGAAGAAGGTACAGGACCATCCTTCTGTGTGTCTGGTTATTATCTCTACCTACTTTTGGTTTGTTTAGATTTGCTTTTGCATGCCTTTCTGTGCTTGTCCTCACTCTTCTGTCCCTTGTCGTCCCCTAGTAAAAGAGACCAGATCTGATAGAGTGCCTTTAATGCCTCTTCGCCTGTTCATTTAAGAAGAGTGAGGTAGCATAGCTTCATGAAAACCTTGAAAAGCAAGTGCTTACTCCCTGGTTTTCCTCGGAGTGAAAGCTTAACTTTTACACTGTTTCAGATCAAATCAGCAAGCACTATTTGTTGTTTTTATACCATTCCTAAAAATATTCTAAATGTCACCATTTTCCCTGGGAGGATTGCGACCTGCTCATTTTCTCTGCCTGGTCCATTTATCAGTTGTATGCCCCTCATGAGACCGCTTCATCTGAAAGAAATGTTGCATAGGTTATTTAGTCTGAGTTCCATTTGCTCATTTGTAGGAAGAGAATAGTGGACTTACTCCATTTTGTGTACCTCCCAGGGATATTGTGAAAGAAGGTATTATAAAGGAGATAATGGACAATGCTGTCTAGCTAGCTAGCTAGCTATCAAGCTCTACACCCGACATGGGGCTTGAACTCACGACCCTGAGGTCGGGAGTTGCATGCTCCACCAACTGAACCAGCCAGCTGCCGGTAAATATAAGCTGCTATTACCCAGCTATGTCTCAGTGCTAGAAAAAGTGGCAGGAACTTGGGCTATTAACTTTTATGTCCTGGGGCTTTAGTGTCAAAATATCTATACTTTATACCTTCAGATCATGGTTGTAATTATTAGTAGTAATAATTGGTAGTTACGAGATGTTTGAAGTACTTTGAAAAAAATAATAAGCTATATCTGAATGTGGCAATAACCCGACATTAAAGTTCTAATGTCAAATGGCTTCTGACTTGGAAGTTTTAAACCATGAAGATCCTCACTGTGGTAAAAAGGATAATGGCCTTCCCCCAGATGTTCTCACTGTAGCTCAGGACCTGAGTACATACCTTACATAGCAAAAGACACTCTGCAGATGTGATTGAGGTTAAGGACTTTGCCATGGAGAGATTACCTGGATTCTTGGGATGGCCCAACCTAATTGCCTCAGTCTTCAGAGTGGAGAAAGAAGGAAGTTGAGTGGTTGGAGAGATGAGGTGGAAGGAGGACAGATTCAAAGCGCGAGAGGGAAGGGATTCAGCCTACGGTTGCTGGCTTTGCAGATGGAGGAGGGGAGGATACAAGCTAAGAATTGCTGTTGGCCTCTAGAAGCTGGGTATGGCCCTCAGCTGCCAACTTTCCAGGAAACAGGGACCTCGGTCCTAGTACTGGAAGAAATTTGAGTTAACTCCAGTGGACGTGGAAATGGATCTTCCCCTAGAGCATCCAGAAAGGAGTGCAGCCCTGCAGACACCTTGATTTTACCCCGTGAGACCCATGTTGCGCTTCTGACCCACAGACTGTAAGATAATAAACCTGTGTTGTTTAAGCCGCTAAGTTTGTGGTGATTCATTACGGCGCCAGTAGAAACCTAGTACATGTATGCATGTATGACATGAGAAAGCTTGTACATGTATACATGTATGACATGAGAAAGCTTGTCTAGCAACCTTAAATATTTAGAGCACAGCAGTAAAATAGAAAACAACCCAGCAAATAGCCTCTGAGTAATATTTTTCAACAGCTTTATCAGTCAGAGTAGAGGGCAGAAAATAAAACCTATCTTAGGCAGCAAATCAACTATTTACAAGGGCTAAAGGAGCAGGTGTGAAGCACTACTTTTGGGAATAAGGCTCAGAACAGAATGGAATTCACCCCTGGTGCAGGCTACTTACCTCCAAGGCTGCGAGAAGAGGGCCCCTTGGGGCCCCTGTCAGTTAAGCATCTGATTCTTGATTTTAGTTCCAGTCATGATCCCAGGGTGGTGGAATCGAGCCCTACATCAGGCTCAATGTGAGTGTGGAGACTGCTTGAGATTCTCTCCCTCTCTCTGCCCCTCTCACCTACTCATGCATGCTCTCTCTCTCAAATTAAAAAAAAAGTGTATGCCCCCTTGAACAGACATTTGTCCAAAGAAGATAAAACGAGCCAATATGCACATGAAAAGATGCTCAATATCATCAGCCATAAGGAAATGCAAATCAAACCACGAAGAGATGCTATTTCACACCTGCTAGGATGACCATAGTCAAAAAGCAGACGATAACGGGCATTTATGAGGATGCAGAGACGTTGAAAGTGTCAGACGTTGCTGGTGGGAATGTAAAGTGGAGCAGCCTCTTTGGGAAACAGTTTGGCAGTTCCTCAAAAATGTAAACATAGGCCCCTCATATGACCCAGCAATTCCACTCCTAGCTGTGTACCCAAGAGAATTGACAAGATATGTCTGCACAAAAACTTGCATGAGTGTTCATGGCAGTATTATTCGTGCAGCCAAAACGTGGAAACAAACCAACTGTCCATCAATTGCTGAAAAAATAAACAAAATGTCATCTACCATAGAATATCATTCAGCCATAAAAAGGAATGTAGTACTGATACGGGCTACAACACTGACGAACCTTGAAAACGTGCTACGTGAAGGAAGCCAGTCATAAAAGGGCACATGTGTGTTTCTGTTTCTATGAAATGTCCAAGATAGGCAAATCCGTAGAGACAAAATTAGATAACTGGTTGCTGGGGGTGAGGCTGGGGAGGAGAGTGGGGAATTACTGCTAGTGGGTAAGGATTTTTTGGGGAGATGATAAAAATAGTCTAGAACTAGATTCTGGTGGTCGTTATGCAACTTAATGAATATATTAAAACCTGTAAATTGTGAATATAGTAAAAACTTGTGACTAAACTAAAAACTTGTAAATTGTACTCTTTAAAAAGGTGAATTTTGGGCGCCTGGGTGGCTCAGTCGGTTGAGCGTCCGACTTGGGCTCAGGTCATGATCTCACAGCTTGTGGGTTCGAGCCCCGCGTCGGGCTCTGTGCTGACTGCTCAGAGCCTGGAGCCTGTTTCAGATTCTGTGTCTCCCTCTCTCTGACCCTCCCCCGTTCATGCTCTGTCTCTCTCTGTCTCAAAAATAAACATTAAAAAAAAATTAAAAAAAAAAAAGTGAATTTTATGGTATGTGAATGATACTGCAATAATAAGCAAAAAAAGTCCCCTTAACTGTGATCCAAGGATCAAGAAGCTGAGATCATAGAGCTGTTACTGCTGTCACTGTAATGCCCCTCTGGATCTGGGTAGCTGGAGAGTGGATTCTGGCATGTTGCTTCAGGAAAACCACTTCTCCATGGTGTTGCTGGCAAAATCCACTGAAAGCATGACAAGAAAATGGCTTCTCTCTCACTTCTACCTCTAAAATCTTGCAAAAGTGCATCTACTGTGGAACTTATTTATTTTTAAATACGGAATGCTTCACGAATTTGCATGGCATCATTGCACAGGGGTCATGCTAATCTTCTCTGTATTGTCCCAATTTTAGTATATGTGCTGCCGAAGTGAGCGCTACTTGTGGAGCTTAATTCATGCCCAGAACCCTGGCTGCAGGGGTGTCTGGGAAAGTGCTTTCCAACCCTTCCATCCGAAGAAGGTATCCTCCCTGCCACCCCCCCCACCGACCCCCAACATCAGTGCCTGCCATATTCCGGTACTGACCTAGGTTTCAGAAACATAAACCAGACTGTCCTCAAGACACTTCTAGCTTAAGAAGTCATTACCTGAATCGTCAAGAAAAGATTATATTGAGTTACACATATTCTGTTCAAGAAAGCCACAGAGTTTTAAATACATTTTAGAAAGACAATGTTTTTCAAAAAGCATACCGCAGAGATTTGGAAAATCACTATCTCTGAAATACCTCATTCCCTGACAACTTCAGATAAAAGACATGCTTATTTGTGAACATAACTCAACCAGTGTTGATTTGAAGAAAACATTTGAAGGATGAATTTAGTTTGATAATGTTTTTATCCAGTTTTCATATTGTGGATCAGAATCAAAGTTGTTTTTGTTTTTTGCTTTTTTTCTAAATAAAAATAGGTTTTCCAGAAGAGTGGAAGCAGGTGATTTTCCACAAGAGTTTTATGAGAAATAAAGCATATCTCTATTTTTTAATGAAAAGTTATATTCCAACAAATAGACCAAATGTCTCCCCTAAAAATAAAGATAACCAATAATTTAATAGAAATATAAAGCCTCCTAAAATTACTCTGAGAAAATTTGAATGACATTTACCAAACCAATATTTCCCTTCAAAAGATGTATTTGTGTATGTATGTGAACCATTCATTGTTTTTAGCTAACAAAGTTGTATTGGCCAATTTCTGGCAGTTACTGGTGTAATAATGACTAACGTCCCATCATCCTGAGAGCGTCTTTCTGAAAAAACAACTTTATTGAGATATCTTTGGCACAAAAATTGTGTATATTTAAGGTGTACAATTTGATGTTTTAATAAATGTATACATTGTGAAAAGATCACCATCAAGCTAAATAACTTATCTGTCACCTCTATATAGTTAGCATTTATGTGTGTGTGTGTGGTAAGAAGATTAAATTTAAGATATATTAGCACATTTCAAATGTACAATAGAGTATTGCTAATTAACATCACCATGCTGTACATTAGATCTCCAGAACTCATTCATCTTGCATAACTGAAACTTTGTATTTTTTGACCAACATCTCCTCATTTCTCCCCCTCCCTTTATACCCTCATTTGACATATGAATGAAATCATACAGTGTTTGTTTTTGTCTGGCTTATTTCACTTGGCATAATGTTCTCCAGCTTCACCCATGCTATCACAAATGGCAGGATTTCCTTTTTATTTTTATTTATTTATTTAAATGTTTTATTTATTTAAATGTTTTATTTATTTTTGAAAGAGAGAGAGAGAGTACAAGTGGGGGAGGGGCAGAGAGAGAGGGAGACACAGAATCCGAAGAAGGTTCTAGGCTCTGAGCTGTCATGTCAGCACAGGATTTCCTTTTTAAAGGCTGAATAACATTTCAGTGTGTGTGTGTGTGTGTGTGTGTGTGTGTGTGTGTGTGTGTGTACATTTCTTCATTCATTCGCTAATGGACATTCAAGTTGTTTCCATATGTAGGCTATTGTGAATAATGCAGCAGTGAACATGGAAGTGTAGATATCTTGTCAAGAACCAGGTTATTTTCCTTTGGGTATAAACCCAGAAGTGGGGTTGGTAGATCATATGGTAGTTCTGTTGTTTATTTTTTAAAGGAAGCTCCATACTATTTTTCATAATGGCTATACCAATTATAATTGGAGGGACAGACATGTGAAAATCACGTGCAGTAAGTGACATGATTATAACTGTGCTATAGGACGATGAATCTGGAAGAAGTGTGTAGAATATACTAGAGAGACTTGAGAATCCACATTAAAAAGTATGGACAGCTTGGACTAGTGATTTGGCATTGGCAAGAGACAATAGGATCCAATACTAGAGTGATAATGAGGGTGACTGTAAAATTAATGAGTGTTAGTGATATATGGAAATTAGGGCAATGGATGGGAAGGAATCAACTGTATATGCTGAGATTTTGATGAATGGAGTGGTGGTACTTCCTGACAGAATTAGTGAGGATAGGAGGGTGAAAAGTTAGAATGGAGCGAGAATTATCCAGTGGTATATATATAGAGAGGTAACAAATGTGATAAGGTGAGATTTGATGGCATTGCTTAGAGAGAAAGCATAGGGAAAGAAGACAGAGGGATGAGGTCAGAATGTTGCAGAACATTTCCCTTTAGTAGGCGGGAGGTCATAGAGAAGTCCAAGAAGGAGTAGTTACGGCAAAAGAACAAGGAGAATCCAATAGCACAGAGGATAGAGGAAAGGAGAGTGTTTTTAAAAAGAGAGATGATCAACCCTGGGAAATATTAAAGGGAAATAGTGGAAGGGAAGAACTGATGAGTTAGCAGTGGAAAGTCATCAGCTTTTTAGAGTGGTTTCAAAGAGATGGAGATGGAAATCAAGATTGCAAGGAAATTTCAAGGAATCTGATGTTTAACAGAGTGAGAGATCCATTGATCAATAAATAGGTCGTGATAACATGACAGCAGTGCATGGTCAAGGGAAGATTTTTAGAAGGGGAAGAGACTTGAGTTATAGACCAAAGGGAGTATTCCAAGAGAGGGGGAGACACACAGAAAGCAGACTGATGGAATGAGATCCCAAAGGACGTGGCTAAGGATGAAATCAAGGACATCAATGGAGGAAATAACCCTGGGGAAGAGAATGTATCTTAGCCTGAAGTTGAAGGAGGGGAAAGAATTTGTGAAGTGAATGAGAAATGTGAGGTGGAGAAGAGGAAGAGTGGGATGGGGGTGGGGGTGGTTCATGTCTAATACCTCAGCTGTCTTAGTGACGTATGAGGACAGGAGACTGGTTCTGTGTCCCTTCTCATGCACTAGAAGGACCTTACCTACTCTTATCCAGTAGCCAGACAGAAAATTTATTTTGTGAATATATTTTTCTTATTTTTTAGGGATATTTCTTTTCTGTATGATGTTAAATATGTTAAAGGAGAGACTAGGGAGAGTTCGCTTTGTCCCCCACGTTTGGACCGTTCATTACAGTCAAATGATGGTGTCATTGTGCCTCATAAGGTAAATAGAGTATTTGACAAATAATTTCCTCTTTCTGTACTTAAAAAAATCATTTCCTCAAAATATAAAGCAATGTTGTACTATAACTGTATTGCTTATTAGTTTTTGTAGCACTTTCTAATTATTTCTAGGAAAGGGTATTTAGTGTGAAAAGATCTAGAATACCTTATTTATCTAAGTGGATAACTATATAACTATAGTTATAAATTAGTTATAAACTAGTTATAAACTAGTTATAAACTAGTTTCTAGTTAAATCTAGAAAATACAGTATAGGAGACTGGATTTTTTTAAAATTTACTGTTTAAGGCTGTAGAATTCTTATCTTTGGCATATTGCTAAGGTGAATTTTAGAGTCAGTGGGTTACTGAATGTAGGGACATGTGTAAATAATACTAAAACCAAGGCTCTTTAATTTATGGTTATTTTTTTAATGTGTTCTCTGCTAACAGTTTTTTACTACTTGCCATGATCCATATTAGTTACTGATACTGTTCTCTCTGTAATCAAAATCGCTTAACTTAATAAATAGTATCCCTTTGGGATAGGAGTGTTGATTTATGCAATTCAGTTTTTTCATTTACTAATGTTTTCGTTCTTGTCCATCTTTCTTTTTAAGCCAAAGAAAATAACAGACACTTTGATTCCTGAAGAATTTCATATTGTGTCAAATACAGGAGTTTCAGGTTTGGAGTGTTATGATGAGTGAGTACTGTGATATGCACACACTGCCTATCTGACAGGTGAAACTGTTTCCTCCTTCCCAGACACAGAAGAACCTGAAAACGGTGCACCCATATCTACACTGAAATAGGGAAACATTTGGCTTTCCTTCCTAAATTTAAGAAAGGTGCCAAAAACTAATGAAAAAGTTTTACTGAAAAAAGTTTCGGATTTCACTGGTCAAATTGTTCTGTGTCTTTCCCTACTGTTTAATTTTGAAATAAACAATTGATCTTTAAAAAAAAGAAAAAGGAGCTTTGTTCTGAATGCTTGCCTGTGCCTCTTTAGCAATGGGTTTTGAGCCATGGCCATAGAGACAAAGGAAAGTAGCCCTGTGAGCTGACATCTCATAACTAACACACCCTTGATGGCTTCGCTCCAGCCTGTGCACTTGTCATCTCCAGTTTTCTTTGTCATTCTGCTTATGGGGTGAAAACTGGGATCTTGCTTATATTTGCTGAAACAGTGTGTGAATGTTTCATAGTTTAAACAACAAGAACTTTGGACTAAGGTCTTATAACAAAATCTCCAGAGGCTGTCTTGCCAGTTCATGTTATACGACATGTCCTTATGATAGTGGCTTTCAGAACAATATTTTGCCAAAGAGAACTAAATGGAATTTATTTGGGGGGGGAATTTTTATTTTTATATAATTTCAAAAATTATATAAAAGTTATAAAAATAGGAAGGACAAGGAGCTCTCATGTACTCTATTTTAACTCACTGAGTATTTACATTTTGCCTTATTTGTTTTAAAATACACATATACATAAATACATTAAAACTATTCAAAAGTAAGTTGGAGATGTCCTGACCTGTTATCATCAAATATTTCAGTGTAAATTTCCTAACAACCCACCAGCTGTAGATATTTTTGATGACTTTTTTAGCGTCATCATTTCTCATCTGTTTATTAGTTAGCATTTTACCATATGGACTCAAGGATTTCTTTTTTTTTTTTTTTCCCCCCAGGGAGTTATAATTCTTTACTGCAATTATTTATTTTTATGTTCAAAACTTCTTTGATTTGGCCAGTGTTAGCTCCTTTGATCTGGCTTGTATTCTCTTTGGACATGTCCCCATCATTCTTTGAGTGTTTCCTTATTTTCTGATTCAATAAGATTTCCAGGTTCGCCCTGTATTTCCCAACTCAGGCTGTGGAATGAGCTATGTCGCTTCTCCTGGGAGTACTGATTCCTTTTGGTGGAGAATGGTACTTAGAAATCACGATCTAGATAGTGGGTGTGTCCGTTGCTCCTGGGGTATCATTGCTTCTGGTTTCTCTCGTTCTTGAAACTTTATTTTGAATTTTTATGTTCTCTGGAGATTTTTCAGTGATCTAAATTCTGAAAGTGGACCTTATTAACCAACTTGAGTTCTGGCAAGGGACAGAACCAAAGAAAATGCTTATTAACTAGGGGAAGAAAAAGATACATAAATAATAATGAATTAGATGAATTACCATGTGGTTCTCATTGTGATACTCATTTAAATGTAAATTTAAATGTGACACTCATTTAGATATGGTTGGGAGTTAGGTAGACTGGGTTCTAGTTTCATCCTTGCTTATTTATTTTATAACCTGTTTCATTACTTAACTTTGTTGACTTCGGTGTTCTTAGAACACCCTTCCACCTTTGAAAAGGCATTTAAAAAGAAGAATCAAGAAAGTTTTCATATTTTAACATATGAAGAATGTGATTAAAGTTCCTTTAGTGAAAATATTCCAAATATGATAAATATCATTACATCTGTGTCTGTAGATATGTAGCTATGATCTTGTGTGTAAAATGATGCACTGTTTTGATTGCCTCCGACCTTCTCCATTTGATTAGGTTTTAGGTTCATCACGTTGTCATATGTGATAAACAGGCCAGTTAATTTTCTCCCAATAATATTGACCCGTTTTATTTATTGCAGCAAATATACTACTCTCCTCACAGATAATGAAAACAGGCTATTGCTCTTCCCATCCATGTAAGTATGGTTTATATTTGAAAGTATTTCTTAGAAGGAAAATATGCATATTTTTATTTTTCATAGTACTTTGTTATACAGAAAATATTAAAATTGTAGCAGAAACCCAATAATTGTCCATATAATTTAAATAATTGTCCATATAATTTAAATAATTAAATTCTAGCATTTAATCAGTGTTTTCATTTATCCAATTGCATATTCACCTTTACATATTTATAATATTTAAGTACTGCAAAATATTTTTTTTAGTTTTAAATTTCTTTCTTCTAAAATTTTATTTTACTGTGGAAGGAACACTTAACATGAGATCTATCTTCTTAATTTTTTTTCAATACAGTGTCAATGAGTCTAGGCAACGTTGTACAGCAGACGTCTGCTACTGTTGTCTCCTTTTTCCTTCTTCTTACCTCTCCTTTTCTTCCTATCTTCTCTCTTATCTTTCCTCCCTTTTCTTTTCTTACACTGTGAAGTAACCAGGATTAACAGGTTGGTATTTACCTCTCCACATTTTTCCTCTGTTCTTACAATCCTACACAATAAGTGTAGAGAATTTTTGGAGGGAACTATTATTTTCTTTACAAAAAAGAGGATCATACTGTTTACATTTTCTCTTTCCTTTTTCTTCTTCTTTTTTTAATATTAGTACTGGTATAACCCACTAGATCAGTACAAGCGCTACTAGATGTAGTAGGGCTAATGCTTTAAAATATCACAAATATTCGATACTGTATACGTTTTCTGTATATTATATTCTTTTTGTCAGGTGAGGATGACCTGTTATAACACTAATATCATAAGTCTGCCGCCTTAATCTTTTAGGAAACCTAATAAAAGAGTAGAAGTGGTCCAACTGAATGATGTGATGGACGCCATGCTAGAGAGGGCTGGTGTGGAGAATCAGGAATATACAGGGCCAACCAAGGTAATTGCAAAGATCATTGTAACCTAGTGGTTACGAGCATACATTCTGAGGGGCGCCTGGATGGCTCAGTCAGTTGAGCGGCCGACTTTGGCTCAGGTCATGATCTCACGGCTTGTGAGTTAGAGCCCCGCGTTGGGCCCTGTGCTGACAGCTCGGAGCCTGGAGCCTGCTTCCCATTCTGTGTCTTCCTCTCTCTCTGCCCCTCCCCCTCTCATGCTCTGTCTCTCTCTGTCTCAGAAATAAATAAACATTAAAAAAAAAAAAAGCATGCATTCTGGGAGCCAGAAAGACTGGATTGAAACCCTACCCTGCCATTTATTAGTTAGTGAACTTAGACAAATCATTTAATGTATTTGTGCCTCAATATCGTCATCTTTACATTAGAGGTAATATCTCATGAAGCGAAAAATAGAACTATCCTACGGTTCAGCAGTTGCACTATTAGGTATTTACTGAAAGGATACAAAAATACATATTCAAAAGGGTACATGAACCCCAAGTTTATAGCAGTACTATCAACAATAGCCTAACTATCGAGGGAGCCCAAATAACCATCAACTGATGGATGGATAAAGAAGATGTGGTATATATATACAATAGAATATTACTTAACCATCAAAAAGAATGAAATCTTGCCATTTGCAATGGCATGGATGGAGCTAGAATGTATTACACTAAGTGAAATAAGACAGACAAATATCATATGATTTCACTAATATATGGAATTTAAGAAACAAAACATGATGAACATATGGGAAAAAGGTGGAAAAAAGAAAAGAGGGAAACAAACCACAAGAGACTTTTACCGATAGAGAACAAACTGAGGGTTGATGGAGGGAGGTGGATGGGAGATGGGCTAGATGGGTGTTGGGTATTAAGGAGGACATTTGTTGGGATGAGCACTGGATGTTGAATCACTGAACGGTGCTCCTGAAACCAATATTGTGCTGTATGTTAACTAACTAAAATTTATATAAAATAAAATAAATTACAGGTAATAATAATATCTACTTCATAGGACTGTTGAGATTAAATAGCATATGAATATAAAAGGTTTCGATAGTGCTTGGCATGTAATAGACACTGTATAACTGTTAGTATTATTATTACCGTATTTCATTGACTATAAGGTACCACTGATTATAAGCCCCTTATTATTTTATGTACCATTACCAAACATTGCCAATTAAACCATGCTTTCTTACCACTTAAATTTTTATTTTGTTAATGAAAAGAGCTCTTTCAATCTTACATAATTATAGATATTTTTCTTTATGCAGGCCCTTTCTGTTTTGTAAATTTTTATTTTTACAGAATTTGAAACTTATAGACAAGTTCAGTATAAGACATTTCTATGTAAGCTTTACCCAAATTCTCTAGTAGTTTACATTGTGTCCTACTTGCTTATTCGTTCTCTCTTCCCCCCTTCATACATATCCTTATATGTATATATTTTTTCTGAACTATTTTAGAGTAAGCTGGTGACATCATGCCTCTTTATCACCAAACATTTCAGGGTGTATTTCCTATGGATAAGGACATTCTCTTACATATGCATAATACAGTTGCCAAGTCAGGCGATTTAACATTTATGTGAGAGTATTATCTGTCCATATTCAAATTTCAGATTTTATCAATTCTCCCTATATTGGTTTTTATAGCTATTTACCCCTCTGTTTCAGGATTCCAGGATCACATAGTGCTTTTATTTATTTATTTAAAAACTTTTTTTTTAATGTTTATTCATTTTTGAAAGAGAGAAAGAGAGCACCAGTGGCAGTGGGGCAGAGAGAGAGAGGGGAGACACAGAATCTGAAGCAGGCTCCAGCCTCTGAGCTGTTGGTACAGAGCCTGACGCGGGGCTCAAACCCATGAACCACGAGATCATGACCTGAGCTGAAGTTGGACACTTAACTGACTGAGCCACCCAGGCGCCCCCTCACATTGTGCTTTTAGTTGTTGTGTTCTTTTAGACAATTTATAATCTGAAACAGTTTTTTTGTTTTTCTTGACCATGATATTTGAGCAGATGCCAGTTAATCTGTAGAATGCTCTTCAGGTTTGGTTTGTCTGACATGTACTTATGATTAGATTCAGGTTATATACTCTTGTCAGGGATGATATAGAAGCAAACCGTAACGTCATTGCACCATATAAAGAGGTACATGATTAAACATAGATGTTTAAAAATAATATATCATTTGTGTGTATATATTTATAAGGAAAATATAAGTGACATAAATTATCAAGGTGTGTCTTAAACATTCACATTCAGAGTGTTTACCTCCTAAAATGGGTTTTTACTGACAAGACTGTAATAAACACTGATGATACTCCTTATCTTCTGCCAGATGCACAAACTACTGCATATGCTGAAGAAGGAACAGACTATTTACAATACAGTATTTCATGAACTTATTCGACAAGTCAGTGTGGACTGTGCAGATAGAGGAGAACTACTGTCCAAAATCAGGTTAGAGCTGTTATTGGAGTATCCTGGTTTCCTTTTGAGTTTTATGTTACAATTATGTTTATATCTGTTTTTGAGAAAATCACAGAAGTTCCCTTCTTTATCCTATTGGTAACAAGGAACTGAATTGCATTTCTGTTATTTTTTCTATTGTAAAAATATAATAGTTGAGAACTTCCTTAAAATGATTTCTGTTGGGATGTTTGATACCGTAGTCTTTTATGATTAGGAGTGAAGTGCTATGTGAAATACTAGAAAAAGTATACATTTTGGAGACAGACTGATCTGGTTTAAATCATCACGTAGATGTGTGACTTTGGTAAAAGTGTGAGCCTTAGTTTCCTCATCTGTAAATGCAGGTAATAACTACTGTGAACATATTCTTTGCCCATTTGTTCATTCATCACTCAGTGATGTCTGTTGAGTGTCTGTGTCAAGCCTTAGGATGCTTCATAGGATTGTCACGAGAAGTAGATGCTCAGTACATATAATTATTACAGATGATCGTGATAAATACTATTGTCGTATAATGCTTCTTATGACTGTGGTACTTTACAAAAAGCTGGAAGGAATAGTGGAATTAGAATACTGGGTTCAAATTTTGTATCTACAGTTTACTTGCCATGGAACCACAAGCAAATTATTAGCTCTCTCTGAATGAGAATTAATAACATAAATTTGCCCTATTTGCCTGCTGTCTGATTTATGGAAGCTGAGTCCTCCTATCTGATGGTGCTGAGAAATGAAGAGCAAAGCCGTTAATAAGAGACTGGTCAAGATTAGATACTAAGGAGTAGGTTCTTAGAACACCTCAACAGCTGGAGAATGCAAATTAGAATGAAGAAAGGGACAGCTGAAGTTTGAGTTGTCATTCTAAGAACAAAGCCTGGGATAGATGAGGAAGCACGATAAAGGAGCCTGATGACTCAGGGTGGATCCAGACTTGCCCCTTATCAGCAGTAGGGATGAGTGGGACTCTTCCAGCTGATTTCAGGAGTTAGCTTCTAGGGGCCCAGATCAGGTGGGGTTCTATCCTAGGAAGTCTGACAGAAAGAGACAGGCAGGCAAGCCAAAACCAAAAATCGTTTAAGAAAAGTTGAGTCACCAGGGAGACAAAAACACTAACTTCAGAGTACCAGATTTAGGATTACAGTAGGGCTTCAAAGCCAAGGATTTATAATAAAGTTGGGAATTAAGAATATAAAGTAGGTAATGGGGCACCTGGCTGGCTCAGTCGGTAAGGCCATGTGACTTTTGATCTCGGGGTCAAGAGTTCAAACCCCATGTTGGGGCTTTAAATAAATAAATAAGCAAATATATACATGCATAAATAGAAAGTGTATGTGAGTGTGAAATATTCTTTAAAAAAGGAATACAAAGTAGGGTTGAGGCTAATTGCTGCAAATATTCATGATGTGGCTGTGGAATGGTGAAATACCCAGTAGGTTCAGAACAATCTAGTGGCCAGCATTTTCTTGTGATAGGAGGTCTTTTGAAGTAGGGCTCACCTTCATTGGGGAGGACTCTGGTTGTCCTGAGCCTGGTATCTTAAAAGAGTTTTCCCTGCTTCCTAAGGTTATTGGGAGGATCCAACAGAAGTCCCCAAGGAATGGTAACACCACGCATGCCTTGCAAACACTTGCTGTCAGCCTCTGGCTTCCTCTCTCTGTTTGCATGTTACGGTAGCTCTCTGCCCCTGCTCTCCTTGAGTGCTTTCTGATCGGCTTGTGTGTGTCTCTGCTTTTCATGTAACTGCCTCCAGGCCTGTTGCAGCAGAAGGAAGTTTTCACGTGCAACAGAGTTTCATAATAACATTTTATCTTATAGGGGAGTAATAACTCCCAGATTGGACATGAGCTGAGTAAGATTCTCACATTACTAAGAAATAGAGCTGCTGCTATAATCTTTCTGGTCGACACTATCAATATCTTTAGATGCAGACACCTGCCTTTTTTTTGGTTGCTGTTATTTTTACTTTTACAATATTTTATTATGGAAATTTCCACATATCTGTAAAAATGGAAGTAATTTTCATGTGAGCACACACATACCCATTATCTAGATACTGCCATTTACATTTTACTCTACTTATTTATCACTTGTCTGTCCAGCTAGTCATCCTTCTATCCACCCACCAGTTTCATGTACTTCAAAGTAAATTGCTGACCTCAGTATATTCCCCCTTCTTTGTCATGTATATCATTACCCAGACAGAGTTCATTATTTACTTACCTTTTTTTCCCTTTCGAGTAAAATTTATGTGTATTGAGAAACACAAATCTTATCTGCCTTTGTTGACTTTTGACAAATACATACACTTACATAATCCAAACTCTTATCAAGATATGGAGAATTACCATCACCCCACAAAATTCCCCAAATTTGCTCTTTCTCAGTAAATACCCACCCCTACTTTTCCGGAAGTTCTGACTTCTTTCCCTCTTAGATTAGTTTCACCTATTTAGGAACTGTGTATAAATGGGACCATAGAGCACATATACAGTTAACCCTTGAACAACATGTGATTGGACTGTGCAGGTTCACTTACAGCAGATTTTTTATGGTACAGTACTGTAAATGTATTTTCTCTTCCTTATGATTGTCTTAATGATGTTTTCTTTAGCTTACTTTATTGTAAGAATACAGTGTATAATACACATAACATACAAAATATGTGTTAATTGACTGTTTATGTTACTGGTAAAGCTTCTGGTCAACAGTAGACTATTAGTAGTTAAGTTTTTGGGGAGTCGAAAGTTTTATGTGGGCTCTTTCTGCCGTCTTTCCGTGCTGCCCTAATGGTGCGCATGAATGTCCTGGCAGATGCTCTCAAGAGTATTAACGGTGCTGAAAAGAGAGGCAAACGCCAGGTTCTTATTAGACCATGCTCCAAAGTCATCATCCGCTTTCTGACTGTGATGATGAAGCTTGGTTACATTGGCAAATTTGAAATCATCGATGATCACAGAGCTGGGAAAATTGTTGTGAACCTCACAGGCAGGTTAAAGAAGTGTGGAGTGATCAGCCCCAGGTTTGATGTACAACTCAAAGATCTAGAAAAATGGCAGAATAATCTGCTCCCGTCCCGCCAGTTTGGTTTCATTGTACTGACAACCTCAGCTGGCATCATGGACCATGAAGAAGCAAGACGAAAACACACAGGAGGGAAAATCCTGGGATTCTTTTTCTAGGGATGTAATACATTCATACAAATAAAATGCCTCATTGGAAAAAAAAGTTTTATGTGGATTTTTGACTGTATGGGGGTTAGTGCCCCATAACCTCCACATTGTTTAAGAGTCAACTGTACCTTTTAATGTAAGGCATCTTTCATTTAGCATGTCATCTATGTTGTTGCATATACTGATGGTTCATTCCTTTGTATTGCTGGGTAAACAGTTTATTCATTCTCCTATTGATGGACACTGGGTTCTTTCCAGTTTGAATAAAGCTACCATGAGCATTCTTGTATGAATCTTTTCCTGCAAGTGTATTTTCATTTCTTGGGTAAATATGTAGGATGGGATGAGGTGGGTTTAAGTTTATTTTTATTATTTTTTAAAATTTTTATTTTTTTTAATGTTTATTTTTGAGAGAGAGAGAGACAGAGTGTGAGTGGGGGAGGGACAGAGAGAGGGAGACACAGAATCCAAAACAGGCTCCAGGCTCTGAGCTGTCAGCACAGAGCCCACTGTGGGGCTCAAACTCAGGAATGGCAAGATGTTGACCTGAGCTGAAATCGGATGCTCAACCAACTGAGCACCCAAGGCTCCCCTAAGTTTATTTTTTATAAGAAGTTGTTATACTTTTACTTAAAATGGTTACACCATGATATACTCCCACTAACAATGTATGAGGGTTCTGGTGGTTCTATATTTTTGCCAACATTTAATTTTGTGAGTTTAAAAAATTTTGGCCATTCTGGTGGGTATGTGATAATATATTATTATGGTTTAAACTTGCATTTTCCTGCCAACAAATTGTGTTGAACACATTTTCATGAGCTTATTGACCATATATTATTTTTATAAAATATCTGTTCCAGTATTTTGCCTAATTTTAAATTGGTTTGTCTTTTCATTATTGAGTAGGAGTTCTTTACATATCCTAGAAACTAGTTTTTTGTCATGTATGTATGTGTGTGTGTGTATAATCTCATATTTACATATATTAAGAATATTTGTAAATATATGTACTTAATATGTGCTCCTAGTTTGTTACTTGCCTATTCACTTTTTAAAAAATGTTCTCATCTGACTCTTTTAAAAGATAAAAGTTTTTTCTTGAGAGAGAGATTAAGAGAGAGAGTGTGAGTGTGCAAATGTGTGAGTATGGGAGGTACAGAGGAGGTGGGAAAGAGAGAATCTTAAGCAGGCTCCATGTCAAGCATGGAGCCTTATGTGGGGCTTGATCTCATGACTCTGAAATCATGACCTGAGCCGAAATCAAGAGTCAGACGCTTAACTGACTGAGCCACTCAGCACCCAGCAGGCACCCCTTCTTCTCTCTTCTCTTCTCTTCTCTTCTCTTCTCTTCTCTTCTCTTCTCTTCTCTTCTCTTCTCTCTTTTTCTTTCACAGAGAGAGAGAAGATAAAAGATTTCTTTTTTTTTTTTTAACGTTTATTTATTTTTGAGACAGAGAGAGACAGAGCATGAACGGGGGAGGGTCAGAGAGAGGGAGACACAGAATCTGAAACAGGCTCCAGGCTCTGAGCGGTCAGCACAGAGCCTGACGCAGGGCTCGAACTCACGGACTGTGAGATCATGACCTGAGCTGAAGTCGGACTCTTAACCGACCAAGCCACCCAGGCATCCCTAAAATATTTGAAAATAGCCATTTTTGTCTTCTCTTTTATGCCTTCTTTTATCCAGGCTAAACATCCCCACTTCTTTCAAGTTTTCTTAGTAAAATATACTGTGTGTGGAAAGCACACTAATTAGTCAATATTGATTTCATGCCGTATCACCGCCATTACAATGTCATAGAGAACAATTTCATGCCCCCGAGCCCCCACATGTCACCTATTCATTCCTTCTCCATTCCCATTCCCTTGAACCTGTAGCAACCACTGACCCTTCTACTGTCTCTATACTTTTTTCTCTTGCAGAATGTGACATAGTTGGGATCATGCAGCACGTAGTCTTTTCAGACTGGTTGCTTTACTCACACCTGAATTTTAACTGCTGACATATTTTCTGACCATTATTTTGTGGAATTCATTAAGTTGTGAGCATCGTATCATTGCTTTTGAACAATTTGATTATGATGTGCCTTGGTATAATTTTCTCTATGTTTCTTGTGATTGGTGGTCATTGAGCTTTTTCGATCTGTGTGTATGTTTTTCATCAAATGTGGGAATTTTTTAGCTAGTTTTTCTTCTTCAAGTATTTTTTCTACCCTCCCCCCTTTTCAGGAGAGTCCATTTACTCACATATCAGCCCACTAATAATGACATAGTCCTGATAATGTTTTGAACATTTTTTCTTTTAAAATCTTTTTCTGTTCATTTTATATAGTTGTTCTACTGCTTGATTGCTTGATTTTGGAGAGAGAGAGAGAAGAAAGTGCAAGCAGGGGAGAGGGGCAGAAGAAGAGAGAGAATCTTAAGCAGGCTCCATGCTCAGCACAGAACCTGATGTGGGCTTCTATCCCATGACCATGAGATCATGACCTGCACTGAATCAAGAGTTAGATGCTTAACCAACTGAACCATCCACCCAGGGGCCCCTCATTTTGTATAGTTTCTACTGTTCTATCTTCAAGTTCACTAATCTTTTCTTCTAAAGTATCTAATCTGCTTTAAATCCCATCCAGTGATGTTTCCAACTCAGATATTGTAGTTTTCATCTCTGAAAGCTCAATTTGGGTCATTTCAAAAATATTTGCCATGTCTCTACTTAACATTGCAAACATACAAAATATAGTTATAGGTTTTTTTTTCCCCAAAGCCGATATATCTATTTTATAATGGAAGCGAGTACTTTCAGTATTTTTAGTTGCTGCATTTTAAAAACATCTAAAGCTATTTGTGTGGTTCTTCCCAAACCCTCAATCCTGCCATGGGATCCCAGGCCAGGAGGCTATAGGAAGGACTATTGAATTTCTGAGTGCAAGAAAATGGTGTCCCTTGCCCAAAGTTTCTCCAAGCAGAGCCAACCGCTCCTCCAAACAGGGCTGATGAGGCCGTGTCAACACCCCTAGGAAGTGGTAATCCTGAAGGCAGTACTTGGAGGGGCGCCTGTCGGATGGGGGAGGTTTCAGGCTAGCCTTCCCCAGATCCCTAACCAGGGTGATCATCACTGGCTACTGTAAGGATCAGGCTGTAAAAATATTTTTGTAGCTCAAGTAGGGACCAGAAGTAATGGGAGATGACTTTCTTCTCTTCTCAGCTATGGGCATTTCTGTGTACGTCTACTTATATCCATCAGGCAGGGGTCCTAGCCAAAGTCCTATCAGCCTCAGAGCACCACCATCTGGCCCCAAGCTCTGGCCCCTGAACGGGCACACTGGCCTCCTGGGGTCCCTGATGCTGAGCAGAAATGTGCAGAGCACATGGGCAAAGTCTGTCCTGGAACCCAGCCAGGAGCTGGTTCAGACTTTTAGGCTTTAACTTTTCTGGAAACCACTGTATATAGGGGCCAGGGAGACCCCTGAAAGCGTTGAAGCACAGATTTGTGTCCTCCACCAGTGCAGGCGCCTGTACCTGTAGAGCCGTCTCCTGACACTTCTATATGGAAATCTCATCAGGTCCACCCTGAGACTTTGGCAAGGCAATTTTCTGTGCCACCAAAGTGCATGAAAACTTACCTCCTAGTATCTGAATGACCTCTTCCAGCTTTGAATGTCCTTGTCTGTTAATTCTAACATTTATGCCAGTTCTGGGTGAGTTTTTTCTCCTCATAGGTGTGTTCTCTGCTTTCTTTGCATGCCTGGTAAATTTGATTGGATGGCAGACATTGTGAATTTTAGCTTATTGGATGCTGTGTATTTTTGCATTTCTAAAAATATTCTTGAACTTTGATTTGTGACATGATTAAGCTACTTGAAAACAGTTTGGTGCTTTTGGGCCTTTAGGCAGACCAGAACAGTGCTTAATTTATGGCTAATTGTTTGTAAATACTTTGGCAAGACTTTTCTTTGAATCCTAAGTTTTTCCAGACTGGCTGGTTAGAACCAGCACCATTTCTAGCAGTGTGTGAGTGCTGGGTGCTCTTACCTCCCGATCCTTTCAGATGGTTTCTTCCCCGGCCTCAGGTAGTTTCTTCACATTTATGATCTTTCCTGATCTTGATGATGATCCTGATCTTTCCTTAGCTGATTACTTGAGAAGGACCCTCTGCAGACCTCCAGAGGATCTCTCGGAATAGCTCTTTTCTCTCCAGTACCCTGTCCTCTGAACTTTTGCTGCTTTCCTCTCCCTAGGCTCCTAGCTCTGTCTCCTTAACTCAGAGAGTCCACTGGGCTTCTCCAGCGTTCTCTCTCCTTGTGCTTTGGCCTGGAAACTTTCAAGTCTGCAACTTGGAGCAATCATAAGGCTTTATTTACTTCTAGTCTCTCACTGATTACTCGCTTTCATTGCCTTGTATTCAGTGTCTTGAAAATTTTTGTTTCACATGTATCTTGAAAATTGTTTTACATACTTTGCCTTTGTTGTTGTCGTCGTTGTCATTGAGGTTATTTCAGGCAGAAGAATAAATTTAGTTCCTCTGGATTTATTTTTATTTTTGTATCTATATCTATACCACAATCCTATGTATAGGTTAATATCCTTAATAAGTTTTAGAAAATTATCAGTGGTGATCTCTTTGGTAAATATCTGTTCTCCATTTTCTCTGTTTTCTCTTTTTGGAACTCTGATTAAATTTATATTAGACATTCTCATCTGTGCTTTTTGTCTCTTTATCTCTTTTTCATAATTTCCATCTCCTTGTCTCTGTACTATATTTTGGGTAGTTTTTTCAAAGATATTAATAAGCGCTTTAGCTGCATCTTTTCTGCTAAAACTCATCTTTTGAGTTTTATAATCAATAATTGTATTATCCACCTAAGAGTTCTGTTGTTTGTTTTTGTATCTGTCTCATCATATTTAATATTTTTTATTACTCATTTATTTTTAGATTCAATCTTTCATTTCTCAAACATTTCATGGATGGTTTCATATTCTAAATCTCATATTTCTAATATATGAAACTATTAGTATCTAGAATTACTATTTGTTGTTTCTTCTGGGTCTCATTTATGATGGTTTATTTACATATTTTGCGATATTTGCTTTTTTTTTAAATTTTTTTTAACGTTTATTTATTTTTGAGACAGAGAGAGACAGAGCATGAACGGGGGAGGGTCAGAGAGAGGGAGACACAGAATCCGAAACAGGCTCCAGGCTCTGAGCTGTCAGCACAGAGCCCGACGCGGGGCTCAAACTCACGGACCGTGAGATCATGACCTGAGCCAAAGTCGGACGCTTAACCGACCAAGCCACCCAGGTGCCCCGCGATATTTGCTTTTATAGCTAACATTTGGTTAATCTTAATCATGAAATCCTCAGAATGTAAATCATGGATGCTTCCTGAAGAGAGGATTTGTATTTTCTTCCTTCTGGAATCCTGACCGTATGTGATAGTTCAGTACTCAGGTCTCTTACTTTGAAGCCAGTCCAAGGCTTAGTGTCAGACCCAAAGTTGGTATTTTAAAAAATTTATTTATTTATTTTTAATTGAAGTGTAGTTGACATATAATATTATATTAGTGCCAGGTGTACAACATAGTGATTTGACATTATATACGTTACAAAATACTCACCATGATAAGTCACCATACAAAAGTAATACAATACTTTTTACTGTATTCCCTGTGCTGTACTTTACAGCTTCATAACTTATTTATTTTATAACTGAGAGTTTGTACCTCTTAGTCCCCTTCAACTACTTTGCCAATCCCTTTATCCCCTCTCCTCTGGCAACCACCGGTTCTCTGTACTTGTAAGTCTGCTTCTGTTTTGTTTTCTTTGTTTTGTTTTTGAGATTCCACATATAAGTGAAATCAAAATGGTATTTGTTTTCTTTGTCTAACTTATGTCTCTTAGCATAATACCTTTAGGTCCATATCACAAATGGTGAGATTTTTTTTTTTTTAATTTTTTTTTTCAACGTTTTTTATTTATTTTTGGGACAGAGAGAGACAGAGCATGAACGGGGGAGGGGCAGAGAGAGAGGGAGACACAGAATCGGAAACAGGCTCCAGGCTCCGAGCCATCAGCCCAGAGCCTGACGCGGGGCTCGAACTCACGGACCGCGAGATCGTGACCTGGCTGAAGTCGGACGCCCAACCGACTGCGCCACCCAGGCGCCCCTGGCGAGATTTTTTTTTAATGACTGGCTAATATTCCTTTGTTTATATATACAACCATTTCCTTATCCATTCATCTATTGATGGATACTTACGTTGCTTCCGTATCTTTGTTATTGTAAATAATGCTGCAATAAACACAGGAGTGCACTTTTCTTTTCAAATGAGTTTTTTTGTTTATATATATATTCTTCAGATAAATACTCAGAAGTGGAATTACCGGATCATATGGTATTTTTATTTTTAATTTTTTGAGGAACCTCCGTACTATTTTCATAGTGCTGCACCAATTTACATTCTCACCAATAATGCATGAGGGTTCCTTTTTTTCCACATCCTCACCAACACTTGTTATTTTGGACCACCCCCCCCCTTTTTTTTTAAAGGTTTTATTTGTAAGTAATCTCTACACCCAATGGGGGTCTTGAACTCACAGTCCACAGATCAAGAGTCTTACACTCCACTGACTGAGCTAGGCAGGTGCTATTTTGGGTCTTTCTGATTCTAGCCATTGTGACAGGTATGAGGTGATACCTTATTGTGGTTTTTATGTGTATTTCCTTGATGATTAGTGATGTTGAGCATCTTTTCATGTGCCCGTTGGTCATCTGCATGTATTTTTGGAAAATTATCTATTCACATCTTCTGCCTATTTTTAAATCACACTGTTTCATTGGTGTTAACTTATATGATTTCTTTATCTATTTTGGATATTAGCCCCTTATTGGATGTATCACTTGCAAATATCTCCTTTTCAGTAGATTGCCTTTCGTTTTGTTGATGGTTTTCTTCACTGTGCAAAAGCTTTTTATTTTGGTGTAGTCCCGCTTACTTTTTTTTGCTTTTGTGTGGCCCTTTTCTGAAGAGAGGGATCCAAAAAATATTGCTAAGACCGATGTCAGAGAGATTATGGCCGATGTTTTCTTTTAGAAGTTTTTTGGTTTCAGGGCCCACATTGAAGTCTTTATTCCCTTTTGAGTTTATTTTTGTGTATTATGTGATGTAAGAAAGTGGTCTAATTTCATTCCTTTCATTATGTTCGTCCAGTTTTCTCAATACCATTTATCAAAGAGATTGTCTTTTCCCTATGGTATAGTCTTGCCTCCTTTGTCATAGATTAATTGACTATATAAGTGTGGGTTTATTTCTGGCCCTCTGCTTTACTGCATTGATCTACGTGTCTGTTTTTGTGTGTGTACCACGCTGTTCTGACTACCAATGCGTTGTAGTATAGTTGGAAATCTGGGAGTGTGATACCTTCAGCTTTGTTCTGCTTTCTCAAGATTGGTTTGGCTCTTAGGGTTTTTAAGGTTCCATATGATTTTAGGATTATTTGTTCTAGTTCTGTGAAAATTGTTGTTAGCATTCTGATAGAGATTGCATTGAGTCTGTGGATTGCTTTGGGTAGCAAGGACATTTTAATGATACTAATTTTTCTGATCCATGAGTAGGGTGTATCTTTTCATTTGTTTGTGTTATCTTTAATTTCTTACATCAATCTCTTATAGTTTTCAGAGTATAGGTCTTTCATCTCCTTGGTAAAATGTATTACTAGATATTTTATTATTTTTGGTGTGATTATAAAAGAGATTTTTTTTCCTTTTTTTAATTAAAAAATTGTTTTTGTTACTAAATGGGATTGTTTTCTTTTTTTTTCAGTTTATTCATTTTGAGAGAAAGATCGAGAGCACAAGGGGAGGGGCAGAGAGAGAAGGAGAGAGAGAGAATCCTAAGCAGGCTCTGCTCTTGTCAGTGCAGAGCCGAACATGGGCTTGATCTCACAAACTGTGAGATCATGACCTGAGCTGAAATCAAGAGTCAGAGGCTTAACCGACTGAGCCACCCAGGCACCTCAGATGGGATTGTTTTCTTAATTTCTCTGTCTGCTAGTTTGTTATTAGTATATAGAAATGTAACATTTCTATATATTAATATTGTATCCTGCAAATTTACTGAATTCATTTATTCTAATAGTTTTTTGGGGAAGTCTTTAGGGTTTGCCATATATAATATTATGTCATATGCAAATAGTGACAGTTTTATTTCTTCCTTACCAATTTGAATTCCTTTTATTTTTGTTTCTTGTCTGATTGCTCTGGCTAGAACTTCTAGTACTATGTTGAATACAAGTGGTGAGAGTAAGTATTTTTGTGTTGTTACTGATGTTAGAGAAAATATTTCACCTTTTAACCATTGAGTATGTTAACTGTGAGTTTGTCATAGATAGGCTTTATTATATTGAGTTACGTTCCCTCTGTATCATTTTGTTGAGAGTTTTATCACGAATGGATGTTGAATTTATCAAATACTTTTTCTGCATCTATTGAGATGAGCATATGGTTTTTATCCTCTATTTTGTTAATGTGGTATATCCCACTGATTGATTTGTGGACATTGACTCATTCTTCCATCCCTAGAATAAATCCCGCTTGATTGTGGTCACTGATTCTTTTAATGTGTTGTTGAACTTGGCTTGCTAATATTTTGTTGAGGATTTTGGCATCTATGTTCCTTAAGGATAATTGACTTCTAATTTTCTTTTTTTGTGATGTCTTTGGTCTTGCTATCAGGGTAATGCTGTCTTTAAGAAAACAATTCTTCCTTTTCTATTTTTTGGAATAGTTTGAGAATAGGTGCTAACTCTTCTTTAAATATTTGGTAGAATTCACCTTTGCAGCCATCTCATCCTGGCTTCTGTTGGTTTTGAGGTTTTTGTTTAGTGATTCAATTTAATTACTAGTAATTTGTCTGCTTAGATTTTCTATTTCTTCTTGATTCATTCTGCTAAGGTTGTATGTTTCTAGGAATTTATCCATTTCTTCTAGGTTGTTGGAATTTGTTGGTAAATAATTTTTCCTAGTAGTCTCTTGTAGTCCTTTGTATTTCTGTGGAGTCATTGTACCTTCTATTTCATTTCTGATTTTATTTATTTGAGTACTCTCTCTTCTTTTCTTGATGAGTCTGGCTAAAGGTGTACCAAGGTGTTATTTTCAGAGAAATGCCTTTTAAGTTCACTGATCTTTTTTTTTTTTTTCAGTTTATATTTTCTTTTTTTTAATTAAAAAAAATTTTAAGGTTTATTTATTTTTTGAGAGAGAGAAAGAGAGAGAGAGAGAGAGAGAGAGAGTGATAGAGTGCTAGCAGAGGAAGGGAAGAGAGAGAGGGAGACACAGAACCTGAAGCAGGCTCCAGGCTCCGAGCTGTCAGTACAGGGCCCGACATGGAGCTTGAACTCACGAACCGTGAGATCATGACCTGAGCCGAAGTCAGATGCTTAATCAACTGAGCCACCCAGGCACCCCATATTTTACTTATTTCTGCTCTCTGCTTATTTCTGCTCCCTTTAGTATTTCCTTCCCTCAACTAACTTTGGGCTTTATTCTTCTTTTTTCTAGTTCCTTTAGGTGTAAGATTAGATTATTTGACATTTTTCCTATTTCTTGAGGTAAGCTCGTATCACCATAAACTTCCCTCTTAGGACTGCTTTTGCTGTGTCCTATATATTTGTAAACAATGTGTTCCCATTTTTATTTACCTCAAGGTATTTTTTAATTTTCTGTTTGATTTCTTTGTTAACCCATTTTTTTCTTTTTAGTAGCATGTTGTTTAGCCTCTAGTTTCATACTGTTGTGATCAGAAAAGATGCTTGACATGATTTAAATCTTCTTAAATGTATTAAGACCTGTTTTATGGCCTGATATATGACCTATCTTGAAGTGTTTCAGATATACTTGAAAAAAATGCATTCTGCTGTTTTTGCATGAAATGTTCTCTATATATCTCTTGAGTCCATCTGATCTAATGTCATTCAAAGCCACTGTTTCCTTATTGATTTTCTGTCTGGGATGATCTATCCATTGATGTAAGTGGAGTATTAAAGTCCCCTACTATTTTTGTATTACATCAATTTCTCCCTTTATATCTGTTAATACTTACTTTATAAGTTAGATGCTTCTATATTGGGTGGATAGATATTTACAATTGCTATATCCTTTCGCTCCCGTTAGCATTATGTAATGCTGTTCTTTGTCCCTTGTTATGTTTTTTGTTCTGAAGTCTATTTTGTGTGATATAAATATTGCTACCCCAGCTTTTTTTCATTTCCATTTGTATGGAATATCTTTTTCTATCCCTTCACTGTCAGTCTGTATATGTCTATATGTGAAGTGAGTCTCTTGTAGGCAGCATATAGATGAATCTAGTTTTTTTGGTTTTGTTTAATCACTTAGTCACCTTACATCTTTTGATTGGAGCATTTGGTTCATTTACATTTAAAGTAATTATTGATATTTGTGCTTATTGCCATTTTGTTCATTGTTTTCTGGTTCTTTTTGTAGTTCTTCTCTGTTCCTTTCTTTTCTTGCTTTCTTGTGATTTGATGATTTTCTTTAGTGTTATTCTTGGATTTCTTTGTCTTTAAAATTTCTTGTGTATCTGTTACAAGTTTTTGGTTTGTGGTTACCATGAGGTTTATATAGAACACCCTATGTATTTAATAGTCTGTTTTATTTTATTTTATTTTCAAATTTTTATTTAAATTCTAGTTAGTTAACATATAGTGCAATCTTGGTTTCAGGAGTAGAATTCAGTGATTCATCACTTACATACAACAGCCAGTGCTCATCATAGCAAATGCCTTCCTTAGTACCCATCACTCATCTAGCCCATCCCTCACCCGCCTCCTGTTTGCTCCCTATTTTTGGAGAAGAGACTCTCATGGTTTGTTTCCCTCTCTCTTTCCCTGCTGCCCCATATGCTCATCTGTTTTGTTTCTTAAGTCCCACAAATGAGTGAAATCATATGGCATTTGTCTTATTTTGCTTAGCATAGTACATTCTAGCTCCATCCACATCATCGCAAATGGCAAGATTTCATTCTTTTTTATGGCTAAGTAATATTCCATTGTGTATATATACTGCATCTTCTTTATTCATCCATCAGTTGATGGACATTTGAGCTCTCTCCCTAGTCTGGCTATTGTTGATATTGCTGCTGTAAACATCAAGGTGCATGTACCCCATTGAATCTATATGTTTGTATCCTTTGGGTACCCATTGAATCTATATGGTTGTATCCTTTGGGTAAATGCCTAGAGTGCAATTGCTGGATCATAGGGTAGTTCTATTTTTAACTTTTTGAGGAACCTCCATACTGTTTTCCAGAGTGGCTGCACCTGTTTTCATTCCCATCAATAGTGTAAGAGGGTTTCCCTTTCTCTGCATCCTTGCCAACACCTGTTGTTTCTTATGTTGTTAATTTTAACCATTCTGACAGGTGTGAGGTGGTATCTCATCTTGGTTTTGATTTCTATTTTTTGATGATACGTGATGTTGAGCAGCTTTTCATGTGTCTCATAGCTGTCTGGATGTCTTCTTTGGAAAAGTATCTATTCTTGTCTTCTGCCCATTTCTTCACTGGATTACGTGTTTTTTGGGTGTTGATTTTGGTAAGTTCTTTAGAGATTTTGGATACTAACCCTTCATCTGATATGTCATTTGCAAATATCTTCTCACATTCTGTCAGTTGACTTTTAGTTTTGTTGATTTTTCCTTCACTGTACAGAAGATTTTTGTCTTGATGAGGTCCCAATAGTTCATTTTTGCTTTTGTTTTCCTTGCCTCTGGAGACATGTCTAGTAAGAAATTGCTATGGCTGAGGTCAAAGAGGTTGCTGCCTGTGTTCTCCTTTAGGATTTTGATGGTTTCCTGTCTCACATTTCGGTCTTTTATCCATTTTGAGTTTATTTTTGTGTGTGGTATAAGAAAGTGGTCCATGGGGCACCTGGGTGGCTCAGTCAGTTAAGCATCTAATTCTTGATTTCTGCTCAGGTCATGATCTCATGGTTTCATGAGTTCGAGCTTCGCATTGGGTTTTACACTAACAGTGCAGAGACTGCTTGGGATTCTCCCCCTCTCTTTGCCCCTCCCTCACTTATGTTTCTCTGTCTCTCTCAAAACCAATAAATAAACTAAAAAAAAAAGGAGGCCCAGTTTCATTCTTCTGCATGATGCTGTCCAGCTTTCCCAACACCATTTGTTGAAGAGACTGTCTTTTTCCATTGGATATTCTTTCCTGCTTTGTCAAAGATTACTTGACCATATAGTTGTAGGTCCATTTCTGGGTTTTCTATTCTTTTCCATTTATTTATTTATTTATTTATTTATTATAAATTTTTATTTATTTATTTTTTCTGCTCCACTCTCTTCTGTCCATTGATCTATGTGTCTGTTTTTGTGCCAGTACCCTAGTGTCTTGATGACTGCTGCTTTATAATAGAGCTTGAAATCTGGAATTGTGATGCCTCTAGTTTTGTTTTTCTTTTTCAAAATTGCTTTGGCTCTTTGGGGTCTTTTCTAGTTCCATACAAGTTTTAGGATTGTTTGTTGTAACTCTGTGGGAAATGCTGGCGATATTTTGTTGGGGATTGCATTAAATGTGTAGATCACTTTGGGTAGCATAGACATTTTAACAGTGTTTGTTCTTCCAATCCATGAACATGGAATGCTTTTCCATTTCTTTGTGTCCTCTTCAATTCTTTTCGTAAGTCTTCTATAGTTTTTAGAGTGTAGACCTTTACCTCTTTGTTTAGGTTTATTCCTAGGTATCTAATTGTTTTCGGTGCAATTGTAAATAGGATCGCTTCTTTGATTTCTTCTGCTGCTGCTTCATTATTGGTATATAGAAATGTAATAGATTTCTGTATGTTTATTTCATATCCTGCGACTTCAGCAATTTTTTGGTGGTATCTTTTGGGTTTTCTTCAGAGTATCAAGAAGTCTGCAAATAGTGAAAGTTTGACTTCTTCCTTGCTGATTTGGAGGCCTTTTATTTCTTTTTGTTGTGTGATTGCTGAGGCTAAGACTTCTAGTACTATTTAACAGTCTATTTTAATTTGATGTTTAAGTTTAAATACCCTCTAAAAGTAGTAAATTTTACTCCCCACACAGCATTTTATGTACTTAACATATTTTACATCTTTTTACTTTATGTGTCCCTTAGCTAATTATTGTAGATATAATTGGTTTACTGCTTTTGTATTTTAACCTTTATACTACTTTGTAAGTGATTGATCTATTACCTTTATTACATGTTTGCTTTTACCAGTGAATTTTTTTGTTTCATAAGTTTCTTCTACTGGTGACCTTTCCTTTTCTGCTTAAAGAAGTTCCTTTAACATTTCTTGTTAAGGCCAGGTTAGTGGTGATTAACTCCTTTAACTCTTGTTTGCCTGGGAAACTCAGTTCAATCTGAGTGAACTCCTTTAATTCTGAGTGATAGCCTTGCTGGGTAGAGTATCCTTGGTTGTTGGTTTTTTCCTTTCAGCACTTAGAATATATCATGTCATTCTCTTCTGGCTTGCAAAGTTTCTGCTGAAAAATCAGATGATACTCTTATATGTGTTTTCTTGTACATAACTACTTACTTTTCTCTTGCTATTTTTTTAAACTAGTTTGCTTTCTCTTTTTTTTTAGATTTATTTTTATTTATTTATTTTAGAGAGAGAGAGAACACAACTGGGGGAAAGGAAAATAAGGAGAGAGAATCTTTTTTTTTTAATTTATGTTTATTTTTATTTATTTTGAGAGAGAGATAGAGAGCAAACAGGGGAGGGGCAAAGAGAGAGGGAGACAGAATCCCAAAGCAGGCTCTGCACTGTCAGCACAGAGCCTGATATGGGGCTCAAACTCACAAACTGTGAGATCATGACCTGAGTCAAAGTTAAGAGTCAGACGCTCAACTGACTGAGCCACCCAGGTACCCCTTCTCTTGCTATTTTTAATATTATCTCTTTATTTTTAGTTTTTGGAATTAAAATGCCATTAGGCATTAATATGTGCCTTGATGTGAACATCTTTGGGTTCATCTTGTTTGGAGCTGTCTGTGTTTCCTGGACCTGGATGTTTGTTTCCTTTTTCAGATTAGGGAAAATTTCAACTATTATTTATTCAAATAAATTTTCTACCCCTTTCTTTCTCTCTTTTCCTTCTGAGACCCTATAATATGAATGGTTGTGTACTCAATGTTGCTCTGGTGGTCCATTACCCTATCCTCATTTTAAAAATTCTTTTCTCTTTTTGCTGTTCAGCTTAGATGATTTTCACTACTTTGTCTCTAGATCATTGACCCATTCTGTATCCTCTAATCTTTTTTTTTCTTTTTTGCATCCTCTAATCTGCTATTGATTCCCGTTAGTGTATTTTTCATTTCAGTTATTGTATTCTTCAGCTCTTATTGGTTCTTTCTTACATTTTCTATCTCTTTATTGAAATTCTTACTAAGTTCATCTACTCTTCTCTCAAGTTTGGTCAGTATCTTTATTATCATTACTTTGAACTCTTTATCGGGTAGGTTGCTTATCTCTGTTTCATTTAGTTCTTTTTCTGAGGTTTTGTCTTATTCTTTTATTTGGAACATATTCCTCTGTCTCATTATTTTGTCTAACTTTCTGTGTTTGCTTGTATGTATTAAGTAGGTCAGCTGTGTCTCCTGGCCTTGAAGAAGTGTCTTTGTGGGGCCCAGTAGCACATGGGGCCTGCTGGTCTCCCAAACCACATGATCCAGGGATGACCCTTGTGTGGACTATGTGTACCTTCTTGTTGTGATTGGGCCACGACTGCTGTGGGTGCACTGGTAGGTGGGGCTGGTCCCTGGCACGGCCAGCTCTGAGGCCCAGTTGGACTATTGTAGACATGGCGATGGGTGGGACTGGCTCTCCCTGGAGAAGGAGTCACTTTAAAGGAATGTCTGTGCTGGCTGAGGCTAGCTGCTGGGTGTGACAGAACAGTAGTTGTTTAGGAAGACACTTGTCAGGGTAGGCAGGTTGGGCAGGATGGATCTGGAAGGGGATGCTGGGATGGGTTCAGTGGTGCTAACAAGGTAGATGGAGGGTGCCAGAGCCAGCATCCCCCAGTGTCAGGCCATCTCACCTGAAGGAGTGGGGAAAAAGGCTGCTTTCCAGCACTTCTCTTCCTGGAGAAATTTCTTACAGACCCTTGTCCCTCTATCATATACCCTAAAATTTGTCAATAAATCTTTACTACATTCTAGGTGCTTTTCAAACTGCTGCCTTTGTGTTGGATCCTAGAATGAGTGATATAATGTGGCAGCCCTTTAAGAACAGAGTCTCAGTTCCTATAACCCTCTAGCTCTTCCAGAGTTAAACCCTGCTGATTTTCAAAGCCAGATGTTATGGGGGTTCATTTTGCCAGTGCAGATCCCAGGGCAGGAGTTGCCCAGTGTGGGGCTTGAAGCCCTTGCTCTTCGGTGAGGGGACTTATCACACTTGTGATATCCCGCCTGCCTGTGGGGCTCTGTACCAGGGTTAGTTCCTGATGGCATCTTTGTCCCTCCCACCTGTTTATTTTAATTTTATTTATTTATTTATTTATTTATTTATTTATTTATTTATTTAATTTGTTTCTATTTATTTATTTTAGAGAGAGGGGGGAGGGGAGAGAGAGAAAACAAGCAGGGGAGGGGCAGAGAGAAAGAGAGGGAGACACAGAATCTGAAGCAGGCTCCAGGCTCCAAGCTGTGAATGCAGAGCCTAATGTGGGGCTGGAAGCCATGAACCATGAGATCATGACTTGATCATGATCAAGCACCCCTGTGTGACTTTTTATTTATATCTTTAGCTGTGAAAGTTCTGTTCTGCTGCCTTTCTGGTCTTTCTCAGAGTAGGGTTGCACTGTATGCAGTTGCAGCCTTGGTATGTCTATGGGAGGATGTGAGTTCAGAATCTTCCTACTCTGCCATCTTACCCTCTTCAAGCAGTGTTGTTATTTTTACTGGGGCAACCGTGACTTTGGGTTTGCCTAGTGAATACTCATTACCATCTCCCACTCCATTCTTAGCTTATTTTGTTTATTGTTTTTCTTTGTTGCCCCTCGAGATTTCTATTTTTTTCCTGCAAACCCAATAATGCTTCAGAAAGTATGCTATGTCATGGATGTAGTTGTAATAAGAAGACCCTTCAGGGGTGACTGGGTGGCTCAGTCAGTTAAGTGTTTGACTCTTGATTTCGGCTCAGGTTATGATCTCATGATGGTTCATAGGATTGAGCCCTGTGTTGGGTTCTGTATTGACAGTATAGAGTCTGCTTTGGATTCTCTCTCTCCTTCTCTCTCTGTCCCTTCCCCTCTCATGTGCTCTGTCTCAAAATAAATAAACTTTTTTTTTTTTTTAAAGCAGACCTTTCAGACTATTTGGTCCCTCTATTTCAGGAGGAGAAGTCTTAAAGAAGGTGGTTTTTTTTTTAAATTTTTTAAAATGTTTTTATTTATTTTTGAGAGAGAGAGAGAGAGAGAGACAGAACTAGTGAGGGATGGGCAGAGAGAGACACACACACAGAATCTGAAGCAGGCTCCAGGCTCTGTGTTCTCAGAACAGAGCTTGATGCAGGGCTCGAACTCACAAATTGTGAGATCATGACCTGAGCTGAAGTTGGATGCTTAACCGACTGAGCCACCCAAGCACCCCAAGAAGGTGGTTTTTAAAATAGACACTTCCCTATGTGTGAACTGCATAAGGGTTTAAGCAACGGCTGCATAATTCTTTCTGTTATGGGTGAGAGATTAAATGACCATTCCAACTGAAAGATATAACTCAGTGGTCTCAGGCTTAGGATATAACACCTAGGTCACTTTTTTTTTCTTTCAATATATGAAGTTTATTGTCAAATTGGTTTCCATACAACACCCAGTGCTCATCCCAAAAGGTGCCCTCCTCAATACCCATCACCCACCCTCCCCCCCTCCCACCCCCCATCAACCCTCAGTTTGTTCTCAGTTTTTAAGAGTCTCTTATGCTTTGGCTCTCTTCCACTCTAACCTTTTTTTTTTTTTCCCTTCCCCTCTCCCATGGGTTTCTGTTAAGTTTCTCAGGATCCACATAAGAGTGAAACCATATGGTATCTGTCTTTCTCTGTATGGCTTATTTCACTTAGCATAACACTCTCCAGTTCCATCCATGTTGAAACAAGGGGCCATATTTCATTCTCTCTCATTGCCACGTAGTACTCCATTGTGTATATAAACCACAATTTCTTTATCCATTCATCAGTTGATGGACATTTAGGTTCTTTCCATAATTTGGCTATTGTTGAGAGTGCTGCTATAAACATTGGGGTACAAGTGCCCCTATGCATCAGTACTCCTGTATCCCTTGGGTAAATTCCTAGCAGTGCTATTGCTGGGTCATAGGGTAGGTCTATTTTTAATTTTTTGAGGAACCTCCACACTGTTTTCCAGAGTGGCTGCGCCAATTTGCATTCCCACCAACAGTGCAAGAGGGTTCCCGTTTCTCCACATCCTCTCCAGCATCTATAGTCTCCTGATTTGTTCATTTTGGCCCCTCTGACTGGCGTGAGGTGATATCTGAGTGTGGTTTTGATTTGTATTTCCCTGATGAGGAGCGACGTTGAGCATCTTTTCATGTGCCTGTTGGCCATCTGGATGTCTTCTTTAGAGAAGTGTCTATTCATGTTTTCTGCCCATGTCTTCACTGGATTATTTGTTTTTCGGGTGTGGAGATTGGTGAGCTCTTTATAGATTTTGGATACTAGCCCTTTGTCCGATATGTCATTTGCAAATATCTTTTCCCATTCCATCGGTTGCCTTTTAGTTTTGTTGGTTGTTTCCTTTGCTGTGCAGAAGCTTTTTATCTTCATAAGGTCCCAGTAGTTCATTTTTGCTTTTAATTCCCTTGCCTTTGGGGATGTGTCGAGTAAGAGATTGCTACGGCTGAGGTCAGAGAGGTCTTTTCCTGCTTTCTCCTCTAGGGTTTTGATGGTTTCCTGTCTCACATTCAGGTCCTTTATCCATTTTTATTTATTTTTGTGAATGGTGTAACAAACTGGTCTAGTTTCATTCTTCTGCATGTTACTGTCCAGTTCTCCCAGCACCATTTGTTAAAGAGACTGTCTTTTCCCCATTGGATATTCTTTCCTGCTTTGTCAAAGATGAGTTGGCCATACTTTTGTGAGTCTAGTTCTGGGGTTTCTATTCTATTCCATTGGTCTATGTGTCTCTTTTTGTGCCAATACCATGCTGTCTTGATGATTACAGCTTTGTAGTAGAGGCTAAAGTCTGGGATTGTGATGCCTCCTGCTTTGGTCTTCTTCTTCAAAATTACTTTGGCTATTCGGGGCCTTTTGTGGTTCCATATGAATTTTAGGATTGCTTGTTCTAGTTTCGAGAAGAATGCTGGTGCAATTTTGATTGGGATTGCATTGAATGTGTAGATAGCTTTGGGTAGTATTGACATTTTGACAATATTTATTCTTCCAATCCATGAGCACGGAATGTTTTTCCATTTCTTTGTATCTTCTTCAATTACCTTCATAAGCTTTCTATAGTTTTCAGCATACAGATCTTTTACATCTTTGGTTAGATTTATCCCTAGGTATTTTATGCTTCTTGGTGCAATTGTGAATGGGATCAGTTTCTTTATTTGTCTTTCTGTTGCTTCATTATTAGTGTATAAGAATGCAACTGATTTCTGTACATTGATTTTGTATCCTGCAACTTTGCTGAATTCATGTATCAGTTCTAGCAGACTTCTGGTGGAATCTATCGGATTTTCCATTTATAATATCATGTCGTCTGCAAAAAGTGAAAGCTAGACTTCATCTTTGCCAATTTTGATGCCTTTGATTTCCTTTTGTTGTCTGATTGCTGATGCTAGAACTTCTAATACTGTGTTAAACAACAGTGGTGAGAGTGGGCATCCCTGTCGTGTTCCTGATCTCAGGGAAAAAGCTCTCAGTTTTTCCCCATTGAGGATGATGTTAGCTGTGGGCTTTTCATAAATGGCTTTTATGATCTTTAAGTGTGTTCCTTCTATCCCGACTTTCTCGAGGGTTTTTATTAAGAAAGTTTGCTGAATTTTATCAAATGCCTTTTCTGCATCGATTGACAGGATCATATGGTTCTTATCTTTTCTTTTATTAATGTGATGTATCACATTGATTGATTTGCAAATGTTGAACCAGCCCTGCATCCCAGGAATGAATCCCACTTGATCATGGTGAATAATTCTTTTTATATGCTGTTGAATTCGATTTGCTAGTATCTTATTGAGAATTTTTGCATCCATATTCATCAGGGATATTGGCCTGTCTCTGTCTGGTTTAGGAATCAAAGTAATACTGGCTTCATAGAATGAGTCTGGAAGTTTTCCTTCCCTTTCTATTTTTTGGAATAGCTTGAGAAGGATAGGTATTATCTCTGTTTTAAACGTCTGGTAGAACTCCCCTGGGAAGCCATCTGGTCCTGGACTCTTATTTGTTGGGAGATTTTTGATGACTGATTCAATTTCTTCGCTGGTTATGGGTCTGTTCAAGCTTTCTATTTCCTCCTGATTGAGTTTTGGAAGCTGTGGGTGTTTAGGAATTTGTCCATTTCTTCCAGGTTGTCCAGTTTGTTGGCATATAATTTTTCATAGTATTCCCTGATAATTGCTTGTATCTCTGAGGGATTGGTTGTAATAATTCCATTTTAATTCATGATTTTATCTATTTGGGTCATCTCCCTTTTCTTTTTGAGAAGCCTGGCTAGAGGTTTATCAAATTTGTTTATTTTTTCAAAAAACCAACTCTTGGTTTCATTGATCTGCTCTACAGTTTTTTTAGATTCTATATTGTTTATTTATGCTCTGATCTTTATTATTTCTCTTCTTCTGCTGGATTTAGGCTGTCTTTGCTGCTCTGCTTCTATTTCCTTTAGGTGTGCTGTTAGATTTTGTATTTGGGATTTTTCTTGTTTCTTGAGATAGGCCTGGATTGCAATGTATTTTCCTCTCAGGACTGCCTTCGCTGCATCCCAAAGCGTTTGGATTGTTGTATTTTCATTTTCGTTTGTTTCCATATATTTTTTAATTTCTTCTCTAATTGCCTGGTTGACCCATTCATTCTTTAGTAGGGTGTTTTTTAACCTCCATGCTTTTGGAGGTTTTCCCGACTTTTTCCTGTGGTTGATTTCAAGCTTCATAGCATTGTGGTCTGAAAGTATGCATGGTATGATTTCAATTCTTGTAAACTTATGAAGGGCTGTTTTGTGACCCAGTATGTGATCTATCTTGGAGAATGTTCCATGTGCACTCGAGAAGAAAGTATATTCTGTTGCTTTGGGATGCAGAGTTCTAAATATATCTGTCAAGTCCATCTGATCCAATGTATCATTCAGGGCCCTTGTTTCTTTATTGACCGTGTGTCTAGATGATCTATCCATTTCTGTAAGTGGAGTGTTAAAGTCCCCTGCAATTACCACATTCTTATCAATAAGGTTGCTTATGTTTGTGAGTAATTGTTTTGTATATTTGGGGGCTCCTGTATTCGGCGCATAGACATTTATAATTGTTAGCTCTTCCTGATGGACACACCCTGTGATTATTATATAATGCCCTTCTTCATCTCTTGTTACAGCCTTTAAAGTCTAGTTTGTTTGATATAAGTATGGCTACTCCAGCTTTCTTTTGACTTCCAGTGGCATGATAAATAGTTCTCCATCCCCTCACTCTCAATCTGAAGGTGTCCTCAGGTCTAAAATGAGTCTCTTGTAGACAGCAAATAGATGGGTGGGTCTTGTTTTTTTATCCATTCTGATACCCTCTGTCTTTTGGTTGGCGCATTTAGTCCATTTACATTCAGTGTTATTATAGAAAGATATGGGTTTAGAGTCATTGTGATGTCTGTAGGTTTCATGCTTGTAGCAATGTCTCTGGTACTTTGTTTCACAGGATCCCCCTTAGGATCTCTTGTAGGGCTGGTTTAGTGGTGACAAATTCCTTCAGTTTTTGTTTGTTTGGGAAGACCTTTATCTCTCCTTCTATTCTAAATGACAGACTTGCTGGATAAAGGATTCTCGGCTGCATATTTTTTCTGTTTAGCACACTGAAGATCTCGTGCCAATCCTTTCTGGCCTGCCAAGTTTCAAAAGAGATCAGTCACGAGTCTTATAGGTCTCCTTTTATATGTGAGGGCACGTTTATCCCTTGCTGCTTTCAGAATTTTCTCTTTATCCTTGTATTTTGCCAGTTTCACTATGATATGTCGTGCAGAAGATCGATTCAAGTTACGTCTGAAGGGAGTTCTCTGTGCCTCTTGGATTTCAATGCCTTTTTCCTTTCCCAGATCCGGGAAGTTCTCAGCTATTATTTCTTCAAGTACCCCTTCAGCACCTTTCCCTCTCTCTTCCTCCTCTGGAATACCAATTATGCGTATATTATTTCTCTTTAGTGCATCACTTAGTTCTCTAATTTTCCCCTCCTACTCCTGGATTTTTTTATCTCTCTTTTTCTCAGCTTCTTCTTTTTCCATAATTTTATCTTCTAGTTCACCTATCTCTCCTCTGCCTCTTTAATCCGAGCCGTAGTTGTCTCCATTTTATTTTGCAGCTCATTGATACCATTTTTTAGCTCCTCCTGGCTGTTCCTTAGTCCCTTGATCTCTGTAGCAAGAGATTCTCTGCTGTCCTTTATACTGTTTTCAAGCCCAGCGATTAATTTTATGACTATTATTCTAAATTCACTTTCTGTTATATTGTTTAAATCATTTTTGATCAGTTCGTTAGCTGTTGTTATTTCCTGGACTTTTTTCTGAGGGGAATTCTTCCGCTTCGTCATTTTGGATAGTCCCTGGAGTGGTGCGGGACTGTCGGGCACTTCCCCTGTGCTGTCTTAAATAACTTGCGTTGGTGGGCGGGGCCGCAGTCAGACCTGATGTCTGCCCCCAGCCCACCGTTGGGGCCACAGTCAGACTGGTGTGTGCCTTCTCTTCCCCTCTCCTAGGGGCGGGATTCACTGTGGGGTGGCGTGGCCCGTCTGGGCTACTTGCACACTGCCAGGCTTATGGTGCTGGGGATCTGGCGTATTAGCTGGGGTGGATCGGCAAGGTGCACGGGGGTGGGAGGAGTAGGCTCAGCTCGCTTTTCCTTTGGAGATCTGCTTCAGGAGGGGCCCTGCGGCACCAAGAGGGAGTCCGACCCACCGGAGGGATGGATCCGCAGAAGCACAGCATTGGGTGTTGGCGCGGTGCAAGCAAGTTCCCTGGCAGGAACCGGTTCCCTTTGGGATTTTGGCTGGGGGATGGGCGAGGGAGACAGCGCTGGCGAGCGCTTTTGTTCCCCGCCAAGCTGAGGTCTGTCGTCTGGGGCTCAGCTACTCTCCCTCCCGTTGTCCTCCAGCCCTCCCGTTCTCCAAGCAGAGCTGTTAGCTTATAACCTTCCAGATGTCAAGTCCCGCTTGCTGTCGGAACACACTCTGTCCGGCCCCTCTGCTTTTGCCAGCCAGACTGGGGGGCTCTGCTTGGCCGGCGGGCCGCCCCTCCGCCCGGCTCCCTCCCGATAGTCCGTGGAGCGCGCACCGCCTTGCCGCCCTTCCTACCCTCTTCCGTGCGCCTCTCGTGGGTGCTTGGCTCCGGAGACTCCGTTCTGCTAGTCTTCTGGCGGTTTTCTGGGTTCTTTAGGCAGGTGTAGGTGGAATCTAAGTGATCAGCAGGACTCGCGGTGAGCCCAGCGTCCTCCTACGCCGCCATCTTCCCAGCTGTGCCTAGATCACTTTCAATATAAATAAAGACTGCTCAGCATGGTATTTGAAATTTATCATTTGTAATCCTTCCAAATATTTGGTTTCATTCAAAACTGAGAGAAATGACTTCTTTGTATTTAAGGTCTTTGTTCATTTTTAAACAGTTGGTATATTTTTACATTTATCCAACTTGAGAAAAGTGGTTTTATTCATGAATTCAACTATTTATAAAAACTCCATTGTATATAAATTCATAAGACATGGTTTTTATCCTCATAGAGTTTATAATTTAGAAGAAAAAAGAAGTCCTCATTTTGTTTTATATCTCAGTATGTTCCACATAATTATGACTCTGGTTAAAGTCCTCCACAATTCATTTACTTGTGTGAGCATGGCAGGAAAACACAGGTTAGATCTCTTTCTTTTCCTATCTTGTTCTTTTCACATATCTTTTATGAGTGTCTGCCTATTTCTTTCCCTAACATTACTTTCTCTCTCACATATTTTCTGGCTCTTTTTTTCCTTTTCTTTTGCATGATACCTTGTTTTCTTTCTGTCTCATGCAGAGAGCGGTATGTACAAATGCTTGACCAAATTGCCCGGCAGATGATTGACTTCTACAAAGACATGGTAACTCAGCGAATAATGGACCAGCGCATTTTGGAAGAATTGTACAATTTTAAGAATGTTACTGAAGAACTGACCAGGTAAAATCTGTGATTATCTTAAACACAAAACACAGGCCAAAGCCATGTCTTTAAAGAGAATAAAAAACAGGGAAAGTAGAATGGTTAAAAGTGAGGACTCTTTTTTTTCTTTTGTGGGGTTTAGGAAGAGAACGGAGAGGACTGGATGTAGATGTAGAGACATGGGTTACAAAGGTTAACACAAAACTAGGGCTCTGCGTATGTTTGATAGGGAAAAGACTCCTGTTCTCCTTCCAGGCCTGAGATGTTGAGATCTTAATCATGTTTACAGACAGTGCCATGATTACAGATGATAAGGTTTAAATCCCAAAGAGGAGGATAGGCATTAAGTAGCAGTCAAGGTTAGTGATCATCTAAGCTCGCGTCAAGATGATTAGTGGCAAGAATGAAAAAGATAAGATAGGCATGTCAGAAGGTAGAACGGAGCAGCCCGGTGGCCTGGCCTGTTAGCGTCCGCCTTCTCTCCATTCTGGAGGATCTCCCACATCATCTTTCTGCCCTTTCTAGCCAACCTGATTCCGTTACCAAAGCTGCCCGAATTCCATCCAAATGTATGCTAGATTTCTTGATTTGGTTTCTAAGGAGTGAAAACTAGGGAGAGATGTACACATAACTGAGAAGATTCCTGAGTATACAAATCCGATTTCCTGGAACTCTTCAACTATGAATGTAAACTTTCTTTGCTTTATTTCAGGGAGCTGTGTCTGGTTCGGGCCCATGATATGAAATTAACAAAGGAAGCAGAGAAGATCCATAGGGATTTGGCACAAGCTCTCTTAGATGCTGAAAAGAATGCTAAGTGAGTTACCAAATGTTAACCATTATGTCATCAGGCCTCACAGCTTATTTGAAGGAACAAAATTTTATAGAAACATTTGAAGTTTTTTATTACAACAGTGCTGGGAGGGATTAATATATGTAAGGAACTTTTATGTATATTAACCCCTCCAGGCACCACTTAATACACATCTTGTAAATGTCTTCCTGTGTGAGTTTTCCGGGGCGTAACCCTAGAAGTGGAATTGCTAGGTCACAGGCTACACACAGCCTTGTCTTGCTAAATGTTGCCAAATGCCGTATAAAGTAGTCGTGCCAGTGCACCTTCCTGTCGGTGTAGGAGATTTTCCTTTTGTCCATATTTTTTTTCAGTCTGATGAGTATGAATAAGTGTCTGGTTTTTGTTTTGTTTGCCACTAATTTTCCTAATTAGTAGTGTGAGTCTAGTTCTTTTTTTTAGATTTAAATGAATCCACTACCATCTTAGTGTTTTATCCTATTTCTGGGGTTAGCAAACTTTTTCCATGAAGGGTCAGATGGTGAGATACGGTTTCTGATGCAACTGTGCAATCCACTCCGCCTTTGTAACGTGCACCACCATGGTGAAAAGGCAGGCAAGGACGATGCCAGGACAGGGCTGTGTTCCAATAAAACCGTTTAGTGACACTGAAATTTGGATGAAAATAAAACATTTTCACGTGTCACGAAATACCGTTTTTCTATTGCTTCTTTAACCATTAAACGTATAAAAAGTAAAATAGGTAAAAAATTAACAATCTGAAATTCTTTGCTTATGTTCTATGCAAAATGCACGTGGTGAGCTGTCTTTAACCCACAGGCTCTAGTTTGCTGAGCCTGATAATTATCATTATCAAATGATAATTTGAGTGCGTTTTTAGTTTTTCTTATTTAACCGATTAAAAAGTAATATTATTATACTATCATAGAAGCAGTATTGTGCCCTGTAAGTAAAGTAGAAAATATAAGCAAGCAAAAATGAATAAAAAATATTATAGTTTCACCACCTAATAGATTACCGATATACATATCTTAGTATATATTCTTTTTTTCTATGTATATGTGCACACATGCATTGTTTTAAACCAAAATTGTACTGCATATACTGTTCTACAGCCTGTTTTTTTTTTTTTTTTTTTTTTTTTTAGTCAACAGTCTACCCATTTCAGTAAAGTTTCACTTCTTCAATTACCCAGATAATATTCAAATTTTCCCAGTGTTCCCCAAAACGTATTTTACATTGGATTGTCCAAATCAGTATCCAATCTAGGGCCACACATTGTATCTTGTTTTATATTCCTTTTAATCCAGCATAGTCTTCTGCTTTTTATGTGTGTGTGTGTGTATTGAAGAGTGACTGGCATGTCAGCAAAAACACAAATGTACACAAAATCTAAATTCAAAGGTATATTCTTTCTTTTATTCTATTTTATTCCTTACTAGACTGAGAAGGATACCTTGATCATCTTTTTAGTGTTGATTTATTTATTTTGAGAGAGAGAGAGAGGACATGAGCATGAGTGGGGGAGGGGCAGAAAGAAGCAGAGAGAGAATCTCAAGCAGGCTCCATGCTCTTAGCACGGAGCCTGAAGTGGGGCTCAATCTCACAAACTGTGAGATCATGACCTGAGCCGAAATCAAGAGTCAGACACTTAACCCACTGAGCCACCCAGGTGGCCCACCTTGACCAGTTTTTGCTCACTGAATATACTACTGTTTTCTGTAGCTGATTCACCCTTCTTGTCTTAGGAGATAACTGTTCTATACTTTGTCTTCTGTCCTCATTTGTCTAATAGTATCTCACCATCCTCTTTCTGAGCTGAGGAACTTGCTTTCTAAAAACTAGAAGCAAGCAAGCAAACAATCAAAAAAGTAGATGCAAACAGAAGAGAACTCAAGCTCTCACCCCTACATCTACCCACGCCCTGCAGCTGTGCTCATACATTCTATCTTCCCAGCTTTTCCTGTGGATGAACTGTCTCTTCCCAAGGCAAGTCTTTCCACTTGTGTACTGTTACATCCCCACATATCTACTTGAGATATTTTCAGCAAATATTCCCTCTTTCTTCTCTAGCTTTAATGTTTCCCTCTCTGCCTGTTTAGTCCCATTAGTATACAAATATGCTATAATTAACACCCATCTCAAAAACAACAACCAAAAAACAAAAAGACTCCCATATCTTAAGACGGCACACGTATCCCCTTCTAGCTATGGCCCCGTTACCCTGCCCACCTCCCGTCCTCCCCCCAGCCCCCTGCCATTATACTAATCTTCTTTAAAAAATTGTCATACTCAATATGTCCACTCCTGGTCCTCCCCTTTGTCACTTGTGAACCCACTCCAATCAGGCTTTCACTCCCCCAACCCCACCAAAATGCACTTGTCAAAGTGACCAGTGACTCATGTTGTTGAGTCTGAAGGTCGCTTCTCAATTCTCATTTAACCTGACTTAACAGCAGCATTTGTCACAACTGACCAGCTGCTCTTACTTAAAACAATGTCTTTCAGTAGGTTACACTCTCCTAGTTTTCCTCTGCTTTACTATCTGCTCCTTCTTACTGATACCCCTTGCAGGTTCCTTTTCATCTCACCAATTTCCAACGGGCAAAGTGCTTGTTCCTTATTCTGTAGATCTTTTCTGTGTCCATATTTGCTTCCTAAATTACTCTCTTCATTTTCCTGGCTTCCAATGCCATCACCTGTATATACTCAGCTCACAAATATGTATCTGCAGCTTCACCCTTCTTCGCAAATCTGTACCCCTAGTTTCATTCTTTCTCCTTGAATTCCAGACTTACGTATTCAACAGACTTAACACTCTGCTTAGATGCCTAATGTCCCCAACGTGTTCTTTCCCCCAAACCGACTCCTTCCACATTCTTTTCTCATTTCAGTTAATGGCAACTCCATCCTTCCAGTTTCTGGGGCCAAAATGCTTGGAGTCATTCTCTGTCCCTTTCTTTTTCTCACATCTCACACCTCTCTAGTGGCAGATCCTATCTCCTTTCATGATCTGTGCTGACCCCTCACCTCTTTCGTTTGTGCCCTCTGCATGCCTTGCCTGGGGTGTTGTGGGGACCTCTGAATCTCCTTTTTACATCTGCTGTAGTAAGCCCACCACTGTGGGCCTTTCTTCACATTCCAGCCAGTACTGTTGTCAAAAACCAACTTCTGTGTTCTGTAGCTGAAATATAACTCGAAGACAAAGTTTGGGGATAAAGAGGAGTTTTATTACTTTAAGGCAAAGGAGGTTAGAGCAGGCTACTGCCTTCAAAACTGTAGACCTGCCCGGGGTAAAAGGCTGATCTGGATGGTTTCGCTAGGAATCTGGTATGTGCTGCCAGCCACGTTCCTCATGCCTTCAAGGTGACCTCATGACTAGTGCTGGTGTGGGCCATCTGAGACTTGTGACTAAGTATCAGCGTCGATACCAAGTTCTTGGAACAAAGGATTCTACAGAAAAATAAGTGAAGGGAAAGAGAAGGCTTCAAGAATGAGGAAGAGAAAATTTCATTCAGCTTGAAGTCAAACCTTGCCGAAGCATTAGTGCGTCCATCTGAATTTCCATCCATCTTTACATTTCTATGTGGTGTCAGTATTATCTATTAAAAATTTGACTCAAATAGAATAATGTCATTTCTCTGCTCGAAATTCTGTAGTGGCTCCCCATCTTACGGTAAAAGGCCACATTTTAAAAACATGGCTTACAAGACTCATCCAACCAGAATTTCTCTGACTTCTACTTTATTTCAGTCATGTTGCCTTTGTGCTGTTCTTGAACATACCAGACAGACTCCCCCCTTGGGTCCTGGAACTCTCTTTCCCAGAGAGCTCCCTAGCTTCCTCCTTCCTTCCTTCAGACCTTGTTCCTCCCCCCCCCCCATTTAAAACTGAGAGCATTTTGTGCTCTCAATCCCCTCTCCCTGATTTATTTTTATCTATTGCGCACTATCACTACTTAATATGTTTTCCTTTTTTCTTTATTATCTTTTCCAAATAAACTTTGTAAGGGCAAAGCTTTTGTTTTTGTTTTATTTTGTTTAGTTTTGAATAGCACCTGGCATTTGGTAGGTGCTAAACAGATATTTGTTGAATGAATTTAAAAAATAAGCTAGAACTTCCTTTGTGCTAATGTTCATTATAGGAGCAAAACATCTAAAACCAGAGAGAAAGGGAAGGAGAAGGAGAAAGAAATCTCATTTTCTTTAAAAATTGATGGTTCTGAAGTGGGACTTTTTTTTGTGGTTAGAAATTTTTAGTAATACTTTTTTAAAAATAATAACCATTTGATTGAAGATTAGGAAAAACAGAAACACATAAATAAGGAAGTAAGTATCCATAATTTGTTCTCTGAGTTAAATCACTATTAATATTTTGATATATTTTCTTTTTTCTATTTCTATGTATTTTTTATATAAATGAGATCAAAATGGGTATATAATTTTATCATTTGGGTTTCTCATGTTACAACATGAAAAGTTTTCCCATGTACCAAAGTATTAACAACAGGATCTTTAATTAGCTATATCCTATTTTCATCACAGAGCCATTTATTTGGCCAATCCCTTGTTGTTGGACATTGAGGTTATTTCTGAATTTTTTTCTTTTGCTATTTTAAACAAGGGTCATTAGTTACCTTTTCAAAATCAGTGTCTAACTTTCAGACAGTAAAGTGCATAAATCTTAAGGGGATATAACTTGTTGAATCTTCATATGTATATTCCCCTGTGTGACATCTAGGGTGATTAATTTTTCTTACTTACTTTGAACAAGTGGAAGTCTCCAAACAGAGAGGGCTTTCAAGAACTGATGCTGGTAGTTCCTGGCTTTCATCAAAATTAGAAGAATTCTATGTCATTGGCCTTTAATTCTTGTAGCAAAGTTAATATCCCATAGCAGGTAGTGTCTCAAATGGCCTGTGAAATGCTATCCCTTTACAACTTCTGTGTTTGCATTTAATCTCACAAGTGCTTTTAATTCCAATTTAATTGTAAACTTCGGTGTAAGTTTGGAAGGAAAAGTTATGTTCTGGTAAACATGAAGAAAAAATAGTTAAGAAAAAGGTACTTAACTTGAATATACTTAATCTTTTGGTTGGTTGGTACAGAATTTCTTTAAACCTTATATTAATTATATATAATTTAAAAGTATAGCAGCTCATAATTACTGGGCTTTGTGTTTAAAAAATTTTTTTTAATGTTTATTTATTTTTGAGAGACAGAGAGAGACAGAGAGCGAGCAGTGGAGGGGCAGAGAGAGGGGGAGACACAGAATCTGAAGCAGGCTCCAGCCTCTGAGCTGCCAGCACAGAGCCCGCCGTGGGGCTCTAATCCACGAGCCGTGAGATCATGACCTGAGCCAAAGTCGGACGCTTAACCAACTGAACCACCCAGGCACTCCTGGGCTTTGTGTTTTTAATGAAGAAGCCTGATTCAGGGTGCCTGGGTGGCTCAGTCAGTTAAGCATCAGACTATTGATGTCAACTCAGGTACTGATCTCATGGTCGTCAGATCAAGCCCTGTGTCAAATTGGGCTCCGAGCTGTGCGTGGAGACTGCTTAAGATTCTCTCTCTCCCTATGCTCCTCCCCCATTTGCATGCGTGTGTGCATGTACACGTGGTCTCTCTCTCTCAAAAAAAGAATTCTAATTCTATTCTGTATCCTGAGTTTTTAAATGAGATATAGTGTTGTTATTCTGTTGGAATACCATGTTGTGAAAATTCTAGCAAATAAACAATATGAAGAAAAGTGTTTAGAGCAGGTAAAAGTATGTTGAATTTTTTACTTTAAGACTTTTATAAGCTTTATAAATGTGACTATTTTTTCTTCTATTTCACTGTATATTAGTGTTATTAACGTATCCAGCAATTATACCATAATTACTTTATGATGAGTTTTAAAGGAACAAATTGTCTATTTTAGAACAAAGTTGTTTATTTTATTAAAAAATTTTTTTAAAGTTTATTCATTTATTTTGAGAGAGAGACAGCATGCATGGGGGAGGGACAGAGAGAGAGGGAGAGAGAGACTCCCAAGGAGGCTCCTCGCTGTCAGCACAGAGCCCGACATGGGGCTCGAACTCACAAACCATGAGATTGTGACCTGAGCTGAAATCAAGAGTCAGGTGCTTAACCGACTGATCTACCCACATGCCCCCAAAGTTGTTTTTTTTTAAATGTCCACCATCATAACAATTATTCAATATATGTGAATTCTCAAAAATAAAGTCTGTATATATTTTTTAATTTTTTTTAGGATTGTAGAAGAATACCATGACTTATACACGTTGCAAAGAGGAAGGATGGAGTGTGATATTAAACAGTTAATGTCAGAAAGAGATGTCTGGAGCTCAGCCACATATGAATTGGCCCTAAAGGTTGGTTCATCTGGAATCATAACTCAGACTTCTTTTTTGCTGGATCAGTTTTGCTTTACCATTTTTTTTTTTTTTGCTTTACCATTTTTAATAATCTAGACAAAATTTAAAAAATGAAGATGTGTATTTAATTTATGAATAATGTGGCTATGATTGATGGGCCTTGAGAAAGGAAAGTTACGTTTTTTTCTTTTGTTTCTTGTCTATTGAGTACCTGGCTATTGCCCAGTTAAGGGCTCTTTTTCTCACCAGAATCTAAGAAGTATAAGGAAGAATACTTTTTCTATTGTTTGTGAGCATGTTAAAATTTTCAACTTCTGCTTATACTAATTATAAACTAGGAAGTGTTATTTATATTTTTCACACAGTGTAACCATATTAGGATTATATCACTTTGGTTCTATTACCTTGGCATCTAAGATGACAAATGAATTGAAATATGGCAGTCTGTAGGTCATTACTGTAATACTTTAGGCAAGTACCAAACATCTGGGACTTGTGTTTACTAAGTATTAACCAGAAATTATGACCCTCAACATATTCACACTTTTGTCTCATTTTCCTCTGGAATGGTCAGACCTCATCTAGTATACAATGTTTCATCCTGATGCAGAATTTTTAAATGACACATCAAGAAGAAATAATCATGACAGTAAATATATAAGAATATATAAATCAGGGAGCCAGGCATGTTCAGTAGGAATAAAGAAGACAAGTGAGTTTCTTCACTCTAGTAGTATTTAAACAATAGAGAACTGACCCCTTGTAGTGGCTTCTGTGGAAAAATACCTTGAATTGGTGGAGGCTTTGTGTTAGCTCATCCCTAAAGCCCCTCCCAACAGGAAATGACAGCTAGAATGTCACCTTCCTGAAAATAACGACTTTGTCTCTTTTGTTTGTGTCTGGATGCACAGTGTCTAGAAACAGTCACTCATTGAATGACTGTATAATTGGTTCTGTATACCAGTGGTTCTCAAAGTATGGTCCAAGGACACCCTGCGCCCCCTCCCCGCCTCACCAGGGATCCCTGAGACCCTTCCATGAGGTGAAAACTAGTTTCTTCATTATACTAAGAAGTTATTTGCCTTTTGCAGTCTCCTTTGCACACGAGTTACATTGGCTTTACAATGGGATGTTGCAGCCGACTGAATGCAGAAACAAATATGAAAATCCAGCTCTATTAAGGCAGACATTAAAGAGATTTGTAAAAAAGTAAAACAATGATGTTCCTTTCATTATTTTTTTGTTTTAGAAAATATGGTTATTTTTTCATAAAAATACTATTTATGTTAACATATAATGGATTTATTGTTATGTTTAAGTGAATTAACAAATACATATTTTATTTAAAAAATTTTTTTAAATTTTATTTTTAACTCATTTTATTTTTTATTTTTTTAAATTTACATCCAAATTAGTTAGCATATAGTGCAACAATGATTTCAGGAGTAGATTCCTTAATGCCCCTTACCCCTTATCCATTTAGCCCATGCCCCCTCCCACAACCCCTCCAGTAACACTCAGTTTGTTCTCCATATATAAGAGTCTCTTCTGTTTTGTCCCCCTCCCTGTTTTTATATTATTTTTGTTTCCCTTCCCTTATGTTCATCTGTTTTGTCTCTTAAAGTCCTCATGTGAGTGAAGTCATGTGATTTTTGTCTTTCTCTGACTAATTTTACTTCGCATAATACATTCCAGTTCCATCCACGTAGTTGCAAATGGCAAGATTTCATTCTTTTTGATTGCCGAGGAATACTCCATTGTATGTGTGTGTGTGTGTGTGTGTGTGTGTGTGTGTGTGTGTACCACATCTTCTTTATCCATTCATCCATCGATGGACATTTGGGCTCTTTCCATACTTTGGCTATTGTTGATAGTGCTGCTGTAAACATGGGGGTGCACGTGTCCCTTCGAAATAGCACACCTGTATCCCTTGGATAAATGCCTAGTAGTGCAGTTGCTAGGTTGTAGTTCTATTTTTAATTTTTTGAGGAACCTCCATACTGTTTTCCAGAGTGGCTGTACCAGCTTGCATTCCAAACAAATACATATTTTAAATAAGTTCAGTTTTAATTTCCAAAATGGTAAATAGCAAATAGATATAATGCATATGAACAAAAGCTCTTTGGAATCTTCGCTAATTTGTGAGAGCGTTGCTTGGGAGTCTGTGCTATATGTTATCCTTCAGTTTGGTTCCAGTTCAGTAGTTTTAGAAAACACAAATTTATGATTCAAATTAGCTCATGACTTAAATAACAAACTGTGATGGAGTTAATGATTCGATGGAAAATTGATATGTGAAATTGGTTTGGGTTTAATAAATCACAGTGGTTTATTAATATCTTAGGTTCCTCATTTCAGTACTTTTTTCAAATAGGTAATTGAAAGAAATAGAGTTGTGTTGGCTAAAAGACTTTACCTCAATGAAAAAGGCTGGAATAAATATGCTAAGCATTTCATCATACTGCTGTCAGCCAAGGTAAACATCAGTTCACTTAAGTTATGGGAAAAGAGACTCCGGCCTTTGAGGGTTGAAACTGTAAGACGTGTTTGCTAAGTTTATAGGTTACATTTTAAATATAGTTTTGTATTTGTGCTTTATTGTGGGTGGAATGAAAAATCTAAGGAAATGTAAACAAATGCTTTTTATATAATTGTCTTCTATCCTAATTAAAGCACTGTAAGCAATTTATCTAAGTTAATAATACTGAAAATGTTATTTATAGACTTATCATTCTATTAGTGTTTAAGCTAAAAGTAAAATGTAGGTAGCTGTGCATTTTTTGCAATTTTATGTGAAAATTCAAAGAGCATACTTGGTCGAAAAGGAGAGAAGTGGCATTTAGTGTGTTCTGGGGTCATACCATTTACACTTGTCATTTAATTTAATTCTTTTTTAAAAATTTTTAAACTTTATTTCTTTATTTTTGAGAGAGAGAAAGAGAGACAGACAGACAGAGAAAAGGAGTGCATGCGAGCAGGGGAGGGACAGAGAGAGAGGGAGAGAGAGAATCCCAAGCAGGTTCTACACTGTCAACAAGGAGCCTGATGTGGGGCTTGATCTCATGAACTGTGAGATCATGATCTGAGCCAAAATCAAGAGTCAGACCCACTTAACCCACTGAGCCACTCAGGTGCCCTTTATAGTAGGGTCTTTATTTTTTGGATAAGAAAAATTAACCCCAAATAAATGAAATCGTCTCCCCCAAGGTTACATAGCCAATAACTGGCTAGGATTCACATTTGGTTTTGTTTGGCTTTGAAATTCCTGTTCTTTCCAATGTACCACACTACCTCCCATGAAAGTGGGGAAATTGGGCTCATGTTGCAAAGGAAAAAATCTTGTCCCTAATATTTTATGTACCGTGGAAAATCTACCAGCAAAGGCACTATGTGATGTTACTGATGATATTTTGAAGGAGAACTATCTTCTCAATTTTGATCCATTTTCTATGGATATCTCTAGTATTATAATATCAATACACTAATTAACATTATTAGCATATGCTAATAAGTATCATGTGAATAAGTGAATAAGTGGTTTGATTTTATGCGTATTATCTAGGACACTGCAGACCTTGCACTGTTGCAGAAATTGACACAGAAATGGAGAAACTTAATGAATAAATTCAAAAACGAAGTGGAACAAAATGAAGAATCTGTAAGGGAGAGATTGCAAATTGTTAAGGATGGCCTTACCAAATGGCAGCAGTTTTTCAGAAATAATAGGTGGGTTACAAGAATCTTTTTTTTTTTAAGTGTTTTGTTTTGTGGGTTTGTTTTATTTTAGAGAGAAAGAGGGAGAGAAAGAGTGGGGGGGGGGAGAGAGAGAGAGAGAGAGAGAGAGAGAGAGAGAATGAATCTTAAGCAGGCTCTACCCTGAACGTGGAGCCCAGTGAGGGGCTTGATCCCATGACCCCAGGATCATGACCTGAGCCAAAATCAAGAGTTGGATGCTCAATTGACCGAACCACCCAGTTGCCCTGGGTCTACAAGACTCTTGGTTTTGATTATATTGTGTCATGTCTGGTAACTCAGTCCAGTTCTTTCTTTCTCTCTGGTTCTCTTTTACCATGTAATAACTCTAACATTGATTTTGGTGGGGTAACTAGCAGCCTTTCCAAGGGTGCAGTCCTGCTAGGAGCTTGAGTGGTTTTGTGGTTTCTGGTGCTAACCATCTCTATAGTCCATCCTGACCTCTCTACCCAACTGCTGCCTCTATTTCAGTTCAGCTTCTTTCCTTTTCTTTCCTCCCCTCTTCTTCCCTCCCCTCCCCTCCTCTCCTTCCCCTCCCTCTCCTCCCCTCTCCTCTCCTCTCCTCTCCTCTCCTCTCCTCTCCTCTCCTCTCCTCTCCTCCCCTCCCCTCCCCTCCCCTCCCCTCCCCTCCCCTCTCCTCTCCTCTCCTCTCCTCTCCTCTTCCCTCTCCTCTCCTCCCCTCCCCTCCCCTCTCTCCTCTCCTCTCCTCTCCTCTCCTCTTCTCTCTCCTCTCCTCACCTCACTTCCCCTCCCCTCCCCTCCCCTCTCCTCTCCTCTCCTCTCCTCTCCTCTCCTCCCCTCCCCTCCCCTCCCCTCCCCTCCCCTCTCCTCTCCTCTCCTCTTCCCTCTCCTCTCCTCCCCTCCCCTCCCCTCTCCTCTCCTCCCCTCCCCTCCCCTCTCCTCTCCTCTCCTCTCCTCTCCTCTCCTCTCCTCTCCTCTCCTCTTCCCTCTCCTCTCCTCACCTCACTTCCCCTCCCCTCCCCTCCCCTCTCCTCCCCTCTCCTCCCCTTCCCTTCCCTCCCCTCCCTCTCCTCTCGTTTCCTTTTCTCTCATGTCAACATATGTCATTATTATTGGCAAACCTGAATATCTAGATCCATCTGCATGTGCAGAGAAATAGAACCAGTGGGTGGCAGTTATAAGGAGATTGATTCTGATTGGTGTTATACTTTATAACAATTAGAGAAATCTGACAATGGCTGCCTATAAAGTAGTTAAGTCAAGGTGGGATGATGAAATCACAGCTAAAGTTAGTGGGAATCTGGACTTTGAATCTAGTCTTGACTCAATGATTTCTAAGGTTTTTTAAAACTTTAAGATGCTTGGTTTGTTGAGGAAACACATTTAGGAACCGGTTCCATTTCAGATTGAGGACAATGGTATCGGTTTTTCAGATCCTCTAAGGTTTTCCGGTTAGTAGATTTTTTGGAAGTTCTGGAAGCTGAAGCTTGTACATATCCAAGCTGGTGACTACTGCCATTTCCTGTTTTTGCTGTTTGTTGACTCTTAGCTGGTTAGGGGAGCACGGAGAGCAGGGTTCACTTTTCCCTTTCTCTTCAAGAACTTCTTTATCAAGAGCTTTCGCCTTGTGAGACTTCAGAGATATTAAAAGAAACTCTTTCTTGCCAGAAGTTGGGACTCCTGAACTAAATGTTGAGTCTTAATTATTCATTAGGCTTCCTATTCATTACATATTGTTTTGGCTGCTGTATTTAACAGGAATTATTCTTATGATGATCTAATTTTGGGTGTCAGAGACCCAGACACTGCCCTGTCAGTACTCTTATGGCCTCTGACCTTATAACTTGATTGCTCAGGTCTGATTGGAGCCTGAATTTATGTTTATACTTATATTTACATTTGCAAATTTAAAGATGAATGCCTGTAAGGAAAGGGGCTAACCCTGGAAGGCATGCTTGGAAATCATTCAGGAGAAACATAATGTTATTATGCAGTATACAGATTCATGATTTTCTTTCTTCTTTTTTTTTTTTTTTAATGTTTTTATTTATTTTTGAGACAGAGAGAGACGGAGCATGAGCAGGGGAGGGGCAGAGAGAGAGGGAGACACAGAATCTGAAGCAGGCTCCAGGCTCTGAGCTGTCAGCGCAGAGCCTGACGCAGGGCTCGAACTCACGGACTGCGAGATCATGACCTGAGCTGAAGTCAGACGCTCAACTGACTGAGCCACCCAGGCGCCCCAGATTCATGATTTTCTTTGTTTATATACTGTTCTGAGACCCTGCTCTTATTCTTTTTCCTTCTTCCAGTGAAAAAGACATTTTATCTTCTGATAAAGAAAATATATTTGAATCAGTTATTCCAGATTTCAAGCAGTGGCAAAAGGTAAGACATTCTAATGAACTGTTTGGTAATCAAAGTGCTGTTTGTAAATTGCCACTTTTCACCAATGAATGAGTCACATCTCATCCTTTAAGAATGCCATATGGCATTTTATGAAAGACAGAGAAAATAGCAAGACTCCAGGGACTTTTAAAAATACGCTTAAGTATTTTATTTTCAGTTCTATTTTAGATTCGGGGGCCAAATAAAGTTAGGCTGCCAGAAAAAATTGGGAAAAGATACTTGGGTGGCAGTGAGGGTCATTCTGATTCTCTCTTCTAATCATCAGATAGAAGTAACGTCTGTACCTCTCCCGTACCTGGCTTTTGTCTCAAGAACAACTTGGACTTTTAAAATTCAGAACATCTTTTTAAAAAATTGGAGTCTGATATAGACATACCATAAAATATACCAGTTTAGTGACTTTTAAGTGTGCACTTCAGTGGCATTAAGTGTACTTATTGTTTGTTGTGCACCCGTCACCACCGTCCATGTCCAGACTTGATTCATCTTCCTGAACTGAAACTTTACCCAATAAACACCAAGCCTCCTCTATTTCCTTCTCTCTAGCCGCTGGCAACCACCATGTGCTTTCCGTCTCTATATTTTTGACTACTCTGGGCACTGGAATTACAGTATCTGTCCCTTTGTGACTTATTTCCTTTAGCATAATGTCCTTAAGGTTCATCTGTCTGGTAGCATGTGTCAGAATTTCCTTCCTTTTATAGGCTGAGTAATACTCCACTGCATGTATATACTACACTTTGTTTATTAATAACATACATTTATTTATTTATTTATTTTAGGTTTATTTATTTTGACAGCAAGGTAGAGCATGAGCACGGGAGGGGCAGAGAGGGAGGGAGAGAGAGAATCCCAAGTAGGCTTCAAGCCATCAACACAGAGCCTGACACGGGGCTTGAACTCACAAACTGTGAGAATGTGACCTGAGCCAAAATCAAGAGTCAGTTGCTCAACCGACTGAACCACTGGGGCCCCAATAACATCTTTTTAAAAGAGTTTGAGCTTTGAAAATAGATTTCTTTAATCAAACTACTGTTCTGTCCTAGCAGTCTGACAAAGGAAAATATATAAGATATTGAAATCCTCCAAAGTGAATGTGAGACTCATGGCCTGAAGAAGTCTCATCCAGATCCCAGGAAGCCGTTTTCTTGTCTTATGGAATGACTTGAGCAGAATATTCTCAAAATTGAGGATGTTTTTTGTCCTATTTATCATATAGCTAGTTTAGTGACTTTACTGTTTATCTGGCAATTTTGACATTGAATAGGTAAGATTGAAAAAAAATCATGCTGCTTTATTTAGTAGGAATAATAATTCTCATTCATTAAGCACTTTGTCAGGCTGAAGGTACTTTCCATACATTACCACACGTACCAAGGGATACAGGTTTTATAATCCCTGTGCCAGATGCGGAAGTGAAATTTAGAGATGTTAAGTAATTTACTGAAGTTGTCTATTAAATGGTAACTGGCAGAGTCAGACCAGTCCAGGTCTCTCTAGCTACCAAATCCTTGCCCTTAATTGCTCTGCTACATTGCTTCTTTGTACTAATTCCTCTTTTTGAAGCATGGGTGATTTGTTTGCATTTTCTGAGTCACAAATATGTAAATTGCACTTTTATAGGCTTTGGACTTGGGGTTAGACAAATAGAACACAACAGATACATTCTAGCAACTTTCCCAGTCTAATGGGGATCACGTAAACAGGTCTATTATATCCTCACCAAAGCACATAGTAATTAAACATGCTCAGCTCCCTGGTCCTTCTTTGCCTGTCATTCGTTTTTACTCAAATAGGACTTAATATAATTATTTTCATTTTGGTAAGCTATGGGTTATCTTATGGGGTGTTATAATTAATTTAAATTCACTTAATTTTGAAAATGAAGCTATGTCATATGAAAAAATGGTATGAACAGATAATAATAGGATATATAACTCCAAAATAATTGGTAGATACTGGGAATTAAAGATATGGGTAGACTTTGATGAAATCATTAGGGAATAATAGTCTAATTTCCTTACCCTCTCTCATTCTCTAGATGCTGAATGAAGATAAAGAAAAGTTTACTGGAGATTTTCTGGTGTCGAAATATGATTCTCTCAAGATTATTAAACATTTACAGGAAAACTGGACAGATATTGGGTTTGGGATATTTGGTCGCCATAAAAGTATGGAGGGGGAGCTGCCACCAGAGCAACAGCACATGAAGGAAATTGTGAAAACCATTGGAAGACTCTACAAAGAATTTGAAATAAGAATAAATGGGGATAATGGTAAGGAAAAAACAATGATACAATGCTTGACATTATGACATTATAAAGCATTTTGATAGTAATTATTATTTGTATTACAATTACTATTTAAAATCTAAATAATAGTGATTATATTTATAATACAACTAATATTTAAAATCAAAATAATACATACACATGGTTTTAAAAATTAAGCAAAAGAAAGCACTGAGCACTGCTTTATTGAGATGTAATTCATATGCAATGCAATTCCCTGTTTAAAGTATACAGTTCAGTGATTTTTACTACATTCACAGATGTGAGCCACCATTACCACAGTCAATTATAGAATATTTTTCTCAAAAGAAACCCTGTACCCTTTAGATCTCGCTCTTTTGTCCTCCCATCCCTGATTTTCTGTCTCTGTGGATTTCTCTATTCTGGACTTTCGTGTGAATGGGATCATATAGTACGTGATGTTGTGTAACTGACTTCTTTCATTTAGCGTAATGTTTTAAAGGTTTACCTGTGTTTTAGCATGTGTCAGTACTCTATTCATTTTTATAATGAATACATTCCATTGTATGTGTATATCACATTTTGTATATCATTTATATATAGTTTCTTTTTTTAATGTTTATTTTTGAGAGAGAGAGAGAGAGAGAGCGTACACACAAGTGGGGGAGGAGCAGACAGAGGGGGACAGGGGATCTGAAGCAAGCTCTGCATTGATAGCAGAGATCCTGATGTGGGGGCTTGAACTCACAAACCACAAGATCATGACCTGAGCTGAAGTTGGACACTTAACCAACTGAGCCACCCAGGTGCCCCTTGTGTATCATTTCATACATTGATGGACATTTGGGTTGTTTCTACTTTTTGGCTATTATGAATAATGCTGATACAAATTTTTGTTTACACATTTCTGTGTGGAAATAGTTTTCATTTCTCTTAGGTATATATCTAGGAGTAAAGTTGTTGGTCAACTAGTAACTCTATCTTTAAGTTTTTGAGAACTGTCACACTGTTTTCAAAGACGCTGGATCGTTTTATATGTCCATCCCCAGTATATGAGGGTTCTGGTTTCTCCACATCCTTGCCATCGTTATCTGACTTTTTGATTCTAGCCATACTAGTGAATGTGTAATAGTATCTCATTGTGGTTTTGAGTTATGTTTTTCTGATGATTACTGACGTTGGTATTTTTTTTTTAATTTTTTTTTTTTAACATTTATTTATTTTTTTGAGACAGAGAGAGACAGAGCATGAACGGGGGAGGGGCAGAGAGAGAGGGAGACACAGAATCGGAAGCAGGCTCCAGGCTCTGAGCCATCAGCCCAGAGCCTGACGCGGGGCTCGAACTCACGGAGTGCGAGATCGTGACCTGAGCTGAAGTCGGACGCTTTAACCGACTGAGCCACCCAGGCGCCCCTGACGTTGGTATTTTTTAAGGCTTATTAACCATTTATGTTTCTTCTTTGGAGAACTGTCTATTCAGACAGATCCTTTGTCCATGTTTTAATTGGGTTATTTATTTTTCTGTTATTGAGTTGTAAGAGTTCTTTATAGGTACAAAAGCTTTTTAAGATATATGAATTGTATTTTCTATGATTCTATGGGATGTTTTTTTCATTTTTTTGATGGTGTCCTTTGCAGTGCAAAAATTTTAAATTTTGATGAAGTTCAATTTATCTTTTTTTCTTTTTTTTTTTTTGTTTGTGCTTCCAGTGCCATGTCTGTGAATCCTCTTCCAAATTTAAAGTCATGAAGTTTATCCTTATGTATTCTAAGAGTTTTACGGTTTTTGCTCTTATGTTATGGTATTTGACCATTTCGAGTAATTTTTGTATATTGTGTGAGGTAAAGGTCTAACTTCATTCTCTTGCATGTGAATATCTAATTATCCCACTACCATTTTTTAGAAATGTATTTCCCACATTTAAAGGCCTTGACACCCTTGTCAAAAATTAGTTGATGGTAGTGGTTTATTTCTGGACTCCTAATTCTTTTCCATTGATGTATATGTCTGTCATTGTGTCAGTATCAAACTATCTTAATTCCTCTTGCTTTGTAGTAAGTTTTAAAATTGATAAGTGTGAGGAGTCCTACTTTATGTGTTTTATGATTGTTGTGGCCATTTTGAGTCACTTCCAATTTCATCTGAATTTTAGAAACAGCTTATTAATTTCTATAAGGAGAGGATATGCTTGGATTCTGATAGGGATTTTATTACATCTATGGATCCGTTTGGGCAGGTTTGACATTTTAACAATGTGAAATCTTCCAATCCATGAACATGGGATGTTTTTCCAATTATTTGGATCTTTAGTTTCTTTTAACAGTGTTTTCTACAATTCTGAGAATGTTTTGCACTTCCTCTTCTCCTCCCCCTCCTCCTCCTCCTCCTCCTCCTCCTCTTCTTTCTCCTCTTCCTCCTCTTCCTCCTCCTCCTTCTTCTTCTTCTTCTTCTTCTTCTTCTTTCTTCTTTCTTCTTTCTTCTTTCTTCTTTTTTAGGAGTGGTCAAAAGAACAGATATTAACTTATTTATTTTATGTTTTTGTTTTGTTTTCAGGAATAGAATTTAGTGCTTCATCACTTACATATAACACCCAGTGCTCATCGCAACAAGTGTTTTCCTCAATGCTTCTCATCCCTTTAGCCCTTCCTCCCCCTCCACCCAACACCCCACTAGCAACCTTCAGTTTGTTCTCTGTATTTAAGAGTCTCTTATGGTTTGTCTCCCTCTCTGTTTTTTTTTTTTTTATTAATGTTCATTTATTTTTGAGACAGAGAGAGACAGAGCATGAACGGGGGAGGGTCAGAGAGAGAGGGAGACACAGAATCCGAAACAGGCTCCAGGCTCTGAGCTGTCAGCACGGAGCCCGATGCGGGGCTTGAACTCACAGACTGTGAGATCATGACCTGAGCCGAAGTCGGACGCTCAACCGACTGAGCCACCCAGGCGCCCCTCCCTCTCTGTTTTTTATATTATTTTTGCTTACCTTCCCTTATGTTCATCTGTTTTGTATCTTAAATTCCATATATGAGTGAAATAATAAAAGATTTATCTTTTTCTGAGTGGCTTATTTCACTTAGCCTAATACATTCTAGTTCCATCCGTTATATTACAATATAATTTATTATTTATTGGCATTTTATAATTTAGTATTAAAATGGCAGACTTATGACTACTTTTAAAAGTTATTACTTTTCTCACTTTTCTAGGTATCTCTAAAATTCTTTCAAGTTTGATTAGTTCTCTTGAATTCTGTTCTTTCAAGATGGAAAGTGTCCTGGAGTTTCCTGAAATGTATCTTAAAGAATACGAGGAACTTAATGAAAAAATTAATGAAATAATATCTCAGTTGGATGCCTCATTAAACATTGTTGGTACCATCCCTCCGTATATAGACACGGATTCTGGCTCGTAAGTTCCCATAGCTTTCTACGGGACAGAAGGGAATCCCCACTTCTCCACTGCATTTTCCCAGTACCTAGCCTCAGCGACGGGCAAGGAGTGGGGGTGGGGGTCCGAGGAGAAACCTTGGATGTCCTTTTCCTTCCAGGAAAAAAGCCCTCAACTGGGAACTGGAAGATGAGGGAACTCTGTGTCCATAACTCCAGCAGTCTGGAGTGGAGTGTCTGCCTCACTGAGCACCGAGGGGAAAGAGAGAGAAGAGTCTTGTTTCAAATACCGTAGACTCTCCTTGCCTTTCTTACTGAATTTTCACAGATTGTCTTGTCCACATGTTTCTGCGGTTGCTGTTCGTTCCAGAGGCTTTCAGTCGTTTGGTTTTGTTTTGTTTTTCAAACAGTTCTCACCCAGATTCACTAAGGAGTGGATCAGCTTTGCTCCTCACACTGTCATGTTGGAAACTGATCTCTTGAGAATTTTAAAATTCATTTTTCTCACTTTGTGATCTCACTGCCTAGAAGTGAATGTAAAGGGTAGGAGTGTGAGTTTCTACAGTAGAGAGTTAGCACTGAAGGTAAGATCTACATTGTCCCAAGAGCATCATGCCAGTTGCTACCTGCATGGGGTTAAGAAGGCGATGACAAGGAGTAAGCCATTATACCAGGTGATTTAAGGTTTTGATTCACCTTTCCTGAATTCTCAAACAATTGGCAACACCTAAGTTTACTAGGTCCGGTGAAATAAAACCCTTTCTTTTAGCTGATAGTTTAACTTTTATACTCTATGTGAGTCACTTATCTTTATTTTGTTTGACTTTTCCTTCAGGGTGCTTCAAGCACAAATATTTAACATGATTCAACAATGGCTTTTGAAGATAGGCAATGAGATTAACAATGGTAACATTGAACTTCAGCACCAGGTATATACTTGTAGGGGGTTGTGAAATTATATTTTGCCTTGGCTGGGAGTTTTCTTAAAAGAAAAACTAGGTCATAACTATCCAATTGAAGCAGGAGGTTGGGAGGGCAAAATGGGAACTTATGTGATGTAATTACTCAAATGATTTGTATGGATATTTATTTTTAAATTTTATTTTACTTTATTTTTCTTCTTGAGAGAGTGTGCAGGGGAGAGAGAGAGACAGAAACAGAGAAAGAGATAGAGACAGAGAATCTTAAGCAGGTTCCATGCTGAGTGTGGATCCCACAACCCTGGGATCATGACCTGAGCTGAAGTCAAGAGTCCCAGTGCTTAACCAACTGAGCCACCCAGGTGCCCCTGATTCTAATTTTAAATTCAGCTATGAACCTAAATTCAGCATGCCCTAGATTCTACCATTTAATCTCTACAATACAACTTTGAAATGAAGATAATAATGTTTCTGTTTGTTTATTAGGGATGGTTCAAGGATCAATTAATATTTTATGTAAGCAAAAATGAGTTATTTGAATGAGGGTGTAAATCCAGGCCATTGATATAGGAAAGAACAGTTAGGAATTTATTTACTTTGAGAAGCAGCAGGGGTATAGCTTGTGAATGTGGGGGGAAATATCTTTAACTTGTGAAATCACAAGTCAGGAAGTGTTGCCCTTTTCCTGGTGTGTTAATTAAGTTATAAAAACACATTCATCAACATTCCTTTAGGTCATTAACAACCTTTCCTTCCGAGGTGGGGAGCTTGGGTTTTAGTACCAGCTAGGCTCCCAAGTTTGATTTTTATTTGTCCATTTAACAACATTTATTAAGCACTTAATTCTCTGTCAAGTACTATGTGTGGTTTTGAGGGATAAAATGATGGCCCATGTCTTAAAGAGACGCATAGGCTAATTGAGGTGACAGATGTGCAAACAGTTCTAATAGACATGTGTACAGAACAGTATAGAAACGTGGGGAAAGGATCAAATTAAAGCCAGTGGAAGTTAAAAAGACTTCTCAGAGTAGGTCATGTGTAAGCCTAGAAGAATACTTAGGGACTCATCAGAGAAAGGGGATAGGGCATTTGAAGGGTATGGCATGTTTGACTTTTGCATTTCATGATGTTTTCTGCATTTTATGTCTGGGACCGAGCCTCAGCAAACACCATAATGCAGAACTTCCAAAACTTGACTGGTTCCCACTGCTGCCTGTGCCTCAGTGTTCTCGCACTCCTAAACCAAAAGAAACCCCTCACAGTTCAGTTTATTAAGTAGATAGTTTCGAACAACTTACTAAATATTTGTGTCCTAATAACTTAGTAACTGTTTGGAAAAGCAATACGTGTTAAAATAGTTAAACAAGGAGGCCATTATACTGGGGTAGCTCTGGTCCCTTTGGTAGCCTCTATAAACAAACCAAAGCCAGAGTCAGTACTTGAATCTAAGAAAACAAAACCCAAGGACTGATCATAAACAGGCAACTAGATTTTCTTGAATATGAAAAAATGGAACTCGGGAACATCTGTCACAAGAGCCAAATAACTAAATTTTCCCAAATAAGGCAACATTTGAGTTATAGTCAATTAAATAATTGCATTGCTTTGCTTCAGTGTCTTCTCTATAAAAATCTTTTTCCTGGCCCCTGCCTGCAGAACGCCCCTGACCATTTTTTGGTTTTGACACGGCCTGATTCTAATTGCTTGCTCAAATAAGCTTTGCAAAATTTAATGTCTTAGTTTAACTTTTTAGATATACATATGTTGAAAGAAAAAGAAACCCTTTTATTCTCATTTAATCAACATTATTTACTAATACAATGTATGCACTTAACTACTGGACAACTTCTCTAACCTTGAAACCTGATGGGACGGTGCCACCCTCATTTCTTGTTGAACCTCGATTTTCCCAAAGTACTTTTTTTTTTTTTTTTAACCACACAACCACCAATAAAACCAGCTTTGCCAAGGAAAGATGTCATCAAAAGTGATAGAGTGCATCCAGTGTTGAAACTGTGAACTATGTCAAGTTCATGCTGTGCTGATAGGTGTCACACATCGCTGTTATTTCCCTCAAGAATTTAAAACCCCATGACATCCTTGAGAATTTACTTTAGAGCTCTGCAATGTCTTAGTGCACAATTGGGGAACTGCAGCTTTAATGGGTTAATACCCTTGACCAAACTAAAGAGGAAGAGGGTAGTGTAATGTAGTATAATGAGCGAAAGAAAACAAGGTTATCCTAGCTGAGTAGTGATGATTTGATTTCATTAAGAATGGTAGTGTTCATATGTGGATCTTGAGAAACTTAACAGAAGACCATGGGGGAAGGAAGGGGACAAAAATAGTTACAAACACAGAGAGAGGGAGGCAAACCGTAAGAGACTCTTAAATACAGAGAACAAACTGAGGGTGGATGGGGGGGTCGGGGAGAATGGGTGATGGGCATTGAGGAGGGCACTTGTTGGGATGAGCACTGGGTGTTGTATGTAAGTGGTGAACCATGGGAATCTACCCCCAAAACCAAGAGCACACTTTACATACTGTATGTTAGCCAATTTGACAATAAATTATGTTAAAAAAAAAAAAAAAAAAAGAATGACAGTGTTGTTGGAGCACTTGGGTGACTCAGTCATTTGAACTTCCAGGAAACTCTTGATTTCCCCTCAGGTCATGATCTCAGGGTCATGAGATCGAGCGCCCTGTTTTGGTCTCTGTGCTGGGTGTGGAGGCTATTTCGGATTCTCTCTCTGTTCCTCTCCCTCTGTCCCTACCCCCCTCAAAAAAAAAAAAAAAAAAAAAAGAATGGTAGTGTTGTTGCAAGTTAGAAACAGGTATGCTTTCTATTTTTAAATTTGGTATTGTTTTTACTGTTTGATTTATTTAAAACGAGTCATTTATATTATAATCATGTTTTAACAGATGGATGAGTTGCATATATCTATGATCCAGTGGATGGTAAGCTTGCTGATTTTAATGGTGCCTGACTTTACTGACCAAGACACTCTCCCAAAGTTGGAAAAGGAAAGTGCTGAGAAACATGATGTAAGAGTTGCAAAGTTAGAGCTGGACGCAATCGCACTGGCCAGAAAGTTGTCGCAATACTCCAGCTATTTGAACAGGTGAAACTATCTGATTATTTTATTATTGTCCTTTTGAAGATTAAATGTGACATAAAGCAGAGGAGATAAGGGCGGTGAGGTAGCAGCAATCAGGGATTGTTTTCAAACCTTGAAAGAAATATTAGTTCAGTTTTTAAACCAGCTTCGACACTGCCCGGTTGAAATATGTGATTTTAGTGTTTTCCCATTGGCTTTAGAATTCTTTTGAACACAGTGTTACCATAGGCAAGTTGGGAAGTGTATACTTATACGGGAGAATTAGTAAAAAGAAAACCAAATCAAACCAAAAAGGCCCACTTGTTTGCGTTAATAAGATACATCTTGCATGTTTGCACACACTGCGGGGGCGGGGGGGGCATTTTTGAAGAAGCTTGTAATTCCCTATGTAATTCCATGCAAAACTGAATGTACACTTATATTCACTAAATCTATTTAGTTTCACCAAACACCAACTGAAACGTCTCTTAAGAAAACCCAAATGAAAAAACCCCTATATCTGAAAAGCTAGAAGATTCTTATCAAATACAGATAAGGTCTGAAAAATTATAATTTTTTAACTAGGAAGCATAGGTTAGTACAATTGCTTCAAATTCAGGAAGTAGCTTTTATTTTCATTCAATGTTACCCATGGTCAAGAGTGAGAAGAATGAAGAGGAGGAACAGGACAAGGGTGAGAAACTTGAGAGACAGATTATTTTCCTTCGTGAGTCAATAGTTTAATTATTATGGTAAACTTCCATGGTATCTGAATTTAAAACACTTAGAAGAGGAACCAATAATAAATAGGTCATGCTGTGTGTGTGTGTGCTTTTATTTTATTTTATTTTTTCCAGTTGTTGCAAAGGGATGGTAACAGCTATGGCTCTGAATAAAGCAGGTCACTTAGAAAAAAATCCTACTAAGGATCTTCATGAACTGAATGAGATGAAGGTAACACTATCTTCCCCTTTTGTTTTGTTTGTTTGTTTTAGCAGACTTCTTAGGTTGACTTGTATTACAACAAACTACACGTATTTAAGGTGTACTGTCTGGTAATTTCTAAATTATGGATACACCCATACAATGATTATTATTTAAAAAAAGAGAAAATATCTAACACATTCAAAGTTTCCTTGTACCCCTTTGTAATCTCTCCTTCCAGCGTCATCCTGCCCCCATGCAAGGTCTGATCCATTTTCTAACACCAAAGATTATTTTTATTGTCTAGAATATATAAATAGACCCATTCAGAATGTGTACTTTTTTGATCTGACTTCGTTACTTGGCATAATTATTTTGAGAATCACACATATTGTTGCTTTTATTAAAATTGCATGCTTTTTAGTGCTGAGTAGTATTTCATTATATGGATATACACAATTTATCCATTCTCTGTTGATGGGCATTTGAATGCCAGTTTGGGTTATTACAAAGCTTTAATGCATATTCATGTATATATGCATCTCTTTCATTTCTCTTGAGCAGATATCTAGGAATGGAATGTCTAAGTCACATGGTATGTATGTGTTGAACGTTTTAAGAAACTGTCAAACTATCCTCCAATGTGGTGAAACCATTTTACACTCCCCGCCAGCAGTTTATGAATGTTCCCCATGGCCACTTCCTCACCAATACTCACCGTGGTCTGTCATCCATAGTGGATATTGTTCTAGACATTCTGTTGTGTTCTCTTGATCTGTTTGTTGACATTGTCACCATTATCAAGCGGTCTTGATTACTATGGTCATAGAAGAAGTTTTGAAATCCAGTAGTGTGTATCCTTCAAATTTGTTCTTCTTTTTCAAGATTGATCAAGCCGCCTGGATTAAAATCCAAGTGCTTTGCTTAACTATATATATATGACCTTGAGCAAGATGATCAATTGCTCTGTCCTTCAGTTTCTACATCAAAAAAATGAGAAGAATAATGGTACATATTTCTGTTCTCATCACAAGAAAAAAATTTGTAACTATGTATGGTGACAGATACTAACTAGGCTTATTGTGGTGATCATGTTGCAATATACGCAAATATTGACTCATCAGGTTGTTCACCTCAAACGAATACAATGTTATTTTTTGTGTGTGCATTTGTTTTGGGGTTAATCCATTTTTTAAAATTTTAATTTTTTAAATTAATTACGTTTTTAATTAAATTGCAGTTAACATTACAGTATTATACTAGTTTCAAGTATACAATATAGTGATTCAACAATTCCCTGCACCACAAGTGCCCTCCTTAATCCTCATCGCTTATTTCACCCATCCCCCCAGCCACTTCCACTCTGGTAGCCATCAGTTTGTTCCCAGTGTAATGTTATTTCAATTATACCTCATAAAAAATAATAGCACATATTACATACTGAATGAATTAATATTGCACATGCTTAGAACAGAGTCTGGCATATAATTAAAGCCAATTAAATGTGGGCTATTTCTATTGTTATTGCTATGCAATCACAGTTGACCTGGTCAGCTGCGAAACATTTGTTGGGACCGACCGTTTGCCTGTAGTAAATGCAGCAGCCTTTCTGCATCTGGTTTTATGGCACAGCACAGCTCCTTGCCCCATTGCAACCCAGATCCCCAAATCCTGTTGATAAGAGATGGTATGATTTCAGGTCTGTGTTCATAGAGACTCATTTCTGCACAAATCTTTGAACTGAAGTGATAAAAAGTTAATTGAATGGAGTTGTATTTAGAGTTGTACTTAACAGCTCCTCGATAGAAGGAGTGAATAAATGAGTTGTTACAGTCTGATTTTTTCTGCTTAGTAATTATCTTTGATCTCTTCTCAGAGAGAATGTCATGAGTGGATCACCACATGTTCTCACCTCCTTTCTGGGCTTAAAGGCAGAATAATAAAGTTACTGACACCGGAAGAAAAGGAGTACCTGTTTGGAGAAGAGGTATTTGCCATGTGTTGGCATTGATCATTATTCAGCCTCGTCCTGTATTGCAATAGATAAGGTTTCAGTGACTTTTTCCTATCAGTGTTCTGAGTCCTCACTTATTTACCAGAAGAGAATGTGGTCCCTGACCAAGAGCATTAGTAGTTCTTCTCCCTTCTAAGGGAGAAAATCATCCACCTAAGTATCTCTCCTCACTTTCTTAGCGGATGATTTTGCTTTATCCTTCATAAAGGAAAGGATGGCTTTCAGAGGGGAGCTGCCTGTCACATCCTGAGGCAGGTCCTCAGACTGGTCTGCTTTTGTGTGCACACTTCCTCATCCCCTTCAGGCTCTGTCTTCCATTTAAGGTTATTTCTTCTCTTGAGCACCTAACCCAGCCCATTGGCCTGTCTCTTTTGTGTCTTAAAAAATTTTTTTTAAGTTTATGTTTTATTTTATTTTATTTTTTTTTAGACAGTTAAAAAAAATTTTTTTTTAACGTTTTTTTAATTTACTTTTGAGACAGAGAGAGACAGAGCATGAACAGGGGAGGGTGAGAGAGAGAGAGAGGGAGACACAGAATCTGACACAGGTTCCAGGCTCTGAGCTGTCAGCACAGAGTCCGATGCGGGGCTCGAACTCACAGAGTGAGAGATCATGACCTGAGCTGAAGTCGGACGCTTAACTGACTGAGCCACCCAGGCGCCCCTAAGTTTATTTATTTTTGAGAGAGAGAGATAGCATGTAGGCAAGTGCTGGAGGGGCAGCGAGAGGGGAGTACAGAGGATCTGAAGCAGGCTCTGTGCTGACAGCAGAGAGCCCAGTGCGGGGCTCCAACTCACGAACTTTGAGATCATAACCTGAGCCGAAGTCAGACACTCAACGGATGGAGCCACCCAGGCGCCCTGTGGGACTTGCGTTTTATATTGAAACACCAAAGAAACACCACCTTTCTAAATTATACACCTTTTACGAATGCTTATTTTTCTTTGCTGCCCAATTCTTGGCCAGAATTATTTTGAATTAGCCACTGAATGATTTCAGAAAATTAAGTAACACAGACGTGATCTTGGCTACGCAACAGATCTATGCAAAAATTAAATTCAAGAGCTCTGCACAATCATAGGGAACAGAAAGGATTTTAAAGGTGATTGAATTCAGCCTAACATCAGATGTGTGAAACTTTGCATTACCACCCATCCTTGATCTATGCCTATATTTGAGCATCTGCAGTGGCAGAGACCTACTTTCAGAATTAGCCATGTGTTTTGGTGAGCACTCACTAGTAGAATGTTATTCTTTCTATTGAACTAGATGAAATACATTTCCTTGTAACTTTTTCTACTCACTGGCCCTGTTCAGTCTTTGGGTTGATGTGAACAAGGTGGATTTGTCTTCCACATTATACTGTTTCTAATATTCCATGTTGTAGTGTTTTCTAACATTTGAAAATAGCAATATTCCACCTAAGTCTGTTTCTGGAATTTATTTTCTATTTATCTGTTCATGGGTCATCACCACAATATTTTAATTTTTGAGGCATTATGGTGCATTTTCATATCCGGTAGGGTCAGCTCTCCTCACTGATCTTTTTCATGGGCTTCAGGATTTCACCATTTTTGCTTATTTATTCTTCTATAGAACTCTATAATCTACCTCTAGAAAAAATAGGAATTTTGAAAACTGGGATCATTCTAAATTTATATATTAACTTAGAGCAGAGATACTTATGTTGTTGGGTTGTCATATCCAAAAATGGGGGATACAGGATGTCTACTTTTAATGCTTTTTAATGATGTTTTATGGTTTACTCATTTTGTGCATTTCTTGTGAGGTTTATGTCTGACTGTTTTATTTTACTGCTATTTAAAAAAAATTTTTTTAACGTTTATTTATTTTTGAGACAGAGAGAGACAGAGCATGAACGGGGGAGGGTCACAGAGAGAGGGAGACACAGAATCGGAAACAGGCTCCAGGCTCTGAGCTGTCAGCACAGAGCCCGACGCGGGGCTCGAACCCACGGACCGTGAGATCGTGACCTGAGCCGAAGTCGGACGCTCAACCGACCAAGCCACCCAGGCGCCCCTTTTACTGCTATTTTAAATGGGATCTTCTTTTCCATTGTATCTTATAATTGAGAACTGTGTATATGTTATTGATCTATGTATTTTAATTTTATATTCTGTGACTTTACTGAATTATCTTACTGTTTTCAGTAGTTTTTAATAGATTCTTTTGGGTTCTCCAGATACTTAATCAAATCATCTACAAATAGAGATAATTTGACCTCTTTCTTTCAATTATTATGGCTCTAATCGCTTTTTCTTGTCTGATTTCAATGGGTAATTCGTCCAATTAGGTGTTAAATAGTGGTAGCAATAGCAAGCATCCTCTTCTTTTTAAAAAAATTTAAAAAAAATTATTTTTTTTTTTGGATAGAGAGAGTACAAGCAGGGAAGGGGCAGAAAGAAAGAGGGAGGCATGGAATCGGAAGCAGGCTCCAGGCTCTGAGTTGTCAGCACAGAGCCCAACACAGGGCTTGAACTCACGGACCGTGAGACCATGATCTGAGCCGAATTGGATACCCAGCTGACTGTGCCACCCAGGCGCCCCTTTAATTTCTTTATTGTTCCTTCATACATCCCAGATCTTCTGCCTGAGATCATTTTCTTTCTGCCTTGACCTTTACATTTTTCTTTAGTGAGGATTTACTGGAGGCAAACTTAATTTTTGTTTGCCTAAAAATGTCTTTATTTCACTCACATTCTTAAAATTTTTTTTTGCTGGGCATACAATTCTAGGAGGGTATTATTTTCTCTTAGCCCATTGATGACACTGTTCCTACTGTTTTCTGGATTTTATTGTTACCAAAGTGACAGTTGAGAATTCAGCTGTCAGTTCCTTTGAAGTTAACCCTCTCTTCTCTCTGGCTGCTTTGAAGATCTTTTTATCTTTGGCATTTTGCATTTTCACTCTGATACGTGGTGAATGTGGAGTTCCTTTTCTTTTTAAATTTTGCCGTTAATTCTCTTGGTTTCCTGAATGTTTGAGTTGGTATCTTGAATTAGATATGGAAAATTCTGTTTTTGTCTCTTCAAATATTGTCTCTACTATATTTGCTCTCTCCTTTCTTTCTGGCTGAATGGATATGTATTAGAACCTATGCGCATGTCTTTGAACCTTATTTCATATTTTCTATCTCTCTGTGTCTGCACTGCATCCTGAATAATTTCATCTGGTTTACCTTCCTGTTCGCTAATCTTCTATTAAACCTTTGTGTTCAGTTTTTATTTTATTTTATTTTCTATTTTTTTGACTGGACTAAGTGGCTTTATTGGGGAAAGCCAGGATTACATCAGACGTAAGAGTTGGCATTGGGGCCCTTCTTCTTTCTAAAGGTGGGCACAACGTTGACAAAGTGCCAGTTGTATAGTATCCACCACTTGGCTCTGCCTGTCTTCTTCTTCTTCTCCTTCTCCTTCTCCTGTTTGGCCACCTTAGGAGTCTGCCCTCTTACTTTCCCTGCACGGGTCAGGGAACCATGGACTTTACCTTCAAGCCTGCGGCAAGCTACTTCCAGGGTGGTCAGAGCCTTTTCTCCACACTGACCCAGGGTAGCCTCATCCTCTAGGGGCGTGCCTGCCAGGAGCACGACTTGATCTTCTGGAGCGACGCCCTCCAGAGAGGCTACATGAACCTTGATCTGGGCGACCGTCTCCTGGCCGATCACCTCGAGGGTGTGTAGCTCCTGGGCATGGACAAAAAGCTTCATGTCGGCCACTGGACGACGGCCACTGCAGCCGCGACCACGAAGATGGAGTCGAGAAAGAGCTCTGTTCAGTTTTTAAATTTAATTGTTAAAGTTCTATTTGGTTCTTTTTCGTGTCTGATCATTTTTGTAATCTTTGTCTCTTTATTCATATTTTCAATCTTTTATTTCTTTAGACAGGTTAATATAACTTTGTAGTCTATTTGATAATTCTAATATATGATATATCTGTATAAGAATGTTAATTACAAACTGGACAGCAACATGCAAAAGAATGAAATTGGACCACTTTCTTGCACCATACACAAAAATAAATTCACAATGGATTAAAGACCTAATGTGAGACCTGAAACCATAGAACTCCTAGCAGAGAGCACATAAGATAATTTCTCCAGCATCAGCCATAGCAACGTTTTCCTGGATACATCTCCTAAGGCAAGGGAAACAAAAGCAAAAATAAACTATTGGAACTATTCAAAATAAATAGCTTCTGTGCAGCAGGGCCCCTGGGTGCGGTAGTCGGTTGAGCGTCCAACTCTTCATTTTGGCTCAGGTCATGAATCCTGGGGTTGTGGGACTGAGTCCTGCATTGGGCTTCACAGTGAGCCTGGAGCCTGCTGAGGATTCTCTCCATCTCCTGCTCTGCCCCTTCCACTGCTCACCTGCTCTCTCTCTATAAAAAAGAAGAAAAAAGCTACACAGTGAAAGGGAATAATTAACAAAACTAAAAGAGAAATACCGAGTGGGCAAAGATATTTGCAAATGTCAGCTCTGATAAAGGGGTTAGTATCTGAAATATATAAAGAACCTCTGCGACTCAATACCAAAGAACCAAATAATCCAATTAACAAACGGGCAGAAGACATGAACAGACTTTGCTCCAAAGAAGATGTTCAGATGGCCAACAGATACTTGAAAAGATGCTCAACATCACTCATCATCAGGGAAATGCAAACCAAAACCACAATGAGATATCACTTCACACTTGTCAGAATGGCTAAAATCAAACACACAAGAAGCAAGAAGTGTTGGTGAGGATGTGGAGAAAAAGGAACCCTTATGTACTGTTGGTAGGAATACAAACTGGTGCAGCCATTGTGGAAAACAGTATGGAGGTTCCTCAAAAAATTAAAAATCAGACTACATGTGATCAAGTAATCCTACTACTGGGTATTTAAGCAAAGAATATGAAAACACTAACTCAAAAAGATATATGCACCCCTATGTTTATTGCAGCATTATTTATTATAGACAACCTATGCAAGCAGCCCAGGTGTCCGTCGATAAGTGAATGGATAAAGATGATGTGGTAATACACACTCACGTATGCACGTGTGGATACACACACACACACACAGGAATATTACTCAGCCATAAAAAAGAATGAGATCTTGCCATTTGCAACAACACAGATGGATCTAGAGGGTATAATGCTAAGTGAAATAAGACAGAAATTTCTAGCTTCTGTTTTTTACACATCGTTGCTGTGAACATCTGAAGGACATTTTTCAGTCGATCATTGTGTAGACTTCTTTGAGGTATTCAACACTGTTGACTCCTTCTTTCTCCTCTTTTGGCTTTCCTGGTGGACCTCTCAGACTTCTGACATGACTTCTGGCCTTCTCTGGGGGCTCGTCTTTCTTCCCTAGCCCTTTATGTGACTAGGTTCCTGTCCTAAGGCCTCGTCCCCTAACACTTCACAAGGTCTCCTTTGGTGATGTAATTTACCTTCTTGGCTTCAACTAAATTCAATTAAATAATTGTTAAATGATTATCTTTAGCCCAAATGCCTCCATGTAAACTCTAGATCCGAATATTTCCAGTTGGATATCTTAGTGGTAACTCAAAGTCACATAGCTGAGTCTGAACTCATCTGTCTTCCCATACCTGCTTATGCAACTTTGTTCATTATCTCTGTGAACGGTATTATCATCTATGTAGTGGCCTACACCATACATCAGGTATCATTCAAGATGCTTCCATTCCCTAACTATTCCATATCCATCGAATTACTCAAGCAGTAAGAGTTAACTCGTAAATAACCTCTTGAATCCTTACCCTCCTCTTCATTTCTGAAACCCTGTGTTGTTCATACTCTACTCTCACCTTTTCTCCTTCTTTCTCTTTCTCCCTCCCTCCCTCACTCCTCTCTCTCTCTCTCTCTCTCTCTCTCGCCTCTTTCTCTTTAAATCTACTCTCATGTTGCTAGAGTGATTGTTTTAAAATTAAAACATATCAGCCAATTTATCAATACCTCATTGCCTTCAGGATAAAATTGTTTCCCTGAAAAGCCACTGGAGCCCTTCCTCTATGATTGTGCTCCTGTCCATCTACCCCTAAATTTCTGTCCTACTGAACTACTTTGTCCTCAAGAGCCAATCATGCCCATGCAGCATCCTCTGCCTAGAATACCCCATGCTAACTATCTTTTTCCCTTACTCATCCTTCCAGAAGAAACTCAGACATTACGTCCTCCAGGAAACCTTCCTGACCAACCCTCTCACCCCTATCCACTACCAGATCTGGATTAGGTGTTCCTACCATGTGACTATATGTATCCATAGCATTTTCTTGTCCACTAAATTGTAAGCTTCTTAAGGACAGAGGCCATTCTTATTCACTTTTTTGTCCTTATGCCCAGCACAGTATCCAGTTGGAAGATTAGTACGCATTAAATACTTTTGAATGAATAATTGGTATATACTACTCAATTATTAATATACACTAAGCTATAATTATACTATTGTTTTATCTCACAGGATTTTGTAAAAGAATTAATTGAGCCTGAAACAGACAGGCTTTTTAGAGAAGATGAAGAAGAAAGTATGGAGGATAAGAAACTTGAGAAGGAAAAGGAAGAAGAGAAAGAAGAGGTAAGATGTTTAGTATTATCTTTTCTTTCCCTTTATGTTTTTAAAGAATATGTTTAGAGGTACTAGTGAAAATAGAAATAGATCATCTGGCATAAATCAAGTTGCGTCCTTTCTTCTTGTAGATTTAGCCATACCCGCAGACACCCTTAGCTCTTTGTTTTCCACGGAAGGAACATCCTTTTCCTTTTCAAAATCCACCTACTTCCCATCAGCCTCATTCACACCTGTCCTCCTATTTCCTACACTATCTGCCTTTCACTCTGATGCTGTTTCTTTATCCTTTCATTGCCAGATTTTTCAAACAGTAATGTAAACTCTATGTGTCCACTTCTTCAGCTCCTGTTCTGGGCTGCCTTTCCCCTGCTCCCAGGCCCACACCTTCCTTCTCCTTACCCTGTCCCCACCCCTGCTGAGGCATTAGTAGTAATAACAACCCTTCCTGGGGCACTTATAATAATGATGAAAATGCGACGATAACCACCACTAATTGAGTGCCTACTGTGAGCTACATGTTCTGTACATGTTATCTCTTATCTACACAGTACAACTTCAAGGTAAAAATTATTGTCCCATTTTACAGATAAGAAAATTGAAACTCAGGTTGACCGACTACCCTAAGTCAGATAGCTGTAAGTGGCAGAACCAGCATTCAAACCCAGATTAGTCTGGCAAGAGCCCTTTGCTGATTCCTGGATTGACTATTGTCTTTGGCTCTTAGAACTCGTGATCACCTAACATTCTCTGTACTGTCTTAACTTACTTCCCTGATGTTTCTTCTCTGTGAATAGTTTAAATGTTGGTATGACTCCAGGCTGTGACCTAGGTCCTCTACTCACTGTATATGCTGGACAGCACTACAAAAATATGATAACAACACCCAAGCTTCTTTGGACCAGCATTTTCTGTTTTATTTCTGCTATAGTCCTTGGCATATGGAAGACACAAAATAAATGGAAAACAGTGTTATGTGGCCACTAAATAATGTCATACCCTTTAACTGTATAATGCATTCCCTCCTCTCCACCTCTGAGGCTTTAGTCCTGGCTCTTTCCTCTCTACGGTACAAACTCTTGTTCAACCTTCAGGTATCACTTTCTTTCTCAAACTTACCTGAGTGTCTAGGCAGAATTCAGGGCTCTTTTCTGGATGCACACAGCTTTTGGAACCCACCTCTTTGCTAACAGTAATGTGGCATACCATAATTATTTTCTGGGCCATCTCTCCCACTGTGCTATGAATTCTTGGGGTCTGGAAGAAATCCTCTGTTTTTCTCACATTTTCTTCCCTGGTCTCCGCTTCCCCGTCCCCACTAATTTCTCACACAGTGTTTGCTCTAAAGTCTTCAAAATGCTCGTTGAGTGACTAGAGCAAATGGAAAATTAAAGCTTCAGACACTCCTCCAGGCAACTTGCCCTGTCACTGTGTCCCATACCAGCTCACTAAAGGGACGTTCGTGTTTCTGTGCCCTAGAAGCCTTCAACATCCAGAGAAGAGGAAAGACTCATTCGAATAATTGAAAAAGATGAAAACATTCATACCAAACCTCTATTTGAAACAGATGTATTCTCTTCCTGGGTATGTATCTGAAACCCAAATCGGAGATTCAAAACTAGAGAAAAAAGCCAGGAAATTTAACGGTATGTAAAAATGATATGGATCTGACATAACTTTTAGCTCTAAGAGGACCAGGAGCTCCTACATAATATATTTTTCAGGGTTTTTTTTTCCTCCCAGCGTCATCCCTGGAAAACTCTTGTTTTTCACCGTAACTTTATAAAAACTTCTCATTCTCTTCTTTAAACCTCAGTTTAAAGATTTTTTTTTTTTTTAAGATTTATCTATTTTTGAGAGATAGAGCACAAGCGAGGAAGGGGGAGAGAGAGAGGGGGACAGAAGATCTGAAGCGGGTTCTGTGCTGACAGCAGTGGTGAGATTGATGTGGGGCTTGAACCCATGAGCGGTAACATCATGACCTGAGCCGAAGTAGGACGCTCAACCGACTGAGCCACCCAGGTGCCCCTAAACTTCATTTTAAAATGAGCTTTTCATTGACTTTCTTAATTTAATAATATCTTGGTCAAAACTTGACCTATTTTTTTTTTTTTTTTAGAATATTCATTTAGCAGATTCTATTGAGAACTGTGATCACCATATACTTCCAACCACAAGAATTAATGGGAAACTGGAAATTTTTAGAAACTCAGCAGGTGGGACGCCTGGGTGGCTCGGTCGGTTAAGCATCCGACTTCGGCTCAGGTCATGATCTCACGGTTCGTGAGTTCGAGCCCCACGTCGGGCTCTGTGCTGACAGCTCAGAGTCTGGAGCCTGTTTCGTATTCTGTGTCTCCCTCTCTCTCTGCCCCTCCCCTGTTCATGCTCTGTCTCTCTCTGTCTCAAAAATAAATAAACGTTTAAAAAAAAAAAAAACTCAGCAGGAAAATAGATTAAAAAAATTTTTTTTAATGTTTATTCATTTTTGAGAGAGAGAGAGACAGCGCGCGAGAGAGCATGAGCAGGGGAGGGGCAGAGAGAGAGGGAGATACAGAACTCGAAGCAGGCTCTAGGCTCTGAGCTGTCAGCACAGAGCCCAACGTGGGCCTCCCACTCACAAACCATGAGATCATGACCTGAGCCAAAGTCGGATGCTTAGTCAACTGAGCCACCCAGGCGCCCCAGGAAAATAGATTTAAGATTCCTCCACAGAAAGTTCTAGGACCGTGGTAGACGTAAGTCAGTTCTAGATTGGCGTGTCTCTGTGTACAGGAGGTCATGCCTTCATCCCATTAATCCCCCAAAATGGTATGTAGTGTTTCGTGTGTATGTTTATACTGTGCATTTTCCTGGTGGGGGGTGGTGGTGCCAGAAATCCATATATCGAATCCAGTTTCACCCCCACAGTAATGGACCATTTCACTGTCAGAGGTTTGGTCCATCTGAGCAGGTGGGTGCAGTGGGGCTGTGGTGAGGGTCAGGCTGGGCAGCAGCTGGATGACTAAGGCAGAGGTGTGGCCGATTGCAGGGGTATATGTCCAGGGAGGTTGTGGGAAGTAGGCTCCAAATCTTATAGGAAGAACTGGGGGAAATCACGTGGAGAGTCAGTCAGGAGTCATGTGCCGTGAGACACATACGGAAAGGGCACCACCGTTTGATCTCCTAACCCCACCAATCCCACCCAAGGCCCTCCTGCCTCAGATGGTCTCCCCTGCTGTGCTGTCTAGGCTAGGAGTCAGTGTCAAGTCTCCCAGATACCCAAACCAGGCAGGAAAACAGCCTATAGCCTGGGGCAAAATTGAGGGGCACAGAGCTTGTCTTTGGTGGTGGTGGCGGGAGGACGGGGGGGGGGGGGGACTGCTCCAGGATACCACCTTTCCATCTGACACGGTGCAGTGCCATGTGACTAGCTCATCTGGGACGATGTGGCCCAGAAAGTCTGTCTCCAGGCTCTGGAAGGTTGCTAATGCTGCTACTATAGATCACTGAAGATTGAACCATTTACGTGCTCGTTGACTATAAGGTCTGGGGAATGGAGCAAAATGCCAGCCGGGTATATAATTATTTGCAAGTTCCTGGAGGTAAAGGAGAATCACGTTCATCCTATGTGGTGGTGGCTGGAACACTCGCGGGCGGAAAGGGATCACCAGGTGCTCCAACAGAAGAGACCTAATTGTGCTTGGCCAGCAGAGACAAGGTTGATATTTGGGGCTGTGGGTGCCCAGAGAATGAAGGTTCCTTCAACTGGCTTGTGAGGTCAGAGATTTGGGGCAGGAGGTGGAGCTGGGGGGAGCGCCATCTTGGACTGTGCTGCAGGCCAGGTGGAACAGGTGGGGCCTGGGCTCCGTGTGCCTGTCACTTACAAAAGTACTAGGACTCCCTGAGGGTGCTTTAAGCTTTCAAATCTTCTATTGTAAGTTTTTCTTTTGCTTTTGTTTGCTTGTTTATTTCCCTTATTTATTATTATTATTATTATTTGACAGTCTCTGGTCCTAAGAACATAAATAACCATTTTGTAGGGATACAGGTTCAAGGCACCAGACCTAACAGGCAGCTGCACTCTTTTGCTGGTCTAAAAACACAACTCCCAGGAGGCAGTACATTTGATTAACCCTGGGGAAGGCAAGAAAAAAGGAAGGGATCGGGAAGCAGAAAGCCTGTGGTGTGCAGGTATAACTTGTCATGTCCCTGGGAGTTGAGTTGTAAAACTGGAGAGCTCCAAGAGATCGAGGAGCCCCAGGTTTTTCTAGTGAGAAATAGTGCCAGACCCTTGGGAAGCTAGTGACCTAAGCATGGAGAATTCCAGTTACTCTTAGTATCCCCTCCTGCAGATGACACCAGTGTGGGATTTTCTGAGGGTTGAGATATGAGTGATATCTCAACAGGGGTGGTGATAAGTCACCACCAGCTTGGGGAGGCTGATAGCTTGACCTGGTAAACCAGGGCCTCATTCATACCGTTACCCAATGCCCTAGTGTCTACCACAATGGGGCTGGACCGTCCACTATTCAAACGCTCCTCAATTAGCCAGGAGTTAGGGCTTTGTGGAAATTCGTGAGGACTGTACTCAAAGCAGGCCCTGTGTGCATAACGTGGCCAGCTCCGTCTGAAACAGGCACATCTAATTTGTCACTGTGCCTGATGGACTCGTGAACCAAGCGATCCCTGTAGGCGGTGCTGGCTTTGCTGCCGTCCTTCCTGGGAGAAGGCTCCTCTGCTTTCGGAGGCAGCCCCGTTCAGTCAGTTCTGGTTACTTGCTGCAACGCACCCCTTGTGGCCCTTTCTGAATCAGAATCATTCCAACATTGTTCCTGTAGGACAGGCAGCCGGAATTCTGTAACATCTCAGCTGGCTGGTGGAGACGTGGGATGACTAAATCCGGCAAGCTCCCCCCGAGGCTACCAAAAGTGCTCGGAGCTACCCTGGCCCCCCAGTGCTTCCTCTTGACCGCATGAGTAGGGCTGGCCACAGCTCAGCTACCCCAACAAACAAGATATTGGAAACGATCTCTTTCAGACTCATCTTCACACCGTAGGTTCTGGGTGTCCATAAAGACTTATAAGTGTATGAAGATGATAGGAGATTTTGCTGAATCACCTGTGAACTCCTGCAGAAAGATGAGCAGGCACCAGATTTGGGGGGATCAGCAGTATTTTTAACATAAGATTAGACATTCTGCCCTTCTGTCATTGGCCTGAAGGTGGCCCTTAGAAGTCTGTTTCCCTCTCACAATACCACGTACTCCAGAGCAGTGACTAATTTACGTATTTTATAACCGCAACAGGGAAGGGCCCTTGGATTGGTGGTTCTAGAAATTATGTCCAAAGCTGCTGCGGCGCTATGTCAGTGCTGGGAGTTGGATCCCAAAGAAGTAGGCCTGGAGTAAGATCCTCCCTGAGATAGTGTCAGGCTAGAGCTATTGTCCAATTCAAAGCCCATTAGTGGAGTCAAACCTGAGGAAGACCAAGTCAAAAAGGCCAGAGACAGAATTGGAGTCAGAGACGAAGTGCAAAGCTACAGCAGATTGGCACAAATAAGGAAAGTCCAATGCAATTATTTCCAAGAGCCACGAGGCCCGTGTTTGTCTCTCTTAAACAGGGTGACAGACCACAGAAGCCAGAGGAAGGCTAGGCGTAGGAGAATAGGGTCTAAAGCCATGTCTGTGATTAGCCTTGAGGTGTCAGTATCATTATATGGGTGATGCGGGGGAGGCTGCCACCAGCCATACACAGAGGATGCCACAGGAATTTCCTCTGGAAGGATTTGAAATGGACCACAAAACGTTAATCTGTACTTGCCAGTGTCAAAACAGGGACATTTTCCTCACACACTGTAACTAAATATACGGTGGACTCTTGAAGAGCTCAGGGGTTAGGGACACTGACTCCCTGCACAGTCAAAAATCCGTATGTAACTTTTGACTCTCCAGAAACTTAACTAGTAATAGCCTACTGTTGACTGGAAGTCTCACAGATAACACGGACATTCAACACATATTTTGTATGTCACACGAATTACGTACTGTATCCTTACAATGAAGTAAGCTAGAGGAAAGCAAATGTTATTAAGAAAACGATAAGGAAGCGGAAAGACGTTTACAGTACTGGACTGTGAAAAAAATCCATGTAAAAGTGGGCATGCACTGTTCAAGCCTATGCAGTTCAAGGCTCCGCCGTGTATCCGTTGAATGAATGCGCGTCTGAAGGCTCCGGTGTGCGCAGAGTACGGTACTGGTTTACTTTGGTTTCTACCTACAAAGTTGTTCCGTAGAGCTGTAAACCATGTGAGGAATTCCAGTTCTAGAAGCCTCCGCTCTGAACACCTTTCTTTTGGCCTCACAGAACAAATAAGTTAGTGGCAAGTGCTGTGTGGCCACAGCCAAGTCACATGCTTCTGGTCCAGGCTGGACAATGATAGCATTTACTTTCCAAACAAACTACCCAAGAAAGGGGAGCAAAGCAGAAAGACAAGAGTAGGTGACTGGGACAATAAGAAGAGAGTAAAAGAGCTAGGGTAACAGTGAAAATGTTTCACGTGGTTTTTCTCTGGTTTTCCTTTAGAAAAAGCTAGCATATTGCCATGGGCTGTGTGGGTGAGAATGAAGAGGCCCAGATGAGGGTTTTGCTTTAACCCACTAGATCCTTCTGTGTGGATGGAAGGCTGCCTACCCTCTCAGAGCTCCCTTTCCATCTATAATGTGGGGCTTACCTTTTACTCGCCTCAGGTTCGGAAACATGGATACATGAGACTTTTAACACAGTTGTGGGCAAAAAGGGGCGAAGGGGAGTGGGAGGTACAGGCTTCCAGTTACGGAATGAATAAGTCACGGGGATGAGAGGTACAGCACAGGGAATATAGCCAGTGACGTAGCAATGGCATCGTATGGTGACAGATGGGAGCTACACTTGCGGTGAGCACAGCATAAGGTATAGATTCGTCCAATCAGCATGCGGCACACCTGGAAGTAGTGTAACATCGTGTGTCAACTATCCTTCAATTTTTAAAATGTACAGTTCTGGGAAAATGTCACATTTATTTTAAAATATGCTTACAATTTTTGTTTTCTAAATACCTTCTTTTACCTTTCTTTTGTTTCCTAGAATGTATGTAGAGTCAAGATAAATGAAAGAGGCGGGTTTTTTTTTTCATACTTTCACTGCCTTGATATTTATTGAGTTCCCTAAGGCCCTGAGAGATCTGATTGGATGTTGCAATGTTATGTGCTTGGTGAAGTAAATTCTTAAGAAAAATAGTTAATTTCCTTGATCATCAACTTGATTTATTACAGAAACACATTTAGCCTTCTCTTTATTTTTAAACCTTTTCTTCTTTCCTTGTTTCTTTTTGTTGATATTATTTTCCCTGCTTCTTCACAGTTCTAATCAAATTTATATCCACCTGTAGCGTGAATAATTTGGAAGCTGGTATGCTGTGTGGCCATAGGTAGTCCCTGTTCTTTTTTGGTGTTAAGACTGCTTGATCATTTACTATATAAATATGGAGAGTATAAAAAAATATTCTGGAAGGCTTAGTCCAAAACATTCTGAAGAAGTAGAGTATTGACTTTTGGGATTCTCAGTTCACTCATACTGCTTATTTCCTTTGTCAGAGAGAATCAGCTAGTCAAGGCACACTGGCCCCAAAGTATCTAGAAGCAATGGCTGTAATTGAACGCACACAGGAGAAGCTGATGTAAGTATGAGGCTCCACGATGGTAACAACAAAGATTGCCGGCCAGGAGGTTTAGCTGAGAAATCCACACTTCGTGGCTTACCTGTGTTTCTTCTGCTCCCTTTATCCTCACTAGTTGGTTGGGTATCTCCAAGTCTTCTGCTAATGGCAAGGAAGTACACTGCTTCCACAGGAACATCCGTCCTCGCCCACGGTGGAGATGGAGGGAGGGAACGTGTGTGTATGTGGGGAGTAGGGTATTAGGAGGGTCTATTCAGTGTGTTTCTAAGAGATGAGCTAGAGACGGAGCTGGGAGAAATACTCTGCAAGAAAGAATGCTACATAACCCCAAGAGTAGGAAGGGCGATATAGTCAAGATGGTCGTGAGCGCCAAGAGAAGAGCACAGCCATGTAGACATATAACACGCACTCTAGGAATTAAGAGGCACGTTTCAGATTGGTTTTATTTACTGTCAGATCTGGTTTTAGAGGTACTGGAAAAGAAAGGACACTATTGATTTAGTATGTTGGATCACATCAATGAAGAGGAGCCAAAATTAGCTACTGAAAAAGGGGTTCCTTGGCTGTTGACGAGAAATCCAAATACCCAAAGTCAGATTTCACTAAGAAATTATAAGTATGTTGCATCCTTCTTTTTTTAAGTTTTATGTTATTTTTTGAGAGACAGAGAGAGACAGAGCATGAGCAGGGGAGGGGCAGAGAGAGAGGGAGACACAGAATCCAAAGCAGGCTCCAGGCTCTGAGCTGTCGGCACAAAACCTGACGCAGGGCTCCACCTCACAGACCGCGAGATCATGACCTGAGCTGAAGTCGGACGCTTAACCAACTGAGCCACCCAGGGGCCCCATAAATATGTTGCATTCTTAAATCACAGCATGACTGCCACTCTGATATTGCCATCCAAGTAGCTTCCAGGACCCCAGTTCTGGGTTAACGATTGATGCTGCTGCCTCCCTTCTTTGTACGTTTTGGATGGACATATCTAATTCTACTGCCTCTTCTAGATTATGTGTTCCTATTCATGAAAGATACTTTTTCAAACCTTTCCATTTTGTTGTGTTTTCTCTGGCCTTTGTCCACATCAGAGAGTTTGAAAGCAGAGCCAGACAAGCAGAGGAGAAGTTTGAGGAGGTAAATGAGAAACTTCATCATACCCTCATAAGAAATAAAGAACTAGAGAGGGAAGTAGAGGATATTTTGATAAGGTCTCAAGAGAGGGAGGCTGAAACACGAAGAGAAGAAGAAAATGAAAGAGGAGGAGAAGAAGAAGAAAAAGAAGAAGAGGAAGAAGAAGGAAACAAGGCAGTAGAATGTTCCTCAAAGTCTCTAAAGAAAGGTGAGGCTTGCTTTCTCATTTTGCTTTATTAAGGTTTTACTAATGAAATGAGACTTGTTTGGGTCTCAAATTTGTTTGGGTCACAAATATCTTAGAAGAATATTAACATATTTAGTGATTTACTGGTTCATACTTTTCACAGGAATGCACATACATTTAACCATGTTACTGTCTTATGTGGACAACTCACAAAAAAGAAACCCAAACGACTAACAATTGCCGACAATAAACTAACATGAGATACAATTTTTACTTCTAAAACTGGCAAAGAGTTTTAAAAACAAAAGAACATAATGCTGATCAGAAGGGGCAAAGTAGTTCGTTTTACAGATGATACTCGTGGTTGGATAGACATATAGCTCTTTGAGAAAATAATTTGAAGGTATGTATGGATATGCCTTTAAAACATGCATATACTTTGACCTCTGACTGAGTAATTTTACCCTTGAGAATCTAGTCCAAGGAAATAATCCTAAATATAGAAAAAAAGATTAATGCACAAAGATGTTCAATGTATCATTGTATATAATAGAAACAACCTACCTCCAATCATGGAAGAAGGGTTAATTAATAATGCTATACTAATATGCTTGAATATTATACCACTATTAAAATGGTTTATAATGACATGGGAAGTTCTTATATTTAAATATCAAATGTAAGGAAACAGGATATGACACACTTTTTTACAGCATTATTTAACTCTTATTTAAAGCGTTTTTAAACTCTTTTTTAAAAAAGACCAGAAGGAAATTGTGTCCAAATATTGACACACATTGTCTCTGGTTGATGGAGGTTTATGGGGAATTTTGAGTTTAGTTTTTGATACTTGTTGCATTTCCTATGATGAAAATTATTCTTCTACAGGAATTATTATTATTCTACAGGAAAAGAGTTAACTCTTTATTTTCTGGTCTCTAATTAATGCTATAACCTGCCCTCAAGCAGTTTCCCGTATCCCCAGTTTTGGAGGCTATTTTTTGATTTTTGTCTTCATCTTCCACCTGTGGTCTCATCCCAGGACAGCTGCTAGTATAAGGGATAGCACCGGGAACATAGCTACTTGCTGTTTTCTTTGGTCACTCCTGGCTTCACCTACACCCCCAGCGAAAGCAGTAGGTTAGCCGGTGCCCCACAGCCTCCCGCCCACGTGTGCTGTATCCGTACTGTCACCAGACTGAGCTCAGTTTCTCTCTTTCTGTTAACTGTCCACTAGTAAAACGCTGATTATTCCAAGTGTGACAATCCTTTAGCTTTACGTTTGACTATAAGTGAGATAGTATTCATGGATTAAAAATTTTTCATCTTACACTGTGTAATTTTATCCTGACGGCTTGCAAACTAGACTTTTTCCAGATTACGGAATAATAAATATGCAAACCATGCCAAAGGCTTTCGCGTTAACCTGGAGAGGTTACCTCAGTATGGAATGAGTGACTTTGTTTCTCTCGATTTCCATAAAGATCGTGGGGATGAGGTTAAATCCAGAATAGAAAAAGTATTAATAGTTTTAAGTAGAGGATGACTGTATACAGTGTATCCCCAACCTATAAACAATTACCTACACAAACATAGCCACCCTGCCCCTTCCTTCCAAATACCCCTTCAGAGTCATTGTCAGGGGGGCTCAAAAGTGGAGGATGAGAAGCTTTGCAAGGCTTAGGAGAGTTGGCTCCTAAGCCTGGCAGTCCGCACACCATGCGGGAGACCTGACCACTTTCCCCGGAAAATCCATAAATTGGACATTCCTTAGGGTGAGCAGACAGCTCCTTTGAAAAATGCAATGAGACCAATGTGGGACTTGTATGGCACATGCAGTGTCATATTTGTGTTAGATGGAGCATGAGATCACCTTCCCCAAGAGATGGGCTGCGAAGGGACGCTTACACACGGTAAAAGGACGAGGCTTGTGCACGCTGGGTATGGGGAAGATCTGGACGGAGTAGGAGACACATTTGTTTTTGTTTTATGTCAGTATTTTTCATATTTGGCAAATCATTGTGCTCTGAGCTGTGAATGAAGACAGGAATCGAGAGGGAAGTTGACAAAGATGAATGGTGGCTTAGTCTCTGATCTCAGCGAGGCCTGCCTCGGTTAGGAGCTGGGAGCTGGGAGCCGGGAGATACACTAGGAGCAAGACGAGGGCGTGAACAAGAGGACCGAATGCAGGATGAGGTGGCAGCAGCCAGTCGGAAGGATCTGAAGTGAGAAGCCTGGTGTCATGGAGCAGCCAGGGAGAGCCGGCTTGATGGCAGGAGGCCCCCTGCACCCGTCCCGAGGGCGGCGCTGGAGTAGGGTCTGTGTGCAGGAGGCGGGGAGACAGCAGTGCAGCGATGGATGGGGATTCTGGATCCTGGCTCTATTTGAATTTTTTTTTTTCCCTGCCAGTCTCGGGATATGTATAGGAAGGAAGAGGAAATCCCTCTCCTTGACCACATAGTCCTCTTTTCCGGGACCCAGAACTCAGGTGACTAGCTGGCTGCACTTTAACTTTGGGAAAATGTGCTCTGAATCCCAGTAACCAACTTAGAGTCAAATTTGGGGTAGGTACATTGCCTGTTTGTAGCTTGGGAGGTACTCAGGCAGAATGGAATTTTTTAAACACTGTGTGAAGTTAAAAGTCCTCCGTAAATATTAGATGTCGTTACTACAGTATTCTAATTGTTTTTGTCTTTTCAGAAGCGCAGCGCAAGGAGGGTCTTCTCAACCCTAAGTCCAGGACCCGGACTAAACCCAACTATAAGACCAAACCCAAGTAACATCCTCAGGGTGCTGGGCTTCAGCATGGCTGCCCTCACCGATACCCGTGTGCTACCGAGCTGACAGTGTGGCTCGATCCGAGGGACTTCCTGCGCAACAGCTACTGCAAAGGCCGCGAATATTTTGTTTTTCCAAGTCGCAGCAGTGGCTGGAGGGAATAAGTGCATTAGCTTATTTCCCAGATTAAAAATAGCTGGTGCGAAAGTTTGCTAGCCTCTTCAGCTGAGTTCCTAACAGAGGTCCGTGAAAAGTATCAGTTACTGTCAAGAAAATAATGCTTTTTGAAGACTCTGAACTCTGCAAAGAAGAGTGGCAAATAAAAAGCATTATTTTTTCGATTTAAAAGAGGGGAGCCTGACAAGGCTCTCAGGTTTCTGCAGCATTTTCAGATTTCTTATGATTTCGGGCATCCTTATGATTTATTTGATTTTCACAACACCACCACAAAGTAGGTCGGGGAGATACTATTATCCCCATTCCTCAGAAGATGAAACTGAGGCCCCAAAGGGTTATACGACTCCCCACGGTCACAGAACTGATCGGTGTCAGGGCCCCCAGCTTACTGGACCTGTGTCCAGATGTTTGACAATGGTGATGGAACACCAGGCCATTGTTCAGGTGGTTTCCTTCACAGGGAAAGGACGGAAGGTCGTTACTGAAATTTAAGAATATTGCTGAAGATTCACCCAGAATCTCCATTTTGTGCTTCAATCGCCTCACATATCTGATCTGTTCATGACCCTGGATCCACATAGGCACTAGAGATGGACTAACTTGCAAAAATGAGTTGCAAGTGACAAATGGACATTCTGGGCGGTCACTCAGCAAGGACTCCCTCCTACCTCACTGCTCCTGGTACGCTCGCACTTGCTCTGATCTCGGGCCCCAAACACCTGTGCTGAGATTTCTGTACCTGCTTTGGCTCCGCGTATTTGGTGTTCCTTTGGATTCATCTCCTGGAATTTTGGACCTTTGCCTGTTCCTTACTCCTCAGAAACCCCGTGACCCAGAGTCCCCAGCCTTTGTCAGCCCAGTCGCTGGCCAGGCCTACGTCTGGCCACCATCAAAGTGTGGGTAGGATGAGTTTCAAGAATGCGTGGGGTCTACCGAAGCCTGCGGGATGGCTCTAAGTCTGAGGGAAGAAAACGGGACTTCAGACAGTTGGCTGTGTTTGTGGCTCAGCCGAAAGCCAAAGCTGATGTTCCCACTTACAGCTCATTTGCTGGGGCAGAGCCAGCCCTACCCTTTTGCTTTCCCAGAGATTCTAGATGATTCTAGCAAATTTGGAGGCTTCTTGGTGGGATTTCAGAATACTTTTTAATTAAGTTCCCACTTTGCAGCAATGAGTGGTCATTTCCGTGCAAATCAGCAGCCCCCATCCCTGAACACGAGAGCCTTGCCCCTCAGAACACGGCAGCTCCATCAGGTGCAAGGCTCCATCTCTAAAGGCCAGAGTTATGGCTGCTGCCACAATTAGAATGAGACGTTTGGCACCATGCACCTAGCTGGGTGGTTTGCTTGCGAGCCACAGAAACCCACTCTTGCAAACACACGAAAGTGTGTTGGGGAGCCCAGGGGGTAGAGGGAAGTCTTAAAGAGCCAGGCCAGGAACAGATGGGACCAGACAGTTTTAGATTTCAGGAGCAAGAACTGCTTCACCATGTGCCCCAGTTGCTGTCACCAAACAAACTCCAGTCGTTTCTTCCGTCTTTAAATGATTGTGCTAAAGTCTGAGTGAGAGAAAGGCTACCCTGTGGTCACAAACCACCCCGTGGATGTACCAGTGGTGGCAAGAGGATGTCTGGGATCTCTAGCTGCCTTAAAGGGAAGGGAGGACACCTTGCTCTACTCTTCCACCAAAACAGATCACAGTATGGGGAAAGGAAATGCCCAGAAGACAATGAGGTTGGTGGTAAGAGGGCATAAGGGATGTGAAGTGGGTTAAAGAACAAAACGTGTGCTACAGGAAAGGCGTCTGCACCGGTGCTCCCTAACAGCCTGGGCAGCTCCGTTTTCCCAAAGAGCTGACTTGTGGGCAGTTTGAGATAGTCCTCAAGACCTTGCCACACCTTCTCAGAGTGACCTTTGAGATAGTCCTCAAGACCTTGCCACACCTTCTCAGAGCTGGGCTCCCGAGAGGCCAGCCGCTCTGCTCGGATGTCCAGACAAAGGCGTGCTGACCTCAGCTCCAGAGAGCTGGCCTGACCCTCCCGGAGAGGAAACTGGATGGGCCTCATCGTACTCCTCTGTGTTCCCCCTACCCCCCAATCTCAGTGCCTCTGTACACCTTGACAACAAATGCTTGAAATCTTGAGGTGGGATTCTAATACAAGAGACCCCGTGCGTTAAGTTCTTCAGCTGGTCCCGTCCAAGAACCACCGCCCTGGGGGCGGGAGCTACTGGCCGTCAGGGCTACCTTTGAAGCATGGGGGCAACCTATGTAGGGGGCCAGTCTTCTGTTTGTGTACAGCTTGGTCACTGTCATTTAGAGCTGCTGGGGTAAAACCAGAAAACAGTAATAGCCGTTTGCTGAGGATTTACTTGGCGTCATCACTGTGCCAAGCACTTCGTATATTATCTCATTTAATCACAACACTTCTGTGATGTGGGTCATACTTTTATCCTCATTCCTGTCAGGACAAGTAGCGTGTTTAAAGCTAAACATCTAGTGAGTGACCAAATCTGGTACGTCTAACAGCCGAGCACAGGCTCTCAGCTACAGTGCTATACTGCCTCTCCACATCAGAAAAGGCTGCAAGTGCAGTTGATGGCCCCTCTTGTTAAAAAAAAAATTAAAAACATTTTTTTTAACGTTTTATTTATTTTTGAGACAGGGAGAGACAGAGCACGAACAGGAGAGGGTCAGAGAGAGGGACACACAGAATCTGAAACAGGCTCCAGGCTCTGAGCAGTCAGCACAGAGCCCGACGCGGGGCTCGAACTCACGGACCGTGAGATCATGACCTGAGTCGAAGTCGGCCACTTAACCGACTGAGCCACCCAGGCCCCCCGCCCAAAAAAAATTTTTTTATGTTCATTCTTGAGAGAGAGAGAGAGAAAGAGAGAAGGAGAGAGAGAGAGACAGAGTGCAAGTGTGTGTGTGGGGGGGGGGAGGGACAGAGGGAGAGGGAGACACAGAATCTCAAGCAGGCTCCAGGCTCTGAGCTGTCAGCACAGAGCCCGATGCGGGGCTCAAATCCATGAACTGCGAGATCATGACCTGAGCCAAAGTCGGACGCTTAACCGACTGAGCCACCCAGGGGCCCCGATGACCGCTCTTTTTAGAGGGTTTGATTTCCATACCCTCTACTTGTTGCTCAGCTCAACCGCAGAGCAAATGCACTGACACAAAATTCTAGAGGACATCAGAACCTTTGTAGACCCAGTAGACTCTGCCAGAGAACACGGTAGCCACCAGGAACAATGTGACAAGGGGAACTATACTTACTCAGCCATCCAGAAATGGCCCTCAAAGAAACAGGATGCAAGGCATAGGCAGAATGACCCGGCGGGCCTCCCAGATTTAGGGGAGTCCAAACTGCAGGCCTCCAGCACCTTCCTGCTACTACTGGTGAGCTAGGGTGGCCCTTGAAGTTTTTAAGGAGAGCCTGCAAAGCCTCCTTAAAGATGACTTCTTTCTGGTGGAGACCAACAACCTGTAGTACACCAGCCATTAAGTCACATGCCTGCACAATAAATTCAGGTCTAGACAGACTAAAGAGTCATTGCCAAGCGCCAGATGCCCTGGAATAGCACTGGCACAGAACTTGTCATGGACTTGTCCCGCTCTCACAGCCATGTTGTATTGGTCACAGTGGACTCCAGCTCCAGACTGGAACATCTCCCCTTCTATCAGCTTGCTGCCTACAATGGGCTCAATTCGTGTGTCGCCCCAGAATTCCTACATTGAAATCCTAGCCTCCGATGCGATGGTGTTAGCAGGCGGGCCTTTGGCAGATGATTAGGTCACGGGGTGGAGCCCTCACGAGTGGGATTCGCGCCCTTATAACAAAGACCCCAGAGAGCTCCCCTCTTATGCCATGAGAGGACACGGCGAGAAGACAGCTGTCTGTGAACCAAGAATTGGGCCCTCGCCGGGTCGACTGGCATCTTCATTTCAGACTCCCCAGCCTCAAATGAGAAATTTCTGCTGTTTGGAAGCCACCTTATGGTATTGTGTTATAGAGCAGCCTGAACTAACTAAGGCACTGCTGCTCTGTTAATGTGAAATTTCCAGAGAAAAACTCTTCCCTAGCGCATATCTTGGTTTTGGATTGTACTGTCCAGCTTGTCCTCCAGCCATCAGCTCAAGATCAGTAACCAGCTGGAACGCAGCACCTGGGTGTCAAGAGAAGACTGCTGCTGGGACTCGCAGGAGGCACTGAAGCCTCACCAGCCCTGAAGAACTTCCCCTTGACCATCACTAGACCCTTTCCCGCAGGGCAGTTTCGTAGCAACTTAGCCTTGGCATTTCCCACCGTCAAGCACTCCCATCCCATCCCAACAGCCAACGAATAGTGGAAGGTAAGTCACAGGCTGTTCGAGCAGACCCGGAAGGTGCCCTCTGGTGAACTAGTGAGAAATTTAAATGTTGACTAGAGCCAGACAGCAGAGGCGACCAACCAGGGGCTGGTGGCACAGGCACTCCCCAGACATGTAGGTAAATCTGGCTTTGCCAAGAGGAACCACGCTGCAGGGAATTCTTACGGGTCATAAAAGCCATTATCGCATTATTACCCTGGAACTCCCTCCTCATTGTTCTGTTCCTGGCTCTGGTTATACCTGAATCAGCACGACCCTGCCTCCTCCTTCGTTACTTATGCCAACATCTGCCAGCCTGAGATCAGGAGCCATGTGTATGTGGTGAAAAGTGACCAACTGCCCTCGATGCCATCTTCTTTGCAAGAACCAGTAGTTGGGATGGGTGTGGGCCAACACAATGGTAATGAGAAATATTTCCCACTTCAGGGGTGCTCTCATTGCCATTGGTCCTGTAAATGGGCTGGACCGTCAATGACCGCGCCCTGGCTGGTCCACAAAAGCAAACTGCAAACCCTCAATGGTTAGGTACTCTCGGAAATCATGCAGAACGTCCCTCAACTCTCATCCTATCTATTGCCTCCTCAGTGCTTGCTTTCCTCTCTCTGGCACCATACCTTAGGCCCTGACGTATTTCATGACCTGCTTTTGGCTTACTTGGATTTGACGGCCTCTTGGATTCCATATTTTATATCTTGGCACTTCTGCTGGTTTAAAGTTTTGCCTGTTCCTTTGGCTTTCAGAATCTTCCATTGACTCTAGTCGAGACTAGTCAATCTGTGGCTTTCAGTACTGCCACTCCCCCACAACCAAGTATGGTCACTGGGAGTAGGGAGGGACACTTCTTTTGAGAAGATGTGGAAATATTTTTCAGATGCATAGGGGCACTTGTACCCCAATGTTTCTAGCAGCACTCTCAACAATAGCCAAATTATGGAAAGAGCCTAAATGTCCATCAACTGATGAATGGATAAAGAAATTGTGGTTTATATACACAATGGAGTACTACGTGGCAATGAGAAAGAATGAAATCTGGCCCTTTGTAGCAACATGGATGGAACTGGAGAGTGTTATGCTAAGTGAAATAAGCCATACTGAGAAAGACAGAGACCATATGGTTTCACTCTTATGTGGATCCTGAGAAACTTAACAGAAGTCTATGGGGGAGGGGAAGAAAAAAAAAAGAGGTTAGAGTGGGAGAGAGCCAAAGCATAAGAGACTCTTAAAAACTGAGAACAAACTGAGGGCTGATGAGGGGTGGGAGGGAGGGGAGGGTGGGTGATGGGTATTGAGGAGGGCACCTTTTGGGATGAGCACTGGGTGTTGTATGGAAACCAATTTGACAATAAACTTCATATATTGAAAAAAAATATTTTTCAGAACTGGATGAAATAGCCTTTTGAAACAAAATTCAAAGTTACCATCTCAGTATAGAGTGATCACATAAGCTGTTAAAATAATAAATGAATTGGGCATGGTTGCATGAATATTTAGGTCGTTTGGGGTTTTTCTGAGAGAGAGTGCACACATGTGCGCAGTGTGCTGGGGAAGGGCAGAGGGAGAGGGAGAGAACCTTAAGCTTGTTGAACATGGGGCCCAACGTGGGGCTCAGTCTCACCACCGTGAGATCACGACCTGAGCCAAAGTTAAGAGTGGGACACTCAACCAGCTGAGCCACCCAGGCACCCGTGCATGTGTAGGTTTTGAAATGATCTCACAGTTCTGGGGCTCCTGGGTGGCTCAGCTGGTTAATCGTGCAACTCTTGATCTTGGCTCGGGTCACAATCTTGTGGGTCCGTGAGTTCGAGCACCACGTCGGGCTCCCTGCTGACAGTGCGAAGCCTCCTTGGGATTCTCTCTCTCTGCCCCGCCCCTTCTCACTCTCTCTCTCTCTCAAAATAAATAAAAACTAAAAACAAATCATCTAACGGTTCTGCCTAATTTTGGGAAGACGCATTGCTTGGCTAAAGCCCTCGGGCACACAGGCTTGGGCTAGAGTGTGTGCTTTCCCAGCTGTGGATGGAGGTGAGGAGGCAGCTTAGAGGTGTATAACCCAGACGACCCTAGGTTGGCATCATTGCAACTGCCATATAATAAGGTACTGCTAGGGAGTTTCTGGTCTTTTGTTTTTGGAGGACAGGAGGATTGGTGGAGAGGGCAGAAATGTAGAAGTGATTGAGAGAACAGAAAAGGTAAAGCATCCTTGATCCTGGGCCTTGTTTCTGTTACTTAAACATAGTGGGGAAACAGCCTGTCCCTGATGGACAAAATGCTATAAAAGTTTCTAGGTCCATTCCTATTTCATTCATATTTTCATATTTCTAGGTCCATTCCTATTCTATTCACGATACATTTTCTCTGTGAAATAATGCTCGGTTGGGTTTTATGGGCTAACTTCATAAACAAAAACCCTTTACAGGTGTGTTTACTAAAATGTTTAAAGTTCTCAGGGATGGCAGGAACACATCTCCAAGGTAAAGTAATAACCTTGGATTAACATGAAGAGGAAACAGGTGGTCTGAAGGACAGAGCAGTCACCAAATAGTTACCATTTCTTTCCATACTAGCAACATGGAAGTTCCCATTATAAGTAGCATTTTACTAACATGCACGATTTTAATAGTATTTTTGTAGTGTAAGATTTTATAATATTATTGATTTTTTTAAGTCTTTAGAGGGTTTGCCATATACCTCAGCACGCTTTCTTATTTACTTGGCTAATTCTTTTCTGTAGCCACATATTTCTAATTGTGTAAGACAAGCACACAGGAGAAGCTTACACTAATTGTGTAAGACGAGTTAGTAGACACTAAGACTTACAAGAATATATTCATATTTAAGATTATCTGTACTAGAAGAGAATACTTCAGAGCATGTATGGATCACATAATGTCATTGCTGTTTGAGAAATAAGCAAGCTGGTAAATTCTATACTGAGAATACATCAGCCCCATGTTTACAGAGATGCTTCTTCAGATTTGAAGCAACATCTATCAGGTAAATGCTTTTGTCCTTTTATTTCTCTATTTTATTTTTTTATTAAAATTTTTTTTAATGTTTGTTTATTTTTGAGAGAGAGAAACAGAGACAGAGAGTGAATGGGGGAGGGGCAGAGAGAGAGGGAGACACAGAATCCAAAGTAGGCTCCAGGCTCTGAGCTGTCAGCACAGAGCCCGATGCGGCCTGACGCGGGGCTCAAATTCATGAACTGTGAGATCATGACCTGAGATGAAGTTGGATGCTTAACCAACTGATCTATCCAGGCACCCCTATTCCTCTATTTTAAAGAGGTCTCCAGGGGTGCCTCGGTGGCTCAGTCAGGTAAGCATCTGACTCTTGGTTTCTGTTCAGGTCATGATCTCACGGTTCATGAGACTGAGCCCCATGATGGGCTCTGCACTGACAGCATGGAGCCTACTTGGGATTCTCTCTCTCCCTCTCTCTACCTCTCCGCCCCCCCACCATAAACTTTTTTTTTTTTTTTAAAGGAGACTCCATAAAAAGAAATCCTTTTAAATTCTTTAATTAGGTGTAAACTTTATATCCAGACCAAGTGTATCTTATTTTTTTTCTTTTACTCAGGAACATTCAAGTGTCACTATGGTGCAATTATCAAGGTTAGATGTGAATATAGGGTAGAACATACAAGGTTGAGTGTGGTCAGGGAGAAAATGACCAAGACGTGCCTGTGAGGAGTTCATAGTATGGTTGGAGAGAAGCCTGAATCTTAAGTACAAGATTACAGTAAAGTGTGATGAACACAATAATAGGGGCAGGTAGAAAGGGCTACGGAGCACATTTGACCTACATCTTCGGAAGTCAAAATTTAGCCCTGTACAGACGCAAAATTCTTTCCAAAGTCGAATGTTGGCTAAAGCTCTTTCCCATAATTACTCTGATTCAATGATCCATCTAAACCTGTTAGATGGTTTCTCTGTCATTACATCATCTCATTGTCTTCTCATGCAGATTCCTGAATTGTGACTGTGTGCATTCCAAGGGCATTCCATATGGCAACCAAAGAAAGGGCAGGAGGTGAGGACAGAGTGCCTCACTCAGGGATGTGGCTGTTATAAGTCAGGCCCCTTCCAGTCACATTACCCTTGGCTCTTCCTATAACATGGGAGAGTCTTTCTTTTTAGGATTTGGTGGCTCAACAGGTCTGGAAGGATTTGGTAAGGGGAGGCTTCCTTGAGCTCTGTTGCTGGGAGAAGACAGGAAATTCAGCAAGTCAAACGGCAAAGGCAAAACCACTGTGGAAGGTTTGTCTGTGGACAAGGACTGGAGCGTGTGGAGGTATCGCAGCTGAGCGGCAGCCGGAGTGCCCGCTAGGATCTCAGCTGCTGTTCTCAGGGACTCGGAGGCGGCCTTCTCCCCTTCCGCAGCGATCACCTAGAGAACGGATGTGCAGAGAAGCAAAGTGACTTTTCCTCCTGTTCCTCCAAGGCTTTCCTCACTATTCAGGGTTCCTCAGCAAACATGGAGCATGGAGCACCTAGTAGGTGACGGGCACTGTCAGGCACAGAGCAGGCTGCCCTGTTTCTCAAGGATCTGGTCCAGGGGAGACAGGTGATACTACTGGTGTAATTTAGGGCAGAATCTGTCAAGGGCCCTGACAAGCAGAGTGAAGTGTTGAGGGAGTTGTTGTGTCTGCTGGGCCTTGAAAGATTAGTAGGATTTTGCCATATTGAGAAAAAGTTGGCCGGCATTCTAGGCAAGGTCGTGGAAGCCTGAAAGGGAGACTCCTAACTGGGGCAAAATGAACGGTAAGCACTTCAGAAGAAAAAGCACCCAGCTCACCATCCAAATGCCACCGTCCAATGGACAAAGAGGACGACCCAGAGATCGGGAAGGTACTCTGCCCAGAGGACCACTTCCTTCCCTCCCTCCTCCTCCTCTCCACACTCTGGGGTTACTGACCTCTTCTGTGGTAGGGTTTTCTCCACGTGCTTTCTGTTCTTTAAGAGACGTCTGTCTCTCCTTCTGTCCTCATTTTCCTTTTCCTGACACCCGTCCCCCCACCCCCACCTCGGTCCTCGGGAGCTGCCGGCAGCCACATCCGTGCCACTCACTGGCGTGGCCGCGTGGAGGCTGCGAGCCGCGCAGCCTTCCCTCGGCTCTGGCATTGTGGGAACCGAGCCCTCATCACGGTCACCCCTGCACAGCTCGCACAGAGGTAGGGACACAGGTCTGGTGTCATTCACATAGAGGTGACGGGTGACTGGCATTCCCTAGGGAAAGGCGGCAGCACAAGAGAAGAGGGATGAAGGGTGGAGAGACGCCCTTAAGGAGAGGGAAGGCAAGACTCCAGAAGGAGGAGGTGGTCACTGTTACCAGTAGCTTCAGAGAGAGGGCGTAAGAGAGATGGTTTTAATAGAGTGGGGTGGGGGGCACAAGCCAGCGTCCTCCCAGCTCCTGCACGGATGGGAGGTGAGGAAGCAAAGGGGACATGTTCTGCAGGAGCAGGCCTGGAGAGCGGGCGCGGCGCTGGCTCACCCGCGCTCTGGCCTGTCTCTGCGCTTCGGCTTCCATAGCCAGTGAGTGCTGGAGCCCGGCCGGCAGCCTCACATCCTTACTGGAAGAGAGAGACAGTGGGCACGTGGGTATGCAGCACTGCTTGCAGCAGCCGGGGCTTCCTACAGGCTGGCCACCTGCGCAGCAAATTCGGACCGCTCCACGGGGTGTGCTGTCCCTAGACTCTGAGGTAGACAGTGGCGGGGGAGAGCATCTCAAAAGTCAGCGCCTCAAATGCAGACTGCTGTTGTCGCTGATGTTACCGTAGAGCTGTGGCTTTTTCTCGACAAGTAGAACACGTTTTTTGGTTGATGGGTTGTTACGATCTTTCCCACTTACAGTTTAGGCTAAATCCCAGCTATTAAATTTGAATACTGAAAACAGTCTTGGGGCACCTGGGTGGCTCGGTCGGTTAAGTGTCTGACTCTTGATTTCGGCCCAGGTCATGATCTCATGGTTTGTGAGACTGAGCCCTACGTAGAGCTCTGTGCTGACAGCATGGAGCCTGCTTGGGATTCTCTCCCTCTCTGCCCCTCCTCCACTCACGTGCTCTCTCTCAAATAAATAAAAGATAAAAAGCACATAACCTTTAAGAAAAAACACGGCCTTGAAGGGCCATACTATTAAGAATAAGGGAACTCATCTAAGTTTATAAAGGAATTGATTTTGAAAAGAGTAGAACTGACCAGACAAGAGTAATACTTAATGTATTACATAAAAGATACAAAATTGTATTTTTACCCTATCTGAAACTATGAAAATCACACAGAAAACAATTTGGCAGTTCCAGGCAAAGTTAAACACAGAGTGACCGTACGGTCCAGTAATTCTATTCCTGGTTGTATCTGAAAACGTGTTTGCACAAAAACTTGCACCTGAGCGGTCACTGCAGTGTTGTTCATAATAGTCCTAAAGTGGAGACAACCCAAATGTCCGTGACTAAATGAGTAGATAAGCCAGATGTGGAGGATTATCTGACCATAAAAAGGAATGACGTGCTGATACCTGCTTCACCATGGAGGAACCTTAAAAACAATATGTTAAGTGAAAGAAGCCAAACGCCAAGGGCCATATAATATATGACTACCTTTGCATGAAATGTCCAGGACCGCCAAATCCAGAGAGGAGACCCGTGCTGTCAGGCTGAGGGGGTAAGTGAGCAGTGAGGGGTTCCTGCCTAATGGGTGTGGGTTTTCTCTTTGGGCTGATGAAAATATTCTGGAATTAGATGGTAGTGATGGTTACACCACTCTGTGAAAATATAACTCTTGATTGTACTTTAAAACGGTTATAATGGTCCATTTTTATGTTATGTGAATTTTATCTCAAAAAAATTTTTTTTAATCCATGAAAGGAATTTGCCTAAATGTTACAGTGGTTCTGTTATGGCTATGAGTACTGGGTAATTTTTTCCTTTTTCCAAATTTATGCTAATGTGGCAATAATACTCAACTCACTGAAAATAATTTTTGAAATTATTAAAAAAAAACCCCAACACATTTCCTTTTATCATATTATCTTTCCTGGTTAATTTCCTACCCACATTTCTGTTCTCTCCACTTTGATTCCCCAGATACAGGTCACTGAATCCAAGGCCACCTGTGGAGGGAAGAGTTGAGATGTCAGTGAGAACCTCCAGGTGAGGGGAGCACCTCTACGCCCTCATGGCCCTTGTTCTGTACTGAGGAAGTACATTTCCTCTGAAAGGACTTTGTGTTAGCATTGCCGTACCTTGCAAAGAGTTGCTTAACTTTGCACGGTGCCACTCAACAAATATTTGTGGAATTAAAGATGGTGTGGTAGGCTGAATAGTGGCTTCCAAAGACAACCGTGTCCTAATGCCCAGAGCCTGTGAATGTTACCCCAGAAGAGCCCTTGCAGATGGGATTAAGTTAGAGGATCTGAAAATGGGGAGAGTATCTTGGGTCTTCCCAGTGGGCCCCAAATGCAGTCACAAGTGTCCTGTTAAGAGGAAAGCAGAGGGAGGTGTGACTACAGGAGAGGAGAAGGTGACGTGATTCTGGGGGCAGAGATTGGAGTGATGGGTTGTGAACACGGAGGAAGGGGCCGCAAGCCGGGGAAGGTGGGGGAGAGGGGGCTGAGAGAAGCTGGAAAATGCAAGGAAACGAATTCTCCCCTCAGAACTTCCAGAAGGAAGTGGCCCTGCTGACTGACACCTTGACTTTGGCCCCAGTGAAGCTGATCTGGCACTTCTGGCCTTCGGAAGTGTAACAGACTAGACCGGCATCATTTGAAGTCCCTGAGTTTGTGGTAATTTGTTACAGAAGCCGTGGGAAACCGATACAGATGGTGTAGTTGTTAAAATCTGTTTTAAGATGCATCTGTTAGAGAAACCAGAGTCTACTGTCTCCCAAATGGCTGTCATTTAAATACAGGTGCCTCCTTCCTGCCAGTGGCACCCACTTCCCAGACCCACAAGGCAGGAGAAAGGCAACTGTGGGCTCTGGAAAGGAGGGGAGGGGACGGAGCTCCGCATGTGGACCCACACTTTTCCTTTTAAATGACTTCTGATGATTTCTTAGTGGCTACACAGTCAGCTAGCTTCGTGCATGGAGGGCCCTGAGGAGGCTGGCTAATCTGCGGGGGGAGGGTTGGGGTGATGAGAGGAAGGGATGTTGAAAAGAGGAGGTGGCGTCTTAAAGGACAAAGAGGGTTTTGCCTGCGGGGAGAAGGGAAGCAGCCCAAGAGGATGCGTGCAAGTATGAAGTGTTGCATGCGGGCCAGGCGCCGAGTGCACGGGGTTAGCTGCCCAGGTGGAGTAGAGGGAGTAACAGTGGGGTCACTCATTCACTCATCCAAAGCACACTATCTGACTGCTGTGGGACAAGCCCGGTGACAGGTGCTGAGAACAGAGAGATGGATAAAATATGACCCCTGCCCTTATGGCGTCCATAATCCAGGAAGACAAATGTGTGAATACATAAAAATTCAGTGTAACAAAGGCAAGCTTGTGTGTCCAGAGTCTGGACCCTTTCCTTTACCCTTTAGAGGGGAGGGATGAATAGGAAGAAAGGCTGAGGGGGACGAGGGGGAACACGCTGGAGTGGTTTTATTTTATTTTTTTTAAATGTTCATTTTTGAGAGAGAGAGAGAGAGAGAGAGAGTGTGAGTGATCGCGGATGAGGGGCAGATAGAGGCAGAGAGAGAGAATCCCAAGCAGGCTCTATGATGTCAGCGTAGAGCCCGACGGGGGGACTCGATACCATGAACTGTGAGACCATGACCTGAGCCGAAATCAAGAGTGGACACTCAACTGATGGAGCCCCCCGGCGCCCCCATGCTAGAGTGGTTTTGAAATCCCAGAGCAGCAACTACCTGTGTTCTTCTTATTCTAACTTTTTTCTTTTTTGGTTCTCTTGTTTTCTTAATTTTCGCCTTTTCCACCAAGATGCTAATCTCAGTTTTATGAGTAACAAGTTGGACAAATCACAGACACCTGGGTACTTCACCTTCTAAGATTAGTGACCGCTCAGGGCCCATCAGACGCAATCGTTACCAACGCCTTTGACCCTGAGGCTCTGCTGTTGGAGGTCCTCCGTTCGACTAGACAACGTTCGTACTCTCCTAACTCAATCATGGGCTCAAGGCCTCAATGACAGGGTCCCTCACTGGTCGTAACTGCCATGTGACTGGCCGGCTGCCCGGAATCCTGCTTTGTTTTCACTCTCAACACCTTTGCCAACTCGTCTCGGTAAGAATCAAAGATGTCCAGCCTGGCCGCGGGCGTGTTTGCTGAGCGTGCTGTGCTGTCTGCGGGCTGGATGGGGCTGCTTGTGAGGTGGTTCTTGCTCCCCAGTTCCTGCCCTAATCCCCAATCAATTAAATGCAGATGACTGGTCAGGAGATTAACCACTAAGGGTCTGTGACATCTTACCTCTTTGGATCTGAAAGTCTTATTTGAACTTAATATTTAACTTTGCTGTTTTCCCAACTAGGCCGTAAGCTCCCAGGAACCATTCCTGATCATCTCTGTATAACCACCACCCTGTCCTGTCCAGCCCCGCCATGCCTGTCAGCTCTTCGCAGTGAGTCCAAAGCCACTGGGGCAGGGTTAAGAGCAGAACCTATGGCAGCGACTGACTAGTCATCACCAGATTGACTCAGGGTCAAATTTGGCGGCCTCTTCCTTAGCGGTCAGCTTAGCAGTGAAGGTCTGGCACATGCTTCCATAGCACATGCTTCAATAAGTGGCTAACGAAGAAATGAATAAAAGAGCTTTTTCAATATACTTGATGTTAAATTTATCTAAGTACCTTTATATCTTGGGCAATGCTCTTCCTCTCTAGAAGAATCTCAGTGAGGGAGCGATGTGCTAGGAGACGCTTCATGGTGGTTTGCACAAGAAACTGGACAGCTTTGGACACGTGAGCAAGACTGCTCAGGAGAAGAGAGGCATTTTCCATTCGGTAGTAGCAGATGGCATCTATCTCCATTATAAACATGTCTTTGGTCACAACCTGGGCAGAAAAAAGAGTTTGGATAACAGGCCTTATGTTAGGGCTCCTTTCCCAGGTGGGGATAGAGAAGCTAAATGTGTTCAAAGGAAAGCTTCTCAGTAAGATTATATCAAGAAAAAAAAAAGTCATTGGCCCACGCTTTATTCAAAATAGATGTTTTTGAAGATTACAGTTTTTATTAAATACAATAAAGAACTCACAATTTAAAGGAATCCTGTTGTAAATGGCTTTGTAAAAATATCAGGAATACTTTTCTTAGGCGAAAACATCCAGTTAATTGTATACCAGACCTTTTTAACCTGAGGCCGAAAGAACCCTGATGCTGAAAGAGAAGCACGTTCTGGGAAACGAGCACTCTGATGAGTTGCTTGCTGGGAGTACGAACGCTAGAGGGCAGACTGGCGACGCACACCAAGAGCCCTATACGCTGCACATTCTCAACATTTCCGTCTTAGACGCTTACCACAAGGACATATTTTAAGGATTTAGCTGCAAAGATGTCATTCACAGCGTTGCTTATTATCATAAAAAATGAGAACTAAATAGTCACCATAGGGAATTGGGAATTGTGGTGTATCCATATGCTATGTGTCCACTGAACACAAAGGGGTAGAAACATAGCTAATATATGCAAACGTGATCACAACAGTGTTGAGTGAAAAAGGCATGTTATGAAGCAGTATGGTATGTATACCTGTCTGTAAATATAACAACACACATAGAAAAATCTGAAAAGATACACTCCAAAATAACAATACCTATAGGTATATATAGAATGGGGCGCCTGAGTGGCTTAGTTGGTTAAGCGTCCAACTCTTGATTTTGGCTCAGGTCATAACTGGGTTCATGGGATCCAGCCCCACATCAGACTCTGTGCTGACAGTGCAGAGCCTGCTTGGGATTTTCTCTCTCTCTCAAAATAAATGGATAAACATTAGAAAAAAGAATTTAGATATGTGTAGGATATAAATATAAATATGTATATATATATACATATATATACCATGTATGTGTATATATATGATATATATAGGATTAGGGGTAAGTTTTATTTCTTCCCTTTTTACCTTTAATTATCCAAATATAAACCTCTTAAAAATTTATGTATTATTTGTATTTACCAAAAGATGGAATGAGAAAGAACTTCAAATGGAAAGTGGGAGACAATTTAGGAAAAGTTCACAAATCTAAATTACTAATACAAAAATCTGGATATTTACTTTTAGTTTTTGTTTTTGTTTTTTTTAGTTTTTTTTTCAACGTTTTTAATTTATTTTTGGGACAGAGAGAGACAGAGCATGAACGGGGGAGGGGCAGAGAGAGAGGGAGACACAGAATCGGAAACAGGCTCCAGGCTCCGAGCCATCAGCCCAGAGCCTGACGCGGGGCTCGAACTCACGGACCGCGAGATCGTGACCTGGCTGAAGTCGGACGCTTAACCGACTGCGCCACCCAGGCGCCCCTACTTTTAGTTTTTAATTGTGGCAAAATACATGTAACATCCAATTTACCATTTTAACTTTTTTTTTTTTTTTTTTTTTTTTTTTAGGGAGAGAGAGTGTGAGCTGGGGAGAGGGGTAGAGGGGAGACAGAGAGACAGAGAGTGAGGAAGAGATTCTCAAGCAGGCTCCATACCCAGCATGGAACCCAATGCAGGGCTCAATCCCATGACCCCAGGGTCATGACCCGAGCTGAAATCAACAAATGCCCAACCGACTGAGTCACCCAGGTGCCCCCTCTCTTTTAACCATTTTTAAGCATACAATTCAGTAGTAGTATGTTATACAAGTCACACTGTGGTACAACCAGTCTCCAGAACTCTCTTTTATCTTGCAGAAGTGAAATCCATTAAACAACTCCCCACTCCTTTCCCCCAACCTCTTCAACCACCATTCTACCTTCTGTCTCTATGAATCTGACTACTCTAGGTACCTCATATAAATGTAATCCTAAGAATATTTGTCTTTTTGTGATGGCTTAATTCACTTAGCTCAATGATCTGAAGGTTCATCCATGATGTACCATATGTCAGAATTTCCTTCCTTTTAAAGGCTGTATAATATTCCATTGTATGTACCACATTTTGTTTTCCAGTCAGTCATCAGTGGACACTAGGATTATTTTCATCTTTGGCTATTGCGAATAATGTTGCCATGAACATAGGGATGCAAATATGTCTTCAAGACCTCGCTTTCAATTCTTTGGGGTATGTACCCAGAAGTGGAATTGCTGGATCAAATGGTTAATTCTATTTTTGATTTTTTGAGGAATTGTTTTCTATAGCAGCTGCACCATTTTACTTTCCCACAAACAGTGCACAACACAATTTCTCTACATCTTTGCTAACCCTTGTTATTTTGTTGCTGCTGTTATTGTTTGTTTTTATAGTAGTGATTCCAACAGGTGTGAGGTGGTATCTCATTGTGGTTTTGATTTGCCTTTCTCTAATGATTAGTCTGTTGAGCATGTGTTCATGTGTTTGTTGGCCATTTGTGTATCTTCTTTGGAGAAATATCTGTTCAAGTCTGTATTAGTTAGGGCTCTCCAGAGAAATAGAATCATTAAATCATTAGGGTGTGTGTGTGTGTGTGTGTGTGTGAGAGAGAGAGAGAGAGAGAGAGAGAGAGAGAGAGAGAGAGAGAGAAACAGTAATTGGCTTACACAATTGTAGAGGCTGATTAGTCCAAAATCTTCAGGGCAGGCCAACAGGCTGAAGACCCAAGGAAGAGTGACATTCCAGCTCGAGGCTGAGAGCAGTCTGCTGGCAGAATTCCCTCCTCCCAATGGGAGGTTAGTCTTATGGCCTTCAACTCATTGGATGAGGCCCACCTACATTATGGAAGGTAATCTACTCAAAATCTACTGATTTAAATATTAGCCTTATCTAAAAAATACCTTCACAACAATACTCAGATATGTTTGACCAAGTTTGGGTGCCATAGCTTAGCTAAGCCAACACGTAAAATTAACCATCACAAAGTCCTTTGCCCATTTTTAATTGAGTTGTTTGCTTTCTTGTTGAGTTATAAGATTTCTTTATATATTCTGAATATTATCAGGTATATTATTTGCAAATATTTTCTTCCATTCCATAGATTACCTGTTCATTCTTTTGATCATGTCCTTTGAAACACAGAAGTTCTTAATTTGATATAGTCCATATCTTTCCTTTTCTACTTTTGAGCTTAAATATTATTTTGCCTTGGATCAGACCTGGTAGCTCAGCCATATGAAATGTAGAAAGAAAGCAAAATCCGTCATTTGGCTTACCTCATGAAAGGGTATCTCCAAGGTTTGGAGACGAAGGTCGACCTTGTGGTAGGTATCCAGGCAGGGCAGAAAGAAGAAAAGGCCTAGAAGAGGGGGCAGGGAAATTAACAGGTGAATCGTCAGTAGGGAGACTGCTTGGGGTTCACCTCTTTGGTGTCAGGTTGCATATTGCATTGTTTTTCTTAGCCTCCAAATACACACAGATCATTGGGCAATCCCACCTCCACCCCTATAATGTGTTTATGGTTGCTAAGGTGACCATATAAATTTTTTTGTTCAATCTAGGACACTTCTGAGGATGAAAGGAGAGCACTGTTACAATGTACTCCAGGAAACTGGCATTAACAGGGATTAACCCCAGCAAAATGGGCTGTATGGTTACCTCGGTCATGGTGCTGACCCCTCCAGATCTTGAGTAACATGTCTGTCCTCTTCCCTAGATTTGAACTCCCTAGCAAGAGTGTCTTATGCACTATTACTAGCTTTAGTGCCTGATGTAGTGACTTTTAGGTGCTCTGTAAAATTATTTTTGAATGCATGCACGTACCAAGATGACAAACTTTAGAGCCAGCAAACTCCCTGTGGTACTTCTTAAAATGTGAGCCCCCGAGGTAGCACAATAGCAATATCATGATACCAGCCATTGAGTTGGCTCATTATTCCTTATGTACTTAATGTAATGTACAGGGTTAATGGGCCATAAATAGTTTTAGATTGATTTATCGAGATTTTCTGAGAGCCAGTGGGCAATGTGGGCTCCAGCAATCGCCAAAGCCTTACTGGAGCCAGCAGCACCTCACAGAGCCCAGGACCTCTCTGAGGAGCAGCCCAGCTACTGGCCCTTTCTAGCCCCAATAAAGAAGGAGGCCGACAATTAGAACCAGAACAAGATGGTCGCTGTCCTAGGCTACAGGGTCTGGTTCTACTTTTATGTAGACCCATCTGCTTGTCCTGAATCGTCAAACTCTGATTTGTGTCCTCTAGTCTAGTCTCTCTTCTCTGCTGTTTCTGTTTTCCTGGCTTAGCACTTGGACCCTTTCCAATATATGCACAGTGGGACTTTGTTCCTTCCTATGACTTCCTGGCTGGCTTGGATCTCTAAACCCCAATGACTAGACTTTATAGACTAACCATGCTTCTATCTGTGTACCATAATCAGCTCGGACCTCTGGAGAGCAACTCTACTAAACTGTAAGGTCCTAGAGATCAGAAACCATGTCTCATTTATCCACCTTCATCTCCCTGGTAGTTTTTTTTTTTTTTTTTTTTTTTTTTTTAATGTTTATTTATTTTTGAGAGAGAGAGAGAGAGGGAGAGAGAGGAAATGAATGAGTCGGGGAGGGGCAGAGAGAGAGGGAGACACAGAATCTGAAGCAGGATCCAGGCTCTGAGCTGTCAGCACAGAGCCTGATGCAGGCTCAAACTCACGGAACAGTGAGATCATGACCTGAGCCAAAGTCTGCCGCTTAACCAACTGAGCCACCCAGGTGCCCCCATCTCCCTGGTAGTTATATAGTATCTAAAACACAGGAGGTGCTCAGTCTATGTTTTCTAAGTTCCATGAACCAAAGGCCAATTTTCCACTTGGATGCTAGACTTTGCCTATCTCCCATGGTTTGGTCTGACCCCTAGATTCTGAACTAGCTCAGCTTTGCTCTGAGAATTGACAGCACTCTAACCAAATACACGTTCTGCTCAAACCAGTGCCCAGCCATGGGCCCTAAGCCTACTAGCTACTCCAGCCAGCCTGGCCCTGGCATTTGACTTTCTGCACCCATCCTCTCTCTTGGTCACTGTGACCTGGTGGTAATGCTCTCTGACTAATCTTTCATAACCTGTGCTACAAATAACAGAGGGGTGCCTGGGTGGCTCAGTCGGCTAAGCATCCAGCTCCTAGTTTTGGTTCAGGTCATGATCTTACGGCTCTTGAGTTTGAGCCCCACATTGGGCTCTGTGCTGATGGCACAGAGCCTGCTTGGATTCTCTCTTTCTTCCTCACTGCCCCTCACCTGCTCTCTCTCTCTCTCTCAAAATAAATAAACTTAAAAACTTTAAAAAGATTAGAAAATGCAAATACCATGGATCAAGTTATTTCATATAATCTGGGGTCCATATGACAAATATGCATGGATTGAAGAAATTGGCAAGTCAATGGGGGATAAAAATGTGTTTCGTACCAGGGCCTTTGGCTCTTCCAGGAAGTAGATGTCCCAGTCGGAATATTATTACTCTCTCATACTCCTGTACAACCTAAAGGGAAAGATTATACTTTTGAAACATTCCAAGAAAGAAAAATAAAGTCTTCAAAAGGCCTTGGCAAGAGAGTGATCCTAAATATCAGAAAACTTTAGTTCTGAGAACCAAGAAGAAATTTCTATTAATATTTACATTTCCAAAATCTACACTTAGCAAGTGTAGAATTTCAGACATGTTATTTTTTTGAACCCATGAACAGAATTTTGTTTAAAGAGTCATGATTATTTAAAAAAATACTTCTACTATGTCCAACATATCTAAGTCAAGAAAATCACAGCATGTTTTATCTTGTATTTTCCTGGGACTTCTGCATTATTAGCTTTTATATGTATCATGCATTAGCTATTTAATAGAGAGGGTATATTTTAATACCACTTGTGATATTTTGTTTCAAACTGCAATTTTTCTGAGGTTGCTTCAAAATCATTCAATTGGCTTTTAATTTGTCTATTCTCATTGGTGATGTATCTAGAAAAATTAAGTGCACCCTGAAAATGTGTAGTTATTTTGTAAATGGCAAAAGGGGAGACTCTCTGTGTAGAAATGTCTGTATTAGAAGAGAGACAGGAAAGTTAATGAACACTACTTCAAAAATAAACTTCATTTTCTGGCCCAGTATCAAGATTTGGGTCCTAATGCTTGCTTATCATTAGCTTACATGGTCTGTTGTTTTGTATATATGCCCCCACCTGTGAACTGTTGAATGAACAAACGATCATTTGTGACTGAGCCATATCTATTTTCGTTCTTCATTCTCTTTCCGCTTTAGAAAGCTCCACTGAGGGGTGCGGGTGGCTCATTCTGTTAAGCGTTCAACTCTTGGTTTCAGCTCAGGTCATGATCTCAGAGTTCATGAGTTCAAGCCCCACGTCAGGTTCTGTGCTGGCAGCGCAGAGCCTCCGTGGGATTCTCTCTCACTCTCTCTCTGTTCCTCTCAAAACAAAATAGTCAATTATTAAAATGTAACAAAGAGACCAAAAGTAACACATGTTGAAGTGTTCTTCTTAGGGTAACAGGCTCCACTTCCCCACTATAAGTCCCTTGGGGTCAAGAACCATGTCTTGTTGATCCTGCTGAGTCTTATAGCTCCTGTGCCTGAACGCTGCCTTGCTTGGTGAAACAACGAATGAGAATGAATGTCTAGATTTGGTTTCCAGAGCAGGCCCCAGGCGCCCACAATTTCTTAGCTCTCTAGCATTACTTATTTCTTTTCTGCTTTTATTGGAAGAAACAAATTCTTCCTAGAGACGAAGAGGAGTCTCACTCCTTCAAGACCTTGCTCAAATGTAATACCTCATTCTGCTTCAGTATGCTCTTCTTAATTGGCTTTTAGGGTTTACCATCTTAAGTGGCCGGACCTGAGAGCCTTCGCCACAATGCGTGGCTGAGTTAGTGTTGGACTCTATGGCAGCCATACAGGTGCTCAGATCCCCCTTCAAAAGAACCTGCTACCCACTATCTGCTGTCTATAGAAGACACATTTTGGATTAAACGTTACACGTAGATGGAAAGCAAAAGGATAGGAAAGACATACCACACAAACAGCAACCAAAAGAAAGCAGAAGCAGCTATACTGATACCAGACAAAATGGAATTTAAAACAAACACACAAAAATGTTATAGGTGATAAAGAGGGACACTACATAACAATAAAAGGGTTGATGCATTAGGAAAGTATAACAATGATAAACATGTATGCACCTAAAAACAGAGATCTAAAATATAAGAAGCAAACACCAAGAGAACTGAAAACAGAAATAGACAATTCAAGCAACCCTAATAGTTGGAGATTTTAATATTCCACTTCCCTTTTTTTTAAGTTTATTAATTTATTTTGAGAGAGACAGAAAGAGTGTGAGCAAGTAGAGGAGGGGCACAGAAAGAGAGGGAGAGTGAGAGAATCCCAATCAGGCTCTGCACTGACAGTGCAGAGCCTGATATGGGGCTCGAACTCATGAACCGTGAGATCATGACTGTAACCGAAGTCGGACACTTAACCAAATGAGCCACCGAGGCACCCCTTTAACATTCCACTTTCAATCATGGACAGAACAACTAGACAGAAGACAAAAAAGGAAACGAGACTTGAACAACACGATACACAAATTAGACCTAACAGATGCTGACACACAACTCCACCCAACAACAGCGAAGTACGCTTTCTTCTCAAGAATGCAGGAAATCTCTCGAGGATAGACTAAATGCTAGCCATAAAATAAACCTCGATAAATTTAAAACTACTGAAATTACACACAAAGTATATTATCTGACTACAAAGGAATGAAGTTAGACATCATTAACAAGGAAATTTGGGGAATTTGCAAATATATAGAAGCTGAACAACACACTCTAAAATAACTAATGGATCAAAGAAGAACTCAAAAGAGAAATTAGAAAATATTTTGACTGAGTGAAAACAATAACACAAGATACCAAAACATATGGGATGCAGCTAAAGCAGCGCTGAGAGGAAAATTTACAGCTGTAGATGCCTATAATAAAAAAGAAGAAATATCTCAAAATAAAACCCTAATTGTCTACCTTAAGACACTGGAAATAGAAGAGCAAACTAAACCTAAAAAAAGCACAAAGAAGAAAATAACGAAGATTAGAGTGGAAATAAATGCAATTGAAATTAGAAAACCAATAGAGAAAATCAACTAAGCCAAAAGTTGGTTCTTCAAAAAGATCAACAAAATTGTCAAATATTTAGCTAACCTGACCAAGAAAAAAAAAGAAGACTCAAATTTCCAAAAACAGGAATGAAAAGGAATGACAGGAACATCACTTCGGTCCTTATAGGGGGAAAAAAAAAGATTATAAAAGAAAATACTATGAACAACTATATGCCCCAAATTAGATAATTGAGGTGAAATGGACAAATTCCTATATAGACACAGTGACCAAAACTGACTTGAGAAAAAAGAAACCTGAAAAGACCTAGAAGTAAATGACTGAATTAGTAGTTTTAAAATTTCTCATAGAGAAAAGTCCAGGACCAGAGGCTTCACTGGTAAATTGTGTCATCCATTTGACAAGGAAGTAATATCAGTTCTTCACAGATTCTCCCAAAAACAGAAGAGGAGGAAAATATGTCCAACTCATTCTCTGAGGCCAGTGTTGTCCTGGTCCCAAAACAAGAGTGAGACATCACAGGAAAAGAAAACTGCAGACCAGTATCTCCTATGAACATAGATGTGAAATCCTCAACAAACTGCCAGCAGCCTGAATCCAGAAACCGGTGAAAAGGATTTTACACAACAACCAAGTGGGATTTATGTTAGGAATACGCAGTTGATATAACATTCAAAATTCAGTGAATGTAATACACCGTATCAATGGAATAAAGGGCAAATACCACGTGATCATCTCAATGGGTGCAGAAAAGGTGTGGGACAATATTCAACACCCTTTCCTGAAGAGAGAGGAGGCGGAGGAGGAGGAAGAGAAGGTCTTAACGTGAGGAGTATAATCAGCAATGGCCCCAGCAGCACGTGTAGCATTCCAGCCAAGGACATGCTCTTCCCCAGCAGCTCCAGACACTGGTAACAATGGCAGGGGTCTTAGGGCCTGGCTGTTTCTGCCCATCATGAAGCAAACTTAGCTCTGGAGTTCCCTTTCAGGCCAACACGACCTTGGGGCCGTGCCACAGTCTGAGGCTCTTTCTGTCCAATCCTCCCTTCACTTCTTACAGCACAGGTATCAGAACCGCATCATTGTCTGAAGGCTTTCTTTGCCTACTCTTATTCTCTCTCCCCTTAGTCTTTCATAGAAAATGCCTCCCAATAAACCCCTTGCACTTATGTTCCTGTCTTGGCACGTGCTTCCTGAATAGACATGGTCTTTGGTCTTCATTTACTTTGAGGACAGGCACGTGGGCCAAAGAGAATCATCGTTCATAGTACAGAAGCTGCCTGAGAAGTTTCCTGGAGGTGCCAGAAGTGGACATCATGATCTATTCTGGGTTGATCTTTGTGTCGCAGAGTGCAGATGACCTAGACAGAGCCCCTGACCTGAGGGCTCTCAGTCTAACGGGAGAGACTGGGTGCCAACAAAGATTATACACGTGCTAAGTGCTAGAATGGATGTGAAAGCAGAGAGACACGAGAGCACCGGGAAGGAAATGACAGTCTTGGGGAGTCCGGGAAGGCTTCGCAGTTACATTTGAGCAAGGTCTGAAAGGAGTAAGAGCTCTCCTGGCAGACAAGTGGGCGGAAGGCCATTCCATGCAGAGCAGATGGCACATACCAAACCGCAGAAACGTGGACGTGTGGTCAGTGAGAGGCACCGGGAGATTACGTATTGGGTCCTCACGGAATCTCACCTTTATGCAGAACCAGATAGAAAAAGGGAAGGTCACAATGACGAAGAGCAGGGATGTGAGGACGAGAAGCCATTCACAGGCCCCTAAACCTGAAGACTTGGTACCTAAAAAAAAGTCAGGGAATAATTATATTAGAACTTTACCATATTCACTGACTAGCACTTGTTGGTCAGTCCTTGGTATTAGGGGCAGGGCAGACTTTGCTGGAAATTTAGAGTGAGGTGGATGTCAGTGGTCAGTTCCCATGATAGGGCGTGTCTGTGAAGGGCTATGCGGGCCTGTGGAAGGTGGAGAAGATTCCTGGAAAGGGGCGGGGGGTGCCTCAAATAAGTACAGAATCTGGGCGGAAGGTCTGGGTTCGAGTTCTGGCTCCACCATTTTCTGTCAAATGACCTTAAGCAAGGCACGTGATCTTTCTGAACCTGATTTCTCATCTATGCAATGGGGAGGCTAACTATGCTATATCTGTTATATAGACATAACACTATCTCATAAAATCTCATACCAACACTCTCATGAGACATTTTTCATAGTATCGATGTATGAAATGGCATAGATGTACAAAAAGTACTGAAGTATGCTTCTCATGTACCACGTGTTGAATCCGAGGAGACCGGACCTCTGGTCCAGTGCAAAGGCTCATCTTCCCTGAGCTTACTTCCCCCTCCACTCCTGCCCCAAATGTCCGGATTCCTCCATTGGAGTCCCTTCTTTGGATCAGGGTGTGGATCTCCAGACAGTCGTTACCAAAGTAATGATGAACTGGACTGCAGAACATCCGGGTTACTTGGGTGATAAAGGAAAATGTATGAGGGAAAGTTAATCTCAAGAACACAAGCTTCTTGGGGCCTTGTCTTGGTTACATTGTATCCTCAGGGCCTACAATAGTGTCTGACACAACATAGGTGCTCCATAAATATTTGTTGAATCATAAGACTGAAGAAGTGGAGAGTGAAAATTAGTTAAATGTAATAGTTATGGAAATCTCAAGAATTTTAATCTCCAAGGTACCGTGACACTGGCCGAAGGGATATGATTTGTGAGTTTAAAAACCTCGTAGAGGACTAGAAGGTGACTAATCATTAGGAAGGGTGAAAAGTCTATTTTTGAGGGATGGAAAAAAGAGGACAATGAATCGGTAGGCTTGAATATTTGATTTCCACGTCTGTAAAATAGTTGGAAAGGTCATCACCAAATTGATCACTTGAAGAAAACAGATGCAAATCTATACTAGCACAAAACTAGTGTCGGCACTAAATGCTATAGTACATAGTTCCCCAGGTCTGTCCCATGGAACACTAATCCCACAGGGTGCCCCACAAACCAAGAGTTCCCTGGCTAAACAAGTTTAGGAAATACTGTGTACTGTATCCCAGTGTTCACCTGCATACTGAAGCTACGAGTGTCCCTGCAGTAAAGAAGCATTCTTAGCTTTGTTTAACCTAGGATTTCCCAGACACTTGGCCAGGCAAGTTTTCTCCAAGGAAATTCATGTTCTATAAAATTTATTTCCTTTGCAATCTATTTTGGGAAATGCTACTCTAGCAACATCATATTAATTTCTTTTTTTTTTTCTTTTTTTTCAACGTTTTTTTTTTTTTTTTTTTTTTTTTTTTTTATTTATTTTTGGGACAGGGAGAGACAGAGCATGAACGGGGAAGGGGCAGAGAGAGAGGGAGACACAGAATCGGAAACAGGCTCCAGGCTCCGAGCCATCAGCCCAGAGCCTGACGCGGGGCTCGAACTCACGGACCGCGAGATCGTGACCTGGCTGAAGTCGGACGCTTAACCGACTGCGCCACCCAGGCGCCCCAACATCATATTAATTTCTACAGCATTCTTTCTTAGGGGCAGTAAGGGTGTTATTGCCATGTTTAATTAGTTTATAAATATATTTCATTTGCCAGTGGTAACCGTGCAAGTAAAAATAAATAAAAGTACATACAGACAAAATAACATCTTAGGAGGGAAGGAAGGCCTCAAAATGCCTTCCTACAGTAGTTAGGGATGTGAACAGAAAACTAACAGTTATATTCCAAATCTAGCTTATAGCTTTACTCACAAAATATTATTCTGTTGGAATGAGTTCCTTGTATACTCAATTTGGTTTAAGTGAATGGTGAAATATTAAATGTTAAGGCAGAAGGAGCCTTAGATATGACATAATCTAAGAATCTCCAACATTTCGGTAAGGTGAAGCTCTACTCACGTCCGAAGCAGCCTGGCCATGGGAGTGTGGCTCTAGGTGAGAAGGGGATGTTGTTTCTCTTGCTCCCTGTCCCCTGGAAGCCACAGAAAGTTCAGACAAGGGCTCAGCAAGGCCGACTCACCTTCAGTGAGACTTCTCATCTATTGCTTGGAGTCTTGGGCTCCAGTCATTTAATAGCTGGAGAAACTGAGTGAAGCCCACGAAGGCGACGTTACTTGCCTGAGGCCACATAGCCGGTTGGTGGCAGTGCCGGGACCACGACCACAAAGCAGGAGTGGTACCACGCAAGGATGGGCTTTTCAGTCAGACCACCTTACTCTGGAATTCTGGCTCCTCCACTTCCCAGCTGTAGGTTTTTGGTAAGTTATTTAATTTCTCACCATGCTTCCTCATCAGTGATATGGGAATGATAATACTCAGTAAAATACCCAGTGTGTGCCTGGCACAGAGTTAAAACTCCATACGGGGCAGGGGGCGGGGGCTTTCTCCCTTGACTATCCTGCCAATGTGGTCTGAGGCATAATACTTACCTCTAACCTCATCCATACTGTGGCATTGACCCAACAAACCTTTAATGACCAGAAGTTTCTGACTGATGAAAGGGCTCAGTTGGGCAAAACAGAATTAACACGGTCCGTATAAACTGCATCCCAGCTGCAGGAATCTTTCATAAGTCATAGCTTTCAACGTTCCAGCATACACTGTTTTGCTGGTAACCAGGAAATTATGTTAAAATTTTATTGCCAGCAGGAAGCAGTACAACACACTATTCCTTATTTACTATCCTCTAGACCCTTGTCATTCTACACTGAAGGTGTAATGATTTTTTTCTCTTCCATTCATTATGAAAAGGACTGGAAGCAGATATATTTGTTCCTAAGAGTGGCTTCACCCCCAGAAGCCAAAAATATCTATTTCCCTATGATTCCCTCCTTCAGTCTAACTTTCCTCTCTCTTCCAAGGAATCTGTGCAAATTTGGTATATTCTCTGCTCCAAGCTTTGTGCAAAGTGCTTTGGATGGCATATCTCCTTGTACCCTCACCTCTTTCCTCCAAGGTACCTATTGTTGTTGTCCCTGGTGCTTAGGTGGTTAAGGCCCTGCCTCTGATCACATGGCTAGTTAGCTGAGTTGGAATCCAGGTCTGACTCTTCTCTCCTTGGCTCTGCTGTCAAATGATCATCCCAAAGAAAGTTTAAAATACTTTTAGGTAAGACTGGGGATGAGGAGAGAATAATAAGCTACATAGTCGGGTAGAACCACCAACTCAAGAATGTCTTCACTTAAATTAGGTGCCCATATACTCATTAGCCACGAAAACCAGCTGCACATTCCTTTGCCATGTTCACTGGTGCCCAACCTGGACCACACTCCCCTCCGCTTCCCACCCATGGCTGGCCTCTAAGACCAACGGTATTCAGTTGATGTTATTTGTATTTCTTATGTATTTTGGTCCCCACCACTTGGTGGAGGGTTGGTGGGTCCTAACCAATTTAGGCCTTTCATTCCCTGGGAATCTGAGCAGGACCCGGAGGTTGCTCTGGCGTCGGTGGCTCTCGGTGCCATGACTCGTTCCACTTGATGTGACATCCCGTGGTACCACCTGGAGAGATACCCCCCCACCTTCCTGCCCATATCCCCCGTCCTCCCCTACCTTCCTCGGGCCGCTCGCTCTCCAGCAGCGCCGCCACCTCTGTGCCCTCCTCACCGGAGCCGCGGACCTCATCCACGTCCACCACGGTGGCTGCGGGCGCTGGGGGCTCCCCCCGGCTCCCCGCCCGCTCCCGCCCGGCGTCCGGGCGCCCACGGCCACCGCCGCCCCTCTCGGTCTTCGCCCTCCTGTTCTCCCTGTGGGGGGATCCGGCGCCTCTCCCGCGGGCCTCTCTGGAGGAGCTCCGAGCCCTCCTCTCCATCGTCGGAAGCTGGCCCGGGATCGCGGTCCCTGCAGAGTGGCGCGCCGGCGGGACCAGGGACCATCTTGACCGTGGGCGGGCCCGGGCGGTGCGCGGGGCGGGGCTCTGCTCGCCCGGAGGCGGGACGGCGATTCCCCGAGGCACGCCCGCCCGCCCAGCCCGGCGACTCGCGCGACCTTGGCCACGAGGCGTTTGTGAGAAGCCCGCGTGCCGCTTGCTGTGGCATCAACATGCGTTTCTACGGACGACGATTTGAGCTGTAAGGCAGGTTCGGTTGCCTGACCCACCGCGGAGGCTCGCAGATCGCCGAAGGGGCGGTGGCGCTCTGCGCGGTCTAGGAACTAGGGACGTGGTCCTCGAGGGGGCGCTAGACAGCTTAAGGGAACAGAATATAGGTCGTCAAATTAGGGTAACCCTAAAGTAAAATGAGAAACTTCTCCCAAGCGTCCCCTTACCCCCTGGAGGCTGCCGCAGGGCGCCTTTCCCCTCTCGCCCTCATTTATTTTATATCCTGGCCCTGCTCTTGCAAGTGCTTTCAAAGTGGAATTAGTGTCGTCGGACTACTTTTGGGAGGATCCACATTTCAAAAGGTGGGGGGATTAGGGAAACTCTTTAGGCCTCTCTCTCTCTCTCTTTCTTATTTACATTTATATTTCTTTTTTTTATTAACTTATTATTGTGTTTACTAATGCTTAAGCCTGTTGATGATGTAATGCTTCTTGAAGAATCATAGAGGGGAAGGGATCTGATTTTTTTTTTAAGGATGCTTTTGTCCTTTGCTAGGCTCCGTTCCCATGTTTCCTTGATGAAGGCAGGACTGTCACTTTTTCAGGTTCCTGGCCATGCTCCATCCAGCAACAAACTGGGGGAGCTGACCCACTCACTTCTGAGGAACTTGAAACATTGAATAAATTTATTTCTCTTTTACTATTAATCATTTCTCACTGAATGGGTAACGCTTCAAACTCAAGATTGAGGATTCTGCTCCAATACCGCAGATCACGATGGCAGAAATGTTTTTTATTTTCCAATAGTTACTGAGTTCACACAGGTTTTCCTGTCAAAAACCTTATTAAAGAATGTGGACCCGAAGTAACTCCCATGGCTCTGGAAAAACCACTCCAGTACTTTCTTCCATATATTCTAAATTAGGTCACTGGGAATAAAATAAAGGATTAGTAATAAAGTAACTTAAATAGATTTAGCTTTTACTCTCTAAACCTGATTCTTGCATGGTAGTAATGTAAGAGAGGCAAATGTTTCTTTCGAGTGCCTGCCTCAATTTATAGTTCCTGCCTAGAGCAGGACACTGAGAAAAATTCTGAAGCTTCATTTGGTCCATAGAGGGAAAAGTATCATGATTACCTAATATTCACTCAAATTAATAGTTGCTATTAAACACAGTTTATCATCCTGTAAATATTTTCCTGTTCAGAAAAGCCTGAAACCGATGATAGTATTTGTTTTTCTTCTCAGCCTTTGATTCTGTTACAAATTAATTGGACCTGGGGTCCTAGCTATAGATTCTTAAAGTAAACTTGGCTCTCAATTTTTACTCCAGGAATTGGCAGGCTATCTGGCCAAATGATAATCTCAAAATCGCACCCTGTCTGCCAAGAAGATAGAGGGATTTCTGGCCGGAGAAAAATTGATGAGAAAAGGCCCTACTTGGCATTGGAGCCCATGTAGGGTGCCTGTTGTCAGTCTCCTTTGCTGTAGGGATGATGGAGAAGTTACATGATCTGACTTCATTTTCAGTATCCACATATAACAGTAACACACGCACCTGCTTACAACACAAGGCTGTTGAGATTATGGATGGCAATGACAATAGCTGAGAAAGAGCATCACGTTGCATGGTAGAAAGGTCAACCCAGCATCTCTGAAAGGTGTGGGGTGGGGGGGTTGGGGAGTGCTGAGGCAGCAGAATGCACCTCAGGCTGGCTGTACTTACAAGGATGTTGCTGTTTTCTTTCTAGATTCCTTTTTAATTGAAAGTATTGGTCATCCCTTTGTTGAAAGTATATGTGCACATTTTTGTACTCTTAATAGTTTACTCCTTGTTTGGATTTGTTATGAGACTGGCATCTGTGAGGGTTTACTAGGAAGGGAGGACCAATTACAGTTGTTGACTTTTGAGTTTGTTTCCAAGGTCAAAAGCCAAAGGTCTTGGACGATTTCAAGGCTTTCTAAATTATTATAGTTATTATTTAGTATTTTGAAATTGTATATCCATTTGCTAAGTGGAGTGAATATTGGTTTATATGAATTATTTAATAGAAAGCCTGGACTTCCTTGTCACTAGATAAAGTTGCAAATCTTATCATTTTAGAGCTGGAGGAGACTACAGGGACTTAAATTTGACTTTCTCAATTTGTAGATGGCAGAGAGGCCAACCGGGAGGGCATAGCAGAGGTCTAGAAAAGTGGTGCTGTTGAGAGCTGGACCTGGGCTGTGGCAGTGGGAATGGCCAGGAGGCAGAAGCTGCTTCTCAGGCGGAGAATCAACAGAATTTGGTGACCACCTGCGTTAATGAGGGGGGCAGTGAGGAGATAGAAGACTTGGGAAGGGTGGGTATTTTAACCTTAATAGGCTGGGCAGTTGGTCACAACCGTAGACATCTCTGGCAGACCCACTTCCCCTAACTATACTGATCTGGAACATCTATGTTCCTTCCCACCTTCTTCACTGGCGATGCACTTGTCCCCTTGTCAGGTCCAGTGGTGAGGTAAGACTGACCTTTCTCTCATTAATTCACTTCACAGATACTTAGCACCTGCTATGTGTTTGGCACTGCTCACCTCTGAGGACGTAGAGGGCACATGCCCTCGAGGAACTTACAGTCTAACAGGGAGAAACTGATGTGTAAACAGGTGTAATAAAGTGTTATGATGGAAGGGTAGCCTGGGATAAGGCTGTTCCTTTTATTTTATTTTATTTTATTTTATTTTATTTTATTTTATTTTATTTTTTATTTTTTTAAAGGTTTTTTCGGGGGGTTATTTATTTATTTTGAGAGAGAGAAGGAGAGAGGGCACACACAGGGGAGGGGCGGAGAGAAGGAGGGAAAGAATCCCAAGCAGACTCCGTGCCATCAGCGCAGAGCCTGATGTGGGGCTTGAACTCACGAACCGTGAGATCATGACCTGGGCCGAGATCAAGAGTCGGCCGCTTAAGCGGCTGAGCCACCCAGGCGCCCCTCCTTTTATTTTTTTAATGTTTATTTATTTATTTTGTGTGTGTGAGAGAGAGAGGCAGAGAGAGAAGGAGAGAGAGAATTCCAAGCAGGCTTTGTACTGTTAGCACAGAGCCTGATGGGGGCCCTGATCCCACAAACCCTGAGGTCATGACCTGAGCGGAAACCAAGAGGCAGACACTTAACCAACTGAGCCACTCAGGTGCCCCAAGGCTTTTCCTTAATTGTAGGTAATCTTCCGTCCCAAATCTGGAGGTATTCCTGATTGCCAAGAGGGAGGGAAGACAGAGAACCATGAAAAGAGAACATAGCACTCGGAAAAGGGATTATGGACAGCTTTGGCTCCATTATACTTCAATTTAGAATTTGTTCCCATTGCAGATGAAATTCCCTTAAATTTCTTATTTCTGCTGACTTGTGTGACCCTGAGGATGCTGTTTTGTATGTTACCTGTTTAAGTGTTGGGTTATGGAGGAGATGGAGGGGGAGGGAGAGGGAGGGGGAGGAAGAGTGAGAGAGAGATCTTGAGATCCTAGAGCAGTGCTTCTAATTTGCCCATTATGGCAAACATAATTTGAATAGCATACTGGGGCAAACAAAAGGATTTGAGGTTATCTATAAAGGGCACAGCAATAAAATTATATCTTTGAGGGGAGCTGGGTGGTGTAGTGGGTTAAGTGTCCAACTTTGGCTCAGATCATGATCTTGTGGTGAGTTTGAGCCTCATGTCCAACTCTTGTGCTGACAGCTTGGAGCCTGGAGCCTGCTCTGGATTCTGTGTCTCCCTATGTCTCTGACCCTCCCCCGCTCATGCTCTGTCTCTGTCTCTCTCTCAAAAAATAAACACTTAAAAATTTTTTAGAAAAATATATCTTTGATATATGATCATGGTAAAAAGAAAATGGAAAAGTATTAGGGATTCAATATCAGAAGGTTTGTGTACTAATAAAATATTTTTTTAATTACTTTGAAAAAATGTTTATTTATTTATGTTTGAGAGAAAAAGAGTGAGAGCATGAGCAGTGGAGGGCAGAGAGGGAGAAAGATAGAGAATCCCAAGCAGGCTCTGCACTGCCAGCACAGAGCACAATGTGGGGCTTGAGATCTCACTCATAAACTGTGAGATCATGACTTGAGCTGAAATCAAGAGTCAGATGGTTAACTGACTGAGACACCCAGGCGTCCCCTAATAAAATATTTTCAATTTTAAAATACAATCTTGAAATGCATGAAGGGAGTAAAGAGATACAAACTTCCAGTTATAAATAAATAATGGAGATATGTAGTGGCATGGTGACTGTAGTTAATAGTACTGTATTTCATAAGAGAGTAGATCTTACAAGTCCTCATTACAAGAAAAAAATTTTTTCTAAACTGTGTAGGGGCATGGATGTTAACTATTGTGGTGCTCATTTGCAATATATACAAGTATCAAATAATGTACACATGAAACCAACATGTTACATGCCAATTAATTATATAAAAAAATTAAAGTTCACTTTAAATGAGGAAAAGAAGAATCGTGAGCTTGCTTCCACAAATATATTGTTTGAAGTTGTTACATAAAATTTCTAATCAAATCTTTTTAATAACAAACTTTTAAAATTTTTGTCACCATTGATGAGAAATGTGTTCACACAATTTTAAAAGTTATTTTCCAGCTTTAGTGAGCTATAATTGACAAAAATTATTTTTAAGGTGTCTAACACGATAATTTGATATACATCGTAAAGTGATTAAAAGAGTTTTTAAAACTGGAATGTGTGGGTGGCTCAGTTAAGCACCGAACTCTTGATTTTGGCTCAGGTCATGATCTCACGGTTAGTGGAATCGAGCCCTGCGTTGGGCTCTGCACCGACGGTGCGGAGCCTGCTTGGGATTTTCTCTCACACAAAATAAAAGAACGTTGGAAAAAAAAGCTGAAAACTATTCTTACAACCACTTAAAAATTTAGGTTAACAGTTGAAGAGTCGAGTAGCTTTCATCAACAAATGTAATTTTGATATTCCTTGTGATGATGCAAATGGATTTAAAATCCAATCAACCTTTTTCCTAAGGACTATTTCAGAATCACGATGAAACCTTAAGGACCAGGTGCCTTACTAAGAGCGCTCAAAGCACAGCTAGAGCGGAAGCTGTCCTGAGTGCGCAGACAAGGGCCCAGCAAGAGCCACGCCCCTCCACCGTCGCGGGCCTAGCTTCGCGCTGCGCTGCGCAGGCTCTCTGCGTTCAGGTCGGGAACTTCATCCGCGCAGCCGCAGGGGTGGCCCTGAAGCAGAAGTAGAACCTTTAGCGCCTAGCTTGAGCCTGTTGGTGAGTGTTGAACGGCCCTTGCCTTCCTACCTGGGTCCCTGTGGGTACTGCGTCTGACCCCACTTGCTTGCCTCTGAAAAGTCTGGGTGGAGGCTACTTTGGGCTGGAGGGCTTCCAGCACCTGCTTGCCCCCACCCCTGAAGTCGCCCCAGTGGGCTGAGAAAAATCAGCATTAGACTCCAGGCTTGTAATGTATTCATGACGCGTGCGGTGGGAAACTGCTCTGGAGTGGTGGTTCTCACTTTGCATGCCTCAGAATCACCTGGAGGGCTTATTAAAACACTCTGCTGGACCCTCTACCCCTCCCCCGCTGCCGTTTCTGATTCAGCAGGTCTGGGGTGGGGTCTGACAATTGGCGTTGCTAACAAGTTTTCAGGTGATGCAGCGGCTCTGGAACCACACGTTGTAAAACCACTATCGTAGAGGCCAAACAAAACAGTTTTCTAAATACTTCATTTAAAGCAGTCCCTTCTCACTCCCTTAAGCAATTATTACTCGACATATATTTATCTGCCTTTTGCTTGTCCTTGTTACGGTCCGGGAGAACAGGCACTTTGTTTTGCTGTTTTAGTCCCATCTTCTAGAACGCTGCCTGGAACGTAATAGGAGCTAAAAAGATATTTGTTGCTTAAATGAACAAAGGCAGCCCCCAAAGCTGAAACCATGAGAAAGAAAAAGGTCACTCAGGAAGAGGGAAGAGTAAAAAGGAGAAGGGCCAAGGACACACCCTGGAGTACGTGGGCATTTCATATCAGAAATAAATAGAGCAGAAAGCTAGGATCCAAGGCTGGTGCAGCATAGAAACCCACCAAGGAGAGATTTTTAGAAAAGGAGGGGACACCAAAAGTAAACATCAGAGATTATCAAAGATGAAAAGATTGAAAAGTCCTTAAGAGTTGTCAATTACAAGATTTGTCATTGGTGATTTTGCTAAAAGTAGCTTAAGAAAGCTATTTAGAGTAGCAGGCTCCTTGCTTTGGGTTGAGTAGTGAATGGTGGATGAAAAAGTGGGAAAAAAATGAGCGTGGACTGTTTATTCAAGGACTTGGCCACGCAGGAATGGCTACAGAGGTACATAGGTCAAAAGTGTATTTTTACGTTTCCCACTCCCTGTGTCTGTGTTGTGTAAGATTAAAAGGATTAGCGCAAAATTTTGTTACAGGAAAGGAGTGTAAAGAGATGTTGATTATACAGGACTGTGTAATAATAGCCAAAGGTCATGGAGCTAGAGGAGTTGGGGAGATAGACACAAGAGTAGGATGGATGGGTGAGATAGATGGTCCCTCACCTGCTGAGACCACAAGGAAAGCTTGAGAGCAGGGCTAGTTGAGTTGTTTGTGAGTTGGAAGCTCGGAAGGTTCATGCATGAGAGCCTCCACTTTGTCTGGGAGTCCAAGCAAAGTCAATTTCTAGTGGTGAGGCAGGAGTGGGTAAAAAGTGTAGGAGGGATGGCAAAAGTTGGAGTAGTTGCTTGTGGGAAGAAAAATTGAACAATACCATCAAATGGTCCCAAATTAGGCATAATGTTAAAAAACGTTGGGAGGCAGGAATGCTATATTGGTTCTGTCATGAACTTGAACTCACCCACTCTCTCTTCTGTTTATCTAAAGATCCTCTCATTCTTGTCATGAGGCATATTTAAAGCTTCAGAAGCTTGAACAAAACACAAAAACCTCTTTCCTGGCTGTTTTCTAAGGCAGAACTGCTGGTAGCAGCAGCTGCAATTGAAATACACTCCTAGATGCAAGCAGGGATGGGAGGAGACCAGCTGGAGACAGTTAATTACCAGAATTAACTGATCATCATAATAGGCAGCAGGGTGGAAAAACACATTGGTCTAACTCACAGAACTCTCTGGTTGTTGTTAATTAATGGTAGGATCCCAAGGAATGAACTCAAAAAACAGCGGAGTCTTTTTGATTTGTGTAACAACAAAAGCAAACAGACCAACAAAACACTATTGTAGGTCCAGGGAACAGACGCATCTCATGAGTGAGAGACCTGGCTTTGTCACCCTGTTCCTCAAACTAAATCAGATCCTGGACCCAGAGTCTCTTGAATGCAATCTGACTATTCTCTTACAGAAAGATGCTGCCCTACCTAACATTGCAAACCTTCATCCTTTTTAGGATAACTGCTCTGAAGAAAAGGAAGCGCCTACGTTTTTCGGTGACTATCACTTCCTAATGCTAACTAACTCTAATTTCTGGGACCCCAAAAGTCAGTTTGCCATTCACATTCTGAGTGTACAGGGGTTGGTGATAAATGAATTCTGGCCCACTGTCACCTTTGGATAGGGCTAGTGGGACTGTGAGTTCCTCTTGTGGTTATGTACCCTGCTTGCCAAGTGAAAAACTGGACTAGGAATCTCAGTAACAGACAGAATTCCTGCATTGGTGCATTCACTCATTGAGTAAGGGCTATTCTGGTAGAAAATGCCAAGCAGAGTGCCAGAAACATACATCAAAAGCCTACCTGGAGAACTGCAGAGGCAAGTGTTACCATCAAAGACATGGAAGATACCTGGTGTGATTGTTCCTACCTTATTTCCATTCACTTCCCAGGTGAGTCATCACAAAAGACTTTTGGGTCTTGGAGAATGACTGCATTATCATAAACCCAAGCACGTGAGGACTTTCAGTGGGGTCTCCTCACTGGAGTAATTCAAATAGCCCCTGACTCTTGGTTTTCAGTTATTGATCTGGGATTTAGCTCCAGAATAGCTTTCTAAAAGTCTCTTTTTTCTTACCTTTCTAGATTGAGCCGTAAGTTTTATGTTTTTCTTGCCTATCACTCTTTGTTGTACCTTTGTTCATGTCTGTATACCCGTTTCTTCACTTTAACGTGGGGATCATGATTGTACCTCAGAGTAACTGGGGAGAAAATTAGATATTCTACATAAAAGAGCATCTTGTAAATGCTCAATGTGTGGTAGCTGTTAGATAATTGGGGATGAGAATCTGGGATATTGTTTTTTCAATTCATTGTTCATTTTGCAGGAGTCATTCTCAAGTTAGATAAGCTTTCTGAACCTTACATGTCTGAAAATGTCTTTTCTTTTCCTGCACTTAATGCTGGTTTGGCTGGGTAAAGGATTTGTTTCAGCTTTGAAGATACTGCTCCACTGAGAAATCCGATAGCTATCTAATGTCCAGTGCTTATATAATCCCTTTATATAAAATCTCTTGGGTGCCTGGGTGGCTCACTTGGTTAAGCATCTGACTTTTGGTTTCAGCTAGGGTCATGATCCCACTGTTTGTGAGTTCGAGCCCCACATGGGGCTCTGTGCTGACGGTACAGAGCCTGCTTGGGATTCTCTCTCTCCCTCTTTCTGCCCCTCCCACACACACTCTCTCAAAAAACTTAAAGAAAAAACAAAACTCTTGATTCCCTTTCTCCTAGGCTTGGGATGGGATCTTCTCCTAGGATGGGATCTTTTTTTTCATTAGTTATTCTAAGGACTCACTCGGCCCTTTTAATCTGAAAATGTGTTTTTCTTCACATCTGGGATATTGTCCTTCTTTTTTAACTCCCAGACCTCACCACCATTCTTTCCGTTGCTTCTGTAACATTTGTCATTTGGATGTTGGAACATCTAGATTCACTTTACACATATCATTTTCCTTTTTGTTAATTTGCTGTTTAGCCTTGTCCATTCGACTATAAACCAGCCCATAAATCTTTTCTATTTTCTGTCAGGGATTCCTCAATATACCTGCCTCATTGATGGAACATTTTGTTCCTAGAGCTTTTTTGGATTTAACATGTCATGGAATTTTAGGTGGAAATTAAAGTAGATGTGCGTGCACAGCTTTCCTTCTTAATTCAGATTCCTTGGTTATGTTTTGGTTTGCCTTTTTACTTTTTTAGAGTGTACATCTTAAAGGTCTTTATACTGTGCCTCTGTTCTGCACCTCTTAAACTGTTTTCTAGTTCTCCAGGACCATACAAATCGGGCTCATTCCACCTATCCAGTAAATACATTCCCAGGTTATTTACCCAAATATACATTCCCTTTTTTAGTTTGCCAGCTCGTTTTTCTCCAATGGCACCAGTAAGTTTCTTTTTCCAGGTCCCAGTCATTCGTCTCTTCCCGGAGCTTAAATTGCATGTAACTCTGCAGGGATTCAACACCTAGCGTCAGAAATGCCTGTAATTTCCCCCGACGATCAGACCTGGGTATCTTTTTTCCCCTTAAACAAGCTCCACCGGTGATTATGAGGCACACCCAAGTCAAGAACCTCGAGGCCCCCTCCACCTCCTCCTCCCACCTGCCTGTCCCAAAGGCGGGACGGCCCGCTGCCCTTGCCCCTGTCGGGCTGGGGATGTGGTCGGAGAGGTTCTCGAGCCGCGGCCCCACCTCGCGTCTCCCAGCCACGCTGGACGAGGTAGGCGCCGGCGATTTCCGTACCTCCCCACCCCCCACCGAAGGAGCCAACGCCGCCCGAGAGCCCCGCGCCGGCCGGCCCCCAGCCTGGACCCCCGAGCGTCCCGCCCTGCCCAACCGTCCCACCCGCCGCGCGCCCTCGGGGCTGGAACGCCGCGCGGGTTGCACGCTTCCCGCCCTCCAGCACTGGTGCGCAGGCGCGCGGGCGCCTTGGCGCTGCTCCTCCAAGGCGGCTGGACGGGAGAGCGCCTTTGAGTCTCTGGGCCACGCAACGGCAGCGCCCGCACTGTGGGCGACACGGGTGAGGGGCGACACTCCACCCCCCTGCCTCCTGCCGGCCTCTCCCTACAACCCCCTCGCTGCGTGGGCAGTCCCCAGGGATCGAGGGAAGGGAAGCTTCCCCTTCCGCCTGGGGGCAGGGAGGGACGTTGGGGTGGGCAGGGGACCCCGCTCCCGGGCACAGATGAGGTCGTTGACTTGGGTAAGAGGAAGCGGGCAGCCTCCCCGTCGGTCTGGGCCGGACCAGGTATGCCGGTGCGAGCGTCTTTACCGGGAGCCCTCTCCTGGCGCTGGGGAAGGCGGTATTGCGTTTGCCTCCTTCCCGAGCTTTTTCCCAGCGTCGAGGAGGGATCCCGTCTGAAGCGAAGTTTGCGGTGTAGAGACCCCAGACAAACCGTTATCGGGGCTTCAGCAAAGTCGAGCCAGGAACTTGGACTTCCCACACGTTAGCCAGGGGCAATGATGTCTCCAGACGCGTGCAGGTGAATCGACACAGGTTGAGAGAGCTTGAATTGTGTGAAACGCCGACTTTCAGAGAATCCTCATGGTTTTGCTTCTGCTTTATCACCTTTAGAACTCTGATGTCGATTGTTTATATTCCACTATCGATCCTTTTAAACTCTCCCCTCCCTCCGTCTTGGGTTTGTCTGCTCTTCCTAATGAACCACGTTTCTATCTTAAATCCGGTAGGGTGCCATGTCTGAACAAGAGCGTATCCAGGAATGCCTGAGGAAAGAAATAAGGTCACTTCTCATCTCCACCAAAGATGGTTTGACCCCACAGCAGTTGGAAAAGGAGTACCTTTTGATGGTTGGCAGCCATTTACCACTCCGGGTTCTTGGATATCGGTCCACTATGGAGCTGGTGTTGGACATGCCTGATGTTGTCACTGTCTGCCCTTGTGGGGATGGTACTGTAATACTGAAAGGTAAGCTTAGAATTTGAAGATCTATAAGTAACACGTAATTAGCAAAGAATTTTTCTGGTAAATAGGCAATGGGGAGTACGCCAGGTGATGTATGGAATTATTGAATGTGGTACACCTGAAACTAATATAACACTGTATGTTAACTGGAATTAAAAATATAAAAGAAAAAAGAATTGTTATAGCGATTATCCTGCACCCCAGGCAGGGGATTTTAATTTTTTGAGGGGGAGAGGGTTCATGGTTACCTTTGAAGTTGTGGGCAGAGTTAAAGCTTTAGCAAAATCAAGAATTTATTTCTCCAGAAAAATGTGCATTCACAGGAACTACATTTTGCATGTGATTTCAAATTATTGCACCTTAAATTGGAAGAAGCATAACAATGGGACTTTAACCATGAATTCATGTTTTAAATTTCGTGACGCACAGAAAAAAACATTGCAGGAAAGTTTGTTCATCTTGAGAGTTTCAGATATTTCAGGAGTCAGAAGTAATGTTAAATATTGGGCTTGATCTTTCTGTCTTCATCTTCTGATAGAGGAGCTAACAAGTGGTTGTCTAAAAGAAATGGAGGAACCAAGGGTTCATGTTTATCATGTTACCTAGATACACAGCTCCTTGGAGAATTAAAATTGTATAACCACAGATGTAAGGGTAAAGAAAGGAGCAAGTTTTCATCTAACTGTGATTTCTTTTTTCACACCTCCTTAGCCATTCCAGATGAATCCACCAAAGGAATAGCAAGTTTAGTTGCAAAACAGAGGAGCAGCCATAAGGTTCGAAATTCCATGCCAAGGGGAAGGGCCAGTGTTTGCTCTGGGCCGAGCTCCCGTCGGCGAGTACCTTACCGGGGAAGGGTGCCTCCCATTCTTCCAGCTGTTGTGAAGAGTGAGTTGAAAGACCTGTTGGCGTTATCTCCCGTTCTCCTTTCTGATTTTGAAAAGGCATTTTCCAGGCGATTTGGACGTTCATTCCAGTATGTACAGTATGGATTCCTCTCTATGTTCGAAGTACTTAATGCTGCTTCAGATGTCATTTCAGTAGAGCAGACCAGAGCAGGTTCTTTGTTGATGCTAAGGAAGAGCGTAACAGAGGAAAAGCAGAGAGGATGGCCAGCAGGTAAGCATGTTAGCATTAGTACTTAGTAACTTAGTAATTGTGGGTTAGCAAATTTTGGAGCAGTCATGGTAGATAGAGAGGTAGGTAATGCCTAAGCTCCCAGAGTTTGTCAAAGTTGCATCTTGGCTCTGCCACTTGCTGGTTGAGTGATCTCACTCCAGTTACTTAAAACATCTGAGCCTTAGTTTCCTCATCTCTAGAATAGGAATAATCATACTTGCCTCTTGGAGTAGTGCTGAGGATGAAACGAGATGAGGTCTGAAAAGTGCCTGGCATTTATAAGGGTGTAATAAGTGGTAGCTATTATAAAAATACAAGATCTGCTTTCTCTGGAACACTGTAAGCGAACATTAGTTGCGTGTGTTCATGTAAGGAAGATAGGGAAGATGAAAAGTTTAAAACTAATACTAGTTAGTAACATTTGCCATCTGAGTTTTGCTGGCACTGATGTTTGGTATCCTAGCAGGCGCTGCAATAATTTATGTAGTGTAATGATAACCACTTATATAGCGTTTTACCTTGGATTCTCCTAGCCACACCGTAGGGTAAATGACCCAGTCTTAGGGATAAGGAAAACAAAGCTCAGGATACGTAAATGACTTTTGCAAAGTTGCACGGCTAGAAAGGTGTTATAGCCAGGGTTAGAAACGCAGCTGTTAATACTGTTTAGCCAGTGCTGTTCTTACCCAGTCATTGTCCCTCTTGTTTTTGTTTTATGTTTATACACGCACACTACTATATACCTATATAGTAGTTGAGTTGACACACAGTGTTACATTAGTTTCAGGTGTGCAGCACAGTGATTTGACTGCCTTGTGCTGTGCTCCCCACAGTGTAGTTACCATGTGCCATACAATGTTGTTATAATACCATGGATTGTATGCTGTACCTTTCGTCCCCGAATCACTGTCCCTCTTAAAGTCTCAGAAGACCAATGTGATCATTTGTATAGTGCCTCACTAGACCCTTGACGATACAGAATCTATACACTGAGCCTATTTTGGGAATCTCTACGCCTATTTCAGTGATTTTTCTTTTTCTCTAAAATCTGTATTTAGATTAATATAGGTGAAACCATGAGAATGTCCCCAGTTTAGAAACGAATACTTAAACTGTGGTAGGAAATGTAATTTGATGTAGATATCCTAGGGGGTTTACGAGCTCTGGTCAGGGAAGACTATAGGGGCCAGTGTGTGTTTTGAATCTTACCCTCAACCATCAGCAATATCGGTATTCTTGAGTTACTTGAACTTGGGGAGACAAACCTATGCTATTAAAGTTGTAAGAGGTTGATAGTGTATAAAGCAGCTTGCCAACTTATTGAATGGGGGGAGTGATATTCCTTCCCAGTGATTGGATTGTTCATGTTTCTCACCTGTGATCCTTCTTCCTATCATCAGGGTATCTTGGAAACAATTTGTGTGGGGGGGGGGCTTGATCTTATGGTAAAGAAAGAGACCACAGTGAGGTCTAGTGATTGATCATTCATGTTGTACATCAGCATATATCTTGCCAGTGGTATTTTCCTCCCTATAAATCTTGAAGAAAAAAATCTGTACTCTAGAACAATATCCTTTATTCTATAGCTTTTTATCCCCCTTTCCTGCTCCCATACTACTAGGTGATTATTCAGTTTGAGAAGCATAGTTTTAAGCAGACTTCTTAGTTGGAGACTTTTTGGCCTCCTAAACGTTTTTCGGTTTTTACCTATTAAAATCTGCCTTTCTGTATTATATTCAGGTGATCTTAAATGGAGTTTTTAGATAGCTCCAACCTTTTCAGTAACACATGTATGATCCCTTGGTTTTCTTTTATAGATGACTAATCTTTTCCATTGTATGTAAATTTTATTTGGCAATATGAAAATGTAAGCTTACTTTCCATAATTGTTATTTCTAAGTTGAGAACAGTTAGGTCACAGTAGCCTCTATATAGAATCACCAGAAAATAAAGTAGAAATTGTTAGTGACAACTTTTCTCCGCTCTTCTTTTATTCACAAAAGGAGGTAAAATGTTTACCCAGCCTTTTAGAATGAAACAACAAAGGTCCTACCCTACAGTCTCCCCAGTCACAAAGGCACGCTTTTCGCAACCCACTTCAAACTTGGAACCACCGAAGCAAATACTGAACGTGGAAAATACTTTTAAGTCAAATGTGGTAGAGACTTCAAGGCTGCATCACGCTGAAAAATTAAACCAGGTGAGATATAGGAGTTTGGAGGTATAAACCAAAAATGTGTTTAAATTCAGTGGTTAATACTTAGACGGAGAAGCTTAATTTCAGATTTAACTTGAGCATTTTCTATGGTTGTGTGGATTATTAGCTAGTAAGAGGTGGCAGTGAGAAAAGAATAAAATTGTATCAACTCCCATGGTTTCTGTTACAGGCTTCCCCCACTATTGGAAAGTAGGGTGTTCCTATGAAACCTTTTGAAAGTTGAAACCGTGTAAAGCAAAGAAACAATTGCCATTAATTTATATAGAAAAAATTTTGAGCCTTCTTAGACCCCAAAAATAACCTCTCTTAGGCTTTTCTGATACCTTATGATACATCTAGCCAATGGATTTTCTACCTTAGGACACATCTTGCTAATGGATGCACAAAATAAATGGGGGTAAAGCACAATTCAAAGCTATGGTGGTTTGATGCTGAATGTAGTTCTTGGGGAAGGAGGCTGGTGATGCCACTCTGGCTGCTCGGCGCGCGCTGCCCCTATAACCGCTCACTGCAAAACGATTGCTGGATGCTCTTTTTGCTTTTGGCCTTTATTGATAAAAGTGAAAATCCTCTTTCGATTTCTTTGGGTTAGCAAAAATGAGAACGGACCCTAGATTTTTCATAAAAGTGAAAGGGCATAGCATGAACTTTTGAAAAGTGAGGGACACCTGTACTTTGTGCAGCTGTCTCTAGTTCCAGCTTCTCACCAAAGTCCTAGAAGTATATGTGCAGCTTCCCTCATGAATATCTTTACCTGAATGGCTGGCCCTGAGCACTACAGTCCTGGTACTTTTCTGACTGTGTGTATGCTGAAGGAGTTTTGAACAAAAGCTACTAGAATATAACCAACAAAAACCCTGGTTAAATTAGCAAGATGACAACTTTCGTAGAGCTTAGAAGAAGCACATGGAAATTAAATTCAAGATATAAAAGTGCCTTACCTTTATAACTTAAAAAATACTAGCTTTAGTAGCAGAACTTACATATAGTTTATCCATTTAAAATGTACACTTTGAATTTTGACAAATGTACCTCACTGCATAATCATCAAAATCAAGAGGCCAAACATTTCCATCATTCTCAAAAATTTCCATTATGCTGCTTTGTAGTTGATCTCTTTCCCCAGCTGTAGACACTACATAAATATTGCTTTCTGTAAGTTTGACTTTTCAAGAATTTCATATAAATGGAATTAAATAACATCTAGCGTTTGTGTCTAGCTTCTTTAACTTACCATGGTGCTTTTGAGATTCATCAGTATCAGTAGTTTGTTACTTTTTCTTGTTGCGTACCATTCCACTATATTTATCTCAATTTGTTATCCATTCCCATCAGGTGATATCTGGGTTCTTTCCTGTGTGGGGTATTTATATAAATAAAGCTGCTATGAACATTTGTATACACTTTGATCGTGGACTTCTCTTGAGTGAATACCTAGGAGTAGGATTGTTGGGTCGTTCAGTAAGGGCATGTTTAACTTTATAAGAGATTGTCAGACTCTTCTAAAGTGGCTGTATGATTTCACATTACTGTAAACTACATATGAGAGTTCTAGCTGCATCTTTGTTAATGTTTGGTATTCTCCACTTAAAAAAATTACTATTCATGGGGCGCCTGGGTGGCTCAGTTGGTTAAGCATCCAAGTTTGGCTCGGGTCATGATCTCATGGTTCATGGATTTGAGCCACGCGTTGGTGTGGTGACACCTGTGCTGACAGCTCAGGGCCTGGAGCCTGCTTCCGATTCTGTGTCTCCCTCTCTCTGCCCATCCCTGACTCGTGCTCTGTCTCTCTTTGAAAAATGAATAAACATTAATTTTTTTTTTTTAATTATGGGTGTGTAGTGGTATTTCATTATGGTGTTGAAATTTCTCTAATGATGAATAATGTTGGGCATCTTTTCATATGCATATTTTCCATTTGTAAATTTTCCTTAAGGTGTCTCCTTGCATCCTTTGCTTGTTCTTAAAAATTGACTTTTGTATTGAGTTGGAAGAATTATTTATATATGAATGGGTACAAGTCCTTTACCAGACATGTTTTGCAAATACGTTCTCCTGGTATATGCTTATCTCATTTCCTTAGTTCTGCCTTTTGTGAAGTAGAAGCCTTTAATTTTGATGAAATCTAATTTATTTATATTTTTCTTTTGATTCTTGCCTAACTAATCTTTGTTGAATCGAAAGTCACAAAAATGTTGTATGTTTTCTTCTAGAAGTTTTATGATTTTAGTTCTTAGGTCTATTACTGATTTCTTTTTTTTTGTTTTTGTTTTTTTAATTTTTTTTTTCAACGTTTATTTATTCTTGGGACAGAGAGAGACAGAGCATGAACGCGGGAGGGACAGAGAGAGAGGGAGACACAGAATCGGAAACAGGCTCCAGGCTCTGAGCCATCAGCCCAGAGCCTGACGCGGGGCTCGAACTCACGGACCGTGAGATCGTGACCTGGCTAAAGTCGGATGCTTAACCTACTGCGCCACCCAGGCGCCCCGGTCTATTACTGATTTCAAGTTAATTCTTATATAAGGTACCAGTATGGACCAGAGTTTTTTGCAATGGATTGCTAATTCCTCTAGCACTATTTTTTTGAAAAATACTCTTTTCCTTGCTGAACTACCTTATTACTTTGGCACCTCTGTGAAATCTGTTGACCACTTGTATGTGTAGGTTCTGTTTTTAGGACTGTCCATTCTGATCCATTGATCTACAGGTTCTTTTGCCAGTACCCTTCTCTCTTAATATAGCTTTATAATATCTTTCTTTTTATTTTTTTTAATGTTTATTTATTTTTGAGAGAGAGAGAGACAGCAAGCGGGGGAAGAGTAGAGAGAGAGGGAAAAACAGAATCAGAAGCAGGTTCCAGGTTCCGAGCTGTCAGCACAGAGCTTGACACGAGGCTTGAACTCATGAACCACAAGATCATGACCTGAGCCCAAGTCCGTCGCTAACCCAGTGACTGAGCCACCCAGGTGCCCTTTAACATCTTGAAATTATGTAGTTAAGTCCTACAGCTTTATTCTTTTTCAAATTGCTTTGGCTACTCTAGGTTCTTTGCATTTTCATATAAACTTAATTTGATATAAATCAGCTTGTCAATTTCTACCAAAAATAAATATGCCTCTTGTGATTTTGATTAGAATGAAACAAGGGATCTAGAGGTAAGTTTGGGGATAAATGACATCCTGACAGTATTGAATCTGCTGATCCATGAGCATAGTATAATTTCTCCACTTCAGTCTTTAAATTTTTAGTACTCTTTTATAGTTTTAAGTACTCAAGGCCTACATATGTTTTGCTAAATTTTACCCCCCCCCACCACCATTTTTCATACTTTGGATATTATAAAGGGTATTTTCAGTTTATTTTCTAGTTAATTGTTATTAGTACATAGAAATCAATTGGATTTTTGTATATTGACCTTGCATCTTGTGACCTTGAATCAGGGCACTTGATAAACTCAATACTGTAGTTGACAGGTATTTTCAGTTTATTTTCTAGTTAATTGTTATTAGTACATAGAAATCAATTGGATTTTTTTTTATATTTTGACCTTGCATCTTGTGACCTTGAATCAAGGTACTTGATAAACTCAATACTGTAGTTGATATCATTCTAGTAACTATTTCGTAGAGTTGGGATTTTCTGCATAGACCATCATACCATCTGGGAGTAGACCATTTTACTTCCTTTTCAATCTGTATGCCCCCCCCCCCTTTTTTTCCCCTTACATAAGCTGGGCTCTCTAGTATAATAATGCATAGAAATGGTGAGCATGGAAATTCTTGTCTTGTTCCTGACTATAGGGGAAAAACATTCAGTCTTTCATCATTAACTCTGGTGTTAACTCTAGCATTTTTATAAATGCTGTATACCAGGTTGAGAAAATTCCCTTCTGTTCCTAGATTCTGAGAATTTTTTCCATGAATGTGTGTTGAAATTTTCTCCATCCATTGAGAGGATTATAGGATGTGCTATTGTGATTTATTATATAAAAATTATATTCCTTTTCTCATTTCTAGCATAGAGCTCCTAAAACTCTTGGAATTTTTGAAGTGGTAAGAAATGTAAAGGTATCTTTTGTTGCTAATGAAGTGTCTTTAGAAAGGACCTAAAGATGGGGGCTGGTTGCCAGTTGGAGCAAACGATGTCATTAGAGGGTCTGAACTTTTAGTCCTACCCCAACCTCCTGAGAGAGGAAGGGGGCTACAGATAGAATCACTGGCCCCTAGTGAATGAATCAATCAGTTGTGCTGTTGTAGTAAAACCTCCATAAAACCCCAAAATACTGGATTTGGAGAGCTTCTAAGCTAGTGAACAGTAGAGTTTTGGGGGAGACTGGCATGCCTGGAGAAGGTATGGAGCTCTGTGCCTCTTCCCACTTATCTGGCTGTATGCATCTTCTCCATCTCACTATTTCTGAGTTCTATCTTTAAAAAAAATTTTAACAGATTTTTAAAAAAAATTTAAGATACAGTTGATATATTAGTTTCAGATGTACATGATGCTTTGATATGTGTATAATGTGAAATGATCACAGTATGTCTACTTAACATCCATCAGCACATATAGTTAGAAATTCTTTTTGTGATGTCTTAAGATTTACTGTCTTAGCAATTTTTTGTAGTAACATATAATACATGTTATTATAATTGTATAATGTGTCATGTAGTCTTATTATATTTATTAATACATTATGAAATATAGTTACCATGCTGTATATTACATGCTGTACAGGACTTAATTATTTTATAACTGGAATTTTATACCTTTTGACCCTGTCCACCTATTCTACCCACTCCCAAATACCTGCTTCTGGCTATCATCCATCTGTTCTCTATATCTATGAACTCAAGTTTTTATTTTTATTTTGTTTTTTAGATTCTGCGTATAAGTGAGATCATACAGTTGTCTTTCTCTGACTTATTTTCCTTAGTGTGATGCCCTCAAGGTCCGTTCATGTTGTCACAAATGGTAGGATTTCCTTGCTTTTTTTTTATGGCTTAATAATATTCCAGTGTGTGTGTGTGTGTGTGTGTGTGTGTGTGTGTGTATGTGTATCATACCATCTTTGTCCATTCATCCGTTGATGAATGCTTAGGTTGTTTCCATGTCTTGGCTATTGTAAATAATGCTGCAATGAACATAGGGATTCAGATATTTTTTTGAGTTAGTGTTTTTATTTCCTTTGGATAAATAACCAGAATTGAAGTTGCTGGATCATGTGGTAGTATAGTTTTTTTGAGGAACCTCTGTAATGTTTTCCATAGTGGCTACACCAATTTACATTCCACCAACATGCCCCAGGGTTCCTTTTTCTCCATATCCTCACTAGCACTTACTGTTTCTTGTCCTTTTGATAATAGCCATTCTAACAGGTGTGAGGTGATACTTCATTGTGGTTTTGCTTTGCATTTTTATGATGATTAGTGATGTGGAGCACGTTGTCATGTACCTGTTTGTCCTCTGTATGTCTTCCTTGGAAAAATGTCTATTCAGATCCTCTGCCCATTTTAAAATTTGGTTGTTTTCTTGCTGTTGAGTTGTATAAGTTCTTTATGTATTTGGGATATTAACCCCTTATCAAATATTGGACTTAGAAATTTTTTCTCCTTTGAAGTAGGTTGCCTTTTGATTTTGTTGATGGTTTCCTTTGCTGTGTAGAAGCTTTTTTGATGTAGTCCCATTTGTTTATTTTTGCTTTTGGTACTTTTGGTGTCCAATCTAAAAAATCACTGCCAAGAATGGTATCAAGGAACTTACCATCTGTGGGTTTTGTTTTTTTTTAGGGTTTGTATGGTTTCACATCTTACATTCAATTTTAATCCATTTTGAGTTTTTGTGGGTGTAGCATTATATTGTTTCATAATAAACCAGTAATAAATCAGTAAGTAAAATGTTTATGAGTTCTGTGGCTGCTTTAGCAACTCGGTTGAACCCAAGGAGGGTGTCATGGAACTTCTGATTTATAGTAACTTGATCAGAAGCACAGATAATAACCTGGACTTGGAATTGTGGTGGGGGTGGGGCACAATCTTGTTGGACTTGGCCCTTAATTTATGGAAGCTGATGTAATTCCAGGTAGATAGACATGAATTGAAGTACAAGATACCCAGCTGATGTTGGAGAATTGCTTGAGTGTGGGATAAAATCCACATACATGTAATTCGAGTCAGAATTCTATAGTGCTTTTCTTTTCTAAAGAAAAATTATTATAATTATAAAAAAATTATAATCCAAGTAATACAGGCCTCTTAAAAGGAATTGGGAAGTTTTTCTTTTATTTATTTATTTGGCGTTTTCTTATTTTTTATTTTTAATATGAAATTTATTGTCAGATTGGTTTCCATACAACACCCAGTGCTCATCCCAATGGGGGGGGGTGCACCCCCCCTTCCCTCCCTCCCCGCCCCCATCAACCCTCAGTTCTCAGTTTTTAAGGGTCTTTTATGTTTTGGCTCCCTCCCTTTCTAACACTTTTTTTCTTCCCCTTCTCCATGGTCTTCTGTTAAGTTTCTCAGGATCCACATAAGAGTGAAAACATATGGTATCTGTTTCTATGTATGACTTATTTCACTTAGCATAACACTTTCCAGTTCCATCCACGTTGCTACAAAGGGCCAGATTTCATTCTTTCTCATTGCCACGTAGTACTCCATTGTGTATATAAACCACAATTTCTTTATCCATTCATCAGTTGATGGACATTTAGGCTCTTTCCATAATTTGGCTATTGTTGAGAGTGCTGCTATAAACATTGGGGTACAAGTGCCCCTATGCATCAGTACTCCTGTATCCCTTGGGTAAATTCCTAGCAGTGCTATTGCTGGGCCATAGGGCAGATCTATTTTAAATTTTTTGAGGAACCTCCACACTGTTTTCCACAGCGGCTGCACCTGTTTGCATTCCCACTAACAGTACAAGAGGGTTCCCATTTCTCCACATCCTCTCCAACATCTATAGTCTCCTGATTTGTTCATTTTAGCTGTTTTCACTGGCGTGAGGTGGTATCTGAGTGTGGTTTTGATTTGTATTTCCCTGATGAGCGACATTGAGCATCTTTTCATGTGCCTGTTGGCCATCTGGATGTCTTTGGGGAAGTGTCTCTTGATGTTTTCTGCCCATTTCTTCACTGGATTATTTGTTTTTCGGGTGTGGAGTTTGGTGAGCTCTTTATAGATTGGATACTAGCCCTTTGTCCGATATGTCATTTGCAAATATCTTTTCCCATTCCGTTGGTTGCCTTTTAGTTTTGTTGATTGTTTCCTTTGCTTTGCAGAAGCTTATTATCTTGATGAGGTCCCAGTAGTTTATTTTTGCTTTTAATTCCCTTGCCTTTGGGGATGTGTCGAGTAAGAAATTGCTGCGGCTGAGGTCAGAGAAGTTTTTCCCTGCTTTCTCCTCTAGGGTTTTGATAGTTTCCTGTCTCACATTCAGGTCCTTTATCCATTTTGAGTTTATTTTTGTGCATGGTGTAAGAAAGTGGTCTAGTTTCATTCTTCATGTTGCTGTCCAGTTCTCCCAGCACCATTTATTAAAGGGACTGTCTTTTTTCCATTGGATATTCTTTCCTGCTTTGTCAAAGATGAGTTGGCCATACTTTTGTGGGTCTAGTTGTGGGGTTTCTATTCTATTCCATTGGTCTATGTGTCTGTTTTTGTGCCAATACCATGCTGTCTTGATGATTACAGCTTTGTAGTAGAGGCTAAAGTCTGGGATTGTGATGCCTCCCACTTTGGTCTTCAATATTACTTTGGCTATTCAGGGCCTTTTGTGATTCCATATAAATTTTATGATTGCTTGTTCTAGCTCCGAGAAGAATGCTGGTGCAATTTTGATTGGGATTGCATTGAATGTGTAGATTGCTTTGGGTAGCATTGACATTTTGACAATATTTATTCTTCCAGTCCATGAGCACGGAATGTTTTTCCATTTCTTTATATCTTCTTCAATTTCCTTCATAAGCTTTCTATAGTTTTCAGCATACAGATCTTTTACATCTTTGGTTAGATTTATTCCTAGGTATTTTATGCTTCTTGGTGCAATTGTGAAGGGGATCAGTTTCTTTATTTGTCTTTCTGTTGCTTCATTATTAGTGTATAAGAAAGCAACTGATTTCTGTACATTGATTTTGTATCCTGCAAATTTCCTGAATTCATGTATCAGTTCTAGCAGACTTTTGGTGGAGTCTGTTGGGTTTTCCATGTATAATATCATTTAATATTGTTATAAATCTATTCTCCTATGCTTATAAAGGAAACATATATACTTGTAGAGTTTTGAGTAGGAACAGCTAGTAAACTCCTCTATAATTTTGAAGAAATGGCAAGTTGTACTTTTATAAATAGGATCTTCAGAAAGGTAATACCTTTGTGGGTAGCTCTAGACTGAAGGTTTTCTCTGGACTGTCTTAGTCACTAGTGCTTCCATAATAAAGTAACTTAGATCAGGTAGCTTTAAACAACAGAAATTTATTTTCTCACAGTTGTGAAGGCTGGAAGTTCCAGACTGGGGCGATAACGTAGCTGTGTTCTGCTGAGAGTTCTCTTGCTGGCTTGCCCCTTCTCACAGTGTGCTCACATGGCCTTTCCTCAGTGTGTGCACATGGAGGAGACCAAGCTCTCTGGTTTCTCTTTTTGTAGGGGTGCTAATCCCATCACCACAAAAAAAAAATTACATTGGGGGTTAGGCCTTTAAAATACGAATTTCAGGAAACATAATACCTATCCTAACAAAGCAAAACTCAGAATGATTGAGTCCAAATAAATTAACTGTGTGAAGCTCCACAATGAATAAGTTTGTTTTGGCTTTTCCAATGTTTGAAGTTATTTCCATTTTCCAAATTTATTGTATTGATTAAAAATTCCCGAACAAAATATTAGAGAATGATATAGCATGTTTTTTGGAGAGTTTATAGAATTGGGTGGGACTGTGTGTTTAGCCATCAGAGCCAGGGAATAACAAATGCAAAGTCTAGGACCTTTGCTCCTGGCATGGCTCCAGGGAGAAGGGTGAGAAAGATGCACATACACTTCTATATTTTTTCTCCTTTGAGTTTCATCCTGTGTTTTGCAGCTCCAAGAATTCCTCGTAGCTGCTGTCTAATAACCACATTTCACTTCTGGGTGAAGTTTTTGCCATTGGAACTATTTAAATCTTGTTCCAAAGAGTTGGCTCTCATTCTTGAACTATGTATTTTAATTTGGCAGCAGACCATACTCTACATAATTACCAGATCTTGCATAATCCTATTTGTAAAAAGTACAACTTCCATTTCTTCAAAATTTTAGATCAGTTTGCTATGTGTTTTTGATCAAAACTCCACATGTATTTATGAGCATAGAAAAAGAACAGATCTATAACAAATTTAAATTATGAATTTACAGACTTCTTTTTGATCATCTGTATTTCACGTATTTCCAGTGAACACATTATTTTGTAATAAGGAAAACATGTTGTTAACAAGAAGAAAAATAAGTTTCTCCTTTGTAAAATGAGGGTTAGTATTTTTTTCATCTTTCACCTTCAAGAGAAACAGCCAGGGTGGTCACTAGTACCTACCCTTTGTCCATTGTAATGCTTTGTTTCACAAAGGAAATGGTTAGAACAGTTTAAAGCCTCTTTTGCAAGATACGAATAATCTTTTTACCACATTCTATTAAATTTCCTTTAGATTGACTGAAGGGAAGTTTGGATGGAGATGCAAATGTGAGTAGGTGAGAATGGATTAGCTGTATTTTCTAGTGAATGAAGCTTCCTGTAGTCCTACATCACAGGTAACCATAGTGTTACTGTTATTGTGAATAGGTCATGGCCTGTAACAGTGGCCGGGGTTTGGTCGGGGAACAGGGATCTGACATTTCTAGGTTGTCTAGCTTTAAGAGTACCCCATCCCACCCTACCGCACCCTACCCCACCCTACCCCACCCTACCCCATCTTACATAGTAGAAAACTTCATTGTAACATTCAGCATGAGGTTTAAAGTAGGTAAACCTGGAATTATAAAAAGATCTCGCCTTAAACGAATTAAAAATCAGGGCTGGGTGTTAGTTTGCACCTAACTTTTAATTTGCAACCAAACAATTTGGTAGTTTCTGTGTGAATAAGGAGGTGTGCTTGGTTATTGCATATAAGAAAGGATACTTCTTTTATCTCGCTTGGTGACCTGGCTCAACTATCCTGTAAGAGTATCTTCCCTCAACAAGCAGCTGGATACGCTAAACAGTTCCTGTCGGCAGGAGCCGTTCCTGGCTTCATTAATGGAGTTCTCTGGCCAACTCAAAGTAGCTGTTCACTATCTCGTTTTCTTGTGAGTTTGGGTGAAGTTTTTAGTATGGCAAGTCACATTCCGTGCTGCCTGGCTTTTAGTCAGATGAGGTATCTGGCAAATATTTAAGCAGTTGAAAGTTTTGCTTCCGTGTGTGTATTGGTGCCAGTTTTGTGATCTTTATAAGAAATGTGTTCATGTTGTACCATATGGCCAAAGGGCTGGAGCATATTCCTCTAAGGTGTCACTTCTGTACCTACCTTCTTTTCAAAATGCTTCCACCCTCATGTTTCTAAATAGCAACCAGGTGTCTGTTTTTAAAACCTTTTTTTCTTATTACAAAAGTAATATAGATTGATTATAGAAGTTTTGAAATACAAGAAGGCACAGAAGAAAATAAAAATCACCTGTACTTTTATCATCCAGAAAAGCTGATTTTTTAAAATTTAAATTTCAGTTCGCTAACATAGTGTAATTAGTTTCAGGTGTTTAATATAGTGATTCAACCCTTCATACAACACCTGGTGCTCATTGCAAGTGCCCTCCTTAATCCCTATCACCTATTGACCCCTTCGCCTCTCTAGCCATCATCTGGTTCTCTGTAGTTAAAGGTCTGTTTCTTGGTGTGCCTCTTTTCCCCCCCGCTTTGCTTGTTTGTTTTGTTTCTTCAAGTTCACATATGAGTGAAATCATATGGTATTTTTCTTGCCCTGACTTATTTCAAAAAGGATACCTACACTCAGATGTTTATAATATCATTATCTACAATAGCCAAATTATGGAAATAGCCTGTGTCCATTGACTGATGAATGGATAAGGAAGATGTGGTATATACGTACACTGGAATATTATTCAACCATAAAAAAGAATGAAATCTTGCCATTTCCAATGATGTACATAGAGCTAGAGAGTATTATGCTAAGTACTTTTTCTTTTTTTAAATAGAATCATTCTGGTCCAGGTTTGTGACCTGCTTTTTTAAGTCCTAACTGTGAATTGTGAACATCCCACACTGTTAAATATTGTAATGCAACATAATTAAAAAATTGTTTTTAGTGTCTATTTTTGAGAGAGAGAGAGACAGAGAGAGACAGAGCATGAGCAGGGGAGGGACAGAGAAAGAGGGAGACACAATTCGAAGCAGACTCCAGGCTCTGAGCTGTCAGCACAGAGCCCAACGTGGGGCTCAGACTGAGGAACCATGAGATCATGACCTGAGCCGAAGGTGGACACTTAACCGACTGAACCACCCAGGTGCCCCACCAATACAATTTTTAATGGGAGTAGGATGCACCATAATGTATTTAACTTGTAACTTTTGTTAGGCACTAAGGCTGTTTCTAGTGTTTGCTATTAAAAATAGCCTTGTGGGGGCACCTCGCTGGTTCAGTCAGTAGAGTGTGTGAGTCTTAATCTCAGGGTCATGAGTTTAAGCTCCACGTTGGGCATGGAGCCTAGTTAAAAAAATAAAAATAGCCTTGTGATGAAAATCTTGTTCAAATTTGCATATATCCGCTACTCCACAGAATAAATTTCTAGAGCAACAGTCACTGCATCAAAAGGAGTGTGTATTTTTATGTGGTTAAGTTGTCCTCGTAAAAGTTTCAGGTAGCACTGAGATAAGGTGCGTAAGGAATGTGCTTCTTGTACCTTTGATGATACTCAGTATCTCTCCCTCACCACCAACCCAGTATGTTCGGTCTCCCAATGCTTTTCTAATGCCTTCTGGCATATTATCCCTTCATAACACTCTGTGGATCTTTTCATGATATTTTTTATAATTGCAATTATATTTATGATTGTTTCATGTCTGTCTCTCCACACCAGACTGCAAGTTCCAGGAGGGCAGTGACCATATCTAGTTTATTGACCCCTACAGTGTGCAGCACATGTGTTCAGTACATTTTTGTTGAATGAATGGGCATTATTATAAAATTAATTTTCCAATATGATAGGTAACTATATTAGACTATTGTCTTTTTATGAGCTTGATGCTTTTATTGCTTAATATTTATCAGTTGCCTATTTAAGTCTTTATCCTTTTTTCTGGGGAGTCCATCTTTTTGATTCAAAGTTCTTCTCTGCCTCTTTGTTCCTAGAGGCTCCTCTCTGAATATGGTATTTTTTCGCATCACTTTCCATCTTTATTTATGCCCTGATAATGTTTTGTTCACTTGATTTATTCATTCTTTTTGTTTGGTATTTAGGCATCTGGGACTGGAGGATTATTGAAATCAGAGGCCCCTCTTGATTACTTTCCTTATGTCAGTCACTGATTACCTTCCTTTCTTACCCCTGCCCCCGGCCCCCATTTTAATTTCTACCCTCCAATTATAGATATCTCCAAGATTAACTGGACTTTAAAAAAATCTCCCCACCCCATTCAGTTTAAAGTTAGCTTAATATAGTGGTCTAGCTTGAGGCTAAAACCCAGTTTTTTACTTTTTAAAAAAAAATTAAAAAAAATTTTTTTAATGTTTATTCACATTTGAGAGAGAGAGAGACAGAGCACAAGCTGGGGTTGAGGGCAGAGAGAGGAGGAGATACAGAATCTGAAGGAGGCTCCAGGCTCTGAACTGTCAGTACAGAGCCCGATGTGGGGCTTGAACTCACGAACCACGAGCTCGTGACGTGAGCCAAAGTCAGACATTTAACCAACTGAGCCACCCAGGCACCCTGAAGAAAAAATTTTTTTTAATGTTTATTTTTGAGAGAGAGAGAGAGAGAGAGAGAGAGAGAGAGAGAGAGAGAGAGAGAGAGAGAGAGAGAGAGGGAAGGGCAGAGAGAGAGGGAGATACAGAATCCAAAAGCAGGCTCCAGGCTCCAAGCTGTCGATACAGAGCCTGATGTGGGGCTCGAACTCAGGAACTGTGAGATCGTGACCTGAGCTGAAGTCGGACACTTAACCGACTGAGCCACCCAGGCGCCCCTGTTGTGTTGTTTTTTTTTGTTTTTTTTTTTTTTTTCCTTCTTGAGAAACACTCTGTTCCTAGGTAAGAGCATTGTAAACCCAGGCTTGGTAACTGTTTTCTCTAAAGGGCCACATGGTAAATATTTGAGGCGCTGTTATAAACACCCAACTCTGCCCTTGTGGTGCGAAAAGCAATCATGTGAATAATGTGTAAATGAGTGAGTGTGGCCATGTTCCATTAAAACTTTATGAATACTGGAATTTGAATTTCATATAATTTTCATGTGTCACAAAATATTATTTTCTCCCCTAGCTGTTTAAAAATGTTGAGACAATTTTTAGCTTGTGATTTGCCTGTTACAAGCCATAGTTCAGAGGGAAAAATGACATTTGTAATCCTCATCCTGTTACCTCCCAGTTTCTCAAGCTTTTGGAATTGATTGAAAAACAGCAAAATCCTATCTCTGTGTTCCCAGGTCCTTTTTCCTTCTAAACTGTATAGTCTTTGAGGCTGTTTCCCTGGCCTCTTCCTATTCATCCCTCAGCAGTTCCCTCCTTTGCACGGTGTTCTTTCCTAATTTCCCGGATTCCATGTCCCACCTTTGTCGTGCCCCCTCTCTCTAGTCTGACTTGCTTAGTGCCCTGGTGAAGACGCCTGCCCTCAGTTTTCGTGGCCTCCCAGTTGGTCGTCCACCCTCCCAGTATCATTTTCTGCTGCTGCCAGATTAAACTTCTGATGATGCCTCTCCCCTGCTAAAAATCTCCAACATATGGATTTGTCTACATAACCTGGTGAAACTCCTTAGTTTGGCATCTGAAGTATTCTGTAGTACTTCCTTCTCCTTTTGTCAGTGTTCTCTTCTGCTCTTTCCTTATTCCCTTCAGGCAAATTATTATTATTTTATTCCTTTTTTCCTGTGTTCATGAAGTTTCTTATACCTTTATTGCCTTCTCTACCGCCCTTCTCTGTGATGTTCCCCGGCTCTTCAAAAAGGAAGCCTTCGTTACATTTATAACTTAGTGTGATAATATGTCCTTGTGCAATTCTGCACCTCTTCAGTGATGCTCAGAGTCAGCCTTAGCTTATAGTGGTTTATCCATTTATCTCCTTTCCCTACTTAATTTTAAGGGGCTTGAGAAGAATGGCACTGAGGTGACTGTGTGTGTGTGTGTGTGTGTGTCCCCTGAAACACCTAGCACAGTGATAAGAAGTTGTTGTATTGAATCTTCAAATGAGGGGAGCATGTTGGGATGTGAAGAATCCGTTACCTTTAGATGCTCTTACTGTTCACTGGGAGAGCTTTAGGGGGTTATCTCATGGCGATTCAGAAGATGTATGAAGAACATAAGCCCAAGGGCTGAGGCTTTTTGTGAAAGCTAGTGATATAATAATCTTAGGAACCTAATCCGCCCCCCCCCCCATCCCCTTTCCCTGTCAACCTTAAGAGATAGTGAAATTCATTTTTCAGATGAGGAAACTGAGACCTAAAAAGGTTACACAGTTTGTAACTAATAACAGGCCAAGTGTCAACAAGAAGAAAGATGAAAAAATGCAAAGTTTAGAAGGAAAAAGTATTAATAATGTTTGCATCTGTGTGATAAAATTTTAGGTAATTTGTTGTTTTTCTCTTTTGTGTCTTTTCTAACATATTTTTTCCACTCATTGTCTTTAAACATAACTGCATGATCTTTCATTCCACTTTAGATCTCCCTGCTGTAGCTGTTCCCTGGGTGTGGGCTGTCTGCATATGCTCTGTGCTTCTCTGACCATGCTTGCCTGTGCTTCCAGCTTGCTTTTCCGAGTATTCCTGTACATCTTCTGCCTTACTGGGGCCTCTCCATGCCATTGGCTTCTCTCAGCTAAAATCCTGAGTCCCCTGTTGTCTTAACTTTGGCCTCTCCTGTTTTCCTTTAGAACTGCCGGTCTGTTGCCCTTGCACAGTCCTCCATCATTTTCTCGCCTTTATTTTTCTACTGTCTCAACTGCCTGAACTTTCTTCCCCTTCCCTCTAACTCTTAGGAATGGGCCTTGCTGCCCAACTCACAGAGAATACTGAAGTCATCAGGTAGTAACTCCACCTGACCCCACATTCTGTATCCTATGCCTCCTGGTTCTTTCTCTCTTTTTTTTCTACTACAGCAGAAGAGCTTTTCCTTCTTGCCAGGCTCAGGTGCTTTCCTGCCTCCCAGGGACCTTCCATCATCCAGTCTCTTCCTTGCATTTGGCATTCACTAAGCATATGTTTAGTAAACACTGAATTTTTTTAAATAGAAGGAAACTAGTAACAAGAATCCTTTCTGGGTACGAGTAGGAGATTGAAAAATTGGATACTCTAGAATCTAATTGTTAAAGAGAATGTTAATTATTCTGGAAAATTGAGAGTGTTTAGTTTTATAGATTCCATCTATTTTAGAGGTATTTTACATGGTATGAAATGCTACAGTGCCTCTTAAGAACAATGTTTTACCCATTTGATTGAAATAAAATGTCCTGTGGTAGATGTTTCCTTTTACATATTGTTCATATTTATCTTTGATCTTTTTGGATTATAACCTGAACTACTTTTTTTTTTTCATAGTTGGAGAACACATTCAAATCAGTTATTGCACAAATTGGGCCTGGAGGGACTATCAATCCAGAACTAAAACATAAGATAAAATTGGTAAGTATTTTCTGTTTCTGGGAAATGAATAGGGATGATTGATTGTACAATTTAAAAATTTTTTAATGTTGGTTTGTTTTTGAAAGAGCACGAGCAAGGGAGGGGTAGAGAGAGAGGGAGACACAGAATCCACAGCAGGTTCCAGGCTCTCAGCTGTCAGCACAGAGACAGATGTGGGACTCAAACTCACAAACTGCTAGATCATGACCTGAGCTGAAAAGTTGGCGTTGAACAGACTAAGCCACCCAGGCACCTCTAATTATATATTTAGATCTCATTTGTGGTTAAATTTAATTTGCCTGTAAGTATTTATTAGTTTTACACATATACCTGATCTTTTCAAATATATAGCAAATGGAGTGGCTATTCGTTTAAGATCAGAAAAAAAAATACCCACTCCTAAAATTTTTTAATGTTTTCAAAATTATTTTAAAAATTGAAGTGCCAGAAATGCTGCCTGCCTTTTGTTCTTCCCCTTACCCCAATAAATTGTTAGCAAACAGTTCAAGGTCTTTACAGTATCAGTTTCGTACATATGTATGTCAAATATTCTAAAAGTTATGTGGCATTTTACTCTGTCGATGTACTATGTTTCATTTATAAGATGTGCAGTTAATTAAATTGGGTTATTCTAGCCTTGGCTATTAAAAAATACTACAGGTAATGTCCTCAAACATGTATCTAGAAGTAGACTTGCCAAAGGTATTGAATAGTGTCGTTTTGGTCATTAATACCTAATTACCCTCTAAAAGGTTTGAACAGATTGACACCCCAAGTGACCGTGAAATGTTACTATCCAATTGGGTTTTTGTAATTTATACCCCTTGATTTTTACATTGAGCATCTTTTCATATGCTTAGTAGCCATTTGTATTTCTTATGTGAATTGCTTTTTCTTGTCTTTGGCTTAATGTGTTGTTTTTCCCTATTAACTTGTGAAAGTTCTTTGCCTGTTACGTATCAGGCTAAAGGGTATGTACACTTGAAATTTTGGCAGGAGCTATTCTTATTTGAATGGTCAGAGTGCCATTACAACTCTTACTGCTTTTGAAGTTATTCCATTTCTGATGTCATGATTTTACTGGGAGAAATGCAAAAACCATGGTGCATTCAAATCCTGCTTTTTTGTTTGGACATTTGACCATGTATCCAACGATTATTTAAGGATGTTGAATATGATTTTTTTATGGTAATAAAAAGGAGAAAAATTAAGTATTCACTGGTAAAGCATTGGTTAAATTAACTACCCAAACTAGACAACATCATGTGGCTCATAAAAATGTTTCTTTATCTCTCACTTAATTTACATGGGAGTATCTTCTGGACATATTGTTAGACTTTAAAAACAGGGTTTATAGAATAGCATGTTAAGTGTGGTCCTTTCATGTAAAATCATGTGTAATGTGTGTGTACATAAAGGGGTTTCTAAAAGGATGATTTCTGAAAACCAGCAGCAGCTATCTCTGGGTCACAGGATTTTGGAGTCATTTTTATATTTTTCTGAAACTTGATTTAGACTTTTTAATTAAATATGTAAAATTTGGAAAAATCTGGGAAAACAAAGCTTTTTATACTTCAAGGGGATAGAATAAGTTTGCTTTTAGGAATTTTTCCTAAAAATTGGACAAGTGTGAAAGATGCAAATAAGAGAATAATTATAAGATTTGTGATGATAATAAACAGGACACAACCATAAAGAGAGGATCTAGTAAATAAATTTAAATATATTGAATTATTAGAAAACCCTATAACCAGTAAATATGTTGATCCGTATTTACTGCCATGGAAAGATGGTGGTATGATAATAAAAACTTGTTATGGAAATGACCTTATTTTTTATATTAAATATAGATATTTTTATGTGCATATGGACAACAATGACTATGGATAATTTTTTTCTTTGCTTAGTGGTATTTTTTCAAAGTTTTCTATAGTGTCCATTGTATTTTTTCCTTCCATTTAAAATACTTGAAGCTATGCTGTAGGGTATTTATTTTATGTGAGCTAAAGCTAAATATGTTTGCTAAAGATTTGTAGGAATTTCTGGAGAGCTGTGGCATTGCAGTGTTATGTAAGAATGATTTCCCACTCTGGAAACATTGGAAATCACTGCCTTTGTTTGGTTATAACCTTTTTTAAAACTGGAAACTGATCTAAATTATTGTGACTTTTAATTCATTCACTCAATAATTTTTTTTTTACCTTTATTACTATTTAAGTTTATACTGTTTTATTTTAATACTTTGTTAGCAGCATCCTAATGGTGTCTATTTATATTGCATTTTATTTTCTATTAGGTTGTATCCAAATTTCCAGAGGGTTTGCTTATTTCTAAACTTCTTGGAGAGTTTGAGGTGAGTATTTTTTTTTTTTTTTTTTTAATGGCTTATGTTTCTTGTGATGGATAGAAATTTTGTTGCCACTCCTGGGATCTTCCAAGTGTGTGCCCTAGAACTTAAATATTTTGTTTTGCATTTTGGTATCCTTTTCTTTAGCAAAAGAGTTAAGAATATGGTGCTTTGTAAGTACTTCATTATACATAGGAAGGATATCTTTACCACTTAAAATTATTATTAGAATCAAAGTTAATTTATTTTTAAGGCCTGACAATACCAAGTGTTAGTCGGCATGTGGAGAAACCAAATACGTCCTCCACTGCTTGTGCAACAGAGCCCCTTTGGAGAGCATTTTGTCAGTATCAAGTAAAGTTGAAGATTTGCACCCCCAGTGATCCAGCATTTCCACTTCTAATGTACACTCTAGAGAAACTGCTGCATGTGTGCACATGCACACATATGTAAGATGTGCACGTGGCAGCAGAGTAAAAAGTGGAAACAGATTAAACGACTGTCATAGGAAGATGGATAAATTGAGGTGGACATTGATGCACTGGAATAATACACAGTAGATAAAATGAACTAGGTTTGTTGTGCAATGCAGATCATTTTTGGAGCCATCTGTTGAGTGAAAAAAATCAAGCTGCAGAAGGGTAATTCAGTTATTACTGTAAATCCAATTAAAAAAAAATGCTAAGACCTGTATGAGTTCTATGCCAAGCTGCATTCTGACTGCTTTTCATATTGTAATTCATTTGACTTTCACAACAGACTGAGGCACACAGCAGTGACTTGCCTAAGGGTCACATAGCCAGTAACAGGTAGATCCAGGATTTGAACCCTAGGCATCCTGGCTTCAGAATCCTAAATCTTAACTACTGTGCCATGAAAACTGTCATATATTCGCAGATAAAAACACAGATATTGTGATATACTACCACATAATAGTTAAGATACATTAACCTTTATGTGCTAGTTAAAAAAATTTTTTTTTAATGTTTATTTTTGGGAGACTGAGAGAGGCAGAGCATGAGTGGGGGAGGGGCAGAGAGAGAGAGGGAGATACAGAATCTGAAGGAGGCTCCAGGCTCTAGGCTCTGAGCTGTCAGCACAGAGCCTGACCTGGGGCTCAAACCCATGAACAGCGAGATCATGACTCAGATGCTTAACTGACTGAGCCACCCAGGTGCCCCTGTGCTAGTTTATAAATGATACGTAAAGTCAGGATATTATTTACTCAGAGAGTTTTGTGAAGTTGTAATGACTTCAAAATGAAATGCTTAGAACAGTGCCTGCCATTGCTCAATAAATATTAACTCTTAGAAGAAAAAGAAAGATTGAAAAGACACACATCATGGCTTGGGGTAGTGATAGAGAAAGCTTAACACTGTTTAAAAAAAATGAATCTTTTAGAGCCACACAGTTTATTTCAAATGAACTTAAACAAGGGCTCTTTTTTTTTTAATCAGAAAATTAACTTATCTAATGAAATTCCAGAAAAAAGTCTATAATAGAATATGACTTAATTATCACAAATCTATGGATGAAATCAATCTCCTATGCCAGATTCATAACTCAAAGTGAATAGTTTTATACCACAAATGTAGCTTATGATAAAGTTCATGGCATTAAGGTTGCAAGTCAGCAATCTTGGAGAAATTAAAACAAACCTTTTAGGCTAGTATCCAAAATCTATAAAGAGCTCCCCAAACTCCACACCCGAAAAACAAATAACCCAGTGAAGAAATGGGCAGAAAATATGAATAGACACTTCTCTAAAGAAGACATCGGATGGCCAACAGGCACATGAAAAGATGCTCAACGTCGCTCCTCATCAGGGAAATACAAATCAAAACCACACTCAGATATCACCTCACGCCAGTCAGAGTGGCCAAAATGAACAAATCAGGAGACTATAGATGCTGGAGAGGATGTGGAGAAACGGGAAGCCTCTTGCACTGTTGGTGGGAATGCAAATTGGTGCGGCCACTCTGGAAAACAGTGTGGAGGTTCCTCAAAAAATTAAAAATAGACCTACCTTATGACCCAGCAGTAGCACTGCTAGGAATTTACCCAAGAGATACAGGAGTACTGATGCATAAGGGCACTTGTACCCCAATGTTTCTAGCAGCACTCTCAACAATAGCCAAATTATGGAAAGAGCCTAAATGTCCATCAACTGATGAATGGATAAAGAAATTGTGGTTTATATACACAATGGAGTACTATGTGGCAATGAGAAAGAATGAAATATGGCCCTTTGTAGCAACGTGGATGGAACTGGAGAGTGTGATGCTAAGTGAAATAAGCCATACAGAGAAAGACAGATACCATATGGTTTCACTCTTATTGTGGATCCTGAGAAACTTAACAGAAACCCATGGGGGAGGGGAAGGAAAAAAAAAAAAGAGGTTAGAGTGGGAGAAAGCCAAAGCATAAGAGACTTAAAAACTGAGAACAAACTGAGGGTTGATGGGGGGTGGGTGATGGGTATTGAGGAGGGTACCTTTTGGGATGAGCACTGGGTGTTTTATGGAAACCAATTTGACAATAAATTTCATATATTGAAAAAAAAAACCTTTTAATGTTACAGCAGAGCTCTTTGCTCTTCCTAGTAAACAGATTTATGCAGAAATTCACCTTGATGATTAGAAGTATATACTAAGTATAGATTTAATTTAACTTTTGTTCTAACTTGTGGAAACACTTGCTTAACCTTTATTTATGCAACATGATATAAAAGCTACCTTTATGATTTGCTCTCTTGAAATACCTGGTGAGTAGTCTATCATTTGTTCAAGATCCCTTGTTAAATTGCTAATTGAAGGGAAGATACAGTGCAGTGGCAGCATAGTTTTTGGCTTCTCCTGAGGCTCCACATAAAGAGAGAAAACCAGATAGCAAAACCAGAACTCCACTGATAATATCTACAACAAAACTGGGTAATATATTTTCTAAGAACAATTGTGTGGGGAGTAGTTACCAGCAGCCACAAGGTCTTACTGATACCAGTGTCTGTGTCAGGGTAAAAGAGGGAAGCAGGGGAGCCAATGTCTGATGGATTTAGAAACAAAAAACTATGAAATAACCATCAGATATTCAGTAGATAGTACAGCAAGCCATTTTGAAAACAGCAGCTGAGACTGGATAATATTTTGATATATCTAATAGCAGAGAGTGCAAAGCACATGTATCTAAAAGCAGGGAGTGTTTCATGGTAAGCCTTGAATTAGGCTGGAACATATAGTTACCTGTGAATTCTTGAAATGGACAGGCCAAAACTCTCTTCCAGATAGGACCAAAAATGAGGGAGAAATTGAGCAGGATAGGGACCATAGAAAAAGAAGAGTCCAGATGTAAGTAGGATTAAGGGAAAAGAGCCAGGATGCTTGAAAAACAAGCTACTATATATATATTTTTTATTCATTTTTAAATTTGAATGTAATTGACAACGTTGCATTAGTTTCAGGTGTACCACATAGCAACTTGACAAGTTTAAATATAATGCTGTGTTTACTGAAAGTGTAGCTACCATCTGTCACCATACAATACTGTTATAATATCATGGACTGTATTTCTTGTGCTGTGCCTTAATTTCTGTGACTTATTCTGTAACTAGAAGCCTGTATCTCCCACTTCCCTTTACCCATTTGGCCCCTCCATTCCATCCCCTCCCATCAGTTTTTTCTGTGTGTTTACAAGTCTGATTCTGCTTTTTGTTCTTTGTTTGTTTGTTTGTTTTTTAGATTTCACATATAGTGAACTTATATGGTATTCGTCTCTGACTTATTTCACTTAGCATGATACCTTTTAGATCCATCCATGTTGTTGGCAAGATCCCATTCTTTTTTATGATTGTGTAATTGTGTGTGTGTGTACACCACATATTCCTTATCCATTCATCTACTGATGGATTCTTAGGCTGCTTCCATATCTTGGATATTGTAAATAATGCTGCAATAAATATAGGGGTGCATAAATTAGTGTTTTCATTTTCTTTGGGTAAATTACCCAATAGCGGAATTATTGGATTATCCTGTATTTCTATTTTTAATTTTTTGAGGGATATCTACAGTGGTTATAGTAGGATACTATATTTTTTAACAGTATATGAAAATAGTAGAAGAAGGAACTCTGTGTAGCAGAAAAGCCATCCAGAGTGATGTTTTACAAATTAGGAGAAAGAATTTCACCTAAAACATGCAACAGAAGAGGATCAGGGTCAAACCTCTTCATTGTGTTAAGAAAAAAGAGAAGAAGAAGTAGAATATATTTACAGGTAGTGAAAGTATATCAGAAACACATGCCCCTAGTACAGATCAAAACTGAATCTTCTTTTTCAAAATGATACATTGAGAAAGTGATATAATACATGATATAAAACATAAATCCAAAATACATGAGTTTGAAAATAAGGTAATAATAGACTGGAAAGAATGGGAAATGAAAGAAAAAGTCATTTCCAAAATGAAGACTAAACTGCAAAGATGACAAGAGCAAAAATGCAACAGATAATGCTCTCAGAAAAACAAATATGAGGAACCTTTTGAAAATCAAAAGGAAATGAAGGAAACACTGGGCATCCAGGCATAAAAAAGTCTGTAAGGTTTTTGAAATATAGTGAGAAACTCAGGTATGCAAATAAATTAAGATGATACTATGTCTGAGTAGCATATATTGGAACAGTCTTGAACGTATTACCAATTCTGGACGTAGCGTAAAAAAACTGTCTGAAGTTACTAGATCAATATCTAAAAGTAGGCAGAAACTGGACAGGATTCAGTATTTGCAAGAGGGAAGGCTCCCACCCTGTTTTTGTTTTGGCACCTCTTGTTTGCCTAGATTTTGTCCTGATTGTGGTTCCCATCCAATGTTTGGAATTTGGACAAAAAAATGAGAAGTTTTTACTTCCTTAAGTAACCAAAGGAGCTACATAAGCAGCTGAGAAATGAGAAATTTTAGGATGGAGACAGCTACAGAGAAGTTGCATCAAGTTCTGCATGTAAATTCTGCCCAAATCTCTGGCTGACAGTTGAACTGCACATAGGGTAGGCTCAAAGCAGCCTACTAAGGCTAAAAGAACTGAATATGTTTCGGCTGTTGACCATTACAGAGAGGCAAACTTTGTGTTTAAGTTCAGCCAAATTAATTCCCTGCTGAAACAAAGCAAAAAGCAATAGTCTTAAAAGGAATATAAATGATTCCTAAGTCTTTACACTCTATAATTCATGATGTCCAGGATATGAAACAAATTACTAAATATATTAAGAAACAAGAAAATGTGATCCTTGGTGAAGAGAAAAAGTAATGCAAACATTGGTAACGCAGATGTTGAAGTTAGAAAAAGCGTTTTAAAGGCACTTTTATAGTCATATAAAAGGATATAAAGAAATACATGTTTTCAGCATTACCTTGATTTCAAAACCAGACAAAGATCCCATTAAAAAGGAAAGCTACAGACCAGTTTTCCTGATGAACATGGATGGAAAAATTCTCAAGAAGATATTAGCCAACCGGATCCAACAATACGTTAAAAAAATTTATTCACCATGATCAAGTGGGATTCATTCCTGGGCTGCAGGGCTGGTTCAGTATCCACAAATCAATCAGTGTGATACATCACATTAATAAAAGAAAGGACAAGAACCACATGATCCTCTCAATAGATGCAGAGAAAGGGTTTGACAAAATAAGGCATCCTTTCTTGATAAAAACCCTCAAGAAAGTAGGGATAGGAGGATCATATCTCAAGATCATAAGAGCTGTATATGAAAGACACACTGCTAATATCATCCTCAATGGCGAAAACCTGAGAGCTTTCCCCCTAAGATCAGGAACACAACAGGGATGTCCACTCTCACCACTGTTAATCAACATGGTATTGGAAGTCTTAGCCTCAGCAATCAGACAACACAAAGAAATAAAAGGCTTCCAACTCACAGAGGAAGTCAAAACGTTTTACTCTTTGCAGATGACATGATACTCTATATGGAAAACCCATAAGATTCCACTAAAAAACTGCTAGAACTGATCCATGAATTCAGCAGTGTCACAGGATATAAAATCAATGCACAGAAATTGGTTGCATTTCTATATACCAATAAGGAAGTAGCAGAAAGAGAAATCAAGGAATTGATCCCGTTTACAATTGCACCAAAACCCATAAAATATCTAGGAATAAACCTGACTGAAGAGGTAAAAAATTTATACACTGAAAACCATAGAAAGCTTATGAAATAAATCGAAGACACACAAAAAAGTAAAAATACTCCATGCTTCTGGATAAGAAGAACAAATATTGTTAAAATGTCAATACTACCCAAAGCAATCTACATATTCAATGCAATCCCTATCAAAATAACACCAGCATTCGTCACCGAGTTAGAACAAACAGTCCTAAAATTTGTATGGAACCAGAAAAGACCCCAAATAGCCAAAGCAATCTTGAAAAAGAAAACCAAAGCAGGAGGCATCACAATTCTGGACTTCAAGCTGTATTACAAAGCTGTAATCATCAAGACAGTATGGTACTGGCACAAGAACAGACACTCAGATCAGTGGCACAGAACAGAGAACCCAGAAATGGACCCACAAACCTATGGCCAATTGATCTCTGACAAAGCAGAAAGAATATCCAATGGAATAAAGACAGTCTCTTCAGCAAGTGGTGCTGGGAAAACTGGACAGCGGCATGCAGAAAAATGAACCTGGACCACTTTCTTACACCATGCACAAAAATAAACTCAAAATGGGTGAAAGACCTCAATGTAAGACCAGAAGCCATCAAAATCCTTGAGGAGAAAGGCAGAACCCTCTGTGACTTAGGCTGCATCAACACGTCTCTGGAGGCAAGGGAAACAAAAGCAAAAATGAACTACTGGGATCTCATCAAGATAAAAAGCTTCTGCACAGTGAAGGAAACAATCAGCAAAACTAAAAGGCACCTGACAGAATGGAAGAAGATACTTGCAAACGACCTATCAGATAAAGGGTTAGTATCCAAAATCTATAAAGAACTTACCAAACTCAACACCCAAAAAACAAATAATCCAGTGAAGAAATGGGCAAAAGACATGAATAGACACTTCTCCAACGAAGACATCCAGATGGCCAACTGACACATGAAAAAGCTTCACATCACTCATCAGGGAAATACAAATCAAAACCACAATGAGATACCACCTCACACCCGTCAGAATGGCTAACATTAACAACTCAGGCAACAACAGATGTTGGAGAGGATGTGGATAAAGAGGAACCCTTTTATACTGCTGGTGGGAATGCAAACTGGTGCAACCACTCTGGAAAACAGTATGGAGGTTCCTTGAAAAATTAAGAATAGAACTACTCTATGACCCAGCAATTCCACTAAGTATTTATACAAAGGATACAGGTGTGCTGTTTCGAAGGGGTACATGCACCTCAATGTTTATAGCAGCGCTGTCAACAATGGCCAAAGTATAGAAAGAGCCCAAGTGTTCATTGACAGATGAATGGATAAAGAAGATATGGTGTGTATACACACACACACACACACACACACAATGGAGTACTACTCGGCAATCAAAAAGAATGAAATCTTTCCATTTGCAACAACGTGGATGGAACTAGAGTGTATTATGCCAAGCAAAACTGGAGAAAGACAAGTATCACGATTTCACTCATGAGGAATTTAAGGTACAAAACAGATGAACGTAAGGGAAGCAAAAATAATATAAAACAGAGAGGGGGACAAAACATAAGAGACTCTTAAATATAAAGAACAAACTAAGTGTTGTTGCAGGGGTTATGGGTGGGGGGATGGGCTAATGGTCAGGGGGCATTAAGGAAGACACCTACTGGGATGAGCCCTTGGTGTTATATGTAGGGAATGAATCACTGGATTCTACTCCTCAAATCATAAGTGCACTATATGCTAACAACTAACTTGGATGTAAATTAAAAAAAAACTTTATTGTCACTGATATGAATATTAAGCAATTTTACTCTGTAAAAATGAATTCCTAGTGGGGAATTCCAATGTAGTTTGATACATTAAAGTTATTTTATGATTACTACACTAAAATTTTTTGAAGATTCTTCTCATTAAAAACCAAGAAAACCTTTGGTAATGACAAAGCAAAAGCTGATTGGAGGTTTTTGAAGTTAATGCTAATATGAATTTCAAGTTATTTTTACAGTGGCTTCATTCAATATGACAAGAACAAAATTTTTTAACTGTGTTGTTTTTATTGGTAATATTTTTCACCATCTTGAGTATTCCTCAGATGTTTTTAAGTTGAATAGTTATGAAATGGAGTATAAGTTATTAACTTACTGAAATTTATATGTGTAATCACAAATGATGACAATTCTTACGAATTTTTCTTTCCCATGTAACCATGCACTGTTTTTTACAGAATTAAATATTGATGAAAACTTAAAAAATAAGAAAATAAAGTTAAATGAAGTCATGAGGTGAGGCTCTAATCCAGTAAGGCTGGTGTCCTTTTAAGAAGAGCAAGAGATACCAGGAGTGCGTGAGTGCAGAGTAAAGTCTATATGAGGGCACAGTGAAAAAGCAGCTGTCAGCAAGCCAAGGAGAAGCCTCCTTGCCATGTATTTGATCTTGAACTTTCCAGCCTCCAGACCTGTGAGAAAATAGAAAAGTCTGTTGTTTAAGCCCCCCCCCCATTTGTGGCATTTTGTTACAGCATCTCTGCTTATACTAATACAATATCTAAGATTTTTACCTATTTAAAAAAAATGCATATGCTCATATTGAATGAACAGATAAAATATGTTAATGGAGAAAAATGATTTTCTAGAACTGGAAATAATAGAAGTAAAAAATTCACTGTAGTATCTTAACAAATTGGAAATGGCAGAAGAAACCATCAGTGAACTTTAAGACAGATCAACAGAAATAATTCAATCTGAAGGACAGAGAAAATAAAGATAAGAAAAAAAGCAGAGTCTGAGAGACTGCTGGGAAAATACCAAGTGGTGTAACATATGTGTAATTGGTGTGGAGAGAAAGGACAAAATATTTGAAAATATGGCTGGAAATATTCCAAATTTTATGAAAAGTTTACAGATTTAAGAAGCCCAGATAATCCCACACAGTGAATACAAAGAAAACCTTACACAGGCACATTCTAGTCAAACTGCAGTAAACCAAAGATAATTAGAAAATTCTGAAAGAAGCCAGAGAAAAATGATTTTCAGAGAAAATCCTGAAAGCACCCAACAAAATGCACACGCTTGAACAATGATACAAATGATGACTGACTTCTCATTAAAAACAATAACAGCTAGAAGATAGTGGAAGTATATCTTTAAAGTGCTCAAAGGAAAAATGTTAGGCCAATATTTTGTATCCAGTGATAGTGTCTTTTTTAATGTAATTAATTTTTTCTTTTATTTATTGAGAGAGCACTCAAACAAGGGAGGGGTAGAGGGGGAGAATCTTAAGCAGGCTCCACACTCAGTGTGGAGTCTGACGTGGGGCTCTGTTTCACACCTGTAAGATCATGATCTGAGCCAAAATCAAGAGTGAGATGCTCAACTGACTGAGTGAGAGACCCAAGTGCCCATCCAATGATGATATCTTTTAAGAATGAAAGTAAAATAAAGACATTTTCAAATAAAAAAATTGAGAATAGTAAGCAGTCCTGCACTATAAGAAATTCTAAAGAACTTTCTTCAGGAGCAATGAAATGATTCTAGATTGGACTTAAATCTGCAGGAAGAATTGAAGAGCACAGGAAATGGGTATATATGAGTTTTCTTTTTATTTATTTTTTAATTTACATCCAATTTAGTTAGCATATAGTGCAACAATGATTTCAGGGTTAGTTACCCATTTAGCCCATCCCCCCTTCCACAACCCCTCTAGTAGCCCTCTGTTCTCTATATTTAAGTCTCTTATGTTTTGTCCCCTCCATATTTTTATATTATTTTTGCTTCCCTTGTGTTCATCTGTTCTGTGTCTTAAAGTCTTCATATGAGTAAAGTCATATGGTATTTGTCTTTCTCTAATTTCGCTTAGCATAATAACCTCTAGTTCCATCCACATATTGTAAATGGCAAGATTTAATTCTTTTTGGTTGCCGAGTAGTACTCCGTGTGTGTGTGTGTGTGTGCGCGTGCGTGTGTGTGTGCGCGCCACATCTTCTTTATCCATTCATTCATCGGTGGACATTTGGGCTCTTTCCATACTTTGGCTATTGTTGATAGTGCTGCTACAAACATTGGGGTGCATGTGTCCCTTTGAAACAGCACACCTGTATCCCTTGGATAAATACCTGGTAGTGCAATTGCTGGGTCGTAGGGTATTCTATTTTTAATTTTTTGAAGAACCTCCATACTATTTTCCAGAGTGGCTGCACCAGTTTGTATTCCCACCAGCAGTGTAAAAGAGATCCTCTTTCTCCACATCCTCTCCAACATCTGTTGTTGCCTGAGTTGTTAATGTTAGCTATTCTGACGGGTGTGAGGTGGTATCTCATTGTGGTTTTGATTTGTATTTCCCTGATGATGAATGATGTGGAGCATTTTTTCATGTGTCAGTTGGCCATCTGGATGTCTTCTTTGGGGAAGTGTCTATTCATGTCTTCTGCCCATTTCTTCACTAGATTTGTTTTTTGGGTGTTGAGTTTGGTAAGTTCTTTATAGATTTTGGATACTAACCCTTTATCTGATGTGTTGTTTGCAAGTATTTTCTCCCATTCTGTCAGGTGCCTTTTAGTTTTGCTGATTGTTTCCTTTGCTATGCAGAAGCTTTTTATTTTGATGAGGTCCCAATTGTTCATTTTTGCATTTGTTTCCCTTGCCTCTGGAGACGTGTTGAGTAAGAAATTGCTGCGGCTAAGATCAAAGAGGTTTTTGCCTACTTCTCAAGGATTTAAAAAAAATTTTTTTTAATGTTTGTTATTGAGAGACGGACACAAAGCATGAGTGGGGGAGGGGTGGTGTGGGGAGACACAGAATCTGAAATAGGCACCAGGCCCTGAACTGTCAGCACAGAGCCCGACATGGGGCTCGAACTCACGGACTGTGAGATCATGACCTGAACCAAAGTCAGTCGCCTAACCAACTGAGCCACCCAGGTGCCCCTCTTCTCAAGGATTTTGGTGACTTCCTGTTACATTTAGGTCTTTCATCCATTTTGAGTTTATTTTTGTGTATGGTGTAAGAAAGTGGTCCAGGTTCATTTTTCTGCATGTTGCTGTCCAGTTTTCCCAGCACCACTTGCTGAAGAGACTGTCTTTACTGCCTTGTCAAAGATTAGTTGGCCATATGTTTGTGGGTCCATTTCTGGGTTCTCTGTTCCATTGGTCTGAATGTCCATTCTTGTGCCAGTACCATACTGTCTTGATGATTACAGCTTTGTAATACAGCTTGAAGTCCAAAATTGTGATGCCTCCTGCTTTGGTTTTCTTTTTCAAGATTGCTTTGGCTATTTGGGGTCTTTTCTGGTTCCATACAAATTTTAGGGCTGTTTGTTCTAACTCGGTGAAGAATGCTTGTGTTATTTTGATAGGGATTGCATTGAATATGTAGATTGCTTTGGGTAGTATTAACATTTTAACAATATTTGTTCTTATCCAGGAGCATGGAATATTTTCCATTTTTTTTGTGTCGTCTTCAATTTATTTCATAAGCTTTCTATGGTTTTCAGTGTATAGATTTTTCACCTCTTTGGTTAAATTTATTCGTAGGTATTTTACGGTTTTTGGTGTATATGACTTCTTTCATCAATTAAATATATGACTGCTTAAAGCAAAAATTATTACATAATTGGGTTTGTAACATGTAGGTGCAATACATGTGAAAACTATAGCATAATGAGTGGAGTGCATGGAGCTATAGGTTTCAAGGTTCTTGATAATTTATATGAGGTTGTACAGTAGTACTGACAAGTTAAGGCTCTATAAAGAAGTCATAAAAATGCAGATTTGTAGCTATAAAACCAGTAGATAAATTAAAATGGAATTATATAAAAATACTTTGTAAATCCCAAGGAAGATAGGGCTTACCGATCAGCTCTCTTGCTTGAAAGATGGTGAAGGAACAAAGTTTGAGAGGAACAGAATTCAGATGGTATCAGAAAAAATTGAAGAGAAAAGTGGTAGCTGTAAATCCAATTACATTAATCTCATAAATGTAAGTATACTAAATATTTGGTTTAATGCAATTATAAGACAGGGTGAAAAGGCAAGGTGCAACTAGCTGTCATCCATAAGAAACACACTATAAATATAAAGACAGAGACTGAAAGGAAAAGATGAATAACACGTACAGGTACATGCAGTAAGCATTAAAGGACTGAATGGATTTAAAAAAATCAGATAGGGGCACCTGGCTGGCTCACTCTGTGGAAGTGTGCAACTCTTGATCTCAGGGCTGTGAGTTTGAGCCCCATGTTGAGTGTAGAGCTTACTTAAAAAATAAAATAAAATCTTTAAGAAAATCAGATAAAGCAGAGTTCAAGGCAAAGTATATTATCAGAGGGCCCTTTCATAAGGGTAAATGATCGATTTATTAGGCAGACCCAACAGTTAAATGTGTGTTTACCTATTATTTTAAAATAAATGGTCCAAAAATGGACAGAGCAAATATTTCCATAAACAGATTTTTTCCCCCAGCAGTTGATGGGATAGTAAAAAAAATGAATAAGGATATAGATAATCTGAAACACCTCTTTACCATTTTGATCTATTTTATAGAACACTAGACTCCGCAGTTGCAGAATAAACATTCTATCCAAGTATACATGGGACATTTGCCAAGATAGAACATAGAATAGAGTTAGCTATAGAATGAAGTCTTAAAAAATTTCAAAATACCGAAATCTTAGAGTATGTTCTCTTATTAAGAAGGAATTAAATTACAAATCAATAAATTAATTAAGAATTAACCCTTCAGATAATTTGGAAATTAAGTAGCGTTCTTCTAAATAATTATTAGAGAAGAAATTACAGGGAAATTAGAAAATATTTCCAGCTGCACGGTAATGAAAATGGAACATATCATCTGTGAGATGCAGCCAAAGCAGTCGTCATATGGGAATTTATAGCTCTGAAATGCCCAGATTAGAAAAGGAGAAAGGTATAAAACCATCACTGATCTAGGGGTTTACCTTAAGAAGGCTAGAGAAAGAGGAGCAAAGTAAACTCAAAACAAGTAGGAGGAAGCTAAGGATAGAAATCAATAAATTACCAATTAAGAGAAAGTTAACAAAGCCAAATGTTGATTCAACCAAAACTGATGAACCACTGAATACTTAGGAATAAAAAGAGAGGACACAGATTGCAGTATTACGAAGGAAGAAGATTTTGCCATTATAGATAATTTAGTATTCTACAGGTACTAAAATGACAGGGAATTTATAAACTGTGCCAGTCATTTGACAACTTAGATGAAATGGGCAAGTTCTACAAAAGGCAAATTGAACCTGAAGAGGAGAAATAAAATTGTCTTTATTTGCAGAAAACATGATTGTCTATGTAGACTATATTAAGGAATCCAAGAAAAAGCTACTATAATAAGTGAATTTACTGAGACCAACGGTTCATGGTTTAATATTTAAAAAATCTGTTACATTTCCTGACAAAGTAGAAAACAATTGGAAAATGAAATTTAGAAATTCCTATTTACAATAGTGTCAAATTACTTGAAGATAAGATTAAGAAACATAAAACATTTACACTGAAAACTGCTAAACATTGCTGAGAGAAATGCAAGAAGAATTTATTTTTTTAAATTTAATTTTTAAATATAATGTATTGTCAAGTTGGCTAACATACAGTTTGTACAGTTGGCTCTTGGTTTTGGGGGTAGATTCCCCTGGTTCATTGCTTACATACAATACCCAGTGCTGATCCCAACAAGCGTCCTCCTCAGTGCCCACCACCCATTTTCCCCCTCTCCCCCGCCCCCCCCCATCAACCCTCAGTTCTCTGTATTTAAGAGTCTCTTATGGTTTGCCTCCTTCCCTCTCTGTTTGTAACTATTTTTCCCCCTTACCTCCTCCCCCCATGGTCTTCTGTTAAGTTTCTTGAGTTCCACATATGAGTGAAAACGTACGATATCTTTCTTTCTCTGACTGACTTATTTCACTTAGCATAATACCTTCCAGTTCCATCCATGTTGTTGCAAATGGCATGATTTCATTCTTTCTTATTGCCAAGTAGTATTCCATTGTATATATAACGCACATCTTTTTTATCCATTCATTAGTTGATTGACATTTAGACTCCTTCCATAATTTGGCTGTTGTTGAAAGCGCTGCTGTAAACATTGGGGTACATGTGCCCCTATGAATCAGCACTCCTGTATCCTGTGGATAAATTCATGGTAGTACAATTGCTGGGTCATAGGGTAGTTCTATTTTTAATTTTTTGAGGAACCTCCATACTGTTTTCCAGAGTGGCTGCACCAGTTTGCATTCCCACCAGCAGTGCAAGAGGGTTCCCGTTTCTCCACATCCTCACCAACATCTGTTGTTTCCTGAGTTAATTTTAGCCACTCAGACTGGTGTGAGTTGGTATCTCAGTGTGGCTTTGATTTGTATTTCCCTGATGATGAGTGATGTTGACTTGAGCATCTTTTCATGTGTCTGTTTGCCATCTGGATGTCTTGTTTGGAAAAGTGTCTGTTTATGTCTTCTGCCCATTTCTTCACTGGATTATTTGTTTTTCAGGTCTTGAGTTTGGTAAGTTCTTGATAGATTTTGGGTACTAACCCTTTATCTGATACATCATTTGTAAATATCTTCTCCCATTCCATCGGTTACCTAACCAAAGATGTAAAAGATCTGTATGCTGAAAATTATAGAAAACTTATGAAGGAAATTGAAGAAGACACAAAGAAAGGGAAAAACGTTCCATGCTCATGGATTGGAAGAATATACTGTTAAAATGTCAATACTACCCAAAGCAATCTACACATTCAATGCAATCCCTATCAAAATCGCACCAGCATTCTTCTCAAAGCTTGAACAAACAATCCTAAAATTTGTATGGAACCACAAAAGACCCTGAATAGCCAAAGTAATATTGAAAAAGAAAACCAAAGCGGGAAGCGTCACAATCCCAGACTTTAGCCTCTACTACAGAGAAGAATTTAAATAGAGAGCTGTAACGCATTTATGGCTGAGAAGTCTCAGTATTGTTATTAATTGCTAGATTCATTACATTTGCCATTATAATTCCTGCAGGCTACGTGTAAATCTTGAAAAACCCACGGATTAGTCATATATGAGTATACTTGAAGAGATCTACTCAGATGCACTCAAATGATTTTTGACAGAGGTGTCAAAGGAATTAAGTGGGGAAAGGAAAATCTGTTCAGCAAATGATTCTGGAACATCTGAATATCCATAAAGGAAAAAAATGAACCTCAGCCCCAACTTCATACTGTGTACAAAAGTTAATTTGAGATGCATCATAGACCCAAATGAAAATTTAAACATCTAGAAGAAAACACATATTCACAATCTGGGTTTGGATAAGAGTTTCTTTCTTAGGACGTAGCAATAATTGTTTAAAGGAAAATTGACAATGAGGCTTTATTAAAACTCTCTCTGGGAGAGGCACAGACTACAAACTCGGAAGAAATACTTAAAACCATCATCTAAAAGACTTAAATCTAGAATACATAAAGAGCCTTCTGTAGCTCCATTACAGAAAGGCAGACAACTCCATTAAATTGCATAAAGATTTGAACACTTTACAGATGTAGATATGTGAGTGATTAATAGCATAAAGCACAAATGATGGTAAACTTGTATTTTTGGTACGAATATAAAATGATGCAGTTACTTTGGAAAATGTTCTGTTTCTTATAAAATAATTATATATGTACCCTTTGACCCAGAATTATACTCTTAGATATTTACCCAAGAAAAATCAAAGCCTGTGCTCCCTCTCTCACGCCAAAGACTTCTATATAATATAGCAGCTTTATACTTGCTTAATAGCCCAAACTGAAAATGCTATTATTCATCAATGGGAAAATGAATAAAGATATTATGATACATTCTTACAATGAAATACTTATTCAACATTAAGAGATAAGCTACTCCTTTGGATTCTGTGTCTCCTTCTCTCTCTGCCCCTCCCCCACTTGCACTCTGTCTCTCAAAAATGTTAAAAATTATTTTAAAAAGAGCTAAGCTACTGACACATGAACCAACATGGATGAATCTGAGAAATGCTGTGGAGCGAAATCTCACACAGTGGAGTATTATTGGATGTGTTCCATTTGAAGTGCAAAATAGCCAAAGTTAATCTGGTGAAAAAGAGTTGTTTGTCTCTGGGAAAGGGAGAACTTACTGGACTGTTGGAAATGTTCTAGATCTTGAATACTTTCACTTTTTCAAAGCTAATTTAATTGTAAGCTTAAGTTTTAAACATTTCACTGTATGTAAATTTTTACCTTAAAAAAACGAACAGATCTTGAACTCAGCTAATTATGTACATGCTAACTTATTTTGGGGTGAAGGGCAGGTTCCTTTGAAATGTATAAAAAAATAAGATGGATTGGTAAGTGGATGTATTGATGATAAAGCGAATTTAGTGGAATACTAATAATTATGGTGGTAGATGGTAGGTGGTAGATGTTCACTGTCTAACTCTTTCACCTTTTGTTGTGTTTGAAATTTTTCATAAGAAAATGCTGGAAAAAAATGAACAAAGAAAAAGATTTAAGAGAAAGTAACAGATTTTGAAAACATGCCAAGAAGAGCCAATATAGAAGTAATAAAACCAAAGAATGGAACAGAACAAATCCTGAAAACTGTAATTTGAGTGAACTTTACTGAAATGGAAGATGTGAAACTATATATTGAAAGAACACATGACATATGTGAGAATGTTGACCAGAATGACCCACACCAAAATTACTGGACTTAAAGAACAGTCCTTTGGGCATCTAAAACAAAAAGAGCAAGTGACTTATAAGGGAGACAGAATTAGGTTATAGATATTTTCACAGTAGTGTTTTATACTAGAAGAAAAGAGTAACATATTTCATATACTCAAGGAAACAAAATGTAGGTCAAGGATTTTATAACTAGCAAAATTGACTTTGAGCTATAGAAAGCCAACAAAGCTATTATCACCATGTAAGAATTTAAGAACTTGTTCTGATGAGCCCTTCTCAAGGAGTCTACCGGACAATGAACTTCAGATAACCAGAATTGTTGAGTGATACCAACAGAAGAATTAATCTGTGTTACTTATAAAACTAAGACCAAATGAGAGTTAGAAATGAGAGAATATAGTATATAATGGCTATATACTCTGACAATGTAGATAAAGAACAATTACACAAAATGGTAGAAAGAGAAGAGGTCAGCACAGGCAAAAAAGTTTGATTGCTTTTATTAATGGTATTGATGTTAGTACTGTTATTCAATTTTGAGACTGTTGTGTATTGTATAGAGCATTGAATAATTATGGAATATATGGGATTAATTATGGGATAATTTTTATTGTGTGCATAGTCTAGTTGCATATGCAGAATCTGGAATGTCTTGTCATTCCAGACTAGCAAGGAAGCTTATTAATGACTAGGTTCACATCAGGATGGCTTAGGAATCCACTTGAGTTAGTTGAGGTTTCAATAATGATAATACTTGCAGTGTTTTTGAAACCCACCAAGTATGTTTAACTTTTGAGTTGCTCTGATATTAAAAACTAATTGGTTATCTTGGAGGATGATAGAGGACCAATTTATTTTCTTGAAAAAAGATTAAAAGAAGGAGCCAATCACTTATCCTTGTTTTCCAAATAATCTGGTATGACTGGGTAACCAAGCAGCAGATGAGTGGAGCATATCTCTATAAAATGTTCCAACTAAATAACAAAAAAGAATTGATACAATTTCACTCTACAATTTCTCTTAGTAAAATAGTGGATCTAGGCATTGACCAGGAATGGCTACTAACACCATCAAAAAAGAGACAGCTAGACGTTACATGCCTCTTCATAAATACAGCATCACTTACAGTCATGGAGCAGGAGTCTGACCAAGCCTTTGGATCTAGCTGTCAGTTTGCAGAAAATAGTGTTTGCACTATGAGTATGTCATCTGCAAAATCCACACAGTGAGGAAATGAAATCAGGTTAATAGGAAATATTCATATATTTGAAGGCATAAATATAAACTCTATGGAAGAAATAATATAGCTAAAATTGGAGATGGAAGAGAGAAATCAAGGAAAGTGGGAGTAGAAATACATCAATTCTTCCTTGCTTATGGTTGGGAGTCTATCAACCTGGAGGCATAACTAAGAAATTAGGAAAAAATATATCTGACATACCAATCAGTGGACAGAACCAACTTACTAAAACTGGTTTTCAGAATCACAAAGCAAAACTCAATTTTTCATGTACTGATAAGGAATTCTCTCTGTATTAACTGAAAGCAAAAATGGGCACAATAAATATATGTTGAAGCATGATGTGTATTCATGTTTTGACAATTTCTAGAAAGTTGCCCAAGAAACTGGTGATTTTGGTTTGTGCAAGAAACTGGTAATAATGGTTACCTCCAGGGAAGTGATCTCCTGGGCCACTGAGGGTTGGGAGTGGGCCAGAGACTTAGTTTTTGCTGTATGTTTTTTTGAACCTTCTAAATATCATGTATTAAAAAATTAATAAAATCCTTTCCATCCTAGTCTTGTATTTGACTGACTTGCATGTTCATAGTACTAGCTACTTACAGACAAGGTAAAGAAACCATTAAAGAGACTAATGAACATAAAAGGTAAAGAAGTCGTAATATGTAACGTGCAAAGAAGTAGAGACATAAAGGTTGTGTGGGTGGCTCAGTCAGTCAAGTGTTGGACTTTTGATTTTGGCTCAGGTCATCATGTCATGGTTTGTGAGTTCAAGCCCTCTGTCAAGCTCTGTGCTGACAGTGCAGAGCCTGCTTAGGATTCTCTCTCTCCATCTCTCTTTGCCCCTCCCCTGTGCACATACTCTCCCTCAAAATAAATAAACTTTAACAAAAGTAGAGATACAGTGTCATTTACCATTACGTGACCCCTGTCTTCTACCAAGCCTTTCTCTCTTGGTATTTTCATGATTGGTTATAGAGGTGATATTAATGACCGTTTAAAACCATGACTTGGCTGATGCCCATGACTTGGCCCTCATTTTTCAAGTGTTTTGGGAGAAGTCATAAAGAGTAGAGTTGGGTCTCAGCATCCATCAACAAGAAGGTATACAGCTGTCCCATCCTCTATTAGAGGTCCATTCTTTTAGAGCGTTTGCTTTCTGTGTTTCTATTGATTTTTCCCTAAGGTTATTAAGTCAGAGAAAGTTTATTTCCTGCTCGAAGTTGGAGGAACAGAAAAAGAACTGTGAATAGCTCAACTGCTTTACCTTGGTTAGGGAGACAAAAGTTTGACAATTTGAACATTTTTTTCTCTTTAGAGGGAGCCTGAGAATAGGGGGGAGAGAGGGAGACGCAGAGGGAGGGTGTGCAGTACCCTGTGTGGTGCTCAAACTCACGAACCATGAGATCATTATCTGAGCTGAAATCAAGAGTCAGTTGCTCAATTGACTGAGCCACCCAGATGCTCCAAGAATTTGAACAATTTAATAGGAGATCTCACTAAAAAGGGCAAACTTCCAATTCACTGTCCAGTTTAAACCAAACATATTTAGTATATACCCTGTATATACATTTTTTTATTTGGTATAATTTTTTCCTAAGGCAAGAGAAACAATATTGTGGGTGATACACTGATACCTACTTATTCATCTCAGCTTCTAGGGCGAAATCCTAGAATTTTAAGGAAATATTTTAAAATCATATTACTTTATTGCATGTTGAAAATGGTAGTGAATACTTTCAAAACTGAGAAATACAAGTTTTATTATGACTTTTGTATTTTGTGTACCCCCTTTATTCTTTTGCTTTATAATTAGACATTGTTAAGAACAAGAGGTAAGAGTACCCTGATTTTCACTTCATTGTACCACATACTATATTTATTTATAAAGCTTATTTATTTATTTTGAGAGAGACAGAGAGCAAGTGGAGGAAGGGAAGAGGGAGAGAGAGAATCCCAAGCAGGCTTCACACTGTCAGTGCAGAGCCCAACATGGGGCTCAAACTCATGAAACTGTTAGATCATGACCTGAGCTGTAATCAGGATTTAGAGGCTTAATTGACAGAGCCACCCAGGTGCCCCACCATATACTTTAAAAGGAAGTTGAAACTGGCCTGGAAGCTTTATGTTGTAGGTCTCTAGGTTTGGATTATACCTATATGGAAACAAGCCTTTACTGTAATACCTGAGATTGCTGACCCTTACAAATTTAGTTTGACTAAACCAAAATTATTTAAAAAAATTTTTTTTTCTTAATGTTTTTATTTATTTTTGAGACAGAGCATGAGCAGGGGAGGGGCAGAGAGAGAGGGAGACACAGAATCCGAAGCAGGCTCCAGGCTCTGAGCCATCAGCACAGACCCCGATGTGGGGCTCGAACTCACAGACTGTGAGATCGTGACCTGAGCCGAAGTCGGATGCTCAACCGACTGAGCCACCCAGGTGCCCCTGACTAAAACAAAATTAAGACATTGTTTTAATCTGTGTATGTATCTGTATATATTGTATTACATTTATCTAATGTTTTATGTTATTTTTGTTTCTTTTGTGACAGATAATCTTTAAAGAGCAACTTTCACCAAAAAAATTGGGCTTCTTAAATGTGACAGAACTCGTTGGAGCTCTTGGTGACATTCTGCGTGTTGAGTTCAGGGAAGGAGAACAAGACTTACTGGTGTTTGATGCTGATATGAAGCCACTCCCACCTGGTGAGTTGAATCACAATATGATGCAAACCTGATTTTTTCTTTTTAAATTGAAGTATAGTTAACATCCATTTATATTAGTTTTAGGGGTACAACATAGTGTTTTGACAATTTCATACATTTTGCTGTGCTCACCATGATGAGTGTAGTTACCATCTGTCACTATACAATATTATCACAGTATTATTGGCTATATTCCCTATGCTGTATATTTCATTTCTGTGACTTACTTATTTTATAACTGGAGGTTTGTACCTCTTAATACCCATCACCCGTTTTGCTCCTCCCCTGTTATCCTCCCCTCTGGCAACTACCAGTTCTCTGTATTTATGATTCTGTTTCCATTTTTGTTTGTTTTGCTGTTTAGATTCCACATATAAACGAAATCATGCAGTATTTGTCTTTGTCTGTCTGACTTGTTTTACTTAGCCTAATATCCTCTAGGTTCATCCCTGTTGTCACAAATGGCAAGATTTCGTTCTTTTTATAGCTGAGTAATATTCCATTGTATATATACTACATCTTTATCCATTCATCTATCGAAGGACACTTAGGTTGCTTACATAACTTGGCAATTGTAAATAATACTGCAGTAAAGATAGGGTTGCATATGTCTTTTTAAAAAAAATTTTTTTAACGTTTGTTCATCTTTGAGAGACAGAGAGAGACAGAGCATGAACGGGGGGAGGGGCAGAGAGAGAGGGAGGCACAGAATCCAAAGCAGGCTTCAGGCTCTGAGCTGTCAGCACAGAGCCCGATATGGGGCTCGAACTCACAAACCACGAGATCATGACTTGAGCCGAAGTCGGAGGCTCAACTGACTGAGCCACCCACGTGCCCCGCATATATCTTTTTAAATTAGTGTTTTCATTTTTGGGGGGGGGGGCAAATAACCCAGTAGTGGAATACTGGATCATATGTTATTTTTATTTTTCATTTTTTTAAGGTAACTTTACAGTGTTTTCACAGTGGTTGCACCAATTTACATTCCCACCAACAGTGCACAAGGGTTCTCTCTTCTCCACATCCTTGCCAACACTTGTCTATTTCTTGTCTTGATATTAGCCATTCTGAAAGGTATAAGGTGATTTCTTACTGTGGTTTTGGTTTTGCATTTCTCTGATGATTACTGACGGTCAGCATCTTTTTGTGTGTCTGTTGGCTACCTGTATGTTGCCTTTGGAAAAATGTCTATTAAGATCTTCTGCCCATTTTTTTTGGATTCTTTGTGTTTTCTTGGTATTGGATTGTAGAAGTTCTCTATGTATTTTGGGTATGAATCCCTTATTGGATATATCATTTGCAAATATATTCTCCCATCCAGGAGATTGCCGTATTGTTTTGCTGATAGTTTCCTTTGTTATGCAAAAGGTTTTTAGTTTGATGTAGTCCCAATATTTCATTTGTGCTTTTGTTTCCCTTGTCTGAGGAAACATATTCATAAATACATTGCTAAGGCTGATGTCCAAGAGATTACTGCATATGTTTTCTTTGAGGAGCTTTATGGCTTCAGGTCTCATATTTAGGTGTTTAATCTGTCTTGAGTTTATTTTTGTGTTTGGTATAAGTGGTCCATTTTCATTCTTTTGCACGAAGAGACTGTCTTTTCCCCATTGTATATTGTTACCTCCTATGTCATAGATTAATTGACCACGTAAGCATGGGTTTATTTCTAGGCTCTCTCTTCTATTGCTCTGTGTGTCTGTTTTTGTTCCAGTACCATACTCTTGATTACCATAGCTTTGTAGTATGTCTTGAAAGCTGGGATTGTGATACCTCTGGGTTTGTTCTTTTTCAAGATTGCTTTGGCTATTTAGAGTCTTTTGTAGTTCTGCATAAATTTTAGAATTGTTTGTTTAGTTCTGTGAAAAGTCCTATTGGTATTTTGATGAGAATTGGATTGAATTTGTAGATTGCTTTGGTAGTATGGAAATTTTAACAATATTGGTTCTTCTAATTCATGAGGATGGTATATCTTTTCATTTGTGTCATCTTCATTTTCTCTCATCAGTATTTTATAGTTTTCACAGTACAGAACTTTCACTTGGTTAAATTTATTCCAAGGTATTCTGTTCTTTTTGGTGTAGTTGTAAATGGGACCATTTTCTTAATTTGTTTCAGCTTGCTTCATTATGGTATAGAAATGCAACAGATTTCTGTATATTAATTTTGTATCCTGCAACTTTACTGAATTCATTTATTCTAATAGATTTTTGGTGGAGTTTTAAAGGTGTTTTATATATAGTATCATGTCATCTGTGAGTAGAGACAGTTATATTTCTTCATAATCAATTTGGATGCCTTTTTCTTTTCTGATTGCTGTAGCTGGGACTTCGAGTACTATGTTAAATAAAAATGGCAAGAGTAGACATTCTTCTTTTGTTCCTGAGAGGAAATCTTTCAGTTTTTCACCATTGATTTTGATGTTAGCTGTGGGTTTGTCATATATGGCCTTTATTATATTGAATTATGTCCCTCTGTATACACTTTGTTGAGAATTTATCATGAACAGATGTCAGATTTTGTCAAATGCTTTTTCTGCATCTGTTGAGATGACCATATGGTTTTTATCTCTTCATTTTGTTAATGTGATATATAAAGTTGATTGATTTGTGGATATTGAAACACTCTTCCGTTCCTGGAGTAAATCCCACCACTTGATGGTGGTGAATGATGCTTTTAATATATTGTTGAATTTGGTTTGCTAATATTTTGTTGAGGATTTTTGCATTGTATGTTCATCAGGGATATTAACCTGTAGTTTTCTCACTCTCCCCCCCTCCCCCACACACACTTTCTGTCTGTCTGTCTGTCTTTCTTTTTTGTAATGTCTTTGGTTTTGGTTTCAGAGCAATGCTTGCTCATTGAATGAATATGGAAGCTCTCCTTCCTCTTTTATTTTTGGCACAGTTCGAAAGAGTGGCTGTTAATTATTTAAATGTTTGGTAGACTTCACCTGTGAAGCCATCCAGTCCTGGATTTTCATTTGTTGGGAGTTTTTTGATTACCTATTCAATTCTGTTACTAATAATTGGTCTGTTGATATATTCTGTTTCTTTCTGATTTAGTTAATTCATCCATTTCTTCTAATTGGTTGTCCATTGGTTGTCCAATTTGTTGGTATATAATTTTTTTGTAGTGTTCTCTTATAATCCTTTGTATTTATGTGATGTTGGTTGTTTTGTGTTTCATTCTGATGTTATTTGTTTGAAACCTCTTTTTTTCCCTTGGTGAATCTGGCTAAAGATTTATCAATTTTGTTTCTCTTTTCAAAGAACCAGCTCTTGGTTTCATTGTTATTATTTTTTTTAATGTTCATTTATTTTTGAGACAGAAAGAGACAGAGCATGAACGGGGAGGGTCAGAGAGAGAGGGAGACACAGAATCTGAAACACGCTCCAGGCTCTGAGCTGTCAGCACAGAGCCCGACGCGGGGCTTGAACTCACAAACCGTGAGATCATGACCTGAGCCAAAGTCAGAGACTTAACCTACTGAGCCACCCAGGCCCTCCTTGCTTCCATTATTCATCTACTCTGTTACTTTTTAGGCTCCATTTCATTTATTTCTGTTTTCGTCTTCATTATTTCCTTCCTCTTACTAACTTTGGGCATTGTTTATTCTTTTCCTAGTTCCTTAAGATGTAAGAATAATTGTTTACTTGAAATTTTTCTTGTTTCTTGGGATAGGGACGTATCCCTATAAACTTCCCTCTTAAAGCTACTTTTGCTACATCCCAAAGATTTTGGACCATTATATTTTCATTTTCTTTAAAAAAAAAATTTTTTTTTTAACGTTTATTCATTTTTGAGACTGAGAGAGAGCATGAACGGGGGAAGGTCAGAGAGAGAGGGAGACACAGAATCTGAGTCAGGCTCCAGGCTCTGAGCTGTCAGCACAGAACCCGATGTGGGGCTCAAACTCACGGACCGCGAGGTCCGGACCTGAGCCGAAGTTGGACACCCAACCGACTGAGCCACCCAGGGGCCCCATTATATTTTAATTTTCATTTGTCTTTGTTTTTTTTTTTTTTTAATTTCCTATTTAATTACTTCATTGATTTTTTTGGTTAATAGCATGTTGTTTGGCCTCCATGTTTTGGTGTTTTTTGCAGTCTTGCTTGTAGTTGATTTCCAGTTTCATACTGTTGTGTTTGGAAAAGATGCTTTATATGATTTCAGTTTTCTTAAATTTATTGAGTCTTGTTGTGTGGCTTAACGTGATATAGAGAAGGAAAAAACTTGAAAAGAATGTATATTCTGTTTTTGGATGGAATGTTCTGTATATATTGTCTATCTGGTTTAATGTGTTGTTCAAAGCCATTGCTTTCTTATTGATTTTGTGTTTGAATGATCTGATCATTGATGTAAGTGAGCTGGTAAAGTCCCCTACTATTACTGTGTTAATATCAGTTTCTCCCTTTGTGTCTTTTCATATTTGCTTAATGTATTTAGGTGCTCCTGTGTTGGGTGTGTAGATACTTACAATGGCTCTGTTTTCTTGTTGGATTGATCTTTTTAACATTATACACTGCCCTTATTTGTCTCATTACAGTCTTTATTTTAAAGTCCATCTTATCTGATGTATTGCTACACTGGCTTTAAATTTTTTCTTTCTTTTTTTTTTTTTTTTTGCTTCCATTTGCATGGTATAAGTTTTTCCAGGTCTTCACTTTCAGTCTGCATGTCTTTAGGCTTGGAGTGAGTCTCTTATGGGCAGCTATAGATGTCTTTTTTTTTTTTTTTTTTAATCCATTCAGTCACCCTTGTCTTTTGATTGGAGCAGTTAGTGCATTTACATTTAAAGTAATTATTGGTTAAGTATGTACTCACTGCCATTTTGTTTTTGTTTTCTGGTTGTTTTTATAGTTTTCTGTTTTTCTTCTCTATCTCTCCTTGTGATGACCTCCTTCAGTGTTATGCTTGGATTCCTTTCTCCTTATTTTTTGTGTATCTAGTAGAGGTTTTTGTTTAGTGATTACCAGGAGGCTCATATATAACATCCTGTGTATGTAGCAGTCTATTTTATATTTTTAGTTGATGGTAAGTTTGAACACATTCTAAAAATAGACATTTTTGTTTTATGTATATCATATTTTGTATCTTTTTATTTCATGAGGCCCTTAACTAATTTTTTAGATAACATCGATTTTACTACTTCTGTCTTTTAACCTTCATACTAGTTTTATAAGAGATTGATTTACTACTCTCTGTTTGCTTTTACTTGTGAACTTTTTTCTTTTTATAATTTTCTTCTAATTATGGTCTTTTCCTTTCCACTTAAAGAAGTCTCTTTAACATTGCTTGTAAGTCTGTTTTGGTGATGATGAACTTTTGTTTGCTGGGAAACTAGTTCTTATTAAATTCTGAATGATAACCTTGGTGGGCAGAATATTTTTTGTTACTGTTTTTTTTTCCTTTCATCAGTTTGAATATACCATGCAATTCCCATCAGAGCTGATACTCCTACGGGGCTTCCCTTGTACATGACTTGTTGCTTTTCTTTTGCTACTTTTTAGATATTCTCTTTATCTTTAATTTTTGACATTTTAACTAATGTGGACTTCTTTGCGTCCTTGTTTGGGGTTCTCTGTGATTCCTGGACTTGGATGTCTGTTTTCTTCTCCAGGTCAAGGAAGTTTTCAGCTATTATTTTTTCAAGTTATTTTTCTGTGCGCCTGTGTGTGTGCTGTCTCTCTCTCTCTCTCTCTCTGTCTCTGTCTCTGTCTCTGTCTCTGTCTCTCTCTCTTTGGGACCCCTATAATATGAATGTTAGAATGCTGGATATTGTCCAAGAGATCTCTTAAACTTATCTGAGTTCTCTTAAACTTATCCTCATTTGAAAAAACATTTTTCTGTTTAGTGTGGGTGCTTTCTATTACTGTTTTCCATATCACTGATCCATTCTTCTGCATCCTCTGATATGCTGTTGATTCCCTCTAGAGTAATTTGCATTTCATTTACTGTATTCTTCAGCTCTGATTGGCTCTTTTTTATATTATCTGTTTGTTGAAGTTTCACTGAGTTTATGCACTCTTCTCTGAAGTCAGGTGAGCATCTTTATGATCATTATCTTGAATTTATAAGATAGTTTGCTTATCTCCATTTTGTTGAGTTCTTTTTTGAGGTTTTGTCTTGTTCTTTGATTTGAAGTATGTTATTCTGTTTCATTTTATTTGACGCTCTGTGTTTTCCTATGAATTAGGTGGAACAACTACTCCTAGACTTGAAGGAATTGCCTTATGCAGAACATCCTCTATGTACACTGTGTGTGTGTGGCAGCTTTGGCTGGCTGGCTTAATCTTTAGCAGGTACAGGCTGGGTGTCCCATGGCACTTTGTACTGGGACTACCCTGGTGGTATGGCTGGAGCTGAAGCAGGTACACACCAGGGGATCCTGGTGCTCTTCATACAGGGGGTATTCTGGAGGGACAGTTAGAGCTGAAATGAGTGTGGGTTGGGAGTTCCCAGAGTGCTCTGCATAGTGGGTGCCCCGGTGAGTTGTCTGTAGCTGAAGTGGGTATGGGCCTGGAGTATGCTGGGAGATGCTAACCTGATTTTTAATTGTCTTTGTAAGGACAAGGAAATAAAGCATGATTATGTAATATTCTTTATTGTAAGCATATGAACCAGACAGATTACACATTAGCCTTGAAAACATTTTGTATATGATGACCTTTCTGGTGATACTTATTGTAATAAGGCTAATCGGTATTATTAATAAAGACCATCTATCTGACTTTTTAAAATATACTTTCTTCATTATCCAGATTTTTGTATAACTTTGAGGAAACCAGTTTTCTGAAACAGTGATCTGATGGGGAAGTGCTAGATCAGCGGTTGTTAACTCTGGCTGTGTATCAGAAAGCTTTTTAGAAATACAAGGACATTTTTGGTAAATGGGTGTGCATTGGAACCTAGCACATGTATTTGTTTTTTAAACAAACTTTTTCAAACCTAAAACTAAAAATTATCTTAGGTTTACAGAAAAGTTGCAAAGATATTATAGATTCTCTTGTGCCTTTCATCCATCTAATATTAACATCTTACATTACTATGATACATTTATCAAAACTAAGAAATTAATTCTGATATACTGTTATTAGCTAAACTGTAGATTTTATTTAGGTTTTACCAGCTTTCTCACAATTGTTCTTTTTCTGTTTCTGGATCCACTCCAGGAAACCACACTGCATTTAAGGCACTTGATTTTTGTTTTTTGGGTTTTTCTTTTGAAATTTTTATTGAGAGTATTGTAGGCTTATATACCATTAAAAACTAATACAGGGAGGTTCCATGTATTCTTTATTTTGTTCCTTCAGTGGTAACATGTTGCCAAATTATAGTAGTGTAAGGTACAGTTGACTCTTAAATAACATGGGTTTGAGTTGCATAGGTCCACTTATATGTGGATTTTTTATGGTAAAATCAGTATAATATTGTAAATGTAATTTCTCTTCCTTATGATTTTCTTAACACTTTCTTTTCTCTGGCTTACTTTATTCTAAGAATGGGCATTGAGGAGGGCACCTGTTGGGATGAGCACTGGGTGTTGTATGGAAACCAATTTGAAAATAAATTTCATATTAAAAAAATAAACTAATGGAGGGAAAAAATAATACAGTATATAATACATAAAATATATGTTAATCAACTATTTATATTATCAGTAAGGCTGCTGGTCAGCAGTAGGCTCTAGTAGTTAAATTTTGGGGGAATCAAAAGTTATATGCAGATTTTTTACTGCATTGGGGGTTGATGCCCCTAAATGCTGCAGTGTTCAGGGTCAACTGTCCTTGTATTTTTATAAGCTTGTAAAAGTGGTTTTGATGGATAGCAACTTTTTTCCAGAATATCAATGTATCTTTGATACATACATACCCACTTTGTTGATTTTTCTGATTAAAATAACGAGTTATAAATAATGTATAAATAACTCATGTTATTTTAATAAGTTGAAAGTGAATATTTCCCATCATTTTACTTCCCTGAAAAAATCTGTTAGAATTTTTATTGGTCTTTGAGATTTTTTTCAATGAATATGTAAGCATACATAGATTTTTTAAAAAATTATAAAAGCAATATTTGTTTAAAAATTCCAGTAAGGTAGATTGGTAACTAGTAATTGTTTTAATAGGTCTTTTTCTGGACCTCTTGTATAATACCATAGTTATTTATTACATGTAGAATTTTCTTGCATAAGATAGTGTTCTGTATATATATAAGTTCTTTTTATACTTCGTATGTTATGGATGTTTTTTTCATATCAGCATATGTAAGTTTATTTCATCCTTTTTAACTACATATAATTCTTTTATGTGACTGTATTATAATTGATTTAGTCTCCTGTTGGCAGACATATAGAGTGTATTTATTTTTTGTCATTATAAAAGATACAGTGATAAACATTCTTGTACCTCCATCTTTGTGCACTTACTAGTTTTTCTGTAGGAGCCACTATGGTTTTAGGTCTATCTGGGTCTGTTTTAAGGTGTCAGTCTCTTAAAATCATCATACACATGTAAATTTGAACACAATATGTGATTGATTTTGTAATCCCCTAAAAATTAAGGCATTATATTATGGGATATTCAGTAGTCACATTAATACATTAAGTAACTATGCATATTCACTGCGAAAGTTGAGCAGGAAGTAAATTGAAATCAGGATATTGAAAAAGAAAACCTTTAACTAAAGTTCAAGAAACTTGCCCTTTCCCTGCCAATGTAAGTAATTTAAGATTTGTTCCCATCTAGAACTTCCTTTTGTTTCTCCATACTGAAAGGTCTATAAAGTTAGGTTCGTATCTCTCATTTGTCATTATTTGCCCAGTGCCTGGGCCATAGAATGTGCTTTGTAACAGTTAGACAAATTACTATAATGGCTATCCACAGACTACTCTGTTGATTTTTTCAGATGAACCCATTTCATCAGTCAAAAATTCATGTTTAGTTCAAACAGATAAGAAAATAGAAGTCAAAGCTTGTGTCTCCAGTCCCCCTAGAAATTCACTGTCTACTGCTGCTATCAAGGAGACTGCCTGGGATTGTCTTCCTAAAAACCCTAAAGAGCCAGAAAAGAAGATTTGCAAAAAGCCTAATCTGGTGGTAAAGCCTTTGCAGCTGGTGAGTAGGTGTAAAGACTTTGTACACTGGAGATCAGCATTATGGAAAGTAACTAAATGAATATTTCTTTTTTTAATGTTTTATTTATTTTTGAGAAAGAGAGAAAGTGGGGGAGGGGCAGAAAGAGAGGACCGAGGATCTGAAGTGGGCTCTGTGCTGACAGCAAAGAGCCTAATGTGGGGCTTGAACCATGAGATCATGACCTGAGCTGAAGTTAGACACTTAAGTGACTGAGCCACACAGGCGCCCCTAAATGAGTATTTCCTTACATCAAAATTCTGTTCAGGAAAATGTTGTTTCTAGATGCATGATTTTTTAGAAGAGAGCAGAGTTTTGGTCTGAAATCACCTTATACAGCATTTATTCTTGTTTTCAATCTTTTGTATAACTAACTTTCAACTCTCATTTTAAAGTTTTCAGATGGGTTTGAAGATTTGCCAGTTTTCTCAGGATGATCAAGCCAATGGTCTGTCCATGTTTTTGAAAATGTGGGCTGGAAAACCCTTAAGGGCTTCAGAGGGAAGATTTTGAGGAGCTTTGTTTTAGCTATGTGTCTCAATAATTGCTGCAAATTGCCCCTGCTCATGTACTCAATTATAGGGTGTATTTATTTTTTCTTTTTCATTACGTTTCCACACACAATTTTCCTTTTTTGTGTTCTCATCTTCTGTTATTTATTTTGCTGTTATTAAGGAATTAATTGCTTACACTTCTTTTCTTCTATCGTCTGTAACTGGCTTCTTTCATGGAAGGAAAACATTTTGTTTCAAGAGACTGCTACATATTTTCTAGAGGGTGAGAGAAAAGTCTAAAGGAAAATAATAGATTTTAGAATGAAAATGTTTGAGAAACCCTATTTAAAACAATTTTGGGGGGGGGGAATGCAAGCTGGTGCAGCCACCTTGGAAAGCAGTATGAAGGGTCCTCAAAAAACTAAAAATAGAACTACCCTATGACCCAGTAATTGCCCTACTAGGTATTTATCCAAGGGATACAGATATGCTGTTTCGAAGGGACACATGCACCCCAATGTTTACAGCAGCACTATCAACAATAGCCAAAGCATGGAAAGAGCCCAAGTGTCCATCGATGGATGAGTGGATAAAGAAGACATGGTGTATATATATACATATACAATGGAGTATTACTCGGCAATCAAAAACAATGAGATCTTGCCATTTGCAACTACGTGGATGGAACTGGAGGATGTTATGCCAAGTGAAATTAGAGAAAGACAAAAATCTTATGACTTCACTCATATGAGGACTTTAAGAGACAAAACAGATGAACATAAGGGAAGGGAAACAATATAAAAACAGGGAGGGGGACAAAACAGAAGAGACTCATAAATATGGAGAACAAACTGAGGGTTATGTGAGGGGTTGTGGGAGGGGGGATGGGCTAATTGGTAAGGAGCACTAAGGAATCTACTCCTGAAATCATTGTTGCACTATATGCTAACTAATTTGGATGTAAATTTTAAAAAATAAAACTAAAAAATATAAAAATAATTTTTTTTTTTAAGTTTTTGAGAGAAAGTGCAGGTGAGCATGTGAATGGGGGAGGATCAGAGAGAGCAGGGGAGGGAGAATCCCAAGCAGCTTCCACGCTCAGGTCTGAGCCCAATGTGGGCCTCCATCCCACAGCTGTGAGATCATGACCTGAGCCGAAATGAAGACTTGGACACTCAACCTCCTGAGCCACCCAGGTGCCCTGAGAAACTTGTTGATTGGAAGATTAGTGTGAAATTTATTCTTTAAAGTTACCTTTGTTGGTAGGGTTGGGTAGGAAGACTGTCTTCGTTTAGCCTGAATATTTAAAGTACCATATTTTCAATTTTGAATGGGGCAGTTGTATAACATACTTTTGACTCTTAATTTCATAAGGCAGTTTTCATATATTAATGTAGGTAAGGATCACCTAGGGAATTTTTTTTTAATTTAATTTTTTAAATTTACATCCAAGTTAGTTAGCATATAGTGCAACAGTGATTTCAGGGGTAGATTCTTTAATGCCCCTTACCCATTTTGCCCATCCCCTCTCCCATAATCCCTCCAGTAACCCTCTGTTCTCTTTATTTAAGAGTCTCTTATGTTTTGTCTCCTCCATGTTTTTATATTATTTTTGCTTCCCTTCCCTTGTGTTCATCTGTTCTGTGTCTTAAAGTCCTCCTATGAGTAAAGTCATATGGTATTTGTTTTTCTCTGACTAATTTCACTTAGCATAATAACCTCTAGTTCCATCCACATATTGTAAAAGGCAAGATTTAATTCTTTTTGGTTGCCGAGTAGTACTCCGTGTGTGTGTGTGTGTGTGTGTGTGTGTGTGTGTGTGTGTGTGTGTGTGTGTTTGTATACCACATCTTCTTTATCCATTCATTCATCGGTGGACATTTGGGCTCTTTCCATGCTTTGGCTATTGTTGATAGTGCTGCTACAAACATTGGGGTGCGTGTGTCCCTTTGAAACAACATACCTGTATCCCTTGGATAAATACCTAGTAGGGCAATTGCTGGGTCATAGGATAGTTCTAGTTTTAATTTTTTGAAGAACCTCCATACTGTTTTCCAGAATGGCTGCACCAGTTTGTATTCGCACCAGCAGTGCAGAAGAGATCCTTTCTCCACATCCTCTCCAACATCTGTTGTTGCCTGAGTTGTTAATGTTAGCCATTCTGACTGGTGTGAGGTCTCATTGTGGTTTTGATTTGTATTTCCCTTATGATGAGTGATGTGGAGCATTTTTTCATGTGTCAGTTGGCCATCTGGATGTCTTCTTTGGGGAAGTGTCTATTCATGTCTTCTGCCCATTTCTTCACTTGATTATTTGTTTTCTTGGGTGTTGAGTTTGATAAGTTCTTTATAGATTTTGGATACTAACCCTTTATCTGATGTGTTGTTTGCAAGTATCTTCTCCTGTTCTGTAGGTTGCCTTTTAGTTTTGCTGATTGTTTCCTTCGCTGTGCAGAAGCTTTTTATTTTGATGAGGTCCCAGTAGTTCATTTTTGCTTTTGTTTCCCTTGCCTCTGGAGACGTGTTGAGTAAGAAGTTGCTGTGGCCAAGATCAAAGAGGTTTTTGCCTGCTTTCTCCTCGAGGATTTTGATGGCTTCCTGTCTTACATTTTGGTCTTTCATCCATTTTGAGTTTATTTTCGTGCATGGTGTAAGAAAGTTGTCCAGGTTCATTCTTCTGCGTATCGCTGTCCAGTTTTCCCAGCACCACTTGCTGAAGAGACTGTCTTTATTCCATTGGATATTCTTTCTCCTTTGTCAAAGATTAGTTGGCCATATGTTTGTGGATCCATTTCTGGGTTCCCTGTTCTGTTCTAATGATCTGAGTGTCTGTTTTTGTGCCAATACCATACTGTTTTGATGATAGGGAATTTTGTTTTTTTAAGTTTCGAGATAACACTAGCTGGGGAGAGGGACAGAGGGAGAGAGAGAGAAATCTCAGGCAGGCTCCACGCTCAACATGAGACTCAATGTCATGAACCATGAGATATGACCTGGGCCGAAATCTGGGGTCAGACACTCAACTGACTGAGCCACCCAGTACCCTCTAGGGAATTTTTTTTTTTTTATTTTTTTTTTTAACGTTTATTTATTTTTGAGACAGAGAGAGACAGAGCATGAACGGGGGAGGGTCAGAGAGAGGGAGACACAGAATGTGAAACAGGCTCCAGGCTCTGAGCTGTCAGCACAGAGCCCGACGCGGGGCTCGAACTCACGGACCACGAGATCATGACCTGAGCCGAAGTCGGCCGCTTAACCGACTGAGCCACCCAGGCGCCCCTCTAGGGAATTTTTTTAATACATAATTATGGGTCCCACTTCTAGGTATTCTGAATTAGTAAGTCTGGAATAAGCCTAAGAAGCTTTGTTTTTGTTTTTATAATTTTCCAGGTGATTCTGATAAAGATGACTCATGAAATATACTTAGGGAAATGTCATCATAGAGTTTGAAATTTCACCCAAAGATTTCTTTTATTTCTTTTTTTTAACTTGTAGCAAGTGGAAGGTAACAAGTCACAGCTCAGCCTGGCAATTGCAAACCATGATATCCCACCAGATGCTGTACGGGATAAGAAATTATGCAGACTGCCACCATTAGATACCAGTACCCTTGTGGGGGTCTTTGTGGAGTATATCATCTCTCCTAGTCAATTCTACATCCGAATCTATAGCAGGGATTCATCAGAGTTACTTGAAGACATGATGATTGAAATGCGGTAGGAATCTGTTGTTTTCAATGTATTTTTCATGTTATCTCATTCTAAATCAGTGCTTGTCAGCATTTTGGTTTTAGAGCTTTTAGCAGTTAAGGACTTGAGAGCTTTTGTTTACTGATATTTATCTTAGAAATTAAAACTGCAGCATGTAAAAAAATTTTGTTTAAAAAAACAGTAAGTCCATTTGTGTGGATATAAATGACATATTTCTATGAACAGTAACTACTTTGTGGAAATTAGAATAGTGACATTATTTTACATTTTTGCTGATCTCTTTATTATCTGTCTTAATAGGGGAAAGTTTGATTTTAATGTCTGCTTTCATCTTTAATGTCTTGAGCTTCGTTGTTTTGATTGTAGTGTATGAAAACATCTGGTCACACAGATGCATAGTTGTGAAGAGGAGTATTTTCTTTCTTTTGCCGAAAAAACCTATTTTTATTTTAGAGAGCATGTGAGTGGGGGTGAAGGGCAGAGGGGGAGAGAGAGAATCTTGAGAATCTTGAGAGAGAATCTTGAGCTCAGCATGGAGCCTGATGTGGGATTTAATCTCACAACCCTGGGATCATGACCTGAGCCAAAATGAAAAGTTGGATGCTCAACCGACTGAGCCACCCAGGCACCCCTCTTTTCAAATTTTTATTTTAATTTTAGTTAGTTAAACATACAGTGTAATATTGGTTTCAGGAGTAGAATTCACTGATTTATCACTTACGTACAACACCCAGTGCTCATCACAAGTGCCCTCCTTAATACCCATCCCCCATCTAGCCCATCCCCCACCCATTTCCCTCCATTAACCCTCAGTTTGTTCTCTGTATTGAAGAGTCTTGTGGTTTCTCTCTGTTTTTCTTCCTTCCCATGTGATCATCTGTTTCTTAAATTCCATATATGAGTGAAATCATATGGTGTTTGTCTTTCTGTGACTGTCTTATTGTGTTTAGTGTAATACATTTTTGCTCCACCCACATTATTGAAAATGGCAAGATTTCATTCTTTTTGATGGATGAACGATATTCCATTGCATATATATATTCTATGCATATATATACCACATCTTCTTTATCCACTCATCAGTCAGTGGACATTTGGGCTCTCTCCATAGTTTGGCTATTGTTAATAATGCTGCTATAAACGTCAGAGTGCATATACTTCCTTGAATCTGTATTTTTGTATCCTTTGGGTAAATACCTAGTAGTGCAAGTTCTGGATCATAAGGTAGTTCTATTTTTAACTTTCTGAGGAACCTCCATACTGTTTTCCAAAGTGGCTGCACCAGTTTGCATTCCCACCTACACTGCAAGACGGTTCCCCTTTGTCCTCATGGAAAAAGGCGTTATTTTAGTAGCCTTTTCAGAAATTTGTGAATAATCTTTGATATTTAAGGAAATTTGTGAACATTCCAAAATTTGACAAGTGGTAGTTTCTTAAAGATTGGTTGCAATGTGGAATTTGAACTTTTCATACGCTGCTGTTAAAATTCATTGGTCTTCCTTTGTACTTTGAACAGATTCAGGTTTGGTTATGCTGTTTCAGGTTCCAGTGCAAAATTAAAATGCAAGTCTCCAAGTTGTAAAATTATTAAGTATTTCAAGACAGCAATAGCAGAACATTAAAGCAAGCATAAGGCACTCAGTGTAACCAGCCCTGAAAGCATCTTTTACCTTCATGTATAATTTCAAAACATCATGCATTGGAAAATACTGGTTCACTGAGTTATGTAGGTCTTCCAAATGTTGACACATTTCATCACATAGTATAAAAAATCACATTCTTTAATATCACCACTGATCTCAAAGTATTACGTATTAGGAAGCTGTCAAACTCGTAGTGGATGCAACATTTCCAGAATCTAAATTTTCGCTCGGAAGTCTTGAATTTTAACATTGATGACAAATACTGTCAGTGTTTTTCTTGAAGTGACGGGCTCACTTCATTTTTGAGAAAATGTGCATCAGATACTCAAGTCTGAATAAACATAGTTTGATAGTAGTCATTTCAAGCAAAAATGATGTTCCATGAAAAAAATGTCTAGTTCCTCTTCCAAGTAAAAATGTTCCACAAAACAGCTAGTTCAGTTCTCAGATGCATAATTGCTTTTCTTAAGACAACTTGAGAAGTGTTTTATGTGTCTATTACTTCCTTTTTTGTCACATAGAATATTGAAAAGATGGTCACTCAGTGGTTGAGATTTAATATACTTAATTTTTATTGGTTTATGAAGGACATTCTTACGTGACATTGGCCTCTTTTTCTTCTTCTTCTTTGTCTTTAATATGAGTGCATGGCGGTGACAAGTGACTGCTAGTAAAGTTTGGTGACACTGCCTTGATTTGGCTAAGGCACCTTGCTTTTACACCTTCATTACAAATGTTAATGCAGTGAAAAGGGCAAATAACTATTTTCATAGTAACACTAAAATATTAAATTAGTCTTGACCTTATGGACTTGTTAAAAGGGCATCACAGTCCTGGGGGTTTGTGAACTGCACTTGGAGAACGACTACTCTAGTTAATCTCTTTTATCTGCCGAAATATCATGTCCTTTCTTAGTAAAACACCCTGTAAAATGTGTACATTTGCAGTCACTTTAGATTTATTCATGAACAACAGTGTCTGATTTTTACATTGATGTCGTATATAAGAATAATGTATTTATTTATCCAAGAGCATTCCATCTTTTAATCTAATTTTACTGCATTATAAACTCCTCTCACCCAAGAACACCTGGTATAATGTAAGTCACATAATAAACACTTAGTAAAAATATTATATATTCCATTCCAGTATGCCTGTAAGATTTAGCACATGTTTTAAAGCACACGTACTGGCTCTATGGCCTTGAAGTTACTTTTAACTCTGGGCCTAGTCTCCTTATCTCCAAAGTAGGGATAGTACTCATACCTGCCTCACAGAGTTGGGAAGATTCAAGCACTTAGAATGAAGTCTAGCTCACCTGTTGGCTGCTATTGTTACTAATCCCACATCTGCTGTGTGCTTGGGATTTGGGCATGAGCAGTATGAGGAGAAGACAGACATGGTCTTTGCCTTTGTGAACACCACGATTATCTGGGGATACAGAGAGCGGATAAGTGGGGTACTGCATGAGGCAGTAATTCTGCCTGTTGAAGGTGGAAAAAAGCTTCACAAAAGGAGATATTTGAGCTAGGCTTAAAAAACAAGTAAGAATTTGCCAGTCAAAAAGGTGTGAGTGGGTATGTGTGGATCCAATCACTGGCACCAAGGCCACTGTTGACAACAGAGTAGCGTGGTGTTCTGGGAGCAAGAAATAGGGAAGTGAAGCACCGCTGCATGAGGTTGGGTGACAGTGACTGAATGTGAAACTGGAATACTGAGGAAGAGCTGGAGTATGAACACCATGGGCGGGAATTCTGACTTATTCTGTAGACAGTGTGGAGCCTCTGAAGGTTTAAGAAGGTAGGGGCATCAACAGGTTTGTATTTTAGCAAGATAACTCTCGTTGCAGTGTGGAAGATGGGGTGAGTGAACAGGAGAGCATCCATTAATATGCTAGTCTTGGTAAGAGAGTGAGAGTTGAAAGAAATTGGAAAAAATTTGGGGAAGTAGTTGTCAGGTCTTGGTGACAAGAATGGGGTTGAGAAGGATGAGGGAGAAAAGGAGAATATGAAACCTGTGTTGACTTTAGAGATTGAGTAGGTTTTAGCTGGGGCTAGAAGTTTATACCTGGTGCGTCTAAGGTGACCATGGAGTAGTGAATTGACAATGTTGAGTGGACAGTAATAGTTAGGATTAGGTTTAGCCACTGTTACAGAGACATAACTTAGCCTAAGACATAGTAGCTTAAAAAAGATAAAAATTTATTTCTTCTTCCCATAGTAGTCCATATGTAAGCAGTAAAGGTGGATAAGGTAGCTCCCTGGTGTTAGGGACACAAGTGTTTTCTGTCTTGCTGTCCCAGACAGTGTGTTGCCCCATCTACATGGTCCAGCATGTAGCTCGCCATCACATCCATGAGATCCTCATTTCAGCCAGTGGGAAGGAGAATGAGAAGAAGCTGGGTGGTTGGAGATGTGCCCTTTTCTTTGAAAGACATGAGCTAGAATTTCTATACTTCTACTTTTTTTAATTGTGGTAAAGTACACATAAAATTTACCATCCTAATCATGCACACTTTTTCTCACATCTCATTGCTCAGGACTTAGTATTCACATCTAGATGCTAAGGAGTCTGGGAAGTCTGAATGGCTATATACTCAGATAAAATTTGGGATTCTATTAGGAGAATGAAAATTGGGGAACAACTAGGATCTTCTCTGTATAGCTGGAAATAAAGTTTTAAAGTTCCGAAGTGATTCAGAGTTTAAAGGTCAAGATGGAGAATCATCGTTTATTTGTAGTGGTATAAAGATATGAAAATGGATGAGATGGTGTACAGAAAGAATAGTAATAGTTAATGGGTACTTAACTGTATTTGGACTCTGTGCTTAGCATTCATCTATTTTTGCTAAGGTTTTATTGTCCTCTCCATGCTCAACAAGTAAACTGAAGCACAGAAAGATAAAGTCACACAGCTAGTACATGATGGAGTCACGATTTGAGCTCATGTGACTGGGTTCAAAGCCTGAGCTCTTATTATTTTATACTTCCTAAATGTAAGATCCCAGAGAACCTGAACTTTAAAGGCAATTAGAGAGCCAATATAAGAATAATTATTGACAGAGAAGAAGTAGGAGAAAATAGTGTCTTGGAAACTAAGTAGGATAGAGTTTGAAAGAGGATAGGATCAGGGTCATGCTGCAGAGAAAGAAGTATATTGAAAGCTGGCGAGACAGGCTATTGGATTTGGGAATTAAGGGGCCATTGGTGTCTTTAAAATGTCTATTTTAGGAAGTGCTGAGGAATAAAGTTGGATTCCATTTTGTTCAGAGAATATGAGATAAAATGAGTGTATAACTTTCCATGTGAAGAAGTTTATTGATGAAGAGAAGGGATTTGGAAAAGAAAGAGGAAAATAAAATTAGTTGGTATTAATAAGCATTAACCAATCAGAAAAAGGAGGATTTTTTTTCCTTGCTTTTTGCCAAGACTTTCTTGGTCTTGATGCATCAAATGATATTTTCTCCCTCTTTGAAATTCCCTGTTTTATGGAATTCTACAGGCGCTGCTATTCCAATCAACTGGTTTCTGATCGATATGCCATGCCGGAGTATTTTATCCAGCCGGGACATCTCTGTTGTGTCAGGATTTCTGAGGATAAGTGGTGGTATCGGGTCATTATCCATCAAGTCCTCGGGAAACAGGAAGTTGAAGTATTCTACCCAGACTTTGGAAATATTGGAACTGTTCAGAAGTCCTCCCTAAGGTTTCTCAAGTGAGTTAACAAATCTGGTTAAATTATTACTAAGTTTTGAATCATAATGCTCCTAATGCTAAAGCTGCATGGGGTTAAGATTGCTCTTTTCTCTTGCCTTCCTTTCTTCCATCCCTCTTTTTTTTTTTTTTTTTTTTTTTTTAGTGCAAATGAACTTGGCATATGGTCCCTTAGTTTCACGTTGGGATTATAATCTCTTAGGTCTTCTTTCACATGACTGAATCTGAATGGACCATGAGACTCTAAAAAAACAATCTCTTATTAAGAAAATGATTCTTGGGGTGATGCTAAGAATTGCATTTATATAGCATGAAGGTTGGTCTGTTCCTACCTATATTTTAATTGCATGGGTTTCAAGGACTATGATGTTTAAAATTTTTATTACTTAGAATGCTTTAAAGTGTAAGGCATTAATTTAAAGATGCATGAGTAAAATAGTCTGAAGTGCTGTAAACAGCTAAAATCAAGAGTGGATTAGAGATTCCATAAAATGCAGTTTTAAAACATGATGGAATATTGGGGTTTGTGATCATCTCTTGCAGGTGCTGCTACACAAAGCTCCCGGCTCAGGCCATTCCTTGTTCCTTGGCTTGGGTGAGACCAGTACAGGTATGCTTGTTCCCATTTAATCAGCAAACATTTGGTGCTGAGAACAGTCTGAGGATCTCAGGATACAAAAACAAAACCTGGAATGGGCCCTAAAAGAAATCGTTGTAGATAGTCTGGAAGATGGACATGGAGCCAGAAGTCAGTCCTGTGCTGTGTCACATTCGCTGTAGGGATATTTAATAGTATGTGCCAGGGTTGCCTGGGTGGCTCAGTTGGTTAAGTGTCCACCTTCAGCTTAGGTCATGATCTAGCAGTTTGTGAGTTTGAGCCTCACGTTGGGCTCAGCTCGGATCCTGGAGCCTGCTTCAGATTCTGTCTCCTCCTCTGTCTGCCCCTCCCATGCTCATGCTCTGTCTTTGTCTCTCGATAATAAATAAACGTTAAAAAAAAAAAAAAAAAAAAGCATGTGCCAGATGTGCAAAGAGAGGACTGTGCTTACATCTCTGTTGAAGCTGGTCAGGGATGACCCTGTGGTAGAGTGGAACTTTGAAGGAAGAGTAGGACTATAACTGGACACAAAACGAAGAACATTCCAGACAAAGGGAAAAGTAACATAAAACATCTCGAATTTGAGAAATGTTAAGTGGCTCTGCCTCTGTGGCAGCACGTGAGCTGGAGTTGATGGACGGCAAGCTATGCCAGAGAAATAGGGCCCTGTGATGGGGATCCGTATCCATGTTCAGGAGTGTACGCGTTGTCCTGTAGATGTGGGGGAGCAACTGAAGGGCGTACCTCAGGAACTGCCGTACTCAGTTATGTGGGGTTTTTTTTGAAGAATTCTCTAGTAATGTAGTTGTGCGAGATGAGTGGGATGAAGCAGGAGGCGTCTTCATCCACAGAGATACATTTGTTTATGTAATTAAGATTATCGTGCACCTGACTTTGTGTTTTTCCCTCGGAACTCTTAAATATATGTGGCATACACACTTATTACACCACATTTGTTTACCTTATCATTTGCTTACATGTACATGCATTATTCCTTAAAAAATTTTTTTTTATCTGGAAAGCGCAGTAAAAGGAAAGAAAAAGAAGAAAACATGACCTGTTATTCTACCATTCAGACACATTCAGTTTAGAAATTTGATGTGTGTTCCTTTCAATTTAGTTTATTGGATATTGGGGGGTCAGGGTTTTTGTAGGGTTTCCAGGGTTACATAAAATAGTAATCATATTCTTCACTCGGCATTATTATAGCATAAATTTATGTGTTGCCATAGTTCTCAATTTTCATAGATTCACAGTAATCTGTTAGGTAAGTGTCTATCATAGGTTAACTATCCCTTTATTGTTAGACATTCAATCTGTTTTGATGTTATTGTGAATAATGTATGCAGTTATGACTTTTGTGCAAGTCAGTATTCAGGATTGTTTTCTAGGGTGCATGTTAGCCTTGACCAGGCTTCTCTTTACTACTACCATCAGGAAACTCAGGGCTAAATTTGTGACCCACTTGTGGGTAGTGGTCATTATTCTCATATTATTCAGATGGCTTCCATTTTTGTTTCTCTTTTTGTTTTCTTACTTCCTTCTTGAAATTCTTCTGACCTTAGGGCTTTTGCTGATTCTGATCATTGGAATAGCTTGTTCAAAGAACTATCATGGGTGGTTCCTTTTTGTCATTCAGATTTAAGCTCAGATGTTATTTCCCCAAGAAGGACTTCCTTGACCATGGTGCCAATTGAAAGTACGCATTTCCACTTCGTTCATTGTCACTTTATCTTTATAATACTGTCGGGTATGATCTTAATTATTTGTTCACATACACAGGGTAAGCTCCTGAGATGAGGGGCATTGTCTCTTTACCACTGTACCTCTGATGCTTAGATGAATGGTTGTTTTATGGTAGGTGCTTAATAAATGTTTATAACTAAGTGAATGACTCTCACTGTATTTCTGCATCTTTTTCCTGGTTTCAAAAATAGTAAATGCATTTGGTAATGGCAGAGTAGCAATAGAGTAGCATGGTGGGATGACTATTCCCATAGACAAAATCCAAAGCAGGCAGAGAAGCAGAAATCTATCCTTGGAGGTCAAGCTGCAGTAGGTAAGATCAGGAAATTTTCAGCTTCTATCCTGGGGTCACTCCCCCGTCCATAGCCTTGCTGGCTTGAAGAGTTAGAAGACATCATTTGGGACTGGCTGAAGCTGAGAGTTAAGGGAGAAATGCTTGAAGGGAGGGAGCCACAGAATGGGTGTTCCAAAATCAGTGCATGCAATCTGCCCAAATCCTTAGTTGATTACTAAACTCTGCTGGTGCTAGGAGAACCTAGTGGCCCTGGTGAAAAATCACTGGCTTACCTATTCTTTCTTTTTCTCACCCTGCATGCATCATTTGGAAGTTTTTAAATAATTCCATTAAGTAACACACTATATTATTTTAGGGATCCCTCTAGGACATAAACACATCTGTATGTAAAGATGCAAGAACATTAGAACACTTTCTTCTTTAACCTCCTCTGCTGATCTGTTTTTGTTGTATAATTATTGTTATTGTTTTTAACCCCTCAACAAATTGACCACATAAAATAATGTGCATTTAGATTTAGTCATGTATTTCTCAGTTTCTTGGCTCTTTGTTCTCACCACTCAAACCCTACGGGAACATTTTGCTTGTATTTAAACTGTATCCTTTAAGATTTCATTTTGTGAGGGTTTGCTGATGGCAAACTTAGTTATGTTTACCTGGAAACATAACTTTGCACTTAATTTTGGAAGATACATTCACTAGGTGTAGAATTTTAGGTTGGCAGGTAATACATTTAGTGAATTGAAGATCTCATCACAGTGGCTTCTGGTCTCCCTTACCTTATTGGAGAGGTCAGTAGTCGGTCTGATGGATGTTCCTTTGAAGGCAGTGTCCTTTTTGTCTGTAGCTCTTTGTAACATTTCCTGTTGGTTGCTTGTAGCTTTAGTGTTAGTATCTTTATGTGTGAATTTATTCTTATTTATCCTACTTTGTGGTTCATTGAATTCCATTTTATCCGTGCTTTGTTACTTTTTATTAAATCTGGCAAATTCCCAGCCATTATCTCTTCAGTTATTTATTGTCTTTCCCATTATTCATATTTATATTCCATCTGTCTCTGTTTTTACGTCTGTTTTTCCAGGACCACAATTGAACGTATGTTAAACTTTCTCAATTTATCTTCTGTATTTTTTAACCTCTCTTCTGTATTTTACATATTTCTGTCTTTCCATGTTGTATTCTGGATATTTTTTTCCCAAATTATCTTCCACTTTACTGATTTACTCTTTAATTCTACCAAATCTGCTACTGAATCAACCTATTGGGTTTTAAGTTTTGGTTATTGTGTTGTTACTTTCTAAAAGTTCTCTTTGACCTGTAATTTTGCTAGATAAATTTTTATAGATTGCTGATACTTGCAAAAGCTTTCAAATCTTTTTTGTTTTTGCTTGAAGTGTAGTAAGTCTGGTTGTTTATAATTGTCTGGGAAATCAAATATCTAAAGTTTTTGAAGGTTTATGTTGTTCCTCCTTGTTCTTACTTGTGATTTGTTGTTTCTTTGTGTGCCTTTTATCTTTGCCTGCATATTTTTCATTGTCTTTGAAAAAATTATTTGTAAGAACGTTTGAATAATATGGGCTGAGACTGCCTACCTCTAGAGAGATCTGCATTGTTCCTACCAGGTGCCTAGGAATACTACCAGTCTGGAATCACCTTAATTTAGATGAACAACTTGAGGATTTGTGTACTGTCCAGGTGATGTGAAAATTGAACTGCAAATCCATGTGAAGGCTAGTTTATTTCTTTTCCTTTTTAAGGTAAAATAGTTCCCACTTTCCCTTTAATTTTGTCCTGATAATAATGTTACTCTTGATAGTTCTTGGATACTTTTGGACATATTTTAAAAATACTTTAGAAATTTCAGTTGTTTCTGTGGGAGAGTTAGTCCAGTAATTTAACCATTTCTGAAAACGGAAGTTTTTCACCACATAAATGATAAAAGATTTTCTACAGTCACATTTTTCATAATTTTTCCTTTTTTCTTACTTTTCTCATTCCCAATCATAATTATCCTGAAGTGTGTTATTCTAGTGCTGTTACGGTTTTGTTTTTCGACTAAAATCCCTAGTTCATTAGGAATTTATTTTTGTATATGGTTACTATAATTCATGTTTGAATTTATCATCTAAATCTCATGTCTTGATTCTATTTCAGGAACACTGGACGTCCAGAGCTATTTTGCAGTTCCAGAAGTTGTGTGGTTTGAAGCCATTAGTGGGGGTAGTGGATGAATATGTAGATGGAATCCTTAACATTTTTCTCTGTGATACATCCTCAAATGAAGACATCTACTTCCATCATGTCTTGAGAACAGAGGGCCATGCTATTGTATGCCGAGAAAATGTCCCTTCTAAGGTGGATCAGTCGGGATATATTGTGTAATAGATTTTATTTAATCTCAGCCCTTGAAGGTGTAAGAGAATTTAATGCAGGAGGTTATTTGATACACTCTTTAATCTTGGAGACATTTGTAAGATTCCTGCCCTCTTAATGCAGAGCCCTGTCTTAATTTTCAAATAACCGCAAAAAATACATTTGGCTTATTGTTCTTTAGAATGTGAGTGCTTGTATTTTAAATAATTGATTTGAGGATTTGATCTTACCTCAGACTATTTTCTTTTTTTTTTAATTAAAAAAAAATTTTTTTTTTTTTTTAACATTTATTTATTTTTGAGACAGAGAGAGACAGAGCATGAGCAGGGGAGGGTCAGAGAGAGAGGGAGACACAGAATCCGAAACAGGCTCCAGGCTCTGAGCTGTCAGCCCAGAGCCCGATGCGGGGCTCGAACTCACGGACCGCGAGATCATGACCTGAGCCGAAGTCGGACACCCAACCGACTGAGTCACCCAGGCACCCCACCTCAGACTATTTTCTTGGAGGTCATCTTAGAGAAGACAGCAGTCTCTTATTTTGCAAATATTGATAGTGATGTCTGTATCACTGTTAATATTGATGTTAATTTTTGTGACTAGGAAAAATTGTGACTATGGAAAATTTTTTAACTGTTAAGTTTTTGAAGATAGTACATTTCCACAACACTTGAAAATTATGAAGTGCTAACTTTTTGATTGTTTTCTCTAACCTCTTCCTTCTTTTTTTAATCCTAGGGTTTCAGAGAACTCAACCCTTTAGCTTTATATACTAAGTCTGGTGCAGGACCAGAGGACGTGGTCCTGACAGAACTGGGTTATCCTTCCCAGCAACGCTATTTTAACGAAGACCGAGAGATAAGTCCACAATCAAAGGAGAGTGAGTTATATACCCTGGTAAGAGTTTTTTGGCAAATATTATTATAATTGTTTTTATTATTATTAACATTTAATGAGTACCTGCTATATGCCAGCCCCTATAAAAAGCACTTTTCAGCATAACGTATTATTTAATTCTTATAAAATCCCTGTGATAAAGTTACCATAATTGTTCTTATTTTAAAATTTATTTTTGGGGACGCCTCGGTGGCTCAGTCGGTTAAGCATCCGACTTCGGCTCAGGTCATATTCTTGAGGTTTGTGGGTTCCAGCCCTATGTTGGGCTCCATGCTGACATCTCAGAGCCTGGAGCCTACTTTAGATTCTGTGTCTCATTATCTCTCTGTCCCTCTCCCACTTGCGCTCTGTCTCAAAAATAAAATAATAAAAATAAAATTTATTTTTTTAATATTTATTTGGGGGGTGGGCAGAGAGAGAGGGAGAGAGAGAATCCCGAGCAGGCTTCACGACACGGGGCTCAATCTCACAACCTAGAGATCACAACCGTCCGAAATCAAGAGTCGGACACTTAACTGACTGAGTCACCCAGGCGCCCAATCCTTATTTTATAGATGAGGATCTGAGGCTTTCCAAACCTAGCAAAGTTTGGAAACTTTATGCAATGATCTTAGCAGTACCTTGTCTCTCATTATTTGGTTTGAACCTTTGCTTCAGGAACGCCTGGGTGGTTCAGTTGGTTGAACGTCTCTTGATTTGAGTGACTCTTGATTTCACCTCAGGTCATGATCTCCTGGTTCGTGAGTTCGAGCCCAGTGTTGGGCTCTGTGCTGATGGTGTAGAGCCTGCTTGGGATTCTCTTTCTCTCTCCTTCTCATTCTTCTCCTCCCCTGCTCGTTCTTTCTCTCTCTCTCTCTTTCTCTGTCTCCTCTTTCCTTCTCTCTCCCTCCCTCCCTCCCTCCCTCCTTCCTTCTCTCTCTCACTCTCTCAAAATAAATAAATACACTTAAAACCCAGAAGTCTTTGCTTCAGTCATGCTTTCTTCTGTATTATTTCTTGCATATGCTAAATCCCATGGCTGCCTTGGTGCATTTGTGAGTTTATCTGTACTCATCCAAATGCTGTTCTTCCCTCTGCCCACTTCAGACTCTTCATACTTTATTTCTTTCTCTGTAAACCTTGGTGACTCCCACCCACAATAATAACAATATTAGTATCATTACTACTACTATTGTAATTATGTATTATTCCAGCCAACAAATTAAATAAAATTTAAAAAAATTAGCAACAGCAACCTTTATTGAACTTGTACTACATGGGAGGGGCTGTTTGAAGCACTCACATGTACTGGTTAAGTTAGTCTTCATGATCACTTTTACCAGCTTGGTATTTTAGTATCTCTGTTTTAGATATAAGTAAAGTCAAGCACATAGTAAGAACTTAAATGATTTTTGAACAAATCAGTATGTCCTCTGAGTCTTCTATTCCTCATGACAACAACAAGTATTGGGCTGCGAATACAGGGTGTGTTCAATTTGAGAGCCAAACATGTTTTGAGCACAGCAAGCCTTTTTACTCTCTTTGAAGAAAATAAGAAAAGGGTCTTTTGCTTAAATAGGATTTATATATTTGACTTGTAAAATCAAATTGTGGATGTGATCTTAATATTTTTAGTAGACATTTACAAAGTATTTGATAAAAAGGGAAGGCCAGTTTGACCACTGGGAGATTAACCTGTTCTGGAAAATATGTATGAATGTTTATTGCTGCATGTTTGAAACAGTAAAAGAGTTTTAGATTTCTAGTTTATGTTAAAATTTTAGGCTTGTTTGGCCCATAACACTTTCTGAAGCCTGAATTTTCTTAATATTTATTACTTGATTAGAACAATTATATTTCCTGATTCTTAAATAGTGGCTTGAATACAACCTTTATAATTTTAGAATATCCTGTCATTATTGTATTGATCATAGTTCAGTCCCGAAAATGAAATAAGGCCATCTTTTCTGCAAAAGAGATAAGACTTAAAATTCTCGTATCCCACCCCCGCCTATATTTTAACATTTTAAGACCCTCCCCCACCCCCGAAACCCAGCCCCTGGCCCACCCGCCATATACCTGATTCCTTATAATTCCTACTCTTCTTTTAAGCATCCTGACAGTTTGTGTTACCTCTTTCATTGCATCTTCTCAGGCATCTTCCTCCCCAGCAATATTTTGGTCATATCTCTGTGATGGTTCTACACTGAAGGTTGTATGTTGACTATCTGATTGTATGTCTTCCTGCTATATTTTGAGTTCCTTAAGAGCTGGGACATGCTGCACTCATCTCTGTATCCACAGAGCTACCTTGTGTACATTTCATAATGTGTGCTCAACAAATGCTTGTTGGCTTGGACAGTTTAGCAGGATAGGAAGATACAGGGTCATGGATAAAGTTGGAAAATAATGTAGCATTTGTGTGACCCATAGTGAAAAATTCCTCCTAGAATGTATGGGCATACAGATTTTAGAAACAGCATTCGTGTAGAAAATAATTTCTTTAAAATAATTTTTTTTACCATTTATTTTTGAGAGACAGCATGAGTGGGGGATGGGCAGAGTGGGGAGGGGCTGAGAGGGGCACAGAATTCGACGCAGGCTCCAGGCTCTGAGCTGTCAACACAGAGCCTGACATGGGGCTTGAACCCACAAACCATGAGATCATGACCTGAGCTGAAGTCGGACGCTTAACTGACTGAGCCACCCAGGTGCCTCTGTAGAAAATAATTTCTAAAATAATTATTTTAGAAAATAATTCCTTCTTTCATATTTACAAGCAGGCTATTAATGATGAAAAGGCTTTCAGTCACCTTAAATCTGAGTTAAAGGAGCCATTAAAGGATTCTGAACTCAGTTCTTTGAAAACCCAAGATAAGAGCTGTGGAGAAGATCCCAAGTGGTCCTTCCCGGAGCTGAAGGATCTGAAGGAAGAAAATGAGGTAGGAGAAGGAAGGAGTTTTTTGAAAATGTGATTAATATAATTAATTCACAAGTGAAGGGGATTGGAATAAAATAGCTCTTTACATTCTGCTTTCAGTGCCATCAGAGCACCTTTCACAGATGAATTACGTTTTCTCTACAACTGTCACCAACACCAAAGTTGAAGCAACATAGTCTTGATCACAAAAAAGGAAAGGCATTATCTGGCTTTGATGTGTTAGTTTCTATCTTGTTGCTTCGGATGGTCTTCAAGAATTGTGTAGTGGTGAGAAACTAGTATTGAGAAACAATATTGGGAAAACCCAAGAGGAAAAGTGTTGACAGCATTATTGGAGGATGTATTGTATTTTGATTTTCCTATGTTTTAAAATGTTTATTTTCAGAGGCAGAGAGAACGTGTGTACTAGAGAGAGCGAAGGAGAGGCAGAGAGAAAGGGGGTGAGAGAACCCCAAGCAGGTTCCATGCTATCAGCACAGACCCTGATGCAGGTCCATTCCCACAAATCATGAGATCATGACCTTATTTGAAATCAAGGGTTGGATGCTCAACCAATTGAGACACCCAGGCACCCCTTATTTTTATTTTAATCAAATGTTTATGTACACCTACCTTAGAGTGACCTATAATCCCTTCCTCTACATTTTGTATTTCACAGAGCAACCATTTCATCTCTTTTAGCTGCTGCTTTTGGAATTTACTTCTATTTCTTTCATTAAATAACATGCTTATGTTGTTATTTACTGAATTTTCTGTGTTATGTCCCTCTATGAATGATGAGGGTTTACTTCTCTTTAATCCCTTCACCTCACCACATACACACACACACACACACACATATCCTTTCTGCCCCCTCCCCCTCCATCTTACTAATGTTGTTAAACCTTTTTTTTTTTTAATGTTTATTTATTTTTGAGAGAGAGAGTGTGAGTGGGGGAGGAGCAGAGAGAGAGGGAGACACAGAATCCGAAGCAGGCTCCAGGCTCTGAGCTGTCAGCACAGAGCCTGTCGTGGGGCCAGGCTCGAACTCACGAACCGCGAGATCATGACCTGAGCTGAAGTCGGACACTTAACGACTGAGCCACCCAGGCGCCCCTTACTAATCTTGTTATATACCACGCTTTCCATTAGATCAATATTTACATTATTATGACTGTGAATGCTATTGACAGTCAAGTAGTATGCTGTAGCAACTTTTCCTTTCCAGAATGACTTTTTATTTTCTCTAGTGTTAGGATTTCTTTCTTTTTAAATCAACGTAGAGTAAAATTGACTTTCTTCTGGTGTATTGTCCTATAAACTTTAATATATGTATCATTTTGTGTAACTGTCATTATAATCAGGATACAAGATGGTTCAATCACTGGACAAACCTCCCTGGTGCTATCCCTTTATAATCAGTCTTCCCACATCCTCACCTCTTAGCAACCGTTGATTTGTTTTCTGTCACTATGTGAGTTTTCCATTTCTAAGGTGTCATGTAAGTGGAATCATAGACTAACTTTTTGAGACTGGTGTCTTCAGTTTAGCATGGTACCTTTGGGATTTATCCAAATTGTTACATATATCAATAGTTTGTTCCTTTTGATGGATGAGTAGTAGTTTATTGAATGGATATACCATAATTTGTGTATCCTCACTCATTGAAAAATATTTGGGTTGTTTCAGTTTTGAGTAATTATGAATAGAGCCTCTATAAATATTTGTGTACAGATTTCTTTATAAACGTAATCAGGAGTAATATAAGTGTATGCCAAACTGTTCTTATCTGGAGAGCACTAGATATTATTAATAATTTTTATTTTTAGCTATTCAAATATGTAGTAGCATCACAGTGTGAATTTGCATTTCCCTAATGACTTGTTGAACATCCTTCCATGTGCTTACTTGCCATCTATAATACATAGTTCTTGGTGAAATGTCCAAGTGTTTTGCCCATTTTTTGGTTGGGTCATTTTTTTTCTTTAAATATTCTGAATACAAGTGCTTTGTCAGATACGTGATTTTCAAATATATTCTACTTGTAGCATATCATATATTGTCTTAATAGTGTCTTTTATATGGCAAAAGTTTTTAATTTTGAGAAATTCCAGTTTATCAGTATTTTTCTTCTATGTACAGTGTTTTCTGTATCAAGACATCTTGAGATAATTTTAGTGTAAGGTATGAATATTAATTTTGTTATGTATGGATGTCCAGTTGTTTTAGTATCATTTGAAAAGACAGTGCTTTCTCCATTGATGAATAGCCTTTGTAGACTTGGCAAAAATCAGTTGTCTACATTTGTGTGTCTATTTCTGGACTCTGTGTTCTGCTCCATTGATCTACCTGTCTCTTCAATAATACCACACACTGTCTTGATTACTGTAGCTTTATAATACCTCTTAAAGTCAGGTAGTAGGATTCCTCCTCCTTTATTCTTTTTCAAACTTGTTTTTATTTATTTATTATTTATTATTATTTTTATTTTTTTAATGTTTGTTTATTTTAGAGAGAGACAGAGAGCAGGGGAGGGGCAGAGAGAGAGGGAGACACAGAATCTGAAGCAGCATCCAGGCTCTGAGCTGTCAGCACAGAGCCTGAAAGGGGCTCGAACCCACAAACCATGAGATCGTGACCTGAGCTGAAGTCGGCCACTTAACCGACTGAGCCACCCAGGTGTCCCTCAAACTTGTTTTTAATATTCACCTTCCTTTTACTTTTCATGTAAATTTTAGAATCAGTTAATATCTGAGATTTTGATTGGAATTACGTTAGATCTATAGATAAGTTTAAGGAGAATTAACATCTTTAATCTGTGAACACAACATATTTCTCTCTGTAGGTTTTCTTTTATACCTTTGTCAGGGTGTTACAATTTCAGTATACAAGACATCTTTTATTAGCTTTATACCTAAATATTTCACTTGTTTTGGGAGCAATTGTGATACCTTTTTGTTTCCATATTTTCATTGCTAATAAATACAAGTTGAGTTTTGTATTTTGACCTTAATCCTATGAATTAGCTAAACTAGGAGGTGCTTTATGGATTTCCTTTGAGATTTTCTACAAAGATGATAATGTCTGAATTGGGACAATTTTATTTCTTCTTTTCCAATCTGTATGTCTTTATCTTTCTTCCTGTCTTATTAATAATTATACTGGCTAGGATTTCGAATATGATGTTGAACAAGAGTTGTGGGAGAGGACATCTTGTTGTCCTGCTGAATGGTTTTATCATGAATACATGGGTGTGAATTTTGTTAAATGGTTTTTCTGTACGTATTGATGTGATCATGTTGTTTTCTCCTTTTGATCAAATATTGCAGAAGACTGGAATTCTTGGGATAAATCCAACTTGATCATGGTGTATTATTCTATTTATATTGCTTGATTCCATTTGCTAATATTTAGTGTTTTATGTCTGTTTTCATGAAAGATACTGGTCTGTAGTTTTCTTGTACAGTCTGCCTGGTTTTTTTTTTTTATGTTTTTTTCAACATATGAAGTTTATTGTCAAATTGGTTTCCATATAACACCCAGTGCTCATCCCAAAAGGTGCCCTCCTCAATACCCATCACCCACCCTCCCCTCCCTTTGCCTGGTTTTAGTACCTGAGTACTGCTGGCTTCATAAAATAGATTTGGAAGTGTTCTTTTTCTTTTCTATTTTCTGGAAAAGATTATATAAAATTAGTTTTATTTCTTTTTTATTTTTAATTGACATTTTGTGGTAACTGAAGATTCTTGTGCAATTATAAGAAATAATACAGAGAGATCTTCTGTAATCTTTGCCCATTTTCTCCAATGGTCACATTTTAAAAAATTGTAGTAAGTATTGCAACTGGGATATCGACATTGATAAAATCTGCCTATCTTATTCAAATTTCTCCAGTTTTAATTGTGTGTGTGTGTGTGTGTGTGTGTGTGTGTGTGTGTGTGTGTGTGTGTATAGTTTTATATAGTGTTAGTACATGTGTGGGTTCGTGTATCCAGCAGCACAGTCAAGATACTGAGCACTTCCGGGGGCACCTGGGTGGCTCAGTCAGTTAGCGTGACTTCAGCTCAGGTCATGATCTCATAGTCTGTGATTTCGAGCCCTGCTTCGGGCTCTGTGCTGACAGCTTGGAGCCTGGAGCCTGTTTCAGATTCTGTGTCTCACTCTCTCTTTGCTCCTCCCCTGCTCATGCTCTGTCTCTCTGTGTCTCAAAAATAAATAAAAACATTAAAAAATTTTTTTTTCTAAAGATACTGAACACTTCCTCCATCCTCATGAGGATTGTATTGTCCTATTACAACCACACTCATCCTCTCTCCATAATCCTTAACCCCTGGCAACCACTAACTATTTCTACCTTTTAAAATTTTTTTTTGTCATTTTAAAAATGCTGTATAAATGAAATCATATAGTTGGCATTTTTTGCTCAGTATAACTTATCTGAGTTGTTGCACAAATTGTTCTTTTCCTTTTTTTTGCTGAGTAGCGTTCCATGTACATGTACATGTCACGGTGTTTCACCATTAGCCCTTTGAAGAATATTTGGGATGTTTGGAGGTTTAGCTATTGGAAAGCTGTGATGAACATTTGTATACAGGTTGTTGGGTGAACATAAGTCCTCTGGAATAAATATTCAGGAGCGAAATTGCTAGGTTGTGAGGTAATTACATGTTTGGTTTGATAAGAAACAGTCATCCTGTTCTCCAGAGAGGCTGTACTACTTTATATTACCTCCAGCCAAGTATTGAGTAATCCAGTTTCTCTACATCCTTATTGGCATTTGGTGTTGTCACTATTTTTTAGCCCTTTTGTTAGGTATACGGTACTTTTATTGGTATTTCCCTAATGGCATATTTGGCCTCTGTGTATCATCCTTGGTGAAATGTCTTTTTCCCATTTTCTAATTGTTTTTTTTTTTTTTTTGATGTTTTTACTCTTGAATTATGAGAGTTCTTTATATTCTGGATCCCACTCCTTTATTAGATATTTGGTTTGCTAATATTTTCTCCCAGTTTGTATCCTTTGTCCTCTTTACATGGGCTTTTGCAGAGAAAACATTTTTTAATTTTGATGTAGTCTATTTTAACACATTTTCTTTTTTTAATTTTCATTTTTTAAGTTTTTAATTTTAATTCTAATATAGTTGATAATAAAGTGTTATATTAGTTTCAAGTGTACAATATAGTGATTCAAAGTTCTATACATACTCTGGGCCCATCATGGTAAGTGTACATTTTAATCCCTACCACCCACTTCCCCTCTGGTAACCATCAGTTCGTTCTCTGTAGTTAAAAGTCTGTTTCTTGGTTTGTCTTTCTCTCTCCTTTTTTATTTTTTCCTTTTCTCATTTGTTTTGTTTCTTAAATTCCACACATGAGTGACAGGTTGTATGGTATTTGTCTTTCTCTGACTGGCTTATTTTGCTTACATTATACTGTCTAGCTCCATCCATGTGGTTGTAAATGGCAAGATATCATTCTTTTTTATGACTGAATAATATTGTTTATATATATGTATATGTATACACACATATATATAACAGACACCACTCTTTACACACCATACACACACACCACCTCTTTATCCATTCATTTATTGATACACACTTGGGCTGCTTCCATAATTTGGCTCTTATAATTAATGCTGCAATAAATATACAGGTGCATGTATCCCTTTGAATGAGTGTTTTTGGGTAAATACCCAGTAGTGCAATTACTGGATCATAGGGTAGTTCCATTTTTAACTTTTGAGGAACCTACATACCGTATTCCAGAGTGGCTGTACCAGTTTGCATTCCTACTTACAGTGCACAAAGATTCTCCTTTTTCCATATACTCTCCAACACTTGTTTTTTGTGTTTTTGATTTTAGTCATTCTGACAGGTGTGAGGTGATAGCTCATTGTGGTTTTGATTTGCATTTCCCTGATGATGAATAATGTTGAGCATCTTTTCATGTGTCTCTTGGCCATCTCTATGTCATCTTTGGAGAATTGTCTGTTCATGTCTTTTAGCCATTTTTAACTTGGATTATTTTTGGGGTGTTGAGTTGTATAAGTTCTTTGTATATTTTGGATGCTAACCCTTCATCAGAGATGTCATTTGCAGATATCTTCTCCCGTTCAGTAGGTGATCTCTTAGTTTTGTTGATTGTTTCCTTTGCTGTGTAGGAGCTTTTTATTTCACTATAGTCCGAATAGTTGATTTTTGCTTCTGTTTACTTTGTCTTAGGAGACAATATCTAGAAAAAATTTGTTATGTCCACTGTCAGAGAAATTGCTGTCTGTGCTCTATTCTAGAATTTTTATAGTTTCAGGTCTCACATTTAGGTCTTTAATCCATTTTGAATTTATCTTTGTGTTGGGCATAGGCCAGTGGTTTAGTTTCATTCTTTTGCATGTAGCTGTCCAGTTTTTCCAATACCATTTGTTGAAGAGACTTTTTCCCCATTGCATATTCTTTCCTCCTTTGTTGAAGATTAATTGGCCATATAAATATGTAGGTTTATTTCTGGGCTTCCTGTTCTATTCCATTGCTTTATATGCCTATTTTTGTGCCAGTACCATACTGTTTAGATTACCATAGCTTTGTAGTATGACTTGGAATTGGATTGTGATTTTTCCACCTTTATTTTTCTTTATCAGATTTTTTTTCAATGTTTATTTTTGAGAGAGAGAAAGAGAGAGAAAGGGAGGGAAGGAGGGAGGGAGAGGGGCAGAGAGGGAGACAGAATCAAAAGCAGGCTCCAGGCTCTGAACTGTCAGCCCAGAGCCGGTCATGCGGCTTGAACTCATGAACTGTGAGATGGTGACCTGAGCCAAAGTCAGACATGCAGTTGACTGAACCATCAGATTTTCTTTTGATGGATTGTGATTTTGATGTGAAGACTGAAGACTCTCTGACTAGCTTATAAATCTATTCACTTAATTTTTGTATAAAACATGAAGTTTAGGCCAAGGCTTTTATTTATATTTATATATATAAATGATTATTTTTGAGAGGGAGAGAGCACAAGTGGGGGAGGGGCAGAGAGCGAGGGGTGCAGAGGATCTGAAGTGGGCTCTGCACTGACAGCTAAGAGCCCGATGTGGGGCTTGAACTCATGAACTGTGAGATCATGACCTAAGACAGAGTTGGACACTCAACTGACTGACCTGCCCAGGCACCCCAGTCAAGGCTTTATTATTATTACTATTATTATTGTGCCTGTTGATACCCACTTGTTCTAACAACATTTGATTAAAAGACTACTTTTCTCCATTAAATTGTTTATGCACCTTTGTAAAAAGTCAGTTGAGCATATTTGCATTGGTTTATTTCCGGGTTCTCTGTTCTGTTTCATTGATCCATGTGTCTCTCCCTCGACCAATACTACCTGATTACTGTAGCTATATAGTATGCTTTAATATCTGTGATTCTTCTCACATTATTTTTCTTTGTCGAGATTATTTTAGCTATTTGAGGGTTTGTACCTTTCCAGGATCATTTTAGTATAAGTTGTCTACTTCAACAAAATACCTTGTTGGAATTTTGGTAGGAATTACATTACACTTACTCATCAGTGGGGGACAGTTGACATCTTTACTATGTTGAGCCTTATAATATACAAACATGTTTCTACATTTATCTAGATCTTCTTTGAATCTTTACATCAACATTTTGTAATTTTCAATGTATAGGTCCTGTACATGCTTTAAGTAGGACCTATTTATTTCATATTATTTGGAATGATTGTAAATGGTGTTGTGTTTAAATTTTAGTTTTGTATGCTCATTGCTGGCATATAGAAATGCATTTGATCTTTCTATACCAATCTTGTATTCTGTGACATTGCTCAGATTTTTTGTAGATTCCTTGGCATTTTTTTACATAAACAACTGTGTCATCTGCAAATAGGTTTTGTTTCTTCCTTTCTGATCTGCATGCCTTTTATTTCCTAGCACTATGTTGAATAGGAGTGGTGAGAGACAAACTTGCCTGATTCCTAATTTTGGGGAGAAAAGCATTAAATATAATTTTAGTTGTTTTTTTTAAGATTTTCTTTTTTTTTTTTATCAAGTTGAGAAATTCCCCTCTATTCCTATTTTTCTGGGAGTTTTTCTCAAAAGTGTGTGCTGAATTTTATCAAATGCTTTTTCATTGATTGTTACCATATTTTTCTTCTTTAGATTGTTCATATAGTGGATTACACTGTTTGAGTTTCACATGTTAAACTAGCTTGGCATACCTATAGTAATAGCACCTGGTCATGGTATATAATTCTTTTATATATTGTTATATTTGGTTTGCTAATGTTTTATTGAGGATTTTGCATCTCAGTTCATGACAGATACTAGTCTGTAGTTGGTTTTTGTTTTTTGTACTATCATGTATGGTTGTAGTATCAGGGTTGTAGTATCAGTATACTATTTTCATAAAAGGAGTTGAAAAGAAATGTTGCCTTTTATTTCCTGGAAGAGATTATGTAAAAATTGGATCCTTTTTTGTGGGTGGGTGGAGGTTAAATCTTCACATGGTTTGTAGATTACTTCAGTAAAACTGTCTGGCCTGGAGATTTCTTTTTCAGAAGAATTTAATTCATTGCTTTAATAGATAAAAGATTACTAAAGGTGACTTTCATTTTGGGTTAGTTTTAGTGTTTTGGGTTAGTATTTTGTGTTTTTTGAGGAATTGGTTCATTTAATTTAAATTGTCGATTCTATGTGTCTACATAGAATTGTTAATAGTATTCCTTTATTATCCTGCAGCAGTAATACCCTCTTGCATTCCTGATCCTGGAAATTTGTGTCTTTTATTTTTTTGTCAGTTTTACTAGAGGTTTATCAATTTTAGTGAATTTTTTCCAAATAATCAGCTTTTGGTGTCATTGATTTTATCTGTTTTTCTGTTTTCAAGTTCATTTTTGTTGTTCAGTGTTCAATGTTGTTCATTGCTCTTTTTGCTTTCTTTGGGTTTATTTTCATTTCTTCTTCTACTTTCTTAAGATGGAAACCTAGAGGGGTGCCTGGGTGGCTCAGTTGGTTAAGCGTCTGACTTTGGCTCAGGTCATGATCTCACGGTCTGTGGGTTCAATCTCCATGTCGGGCTCTGTGCTGACTGCTTGGAGCCTGAAGCCTGCTTTAAATTCTGTGTCTCCCTCCCTCTCTGCCCGTCTCCTGCTCATGCTCTCTCTCACTATCTCAAAAATAAATAAACATTAAAAAAATTTTTTTTTAAAGATGGAAACCTAGATTATTGATTTGAGACTTTTTTCTTCTAATGTAAGCATTTCATGCTATGACCTTCTAAACACCACTTTAACTACATCTCACAAGTTTGAATCTATTATATTTTCATTCATTTCAAATATTTGGTGATATCTTTTGAGCTGTCATCTTTGACTCATTATATGACCCATAATTGTTATATGGGGCGTGTAACAGTGGGTCATATACATATGGATTGTTTAGAAGTGTGTTGTTTAGTTTCCAAGTGTTTAGACATTTTCCTGTTATCTTTCTCTTACTTGTTTACAGTTTAATTCTCTAATCTGAGACTTACATTGTATCATTTCAGTTTTTTAAATTTGTGAATGTTTGTTGACACAGGATGTGACCTACCTTGGTGAATGTTCCATGTGCCTTTCAAGAGACTGTATATTCTCCTTTGTTGAGTGGAGTGTTCTATAAAGGTCAATTAGATCTAATTGATTGGTGGTATTATTTACTTCTGTATCCTTGCTGACTACTAGTTTACTGATTACTGAAAAGGATGTTGAAGTCATCAACTATAATCTTGGATTATAGCCATTTCTCCTTTTTTCTTATTTTTCCTTATGTGTTTTAAAGCTTTATTGTCAGGTGCTATCTAGTTAGGATTGGTATGTTTTCTTGGTGAACTGACCCTTTTATCATTATGAAATGTCTTTCTTTGTTCATAGTTACTTTCTTTGCACTGATGCCCACATTGTCTAGTATCAGGATAGCCACTCTAGCTTTATTTTTTTATTCTTGATGTAGTAGATCTTTTTTCATCCTTTTACCTCTAACTTAACCTACCTATATCATTATATTTGAAGTGTTTCTTGAGACAGCATGAAGCTTGGACATTTTTTAATCCATTCTAATTATCTGAATTTTAATTAATATGTTTTAACATTTTACATTTAATATCATTATCAGTATGTTTTGATGATAGGTCTGCCATTTTATTATGTTTCTGTTTGCTCCTTCTACCTTTCATGTTTTTGCTTTTTCTTCCTTCTTTTAGTAGTATTCTTTTTCAGTATTTTTTTATTTAGTACTTTTTTAGTAGTCCATTTTAGTTTATTATGTTTTTATTATATCTACTTATGTAGTGTTTTTACTAGTTACTCTAGGAATTACAATATACATCTTTGACTTTTCACAATAGACATAATCCATATTTACCACTTCAAGTGGAATATAGATATCTTAGCCACCATGTAGGTGTTTTACCCCTTCCCATGTCCTTTATGCTATGTTTACGTAGAACAACTACAGATGTTGAGAATTTATAATGCTAAATTTTTTTGCTTTACACCTTCAAACATATAGATGATTTAGGAGAAAAATAGTCCATTGTACTTACTCAGGTACTTATCATTTCTGTTATTCTTTATTTCTGATACTCCAATCGTCCTTCTGGTATCCCCTCCTTTCTATCCAAGGAACTTCCTTTAGAAATACCTTTAGAGTATGTCTGCTGACAAAGAATTTTTTTAGTTTTCTTCATTCAGAATGTATTTCATCTTCATTCTTGAAAGATATTTTTGCTGGATGTGGAATTCTGGATTACTAGTTCCTTTCTTTCAGACCCCTTTAAAGATTTCATTCCACTTCCTTCTGGCTTTAATAATTTGTGATGAAAAATCTGCAGTATTGAAATTGTTGTTCCTTTATAATTATCATTTTCTTTTGGCTACATTTTAGATGGTTTCTTTGTCTTTAGTTTTTAGCAGATAGATTATAATCTATCTAGACATGAATTTCTGTGGGTTTATCCTGTTTACTAAGCTTTTTGACTTTGTAAGTTTATGTCTTTCATCAAATTTGTGAAGTTTTCAGACATTTCCTCAAATAATTTTCTGCACTGCACTCTTCCCTTTTCTCATTCTGGGACTCCCATGAAACAAATGTTAAACCTTTGGTATTGTCCCCAAGGCTCTGTTTGCTTTTGTTTTCCCAGTTTTTTTCTCTTTGTTGTTTACATTAGATCTGTCTTCAAGTTCATGCATTGTTTACTTGCATTGTTTACTCTCATCTCTGTCCTGCTATTGAAAACAGAGCTAGGGGGTCTTGATATTCAGGGTAAAAACCTTCACTTAATTCCCCTGTTTTTATTATGCTTGCCTTACCCTCAGTTTTATCCCCCAAGAAGACCCTCTGGTTTTCCAGTGGGAAAAAAAAGTATAGTTTCTTGGGTTTGTGAAATAGGGGAGGGTGTCTGAAGAGCTAACTGCTTTTTACACAGACTTTCAACCAGTGCTTTTGTTTTCATTCCCACTTTACATTCTCACTTCCAAAAACCTTGTAGTAGCAATTCCTGAGGGTTTATAGTATCTGTAGTATAAATCTGGGTTGCTTCTCAGTTTTTCCTGCCTATAAGCTCAGGATTCTAGTTTCTCAGGACTGCTTAGTAAGTTGTCACTTGTCTGTTTTCCTGTATCTATAATTGTAGGTGGTGTTTTCTCCTCTTTTCTCTTTATGAGTTTATACCTAAATCTGTTTATTTTGGTGATGTTTCAGAAGAGAGACAGTAATAAATTATGTATTTATAAATTATGGCAAACTGCCATCTTTACCTGGAGTCGGAAAAAAAATTGTAAACCTAAATTTTAAAATGTACTCATATAGCAACTGTAAATTAAAGTTTTTCTTTTACTTTGTCTTCTGATACATTCTAGGATGAGATCCCCACTGGAATGCCATGCCTAGAATCAGTGACTATTGGTGATGATGTTTGGGATGAGAACTGGCTACCTTTGCAGGCTAAAATGGGAAAAGGGGGTGATGCTGCCTCCCACTTATTTACCTCAAGCCTTGGTGGAAAGAAGCCTTATCCGTCATGTGAGGAAATGCCGCAGAAGGTTAGATCCCTGGGAAGACAGAAAGCTTATCATTACTGAAAAACGGAAATGTAAATTTCCTCAAGAAATCTATACACTCGGGTATTCAGAAGCATCTGTCAGATGATAATTCCCAAGAATTCATTTTTTTCCCTCAAGATGGCAGTGGTCGGGAAGAGGACAAGTTGGAACATGGAAGAGTAAATCATGGGCTTATTGTCCCATCTGTCCTTTCAACTATTATGATTTTTATTTTATCACTGGGAACCTTTGGCCTTAGGATCTATAAATAAACTGTTTTCCCTAATTTTATTTTTATTGTATTAGCCTTGTAATATAATCTCTGAATCTCTGCATTGAGAATATTAGCTAATATTAGGCCTAACTATATACTTAAAATTTATTTCCCACTGGTTATTAGAAGAAATATCTATAGTTAAATTGCTCCTTATTATTTGTGCTGTTTAAAATACTAGATGATCATGAAAAATCATCTGGCCATGAAAAACAGTATTGAAGAAAATAATACAAACCAGAGTTGTATTTGTTTCTATGAGAGCTGTGTTCCAAGGAATTCAGGGTATTGGGTGTGGACCAATAAAATAAGGGGGGAAAGTCACACTGATACAGAAACTTAATAAACACTTTTTCTTGTTTAATTGACTTTGCCTCTTTGCCTTTCCCTTGCCCAAGTTATTCTCTGTTTGGATCATGTACTCATATAGCAACTATAAATTAAAGCACTCTAAAACGTATCTTAGTTTATTGTAGCATTTTTTTCTCTATAGGATTGGTGCTTTTCTAAACCCAAAGATACATGGGATGATTCGTGGCAGCCTTCAGGCCTTGTGAATGGAATGAAAGTAGAAGCTCAAAAGCAAGAGGGACTGAGTGCTCAGGAGAAAAACACTGGCACAACCAGAATTCAAAAGGTAAATGTCTAATGAATGTTACTGTGACAGATTCTTATGGGGAAGTACTTTCATTTTTAGAAAGTAAAATTCTGGTTAATGATCCCACTCTGAGCATTTGGTGGAATACATATACACAAAATGTATGTTGATTTAAAATTAATTTCAGTCAATTTAATGTATTTATCTCTTCAGAAGAAAATCCTAAGCCTAGAATTGAAAGATTGATTAAACCTCTATGTTAGAGAAATAGAAAACAGATATTTTCATATAATTTAGCCATAAGGAATGTTTATAGCAATAAATGCGTACATAAAAAAGAACAGTGACACACAACTTAACTTTATACCTTTGGGAACTAAAACAAACAAACAAACCAAAAACAGCAATGAAAAAAACAAACTAAGACCAAAGTTAGCAGAAGGCATGAAATAATAAAAATTAGAGTAAAAATCTATGAAATAGAGAACAGAAAAAAATCAATGAAATTAAGAGCTAGATTTTTGAAGCTATAAACAAAATTTGCAAACCTTCAGCTAGACTAATAAAAAAAGGAATACTCAAATATCAAAATAAAAGAAGAAACATCAAATTTGATGCCAAAGAAATAAAAAATGATCTTACTACAATTATATACAAACTGGATAACCTGGAAGAAATGGATAAATTCCTACAAACATAACAACCTACCAACACTGAATCACGAAGAATAGAAAACTGAATAAATAGGTCAATAACAAGTAAGACTGAATTAGTAACCAAACCCCACCCCTCTCCCCAAAAAAGGATCAGATAACTTCACTGGTGAATTCTACCAAACACTTAAAGAATTGACCTTCTCAGTCTTTCTCAAACTATATCTATATCTATCATAATCATCCTCGTGAGTGTGAAATTGTATGTTATTGTGGTTTGGGGCTATGCTTTTGATTGCATATGTTAATCATGAACATGTTTCTTGAAAGTCTGTCATTAATCTCTAGTTCCATGAGGTATATTTCTAGATAATTATGATGGAGTCAGTCATTAATAACTAGAGAGAGCTGAATTTGGCAGAACAGTGCTTCTCAAACTATAATGTGCCTACAGATGCCCGGAGAATCTTGTAAAAATGTGGGTTCTTACTGGGCGGCATTGGGACAGGGACACAGGTTGTGCATATCTAACACAAGCTCCCGGTTGATGCTGCTACTGCTGGTTGGCGAACCACACTTTGAACAGCAAGGCTGGACAGCACTCTTTGGAGAAGGAATCTTGATTGTCGCTAAGTGCTTAAGTTGACTGAAGGTACTTGGTCTCAGAGTACCATACAGATTTAGAAAGGATTCATCCATGGGTTTGGGGTTGTTGTTTTTTTCAGCATGAGAAGCTATCACAGTGCATCTTAAATACGTTTTAACAGTGCATCTTTCTTCAAAAATCACACTTAGGAAAGAAAAAGAATATAGCTTTAAAAACTTGTTTCTGATTTTGATTTTTGTTAAACTTGTAAAAATAGGCAGCAGACGTGTGGGTGCCTGGGTGGCTCAGTTGGCTGAGTGCCCTACTCTTTATTTAGGCTCAGGTCATGATCTCACGGTTTATGAATTTGAGCCCCATATCAGGCTCCGTGCTACCCGCGAGGAGCCCATTTGGGATTCATTCTTTTTCTCTCTCTCTCTCTCTGCCCCTCCCCCACTTGCATGTGCATGCTCTCTCTCTCTCAAAACAAACTTAAAAAAAGGCGGCAGGGCATAATGTAAAAATCACTTGGTCTGAGTGGTCTGCAGTTTAGGGTTTAGCCTTATCACAACTTAATGCCAGTTAACATTGAAGAAGATAAGTGCTAAGTTACATAGATTGTATCTACTTCAGCAATGACGGTATAGTAGGGTACAGGATCTCATGGTTAAAATTTGACACTCCATTCACTGAAGCCCAAATTTAGTCTCCATATGGGATGTTCATCTCTTTCTCTCAAATCCTAGTTCTTAATGCTCCGTTTTGTCTCTTCTGAGGAGGCTTCCTTTAACTACTTTATGTTCTATGCAGGTAATGCCTCCATTCGTGGCTCGCTGCAGCACATACGCTATTTCCTAACTGAGGACTGTGAGTTTAGGGACAGTGATCCTATCTTACTAGGAGGTGGGCAGGTGGGGCATAGAGAACATGGACTGGGCTGAGTTCTGGTCTCTGCTTTGTCTCCTACTTGTTGACCTTGGATAACTTAGCCTCTTGTGAAAAGCATTATGCTAAGTTAAAGGACCCACAGTAAGGAAGACCTAACACCTAAGCTAGTGCCTTGTACTGTGGTTTAAAGGAAGAAGCACGTGCAAGTAACTTCACGCTGTGCCTGACAGTGTGCCTGCCGTGTGCACTTTCTCATTTCCTGCCACTCTTCCTTAGCTCTGTGTGGCAGCAGACATTACCATGTTTGCTTATAACATGTGTTCAGTAAATGCTTCATGGGTTGAATTGATGGTCACTAAGTTAGAAAAGGACTTGTTTCTTCTGGAGAGTATCTAGGTTCTTAAAAGTGAGTCATTTATTAATTATGATATGAAAAATATTTGTCTTGTATATAAGGATCCAAAACAGGGTTAATTCTTCCTGTTATACTAACAATTACCTTTCATGCTTTTGCCCTACTTTTCCCATACTGCAGCAGCCAAGCTCAGAGAGTTCTTCAGACTCTTCCACATTGCCCAAATTGGAAGAGTTCTACATCTCTCTTATCCAGTCACAGCAGTCAGCAGAAGGGAGCCAGTTTGAGCCCAGCAGCACTCGGACTCAGGCAAAGCAAACCCAGCTACCCCCAGCAGCCTTCAGCGCAACCCCTACGGGATTGGATTCCCCAGAAAAACACTCTGGTTCAGGTAGGTTTACATACAATTGACAGATAACGGTGGTTTGTCATTTATCTTTTCCAGAACATAACTTGAAAAATTGCTGACTTTAGCATTTGTCTCAAGTCCTTACGTTATTCTGGGCTCAATTGTTCCCTTTTATTTTTCCACTCCTTTTTTTTTTTTTTTTTCTTTTCTTTTGCAGTTTGGTTGGGGGAGTCAGTTTTACAGACAGTGAAATTTGCCACTTTTGACGTGTACAGTTCTGTGAGTTTTGACATATGTATCCAGTCTTGTAACCACCACCACCACCATCATGATATAGAGCAATTCCACCAGTTCCTCGCGTCCGTCTGTTGGTCTGCAGTCATTCACTCCCCTTGCTTGCTGGTTCCTGACATGTTACTTTCCTTTTTCTAGAATTTCATAGAAAGAGAGTCATACAGTGTATAGTTTTTAAGTCTGAACTTTTTCACTTAGGATGTTTTAGAGATTCATTTATATTGTTGCCAAGGTCAGAAGTTCGTTCTGATTTACTGCTAAGTAGTACCCCATTGTATGGATATGGCATAATTTGTTCATTACATGACAGACATCTGCGTTGTTTCCGGATTTGGGCCATTATGAAAAAAGCTGTGAACGTTCCCATACAGCTCTTTGTGTACGCATACTCAGTACACGCCAAGGAGTAGAATTGCTGGCTCCCATGATCATTACATGATTAACTTCTTAAGAACTGCCAAAATGTTTTCCAAAGTGGCTGTACCATTCTTTATTCACACCAGTAATATATGAAAGTTGCAATTGCTCCATCTCCTTGCCAACACATGATATTATCAGTCTTAAAATTTTGCCATTCTAGTGCGTGTGTAATGGTATCTTGTGGTTTTAATTTGTATTTCCCTCTTTGCCAGTGATGTTGACCGTCTTTTTGTGTGCTTACATGCAATCTGTATATCTTCTTTAGTGAATTGCACATTCAAATATTTGTTCATTTTTATTAAATTATCATCTTTTCATTGATGTGTAAAAATTATACTTGACACAAAAGCTTTTTTCAGATATATATATATATATATGTGTGTGTGTATATGTATATATACATCACAAATATTTTCAAGTGTGTGATTTCCTTAACAGCATCTTTGGAAGAGCAAAAGTTTTCATTTTGATGAAGTCTGATTGATTTTTTTCTTAGTGTAAAGGTTGACCTTTTTGTGTCCTGTTCAGAAATCTTTTTTAACCCAAGTAACTGATTTTCTCTTTTTCATATGAAAGTTCTCTAGTTTTAGGTCTTACAATTAGATCTGTGATCCAACTTGTTAATTTTTGAGTTACTATTTGTATTGTTATTATTATTATGGTGCGATATAAGGATTAATGTTTATTTTGACTGCATATAAATATTCACTTTTAGCACCAGTTCTTGAAAAGGCTGTCCTTTCTGGGGCACCTGGGATACTCAACAGTTAAGCATCTGACTCTTGATTTCAGCTCAGGTCATGACCTCATGATTCATGGGTTTGAGCTCCCACATTGGGCTCTGAGCTGAGCCTGCTTGGGATTCTCTCTCTCTCTCCCTCTCTCTCTGCCCCTCCCTGGCTGTCTGTCTGTCTGTCTGTCTGTCTCTCTCTCAAAATAAATAAATAAATTTTAAAAAGAAAAGGCTGTCATTTCACTTTTAAACTGCGTTGATATCTTTGTCAAAAGTCAGCAGGCTGTATATGTGAGGGTCTATTTCTAGACTTCTATTATGTTTTAGTAGTCTGTATATCTTTATACCATTGCCTTGATTAGTGTGGCTTTATAAGTCATGAAATCATACAGTTTTGTTCTTTATCAGATTGTTTTGGCTATTTTAGGTCATTTTCCACATGAATTTTATTTATTACTTTTAAATATTTATTTTGATAGAGAACGTGCGTGCGCGCAAGTTGGGGAGGGGCAGAGAGAAGGAGACAATTGCAGGCAGGCTCTGCACTGTCAGCACAGAGCTCAATGCAGGACTTGAACCCATGAACCATGAGATCATGACCTGAGTCGAAATCAAGAGTGGGACACTTAACTGACTGAGCCACCCAGGAGCCCCTTCCATATGAATTTTAGGATTAATGTAAATTTACACAAAGCTTGCTAAAGTTTTTATTGAGATTTTTTTTTTCATATGTTATAATATTAGTTTCAGGTGTACAATATAGTTATTCACCACTTGCATACGTCATCTGGTGCTCATCACAAGTACACTCTTTACCCTCCATCACTTTGCAGGTAGGTACCTTCTCCCATTCAGGGAGGTTTTAGGTTTTTGATTGTTTCCTTTGCTGTGTAGAAGCTTTTTGTTTTGATGAAGTCCCAATAGTTTATTTTTGCTTTTGTTTCCCTTGCCTCTGGAGACTTATCTAGAGCTATGACTGATGTCAAAGAGCTTACTGCATGTGTTCTTCTCCAGGATTTTAAGGTTTCAGGTCTCATATTTAGGTCTTTCATCCATTTTGAATTTATTTTTGTGTATGATGTAAGAGAGTGGTCCAGTTTCATTGTTTTGCATGTTGCTGTCCAGTTTTTCCAACACCATTTGTTGAAGAGTCTGTCTTTGACCAATGATAAGATTCTTTCCTGCTTTGTTGAAGATTAATTGACCATATAATTGTGGGTTCATTTCTGGGTTTTCTGTTCTGTTGATATATGTGTCTATTTTTGTACCAGGACCATACTGTTTTGATTATAGCAGCTTTGTAGTATAATTTGAAGCCCCAAATTGTGATGTCTTCAGCTCTGCTTTTCTTTTTCAGGATTGCTTTGGCTATTTGGGATCTTTTAGTGTTTCCATACAAATATTAGGATTGTTTGTTACAGCTTTTTGAAAAATGCTGTTGGTATTTTGATAGGGATTGCATTAAGTGTGTGGATTGCTTAGGGTAGTATAGACATTTTAACAACGTTTGTTCTTCCAGTCCATGAGCAAAGAATGTTTTTCCATTTCTTTGTATCCTAGTTTCTTCATAAGTGTTGTATAGTTTTCAGAGTACAGATCTTTTACCTCTTTTGTTAGGTTTATTCCCAGGTATCTTGATTTCTTTTTCTGCTGCTTCATTATTGGTGTCTAGAAATGCAACAGATTTCTGCACATTCATTTTATATCCTGTGACTTTGCTGAATTCATGTATTCTAGCAATTTTTTTTGGTGGAGTCTTGAGTTTTCTATATAGGGTATCACGTCACCTGCAAATAGAGAAAATTTGACTTCTTTGCTGATTTGGATGCCTTTTTATTTCTTTCTGTTGTCTTATTGCTGAGGCAAAGACTTCCAGTACTGTGTTAAATAGTAAAAGTGAGAATGGACTACCTGGTCTTGTTCTTGGATGTAGAGGGAAAGCTTTCAGTTTTTCCCCATTGAAGTTGATACTAGCTGTGGGTCTTTTGTATATGTGTTTTATGTTGAGGTATGTTCCATCTATCTCTACTTTGTTGAGGGTTTTTATCAAGAATGGATGCTGTATTTTGTCAAATGCGTTTTCTGCATCTATTGACAGGATCATATAGTTCTTATCCTTTCTTTTATTAATGTGATATATCACATTGGTTGATTTGCAAATATTGAACCAGCCCTGTAGCCCAGGAATAAATCCCACTTGATTGTGGTGAATAATTCTTTTAATGTATACTGTTGGATTGAATTTTCTAGTATCTTGTAGAGAATTTTTGCATCCAGTTTCACCAGGAGTATTGGCCTGTAATTTAGTGGGGTCTTTGTCTGGTTTTGGAATCAAGGTAATGATTCATAGAATGAGTTTGGACATTTTCCTTCCTTTCCTGTTTATTTGGAACAGTTTGAGAAGAATAAGTGTTAACTCTTCTTTAAATGTGTGGTAGCATTCTCCTGGGAAGCCATTTGGCCCTGGACCTTTGTTTGTTGGGAGACTTTTTTTTTAATTTTTAAAAAATGTGTATTTATTTTTGAGAGAGAGACACAGAGCATGAGACGGAGAGGGGCAGAGAGAGCAGGAGACACAGAACTCGAAGCAGGCTCCAGGTTCTGTGCTGTCAGCGCCGAGACCAACATGGGCTCGAACTCATGAACTGGGAGATCATGACCTGAGCTGAAGTCAAGGCTTAACAGACTGAGCCACCCAGGCCCCCTGTTTGTTGGGAAAGATTTGATTACTGATTCAGTTTCTTTGCTGGTTATGGGTCTGTTCAAATTTCCTATTTCTTCCTCTTTCAGTTTGGGTAGTGTGTGAGTTTCTAGGAAAGCAAAGCAGCCATAAATAATACACAAACGAATGAACATAGCTGTTTTCCAATAAAACTTTATTAAAAACCAGGTGGTAGGCAGGCTGGATTTGGCCCACAGACTGTCGTTTATCAACACCTTTGTAGGTCCAGGTTTCTGTCCAGCATTATTTTCTTTTTTGCTTGAAGAACTTACATATCTTGTGGTGCTGGTCTGCTACTGATGTCTTTTCTCAGTTCTTTCACATTAGGCAAAGCCTTTATTTTTATTTCATTTCATTTCATTTCTTTAAGTTTTTTTTCTGGATATAAAGTCATAGGTTGGTAAATTTGTCACTGCATTAAAAGATGTCACTTTGCTTGTCACTGTGATGTCAGGTCTGTTGTCATTTTTGTGTTTGTTCCTTTGTAATGTGTTATTTTCTCTGGATGCTTTTAAGATTTTCTCCCACATCACTGATTTTCAACAATCTGATTATAAGGTGGCTTGGTGTAGTTCTCTTTGTATTTCTTCTGCATAGAGTTCATTGAGCTCTTGGATCTCCAAGTTTATAATTGCCATTAAATCTGGAAAAAATTCAATCATTATTCTTCAAATGTGTTTTTCTGTCACTCCCCCCCCTTTTTTTTTTAACTCCAGTTTTACACATTATATACGATAGGTCACTTTTTCTACACCTACTGGTATACTTCTTTTCCCTAGTCTTTGGATGGTTTCTATTACTGTCTCTTAATGGTGCTCACCTTTTCTTGTTCAGTGATTAATATATTCTTTTCCCATCCAGTATATTTTTCATCTCAGAAATTGTATTTTTCATCTCTACCAGTTTGGTTTGGGTCTTTTTAAATCTTTTTTTTTTTTTTTTTTTTTTCCTCATCATACATGTGTTTTTCTCTGCCTTCTTGTGCACCTGGAGTACCCTTTTTAAAAAAAAAAAATTTTAATGTTTATTTGTTTTTGAGAGAGAGAGAGAGAGAGAGAGAGGCAGACAGAGCACGAGCAGGGGAGGAGCAGAGAGAGAGGGAGACACAGAATCTGAAACAGGCTCCAGGCTGTGAGCTGTCAGCACAGCCCGACGCAGGGCTTGAACTCACAAACCGTGAGATCGTGACCTGAGCCGAAGCTGAACGCTCAACCGACTGAGCCACCCAGGTGCCCCTATACCTGGAGTACTCTTAGAAAAGCTATTTTAATACCCTTTCCTTGTGATTCTGGCATGTGTACCATTTCTGTCATTTGTGTCATTGCTGAATTGGCTTCTACCTGTTGCTTTTTCTCCTGAGAACAAGTCCTATTTTTCTCTCTTCTGTGCACATCTGGTAACTTTTTATTATATGGCAGACACTGAATTTTACATTATTGACTGGGCCTCTTTTTCTTTTCCCTCCCCTCCCCTTCTCTCCTTCTTTTCTCCTTCCTTCTCTGTGTGTATCTCTCTCTCTCTCTCTTTCTCTATCCACCCATCCACCAATTGGTTGGGGGGGATTGGGGAAGATGCAGTTTAATTACCTGAAATTGGTTTTATCATTTTTGCATTTCTTTTAGGTTTCATTAGGCTGGCCTAGAAAAGTCTTTAGTCTGTTGGCCCTGCTATTTAGGCAGTACCATTCTGAGGGTAGAGATAGGACTAGATGTTCCATATGTTAGGATTTCTTTACACTCTGTCTGGTGGGAACACGACCTACTTTGCCCAGAAGCTACAATGATTGTTCTGCCTGTTCCTTTCAGGATGGTTTTCTCCTTGGCCTCATGGTCTCCTCACGTGCCTGAGCCAGATCACTAGCCAGCCTAAGACTCAAAGGGACCTCTCTGCAGATTTCCATCTGCTTCTTCTCTGGTACTTTCCTCCCACAAATTCTAGGCAGCTTGGCCTCCATGAGTTCTAAACTCTGTCTTTTCAGCCCAGTAAGATCTCCAGGCTCAGTTTGGATTCTCCCTTCTTGTACTGAAGCCAGGAAATCATCTTAGCAGTGAGCTGAGGCCCTTGTAAAGCTCACTTCATTTGTTTCCCTTCTCTCAGGGATTACTATCTTGCATGCTTGCTGTTCAGTGTATAAAAGCTGTTGTTTCATACATTTTGTCCAGTTTTCCAGTTGTTTAAGGCAGAAGAGACTGTTTTTCAATTCCTGTTGAATTAACCTTATGTCCGGAAGCAGAAGTTTCACTACTCTTTATCCCCTTTAAAATCTGAACTCACCAAAACTTTGTGTAAAACCACTTGTTTTTATTTGAATGCACCAGCTCTTTTCCCCTCTCGTGGGCATTAGTTACAACTTTTTGATCAGAGTTTTACTCTCAAATTTTTGAACGTAATTCACCACAAATGTACGGAACATATGCCACATGCTGCTATGTTAGATGCTAAAAATGCAAAGATGAATAAAGTACTGATTATGCCTGCGTTTTCTCTAGATTTACTGAAATATGTGTTTTTAAGATCTAGGGCAATGCTTTACAAAATGTAATCATACCGGTGGCAGTTTGGGAAGTGTTTGTGATGATGGACATTGTTTAGCTCACCTAGATTTTTTTTTTAAACTAAAGCAGAGCTTTCTTGAAGGAAGCAGTGTGTTTGCTTAGATGCTGGCATCAGAGCGCCTTCTCTCATTGTAAGCAGGCGGTAAACGGGTGCGCTGGCCTGGAGTAGACGCGTGAGAATGCCTGGCATCCCTTCCTGCTGTTCAGAACTTTTGGCATTGGAGTTCCCAGCGAATTTATTTCATTTAAAAGGTTCTTTCTTCATAGTTGAAACTAATTCCTAAGGAATTTGTTTTATGGCCGATAACTGGTTTTTGGAACTTCTTACAAACATCTTGGTCAATTTTGTTTTTACATTGGCACAGTCTCAAATTGGAGCCACTTTGGCAATAGAAAACACCCGTGGGATACACTTGTGTTCATTGCCGGATGGAAATAGGGGAGCTTAAGGGCTCCTCCCTGGAGTTGGAATCATATCCAACTTATTTTTATCGTGTCCTAGAAAGAAAATTTCCCTTCCTGTTCATAAGTACGTTTCCCCCCTCTTTCCCTCTCCTCATTCTGACAAGGATTTACTTCATCTCAGTGCATGACTCTCCACCCTCATTTCTTTTCCATTTGTTGACTGGTTTCCCAGGCTCATCTCTGATCGTAACAGAAGGTGTCACCATGTAACAGAAGTTGATTGTAACACACGTTAATAAAGAACTAGAATGGGAGAGAGAAGGCAGAGTATGAGAACCCCCTGAGAAGACTTGTGTTTTCTTTCTTTTTCAGTGGAGAGCTCTCCAGAGCGCCTGAAGAATGATTTTTCTAGTAGCCATGCTATTACAGTGTTCAAAGACAAGAGTCACGGAGCCATGGACCAGCTGTCTTTGATTTTGTCTCCTGAGCACCAGATCTCCCAGAAGCTCTACATTCCCCGGAGTACAGCCACTGCCGCCTTAGGAGCTGCTGCGCGGCTGGCCACATCCAGGAGCCTCCTACATTGGTACCCCAGTGTGAAAAGGATGGAAACTTGAGGGAGGAAGTCGAGGAGAAAACAATAAGCCAGGTGCTTTAGGGCTTGGTGATTTCCCAAGGCCAAAATAAGGCGGTATTGAGACAAAACGGTATTTTGATAGTTGATGCTTATGTCTTTCTGTGTGATTGTATGTTAGCTGTGTTATGCTAACAGTCCACTTTGTTGTGTAAGTATTGATATTTAATGTTTTAATTTTTATTAAGTGTTTCTTCCCTATAGTTTTGTTCACCTCAGTTTAATGTAGTGTAAAGGAATTCGTGTGTGTGTTTCTATAAATGTCTTTCTTGTACATAACATGACTGATAAATGAAAACTGGAAAACTGATGTCTTGTGATCCATATTTAGTAAGACAAAAATGATCTCTGATTCTTCAGAAAAAGGATGTCTGAATTGTAAGGCTGCTTTTTTTTTTTCTCATTTGAAATTTTCTAGATCATGGAGATAATGCAGAGCTCCACTTCTTACCATTATCATTTCTTTAAAATGCTAGGCTCGGTGAGAAAATCCATATCCTGAGGCTTTGGTCGTGAAAGAACTTTCACATTAAAAAAAATTAAGCTGTCTTTCAGTACAGGCAGTTTCTTGAAGACTCATAATGCAATTCTAGAGACCGGTTGTTCACACTTAGCTGACTGAGCCTTCCCTGTAGGACTCACGGTTCCCAGGAGCTCCTGGGTGGTAGTCATTCAGGAGGGTACTGTTTAAGCATCTGTATAACATGATGCTCTCTGAAGTCAAATTGTGGGAAACGCTATAGGACATTTTGTTAAGTTCATAGAATGAACCGTCAAGAACAAACAAGAGACTGAAAGGTGAAATTAAAGAATGTGAGTGATACTAATTTTAATTCTTTGTGGTAAAATACTAGACTTATCCCCAAGTTTAAAAAATCCAATACAGAATCATTTCTTAGAATTAAAATTTGAGAAAGCTGTGAATTACTGGTGTGCTACTTATAACTAGAGTTTCACCTTTCTAGCCCCTCTTCTAGGCCTCCTATTTCGGCATTAAATGCCAGAGCTGGCCCCTACTTCCTTTCTCTCTCTCTCTACAATACAGGATTTCTCTTCTTCTCAAGTACTTAATCAGGAAAATGTCCACTGAGGAAGAGAATGAGATGAGAGTAAATTTAGAGTATTACTGGCTGGAACTTCTTAGGATTAAGAATCGTGAAACAAAGTTAAACCCAAAGTCTCTAAATACTGATGGCTTTTGGTTTAAAAACTTAAGAGAAAACATATTTAATGCAATAAAATTTGAAAATCCAGATTCACCTTTAATTCCAATATATCTTTAAGAATGATATTCTAATTGACAAAAATAATAATCTGGAAACATCACGATAGCTGGCCTAGTAGAAAGAGCAAGTTCCCATTTGGGCTTTTGTGATTTTATATCAGACATCTTTATTGGAGAAGACAGTTGAAAAGTTATATGGAGGGTCAGCGACCAGTTAAATATCCTACTCAACTGTGATATGAACTGGAAAAGTTCTGGTTTTCATTGTAGGTTTAGGTAATTATCCACAGCTTGTTTCTAAAGAAGAAGATTCATTTTAGAATCACACTTCTTAGAATTCTTCCTTTAAAGAAACCAAGTGTGAATAATATACTTGACTTCTCCAGATGGGCAGTCATTGGGCTTGGGGTGAGGTGAATCTGGTAGAAGCGATGTTTATATATTTCGTCGGTTACACTGTAACTCTGTGTAATGGCACTGAGCTACCAGTAGGGACTCTGCCAATACTGGGTAACCTGATGGGGATTACAGAATCACTGTGCTAAGGCTCTTTCATATTCCCATCCTTTTGCAAATGGCCAGATGATTATTTAGACACAGGCATCTCTAACAAGTGTCAGTATACTTTGAAAGAAGCCTATTTGGCAATTAATAGTTAACATCCTGAGTGAGCAGAGTGAAGAATGAGCCTCGGAGAGGCTTGTACATATTTTGGCTACTTGACTTTGACTGGGATGGCCAGTCTGCCAGTTTGTTTATGCCATAAGGTGGGTTTTGCTTGGTAGTTAACTAAAATAGCCCAACACATCAACAAAATTTAGTAGATCATTTGAACATGAGTAAATAGATTTATGTATATGGGCAGGGATAACAATAAGAGATGTTAAAACAATAGGTAGCTGCTCTGTAGTTTAGGGTTAACTGTATTTTATTGTCTAAAGATTAGTTGACACATATACTTAGAACAGACCCCGCCCCCTGTATTTTTGTTGTTAAAGATCTGTTAGAAGTGATGGAGGTCCCCAAGAAGTGTTGACTGGGATGTGGGGGCCTGAGGTGTGTGAGAAGGAATGGGTATAAGAACATAAAGGAAAATTCTGGTTATAAACTCTTTAGGGATGGAAGGAGTAGCTTTACTAATAGCCATTCAGGTTTTAAAACCAGTGGCTTGTAGCCAATACCTGTCTTCCATCTAAAAACACCCCACGGGATATCAAAAGGGGCCCTCCTCACTGCAGTCAGCCATGCCTGGACTGACCCTTTAAGTTGCAAACATTTGAGATGCCAGTTGCCCATTTTAAGGTATGAGGCTAACTAGAGGCTTTTGCTTACTGTCAGACTCTGTCTAACCTAGAGAGTTAGAATTGTAGAGTTTTGATCTACATCTTGATATTAGATGAAGAAATTTGAAGCCTAGAAAGACTGACTTGTCTATGGTCACATGCCTCAAATTCCCTTATCTGCTGACTTCTAGGGTCAGTGCCTTTTCCAAAGGAAAATATTGCAACTCTGTGTTTTGTAATTTAAATGATTTGGTTCCAGAAGACAAAGTTTATTACATAAGTCCAAAAGAATGGTGATTCTTTTTGTTGTTGTTGTTGTTTATTTTTGAGAGAGAGAGGGAGACACAGAACCCGAAGTAGGCTCCAGGCTCTGAGCTGTCAGCACAGAGCTGGATGCGGGGCTTGAACCTACAAACCACGAGATCATGACCTGGGCTGAAGTCAGACGCTTAACCGACTGAGCCACCCAGGTGCCCCTAGAATGGTGGTTCTGATAGCTGGGCAAACCCCTGGTGTTGGAGGGGAGAATGATTGATTTACAACATCTTGTATTCTTGAATGTAGATAGCTTAAATGACAGCAGGCCAATTCTAGGGCTAAAGAATCTAAATGGGGTGGGGGGTATGGTAAGGGATGAGAAACCAACATCTTACAGAGCAGTCTTTCTGAAGCTTCCTATTATATTTATACATGTGTAGCAAGGCTTTTCTAACAAACTTCTGATCTCTTTTCAGAATTAAATTCATTTTATTTATATATACAGTGCCATGGACAGCGTTATTCATAATTTTACAGGAGCCATCACTAAGACATCAAAAATTTTTCATTTCCTATAGCGCATTCAGATCTTGATGTTTTACAAGATGACAGTGAAGTTCTGTCTATATTCTTTGAACACAGTCCTTTTCCAAACAGGTGTCATTTGTCTCAGTCACCAGTCAGCCTGGTAAGTTCTTCGTGTCATTAGTCTCTGGTTCTGCAGGAACCAGAATACTTTAAATTCTGCTCGTTTTTAAGCATGTAGACAAATTACTTTAACTTCTCAGTGAAGAAGGTCTTCTCTAACATTTGGAATCACAATTGACTTGGGTGCCACTTCTCACAGGAAACTGAGTGACCCACTTAACAACTGAGTGGAGAATTTATTCACAGCTAAATTTTCTTGGTTATAAGCATAGTTTTCAGGAAATGCTTTTTAGATTTCTGTTTAATATAAACTTTGTTTTATATTTTCTGTTAAAATTTTTTCAAATGTTTTTTTCCTTTGTGGAAAAATGTAAGAAACAATGTTTACTTGATTATTATTACTTCTTAGTGCAATTTAGATAAATAATTTGATGAGGAAACCAAACTTCTGACCCTTTCTCTGCTCTCTAAACTTTTGTTATAGAACTAATGGGAAGTTACTGGGATCAAGGAATTATGATTGGCCTGCTCTTTGGAGTTTGTAACAGCATTTTGTTTGACTTCTATATATTTATGAAGTTGGAATTTGTTTTGTCAAAAAATGTCTAGGTTTTTTATTTGTTTTGTCTAGTTTTTGTTGTGATGATTCTGCAGGAATGAAAATTTCACTTAATATATGACCCAAAGAACTTAATTGACTGAAATACAAAGGTTGCTTATTATATAGTTATGAAAACAGAGATTTGACAATTTTCTTGATTAAAACGTTTGTCTTCATTTTTGGCACGACCTTTTTGTTCTTGACCTTTGTAAGCCTTTGCTGTGTTGTAGATAAAGACTTTTATTCCATAAAGTTGGAAGTTCATTCCCACTAGAGACGCTTCTTAAGTGCCTGACAGCTACATCTCAGACTTGTTTTATTTCTCTTGTTAATAGCAACATCTCAAACCCTTGTAAGCCATGTTCCAGTTTCTTAAATTCTCTTCTGAGACTGTTCCACTCACTGAATACCAGTTTAGTCTCCGCTTGCAGCTGTCATTCAGTGCTGTCTCAGTTGCTTACCTGATTTCCTGGTTCCACATTCAGAGCCTTTGCTACAGTGGGTCTTCTGTCTGGAGCAGATGATTTCTGTTCTCAAGCTCCATGTGGGTGGTTTGGTACAAACTTATCCTTAATCTGTCATTCGATGGGACTATAAGTAGGTACCAAAGTCAGTTTCTTACTGGAACAAATGACTCCTTGACAGAAGTATCCTGGTACTGCAATTGTCACTCATATATTAATACAAAAATTGCTTCTGATACCATATATACGAAAAAACCTGGCACAGCGTACCCTTCTGTTCTCTATTTCTTCCTCATGATACCTGTCATGATACCCTTTGCTTAGAAGGAACTTAAGTGAGCATATATGGGCCAGAGCCAAAAGTTTACCCTTTCTTTTCTGAATTTTAAAAGTGATGGCCTTCCTGTATTGATTTGGAGTAGGATAGTTAAGCAAATTGAGAGTAGGGAGGTGGAACATTTGGCTCTAATTAAGTGATAGCATCCTTTTTACACCTTATGCTTTTGGCAGTGGAACAGCTGTTTATGATCAGATAGAGTGTGAGCTTCAACAACCTTTTCTACAATTGATGTAGACTTATTTTTGGTAAACTTTTTAGATTCAGAAATGGAACTCCATGAAAACTCTTTGGTCTCTATGTAGTTTTTACGTGGAATTGGTCCAATTACCTGGACTCTGTCCAGATTCATGAGGCTCGGAAAAGTTGCCTCAGCAACTTGATTTAAGAGAAATGGTGAGTATTTCAATGAAAGCCAAAATCGGGTGTCACAGGCATCAGTGTAGTTAATTACCAGTGAACCTGCCTTCTGTTTTGGCTTGGCTTAAGATCTTGTCAGAGTCAGAGAGTCCTTCAACATTGTGGAAATCAGTTTGTGGTATCAAATCTGGAGTTCGGTGGAAGTTTTGTCAAGTCTTTTGGCTAAATTGAAAGTAACCCATGATCATCACTGGTACTACTTTGTCCTGGTACTGGGTCGGAAGCATGGAATGCTCTCGAGACATAGCCTTATTAAAGACCATTTGCTTGAGCAGCTTGGTAGAATCATCTGTTTGACATGAATATCTAAAAATTACCAAATTCTATAAGCAATGGACCAGTGATCCCTGACCTTTTATGATGTCATTAACTTCATTTAAAATGTCAAATACTGAGGGCCGTTTCCTGAGAAAGTACACATTCATACAAAATTATTTCCTAATTTCCAGGAGTCCATGACCCCTGTAACTTACCCTACACTTTCTTGAACAGGAGGAGTTGGAAAGATAGCCCTCCTCCACCTCCAGTGTTCCCCACATCGTCCACTAGTTGCTTCAGATAAAAACCTAGGAGTAGAATCGCCCTTGAATACTCCTGGCCCTTCATCCCCACGTTTGATCCATTGTCAAATCCTGTCAGATTCTACCTGCTAGGTATCTCAGTAGCCCCCCTGTTTTTCTGTAAATCTACTGCCATCACCTTAGGTCAAGCCAATTTCACATCTCTCCTGGCATGGGGTAGATGTTCAGTAAGTTTTATTGGGTGAATGAGTAAACAGGATGGAATGGGATATAAATAAGGTTCACCAACATCTTGATCTTTTTTCTACGATGCTATGTTCTGAATGTCTATGAAACAGAAGGCTTCATTGGGAAGAGTTTAATCAAACACGAATAGACACCCAATTTAAACTTTGCATTTAGAATTGAATGAAGAGCACATTGCTCAGGTAAGAGAACAGAGTAGAAAGACCCAAATATTTTGTCTAGGTTATTCTTCTGTACAAACCACACTTGGTTATTTTTCTGGTTTGGTCTGTGAAAGAAAAGGGAAAAAAAAAAAATGATTTGCAGCTTCTTAGCAATCAGCCTCTTGGCCTTCTTACAGAAAAGTTTAATTTATCAAATTGGCTCTTTTTAGTTCATTGTTCTTTGTTCCTGGAAGTACATCTCTGACATCAAAATCCTTCAGTTCCATAGACCCCAGTTCGGTGATGAAACAAATTCATTTAAAAGTGCTCTTTAGGGTTAATGTATTAGTTTGGACGCAAACTGCTTTTTGTGGACTTTCTGGTGGTCTCTCAATTTGGGGCTGAATTGTGTTGTAAGGAGGGGGAGGCAGGCCTGTAGCAGTGCTGAACTGTGCCAGAGCCAGATCGTGACTCCAGGGGCAAAGGCAAAATGAGAGACAACTGAAGAACCTGCTCTCCTTAGCAAGATTCCCCCCACCTTCTGGTTTTGTGGTGACTTTTCTGCCATTAATCTTTTTAAAGAACATATTGACTTTGAAGATTTAATATTGTGAGGCTTCCTGTTTTGAATTCAGTGTAGTGTGAGAAAATGTGATAAAAAAAAAATCACTAAGGCAGCTAAAGAAATGAGCAAGGAAGTTACCGCTAGCTTTAAATTTGTTAGCCGGTTAAATTCTGGATTCACACTGACAAATAAAATGCTGTGACTAACCGTTACCAAGCACCCCTGAGCCAGCAGGGAGGGCAGCAGTTTGCAGGCCTGGCCTTGTATGGTAATCACCTGGAGGAGTGCTCAAAAACTTGCTTGGATCACATCCCCGAAGGTCCTGCCCTTTCCTCCTTTCCCTTTGCCTCTCTCCAGTGGAGCCCATCGTCCAGCCAGCCTCCCTTTCCTCCCAGGCATCCCTGACACAGTGAGCTGCTGGGACAGACTGGCGTGGGAAGAAGTTGAGAACTGTGTTAGAAACACGGTAGTGACAGGCGACTACAGCTGATCGTTTAGATTTTATTTAATCGTAGTAAGAACACAGCATGGGGTTTTACCCTCTAAACAGATTTTCCTTTCCTTTTTTTTTTTTTAATATGTAATTTATTGTCAAATTGGTTTCCATACAACACCCAGTGCTCATCCCAGCAGGTGCCCTCCTCAATGCCCATCACCCATTTTCCCCTCTCCCCCACCCCCATCAAACAGATTTTCAAGAACACAAGACAATGTTGACTATAGGCACAGTGTCGTACAGGGGATCTTAGAACTTCTCCATCTTACTTTACTGAAGTTTTAACCCCACTGATTAGCAACTCCCCATTGCCCACCCAATGATCTTCAGTTGATTGTCATGTTCTTTTATATCCTGTGATGGCACCTTCCCACTAAGTATCATAAAGGTTTAATGTGGGTGGTGTTGCGTCCTTGAATTGTGGTGACCTTACCCCCGCCCGGTGAGGACCGAATGTGATGGCGCCCGGAGAGTGTTGAAGCAGCACACACCACAGTGGGGGGGGTGGGGGGGGGGGAGTGCTCTCCTTTTATTGTTAACCAAACAGTGGTCGTTTTACCTTGGAGGCTTGATAGGAAACCTGAACAAAACTGAATTTCCTGCTGTCTTTGGAAGGAGTCTGTAGGAATGTCAGGGTGGTCTGGTAGTCACGGGGCACTGGCTGGGGGCTTTCCTTCTAGACTCCACACAGCCCAGCTTTCAGGAGCAGCTCCTGAAAACAGAGATAGTGTATGAAAACCTCCGGGGAGTTTTCACGTAGGGATTATAAACCTAGAATGCTTCTACTTGAATTACTCGCCAGAGTAGATTTGGTGAAAGGAATATCTCACCAACGCTGGATTTAAAAAAAAAAAAAAAAAAAAAAGTTTGTGAAATGAAGTATTCTTTACAGAGTAAGTCTTGCCTTCTCCTTACCACCGGGTGGCGCTCTAGGACAGGCGTTCCATTGCCAAGCCCGGAGCCAAATCCTTTCCCTGAAATCCTTTTGTTTCACAAAAAGGAAAAATAAATCCTTTGTTTCATGGCACTGTATGGAGAATTGTTGAGTTGGAAGTGGAGCTTGGAGTTCACTTCCTCCAACCCGTCTTTTCACTTGAAAACAAGCTAAGTGACAAGTGAATTGGGGTAGGGTCTTGGAGGAATTTTCATAGGATCCTCTTTCCCACAGTTTAAAATTTCTCCAACTCGGCCTTACAGGAAGCTGCCTTTTTACACAACTTAGACTTTAATACTGTATGGTTATTTTTACTCCTTGAAGGCAGTGGGGAAACACAACAGGCCTCTATCATATTCAGATGCGACAGCTACTAATTCTCTCTGGCTCCGTTGAAAAAATTGTAAGGAAAAAAAAATCACCTTTCCATCTTTATTTTGGACTTTCCAGGTTCTTACCTCCTTTATAAGTTTCTGTTGTAGAAAAAAAAGAAAAGCAAAATTCTTACGATTTAGTCACATTTTGAGTCTTTAAAGGGATTTTATTCCAGGCATTAAATTTTGTGTGTTTGTATGTTTTCAGAGGAAGGTTCCTCAGGTTCTCAGAAATGATTAAGAACGCCTGCATGAGTTCTGCATCCTGTGTTCTAAGACTCTGCTTCCCAGGTTCTCCAGGGAGATGGAAAACACGTGTTAACCTTTGCGACTTCACTCCCAAAGATCCCTGGTGTAGAGAGTGGGTTTAACTCACAGTGAGATCCTGAGTCAGTTATAATAACCATCACTTGCAAAGGGCTTTACACATCACAAAACAGCAGAGACAGCTGCTGTTAAAAACATCAAAAGACATCAAAAGTTAATGAGGTTAGGGGCGCCTGGGTGGCTCAGTCGGTTGAGCGTCCGACTTTTGATTTCTGCTCAGGTCATTATCCCAGGGTTGTGTGATGGAGTCTTGCAGTGACCATGGAGCCTGATTAAGACTTCCTTTCTCTCTCCCTCTCCCTCTCCCTCTCTCTCCCCCTCCCCCCCCTTCCTTACTCCTTCTCTCCCTCTCCCCAGCTTGCACATGCTCACAGGCTCTCTCTCTCTCTCTCTTAAAAAAAAAAACCAGTGAATGAATTTAGATCACATTACCCAAGGATAGTATTATCTGACAGGAAATTATAAGTTCTGCACCCCATTCACTTCTGAGCAGCACTGCATTTACAACATTCACAAGAGACTTGCTTGGATAATCAGAGCTTTATTGCCACAAGTTATTTGCTTCCAAGTGCTGTATGTAGATTATCTCATTTAATCATTACAACAACACTGTGGGGTGGGTACTATTATTACTTCCACTTTACAGGTAAGGAAATTGAAGCACAGAAAGGTTAAGTATCTTACTACACTCTGACAGGAATTAATACTGTCGTAACAATGTTAATGTTAATTTACTAAGTACTTATATGCTGTGCCCTTTACATATTTAATTTTCACAGCATCCTTATTACTATTTCTTTTTTTTACAAGAGGAGACACTTGTAGCTCAGAAGATTAAGTAATTTACCCAAAGTCAATCTAGGGAGTTGCAGGAACTATAGTTCGATAGTTTCAGGAACTATCTATATTGTCTTCTATTATGCTTCCCCTGTTCCCTCTTAAACCCACTCCAATTCTCCCTGTGCCATTCTTCCAGAAATGCTCCTGTTGAGGCATCCACTGATCTCCGTATTGCTGAATTCAGTAGTCAGTCCTCAGGCTCCATCTCATCTGACTTATCAGTAGCATGTGACACTTTACATGTCCTCCAGTGACCTCACATTCTCTAGGGTTCCCACCTAGAGAGCTGGTCAGTCCTCCACTCCTCCTTTTCTGGCTCCTTCTCTCTTCCCTGACCTCTTACTGCTGAGGGGCAGCGTTAAGGAACTTGCTGAATTCCTCCAGGCTCATGGCTTTAATTACCATCTACACTCTGAAGATGCCCACATTTAGATCTCCAGCTCTGTCTGAGCTCTCTCCTGAGCTCCATACTCAAAATTCCTATGTGACCTTTCCACTCAAGCTGCCCAAATGCCATTTCAGACCTAACAGGTCCAAAATGGCACTCATGGTATTTGTCCCACCTGTACCCCAAAGCATGCCATCTACAGAGCCTTCTGTAAATTAGTTGCTGCAACTCCCTCTAACTACACAGACCAAATTCTTGGAGTTACTACCGACTCTTCTCTCTCCTATCCTACACCCAGTGAGCCGGGAAATCCTATTGGGCATTCTTCCAAAATGTATCTGCAACCCTTCCCACCACTTGCACTCCTACCACCTGGTCTGAATCGTGGTGTTTAGTCTGGGTTACTCCAGCTTCATCTAGTTTCCCCGCTTCCTACGTTACTCTTTCATCTGTTTTCCACAAAATAACCGGAGGGAACCGTTCAAACTCTAAGTCTAATGGAGTCCCTCTTCTGCTCAAGACCCTCCAAGGGCTCCCAGTTTTACTCCCAAGTTCCTACAATGGCGCTCACGTGGTGGCATTGCTAGGTAAGATGCAGGATGCCCAGTTCAATTTGGTTATCAGGGAATGACTTTTTAGTATGTCTCCTGCAATATTTGGGACATAATTATGCTTTTAAAATATTAGGACTCTGAGATTCAGGTTAACTGGGAGTCCATGTTTTTATTTGCAAAGTCGGCCAGCAGTGCCCACAGGCCCCACGTGATATGCCCCTCACCTCATTGCCTCTGACCTCATCCCCCACTCCCTTCCCTTGGCTGACTCCATCCTGCCCAGGCGGACGGTGCGTTCCTCCGGCACAACCAGGCAGCTCCCACCTTTGACTCTGCCTTGGCTGCTCTCCCTCCAGTGTCTGCCTTGTCTCAAAGAGGTCATTTTGAAAATGATTACTTAATCCCCATCCTCCTCATGGCTCCCTTTGCCCTGCTCTACTTTTTCCCCATAGCACCTGACTTTTAGGCTATACCTTTTCATTCTGTTTTGTGTCCATCAACCACAATGTAAACTTCCCACAAAGCAGGTATTTTTGTTCATTATTGTATCCCGAGAGGCTGACATGAGAGCACACAGGTACGTGATGCATTTCTGTTGATAAATAATTGTTGAATGAATGATTTTAAACGCCTGTGTCCCTTTCCGTTGCATTATAGCCCCTCTGTTTCACTTCGTCTTAGGACAAATATTTCAAGAACCTGAGAGAGTGTAAAGCCTGGAGAGGTGATGGGGGAGGCGGGCGCGAGGCGGGTAGAGCACTCACATCTCAGATGTGAGTTCTTTTATCCTAGGGCATTCTGGGTCAAGGCACAGGGCTGTCCGTGCCTCTCTGCTCGGCAGTTACCATGTCCCTGCGCCCTCAGCATTGCCTTCTATGTAACAAAAAAGTTTATTTTCTGTATGTCGGGGCCTCATGCAAAACTCCAAGGCTGTGAGGATAAACAAGGTAACTCCTACTTAGAAGGACCTTACAATGAGGTTCCTGCCTGTCTGATAAAATGAAAGGGAATGGGGCCTTTCCTAATAAAACAAGACAGCTTCCATGTGCCCCGTATATCCTGTCCTCTCCCCCTAGGTTTTTTGTTGTTGTTTTTGGGTTTTTGTTTTTGTTTTTGTTTTTTTTTTTTTCCTACTTAGGTAATCCCCAAGAGAAAATCCCAGCGAATCTGAAGCAGAAGAAGCGAGAAGAACAACTGCTCTAACCTCTCTGTGACCCCGGTCCGTGGCTCGCAGAGATAAATTGCAGCAGGCGCAGGACGCCAGTGGCGTCAGTCTCGAATGACGCCAACAGGAAGGTGGCATGGGAGGTGGAGGGAGCGCAAGTGCGCACATGGGGGCTGAGAAGCCGATCTGCAGCTGAGAATCCTTGCCCCCCGCCCCGCCACATCCCAGGAGCAAAGAGCATTAAAACTGGGGTGGTAATGCTTACCCAGGGGCTTTGTAGAAATTTTCAACCCACCTTGTTTCTGCACGATTATGTTCCTGAATTACCGAACAGAGAACTATCTGAACATGCAATTTGCTAACTAGGAAAATCTAGGGCAGGTCGCGTAAGTGCCCTAGTGACATGGCTAAAATGCATAAACTAGGAAGATGGGGAAAGAAATCTCTTTGGGGGAGGATGGTTTTCTCTTCTGCCTTCCCCAACGTTCTAGGTGAACTGCCGGCATGTATCTGTCGCTAGATGAGAGGTTCTGCCATTTTCTAATTCAATGAAAATTTATTGTGGGCCTGTTTGACACAGGCTGCGTAACTTCCTGTTTCCATGGTATTAAATTTACTAAGAGAGCGCATCCTTTACTCAAAGAACACAGCTCCCTGGTGCAACTGACCAGGCCTACCAGGGCGTAAAAAAAAAAAAAAAACAGGCCTTGGGATCTATTATATGCCAGTTGCAAGAACTTGTTCTTTCTTAAAAAAAAAAAAAAAAAAAAAAAAAAAAAAAAAAAAAAAAATGACCAGGTGCCAGCTAGAACTCAGGACAACTCACAGGACAGCCCCGGGATATAGAGGGAAGCGGACCTCATCAGGTGAACTGGCCCAGCAAGACTGGGAATGAGCCATTCTGATCCAGTACTCTCCCTTCTAAATTTGCTCGCTGTGACCCAGAACTGGCCACAGAGTGCCTGGCCCGGCCCCATCCCGGTGCACGTCTTAGAGTCAGGATTTAGCGGCCAGCGGTACCCACAGGCCCCACGTGATATGCCCCTCGCCCCATTGCCTCTGACCTCATTCCCCACTCCCTTCCCTTGGCTGACTCCATCCTGCCCAGGCACACGGTGCATTCCTCCCGCACAGCCAGGCAGCTCCACCCAGTCCAAACTTCCACTCATTACTTAGTAACTATGAGCGTCTTCTAGTGAAATGTGTCCCTGACTAAACCTCCCCCGCCCCTTGCCTTTCCTTTGCAGTGTATGTAAAAAGGCAGAGAATCTATGCTCTCTGAGTGCTTGCTTCAACACTCTTCATCCTTGCCCTAATATAATGCTTTTCTGTTCCTTGACAATAATGTTCTGTGAGGAAGTATTTTAAACTTATTTTGGCACTGTGCATTTATTATTCTTACTACCTCGATGGGGTGGAAGTCTGGAAGTAAATAAGAATTGAATTGCCAAAAAAAAAAAAATGGTTTTCTTTAAAATTAATTAAATAATTTTACTGGAAAAAAATGACACTTTGAGCACCAAAATAAGAACCCTGTTTTCAATCAGTCTGGTAGATCATGTTGCAAGAGCAAAATGCCCAGGGCAGGCCTGTCAGACCTCCCATAACTATTGGGAATGTTCAGGCATCAATGTCTAGTGCCGTTACTTTTATTTTAAAGGCTAATAAAATTTCCACAGCTACAAAAAGTAGGATCTCACAGGATCTGCTTAAAACTATCCCAAACCCCAGTCTTCCTCCCTATAACAATTCCCAGGAAACTCGGCTATCTAGCAGGGGAACGTGACAAAACCAAATTAAAGGGAGTACTGATTACTATAATAGTTTATCTAACCCTTTCTGGAGAGCTTGCCTTTTGGAAAGTCAATGAATGAATAAAGAAAGTGAGGCTGTAAGTGTCTAGGACAAAATAATTCCTTCTTAGATTTTATGCTTCAAAGTAATATGAAAACTAAGTGAAATTCTGAGCATTATACCAAGGAAAGAACATTCCATTGACCCTCATCATAATGGAGTCAACTTTCAGTTCTTTTTAAAAAAAAAATTTTTTTTAACGTTTATTTATTTTTGAGACAGAGAGAGAGGGAGACACAGAATCCGAAACAGGCTCCAGGCTCTGAGCTGTCAGCACAGAGCCCAACACGGGGCTCAAACCCACAGACTGTGAGATCATGACCTGAGCCGAAGTCGGACGCTTAACCGACTGAGCCACCCAGGTGCCCCACAACTTTCAGTTCTTAATCCTCCCCTGTTTCAGACAAATGTCGGTGAGTAAGTAGTTCCCTTGTTTCTAATTGCTCATATATGGTAACACAAAGTGGTATCATTTTAACTATGAAAAGATGTTGCATTTCTTCATCATGTTATTACAAAGTGTGTAATTTAGTCACACACAAAATGAAAGATGGCCGTTAAAGTTTTCTTCCAAGATATGTTAAATCTCCAACTCTTCCAAACTCAAAGGACCCATTTTAAACTGAGGAATCAGCTCTAACAGGAGACGCTAAAACAAGTGTTAATAAATGTCTGGATGCTTCTGGACGGCTAACGCTCACCTTCTTCAAGAAGCAAATAATTGCCAAGGACCCACTGTGCCAGGCGTTGTACTAGATGCTAAAGAAAAAAGATTATTCCTATATTTAAGGGTTTCACAGTTGGGTGAGAGGGTGGACAGGGTGGAGAGAACTTGCAGATCGACGACCATAATAGGATGTGATAAGTGCCGTAGGGAGCATGTACAGGCATCCTTGGCCACATAGAAAGCTTGACCCAGCGTAGGTTTGGAGGGCAGTATACATTGCAGGGAGTTTTTTCAGAAGTTGCCACCGAGGCTGGGTTTTCAAGGTCATACACCTGTGTCTAGTTTTAGTTCATGGAAGGTATTTCAAAAACACTTAAAAGATACTTAAAAAGCACAAAAGGAAGACACAGACCACTGGGAAATAACATTCCAGTTGGCTGGGAAAAGAAAAAAGTTAAAAAAAAATCAGTTTAAGGAAAATTACCCCAAACTTTTAAGCGTGTAAAAGATGATTTTATGATCTTTTATGTTAAGCTAGGGAATTTTCTGATAAGCCTACCCAACTCTTACTTGCACAGCTAATCATGGCCTAAACATTTTACAAGTCCGTAACATGTGTAATGAGATTTTCTTTCCTGCCAATGTAAAGAAGAAACTCCAAGGGTTGTGGTTTATTGTCTTGTTGGGCATTAACCAATTGGAAACTAACTTAGCCAATTTATTTCACTATTTTTTTTTCTTCATTCCTTATAAATATCCCAAGTTTTCACAGAGTCTTTGAAAATAGCTTTGACATCCTGCTGGTGTCATCATTATGTATAAATAAACACATTAGACATAAACTTTGCAATGAGCTCACTGGTTTTTGTTTAAGAATCAAGTGTTTAAAATTTTGAGAATGACACCTTGATGGATAAGTATGAGCAGAAAATAAATAGCTCATTATAAAAGCATATGCTGTACATGAAGTGTTTATTCAATATAGGTATTTGATTTACTGTTGTTACCCAACCGTCATTAGCTACCCTTTGTTTTTCCATCCTAAGAAAAATTATGATATTCAGTAATGCTCTAGACTCGGCATTTTTATCTAGGCAGCAATTCCAGCTATTGTTCTGTCATCTATATGCACTAATAAGGATATTTTTCCACTGCTTCATCTAGGGAATCTGTGGAAATGTTAATTTGTGCTTCTCCTTCTGGTTTAAAAATACTCTCAGAAAAGCATATACATTCAACAGAGATTAACTTGAGAACATCAGAACCATACAGTGTCATGTAGCAATAGAGAACACGTATACCTGCCAGGAAATCACCTTATATCCTTCTAGAAGCAGTGCAATCTCGTGATTGGGATACTTTCTACTGCTCTTGCCCATCACAAAATCCAAAAGTTTTGATACGAATTTAAACGGGGTAAGTTTTAAGTGAGTGCATGGATATTTTTAAAGGAGTTCATTCCTTCTTCACTTAATTCATTGCACCCACAGTGAGGGACAAGTGTATAGATAGATAAGATGGAGAGCAGCTATGCCCCAGGGAGAGGGACTACATGTACAGAGGCACAGAGATGTGGGGCGCAGGGGCAGAGGGTGTTTAAGGAGCTTCGAGTAGCTCAATATGGCTGAATCACGGAGTGCAGGTAAGGTAATGGAGAAAAAGTTCTGCCCAAGCAGGCAGGGGCAAAATGAAAATGGGCCTTGCAGGTCATGCAAAGGGGTTGTGATTTCTGAGAGCAATAGGGAGTAATTGAAGGATTTCTTTTTTTTTTTTTCTTTTTTAGTTTTAATTTAAATTCCAGTTAGTTCACATACAGTGTAGTATTAGTTTTAGGTGTACAGTTTAGTGATTCAATATGTATATACAACACTCAGTGCTCATCACAAGTGCCTTCCTTAATCCCCATCACCTATTTCACCCAACCCCCCACCCACCTCCCTCTGGTAACCATCAGTTTGTTCTGTATGGTTAAGAGTCTGTCTTGGTTTGCCTCTTTTTTCCCCCTGTGATGTTTTTTTTTTTTTTTCTTAAATTCCACATATGAGTGAAATCATATGGTTTTTGTCTTTTTCTGACTGACTTATTTTGCTTAGCATGATACTCTCTAGCTCTATCCATGTCATTGCAAACGGCAAGATTTAATTCTTTTTTATGAATTGAAGGATTTCAAATGCACTTTATAAAGATCACTTTGACACCAAATATGAAGCCTAGTCTGAAAGACACAAGACTGGAAATAGGGCCATTGGCTAAGAGGTTATTGCAATAATTCATAATTCATGTAGGAGTAATGAAAGTCTAAAGGTGGTAAAAGGGGTAGAGAGGATCAGATTACTTCTTTCTGAAAAGGAAAAAGTCTAAAGATCTTATCAGAAAATACAGCTCTTTTCCATGTCTTGTCTCCACATCTGTCTGAAAATAAAGAGACAACAATAAAATACCAAGCAATAATTGTATCTATGTGTCTGAGTCTATTCAGAGAACAATATCCATTGACATATGGCCTCTCCAGCTATATCTAACTCTGTATGCGTACTTAAGTACTGAGAGTTCATGAAACTTTCCCCCCATTTCTAGGATGAGCATACTGAGAAGAATTGGTCATATGGAAGGAATACTGAACTACTGTTATCTCCCGGTTAGTCTTTTGGAAACAGAAAATTTCCATTTTCACAATTCCAGTGAATCACTTATAACTAATCAAAGCACATTTCTTTAAAAAAATGCATCATTTTCTTTTACTAAATTTGGTATTTTCTTTGGCATGTGGTGGAAAAGCAGATAAGTTGATTTCTTAGAGGGGGCTGTGATACCAGCTGGTTATTTAAGAATGAGAAGGAGGGGCACCTGGGTGACTCAGTCAAGTGTCCAACTCTTGCTTTCAGCTCAGGTCGTGATGTTATGGTTATGAGATTGAGCTCCACATCAGGCTCTGTGCTGAGTGTGGAGCCTGCTTGGGATTCTCTCTCCCTCTCTCTCTGGCCCTACCCCACTTGTGCTCACTTTCTCTCAAAATAAATAAACATTAAAAAAGGAAACTAATGAGAAGAAGACAACTGAAGAGCCCAGGACCCAAAGCTGTCCTCTTTTTCATAAAAGCAACAAGAACACTGGCAAAGTTGTCAGAATCATCTTTTTCAGAATTCTGGAAATTAACCAAAGGTTTGCTGCAATTCAGAGGATGTTTATGCAAGAAAAACTTGCTAAGAAGGGCAAGATTTGTGGCATTTTAACTTGCCCCTGTTTCCATCCTCTCTCCCTAGCATCACAGTAGCCTGGAAACCAGCCACCCTCATACAGAGAAAATCAGCAGACTGGCAGCTGTTGTGGGGGGTACAACAGGATTGGAGCTCTTTCAAGGCCCTGTTACCAGAGAACGTTCATTCTTTGACCTGTCCAGTGGTTCCCTGGAACACTCCACTAGCAAGGATGTCTTTGCTTGACCTGATTCAGAGTTTAACCAGTGCAAACAGCCTTTTATCTGGGGATATTTTATTGAAAATAATCAGAGGCAATTGTTTTACATCATGAATGCCTGAGGTAGCAGATAATAGTTGGAACTATAGGTGAATCCAAAAGCTTGAAAGTAAGGAATGAGAAATGCATATAGAGCTTTGAAAAACTTTGATATATATGTATGTCAGTATATATATAAACTTTGATATATTCCTGGGAATAAAGAACGCCACATGCAAGGCTGTGCACATGCTCTGGAAAGAATTAAGAAAGCCCTAAGCTCTCACCTTTGGCTAAACTTGAGGCTCTCTGCAAGCAGGTAATTAAGGCTAAAGCAGAGTTATAAACAGCCTGGCTGAGTGTTGAAGGCATGCCCCAAATATACACAGAGGTCCTTGGCAAAGAGTGAGAGAATTACTGGCCTCAAGCATTTAAGGAAGTCTCCATCCATTATTAGCTTACCTCTAAGCTAACAAAGAAGGGACTTCAATGGCCACATGAGACTAAGAATACAAACTTCACAGAATTAGTTCACTAAACAACAACAACTACAGCAACAACAAAAACCCTAGGAGGAGGGAGAATATGACTTCCAGAGTTGCTCATTATATTATGTCAGGAATTCCATTTTCAACAACAAATTATAAGACATTCAAGGAAACGAAGTATGGCCCACACATAGGAAAAAGCATTCAATGGAAACTGTAGCTGAGGAAGCCTAGATATTGGGCATTGGACTTACTAGTCAAAGACTTTAAGTCAGCTATTTGAAATATGTTTGAAAATGTAAAGGGAAGTATTAGAAGGATATCTTGCCAAACAGAGAATATTCATAAAGAGATAGAAATAATTTTTTTAAAAAAGAGAAACTTGAGGTGAAAAATAAAATAAATGAAAAATTCACTAGAGGAGTTCAACATTAGGTTTATGCAGACAGAAAGAAGAATCAGCAAACCTGAAAATAGTTCAACTGAGATTATCCAGCCTGAGGAGCAGAATGAAGAAAAATGAACAGAGCCTTGGAGATTCTGTCAAGGCATGGGCATAATGGGTGCCCCAGAAAGAAAGGAGAGAGAAAAAGAAGCAGGATATTCTAAGAAATAATGGGCAAAATCTTCCCAGATTTGATGAAAAACAGAAGTCAAATAGACTTCAGTAGAAAAGGTCAAATGCATCCCCACCTGAATCAGTTTAAACAGTGCAAACAGCCTTTTATCTGGGGATATTTTATTGAAAATAATCAGAGGCAATCGTTTTGCATCATGAATGCCTGAGATAGCAGATAATAGTTGGTGAGAATATAAAATGATTCAGCTGCTTTGAAAAACAGTCTGGCTAGGTGTGCCTGGATGGCTCAGTCGGTTAAGCATCCAACTTCAGCTCAGGTCATGATCTCATGATGTGTGGATTCGAGCCCCATGTCAGGCTCTGTGCTGACAGCTCAGAGCCTGGAGCCTCCTTCAGATTCTGTCTCCCCCTCTCTCTCTCCCCCTCCCACTCCCCTGCTCTCTTTCTCTCTCTCTCTGAAAAATAAATAAACATTAAAAAAAAAAAAAAAAAGAAAAACAGTCTGGCTGAACACATTATTGCCCTATGACCCAGAAATTTACCTCCTACCTATTCACTCAAGAGAAAGAAAAAAAGCTACATCCTTACAAAAACCTGGACACGAATATTCATAGAAGCATTATTCATAGTAGCCAGTAAAATGACTCATGACAACTCATGAGTGAATATACAAAATGTGGTCTATCCGTAAAATGGAATGTTACTCAGCCATAAAATGGAATGGATTAGTGGTGTATACCAACAACACCCAACAGAGATGAACCTTGAAAACATGCTAAGTGAAAGAAGCCAGACACAAAAGAGTACATATTCTGTGATTCCATTTATATGACATTTCTAGAACAGACAAATCCATAGAGACAGAAAATAGATTAGTGACTGCCAATGGCTCAGTGGCGGTGGGGGAGAACAGGGAGTAAATGTTAATGGGTATGGAGTTTCTTTTGAGAGTGATGAGAATATTCTGGATTAGGTAATGGCAATAGTTTCACAATTTTATGAAAAAACTAAAAACCACTGGATTGTACACTTTAAATGGCGTATGAATTATATTTCAGTAAAAAAAAAAAAAAGTTAATAAAAAACAGCCTTTTGATAGGAGCAAAAAAGCCCATGTTGATCAAGCAAGGAGATGTTGACTTCACAGACTCCAGAGGAAGCTTAGTACAAAGTGCTGTGTGGTGATGGGTCTTAAATAGAAACATAGTTGAGAATCACCTGTGGAAGTCTCAGAATATACAGACAACTGGCCCATTTGGAGGTTTTCTGATTTAGTGGGTCTGTAGTGAATCTTGAGTGTTTCCATGCCCATCCCACCCTACCCCTAAAGTGTGGATAAGATGGAAAATAGGATTTTGTATATTCCTGACTTAGTTGTTGAAGACTGCCCAGTTATTAGAGGACAACATTAGAAATCAGAATTAGGAAATCCAGATGCCTCTCATTGTAAGTTATTTTGGTTCTATACCAAAATTTCTTTTACACCGTCTAAGAGTGGTTGCTATCCACGACTCATGAGGAATATTTACACAATATCTCTGTCACTGATACTTCCTTTCTCAAATTCATGCCAATATCTCAATTGTGTCAGACATGTAGCAGGTACTCAATAAATGTAATTTATATTCCCTTCTTTATATCAACTTATGTCCAAGACCCTAAATCTTTAGGAATGAATAGCTTTCTCTACTAGTAGCTTTGGGACTTGGAATAGTAGCTTTTGTAATAATACTTGGAGGGTATTTCTATAACAAAAAGAATCTAGACAAAGATTAATATTGGTTGATCTAAAAGTAAATATAAATTCTAGTGAAAATGGGAAATCTCCTTCATCACTGAATGGCATTACGTATGTAATTCTGTCGCTCACAGCCTGCCTTGGCAAGTGTTAGAACACGAACTCTTTAGGGTTGTCCCAAACACAGTGGGTCCCAGAAAAAGAAGAATGACTTGTGACATGAACCCTGCAGAGTACCTCAATCTGTTTCTATGATTTACGATTCCCTTACCTCAGTGATGACTCCCACCATTTGGTTCAGACCTACAGAGGCCATGTCTGAAATTTTGGCAAAGAGAGGGGCACGTACCATATTGAATCTATCTTGGGTTCGTGAATCACCTTTCTTCCCTGCAAAGTTATCAGCTGCTTAATTATAGATGAGAAGTTTGCATCTGTGGCCAGAAACCAGGGCCAGGTTTAGTAAAACCTGAGCTGGCTCCCAGTTTCCAAGGACAGTCAACATCAAGGAATCCCACTGCATGCTTTTCCAGGACTGTAGGGTTGGTGAAAAATGCCAGTCTTCCCAGGTATGATGTTTTCTCAGATTCATAAATGGCTCCCGACAGTGTCAGTAAAACAATGCTAGTCGATCTGGGTTTAAGTGAGATGGCAAGAAAACCAAAATTCACTATCAAGGTGACCTGTAAAAATTACTTCCCATCTGTCTCCATTCCTTGTCCTCTAAAACAATATGGTGGGGCGTTTGGTGGGGCCCTGTAAAAGGTGGGGGAGAGGAATGAATGACTTCTCCATATTCTTTCACTTCCCACACCGTATATTCCAGTATTGGGGAAATTTTGCGCAATTACTGTTTTTATAGCCCAAAACATACACATTGTACAAAACTTAAAATAATTGAAAAGGTTCCACAGTCTCCCCTCATCCATTTCCCTTAATCTGTTTAGTATCTCAGCCACGGCGGCACTAGACACTGCCCTAGGTCCTGGGGAGAGAGCAGTGAATGAAACAGAGTTCCTGTCCTTCATGAGCTGCATTCTAGTGTAGAGAGACACAAAACAGCTTTGGGTACTGATAGATCCTACACGAAAAATAAAAGAACCTGACAAAAATCAGCCTTTGAGGCTCTGAAGGAGAGTATGGTCAGCTCTTTCAAATGTTACCAAAAGGTAAAGAATGGAGTAAGATGTAGTCATGTGTCTACTACTAGATGGAAAGTAGTCTTCAACCACGAAGATGGTTGGTGACCTCGAAGGTAGGAGGAAGAATGAATGGGAAGTGAGACCGTGGAGACAATGTCGGCTCACCCTGGAGACTTGCTGTGAGTAGGCGGCAAATGGGACGTTGTGACACAGGTTAAACGAAACCGTGCGCGTTCAAGTCCTGAGCCCAGGGCCCGGCCTGGAATGAGCACATAGCTATTCTTAGTGTTATATCTCCTGCCCCCTGACTTTCCTGTGTCTCTTCAGAGTTCATTTTTCTCCTGAAAGTGTTTCCGGTCTGTGACTGTCTTATGCGAGTCCCAGGATTGTACAGTCACTCAGAGAATTATCCACAGTTATGAATGATTGTATCTCTGGCCTCTCTAGACGAAAGTTATGCTTCCAGGAATCGTAAATGGAAGGGCTTTGTGTCTTCAGCGGCCCGTCAGAGTGCATTTGGTGCCGGCAGGATGAAGCTGCATGTCCGCTCACGTCGGCCTGACAGGGTGCTTTGGAGGTGCCAGCAACCACCAGATTTCAGGCCGTGAGTGATCTTCCTGCTTCTCTCTGTGGCGCCGCAGCACAGATGCGAGAGCACCCAGGGAATTCGTGGTCTCCAGACAGGTTTTCTGGTATTTCCGTATTTTCCTGTGACGATTTGGGAGAGGTGGTGTTGGCATGTTTGTGGTTGGATGGCTTCTGGTCTTTTGTTTGCTAAATGTCTGCCAAAAGGACATATGTCCCCAGTTGTCACTATTCATGATCACTTATACGGCCAGAGATTCGTCACAGGGGTTAAAAGACAAAGCAATCTGGATAGCCTACAATCAGCACCAACTACCCTAGGGATGGTTGTGTTCAACCTTAAGTCACTGTGATCCTGTTCCTCAGGGCACCAGCTCATGTCCCAAGCACCAGACCCATATTTGTTCCCGAACATGGGCCTAGGTGCACAGCATGTCAGTCCTGTTAAAGAATCAGTTAATCCCAGATTCTCAGTAAGTGCACCTATTTGTACCCAGCTGGGTAGCTATCATTCTGGGAGGAGAAGAACATTCCTTGTCATATTCAAGGTGCCAGAGTCAGACTGGACTCCCTGCTTCTCCTCCTCCCAGCTGAACAGCAGATCCTGAAGCTACTCTTCTGGGAGTTGTTGCTTCTTAATGCCCTCCCTTGCGGTCTCTCTAGCAGAATCTCCCTTTCCAAGGAAATCTGATGTCCATTCTTCATATAACACCACATATTTGTGACTTCACTCAATCATTGCCTTGCATTGACAGAGAGTTGCTTCGTGTCTGTCTTATTTTTGTGAGCCGTTTAAATGTCTTTGAATTCCATTCAGCTGAGTATGCAGTGTAGACAGTCTGCAAATATTTTTGAATTCGTTTTAATGCATTGCTTTACCCTCAAGGATCTCGGAGTTTCACTGGGAAGGCAAGAGGTAGCCAGGTGAAATAGTTCACTAACAGGGCAAGGCAATAGGTCAGTGCCCAAGCGGAAATGTAGACCCCGGAGGTTCTGTGCTGAGGAAGTGGGGGGAGAAAAGTCTGGAGGCAGGGCCAGTCCGAGAAGGCTCTTGCTTGTAACAGCGGTCGCCTGCAGAGAGAAAATAAGTCCGTAGTTGCTTTCCAACTTGGCCTGGTTTTACAAATGAATCTAGCTAGCATAACAGTATTTCTGCGACTGTCATGTCCTTTGCACACTGATCTCTCTGCTTCCTCAAAGGCATTTGTCCTGCAGACAAGCCAAGCTCCTGACCCCTAGAAATCTCACAACAAAGTTGACTTCTGTCCTCCTTTCCCACTCACCAAAGCCCTTTCATCGCTAGTCTTTTTTTTTTTTTTTTAAGCCTCTGTTTCTTTGAAAAGTTTTATCTTATGGTTCAGCTCTCTGAAAAAAAAAAAAAGAGCCAATAGCAGGAGAAGGAGCAGACAGAGGATGCATACGCTTTCTGGCACCGCTTTCTGGGTGCTGCACTTGTGCTTTTTAATCCGGCTGCTGTCAAGCTCCATTAGGAGATTTGAACATCAGCCTCTTGCCTTTGGGGCCTCGCCTCCCATCAGCCCTGGCTGGAAGGAGGATGGCATTTGAAGGCGAAAGACAGGTTGAGTGTTGCAAAGAGCCCTTCCTCACCATCCTCACAGCCCAGTCACCTTTCGTTCCATATGGCGGCCTTCATGCTCCCACGTGCAAGCACTGACCACTACAGGGAAGCCATCAGATTGCCACGTGCTGGCATCCGCAAGGTGATTCGAAAACCGTAGAACAGGAAGCAAGGCCAGGCCCCTGTAACCCCTGTCTACCTTTGAAAAGAAGCAGATTTCCTCGTTCAGGAACGCCAAACAATGTTGGAGGAGGATTAGAGCCTCCACTCCCACCAAAGTGGTAAAAGTCACTCAAAACGGTCCTGGGACTGCAGGGCGACAGATGTTATAGCCAGACATCCTTCCACCTCTGGCCTCTGCTGTGGCTTTGGTGGGTCGAAGCAACATTTGGACTCTTGCCTCGGGGGCCTGGCAGCAGGTTTCTAGGAAGGAAAAGTCCCCTGGTGACATTCTCTTTCTTTGCATTTGATAAGAAATAGAAACCAGTCCTGCAGAAAGAATCTGTGAGAGTGTTTGTTTCTCAAGCTGAAATTAACACTTTTGTTGGCATCAGCAGAAAATATTAAGTGCCCGACTCTGTAAGTCATTGTGCTGGATCTAAAACCAGAGTCTATGTATGGTTGGTTGGTTGGTTGGTTGGTTTGTTTTGGTGAATGCTTAGTGTAAAAAAGCACTGGTTTGCATTCAGCAAATCTTGAAAATTATATGAAAAAAAAAATAGATGGACCATAAAGCTCATATCATTGTTAGTAGGAAGAACAAATGGAGAGTATGTGTTTATTCCTGTGTTGTTCCCACTATTAATTATTACAGTAAATGCTGCTTCTTTGAAGCTCAAAGTTTAGAAAGAAAGTTCAAGGCTTGCTGAATCAGGTATTTAGTTTGGAAATTTAATTTATTTTCCATTTAATTCAAAATTTTAATATATATACATATTTTTTAAATGTTTATTTTATTTTGAGAGAGAGCGTGAGCAAGGGAGGGGCAGAGAGAGAGGGAGACACATAATTCAAAGCAGGCTTCAGGCTCTGAGCTGCCGGCACAGAGCCCGACATGGGGCTCGCACTCATGAACCTGTGAGATCATGACCTGAACTGAAGTCGGGACCAACAGTCACCCTTTACAATTTTAATATATATATTAAAAAAAAATTTTTTTTAACGTTTATTTATTTTTGAGACAGAGAGAGACAGAGCATGAACAGCAGAGGGGCAGAGAGAGAGGGAGACACAGAATCGGAAGGAGGCTCCAGGCTCTGAGCCATCAGCCCAGAGCCCGATGCAGGGCTCGAACTCACGGACCGCGAGATCGTGACCTGAGCCGAAGTCGGATGCTCAACCGACTGAGCCACCCAGGTGCCCCATACAATTTTAATATATTTTTTATGTAACGTGGTATTAAAATGAATTTGCAAAAGAAGGTGTATTGTAATGCCTATGATTGGGTTTAGTGATACAAATCCAAAACACTTAGTTTTTGAAATGGTTAAGTTGTGCTTCCTTCATTAAGTTGGAGCAAAACTTCTGCCAGTGTTGGGGCACCTGGGTGGCTCAGTCGGTTAAGTGGCTGACTCTTGATTTCGGCTCAGGTCATGATCTCACGGTTTGTGAGTTCAAACCCCACGTCAGGCTCCGTGCTATGAGCAACTCACACTGTCTCTGTCTCTCTCAAAATAAATAACTAAAGTAAACTAAATAAATAAACTAAAACAAACAAACAGCTTCTCCCGGTATTGTGTGTACAGTCAGTGGACAAATCCATGCAGTACTGAAGGTCTGAGACAAGCTGAGACAGAATGGACTGGGAGGAGAGGGGATACAGACTTCGGAGGTAATATGCCCTGAAGAGCTACACACGCAAGCTTGGATGTGAAGCAGTGGAAGAGGGACTGAAGCAACAGGAAATGTCCAGATGACAATGAGCAAATTCCGATGGGAGAGCCTCGGAGAGCGATACCGAGCTAAGCACGGAGATTTGGGGCTCTCCTCCGGGCAGCAATGGTAACAGTAGGAGAGCAGTCTCAATTTTCAGAGGAAATAAGGCAGTTTGCTCCACAAGACAAGACATAGGAGACAACAGTACATTTATATGGTAGATTTTAAACTAGAACTTCTGGAATAAGAAAAAAATACTGACTCGTGGTGCCCACCTTGGGCCAAATAAACAATGCTCGGCCCTTGCATCACTGCAGCAAGACTAAGTGTTGCCCCCACGGCGGTACTAATGGCCCATCACAATCCTCCTGTGTCTTCGTGCAGTTTGCAGATTGCCAGAACACCGTCTTTTCCCTTGTGCTCATCTACCTGCTTACAAATATGCTATAAAAAGTCTTTTTTTAGGGAGCAAATATTGCATCCTTTTTTTGTTGTGGCGTTTCTGTCCTTTATTTTTTCTTTTTTTCCAGCTTCATTGAGGTATAAATGACAAATACATGTATTTAAAAATGTATGATGTGGTGACTTGATATACTTTGTGAGATGATTACCACAATCAGGTTAATGAACATCTCCATCAGTTCACGAAGTTACCTGTATGTGTGTGTGTGTGTGTGTGTGTGTGTGTGTGTGTGTGTAGTGAGAATGTATAAGGTCTACTCTCTTAGCAAATTTCAAGTATACAACACAAGATTATTACAGTATTACAGAGACCATGCTGTATGTTAGCTGCCGAAATTTATTCTTCTTATAGCTGAAGGCAAGTACTCTTTGACCAGCATCTCCCCCATTTCCCCTACCCCTCAGCCTCTGGTAACCACCATTTTACTCTGTTTCTATAAGTTCAGTTTTTTAGATTTCACTATAAGGGATATCATGCTGTCTTTGTCTTTCTTTTTCTGGCTTGTTTCACTTAGCATAGGCCCATCTGTGTTTTTACAAATGTCAGGATTTCCTTCTTTCTCATGGCTGAATAATAGTCATAATTATATGATATATGTATATATCACATCTTCTTCATTCACTCATCTGTTGGTGGACACTTAGATTGTTTCCATATCTTGGATATTGTGAATAATGCTGCAGTGAACATGCAAGTGTAGAAAATTTTAAGATAATGACTTTGTTTCCCTTGGATATATACTCAGAAGTAGGATGACTGACTGTATGATAGTTCTATCTTTATTTTTTTGCAGAACCTCCATGCTGTTTTCCACAATTGCTACACCAGTTTACATTCCCACTAGCAATATACAAGGATTCCTTTTTTCCCACGTGTTCGCTTGTCTTTTTGATAAAAGCCACCATGACAGTTATGAAATGATACCTCAGTGTGGTTTTGATTTCCATTCTCCTGATGATGAGTGACGTTGAGCACCTTTTCATGTACTTGTTGTCCATTTCTGTGTCTTTGAAAAAGTGTCTATTCAAGTCTTTTGCTCATTTTTTTAAAAGTTTATTGACTTATTTTGAGAGAGACAGAGACAGCGCTAGCAGGGAAGGGGCAGAGACAGAGGGAGAGAGAGAACCCCAAGCAGGCTGTGCGCTGCCATGAGGCTTGAACTTACAAAACTGTGAGATCGTGATCTGAGCCAAAACTAAGAGTCACCTACTGGGTGACTTAGACACCCAGTGTCTGGGTGACTGGGTAACTTAACCTACTGGGCCACCTAGACACCCCTTGCCCACTTTTAATTGGATTTTATTTTGTTTTGTTTTGCTCTTGAATTGTATAATTTCTTTATATAGTCTGGATAATAACCCCTTATCAGATCTATGGTTTGTAAATATATTTTGCCATTCTGTAGGCTGCCTTTCATTTTGTTGATGGTTTCCCTTGCAGTGCAGAAACTTTCTAATTTGATGTAGTTCCACTTCTTTTTGCTTTTGTTCCTTGTGCTTTTGCTGACATTCCAATAAATCACTGGCAAGACCAACGTCAAGAAGCTTTTTCCCTAAGTGTTTTCTTCTAGAAGTTTTTTAGTTTTAGGTCTTACCTTTTAGTCTTTAATCCATTTCTGGTTAATTTTTTTCTGAGTAGTGTAAGATAGGGGTTCAATTTCATTCTTTTGCATGTGAATTTACAGTTTTCCCAGCACCATTTATTAAAGGGACTGTTCTTCCCCTCACCCCCCCACCCCCCACCAACCATTGCATGTTCTTGGAGCCCTTGTCAAAGATTAGTTGACTACATATGCATGGATTTATTTCTGGGCTCTAAAATTTGTTCTATTGGCTTAGGTCTTTGTTTTTATGCCAGTACCATACTGTTTTGATTACGGTAGTTCGTGTGATACTTCTGGGCTTGTTCTTTTTCCAGATTGCTTTTAGCTATTGGGCCTTTTGTGGTTCCATACAAATTTTGGAATTTAGTATTTTTTTCTACTGTGGAAATGCCACTGGAATTTATTTTAGAGATAGCATTGAATCTGTAGATCACTTTGGGTAGTGTCGACATTTTAACAATATTAATTCTTCTAGTCAGTAAATGTATCTTTCCATTTATCGATGTCTTCTTCAATTTATTTCTTCAGTGTCTTGTAGATTTCAGTGTATAGGTCTTTTCCTCCTTGTTAAATTTAATTCTAAGTATTTTATTGTTTTTGATGCTATTGTAGCCAGGACTATTTTCTTGACTTCTCTTTCTGATGGTTTGTTGTTAGTGTATGGAAATGCAACTGATTTTTGCATGTGGATTTTGTATCTTGCAACTTTACTAAATGTATTAGTTCTAACAATTTTTTGATGGAGTCTTTAGGTTTTTCTATATAATATCATGTCATCTGCAAATGGAGACAGGTTTACTTCTTCCTTTCCAATTTAGATTTCTTTATCGCTTTTTGGAGTCTAATTGCTCTGGCTAGGACTGCTAGTACTGTGTTGAATAGAAGTGGGGAGAGTATGCATCCTTGTTTTGTTCCTGGGGCCAGCATTACTCTGATACTAAAGCCAGACGAGGACACTACAAGATAAGAAAACTATAGGCCAATATCCCTGATGAACATAGATGCAAAAATCTTCAACAAAATAGTAGAAGCAGAATTCAACAGTATGTTAAAAGCACCAAACACCATGATTAAGTTGAATTGGTCTGTGGGATGTAAGGATGGTTCAACATACACTAAAGTAATAAATGCGAACATCACATTAATAAAAGACAAAAATCACTTGATTATTTTAATATAAATTGACAAAATCAACAACCTTTCCTGATGAAAACTCTCAGCAAATTAGTTATAGAAGAAATGCACCTCAGCATAATAAGGGCATTTATGACAAGGCCACAGCTAATATACTCAATGGTGAAAAGCTCTAAGTTCCTCCTAAGGTCAGGAACAAGACTAATATCACATCTTTGAAGGCAAAGAGATATTTTAGTGCCAACAATGAGTTCCTAGGTCTATGCAGATCTTTTGCATAACTTGAGTAAGTCACTTACATACTCTATCCCCACATGTAAAATGGGCTAATAATCCCAGTTCTTGTGGCCCTTGGAGAAGCTCCCAAAGATGTGAATTCTTTGCTACATGTATGATTGGGTTGGGAAAGATAAATAAGTTAATATCTTTCTCATGCTTTAGGTGGCTAAAAGCAGACCCAAGGCCAACTAATTCCATTTCTTTAATTCATTCTGCTGTCGTTTAAGATTTTACAGAAGTCTCAGGAACGACTTGCAGAGGCTACAAATCTGAATAGGAAATTGCTCCTTACTCATTTACTGAATTATCCTATAGCTCTTTTGCGAATTTCTATTAAAGAACTGATTCACCCTCAAGTATCTTCTGGTGGCCCATGCCAACATGTCAACTTTTCTTTATACTGAAACACAAATGCCCTTCAGCTCTTTGGTGCTGGTGGAACATTTAGGGTGTGGATGCTGGTACTCTGTCCCCATATAGCCACACATACTTTTTTTAATTCCCATTTTGCTCTACCAATTACTTTAATTCAATCATGAGAAAGTACTTCACTATGCTGAGAGTGCTTTTCAGCACATTGTTTTCATGAGTCCTATTTGTATCTTCCTAAGAGAAGAGGCTGACCAGTCACTCTTTTTTTTTTTTTTTTTTAACGTTTATTTATTTTTGAGACAGAGAGCGACACAGCATGAACGGGGGAGGGGCAGAGAGAGAGGGAGACACAGAATCGGAAGCAGGCTCCAGGCTCTGGGCCATCAGCCCAGAGCCCGACGCGGGGCTCGAACTCGCGGACCGCGAGATCGTGACCTGAGCTGAAGTCGGACACTTAACTGACTGAGCCACCCAGGCGCCCCTAACCAGTCACTCTTGAAAGCAGCTGTTCTGGCTGTGAAACGGTGGTGCAGACGGTCTCATGCATCAGCCAGGACACCAGGGCAAGTAAGTGGAATTCAATAATCCCTGAGTCCCACAAAATGACCATAAAATAAAAGACTTTGTCTCCAGAGAGGATGGATGTTTCACTTCTATAAGAGAGACCAGGAAACAGAGACAGAAGAAAACGCAAGATGACATCCAGACTTTCACAGCGGTCGCACGCCCTGTTATTACCTTTTCCTTAGATATTTAACTATACCCTACCACAATCCTAATTCCAAGACCTTGTGAGAGAGGACAACTCCCTCCCCCCAATAACTTCTGGGAGTACTCAGAACTGTCTCACATTCCTCTCTGTCTCTGTGCTCACATATCCATCCCTACTTGCTGCCTCTTTTCTGACCTACATTGAAACAGGCACAAAGCCAACCACTTGCCCCCGTTCCCACACACCTGCAAATTCACTCACAGAAACGCATATTGTCAGTTTGGAAACACTGCTGAAGATCTGGGGGGAGAAGGTCACGGAACGGGGTGCCGCGAGAAAGCGCAGTCTTCAGTCATATGCCCGTGTCCACTTTCCTCCTCTCTTCCTCCTTGTCCCTTACATCCCAGGAGCAACCGCGTCTTCCCCTCACCTCACAGAAAACAGGTTTTTGAAAAATCAATCACCCCTCCCAAATTTAGAAAGGTAATTTGGTGCACTTCCTGTCTATTAGCGTAACACACCCCTAACAGAGACCTGAGCGGCAAACGCATCAATGTTTTTGCAGCAAAATGAATAAATATTGGCACCAAATGAGATAAAGATTTTAAACATCCTCCCTAGAGCTTAAGTTTTGCCCCTACATCAGATCAGGTCAGCTCTGGTTTTGTTCTCAAATGAGATCTTTTCTAAGCTGACTTTCAGAGATTTGTGAATTTGAAATTGTGAAGAAGCCATGGTAGATCTATATGAGAGAAAAACACTGAGCTGGGCCTTATAATCCAGTCCTCTCTAGAGAGAGCTGTGATCTTAATTGCTTTAAAAAGAAAAACTTGAATCCTAATGTGTAGTTTGAATATCAGATGGCAGAGTTGGTCATACAGAAGAAATTAAACTAATATTCCTTTTTTTTTTAATTTTTTTAAAAGTTTTTTATTTATTTTTGAGACAGAGAGAGACAGAGCATGAACGGGGGAGGGGCAGAGAGAGAGGGAGACACAGAATCGGAAGCAGGCTCCAGGCTCCGAGCCATCAGCCCAGAGCCCGACGCGGGGCTCCAACTCACAGACCGTAAGATCGTGACCTGAGCCGAAGTCGGACGCTTAACCGACTGAGCCACCCAGGCACCCCTAATATTCCTTTCTGATATGTCAGGAAGCTTCCACCAGAAGAACTTGTGTTTAGACAAAAAGTAATTTCCCCCCCAATGATACCAACAACACAAAAACTGCTTTGGGAAGAGAGGATGGCCTCCTCAGATAAAGCAGAAGGAGAGGCTTCCAGTGGCCCTGGGAAACGGGGTGTGGGAGGCAGGGTTTTGTCTCACTCCTATTAAGTGATGTGGCCCCTGTCGGAATGGTCCTTTGATTGATTGATTGATTGATTTTTTTAATGTTTTTATTTATTTTTGAGAGATAGACAGAGCACGAGCAGGGGAGGGGCAGAGAGAGAGGGAGACACAGAATCTGAAGCAGCCTCCAGGCTCTGAGCTATCAGCACAGAGCCCAATGCAGGGCTTGAACTCATGAACTGCGAGATCATGACCTGGGCCAAAGTCAGACGCTCAACCAACTGAGCCACCTAGGCACTGCTGGATGGTCCTTTGATTTTATAATGAAAGTCGGTAGAAAAATAATACTTTACTAGAATGCACCTAAGAGTGCAAAAGGTCTGGGTAATTACTTTTTTCCTTGATGGATGTAGTGCTATTGATGTTTAGCAAAAAGGCAGTATTTTCACCCAAAATAAATCCTTCCAGATTAAAACAACAGCACATTCATATATGCTACCAGAGAACTTCTGCTTCTGATGATGATGGCAGACCCATCGTCCTGCAGGGTAAGCTGAAAAGAACTCAAATATTTGATAAAATGTTTTAAATCATCTTAAAAGCATCAAAGAGCCAACTAATTCATAAGGAATTACTAGCTTTAAGTCTCAAGAGAGGGTAGACATTCAAACAGATGAGTCTTACATGTGGGGCCACTGGGGGGCATCTGGTAATCCTGGTTGGAAGTCAAAAGTTAGAGCCCATGGTTCGCCAGAGGTATGGGTGCTGTAGAACCACCCCCTGCTTTGGGTTGGGATCTTAAAGGAGTTACACTCTAGGGTGGGGTGAATGGGAGGCACTTGTACCTGAGTGTGGACTGGATTCAGTGACTCACTTCCAATGCATATTGTCTGTCAAAAGTGACTTTTTTTGCCCATGGCCTTTCATCCTGGGTTTCTTTACACCATGGTGGGTTCAGGGCTCCATATCACACTTGTGAAAATTTAGAAGTTTTGCTTGCGCATTCACATGTGAAAAATGTCATAGTTCCAAATTATATGAAACAAAAAGTGATAGAATTGAAATGAAAAATAGACTATTCTACAACGAAAGTTGGAGACTGTAATTTTAGAAAACTTTTTTTTTTTTTTTTAAAGCAAGCTCTACATCCAGTGTGGGGCTCAAACTTACAACCCTGGGATCAAGAGTTACATGCTCTACTGACAGAGCCAGCCAGGCCCCCTGAAAGTTGGAGACCTTAATATCTCACTTCTGAAAATGAATAGAACAACTAGACAGAAGATCTACCAGGAAATAGCAGACTTTGAGAAACTTTAAGAAAGTTATTCACAAATAGGAAGAAATTAAACAGCAAATAACCACTCCCACATAACCAATGGTTCTAGGAAGAAATCACATGGAAAGTTAGAAAATTTGAGACGACTGAAAATGAAACCAGAATGCACCCAAACTCATGGAATGCAGTGAAAGCATTCTCTCTAAGTGAGAAGTTGACGCCTAGAAACACCTATATTAAAAAGGAAAAAGGATCTCAAATCAACGGCCTAAACTTCTACCTTAGGAAACTAGAAAAAAGAGCACACTGAACCTAAAGCAAGAAGAGAGAAGGAAATAATAAAGATTAGGGTGGACATAAGTGCAATAGAAAATAGAAAAACAATAGGGAATCAATGAAAATAAAACTGCAACTTGGAAAAGATCAACAAAGTGAACAGACCTTTAAGTAGATTGATCAAGAAAAAAAGAGAGAAGAAAACTCGAGAATGAGAAGTAATCACCTTACACAAGCATCAGGATGTTAAAGGAACACCACAGACAGCTGTATGCCAACAAACTGGATGACCTAACTGAAATGGAGAAACTCCAAGAGAGACACAAACTACAGAAACTAACTCGAGAAGAGATACAAAAGTCTGAATACACTGAAGGCAGATTGAATTAGTATTAAAAAAATTACTCTCAAAGAAAGCCTAGACCCAGGGAGCTGATGGATGATACTATTTCAAGATGAATTAACACCAACCTTCACAAACTCCTCCAAACAATACAAGAGGGAATAATTCCCAATTCATTCTATGAGGTCTGTATAACCCTGATGCCAAAACCAGAGAAAGACATACGAGAAAAGAAAACAAATATCCCTTATGAATACAGGTGCCAAACATCACAACAAAATACTAGTAAACCAAATCAGCAACATAGAAAAAGGATTATACACAGGACCAAGTGAGAGTTAATCGAGGAATTCATGGTTGTTTTTAACATCCAAAAATCAATGAATATAATACACCATTTGAACAGAATAAGGGCCAAAACCATTTGATGACAGTAACAGATGCAGAAAACATTTAACAAAATCCTCCATCCTGTTATTACAAAAAAACCCCTCAACAAACTAGGAATAGAAGGGATTTCCTTCAGCCTGATAAAGGATATTTATGAAAAACCTACAACTAATAATTTACTTAATGGTGAAAGGCTGGATGCTTTCCTCCTAAGGTCAAGAACAAGACAAGGATGTCTGCTCTTTCCACTGCAATTCACAATTTCACTGGAGGTCCTAGACAAGACAGGAAAAGAGGAGAGAAGAAGGCTGACCGCATGGAATCAAAGTAGAAATCAACAACTGAAAGATAACAGAAAATCTCCAAACACTTGGAAACCAAACAACACACTTGCAAATAACCCCATTGATCAAGAGGGAAGTTTTAGGGGAACAAAAAAATACGTTGAACTGAATGAAAATGAAAATACAAACGTCAACATCTGTGGCACCCTGCTAAAGCAGTGCTAAGAGGGAAATTTATAGCACTAAACACATATATTAGAAAAGAAGAAAGTCTTTAGTCAGTAATCTTAAGCTTCCACCTCAAGAATCTAGGGGAGGGACGCCTGGGTGGCTCAGTCGGCTAAGCGTCCGACTTCGGCTCAGGTCATGATCTCGCGGTTTGTGAGTTTGAGCCCCACGTCAGGCTCTGTGCTGACAGCTCAGATCCTGGAACCTGCTTCAGATTCTGTGTCTCCCTCTCTCTCTCTGCCCCTCCCCTGCTCACGCTCCGTTTCTCTCGGTCTCTCAATAATAAATAAATGTTAAAAAAAATTTTTTTTTAAAGAATCTAGGGGAAAAAAGAGCAAAATAAACCTAAAGCAAGAAGAAGAACGGACATAATTAAGACAAAACCAGAAATCAATAAAACTGAAAATAGAAGAAAATCAACAAAGAGCTGTTTCTTTGAAAGATTCGATAAAATTAATGAAACTTGGGCAAGACTGGCCAAGGAAAAAAAAGGAGGGCACAACACAAATTACCAATGTTTCTGGAATGAAACAGGGTCATTATACAGTCTGCAGATATCAGCAAGGAAAAAAAGGAATAAAATAAACAACTCTACACACATAAATCTGACAACTTAGATGAAGTGTCAGTTCTTTGGAAAATACAAAGTACAACACATCTCACCCAATCTGAAATAGGCAATTTTAATCACCCTATAACTACTAAGATAATTAAATTTGTAATTTAAAATCTTCATTTTATTTATTTTATTTTATTTATTCTCAAGTAAGTTAACATACTTCAGGAGTAGAATCCAGCGATTCATCACTTACATATAACACCCAGGGCTCATCCCAACAATGCCCTCCTTAATGCCCGTCACCCATTTTCCCCACCCCACTCCCATCAACCTCCAATTTGTTCTCTGTATTTAAGACTCTCTTATGGTTTGCCTCCATCTCTGTTTTTATCTTGTTTTTCCTACCCTTCCCCTATGACCATCTGTTAAGTTTCTCAAATTCCACAAATGAGTGAAATCATGTGATATGTGTCTTATAATTTCAAATCTTCTAAAAGGCCCAGGCCCAGATAGATTCACCAGAGAATTCCAGCAAACATTTTAACAAGACTTAACACCAAATCTACATGGTCTCTTCCAGAAAATAGTAGAGATGGGAACATTCTCCAATTCGTTTTATGAAGTTAGTATCACTCCGATACCAAAACCAGACAAAGACAGCACAAATAAAGAAGACTACTGACCAGTAATCCTCTCGTGAATATAGATGCAAGAAATGCTCAACAAAATATTAGCAAATAGAATTTAGCAATACATAAAAAGAATTCTATACCATGACCAAGTTGGCTTTATTCCAGGACTGCAAGTCTGCTTTAATTTTCAAAAAGCAATCATCAACATAATCCACCATATTAACAGGCTAAAAAAGAAAAATCACATGATTACATAACGCAATGTAAAAGCATTCAACAACATTTACTACTCATTTATCACAAACATTTCCACAAAAAATAGAAATAGAAATTTTGTTAGCTACAGCTAGTTTATACTTAATGATGAAAGGCTGAATGTTTCTCCTTTGTAAAAAAAAAAAAAAATTAATGTTTATTTTTGAGAGAGAGAGAGAGAGAGAGAGAGAGACAGAGTACAAGCAGGGGAGGGTCAGAGAGAGACACACACACACAGAATCCAAAGCAGGCTCCAGGCTCCGAGCTGTCAGCACAGAGCTCGACTCAGGGCCCAAACTCATGAACTGTGAGATCATGACCTGAGCCGAAGTCAGATGTTTGACTGAGCCACCCCGGCGCCCCTGAATGTTTCTCCTTAATATCAAAATGCTAGCAAGGTTCTTGGTAGATATAGAGAAGATTATTCTAATGTGTAAATGGAAAGGCAGAGGACCTAGAAGACCTACAACAATTTTGAACTATTTATTTTAATGTTTATTTATTTTTGAGAGAGAGAAGCAGAGTGCAGAGAGAGAGCAAGCAGGGGAAGGGCAGAGAGAGCGAGACACAGAATCTGAAGCAGGTTCTAGGCTCTGAGCTGTTAGTGCAGAGCCTGACGCGGGGCTCAAACTCACGAATCATGAGGTCATGACCTGAGCTGAAGTCGGATGCCCAACCGACTGAGCCACCCAGGTGCCCCTAAAACAATTTTGAAGAGGAAGAATAACATGGGCAGAATCAGTCTGTGTGGTGGTACTGGTGGAGGAAGAGATCAACGCAACAGATAGAGCATCCAGAAATAGACCCATGCAAATACGCGCAATAGGTTCTGGACAAAGGTGTAAAAGCAACACATGGTGCTAAAGCAATTGGACATACTTAGGCAAGAAAAAAGATCTCAACCAGAAGTTTACATCTTATATAAAAATTAACTCATAATGTTTCATAGACTTAAAGGTTAAAATGCGAAACAAAAAAATCTAGGAGGAAATCTTTAGGATCTAGGGCCATGCAAAGAGTTTTTAGACTTGACAGAAACTGCATGACCCACAGTAGGGAAAAGTGAAAAATTGGACCTTATCGAAACTTAAAAATTCATCTGCAAAATCCACGCAAAGAGGATGAAAAGATGATCTACAGACTGGGAGAAAATATTTGCAAACCATGTATCTGCAAAAGAACTAAGATCCAGAATATGTGAAGAATTATCAAAACTCAACAGTAAAAAAACAAACCCTCTAACTAGAAAATGTCCAAAAGGCATAAACAGATATTTTGCCAAAGAGGGCATTTAGATGGAAATACAGGTGCCAAGATATTCAACATTATTCTCCATTAAGGGGAATGGTAATTAAAAAGCACAATGAGGTATCACCATACACTTCTCAAAATGGGTAAAATTTAAAAAAAAAAGTGACAACTCTAAATTGCTGGCAAGGATGTGGAGAAACTGGTTAATTCATACACTGCTGGTGTGAATGCAAAAAGGTACAGCAAGTCTGGAACACAGATTGGCAATCTCTCTTAAAAACGAAGCGTGCAACTGGCACATGATCCAGCACGGCACTTCTGGGCGTTCATCCCAGAGATATGAAAGCTTATGTTCACACATAAACCTTCACACGAGTGTTTGTAGCAGCTTTAATCAAAATAGCTCAAAACTGGAAAAAAACCCGGATGTCTTTCTTCATATGAGTGAATGAATGGTTACACAAGCCATGGAACATCCATACCATCCAGTTGATAAACCTGGATGAATCCCCAAGGAATTACGCTGAGTGGTGAAAAAAAATACAAAAGTTTACATACTGTATTATTTCATTTATATAATATTCTTAAAATCACACTGTTTTAGAAATGGTAAACAGATAAGTGGTTTCTAAGGGTTAGGGATGAGAAGGGAAGTGGGTGTGGCTATAAGAAGGAAATATGAGGGACTCTTGTGCTGATAGAAATTGTTCTGTATTTTGACCGTGGCAATGCCAATCTCCTGGTTGTATATTGTACTATAGTTTTGCAAGATGTTAAAGATGGGGGAAGTTGGATAAAGGGTACCTGAGATCTCTGTATTATTTCTTACAACTGCATTTGAATCTACAAGTATCTCAAAATGAAAATTCTCTTTAAAAAATTATTCCTGATCATAAGATGAAGGTTAATGAGTGGAGAAGATACTTGCAATCTATAACCAACAAAGGCATTTAGCTAGAAAATACAAAGAACCTTTATGGATCAACAAGAAAAAAAAAATCAGATAACTCAATAGAAAAATGGGTAAAGATTTGAATAGGCACTTCACAAAACTGAAAATTCAAATAGGCTATAAACACATGTAAAGGTCCACAATCTTATTGGTAACTAGGGATATGAAATGAAGACCACAACTTTGATATCATTACACATCCACCAGATTGACAAAAATCAAGAAGCCTAATAATATTGTCTTGGCAAAGATGTGGAGCAATTGGAACATAGCTCGTGGGAGTGTACATTTCATGGCCGTCTCGGTAAACAACTTGGTATTATCTAATAAAGTTAAATAGAAACCTACCTTATAGCCCAGCAATTCCACCCCAAGGTATACCCTAAAGAAAAGTTTGCATTAAAAAATTTTTTTTAATGTTTATTAATTTTTGAGAGACAGAGACAGAGTATGAGAGGGGAAAGGGCAGAGAGAGAGGGAGATGCAGACTCTGAAGCAGGCTCCAGGCTCTGAGCTGTCCGCACAGAGCCCGACGCTGGGCTTGAACCCACGAACCATGAGATCATGACCTGAGCCGAAGTCGGACGCTCAACTGACTGAGCCACCCAGGTGCCCCAAGAAAAGTTTGCATTTAGACACCAGGAGATATACACAAGAATGTTATTAGCAGTATTACAGTAGCAGCCCCAACTACAACTATATGCAACAAAAATAACCCCACGAACATGACCAAGTGAAAGAACAAGCCAGCTACACATGAAAAATCCATGCTATATTATTCCATTTACAGAGATTACAAAAACAAGCAAACTAAACTACAGTGTTTAGGGATGCATAACAAGCTAATGAAACCAAAAAGATATATAAGGAAGTGATTACTATAAAGTCAGGATGGCTGTTGCTTGCGGGGGAAGGGAAGGGCTCAGGAAAACAAATGGGGGCGTTTGTAGGGTGATGTCAATGACCTGGGTGAATACACCAGTTTGGTTTATGATGATTGGTTAGGCTGTACATATACTTCATTTTCACTTTCCTCTCTTGTGTCATTGTGTACAACAAAATAACACGTCTCTTAATATTTCACTTTTGTCTCTGAGAAGAAGTGAGGCCAGGAAGGAATGTAGGCGTGAGGTTTGACTGGGTGAGAAAAGGCAGCACGTCAAGATCCGAGGTCAAAATTTAAAACCTGCGAAGAGAAGGAGGAAAAATGTGGAGTGTTGAAGCAACAGTAAATCTTCTGGAATGAGCAGGTGGGTAGCTTTCCTTTGGATATGATATGTTTTATATATAAATATTATATATCATGAATAAATATAAGAAAAAAATATATATTTAAATAGTGGTTTAGGAATAATAAAGGTTGCTCCAAGTGCTAAATTTCTTACTCCTCTCCTTACAAGTTGGACCTGGGCTGAGGGATCAACGTTTTTCTTTCTTCCTGTTTGAGAAATTGATACAGTGTTCGCGTTTGCTTTGAATCCTCCAGACTGTCCAGAGTATGAAGAGGAAAATATATTTGATGTGGGGAACACGGCCCCCCACCCCCGAGCATTAATTTGGGTGACCCCCTTTCCTCCTCCCCTGTCTTCAGCCCAAGACTGGAGAGCAGGGTCAGGAGAAACATGAACAGATCTGAACAGGCAAAAGTTCCACACTGAGATGCTTTGGAGACGCTAAAAAGTGAGTTTCCGTCCATCTCACCCCACCTACCATGTTCTCCAGGCAGACTGATGTCAGAACTTATTGTCTGGGGGTACAGCACATAAGCTATTTGTAGAGTTTTAAAACACTAAAGGAGGGTAATTTAAAAGAAATCTAGAGCACCGTTAACGTTTTCTTCTCTTGCTGGGGGATGGGGAAGACATTGCGTCCCCTTCCCTGCCTCTTCCTGCTAGATCTCGCCGTCACACTTCCAATTACAGATTGACTCCCTCTCTGCCCGCTACAAGGACGGGGTACCCCTCAACGGCGGGGGCACCCAGGTGTGACTGGACTTCCAGGGAACAGTGCTGGCCAGAAATAGGGAAGCAGATGAGCCTTTCAGGCGGCTCTCCAGGCAAAGTCCGGTGGACAGCGACACACCCTGGTCCTTAAAACTATCATTCCCACGGGATTTTCAGTGCTGGACTTGAGCTGTGGCACATATAGTTCCCTGTATAAGGCGTTCCTAGGGGGCCCGACTCCTGAGCTTACATTTCTTAGGCGAAAAGGCAGTGGAGCTACGGGAAGGCTCTTTGGAAGACGCCAGCCTGCTCTGCTTGGTCCCTTCCCTCCGCCCTCGTGCAAGCAGCGTCTCTCGTGGGGGATTCTCCCAGGACTGGGGCCAGCGCCAATCAGGTGGCTCGGTACCTGCCCCCAGCCCGGGCCACCTGGAGGGGCGTTGAGGCTGTCGGCTCCGTGCAGGGGCAGTTCTCAGAGCGCCGGGGAACGCACAGGAGCCTCACGTGGGCAGCCCCAGGCCCAGGCGCTCAGCAGGACGCGCGCAGACCGGGTGCCAGCCCAACGCGCGAGTGGACGCCGGAAAGGAGCTGCTCAGTCGCGGTAACGGGTTAGGGTGCTCCTCGAGCGAGGTTCCCCGAAGGAAGAAAAGGAGGGACGGGGCGGAGCGGGGCGGGCCGAGGATTCCTTCCCCGCCCCCCACCGGGGCGCCCGGCTCCGCGCGGGGAGGTGCCGGGCCGGGGCGTACTTCCGAGGGCGCCTTAGCACCGGGGTAAGCGCGCCCCGGGGCCACCTTCTCCGCGCGCCCCTATCTTGACCGCGGCCGTGCCGGACTGGGTCTGGGTCGCCGCTTGGCTCTCCCGCTCCGCACCGCGGGCCGCGCGCTCCGAGGGGGTGGGGGTGGGGGTGGACGTCTCCGGCCTCGTGGCCAGGCCGCCGGTCGCGCTGTCCCCGCCTCGGGGCTGGACTTGCCGAGTCCCCGTCCCCGCCTGCGTCGCTGCCGCGCGCTCCTGCTCCGCGAGCGCCTTCCGCCGGCCGGAGCGCACACGGACCCGGCAGCCGCGCCTCGGCGCCCGCCAGCACCCGGGAGCATGCGGCGGCCCGGGCCCGCGACGCTGCACGCTCGGCGGGACCGCGGGGCGCGCGTGAGTGAGCCGGGCCGGGGCTGAGCACCGCGGTGGGTGGGTGCGGGGCGGGCGGGACGCTCCGCCGCCGTCGGTCTGTGCGTGCGGGTTCCTCCGAGCGCGCGGGCGCCTCTGCGCCAGCCCTGCACCCTGGTGATCCTGCTCAAGTTTGACCATGCTAGGAGGGCGGACGTGCGTTCGCGGTGTGGGGTCGCCATCTCTGCCAGGCTGTCCGGGTCCAAGACAGCCGGCACCGACGTCTGCCTAAGGGACAGAGAAACCGGACTGTCACCCGGGCCGCTGTCCGTTTCCTCCCGAGGAGGGAGCTTGCGTTCCGCACCCCTATCCCCAGGGCCGTGCGCGGCGGGCTGGGCTGGGGGCGCCGGCCACATCGAAGCTTCGCTCAGCGGCCGGAGGAGGGTTTGGCTCAAATAGAGCAGGGCAGGAGCGGAGAGCAGTGTCGGGCTAGGCCCGGCGTCCCCCTGCTCCCGTCCTCTTCACCCTAGCTGGCTGGGGTGGCTTTGGTAGAGTGCCCAGCGCGGCGCCCCGGAGACCTCCTGCCCGGGTGGCTTCGTCCGGTCTCTGCGCTTCCCGAGGCCGCGAGGGAGGGCAGGGATGGAGCTTGGTCTTCTCTGTCGGTGCCCTTGGGCTGCATACACCACCCGTGCTTTTCTGTCACACTTGGGCATTCCTTTTCTCTGGGTGGAACTGTGGGGCCCCAGAAGTTCGCTCTTCCTAGCAAGTTGGCCGCGGCGGGAAGGTGGTGGGGGGCAGGTATGCAACCGCAGGCAGCCCCCACTCCCCCCTGCAGTCAGTTGAGGCACTTTCTCCCGTCCTTTCCAGTCTGCCCAGCCCGGGACCCTCCTTGAGGAGGCCACACTCGTGGCCCGGGGCTGGAGGACCCGGGTTGGAGCTGGGGGTTCAGTGCAACTGGCAAGGGTGACGTCTACGTAGTCGGATCTCTGTGCCCTGTCCCGCGTCCTCCAGTGGTTGAGCCAGACTCACGTTTTATACCGCGTGAGAAACAATGATGGGGGGACTTCAGATCTGGAAAAGTGCACTTTGCCTGAGATTTGCTGCGATTTGGGGTGTTCTTAGGGAGGTAGAGTGGGGGTGGAAGGCAACTTCCTTTCTGTGCTAATAAAGTGCTTGGAAGTACATTTGGCCCCTGCCCCTTCCCTTTATACTGGCAGAGGTGGATCAAAGGGGAGAAAGAGCAAAGGCATATTCTCTGGGAGCAATGATAATTTCTCAGACCCCTCTCCAGAGGTTCCAGCTCCCGTGTCTGTAGGGATCTAAACCAGTACGTAGAGACAGGGGTCGTGTTGGCACTCCGGGTGGCTCAGCTGTGGTCTTAGGCAAATCAGCTGCACCCTCCTCACAGTTCCCCCTACTCACAAGCAGAGCAGGGGCAGGATTTCTGCCCTCCTGGGGAGATGACCATGAGTGAATGAGAGAGGACCATGTGTGAATGGGAGAAGCCTCTGAAGTCCTCTGGGGGTGGGGGTAGGGTGTGTGTGTCATATGCATGGGTAGAAACCCTGGTGGTGGGTTTCACTGGCATTCCTGCCAGAACCAGAAATTTGCATTTAGTGACCTTATCAAAACCAGTGCTCAGGAAAGGCAGAATGGGCTCCAGTGCTGATGAGAGCAAGTGCCTCACATTTTGCTCAAGGATCTCTGCTTTGTCTCCAGTGTGCCCATCTGTAATTGGAAATGAGCTCTGCTTAGCTCAGAGCGGCTTCAGTCTGAGCGCAAACATCATCCGGCAACAGGGGGGCCTGTCTTGGCACGGAAACAACTCACCCTCACTCACCCAGAGACCCAGGGTAGGATTTTAGTGATGTCTCCCGATAACCTTGGAAAGGAGGCTGGCGGCAGGGGGTGGGGGGGTGGGGAGATCGTAGCAGAAACTGGGAATCGTCTTGGTGGCCCCTTTATCCTCAGAATGGCCCTGGCTGGTCTCGTCAGTTGTGGAAAGTGCCCCGAGGTTTAGGATCTGGCCTGATGATCATTAGCACTAAGGAAAACTGCCACCACGTATTGAGTACTTTCTATATGTCAGACACAAGGCTCTGCTAAATCAATATTATTGTCCCTGTATTTCACACGAGGAGGCTGAGTTTGGGAGAGGTTAAATAACTTGCTAAGACCCTAAAGTGAGTCCGTGGCAGAGCTGTTCTGTGAAGCCAGGTGTCTCAGTTCCAAAGCCCCCTGCTCCCTCCACACGGCTGTTCTTCTCCCATTAGGAACGGACACATGTGGTAGCTGAAAATCCAGAACCGTTGTGAATAAACACTATTTGGAGGTGCAAGAGATGTTTGTGACCCCGTTAGGCTTTAGGGAAAGTGCTGGCCAGGTAAAACTGCTTGCTCTTCGTTCCCTCTAGGACCCATGGGTTTAATCATACACAAAGGATTGATCCTTTAACATGTAGACTGCAAACTGGCGGCAGTAGGGCAATGGCCTACTTATTTCCCTTTCTGTTAGCAAACATCAAGAAGATGGATAAACTGCTAATGAGGTTCTAGAAAAACAGCCCCTCCATACATGGCTGTTGGAAGAGTAAATGGGTACAACTTCTTTGGAGGGTGTTTTAGAACCATCTACCAAAATTAGAAATGCCCATGCCATCGGACCCAGTGATTCCATTTTTAGGGGTTGAACTTGTCCTTACACTTGCCCATGGGCACAAAGACATATGTACAGTGTAGCACTGAAAGTATAGCACTGAAAGAACAATCCACGTGCTCATCAAAGATGAACTTGCTGAATATCTTGTGGCACCTCCAGGCAGTTGGATACTGTGCTATTCATTCATAAAAAGAGACTTGGGAATTTCTCTGTAACTGACATGGAATGATTTCCAAGATATATGGCTAAGTGGAAAACATGCATAGAGTTCTCTATGATGCTGTTTATGTTATAAAAGAGGAGGAAGAAGGAGAATTCCAAGATGTTTGCTTGTGTATGCATAGGTATGTCCAAAAAACCTGGTAAGATCTGTTGCCTTCAGGAAGAGCAGACCTTTAAACCCTTCTGTACCCTTTCAATTCGGAACCATAGGGATGCATTAACTATTTAAAAAAAAATTTTTTAACGTTTATTCATTTTTGAGACAGACAGAGCACGAACAGGGGAGGAGCAGAGAGAGAGGGAGACACAGAATCTGAAACAGGCTCCAGGCTCTGAGCTGTCAGCACAGAGCCCTACGCGGGGCTCGAACTCACAGACCGTGAGATCATGACCTGAGCCGAAGTCGGACGCTTAACCGACCAAGCCACCCAGGCGCCCCAGATGCATTAACTATTTTAAAAAATCCTCTTTCCTTGTCCTGTGCCTGATACATTCCCTCAAGCTCTTCTCCGGGTGAACGGTGTGGAGGTGGCACCCCCACCCTCAGCTTGCTTGAGGGGTTCCCTTTGGGGTAAAAGCCAAAGGTCCCTGAGAACACACAGGGTCCCTCAGCTCTGGGCCATCCAGAATTCCTTTAAATACATGGGTTGTGCTTGGAAAGCTGGAGGGAGAGGTGCCTTTAGACACCTTTCTGAGGTGGGTAGGCAAGATATGACCCTCTGGCCTTGAAAACAATATGAAGAAGTAGAAACTTTTTTGCCCTAAGATTCCCTTATACAAGAGAAACTGCCAGCACCGGGGTAGCCTCAGTGGGGCCGGGGGTGGGCGGGAGTAGGGGGAGCACTGTGCCTCGTCATCAGTGAGGGCAGTAAGTCTATTTCTGGTGTTGTATTTGGACTTCAGAAAGGAGAGGGAGAGAGATACACTTGAATGAAAAGTTTTGAAAATTATTCTGGGGTCTCGGGCTGTTTTGTCCCAGAGGAAGGAAGAAGGTTATTGACGCAGCTGTAATGGCATCAGTTGGTATGTTCTGGAATGCCCCTTTGGGTGTCTCCCATCAGCACAGATGTCCAGCCCCTGCCCTGCTCCCCAGCCAAGAATTCCCTTCTGCTGATCACCTACCGTGGAGGCTGCTGGATGCATGAAGGGGATGGGAGCAAGTATTAGGAACTGCCTTCCCTCCTTCAGGTAAACACGCTGTTGAATAGCAGAAGCAGAAGAAAGACTTTGTTCCAGCCACACGAGAAGGGACCTTCCAGTAGGTGGGAAGCCTTCGTTAGGAACTTTCTGTGTGCAGGTACTCCGCTAAGCACTCTGCCTACATCATCTCATTTAATCTCCTGATCGGGTATGTGTGAGAGCCCAGGCTCTTTGCCACCAAGCAGCACCTTTTTTGCTCTTTCTTCGATGACTTTCTTTCCTGCATAGTAACCTGCACCAGAGACACAAGAGCATCCCAGGTGCTCGGAGACTTGGTTTGGGTTATAACAGTGTGTAGCTGAGCACTACATACTTTGATGGATGAGCTGGAATATTTGCAGTCTGGGTAGGTTTGTACAGGGCACAGTTCAGGGACAAAGCAGTCAGCATTCTTGGTTCAGGGTCCCATCTTTCCTGCTTCTGTCTCTGTGTGTACATTAGGGCCAGGCCGAGTGGACTGTGAGTGTGATGTTCCCCAGGGATGGAAGGAGGAAAGGGAGTGCTTGTGAGGGTCAGTGTCTGCGCCCAAGGAAGAAGGTGGGCAGGGTGGCCCCTGAACCCCCCAGGTCTGTGCTGGGGGTCTGTCTGCTATTTGGCAGAAACAGCCTGAGAGCCAAGGGCCTGGCTCATTGCACACCTTTCTCCTCCCACACAGCTTGCTGGCCAGGGCTCGCTTCTGACTCCCACTCCACTTCAAAAAGAAACCGCTCGAATTTTCCCCCAAATGAATTCTAGCACAAAGGCAGCTACTGCTGTGGGGTTGAGAGCAAGAAGCTGGGCTAGGCTCTCAGCTAAGTCTGCCAGAACCTAGCCATGAGGGAGAAAGCCAGACGCCTGAGTGGTTTGTTTTTAAAAAGTCCTCTTATGATACCCCAAAAATGATGTTTGCACAGCAGAGCAAAATAGTAGTGGACGATCAGTGTAATACATGCCAGAAAGTGAGTATTGCTCAAGGCACTGGGAAGACTGAAAGATGAGCAAGCCGTGGTTCCTGGGCTCGAGTTGCCCACAAGGCAGTGTGGGAGAGGAACATTCGCGTCAGCAGCAGGATCCTGCAGACTAAAGAAGCACGTGCTAAGTAGAGGTACAAATGGCATGTGGTCAGGTGTCGAGGGGTGACCGTGAGCCAGAGGCTGGCCCCAGTAATTTGGTAGATTGTTAAGGTCTTTTTTGGAGGAGGTGATTTTTGAGCTGGGCTTTGAAGGTTAAGTATGATTTTGATAGACAAGCTCAGAAGAAAGGGCAGAAGAGGCCAAGAGAATGGTTTCGGTAGAATATGGAGCGTTTGAAGATACATTCATATCAGTAATGTCATTATTTACTCAACTTCTGCCACAGACATAATACATGGTATTTTCAGGTGCTTACAGAGTAAAACTGTTTATGTCCCCATAAGATAGGCAATCACAGTGATTTTTTTTTTTTTTTTTTTGGTGGTAAATCAACAGGGCTTGATGACGGATTAGATATTAGAAGGGCTTCTCGGAGGCACAAGGCTCTAAAACCATATTAGGCTTCTATCAGATTCATTTTACTTGTTAAAATAACAACGGGTGATATCGGACGTGTGTGAACTCGACATGTCAGTCCTATCAAACCACTGAATGACCATGAGCTTTCCAGTGGGGAGGCAGCGGGGTGCCAGGAATGGGGGCTCCAGTTCTGCCTCAGCATTTTATTCTGTGTTCACTCATGTATTCACTCGTTCATTTATTCCTATGGGCAATGAAGATGATCCATGTGCCCGAGCCAAGTGCTGGGCTGGCTGGGGGCAGGGGCAAGTGGAAACAGAGAGAGAGAGGGGGAGAGGGGGAGAGAGAGAGAGACAGACAGAGAGAAGGGAAAGTCAAGGGCCCTGTAGCCTCCAGGAGCTTGTAGTACATGGCAGATATCACAGGAGAAGGTGATAAATGCTATAGTAAAAATAGCAACAAAAGGCTGTGGGAAAACGTAATATGTGCTCAATAAATGCTTGTTGCTAAAACACATAAACATCATGATCGGCAGTACCAGATATCACCAAGAGAACAAATCAGAGGGCTAAAAATATTTCTTTGGATTTGACCAGTGGGTCTCAAAACACTTGTTCATGTCATGAAACCCACGGAAATTATGGTGCTTGCTGGAGAATACCATAGAATTTTGAAAGGGCTGAATATATAATTTTGAGCTAAATCAGAGAGCATCTTATGCTAGATTCTACTACAGGCATAGAATAGCAGACACCAAGTTTTAAGAAAGAAAACTTTATGAAACAAAAGCCTTAAATTGAGGATATTCTGTGAGCTATTTTTTTTTTCTATGAATTGGGGAAAGCCTGCCAAGATTCTATTTTAGTGCAGGAAACCCTCAGTCCAGCTGGTAGAACACCAGGGATCCACAGGCGCATAGTTTTGGCAGTTTGAAGGTTGTTGATGACTCTAGCAAGGGCAATTTCAGGAGAGTAATGAGGCCAGAAGCCCGATAGAATTGGGTTGCATTTTCATGATGTCAACCAAGTATTTATTGAATGTCACAGGGGATACAGTGTGTGTGTGTGTGTGTGTGTGTGTGTGTGTGTGTTGGAGAAACCAGAACTGTCAAAGTCCCAGCCTTCATGGAGCTTGAAGTCATTCAGGGAAACAAACTTGTCACAAAGTAAATGTAAAGTGCCACTTATACAAGCAATAAAGTGGAGGTCCATGGCATTGTCAGGGTGTTTCATAGGAGGTCTGGGCCGCTCAGGGAGGATCTGGGAAGTCATCCTGAGGAAATGATAGTCCAGTAGTCCTGGAGAGTGAGTAGGAGAGAAGGAAGTGAGTGGGGTTTTGGACCTGAGAGAGGATATTCTGGGAATGGGGGAGGGTCTTGGCTAGAGCAGGCATAGCATTTTGAGGTGCCAAAGGCCAGTGGCCTGGGGTGCCTAGAGGGAGAGGGAGAAGCATGTGAGATGAACAGGAGAGGCAGGAGGGAGTTAGAACACTCAGTCTTATCAGCCACGGTAGGGATTCTGATGTTGATTCTACAGGAACAGGTAATCACAGAAGTACTTAAGCAGGAGGGTGATATAGTCAGATTTCCTACTTTAGGAAGATCTCTGTGGCTGTAGGGTGTGGACAGTATATTTGAGGTGGCCAAGGGAAGATCCGGGGAGACATCTCGAGAGATGGTTGTTTACATTGGGACATTTGTAGTGGAGAGAGAAAGAAGACAGAGTTGAGAGGTTTAGAAGTGAAATGGACAAGAAGTGATGGTTTGGTCAGAAGGGAGTTTTGGGGACGAGCCCTGGGCTCCCAGCCATGTAGCGGTGGATAGGGGTACCATTTCCTGAGACAAATGACATGAGTTCAGTCTCGGCATGTTGTGCTTGAGGAGCCTTTGAACCATCTGGGTGGAGGGAGAGCGGCCAAGGGGATATATGGGCAGGAGTTTGAAGGAGAGGTCTGGGCAGGATCTATGCCCCCATAAGCTGTCAACATCCAGCTCCATGGCATGGAGGAGGCTGCCGAGGAAGGAAGGACAGGCTTAGAAGAGAAGGCCTGGGGTTAACTTCGAGTTAGGATGGGCCTAGAAAGGAAGCAGAGAAGGATGATCTAGAGAGATAGGAGAAAAGCCAGGAGTGGGAAATGTCACGAAAACCAAGGGCAGAGTGTTTCTTGAATAAGAGAAGAGGAAGCATAGTCCATTATGATGAGGACCAATGAAAGTCCATTGGCTTCAGAAACAGAGATCACAGGTGATTTAAACAATAGTTTCAGGGATGTGATGGGCAAAAGTCAGACTGTAGTTGGCGGAGGGGGAAGTAGACACTGAATGTGCAAATAAGTCTTTCCAGAGGTTTGGAGAGGTGGGGTGGTTTTGTTCTGTTTTAATGGGGGACAGTTGAGCACCTTTACATGGCAGTGTGAAGGATCCAGTTGAATGGAAAAGCTATCGGTTCAAGGAAGGATAATTCATAATGTGAGGTCCCTAAGAAAAATGGGTGGACAGCATCAACCAAGCAGGTGGAGGGAATAGGCCTTAGGATGGAGAGGGGCCATGCTCTGGGATAACTGGAGAGAAGGAGGGGAGGAGAAGGCTCATGCCTGTTTGTTTTTATGAGATGGTGGAAGATGAGGATGTTTCCATCTGATGAAGAGAAGGAAGGATGGTAAGAGGGGAGAAAGGATGGAGGACGTTTACTTTAGAATGGGGGTGGTGAGAACAGTGAAGAGAGAAGGGGTGAAGACACTAGTCAAAGGTGATACTAGTCGAGCATGTATTAGCCGGGTGACATTGAGTCCATTTTCTTACCTGTAAAATGGGAATGATACCCACGATGCTTACCCTACAGAGTTCTGCCTGGCACGTAGAACACCATCAACAAAGGCCTGCTGCTGTTCTGACTTTTCTTCTCACCGTCAGTGGCTAGCCTAGTGCTGAACACATAACTGGGTTTAGTATGAAAGAGTCGTCAACACTTCCAGGTACTTAGTACCTAAAATTTAGACGGACGTCTCTCCTTACACCACTTGTCTCCCTTCCATCTGTAAAGCACCAGCCTCTTTCCTTCTCTAAGCAATTGGAAGCTTTTCTGCTACTTAATGCTTAGGGATTCATTTATATGTGGTGCTTAGCCAGGGCAGATTCTATTAGGGGAGTTAAGCATATGGACAGGGCACTGGGCCAGGGTGAGAAGAGACGAGGTTCAATTAATTCAAGAGCCCAATCTCCTCTGGCCTCATTGATACACAGAGGACAGAGCATCTGTGGGACTCACGCCTTCATCACTTTCCTAATATCCAGTGAAGCCAACTCTGAACCAGGCCTGTACCCGGGGCTGAGATACAGAGATGAATAGGAATGGTTCCTGCCCTTGTGATATTAATGTGATCAGATAAATGTTGTAATGGCTGCATCCCATGCTGGGGAGCATAGAAGAAGGAGCCCTTGGCTGTGCCCGGGCTAGGCAGGCAGGGCTTCCCAGAGGAGGTAGTGTTTGAGCTGGAATGTGAAGATCAACATCTTTGTAGAGCAGAAAAGGGAAACAGACAAGGAGGAAACATCTTTGCAGGTAAAAAGGGAAGTCTTTGGGGCCTTCAAGGCGCAGTTAGGCCCGGGAAGCTCAGGAGACGGTGGGGGGAAGCAGAGACTGAATTTGGTCCAGCAACGTCAGAGCAGGAAATGCCAGGCGATGGGGAGGGGGTGAGATACAGGACGGCAGGCTGGTGTTCTGCCTCCTGGCCTAAGGACCTGGAATTGAACCTGTGGGAGTGGTAGAGCCACTGGAGGTTTCTGAACAACGGCAGAGTGATTGGTCAAGGGTCAGTGGCGGTAGTCTAGGCGAGGGTTGACCGCAGGACAGTTTCAGTGATATGGGTCCAAGGTATGGTCATTGCTAGTGAATGAGTGAAATGAAACTAAAAGCCAGTGGCATTAAGGAAGTTGTGGAAATACGATGCTAGGGCGTTTGGAGAGGCCATCTTTGTGTGTATTGAAACTTTCTAGGATGATGACAGAACCTTAAATGAAGGGGGACAATTGCTAACGTCCTCAATGAGTGAGGGAGAGGCAGTGGTGTGGTGAAGGATAGAGTGAAGAATAATCAAATATCATGGACCTCAAAGGGATAAGGATTTTGACAAGATAACAGAAATGAAACACTCTAGACTCTAATTCTGGAAAACAGAATAAACTCCTGAAAGGACTGAACCGTTGTTTATTTCCAAGGCGAGGGGGCCACCAAAAAACAGGTGGAATGTATTTCCAAGCTGCTGGACCACTGAGTACCGCTCGAGGACACCCTACAACATCACAGATGGGTGCCCGCCGGTTCGAGATCTCAGAAATCAGCTGAGTCCTCGTGATGGCACCACGATCCATGATGCTGTCCTTGCTGGAGTCCATTTCCCAGGCCCCTCAGAGAATCATTTCCAACATCTTTGCTGAGGTCTTGCTGATACCAAGCATGTCCTCTCGTTGTGGCAGAGGAGTCAGGCACCCAGCACCCTTCACCTCAGGGGGCTGACAGCTCAACACCAGATTTCTCTTAGCAGATGGGTCTCATTGCCCGCTTTCTTCTCTGCTGGGCATACTCTGTACCCAGTGTTGTGCTGGGGACATTGGAGGAATCAGAAAAATCCCAGACATGGTCCGTGCCCTCAAAGATCTCAGGGTCTAAATAGAAAAGCCGGGCTGGCACACCTGGGACAGCGATGCCCTTTGTTGTTTGGTTTAAGGGAGAGGTGGTTGGGTGCAGGAAGGAAAGAAGGTAGATGTACTGCAACTGTCTAGTCAAGAGTTGAGACACATGGAAAAGACAGAGTAAGGAACCTAAAATGACCTGCAGATTTTTGAATGTGGGGAGTAGGCCTGGCAAGTGGGGGTGCCGTTCTGAGAGGCAGGAAGTACAACAGAGGAGAGACTTGCAAGGGCGGTGAAGAGCTCTGACTTGAAAATGGACAGTTTGCAGGCTCATTTATAAATGACACAAGTAGATGTGGAGCTCGGTTGCCTTTGTTGATGTGACTGTATTAAGAGTAAGTGTTTTAACAAAGGGAAAAAAGTTAATGAGGAGGCAGATGAAGACAATGGTCATAAAAGGATGGAGAACGGATGTACTTTAGAAACATTTAAGGGATAAAGTGAGCAAGATTTGGTGGCTGAGTGGATTTGAGGGGAGAGGTGGAGGGGGGAGACTGCAGTGATTCACACACCGCTGGGCTTGGGGACTGGGGGGATGGTGGTCCCATTAATTAGGGGGAGAAAGGCGGGAAGGCAAGCACTTTGAGGGGGAAGAGCAGGTGAGATGATGGCGTCTGTTGGAGGCCATTCGAATGAAAGATTCCCGTAGGATGGCTAAGTAGACTGTGTCCAAGCGCCAGTTGGTGGTGCAAGTCTGAAAACCAGGCCAGCCGAGCTCATAGCTCTGTGAATTGCCCATGGGCAGGCGAGGGCCTAAGGAAGGCATGGGAGGGCAAGAATGGAGCCTTGGGAAGGATTCACGTATAGGAGGGGAGTGGTGTAGAGGGGACAGTCTAAGAGGGAATAGTCGGGATGGCATGAGTTGAACCAGGAGAGGTAGTGTGATGAGTGGCTGATGAGGAGAAAAGTTAAGGGATAAAGAGTTTCAAGTAGGAGTGGGTAGTCAACATAGATTGTTTGGGAGGGACAGCACGCGGGTCATTGGAGATCTTTGTCAGAAGTGATTTCAGAGTAGCGGGTGGGAGCTGGAGGCAGATTTCAGTGAGTTCGCAATGAATAAGTTATGAGAAAATAGAGAAACAAGTGTACAGAAACATTTGAGGAGTTTTGCTGTGAAGAGGCAGAGAAATGCAGCAGTATCTGGATGATTATCATCCAGATGTGGAGACACCAAGTTTAGGCTTTTTTAAAAATGTTTATTTTTGAGAGAGAGAGAGCACAAGCAGAGGAAGGGGTAGAGAGAGAGAGGGACAGAGGATCCAAAGCAGGCTCTGCACTGACAGCAAAGAGCCTGATGGGGGGGCTCGAACTCACAAACTGTGAGATCATGACCTGAGCCGAAGTCAGGCACTTAAGGAACTGAGCTACCCAGGCGCCCCAAGGCTTTTATTCCTAGTGGCTTTGTTGGGAAAGAGAAGAGAGACAGTTGGGATAGTAGCTATAGGGGGATGTGAGGTGAAGCGATGGGTTGTTTTCAGAGTGGAAGGAACTGGATCATGTCCATGGGCCAAGGGTTTAGAGATAAGAGAGGAAGTGGGAAGCCTGGACTGGAAGGAGAGGGGGAGGTGGGTGTTTGACGGGGAGAAAGCTGCAGTTTCTTGGAAACAGGCTTTTCGTGGTTTAGGAGAAGAACAATAGAAAGAAAAACCTGCTCCCCTCCCACCCCATCAGCCTTCCCCCCCACCCCACCTGTGTGTCTGCTCATGCTCCCACTTATCTCAGACCTACCCTTACGAGGTAAGTTTGAGTAAGTGTGAAGGACACGGAGATTCTGTGTCTCCGTAGACACTAGAAAGAGTTCTTTCCTGCCCCTTACCTCTCTTCACCTCATTAGCCACTTCATCGGAATTCCTGGCCTTCTGCACATCCATCCATCTGTCCAGGACTGACTTGGAGGAGGTATGAATTGGTAGGGCCGTGCAGGGTGTTATCAGGTGGCAAATGGCCACTTCCCGGAGTTCCTTGAGTCCCCCACCCCTGGGGCTGCTCCCGCACCCTCCCTTAGGGCATCCAGACTCCCCACAGTCCAGCGACCAAAGGGAAAATGCCTCCTCTTCCCAGCTCCAGTGCTATGGTGGGCATCAGTTCTGATCGGTCCTGATGTGCCCTGCCGGGTATGAAATAGGTTTAATAACACCCCTTCATCACCTGTCAGTTTTTCCACCCAGCTCCCTATGGAGGGAGGCTCACCGCAGACACTGAGCCAGGTGCTGGAGATAAAATGGTGAAGAACGCAGGCAAGGTTTCTGCCTTTGTGGAAACTACAGTCTTGAGCAGTATTTTCTTTTTTCTTTTCTTTTCTTTTCTCTTCTCTTCTTTTCTTTCCTTCTCTTCTCTTTTGTTTTCTTTTCTTTTTTAAAAATGTTGATTTATTTATTTTGAGATAGAGAGAAAGATCATGAGTGGGGAATGGGCAGAGAGAGAGGGAGAGAGAGAATCCCAAGCAGGCTCCACAAGGTGAGCACAGAGCCAGATGTGGGGCTCAGTCCCACAAACCATGAGATCATGACCTGAGCCAAAATCAAGAGTCCGATGCTTAACCAGCTGAGCCCCCCAGGCGCCCCCATGAGTGGTATTTCTCAGTCGAATCACCACTGACAGTTCTTTGTTGTGGGGGGACTGTCCTGTGCATCGTAGGGTGTTAGGCGGGATCTCTGGCTTCTGTGCGCCTAGATGCTAGCTGCACCCTCCCCCAGTTGCGACAGCCGGAAGTATGTCCAGACATTGCTGAATGTCCCGTTGAGGGACGGAAACCCCCTCCCCCCATTGAGAGAATAAAAAGTATTATCAAACAGCTGATCACAAAAATAAAAACACAATTACCAAGTATAAAGATACCCTGACAAAACATAAGCGTGTGCCATGACAGAGGAAGAAAGGAGACTTATTTTAGGTTCAGTTATAAAGCAAGGCTTCCTGAACGAAGTAACCCTGAGGCAGAAGCCTGGGGGCTGAGAAGGAGCCAGTCACACGAGGAATGAGGGACTGAACGTCCCTGGTGGGAGAAGACCCCAATACAAGAAAGGGCCCTGGCTGTTTGAAGAACAGAAGGAAAGCTCGTTGGCTGGGGCTTAGGGACCAAAGGGGAGAGCGGTGCGAGATGAGACTGGAAAAATTAGTAGGGACTAGATTATGCTGGGCCTCATAAACTGTGTGTTTTAAGAGTAATTCAAATATTTGTGCAGTGTTGTTTTTTTTAATTTTTTTAAATGTTTATTATTTTGAGAGAGAGACAGAGCATGAGTGGGGAGAGGGGGAGAGAGAGAGGGAGACACACAAGCAGGCTTCAGGCTCCGAGCTGTCAGCACAGAGCCTGATGCTGGGCTTGAACTCACAAACTGTGAGATCATGACCTGAGCCGAAGTCAGATGCTCAACCGACGCCCCTGTACAGTGTTTTAAGTAGGAATGAGACACACCCATGCTGATGTCTGAAGATCATCTGTCTGCTGAGTGGCAGTCAGTCGGAAAAGGACTAAGTGGCCGAGGCAGGAGATGGGGGGTAGCCTGAAGCCTGGCACTGGAGACAGAGAGATATAGATGGACTTGAGATTTGCCCCACCTGTTTGTGATGTCTCACATATTTTGGCCATACTCAAGGGTTGGCAGTACTGGTTCTGGGACTGCCTTTATTCAGTAACATTTATTGAGCGCCCACTGTATGCCCAGCATGTAAGACACTGGCCCCGTCAGCTCCAAGTCTTGTAGGGACACGGACACAATGCGACCTGGGTGCAGAGGTGCGTGACCCTATAAGCGTGAGGTGCCACGGAAGTCTGTGGAGGTGGCGCTGGTCTGACCTGGGAGCGGGGAGGGTCAGGGAAAACTGGAAGAGGTGACACCTGCACCAGTTGATAAGAAAAAAATCAGTGAATCGAGTGAAGGGAAGAACGCACATGCCAGGCTTCGCACAACCTGGCAGAGACCCGGAGGGTGCAAACAGCATGGCGGGGCAGAGGCAGAAGACCCAGGGCAGGGACAGGTGGGGGAAGAGGCTGGAGGGGTCGGCAATGGCCAGACCATGACAACAAACCCAACCTTTGGGCCTCAAGGGCCAACTGACAGTGCGGTGAAAACAGGAGCCGATGCAAGTGTGGGGGTTCCAGTCTGGTCTCTTGCAGGACACCCGCTCTTGCCACCAGAGGGTCCTGTCAAAGTCTAGAACTGCTGAAGGTCTGCCGGTGTTCCTCTCATCTCCTTTGTCCCCCGAGGCTCCCCACAATGGCTCCCTAGTGTCATCATCCCACCGGAGCCTGGCACACCAAGCGACATGTACTTTCATTGACTGCCACCCTCTAAACCCCTTCACTCACGCTGCTCCCAAAAATCCAAAAAGAGAAAACACAAGATTTTTTTCTCACAGTGAAAGTGATGAATAGCAACGGACCTGTTTAAAATAAGAAGGAATTTCTCCAGTAAACTGGCAGCCGCTTAAAATGATGTCGGAACATATTTTACCTGAAAAGATATTCATGACGTATTGTTCGATCATAAGGTGGAGCGAGTACGGAACCCCAGGGAGCAGAAGCGTGTGCGGGTGTGTGGAGGAGAGGATGACAAAGTGTTAACTGTGCTTATCTCCAAGTGGACAGAAGCACAGGGGATTTTCGCTGTGGGTGTTCGACTCACCTATTTTTAAAATTTTCTAGTATGAGATTATTTTATGATAAGACATAAACAACATACAAAGCTGCCCTGGGAGTCTGGTTGGCAGTGCTCCCAAGAGTCCTTGACCTCTAGCTGGTTACCCTGACTGCTCGTTGTAGACACGGCAGTATTTTTCTCCAGGAGGGCTGCAAGCAAGACTAACTCGTTACATGCTTTCCGTCACGAGGATGACAGGAGCCAGGAAGGCATAAAGTCTTGTTACAATGACAGCCAGCCAACAGCCCAGCCGGTAGCCTTGATGTCTGTGTGTTTATTTATTAACGGGACTTTATGTATCCATCCTCCACAAGCTCCAGGAGCTCCCCAGCTGACTCTGATACAGATCATATTCTGAAAATGGTACAGCCCATCAGTCAGCATAAAGACAGGGCTGGCTCACCAGAGGATTAACACAAAAAGAACACTGTCCTAAGAAGCAAAATGAACTGGAAGGAGTATTGACTGGGGCACGGCGTTAGGAGAAGGGAGTGTGGGGGAACAAGCTGGGTTCTTCAGTCACTTTTCTTAACCTGTCAATTATTGAATGCCTTTTCCCTGCCAAGCATGGAGTCTGTTTCTGTATATACTTTCTCCTGTTTAAACTTCCCGACGGTTCTTTATTTTTAAATTTTTTAATGTTTATTTATTTTTGAGAGGGAGAGAGACTGAGAGCAAGTGGGGGAGGACCAGAGAGACAGGGAGACGCAGAATCTGAATCAGGCTCCAGGCTCCGAGCTGTCAGCATAGAGCCCGACACAGGGCTCGAACCCACGAACCGTGAGACCATGACCTGAGCTGAAGTCGGATGCTTAACCGACTGAGCCACCCAGGCGCCCCTAAACTCCATGACACTTCTATGAGGAATGATTCCCCTGTTGAAACAGGCTCAGGGAGAATAAATAACTAGTTAACAGCAGCTTAGGTTTTAACGTAGCTGTTTTTTCACCGAACACTACCCCTGCCTACACCTCCCTGCTTGAAGAATTCTGCTTAAAGGCGGGGAATTTTAAAGCTTGGAAAATGCCCCATTGATTTGGGCTTAGAAGTTACTCAGCGTGCAGTAGATGCCAAATGCTCTTGTTGAATGGACGGAGGGATAGAGGGAGGGATGGATGAATGAACAAAAGAAAGCATGAGTTTTGAAAGGTCATATAATCACATAAAGGCAGAGAGAGATAATCACATTAGAAAGCTATCACCAAGATAGTTGCCACAAATGAATGTGGCCAGGATTCAATAGTACTTTCTGTTGCTTACCCAAGAGTTACAAGAGATGGCTGTAATGGGAGTAAACGTCAGGAGAGTCATTTCTCGAGGGCTGGAGAGAATTGGGGTCATGTGGGTATGTGGGTCGGGTCAGTGCTGTCATGGTTCAGGGTGGGGAGGGGCTAGCCTGGCCGAGTTCCCATGCACAAAGCTAGATGTCTGCTGTTCTCATTTGCAAATTGGTTACCAGGGTCCTACCGGGTCCTAGCAGTCTGCCTGGGCCCGCTCGGTTCTCAGGGCCTACGGACAGAGGAGCAAGGAGGCCTCAAACAGGGAAGCTTCTTGGGCCGCTTGGGAAGAGCAAGGCTTTATTTCTTTATTTTTTTCAAGGTTGCAGCAAACTGACGGCCTTCCTTGGCTCCAACGAAGAGCTGTTTTTCTCCACATGTGCCGCTCAGAGATTGGTCACTGGGCCAGCAAGTAGAGATTGAGGAAAACCTTGGTTCGCATCCCTTATCTCCTCATTCATCTTCCCTGCTGTGCATAGAAGCTCCAGTACTCCTTGTTCCAGCTTGGCAACGGGAGGGAAGGCCACAGCGTCCAGACTACTGTGGGAGCCTGGAAGAGAAATGGTTTGGGCAACATGTTGGTCTTTGTCTTCCGGGAGCTCAGTTTCCTCTCAAGGAGAATACACGCTACCCGTGGGGTTACAGAGCCACGCTGTTGAATCATGAAAATCCCGTGAGCGAGGTGGCCGCGGGACACCGGGCTGGCTAGTTTCTTCTTGTGAAAGATGAGGCAGTTGGGATGGTTTCTGCTTTTTCCGGTTCCCCGTCTGCTCTAAGAATGTGTGATTCTCCAGTCTAATACGTCTGCTAAGGTTGATCAGGAAAGATCTGAAGGAACTGACTTAGGGCGCAGCACTTGGGACAGCTGCATCCCAGCCCCAGAGGGGACACACGGTCTCTGGTGAGAGGCTGTGGCAAGACCCATTTCACAGATGTAGAAAATGAGAGCCAGACCTACCCACCCCCCCCCCGCCCCTGCCAAAAGCAGGGAAATCCCAATGCGTGGACCCCTGCAAAGGCTGCAGACAACTGCTTTCCCTGGTCTGAGAAGAGGGGCTTCCCCCAGAGGCCTCAGCCGGGTGTGTGGAGCAGTCTGAATTCCTCTCTCTGACCCTCCCTCAGACTTTGCCCCCCGCGCCGTGCTTCCTCACCAGCCCCATCCAGTTGGGGTTGGGGAACTGCTTTAAAAAATTATTTCTAAAAGATCACACACACACACAGACACACACACACATGCTGAGTGAGCTCTTTGTATTTTATATGGGAAATCATAAATGGCTCTCGGGCTAAATGAAACCTGAACCAATCAAACAACTTTCCCAGGGGCTCAAAAGAAACAAGATTCACAGAACCGGCTGCCAGTCCTGCAGAAAATAGAGCTGATGGAGACACCCATGTGGGTGTCGGTTGACCTTGACAAGGGAAACACTAGCCAGTATTTTTATCTACCTTTTTTTCTCAGGACATTGGTACTGTCACATGCACTAGCAACAGGCCCCTGTTTCTTCTGATGCAGTGCTCCGGCAGCTCAAATTCTATAATCTCAAGGATTTCCTATTACATTTCATTTCTTTTCCTTTTATTTCTCTTCTGTCTTTCCTCTGTGGGAGACAGAGCATCAGCCTGTACCTCTGAAGCAATTAACTTGCCCAAGACTCTCCCAATTTTAGCCCTGAAGGTCTCACATCCAGGGAACCCGCTCAGTCCTGGGCAAACCAAGACTGTTGATTTCCCTGAAGGTACGTCACTGCTTCAAAAGAAACTCCTGGGGTGGGGAGTGTTTCCCAGCTCCCGTCTGGAGCCGGTCTCACATGGCAATCGTCCGTGCCAGGTAAGGAGCAGATCACTTGACCTCTCTGTGCCTCAGTTGCCTCATCTGTAAAAGGGGGACAATGATAATCTGCACCTGGAGAGGTTGCTATATGAAATCATGTAAATCAACACATGTATTTTGAAATAGTGCCTGTCTCATAGTAAGGGTCCAGTAAATGTTAGCCACGGTTATTATTCAGTCAGCATCTGCCTGTTGATAAACCTGAGATCACAGGCCCTCAGAATTGATGGGATGCCTTCTTAGATTTCATCTCAGTGTCCCCACATTTATTTATTTATTTTTTAAGTTCATTTATTTTTGAGAGAGAGAGGGAGGGAGAAGGGCAGAGAGAGAGGGAGGGAGACAATCTCAAGCAGACTGTGCACCATTGCAGAGCTCAGTGCAGGGCTCAAACTCATGAACCGTGAGATCATGACCTGAGCAGAAATCCAGAGTCGGAGGCTTAACTGACCGAGCCACCCAGGTGCCCCAGGGTCCCCAAGTTTAAATGCACTTTGTGCACTGTAACAAGTCCTGCTGTGTCCACCTCCCCTCTCTCTGCTTCCCCCTCCCAACTATGGGGACAGCTGCAGCTGGTTAAAGTTGTTTGGATTGGAGTGGGTTATTCCCCGCTTCACCTGGGGCAGGGGAGGTTGGGCGTGATGTGTAAGTGCAGGACCTCAGACTTGCTCACGCACACGAATCACCTGGGGATCTTGTTAAGTCTTGTTCAGCGTGGGTGCTGATGCATCCGACCGGAGATCCCGCATTTCTAACAAGCTCCGGGATGAAGCTGCTGGCCCGGGGACCACGCTGTGAGAGCAAGGCCACACTGTGTGTCAGCCTGTGTGAGTCTGGGCAAAAGCCTATGAAGTTCATGCTCATGTGAAGTTCCTAAGATGAGAGCATTAGTATGGGGTGGGGGGTTGTTGCTTAGAGGTGCTCAAAGCATTTGAGGAGAGCAGCTCAGGGAGCGGGGAAGCCAGGAGGCTGCCAGTGCCCTAGGCGGGCGTGGACACCTGTAGCGAGCAGTGGTTGCAGGTAGTTAATAACACTGGGTAAGGAAATGAGCTTTGGGAATTCTTTTGCTTATTTTAAATATCAGAGCTGGTTCGAGGCTATAGCTTTAATCATACCTTTCTCATTTGTGTCCCTGGATTTGCACTCTTGAATGGTGGACAGAAGGCTGTACTCCCCTCCCCCCAGTGCCCAGGAGTCACACGTGGTCAGTGTCAGGGACCCAGGGTGTGACTACAAGAAGGTTCAGAACTACTGCCTGAAGGGACCCAAGCCCCCAAACGAAGTTGGGCCCCCAGGCCCTGACCCAACACTCCTTCACAGTGACATTGCCTGGGAGGGATCTAATACTCCCTCAGCCATCTTGAACCTGACCTGTGAGAGCCACCTGGCACTTATACCTCCAGTTGGGATGGATCGACCCAACTCTCCCAAATAATCTGAGTACCCAAATGAACATAACCAGTGACCTTCGCGTTTGAGACACCTTTATTCCTTTTTCAAAGCCTTGAACAGAATCCTCTCTGCCATTCTTCTCCCAGCTGTCTTCCCTCAGAGTCCCTGTCAGACACCGACACAATGTTATCACCCGGCCGCGGTCATTTTGTTCTCTGCTCTCTGGCCTGCGCAGATTCCAGACGAGCCTTTTCAGAAGAGGTAGGAGAGGGGCTCCGGGTGGCTCGGTCGGTTAAGCGTCCGACTTCGGCTCAGGTCATGATCTTGTGGTTCGTGAGTTCAAGCCCCGTGTCAGGCTCTGTGCTGATGGCTCAGGGCCTGGAGCCTGCTTCCGATTCTGTGTCTCCCTCTCTCTCTGCCCCTCCCCCACTCGTGCTCTCTCTCTTTTTCTCAAAAATAAATAATAAAACATAAAACAAAAAAAAGGAGAAGTAGGAGAGATGGAACCAGACAGGCAATTCTGCCTGCTGTTGCCTGGATTCCCTTAGGCCAGGCTTGTGCTAATCTGAAAAATAGCTTTAGGATAATGCACACTAAAAGCACTCTGCAGACCCTGGTGCCCTGGGAAGAGATTCGGGGACTCAGTATTGCCAACTCCCTGCCCCCCATGACCGCTGTCAGCATCTACGCACTTTTAATCTCCCACACGTCTGCCAAGTGTGGTACACATTTGTATCTGTCACTTCGGATCCCCCCGCATGGCTGCTCCCGGCCAGCTGGGCTTTCTCCTTTCTTCCCAGAATGTTCCCCGAGGACAGCCCGGCCCCAGATAAGGGATTCCACTTTCTTTTGTTTCTCTTACTTGCTGAATCCCCCCACCCCTTGGCCCCAACAAGTACCTTACAGAGCCTGCCCGGTGCCCTGGCGCCCCGACCCGCAGCCTCCTGTTTCCTCCCGGATGAGGCCGAAGTAGAGGAGTTTCCAGACAGCTTCCCTCCTGCCTCACTCTCTGAAGGAGCGTAGCAGTGTTCTGATGTGCCTCCCAACCCGGCTCAAAGCAACAGCTCAGGATTTATCACACCCCACCAACTCCTACTAGGACGGGCTGCAGAAGTGTTTCATGTTTTTTCTTGTGGTGAAAACCAGAGCATAAACTTTACTCTCCTACCTCTGCTGAGCGTACAGTTTCGTAGTGTTCAGTGTATCTGCACTGTTGTGCAACAGATCTCTAGGCCTTTTTCATCAAGCAGCACTTAAATTCTATACCCACTAAACATGGATTCACCTCCTCCCTTCCCCCAGCCACCTTTCTACTTTCTGTGACTTTTGACCACCTCAGATACTTCACATGAATGGAATGAATCATGCAGTATCTGCCCTTTTGCACCTGACTTCTTTTGCTGAGCATGATGTCCTTGAAGTTCATCCGTGTTGTGGTATGTGAAGGATTTCCTTTTTGAGGGCTGTGTAATATTCCACTGTGCACACGCACCACACAGTCTTTATCCGTTCATCTTTCTGTGGACATTTGGGTTGCTTCCTCAGTTGTTTTTTAACCCCTTATTTTGTAGCTAGTCACCGCATAAACGTTTAGACTTACCTAAGGCCACACGGCCAAGGAGATGTGTGCTTGCTCAGGATTTTATGTTGTTTCCGTGGTTTTGGCATCAGCATGTGGGAGGCTCTGGTCCAACCCGAGTTGGCTAAAATAGGATCTCCCAAGAGTTTTATAGGCCACAGAGTCATGTGATGACATCCAGGCAGCACGGTCCTGATGACCGTGTGCCTGTGTGACATCTGGCTTTGGTCTGACGTGGCCAAAGGCTCTGTGTGTATGGATACTGGAGTTTTTAATCAAATTATGCAACTGTTATTAATTTGTTCAGGTATGCTAACGATACTGTGTTATTACAGGTTTTAAAAAGAGCTACTTCTAGGGGGCCGCCTGGGTGGCTCGGTGGGATAAGCGTCTGACTTTGGCTCAGGTCGTGGTTTCAAAGTTCGTGAGTTCAAGCCCCGCGCTGGGCTCCGTGCCGACAGCACAGAGCCTGCTTCAGATCCTCTGTCTCCCTCTCTCTCTGCCCCTCCCCTGCTTGCATTCGCTCACTCTCTCTCAAAAATAAACATTAGAAAATAATTATAAAAATAATTAAAAAAGAACTACAGTACTTTAAAAAATGCATACTGCGGCATTTGTGAAATTAAATGTACGGTGTCTAAGATAATATGCTTCAGAATAATCAGTAGAAGGTATGGATGAAACCAGGCTGGGGTTTCATATATTACTCTCTCTACTTTTGTAAATGTTTTCAGTTTTCTATAATAAAATGTTTTTAATCTTAAAAACATTTTTTTAAATCTTACATTTGGATAGGGCCACATGTACCCACTCTCCGGGAACTTAGCAGATTATTGCTGAAACAGGAGCGGTTCAGGCCATTATGGATTGTATGCTGTAGAGAATAAAATACCGCCACCATTGGGCAATGTGAGAACAAAGAGAAACCCTGCTGGCTGCGGGGGTGGCTTCTGTGTGTAGTCACAGACAGAGCTGTGAGTGTACGAGGAGCTCATCAGATTTCTTTACTGGAACAGCACAGGCCCTGGGCTCTGGCGTCCTTGAACCCGGGGGGCTTCTCCACCAGACCTTACCCTCAGCAGTCACCAGCTTCCTAACTTAACAACGTTTGGCCACAGTAGGAAGTAAATTATGTTTGTTTGTCCATTTATATACGCGTTCATTCGCCCATCCCTAGTTACTTCCTTTTCTAACCACCTACGTCCAAGCATCACCAGCTATGGCTGAATTTACCTCCCGAATACCTCCAACCTGCCCACTTTAACCCGTGGCCCCTAGCCAAGTCCCTGCATCAGCATCGCTTAGCTAGGTAGTGCAACACCTCCTAATTGCCCTCCTTCTCCACACTCTGCCCCTTCCCTTCCATTCTTGGGTTAGATCTCCTCACCCAACCCTGCTCCAGAAAAACCCAGAAAGTCTTGCGGGTGCCTGGGTGGCTCAGTTGGTTAAGTGTCCGACTTTGGGTCATGTCATGATCTCACAGTTTGTGGGTTCGGGCCCTGCGTGGGCCTCCACGCTGACAGTGCAGAGCCTGCTTGGGATTCTCATTCTCTCTCTCTCTCTCTCTCTCTCTCTCTCTCTCTCTCTCCCTCTCCCTCTCTCCTTCCCTCCCTCCCTCCCTCTCCCTCTCCCTCTCCCCCTCCACCTCTCTCTCCCTCTCTGACCCTCCCCTGCTTGCGCAATCCCTCTCCCTCTCTCTCAAAAAATATACTTAAAAAAAAAAAAAAAAAAAAAAAAAAGCCCAAACCCAGAAAAGTCTTCCCTCTGCCCTCAGATGTAGTCCAGACTGCAGTGGTGCTTCACAGAGTTGTTGGGGACGTGACTCTCCAGTCTGTCTGCACCCCCACCCCTGTTTCCCTGTGCCCCAGCCTCCCTGAGTTCTGAGTTCTTTCAGTTCCTTGGGACACCATGCTCTTTCTCACATCCGGGCCTTCGGACATGCGGTTCCCTCTGCCCCGATACTCTCTCTTCCACCACTGCCTTCTTAGTGATTCGCCATGGGAGGGGCTCAGTTAACCTCGCCAGCCCCCGCCCCCCAACGTTCTTGCTGTCTCCCCCTCCCCCCACCGGAAGACTTGCCCAGTTGTTGGTGATCCTGCAGGGAGCACATCCTGTAACTGCCCCCCCTCCCCCAGTGCTTTCAGCCCCACTTACTGGAGCTGCGCTGTCCGTATTTTTTGAATTGACAGAATGCATTTGACTTGAAAGCAACGAGAAAGGAAGCTGAGTACATTGCAACAAGCGGGTTGCAGTATCTCCGCCCGCAGATCCCCTCGTGCTCTGTCAGGCCGCACACATTCCCCGGTCTGCTGATCAGAGGCGGATTCCAGTTCCTGCTGGAGGGCCTGCTGTGTCTCTTGTGATCTCAGCTCCCCATGTTCGCAGCATCCCCCCACCCCCCACCCTTGGCTCCGGCCCCACCACGCATGGGACCTCACACCGTGGCCCCTGCGCAGGGGGGGGGGGGGAGCTTGTCCCCTGGGTCCACAGTCCCAGGCCTGGTGGAGCTTCCTGACCTGGTGCGTGTCCTGTGCTTGCAGCCCCGTGGTCACCTCTGCGCGCAAGCCTCACCCAACACCAGGGGCCCCACCTGCCCCTCAGATGCTCAAAATCCAGCTACCTTGACTTCCTGCCCTCTGGGCCTTGCCACGGTCCTTCTCTGAGAGCGCAGCCCCTGTGGTCTCCCCTTTGCAGGGTTTCTGTCCTTCCCGCATTCTCTTGTGTCTCTGAAGTGTCCCTCTGGCATGTGTGTGTACCTCACCCTTTCCTCCCTCGCTCGGGACCCTGTGCCCTCCCTGCCCCCATTTTCCTGGTATCTTTGGTCTGCCCCCCTCTTCCCCATGTTCCTGTTCTCTCCTGTCTATGCCTGTGTTTGGATGTTTTCCCTTGTAAAGCTCTCCCTGCCCTTGTGACCCCATAAGCTCACACCCTGGCTCTCTGCCCCCTTTCCTCCCCAGGGGAGTGTCCCCACCCCCGTGTCGTCAGCTGTCCACTCCTCACTCCCTGTCACCTTGGCACTCCCCATATCGAACCCCGGGTCCTCAGGAGTCTCCTTGACCTGTGTGCCACCCGGACCCTGATCCCATCCTCTTCTCTCGGATGTTCTCCTCAGGCTCCCTGGCTCCACGTCAGCCTGCTTCTGTCCTTGTCCACACTTTCTGACTCATCTGCTGGCGCGTCCCCATCTTCCCAACCTCTGAGAGTAAGTTTCTGTGAGACTCCGTCCTCTGCCTGTCCTGTCTACACAGATGCTCCAAAAGACCCTTCTGTGCTCTTATTTGGGATTTCAACGTTGTCAAATGGGCTAAACTCCACGGCTCCCCTCTGAATGGCGGCTCCTCCGGAGTTTCTCCTTCCGATAGCAGGACCGCCCTCCTTCGGCACCGTCCTCGGCTCCCGTCTGTCAGCCTGCAGGCCCCGCACTTCCGCTGTCCCTGAGTTCCTCTTGGGTTAGTGGAAGCCAAGCTCCCCTCTCTCCTGCCCTCCGTCCTGTTTCCAGTCTTCATGTTGCCAGTGCACTGTTCACTCTCCAGGCCCCTGGACCAGCAGCTTCAGCATCACCTGGGAGCGCATACTCTCAGGTCTCATTCCAGACCCGCTGCTTCAGGAGCTCGGGGTGGGGCCCAGCAGTTTCTGTGGGGTGATTCTGATGTCCACTAAAGCTGGAAAACCACTGTCCTAAAACACAGCACTAAACAAGCTTCTCCTCTGCCTAAAAACCTAAAATGCTTTGTTTACTTAGGATTCGTTTCAGCTGGATTTAACAACAAAAGCAGTGGCTTAAACAAGATAGAAATCTATTTCTGACTTAAGAGAAATCTGGCCATCGGCAGTGCAGGGCTGCTATAGCAGCTCCATGGTGTCATCAAGAACCCAGAGTCCTAGCTTTCTGTTTCAACTCCTGGAACATGGCCCTCTTGTCATCAAGCTTCCTCATGATTCAAGATGGCTGCTAGTGCACCAGCTATCGCATCTTCCTAGAGATAGCATCAGATCCCACAGGTTAAGGCTTAGTCACAAGACTAAGCTTCCCCCAAAATTCAGATGCCATTTTCAAGTCCACATTGTCACCTGTGATTCTATAGATTGGAGGTTCCATCGACCCTCTCCTTGTGGGTCCATCAATTTGCTAGAGCAGCTTACAGAACTCAGAAAAATATTTTACTCGCTAGATTACTGGTTTATTACAAAGGATATTAAAGGATACAAATCGCCAGCCAGATGAAGAGATACATAGGCAAGGTGTGGGGGAAAGGGCTCACAGCTTCCTTGGCCCCTCTGAGCCCACCTCTCTCCCCAATCTGTTCATCAGCCTGAATCCCTCTCCCAAGAAGTTGGACTGAAAGTCCAGCCGTTTGATCACAGGGTTGGTTCCCCAGGCAGCCAGCCCCATCCTTTGGTTGCCTAGGGGCTTTCTAGAAGTTACTCTATTAACATAACAAAAGACACTTCTATTGCTCTCTTAGGAAATCCCGAGGGTTTAGGAGCTTTGTGCCAGGAGCTGGATGAAGACCAAATTTACATTTCTTGTCATAAATCACAATATCCCACATCCTAATACAGACCAGGAGGAATAGCAGAGGAGCCAGGGGGAGGACTTTTCCAGCTGAGTCCCTTTCCAAGCTTTAAGCAGCCTTCCCATGAGACCCAGATAACACTGTCACTTAAGTCCAGTTGGTCAGACTTTTGTCCCAAAGCCACACGAGATTCAAGGGAGGCTGGGAAATGCAGTTTTTGTTGTGGGTGGCAGAATGCCCGGCTAAAAATTGAGGTTCTTTCAAAAGGTTACCTCCTGTATGATTCAATTTATATAACATCTTCGAAACAGCAAATTTACAGCAAAGGGTAACAGATTAAGAGTCTCTAGGAGTTGGAGAATGGGGAGGGAGGGAGGTGATTTGGGCTGTCAAACGGTAGAACCAGGGATCCTTGTCATGTTACTGCTCTGCATCCTGACTGTGGCGGTGGTCACCTGTTTCTAGACATGTGATAAATTTGCATAGAACTAAATATACATACGCAAACATGCATGCGTTCAAATAAAACCGTGAAACCTGCACGGCACTGGATTGTATCAATGTCAGTTTCCTGGTGTGATGTTGCACTATCGTTTTGCAAGATGTTACCCTTCTGGAAAAGTGGGGGAAGGGATCTCTATGAAAATTTCTAACTATAAGTACTTTCTTACTATTTCTATAACTTATAAATTTATGGTTTTCTCAAAAAATTTAAGAACAAATTGAGGTTCTATTACTGATGAGGAAGGAGAGATGTTAAAAGCAACAAGTGGTCTCTGCTGTAAACCGAACCCAGCGTCCTGCTGTAAACAGTACCAGCTTATTAGCATAATGAGGACTTTTAAGATCCCACAGTAGGGTGCCTCCTGAGCAGCCCATACCTTGCCCGTGTGGGGGAGAAAAGACTCTCCTCTTACACTCCTTAGTTCAATAGCTGGGTCTAGGAAACAGACAACAGGCAGATTACCAAGAGAAAAGGTATACAAATTTATTAATTTTTAATATTTTGTGCATGGGGACCCAAATATTACTTCACAGGGGGAAAAAAAGTGAATACACCGAAAGTCTGTGAGCTTTAAGAGCTTATATACGGTCTTTTTTTTTTTAAGGGTTTTTTTTTTTTTTTTGGAGAGAGGCAGAGAGCATGAGTGGGGGAGGGGGGCAACGAGAGAGGGAGACAGAGGATCTGAAGCTGGCTCCGTGCTGACAGCAGAGAGCCTGATGCCGGGCTTGAACTCACAAATGGTGAGATGGTGACCCGAGCTGAAGTCTGATGTTCAACAGGCTGAGCCACCACCCAGGGGCTCAGAGTTTATATACTGTCTTAATAGGGAAGAGGAATGGGGAACTGAGGGGAGAGTAAATGATTTTGGGGAAAGACAAATGGGCCGTTAGAAAATAGATGGAAGCTATGAGAGTTTGTGATAGTTTGCATGTGGTGTGGACTTCTAGTTCCTGGGATGAGTCAGTCTTTCCTGGTTGGGGAAACTCCAGGAAGGGGATTTACGACCACTTAGTTCTTGTTGGATGATCTGTCTTTAGGCAGGAGTTCAGAGAAGGCCCCTATGTGCACCTGCTATTCTCCAAGTGCCTTCAGCTCAAAAGAATCCATATACTAAAGTGGCATATTTTGGGTTGGTGTCTCCTGAACTCCTTCACCAGGTCAGTGTCGTGTGCCTTAAAGCGTTAGCCTCTAGAGGGCAGGCCCCAAAGGTGTGCACGGATTTGTGAAGCATTTACCTCTTCACCCGAATAGAGCCAGTGAGACAGATTTTCCTATCCTTCCAGAAGTTTCCATTCTGAGAAAGCACCAAGATCCTTAGGTATGGCGCCATATGAAAATGGAAGAGAATGAAATGGACGAGAATGAAAATGGCCTTTTCTGGAGGAAAGGGGCAGTGAGCAGAGAGGGGCTGTTTAGGTCCGTATGTTGCTGCGGTGACTGCAGTGAGGGGGAAGGAAGGGCTGAAGCATATTTTAGCATGACTTTAAAGAATTCTGTCCTGTCGTCTTCCACCATGTTCTGGTGCTCCTTGCTTAAGGCATTGCCCAGCACCAGCTGCTTTCTCGCCCCAGGGCGGCTTTGCTGAACTTGACTGTGCCCCTATGGGAAGGAATTAAACTGCCTGTCAGGAGCTTCTGCTCAACCAGAATCCTGCCCAGAGGCTTCTCCTGGCAGCTCTTTGCTCTGCCCCAAGAGGGGCAGAGGGAGGGCTGAGGTGGGCTGGGGAAGGAGGGCTGCCCCACAGGAATGGGTGTCTAGGTGGCTGAAGAGAGACAGGGATGGGCATCTGGGGCAAGAATAAAGGGGTGAGGCACAGACCGGGAGCCGGAGAAGGAGGGCAGAGTCAGGCAGAGCTGGCATCAAAGAGCGAGTGTGGACCGAGAACAGGGATGCCGGCCCAGCACGGCTCTCCTTGGCCCTGAGGGCAAGCACATTGCAGGGCAGGGGCTGCTGGCTGCGGGGGCTGATGGCCAGGCCTCCTGGGCCTCCTGAACCCATGGACTCGCTGTGGGTGGGGGAGGGTCCAGCGGTGGGCTTTGGGAGGTTCCATGAATTGCCTGAACTTGTCGGCAAAATTCCGTATGTGCTTTTTTTCTTCAGGAGGGGTATCCATGGCTTATGTCAGATTCTCAAAGGGATCCACAAACCCCTGAATGCTGAGAATGATACCCAATAGCATCAAGAAAGGGAGATTTGGAGGAGGAGGAGTAAGGGAGGGTGTGTAGGTAAGGGCCAGGTGAAGCAGACAAGTAGCCAGAGTAGAAAAGCTTGCGAGGAAGTACTTAGCTGTGGCTTATAGGCTGAGCAGGTGCAAGTAATGCTCACTGCTCCCCCCCTCCCCGTCCCCCATTCCCCGTGGGGTTAGCGGGCCTGCCCTGCTCTCAGTCTGGGAGGAAGTCATGGCCAGGGCAGCCAGGAGCCTATTTCCATGCCCAGGTCCCGGAGGAGACCTTCTCCATGTTGGCTCTTAACTTCAAGTTCAGGGAGACTTCCCTGAGGCCCTAGACCTGTCTGTTTCCATAGCCCCCTGCACTTCCTGTCAGAGCCTGCACACTTGTAATTGTGGCTGGTTCCCTCTTCAGGGGATCCCTGCCTGTCCTGCCCACAGTGCAGCCTCCCCTACCCCCCCGCCCCAGTCCCCTGGCCCAGTGCCTGACCCATGATAGACACTCTATATTCAATAAATACTAATTCAATGGATCAATAGATAAATCTATAAAAGAATGTCTTGTCTTCTGGGTGAGGATACGACACCCCGGGAATAGTTTGAGGGCCCTTAGAAAAATAGCTGAAGCTGACCTTTAAGCCAGAGGGAAAGAACGAGAAAACAAGGTGAGCCTGACTTTGTGAAGTAACCCTATATAGAGGTTCATCTTAATTCTACTCACAGTGGATATACCGTGTGGGGTCCTGGCCCCGTAAGTTTTATTCTCATCATTCTTTGCTACGAGTTCAAGAGCGGATGAGGCTGAATGGATTGATGGGGGTAGGGGTTCATTAGGGAAATAAGTGCGAGGGTAATAGGTGAAACAGGTGAGTCATAGATTCAAAATACAGAAGCCTACACTTGTTTGTGGCCTAGTCAACCAGTCCACATCTTAGGAGCACTTATTGTGGACTGAAGGCATTAAACCAGCGCCAACCCTATGCAGGAATTGCAAGAAAGAGAAATGACCTACGAGGGCCCTAACGTTCTCTTACGGGCCACTCACCCCTCCGCTCTGCTCTCTAAGGAAGTCCGCGTGTGCGCGTGGGCCCTGGAGAAGCTCTTCCGCTTCCGGGAGAATGTCAGCCCTCCCCTCTGCTCTGTTGATTGCCAAGCTGTGACTTGGCCTTTAATTGGCCACACTGTTGATCTAACCTCCAAATTTTTCTGTTTAATTTATTGAAGTTCACATCACATAAACATTTTTAAAATATATATATTATTTTTTTTCCAGTTTATTCATTTTGAGACAGAGAGAGAAAGAGAGCGAATCCCAAGCACTGTCAGTGTGGAGCCTTACGCAGGGCTCAAACTCACAAGCTGTGAGATCATGACCTGAGCTGAAATTAAGAGTCAGATGCTTAACCGACTGAGCCACCCAGGCGCCCCTTAATATATGTTTTTTAAGTTTTATCTATTTATTTTGGGGGGGGGCACATGTGCGTACAGAAGGGCAGAGAGAGAGGGAGAGAGAATCCCAGGCAAGCTGCACACTGTCAGCATGTAGCAGGATTCTCGCACAGAGAGTCATGACGCAGAGGCTTTTCTTTTTCTTTTTTTTTTTAATTTTTTTTTTCAGTGTTTATTTTTGAGAGAGAGAGGCAGAGCACTAGCAGGGGAGGGGCAGAGAGAGAAGGAGACACAGAATATGAAGCAGGCTTCAGGCTGTGAGCTGTCAGCACAGAGCCTGACGCGGGGCTCGAACCCACGAACCGTGAGATCACGGCCCCGGGCAGAAGTCGGATCCTCAACTGACTGAGGCACTCAGGCGCCCCCCAGAGGCTTTTCTTTTTAGGAAGCAACTTTATTTATGCTGGCACTGCTCAGTTGAGTTTGTACCTGAAGAACTGAGCCCTGAATGCCACATGGCATAGTTTTTCATACGTTTTTTACTTTTTTATTCCCCATATATGGTCACACACAAATATGTAGTCTGATTAAGTGGTCTTATGTTATAAGGTCCTGAGGGATGTTACATACGCATATAACCAGGTTGCCTTGAGGGGTTTTTTTTTTTCTCCCTTAGGGAGGGGACCTACCACAAGCACAGAGCCCAACGCAGGGCTCGATCTCACTGTGAGATCATGGCCTGAGCCGAGATCAAGAGTCATCCACTTAACTGACTGAGCCACCCGGGTGCCCCTAAAATAACCCTTTTGTTGAAGTGTGAAAGTCAGAGGCGTTTAATATATTCACATTGTTGTGCGATAACCATTCCTGTTCAGTTTCCATTAGTCCAAACAAAACCCCATACTCATTAAGCAGTTTCTCCCCAATCTGGGTCCTGTGTCTATGGACTTGCCTATTCTGGAAATAATCATGTAATATGCAAACTTTTGTATCTGGCTTTTTTCACTTAACGTAATGTTTTTGAGGTTTATCTGTGTTGCAGCATGTATCAGAATGTAATTCCTTTTTATGGCTGAATAGTATTCCATTGTATGAATGTGCCACGGTTTTTTACCCATTCATCCATTGATGAACATTTGGGCTGCCTTCATTTTTTGGCTCCTGTGAATGGTGATTGAGAGAACATGGGTGCACGTGTATTTATGCGGGTACCTGCTTTTCGTTCTTCTGGGTACATACCTAATAATGGAAACCCTCTAAGTTGTCGCCCCAAAATTTAACCATGAATTTAAATTCTGCTGGCAAATGCTTACCCGAAGCTCAGTGAGGAGAAATATTACTCATGACAGGTTTTTAAACTTCAGTTTCTTGATGCAAAGCCCTTGTGTCAAACAGCTGACCCCAAACTCTAAGATAGGAAACAGAGACGCAGATGTGCTCCGGGTGAGGCAGACGAGGAGGCCAGAAGCGCCGGGAGATCAGCCTCCACACACCTCCCCTCTCCTCCATGTGCCCCCGAAGACCTGAGGCGGGTCCCCAGACCTCCCAGGCTCTGGGTGGCAGCCGTCAGAGCCACTGCTCCAGATGCTCCGAACTCCAGGTCAGGCTGGCCTGTCAGAACTGAGGATGTGAACACTATCACCTTCCAGTATGCTTGCTTTTTATTTTTTTATTTTTTTAATGTGTATTTATTTTTCAGGGAGAGAGAGAGAGAGAGACAGAGCACAAGCAGGGAGAGGCAGAGAGAGAGGGAGACACAGAATCCGAAGCAGGCTCCCGGCTCTGAGCTGTCGGCACAGAGCCCGACAGGGGGCTCGAACTCACAAGCTGTGAGATCATGACCTGAGCCGAAGTTGGACGCCCAACCGACTGAGCCTCCCAGGCGCCCCCCCCCCCCCCGCCCCCAGTATGCTTTCTTTCAGAGATTTGTCTTGGGTGTTAGGCCCTCACACTGCCCTGGAAGATACAATAAGAAGCTGCTTTTTAAAATATATGTGACGATATAGTGACAGCTTTCCCTGGTAGATGTCAGTCTCCCCTTTAAGGGAATTCCTCTCAACTTATGCGACAAAGAACTGAGCCCCTCTTCAGCTGGGATTTGTTTTAACTGACCCTATTTCCCCTTTGGCTTTGGTCGCTGAGAAGCTCAGAGTTAAATTTGTAGCCCACTTTCAGCAATTCTGAATACCCACTGCTGGCTGGACACACGCTGCTATGGGACCCTCCTTGCCGTCTTTATCTACTTAATTTTTTTTCTACTGTATGGTATGCGTTTCTGAAGCACCCGCAATTCTTTTTGGGTTCAGCTAAGATGTGAAGAATCATGTTCTCGTCTTGGCAGTCTTGAGTATACATGGCCTCGCACCATCAGCTCTGAGTACAGAATCCCAGCTGGTCCAGGTAAGATCATGAGGAGGCCAGAGCAGCCTCCTGACATTCTGCTGGCCCTGGTTCCCAAACAGGAGACACCACCCAGGACAGATCAAGTGAAGGTGGTCCCAGGGCCTTACCCATTCCTGATCAGTTTCAACCGACCCTCCACACCTACTGTGAACAGCATTTATGGAATAAAATACCACATAAGGACGGCCTCAGGCCACTAGGAATTCCAGAGGGCGGGATAGCATGCAGGTAAAAGACTGTGGTTAGGACATAGAAGTGGAGTATCACATGCCCCAGGAACGAAGGGGAGGAAGAGAATTTTCTGACCGTGGGATGTGAAAAAAATGAAGATATTATCTGGGTTTTCTGACGAGTGGTGACAGGAAGGATAATAGCATTCCAGGCAGGGGAAATTGGCTTATAGACAGTTTTAGGGGAAGGTACATAGATCAGTGTAGCTAGGACACACTGTAAACTCAGGGGTATGCAGTTAACACACGTGTGCAAGGCTGTTTACGTGTGTGTGTGTGTGTGTGTGTGTGTGTGTGTGTGTGTGTGTGTGTGTAAGGTACTCAGTGTCAAGCAGTTTGTAGGGGGGTCAGATACTGCCAGCACCAGCTGGTAACACTGCCCTTTTAAACACTGTGGGCCACCTGGGTGGCTCAGTCGGTTAAGCCTCTGACTTGAGCTGAGGTCATGATCTCACGGCTCAGGTCACGATCTCACACACGGGGCTCTGTGCTGACAGATCGGAGCCAGGAGCCTGCTTCGGATCCTGTGTCTCCCCTGTCTCTCTGCTCCTCCCCTGCTTGCACTCAGTCTCTCTCGCTCTCAAAAATAAGTAAAAACTAAAAAAAAAATGTTTTCAACATTGTGAGGCATAACAGACCAGCCAGCCAGGCGCATGCTTGATGGCTGTGCATCTCAGGCTCTGAGCTAGAGTCCCAGGGCTTAGGGACGAGGCTCAAGAGCAGTTGTTAGACCCAAGAGGGCAGCGAGTGTTAACGTTTTATCCCAGAGGTGGGAAGAACCTTTACAGGGTTTAGGCGGGAGAGCCACGCAGTTGCATTTTGGAAAGTAGCTTTCAAAACTGAATGCTGTCAATATATACTTATGTATTAAAAAAGAATATAAAATATGAACAGCAGTTATCCTAGGTATTAAGAATCTGGGTGGTTTTTCTTTTCCTTATACTTTTCTTTATCTTTACCAATGTTTATATTATTAGAAAAGGAGTCAGTAAAAGTTATATCAAAATAAACACTTAAAATATTTTATACTGACAATAGTCTGCGAGGAGTCACAGGCTCTGTACGAGGGTATTGGTAACAGGAGTAGAAAGAGGGGTTGGATTTGAATATTTTGAGGAGGAAGTTAGCCTAGGGGCAGAGGAGAGAGAAAGAGAGAGAAAGTGACAGGGAAGAAGGGAGGGAGAGAGAGAAAGAGAAGTTGGATGGATGCATGGGGTGGATGGGTGGATGGGCTGGAGCATTCAGGGTCAGGGTCAGGGTCACACCTTTACTTTGTGGTAAGGCACCCCAGAAGAGCCCAAGTGCCTCCTTGGCCCATCAATGTTCCTGATCCTCTGGTACTTTAATGAGAACTAATAAGATTGGGGACTGTGGGTGGCTCTTTGCTGAGACAGACAGATGCTTCCTCCCAAAGGCCTTAAAAGCCCCAGTGGGACTTGGTTAGTGGGTCTCAGAGATGGACAATGACAAGACGATGTTTCAGCTAAATGAACAGACTGAGACGTTCCAGGGAACATGGTCTTGCATTGGGCACGTTTGAGACAAAATGGAATACGAATGTGCATTCACATTTTCTGCTTACGTGCACCCATTGGTTTCTGCCATTCTACCGTAAATAAACAGATAGATTTTTGTTGTTTTCGAGTGGAGGTCCCAAGACCTTCATATTGACAGATGGGGCTTTACCTCTGGGAATCCATGTGAATGATAAAGTGCTGATATGTGGCCATGGCCTTGGTTAGAGGCCTGGATTCACTACTGGCTGCAGGATCTTGGGAAAATCACCTTGGTAAACCGAGTCTCAGATTATTTATGGGTTAAATAGAATAATCATGCCATTCCACCTTACTTATGTCGTAGGATCTCTTTGAGCTTTATATGAGATGATGTGAAAATACTACATAAACTATATACAGCCATATAAAACTGTGTGTGTATTTACTGTTATGAATATTACTGTTTCTTTATGGAAGAGGAGTGGTTGTTTTTGCAAAGAGCACATGCCCTGTAGAATGCCTGGCCATAACTCAAAGTCTGCTGCTGGCTCCGTCCCTGGAGCAAAGCATGTGGGGAGCTAGGGCCATGCAGGTTCGTGTGGATATTACGATACAAGCCATGACCCACATGTTTGGAGGGTAGCCCTTTAAGATGATGGGCCCAGAGGGCCTAGGACTATGCAAATGTGTGTTTATGTTATGGGTAAAGATCTCAAAGATGACCATAACTAGTACGAGGATATAGTCTGTAAATTCACAGTCACCCTTCTATTCAGAAAGGAAATTATTTACTACCTGATTATGCCCTTTGCAAGCACATTAAGGATTTCTGATCTGGGCTCCCTAGTGTGAAATGGAAATTTTTGAACATAAAACACACTTAAGAAAGTATAAACAGTGTTATTTACCAACGACTACAGTCAAGACAAGACTTCAACTTAATTAGCTTGAAGAAGTGATGTATAGACAAAACCAGATGCATGGGATCGGTGCTCATTCTTCCTTGCTGTGGCCCTTAGTCAATATGGGGTGGTAACCATGCATATACTATGTCACTGGTTCTCTCAATGTGGTCCTGGACCAGCAGCATCAGCATCCCCTGGGAACTTGGTAGAAATGCACGTTCTCAGGGCGCCTGGGTGGCTCAGTCGGTTAAGCATCTGACTTCAGCTCAGGTCATGATCTTGCAGTTTGTGAGTTCGAGCCCTGCGTCGGACTGTGTGCTGACAGCTCAGCTGGAACCCGCTTCTGATTCTGTGTCTCCCTCTCTCTCTGCCTGCTCCCTTGCTCTCACACTATCTCTCAAAAATAAACATTAAAAAAAAAAAAAGAAGAAGAAACGCACATCCTCAAGCCCCACCCAGACCTGCGGAATCAGAGACTCTGGGGATGGGGCCAGCAATGCATTCGAACAAGACCCTCCAGGGGATTCTGATGCGTCCCAAAGGTAGTGTGATTGCTTTACAGGTACCCACCCCAGAACAGTTTGCATTAACCACCTCTGTTTGGTTTCCTGTGTTTGCTTAAAATGCTTCATTCTTGATGCCAACGTGAGTTAAAAACATTAGTTAAATGTTGAACACTACCTGATTATATAAGTTCGAGCGGAGATGTTCTGGACTTAATGCCAAAGAACCAAGAGTGTTCTTCCCAGCATCTGGGTGGCGTGGGGACAGAGGGCACTTGACAGTCACGTTGTGTGGCAAGGACCGAGGAACCCGTAGCATTCGAGTGCTTTGAGGTCTTGGAAATGGAAGTATCTTATGTGCTCCATGCAAAGGTCCATTGGCACCCAGACATGACAAAGTGTAGAGATGGAAAGTGGGGAAAGCAGGTGTGCATGATGAGTCTTAGACCCAGTGGTTTAATAGAGATAGAAGGTAGATGAGTGGTTTTCCAGGCCCTTGGGAAGAGGGCAGTAACTGCCTGATAGGTATAGGGTTTCTTTAGGGTACAATGAAAATGTTGTGGAGTTAGGAGTGATGGTTGCACAACACTGTGGGTATTCTAGAATACCACGGAACTGCACACTTTAAAATGGTCAATATTTGAATTTTATGTTACGTGAATTTTATCTCAAAGAGTGCTTTTTATTTTTTAATTTTGTTTATTTGAGAGAGAGAGCAGGAGGAGGGGCAAAGGAGAGAGAGAGAGAGAGAGAGAGAGAGAGAGAGAGAGAGAGAGAGAGAGAGAGAGAGAGAATCTTAAGCAGGCTCATTGCTTAGCACAGAGCCTGACTCAAGGCTCCATGTCATGACCCCAGGATCGTGACTTGAGCCAAAACCAAGGGTCAGACGCTCAACCGACTGGTTCACCCAGGTTCCCCTCAAAAAATACTTTTAAAAGCCTGTGATTTAATGGGGAGAAACGATTGTACTTCTCTTCATTCCCTTCCTCCCACACCCAGCGGCCGCACAGTGGGGGACACACAACAGATGCTCAGAATGTTCTCTGTTGGCTGGTTGACAGATCCGACCCCTGAGGAAGGGGTTCCAATGAGAATTCCAATGGGAATTCAGGAGGCTGGACTGTGGCCCCTCAGGATGGCTCTCGGAGGCAAGCGTATCTTTTCTTGGAGTCAGTCCTCACCTCTGGTCCCAAGATTCCCCTGGGATCGTGGAGGGGAAAAGTGAATGCGGCTTTGAGAAAAGTGACTCTTTGCTTTGAGAGAGAGTTGTTTCCAGTTCACTGTGAGGAGCACAAATTTGTTTATGCCGGCAGGGGGGAAGCTTGGGAGGCCAGCTGCTCTCCTTGAAGTGAGGAGGCGCCTGCCCGCCAGGCGGAGACAGCCCCAGGGAGCCGGGGAATGATCTCACGGGCCTGGGTGGAGTGAGTGCCCGGACAGGGACCAGGCCCCTCTGCTCGCAGATGTAATCAGCTTTGATGGGCAGAGGCTGAGGCTGTTTTTCCAATTAGGGCTGTTAGAGGATTCTGGCAGGGGCTGCAGTGGGCTTAATTCGACAGACCCGGACTCATTGAATTAGCAAACGTGGAGGGGTGAGGAGGGCCCTAATGTGGGGACAGAGGCGAGGAGGGGGCGAAGGGGGCCCGGGAAGGGGTCGGTCAGCAAAGACGCAGTGAGGCCTGTGTCTTCTCCTTTCCAGAACTGGTAGTCCCCTCATGAGGAAGGAAGCAGCCCCTGAGAGTGGCTCAGGGGCTCACACTACACCATCCTTAAAGGTCCTGAGTCTGCACTTTCCTTTTGCAGGGGAGCAAACTGTTTTCTTTTTTTTTTTTTTCTTTAACGTTTATTTATTTTCGAGACAGAGACAGAGCATGAACAGGGGAGGGGGCAGAGAGAGAGGGAGACACAGAATCAGAAGCAGGCTCCAGGCTCTGAGCCATCAGCCCAGAGCCCGACGTGGGGCTCGAACCCACGGACCGCAAGATCGTGACCTGAGCTGAAGTCGGACGTTTAACCGACTGAGCCACCCGGGCGCCCCTGAGCAAACTGTTTTCTAGAGAAGTTGAGGAACTCACCTGAGACCACCCAGCTCATGAGAGACAGTGGCAGGGGTGTAATTCAGGCCTCCCTACGTCTGTCTCTCCCCGGAACATTCCACTGACACAATAGAAGAAATAGGAAAAGATAATCCAATTTCATATATGAGAAAAACAGGACGTGGAAAGGTTGCAAAATTTGCCTACGGTCACATAGACATTAAGTAGCAAATCATAAGTCTCAGCCACTATGCGGGATGGCCACATGCTTTGCACTTTTTTATACTCCCCATTTTTTTCCTGCAATCGAGCACGTAAAAAACTCATGTACTTCCTGATGGGCTAAGCTAGGTGGCTCTAAGGAACATTTCCCCGGTTTTGCCTGCTAGCTCCGGAGTTTGCTCAAATGCTGGCTATCTTCACTCTTGGAGACACATTTGGAAGAGAAGTCCCTAAGGAGAAATGGGCAGATGACATTCCTGCCTCCCCTGGCCCATCCGGACAGAGCCAGAGGCTGGCTCTGGTCTGCAGTGACCGGGCTGGAGAATTGCTGGAAAGGCGATTCTATGTTGGTTGTATTTGAAGATAAGCCTGCCCCATACCCACCAGCACCTTGGGCCTTCCAGAACCTCCTGTGCCCTCCAAGAATGACCTAGCCGGAGCCACATTTGTCCTTGTCCCCACCTTGGGCCAGTAAAGCCACACTGCTTAAGTTTCCATCCCTGCTCTGCCACTTTCCGGTGGGGTGACGTGGGCAAGTTACTTAAATCTCTCTGAAACTCTGGTCTCATCTGAAAATAAAGACAATTCTGCATTATAGAATTTGTTGTGAGGATGAACTGAATTTGGAACATCGAAAGTGTACCTCTGGTGTAACCTTCTGTAATTCCCTTCCAGCTCTGTTCGGCATTGCCTTAAAAACCTGTATCTCCAAACCCAGAAAAAACATGATGTGGTATCACCCTTGGAGGGGCTTAATCATCTTGTGAAGGCAAAAATCCTTCATCTCTGCAACACAAAGTTAGAAAAATAGACTGGCATTTGCTGAATTCCTGTTTTATGCCAGAGAAAGAAAAAAAAAAATACTGCATCTCATTGCTTTTCCATAGAAGATAGCCCAAGATTGAGACATCGCAGTGCATAAAAGCTAGATGCTGGGGCTTTAGGGCATTCCTTCCAGGCTCCTTCCTTGTGATTATTTTTATTTCACTGACTTAATGAGTGATTTGAATCCTCCCCATTCCTGTCCTTCGGCTCTGTGAGGCAAGCCTGATTCTTCTGTTGCTTGGCTACCAGGCGGGTGGTCCCAAATGTGGAAAAAAAAAGCTGCCCATCCTTAGAAATTGGCCATGGACATCACTGCGGGAGGACAAATAAATATAGAACATCAAGAGATTATTCACTTAGAGCCCAGCTTCTCCAACATCTCCTCGCTGTGATGCACCAGATCAATTAAAGGCACTGTAATTCAGTGCATGAGGGAGGTTGTGAAGAGAACAGCTCCAACCTCTCCCTCCCCGCCACCCCCCACCCCCTGGGTCCACATCCCCTCCCCACCCACCCCCAGCCCTCACCCTGGCCTCTGATGGGATTTGTTTCTCCCTTGCTAGGCATATAATTTACGGCTGTTTGTTTCAAGAAAACCAATTAAGAAACCATAAATTGCGGTCGACTAGAAAGGTCACTGCACAGGCTATAAATACAGGCGATTCTAAACTGTGAGCATAAGTCGGAAGCACATTCTGTCCGCCACACCCATGTCTTCCAGCAGACCTCTCCCTCGGATAAAATGAGAGAACAGACAGCCAGGAATCAAAAAGGCATTCCCTGGGTTTTCGTTCTGCATCCTGTCATATGGCACGTTCCAGGGAATTCTCAGCCTCTGGTGGGACCGTATACCTTAGCTACCCCAACCCAGACTCCAGGTTTTGTTTTTCCACGTAACAACTGTTTCTTCCCAATGTATAAAAGGGGTATGAGTTCAAAGTAAAAAACTTGGAAAACACTGAAAAGTACATGGGGGGGGGGGGAATAATAACCTATAATCCCGTTTCTTAAAAAAAGATCTATTACCATTTTATTTTTTAATTTTTTTAACGTTTATTTAATTTTGAGAAGAGCAAGAGAGACAGAGTATGAGCAGGGGAGGGGCAGAGAGAGAGGGAGACCCAGAATCTGAGCTGTCAGCACAGAGCCTGACACGGGGCTCGGACTCACAAACCACGAAAGCATGACCTGAGCTGAAGTGGGAGGCTTAACCAACTCAGCCACCCAGGCGTCCCTATTAACATTTTAGTGTAATTATTCTAGGCTTCCCTATTATTCTAGGCTGTATGTGTACATATTTGTTTTTCTTTATGAAAACGTGTATAAAGTGTCACTTCGTAATACTGGTTTGTAGCCTGCTTGCTCAGCAGTATTTATGTTAATATTATTTTTTTAATGGAATGGTATTCTGTAGGTACCATAATGTATTTAACTTCCCCCTGCTGTTAAACATTTTGATTGCTTCCAAATGGTCACTCATATAGAATGCTTCAGTGATCATTATTGACTTAAAGTTTGCATGTAGCCATAATTCCTTATTTGGAGCAAATGTGTGAAGTAGAATTGCTGGACCCTTGATTTTTAAGAGTGGTACATGGGGCGCCTGGGTGGCTCAGTCGGTTAGGCGGCCGACTTCGGCTCAGGTCATGATCTCACAGTCTGTGAGTTCGAGCCCCGCGTCGGGCTCTGTGCTGACAGCTCAGAGCCTGGAGCCTGTTTTGGATTCTGTCTCCCTCTCTCTGATCCTCCCCCGTTCATGCTCTGTCTCTCTCTGTCTCAAAAATAAATAAACGTTAAAAAAAATTAAAAAAAAAAAGAGTGGTACATGTTGCCAAATTGCCTTCTGAAAAGGTTAAATGTATTTACAATTCACTAGTGTATGCTTGTGTATATTACCCCACACCCTTGTCAAAAATGGACTCATTAATACACATCTTTAAGTATTGACTGGTTTGTTGGGTTAAAAAAAAGCCGTCATGTTTTAGTCTAAACAGCCACTTAGAGGTGCGTGGGTGGCTCAGTCGATTAAGCTTCCAACTTCGGCTCAGGTCATGATCTCGAGGTTCGTGAGTTTGAGTCCCATACTGGGCTCTCTGCTGTCAGCACAGAGCCCAATTCGTACCCTCTGTCCCTCTCTCTCTCTCTGCCCCTCCCCTGCTCTTTCTCTCTCCTCTCTCAAAATAAGTACATAAAGTTAAAAAACAACAACAACAAAAAACAGCCACTAAACCCCTACTAACACATCACAGAAGGCTCCCAGGACCACCAGGAACTCAACCTGAAGTGGGAGCAGCCCTGCTCCCACTTCGGATAGGCCTTTCTGAGATCCTCGCCCACAGGAGGGCAGCAGTCACAGCGCTGTGGTCCCAGTTTCCCCCTAGGTTGATCCAGAGCCAGGCACAAGTTGGTTGAAAGGTCCCTGTCCTGATCAGCCCAAAAGAGGAAGGACCCTTCAGGGCTAGCCACCATGCTCGAGAAGTCATGAGCGAAGTGAAACGCACATCTGAACGGAAGCCTGGGCTAGAATGTGGGCTCAGGTGCAGGGGCCGGGCTGTTCTGCTTCCGCGGCTGAGCAGCGGAGAGGGGTCTCCAGGCTTAGTCTCACCAGCCACATTTGTGAGGTCCCTGCCTGCCGAGCCCTCTGACCTAATTGGGTCATTTAATCCTGAAGACAACCCAATAAGGAAGATACAAGTATTATCCCCACTGACAAAGGAAAGCGTCCAGGTTCAGAGAGATTGAGTAACTTTCTCAAGGCCACAAGGAGAACCAGCATTTAAGTTCAGACTTCAGACCCCAAATGCTGAGCATTTCCTATGTGACCCACGACCTCTCTGGCCCCTGGCATTTCTCAGCCCAGCATCCCTGTCCGTGTCCTTATGCGTTTGTGTGTGTTTCAGGACCCAGATGCAGGGCCCTTTCTCAAGGGCCCAGTGGTGGAATGGGCGGGCACTCCCGCCAGCGTTTTCTGCGTCCTGGCCACCTCAGGCTTGCTGCCAGGAAAAGGGAACATCAGGGATGTGGGAGCATGAATTAGATAAAGTCCATTAGGCGAACCCTGACATCCTTTGACTTACAAAGCAGTATTATTAATAATGGTTTGAAATGAGATTATTTTAAAATATTAAGTGGTCATGGAACAAGTGATATCAAACCCAAAGCAGTCTTCCAGTTCCTAAACAATCTCTTTAGTCCAAGGCTACTTAATTTGTAGTAAGTACAGTGAGATATTTGGCTGTGCAGTTAGCCCCGTGAGCAAGGGGAGCTCACCTTAAACACATCTGTTCTTGGGACTTGCCCGATCTAAAGCGAAGAAACGATAGCTCAGGGTACCTGCGTGCATGCACTCATTCCTTCAGCTGACATTTATAGAGCCCCTACCTTGTGCTGGTCCCTGACTAGGTAGGAGGGATACAGGAACGAGCAAGACATAGCCCCTGCCCCTAAGGCTCCCTTCCCCGCGTTCTTGGGTAGTTAAATGGATCTGTAATCCACAACCACATAAGCCTGACAGAGGTGCTGATAGAAGATACACAGCACCTGCTACAGGCCTGGGGCGAAATCGGGAAACATTCCACAGAGGAGCTTTGCACAAGGAGTGGGGTCGGAGTGGGGGGTGATGCGAGCAAGGTCTAGACACCCCACTGCGCCACTTCTTCCAAGTGCCAGGCAGCAGCCTGAGGGAGTTTGGGGGGGGGGGCGCCAGGGAGGGGCCTGATCGGGTGTGTTTCAGGGAACTTAGTCTGGTGGCAGAGTAGAGAAGGGACCGAGTGGGGCAGGACAGAGGACAGGAGTCCAACAAGGAACCCGTGGCAGGGCCCAGGGGAGAGACGATGGGACGATGGGAGGCGGTGGCAATTGACCCAGCTGAGGGCAGGTGTCCCAATCCCACGCCCCATGGGGAACCCTGTGGAGGGCACTTAACCATACAGCTTCCCACCTGCAGAAATTCTGATTCGTTGGTCTGGGGGGCATCTGGGGACCTGCCTGGTAACTATACTCCCTGCTGCTGCCAGTTTGGGGACTACTCCTGGTGTGTGCTTCAGCTCAGAGACTCCGGGAGACAATGGGTTAATATATAGGCTTCGTAGGCTGTAAAACGCTACGCAAATATGAGTGATGTGTTTCTCAGGATTTTCTCTGCAAAAGTAATTTTGCCAACCACCACCTGACTACTTCTCTCAGCGTGCAATCAGTGGTAGGTTTGACCTTCACTCTAACACTTCTGCGTCTGTTTTCTTGGTCCTCCAGCTTCTAACCAGTCAAGACAAAAAAAGAATTCTTCTCAGAAGACAAAAAGGGAACCATTTTGAAAGTGAATAATCCTCCCTCTGTCCCACTGCCCACTCACCTGTTCCTATATTTGGTAAATCCAGATGATAGTCCTCTGGTTTTAAGTAAACCATAACTACCAGACTGTGCTTGTTAACCATTCAGAGCCCATTTGCCTCATAAAGAAAGTCTACTCTGGGGGCACCTGGGTGTCTCAGCCCGTTGAGCGTCCAACTCTTGGTTTCAGCTGAAGTCATGATCTCACGGGTCATGGGCACCCCTCGTCCCCACATTTTAGAGATTTTAGAAATGGAAAACTGAGGCCCAAAGTGATTAAATGATTTATCCAAGATTACAAAGGTACCAAACAATGGGGCCAGGATTTCGACCAAGGTCTGGCTCTCAGACTCTTAAGTCAGCACTGAAGAGCTGTTCCAACCCACCTGCAGATATAAGCTGGGATAAAGGGAGAGTTGGTTTGGTGAGCATGGCAGACCTAGCCTCTGTAGCTGCTGTCACCCTTCAGAGACCAAATTCACCCTTCCAGGGATCTGGGCAGGTAGCGGTCCGTCCTCCCTGAGATTGGGATTTCTAGTTGAAGACATTTGCTGTAGAAAAAGCCTACTGTAGGGGTGGGAGAAGGCAGCTCCAGTTCAGATTCTGAGCAGATCTGGGAAGATGGTGGTGGCCTTTGGAACATCAGAGAATGAGGAGAGAGAGGAGGGGAAGAAAGTTGTGGGATGAAGGACAAAAGTTCCCCAAATCCCAGAACGTTCTTAAGTAAACAATGTTGTGTGGGCTTCTGGCCAGGAAGAAATGAGCAGAAAACATGGGGCGCCTGGGTGGCTCAGCCGGTTAAGCGTCCGACTTCGGCTCAGGTCATGATCTCGCGGTCCGTGAGTTCGAGCCCCGCGTCGGGCTCTGTGCTGACAGCTCAGAGCCTGGAGCCTGTTTCAGATTCTGTGTCTCCCTCTCTCTCTGCCCCTCCCCCACTTGCGCTCTGTCTCCCTCTGTCTCAAAGATAAATAAACGTTAAAAAAAAAAATGAGCAGAAAACAAAGGGAAATGAATTTGAGTCCCCATCAGTAATTTGGTCTGGGTTTCTGCAGCAAATATTCCTTTTTAGGCCACTGCACCCAAAAGCTAACAGTCCAGCAAAGCTTCCCCGAGCCCAGCTCAGAATCATCCAGACTAGAGGTCTTTGTCCCAGATAGAGGATTTTGTTCTTAAACTCAGATAATGTAAATATTCAAAAGAAGGGAAAAACCCAAGGAATTTAACATCACGGAACTTCCATGTTGGAAATAGTTCTGAGATCCCTGCAGGAGAAGCCCCTGTCCTCCCTCTCCTTGGGCCATGCCACTCATGTGTGAGGACAAGTCTGTGGGGTTGAGAGGATGCATCTGTGCCTGCCTTGCCGGTCCATACAGCCCCAAGCTGCTTCCAGAACCCGTGCAGGCCTCTTCCAGATCTATTCTTTCATGAGTATGCATGTGTAGGGTGGCCAAGAGGCAGATCTTGGGGACAGTGGATGGGGCCTGGACACTCAGACTGGAGTGTCCACACTCCATGCACATGCGGCCTCTCATGGGTATAGGACCAAGTCTGTGGTGAAGGGGGGGTGGGTATGAGGTTGCCGGCTGGGCCAGCCATCACCACACTGCCACATTTCAACATGGAGCTCCAAAGAATTCCAAAATGGAGCCTGGCCACCCAGGTGTTGTAAAAGGATATTTATCAAGGGAGGAAGATACAATTTATTTTGATTTCACAGGTGCTAGCTTGACTTTTAACTTTTAAATATTTAGACACATAGTCTGCAGCCTCCATTTGTCGTCTTGCCCTGGGCCCCACAAGTGTTGGGAGCAAGACCTCGGACAAAAGGAACCATAAAAGTCGTCTACTCCATCCATCCCACCAAATGCTTAAACACCCAATTATGGTTGACACTGGTCTCACTGCCTCCTCCCCACTCGTCCTCTCCTTTTTCTCTGTAGTTCCTCACTATTAAAACGTGCTCCTTTATTTTGAGGCGAGGTCAATCCTCCTGTTCCAGAAACAGCATTCAGTAGTAATAATTGAATATTGAATTGAGCAATAATATGCAGGCGTTAATGCGCTTTGGCCTCATGAAGACCAGGGTCCAAATCCTGACTCTGCCACTTACTAGATGTGTGACTCTGGGAACATTTCTTAGTCTTTTGACCTTCAGTTTCCTCTTCTGTAAAATGGAAAATAGTAAGTTCCTCTTCAAAGCATTGTTTTGAGTAATAAATAGCTCTGGTAGACATTATTCGTTCTCTAATTGAGGTGTAATTGACATGTCACATTGTATTAGTGTCAGGTGCACAACATAGTGATTTGAAATCTGTAAATATTATGAAATGATCTATACAATCGCCACACTAAGTCTAGTCAACCCCTATCACTGTACATAGTTATATTTTAAAAAAGAAATAACAATGACTTTAATGGTCTTGTTTAGGTAGGATATCTTAAAATAGGACTCCAGCAAGGCTTGGCCATGATTCTCCTGAAAGCATTACTGTAGAAAACTCTTGTGACGAGTACTTTTATTTTTATTTCGTAATGCTTATTCATTTTTGAGAGAGAGCAAGCAGAGGGAGGGGCAGAAAGAGAGGGAGAAACAGAATCCGAAGCAGGCTCCAGGCTCCAAGCTGTCAGCACAGAGCCCAACTCGGGCTCAAATTCATGAACCGCAAGATCGTGAGCTGAGCCCAAGTCGGATGCTTAACCGACTGAGGTGCCCAGGTGCCCCTGTGATGAGAACTTTTCAAATCTACTCTCTTAGCAACTTTCAAATATGCTATACAGTATAATTAACTGTAGTCACCACGCTGTGCATTTTTGCATGCCTGTGACTTATTGATTTCATAACCGGAAGTTTGTGCCTTTTGACCCCTTTCACCCATTTCACCCACTCCCTACCGCTTTGCTGGCAACCCCCAGTCTTCTCTCTGTATCTCTGAGGACATTATTCATTACTGATGTTTTAAACAGAAGGCCCAGTCCCAGCAAGGAGGGATGTAATCAGTGCAACCACTACTGGCTTGTTTGTGATTGCCTGGGTGTTTTCATACTTTCTTCTCAGGGCAGAAAGAAGTTAGCACTTAACACAGGAAGACCTGAGAACCAGTCTGTGACACTGCTGTCAAGTCATGTGGCCTTACACAAGTCGCCTGTTATCTTGGGGCCTCAGTGACCTCATCAGTACAATGGAGGTGATGACGATCCTCATCACCTCGCAGAGCTTTATATGAAAAAGCGCCTTCCAAAAACTCATTTACTCATTTATTCATGTAATTTATTCATGTAAACATGCATGAAAGGTCTACTCTATTAGGTGCTGAAAAACAAAAATGTGTTCCAGGGGCGCCTGGGTGGCTCAGTCGGTTAAGCGTCCGACTTCAACTTAGGTCACGATCTCGCGGTCCGTGAGTTCGAGCCCCGCATCGGGCTCTGGGTTGACGGCTTGGAGCCTGGAGCCTGCTTTCGATTCTGTGTCTCCCTGTCTCTCTGCCCCTCCCCCGTTCATGCTCTCTCTCTGTCTCAAAAATAAATAAACGTTAAAAAAAAAAAAATGTGTTCCAGCTCCTCCCTGCAGGGCCTCAGACTCTAGTGGACGAGACAAAGAGATAATGTGTTTGTTTTTTTTTTAAGTTTATTTATTTTGAGAGAGAGAGCGTGTGAGCATGAGTGAGGGGGGGGAGCAGAGAGAGAGGGAAAGAGAATCCCAAGCAGGCTCCAAGTGTAGGGCTGATGCAGGGCTCGAACTCGTAAACTGTGAAATCACGATCCGAGCTGAAATCAAGAGTTGGATGTCTAACTGACTGTGCCACCCAGGCACCCCAAAGAGATAATATTTTTTAAAAAGAACAGCGTGATAGGTGCTGGCAGCCTGAAGGTGGAGACAACTGGCTTTGCCTCAGGAAGGCTTCACGGGAGAAGTGAAACTTGAGAGGTGGAGACAGTGGGGAAGGGAATATCATGAAAAAGAAAGCATGGAGTTACATAGTTTATGGAGCAGAAATGCAGAATAAAACAAATCTTTCTTTCAAATGACAGGTATTCACATATTAGACAGAAGTTATCATAGCCTCTCCTTCTATTCTTTCTCCAACAACTTCTCTGGGCAGACTCAACAAGACTGATTTCTCCAACTAGATTGTTCACCTGATTGGCTGTGAGTCTCCCGAGCCCCTCTCTGGACATGGTCCAGATATGCCCCAATGGCAGGAAATATTCAAAGGTCTACATATGCCATGTACATTACCATAACCAGTTTGTTAGCTATAGCATAATTGAAACCTTATTTTAAAGCTGTTTATGCTTTATTTGCAAAATTCCAGAATCTATAAGCTATAGTACAAATTGGGAGACTCATTAGGCATTCACATAGTGATATATGGGCTTGTCTCATGGACACAGAAAAAATATCAGCGTGAAGGAAGTGTGGGGCATAGGGAAGAGAAAAAGAACATGTATACACACATGCAGAGATTCTGTGGGTTGCTGGCTTAATGCAACTAGGAGACAATGAAAACATCAGCTTTGGATGGTTTCTTATTAAATCTCAAGGGATTCTAGTGAGCTAGGTCAGAGACTAGTATTTTAGTAGTCTCTTAGGCTCAAAGTTCTCAGAACTGGCTTTGATAAAACTGGGTGCTTTTCCATGATTGCAGATGAAAAGGAAAGGCAAAATGAACATAAGAGAAGTTCCCCTGGAAGAATACAATAGTCCAGCCACAGGAGTTAGAGGCTGCAATGCCACACTAGGCATGTGGCAGATGGCAGGGTGTCACCCCTCCCTAGGTGGCTATTGTTGGCTCTGGGCTGTCTGACTTAACACACGTGTTCTTTCCCACCATTTTATGTGGGGCATAATTTGTGTAACTGCAGTCCCCGGAAAGTCCCATCTCTGGGTGAGAAGAGCCTGGTCCTTCAAGGGGACACCAGGACTAGTCCTGTCAGCTTCATTTGTGGTGACCACAGTCAGCATCTCTCAAGGTATCAGGAGGCCATTGTGGGCCAGGACCTACCTAGGACACCAGCTGTCCTTGTTCTCACACTCTTGGCCGACTTCTACTTCTGCTCACCCTAATGGCAGCACTGTAGCTGCTGGCTCAGCCCATCATCTCAGGGTCTTGTCCTTGCTGTGGCCTATGAGAGAATTAAAGAAGGGAAGACACCTGGATCTCACCATGAAAGGATCAGAACCTTGGTCAGTGGTTCTCACACATCACAGTAAATAAATAAAATTTATGACTCTTCTAGGTTTATGACAATTTTTCCAACATAATTAATAATGCCCCCTTTTCCTCAAAAATGCCACAGTTTGGGCAATAAATTATGTAATTGCCCTACTTAAAATTCATATTTCCAAGCTCCGTTCAGAGAGTCTGGTTTACTAAGTTTGGGGGTTCTTAGGAATCTGGATTTTAAACTAGCATAGGGGGCATTTTTGTTGCAGTGGTGGATAGGCATGCTTTAAGAAATTCTAATGGTAAGGTAAAACCTTCTAGACCAAAAATCATTAATAATAATTCTAATTTTAAAAAACAGAGAGGAACTACAAAAACGGCCAGAAGGCAATTAACAAAGTGTCAATAAACACATACCTAACAATAATTACTTTAAATGTAAATGGACTAAATTCTCCAATCAAAAGACAGAGTGGCTAAATATATTTAAGAAATAAGACCCGTCTATATGCTGCCTATAAAAGACAGTTTAGATTAAAACAAGGATACACACAGAATGAAACTGAAGGGTTGGGAAAAGATATTCCATGCAACTAGAAACTAAAAGAAAGCTGGAGTAGCTATTCTTATGTCTAACAAAATAGACTTAAAACAAAGACTGTAACAAGAGACAAAGAAGGGCATGACATATGATAAAAGGGTCAATCCAGCAGGGGGATACAACATTTGCAAATATTAATGCATCCAACATAAGAGCACCTAAATGTATAAAGCAAATATTAACAGATCTAAAGAGAGAAATAGGCAGCAATACAATAATAGTAGGGGACTTTAATATCACTTCCATCAATGGATAGATCATCTAGACAGAAAATCAATAAGGAAACATTGGCCTTAAATTATACATTAAACTAGATGTCTTTAGTACAGAAATACAGAACATTCCATCCAAAAGCAACAGAATATACATTTGCCTCAAGTGCATGTGGAACATTTTCCAAGATAGATCATAAATTAGGCCAAAAAGAAGTCAATAAATTTAGGACGATTGAAATCATATCAAGCACCTTTTCCAACTACAGTGTTATGAAACTAGAAATTAATTACATAAACAAAACTGGAAAATTCACAAATATTTTGAGATTAAACAACATGCTACCAAACAACAACAGGTAAAAATAGAAATCAAAGAGAAATAAAAAACACCATGATACAAATGAAGTGTAACATACCAAAATCTTTGGCATGCAGCAAAAGCGGTTGTAAGGGAAAAGTTCATAGTGATAAATGCCTACCTCAAGGAACAAGAAAAGTGTCAAATACACAACCTAACTTCTAGTTCCTCAAGGAACTAGAAAGAGAAAAACAAAGCCTAAGGTTAGTAGAAGGAACAAAGATTATAGTAGAAGTAAATGAAACAGAGACTAAAAAGACAATAGAAAAGATGAAACTAAGAGCTGAATCTTTGAAAGAATAAATGAAACTGACACACCTTTAGCTAGAGTCACCAAGAAGAAAAGACGACTCAAATTTAAAAAATCAGAAATGAAAGAGCTATTACAACAAATACCACTGAAATGCAAACGATCATAAGAGACTGATAAATTGGACAACTACAAGAAATGAGTGAATTTCTAGAAATGTATGACCTGTCAAAACTGAATCATGATGAGATTAAAAATCTGAACAGACTGATTACAAGTAAGGAGATTGAATCAGTAATCAAAATTTCCCCCAAACAAAAGTCTAGGACCAGATACCTTCATTGGTAAATTCTACAAAATATTCAAAGAAGACTTAAGACCAATTCCTTTTAAACTTCCAAAAAATAGAAGAGAAGGGAGCTCTTCCCAACACATTTTATGGGGCAGATTACCCTGATACCAAAACCAGACAAGGACACCAGGAGAAAAATTACAGGCTGATATCCCTGATGAACCTAGTTGCAAAAATTCCTAACAAAATATTAGCAAACCAAATTCAATAAGTCATTAAAAGGATCATATACCATGATCAAGTGGGATTTATTCCAGGGATGCAAGGATGGTTCAACACGTGCATATTAGTCAATTTGACATATCCACTAACAAAATGAAGAATAAAAATCAAGATCATCTCGATAAACACAGAAAAAGCGTTTGACAAAATTCAACATACATTTGTGATAAAAACTGTCAAGAATGCAGGAATAGAGGGAACATACCTCAACATAGTAAAGACAATATATGAAAAGCCTATAGCTAACATCATACTCAACTGTGAAAAACTGAAATCTTTTTCTCAAAGATCAGGAACAAGACAAGGATATCCACTCTTGCCATTTTTATTCAACATCATATTGGAAGTCCTAGCCAGAGCAAGTAGGCAAGAAAAAGAAATAGAAATCATCCAAATTGGAAAGGAAGAAGTAAAACTGTCACTATTTGCAGATGACATGATATTATATATATAAAACCTTGAAGAGTTCATAGGAAAACCATTAGAACTAATAACTAAATTCAGTAAATTTGCAGGGTACAAAATCAATACACAAAAATCAATATGTTAATAGTGAACTATCAGAAAGAGAAATTAAGAAAACAATTCCATTTACAATAGCATTAAAAAGAATAAAATATCTAGGAACAAATTTAACTAAGGAGGTGAAAGACCTGTATATTTAAAATAATCAGACATTAATGAAAAAAATTGAAGAAGACACAAACAGATGGAAAGATATTCTATGCTCATGGATTGGAAGAATTAATATTGTTAAAATATTCATACTACTCAAATATACAGATTCAATGCAATCCTTATCAAAATATCAATGACATTTTTCACAGAAATAGAACAAATAATCTTAAAATTTGCAGACCTTAAATAGTTAGCAATCTTGAGAAAGAAAAAGCAGGAGGCATTATGCTCCCTGATTTCAAGCCATATTCCAAAACTGTAGTAATTAAAAAGTATTGCATTGGCATAAAAACAGACACATAGATCAATGGAATAGAATAGAGAGTCCAGAAATAAACCCACACATATGGTCAATTAATACATGACAAAGGAGCCAAGAATGCACAATAGGGACAGAAGGGTCTCTTCCATAAATGGGTCTGGGAAAACTGGGCGGCTATATGCAAAAGAATGGAACTGGACCACTCTTATAATATGCACAAAAATTAACTCAAAATGTATTAAAGATTTGAACTTAAGACCTAAAATCATGAAACTCCTAGAAGAAAACATAGGCCGTAAGATCTTTGGCACAGGTCTTGGCAATGAGTTTTTTAATACGACCCTGAAAGCACAAGCGACAAAGGCAAAAGTAAACAAATGAGACTATATCAAACTAAAAAGTTGACTTACAGCAAAAGAAACCGTCAACAAAATGAGAAAGAAACCTGCTGAATAGGAGAAAATATTTACCAAATCATATGTCTGATAAGGGGCTAATATCCAAATTATATAAGGAACTCACACAACTCAATAGCAAAAAGACAATCCAAGTAAAAAATGGGCAGAGGCTCTAAATGGACATTTTTCTAAAGAAAAAGGCATACACGTGGCCAACAGGTACATGAAAAGAGGCTTGACATCATTAATCATCAGGGAACTGCAAATCAAACCACAATGAGATGTCACTTCACACCTATTTAGAAAGGCTATTATCAAAAAGATAAAAAATAATGAGTGTTGGTGAGGATGTGGAGAAAAGGGAGCCCGTGTAACACTGTTGGTGGGAATGTAAATTGGTGCAGCCATTAGGGAACACAATACAGTGGTTCCTCAGAAGGTTAAAAATATAACGACCATATAATCCAGCAATTCCACTTCTGGGTGTTTATCTGAAGAAAATGAGGGGCGCCTGGGTGGCTCAGTTGGTCGAGTGTCCGACTTCAGCTCAGGTCAGGATCTCACAGCTCATGAGCTCAAGCCCCGCATGGGGCCCTGTGCTGACAGCTCAGAGCCCAGAGTCTGCTTTGGATTCTGTGTCTCCCTCTCTCGCTGCCTCTCCCCGACTGGTGCTCTGCCTCTCTCTGTTTCTCAAAAATAAACATTGTAAGAAAAGTAAAAAAAAAGAAAATGAAAACACTGACTTGAAGAGATACCGGCGCTCCCATGTTCATTGTAGCATATTTACAATAGCCAAAGCATGGGAACAACCTAACTGTCCATTGAGGGATGAGTGCATGAAGAAATAGTGGTATATATTTTTAATGAAATATTATTTAGCCGTAAAAAGCATGAAATCTTGTTATTTGCAACAACATGGACCTTAAGGGTATTATGCTAAGTAAAGTAAGTCAGACAGAGAAAGACAAATACTGTATAATCTGTCTTATGTGTGAAATCTTAACAAATAAACCCCCCAATACCAGTGTGTAGATAAGGGAAATAGATTAGCAGTGGCCAGAGATGGGTCATGGGGAGTGGGGTGGTAGGAGAAATGGGTGAATTTTCGTTAGTTTAAATAAATTGAATAATTTATAACAAAAAGCATATTCTGCAAAAAAAATTAATTAAGAAACAGTAATCCTTTGCTTTTGTGAAGGGCTTTTATGGTAGCTTTATATGTGAGACTTTGATTTTAACAAGTTTGAGTACCCATGATGTATAGAGCCCTTTGCTAGATGCTGTAGGAGACAGAAGATAAATAAGACAGGTCCCTGCATCAGAGAAGTTTATGTTAAAAAGGAATGGGAGACAGATATTACAGGAGGGTGAACTCAGGTAAATGTCAAAGGGGGACATTTACACAACAGTGTAAGTATGTAAGTAGGAAAATTACCGTAAGGAAATGGAAAGAGGCTGAATGACTTATCTAAAAGTTCCACTGACCAGGAATCTAACCTGGCCCTCTAGCTCCAAGGCCTGGGCTTCTTCCCCACACACTCAGCACGGAAACTTGTAACCACAGACATCATCCAGCGACCTCAAAGAGAGGCCTGCACATGAGAGGTAGTGGGAAGGGGGCATGGGAGAAGGTCACCAGAGTGACTAGAATAACTGAAAAACAAATAAGAATTAATCTAACGAGGATTTATAGAGCCAAAAAAGAGTTTCATAAAACTGTTTTAAAACAGCATTACAGAAAGCGATAAAAATAAAGGGAAAAAATCACCTACAGTCCTTTCGCATCACTTCCACCCCCAGCCCAGTGCCACATAGTCCATTCTTTTCTTCACTTATATTCCATGTTTTGCCTGGTTATAATCCTATTTTACGTGAATTTGTGTCCAAATTTGTCCTCTTAAACACTGTTCCATGTTAGGATAAGGTGTTTGTAATTATAACTCAGTAACTATGTAATGTTTCATTGAGTACCTGTATAATGCATAAACAAATAGCTTCCTTATCACTAAATATTTAGCTTGTTTCCAATTTTTTCTCAGTTATTTTTAAAAATTTTATTTTAGAGAGAGCACATGCAAGTGGGGGACAGGGAAGAAGGAGAGAGAGAGAGAGAGAGAGAGAAAGAGAGAGAGAGAGAGAGACAGAGAGACAGAGAGACAGAGAGAATCTTAAGCAGGGTCCATGCTCAGCACAGAGCCCAAAGCAGGGTTTAATCCCATGACCCTGGGATCATGACCTGAGCTGAAATCAAGAGTTGGAGGCTCAAAGGACTGAGCCACTCAGGCACCCCAATTTTTTCTCAGTTATAAATAACACTACAGTTAACTTTTTCTCTGATTCTAGCTTTTTCCTTATTTTGGATCATTTCATTCTGGCTATATTTCTAGAAATTAGAATGTTGGGTCAAACAATATGAACATGTTTCGATGTTACTCTCATTCACCAACTTTTAATTCAAGTAGAGTCTTCCTTTACCTTGATCTCTTTAACATGTTCTCCATGGAAGAACTTTAACTCATTTAACTTCTACTGATGGATATTTATCAAATTTTTGCAATTACAAATAAAACTACAAGGAATATACTTGTACTTGCATCGTGCTCATGTGCATTTCTATTGGATGAGCTCTTTAGAAGTAGAATTGGCTGGGACAAAGTACACGGACCTTTCAAATTTTGGTACATATTATCAAATTGTCCTCATATCACACCCCACCAACAAGTGCATGTAAGGGCCAGTACCCACCACCCCCCCCTTCCAACAGTGCTGGATATTATCTGGCCTTAAACATTTTAGCCGGTCAGGTGTGATGCTGTTTCATTATTGTTTCAACTTATATTTCCTTATTACTAGGAAGATGAACAATACATTTTTTGACCTTCAAGTTTGGGGCCGTGTCCACCCCTCCTGATCACTGGGATACTGCTTTTTTTTTTTTTTTAAATTAATGTTTATTTTTGAGAGAGAGAGAGAGCGTGCACAAGTAGGGGAGGGGCAGAGAGAGAGGGAGACACAGAATCCGAAGCAGGCTCCAGGCTCTGAACTGACAGCACAGAGCCCGATGTGGGGCTCGAACTTATGAACCATGAGATTATGACCTGAGCCAAAGTCAGATGCTTAACCAACTAAGCCACCCAGGCACCCTGGGATACTGCTTTGTTTATCTAACTTTAGTGTCCATTCTAGGAGTTTCTTGTGGTGAAATTCCTCCTTCAGAGAACCTTGAACTTGAGCCTTATCCCACATCCCCATCAGCTCAGACAGTAGGGGGAGAGGCTGGCTCAGCTAGTTTGTCTGAAGGCCCAAGTTTGAGGCCTAAGGTCTTCTTCCTTCCTAAAGTTCAATGCCTCTGATATTGGGATTATGCCAGAATTCTGGTAGGAAAGCTACTTGGGTTGGATGTCCTCTTGGCCATCTGTTATGAGGTCATGGGTTGTTGGGGTTCACCATCAATCTGCTCTCATCGGTTTCACCTCATACGGAAATTCCCAATTGGAGGCACACTGTCCTGATTTTCCAGTACAGCTCTTAAGGTTATTTTTCCATATGTCTTCTATTATTTCAGTGAGACATTGGGAGGTAGGAAAGACAAATACAGCCTTTTGATCAGCCGTTTAGAACTAGAAGCCTTTGTTATGTACATGTGTAAAACAAATATTGCCAAGTATTTTCCCATGGAGTTTTACAAATTTTCATCTAACAAAATAGGGCATCAAACCCCAATCTGATCAGCACTAGGTATTGTAATTTCCCCTAATTTAGTAGAAGGAAGAGATATGTCAATTTGCACTTCTTTGACTGTTAGTAAGCTTGGATATTTCTACACGTGTTTATTAATTCATTTCATCCTTTGTAAACTCTCCATTTCTGTACTTGCTCATTTACCTATTTGATCTTAATATATTGCTTTATCATCAAGATTGCTTTCATATTTACGTAGTAACTTTCTCAATTTATTATTTACCTTTTCATTAATTTTTTGCTCTGAGTTCTTTCATACCTAAGTTTGAATTTTGAATGTATTTAGGTTTTTATTCTGTGCCTATAATTTGGGTAACCCACTTCACTAGCCTGGGTTACAAGTCAATTCATAACTCTTATTTCTCTAATTCATTGTCCAACCCTAAAGTGTTTTTATTGGCAGAAAGTTCAGCATCTCCCTCTTGAGGCTTCTCTACCATCTTCCCCAAAACCTTAAGGGTCTCATTCAACCCAGAGGAGACGACTTCTGTTTCTAGGTAGAAGACTGGGAAAGAAACTAGAAATTCTGGTGAGTCTGCTTGCATTGATTGATGCTATGTGGCGTACTGCTGAATGCTAGCTCTGTGCTGTCCAATGGACATGTATGTCCACTGTAGCAAAGTCCTCCTGCTGATGTGGTCCCTGAACAGGCCATGGTCCCAAGTTAAATAGCTCTTGGTTCCCATCCAGCCATTGTTCCCCATGGCGCCATACTATTCTAAGGCAGCTGGATGAGGAGAGGCTTCTGGCTTGAGCCAGGTGACGTGTCAGAGCCAGCAATTCGCCCACAACTGTGTGCCCTTCACAGACATCCACTTCCTCCCCGCAGTGCTTTATTTCCAGCAGACCTTGGTCAGGGCGACTCCACAGGATTCTCTAACTTCAAATCTTGGGAAGAAGGAGTTAAAGTCTTGGTTTCTGCCCTCTCAGAAGAATCTTGGGATCCTTCTACAAATTCATACTCCGATGAGTTTTCAGCTTGGTGCATACTAAACGGTCTCCAGAAGAGAGGTACAGTTTTCTTCAAGCTGCAGAATGTTTGGGTGACCTTTCCTGGAGGCCAGTGGATGCCTACTCATTGGATCAGGCTGCAAAAACCAGAAATCACTCTACCCATTTTTTAGAATTATTTTCCTTTTTCTAGTTGTCTTTGTTTTTGTTTTATTTCATTCCATCCATTTCAAGAAAGATGTATTTAATACAGGGGATTAGGTGCTTACAAATCATTGGCAGATCTAAGGGGCAGGATCTGGGCTGAGCCCCTACAGGTGACTCCTGGAATAATAGCACCACGTCGGGAAGCTGAGGGATCATGAAGCGGATCTGTAGCTTCTGTAGGCCATAGCTGCTGTATGTAGCTGCTGGCCATAGCTGCACATGGCCTGAGCTATAATCCAGAGATCAGGAAGCTGCTACCACAACTTTTGGCTCCAGAACCGCATGGGTCCTGCCAGATCCACTAATGCAAAAAATAGACGCCACTCACCCTGCCTCTTGAGAGACCCCGAGACGTCTGATAACCCTGCTCCAGAAAACTCCATGTCTTAACTTGCCAGCAGAAGCAGCAGAAAAGCAGCGTCTGCCTCACTTCCACTTTGCAAATCTCACACAAGTGCATCTGGTTGGCTACACTTTAAGTTGTCCAGAACCCTCGATACAAGAGAGTCTGGAAAACATCACTTTTAGCATTCTAGCCTTGGCCTTGCAGTAAGACAGGCAAGAAGGAGGATGGAATAGACATTGCACTCCATCCACCATACCAGTCATTTGTATCTATATGACAAGAAGAGGCTGCTCAAGTGATTCCCGCATGAGGCAAGAAAATCTGCTGCAAAGTGACTGTCCCTATCTATGGACGTAGAAGCATCTGGCATAATTTCCAAAGCCCCACATTACCCAGCAATACCTTATGCATCTAAACTTAACATCCCTCCTCCAAGGTCTTTAAAATGTTCTATTAGAATGGACGATTGTTGGATGAGATCGTAGATGTGCCTGGATGGGGGCGGTGGGGGGGGGGGATGTATTCCAAGAGGAAAGAAGGGTCTGTGGCCAGAGCTGAGGCCCTGTCCCACGTCTGCTGTGGACTTTACTGTCAAGCAAGGGGGCAAAGTCGGCCCAGTGAATCAGCGCCAATCAGTTCAAGGCCAGAGGGCCCTGTTCACATCTGTGGCTCCACATCTTCTAATGGATGTAGGCAACTTGGGGCTCACTCTGAAGATGGAGACAAGGATGGTGAGAAACTGGAAGCCGTGCTGCTTGGGGAAAGGTAGAAGGAAATGAGAGCACTTAGCCTGAAGAAAAAGAAAACTAGGGGGAGATGCTCTTTTGTTCATTCAGTCAGTGAGTGTTTACTGAGTCGTTTTTGTTCAAGGCACTCCCCTAAGCAGGGACAGGATAAAAACATCATTCCTAGGGGTGCCTGGGTGGCTCAGTCGGTTAAGCATCTGACTTTGGCTTAGGTCATGATCTCGTGGTTTGTGAGTTTGAACCCCACATGAGGCTCTCTGCTGTCAGCGCAGAGCCTGCTTTGGATCCTCTGTCCCCCTCACTCTCTGCCCCCCACCACTTGTGTGCTCTCTCCCTCCCCCCACCCCCTCAAAAATAAATAAACATTAAAAAACATTCCTGCTTGCACTAGACTTGCAGTTTAGCAAAGGAGGCAGGTTTTTTTGACAATTAAAAACAATTATAAATTATGAATTATAAATTATGCCAGCGCTATGAAGGAGGTTTCCATAAGGTCGAGAATAAGAAGTGATTACGTCTGCCTAGACGAGTCAAGGAACACCTAAAAGGAACAGGAGGGGTTCCTGAGCTGATTCCTCAAGGAGAAATTGAAATTTGCCAAATAGATCATGGTGGAGAAGGTGGCCTAGGAAGACAGAACAGTATATAGAAGGATGGAGAGGCATTGAGAGAGATTGGCTTACCTAGGATGCATTTCGGTATTTTTGGAGCAAAAGTGCAAAGAGATAATGCCAAGAAATAAAGATGGACTAGAAGTTAGGGACTGTGTTCCTCCTTACTCCTGGGCACATACCCGCCTTTATGCCTCCCAGCCTCCCGTGCAGTTGGGCAGGGCCTGTGAACAGCATGTGGGCGGGAGTATCGTGCATGGCTTCCTGGTCTGGCCCACAAAACCCTTCCTGCCGTGATCCCCCACCCTTCTCTGTCTGGATGGCTGCAGGCAGAGTCACTAAATGGGAGGACCCTGGGTCCCTACATTACCACATGGAAGGCCCAGGTCCCAGATTTGGAGGCTTCTCTGTCCTGGCAGGTAGCTGAGCAAGAAGGGCCTTGGACGCCATGCTATCTTGAGACTTGAGAAAATGTCTTTAGAAGAGAGACAAATCTGTCATAAGTGACCCTTGGGGGCAAACCAGCTTGAGCAAACAGACAGGAAGTGTTCAGCTCATCTTCTTTCATCTGTTACCCTCACCCCTCTCTCCCGGCCTCACGGAAATTGAAGAAAACAGGGAAGCTGGTCACATCTGGTCACAAGACAGCCACTAGCTGTCTTCTCTTCCTCATGGTATGCTCCTTCTCTTCCTCTCGCTGCCATGCTCAGCTGCTCCACTGTGGTGGCTCTTCCCCGGGGACTCCGGGGTCTCTGTCCTTCTGATGCTGTGCTGCGTCTGCTGCATTAGCCTCCACAGAACAGTGGAGTGGAGAAGGCAACCTCTCCTTTGGTGGCCCAGCCTTCCACCCTCCTGCCTCCGAGGCTCTGGTGCGTAACAGATTTGATTGGCAGGTAGGGAATAATTAGAAGGGTGACTTCTGTAGGGCAGAGGGGGATTTAAATGGATACGGAGCCTGGCCAGTCAGATACTATAATCTAAAGGGACAGAAAGCAAGTTATTTCCCCCTTCGTCCTCCTCTGTCTCTTTTTCTCAGAAGGGACCATTCTTCCCATCTGTGACTCACAAGGTTTGATCTCTCCTTAGGATCTGTCCCCCTGTGCCTCCACGGCAATGCAAGGACACGGTTTGCCAGCAGTCCATTTCACAGAGTCTGAGCCAGTCAGTGTAGAGTTACGGTGGGCACCTGGGGTGGGGCGGTCAGAGTTGGGCTTTGGCACCCCACATCTGTCTCTCTCTCTCTGTGTCTCTCTCAGGCAATGTGATGTGCAGAGATGCCTACTGTAGTTCTCCAGAGCATTAGTATCGGCTCAAACGTGTGCATGCACACACACACTCATATAACATACCTTCCAAGGTCCAATAATTCTCACAGTTCAGTCTAAACTCAAGAAGGAAAAATATCTTCTTAAATACAGCATCACCCATAAGGATTCCCCTGTCCACAGTAGAGAAATGATTTTACAGTGTTACCCAGACCAGCTCTGATTTGGGGCTGGATGTCCTCCCCTGACAGCTCTCTGTAAGGAGCCCCTGGACTCACCCACAGCCCCGAGCCCACTCAAGGGGACTGTGTCCCAGATACTCCCTGTCGCACTGGCCCGGATGGCGAAGTTTGAAAAGGGAGTGGAACAGCTCTTCTTGCTGTTGATGAGAAGAAACTGAGGGTAAAGGCTTCAGTCGCTTTTCCCTTTTGTTCATTGATGATGGGTCAGTGCCCTTTCTGGTGGAAAAGCCTTAGAGCAGAGCCCAGATTTCTTTCTTATCATAGTCCAGCCACGACAATCTTCTCTACCGTGGCTTCTTGTTATGAGGCCCTGAGCCATCATGTAAGAAGCTATAGCCCAAGAGCTAGCAGCAAAGGAGTTGGTGGCCACGAGAAAGTCTGGACTCTCGTGCCACCCAGCAGAGTTAAAGCAGGCCCATGAGCCAAAGCTCCAAGGGAAGCTTCTAGGGTGCAGCTTACACAGGTGTGTTCCACGTGAGAAGATTCATCAGGATGCTTATTTATGATTTGCGTACTTTCCGTATGTTGCATTTCAATAAAAAGTTAAAATATAGTTTTACCGGATGTTAAAATATATTACAAAGCAGCTTAATAAAAAGTGGGGTTTATTAATAATTAATCATTAAATTAATTAAATTAATTTCTGAATAGCAAATTCAGAAACAGACCTGTATATGAATAAGTCTGAAATTAATATAATGTGTGCATAATATGTACATAAGATGATAATTTAGTTTAAGAAAATTAGGCTCAACTGGCAGAATTGGTTCTCTATCTAAAAAAATATACTAAAACTGAAATCCTAGGAGTATGAAACAGATCTATGCTGGGTGAAGACTTACATTGAAAAAATGAAAAATGCCTTACATAAACTTGTGTGCAAGAAAACTTC